>NC_091710.1:25575621-35575621 GCF_041296265.1 Equus caballus | reverse complement strand
GAATATAAATAAAAAATAGCCACAAGAAAGAATCAGAGACTAATACGTATTTTTGAGCATTGATTTCTTGTATAAATTGCGGAAATAACTAATTAGAGAAATGTTTACCATATTGCATAATTATTCTGAATAATTATGTAATTTGCTTCTTAGGTAAGTGTGTTCTTAGCTAACAAGGCTACGCATGTTCTATGATTCCTCATTTTTTCACTGTGCGTATCTACCATGATGAAACCTAGAGATGTCCTTGAGAAACTTATGTTTAAGTGGCCATAGCATCAAGGACAAGTAGAGATGTAGATTTGGTCTCATTACACAATACTTTTCATGCTACTGTAACTTGTATCTAAAATGTCTATTTTTAATTATGTTCCCAGGATAATGATCTACACTCTATTTTTAACCCTGCCATTAAGTAATTACTTTATTGAAGGGTAAAGTATGCTTTAAAACTCAGCAGAGACACAGAGGATACTAAAACTGTCCAAACTGCAATTATTATGTACCATAATTTTGATAGTCAAATGAAAGATTAGAAAGAATATTTGAACAAGTTTGTAGGAGTTGGAATATAACAAGTCTGAAATAAAGTGTCTAATCAAAGTTAGTATAGAATTGGGAACAAGAACTCAAAGCTTTTTGAAATACTAATGTAATTTAATTTTTTAATCATATCTAGAATAATTGTGATCTCTCTTTCTCTCTCTATATATATAGAGAGGGAGATATAAAATGTTTTAAGATAAAATCTACAAGGCCAGGCCTGGTTGCCTAGTGGTTAAGTTTGGCATGCTCCACTTCAGTGGCCTGGGTTTAGTTCCTGGGTGCTGACCTACACAACTTGTCTGTCAGTGGCCATGCTGTGGCAGTGGCTCACACACAAAAAGAGGTAGATTGGGGGTGGACCTGTAGCTCAGGGCAAATCTTCTTTAGGAAAAAAAAAAGATAAAATTTACAAGAAGAATAGACATGTTAAAGTAAAACCAGTCAAAATAACATACTGTGCAAGAGCTCAGTTTTTGGACTTGTGTGTTTCATCACTAATTCCTCCCTTTTCCAGTTGAATGAATTTGAACAAGTTATTTACCCTCTATATATCCATCTCATTTTCTTCATTTGTAAAATGAAGATATTGGTAGCTAACTCATTGGATGTTTTGATGATTGAATGAGAAAAACAGCTGTAGCAGAGAGTTCTGTCGATGCTGTCCAGATTTTTCAGAAAATTACTCATGAAGAACACGAAATAAAGAATCCTTAATAACAACCTAAAATAATGCAAATAAAAACATAGAAACCAAAAAACTGCAAAAGTTTTTATAATTGTACTAATTAATGGAGAGAGATGATGAAATAGCTTTTACAATTTTATGCCAGAAATAGCAACTTGGTTTAATAGAATCCTCGGTCTAGTTCCTAGATTGTCCTAACTCCGAAACATGAAAGAGAACCTGTGTATAAAGAGCCACAGTGCTCTCAGGAACAGGGTAGATATTTCTCCTTTATAATTTTAAGGCCAAATATTAGTGCAGGATAGGAAATTTTGATTAAAGTTTCTTTATAAAATTTTCATTTATTTCTGTGGCAAAATACCCTAAAACGGTATTAATGAATAAGAGGGTTTTCATCTTTTTCCTTATTATAGACTACTTGAATTTTTCCCTTTTCCCCTAGTGAGGACCAAAGGAAAGACACAACTATGGTCTCTGTATTACCTAGAGTAATGGGGGCTATGGTACTAGAAAGATGGAAAGCCTCTCATCCATATCTACCAGAGGACATTGGCATTACTTGATGTTTTTATATCACTGTGGACAGATGGAGTTAACCGCGCTGAAACAATCACAAAAGGCAGCCAAGAGCAGCCTATACAGATCTCACTGTCTGTCTCTCTCACTCACACACACACATCTATCTATCTATCATCTATCTATCTATATCTATCCATCTATCCATCTATCTATCCATCCATCTATCTGTCTATATCTATTTATCTATCTGTGTATCTATCTATTTATTGACCTACCCATCTATCCAGTTTTCTCTTTGTTCATGGATGAGAAAAACCCAAAAGCTCAACGTGTGGCAGGTCAAAACTTCATTTTACAAGAGAAAAGCATTTTCCTACCTATTGGGATCAAAAATCTGTCCATGAGATAATATAATTATCTTATGAAACTGAAGAATATCTTACAAACTTACTATTCTCAACAAAGATTCAAAAGGAATTTTCTCATAAATAAGAAGAAGGATTACCAAGATAAGAATATTATGAAATTAAACAAAATAACTAAATAGAAACTGGAAATTTAGTCAAAAAATATAGATATATTTGTGGAAAAATCAAATCAACAAGACAGAGAACAATCCACGCAAATAACCCCCAAAATCTGGAAAATAATAGAAGAAAGATAGAAAGATTATAAAGAGGAAAGTGTTATAGACATCCTGTAACAGGTATCTACTCTACAAATGGTGCTTTTTTCCAAATAGGAAACAAACTAAAGAGATCAAAGGTAGATGAAAGTTTATAATAGAAAGGTAGTTTTCAGCCATGAAAAATCTTCCAGGCAGATAGTAATGCTTCTAATGAAAAGAGATCAACATCAAGGCACAGTCTGAAAACAATTTAAAAATTTAAAGAAGATGGAAAATTGTGAGAATTTAAGCAGAGAAAAAAAGCAGTTATTTTACTAGGAATAAAAAACTTGTTTGTCACATAAAATTTTCTTCTATGAAAGTAATTCACAGGAGTGATTACCAGGTTTTGAATGAAAAGTATTGTGCTTTCTACTGAGTCATATTGTACACACTTGAAGGAACTTCTCTGATGGTATAACATAGTTTCTCTTAATTATTTCCTCCTAACTTTTTCATTGTATTCTAGATTCTTCATGGTTTACTTTACAGGCTCCCTACCTGTTGGGCTTCTTAAATTTTGTCTCAGGGTTTCATGTTCACCCTTTTCCCTTTTCATTCTACATGTTCTTCCTGAGTGATCTCATCAATGAGTTCATCTCTGTTCTGAAATCAAACAACAACAAAAGACCTCTACCTAACAATTTGGAGTTCCAGATTGGTATAAAATGATGGCTGCTGGGTAGGCCCACTGATCTGCCTCCAGAATCTTCTCAATCTCAGAGTTCCCTAATTTCATGAAGGACTTTATAATGGTCTCTCTTATATTACTTTGTATTAGCCAAGGTCTCTAGAGAAACAGAACCAATAGGATTTACAGAAAGAGAGAGAGAGAGATTTGGTTTAAACAATTGACTCACTCAATTGTGAAGCCTGGAAGGTACAAAATCTTCAGGGTAGGCCAGCAGGCTACAGACCTAGGGAAGAGTTGGTGTTGCAACTCAGGTCCAAAGGCAGTCTGCTGGCAGAATTTCCTCTTCCTCCGGAGAGATCAGTCTATTTTTCTCTTAAGGCCTTTAAATGATTAGATGAGGTCCACCTACATTATGGAGAGTAATCTGCTTTACTCACAGTCTACTCGCTTAAATAGTAATCTCATCTAAAAATATCTTCACAGCAACATCCAGACAAGTGTTTGACTGAACATCTGGGGAATGTGACCTAGCCAATTTGACACATGAAATTAATCATCACGTACTGTAAATAACTTCCTGATTGACCCACTTCAAGTCCATCCTTCCTGCTGTAATTAGGGAGAATCATCTAAAATGCATACTTGGTAGGTCATAAAATATTTCAAAGACTCCTCATTGCCTAATAGATAAAGTCCAAGTAGCTCCTTAGCATGGCGTACAGTCTTTTATAAGACTGATTCCTGTCTATCTTCCCTTCCTTACTCAAACCCCTGAATATCCAAAATCTTGTGCTCCAATAATGGACAGCTGTTGGCAGATTATTTTACTTTTATTATTCTTTCCTCCTGGAAGAGCTTTCTGGCTTATATCTAAGGGGAAAATCTTAATCATCCTTATACCTGCTGTTCTGGCACCAATGCCTTGGGCTACAATCTTTAGTTCCACAGGTTGGGTTAAATTCCTTTCTTGGTGCTCCCATTGAGTCTACAGGCTTCCACTCTTGCTCCATTTACATCATCATGCAGAGTGTGCCTGTTTATGTTTTAACTTTCCCACTACACTGTGGAATTTCTGAAGGCAAAGCTTGTTTTTTATTTATATTCTCAGTAATTTAAACATAGCTTCACATAAAATTGTGCACAATAGATCCTTTTTAAAAAAATTACCTCAACTAGACATTGAAATCAGATAGAAACATGTCTATAAATAAGTAAAAATAGCAAACACAAATATAGGATGGGGGACAAGCTGATATGTCTCAATAATTATAACTATTGTAGCAAAAGAAAATGCGTATTTGAAAATATGTACAAGATGGAACATCTAGGCATCTTTTTTTTTTTTTGAGGAAGATTAACCTTGAGCTAACTACTGCCACTCTTTCTCTTTCTGCTGAGGAAGACTGGCCCTGAGCTAACATCCATGCCCATCTTCCTCCACTTTATTCATGGGATGCCTACCACAACATGGCTTTTCTCAAGCAGTGCCATGTCTCCACCTGGGATCCCAACCAGCGAACCCCGGGCTGCCAAGAAGCAGAACATGCGAACTTAACCGCTGAGCCACTGGGCTGGCCCCAAAGCATGTTTTTTTAAATTATGTTCTCTCATAGTGAAAGACATCTAGTTGGCCTAACCACTTTTAGAGGTATTACTCTTGAGCCATTTATAATGGAGAAGAGTACAGAAGTCAGATTTATGACTCACCTCATCATGTCTATGATGGAAAAAATAAAACAGTTGCACTTGTAAATAGAAGTCTATATTTTTATTTGCTCATTTTTACACTCCTCTTCCTCCTGACAAAGAAACATGGCTTGGCCTCCCATTTTACTCTCCTCCACAGAAACTATAACAGCTTTTAGAGTTCACAAACACTTTTCCTTGTGTTACTAATCTCTCTGTGCAAACCCTATAGGAGCGGGCATATTCAGTGACACAACTGAACATGTTCAAATTAGTATTAACATATTTGCTTTCTCATATTTTGAAGTAACTGCCAAACATTGTGCCCTTTTAACTGGTTCTTTCAGTGATAAGTTATGGTAAGAGAGAGAAGTGTGGGCCGGCCCTGTGGCTGAGTGGTTAAGTTTGCACACTGGGCTCTGGTGTCCTGGAGTTTGCTGGTTCGAATCCTAGGCACGGACCTACACACCACTCATCAGGCCATGCTGTGGCAGCATCCCACATAGAAGAACTACAATGACCTACAACTAGGATATACAAATATATCCTGGGCCTTGGGGAGAAAAAAAGTAAGAGAGAGAAGGATAACAAGTCTCTGAGTGAGAGGAAGAAGAAGGCAAAAGGAATTTTACCAGTCCTGGGAGGAGGATTCAAGAAATGAAAGAAGAGTTGGCAAGAGAAAGCCAGATACTGGGGTTCTTAAATAGTTTTCTTTTTTTTTTTTTTTTGAATATACCTTTGTTTTTCAAACTCACAGACTTATTCATCAAGTTATAACACGTTTTGCATTGACAAGTGATTTCATCTGCATCGCTTAAGAAGTCAGTGAGCATTACCAAAGAAGAAACCTCACACATCTTAGGAACCACCAAGAAATTACTGTCTTAAAGTCTGTGCAAATACAGAATAACAAGAAAGTTTCTAATGTAGTCTAGTGAGTATCTTAATTTTCATCTATAGTAATTTGGAAATTAATGGATTAAAACTCTTGGTTTTCCTCAAACAGCTATTTTTTTAATCCGTTGGGGAAAACCCCCCCAAAAACAGATGGCTTGAGTTCATTACTGAAATGTCCACAGATTCATATTATTTAATGATTTCCTCTTTAGTGGTCTCACCTTCTGATGCAAACACACTTGACTATTTGCACCAAGTCTTACTAGCCCAGCAAAACTCCAAGCATTTTCTTTTGCTTACACTTAAGCTATCCTTTGTAAGTGATAGATAAACAAGGTTTAGAACTTAAACTTACAAAAAGAGTTTTCTTTACTGATCCTCATCTTGGGGCCAAAACAGTGGAGGAGGAAGGAAGGCAGAACATTGAAATCCCATCTGGACTGAGGAAATAACTGAAAACTAATGATGTTTTTCCTTCCTCTTCTTTGGATCTTTGGGAGCAAAGTACCTTACAGAGAGCCCCTACCTTGATATGGGTTGCCAAAACAGAGTGGGGATGTGTTTAGCTTGTTCAGGCAGGGATAAATAAGGATACTGTCTTAAACCCTACTCAGCAACAGTGTGATATTGAAGAAATCCTGCAGTTCTTGTTGGCTCCCAGGAGAATGGAAACTAGTATAATGAGAGTTTATATGCTTCTAATGGACTTCTGATGCCCTGGACAAGGTAACCCTACTGCAGAGCTTGCAGAGTAGACATCCTTAGCCAGGAGACAGATCACGAATGTTACTGGAGACTCACAAGATTTGTGAAGCCATGATGGGGTTGTGTCAGTGGCAGGAACTATTATACTGCCTTGCTTGCGCCAAAGTCACAACTCACGCAATTCACCAACAGTGAAGTATGGTATCTGACGCCAATAGTACTTCCAGAAATAAGCCAAGACAATGGCCATAATCATGGTGGGCCAGAAAGGATCTCAAGGATAAGAAGAAGATCGACATGTGCATGATAGGCCCCCTATCTCAAACTCTATATGGACTCTTAAGTTCCCCTTAAACTCACAAGAAATGACTCTGATATAAAGTTGAACTATGAGTAGGCTGAATATTGTCATGATCTCATATGAGATTGTTTAAACTGTAAAACTGAAATAATTTTAATTAAAAAGTATAGGTTATTCACCCTTCTTCACTCTTCCATCTCAACATCGTGGTAGAAACTGAGATTCATGAAGAGTTTAAATCAAGTACAAAAACATATATATTTTTGATTTCTATATTTTAATGTCTACATCTTTTATTCTGTTACACTTTTACAAGAATTTTTAGAATGAGATGCAGCCAAGTCAAATTTAAAAATCAGAGTGTTTGTTCTGTTTTCTTATTCCATATCCAGAATATATGAACAACTCGACCAAAGACAAGGGTATTTGATACCAACTTCCGCATTCTTTCGCTTCATTTATTCTATAATAGTCTGCTATTTTTATCTATGATATTCCGCTCTGTCACAAAGCATCTCCTTCCTTTCAAACTCTCTCTCTGTTTCACACACACACACACACACACGACATGTAGACCATTTACCATTTATCCATTGTTTTTATTCCTTTCAATCATCTTAATGCATATTTAAATACATATTTTAAATTTGCATTTTCAAAAATGTGTTTATATGAGCTAGCCCATGTCTATAGCTTCACAAAGCTATTTGTTGTAAGGGAGTATTTTTAGAAAACAAAAGTATGGGCCATTCTCCATATCCTGCTGTGTTCTTTTTCATTTTTTCTAATTTTCATAGAGTAATGTCCACAACACCTACTTTGTGTAGCATGCAAGTTGGAGAAATGGCGGTCTCTGAAATTCATAAGCCAAACTCAAAAAACAAAAAGTAAAGAAAGTCTAGAATTTTGTGATAGTTCTTCACATAAAGCAGCAATGACATAAGTTATATTTAATGAACCAGTAAGGTATTAGTTTATAAACTGGCATGTGAGCTTCTGACTGCTTAATGGGTCAAATGAGGTGGAAAAGTTTCTTAATTTGAGTGATGTGTGATTACATTGCTGTGAGAAAAAGATGTCCAATCACGTTTTTCTGATTCATTATTTAAAAAACAAAATGTAAGCTCTTTGGATGCATAAGCAGAATATCATTTATACTTTTTATATTTTTATATTTACATACATTTATGTTTCTATAGAAAATGTCAGTAGCTGTGGAATAGTTCTGCTTAGCCACTGTTCGCTCAGAACCATTCAACGTCTACAGCTACTTTTAGGTATGTGGTAGAAAACACAAAGTTTCAAATCAGGTAATTGGAAGATTTTTTCATTGTTTAACTTTGCCAATTCTAGAATTGTTCTTTAGACATATTCTCTTTCATAAAATGAAATTTCAGCATCTTCTCTGTACTTAAAGTTACTTTATTAAGTTTGTAGGTTTTACAGATATGGTAAGCCACAGAGTTTTTTCAGAAAAATAAATCAAAGAAACTTCAAATATGCAAGTGGTCCAAAATTGATGCACAACCCATATAATTCATGAGGTGCCGCATAATCAAAATCTTTCAATGTTGAGGGCATGAGCTAAAGGTCCAACAAGAACAAAAAAAACACCAAACAAACAGAGTAGCAGAGTTGGGAGATAATTAGTAATGATTATATTTAACTGGATGGACAATCTATATGCATAACTTTTCTGATCATAACACACTTGAATACTTCATTGCCTAGGATCGAACAGAATTATAAATAGAAAGATTTACAAAAAATGCCCTAAAGTTTTGAAGGCAACTTTGCTAAATGTTTCTACCCTGAAAGGTAATTTAAATGGGTCCTGTTCAACTTGAATTCAGAGCCCTCTTTTGTCTTATTTTGGTAAGAAAAGCAACTCTCCTGGTTCTAAATATAATGCACAGTGATTAATAACTTCTGCCCAAAGAAGGAACCAAGAGCAATAATGAGAAATACTGTCAGCTGCTTATTGATAACAGCAACAAGAAATTATTACAATTGCTTTCATGCATGCTTTGTTGGTAAATTATATACACTTATCAAACACAATAACATTACCTTTAAATCACTTTTTAACCCAGAAATCTGATTTTTCCAGCTAAAAGTGTTAAATTATTCTATATTTTGATGTTAAGGTCATGAGTGTAGAGGCTTCGAAAAACATTTAAATATTAGTAGCAACAGAATATGTCTTCTGTTACTTAGACATTGCCTGCAAACATATATTTGATTATTGGCATTGATTATAAACCCAAGACATAGGACACTACACTTTGTGGATTACTACAATAGAAAATTTATACAGAAAGAAACGCCAAATCTCCTTTCATCTTTTGTCAGATTGGTGCTGTAGTGTGTGTGTATGCATGTATGTATGTGGGTGGGTGTGTTGCACCTACCTAGGGTAAAAAATGGTTGGATGCCTCCCTAGTGATCTCTCAAAATAGTATTTGTTATTTCATGAATTTACCTTATAGCCTTCAGCCTTGCAAGCTCAGAAACTGATTTTATTATCACACCTAAGAGGAATCCATTACTCAGTATTAAAGTCACATTCACTGTCTTCTGACCCTGATGATTAAACTCAGAATGCAAACTGATTAACGATGAGAAATGTAACTGTTTTGGGTACCAGAAGACTTAACATGTACTGCTATTTCTCCCAGTAGGCAAATATACAAATCATACTTAAAAAGTTATATAATGGCCATAGCATCAGGAGTCGGAGAGTGAAATGAATTCACTGTTTAAGGTCATCAAGGTGAAACTACCTGAAACATTCACTGACCAAATCTAATGCTCCCTGGGTGGACTGGTACTGCCAAAGTTTACCTCTAGACTTTCTTTTCTCTGCATTTTTGCAGCAGGGCGCTGTAGTTTGTCAGTGATCAGCTTTCTTTTAGATAAGTCAATATGCTCAGTCTTGTAATTTGTAAATCTGTGAGGCTTAGAAATTTCTATGGTCAGTACTTCCAACTGATTAGAAGCACCAGCTTTGGAGTCGGAAGCCCTAAGTTCGTTAAATGGCCTTGCATTTCTAAGATATTTGACACGATACTAAACCTTTCTGAATCTTAGTTTCCTTTCATGTAAATTGGGATGATAATATTGCCAGCAGTATTAAGTGACTAGAGGCAAATGCATAAGGGAGCAGGAATCAGGATTCATTTATCAAAGGAATTCTCTGTAATGAAAGAATTTGAGGTCAGTAAATTGCTCTCCACTCCTTCACTCAAATAAAGGAAAGTGTCTCTAATATTCCATGATTCTAAAAAAGAACTGCAAGAAAAATTAGTCTTTGTTCTTACATTGTTTATTAATTAACCTTTTCTGAAATACTGTTACTTCTTTCTAAAGTCACTTATTACCTGTCTATTTGTCAATCATCTATCTGTCTCTCTAACTATCTATCTATCTATATTTTAGCAATAGAACACATTTAGAATATAGATCTCTCTGATGGTAAACTCTAAATATTTTGCCTTTAAACAATCCATGTGAGTGGCTGTGCACATATGGTAAATACATTATTGATCTTTCTTCATGGAGGGTATGGAAAATAAATTGTCTTACTGAAGAGTTAATTATTTAAGCTTCATGCACTTCTGCTATTTTTCTTATTGATGTAGATTGTATCACTGCCTCCTTACCCAGAAATGAAGTGGCAAAGAATTTTCTGAGGATTGTTTTTACACTTCCCAACAATGGACATAAACATTAATGTACGTACATTTATGTATATAATGAATGCCTGGATACTATTATATATTATATGGAAGACCAATATGTTTATTTATAATTTTGAAATATTGCTCTATTTTGGATTAAGATTTTCATGATTCCATAAAGCTAGGGATATTTTAACATTTACATCAGTAAACATTCCTACCCACTATCCAATTTCTCAATAATTACAAAATGTAATTGCAAAAGTCACTTTTTTCCCAAATCACAGAATTTATGAATGTGACATTGCCCATATACATCCTTGCACGGAAGATCATCCATAAAGGCCAATAAAGTATTGATATGTAATAAAATATTTGGTTCATATTTTAAAAATGCATAAAACTTTAGAGCTTTTTGCATTTGAAGTAAACTAATTTTTCCATTAAATATCCTTGCCTAGAATTTTGAATTATTGCTTTTGCACATTAAACTGTGATAAATGCACCACACATGCACCCATCTCAAAAAAACCCATTGATAGATTTAATTGAAAAGAATCAAATCTGGGCTACAGGAGCAATAGCAATAACTTTTGAAATATATCTAATTCTCCAATGAGAAATGTGGCTATATCTCAAATGTTCTGTTATAAAATTGTTCTATTTTTCATAAATATATATTGCAAGTCTACTATATGTTATATACAGGTTAGGTCAAAGGAATACTAAAATGAGTAAGACTGGTTCCCACCCTTCAGGAGGTTATGAGAGCTGGTCCCATGATCAGAAATAATGTCAGGACAATGGTAAGACCAAAAACTGAAGTCATCCCAGAGTGTGGAGGATTTTTGTGATATTTGCTATCTTCTTCCCTAATTTCTCTGGGATTGACTGTACCTAAATCTGGCTTCTGTTTGAATGTTTCTTACTGCTTGCCT
Organism: Equus caballus; assembly: GCF_041296265.1. Taxonomy (NCBI): domain Eukaryota; kingdom Metazoa; phylum Chordata; class Mammalia; order Perissodactyla; family Equidae; genus Equus; species Equus caballus. The sequence goes on along the minus strand of NC_091710.1, from coordinate 35,564,363 downwards.
CTCTGTCAGTTGCACTCTACAAGACACAATACAGCATAATGCAATGCCTCACAGAGAGTAATGGGTCAATTAAAAGAGGACCTTGTTAATGCAGGATATGGGCACAGATTTAACAAACCCTGGCTTAGCACTGTGTTAATATTTTCCAATTTTTATGTAAGTTTTATTCCAAAGAGTCTTGAAACTAGCACTCTTGAAATATGTTACTTGGCCAAACACTTAATTCATCTTTGTCAGTGCTGTCAGATACTTCAGGTTTTTGTTGTTGTTTTTAGGTACTGCTCCCATGTGGTCTGAGTATGTTCTGGGACATTGGTAAACTCCTCAATATTCTTTATAAAACTTGTGTGCTATTTTTTCTCTACTAGATTGTGAGGGGCTTTTGAAATTTGACTACTTCCTGGTCATTGAAACTCTTCCTAGGAGTCTGGCATTGGGCAAATGTGTAATGGGCCATCCCCTGTGTCTTATGATTTACTATAGAATTATACCAGGGCTTGGTTTCTTTGAGGACTCCAGTTTCACTGTGCATTTGGGATTAAAGCTGTTTTCATCATTACATATATTAATTGACTCTTTATTCTTAGCCATACTGGCCTGGTTACCAATAATTGCCCTAAAAGTGATTTTCCCAACTGTTTATTAGAATTCATTCTGTCCTTATAATTGGCTTGTTTGTACTTTCAGAAAATAGCAATACAGTAAAATAATTTTTACTGGTATAACGTTGTTCAGTTTAGACTCCTAAGGAAATCTATAGTCAATTTACCTTTATTATCTTTTTAGTTTAATACCATCAATGCATTCTGGCTTTAGAATGACTAGTGATTAAATCAGATGCTTAACAACACACAAATTAAATAAAAACTATACTATGATAAGTTTTAAACTATCATACTATAATCATTAATTGGTATCTTTGTAATCAAGAATATTAATAAAGTTTAAATGCTTGTGTTTCCAATTGTTTGTTATACTCTTTAACTTATAACTCAATTGGGCTTCCAAAGGGCAGCCCAGGAAGAGCCAATTTTGATAACAAATAGTTATCAACACTACTGTGATAAACATCACCTTAAAAGTTTATTAAAACCATTTGCAAAAAGATACAGAATATTGTTGTCAATAAATTAATTTACAAGTAGCAAATGACTAGAAGTTTTTAACTTCTGTGTTACATACAGATCATTTCAAAATATATTTTGTATGTAAACACATAAATTTATAATAAAGATGGTATTGTCCATTTTGTGGGTGTTTGTACATCTTTTTCCTGTATGATTACATGGTTTCACTCTCTTTTTTTTGATATAAATTAATATTCTATTCTTGATCAGGCATATAAGCATAAATTGCCTAAAATGATTTAATTTAGACCGATCATACTAGAAGCTTGAATAGATGTGTCTTGAGTGAATGAATGAATGAAGTCTCTTGATCATACTCTCTTAGTTTCTCCCTTCACTACTTCCCTTTCTCTAAATGTGTTTCTTTTCCAGTTTTCAGCAAGCAGATAAGCAATGAGCAAAGTCTCAGGGTGCGGAGTTTTGTCACAAAATTGGAGGTTAAAAAAGAAAACCAGTGACCAAAGGTCAAAGAAGGAAGATCCTTAAAGTGATGATTGAGAGACAGTCTTCCCTACAACCTATGAACTGAAATTGTCCAACCTTGCCACCAAATAAATTCTCATGATGTTTCGATGATAAAAATGAGCACTTCAGCTTTCTCTGATGTAGTAGTTGGGCTAGGATATGTTATTTAAGGCGTTCTCTACTTCCAACGGCTTTGTCAGGTAGCTGCTTTAGAGTTTGGGCCTGAGTTCAAATTCTGTTTTACAACAAATTACAAATGTAACAGTAAGTAGGTTCGTTAGCCACCATGAGTCCCGCTTGTCTCTTTTGATAACTCTAAGTGATAGTAACTCCCTAATAGAATTGTTGTGAATATTAAATAAACACTAAATGAAATATTGCTTGAATGAGTTTCTCCCAGTGCTTGGCAAATAGCAGATGCCTAGTAAGTTTTATTAAGCTTTGGTTATTGATACCTAACGAAGAGGCATGAATTATAATTTAAACCATTGCCCAGTCAATACTCCTATTGTTTAGGAAGGACACTGCCAACCATCACAGTTCTAAATGGATATTTTGAATCTTCTTTTATAGGATTTTGGTTTATGATCTCCATAATAATTTTTATAACTTCCCAATAACTGAAATGCTTTGTGAGTCACTTCTTTCCTCGGCAGTGAAGACTGAGGAATAATAAAAACGGTCTATTTTCTTGTGGCACTTGTGGCTTTACATTAGTTCATGGTGAAATTAAGGCTAACTGGGAAAAATATTGAAATTCCTTGATTTGTTAAAATGCTCATCATAGTCTTCTACACACACACACACACACACACACCTATATACACACATACACATCCCCTATGCTTTGAGCATATATTAGGGTCAAAGGAATGATGATTAAATGCTACTATTTCCCATAATAATATTTTATCCAAAGAAAAAAATCATCCCTTCAAATCTTTTAGAGATTTTCAGTTGGTTTGCATCATAGAAATAATTTTTTCAAAATTTCATTAATTTTCTTTTTGTTTCAAAATCTTTATTTAATGACTGCTATATGCCAGAGAGTGAGTTGGTTCATTGGGGACCATGAAGAATTGGATGTAGATCTTATCTTCAAATAACAGATCCTTATTTCAGGTCAAATTTAGACAGTATTTGATCTTTATATATTTTATGTATTTACATTATGATACAGAAGGATTTCATGAAATTAATATTTTTAGGTCACTTTTTCTCTTTATAGCAATTTTGAGGATAATTTAATAATTTTTATATTTAGTGCATAGGCATATTTTCTTATTGACATATGTGATGAATCGATGCTCTTATCTATGATTTATTTGATACTAGGTCCTCGAATAGAAATGTACCTTTCAATCACAGTATAATTTTGAAACGAAAACTATGATCTACTTATATATACAGTCCTTTTCAGAAATATACTATGGATGAATTACAGAACTAGTTGGATGTTTGACACAGTTTATTTTTATGATAATGAGAATCAGTACTGAGGTTTAACTATATTGTACCAGTTTTGTTAATTTTCAACTTATATATATATATCAAAATTATTACCTACTCTATTGTTTGGTCATTTTATTTATTATAAATTTTTATTTTGAAATAGTTTAAGACACAAGGATTTATAAAGGTAATACAGCATCTTCACGTACCCTTCACACAGCTTTCCCAGTGATAATATTTTCAGAACAATTTTACTGCTTAATCTCAGGTCATAAATTATTCTCTCTCCTAGATTATTGTAAGGTTATCTAATCCATCACATTAAGTGTCTTTTCATCCCTAGGCCATCCCCTAAAATGTCCCCAGAAGTATCTTGAAATTTCATTGTCATTGTAGACTCATCTTAAAGAAATTTGGAGCAATTCTGAAAGCATTGAATGATCTGATGACAATTATAAATGAAGAAATAATAAGTGAGTTATATAATTCTAGTAGATTGTGTTTCCTTCTCAGAAAAATGATTAGTAGTTAATACTGGAAAACAAGCTTGGTTATAGTAGAGTTTCTTCATATTTAAGTACCATTTTTTGGTAGATAGAATAATTGTAATTACAGCTCACGTGGAGAGGGAAACAGTAGAGAATGTCAGTGCTAATCAAATGACAACTATGATCCATTTTTCTAGCAGATGTATTATTTTTCCTATTATGACCCACATATTGATTTTGGTAAAATTATTATTAGATGCATGCTAACTTAATTACATAGATTTTTTTGAGGAGAAGGGAAACAGATTTTTCTTATTCATTGAAATACATTAAACTGTTTTTCAACCAGCATAGATTGCTTAAAATTAAAAATTTAAAAATACATTTACTTCCCCTTTTGTTCAGGCAAAAACACTTGAAGTGTATCATAATAAAATTTAAGTAATCAAATTTAAATAATTTATTCTTTTAATGGCATCACTTGGGCCTTAAACAAACTTTTATACTGCTTTAGGTGGATCAATTCTTTCAGTTTATAGTCACCACAGCACAATTAGTGCATAGGCAGATGCCTAAGATGAGGTACAAATTATTGAATAAAGTTTAGACGCCTAACAGTAATACAAATCACAGAATAGTGCTGTGCAAACCTACGAGGTCACAAAGACTTTTCCCACCAAAGATATATGATACACTATTCTCACTTTATTGATTCAACTTTAAGTGTAAAATAACTAGGAATAGTTATGTTGACCTTGGACCCTAAGTTTCTTCTCTGTATTTATTCATAAGAGGGTATTGTGTTAGATGGCTGGAGAAAACATTGCAAAATTGCAATGGATGTCAGTAATATCAGCCTAAAACATTCAATGTTCTGTGATATGGAATGGATATTGGAAAAGACATAAAAGTACTCTCTTTCAATGAGCTTGTACTCTATTTGAAGATGGCAGAATTACATACATTGACCCTTATCGCCCTTCCACCAAAGCAGAGGGTCAATTTGAGATTAAGGCTTCTACTCCCTCATGTGTGGTCATTAGCTCTTTGCTTAATAATCTCAATTTTGAGTGCCTCAAAAGCTAAACTCCTTCCCATTTATTTCCTCATTACCTCAAAGTGGGCCTCGTAGATGATCAATCAATATTTAGTTATTGATTGGGTGAAGGAAGAATGAAAGAAGGAAGGCAGATAATGCAAGATGACAATTCTAAAAGCTGAATGCATGTCTGTTCTCCTGAGGAGCTTTCAAGTACAAGGAAAAAGTCACTCATCTCATCTCAAATCTTGAAAATTCAAGAGACCATAGCAGTTAAGAATGAAATAACTCCAGGAAACAGCTTCTCTCTCATCTTTTTCAATGGTCTCTAATTATCCCTGCTTCTCTCCACGCACCTGCTTCACTCTCCTCTCTCTACCAACAAGCTTTCTCTGCTTCCTTACGGTTTCTGCTACCTTATGACTTCAACTTTCTTCTGGCACTTGAAGACTTCTCTGGTCTCGAAACTTCAGCTAGAGTTTCCAACACTGAATGGCCAGATTCCTTCAGCTTGTATTTGGATCTGTTTAGCCCAGCTCTCATTTGCCTTACTACGTTATTCAGTTTGCTTCAGCAGAGCTCATGGATTCACTGTCTGTGGTGAACAGGCATCCTCAACAGCATGAGCAGGGTCTCACTGGCCTTGCTTCTATGACCCAGGTCCTCTTACTTCTCAGGTGCTTTTTCTCCTTGGTACTTGTTCTCATGTTTGTTTCCATGAGCTCTGCTAACATGCTATCCTTTGGATGGCATTCAGTAGCCATGAGAACATGAAAATCAGGAACTATGTAGCCATGTCTTACACAGAAATTCTTCTAGAACTTTTCTGAAAGCTATTCAAATTCATTCAGTAATTATTCTTATTCATAGAGGAGATGTACTTTTGACTAATGTGAGGAAAACTAATCATCTGCTATGGATTATAAAAACCATGATGTAAAAGGAGAAAAACAATATTGATCAATAAAACAGTGCACTTAGAGGGGCTGGCCCCATGGCAGAGTGGTTAATTTGGGCATGATTTGCTTTGACTGTCCAGGTTCATGGATTCCGATCCTGGGTGCAGATCTACACCACTCATCAGCCATGCTGTGGTGGCAACCTACATATAAAGTGGAAGAAGACTGGCACAGATGTTAGCTCAGAGTGAGTCTTCCTCATGCAAAAAAAGAGGAAGACACAACAGATGCTAGCTCAGGGCCAGTCTTCTTTGGCCAAAAAAACCCACAAAAAAACAAAAACAAAAACAAAAAGAATCAGTGCACTTAGATACCTGAAATGAGTCTGGCTGATCCCTAGATTGGAATCCTCTCACACTATATTCTTTTAATTTTTGCATTTAGTGATACAGTGATTTAGTTTTTTTTAAGCAATAACTAAACTTATTCCATATTTCTAAATTAACTATTTGTTATCAGAGGATATTTTAACTATAACTATATTTCTTCCCCACATTATCTAGTAGCATAGAAATTAAAAAGAAAAACTTCATTGATCAACCTGAATCAATAATAAACATCAAACGTGTATTATTCAATAAAATCTTTAAAAATTAAACACAATTCTCACTTGGACTTTAAATATTTTAATTAATCCAGAATAAGCATAATATATTTTTGAGTGTGGTTAATATAAAAATGTAGTGTTAATCATTTGGCTTTCAAATTTTACAAGGATGCGTTCGACATACACAAATACCATTTTGAAGAGAAAGTAATGCCGTTTTATTGTATGGTATGGAGAAAAATTGATTTGAGCTCCTTGCTATGGGAACTGGTAAACCCTGAAAATGGTCAATTGAGCTATTTGTGAAATGACATCATCTGACATTTCAGGTAAGCTAAGAGCTAAAGAAGGATAGAATTATGTTGTTCAAATTATTTCTAGTGAATCAGAACTTGCTCTATGCCTTTACAGTCAGTTTAAGTGGAATGGTTGGGTCTTCCTCTTTGCTTACACTGTTATGTAAACACTGCCCTACATACACACACACACACACCAAAGTTGCACTGTAAGTCAGCTCATGTCTGATTTCCTCTTGTATTTTTCTACATAACCATTTCCTATGAAGGGGATACTCTTCCACCTGCTCTCACAAAGATTAAAAATGGTAATGTCCATGTCTTATCTGAGATTCTTCTTCTAAAATGCCATATTTTTAAAATCCTGAGCCAATTCAAGGTCTGTCTCATTCACCCAGCAAATCTGCCTAGTTATCACTGAGGTGACAGGTAGCTAATCTGTTGGTGGCTCCGGAGTCCATTCTCCACTTAACCATCTACTGAAGACAGCTAATACTCCAGTTAGCTTTACTTAAAGGTTTACTCTAACAACTTTCTGCTGCTTTAAAGTAAATATACTCCTGCAACGGAAATTCTACTTTTTTCAGATGCTGGGGAACAAATAATTTTCTCCTCTATGATCTGGCCCCTCTGTGACTTTTAGTGCTGTATCTTGAACATACAGGCATACTTGGGTCTTCAGCATCCTTATACAATGCCTTTCAGATTTTTCCCCAGTAGTTTCAAAATATTCTGTAAGTTTTAACTAAAACAGTTACCTGGCAAAATTTGTAACATATGTTGCTTGCTAAAGGAAACACATTTTCTATTGAAACCATTCAAGTCATTAATTGTATTTGTTTATTCGTGTGATAAAATTAGCTGTGTTTTAAATTAAGTTTTATAATTGGAATTTTAATTGCAATATTTATTCAATTGAGGCTGGTTTCATAAGGTCTAGTAAGTTCTTTCTTAGGAATCCAAATATCTTTTAAAATTATTTAACCTTTAGCTTCTTCGCATATGATAATGTTACTTGCATTAATGAAATTACAATCTAGTAGCTATAAATTATGGTGCTTGGAAGTTTTGGATAAGATTAGAATGTTACTAGGCAAGGAAATAAACTAGTGGGCAAGGAGACAATATTTGGGATTGAAAAGTAGAAGAAAAAGAGGAGAATTTATTAATTGACATATGTTAGCTTACTTTTCATTGTCTTCGTGCCAATTCTTTGCACCCCGTTCATAACTTTTAAGGTGATTTCAGGATTCTTATATTCTTAGGGGCCTCTAGACTGCCAGCGCTGTGAAATCTCAGGTCTGATCTACACACATGTATTAGAACTTCACTTGTGCTTTATGGTCAAGGAATGGATTTTTTCACATAAGTGAATTTTCTTGTAATTTTACCACTCAAGTACTATTAAAAATCATTTTTGATAAAAGTATTTTAACCTATAGAATCTCAAAGTAGTTTACTTTTTGATGACTCACTTTCATTGCTATTCAGTAGTGAACCATTTAGTATTACGGTTTTATGTCAACCTCTTTGTCCCTTCAAAGAAGTCAGTGGAGCACTTCTTATTTGAGACATTAAATGACATCTGCTCAATGCCAGACGTTTAAGAGTGCTCTGAAAAGTGAATGCGAAGGCCGAAATCCTCGGAAAATATTTGATCAATTCAACTTAAACTGTTAATAAATAAAAACACAGTCAGATAGAGTCAGATGAATCTTCTTGACAAAAAAGAGGATAAATGAAACTTTAAATTAGGAATGATAGTATTATCATTCATTTGTTAAATAATCTGTGAGCAGATCAAAGATTATAAACAAGTAGTACATATTAGATTACTGATATTTTGGGAGTGATTAGAGGAAAAGGCATTACTGTGTTTTAGGTTAATAAAATATATTTTCTTTTATCTTCACAATTATTTTTTCCTTAGATATCTTAAGAAGAGGCATGTAACTTTTATGAGAGATAAAATGACTATCTCCAACAGCATAACATACAAATGAGTGTTTTTGTATACTGGGAAATGTGGAGATATTTATTTAGTATTTTCAGATTAAACATGTTTGTGTGTAGAAAGCCTAAAATCAGACATTGTCTATTTTGCAGCCCTTGTGCATTCCTAATTTATAAAATAATTTTTCTTTAATTACCATTCCTGATAGGAAACCCAAATAGATCCAGTTTCAAACTGCATTACAAACTTTAAAAGTGTGTTTCTACAAAGGGGCACTAATATATTTAAATTTTGTTATCATCTGCAGTGAAGATGAGATTAAGGGTATGCTTGAGGAGTTCAAGTCAAAAGAGTTTATGGAAGACTTCAGTGAAACATTTCAAGAGGAAGGAGAGGTATACAATAGTTGCTAAAATTGTGCCGTTTGTCCCAGGAGATATATTTCACATTCAGGTTTCATGAAACACATAGAGATATTAGGGCAAAAGCTAGGGAATTTCTCCTTTGGTAATATGGGCAATATGCCTAAACTCTCCATTGTATACCTCCGTGCCTCATGTGGAAGTCTGATCATGTAAGGAGTGATCCTAGATGAAGGCTGATGCATCTTTATGGAGTTTTCTCTCGAGCTGATTGAAGCTGACAGTCCTGTGCTGTTTGCAAAGAAAACTTCATGGGGAGTTAGAAACAGATGCTAAACAATATGGCACATTTGATTTCATGCTGCTCACGCGTGCCAGCCCCTGACAGTCTTTATGAGGTCACAGGATTAGTAAAATTGCAGTCAGCAGGAGTACAGGGTATGTAAGTGGAAGGAACCAGGCAGGTGTGTTGAAATGAGTTAGATGTGGGTTTTCCCCAGGTGTGTCTTACTTGTCCTTCAGCATATGGCTGTAGGATCATAAGGGAAAAAGCGGATGCTCAAATAATTCAATCCAAATAATGCAACTGGTTAGGACTTTAGCCATGTTGAATATGAATATACATATATGTTGCACTAAACATACACTGAAATTAATTTTAAGGTTTCTTCAAAAATCTAAATTTTTATGATTATTCATAAAAATACATCAATGTAAAATAGGAAAACGTGCTGATGGTAAAGAATTCAATTAAGATTATAAGCCATTTTTGAGTCAGATGGTTCTGGTTTTCTAGGTCTCATTTTATTCATCTGTAAAACTAGGATATTGGGCTGGGTGATATTTAAGATCCCTTCCAAATATGACAACCGCTTCCTGTTTTATAAAGCTCAATATTTTAGAGTACTTTTTTGGCTTGTTGTTTTTACTAGTTTGTTTGTTTTTTTGGTGATTGTTTTGTTACATAAGACAAAGCCGTCATTAATCCAGTGGTTATCAAATTGGAGGAAGGAGGCAGCACAGAAAAAGAATTTGGGCCAGAGAAGGAGGGCATCCACCGCCTCTTTCCACTACAGGTATCAGTTTTCTCCTACTCGTTATTTATAGAAGTCTATTCTGTAGTTTGCGTGTGTTGGAGCAGAGAGTCGGGAAGATAAAACTGCTAACCACTGAGATAGTTTCCTTTAAATAAGAGGAAACTAAGGGCCTGAATAACTGTCACAAAGTTAGGTGATCACAAATACAGAGTTCATATGACATTAATTTGGTATGTGTTGTTCTGTAACACACCGCTTCTTTTAATCTTTTTGAGATCCTGAACTAAGAGAAACAAGTGGTTTGGAAAGAAGTTAACAGGCACACAAATATTAGCTATAATCTTAACATAAGGTTGTTACTAAAGTCCTGTTCTGTCTTTTCATCCACTATCTGCTTTTCTCCTACTTTAAGAGAGTAACTTCTGAGAATAAAGGCAAAAAATGTAGATGGTATAACTCATTTACAAACTCATTGTCAAAAATTGATACTGCCTTCTTTCTCAAACTTGAGAAGGTTCTGGGTTCACAGTGGCTTCTTTTGTACATATTTAACAATTTGATATCCATCTCTTTCCTGTGTTTCTTGTCTACATGAAAATATACAACAGAGAGAACTCTGCACGGAAGCATCATGCCTACCAAAACAAGGTCTACATTTGAATCTATTTTGTGAGACTAAGAAATTAGATAAATTTATGAAATGAGTGAGGAGTCATTTCTCATCTGCGCTTTTAGTTAGGTTTGAACTATGTAAGTTCACATATGTGGTCACTAGCCTCGCAAGTGTTGCTACTTACAGTGTAATTCTGAATAGTATCTCTTTTTTTCCTTTCTTTACAATTTTACTAATTTATAGAGTATTTGTAAGAATCTCAACAATAATCACTTTGGAAGTATAAATGCAGTATTTTAATAGCCTAAAAATGCTATGCATTATGTGCTATCCAACAGCACTGTCTCAAATGAAAGAAGTGATCTATTTTGTGCTGTGCAATGCAGAGTTCATTAGCACATGTTTGCTATTGAGAACTTGAAAAATGGCAACCATGAAAAAAGGGACTAAATTTTTTAAAATTTAACTTAATTAAAATTTAGCTTAAATAACCATGCATAACTTATGGCTACTATTTCCACTAACATAATTTAGATAATGACATATCAGTATTAAGGGCTATTGAAATTAAAGAAAATGAGTAGTTTAAACATTCACAACATCATGGAAAATAGAAGCCCAGAGTATCTATCAACAATTGTGTATTTAGCAAACCCTGTTTCATATTAACAATTTCTTTTATCATCCAAAGTTGCATATTCTGTGAAAATGATTGACTACCTTGGAAGAATATGCCAAGGGTTTTTATAACTTCATGTCTCATGTGAATTTATGCATATGCTAGTTAGTATAAGGATTATTTTATATTAGGAAAGCAATAAGGAAATGCTTTAGAATATTGAAAAAGGGGACAAAGTTAAAAAATACTTACGAGTGCAAGTGGGCAATTGACTGTGGTTGTACTCAATAAATAATTGGTTAACAATCTTCTTTGTAAAAGTCCCTGCAACCACAAAGCATCTTTCAAGTTAAAGAGGATAACTTAGCAGAAGCTGCTAGATGCTCATTTTGTGTATGTGGTATGAATTCGTCACAGAAAAATTTGCCTGTTTTAGTGTAAGGAGAGAGGGCATAAACCTCTTGAGAAGAAAGCGTTCACACACTAGGAACTGGTGTGATATGTACTTCACACCATCAAAGCAATGAAACTACTAGAAACAGTCAACAGCTTTACCAAAGTATTCCCTGGGTAACAAAACCGTTACAAGAAATCGAGAAATGCACTAAACTAGTTTGAAAAATAGATATGCTTCTTTTGCTCAAGGGAAAATAATTTCGTATCTATTGTTTGGAAATAAATATGATCAGAGAAAGAGGATATAATGTGTGTTTGAAGTCCGAAATTTAAATATTGCAATTATTTAATTTGCAATTTAAGGTAATATTGCAATTTAATATAATAAGGAATATTGAAATTTAAAGGTAACTAGTATAAATTATATTTTTAAATTTACGTTTATAATTTTTCCATGTATTTGAGGTCTTTGTGCAGCAGTAGATTTATTAGTTTCTCTAATCTACAGTACTGAATTTTGAGACACTTTCCTCAAAGACAAAAAAAATTCTGGCTATTGTTCCCTCAACTTCTGAAATTTTGCCATATACTAACAAATCTAGAAATAGAGAAGAGGCAAAACATATTTTTATGTGAAAATATTAAGATTTCTGATGAAATAACTGCTATTATACATTTATGTGATACTAGTTTCAGGTATGAGAAGTTAAGGTTGGTCAATTTTACAGGTGACAAAAACAACTATTGCATGTAATTTGAGGACATAAGAAATGTTATTCCCTTGTACACTCTCATGAAAGTTTCTCTCAAGTATTCTTTCTCAAGTATCAAAATACTATTTTTAAATAGGGTCAGAAAATATATTTTACAAAAAAATTTTGATTAAGCATTACAAAAACCTGACAATGATGCTTTGTGATGTTTCGTTGACTGAAGATTTTACCTTGGCATTCTCTAATTTTGGCACATTTCTAGTCAGAAGATTAATAGTTAGAGACTATTAAAATACCTTGCACTCTATTTTCCTTCTGTGCAAAATATGTTCCAGGACGACATGTCCAGGATTGTTGGAGTACCTTACGTTGTTTTACATCTCATGCCTGTGTGACTTGTAGGCACAATTTACTACCTCTCTTAGAATTGATTGTTATTCACCAATGATTGGACTATTTAACATCTGTAATTGGCAAGGGGATACTATTTCTTCCTTGTGAAGATTCACTAATTTGGGTTAAGTTAGCTTTTTAATGTGTTGGTTAATATTTTTCTTTATGTTTTGACAAGGAACCATATAAATAAACATATATGAATGGAGGTATGTACAAATAAAATTATAGAGAATGAATTTGAGCAATTTAAATAACTATATAATCTTCCTCATAAGACCTTATGGTAAATATTTTTACTTGTAAATGGTATTAATTTCGTTCTGCTCAATTAATAGTTACATATTAGGAGTGTGACAGAAAGATGGAAACAAAGTACAAAATAGGAAATATGCTTTTTTTAAAGAAAATCTTCTGAATTGCTTAAGAAATCTTGCAACCGGTTTCTAATAAGACAGAGGAAGACTACATGCTTTTCCAGAATAAGACATTAATTTAGTCCATGTATTTCAGGAACACAAAAGGACAGAAATATTTATCTCAAGAAGCAGGGAGCAGGACAAGTAATGGAGAGGTAGCACAATCAATCTATCTATCTAATAAGAAAAAAGAACACAAACTTCAGGCAGAAGGATGGTGAGTCAAAGATACACATATTAATAGTTGCTTTCTTTTTTTCTTCTTCTTCTCCCAAAGCCCCCCAGTGCATAGTTGTATATTCTAGTTGTGGGTCCTTCTATTTCTGCTGTGTGGAACGCCACCTCAGCATGGCTTGATGAGTGGTGCTAGGTCTGTGCCCAGGATCCAAACTGGCAAAACCGTAGGCTGCTGAAGCAGAGCACACGAACCTAATCACTTGGCCAGGGGCCGGCTCCCAATAATCACTTTCTTAAATTGTCTGACGAGAAAGCTTGACAATGGACCCACAATTTTTAGCAGAAGAGAGGCTTTCAGACAAAGTATGTTACGTGTTTTACAAAACAAAGAGTAGGTATATAATGATTATTAAAATTGATTATATAGACTTCACTTCTAGGAAGATGATGTAGATGCACTTTTTCCTAGTCCCCCAAGTACAATTAAAAACCACTCTCAGAGTGATGTTATAGAAGATTCAGTGGGGTGTTGAGACTTTGACTCCAGCAAGGTGGGAAAGAGACCTCTGCTGTAGTGTCAGTGAAGGTGTATGATGAGCAGTAACAAGAAACTTCAAACTCTCCCAGCCAGGGGAGGTATCAGTGGAGACCTAATGGGGAGACAGAAGTCCCATACCTGCCCAGGAGTAATGAAGCCCTTGCCTTGGGGTTCAATGGAGGAGAATCTGAACTTCCATGCCTGCTGAATTTAATGAGGCATCACATGCCCCATCTCTTTCTGGTGTGGTGTCAGAGGAAGCCAACTAAAGCAGGTTTAAATAGAGTCGAGAGTCTCATAATATAATACCCCAAATGATCAAGTTTCAATCAAAGATCACTCATCATACCAATTATCAGGAAGATCTCAAATTGAATGTAAAATGGCAATGGATAGATAACAACTTTGAGATTACATATATGTTAGAATTATCTGATGAAAACTTAAAAATAGATATAATAAAAATGATAATATGAGCAAATATGAATACAAAACAAATGGAAAATGGAAAACCTCAACAAAAAACTAAAAAGTCTCAGCAATGAGATAGAAGACATAAAGAAAAATCAAATGGAAATTTTAGAATTTAGAAATACAATAAGAGAAAATCAATGAATAGGCTCAATAGAAGAATAGTCATAACCTAAGAAAGAATCAATAAAATTAAAGATAGAAGAATAGAGGAGAACGAATCAATAAACTCCAAGATGGAATAGAAATTACCCCAAAGGAGCCAAAGAGAGAAAAGAGACTGAATTGAAAAAACAGCAGCTTAGGAATTTGTTCAAATAAAACAGTAGATCTACCTTTTGTGTCATCACTAGTTCTGGTAAGTGACAAAAAAGTGAGTGGGGCTGAAAAATTACTTGAAGGAATAATGTCTGGAAATTTCTTAAATTTCGTAAAGTGAAATTAAACAAAACAAAACATGAACTTACTGATTCAAAAAGCTGAGTGAATCCAAAACTGGAAATATACAAAGAAACTCAAATCTAGACAGATTTATAGGCAAACTCCTGAAAACTGCAGACAAAAAAAAAAATCGTGAAAGCAGTGAGAAAGAAATGACACGTTAACTGTATGAAAAAAGAACGATCTGAATGACAGAAGATTTCTCACCAGAGACCATGGAGGCCAAAGGGAAGTGGTACAATATTTTTAAAGTTCTGAGGGGAAAAGAACAAAAAACTGTCAACTCAGAATCCTATTTTGAGGGAAAATATCATTCAAGAATGATGGGAAAATCAAGGCATTCTCAGATGGAGGAAAACAAAGGGAATTTTTCTCTAGAAGATCTATCCTAAAATAATGGCTAAAGGAAATTCTCTAAGGAAGAAAATAATAAAATAAGGGAACTTGGAATATCAAGAAGGAAGAAGGAACATGATAAGCAGTACTATAGATAAACGTAATAAACTTACCCTCTCCTCTTTACTTTTAAAATTATGTTTAATGGGTGAAGCAAAAATTACTAAATTAGAATGTGATGTTATGTGTATGATGCAATACCTAGAGCAATGACTAAAAACACTAGACAAGAGACACACTCAGAATCAATATAGGTAAATCAAAATAGAATTACAAAAGTGAGAATGCTATATATCACATTTTCTGGAACTCATGTAAAATGCTATTGAGATGAAAATTTACAGCAGTAAGTGACGATGTTAGAAAAGAAGAAACGTCACATCAGTATTCTCGGCTCCCACCTCAACAATCTAGAAGTAAAGGAGTGAAATAAACCCAAAGAAACAAGAAGGAGGAACTGATACAGACAGGAGGAAATAGTAAAATTGAAAACATAAAAATAGTAGAAAAATAAATGAAAAAAGAGCTTTCTCCTTGAGAATACTGATAAAATTGATAAGCTTCTAACAATACTAACAAAGAAAAAGAGAGAAAAGACACAACTTACCAATATAAAGAATGAAACAACAGATAGCATCCCAGACTCTGCAGATACAAAAATTATATAAAGGGAAATAATATAGACAACTCTCCACACATCTTAGCTGATGTACACCAATTATTCAAAAAACTGAAACCCCGATTCACCCAAATTGGAATAGCATATTTGAACAACTCTAGAACTACTAAGAAAACTGAGTTTTTAACTTGAAAATACCCACAATAATATCTCTTGTCCAAGATGATTTCACTGGAGAATTCTACTGAAGATTTAAAAGATAACATTAATTTTACATAATCACTTCTGGGAAAAAGAGAGAACACACCTAAATTTATTGTATAACTCGATTTTTTACCCGATATCAAAACCAGACAAAGACAGTGCCAAAAATAAACCTACAGACTGATATTCTTCATGAATGTAATCTTCAAAATCCTCAACTAATTATTAGCAAATAGGATTCAGCAATATTTAAAAAGAATTATACACCCTGACCAAGTAGGCTTTATACCAAGGACTCAAAACTCTTTCAATGCAGTCATGTACCACATAGCAATATTTTGATCAACAAAGAATCAGATATACAACAGTGGTCCCATAGGATTAGCAGCACACAGCCTAGGTGTGTGGTAGGCTATACCATCTGTGTTTGTGTAAGTACACTCTATGATGTTTGCACCATGAAAAAATCGCCTAAGGACACATTTCTCGGAAGTATCCCTATCAGTAAGCCACGCATGACTGTATTTGAAAATTATTCAGTGTAATCCACCAGATTAACAGACTAAAGATGAAGTATAACATGGTACTATCTATCAATGCAAGAAAAAGAGCATTTGACAAAATTCCATACTCATGATTAAATCTCTCAGAAAAAGGAGAATAGAGAGGAGCTTCCTCAACTTGATAAAAAGCATCTATAACAAACCTATAGATAATATTATGGTGAAAGACTTAATGCTTTCTCCCTGAGATCAGGAACTAGGCAATAGTGTTCACTCTCACCACTCATTTAGCATAATGCTGGAAGGTCTAGCCAGGACAGTAAGGCAAGAAGGGGAAATAAAAGACCTCCAGATTACAAGGAAGAAATAAAACTGTATGTTTCCAGATGACATGAATGTCTATGAAGAAAATCATAAGAAATCTCAGAAAAACTCCTATAACTGATACGTGAGTCCAGTAAGGTTGTAGGATATAAGATAAGCAATACAAAATCAATAGTATTTCTATGCCAGCAATCGACCTGTTTACACCAAAATATAAAATAAAATACCAATTATTAATGGCTCAAAAATGAAATACTTAGGTATAAATTTTTAAAAAGTGTATAGCATTTTATGCTGAAAAACACAATCCTGATGAAAGATATTAAAGGATACCTAATAAAGGCGACATACCTTGTTCATGGATTGGAATGGTCAACATGGTAAGTATGTCAATACTCCCCAAAATGACATATATTTTTAACAAAGTTCCAGTCAAATCTCACCATTTTTGGAGATACAGTTGAGATTTTTCTAAAATTTATATAGAAAAGCTGAGATATAATGGCTACAGTAATTTTGCCAACAAATAATAAGCTGAGAGGAATCCGTCTACTCAATTTCAAGACTTATATAGCTACAGTAATCAGGGCTGTGTGGTATTTGCATAGAGATAGAGACAGGTGGATAGATAGATAGATAGATTGATCAGTGAGATGAGAAAGAGAACTCAGAAATAGATCTATAAAAATATTCTCAAAGGATTTTTGACAAGAATGCAAAGGCAAGTCAATATAGATATCCTTTTCAACCAATAGAGTTGGAGTAATTGGACATTCATAGACAAAAAAATCCACAATCTTGACTTAAGTCTCAAACCTTATAAATAGGAACTCACACAGGTCATAATCTTAAATATAAGATGTAAAACTATAAAACCTTTAGGAGAAGAACAATACAGAATGTTCGGGACTTAGGGTTAGGCAAACAGTTTTTAGATTTGTTACCAAAAGCGTGATATTTAAAGGAAAAATTCATAAGTTGAACTTCATCAAAATTAAAAACTTTTACTCAGCAAAAGACTCTGTTGCATGAACCCAAAGAGAAGCTACTGACTGGAGGAAAGAATTTCCGTAACGCATACTTGAGAATGGAGCACTGTCTGAAATATATACAGTCTTGTCAAAACTCACTAAGCACACGCGTGCACACACACCCAAATTAGAAAAAATGGGCAAAAGACGTAAACAAATATTTCAGTGAAGGTAACATATGGAGGGAAAATAAGCACATGAAAAGATGTTAAATATTATTAGTTACCAGGGAAATGCAAGTTAAAGCCACGATTAGATTTTACTATATACCTACCAGAATGGCTAATATAAAAAATAGTGTCACTACCAACTGCTGGCAAGAATATAGAGAAACTGAATCACTCAGACATTGTTAGTAGGATTGTGAAATGGTACAGCCATTCTGGAAATTCATTTGGCAGAAGGTATAAATGAATTTATATATGTGTATAAAATTAAGATTTAATTACCAAATAACCCAATAATTGCACTTCTGGGCTTGTATCCTAGAATAATAAAGACTTGCATCCACACAAAACCTGTACATAAAGTTTTATAGTAGCTTTGGTTTGTAATGGCCAAAATTTGGAAACAGCCCAAATGTGCTTCAATAGGTTGATGGTTAAACAAACCAGGGTACAGCCGTACTGTGGAATACTACTTAACAATAAAAAGGAATAAATTATTGATATACACAAAAACCTGGACGAAGTTTCAGAAAATTATGCTGAGTGAAAAAAAGTCACCCTCTCAAAGTTGAATTCTTTATGATTCCATTTACGTAACATTGCTGGAATGACAAAATTCTAGAAATCGAAAAGAAATTAGCAGTTACCAGGAATTATGGGGGAGACATGTCAGGAGGGAAACAGATATGGCTAGAAAGGGCAACATGAGGGATAATTCTGGTGGTGGAAATGTTCTGTGTCTTTACTGTTCAATGTCAATATCCTAGTTGT
This sequence comes from Equus caballus, assembly GCF_041296265.1. NCBI lineage: Eukaryota > Metazoa > Chordata > Mammalia > Perissodactyla > Equidae > Equus > Equus caballus. Next base: position 35,545,842 of record NC_091710.1, on the reverse strand, counting down.
GACATTGTATTATGGTTTTATAAGATGTTATCACAGGGGGAAGCAGAGTATAGTGCACACAGGAACTCTCTGTGTTATTTCCTAAAAACTGCGTGTAGATACACAATTACTTCAAAATAAAATTTTAATTAAATATATACTAGAGAAATATCTTTTTAATTTTATATTTGCCTATTGCTAAAGTTAGTTATTACCTTTACAACAAATGCAAGCACTCTTATTATATAATATTGATTTTAGAAAAGTAGAACCCAAAAACGTATGCTATTCTCACAAGGAGAGAGATAGCAACAGAGAGAAATGAGAGCCAGAAAATGAGAACGTACCAAAATAACACTTTCAAATACAATAAATGATAAGGCCCAAAGAAGGTTAAAATTAGCATAAGATTCCTTTTGAATGCCAAAATGAAAATAATTCGTTCTAATATATATTTTTCATGCTCTCAATTTTTTATCACTTGTCTATTTCATTCCCATCTAGAAGCATATTATGCCCTCATCCCTGCTTCATTAATTCTGAGTGACTGTTACACGACAATTTTCGTTTCACTCCTATTGTATCTAGGGAGGGAATTGATGTGTTTCATATTATTTTTCTTGCTGAATTGTTACTTACCTGATTATACATTCATTTATTAACATCCTTGGATGTTCAGTTTGTGCCAGCAATGTGCCAAGAGATGTATCTAAAGCACTGATGTCTGACACCTTTGTCCAAATGAAATTTTAATGTTGTTAACAGTTTCAATTGCCATTGATTACAGCATTCTCAACTTTCACTGGGCTGGCATGAGCTACAATAACTGTGAATAGTAATAGCTACTTTCATGAAGGAAGATCCCCATGAGGACTGTCATTAGAAACCAGAGAGCACTTCAGTATGTCAATTCCCCACTGTTCTGTAGTCATCAAGACAAAATCATACAGTGCTTTCATCGTTCCAATGCATTGTTAAATAATGTGAACTAAGCTACAACATACTAATGTCCCTTAAAGGATTTTACAAGTTGTACTATAAACCACTTTGGGTATAACTTGTCACTGCGGAATGATTGTTATTCAAATATTTGTTATGACAAATTCTTTCTCATGATAAATTTGTCATCACTCTTTTGTTTTAAAGTTTCTTAATGGAGAACTAATTCAATGTCATCACAACCAGTATTTCTTTTTTTTTTTTTTTTTTTTGAGGAAGATTAGCCCTGAGCTAATATCTGCCACCAATCCTCCTCCTTTTGCTGAGGAAGACTGGCCCTGAGCTAACATTTGTGCCAATCTTCCTCTACTTTATATGTGGGACGCCTGCCACAGCATGGCTTGCCGAGCAGTGCATAGGTCCGCACCTGGGCTCCGAACCAGTGAACTCCGGGCTGCTGAAGCAGAACATGAGAACTTAACCATTGAGCCACAGAGCAGGCCCCACAACCAGCACTTCTTGAGTGAATGCAATATTTTAAACCCTGTGACATATGTTAGTAATATCAAGTGAGAGATGACCACTGTACAAGAAGTTAATGTTGAAGGGTGTGAGACACATAACATAAATCCATATTCATATGCATGCTTATATATTACATATAAACAAAAAATCTTATGATCAATGATATGCCATAGTTTATTGTAAAACATTTGTAACCACAGTTAATGAAATAACTGAATACGCTCATGGAGAGTCAACCATAAAACCAATATCTTCTAAGGCAAGACTTGAAACAGGAGGAGGGGACCACAAGGGAAAGATTATTGCACATATGGTGACAGCAAAGACTGAGTTTTCAAGAAAAGAAAATTCATGAAGAAAAGTGGAGGAAGCCATAAGGGGTTTTCAGTGTTCCATCAATTCTTAGCATAGTGATCATCACTAACATCCTCTAATACCATAGATGATTTTTAACAGAAATTGAATATATTTAAAAACATGACCTAAAATGCTTCCTAACATGAGAATTGAAATACACACATTTTTGACTTTCTTAATATATATATATTTAATAACATATAATATTACATATTGTATAATAGCTTAGCTTATGAATAGATTAGAAATATATTAATAACACATTTTATTATTTGATTTTTTCACATGAAGAAAAGCTTTCCATGTTTTTTCATTATGCAGTTTTATTTTGGTTTCTCATATGCCATCTATTTTATACCTTCTGCTGTGCAGAAAATGGATCTAAGAAACCATCCATTTTGTTACTGTAGCATAACTCCAGCTAGTCGTAGGTAAGGTTCATCAGGTTTAAAAAAAAAAAAGAAGCTTCCTCAACAGCAAGAATCAAACAGCGTTCTATGAATACCTACACTGATGTTTTAGAAATTTTCTCTTTGGGGCCTAACTGATCTGGTTAATTTATAAGAACTAAAATCATGAGAAAGCCAGACACAATACTATATAATCTTGCTTAGTGGTGAACCAGTAACCAGGTTTTAAGACAGTGAGCTAATATTTCTTTTGCTGGACTGCACCTAAATTGTTGTTAATCTTACAATTCTATTTTTTTTTCCTTTGTGGGGAAGATAGACCCTGAGCTAACATCTGTTGCCGATCTTCCTCTTTTTGTTTGAGGAAGATTGTCCCTGAGCTAACATCTGTGTTGATCTTCCTCTATTTTGTATATGGGACGCTACCACAGCATGGCTTGATGAGCACTGTGTAGGTGTGCACCTGGGTACCTCAGGCTGCCAAAGCAGAGCGTGCAAACTTAACTGCTATGCCGCTGGGCTGGCCCCTACAATTTTGTTTTTTCACATGGGCTACATGACTGAGGTAAAGCTTCCAAAGGTAAGTCAATGTAAAAAATATATATTTTGTGGACTTCAGCGGGGGAGTCTCAGTTTCAACACATTGAGAAATTTTAGAAATAGTTCTGTTTTATTCCACAATATCTTTTAAAAGATATTAACTGAATTTTCCAAATTATGAAATCTGCTACTATATCATATTTTAATATTTGCTGTATTGAAATAAAATGTTATTTAATAAGCATTTTTCCCTATGAGCCAATCTTTATTCCATGTGTAGTAGTGTATACATCTGGGCACACACACGCACACACATAAACTAAGACCAGAAGGAACATATAAATACATACATATGTGGTTTTCCTTGTAGATTAGCATACTTGCAGTTCTTATTTTTGAACTCAACAGTAATGTTTGGGAAACACCAACAGCAAACTTTATATTAAAAGATGATTGTCGTCTTAGAAATTTGTTTGCATTTGTGAAGTATTTATTATAAAATTTAAAACTTTCTGGGGTAAAATACATGTTTAGAGATGGAGGGATGGAAAAATTCTATTAGCAACTATAATTACACTCTGTAAACAGTGCATTTTTGTTAAAATTAATTCCACTGTCTGAAAATCTCCCTGGCTATTTTCTCGGGTCTGTAAATCCTTAGTACACAACATAGAAAATGTATTCAAAGGAAACATACACAGCCAGTAGACTTCAACAATAAAGTTAAAACAGTAAATAAACTTTAGAAAATACTAATTAAAAACAAGCAACAAATAAACACTGTCATGAAAAATAAGGCATGTAATTGTGAGAAAAAAGAGATTAAAAATTTTAAGAATATTACATATAATTTGGCCAATTAATTTCACAATCTAAGTGGAAAGCATTTTTACAGAAAAACACAGATATCATAAATTATATCATTAAGAGTAAAAAAATAATTACAGGATTATTTATGATCAAAATGGAAATATAGTCAAACAATGCTTTCTAAAAATGGTATATGGAGAAAAATTTTACAAGCTTTTCAAAATTTTACCAAAATTTTCAAAGAGCAGTTAATTGCCATGCTTTGAAATATTTTCTGGAGTCTGCAGAAAATATAAATTTTCTTAATTCATTCTGACACATAGAAAAAAACTAAAGTACGTTCTCACAAATGTAGGTTCAATAATACTATTAAAGACCTATTTCAGCACTTTATTAAAATGATTGCACATTATTACCAAATGAGGATTATTCTAGGTTTACAAAGATTGTTCATGTAGATCTGAGTTACTGTCTCTAAAACTATATTTAAAAACAAAGATGTCCAAATCTGACTTGATAGGTGATATAATGTTTCCTGCACTCAAATAAAACCAATTATACAATCCTGACGTCATCTGAGGGCCTTAAAGATCCTGTACAAACTCGCGTTTATGTCTATGCCAGTCGAAGTCGTCTTAATGGTAAATTCCTGTGACTGACTTCCTCAGGTTTGTTTGTTTGTTTGTTTAGCTATCAAATGCCAGCATCCTCTCACATCACCTTTATTCTTTATTTCTCATTTGATGCTCTGGAGGTAGAAGTTAGTCGCTTTGTTGGTTTGTATGAGAAATCTACTTCCATCAAGCATTTTGTAATGCATCATGATTTACTGAAAATTTAGTGGCTATGGGAAGAGGGGTGTGCAGTGCACTATGATCTGGTTCCTAGCTCTTCCCTCCCTCTACTTATTTTCTCTTTTTTTGGAACTTTAATAGCAACCAACAATCCCTCCAGCTATTTCAAAGCCAGAAGTATCTACATATCTTGGACCTCATGTTTCAGTTCCTATATCAAATAGTTATCAATATCCAACAAAAGCTTCTTTCAATTTACAAGGGCTTAACAGTGGACAAAATTTTCTCAAAATTATTAGACATGGGGGACATAGATTTAACAGTTTCAAAAGGTATTCTCAGTCAGCCATTCAAAAGCTCCCTGGATGTTGTCCACTGGTCAATTTATACATATATTTTGGCACAGTCGCCATGTTAAATAATGATGGAGAAAGTAAGTCGTTGGTAAGCAAAAAGTTAATTTACATAGAAAACAGCTAGGGTAGATCTGCTTTAAGGTCTTTCTTTTAGTTCCAGGACCAAACTTATTTCTCTGATAGCTACTGATGCTAAAACTTCCCTAAAATCTCTGCAGCAGTCCTCTACGTGTCAGTGGAAAGAAATGGGTCATATAGATAGGAAAAACCTAGAAAAACCAATATAAATTTGTTAAAATCCATTTTTATTGCCCTTTTAGTTTGGAAAAATTCCTTTCTGATTCTTTCATTAAATTATTAACGCAAGTTTTAAATTTTACTCTGATTTTTCACTCCTTTCTTTGCCTTCACAGAAAACTGAATCAGAAAAGAATAGACATTCTGTCATGAGCATCCAGCGGATGCCATTTTAAAATTACTTCACACTATTTTAGGCAATAATCCATGAGATGGAGAATTAGACATATTATTCTTAAGTAAAAATAACTATTCCTTATTGAGTTATTGGATCATAAAAATAAATGAAAAACCAACAAATGATGTAATAACATTAAACTATCCTCAAAATCATTCACCTTCAAAGCAAATCTTAGCAAACCACCTATTTCATTGAAAGAAACCAACATTTTTTATAAGCGATGTCGGCTAAGGAGCTGGAGAATTTGCTCACTTACATACCATTGCTGGACGTATAAATTAAAGTGTCCACCTTGAATTTCAATGGACAATACCTATCAATATTTTAAAACAAAATGCACACCACAAAGATCCAGAAATTTTGTTTCTCACACATCAACTCACAAATAGGCACAAAGAAATTTTGTAATAATGTTTATTAAGTAAAGGTTGTATAATACAAATATTTTAGAAATAAACTAAATATGCATCTCTTTTGATGAACCCTAAAAAGGAATATTCATAAAGAAATGAAGCACATATTTACAGATTTATTGAATATTTGTTCATGACAAATTGTACATTAAAAACTAAGATACAAAACAAGGTGCGTGGTGTCTTATTCTGGAAGCATTTTTCTGCTATTGAAACTTCCTAATAGTGATAAACATTTAAAAATAGCTTTTCTATAAATATTGCAACTCACAAGAAAGTATTTGCAAACCTCTGAGGCAAGAATACAGCAGAAGCACAGACTTAAGGACATCAGTGAGTGCTGAAACCATCAGTTGCCTGGGTACATCTAGAAGTTCGGGTTGAATGGAAGAGAGGTGACACCTAAAGCAGTATTAATGGAGTGGCTCAACACAGCGCAGGCAGTTGGAATAGGGACCTCAGCATAGAGCTGGAAGCAATGATTGAGGGCAGGACTATCTACCCTAAAGAAAAACTGACCTTTCAGATTTGCCATGTTCATGCTTGCATGACACATTAAAACATATTTATTGTACTCTAATTTTTTTTCTCAGAAAGCAAGGAAATTGCAATACCTGTGTTGCATGCTGTTCATTTGAAATATTACACTAGTCATTTCCCTACCGTATAAAATAATAGAGAAAAGAAATGGAATGGAAGTAATATTTTAATTTCTGTGAGCACATATATATAGAAAAGGTACCAGTTTTAATAAGTGGCAGATCAACACATACCTACTATACATATATATGTGTGTATATGTACACACATAAATATACTCATATACATAAATATACTTTAAATTTGTAAATATATCAATTTATCTAAATCAATATATATAAATATATGTTATATATTTAAAATACTGCTTATCAGCATTGGCAAATTCATACACTGATGATAAAATTAAAGGAGAATATTGGTTTTATCTCGGGTACTAGTTATCAAATTCTTACCATATTCTTGAACATATACATATTCTTCTCATTTGAGCTTTACAACAATTCTCTAAGTTAGATGTTATTATTCCTATCCTACAGATGAGGAACTAAAAGACACAGAAAATAAGCAATTTGTATCTAATAGTAAGTAGCCAAAACAGCCTTCCAAAATAGATCTCTTTACGTCTAAAGTCTCTTCCACTGTGCCAGTTTGCATCTTCATTTGATGACATCTCTGGTACCATATGCATCAAGTGATTGCCTAACATAATAGTTTCTAGTGGTAATGAATTAATATTCTACACCTAAATAGGTGCCATAACACTATTTTAAGATTGGCCTATCATTGTTATTAAGTAAAACATTACTCTTGTCCATCTGGGTTTTCTAGCTAAAAAGCCCTCTCAGAAGAATTCATGGGCTGCTATCATCAGCACCATTTTTATCATTGCCCATCAAAGTCCAAAACACTTGAGCTATGAACTCCTGAAATCTTGCAAATGTCTCCCAGTTTGTTCCTGGTCAACAGCTTTGCAACTAACAGTTCTGATTCTTGAGAGACCACTAAGAGAATAATGAATATCTAGTTCACATCCTCCTAAAAATACTCTGAGAGGATACAAAACTCTTTTAGGCCATTGACCTTTTCTCAGAGGAAGATTCAAATTAGTTGCAATACAGTGAGGGTGGTGCATATTTTAATTAAAGTGCGCTGATGAACAAGAAGTAGCTACCTATTTCTGAAGGAGATTTTTCTGAAGCATTATTGATGGGGTTTTATTCATTTTCTATTATTCTTTTCCTATTAAATCACTGACATGATCTTAATCTGACAGATCTTTAAAGAGCACGCATTCAGTGTGCACCTGGGGGACTAGATTCTGTTCCTGGATAATTGAATAGAGAGGAAAAAAGCTATAGACTACCTTCAGATTTATGGAGTTGTTTTATAATGTACACTATAAATTATTTTAGAGATTGTAGTATTTATGAATCAGTGAATCTAAAATAAATTGAGAGTATAATAATTTATAAACAAGCCTTAGGGACTCAACGACCCTTTCTTTCATTTTAGCCTTTGGAAACAATTTTTGTCTAACACAACACTCTGTTAAAAACAAAATAATTGTTCATGTTGAAATTGAAAATAGTACTCATGTTATTCTAAGATTAATATTACTACTTACTCCCGCACTTTGGTTGCACGTGCAACTTTCTGTATCAGTGAGACAATTTAGAGTGTGAGGAAGTAGGAAAGTCACTAAATCTGAAATCAGGAGACCTGGGTTGCTCTTTACTCTGACACTCCCTAGGTACCCTTGGGCAATGCACTGTGTACAAAGAGGAATTTTCGCTTGATCAGCTTTTCCTTATATATCCCTAATGATACGGATTAGCAGCGATACTTACTAACAATGTGAATTCTCAGACTTCATTCCTCACTTACAGAATTGTAATTTTCAGGGGAGAGATTGGGAAGATCCATGTTTAACAAGCACCTAGATGAGTCTTCAATGAAATTTGAGAAGCAGCAGGGTAGACAATTTCTAAAGTTTCTTAAAGCTCTTAAATTCTACAATTCTAAATATTAAATGTTGAGCATTAGCAGTGATATACATATTATATGGGGAACTATGAGTGAGCAGGAAACTCACCAACAGAAAACAAAATAAGGTCTATTGGCAGGCAACAAGGGATTTGTGACTTAGTTGAAGATCTTCACATATGTGACTATTGTGACCTGCTTGATATATAAATATATCTTCTTATATTTGCACAATTAATTGCTCAGCTTCTACCTGTTTATATTAATTGGCACCCTAGTATCCTCCTTTCAAGGCCCACTTCCCACTTCTCAAGCATCATCTTACTCAGATAATTAGAAGTCAGTCCTATTTCTAAACAGGGTACAAAATACCTAGAAATCTTGAAAAATCCACTAACGGCTCAGTTTTAGTCGTCCTGGCCTGGCTTACTATTATGTTCATGGATACATGATCATCTTTAAAATTTCCCATGTCAGGAGTGTCACCCTATGTCTAGAACCCCCGTTTCACAGCTTCTTTTGTTTGTCTCCAAGAGTTAGCTATTGTTTTCAACTTTTATTATAGAAAATTTATAAACATTTCAAGTTTTAAAATTGTAATTAACAATCTATAGACTATGCTCATGTGACCCAGTTTTAATCAAGGGATGCTCTCTCCTTTGAGTCAAAATAAATGGATCTATTCTAGCATCTTTCCTGAAATGCCACTATTTATGGGGAATTATCATATCTTTTGCTCGAACATCTTGCTTAAGAACTTGAATTAAGTTCACCATAGTATTTTCAATGTCCTTCTTTCCCCAAATTCTTTCATATTGTATTTTAATTCGATTTCTTCATTCCTAAAATAAAACCCATGCAGGACTGCTTTTATTCCAAGAACACAAGATTTAGGACAAAATCTGATGATTTCGAAGATGTAGGACAAAATCGCGAAGAACTTAAAATTAATTTAGAATCCTCTTGTTTTGCTTTAGACTGTCCTCCCCTAGAAATTTCTCAGTGACCAACATTTCTAAGCAGGTTCTGACATTCTTTCATATTTGCTGGTTCTCTTGTACTTATTCTTCTCTTAAAACTTGCTCTAAGTTTTTCTTGGGCTCTTATGCAGAACTGAGGCTATATCTGTTTGTCGTACAGTCTCTTTACAGTGTGACCTTTGAGCCTATTGGGGAAGTATAATTAAAAACAAAATATCCTCCCAACTCAAAAGAACCTCTCTACAAAGTAGAGGAGAAAGTAAACAGCTTTGTTATTGAATAAGCTTTACACTAGAATGTAACGTGCATCACAGGCAATCCACTAAAGGACTGCAAAGACAAAGAAATCGCACCCTCTTATGTAGCCAAGCAGATATAACCCATTACATCCATTTTCTCAAGATAAACAATAACTAGTCTTCTAGTAAGCAAACTTGACGGCATCATTTGTCACATAGAGTTCACCCTAAATTCAACTGGTAATTTGGACAGCCATCTGTATTTGCTAATTGCCTTATCCAAAAGAAAAATAAATTTCTCATATATTTATAACAGGAGGTAAGTTGGCAACTTGGAGCGAGGGACCAGCTGAAGTTAGGCTCGTGTCTTCCCACAGAAAGTGGGGCACATGGCACTTTTCCCTTGATGTTTACAGTTCAAAGAGATGGCTCCTAGATCCTTAAAAAAGACATTCCTGGGTTGTAAAGCTGGCAAAAGCCTTATTTAGCTTGTAAAAAGATTTGCATACATCTCAAAGGAGCAGAAAGGAATTCATGACCACAAGTTTTCTAAAGTAAATCCTCTTAAGAAAAGAGAAGGGAGAATTACTTTCCCTTTTTGAACCTGGAAGAATTAATTATTTATTTTTCTGATTGTTGGCTTGTATTTGCTCCTATAGTCCTCACCTCTCAAAATGGTCTATCAATGTATTTATTAACCAAAAGCTCTATTATGGCTTAACCGTAGGAGGCAAAGCTAGCTAGAGACAGTTATAGTCTAAATTCCATTTTTTTTTCTGTTAATAGATTACCAGTCGATTATCAAGGTTACCAATAGCAATAGCATAGGCTGTCACAAAGCAGAAAAAAAATTTAGCGTATTTTCCGGAGTACAAAGATAGGTTTTATAATAATAGGTTTTGAAATTGAAAACTGTTTACAGATCACCAAAGTCAATAGCCTTCAGTTTCCCGGTGTGAGGTAAATTAACACATCTAGTTAATAACAGAACTTGACCTAAAACTTGAGTCTTTTAATTATCAGTTCACTTCCCATTACACCATCTGCCTCTTATTTTACTTTAATGAAAGTATAGTTTTATGTAAAGGAGGCTATTTATAATGGTAAGACCAAAACCTATTAGGCACTTCTAAATATAAAATTATATTTTCTAAATAATTCAAAGGGAATGCCTCTGTCTGAAAGTCTTTGACCTATATTCTTAACTTCATTGGCAATTATTTTATTGGGTAAATAAAGTAGAAATAATAAATTAGTAACAACTGTTAAAATGCTACCTTGAAAAGTTACTACTTGAAAAGTTACAAAGTTTCTCTAATTGTTTAAGAAAATTTGCAATATTGCAATACTAGTAGGCAGAAGTGCACATTATTCCTAGTAAAATATGTGCCCTGCATCTTCCAAACAAGGAAATAGCAAGTTTTAAATTTGAATATTTTAGCCATGTTTATCCAATAGTTTTCTTTCTGTAGTTGTTTATCTGATTTCTTTTGCATTATCTAAATTTTGATAAAATATGAAAAGCATCAATTTGGGGAATTAGATAACATTGACACATTGCCCCCTTTGAACAGTTGTAGCGTTTTTTGGCATTGTCATTACTTTAAGCTCTCTACAGCTATTGCATTTTACACTCATAATATGATATATATATATAATTCTAATCCTGCTTACTCCATTTTTGTAATATCTCTCTACTGGATTAAAATTTCCCCCATTCATCATCTTCTGAATGCAGCAAAATTTCATCTACTTAAAAAAAAAAAAATTGAATTCACCTACCAGGAGACCATTCAAACACTCTTGCTATAACTTTGAAACCTAAATGGCTATCACTCTAGGGCTCATCTTTCTCCATATTTAATTTTGATTGTCAGCAGAAAGAAAAGTGGTATTTCTTTATATTATTTTACATATTGATATTTTAAATTTATTAAGATGTATATCTATAATTCCTATGTTCTGCATTTAATGTTTATTCTATCAAGTTGTTTAATCTATTAATGTATCTTTCATAATGTGTTGAAACTATTTTAGTCACTAAATTAGTCGCTGAGAGACTCAAAAGACTTTGGAGCTATCTCACCTTGGAGAAGGCTGTTGTTTTTCTTATGAGAAATTGCTTTCACTTAAAACTTTCGAGTTTATCAGCTTACCTCTAATAGATGATGATTGTGTATGAAAGTGGGAATTAATGATTCAGCAGCAGGTAAATCAGTTCATATAAAGTTGGCCACATCATATTCTTCTGGAAGCAAAAGTAAGAGCCACATCCAAAGTAACTACGCCAAGATTTCAAAATGATTCATACTATTTTCTGTCATTTTAACTACTTTTGCTTTTAAGTTTCAAACTGGATCAGAGAGAAACTTGATCCTATCATAATTTTTTTTGCATTAACTAAATAGAGAAGCAAAAATGAAATTGCAGACAGCGATTGTGCTTAAAATCACAAAGATTGCTCAATCAAAACCATTGGAAATAATAAATTCCATATCATTGAATTAAATTTAGAAGCTTTAAGACAGCAGACTCAGAAAAACCTAAAGTAACAGTTAATGATATCATATTACTCTTTAAATTTGTTTACTAAAATAATCCTCATGTCTTTGTCAATGATCTTAATCTCAGCATCTAGGAGGGTGTATGAAAGTTTTGAACATTCTATAAAAGTCTTTATATTTAGATTTAAATGTGTTCTATGTTTTCAATAAGTACTATACATTTTTATTTGAAGTTCATGAAGTAATAATGCAAATTAAAATATCTAATTTTGTCTATGTTTGTCTTGTTAATCCTAATTCTTTTTAAGCATACAAAAATGTATTCACTCAAATAGTAGAGTGAACCCATTTTCGTTTTATTCTTAAATTCTAGTAATTGAAGAATATTCTTCAGATAAATACTGTGATAGAGTGAAATCTGTTAAAACCAATTTAGTCTCAAACCTGACAACCAACTTGGCTGGCATTCCAATGTAACCTATTTTAACTAGAAAGGCACTTTGCTCAGTGTCATGCTTCTGAAACAGATATTTGATAGAATGCCACTGAGGGGAAAAGCCATAGGCTCACTTCCACACATCCCTGGAATTTTAATTTTATCAAGTGACTTGGAGAACTTAATTCCTAGCTCTTATAAGAATGAATATGCATGGTTCAAATGGTAGAATGAAAAATAAGATGAGCATGCTGAGGCTCCATGCGCTCTATCTCTTGGGACTTAGCTGTGGTGAATGGATGTTCCTTCCTGACATTAAAATTATTTCTATTGGAAAGATGGTGATCAAATATCTTTAGTCACTCATCATTTTTTTTAAGTTCTTATTAAGATTCTTTTTATTCCACTCATTCACTCATTCAACAAATACCTTCTGGAGTCCTAGTATGTGTCAGACACTATTCCATATGTTGGAGATAGAGCAGGGAGCAAAAGAATCAAATATCCTTGGTCTCAAGGAATTTACATTCTAGTGAAGGAGAAAGATAATAAGAGAAATATGTAAATTATATGTAATGCTAGAAAGTGATAAATTCTTAGGAAAATGAAGAGGAGAATTGGTTTCAGTTTGAAGGGCAGGTATCACCAAGAAGGTAACACAATCGTGCACTGCATAACGATGTTTTGGTCAATGACAGAACACACATATGAGGGTGGGCCCATAAGATTAATACTATATAGCCTAAATGTGCAATAGGCTATACCATCTAGGTTTGCGTAAGTACACTCTCTCATGTTCGCACAATGATGAAATCACCTAATGACACATTTCTCAGAACATATCTCCATTGTTAAGCGACACATGACTGGATACGAATTAAGACCAAAATGGGCTGAGAGAGTGAGCCATATGGAAAACTTGAGGAATAGCATTCCATGCAGGAAGAGCATTAGCAAAGGACCTGAGATGAGAATATCTCGGCGAATTTCTAGGTACAGAGACACAAGCATTGCTGAAAAGGTGAAGGAATGATGAGGATTACTACATTGGGTCAGAGAATAAATAAGGGCCAGATCATGTTGGTCTTTGAAAGGAAGTTAATTTTTATTTTGATTGAGTTGGGATGACATTGGAGAATTTTTTGAAGATGGGTAACGTATTTTCATAGAGTCACTGTAGCTGTTGGTTTAAAAATAGACTCTAATGGACAAAGGAGAAAGTAAGGAGAAAAATTAGTAGGTCTTAATTGTAAAGATAGTTTCCTCAATGCTATATACTTCTTAAATAGATATTTGACAGAATGCTGGAGATGGAAAAAGCTAGAGTGACACAAGAGAGATGGTGGCTTTTACCAAGTTGGCAGCAGTGGAGCTGGTGAGAAGTGACCCCCTGCTACATATACTTTGAATGCAGAGTTGACTTGGAGCAACTGGAAAGCCAATTGGGGGCATAAGGAAGACTCATTTTTGGCAACTATATTTTGAGGGGCTCTTTTGACATTCAAGTGGGAGAGTTCAAAAAATCAGATCTGACCCCCATGCTAGAGGTTCAAATTTTGGAATCCTTAGCAAATACATGGTATTTAAAACTTTGAGGCTGGAAAAGATGTCCAGAGGAGAGGATGTTGCTGGACAGCAATAATCTAAGAACTGAGCCCGAGTGAATACCAAGTTTAAAAGGCAGGATGAGAAGGAGCAGCCTGCAGAGACACTGAGATGTGGCTGGGCTAAATAAGAAAATTAAGAGTATTCAGTCTGCTTGAAGCCAAATGAGCAGTTTTTCAAAGGAAGAGAGATGCACATATGTCAACTGTAGCTATTGGTTTAAATAAGCAGAAAACCTGGAATTGACCTTGAAATGTGGCAACAAAGCAGTCCTGGGTGGCCTTGATAAAAGCAGAAAATAGAGCAGGGCAGACAAAAGCCTGACTAGAGTAGATTCAAGAGAGAATAAGAAAAGAGACAGAGTGAAAGACAGTTCTGTCAAGGATTTTGTCGGTAAAGGGAAAGAGAGAAATAGGTGTACAGATATATCTGGAAAGAGATGTAGAATCAGGTGACTGACTTGCTTTTTAAGATAAAAGAAATAATACGTTGTTTCGTTTGTTTGTTTAATACAGTAGAGGGGAAAATGATGATGTAGAAGAGATAAGGAGATTACCTGGGACTATGCCCTTGAGTAGGGGCTGGGATCCAATGCACAAATGGAGAATCTGCCCTTGGACAGGGGATATTAACAATAGAGAAGGTAGAGGATGTGCATATACGTGGTAGATTGGTGGTAGAAGATCTTTTCTGATCACTTCTCATTGGAAGAGAAAGCAAAAAATAAGGAAGCAAGTTTGGAAGTTTGAGAAGAGCATATGGTTACATAAGCACATGAGAGCATAAAGGCCTTAAGACAGAAGTTCTCATAGTTAACTTGCATTAGAATCACGCGGTGGGCCAGTTCAAACACAGATCGCTGAGCCCCGCGTTTCTGATTCAGTAGGTATGGGACGGGGTCTATGAATTTGAATTTGCACCAGTGATGCTGCTGCTGCTGGATTAGGGCCCACTCTTTGAGAGCCATTGCACTAGGAAATGCAGTATGATTACCTGAGAGTATTAAGGGTCCAGTTGAGGTTAGGGAGACCAGTAATTGTGGTTTCCTGACAAAACGGTTGGCTAGCAGGACCTGCTGGTTTATCTCCTAAGTTCTCTCCTGGAGAATAATTGAAGAGAAAGAAAAACACAGGTATGAAACATTAACATAAAACTTTTAAGAAAACTTAGAAAGGTAAAAAGCAGAAATGATCTGATTTGCATTTTGGCTTAGATATGATGGTAGATATATGTTTTGGTCTTTTTTTACCCCACCATGTCCCAAGGAGGATCCTTAACTACCACCACATATCTCCATGACACAGAAAACAAACAATGGATGTTCTTACAACTTGAATTTTTTCGAGTAACTTCAGAGCAGTGCAGTCAAAGAAAATGGGGAATACCCTAGTACCTAGGGCTGTCTACTGTGGAGTATCTTTTCTCCTCACATTTTAACCTTAGAAGAAGGAACACAAGCAATATATCTATCTGTCTATCTATCTATCTATATACACACACAGACATATTTAAATGACTACTTGATAACCTCAATAAATCAGTTGCAGATTATGTAATAATTCTTGAAAACTTGGAGGCAAAAAATTATGTAGATACATAGGAGTATAAAAGAGGGACAAAAGGGGCCGGCCCCGTGGCCGAGTGGTTAAGTTCCACTGCTCTGCTTTGGTGGTCCAGGGTTTCACCGGTTCGAATCCTGGGTGTGAACATGGCACCACTCATCAAGCTATGCTGAGGTGGCATCCCACATGCCACAACCAGAAGGACCCACAACTAAGAATATACAACTATGTACCAGGGGGCTTTGGGGAGAAAAAGGAAAAAAAAAAATCTTACTTAAAAAAAAAAACAGGACAACAAACTAAAAAATGCAATGGAACATACGGATCAGAAGTTAAAAATAGGCATAATAAATTGTCTTTAAATATTAAGGGTAAATGTTGATAAAGAATTAAAAATCAAAATGTATAAAGAAGGAAGCCAAAGAAATATTGATTTCAAAATATAATGGTAAAAATGAAAACAGCAGTGAACGACATAAATAGCAAAATGATTTCAGCTGGGGAAAAAATGCTAGGACTTCATCTAGAAGGCAGTGGAAGTATCATAAAGAAGTGGGAGATATATTCATGCATTTAACAAATATTTATTGAAGACTTATATCACACCAAAACTCCTGGAATACGTCTATGAAAAGATAAACAGATAAAGGTGTTTGGCATTTGGGGCTTAAATAAATAATTATAATAAATAATTATATATTAATTATTAAAATATATATTAACTGTTAAAGATAAAGATAAAATTAGATAATAAAAATAAATAAACAGAAAGGGGGAATAAAAAGAAGACACATCAACTTGCCATTGGCAGTTAATAGTAGCCCACAAAAAATGCTAAAAAACAAATCAATCAAGAAACCAATAAGGAGAAGAACTATCTGAAGAAATAACGATAAAATTAGAGAAATGAAGGAAACATAAAATGTTCAATTAAAGGACTTATAGGATGTAAAATCCAATGAGAATTTTACACTCTTTTCCCACATTGAACTTACATTTTCATCACATGATTTTTTTCCTAATAGACTGAATTTGAAAACTGTTAAATTATTATTTGTTATAAATGTCTCCAAACAAATATGTAAATGTGCATACTATGTACATATTTACAAATGTAAATACTATATTCTTAAATTTCCAGTAACAATAATTCTTATAAATTATTCTAAATTGATTTATTATTACCGTTACTAGTAGTAAACTTTAAAATTATTATCATTCATAACAGCATAAATATATTGCTTGTATTCCAAACTCTGAGAAATAATTAGTAACAAAAGCAAAAACGTATTGTAGATATAACCCTAAATGAGAGTGTACATGGATAAATATTACTTAGTGCCTGAGTGAGACAGGGTTCAGCATCCATTCTATTCCTATTTTTCATTTTTATGGATGTAGGCTCAGTAAAATCTTAGTCTCAAGAATAAGTGAAATGAAATGTCTTTTTTTTATCGTGATATCACTAGGTTATTTGAAATCCTTCTGAACTACAGCCCAAGAATTACGAGGATCCATCATGAAAAATAATTTTTAATGATTTATTAGCTACCAATTCAAGTAGATTCTCCTTTAATTTTCTTAAGGCAAAGAACTGTAAGCTATCTGGCAAACAGAAGAATTTGTTACCCCTTCATTAGAGCCATTTGCTTCCTCAAATTCTGGTTACTATTAAAAAAATCCTGTGCCAGGGGGCTGGCCCCGTGGCCGAGTGGTTAAGTTCGCGCGCTCCGCTGCAGGCAGCCCAGTGTTTCGTTCGTTCGAATCCTGGGCGCGGACATGACACTGCTCATCAGTCCACGCTGAGGCAGCGTCCCACATGCCACAACTAGAAGGACCCACAACGAAGAATATACAACTATGTACCGGGGGGCTTTGGGGAGAAAAAGGAAATAATAAAATCTTTTTTTTTTTAAAAAAAAAAAAACCCTGTACCAAAACTAACCAAATCAAATACTTATTGATTAAAATATCATCTTTCACTTACAGCCACATTATTTTTTATCCAATACTCAATGTGATATCTTATTTCAATATGCACTTGCCAATAAAATATCTTTTGATAAAAATCTTTTATCCTATTATATATTTTAAATATATTTTGGTCAAAATTTCGGAGTTGCATTTAGAACATTCAATTTATGGGAAAAATTATCTGCTATGTAATCAAATTAGCAAAGTCAGCCATCTCTGTCATTCAACATCAGACTTCCTTTCTTCTAGAAGTGTCTGATACACTCTGTTATATGTTTTGAGGAACATGAAAATGCCATTGAGAAAAAAATCATGAATCTTATAATGAAGATACTATAATCAATCAAGTTTAAAATGATATAGATCTCTCATATGATTGATCTGTCTATTTTATAAATTATAAAAGGTAAAATAGATTTATGTGGTATACCTCAATATTTAATTTATAATTACAATGATATTAAGTTTTTAAGTTACTTATCATGAGGTATTGTTGTGACCAGGAGAATCCACATCCCCAGAATCTATGAATATATTAGATTATATCAAAGGGAATTAAAGTTGCAGATAGAATTAAGGCTGCTAATCAACTGACCTTGAGATGGGGAGATAATCCAGGATTGGCCAGGAGGGCCGAATCTAATTACAAGAACCTCAGAGTAGAAGGGGGAGGAGAAGAGTCACAGTCGAGAGAGATTCAAATGCTGCACTCCTAGCTGTGAAATTAGAGAAACGGGCCATAAGCCAGTGCATGCAGGTAGCCTGCGCTTAGAAGTGGGAAAACGTAAAGAAGGAATTACCCCCTGCTAGAGCCTTCTGAAGGAATGCAGCCATGCCAGCACCTTGATTTTAGCCCAGTGAGACCCACTTTGGACTTCTGACCTCAAAAACTATTAAGTTAAGAATGTTGCATTGTTTTAAGCTATTAAATTAGTTGTAATCTGTTACAGCAGCAATAGTAAACTAATACATGAATATAATCAGTCATGATTTTCTTTTGAAACATGTGCGTTTTTTCCTGAACTTCTGTGTTTGTCTTCAAGAAGATGAAATAAGAATCATGTGTAAAAATCCAGAAAAACTCCATTAATTCATTGGCTATAGTTATCAACATTTCCTATATACTGAGTGAAAAGGAGCCATATGCTACTAAAATTTATCTGAATAGCTAATAGTAAATTTTTAAACTGGGAAAGCAAATAGTATATATTTAATAACATCAAATAAATAAGAATTGGCAATGATCTGGATTTATGTTTTTTATATGTTTTGAAAAATAAATCTTATTTACCCTATTGATTAAGGTATACCCAAACCTAAACAAAACTCACAGAGATATACTATTCCTCTTATCCACTGTATCTTGAAAAATTTGGTATTTCCAGAACAACTTTAGCTATTTAAAGTATTTTTCTTCCCAGCTAAATGATCCTAGAGTGAATAGTGAAAAATAGCTAAAAAGAAGCACTTTTGTTTAGATTTATGCAAAAGCCATCTTTTAGCTCTTATTGTTTATTTGCTTTGCTCTCACACTCTCAAATACGTTCACTAGAGCAATGCATTTCTAACAATGGGTGTGGATGAAACAACTGAGATTATGAAAGAAAAACCAAGATGCTGTAAATGTCCAAACTGCATTACATCTGATTTTAGAATCTCCCAACGGAGGTCAAAATATATCATCTCTAAGTGAGTCTTCATGCTTCGCAGAGCATACATAAAACAGGGAGACTCAAGCCATCTTTCCCAGCCCATTTAATGCCTATTGATGAACAATGAAAGGATGTTTCCCCACAAACTTGTGTTCAAGTGTCCCTTTATTGGGTGCTCTGGAGGGTTTTAAACTAGAGGCAATAGTAAGGTTAAGGAGAAGATAGAAGATGTGCCTTTGTCTTAAAAAGGCTTTTGTAAGAACAGTAGGTAGATAAGAGCATGAGGAAGGAACACAAACGAAATTTGAAGAATGGGAAACAGATGTCCAAATTCCCCTTGATAAATATTTATGTATCTCCCAAAGCGCGCATACTTCTATTTAAAGGGAACTGTTCTTCAGGATACGAGTTTGGGGAGATAAAATAATTGAGAAAGGGACAGCTAGGGGATGCCAAAGAAAGGCAGTTGATATCGATCAATACAGAATCTGCTAAGAAGGAGATATAAGTGTTGAAAATTTTAGGGAAAAGTAAACACGGAATTTAAAAAATTGAAAGCAAACTCTAGAAAAATTAAAATTAAATGTATGAGATTTAAATTAACAGAAGAATATCTCTCACGTCAAATGGAAGGCAGTGAAAGGAGAAAAGTGTGTAGTTTAAAACTCTCCAGAACACCCAATAAAGGGACACTTGAACACAAATTTGTGGGGAAATATCCTTTCATTGTTAATCAAAGCTGGGTAAGATGACCTGAGTTTTCCTGTTTTATATATGCTCTGTGGTGTATAAAGAATACAGTAAATTAAGCATACAAGAATATTATTATAATAAATCCAAATAAGTTGAACTTATCAATGACAAACAGAGATGATCAGATTATGTTGCAACAAGATTTAGCAATATGTTGCATATAAATGATAAAAGGATAAGGGAGTTGGAAAACTAAAAGATGAGAAAAAAATAATATAGGTACATATGATGCAAAAGAAAGATTTATTACAGTTAAAAAATGAATAGAATTGATGATACGATATGTATATTAATATACATACAAGGAACAATATAAGAAAATGTAACGATTTTGAATAGAAATGTACATGACTTACATATGTAAATTAAAACTTACATATATAAACTGTCATAGAAAGCAAATTTTGAAAGAGTTGTGTGTAGAAATAGGAAAGTCAACAATTAAAATCAGATTTTGACACATCTTGCATACTGATACATCAAGCGATACAAGCAAATAATAGAAGATAAGAATAATCTATTAAAGTAAAATAAGAAAAGATCAGACTAATTTGAATAAGGGCATTACAATATGGAAAAATCATCAAATTTACATAGATAAGAGATCACTTTCAAGCATGAATGTACCATTCACAAATATTGCTGATGTAATATGAAATACTAAAAAGAACTCCTCGTGGAAAAATGAAATGGTCCTAAATAGAGTTATGAAATGCAGAAGGAACTAAATAACACTTGAAAGTGTAAATAACTCAGTTAATTCAAAATATTTCACAAAGCAATAGCAATTATATTATGTAGATTTAAAATATACATAGAAATATGGTGCACAGCCACAATAATGCAATAGGTGTAAAGGGATAAATATAAAATGTTATAAGATTCTACCATTACGAGTAAGAGAGATGAGTAATAATTTATGTTCAGTTTTTTTGATCGGAGTTGGACAGTGTAATGACTAGTATAACCACTAAAATAATAGCACACAAATCATTAAAAACTTAACAAAGTGAAATACGGAATAATTGAACTCTTACCTAAGGTAAAAAAAAATGGCAAAAGAATGTAGAGCACAGAAAGGTAAATATCTGAGTAAATATTATAGGTTGTCTTTCTCTTGAGTTTTTACACATATTTTTGATGATGAAGAGCAAAAATTACAACATTTTCTGATTTGGTTTTCAATGTATTTAGAGGTGATATTTAAGCCAATGATTTTTAATGGGGAGATGGCAAAGAGAGCAGTTTGGTGACACACACAATGTGGTAAAATGTTTACACTAATAGACTATAAGTTAAGTATGTATGTTTTAATCTTTAGATCAACCAATAAAAAATAATACAAATAAATATATCCAAAACCACTATAAATTTACTAAATTACTAAAAAATGTTTAAGTAATCCACAGAAATTTAGAAATTTGGAAACATAAATGAAAAAATATAGGGACCATACACAAAACAAATAATAAGATAGACTTAAATCCTAAGTATTAATAATTATATTAAATTTAACTTGTCTAAACATAATAACACTATTATATAGTGTGTATCAGAAACCCACTGCAAATATGACATAAAGATGTTAAGGGTAAAAGGATGTAATAAAGATATACCATGCAAACACTAAATAAGAAATAGCCGGAGACAAAGCAGACATCAGAGCAAAGAAAATCATCAGGAACAAAGAGGGATAATATAAAATACGTTCAACTCATCAAGAAGACATAACAATCCTAAATCTGAATCCATCAAATAATAGAGCATCACAGTTGACAGAACTGAAAATAAAAATTGACAAATCCACAATTATAGTTGAACACTTAAACGTCTCTCTCGGTATCGATAGAATAGTAAGAATATCAGCAAGGATATAGAAAAACTGAAAGACATCATCAACCAATGAGATCTAATTAGTATTTATAGAGAATTCCAACAAACAACAGCAGACTACATATTCTTTTAAAGCATACATGGATCAGTCAACAACATAGACTATATCTTTGGTCATAAAAGACAAAGATTGTTAGAGTAGAAGAAGAAACTTCTAAGAAGATTGAAAGTAAAAGGATGGAAAAAAGTGTACGACACAAACACCAACCAAAGAAAATCGACACATCTACAATAAGATCAAGCACAGTAGACCTGAAGGCATTAAGCACTAGCAAAAATAGTCACACTTTGTTATGTTACAGGGGTCTATCCACCAAAAATATGTAAGAATTCTAAATCTGAATGTACATCCCCAAACATAGATTTTGGTATGTATGTTATACTTAATAAGATGATTACTAAATTAAAAAAAATAACTAAAATTGCAAACTAAACTCTAGGAGTACAAAAACAAGAATTCATTTCAACAAAGGACGTCATATACAACATTATCAGACACATGACAAATTAAAAAAAGATGTTTACGTTGCTGAGATAGGCAAAATGAATATCATTGACACTCAAATCAACAGCAACAAAAAAAATAGTAAACTCATTAGAAAAATGGGCCAAAAAATCCCAAATTGTCATTAACAATCTGACAAAGGCCAATGCCCACAAATAAAATGAGGTTATATATTTATACCATGTGCTTAGAAAATATCAGACTCCCGGATGGTATGGTTGGATAAGGATATGAGGAAAAACAACACTTATGGGCAGTGGATGGGACATTAAATGGTCATACACATTTTGGAGAATAATCTAGTAGGACTTATTTAAATATAAGTATAGATATCCTACAATGTAGGTATCTCCTTCTCAGTATATATCCCAAATTGAGACACTTGATCAGAAAGGTGTATTTATAAGGATGCTGTTTATGTAAGTGGATTTTTTAGTAGCAGGGTATTAGTGTCAATTCTATTGTGGGATTGGATAAGTAAAATATGATGGATTCATTTCATTTGAAACTTTGCAGGAGTTAGAAGGAGAGGAAAAATAAAACTAAAAGAACTTATTATAATGTGGTAATATATTAAGAGCACTATGCTGTGTGGAAAAAAAAGAAATTGAATTAGGTTTTTAACACAATACCGTTTACCAAAAAAAATGTTTACACTCTTGTCTGTACACATACATTCTCAGTAAACAACTTTTTATATTTTGTAAGAATTCCTATAGAGTCAAGGACAGATATCAACAAATTTAGAGCACCTAACTACAGCAGGACATAGAGAATAAAAGGAAATAAGTAAATCCAGAAAGACGCTTGCAAGAAGCAATGACGATAAATGTCTCCTGAACTAAGGAGTAAGACGAATTCCATTCTCTGCAACTGTAGTACAAAAACAGAGTTATATTTACCATTCAAGTACATCACTCTGGATATAGCACGAAGACTGATTTGGAGAAAGAGCAGCATAAATGCAGACAGAGCAGGTTAGAAGTTATCACAGTAGCGCAGGTGAGAGATGATGATAGACTTGAATCCAATGATGGTGATGAAGATGGAAAGAGAAAAATAGGTTCAAGGACACAGGGAAGGTAAAATCTGACAAGACTTTGATGACTGGAAATTGGAATGTGAGGGAGAAAGAAATGTTAATAACAACTTCTCTGTATCTGGTGTAGGTAGAAGTTGGTATCATTTCCTGAAAAAAAATAAGGAACATGGAAAGAATGCCAGCTTTAGTGAGAGACAGTCATCTGGTTTGGTTAAAATATCAAACATGTGGGAGTTTGTCCAAATTCACTCAGGAAAATTAGGAGAGTTGAGCCTTGAGGCAGAAGAAATGAGATGGTGGTAACTTGACATCGAAACTGTTCCAGTCTCTGGGAAGGTTAGTTTGATTTAGAGCAGACATAGAATGGAACATTTGAAGAGAAAGGGCCTTCCTATTCCTTCCTGGAGCCTTATTCTACTTGAAGGATTAAATGCTTGGGCCTTATTCTCAACTGCAAACTTGGGTAAGTCCTAAAATGAAAAGGAAATAGTATAAAATGAAAGCAATACACCTAAATTACACCATTCAATTTTATTCACTAAAAGTTTGAATTCCTTTCAGGTTTCAGTAACATGATAGTCATCGCACAGTAATTATTTTATGGACCTTCTTTTCTGATATTTGTATGAGTACAAGAAGACATATAATTTTTTAATGTAATGTTGCTTTCAGCTTATACCAATCCTTATCCATTACCCCATTCGTTAAATCAGATCATTTCAGTGATGTTACATTTTGAAATTAATGAAATGTTTGAAAAGCTAGAATGATGCAGCTCCTGGTGTAGTATACAAAACACACACCTAATTCATGTTGTTCAGCACAATTTAATCATAAAATCTTATCTATAGAACAAACATTTTTACACATTTCTTATCGTTCACTCGCTTTATGAAAAATTTATCTATCTCTATCAAAGTGAGTTCACGTCTAGTCTTTTACTCTCAATCAGAAATGATTGTACTAATTTTTACAAACATTAATGATGAGCCATACTTACCCAGGACAATTTATGTCCAAATTGTCTTAGATTTATTGAACAGTTCTTAAGTAACAAACGGCTAGAGTTTTATTATTCTGTGATGATAAAGCATTTACAGTATACAGGCTTCTGACATATTTTTGGAAATTCATTTCTATATGGGCCAAAATTTAAATGTCAATGATACACAGTCCACTCAAATATATTCTCCAAGATGAGCTATTAAAATGAAATACCAAAGAGGTTCCCCAAGACGCCAATTTGTAATCTGTAATCTGTATGTGCAGCACTGAGTTACTGGACCGAAGCACAGAGTAAAGATTAGTACTTTATTTCTTGACTTCTTCTCCCTAAGATGTTTCTTACTGCCAGTAACCTAAAAAATGTATATTTTAAGTAAAGGAAAATGAACAAAAATAAATATAAAAATAAAATACGTTCGTGTTGATATCAGCTTTGCTTTGTATATTAAAAGATACAATAAATTTGTGTTTTTCAGGATTTTATCACACTTTTTTCATTGGAAAGCACATAAATTCTGTAAAGACCCTAGAGCACTATTTAGTGTATTACTAAAATAGTGGCCTGCCACTAGTGAGAAAGCTTAGCGTTCAAACAACCTTAAAAATCTCTATATACTCACCTCAATTGAATACTTCTGCTAATTTATAGGATCATGTCCATCTCTAAGAGACCCCTGATGTATGGTGTCTTTTTCCTTAAAAATACTTTATCTATCTTTTGATCCAGTGGAGGGTTTGTGTGTGTGCTTGTGTGTGTGTGTGTGCTTGCATTGGGGTATGTGTCTGTTAGGGAGTGGCCGTTAGGAATTCAGAGGAGAGAGGATAATGAACTTTCTACATACCCACTGTAAGAAGTGTACCCAAAGTGGTCAAAAGTAGTTAAGTAAACCCAGTAAGAAAAACAGGCTTTAATTAATTTTAATGCTCTTATTCAGAAGAGATCTTCAAGGTCAAGTCAAATGAAGAAAAGTAATCAAAGAAATGAGAGATTTAAAAATTGAGGAATAAAATGAATCAGGAAGATTTTTCAAAGTTTTTAATATCTGATGAATGTGTGTATAGAGACCTAGGAATGATGAGCTAGTCAATTGGTTAGAATGAACACTTAAAGATTTGGGCTAATGGAACAGGTGTACACAATCTTCAAATTGCATTCTTCTGTCTCAGGAATGACTTGTTAAAAGGAATGTTTTTGTAGTTTTGGTGCTGACCTCAAAAGACCTTAAAGAGTTTATATGAGAATCTGGAACATTGAAATAAGAGGTCTGATATTTTTTTTAAATGGTATGTGTGTATTTCTGTCATGTACATGGATATAAAAAAAATCCATTGATTTACTGAGCTGTTATATAGAACACAGCCTGGCTTGTAGTAGTCACTCCATAAATGGTTGTTGGATGATCGAATCAACACCTTGATTCTGCGAATTTTAATTGCACATGAAAACTACTGAGCTGTTATATCCCATCAGAGAGAGGTGGGAGTGAAGATGAGGGGGGGTGAAAAAGAAGGAGAAGGGAGGGAGGAGGGGAAGGGAGGAAAGAGGATGAGAATCAGCAGGCTTCATTTTGCAGTGTATTTCCTACTCTGTCATTGAGTTCCATTTCTGAGTGAAATAAAACCTACGCTTTGAAGAGCTTAGCATCATACACAACAAATTTTGGTATTTCCCAGGCAGAATGTGGAAGGTCAAAGATATTTCATATTTCCATACTACAATAAGTAACATTATGATGCATAGAAGACATGTAAACTTACAAACCGTTCCGTTTATGTGAAATGTAGGTAAAGTTATATAACAAGATGTGAGAAAAAGGTCAGTGATTAAGCTGAGTGTGACTGTGAGATCTAAGCGCATGTATTTGTTACAACCCCAAGTCTTATAAAATGCCAATTTCAAGTATTTTCTCTCTTCTGTAATAAGTTTTCACCACATGATTGTTTCTTAGTACATATATTTTGTATGCAAGAAAAGTGCAGCTAAGTTAACCCACTCTCCTTCTTTCTACCTTCCATTCTCACCTCTCACAACCATTTACACACACACACTCAGACCAAAATTAATTCACACGGACAAATGTGGTTTTGGGGGCAAACAGTTAATTTATATTAGTAAAAGTGTCATGCCAGTTTGAATTATATTTGTAATTCATTTGACAAGAAAGATCTCACTTAATTTTTTTTTTTATTTTATGAGAAAAACTGACCCTGAGTTAACATCCGCAGGCAATCTTCCTCTTTTTGCTTGAGGAAGATTGTCGCTGGGTTAACAACTCTGCCAGTCTTCCTGTACTTTGCATGTAGGATGCCACCGCAGCATGGCCTGATGAGCAGTGTGTAGGCCTGTACCTGGGATCTGAGCCCACGAAGCAGTCTGTGTGAACTTAACTACTAAGACACTGGGCTGGCCCCTTGCTTACTTTTTGAAAAGACAATTTTGTATCTATTTCACAATATTGTGGCCACTGAAACAGATCTTTCCACTCACAGGCACAGTGAAGATCATAAGTAATATTGAAAATGTTGAGGTTTTACAAGTCTGTTTCCATTCTAATTTTTTGAATGCAGCCATCACCTCTTATAAAACGGCCTCGCTAATCTAATTTGCCGATAATGAATTTTTAAGTAAATGAGAATCTACAAGAATTTAAATTGCTCTTTCATATTTAATAAAATTAACAGCCTGAAAGAAATGATGTGTTCTGTAAAATTGAATTACTTTCTACTCAGTTCCATTAGTTTGTGGTACTTTACCTTTACATTAAAAATATGTAAATGACTAGTTGGTGAAAATTTGTCCTTTAGAAGATGCCACTATCTCCATGAATAAAAAAGTGTAAATCTCAAAAAAGAGCAGGAAGACGATAATAACTCCTGCATAAATTACTAGCCTCTGTCTTGGTGGCTTACGTGGCTTTTCTGATTTCTCGCTTTAACTAGTGATTTCCAGCTCTTTAAAATGATAAATAAAACAAAACATTTAGGGGCCAGCCCAGTGGTGTAGTGGTTAAGTTTGAGCACTCCACTTTAGGGACCAGTGTTCACAGGTTCAGATCCTGGGCACAGACCTACACAACGGTCATCAAGCCATGCAGTGGCAGTGTCCTACATACAAAATAGAGGAAGATTGGCACAGATGTTAGCTCAGCAACAATCTTCCTCAAGCAAAAAGATGAATTTTTGCAACAGATGTTAGCCTAGGGCCAATCTTCCTCACCAAAAACAAACAAAATATTTATATAATGTGAGCAAGAGATTGCCATTTCAGAGTAAGACTGTTTGATGATCTTTCCTGTGGTGTGGTTCGGTAAGTGTCTCCAGGCAGAAATCAGGGACTATTGTGGCCTCATGTTATTTGTTTCCTGTCTCACTTAAAGAAAAACAATTCTTAGCTGCCTATTGGCCAATGTTTAAAAATGATTGTTTCATATATTTTGTCTAGCGTTTTAGTTGTTTATGGTGGTAGAGCAAGTCCAAAATTGGTTATTATCGAGTGATCAGAAGTGGGACTTCTTATTTACTGATTTTTATATTTTTTAATTCGATATTTTAATTTTATCTCTGAATAGTAACAAATTCCCTCAGTATAAAATTAAAAAGTTAAATAATATATAATTTAAAAAATTCCTCCCACTTTCACTCCCAAAGGCAACCAGTATTACAAGATCCTTGTGTATTCTTGTAGAGGTATTACATTCATTTTCAAAATAAAATCCAATAAACTCAGCCATAATGGGATTGTAGAGTCTAAGAAATTCAGTAACATAAAATGTTAGGTCACATTTACTGTGAGATTGATAAAAAAAATAACATTTTTTCTTAGACAGTACTGTCACAAAAAGCAGAAAGTTAATGATTGTGAAACTTATATTGTGCATACTGAGCAAACAATGAATTGCCTATTGATCATGAGGCAATGACTTCTAGACTCTTATCCTCATGTCATTATTTACAAGCCATGTTTGAATCCCCTTGTTCCATAGCCTCGCAGACATTTGTGATTGGCACTTTGAATTTTGTCCACCTGATTAGGGTAAAATGGCATCTTGTCCTATGTTTAAATAGCATTTCCCTGATTACTGAGATTAAAACTCATATATTCATTTTTTATTTATGTTTTCATATTGAGTACTATTTATACCTTTTTCCTTTATTTTGTTGGGTTATTTTATTAGTCTCCATATATTCTGGATGTTAACCCTTTGCTATTTATATGGAGGTTATATTTTATAATTTCTTCTAGTTCAGGGTAGTCTTTTTATTTTTCTGAGAGCATCTCTTGATAAAAAAGAAACTGTTTAATCTTAAACCAGTCAAATTTTCAAGATTTCTTTATCATTGACCTTTTTGAGTCATTTTTCTAATAAAAATGTTCTTACATAGAGATATTCTTCTATATGTCTTTAATCTTAAAGGAATTTTTATTTCTGTGTATGGGGTAAAATAAGTATAGATTTTTTTACAGTCAAGAATTTCAAGAACCTAACTCTATTACTTAAGAAATCTGCATGATGAAAAGAATTCAACATAAAGAATGAGAAAGAGTATCCAAATGGGAGATAAAAAATAATGTGTTGGTCATGAACGTTGCTAAAGCCGTGACACCAATTTAAGGAGTCTGGGTACATCATATATAGCAAAGGGTAAAGATCCACATAATAAAGACATTTGAAGTAAATTTGGGAGAAAGATAAGGAAGATCCACCAAAGAAGGATAAGAAGGATTATTCAGGGAGGCAGGAGAAAAACTAAGAGAGTATGGTGTCCTGAAGAGAAAAAATATTTTAAGGAGCAGTTATATGTCAAATTCTATTGATAAGTGAAGTATAATGAGACAGGAGAATTGGCCAGTAGATGTATAAATAGAGTTGTTAATCACCTTGAAGATAGCAGTTTTGGTGAAGAAGTGGAAGAAAATAAACCTGAATGAAGTAGGCTCAAGAGAGAATGGGAAGAGAGAAACTGGAGACAGATGAGAAGAGATAAACATACCAAGAAGATTTTCTGTGAAGAACAGAAGAGAAATAGAGCGGTAGGAGAAGACCAAGTGGGAGAAACAATTAATTTGTTCACATTAAATGAAGTAATGCCATTTTTTTTGTTTATGAGTATAAACTAGTAGAGGAAAAAACATTGCTGATGCAGAAATGAAGCAAAAATTTTGCAGATTAATGGCCTTAATTAGATGAGAGAAGGCAGGGCCTGGTCACAAGTAGAGGAGTTGACCTTAGTTATAAGCAAAGATAATATATCCATATTAAAAGATGGGATAACAGCAAATGTGGGTCGAGATCTATGAAGATGAACAGATGTAGTGACAGGAAATTTTAGAAGTTTTGTCTGATTGCTTGTATTTTATAAGTGAAATAGGAAATAAGTTTATCAACTAAGAGTGAAAATGGGGAGGAGAGAAAAGATTTTACGAAATCTTACTTTGGGAAAGTGTGCGAGTGAATAAATAGTTTTTCTGGAAAATATAAGGACTCTTGGGTTTTGTGATCATAAATTTAAGGTGAAACAGATAAGCCTGATTCCCTCTTAGTTCTTCTATTTTAAATCTCAGTTTTACTTATTTAAAAAATCTGAACATAGTTAATTCATTTGTATCTGATAATTCCCACCTCTAAAGGATTTGCGAATTTGGCTGTTTTTGCTACATTGGAGAAGTCTTGCGCATGAAGGCACATTTTCTTTTTTTCCTTCTTCTCCTTCCTCTTACTCTTTTGTACATTATATTTTCTTCTACTATTCACACATATTTTGACCCTGAAGATAGGAATCTTAAATCTGTGGCAATATCACTCGAGGTGGCATGACCAAAAAAAAAGAAAAGTTCTAGTCAAATGGACAGTCCAATCAGCTGGATAATCATATTCCTATTCTCCAGAATTTTATTTGGAAATTAGAAAAAATGTGAGCACTTATCAATGAAGGCAAAAACTGAAAAGTAATGAGATAAAAAGAGGCCAGAGCAGTTATATGTAGAAATTTATGGATTTCTGAAGGAATATGAATAATCTGAATTATTAATTAAGCCAAGGTCTTATTTAAGCAGAAGCTCACAATTAGAAAAAATATAGAATGGACAACAAAATGAAGATGTTGGGTTGTAGTAGCAAAAGAAGCAAGAGGTCTAAGAAAGCAGACAACAAGAGACTAGCTGAATATATTTCTAACTGGGCTTCTAGAAGGAATCACCAAAAACTTTTTCCTTCTTTATTGGATTCAGGAAAAACTTCCATTTCCAATCTGAGAGACCTGGAAATATAATACTAGGTTCTTGTCCCTTCATTTTTCTAATAGATTTTATATTTTAGAACAGTTTTAGGTTCAGCAAAATTGAGTGGAAATATAAAGTTCCCATATATCTCCTACCTCCACAGATGCCCAGCCTTTGCGCTATCAATATCTCACACTAGTGTGTACATTTGTTAGAATCAATGAACCTACATTGACCCATCATTATCATGCAAAGTAAATAGCCTAAAATATGATTCACTCTTGGTGTTGTACATTCTATGATTTTGGATAAATGTACAATAATATGTATCCACCACTCTAGTGTCATACAAACAAGTTTCACTGACCTAACAATCCTTTGTGCACTGCCTATTCATCCTTTCCTCATCCCTAACTACTGGCAAGTACCAATATTTTTACTGTTTCCATAGTTTTGCCTTTTCTAGGTGTCATATAGTTGGAATCACACAGTACATAGTCTTTTCAGATTGGCTTCTTTTACTTTATAATATGCATTTAAGGTTCCTCTATGACTTTTCATGGCTTGATGCACATTTCTTTTTAGTGCTGAATATATTCCATTGTCTGGATGTACCACAGTTTATTTATCCGTTCACCTACTGATGGATGTCTTGGTTGATTCCAAGTTTTGGCAATTGTGAATAAGGGTGCTATAAACATCAATTTGCAGGTTTTGTGTGAACATAAGTTTTCAGTACCTTTGGGTAAATACCAAGGAGTGTGACTGCTAGGATCATATGCTAAGAGTATGTTTAGTTTTGTAAGAAACTGCCAAACTGTCTTCCAAAGTGGTTGTGACATTTTGCATTCCCACAAGCAATGAATGAGAGTTTCCGCTGTTCCACCTCCTGGCCAACATTTGGTGTTGCCTGACTGACATTTTAATCAGGTTCCATCTCAGTTATTTTTCTGCAGGCATTCTTAAAATGAATGTCTTCAATCCATTCCCTGACCTTCTTGTATGAACAACCTTGAGTGAGTTCCTGAAATCTAAAAACCTCCAAGAAAAAAAGACAAAAAAGAAAAAAGTGTTAACCATAGGTTAAGAGCTAAAGATTTCAGAGTAAAGCAATGATACTAAATTTGTGATGCTATGAAACCTTACTAGCTACATGTATTCCAATAGCTGAAGAAGTACGGTATTTCATTATATATTTCTACATTTCCTTCTCTTTTACATTTTTAAATATAAGATAGTCTGGAATTTTTTGTGTTGAAATGAAAATCAGAGCACTTCAAAAAATTGCTGATGAGGTTTAAAAACTTAGGAAATTCAGACCCAACGTTTTCATGGTTATTAAACTAGAGTAGATCTAGCTAAATAGAACCATTTATTAGCCTGTTGTACATATTGCTTTAGACAGGTTTAATAGATGATAAACTACTGAAGGAGAATAAAATAGTGTAAAACTACTATGAGGAGATATCTAATAAAAATAAGATAATTGTGTCATTTCTACTACCCAAACTAAATTTAGAATATTAATAGTGTAATAAAAATCACTAGTATGTAAAACAACTCACAGTGGTAAGAAGCATAAAAATATAGGTAGTAAATTTCAATGAAGAATATTAACATTCATTAATGAGCTCATAAAATCAAATGCTTAAAACCAAAGTACTTCAGTATCTCAAAGTTTGTTTTACAGGTTTTCACCATCAGGTTTGGGCTTTTTCTTATTAATGAAATGCAAAAGTAGCATGCCAGTAGAAATTCATACAATAATTTTATAGAGAGATATTTTATGGAGTTAAATATTAGTAATACGTTTATAATTTATTACTGTAAATTATTTACAGAAGTGGAAAGAAACAAAAGGTGAAAAAGAAGGAAATATTATATAAAGTAGAATAAATTGAATATACTTAAGCCATAAATTAGAGGAAGAACATTTGCCGCCAGCAGCAATTCTTCAGAGATTTATGTTCTGTGTGTCTTATGTAGGGTCATGGTCTGTTTTGTATATTTTTAAAAGCAAAATTAGGGTAATATAATAGTTTGTTAAGGAATAGATGAGCTTCTGCCTCTTTTAGGAAGTGTATAGAGGAGTTTGGAGACTGATTCTCCAAGTGAGGCAAAAAATATGAACATGGGAGTGAAACAGGACTGGATTTTAGTTCTGGCTTGGCCATTTAACTGTACAAGACTCTGGCAAGTAACATAACTTATTCCAGCTCCACTATGTCATCTGAAAGTGCGTATGTTAATAACCACTTCACCAAGTTGTTCTTAGAATCAGTGTAGCTGCATTGGTAATGGGACTTGTGCAAGGTTTGGAATGTAGAAAATACTGACTAAATGGAAGCATATTATTCTTATTAAACTCTGATTGACCATTAGCCATAGTTAAGTGGAAGTTCTCTCAAGAGTTAGAAAGAGATTTAATATCGTGTGGGCTTTGTTTTAATTATTAGTTCATTTAAGAGAATAGGTTATTCTTCTATTTTTTACTATCTCAGTAAATTATATGCACACATACATATAATGGATATCAAATATTGTACCATTTAAAACTAATATATTTGTTGTGTGTGTATCACACATATGAAACTTGTCATATACTTCCTTACATTGGAATTATTTCTGATTATTTTATCCTCTGGCTGTAGGACACTGATAATGAGATCCTGGAAGACTGAGATAGGGATTTTGGCTTTATGGTAGATCCTACAATTTTTAGCAGAAAGTTTCCTTATAAATAGAAACCAACCAATAAAGATGTGAAATAAGTTAAAATATTAGCTTTATTGTAAGCCATCAGTGAAAATTTAATTGTAATACATTTTCAATCAGATATATTTTCTTCTGTTTTAATAACAATCACAGTTATTGAAAGAAATCATTCATAGAGATGTCAGTTGTTTAAATGACAACAAAAGGAATTACTATCTAAAAAATTTTTAATTTAATAATTGTTGCTACTGTTTTTACTTTATATTTTAGTTTTATTGGTTTTTCAATTAGTTACTTTAGTCATACTCTGGCACTAATCTCATGATTCTTTTATTATTAATGGGAAAACATACCATTTATATAAAGGAATATTACTTAGACATTGATATATACATAGAATAAAAAAGAAAATAAAACTATATATTTTCATTAGCATTAAATTAAAATATGATTCTTTTGTTCTTTAATAACACAAAATTAAGCATTAATCCATTCAGTCTGTAATATAAGATGTAGAGTTCTACCATAGTGTCCTTGTACGATTTGAAATATTCCGTTTTTTAAAACAGCAACATAATAATTCATTGAAAAAGTCCACATGATGATGTCAGATTGGTGAGGAAAGAATATATATCTGAATAGGTAACTCTTCTGGCATTCAGCATAGATTGTCGGTGGCTTCAACTGTAAAGAAGTCCAAAGAATGGCTTTAATTATAGGAGATTTGACCTTCTCAAATTTATCTCACACATTTTGGAATGATGCACTTGCGAGATTAAAGCTGTCTGTGACTTTTAAAAAATTCCAATATCTCTTCAGTGGCTAAAATCATTTGGACCTAATAAAAGGTTTTGTCAAGGGCAAGTAATTGATTTTTCAGTGTGAATCAAAATCTAACTGTAAATTTGAGTATTTTAGCCTCTGAATATAGTTTCAAAATTCTTTGGAGGAGAATGTCTGCAATATATTTTTTAGAAAAATATATTTTTATTTCTAATGGACAGATAAATTTGTTTTGCATGAAGGGCTACCTACAATAATTTATCTTTTCCATTCTTGAAATTAATTCATAGAGTTCTCTATAAAGTAAAAATATGTCTAAACTTTGAAGGAGAATTATGATGACTATTACTGCAAATGTACTTTTGATGTTAATCAAATGGGCTTAAGGACTAATATCTGGTAATTGTTTCTATGTGAATACATGAATTCATATGTGTATTCATGAATGTGTGCGTGCCTATACATTTAGGAGTACATAGACAAAACAAGCATCTTAATCATTTACACCAAATTTGTAAGCCTTGAGAAATAATTCAGATGTTTGGATATTCGCATGTGCAGGAAGTAGATTTTAGGTATTATAGTAATCAAAATTGAAAAGCATTTGATTATCTAATTCATGTATCTTACAAAGTATCTTTAATACTTCAGTTTTGAGTGCAAAAGAGTTTTTAGAGAAAGTTAAATTATGCTGCTGCAAATCACTCTTCCCAGTAGCACAAGCCCTTCATTGATGGAAACGTTTCCATTCCTCTCAGTAAGGGATTTCTTATTTTATCTGTAAAGTGTTCCCCTACACAATGACGTTACTCACAATTTGACAATGAATACTAGTACAGATGGGGAAATTACTTAAAAATATTATTTTTCATAGAAGGTATTTTTACTTCTGTTGAAATATAGTAGGAACAGGCAATTGTATTCCTTTATGAATTTTCATCTCATGTTTTCACTACCACCTATGTGGTTGAAAATACAGGTGTAAGAATAATATTATTTTTGGTGGAAATATTTGTTCATGTAATGAATTCATTATATTCATGTTGTGTATACTTCCCTGCCTAATGTTTATTCCAGAATTGAGGGTAAGAAATTAGGATGTTTTTAATGAGGTTATCTCATATGTACAATGTGATGATAAAATTAAAGAACTTTGGTTTAGCATGAGGGCAATAGCAGATGTAGGAGAAAGCTTTTTCATTATTAATTATCTTATACATAAGAATGTAACTTAATAATGGTTATAATTTTAAGCTATTGTCTTAGTGAAATAGAACTTTATTTCTGTAATAAGACATAAAGGGAGTACTTCATAAACCGATGCAGGATATTTTAATATGTTTGGCAGCAGGTGTGAATTTTACTATGGATTTCAATTCACTCTGTTACTTCTTTAACAGTCAGTGACTCAGCTAGTTATTTATTTTAACTGAGCATTTCTCTTAGATTTCATTCAGAATTAGTAAAACCCTTGAAATATAAATCGCATTTATTTTTCATAAAGACTCATTGATTACTTCTTCACCATCAGTTTACACAACCCGGATATTGAGGATCTTCAAAGCCCACAGAAAAATGGGCTACTTTTTACTTTTATAGGAAGAATATTTACATAGTGATATACTCCTTCTCCTAGTTAGTAGAAATTATACTGTGCACCGTGAGATCAGTAAAAGGGAAGAGGATACTTTTAATATGGAGAAATACACATTGCCAAATTCCGATACGTTATTATTGAGTTTTCTTATAATTTAAAGAGAGCCCAGCATATGGATGGAACAATTGTCATGGAACAAGTTTGAGTTATTCTATGTGTAGCCTATACTTGACAGAGTAATACAAAGTGAAAAAGTGTATGCCAGTTCTTGAGTTCATCAACTCATTAACTATAGGAACTCTAAAGTGTTTACAGTTTGGAGACAATAATATCGAAGGTCTCTGAGAGGAGTGATGATTGGTTCAATTTCTCTATTTGGCTTTTAATCCAATTAAAATCATGAACAAGCAGCTTTATTAAATTAAGATTTTAGTGGAGATTCATAATTTTTTCTGGTATTTCAACAAGTTTAATGGAAATTATATCCACAATAAAGCTGCATAAACCAAGTAAAGGTCAATGTGTTTGCTTACAGTTGGAACAATTTAAAAGTACTCTAGGGGCCAGCCCAGTAGTGCAGAGGTTAAGTTCCCAGGCTCCATTTGGCTGCCCAGGGTTTGCAAGTTCAGATCACAGGTGCAGACGTATGCACCACTTATCAAGCCATGCTGTGGCAGGCATCATCCTGTAAATAAGTGTCCTTTTTGCAATATAGTGCCAATTTTTTCTCACTTTTGTGCTTTTGGTTGGTGATGAAGCTGTTTAAAATGGCCCAGTGCTGAAGTGCTGTCCAGCGTTCCTAAGCATAAGAAGGCAGTGATGTGCCTTATGGATAAAGTCTGTTTGTATTAGATAAGTTTTGCTCAGGCATGAGTTACAGTGCTGTTTGTCATGAGTTCAATGCTAATGAATCAAAGATGCATATTACATGGGGCTGGCCTGGGGGCATAGATGTTAAGTTTGCATGCTCTGCTTTGGTGACGTGGGGCTTGCAGATCAGATCCTGGGTGTGGGCCTACGCACTGCTCATCAAGCCACACTGTGGTGGCATTCCACATACAAAATAGAGGAAGATTGCTGCAGATACCAGCTCACTGGCAATTTTCCTCAAGCAAAAAGAGGAAGATTGTCAAAAACTGTTAGCTCAGGGCCAATCTTCCTCACCAAAAAAAAAAAAAAAAAAAACCCACCATATTAGATAATATCTCTTAAAAAGAGAAACACACATACAGCAAGTTATGTATTGAGAGATTGACAAAAATGTTGTTTAACCAGAATCTTGCAGAAACTTAACCCTGAATTTCCTCTAGGAGCAATGGTTCTGTCTTCACAAACTCAGTGTTCACAGTGACTTTATAGAGCGTAACTATTGTGTTATACGAAGATTGACTATATTTCAAACAGCATAAGATTCTACAAAAAGTTACACACATTTTATTTTCTCTGCTTTATCCATTCTTAATACAAATTAATTCCTGATATGTAAAAACAAGTAAGAAATATCAGTATATTTCTCTTTACTGCATCACAGATAGGTAAATAAATCGCCACATGTGGAAATTTAGCTTATATTTAGAAAGGTTTATTGGCATTTCTAATTAGTTCAGATGTTAATGTATTTATTCAGAATGATTACTCTTAGACATGGATATAATATTTATTTGAACCGTTTGTAAATTTATTTACTTAAAAAGCAAAATTGTTCATTTATTTAGAATCATCGTAACAGCAATTATTGACAGATCTTTATTTGATATGTAAATTAATATGTGGAGCAATTTATTGAATTCAAAACTGTTAATTGGGCACTGAGATGCCCAATTTTTATTCATTTAGTAGCTTATTCATAATATTTAGTAAATATTAAATTGGCTTTCAAATTTATATTGCTGATGTGACATTTGTAGTAAGTTACTTTTCAAGTGAGTTGGTAATAATTATAAGATATGTTGAATAATTTATTAGCAAAAGGGGTCTTCATTTGAGGGAATTTGTATGGGAAGTGCACCTCCCTTGAGGTACTCAACTCAGAGATTAGGTCCTCCTCTATGTGCCATCAAAATAATTGAAGATTTTGTCACTTATTTAATATTAGACGGGACTCATATGTGTGGCAACTGCCAGAAAAATAGCATATATCTCACAGTTTTTAATTAACATCTTTAATAATATGATCCCATTGCTAAAAGTATGATTTGTGAA
Organism: Equus caballus; assembly: GCF_041296265.1. Lineage (NCBI taxonomy): Eukaryota > Metazoa > Chordata > Mammalia > Perissodactyla > Equidae > Equus > Equus caballus. The sequence goes on along the minus strand of NC_091710.1, from coordinate 35,508,048 downwards.
CATGTGCTAATTACTGTATTTTTCAGCACTGGAAATTATTCACTATTCTGTGGCTCCAACTGCACTAAATTAATTGAGTATAATGACATTCTACATGTCACAGTCTACATTTTGAATCCTTTAACCATTTGGGGAAATAATATTTATTTGTCATTCTTTAGTCTATGATTTTTTTAAGGAAACACAAGTTATAAAAGGCTTATCGACTATTTAAAGGTGATAACTATTCCATTAAAGTGGATATATGTTTTCTTTAAAGAATGTTTTGAAAAAAATTGATTAAAACATACACACATCTGTCTGTCTGAGAACAATATTTTTTCCAAAAGACTCAAAGAAGCAGAAGATCCAAGATGGCGCCGTGAGTAGTCCTCTTTGTCTCTCACCCTTCGAGTCTACAATTATTTGGACACTTATCGCTTGACAAAGGATATCCAGACAGCATCTCAGGACGTCTGAGACACCCACGCGACTATACATCGGAAGGCAGACGGACTTTCCTCCGGGAGGATGTGGAAATAGGTGAAAACTCTCCGACCCCGACGGGCAGCCTAGTACCCGCAAGTGGCTTTCTTCCAACGGACGCCCTCAGAGGATCCACACACATCTAGGGCAGGAGTGAGAACACAACAGAGGAGCGATGGTGGAAACAGGTGACCAGAACCCTACCTAAACCCCCCCCAACTACTCTTAAATGCAGAGGGAAACTTTGGAGTTGCACACCTGAGCCCGCGGGGAGAGTCTCTCCCCGCCATTGGCGGGGAGACCCAGCCTGGTGCCCGGGGCACCCGGAGGGTCCCAGACAGAGTCACGGAGGGTACGGAGGTCTCCCAGCTGCCGTTGCCCGCCCCATGGGACTAGGGATTGCCGGAGATCTCGGAGAGGACCGGGGCTGGGGGAACTTTCAAAGGCCGGTTCTGCGACCCGGAGGGGAAGCGCCGGAGCTCCGCCCGGGCAGCAGACAAAACTCTCTGTCTGTCGTTAGCAGAGGGGCCACGCTGAGCATTCACGGCTCCGGGAGAGGCCCGGAGAGAATCCCAGAGGGCGGGGCGACCCCCAGCTGCCGTTGCCCGCCCCGTGGGGCTAGAGATTGCCAGAGATCTCGGAGAGGACCGGGGCGGGGGGAACTTTCAAAGGCCGGTTCTGCGACCCGGAGGGGAAGCGCCAGAGTTCCGCCAGGCAGCAGACAAAACTCTCTGTCTGCCATTAGCAGAGGGGCCACGCCCAGCATTCAGGGCTCCCGGGAGAGGCCCGGAGAGAAGCCCAGAGGGCGGGGCGACCCCCAGCTGCCGTTGCCCGCCCCGTGAGACTAGGGATTGCCGGAGATCTCGGAGAGGACTGGGGCTGGAGAGAGTTCCAGAGACCCAGCTTAGTAGCCTAGGGGGAAACCCTACAGGCTCACAGCAGCCTTAGGGAAAGCCTCTGCACAGCACCAGTAGAAGGCACCCAGCCGCCAGCCACAAGGCTGGAAGACCCCAGGGCAAAAGCAGCATAGCTAGGTGTACTAACCACAGACTGTAGAAGATGCCAATAGCTCTCCTGCGACCCATAGAGGACAAGTGAGATTCGGTGGGTGCCGACAGCAACGGAGCGACAAATATAAGTGATCCCACCCCTGGCCGCTGGAAAAGCCCATAACACTGTTGCAGACCCCAAGGAGAGAACACATCTAGGTGGGCTGCAACAGTAGGCACCTGCAGCCTGAAGCCCCCCTGTGATGGCCCCCACGGCAGAGGAGGGAATCCAAAGGGCCACTGTGGCTACGAAGAGGGGCCCAGGCCCAGTTAGCAACTACGGACAGGGTTCCTGGTTGGTGAAGTATAAACAGCTGCTCCCCCCACTGCAGCAGCTGAAACAAGTGAAAGGAGCAACTAAACTCTATCTCCATGCGGAGGCACAAATCAACAACATCAAGCAATATGAAAAGATACATTAAATCTCCAGAACAGAAAGAAAGTAACAAATACACAGAAAACAATCCCAAAGAAAATGAGATATATAACCTAAATGATGATGACTTCAAAACAGCCATCATTAAGATTCTCAATGAGTTAAGAGAGAATTCTGACCATCAACTCAACGAGTTCAGGAGCTATGTCACAAAAGAGTTTGATACGATAAAGAAGAACCAAACAGAAATATTGGAAATGAAGAACACAATAGAGGAGATTAAGAAAAATCTAGATGCTCTGAACAGTAGGGCCGATAATATGGAGGAAAGAATTAGCAATTTGGAAGATGGCAATATAGAATTGTTGCAGGCAGAGGAGGAGAGAGAAGCAAGACTTAAAAGAAATGAAGAAACTCTCCGAGAATTATCAGACACAATTAGGAGATGCAACGTAAGAATTATAGGTATACCAGAGGGAGAAGAGAAGGAGAAAGGGGCAGAAAACCTATTCAAAGAAATAATGGCTGAGAACTTCCCAAATCTGGTGAGGGAGATGGATCTTCAGGTGACAGAAGCCAATAGATCTCCAAACTTTATCAATGCAAGAAGACCAACTCCACGGCATATAGTAGTGAAGCTAGCAAAAGTCAACGACAAGGAGAAAATATTAAGGACAGCCAGGCAAAAGAAACTAACCTACAAAGGAACCCCCATCAGGCTATCAGCAGATTTCTCAGCAGAAACTTTACAGGCTAGAAGAGAGTGGAATGATATATTCAAAAATCTGAAGGACAAAAATCTACAGCCGAGAATTCTCTACCCAGCGAAAATACCCTTCAAATACGATGGAGAAATTAAAACTTTCCCAGATAAACAAAAATTAAGGGAGTTCATTGCTACAAAACCTCCTCTTCAGGAAATCCTCAGGAAAACCCTCATTCCTGAAAAATCCAAAAAAGGAAAGGGGCTACAAAACCAAGAGCAGAGGAGATAAGTAGAAGGACAACAACAGAGAGTAGCAGCTCTACATCAGAACAGATTAAACCATGGGACGAGAAACAAAGGAAACTGAAGAAAACTGGAAAACAAGACACAAAATGGTAGTGGTAGGCCCCCACGTCTCAATAATCACTCTAAATGTAAATGGATTGAACTCCCCAATCAAAAGACACAGAGTGGCAGGATGGATCAAAGAACAAGATCCAACAATATGCTGCCTCCAGGAAACACACCTCAGCCCCAAAGACAAACACAGACTCAGAGTGAAGGGATGGAGAACAATACTCCAAGCTAATAATGAACAAAAGAAAGCAGGTGTCGCTGTACTAATATCAGACAAGGTAGATTTCAAAGCAAAACAGATAAAGAAAGATAAAGAGGGACAGTATATAATGATAAAAGGGACTCTCCACCAAGAAGACATAACACTTATAAATATATACGCACCCAACACAGGAGCACCAAAATTTGTAAAGCAACTCTTAATAGAACTAAAAGAAGACATCAACAACAATACAATAATAGTAGGGGACCTCAACACACCATTAACACCAATGGACAGAACATCCAGACAGAAAATCAACAAGGAAATAATAGAATTAAATGAAAAATTAGACCAGATGGACTTAATAGATATATATAGAACACTTCATCCAAAAACAGCAGGTTACACATTCTTCTCAAGTGCACATGGAACATTCTCAAGGATTGACCATATTTTGGGAACCAAAGCAAGCATCAATAAATACAAGAGAGTTGAAATAATATCAAGCATCTTTTCTGATCATAACGCTATGAAACTAGAAATCAACTACAAGAAAAAAGCAGAGAAAGGTGCAAAAATGTGGAGACTAAACAACACGCTTCTCAACAAACAATGGATCATTGAAGAAATTAAAGAAGAAATCAAATATTATCTGGAGACAAATGAAAATGAGAACACGACATACCAAATCATTTGGGATGCAGCAAAAGCAGTCCTAAGAGGGAAATTCATCGCAATACAGGCTCACCTCACTAAACAAGAAAAAGCTCACGTAAGCAACCTCAAACGACACCTAACAGAACTAGAAAAAGAAGAACAAACAAAGCCCAGAGTCAGTAGAAGGAGGGAAATAATAAAAATAAGAGCAGAAATAAACGATATTGAAACAAAAAAGACAATAGAAAGGATCAATGAAACAAAGAGTTGGTTTTTCGAAAGAATTAACAGAATTGACAAACCCCTAGCCAGACTCACCAAGAAAAGAAGAGAGAAATTGCAAATTAATAAAATCAGGAATGACAGAGGAGAAATCACAACAGATACCAATGAAATACAAGAGATCATAAGAGAATACTATGAAAAACTATATGCCAACAAATTGAACAACCTGGAAGAAATGGACAAATTCCTAGACTCCTACAATCTCCCCAAACTGAATCAGGAAGAAATGGAGAATCTGAATAGACCAATCACAAGTAAGGAAATAGAAACGGTAATCAAAAACCTCCCCAAAAACAAGAGTCCAGGACCAGACGGCTTCTCTGGAGAATTCTACCAAACATTCAAAGAAGACTTAATACCTATTCTCCTCAAACTGTTCCAGAAAATTGAGAAAGATGGAGAACTCCCTAACACATTCTATGAAGCCAACATCACTCTGATCCCCAAACCTGACAAGGACAACACAAAGAAGGAGAACTACAGGCCGATATCACTGATGAACATAGATGCAAAAATCCTCAACAAAATTTTGGCAAACCGATTACAGCAATACATCAAAAAGATTATACACCATGATCAAGTGGGATTTATACCAGGGACACAGGGATGGTTTAACATCCGCAAGTCAATCAACGTGATACACTACATCAACAAAATGAAAAACAAAAACCACATGATCATCTTAATAGATGCAGAGAAAGCATTCGACAAGATCCAACACCCATTTATGATAAAAACCCTCAGTAAAATGGGTATAGAAGGAAAGTACCTCAACATAATAAAGGCCATATATGATAGACCCACAGCCAACATCATACTCAATGGACAAAAGCTGAAAGCCATCCCTCTGAGGACAGGAACAAGACAAGGGTGCCCACTTTCACCACTCCTATTCAACATAGTACTGGAGGTGCTGGCCAGAGCAATTCGGCAGGAAAAAGAAATAAAAGGAATCCAAATAGGTAACGAAGAAGTAAAACTCTTGTTGTTTGCAGACGACATGATCTTATACATAGAAAACCCCAAAGAATCCACAGAAAAACTATTAGAAATAATCAACAACTACAGCAAAGTAGCAGGGTATAAAATTAACGTGCATAAATCAGTAGCATTTCTATACACTAACAATAAACTAACAGAAAAAGAACTCAAGAACTCAATCCCATTCACAATTGCAACAAAAAGAATAAAATACCTTGGGATAAACTTAACCAAGGAAGTGAAGGATCTATACAATGAAAACTACAAGACTTTCTTGAAAGAAATAGGCGATGACATAAAGAGATGGAAAAACATTCCTTGCACATGGATTGGAAGAATAAACATAGTTAAAATGTCTATACTACCTAAAGCAATATACAGATTCAATGCTATCCCAATCAGAATCCCAAGAACATTCTTCACAGAAATTGAAAACAATCCTAAAATTCATATGGGGGAACAAAAGACCGCGAATTGCTAAAGCAATCCTGAGCAAGAAAAACAAAGCCGGCGGAATCACAATCCCCGATTTCAAAACATACTACAAAGCTACAGTGATCAAAACAGCATGGTACTGGTACAAAAACAGGTCCACAGATCAATGGAACAGAATTGAAAGCCCAGAGATAAAACCACACATCTATGGACAGCTAATCTTCGACAAAGGAGCAGAGGGCCTACAATGGAGAAAAGAAAGTCTCTTCAACAAATGGTGCTGGGAAAACTGGACAGCCACATGCAAAAGATTGAAAATTGACCATTCTTTTTCACCACACACCAAAATAAACTCAAAATGGATCAAAGACCTAAAGATTAGGCCTGAGACAATAAGTCTTTTGGAAGAGAATATAGGCAGTACACTCTTTGACATCAGTTTCAAAAGAATCTTTTTGGACACTGTAACTCCTCAGTTGAGGGAAACAATAGAAAGAATAAACAAATGGGACTTCATCAGACTAAAGAGCTTCTTCAAGGCAAGGGAAAACAGGATTGAAACAAAAAAACAGCTCACTAATTGGGAAAAAATATTTACAAGCCACTTATCCGACAAAGGGTTAATCTCCATAATATACAAAGAACTCACACTGCTTAACAACAAAAAAACAAACAACCCGATCAAAAAATGGGCAGAGGACATGAACAGACATTTCTCAAAAGAAGATATGAATATGGCCAATAGACACATGAAAAGATGTTCATCATCGCTAATCATCAGGGAAATGCAAATCAAAACTACACTAAGATATCACCTTACCCCCGTTAGATTGGCAAAAACATCCAAAACCAAGAACGACAAATGTTGGAGAGGTTGTGGAGAAAGAGGAACCCTCATACACTGTTGGTGGGAATGCAAACTGGTACAGCCACTATGGAAAACAGTATGGAGATTTCTCAAAAAGTTAAAAATAGAAATACCCTATGACCCAGCCATCCCATTACTGGGTATCTATCCTAAGAACCTGATATCAGATATCTCAAGAGTCTGTTGCACCCCTATGTTCATCGCAGCATTATTTACAATAGCCAAGACGTGGAACCAGCCTACATGCCCAGAAACTGATGATTGGATAAAGAAGATGTGGTATATATACACAATGGAATACTACTCAGCCATAAAAAAGACGAAATTGGCCCATTCACAACAACGTGGATGGACCTCGAGGGCATTATGTTAAGCGAAATAAGTCAGTCAGAGAAAGACGAACTCTATATGACTCCACTCATAGGTGGAAATTAGTATATTGAGAAGGAGATCTGATCGGTGGTTACCAGGGAAAAGGGGGGGTGGGGGGAGGGTACGGAGGGGGAAGTGGTGTACCCACAACATGACTAACAAAAATGTACAACTGAAATCTCACAAGGTTGTAATCTATCATAACATTAATTAAAAAAAAAAAAAAAAAAAAGACTCAAAGAAGCAAAAGCAGGTTTTTTTGTTAAGGCGCTCCACCCAGTCAGCCCGAATTTGTCTCTTACTGGCACTGTGGAAATGATCATTGTACCTGGGACCTAGATCACTAATGATCTAACGTGTGAGTGGAATTGTTAAGACCACTTCTTACTCTTGAGTGCAACTATTTAAATACTCCTGAAGACTGAGTATTTTGGTATCAATGGAGGGCTGTGGTAAACCCATCTTTTCACAGCGCTCTGCTCCAAATGACTTTCTTTTGAGGTCTTTCAAATAGGATGATTTTCTCCCTGGCACTGTGGCCTCACCCCTTTATGTCCTCACCTCTCTTCTCTATCAGAATGGTTCTCAGTTTAATTACTGATTATTCCCAGTCATCACATCTTTAGTCCTCCCTAGATGTTCAGAAATACACTCGGACTGAAAAATAAAGAGGATAAATTTATCCGCAGTAGTTTTCTAAATGTGATTTTCCAAGAACCTGGGAGCTAAGAGTATTAGAGTTGGAATTAAATGACTTTAAATCTTGCTCCGGCACTTTTTAGATGTGACTTTTGACAAGGTTTCATAACTTATATACGAGTCTGTTCCTTCATCTTTAAAATGAAATTAATAATAGTATCTGCATCAAAGAGAAAATTAAATTATATTCCTTAATTCCTCCAACATATATTTATTGAGCACCTAGTCTGTGCCAGTGACTTTGCTAGACACTGGAGATTATAAAATAGTAAGAGGAAAACAAAACAAAGAGCTAACCATTAAGAAGACAATCATTCATCAAATAATCACGTTAAAAAATGTAGATTTGTAGTAATAACAAATGCTATTAAGGGAAACCCTGCTATTTTCCATGCCCTTATGAGAGGGATTCTCAAGAACAGTAGGTCAGATAGAGATCCCCTGAGTAAAGGATGCTTAAGCTCAGATGGGAAGAATAGGTAAAAGTTAAATAGGGAAATGCAAGAAGACAGGACACATCAGCCAGATGGAAATGCAAGAACTATATGGTCGAGTAAGAAAAACAGTGGTTGGGGGAGGGAGTGAAAAGTTGAATCTTGATATTTGAGCTATAAGACTCCCGCGGGTAATTCCTCTACATTATCACCTATGTCAGTGGTTCTCAGCCAGGGGCATTTTACCTGCTTTGGGACATTGCACAATGTCTAGAAACATTTTTGGTTGTCACAGATGCAGGAGTGTTACTGGTATCTGGTGATAAGGTGCCAGGGATGTTGCTAAACATCCTACAATGTCAGGACAACCCCCACAACAAAGAATTATTCAGTCCAATGTGTGACTAGTGCTGAATTTGAGAAAGTCTGCTATAGGTAGTGAAAAAGATATAGACTTCATAAGCCACCACAAGCTTTGTCTTTCCCTAGGAATGATAGAGATTCTTTGAAAGGTTTTAAGGAAAAGATGGAGAAGTACAGAAAGTGGTGGTGGTGACTTGATCGGATTTCCATCATTGAAATGATCTCTGGTTGTGGGGTGGAAAGCTGAGTGGGAGAAGGTGAGCTGTAGGGATGCAAGACCAGTGAGTGGGTAAATGCAGTGGAATGAACACAGGATAACGGTAGATTTGATTAGGCTGTTAGTGGAGTGCATATAAGGCCAGTGTATGCACATGGCCTAAACACGTGTTAAATATGATAATTATTATGTGATCTTCATACATTGCCCAATGACGGAAAGCTTGATTTTATGGAAGTGATTTAGCTGATATGCTTGTTGAACACCACTTTATTTTGAAAGTCATCAGAAATATTTTATGAAAAGCTAGTAAAAATGTAGAAAGATACTATTTCTACATTTTTCTCTAACAATCTGCATGAACTTGAATAAATCACTTAAGCTCTCATGGCCTAGAGTTTACTTCCTGGTGGAATGAAAAAGGTGAAATATGGGGCCAGCTCCGTGGCCGAGTGGTTAAGTTTGCGTGTTCCGCTGAGGTGGCCCAGGGTTCAGATCCTGGGCGCGGACAGGGCACGGCACGTCAGGCCACGTTGAGGCGGCGTCCCACATCCCACAACTAGAAGGACCTGCAACTAAGATATACAACTATGTACAGTGGGGGTTGGGGAAGAGAAAGCAGAAAAAAAAAAAAAAGACTGGCAACGATTGTTAGCCCAGGTGCCAATGTTTAAAAAAAAAGGTAAAATAGATGATTATTTAAAGCCTCACTTAGCTCAAATTTAAATGATATTAAATCAGAGATTTGTTGTACACTCACCATTGCACAGTTAGATGAGGCACCACCTTTGTCCAGAAGAACGAGTACACTAGATGAGATTAGACTTGTATGGAAGTAAATAGAATCCATTTTAGAAAGTGACATTCAATAAAACTTTTAAGAGTCCACAAAAAAATCCTGAAAAATAACATCAACTTATTATTGGAGCAAAACATTATAAATTAAACTAAAATTAAATGCATCACAAAAGTTGACTCCTTTATGCTTTATGTTTTAAAGACAAGGATGGTGATTTTAGCGTGGTTTTTATTTTGATTTATTTGAAGGATCTGATGAATGACACAAATTCCTACAGATGCCTATAACCCAGGATGGACCACTAGCAACAATAGCATAACAGCAGCTTCTACTGCAGTTTATTTAGCATCTGCTATGGCCAAGTTCTAGGCTAAGAACTTTACATAAAATGTCTCATTTCATTTTTACAATCTTCTAAGATATATAATATATCTTTACTGTAAAGATAAACTGAAGCAAAGAGATATTAAACTTATTCAATGTAACGTGGTTAGAAAGCAACAAAGCCAGAATAATTATACAAGTCTGAAACCAAAACTCTTGTGTTCTGTGCCACTTCCTTGAAAAACTGTAAAGTAGATATTTGTTGTGAATTACATGTAAATAAGTTCAATTTTTTTGCCATAGACTTTAAATTAACATTGATCTATTTATTTGGCCCAGATAAAATGGCCCACATTAGAGTATTTTGACTAATATTTTATTTGATTCAAACTAATGGTTAAGTATGTTTTCCATTTTTCAGAAAAGAGAATTATATTCCTTTAGTATGTGCTCAGGTTCCCTCAGAGAATAACTTTGCATCAGCAGGATCTGACTTAAAGGGATGTCATTTTTATTGAAAGTCTATTTAAATATTTTTACGACATTATATAACTTGCTCCAGGAGTTATTACATATTAAAAGCACATGGAAATTTTATAAATGAAGAGTTGCCTGTATAATCCATGTTGCTTGCACATCCATGTATTTTTCCAGTTAGTATATTTACTTATTTACATTTGTCTTCTTCACAGATGTGTAAATTCCTTGAGGTCAAACTCTAAGTATTATTCTAATTGGATAGAATTCAAATGAATGCCACAATGTTAAAGATTTAAAATATGTCATTGACAAGGGAGTGAATTACTCTGGATAACATAGACAGATGTTTTTAAAGAGAATAAAATTATGGCTAACCTGAAATAAATTTGTTGTGTAAATGAAATAATTGCTAATTGAATGAGATAACCGTTAGAAAAATGTTTTATAAATGCTCTTTCAGTGTCAAAATATTTCCAAGAAGGAGAAGACATATATAGGGAGATCTTTGAGGATGTTTGCAAAGGGATATGCAGTGTTATTTATCTTAATAAATCCTACGTATTGACCCCAAAAGAGCTGATTATTATCTAGAGGAAGGAGGTATGTTTTGTTATGACATCTTTCTGAAATTTTTAACAAGAAGTACATCACAGATATTTTAAAAACAGCATTAAAAGGTAAATTTTAAAAACGCATGTACACTATGTTTATTAGCACTTTACATTGAATATCATACAGCTCTAAAGCTTTACACGAAGTTCCTCGAAGAGGAAAGTTCTCAGAGGAGGAATACTGAGAACGGGGATAATTTTGGTAAAGAGAGGAACTGGACAAGAGGCTGGGAACCTCTTCACATATGTGGAAGAGTCCTGTGCTGGAGGCTGCGGCCACTAAATTCTGAAGAGTTAGAAATCAATTTACATTTTTAAAGGAAGGTAAGCAGTTTTGAGGAATAGCTCTCCTGTAGGAGAATGTTAATGGCTTTAACAGGTTGGTGTTTCCTTTCCCCAAAGACGCGACCATGTAGAAAGGGGCTATCTTCTCAAAAATAAAAATAATTTAAAAAAAAAGGCTTTATGTATAATTTGCGGAAAAGTTCTGAAGCAAGTTGTCACTGGAAAATTTCCCAGGGCCCCTGGTGTGAGCTGGCCTTTAAACGTGGTACTGACACTGCCACATTGACTCATCTAGGTCAAGGCATCTTAAACTTTAATGGTGAGTGAATCTCCTGGGGATCCTGTTAAAATGTAGTTTCTGACTCTGTAGGTGTGGGTAGAGCCTGACACTCTGCATTTCTAACAGGCTCTACAGACCATACTGTGAGTAGCAAGAGCTAGCTATGAGAGGAATTAGACACATGTAAGTTGGTGAGAGTTACAGGGTATACAGATGCTGCCATGAGTGATAGCTGGCCAAAGCTATGTTCCTTCTAGAAAGGACAGAATACTAAAATTCAGAGTTGCTCTGAATGGAAGCCATTAGAATTGCAGAAGTATATCCTGTGGGACTAACTGTAGATAGTACTGCTACCAAGACAAGTTATCACCATTGAGAGAATCATCTGCAAGGAATACTGGAACTACTGTTAATGGGAGTTGACAACGAATCGCACAGCCAGCATGCCTCCAAAGGGGATCTTATTGTATGAAGATAACATTTCAATCTACCAACCCACTATCAGTCCCTTTTCACATCTGTTATTAGGGTAGTGTGTTCATTTTTTCAATATGCTGAATAATGAGAGAGTAACAGTTTCTTATTGGAAATGATATCGAGATTAATACAAATTTAGGGTGGATGTCTGGCTCAGAGAAGCTTCCGATTTTAACAAAAGGATATGGACCAAATAAAAGTGTCGCTTATCATTTGACTAACATATTAAATAATAATTAAAATAATTGACAGTGCTGTTTTGAAACATTTATCTGAATTGAATGAGTCTTGCACTCCCAACTTTGGCATCTGAGCAGTCTCCAGGGTGAGGAAAAAGGTCAGCACTTTGCTGTTATGTTTTGAAACATGATACAACTTTATCTTTCCTAGTCTAATAAACAGGGCCAAGTAGAGATGAAATCTACTCCTTCAGACTTAGGAGGCCTTTCTCTATTCCTCTCAGTGTTTTGCACTGAGTATACTATTGGTCTTTGAAAATGAGAGTTCTTATTGCGCAAAACTTTCCTACAGTCAGTAGACCTATTGGTTTTCCTGGCCCTCCAACTAAATGTCAATGAACTGAGCAATTTGGGACAGCTCACCAACAAATGCTGCCCCCTACCCCGATTTGCACACATTCTGAGTAAGAACCGACGCCCACTGAAACCGTTCTGTAGTTAATACCAAATGTCTATGTAGTTCAGGGTTTTTTAATTCATGGATTTTCTTATACTGATTGAGAACCTATGATGTTCTAGACATTGTATGAACGTTTTAGAACATAGCTTCACAATTCAGGCTTCTAGCTTTTGAATTGAGCCTGTAAAACTGTTTGGCTTTAGGAAATTTGCATGATGTTTTCTTGCACAATTGCCAAATCTTAAATGTGGGTAAAAAAAAATCTCATATTATTTTAACGTATAATTTTCAGGCAATTTCAGACTTACAGAAACGTTGCAAAGCTAATAAAAAGAGTTCATGTCTACCCTTCACCCAGGTTCTCCCAATGTCAACAATTTACATGAGCATTATATATATATCAAAATTAAGAAATTAATATTTGTATAATACTATAAACTAAACCTACCAAATATTACTACTTGAATTTTGCCTTGTTTTCCACTAAGATCTTTCTTTGTTCCAGGATATAAATCAGCATCCCAAGTCACATTTGGTTGTGTCTCTTTAGTCTCTCCATTTGCAGACAGGTTAACTCTTATATCCTTTTGACCTTCCCTCACCTTTTTTCTGAGTACTTCCTTAATTTCTGACACCACACATTCCAGGCTCATCTTGCATTTTCCCTACCCCAGCTCCAGACTGATCACATTCCTAAGTATGCACATTTAGGTTGTTTCCAAAATTTTGCACACACCATTACACACAATACACAAATAATCTTCCCTATGTATTATTTTCATGTTATGAGAGTTATGTCCTCAGAGTAGATTCTTAGAAATAGGATTCTTGGTCAGAAAGCAAGAGTGAGTGAGTGTGTGTGTGTGGGTGTGTGTGTATTTCAGTAGATATTGACAAATTTCCTTGCAAAACTTTTAGTCTGGTGATCATTTTCACCAGCAATATATAAGACAGCCTGTTTCCCCAGAGTGACCAACACCAAACTTTTCATTTTTGCCCATCTGATAGGTAAGAAATAGAATCTTATTATTGTTTTAAATTATATTTCTCTAGTTACAACTGTGTTAGAACTTTTTGCCTATTTGAGGGTGACTTTAAAATATTTATTCGTGGGTTGTCTGTCAATACATTTTGTCCATTTTTTCTATCTGGATTTTTTTACTCTGTCCTTGGAATTCTGTATACAATGGGGATTTTAGACTTTCGACCATGGTATCTGTTACACATGTTTTCTCCATGTTTTCCAGTTGTCTTTTGATTTTGCTTGTGATATTTTTTGGCATGAATTTTTTAAAAATTCTGTAGTCAAATATATCAATTTTTTCTTTTATTGTGTCTGAATTGGAGTCATCCTCAGAAAGACTTTTTCTACATCAAATTCAAGGAAGAATCCACTCATCTTTTCTTCTAGTACTTTCATTTTTACAAACATCTTTTAAAGGGAAAACCACTTATGAAAAATTTATCCATATTCAGGTTTAGATTAAACCTTGAAATTAATACTCTGTTTATAGAGTATGTTTCATGCTTCCTATTTCTTTTTCTTTTTTAATACACTTTATTTTTGTAGAGTAATTTTAGATTCACAGCAAAATTGAGCAGAAAGTACACAGAGTTCCCATCTATCCTCTGTTCCCACACATGGTCACCTTCCCCCACCATCAACATCCCGCACCTCAGTTGTACAATAGTTACAATAGATGAATCTATATCAACTCATCATTATCACCCAGAGTCCATAGTTTACATTAGGGTTTACTCTTGACGTTGTATGTTCTATGGGTTTTGACAAATGTGTGACATATATCTACCATTGTAGTCTCATACAGAATAGTTCCACTGCTCTAAAAATCCTCCGTGCACCACCTATTCAACGTCCCTACCCTCAACCCCTGGCAACCACTATTTTATTTACTGTCTCCATAGTTTTGCCTTTTCCAGAATGTCATATAGTTGGAATTAAGAGTATTTAGCCTTTTTTAGATTGGCTTTCTTTTCAGTTAATAAAAGTTTCCTCCAGGGGCTGGCCTGGTGGCATAGTGGTTGAGTTCACATGCTCTGCTTCAGTGGCCCAGGGTTCATGGCTTATGATCCCAGGAGCAGACCTACACACCACTCATCAAGACACACTGTGGTGGTGTCCCACATACAAAGGAGAGGAAGATTGGCACAGATGTTAGCTCAGGGACAATCTTACTCAAGCAAAAAAAAAGAGGAAGATTGGCAACAGATTTTAGCTCAATGCCAATCTGCCTCACACACACAAAAGTTTCCTCCATATCTTTTAATGGCTTTATAGCCTGTTTCTTTTTAATGCCAAATATATTCCATTGGATGTACCACAGTTTATTTATTCATTCACCTACTTCAGGACATTCTGCTTGCTTCCAAGTTTTGGCAATTATGAATAAAGCTGCTACAAACAACCATCTACAGGTTTTTGTGTGGACATAAGTTTTCAGTTCATTAGGGTAAATATCAAGGAGTGTATTTGCTGGATTGTACGGTAAGAGTTTGTTTAGTCTTGCAATACACTGCCAAAGTGTCTTCCAGTAAGGAATGAGAGTTCCTGCTGCTCCATATCCTCCCCAGCATTTCATGTTGTCAGTGTTTTGGATTTGGGGCATTCTAATAGGTATGTAGTGGTATCTCATTGTTGTTTTCATCTGCAATTTCCTAATGACATATGATGTTGAACATATTTTTGTATGCATCCTTGTCATCTGTATGTCTTCTTTGGTGAGCTATTGGTCCAGATCTTTTCCCTATTTTTTAATCACAGTGTTCATTTACTTATTGCTGAGTTTAAAGAGTTATTTGCATATTTTGGATAACAGTTCTTTGTCAAATGTGTCTTTTACAAATATTTTCGCCCAGCCCATAGCTTGTCTTCTCATTCTTTCGATATTGTTTCATTTTAAAAGTTGGCTATGGATAATTATTTTTTTATCTCATATAAAAAGTGAAAAAGAAGCTTTTTCAAATGTAAGAAAAATGTAAACCATATGAGAAACATCTCTTAGTTTGATGGTGTTTCCACGAGGTCACACTGTATCCTGACACATAACTGGATTTCACTGTTAACAATAGATTCCTAACAGATTGCATCTTTTCTAGTCTAAAATCGCTGAACCTGTCATTGTATAAATATTCATCAAAAGTAAATAAGAATGGAAAAAATGAAGACATGAAGGGAGCTAACTTTCCTATGGAGTCTATTTTTGTTTTCATCAGTCTTCAAATAGTTCACTTTTAGTAGCAGAAAGAGAAGCCGCTTTATAAATCCCTGAATGCTTTAAAAGAGGCTGCTTTTCACATGTATAGCGAGATGGATAATTTTCTAACTATGAAATTGCTAACTAGTTTTTGACCTTGGGGACCACTTAAAACAAGTACCCTCTGCTCTCCTGGTGGGCTTGGAGCAAAGCAGCTGTATTTTGCACAGCACATGGAATCATAATGAGCCATGTGCTGCTATGAATATTCATAAAGCTACCATAGTCTGCTTGCCCCACGATGATTCTGGTGGATGCTGCTAGAGGGATTTGAAACATCACTTTTGTAGTATCCTTGAAAAGAATACACACATCAGGAAAAAGAGAGCTGGAGCCCAGGTAATTCTGTCCTTAGTGTGCACTTCAGAGCTCTCTTCCAGATGATTTTGCCCTATAGCAATGGCACTGAAATCCGTAATGACAGAGATGAGAGGTTTCAACTTTCTGAGAATCTTAAAATAGGTTAAATTAAAATCCAAGTGGTCACTGTGGTACATTTCTACAGACTGGCACACTTCCTCACATGTGAAAAGAACTGGACTGATTCTGTAAAGTAGCAGTGGTCACTGGAGGCTGTGATTTCCTGATGACACATTTAACTAAAATTATAGCTGCTTTCAAATTACCACCAAAGATACTGGGACACTCTAGATAAGGGAGATGATTATATTTCAACCCAGACATTTTCTCCCTTGCTTTCAAGTTAATTCAATACTGCTCATTACCCTCCTGACCCTTTATGTTAGGCTATGCTGACTATAAAGCCTATTTCTGCATTTCATTTTTCTCATTGTCCTGTCAAAATTGAAATCAAACAAGCATAGCCCATATACTTGCATGCTAAGGAATCTTTGAGAGATCATTTGTAGAGAGGATCATGATGATTTCTTGTTCCCTGAGCTGCTCTCCTTGACAGAGTATTAGGTTGTCGGGAAAGATCTTTGTAGGGGATTCAGATTCTGTGTGTCCCAGCTTCATCATGTGACCACGGCCTTACTGTGCATTCATGATGGCACCTCTATCCATAAAGATTGCCTGATCCTTGTTTCCTTTCTGCTTCATTGTTGTGTATGTTGAATAGGTAGTTTCAGTTTTTACATTTTCAGTTTTCTTTTTTTGCTCTAAAGCAGTCTGGAAGGGGCCAGCCAGTGGCACAGGGGTTAAGTTCACACACTTTTCTTCAGCGGCCTGCGGTTCGCCAGTTTGGACCCTGGGTCCAAACACATGCACCACTTGTCAAGCCATGCTGTGGCAGGCGGCCCACATATAAAGTAGAGGAAGATGGGCATGGATGTTAGCTCAGGGCCAGTATTCCTCAGAAAAAGGAGGAGGATTGGTGGTAGATGTTAGCTCTGGGCTAATCTTTCTCAAAAAAAAAATAAATTAATTAAAGGAGTCCTGGATTACATTATATTACTACATTATATATGTTGTATGTATGCCATTAGATAATGTATGATGTTACTCACATTACACTGTCCACATTATATTGTTCACTTTTGTACATAATACTTTAAGATTTTTCTCTATTTAAAGTAGTGAGCGAGAGGATTTCAGAGTGAATTCAGCAGTATTCCATCTCAGGTCCAGAGTCTGATCCTCATTATTAAATGCCATCAAAGTTATTTCCTGAGTCTCTGCAGGAGGAACTGAGTCCTGAGGAATTTCCCTAACTGCCCAAACTCAAAAGAGTCTGATACGCTGAGAGTAATATCAGTTTCTTGGTTTAATATTTGACAATCTCTCTAGCATAAAATAGATTATTCTTGAAATCATTTTTTTCTACATGGCACATGATATTTTTATGCACTTTTGCTCCTATCAATGAGAGAGCAACTTATAAAAAGGCTATTGATGCTCTAAAATAGAGCAAAGGGAACTTTAAATGTTAGCTACTTAATGGTTTATACCCATTCTGGGAATATATCTGTATAAATAATATATTCACAAAACATCATCTTTAATGAAATCCCCGCTCTTGAGGACAAGACTGGAGAAAATTTGGCATAATTTTCTTTTCTACAAATTTTATAAATAGCAGAACATTCTGTCATTATAACACTACGTTATGATAATAATTGTGGTATTATTAAGATATTAAATCAGGGGCTGGCCCCATGGCCGAATAGTTAAGTTCACTCGCTCCACGTTGGCGGTCCAGGGTTTTGCTTGTTTGGATCCTGGGCACTGACACGGCATCGCTCATCAGGCCATGCTGAGGCAGCGTCCCACATGGCACAACCAGAGGCACTTACCACTGGAACATACAACTATGTACTGGGGGTCTTTTGGGAGAAGAAGAAGAAGAAAAACTAAACAAAACAAAAGATTGGCAACAGATGTTAGTTCAGGTGCCAATTTTTAGGGAAAAAAAGGATATTAAATCAAATTATATTATATTATATATGTTAATCATTATGATGTTGCAAACTCCCTTAAAGCATTTTAATAAAGACATATTTAACAAAAGCTTCTTGGAATGAATACTTCCAGAGAAGAGTTCTCCTGGGTGGATATGTGGAGAAGAAAGTGTGTCAAGTGAAGAGCGTATTAGTTTTCTACAGCCGTTGTAACAAAGCACCACATACAAGAAGGATTAAACAAGATAAATTCATTGTCTCACAGTGTTGGATGTTAGAAGGCTGAAATTGAGATGTCAGCAGGATTGGTTCCTTCTGAGGGCTATGAGCTAGAGTCCCTTCCATGCCTTTCTCCTAGCTTCTAGAGTTCCTTGCAGATAGTGTTCTCTCTGTGTCTTCACACCATCTTCTCTCTAGATGTATCTGTCTTTACACCCAAATTTCCCCTTTTATAAGGACATCAGTGATATTGGATTAGGGGCAACTGTAATGACCTCATCTTGACTCGATCATCACAAGACCCTATTTCCAAATAAGGTCACATTCACGGGCACTAGCAGATAGGACTTCAGCATCTTTTTTGGAGGATACAATTCAACTCTTAGAAAAAAGTCTGTAATCTGAGTGTGAAAATCACCCTAAATCAATAACCCTGTGAATTATTATGAGACTGATTTTTTTCTCCCCCTCTAGAAGCTGATATCTGGATAAGTGTCTCTAAATTATTTTACCCTTATCTAGAAGTGACATCAAAGGAATGATATGAAATATTTTCTTCAGTCAGGTAATAGAAGTATTAGTCAGAATATCTGATGTAGAAGTAGCAGTAAAAATAGCAGTGAAGGTGAATATGACAGCAACAAAGAATTATTGAGTATGTAGTAGAGGCCAGTTAGTGTGCTGGCTATTTTATCTAGGTTACTATTAAATCATTTTTTTAAAAAAAATCTATGATATAGCTATGGTCCCCATTTTTCAGATTTGAAAAATAAGACTCAGAAATGTTAAGAAACCTGTCCAAGTTAACACCCTTAGTAAGAGGCAGAGCCAGAATTTAACTTAAAATCTTTCTGATTTCACATTTTTTGGACCTTACACTGCATTATCCACCTTCTTTCCAAACCTGAAAGTATCGAGATGATCTCAGTTTAGGCCTAGGCTATGCACACAGTTAACATCTGGTGAATTGTCAAAAGAGGCAGAACAGATTTACTTTCATGAGTGAGGAGTAGCTTCCTGTGTGAAAACTCAAGTTGCGTCTATTTGTGGGGTTATTGACAAGCCTTCTTATAAGGAAGATTCCTATGGTGGAGGGTGGAAGTGGAGGCGCGACACAGGCACAAGAGTTGACGTAGATGCAAAGCCTTCACATCCCAGCTCGGAATAGTGATTCTGAGGACAAGGTGGTCAAATGAATATGTCACTGAGTGTGTAGTGGGGGGAGTACTAGAAATTAGAATTGAAAGATTGGTTTCACCAAAAGAAAAAAATCTATAAATATTGGGACACAAACCCTTTGAATCTAGAAAAAGGATGTGCCAGGGCCACTGTATTGCACAATACCATTGAGATCGTATTCTCTGAGAATACATTGGATAAGTGAATAGTACTACAGTGGAAAATCGTGTCCGGGGCTGCATGTGGACCCAATGCTTTGTTTAGAAATAGAACAAAGAAGTTCATTACTAGGGCCTAACACAGAATTTGCTTCAGTGGAAGTAAGCAGACCCTTGAGTGCTGCTTAATGTGAAAAAGTCAGTAATATCCTTGCGCAGCCATCTTCCTTTCTAGCAGTCTCCTTGCTCTGCTTGGGTAACAGAGACCTGCTGACAGGACTGATTTTGCACCCTGTGAAGAGCTGAAGAGGCATCAGGGAATATGTCCACTCACTTGTATCCATTAGTTGGGGATATGTGTGTTTGCTTGCATTGCAAATAAAATCAACCTTGAATAAGAACCAAGTGGTCAGTGTCATTAATCTTTGCACTCAGATTAACGTTTTTGTTCCAGCCTAGTCTAAGGAGGAAGAGATATTCTCACCAAGAAGTACAGGGCTCAGCTTTGTCAGTTTGGATCTTAAGTGCATCTATGATAATATAGAGAAGAGTTGGAGGCCAAACAGACTGATAGGGTGGTGACAGAACAAGAGAGGAGACTGTGGTGTGTGTCACTGCATCAACCAGGATAATGGAGGCATATCCAAGTCAATCCTTAACACGCCAATGCAAAACCTGGTGGAGAAGCAAGGGTTCAGTGGTGGCAGTGGGTGAGAAAGGCAGCATCCAGAAAGCTCATAAGAAACATGATAAGCATATGGACGCTATGTCTCTCACATTCAAAGACACCAAGACAAAATTCTACGAACACCTATGAGCTGAGGAAAGTTGAATTGCTGTTGTTGTTATTACTTCATTCATAAGAACAGCCTATGTACCTGGGTGTAATCGTGGAGTTAAATTTCCTCAAATATTAGTTAGTCTTTTTTAGTTATTAGACTCAGCAGTTCCCATAGACAAAGGAAATGTCTCTATCCTATTTATACGTTTCTGCTCTCAGTTCTGGAAAACCAAGACTCATGGTCCAGTCCTTTTAGATAGATTTTGCATTAATTAAAGAATGGCTTGAATTCACTAACTTATCCGTGAGACCGAGTGTTTTACTCCAGAGGACACTGGCAACTTGTAGATCATTATAGTTAAACTTGTCTCCTGTTATCAGAAAAGTGTCTGTCGTGCAGTCCTTTTTAATGCTTTCTTAATATAGGTCTTCATTTTAGCCAGTGACAGTGGCCATATACAAGATGTACTTGGCAACTGAGTACTACAGATGGTGAACTCTCAATCTGATTTTTAGCAGCAAGAGCATCTGGAGTCTTGTTCTTTCCTTATTGACATCTTCTTAGCATGTATACTCCAGCTCTTGCTTGCCGTTGTAATTGCTATCAGTTTCATACAGCTTCTTTCATTTAGAATATATGTTATTGTTATTTGTAGGCTACTCCCTTCTTTTTCATTTTTTCACCTAATTTGCAACTATTCTAACATCAAAGAGGAAATTCACCTCTGTGAGCCTGTATATGTTTTGGAACTTGAGATGGTGCAAATATGTAAATTTTTCTGTATGTGTTATGTGAGGTAATTTACCTTTCTTAATATGAGCTTGTATGATGAACCTTGTCTGTTATGCTCCCCAGTGAGTTGGCTGTCAATAATTAAGAAGGTCAAACAGTACAAAATCTTTTATTACATGTGTTTCAAAATATTGCCAGGATAAAGCCTGATGGAGTTTTCAACTCCACCAGCTACTCTTTGTGTTGTTGCTACATTACCAAGGAAAGTCTTTCCTTAAGTAATCCCTCTGGTTGTTCTAGTTTTTCTTTCATTGTGGGTCATGTGAGTGAATAAATGAATGAATGTATGTGCTCAGGTTATGGGGAGTTTAAAAGCACATCGTAAGAGCTGTAATATTGATTACTTTTACATGTTACAATTAGAAAAATCAATGTATTTCATTACTAGTGATTTAATTTTCTTTTAAATATTTAATTTATATTTTAATAAATTTTATATCAGGGATTCCATTAGATCTTTGAAATATTAATTTTTACTCAGGCGACATACTAAAATGACAAGATTTGTAGTTTTGATGGTATAAACTCAAAACAAATATGCACTAAGCGTCGTGAAAAGCTGAATAGTTTTAGTAATGGAGAATCTTGGTTTGACTGATGGCTTCCTCAACTGTTAGCTGTTGAACTAAAATAAGTCACTTAAATATCTCAGCATCAGGTTTTGCTTCCTGAGGCTGGTTGAGTGAGCGTAAGTCTAGGGCCTTTCAGGGTGTTTGGCCTATCGTGCAAGATTAATATTCTAATATCCTAAAAGAGTTCACTTCCTATAAGCATATATTTCCTGGAAAATGTGAAATATTTCTTGGAAAACTGTTGCAATTAATTACATAGCTTTCCTATTTTTATCTTTAATTCCATTACTTTCAACCACCTAAAGCTGTTGCATGAAAATTGCTTAATCTTTTGGACACAAACCACTTTGAAACTAACACTAAACCATACATCACTTGGGGTAATAAATATGAAGGTTGATTTGTTTTAATCTTCTTGTTATATTTTAGAATATTGTTCTCTTTTCTTTTGGGAAAATAGTAGTATAATGGTCCATATTTGTATTGGTTTTCACAATAAATTTATCTGAGCCCTTAATTTATACCAGTGTGCAGGCTGACTCAAATGCTGCCTGAGTTAACACAATGCAAATGTAAAAAATAGAGCTTTCATTTTCCTCGCAACCTTATATCTAATATAATTCTTATATAAAGTAAAAGATTAGTTAAAATCTTGTAAATTAATAACAGACTCATATATAGAGTGGGCAGAGAAGAAAAATTAAGCATTTTATAGCACAGTGAAAAACACTTCTCAATTGACTTAGCGTTGTTATGGAAGCACACTTTGTGAATATTTTGTCAGAGTTTATCACAGCTAACAATTTAGGATGTGCATGTACTTTATAAAGAAATGTATGTAGAACTGTATTATTTGTCATCATTGGTTCAGAAACTATTCTTAGGGATAATACACATTTGGATATCAAAAGGTGTTTTTGTGTGAGATATAATGCTAGAGTAATACCTACCACAATTTATTATTATCAAGTTGAGATGGGAATATTTCAAAACGATATATTATGTTAGTTTCACCTAATTTATTTGAACTGTGCCTCATATTAGGGTAGAGTAATATAAGTAGAGTTTATACTTTGACTAGGCAACTCTTGATTATTGTAACTGGAGAGAGTATCTATTTACCACATGCAGAAGAATAAATGTTTCTGTTTGCCATATAGGAATATACACAACTAATAATTTCTGAAATGTAACATTATTATTTATATATTCACATTGATATCAAAGTTTACATCTCAGAAGAACTTACATTAGTGAGTAAACACGTAAAAAGCCAGTAAACATTCCCTTCTGTATTGACTGCATAGAAACCTCCTGAAAATGATAAACATGTAATTTTTTAATGTAAAATTGCATTAGAAAAATAAATCTGAATTCAAACATTAACGGAATTAGTAGACATGCTGGAAAATAAGAAAGAGATTAAGATAAATTTAGAGGTTGGTTCTAGACAGTCTTTCACTTGCCAGGTTACTTAGGCTTTCAAATTTGTATGCATCCATCATAGGACTTATTTGACATTTGAGATCAGCCTTAGTCATATCTAGATCCAGGAGTTAAGTGCATTAAATCTAAGGTATACCAAAAAAGGAAAATAAATATTTTGTTTTATATATATTAAAAGACATAAATAGAGAAAATTTGGGGGTGACCGAAATATCTGGATTACCATGGTAGTTACATGAGTATACATATTTGTAAAAATTCAGCGATACGTGAAATTAAAATGTGTACTTTATGTTATATAAATAAACTTCAAATTTTTTTTAAATTGAAGATTCTCTGACTAATCGTAAATAAAATTAGCAGTTTTCTTGAGGTAAATATATTGCAAATCTGGAATAATTTAAACTCAACGAAATGAAATAAGTACTAAAATTTTGGTAAGGACTTTTTAAAACTAAACTTTTTATTTTGAGATACTTGTAGATTCACCCACACCCCCTTATTCACCTTTGATCTTTTCTGTGTTTTGATAATTTTATCCCTTCAAGAAAGTCATATAAATGTAATAATATAGTAAGTAGTCTTTGGGATTGGCATTTTTTTATTCAGCGTAATTCTCTGGCGATTCATCCAAGTTGTGCATATCAAGAGTGTTATTTTTATTGATGTGTAGTATTAAGTGGTATGGATGTATCCCAGTTTGTTTAACCAGTCACCCGTTGAAGATCTGGGTTGTTTCCAGTTTTTGTCTTATGAATAAAGCTGTTATAAACATTAATGTACAGATTTGTGCATGAAAGTAAATTTTTATTTCTCTGGGCTCAATACCCAAGAATACAATTGCTAGGTTGTATGATATTGCACATTGAGTTTTATGAAAAAACACCAATCTTTCCCCAGAGTGGCTTTACCAATTTACATTCCCACCTGTAATGTGTGAGCCATCTATTTCTTCACCATTCTCGCCAGCATTTGGCTTTCACTCTTTTGTATGTAGCTTTTCTATATAGGTGTAAGGTGATATCTCACTGTGGTTTTAATTTGCATCGTGGCTAATGATGTTAATTACCTTTCATGTGTTCATTTGCTAACTGTATATCCTCTTCAGTGAAATGTCTATTTCTGTGTTTTGCACATTTTCTAATTCAATTGTTTCTTTCTATACTGGTGAATTTGAGTTCTTTATGTGTGCTTATGATTAGTCTTTTGTCAGCTATGTAGTTTACGAGTATTTCTACCAGTGTCTGGCTCTCTTTGCATCCTCTTAACAGAATCTTTCAAAGAACAAAAGTTTTAAATTTTGGTAAGGTCTATTATCAATTATCGTTTATGGATCGTGTTTTTGTTGTCAAATTTAAGAACTCTTTGCCTAGTCTCACATTCTGAGGATTCCTGTTTTTATCTAAAATTTTATTGTTTTATATTTTACATTTAAGTCTTTGATCCATTTTGTGTTAATTTTTGTATAGGCATGAGACTTTGGTCAAGGTTTTCAAAAATTAATTAATTAATGTATTTAGCCTATGGATATCCAATTGCTCCAGAAGCATTTGTTGCAAAGGGTATCTTTTTTCCATCGAATTGCCTTTGCTTTTGTAAAAAATCAGTTGTGCATATTTGAGTATGTCTATTTCTGGGTTCTCTATCGTGTTCCATAGATCTATTTGTCTATCCCTCCACCAGTACCACACAGGCTAGGTTACTGTAGCTATATAACAGGTCTTGAAATCAGATAGGTAGAATTCCTCCCAGTTTATTCTTCTATGTCAAAATTGTCTTAGCTATTCTAATGTCTTGTATTATATATATCTTTTAGAATATCATTGCCTATTCTGGGATTTTCATAGGAATTGTGCTAAGCTTCTATATTAATTTGAGGAGAATTTATATCTTTACTGTGTTAGGGCTTCCAATTCATAATCATCGTGTAGCTTCCCATTTACATAGATCTGTCTTGCTTTCCTACATCAGTGGTTTTGTATTTGTCTGCATACAAATCCAGTGCGTGTTTTGTTAGATTTACAACCAAGTATTTGAATTTTTGTTTAGTGATTGTAAATTATATTGTATTTTTAATTTTGATGTCCATGAATTCATTTCAAATATACAGAATTGTGATTGTTTAAATGTTTATCTTATATCCTGAAAATTTGCTGAAGATTGCAGAATACAATATATCAGTGCTATGATGTTTTTCAAAAATTCCTTGAAATTTTCTATATAAACGATCAGGTCATCTGCATGTAGGGACAGTTTTATTTCTTCTTTTCCCATCTCTAGCATTTTATTTACTTGTCTTTTCATTGCACTGGTTAGAGTGCCCAACACTATCTTGAGTAAGAGTGTGACAGCGGACATCCATACCACATTCCATATCTCAGGAAGAAAGTCATCTTTTACCATTAAGTATAAGTGCAAGTTTTTCGTAGATACTTTTTAGCAGCTTAAGGTAGCTCCCCATATATTCCTATTTTTATGAGAGTTATAACCATAAACATATGTTGACTTTTATCAAATGCTTTTTTTCTAAATCAGTTTATATGATCATGTAATTTTTTTCTGTAGTTAGTGTTATAGATCACATTGATTGATTTTCAAGTATGGAACAAGCCTTGCAGCCCTGGAATAAAACTCACTTGGCCATGGTGTACTTAAAGTTTTATACATTGCTAATTCTCCTTCCTAATATTTCGTTAAGGAATGTTGGGTCTATATATATGAGGAATATTGAACTGATGCTTTTTATATTGTCTTTGATTTTGGCATCAGGGTAATATTACAGTCATAAAATAAATTGAGAAGTCTTTTCTCATCTATTTTCTGACAGAAATTGTGTAAAATTTATGTTAATTCTTTTTCATATGTTTAGTAAAATTTACCTGTGAAAATGCTGGGCCTGGATATTTCTTTTTTGAAAGTTTTAAAATTACAAATTCAATTTCCTTAATAATTATAACACTGTTTAAATTGTCTACATTATATTAGGCATGCAGTGGGTATCCATTTTAACTAAGCTTTCATATTTATGTGTGGTGTCACATCGTATTATGATATAAGTTATTCCTACTATTCTTTTCATCCTGTTGATGTCTTTAGGGACAGTACTGACATATTCACCTTCATTCTTGATATTGATAATCTGTATCTTCTTTCTCCTTTTTCTTTATGGGTTTTTCTGGATGTTTGTCAATTTTATTGATATTTTCAAAGAATCAGCTCTTTTTTTCAATTGATTTTCTTTATTTCTTTCTATTTTTGATTTTATTCATTTCTACTCTTATCTTTATTATTTTTATTCCACTTTGTGAGATTTATCTTCTTCTTCCTTTTCTAGGTTCTTGAGTTGGGAAATTAGATAATTGATTTGATAATTTTTCTCTTTACTGATAGATGCATTTTGTGCTATAAATTTCCCTTTCAGCACTATTTTAACTGTCTCTCACAAATTTTTATATATTGTATTTTCATTTTCAGTCAGCTTAATGTAGCTTTAGATTTCCCGTGGGAATTCCTCTTTGACCCATGGATTATTTAAATTGTGCTATTTCACCTCCAACTCTTTGAAGATTTTCCTGCAATCTTCTCCTGTTGATTTCTATTAGCTTCTCTTGTTCATAGAAAATACATTATCTGTAAGATTGCAATTCCTTTAAATTTTTTGAAGTTTGTTTTATGACCCAGGATATAGCTTATTGAGTATCTCTTCTGTGGGAACTTGAAAAGAACATATGTTTGGATTTTTTTAAAGATTGGCACCTGAGCTTAGGTCTGTGGCCAAGCTTCTTCTTTTCTTTTTCTTCTTCTTCTTCTTCTTCTTATGCCCCCAGGCTCCCAGTACATAGTCGTATATTCTAGTTGTGAGTGCCTCTGGTTGTGCTATGTAGGATGTCACCTCAGCATGGCCTGATGAGCGATGCCATGTCCATGCCCGAGATCTGAACCAGCAAAACCCTGGGCCGTAGAAGTGGAGTGTGCAAACTTAACCACTTGGCCAAGGGCCGGCCCCTGTTTTGTTGTCCAGTGGTGTATCATAAATGTCAAACAGATCCCTTTGGTCGATGATGTTATTGAGTTCTTCTATATATTGGCTAATTTTCACTCTAGTTGTTCCATCAATTGTTGAGAGAAAGATATTGAAATCTCCAAACATAATTGTGGATCTGTCTATTTCTCTTTTCAGTTTTATCAATTTTGGTTTTACATATTTCCACTCTGCTTCTCTCTGCCTTGTAATAGGTGCATTTAGACAATGTACATTTAAGGTAATTATTAATATGCTAGGGATTACATTTTTTGGTTTAGTTTTTGTTTGTTCTCTGTATTTTTTCGTCCTCTATTTTCTTCTTCTGGCATTCTGTGGGCTACCTGAATATTTTTTTAAATTCCATTTTTATTTATCTATAATGTCTGACTATCTTTTTTTTAGTATGTTTTAGTGATTGCACTTGGTAATACATTATATAAGCATAAGGATTCACAGTTTAATTGCGTTGTCGTTTTATTACTTAGAGTGAAGTATTGAAACTTTATCTGTCTTTACTTCCTTTAGCTTCCCCCATTTACACTGTAACTGTCTTAAGTATTTTCTCTATGTACATTTTAACCATATTCAATGACATTATAATTTTTGCTTCAACAATCAAACATGATTTGGAAACCTGAACAAGAGAGGGAAAGTCTATTATCTTTACCCATATTTTTGCTTGTTATTTTTCTTCTTGTTACCTGATGTTCCTGAGGTTATTGCCTAAAGTTTTCTCTCCTGCTAAGATGACTCTTCATTCATTATTTCATGTCTTTTTAGAGGACTTCCTTTAGCCATTCTTTTAGAGTAGTTCTGTTGATGAGAAATTCCCTCATTTTTCCTTCATCTTTCCCCCCATTTATTGAAGGATAGTTTCACTAGATGTATGTTTCTGGATTGATAAGGTTCTTTTTTTCTCTCAGCATGTTAACATCTTTGTGTCAGTTCCTTTTGCCCTCTGTAGTCTCTCATGAGAAATCTGGTGTCACTTGAGTTGATTTTGTCCTATAGTAAGATGGGATGTCTCCGTTACTGCTTCAATTTTTTTTCTTTGTTTTTAGTTTTCAGAAGTTTGGGTAAGATGTGTCTTGGTATGGATTTCGTTAGATTTTCCAGTTTGGGGAATCAGTTTCTTGAATCGGTAGGTTTAATTTTTGCAAAATTTGAGAAATTTTTAGGCTTCATTGCTCTCCACTTTTTAGACCATAGTTTCTTTCTCCTCTCCTTCAAGGACTTCAATGACATGATTTGTTCGTATTTTGTTATAATTCCTCAAGTCCCTGGGCTCTCTTTATTTTTTTCATTATATTTTCTCTCTGTGTTTACATTTAGTAACGTCTATTGTTCGATCTTCGAGTCCACAGATTCTTATATTTGACCCCCTCATCATGCTGCTAAGCCCTTGCATTGAGTCTTTATTTCAGTTACTGTATTTTTCAGTTCTAAAATCTCCATCTGATTCTTTATCTTCTATTTCTCTTGAAAGACCGCTTTTATTGATTTGTTTCAAGTATATTCATATGTGCTCATTTGAGCATGTTTATGATTGTTGCTTTAAAATCTGTCTGAGATAATTCTGTCATCTCTACTATCTCAGTGTGGGCATGGTTGTTTTTCACTCAATTTGACATCTTATTAGTTCTTGGTGTAATAAGAATTTTCTATTGAGCCCTGGATATTTTGGGTATTACATCATGAAACTGTGGATCTTATTTAAACTTCCTCTTTTGGCTGGCTTCCTTTGACACTAGCCTGTCAGGGAAAGAGTGGGAGACCACCCCATTACTGCCAGGTGGAAATAAATATACTGGTTCCTCGCCCAATTTTTGTAACACCTGAGGGGTGATTTTATTACCACTGAGTGGTGTTATTAAGTCCTGACTCCCCCTAAGCCTCCTCTGAAACAGCTTCATTGGGGAAGGGCAGAGAGTACTCATTACTGTCAGATGGGGATGAAATCTAGGCTCTCCAAAGTCTCTCCAGATTCTGAGGGTGGGGAGGGAATGGGAAGGGAGAGATCTGGTGCTGCTTTTGATAAGCTCTGGTTCACTACTTGGCCTTCTCTGACACCACCCATCAGGGAGGGGATGAGGTGGTATTTGTCTCATTACAATCAGGTGTGGGTGGAAGTCTGCGTTC
This sequence comes from Equus caballus, assembly GCF_041296265.1. NCBI lineage: Eukaryota > Metazoa > Chordata > Mammalia > Perissodactyla > Equidae > Equus > Equus caballus. Next base: position 35,478,741 of record NC_091710.1, on the reverse strand, counting down.
TCCACTTGGCCTTTGCTGCCTTGTGTGAGAGGGAGGCCACAGTGCTTGTTTTTTATGTGTGATTTTGACTGGAGTAGAGAGATTATTGCTTGAAGTTTTCTCTCTTTCTAGCCTGCCCCTTTTCTGGTCCTTTGAGTAGAGAGATGAAGCTCTTGTGGGAACATTTTTTGTCTGCAGGTTTTTTAATATACAAATCATTTAGATATGAAATGTCAAGTAATATTGAAATATTTTCTTTAAAGAACTGGAAATATGTAGAAAATAAAGGAATATTTGAGGTAAGATAGCGTTTGTACCAGTGACATTTGAAAGTATTACATTTTATATTAAGGAAATGTCTTGGATTTTAAAATGAAGAGCTTTCAAATGGCAAGGACAATGAGAGTGGAATGCTCAACCTACAGTGTTAAAGGTCGGTTTCATCTCCTTGAGTCATGCTTTTCAAAAATGTCATTACAGGATTTCAGGTAGCATTTGTAATTCTCAGCAATTTCTCCTGCAAGGTGGCTCTAACAATTTTGCCTTAAATAATTCTGAATAGTATCAAGTAGTCTCAGACATTTCCTGCATGTGTTCCATGATTGTTTTTTAGCACCTACTCAATAATCCATTTTTAGAGGGGTTTTCCTTTTTATATTTTTAAATTAGAGATACCTCTTGATTTGTGTTGCAGTTATCAACACACCAGTGAAAGAGAGTATTTGTAAACCTAATAAACAGCACAAATCAATTTTTCTGCTGTTATAATATAAGACAAAATAGTATACACAAATATATAAAAATGTATATAAGTATGTGTGCCTGTGTGTGTGTGTATATATATATATTTCTAAATCAAGGAATTAGTGGCAATCACAACAGACTGAAAACTACAAAAAACTTACAAAAAATCTTAAATCAGTATTTTTCAAACACATTTTCTCACTAAGAAGAGTTGTTCTCTTTAAGAAATGTGTAAGGACCAGAGGCAGAGCCCACATGGGGGTTTCAAATCTCTTCATCCTTGATGTCACCAAGAGGCTCGTCATGCCAGAAGGCAGGGTTAATTCTTGGCATCTATAAACCTCTGCAGAGGATGCTTTGTGAAGGGACCTCTGTCTTAATTATTTCTTGTCTTCTGAGATTTATAAAAATTCTTTTCGGAGTATAAAGGTATTATAAAAAGGAAAGGAGAATTTTTCTTTTGCAAGTTCATTATAATACCATCTCTGTCATAAAAACGTTTATTTCCTAACAAATGGTATGCTAAGAGTTTTGTTATGGAGAATATGAAGTTAAGGTATATTTATAGTTATCATGGTTTCTTAATTATTAATTAATTTAGGATTGCAGTGATATCTTAGGATATTCCTCTGATAAACTCGTTTAATTTTTAAAAATTAAGTATGGCTGAAAAATCTTGTTTCAGTCTTTTGAAATATCTGATAGGATAATGGTTTGTAGTTTTTCCAGCTTTATTGAGGTATAATTGACAAATACAATTGTATAAATTTAAGGTGTGCAACATGATGATTTGATGTACTTATATACTGTGAAATATACATAGCACTTATATACTATGATACTGTGATATCATAATAAAGTTAATTAACACTTCCATCATCTCACATAGTTACTGTGTGTGTGGTGTGTGTATGTGTGGTGAGAACATTTAAGATCAACTTTCTCGGTAACTTTCAGTTATATAATGCATTGGTGTTAACTGTGTTATAGTCACTATGTTATACATTGGATCCCAGAACTTATTCATCTTATAGCTGAAAGTTTGTATATTTTTACCAACATCTCCCCTTTCCCCCAACTCCTTAACCCCTGGCAACTACCAATCTACTCTGTTATTAAATTAGACATTTTTAGGTACCCCTATAAATGAGATTATGTAGTATTTCTCTTCCTCTGACTTATTTCACTTAGTCTAATGCCCATAAATTTCATCCATATTGTTGCACATGGTAGAATTTCTTTCATTTTTATAGGTGAATAACATTCCATTACAGTCTTACATATTCCATTATATATATATATATATATATATATATGTCACATTTTATATAAAATTCCACTATGTGTATATCACACTTTCTTCATCCATTCATCTCTCAACAGGCACTTAAGGTGTTTCCATGTCTTGGCCATTGTAAATAATGCTTCAATGACCATAGGGGTGCAGATATCTCTTTGAGATAATGATTTCAGTTCCTTCGGATATACGCCCAGAAGTAGGACTGCTGGATCATATGGTAGTCTTGTTTTTAACGTTTCTCAGGATCTTTCATATTGTATTCCATAACTGCTGTACTTATTTACATTCCCACCAACAGTGCGTAATGGTTCTCTTTCTCCACAGCCTCACCAACACCTTTTATCACTTGTCCTTTTGATACTAGTCATTCTAACAGGCATGAGTTGATATCTCGTTGTGGTTTTTTTTTTTTTAAATTGTTCTCCATTATTATTTTAAAAAAACTATAGCTTTTTTTATTGTTTTCGGATGTACATCAAATTTCAAATTCTGTGTACATTACATCGTGTTCACCACCCGAAAACTAATTACAGTCCATTCCCTCACATGTGAGCCTCATCACCCCTTTTGCCCTCCCCCTCCCCCTTCCCCTATGGTAACCACCAATCCAATCTCCAATGCTATGTGTTTTTTTGTCGTCGTTTTTATCTACTACTTATGATTGAGATCATATGGTATTTGACTTTCTCCCTCTGACTTATTTCATTCAGCGTAATACCCTCAAGGTCCATCCATGTTGTCACAAATGGCCAGATTTCGTCATTTCTTATGGCTGAGTAGTATTCCATCATGTATCAATACCACATCTTCTTGTCACCCTACGGCATTTAATTGGAGCATTTAGTCCATTGACATTTAAAGTAGCTATTGATAAATACGTATTTATTGCCATTTTGTCACTTTTTTTGGGGGGTGTTTTAGTAGTTCTTCTCTATCCCTTTCTTTTTCTCTTGCTCTCTTCCCTTGTGGTTTGATGGCTATCTTTAGTAATATGTTTGATTTCTTTTGTCTTACTTTTTTTCCTGCTTGTTATAGGTTTCTGATTTGTGATTACCATGAGGATCCTATTTAATATATTATGCATATAACAGTCTATATTGAGTAGATAGACTATTTAGCTTGACCTCTTACTAAAAGCTCTACTTTTTCACTCCCCTTCTCCCACATTATATGTTTTTCACATCATATATAGTCTCCTGTTTAGTGTGTGTCTGTTCATTACTCTCTTATCATTGAAATAGGTGATTTTAGTACATTTGTCTTTTAACCTTCATATTATCTTCACAGGTAGTTGATCTGCTGCCTTTACAATACTTTTACCTTACAAGTGATTTTATGGCCTGTTTTTCTTTGTTTTTGTTGTTTTGTTTTATTTGATAATTTTTTTTTATCTCTATTTGTGGTCATTGCTTTCCCACTTAAGTCCCTTTGGCGTTTCTTGCAGAACTGGTTTCTTGGTGATAAACTCCTTTAATTTTTGCTTGTCTGGGAAGCTCTTTATCTCTCCTTCCATTCTGAATGACAGCCTTGATGGATAGAGTATTCTTGGCTATAGGTTTTTTCCTTTTAGCACTTTAAATATGTCGTGCCATTCTCTTCTCGCCTATAGGGTCTCAACTGAGAAGTCTGCTGATAGCCTGATGGGCTTCCCCTATATGTCACTTGTGGCCTTTCTCTTGCTGCTTTTAGGATTCTCTCTTTGTCTTTAATTTTGGACATTTTGATTATAATATGTCTTGATGTGGGCCTCTTTGGGCTTCTCTTGTTTGGGGCTCTCTGTGCTTCCTGAACTTGGATGTCTGTTTCCTTCCTCAGGTTAGGAAAATTTTCCTCTATTATTTCGACAAATAAATTTTCTGCCCCTTTGTCTCTCTCTTCTCCTTCTGGGACCCTATAATCCGAATGTTAGCCCGCTTGATATTGTCCCAGAGTTCCCTTACACTGTTCTCATTCTGTCTAATTCTTTTTTCTCTTCTCTATTCTTCTTGGGTGATTTCCTCTAGTCTTTCCTCTAGCTCACTGATCCGTTCTTCTGCTTCCTCTACTCTGCTATTGAGTCGCTCTAGTGAATTTCTCATTTCGAGTATTGTATTCTTCATTCCTGGTTTTTTTTTTTTTGATATCTTCCAGTTTTTTGCTGATGTGCTCACTGTGTTCATCCATTCTTCTCTGCATATCTGTGAGCATCTTCATGATATTTTGTTTGAACTCTTTGTCAAGGAGATCGCTAGTTTCTGTTTCACTTATTTCTTTTTCTGGGGTTTTGTACTGTTCCCTTGCTTGGAAAGTATTCCTTTGCCTCCTCATTATGCCTCTTTCTCTGTGCTATTTTCTCTGTATTAGGTGAGTCGGCTATGTCTCCTGATCTTGGAGAAGTGGCCTTATGTATGAGATGCCTTATGTGGCCCAGCAGTGTGCTTCCCTTTCATCACCAATCTATAAGAAGTAGGAGTGACCCCTTTGTGGGCTACTTGTGTCCTTCTGCTGTGGCAGGGTTGCTCTCAGGGAGTCTAATCTTTCCTTCTCTGGCCAGCTGTTTGTAAATCCAGTTTGGGAAGCCTCAGCACTGTTGGCTACAAAGTCTATCAACACTGTCTTATTGCAGTTTTCCTCTTAATTGGATTGGCACCCAGTGTAGCTGGTTGCTAGGCTCAGCGGCATACAGTTGTGCTCAGGCCAACAAGGCTGTTGTCAGTTCTCTTAGGAATGCAGCTGAGTGGGGCTAGCCCTTGGCATGGGGGCACTCAATTGTTTGAGGCTTTGGAAGGTGGGGCTGATCCTTTTTATGGCTATTTGTGAAGCACAGGTCTTTTGCTGCTGATAAGCGTCACCCCCCACAGGACCACATACACTATCAACACAGTCCTGGTCCATGCACCCTCCTCAACTCCCTGGAGTGTACCCTGATGCCACACTGCAGAGGCCCTCACCTCTCCCCCAAGGCCCCCCCTGCCCAGTTCACCTAGTCCTCATACAGGCCCTGCCCCACAGAGGCAGACACCCTTGCCTGCCTGTAGAGAATTAAGGCACCCAGTCAATGCAGGTTGAAAAGTAGTCTGAGGGCTTGCTTTTAGGTGGGGCCAGTCCCTAGGGCAGGATGCCTGCCCTGGCTGAACTGGATTAAATCTGTGCTCTAGTGGGCATGGCAGACCCCTGGGCTAACAGCCCGAGGGATGAACCTCGATGGCCCCCACCTGTGTCCATATCAGCGCGCCTGGACCAGGTCAGAACAATGGCCCCCACCAATTTCTCAGTCTCCAGAGAGGTCCCTCCTCTCACCAAGATGCCCCCAGAGCCCACCAGTCACCAAAGGACTGTTAGCCTTCTCTCTGGTGATTTTAGTTTGCTGCAATGAGTGAGTTTGTGCATGGGCCCTTTAAGACCTGGGTCTTTTCAGCTTTTGGCCCACAGCTTTTCTGGGGTTGTCCCCTCTGCAGTCAATAGCCAGCAGAGCCAGACAGTAAGACCCCCGTCTCAGTTGGGCTGAGTCTGAAGGATGGTTATAGCAGTATTGTCCCTGCTCCGGACCTCACTCCTCCAGGGAGGGCTGCATACCTTAGGGCTGCTCCCTCCTGTCCAGCTGAGAAGCTCGGCTGCTCCCAAAGGTGGATTTTTTCCTCTCCAGCAGGAATTACTGCCTCTTCTGACTTCGTCAGGACTGTCCCTTATCATGGGGGTTCTTCTTATCCAGTTTTCAGTTTTCAATCCAGGGTAATTCTTCCAAAAATTGTTGTAACCTGGTTGTGTTCATGGGAGGAGACGAGTTCAACATCTGCTCACACTGCCATCTTGACAAGATTTCCTCATTGTGGTTTTGATTTGCATGTTTCTGATGATTAGTAATGTTGAGTACCTTTTCTTCTACCTTTTAGCCATTTGTATGTCTTTTGTGAAAAAACGTCTATTCAGGTCATTTTGCCCATATTTTAATGAGATTAGTTTTTTCCTATTGAGTTATATGAGTTCCTTATATATTTTGGATATAAGCATTTGTCAGATACATAGTTTGCAAATATTTTGTGCCATTCTGTAGGTTGGTTTTCATTTTGATTGTTTCCTTTGACATTCAGAAGGTTTTTGGTTTGAAGTTGCCCCGCTTATTTATTTTTGCTTTTGTTGCTTGTGCTTTTTGTATTATATCTAAAAAATTACTGCCGGGATCGATATAAAGGATCTTTTTCCTATGTTTTCTTCTAGGAGTTTTACAGTTTCAGATCTTTCATGTAAGTCTTTAATCTTTTTTGAGTTAATTTTTGTGAGTGGTGTAAGATAGAGGTCCAACTTCATTCTTGTGCATGTGGATGTCCAGTTTTGTGGGCACCATTTATTGAAGAACTTATCTCCCATTGAGTATTCTTGGCTCCTCTGTCAAATATTAGTTAACTATATATGTGTGAGTCTCTTTCTGGGCCTAAATTCTGTTCCATTGGTCTATGTGTCTGTTTTCATTCCAGGTCCAAACTGTTTATATTACTAGAGCTTTGTAATGTAATTTGAAATCAGGTAATTTGAGGCCTCCAGCTTTGTTCTTCTTTCTCAAGATTGCTTTGGCTATTCAGGGTCTTTTGTGATTTCATATGAATTTTAGGATTTTTTTTCTATTTCTATGGTAAATGCCATTAGAATTTTGATATGTATTGTATTGAATCTATGAATGACTTTGAGTAGTATAGACATTTTTCACAATATTTATCCTTTTGATCCACAAACATAGAAAACTTGTCCATTTATTTGTCTTATTTCTGTCATCAACATCTTATAGTGATAACTATACTAAAAAGTGTACAGATCTTTTCCTTTCTTGGTCAAATTTATCAAAATTCGTTAAATTTATTTAAAATTATTAAGTGATGAATAAAAAATTGTTATTTAAATTGTTAATTTATTCCTATATAATTTATTGTTTTCAGTGATACCGTGAATAGAATATTTTCTCTTTTTTCTTTTTGAAACAATTCATCCTTATTATATAGAAACAAGCCTGATCCTTGTTTGTCTCTCCTGTTTCCTGCAACATTACTGAATTTCCTTTTTAGTTCTAACAGTTTTCTGGTGGAGTCTTTAGGGTTTTCTATATATAATATCATTTCATCTGCAAATAGAGACAATTTTACTTCTTCCTTTCCAATTTGGATGGCTTTACTTCTATTTCATGCTTAATTACTCTGGCTAAGTCTTCCAGTACTGTTGAATAAAAGTGGTGGGAATGGGCACACTTGTCTTGGACCCAATCATAGAGGAAAAGCTTGCATCTTTTCATCATTGAGTATGATGTTAGTTGTGGGCTTGTCATATACGTCCTTGGTTATGTTGGGGTACATTCCTTCTATACTTGATTTGTTGAGATTTTATCATGAAAAAATCTTGAATTTTGTCAAACACTTTTTCTGCATCTGTTCAGATGATCATCTTATTTTTATCTTCCATTCTGTTAATATGATGTATCACATTTGTTGATTTTTCTATGTTGTGTCATCCTTACATCCCAGGAATGGATCCCACTTGATCATGGGGTATGATTCTTTTAATGTGCTATTGAATTTGGTTTGCTAGGATTTTGCTGAGAATATCTGCATCTACATTTTTTCAGGGATAACTTTCTGTTCGTGTAGCGTCCTTATCTGGCTTTGGTATCAGTGTAATGCTGGCCTCATAAAATGAGTTTAGGAGTGTTCTTTCCTTTTCAGTTTTTTGGAAGAGTTTGAGAAGCATTGGCATTAGTTCTTCTTTAAATGTTTGGTAGACTTCGCGAGTGAAGCCATCTGGTCCTGGGCTTTATTTTGTCGGGGTGGGGGGTGTTTACCCATTATTGGTCTGTTCAGATTTTCTATTTCCTCATGATTTGGTCTTAGGAGGTTGTGTGATTCTAGGAATTTACCCATTTCTTCTAGGTTGTCCAATTTGTTGACATATACTTGTTCATAATAGTCTCTTATGATTCTTTATATTTCTATTGTATCAATTGTAATGTCTCCTCTTTCAATTATAATTTTGAGTCCTCTCTGTTTTTGTTGGCGAATCTAAGTAAAAGTTTGTCAATTTTGTTTATCTTTTCCAAAAACCAACTCATAGTTTCATTGCTCTTTTCTATTTTTTTCTATTCTTTTTTCATTTATTTGTGCTCTAATCTTTATTATTTCCTTCCTTCTGTTAACTTTGGGCTTAGTTTTTTCTTGTTTTTCTAGTCTCTTGAGGTGTAAACTTAGGTTGTTTATTTGAGATCTTTATTTTTTCTTTATATAGATGTTTATAGCTGTCAACTTCCCTCTTAGAATTGCTTTTATTGCATCCCAAAAGTTTTGGTATATTGTCTTTCCGTTTTCATTTGTCTCAAGATATTTTTTGATTTCTCTTTTGACCTATTAAGTATTTAAGAGCGTGCTGTTTATTTTCCACATATTCATGAATTTTCCAATTTTCCTCCTGTTTTTGATCTCTAGTTTCATACTATTGTGTTTGGAAAAGATACTTGATATGATTTCAATCTTCGTAAATTTGTTAAGACTTGTTTTGTGGCATAATATGTGATCTATCTTGGAGAACGTTCTGGGAGCACTTGAGAAAATGTATATTCTGCTGTGGTTGAATGGTTTGTTCTGTATACGTCTGTTAGGTCCATTTGGTCTACTGTGTTGTGCGTATCTGCTGTTTCCTCATTGATTTTCTGTCTGGATGATCTATCCACTGTTGAGAGTGATGCGTTAAAGCCTCCTACTATTTTCATATTGCTGCTTTTATTTCTCTTTTAAGTTCTGTTAGTATTTGCTTTACATATTTATGTGTTTCTATGTTAGGAGGATAAATATTACAATTGTTATATCTTCTTGATAAATTGACTGCTTTATAATTATATAATAATCTTCTTGTATTTTTGTGACTATTTTTGATATACAGTTATTTTGTCTGATATAAAGCCATCTCTGCTCTTTGTGATTACCATTTGCTTGGAATATCTTTTTCTATTGCTTCACTTTTAGCCTGTGTGTCTTAAAGCTAAACTGATTCTCTTGTAGGCAGTATATCGTTTCATCTTTTTTGTTATCTATTCAGCCACTCTAGGTCCTTTGATTTGAGAATTTAATCCATTTTCATTTAAAATAATCATTGGTAGGATAGAAATTTATGTTATGCTAAATATTTTCTGACTGTTTTATAGTTCCTTTGTTCCTTTCTTCTTCTCTTGCTCTCCTCCTTTGTGATTTGATGACTTTTTATAGTGGCATTCTTTGATTCTTTTCTCTTAGTCTTTTGTGTATTTCCTATAGGTTTTTTCTTTGGAGTACCATGAGGCTTACTTAAAATATCTTATAATAGCATCCAATTAACTGATAACAATTTACCTTAAATAGCATACGAAAACTTTATGGTTTTATTTCACCCTGCCCCCTCACATTTTAGCTTATTGATGTTATGCTTTACAGATTTTTTATATTGTGTACCCAATAACAAATTATTGTTCTTGTAATTATTTTAATACATCGTTTTTAACTTTTCTGCCAGAATTGAAAGTGATTTATGCACAACCATTACAATATCAAAGAATTAATTTTTTTTAAAAGATTTTATTTTTTTCCTTTTTCTCCCCAAAGCCCCAGGTACATAGTTGCATATTCTTAGTTGTGGGTCCTTCTAGTTGTGGCATGTGGGACGCTGCCTCAGCGTGGTTTGATGAGCAGTGCCATGTCCGCGCCCAGGATTTGAACTGACGAAACACTGGGCTGCCTGCAGCGGAGCGCACAAACTTAACCACTCGGCCATGGGGCCAGCCCCTCAAAAAATTAATTTTGACTGTATATTTTACTGGTGAGTTTTATGCATTCATATGATTTCATGTTATTAATTAACATCTTTTATTTGAGCTTGAAGAACTCTTTCTTGTAGTATAATACAAAACTAACATGAACTTTTCAGTACTAACTTGGATTACATATCTACACTTCCTTCCAAGTCCCTCTAGAGCACATTTTATGGTTTTCTTGGGATATGATTTCATAGGCTCTCTAGGAATATATGATCTAGAATAGAATTGAATGAGAAAGCCACAATCACTTAAGCTGTTCCTATATTATGTAAGGTATAATATTAATTTTTTCTCCCTAGGAAATTATTGATGAGTAACGTAACTTGCTTGTGAAAACAAAGGCAGACTTTTGAAATCTAAGACCAAGTTGTCTAAAGACCATTTGATAAAATAAATAATTTGTGCTAAATAAATAAATAAATTTGTAAATTTATTCTCTAAAATGATGAACATATAAAATAACAGAATCCTATGATTCCTTCTAAAATTTAATCATCTAGAATTGGTTTTTCAGAAATTAAGTATATCATATGAACTTCTGATACATCTTACCAGAGAAACTTGCTATATCTGGAAATTCATAGCAATTGTTTTCCTTCAGAAACTTTGGGAAAATTATATTGTTGGCTCTTAAAATAGTAATACATACATACTAGAAAGTGTTTATTTATCCTGTGTAACTATTTGAGAAAGATTTTATGGTTTAATGACTTCTTAATTATGATGCTAATAAACTTTATAGTATGATATTTATTTGAATAAATTCTAGATTTTATATGCCAAACTATTTACAGCACACATGTCAATTATTTCATATAGCTTTACTTCTGTGAAAAAGATTAGTGATTTTTGAGATATTAATTCATATACTGTTGTTCAAAGGGCACAAATCCTTATATTGGAGTTGTGTTTTTCTTTTAGTAAAATATACAATGTGTAGAAGTATAATGACAGCTGTTTTTAGGCAATGACAGTAAAAGTTTTAATACAATGTTACATAAACCCTTAACATTTGCTTAGCAATTCTAAACATTGTGGTCTCAGGCCCCTTTCATAATCTCAAGTGTTACTGATAACACTGAAGACCTTTTGTTTATGGGAGGTTACGGATCTTGCTACTATATTCGAAATTCAAACTGAGCAAAGTTTACTAATTTATTAGTGTATTTAAAAATAACCATGAGAAAACCAGGTTATAGCAACAAAATAAGTATATTTTTCAAAAATATTTACTGAGAAGAGTCTCATTGCTTTTCAATTTGCAAACCTCTCAATGTTTGGTTTAATAGATGATACATCTGCTTCTGTTGCAATATGTTATTTTGGTTGAAGTATATGGAGAAAGTCTGAAAGAGTAGTTTTCAGATAATTGTGGATGTCTTTGAGATTACAGCAAAACTTGACAAGTGGTAATCTATTAAAAGTTGCTTTCAGTGTGGTGTAAGAAATCATATTAAAATTTACAGTCGGTTTCATTAAAATCCATTGGTCTGTTTTGCTCTTCGGTCAGATGGTTTGCACACACATGATTATGTAACTTCATGCAATGTTCATTTCGAAAATATCAGTTTACTAAGTTATATACAACTTCTAAATGTTGACAGATTTCATTACACGATATCAAAAAATCATATGCTAATATCACCTCCAAAACCGCATTTAAAAAGTCTTTAAATAAGAGGAGGCTATTAAGCTCCTGGTAGTGGATAAATGTTATCAAAATTCTCATTTTTGCTTAAAAACTGGATTTTTATATTCATCAATAAATGCTGTCAATTTTTTTTCCTTGAAAGAACCAGCTGACTTCATTCATTTCTTGAGAAAATATCTGGTAAATTCTTAAGTCTCAGTAACCTTACTTTATCTGTCAGTTTTTCTTTAAAGTAAAAAATGTGTTCCATCAAAAGAGGGCTAGTTCAGCCCAAACAAAAAAGGTTTTCCCCCAGACAGCCAATGCGTTTTCATATACAGCAGAAGTGCTGCGTGCATACTTCCTATTTTGTCGTTAAAAAACATGTAATCAAATGTCGAGATTTAATGAAATTAATAACTTTTTCTGCTTCATGAAGCACATGCTAAAGAGAACTCCCCCCACCCTGCAAGGTCACAACAGTGAAGAACATGACGGCTGCCAGTACAGAGTGATGCCTTTGCCTTGATTCATGTGAAGGTATTACCACCATTGCTTTTGCACCATTGGTGCAAAATCAACACAATCAAAAGGCAAATAAGGTCTTATGATCATTATAGAAACAGTTTTGACCTCACAGATCCCCTGAATGTGTGTTAGATCCCAGGAGTCCATGGACCGTGCTTTGATTACACTGAGTAGATTATCCTAAATGTGTGGTCATTTATAGAAGATTGCTAATTCAAAACAAATGAATGGGAATAAGAGAGAACACACACTTTAGATTTTAAATACTTCATTAGATTTGTAGTTTAAATATTTGCTGGATATTTTTCTTTGCCCTTACAGATCCGTTCTCTCCTTTCTCCTCTCTGCTCTGGGCCTCAAGAGGCTGATTTCTATGGACTGTACGTCCTGATTTCCTAAGCTCCTTGGCTTCCAGTGGGTTTGGCCAATAGAAGCATTGGCAAGAAATCAGAGCGCAGAAGATAAAAATATCAGAGTACTTATCCTCCCACTCTCTTCCTGTCAGGCATCACCACATTTCTCTACCCAAGGCCACACATCCCTTCATGGCTATAACTCAGGATGAAGAGAGATAATGCCTTCTTACTTTTACTACTTCCTTGATGTTTCACCATATCTTGCTGGTTCTAGCAACCTGAAAACACTTTTGATAATTGTTTCTTTGTTAATTCCTCTTCAACTACCCTTTGGAGTGTACTAGATATTTCCTACGAGAAACATATTTTTAATAACAATAAAAAATTTTAGATTAGCTAGAAAATCTGGTACCTCAGTGAAATAAATATGATGATTAACTGAGTATTAACATGTGCATTACATCCAAACCAATGAGTTAACATTTTCAAATATTTGCAATCTAGCAATGTGCATATCATTACTAAATTTCACTAATGACATTTAAATTTTCATTTCAGGCTTTGTAAAGCACTTCGTCATATGCCCGTATCTGAAGTCAGTCTTACAAATATTCAATATCATGAGAAATACAACTGAAGAATTTTTTTATAGTATTGTATATATAGACAATGTTATGTTTGTGCTGATTTACCGTCATGGCTTAGAAGTTGTTTTATTAAAAGAAATGTCTAGTGTTCTCACTTCAACAGAAATGTATTGTTTTTACATGATTGAGTAAAAGTTATGCAAGAGTAAACAGGAGTATAAACAAGAAGAAAAATTCAGCAGAGTGGAGCCAAGTGTATAAGCAATTCAAACTAATATGAAGTGATAATTTCTTCCGTTACATCAATTCTTTGGGAGAGCAAAAGCAGGTGCAATCATTTCTGCCAGAAGTACAAGATCATTGAACTGGACCCTGAAGGTTGATCAGAGTTTTAATAGGTGGACAAAGGGGATTAAGGAGGATCTGGGCATTCTACATAAAAGGAACACCATAATTGATCTGCTGAAAATACATGAGATATTTAACTTTAGTGAATGATTTGTCAAGATATTAGATACCATGATGTAAGATCATAATGGAAATCTTGACTAGGGCTCTGACTTATTTTGGTGTCATATTTCTATTTGTCCTTAACGTTGAGTTTTTGCAATCTCTCAACACGGTAAAATTGATGGTTTCATCCTTCGTGTCACCATTACCTAGTTTTAGCACTTACCATCACCAATGCAATACTCGGTTTACTGCAGTGATCCCTGAGGGAAGGCAGAGTCCCTTATTTGTGTCTATATCAATAAAGACTAGCACAGAGTAGACAATCACTACATCTGGTAAAGGGATAAATGATAAAATAACTCAATTGGTTAAATGCTGTTCTGGTTTAGATTCCAGGCAAAGTGGAGAGAGCTGCATATTTTTGTAGATGTTCAATTCCAAGCAACGTTTCAGATAAAATATTAATAGCTATAATTTCTAGCATGCTCATTATAATCAGAGAACTGCACTTTATATTCACATCTATTATATATTTTGTGGAATTAATTTTTGTGTACTTGAGGAAAACTAGGTGTATGACAGTTAAGTAAATTGGCCAAGGTCATACAGTTATCATATGGTATAACTGAGTCTTCTTTTCCTAAAAAAAAACACTCATCACTGGATTTAGAGCCCATGCTAAATCTAGTGTGATCTCATCTCAAAATCCTTAACATAATTACAACTGCAAAAACCATATTTACAAATAACGTAACATTCACAGTTATGGGTGGGCAAGTCTTTTGGGGGCCACTATTCAACTTACTATTGTACATGGCCGAGAAGGCCCTGGGTGACCTGGCCTATTTTATCTCATCCCCTCCCATCTCCTTCTTTCTCATTTTTCCCCAGCCTGCTGGCCTCCATTCTGTTTCTGGAAATTACCACGTAATGCTTGCCTTAGGGACTTTACTCTGGCTATTGTCTCTGCTGGAATATTCCCCTGATAGCCACCTGCCTCACTGCCTCGCTTCCTTCAAGTCTTTGCTCAAACCTCACTTCCTACTCTGTCAAACATTTTTCAAATTATAAACCTCCTCAATCCCCATCCTTACCTCCAGCATTCCCAATTCCTCTTTGCAAGACCTACTCTATATTTTTATTTTCCATAACATTTGTTGTCTCCTAAAATACTAAAAATTATTTGCTATATTATTTTTACTGTGTGCATCAGCCTCCTAGAATGTAGGTTGCAAAGGGACAGAGATCTTTGTCTGTAGTATTCACTGAGGTACCCCAAAGACGCAAATTTCTTCAAACAAAAGTTTGTATAATGTACTAGGTCTTTCGTAGCACCTTGGATAATTAGTGTCTTACACATAGTTAAGTATTCAATAATAGTCTAATAATTAGTTTATTATAAGATAACAGCAGTTTTAGGCAAATTTTTTTCATTGCTGGAAATGAAATAAACATGGCTCTCTATTTCAGAAATAAAATATCTCTTCCCTAATTTGATTTCCCAACCAAAACTAAAACAAATGTTGGTTTTCTATGCTAATTTATAGATAATTTATTGAAACTGTGAAGGCATGTTGTTGTAAACTTGTAAAAATTATTTTAAATCAACATGTAGAATCTTTTAGTTTTGGTGTGAATCGATGTCCCAGTGTAGGAAATCAACAGGTGAAAGCATTGCTTGTCACTTCTTAATATTATTTCCTCTATGTATGAATTACCAGAGCCAGGTAAAGCACACGACTATCCATGAGCCTCCGTAAATCAGTCTGAGGCAGGTAGCTTATTCTACTTTTGCTGAATTTCAAAAATGAACACAATTTCACTTGGAATCTTTTTTTCTAATGTTCAAAGTCAACTTTCAGACATTAGGAAAAAAATTTTAAACAAAATCTCCAATGATATAATGGTTTTAACCAATTCTTAGTAAAATTATGTTCATACATAAAACGCGTTAAATGCTCATAGGATACACAAAAATGTATTGTGTGGTTAATTCCTTCTACTCGTAAAAATAACCTACTGCCACGGTGATGTGTAAAGATACAAATAAGGCAAATTTTGGCTTTTTTATGTGACTGAAGAGGGAAAAAATGTGATGAGAAAAGTAACACTATAGATCAATCAAACCCTCACATCCCCTCTGAGCTAAGAACTAATGCAAAATTATGCACTGGAGTTAGAAAATTGCATATATATAAAATTATATATTATTATATATAATAATATATAATTGCATATATATAAATCCATATATATATAGCTATAGATAAAATTTATACCTTTTTATTAAATTGATATGTTGACCTTATATATTATATATGGCATATCTAATATACATTATCTATTACGTAGTTAATTTTATATAAAATATTACTTTTATTACTGTTAAAAGTGACATGCACAACCTCGTTTGTCCTGTGACCAGATTCAGCCTTCTTTGAATTTACCCTTTAGTCTAGTCCTTGTGATATCTTCCTTCTAAAGGAGAGATTTTAAAGCAGATGGCTATCTGGCTAGCTGCAAGAAGAAATTATTGCCTCACCACCTGTAAAGCCTAGTGATGATAGAGACAGAGAGGCCTTAAGAGATGGAGAGGGGACAAGGAGAGTAGGAATCATCATACCAATATTCTCATCTCCTGGGGAGAGAAGGAGAGGTTCCTCATGGAAACATAAGGGGTAGGGAGCAGAAAACTCCCTAACATATTCTGGGAGAAAAAGAAAAATCCCTGTGGTGTAATTTGAAGTAGTTAAATATCTTACTGGGTCCAAAGTGTCTTCACGCCTCTTGATATGAAGCCTGATCGTTCCTACATCAGGAAAGTGCCATTGGCAAAGACAATTTAGTGTACACGTGGCTTCTACTTGAATGAGCAAATTACACTGTCATTCATTCATTCGTTTTAGCATTACTGGGCTGCTAACATGCAGTGCTAAGTCAGGATTCCCAAAATAAATAATCAAGTATCTGCTTTAGTAAGAAAAATTACAGTAATCCTGAAATGCAGTGTTAGAGAAAACTGGAATGTTCCTTTATTTTATCTTGGACAATTTTTCCATTCTCCTCCTCATCCATTCATTGCCATCAAGACGTATTTTCAATCTTTGCCAAATAACTCTCCTTAAGTTATTTATTTTAACAAATCACCTTGTACACATTTCTATATAGACACGTTCCATTACCTCCAGTTTCCTCCTGTTACAGGATAATGCTCTTTATCACGTCTTCTCACATTTCATCCAAAGTCCAGTTTGCATTAATTATTCATTCTCTAGCTTTTTTCCTCAGCTCAGAAACATGCAGAAGTTTTCCTAAATTAAACTAAAGCAGAAATACCAAAACGAAACCTCTCTCTCAACCTTAAGGTCCCTTTCCTCTCTCGCCATCTCTCTCCTTTTCACAACTAAACTCTTGTAAGTGAGTTGTCTCCTTGCTGTTCCTACAACTGTGAACTTATCCAACCCGCCGCCATTTGGCTTGCACTATCGACACCATAATACATTTCTTTTACAAAGGTCACTAACTACCTTATATTAACCAAATGGGTAGGCACAAATGTCCCCTCATTACCCTATTTAAAAGTGTTATTCCCACTTGCTTCCCACCCTCTGACAATTGTCCCTATTTCCTCCTCCTTCTTTTATTCTTCTCTATAACACATCACCATCTGATGTGCCCCAATTTTATTTCTGGTCTTTTTATACTATGCCTCCGTTTTCTAGAATTGTAGCTTCATGGGAGAGAAACTTTCTTCTTTTCTGTTCATCACTAATCTCTTGCACGCAGAACAGTACCTGGGACATGGTAGACATTCAATAAATATTATTGAATGAACAAATGATAAATCGTGGCCCTTCTTCCTTCGAAAAAAATGAATGAATTCCTTTATATATTAAACTGCAATTAGAATTACTAGTATTTGGTAACATTTGCTTTAAAATGTCTGAATCCATGTTCTTCTTTTGATTTCCTTAGCTTTATTCTCTCTTTGTTCTTCTACTTTGCTGATCTTTCTTTAATAAATGGTAACTACTAGCAATATCTTCTTTATTTTATTATTATTCCTTACTCTTCATTTATTTCCCACTGATATCTTCTTGGCTTAGGCCTATAGACTCTCTCTCTCACTTTTACTACTTTTTAAATTATAAAGGAAAGGATTACAAATGTAACTACAGAAACTAGGAAAAATCTGATTAAATAAATGAAAAATTAGAAAATAAAAGTCCTATTTACAATACAGTTGCAAAGTGTCCTTCTCAATCTTTTTCACATCACGGTACACACAACAATGATAATATTTGTGTGTCAAACTGAGATAAACAGAGGAGCCCAGTCTCCACCAGAAGTGACCAGACCCGCACTGCAGCTGACGCAGTCTTTAACCGGCCACCCTGAGGCTAAGGGAGTGGATTTCTTGGCATCCTGTGCCAAAAGTGCAACACTGGGATGCTTCAGTTCACTAGTTAGAAAGCTCTGGGTAAGATTCTTGCTGTATGAAAAGTGTTTACAATTTTATTAGAAATAAATAAATATATAAATACTAATAAATAATAATTAACCAGCCCTGGTGAACTATTGGTTAAGATTCGGTGCTCTCACCACTGTGGCCCGGGTTCCTTTCCTGGTCAGGGAACCATACCATCGGTCTGTTGGTTGTCATACTGTGGTGGTTGCCTGTTGCTGTGGTGCTGAAAGCTATGCCATCGCTATTTCAAATACCAACTGGCTCACCCACGGTGGACAGGTTTTAGCAGAGCTTCCAGAGTAGACAGAAGAGGGAGAAGGACTTAGCCAGCCACTTATGAGAAAGATTGTCCGTGAAAACCCTACGAATAGCAGCAAAGCATTGTCAGATACAGTGCCTGAAGTGAGAAGACGATGCGAAACACTGGCCAGGGATTCTGCTCTGCTGTACCCAGGGTTAGCAGGAGTGGGAATTAACTCAATGGCACTAACAGCAACAACAAGTAATTAGGAAAAACAATAGAAAATGGAAGAAAAAAACAATGAGAAATCTTTTGAAAATATGTCGATATTACTCAGTATGAGTGGTTAAAGTGATAATATATGTTATCATTAGAATTGCTCATTTCTTTGAATTTGAATGCCAGGAAAATAGTTTGTACATCAACTTAATGTACAAAGATAAATGTATAAGGAACTAGAAACTTTTTAATAAGGTTATTGTCTTTACAGTATTAGAAAATTCAGTTGTGGCATTGATTAAAATAGTAAAAATTTGGAAATGTTTCAGATATTCATCAATAAATGATTCATTAAATGATATATGAAAATATTGACATGCATGTAAATATACAATAACATGTAACATGTCAACATATTCTGTTAGGTATGAAAATTAATTGTAGAATAATAGTTCTATATAGATAGAATGGATACTGTGATGCTATGTGGGATATGACATCTGTATTCTGAAATACAGAAATATTCTGTATTTCAATATATTCATACAGAAATATAGATCAAACTGTTTTTATAATGGGGTTGGGAGGATGGAATTATTTAGATAGAAATTTTATTTTCTCATTAGCATACAGCTGGAGTACCCAATGTTTACTGAGTGTTACTGAGTATCAATCACCTCTTTAAAAGCTTTGCATATATTATCTCCCTTAATCTATAATTTTGAATGTTTTACGAGTATGTCCTTCTTTATAGTGGAAAAACAAGCTTTAACACCTAACATTGTACAGAAGCCTGTTCATATCTGATAATAGTGTCTTCCACTCTTCTAATTGTCATCCTCCTTTTTCCTTACACACCAGAATGCTGAGTTTTCTGTGGAATTTGTAATAAATTGCATTGTTTGTTATCTCTGTCTTCTTGAAGTTTTCCATTACTTTTCTAAACTACTAGTAAATCATACATTAACTGCCTTATCCTTATATAAGAAGGTACTCTTATTTTGCCTTTATTGAACTTTAATGATTCATGAATTGCTAAAGTGTGAATATATCTGGTATTTAACAGGGAGAGAGGGAGGAAAAGGGAATAAGGAGGCAGGGAAGGAGGAAGAGAAGGAGAGAAGCAGGGAAGGAAGGAGGGAAGAAAGGAGGGCGGGAAGGAAAGATGGAAAGAACGGCAAGAGAAGCAAAATGGAATATTAATTGTAGCAGTGTATTTATTGAAATATTATTTTTTAGTTAACAGAGTCCTTTGAAAATTTAGGAGGAAAGAGTTTGTAGTCAGAAAAATTCTGGAACACATGATACTGCCAAGAAGGAGAGGTTTAGTATGGGCACTGATGGTTTCCAAATCAAATGGTGAAAGTTAGTAGTGTTAACCTCTAGGAAAGATTGGGGTAACAAAAGCAATCCTATGTCTTCCGAGCTTGTCTAGAAGAGTCTTGAAAACGATACTAGCTCATCTTCATCTCCCACAGGCGTTCCTTATTCTGCACATCCAGTAAGTCTGTGCTCCTCTTCTTATACTGTTCTTTTTTATACATGGGATCTTTTACGTTATGCAGAAAAATAACATAAGTGTGAGTTTTCTTTATAGTTTGCAATTACAGTATTTCGCTTTGCTTTGCACCAATGAGTGCCTGAGGCATTTGTGACACACTTGAAGCTGAAATTCAAAATGAGATTTTCAGTGTCTAAATTAAGCATTCTGAAATTGCCTGCAAGACAATTTCTATCAAAGGAAGTAACACAGCCCAGTCAAATTTTGCTTATTAAATCAACAACAGCAAAAAATGTATATATGCCATATATTTTTAATTTAGCATACATAATCAACCTAACAATAGTCTAACAGATTCCACTTATCATATAAAAAATGAAACTAATCTTATTCCTGTAATTTAAATATTTATTGCAAGAACACTTGTTTTATTTAATCTAGTATTTCTGGATATAAGATAAATCTTGTGGGACTTTCGCATATTTTGGATTATTTCCTAATGAGAGATTTCAGATAGATTTATGATTTCCCATTTCTAAATTTTTGAATTAACTTATTAAAACAATGTAGGTTTTAAGCCTTTGCGGTTGTATCTATGTGAAGGCAGTTTGAGTAATTAAAAAACATATGTACAGGTTGCATAATTTGGAGACTGCCAATATCAAAATCTTGTTTTACTCTGTTAGAACAAGACTAAAATCTTGGTTAAACAAATCTTGCTCCATATATATCCCTTCAAAAGTCTTCAAATGTTTCATTGTAGAAATATGAATTCTAAATCAACTTTTCTTCATGTAACCTATTTTTCCTTTAGATTTTTAAATTTAAGAGATATTTTATTGACTACTTACCATGTATCAAGCTCTATTCTGGGCTCTTGATATATGAGGGCACAAGATAGACAATAATCCCTATCTTCAAGATTTATTCTTACACTCTAATTTCTAGAAGTCTTCATATTTTTTATATTTTTTAAATTAACATTTTATTGATGTGTAATTGACGTATAAAGTTCTAAGATATTTAAAGTGTACATCATGGTGATTTGATATGCATACACATTGTGAAAGCATTCTTCCCATCAAGCTTATTAACACATCCATGTCCTCACATATTTATCTTGGTTTTGTTTTTTGTGAGAACATGTAAGTTCTACTCTCTTAACAAATTTCTATTATACAAAACAGTGTTATCAACTGTGGTCACCATCTTTTACATTAGGTCTTCAGACCTTATTCATCTTACAGCTGAAAGTTTGTACCTTTTACCAACCTCTCCCTATTCCCCGACCCCACAGCCCCTGGCAATCACTTTTTTATTCTGCTTCTATGAGTTTGACTTTTGTTTTAATTTGTTTAGTTTTCACACATGTGTGACACCATGCAGTATTTCTCTTTCTCTGTCTGACTTATTTCACTTAGCATGATGCCCTCAAGGTCCATCTACGTTGTTGGAAATGGAAGGAGTCCCTTCTTTCTCATGGATGAATAATATTTCACTGTGTGTGTGTGTGTGTGTGTGTGTATGCATATATATTTACCACATCTTATCCATTCATCTGACAATAAACACTGAGGTTCTTTCCATATCTTCACTATTATAAACAATGCTCTAATAAACATGGGATCACAGATGTCTTTTTGATATCCTGTTTTCATTTCCTTTGGATATATACCCAGAACTAGGATTGCTGGATCATATGGTAGATTTTTAAGTTTCTTGACTAAGTTCCATACTGTTTTCCAGAGTGAATGCACCAGTTTGCACTCCCATCAATACTCCACAAGGTTTCCCTTTTCTTCACCTCCTTGCCAACAATTACCCCTTGTCTTTTTGATGATAGATATTCTAATAGGTGTGAGGTGATATCTCATTTTGGTTTTGATTCGCATTTCCCTGATGATTAGTGATGTTGAACACTTTTTCATGTATCTGTTGGCCATTTGTATGTTTCTTTGGAAAAATATCTATTTGGATATTCTTCCCATTTTTAATTGGATTTTTTGTTTTTTAATATTGAATTATATGAATTCTTGATATATTTTGGATATTAACCCCTTATCAACTATGTCGTGCAAAAATTTCTCCCATTCTACAGATTGCCTTTTCATTTTGTTGATGGTTTCCATTGCTGTGCAGAAGGCACACTTATTTATTTTTTGTTTTTGTATCCTTTGCTTTTGGTGTCAAATCCAAAAAACCATCACCAAGACCAACATCAAAGGGCTCATCACCTATGTTTTCTGCTAGGAGTTTTATGGTTTCAGGTCTTACATTCAAGTATTTAATCCATTTGAGCTAATTCTCATGTATGGTGTCAGATAATGGTCCAGTTTCATTCCTTTTCATGTGGCTGTCCAGTTTTACCAATACCTTTTATTGAAGAAACTGTATTTTCCCCATTGTCTTAACTCCTTTATTGTAAATTAATTGACTATATATGCAACGAGGAAAGAACACCAAAGAAATGAGGTGTAAAGAGTGGCTATATACCATCAAAGAGCATGTATCACATATGATTGGAATGTCCCTTTTACAACAGTCATGAGGTTGCCTCCCTGGCACAGCAATTCACACAGCAGGTAGCAGGTCTGCTGTCTCAATGGACACAGGAGGTAGCAGATCTGTTGACTTGAGCTAGGTGGTCACAGGGTGTGTGCAGCAGTCATTTCCTAGCCTAAGGAGAGATGCTTATCATTAAGGAAATACCAATGTGGGGAAAGTTGCATCTTTATCTTAATGGCATTTGTTCTTGTCTTCAGGACATAGCAAATGCTTAAAGCAGATATGCAATGCATGCTCAAAGGCCCCAGCATGACCTTTTGGAAGAAAAAGGTCAGGCCAAACTAGTTTTACACAAAATGGCTTCCTCATATACTAGAATATATCCTATTGTTTGCCATTTATTTATCACTTTTGACTTTGATTTGCTAATATTTTAGTAAGGATATTTGCATCTATGTTTATCAGGGATATTGGCCTGTAATTTTCTTTTCTTGTAGCATCTTAGTCTGGTTTTGGTATCATGGTAATGCTGGTATTGTAAAATGAGATTGAAAGTATTCCTTCCTCTTCTTCTTTTTGGAAGCGTTCAAGAAGGATTGATATTAATTCTTCTTTAAAGGGTGGGTAGAATTCACTAATGAAGCCATCTTTTCCTAGGCTTTTCTTTGTTGTGAGGTTTTTGAGTACCGATTCAATCTCCTTACTAGTTTTTGGTCTGTTAAGATTTTTTTTTGCCTCCATGATTCAGTCTCAGTTGGTAGTATGTTTCCAGAAATTTATCCATTTCTACTAGGTTATACAACTTGTTGGCCTATAATTATTCATAGAAGTCTCATAATCCTTTGTATTTATGTGGTATCATTTGTAATCTCTCCTCTTTCATTTTTAATTTCATTTATGTGAACACTTTCTCATTTTTCTGGTAGGCCTAGTTAAAAGTTGGTCTAATTTTTCCAAAAGAACAACTCTTAGTTTTATTGATCTTTTCTATTGCCTTTTTAATCCTTATTTCATTTATTTCCACTCTGACCATTGATTTCCTTCCTTCTACTAAACTTGGGCTTAGTTTGTTGTTTTTTTTCTATTTCCTTTAGATGTAACAATAATTTGTTTATTTGAGATCTTTTTCCTTTCTTAATAGGCATTTATCGCTACGAAATTCCATCTTAGAACTACTTTTGCTGCATCCCCCAAATTTTGGCATGTTGTCTTCCCATTTTCATTCCTTTCAAGATTTTTTTTGGAGAGGGAGAAAGATTGGCCCTGAACTAGCATCTGTGCCAATCATCCTCTTTTTTATGTATGTGGGACACCACTACAGCATGGTTTGATGAACAGCGTGTAGGTCTGTTCCCAGGATCTGAAGCCGTGAACCCGGGGCCCCCAAAGTGGAGAATGCAAAATTAACCACTATGCCACTGGGTTGGCCCCTGTCTCAAGATATTTTATTATTTATCTTTTGATTTCTTCTTTGACCCATTTGTTGTTTGGTAACATGTTGTTTAATATCCACATATTAAGTAAATCACTTATGTCCATTTTATTATAGTCTGTTTCTGGAGTTTTATCTTCTTCTTTTGTTTGGTACATATTTCTTTGTTTCTTCATTTTCTTTGACTTTCTGTTGGTTTCTGCACTTTAGATAAAACAGCCACCTCTCCCTGTCTTGATGGAGTGTCTTGATGGAGTGTAGGAGATGAAGCATTCTTCAGCCTGACCCAAGCTCTTAGTTGTCTTTCAAATCCTTTGTGATTGTCCAAGCTGCCTTCTATGTTCTTAGTGGCTCTCAGTGGTTGATAGTGTGCCAAGACCTGTCCTGGCAGGGGAAGATCTCAGTCAACACCCAGGCTGATTGGAAGCTGGACCCTCAAACAGCAATTTTTAAAGTATACAAATAGACCTCTTTCAAGGAAGATTGAGTGATAGGTGTTTCTGTCTGTTCCATCTGTGCTGAACCCTGGGGCAACAGCCAATTAAGAACTGTTTCTTTATTTTCTAAGTCCTGTGGGATCCATGAATCATAAATTCAAACCCAACTGGCCACCAGAGCCAGATGATCAAGGAGGGCATCCCTTGAGTGGCAGCGGCAAAATCCAGGGCTCTAGATATGTGCATAAACTTCTTCCAGGGAGGTACTGGCAACCCTGAGCAGGCAAGAGGGAGAAGGTGGGGGTAGTGTCCACCTGCCTCCCCATTCCCCAGGGAGGATCACAGTCAGCCCCAAAGTGTACCAAATTAGAAGCCTAACCCTCAAACAGCAGCTTTTGGAGTACGCAAATAAGCTTCTTTCAAGGAAAGACTGGGAGATGTGCATTTCCATCTCTTCCCTCTGTGCTGAACCCTGGAGGAATAGCCAGACCTGGTCCTCATGAGCCCGTTGAAAACTATTTCTTTATTTGCTAAGTCTTATGGGTCTCAAGGATGCAAGTCTTGTTGGCTTTCAAAGCTAAGTGTTTGGTGGACCCTGCCCTCAAATGGAAGTCTTAAAAGTTTCAATACTAGATGTTGAGTCCAAAGCCTTCTCTCCTCAGGGAGAAATTAGGAGTTGTGAATTCCCTCCCAATTGTATGTTTCTGTGCCAGGAATGAGGTTTATGGCAAGAGAGTGTCTTAGCTTTTCTTACCCATTTCAGTGTCGGTATTTTATGACTCACCTAATGTCTAGGAGTTGCTCAGGTAGTTTCTGGATTTCTTTCAGAAGGAATTAATTGTTCCATATATAGCTTTAGATTCAGTCTGTCTGTGGGATGGAGTGAGTTCAGGAGCCTCCTATGTTGCCATCTTGGACTGGAACCCCTCTAAGGGTCTTTATTTTGAAGTTTGAAAAGAGTAGAATACATCTGTGATTCTATCTGACCAAACTTTATATTTCTCTGAGCATTCCACCATAGGTTCACTATGTCTTTATCTGACGTCATTTAGATGACTTATGTGGATATGACAAGTCCAGGAATTTCAAATCTGGACATTGGAATAAAAATGTCTTAGAGACGGCACTGAAGTTATATGGTTGTGCTGAGATCCCAAGACCAAGTATGTATGCTTGGTTTAATCCAGTGAAAGTATCATGCTTTTTAGAAAAAACTCACTCTCCTGATGTGGGGAATTATATTAAAATTTTAGATAATGTTACAGATTGCCTGGTATTGTTCTGCAGGATGAAGGGGAGGAAGACAGAATGAAGAGTAATGCCATTTACGAAGACAATGTGAAGTAATGCTGACCTGAAGTATTGCAACAGAAGGAAAGGAAGAATCAGATCAATATTTCACAGCCTTTTGGTGTATAGGGTACAATTTCAAACACAAGAATGTTAGACTATTCACATGAAAGAGTTCTGACAAAATTCTCTCACTTTTTTTTTAAGGTATATTTTTTATTAAGTTAATGAGGGAAGAATGGAAAAGAAAACCATAATTCAGAATAATTTAGAATAAAGTCATCTTATTAATTTTAATGCACTTTTATTCTAAAGACTTCAAAGTGCTATACAACTATCGTTTGAAATGGTGTGATCAATCTCTAAAAGATATATCATAAAATGGGAAAACATTATCAAGAGCATCTACAAGCCATTTCATTACGTCTGGAAAGAACTGCAAACATATATAAAGCAACTAGTCCTTTCTTCCAGTAGAGTTACAATAAAATACTCGAAATATTTTAAGAAGGAAAAGAAGAATAAAGAAACATATTCGCTGGAGAAGGAATGATATTTGAATGGCCTTGCACAAACATCTTCCAACCAGGGCCTTGGGAGGATGTCTGCACCTGTTATTATTTGGTGTGCCAATTACATGTGTTTTCTGTGGTTCTTCTGCTAAGTGGGGCGTGACCTTTCTGTGTTGGGCAAACAGGTTTCTGAGGTCAGAACTCCGGGGCTGTCAATCATTGTGATATCTGTCAGGCAACTGAAAGAGGAAGAAGGAATACATCAGGAAGGTAAGAAAAGGGTTGAAGAAAATGTTAGAATTCCTGAGGCATAGTGAATACAAAACTGAAATACACTAAAGCCAAAATAAAGAAAAAATTAAATAAACACCAACACACAAAGCTGAGATAACAAGAGTTTAGATGTAAGCAAAGATTTTTATTATAAATAGCAATGGGGTAATTGTGAACAGCAATAATTAGTAATGGTTATTAGTCTTTTTTGTGCTAAAGTATAATATATGTGACTGTGAAGGATTACTTTTCTTTTCTTTTGTATTATTTCAGCCATCTTTGAAAGCCAAGAAAAAATGAGACAGAAAAATAGAGAGTCAAATTAGTGGATAATACAGGGAAAAAAACTGGTAGAATTATTAGAGGTTCAAAATCATAAGCCATTCAGCACAGTTTAAGAGGCTGGATTATGATACAGAATGTGAGTGCAATAAATACGGTAAGATTACCGTGATCTGTACAGCAGCAATACTGGAAAGGATTGTTAATAGCAAATGAAGAAAATATACTTCCAACAAATCACATTTGGGGCTCAGTCCTATGAATTGTGAAGCAGAAAGTAAACCATTGTTCTGTAATCACACTGAGGCTGAGAAAGGTGCAGGATTTCTATTGCTATGGAAACAAATGCTAGTCATTTCAGCATAATGATTGGATTTTGAATTCAATAAATTCAATATTCAGTATTTTTAATTCTAATAAATTTATAGTAACACATACTAATTAAGTATAAATTGGAAGTTTAACAGCAATGGAAATCAAGCACACATTACTCAAAATCAAGTTTACCTTATTTGCTATGAACTGAGATAATATAGAAATGAGCGGTTGAGAATTTGTTTTCATCAAGCACTATTTCTGCCATTGTATTAGGAAATGATTAAAAATATGTTTCTGTATCACTTAAGCAAAGAAGGCAATAAATAATCGAAAATGTTGTGTTTTTTTTGCCGACTAGGTTCATAAAGGAGATGAATTAGCTTAGACTTATGGCAAAAGACTTATCTCATATGGGATAAAAATTTTTAAAACATTGATAAGTAAGTGGAGAGGAAATTATAGCAACAGCTGTAAATGAGGAAGGACTTACT
Organism: Equus caballus; assembly: GCF_041296265.1. Taxonomy (NCBI): domain Eukaryota; kingdom Metazoa; phylum Chordata; class Mammalia; order Perissodactyla; family Equidae; genus Equus; species Equus caballus. Next base: position 35,451,394 of record NC_091710.1, on the reverse strand, counting down.
AAATGTTCTTTCCTAGCAGCCAAATCAATGAGCAGAATAAAATGAGTTATGTAGCTCACATTATCCAGCTAGTAGGGTAGTTTTCTGTGTCTAAGAACTCAGATGCATGTTGCCACTTTAGCTCACTCACTAAACCTTCCAACTTTCCATTACCTATTAGCTTCTGAATTAATTTGGGTCAATTTTAGGTCATCTCTTTTATTCTCTGAGTTTGCAATATATTAGATATTTTTATTATACTTTTCTCAAACTTTAAAGTATTGTTCTCAGTTTGTTTCTGGGCTTCCCAGGATGCTAGCTGGTGGAAATCAAACATGTCAGCAGATATTTCATACTAACATAGAGATGACATTGCCATGCAGTTGAATCAAAAGCACAAATAGAAAGTTAAGATAAAGGTATAGGTGACTTTGTTCCAAACCTGCAGTTAAAAAGTGTGCGCTTGAGGGGACAGCCCCAGGGCCTAGTGGTTAAGTTTGGCGTGCTCCACTTTGGCAGCCTGGGTTTGGTTCCCAGGTGCAGAGCTACACAACTTGGCAGCGGCCATGCCCTTTTCTTTTATGTATTTATTTATTTACTTATTTTTTGGTGAGGACGATCAGCCTTGGGCTAACATCTCTTGCCAATCTTCCTTTTTTCACTTGAGGAAGATTGTTGCTGAGCTAACACCTGTGCCAATCTTCCTCTATTTTCTATGTGGGTCACTGCCACAGTATGGCTTAATGAGCAGTGTGTAGGTCTGCACCTGGGATCCAAACCAGGGCACCCTGGGCGACCAAAGTGGAGTGTGTGAACTTAACCGCTATGCCACCAGGCTGGCCCCAGGAGTCCCTCTTCTTAAATAACTGATGTCTTAGGACTAATACTTCCACAAGCATCTCCTTAGATCCAGCCAATTTTCTGTTCTTCACAGTCAGTAACTCTCAGTTCTCCAACCCTTAGGAAGAACTCCTTGTAGCCCAAATCATGAGTGAATACTTTTAGTGTTATGGTTTTACTAATATACATCCCCTTAAACTGCTTTTCTCAATAAGTTAAATTCCTTCCTTCGTGGAATAAAAGCCTGATGAAGGCAGGACATGTGTCTGTTCTACTCACCCTTGAATCTACACCAGCTAGCAAAGTGCCTAGCACATGGCAGACATAGCCTATAGAGCAACTGGTACCAAAGGACTGGGCTCAGGGAGGACACTGACAGGATTGAGAGGGAAAATTCGTTTCTTCAACAAATAATATTAAATGTATGATGGAAGAATTTGAATCAATGATAAAAATGTAAAAATAAAATAAAATGAAAATGGCAGTTCAAAATTCAAAGAACACCTAAAACTTGTAGTGGAGGTCTGAACAATCAAAAATGGGACATAATTTTAAATATTTATTTGACTATGTAAAAAGAAAAAAGTTATTGACCTCTGTTGCTAAAAACATTTTCCTTTAAGTGGACCAGGAAAATTGACATTGAAATAATAGAGAAGAATTTGTATCAGCATACCAGCCTTAAGATTAAGCAAATTTTATATGTTTTTTTAATAATGTAATTTATCATCGTTTTTCAACTTTTTCTTCCAATGTGTGGACAAAGAGCACACAGCTTTATTATGGTTGAAGAAACAATTTAAATGTTGATGATTATAACAATGCAGTAAAATGCCCCTGGCAGAATGAAGAAGTGAAGTTGAGGGAGGGAAAAAAAAAGTAATGATCAGAGTTGATGGGAAAAAACTCAGATATATATGCATTTCTTTTCAAAGTTGAAAAAATAAACAATAGATCAACAAAAATAATGAACATTGCAGACATAATTGAGGAAAGAAAGAGTAGTGATGAGAGTGATATATTTGGAATTGATGAATAAAAAGACTGAGTTATAAGTCTATTATCATAACCACCAAAGGAATTCAAACATGAACCATTTAAAATGTCTATAAAGAAAGAAATATAAGCCTCACTGCCTAGAATTACTGAAGGAAGAAATTGCTTTTATGTTCCATTTTGGGCCATACTTGTCAATTGCACTAAGAATTGAGTTGAAGATTCCTTAGGTCAATATTCAAACATCTTACACTGCAGAATTACTTTTCCGAAGATTCCTTAGGTCAATATTCAAACATCTTACACTGCAGAATTACTTTTCCGGCTATCCTTGTTTTCATCTCTCAGAAATCTCAAAGACAGGATCTCATAATATCAGCTCAGAAGCAGGTTAAGCACGGAGCAAGATCTCTCCCTATGTCCTCCTCAGCTTCACTATTTTTTTGAGGAAATTTAAGCAGCCAGCATGATCCTGAGAAGAAATTAAAAAACAAACAAATCACAACTTAACCCACTACTCCTTCTAGAACCCTCACCTATTTTGTACCTCGTTGATGACATGAAAATGGTGTCAGCCAAATGACAATAATTCATCAATAATGATCAAAAAAATGCCTATTTGTAAGAATATAACAGAAAGTTATTAGGCATAATTTTGATACATAAAATCAGAAAATTTGATTTTTGAATCCAAGTAAGGGGCTCATTAATGTCCCTTGAAACTCATGCCATTTTTGACCAATACCAATGGGCAAAATTATAAACAAGTAAAAATTGTACTTCTTTTCTCAACCTTTCTCTGTCCCAGTCATCTGGAGCCCTCATGCTACTTCGTGGCTACTCAGACTCCCTACAAAGGCAACTCTCCATGGTGACCCCTGGGGGGTCTGGATCATTTCAAATGCTCTCCCATTCTCTAGTCTCCATTTTCTACTATCTTCTTGTTTATTGTCTTAATATAATGAGATTATTTACTCAGAAGATGGAAATTCAATGTTGAAATTAAACACTAAATATAAGCTAAGTATAGTTTTTCCACACAGTACAACAGTTGCTCAGTCCTATAAATACATTTATCTCTAATTCAGTTACTGGATGTGTTATTTCCCACAGGAAATATCCATCTTAAAAGAGGCCTTCTGGTAATAATGTGTTTCCTCAACTTGGTATAAAAGTGTTGTGTACGTGTGTGTGTGTGTGTGTGTGTTTTAATTAGAAGATCTCAGCTAAAGCCAGCTCCTATCCTACTCTATGGACATGCTTTGTAATCCCCCCAAGTCATATTAGAATATTAACAGAAATTGGCTTTCTTAATGGACAGGCTTTTCTGGTGATAAAATTAAATAGCATATTGGAAAATTCTTTGCAAACTGTAAAATAAACAAGCATGTTTCCATTATTGCAAAGAAGTGATTATAATTATTAGGTTTTCTTATATTGAAGCAAGTCAGGAAAGGATATAGATGTTGGCAATCAGGGCAGTTCAAGTCGTGTGAACTACACTGGCCAGTTGATATTCACTCAATTCCCTGAATCTCTGTGCAATGCAGTGTGAGCAAATTCATGCGCGCTTTCATTTCTGTCGCAGATTGAAAGCAGCTCATCAGAGCCTTTCTTTAAACTGCAACATAAGCTCTCCGCCACTCCCCCGAGGAAAAAATCTAAACAAACAAAACGTAGCTTTAATAAATTTACTTTCTTCTTAAGGAGCTGCTCAAAAGTGCTGAGCCTGGATCTGAATCAAATGAAATAAAATTTCACGGAAAATGTCAATTAATTTATTTACACTAATTTTCTCGTTAACCAGAGTGACATGATTTCTATGATGACATGCACAATTTCTTGACTCAATAACGCTTTATTTCATCTTTGTTATTTTCAGAAACTGTGAAGATTAATTTTGTATTCAAATATTCTTTTAAAAATATTCCATGTTGAAATAGCTACCTCGTTGTCTTGCTCCTATTTCTTAGTAATTTTCCTGGATATTTTTTATAGTCAGAAAAGTGTAAGGTACGCATGATATTTCTGAAAACACTCATATTCTGTTTTAATAAACTGAATTTTTTACAATTAAAATAAGGACATCCATTATAATATAATTTTGGTCCTCATAAGGTTGGAAACTTGTGTTTATACATAAGTGAATCACGAACACTTGTGAAATATTATTTAATGTTCTCCTTTTCATTAATATCAAAGGATCCAATGAATCAAGTGTTATTTCTTTAAAATTATAGAAAATTCTTACTTTAGGGCATTGTAGGAACACTCCTATTAATAAAAGAACGATACAAGTAGTAGGATAATTTCGTAAAAGCTTCAAGTGCCCTATTAAACACAATCTTCCAAAATGTTATTAAATGAGCTCAGAAATGAATAACAGTGATTTTCTTGTAGAGCTTTCCCAATTGTAAGAGTCTACTTCAATCAGCATTTCCAGAAACAATCATTTCAAAGCAGGTTGTAAATTATATTAAATCTTCCCATCTCAATTTTATGATCACAGTTTCCTAAGTATTTTATTGTAACAATTGTTATGAAATGTTTCAAATACTAACATATATATTTATTGACCTACTTCTTCACATACTGACTGGAAGGCACTCCCTCCATTTCTGAAAGAGCACCTATGGTTCAACACACGTGAGCATGGCTGGTCAAGCTTGTTGTTATGCTGTTATAGTAGATTAACGATGATTCATGCTTGTGCCGACAACATTGCTTTCAGGTGGCAAATCACATAACTTTTTCTGCTGTTCTTAAATTAAGTCCTTTTTGAGTTCAATGACATTAATATTGTTGAAGTGGTTCATAAGTTTATCATATAATAGGTGAAGCAATGATGGTCTTTTTATTCGCCTAAATTGATCTCAGGGAGGTTTCAAAGCATAACAGCTAAAAACGCTTAGGCCCCTCCCTAGACTTACACCATCAGAATCTCTGAAGACAAAACCCAGGAACGGAAATTGAGCTCTCTATGGAGTTCTTATGCACAGTCAAATGTGAGAAGCACCAACTTAAGGACATTGAGGACCCCAGTGTCACAAATATAAAATAACAGCAAGATAAGACACCGATAGTAGATTAGGAACATAAAAGCAATTTTTAGTTAAAAGATTTGTGTGTGTGTGCTTGTTTTTTTCTGAGTGTTATGTTGTTTTGGGTTTTTTTTCTTTTTTTTTTTTGAGGAAGATTAGCCCTGAGCTAACTTCTGCCACCAATCTTCCTCTTTTTGCTGAGGAAGACTGGCCCTGAGCTAACATCGGTGCCCATCTTCCTCTATTTTATATGTGGGATGCCTGCTACAGCATGGCTTGATAAGCGATGCATAGGTCTGCACCTGGGATCTGAACGGGGGAACCCTGGACTGCCGAAGAAGAACATGCCAACTTGACCACTGCGCCACCAGGCTGGCCCCATTTTTACTTTTATTTTTTTAAACAAGAATAATATTAGCAAATGTGTATTGAGTATTTACTATGTACCAGAATAGTCTGGATGTTTTACATATACGTTATCTTATTTAATCTTCATAATAAATCTGTGATTAATTACTTCTTTTTAGAGTATAATTAACATATAACATTAAATTAATTTCAGGTGTACAACATAATGATTCGATATTTGCATACATCAGGAAATGATCACCAAATTAAGTCTAGTTAACACCTGTCACCTTACATAGTTACAGAAAAATGTTTTTTTCTTGTGATGAGAACTTGTAAGACTCTTAGCAACTTTCACATATACAATACCGTATTTTTAACTATAGTCATCATATTGTACATTACATCTCCATGACTTATTTATTTCATAACTGGAAGTTTGTACCTTTTGACTTCCTTTACCCTTTTCTTCCACTCCTTTCCTCTGGCAACTACCAATCTGTTCCTTATATCTATGAACTTGTTTTGCTTTGTTTTCTTGCCTTTTTTTCTGTTATTTTAGGTTCCACATCTAAGTGAGATCATATGGTATATATTTCTCTGTCTGATTTATTTCACTTAGCATAATGTCCTCAAGCTCCATCCATGATCTTTTAAGTGAAAAGATTTCATTGTTTTTTGTGGCTGAATAATATTCTATTATACGTGTATACTACATTTTCTTTATCCATTCATCCATCGATGGACACTGAGGTTGTTTCCATATCTTTGCTATTGTAAATAATTGTAAAAATGGTAAAATGCTGCAAATAATGTGGAGGTGTATATGTCTTTTCAGGTTAGTCTTTCCATTTTCTTTGGATAAATACCCAGAAGTGGAATTGCTGTACCATATGGTAGTTTTATTTTTTATTTTTGAGGAACTTCCATACTGTTTTCCATAGAAGTTGCACCAATTTGCATTCCTGCCAACAGTGCACAAGGATTCCCTTTTCTCCACATCCTTGTCAACATGAAATTTCTTCTCTTTTTGGTAATAACCATTATAATAGGTGTGAGATGATATTTCACTGTGATTTTCATTGGCATTTTCCTAATGATTAGTAATGTTGAGCATCTTTTCAGGTACCTGTTGGCCATCTGTATGTCTTCTTTGGAAAAATTTCTATTCAAATCTTCTGCCCATTTTTTAAATCAGATTTTTTTTTTTTTTGGTATTGAGTTGTATAAGTTCTTTATATGCTTTGGATATTAACCCCTTATCAGATATATGAAGTGCAAATGTTTTCTCTCATTCAGTAGGTTGTCTTTTCACTTTGTTGATAGTTTTCTTTGCTCTGCAGAAGCATTTTAGTTTGATGTAGTCCCACTTGTTTATTTTTGGTTTTGTTGATTTTGCTTTGGTGTCAGGTTCAAAAAATCATCACCAAGACAGATGTCAAGGAGGTTACCTCCAATGTTTTCTTCTAGGAGTTTTATGGTTTCAGGTCTTACATTCAGGTTTTTAATCCATTTTAAGTTAATTTTTTGTATGATGAAGACAATGGTCCAACCTCATTCTTTTGTATGTGGCTGTACAGTTTTCCCAACACCATTCATTGAGGAGACTGTCCTTTTTCCATTGCATATTCTTGACTCCTTTTTCATAAATTACTTGACTATTTTTTCCTTTCATTTTAACCTCTTAAAATTTATGTGCAATTCTCACCAAATATCTAAGATTGGAGACATTTATCTGATATTAAATAAAAACAATCTTAAGGACCCAACTGGTGTGAAACATATAAATTCAAATCATGTTACTTTATTTTCATGGATTATGAATTGAGAAAAAGGCTAGATTAAATATCTAAAGAACAATACATGTAAGTACCAGTCTGACTAGAGAAGAGAGGATGATATGTTCACTTATTTAACACACTTTTATTGTAAACCTACAAAGTTCTAGGAGTCTAGATATATCAGAGAACAAAATAGACCAAAGAAAAGACTCTCTTCCCTAGGGCTTATGATTTATCTAGATGACATATATATGAATGGATTTATAAGACAGATTCTGTTTTCGTATGCAGGTGTGTTCTGATAGGGTTGCAGAAGACAAGCAAGTGGATACAGAGGAAATGTGATTTTAGTGCTCTAGAAAAACAGAGATGGGCAGAGAAAGGTGTAATGTGAGGTTATCTTCAGAACATTTAGCAATTTAAAACTGAATGAAATCTAAGGAAGCAACATCACCAGCACGAATTAGAAAAATACTTAACCTAACATCATAATATAATGGCATCCAGAGATCTAACACATTTTACTATGTACCCATGAAACATCCATTTAGCTAGAAAAAGATTATTGTGTTCAACAAGATCCATTAGGACAATTCACTTATGATGGGACTCTTCAAAGAAAATAGGAAAACTTTTTTTTATAAAGATAACAAAAAGAGAATAAAGCAACGAAATTTTTGAACTTAGTAAATAGAGAACTAAATCTATATCATTAATCTTAAGAAGTAAGGGTAACTTTGAAATATGAGAAGTGAGCTAATCTTGCCTACACAAAATGTGTTCTGGACATCCTTAGAATTATCCACACCTTTTGTGGATTGGCCTAAATTAATAATACCTAAGAGATTGTCAAAGCAAAGTTGTAGAAGCATATTTTCATATTATTATGTTGCTCTGGTGAATGATACTATCTCATGCTACTTTATCAAGTTGAGGAAAGGTGTTGATAAGAATGCTAGAGTTAAAATAGTATATTATAATTAACAGTAAGAATTTACTATTAATAGTAAGAATTTGGTCAATTTTTTAATGTATTTATTTCATGCAAAGCATAACAGTTCTAAAATTACCTTAAAATTCTGAAGTAAAGTTTGACTTTTGAGTTTATAGTCAGGGCTTAAGATATAAGTTGTAAATGCTATTTACTTGTTACAGTTTTATCTTTCTCATATAGTGCAAACCTGATTATATGCTACTCACTTAAATAATAATTCACATTATAAAAATTTTTCTTATTTGTGATTCACATCCACCTAATTTCTGAATGTCGAATACTACTCAACTTCAACTATTTTAATTAAAATTATGTCATTCTTACAGTCGTGGCTGAGTATTTTGATATTTCATCTTGTGCGCATCCTTACTGAGCTTTTTAATATGCTGCATAGGTGTGGATTGAATACATTAGCCCCTGTGAGAGATTTCCACCATGGATAGCTATGATATTTGGTTAAAATGAATAGTTCAAGAAAATAAGGCTGAGTAAAATGGTAGGTTATTCATTAAGATGCCCACTGTTGTGCATGTCTTTAAAGTTAATGCAGAGTATGTGTTTTTACCTGATGACTAGGTGAATTATTTGAACAGAACAGCTGCAAAAGGCAAGACCTGGCAGCATTTATGCTGAGATTATCTATTTAAATTGGAAATGCAATTCATTTGAATAATTCACCAAATTTTTGCATGCATATGAATTAGACATTCGTGTGTACACATACCCAGTGATCCAAAGGGAAACACATATAATTATAACAGCTGCTGTTTATTGGATACAAACTAGCTGCCAGATTCTGTACTAGATGCTTTACATGCATCCTCTTTGATCTTAAAAAAATGCCTATGGATCTGAGCTGTTGTTCGAATTTTACAGAAGAGGAAACTGAAGCTCATTGTCTCAATATTAAGAGTCAAGATTTGAGTCCAGGTCTGTGGGACTAGAGCCTATGGTATTCTTTCTATTACTGCCCCTCAGTGTCAATTAGGGTTTAATAATATCATACAACACACATCATCCTTTTCTGCAAATCAATTTTTGAATGTTAACTTCAGGGAGTGAAGTATTCTTACTCATCATTCTCTTCTCATGAGTGCACCTCCCTCCTGTCAGCCTCTTTCAGCTTTCCTTCCACTGTATGATTGAAATACTTGCTGGTTCTTGTTCTCTCAGATCACATGAGAATGGTTGGGAGCATTTGTATTGGAAAAAAGACCACATTTTTAAAACTTCATTGGATGATTTGTTTCACCGATGACTAATATTGAACATCTTTATATATAATCATGTAATTCTAGAATGCTACTGTTAAAATAGTATTTATTCATGAGATGTGTTAAGTGAAGATGAACTATATGCTAGACATTTGATTAGATGGTGGGTATACAATGGTCTATAGTAATAGATATGGCCCATACCTTCAGAAAATTTAGAGTTTGGGGGAAGTAATTTAAGAAATATATTACATTAGCTTGGACTTTATATACTTTAAGCAGCAAAGTTAACTATTACATGCTTCATCTTCCCTTGGTTTTGTCATTAGAGACTTGATCTTGGTTTCGGCATAATTGGGGATTATGTGTTACAAACCAAAATTTTCTAATCTGAAGTAGATATGAACTTAAGAATTTCCCTAAGTAACAGGAGGCTAATGTAATGTATGTGTCTTATGTCTAAAAACAATGGTTTCTATGACAATGCTTATACAAACATTTTTAAGTTTTTGGATTTTTATGAGTACGAGTAGAGTGTTTTAAGGAAGAAGCCTGCATACTATTTAGGAATTGCAGAGTTGTTTCTAAGGCAAAAATGTTTATGTTCTTATAAATAAATATTATTAAGTAAAATATTTCTAATTTGAAGAATAAATCAGAAGAAGAGCAAAAAACAAAACCTATTGATTGACTCAGTAATCACATTAGTTTAATTGCACAATACAATGGTTTACAATCTAAATGTTCTGTAGCTTTTTAAAACATTTCATCTGGAATAATTGTTTTGAAGAACATAGGAATTTTCTGACTCTTTGTTTTTAAAATTGCTTTTGAATGATAAAAGAAGGAGGAAAAGCACTGAAGAAAAGTTTGGCACCGTCATTTGATTTAAACTGACAACCTAAAGATTTCTGTTTGTTTTAACTTTTCCCTTAGAGAGTAGCAGTGTTCAGTTTGAAAAGAAGTGTCCTGGAAATGAAAGCTTAACTGAAACTCTTAAAACTCCTATTTATTTTTTATATATTAACTTAGAATTGCACAGAATATCCATGTTACAGTCCCCAAATAGAATTTTGTCCTTTTACAAATTTTGGTATAGAACAATTCTACATGGAGATACATTTGGATCATTAAAAATCAACCCTTTCTTATCTTTCCTTATATTGTTGCACAAATAGAAGTTAATTTTCCTGTCAGAGTCAGCAAACCACTATATTCAAAGCCTAGATGTCTAAGCAAACAACTTCTAGTTAATTCATTGATTTATTTGTCTCTAGTGAGAAATGTAAGCTCCCTTTCAAAGGGAGTGACCTTTTTTCCTCCTATATATTAAGTCAGATTTGTTATGCTTATAAATAATTATTCATATTTGGAAAAAGCATAGCAATATTTTCATACTGGTAATCTATTTCGCCAATCAGTGTGTATTGTCAACCTACAAAAACAGAAACCAGTAAAGAGCAAAGCGTTTATTTGGGATGAAAAAATTGCGATTCAGGGAGCACAGATTCAGGTAGAAACCTAAATAGTGTCTGGATTACAGGAGAGGGTCTCAGAGTTTTTATGGGAAAGAAGGAGGAAGATGGGGTAATTTGTATTGAAGAAGAGTTCATTGGTGCTAGATGAGCTAAGGCTAGGTTTGTACTTCATAGATTGGCTTGAGATTCAGTCATCAGGCAAAAGGCTAGACTCATACTTTGTTTATTGGTTAGGGATTCAGTCATCAGCAAAATCCAATTTCATTAGTCCTTACAAACAGTATATTCCTGTCCTTACTGACTTCTTGGAATGTTGGCAGTTTGGTTCAGTTTGAAATATTTACAAAACAAGACATGCAAGGCAATTCCTCTGAATTGGCTGCTCTGGCTCTATTTTAATATGGCTCCATTCATGTCATCTTTCATGCTATCTACACGTTTTGCAATATATGCACATCAATATATTTCATTTATGTAAGACTAAAAGAGTGATGAAATCAAAGTTCTTCTCAACAAATGATCATTAGTACATTCAGTAATGTGTTAGTTAGCTTTACCTATTTGTTCTTGTATATAATAGTGGGAGTGTCTTCAATAACAAATATGTTATTAATATAATTAATCCAAATTTTTGGATCTGATATCTCTGTACAGAGCTAAGTTAGACAATGTTTCTTGTCTCTGATTCTGATAAGTTCAATGAGGCAGCTTGTAGGACATTTTTATGAAAGCTAATTCTCTCTTGATTATCTCAAGTTGTAAGCCAGACTTCCTTAATTACCAAAGGCTGGATGTCTCAACTGATAAAAATAGAGGATATGGAAATATTCACTTACTGGATGATATGATTAATGCTCATTTGCAAACCACATGTTATAGGTTCTTTTAATCTCATTTATAAAAAATTTTCATATTAAGAGGTTTCCTTATAAGGCCACATATCAGATTCGCCAAGGAAAAACTATAATTTGAGAGTCACTATTTTAAGGCTCTGCATTACAAAGGTTCGTATGAATTTCTGGCAAAGATAAATGCTGAATAAATACATGTTGGTTGTTTGAATGAGTGACATTGATTTTTACCACAATATCTCTATAATAGTCAATTAAAAAACTTAAATCATTGTACACTATTGAGAACTCATTATATGATAAACACTGTGATCTATGTTGTGTATAAAAGACAGAATGATCCAGGAGCTGAAAACTGAGTTAATCAGGCAGACATTGACCAAATAAATGCATACACAGTTAAAAGTTGTGTTACATTTTCTGAATGAATATAAAAAATATGATTATAAAAGGTAATCATAGGAAGAATAAATTTGAATAGGGTAAAGATCAGGGAAAGTTTCAATCATAAGATAATATTTAGTCTAACATCTGAAAATTCTTAGCCAGCTGAAGACTGTGAGGAAGAACAAAGACCCTAAGCAGACAAAGACATGGAAAATTCAAGAAAATGAAAGAATATTAGATCCTGGTAAGCAAGGTGCTGTGTAGGACCAGATAAGGATAGAGTGGTAGATCTGAGAACCTAGGGTTTTGTGACCATCTAAATGCAATGGGATGTTACTGAAGGGTTTTAGATGGAGGAGTGTTATAAACTGATTTATATAGAAAAAGCCACCCTGGTGAAAAAAAAAAAAAAAGAATTAAAGAGAATTGGGGAGAAGTAAATTTGGAAGTATAGGAACCAGAAGATGTGTCCAGAAGTTCAGAGGAGAGATGGTAGCAGCCTGAGCAAAGGTGGTGAGAGGGAGGATGGAGAGAATTAAAAGGACTGAAGATCTATTCAGTGACTGATTGGACATTGGGAAGAATGGAGGAAAGACATGTAAAAAACAACTCCCAGGGGTCTGAAAGGTGCTACTTCCGACGTTAGGGCATATCTGTAAGCAGCTGCTTTTGTTTGAATAGATCCTGTGGTCATAAAATTTATTACACAAATAGTCTGTACGGCTGATGCTCCAGGTACCAAAAGAGCAAATTCAGTGATTCTCTCTGGTCCCTTATGTCATGACAATTTACTTTCACAGTTCCCCTAACTCCATGATGTCTGACTAGCCTCTGAATTGTTTTCCTCGATTTCTACTTAATTTAATTTTTCGTATGTTGTATCTATGTTCCACAAGGGTTTTTGAAGTAGAAAAAGTAATTGGAGAATGTGAAAAGGAAGTGAATTTCCAATAATTAAAATCAATCTCTGAAATGCAATGTCTGTTTCTTTCTCCCTCATTTACACACATCACCATTCTGCCCTTAAAGAACTATCCCTCCACCTCGTGTCTACTTTGATACCTTCACTCAAGACAAAACAAAGAGAAGAGCGGGAACATGAGATTCAAGAGGCCCAACAATCAGAATTCAAAGACTACCTACAAGCATATTTAAGTGCTTGGGGAGCTGTTTTGGAAAGTATGGATAAAGTTGTCACTTTGAAAGTCTGCTTGATACGGGGAAATATATGTGAAGGAAAAAATGCACCACCTGAAACATTTTGGAATGATCTTTCAGTGACAAATGAGCATCTTTCCATTCTTGAAGAGAGGCTTTTTCATTTCTTAACATTGAAACAACATTATGTTTAACTAAATATTTAGAAGAAATAGCATATAATAGATGTGAATTCTATTTTTATGTGTCATCTGCCTATGTTGTGATGCTTTAATGCCTCTTTGATTTTTATTTATAATCTAATGTTAATTAGCATTTTATAGTACTTAAAGGAGATGTTATGTAATCGGTGGAAACTTGGAATTAGTTGTATGGAGATCTTTGTTCTAATTCTGAAGTCTCTACTACATAGTTGGGTGATGTTTTCCAACCATATTAAATTATCTGAATCTCAATGTTCTTGTCTATAAAATATGACTGTTCAGCAATATGCTAAAAGTTTAGTTTTTAAATTAGCTATGTCAAATGATTAAGAAACCTGTCACAACACAGAGAATTGATCCTATCTATGGTTATATGATGCTAAATCATAGATCACGTTCACTCAATAATTTTTTTTCTGTGCCTACTATATGCCATGTTCTATTTAAGGAGTTTGCCTTACAACAGTGAACAAGACAAAGTCCTTTTTCTCATGGAATTTATATACTAGAATCAGAAAATAATTAACAAGATAATTTCTGGAAAGTAATTTTGGCAATGTGTCCTATGGAGGAAAAAAAATAAAAATCTGGTAAGAGGGTGATCAGCGTGGATTGTGTGAGGATCCCATCCAGATTGGGTGATCAAGGGAAGTCTGTGAGACAGAGAACTGAACCCTACTTTGGAAGAAGGAACCAGCCTTGCAAAGACACACAGGCAGGAGAAAGCGCAGAGACGGGAGGCAAAGTTTTTTTCTGCAGGAGACACAAGCTTGCTATGTTCAAGGAGCAGGAAGACGGGCAGCTGTAGTTTATATAGCAAGGGGTAAGGTTTTGAAAGATAACACAAAAGCATGATGGGTTATTTGCCGTGACCTAACGGACAAAGAGCTATTCACATGCATGTAAATATCACAAAGGTGAATTAACTGGGTTACTGATTAAGCAAACTTGTTTGTGCCCCCATTCAAAAGTACCTGCTTAGCTCCTATTGAGAGGAAAAATATTATTGAAATGCTTGTGATTGAGATATTGTTGTAAAAATAATACTAAAATGTTCTAATGTATTAAAATCATTTGCCGACTTTAATACTTAACCATTATAAGTAGCATATTACTTGACATATGTCACAGCTGTGCAGTACCCTGTGGTTGGAAATCACAGACTTGAAAATCAGTAATTTTAAGGCTTTGATATGGTCACATATGCAGAATCTCAAAACAGAATTATCTCAACATTTCCATCACATTTAGTTCTATAATTCATCTGTTTGTTAAATGTACAAACAGCCATAACGTGGGCAAGCATGATTCTCAACATTAAGGGTATATTAAAAGCAAACTGGTCTGCCTACTGCATTTGACAATCTGTGGAAGAGATTATTAGTTATTATTATTATTATTATTAGTTAAATAATCAATGACGGTCACACTGAGGTAGATAAAAACAGTTCACAAGTTAATTTTTTTTTTTTATCTGGTGGTATTCTGATGGAATTTTGCATGCAGATTCTAGTTTAAATCTTAGTAAGATACGTGTGAGAAAAGCAATCATTTTATGGGGAGGATACGTAAAGCAACAATAACTCACATCATAGTCTTCAAATAGTGTAATAATATAAAGCTTACAAATTCAGCCAAACTACATGTTATCTGTCAGCCTCCAGTAAGATAAACAAAACCCACGTCGTGTATTCCAACAGATGGAATTCAAACTGAGGAGCTAATCGCAGAGGAGTAAGAGAAAGATGAGGCAGCTCAGAGTTGACACTTGCAGGCAGCCCTTGTCAAAGCTAGGGCTGGGGAGAAGAAAGGAGATGATAGTGCTAGAGTTCAGGAGCTGGCATCATCCAGAGGGAGAAGGGAGAAAGAGACACTTGAGGGTTTAGGCAGCTGGGCCCACCAGGCTGGAGCTTAAATCATGGAGAAGAGGCTACCTGGCCAGTGTTGAGTCCTGAGGATTTAAAGCCATGTCCAGAATTGCCAAATGGCACCGTGGAAGAGGGAGCAAATGCATTTGCCTTTCCTCTTGCCCTCCAGTCTCACATTAATGCCTCCCATTGGCCAAAACTAACTTGACATACTGTGAGCAAAGAAACCTAGACAATGTTATCTTCAGGTTTCAGCTCCTTGAGATATGAGCAGAGTGATGTAATAAACAAGGCATGGATCTGAGAGCAAACAGGAAAATGACTGGCACGTCTATCAGTTATAATGACTTTGACGCAGCATTAGAGAAAGAGCTAGCCAGAAAATCCGTACTTCCTTTCATAATCGAGGTCAAATAGCTTCATGAATTCCTTGTGATGCCAAATCAGAAGGATCTTTTCTAACAATTAAGGAAAAATAGTACAACATGTAATTTGAAACGACAACCTGAGGTCTGAATTTCCTCACCTAATCTGAAAATCTAAATGTCATTTTAATCATTTATCATTATTTCTGAGTATGAAAAGAACTTAGAAGATTATTTTAATCTCCTTCTAACTTTCTCCCCATACCACTTCCAATGCTAATAAATGCCCATAGGCTTTAAAATACAGTCTCCTTTTGAGCGGATGTGTTGCTATTACATTCATGCTTGTAATTCATAAAAATAAACGATGTTTTCTTAGCATTTACTAGGTAATTTATTTATTATAGTATAATTTTAAAGTTTTTCTAGCACATTTTTACACACACTGAGCACTGAGGAAGTTTTATGTGATTGAAACAAAGAAAATTGCGCTAGGTAAATGTAGATAGATGGGGTGTTTACAACTAGGTCTAAATGTGTGAGTGTTATAACATGACGGTGCAATTTAAAATTGAGCTGCAGGCGATGCATCTCCGTCTCGGGAATCATCCCTCCTGTAAGCTCATATTGTCTCTTCTCTCTCTTTCATGATGCTCAAGTACAACATTTATTAGTCTCCCCATCCATCTTCTCTGTCTGCTTCTGTGTCTTCCGCTTGAAACTTTATGCATGGCACATATCTAGTTGTTGGAATACTCATTTCTCTTACTTCAGATTTCTATCAAAATACTTCTTCCAACAGAAACCTAGACTTTCCTGATACACCTGATGATTTTTAAAGCTCTGAGGATTAAAAAGTGTATAATTAATAGTTTTTACAGGTCCAGTTAAAACCGTCTTCAAACATATAGTTTATATGAATATCGTGTGGATACTTTTTCTTAAACTTGAGTATGCACAGACCTCTTTTGGGGAAAGAAGCATTCCAGTTTGTGAAATATTGATTTATGAAACTAAGTTTTTGAGAGAAAGTTAGAAAAATGAATCACGATTATGATTTACCACTGCAAAAAGTTTTATTTTATAACTGGTAATGTATGAGTCTTTCTTAGGATATTCATTGACAATCTAGCAGGATTAAAAAAAAAAGGTTTTGTAGAAATTCTCAGACCTCAAAAAACAAGTTACGGGGCTGGCCCTGTGGCTGAGTGGTTAAGTTCACGCGCTCCACTGCAGGCGGCCCAGTGTTTCATTGGTTCGAATCCTGGGTGCGGACATGGCACTGCTCATCAAACCACGCTGAGGCAGTGTCCCACATGCCACAACTAGAAGGACCCACAAGGAAGAATATACAACTATGTACTGGGGGGCTTTGGGGAGAAAAAGGAAAAATAAAAAAAAAAAAGTTACTGCAGCTGGTAAATACTACTCTTTCTCCCTCCCTCCTCACTATAAGAGTATACTCTGTACTTAAGAACAAGAATATTTCTCAGAAAATCTGCTTTTATTTTAATCTATGTTCTTTCCAATATGTTGAAAAGAATAAGACAACAATTTGAGAAGAAGAAATAAATTGGTTTTTCTAAACGTTATTATCTACTATGAGCTGGGGGTTCTACTAATTTGATGGATAGTACACAGAAACTTAAGAAAAAGTACATGTTGTTGCATTATTATGGGAAAAATTAATCTGCAAAAGTTACTTGTTATAGATGTGAAATGAGTTGTGTCTTGAATGACTTGGATTGGCAGAGTAGAAGGAAGACTATTCTGGGGCCATTAACAATAGTAAGAAATCAGTGCATAGGGTGGGACTGGCCTGTTTGTGGATAATCATTGGTTTTCAAATCCTGTTCCATCGACTGCCGGGACTTCAGATATTATGCAAGTCTGTGGCTAGATCTTTATTGTTAGAAACATATTTAACATAACAAAACAAATATAATCACCACACATATTCAATTACATAAATTAATTTGAACTCTTTGAAGATCAACGGACAATTAACTTGTCTTGCCAGACAAGCTTATGGTTGAGGACTCCATGAGTGCAGTCTTTTTTCATCTCTGTGCAAGTATTTTACTTTTCTATAAATGAGTTATTGATTAGGAATTTGTAGCTTTGCACTTTTAAAAATACAGACATGAGAAGAGACGCCCATAAAAAATTAGACAAGATAGCACAAGTATGACATTTTTGATTAAGACACGCAACATTCATGTATCCAGTATGTGGTCTGGTCACATAATATAATAGGGTATAAAACAAGTGAATATGATCATTCAAATAATCTTCCTAACACATAATAGATAATTTTTGCTTGGAATGGAAGACCTAGTGTAGTCTAGCAATTCCACTTGTAGGTATCTACCAAAAATAAATGCAAAAATATATCCATACAAAAACTTGTATATAAATATGTATGCTCATAGCAGCAATACTCATGATAGCTGAAAATAAGAACAAATGAAATGTTCATCAACTGATGAATGGATAAACAAAATGTGGTATATCCATACAATGGAATATTATTTTACAAAAAAAAGGAATGAAGTGCAGATACCTACCATTACGTGGATGTAATATCTCTAAAACATTATGCTAAGTGAAAGAAGCTAGTCACAAAAGACCACGTATTATATGAGGCCATTTATAGGAAATATCCAGAATAGGTGAAAATATAGAGACGTAAAGTTAATTAATTAATTATTGTCTAGGGATGGGTGGTGGAGAGGGAACCAGGGAAGCAGAGAGAGGAAATGGGAACTAATAGCTACAGACACAGAGTTTCTGTACGGGGTGATGGACATGTTCCAAAATTAGATTATGTTGAAAGTTGCACAAGTCTGTAAGTATACCAAAAATGTTGAACTGCATACATTAAAGAGGTGAATTTTATAGCATATGAATTATAGCTCAATAAAGCGGTTAAAATTAGATTGTAGATGAATACTATGAGCTATTAGGTTGTTAGTACTTGAAAGAACCTGATTAAGAAATGTAAAAAATGTCATCAATTACTTGAAAAATATCGATTAAGCTCAAAGCATGGTGATAGGTTCTGAAGAGGTTAAAAGTAGCTGATAAGATATGCTCTTGTATTCAAGTAGCTCATTACAGAATTGAAGTAAGGATCTATAATTTTGAATTCACAAAGTACTGAAACGAGTTGCAAAATCTCTCTCCAAAAGGTGTTCTAACTTCCAGCTAGAAAAACTAAAAACACCAAAAGAGATTATTATTAATAAATCATCTGTTAAGTGGGAAAGAACCTATACAGCCAGAGCATATATGAACCAACTCATGAGAAAGGGGTTAAAAAAAATCCTGTCAAGTTTAACTGAACATCATTGGACAAATGCATTGTAGGGACTATTAAAACGCAGGTGGATGCCCACACCTGGGATTCTACTGGTAGAGTAAAAGATTGGTAAGAAGGAATCATCTAAGGAATTATAATCACAGAGAATTTTAAAAAATAATGTTCCTTTTAGAAGAAGTAGTTAATAATTGCAAGTGAACACTTCAGTTTTATAGAAATAAATATTCAAATTTATTATTTAAATCTGTAATTTATTTCAATAAGCATTTACACTTATTGAAATGAAGTTCCATAATTGATCGTCAAAGGCTACCATGTACCAAATGGTCCTAAATGAGATCTTTGGTGGTAAAAGTAAAAGGAACAGAACAGAGTTCACATGGGGGAAAAGATATGTAGATTACCGAAAACTATCAATAATTAGGACCCTTTAAAGACGTAACTTTAATACACAAAACAATTCTAAAGGATAAATAATGCTATTCTCATTTTAAAGATGAGAAATTTGAGTCTTAAGTCATTCAAATAACTGGCACACCTTCACACAGCTGAGAGAAGCAGGGCTGTCTGACTACAACGCTCTTTTCCTTTCACTTTACTTCATGGGTTTTTTCAGGCAGGGAAAACCCAGACTCCCTGATGTCAATTGAGAGTCATAGATAGTTCTCATTTGAGGTGATGGTCTGAACCCTTAGCTTAAATAGACATTCTTAGAGGAAGACAATTTCTTAGATCAAGGAAACTTATCAGGTTATCTGCCAGTAGTCAGAGAGCAGGGCTCAGGGGAATGAAATGCAAGGTGAGGCTGTGTTGATGAAGAGAAGGAGAGATACACGTGTCCCAGGTCTGCTCAGGGCTGACAACCTTAAATTAAGCACCCCTGTGAAAAACCTTTGACCCTCCAGCACTTCAGTTGAAGATGCTGGTGACAGATGGTGAAGGGGATCATTGGTAAGTTTCTGTGATGTTTGAAGGATTTCTTTGGAGACCAAATAATTTTGTGTGTCCTTAATATTTAATCACCAGGAGAAATTGTGAACATTTTTAGTAAAGATGAGATTATGCTCATCTTTGACTGCCTCAAATGGAGAGATTAATGTTATGCTTTATATGATAGAATAAAAAAAAATTGGGGCTGGCCCGGTGGCACAGTGGTTAAGTGCACCCATTCCATTTTGGTGGCCTGGGGTTCTCCGGTTTGGATCCCGGGTACGGATGTGGCACCGCGTGGCAAGCCATGCTGTGGTAGGTGTCCCACATACAAAGTGGAGGAAAATGGGCACGGATGTCAGCTCAGGGCCAGTCTTCCTCAAAAAACAGAGGAGGATTGGCAGATGTTAGCTCAGGGCTAATCTTGCTCGGAAAAACAAAAAGAAAAGAAAAAAGAAAAAGATGATTGCTACAGTATTTATTATGTACAATGATGTTGCAGGCTTTTAAATATCATGAAACAGAATTTATTTCCATTCTTTACATAAAATTGAACATAGGTACTATCCCAGCTTGATTAGAAGTATTATATGTTAATGCAAAAGAAAAGAAAAAAGAAAAAAAATTATTCCTGGGAAGCAATTACTTCCACCATTTACAGTGTTGACTGCCTATTAGAAGCAGTAATAGTTATTTTAATTGGGAATAAAAACACACAAAAAAAGGAAAGCATTTTTTGCAGTTTGACTTGATTGTAAATGTCTAATTTTAGTTATCGTGTTTTCTGCTGGACCAGAAATGTTATTACATTCTAATATTACTAGCTTCTGTCATCAAATTCAAGAAAATATAAATAGCCTCCCATTTTTATAACTAATCTCAACAGAGAGTGAGGAATAAGGAGAAATGAAAAGTCAGTCAAATTTATTACCTCTCATTAGTAGAAAACACCAATACCCAGAGATTTAATCTGTATAGGGATAGGTAATATTATTCTCATTTTAAAGATGGGAAAATTGAGTCTTAGAAAGCTCAAATAATTTTGGTAATATTTACCAGCAACTAGTATTAAGGCCATTCCATATGTGGTCATTAATTCTCAAAAGCCTTATAAGAGAGGATGTGTGACCCTGTTACAAATGAGGGAACTGCAGATTTCCCTTGGTTGAAGCATGAGCTCTTTGCAACACACCAGGCTGTTCCTCTGCCTTCCTTAAATAGCACAATACTGCTGTTTAATCCCTTCCAGATGTTCCATAAGGGGTTGATTTATCGTGAGCATGAGGGAAGAGACAGGATGACCAGAGTCAACCTAAATCTCACCATCATGTAACTCCACTCACTGGAGCTCAAAAATAAGCCTCTAAGTAGACTGACCATAAAAATTGCTTTTAGAAGAACCCTGAGGAATTTAAACGGAGGATGTATCTGTCAGTCAGTATATTAGCTGTCAGCTACTCTGAATGCCATACCTAGTGGGAATGTGGTCTTGTCTATCTTGTCCACTTCAATATACCTAGCTCCAAGAAAACAGCCTTATAGTAAAGAGGAAGTTCTCAATAGGTATGTACTGAACATCGAATGAATGAATAAAGGTGACTATGTTAGGAGACAGAGGGAATAGAATAGGTATTATTTCCAAGTCACCCAAATCTAACTGATCTAATTCTCAGTATTGTCCGTGAAGATTTCCTATCAGAAGGGATTTTATTGAACCAATTGCCCAGTTATCACTCCCATTTCCTCAGGGGTTGTCAAAGTTTAGAAACAGCAATAAGAAGTCAGAGCAATAAAGGGAAACATTACGAGAATATCCGTTTTTCTTGTTCAGAAAATACGTCCATTTGAAGTCCTTGCCTCACATTAAATTGAAAGCATATTGCCCAGGAACAAAAAGAAGAAGCAGAGAGTAAAGCTATTCATGGATGACTGAGGTAATCTTTCCAGCTGGACCTCAAGAGTAATGGAGAGAATATTGGCAAGACATAGGCAACTACAAGGGGGAGGATGAGAATTCCCAGCAAAAAGAAGCAATTAGCACCTATATCCTGATCTTACTTTAAAAAAAAAAAAAAGAGTTTTTCTTTTGTTCTTACCCTCTCCATTGTCTTAAATATTCATAATGTGAATGTGAATGATAGTTCTACTTTGATTCTTGTCTTGATTCTTTTGAACCTGGAAGTGTCGTCCAATACAAAGCCATTAGAATTGATTGAGACGCTACCATTTTTTTTTTTGCATTCATCTTATTTGACTTTTCTACCTGTTTCGATAGCCCCTCATTTAGACATCATGTGCTAATATCATCCATCTGGCCCCTGTAAATCTTCTCTCCACCTTTGTCCCTCACATTTGCTTTGGGCTGCTTGCTCGCTGATTTTTGGTGGTCCCGACACACTCAATGGATAGCCCTATTGGGACAGAAGAGGAAGTGAGGGAAATGTGGTCAGCATATTTTGGAGTATTTATTACCATGGCATCCTCCTTGTGGAGTCACCTCTGGCTGGCTGTGTCCCGTACCGAAGATTAATGATCCTCTCAATATAGTCCTTTCTAGTCAGGGCTCTCTTTCCAGATTAGGATAACCACCCTCCACGTGTCCATGGGGATCTGCGAGCTCCACCATTATTAGCACTAGTGTATCACACTATTCCTTGTGACATGGGAACAGCCCTTTGTAAAATGTCCTCCCTTGGCAATACTCACTGTTTTAAATTTTCCTCAAACATCCTAATCTGAGCGTGTCATCTATTTCCTTCTGCTAACCTGGCCGATAAACACTGCGTCCTTTTCTCCTTCAAATCCTACTCTTCTCTTTCTCTGCTAGTGACTTGATGGTACCTTCTAGTTGAATGCATGAGTCTGAACCTCAAGGGCAGGGTCTGTGTTTGATACAGAGATTTTTGAATCATCAGATGATGTTGGAAATTATTGCAATAGATAAAATGACCAAGAGAGATTTTAAACAGATTATGACAGAAAGTCTAAGGGCAGAATAATTATAGCTAGCATTTACTGAGCACATTCTATGTCCCTGACATTTTCGAAGTACTCTTCCTATTTAATCATATTTAAAGCTCAGAATTCTCTGAGGTAAGTATTATTATAATGCTAATTTTACAGCTTAGAAAATGAAGGTCACAAGTGGTTAAACAACCTGTCTGTGTCACCGCCTAGTAAATAGTGGAACCAGGGTAAAAACCCAAGTAGCCTGACAATGTTGTGCTTGATACTTGCACAATAATGTCTATACATTGATAGAACGCCTGGAAACACGAACAGCTCCAGCAGATCTAACAAGTGCCTTAGACTCAATATGTTATTATTTAACTTCTCTATCTTCTTTTTTTTAGGGTGGGGGGTGATGTGGAAGATTGGCCCTGAGCTAACATCTGTGCCAATCTTCCTCTATTTTGTGTGTGGGACACCACCACAGCCTGGCTTGCTGAGTGGTGTGTAGGTCCACAACCAGCATCTGAACCTGCCAGCCCTGGGCCACCAAAGAAGATGGTGTGAACTTAACCACTACGCCACCAGGCTGGCCCCACTTCTCTATCTTCTTTGTTCTCTATTTAAATTGATATCTCAACCCAGTCACCAAGCTAAAATCCTGACCCCTTCGTTACCTCGAAATATCTCCACTGTATCTGTACTGCCACAGTGCTGGTTTGGGCCTTTGTGATTTGACCCACAGATTACTATCTCTGAGAGGCTCAGAAATCCAGATGAATGAATGGATGAGTATCTTAGACTAGGCACATAAGCCAGGCATGACCTCAAGTATTTGAGATTGACTCAAGTAGTATATGTGTCATCTTAAAAAGTTTTTAAAATATCAATATATGTTGTGAGGATATTGGAGATAGGAATATGCACAAAGTTGTTCAGGATATAACAGTGTGCATCTATGTTTTACTTCTGTTTACACACTAAGCAAGTAAAATATTTTTAAAATAAAACTCAGTAATTATAGATACATTAGTATTTGCGTTAAAGAGAAGGTACTTCAAATTAAAGCCCACACATTAATTAAGGCACAAGGCCAGGAAATTAATGAATATAAAAAGATGGCCAGATTTGAAAGTTAATTTATACACAGGTGGCAATAGGAAATTCTCTCCTAAAATTTTACGTTTTGCAGAATGCTGCGAGTTCATTAGGATCTATAAATTAGTACATTTATTGTGTTTTCAGTCATTTCTGGGAGCATCTAAAAGCAGAAGAGCTATTTGCCCATCTTGTTTATAAATACAGGATACAGACTACTTTATCCCTTGGACACAGGAAACAATTATATTGGACAGCAGAAAACAAAGATATTAAAATTTAGAAAGGCAACCAAGTCAAGACAATGCAGAGGCATTTATCTATCCCTCCCCTCTGCTAGGCTCCCACAGAAATCACTACCCAGCACAATTTTGAGAATATTATAAATAGAGTTTGAGTTTTGTTCTTGAAAATATATCTCCTAGTAGAAACCAGTGTGTAAAGTATAATAAAAAGTAAATTAATATAACAGAATTTTTTTAATTTAAAGGGCACAAATACTAACCATAACTCTTTTTATCTTTTTTTAATTAAAGCATGAAAATACTTTACAAAGGTAGAGCCCATGTGTAAATCTGAAACACTTTTTATGGTAGAGTGTGGTCTTTTAAGACTGAAAGCATTAGATGTGTGGGCATTATTCAAAGAAAAATTCATGATTAATATGCATGATATTAAGATACATATAATTTTATTCTAATTTCCTAAATTCAGAATAATTGTACTTGCTTGCATATACACTCACAGTACTTATTTCTTTATGTGATTTAAGTAATCATATTCTATCTACTTATGTTATTAAACTAATAAAAATAGATCTGATATCAATGTGCAAACCAGGATCAATCTAAAGTTCAGTGACTCACGAACTCTTAGATCTGAAATAAATACAGTATAATTTGCTTTGGGAACTCTGGGCATTCCGGTTTTCCAAATCAGCAAACATCTTATTGCTACTCTTATCCTGTTCTGGCAATTACAGGTCTTAAACTCATCCTCATCATTTTGATTATTGTCTGCTCCCTCAGTTCAGTTATGATGCGAACTTGTTCTGCTATCTAGAGAATCTTACTGGATGTGAGAATCAATTCTTCATACCATCTGAAAGCCAGAAGGCTAGCTATTTTAATTTAGCTAGAATAAGAGAAAATGATTCTAAAGTAAGCTTTTGGTAGAAAATTGGCCATAGTATGAGAATAGAGAATGAAGTATGAGTATAAAGAGTAATAGATGCATTGAAGCATAGCTGTTATTGCCTTAAAGTAACTGATAATTGCCTTTTTGTGAATTATCCAAAATATTAAATTTAGGAGATTGAATAAAGCCAGTACCCTGGTATCATTTAAAATTTCTTTCTCTCACTTACTCTTTACTACAGCCCTAAATACAATGAATCACAAACTATTGTTCACTCTGCGTCTTGTTGCACCAATTCATACCCATCTCTCTGCAATACTGGAATGGTCCCCTAAGTGGTCCTGTTCCAGTAGATTGGTTTCTTTCCTATCCATCTCTCCCAGTACTTTCACTGAGCCGGACTTGCCTTGCTTGTCAGTAGCTCCCTGTGGGCTGTCATACAAATTTGGCATTCAGTATTAATCTTTTTTGATACATATGTGTAGGACATAGACCAAAGTCTTAACAATGACTATTTCTACATTGTAGGGTTATGCATGAATTTTTCTTTGTTTTTGTTGATTATTTATATCTACTATAATGGTATACTGCTTTTTATAAAAAGAAAGAAATGTTTAAATTAAAAAAAAAAGAAAAACACTTGAAAATCCTCTATCAGAAGACAGCCCATATTAGGGAAGAAATGTTTCCAATGATGAAATCATTTTTCTTGGTCAGTCTGAGTTTTGCCAATCTCCAACCGAGCATTGTACCAACCCATTTCCAGATCATCCCTAGAGCCTCAATTAAGGGCATATGTTCTTGGGTTTCGTTAGCCCTAGAGACTTGCTATTGGGCAGTGTTGGAGATAGGGGACACTTAGGTTTTGTTTAGTTCTATGTATCTAAAAGTAGCTCAGAAGTTTGTTTTATTTGCCATGATTTTTCAATGCATACTTCCCCCACCTTTTCTTCCTTCTGGATTGAATGTGCCAACTTTGTTCTTCTGATTTCTAGCTAGTAGTTTGGAAGCTAGATTCTGTATTATTATTTTTATAGGTATTCTTAACAATTTTAAAGTTAATGAATATCTCTAACTTATAGAAAAATAGAGACTCTAGAATAACTTATAGAAAACTAGAGACTCTAGAATAGTTTTCAACAATTCTTTTGCTAAAATACTGCCAAGAGAAGTGCAAAAGTTGTATTCTGAGCATATCGTCAGCATCTAAATATTTTCACATAATTTTAAATAGTTTCAAAACATGAACTTTATGTAAATATAAAAGGACCACAAACTTATTTTAAATGTATATAATGAAATCTACATACCATGCTGATTCAATGCTTACCATTATCTATTTAAAAAATAAAGATTTTTAAGTGAGAAGTTTTTCAATGTTTTATATTCTCTACGAACTTGTATTTTAATTTACTCTCTCTCATAGAAATTTATCCTAACATAATTATGCTTAAAAATCTCATATGTCTGTGTAAAAATATACAAATTTAATTTTTAAATTTTCCATATTGTGTCACCATAAGTTTCTAAACATTTCCTCTTTGATTGGTTTATCATTGCAATTATAATTAAAATAATTGATTAAAGCTATATAAATATAGTACATATATATTTTTAATTAAACAAAGCATTTCACTAGAAACTAATTTTAGTGAGATTATATTATTGCCCCTCCAATGTGTCATGTATCCAAGGATGAGTATTAGGATAGGATAAAATAGATTTCAATTTTATTCTGTTATTTATTTTTATGGCTACAACTGCTCCCTAAATCCTAAATAAATATATGGGAATCAAGTTTTTATTTAATAATCATGACATTCAAAGTCATTTTTAATGTTCTATAGACTGACATCTCAATTTTTCCTTCCTTTAAATTTATAGAAGAAAAAGAATTGAAACCATCTCAACTGGAAAAACCATTAGTCTTCCAGCTTGTCAATACTAAAATCATCTCAACTTGTCATTCGCTTGAAGCTTTCTTGGCATCTTGCCCTTGACAGTGCTCCAAGATTCCTTTAGTATATCTGGGAAGATCAATTTTTGGAAAACTAAGACACTAGACAACAATCACAATTAAAAACATTGTCAAACATTAGTCATACTTATTTTTACATTCAATACTTATTCAGTTTTAGCCAGATCTTTACCATTTTCTTTGATTGTAAGAGGGAAGGCCCTCTTACATCTTAACCCTTCTTCCTGAGCATATTTTCCTTCTTACTTAAGCATATCCTTGTGTTTCTAGAAGGATTTGTAGAGACAAATTCTCTAAACCTTTTTCTAAAAATTTCTTTCTTTTCCACTCTCATTATAGAGTTTCAGGTTTGCTGGATTCAGAATGCTAAGTTGATAGTTATATTGTATCAGCTCTTTGGAATTTCTGTTCCATTGTGTTTCAGCCATCACAAAAGTCTTTTTTCTGTGTAATTACCATCACATTTGTTGATCCATTTTTCTCCTCTTAGGTTAGATTTATGATTTTCTCTCTTTGATGTTCAGCAGTTTCATCATGATGTCTACTTTGAATTTGCTTCTATTATTCTTGCTTTGAACATGATTTGCTATTTGAATCTTAGCACTTATATTTTTCTTTAATTCTAAAAATTCTAACATTATTTTTTAAGTATTGCTTTTCTTCCACTTTATTTTCTCCTTATCAGGATCCTTTCTATTATATTATCCATTAATTTAGTCATTCATATTTATATGTTTTTGTATCTCTGTACTACATCCTGGGATAATTCCTCAAATCTATTGGTTTCATTTTCTTTCTTTCTTTCTTTTTTTTTTTTTAAAGATTGGCACCTGAGCTAACAACCATGGCCAATCTTTTTATTTTTTTTCTTCTGCTTTATCTCCCCAAATCCCCCCTGGTACATAGTTGTATATCTTAGTTGCAGGTCCTTCTAGTTGTGGCACATGGGATGCCGCCCCAAGGTGGCCTGACGAGTGGTGAAATGTCTCTGCCCAGGATCCAAACCCTGGGCCGCCGCAGAGGAGCGCACGAACTTAACCACTCGGCCACTGGGCCGGCGCCTGGTCTCATTTTCTAATGCTCTCTTCAGCTGTGTTTAATCTGCCATATATCTGCTCCACTGAATTTTTAATATCAATATGTATGTTTTTCATATCTAAAATTTTAAATTGGCGCTTATTAATTCCTCTTGCTGTATTGCATGGTGTTTCATATATTTCAGAGACTTTATATTTTACAATGTCTTTTATTTTCATTATGCTGGTGTGAGTCCTATCTCTGAAATAGATGAAAAAAACGTATTTATTATATAACGTCTTTCAAGTAGTGTAAAAAGCATTCTATTATTTGAGATACTTTGAATGGTAATTCTTCTATTTGTCACATCACTTCACTCTCTTCCATTGTGCTTCATTTTCTCGTGAAGTCTGTAACTTCTTAATTATTAGTTCATTTTCACTAAAGATTTGCTATGGCCCACTCCTCAACCCCAAATTTGGAAGGCTTAAGTTGGAGTTTATTCTGTCTGAACTCTAGGGCCTTTATGCTCCTGGACTAGTTTTTGGGTTTTTTTTGAGGAAGACTGGCCCTGAGCTAACATCCGTACCCATCTTCCTCTACTTTATATGTGAGACACCTGCCACAGCATGACTTGACAAGTGATGCATAGGTCTCCACCCAGGATCTGAACCAGCAACACCCGGGATCTGAACCAGCAACACCCGGGCTGCCGAAGCAGAACGTGAGAACTGAACTGCTGTGTCACCGGGCCAGCCCCACTCCTGGACTAGTTGTGATGTTCATTTTTTTTAATTTGAAATCCTCATTCTATAAAAAGTCAGATCTTTTACTCATTCATGGTTAAGACTAGTGGGTTCTGTATCTCACTGTACGTGTGTATGTGTAAGTATTTATTTTTAAATTAAAGCTACCAGATGGATAGAAAGATTTCTCATCATTTTCCAGGCCAATAGAAAATAATTTTTTGCTGATTCTCATTATTCTAATAGAGAAGTTCTTTGAGACTCAAGGCTTGTTGGCCCTAGGCCAATTCTGCTTTTCTTGGGTGCGTCCTAGACTGGGTTCTCATGCCTTCACACTTATATCTGCATATGAAACACTATGGCTGCGACTGTGGTATTTTATGCCTGAAATTCTGGCTTTGATCTTTGTTTTTAGTCTTTGAAATTTAGTGATTTATTTACTTTTTTTTAATTTGGCAATATATTTTTTAAAATATTATCGTTATGTTTTATTCTTTTTTTTCAGGCCCCAACTTTCAGTTGCTAAATGATTCTTTTACTTCAAATTCACTCTTTCCTTTTGGAAAAGAAACCAAATTGTTCCTTTTTCTGAATTTCCTATTCCTGCTAAAGACAACACTTCACAGCTATCTTGTATCTTTTTCTTACCGTATTCTGTGGAATATGATTGGTCACCAAGTTCTGTTGGTTCTACACTCATTATGCGTCTTGTATCTTCCCATTTTTTTCCTTCTGCTTCTCTCTCTTCTATCCTCATTATCTCTGCTCTTAGGGTTGTGATAACCTCAATAATTGTCTTCCAGAATGATCCTTCTGTTAAATATCTAAAAGTGCAAAGGCTAGATGAAGTCTGTGACTTGTAGTAATCTAGATAGGGTGACCAAACAGAGTATTTATGAGAGTAAATAATAGTTAAATATAATGAAATTATATATTTAAATATATTTATTAACTGATTGACAAATCTGTTTTATTGTATTCCTGAACATAAAAGGCTATTTTAATCAGAAACTGTTTTTCAAAATAGAGTACCAACGAAATAAAAATAGCAAATGTTCATATATAAAACAAAATGGAAATTCCTTGGTTTTATTACTTATTGTCTGAACATTAAGCAATTATTAAAGCAGAATATTCTTGGCACATATTTTTTTAAATTACCTGCAATCATCATCAAATCGTAATTTATCTAATTCTCCCTTGCATTTGTACGCATACATTTCAATATCCTTCTGTTTCCAAGCTCAGTTTTTCAATATTTGTAATAAGCTAAAAGCTATGAACATGAACTTTTAGCAGTCCATTTATATAGTGATTAAAATTTCACAACTGCTTTTGAAAAAAAAATGAAGCAAAATTTAGAGGAAACACTTATTTTTAAAAAGTCATTAACACTGGAGGACACATAGTTTGAACTACAAACTAGTTCTACAATGACTGAAACGTTTCTAAAAGCTGTTTGACGACAAGCAAAGATATAATGTAGGGACTGACATAGCAAGTATTTATTTTGTGTACGTTCAGTATCAGATTTGTACAAATATAAAAATTATCTGGGCCGGCTCCGTGGCCGAGTGGTTAAGTTCGCGCACTCCGCTGCGGCGGCCCAGGGTTCGCATCCTGGGCCGGACATGGCACCGCTCGTCAGGCCATGTTGAGGCGGCGTCCCACATCCCACAACTAGAAGGATCCGCAACTAAGATATACAACTGTGTACGGGGGCGGCGGGCGTTTGGGGAGATAAAGCAGAAAAAAAAAAAAAAAAAGATTGGCAACAGTTGTTAGCCCAGGTGCCAATCTTTAATAAAAAAAAATAATTTGTAGATTTTGACTACACCTTCTATTTCACTTACTAAAATTGCAGAGGTTTTTAGATGCAAATATTATTTTTGTGTGTACCAAACCAATTCTATGTGCAGTTTTCTTTCACAGATTTTACAATTGGCAAGAATATTGTTTTTTTTAATCACGATGCAGTCAAAAACTTTCATATTTCAAATCTAAATTTATAGCAGCCTTTGCGATCATCTGTTTAACTTTCAGTAAGTGTTGCTTTGATTCCAAGTTCACCATCAACTTCGTTGAGAGATGGAGATGTGGTACTTAAATTGTCATTAAACATGTATTTTAGACTTCCTTCCTCCTCTTTGTTTCTTTTCCAAGTATATTGCTTCCAAAGGGCTTATTGCAAAAGGACAAAAGCTTTACGAAATGAGAAAATAAATAACAGTTGTGATATACTCTGTGGTAAAGTGACAAAACCGCTGTAGCCAGAACTGCAGACTTTCCTATACACTCAAGGCCAGGACTACTCAGCCTTGATTTCCCTCATGTATTTAAGTTTTCCAGCTTCCCTCTATGGATGACCTGGCAGCCTTCTGCATTTTGAAGGCTCTGGCCTGGACCATGGCACCAACAGCTGGCATGCCAAGTGCTCAGCTCGGGCATCAGTGTCACATACTTCTCCCACTACTACCTGAAAATGAATGTTTTTAATTAGTTGTCCTAGAGCATTTAATTTTATCTTCATGCACCCTGTATATTCCTTAGAAGGGACTTCTTAGTTAACTTGCAACTAGAAATTGCCCCACGGAGTATCCTTGATATACTTAAGAGGACTTCCTCCAACGATGTGCTGGAGGTTGTTCATAATGGCTCTTGAGCCCAGTTGTGAAAATCTCCCCCAAATTCATATTCAGTAAATTCATACAGATAGTTTGAAATTTTCTATGGTGGGAGTATGTACGTGGAAACTGAGAAATGATACAACCAGCTTTACTCCACCCTCACAGACAATTGTTATTCACTTATCAGCACACTGCTAACTTTAACTCTGTAAAGTTCTTCATCTTAAAAACTATGTGAGGTCTTTGTTCTTGCTATCTCTATTCCCCTGGCAAGACTCATGGGTCTTTGTTATATTTTCACTAGCACAGGTTCTGGAACATAAGATATTCTAGGGTGTGACTAGTTAAAGTAATTTTGCTCAGTTGGGACTTACAAATAGAAATTCCAAATTAAAATGATACAAATAATCGAATATGTCAGAAAGATTATTTTAAAAATGTGATGTTTCCCCATAACATCCAGTTATCTTCCAATTTATTCTAAAACTTTCTCCCTAGTTACATTTCTCAGTACAAATTCAAAGCACATCACTTAATGCCTCTAAATGCTTTAGGTTCTCTGCTCTTCCTACTAAATAATGCTCAAGCACCTTAGTCTGGTTGTGAAGGTCCTCAGCGATCAGGCCTAAATTTGACTGTACTGGGCATGTTCCTACTACCTCCCTAAATTATTCCTAAAACTAGAGGATCCATTTTTCCCTGAATATGCTCTTCTCCTTCTCAACCAAGTGCTTGCTCTTACCCATCTCTCTGCCTGCAATGCATTATACTTAACATTTAGTTTCAGTGTTTAGTTTCAGTGATAATGTTAACATGACGTGATCTTTCTCTCCAGGAACTCCCTTAACAGATGATCTTCATTTTCTTTTTGGTATTTAACATCTGCCATTGACAGTATTGTTAGTGTACATGTCCTTTACCTGGAAAGACCGTCAATTTATTATCTAGAGTGGGAGACTTTTGAGGGTGAAAGGGAGTGCTCTTACTAATTAGCCTAGAACATCTCATATAACCTGGGAGTATACAGGGGAAATTGGGGCGTACAGTCACTCTATCTTTAGGCCTCTTCCTTGTAATCATAAACTTCTTTAAGTAGTGGTGAAATCAGAGGGTAGAGATTCAATACATATGTATTGAATGATGATTTAGTAAAAAGTCTGCTAATTACACCAATTTTCTTCAAAATTAGAACTTTTTTACTTTTAACCCTGTAATTAATTCTTTACATTAATTGGTTTTGTCAAACTAATTTTGAAATGACTCATACATAAGAGAGATTTTGGCTTGATTTATAGCTTTCTGATATCTACTGCAGAGTTTATATTTGGAGGATGATTGGGCCAGACCCAAGAGATATCATTCTTCATAAGATTAGGAATTAAATATGAGCTGTATCCCTCCTAGGCTGTATGTGGGTCTATGAAATGGAGGCATGATTCCACATAATGCTCCTCTCAAGGGACAGGGCAGCTTTCTGGGGAAGATGTGATCCTAAGAGAAGGAGGAGCCAGGCATGATAAGTTATAACCCATTATCAAAACTTTAATCACTGGAGGACAGTAACACATCTTAGTACAGGATTCTAGCTATTTGATTTAGATTTGGTTTCTGGAAAGATCACTGGACACTCTTGTATGTTCCCAGGAAGGAGAGCGCCATATGTAAACATTACAAAACTGGTTCATTAGACTCACTTAAGTATTCAATACTTTCCCCCTGGTGAGTACTAATATGTCACATTTATAAATCTTGGTGCTCTGAGTACTTATCCTTTTGCTATCAAAATGTTTGTTTGATATTTTTTCTTGGAACTTCCTCCTCAGATATTCTTGAACATCCCTGATAATAACTGTTCACAGCACATATTTCTCAGCCCTTTATGGGTCCTCTGTGAGCTGATGTGTGTTAGGAGTCCCAGGGGAAGGAGTAGCTGACAAATATAATCATCTCATATTCAGCTTGTACCTGCTCTATGCCGGGCAATAGTCTATGTGCTGTGATATCATGGTATTTCTCTTTAGCTGGTGACCGTCCAACAGGTGTATGTATTTCCGAGCCCTGTGTCTTGAGTCTAAGTTCTTTTCCAGTGGTCTTGGTTCTCACACAAAATAATCGATATTGGTACAGACAGAAACCTCTGGGATGGAAAGAAGTCCTATAAATATTCTTGAGTTGGGATAGTCTTCCGCTCTCACTACATAGAAGACCGTAAGGGGGTAGTGACACTTAACCCCATTGTCGGTTTAGCAGAAGCTTAGCTCTGGTTTAGCAGGAAGAATCTGTCACCCAAAGAAGACATCCCTGTGGTCCCTTTCATCAGAGTGTAGTAGGAGAGGCTGGAGGCAGTGTTCATTCCTCCTATCACTTTTACTCAATACTCTTTATGATACAATCCTCCGGGAATTAGCATAGTAAGGCTCAAGAAATGTAAAGCTATACAGTGAGTAGGTGTGAACAAGAAGGCACAATTCTCCCCAGGGGCTTCGAATGCTAGTGAGGTGTCAGCAGAAACTGGAATGCTAAGAAGATAGAAGCGTCTTTCAGGGAATGGCTGACTAGTGAAATCATAACATTTGTGGGGATAAACTCAGGAGCTTAAAGATATTTAGGGAGCACTCTTAGTGGACAGGGAGTCATGTGAGAACAATGGAGCAAGACGTGGTAAAATATGGATTATTATTCATAATGTGCCCCATCAATGCTACTGGGGTGTCTAGACCTGAACAATTTCTGATTGCAGAAAGTTACGCGTTTTTATGCTCAGAATATCTTTCTAACTCTGCTCTCTCTGAACCTTTACGACTTTTTCTAAGGATCGAATTACATATATCTTTGTCCAAGAAGCTTTGGTAATGGCCTCTGGCTAAAAATGTTTGAGTTCAGACTAGACCACTAATAATTAACACAGTCATCTATATATCTAAATCCTATGAATCTCCAGGCTGGTTCAGATTTTCACCAAATATCACAAGGTATATTTTTTACCATGTTTGCCCATCACCAGTTCAGATGAAAAAATAATGTGCATCAGAAACTGATTCTAGTTATGAGAAGAAAGAAATTTATGTGTAGTAAAGTATGTGTCAAGAAGCATTGGGAATGCACACTAAAATGTTTAAAATAGTTACCTCTGGGGATTGGAATTTACAGCGTGAAGGATAGTTTTACATTTTATATTGTACAAATCTTTGTTGTATGAATTTTATGGCTATATTTCTTCAATTAAAGTACCAACAAAATAAATAAAGAATTGATAAATTCTAGCTATCTGAAAAATATATTTTGATAACAGTTCATCATATTATATTGCAAATTAAATTCTAGATAGGTTAGAGTTAAAGCAAATGCTATTACAACTAAATGTCATAGAAAAATATAGGTGATGACTGAATATTGATTGAAGAAAACCTTTAACAAAACATCAAAGCAATAGGAGAAAGTAAAGGTCAATGTATTTGACAATGTCAGTGACATTGTAACTGCAAACTACAGACTGGCAAAAATATTTACAGTAAATTGACATGTAAAATGTTAATGTAATATATAAAGCTTGTATATTTAAATACGGGAAAATTCTCATGCCCTCAATAAAGAACATGTCAGACTTCAGAAGACACAATGCAAATGGCTGATAAGATTAGAACTATTCAACATTATTAAAAGTGAAGATTAAGACAACATTCTAATTCAAATATTTTAATATCTGGTAGGGCAAGACATCTCTCCTCTTGTAAGTTTTCTCTTACAGTGTTTGCCTAGCTATTATTCCATGCTTATTGGTTCATATAAACTTAGCATCAAATTAATTAGGTCCAAAAATAGTGTATTAATATTGTTATTGGGGTTTTATAAATTTTATAAATTATAATGAGACAATGAGACATCTTCATGCTATTCAGTTATTCTATCTGAGAGCAGATGCCTTTCTATTTCCTCAAGGTTAGGCTTATGACTTGGAGAAGTAGTTTAAAGTTTTCCTCATATAAGTTTTGCAACATTTTTAAGATTTTTCCTAAGTATTTGATCTTGTGTGTTGCTATCGCGAATGGGGTTTTCTCTGCTATTGCAGCCTCTATCTAGTTATTGTTTGTGTAATCTGTGAAGACTATGGATTTCTATAAGTTGATTTTATCTTTTGCTACCTTGCTGAAGGCTTTTATTGTTAATTTAAAATGGTAAGGTTTTTTTTTTTTCATTGATTCTCCAAGGTTTTCTAGGTATATAATCATATCTTTGGCAAATAGGTTTAGTATTTCTTTTCCAGTTCTTAAGAGTCTAATTGATTTTTTGCTGCTTGCATTTGCTGATACTTTCAGAATTATAAATGATAGTGGAAATAGTGTGCATATTTGCCTTTTTCTTTTATTAGTAGAAAGTCTTTAGTTATTCTCCATTAACTAAGTTGCTGGGTTAAGGATCAAAGTAAATATACTATATCATCTAAGAAAGTATCTATCAATTCTTAATTTTAAGTGTTTTTTTAAAGAAGCAAATGGGTTTGTCAAAGACTTTTAAAGTCTATATAAACAACCATATCTTTCTTAGATCTATTAATATGGTTTATTATACCAATGAGCTTTCCAATATTTAACTGGATTTCCAATATTTAACTGCATTCCTTAAATATATCCTACCTGGTTATGCATTACTACTTTCTTAATGTGATGCCAAATTCTCCATATTAAAATTTTATTTAGGATATTTACCTTGATAGTCATAGGTAACATTGATTTGCAATTTTCTTTTTTTTTTGCGGCATCTTTATCTGAGTTAGATGTTCCTATTATATTTGAAACCTTTTTTCAGTTCCCATGCTCTGAAACAATATATGTAGCAGTAGGGACTGTTTTTGAAAGCTGAATAGATGCCCTTGTAAAAGAATCTAGGTCTGATGCATTTCATCTTTTTCTATTTCTTCTGTGGAAATTGGTATAAGTGTTCTTTCTCCAATGCAGTTAATTTTCACAAACTTTGTTTTCCTAGGAAATTATACAATTCATCTTACTCTTCAAGTTTATTTACATAAAAATCTTCAAAACAAGCACCTTTTAATAAATTTGTTATTGTTTCAATAGTTGTCTTTCCCTTGTCATTTCCTATTTTGTATCTTTGTGATTGTTTATGCTTTTTGTTTCCTTATGTGATTACATTAGGTAGTGGTTTTTAGATGCTATTAGCTTTTCCAAGGATCAGCATTTTGAAAAGATAATTGAAGCTCTCATTTTTCTATTCTCCAGCTCATTCATTCCTTCTTTGATCTTTATTATTTCCTTTCTATTGATTTCCTTTGGCTTATTTATTTTTATGTTTCTGATTTTCAGTTAGCTCTAATTTCAGTTAATTTATTCATTTCATTCCTTCTTTTTTAATTACTAAATATGTTTAAGGCTCTGCACATCCTCTGATCACTGTTTTAAATATTTCCCTTATGTTTGGGTATGAAGCATTTTTATTGTTATTATTTTCCGCAACTGTGTAATTTTGTTTATATAATCTCTTTCATCCAGAAACCCAAGTGTTATTTAATAGGCAGATTATTTTATTTCCATGTTGAAGACCTTCTATTATCTAAATTTCTGTTATCAATTTTTTTACATTGTGATCAGAGAGTTTTATTTTAATAATTCTACTTTATGGCACTTACTCATGCTTTCTGGTGATATAATAATAAAGATCTCTTGAAAGATAGATGATAGATAATAGATAGATAGCCAATCTCCTTAATGATTACATTATTAATTATGAAGCTTGTCTTCTTTATTATCATTTATATTTTTGGCCACTTGACCTTTTTTATGCTGAGTGGTCTGTTAAATGTCTAATTGTTAGTGTGTTTCTACCTTTCTCTCTTTGTACTTCCAGTAGTCTCTTGCTTTACAAACCTGTTATTCAGTGTGCAACTGTTATATCTACAATGTGATTTGTAGCTTTTAGCACTAAATCTCATCCTTCAATTTCATCACACCTCCTATCAGAATCTGCCAAGTATCCATGTAGATGACTGTCCTCTCTTCTTGGCTTCTCAACTCCTTGATTTTTCTCTTCCTCAGTGATTTTTCTCTTTAACCCAAACTCACTCTCATGATGGTCACTAGAATTTGTCATTGCTGAAACCTTCCATAATCTCCACTGCAAACAACCCCCTTTGGATTTCAACTCCTACTGTTGCAGATCATTTTCTCTTGTTCCAAAACTTGAACAATATTTTGACTTCACCAGAATTTACAGTCCAGTTATGATACCATCTCTTCAGCTTCCATGACCCCATACTGTTTTTCCACAATCCTTTCCCAGCTTAAATTCCATGATCCATTCATAAACCCTCAACTACCTTATCTTTCTGTTGCTTCCTTGTCCTCCTTTGGGAAAACTCTAAATTTCTGGCTACTGCATCTCTACCCCCAAACAGATGAATTTGTCTGGAGAAAAACATAGCAGTATGTGTTCTGATTTCTCCATAACATTCATGGCCATTAATCCTAAATTTAGGATTTAGTGTCCAACAGTCCAATGATGTTATTTTCTTTTCAACTAAATGATTGCTTTATATTTTTCCTTCTTTACTCATCTATCTAATACCTACTCTGATTCTCACTCACAGCAGATGCCAATTATGATTTAACTTAAAAAAATAATTTCAATTAGGTAAGAATTTCATCAAATTCTTTCTACCAGATTGATGAACATTATGTGCATATGTGCCTTCCCTCTTATTGCTGAAGAAGATCTACTTATGCACGAAACCCATCTTCCTCATCTTACTTGAGAACTTCAACCTAGCAATTCTCTACCTTCTCTTATGCATCACCAATTTTCCCATCTAAAAACACCCCCTCCATCTTCTATTACATTTATCTGCTATCATTTATATGAAAATTCCTTGAAAGATTTGTCTAAATCCACTTTTTACAACTCCTGTCATCTCATTTTATTCTTGATACCTTTCATTCCATCTTCTGCCCCATTATTCCACTAAAATTGGTCTTTTCAAAAATCATTTAGGGATTATGCAAAATCTAGCAGTCAGAATTTAGTTCTCAAGTACTCCTTCCTTCCTTGAAAAGTATTTTTTTTTACTTTGATTTCCAAAATACCCCACTTCTTTGCCTTATTTCTATGTCTAATATTCTGATAGCTGATTCTACCTCATAATGTTGTGATCCCCTGGGCAGAGTCCTGAGGTTTCATTTATTTACTATCATCTCGGAATATCTTGAGTTTCATTGCTTGAAATGCCATCTATATGCTGAGTACTCACAAATTAATATCTCTAACTCAGACTACTCTGTTGAATTCTGGAATTGTACATCCAACTTGGACTCAAAATAGCCACTTAGTAGTCATATACAAATCTCAAATTTAACATGCCCAAAATGGAATTCATAATCTTCCTTCCATGTTTCAGAAAATACTTACCATTTCAGTAGAACTCTGTCTTTCCAGTTGCTTAGACTGAGAATCTGAGAGTCTTTCCTCTCTTTCTTGCTTCACTCATGCAATAGATTAGCAAGTACTAAACTATAAATGTGATTTCTTATCAAATCCACTGCTACCATCCTTTTACAAACCATCGTTTTCTCTCCCCTAGATTATTGCAATAGCTTCTTGACTGATATCTCTACTCTCATTCTTTGCCATCCTATACCTATTCTCAGCACTGCCGTCAGTGGCACCCTCCATTATAAATCAGGTGATGTCATGTCACTCCTCTACTGAAAGTCTTATCCTGGCTCTCTGCCTTATTAGAATGAAAGTAACAACCTTTACAATTAACTACTAGGTCCCTCCTGAACTTCCTCTACAACCCACCTCATTACCTCACTGGCCTCATTTTCCCTCACTCTTTTGGCTCAATCCCCACAGGCCTCTTTTCTCTTCCTCT
This sequence comes from Equus caballus, assembly GCF_041296265.1. NCBI lineage: Eukaryota > Metazoa > Chordata > Mammalia > Perissodactyla > Equidae > Equus > Equus caballus. The sequence goes on along the minus strand of NC_091710.1, from coordinate 35,412,205 downwards.
GATACTCTGAACAGATCCCTGTATAGGGCATTGCACTTCCTGTGTATCTAGGCATTGCACTTCCTGTTCTTCTGCCTTAATGTTTTTGACCTCCAGTTATCTACAAAATTCTACAGGATTCACACCCTCATCGCCTTCAGGTATGTACTCAAAATGCTCCCCATTCAGTGAGGTTATTCCCGTCAACCTGCTTAAAATTGCACCCACCGACCCATGTATACTTCCTACGCTCTTTCCATTCTTTATGTTACTTGATCGCACTTTTCACCATCTAATGTAATATGTAACTTACTTATTTGTTTTATGAGTTTTCTGTCTCACTTTACCAAAATGTATGCTCTATGAAACTATAGGCTATCTCTCTTGTTCACTCCTCTATTCCTAGGACATAAAAGATTATCTGGCACAGAATAAACAGTAAATATTTGTTCAACCAAAGAATGAATACTGGAATTATTTTTCCGATATTTCTTTAAAATAAATACCCATTGATAGGATATACATATTCATCAGCAAATCTTCAAACTAAGGCACAGATTACAATGAACAGACTTCCCATTTATACTCTCAGTCTTCGTATAATTCTCAATATTTTCCCTGGAACTATTTACCTTCGGATCCCACAAATACCATCTTTGGAATCTATAACCTGGCATTTGGGTCTCATTTCCTTTCTGGTTATGTATCCTAAAATCCCTTCAAGATCTTTGAATTTCTCCTGCATTAATTTTCTCCATATTTCCCTAGCCCATATTGATCTCTATTCCCTTTGAACTCTTATGGCATATACAGATTATCTTATAAATTTAGCTTTTGTTTTCTTCTTTATAGGTAAGACTAATTTACACAGATGCACAGTAAATAATATAAGGGTAAAACATTATTTCCTAATTTGTACATATCACCTTATCATTATGATGAGTCTATAGTTGGCAATGCATAGCTGCAGGTTACTGATTTCTTGACTAGCTTCTACTGACTGACTGATTGATAGGACCAAAGGCAGAATGTGCGACTGCAAGAGGAATTATTTGTTCACACTTGGAAAAGAAAGGCTTAAAGGTTAATTACCAGAGAATGATCCTAGAATGCTTTAAAATTTAGAAATATTTTAAAATACGTATGTGTGCATTTACACATATTTTAAAAAATATTACATATATATAAAATTTCAGAATAAATCAATGTGGAAATTTAGAGTGTCTGATTTTAATGAATATATTCATAAAACACAGACTTTAAATGGCTTTTGTACCAGAGATTTCTTTCTAAAACCAGAAAATATTGTCGCTTAACTGAACCGACTAACTTACAAAAAAACTTTTTAATGATTCTAATGATACTTCTTTCTGATCTCTTATTCAGGAGACTTAGTCACTAATTGTCCCATGAGTATGTTACAACAAATTATACTCTTTTGTGGACATCTGGATTCTTTGAAGGCAGAGTTTACTTTAAATTCCAAATTTGAATAATGCCAGAGATTTCCTGAAGGTGCCTGCCATCTGGGAGGAATCTTACTATTTCTTTGAATATTCAAACATTGTCATATGAAACAAAAGAGCAAGGAGAATAATTTTATTGGCTTTCATAGTGTGAAAGTGATACATCTCCATTTCAATGTTAAGTTATCCGCCTGTGTGTTTCATTTATAACAGCTATGGAATGATATATTCATGATTGTGAGTAGCAAAAATGCTTAGGCATACAGTCCAAAGTTTCTCATTCTGTAGAGCTTCCATATTACGTTTGTATTATTTGCCTGGTACCACAATTGGAGCTGTATTTTTATTAGCTAATTTACAATTTTAAAATCTTACCAATATATGAGTTTTATTAATTAATGTAGTTATTTTATATATGCTTATTCATTGGATACTATATGCTAATCTTTGAGGTAGGTCTTTGTTACTTAATAACCAGAAAAAACAAGCCTACCTCCATAACTAGAATGCCTAATAGAGTTTCCAAGATGCTCTTTATTAATTAATTGTAAAAGTATTAACAAGTAAATTGTCATTTTTTAACATGAATACAAATAGAAGATATTTTAGATTAGTGGGGACAAGAAAACTTGAGTAAAAATATTCAGATTTATTCAAATCTGCTTGCTACCTGTGTTATCTTAATTGAATTATAGAAATTCTCAGAAATTTCTATTTTTCATATTTAGAATTTTGTCAATTATATATAATTTATTTGTTTCAGAAATGTTAATAGCTAAATGAATTATTGTGTTGTGCTTGGCAGAATTTCTGATTTTTGGTAATCGTTATATTTATGAAAAATTTAATAAAGCCAATTAAAACAATTTTATACCCTATTTTACTAAGGAATATCAGATAACTGATGTAACTGACAATTTCTTGCATTTAACAGCCTCTTGATAAAAAGTGTCTTTGTCTACTATGCTCTAGAATTCTTTTGACTTACAGACAACTGAGAATTTGGTATTTCTATGCTGATTTACTCTTTGCCACTAAAAGTCTCCTTTCTTCTCCTCCTTTGTGCTATCTCTTGTGTCAAACTTGGCACCTCATCAAACAAAAGGCCTTTTTAATCCCCCAACAGAGCTCTAAAGTGAATTTGTTGGCCACAACTGTGGAAGCTGAACTCCCTCTGAATTGCTCTGTAATGTTCCTTAGTTGTGTATGGAGATTATACCAGCTCAACACAAGGTTGACATAAGGGAAGTCATATTATAGAAAAGAAACTATGTTGTAAATTTGAATGACCTCCAATTAACTAAGCCAGACATGCTCTGTAGATTTCATGCCCCCCCTTCCCCAGCTGCTATAAGTTGATAACTTTGTTCTTTTGAGTTCCTTAGGAATGTGATGACCCCCAGGCAGAGTCTGTGCTGATAGCCATCATCAATGACAACTGAAAGATCAGGGTATAGGGCATTGCTCCAGTCTCTGCTGAATATCCAGTAAAACAAAACACTGTCAGGAACTGAGACTAGATGTCTGCCCCCAACTGGAGATCAGATGGAGGCCCCACTGGGATTATGTCTACTTTCTAGGGATTGTTAAAATTTGGGTTGTCTATACTTCTTATCCTTCTGGTCAGAAACTTGATTATAAAATGTGCCTTTAGGTGTTGTCCCAAAACTGTTGAGCAAAATACAAACACAAAATCTCAACATGAAGCTGGGAACCATAGAATATTTCCAAATGAGTGCTAAACAGTTTCATTTCTCTAACCCAGATCTCCCGCCCAATGCAGCAGGAAGTAGCTAGATCAGTCATTGCCCCAAATCCCTCAAGAATGCGGAATACCAAAGAATGAGGGATTGAAACTAGCCAACAGTTAGCCATTGATGACTAAGTAGGTAGCAACTAAAGGGTTTTTTCCCCCCTTTTGCAATTACTCATTATAGCTTTTAGCTATTTAACCCATCCATTGTTTGCTGTTTAGGCAATATGCTATCTGACTCCCACTAGGTTCCTATAGGTAGCATCTCCCTGGAGCCTGGGTCACCATGGTAATGAGTGTGTGAGTGCTTTTCAGGAATTAGAACCCCTTGTCCACTTCAGGCTGGTTGAGACCCCCAACCCATCAACTGGGTCCACGCAGATGTCCGATGTGACCTCTTGATTCCAAGAGGCTAAAAACTCCGTCTTCAGATCATGCTAATACCACGATTTGGTGAACATGCGTCCTGTGAAGAGACATGGAGTCTGACTGCGCTTGTGCACATCATCATTACCTCACCTCTCCTCACCTCCAATCACCTATCTCCACATTTCAGACCACCTTCCCCCCCATCCCATAAATATCCCTGAGTCTCCATTTTCTAGGAAGCAGATTTGAGACTCATGCTCTTGCTTCCTCACATGGATGCCTTGTGGTTAAAATCCTGCCTCTGCTACAATCTCATGGTCTTGGTGTTTGGCTTTCTGGGCAGCTGGCAAAAACGAACCTTGTGTGGTCACAGAGACAAAGACATGTCAGCAATTTAGATTTGAAACCTAACCTATATCTAAGAAATATTTCCTAAGCTTGCCTTTACTTCTTTTTGTCTTTACTTGTCTTTATTAAAAAAAATTCTAATATCATTACATATTTTGAACAGATCAGCACTGATTCTAAGTCATTATACATTGCATCCCCTATGAGTCTCAAAGTAAACTTACCTTTTATAGATAATATAGAAGCTATAAAATATTTAAACATATTTAGTTCAATGTACTAATCATATTATAAATGCCACCTAAACTCATACAGGTCTACATTTTAAATAACACACAAATTAATTCAATGGATCTAGTAAATTTTGAAAATTATCACTTTGGTTTTTATCTTCTATAGCTAGAGTATTTTGTGTGTTTACCATATGTATGACACTGTGAGGTACTTTCTGTATATGATCTGATGTAATTCTAAAATAGTCCTACCAAGTATAGGATTAAAGAGTTTAGATATGTTAGTTAAATTGTTTGAAGTTACATCTCAGGTTAACAATAGAACTACAATGCAAATCAAGTATTACATGACTTCAAAATATATATTTTTAACCACTAGCCTCTGATGCCATTTAAAAAGTAAGCAAATGCTTAGGTTTAATTAAAATAAAGCCACTATAGCTGTCTGGACTCAAGTATCCTTCCCAATGTAAGTAATTTGAGTGGGTGATCAAATTTATAATCTATAGTTTAAGTGTTAAATTACAGACAGTCACTTTAGCTTTTATTGTTTATTTTTACTTAGATCTCACAGAAAACTAAAGACAGAAGCTTGGTTCAGAAAAAAAGATTTAAAAAGGTGAATAACACTGCTTTGTAGTCAACCAAAAATTAATATATAATACATTTTTTGTAATCCTGAACCATGTACTCCGTATTTAATATGATGTATTTTAATATTTACAAGCAATCAAACCATGCTAGATACCTTATAATAGTTTGCAATTAATATGGTTTTAAGAGCAGCAAAATAGTTTTTAAAAGTGCAGATGGGGTTGGCCCAGTGGCTCAGCAGTTTTCACATGTTCTGCTTTGGCGGCACGGAGTTTGCCGGTTTGGATCCTGGGTGCGGACATGGCACGACTTGGCAAGCCATGCTGTGGTAGGCGTCCTACATATAAAAAAAAGTAGAGAAAGATGGGCATGGACGTGAGCTCAGGGCCAGTATTCCTCAGCAAAAAAGAGGAGGATTGGCAGTGGATGTTGTTAAGATTAAGTGGATTCTGTAATATTAAGAAAGTTGTTAATATACCACATTAATATATGTAAGGAGATAGGAGGAAAAGATCTGAACAAGATTTGGCAATATTAAACATCTATTTCAGAAAGAAAAAATGGTCCTCAAAATAGGTATTAATGGATAGTTGTTAACATGACTATATCTATATCTTTCTCTAACTCTATTTCAAACTCTATGTCTATCTTTACCTGCATACCTTATCCCTGAAGCCAGCGTATTATTCAGTAGGGAAATAATAGAAGCATTTCCACCAATAGTAGATACAAAGAGCAGGGAGTGAAGCAGCCAGGACTCCTATCTCTCTGTTTCTCAGTGACCCTTTCATAAGGTCTCTCTAACATGGCGAAATCAGAAACAGTGGACTTCTGATATGACAGTGCAGATTTCTAAAACTGTCTGTTCTGAGAGAGTCTCAGGCAGAAGCTGTGTATTTGAAGACATATAGGATCACTTCTGACTAGTTGTAAGTACATCTGAAGTCAAGGGGGGAGGAAACAGACCTCCAAAACCCCAACTCTCAGTGGAAGCGTATTGACATCATATTGTAAGAAGAGTATGTATGCTGGGATATATTGTGTGGCCATCTTTAGAAAATAAAATCTGTCCTAAGCAGGTAGAGGAACTAACAGGAGTACAGATGTCATTTATAATAATAACAAAGAAGATACAATATTTAAGAATAAATGAAAAATATGCAATATTTACATGAGGAAGACTTTCAATGCTCCTTAAAAACAAAAAAGTAGACTTGAACTAATGAGAAGACAGCATTTGTTCTTGAATAGGAGAACACGACTTCCCTGCCTTAATTTATAAATTTAATGACATCTCACCAAAAATTCCAACACATTTTTATAGAGCTGAACAAACTGTCACTAAACTTAGTTGGTTAAAATAACCATGCAAGAAAAGCTCAGAAGCTATTGAAAAACTAAGTCTACAGGGAGAATTGCCCTACTAGATATTAAAACATGATATATATATATATGTAATATACATATATTTAAAAGTGTGGCAATGATTTATGAATAGACAGACACACAAGTGGAATAACATAAAAAGTTGAGAAATAGACAATAAGATATATGAAAATTTAGTATATCATGAAAGTGACATATCCAATAAATCTCTGAGGAACGTTAGGCCTTTATAATAAATAGTGCTGGTATTAAAGGAATAGACATTTTCAAAACGGTAAACTTAGATTCATAACTCAAACATTTCATAAGAATAAAGTTCAAATGGATAGGGGAAAAAAGATCCAATTGTAAAAATGAGACATATAGGTACAAGAAAAGATGGATGAATTTTTGTATAAATTTAGTACGGAGAAAGACTTTCTTACTATGACACAAAATTCAGATGGAATAAAAGGAAAGACTGATAAATTTGACAGACTTAAAAATCTATATGGCCAAACTGTTACCTAGGCCTAAGGGACCGGTGACCCTGCAACTGGGTCCTTTTGCCCGGAGTGACTCATTGCCCGGAATGAGCCCAGGTTCGAAATAGCAGAGCAGAAATTATCCATTGATCAAGGAATGGAGGAGGGAGAGCTTGTGCTCTAAAACACCTTCTCCCTGAGGACAGGGAAATGGGGATCTTTTAAAGGGCAAGGGGTTGTGGCGTCGTCAGGGTTCTGGGAAAGGGGCAGAGTCATCCAGGAACAGTTGGTGCACGTGTCGTCCTTCAGCTCCTTTGCCCACAGCACCAAATGCGCCCAGCAAGGTATGCGTGGGGGCGGTTATTGTATGGTAATGAAGCAGGGGCAACTTCAGGTCACCTCCAAGTCCTTCCACAGGCGCTGCTCTAGTGGTCCCGTGGTCCATTAAAGCTGGTTTATAGGCGTTTACAGTTGCAATTTCTCTCAGGTGGAGGCCCAGGTGGGCTGAAAAACATCCCAAAGAAAGATGTTAGGTGTGGGGGAAGGCTATGTTTCTCTGTTAGGAATACATGTCGGTACATCAGGAATATGTATGAGTGACAAAACTCCCACTAGATAAATGATAAACTAGAGAAAAATATATGCAATGAATTTCACAAAGGGCCAATAATTCTTATATATATATATATATATATATATATATATATATATTTAAAAAATATTTTAAAATATTTTTAGAAACTGTTTAAAACTAAGGGGAAAGTATTCCTGGTTTCAGCTCTGATGTGTAAAGAGTTTGGAAGTCATAACTTCCGTTCTTACAAAAAGAAAAAAGACTGAACAAGCTGAAAATTAACAAGGTTTCTTTGAACTCCCCAAAGAATTGAGGTCACAGGGCAAACCACCACTCTGAAATCTGGAGAGACAGGTAAATTACAGACACACAGCCAAGATGGGTTTACCTGGAGCTGAAGGACCTGGACAGTAATCTGGTAGCAACACTTAAATGGTAATTTCAAGGATTAGGTGGAGGTTAAATATAGACTAGCCCAAAGGTGAGAACCCTCAGGGGCCCAGTTTTAGGGTAACCTTCACGCTTTCGTTGGTTTTCCTCCAGCGACACCACTAGGATTCTCACTGTGAAGATCCAAGAAAAATTCCCTACTGTTTCTGGCAGGAAAGCAAAGTAACCATTTTGAAATAAACCCAGAGTGTTCTCCATAACAAAGACCTATTCTCCAGGGATAAAGACTTTACAAAATTCTTATCTGCTTGAAAGAAGGGCAATTATCCAACTCCGGCCCCCTATAACCTTCTTGAAACACTTATGAATGTCTCAGCCTAGGGCTGTAGTCTAGGTCCACTACGGACTGAGATTCAATCATAGTATTAAAGCATGCATCCCCTCCCCTTCCCCTCCCCCTACCACCGCATCATCAGGGTTCCAGCATAATAACTGTCAGAAAGTAAGTATATCTTCAGAGGGAACAGCTATGTGTTAAAAACACACAGGCACTAGATGTGGGACAATTGCATCATCAAAATAAATAATAATAGTAATGGATTTTAGCTCATTTAATAAAATAGGAATCGATTAGTCCATATAAACATAAATTATTTAAATAATTAAGGATAATCTGTTTACCTGATTTATTCTTTCACTAACTTGATTGCCTAATTATATTCTAAGCCCTTTATATTCTAAGTAATCACTTAATTACTTAAAAATTAATTAATTTCCAATTAATCAAGCAGTAAGAGAGAACAATAAGATTGTGTTTATGGTATATATATATATATATATAGAACACCGACTAATAAATGCAGAAGGAATGATGGTGTTAGAAAAATCTTTATTTATCAAATATCATAGTAATACTGGATTAAGGGAAGAATTATCAAAATATGTTAATAACAGTGGTAAATATTTGTTGAGAAACAGGATATTTACATATTCTCAAATACTTCTCTATAAAATACTTATAACTTACACTGAATAAGATAGTAACTTTATAGTAGAGAAACTGGCAGAAGCCACCTTACCCAAGTGACAAAAGTTAATAGCAGCAATAATGGGATAAATCACAATCATTTGCCTCCCACTGTAACGCATTTGGAAGACAACATGTGAATTCATGGTATGCCTGACAAAAACATAGAACTTCTATCTAGTCATGAGAAAACGTGATAGAAACTCAAATTGAAGAACATTGTACAAAATAACTCATTTTTACTCTTCAAAGATGTTGAGGTCGTGAAAGCGAAACAAAGGGAGAAACTTTTCCAGATTGAGAGTCTAAAGAGAGGCATAGCAATTATATCCCATATGTTGATCCTAGAGTGGATTGGATTGGATCCTGGACTCAATTTTGTTGTTCCTTTAGTTATAAAGGACATTAAGACAACTGATGAAATATGAATACGATTTGTAGATTATACAATGACTCTATGTAAGTGTTACCTTCCTAATTTTCACAATTGTGCTGCACTTAGTAAGAAAATGCTGTTATTCTTAGAAAATAGACACCAAATTATTTAGAGGTAGTCTGCAGCTTATGGTTAACAGTTCAGAAAAAAACTTATAGTTTGTATGAATATAGAGAAAGCATGATAAAGCAAATGTGCCAAAATGTTAACAACTGAGAAATCTGTATGGAGGGTTATAAAGAAGCTCTTAATGTTCTTGCAACTCTTCTTTGAGCCTGAAAATATTTCCAAATAAAACTTTACCCCAAAAAAGTAATAGTTATTTGTCAGTAGACATATAACAGTTCAAAAATCTTTTAGATCAAGTAAAGACTCAGATATTACTTATTAATTACTTAAACTCAATCAACATTGATTCACTACTTGGGAAATATGATGAGAATTAGAATATTGTTCCTTTCTCCACCATGCAATTGAATAATCAATTTAGTGTGGGAATAAATTAGGCAAGCAAGTTATTATGATAAAAGCCAGGGAAAATAGAAATATTAAGTACATGGAAATATGAACAATGTGCTATGAGAGTGAAAAAAAAGAGACATATCCCAGAACTTATTTTAAGAGGAATTGCTTTGGCCTTAGTGATAAGAAGAAACTTAATTAGTGATCAGTAAATTCCAAAAGATCTTGAATGTAATTTTAGCTTCACTTAAAAAAAGGTTTACTATTTATGATACTAATGATTCCATAGCTTTCAAAGAAATATCTGTTTATAAAGACATTGCCATTGTATTATTTACAACTTGAGTTAACATCCAAAATAGTCTTTGAGGTTTGGTTGTTTCAAATCAAAAGACCACTTACTTTTCCCTATTGTTTACAAATTCCATGCATATCAACAAAATTGAGAAGATATTAAATATTGCTACTTGATTATAAATTTTAAAAGGAAGATCATTAGGTTTCAAATGGTTTAACTCAGAGATTCACAAGGCAGTGATTTTCTGTATCAAAGATTAGGTCTTGGACTGTGTGTAACAGACAAACAGGAAATAATTTAGGTTTTTTGTAGGATTAATGAAAACAAATTACTTTCTCTTTGTTCTTCACTGGAATGCATGCACTATAAAGACAGGAATAAATCCATGCTTGCACCTGTGTCTTCTGGGCCTAACACAGTGCCTCATGCGTAATAGGTGTTCAATAAACATACATTAAGTGGACAAATGAACAAACAGATGTTCTTATAGTAGTGTCCCAAATAAACACATTGAATTACATCAAATAAAACTCTGCTTTCTATTCCTTCCATGAGAATAAAAATAAAAAAACATAACTAATGAATTCTATATAAGCTGTCAAATATTTTCCTACTAAAGGCTTCTTGCAAAACATCTGGGTAAGCTTACTAATAGAAGAATCTATAGTCATTTTAAGGGAAAGGAGATGCTGAGGCACTGTCTCAGTTTATTAACTTAAATTTATGCAAGTGAGGAAAAAAACTTGGAGAGGAGGTGGGGAATAAGAGAAGAGGGGTAAATTTCCAATTCTCACATTTCATTTCAACAAGGCCCAAATTTTTCAGATAAAAATATTTTTATTTCATTTTTTATATATGTGTACTTACATATATACATAGACATGAAACATAGATATGTTTAACATAGATCCACTTTATATACAAAGATTAATTTACAGTTTGCAGTCATATCTTGACTAGAATGATAAATTAAAATCTATTTAGATATTACAATCTGATTTTACATTTTCTACTTTCTTTCCAAAAATAATTAGATGACTTGCAAGATACATAGATATATTCTTTTAAAGAGCTTCCAGAATAAAAATTTAAAAACTGCTATTCCAGAAAGATTAATAAAGTTGATGCAGTTGAATATAAAAACTACCTGTAATGTTTCTAGTCATCCCTGATAAAGAGTTCAATGGGGTAAGTTACATGTGGCTTATTATTGAGAGAGAGAGAAAGAAAGACCACCTCAGTCATGAACTCTAAAAGAAATATGTTATGAAAGGTGTCCTGTTAAGATATCAGAAACAGCTCTAAAGTTGGAAAAAGAAAAATGAAAAGGAAAAATCAAAAAAGCGTTTTAAGGTTTGTACAACTGTATACCATGTTACTTCTGAGAAAGGGCAAGCTGACCCTAAGAGTTGAGAGCTCACTGCTGGCAACCAACCGTCATTCTGCAGTGTTCCTTACAAGATATAAAACCTTTCAGAGAGTGTCAACACTAATCAGATGAAGGCACTCCATGACCTGGATAGATCAAGACAAGAGCAAGACTGCTGTAATCATGACTGACTCTAGACAGAAACAAGAACATAAAGCAATCTCTTGTATTGCAGTTAACCTAACTATTAATTGATGACAGCTCAAACCTCACTTGTTCCTCCAGATGCCTAGATAAAACTTACTAAGGTACCTACTTATCAAACTGACTCTGTTTGCTGACAACATTCAATCCACGACAGATGCCTGTTTCCTTAACCCCTATCCAAAATGACAGCGCAATCCCAGACAGTGACAAGCCCATTCTAATTGACTCTTGCATTGACTTTCAGTTCCCCACAGTGTTTGATTTTCCTTGCTGCAGCAAGTTAATAGACCTAAAATTTTTGACCACGAGTGTGTCCCTGGTGATCACTGGGCAGTTGGCTTTTGCACTTAGAAGAAATATCGCGCTGCACTTTCTAGCACCCATCACGGTATCCAAAAGATGCAAACAAACCAGGAGCTCCAAGGAGCCTTGGTACCCCAACTACTGAGACCCAGGAAATATTTGTTTACTCTGTCATCATAAGGAATGTGTTCTCTCTCATTATTCACTGGTTCACTGGAGTGCTCTCTTTCTTCTCACACCGTATTGTCTCAAGTGGAAGGCCTTCCGAAAAAACAGCCTGCCTCACAGTGCTAAACCCCATTTGGCAATATGAGAATTGTCCTCTTTCCCTGGCCTCTTACGTACAATGCCCCTCAAAGAGTCTTCTAAAGAAGTCTAATATAGTCAGATGGAAGTCTTTGTTCAGGACTAAGGTTTCAGAGCTGATTAATTCAAAATTCACTAATGAATTTATCTACTCATTCCATCCAGTTGCCCATGCCAGAGAACTCCTTTCTCTACCTGTAGGTAACGCACAGCCACTTTCCCAAATATCTGGCTTTATTTTTTTCTCTAACTACCTGTGTGAATCCCTTCTAAATATCTTCTTTACTAAGAAGACAGCTGAATGATGCCCACTGATTTTCATCCTGTATGTTTGTTGATGTGGGATTAGTGAAATGCTGTTAGAACATTTGAATTATAAATATGTAATTAAAAGCTATTTTATTGAAATCTACTCACATATTCTTGAAAAAAACAACTACAACCAATAAAAATATTGAACAATTAAGTGAAAAGAATGATTTGGTAATAGGTAGATCCATATCCAAAACAGTTCAAGCACTTTAAAAAATATTGCCTTGGGAAAATTACTTAATTTTTCCTGCAACTTAACTTAAACACCTTTAAAATTACATAGTTTTACCTTCTTCTGCTATGAATAAATTTAAACATATGTACAGCTCCCAGTACTATGTCTGCCATGTATTATGTTTGAAAGTGAGGTTGGCTCAGAAATCTATCACTCTAATCACTGTAGTTAGCAATCAGACTTGCTTTGGTGGGCAAGCATTGCTGTGTGCTGCTCTTTCCTACTGTACAATAAGTATCCTGACAGCAGGGGCCAAGACTCATTCTTTGAAATCCAAGATTTCAAAGAATCTAGTGACTCTTATTATAAAAATAAAGTTTGTTGGTGCATTAAACTATCCTTGATTGAGCACTACTGTTTTTCTCTTAGCTGATTAAAAAGGAATTATCACTTAAGGTTTTCATTTTAGAAGGGAAAGAAAAGTTAGATTTCTGCCTTTGATAATTATTCATTTTATATTTCACAGGGCTTTAGTAATTATTCACTTTACATATCATCATGGAAATCTAAGGAAGGCAAGAAAGAAAGACATTACTTGACAAAATAAATCAATGCTAAGAACATCAGATATCTTTATTATCTACTACAAGCTCTTTCTCACGTTTCACACCCAATTAACACAAATTATTCAGTGTTGGATCTTTAGTTGTATCAAATTACCAATGACAATAGTGAAACTGTCCTCTACTACTTCTATTTCTAAGATTTACTATGAACAAGTCCTTCTCTCCTCCGGCAAGGAACACACACACTTGGGGAACATTGAGGTAAGCCACGAAATCTTGACGTTTAGCTTTAGCAACTGTTTCATGGTATTTATAGAAAAAACCTAAATAATTAGGCTTTCATTTATATGTTAACTAAACCATTCAATTTGTAATCCAACATTTAAATTTTTGAAGTAATTTCACATAATTTCAAACTTTTAGAAAAGTTGTAAGAATAGTACAAAGAATACCCAGGAATCCTGCATGCAGGTTCAACATTTGCTTTCTCTCTTTTTCTCTTTCTCTCTTTCTCCATGTATGTTATAGATGTGTATGCATATATACATATACGTGTACATATACATGCATCTATTTTTCCTAAACCATTTAATAGTGAATTGAAAACACAATACTCCTTTACACCTAAATAGCTCAGCATGATTTCTAAAAAGCAAGATAGTACTTTACATAAAAGTACTGAATCAGTAAATCAGCCTAAATACTAAGGTATTATCCAATCTACAGACTTTCATTTACATTTTACCATTTATCCTAACATTGTCCTTCATAGCCCCCCTTCCTCCCCAAATTTAAAAAAATCAGTTGTAATCAGTTGCCATTTATCTCTAATATCCTTTCATTGAGAATAGTTTGAGACTCTCTTTATATTTTATGACACTGATATTTTTGAAGAGTATAGACAAGTTATTTTGTGATCTGTCCCTCAGTTTGGTTTGTCTGCCTTCTCTCATGATTAGAGTCAGGTTTTATACTTTTGGCAGGAATACTACAAAAGTGTGGTGGACTTACTCCCTGTGAATCTTAACAGGATGTACCTGAGTCTATTAGGCCCTTTGCTGGGAACACAAACCTTGACCATTAGCTTTTGCCATTGTCAGGTTTTGCCACTTTAGAGCTGTTATGTTATTATTTCACTCATTATAATTAATAAGTACCCTGCAGGGAGATATTTTGAGACTATATAAGTATCCTGTTGCTTCTCAAACTTTTACTAGTGAGTTTTTACACCCATTGATCATTCTTGCTTAATTGCCAAATTGTGAACTTAATTCCATTATTCCTCTGTATTCGTTAGATGGCATTCTACTGTATGAAAGACTGTTTCCTTCTCCTGCATGTGTTTATTTATGGAGTGCAGACTTATAAATTCTTACTTTATTTAATAGGTTATAATGCTTATATTATTATTTATTTATTATGTTCAAACTACCCCAGATTAGGCCCTTGTAGCTAGATTCTGTGTCTCTTTGACAAGTCTCAATCATTCTGTGAATATATGCCTGCTTTTTGGCATAAAGAGATATTTCATACTCATCTTGTATTTTGCCTGCCCCAGCTGTGAAAACAGCTATTTTTTCTGGTTCCCTTCAGTTGAAAATAGTATTAAGACAATATCTGGGTACTTGGTGCCTTATTACAACTAGCCCAAGGAGTGGACAGAACTGGGAACTAGATGTTTGTACACACATGAACACATACTGTGTGTGGGTGTATGTGTGTGTGTGTGTGTGTGTAAGGAGTGAGAGAGAAGCATATAAGTAGAAAAAAAAAGACGTCGATAGTGGAGAAAATCAACAAAGCCAGAAGTTGGTTCAGTGGAAAGATTGATAAAATTGACAACACATTTTCAATATTAGTCAAAAAATAGAGAAATATACAAAATTGCAATGTTAGGTATCAAAATGAGGAAACTGATATGATCATTCAGAGAAAAGATGATAATATGATGATATTATTAAGTACCTTATGCCAATAAATTTGACAGTTTAGATGAAATGAATAAATTCCTTGAAAGACAACATTTACTAAAAATGATAAAAGAAGTAGAAAAATCTAAGTTAAATGCTATTAAAATTAAAAAACGTACTACCTATTTTTAAAATGTATCTTTTATTTCTAGCCTTCTCAGATAGATTTCCTGATGAAGTTCTCCAAATATTTAAGTGAGAAATAACACTCTTCCAGAGATTAGCAATTGTAGAAGCAATTCCCGGTTTATTTTGTGAGGCCAGTATGACCTTACTGCTAAATATGTGACAGACATTGTAATAAATGAAATTACAGACTAAGTTGCATCATAGACCTAAAGGCAAAAAATTCTACATGATATACTAGCAAATTGTCAGTCAATATATAAAAGTGATGATATGTCAAAACTTTGTTAATTGATTTAGACGGTTTAGAGGGATTGAAGGCATTGTTCAATGGATAAAGCAAAGTGCAGAACATTTTGTGTATATGTTTCAAAGATTATTTGACAAAAATAATTATTTGTTAGTGAAACAGCCAAAAATGGAACAGAAAGATCTTAAAGAATGTGTGTTTCTGAGAAACTGAATGCAATTTTAAAATGTATATTAAAGCATAATATCTTTGTGTGAGTAAGACGAGTTGGAATAAAAAATCGAGAGTATTTATCCTATCTGTTATTTAGAGTATATACAACACTATAGTAACATATATGATAAATAAAAATGGAAAGGACAAATATGTTATTTAAAGGATAGGGACAGGAAAATGGCTTACTACATAAAAAATTTAATGTTATAGCTCTACTTTTTATCACATAAAATGATGAAGATCAAATAGATGTAAGAATAAATTTGAAAGATGAAGCTTGAAGGCTAATGGAGGAAAATGCAAGAGAATATTTTTGTGACATCAGAGTGGAGAAGAACTTATTAAACAAGATTCCAAAGAACCATATATTTTATATATTAGGTTTGACGATATGAATCTTAATGACAAACACCATGGACAAAGTTAACAGACGGTTGACAGGCGGGAAAAATGTCATATCAAAACAGACAAGGGATAAGAATCTGAAATATGCAAAGAACTCTTACAAATCACTAAGAAAATGACAGGAAATCTGGTTGAATAATAAGCAAATGAAATGAAAAGGAAATTTAGATAAAAATCTAAATGTTTAATAAAAACATGATGAGATATACAACTTCACAAGTGTCAAAAAATGCTAAATAAAAATGAGATGACAATTTATATCTCTCAGTTTGTAAGGCTGAGAAAAAGAAAATTATATCAGATGTCATTGAAGAATGGTAAAGTAGAAAACTCCCCATACATTGATGCTGGGAATCAACACCAGCAGGGATGTCCTTTAGAACAATTAGGCAGTACTGAGTGAGAAGAAGGATATGTATATACTTCCCATGACCCATCAATAACACATTTACGTATATAGACCAGAAAAAAATTACAGAAGGGGATGTCCCAAAATGTTAAGCATTGTTTGTGTTAGCAAGCAGTGAGAAACAACCTAAGAGTCCATCAATAGGGGAATATGTAAATAAAATGAGCTAGGTATATTTCATAGTATCTCTATAACATAAAAAACACTAGATTATTTGTGCACGAGACAATACGGAATGATCTCAAAAACAAGACTTAAAAAATAGGATGTGTATAAATATAAAACATTTACACAAAAACCTGTGCTATCTATTTTGAAAGGACATGTAGAAAAAAAATTCTATTATCTATGGGATAGAGAGGAAAAGAATTGGAAATTATAGTTAAAGGGGGAAATAATGATTGCTGAGGATAGTAAGTCGCGAGTTTAGGAGTGAGATTATCTCAATTCTGCACTGAATTCCAAAAAAGGAAAATAAAAAGGCAAACAATGAAATAGTGACATGTAAACTGGAAAAGCGTTTTCTAAATAAACAATTATTAATAATAATAAAAGGAAATAAGTCTATCAGATACAAATGATATTGGAGAAATGTAGTTCATGAAATTAGAATACCAGATAAACCTAAATGTCTTCCCACAGGAAATGCTGCGAAAAGGAAAATAAGCAGTGCCAGTGGGGCCATTTGCAAACGAGGCTTGTGCAGCCTCAGTGTCTGCTCCAGTAGCTGCCACAAAACAGTTGTGCAATAACTGTTAGCTGAGTAAAAATGAATAAATGATTGAATGCTTCCTACTTTTTCTTATCCGGTTGGAAAGGTGAAATTTGGTAAGATCACCAAAGTATCAGATCTTCTTTATTATTAAAAGTGAACTCTTGCTTGGGAAAAAAAAAAAAGAAAAAGAATGATGCCATCTGGCCACAAATACCCTTCTGTTCTAACCGCTTGTCTTGTACTTATTACCTAAGGGTATAAACCAGAATGCCAACGTGCTGCTTGTAACTCATCCAAAATTAAATAGTGCTGTATTGTAGCTTCTGGATGTTAAAGATGTCGTCTCGAGATTATAACTATAGGAGTTTGGTCTCAGCCTGAAAGTCAATATTTTTCCCTTATTACCTGGGTCTAGACATTCACTGTGTATGTGACTGCCAGTGAATAAAAAATGAGAGAAAAATAGTGTGGTATAAAAGGTCTCATATATTTCATATTGTCATTATAGAAACTGTCTACATCAAAGGTACAATATGTCAACTGTCAGTCTCATTGCAGTTTTCAGATGTCTTTAGTCCTATGGAGATAGAAAGGTAATAAAGAACACTTTCACATTTAGACTCCAGATTAAGAACACTTTATCACATTCTCTCCTTTCTCCAGATTGTCACCTTGTCAGTAGCCTTGAAGGTACTGTGCAAAATTGGCATCCACGTAGTGAGCTATATAAGAAGTGTTTTCAAAGAACATGTGCAATTATTTTAATAGCTCATATTTTACCATGTCGTACTATTTATAATGAGTTATATCAAAATGTTTCCTTAAAATCACTACATTTGTATACATATATGGATAAAATTTTACATGTTTAAGGAATTGTATATCTCTTTGTTTTTTTTTTAAATAAGAAAATGTAAATAGTCAATGGGAGAAGTGGTTTCATTTCTAAAAGTTTTGCTACAAAGGGACATAAACTACAGGAATAAAGCAAAAAATTGGCAAAATAAAGAACTATTCAGGGGCTGGCCCCATGGCTGGGTGGTTAAGTTCATGTGCTCTGCTTCAGCAGCCCACGGTTTCACTGGTTTGGATCCTGGGCATGGACCTATCACCACTTATCAAGCCACGCTGAAGTGGCATCCCAAATAGTGGAACTAGAAAGACCTACAACTAGAATATACAACTATATACTTGGGGGGTTTGGGGAGAAGAAGAAAAAAAACATAGATTGGTAATCAGTCCAAGTTTTAAAATATAAAAAAGAACTATTCAGCTAAGCCAGGGGCAGATTCAGAGCAGGTATATTCAAAATAATAGAGCTTGGACATAAACTCAGTACACTGAGGAGTTGAGTTAACTCTCACTGAGAGAGAATGATTTCGTGAAATAAAGTCAGTGCCCATATGCTGTTTCTTTAGTAACAGTAATTAGAGGAGGTATATGGGAGATCTTTGATTTGGCCCCTGAACCAGCTCTGAGAAGCAGCAGAATGCAAGGGCTCTCTTGCAGACCCTATGAGAAGGAAGATGCTCCCTGGGTGTCCCCTAGAACATCAGAATGTAGCCCACATAAAGATTTTAGCTAAGGTATCAGACTAAACATAGAAACAAAGGCTTTTTATCCAGTACAAAAGTATTGAGTTTTCAAGTCTCTCATAAGCAAGTCATATTGATCTATAGGTTTAATGCAATTCCTATAAAAACTCTAGCAAGATTCCTTGAAAATATAGACAAGCTTATTCTAAAATTTTTATGGAGAGGCACAGGCCCTAAAATAGCTAAGAATGTTAAAGAATACAATGGGAGAAGTCACTTTACTCGATATTTATAGCTACGGTAGTCAAACGAGAAACAGAGAACAATAGAAAAGAAGAGCAAACCCTACGTAGAACCGTGCAAATGTGCTCAATTGATTTTCAACAAAACCACAAAAACAGATCAATGGAGGAAGGATAGCCTATTCAAAAATCGTGCCAGAGCAATCAGACATCCACAGGCATAAAAACAGCCCCAGGCCTGAGTCTCACACCATATACAAATTAGATAAAAACAGATTGTGAAATGTCCAACTATAAAACCTTTAGAAAAAGAAAAACAGAATACCTTTAAGATATGGGGCAAGACTTGATATCAAAAACAAGATCCAAAAATGAAAAAATAATGCTAAATTGGACTTTATCAAAACTGAAAACTTTTGTTCGACATCATGGCAAAGTGAACTTGCCCAGGACTCTCTCCCCTCCAACATACAATGAAAAGGGGCATCCATATTCCAGCAGAGGACATCCTAACACAACACAAAAACGTCAGAGAGACACACAGCCATACAATGGAGGGCGGAGAGTCTGGAAGCCCCTCCGAGGAGCTGGAACCAATAAGAGAGAACTTTGCTCCTCCCCTAAAGATTGTGATTTGCAACTGCGGGAGACTCCATGAGGGAAGAAACGGGGGAGGGGATGTTCATTTGTGGGAACATAAGGACTCCTGAGGGCCCATGCAGCTAAGACTAAAAGGAAATGAATAAACTCTCTGAAATATTCAACTCAATTAGTCAATGCAACATAAGAATTATAGGTATTCAAGAAAGAGAAGAGAAGGAGAATGGAGCAGAAAGCATATTCAAAGTAATAATAGCAGAGAACTTCCCAAACCTAGGGAAACAGAAGGAAATCTGTGTGGAAGAGGCTTCCAGATCTCCTAGATATGTCAGTGTAAAAAGACCTACTGCAAGACATTAGTAGTAAAACTGGGAAAAGTGAATGACAAAGAAAGAATACTCAGGGCAGCAAGGCAGAAGAAAATAACCTACAAAGGAACCCTTATAAGACTTTCAGGGAATTTCTCTGCAGAAACCTTAGAAGCTAGGAGAGAATGTAATGGCATATTCGAATCTTTAAAAGACAAAAATTTCAGCCAAGAATACTCTATCAAGCAAAAATAGCCTTCAGACATGAGGGGGAAATAAAAACTTTCCCAGACAAATAAAAGCTAAGGGAGTTCATAGCCACGAGACACTACCCACAACAAGAAATCCTCAAGAAGGCCCTCATACCTGAAAAAAATGGAGAAAATGGTCATAAAACACAGAGTAAAGAGATTAATAGGTAAACAGAATCAGAATAGGATAGCAAATAATCAGGTATACCATTAAGCTGAAGGGAAGGAAAACACCAAAAACAAAGATAATCCTGTCATTTTAACCACCAACTCACAACACAAGATAGAATAAGATGTGAGCAAAACAACTTATGTGGGGAGGAGGAAAGGGACTGAATAGATTTAGACTAAAGAAATAAGGGGCCATCAGAAAAATGCACTATCTTATGCAAGAAATTCTGAATACAAACCTCAGGGTAACCACGAAACAAAAAAGCAGAACAGAGAAACAAATAATAAATAAGCAGAAAACCAAGAAAGACATCATAAAAAACTGCATAATTCAATGGGTAGACCAAAACACACAGGATGAGAAATAAAGAAAATGCAGGAAAACTGGAAAGCAAGTGATAAAATGACAGCATTAAGCCCTCATACATCAATGATCACCCTAAACATAAATGGATTGAGTTCTCCAATAAAAAGACACAGAATCACGGGATAGGTTAAAGAACAAGACCCAACAATATACTGCCTGCAGGAAACACATCTCAGCTCCAAGGATAAAAACAGGCTCAGAGTGAAGGGATGGAAGATGATACTCCAAACTAATGGCAAACAAAAGAAAGTAGGTGTTGCAATACTTCTATCAGACAAAGTAGACTTCAAGATAAGACAGGTAAAGAGAGACAAAGAAAGACAGTATATAATGGTCAAAGGGACACTCCACCAAGAAGAAATAACACGTAAATATGCACCCAACACAGGAGCACCAAAGTTCATAAAGCAACTATTAACAAACCTAAAATAAGTTATTAATAATAAAACAATAATAGTGGGGGACCTCAACACTGCACTCACATCAATGGATAGATCATCCAGACAGAAAATCAACAAGGAAACAGTGGAATTAAATGAAAAGCTAAACCAGTTGGACTTAATAGACATACATAGAACACTCACCCCAAAACAGCAGAATGCACATTCTTCTCAATTGTGCATGGAACGTTCTGAAGGATATACCATATGTTGGCAAAGAAGGTATGCCTCAATAAATTTAAGAAAATTGAAATGATAACAAGCATCTTTTCTGATCACAATGCTATAAAGCTAGAAATTAATTACAAGAAAAATGCTGAGAAAGGGACAAAGACGTGGAGACTAAACAACATGCTATTGAACAAGCAATGGATCATTGATGAAATTGAAGGTGAAATGAAAAAAAAATCTGAAAAATGAAATTGACAACATACCATACCAACTCATATGGGATGAAGCAAAAACCATATTAAGAGGGAAATTTATCACAGTACAGGCACACCTTAACAAACAAGAAAAATCCCAAATAAGCAATCTCAAATTACCCCTAACTGAATTAGAAAAAGAAGAACAAGCAAAGCCCAAAGTCAGCAGAAGGAGAGAAATAATAAAAATCAGAGCAGAAATAAATGCTATTGAAATAAAAAAGGCAGTAGAAAGGATCAATGGAACAAAGAGCTGGTCCTTTGAAAAGATAAATAAAATTGACAAACCTCTAGCCAGATTTACAAAGAAAAAATGAGAGAAAGCTCAGATAAACAAAGTTAGAAATGAAAGAAGAGAAATAACAACAGACACCACAGAAATACAATGGATTATAAGAGAATACTATGAAAAACTATATGCCAACAAAATGGATAATCTAGAGGAAATGGATAAATTCTTATACTCTTACAACTTCCCAAAGCTGAATGAATAAGAAACAGATAATCTGAATAGACCAATCACAAGGAAAGAGATTGAAACAGTAATCAAAAGTGTCCCAAAGAATAAAACCCCAGGACCAGATTGCTTTCCTGGGGAATTCTACCAAACTTTCAGAGAGGATTTAATACCTGTCCTTCTCAAGCTATTCCAAAAAATTAGGGAAGTTGGAACACTTCCTATGAGGCCAACATCACTCTGATACCAAAGCCTGATAAGGACAATACAAAAAGGGAAAACTACAGGCCAATATCACTGATGAACATAGATGCAAAAATCCTCAACAAAATTTTAGCCACCTGAATTCAGCAATATATCAAAAGGATCATACATCATGATCAAGAGAAGTTTATACCAGGGACACAGGGATGGGTCAACACTCATGAATCAATGTACGTGATACACCACATCAACAAATTGAGGAATAAAAACTACATGATCATCTCAATGGATGCAGAGAAAGAATTTGACGAGATCCAACAGCCATTTATGATAAAAGCTCTTACCAAAATTGGGATAGAAGGAAATTACCTCAACATAATAAAGGCCATATATGACAAACCCACAGCCAACATCATACTCAATGGGCAAAAACTGAACGCCATCCCCCTGAGAATAGGAACAAGACAAGGATGGCACCATCACCACTCTTATTCAATGTAGTACTGGAGGATGTGGCCAGAGCAATTAGGCAAGAGAAAGGAACAAAAGGAATCCAAAGAAGGCCTGAAGAAGTGAAACTCTCACTGTATGCAGATGACATGATCTTATATATAGAAAATCCCAAAGAATCCACTGGAAAACTGATAGAAATAATTAAAAACTACTGTAAAGTTGCAGGGTGCAAAATCAACTTACAAAAATTGGTTGCTTTTCTATTCTCTAATAATGAACTTGCAGAAAAAGAACTCAAGAATACAATTCCATTTACAATTGCAACTGAAAGAATAAAGTATGGAGGAATAAATTTAATCGATGAGGTGAAGGACTTATACAATGAAAACTATAAGACCTTACTGAATGAAATTGATAATGACATAAAGAGATGAAATGAGGTTCCATGCACATGGATTGAAAGAATAAACATAGTTAAAATGCCCATGCTAACCAAAGCAATCTACAGGTTCAATGCAATCCCAATCGAATCCTAATGACATTCTTCAGGGCAATAGAACACAAAAATCCTAAAATTCATATAGGGCAACCAAAGACCCTGAATTGCTAAGGCAATCCTGAGAAAAAAGAACGAAGCTGGAGGTATCACAATCCCTGACTTCAAAATGTACTGCAAAGCCATAGTGATCAAAATGGCACGGTACTGGTACAAAAACAGGCACACAGATCAATGGAATAGAATTAAAAGTACAAAAATAAAACCACACATCTATGGACAGCTAATCTTCAACAAAGCTGCCAAGTGGAGAAAAGACAGTCTCTTCAATAAATGGTGTTGGGAAAACTGGACAGCCACATGCAAAAGAATAAAGGTAGATCATCATCTCATGCCATACACAAAAATAAACTCAAAATGGATCAAAGACTTGAAGATAATTCCTGAAACCATAAAACTCCTGGAAGATAATATAGGTAGTACACTGCTTTGACATCAAACTAAAAAGGATCTTTTCAAATACCATGTCTTCTCAGACAAGGGAAACAAAAGAAAAAATGAACAAGTGTGATTTCATCAGACTAAAGAGCTTCTGCAAGGCAAAAGAAACTAGAATCAAAACAAAGAGACAACCCACCAATTTGGAGAAAATATTTGCAAATCGTATACCTGATAAGGGGTTAATCTCCATAACATATAAGGAACTTACATAACGGAACAATTAAAAAAAACAAACAGCCTGATCAAAAGACGGGCAGAGGATACAAACAGACATTTTTCCAAAGAAGACATACAGATGGCCAATAAACACAGGAAAAGATGTTCAACATCACTAATCATCAGGGAAATGCAAATCAAAACTACACTAAGATGCCATCTTATGCCTGTTAAAATGGCTATAATCACTAAGACTAAAAATAACAAATATCGGAGAGGGTGTGGAGAAAAGGGAACCCTCATACACTGCTGGTGGGAATGCAAACTGGTGCAGCCGCTATGGAAAACAGTGTGGAGATTCCCCAAAAAACTGAAAATAGAACTACCATATGACCCAGCTATCCCACTACTGGGTATCTACGCAAACAATTTGAAATCAACAATCCAAAGTAGCATATGCACCCCTATGTTCGTTGCAGCACTATTCACAATAGCCAAGACATGGAAACAATCCAAGTGCCCACTGACCGATGGTTGGATAAAGAGGACATGGTATATATATACAATGGAACACTACTCAGCCATTAAAAAAGACAAATTCATCCCATTTGCAACAACATGGAAAAACCTGGAGGTAATTATGCTTAGTGAAATAAGCCAGACTAAGAAAGACAAACATCAGATGATTTCACCCATATGTGGAATATAAACAAGCACATGGACAAAGAAAACAGTTCCCTGGTTACCAGGGGAAAGGGGTAGGGGGTAGGCACAGGGGGTGAAGGGAAGCACTTATGTGGTGACAGTCAAGGAATAGCGTACAACTGAAATGTCCCATTGATGTAAACTATTATGAACACAATAAAAACCCTGAAAACCTTCACCCTGTTAAAAGGACGAGAAGGCAAGCTATTTTCTATAAGGTATATTAATACCTCAGGAGACAAAGTACTTGTGTAATTCTAGAAAGCACACAATTTCCTCATTAATAGAAGATTAAGCCCAAAGTATTCATTACTCAATTAGCACGTGCTTTATCCCAGAAAAAAATAGTTATAATATGTACGATACCATTTTGGAGCTCTATATGTACATGCTCTGGAATCCATTTTGATATTTTCATTTCATTATATGTTGCTTTAAAGAATTAACAAAATGCTATAGTCCTATAAATACACTTCACAGTGAAGTGATACTATGGGATCTTCCTGAGACCTGTATTTTGTAATACGTAGCTCCGTGATAGTGTTCCTTTGTCCGGAATTTGTACTTTGGCCTCAAGGAAGTTTGCCCTGCAAATGTGCAAGTTACTATTCTGTTAAAAACTCAAGAGGATGCCTATGCTGATTCTAGGATGGTCCCTGTTGTCCATTGTCTTGTATGTTCACAACTTTCCTCCAGTTTTATAGTTGTTTGTGGCCATCCTTTCATTATGGCCAGAATAAGCCCCTGCTCAGTCTCTTTTCCAATAAGATGTTTTCTTAATTTTTATTTTCTCTTTAATGTTTCTGAATCTCATTATCCATGATCTATTTCTGTCTTTATTATTTCTTGTTTTCTATTTATTTGGGCTTATAATGCTTTCTTTTTCAACACACTCTATAAACTTCTAACTCGTGAATTTTGTTTTATTTTTGCACGGAACTTGAACTGGTTAAGTGATTATTCCATCAAGTTCTATTTTTCCTATTTAATAAGCAGTGGTGGTAAGGATTTAAACAAGGGTTTTTTAACTCTGTAAGAGGCCCTTTCTGATTGCGAGGTTCAGTCTTAGAAGCATGGTTTCAGTGGTTTCCCAGTCAGACCTCACAGGGTATAAAAACATCCCTCAGAATTCAACATTGCTCTAGTAGCTCAGCTAACTTGTCATCTTCTCAGGGGTATGATTCCGTTGTTATTACTTCAGTGCTCTGCCAGTGTGGTGATCTGGCTAGTCTCTGTCTCTCTCACTCCTTTTCAACTACTGCTATCTTTATTTCCTCTGATTTCTCGCTTTATCATTTTTGCTGGCTCATTGCTTCCGTTTCTTAAAAGCACTGCTTCCTGTCATCTGTCTCCATATTTTTCCATTTTATACAATCTTACCCTCTGTTAATTCTCTTTATGCATAATGCATTTAAACTTTCCTTTAGAAATTATTTTATTGCATTAAAAAAATCATGATTAAGGATGAATTACTTCTAGTGAGCAGAATTCTTAAGGCAGTCTAACCTGCAAAACTCTGGAAAACCATACATATCTGTCATTGAGTCTATAAAAGACCCCTGGTTTATTCTGGCCAAACTAGTATAGCAAGATAACACGATACCTGTCATGGTAACCATTTGTAAAGACGGCTTTGTTCAGAATGGGGCCTATTGATCTGAAGTTTTCTCAGAGCATTATGTCCAGTACAGGCACAAAAGCCATTATCTATCTTCCAACTCTTTCTTATTCATGATAGCTTTGACTTTCAATAAATAATAATATAGATTTATGTGTGTGTGTTTATGTGTGTGCCTGTGTGTGTAGAATGTTCTTTTGGTTTTCAAAGGTCTAATATGGACAATCTAACCCAAAATATTTAAGAAATAATGATATCTTGATTAAAATTCAAATTAAGAATAATTTCTTTTCTTATGAATTTAATCTTTGTTATTATTATTTTACTTCATGAAATATAGCATAATAATTAATAGCACAGGCTTTGGATTCAGACCATAATTGGATTCAAATATTATCTCCAGCAATTTTTAGCTTTCTTATTTAGGTGACATCATTTACATATTCTGAGCTTTAATTTAACTTTCAGGATTCTTTCAACTGTTAAATGATATAGTGCATATGGATACAGCTTATCACAGGGCCTAGGTTCATATGAATTGAATTAAGCATTTATTATTACTATTATCACTTTCTGCTAGAATCCCTCGTAGAAAGTGGTGATCAAGCTACTGTCTATATGTCTGACATCAAGAGTTATGCTATTATAGTTATGTTAATTTTAATTGGGAATATCTTTATTTTTGAAATTAATAGCTGCTCAATTAAACCATTGGATAAACTTACTGAGATTAATTTCAAAGAAATCCAGGTTGTGTAGGAACCTACGCTATTGTTATAACACCTGCAACAAAAGTCACTTACCAAACTTTTTAAATTTTAAATATAACTACTTCAAAAAGAATCCATACTAGTGGGAGAAATGCAAAATGCTCAGTGATTTGAGAAAACTAGGTCAGTTATGTTATCTCAGTTATGACACTAAAATATACTCAATGGCTTTGTAAACCTTAACTGACTTTTGTTGTCTTGTAAGAGCAAATCACATTCTGAGGGAAGTAATTGTTTCACTTTAAGTAACATGTGTTTTCTGCTTTAGTTCTGATATCGCAAACCTCTATGTGATTTTAAGAGTGTTAAATATTAATCAAGTTTAATTGATATCTTCTTCCTTGAGTGAAATAATCTCATTGAATACATGAACAGAGGAATTGAAAACATATATATCTGTACAGGAACAAAAGCCGTGATCTATCATTGTTGGAGCTAAGACAGGGATTGGGTTGCAGTCTAGAATCATCATTCTGAGGCTCTGCTGAGACCTTTAGTCTGAAAATAATAAATATAAACGTGGAATATTGCCCTGGTTGGGCAATTTCTCTCAGATCCTTTACTATATTGCTTAGTGAAACACTAGTGAGAAGACCATAGGTTCAATAAAGTATATGTCACATTTGTAATATATTCAGATTGTAATTATGTGATTTTTAAAGGGAAATATTACTAACATGAACGTTATATTCCTCACGTCAGGAAACTACAAAACAGATGAGTTATTTACGTAAAATATCTTCAGGGTTGTATGTTCAAACTGATGTTAAAAATCAGTAGATGTACCATTAACTCTTTTATTTTCTCCTTACTCTACTGTGTCACTAGTAACAAATGTAATTATTTAAATTAAAAAATGGTTACCTACACAGGATTTGTGCTTGGGATTTAAAACAAACTAGTGAAGACAGAGCATTTTGAAATCATTTTTATGTGTGGTAAATAGAAAAATAATGGTTTCCTCCAAATTGTATATTATTTCTTAATAAAGTTAAGAAATAAGCATAATTTTTTGTGAAAATGTTCAAAAGATTTCTGTCATTTGAAATATAGAGGTGGCTCTTAAGACCATCTTGAAATTTAATTTATGTTGGAAATTGAAGCTGTTGGATGGAGCAGGGGAAAATCCCCTCTCTTTCCTTCTTGTGTTTTCTTATGGCTGGACTAATAATAAAATTGACACAAGACCAGAATAACAGGAGAAAAACCAATTTGATATGTATGTATTGGAGATTATGATGCTCGGAGAGTGAACAAAGCAGGCAGTATACATATCTTTTACAGAAGAAACAATAAATTTGTTCAGAATTGACAGGACAAAGAAACTTAGGTTTGAGAAACATAAATAGTGAGGAATTTAAGCAGAGTTTACGCTTGTGTAGTAAATTAGCAAGGTTTGTTTCTGCAGGCTTCTTGGCCATGCATCCCCTAGCTCTGGTGTTGAGGATGCCGGCAGAGCATCTTTCAAATGGGAGATTTACTTCCTGCTTTCGGGGGCAACAGATACAGGAGGGTCAGAAAGCTTCTCAAGTAACTTTAAGTCAAAATAATCAATATGCGATTGTGGGATATTTTGGGGTGGGCCTGCCACGGACCCCAACAAGGCTAACATAATAAAGGATCCCATCAAAGTCCTGGAGCTCCTGGATTCCAACTAGGGTATCAGAGGGAAAAATGGCCCTTTTCTTATTTCCACCAATGTCCCAGTCCCACCAGAGGTAACCAGTTTCAATTGCTTTAGTTGTTACTTTTTAAAACAGTTGACATCATAATTTTTAAAAATAGTTATATGTTTCCTGTGTTGTCAAACATGTATTGAATACATTGACTGAAAGATGAAGAGTTTAATTCACCTGCACTACTTTCTATCTCCCTACACTTTCTTGTTTCTACCTTTTTAGACAATTATATTTAATATT
Source organism: Equus caballus (assembly GCF_041296265.1). Classification (NCBI taxonomy): domain Eukaryota; kingdom Metazoa; phylum Chordata; class Mammalia; order Perissodactyla; family Equidae; genus Equus; species Equus caballus. The sequence continues at coordinate 35,383,479 of NC_091710.1, read as the reverse complement.
CTAGTATTTATCTTCATAACCTTAAATTGTGTACTTATTTCTTGATTCACCAACTCTTGATAATACCTTTTTATTCCCTCCTATGCACTATGAAGAAATCACTCAAATTTCACTTTTACTTACTTTTCTACTTATCCTCCATCTGCTAACTTCTGCTGAGTGTTGCATTATTTCTATATTGTTAGGGTTTATAATATTTACATTTTTCTTGGTTAAAATTTTCTATAGATCAAATCTAAAAACTAAATTACAACATAGAGGAAACTATAGTATTATATTTATGTAGCTAATTTTTATTTAAAACCACATAGTTATTCGGCCTATAGTGGTATTTACAGTGCTATTGTATTAATATTGTGTATTGAGAAGACAATATTCAAAACATTATAGTCAAAGAGGTTTTATTTTTACAAACACTATAAAATGCTCAAAATCATGTCTTGAGTTAATTTGCTTCATCTGTGTACAGATTTTTCGTTTTTCCCCACATTATCTTTATTTATACCTGTGAGTAAAAAAGGAATTTGATTATATCTCATTATCAGGAACATTCAGATTTTTTATATTATACATTTTGTTACATAAAATCTACTTCTTCTTAAAGACATTGCAGTTAGCCCTTTAATATTATGATGTCTTCCTTGCATTATTTCTTTTTACTTAATATACAATATTTCCATTTGTTGATCTTTTGATCTTTCTCTTTAGGCCTTTAGTCTTCCCTTAGTATCTAGGAACTTTCAGCTCATTCACATTTCTAGATATATTACTCTATTGACAAGACACAGTAGCTTGTAAAGGATTGGGGTAAGTGATGCACACAGTTAATGAGACACCACTTTGACTTTCTAAAGTGTCAAAATAGAGAGGATCTGACCCTGGAGTCAGGCAATTTACTGTGTTTCACTCTTGGATATAATGTATCTTTCTCTGGACACTCCCTCAACTGGTTCCACTGAATTTATAAGGCGTTGGCTGATTGGCCCAGAACTTCCAGACAGCATTTATGGTCTTGAATAGTTTACAAAGATCTTTGATTTTACCTTTTTCTCAATTTTATTTTTTCTCAGTTTTATCTTTTTATCAACTCTGTCAAGTAAAATAGGCATACATGAATATTGAATTTTATATGTTAATAAGTTAAATCTCAGATTAAATGACTTTACCAAGATCTTAAAATGAGGCTTAAGGAGCTTCAGACAATCTGTATCTAAGTTAAACAAATATGTCAAATTTTATTGAAGAATAAATGAAATTCTCTGCCTTGTGACGTTTGTGAACTTTACCTTCACAAATAAAAGAAATCAGTCTAGCTACTACTCTTGGTGTGATTAACAATTAAATTATGAATTTATTTGGAATAAAAAAATACAGAATATAGATTTTTGAGATTTTTAGTACAAATTAAAGATTTGTTCCTGTTTGACTGACAGTCGAATGTATAAATTATCTTGCATTCCTGACATGATTATAGCAAAACATCTGCTTGTAGCTTATAAACCAACAAAGCACACAAATACATTGGGAATGAATAAAATGTGAAATACAGACAGAAGAGACTGACTGCGTAAGTTAGATATAATAACATTTGTATTCTAGGACAGTGTTAGGACAAATGCCTTATTTGAAGGAAAGGAATGTTAGCTTGCCAAACTGAAATTGAAATATACCTAATTTTTGAAAATATTTAACAAGTATGTTTGTCATCAATGTAGTAGAAAATTGCTTGGGGATAAATCCAGATGCTTACAGTTCAATTATGTCAACTTTTGAGAGAATGAAGATTTCCCATTTGGATATAACTTTGTATAACATTTATGTTGCTTCACTAACAAAATATTTGAACATATAAGTGCTAAGAATTGAGCGACAAATACAAGTTACATGAGAATTACAAGTAATGTTCTTTAGCTTCAGAAGTTATTTCTTAGAAATTTTAAAAAGCAATCTGTCGATATAATATTTTATACATATATGTTTTGACATATATATACACATTTGCTTATTTAATAATTATGTTTATATGCTTACGAATTTGATACTACTGTAGTGTCTATGTAGTATCATATTGTAATGTCATATTTTGCTTATTTAGTTTACATTTTGTCCTCCCTGATTGACTCCTGTGGTACGTTTATGTCTTCTTAGTGTGTTATAATATTAGCATACTATAAATATTAGATTATTAGTGTGTCACAATATTATTTCTTTGCTAAAAGTAAGATCTTCTTACTCTTAATTTGCAAGATTCACTAATTTTTATTTTTTTACCCAACTTCCCACAGAAAAACTCTTATTCTGTTCACCTGTGAATGGTGGCACTACGGGAATTATTTTCTTTTCAGTGTTTTCCTACGTTTTCCATGTTTTGTGCAAGAAAACATTACTTTCGTAATTAAAAATAAAAGATTATTTTCTAATAACATTAAGTGCAGATTATTTTCTTAAAAGCAATGCTACATAGTCATTCAACAAACATTTATTGTTTCCTTTTTTTAGGGACTGTGTTAGACGCTAAGATTAAAACATTGACTTAATTGTTATTGGGGAACAGGTAAATAAAAGGTAATTAAAATGCAGTGAGAAAGATGCACTTTTCTAAGCAGATATAGAATGCTACTCTGCTTAAAACCAAAGATGCTGGCTTAGTAGAGGTAGTGATATCTAAGTTGACAACTGAAAATGAATAGAAAAGAGTCAACAAAATTGTTAAGAGAGTTCCCTTCCAGGTTCAGGGCATATCTATGAGAACTTGATTCATGAAAAGGCCCAACTTCTTCAAGTAATGTTCACTAGTCTAGAAAGTTAACCCATAGAATGGAGGTAGTTATGGGAAATTTCCAAAAATAGGTAAAGCTAGAATAAAAACAAATCGAAGTGAGTTGACTATTTTTTCATCTTGAAAATTTTATTTATCATCCTTAGGTCACTGGAGAACATTTCAAGATTTTAAACACGTAGTAAAATGAATAGACTTTCATTTAAAAAAATTTCTGGGGGCCAGCCCAGTGATGTGGCTGTTAAGCTCACGTGCTCCCAAAAAGGCCTGGGGTTCAAGGGTTCGGATCTCGGACATGGACCTACGCACCGCCCACAAGCCATGCTGTAGCAGCATCCCACAGACAAAATAGAGGATGATTGGCACAGATGTTAACTTAGAGCTAATCTTCCTCAAGCAAAAATAGGAAGATTGGCAACAGATGTTAGCCCAGGGCTAATCGTCCTCACACACACACAGACACAAAATTCTGGCTGCGTGTTGCAGAATACATTTCAGAAGACCGGACATGGGAAGACCAGTTAGGAGGCTATTAAAAGCACCAGGTGTGGGAAGATTTATCTGTAAGCTGAGGCAGAAAAAGCTTATAGAGATATTAAGAACATGAAAGGAACAGCGTGGTAAAAGGAAGATGTCAAGGATAAGACCCAAAATTGTGACTTGGGAAGTTAATTGCCTGGTGAACATATTCTCTTAATTACCAGATGTTTGGAGTAGGCTTAAATGAGGAAGATATGACATGTTTTAGACACAATGAATTGGTTATACCTGTGGGACACCAGAGTGAAGCTGTCTCCTGGACAGCTGAGCATAGAGGCCTGAGTTCTAAAAGAGATCTAGGCAGAAAAGGTACAATTTTTCAATAAAAAATCCTTGACCAAGATTAAATCACTTAGTAGGTATATGAAATTCAAAGAGAAGGCCAAGGATAGAATCACAAGGAAGTCCATCTTTTAAGGACGGGCATAAAATAAGAATAATAATGGTTAATATTTATGTATTGGTTTCTATCTGCCAGCAAATTTTCTAAATTATTTACTCATAATAACACAATTCTCTCACTAACCCCATAAGGAGAAAAATATTCTTACTAGGGTTTTGCACATTAAAAAATAGTCATAGAGAAGTTGAGTGACTTGCCCTAGGTCACAGAAATAACACATGAAAGAACAAGATTTCAAACACAGGCAATATGGCTTCAGAACCCATGCTCTTAAACACTATTCTCTACTACCTTTGGAGGGTCCATTGAGATAAGAATGCCCAGAAGGTAGTCGAGAAAATTCATGCGAAAACCAAGAGAATGTTTTGGCACGGAAGCTAAGTGTTTCAAAAGGTGTTATAGACCAAATGTTAAATTAAATGGCAGAGATCAATTGGGTTAAGGAGCAAAGTTACCCAGTGGATTAAAATTAAAACTGACAGGGTGTACAGTTTAAAGTAAGCCAGATAGACTAAAGAGTGATTGGGAAGAAGTTATGGACAAATATTGGAGATGTTCCTACGTGGACAAGGAGAGAGTTGTCAGGCAAATTTTTTGGAATTAGCTCTAATTGAGATAGGTAAATTCTCTTGACTTTTAAAGCTTGGTCCATTTGTCGCCTAGGCCAAAAGACGCTTAAGCCTATTACCTCTCCTCTTGCTTATGGATGTCATTGGTATCGATGCACCAGAGAACCCCAGTATGTCTTGCACCTGGTAATATTTGATCTGATGTCAGCTGGGACAGAACCCTTGAACCCTGGGTCCCTCTCCTTGCTATCTCTGCTTATTTCAAATTTTCTTGACTTTGATGTCACCACACAAACTTGGTTTCTTCCTTCCTTTATAATTTTTTTTACTGTTTCCTTTCTTGTCTCCTCTTCTCCTTGCCTCCCAATATAAGATTTTCCCTCAGATTCAGTTATCATCCTATGTTCTACTTTCTTTATTCATCATTTCTCTCCTCTTACACTGCACTCTCCTTACCCACCAGCTGATATTGACTCCTAAATCAAAAAATTAGCTCCAGGCTGGAAATTTCTAAAATTGTATTTTAATTAAGTTTTCGAACCTGAGTTCTCTTGACTGTTTTATTTCAAATTTACATTAAATTTGCATCCCTACATTAAACTTCAGGTTCATGAATTTATTTTCATTTGTACTCCTCTCTTCTATGCCTCATTCTTTCTTCTTCCCACTAAATGCAAACTCTGAGAAGGTAGCCACCATACCTCCCTTGTCATCCCTTCAATATTGCAGTACCTAGTGTATGCCTTGCATTTTGTACAACTTCCCTTCTCCATTCTTTAGTCATTCAAGATCAATAGCAACATGTGCTGATCTCAAGACTGTCTTTTCTCCGTCTCTGCTACATTAACTCAAATCTAGTTTCTCATCCATTCATGCCTAAATTATTTTAGCAGCTTATGACCTGGTCTTGGTGAGCCTATACTTCTTACTGCTTTTTCTAATCAAAAGGAATTCTTTGATGAATGTGATGGGCATCCTTCAACACTCTTTTTCAAAAAGACATTAGGGGCCGGCCCGGTGGCGCAGCGGTTAAGTTCTTACCTTCCACTTCTCAGCGGCCCGGGGTTCGCAGGTTCGGATCCCAGGTGCATACATGGCACTGCTTGGCACACCATGCTGTGGTAGGCGTCCCACATATAAAGTAGAGGAAGATGGCCACGGATGTTAGCTCAGGGCCAGGCTTCCTCAGCAAAAAGAGGAGGACTGGCAGTAGTTAGCTCAGGGCTAGTCTTCCTCAAAAAAAAAAACAAACAAAAAAACAAGAAAAAGACATTAAACATAGAGTAGAATTTTAGGTATGTGTGTTTTTATATAAATTATATCTTTTGTTTACTTTTTTACAACCTGATTTATTCCTTTACTAATATCTTTTAACTATGTTAAGAAGATCAAGTTTATGAATTTTAATGGTACCTTAAAATTCCATTACCAAATATGCCACCTTTCATTTATCTAGTCCCTTGCTGCTGTATATTGGGTTATTTGCAGTTTTTCCCAATTATAAACCCTCTTTCAAGTCCATTCTTGAGCATATCTACTTGTGCAATGGTGTGATTGCTTCTGTAGACATTTTCAGAATTTCTCTAGAATAGGGTAGGATCATTTTCACTGTTGATTGATGCCATCAACTTGCTTCCCAGACTGTTCCAAATTCACCTTTATCAGCAGTTTATGAGAGAATTTAAACAACTTTAAATTCTTCACTAGGCTGGTAGATAAAAAATTCTTAGATTCATTACTTTAAAAATGTTTATGCCCTCAATGATAAGGGGATGCCTGTCTTTAAGTTGACTGGCCACTTATATTTCTGCTTCTTTGAATTACCCATTCATGTTCTTCTTATTTTGTTTTATGATTATTATTTTTACTCAGCTCCACCTCTGTCCCTGATTTGCACAACCTACTGTAATAGAGAGGGAAATACCACCCTTTGAATGATGTCCATTTCACATTTCAGAGTACTTTGTTTTATTCTTTATGTTTGTAGCTCAAGTCCAGAGAGTCAGTAAGAAGAGTACAAACGTATGGCAAAATCAGGGAACCCTACAGAGTCAATATTTTAGGATAATTTTAAAATTATTTATAAAATAATAGGGCGACCAAAGTAGACTTAAGGGTATTACTATTGGTTTACATCATAATCTCTTCAAAAGATAAACTGCAGGACCCAGTTCTTTTATAATAATAATTCAAATGTATTTCAAGGGCCATTTTTCTTATTAATTCCATATGTACACAATATATCATGAAAGAATTTCTTAGTGGGTTGAAAAATTTCACTAGGAAGCATTAGAATTATTTGCTTAATATTGATTTAAAAAGTGAGAGCTTTAAAGGGACAATTTAATAGAAATTTATTTATTGACTAAACATGCTTACCAGAAATAAATTCTACAAGTAAGTTCTGAAATGGTCTTTGCCTTTTTCCCTCCCTCTCCCCCCAGGCCCCCACAGAGCGTTAAAATTCTGCAGGTTTAATTAAATATGCATATATGGCTTTTTTTTTTTTTTTAAGATTTTATTATTCCCTTTTTCTCCCCAAAGCCCCCCGGTACATAGTTGTATATTCTTCGTTGTGGGTTCTTCTAGTTGTGGCATGTGGGACGCTGCCTCAGCGTGGTCTGATGAGCAGTGCCATGTCCGCGCCCAGGATTCGAACCGACGAAACACTGGGCCGCCTGCAGCGGAGCGCTCGAACTTAACCACTCGGCCACGGGGTCAGCCCCTGCATATATGGCTTTTTAAACGGAGTTTCACAAAAAGTTATAAACGTTACAACTCAAAGTGACTATCTTTAAGCCACAATAAATTTGAGATAGAATTAATGAATTCAGTTTGAGATCATTTCTAAGTGTATTTTCAGAAATCAGTATATTTTAAATTAGTATTTGGATATCATTTCTGTGATGCTACGTGACAGTTGAGTAAAAACGGGAACAAATTTGTAAGTAAGTTTCAGTGTCAATAAATTGATTGAAAATATTTTATTCCAGGAAACAACAGGATGAGAAGTTGAATGTAGTTAAACTGACATTCATCTCTAATTCAAGGCAGAATTTAAGTTTGCATGTCAAACCTTATATACTGGAGAACCATTATTTACCCACTTCCCCAAAGGCACTCTTCAGAACTGCAAACAAACTGAGCTGCCTATTAGCAGTGAGAAACCTGCAGAATTCTAAATGTATGTACATAAGAATATATGCATAGATAGATAAGTAATGGATAGAGAGAGAGATTAATTGAAGCATTTTGCAAAATAGCATGAATTAGATAAATTTCCTCCCAGAAACTTTTTCCAAGTAATAGATTCTTTATTAGAGTTCCTTATTATGAATATGTAGATGAGGAAAGTCTCATCTTATATCGTAACTGATTTTCCAAGAAGTGTAGCCATATAAATATTTTATTAGAAATAAAAAGCAATTTATTGCTGATATTTTTAAATGCTAGTAAAAACTAGTATTCTCCTAAAAATCATCATGTTCTTCCATGGCATGGGAATGTCATGGGAGCCATTGGGTTCTCCCAGAAAGGTTTTTTGCTTATTAACACAAATGGAGCTGCAAGATTTCAGTTCATTCTCTAGTAGAATATATTCCAGACACTTAAAGAAATTGTCACTACCACCTACAAAAGCAGCCCTGAAAAATGGAATTTATTCTTAATATGGATTGAATGAATTTTCACTAAAAAATACTAACTTTCATTAAAGAATATGCAATGCAAATAACATTACTGTTTATATCTTTCTTACCAGAAATCAGGCACCATGCAATGCACTTTACACATGGTATTCAAAAAATTGTAACAAGAAACCTGCATTCAAGCTTTATCCAGATTCTATATATGAGGAAAATTAAGCTAAGCAACTTGCTCCTGTTTATATAAAAAGTAATGATTGGGTTTGGGATTTCATTCCAACTCTATCTACTCAAAAGACCAAGTCCTTAGCTTTTAAACATATTCTCAAGATAAAACAAGAACTGAAAGAAGACCTATCTGGCCCACAATCAGAAAGATATTTGAACAAGCCAGTTAATTGAATTTAAAAGAACAATATAGAGAAAGTAATCTCTGAATTAGTCCATGTGGTTTCTGAATTTCTCTATGTTAATCTAAAATCTTTTGTGTTATTATCATCTTGCTATTTTTGTACTTGCCTGGTGGTTACTAAAATAAAATATTATACTGTCTGTTATCATTTCCTGCATAAATGTACATGCATTTATAAACCACCTTTTTCCAACTTTCCACCTTTCTTCAAATGCTATGTAAAATGATACAGCAAGACAAAACAGACATTTAAAATTGATAGTGAAGCAATTATTACAGAAGGAAAATGAGGGTAGTTAAGAGAAGAGGAAGGCATGACTGAGCTTTACAGCCAAACTGTAAGTAGAAATTTCCTATGCATGCTAGACTGGGCCAAAAAGATTGTCATTAGATTTCTGACAGCCAACCCGAAGAAGGAAATATGAGCATTTACTTGTACCAGAGTGTCTGTGAGGTAGAATCAACTAATTGCTCAGAATAAGTAAGTATGAAGTAACAGCAAGGTCTAAATTCCAATACCTGTAGTAAGAATGCAGCTATTTTATAGAGTTGGTTAAAAGCAAGAATTTAACTTTGACAGCTAGACTTGCTGGGTTTCAGAGTAATAGCCATTCATGAAAGTTATGAAGAGGAAAGTGATACAAACCGAAATAAAAGGCCACTACAGAAGTATTGTGACATCGTCAATAAGCAGAGTCAAGAGCCACAGCAAAAGGTGATTGAGAAGACTGACCCTGCATGCACGTAGAGATGAGCAATGGAAACCTCAGGTTTCATCCAACACAGAAAAGAATCTCCCTAAAATATTAGCAGGGAATATTTCTAAAGCACTGGTAACCAAATGACCTTACTTAGTCATTAAGTAATTTCAGCAAAAGACCTTTCAACTATGTGACAAATAAAAATGCAAATTCCTGGTATATTCTTACCTTAAGTCATGATTCCTGGGAAGTAGACTCTGAGATGGATCTTTCGAACAGGAGGATTATTGGAGAGTGCACTCAACATCAATAGCTCTGACAGAGAGGCAGAAGGAGCATTGGAAAGAGGGAAGAGTTGAATGGCCATGCACTTGTCACAAAGGCCTTAGCTCTTCCCCAAGCAGCCCGGGAGCTGGATGACTCATTCAGACTGGCCCCTCCCTGAGGGCATGTACCAGTCCTTGAGTGCATACTCTCCAAAGGATGCTATATCACATCCTCGGCTTGGGGCAATTCCTGGAGAAGGTCTCCTCTGACAGTCACCTGCCGCCAATGCTCTTAACAGTAGGGAAAATGGGTGCTTCAGTCCTAAAGGCGTGATCAGGATAGCGGTCTACAAGATTCACTACAACTCAAAACTAAAATAGCTAAAAAACATGTTTGGGGAAAAAATGGCTACTTGAGATTATCGCATATACGCTGGTTAGACATTTAGAATAGTTTACAAACGTGACGGGTTTTGTTTCAAAATAATCCTCTGCATTTCTTCTTTTGATTAGCATTCATAGCATTCACTGTGAGATGGCAATCTTGTAAAGGCTATCCATGGTTTCGGTCATTACATTATTATATTCATACAATAAAATGGTAATGTTGTTTTCAATCTCTGTTGATGGGCAGGGAGAAGGAATACAGATTCCTGTCAACCAAAATAGTTTCATCAATAAAAAGACATAAAAGAAACTATTAGTTTGAATTTCAGTTCCAGCAGAATAATAAGATAAAAATAAGATAAGACGAAAAAATTGGGGCCAGCTCCGTGGCCGAATGGTTAAGTTCGCGCACTCCGCTGCGGTGGCCCAGGGTTCGGATCCTGGGTATGGACATGGCACTGCTGGTCAGGCCACGTTGAGACGGTGTCCCACATCCCACAACTAGAAGGACATGCAACTAAAATATACAACTGTGTACGGGGCGGGGGGGGGGAGGGGTTTGGGGAGATAAAGCAGAAAAAAAAAAAAAGATTGGCAACAGTTGTTAGCCCAGGTGCCAATCCTTAAAAAAAAAAAAAGAAAAGAAAAAATTATTCTGTTTCTAACATCTGAAAATGTTGGATAATATGTAAAAAAAAAAAAAAAAAAAAAGGCATTAAATGTATCATTAAGCCATAAAGCGAAGAAAGAAAATCCTCAACAAAGAGGAAACTGTAAACCGGAGCAGAAAACCCTTGAGCTGCCTCAGTGACAGTTTGACACTCATGGGATAACTGGAGAAGAGGCTGGCGGTCTCCAGGAAATAGGTGGTTGGAGCTGACATCACCGCAACAAAACAAGTCGTTGGAGGGCTACATCTCTATGAGAAAAAAACTAGGAAAAAGAAATCTAACAACTAGTTCAAGCAGATGACAAGAAAGTTTGCTGCACTTCTGCCTGCATAAAGAAAAGGATAAGCTAGTAACATGAAACCCAGGGACCTAACTGGGATTGTTTCCATTAAAAAGCATGCGCGCGGGCACACCCACGCACGTGCATGTAAACACAGCCAGGAGACACAGGCAGAGACACATTTCCATGTAGCTTGTCCGAGGTCAGTTGTGATTTCATCTGTTTGTCTTGCTTTCACAAACAATGATGACTTCCAGGTTTTCAGCTTTATGTAGGATGCTCAGTTCCATCTCCCTGCCCACACCCATTCAGAGCCACTTCTCTTGTGCAGGGCCTGCAATTTCACTGTAGTCATCAGCTGTAGGGACTATAATTGCATCTGCTATTCATCCCCTCATCCTCCCAAGACCAATTCAGCGGAACTACTCTGCTTTAGCGTCCCTCTATTTTGAACACATACATTTATTTGCTCCTCCCTCTGGGTAAGCAATGTATTAATTTTGCCCTTCTATTATTACCCTGCAAGTCTATGTGCTTATTGTCTGTGGTGGTGGGGGTTAGATGTAGCTCTGCCCACTATGTGGTCAGTATCCTAAGACAGTCTACTGATTCTATTCAAATGCTACAGATGAAATCTTGTGATTTTCTGATGCTTTTTCCTTTGGGAAATCAGTATTCCTGCTAGCTTCTTTATGTACGAATGACAGAGAGTTAACCTTAGCAAAAGGCCATAGAATAAACAGACCTTTCAAAAGGATTTCTCCCCAGACTGTTACCAGCATCTAGTTTCTTTTCTACCCTCCAGGAGTTCTGCCTGTTTTGTTTCCAGTTAACTGTGCCTATCAGTGCTCAGTTGAAACTGCAGTATCCCTAGTGGTTTTCTCTTCCATAAACCTGCAAGAGGCTTTTTCTTTTCATTTTGTCTTTGTTGCTTCTGCAGTTTCTCCATTGATGCATCTAGCTCAAAGTTATGAAAAGTTAGACAGAAATTATCTCTCTTAAATGTAATGAATCTTCTCATGAATTCTAGTCCTTCTGAGGTATTTTTGAAATGTGATGGTAATAGTGCTCCCTAACTAGGTTGCAAATACATGTTTGTCCTTCCTTTGACGTGAACTGAATTTTAAACAATGGCAGATCCAAAAATTTTAGATTTTAAAAATATGCATTTGTGTATGGAAAACTCTTCGCTTTCATTATTTAATTTAACTCTTTTAGAGCATAACAGTATTTATTTACTGTTTTTATCCCCAGTTTCCTTTTTTCACTTCGGTTGAGGAATGTGAGAAATTTAGCCAAAAAGAGTCCACTTATCCCATCCTTATCTGTTGCTTATAATCCTGGTCATACTAGGGACAAGATGATTATTTTTAAATTGATCTTGTAAGGTTTAATGGGAAAAGTAAGTTTATTAAACAAATTCTAGGTAATCTTAGGATGGCTACAATTTTTTAAAGATTTTCCTAAAGATTCACAGATAAAGCAAAACCCCAGAAAGTAAATTTATAAAATATACTTTAAAAGAGTTGAAAAACATATTTATGTGTATTTAGTCTCTTATAGCAATGAGAGAATAATTTGTTTAGCTTCATCCTTCTCTACTCCAGCAATCCCTGTATAAACCATAAGGTGATTTGCTAAATACTTCAAATATGCTGCTTTTATAATTGTGCTCAGATTGCTAGCTCCTTAGATATTGGCCAGTGCCTTATCTGTTTGTTTTTAATATTGTTGGGTACCTCCTGGTGATAAAACAAAAGGGCCCCGATTAGGTGGATACCCTTGGGGACAAGGGACTGATGTCTGATCTCCGTGTAAGAGCTTTTAGGGCTCAATGCTAGCACATTATTGAAAATAAACAATCTCTTAGTAAATACGCAGTGGTAAAATCTCACCGTGACTACTTTTTGTAACAATAGTAGCCCACACGATAATTTAAATACTTCTAAATCCAATGAAAATGTATTCTCTTTGAATGTTTTAAGAAGGAAATTTCTATTTTCAGTATACTGCTGGAAAGTGGTTTTTTCCAACCTTTACTCCTAGCCAAAATACTGATTCACTGATTCATGAAGTAGGGCCTGATTCAGGACTTCTTAGGTGCCAGAAACTGAGCTCCACCCAGGGCCTACCTGATCTCTCTCATCTGTCTGTCTCTCTTGACTTCCTCATCTTAAACATGGCCCCGAATGACTGCCCCCAGCACACCCACACCATCCCACGGCTGCCCCTCTCCAGCACTTCTGCCCTCCTCCCTCCACTACCCAGTTCTTCTCTTTTTATCTTACTTTGCATTTCAAATGTCAGGAGCATCTGGTCAGACTATGGCTGGGCTGGCCTCACGCACTGGAGTATATTCCTGCTCAATCCGCAGTGGTGATGACAGAGAGGAGGAGATTTTGTCACGACCTATGCAGAAATGCCCCTTCTAGGACTGTGACAAGAGAACTTTCTTTAAGATGACTAAATGGACCCAGCAAAAACAATCACATATTATCCAAGGCAAAGTGAGTATCTAGCTTGGATGAATGGGAGGACATGAAATGTCTCATTTGGCCTTTTAACTCTATTTGCTTGTGTAACTTTATGTTGGTCAGACTGCTTCTGTCCTCGCACCTGTGCATCTGATGCCTTGTCAGTCTTCTCTCCGCTTTGAGACTTCCTTGCCTCTTCAGACCAGTTTCTCACAAATAATTATCTACCCACCCCCACCCCTATCATAAACCCTAGTTCCTTAGTAAATAGATTCATGCCCCTGACGCTTCCTGTTACTTCAACAATCACCTTTCAGTACTCTAGTTAAAATTCTTTCCCAACTCATGGGACACATTATCAATGATTCATTTAAGGATAGACGTTCTAACGTGTTTTCTGACTAACAGTATTTATATAGGACAACAATATTACTTATGCCGTAAAGGATTACATTTACCAGTAAGTTTGGAAATTGCTAGATTAAACACATAAACATTTTTTTAAAACAATACAACTTTGCTGAGCTTTTAATTGTAATCGTGTATCTATTATGCATCTCTAAAAGGGATATATAATTTCCAATATATTTGGTCCTAGAACTTTTTATGGCATATCTAATTGGACTGTTATTCCAGAAGATACACTTGGAGATAAGCTAAGTATGTTAGAGTCATACTATCTGCTCTAAGCCTCAAGCCCTACAATTTTAGAGGTTTAACACAGCAAAGTTTATTTTTCAGTCATTCAGGAGTCCTGTGGATGTGCTGTTGTTTGATGGGTGACTTTCCTCCATGTGGTCAATCAGGGCCACAGGCTCTTTCCACATTTTTACTCTCAGAGTAAAGGATATGTTAGGATCTCAGAGTCCTTACTTCCAGCGTAACAAAAGCATGTCTGCTTCTCAGAAATCCTGAGTTGACACATGCCATCTCTACTCACATTCCTTGGTGAGAGCTGGTCCACAAATCACACTTTGATGCAAGGGAACGTGTGAGGAGAATCTAGTCCCCCTCTGGGTAACTGTTTCCAAGCCACACCACACTTAATGAAAGGAGATCACTATGTATTGGTGGGGAAATACCCATTTCTTCTGCACTGAGTTAAACGAGTTTCTTATCCCGCCATGTAGTCTATAGGAGAGAAAGAGGGAGAAGAAAGGAATTAAGGAGAGGAATGCCTTCTCCTTCTGGTAAATTTGGTAAAGATAGTTCCAGACAACCCATTTTGGTAATGTGAATGCATTTTCCCAGTAGAACACAGCTGTGCATTTTGGCTAGGGTATTTTTCCTATTATTTCCAACATATTAATAAGTTAAATGTTAAAATAGATTAGTAAGTTAGTCTGGAATTTAACCACAATTTACAATGTTGTTTCTATAGCAAAATGTACGTCACATTCTTTGTAAAATTAAAAAGAACTTTTGCTGATTATTATTAGTTTGGAACATGACTCTACTAAGTTTTGATTTCCCTAATATGTTAAAATTGAGCCCATTAAATAAATCTAGTAAAATGTTATGAACGTATTACATTCTATAGCTGCGTAGACTCCTGAAAGCTCTTTAGTTAAAATATTTTTAAAAAATGATCCAATTAACAGGCTACAAGGGCTGGCCTGCGGCCAAATGGTTAAGATCTCACCCTCCACTATGGTGACCTGGGGTTTCCGGGTTTGGGTCCTGGGCGTGGACCTACACACGGCTCATCAAGCCATGCTGTGGCAGCATTCCACATTTAGTTGTAAGTTGAATGACTTACAACTAGGATATACAACTATGTACTGGGACTTTGGGGAGAAAAAAAAGAGTAAGATTGACAACAAATGTTAGCTCAGGGGCAGTCTTCTTCATAAAAAAAAAAGAAAAGAAAAAAGAGAAACTCTTTAAAAAAAGAGTCTATAAAAAATTTAGAAAATGATGTTTGTGTTTCATGTACCTGGGTAAGAAAAAACAATACTTTAACCTTTCATAGAGGGTGAGAGATATAGTCTTAGCCATCTGTCTCTTGAGAATATAAAAACTTACACTCTCATATCAAATTCGTTTTTGAATTTTCATTTGTCTTAGATTTATCTCCATAACTATATTGTGAGGTCCTTGAGAGAATATGCCATGCCTTATTTTTGTTGACCATTCATTCAGTAAATATTTGCTTATCTTGAGTTATGTGCCAAGTATTGTGCTGACATTGGGTATTGAATGATAGAAAAGATATGGTCTCTATCTTGAAAACATTTCAGTTTATTGAAGAAGATAGAAATTAAAATATATGACTAAAATACAGTGCAATAGTGTAGTTATACATGTCTATCTTCTGGAAATGAATTTGTCTTGGTACATGTATTTTATGCTCTTTTATGAATGAATATTATTATTGTTGTATTTAGATTTAAAAGAAACACACACCCGTGTAAAGAGAACAGTTATGGTGACAGGTCGGTTGTTTGCAAACTTTCAAGGAAGGCATCTCACTCATCCAGAGTGGTGGCAAAGGTGAGCAGAGATGAAAAACTGGATCAGGAGGAATGGCAAGATCATTCCCTGAAAGACAGCATATCAAGAATCTCTTTCCAAACCTACAACACGGTATTAAGACCTTCGTTAAGGATCTTGACTTTTATCCCTGTCTCATAAACAGTCACTGAGTGATTTAAAGCTTAGAGTACCATGAGAAAATTTCCATTTAGGGCTGAAAAATAAGCTCTGGATGCAGTGTGGAAGATGAATAAGAGAGAAGCCTGACTCAGGTCAGAAAGACATGGTAGAAATTTACTGTAAAACATGACACAGGTTTTTGACTACGACTGTGTCAATGTGAATGTACATAAATGGATTGTTGTCACAGACATAGAAGGTGCAATCTATTGAATGAAGTGGTCAGCTGGATAAAGAGGGTTATGAAGATCACAAATTACCATAAAAATAAGGATTGTGGTATCCTTAGTCAGGGGAGAGAAGGAGAAGGGCGATTGCAAAAGGACCAGCAGATGGTATCTGGGGAGCTGGCAGTGTTCTGTTTCCTGACCTGGCTGAGAAGAGAGTGGGGAGAAAGGTGATAGATGCCTGGCAACCAACTACAAATGCTAGTTGATTGATGTGAATTTTATTCCAAGGAACTACCCATTTCTTTCTTTCTTTTTTTTTTTTTAAATATTGGCACCTGAGCTAACATCTGTTGCCAATCTTCTTTCTTTTTTTCTTCTTCTCCCCAAAGCCCCCTGGTATATAGTTGTATATTCTAGTTGTGAGTGCCTCGGGTTGTGCTATGTAGGACTCTGCCTCAACATGGCCTGATGAGAGGTGCCATGTCCATGCCCAGAATCCGAACCAGCGAAACCCTGGGCCGCCAAAGTGGAGTGTGCGAACTTAACCGCTCGGCCAGGGGCCAGACCCTACCCATTTCTAATTATATCATTATATACTTACTGAAATGCATTTACTTTTGTATCAGTGGAAATATTCTGGACTAATTCTGTCACATAGAAATATTATTCTTAATGGCCCATATCTGGAAATAGCTCATTCATCAGGAGTTGAATGGCTAAATAAATTATGGGCTTCTTATACATTGGAATAAAATTTCATGTGATTGAATTAAAAGTATAATATTGAGTAAAAGAACACAGACACAGAAGAATTCCTACTATATGATTCCATTTACATAACATTCAGAAATGTGTGAATGTTATGTTTTAAGAAGCAATTTCAGCTGGTAAAATCAAAACGTGAAACCAAGGAATGGCCCTCCTAAGAGTCGTGTTTGTGGGAATCTGTACTGCGGATGGCGAGGTTTCGAAGTTGAAGGGATCTACGAAGGACTCCTGGAGTACTGGCAATGATCCGTCCACACCTGGATAGATTACACAGATACTCCCCATTATAATAAATCATTAAGCTGTGCTTTTATTTTTTATCAACTTTATAGTGTGTGTGTTTATAAAATAAAATTAAAATGCAATGAGGGTAATTTGACTAAGTAAAAGAAAATGTCTTCTTTCAACTGATTTAGGTTAGTTTTTATTTTGCTCTTTGAAAACTGCACCCGTCTTTCTCAAACAGAAACTCTTTGCATCGTTTTTATTGTATGTGAAAACCAGAGTTGAAAAAGTTGCCTCCAAAATGGTACCTAACTATTTAACATTTAACTCTCAATGTAAACTTAATGTTTGGTGCTATAAACAGAAAGGGGCAGAATTTATTTACACATCCTTGTGTTAATTCAAAGTACCTGGCTAGTGATGCTGAGGATGGTGCTCAGAAAGTGAACACCTTGAAGAAACATCTGCTTTTAGATGGTTAAGTTAAAGAGTAGGATAATAGTGTAAGGCGTGAGTCTGAGAAAATAAGTGCTCAAAAAATTATTTTCCAAAAGAAAGTCAACCCCTTAGAATTTTTGTTCACTTCTCAAAAAATAAGAGAATAGAATACCTACATTAAATATTTCTCCTGGGAATTACTATAGTCATAAATATTATTAGCTTAAATCTATTCTTCAAATTCAATCATTTTTTTGTTATACCTCAATCATTTTCTTTTGTTTTTTATTTTTCCCGAGGAAGATTAGCCCTGAGCTAAGATCCGTGCCCATCTTCCTCTACTTTATATGTGGGACGCCTGCCACAGTGTGGCTTTTGCGAAGCGGTGCCATGTCTGCACCTGGGATCCGAACCGGTGAACCCTGGGCTGACGAAGCAGAACATGCGCACTTAACCGCTGTGCCACCAGGCTGGCCCCCCTCAATCGTTTTATAATAAAGTATCTATCCTAAAGTTCACTATTGTGATTCAGAATTTTAAAAATTCACTGATACTGATTTAAGATGACAGTATTTTTGACCTAAGACCACAGAATTTTAAAGTTAAAGAAACTTTAAATATTGTCTGTATATTTCTGTAAGTCTAGATTTAGTTTTATTTTTGGTTTACCCTCCACAATCTACTCCAGAATAAATTATTTTCCAAACAAATTTGGTGAAAGTTTGTCCCAAGTGTCAGCTACTCTAGAGAATAATGGCAGATCTCACTGACATTCTTTTGCGTGGCTCCCCAAAGTGAATTTCATATATGACATATAGAATTTACTTTAATTCTAGAAATCTAGAAATATACCCTACCAGTTTGATGAAAATGATTTCATTCCTGAAATTCACATATATACGTATGTATTCTTTTTCTCTTTTACGAAAGAATTTTTAATGACATTTTATAAAGCATCTGTAGTTGGATTAGTAAAATAAAAAGAAAAGTGTGTAGAAGAAAAAATTAAATATGAAAACCATGATAATTTTTATGAATAAACATAAAGCCTAAATGTGGTAAACTAAAAGATGAGGAAAATGTGATAAATACTAGAAAAGGAGAAGCATATCATTTCCTAAGGAATACATTTCTTTTTCCTATTGCTAAATTCCTAAAGAAATTTCTTACACATGAAGAACCACGAATGAGGTAATGGAAAATACTCTCAATAAAACTTTTACGGCAATTTAAGAAGTGGAATTCCTGTGGCTGGTTATTTTAGGAATCCTCAATAAAAATTCAAGACATTGCAATGGACTTCACTTCAGTGCAGGAATTCTGCCAGTGGCTACATTCATATTATCTCAATATGAACTCTTTCAGCTGCCAGCTTCTATCGAATGCTAGAAGGTAGACTTGAAGAAAAATGAGTAGTTTTTATTTTATACTATATTCTTTCCAATAATATAATCTCTTTCAGCTGGAATTTTTACAAGAAATTATAGCCTCTGGCAAGTAACTAGGGCTAATATGCTCTATTCTTGATTAAAGACAGATGCATTGATTTTTTTGAACAGGTGTTAGGATCAGCAGTGTTTCATAAAAATTAAAGAAATAAACCTAATGGAAGACTCATTTACAAATATATCAAGAGCTTCTGTCTTGAATGATATCTTTTAATGGGAATATTTACAGAATGGAAGAAAAATGAAGGATACAATCTAAACTTTATTCTTAGTGAAAAAAATTACACACATGCACACACACATATGTGTGTATCACAGAGAAGGATAAAAGATTATTTTTTCTCTAGACCATTACCCACAAAAATTACTAAATATAATAGCTGTGCACCGTTTCTTATCTTTTTTGTGAACTCTAATTAATCTTACCTTGTGATCTAAAAGATCTTATTCATTTTATTTTATTCCTATAGCTTCCTATGGATATAATGCTTTGTACTGAAATAAATGATAGATTACTTAATGCATTTGACATATTCTTATTTTTAAAATATATCGTGCAAAATAAATGATATAACTCTATGGCTTAAAATAGTCAATGTATTCACCTGACCAGTCTCCTTAGTATCATAAGTTCATTTTTCATTTTTGTATATTTCTATTGTTTAAATAGACTTTATTCTTTTAGAGAAGTTTAAGGGTCACAGCAAAATTGAGAAAAAAGTATAGAGATTTCTCATATACCCTCTGTCCTCACACTTGCATAGCCTCCCCCACTATCAACGTCCTCCACCAGAGTGATACATTTGTTACAATTGATGAACCTACATTGACGTTTCATAATCACCCAAAGTCCATAGTTCATATTACGGTTCGCTCTTGGTTTTGTACTTTCTGTGGATTTGGACAAATGTATAATGACTTGTACCTATTATTATGGTATCATACAGTGTATTTTCACTGCTCTAAAAATCCACTGTGTTCACCTATTCATCCCTCCCCCACTTCCCCAGCATCTGCTAAACATGCATCTTTTTACTATCCCCACAGTTTTGCCTTTTCTAGAATGTCATATGGTTGGAATCATACACTATGTAGCATTTTCCGATTGGCCTCTTTCACTTAGTAATATGGATTTAAATTTCTTCCATATCTTTTGACGGCTTGATAGCTCATTTCTTTTTATTGCCAAATAATATGCCATTGTTTGGATGTATCACAGTTTTTTTTATGCATTCACCTACTAAAGGACATCCTGGTTACTTTCAAGTTTTGGCAATTATGAATAAAGCTGCTATAAACATCCGTGTTCAGGTTTTGGTGTGGAAATCAATTTTCGTCTCCTTTGGGTAAATGCCAAGGAACAAGATTGCTGGATATCATGGCAGGATTAGATTCAGTTTTGTAAAACACTGCTAAACTATCTTTCAACGTGACTGTAATATTTTGCATTCCTGGCAACAATGAATGAGATTTCCTATCGCTCCACATATTCATCAGCGTTTGGTGGTGTGAGTCTTCTGGAATTTGGCCGTTCTATAGGCATGGAATGGTATCTCAGTATTGTTTCTATTTGCGTTTCTCCCATGACATAGGATGTGGAGTGCCTTTTCATATGCTTATTTGCCATCTGACTATCTTCTTTGGTGAAGTGTCTGTTAGGGTCTTTGGCTTCTGTTTTAATTGGATTGTTTGTGTTTTTATTGTTGTGCTTTAAGAGTTCTATGTATATTTTGGATAATAGTCTTTTATCAGATATTTTGCAAATATTTTCTTCTGCAAATATTTTCTCCCAGTCTGTCTTCTTACTCTCTCAACAGTGCATACAATTTTAAATTTTAATGGCATTAATGAGGAGGGGATCGGGGGAACCTTCAGTTTCTAGCTAGTTGATCAAAAGTACAGGCAACAACCTGGACTTTCAATTGGCATCTGAAATGGGGAGGGGACGGTCTCATGTCACTGAACCTGTACATGTTGAATCTATGTCCAAGTAAATACTGTTACAATTGAGTTAACCTGTAGGACCCCCAGCTCAAGTCTCAGAGAATTGCTTGATGTGTGGAAAACACACGCATCTAGTGGCCAAAGTATTGTGAATATAGGAGCAAAGGAAAAACACAGGAGTGTTTATTTCCAACTCAGAAGACACAATAACTTCTTTCAGTAAAGTCAGACCACAGAGAGAGAGAATTTTCAGTTAACATTGAATTGTAGTGTATTGCGATCAATACTTGAATTAAAAAAGAGTAGTTGTTATGGAAACTAAGGAAAAAGAATAGGATACATTATGAGAATATTTGTGAAACAATAAAACTGTTATCCTTATTGGATCATAACTTGCCAGAATATGGTTTAGAATATGAAAGGTATTTTCTGGTTAAGTTTACCCTCCAACTCTAATAAAATAAGATTTGCTTTATGAGGGTAAGAGCATCAACAATATGAAAAAGGATTTTAATTGGATACGTTAATGATAATGAGAACATTTAGGAAACCAATTTGATAGCATAAGCAAAAAGTGAAAAAAAAAAAAGAAAACTGACTTAATAGCAGTAAGGATAGACAAAGGGGAAAGATAGAATTGACTATTCTGTAGCAGGTTTCACTTTGTAAATTCAGGTGCAGAAGATTGTAATAATCATGCCCATCAATTTATGGAGCATTTTCATCATTACATCTTTGGTCGCTGCAAATTTTCTCACTTGCTGTTTACTATTTATTGTTTATTCATTCATTTATTCTTCCTTTCCTTTTATTTATATTTCCATTCCCATTTTTCTTATCAGCACTTGCTCTCTCTTTGTAGTCAATTATTCTATTCTTTTTAGTGATCATTTTCTTCCTGTGTGTTCTGACAAATATATTTCATCTGTGTTATGCACACATTTTTAATTTATATAAATATTATTCGATTTCTTACTTTGTTTTTATTTTCTGAGGACTGTTGCTAGGTGTACATCTACTCATTTGCTGCACATGGCTACATGACATACCACGGTGTGCATGCACTATATTTTACTCACCTGCTTTTACAGGGATGGGTGCTTAGATTTCATCCAAGGACCAGCATTCCCCCATACACACACACAGAAACACACACCCACAATGACATTACATAAGCCTATCCTCCAACACATTCATAGGACGTGCAATTGATTCATTGTGTGGAAGAAAAAGAAAACGTTGTCCGTGACAATGAGTTTTGTACTAAAAGCTAGAAAGAGGTTGGATAGTGAAGCCATTACCTACAACAACTTCTCAATCAATATCACCAAACATATTTTATCCATTAAAAGTTTTCTAAGTGTACATGTGTTTAAAAATTTGAAAACAAAAATTCTAAGCAACCTTTTTCAAAATTTTGATTTAACATTCACACAGAGAAGAGATACAACCTTCTCTGGCTTCCAGGTAGACAGAAACTAACCTAGATCTGCATTATTTGTCTGGCCCTGAGTAACTATATAAAACTACCGTTGTTTGCAATCAAATATTTTAAGAAAGTCCATGATAATTGAATTATCATGGAGGAAATCTTGCAGTACAGGCATTAAAGAGAAAGAGCTTTCCTGCTAATCATGGTATCTTAACAGAGCACTCTCTGGAGGAAAAAAATCGTCATGCGTTTAAGTTGCATATATGAATATCATCTTATCCTACTTTTCTTCCCACCTGGTAGAAATATTAATGTACTGATTTCTCTAATATAGATTATAGCTCACTTTCATTTTTAGCATCAGTCTTACCCTCGTACTGAGTTTTAATTTAACTTTTAATTTAATTTTACTTTGAAAAATATCACAGAGTTTATTGCATCTTGATAAAAAGATTTCTCAATAATCTAGATAATAATATTATGTCAGGGGAGCGGGATTGAACAGCGAGACAAGAGAGGTCAAATTGGGATACAGAGGAATGGCAGCCTTGACTGACCCCACGGGGTGCCCTGAAGCTAGAATAATCCTGAGAATTGTGCAGAATGGGAATATGATAGCTAGGCCTTGATGTCCTAGCAATGGTCAGTAGGTCATTTAAGCTATCCCAGGTAGTCAGGATACGATTTTGGACGAGATGGCTCTTTGCAGCTAAGACATTTCCTGACAAGTGTGACAGGTGAAGGTTTTCTACCACTGGTGGTCCCAGAGGTGGGGCAAATCCTTCACTGAAGTGGGACCTGAATTCTGTTGGACTTGGTGGCTTACCTGGTGGCCTGGCCAAAATCCTCATTTCTGAGGGGTCTCAGGCTAAAGCAACTGCACTTGTCTATTTACTGTCAAAATTGGGCAAGAGAGATCAATGGATTCTGTGTCAAAAAATTTACTCATGGCCAAAATTAGGTAAAGAATCACGACTTGTTCATCGGGGAACTGCCTTTAGGCTGCTGTTCATCCATCCCTTGATTTTTAATGCTACAAATTGAATGGTACCCCTGTTAGTTAATCATCATTTTTGCCTCTGTACCCATCAAGTTTTATTAACCATCTCCATAACAGTGTGTGGGGTGTGTCCCTAGTTGCCCTCTTACCTGACCCCTCATTACCATAATTGTGTTCACCTGGTTTCCTACTTTTTGACCTTTATTGATTCAGGGTCCTGTCATCTCCATTGCTGTGAGTGAGCCTAGTTGTATAATGGTCTCTCCTTCCATAAGCCCTGATCTACAGAGGAAAGCTACCACTGAACTTCTTGGTGAATCTTGTGTCCCTCTCACCGATGATTTCCTATAGCATTGGCAAATGTGTGTCCTCTGGGCCTTACATAGATCATAATTATTTGACGCATTTTCTGACCTCATATGGTTCATCCACTTTAGCATCTCCACTTCCCCGCGATGTTTAGTCCCTTCTTCTACCATCTGCCATGAAAATCTGGGAGATAGGCTACTTAACATGGGTCATTACTTTTCCCATGCTTCTAGGAGCCATCTTAGTAATGAGACTGCACAATCTTCAGGGGGCCTTTCCAGATGTAAAACTCTATATGCCAAATCCAACTTTATGTTCTGAGTACTGGATCAAGCATCCTCAGAAATCGAGTGCCCTTCTCCTGTTGGTACATGCTGGCTAGATCTTGCCACTCCTTTTCTCCTTATCCCATCTGGTTTATGTTGCAGCTAAACGCTAGGTTTTCCAGATAATGGCCAGGAGAGTAGATGAGGGAAAATCCTAAGAGGGACATACGTGTGCTTCTGTGTGAAAGGACTCTGTATGTCTTCACTCAATCAAATGGAGAGTTCCAGCCCTCAATTGGGAAGCACGGCCTACTTCAAGAGGCTCAGAGGTTTCAGGTAACTAGGACAAACCCTGAAGGGGCTTATAGCTGAAGATTACCCACTCACAGCCCTTCCAGTAGCTGGGGCAAAAAGTCCTTCATTTAAGGGCTATCTGCACAGCACACAACACTGTGCCAGAGGAGTGCTAGAATGAAGGCAAGTGGATAGGACTTAGTGACTGGTTCATTATGAGTCTTGGATGAGCTATAGATTTCTATTAAATAGGGATGATAATTCTTTGAGATAAGGAACACACCATAAGAAATGGTTCACATTAGGAGATTATCACTTTTGCTTATGACAAGCTTGGTTTGAAATGCCTGTGATATTCCAGGAAAGTAGTTGAATACCTTTGTCTGGAATTCAAAAAACAAATATGGATTGTAAAAATAAATTTTGGAATCAATGGTGAGCACATTGATTTGGAATTATGTGGTTCCTGCCTACAAATGAACTTACAATGTGATGGTGGGTACAGGCAAATGTTAACACAAAAAGAGAACAAACTGGCACAAACTGACAAGATTCTTGAAGGAAATGTGTATGGTACTGTGACTCATAAAGAGGAGAGTTCTGAGCTGAATTGCTGTATGAAAGATGAGACAGAGATAACTATATGAAGAAGGAAGAGGGATGGAGAGAGGGAAAAGGATATAGAAAAGTCTGGTGGCAGGGGCTTGATTTAACTAAAAACTAATTTTAGACATGGAAGTGGATACAGTCACCGAGGTGTGTGAATATATAGATCAGGCAATCTGTTGGAATGGTTTCAATTGTTCTCACACTAACCTGGGAAGTAGTTTAGGGAGAGAGGAAGAGAAAGAGAATTTGTGGAATCATGATACTGAAGGAAGTGTTGGAAAAAACAACAGCATCTAGGAAGGATAGTTATGCCTCTGGGTCTCAGGAATGACCAGAACCACGGGAGTTAACCTCATTTATCCTCTCTGCGCTCTCTGAACCAAGGCTTATTC
This sequence comes from Equus caballus, assembly GCF_041296265.1. Taxonomy (NCBI): domain Eukaryota; kingdom Metazoa; phylum Chordata; class Mammalia; order Perissodactyla; family Equidae; genus Equus; species Equus caballus. Next base: position 35,358,403 of record NC_091710.1, on the reverse strand, counting down.
TGGTTAATAACTTAAAAGTATGGTCACAGTTAACTCCCAGGTTTGCATTCAAAGAGAGATGGTTTAATTGCTTGTTGTTCTTAATTTAGAGTTCAGTGTATACCAGTAAAAGCATCTGACAGACCCAGCTTGGGTTTAGTTATGGACTCTTGCTTGAATCATCTGTGGTAAACATGGCAGACCCAGGTAAGGAAATAGTTTCTGTGGCAACAACGTTTGTTGAGAAGGGGTTGGCGAAGGGGAAAGGAGGCAGTTCCCACAGGAAGGATTCCGTTACAGGCCAATGTCTGTCTGTGATGTGACAAACCAACAAACAAGCCAAACTTGGAAAGCATGCCATTTGGAACCATAATAAGGTGTAATAGACAAAACGTAAAAAATCCTTCTGCTAAATATTTTCCAAGTGGATGGTTGTTACTAGTATCTGCAATGGAACTTGTATTAAAGAAGTGATGCTAGACTATATGTTTTAGAAAAAATAATCCATCCTCAAAATCCAAGGCTGAAATAGATGGACATTTATAGTATCCTTCAAGGAAGCTTATAGGATCTTTTAAGATTTGGTTGAAAAATGACCCATTTAGTTTCTGCATGAAAAGTTCTCTTTGATGGTGAGAAGAATTTTCAGATATTAAAAACCTAGAAAACTTCTTTAGTTTAAGAGTACAAATGTTATAGCTTATAAACTCAATATAGCCCATGCCAAACTGCTTGGGGATTAGAAGATTTGTGAACCATTAAGCAACTTAAAGTCAGAAAACTCTTATCAACAGTCCCCCTGCCTAGTCCCACAGAGAGATCAGCTGGCTCACCTGTGTCTTCACGGAGCTTCTGTCCTGTCTCTAATGATGTTTACACATTATTCCCTCACTTTTAGGTCATGAAGATATCTACAATTTTATGTTCAGTGACTTAATTTTACCTACCCCTCCTGCCCAACTCACCTCTTCTAAATGCACACACAGAGGCAACTTGGTTTTCTGTGATGAGGGTAATGACAAAGCATTTCAGGGGAAGAATGTGAAATGGTGATTTTTTTATTTACAGGAAATATTGTTTTGAGGTTCCTTTAAAATGATCTATGACTGTACAGATATCAATAATTTGTTCTGAGGGCTTCATTTCCAGGATGACCTTTATAGTCATTTGGAACTAGAGTTTTGTCTTACCAGAATTCTTTTTTCAGAATACCATGATGCACGTCTGAGTCAAAAGATGAATATGTGCCAGCAAATGAAGTCAGTTAGAGAAGGAAACATTTTTTAAAAAGGGAAGACAATTTAGGAAAGAAGAGACACAAATTAACTCAAAAATATTAGAAAGACCCCACTGGGTTATATAATAAAATACTAGAGTTATATAATAAAATAGATTTACCTACATTTCCTATCCTTATAGTAGACTAAATTGACTAAAAGTGAAAGGACTGGACGTCTGGCTGAGTAACTTAGTAGCTGCATGAAACCCAATTAACCTTACTATTCTTGTGTTTTAAATAACATCAGGAAAATAATATTTTATTATTTTTAGTGAGGAAGATTGGCCTTGAGCTAACACCTGTGCCAATATTCCTCTTTTTGCTTCAGGAAGATTGGCACTGAGCTAACATCTGTAGCAGTTTTCCTCTATTTTGTTTGTGAGACACTGCCACAGCATGGCTTGATGAGTGGTGTGTAGTCCGCGCCTGGAATCCAAACCCGTGAACCCTGGGCCATTGAAGTGGAGCATGCAAACTTAACCGCTATGCCACTCGGCCCATCCCAATAATGTGTCTATTTTACAGGGTTGTTGTGATGTGCCATTGGCTTGGTATCTACTAAGGTGCCCTCTAAACTAACTTACTATGGTTAGTTTTGTAGGGAGAGTGGAAATTAAAGATGTTGTCTTGGAAGTTTGGAAGGAATTCTTAGATAAGACCTACCATGAGGTCTTAGATAAGGCCTACCATGGTGGTGTAGAGTTGCCTTATCTTAAGGTCTTATCCTTAATTTACAGGTCCAAAAATGTAATTTTGTTCCAGGCAAGAAGGGACCTTCCTCTGAGGAACTAAATTATGCTTATAATAACCGACAAACATCAAATGCAAAAACCAGAGATATGCTCAGCTTTACCTCTCTTTCTCACTTCTTGTTGACAATAAGAACTTAGACCTATGAAGCTGACTAGATTCCTAGCAGGGTTCAGCATATTCTCTCTAGTATTTAAAGATAACTGGGAAGCCAAATTATCAACAGAATTTGCTGGTACTATATCGAGGCTCTCAGTAAATATTTGTAAAAACAGGGTACCTTTTAACTCTTTACTCACCTCTTTTTGAGGCTCTGTGCTAGGAATAGCAACCATCAAAAAAAAAAACCCCCAAACCCAGAAATCCTAGAGTTGAAAAATACGGTAATTAAACTAAAGAATCCAATAGAGAGTTTCAAAAATAGACTTGACCATACCAGGGTGCTGGGGCTGGCCTGGCCCCTCGCTGGCTGCTCATCACACCATTTCCCAGCTCTGCACATCTCTTCCCAACTCAGAGTCAGTGGCAACATATCAGTAGCCTGGAATTGGCTATGGTGGGATATTTACACCACAGATGTTGGCAAATGTTATAAATCAGGTACTGCATCTCATTTCTAACAGGTTTTCCTTCAGAGTTTATAAAATGTGAGTGATTAGACTGGTATTTCCACAATGTGTGCAAAGGGCAGTTATTCTACTTATTCCAAAATGTGGGAGAGTGAGTGGGGGGGCCCATTGGATGAAATGTTCAACATTTCATTGTTTTTATTAAAACAATGTATTCAATAAAGTAAATGTGTTTCTTTACTCCAGATTTCTCAGAGTGTTTAGTATGCTAATATGCATTATTAATCTCTGAGTGGGAATGTATCATGCAATGGTTTCCTAAATTTATTTCAAAACAACTCTTTTTCACCAGGTTTATTATAATTCTGGTATTCTGTGAAGTATATTTGGGAAAGCTAGATATGCTCACAGCAAGCCCTTAGGCTTTGTACTCTTGTTACAAAGATTAAAATATGCACGTTCCTCAGTCCCCCATTTATAGATGACTATCTTTAGGGTACATAGCATTATTATTAATTCATTATTTATTATTTTCCTTGAGTCAAATGCCTGAGCTTCCTTGCAGTTGTCTCCATTTACCATGGAGAAGTATGATTTGCTTTTAACGGCAACTCTCTGTCTCTGTCTCCTGTCACAGTTGTTTATCACGTTCTTAGAGCGTAACCTTAATTTCAAGTTAAGGCAACACATTGCTGGCTTTTCTATGCTCATTTAAAGTTGTATTATACAAAGAGTATTAGATAGATTATTAGACTGAGCCATACCAATAATTTTTTCTTGATAGTGATTCCAAGAGATGTTCTGTAGGAAAACATTTTTTTTTTAAGAATATTGAGCATAAAATGCTTATATATTCCAAATGTTCCCACTGTGATCTATTTTCCATATAAATATATCTATGCTCTATTCTCCATTATTTTAAGTAGATGTTTACGTATATGTTAAAAATACTTATTGCTGGTTTCTTATATATAATCTCATTGCTATGAAGCTTTTATGTTTGCTGGTCCCTTAAATGTAGTCTCATTGGATTTATTGAATACATCCATCTTTTTTCCATTTACTGGATAATTGTGATCATAGCTGCCATGTCCGATTAACATATTTTTGATTTTGGTTTTATTTTGTTTCAGCATGTTTTTATTCTGATGATTTTGTTATTAAGCAATTACATACATTCTATGAGACTAGTGATATGGGGATTGTTAGAAAAGGAAGGAAGGATTTGTCAAGGAATTGTATTATAAGTAGAGCAAAATTTGGAAAACAAATGGAATTTAATTTTATTATGTTTTTTAAAAATCATTCACATAGCTAAAAGAACACCAATACAAATAAGAAATACAAAGTGCAATATTTATTGTCTTATTTAATATATGAATATATTTAACACCTTTTTACAGCTCTGACAATAGGTGATATACAAATAATGAGATTTGAACAACTATTCTAAGAATAAAGATAATAAATCCTGCTCTAGATGATAAAATTTGTTATTAACAAATCTCTAAAGACGTTTTTATACAAGCTGAATCGGAGGTCAAATTCCTAGGTCTATCAATTTTTATCACTGTAAAGTTTATTTTCTAATAAGAGACAGGAATATGGAAGGCCACTTAAAATAAAAATAAAATATAGTCTTACAGCAAACAAGATAGTAAAAACACACATATAAAGCAGGCTGTCAACTTATGTTTTGTTTGCTTTCTCTTATGCTTGGGGAAAAACAGCTCATTATAAATTATAGATAACATTGGCATAAAACAGGTAAGAAAAAGAAAATGCTTAGATATTTTCAAGAAAATTTCCTCCTCTTTTATTAGGAGTTGGAAATTAAATGGACTTTTTAAATTCATTTAGCATATAGTAAAGAATAATTAACAAAAAAATCACTTAAAAGTGGTTTGTAATTACATTTAAACAATCAGATACTTCCATTTCCTCACGTTTCTTTACTTTATTAAAAAATATTTAATTCCTAAGGTCACACAAATAATTACCATACTAGGCTCTAATTTGTCTCTAAATAGCCTCTTTAAGGTCATTTCCTCATGCAAATTGAAGTATAGAATGAATACCATTAAATTATCAGTCATAAAAAAAGTATTAACTTTCTTTCTAATCAATTTCTTTCTAAATATATGATGCTAGTAATTTAGGAGAAACTTATTCTTGGTTTTAACTTAACCAGAAAAAAATGTTTAAAATCTATATTTAATTATCTCTTGGTTACTGGATTCCTTCCACTTTCTCTGAAAAGTTTTTTTAAATAATTAATCATACACCAGAATTTCTATATTACTTAATGATCACATCAATTTAAAAAATTTTTCTCAATTCCATGTCAACATACTTATTACTTTGACGATTGCATTTGCTTGTTAAGGAGTAGTTCAAATCCTTAGGATAGCAGTCAACTAAGTAACTTTCTAATACCAGATAACTAAGAAGATAAAGAACCTTGTGTAAGTGAGAACAGAGTGAACTACGGTCAGATGATTGCAAAGTTATGAGCCTGGATTTTAAATTTAAAATGACATGGCTGTCAATATTCTCTTTGTTTACATTCACATCTATAATTTATACTAAAGTCAGTCTCTCATAATAAATTCTGAAAGGAATATTTCTCAACAAGTTATCCTGCACATTGTCCAAAAACATCAAGCATATGAAAAATATAATAAAGATTGCTTGCAGTTCCAAAAGGCAATTTCTATGAATTTTGATAATAGCATGATTTTAACTAGGATATCAATTTAATTTTTTGTTTAATATATGAATCAAGAATTTTAAATAGCAAAACAGAGCTTTTCTGAGAAATGCTGGCAGTACAGTTTAGCGGAGAGAAAGGGTGCTTGATGATGAGAAAGAGCAAAAACATCTGAAAAATAAAGGATTATGTGAGACACCTACAGGGTCATGAAAATTATTCTAAAGAAGAAGGTGGGGCTACAGTGGAAGAGATTGCTTTGTGATATTTCCCCTTAACAGGAACATGATACTGTTCATAATGGATTATTTACAAAGCACACTAAATATTCAAAATGAAGGACACAAATCTATAACCAGGGGCTGTGATGATGTTGTGGGTTTTTGAATAAGCAGTTATTCAATAAAGTAACTGTAAATAATGTAAGCTTACACTCCAAATAGTGTAAGTTTGATGTTAAAAAACAAAATTCAACCAAGTAAATTTGAAGATCTAATTAGCTCTGTTACGCAATTCGTGAACCAGGTAGCATCTCTTCTGGCAAGTAGAAGGGTGGTCCCCGGGGTTGTACAAACTGGAAAGTGTTATAGTCAGCAAGGTGAGGCAGGGGAGCTATTGGCAAAAGAAAAGCAAGGATTATTTTTAGGCTAGGCCATCTCCTCTTAGGGGATGGGAAAGGCAAGGTTTTTATCATACATATTGCCTCTTTTTCCTCTCAGGAATGGAGAGGGCCCATGTTGACAGATTACCACATGGCTGCTGACCAGAAAATTTCACACTGGCCTGTTAAGATTGTTTCTGGGAGGGGTTGAAAAAGCGAAGTCTTAAGTCTACGTTTGGTGCCATAGGTTTTAGCAGGAGCGGTGCCATTTTGGGTGTGTGGTTTTCTTTTTAACAGAGGCATTTGCCAGGTGGGAGATGAAGTGGACTTGAACTTCAACACTGCCATCGGGAATGGAAAGGAAGAGATGAAAATGGGAAAAGTTGACTGAAAAGCATGTTTTGATAAGAGATTAATTCTATTTGGTAGTAAAGTATTAATTTTAAGTAAACTACAGTAAGGGAAAATAATCATCAAAAATATGCGAGATCCATTAATAGGCAATTCACATATTATCTCGATAAATTATTACAACATCTCTGTGAGGAATGCTATTATTTTCTGATGTTTATAGAAAATGATTTTAGATTTAGATAGATTAAACAACATACCAAAGTCAACAGTTTGTAAATAATAGTCCTTTCAATCCAAGCTGTCTGGCTCCACATTTCCTTCTAAAATGACACTAACTGTCCATCAAAAGTAGGTAAATGATTTGTGAGATTACTAGATGATGAATAAAAGCATCATAATTGTAATGATGATGAAACTTGATGTAAAGTCTACTGAAGTTCAAGAATAATACTGCTGTAATAAACAATGTGAATTTTTATATTAATCATATGAACCAAAAATTTAAATTATTGTTATTTTTTTTAAAGATTGGCACCTGAGCTAACAACTGTTGCCAATCTTTTTTTTTTTTTTCTGTTGTTTCTCCCCAAAGCCCCCCAGTGCATAGTTGAATACTTTAGTTGTGGGTCCTTCTAGTTATGGTATGTGGGACACCACCTCAACATGGCCTAATAAGCAGTGCCATGTCCATGCCCAGGATCTGAACCGGAGAAACCCTGGGCCACGGAAGTGGAGCACGTGAACTTAACCACTGGGCCATCGGGCTGGCCCCCTAAATTATTTTTAATTAAATATTAATAGTGCTTAAAACCATTGACCACTTCTACATGTGATGCATTATTTTAAGCTCTTTACATCCCCATGTAATCCTTACAATAAAAACATATAAATTCTTTTATTATTCTTTTACAGATGACAAAATTAAGGAGCAAAGAGATTAGCTAAGTGGTTCAAGCTTACACAGTAAGGAGTTGGTAGAGCCAAGTTTGAGGCCTGGGCCATAGACACATAGGATTCTGTTACTTTCTGGTGTTTTGGCTGTGTCATCTTAACATCAAATCCAGAAATTATTTTCTCCCTTTTAGATGTTGAAGGCACCAAGACTGTAGTGAATCAAGAAGGTATAGTGACAGTAGGAATAAATTCACTTTCTAATGCTCCTACAGAAGGGAAACCAGATTATTTCATCATCTCGTAAATTATTATCAGACTTGGTGCATGAATGTGAGAATCAGGTTGATTATACATGGAACTATATTATGCAGCTTTATGTGTTTTATAACTGCATAGAGGTAATATGGAAAAACCTGAAAAATTATTTTTTAATACAAAACAGGAGAAATAAAAGGAGGGACAAATGGACTGGTGGAGTGAGATTAGATTCACGACACAATACTATAATAATACTCTTACGTTATACAGGGGAATTCTATTTCACCTAATTTAAGTGAAATATAGTTAGTTATATGCCCCAAATTATATATTATATAGAAAATATAAGAAAACTGTGAGCTTAAGATTCAGAACTTTCCAAAATTAAATGTGCATATAGCGTAAGTAATATCACACTTAACTTTAGATGTCTAGTTCTTTTATTTCTAACCATTATATTAAAACATTTTTTAAGAGTAATATTGAACCGGGAATTGTCTTTATGGTAGAGTTTGTTTCTACTGCCTGAGCTAGTCTAACAGTTGCATTAGATGTTTCCATAGCAACTCCGTGGGGAACATTTCAGAACATTTCCTTCTGGCAGGCATTTGAGAATATATATGGACAATCACTGTGTAAGATCTAGTCAAGAAAATCCCTCTGAGACAAAATCATATTTTAAAGTCAAGTGTCACTTTATATGTTTAATAGTCTTGGCTTTCTGAATTATAGACCGTTCTGTCTCCACTCTACTTCTGCCACCACTGCTTGGGTGTTCTTTAGGACTCATGATGTCTGGAAATTTTCTCACCTTCAAGATCTCAAAATCTGAAGTTCCATTTTCCAAGGATAACCTTGTTTTTAACATTTTTCATATTTCTTAACTTCTATTGAACTTGATCATTAATTTATCATCAACTGTCATTCTTTGACCCTGTACTATTTTTGCAACCCAACATTACTGTTCATGCTTTGCTTGTCTCCACCCAAGGAGAAAAATAATGGTCAGCAATTTGAGGAGCATCATTTTTTGCTACTTTAGAATACCACATCCTTATGACTTTCTGCCATTTCTCACTAGCAAATCCTCAGTTTTGAGTCTCTCTCATTGTTAATTCTGCGTATGTCTGTTCATAGATAAGTATAATGCTGCAAAACCACTAATTAGGAGGAGTGAACCTGTGACCATGTAATTAATCTCTCAATCAGAGACACTTTTCACTTTTGAAAGTGAAGGAGGATATTATAAAACTAGTATAAGCCAGCTGTCTCAGAGAAACTGAGATGTACTGTCATCCTAACAAAAGTAAGCTTATTTTCTCATCAGAATAAGTCTTCAGTGACGCTTGAAGTTCTCATATTTATTTTTTTATTTTTAATTGATTCCCTGTTAGGCACTTTTGATGTCAGCTTTAAATTTGAGCCTCAACAAACGAATTCCTTGGGGCCAGCCCGGTGGCGCAGCGGTTAAGTGCGCACGTTCCACTTCGGTGGCCTGGGGTTCGTCAGTTTGGATCCCGGGTGCAGACATGGCACCGCTTGGCACACCATGCTGTGGTAGGCGTCCCACATATAAAGTAGAGGAAGACGGGCACGGATGTTAGCTCAGGGCCAGTCATCCTCAGCAAAAAGAGGAGGACTGGCAGCAGTTAGCTCAGGGCTAATCTTTCTCAAAAAAAAAAAAAAAAAAAAATGAATTCCTTCATCCTATCCCAAGTTTAGTTCAAACAGAAACCATAACTTTCTCCTTCCCTGAGAAGATTGAGACTTCACCACCTCAAAATGTCTTAGTAGTCATTTTCCTTGTCTGACTTAAAAAAAAAATGTCCTTCAATTCTTACTCAAAATTCTACTTCATTGACTTTCTTTTTTTCAGAGGGAGAGGGGGTATAGGATGGGGCCATCATAATCTCTTGGTTGGGTGGGAAGTGGATAGAGGCTGGGGCCATCATGATCTCCTGGTTGTCCTCTTATACTCATCATAGCCTCCTGGAATGTATAAAATACTTCTTTCCAACCCACAGACCTAGTCATTATCTAAGACTTGGTTCTATATATATCTTTCCACGTGGGACTTGCTCATCCGCCATGATAGATTCAAGCATACCTTAAGTACTCATCACTCCCCAACCCACTTTCTACAGATGGATAAATATAAGAATTTTTCAATGACACCTCAAAGTTAGAAAGTCCAAAGCTGAACTTATTTTTGCTATTGAACCTACAAATTTCACTATTCCAGTTTTAAAATGTCACTGCATTTCCTCATTTACTCATAGTTGTGAAACCTTGGATTAATAGTAAATGCTTCTCTTTTTAGTATCTCCAGATAAAATTAGTCATCAGGTCTTCTAAATTGTTCTCCCATCATACTCTTCACACTTATCACAAAGTTGTACGTAATTACTGATACTCTGTCAGTTAGCCCCACATGGTACTCCTACCTGATTGATCTTAAAGCTTAACTCTGATCATTTCAAGCCTTTGAGCTATTCAAGAAACTTGCTATGTTTCTTTCTTGGAGGCTGACGTGAGTACAGATGCCTTAACTTTGCATTTGTGGCTTTCCTTTCTCTGGCTTAAAACATACTTCCAGTTGTTTTCTCTCACAGTATTCCATATATTAGCTAGACTGGATGACATACTGTTTCTTAAATGCTACCAGAATGTTCATGTTGTTCCTCCCTCTACGGACACGTCATGTTGAAACTCCGTATTCTTAAGGCCTTTATCACAGTGAGTCTCTGACTCTGAAGTGGTTTACTCTCTTACCAGATTTGAAATCTTCTTTAATTCCCATTAGCACTTTGCTCTTATGTTTTTTTATTGATTTTACTCTGTTTCATAAACGTTATTTGTGTACTTACTTTAGCCTCCTCATCAAATGTTGTTTTCTAAAGGAGAGGACACATGTTTTACTCACGATTTCAATACTGGAACACTGTGCTTACTTATACTAGAAAATCATTAATTAATTACTTATTGAAATTATTATACAAATATGACTATTTGAATATTGTAGAAATATGTGTATAACTGTAATGTAAAAACATCATAAGATCTCTCTGCAAAGTTGTTTCCAGTAGTCAGGTGGCAAGTATCATTATACTTAATAAACAGTTGCACTGGCTGATGCATGAAGAAAGTACAGGATTTACTCACAGATAGCTCCTAGTCTCTGACAGAGCTGGGAGAAGATACAAAATCCTTTATACTCTCTTTTCTTGTTCATTTTAAACAGAGCCCTCTATATGCATGCAAACTGCTGCAATCATTCATTAAGTAGATTCAATCTCTCATTTTCCTTAAATCATCACTGATTTGAGCTTACTGTTTTCTCAACTTAGGCCTAAGAAAATTATGGCCAGTTATTCATTCTCTAATTAACCTAAAAGTGAACTATATTTCATTGCTTGTAGGATGGTATGGGAAATCTGAGAGTCACCAAGAAGGGAATCCGACTTGAAGGTATATCTGAGTTTCTACTTCCATTGTATGTGAAAGAAATTCATTCCAGAAAGGTATGTGATACTGGCTTTGGCTTACTGTAAAAGATAATTTAGAGGTTATGTTTAAATTTGAAATAGGAGGACAGAATCCCCTTTTCTCTTTAGTATCTATTTAGTTTCCTTAAGCTAAAGACTTATTTAAAGAGATCAAAACAGTGAAACAATTGAAAACTCAGTGGAGAAGTTTAGTTTCAAACTGACAAATTAGAGAACCATTTTGAATGAAACTGCCGTGTCGCTTTTGTTAGTTTATAAAATTGCCCCTTTAGTTTCAATGGGCAACAGTTTAAATATCCACAGTTAGAGTAATTCCAAAAGGGGCATTTCATACATCTTGAGTAATTTTTGCAAGAAGCATTGACTTGAATAAATTATTTTAATTCAATATATTATAAATCTTTTCAGCTTTAATGGACATGCATTTTCTAAAAGGTATGACAAAAAGTTTTAGTATAGAAATTAAATTTATTTCTGGGTGTGCATTATTTAAAACAAGTGAGAATATTTATCTTTTCAAATGTGTGTGTGTGTGGTATGTGTGTCTTAACAATTAGCATGCTAAAAATCCAAAGATTGTAGCTTAGGCGTTGCTCGTTTTGACTTAGGTGTGTTACTTCTCAGAAAGTAGTATTCTTGGGTACACCAAAATCTGACTAGAATCTTTCGATTCCATTAGGAATTCCCCTGGGATATGTGTGTATGTGTGGAAATAAATTTATTAAGACAGAAAAAATAGAAAGCATATTATATAAAATGTGGAAAGATTCTTAACCTTAATTTGTAAATATGAAAGTCTATTTTAGGCTAGAATAATGTTTTAATATTACCAATATATTAGCAAATGAGTTGTGTACTAAGCTATAATTTGATAATTTGCTTCAAAGTTATATTTTCCCTTATATATCAAAGTGAAATCGGAAGATTCTTGTTCATAAAACTTCTAATTAAGAAAAGCATAGTAACTTTAAATTTTATTTTTCTGTATGTGAACCTGCAAAGCTTCGCTAATATATTATATTGACTTCTACCATGGGTACTGGAAATTTTATATTGAGATTAATTTACTTTCTGGATTTTGGTCAGATGAATAACACAATAGACGTATGTATGAATACCGGACCTTACATGATTAAATTATAAAAGGTGATGAAATTTAAAATATAAAATTTGTTTGGTTTTTGTTTTATTTCACTTCTATGAAAACTACTAGTTAACGTCTTCCCTCCGATTGGAAGTCGCCACCACTGTTTTCTTCTTGTGTTTGGCACTACTAAACAGTTTAATATTTGAAGAAAGGAAAAGTTATATATGAAAATCAAGAAATTACTTAACATAGGAGGAAGATGGGAGTAATCATAGGTAGAAACTTCTTTGAAAATGCATCCTATTGATAAGTCCAGGGACACCAAATAAAGATTTATCTTCAAAGCCACTTTAGAAGAATTTAGAGTGGCTGCCAGGGAATACAATTTAGAGAAGGATTACGAAGCTCTCTGCCAGCAGGTGGATCATAGAATTTATATATAAAGAATTGTGTTCATTATTTTATTTATTTTACTTTTTTTGGTGAGGAAGATTTGCCCTGTGCTAAAAACCGTTGCTAATCGTCCTCTTTTTTTAATTTTTTTGGCTTGAGGAAAATTAGCCCTGAGCTAACATCTGTGCCAGACTTCCTCTATGTTGTGTGTGGGATGCCTCCACAGAAGGCTGATGAGTAGAGTAGATCCATGCCCAGGATCCAAACCCGAGAGCCCAGGCCGCCCAAGTGAGCATGGAGCTCCAACCACTCGGCCCTAGGGCTGGCCCCTTTACCTTCGTTTTTAAGAGTATAACAACAGGTGTAAACTAGGATTCTCCTGGGAAACTATGTATGTTCCCTCCATCTATGGACCAAAAAAGAAAGAGTCCACTGACATTGCAGCATTGAAGTGTGAGGTGGTGGTAGTTGTGCTCCCTAACCTTTATCCCTGGGAAATTTCACAACGTCAAGTTTGAAAGCATTTTGAAAACCCACTATATTGATTGAAATCCATATGCTCCTTTTCGCATCTCAGGCCTGTTGTTTGTCCTTCGCACATTTCCTCTCATTATCCTTTGCCACTCCATAACTAGAGAGCGTGGCACCGTGCAGGCAGATGGGAGCAAGTTCCATCAGCAGTGAGACAGAAAGTCTGGTTTGAGAACAGAAAAAGAAGGAGACTTATTTACTCTTTGAAAATTTCTCTACATATACACTACAAAAATAAATATTTAAAATAAAGAGAAAAATATATCTTTTATAAGCAGTCCCCCATCAGGATTCTCTTGTCCATGAATGCATGCAGCTCTTCATCGTCTGCCATAAAGCCTATTCACGGTTTTAAAAAGCCAGCCACAGTTTCCCTGAGACTTAGTTTGCTCATTAATAAAGTGAGTTTGGTAGAAAATTATCAAAATTCTTAATTCTTCTGTTAAGAAAGAATACAAAAATTTAAGTAGTACTAGTAGAAATGAGATTTTAAATTAAAAAAATCTGTTAGCCATTTCAATCTTTCCATACATTTTCATGTATTCAAATAATTTTTAAGTTAAAATGTCAAAATTCCTATAGGTCTAAGATAAGGAAATCTATTAAATTTAAAAGGTACTTACAAAGATTCAATTAAACTGAGAAAAATACTGCTGTGTACAACAATTCTGATTTGTGCAGATTTATTCTGATATTTTGATTTGTGTGTGTGTGTGTGTGTGTGTGTGTGTGTGTGTGTGTGTTTTCCTGCGTTAATGCCAATGAGTTACCTTCTCTGTATTTAGCAGCATCTGCTCTGAAATAAAGAATTTTCTTACTTAAAGTTACTTCTGGTTAGGTAGGTATTAATCCTACCCATGGAACAGTAATAGAGAAATTTCTGTTGATCAGAAAATAAGTTCCCCACAGACATACACATCTTCTCTCCTAACCTAATAAACCATGGGCTGTTTCTATTCTACGAGTTAACTGACACCTTGCCGCACCATCAAATTTCTATAGATATTTGAAGTTCTATTGTTATTCATTGCATGCTTTTAAAGAAACCAACTTTTTCTAAGTGAGCCATCATATCAGTGCTGTACAGAAAAAAATACTATATTCTATATTTTAAACGTCTTAGAATTCAATGCATCTTTCAAAATTAACAATATTATTTTCAGGGAGTAAGTACTCACTTAACATTTTTGAAGTTAAATATATAATTTTCTTCAGATAGGAAAAACACGAAGGATATGGAATTTGGGTCTACCTTACATGGATGATAACCATGATGTTCTGAATCAATTTTCAATGCTCATGGTCTAACATTAGGTCAACATCTTTGAAATGTCAGGAAATTAGGACATGTAATCACAAGGCTTTTTTAAAGAAATGTAGTTAGAATATTTTTTACCAAAGTATCATGAGTCCAGAGTACTAAGATGGTTAAATTACCTACATTTCACTGATTCTTTCAAGAAAAATTTGCATCATGCAGTTTTCTAGAACTTCAAGTATTACTCAACTTCATCTACTACTAGCTCAACAAGCTGTCTTATTTTTTCCTGTTCAAGGATGCTTAGTTAAGGTGGTACCTCACCACTGACCCCGATCCTGGCATCCTCCATGACAGATAGTTGAGCCAGGGGAACAGCTACCAGGTAATTCTAATTCCAATAACTCCACAGCAAAGCAAAGAAGTTCGTTTTCTTTAAGATTCCTGTGTTAGCAGAGCTGTGAGTAAGGCTCTGCTTTCTTCTTCATGCCAAGACATTTCACTTGGCTTCCGAGCTCTGATGCTCACTCAGTTCTTAGTTATAACGAGTTTTTAACCTTGTGTGTTCAATTCTTCATTATAGAGCTCAGACACAAAGTCATGGGGCCAGGCAAGCTCAGCAACGTCTTTCCTGGTTACACAGCATGCTAATCTCTTGACTCTGTCTCTTTTGGGTACCTTGGCAAATCTCTATGCAGATTTCTTTCTCCCATACAAGCCCACTCATACCAATAGATATCTAGGGTTTCTATAATCATCTTATTATTATCATTATCATATTACATTTAGATGTTTAACAGGTGAAATTTATTATTTTACTCCAATGTCTTTATTCAAGTTAAGAAAAACCACAAAAATCATCCTAAAATCTTGACACTCAGAAAAAAAACCGTTGACATATGATGAACATCATCCTGGTTACATAATTATATGTCTGCACAAATAAAAATATAAGTATGTAGAAAGACATACATACTATTTACAATTAGTATGTTATATGTAATTTTCTTGAAGAAAAATAATCTGAAACAAATTGGAAAGAATTGCTTAACATAAATATTTCTTCACCACAGGAATTTTTTTTTTTTTAAAAAAGCTTGTCTTTCATGGTTAAGAATAAAAGATTATGAATACCATTAAGAAGCTGAATGCATTAGCTCTATGTTTTAATTTCAGATAGTGTTCATTAACTCCCTGTGGTGCAATTTGAGATGATTAGCTCCTCTCCAATTTGTCCTCACCCTTCTTCAGTTTCAGGGTTTGGTTATTTTTGATAATTATAATATTTTAAGTTTGTCAGAGTTCATAATATTTACATTCTCTTCTGCAGCTTTAATTGCCTTGGCACTTCCCTCTTCGTTCTACCTATAGATGGCTGCAGGACTCACCACCAGTCTTCCTTGCATTATGGGTTCTCCATGACTAGATTCATTATTCAAATTCCTCCTTTACTGGTATTTCATTGTTAATTACTTTTGTTTGTTTGTTAATCTTGAAATATTTCATGCTAAAGATTTCTGACAGTTGCCTTTATTCTTTTCTGGGAATATAATTCGTGGTTCATCCCTCCTTCTTTTCCCTTTGCTCCATTAAATTCTAGCACTGAATATTGCCAGGAAAAGTCTGACAGAAGCCTGGTATTTTTCTCATGTTGATGACATGAATGTTCTGCCTAGACACCTGATGTATTTTTGCCATCTACCTTCTTTAACTTGAGGGAACTTTTCTCTATTATATCACTCATTATCTTTCAGTTTTGTTTGTTGAGGTCTTTACTTCAGAGAAAGCAATAATTCGTATGTTGGATCATCTTTACCCTTCACAGCTGTCATAATTTCTCAAATTATTTTAACTCTATATTTTTCCTCTGAATAGAAGTAAGTGTCATTATCTGGAGTCTTTCTTCTATGCTATTAGTTTATTTTTCTCCATATGAATTTTCCTTAGCTCTCTCTAATTCGTGTATTTTACGCATAAGGGTGTTGTTTTGGTTCTCTGCATTTTCCTTAGGTCCGCAGTCTCCTTTTCACTCTTACTAGGTTATTTTACTGTCTTTTAGCTCTGGTTTTATTAAAACTAACTTTTTAACCTTCTAAAATTTAAAGCATTGCTTTACCTAGTTTAAATTATCACTGATGAGTCACAATTTGGGGTAGGGAAATTACTGTCTAACAGTTCTGTTTCACTAGAGAGATTGTTAATGGGAAGGGGAAGATAGACTGTGACCATTGTCTCTCATCTGAAGTGTAACTAAAAAGAATTGTGCCAACCAGATATGGATTCTTTTAATTCCGTGGGTCTTAGTGGCCCTTGCTGCCTCTGTGGAATTCTTCCAGTGGTACACCTAGCCCCAGTTCTTGGTAGATTTTTCCAGGACCATCTACTTTACCATCCTCTTTTCCTCTATCCAGATTAGTTTGTTTAGGTTAGATTGCTCTGAAATACAGAAACACTCCTTTTTTTCTCCTGGGGATATGGGTGAAAGCAGTATAGGAATGCACACTATCTGTTGCTATGAAATAATCTCTTTCTTTTCCTTGCTTCCACTTTTTCAAGCTTATAGCATAAGCTTGTATCAAGAGATTGTTGGCTGTTCCAAGAAGAACTTAATTTTTAAAAGAAATAATTGTAGTTTAATTCATTAAGTAGTGAGGCAGAGAAGTTTTTGAAAACTTTTCTATTTTGACATACAGTATTAAGTAGGATCCTTTTCTCCTTCCTTTTTTTCCTTCTTTCCCTTCTTCCTTCCCTCCCTCCTTCCTTTCTTTCATGGCCAAAAGTCCCCAATGCCATAATTTGAATAGTCCATTTTTCCCATCACTGATCTGAAATTGACTTTTTTCATACACTGCATTTTTAAATGTACATAGATTTATTTCTGGTCTCTCTTTTCTGTTCTATTGATATACTTGGACTAAAACCAAAGTTTAACTTTAAGGAATATATTTTATAACTGATAGAGCAAGTTCTTTTTTATTGCTCTTTTCAAAAGCTTTTGCCTATTGCGCATTTTCTCTTCCAAATGAACTTAATAATCAGCTTTCAAGTTTCATAAAAATTCCTGTTGGGTACTTAATTATGGTTACATTTAATTTGTGGAGAATTGACATCTTTATAGTTTTGGGTTTTCCTGTCTAGGAACATGACTTCTCACTTTATTTATTTGTCTTTTTTTTTTTTTTTTTGAGAACTTACTTCATATTGCTCAGCAACATTTCTTAACATTCTTCCTCACGTCAGCATTACAAATTTCTTGTCGACCATTTTACAGTTCTACTGCATATGGGAATGGCTTTTCCATTCATTTTTCTCATTGGTCTTTGAACTTGTGTAGAAAAGCTATCTTTTTGTTGTTGTGAATATAATCTGGCCATTTTCTTGAAATTTCATTATTTCTATTGCATTTTACTTCATTTTTGTGGCTGTTCAGGCCGTGATTTTTAATTACAATAGCTAACATTCAGCCTACAGTAAAGCTCTGGAGTCTGATTCCTGGTTTCAAATCCTAACTCTGTCAATCAGTATTTTTGACTGATTACCTTATTTAACCTCTCTGTGCCTTACATTTATCATCTAAAAAATGAAGTTCATAATAGCCCTTAATATTTTTAAGGACTATGCTTCTATGGTTATTATTAGATGACATAAAAGAAGTAAAACCTGTACTATAGTGTTCAACCCAAGAAACAAATTGATTATTATTTTTAATGAATCCCAACATTATACTAAATGCTTTGCATATCTTAGCTCTTTTAATCCTCACTATTTGATAGGTATGATTATCAAAGAGTATATTTTGAAAGGAGAGTTTAAGGATTTGCTGACACATTGTAAATGGGATGTGAGAATAAGTGAGAATCTAACATGATATCAAGGATTTTGGGTCCGAATAGTTGCTATTAACCAAAGTAGGGGAAAGTGGAGAGTGGGAGAAGATTATGAGCACATTTTTAGAGCTGTGAATTTTGTCTATTAGACAAGGAGGGATTTCAAGTTAGGCAGGTGGATGAGTCTGAATTTTAATGTTGGAGTTACAAGCTAAACATGTATATGAGAGACCTTATCTATCTATACCTATCTATGAATTTAAATATATGAGATTAGGCAAGGATATCAAGTAAGTGAGTATAGATAGAAAAGATAAGGAAATCTACTGAATGAATCCTTGGGCACTCCAATATTGAAGATTTTGGAAAGAAGTGTAGGAACTCACGACAGGCTAAGAGGAAAGGTGAGTGATGCAGCAGGAAAGCCAAAAGAATATCTTATCCTAGAAGCAGAGAAAATAAAATATTTCCAGTTTGAGGGTGTGAAGAACTGTTTCTGATAAGCCAAGTAACATGAAGACTGAAAATTCATCCTTCTATTATTAGCTTGATTATACTCTAGTCAGAAATAAATACTGGGGTTTTTTTCACATTTTTAGATATCTATCAAGATGATTTTTATCACTTTTCATATTTAATATATTGAGTGAATTCTGTCAAAAGATATACAAACGTCAAAGCATCCTTTTATTCCTAGGACAAACTTTCCTTGTTCGTGTTGTAGCAATCTTTTAATAAACTGGTGAATGAAGCTTATTATTTTAGTTTTTGTATTTGCATATGTGCAATTTTACTGTTTTTTCCTACATATATTTTATTTTGTTTACTTTGGTAAGTTTTACTGTAATATTTTACCAGCCACACAGGATTCATTGAGAAGCTCTAATTTTTTTCTATGCAAGATATCAATTTTAATAACATAGGATTGCTTGTTATTGAATGTTAAGTTCAATCCCACCATGAAATTGCATAATTACTGTGATCTTTCTGATGCAAAATCTTTGACTAATTTTCTAATTTTTTTAATAAAAGTTGGTCTCTGTCATTCTACCTCAACCTCACTCACATTAATTTTTATCTTTTCCTATAGAACTATTCATTTTATGCAGACATATCTTTTAATCCTTAATGTTGTTTCTTTGTGTTTTTCCTTCTTTTTTATTTAGATATTCTGAATAGTGACTTGTCTTCTTACTGTTTCTTACTTAGAACAAGTTTTGGTTTTAATAAATTAAATCTTTTATTAATTTTTATTTTATCCTTAAATTTCCTTTCTCTACTTTTTCAAAAGATATTTAATCATTATTATGTTCCTGGTTGATTTAATTGAATGTTTGATTAATTTATTTTCAATATTTTTTGTTTTTAATAAATTCATTTAAAGCAGTAAAATTTGTATCAACTGTTTGGGCCATACTTCACGCGTCTGATAACATAGTCTGGAAGTTTTTAGGTTATAACTAGTTTCAAATTTTTATTTTTATTTTTATTTTTTTCTTATGCAAAATTTCCCCCCCAAAAGAGTTTAATATTTAAATTTTGTATAGATTAATTTGTCTTTGACTTCTTTTGATCCTTCTTACCTTGTATCGATACATATGTTCTTCATTAACTTCATGATACCCTCCATAGTTTTTAACAATATTATTTTGTCATTTGGCCACAGTAGCTGAGCTACAGAAATGACCGTAAGTTCCATGAGTCCAGGGGCCATGCCTATTTTAGTCACTAAAATATTACCCAGCAGATAACCCCTAACAGGCAATCAAAAACTGCTATTTGTTGTTTTTAATCATTTCTACATAGTGTAATTGATTAGGCTTTAATCTGAAAGGACTTAATTTGACTTTTATAAGAACCCTGTGAGGTGAGCAGTGTAGATAACTGTATTCCCATTTGGCAGAGGAGTTACCTCAAGACTTAGGAAATTTAAGTGTTGTGTCCAAAGGCTTAGGACTGGAAGCTGAGCCAGAATTCACAGCTCATGCCACTGCTTCTTCCTCCATCCCTCTTGTCTTTGTGAAAGTGTCTTCTGCAATTGTCTCTCTATACATTGTAGACCTGCAGGTCTAATTCATTCACAGTAAATATTTACATTCTTTCTGACAGCATCATAAATAAGAGGACTTTAAGTTTTGCAGGTTTTTTTTTTAAAGATTGCCACGTGAGCTAACAACTGTTGCCAATCTTTTTTTTTTTTTCTGCTTTTTCTCCCCAAATCCCCCCAGTACATAGTTGCATATGTTAGTTGTGGGTCCTTCTAGTTTAAGTTTTGGTGAACTTAGGCCTCCTCTGTTATATTCACCAAACATCTACAAATACTTCACCTAGGCTTCTTTACAGAGGCTACATGGACATGCTGGTTAAGGGCTATTAGCAGCAAACACAGAAAAGATAGCACTCATCTGTACAACAAAGTGCTTTTTAATATTTGTAAACTCAGACATCTTTGGTAGGATCCACTAACAGCTGAGGAAAATATTTAAATACAAACATAAGTAAATATTTATATACAATTTTTAGGTAATTCACAGATGCCCACGAACCAATCCATGTGTCCACTGATGAAAACACTGAACCCACCCATGTAACTACTCATTATAATTTAACAGTCCTGAACATCAAACTGTGCACTTTACAAAGCATTTTTGTACGTACTACCTTACTTAATCCAAACTGCTATAGGCGAGGAGATATTGTTTTCATTTACATATGACAATTCAGCTGTTTGAAATCATGCAAGCGAGTCTTAGTACAATGACTCCAACCTAGATTTCCTCTGCCAATTCACTGCTTTTTAACAATTCATAAAGTAATTATTATTCTGGGTATAAAGGAAGAATGTTTTTCAGATAATTCTATAGATACTAGGTCTGACCTGACCACTGAAAAATTTCATTTAAAAGGAAAATGAAAATTTTGAACTATTAGAATATACATTAATGACCAACTAAAATGTGTCCTATTACTTGTCCAAACTAAATAAAAATTTATCTTTCATTACCAAATTAAAAAACAAAACAAAACAAGTCACCTCACTCTCCAGACTAATTTGACCTATTCTCCAGAAAATCCTTATTTCTATTTATGTGTATGGAGCGTTGGACTGGAGCCATGGAAGAACATATGGGGCCAGTTTGAGCACAGTGGACCTTGTTTAGGAATGAGAGAAAAAAATGCCATGGCAGGAAATCCTCTTTCAACTAGGAGAGAGTTTGAAGTTACCAAATATATAAACCCAGGTGAACTTGGTTGTGGAGGTGCAATAATCCATGGATTTATTTAAAAAAATGTAGAGGGGCTGGCCCCGTGGCAGAGTGGTTAAGTTTGTGCGCTCCGCCGCAGGCAGCCCAGGGTTTCCTGGGTTCGAATCCTGGGTGCGGACATGGCACTGCTCATCAAACCACGCTGAGGCAGCGTCCCACATGCCACAACTAGAAGGACCCACAAAAAAGAAGATACAATTAGGTACTGGGGGGCTTTCAGGAGAAAAAGGAAAAAAAATAAAATCTTTAAAAAAAAATGTAGAGAGATTCTAAAAGGAGTCCTATTTACTGTATATTTTTTCCTGAGATTATGTTATTGTCCTCTCACTGGTGTTGTCTCTCAGACACCACTGAACCCTTAAAAGACAGGAAGATTCCCTCATTACCTCAAATTCAGTTGCTCTTATAAACAAACACATAAAAAAATTACGTGTAATGTACTCTCTCTAAGCACACATGCACACACATACACACACAAACACACACAAAGCCCTACACTTAGTTCTTTCCACAGAAAAGATGTGGGATAATAAGATAGCAAATTTAGAATAAAAGGGAAGGCGCACATCAGCTCAGATTGCTGTTCCGTACACTATCAGACTTTTGCGTTTTTACAATCTATTGCAGATAACCTGGAACAGGGATACGTTAAACATAGATGAAATTGAGATGCTAGTAAATATTATGCATCTTTTAATGCCTTACAATAATCTGATATAATAATATAATTCAGTGTTAGAATTATCTGCCCTCAGGAGCACAAATAATTAAGTTTCAAATACCTGTTACTTCATCTTGAATAGCTCCGGCTACCAATTATTAAGTACTTTCCATACATTTACTGCTATGTGAAGGGCCTGATATGCATGCTCATCTAATTCTTACAGCAATCCCTATGAAATAAACATATTATATTCATTTTGCAGATGAGAAAAAGCACATGGCTCAAAGATGTTATATAACTGAGTATCATAGCACAAAAGCTACGGGGCAAGGAACAAATTGAGATCTGTCAGGTGCAGATACCCATGCCCCGAACCACTGTGAAATCTCCACGTCAGTGAGTAGAGTAAGTAAAGCCTTGTCAGGAAGAAGGGAAGGAGATTTCTTCAGAATTTGATTATTATTCATGTTCTATGAAACATTCTGTACTTTCTTTAAAATACTTTTCTGAAATCCACGCAATGGAGTTTGTTTTTAAAGAAGTGCTTAAGCCCTTTAAGAATTTTTCTTGCATGGAATAAAAAATGGACCCGCATTATGTTGAATGCCATTCTCCCGGAACAGGATTTTAATGAGACATCAGTGTCGTTTCTTATAATGGACCTAAAGGAAATTGTTCTCCAACTAGTGGCGTTCTTCACTGCCTCAACCTCACATATCCACATGACTGTGTGGGCTGATTCTTGCTATACAGGGTCATCTTGTTTTTGATGAAGAGGAGGATTTACTGAAAACTCCAAAGCTCTCAGAGCAGACACAGAGGATATATTAGTAACACATACATTAGCTCAGTGTTTTTCAGAGTTCTGAACATGAACCACAGTCAGAAGCACATTTTACATTGCAGTATGTGATACACTTGATTTTTTTAAATCTAATATATTCCAGCAAAGCCGTCCTAATTATTTATATATATCTATATCTGTAATGTGTTTGATCAACAGTTTGAAAAACGCAGCCCTGACTGTTAGCTACTCAAATAATATGTTCAATAAATTTGTGGCAATATATTTTCTCTTTTCCTCAGGGGTCACAGATATAATGGATTCTGCAGTGGGGAATGTGAAACACTTTATTTGAATTTCAAAGATCAAAGTGCAAAAGATGTAAATTCCATGAGAGCAGCTGTTTTATGTGTTTATTCATCCCAGTGAATGTTGACTTTATTGAGAGAATGAATGGTTAGTGTGTTCAAAAAACACAAATTAAAACCATACAAAACGATGTTTCTCTGTTATATTAAACAAACGATAGGGAACCCTATTACTCCTGGTCTTTTATATCTGTTTCACAAAATTTTGCCAATATAAACACATTTGGTTAATTAGATCCTAGAATTGCCTTATATGGCGTAAGAAACAGTGGTATTTATTTCAGACCTATAAAGAGACAGACTAGTTCTCACCTGAATTCTCTAAAAAGATTTGAACAGAAGCCCTAACTTTGAATTTTCAGAGCTTTAGAGATTTACGATGATTCTGCCTGTATAAATGGCACCACCTACATCCCTGTGTCAGTGATGTATCAAAAATAATACAAGAAGGGCATAGCAAAGTGGTACTTGAACTACAAAATGATCTGCCTTGTGTTTCTTATGACTATGGTGCTGCTTGATGAAGTTACTTTTATTAATTTATATATTTTTATCTTTTAATTCTTTGTCCCTAGAAGTCAGATCTGGGAACTGATTATGGGAACAATCTTAGTGACAATATTTTGACTTTAAATTGGGTCCTCCACACTAAATAACTCTCCATCCATCAAGCTTGTATGCTTCCATATGACAACTTTTGAGCTGGGCCTTGAAGAATGATCCGGATTTGAATTCCAAATTAGGTAAATTAATGGCAAGAAAATAGTTTATAAAAGACAGAGTTTGTTCAGGAAGTAGTGAGTAGAACAGTTTGGTTTGATTGAGGAATCCTGTAATGCAATGGTCTCAAACCCAGCAAGCATACCCCGAAGGATGTTCCAAGACTTTCCTGGATACTGAGGCATGGATGTCTGTTCCCAGACTCTGAAGTTTCAGATGCACTCTTTCCTCAATTTGATTTGCGTAAGAATGACCTTGCTGCTACTTCTGATCTTCCGACTTCTTTACCACTACCCCTCTTCCCTTATTTTGCAAAATTAAGGAGGAACTGTCATCAGTCTTTATTTCTTTAACATTTTTAAACATATTGCTCACAACATAAGAAGCTTAGAATGGGGGAGATGAGTCTACTAAACAGAAAGGAAGTTTGAGGACACACGGCACCTGAAGTAAAAGTAAAAGTTAAATAAATAGATAGATAGATAGGTAAGTATAAAAAAGGTAGAGACAGGAACGTACCAGTGGCCGGGTAAGAACTATTGAAGAGACAGCACAAGACGTTCATCCAGGCTATAAACTCGTGGCAAATCTCTCTCTCTTTCTCTCTCTCTTTTTTAGAATTATAAATCAAAACTAAGTTAGTTATCACAGAACAAGATTAATACATTAATCTGAAATGAAACATTCAAACATTTTTCTGATAGAAAGTAAGGTTGGTTTTGCTGATGATTTAGGCTGTATGGCTGACATGTTCTGTCACCTGGGTAAACTCAGTGTAGAGCTCCATAAAATTGGAGCCTTCCACAAAAGACATTTAAACTAGATATACAATATATTGTGTAAGATGTTTTATCCCTTGCAAACATTAAACTTTGATACCAAAAATATTTCAGGTATCAGCTTAAAAATATTGGAGGGGACATAGTTTTAAAAAAATATTTCAGGAGATGAATGAGCAAAAAACTATTTGAAGAGCAAGGACATAGAGGAGCAGAGAAACAGTAATTTGGAATGCATCTGAGGGTTTCACACATGTGAGGTCTGAATACTAAGGAATTTGGAATTTATCCTCAAGGCATTGAAACTCTAACGTGCCTATATTATCTTATGTTTGCTTAATCTACTAAATTTCAAATTAATAAAATGCATTTCTTTAAAAATAAACAGACCTTTTATTAACGGAAAAAGATCTTCATTTTTTTTTCCCATTGTTTTGGGTTACAGCATTTTAATGTGTTAGACAATCATTCTTTTTAATATTTCTAAGACATAGAGTTTTACAAATTTTATTAAAAGGAACTATACTGAGCCACAGATAAAGACATCATTTTTAAACATAGAAATATTCAGTATCTTAATAGTAAAATCCATTAGTCTTAAACATTACAAATTAAAATATTTTATTAGCTGGATTAATGCTTTATAAATGATGTTTAGATGTGAGATTGTTGTTTTAAATTAAATCTTACCAAAAAATAAAAAGCAATATAAGGTAAACAGACATGGGGTCTACCTTATCCGTGACAGGAATCTATGGAACATCTGGCATTAAAGCTTAAAAAACACTGGGTTTAACCAATATATCTTTAGTGTCCTACAACTTTCTCATTGTCCACTCAGTAGAGATATCAAAATAAAACCCAATCACCAATATTATAATTACTTTTCTATCCATATTTTATCATAATAAGCTTCCTCATCACTGTAAAGACTAATAATTTATTATTTTTGTTATTATTATAGTTGTGATTTTGCCTTTTCACATATTTCCACGACGCTTCTCTGATTTTCCTTTGATTTGTATTAAAATAATCAAAAGATTTAGGGTATATTCTCTTCTTATTAATTTTCTGTCTCCATAGCCACTGAAATCTCTTTTGAAGTAACCAAGCAGCCTCCTATAATTCAGAACTTGCTTTAAATAAGCACATCTATGACAAAATAAATAATCTTTATCACAAATTTACTAAGGCATATCTAGATCCTGAAATTCCCAGGAATTACAACAAGAAAGAAAAATTGCAATCTACATAATTTTAGTTTTATTGATTTTATTGATGCTAAGTGCAACATTTTTATTACAATGAACCCATACGTTGCCTTAGATCACTGTACTTTTTAGAAACTTAAGAAATGTATATCCTGCAATTTTATTGAATTTATTGATTAGTTCCTACAGTGTTTTGACTGAGTCTTTGGGATTTTCTATATATAACTTCATTAAAAAACAAAATTCAACTAAATAATCTGAAGACACAATTGGTTTATTCAACAGTTTATATATAGGGCAGCACCCTATTTAGCAAATAGAAAAGAGATCTGAGGAGCTGTGCAAAATGGAAAGTTTTCAAAAGCAGAAAGTGGGTGGGACAAGGAAGTAATAAATCAAAGAAAGGATTGTTTCAGGCAAGCTCACCTTACTTTGTGGGAAGGCAGGGGTCTATCAGGCATGTACCTCACTAGTGCCGAGAAGCACATTCCAGACTGAACAGTTGAAGGTCACCTTCCTGGGAGAGATTGAAACTGCAATTAGGTATTAAGTGTTGTTTTGCTGATGTGGGGCTCAGCACAAGTGACTCCATTTGGAGCCTGTTGTTTCTTTTCTAACAGCTTCAACCCTTGTTCCATGTCTTATCGATGACCCAATTGTATCCATAAGATTTCTGTGGATTTCCAGGGGACTTAGCTCCTCTGGCCCCAAGTTTCTGTCACTCTTGATTTTTTTCCCCCTACATTGTGTGAAAGTTCTTTCCTCTGTCATGACGTCTACTCAAATATGGGTCTCTGTTACTTCCTGGATTTCTTCACTTTCTTAACCCCCTAAAATGCACACATACACTCACATCTGATTTTTTATTCTGTAAAGACCTTACTAAAGTTTTAAAGAGATGGAGTGTTTATGTTGTGATATGCAAACAATTTTAAATGAGATATTAGACATCCTATTGTTTTAAATTATTTCACCATGTTGCTGAGTCATTCTTGCTCTCCTGTCTATCCCCTTTTTCTCTTTCTCTGCCTTTAAAGAACAACCACCAAATATTCTTCCATCTATGAGAACATACATTTGTGTATTTTTCTACAAGAAAGGAAAATATGATGGAAAAACGCCCATCATCTTGTTAATACAATTTTCATCACATAAAGGAATCAAACATGAGGACAGAAGACAAATTTAATTCAGACACTTCTGTGTTTTTAAATCCTTACAAGCATACATCACAAGACAAAAATTTTAGCTCAGTTCAGGGCCCTAGTTTTAACACTTTATCCCTCAGAGCCAAAGAAAATCTTGTAACTTCCTCTCATTACTCCTTAGTTATAAACCTAAAAAGAAAAGAGTCTTTTTTGCTAAAAAAGGTTAGGTCAACCTACGTAATTCAGGAAAGGAGAAAAAGAGCAAAGAGAGAAAAAGTCTGGGAAGGACTGGAGATGTTTGTCAGATTTTACGAAAGTGGATAGGGACAGAAAATGAATTATGTGTTCAGATTCTTTTCATGGATTTTAAGATATGCAAATAAGGGTTCTGAACTGTTAGAATTTACTTTGTGCTGCTGAACTGTTTCTTTGACCCTGACACTACTGTGAAGCTGAATTACATGGTTCTAGTCTTTAACCAGATTACAAAAGTATTAATTTTAAAATTTGCGTGACTGGGAAATAAGGAAGGAGACAGTAACGGGAATTGTTAATTGAGTGTCATATTTTTTGCGCCCTATATTCATACTTCGTTCCTACCTATGCTCTAGTTGTTATGTAAAATAAAAGTTATTTTAACAGTATTCTTTCTTTCCCGATAAAATATTCAAGTTTAATTCATTTGCTCTCTTTATCTTTTTCTTATTTCCGGAAATGTAAGTTAGTGTGATATTCCCCTTCAATATATTTTAGGTTAATTCTTAACTATTTGCCGTTTCATTTCTTTTTAGCAAGTGTTTGGGAAGTCAATTATTCAAACAAGTTGCTCTAAGGCAGCATTTTCTGTCTTTCTGTCTAGCACTTGCGGAGGATAAAAAAGCAATCTATTAATACCCGTTTTTCCCTTTTTTTCTCCTCCATTCTTTTCATAATCTTCATTTCGATCTGGTACTGTACATTACTATGTTCTTTATTTTGTCCTGAAGTAGGAAAAGAGAAATTTAACATAATTTAGGTAAAGCCCTGCACTTATTGCTTTGTTTTTAATCCGTACCTATGTAACACCATGTCATTCTTGCGCTCTTTATCTATCTTCGATTTGCAATCAGCATCTCACATTGCATTTCAATCAACTTACTACACCTTCACCATGTTGGCTTCTTCTTTTGTTCATCAAAAACTGAATCAGGAAGATAGAATCAAAATACTCCTGACCATACCAGATAACAAAGCTTATCAAAGAGAGAGCTTGGGAGATCATCCAATATACTAAAAGGTTTTTGCAGAGAAATTAATATTTCCCAGTGCTTTACAATTTATTTGGAATAATGTTTAATCAGCTGAATAGTCAATCAAACATCTAACCTTGTATGTTATCTCAAATTCCATGTGATTAATGGTCAAGAACATAGTTTCTATGGGGAAGTGTATAAACTGTTATTTTTGATTAATTAAAAATTTCATGTTATACTATAGTGTTATAATATTTAATTTATTATTTCTGTTTAGTCATGCTGTTTTGTAGACTATTTTTTGTTGTTATGATAGTTGTGAAAAAGAGTTTGTTTAAAAGCAATATGTGAACATAGATTCAGCTAGCTTTTGCTACAAAAAAAAGCTTTTGCCCAAAACTTATAGCTTAAAACTGTAAGCATTTATTATTCCTCTCCCTTCCATGCATTAGCCAGGAAGGTTTTCTAGTTTGTACGAACTGACTTGGAGCTGGGTGATCTGGGATGTCCTCGTAGGCATACCTCGGCTGTCTATGATGGCTGAGATGGCACTCTATGTGGTCTCATCCTGTAGGAGGTTAGTCCCCATCTTGATCGCATGGTGACAAAATGGTACCCTGCAACAAGAGAAGGCAGCCCCAATGTGCAAATGTTTCTCAAGCCGCTGCTCGTGGCAAGCTTTTTAATGCCCCATTAACCAATCAAATCACAAGGCTGAGCCCAGATTCAAGGGATGGAGAAATTGATTTGATCTCCTGACAGTAGAACAGTTATGACACTTCACGAAGAGGCGTACAGCAATGGGAGGAATTTGTGGCCACTCTGAAAGCTATTACAAAGGCTGTTATTTCTTGTCTTAATTTTGCAGCACTTTTTTATTTTGTAATTTACCAGTAACACTTTCTGTGAAAGATTGAATTGTGTACTTATGCATTTGTTTAAAAAGTGAACATTTTTCATTAAACTTAATAAGATGAATATTTTTCACTTAGAATCACATAAAATCCCTAGATTTTTGCTAGTCTGTGTTTATGGCAGAAATTTAAGTGACATGTGAAGATATGGAAAACCTGGTTGTTTTGAAAGTCTTGGTTTTGGGACGTGGAATCTTTGCTGAAATTTTTAAATAAGCAATAGAAATATTAAAAATGTTAGATGCTGTGATCAAATCAACAAATGTAATTTGTGTGGCATTACTATGATTTATAGGGCTTCTATCATGCAACTCATTACTCATCTCTTTGAATTTATATAATTATGTTGTTCTTATGATAGTAATATTGGTAGATTACTTGCTGACATTGATTGCCCTATGGAGATTCATAGCCTGGCTTTATGTTATATTAAAATAAACACCAGCAAATAAGATATGTGTCCAGTCTAGTTTATCTAGGATCTTTACACAATAGAGTGCCCTAAGCTAGGATAGATTATTATAATGCCTTGTATGTACTGCTTGTCTCAATACTTGATTTAATGAATATTATAGATTTTGATGTAATCACCATAGTCTGTCTTCCTTAAATTGTCATTAATTGATGATTTCATTAAGGCTACAAATCACTGAAACTTGATTCTCTTTTATTTTCTATATCAGGCAATGTTTTACTGCTATAATATAAACAAATTATATCCATAATTAATGTGAAAATAGGTGTGCTATTTCCAGAATTATAACTGAACAACTACAATTTTCATTTTGCACAGTTAACATAGGCTTAAAGTGTAAAACTGTAGCCACAGAGAACATTTATTAAATACTTGACTACTTTTCCAGAAAGTGAAATAAATCCCAAGAAGGAAGATGCTTTACCATAGCAACAGGATATAGAGCCATGTGAGATATGTACAGTTTAGTTTTTTCTGGTATAAAAATAACTTCATTATTTTCATTTGAAAATGATATTGCAGGGCCAGCCCCAGTGGTCTAGTGGTTAAGTTCGGTGCACTCCACTTTGGCAGTCCAGGTTCCATTCCCAGGCATGGACCTACACCACTCATCAGTGGCCATGCTGTGATGGTGGCTCACATGCAAAAACAGGAAGATTGGTAACAGATGTTAGCTCAGGGCGAATCTTCCTCAACAAAAAAAGAAAGAAAGAAAGAAAGAAAATGATATTGCAATATCATTTATAGGTGACCTTATGATTTTATTATTCCTTCTTTCCCAAATGCAAAATGGTATTAAAACTATAGCAGACTATATGAATCATCATTTTTATTATAGTCTTTCAGGGAAACACTAAAAATAAATTGGGAAAAGGATAAATATTTGGAGTGGAAATGATGTTTTTGCTTCCTTAGAAGAATCTGTTATTTATTTTAGGAAAAACCTGTAACTATTTGGCTTACTAAAGGAATAATTTCTATCTAACCTATGTAGATACAGTGCAAATCCATCTATTATTCTAGTGATAAAAAATAAAAGTCTCTAACATTACTATAATTACAAAAAAAGAGTCAATAATGAATATAAGGCACTATTTTATTTTTAGAATAAAAATATTGTATTGATTGATATATTGCTACTTAATGTAATTTGTTATCCATTATTTCCACTGACCATCAAAAAGACTCTGATGTTTCAGGATGTCATAGTTGATGTGTTATGCTTCAGTGGGAGTTTTTTAGTTATTCAATTGTAACAAAAATATATATTTGGAGCACATAATTTTACTTCAGCACTTCTGTGAATCTACTGACATATTATTCATCGAAGCAATATTTGGTTTTCTGTAAGAGTATTTAGAGTTTACTATCAGAGGTCTCCTAGCCTATGAACATCCAGCTTCTGTGTCTGTGTGTGTGTGTGTATTTGTGTGTAATATTGGTTTTTAAATAAGTCTATATCTTTTCTTTTTAAAGATTGGCACCTCAGCTAACAACTGTTGTCGACCTTCTTTTTTTTTATTCTTCTCCTCCCAAAGCCCCTCAGTACATAGTTGTATATTCTAGTTGTGAGTGTCTGTGGTTGTGCTATGTGGGTCGCCGCTTCAGCATAGCCTGATAAGCAGCGCCAAGTCCCCACCCAGGATTCGAACATGCAAAACCCTGGCCGCCAAAGCAAAGCGCGTGAACTCAACTATTTGGCCACTGGGCCAATTTAGTATTACTCATTGAAAAGTAGAGCACCATTAAATACTTTCTGAGCATGTATGTGACCTATAATAGGATTCTGGTAATTACATACAGAATGAATTTGAGGCGGGGGAAAATAGAGTCAGTGTTTCAGTGCATTCCTTACAAAACATCGCATTAGTTTGGGACAGGTGAAAGTTGAGTTCCCAGAGAGCTATTTTGATAGAGATATTTGGCAAGCCTTTGGAAAACAGTCGCTCAGTAAAACATGAAGCTGGAAGGACAGATGAGGGAGTCAGCACATGGTGAGATGTCAGAGCTCTTTAAGTGAATGACATTTGAGTGAAATTGGAGAAAGACAAAAACCCAGGGTATAGGTCAGAACTTTGGGAATGATGTTTTTGTGGGAGGAGAAAGAAGTCTCTATGGAACAGAGTAGTGAGAGAAGTAGGAAAATTAAAGTCTGAAACAAACAAACAAATATATAATTTATCAGTCTATAGTAGAGGCTCCTCTGAAAAGAACTGGACAAGTAAAATACACCTGGTTTGATAAATAGAAAAGCTAATCTCTTATAAGTGTAACCTGGATGCATCAAGATCATATACTCAATTAATTCAAGAGAAAATTCTCAATATCCAAACCAGTGTTTTCATGGAAGCATTTAAATTTCCTGTCAGAAGATAAGTTATTCTGTTTTCCTTTGGGGAGAAATTATGTAAAAGTGCTTTCTAATTTTTAGAACTGGATTTCACTAAAAATTTTAAAAAGTTATTAATATAATGTAACAGATTCCCTCCTCTCTCACATCTCAGTCCAATTACAATGATGTATGTGGCTTTAAGTTATAATCTTAGAGAAAGTGAAGATATTTTAGAGCCATACCTTTACTTTCTGTACTCCCTGATGCTTCGTGTGTGTGTATACACGTGTCTGAAAAATAACCCTTTGTAAATCAGTGACTTCTTTTAATTAGTGCTTATAAAGAACTTGACAGATACTTCTAAACAATTGGGGAAAAACATCAATGAGTTCTAAATGAAAGGCAGGCTTTGAAAAGAGGATTTTGAAAATGTTCAAACAGCTACAAAATTATCATTTTCATCTGAAAATCCTTGCTTGGTGTTTTGAGTATAAAATCTGTTTTCTAAAGGAGAAAGAAGAACAACAAAATAAAATAAAGTTATGACTTAAAAACTAGGTGTGAAGTACAATGTGATAAGTAAATAAATATTAAAATCAGTTTCAAAAGTTTTCCCCAAACTTTCAAGATATTCACCTTGATGTATCTTCACTTCTCTAGCATTTAGTCAAATGGGTTTTGGGGCAGAGATATTACATTGAATGGATACAGGTTTCCCATAAAACAAACTGATGTCAAGTAATATTATTCTCACTTTGAAGGAACTAAAGTTGAAATACTGTGAAATAAACTCTCCCTCTCTAGATTCCATATTAAACCTATTTAGAGGGTCTAAATTTTATTCTTTCGGAAAAAGGCTCCTATGAGATTTGGTGTAGTGGGTTCTAGAAAATATCAAAATAAATAGAAGACAAGGTGAATGTGAGTGAAAACAGGTAACATTTTATAGTGAACTCCAGAAAAGGAGTCAGTAGACTTTTCAAAAGTTGTCTTTTTGAGATTTGAATCCCTATCTAGGTCGAAGTTGTGTTACAAACTCCTACAGGCCTTTCCTTTCTTCCATCAGAAAGCATGAATCAGCTCTAAGCAGAAGGGGAGAAACTTTGAGTAAAATAGGTACAGACTCTTAAAAAGTTTAAGCAATATATACATTGGGAAGTTTTATGCATGGATCCCAACAAGGTAGTTGTAAGTGGTAAAACTAGGTAACTAGATACTGTACCTGTGCACATAGTAAGCGTTCAATAAATGGATGATGATGATTATGGTGTGCTTGTATGTCTAAGTCAATTCACACATTGGCAGTAGGGCAGCAGAATCTCAGCTACATAAGAACTTGCTGGTTGTCTCTTTCCTGGTCTGGTACTGGCTGTATCCTCACTCTGCCTCTGACTCCTGATCATGCCCTTTCAGATCCATGTCGCTTTGGCTACCTTGAAGATTTATGTAGTGGAACTCTCGCTGTTTGCTGCAGATCCTGCTTCTGTGAGGTCCAACACTCCCACCTCTCAGTCCACTCTGTAGTTAGAATGCATAGTAGCCACAAAGGATCTCTCAGTTTTTTCCAACTCACTCTTTTCCCTTTGGAGGCTTTTTGCCTCAGCAACAGTACTGGGGAACTAAATATTTCAGTGACTATTACACATTTATATCCTTTTAATGGATTTCCTTCTTAGAACTTTCTTAACAGTACTTGTTGTCTCACCTCTATCTTGAGAAGATGTTTGTATTTTCTCAAGTTTTTCTCATTAGGTGTTGCAATTCAGCCATATTCCCCTGATAATTTCCACACAGTACTCTCATTATCCATCACCTTTATGACTGCCATCCAGCAGGCATTAACTGTGAGGCAGTCTAGTGTTAAAAGAATTTTCATATATATGTCATGTTACTTAATCTTTAGAACACCCTACAAATCCTAGGGAAAGCTCCTTTACTTAGTTAACAAAATAAAAATCGATAGATTTAGTAACATTGCCAGGGTCATACATTATGTAGCAAACATGGGAGTATGACTTGTACCATATTACCCTCAGAGCCAAGGGTGCTCCCTCCCTCCCTCATTCTCTTCACACCTTCCTTCCTTCCTTCTTGTAGTTGGTTGTAAGCTTTGCCTTTTAAAATTAAAATATAATGTATGTAAGTTGAAATGCATAGCTCTGAAATTTAGTTCAAATGTATATACTCTCGTGACCCATACAACCATCAAGATAGAGACATTTCTATTTCTCCAAAAAGTTTCCTAATGCCCATTTCCAGTCAAGCCTCACCCTGCCACCCAGAGCAATCGTTGTTCTAACACTCTTCTAATCTATATAAAACCATCAATCAGTTTTCACTAGTCTTGATGTTTATATAAATGGAATCATCTTGTGTACTCTTCCATCTATCTCCCAGCCTAATATTTTTGAGATTATCCATGTTGTTTCATTACTTAATAGTTCATTCCTTTTAATTGCTGAGTAGCATTATATTGTAAGAATATACCAACATTTGTTTATGAATAAAAATACTATGAACATTTCCAGAGATAGACTATCAGATCACGTAACCAGAGACAGACCATTAGATCACACAAATTAGATAGTTTTGCATTCTTATCTCTGTTTTTCTGGTCTTTTTCTTCTACATTTACTATGGCTCAGAACCTGTGACCTCCCCACTCCTCTTTGTCTTCCTGAAAGAACTCTCTTGCTTAGAACTTGGCAGTCTGTTCCACCAAACATGATTTTCAAGTCTTTATTTTTCCAGAGAAGTCAAGCACCCACCATATATAACTCTACAGTAATTAGTGTCAGAGTCTTAGAAGAGGAATAAAGAGGCATTCAAGAACAGTAGCTACTTTAGTGTCTCATGTTTAGGGCTGCTGGGTTTTGCACTTAACTCAGTCTTCCCTGCTGTGACAGGAGTAGAAGATCTGGTTCAGTCTTTGTAAGGAGCTGTAAGAACCACAGGGCAGGAGGAGGAAGAGAGAGCATGTTTAAACTGTTTTCTCCAATGATTTTAATGTGAATACCAGGAAGTTTATATTAGAAAGAACATAGTAGAACATTGTAAGGAGCCATTCACAGTGTATATCAAATTGACATATTTCAGGTTATTTTTGTTTTTGTTAAACTTGATAAAAATGATTTTCATGTCGTACCATGAATTTTAAACCAATGTACCAGAATCTTGAGAGAATTATGGACATTGTAACCTAAATCCAAGGGAGCTCTAGGCTAGATTTTGTTTGTTGTGTTGTTCTGCTACCAGTGTAAGCCAGTGACGAGGCAGGACAACCTGTTAACTAATGATCTGGCTTAATTTAGAGTTGAATGTGTATTTCAAATCCTCTCAAAGGGATAGAGTTACCTAGAAAGTAAGAAAATGCTTATTTATAATGTTCTTAGAAAAGTTTTCTACATGTCAGATCAATAAATTACCGATAATTTCAACATACTTTCAGAGGTCCGTGAACTTCAGTACTGAATTAACCTTATTCAGCTTTCATTAGCTAGTTCGAAGATTTTATCTAGATTGGAGAATTATCGAAAAACATTATTTTATATTTATAAAATTGAACCATATTTTAGACTACTTAGAAATCATTGGTAAACATATCAAAACTGACACATTTCTTTTGGGATTGAAAGTACAAGTTACCGATGAAGATTCTATGTAATATGAAGTCTTAAGGTAAAATTATTTGTTGTCTACAAGTAGGCATAAGATATTTAATTTGACCCCAAGCATTTCATCATTTCCAAAGATATGTCTTTGTAAAAATTGGGATATCTCTGCTTTTCTAGAAACTTATTCTATTTGTCTATGAAGATGAAAAGAAAATAAATAAATAAATAATTTTTTGTCACTTATGTGTGGTAGGCATAAAGTCTGGGTAAAATTTGAATGCATTCATTCTTACATATATCACATTCATTGTCCACTGGGATTTTCCTTCATTTGCATTAGATATGTGTAGCTAAATTATGGTTTGTCCCATATTCTTTTGAATTTCATTTTCTTCAAAATGTCATTTTTTAGATTTAAGCTTAAGAGGACATTTTTGGCTGTATTTTTTAGATTATTTGTGAAAAATTCAATAGTTCAATATATCTTTGGTAAATCATTATGTTTACTTTCCTCCTGAAACCTAAAGAATCATGAAAAGGCTTTTAAAGTTGTTTAGATCTTATACATTAATTCACTCTAGAAACTGTGCACTTTGTGTACTAATGGTGGAAGAATAAGAGCAACGATAGTATCCCAATAGTGACTCCTAGTATTTATTGAATAATTGCTGTGCATAACGTAATATATTGTGTGTTTTTATACTGTCTCATATAATTGTAAATTGAGGCTTGAAACTGTTAAGTATCTTGTCTAAAGTCATTTACCCATCATATACCGTAGAGCCAGGATTTGACCCATGTAGAGAGTGGTCTAATGCTCTTCAGTGACATACTCTAAATTATCATGCCACATTGACATTGGTATAACATATAAATGTAAAATGTTTTAGGAGCTTACACACACAAAGCAAATTTTCCTTCAACAACAGCATGTCTTCTCACTTGCTGTTTTCTTTCTTATCTTCAAGGTATGCTGAATTCCTTGTGGATCCGTGGTTTACTGCGGTCTCTTGAATCAATGTTCTTGCATGTGTTGCTTCTTCTTCCCTTAAGGCTTTCTTAAATTTCACCTGACCCATCATTATTTGTCATGTTATTAACTAGCTCAGAAGCTATATCCTTCGGCAGATCTGCCTTAGCTTCTTTCCCCATCCATAATTGAGTGGTGCCATCATGTCTTGCCTCATATTAGTTTATGCAAATTTCTATGACTCTTGTGTATGTACCATAATTGTTTGTTCATTTTCCCATATCCTAAGTAGCAAAACTAGAAAACATACATAATCTCTCTTTTTTATCTTTTATAGTTGATAAATTTTTTGTAAAATTAGTAAATAAGTTAACGACATTTCATAAAGTAAAACATGAAATTGGGAAATCTATCACTAGGTCTTGAGCCCTGAAACTTAAAAACCTTCTTCTACCTATTGAATTGCCCAGAAAAACAATACATTCTCTCTTAAGATAATGAACAGAATATTGGAAAAGCTTTGTATTATCTCCTTTCTTCTGCCTGATTGTTTTATGAAAGTAGTTGGAACGTTTAGGTAGAAAATGAGGGCCTAGATTACATGAAAAACTTCCTACTCTTAGTATGTGGGAAAAGCCCAGAAAAAATAGGGCTGACTCTATTTTTTTTCTTAAGAAACTGCCAATGATAAATAATTCTCATGCAGACAAGTTCTCTTTGAATCTGAGAGAGAGAATTGGGAAAACGTACACATTAAGAGTCATCTTGTAATTCCACAAAAAGAGAGATATTGCAAAGTTAAAGTATATGAGTTAAAGATGTTGAATATAGAAAACTATTTCTCTGAAATCAAGATAAGAACTGTGTTTTGTTTATTTTTTGCATGTCTTAAAATTTCAAATGTATTTTAATCTACTTTATTAATGAAGCAACTAATACCCCAAATAGTGAAAACTCTCTTGATAAAGAAGACCAAGGTTAGATGACTCATGTTTACAATTATGAAAGTTACTACAAAACTACAGTAACAAAGAGTATGGTACTGGCATAAAATTAGACAGATATAGATTATTGCAACAGAGTTGAAAGTCCAGAATTAAATCCATAAATCTATGATCAATTGATTTTTGACATGAGTGCCAAGACCATTCAATGACAAAAGAATAGTCTTTTCATGAAAATGTGCTGAGGTAACTGGATATCCACATGCAGACAAATGAAGTTGGACCCTTCACTACACCATGTACAAAAATTAACTTATAAAGAATCAAAAACCTAAATATAAGAGCTAAACCTATAAAATTATTAGAAGAAAACATAGGAGTAAATCTTCATGACCTTGGGTTTGGCAGTGGTTTCTTAGATAATAACATCAAAAACACAAGCAACAAAAGAAAAAAATAGATAAATTAGATTCATCAATATTTTAAGAATTTGTGCATCAAAGGACACTACCAAGAAAGTAAAAAACAATCCACACAATAGCACAAAATATTTGCAAATTGTCTATTTGATAAGCCTCTTGTATCCAGAATATATAAAAAATTTCTACAATTTAACAACAAAAATTAAACCAATAAAAAATGAGCAAAGGACTTAAATGGACATTTCTCCATAGAAGTTATACAAATTAATAACAAGCACATAAAAAGATGCTCAGCATCATTAATCATCAGAGAAATGCAAAACAAAATCATAGTGAGATACCATTTCACATCCCATAGGATGGCTGTAATCAAAAAGGCAGTTAATAGCAAATGTTGGTAAAAATGTGGAGAAATCGGAACTTTTATACATTACTGATAGGAATATAACATGATACAACCACTGTGGGAAACAGTGTGGCAGTTCCTCAAAAAGCTAAAAAAAAATTAGAATATCACCCAGTAATTCCACTCCTAGGTATATACCCAAAGAATCAAAAATAGGTATTCAAACAAAAACTGGTACATGAATGATCATACTAGCATCATTGACAATTACCAAAAGGTGGAAACAACCCGAATGTTCATCAATGGATGAATGGATAAAATATGGTAAATCCATACAATGGTCTATTACTCAGCTATAGCAAGGAATGAAATAGTTATACATACCACAACATGGATAAAACTTGCAAACATTATTCTAAGTGAAAGAAACTAGACACAAAGTGTCATATATTAA
Source organism: Equus caballus (assembly GCF_041296265.1). NCBI lineage: Eukaryota > Metazoa > Chordata > Mammalia > Perissodactyla > Equidae > Equus > Equus caballus. Next base: position 35,319,764 of record NC_091710.1, on the reverse strand, counting down.
ATGTTTCTATTTGTATGACATATCCAGAATAGGCAAATCCATAGAGACTAAAAGCAGATTAGAAGTTACTGGGGGCTGAAGGTATGAAGAAATGGGGAGTGACTGATTAAAAGGTGCAGGATTTCCTATTGAGGTGACGAAAAAGTTCTGTAACTAGATAGTGTTTATGTCTGCACAACATTGTTGATGTACTAAATGGCATGTAAATATACACTTTAAAATGGCAAATTTTATGTTCTGTGTATTTTATCACAATAAAAAATAAAGCAACTAGTATAGAGCTACTTTAATTTGAGATTTATAATAAAATTTATAATATGCTTCAGGGGCCAGCCTGGTGGCCAGGTGGTTAAGTTTGTGCGCTCTGCTTCAGCGGCCCAGGGCTTCGCCGGTTCTGATCCTGGCCACGGACATGGCACTGCTCATCAAGCCATGCTGAGGTGGCATCTCACATAGCACAACTAGAAGGACATGCAATTGGAATGTGCAACTATGTACTGGATGGCTTTGGGGAGGAGGAGAAAAAAAAAAAACAGATTGGTAGCAGATGTTAGCTCAGGTGCAAATTAAAAAAAAAAATCTTCCAAAAAGCAAATAATACACTTCAGAAGTAAGGAAGCATTCCATACTTACATAATGAGAGGAAAAGGATTTTCACACATATATACACACAGAGATCCTGCAGCTTAATTTGACAACCTCATTCATGGATCAAACTAAACAGATACAGAAACTCAAAGTACTTATCTCAAAGAGTTGTTCTGCTTTCCAAGGGACATGTAAATTACCTTCTCACAAATAGGTGGAAAAAACAAACAAAAGCTAACAAATCATATTTTCTGTTATCACTTGCCAAAGACAGAAGAAATCCCATCATCCCTTTAAAAGATATTGCCAAATACTCAGACCATAAAACCAGATTCCCAATCACTGCAAATAAGGAGGCAGCAAAAATAAAGCTTTGGTGCTAAAAGGAATCACCTCAGAAACCAAGAGAAGACCTGTTTGAATTTAAATTGCCTGTGAGTACACCTGTCAGTCAATGGAGCTTAATGGGCTCTGACAGCTAAGTCTAATTGGGAATATTTGTATAACCTACAAAACTTTTAAAAATATAATATAAAAAATATTTTCAACATGACTCTTATGCAAATATAAAAATAAATCTGTCAAAGATTTATTATCTCATTATTACTATGACCATTTAGATGGCAACGCTAGTTCAAAGAACATTTTGTACAACCAAATTTTTAATAGTGCACTAAGGGAGATATTTTGAAATAAATGTGCTGAGTTAGAGATTAAACTCATTAGTATCTTACAGAGCTATAAAACTGTAACCTTTTGGGCTATTTTATTCTACTGGGCAGAGATCTATGATTTAATATGTATCTTCACAAAGTCTAAGCCCTTAATTGCTAGTAAATAGCGAAGTCAAACAGAGGTACATTCTCCTAGATAATTAAATAATGTTGGGTTAAGCCCGTCACATAACACTCTAATGTGGCATTGAAAAGACCTGCCACCTACATTTTTGCCGTATGTCCTAGTTTAAATATTTTTTAACATTATGTGACTATATAAACATTTTGAAATAAGTTAAATGATATTAAAAATAGACAATTAGCAAACAGGAAATAATTTGCAACAACTGAAAGATCTTATGTACTTTCTAAAACTTTATATGCTTTTTATCTAAAAAAGTTCATATACTTATACAATGATTACTTATGTATTTATAAGAAAGCATAAAATACTGTTAGAGAAATTGAAAAGTTTATGAAGAAATCACAGGTAATTCACAAAAACGTGACTAATACACACAAGGATAAAACTAAACTCACTAGTAATCAAGAAAATACATATAAAAATTATAATGACACACATTACTTGTCAAATGAAATTTCTAAATGATAGCTTTGTCATTGTTATAATTCAAACGTTCACTTTGAATGTTCAATTCAAATAATTCAAAAGTGATAATGGGAATATGTCTTCAGTCTTTCTAGGAGTAATTTTATTTATGTCTTAACAGCTTTAAAAATGTTTGAAGACTGATATGTAACGGATTTGTTTATGGAAATATATCCTAAGAATAAAGTGAATACTTACACTATTAATTCCGAAAGCAAAATTTTGAAAATAGATTACAGTGAGGTAAATATAGTGTAGTTTTAACGCTTTCATTAAAAATGAAGTGGTCAAATAATTTTTAATAGTATGGGACCCTAATCATGAAAAAACATGATGCCTGGTATGATGTTAGATAGGCCATACCAGTCAGAGCTAAACTCAGGCCAACCTCAGAATACCTCTCCATACACTTTAGATAAGGACAGTCCAACAGTTGGAGCTTTGTGAGATGGGAGCCACTTTGCACAATTGAGTTATCTATCTCATTTTAAACATACTCTGCACAGGTTTGCTAATTCTAAGGGCAACTGGAGGTCAGAGTGATGAATTCCTTTGTAACTAAGCTGGTTGGATCAGGCTTCCTGAAAGCAGCTTTTTAAACATTAGGTCTTGGGCAGACAGGTAAAATGGTAATAGATAGAAATATGATGAGAAGAGAACAATAGCTGGGGATAAGGCAACTTTTAGGAGTTAGCAGGAAACTTGGCATCCTGTAGAAAGAATACCATGCAGGGAAGTGTAGGACTCATTATAGAAAATTAAAGGCTTAACATATGAACATTAACACAGGAAGCCAATTTGAGGACTCTTTAGAGAGAAAGAAAAATACCCTGACTGCATTAGAGTGAGGAAGAGCTTCAAATGCTAAATAAATAAATAGTTTCTATTACTAATAATTGATCCTGATAATCTTCCTTTTAGATAAAGTAGTAAGAAATTATCTTGGCAAAAACAAAACAAAAAAATCATGTGTTTTCTGCAGTGAATGTTTTAATATAGTTTTGAGATGACAGTCTCCTTTTTTACCTAAAATTGTCAACTATGGTAGGAGTACTTTTCTCTACTTAATATAAGCCACTGAAGGTTGGAGCATGAACCTCTCTCCAATCTTTACCCATACGTCTGTATTGATAGAGAAGCTGTGTATTCTTTGTTCCTCCTATACTAACAAATCACCAATCTAGAATCCTTAAGTGTAGAGACATAGAAACCATGTTCCCATGTCGTGGGAGGGTTAGCCTTCTTCTTCTTCTTCTTTTGTAAATATCAATTTCTCTAATTTTGTGTTCCTCAATGGCAAGAATTGCATCTTTTCCTTGACACAACAATATCCAGCACTGTAAGTGGGATCTTATGTTTTCAATAAATATTGTGAGTATATGTACGAAGACCTCACTAACTCAATGTTTAATCTTCTGTCCAAGGTCCTGACAGGTGATGGGGCACTAAGAAGCTTCTGCTATCATGGAGCAGCCTTTCCTGCAAGGCAGCCCTTTCTATGGCTCTAAAGGGAAATTCTGCCTTTATTTCAGCTGCCTCATCTAACACATTTGACTGAGTTTTTCTCTCAACAGTTGCACAGAATAGATCAAATTTATATTCCACATCAACATTGTGACTGTAATGATTTTAGACCAAATTTAACCAGTTTAGTCAATTATTCTCCATTTCACAACTTTATTGGTTTATTTGTCTGTTTTTAACATATCTGGACTTGCTCTCCTCTGAGGTAACTTGAATCTATGGGAGAAATCTAAGTGAATCTCTAGCTAAATTCAATAATTCGGATTTTGCAGTATTGATACAGCCACAGGTGGAACAATGGTCTCTTATTCTGAACAATATGTTTCTACTAATGTGGTTATGATGATTTTAATTTTTGACAGCCATAACAACTTGCTTCATATTTCCTTGCAGACAATTACACACATAGGTCTTTTCAAATGAACTGATAAGCTAGATCTTGCCCATTTGCTATATATATATTTTTGTCCCTGGGTTTTATCTCCCTATATATATAATTATATTTTTACATAGTTTTATAAATGCCACTCTTTTTGTCATGCAGTATTTTATATATTACATTCTGTAATGTGAACAAAATTTGATAAATATATCTTATTGGGCTTTATCTAAATCTATATATTTTAAATTTGAACAGGATAAACTGAATATAATACCTCTTTCATGCCTTGAGAAACCTACCTTAAAGTTACCATTAATTTTACTCTATGAGTGTTGAATATGGTTATTTAAAATATGGTGAACACACTTTATTATGTGCTCGTATCTTACTATCTCATACAAAGATTGTCATGTTACTCAGTTAAAAGTCTGCCAAGTACTAGCATGTATTTATAGCATTCCTTTGTTCTAGTAATTGAACAATAAAAAAGTGGTGAGCATACCCCTGTAGCTCCAATATGTGGCCCTGGCTCAGTCCATGCAAAGAAGCCCCACCCACCAAGCACAGTGATCAGTGGTACCACAACAAGAGGCAGCAGTAGATCTTGGCACCAGGGTGAGTGCATTCCCCGCCCACATAAGCATCCATAGAACTGCTTTGCCCTCAAAGTGGGAATGAGCGAAGGGGTGACTGTAGGATGAGGTGGCAGCAGCCCTTAGCCTGCACATGATCGCTTTCCCAATAGTGGAAGAGCTTACCATGTTGCTGTGGCCCTGAGGAGTAGCCCAGTCTCAGACTTCGGGAGGAAGCCCTGCCCATGAAGCACAGTCAACGCATGGTCCTGAATGCTCTCCAGGATGGTGCAAGCACCCATAGTATCCCCACAACTTCCAGAAGATAGTATGGGATCAGAAACTCAGCTCCTGCCTCCCCCTCAGTGATGCCACATGGAATCTTCAGCCTAACACTATCACAAATGCCCAAGGAAAGATTAGTTCATCAAACATTATAAGAAACTACAGAAACACCTCAGACCAGAAGGAAAATGACAATTCTCTAGAAACCAACCCTGAAGGCACAGAAACTTACACTCTAAATGACAGACATTCAAAATAACTATCATAAAGAAACTAAATGAGTTAAAAGAAAACTAATAAAGGCAGTTCAATGAGCTCTGGAATAAAATTAATGAGAAGAAGGAATACTTCACCAAAGAGTTTGAAACTGTAAAAACAAAATAAACCAAGCAGAGATTTGGAATATGAAGATCACAATTAATGAAATAAAAAATAATCATGAATCCTTAAAAAGTAGAGCTGATGTTATGGAAGAAAGAATTAGTGAGTTAGAGGATAGAAATATGGAAATGCTACAGGTAGAGGAGGAGAAAGAGCTAAGATTTTAAAAGAATGAAAGAATTCTTCGAGAAATATCTGACTCAATTAGGAAAAGCAGCATAAGGATTATAGGTATTCCAGAGAGAGAGAAAGGAGGGAGAAAGGAGGAGAGAGCTTGTTCAAATGAATAATAGCTGAGAACTTCCCCAAACTGAGGAAAGAACTGTATTTACAAATACGTGAAGCTAATAGAATGTCTAATTACATCAATACTAAAAGACTTTTTCTCCAAGTCATGTAATAGTAAACCTGGCAAAATGAAATGGGAGTCAGAAATAAATACAAAGGAAGAGAAACAATGGAAAATAACCTACAAAGTAACCCCTATCATGCGTTCAGCAGTTTTGTCAGCAGAAACCCTATAGGCTAAAAAGAATGGAATGATATATTCAAAATACTGAAAGACAGAAACTTTCAGCCAAGAATACTATATCCAGTGAAGCTTTTCTTCACTTGTGATGGAGAAATAAAAGTTTTCCAAGATAAACAAAAGCTAAGGGAGTTCATCACCACTAGACCTCCCCTATGAGAAATGATTAAAGACACCCTCATCCTGGAAACAAAAAGGCAAAGGTCTAGAAAGCTTTGAGCAAGGAGACAAATACACAGACAAAGTCAGAAAACCACAGCTCTCTATCAGAAAAGGGAAGCAATTCCTCAATTATAACTTAAGAGATAAAGGGAAGGAAAACATCAAAAGTAGCTATAAACACTTCAACTTAGCCGCAAACTCACAGCACAAAACAGAATAATTTGTCACAACAATAACTCAGAAGGGGAAGGGGAAAGGGATGGAACTTGCTTAGGCTAATGTAGATAAGAGGCTATGAGAATGTGGACTGTTTCATCTATGAGATCTTTTATATAATCCTAACAGTAACCACTAAATAAAAAATCAGAGAAGAGCCATGACTCATTAAAAAAGAGAAAACTGAGAAAACTTCCACAGAAAACCACCAAAATGAAATGGGAGTCAGAAATACAAAGGAAGAAAAACAATGGAGACACAGACAAGCAGAAAACAAGAGATAAAATGACAATAGTAAGCCCTCACATGTCAATAATCACTCTAAATGTAAATGGAATGAATTCCCCAATCAAAAGACACAGAGTGGCTAGATGGATTAAAAAGAAAGGCCCAACAATATGCTGCCTCCAGGAAACACATCTCAGCTCTAAAGAAAAACATAGGTTCAGAGTGAAGGGATGGAAGACAATACCCTAAGCTAATGGCAAACAAAAAAAAGTGTGTTGCCATACGTATATCAGACAAAGCAGACTTCAAGTTAAAAAGACAATGAGAAAGAAGAGAGGCAGTACATAATGATAAAAGGGACATTCCACCAAGAGGGCATAACGCTTATGAATATATATGCACCAAACAGAAGCACTACATAAAGCAATTATTAATAGACCTAAAGGGAGAAATTAACAACACAATAGTAATAGGGGAACTCAACACCCAACTTCCATCAATGGATAGATCATCTAGGCAGAAAGTCAACAAGGAAATAGTGGATTTAAACAAAACACTTGATCAAATGGCCTTAATAGATATATTGAGAGCATTCCATCCCAAAACAGCAGAATTCACATTCTTCTCAAGTGCACACAAATCATTCTCAAAGATAGATTGTATGTTGGGAAACATGGCAAGCCTCAATAAATTTGAGAAGATTGAAATAATCATAAGCATCTTTTCTGACCACAACACTATGAAGGTAGAATTCAACTACAAGGAAAAAAAACGGGAAAATAATAAATATGTGGAGACTAAACAACATGCTACTGAACAACCAATGAACCATTGAAGAAATTAAAGAAGAAATCAAAAGATATCTGGTGACAAATGAAAATGAAAATACACCTTATCAACTCATATGGGATGCAGCAAAAGTGGTCCTAAGAGGAATTCATAGCACAACAGGCTCAACTTTACAAATAAGAAAAATCTCAAGTAAGCAATCTTACACTACATCTAACAAAATTAGAAACAGAAGAACAAATAAAGCCCAAACTCAGCAGAAGGAGGGAAATGATAAAAATTAGAGCAAAAATAAATGAATTTGAAATTTAAAAAATCTGTAGAAAGGATCAATGAAACAAAGAACTGGTTCTTTCAGAAGATAAAAAAAAATTGAGAAACCCTTACCCAGACTCAGCAAGAAAGAAGAGAAAAGGCTTAAATAAATAAAATTAGAAATGAAAGAGGAGAAATTACAATGGATACCACAGAAATGCAAAGGATTATAAGAAGATACTATGAAAAACTATATGCCAAAAAATTGGACAATCTAGAAGAAATTGATAAACTTTTGGACTCATACAACCTCCCAAAAGTGAATCAAGAAGAAAGAGAGAACCTGAACATATCAATCACAAGGAAAGAGGAAACAGTAATCAAAAACCTCCCAAAAAACAAGAGTCTAGGACCAGACGGCTCCTCTGGAGAAGTCTACCAAACAGTCAAAGATTTAATGCCTATGCTTCGCAAACCATTCTAAAAAATTGAAGAAGACTGAATGCTTCCTAACTCATTCTATGAGGCCAACATTACCCTGATACCAAAACCAGACAAGGACAATGCAAAGAAGGAAGATTACAGGCCAATATCACTGATGAACGCACATGCAAAAATCCTCAATAAAATATTGGCAAACCTAATACAGCAATACATTAAAAAGATCATACACCATGAACAAATGGCATTTACCCCAGGGTTGCAGAGATGGTTCAACATCTGCAAATCAATCAGTGTGATGCGCCATGTTAACAAAATGAGGAATAAGAATCACATGATCATCTCAATAGATGTAGACAAAGCATTTGACAAGATCCAACATTCATTTATGATAAAAACTCTCAATAAAATGGGTATAGAAGGAAAGCACCTCAAAATAATAAAGGCCACATGTAACAAACCTACAGCCAACATCATAGTCAATGGTGAAAAATTGAAAGCCACCCCTTTGAGAACAGGAACATGACAAGTATGCCCGCTCTTGCTGCTCCTATTCAACATAGTACTGGATGTGTTAGCTAGAGCAATTAGGCAAGAAAAAGAAATAATGGAATCCAAACTGGAAAGGTAGAAGTGAAAGTCTCACTGTTTTCAGATGACTTGCTTCTATATATAGAATACCCTAAAGAATCCATCAGAAAACTATTAGAAATAATCAACAAATACAGAAAAGTTGCAGGGTACAAAATCAACTTACAAAAATCAGTTGCATTCCTATACAACATATATATAGCACATATAACATATATATAACAACAGACTAGCAGAAAGAGAACTCAAGAATACAATCTCATTTACAGTTGCAACAAAAAGAATAAAATATCTAGGAATAAACTTAACCTAAATGGCAAAAGACATATACACTGAGAACTGTAAGAAATTATTGAAAGAAACTTAAGAAGACGTAGAGAAATGGAAAAATATTCCATGCTCATGGCTTGGAAGAATAAACATAGTTAAAATGTCCATACTAGCTAAAGCAATCTACAGATTCAATGCAATCCCAATCAGAATCCCAATGACATTCTTCACAGAAATAGAACAAAGAATCTTAAAATTTATATGGAACAACAAAAGACCTCAAATAGCCAGCCAATCCTGAGAAAAAAGAACAAAGTTGGAGGTATTACAGTACCTGACCTCAAAATATGCCTCAAAACTATAGTAATCAAAACAGCGTGGTACTGACACAAAAACAGACACACAGATCCATGGAACAAAATTGAAAGCCCAGAAATAAAACCACACATCTATGGACAGTTAATATTCAATAAAAGAGCCAAGAACATACAATGGAGAAAGTCTCATCAATAAATTGTGTTGGGGAAGCTGGATAGCTACATGCAAAAGAATGAAAGTAGACCATTACCTTGCACCATCCACAAAAATTAAATCAAAATGGATTAAAGTCTTAAATGTAAAATTGAAACCATACAATTCCTAGAAGAAAATATAGGCAGTATATTACTTGACATTGGTCTTAACAGCATCTTTTCAAATATCATGTCTACTCGGGCAAGGGAAACAAACAAAAAGTTAACACATGGGACTACATCAGACTAAAAATTTTCTGCAAAGCAAAGGAAACCGTTAACAAAGTGAAAAGACAACCCACCAACTGAGAGGAAATATTTACAAATCATATATCTGACAAGGGGTTAATTTACAAAATATATGAAGAACTCATACAACTCAACAACAAAATATAAACAACCCCATCAAAAAATGGGCAGATGACATGAACAGACATTTTTCCAAAGAAGATATACAGATGGCCAGGAGGCACATGAAAGGATATTCAACATCACTAATTATTAGGGAAATGCAAATGAAAACTACAATGAGATATCACCTTACACCTGTCAGAATGGCTATAATTACCAAGACGAAAAACAGCAAATGTTGGAGAGAATGTGGGGAAAAGGAACCCTCATGCACTGCTGGTGTGAATGCAAACTAGAGCAGCCACTATGGAAAACAGTAATGGTGATTTCTCAAAAAATTAAAAATAGAAATACCATATGATCCAGCTATACCACTACTGGGTATTTATTGAAAGAACTTGAAATCAATGATCCAAAGAGATTTATGCACCCCTATGTTCATTGCAGCATTATTCACGATAGCCAAGACATGGAAGCAACCCAAGTGCTGTTCTTCCAATGAATGGATAAGGAAGATGTGGTATTGTATACAATGGAATCCTACTCAGCCTAAAAACAGACAAAATCATCCCATTTTCAACAACATGGATAGTCCTTGAGGGTATGATGTTAAGGGAAATAAGCCAGACAGAGAAAGACAAACACTGCATGATTTCACTCATATGTGGAAGATAAACAAATATATGCATAAAGAACAGATCAGTGGTTACCAGAGGGGAAGGAGGTTGGGGGTTGGCAAAAGGGATAAAGGGGCACTTATGTATGGTGATGGACAAAAATTAGACTACTGATGGTGAACATGATGAAGTCTATTCAGAAACTGATAAATAATAATGTACACCTAAATTTACACAATGTTAGACACAAACAAGCAAAGAAGTTGTGAGCGTCAATACCCGATTTTAAAGAGGACGTAGAAGATCTCATCCATCTAAAGCTCTCACTGCTACAAATATAACAAGGTGGATAAATTAGACAACAGCAAAAATGTTTTAGAGACGTGGGAGAGCTTTATGTATGCACCAGGAAGAAAGCAAATTGAAAGCAGACAGTAGGGGAAGCCTTTATGAGGTAGACTGATGGTCCCAGGCCTTTTTCTTTCTTGGAGATATTAAAAATTCTGCGTGTTAACTAAGGATTTGGCTTATCCCACACAGATGGACTTTACCTAGAGATCAAGAAGCCATAGAGGTTTTGTTAGTCTCACAGCTCTGACATGATTGGATAGAGATATATTGCTTCCAAAGTAAGACTGTGTCTTGCCACCAGACATCAGCAGATTTCTGGAGCTGGAAAGCTAGGTTGGGAAGGCTCAGATGTCAGGGTGAATGCGTCTAAAAGACAGGGTAAGTTCTCCAATAATTTCTGGGTTCTTAGAATACAAAATTCCAGTGGAAGGAGGAAGCCAGTCTCAAGTTTACAGCTTATTTCTTCCTTAAAACATTTGGTAAATTTTCCATCTCAAAGAATGTAACACTAAAAGTAAAGTCCAGAAGCTTCTAAAGGGAACAACGGAATGTCATGTATATTTTATATGGAAGAGCAAGATATTTGTCAGGCTTTCAATAAAAAGACTAAGAGGACCATGAACAAGGAACTGACATAAACCAGGGAAAGTTGAGATCTTTTCTTTTTTTTTGAAGACTGGCCCTGAGCTAACATCTGTTACCAATCTTTTTTTCTTTTTTCTTCTTCTCTCCAAAGCCCCCCCAGTATGTAGTTGTATATTCTAGCTGTAGGTTGTTCTAGGTCTGCTATGTGGGATGCTGCCTCAGCATAGCTTGATGAGCAGTGCTAGGTCCACACCCAGGATTCGAACTGGTGAAACCCTGGGCCACCAAAGCAGAGTGGGCTAAATTAACCACTTGGTAATGGGACCATCCCCAAAGGTTGAGATTTAATAAGCCTGAAGCCCAGCCTTGACCCAAATCAACCTCTGAAGGGATTAATATAATAAGTATCTCATCCTCTACTTTTAACATAAAAAAGGGAAAGTCTTTTCTGGTAGAAAATATTATCCAGAAGAACATTTCATACACCTTATATAGAATGTCCAGCATAGAATTAAATATGATTGGACATGCAAAGAGGCAGGAATAACCAAAAATCAGGAGAAAAAGAGACAGCAGGATAAGATACAGATGATCTCAGCATTGAAGTAAGCATAAAAGTCATTAACATAATTATGAATGTCATATAAATGAAAAATAGCAGAAAAGAAGCATATAAAACTCTCAACAGAAAATTGGTATCAAATACTCATTTTAGAATAAAAAATGTTAATATTCAAAATTATGGAAAAGCATTGTTTCATTTGAATAGTAAGATTGATGCAAAAATTGGCAGGATCATTCTACAGATGAGATAAATTGAAATCAAATAAGAAGAAGATAGGATTAAATTCAACCGTATCATTACTAACATTAAATTTAAATGGAATAAACTCCAAATGGAAGACAAAGATTCTCATAATGAATAAAGAGAAACCCAACTATTTATAGAAGAAACACTTTACTTTTTTTTATTTTTCTGATTGAAAATGGCTCCTCTTATTTCTTTGCTTTTATTTTTTCCAGATGTACATCACAATGTATTTTGAATTCTGTGTAGATTACGTCATGTTCACCACCCGGAAACTAATTATAATCCATCACCACATATGTGAGCCTAATCACCCCTTTTGCTCTCCCCACTCCCTCTATGGTAACCACCAATCCAATCTCTGTTGCTATGTGCTTATTTGTCATTGTTTTTAACTTCTACTTATGAGTGAGATCATACGATATTTGACTTTCACCCTCTGACTTATTTCACTTAGCGTAATACCCTCAAGTTCCATCCATGTTGTCACAAATGGCCGGATTTCATCATTTCTTACAGCTGAGTAGTATTCCATCGTGTGTATATACCACATCTTTATCCATTCGTCCACCTAGCTTGCTTCTGTCTTGGCTATTGTGAACAATGCTGCAGTGAACATAGGGGTGCATATATTTTTATGCATTCCTGTTTTCAAGTTCTTTGGATAAATACCCAGCAGTGGGATACCTGGATCATATGGCAGATCTATTTTTAATTTTCTGAGGATACTCCATACTGCTTCCCATAGTGGCTGCACCTGTTTGCACTCCCACCAGCAATGTACGAGGGTTCCCTTCTCTCCACATCTTCTCCAACACTTGTTGTTTCCTGTCTTGATAATTATAGCCATTCTGACTGGAGTGGGGTGATATCTCATTGTAGTTTTGATTTGCATTTCCCTGATAGCTAATGATGTTGAACACCTGTTCATATGCCTGTTGGCCATCCATGTATTTTCTTTGGAGAAATCTCTGTTCAGATCTTTTGCCCATTTTTAAATTGGGTTGTTGGGTTTTTTTTGTTGTTGAGATGTATGAGTTCTTGGTATATTTTGGATACTAACCCCTTATCTGATGTATGGTTTGCAAATATCTTACCTGAGGGCTTGCTATTGGGCGGGGCCAGTCCCTAGGGTGGGCTGCCTGCCCTGGCTGAACTAGATTAAATCTGCGCTCTAATGAATGTGGCAGACCCCTGGGCTAACAGGCCATGGGAAGAAGGTCAATGTCATCTGCCAGGGTCTGTGTCAACATGCCTGGACTAGGTCACAACAATGGCCACCACCAATGTCTCAGTCTCCGGAGGGGTCTCTCCTTTCACTAAGATGCACCCAGAGCCTACCAGGTGAGTCTCTTTTCACCAAAGGACTGACAGCCTTCTCTCTGGTGATTTTAGGTTGCAGAGATGGGTGAGTTTGTCTATCGGCCCTTTAACAGGCGGGTCTTTTCAGCTTTAATCTGATAACTTTTCTAGGGGTATCCTCACTGCAGTTAACAGCCAGAAAACCCAGATAGTAAGACCCTCATCTCAGTTGTGCTGAGTCTGAAGGATGCTTACAGCAGTATCACCCCGGCTCCGGACCTCGCTCCTCCAGGGAGGGCTGTGTAACTTAGGGTGTCTCCTGCCTGGCCAGCTGAGCAACTCCACTGCTCCTGAAGGTGGATTTTTTCCTCTCCAGAAGGAATTTCTGCCTCTTCTGCCTTAGTCAGGACTTTCTCTTGTTGTGGGGGTTCTTTTTATTCACTTTTCTATCCAGGATAATTTTTCCAAAAATAGTTGTAACCTGGTTGTGTTCGTGGTAAGAGATGAGTTCAGAGTCTGCCTATGCCTCCATCTTGAAGAGATATCCCCGAAGAAACACTTTAAATCTAAAGACATGGATAACTTGAAAACAAAAAGAGGAAAAGGATATACCATGCACACAATAACTAAAAGCAGATCAGTATAGATAAATTAAAATCAGACAAAGTCTACTTTAGCATAAGAATAGCATTGCTTGATATAAGGAGGGACATGTCTTAATGATAAAATGCTTGATTCAAGAGGAAGATATAATAATCCTTAATTTACATATATCTAAGACACTTCAAAATATATCAAGCTAAAGTTGAAAGAAATAAAAGGGAAAATCAAACAAGCAACAAAATAGGTTCTAAGCATGAAAAAATTGTATTACAATTTTTATTTGACAATTTTTGGTTATAAACTATAAATTTTAAAGCCTGCGACTGGCTTTTGTAAATAAAGTAGCAGTGGAACACAGCCACACGCGTTGGTTTATGTATTGCCTATACATAATGCTACAGTACAGTTGAGTAGTTGTGACAGAGACCATATGTCCCGCAAATCCTAAAATGTTTACTCTCTGACCCTCTGCAAAAAACGTTTGCCAATTCTTGTGTTAGATAATTGTATCTCAGCAATGTTAAAAATCCTGAATTTGAGAATTGTGCCATGGTTATGTAAGAGAATGTTGTTCCTGTGTTTTTCAATATGCACTTAACTATTTAGAATAAAGAACATGAGGTACTCAAGGGACTTTCAAATGGCTCAGGAAAAGCAATTTTTATTTACATATGGAAAAGTTATTGAGAAGATTAGAGAGTAGGTGTTCAGAGCACATGTAGATGATGTGGCATTTTTCTAAGTAGGCAAACTATCTGCTCAACAAGAAAACGCTAGTTATTCTCATCTCTTGAATTCTCTTACGCAGAATTTGTAGTAATATACTGAAAGAGTTAAGACAGAGGAAAGGGGATGCAGGGCTTCTGAAAAGTAAAAAAGATTAAAAACTATTGAGCAGAATGGGAAAGAGGGCTTTTTGAGGATACTTAGTAGGATTACTGGGTACTATTACGGTTCTACTTGAGTTTGGTGACTGTGAACCCATAAGAGTTTCAGCCTTCTTGTTTGCATGATTATCTCCAGTAATTCTCAGGTATGTGGAAAAAGGCGTAGAGAAGTATGACCTAGACATTCATTCAAGGTTGACATTTCTCAGTCTATATCAACAAAAGGAGACAAAGCAAGCATGTTGAAAGTATTTGAAGGAGAGTGACTATAATGAAGTCACTATAACTAGGCAAACGAGGCTTGAAAAGAAAGGAAGCACAGTCAGAAAGGAATGATGGATAGGGAGAAAAGGATCATTCAAAGGATTGGAGGGCTTGATAAAGTGAAACTAAATATGCAGTAGGGGCACTGGAGCAGGTGAGATGAAAGGATAGGTGGCTGTGAGCAGAGTGTGGGAGGCTTCCTGGATGATTTTGGAAGAGGTCTATTTTCTGGTTTCAGTATGCAACCATAGAGGTTGATGGTCAAGGAAAGAGTTGAGGAAAAGTAACTTTAAGTGGGAAGGTAAAATAAATGAGATACTAGGTCTTCAAAACACCAGGAATGATCATGTGAACACAGAGGAAGAGAGGGAGCGGATTTATAAAATATGCATGAATATGAGTGTATGTGCATGTAGGAGTCACAGAGGGAATAACCAAGAGATGGTTAATGACATAAATGAAGAAAGGAAGGGGATGGGAAAAATTAATGACAAGATTCTCAAAAGTATGTGGATTTTTAGGAGAAAGAAATGATGGTGTGATTATAGATCAAAAATATATAACATACCTTCTAATTCCGAGCTACAGTGGCATCTGAGAATTTTAGGTAGCTTTTAGAGAGGGATGCAGGAGGGTCAGTATCCTTAAAGTATAATCAGAATTCTATTGAAGTAAAGAGTGAGAAAGATATTCTGAATAGTGTTCACGATATATGAGTTTTCTTTGATCCTTTGCATAGTTGATGTGCAATCAACATTTACCGAATTCCTTGATTTGATAGTATAGAAGGTATAAAAAGAAGACTAAGTTTACTCCCTTTAACTAGAGCCAATATGGCTTAAAGAATGGTTTGATATAGACAAAGCTGGATACAGCTCGTAATATCAATATTTGTAGGAGGAGACTGGTGACATTCAGAAATACAGAGCAGAGTGCAAGGAAAATAAGGATGTTTGGGGGCACATTGAATTTGAGATGCAAAATTAATTTTATGGTTCAGGGACAATATTCCTTTAAGTCTCAAGACTCCTAGATATACATACACATATGTATATGAAAGCATATTTATTTTTACCACAATAAGGTGTCATATTACAACCCCCTCTATGTGTTCTGGATTCACTCCAAGATTCATTGTTATTCTATCGGATAATATAGTTTTAATTCAAAAGTGTGTTTTTGATGCATATTTTTATGAAGAGAGAGTTGACCATGATGACTTGTTTTTATTTACCCAGCATTTACATTTTCTGGATCTCTAGATTGTCTATAGATCTGAGTCTCCACTTTTTATAATTCAATTTGATTTTTTGGATAGTAAAGCAATACTTTTCATTCAATTCTTAAAGATTTGTGATATGAAAAAGTTAAGAATCTACATTATTGGATAAAAATATTGTATAAAATTAAAAATAACAGAAAACTCAAGATACTGGGAAAGAATGGAACTAATAGTGGTATATTGCACATTAGATATTTTAAATAATACTCACAAAGCACTTTGACATATTGCCTGGCACATAAGAACTCATGAAATAAATTCTTATTAATATTACATAAACTTACTATCTTATTTAATTATAATAACTAATGAGGTATGTATGTTTATGCCAATTATACCAAGTAAAAAACTAAGTCTCATGGCTTCTCTACTTTAATTTACTATCTTGAGAGTATCCATTTTATAAAATGAGAAAGCTAGGACTCCTTCCAAGAACGAGACTGTAAAATCTTTTGTCCCATTACAGTAATGAAAATTGCATAAGGTCTCAAAATGTATAGTTGTGGTGAAATATACTCAATAGCAGAGGAAAACTTTGTCTAATCTGGAATAATGTTGACTTCATTTAAGAAAGGATACGATTACAAAAATCCTCACAGGACATTTGGTCCTGTCCAAAACATCCATAAGACATTTAGTCCATGCCGAAAGGTACTTGATATTTGATCCTGCCCAAAACCATGTGGCATGGAAAAAATATGCTCCACACTCTCATATTCCCAATTACTATGTACAGATGTGAAAGCCAGACAGTGAAGAAGGATACCTGTAAAATTTTGATTTATTTAAAATATAGTGTTGGAGGAGAGCTCTATGGTTACCTTGACCTGCTAAAAAGACAAACAAGTGGGTCCTAGAAAATACAAAGCCTGATATCACTGGAGCCAGAAATGATAAAACTGAGGCTGTTCTACTTTGGGGACATCATGAGAAGGCAGGATTCTTTTGAAAATACAATAATTTTGGGAAAAGTGGAAGGCAGCAAGAAAAGAAGAAGACCAAATATGAGATGGATTGATTCCATAAAGGAAGTTATGGGCATGAGTCTATAGGAGCTAAGTAGGGCTGTTGAGGACAGGAAATCGTGAACACCACTCATTTTTAAGGTCACTAGGAGTCAGAACCAACTTGATGGCATGTAACAACAAACTATGCTCATGGATGTTTTGGACAGGACCACATGTCAAGGACCTTTTGACAAAGGCCAAATGCTTATGGATCAAATGTCTTATGGACAATTTAGACGGGACCAAATGTCTGCTAATCATCAAAATATAAGAACCACTTTTATTCTCCATGTTAATCGATATCATTCTCTTTTCTTATAGACATTTTCCCTCTCTCATCTGCACGATCCTGCCTCCGTATGTATGATAGCTAGCAGAGAGATTCATCTTTGACATAAGCTCAGTAAAAAAAGTGAAACATACGGATTAAGAGCACTGAAGAAAGGATCAATATAATACCAACAAACCCTAAAAACGTAATCTTGTTGGAAAGATGTTCAAAGTCAATTTATCACAAATTTTCCTTCCAACCAGAGAGGAATCAATAGTAATAATCATTAGTGGTGTTATTTCCTAATATTTAGGAAGACAATATATAAAGTCTAACTGACATTAAGACTCCATCAGAGATTTGAGATTTAAGGGCTCAAGAACGATTGTACTAAAAGAAGTCAAAGCAATATTCTTCTTAAAGTCATATTTTTATGGATAGAATATTAATGATGAAATTGCATTTAGTCTAGTCCCTTAGCAAATGTGGTGATATCAATATTCCTTCCTTTTAAAGGGAAGACTTTAGTAGTGTTAAAGAAACATTTAATCATTCTAATTCTCTCCTACTCAGCAATAATATATATGACATTCACCAGATTTATATTCCTATGTATTTTTGAAAGTGCGATTGTTAATACAATGTTTTCCATGTCTTCTGATATCAGAACAACAGCCCATTCATTTATATGGATTCTAAATAGAACAATCCTAGTTATCATCCATAGCATTATGTTATAATAATTGACAATGATGGAAGATGCATATGTAGTCTTCTGTCTATACGTGTAAAAGGAGATTAGATTAACTTGTTTTTAATTCAAATTTACTCCCATTTAAGCAAAATCCCAAATCACATGGCTCAGAAAGCTGTCTGTATTTGACTTCCGCGATTTAAAAAGACATTGACAAAATGAAAAGGAGTTAAGCAAAGCCCCAAAGCTGATTAACTTCTGTATTTAGACCTACTTCACTTACTCACAGATCAAGATATTATTTAACAGATCAAGTTAAAAACTGAGTTTTCACAGAGGGCCAGTAGATATTTATTTTCTCTAAGGACTAAATTGGAAAAAATAGAGTATGACACGTGAAGATTTAGATTAGAAATAACAGAGAATTTTCTGAACTGTTAGAGTCCCTAAGCATCACAGTGAATATTAGTGAAGCTGTGAATTTCTTTTGCAGGTGCTATAAGATTGACCTTTATCTATGATCTATGTGGGACAGTATATGTGGTTTACCTGCCAAAAGTTGTACAGTAAAGGTAGCTATATTTAAAATTGTGAAATGATAATGTATGCTATAGTTAGGGATTATTAATGTATTTCTGTTTTTCGTTACTAAAATAGATATAAAATTTATTTTTGTGAAAAAATTAAAGATGTTTATGGAGTCATCTAACCCAGTCTCCTGCCACAATGTGCTTGTTCTCTTTATTTTGGAATGGGTTAAAAAGAAAGTTCAATCTAGGAAAAAAAGGTCGTTCTCTCTGCAGAATCCACAATTTGTGTGCACATTGTTGCACACTGTTGTGGCAACCTGCAGCTTTTGTGTACTTGGCTAACTACACTTGTGGTAAAAAAAAAAAAAAAGGCAATATACAGATGATTCCTAAATTATTTAATGTTTTGTAAAGTTTATAAACATTGTTTTAGGAGTGATTTTTATCTAAATTCTCAAAGAAAACCAAAGATTAACTCCCATAACTAGTTTTTGTGCATTTCCATGAAAAATAGCACGTTACACATGGCAGCTTTTGAATCATTTGTCTACATCTGTACTTAACATGCCCTGGATGTTTCATTGCACTGGCCATACAAGTAGTCACTGTTCTTTTCGGAACAAGCATGCAGCACTCACAGAGGCTGAAATCAGGAAATGAAGCTGAAGTTTGTTGAAATTTAAGGAAAAATTTTCTAGTGATATGTAGAAAGAAGAAAATAAATTGATCTTGCCCCTTATAAACTGTACAAGATTGGTTAATAAATAAGCCACGTTGTCCCTCAATTCCTTTTGAAATGGTCAGAAGAAATTGTATAATATCTATACAATTAAAATATTATAAATCCCCTGTATGGGCATACTATTTTATCCTTTACTCCAAAGATATTTCAACAATAAGCATCAATGTCAATGTTATGGTTTTGAGTTTTATATAGATTTAAAAACTTTTATAATGAAAATTAAACAAAAACAAGAAATTTTTCGGGACCGATAATTACCCACGATTTTTTAAAGTTAAAAATTTATATACAATTCTGAATTACATGGTAAACTAATACAGGCTTCTTATTCTCACCCTCAAAACTCAATCTCAGAGAGGTTCCAGAAATAAGACAGGTTTATGAATCTTGCAACCTAACAGAACAATTGTGATAACACACTTATCAAATGAGTGTGACCGTGGTCCCGTAAAGCTTCACCTGTGGACGCTTAAATTTGAATTTCACGTAATCTTCATGTGTCATAAAACAATGTTCACTTGATTTTTTTAACTATTTAAAAATGTCAACACTATTCTTGACTTGTGGGCTGTAGAAAAACAAGCCACGGGCAGGATGTGTCAAGCCAGCTGTAATTGGTTGATCCCTAAGCCAAAAGGAAAAAGACCAGGTCTTGGAAGTCTTTCAAAAGTCATCAGGAATGATTGAAGAAGAAAGAAGAGTTAGAAGAAGTTGAGATATGGAGTAAAAAATTATGTGATTTGGCTACCTAACTATCTATTTAAATATATATCCAAAATTCACACTTATTATTTCCAGGGGGTGGAATTTAGGTTGCTTTTTATTTATTCATATTTTGTTCTCTGTTTTTCTAAAATTTCTATAATGAGCACATTGTATTTTTATTATCAGGAAAATAAAACATTTTAAATCTTGGAAATAAAAGGTGATCTCAATTATTTAATATCCGTTTTTTCCTAATGTACATCAATTAATCATCGATTTTTATGGCAGAGTTTAAGAGAGATGTGGAACATAAAGTTTCGACTAATCTATCTCAAAATTAACCACAGTCAGAAATTGTTTGGGTAATAGAGTACTTATCTTTAATGCATTTTAAAAGGAGAAAACACACCCACATCTATTTTCTTTCTTTTACCTCTAAAGGTATATTCTGTGAACTCTCAATCAGGTCCTTGAATTTGCATTTTCAAAAATGAATTGAGTGGCTGCAGTTTGCTGATCCGAAAGTAAAAGAACATATTGGCCTACTGTTTAGTTAATGGGCTAGACAAGCACCTCTTCAGATGAAAATCTGAGAATAATACAAATTTCTGTATGAGAGATTCAGTTTCACTAGTGACTCCTGAAGGGATCTCTTCAACATCACCACCTTCCTCACTAAACATCCCCAGGATGGTATGTGATTCGATACAAATACCAGCACTGATTCTATTCCCAGAAACAAGTGATTACTAAACACAACTGTTCGTCATTTAAAAAGGAAAGTTTATTATTTTGACTAAAAAGATACTTGTAGCACATGAATATCATAAATATTAGGATACATGGTCCCCTTTTTGAAGTAGCTATCCGATTGGCATAGTCTGCTTTGGACCACCCGCTTTTTGCCATGACTGCCAGCCAGTTGTTGGTAGTCTGCAACTCTGCCTGACTAGAGTCAGAAAGGAAACTCAAGGTCAATGTTCTGATGGTGAGATGACTGTCTTGCATATGATGTCCACCTCCAGTGACTAATTTTGCTTGTTTGTTTAGTTGAAGAAGTTAGAGAGTTTTTTATAAAATTTGAAGCTGGTCACCTGTTTACTCTTGATTGATCAACTCAAGGTCATGTACCACTGCTTCCTCTGATGCAAACAAACAAAAAAATAGTAGCTAAACTAGTCATCTAAGGTAATGAGATTGATTTAAATCAACACTGGCTTTAAAATATTGATGTCACGAAAAGGCATGAGATATGGGTAGAGTAATAGGTTCTGTTTATACTTCACCTTGGCTCTATTCATTTGCCGTGCTTGCTGGCTAGACAGACCCTAGCAATTGCTTGTGTTGGTCTCCAGCTATAAAGTCAAATCTCTACTGCTGCTGCTGCAACTATTCCTACAGGAGATCATGAACCCCCGTACTTGACATTGACAAAATATCACTGTGAGCTTGACTGACCAGGTTTCATGGGAGCTCTGGCTTTCTTAACACTTGCCTAAAGACACCTAGTATCACAACCCAGGAATGTGAGGGATTTACAACCTTGTGACACAGCCTTTGATCAGTAGGGGATAGGGAACCAGATGATTATTGCCACAAATGGATGATTTTCCTTAGATGTCATTGCTCATAGGGCCTTTCTGACAATAGATGTTTATCAATGGCTATCTGGGTAACTCTTCACATTATATATGTTCTTCCTTCTTCCTTGACTCACTGTTTGTTTGTTTTTTCCCCCTTTCTCTCTCTCTTCATCTCTAGGGATTGATTACACTCCTTAATAAAATGTTAGCATATAAGCTTTTACTTCAGGCACTAATTTCTAGGGAATTCAACCAAAGATAAGTAATTAAGATTAAACTATATAGTAAATACAAAAGTGGAGCAATGTTTTCCTATTTTTTCACTTTAAAAAGACATTTCCTTATTAAATGCCTAGATTGAGCATGAGGGCCATTTCCTTAAAGCATCTATTTATCAAGAGTGAGATGCAGCATTCTCGGAGTATCTGAGCACAATTGACCTATTTTTGTGAGCTGGGGATTTAAAACTACCTCATGGATTACTTAGGATGCTTCTCAGGGGCTTTGTGCATAGTTCAAGGACATCACAAATGCATTCTCATATAGAGGTAGATCTTAGCGAAAAACCAGCCTCCTTACTTCGATATCTTCATGAGGTGCTGCTACTGTTAGTAACCCAAAGATCTGGCCGTGTATTTCAAAGGAGATTCAGCTTTACACAGGGAAGACTACATCAGTTGATGACTAGCTTATTGGCAGAATACAAATTGCTTGGAAAATAGCAATGCTACAGAATGTAGAAAACTCTGAGAATCGGTTGTTACTTATTCATAACCTTTCATCCTCTTTTAAGACCTTTTCAACTTGATATAAGTGGCCCAATAACTATGAAGTTGATCAAGAGGATCTTCATGCACTCACTATCTCACAATACCATGTCTATGCATCCTTTTACCACTGAGGTCACTTTGCTCACTGTAGTCTTAGTTTAACTAAAATATCTGGAGGTCAGACTACTTAGATGTTCTAATACCCTAGTGACTATTAAACCATTTGAAATAAATGCTATATAGATTGTGTAATTTACAAAGTTAATCCTTCCATTGCATTGTACCTGTCTGTGTTCGAGACTCTAGGCTTCTGATGCCCTTTTTTATTTTTATTTTTTGAGGAAGATTAGCCCTAAGCTAACATCTGCCACCAATCCTCTTCTTTTTGCTGAGGAAGATTGGACCCAAGAAAACATCCTTGCCCATCTTCCTCTACTTTGTATGTGTGACACCTGCCACAGTAGGGCTTGATAAGCCATGCGTGGGTCCATACCCGGGATCCACACTGGCAAACCCGGGGCCTCTGAAGTGGAGTTTGCAAACTTAATTGCTATGCCACCAGGCCAGCCCCATGAAGCCTTTTTCCTCCCACCAACATACTAGCAATTTAAGAACTTTTAATTCACTGATTTTTACAACCATTCATTCATTGATTGATTACAATAAGGAGACTACTCTTCAGTCAAGTGGAAAAGATAGATATGCAAATAAGTAATATAGAGTGATATCTAAAGAGCATATGGTCTGGAGTTAGCAGAAATGAGGAAGTGACTATTTCTGAATAGAGTTGTAAAATATCATTTGCACTGACATTTGAAGTTCACCAGATAAACAAGAGAGGAAGGTTTTCCAAGTAAAGGAAATAGGTCTGCAAAAGTTGGAAATTACAAAAGAACATGGCCCAATCTGCAATCTCTTTGTAGCTGGGTATTTTTGAACTTCAAGAGAATAAAAATGGGGGATGATGCAAGTCAGTAATGGAGAGTTAGATGGATGTCACATTGACAAAGTTGGTTGTATTATTCTGGGGATAATAGACCCAGAGTGGTGGGATAAAATAAAATGATCAAATTTGAATCTTTAGAATAATAATCTTGAAGACAGTATAAAATACTGATTAGAAGGAAAAGAAAGTACTATAGGGAAATAAGAGTGTTTTAAAACAGTCCGAGTGAAGGATGAGCACCTAAGTCAGTGGATATAGAAAAGGTGCGGAGTGGAGCAAAGATTCCAGTGATAGAAAAGATGGAAAGTTATTAAGACTTGGGGAAAAATTTGTAGTTGAACTCTTGGGAGAGAAATAAATCAGAATCACTCACATGTTTCTTTCTGAGAACATATGGTGCAGTTTCTAAATTAACAATCAATTCAATCATTCAAAAAAAGCACAGTTATTGAGTGCCTGCTATGTTTCAGTCACTATGATAAGCCCTGGGAATGCAAAAATGAATGCTGCATTTTCCCTAAGAATCTATGACAAGATGATTTAATGGAATTGCTTTAATTACAGTTTCAGTTGAGACCCCAAGAAAATACACACTACATTCCAAAGTGAGGTGTGAGACTACCATGCAGGACTTGCAAGAGGCATAGGAAAATAATTTATACTACTCCTAATGCCCATGAAACTAAGGATGCACAGTTAGAGAATTTTATGTAATAGAATACAATTTTACAGAGTTTTTTATGTATGGGTGCTCTGCTGTCCTCCAAGGGAGACACGTGTCTACCTCCAGCACAGGGAGTGGCTCCAATTGAAGGATGTGATATATGTTCCCTAGGACCTTGGAGACACAATGGACTAGTGTTTGACTCGGGCCTGAGAGGTTTAAAAGGTGAGAGATTGGGACATTAGGATGGCTTTCACTCCTGGAGTTGGGCAGACTAAGAATGCTGAGTGCTTCCTCCGAACCAGATGTTGGTTCTATGTGAAGAAGAGCTGGCTTAGGGCTGTCTTATGTCTAAGTGGACCGTTAGTAAGGACAGAGTGACCTGTTCAGAGGTGGGTTCCAGGATTCCCAGCTGTAATGAAACATTCTTAAACTACTGGATGGAGGGGAAGCATTCCATTTTATAAAGGATCCAGACGAGGAGGGATCTCCAGGAGTTGAGGAGTGTCTCCAATGAATCAATAAAACAAGTTCCAAAAAGATGAGAGAGTTGCCTCTAAACACCGTCATGGGCATAAAGTACTAACTGCAGCCCAGAGCAGTACTAGTCAAGAACATTCTCTTCCCCTTTAATTCTTCCCCCACCTCTTCCATGATCTGATACTGAGGAGAAGGAAAAGAAAGATCAGAAATTCTGAGTGGTCAGAAATAGGCAGGAAATATACCTCCCTTTAAATGTGAAAGCACTAGTGTCAGCAGCCCCAGCTGAGGGAGAAGGGGGCGGGGGTTGAAGCTTTTGAATAATGCATCAGATTAAATACATTAATTATTACAAAGAGGACTTTTTAAATTTTTTTAATTGCAGCAACATTGGATTATAACATTATATAACTTTCAGATGTACATCATAATATATTTCAAATTAACTGTAGATTACATCATGTTCACCACTCAAAAAGTAATTATAGTCCATCCCCTCACATGTGAGCCTAATTACCCTTTTTGCCCTACCCCACCTTCCCCTATGGTAACCACCAATCCAATCTCCATTGCTATGTGTTTGTTTGTCGTTGTTTTTATCTTCTACTTATGAGTGAGATCAAATGGTATTTAACTTTCTCCCTCTGACTAATTTCACTCAGCCTAATACCCTCAAGGACCATCCACGTTGTCACAAATGGCTGGATTTCATCATTTCTTATGGCTGAGTAGTATGCCACTATGGAAGCAGTATGGAGCATCCTCAGAAAATTAAGAATAGGTCTACCATATGATCCAGCTATCCCACTGATAGGTATTTATCCAAAGAACTTGAAAATGCAAAGGCATAAAAAGATACTTGTACCCCTATGTTCGTTGCAGCATTATACACAATAGCCAAGACTTGGAAGCAACCTACATGCCCATCAAGGGACGAATGGATAACAAAGGGGACTTTTAATTTTTTGAGAGTACCCAGAAAATTCACTGGGCTTTGACTAGATTTCATCCAAAGGGATGGGGAAGAGGTCATCCTACTGAATGGGTTAGAAGAGGCAATGGAGGAAAACCAAGTTGAGATCTAATCTTAATCTATGGGTTTATATTTGGTTTCCATAATGATTAGAAAGCTGGCAGTTTAACAATTTTGAATATTTGACCTTGAGTAGTTAACTGAAATTTGACTACGAGTCAGGGGATCTAGGTGTTAGCTCTCACCCCTGTAATTGTGGGCATGTGGTCACACCACTCCATGTTATCTGTGTTCTCATACGTACATTAAGGAGCCAAACTAGCTGATCTCTGTGATGTCTCATATTCAATTCTAAGATACTGTGTCCAGATGAATCATACTGCTCTGATTATATTTTGCTTGTTTAGAAGATGCTAATGAATGGGCAAATCTGAAGTAAAGATATTAGTCTGCTAATAGTCTAGGGAGCAAATGAATTTGGGGCCACATTTTTTATTTTACACAATACTTAGACTATTATTATTATTGTAGCTGATGGCAGTTTACATAATAATGTTTGTCTTATTTGAATCCCTGAGAATGATGAATATAAAAGTATAGACAGTGACTTTTTGTGACCAAAAAAGGAAATATAGAGAAAGGACCTATTCAAGGTTGTTAAAATAAATGTTTAGGAAGTCTCCAAATGAACATCACTTAAAGTAAAACTGTATTTGGAATACATTTTTAAGGTAATTGTCATATATAATAACATGTTTGGAAACTAAGTAAAGCCTATATTAAATCTTGATAACACTAGAAAAAAATAAATAACAGAATAGTAGTGTACAGAGATTTTAATATTTCATAACTTAAACTTGTGCACTAAAATCAAGTTCTATTTGGTCTCATCAAATGTTTATAGTTAATGTCTATCAGAAGTTGAAACAAATGGCTTGTGCATAACTTAGTAAGATGAAATATTTATATAAACCAACTGTTTTTTTGTGCAGAATTAATATAAACTTTAAGAGTGCTGAAAAGTAGTCAAGTGTTGAATTCACTTGAAATTTCTAGTGAACAACTCCTCCTATTATTTTTCAAATTTAATTTTTTACTGTCAAATCTTTGGAATAAGATTTACTTTACTATCAAATTTAAAAAGCAACAGTAGCACCGGCCTGGTGGCGCAGAAGTTAAGTGTGCATGTCCTGCTTCAGTGGTCCAGGGTTTGCTGGTTCAGATCCCGGGTGCGGACCTGGCAACCTCATCAAGCCATGCTGTGGTAGGCATCCCACATATAAAGTAAAGGAAGATGGGCATGGATGTTAGCTCAGGGCCAGTCTTCCTCAGCAAAAGGAGGGGAATTGGTGGCAGATGTTAGCTCGGGGCTAATCTTCCTCAAAAAATAAAAAAATAAAAAACAACAGTAGTTTAAGAAACTGTGTGCTTAAAATTCCATTATCAACATATGCAAACAAAATCTCAAGAAAACAAATAAATATAAAAATATTAGAATATATTTAGGAGGAGATTTAATAAAAGAAAGATATGCTGAATAATTTTCCCCTGAAGCCTGTTTCCACAAAAGAGCGTCAGGAGATAGGAAGGCCATCTTCTGAGTGTCTGCTTGTTATAAATTTGCAGGTATGTTTGCTAAAAATAATCCCATATTTCTTGTAAAACAACAAAAAGAATTTAATAACTTTCAAATTCCTAAGATACAGGGTGGTGAAGTCACTACATTTTCCCCCTGAGACAAAATATTGAATAAAACATTTTGTTTTACATCCTTGAGGGTTATTACAGTGCTCATTAGTTTTTATACTTAATATTCAAGTTGCATTTGATATTGCCCGTGTTTCTTTTCTTTGTTAAGGACAAGTACTGAAATAGTTTACCCAACACACGTGATATAGTAAGTTATAATGTATGTTATCCCATATCTTTGGATTTTCTTGGTTGAAGATTCGAGATAGAATATCTAAATATTCTAAATCTTTAAACATAAGGATTGGGAGTAGTGTAGTAACACAGTTAGACATTTTGATTGATAATGCTAAAAATCCACATTCAAATGTCGCTGTATTTGGGTTAGGAAAGTTCACCAGGAGATTTGATGAGCAGTAATTTGTTGGAAAGCCCTGGGAGAGTGCAAGGACTTGAATTGGATGCCCACTTCAGAGTTCCTTGTGTGGGAAAAATGTGTGACATATGAGCATCACTTTAAGAAGAGGAAGAGAGAAGATTTCTTCAGTTCAAAACCGGAGACATTTTCCTGGAATATAAAGGAAAGAAATGTTGAGTCATTTTCACCGTGGAATAAAATTTTCTGTAATGAAAATATAAGCACTAATCCTAGAAATAAGCAACTAAGAAGAATAACAAAGAAAAGGAACCATTTTCTATTATTTTTAATTATTATTAATTTCTTTATAAATATGTTTACCTATTTAAAACAGAGGCTTGTACAGATTATTGTCATTAAGAAAAAGCTCTTCATTATGAGACTTAGATGATGAAAACTTTCCACAAATAAAATTAGAAGATTTTATAGCAGTCTTATTTTACAAAAATGTAAACAATTTATTTTTAATTTGATATACATATTGATATATTTGAATTGATATAGAGAGGGAAAAACAGATTGTCATCATCTTCTTCATCTGAGAGTTAATCCAAGTGATTTCTGAAACAAAAATTCCCACATAAGACCTTAGGTTACAAATCAAGATATAACTATTCAAATGTAAAATTTGATTTCTACCACAGTTTCTTCTATCTGACACAGGTCAAAGCCGAGGTTATAGAAAGCTTTTCACCAATATTATGGATGTAATATTAATATTTTGAAATAAATTTAGAGTTCTTCCCTAGTACCTCAGAAAAAGCCAGTAGCTTAAAATTAAGATGAATATAATTTATTCTCAAAACCAGGGCATGTTAAAGTTTGAAAGTTTTCCCATTACTACAGTGGTGTGCAAGAGACCACTCCTAGGGACTTGAAAGAGATGACTATGCATTGTTCACAGCAATAGAAAAGGCAATCCTAAAATTCACAGAGAACTACAAAAGACCCTGAATAACTAAAGCAATCTCAAGCAAGAAAAACAAAGCTGGAGGCATTCACAATTCCTGATTTCAAACTATATCACAAAGCTATAGTAATCAAAACAGTATAGTATTGGAATGAAAATAGACACATAGATCAATGGAACATAATAGACAGCCCAGAAATAAACCTATGCATATACAGTCAACTAATATTTGACACGGGAGCCAATAATATACAATAGAGAAATGATTGTATCTTCAATAAATGGTATAGAGAAAACTGGAGGGAGATAGTGTCAAGATGGTAGCATACGTGAACTCTGAACTGACCTCCTCCCATGGACACAATGAATTTGCAGCTACTCTTGGAACAATTACCTGTAAGAGAGAACTGAAAACTGGATAGAAAGTACCACTACAACAAGGGACAGTGCTGACTGAGGTGGAACAAGCAGAAATTCCTTTCTGGAGAGAAGAAAAGCCACCTTTGAGACTCAACACTTCATAGCTGGCCAGGAGCAACCTTAAGGTATGAAGCCTTCCCTAAAGGAGTGGAGAATCTGTGAAGGAGAGTGTTACCACAATAAGAAGATTTTGGACTCAGCACGACCAAGACAAGTGTCATAATACCTGGCTTTGCTGTCTGTTAACTATAATCAGGAATATCCCCCAAAATGCTATAATGGAAAAAAAGCCTGTTCTTAAGGGGCCTATGCACAAACTGTGCCAATTTGGAAAGGAATCTAAAATCACCAGAAAGACAGGTACACAGTCCTTTGGTGAAAAGAGATTCATCCAATAGGCTCTGGGTGTATCTCGGTGAGAGCTGAGACCTCTCCAGGGACTGAGACTTTTGTGGCAGCCATTAGGGTGACCTAGTGCAGGCATGCTGACACAGATGCTGGCAGATGCCATTGGAGTTCTTTCCCTGGCTCGTTAGCCCAGGGTTCTGCCCCACCCACTAGAGCACCAATTTAATCCAGCTCATCTAGGAACGGCAGCCTACCCTAGGGACTGGCCCTACCCAGGAGCAAGCCCTTAGGAAAATTGTGAGCCCACGTACGTGCGTGAAACCTCTGCAGCTGGGCAAGAGGGTCTGCTTATGCAAGTGCAGGGCATGCACAAGGAGTGGGCCTGCACTGATGGAGTGTGTGGCCTCTGCAGTAGGGTAACAGGGTCCATTTCAGTGCATCAGAGCATGTGCAGGGGCAGGACTGTATTGATGGAGTGTGTGTCCCTGCAGGCAGTGGGGCCTGACAGCTGCAGCAGACTTGTGCTTCTCAAACAGCCACAGAGTGGATTGGTCTCACCTTCCAAAGCCAGAAACAATTGGGTACTTCCATGCCTGGGGAAGGCCTCAGTCAGTTGCAATGCTGAGAGAGCTGACAATAGCCTTGCAGGCCAGAGGCCTACAGCAGTTGTAAGCCCCTGAGCCTAGCAAACAGCCACACTGGGAGTCTACTTACTTAACAAAAAAACTGCCACAGGAATGTGCTATTAGACCTTGCATCCAACTGTACTGGGGCTGCCCATGCCCAAAAAAGTGATTGAAGGGTCCTAGCAGCCACACACAGCTGGGAATTACAACCAGCCAGCCACAAGGTCAGGGTAGGCTCCCCAGAGACTTGAAGCAAGAGCAACTCTGCCACAACAGAAGGACAAATGTAGCCCACACAGGGGACACTCTTGAAACATTTGGAACTGGTGACAAGAAGGAAGCATACTGCTGGGCCTCATAAGGCATCTTTTACATAAGGCCACCTCTCCAAGATCGGGATATGTAGCTGACCTACCTAATACATAGACATAAGCACAGAGAAAGAGGCAAAATGAAGACACACAGGAATATGTTCTAAGTAAGGGAACAGGACAAAACACCAGGAAAAGAACTAAACGAAACAGAAATAAGCAATCTACCTGACAAAGAGTTCAAACAAATAGTCAAAGGATGCTCATTGATCTTGGGAAAAGAATGGAGGAACTTAAGGAGAATGTCAACAAAAAATTGAAAAATATAAATAAAAAAACAATCAGATATGAAGAATACAATCCTGGAAATGAAAAATTCACTAGAGGGACTCAATAGCAGAATAGATGATAAAAACGAATGGATCAGCAACCTGGACGAAACTAGAGGAAATCACCAAGCTGAACAGATAAAAGAAAAAAGAATTAAAAAGAAGAAGGAAATCCACAGAACCTCTGGGAAAACATCAAGCACACTAAAATTCATGTTATAGGTGTCCCAGAAGGAGAAGAGAGAGAGAAAGGGGTAGATAATCTATTTGAAGAAATAATAGATGAAAACTTTCTTAACCTAAGGAAGGAAACAGACATTCAGTTATAGGAAGCAAAGTGAGCACCAAATAAGATAAACCTGAAGAGGCCCACACCAAGACACATTATAGTTAAAATGTTAACCACCAAAGATAAAGAGAGAATCCTAAAACCCACAAGAGAAAGCCAACAAGTTACATACAAAGGAAACCCCATAAGGCTGTCAGCTGACTTCTCAGCAAAAACTTACAGGCTAGAAGGGAGTAGCACAATATATTTAAAGTTTTTAAAGGAAAAAATCTACAGCCAAGAATACTCTACTTGACAAGGTTATCATTCAGAATGTAAGGAGAGATAAAGAGTTTTCCAGACAAGCAAAAAGTAAACGAGTTTATCATGAAGAAACCAGTTCTATATGAAATGCTAAAGGGACTTATTTAAGTGGAAAAGAAAAGACTACAAATAGGAATAAGAAAAGAATATTTAAAAAAGCAATAAAATCACTGGTAAATACAAATATACAATAAAAGTAGCAGATCAACCACCTATGAATCTAATATGAAGGTCAAATGACAAAAGTACTAAAATTACCTATTTCCATGATAAGAGCGTGATGGATACACATGCATAAGAAAAGAGGTTAGATATGATTTCAAAACATAAAATTCAGGGGGAGGGGAGTAAAAATCTAGAGCTTTTATCAAGATGTCAAACTAAGCAAACCATCAACTTAATATAGATTGCTATATACATAGGTTATTATATATGAATCTCATGGTAATCACAAACCAGACACCTATAATAAATACACAAAAAATTAAGGAAAAGGAACCCAAACATAATACTAAAGAAAGCTATCAAACCACCAAGGAAGAGAGCAAAAGAAGGAAAAGGTACAGAGAAGAACTACTAAAACATCCAGAAAAAAAGTAACAGAATAGAAATAAGTACATTCTTATCAATAGCTACTTTAAATGTCAATGGACTAAATGCTCCAATCAAAATGTATAGGGTGCGGATTGGATAATAAAACAAGACCCATATATATGTTGCATACAAGAGACTCTCTTCAGAACTAACTACGTTCATAAATTTAAAGTAAAGGGATGGAAAAAGATACTCCATGAAAATGGTGATGAAAAGAAAGCGGAGCTAGCAATACTTATATCAGACAAAGTAGGCTTTGAAACAAAAACTGTAAAAAGAGACAAAGAAGAGCACTACACAATGATAAAGGGAACAATCCAACAAGAGGTTATAACACTTGTAAATATCTATGCACCCAATAGGAGCACCTAAATATATAAAACATTCATGAACAGACATAAAAGGAGTAATAGACAGTAATACAATAATAGTAAGAGACTTTAATACTCCACTTACACCAATGGATAGACCATACAAATAGAAGATCAATAAGGAAACATTGGCCTTAAATGACACATTAGGCCACTTGGACTTAGTAGATACATACAGAACATTCCATCCAAAAACTGCAGAATACACATTCTTTTCAAAAGCACATAGAAAGTCCTCCAGGATTGATCACATATTAGGCCACAAAACAAGTCTCAATAAATTGGAGAAGACTGAAATAACACCAAGCATCTTTTCTGACCACAGTGGTATGAAACTAGAAATAAACTATAGGAAAAAAAAATTGGAAAAGCCACAAATATGTGGAAATTAAACAAAATGCTACTGAACAATGACTGGGTCAATGAAGAAATCAAAGGAGAAATCAAAATATACCTGGAGACAAATAAAAATGAAAATACGATATGTTAAAATCCATGGGATACAGCAAAAGCTGTTCTAAGAGGGAAGTTTATAGCAACATAGGTCTACTTCAACAAACAAGAAAAATCCCGAATAAACAATCTACCACTACACCTCCTGGAACTGGATAAAAAAGAACAAACAAAGCCCAAAATCAGCAGAAGGAAGGAAATAATAAAAATCAGAGCAGAAATAACTGAAATAGAGACTTAAAAAAACAACAGAAAAAATCAATGAAAATAAGAGCTGGTTCTTTGAACAGAAAAAAAAATTGACAAGCCTTTAGCTAGACTTACACAGAAAAAAAGAAAGAAGTCTCAAATAAATACAATCAGAAATGAAAGAGGAGAAATTACAATGGGCATCTCAGAAACACAAAAGATGATAAGAGAATACTACAAAAAGCTGTAAGTCAGCAAATTGGATAATCTAGAAGAAATGGATACATTCTTAGAATTATACCACCTTTCAAAACTGAATCAAGAAGAAATAAAGAATTTGAATAGAGCAATCGCCAGTAAAGATATCCAAACAGTAATCAAAACCTCCCAAAAAAGTAAAAGTCTTGGACCTGATGGCTTCCCTGGTGAATTCTACCAAACATTCAAAGACTTTATACCTATCCTTTTCAAACCCCTTCAAAAAACTGAAGAGGTGAGGAAGCTTCCTAACTCATTCTATGAAGCCAACATTATCCTGATACCAAAACCAGACAAGGACAACACAAAGAAAATTACAAGCCAATGTCAGTGATAAACATCGGTGCAAAAATCCTCACCAAAATGCTAGCAAATCGAACACAACGTTACATTAAAAATATTGTACAACGTGATCAAGTGGGATTTATTCCAGGGATACAGGGATGGTTCAATATCTGCAAATCAATCAAGGCACACTTCAGTAATAAAATGAATAAAAATCACATGATGTTCTCAATAGATACAGAGAAAGCACTTGAAAAGATGCGGCATCCATTTATAAGAACCCTGAATAAAATAGGTATAGAAGGAATGAACCTCAATATTATAAAGTCCATATGTGACAAACTCACAGCTAATATCATTCTCAGTGAGAAAGATTGAAAGCTATCCCTCTAAGACCAGAAACCAGACAAGGATGCCCACTTTCACCACTCCTATGTAACATAGGATTGGAAGTCCTAGCCAGAGCAATCTGGCAAGAAACAGAAATAAACAGGATCTAAACTGGAAAGGAAGAAGTGAAGCAGTCACTATTTGCAGATGCCGTGATTTTATATATAGAAAACCCTAAACAACCTGCCAAAAAACTTATAGAAATAATAACTGAATATACTAAAGTTGCAGGATACAAAATCAACATCCAAAAATCAGTTGTGTTTCTATACAGTTACAATTAGCAGGAAGAGAAATTAAGAATACAATCCCAATTACATTTGCAATAAAAAGAATAAAATATCTAGGAATAAACTTAACCAAAGAGCTGAAAGACCTGTACACTGAAAACTACAAAACATTACTGAAAGAAATTTAAGACACAAAAATGGAAAGACATTCTGTGCTCTTTGATTGGAAGAATTAACATAGTTACAACGTCCATACTCCCTAAAGAAATATACAGATTCAATGCAATCCTTATCAAGGTTCCAATGACATTTTTCACAGAAATAGAACACAGAATCCTAAAATTTGTATGAAACAACAAAAAGACCCTCGATAGACAAAGGAATCCTGAGAAAAAAGAACAAACGTGGTGCTATCACAACCCCTGACTTCACAATATGCTACAAAGCTATAGTAACCAAAATAGCATGGTACTGGCACTAAAAAAGACACACAGACCAATGGAACAGAATCGAGAGCCCAGAAATAAACCTACACATCTGTGGACAGCTAATTTTTGGCAAGGGAGCCAAGAACATACAATGGAGAAAGGAAAGTCTTTCAGTAAATGGTGCTGGGAAAACTGGACAGCCACATGCAAAAGAATGAAAGTAGACTATTATCTTACCCCATACACAAAACTAACTCAAAATGTATTAAAGACTTGAATGTAAGACCTGAAACCCAGAAAGTTCTAGAAGAAAACATAGGCAGTATAATCTTCAACACTGGTCTCAGCGGCATATTTTCAAGTACCATGTCTGACCAGCTAAGGGAAACAACAGAAAAAATAAACAAATGGGACCACATCAAACTAAAAAACTTCTGCAAGGCAAAGGAAACCATCAAAAAAATGAAAATTCAACCTAACAATTGGGAGAAGATATTGTGAAACCATATATCTGATAAGAGGTTAACATCCAAAATATATAAAGAACTCATACATCTCAATACCAATAAAAACTAACAACCAAGTTAAAAAACGGGCAAAAGATCTGAACAGGCATTTCTCCAAAGAAGATATACAGATGGCCAACAGGCACATGAAAGGATGTTAAACATCACTAATTACCACGGAAATTCAAATCAAAACTACAATGAGATATCGCATCACACCTGTCAGAATGGGTATAATTAACAAGACAGGAAATAAGAAGTGTTGAAGAGGATGCGGAGAGAAGGGCACTCTAATACAGTGCTGGTGGGAATGTAAACTGGTACAGCCACTATGGAAAACAGTGTGGAGATTCCTCAAAAAATCAGGAATAGAACTACTTTATGATCCAGCTATTCCACTGCTGGGTATTTATCCAGAGAAGATGAAAGCATGAATGTGTGAAGATATATGCACCTCTACGTTAATTGCAGCATTATTCACAATAGCCAAGACTTGCAGGCAAACTAGGTGCCCATCAAGGGGTGAATGGATAAAAAAGATGTGGTATATATACAAAATGGTATACTACTCAGCCATAAAAAGGGAGTAAATCTGTCCATTTGTGACAACATGGATGGACCTGAGGATATTGTGCTAAGCAAAATAAGTCAGAGGGGGAAAGTCAAATACCATATGATCTCATTCATAAAAAGAAGATAAAATTAACAACAAACAAACTCATAGAGACAGAGATTGGATGGGTGCTTACTAGAGGGGCAAGGGGGAGGGAGAAGGGTGAAAGGGGTAATTAGGCACATGTGTGTGGTGATGGATTGTAATTTGTCTTTGGGTGGTGAACATGATGTAGTCTACACAGAAATCAAAATATAATGATGTACACCCACAATTTATATAATGTTATAAACCAATGTAACCACAGTAAAAGAAAAAAATGAAGACAGACTAATTACATTAAAAAAATTGGATATCCGCATGCAAACGAATGAAATTGGACCCCTCTCTACACAATACACAAAAGTCAACTCAAAAAGGATTAGAGACTTGAAAATAGGACCTAAAACTCTAAAACTGCTAGAAGAAAACATACGGGATAAGTTCCTTAATATTGATCTTGGCAAAGAGTTTTTTGATTTGACATCAAAAGCAAAGGCAACAAAAGCAAAAATAAACAAGTGGGACTGCACCAAACTAAAGAGTGTCTGCACAGCAAAGGAAACTCTCCACAAATTGAGAAGTCAAACTATCGAATAGGAGAAAATATTTGCAAATCACATATCCAATAAGGAATTAATAGCCAAAATATATGAGGAACTCATACAACTTAATAGAAAATAACAAATGACCCAGTTAAAAAATGGGCAAAGGACCTCAAAAGGAATTTTTCCAGAAAAGACATACAAATCTCCAACAAGTACATGAAAAGATGCACATCATTAATCATCAGGGAAAATGCAAATCAAAACCACAATGATAGATCACCTTATATCTGTTAGAGTGGCCATGATCAAAAACACGTGTTGGTGAAGATGTAGAGAAAAGAGAATCCTTGTACACTGTTGGTGGTACATGTGGGAATGTAAATTGGTGAAGCCACAATGAAAACAGTATGAATGTTCCTCAAGAAATTATAAATAGAACTACCATATGATCAAGCAATCCTACTTCTGGGTATATATGCAAAGAAAATGAAATCACTAGCTCAAAGAGAGATTTGCACCTGCATTTTTATTGCATCATTATTCACAACAGCCAAAATATGGAAACAACCTAAGTGTCCATCAACAGATGCATGAATAAAAAATATATGGTATATATGTATATATATACATACATACACATACAATGGAATAGTGTTCAACTTTATAAAATAAAAAAAGTAGTATTCAGCAACAGAGAGTATCCTGGGGCTTGCCAGGGGCTGGGGGAGGGTGTGGCAAATGAGGAGAGGATGATAAACAGGTATGAACTTCCAGTTATAAGATGCGTAAGTTCTGAGGATCTAATATATAGAATGGTGACTATAGCTGAAATCCTCTTCTGTATAATTGAAATTTGCTAAGAGAGTAGACGTTACGCATTCTCAACAACCAAGAAAATGCAACTATGTGAGGCGAAGGATGTGCTAATTTACCTTTCTGTAAGAATCTTTTCACAATGTGTACGTATATCAAATCATCATGTTGTATACTTTCAATATGTTGTTTTATTTGTCAATTATACTTTAATAAAGCTGGGAAAAAAGAGATGATTTTGCACATTCACTCCAACTCCAATCTCAATGGTGTCATTTTGGTAGCTGGAAAACAGCCAAGGTAGGAATATTTACAACACAGAAATCACTAACTGCTGCAAATCCAGGCTTTCATTCCTGGAAACCCGGTTTTTAAACCTTTACCAGAACACAGATGATTATGCAGGACAGTTGGGCAAATTGGGACTGTCTCAGGCAAATTGGCATATGGTCACCCTACTTGAAATGGAATTTATATAACTCAGCTGTCAAAACTTCATTTAAGGCATTGGTGAGTGATTTGAAACAGGCAAAACATGAAAAGTTCTCCAGTGGCCCATGGGAATTACATCAACATTATACTTAAGAAAAATGAAAATGGAAAAATTTAACTTTGGCTTCACAATGTCAAATTTACAAAGAAGAGAGGCAAAGCTGAGATGGATGCTTGTAGCAGCAATTGTTCAGTTGTTTCTAGATGGTAAAAATGCTTTAAAGCATATATGAATCAGGATCATCACTTGGACAACTTAGGTTCTAGAAGGGAAAAAGGAGTGAAAAAGGAGTTGGGGTGCTTGAAAGAGCAAGCCAGGCTATCTAAACCCAGATAAGCAGGCTGATCTGTCTGTTTTATCCTCAGCAGAAAACTGAGCGGATTCACAGTCTATAGACTGGACACATACATAGGAAGTTAGAGGAAAAGTTGTGATGTAAAAAGGACATGAGTCTCAATTGTGCTCCAATACTTAAGTCAAAACTGTGATTCCAGGCTCCATCTCTGTGCAGTAGCATTTCTAAATATTCCGTGTTGGTGAAATGAAGCATCTTGTTCAGAGATTATTTTTTCTGGCCTTACTGGATATGAAATTATCTTCTTGTCTTCATGGAGAGAACTTTATTACCATATATTAAAGTTCAATTTGACCACTTCATATCAACCAATCTATAACAAATGAAATTAATCTCATTTAAAAGTTTTCAAACTGGAGTACAGATAATCCCTGGGATATGTGAAGAATTTCTAAAGGGGCTGATTCACAAATTATTTTAAGATTTTTCAATTATTAGATAGTCCACTCATATATGATTTCTCATGAAACTACCTTATAAAGCTTACATTCACAGTAGCCTTTTTTCCACTTTACCAAAGTAAGGCACGGTCCTCACACAACCAGTCATAACAGACACAATGCCCAGGAGTGTTAAAACCCCTCAAACAGTAAGCAAAAGGATAATTTGACATACTGCTTTAGGAGTACATTTTTATTTGGCTAATCAAGACACCTTAAACCCATTTGGCTTCCTGTCTTTTCTTTCGTTACTCTTATTTCTGTTTAGCCTGAAGCTTGGTGCCTGTTGGGATGTTTCAGATTCAGAAAAATGGAAGCAATAGAGGTTAGCTTTACAATATAACCGGAATATTTCTCAGGACTATCATATTTCTCAAAATACATTGGAAAAATCCACACGTAAAAATTTTGCATGATATCTTTTAATTTAGTTTTTATTTCAATAGAAAATTAGACTTTTATGAAATGTCATCAAATATTTATTCATCTGTATCCAGTCCTCATTTTATTTTACATTATAAAATGTTCACTATATTTCTTTTCCTATTAACGAAGACATTAAAATATAATTAAATGTTGAAATGTCAATTAAATATGAGAGAGTACATTCTTTCTCAAAATTATTTAACAATATAGCCAAGTAAAAATGTTTGAAGATTGCTGACCTGCTCAAACCTCTGCTGACTCCAGGGTAATGACCCCAGTCAGATGACCTCCTATTTCTTTGACCTCGTCTGTACACTCACTGGGGATGACCAAGTTCGCAGCATCACATGATAGCCCTCCAGGATTTTTGACTTAAAGTGCTGTCTATAGTCATCAGAAGTTTCTGTGTCAAAGAGATCAATGAGCCAAAGGCAATTCAGGTCATGGAGATAATCTGAAAGTTGAAAATGGAATCACCTTGTGAACTACGGAAATATGCAGTAGCTCATAACTGTTTTATGAGGCCTGCATGTATTTCTAATGGGCTGACTAGTTTAGAAATAATCAAAAATAATATGAAGACAAGTAACCCAATACAATTCTGTTTCTGGAAATTTATGCTAAAGAAATGGAGATTTGCACAATGGTTATAGTATAAGAATATTTGTACCAGAGTTACTTCTAATAGCGAAAAGTAGAAACCCTTTAATATCAACAACAGTAGAATTATTGAATAAAATTAGCAGACTGATAAAATATAGTTGACCTATTAAAATCATATTCTCAAATAATAACTGAAGTATAAAAGTGTTACAATATAATGCTATGGTAAACCTTAAATTGATTTCTAATGGAGATCAGTGCTATCTTTATGAAATCACAAAATCTGTGACAGTATATTCATGAAATGCTCAGGATTGTGTTTAATGGTATAGTGTTGGATTATGTAATCATTATTTTTAACACCCTTTTCTATTTTACCCTTTTCTTTTTATGTTTTCTATTTACCGTGTATAAGTTATGCAAACCTGTAATTATACTTAAGATATATACTTAATAATTTGAAATAAATAGATATAGTTAAGTTAATTATGCACATTGTGCCCATTAGGTTATAATCAAATATTGCATTCTAATAGATTATTTAATATACTTCAAGCATTCACATGAGGATGTTTAATATTCAAGACTATTTAATTACATAACTACTGTTTAATGAATGAGAAATTCAAAAGTAACAAATGCAAGTGTGTATGCAGTATTAATTTAATAATCTTTATTCTTACAACTTCCTCATATTCCAAAAACATATATATACCACCATAAAGAAAAATGTGTTTATTTTTGTTGAAGCCAATGATACAATTTACACGTTTTAAAAATATGGGATAACCAACACTTGTTAAAATACTATCCCTAACTTTGATTCTTAGGCCAAAAATGCTTCATGAAAGATCATCTACAAGTTTTTAGTGAATGCACAGCATTCTACTGAATTACAGCAAATATGACAAGTATTAACTATTTGAAAGCTAGCCATATCTTACTTGAAATCTGGAAAGTCACATACAAAAATGATATATATCAAAGTTAAGACAGTACAGAAATATATGTATGTAATATCCATATGTATTGTCTACAGCAATCCCAGCATTGTACTTTTATTTTTTCCATTTTTGTCATTGTATTTTATAGCTAAAAAATTTCAAAAGATCATTGTAGATATTACCATTGGAACTTTAGTAAATCTGCCAAATATGAGCAATAAATATAATTTTCAAAAACTTTCAAGTAAAAGAACCTAAGCTATGACTTTTTTATGTAACTGTATTGTTGCATGTTAATTTTTTTAAACGCTAAAGTTGACCAATTTTTGAATAGACTAAATTTGATTTTCCTACTGACAGGTGTAAGAAAAAAAAGGAGGAAGAAAAAAACTATACTTTTGAGCAGAGAAGATGATGTAAATACGAAATGAATATGTAAATAAAAGCTATGAGAGACTCTTAACTGTGTGCCACAATTAAAATGGAAACATTTTAGATCAGTGAACCCAACCTCCTCTCTCTACAGAGAGGTAAAGTGAGGAAGAAAGGTTTTGATAAATGTGCCCTCTTTACAATCCCACTGCTCCTCATCAATCATCACAGGCTACTTGAAGCAGCAGGAGTAAACAGTGACAACAAAAAGTTTGTCATAGGCAAGAATATTGAAGAAATTAACTGTATTATGCATAACGCCATCATGAGACTAGATGATACCGATAACAGATGAGCTCTAAGCAATAAACAGTGAAAATGGCTTATATAGCTTAAACTCTCCCATCACATCATCTATTTCCGGTTCAGCATTTACCTCTCCTATTAAAATTTCACAACAAATTTGCTCCAACAATACACCATAGTAGCACTATTAGACAGATTGGGTGAATAAAATTTAAATAATACCGCTCATGCTTCAATGCTCTTTTCCCATGGGGTGATTGCTCATTGATCTTATATTCATTTTGAGGTCTTCTATCATCTTTAGACATGTAATACATGCTCAGCACTGGGATTGTCACTTAATGAACACATGCACTCAACTATGCATATTGTCAAGGATGTTCCTTAAATCCATAATGTAGTAAAAAATATCAAATTTACCTGGAAACTTGGAAAAAGTAAAGGGGGCAATATCTAACACACTTGTTAAATTCCAAATCAAGTAAGAAGACAAAACTATTATAAGACAAAGCAGAACACAGTTAAACATAAAATACTCCATTAGCCCTTAAACTTTGAGAATTCACTTAAATTCCTTTTTTTTTCTAGGCCCTTCACTCAACTCATTTAGATAGTGAAAGAAGCTCAGTTTAGGTCTTCCTATTCTAATTGTCAAGCAACAGCTCCCCTACTGCACTTTGTATGGCAATGTAACATAGATCTCAGTGCTCTCCTCATGATGACTGATCTATGCCACAACTGTTTCTGAGGCTTCTTCATAATTCATTTCATTTTTATCTCCTCTACTCAGACATCATGGGTTTTGTTCTCTGATACTTTGACCATAGACAACTGGAAGCTTTTCGGTGACACATTATCTTGCTAGGAAAAGATCCAAGCTCCTTAGAATGACTCATCAGGGCTCCCATGATTTCCACACTCTTTACTACACTTTCATGTCACAATCTTATCTACAATACATTGTATGGAGCCAAATTTATTCCAGTTCCTCATTTTGTTCTTTTCCTTCTGTCTTTGCTTCATGTCTTCCTACTACCGGAAAAGTCCTTCATTTTTCTTGGGTCCTTTCCTTCTCCTGCCTAATTCTTACACATTATTCAACATTCAGTGCAAACATCATGTCTTGAAGAAAACTTTCCCTAACTACATCTGTGTGTATTAGATGAGTCACTTCAGTGCTTCTGTAAAACATATATCACCATATTTTTCCACTCTATTGCATTAATGTCTTACCCACAAAAATATAAGACCCTAACAGACAGCAACCATGCCCATTATTTTTGTACTGCTATAGTCTTTGCCTCATAGTAATAGATCATTACATTTTGGTTCAATTTACGTGAACTAGTAGTATGCCAGACTTTGGTATTTTCCTTAGCATTTCTCAAGAAGAATTGTAGGACCAAGAAGAAGTAGATATTACTAGCATTGGTTAGAAAATACATAGGACTGTTTAGTATTTGGATTTCAGCCACTTCTAAAAAAGAACTAATAATTTAATCCTCTTTAGGAAAGTAAATGTGGTAGGTACTTGAATTCTATCAACTAAATGTTGACTGTTATGAGTTCTATAAATATGGTATAAATCCAAAATGACTTTCAAAGTGTCAGAATTGAAGATGTCAGAAATGCCAGTGAAGTGAGCTTGGCTTTCATGGTTGTGCTAGGTATTCAAGGTTGGTATCCAAAAAGAGTCAGATTAGGTACCACACCATGAGACCAGGGTTTAGATAGACATACAGGGGTCCAGCTTAACTCCAGTAGACTCTTGCTGGCCTGTGGATCCCTTCCCAGTTATACTGACAGAAGTCTTAAAGGTGCAACCTAGAATCAGACTCTTTAATACAGGTTAAATACAAAAAAAAATGACAGTTTTGATGATTTTGCATAAGAAAGAAATGATTGGGCTTATCATAAATTCTTAGTGCATCAAAGTTGACATAAAAAAATCCTTTTCTTGTCTTGGAGACATTGTCAGAGATAGGACATAGAATTTTCAAAATACAAATCTTCACAATGTTAATCTTAATGATTTTTAAATCTTTTCACAGATTTAAAATATCGTACCATATCCATCTGTATTCTTCTCTCATGAACTCTATGCTTTTATTTACTTTCTACAACTGGCTTAAGGAAAGTTTCAAAATGTTATTTTTCACTCTGTAGTGTTTAGAGATTCCCCTACTTCCATTAAACACAAAACCATGAAAACAAAACTAAAACAAAAAATATTTATGTTTTAAAGTGAAGAGATTCCAAGAGGAATCTATCTTCTTATTCTTCAGAAAATACTTCAATTTAAAATCTAAGAAAAAAAATTCATGTAAAAACACAAACGCCGTTAAGTGTTAGGGTGAGGAATTGATAAAGAATTTCTCAACTGTGATTTTGTTTATTTATCTCTTTTGACACAGTGAGTACATAAGGGTGTAAGACTGGGCTTCAGACATTTTACATTTTTTGATTTAGAAAGCTGTGTGTGTGAGTGTTGTCTGAATTATCATTTGAAACTTCTTTTGATTAGATTTTGCAGCATTTTTTAAATTCTAGGTTTTATTATTAAAAGATAATGTTAAGTGGTATTAAATGATATTGATGTTAAGTGATATATGTATTATTTATTCAAGGATCTTGATGCTTTAAAATTTGAACACCATGAAAAGGCAAAAGAGCAAATATAAGAAATTATTTTAACCAATGTAAAAAGATAATATATATATCTTTTTTTGAAATTGAATATAGAAGTTAGAGGAAATGAATTCTTTAAAGAGGATAGTTTGATGGGACTGGATAGTTCTATTTAATAATCCCTATGCTTTCCAATACTATAGCTAGCAGCCAAATGTGGATATTAGATTTTAAATTAATTAACATTAAATAAAATTTAAAAGTAATTCCTCATTTTAAGTGCTAAATAGTTCCCTGTGGCTGATAGATACTAAACTGGATATTACAAACCATTCTCATTACAACAGAAGTTTTTATTGCTGATTAGATGTTGCAAGGCAACTAAAATAATTGTGAAGCAGAAAACAGTTTACCTATGAAACCATATGTCCTCTTCATAACACTTCAGCTTATCTATAAGATTCTCATTTTTCAGCCTATTACTCTATTTTTTTTTTATCGCTAGTGATTTTATCTGGAGAATTGAGGTTCAATTAATACAAGGTCAATTTAATGGTATTTAGTGCAGGCTTTTACTATTGACAACCATGTGATCATCCAAGAAGCAACACAGTCACAGATTGAATTCTGTCAAAAACTATATCCTATCATTTCTATCTGTGCCTCTTTCATCACACTTAAATTGATTAGGGAGGAGTGGGTCACAATTAACTTACTCCTTTATCTTTCAATGTGTTTGACAATGCCAAATCATTTAGGAATATTTTCACCTTGAAATTTCAATGAATTGTTAACCCTA
The DNA here is from genome assembly GCF_041296265.1 of Equus caballus. Lineage (NCBI taxonomy): Eukaryota > Metazoa > Chordata > Mammalia > Perissodactyla > Equidae > Equus > Equus caballus. The sequence continues at coordinate 35,275,572 of NC_091710.1, read as the reverse complement.
CTTTTGCTTTCCTTCTGGGATTTAGATCCTCTGATAGTCTTAAAATATTCTTTGTATATCCTAAAGAGAGAGAGTCTGTACCCCCATGAAACAGAATAATTTATTGGACAATTTGTGAAGACCTTTACTCTATTCTAAAGTGAATATTCAACTTGGGAATGCTTTGATCGTTTTTTTTTCAGCTTTAAGTTGCTAGATTGGTAGTCTCAGCATTAAACTTTGGTCAATATATTCATAAGTAAATTTAAGAATAAATATAAAACATCTAGTTAGCTTAAATAGTTAGCTCACACTTGACATTGATCCAAATGAAAAGATTGGCTTTGCATTGTTCTTCTGAGGCTGATAAAATATTATGTTCTGTAAAACTTCTAAAGGTAGTAACTCATTGTAGACCTTCAATAATGTATAGCTATAGATATAGATATAGATATAGATACACGCATATGTAATCTATATGACCTCAACTTAAAAATAAATATTTATAGTAAAGTAGCCCTTTAACAACAAGAGCATAAACTATCAAAGTATCCATTTGCCTTAAAAATTACATTGAATCTGGTCATTTAGAGAGGGGTCTTTTTCTTTAAATATTGCACTAAGTATCATTCTATTAGTTTCAAGTACCAGCTCAGTTGTCTATGTATTGGAGAAAGGCAAGGGAATATAATTCTGCTTGGGCATAATATCTGATGGCTTAAGAATTTAGTGAAATTTCATATTGCATAAACGTGTTTTTGCTTTGTAAGGAATATAATTTTCCTTTTTCTTAAACATTTCTGTGGGGTTACTTCTATCCATGTTTCCTTTTTAATAACCCAGAATACAATTTATATATAGTATCATTAGAACATCCTATGACAAATTGAAAATTGCATTTGCATTGTGAAATGTAGTATTTCAAATCCATATACTGGAGGTTACATAAGGCAAAATGCCTTTTCATAGCATAAATGACTAAAGTACAGAAGGTGGAGTTTTAGCACACTCTGGAATCAAACACGAAGATGCAGCCAAGGATATGTCATGATGATGGTTAATCTGCTTATTGAACGTTTTGTAAGGTTAAAAACCTGCTCTCTGCCTTTGCATTAGCCTACGTGATTTGGAATGTCTGATGGTTTTTAGAAGTTAGGTGGCCAGCACGAAGAAGGCAAGGACGTGTTGCTGCAATAGTTTCTATCAACTGAACTATTTCTCATTCATTTCCATTATCCTGCACATAATTCTCACACGTGAAGATCATAAAAGTCTGTCTAAAATACCTTAAGATGTAGAAGCTGTAGATTAATGCCTGTTTGTCCCGCTTGCAGGTAAAGTAATCAGAAAAATATCACACTGAACCAGTGAAATTCGTACATTATTTTATATTGAATGCACTCTCTAAGAGCTCACCATCACAGCATTTAGATGCATTTTGAATGCTGTTTTTTAGTAGTTGATATAATCTCAGAAGTTATTTTTTTGGAGAGTAGTAAGTTTTCTGTTATATTTCTTTCCACTCTGTCTATTGACCTCCTGCCGTCTCAGCCTGTGAATCTACTGTTAACTTGTAACCTAACAGCTCGGCTCATTCAGAATGTCAAATGGATTTCTAAAGCTAGCCTAAGGTTCTGAACTATCATTTCAGTGCGATTTTGACTTTTTTTCTGATGCATAATCAGAGGTTTCACAGAAGATCAGTAACATATAGGGCATGTATAGAAGTTTTCAATGTATAGAGGACTAATTCACTGTTCTATATTTTTAATGAAATATTTCAGTCTAGTGATTACAGGTGCAACTCTGGTATCCAGGGAAACTCTGAACTGAAAGAAAAAAAAAGTCCTTCTCTTCCTCACAAGGACATGCTTACTTTTTAATTATTTCTGTTGTAATCTTCAAACGTTGAAAAAGTAATATTTTGCTTAATTTATCCCAAGATATGCAAATGATTAATATCCATATTCTCAGCTAGGTTGTAAGATAATCCTCCTAAAAATACAAAGCAATCTACAAATTAATGGTACTTTTTTTGAATAACACAACCTCACTACTTTGTTTGTTTTTTAGTTAAAAGCCTAGCTTCAACCAAAATGTCTGCAAGGCTCTTATCTCAACCAACTACCAAATTCCTCTACCATTTCATTGTTTCAAAGACACTGAAGTAACTTATCCTTTTATTGATCTTGAATTATTAGGTAGATATATCTTTTTCTATATCTATCTGTACTTATATCTAGACATTCAGCGTTGCCAGTATCAATTTGTCACAGCACGTATTATTCCATGTTAAATATATGTATATGCATATTAACATACTTTATACTATTATGCATTACTTTATTTTTCTATGTATATCTTACTCATTTCAGAAACTATAATGAAATTAATAAAAATGCACAAAAATGTAGCAAAATATAAACAAGAAAACCAAGAAAGGCAGAACTGGAAAAACAGAATAAAAGTAGAACAAGATCGGAAAAAAATGAAACCTATCCTTGTACAGGTTTTATCCTTCAGCTTCAATTTTGACTTCAAGAATAAAAGGGAAAAGAAACATAGTTACATAATTTTAGTTCCTAAAGTAAAGGAAAACAACCAGTGAATTAAAAGAAACAAAGCTCTTCTTGGCATATATTGCCAAAGAAATTTGTTATGTAGACTATCATAAGGAGATAATGGAATAAAATAGTAGATAATGTTGTGAAAATAGCTTTAAAGTAAAAATAGAAACATATTTAATATGGTTTTATATTGTATCATCCATAAAAATTACGAGAACTGTTTTAAAGAGGAGTTAAATAAAACTGATTGTTGAGAAGAATTGACAAAGGATTAATCTTCTATACATTTCTAATTTAATCAACACATACAGGAGCCAGAAAAACATATCTTTCAATCTTCTATAAATATTTCTGTCAGCTGAGATTGTAATAGAAGTAAATATCAGACAGCTTGATGGCATTGCTTCTGATGTAGCCTAGAAAGATGATAATTAAGATTTGCTTGCTGTGGGTGGATTCATACGATTGAGAAATCAAAGAAGCAGATTGTAAGGTTAACTTGGTAAGTGAAAACTCACAGATTATCATCTGAAAAAGAGTTTTCGAGTTGGTGAAAGCAAAGCTGGATCTTCCTCTTAGAAAAACATGAATTTTATATTTAAGGTGCAAAACAGGATTAAAAAGTCTTCAGGCAATCAGAAAAGAAAAGAGAGAGAGAGGTAAAGAGACAGATTCACAAACTGGGTATCAAAAACTCCTGATGGGGGGCCAGCCCTGTGGCCAAGCAGTTCAGTTCGCGTGCTACACTTCAGTGTCCCAGGGTTTCGCTGGTTCCGATCCTGGGCGTGGACATGGCAGCGCTCATCAGGCCATGCTGAGGTGGTGTCCCACATAGCACAACTAAAAGGACCACAACTAGAATATACACCTATGTACTGGGGGGCTTTGGGGAGAAGAAGAAGAAGAAGAAAAAAAAAGAAGGTTGGCAACAAATGTTAACTCAGGTGCCAATCTTTATAAAAAAAAAAAAAAAACTCCTGATAGGACTTCTAAATATATGAAGGATGTTATATTAAGCATGAAGCAAGTTATTCCGAGAGCGGAGATATTCTGAGTTCAGTTATCTTGTAAAATGGCACAGCAGGAGCGTTAACAAGTTCCATTTGGAGATCTCATGTTTTCCACCCCTGACTACTGTTATTGAATGCATCTTTTTAAAGGAGAGTCCTGTAATAGAAAAGCAAAGAGAGTTACAATAAGAGGCATTTATGGCACCTTATTTAATGTAGCCAATGATTGCACGACAAAATCTGCATCTCCTCTACGTATCTCCCATGTCTTTCTTAGAATTATGTTATATAATAGACATTTTAATAACTAGAATAAAGCAAATCTTCAGCTCCAAGGGTATGTAAAAATATAAGTGAAGGTATAATAAAATAAAAGCATCTTATATAGCACAGGCTTCAACCGTCTATCAACTTCCCCAACGTGTTCCAAAGAATACATAGTTAAACCAATACCTCTTGGAGAGAGAATGAGAGATAAAATAAATAACCATTTCATTAGTTTTAGTAAAGCCTTTTAGGCATGCTTCCTTAAAAGTGAGAAATGTAATAGTTCAAATAACTGGGTTACAGAATATTTTGCAAGTTAATTGGTTTCTGATTAGTTCCTTATTGCAAAATTGAAGGTGTACCTAATTCAGTTATTATCAGTTATAATGCCGATGATAAATCAGTGTGATTTGACTTTTTCAGACATATTTCAAAAAGTTTTCAAAAAATAAGCAACATTTATATACCGAATCTCTTTATTTCTACATACTTATTTATGTGAATAAATTTCTCAATCCATGCATTACACAGGGAAGGTAGAAAATATCTCCTACTGAACCCTTTTTCATTCCAGCAATAAGTTACATTCATCCACAGAGATGTGAACTAATTGGGTATAAAAACTATCTAGACCATTAAGAGAAGCTTTTCCAATATACTTTTCTTGGTTTTGTAGTATCTTTTCAAAATTTTCAATGGTGGTAAGCATTTCTGATAAATTTATACTTTTCTCTTTTTGATGATAACAAAGCAAATTTCCAATGTAATTGTCTTTTCTATCAATTGAATGCTAATTTTAATTTACCTCAATCCAGAAGAATTTTTTAAAAATCTGCTGTCAGGTGCTAGAAAAAGTTAGCTGAAAAGACAGGTGTGGTATGCTTGAAGTGGAGCTCACGGAAGAGTTGCAGTTATTGGCAATGACAAAGTCTTAGTATGACCACAAGAGAGGCTGATGAAGGGGGTATGACAAGATCATGGAAGGATAAAGCAAGAATCCTGCAGTTCAGAGTATCTGAAGATCATCTATGTGGTAACTAAAATCACTAAGAATTATGACTGTAATGATGCTGGAGAGAATGACAATGGGTGAGCAAAGAGAGGAAGTCTTCCTGGAATGAGGGCAATGAAGAGTAGTGGATTATGTCGTGTAATGATTTGAGATTCAAAGATCAAGGAGGGGCGAAGAGGAAGGGAGAATTATGTGGAGCCATTGAGGACAACTCCCCCATCTCCATACCCATTGGAAGAGGGAGCAAAACCGGCTATGGTTGGAAAGATAATAGAAACTTAGTGTATGATTGTTCTGAATCTAGTTCAATACTTTACTTCATAGATGAAGTTATTTTTAACTTTTTGCAAATTCATAGTGACTTAATTGTGAAGAATTTTACAGTGCAGAATGTGAAGATATATGAATACAGATTAGTCAGCTACACTCTCTACAGCTTTATTAAATCAATCACTCACACTTAGAATAATGAATTTCAGGCATTACAAATTCCTCCTACAGATAAAAAGACTAAATTATATCTTTCATTTTCTAAAATGGTAAGTATACACATTCATTCTAATTCTAAATATGCTCAGCAGGAAGGATGAAATATCTTATGTGTTAGTAATGTAAAGCATTAATGGGTACCAAATTAATATATTATCTTTACTTACAAATAGAGAGGAAACAAAATGTAACAGCTCAATTCAATGTTTAAAATCTGTTTTTTTAATATTGTTTATTCATTCATTTATTTTTACTGCTTTACTTATTTTTTGACATCAGTAGAAATTCTGCCTCCTTTTTTAGCATTCATCATCTGGCTTCCAATTGCACAAGGTCAGGCAGGCCTCAGGGCAGACGGCGCAGTGCATCATTTCATTTGCCTGAATTTGGAAGCAAATGCCTTAAATGAGCATATTTAAACTTCTCAAAGAGAGAGACTAAATGCCAGTATTAGGGGAAGATATTCCTCCCTATAAATTTCTTCGCTTGCTTTGATCAGGCAATGAAAATTTTATAACATAACATTTTTATTTTGCCTTTACTATAAGGAAAGTCAAAGTCAAATTCAGGGTTCAACCTAGCAACAAGCTTGTTATAACAAGCAACAAGATATATGTCTGGACACGTTTATTTCTCATGGTTTAAAAGGCCTTCCATTCTACAGATTGTCATGCCCAATTTAACATTGCGTTTCAGTTTATAACATACTTAAAATCTTTTTGGAAGAAGTATTGTTTTAATAAAAGCATAAATATTTTATGTTTTCTTCCTTTGTTTCAAACGGCATCTGTCTTTTTGTTTTTGTGGGAAACAATAACCGAGGAAAACTGTAATACTTTTAATGTGTAAAAAAGACTTCAAAAACTCCTATAATATTGTCTCAACTAGGAAATTCTAATTCCTTATATATTACTAATTCTGTACTTTAATAGAAAAATCCCTTTAATTACAGTATTTACTATGTTGAATTGGTTAATTTATTATATTTTGAATTTCCTAGCAGTTTCTACTATTTTAATATAGATAGTTTATTTTGTAAAATAACTTTTTCTTTCTCTGTGACTTGAAATATTTTTTGAGTATTGGATCAACTTTGAAACATAAATAAAGATTACTTTCTTCATATATGAAATCCACTAGTTCTAGGAAATATAATTGAAATATAGTTTTAAGGATGAGACTTACTAGTAAGCAAATAGAACAAGTAAGTGCTATAATATTAGCATATATCAGTGTATCATAACTATGACCTCATCAGTGATCTGGCAACTTATAAACAAAAACTGAATTTGCCAACATCCTTCCTTCACTCACACACACACACACACATACACAGAGTTACTTTTTTAGAAGGATCTGATAATATATGTTTCCAGGTAGTAACTTGTTCTCTAACTTCAAGTTACTTACTCTTCTATCCTTAAAATGAGCATGGTTTATTTTATATTTATTTCTTCTTAACCCTCATATCTATACTTTAACCTTTTTTAAAATATATTTTTGAAAACTACTAAGTTCATTTTTTTCTGTAAAAATGGTATACAACGAGGACTTTGGCTTCTAGTAAATTTGCAGATTCTGTATTCGGAAATAACTTGTCACTGACAATCTAGATGTACCATAAACTACAACAAAGACGTATTTAATTGAATTTTTAAATTTGCAAAAGATAATGGAGAAATCATAAGTTCAAAATAAACAAAAAACAGAGTTGCAAAAGTAGTAGCATGTGAAAGCTGAACTCAGTTTCCCTTAGTGACAACTAACGATACTTACAACCTGAAGCCGTGGAGATTGATAGCCAGCTGAACAGCATAAGGAACATCAGGCCATTACAGGTGCAAATACTGTATCCTCTGAGAATTTGTAAACTTCGGCCTGATTTCTTGAATTTGTATTATCTTCCCAGATTTGCACTCTAATGCTTACAAGGAGCAAATATAAATTTTCCTGGGATGAATGCTTCCTTAACCCGGAATTCTGAGAATTCTCACATATTAACCATGAGCTAAATAAAAAAACACAAAAAGAAACAACAACAAGGAAATGGGCCAACAGCGAAATTTCACCAGAAACAATGATTTGCTAATTTAGATCTTTCAATTACTTCAGCAATTGGAAGTTTCAGACAAAGAATATTAAAATACTATAATAATAATGTTGAAAAGTAAACAGTGGAATGATGAGAGAGCAAATAAATAAACAATAACAATAAAACTAATAGACTCGACCAGTCACATGTGAAAAAATACCCAAGAAAAATTTCTTAATGAAAGTTATATGCATGAATTGATAACTCAATGGAGACCTTAACAAATGACTAACACAGCTGAAGAGAGAATTATGCATACAAGAGCTGTAGCCCTAAGCTAGGATGTAGCACAGAGACACAGGGAGATGGAAAATATGAGAGAGTTAAGAAAACATAAAGATAGAATGAAAGAAGATATATCACACATCTAATGTGAATTCCATATCGGGAGAATGTGAAGAACAAAGTAGTGATAGTGTTGGAAAGCTAATAGATGGCTATTTTCCAAACTTGATAAAAAAGTCATCAGATTCTGGAATTACAAAGTATCATAAGCAGAATTTTACAAAGTGAAATTTATACCTAAGTTTATCATAATGAAATTCTTTCTTTTATATGAATTCTTTTATTAAAAAAGGCATATAAAGTTAATGCTATACATTATTTATTTAAAAATCATTCAAGTCACAAATGGTAAGATTTCATCTTTTTTTTTGTTGCTGAGTAGTATTTCATTGTCTGCATATACCACATCTTCTTTATCCGTTCATCTGTCCATAGGCAGTTAGGTTGTTTTCAAGTCTTGGCTGTTGCAAATAATGCCACAATGAACTTGGTGTGCATATATCCTTTTGAATTAGTGTTTCTGTGTTCTTTGGGTAAATACCCAGTAGTGGAATACCTGGATCATATGGTAGTTCTATTTTTAACTGTTTGAGGAATCTCCATACTGTTTTCCATAGTGGCAGCACCAATTTACATTCCCACCAGCAGTGTATGAGGGTTCCCTTTTCTCCACATCCTCTCCAACACTTCTTATTTCTTGTCTTTTTAATAATAGCCATTCTGAGATGTGTGAGGTGATATCTCATTGTGATTTTGATTTCATTTCTCTAATAATGAGTGATATTGTGACAACATGGATGGACCTTGAAGGTATCATAATAAGCAAAATAAGTCAGATGGAGAAAGACAAATACTGAATGATTTCACTCATATGTGGAAGATAAAAGAAAAACAACGATAACAAACACATAGATACAGAGAATGGATTGGTAGTTACCAGAGAGGAAGTTGGGTGGGGGTAGGGCAAAAAGGGTAAAGAGGGACATTGGTGTGGTGATGGATCAAACCTAGAATTTTGGTGGTGAACACCAGATAATCTATACAGAAGTCAAGACATAATGATGTATATGTGAAATTTAAATAGTATTATAAGCCAATGTTACTTCAATAAAAAGTATTCAAAAATAAAATCATTATGCAATATTAGCCTTACTTTGAAAAACGTTGGGTATATAGTTGCTCTAACTTTAAAGTCTAAAATTTGTCAGAGGTTTGTTCTCTAGACCAGAATTCAGCAAACTGTGCTTGCAACTGGCTTCCTGTTTCTTTTTTAATAAACTTTTATTATAATACAGCCATGTCCATTCATGTCTTTCTTGTGATTACTTTTGAGTTACAAAAGCAGAGTTGACTAGTTGGCACAGACACTGAATGGCTTATAAAGTCTAAAATATTTGCTACCTATCCCTTTAAGAAAACATTTGCTGACCTCTCCTCTAGATGAAGCCAATTTGATTAATTACTCCTGAGAGAAAAATACATTATTAAATATCATCACCTTTAAGTATAGCATTTAACAGATCCATCTCTAGCTTGATAATGATCTGAAAGTACATCAGTGTTATGAGAAAGGTTAACATGATTATTAAAGAGAAGTATGGAAAAAACTTAAGACAGAGAGGACAACTCACACAGGGCATACAGTGAGGAGGCCTGGGGTGGTCAGAAACAAGGGGTCATTCCACGCCTATGGAGGAGAACAAAGGGTATTCTATCAGAACAGGCAAACTTCTATATGAAGCAACTCTGGTACCTCATGGCTTAACTCAAATATAGAAATTATTTACCACTTACTTCACAATCCAGTGACATTGATAGGGATGGTGGCTTGGATCCATGTAGACATTTGGAGACGCATGTTCTTTCCATGTGTGGTTCCATGACACCCTGGGGCCTCTGACAGAGAAGATAGCACATTGCAGGCCTTATAGTCCAGGCCTACACATGTCCCATATCCCTTCTGCCTATATTCCTGGGAGTATAACTTGGTTGTATGGTCATGCTTACCTTTAAGGAAGACCAGAAATATAGCCTAATGGCTGTATGCACAGGAAAAAGCAGACATGGATTGGTGAACAGTCTTTTCCATGCAGGTTTAGAGGTGGGGGGAAAACACATCCTGATTTATAAATTTGTAGGTTTGACATAGGCTTATCATGCTATGGAGAATAGTTCCAAATTAATTTTTTGAGGCAGCTACAATTTTCTGCTCAATCTATGGGTTTAGGCCACACTCCAGCTGTAGAAGTTCCTGGCAAGGAGCTCTTTGCAAATCTCTCTCTATTCCTCTACCTCCTCCAGATGGTTAGAGTCATACTATTCAGAGTCATCTGCTGACCAGTACCATGGTGATCTCTTGAGAGCTTATCAGACACAGAATCTCAGGCTTCACCCCAGAGAGATCCCCAGAGGAGCTGCATGTGCATCACACATTTCTAAGCACTGAGTTAATCTCTCTAGCCATGTCATGTGCTATTTGGTCTGCCAGTTCCTAAACATTCACCGACCACAGATGCTATAGTTGCCATTTTTATGCAGCTAAATATATAACTAATTTTATATTACTTTGGTTCAAAAACCTGCCATCATTAGATTTTCTTTTAAAGGGACCAGGGATTATTCCTTGTATTATCTTACATTGGTGTGAAAAAAAAAAAAAATGTCAGAAATTTGAAATTGTTTTAGTGATTTGAAAAAGTAATCCCAAGGATAATTTCTACCCTTTTATTTAGCTGAGGAAGAAAGGGGAGAAAATTGCTACAGATTTCAAAGTAATGATTATGAAAGTCGGAGAAGGAGTTATTCCTATTTTTCTTTCACAATTGTCTTATTAGATACAGCAAAGGTATAATCAAAGTTAGTATAATGCTTCAAAGCATAGAAAATAGTAGTATCACTTACAAACACAGTAAATATTATGTGCAGGGTCTTTTTGTTGCTTAGTGTTCACATCTATATTTTTACCATGTTCCTGTAGTAATTAATATGAGTACTGTACTAGTCTGGGTTCTCCAGAGAAATACGTAGAAAGAGAGACTGATTTATTATCAGGAATTGGCCCACACTGCTATGGATGTTGAGAAGTCCTAGGATCTGCCGTCCGAAAGCTGGAGACCCAGAAGAACCAATGGTATACCTCTAGTCCAAGTTCCCGAGAACCAGGAAAACTGATGGTGTAAATTCTAGCCTGAGTCTGAGTCGGAAGGCAGAAGAAGGCTGATGTTCCAGCTCAAAGACAGTCAGGCAGAGAGAACAAGTTCTCTCTTACTCAGCCTTTTGTTTCTATTTAGGTCTTCAATGGATTGGATGAGGCCAATCCAGATTAGGGAGAGCAAACTTACTTACTCAGTCTACCGATTTAAATTTTAATCTCGTTCAGAAACACCATCACAAACATACCCAAAATAATGTTTAATCAAATATCTGAGCATCCCATGGCCCAGTTAAATTAACACATAAAATTAGCTATCATAGGTACTATATCCCTGTTGTACCTATCTGATTTTATAACCAATTGTTTTACTTATTACCTACTTTCTTATTCCATTATCTTTTGTCATTATGGAAAAATGTTTGGAATAATTATTATATTTCTGATTTATTATTATATTTCTGACTTTCCTTATCTATTTCTATGGAAATGAAATAACAGCATACATGCACACATGCAGACACACACAAAAAGTCAACTAAAAACGTGGTCATAATATTATCAGATATTTGAAATACTTCATTAGCTAACCAGATTTTAAGAGAAAGGAAAAGGAGATTTTTTTTCAACTAGGAGAAAGTTAATTAATATTAATTAAAATATTTCTGTAGAAAATAATCCAGTAAGTGATTTTTCCTTTAAGCTCTCTGTCCTTTTTCCCTACCTCAACATAGATATTTCTTGGAAAATATATATTTCACTTGGGAAAGGTAAATATTTTGTTGAATGTGTTGCATTTTAAATTTTAGAATCTAGAGACTTCTTATCCTTTCTCCAGCACCAATTTCAAGCAAAGTAAAAGAAAAATAATTACATTGAGGCTTAGGTCCCTGCTTAACTTTCTGTTCTGCCTCCTCCCTTGCACTCATATAACATGATGTCTATTTCATACACAAATACACACTTAGCATATCTCTAGCATTTTATTATAAAAGAAGTAGAAAAGGCTTTACAGTGTTTGGTCTGCAATATCTACAGATTCACCATTGGATAGCTGCATTTCTAGAAGATTTTATTAGCTCTTTGCTCCATATAAATAAATGATTTAAAGGAACTAATTCCTTTAAAATTTGGGTTTTTTAGGGCGAGTGAGGTGGCTAAACAGAAGATATTTACATACGCTCTGATGTTTCTTTCTGCCCACCAAAGTAAGATATAATTTATGTATTCTGCCTGGCAACGCCTGGTTTCCTTTATCCCATCAGTTGGGGCACACCTCAGTCAGGCTCCCATAATAAGCATCCTAGTTGGGCAGACAGTGAACAAGGCTGGTAACCTGGAACCAGTCTTAGGGCAAGATCAGCCTGAAGAAAAGACTGAAGGGCAGCAGGAGGGGAATAGTGACAAACCAACAGGGGGGCTATTTCCATGGTGCTGCAAATGTTGCCTTGGAGGAAGAGAGCCATCTCTGGGTATTTTATATCATCTGATTAAAACAACCGTAGCTTTTTATTGATCTGGATCTTTACTACTTTAGGTAGAGATAGTACTTTTCCCTTTTAGGATACTGATTCAAGAAGCATTTATTTCCTAAGCCTTCCCATGGCTCAAGGTTGAGTCGGAGTATTTGAATGTTACAGGAAGTGGCAGATTACCAGATTCCCTGTAAATGGGATGCTATGTGTAAAACTGCCTCCTGCGGCATTATTCTGGAGACACATTCATCGATTAGTAATTGGGATAAGGAGGGCCTCAGGAGAAGTATATCTAGACTTCTATGTTTACTACACAGCTTTCAAGAGTCAGGGAGGAGCCAGAAGAGCAATTAAAAGTCATAGAACATTCTCAGAAGGTAATCCTTGCTGTGACCTCCCCGACTAGGTAATTTATAACAGAAAATGAACCAAAGTGGGAAATTCTCATTAAGTGTTGGAGTAGAAACTCAGAAAAGTCAATTGATGATAGATGCTATCTCCCCTGCACTACACATTCAAGTTAAAATGTGAACACTGAGAGTCTGAGGAAGTCAGTTTAACAGATCTAGATATATTCCTTTTGGGGATCAATACTTCTGCCTTTAAAGTACAGATATCCACAATTAAATGACTTACATTCTGAAGGAAAGTAATTTCAAGTAATGGTTTTATTAACCAAAGAATAAAAAAGAAATTACCTGTTTTGCAGCTGCTTAAGTGGGTCAAACGCTTAAAGAAAAGAATGCAGTGGCTGCCTCGGGCAGAGAGATGATGAATATAAATCAAATCATAATGTGATATGACTTCTCCATTTAAAAGCCTTTTTAGAAATCATGTTCTGGGCCGCCCCCCCCACCCAAAAAAAAAATGTAGCAAGAGTCTGGTAAGTTCTGTGTGACCTGAACAAAAATCCAGGTAAACACATGTAGGCTGAGTGCATTATGCTGTAAATGTGCTCAGTTCAGTACATTCACTCAACAGACATTTATCGAACAGGAACTTGGTGCCAAGCATGACACAAACTATACTTTCAAAAGCCTGTATAAGTAAAAGAAAATGACAACACGCTATGCTTTCAGGACAGTCCAATCTAACGGAGGATATAAACGGAGGAATGATCAAAACAAGGCAAAGCAAGAAGCCTGTGACAAGTACCAGACATCAACAGTGACTGAGGAACTGGAGGGCGGGAGCTAAATTTTAACACCAGAGGAGCAGGAAAGCTTCACAAAAGACATAACTTTGAGCTGGGACTTGACAAATATCTATAATTTTGCCAGTTAAGGAGAAGTGGATAAGAATTGCAGGCAAAGAGAACAAAAGATGAAAATGCCCAGAAGTGGCATATTTTGAGAAAGATGGGAAATTTGGGCAGTTCTTGCATGGTGAAGTGGTGTGAAATTGAGCTACAAAAGTAGAATTGGATCTGGGGCTGGCCCAGTGGCATAATGGTTAAGCTCGCATGCTCTGCTTCAGTGGCCTGGGGTTCACGGTTTCAGATCCCAGGTACAGACCTATGCGCTGCTTATCAAGCCATGCTGTGGCGGCATCCTACATATAAAGTAGAGGAAAATGGACACAGATGTTAGCTCAGGGTCAATCTTCCTCAGCACAAAGAGGAGGACTGGTGGTAAATGTTAACTCAGGGCTAATCTTCATCCAAAAAAAAAAAAAAAAAGGAAGTAGCATTGGATCATATTATAAAGCACTTTATATGTTTTATATATGTACACTTATGTTCACATAAGAATGTGAATTTTTTCCAGACTGGGAATGAGGAATCATTAAACAGTCTATTTAGATTAATTTTAATTCATAATGCCAATATTTTTTTAATATTTTGGAAAAATAACACTGGATCTGAAGAATCAATGTGGGGAGGAAGTGGTTATTGTGATGTGAGTTATGAGTCTATTACAGGAGTGGTCACAGGAAAGACAGGAAAAGGTATATTTAAGAAATATTTCTGACATAGGTGATTGGATATTGAGAAAGAGGAAGAGAGAGGATTTTGGGATGATACAGGTTTATTGCAAAAATACATAATTTCTATCAGAGTGGGAAAGAAAACTTAACCTGGTAAAGCTGTATAAATTCAAGAAATGACAGATCAAATTCTTACCACCTACACTGAATGGTATGGGTTATTAATTGTGTTCTCTTTCAAGACAGCAAGTAGGGAGACTCTCACAGGTGACATATTCTAAAATATGTGTGGAGAGGGCAGTTCAGGAGCATCCATTTTTTCTCCCGAACCTGAGAAAATAGAATGAAACAAAATTAACCAGACTATGTTATTGATACTTGGATGATAGCAATGTGGAGGTCATATCTTACATTCAAAGACAGTGTTTGCACCAGATATTTCTTTTAGAGACTGGAATATTTAAAGGAATTTTAAATTATATTTTGTTCATTTAATTTTTAAATTTATTTTCAGATTTTGATTTGACATTCTAGAAAGTCTAGAATTTAAACACCCACCAGAGAGACAGTATCTCATAGTGGTTAACAGGGAAGATTCTAGACCCAAATTGCCAGGTTCAGATACTCCCTCTGTCATTCATTAGCTGTGCAAATTAGAGCAAGTGACTTACATTCTCTTTGCCAAGTTTCTTCATCTGTAAAACAAGAATGGTGATAGCCAGTACTATGGTTCTCAGAGTACTGTAATTACAGTGGAGAATGAATAATAAAAAGCAAACATAAATAGTGCTCTGGCAAGGGCTAGGCACTGATCTAAGCATTCTGCAGATATTGTCTCATTAATTCCTTACAAACAGCCCACAGATTTTTTATTATTACCTTATTTACAGATGAAGAAATCATGGTACAGAGTTCTTGAGTGACTTGCCAAGTCCAGTAGCCAGAGTTTGGCAGACTCACTATTTGAACTCAAACAATGAGTCCACTGTCTGTCTTACAACCATTTTACTTCTTTGATTCTTTTATGGGTGATTTTATTTTAAGTTTGTAAGTAGCAGAGTGCATACGTGTGAAGTATTTAAAACAGTGTCTGGTATTGATTAAGTGCCAGTAAATGCTGTCTGCCGCTCCTTCTCTTTTTTCTACTACAACTCAATAGTGAAGTGTGAGAGAATGAATAGCTGAAGCTGAAGTGCCTTAGATAAATACAACACCTTATATACAAACACACACAGCGTCTTCTCATCAGTATAACTCTCACTGTGTTAGAGAAGTCTCTATCACAGCAGCTTGTTACTGGTCATATTCTGTTTGTTTTGTTTTGTTTTGTTTTTATCTGGTTTATTGTCTGTCTAGCTTACTAGATTATGAACTCCATAAAAGCAGAAAGCTTGTTTCCCTTCTTTCTATTTTACACCCAGTGACTAGCAAAGAGCAGAACACATCATAGGTACTCAGTAAATATTTATAATAAGGAAGGGTGAACATAATAGAAATAAGAAGGGAACAAAACACTTTTTCCCTTTGTCACTTGCAGAGCCTATCACAAAAACATGGAAATGAGAACATATTGCATTATTTTTCTGTAACCATTACAAGGTTACAACTAGGCTCTGGGTGTAAAGACTGTGTGCATGAAAGAATCATACACAGGCATTCTCAGGCCCACTTATAGATACTATTGCCTTTCCTCCCTGGATCTCCTACCCGCTTTGTCTCAAGAGTTGCATAAGAAGGCAAATCTATTTCCTAGAGTTACAGCCAAGATGACCATCAGCTCCAGAAGCCTGTGAAAGGCCTTCTATGAGAGATGTCTTGGTTTTGGAGGGAAAATATTTGAATCCAAAGATGAAGTTTTTCTTTCTTCCAAAAGAAATTTATGTTAGTTTATTGTTCAGAGAAGACAAGAGAAGACTGAGACAACAGTGAAAACTAGAAAACATCGTTGAGTGTAAGGAAGTGTCATTAGAGACTGAGGCCAAGATTGTCCACACCTCGTAGTCCCAAATATTAGGAATGGGTGCCAAAGGTGGACAGTAAAGAAGGCCGACAGGAAGAAAATTGATTCATTTGAAATACGGTACTGGAAGAGAGCTCTACAGATAGCCCGGGCTGCAAGAAAGACAAACAAATGGGTCCTAGAGCAAATTAAGCCTGAACTATTGCTGGAGGCAAAATGATAAAACTGAGGCTGTCCTACTTTGGGCCCATCATGGGAAGGCAAGATTCTTTGGAAAAGATAATAATGCTGGGAAAAGTGGAAGGCAGCAGAAAAAGAGGAAGACCAAACATGAGATGGATTGACTCCTTAAAGTAAGCCACAGGCATGAGTCTACAGGAGCTGAGTAGGGCTGTTGAGAACAAGACATTGTGGACATCACTCATTCGTAGGGTTGCCAGGAGAAGGAGCCTACTTCACACCACATAACAACATTGAGCAGAATAATATGCCACCTACTTACTTACCCTTGCAGAATTTATATATCTTATTCCTACTCCGTGAGATAATCCTACCAAGAAATTTTCTTCCCTTTATGTTCTTAGCAAGAATAAGCTATAAGACAGTCTTGCGATGTCTATTTTAATATCTGAAATTAGAAACTAGCTTTCAAGGTTTTGGAACACAGGAATATAATATAAAGGAACATGAAGAGGGTATATAAAGAAGAGAGTGGAAAGCAATGATTTAATAGTGAAAGTTATTTTCTTACATGGAGACTTTTGGAGAAATGGACACAAGAAAGAAGATATAAAAGCTTCTCAAATGTCAGTTTCTTTCTTGGTACTGATTTTCACCTAAAAATGTGTTTGATATCAGATTTGTAAATTGCTTAGGATTGCACACTCTTTAGATGATTGAAAGAGTTGCTATTATTTTATTACATATATAACAAATCAGTATAGGATAATAATGTATTGATGTCCACATGAATACAAGGTAGACAACTGTTCATTTTCTCTGATAGGCATGTGTTTAAAGTTTTAGTCAGTAAAAAGACTGCTGTTTTATTATAGCAAAATTTTAATCTAAATAAATATAAAAATTTAATTCTGAGGGGAAGCAGTGGAATCATGTGAAGAAAAAGGAAGAATGTCAGGGATAAAATGTCAACGAGTTTTCTATGGTGAGAGTAAGAGAAAAGTGGATTGATACGTTGTAAACAAAGACATCACAATTAAACTTTCAATTCTAACCTGAGTCTATTTTTCTATTAAATCAGATGAAATTCTTATTGTCTTTTTAAATTGACTTTGCTCTCATCTTAAAATATTTAATAAAGTAGTAACTCTTTTAATATACATACATGGTCCTTAAATTATATACACTAATGGTTATGCTTTTCTTATGCTACAGAAATTTAGGTTTAGTGATACAAATGATAGCATATAGCGCTGTCACTTCTTAAAATTATAAACAATCAGATATGTTATACCATAAAAATCTTGAAAGAACATGAACGAATATTCAATTAATGTATTTCTTTTTTTTAAGATTTTATTTTTTTCCTTTTTCTCCCCAAAGCCCCCCTGGTACTTAGTTGTATATTCTTCGTTGTGAGTCCTTCTAGTTGTGGCATGTAGGACGCCGCCTCACCGTAGTCTGATGAGCAGAGCCATGTCGGCGCCCAGAATTCGAACCAACGAAACACTGGGCCGCCTGCACCAGAGCGCACAAACTTAACCACTCGGCCACAGGGCCAGCCCTCAACTAATGTAGTTTTACAGTGTTTTCAACTGCCGGCTGCTTTATAGGCTTCTGTTGTTTCTTACATTCAAATTTATTTTTATTTAATTCAAAGCTCCTTTTTTAAATACTTGGGTTCCATGCATTTTTTTGTGATTTTATGAGCCATCCTCTGTATGCAATATCCTTACTGGATATAACTGTGTACAAACACTCCTTGGTCCACGATCTATATTGTAAACAGAATTTAAACATATCACTCGAAAGGAATGATGGAATTAATTTAAAATACTTCAGATAATTTCAAAAATTAATGTCTGCAGTATAGAAATATCTATGGAAAAGGACTAGATTTATTTTTTAAATGTCAGAAATAGCACTTGATTTGTGGTACAAAGAAATGAGTTGTGATAAGAGACAAGGCAGAGAATGAAATGAATGACAGTGGTTTTTGTAAAACTAGGTCTCACTTTATAGAATAAATGTACTCTTCAAAATATGGAAAATTATTTTTAAAAATAAAGTATTAGTGTACACATAGCAAAACCCACTTCTAAAAGGAAATGTGTGTGTGTGTGTGTGTGTGTGTGCGTGTGAGTTTGTCTGTGTATCTATGCTCAGTGCTTTGCATCTAGTCAGAAAGGGCACACCCAGCTTTTGGAAAAAGCCTATTAAGGCTTTATGTGTATATCCACATCACAAATTCCAAATCCTAGCCTTGAAAATGTTTTTACATGGCTTATATATGAAAGCACTTGTACATTTACATTGACGTAGAAGTAACATACCACCTAGATGGTGAGGATGGTATTGGGAAAGATTCTCATAGAATTTCAATATCTAGATGACAAACTCCACGAGGGTAGGTGTTGTTCTATGTTTTGATCACTGCAATGTCCTAAGCCTCTGGAACACTATGTTGTACATAGTGAGCTCTCAGTAAATGTTTGTTGAATGAATGAATGGACAATTTGTAAATGATCACCCTTCTAATAAGTTTTAGACTATAAAAATGAGAATGTAGCCAGCTGTAAGTTACTTGTCTTTGGCAGGTGGTGGCAAAGCCGAATATGTTGGTTCCTAAGGCAGTAATACTGTCTTTCAATAGATTTTTTTTACTGTTAAATGTTAAACCACTGAGAGGAGTAAACGTTCAACCAAGGTAATTTATTCTAAAACAGAATTTCCAGGCAAACATCTTATATTCTTATACTCTCTATACCTCCCTATTTAAATCATTTCATGATTTACAAATCACTTCTACATGAGGTAGATGAACACGGTAATCATCAATTTTATTTTGAAGGTTTATTTATCCATTCAGTAAACACTTAGCAAGTGCTTTCCTTCAGCAGTATGCTAAGTAGTGAGGATATAATTATGTACACATGGCTGCCATGGTCCCTGTCCCACGGGTATTTCCTCTTGTGAAGAAACAAATAAAAAAACAAACACATACATGAGTGAAATAAATCTGTCTTGTGATAAGTGCTTTATGCAAAATAAATGGAGATTGGAGTTTGGGGACTGAATGAGTCTGTAGTTACAGTGACCAGGGAAAACAATTTTGAGGAGATAACATGTAAGCCGAGATCTGAAGGTTAAGTTTAGCTTAGAAAGGACTTCCTTATTTGGTTAGGACCTAAACTATCTCTAAAGGCAGACATATATACCATTTTGAGGGAAGGTGAGAGAGGATACTATACCTGTGATGTACAAGAATCAGTAGACTTGGAAATGCTTGCATCCGATAGTAAATGCCCCTTTACCAAACTGGAAACTTTCCTATTCTGTCAAGTATTTATTACGAGGCACCCATATGTTTTTATGTTGTTCAACCAGTGTTTAGGATGTTAAAATACCTGCCTAATCTAAAATAAATAAATAGAATTTTGATAATACCCAAACAAATGCAGTATAATTCTATATATTGTTTTGACTATATTTCTATTTTTTATTTGATTTCTTTATCTTATACATGTTTCCCAGGATAGTCCACTGGTCTTACAATCTGACAGGAATGTAACAGTGAATGCAAGAAATCACATGGGGCAGTTAACTGGACAGCTGACAGTAGGTGAGTGCTTTGGGGTAAAGATTGCTGCTACTATCTTACTCCATTTAAAACTCTGTGGTTGTTGAAAATTGGGAAAAGCAAAGTATGTTATTTATCTAATATGTAACTAGACATCCCATTATGGCCCAATTATCTTGCACATCATTTGATTTGTTGTAAGGCTACTTATGGTTTCCTCTATTTGGTACTTATTACTCTTGTCAGTGTGCTATGAGACTGAATTACATGTATTTTGTCATTAGTACTCTTAATTAATAAAATGTACCATTTTCCTAACAAATATCTTTCTTGTATGTGTTAAATTATAGTAAACAGGCTTAAAAAAATGTGAGATATAACATCATGTGGTCTATGTATTTTTTGTTTTAGGCAGCTATTTTTCCAATAAATATTATTATCTGCTATATAAGTTAGAAATGACATAGTTGAATACACTAAATCTTAACATTTATCAATTATGTATAAATTTGATGTTCAAATTATCTATATTTTAAAGTTCCTAGTTTGAAGTTATAAATAGAAATTAATGATAAAATATATTAATGTTTTCTCCTCTTGTCAGAAGATTTTAATTTAGAGACTCATATGGCATAGTGTTATTATTTGACTCAATTTTTATAAGAAGAAAGGCAAATTAAAAGTCAGTTGTAATTATGTAAAATAATACAAATATTTGATTTGTCTGGAATTGCTAAAACTTTTTAGACTGCTGTATTTTTCTGTGTGAAAATTACCTAATACTTACTGATAATTTGTGTGTGTGTGCATGTGTGTGTTTTATATATGTATATGAAAGTATATACAATTTTGAAGACTGAGTTACCCTTATCTTAATGAGCAATTAATCATTATTTTAATGCAAATGCATGTTTTCAGTATTTCTAATTAAATTACACAAGAAAATGACATTTGAAATGTGAGATTTATAAACATGAACTTGATTCTCTCCACTTCCTTTGTAAGTATACAAAACACTTTTTTATATACTCTTCACTTTAATGACGTGTAAGGGAGGAAGAAATATTCCTATACCCTTCTATGCTTCTTCTGGTTTGTCTAAGAATTAACTTAACATAAGACAGAATAATAGGAGAAAAATCAAACAAGTTTAATAACATGTAGACATGGAAGATACCCAGGAAAGCTGAGCAACTTGCCAAAATGGCAGAAGCCACCACCTTAAATACCATCTTCAGCTAAAGACAAAAGAGGATATTGGTGGGGAATGGTTTGGTACTTCAAAGAGGAGGAAGGCAATTCACATTGAGATGAAAAAACTAATGTTTGGTAAACAAATGTTTTCCACACCTTGCTAAGAGAATGGGACATGGAGAGGACTTTGATCAAATGGGCCTTGCTAGGTTCCTCTCTGTTTGCCACACCCAGTTCATATTATACTAGAGTTATCCATGGTGATAACTGCTTCCTGGAACAGACCTTCTATCTAAACTTCTTTTAGGCAGTTAGGGAGAAGGTCAGGTTTCTTCCTGAGTCTTTGGTTCTTAAAAATAATCAAGCCAAGGAAACACATTTTGGAATAGCAAATTCTGCTCCCCTACAGACGCCAAAAGTGAAACTTAGATTGTTACCAAACAAGGTTCATTTTTGCCCATTGCCCAGAAAGCCAAACACCAAGATGACAAGCTTGCAGCAGAGAGAAAGTTTAATCACAAAGCTGCCAAGTGAGGAAAGGGGAGAATGAGTCTCAAATCCTCCTCCCTGAAAATGGGGACTCAGGGATATTTATGGGATGGGGCCAAGGTGGTCTGAAATGTGGAGAGAGATGATTGGAGGTGAGAAGAGGTGAGATAATTGATGATGTGCACAAGGGTAGTCAGACTCCATGTCTCTTCATAGGACCCATGTTCACAAATTGGGGGCATTAGCATGATCTGAGGGTGGAGTTTTTAGAATCTTGACGTCAAAGGGTCACTTATCAGAAATCTGCATGGGCCCAGTTGATGAGTTGGTGGTCTCATCTGGACTGAAGTGGACAAGGGGTTCTAATTCCTGAAAAACAGCTCAAACACCTATTACCACGGTGACTAAGGATCCAGGGAACTGTTATCTATAGGACCCTAGTGGGAGTCAGATAGCGTATTGCCTAAGCAGCGCAGTTAACAATGGGTGGGTAAATAATCAAAAGCTATAATCAGTAATTGCAGAAAGGAAAAGAAAACTTTAGTTACTAGCTATTTAATCATCAATGGCTAACTGTTTACTAGTTTCAGGCACTCAATTTAAATGATCACACTAATTCACTACTGTTATGTTGGAACTGCAGAAAAAGGCCTAAACTGGGCAGATTTTCCATATCATAATTTTTTTAATGTTGAGAACTCTTTAGCTAGATAGAACTTTACTTTGCATTCTGTTCTTGATTAAAAGAAAAAAAAGAGTTTCTTAGTGGAAATGCTAAAATGTAAATTAAACACACAAAAACTGTATATCAATGTCCACTGTCAAATACAATAGCTGCTAACTACTGCCTGTAAAGCAAAGCAGCTGTTTGATTATATGGTGTGTAGTCAAATACCATTTCCGTTTTGCTGCACAGTTTCCTGTAGGAAATATAAAGAACAATAGTATTGTACCTGTGTTTTCACCCACTGTTCCAAACTGATTTTAATGTAGTGTTAATATTTGCCAATTGAGAAAAAAGAGAGCATTAAAGAAAATTTCAACCTAGTAAATTTGCAAATCTAATTGGCTTTATTTAGTGATTCATGAATCCATGAATCAGACAACATCCCATGTAGTAAGTAGAATATCTGTGCTCCAAGGAACTGTACAAAATGAGAAGTTTTATAGGCAGGAAGGTGAGGCAGGGGGGTTATTAGCAGAAAAAAGAAAGGACTATTTTTAGGCCAGGCCATCTCCTCTTGGGAAAGAAGGGAATGGCTGGGATCTTTATCTTCTGAGGGATGGAGAGGGCCCAGGTGTGACATATTACCTTACTGATGCTTGACCAGAAAATCCCCAACTAGTCAATTAAGATTTCATTTCTGGAAGAGGTTGAAATTGCAATTAGACCAGGTGTTAAATCTAGGTTTGGTATCATAGGTGTTGGCGTGAGTGACGCCATTTTGGGTATGTGGTTTTCTTAACAAGAGAGAAGAAAGAGAAAGAGAAAGGGTAAGGGATAGGGGAAAAAGGTTAAGCTTAGTTTTAAATGAAACAAATCAATAAGTTAATGATACAGCAGCGTATTTCTGTGGATGGAAGTACACTCATTCTAGTGAGGCTTCCTGGTCCTCTGGGTGACTGTGGGTGACCTCCATCTTTTCATTGCTTTGTATTTTTCCATAAACATACAGAGAACAAAGGAAGAAATAGATGAAGGGGAGTGGGGAGGGAATAATGTATTCAAATTTGGAGTCAAATCATATGGGACTCTAAAAAATAATTTCTCTCTTGGAGTCTCAATTTCTCATATCTAAATTAGAGGTAAGGACACTTAGTATGAATTATAAGAATTGGGGCAGCATCAGTGTCTGCAAAGGGTAGGTAATTATATTTTGAATCTGTTATTATTTTGATGATGGTGATTGTAATTTTTGATACCACTTAAGTTACAAATACATTGCTGTTATGTGAGAGATCTCATGATGATTTTCCATCCATTGTGACAGTAGTTGAGAAATGTATGTTGGATTACAATACTATTGCAGAGATATACTACAAAAAACTTCACAAAAAGTGCATCTGATGTGTGGAAAATTTTTGAATCAGGTCAGGATAAAATTATCTTTAGGTAGAATTTTAAGAGATAAGGTGAATTCAAGCAATCTATTCAATCAGCATTCATTTTTAAGGATTTTAATTTTAATGTATTGACGTAAAGTAACTGTTCTAACCCTGTTTTCCTGTTTCTTCTTTTTCTTTTTTTCAGTTTTTGTTTAGGGGGTGTGGTCTTTTTTTTTTTTTTTTGGAAGGGAAGGCTGGCCCTGTGTTAACATCTGTTACCAATCTTCCTTTTTTGTTTTTCTCCGCAAAGCCCCAGTACATAGTTGTATGCCCTAGTTGTCAGTCATTCTGGTTCTTCTACATGGGATGCTGCCACAGCATGGCTGGATGAGCAGCGTGTAGGTCTGTGCCCAGGATCTGAACCAGTGAACCCCAGGCCACGAAGCAGAGTTTGCAAACTTAACCACTTGGCCATGGGGCCAGCCCTAGGGGTGTGGTCTTGATTGTAATATAGCATGATACTATTTTGCAGTATTTAAAAATATACTAGCACAAAATGTAATAATATTTATGAAAAGTTCACTTATTCTTCATTTTATAAGTAAAACAATTGCAATTTCTATCCTAAATCTATCCATTACTATTCGAGAAGTATAGTCAATTCTACCAATGTGACAGACTGAATATTTTCCCACATTTTATTCTCATTATATATGGGAAAAGAAAATCACTCTTATAAGTAGCCACCTGTACCATTTTTTCCAAAATTATATATAACATAGTTCAGCAAAGCAAATATTCATTTCCCTTGTACCCTGCCCGTCTACTTTTGTTTACAAGCTTAGATTCTTACTGATTCTGTTCCCAGGGCTGTATGTAGTCCAAGGCCTGGGCAGACCTGGTATGTTCACTTTAATCCAGACTCCCTCTAAGAAGATGAAACCAGATTATTTTGAACCCTACAGGTGCAAAGAAAATATTTTATACATATGCCAGCTCACACATAATCAAAACTAAATCTAAACATTTTTAGACTTTGGGTAAAAATAATCAACTTGACAAATATTTTTTGTGTGTTTATAAAGTTCTAGGTATCTCCCATGAACCCTGACTGTAATTTTTCATGAGCTTCAATATGTAAAAGGACATTAATGAACTCAAGATATCTTCCTACAAATTTCTCTTCTTAGAATAAAGCTGAAAGAGAGGAACCAGATTGTTTTTGGGAAGGGGTTAAACTACAGCATCCCGAGCCTTTAGGCTCCTTGAACAAACAGCAAGAACCTTCTTAAACAAGTCTCAAAATCACTCTCTAGTTCAAAACTTCTCTTTTTCCATCTGTAATTACTATGTTAGCAAGACATTTCTTTTTTATATGTGACAAAATAGTGTGCAATTTTAGGTGTTATATGTTTGTATGTGTTGATAGCACGATACTTTATATTTTTCAAGACATTTCCATCAAATAATATAGATAAAAGCTATGAATTATGCACCATTTTTTGTGAAGCTTATTGTATTCACTTAGGAGACTGCTAAAATGTGATATATAGAATAAAAATCATTTCTTTAGGGCAGTGCAGATGAAATATTGTCATGTCGTTTTGATATAAACTTTGTTCATAATACTGATAATAGTAATAATTAATGTGGTTGTAATTGGATTTACTAAAAATGTAAAGACCTTTCCTACAATATCATGGGGATGATTAGTTATCTTTTATTTACCAAGAACATTGCATTGGTCTATAATGGGAAAAATTTAAACTACTTTTATAAGTAGTTTAAAAAGTATAAATGTTGATATTAGCAAAATGATTTCAATAACTCTTAGCCAACTTGATTAAGGTATTAAATTATATGTTGCTTTTTCTTACATTACATTAGAAAGTACTGTTTATCAGTGATAAAGCAGTACTAAAATTTGATAAGATTTTTTTCCCTCTCATATGCCTTTTGTCATCAGTCTACAGCTGGAGAATAAAAGTAAAAGGAGAATAAACTGAAAAATTGAACAGGGAATGATATCAATGAGTAGAGCTAGTTTTGTTTTTAGTTATTTTTTTTCAGTAGCCTCTCTTATGTAAATTTCAGTCACAAACAGTGACTTTTGAGACACCCAAAATGGCTGCTGTGTGGTCCTGTTCTGGAAACATAAGTTCCACAATGCTACGTCTGTATCGTTATCCCAGTAAAACATTAAGACTGAGTATTAAATAATTGGAACGTCATTGTTTTGAAAGTTTAATTTTAAAATGTGCTTAAAACTACGATCTTATGCTTCAAATCGGATCTCATATTTTATCATAATTCTCTTTATTTAATGCTCAATAAACTTAGGAGAATGAATTAACTCCTAGGAACTGCTAGCTATTATTGTCAGAATCATTTACTCATCTTTGATATTCTCATTTCCATTTATCAAAACTCAGTGCCATAACCAAATTATATGAAAACCTTAATTACAATCTATAATTCCGCCTTTTTCTGTCTTTCTTCGGTAATTCTTCAATACTTAAAGTCACAGCTGCTTTAAGTCTGACTATATGGTAATAAGAAAGAATGTCATTTGCAAGAAATTAAACAAAGTGATATTCACATTTAGTGCTAGTTTTCTTTTCCTATTTCATGTTTTGAGGCTTAAACACCACAAAAATGAAAACAGTTATAGACATCTTCTGCAGCACAGTTGACTCTCCGGTTTCTTCTGAGGTCTGGGTGCTTGCCTTCATTCCCCAGGGGATTATGAGGACGCCAAGCAGGGAGTGGAAGTGACGAGCAGCAGATGTGCCAGAATAGAAGTGTCAGTACTGGTTCTTTGACTTTTCCAGGGGCTGTCAATCAGCTACATACTTAAAAATCCAATTTGTTTTATTTGTGACTAGAGAAGATGCGCTTAACAAGAAAACTAACACATTAGGATTCTGGAAGGAAAATATTTTTCTTTGATATCTTTTCTAATCATTTTGAGTCAATATACACAAATAATAAAGTTCATAGAATGAAACAATCATTTTTAAAATACAGCATGTTTATAAGGATATAGATAAAAATATACAAACCTACAAAGTTACATTAGAATTAGTACACTGTTTATCCATAAGAAAGCTATTTGTATCCTATAGAGTGATTAATTAAACTACATTGACCTTCCTGGTAGTAAAGGTGCAAAGGGAAGTGTGACTAATGACAATCCCACTATAATTAAGGAGAAAACATGAGCTTCTTATGGAAAACCAAAGTGCTTCTCTAATATATGTTGAACAAATGTACACATCGTATAACAGAAAGGAAACTGGATGATCTAATGTATACTACTGTTAGCAACTCTAAATCAAAAGGAGAAATGGGGGGTCGGCACAGTGGCACAGCGGTTAAATTTGCACTTTCTGCTTTGGCGGCCTGGGGTTCGCCAGTTCGGGTCCCGGGTGTGGACATGGCACCCCTCATCAAGCCATGCTGTGGCAGGCGTCCCACATATAAAGTAGAGGAAGATGGGCAAGGGTGTTAGCTCAGGGCTAGTCTTCCTCAACAAAAAGAGAAGGATTGACAGCTGTTAGCTCAGGGCTAATCTTCCTCAAAAAGAAAAAAAAAAGGAGACTTGGGAGTGCTAATACTATAGCATAGAGCTGTAAAAAATGCTGAGAGCGCGACAGCAAAATGCAGTTCGATAAAATAATTGTAGAGGGCAAGAAATATAACACGTTTACTGGTTCAACTTAATTCAGGGATAAAAATCTAGATTTATCTGCAAGAAATGCTATGTGTGTCTTTTAAGTATTCCTTAAATGATAATACTTTCAATTGGGTTTGTCATTGGTCAGATGAAGTGAGAACCCCAAAAGTTAGTGATTGTTGCTGGATCTTTTCATTTCCGGAATAAAGTGAACTGATGATAAAACTGACATCCTTTAGTGAAAACTGAAGACCTTAAGACTCTAAACTCTGTTGAAGCTCTTCTGCCCATTTCAGTGCATCCTTCAACATTCAAGACAGACAGACAGACAGACGCCCACGTACATACACACAGGCTTCCCCACAGACTTGGTAGAAGGAAAGTACTGGGAAGGAAAGCCAGTACAACCTTAAAGAAGCATTTCTGAGTCTGCTACTGCACCAGCAGGATCGAGTGAGACGTCAGCGTTTTATTTCATGTGATATGCTACAAGATAATTTGAGTCTGGAAACTTTTCTAAAAATCTTTACTAGTCACCTATCATGGCAAAATAAAACCTCAGTAATGCAAGCAGAGAGTGAAATTATATAATTTTAAGGGAAACTCTGTAACTATTAAGAATTTAATATACAATAATCCTTATTGCTTAAAACAGAGTATTTTTTTTAATGTTCCACAAATTTAAGTTAATCCATGTATCCAAAGATTTCACAGTATCATACACAAAACATGCTTGCTGGAAAGGCACTTTGATTATAACTAATTATTTAAAGACGTTATAGGGGCCGGCCCTGTGTCTGAGCGGTTAGTTCCACCCACTCCACTTCTGTGGCCTGGGTTTGTGGGTTCTGATCTGGGTGTGGACCTACATTACTCATCAACCTTGCTGTGGAGGCATCCCACATACAAAATAGAGGAAGACGGGTGCCGATGTTAGCTCAGGGCTAATCTTCCTCAAGCAAAAAAAACCAAGGGGGATTGGCAGTGGATGTTAGCTCAGGGAGAATTTCCTCACCAAATAAATAAGTAATAAAAAATTAAAAAAAAAAAAGAAGTGCAATTTAAAAGATGTTATAGAAAAAATCAGAGCATATATTTAATGAAAATGATTTTAAAAATAGGGGAATATATGGATTTTTACTAATAACATTATGAGGATGATCATATGATTTATATAATATATCAAAATGTTATAGAAGAGTATGTTCATCTAGAAATCATAATTTCCTCAGAAACTAGTTTTAGGAGGGAATTATATTTTAATAGTGATTAGCACTGATTCTGGAGCCAGCTAAATCCCGGATCTATCACTTCCCAGCTCTGTGATCTTATGCAAGTTACTCTGGGCATCCCCTCCAGGCTTCTGTGGGGACAATATGAGTATTCATCTCATACAGAAGATGTGAGAATTAGAGAAGTGAATATCCTGATGTGTTTGGAACACTTTCTGGAGCATAGTATGCATTTTACATATATATATATGTATACGTTAGTAGTTGTAATTTTTATTAGCTCTACGTGCACATAATACTATACAATTGACCAGGCCTCTGGGTTTTACTTTCTTTATCTGTGAAATGAGTATTATTCTAGATTGTCTCCATGGTCCTTTCCAGTTCGAAGTCTACAAGTAAAAAACTGTTTTCCACCTTCAAAGGAGGAAATCAGTTGATGAATCCTCTGGTCCATTAAATTCCCCATATTCAGTAGTCCTGAAAAAAAGACTCCAATTTGATTTTCTGACATCTAACCACATATTATATCTTTTTCATCTAAAATGAAGAATGTAAATAAGCACAACTAAATCAGCATCATTTTTATTCTTTCATCAAATTTTGGCTTATAAAAAGTTTTTTATTGAAATTTAATCTACAAAATAATTCAACAAGTCCAATCAGCTTATTTTTGTCAACACTAAACATCAGCATGTTTTGTCCCTGAATGAATAGAGAAAAATGTAGATGAGGGTTTTATAATAAATATTTAAAGACCCCTAAAGTGACATGTAATCTTCCGTTAAAGCAATTACTGTGAACACCTGGGAATCGCTTAATTGACTGCAGATGGTGTAGGACATATAAAAAGTAGAAGGTTACAGATTATTCTCACGTACCAAATTTATGTTTTTTGTCATTGACTCACTTTTTTAACTTAGAGAATGCTGTAATAGTCTGGGACAACTTAATAAGAATGAATATTTTATGTAAAATAGGCTGTGGAAATTATGGAAAATAGATCAAAAAAATAGTTAGGTTTAACATTACACATACATTTTAAATAATTAAATGCACTGTTGATTTTTAAGAGTTCGTTGTTAATATTAATTAATTAATATTAATTCAAAAATATCACTTAGTCTAATATTAACTAATGAGTTTGGGAAAATAGTACATTGAAGCAGATGCCTGTGATATTAGGAGAAGAATGGCATTCTTAAAACTTAGGACCCTAAATTGGTATAACTCAGATGTAACAAGAACTATAATGTGTGAAGGAAAGACAATAATGTGTATGTTTTGAAAAGTTATATCATGGGAGTAGTTGATATCATTGTTTTAACATCCTGAATCATTGCCCTACCTTTTTGGCATAAGTTACTGTTTGTTATTACCTTAAAAACAGAAAAATGCATTGTCTCAAATATTTAATTAAATTCTCCAGTATTTGTAGAGTTAGGAGAGCAGAATCAAGGAATACTAAGCATTTTTCTTCCTGGAGGATCTAGACCAAATTCTGAAATAGATAGATTGGCTAGTCGTTTCTAACTTTTGCTGGCCTCTGTCCTCCTTCTCTTCCTAGATGCTCCATTCCCTAGTTTAAGATCAATCATTCCAGTTGTACGAGGCTGGCTCCACTTAGCAGTGCTCTGTGTTGTGGTCCTAAAGACCATCACAACAAAGTGTAGGCCTCTACTTCTCAAGACCATGGGTAGCTAATCTGCTAAAATTGTCAGTAGATACCAATACTTTGACTGATAGGAAAACGTCTTTCAACTTTCTCCCCTTCCAGGCAAAATAGATTTCCAAACATGGTCTTTGGTAATGATGTCTTTTAAGTGATAAAGAAATAAATCTTGTCTTGAGTATTCAGGAATGAGGATGATAGGATAGACAGAGAAATGGTGATTCTACCAAGATATATTGTACAAATGGCTTACTGCTCCATCTTAGCACTACCTAGGCCAGTCCTTCACTTTAATTGATGATACAAGAAGATAATATAGATTTTTTCAATAAACAATGCAAAAACAAGTATTTTTAACCTTGCAATACTGAGGAAAGCACTAAAGAGATGAATAACCATGTTATTAATTCTATAATTACAAAAAGTTATTCAAATTATGCTATGACTATAGCTCAGTATTTCAATTTTAATATTAAGAAGATTGAAATGAAACAAAAATGATATATTAAACAGCTCATTTAAGGATAAAGTAGAAAAAGTAAACAAAATAGCAAAAGAGTGATTTCTGATTTCATGTTTTAAATATTTAATTAGCATTATAGCTATAAAACTTATCTGACATTATTGATAGTATACACTGAACCGAGCTTTGTTTTTAATGAGGCTCCATTTGTGGGACCTCAGAATTGCAGGTGTATTTGAGTTTCATATATAATTGACTTATTGAACATGTAATTTTGTGTTGGCCTTAATAAGAAACTTGTCTTTGGAGATTTGGTTAATGGGGCATACTGTTCACAAATGTAAGGTTATGGGACTAATTATCCAAAAACATCTGGTGGTAGGAAGCTAAATAAAATTTAGGAGTCCATGGGTACACAGAAGATCGTTTACCTCGAAAATAGGAGCCCTAGATGAGGTCGCCATCAATCCCAGACTCCTAAAGAACAATACTAATTGCCTGGTCATGGAATAGAGGGGGATGATAAGGGAGGCCATTACCTAATGATGATCTAGGTGTGTTAACTACATTAACTCTTTTCTCTTAAGTTTCCCTTTGGATTATGCGTCTATTCTTATGTGCAGTTTTGAAGAAATTCCAAGTCAGATAACGTGTACCTCAAAAAAATAAAGCATGGTGGGAATAGAAAATTGAGTATAGGAAGAGGGAAAACTGAACCAGAACAATTCTTGTTTCCAAGTATTTATTGGACCCCTGACAATATACTTCTCATTTTGAGGAAACAGTATTTCCAAAATCTCTTAAGACTACATTTAAGATGCTATCAATCCCTTCATCTACATTCCTTCGTTAAAGTATTTAATCAACTCTGAATTCACTTGCAACCTTTTCTCCACGTTATCTTTAGATATATTGTCAGACATTTGTCTGAAAACAGGCATATCTAATCCTATCCGTTCCCCTCGTGTACTGATTCAGTTTGGTCTTCCATTCTGAGCTCACGTCTGCTCTTTTGTTTCCTAAATGCTCACAAAAACATCCGTCCAATGTATATTTAATATTCCATCCTCCTTTATCCCCTCCCCAAGGAATTAAAGCATGTTAATAACTCATAATTTTTTGAACCCATCTTCTCTCATGTCACCATATTCAGGAAAAAATCTCTCCTTTCTAATCTTACATTGCTCTTGTCGTTCTTTATCATTCTACAAAGATTACTGAAAATAATTCACAGACCAGTCATACAAGGTTTTTGGGGGGGGAAGAGGGGTATTGTTCTAAAAGAAAAAGCTTTCTTTCCCCATACCTCTGTCTTCTTGAGTCCTCATGATTGATGAGATGATTAGATCTCATTCTCCTCACCTGCAGGTTCATTCCTCACCCAATTTGTGAACTACTTTTAACTGAATCAGTAAATTTATCAGCAACCTAAAACACATTGGAGAATTGTGGCTAATTATATCTGGGGAACACAGCCTTCCATATTATACAGTAAGATATTAATCATACATATTTTCACATTAACAACTCTGAGAAATCACAAACTATAATAATCACAATTACTAAAATAAAAGATACTGACAATGCCAAGTGCCATAATGGATGTAGGGCTACTGGAACTCTCATGCACCGCTGCTGCTGGGAAGGCAAAATGATAACAGCCACTCTGGGGAAGTTTGCCTGTTTTCTATAAAGTCAACAAGATCACACAGATCCTGTTAAATTACTTTAGGAAACTTTTGAGAAAGTCTCTGGGACATAGCTAACATTCCTGTCTCAGGTATCAGAAAACGTGTAATAAATGGTCATTTGCTGCCACAATCCTTATTAAATTTGTTGAAATAACTGAGCTCTCCTTATTGATTGAAAGTGAGTCTTAATTAGTCTCATTTCATTTTCAGTCTGAAGATCCATAAAATTATTTGCAAATTATATACAGCTGGTGTCACCATCACTAAAGCCGGCACCATCTGTTTCTATGTTATCCGTATCCTTTAGCTGACTAAGTTGAAGTTGCTTGATATGCTTCTTTAACATATCAAAAGTATGTGGATAACTCCCAAATTCACTCCTGCTACTTTCCCTCTCTTTTTCATCAAGACAAGAAACCAACAATTATTTTTTTGCTATGTCTAACCAACGACGATGCTGATCTCAAACACAACATAAATTTAGCACTGGATACATTCAAGAAGATCACAAATAATCTATATCTGCCTCCACTTTTTGTTTTAAAGGTAGTGACAGAAAATTTTCTTTTCAATACTGGCATTCCAATTTGTAGGGATTTTTCCTTTTTTAATTTAATGAAACTAATCAGCTTCCCTTCAAAAATCAACTCCTGATTTCTGTTGTCTCACTTATAATCAACTGATCATTTAGAATAGCCCATAATTTTTTTGAGTGCAGCCCTAAACAGGTCACCTCTGCTTTTGAATAACCTCCTTAAAGCTCGATGAAAATAGAAATTATCTATAGTATTCATTTGTTGAAATCACATTGATAAAAAAGGGAACAATATGAGTGGAAACGATTCAATATTACTGGAAATCAACCATATTCCATTGAATAGTTTGCGGTTCTTAGGAGTAAGTAGTTTCCAAGGGGAATGCGTTTAGAATATAAATGGAAGAGATGCTACAAAGCTGACTTAGTGTCAAAAAGAAGTTCATGAGGTCACTGGTTGAGAATAGAAAATGATGAACACTAAGTGTGCCTTTCCAAAATACACCAAAGAATTTTCTTTACATGCAAAGTATTTAATGGATTGAGAAAAATATCAGTAGGGTCATAGTACAAGTAACAAGAATAAATACTTTTGAAAGAGAATCTGATAAGTGTCCCAAAGGAAGAATATTATGTGACATTAGAAATAATTTACTAATCATTATGATCTTAAATGGGCTTCCTGGCCTCCTTCCATTATCTCTTTTATCATGTCTTTTTCCCCCTGGTCATTTTGTAATTTTTATGGTAAAAATAAAAGCTTTTTTATGTCAGAACATCAATAGATCTGAATTTATGTTTTTCTTTTATTCTGTGTAGCAGACAATCAAAGTAATCAAAACAAAGAAACATTTTAGCATAATTGGGCTTTCACATATGGATATAATTCAAGAAGGAAAAAACTACATAATGTATACTAAGTAGTGACTGTGAGTTTGGTGCAAAGCCATGGAAGGCACAATTAGAATGTTTAAATACTTTTCTGACTCACTCCCCCTGCATCCCCCCAGCCCCCAGAGCTAGAGGTATTTCTTCTGCATCTGCCACCAGCTTTACGCTCACTGTAGTCCCTAGTGCTATCTTATCTGCCAACAAGGAGAATACTAAAACTTAGTGCAGTATTACCATTGGTTCTGTTCTGTCCTTGGTATTTCCATCGCCTAGTAAATATATTTCTGGATGTATTAAAGTAGCAATCAATGATTTACTTTGTCAGGAAAAGAAGTTTGCATATGGAAGAACCAGGTTTAAACTTGGAAAGCTAGTTGGGTCCATAGTGTATCCTTTACAATGTAAGTCCCAACATTTTGGACAATATTTGCTATGAAGAGTCACTTTAAAAGTTTGAGCTCAGAGTGGCAGAGTAGTATCAAAGATAGGCTTTGTGACGTAAATTAGAAATAAATGGAGGAAAGGGAACAAGTAGAGTGTGTCTAGAGGATGCAAGTATATTTAATGTCTTAATTTGGGTTTCCTGGAAATAGCGATGGCTAGCTGGGTGCAGAAAGTATATAGGGGAGTGCTTTTGAGAGGCACAAATGTCAGAAAATGAGGAAAGCAGGAAGACAGGACCACAAGGGCTAGAAGCTGACCGGTGATGCCTTGCAATTGAGGACTCAGCTAATCCTATGAGGAGCATCTCAGAAACACAACTACTGCTAGGAGTTTAGCATCAGTTCAAAGTTTCTTGGGTACCAGAAAATCTTCAGAATGAAGAACATGGATTCTGGAGCCAGACTACATGAGCTTAAATCTCATGCAACCAGCTGTGTTTACCAGCTGTGTGATTTGGGCAAGTTAGTTAACCTGTCGGTGGTTGAGTTTTCTAACTGTAAAATGGGCATAATGATAATATTTGCCTCCTGGAGTAATTTCAATGATTGAGTTGAGGTAACTGAAGTTCTTAGCATATTTTAAGCTCTACAGAAATGCTGGCTGGTATCACTATTAGCGATAGCAGTATTAGTTTCTTAATGGAAGAACAAGCAGAAGATAGTCCTTATTCAGAATTACCCTAATTTACATTGAGTGGTGTGGATGATCACTCAAGGTAACATTTAATTCTAGCATCTCAAGTTAAGTGTTATCACTTGATTTATTGGCCTAGGCAGGTGCTTTCACATGTCATGACATTCACGAGATTGCTGCTGGGTGATAAGCACAATTAAATTACCCATGGCATCTGGCCCTTTAACCAGTCATTGACAGGACATTAACATTTTATATTTGTTCCATCTTAGTTTTCTGACATCCCAACAGCTCATTAATTCTGGTAAAAATATACTATTCTAGATGTGGATGTTTTAGATGAATATAAAAATGAAGAGTGAATTTAATGTCTTCTATTAATTGCATTATTTTACATTGATATTTATTAAATATAGATATTAAAAGTCAATCTGAACCCTATAATATACATCTGTCTTTATTAAAGTTATCAATTCTCCTCAAAATTAACTTACAAATGTAAAGCAATTCAAATGATATTTTACAACTTGATGAAAAATTTCCAAAATAACATTATTTAAATGAAAAATGAAGAGAATTTTAATATGTACACATCAAATATTACAAGCAAAATAACTAACATATTTTTGGATTAGAAAGATAAAGAGCAATAGAACAAGATAAAAAACCAAAAAAGATACCATGTATCGACAGTAATTCAATACAAGATAAAAATATTCTTTCAAATCGATAGGGGTGTGAGAGGGCGAATTACTTAGTAAATAAATGAGATTGACATTCTTGTTTAACAGTTTACAGGCAAAAGTTAAACCTCTACATGCTTATACAATAAAACAATAAATTGACTATAGAGTAAAGGTTATATTTTAAATTTGTAAAAAATAATAGAAAAATATATTAGTGAACCATCTGCTCTGGTATGGGGAAGGACTTCCAGAGTATATTCTACACCAGAGATGCAGAAGAAAAGATTTACTGGTTTACATGCATGAAAGTTAAAATTCTTCTGAAGTTCAACACTCACATAAACAAAATTGAAATAATCGAAGTATCAGCAAAAGTACCATGTCATTTGAGATTCTAAAGAAGGCATCCAGTAGGTGGCATTATTCCCCTCAGTCTCTGAGGATTCCTGTTGTTGGCATACATTTTCCTCCATCGTTTACGGCTTTGAGCCCTGACTCCCACTTCTGATCAGAATCCACTCTGAACTAGACTATGGCACCACACCTACCTGGCTGTCATAAAAATTTCATCAATCGATGTGTAGAAATCATGACACCTACGAAGCAGAAACCACTCTACACTAGCTATTGCTGTTATTTTTATTTTGGTAAATTACTTCAATATTTTTATTTATTTAACAAGTACTTATTAGGTGCCACCATTGTATCGGGCACTGTCCTGGGAATGGACATAATATAATGGCAAGCAAAAAGTAACAATGGTTGCCTCTGGTGGGAATTACAGATGTTAATCAATCATAAAATCATATCTGAATGTACATATATGGTAAATGCAAAGAAAGCAGTTAATAATTTACAGATTGTCTTCCAATTAATACTTTCCCAATTCAGAGCTACCATTTTTCTAGAAGTTGACCAAATCCTTTTTTCTGGGTTTTACATACAGACATACACACACAATGACACATGCACATAAGACATTGATTAAACACTGTCTACATTTTGAATCTGAAAAAGATATTTACATTTCCATTTATAGGCCTTTTTCCATCAAGTCTCCTGGTCTCTATTTTATGGGCCAAAAAACAGCTTTGGTTTCATCTATTTTCTCTATTGATTTCCTGCTTTCAGTTTTATTCATTTCTCTTCTTATATTATCATTTCGTTCTTTCTTCTTGTTTTAGATTTTTCTTTGCAATTTTTTTTCTTGTTTCTTGAGGTAGGAACTTAGATTATCAATGTGAGTACTGTCCTCTTTACTACAATCAGATTGTGTTTCTCTGCCATCATTGCTTTAGTGCTGATGTTGGATTTTAATTTTTATTTTTATATATTGTACTTTCATTTTCATTCAGTTCTGAAGATTGTAAACATTTTTAGACTTCCTGAGCCCAGGCATAATTGAGAAATCTGTTGTTTAGTTTCCAAATGTTTGAAGATTTTCCTGCTGTCTTACTATTATTGATCTTTAGTTTGCTTCTGGTATAGTCAGAAAAGATATTCTGTATTATTTACATACTTTAAACTTGTTAAGGTTTATTTTAGGACCTAGGATATAGTGAAAGAACATACATCTTTGGTGAAGGTTCCTTGGGCATTTGAAAATAATGTGTGTTTGAATTTGGTTGGGTGAAGTCTTCTAGATATGTCAATTAGATCCTATTTGATAGTGTTCTTCAGTTTCTCTCTATCTTGCTGATTTTCTGTCCTATAATTCTATCAATTGCAGAGAGCATGGGGTTGAAGTCCTCAACTGTAACTTGTAGATTTAACTATCTCTTTCCTCAACTCTAGCAGTTTTTGTTTCATGTATTTTGAATCTGTTGTTTGGTGCAAACGTGTTTAGACACGTCTCTATGTCTTCTTGGAGGGTTCCTTTTATCATTATGTAATTTCCCTCCAGGGCTGGCCCCATGGTGTAATGGCTAGCACTTTGGACTTTCAAATATCTTTCTTTGTTCCAATAGATTCTTTACTCTGAAGTCGTATCTGATACTCACATAGACACTCCTGGTGTTTATTTTTATTTTTGTTAGCATAATGTGTATTTTCCATCTTTTAATTTTCAATCTATCTATGGCATTATGATTAAAATTATTTTCTTGTAGAAAGAATATAGTTGGATCATTTTTTAAATCCATTCTGCTAATCCCTATTTTTAAAACAAACGTCTTAATTTCAAAACAGGGGGCCAGCCCGGTGGCGCAGCGGTTAAGTTTGCACGTTCCACTTCTGGCAGCCGGGGTTCGCCAGTTCTGATGCCGGGTGCGGACATGGCACCGCTTGGCAAGCCGTGCTGTGGTAGGCGTCCCACATAAAGTAGAGGAAGATGAGCATGGATGTTAGCTCAGGGCCAGTCTTCCTCAGCAAAAAGAGGAGGACTGGCAGTAGTCAGCTCAGGGCTAATCTCCCTCAAAAAAATAAAATTTCAAAACAGCTTTATATTTACAGAGTTATTGGAAAAATAGTACAGAGTTCTTGTATACCACACATTCAGTTTCTCCTATTATTAACACTTTACATTAGCATGGTACGTTTGCTGTAACTAGTGAACCAATATTGATACATTATAATTAGCTAAAACAGTATTTTATTCAAATTTCCTGAGTGTTTGATAAATGTCTTTTTCTGTTCCAGGATTCCACAAAGATACCACATAACTTTTAGTAGTCATGCCCCTTAGGTTCCTCTTGGTTGAGACGGTTTCTTAGACTTCCTTGTTTGTGATGATCTGGACTGCTCTGACGATCGCTAGTCTGCTGTTTTGTAGACTGCCCTTCAGTTGGATCTGTGCGATGGTCGGCTTATGATTACACTGGGGTAATGTGTTTTGAGGAGGAAAATCACAAAGATAAGTGCCATTATTGTCACATCACATCAAGAGCAACTGCAATCAGCATGACATAACACTGTTGACATTAGCTTCGACCACCTGGTTGAAATAATGTTTCTCTACTGCAGTTACTCTTTTCTTTTCTCTTTCCATACTGCACTGCTTGGAGGAAAGTCAATATGCACAACCCACAGTTAAGGAGTAGAGAATTAAGTGATACCCCATTCAAGGCAAAGTAAATATATAAATATTTTGGAATTCTTCCCCATGGGAAATTTGTCAATTCTCCCATATTTATTTACTTATTTAATAATTTATTTATAACAGTGTGGACAAATAAGTATTTATTCTCTACTTTGGGTTATAATCGTTTGGTCAAATTGCTGTAGCTTTGGCCATTGGGATCCCTTTTAGTTGGCTCCCGTATCCTGTATCCTTTAACATACTTCCATAATTGTGGTTTTGTTTTGTGAATGCATATATGTTTTTGTTTTGTTTCATTTTGGTTTGGTTTTTCTTTCTTTCTTTTTTTTTTTTTTTTTTTTGAGCACTTTCTCATTTTCTGTCACTACAAGATGCTTCAGGCTCATCTAGTGTGTTTCCTGCCCCAGTCCTAGAATCAGTTATTTTTCCAAGGATTCATGGTTCTTTTATTTTAATACCAGAATGGTATTAAAAACCAAGATCTGGACACTAGGTGTGCTCGATGCTACTCAAGTGTCATTACTTGTAGGCCCTCTTGCTCACAAAGCAGGAAGATGTCTGTGTATATACTATACATATATCTACAAATATTTCTATTTGTAACCATCTTTATTTGTATTAAGTTAAACATGAGGTCATTCTGATGTCTCCCACTCTACCCCACAACATATGAATTATTTTAGCCTCCTTTCTTGCCAACCTGTAACCTACAACTCCAACGGCGAGAAACCTGGTTTTTTTCCCATCTGCCGTCCATTTATTTAATTATTCAATTCCAGTATAATGTCTAGTGGTTTCAGAATTGTTGACCTGTACTCCCAAAGGAAAAAACTACAATCAAGTGCTATGTGCAGATCCTTTTCCTTTAGTTTTACAGTTTCCACTCATTTCCAAAGTTACATTGATCACAACTTTCCTCCTCTCCTCCTTCAAAGAGGTGATTTCCTACAGTTGTAATACGTTTAGATCCTTTTGTCACATTTTGCATTCCATCTTAGGATCCCCAGATCTTCTAAATACTTTTTTTTAATTTGCGTACATTAAAGTCACTCTTTTTGTCATAAAGTTCTATGGGGTTTGACAAATACTTAATTTCTTGTATTCACTATTGTAACATCATACAAAATAGATTCACAGCCCTAAGAAATCCTCTGTTCTTTTCCTATCTAACCCTCCCTGCAAACACACACCAAATTCTTGGCAACCACTTATCTGTTTCCTCTGGCTATAGATTTTCTTCTTTCCAGAATACGTAATTGCAATCATACATAATGTAGCTTTTTCAGACAGCTTTCTTCACTTAACAATATGCATTTAATATTCAGCTATCTCTTTACATGGCTTGATAGTTCATGTATTTTTATCCCTGAAAAATATTCCATGGTGAGGATGTCCCAGTCTCTGTCTTTTGATTTGTGTATTTAGACCACTTACATTTTAATTCATTATTGATGTGGTAGGCCTTCAGTCTACCATTTCACTATTTACTTTCTGTTTTTTGCCTCTGTTTCTTATTCCTGTTTTTTCTCTTTTCATACCTTCTTGTGGGTTACTTGACAGTATTTTTACAATTCCATCTTGATTTATTTATGACATTTTTGAGTATATTGCTTTATAAAGTTATTTTAGTGATTGATGCATATATTATGATGTATATAACTTTTATCATGATGTATATAACTTTTATCAGAACCTACTGTTATCAATCGTTTTACCACTTCAAATGAAGTATTAAAATCTTGCTTCTATTCGAGTCTCCTTACCCTCCTCACTTCTTCAGTATAACTGTCTTAAGTATTTCATTCACATACCTTGAGCACTATAGAAAATTATGTCATATTTTTTCCAACCATTAAATATAATTTAAGTAGCTCACGAATCAGAGGAAACTTATTATATTTACTCTATATTTCCCTATTTTGTTGTTGTTTTTCTTTTCTTTATGAAGTTCTAAGCCTTTTTCTAATATTATAACCTATCTGCTTGAAAAGCTTCTTGTACGTATTTTCCGTTAAGGCTAGATCTGCTAGTGATGCATTCTATTCGTTTTCCTTTGTCTGAGAGCGTATTTATTTCCTCTTCATTCCTGAAGTACAGTTTTACCAGATATAGAATTTGAGATTGACAGTTCTTTTGTTTCAGCACTTGGGAAATGTACCATTTCTTTCTGG
The DNA here is from genome assembly GCF_041296265.1 of Equus caballus. Classification (NCBI taxonomy): domain Eukaryota; kingdom Metazoa; phylum Chordata; class Mammalia; order Perissodactyla; family Equidae; genus Equus; species Equus caballus. The sequence goes on along the minus strand of NC_091710.1, from coordinate 35,234,739 downwards.
TCTCCATGGTTTCAGATGAGCAATCACTGTCATAAGAATTGGTGTTCCCTTAAAGGTAATGCATCCTTCCTCTCTTGCTTTCTAGATTCTTTGTCTTTAGTTGTTTCGTGTTTAGTTGCTTTCTAGATTCCTTGTCTTTAGTTTTCAGAAGTTTAATGATCATGTGTCAAGTATTTTTTTTTGCTTTCATCCCATTTTAGCTTCTTGAATCTGTAGTTTACATCTTTTCACAAATTCGAGAAAATTTAATCCATTATTTCTTTGAGTACTTTTTCATCCCCTCATTCTTTCTCCTCTTCTGTCACTCTGATGATTGAAATGTGTCAACGAAAATAATCCATAACCAATCTATAAATGAAAATTTGGGTGAGTTTATTCTGAGCTGAAATCTGAGGACCTTAGCCTGGGGCCTTTCTTCCCAAAGGAAGAAAGGGCACCGAAGAAGTGGGGTGCACAGAATGGTTATATACCCCCAAACAGGGTGTTTCACATATGATTGAAATGTCCCTCCCACAATAGTCACAAGATTGCCCTGTCAGCACAGCACTTGATGGACACAGCAGGTAGTGGGTCTGCTATCTTGGTGGGCCCAGCAGGAGGCAAGTCTATTGTCTGGAGCTGGGCTGTCACAGGTGAGAGCAGCAATCAATTTCTAGCCTAAGGAAAGGTGCTTAATCCTTAAGGAGATGCCAACATCGGGAGGGGGAGGAAAGTTGCACATTTATCTCAAGGGCCTTTGTTCTTGCCATAGGGAATATCTAAAGTAGATATACAATGTATGCTCAACAGCCACTCAGGCTCTTTTGCAAAGACAAGGTCAGGCCGAATTAGGTTTATACCAAATGGCTTCCTCATATTCTCCAATATATCCTATTGCTTGCCATTTTTATTTGTCAAATGTTAGAGATGTTGCTGTTGTTCCACAGTCCCTGAGAATCTGTTTACCTTTTTCCGTCTTCTTTTTTTCCGTTGTTCTAATTAAGTAATTTTATTGATCCATCCTGGCGTTCACTGATTCTACCTTCTGTCATCTCCACTCCATTCTTAGCCCATTCAGCAAGTTTCTGTTTTACTTTCATTATAGTAGTATTCAGTTCTATAAATTCCATTTGGTTATTTTTTATAACTTGTGTTTCCTTGCCTGGATTTTCTATTTTTAATTAGCTTCAGGAGAGTCTGTAAATGCTTGTTGAAGCAATTTTATTTATGATTGCTTTAAAATCTTTGTCCATTACTTCCACAATCAGCTTCATCTCATGATTGGCTTCAGTTGATTGTCTTTTCTCATTCAGATTGTGATTTCCCTGCTTCTTGGTACAATGGGTAATTCCTGATTGCATCCTGGACATGATGGATATTATCTTGAGACCCTTGATCCAATTTAAATTTTCTATTTTGAAAAGAAGTCACCCTATTAAGGGTTAGTGTGAGGTTCTGACCTACTTTGAGGGATATAGCTCCAATGACAATTTGGTTCTCTGAGTCCTTGCAATATTATTTTGACCTGCTTTTTAGGGGGGCGGGGTGGGAGGTGGGAGGGTTCTTGGTTCTCCTTTAACTCTTATTTGATCCCTGCTGGTGTTATCTGAGGGGGTGAAAGCACTTTTTTGGGTCACTCAGTGTCCGTAGATAAGGGTTAAAGATGCAGGCCCTCAAGACAGAGAGTGGTTCCCTTGGCCTGTTTTTCTCTGCTGGAATTTCCGGGAAAAGGAAGATCCGGTATGGGCCACCTTCTGCTTCTGGGGGAAAGATCAAGAAATGCCAGTTTTAGATCACCATTTGCTGCTAAGTGAAGGGCTGGGCGATGCTGGACCTGTGCTGCCCTCTGCTCTGGGATGGAGGACTGAGACACTTGGCTCTTTTGAAGTAAAGAGAACTCTAAATAATACAGAAATAGTGGCTATAAGGAGAGCCAGTACACCAGGACTGAGCTAGATCACCCAAAGAAGAGCCTCCGACTTTCTCACTCCAGGACTGAGATCTGGAACTTGTTGGAGTGGGCACAGCTGTGGCTCACTAGATGGCAGAGAAGTCATTGTGGTGACACTCCATGGTACTTTCTGGACATCTGCCCTCTTGACGTGGCCAGAAAACTAACCTTCAGGATAGGTGCTAGGGAATTCTGTTTACAGGGAGATGTCTCACCTAGAACTATGCTATGAAATCACTTGTGGAAGAATATAGGTAGTATCAAGGGGAGCTGATGGCCACAGCAGGGTGCAGGAGCCTGGTGCTGGGAAAGCTGCATGTGCTGGAAATTTTCTGTAGAAAAGACACCTATGCTGCAGGAACTGGACACTGGAGCCTGCAGAGCTAGCACACCCAACCAAGAAGCAAACACCCTTTCCTCCAGCCATGTTCCTCTAGCGCCCTCTACTGACAAACATGGCATCATGACATCTGACAAAGAAGATTTATGTAGGGTCTGGATCCATTTTCACAAAGCAGGAAAGAAGAGTGAATTGAGAGCTGAGAGACGATAAATGGATAACTAACAAACTCATTTTGGGAAACAAGAATCTCCCAACCATGTTTTGCTGTTGTGTTGATAGTATAGATTGAGTTGGGTTCTTTCAGTTCAAACCCAATGTGTCTTATCAGAGAATGGTGTTGGACTGAATAGAGGGAGTTCAGTTAGTGATGTTTACAATAATTCAGGCCTACACTTACAATGCAGTTGTCTAACTTGTGGCAATAAAAAAGAACGATACCTAGTACATAGCGACCACAAAGTACATATTTTTTAATTAAGTTAGAATTGAGAAAAACAAAACAAGATAAATCGCAAAATGTTTTTTTAAGTAAGCCAGAAAGGAGAACAATCAAAAGCTATTCCAAGGACCTGACCCTGATGGCTTGGGAAAATGGTGATGCTATTTTCAAAACTTGGTATTGACAGTAAGAAATTATTTCAAACATCAGAAACATTGTGAAGCTTTAGAATTAGTTTCAGGGTATAGGTATCATTCAAGGAGAAGGGAAGAAACGAGCAATATATTAACTCAGAGAAAAATTAATATTTTATTTCTTTCATAACTAATTCATAAGATAAAATGAGCTAGCTATATTTTTACTTTCTCGTACAAGTTTTCATATTTAAATAAAAATATAGAAATCAGAAAATATAAACAGTAACATAGCTGATCCCAGATCTCATTTACCCACTGCTAACATATTGGTATATACCCATCTGAGACTTTTTTGAATACATATATATCACATAAATACAAAAATATACATATTTAACAAAATGCGACTGTATTGAGCGTACATTTCCTAACAAGGCTTTTCACTTAATATATTATGAACATGTCCTGTGTCGTTAAATATTCTTCAAAAATACGATTTTAGATGTTTCCATTGTATTCCATTGTTTGATTTTTCCATAAATTGTTAAGCACTTTCTGTATTGTGGGAGATATACACACCCTCATCTGTCTTATTGCAAGTAATGTTGCGATTAACATCTTTGTACATAATACCTGGTGTGAATACAGGATTTTTTTCTTTGGATACATTCCCAGTCAGTTACTAAGTCAAGTTTTTAAAATAATTTTTATGGAGGAAACAAGTAGCAATATAAGTCATGAAATAATTAAATGTTGCCAATTGCCTTTATACAGGTAAAAACAATCTTCATGCCAAGAAACAGTGAGGAAAACTGCCTAATACCATTATAATTGCTAATACTAAGTTTGATCCATAAAAACAAACAAATACCGCATTGACAATTTGAGAGGAATGCTATCTCATAGTTTATTTCCATTTTTAAGTTGGTAATATGATTGAAAAAAATTTTTTGACATCGACTCTTTTCAGTTTTTATTTTTGTTTCTTTGTCCCTCCATACTTTGTTTAGACATCTTTCCATTAGGGGGATTTAGAGTAATTTCATCTTGATTCAGAGTCCTGAATTATCACCTTGTGAATATCTTACACTCCCAGATATTTATTTGAAATCAATGCAATTAATGTTTTAAAATGATACACACGTTATGAAATGTTATTTACTTGTGTTATTTATATGTGTTACCTTTAAATTATCTGTACCCCATTAAACTCAGTGTGGGACTTGATCATCTGAAACTTTCAATATAGCTGACTGGCTGACTTCCATCTTACGGAGTTCATTAAAGAGTTTATATTCTGTTAAGCTAAACATGGTTTGTCAGAAGGTGTTTATCCCATGCTATAAAGATATAATGTTTTTTAATATTAAAGTCACCTTTTGTATTTAGGAACATAACATAATTATTTGTACATAAAAATACAAGTTTTGCTATGTTAAATGGTAAAGAAATATTTAATCAGATAATGATATACTGGAGAAAGCATTAAAATTGGTGGTAGAACTGGGTTTTAATGTCAACTACTCAATTCATTTGGTTAAAGAAATCTGGTCATTTTTCTTAACCCATATCAACCTAAAATTATTTCTATGTAAAATAGAGAAGAATATCATAGGGTTATTATGAGGAAGATTGGGTGATTTACCGTTTTGTGTAAGTGTCTTGATAAATTCCAAATGCTAATTGATACAGCTTATGTCCCAATGCATCTAAACAGGATAAGTAATTTCAAAAGCTACAACTTAAAATAGCATAAAATTATTATGCCATTCAACCATATTAAACTAGTGACTACAGCTGAGCCTTAAAATTGGATCTGGGCTACCTGGCAACTTAGATTAAAAACAAAAGAAGACTGCAAACAAACAAAAATGCTTATATTTGATTATATAATTCTCTTAGTCGGGTTAAAAGAAAGCATACTAGCTCATTTAGGGAGAGAAACCTCCTCAGGCCCTGAACTGAAGGTTCATCCTTATGTAAGGAACATCAGATGACATAATGGACAATGTTTTGGACTATGGTTTTGGGGGAAAAACACTGAAACATTTATCAATTGAACATTTCTTATGTAACCTCTGCATAAAAGTCAAGGAATAGCATTAAATTTTAGCTTTCTAAAAAGCATTTTAGCAGCTTGCTAGGGAAATATGATCCAGCTACATTGCTTTATGAAGATTTGACAATACACAAAAGAAAAAAGCCTAGAGAACATTGTCTAATGACTAGTTAGCATGTTGAGGGGGAGTCAATTTCAATTGATGTCTTGAATGAATCTTTGACAAGTGTCATTTTGTAATCTGCTTATAGAGTGATTCTCTTTAAAAAAAGTTTCTAGGATGCTACTTTTGTACTTGATTGATTAAAGGCTGATGAATATAATTTTTAAGTGGATTTATATGATTTAGGACCCAGATAGGAAAGTGGGAAAAAAATCACATTCTTACCTTAACTTTTGCAGAGCAGGTCAACACTGGTTGTGAAAGACTTGAGAAAAACTCACATTCACCCAAGGGAGGCCAGGGCTTCTCGAACAATCTCTGTCTCAATTAAAGGAGTAGATAGAATGTAGAATTCCATGTTTTGAGTAATACTGGTATTTGGTGTAAAGTGGAGACACGGGTGTTCACCAAAAAGAAAATCTGTTCAGAGAAATGAGAAGAACCTGAAAAGCAAGATTCATCTCCAAGTAACAGATACGATAGAAATAAGAAGAAAAGCCAGTTACTCTTGTCTCTGTCTTACCGTGCCACATCTTTCCACACCATGCCCTTGCTGGGGCATAGGTCCAAAAGTTTGGCAAAGAAGGATAGAAGCCAATACCAGGTCCAGAGATGGGATTATTCTCCATCAAAATGGAATGACTGCAGTTTCCAAAGTAGACGAGGCTCTCTCTGCCCTGCTTATATTTCCAAATCTGATTTTTTCTGCTTGGAACACTAGTCTTCCAACTTTTTTCTGGGTAACTCTTAGACAGCCTTCACATTTTATCCTACGTAATACCTGCCTGATTTACTTCCTGCTGTGTGCACCAATGGTGTCCTCTGATTCACCCTCTCATAGTGTCAATTGTATTCTGCTGTAATTACCTGATTGTTTATGACATCCCTCACTAGGCTATAAGGTCCTTAAGAACAAGAACCATGTTTTATTTGGCATTGTCTTCCTGGTGCTCACCTCTAATGACCTCCAATGACCTCTATTTCTCTTCATCCAAAGATTCTTATGGAAACAACTTGGACTTTGCTATCACTGACAATACTCAAGCTTTGACATTTTAAAGTCAAGTATCTAATACTCTGATCAAAACATATTACCCCATGGTATCTGCCAAAAAAAGTGTAAAAGATAAAATTTAGGAAGATATCAAATTGATTCTAGGAAAATGGGAATTTATGTGCATATGCGTGGGAGAGATCTGTGTAAGGGCATGTGAGATTTATAAATTATTTACGTGGAAATCAAGGGGAGTAGATTTGCATTAAGTATAAAAAAATGAAAATGTTCTAAGTTAACCAAAGTAAGTGGCTAATTCATCCTTAGCTCCAATAAAATTTCTCATTTATGAACCTAGATAAGAAATGGTCCTCAACTCTCTTCTGGTCTTATAGCAACTACCAATTTGTTTTGTATTGAATACTATAGATTTAATACATCTTTGCTGATTGGGCTTTAATTAAAAGCCAAATAGACATAAATATTTCATTACAAATATTAAGATTTCAGAGAAATACATTTTTCTTCTATTTTAAAATGTGTCAAAGGAGATTGTTACATTATTGGGTAGTACAATAAACATCACTAAGTTCTAGGAAGGAGGAGGATGAGTTTGTATACACAAAGAATGAACTCAATGTAACTCCTATACTAGATTAATGCTACAAAACTATCAAAAGGTCTTTAAACCTTTTATAAAATATCTTGGGAGGAGATAAAATAGGAAGTCCTAATCAAATATTTGCATTTATTCTCACATCAGCTTGGCTTTAGAATAAGACTTATTACATCGATCTGCCTTTCATCAATGTGAGTATTAAAAGATTCTCCTAATATGGATTTTTTCTCATTTTTTTCCTTTATTAAACCCAGTAAGAAATTGGCCAGAGTTGATAGTAATCTATGGCTGCTGTAACGAATGACCACCAAGTTCCTGTCTTAAACCCATACAAGGTTATTATTGTGGAGTTCTGGGGATCAGAAATCCAAAGTAGGTCTCAGTGGGCTAAAATCAAGGTGTTGGCAGAGTAGCAGTCCTCTTTGGGAGCTCTAGGGGAGAATCTATTTTCTTGCACTTCCGTTTTCTAGAAGTTGCCCTTAATCCTTGGCTTGTGGCCCCACTCCATCTTCAAAGCCAGCAATGGTCGGTTGAGTCTTTCTCACATCGCATTGCTCCAGCATTGACTTGTCTTCTGGCACCCTCTTCACAGTTTAAGGACCCTCGTGATTATATGGGCATCATCTAGGATATTCTTTCTATTTTAAAGTCAGGTGGTTAGCCACCTTAATTCCATCTGCAAACCTTAATTCCTTGTCGCCATGTCACAGAACATATTCACAGTTTCTGAAGATTAGGATGGGAACATCTTTGGGGTGGCATTATTCTGCCTACAACAGTTGAGGTCATTACAATATGTGTTACATATATTTTGATCTTTAGAAAAGATATTATTCCTTTTTCAAAAGACGGACATAACAATATCTTTTAACAAGATCTCACTAGTCCTAATTCTAATAACTTTAAAATCCTTATTTCCATAAACACGTTTCTCAAATACATGAGCCAGTGAGGAAGATCTCTAGCATTTTCAATTTTCACAAATGGAAAAAAATAAAATAAATTGTAAATTATAAGAAATAAAATAAATGCGTTTGGATGAAAGCTTCAGAAATTTGCTGTGATTAGGAAAGCATTAGTAGCTAAACAACAATGTTGATTTAAATTAATACGAAAATATTGAGCTGGTGCTTTGAGAAGGAATTTTAGACAGAAATCTAGTTGTAGTCACCAGAAAAATGTTTAAAGAGCATTATATAAAAACCTCATCTAAATAAAATTATGGAACGGGAGAGCTTTATCTCACATAAGGGATGATGTACTTACGGAAAATTGTAGGCGGAGTCATTACAGTTATGTTCAATCCTGTCTCTGCTCGTGCACTTACAAATAGATGGTCCTTAACCCTGATTTCCACTCTGAAAATTTACTAGGTGACATTGCTTTTAAATGTGCTTAATTAGAGCTGCAAGCTGGTGAATTTAAAGGGTTTGACCATCCCTTACTTTAGGCAAATTTAGAAGCAGAAAAATCTGTGAGAGGAGTCTGAGAAAGTAATGCAAGAAAAACAATTGTATTGATAGCAGCCACCACATACTGAGAATCTACTAGGCATAGGCAGTCTGCTAAAAAATGTACTTTTCAGGGCTGGCCCCATGTCATATTGGTTAAGTTTATGCATTCCACTTCAGTGGCCCAGGCTTTGCAGGTTAGGGTCCCGGGCACAAACCTACGCACTGCTCATCAAGCCACCTGTGGTGGCATCCCACATGCAAAAAAAAAAAAAAGATAATTGGCACAGAGGTTAGCTCAGGACCAATCTTCCTCACCAAAAAAAAAAAAAAAAAAAAAGGAAGGGGGGACTTTTAAATTCAAAAAAATAAATAAATAAAAACAAAAACCAGAAACCAAACTTGGACTTCTAGTTCCCAAGCCAGCATATAAGAAGCTTGAGATGTCTCCACTCTGTCCTAACAATGAGAAAAAATGGAACAAACTGAAAAGGCAACAATTCTTAGATCTCCAAGAGAAGGGAAGTCACAGGGCAAACCACTGCACCCAAAATTGGAGAGACCAACAGACAATTACAGAGAGTTAGAAGTTAATGGAGCTTCTGCATGAACTAACCTCTGTGGGAACCACCGCCAGGGGGGAGAACCTGAACTGTAATGGATGCACTGCAGGCGCTCAGTGAGCACAACTCCGTTCATTGCTGAGGAGTATTCCTTCGTATGGATGTACCACAGTTTATTTATTCATTCAGCGGTTAAAGGACCTTTAGATCTTTTCCAGCTTTTGGTGATTGTGAATATAAAGCCACTATAAGCATATGCCTACAAGTTTTTATGTGAGCATAAATTTTCATAGGAGTGGAACTGGTGAATCATGTTATAAATTTGTGTTTATTTAAAGCACTACCGAATTGGTTTTCCAAGTGGCTGAAAAATTTTGCATTTCGAGTTTCTCCACAAATTCACCAACACTTGTTATTGTCTCTCTTTAGGAAGAGTAGTTCTAGTGGTTGTGAAGCGGTATCTCCTACGGCTTTAGTTTGCATTTCTTATTAACTAATATTGTTGAGCATTTTTTATGGGCATATTAGACATTCTTTTATTGGTGAAATATCTATTCAAATATGTTTCCCATATTTAAATTGAGTCACTTATCTTCTAATTGACTTGTTAGAATTCTACAGGAAAGTTTTAAATATAAATTCATTTCTTTAATAAATATAAAACCATGCAATTTGTCTGTTCTCCTTGAGTGAGTTTTGGGAGTTTGTGTCTTTTGAGAAATATGTCCATTTTATCTAAGTTACTAAAAGTATAAGCATATAGTCATTTATAAAATGTATTTATTAACTTTTTAATAATTTTTAAATCTGTTGTGATGTCACTTTACTCATTACTAATATCGATAATTTGTGTCTTTTCACTTTTTTCCTGGCTAGATGTTTATCCATCTTCTCAAACAATAGCGTTTGTTTCCATTGATATTCTCTATTGTTTTTCTCTATTTCATTGATTTCTACTTTGATCTTTATTTTCCCCTTTTACTACTTTGGATTCAATTTTCTCTCCTTTTTCCAGTTTTTTGCTTGAAAACTGAGGTTATTGATTTTAGATTTTTCTACTTTTCTTGTATCAATGCTTAGTGCTATAAATTTACTTAAGTACAATTTTGGTGTTATCCAACAAACTCTTATATATTTTGTTTTCATTTTCATTCACTTCAAAATACTTTCTGCCTTATATTTTGAATTCTTCTTTGACTACTGGATGATTTAGAAGTATATTATTTACTTTCCAAATATTTGGGGATTTTTCAAATCTCTTTCTGTTCGTAATGTCTATTTGTTATTTAATTACATTGTTATCATAATATAACTTTTAAGATTTGTAAGTTTTTCACTTCACTGAGACTTTTTTATAGCCTAAAATGTGTTCTATCTTGAAAAATGTTACATGTTCATTTGAAAAAATAGTATATTCTGTTTTGTTGGGCAGTATTTTCTACAAATGACCATAGGTCCAGTTTGATTGTGTTGCTCAAATCTATTACAAGCTTACCAATTTTTTTTTTTTGTCTATTTCTTTTATTTATTATTGGGAGGTGGGGCTTGAGATCTCTCGCTGTAATTTTGGATTTGTTTCAGTTCTATAAGTTTTTCCTTCTTGTATTTTTTAGCTCTGCATTAAATGTATAACCTTTGGGATTCTTTTTGTCTCCTAGATGTACTGACCTCTTTATCATTTTGAAATTATCTTCTTTATCCCTAGTAATATGCTTTGCCTTAAAATTCATTTGATTTGATATTGAAATAGTCACTCCCGTTTTCATTTCACTGGGATTAGCATGGCATATCTTTCTCCATCCCTTTAACTTATTTGTGTCTTTTTATTGAAAGTAGATTTCTTGTAGGGAGAATATAGTTGGGTCTTGCTTTTTATCCAATCTGCCAATCTTTACCTTTTATTTATTTATTGTTTGTGAGGAAGATTGGCCCTGAGCTAACCTCTGTTGCCAATCCTCCTCTTTTTGCTTGAGGAAGATGGTTGCTGAGCTAACATCTGTGCCCATCTTCCTCTATTTTGTATGTGGGATGCCACCACAGCGTGGCATAATGAGTGGTGCATAGATCTGTGCCTGGGATCCAAACCTGCGAATCCTGGGCTGCTGAAGCAGAGTGCACAAAGTTACCACTACGCCACTGGGCCAACCCCTAAAACTTTACCTTTTGATTGGAATGTTTAAATTATTTCTATTTAATGGATGTGCTTAGTTTTAAGTCTATCATCCTGTTATTTGTATTCCACTTTCACTATTTCCTTGTTATTTCTTTCCTGTCTTCTTTTGGATTAATTGAATATTTTGTCTGATTCCATTTAATCTCCTTATTGGCGTGTTTTATTATTTTGCTGGTTGCTTTAGTGCTCACAATACACATCTTTACCACAGTCTTCCTTCAAGTGATAACATACCATTCGGTAGGACCTTTCATTTCTAGCTTCTCAGCTTTTACAGCACTGTAGTTACACATTTTATGTACTCAGGTTACAAATTCCACAGTACAGTACATTGTTATTAGTTTTGTTTAAATAGTTAATTGTACTTTAAACAGTTTAAATAATAAGAAAACTGTATTTACCCCTGCAGTTGCCGTCATCCTTTTTTTCCCTGTATAGATGCATATTTCCATCTGGTTCATTTACCTTCTCCCTAAGAACTTCGTTTAACACGTCCTATAGTGTAGATTGTTGGTAATAAATTCCTCAAGTTTTTACATTTATAATTGTCTTTTTTCCTTCTTTGAAAAAAGTTTTCACTAGGTATAGAATTTTAGGTTGTCCTTTTTTTGAGGGGATGGGGAAGGGTCCTTTAAAGATGATGTCACCCTGCGTTATTTCCAGTAAGAATGTGCTGCCCTCTTTATCTTTGTTACTCTGTATGTAAAAGTATTTTTAATTAAAGATTACTTTTATAATTTGCATTTCATCACTCGTTTTGAGCAATTTGATTACGGTTTTATTTCGTGTAGTTTTTCTAGTATTTTTGTGCTTGAGATTTGTGGAGATATGGGTTTATAATTTTGATCAAATTCAGAACTTTTGTGTCCATTATTTCTTACAATATTGTTTCCTGTCGTCAGTCCCCCTTCTCTTCTCCTCAGAGACTCCAATTACAAGTATATGAACCCACGTGAAGTTGTTTAAAGCATCACTGATGTTCTTTTCATTTTTAAAAATTCTATTTCTCTTTATATTTTATTATGGGTCAATTTAACTTTTCTTTTATAATATCTAACCTGATGCTAATCCATTTTAGTGTATTTTTCATTTCACTGTATTGTAGTTTTCATTGCTAGAAGTTTGATTTGGGTCTTTTTTTATCCATATCTCTAACTTTGAGCATACAGCTTACAGTTATAATAAGGTCTTACTGTCCATTTCTGCTAATTTAAATATCTTTGCCAGCTCTGAGTCACTTTTGATTAACTAGTATCCTCATCATGGGTCATGGTTTTCTGCTTCTTTTTGTACCTAGTAATCTTTCAATGTTTTCATGTGAGGAATGGTACATTTTCCTTTTTTTGGTGCTGGATATGTTTTGATTTCTGTAAAAATTCTCGAACATTGTTCTGAGTACAGTTAAGTTAATTGAAAACAGATTGATCCTCCTGGGTCTTTCACTTTGGGTTTCTTTGGCAGATCTGTGGCATTGCAGGTCTAGGGCTAATCATGCCCTGTTATAAGTGATGATTCAGGACTTCCCTGAGTACTTTACCAATGTCCCATGAAATGTAAGGATAGTGTGTGTTTTTGTTTTCAAATCCGGCAGGTACTATTCCTAGTCCTGTGTGAGTGCCAGACACCATTCCCTCTAATCCTTTCAAGTGGTTCTTTCCCTGACCTAGGATAGTTTCCTCACCTTCCTCCACTGACAAGTAATCTGCTGATTATTCAAGAGGGATCCTCTGAAGATCTCTGGGGTTCTTTCTCTGTGCATACATGTTTTCTCTGGTACTCTGTCCTCTTAACTCTACCTGTCATGGTCTCCCTGGACTCTCTGCTCCATCTCCTCATCTCAGGAACCCAGCTGGTCCTACCTGGGTTCCCCCTCTCTAACGCAGCCTAGGAACTCCCTCCAGTCAGTCACCTGAAGTCATTGTCTGGCTCATCTCATTTGTTTCTGTCTCTTAGGTTATCACTGTCCTTCATTTCCTAGTGTCCAGTGTTTTGCAAACCATAGTTTCATATGTTTTATTTTTTCTTGTTGTTTCACGTGAAGGGGCAGATATGATCCTAGATATTCCATCTAGGTCAGAACAGAAATATATATATATTTTACCACTTTGATTGCTATTTTATCATTCCCAACTATGTCAACATCCTTCTTAAATCTCAGGACTCAAAACATAGCACTCCAGTAAAGTATCACCAAAATGTGTAGCACATTTATATTCTCTTATTTATATGGCATTTTTATTAATTCAAGCTAAGATTACACTAGACTTCTGATAGCAATATCACAGCATTGACTGAGTTTTCTATTTCTTCACTAACAGGGGTCCTCTTACACTGCTCACTTTTTCATTCACATCAACAATCAGCCATCAAAGAATTCCTATAATAAAATGCAATAATCCAGACAGATATGGTTTAATCAGCCTAGAGTTTAGCACGATCATTTTCATGTTCATCAGCATTGCATTTCTATTTATGCAGTCTACGATGTTATTTACTCTTTAAACCTATCTGACATAATTGTGTCACAAACAAGACACTTCTATTCCACAAATGTTGATAACGCCCCTCCTTCATATTCTGTTTTTGTGTAGTTGTTCAAAGGCTATCTCTTTATTCCTCTGCAGAATATATTTATTTATCTTAATGTTTACTAAAAAACTATTCTCCCATCATGCCAACTTGTCAAGACCCTTTGGAATTTTAATTGTGTTATGTAGCTATCCCTCTTGTTTCAGTGCCATGGAAAAATTTAATTAACATGGCATGAATGTATTCATCAAAATGATTAATAAAACGTCTTGTTCAAGATAGGAGTTTCTGTATTAAACTATAAGCAGTTACAACTTATCAGAATAATTTTATGCAAATATAAAACAAATACGTGTTAAATCAGACAGAAGCTAGACAAGTTTGGGTGTCTGCATTATTATATCCTCTCATTCATTCAGATTATCATGAATTAAAAGGAAATTTAAGAGAGACTACAATTGTTACATGAAAAGCAGTGGACATTGTTAAAAAACAGTGTGTTTTGTTTAAGAAGGAAAGGTATAATTATCTGTGAAGTATTTGCTAAAAATAAAAACAAAATTCACAAGCAAGAACAAAAATTGTTCCATTTAGAGGAAATGGCAGAAAAGGATTTATAGGGCAGGGGTAGAGAAGTGAGACCTTATGCTTTTAACTTTTGTATCTTGTAAACACATTACTTTGTCAAAAAAGAAAAAGATTTATGAACAATAATGTAGGAGAAAAGATTTTGACAGCCTTAGGAAGTAGTTTTCCATAGAGATAGCTTTTAAAAAAGCACTCCTTCTGCTATTGTAACACAATTCATATATTTCAAAAAGCTATCTCAGCATATATGCACCTGTGGCAATTTTTAGATTATATTATTGTTCCAATATCATCATATCAGTATATGCAGACATACGCACCCATCATATATGTATATGTATATATATATAAGTTTTCAGTAAGTGTGGAGTATAGTCTCTTATGGAATACACCATTGATTCTTTCATGTTATATTAAATTCTTTCAGTTTGCTCTCCATGATAATTTAATTTTGAAACTGAAAATTGTATTCTAAATTCAAATATATACTCCATGAAGGCTATCTACTGTTCTTTATCATAGTAGTTTATATCTTAACAATAGCTAAATATATGCTAGAAGGACATTAAGATAATATTGAGAAACTTTTTTACTGACATCAATTTCATTCTTATTTAATTAGTGAAGATGAAATCTTGAAAGAAAAGGATCGTAGAATCAGGTGAAATGACTAATAATATTAAGCATAAGCTCAGATAGAATTCTGGAATAAAAGCTGAAACATCATATGCAATTTGTTCATAGTTATTTTACTGGTAATTTTTATAAAAGAATGCCTGGAGGTAACAAAACATTTTAATATCTGAATGTGATATTACTTTTACAGAATGTACGTATTATGGAAAGAAATATTAGAGATTTAGTTGTAAAAAATAAAGTGTTTAACAATATGAAAATTATGTGTTATTAGGAAAGATATTTCGATTGGATGAGAATATTCGGTGGTAATTCTCAAGCAGACCACTATTAGCAATAGATACAGCAGTGTTCTTTTCCGTCTTATCATATATCCTTCTTTAAATGCAAAAATTTACTAAATGACAACATAATAGTTTGCTAAATAAAAACATAATAAAATGGCCTATTTTCTGTTTTTACTGCAAAGCACTACGCAACTACAATTTTTGGAAGATACATTTTCACTAAATTATTATGCTTCTAGCAAGTGTCCTCTTATATATGTGATTTGTTTTTAAAAGTCATTGATTACATAGATATTTTCTATAGGTCATAAATTTTGTCTTAATAAAATACTGTGTTTATACAAAATGCAACTCAAACTTAAGGAATATCTGCTTCTATTAGCCTTCCTGGATTTCATTCATAGGCAAAGGAATCAGTATTACTTTAAATAAAATAACAGGACTATAATTAGGATAAGGAAGCCTGCAGAATATGGAATCCAGCTACTCCCAGCAAAAGAACCATAAGAAGGATGCATATAAATGTTGACTTTAGAAAGTCTGAGGAATGATCAAGATTTGTTTCTGAAGTAAACACATTTGCATGATGTTATGGGTATCATTAGTTACTCCCTCCCCATGACCATTTTTCCCCTTCTCTTTTAGCTTTAGCTGCATATGACTGCTCAGTTCAAGACTATAGACCTCCCTTGTAGCCAGCTGTGCCTGAGTTCTATCCGATGAGACGTAAGTGAGGCAATGTGTACAATTTCAGATGATGTATTTAAAAGAAATGGCCCTGCCCTCCACTCTATCTCCCAGCTCTCTGGAATGAGACTCATTAAAGTGACCTCTATACCTATGTTGGTCTTCAAGATGGAAGCTGTGATTTGAGAGTGGTGGAACCGCAAGACAGAAGAGGCCAGAATCCCCAATACCCTCACATCTCCATTCTAACCACAGATCACATATCAAACACCCATCAGAAAGAGAAACAGATTCACAAATATTGTGATATGCAGGAATATCCAGAATGAACATTTTGGAAATATAATTTCAACTCTTAGATATCTTTATTTAATACTTCCAATAAATAAGTGATAATGCCATGCAAATTTTTCAAGTATCATAATTATATTCCACTTAATTTCATCATCAAATTATTTATGCCTTCTGAACACCAAGCAGCTGGTTTCAGGGAAAGACAGGTGGAGGTGTGATGGTGAGAGAAAATTGGACCACTATTTAAAATGTGCTGCACATTTAGCTGCAACACTTTTTTTCATATTTAGCTGAATCATCTGATGACAAGCATTGCTTAGAAGTGGAAAATACTCTTGGAATTAAAAAAATTATTGATCAATAGTAAAGGAAAATACACGGAAAAAATTAGAAGTTTCAATTGGATGATAATTTACTTTAGATGATTCTGTAAAAAAAACTGTTTAAATACTTATTTTTTCAAGAGAGACGGGACATGAAAAGAGAATAACATAACCATACTTAAATCTTAAAAGTAATAGATAATCAGAACATAGGAAACCTAGAAATCCATTTTGCAAATTATTTTTAACAAATTCTAGCAATGGCTATTGAAATACAGTTAACTGCCTACAATAATATCAGAAGTAACCTCAGATATTTAATTAAATAAATGAATCATAATATCCTTATATTACCAGTGTATTAAAAGGATTAGCTTGTGGGGAGGGACATTTTAGCTATTTCCAATTATCCTTGAATATTTTGAAATATTCAGGTTATAAGGAAAACTTTCAGAAGAATAGAGGAAGTAAGGATGTTACCAGAAAGATGAATGTAGTGAAAAAGTAGATATTAAAGAAATATTGTTTATTGTATTTATCTGAAAATTCTGTTACCTTTTTGTAACAGTTAATTAGGTGGTCATTTTATGAGCCAGAAGAAAACAATGAGTTAGACAGGTGCTATTTCTGAGAGAAATACTTCATTGAAATTTTGCATATTAATTTAAATGACTCAATCTTTATTCACTAAATTTGTTTCTGTCATTCCTCTATGGAAATAAATCTTTTAATTTATTTACCGTTTTCTTTGGATTTCTGTATCAGTCAGGGATGTCAAAGAAAAAATATCACAGTGAAAAGAGTATTTAAGAATATCCCTTAGCCCTATCTATACTTTTGTACATAGTTTCTTCATTCAATTCTTATTAAATACCCCTTTCCACTGCACATTTTCTCATACACATTAAAAGTAATTATATTGATGGATAAAATCTTACGTTTTACGTAAATGTACCCAAAAGTCCACTTTAATATTCAAGCACTGGAAAATGTTAGATAATAAAATCAGAGTATTCCTTCTGAAAATAGAACAATTTAAAGGATATATTTAAAGCATTCTTCTCTTTATGGAGTCCATAAAGTTAATAGAAAACTTGTAATTCAAAAAGTTCTCTTTTTTTGTTCATGGAAGAAACATGTAGGCTAATTTATGCATTTTTTCTTTAGTTGTTTACTCAAACTGTACTTAGGACATCTCCAAACAAATGTAAGCATATACGAGCTGAATGATCAGTGTTCAAACATTTGTAATGAGCTTGAAATATATTCATATGTATGTCATATAAATATATATATATTTCATATTATAAGGTAGGCAAGTAAGGGTTACATAAAAGGTGAGGAAAGAGAAGAACTGAAATGGACCATGACAGAAGCCAGAAAGCTAAAGGTACAATCTTACTATAAAAGGTAACATGCAAAAAAAATAGATTTAAGCAGAATATGAAGCATTTATTTAGATGATAAAGGAACTACCTTTGTTTGTTAGCTCTTCTTTAAATGTTTATTGAGATGAAAATTAAATAAGCTTATTAGTCAAAAATCAAATTTTCTATTCAAGAAATACTTCTTGAAAACTTCTGATAGGTTAGAACTGCTTAATCACTAAAGCTGCAGACATGAGCCAGAGAGATATAAATCCTTAAACTAAAGGAGCTTATATTTTAGTGAGGTATTCAGAAAATAAACAAGCAAACAAAAGT
Organism: Equus caballus; assembly: GCF_041296265.1. Classification (NCBI taxonomy): domain Eukaryota; kingdom Metazoa; phylum Chordata; class Mammalia; order Perissodactyla; family Equidae; genus Equus; species Equus caballus. The sequence continues at coordinate 35,216,821 of NC_091710.1, read as the reverse complement.
GAGAAGAAAAAGAAAGTAGGTTAACGTGGAAGAAAATGATGGAGAACATGATTATTTTGGATAAAGACTCCAATAATGTGAAGACAAGGAGGAGGAGAAAGGTGGCTGTTTTAGGGAAATGGTCAGGTTTGAGCCATCTGAGGAGATAACTCTTTAGAAAACTGAATACAGCTGTAAGCAAAACATATAGATCTGGTTAAAGAGCATGGCAGGCAGAAGGAAGAGAAGGTGTAAAAACCTGTGTGTTTAATAAAATCACCGTTTAAAAAACGGCAAGAGGACGGTTGGGATTAAAGCAGAAATTGAAATAAGTACTGAGAGTTTAAAGACAGGATGTATTCTGAATATTATATGATGTTATTGAAGGGACTTGAATAGAAGAGCCCATGGTCTGATTTTCATTTAAAAAATGTGACAGGCTTCTGCCTGAAGAATATAGATTGAGAGGCAGGGCAAGAAGAGTAAAATCAGAGGCATCAGTCAGAATGCTTCTCCATTCTTTCTGAGAAGCCAGCTGTTAACTTTGTTGGGATTTCCTTGTAAGTGATGAGCCATTTTTCTCTTGCTGTTTTCAAGGTTTACTCATTGTCTTTGGCTTTCATCATCCTTACTATGATCTGTCTGTATGTGGATCTCTTTGTATTTACCCTGTTTAGAGTTCATTAAGCTTCCTGGATGAGTAGGTTATTGTTTTCAATACATTTTAGGAAATTTTCAGGCATTATTCCTTAAGATATGTTTTCTGACCCTTTCTATTATTCGTCTACTTCTAGTATCCCCATTGCACATAAGTGCATGTCCTTAATGATGTCCCACATTTCTCTCTGAGGCTCTGTTCATTTTTCTTCATTCTTTTTTCTCTCTGTTCTTAGATTTTGTAATTTCTATTTAACTTTAATATCACTAATTCTTTCTTCTGCCAGTTCAGTCATTGTACTTCTCAACTCCAGAATTTTTGTGTCGTTCTTTTGTAATTTCTGTATCTTAACTGATATTCTCCATTTGATGAAATGCTTCATTTAATTCATACCTTCATTTAATTCTTTAAATATGGTTTCCTTTAGTTCTTTGAACATATATATAGTGGCTAGTTTAAGTATATTTTTAAAGACTTTCTCTGTTAAATCCCATCTATGAGCCAGATTTTCCTGTTTCTTTGCATGCCATACTTTTTTGTGGAAAATTGGAAAGTTTAGTAATATATTGTGGCAAATACGGGTATTGGTTCCTCCCATCTCCCTTCAGAGCTTGTTATTGTCATTTGCTTATTTCTTTTGTGACTGGCTGGATTATTTTATTGAAGTCTATTCCCACCCCCTGCCCCTCAGTGTAAAGCTTCTGTAGTTGTCCCTCAGAGGGTACGGCCTCGAGCATGTGCACAGTCACCCAGAATAACAGGGGTTTTAACAGTGCAATATTTGACTGTCTCTTTCCCTCATCACACCCAGCTGCTAAACTATATGAATTACTGGTTGATTGCTATATTGTTTTAAACAATGCCCTGGGGCATAAATTGTTTCATGGACTAATCCAATTAAATCCTGGCTCCTTTCCAAAGATAGTTTTTCAGATTTGTTCTGTCCTTCACAGAGCTCTTCTTAGCTATTTCTGTCCCTGGTTCTTTCTGTTAAATTAGATGATCTATGGTTTAGCTTATGTGTCTGATAAAGGTTTTGGCCTCTTCTTTATTACTTTTCACCACAACTCCATTATTTTTGAGAGTATGCTTAGCTTTGAAAGTCCTCTAACTCTTATGTAAACAAAATCTTCATTGGGCAGAGTTTTGGAATTCTCTGTTTTACAGCCCTTCTCTCTCCCTGGGCAAAATCTCTGAACTACAGCTGGAACAGAAGATAGTGGTAAGTTTCTCTCTGAGTGACACTCCTGCTTAGGAGCCACACATTTGTCAGGGGTGAGGGTTGAAGTTAGCCTCTGGGACTTGCTTATCCTGACATGTGAATTCCATGCTATGAAAGAAGTGGAGTGTGGGTGATTGGGGCCCCTGTATGCTCAAGATTGAGCCTCCATTCTTTGAGTAGAGATTGAGTGGAAGAAGTGAACCCTCACCTCTCAGCTGAACTCACCAGGAACTTATCCTCTGCAACAGTTAGTTGGAGGGTGGGATGAGAAATATTAACATCCTCCCTATCCTGGGAAAATACCCTAATCCTTTACTGGGAGCTGGGTGGAGAGGGGGCCCTGTTCTTGGCTGCACCTGAGTGAGGTGGAATTTCCACCATACTGGGCTGGGTGGGAGAGGAAGTAAATGGCTCATGGTCCAAATAACACAGACTCTGTTTCTACTGAGTTTTAACAGAACTTCTTGAGTAAATGTTTCTTCATTTGCTGTATGTCTTTAGAACTATTTCCTGAGTCTTCAAATTGTTGCTTTTAAAATAATTTTCAGCAGTTTTGCTGAAAATCAGGTCTCCCATTTCCTGACATAGTTATTCCAGAAGTGGAACCTGAGATAAACCTTAACATAGAGGGCTAAACCATTGGGGTGAATTGTAGGTCTATTCACTGAGAAAGGAGTTATTAAGGGGAAAAAAAAGGCAAGCATGTGAAAATCAAGAGTTCTTATTGAAACTAACTTCCAGTGCCTATTAAACATCTATAAACAGTTTGTTATATAAACGTGAATGTCAAGGTACATATTAATGCACATGTTATAAATTTTGGATTCAACATATAGATATTATTTGAAGCCATGATCCTGGATGAGAACCAGTTGAATGGATGTAAATAGAAAAGGATTCCCCTCAATTCTTTTCTTTTTTATTGTGCTCTGGAAATTTTTCACACAGAATACAGTTTAAGAGTCATTAGTCTGACCTCTGGAGCATGTAAATATTTAGAGAATAGAAAGAAGAGGAGAAGGCAGGGATATGGACTGAAAAGGTACGACTGGTGACCTAGAAGAAAAGCAAGAGTGTGGTTTCTCCAGTCTTATGAAAAGAGCTTTTAAGGAAAAGGCAATGACTGAATAAGTCAGATGATACTGAGAGATCATGTACGATGAGGTCTAGGACCACTGAATTTTGAGAAATTATGTTTATTCCAGATCTTGATAAGACCAATTAGAGTGGAGTAGTGGTAATAAAAGACTGATTTGACTGATTGATTGTTTGAAGTGGAAAACCTTTGTAGTCCAGATATGTAACTAAACTATTGATTAGATGTTATAGATGAAAAGAAACTTAAATATGATAAAGCCTAATTAAAAAGGAAATTTCTTCTTAGTCAATATTAGTCCATGCAAGCATATTGATTAAATTTTTTTACTGTCAACCATTAGTGTTGGGATGCTGCATTTTAGAAAGTACTAAATTTGGCTGTGCTCTAATAAATTCTGGTATGGTTTCAAATTAGAAAGATACTTTTATTATGTACACTTTACTTTGGTAGTATCATCAAGTAAACTGATCCACAATCACAAGAGATGAAGCATACATAGCGGAAATTGTAGTCCAGGGCCTTTCTCTACTAAAACAACAATGTTTTTCTTTCCTTTTAGAATATCTATTTTTAATGCAAAAACTGTCAGCTACTTTTTAAAAATGTACTTGTGAGGACCCACAGATTGATCGGGATGCCTCTAGTAAGGAAGTAGCAGTGATAAACATAATCAAACAATCAGTATAGATTCTGGTTTATCAGCTGTGTACAATTGTTTAGTAAGTCCAATATAGTATCTCATTTGGTAGAGAAACTTTTTTATTGTCATATACTCAGCATTTAGCGTAATATCTAAAATACAGTGGATGTTTAAGAAATCCTTTAAAAATGACTGATAATTAATAATGTGGATCATATAAGGCTGAAGAAACATGGTTTAAAAACCAGCTTAATATAAATGAATGCTTCTTTGTGTCAGAATATTTGTATCCAGGACAAGAGGGTGTGGTATATGAGATTACAGAAGTGCCATTGGGAGAGGAATTGTTTATCATCTACTGATACAACATCACAGACAATGTAGACTTTGCCTATGCAAACCTACATTCAGACTCAACACCTGGAATCAAGACTCATTCTTGAATATCCAGCAGTTTGTTAAATTCTTAATCATTTTAATGATTTTTTTAGATTCTTCATTATTCTTTGAATAAACTTGTATTACATGTAAATGATGACAGTTTTATCTCTGATTCTATTACACAGAATATCATTTACCTTTTATTTTCTAAAATGAAATTGATATTTCTGTATTGACCTTGCATCCAGAGACCTTGATACATTCATTCCTTAATTCCAGGAGTTTCTTTGTGGATTCTTTGGATTTTTCTACATATGGAATCATGTCATCTGTGAATAATCTAGATTTGTTTCTACCTTTCCAATTCTTATAATTTATCCAATTCTTTAATTATCTTTTCTAGTTTTATTCCTTTGGTTAGGAGCTCCAGAACAATGCTAATTAATAGCAGGCATCCTTCTCTTCTTCCTTTTGTTACAGGGAAGGCTTTCAATACTTCATCATTAAGAATCAGGTGTTCAATAGGTTTTTGTGGGTCCCTTTATCAGAGAAAAGAAAGTTTGGTAAATGGTCTTCTCATGAATCATGTTGAATTTTGTTAAACAATTTTTGTCCCTATATGAGATAATCCTTTTTTCCTCTTTCACACTTCAAAGATGGTTAAATACCTTTACTGATTGTCTGACATAAATTACCCTCACATTCCTTGAGCAAACATGGTGTGCTCATGTTTTGCTTAGGCTTTTTGATTTTATGTTTATGAGTAAAATTATCCTGTAATTTTTATTTCATGTACTATTTTATAAGGTTTTTGTGTCAGAATTATACTAGCTTCTTGCAATCAGTGGGAGATGTTTTCCATTATGCTGTTCTCAGTAAGAGTTGTAATATCCAAATTACTTCTTTCCTGAATAGTAAAGACTAGAATTTGTCCGTGTGTGTACATGCTTGCGTTTGTGTATGTAAAGATTTTAAATTATTTATGTAATTTCTCTAATATAATAAGAGTGTTTAGGTTTTCTATTTCTTCTTACATCAATTTGGTAAGCAATACTTTGCAGGCATTTTATCAAGTCAACCAAATTTTCAAATTTATTAATATAAAGTTGTTATAAAATATTTGTACCATTTGAATACCTACAACGTCTGTAGTAACGTCTTTTGTTCATTGATAATATATATACTGTTGCTTTTTAAATGTTTTATTATTCAGTTTCACCTTAGTCAATTTTATTAGTTGTTTTAATAAATCTACCTTGGGCCTCATTGATCTAACAGATTATAGGTTTGCATTGTGTTTCATTAATATCTACTCTTCGTTATTTCCTTCCATTTACATTCTGAGGGTTTATGTTTTTGTTGTTTTATCATTCTTGTTTTTTATCAGCATAGATGTTTGACTGTTAATTTTTAACCTTTTTCCTCTTCTAATATAGTCATTTGAGGCTATACATTTCCCTGTAAGTACTGATTTGGGCATTTCACAAGTTTTGATAATAATATTGTAATTATTGTTCAGTTTGGAACACTTTCTAATTTCAACTATCACTTAGAATTTGGCCTATGGCTTATTTTAAAGTGAGTTTCTTAATGTCTAAACATATGAGGATTTATCAGTTAACTCTTGTTATTTATTTCAAGATTAATTGCACTTATGTCAGACAAAAAACTCTATAATTTCCATTCTGTAGGCTTTTAAGATTTGCGTTATGCTAGAGTAATGATCTGCTTTTTAAAATATTCACTTGAATAGATTCAAATAAAATATTCAATTAAAATATTCAGTCATTTCACAGTATATGTAAGTCAAGTCATTATGCTGTATATCTTAAACTTATGCAGTACCGGGTGTCAATTATATCTCAATAAAACTGGAAAAAATATTCAGCTCCAAAGAGCTATTATATCTATTATAGAGTAGTTGGATTAAGGGCTCAATGTATGACCAATATGCCAATTTTGATGATAATGTTTTAATTCCTTTTTTTGCTTGTGTTACTGAGAACCGATTTTATAATCTCCCATCAAAAATCTGCATTTAGCTATTTCTTCTTATAGTTTTCTCAAATTTTGCTTTGTTTTGACACCATGTTTCTATAACTATAATGATTTAAAATGCTAAATATACATGGTGAGTCAATTTTTATCATTATGAAGTAACATCTTATAGGTTATTAATACTTTTTAACTTAGAGGTTCATTAGCATTGTTCTGTTTAATATTTGCATAATATATGATTTCCTACCTTTTGAATGAATTTTTTCAATTCACATTTTAGTTTTGTATGACATAAACTCCTAATAGTTGTTTGCTTTTTTTAAAAAAAGATTTTATTTTTCCTTTTTCTCCCCAAAGTCCCCTGGTACATAGCTGTATATGTTTTAGTTGTGGGTCCTTCCAGTTGTGGCATGGGGGATGCCACCTTAGCACGGCCTGATGAGTGGTGCCATGTCCATGCCCAGGATCTGACCCGGCGAAACCCTGGGCCGCCGAAGCAGAGCACACGAACATAAGCACTTAGCCACAGGGCTGGCCCCTAAGTTTGCTTTTGTACCTAGCCTCATAATAATTGATTTTTAAACTGGAATATTTAGTCCATTTGTATTTAGTGTAATTACTGAGATACGTCAAGCTACATCTCATCTCATTTAGTGCTTTTTATCTCTTTTCTATTCTGTAAGTTTCTCTACCCTTTGTGGCATTTTTTAAATACCTGAGTATTATGTTTCATAACTATATTTTTACTGTACTAATTTAATATTTACTATTCTCTTACGTTAGTGGTTATCCTACAGGTTAAAAGTGAAAATTTCATTTATGAAAATCTAAAATTATTTGATTACTGAAGATGATTTGAGATAATGTGACCTCAAAATGCTTGATTTCTAATTTATTCTTCTCCTAACTTATATTCAATTACCTATATGCATTTTATCTATCTATATTGTTTAAACTGAACAAGATATTATTATTGCTTAAAATATTCAACCCTTATTATATTTATTTGCATGTCTTCAACTATGATTTTTTACAATTCCTTCCTGTGTCTCTGGTATTTGATCTGTGACAATTTCCTTGTTCTTTAAAATAGCCCTTTATAATTTCCTTAAAATGAATTTGTTGGTGATTAGTTCTCTCAGTGTTTATTAGTCTCAAAATGTCTTTTGCGTTCAATCTTGGATAATAATTTTGCTGGTCTTAAAATCCCAGGTTGGCATTTCTTCCCCCATAACATTGAAAATATATTTTATGGGTTATGTCCCCATAAAATAAAAAAATGAATAAAAAATAAAATTTGTATGTGAAGTGCCAGCCCCCAGTATCTCAGACTGTGGCCTTATCAGAAGATAGAGACTTATCTGGGGATAAAGATAATGTTAAAATTAGATCATTAGCATGGACCATCCAATGTGATTGGTGTTCTTATTAAAAGGGAGAAATTTGGACATAAAAATACGTATAGAGGGAAGGTGATGTGAAGAAATATAGGGAGAAGATAGCCACCTACAACCCAAGGAGAGAGGCCTGGAATGGATCCTTACCTCACAGCCCTCAGAAGGAACCAACTCCCCAACACCTTGATTTTGGACTTCTAGTCTCTAGAACCGTGAGACAATACATTTCTGTTTTTTAAGCCGCCCAATGTGTGGTACTTTTATGGCAGTCCTGACAAACTAATAAATATCCCATTGTTCTCTTTAAGGTTTATGTTTAGAGGTCAGCATCAGCTTAAATACTGTTCTTTAGTAGTAATTTATCTTTATTCTCTGAGTGTTGCTCCCTTTTTATTTTGGTGTTTGGAGTATTCACTATGATGTTATTAGGTGATGAGATTTTTGGGGGGAGTGGACTTAGCATATATTGAGCTTCTTGAGTTTGTGTCTTCCATCATTTCATCTCAACTTTGCTTGTTTCATTTGTGCTCTCCTCTGTTAGAAATTCTCAGTAAATATATATATTAGAAGAACATGGATACTCAAGTGTTTCAGCAACTTTTTTTGAAAACATTTTCCTTTCTCCATAAAATGGTTTGGCTTCCTTGCAAAAATATCAATTGACCATATACATATGCATCTATTTCTGGGCTTGCTGTTCTGATAATCTAATATATTACCTATTCTTATGGCAATGTCCCACTTCCCTGACCAATGTAGTTTTATAGTGTATCTTGAAAAGAAATAGTGTAAAATCCTTCAGTTTTGTTCTGTCTTAAATATTATTTTGACTATTCTAGATCATTTACCCTTTCTTAAAGATTTTTGAGTTAATTTATCAAAATTATATTTTATTGGACTTACATATTTCTTTTTTCTATTTTTTATTTATGTTTTTTGAAACTCTATTATTCAGTACTCTTATCATTATGAAGTAACTTTCATTATCTTCAGTAATCTTCATTGCCTTGAGGTTTACTTTGCTATTATTAATATAACCATTCCAGTTTCTTATCATTATAGTTTTTCTAGTCATATATTTTTACATATCTGAGTTTTTACATTTAAAGTGTATCTCTTATAAGAACTGTAAACTTTCAACTTATTTTTAAAATTTTTATTAAATATTTATTGCTTGTTTATATTTAAAATGTAACTATTGATATGTTTCTATTTAAGCCTACAAATTTGCTGTCTCTTTTCTGTTTTTCTTCTCTCTCTTTCTTTCCTTTTATCCTCCAATCCTGCCCGTTTTGTCAACTGATTGCTTTTTGGTATTCTGCTTTATCTTCTCTATTGCCTTTTTAGCTAAGCTCATTTTTATTGTTGTACATGTCACTGAGGCTGGTTTTTTTTCCCTCTGGTCTTTGTTTTCTCCATGTTTCACTTTGGATAGTTGTATGTACATCCTTTCAACTTCACTGATCCTTTCCTCTCCAGATTATAATACGCCAATTAAATTCATTCAGTGAATTTTGCACTTCAGATATTGGATTTTTTAGTTCTAGACATTCATTTATCTTTTTTATTTCTTCTTTATCAATTTTTATTTCTCTGCTGAGATTCCTCTTCTGTTTATTAATTATGTCCATATTTTCCTTACATCCTTGAACATTTTTATAATAAATTCATATCTTTGTTTGCTAATTCCAGCATTTGAGGCAAATCTGGGCCTGTTTTTATTGACTGACTTTCTCCTGGTTAGGACCATATTTCCCTTACTCTTCGTATGTCTAGTAATTTTTTGAGAAGCTGGATTTAGTTGTCTTCTTTTAGAGAATGTTTTTGATAGTAAGGAGACAAGTAGTTAATTTATTGGCGTATCAGCTTGATCCTGTTGAGGATGGATTGTAGACTTGTTAGGGTGGACCTACAGTAGCCTTTACTCCAGGGATAGCGTAGCTTAGCTCTGGGGTCTCCTCAGTGTGCAGGTTGTCTGGAGAGGTATCTACACACTAACTGGTTGGAAGTTGAACATCTGCTAGAGATTTACAATTTTTGTAAACTTTGTTAAACTTATATATACCTTAGTAATTCTTCTCGAATAATCATCATGTAATATCACCCTGTGTATGTACAGTATTTGGATAAAAACTTAAAAGCATCGCTGTGCAAATTTGTGGGTCTCCTTCTAAGCTCAGCTCCTTTTCTCCATTTACACTGTCCCTTAAGTTCTATCCATGTCAGCATTCCTGAAATCTGATTTCTCTTTCCTCCACCCACCAACACCACTGAGCTCTATTTCCCTGTGCTTTGATTTGCAAATGGTCCCCAGGAATAAACTTGAAATGACTGAGGAGTTCACCTTGTGTTTTCTTTTCTCAGGGATCACCACCCTGTTCTGCCTCTTGTCAAAAATATAAAAGACAATTGATCTATATTTTTGCCTAATTTTATAATTGTTTATGTGAGAGGGTAAGTCCAGAACTCATTTTTTCCATTATGGCCTTTCAGAGTATGTTGTCAATAGGGTTGTTAACCAATAATTCTTTTTCATTTAACTTCGTTGCAGGATTATACCTTACTTTTCAGAAACAGACTTGGTAATATAGTTTTCAGTGGTCTATAAAATAAAAAGTGCTATATTATTTCCAAATGAAAGTTGAGACAGTGACCAAGTGTGCCATATCTTTCCCTTTTTGCCACAACCTTGAAAGCGTGTGTTGAGATGGAGACTGCATCATTTGGGTCCCTGAGTGATTACTGTGATCAAAGCCCCCTGCTGACTCATGCTGGAAATTGGCATGAACAAGAAACAGTTTTGCTGGGCTAAATCACTCACATTTGGGGGATTGACTTACTGCAACATAAACTAAATCATCTTTTCTGATATAAGAACTTTAATTCAAGTACCCCATGTGATCATTTCCCAGAAACCAAAGTTTGTTTAATGCTTCTTTGGGAATCAGAAATAATGCTTTACAAAGCAAGTAATTCTAAGAATTCCTTGAAATCACGAAAATAACCGTTAGCTATAACAAATCAATAGCACCATACAGTTGCCTAACAATATCACAATTTATTACGGTCAGATTATAGTAAAAACTCTATTTCATAATAAGATTGCTTCAGTTGTTCATCTTGAGGTTTATTCTTGTTTAGTGTTCAATTCATTGATTTATAACACCAAAAACAGGTTCTTCCTAAATGAAATTCAGAGACAAGACAATAAGGCTGACCATTGTTAAAAGGAAATATGAAACAGTTTTTATGTAAAATCCAAATATCAATAAGCACACCTCAATATTCTTCTTAAAAAGTATGAAAGGTAGTATAAATAAATACAGTAGACGTTACTCTGTAGAGAAGGTAGTAATTTTTTGATATTTTCAAGAATACAATTCTCTAGAATGGTTTCTGTGTAAGTTCTCTTACATTAGAAAAGTAAATACGTGTACTGTTAAGATGGCTTTCAGAATGATGTAGAGGTGATAAATTAATTGTCGAAGTAGTTAGTTTTTGAAAAGGGATAAAAATAATTTTGAAATTTGACAGAGAATTTATACTTATTGGTATCCATAAGGTTGTATTATTAGTTGAATGCATCTGAAAATTGTAGTACCACGACTAACAAATTGTATTACATATAATTTAGAGGACATGGCATAAAAATATATTAGCAAACTGCACCAACTCATTTTTTATGCTTGTGTTTGGTATGTAACATGGATACATCTAAGATGTTAATTGTTATTTAAAAGCAAATGCATGTTAGAAAGGAAAAAAAAAAAAATGTATGAAGAATGTATACAAAACTACCCCGGTGGATGTGTCAAAATGAAGCAGAAAACCAGGGCAAGCGGGTGGATAACAAAGTGGGAAAAATTCTGAGTAGTTACTAGGTTTTCTTATGAAAAACGTATTAGAAATAAAAAGTAATAGGCTGAAATGGGAAAAATTCTGTCAGATATTATCAAGAAACGGCTTTTAAACTCCCATGTTCTACCCGTATAACTTCCATAAATTCTATAGCATCATTTTAGACATTATTAATGTCTGCTGAGAAGAAGTTAGGGAAAGAGAGATTACCAGAGGACACTAGGAATTTTTTTTTCTTCTCTCTCTCTTACAAAAGCACTTACCAAAAATGCAGTTATAAGCAATCTCCTCTCATTACTTAAGTATTCATTCATTCACTCCCTCTTATATAATAATTCTATCAGACAATATTTATTTACTGCATGTGACATGCAATTTTTTTGTTTCTAGTTTTCCTTTACGCATTGAAAGAGCGTGAATGACCACGAAGTGTAAAAAATTTGGGGAGAATTATATTTCACCCACCAACTTTGTGCCATCCACAAATTTGAAATGCTGATATTTTATGTTTGTATACTATGTAAAAAACAGACTATTTTGCACATGTGTTGTTCATTTTGGCTCCTTAAACAAACAATAGGTGAAGGGCATCTGTTTTCATTTCTCTTATAAAACATGGTCAGTAGAAGTGGGTTAAACAGACGAATTTTACCTGGTCCTCTCAAAATTCAGAGAGGCCAGGCCCAGGAAAAAATACCATACTAGTTTATGAAATGACTGGCTAAGAATCATAAAAGTATTATTATTATTATTTATTATTATTATTTTTAGGAATCACCAAAGAGACCTAAGAATACAAGTGTAAAAGATTATATTTATACCATTAAGACTAGGTTTGTAATTGTCTAAGTAGAAATTTAGTTTGCCCAATACAAAGGCGATAACAGAATTTGCCCCTGGATATTATAGTACCCCTCCCCATAGCATCATTTCAGGAAATCTTAGAGCATATTTTTTCTTTTAGTTAAACACTGAAGAATTTTTTGTGGGGAGATGCAGTTAAAGGTGGAAGATATCTACAACTTCTATTTTATAAAGATGGGCATGACAGAGAGGGAGGGAGGAAGAGAAAGAGAAAGAGAGAATGCATGGAAACTTAAAGAAGACAAGAGAGAAAGAGTGAAAAAAATGCAATGAAAAGAAACCCAACTCCAAATTTATGAACTGTTTAACATGGGTGTGGTGGGTGAGTAATTTATTGATCCATACAATTGGAAAGTTTAGGGCTAGATTAATTTTCTCTCTGACTGAATCGAGTTGTTTAGGCAGTTATTCAGGAGTATCTCTCTGTCCTTCTCTTTCTCTTTCTGTTCCTTTCTCTCCTTTTCATTGATTGGCTGAATTCTCAGGCAGACATTTGCTATGTGGGAGTACAGCTAGCCTTAAAAGCTTCAAGTTTATGTTATGCTCAGTGTCTATGATCTGAAAAGAAGAATGTGCCTTTTTTTCAAAACTTAGAGCAAAAATCAGGAGGGTGTTTGAATCATGTGCTTATGTGTGAATTAATTGCTTTGGTCATAGAGAATAATACCCCTATGAGAACTGGACCAGTTCTAGAGAGAGAGCCCCACAGGGCCGCATGGACTGACTGTGGGGAGCGTAATGTCAGTAAAGGAGACCGAGGAGCACTGACTTAACAGAGATGTTTACTCCAACAGTAATCGGGGAATTATAAAATTGAAACCATAGTGACATACATTTTACACACTTAGAGTGGCAAAAATTACGAAGTCTCGTAATGCTAAGTGATTGCAATGATGCAGAGCTAAGGAATTCTTATACTCTGTGGCAGGAATGTTAATCAATACAACCTGTTTGGAAAGCAACTTCCTCTTATCTAGTAAGTTTGACCTACATTCTGGGATATCCAACCCTCCCCCACCTAAGTATAAGCCCTAGAAAACTCTTGTCTGAGTGTAAAAGAAAACTTGGAAAAAAACATTTATAGCATTGTTGTTACTGATTCTGATATCCTAGAAACAACCTACAACATTATCAGTGGAAAATGGATCACTAGCTTGTGGTATATCCGTATGACAGAACATAGCAGTGAAGACGAATAAACCAAAGCTACATGTATAGAAATTGATGTATCTAATACTGTATGAAAAAGAACTAGTCATTGAAAAATACAAGTAATATAAAGGTGTGTGTATAGACACACACACAGTAGGTACATATATGTATAATTCAAGACACGTGAAACTAAGAAAAATTTTTTTTTAAAGATTTTATTTTTTCCTTTTTCTCCCCAAAGCCCCCCTAGTACATAGTTGTATATTTCTCATTGTGGGTTTTTCTAGTTGTGGTATGTGGGACGCTGTCTCAGCGTGGTTTGATGAGCAGTGCCATGTCCGCGCCCAGGATCCGAACCAACGAAACACTGGGCCGCCTGCAGCGGAGCGTGCGAACTTAACCACTCGGCCATGGGGCCAGCCCCAAGAAAAATGTTTTTTAAGGATTCATACAAGAGTAGTAAAATTATAAAACGGGAGTGATAAAAACTCACTTGAGGATAATGTTGACATCTTGAGCTCCCCCGGATGAAGGGAGATGTGATTAAGGAAAGACTACACTGCGGTTTCACCTATGTTGGTGACAACAGCTATTTCTTCAGCTAGGTGGTGGCAGGGAGCCTCCGACAGGGATATAAGGGTGAATGTAGACTCAGAGTTCGTATCGCTACTTTATTTGCTGGAGGAAAAATGGTTACTCATCCAATTCCAAAAAAGAAGACAATTCCTGTGCGGAAAAAGAAACAAGGATTGGTCTCTGGCAGGATCCTATGAGGACTGCAAGTGCTGAAGGCTCAATATCTCTTCTTCTGAGAGGAGCCTCCCTTGCTGGCCCTTGGTGACCCAGCTCTCCTTCTGACTCTTCTCCTCTCCCCGAGGACGCTCAGCATACTCTTCCTCGTGTGAGTTTTTAGTGCCACCCATAATGTAACTAAAGCAAAGTACAGTGCTTATTTCTATTTGTATTTCATGAAAGCAGCTTATTTTGTTTTGTTTCAAACTTGGTTTTGTTTTTTTTGAGCCCATGATAATTCTAAATTAGGAATTTCAGAACACTGAATTTACTTAACTGTATTGAAGCTTGGTTTTGTTTTTCTCATGGGAATTTCCAATCTTTTAATAATACTTTTGTTCCAGATCTTGAAAATATTGACAGACCTATAAAATTAGAGTTATATGGGAAGAAAGGATCCATCATGATATGCTCGAGGAAAAGACACCGGAGATAATCAGACATATTCATTTTGATCTTTGCCTTGTTTTCTTTTAAATTAGGACTAAACAGTGCCAAGAAGCCCCATGGAAATATGTATTTTTGAGCACTTTAGAGACTTTTATTGAAGAGAATTTTCCAACTCATGTGTTTGACTAATTTAATGTAGAAAATGCAAAGACAGTAGAGAAATTATTAAAGCCTTTCTACTTGTCAGCAAAACGTGCCTTTGGCTACTAAATATGACTGTAAGAATTGTGAACGTTCCAGAAAGGCAATGGAGCCATCTCTGAGGGGAACAAGAAACTGGTTGTTGTTTTTGTTTGTTTGCTTTTAAAGAATATATACAGAATATATATAAAGAATGTATAAGAATATGTACAGAATATATATAAAAGAACCAGAGAAAATATTTGGATGTATGTTAGATACTTTATTCCTTTTATGGAATGTATTATTTTGCTTACATGTTTTCTCTCTCTTTCCTGCCAATTCTCTTCACTTGTTCTATCCCTGACTGCCCTTTGATTTTGAAGTTGCTGACATGAGCTTCCTCAGAGATATTCCTAAGGAAGCATTTAGTCTTCCTACATCGGTTAGCAAGTTGGTGTTTAAGATGACTAATAAAATATAGAACTGCCTGGATAATTCCACCTCCCATGATCTATTTGCTCGGGAATCAGAGCTTCCTACCAAGAATCATTCAGGCATTTTGCCCTCCTGCAACTCTGGAAGCATCACTGGGTGAGATGCAATTGAACTGGACATTACTGCCCCTCTGAACAACTGGATCCTGACTTGACTCAACCCAGAGAATATGTGATACTCGGAACATGAAAAACAGAAAAAGACACCCCGAAGCATGTTAGGATATAGTAAATTCAGTTTCATATAGCCTAATATATTAGCTTTAAATATAAACATTCACAACAAAGCAATATATGTCCAATTACATATATTTATTATTTTCCATTTACAGAAAAGAAAAGCAGTGTATGGAGCACAATATACTCAAAATTATTTTCTGATTTAAAATGTTTATTTACTATCAATGCATTGCTAATTGCTTGCAATTTTGCCTCCTGTAATTATACTAATATGTTGAATAAAGTGTAATCTGCAGTATTAATTTATAAATCTATTTTTTCAATTGGATGATTCTACATGCATTTATTTATGGCATAGATGCGTCCCTTCTATTCTGGGTGCATAAATATTTTCTTATTTGCTGTTCTTTATTTAAATTTAATGAATTAAGATTGCAACTCATGTTGCCATACCCACTCTACTAATATTTCTCATAGTTTATGTGACACACAATATAGCAATTTTATGTTAATAAAGTATCTCCCATATAATGACATTAAGTATTATGCCAAGAAAAGTCTTACTGGTATGTGTACATATAATGTGTATGTATGTGCTTGTATATAATACATTTATATGTGTTTATACATATATACAGTAATTGAATGCACTTTGATGTCATTAAATCAGTGATACATTTTGTGGATCAATTCATCCAATAATTAAGTATATTTGAAGGAAGAAACATAGTATACATTTTAAGGTTTTATGTGTATAATATCTATAATATCTTTCAGGTGGTTCAGATTTAATGTATGCTTGAGTGTCTTGAAAATAGATTGAAACACAGAGGCCTCAAAACTCAGAAGTTACATTTATCCACACATTGGCTTTTTGAACATCATCCAGTTGGGTTACTATGGTTCAAAGATTAAAAGCACAATATTGGAAGGATAGACCAGGATTAGAAGAAAATACACTCAACTGAATACAAGCTGCCGAAATATATTTGAAGATCAAATGCAATGACTGTGACCAAGAACAATATGTCTGCCATGGTTTCTCTAATACTGTCATTAAATTCCATAAGGATAGTTCTTTGCTTAAAAAAAAATTTACAAGACAATAGATTTTAAAATACAATTCACACTGTTTTGAACTTGACGTCCACAAGATTAACACCAGTTTTATCTTATTTAGCATTGTCCCAGTTGAAGCTTTTCAAATTTTATATGTGGACCTGAAAACATGTAGGTAGTTTCAGAATATAAGAAAATTATACATCTTATTTTCAGAGCAATTATCTCTCACGTTATCAGAGTTTGGAATTAATTTTCCTTTTGTCAAGACCTCTTTAGAAGCTATGGAGATGGGAAGGTGTAAGTTACTAAAGCCCATGGGGTAGAATTGAGAGGAGGGCTGAGACGGGGTTGAGGACAAAGGAAAGGGACAGAAAGCTGAAGTCTAGTGCTCATTCACCCACCTAACATTCTTCTACTAAGTGCCCACTAGAAACCAGACACAATTTTAAAGTTGGAGGATATTTTGGAATACAAAGATGATCTCATGTTTTGAATTTCAGAGGGTCGTATATTTAACAAATGATAGCAGTACATTTTCTTAGTCCGTTCGAGCTGCTATAACAAAATGACGTAGACTGGTTGGCCTCAACAACAGAAATTTATTTCTCGTGGTTCTGGAGGCTGGACGTCCAAGATCAAGGAGCCAAATGACCAGTGTCTGCTGAGAGGCTGCTTCCTGGCTTGCAGACAGCTAGCATTTTATTGTTTATTCACTTGGCAGATTGCAGAGAGAAAGAAAGCAAGCTTACTTGTGTCTTTTTATAAGGGCACTAATCTCATTTATGAGGGCTCCACCCTTATGATATAATTACCTCCCAAATGCCTAATATCATCACATTGGGGGTTAGAATCTCAACATATGAATTTCAGACACACAGAAGCATTCAATCTATAGCATATGTAAAGATAAAAAAAGAAGTATGCAAAAGTGTCATATGCCTAGATCCCTGGCTGGGCTGGATTGTGCCTGATGAGAGTTTCTGATGTTGATAGCAGAGGAGAGATGTTCAAAATCTTAACAAGAGGGGAAGATATAGATCCACATAACAAAAGAGACAAATTGATGTTCTGGAAATAACAATTCCTCAACCTCTGACCAGTTTAATCTTCTTGTTGAAGCCCTCTTAGCTCTCAAATTAATTATGTTTTCCAAATATGTGAGTAGATTAATGTACAAAATTGTCCAACAGATTGGAAATAGATTTCCAATTTCATGATGTAATTACATTCGTTTAATACTATATTTTAATAAATCAAGAAAATTATTGGTTAGAAGATACATTGGGAAGTACTAAAAAGAACAAATGTAGCTATTTGCAAGATTGATTGTAATACGGCTTCACAATCAGTGATAATAGAGGGGGAACAAATTTCAATATTAGAATCCATGAAATGTAGAGTAAGTAAAGCTTCACAACTGAATAATGCTTTATAAGTATGTTGTGATGAGGAAACTGTTGGTCCTAGTGTCTGTGTGCAGAGAGAAAACATGAGAGCCATTCAGTCCACAAGTATTTATTGAGCACCCAGCCTGTGCCAGGTATAATGCCAAGTCTTTGGGTTGCAACCAAGAGCAAACCAGGCATTGTCTCTCCTTGTGTATATGCAGAGTTTTTAACTGGCTAAACCTACAAACCTTATTAGGACTATGCCAGGCATTTAGAGACCAGATCTATGCCCAACCATCCTAGCCCAGCAATACTCTATCAAATTAGACAGCCTCTTGAAAAGGATAACAATTAAAAATATGATCCAGGTGTAAAACACTGCAGAGATTAACAAAATAATATATATATTTCTCTTCTTTTTCTAATAAAAAATACATGTTAATGGTTTCCTGTCTACCAGTTTCATTTTCAAACCTTTCCTCTGATCATAGGAGCTGATGCTGTGGAAGCTCAGTGTAAAAGATTTGAAGTGAGAGCGAGTGAAGATGGCAGGGTGCTGTTTTCTGCAGATGAAGATGAGATTACCATTGGGGCTGAAAAGCTGAAAGTTACAGGTACTGTAGATTGACATCTTGGCACATTGTTTACTCCTTGAAAGAATATGCAACTGAACAAGAAGCTACTTTATAAGATGTATGATTCCATGGCTAAAATTGAGTCTTGCATAATATCAT
This sequence comes from Equus caballus, assembly GCF_041296265.1. Taxonomy (NCBI): domain Eukaryota; kingdom Metazoa; phylum Chordata; class Mammalia; order Perissodactyla; family Equidae; genus Equus; species Equus caballus. The sequence goes on along the minus strand of NC_091710.1, from coordinate 35,198,350 downwards.
GATATCACATCATTTGAGTTTTGAATAGTCTTCAAATACGAAGGTACTGGTTGTGGTTGCAGAAGAGAATGTAAATAGTAGCCTTAGTGATATAAAAGCAAAGCCGTGTGTCTCCGGTGGGGATAGATGGAGGGAAGTGGGTGTGAATGGTGGAAGAAAAAGTAGAATCCAGACACTAAGGCTGACTAGAGGTGGTAGACAAAGAACATTTAGAGGGGTTATTTAAAAGTAAAAGATATGCAAAAGAAGAACTGAAATGTAATTATCAACTTTAGAATGAAGTAGAGGGGAAAGGTTATAATCACAAATAAACTAAATTCTCGCTGTTTAAGGAATATAATTACCCTCAACACTATGTAAATCAAGAAATAGTGCTAATCACACATTATTTAGAAGTTATTAAAGTCATTATTTTAATATAAAGGGCATTAAAGTCAACTACCAGCTGAAATTAAAAAGCAAAAACAAAAACAAAATAGTTAAAAGCAGCCTGGGAGTGGGACTAATTGATGAAGACTATTTTAAGCACAATCTTTTTTGAATTACTTGATTTGCAACCATGATACATATTATGTTGACAAGTATTTTAAAAGTACCCAAGGAGGCCTATATTTAAGCAAAAAACAAAAAGGAAAAAATGAAATACGTTTGACTTAGTGTTTCCCAAACGCTTGAGTTTGGGAATACCTTGTGGGATATTGATCATATCTATTGAGGTCAAACTGAGGCCTCTGGGCAATGTGAGAGCAGTCAGCACGGTAATTAAAGAAAACAGGCTCTGCTTTCAGGCTGTTTAGGTTGAATCCTACCTCTGCTCTTCGATATTTTAAATAAACTCTCTGTGCCTCCAATTTTCCTTCATCTAAACGATTGAGATGATGATGACTTTAGTGCTCAAATTACACTAGTGCGCGTGTGTGCCTATGTGTGCATGTGTGTGTTCAGAATGTCCTTGACACATAATGAAGACATTGTAAAGGTTAACTCTTCATTTTTCTTAACAAAGAGAATACTAATATTGTTAATGGCCCAGATATGAGAGCCTGTGTGGATTTCAAGAAAGGTGTACTATTAAATGGCAATGGAATTCAACAAAGATTGTTGAATGGGGATCCTCACTGGGCATCCGTGGGCTCGGTCACAACCCACTACCACCATCCCTACTGTCGTCCATGACCTCCTTTCTCTCATGAGAGTATCCTGTTGAGAAGCTGGAGCTTGCACCATCGAGTTGGTGTTTGGAGTGGTCCTCACGACTGCCCATTTGACTCATTTCTTTTTCTTTCTTAAGACTCCTGGAAAAAGTCAGGAAAGGAGGCATGCGTGTGGGGCAAAAATTGACTTTCTTGAGTTGGGGGACAGGGCAATAAAAGCTTGAGGGTTTTTTGTTGGCACAAAGCACAGACAAATCGGAAAGGACATTGACTTTAGGGCCCTTGGCACTAGTATTTTAGTTGCTGGTTGGTGGGCAAGTGAGGAACTCAGACAGAAATGCACTTGGGGATTAAGCAGATACAATTTCAATATTTAACAGTCTTTGAACCTTGGTGTTGCCTATTGGCTTTCAGCTTTGATATCAACATAAACCTGAGATAGCTTTTAGGATATTACACGCTTATCCAAAAATTGCTTCATCCATATTCACATGTTCCCATTGTGTACTTTGCACTCATAAGTGAAGGGAAGTTCTAGAGCTCTTGACAGTTTTTATGATCTCATGGAATTTTAACTTTCTCTGATGTTTTTATTACCTTGACTTATCTCATAGCAGTTGTAGTGAAGTGCTGTCTTCACAAAACTAGACTCATTAACTAGATTTTTAAAATTTTTTGTTGAGGTCAGTGGATACACCTTTATTTTCCTCTTTTTCTTGGTAGCCATCCTTGGCTGCCATCCTTGAACTGTTAATTGGACTATTTAATCAGGGGAGAAAGTGCTCCCTGAAAAATCTAAGTTTTTCTGCATTTCAATTAACCGCCTTCAAGCAGTCACCTATGCTAACTTAACCACTCTTTCTCCTTCTCTCCAGCTCTGTGCATGAGTGAATGTGTGTGTGTGGTGCTGCGTGGTATGTGTGAATACATAGATAAATATGTATGTCTCACTCTGGCTTTCTTTTTCTATTTCTCTATCTGTCTCAAATATATATGCATAGCTTTGTGTTTATTCTTCACAATACTCTTGATTGATCTATATTTTCCAATTACCTCAGACAATTAATCCATTTTACAATAGAGATGTATACCATATTATATAAAAGATCTGAAATAATAAAATAATATAATTTTGAGGTCATAATTGCAGAATCCAGGCAGATTTCTATAAAGGGTTGAAGCACGACACTTAGGATGAAAGAAACACCAAAGAACTATGAAAATGTATGTAGCGAACAACAGTGAATTTTACCTGACGTGGATATACAAGAGACTCCACATTGTTAATAAATAAATGCTAAGCTGGGAAATATTTTAATTTGATTAGAATTTCCCCCAGTGCCCAGTCACATTTCTGTTTCTCACAGAAGAGCTTATATACCCACAGACACGCACAGAGACAAACACACATCCATACACACACACTCTCAAATTCCTGCTAGGTCCTTCCTCCTTCACCAGAATACACATATTTATAGCAGCTTTATTCCTTCTTGTGGTATTTCTAAAATAAAGGAAAATAAAGATATCAAAGGCAAATATAATTTAAAACTTCACATGCTTGGAGGAGAAAATTTTGCATAGTGTAGCGTCCAATTTAAGGGCCCTGGGATTGATTAGGAACCTCACATATACTTTAAAGCAGGGCCTGAATCATTTGACAATAATGCTGCAAAAAGACACTGACTCAGGGCGCTTCATAGAAATTAGGGAGCTGTGCTGACAAGACTTCAAAGTTACATGTGACAAGAGATCTGTGTGAGGTTTATTCTAGAATTTTAAATTTGGGGCACGAAATTTTCTATTTAAGCAATATCTATAGGAATTAAAATGGATCCTTTCTGGCTTTATACTTTATGAACAATGGTATTTTGTGCATGGACTTCCCTTGCAGGGTGACAGAAGTGGATAAATTTATTTAGACAATGAGTGTGTCTATACCCCTGAGGCAAAATCGTTTATGACTAAAATTATTCATAGATCTAATGTGGCTCAGGATATTTGCATTTACCCTACTTAGAAAGTAGCAGGAATTTACCTAAAACATTTAAATAATCCTAGGGTGCAGGGAGATAGAAATAAAATAGCAAATGGTCACCTGAACACCACCGCCCCTCATTGTCCCATCGCCATGATAAGCAATCATATGCTTAAAATTTGTTATTTTTTACTCTTGATATTACTTGACTTGGTCACTATTGTTTTGCTTAAATCTTAATTTGGATATGCTTATGTGAACCTAACATGCCCTCTCTACATCAACGAATATATAAGAGTTTTACACTTTCGCTCACATACGCATACTTGAAAACTTTATTTTTATTTTGTATTCCCTAATATTGGTCAAAGATATTAAGATATTAGTGAATGAAATTATCTTTTGAAACCAGGTAAACAAATAAAAAATATAAACCTTTACACTCAGAAGACTCAAATTTGCTGCCTTCAGACAGAATCAATCAACTGCAATTTGTACTTTCATTTGTATTCCAAGTAGTATTAACTTAGAAAACAGCATGGAGTATAAGTATTTGACTTTATAAAGTGAAAGACTTTAGCCCTGTAGAATACCTTCATGATAAATTAAAAGCTATTAGTTGGACTTAGAACTCTCTGCTTTGCCTTTGAGAGAACAGGAGAAAAAAGCTAAATGTATGAGAAGGAAGGATATCTCTCTTTTCCAGGCAGTAGAAATTAAAACTGGTAATCTACAAGAATCGTGAATCCCAACCCTGCTTCTACTCTGTGCCCTACTGTTTGCTTGAAAGCAAAGAGTCTCACTCCTTTGTCTCTCTTCTAATTAAATGATTGGAAAGATAGACAAGTTTCAGTGCTTGTTTGACAAGAGAAGAAAGAATTTTCCGAAGAGCTGTCTTTTAAATTAAACACCATGCTTCTGCATTGAAATCAATATTTTCTGGTTTGTTTTTATTAGTTTGTCTTCTACATCCTTGTTCTTGTCTGTTAAATTGGCACACTGTGATGGGGTCAGCTTTGGAATGAACCTTTCCATTAGTAGGACCATTGTTCCTCCCAGCTGTCCAAATGCCAAGAACGTGGTAACGCTCCGCCAACAGGACGGAGTTCTTTGGTCTGAATTAATGTGATTAGGTCAGGTGATCTCTTAATTTTCTCTGGTGTGGCATTTTAAGTCAGTAGACGTGGGGAAATCACTCACTTCCGTTTTCTAGTTGCTTTTTAGATTTGCTGAGGATAAAGATTTTAGAGACAATAAAAGCTAGTACCACTTTACCTTCCTCCCACAGCTCCAGGTTAAACCGATTGCAGGTTTTTAAGTGTGTAAATAATTAATGTGCCATCTTCAAAAATTAAGCTGTTTCCTCTGAGTACTTTACTGACCCCTTGGCTTATTTTATTTTTCATAACTCTCATTGAAATGTTTCCTACTTTTGTTAAAGCAAAATGTCTTGAAAATATAATTATATAACAGAAATGTGAAGAAAGTTGTAAAAGAGGACAACTCCTTTAAAACAGATGGGGTGGGATGTTTGAATCAACATCTTCTCTGTGTATTGATTTTAAAATTTGCCATTGATGTTTACGTTTTTTTCTATAGCTATGGGCCTCAGACACACATAATATCTCAGAGATAATTTATCTTTCCATTGTGTAAATGAACAATTTGATTCCTTATATATCATGATGAAGTTTAAAAAGTACATTCCTTATAGAATATGGTGTACTAGAATTGTTTGCAGTTTCTTTGTTTCTTTGCTGACTGGCAGGAGCCGGTATTTGCTCCTAGACGCTGTCCATATTCCTTCTCATGCTTGCCAGGTGCCCTGCCTCCAGGAACACTGGATTCAGTCCCTCTCATGATTTAAATCTCTCCAATTTCCCCTTTTGTTGCATCTCTCTTATTTTCTTTTCCGCCAACAGCTGGGAAAATGTTATCAGCTTTTAATAGCGGATATGACAACATTGCCTTATTACATTATCCAGACACCTGGATAATCCAGGATAATCTCCTTATTTTAAGGTCAATTGATTAGTAACCCTAATTACGTCTGTAAAATCCTTTTTGTCACGTAACACGTTTACAGTCTCCAGGACTTAGGGCATTAACATCTTTGGGTTATTCTGCCTGCCATATGATGCAAATAATGGACTCTCTCTAAGCCTTTTTTTTTCCTTCTTTAAATGAGCATTATAAGAATTATCAACCACTTAGAATTTTGTTGCCAATAAAAGTATATAAGAAAATCACTTAGGACCAACCTTGGCACAGATTTGGTGTTGATAAATACCATTTATTTGCACTATATAAAATCCACTACTATTCTTCTTATTTGTTTGATATTTTTCACATAAATACTTGTAAAGGAAAATAAAAGACGTCAGACAATGGATGAAGGAAGAAAACAAGAATTGAAAATAGATGAAATGGGAGTTGTATGTTCAATATTAAAAAGGGAAAATTGTACACTTTAGTAGAAATTTAGTGATATTTCATATAGGTTCCTTAGGGCTTAAAAATCTGCAACCCTCTAGGCCAGGTTGTTGCCCTTCTGCGTAAGTTTGAGGCTGTCACATACCATCATGTCTGTATTCCAGCATGGGAAGAGAAAGCAGGGGGAAAAGACTTCTGTTACATTATTACAATCTGGAAATAGCACTCATCTCTTATATATACTGTTGGTCAAACTTTAATGTGATTATTTGTAATGGCAAGGATAGCAGAGAAATGATAGCTCTAACTGGTGGCTATGTTTTGTATTAAAACTTGGGGTGGGGACTTTTATTAATGGCTTAAGTGAGAAAACGAACCATTTCTACCACAGGAAGTGATTTAATAATGTGGAATTCTAGTATGTAACTTCAAGGGGAAGGAAAGAAAAAATGCCTAGTGTTAATATACCACCCATTAGACAACATCCTCCTGCAAAATTACCCTTAAGTTTGCACTCTTCTACTATTCCTAGCAATCTCCCTGATCCCATTATATTTATTGCAGAAGACTCCTATGCATTTGATTCCGACATACCTATTTTCTAAAAGGCATTGCTGTCATGTCATTCAGGAGTTCCAGACCATGTCTTCACTCCCTTTTGTCATCTTACTCAAACTCCAGTACCAAGATACTTAAAAACTTTAAGTGTTTCTTTCCAACATACACACTCTAGTTTGATCAGTCAACTCACTCAATTTCCCATCTCTTTGCACCTTGGCATGCTTGAAGTCAAGGACTGAGTTCCAGAGAGTTAAAGTTAAAGTGGAAAATTTTGCTTTCAGGCAACTCAGATGTTGAGAGCCAAATGAAGAGTCAAGTCAAAATCAATAGAGGAATTCTGATGTTGAATCACTGGGGGAATTTGCAAACAAACATCAAGTCTGGAAGATTAACGGCTGAGGCTAATTTGGAGATTGAGACAATATTTTAGAGCAAGATGGAGACAAAATTTGTGAGAAACCAAGTTAGAAACAAACAATCCTGCTGCCTTGTGTTAGGGGTAGAAAATAACCTTGAGCATTTGCATCTCCATTTCTGGTTCAAAGGCCTGTAGTTATAGATGTAGAAGGATAACCCAAGATGATGCCAAGATTGACGGCAGATAGACCATGTTTCCTTCCCTCTTTCGTTCCTCCGTCCCTCTGTCCCTCCCTTCTTCCTTCCTTCTTTCCTACCTTCCTTCCTGGGAAGCAGGAAGCCAAGGGCAAAAACAGGCCAGTGGAAGCAGGAGCTAATATGTGAAGGGTGCAAAGACAGGTCAGTGGCATTTAGGGGTTGCGCAAGGATGGTGTCACTGCAGCTTGAGAAGGAAGCACGGCGGGGACAAGGGCGCGAGTGAAGAAAGCATCAGCAAGATGTGAAGGTCTGTCAGGTTCATCAATTTAGCTATGGGGGGGGAGTGAGCAAATAATTAAATATGTTGAAAATAAGAGGAGATAGGGTTCTCACATCTGGAGAAGGGTAGTACAGATATGGAGAAGAATAAAAGTAGAATAAACTCTGTCGAATTGGAAGTTCTGATGTGAACTCGTGGTTTTCAACACATAAAAGTAGATAAAGACATATGCATGGACGTGGGAGTGAATATGTGCTTGTTACATGTATAGATATCCATTTCCTAGACTGTCTACAGGGGTGGCTGGAGAGCGGCAACTATAGTAACACTGAGCACTAGTTTTCAGATCTTGTTTGAAAATGCCTTTCTCCAATAAAAAAAAATTAAGGACTTCTGGACAAAATACCTGATACTAAAGCTAGACCAGGAAAATTTAAGTAAGATGTGCCTTTCTTGTGCCAGAAAACAAGGAAATGTTCAATTAAGGATGGGAACATGTCAAAATGACACAAGAGCCATTTCTAAGAGGCTCTCACAGGTACTTTGAGCATCAATACGTATAAAGATAATGATAAATTTGACTAATTGAATAAAATGGGAATTCTATGAATGCATATTGATATAAATAAATAAATAAGGAGAAGACAAATGTCTTTCTTACAGTGGAATACTAACTAAAAACATAGAAGTAATTAAGGGATTAGAAAAGTGCCATTTGACAATCATCAGAGTAATCATTATTTCAGACAAAAATTTCAGTGGATAGTAAAACGAGTGAGAGAAAATGAGATGAGGCTTGAATTTTAGATAAGCTGAAAGCATATTTTTACAAAACATTAATTTTAAACGTAGAGCAGGTAACTTCACAAGGGTAAACTCTGGCTGTCACCATCTTACTCAGCTAGTGAAAAGAAACACCATGAGTCAGGGGACACGTGGACATTGTGCAATACCAGATAGGCTGTAACAAGAAGAAAGATCACTTCTATATGATTTCAAACAAAAATGCATAATCTGAGTTTAGTCATGAGGAGACGTAGCACAAACCCAAATTGAGAGACATTCCACAAAATATTATGGTCATGATGAAATCAAGGGAAAACTGAGGAAATCTTGAAGGAAAATGGAGATATTTGCCAGCAGGGTATACCACACAAATCTAGACTGCATCCTTTGTCTACAGGGTACATTACTGGGAAAAATGATGTTCTAGTTATCTATTTTTGTGTAACTATCCAAAACTCAGTGCCTTTAAAACAATGATAGCATTTATTTTGCTCACAACCTACAGTTTGGGCAGGGCTCAGTGGGGAAAGCTGTTTCTACTCCACCTGGTGACAGCTGAGGCAGCTCAACGTCTGGAAGCTGGTATCATGTGAAGGCTCACTCACTCATGTGCCTGGAAGCTGATCATGGTTATCATCAGAGACCTTAAATAGGGCCGCCTGCCAGTACACCTACAGGTGGCCCCTCCTTGTGCCTCAGTTTCCTCAACTTCATGGTGCCTGGGTTTGAAGAGTAAGCTCTCAGAGAGAATTAGGAAGACACTATCAAATTTTCTGAAACAGCCTCCACCATTTTATGAAAGGAGTGTTAGAAAATTTGCAGACACGTTTTAAAACCAATCACGTTTAGCAAAACTTGAATGGGGCCTCTGATCAAAGGACATATAAGAGTTTTTAAATTATACTCATGACTTTTCTCTAGGCTTAAAATGGTTTCCAATAAAAAATATAAATCTGAACATTATAATTAGTAAACCACAGGTAACATTTTTCAGAATATAGAAAAGTCTCTACGTGTGTCTTGGTCATCTCAGGCCGCTATAACAAAATATCACAGACTGGTTGGCTTAAACAATAGAAATGTATTTTCTCACAGTTCTGTGGGCTGGAAGTCCAAGATCACCGTGCCAGCATGGTTGGGTTCTGGTGAGCGCGTTCATCCTGGCTTGCAGGTAACTGCCTTCTTACTGTGTCCTTACATGTGGAGAGAGAATGAACCTTATAAGGGCACTAATGCCACTATGAAGGCCCCACCCTGTGACCCTCTCTAAACCTAATTATCTCCCAAAGGCTTTATCTCCAATTACTATCACACTGAGGATTAGGCTTTCCATATATGCATTTTGAGGGGGCAAAATTCAGTCTATGGCAACATGGTAAATTATTTTGTTAAATCTTGAAAAAAATCAAGTATATAATATTAAATTTCAATTCTGTGAAGATCTTTATATAGGGAAATAAAATTGCATAGTGTAAATTTGTAGCTTTCTGATGCTGTGGCTTTTATACAGTAGTAGATCTCAGAGAATCCAGATGCAACAATGACCGTGTGGTCCCTTAGCCTATTCCTTTTGAGCATCAATTGCTTCTGTGGGGTTTTATAGTAGCTGGATTGAAAATAATGGAAGACTGCAGTCCCTGTTGAGGGAAGAAATGCAGGCCTTCGTGTTGTTGATTGAAAAAGGATGTAGCAGTTTGAGTCCATTTCATTTCTCCTTTCGTTCTCTTTCTCAGTGGTAGTGTCAAACTTCTGGCCACCTTACTCTGTGGGATCATCATTTAATTACTGAAATAGAGTCTCAATTCTGATTTCTCTGGTCAGTCTAGATAACTCCAATTCTTTTAACCTTCCCACTCATGCTTGCAGTTAGGCTGGAGATCACTTTTTGACAAGGTCAAAACTGTTGTCAGGAAGAACTTTTGGATAAGCTTAAGCATCAGAGTAAGTGCTCAGGTTGAAGTCCCAAAATTCTCACTTTAGGAGAAAACTTACCAATTGAACACCAATCGTAAACTTTTATTTTGAAGTAGTGATAAGTTCACATACAGTTCTAAGAAATAACAGAGTGATTCCATGCAACATTTACCTACTTCCCCACAAAGGTAATGTAGGGGAGAAAGACATTTCCTCTACCCTCTCTGGGTTCATCTGGCCGGAGAACGAACTAAATTCATATGAGACAGAATAGCAGGAGAAAAGTTAAACAAAGCTTTATAACATGTATACATTGGAGGCTCAGGCAAGCTGAGCAACTCACCAAAATGGCTGAAGCCCCCACCTTAAATATCATATCCAGCTAAAGACAAAGGAGGATGTTGGGGGTGGGGGGAGTCAGTTACAGGAGGTTACCAGAAACAGGAATAAGATTATTATGCAGATTATGTCCTTGCCTTTGTCACTGATTAAGAGTTTCTAGAGATAAGGTCATCCCCTTTCTTCTTCCTGGTACAGAGAGGGAGGTATCTTTACAGATGGAGATTTCCTTTACAATGTAAAGGTCTCTTACAAAGGGTAAATAAATTCTACTTTCAGTTGTTTTCCTGTCTGCAAAGTAACCAGCCTCAAATAATCATCATGCCAAAGAAACATATCTTGGGGTGGCCAATTCCAGGCCCCCACAGTAATATCTTGCAAAACTATAGCATATTATCACAACCAGGATATTGACACTGATACAGTCAAGATAGCGACAGTTCCATCAGCACAGTGATCCATTATTGCTCTTTTGAAACCACACTCACCCTCAGTTTAGCCCCTGGCAATCACTTATCTGTTCTCCAATTCTATATTTTTCTCATGTTAAGAATGTTATGTATAGAAGCATTTGATAGTGACCTATTGAGATTGCTTAATTTTTTTTACTCAACATAATTCCCTGGAAATTCATTTAAGTTGTTGTATATATCAGTAGTTTCTTCCTTTTTATTACTGAGTAGTATTCCACAGTATGAATATATCATGGTTTATTTAACCATTCACCCACTGAGGAACATTTGAATTGTTTAGGTTTTGCCTGTTATGAATAAAGCTACTATGAACATTTGTGTATAAGGTTTTATGTAAACATAAAGTTCATTTATCTGAGACAAATGTCCAAGAGAGCAATTACTGGGTGATATGGTGGGTGTATATTTTGTTTTATAAGAAACTGCCAAGCAGTTTTACAGAGTAGCTGTAACATTTTATATTCTTTCCAGCAATGTATGAGTAATTCAGTTTCTCTCACTCTCCTTTAACTTTGATGTTGTCATTCTATTTTTATCTAAAAACTGTGTGGTGACATGGTGATAGCAGTGTAGTGATATTTCATTGTCCTTTTAATTTGCATTTCTCTAATGCCTAATGATGTTGAACATCTTTTCATGTGTTTATTTTTCATCCATATATCCACTTAAGTAAAAAAGGTGTTTCTCAAACAAAAGTTTTGAAAAAGAAAATAAGATGTTCAGATCCTATGAGGTTCTTCCCAGTCTATTCCGAGATTAAGGATTTTATATATGGTTTTCGTGTAAATAATTTTTGACATTACTTAGATCATATGTGTTTCCTGATTGCATAGGCATATTGAAAACTCTCACAAGTCATGAGCATTCCCAAGAACATAAGATGTCTATAGTTACTTATATTACTCATGAATGAAATAAAAATTCAGACGAGAAAGAGCCCTAATTATTATTTCAAAGTGGTAAGAATGGCTGTGCCTTTCAGAGGTAATGATGAAAAGTGGCATTCTGTAAATAACAAAAATGTCATTAGCCAAAGTGTTTGAAAAGTAGTAGAAAAAAATAGAGGAAAATGTAAAAAATGAAGTTCTAAGCCAAATAAATAAATCATATCCCAATACTCTTTCATTATTGTAGATTCTGTCCCCCATTTGACAAATGATGACTATTTAGGAATTATTTTTGAGTTACTGTTATGATGGAAAACAGTAAAAACATTTTTAACTTTGGCCCACTAAAAATGAGCTATCCGGGACTTACTCAACAAAATAGGTTCTGGACAATGATAACCTGTCAATGCATAGAAAATGTTCAGTTTCATGATGATGTAGCTGTTTTACAATGTCCGATTGGGAAGGAAGAGTAGGGTTCAGAGAGGAACAGTCTGGGCTATAACTACTAGAGGGATTCAAGGTGTAGTGATTAAGAAAATTGCCTCTGGCGTTATAACTGCTGCTTGCTAGAAGAGTAATCATGAACAATTTAGTTAACAGGTTTCAAAGTCATCAGTTCTTCATCTATAAAATATAAGGAGAATAAATAATAACACCTCATTGGATTTTCCTTGAACTAATGTGAACTAATCCATGTAAAGTACAATGTCTGACACATAGTAAGTGGTCAATAAATGTAAGAAATTATGATGATGATGATTATAACAGACATACAGGTATTAGTATTATGTGTTAATGAAATGATACTCTTCATCTTGTAGCACTTACTGTAAAGGCCATCTAAATTTAATCATTTATTATTTATCTCTCATACACACATAGCTATAAACAAGATAATGCTGAACATTTTAAGTAATACTGAATAATATTCAATCCAATGTGATAAAAGTAATTTAGTAGGTCTTTCAAAGGTATTTAAGTGAAAAATGATGTGCAGTCACGAGAAGGAAAAGTAAAATCAAAAATAAACATAGGCAATATATTATAACTTAAATTTTAGAATAAAAACATAAATCATCACAACTAATCAAAATAGTGAAATTAATAAGATACTGGCATAACTTTTTCCACTGACAAAGTACAGTCATTGGTATTAATTCATTTACTCCTCATTACTTAAGGAGATCTGTATTATTGCCTTCATTTTGCAAACCGAGTCTCAGCTTAAGTGATTTGCACAAAATACAGCTTTGAGTGGCAGACTGAGAAGTAGATCTGTGTATCCTCACTATCCTCCAGTCTCATTTCTTCATTTTATCTGTGTCAGTATATGCATGTGTATATAATATATACAGATCCTGATCCTGAATAAGAATTTCTATAACAAGAAGGAGAGCTTCTAAAATCTGATTTATTTAGTAGCTAGGTCATTATTTCAAGCAGATTTATTTAGGAGCCTGGAAAAAGTTAGAGGTTAAGAGGAATGAGCATACCTAAATACTATATATCTGACTTTCTCAAGTAAATCATTGAGAACTTGTGGAGTAGCCTCTCCATCTTCATGTAGCTATGTAAATTGAAAGCTTAGAATATGCCAAACAATGTCAAGAGAAGAGATTGAGACAAATGATTGATGTTATAATCGCTTTGGAAAAACAGTATTATAATTTTGGTCTGCAATTTAAAAGGTCTATTGCAATTTGAGAAAGAACTAATTTTAGTTTTAAGTCAACTCTATATTCATTAATCAAGCTGACCTTTGTCTTCAAAAGGGAATTGGTAGAATGTGTCAAAATAAATTTTATTCCGAATTTCACCTGTGGAAGTTTTATGTGGGTGTGATTTGCATAAGTGGATAAAATGTCCTTGTTCATATAAATGATAATCGGGCAATCTTTCATTTCACTATAAAGGTAGAGAAGGAAGGAGGGAGACAGGGAAGAAGAAAAGAAAAAGGTCTTACAAACTTGAATGGGTTGCTTACATTTCCCAGTTTAAGTCGTTGCATTAATTTCCTCTTGCTGCTGTAACGAGCACCACAAACTTAATGTCTTAAGACAACACAAAGTTATTATCTACAGTTCTGGGGGTTGGAAGTCTGACATGGTTCTCACTGGGATAAAATCAAGGTGTTTGCTGAGCTATGCTCTTTTCTGGGAGAATTTGTTTCCTTGCCTTTTCCAGCTTCTAGAAGCCCTGACACTTTTGGCTCCTGGCTCCTTCCTTCATCTTCAAAGCCAGCAATAGCTGGCCAAATCTCTTTCAAGCTGTCATGCCGCTGATGCTTGCTCTTGTGCCTCTCTTTTTCATTTGTAAAAATCCTTGCCATTATTCTGGACCCTGCTGGGTAATCCAGGATAATTTCCCTATTTTAAAGTGATTGGATTAGCCATCTTCATATCACTTGCCTTCTAAATTCCCCTTTGCTTTTAAGTTAATTTGTTCACAGATTTCAGGGGTTGGATGTGGATCTTTGGGTGTGGGGCAGGAAGAGAATTATTCTGCTACCACACTAACTGATAATTGCTCTCTAATTCATCAAACAATATTTTTACTCACTAAACTGAGAGTTCCTGGAAGATAAGAACAATACATATAGGTTTCCTACTTGAATTCAGAATTGGTAATGAAAAAAAACCTGAACTAGGAATGAGCATATTTGTGCTCACGTCATAATTAGTTTGTACTTTTTCTAACTTTGGGCCATCTAAATACTGTATGCCTTTGGGCAAGTTATTTAGCTTCTCTGTGCCTTCAATTCTTCAACTGTAAAATGGGAATATTAATTTTTTAAATTTGTCTCAGAGTTCTATTGTGAAAATATTATGTGACTTAACATTTGTTCAGTGCTCAGCATGTGAAGGAAGTAGTTTAAGTGTTCAGTAAATGTTAGCTGTGATCATCAGCATCACTAGCAGCAGTAGCAGTATTAGTAGTAGCAGCAGTAGTAATAGTAGCAGGAGCAGCAGTAGTAGCAGTAGTAGTAACAGTAGTAATAGTAGCAGCATCAATAGTAATAGCAGTAGCAGTGGTAGTAGCAGTAGCATTAGCAGCAGCAGCAATGGTAGCAGTAGTAGCAGTAGCATTAGCAGCAGCGGCAATGGTAGTAGTAGTAGCAGTAGCATTAGCAGCAGCAGCAATGGTAGTAGTAGTAGCAGTAGCATTAGCAGCAGCAGCAATGGTAGTAGTAGTAGCAGTAGCATTAGCAGCAGCAGCAATGGTAGTAGCAGTACCAGTAATAGTACCCATAGTAGCAGCAGCAATAGTAATAGCAGTAGCAGTGGCAGTAGCAGTAGCATTAGCAGCAGCAGCAATGGTAGTAGCAGTAGCAGTAGCAGTAGCATTAGCAGCAGCAGCAATGGTAGTAGCAGTAGCAGTAGCAGTTGTAGCACCAGTAGTAGCAGTGTTATCAGTTTCTCCATCTGTTACTTTCTGATAGCCCCACAAGGTTAATCTAAGGATCAGCGATACTATTGTGGGGACCTGGAATTGGCCACGCCAAGATATGTCTCTTTGGCATCAGGATTATTTGAGGCTCATTGCTTTTGATAAACTGGGACAGGGAAGGAGGCTCTGAGGAATGGAACTTGCCCTTTGTTAGGACACGTTTACGTTTGTAAGGTAAACCTCTATCTGTAAAAGGTGCCTCCCTCTCTGTACCAGGAAGAAGAAAGGCGATGACCTTCTCTCTAAAAACTCTTAATCAATACCAAAGGCAAGGACTTAAAATCTGCATTTTATTGTGCTAGTCTGGTAACCTCCTGTAACTGACTTCCCTCCCCCTCCTAACGTTGGCATCTCCTTAAAGATTAAGCATCTTTCTTTAGGCTAGGAACCGATTGCTGCGCTCATCTGTGACCCCCCAGCCCGAGGTAACACACCTCCCACCCTGCGGCGCTAACTGAGACAGCTGACCTATCTGCCGTTTCCATCAAGCGCTGTGCTGACAGAGCAGCCTCGTGACTATTGTAAAAGGGACTTTTCAATCACATGTGAAACACCCGTTTGGGGACTATATAACCACTTTGTGCACCCCACTTTTTCGGTGCCCTTTCTTCCTTCGGGAAGAAAGTCCCCGGGCCATGGTTCCTCATAAAGCTTTCTTTAATTTTCTCTTGCTATTCTGTCTCATGTGAATTTAATTTGTTCTCCGGCCAGACGAACCCCCCTTTTGGGGAGAGGAAATGTCCTCCTCCCCTACACTATGTATGAGAGAACACTATACAAATGACTTGAAATTAGGGCAAAGTATTTTCCTCTTCAAAATGTGGCCAAAGTAAAAAAGAATTTCCAAGTTGCCTCTTCCTAACTGCCCAAGTGACAAACACAAGACCAGTGCATTTATTCATCAGCTCTTTCGGCATTGGTTGAGAGGTAGCCTCAGGGCGTTAACTCAACCCCTGTCTGAAGGGCCTGACCTGGCATTCAGGGTTGACTCTCGGGTGCTGCTTGTGTGAACACGCTTCCTGGGCTCTGAGAAGCAGAGTGGTACTCAGCGCACACCAGAGGCGGGACGTAGTGAATAGGAGTCTGAGGAGCCCTGGGACAATCCTTACATCTGTGGCTGAAATCAGTAAGCCAAGGAAATTTGCCCATTTTGTTCTGAAAATAAAATATATGGGTGTTGATCATGGCTCTGCACATGAGCTACATATTAATGTCCTGTGACATGCATAGAAAATTAGAAAGGAAGATGTTTAAGGATAGTTAAGTGACAATATCATTGTTACCAATCTCTCTATATTAAGTACAATGCTCATTTATAGATCAGTTTCTGACTTACCCATGAGTCTTTTAACATCACTCCTTTTCCCACATACAAATACAAAACCCACACCAAACTGGCAAATACCTTCTGTTTCAGTGCATGGCCTCTTTTAAGTTTATGACTGAGAAATCATGTTAATTATTAGTTGGTAATTATTGATAATTATCCTGGCTGTTTTGGTCTTTAAAGCAAGCAGATCAGAATAAGCTGTTGGCAAGCAGTCTATTTACTCATCACTCCTTTATTGCATGAGAGGTAGCATAAATGCATGGAACCTCAGCTTTAAAAATTATCTAAAGTTTAAATTATTCCAAACTTCCAACCAAATTTGAATCTTCTTTACTGTATCTTTGTGATGTGGTTATTCTCCCTTTCGACACTTAGTGACAGAAATCTCATAACCTCTGAAGACAGTCTCATTTATATTTAAACAACATTAACTTAAAGAGTCATTTTGTCTCTAAAGGAGATCACCAAACACTTCTGTTTAAGATGACATCAAATTGAGATACTACTACCTTTTAAGAAGAATTGTGTACATTTTGTTGAGGTTGCTGGTTCACTTTTTAGGCAAATACCTTTAAAAGCTACTTTATGTATTAAAGTAGAAATTTTTAAGATGGACTAAGGTTGGGCCAGGCCTGGTGCCCTAGTGGTTAAGTTCCACATGCTCCAAACTTTAGTGGCCCATATTCGGTTTCCGTGTGTGGACCTACACCATTTATCTCTCAGTGGCCATGCTGTGGTGGTGGCTCACACACAAAAAGAGGAAGATTGGCAGAGCATCTTAGCTCAGGGTGAAATCTTCCTCAGCAAAAAACAAACAAAGATGAGACAATGTTTCCTAAATTTCTTTGCACATTAAGGAATAAGTATGAGTTTCTAATGAGGTGAAGGAGAAAGAAAAGAGCCTAAAAACAAAAGAAGAGGAAATGAAGGTGACTACAACTTGAAAAAAAGGCTGCCAAATCGAATTTTTGATCAGTGAAGATTTTATAAGAGACTCTGGAAGAACATAGATACTTAAGCATATCTTACGATATTTAATATTCTTTTTTATTCATGACATTCAGTAGTGTTTTATCACATTTTAGATGGTTAAAAGATTTCCACTTTGTTGAACCACAATAGTTTACTAAGTCGTTCCCATTGTTGGACATTTGGACCATATCCAATGAACCTATACAGGGCTGTCATCAACTTCCTTGTAGCTATATCTTTATGCACGTAAATAACTATCTCTTTAGGGTAAATTCCTTGAAATTGAATTGTGTATTCAAAGTATGAGGACCTCAGCAGATATCCGTTAAATGTTCCCTTATCAGTGACAAATGAGAATTCGTGTATCCCTGAACCATACATCACTAAGTCTTTTAAACTGACTTTACACGTACCACTAATACTAAGCAATTGTGAAGTACACATTATACTCTAATATAAGTATATATATGATAGAAGATAGATATAGATATAAATAGCAATCTTTTCTTTTTATTTTACAAAGTCCTGTGAGGAAGAGAGGCAACATAGTTTTTAATTTACATATAAGAAAATTCAGAGTCTAAATAACTAAATGACTTATTCAATGCCACATTACTACAGACAACAAATTGCCCTAGAACTCAAGTTTTCTATTATATCATGTGTCCCATCTAACGTTACTCTAATAAAACATTGATATACTTTCTGATACTTTGTGTAGTGAACTGACAAAATAAACATTGCCACACAATAATTTAACAGAATAGAAAATTTTAAATTATCGAACTTTGAACCTGATTTCTATTTTCTTGTTTCACGTAGGATTTTATTACTTGAACAACAATAGAAAACAAAATCTTCATAATTTGAAACAAGCATGGAAATTTGATAAGACACAACATGTCAATTTAAAACAGCTGTCTAAAATAAACAATTGTCTACTTCAAAAATAAAGTGGTTTCTTTGGAGAAAAATGCCCTTTTTATAAGTTCGACAAATACTTTAGTCATTTTCCAAACACCCACATAATGGCATCCATTTGCTGTGACCTAAAGTTGAAAATAGTGAATAGCACTTAATCTCAGCCGTGAAGACAATACAAACCAACATGACAGGTTAACTTTTCTCATATCCTGATCACTAGAAAAGATTCGCATAAAATTGCATCTCTTTTGTGTTTTCATGTATAATGCCCTAAATAATAGGGATGTGGAGCTTTTGTTTTTTTAACTGTGTACTGACGATCCAGATTTCCTTTTGTGTGAATTACTCATTCACATGTTTTGACTTTTTCTTTTTAATGAGTTGTTTATTATTTTCTTATTGATCTGTAGGATTCCCTACATTTTCTGGATGGTATTGTTTGTCAGTAACATGTGCTATAGACCATGTGTATATATTTTTTGTTTTTAACTTTATTCATGGTACCTTTTATTGCTAAGAAAAATTTTATTTTAATATAGTAAAATTTATCAATTATTTTCTTTCAGCTTTGTATATATATTTTTATCTTAAGAATTTACCCTTACCTTCTCATTAGAAATATATTTTTCACTTTTAAGTTTCTGCAAGACCAGAGAGTTTAACTTGGTACTCCATGGCAGTTTTAAATTGCTTTATTTTGATTACTAATGAATTGAGCTTTTTTGTTTTGTTTTTCAGCTGGTTACTGGCTATTCATCACCCTTTTTTCTGTGAAATGTCTCTTCAAGTTCTTAGTCATTTTCTATTGATTTATTCATCTTTTTCTTACTACTTTTAAGAGTTTTTTGTCTGTTTGGAAATCAGTCTTTGTCATATACATGTTGCAAATATCTTCTCCAAGGTCAATGTTTGTCTTTTACTTTCTTATGGTGTATTTTGTTGAGCAGAGATTTTCATTCCAGTGTATCAAATTTATCATTTTTTTCTTTGCTATATGAGAAATTCTTCTCTAATCTGATGTCAAAAAGATCTTCTCCTATATTGCCATCTGCACATTTGATAATTTTACCCACCACATTTTTAATCCAGCTGAAATTGATTTTTGCCTATGGTGGCAAATACAGTTTGATTTTTCCCATATGTGTAAACAATTATCCTAGCGTCATTTATTGAATAGTTACTTATTTCTCCATCCATATTCAATAATGTCTGTCATTACTCAAGTTTCCATATAGAAGTAAGTCTTTTGGTCTATTTCTGGTGCCTTCTTTCACTCCCATGGCCTATTTCTCTATTTCTACTACAGCCACACTAACTTAGTAACTAGAACTTTATAGTAAGTCTTATTATCTGGTAGACAAAATTGGCCCACTTGAATTTTTTAAGAAGATTCAGAATTGCATTATTATACTCTTCCAAATAAGTTTAGAATTGACTTGTCAGCTTCCATTAAAATATTGTTGATTATCTGAGATTACAGTAAGTCTATTCAAGATTTGGGAGAAAATTAACTCCTTTAGATCACGAGCTTATTATTTTTGATCACAATATACTCCCCTTATGTTTAAAATTACATAAATGTTTTTTGATTAAATTTAACAATTCATTCTATAAAGAACTTACAGAACATTTATTTAATTTTAAGTCAACGCAATTCTCATTAATTTTACTAAATTTTCTATAGGTTCTTCTGGGTTTTCTATGTAGAAAATATCTATGTAGAATATTTTATGTGCAGTATGAGAATTTTGTTTCTTTTTCCTCCAAACAATATTCTTTTCATATATCTGCATTTTTACTTCCCTAAAAATGAGCGCTTTATATTAAAAATATTGCATATCTTCTTAACCTATCCATGGTGAGATATTTGCTAAGTATAACAGAAGATTCCAGAAATGTGAAAGCACAGATCAAGATTATTCTGTTGTACATTACCCGTGATTTATGAGCACAGGCCTATTTATATCAAAAGGTCTGGTGCTAAACACTGGACTTGGAAGCATTATTTTTGTAACTCAGCGGGCCGCCATCTTCAACGACCACACGTATAAAATACACGATGACACAATAGCTCAAGTGTTTTGAAGATCCCTGGACTTGCCTGAAAACTGTGGATGCTTAGACTGGTTATGATTTGCATAAAGCTGTAATGGCTTACTCTGCTTGGATTTCTCTAAATATAATGGAAAAGTATTCATGGCCCTCACAGCTGAGAATGTGGTGAGTGTTCTTGGTGGAGAAACTTCATTATAGAGGAAAACAGGGTTAGTTTTGCTGAAAACCTGCTATTTCTTTAGATTAATTAAAAGCAATGTTACCAGTCCTCTTGTGGGTAGAAACAAACACAAATGGAACTCTCTTTGTTTACCTACTGGCACACAATGAATTATACAGCAAATGATAAAAAATGCACAGGAGTAATCTGGAACAGCAAGAGGTAAAAAAAAAAAAAAATGTTGCATAGAAACAAAAGGATGAAGGGAATTTATTTTGGCATTAACAAGTGCTGTCTGATGTCTGTGTGCCTGGCTGTTCACTTGGGCTATATCTATGTATGTCACACTGTCCTGTTATTAGAGGATAGGCTTTTAAGTCTTCCATTTTTCATCTGAATTTTTATAAAACTCAGTTATTTCTAAATGAGTGAAAACATACATATTAAGGCAAGTTGCTTATATAAAGACTCCAGATTCTAACTTTGTCTACATCTGCAGAGACACTCCAAAAATGACAGGTGAATCTTTGATGTTTTAGAATCACTTAGATATCTTGAGATAAGAAGGAAGGTCTAACTAAATTGTGTTTAATGAGATACCAGGTTAAAGTCCTAGCTGTGTTCACATGTCAACTTGTATAGATCAACCGTGAAACTCAGACCCATAAAGCTATTTATAGACTTAGCATATTTTGAACACGCAAGTTTCTACTTGTTTCAGAAGTTTCAAATAAATCCACAAACAAATGTAATATCTGAACCTGTTGAAGAAAATCAGGTACCATTTCTTTTGGATAACTTCTCTAGTGATGATTATTTTCCATAGAAATCACTTCATATCAAAATGGCAATGCATCAAAAGTCCTGGAGTGGGGTGAACATTAAGAAAGAAAAGTGCTCCTGAGTTGAGTGATTAGCCTTGGGCATTCCACTTGGCAATAATCGGTGCAGTGTGCCAGTTGGAAACAAAATCTTTCTGCCTATGACTAACAGCAATAGAAAGTCCATCTTACTTCTCTTTAGAAATTGATCGAAATAGGGGCGAAGGACCTGAAGAATAAAAGACGACGAAACGGTAGGACTAAAAAGGTAGGATTTTTTTCCCAAAGGGACCTGAGTTTATGGTGCAACTGACAGTAGATTTTTTAGAGAAATGAGTGTCCACAAGGATCAGAGAAATTGAAATTGCGAATAGATTGATTAATGACTGAGTTCATAGAGGAAAGAGTTATACAGAAAATGTGCATGCACACCAATGACTGTGACCTAAAGAAGCAGAACTTGTATTAGCTACAACATCCGGGTGGCAGTGAAAATGTCCAAAGCTCAAAACAGAATATATTACCCGATTAAGTGTTTTCCAAGCTTACAAAGACTATTTAAGCATGGTAAAAAGATAATTCACCTAGAGATCTGGTCTTATTAATTTTCTAAATCTCATCATGAGCTAATCTTTTATGAAATCTTTTACAAAAAAAGTAATAACAAATAACAGTATAGGTTGTTCATTTGTTATCAGCTTATTTCATACTTTTCTATTTCAATTTCTGTTAAAACGTTTACAATGTAGTGATAAATTGCTTCAAACATTAGTGCTTTTTAATAAACCTGTAACGATGGAATCGTATGATTACGTTCACTAAAGATATGTTCTTGGTGACACTTTTTCATTTAGGACTTTCTAAAGGCCTCAAGTGTATATTGCTTCTCATTTCTTCAGTGATTATTAAAGGGCAAAATGACAAAGTTAGTAATTACGGAGCTTGAAATTATTTATTTCCTGAAAATACATTTCCAAAGATGGAATGAGGAAAGCTCTGCTTGACTATTGTAGTATATTTCTTTGGAGGCAGGAATTTGAAAGAGAGGTTATTTCTATACGTTTTTCTTAGATGTAGTTTCCATCAAATCACATATTTGTTCAATTTGAAAATAGTTTATTTTATTTTCTCTTCTGTTTTCTTCATACATACTTTTAAATTTCAATTATTTTTGCTTCATTAAACAGAATGGAAAGAATTAGCTAATGAAGAGCTTTTTCCCCCAAAAAAATCAGAGAAATAAATGCTAGTAAAATACAAGCTACTTGAAGGGTATAAAATATGGGCAACAAGGGTCTCTATGTTATTTCCAGTCCTGATATATTTAAGTCTAACTTTCTTTATTAGTGGCAAATCATTTATTTTTTAAGTATGCTTCATCATGAAGAAAATAATTTTATTCGAATGCATTTTCCATCTTATCACTAAGTAACTTTTTCATCACCTCTTTTTTTCATCTGAAAACCTGTAGAAGGGGAAGAGAGGACATCTGAGAGTAAATGCCTTGAGATATTTTTAAAATTATGAAAAATGCTGACTGCAAAGTAAAACCAGATTTTGACATAATTTATTTTCAGAAATCTTGGCAGCTTATTCTCTAGTCTCAAATGAGCAACATGATTTTTTTTCGTTCGCATCAGAAAGACAATTTAGGAATACATATTGTTTCCCTGTGTTACGAGAAAAACTAACATTGGCTAAGCTCATAATAATAGTTTCAATAAATTCAGATCATCACCTCAGGATATTAATAATCTGATTTGTGTTGAAGGATGAAACAAAGAAATACACTAGGAAACAGAAACTTGGCATGTTTTACATATAAATTATAAAATAGAATAATTTTTCATTTATTCATGCTTTTATTAATTCTTTCATTTCCATTTTTTGTTTCATTTATTAATGCTTAACTATATCAGAATCCAAGATCAATACTAACTGTACAAAATCGATTAAGACAAACTCTTTGAATTCAAGGAACTCATAAGTTACTGGGTAAGAATTTAAAGCAAATTGCAAAGCAATGTGATAAATGCTATACCAGTAATTTTCACAAGGAATTGGGGAAGCTGAACAGAGGGAGGAAGAGAAGAAAGGATACAGAAAATGTTTCACAGAGAAAATAATCTGGAATGAGATCCTGAAGAATTTAGAGCTCACCATCAAAGGGAAGGGGGGTTGAAGGTAGGTTGGAAAGAACTAGTACTCATGACAGTCCATAAACACTTCAAAATCTGCAAGTTTTATTGTCACTGAAATGTAAAATCAGAACTGTTAAGAGGTAAGTCCTACTAAGGAATTTGGGCTTGACTTCTAGAGGCGATTGGATTCCAGAACCACTTTTAAGTGAGAATCACACAGTCAGCTTTGTGTTTTAGAATATTACTTCGTACTAGTATGGAGGAATAATTGGAAGGAATTAAAAGTGATGTTGAAGCTGTGGAGAGAAGTAAACTAATAAGGAAGTTGAACAAGAAAGTGTATCTCACTTCAATTTCTGAGTTGAGTTTTTAGGAAATGATTGTACCATTAATCAAGCTAGCACTAAAAACAGGAAATAAAAGCTTTCAAGGAGAAGGCCCTTGAAATATTGATCCTTATCAGTATTTATTAGTTATCTCATATATATAGAACACCATGTTGTGCACAAGGATTCAGTGGGAAATAAGGAATATGTTTTTGATTTTTATTTTTAGCCTAGAAAGGGAGCCGCACGTATAATTTAAAATGTAAAATTTCGGAATAGATGTGATAGGTTCCAGTGTTACAAGTAGCAAGCCATAAACATGTTCAGAGAATGAACAAATTACATTTACCTTAACAGGTGGGAAAATTAGGAACGAGATTTCATAGGTGAGTAGAGGAAAACAAGTCTGAGCAGATGCATAGGGTCAAATTACAGATGTCTTGAATGCTGGGCAAAAGCTGTATCGAAAAAAATAACTACAGCTCTTTGTATAGGTGAGGTATCAGTAGGTTTGGTAAGATCAATCTGGCAATGTATAGGTTGTATTTTGTGGAATTAACCGGAAGTAAGAACATCATTTAGATTATTAAAATAACACAAGTAGGAGATATATTGTAAGTTGAAATGGGTTGACATTTCTTCTTTTAAAGGGTAATGATGCTTTCAGGATTGAGAACTCTTTTTAAGGGAGTAAAGGAAATGACACAATTTACTTTTGCCAATATGATTACTCCATCCCTTCCCCCAAATGATTTTTTTGTCGATTTGGATTTGTAGGGACAAACTCATTTCCACTTGCATTTAAGGAGAAATGAGAAGATGTATCGTATATGTGTTTTGACATGTTTGAAAAAAAAAATCATATGACTGTGAGTGTTAGCAACTGAATGTACCTTAGAGAGCATGCTATTCAGAGCCTAACTTTACAAATAACAACCAGAGGGTTTTATGTACTTGTCAAAGATCAAAGAATGAATTAGAAGTAGATCTGGGAATAGAATGAAACTGTTCTCTGTCCAATCTTTGACTTTACCAATTTAGATTTGGGAGGGAAGATATACAACTAAAGAAAAAAGAAAGCAAGTTGTGAAGCTTCCACATAATTTGAAATATTCTGTAGCGTAGGTTCAAATTTGAAGATAATGTATAAATAGGAATCTTTCTGGCCCTTGAGATCTAGATGAATTTGCCCTGGACTTCATCCCTATGCTAGTGAAGGAATTTAAAACGCTGCCTAAGGTTCCCATGAATTGTCATGGGCAGAGGGCAGGGGGATAGATATCACGTTCTCTTAACCTCCTTAGCCTTGTGGGCCTGTATTCCTCTCCTGCATCTCTTCTGTCCTTTATTGATCAGGTTGTAAAACTCACTCTCTTGTTTGTCCCACTCCCAAAAAAGAAAACCTCAAAAAATGTAAATGATCATGGTAGATTTTATTGTAAAACTGAAGGCGGGAGGAGATCTCATTTGGAAAACATCAGGACAAGTAACTTCAAAATAGGATTTAGATGTATCTACTCCTCTCTGGCCTCCTTTCCCACAATGTGAGGTGTC
This sequence comes from Equus caballus, assembly GCF_041296265.1. NCBI lineage: Eukaryota > Metazoa > Chordata > Mammalia > Perissodactyla > Equidae > Equus > Equus caballus. Next base: position 35,173,257 of record NC_091710.1, on the reverse strand, counting down.
CCCACTGTTCTCAGTTCCTTTGTTTCCCATCCATCTGACTTCTCTCTTTTTTCTTCTTCTTTCTGGCTCTCCAGAGCAGCAAGCATTCTCTGCCAGGCCCTATCTTCCTGCTTTGAAGCCCTTTGTGGCAGCATATACTGAGGGCCCAGCAAAGACTGCTCTCTTCCTAGGCAGCATTCTGCCGCTATGTTCTTCATCTCACTTGCAGGCAACGAAGACATTTATTTATTCAACAACTTCAGACAGACATATTAATGATGTCTGTATTATAACAGATCAGGTGCCAGGAAGCAGAACTATAGAAGTGAAAAAGGCCTCTGATCTCAAATTGAATAAAAAAAGATTTGTAATTTATAAAGTGCCTTTCAATTTAACTAATCAAAGAATTTTATTATTCCATAGAACAGGATCAAACTTGAAGATAATGAATAAATAAGAATATTTGTGCTCCCGTCATCTAGATGACTTCACCCTGGACTCCAGCTCTATTCCAGTTTAGGAATTTAAGTGCTGTCTAAGGTTAATTAAAATTTTTGATGTTTAAGTCTCCTAGCAACCCCGTGGATTGGATATGGGAGGTGGTGTGACTATCATTACTCAAATTCTTCCCTCTTAAGTTTTTAGAGCTAACTGCTAGGTTGGACTTCTCATCAATTCAGGGACTAAGATTTCGCACTGAGAAGAGAAATAGTCCAAGGAATGGTGTCCTGTACTACTCTTTTCTTAACTTTCTCTTTGATTTTTTAAAATGAAACTAAAACTCTGGTAGAGTTAATGACTGTTTCACCTACTCCAGTTATTCAAATGCTGCACTTCCATTATATCCTGCACAGAGAACTACTAAGTCTAAAATACGGAAAAATCACAGGCATCCATTTTAACTAGTAAAGGCTCTACTATGCATTTTTGTTTTCATTTTTCCTCAGTTTTTAAACATAGGATGAAACTCAACTAAAAGTGGGATTAGGGGCAGGCCTGGTGGCATTGCAGTTAAGTTCACGCGCTCTGCTTCAGTGGCCTGGGGTTCCCCAGTTCGGATCCCAGGCATGGACCTATGCACTGCTTATCCAACTATGCTGTAGCAGGCATCCTACATATACAGTAGAGGAAAGTGGGCACAGATGTTAACTCAGGGCCAATATTCCTCAGCAAAAAGAGGAAGATTGGTGGCAGATGTTAGCTCAGGGTTAATCTTCCTCAAAAAAAAAAAAAGAAAAAAAGAAAGTGAGATTATGCCAGTCATCAATTTTATTTAGAAGAAACTTCTTTCTCAGAATTTATTTGAGCCTTGATTGATTTTATCTGTGACCTAGGCAGCTGCATTAAAGAATTGCTTGATTTACTGAATAGAGTTTTGATTAATAAAATGCACTAACTATTTAACATTTAAGAATCTTTTTACGGTGTCTACATTTCAGATTTCAAAATTCAGTGTGAGACTATGTAACTTGAAGCTCTGACATTTTGGGACTAGATTTCATGTATTAATGAGTGGACTCATGTTAGACCGTTAACTCAATAGACACAATCTGTACATCTTCTGTGTATGATTTTCATAAACAAAAATGGTAGAAGGAATTAAGGAATACTGAATTCTTACAATGGACCAGGTACATTTATATCCTATTTAAGAAAAATCTAACCCAAAATGTAAGGTTGGTATTACTATTTTTATTTATACCTATGGAAATTGAAGTTTGGAGAGATTAAATAACTTCCTCCAGGTCACTTAGGTAGGGATGAAGGAACTGGGGTTGCTTCCTAAGTCTGCCAACTTAAAAGTGCATAGTGTATACGTAAGAAAACCTGAAGGTATATATATATATACATAAGAAAACCTAGCCGCATCAAATTTCTCTGATTAGAGCTTCCTCATTTTTCAAGTATAAACAATATATTATCTATTTATATGAAAAGTGTCTGTGAGGAGAAAATGAGATAATTTATATAAAACTAATATTTCAGAGCATACAGGTGTCCTTGCTTTGCTTCTATGTGTGTTACTGATCACAAGCCCTACCACACAAACTCAACAACCCCTTAAAATTTCATGTGAAATTAACTGCTGTAGAGTTCATGAAGCTGGTGGCTGGAGAGATGCTCCCTTTCAAGCATTTTTTTTTCCAGTTACTATGAAGTTGAGGAAGACCCTGAAAATACCAGATTTTTTTTTTTTTTTCTTGTGCTGCCTGTTCTGGAGCAAATGGCTTCGCTAAGGATATATGGAGGCCAATGAATTAATAATAAGTAGTTTAAAGTATAGCATTTAGAGTGTAGATATTCCCATTGGGAGGGATATGTGGATTTAATTTTAAGGATTTTTTTCATTTTTAGGGGGGATGGCATTTTGTGGTAGGCATTTGTAAAAGAGTAGCATCCTAGCTTACGTCTTAAACTGTCTTTAAACATAAAGTAGGACTACAATCCATGTGTACTTTCTCCTTTCCAGCAATACAGACTATGCCAATCTTATTCTTTTGTTTTGAAGCTAGAAATTATCATATGAATGGGATCCACTATTTCTTGACCCTGAAGTTAGCTGCCTAATTTTTCCTGACCAATACAATAGTCCACAGTCTATATTTTCCCTAAATCTTAAAACATCATCGTCACTTTAATTTATCTGAAATATCCTTTAGCATCTATACAACCAAGCAGAATTGGACGTTGGACCCTTTTGAGTAGACCCTTACAACAGTAATAAACAATAAATGTTTGTTCAACAAGTTTAAATCTACATATTAAGAAAGGTATGTGTGATCTTCCTTTTGTCCCTTTTCTGTCTCTCCTGTTTTTTGGTTTCCCTGGTTTCCATAGCTTACAATGTGAGAATTCATCACATACTCTTTCTTTGCCTGGAATGAGGATGAACTAGATCTGTACTCTTGGTACCAAGTGAGTGTTGCCTAATGGTTAGGGTTATCGAGTGAAATACATCATGCCCAGTTAATTTTGAATTTCAGATAAACAGCAAATCAATTTTCGTATAAGTATGTCCCCTGCAAGTATTGCATACTTATACTAAAAAATTATTTCATGTTTACTTGAAATTCAAAATTAATTTGGCATTCTATATTTTTAATTACTAAGTCTGGCAACCCTACTAATAGTAAAAATTCCCTATTCGCAGGAAATATATATTTCACTTTTGATTTTTACGCTGTGAGAGTCTGTGCCTGTCTCACATGCCATTTACCCTCCCTCACTGATTTCTTTGAAGATTATCGTTGTTAGTTGTTAATTGTTGCCCCTTTGACTCATTCTGGGACAAAAGCAGAGAGAATTAACATAATTTTGTCATTATCTGGAGGCCTGCAGTTAGTTAATTATTTATGTTATTTTATTCAGTTTTCCATTTAGCCCCTTAGGTATATGATTATACATTTATTTCTTCAAGAATCTTTTCTTAAAAAATCGCTAATAATTTTCTATATCGATACTTGGAGTTGAGACCATAGTCAGTTTTTAATCCTCATTCGAAACTTAAACTTTTGGAAACCTTCCACCTTCACTTTCATTGGTATATTCTGTGTTAAGTTACTATGTGTGTCCTTCTGTGTTTGAAAATAAATATTGCTACTGTTTTTCATATTTCTGCCATCTTGTCTGGAAAGTTTTCAAAATCATAGAATAGTGGGAATTAATTTTTGAACTTTGTACATGGATAACTATCCTTTCTGGAAGTTATATCTTATTTTAAAATGCCAAAGGAGTTTCTCTTTGAGGTATGAAAATTTATACCTTGGCATGTTGTTTGAAATGCCACCCAACAGAATCACAAAATTAGAGTTTAATCTAAAACTGTTACTTTATTTTCAAAGACCTTTCTCTAAGAATTTTTTACTCGCAGAAATAAAATACCTTACAAAATATCAACAGAGTAAACTCCTTAAAGAAATAATTACTCTATTAGTCAGCTGATATAATAATATATGCCTACAGAGCCTCTTAAAAACAAAAAAACGAAAAAATCCCAAAAAGTAGTAAAACCCAATAAGAGGTTCACAAATGCCAATAGCTTTTAGCTTATAAACTGAAATCTGTAATGTTAGGAATTTATTGCAGCAGAACCTTGTAGATTTACTCTTAGAATGATAATATAGATGAAACCATGCTACAGTCTGAAAAAATCTCTTCTGTGGTTCAAGATCAAGCTCTGCATTTCTGTTTTATTTACAGGAGTCGTCTGGTGGTTTTACTAAATTTCATTAATATAATCACTTATATTTTAGGAATTTAAATGTTAGCTCTAATTTCCTAGTGGCGGTGTCTTCATTCCTTGTTTAATCAATATGTTTTATATTGTTCTTCCCAATAAGCAGAAGCATCTTCATTTCATATGTTTAAAATTTGTATTTCTTGCATTGCTTATTAAGCTAGTGTTGAGGCCACTGATGGAGCAGGCATGACATTCTAACATCAAGATGTTTGAAGATTAAACCATAAGAAAATAAAGTTTATTCTGAAGACAATAATCTAAACATTTATGTAAAATTACAAAAGAAAACAAGAGGTTTTGTCATCATCATCTTCTTTAAAAAATCTTTTTTTGCGTTTAATTTTTGAAAAGGAAATCATTCTATTTTGCTCAGTTAAATTACGGAAAAGCTCTGGGATCCTGAAAAATCAGATGGAGTCAAAACATGAAAGTTTAGGTAGAGTATCATTCAATTGCCTGAGGAAAGTGTTAGCATGCATCAACTCGCCGGCTAACTATGAACCCATATGAAGTGAACTCTAATGAAATGAATTCCATCAGTTCATGGTTTTAGATAGGACTTTAATTCCAAGAAGGTCAAAGTAATGTGCACTATTCTCTGCCATTCAGTGCTCACCGTGATCAAAGGTGGAGCTGTCTGTGGGAGAATTGCTAAATGCCCTATGAGAACTATGGCTTCAAATATTTAATAATAAACCACATGGAACTCGCCTTCCATGTTTTCATTCATACTCAACTGTTTGTAGAAAGACAGAACTGAGTATTGTGACCGGTCCTTCCCTCAGATTCAATGGGAAATAAGAAAGGGGAAGGAGATGGGTCTTTGTTCTTTGATCAGGGGGTGAAAATTCTCACTCAGTCTGTATTTTGAAATAAGATCATCTTAAAAACAGTCAACATGGTGACATTTAGATATACCTTCCTTGGCTCTTTCCTACCTTAAATGCTTTTTTCAGTTTTTCTCTTTCATTTTCTGTACTGCTGTTTCCAATTGTCCCCTTTTGGGAAGAATATTTGATGCATAAAATAGAAATGAAAACCAATGTGTCTGTCTACTTGCTCTTACTGACTACTGGATTCTGTCACCCCCAGGCACCGAAGGAGCAGTGTTCGGGCACTCTGTCGAAACACCTCACATCAGAGCAGAACCTTCCCAAGACCTCAGGTAAGTCCTGGCTCTTACACCTGTGTCATAGTTTCCATCACTGTTGATTGTCTTTGATATATAAAGAATTAAAATAGAAAATGTGCTACATACTTGTATAAAGAATTGTCATTGCCTGCCTACATAGTAAATAGAGTCAAGTATTTGATTGAGGGTAAGAAAGTGTGAGCTATTATTCTAACCTTCTGTATATTTTTTCCCCAATAAACATATAATTAATACAAAAATAAATATATCAGGCAGGAGGAGTGTGGAAAAAGAAAGGAAAAGCAGTTATCGAGGAAGGTGAGAGGAAGATTGATAAAAATAGGGATTCCGGTAAATCTGACATAGACAATGAAATATATGTACAGAAAGGCATAAAGAAAGGGGAGGCAGAGAGTTGGAGAAAGCTATAAATGGTCAGGGAGTGTTACATAAAGGGAAATGCGGAAGCAAATGTAAATAGTAATCAGACAAAGGCAGAACTTAATGGCCCTATGACAGATTTCTCAATCTAGTATTTCCAATGGAATAAGCTGGTTTTTGACCTTGTATTATTTCTAAGAGACACTGTTATATGTAAAAGCCCTCTCTACCCAGAAGATTATGACATGACAACATTGTAGGGAATTCTCTCCAGGACAGTCATGGTAACTGTTGATAAAAGTTGAAATACTAAAATCTAGTAACTGATCTATGGATGTTCTTAATTCAATAATAAATTAAATTAATAGATTAAAGATGTATTATATAGCTTGTTGTGGTAATCATTTTGCAATATATATGTATATCAAATCATTATGTTTTACACTTTATTTATTTACTTATTTATTGAGGAAGATTAGCCCTGAGCTAACTGCTGCCAATCCTCCTCTTTCTGCTGAGAAAGACTGGCCCTGAGCTAATACCTGGCCCACCTTCCTCTACTTTATATGTGGGACTCCTACCACAGCATGGCATGCCAAGTGGTGCCATGTCTGCACCCAGGATCCTAACTGGGGAACCCCAGGCCACTGAAGTGGAACGTGCACACTTAACCGCTGCGCCACCGGGCTGGCCCAAGTTGTACACTTTAAACTAATACAATGTTATATGTCAATACACAAAGATGCTTAACATTATTATTTTCTGATAGATAAATTACATTCTAAAATGCATTTGCTATGGTATTGAAAAAAGACAACAATAATGATATTAAAAAGTAATAAATCACATGTAAAAATCACTTTTAAAGTTGGATGAACATATCAGCCATAGAGATAGAGTCTTTGTCTTGGAAAACATAATAAGAATATTAAGTAAAAAAACATTTTATTTCATGAGGATCAAGTTCAGCCCTTTCCATTTGGATGAGTGGAAAAAATGCTCAAATGACAATAGAAAAATAAAGTTGAAATTTTGTAATGCAAAAATAAAGCTATACATTCACAACAGTAAATTTTGTAGACCTTTATAGTCTGTGACAAAATTTCCTAAAGAACTCAGTTTCGCACTAGTTGAGTAACCAAGATTCAAACAAGCTAGTCAACAGTAACAGAAGGGGGCCCTCTTCGTGTGATCAAGGCATTTTATGACAAAAGTAATAATTACTTACTTTGTGCCAAAACCTCAAGGATGTGAGAGAGTTGAAGAATATGTAGAAACAGGGTTTTGGTGTGTTATAGCCTTGATTTATGGCTCTTATCTTAATTAGGAATTTAGATTTTCTGTGTAATTGGTTATTTTATCCCTCTCCACACAACAAGGTTGTATGTTCCATTTATAGGCTCTGCATCTTCGTTGCTCGTCTTTAGTGCCATAGCAGCCAGCACTGTATCTCACATATAATAATATCTGATAAATATTTGTTAATTTAAATTACTGAAACAGCAAAACTGTATATCGAAGACACTAATTAAATGCTTGTAATACAACTACATGGCAGCAGTTGTTACTGTGTTGCTAAGACACATGTGACTAACATTGATTCCAATTGTTTTTCAGCTGTGTTTTACTACAGATCTCAAGAGTTTAGTGATTCTTTCCATAACAATTTTCTAAAGTACTAAGTTCTAAAAAAACATTTTTTACTTCCAATGTTTTAGTAATTGCGTACTCATTTTATGTTTTTCATTATGAAAGTCTATTGCCAAAGGAGGAATAGAAACCAACTGCTATTTTAATTACCTTGCCGACATGTCTCAAAATTCATAAGTGTGAATGTGAATTAAATTATAATTAGTACAGAGTGTTGCTGGTTTTATTTTCTAATTATTCATCAATTATTTAAACATTGAGTTAAGCTAGGCTTATCTGCTAGTGCTAAAAGCAGATTGGCAACCCCCAAGATGAGTGTTAGTGATCTAAATTCCAAAATTGAAACAGAAGCAAGCACAGTAATGATGGGAGTATTCAATTATTCATTTGTGTGCTGAAGATTAAAAGCAGAGTGTCTGAGAAGATGTTTACAATCTTGCTGACAATTTCCCTTTCAGGGCAATAGGAAATCCTCTTAGTCGACACCTAATTCTAATCACCAAGGCGGGATTGGTTCGCCAAGTAAATAAAATGATAATTTAGGGAATAAATAGCCATATTGTCTTTGATTTTGTTTTTGCCAAGAATGAAAGACTTTAGAAGGGAACATTTCAAAAAGTTTATTATACAATATAGTAATATTTTGGTGTGGAAATGTAGATTTCTGTAATTTATTTATTCAACAGGTGTTTGATGAATGCTGATTATTGCCAAGTTCTGTGCCAGTTTTCACGTGCATTTTAAACCTACTTGGGTAGATCTTCTGTGATTTCTTATATAAGCTGATACTATTTTTGTAGGGACCTATGTGTTAAAAGACTGAAAAATGTATCTTGAAAAGTCAGTAAGGACACGATAGTATATTTGCCTGGAATAGCCCAAGTACGAATGTTCTTCCCGTTTATATTTCTTAAATTAATATACAGCTAAATTATTACAGTTCAAAAGAGTTTGTGCACTTGATGGTGAGAAGTGAGGAAATCCATTATATAATGCCCATTGCTCAAAGATTGTTTGGGTCTGAGTTCCATTAACTGTTCCAAGAATAAGACAAGAACCTGGACTCGGAGTCATTAAAATGAGTTAATATTTAATGATATAGTTGGCGTCTTTTCATCATTTCCATTCTTGTTTGAATATAATTTAAAACTGAAATGTTTAAGTTTGCAGGCTCCAAGTGAATCTCTAGAAACATAGAGCTCTAATTTACATCATACGTGTGTTCGAGGAAAGGCACCATTTATAAAGTAGTAGAGATTTTGCCCTGAGACATTTTGTCAATAAAGGAGTAAAATGCTTTCCTGATATTTTTGTACCTATGAGGAAAAAACAGAGTACTAAACTAGCATTTTTCTTCTCTCCTCTCCTCCCCCTTCTCTCCCTTCCTCTCTCCTCCTCTCCCCTCCCCTCCCCTCTCCTTCTCCCCCCTTTCCTCCCTCTCTTTCTGCCTCCTTTCCTTTTATTCTTTCATTCTATGTATGTATTTATATATTTATTTAGAGTTAGTAGCAAATGATCATTATGAGAAGCTTGTTTCAGCTTGTCATCTTGAGAACACAGAGCAACAATTGATCTAGAGATTTGTTTGATCGAATTTAAAGGAAGAGACCATAATGGGGGGTGCAAGTAGGCAAAAAACAAAAATAGAGGGAACAAAAACAATGTGATTTGAGGCTGAAAAAGGCTCACCGTAGCCTCAAGTGATAAGCCAGTAACATTTCTTGTATGTTCAGGTCACAATTTGCATTAACTTTTTCTTAAAACATTTTTCTGCTCAATTGTCCGTTCATTCCATCATTGAAACTGCGAAGAATGACTGCCTACTATGTCTCTGGACCTGGGTTAAATATTTAGCAAGAACAAGATACACGCCGCTTCAGTTCTGCTTACGTTTCTATTTAGTAATTGTCTCTTGCATCTTACTTTCAAAGAAGTCTGAATTCTTTTCTCAGAATGTTGAGAATTCTTCTAGAGATGTAGGCCACTCATTTTCAAATTTGAGAAGTGCACAATACCTTAAAAACAAAGTCTTGTTGCATCTTTGGTATGTAAACACTATAAATATAGAATTTCCTGGAAAACAAAAGTAGCAGGGTGACTCAGAGTTCAACCTTAATCCTTCTCTCTGCTCTAATCCATGGGTACCCACTATGAAGACTAGTCTGACACTCATTGCCGTGATTGCTCTAATGCTTTCAAAATGAAAAACAATTGTGCTTCACTAATTAAATAAAAATTCACAAGTTTTGCCAACAAATGTGGGTTTTGCTTTTCAACAGGCCCTTTTAGAGAATGCTTTCTAATAAAATGAATAGTTTAAGTTAAAACCCCTACTGTGTTCTCAATCCTCCTCAGTAGAGGCTTGAGAACTTCTGTATGGGAGAGAAGCAGGGCATCATTAACTGTTGATACTGTGTTCCCAAGTGTCTACCAGTTAAGTAGTTCTTGAAGAGAATCTAGGCTTAGTCTGATTTGAATTGTGAGATCTGAGCCCAGGACATTCTATAGGGATTCTTGGCTGATTTGAGAAGTCCAGGATATCTAGAATAAACCTAAGACTTTATGATTTGGGGGCTTTCCATCTTGCTTTAAAGGTTTCCCATTTCTAGACTTGGATATTTCCTTCTAATTTTCTATTATTTATTTTGTATGGTAGATTATTTCTTTCTTAGTGCTATACTTTGAATAAGTAAAATTGAAGTTATGTTCTGAATTTTCTATTGAAAATTGTAGTCTGGGGGCTGGGCCGGTGGCACAGCAGTTAAGTTCGCACGTTCCGTGTCGGTGGCCCAGGGGTTTGCTGGTTCGGATCCTGGGTGTGGACCTACCCAACTCTTACCAAGCCATGCTGTGGCAGGCATCTTACATATAAAGTAGAGGAAGATGGGCACCGATGTTAACTCAAGGCCAACCTTCCTCAAAAAAAAAGTAAAAGAAAAAAAAGAAAATTACAGTCTGTGGTTTATTTACTGGTTTTTATATTTTGAACAGGTAAACTGGAATTTTTTCTTGCAGGAAGGGTTAAGGATCTAATGTTGTTTTCTTTAGTACAGCTAGTCAATTTATTAAGCATCATCCAAACCGGCAAACCCCAGGCCAATTAGGCGGAGCATGCTAACTTAACCACTGTGCCACCAGGCTAGCCCCAAGAACTGTCTTCTTGATTCATTGGATAGAGAAGATTTGGAGGGGAATCAACAGATGGTCTTGAATGGTTCTCTGTGTTCTGTTACCTGAGGCCAAGTCCTAGGTGGTGAAACCTTTGTTCTTTAGGTGTTAGAGGTTTGAGGACACTAGTGATGTCTCAGGTTAACTGAGGACAAGAGATCAAAGAACCTCAAAGGAGGGAGGAGCAGTGACTTGTGGTGAATGCAGACAAGTGGAGAGAAAAATGAGAACCTCTTCACAAATGCCAGCTTGGATCATGAGGCTACAAATGACCAAATGTCACCATCAAATGCTTTGGCACAGTGTAAGCCCCTTGGTACAGTGATGCAATCCCAGGTAAAAACAAGAGAACCTGGGGCCACCCTGGTGGCTAGTGGTTGGGTTCATGTGTTCCACTTGGGCAGCCTTGGGTTCATGGGTTCAGATCCCAGGGGTGGACCTACCGGTCATCAAGCCATGCTGTGGCAGGTGTCCCACATATAAAGTAGAGGAAGATGGGCACAGATGTCAGCTCAAGGCCAATCTTCCTCAGCAAAAAGAGGAGGATTGGCGGCAGATGTTAGCTCAGGGCTAATCTTCCTCAAAATAATGAAAACAGTTGTCCAACAGGTGGGAATCCACAACAAGCTCTCACCGATTTTGGTTTTCTTCTGATGTTTTTGTTTATGTGCTGAATCATTTTCAACACACTAAATGGCTAAGTTTTTTCTTTTCAACTCAAAATGTCTATAAGGTAGGACACTTAAAAGATCCTTATCAGCTTCTCTGCTCCATCATCCTCAATTTGCGGTAAAGGATACTGCTTAGTGCTTGGGAGAAGCACAAAGACACAAAGAGCGAGTGTAAACGGGACAGGGGAGGAAATGCCATTAATATCTCAAAATCCTAGCCCACCACATACTTATCCCCCTTAATTCTTTTAAGAAATTTTTTATGATCTTATAAGAAAAAATCATATTTTCCAATTTAGCAATGACAAAATTGAGGCTTACTGCTGCTGGCTAACTGTCCTGAACCCTGCTCTCACTCTTCACCACCTCTTTCAATAGGGGTCCTCTATGTCGGTATTGGCAACACACTGTACTCTGTGGCTACACCGGCAATGAATACCTGAAGTTGATGAATATAATAAACATTTTCTGATTCAATAATTAATAAAGATGAGAACAGAAAAACTCAAAAGCCCAGAAAGACTTAATATATTTTAATGTTCTAGTACCAAATATCAAACATGGTACAAATATGTTACAAACAATGCATACATTTAATATGGATATTTTCTATCAAATGTATGAGTAATAATCCCACCCCTTTAGTTTGCTTGGAGGCAAACCAAACCAGATCAATTATTTGATAAAGTAAGTGTGCTTTTCCTCCCGCTCATAAACTCAGTGAATTATGTTTTCTTGAATGTCAGATTCACAATCTGTTTTAGAACATTAACCCATTTTAATTAAAGTCTTACCTGACTTCTGTTTGAACGGTTCAATCATTTCAAAATGTATATAATTGCATTTGATGTTATGGATAATGAACAAATGGAAACAGTGGTGGTCACTGATATACTACTCAAGGCGGTGTATATTTGGGGGCATATCAGGGGAAGTCACTTGTAAAACATACATTTTAACATTCAGATTTTGAAATTTAGATACTGTGTGCAAAGTATGAGGATTATGAGTGAAAAATTATGAGTGATTTTTTTCATTTTTTCAAATGCTTTTAGAAAACGTATTATTTTTGTTTTGTTAAAAAAGCAACAAGATGTAGACATTTCTTTAAAATATATATATTCAAAACCTGACCCTCCGGGGATTTTATGAGGATGTCCAAGGGGACCCTAGACATCAAAATTTCAAAGTGGCTTTGGAGAGTGGAAAAAAAGTAAAACATTCAAAACGTCGAAATCGGTTCTTGTAAATGCTGGCTCTAGTCCTTTATATCACTTTCGAGTCTTTAAGTTCAACTTCAGTACTCAGAGCTGGTCTTCAGAGATCAGACTATTTGATGTGGTTCTCCCTGCAAACCAGCTCCGGATCTATTGCCTCAAAGGCCACCAGTTGCTCTGGATGATGGTAAATGTGAGCCTAAGGCTCTTGTCCTAAAGTTGTGTGGTCCAGGGAACACAGGCAATTGCAGCTCGAGCGCTTATCCAAGACTCACTCAGGAATCCTACCTCTTCTCACATTAGTGTTCTTGCTTTTTGGGTTTTTTTTGTGAGAGAGATTGGCCCTGAGCTAACATCTGTGCCAATCGTCCTCCATGTTACATGGGACACCACCACAGCATTGCTTTATGAGCGTACTAGGTTGCACCCAGGATCTGAAGCTGTGAACCCAGGGTTGCTGAAGTGGAGCGCGTGAACTTAATCACTACACAACAGGGTTGGCCCCTCACACTAGTGTTTTTTAGATAACTAGTGTTACCTAGTTTCTGTATTCTGCTTTCTTTTGTTTTTTTCTCTACTTTTGTATTTAAAGATAATTTTGAAACCACCTCCAAACTATCTTTTTTTGCAGGCACAACTATCTAAAACACCTGTTTTCTTCATCAAAATTTATGCCATCAACATTTAATCACATGTGTACTTGTGTAGCATCCTTCATGTAATTTTTCTTTCTCAGCCTAATGTCATCCATTCTATGGGCGTTTTCCTGGGCCAGTATAGCTCAGCTAATATAGGAAATGTTTCGTTTCTTCATTTTAATCAATTTCTAGAAGTGTAAACAGTACTTCAACATTTTTCAAGTTTACACAATTTTGACTGTGCATGCTTGAAACTTCTCAATATTAATGACTTTCATTAACGCTTTCTCATTCTTGCAAGACAGGAACTCTATTGAGGCATACTTCCATGCTAAATTTATAAAAATTTATTTATTAACCCTCCATCATTAATATTGAAAATGTATAAAAGATTTAAACAAGTAAACTTATCATGACCTACTTTTCATGTACGTTGTAACGGGAAACAACCTAAGAAACTGTTACTAAATCATTACGAGAGTAAAAAAGAATAAATAATAGATGTGTAACAAATGAAGAGTTTCATAAAGAGCCAAAAAATAGATAAGGCAATTAAAAATCATTCAAAAACTGCTTTTGGCTTTTTGTGAAATGGCAAAGATTTTTATTTATGCCTTACTGTCGTTTGTTTCATTTCAGTTGAGTAATGTTATCTTCTAGACCACCGTAATTTATTCTTTTTACGATTAAGGATTCTTTTGTTTTTCTTTTAGGCTTGAATCACCAACCAGGTCCTTGATCATGGAAGCTCCTCGAGGGGTCCAGGTGAGTGCTGCTGCAGGAGACTTCAAGGCCACTTGCAGGAAGGAGCTCCATTTGCAGTCTACAGAAGGGGAGGTGAGTTCTGAGGGGCAGAGACTGGTCCTTCAGTGCTAAGTGTGCATCTTCTCAAATTACATGCATATGATTTCAGGTGAAACAGACAGAATTGCTTCCTAAGAGAGCTTAAATGATGAAAATATTAATACTGCTCCTTGAATATGAAATTTGGTAAACCTAATGTTATTTTCTTTCTTTTTTTTTTTTTGGAGGAAGATTAGCCCTGAGTTAACTACTGCCAGTCCTCCTCTTTTTGCTGAAGAAGCCTGGCCCTGAGCTAACATCCGTGCCCATCTTCCTCTACTTTATATGTGGGACGCCTACCGCAGCATGGCGTTTCAAGCGGTGCCGTGTCCGCACCCGGGATCCAAACTGGTGAACCTTGGGCCGCTGAGAATTGGAACTTGCGAACTTAACCACTGTGCCAATGGGCCGGCCCCCCTAATGTTATTTTCTTAAGTCAAAGCTCCACTTATTTTCTACTGAAAGATATTCATTCATAAGTCAATTACAAGTGGGGCATCTAAAATCCTGTAATTTCAAAATTGGCAGATAAACATAATGAGTATCAAAATAATATCAAGAATCTTTGTTTTTTTGTCCTGTTTTGGTTTTCAAAAACTTCTTCCAAAAAGTACTTCAGATGTTTGTTTCTGTAGAAATGGCCCCTATATTTTTGCTAAAAGAGAAACAAAAGTTTACTTTATCATTTAGCCTGATTGTTATTTCCTAGATAAGGAGATGCATGCTAATATTTTTCTTCCGTGTCGCTTTATTTCCCCCAGAATCTCCTTTCAGTCTGTTGTCATTCGTTTAAAGAGCATCTGCTTTTCCTCACTGGCTGCTTTAGAGAACACCTTGCATTTGATCTTCCACTCTTTCACTGTAATGCAATAGACACATATTTATTTCATTTATCTTATTTGCTATGTATGTTGTGATTGTTGTGTTTGCAGAACCACATTTTTGTCAATTCCTCGGCAGCATGTCTTCACATATTACCTCTCCCCCTGTCTCAATGGCCTTCTTCTGAAACTCTGAAGAAACGCTATGTCTTTTCATTCTCTTCCCTCCAGGTCTCTTAGCCTCTCCTTCCTAGTTTCTATTGTTTTATCTCCTTGTGCCTCACTCTGCTTATTTATTCAGCTCTACATGCCCAGGTATCTGATCTTCAGTATCTAATCTCTTCTTTAATCCCTAAATTGAGCTTTTAATTTCAGTAATTATGTTGTTCATTTCTAGGATTCTCATCTGTTGGTTTTTTGAATCTGCCAGGACATCTTGGTGGTTGCTCTTTTCTTTGCTTGTTTGTTTTTAATTCTACTTCAATTATTTCATAGCCTTATACATAATACATACTCTACTCTGAATACTTTTGCTACAATTTCCGAAGTCCTTGAAAGTCTAAATCATTGTATTGCTGTTTCTACCAATTAATTCCCTTAGCATTTTCTTCCTTCATGTGCTTATTTTTTATTATGAGTTTACAAACGTCAAGTTGAGAAGAAAAAGAATGGAAGAAGAATTTGAGAGATCCTCTGGAGCATTTCATATCTCTTCACACATAAAGACGAGGGCATAAATTAATAGAATCAGAGGACGATGTTCCTCTGTCATCTTTATGCTGTTAACGTTGTATTGATTCAAGACAAATTTTACTCATAGTCATGCACCGCATAACGACATTTTGGTCAATGCTGGACCACATATATAACGGTGGTCCCATAGGATTAGTACCATCTAGCCTGTGTGTGTAGTCAGCTATACCATCTAGGTTTGTGTAAGTACACTCCATGATGTTAGCAAAATGATGAAATTGCCTAACAATGCGTTTCTCAGAACATATCCCCATCGTTAAGCAACGCAAGACTGTATGTATTTTGCTTCCTTTTTATCAACAAACCTACTGGCAGGAACATATTATCATCTGAGTAGATATTGTAACTTAAATGATTTAGAAATAGGCTTAGTGATATTTAAAAAACATATCCATTTCACTTTTGAGGATTTCTTTCCACTATAATTGCAGACTACAGTACTTTTTCTACTATAGCAAGCCAGAAATCTTTCTTCAATATCTCATATTCTTTTTAAAAACATTGCATTTATCATGCTAATAATACATTCAAATTATTCATACTATCATCCCATAATACATATTGATGGTTACTAATCTCTGTTCTGCTCATATTTGTGCACCACTTTATACGTTCTTTTATTCAACGTATCAGCAGTATCCTTGGATTCAATTACAGATTAGAATTTAATTGTGAATTAAGTATTACGCTATAATGAAATCATAGCCAGAGGTGTTCAGCTGTGGTCATTTTTTTATATTAATAAAATAAAGATACAGAAAAGCACAAAACTTTATATTAGAATAAAATAGCGTGTAATTTTCCTATGAAGTGTGAGATGATATAAAATCTTTCTCATTGCTTCACTGACTACACCACAGAAAGGCAGATTGATCATTCACTAAACAACACAGAAATAGGTAAAGTCCCTACCTTTAGATAGTTTTAAACAAGTTAACATCAGAACAGACACGGTATTGAGGTAACCAAAACAACAGACAAAATGCACAAGAATGAATTGGACCCAAAATTCTGCACTGCAGAAGTTTCAATGATTTCACACATGGTGTTGCAAGGAATTTCAAATTCAGCTCTGAAGACAACACGAATCATGATTGTGTGTGGAACTTTAAAAGAGTTATAAAAGCGTATTCAATGCAATAACATAACATATACTTTACAAGATCACAGAGGAAGGATAAAACCATTTTTATTTTGCAAATTAGTTAACCTTTTCTATGACAGTGATAGGCGTGATTTCAACAGGTGAGAAGGGGGTAAATGAATTCTTGGTGGGGAGAAGACAGTGGGCTGTGACTCAAACGCTCAGGGGTGTAATTCTGAGTACGAGGAAGAGTTTCGGAACAAATAGATTATATGGCTTATGGGGCAATATAGAATAGAAATATCAATTGTAGAAGTTGGAAAGTGAACAGTATCATAGTAATTGTGTTACCAGAACAGAAAGAGATATGAGCAAGCCTTTCCATGCTGGAGAAGCTGAGCAATGTTGGGTTGAAAAGAATCAATACATGACACTCCTTTTTATCTCGTGACTTAATTTTCTATCTCAAGCCAAGAAAATGCCACTTTCTCTTTTTAAAGACCCCATTCATTTTAATTTACCTATTAATAAAATCTAATTGCCTTACATGGGTCAGGCTACAGCTTGGATCTCAGAAGTTTACGGGATTAAGTATTGTCATATAGCTAAATACTGTCCTGAAAGGAGAGCTAGAGGGCACTGCCGTAGCTAAGCTGAAGCAGGCCACACACCATAAGGCCCAAGTCCTCCAAGACTGACTCCATTGGTGAGGCCTCCACAGCTATGCTTGGTTTCCAAGGCTGCCACCTGCATGCCCTATATGTATAAAAACAGCTACTTTCCACAGCTATTCAGGCTACACCAATAGAAAGAGGCCATAACTATAAAATCCAGCAATTTGGCATTGTGTCAGCAAGCCTCTGCAAACCACCAAAGCTAACCGGTAACATTGCTTTCTGTACTTACTAATAAATAAGCCATTCACAATATCTTACAGTCATTTGATCAATCCCATATGAGCCTCCTTATCCACGTGTTGTTTAGCTTTCCATGTTCCATTCTTTATTACCTATGTCTCATGGTTTCTTGGCCAGAGCACCAGCTCCTGATTTTTCTTCAGAGTGAACTCACCTCCAAATACGCAGACCTAAAACCACAGGGTCCCAGAGCTTGTCACCAATTAGCATTTGTGAAGCTTGAGAATGTCTGCTCTCTGAAAGCATGCTAGCTCCTAAAAAGAGGTGAGAAAAGGATGGGCTATTCAAGCCCAGTTCCTCTCTCAAACCCAGCCAGTAAGAGAAGTCATCCTCCTCTCCTGTGGAGACATGAATGCAAGAGCCCAGAGTGTGTACCAATTACCATGTTACACTCATTGATGTCCCTCAACATGGAAACACAGAAGCAGAAAAATGAGGCCCAGCATCTACACCCCAAAAATGTATTGTCATTTTCTTTGTCTTAGGTTTTGTGCTTTTAACTTTCACATCAGAAATAATAATAATAATCTTCTTTAAAAAATTGTGTCACTTAACCCAGAAGTAATTATGGGGTAATAAATTTTAACATTTGACACCTACAAACAAAAACTCTATTCATGTTTTCTGAACTTTGAATACTGTTGGTAAATGCAATAATTCATTTATTTTGTAATCTATTCATGTATTCAATAGCTATTTGCATTATGGGGAAGCTGTATGTGCACAGTCAAATATTGTAAAGTTATAAAAAAATTCAGGTGTGATGTTACCTTCAAGAAGGACATAGTTTAGTAGGAAAAGTAAGATATAATATGACTACAAAATAACATATCAAGTGATCAGCAAAATAAAATATTAATAATAATAAATTCTATGGGAGAACAAAATAAGAAGAGTCTTTCACCTTGGAGCGTCAGAGAAGACCCATGGAGGATGGAGAAGATGAACTGGACTTTGGTGGAGGGTGACAATTGTACCCTAGAAGGGAGAGACGTGCAAGGTGAAGGAAGAATGTTCTTTCATGCCATGTGCACTGGCACAATTCTGTGCACTATTCTATAGCCAGGAACCAAAGACAGGCCCTGCCCTCACAGACCTTACTTTCAAGTAAGAGAAACAAACAACAAATAATGAATACACACAATATAATGTTAAGAAGAGATTCTTTTTTTTCTTTTTTGAGGAAGATTAGGCCTGAGCTAACTACTGCCAGTCCTCCTCTTTTTGCTGAGGAAGCCTGGCCCTGAGCTAACATCGTGCCCATCTTCCTCTACTTTATATGTGGGATGCCTACCACAGCGTGGCATGCCAAGAGGTGCCATGTCTCCACCCGGGATCCAAACTGGCAAACCCCTGACTGCCGAGACGTGGAATGTGTGAACTTAACCGCTGCGCCACCGGGCCGGCCCAAGAAGAGATCCTTACTATAGAGAAAAATAAAGCTGTCAAGGAGAGGTTTATGGATTAGTCTTATTTTAATCAGAGAATTAAGAAATCCTATCTGAGAAGGTGACCGTCTGGTAAAGATCTGATTAAACATGGTCACGTCTAAATTAATCTAAAGTATACATGCCCATAATATATGAATCCATTTTCTGGCTTCCTTGCAGTATGCAATCGATTCCTGTGTTTCAAAATCTATACAGCATGAAAAAGGCAAACAGTGGAAATCTCCCTCCTACCCCTGTTCTCAAACCACCTACGTGATATACACCCCCACTTGTAAATATCTGGAGAAAAGTATTTCAGGCTAATGAAATAGGGAATAAAAAAGCCCTGAGACCAGAGTTCTTTGGTATATTTGAGAAAATGCAAGAGCTTGAGTAAGAAGAATTATAAGAAATGTTAAAAAGATAGGCCAGGTCACACAGGGCTTGTGGACCATGGAGAGGAATCAAGATTCAGTTGAAGTGTGGACAGAGGAGGCCATTAGAGAATTTTGAGCACGGGGGTGGGGGGGGGGGCATGATTTGATTTGCATTTCTTAAAAATTAGGTCTATACAGTATGTAAAATACACTGGACGAGGACAAGAATGCCAGCTGGGAAGCAAGTTATGGGAAGCAAGCTATTAGGAGTCCCACTAAGACATGAATAGGACTTGGATGAGGGCAAATATGTGGAAAATGGAGTAGTCTTTGATTGTCCTGTCAATTTAGAGATGCCTTTAGGCAGTAATTAGCTATATAACAGTAGAATGAGGAAAAAGCTAGAGAGAGTTATTTCTTTGCTCACTCACATTCATGATTCAATTTTTCTTTCTTTGGAACTTTCCCCATGCATGTTAAAACCATATGATCACTGTCCATCAACGTGTTGTGTCCATTATTTGGAAGCAGTGAAGTAATTTGCAAGTTAGAAGACATAGCAAAGTAGGTGTTGAGTACAAGTCACTGTTTCATGGAGACTTCAAACCTGATTATATCTGTTGTTAATTGTGCAGATTACCTACTCGGTATATCCTTTAGACTGTCTGTCAACGTGATTTTATAAGTATTTAAAAAAATCAGGCCAGAGAGTAAATTTGTTTTTAATTAATTGCCCATCACTTCAGTAATGTCATCTCCATGAACATCCTTATTTCTTTGTATGTTCTTTAGACTAGGCATGATTAAAAAGCTAAATTGAGAGACTGTCAAAATCATTAATTTTCTGTGATGTTTGAATAACTAGGTTGGCCCCTTAAGCAGATTGTACAATATCCCTTTTCAGATCGGGCTTTCTGTGAGAATGCACCACGTCCCAAAGGAGAAGATAGCTGCCGAGCTTTTGGGCTATACCGTAGGAATGTAATTTGTTTGTTCAACAAAGCATGGCAGCTAAACCAATATAATTGTTTGTTGTGTAGGCTTTCTTATTAGACTATATTGTCAAGCTCTGAGAAATGTAAAATGCTAAAGTGAATTAAAATGCAATTTCTTTTCCCCCTAGATATTTTTGAATGCAGATACAATCCGGCTGGGAAATCTACCGACCGCCTCCTTTTCATCTTCTTCATCGAGCTCCTCAAATTCTCGACAGACAGTCTATGAACTGTGCGTCTGTCCCAATGGCAAACTGTACCTTTCTCCAGCAGGAGTAGGTTCCACTTGTCAGTCCAGTAGCAACATCTGCTTATGGAACTGAAGTGACTGATTTCTCCTCACACCAGAATAGCCTTTTGTTCCTGTCCGTCTGCTTCACAGTTTTGCTCGGTTTCCCTTGTGATCAGTCCAGAGCTTCTTCAAATGGTCCACAGAGCAACTTTTTCCAGTGTAAGCAGGGATTCACCACCACCTTCTCGTGTGATTTACCGTACTGTCCAACACAGAAAGTGCGAATGACAGAACAATGGAAAAATCATCTTCAGCGGGAAAACTGGATCATAACTTTTGCTCAAAAGGGAGAACAACATAGGTGCCTTTGCTACATGAAGTGAAGCACACAGTTTTAGATTTTTGCAGGACCTGGATATGAACTGCATATGCATACATGACATGGATGAAATTCCCAGTATCCAATGGCAAGATGAAATGGTTAACCCTGTGAGAAAACTAATTCTACAGTCTGAAAGCACAATTTTCCATTCATCTTTTTGGATGTAAACTTTTATCCCTGAATTTTAAAATTTTAAAGCATTATGTAATGCTTGCTTTACTAAAAGTTAAATTCAATACATAGTTTTTAACAAAACACAACTAAACAATACAGAATCCCACCCTGAGTTTTATTTGTTTCTTTAAATTCGATGTGTTGTTACTCTTTGTCTATTACGTCTAGAATTTTGTACATTAGGTAATTTTGAAAGCACTCAGCAATATAATCTTTACAGAATTAACAAAACGCCATTATACTGTCATTTGTCAGATCTGAATGGCCTTATATAGTATTTACTTGGCTATTGCATGTGATGTATTTGCTTTTAACAAAACATCTAATTTATTGCAATATAAGGTAGGATTAAGAGGGACATACTGATGGTGTGGAATCCGTAGCTCTTTTTTTTTTTTTTAATTTACGTGTTATCCTTTACACCAGGTCCTAATAGTACAATTTTTGTTTGCTCCATCCACTTTATACTTGACTCTGACTGCTAAAATTCAAACATCCTCTAAATAAATAAACACTAATATGATGCATAATGCTGAGAATGGATTCACTTTCCATTGGAATATCATCTTCAGAATTATATCTATATATTTTTTCTTGGAGGTTAAGATTTAAGGATGGTAGAAATTAAATTAAAAATCCATGCTTAAAGAGTAAAAAATACCACTGTTAACAAACATGTTGAAAATGTGTTTACTCCATTAGATTCATATTTTAAGGAATTTAGTTACATTTCCTTTCAGGTTTTAACATCTAGTTATTTTTATTAGACTGTTAAGCTACCCTGACAACAGAAATCATAGTACCTTCTGTTCTCCATGCTTCTTTTTGTAAATGAGCTCGTAATAAATAACTCCAGTATACTATAGATTCGTTTATCCCAACACTCCTTAACTCGAATTCTTGAAACTTACAAAATCCAAGAATGTAAAATTATATTAAACATTTCCTATTATGGGAAGATGACTTGATTATTATAAGGTAAGTCCTTAATTTCCATGTACCAATCAATCTTCTCCCCCATGCACGCTCTTGCAGGTGTTGGGAAATTTCATTTTGGGAGTCCGTGACTGTAGAACCTTTGGGGTTCAGGCCTCTACAGCATGGGGTGAAGTGGGAGATTGGAACTTGAAGCAATTTGGCTAGTGAAAGTAGGAAAATTGGGTAACATAAGCAGCAAAGTGAACCATTTGGCCAGAATTATCTTGCTTGGATAACCTATCATATTGAATTCTTGAAAAAACTCCATTTCATTAAACGCATTCTGTACTCAGCAGAAAAATCAGAAAGCTAGTACAGGCTTATTACTTTTAAAATAGAACTTGACTTGTGGTTGGAAGTTATTGTATAAAACTTTAAATCAATTCAGAGTAAGAATTACGGTATGTATGCAATGGCTTAAAATTCATACCATAACAAAAAAGTTCAATTTATTTAAACTAAAACATTAGAATCTAATATGAGAAATTCTCACATTGGCTTTTGCAAAATACTCACACAAAGTATAACACAAGAGATTTTGAAAAATTATGGGTGCTAAACACTGTATTACGGACTTTTTTAGGAAAACACTATGTATTAATTTGAGATATATTCAAGTTCTAAATATCTCTAAATTAAAACACTTAGAAAGTTTCTTAGTCAAATGGGAACAATTCTTTTGATTAGTTATTAGCCCTGCTTCTAATCTCAGCTCTGTCTCCAATAATCAGTGCATTGATTTAGACAGTCTGGGAGTATCTCCAGCCTTTGGTTTACTCAACTTTACCAAAAAAGTATTGAATCAAATGGTCTCCAGAGAGTCCTTCCAGCTCTAACATATTCTCATTCCAAGAGGTGGAAGGGGCCATTGAAATTTTAAATTATATGTCATAGAGGAGGGAAGGTGAAAAAAAGGATGAGACAAAAATGTGTAAAAACCAATTCCAGTGAGGGGCTGTCAAATTTTGAATTCTAATATGTTCTGAAAGGTTACAGACACAACTCAAAAAATATAGAAGTTAAAAGATTTACATTATGTCCAAATGATGTAAAAAAAAATTTTTGCTACTAAAAAACATTTAGTAGGAAAAAATAGTGATACAGATGTCTTTCCTATCCAAGACTGAATATTAGTTAAAATTACTTGACTGGCTATTTTAGATTCCTTGGAATCTAAGTATAAACTCAGCCTCAGAATTCGAGCTTCTCTTGAAGGCTTAGAAGATTGCTCCTAAAAGTCTTTAATTTCCTCATAAAAGAAGGGTTGGTTCTTTCTTAATACAGAGTTCCCTTAATTGCAGACTACCCAAACGGATTCATTATGTGTTTTTCCAGTACCATTTTTATGTTACAACATACATATAGTGCAGTTTACGGAGATGCAAATATCATCTTTCCTAAATCAAACTCAGAAATATAATTCATTTAAAGTGTACTACATGGACCCTCTACTTTGTATTCGGGTTAGCCGGAGAAGGCAGAGAGAGAAGAAAAGAAGAAGGCAGGCAAGCAGAAAGGCAGGAAGGATAGAAGGAAGGAAAGGGACTGACAATTCCCAGAGTTTAAATTCTTAACTGGGAATGGATAAACTGAGAAGTGATTGAGCTCAGTTTTTGGGGGTCAAAAGGAGAGAAGCAAAGAGGAGTCATTCTTTTTTCTTTCAGAATATTTCAGGAAGATCCTTCCAAAAAAATGCACTTCCAAATTTCATGTTTCTTTTGCTCAACATCTCCAAAATTTCTACCAGGTATTTCTTAGTCCTATTTTTTTTTCTTATTTTATTATAAACCATAAACTTTATAATCTGGTGCATAATTATTTATCTGAAAATTTAAGATAATTTTATGCTTCAAATTTTAACCTGGAAATCTTGCATTTCCAGTTCTGCCCTATATACTCATGTGACCTGTAGAAGTATATTTAGTTATCTTGACCACAGTTTTCTTATCTGTGAAAGGGGTACATCAAACTAGAAGTTTTCTTTGATTACTTTCTTCTCTAAATTTCACTGATTCACTAAAGAAAAGACTCAGCAATCTTGGTTCCAGTACCTAGTCTGCACTAGTATTTTTTTTATCTCCTTACATAACTTAAAATACTGCTTATAAATGTTGAAATGCAAATCTTTCCAGCATCCAATCCCCATGCCTTTTCCATACTTTCTTTCTTGTTCTTACCATTTGAACATTAATATCCCTTTTGGAAAATCATGCTTTGCTGACAAGCTTCAGTAATATGGCTGACATTAAAAAGGAAAAGAATGTATTCTGGTCTTATTAAAAATGACTATTTAGGAAATTAATGGAAATATTTAACAAGTATTAATAGTCTCTTGATGATTCTGTTATTATTTATCTCTATCCAACTAAAAAGCATTGGTCTTTTGAAGAGAAGGTAATTTGATCACAAACAGCAATTGCTGAATTTTTTATAACGTATGCCATTCAAAATTCCTACATATTCTACCATCTGAATTACTCAATTGGACAGTGCCTCATTTTATGAAACTGGCATTTGATACAACAAAACTGAGCAATTATGTCATTGCAAACACGGCATCTCTATTTGAGAGAGGAATAGGCAGAGAGCTGGAGAGTGTTTAATGCATTTAAGCGCTTTATAGCAGATAGTGTCAATAACATAATATTAAATTATTAAAATAGTTGAAGACATTTAATGGCCAAATTCTCTCTACAGCCATCAAGGCCAAACTCACATTTGAGTTTCATGTGAATGACGTCACCTTATGCTTCCGGTAGCTTTGGTCTAATTAGATTGCTCATGTGACCATATTTAAAGATACTTGGAGAAATTATTTTCTCTACATCTTAGTGTATATTTAGTAATGAATATTGGAAAATATCATTATCACAAAGTAAAACAATATTGTATTTTTATTCTTTTAAAACAATCATAAACTAATGAATGACCTCACTGAACACTGTTATTCGTATTGTTTTATATTACAGTTCATTAGTTTAAATGTCAAAGACCAAAGACTGGGATTTCTATTGTATTTAACTTTACAACACTGCTGCTTCTACTAATTTATTCAAATGAATAGGAGGGCTTATAATTATAATTTGAGGTAGTAAACACCCTCCTTGCAGGATTCTGAGCTGTAGACCATTAATTAATGCTTTTGTTTTAGAAGGAAAACTTTGTTAGTGTAATCCACTTACCTTTTCTACATGCATAATAAATTCCTTGATATTCATAAAACCAATATATATAGACCGTATCACAAAATGAGTCCAGGATTGATTTATCGAGTTGCATTAAAACTTTCACGCTTGCTAAAAATTCTTTGGAGAATATAATTAATTTGAAATATTTCCAGAACCAGGGGGCTATTTTTTAAGCGTTGATTGAAGTGGTTCCACTCTTTGAGAAAGTCGATGAAAAACATGAGAGGAAATGAGGTATAATGAACTGTGATTCTTTTTGTTTTTGCAGTCTTAATATCTCATTTGTTTGAATATTTATAAATAAAAGCCAAACAGGGTTAAAGATGTGCAAGGACATTCACTTACAATGGAAATATGTAATTTCAAGTTTGAGTGTCTCGTTATTTATACAATTCTTTAAACCAGGTCCACTACTCATTTATTTTGTTTTGTAATTTTCATGTAAATGTTTTCTTGTATATACAGATATATGAAAAATGGAACTATTTTCTTACACATACTATGCAATATGTTTGTAAAATTGCAATATTACCAAAATTACAAAAGCTGTGCTTTTGTACTCTATCTTGCTTTATGTAAAATCAATCTTTTTCTATTTAAATGGACTATCTGTTCCATAAACTGTAGATAACATATCTATTCAAAAACCAGTCTATTGTATCTTTTGTTTAGTTTGGGGCGGATTGGGTTATATTTCTTTTGGGAGAAAATGCAACAAAGTTTGGCAGTTGGAAACTTATTTTTCTCAGAAAATGAGAACTTTGAAGCATGCAATGAGCTCATATAATTTAAGATCTCTCCTGTAATTCTTGTATTTTGTCCTAATTTTGGTGCTACTGTGTAATCATGATTAAATGTGATAGTCAAAACAAAGAGAATCAAAATCCATATCATTTCATTTATTTTATTGAGAAAACAATTTCAAAGAGGAGGGACATGAGTAGTAGTAGTAAATAGAGACCTTTTTCCATTGTGTTCTAAATATAAATTCTATTAAGATTTACGCTTTAAAAATTTAGTTTAATCTATATATTCATACTTGATAAAGATGCTTCTCTTGTGAAAAACTGAACATATAGTTCTTCTTAAATACATGTTCAATGGAACTAAAGAATTCAAATTGATTTAAGTCATGCTCACTACATTTTATCAGATGATTAGCTAATTATTTATCTATTCTGCAATCTCTATGATTTGATTTTGGTATGAGACTGGAAAAATTGCTATTTGCTCAAACACACCCCCTACACAGATATATATGACCACACACAAATACACATAGACATGAAACTGTGAATATAAACACATACTAACCAGGATTTACATATGTGATGTTTCATTTATTCCTTTCCTTGTTACATTCACAATATCAAGAACCAGCTCAGTTCAGGATAATTTATTACCTTTCGGAGGTATAATTCCCAGTCCAATTTCTTACATGCTTTGAGAGTGACATTATTCCTCATGTGTTCCAAAAAAGCAACAGTATCCGTTGAATGGTTTTTTTTTTAAGTCACTATTACCTTTTTTCTTGGCTACCAAATATCTCTATACATTGGTCTACATATTAGAAAAAGCAAAACAAAACCAGAATCATTTACACTGCTCACAAAAGCTTTAAAATATTAAATCTAAATAGAAAATAAATGAATACTTTTAATTTGGAGAATTATATATATTCGATGACTTTATTTAATCCCCAAAAAAGTTTTGGCTTGTGCCAATAAGCAACCAGACACTTACACACTTATTTTCAGTAGATCCTCACACCATTTGCCAACCATGCCAATGCCTGGTGTTTGCTAAGATCTTTTCTCTTATGAAGTGGAGATGTTGGAGAGCAGAGGTTGGGGATGGATAGTAAGCCAAGTAATTCCAATGAAATATTATTTTAGTGTTTTCAGAGCATTGGTATATCATTAAAGGAAAAGCTACAGAAAGTGGCACTTGCATAAACTGAAAATTTTGCTGTAGCTTCTCTTAATTACCAGGCAGAAGCTTACCCTCTTTTTAGGTCACGTGACAAATTTTACAGGGAAAGCAGTCTTTTTTTTTTACTTTTCTTTCCCTCTTAATAATAATAATAAGTAAATATTACTTGCCATGAAAGTAGAATTTGTGGTAATGGACAAAACGTGCTATTATAGTATTCACTGGTGTTTTAAAAATTAAATATATTCAGTCAGTTAAAAAACTATTCTAATTTAAAAAGGGAGTCGCTTTAAATTGTTGAAAATATAAATTGCCCCCCCACACTTTTTATCAAAGAATTACCATTGATACTAAAAGGAGAAGCATTAAGTCAAAAAAGAAAGTGTTAATTTTAGTTTACAAATAAATACTAAACTTTTTCTCAGAACCAGCCCAATCCAATCATTTTTGCTCAGTCGTGGATATAAATTGTGAAGATAAAATCAGTACATCGTCTTGGTTCATACACAATGCTTAGTATATTGTATAATCTACAATTAAATATTAGATTAAATTACTTTTACAGATATGATTTAGCTGATCTAGTCAAGATCAAGTATTAATCACTTATTTTCTAATGTATCCCTGTTTCCAGAAAGAATATCTGAGTTCTTGCAATATAAAGTAAACCCTTAAAAGACAAAAATAATAAAATAAAATCATAGAGAAGAAAGAAGGAACCGAAAAGGTTAATCACTAAAACTAAAATAATCAGTATATTGAACATTGAATGTACATTTAAGTTTCCTGAAAGCCAAAGATTTAAAGGGAAATGGCATAAGCTACATCATTTGAGAAAAAGGAAGACAACAATTCATAATATATAAATATTTGCTAAATCTAAAGAATTATATTGCTTAGGTGTTTATCCATGGATCAATAAAGAAAACAGAATGCCTTAAAGAGTAGTTTCATTAAGAATTGCTCTTATCCAATAACTGCTCATAATTATAGAAGATAAGGTGTTACGGAATTGCCTAGTGTTGCGAAGTATGAGAATCTAAATTGTTCATAATTATAAATCATTAAAATATACATAAATTATCCCACACATGTAAAAATTACCCCAAATTTGTAAAATGTCAAACAAAAATGAAATAGATCCAAAGCATTTCTCAAGTTGCCAGATATTTTTAAAAATGTATAGTTTCTCTTATTATGCAATTTTTATGTTTTATATAGCAGTATTAACAGATGAGATAGCTTATAATGTAGGAGGGTAACAATATGGAAAATATCATAGGCGAAAAGTCTTGGTAAAACTCTATGCCATGTAAATTTTAACAAAAATGGTGAACGTAGTATTTTACTGCTGTTTATAACTTGCTAGAAGTTTCTGAATTCATTGGCCACCACAACTAAGGATTTTGGGACATCACGAAGAAAATTACTTATTGTCCTCAAAATTAATTAAAGAAATATAAAGCCAAAGGAAAACATAGCGAAAATTCCAGAAAGATATAATACCTTGTTTCATTGGGTCAATCTAATTACCCTACCCAATTAGATTTTAAAGATCATCTTGAATTCATACCTGGCTAATGGCTTTCCGCTGTGCTTTGAATGTACGGTACGTTATATGCAGTCCTTGTTTAAAGGCAGTCTGAAAGCCCAGAAAAAGTAAATTTAACAAGTTATGGCTTCAAAGTAAAACAATAATAGACAAAATATAAATTTGTTAAATAATAATTGAAACAACAAAGTAAAATATTAAAAGAACTTATATAAATTTCCTTTTACATTTCATCTTTCAACATCCAAAAACTATTTTTGCTATGATCCATTATCCATTTTTAGGAAAATTCCTGTTAAGTAAAATGGGTTTGATCTTTTGAAAGAGAATCAGCAAACTGGAAGTTAAAAGATCAGATTCTAATTCCTGTGTTGCTTTGAATGTCATTCTGTAATCTGGACAAACCTAATATACGTGAAAATTTCAAACTGCATCCGTGATTACACATAGATATTTCTTGAGCACCAGCCTTGGCCATCGGAAAAGAGTTACCGATGTGGAACATGCCGAGAATGGTTCTAAAACCGGGTTCAAGCTCCCCAGAAAGGCATGGCAGGATCATTGACAATGTCAAAGGTTCTGGAGTGATTGATTAATTGCAGTACATCTGCTCTATTTTAGCAGTGAGATGATCTCAAGGTCTTTCAGTTCAACACTCAGTTTCCTGAATTATAAAACAAGGCGGTTAAATGCAAAATATTTTTAAATTCGTCAATGTTACCTTAATATCCTTTACAATTTTAAAGTGTTAAATTCTGTGCTATATAGAATGTACTTTTACTCTAATGTGGAAGTATAATATATAGTGCAATGTACTGAGATGAAAGAAATAAGGAATAGAGGTGGCAAGTTGTCAAGCATTTGATAAATTACAGTTCATTATGTAATTCAAAGTACACAATGGAGTAATCTGGGTTATGCAAGTTATCTGAGTTCCAGATAACAATTTTACTTGATAATCAACTGTTCAAAGTTAATGAACATGGGTTAAACATATATTTTTTATTTTACACTAAATTAAGACACAATTTATGTTACTTCTTTAATCATCATCTCATTATTTTTTGGATTAAATTTAATTAATCCCAGGTTTATGGACAAGAAAGCTGAGTCTCAGAGAGGTTAAGAAAATCACCTACTACACTTTTTTGTCTTATAGATTTTAATGCCTTCATATGCCTGTTTATTTAATAAATGGTAACAAGTATCTCCATATGTCAGGCATTATTCTGCCAATCTAGTCAGTGGTAAATAAACAATAGTCAATCAAACAGATAGACAAGGCCGTGACTCTTGAGGAGCTTCTGAGCTGGCAGGGGAAAGTAGATAAAAAATAATGGAAAAATAGATAAACAAGATAATGTCATAATATGAAAAGTTCTATGAAGAAAATAAGCAATAAGGTGAGAGTCTCACTCATTATGATAAGCACTTTAACAAGAATAAGAATCTTATAATCTCAAGTCACAAAGACTTTCTTTAGTATATTTCCTGGCACTGTGCAGTAGGATGTGTGCCAACCCAACCAGTTGAAAACCAGGATGTCAGTTAGGAAAATAGTCATGGGAACAGTGACTGAGAAATGTATTAGATTTCAATAAAATAAACAAGGCTATACTAGAGAAATATAAAGCAAGAATAAACAGTCACTGAAATTCTTAAATCTACAATTGGAATCTAAGTCATATGCTGCTATAACAGTTTTAATCACAATCGCATGTGAGAGTCCATGTTTTGGCCATGGGCATGCTCTCTTTCAATGCAGACCATTGTTGATCTTATCTCCTGGCTGCATGTGGGAGATTATGCTTGTTTGAATGTGAGTGTGATATATTACCCAGGACTGACAAAAAGTTTTGTGCTATAGAATGCCTCCCCCCAAAATAAATCTCAGAATGGTATTCTAATGATGAGAAATATGAGCGTTGATGCCCCCCCCCCCCCCCCCCCGCCAAAATATACCATTCATAGTGAGATTGCCTCCTACCAGGGGCCATATTTACTCTGGATTCTGACCCTTACAAAATGCTTGGAATGCTCAGTGCTGTTCATGTTATGTCAAATGACACATGAATCTGTTGAATCAGATATTCCTACATCATTTTGGAATATTTTAGTTGTAGTCTTAACATGAATTTGCAAGATTCTCCTGACAGTTTGGCAAGATTCTATCTCTGCAGTTCTATAGTAATTGAATAATAAATTATCCATCTTAGTATCTTGAATTGCTCTGAAACATTTTAAAAATATTTATCATTGACCACGCTAAATTATGAACCTACACCTTGGTCATGTGCCCCTCAGCGCAAGTAGAATCATTTAAGTAGAGCAGGATTTGGGTTAATTGTTCTTTTCAAATTGGACATCCTAATGTTTGATATTGTTAGGTTGCACCCAGAGTACAGTGTGATAAATCTTCATCTTCAATCATATTGACTGGCCTAAAAATGGCATAGTACTTAGAAGCTCCAATATTCAACTTTCAAAGTATCCAACAAACTATACAAAGAAGTTTGGACCAGATCATTTTCCAAATCAGACTTTAGATTTTATGATATTTTAAAGAGTGCACAGTCCAGGTCATTTCCTTGAATATAGCTGTTATTATGTTGCATGGTTATCTTAGCAGAGTACCATGGAAAATGCCTGGTGATAAATACTTATTAATTTGAACAATTAAAACAGAGAAAAACAATTGAGTCAGAGGCCCAGTATCTACTAGTAGCAACTTAGAGGTAACTACCATTTACGTTATAATAACTCTCTGGTTTTCAAAGATGAATCAGTTCAGTTTGGAGCTGCACCCATTGTCAATGGTAACACTAAAAACAGATTTCCAGGCTCTGACTGATCCATCAACTTCTCACACTGCTTTAAAGAAAACTGACCTACCATGTATTCACCACACCATGAATGCGTACAATGAAATAAACGCAAACGTCCTCTAGACTCCTAAGACACGTACACATTTCTTCTAAGAAATAGTATTTAAGTGTTATTTGATAATTTGTTTTAAGTTAAAGGTACGTCGTTAATGGTAGCCCAGGGTACTCACTTGTCAATATTCTGATCATGATCACAAATGTTGAAAGGTCCTTTGTCCCATTGAAGATCAGGAAGTGGAATAAAACTAATTGAACTCATTCTGCCTCAATTTTATCTTTCTCTGTGTTTGTTTTTGTTTTGTGTTATTTATAATCAAAAGCTTAATCCTCTTTTATCAAATGTTTATGAATGATTGTACTCTACTTTTCAGACTCATAACAGTTGAAGTAAAATTGATCTAGTTGGGTTAATGTGATAAATGCAAACCTGTTACAATTTTTCCTAGCATAAAAAAGTTATTGGAATAAGCTTAAAAGATTATATGCAAGATAAGTTACAGCAATATACGAACATAGTGGCTGCTTTGTCTAAATGTATAGTTCTTTTCATGTAGTTTAGCCACATATTTTCAAATTTAAGATGCTGCACTGAAAATGTCAAAGAAAATTGGCATTTTATCTACAACACTGTGTTCAATTGTTCTGCTCTGATGGGGAAATATATTTAATCCATTTTGTGTAACAGCAAAGACTTGATCTGGATTATCTGGGAATGGTTCTTGCTTTTGTCCTGCCATGCATCTAAATTCTGTAATGCTGTGCAAGTGGATAGTCAAGAGAAATTCTAATGTCTACTTATCTCAGAACAGTGATCAGTCATGTCCATAAACACAATCAGTATTCAAAAATGGGAATGAATTATGGAAACTATATTATATCTTGAAAATTAAAGAGAAATGATCAACAAAAAGATAGCTGAAGATTTAAGCAATTATTCTTGTTAAAACGCATAATTTGCTCTAAGCTCAGAGCTGTTATTTTCAAATATTGTCCCCTCCATGATGACTTCAACAAATTGTATAATATATATTGAAAAAATAAAAGGCAGATAATATCATATGCAATTTCTGCAGGCTTAGCTTCTCAGTCCATGATGTCTGGATTAGTCCAGTTTTTCATGACCTCAGAAAAGAAGAATCATCTCAAAAATCAGTAAACAGAAGGAAAAGTATATAACTGAAGGTGTTAATTATTCATTGTTTGAATAAGTCGGTATTTTTCTGAATCTTATCCTGTTCTGAAGATGTATTTAAGCCAATAATAATCTGGTACCTGAAAGTTTTCATTTAATTCTCTGCACTTTTCCCCAAATACTATTTACCAAATAGATTAAAGTATAATTGGGACGCTTTTCTTTATTCAGGGACTCCAATAAAATAGTCTTAACCTAAAACATTCAAATTTCTAATTTGCAAACACTAACACTTACAATAAATAAAGTTGATTTTTAAAATAAACGATTGGATTTTCTTAGCATAAAATAGCTGTTGGAATAAGTTTTAAGTGGAATTCTCTTAGTAATTGCTTAGGTATAGAAAATTCAATCGGTTGCATCTAATTTTCATCCTACACTAATAAAGTCATGTTCTACTTTTATCTGAAAATTGGGCCACCCAAATGAAATCAAACTTAAGGCTTTTTGAGAAATGACTTTGTGATTATTCAAAAAGTATAGGAAACTCTTTAGAAAGTAGTTACGCCTATCCAAAATTTATATAATTTAACACATAACACCCTTGGTTTCCTTTGGGAAATTTAGGAGTAGCATGTTAATGCCACAGATAAATGAAAAGTCCATGTTTTTTCATTACTACAAGCCTTGTTTGCAGCAAAACACATTGTCTAGTTTAAAAGCGTGCTGGAATCACACCTTATCTTTTTTTCTCGGTGATTGGGTTTGGGTTTTTTTTACATCCTGTTTCAAAACTTACCTGTTTTTTAAAGCACAATAAATTTTTAACTTTTCCACAAATAGAGTACACTTTATGCTTTTTAAGGGATTGAAAATTTTAGTTCTACATTAAAAAAATTAATTCTTGCCATATATTATGGATAGCAGGGAAAAAAATTAATTTTGATCACACAGTTCCACTTTCTTGGATGATATAATTTATATCAGTTTAGCTAATGTCCCTACATAATGTTAAGGTATATAAGCATATCTTTCAAAAATTAAACATTGTACAGTTTAACTTTAAAATATCATTTTAGTTAAATCATTGTTATAGTAAAATATTTGTATTCCAACAACGTTTCTAAATAATATATTATATCCTTTTACAAATATGTTTTATTGGGGTTATTAGAAATATATACATGTAATGTAAAAGTTGTAAATATATATTACATTGGATTTTTAAAATAAATAAAAATGTTTAGTATAAATTATAGTCAAAGGTGATAACTTTGTCTCTCATATTAAAATGAAGGCTTTGCCACTATAATGACAACATTTATTTTAGGAAGAAAAAACTTTCCTGGGAAAATGTGGTAAATAACTTCTATTATAAAGCATCAAAACATCTACCAAAGTGAATGACAGATTGAAGCAGTCACTGAGACAGCAAACTGATCCTTTATTTCTTCAATGATATATGCCTTTTACATTTCATAACTAAGGATGTTCTGCAAATATACATTTCCTTCGGTTAACTTTTCTGTAAAGAACCAGCCTGCAGAAGGAGGCAATATGCCCCTTTAATTAGGCTGGAATATGTGTCTCTTAATGCAGATTCATATTATACTGAATCAGTGTTTCCAAAAGTATGTTTCACTGAACACTAGTTTCACAAGATATCAACGAGTATTGGGGAAAAAACATCATATCGCCTCCAACAACAGTAAAATTGAACAACAATAACAAAACCACGAAAAGCACTGGACAGGAAAAGTCAAACAAATTTGTTTAATTGTTAAAGCATTTAATATGTATTGAGTAACTTCAAGATAGAGATTCGTTTTGCAAGGACTCTCAGTTATTTAACCAGAGAAATCATTTTTTCAGAGAATGTTATACTGAAGCATCTCTTGAGAAATACTGCTGTAGTTTTTTCAGTAGTGTACTGTATGGCTAATTGAGATTTTGTTTACATAACTCATCCACATTGTTGTGCAAAGAAACGCTCTCAAGCCACTTGTGCCTAAGCACACTCAAATAACTTAATATTTTCTAAAAATAAAAACTTTCAAATTTACTCAAAGAACTTTCCATTTAGCCTGCCAGTTTTAATTCTGATTCTCTCATCTTGCCTTTTGATATCCACAAAGGATTCTATGTCTTCCTATAAATATTTTATGCACATTTTATTCATGACAAGTATATAAAATTATGGAGTGCATGCACATTGTTTTACACCTGGATCATCATTTGTTCTTTTACAAGAGTTCAGATTGTATCTGGGCTGAAGCTATAGAATTGGAGAATCTGGAAAAATATGATATTTTCATATTTAGTAACAATATAGAGAACTAACAATTCTATAATCCCATTGTTATTTCCTATATAGTATATTTAAAAATTATTTGTTCCCAGAGATCCTTTCATGTCATATATTTTTTAAAAACTTAGACCTTGAGTAGCTGTTAAAGATTTATGAAAATAAAAATACAGTCTTCGATTAAAAAGTATTAACTCATTAAATTGTAAATGAGGATAAACCCAACTTTAAAGATAAGGATAGTCATAGTCAGATAATCCAGTATTCACTGATTCAAATCTTTGAATCTTTTTTTGTCATTTTTTAATAACGTATTCTTCTTATTCCTAGACTATACCTAATGATTGGAATGTATGATGCCTTACAAAATTATGCCAACATTAGTTTTATTTACAAACACTTTCTAATATGTTTTAAAACAATTAATTTACATTATTATTATGACATTCAAGAAGTACTACTTCAAATAAATGGTGCAGAAAGAAAAGCCATATTTCCAAAGATAATGAAAAATCCAGTACACTCCCCTTCAAATTCCATTTAAAAAGGAGGAAATTTCCACCTGATTATACAAGAATGAGCTAAGACATATTGTCGGTATATGTGATCACATTAGCGTACATTTTGGTGGGAAAATAGAGCAATATGTATGAGAAAGAGTTAAAAAATCCATATTACAAATAGTACCAAATCAGAAATATCTTATGGATTGATTTAAAGTTAGAGATATCAAAGTCCTTCAAGATAATTGGGGCAGGACTATCTTTCTATTACTGCAGGAAATATTTCAATAGAAAAAAAGCAAAGACTGTGTATCATATCAAAAACATGTTTCCATAAGGGTCAAAACCATACAAAAGTAGCTTCTCTTTGTAAAAAAAAAAAAACTATCCATATAGTACAGACGCGTTCAGTGCAACTAAGTTTAGTTTACAGATATTCGATAATGTCCCACTGGAGACTGCCTGATTTAAATACCCTGAAAAATGTCATTTTTGTACAGATACTAATGTTTTCTTGTTTTGGAGATCTCCTTACTCCTTCTCCCTGATCTTTCCTGCCAAATGTCTTTCCAATCTTTTGTTGTGAGTTTAATGGTAGCTGAATGCCTTCAAAATTTCTGCTTACTTCTGTGAAAAATGTTGTTGGGACTTTGATAATGATTGTATTGAATCTATAGATTGCTTTAGGAAGTATGGACATTTTAACAATGTTAATTCTTCCAATCCAAGAGCACGGAATATCTTTCCATTTCTTTGTGTCTTCTTCGATTTCTTTCAACAATGTTTTATAGTTTTCAGTGTACAGATCTTTCACCCCTTTGGTTAAATTTGTTCCTAGGTATTTTATTCTTTTTGTTGAAATTGTAAATGGGATTGTATTCTTAATTTCTCTTTCTGCTACTTCGTTGTTAGTGTATAGAAACGCAACTGATTTTTGTCCGTTGATTTTGTATCCCACAACTTGACTGTATTCCTTTATTATTTCTAAAAGGTTTTTAGTGGACTCTTTAGGGTTTTCTAGATATAAAATCATGTCATCTGCAAAGAGTGACAGTTTCACTTCTTTTCCAATGTGGATCCCTTTTATTTCTTTTTCTTGCCTGATAGCTCTGGCTAGGACTTCCAATACTATGTTAAATAAGAGTGGTGACAGTGGGCATCCTTGTCTGGTTCCTGTTCTTAGAGGGATAGCTTTCAGTTTTTCTCCATTGAGAATGATATTTGCTGTGAGTTTGTCATATATGACCTTTATTATGTTGAGGCATTTTCCTTCTATACCCATTTTATTTAGAGGATTCCTGAGAAAAAAAGAACAAATCTGGAGGAATCACACTCCCTGATTTCAAATTATGCTACAAAGCCATAGTAACCAAAACAGCATGGCACTGGCACAAAAGCAGACACACTGATCAATGGAACAAAATTGAGAGCCCAGAAGTAAACCCATACATTTATGGAGAGCTGATATTTGACAAGGGAGCCAAGAGCATACGATGGAGAAAGGAGAGTCTCTTCAATAAATGGTGTTGGGAAAACTGGACAGTCACATGCAAAAGAATGAAAGTAGACCATTCCCTTACACCATGCACAAAAATCAGCTCAAAATGGATTAAAGACTTGAATGTAAGACCCAAAACTATGAGACTTCCAGAAGAAAACATAGGCAGTATGCTCTATGACTTTGGTCTGTCATATTTTCAAGTCCCAGGTCTGACCGGGCAAGGGAAACAAAAGAAAAATGAACAAATGGGATTACATCAAACTAAAAAGCTTCTGCACAGCAAAAGAAACCATCAGCAAAACAAAAAGACAACCTAACAATTGGGAGAAGATATTTGCAAACCGTATATCAGATAAGGGGTTAATATCCAAAAGATACAAAGAACTCATACAGCTCAACAACAAAAAAAACCAACAATCCAATTAGAAAATGGGCAAAAGATCTGAACAGAGATTTCTCCAAAGAAGATATACAAATGGCCAACAGACATATGAAAAGATGCTCAACATCATTAGCTATCAGGGAAATGCAAATCAAAACTACAATGAGGTATCACCTCGCTCTGGTCAGAATGGCTATAATTAACAAGACAGGAAACAACAAATGTTGGAGAGGGTGTGGAGAGAAGGGAACACTTGTTCACTGCTGGTAGTAGGGCAAACTGGTGCAGCCACTATGGAAAGCAGTATGGAGTACCCTCAGAAGATTAAGGATAGATCTGCCATATGATCCAGCTATTCCACTGCTGGGTATTTATCCAAGGAACTTGAAAACACAAAGGCATAAAGACACTTGCACCCCTATGTTCATTGTGGCATTATACACAATAGCCAAGACATTGAAGCAACCTAGGTGCCCATCAAGGGACGAATGGATAAAGAAGATGTGGTATTTATACACAACGGACTACTACTTAGCCATAAGAAATGACGAAATCCAGCCATTTGTGACAACATGGATGAAACTTGAGGGTTTTATGCTGAGTGAAATGAGTCAGAGGGAGAAAGTCAAATACCATATGATCTCACTCATAAGTAGGAGATAAAAACGACAAAAAAAAAAAAAAACACATAGCATTGGCGATTGGACTGGTGGTTACCATTGGGGAAGGGGGGAGGGAGGAGGGCAAAAGGGGTGATTAGGGTCACATGTGAGGGGATGCACTATAATTAGCGTTTGGGTGGCGAACATGATATAATGTATACAGAATTCGAAATGTGATGTACATCCAAAAAAAATAAAAATTAAAAAAAAATTCTGCTTAAAATATTCTTAAAGACCCAATAATCATTGGTATGCACAAAATCCACTTATCGAAGGTGAATATGTGAAGTCCTATTCTGTATTCTCTTATACCCAAGTAGCTGCAAATCACCACACTGACCACAATATTCTGTGTTTGCAGTTTCTCATCCAACATGTCTTACTGACTTGGATGTCTATAACCTTTGGTCCTAACGCTGCCGCCCAGGAAAATAACACAGCAGTTTGCTTCTCCATTACCTTAATACCATGTAGCCCTTTGTGAATAACATAACCTCACATGTAACATTGTTCCTCACTGGTGCAACCCACTCAATATAATTTATTTTTAATAATATTTAAGATGTCGAGAATTCTGAATAGTAATTACATTGTGAATTTTCCCCTCTTACCTTTACTTAAATTTTTGTAGTTAAAGAGAATTCAGTGAAAGAGAGCTATCTAAAAACTAAAATATTTTAAAATGTTGGTAATGATTATAAATAAAGTGAGTATAGATATGATATGAAATATGAAATAGTATAATTCATGAATGACTAGTAAGGTAATTAATAAATACATTGTAAATAATAAAATTTAAATAACACAAATATGAATTAATTGTAATATGCTTTAAACCACTCATAAAAACAGACACTGTGCCTTGTGATGCAGATAAAACACAACATTGGATCCCAAGAAACTTACTCTGATCATTTACAGTGTTTGGGAAAAACATATTTAGACACTAAATCAGTTCTAAGAAATAATCAACAGAAAAGTGAGAAAATCAAAGAACACAAAATAAAACTACAAGATTTGAAATGGAATCATTCCTAGTTTTTAGAAAATAAAGGGTATTAGAGAGAAATTTGAAACCATATATCATTTACTCAATCCAGACTGCCTCCAGGAAAGACAAACAGAAGGTGGTAAAAAGTTCAAGTTTTAGTCGACTCTCACCAATTGCAACGTACTTGATGCCAGTCTGACAGCTCATCCATATGTTAGCTTGGGGGTTGATTTTTCCCACAAGGTACCACTGAAAGTTTTTTTTCTGATTTTTCTTAAAATACTTGAATGCCAACAGGTTCTGGTAAATGCATTTAAGAATTGCTGAAATTCCAGCAAAAAAAAGAAATAAACACGTAAAACACAGACATTACCAAAAACTACTTCAAGTATATAAGATTTTATACAATTGAGTGCATAATAACTGAAATTTCCCTACATATTTGTCACACATTGTAGTGTGTTCATTCTTCCACTGATAAGACACAGGTTTTGGTGGTTTGAGTATCACAGAG
The DNA here is from genome assembly GCF_041296265.1 of Equus caballus. Taxonomy (NCBI): domain Eukaryota; kingdom Metazoa; phylum Chordata; class Mammalia; order Perissodactyla; family Equidae; genus Equus; species Equus caballus. The sequence goes on along the minus strand of NC_091710.1, from coordinate 35,133,648 downwards.
TGATATTTTTTTCTAATTATCAAACTTTCTCACATCAAGTAAAATTAGAGTTTTATTGTGCTTGGTTTTTCCATCTTGCAATTTATCAATGTTAACCATCTCATTTGCTAAAAGTCTTCCTAATGTAAGATTTAAGTTTTAGCTCTTCTTCATTTATGTGAAAGAATATCGTCTTTCCCATGACTATGACCAATTGTGAGACTTAATGAGCATTGATAGGCTTAATGAGCATATTATGGCATGTATCCTGCATTATTTGAACGCACACATGGGATACCCTTCTGATCAGGTGTGAAAACATGCAAGATTAATATTAATAGTAAAATTTTAATATTGCTACACTTATATATAAAACATTATAGATGTTCCTACAATCAACAACTCATAAGATGTGCAGTTAATATTCTTTCCAAACAATTCAACACTGACCAGATTGCCATCCATTGCATATCTAAAAATCTTGCAACATAGGGTAGAGGAAATATTGCTTGTCATCTGATGTTTCAGTTGGTAGTTTCATTTTTCCCTGGGACACATAAAATTCATAGTGTTCACCAAAATGACACACATCAAGGTCAAACCCAGGTACATGCTCATTTTCATATGTGCCAGCTGGAATTCTACCCATTTAATTTCTACTGCGTTAAACATGGTAAAAGGGAAATATGTTAGTGTGTTGTAGATATAACCTTGAATTGCCTCAAACTCATGTCATAAATCATGCTGATCCCATGAAAGCAATCAGTAAATTTTGGGATATTGCAGACCTGTTGTATGTTCTGGTTTTGTTGTTTTAGCCAATGAAAATAAACTACCTCCTTTAATGCTATCCTGCCTGTAATCTCCTGATGGTCTCATTATTTAGAAGGACACCCCAGCCTGGGACACTACAGAGCTCATTTTCCTGTGGAAGTTTCCTGATGTGACTTGCTATCACTGAGAATAATAAAATGTCCCCAAAGAAATGGGAAGAACCAGGAAGAAGATATTCATAAAAAAGGCATCTTACTTGTATTTTCAATCTCCCTTTACCAGAAGTCTGGTAACAAACTACAGCTGAGAAAGATTGTTAAAGTATGAGAGTGAAGAAATATTTGAAAATGTTTGTAAGTAGTATCTATAGTGATTTTCGTGGACTTGAAACATAATTTCAAATTCAATACAACATCTCAAACTTTCTTTAAAGTCAATTATATACTCTTAATTGTGCTAGGAGAACGTGATAAAGCTGTGAGCAGGAACGATGCCGCTTACACTATGTTGGAAAGAGAAACAACAGATGACTATATAACAGTGTGTTAAGTGTTATGAGAGGAGAAAAGCAAGACGTAATTCCTAATTTTTAAAGCTCACCTTTTTTGATCATTTTAGCTACTGTCAAAATACGATTTGTATTAATTAAATACAAAAGATTTCAGGCAAAGATACATCTCAAATATGTCATCTTTGCTATGAAGCTCCTTGATAAAGATGCATTTCTGAGTGAAAAAAGGTGAGACATTTTTGATGAATATGATAGAAGAATACTTTGTCCTACAAAAGTCACCCTAGAATATTTTGATGGTGTATGATCTTTGGAAATTTTAGTTATAAGACCTTAAAAAATTATATTAATTAATTTAGAAATTTTACTCAAGTGCATTATCTTCTTTTTAATTGTAAACTAAATGCTTCGTCATTTTGATCCTGTTGTTCAGGGAAAACAATGCAATCAAGTGAACCATTCCTGAAAACCAGTCAATGAGAAGATTAAATAATTGGGACAGGTGACAGAGATGAGGTGATCGTAGGAATTTCTAAGGTATAGACAGTACAGCAGTGTTTCTGTTTTCTTCTCCATGAGACAATGGAGAAGCATCATTTTCCTAATTTGCTTAAGCCAAGCAAGAAGGTCCCAAGACAGAACCTGGACGAAAAGATAAAAGTCATAGAAGCTGGGGAAATTGTGTGTCTTTAAGCAAAGCATTAGAGTAAAGTTCCTTTCTGGCTCACACGGTCTGGAGTTATTCTGAACAGCAGAATGACAAGAGAGATTAGGAGTGCTAATTGCTATACTTCTACTTTTTGGTCCATCAAGGGTGTGTGAATTCCCCATGTGCCAGAAGGAATCTGTCAGATGTGGCTCAGTCAGTCATCTGGAAAGGACCTCACCACAAAGGGCTTCCTGCTGGAGCATGTAGAGGCTAGGAAAGAAAAGTTATGTCATACTAACAAAGAATATTTAAAGAAAGAAAGATAAAATCATGACTCTCATATAAAATAAACATGTATCAAAGATTTTAACTCATTTGCTAATGAGGGAATCAGTAAATGGTCACAACTGATTTAAAAAAGAATCCAAAGAACAGACAAATATATAAGCCCATCAGGAATGTTGAAATTAAGTTGCTTAATATATGCAATAATGCCACCAATCCACAGGACAATAATCAATTGCATTCCCCTGGGCACAACTTGCATTTCTGTGGACATGAATCACTTACCTTACTATCAATTTTGTATAACTTACAGTTGTAAACTAGAGGAAAAGGTATCTCAGATGAGTGGCTTACATAGAAACCCACTAACATTCTAACATCACCAAAGGACAGAGCGGGGGAACTTCTCAAAGCAGCAGCAGGAGAGTGCACAGTCCATGGAAAAGGGTGTCGTTCATGATGTGAAGTTTCCCAACCATCCACAAAGAGCCACTAAATGAATGATCATTTTGGATGCTTGCCATGACAGAGAGAATTTAGCAGTCAAGCAAGGGCAAGAAACAACAGGAGAAAAAGGTCTATGTCCTCTTTACTTCCATTCTTATCCCTTAGGATCAGCCCCATCCCTGGAGAAGCCAGAGGCAACACATTAGGGGAGGAGAAAAGGAAGAGGCTGTACAAATGAAGGACTCTGATGGCTTCTACGGGTGGAGAGGAAGTAGCTTTAAACCAAAGGTGAAGTTCAAGTTTTTGGATAGACTGCACTAGACTTTTTAACTCGAATGTGAGATTATTTATTTATTTATTTTTTAGGAAGACTAGCCCTGAGCTAACATCTGCCAATCCTCCTCTTTTTGCTGAGGAAGACAGGCCCTGAGCTAACATCCATGCCCATCTTCTATTTTATATGTGGGATGCCTACTACAGCATAGCTTTCCAAGCGGTGCCATGTCCACACCTGGGAATGGAACCCATGAACCCTGAGCCGCCAGAAGCGGAACGGGCACACTTAACCGCTGCACCTCCAGGCCAGCCACTGAGACTATTTTATTGCCTAAAAATTACCCAAAAGCTCTGTTATGCTGTTTATTCTATATTTGCACTTCTGACTCGTTCTTGGATTTTGTCTTCTCTACTCCCTGCTCACAAGGCTGACACTTCCATACTGCATTTCCCTGGCCCCCATGTCCTCTGGCTTCTGCTTGTGTTCATCCAATTAGGGCACCAGTAGGACATCAGAGAGAGGGAGGGAAGAGAATTCAAGGTATTTATTTCACGTAGCCCTCTGTACTGGATAGGGCCAGGTAATGTCTGAGTTTCTTACCCATGGTGACACCTCCTGTGGAGTACCATGGCTATAGATTCCTACTTCAAGGGCTCAAGTACCAGTGCCCTAACCTTCCCTCTGAAGGCATACAACTGGTGTTAGCTTCCACTGTTGGGAGTCCCTGAATGCTTCGCTATTTCTTCTTGGTATCTTTACTTTTACCATTATCTCTGTAATACCACCCTACTAAACTGCTTTTTATTTCAAAATTGAGTATGCTGTCTGTTCCTGATGTGACCCAGACTGATGCATAAGGGATCTGTCAAAAATATCATCCAAAGACATTCACAAGCTGATGGGATGTGATTGAAGCAATGGTCTGAGAAAAACAAAACAATCTTCTTTTTGTATTTTACTATGCAAGCTAATTCAGTGAAGAAGATATATATATAATTTTTATTTAAAGTTTATTTATACATAAAGTATTTCATACGAATTATGTAAAATTTATCTGAAACAAGGTATACATTAATTTTACTGTATTTAAATATTAAGTACAATAAACTATTTTATAAATGATGTGTTATAGTCCATACTCTTTTGTAAGCAATATTTCCCACTGAAAAATGTATCAGAGAAACCGTTGATATACAGTATCACTTTTAATGGCTCATAGTATCCCGTTGTCTTGATTATAACAGTTAATTTGACTGCATATTCTAATAATAACAGTTTGAGTTCTTTCCCACTTTGGGTTAGCATCAACGTGGTTTAATGAAAGTCTTTAATACACTCAACCTTGTATACATTTCTAACAATCCATTCTACAATTGCAGTCAGAGTATATTTTTAAAACATAAATTATACCACTTTACATCCAACAGTAATGGATGTGAATACTATTTTTTTAATATCCTCAACCTGCATTATTAATAAATAACTACTCTTAACTGAACGTTTACTCTAGGATATAAATTGTACAAAGAGCTTCATAAAACCACCTTATTAATTTTTATACCTTACATAATTAATCTAGTTAAGTCTTATTTTCTTCCAATCTGGTAAGCAAAACATTTACACCTCAATTTTTATTTGCAATTTCCAGAAGAAAACTAGTTAACTGAATATCAACAGCTTGTATTTCTTCTTTAATAACAACTTTTTCATAACCATTATTAACATTTCTATTGACATTTAATCAATTTCCTTCAGTTTGCAAATATTCTTATGTAAAGACAATATTAATGCATTGCATGGCATATTTGTCTCAGACAAATTTATCATCTTTTCCTTAGTTTTGTTTGTTTCTATTTTCACATGAAAGTTTTTGCTTATGAATTCAAATCTAAACATTATTTATGATCTCTAGGTTACCTGTAAAATTGGATTAAAAATTTCTGAACCCCAGAGATTATGACAATTTTCACCTATATTTTCCTCCAGTATCTTCATGATTGAAATTTTACATTTAAAATTTGATTTATCTGTTGTCCATGTTTTTTTGCTCTGGCATGTTTGATTTTTCCACAAGTTGCTAGTTAGAAATTTCATCACAATTGATGCAATCATCTTGAACCAACAATGATGATCACATGCATTGTCATCATTATAAAATCTGCATGTGCTCGATACAATTTGCATGAGAGATTGATGTGGAAATTGGTGTCTAACACAGCATGGCAACTCCTAGATAAACATCACTCCTAGGTAAATTCCCAGAATTGTTACATTCTCCAGGCAGCAAGTGATTGTGACAGGTACTCTATATAATAAGGTTAAACCATAAATAAAAGATCTGATTAGTATGCCTGCTAAAATTTAAAATTTCTACATGAGGAAAAATAACTCCCATTAAAAAGAGAAAGACAAGCCAAAGTCTGGGCATACACATGGACGGAGTCTTATCTTCACAAATGTCTTGGAAGTGCTATGTTTAATATACCACTTCACATACATCAAATAGACCCAAAAAGAAATATCTGACAGTAGGAAGATTTGGAAAGAATGTGGGAAATTGCAAATTGTTAAACCCTACTGAGGAGAGTGAAACAGATACAAGTCTGCTGAAGAGAAATTCAGTAATACCACAGAAAGCGGTAGACGTACATTCTCTATGACTCAGTGGTTCTATTTCTAGGATCTGCTGGAGTTGTCAAATTGTGTCCTGGATTAGAGAGCTTAGGCAAGCGGTAACGCACAGGGCCAAACTCATCTTCTGCTATGCACACCAAGTCATGCACCCTGATGTGGAGCTCCATGCCCCTATGAATGCCTATTAATTTCCACAAAAGGGTCTCATGAACCGGCTCCAGCCATGACATCACCCTGGAGAAACCGTCACATGTGTACACAGGAAGTCAGATACAACATAGCCACTGCAGCACCATAACTAACAGCAAAAATGCATAGTAAGGAAAAGGATGCCCATCAATGCATCGCTGTACATCAGTAAGGAAAAGGATTAAGCTCAGTTTTTTCTAATATTTATATATAGGTACATATACAAATAAGCAAAATCTTTTCAATTATCAACAAATCTAAAAATAAAGCTGAGTTAAAGAGAAAATGCAAAAGAATAAACCAGTATCATACAGTTTATAGACATAAAACACATGCAGCAATAATAAATTTGTTGGGATATGCACATGCGTATGTTGCTTTGGATATGTGTATGTTTCATAAAACCACACACGAGAAGTACACGACAGAGACACACATCAACTTCAGAGTAGTAGGGTGGAGAGTGGGAGAGAAGAGAAAGCAATGGATGGGCTGAAACTTTCACTCTATCAGTAATACTTCATTTCAGTTTGTACAAGAAGTCTAGTGAAAAAAGAAAGGGTAAGAAATAAAAGGAAGGGAAGACAAGAGAAGGGAAAATAATGTTAGGTGGAAGTGAGTGATTTTTCAAAGGATGAGTAAATGACGAGGATTTTCATCCCCCTTCCCTTCAATGTCACTAATTTTCTCCAGTTAAGAATAACAGTATAATTTATATTGCTTGTATTTATCCCCTAAAATACCTCTCAGTGGTCTAGTATTATGATTTTTTTCCTGACTGCTCTTCAAAGTAATTTAATACATTCTGTCTAGAGCTAAGTCTTGAGCAGAAGTTTAGAAGTCAGCTTAATATTCCATTTCACATAATCATTAATAAATAAATATGGATATAAGTATTTTTGTATATTAGAATTAATTGAAGTGATACAGTATCCATTCTTTCAATGACGTTATATTTCTCTGACGGAAAATGTCTATTGTGTGTATGATGGTTAAAAGGATGTAGCTAGGGCTGGCCTGGTGGCTCAGTGGTTAAGTGCATACCTTCTGCTTCAGCAGCCCAGGGTTCGCCGGTTCGGATCCCGAGTATGGACGTGGCACCGCTTGACAAGCCATGCAGTGATAGGTGTCCCATATATAAAGTAGTGGAAGATGGGCACGGATGTTAGCTCAGGGCCAGTCTTCCTCAGCAAAAAGAGGAGGATTGACAGCAGTTTAGGTCAGGGATAATCTTCCTCGAAAAAAAAAACAAAAACGATGTAGCTACTGAGAAACATCTACAAGTTATAGATTCATAATGAAAATTCACAAGTGTCTCCCAATCATGTAGTCAAGTGAGCTAGCTAGTCCACAGACATGTTCACGGTGATATTCTGCACTCCAGACAAGAACAGCTGCCACTTGGAACAGACATATCATCTGATTGCTGATCACCTATAATGAATTGACAGGGTCTTTCTGAATAGTTGATACATGGTGTATTTTTTTGGCATAGACTACATGGTTAGCACACTAATAACCCAAAATCATTACAATTTGAACCTGTACATTTTGTAATGGTGACGATTTAATTAATTACTTTATTAAACTATTATCTTGGAAAGTAAAAGATAGTCCAGGAGAAGGTGCCAATGTTCAATTCCACTGAACATGTATCTAAAAAAGAGAAAAATTCTGGCTCCTCATGCTGTTTAACCACTAAAATGGTGATCTATGAGCTGTCACTCAACTCTGTATGCCCAATTGTCCTTATTTTAAAAGGACAGGGGAGATAGAGCTTATACATGTTGAATTCTATAAACATATCCAGAATGAGTAAAGGAATACCAAGGATGTGAAATTAGAGTGAACCTCACTGTAGTCATTTCCTTGTTAAACTTCTTCAAAACTCTCCTGAATTGCAAGATGAATGCAAATTCTCTAATTTCCAGCCTGTATCTTCAGACTCATCTCTCACTGTTCAGTGTATGAAGTCTTAAAAATAGCCCTGCTATCTGGATTTCCACAGATTCTGGTCAAGAAATGACATCTCTTCTCTTCCAGCTAAGTCCTACTTAATGTAATGAAGCTCAGTTCATATGACACTTCTTCTGGGAAGCCTTCCCTGATCATAAAGTCCACGCTCCTTGTATGTGCTCTCTTTCTCCAATATGCACGTCTCTATGATAACACATTACTCCTCCTCTACTTATTGAAGTTATCTCATTTGAATTCATGATGGCTGAGCTGCCTTCCTCATTTCTGTATCTTCAGTGCCTCAGAGCCCCTAAAACATAGCAGCCATTCAATAAATACCCTTTGAATGAATGTATGGAGAAAAGTGAGGTCAGAACCATTCCCCTCAAGAAATTTATATTAGTCTTAGGTTGAAAATAAAGAATTCCATTTCATCTAAGTTAACTAACACTTGGATTTACTGTTCTATCTTTCTAAATGGGAGTGTGTGGATTGAGAAAGTAGCTCAGACATTAAATTAGTGTAAATTGGTTTTGCTCAATTGCGGCATTATACCATAAAAAAAAAGTGTACATAAAGCAAAAGTACTTATGAAAGAAACTCTTATCCATTAATATAAATTATTATGTTTATAAAGGAAATAAGGAGCCAGGACTATGGCCGAGTGGTTACATTCGCATGTTCTGCTTCGGCGGCATGGTGTTTGCCAATTTGGACCCTGGGTGCAGACCTACACACTGCTCCTCAAGCCATGCTGTGGCAGCTTCCCACATGAAAGAACTAGAATAACTTACAACTAGGATATACAACTATGTACTGGGGCCTTGGGGAGAAAAACAAAAAAGAGGATGATTGGCCTTATTGCCAATAAAAAAGAGTCACATGAAATCATTTTAAAAAACAAGAAAAGAAGGTTTTAGCAAATGTCTGAAAATTAAACATTATTTCTTGGCATCACATTTCTCCCATATTCACATAAGAAAGCATGAAAAACAGCAAAGCTAGAAAGACGATGGCAATCAAATAGATGGAAATAAAAGGACCAAGATGAGAAAAGAGTCCACTATGCTATGAACACACTGCGGGTAATAACAGTATTGTAATTTATTCTTCTCAAATATTGAAATCTTTTGCATAATTTATGGTTTTCAAACACCAGTACTCAAGTATAAATTCTGGCAGAAAATATATTATTTTTCATTCAGATGATGAAAAGACATGTTTATGGATATATAAAATTAGGAACATGCTCCTGCTAAAAAGGGATCATTAATGAGGTATGCAAATAGATCTCTCATTTGCTTTTGGAATATTCATAAAAAGAAAGTTATTCATCTAGGCAAAATACAGCCACCATAAAGCATATCAATAGCGTCTTCAATCTTCCTTACATTTAAGAAGATATGGTACCTTGTGATGTTAGGGAATGCCAATGTGAAATATTTTGGATAATTTATGCAATTTGGTTCATTTTATTTACCATAGACAAAAAGTCACTCAATTGCAAATAGAAAATTTTCTTTAAAAGGTGTTATTACCGACAGTCAGAGTTCCAAGGTGCTAATGAATCATAAGGTTAAAGCATTTATAATTTAACATATTCCATTGCATTAGTCTTTCATGTTATAGTTTTATTCTGTGACCAAGCATACATTGCTTTGAAACCCTTCCTTGGGGCTGCAGAATACACAATGCAGAATTGCAAAAGAGAGAAAGCCACTTATCTATCCTTCCTTCTGCCTTTCCAAAACAAGAAGAAAGATGCCTGTTTCCAGGAGCTCCAAGTACTTATTTGGGTACTTCCCACACCAGGCGTCAGCACTGGATTTTCTCCCACCAATCCTCGAGGTGACAGCAGCCCTCCTTGGGCATAGAAGTGTCCTCTGACAATTTGGAAAAGGTAGTTGTTAATGTTGTTAGTGTTAGTTCTTAGCATAAGTCTTGGTATCCCCCTTGCTGGGCAGTCAGCTGTTCAGCCTGGTGTGGGGTAACTTCCCTTTTTCATGTGGATAGAAGATCAACAGGAGCTAAGTTCAGGGTACTGATGAGGGGGATTCTAAGTCATTTCATGTGAAAGCTAGTGGATTCTAGTAAGGCCTCTGATTCGTTCCAACTGGGCCACTGGAACTCTGGACCTCTTCTAGTGGGCAAACTCATCTGGCACTTCCTGAGTGTGTGGGGTAAAGAGCAAGCTTCTAGAATAAGTGCCCTGAATCAGTTTCTAAACCTCTGTGGGGTCTCTTCCAACAACCTCTTGATTGGTAGGCTCCTAGTCACCCAAACCTGCAACTTGTCACCAAATGTAATTGATCATAACGGCCTGTTCAACCTGAGCCCTAATCATTACCAAAAACAAATCGGCAAACAAACAAAAAGTTCTGAACAGGGAAGACCCACTCTTCAAACTCTTCCTTGAAGTATTTGGGGGTAGATTTGCCTTCTATGATTACGATTTTGCTTGTGTGTTTATGGAGGTCATGGCGCTTGCCAGGAGTTGAATTTCCACGTAAAACCAGATTGAGCATCTGAACATTGGTTTTGCTACAGTGGATAATTATTTAGATCTTTCTATGAGCCTAGCAATTTAATCTTTGTAGCGACCCTGTGAAATAGGCACCCTTACTGTTAAACCCATCATGATGTCACAGCGACTCTTGTATATAGGTGACCTTATTGAAATTTAGTGAGTGCAAGTGGCTTGTCCAGGCACATAGATTTAATAAATGGCAGTTCCTGGACTCAATAGAGCCCTATTTGAACACAAAGTTGTTATTCGAGCCCTATTTGAATATAAAGTTGTTCTTCTTAAATCTCTATAGATTTCATATTATTCTAAGACAGAAGTAGCCATACTGTTTCTGTAAAGGGCTAGATAGTAAATATTTTAAGCCTGGGGACCAACAGGCAAAATTGAGGCTATTATGCAGGTACTTACATAACAAGAAATAAAACAATTTTTACAAATTTGTAATGTTGACATTCAAAATATAATTATAATAACTGAGAACATTTTTTTGTAATATAGATCTACCGATGAGAAAAATGGAATTCATTTGTGGGGAGATAAAACTTCACTTAACCGAGGTTCAAAGTTACCCTCAAATCTATTATAAATGTTCATCTGTGAAAAGCATCTTTGCTGTACAAATAGACAGCACCACATTTGGCTCATGGCCTGTAGTTTCTTCTGAAAGCATTGGCATTCAAGGGAGCTGGAGATCTGTTCATTTTCAAATTATAAATGCACCAGGAAGATTTTCCTAACAGTGTTACACAGAGGGCAGGCATTTCTTGGTACAATAAGAGAGTTTCTTGTGCAGACACTTTCCCTGAAAATGACTCAGCCCTGTCATCTCCTCAGCATCTAGAGAACCACTCTTTGGATATCAAATTATAATTGCACAGCATTTGCTAGATGTGTTTTAAAACACCTGCATTATTGATAATACAAAATTTAAACATATAAGCAAAACTCAAAATACACGCAAAGCAAAGTATCTTTTATTAACTTGTAAAATATACCAAAAAATTAAAGGAAATTTAAGTGGCTCTAGTTATATACAAACTACTGATTAAAGAAAATCCTCTTAAAAGCTGAGGATAGCTCAAATATTTGTTGAACTAGGCATGTAGAAATCCTGTAACTCAAAAAAAATCTTAATTTCAATTCTACTTTAAAAAGTTTTCCATTGTGAAGATTCAGACGTTTTGATCCCCAAAAGTATCTATGCCTACTAATATATTGTAATCTTAAGGTTATGCAATTCAGAGGAATGTGTTCAAAATCCAAATATACTTTATATTTAGCACATAAATGAAATTAATTATATCTATTTGAGAATCTATCCCTAAAAGAGGCTATTACTTTATGTTTAAAATGTATTTCTCTTTAGGAAATTGTAATGCTCAAGTTTCTGATTTATTATTCTTAATTTACTGCAATTGTTTTAAAATAGCAGTATGATGTCAATGGTGCAATTAGAGACTCTTAACAAGCCTTTTAACACTATTTTCTTAACCCCAGGACCTGACTTTCATTTGCTTCTCATGTAGCATGCTGATAGGGGTGTTTTTTTTTTTTTTAAAGAATGCTTAATAATTTTAGGTTATGTCACAATTATCAAGATAAAAATAAACACATTAGAAAACTGGATGAATAAATGTCCTTGTCATACTGCTGTTTGTTGAATAATAAAAATATGCCTTTCCTGAGGTTCTAAGTCCTCAAGTGCATTTCTGATCTTCCAACAAAGTGTTAGAGCCGATAATATGAAGATAGAGTTTAGCAACTCTCTTCCACTCTTTTCTAAGCATCAAGATGCTACTCTAGGTCTTAAATCTGGCTGTCAACTCTGTAGAGCTTTATTGAGAAACCCAAGGCTCGGGGGCTAAGTCAATGATACCAATTTAGCTTTCAGCTTAAAAAGAAACCTGATGATGTGCCTCACATTATTTTTAAGAAAACCATGAAATGAAATGCTCACCCCTGTAACTAAGCTCAGAAAGGCAGACCTAAGGGCATTTAGTTAGTGGTCTAATAAAGCACTGAGTGATCATCAACAATTGGTTTACAATAAGCAAGGGGATAGGAAAACCTCTTCAAAGAGCTCACGGAGAAATCAGTGATGCTGAAGAGCTGCAGAGATGGACTTTAGAAAAGTGTAGAAGAGGCTGCCACTACTTTGTCACAGATTTCTTTCTTCTGAAGTTAAAACTGTCAAAAATCTTTTTCCCCTTGGACAAGCATAAGTTACCATATATCACTTGAAAACTGTTGGGAGAATTTAGTGGGACAGTTGAACAGTCCCTCTTGGTTGGTGAAATAGATCTTCTGGAAAGACTGCATCAGGATCAATTACCCCAGGTTTCTCTTGAATGGTGGTAAGGCAGCTGAGTAGGAGAATGATTTATAGAAGTATTTAACAGGTGTCATGCTGGGTGGGTAGTATCTATGGATGTGTCCATGGAGGAGAAAATAAAATCAATTCTGTAATGAAATATTTGGCTGTGGTTGGCAAAAGATAAATTTCAGAAGCGGAGTTCCCCTGAAGAAATTCAGTAAGATGTGGGGGAAATGGTACATTCTAGATAGTGAGGGGAAAGCCACAATTCACACTAATATCCTAGATAGCCAGCTAAAAAATGATTAGAATTCACTATTTGTCAATTATTTAAAAGCCAAACAAAATAAAAATAGGAAACACAAACCATAGTTTAGTAGTAATAAGGCCTCTCAGCCCCACCCCAGCCCCAAGTCCTGAAGGGCCTTCCTATCTTCCCTGAGTGTAATAGAAAAAATTTGCTCTAAGTTCTCCAGATCAGCTCACTGTACTAATCAAATCTTATACCAAATTACTTAGTCCTCCATTCTGTTCATTCCTCTGTGTGTGTGTGTGTGTGTGTGTGTGTTTGTGTACACCCAGTTGTAGAGTTCAACGTTTTCTTTTGAGGTCATATTTACATTTCCCATGGCTGTTGTGCCTAGTCTTTTTAATAAAGGAAAGACTATTTTATTAATCAAAAAAATAATCACTTTTATTAGTAGACAAATTTAGTGGAGAATTTTTTAACTTTGCTTGGAATTTCTTTTAGACACAGCAAAGGCCTTATTCTGCATCATTCTCATAGTATATGTTAAAAATAAATTTGTCAGAAAAAGTACAGTGATGAGATGGGGTAATGAAAATAGCAGTGAACTGAAGTCCTGGGGCCAGGTTACAGCTCCTAGACCAACTAAACAGACATGTCGGTAGCCAGATGCCAACAGACCAAGCAGCAGACCAAATGAAACATTTGATTGATTGTATGTTTAGGTTATTTTTGATAGAAGTGTGTCTTTGATAATCCATGCCCCCAATACCTGCATAATAGTAATGACAAAATCGTCCCATCTACAAGCAAAAGAACTTTATGTCACGTATTCCAACAGTCAAAATTTCAGCTAACATAAATATCCTTCATGTTTTCTTCCCTCAATGTTATACTCCCTTTTTTCCTGTTCAGAGAATACTGGGACTGTTCTTTTCAACCATAATTTAAATTCCATTAAGATGTTCATTTTACCTTCTTTACTCTTACTCTCCTGTTCTTAAAATGTATACATGCATTGCTTTGTGAACATATATTGTCAGCCTATTGTGGTAGGTTTCTTCAAAAAGGTCTTATTTCCAGTTTGGATCCTAAAGCAATTTCCGAAAATGAATGGGAGGGGAAATCATGAGATTGCATAAAAGAGAATCTGTCAAAACAAGTGTTTTAAGGATGAAGGTGTGGTAATCTTCCACTTGTGGCCAGTTTAATTCCCTTTATTTCTTCCAGCATGCATGAAGATATTAAGTAATCAATTTTCCAGTTTTGTGTTCTTATTTCCCTAAGAGTGGTATCAATCTATGGCATTCCAACTAAGAACATGGTCAAAAAATTCAAAAAGTTTGGGTCTCCTTTATCTGCTGATATGATTTACCTTTAAGGGGGAGATCTGACTAGCCATTAAGACAAGAACATAAGCCAAGTTTTAACATTTTTACAACTAGAAAATCTTCATTTGAATGTGATCACAACTTTCTCATTTAGATTTCTCTATCAAATTGCCAATACAATATATTAACCATTCATTCCTTGACATTATTTTTAAATAAAGTTCTCTTTACGTCCTTAAACAAAATGTTAGATTATTAGAGAAATTTTTTTGCCTATTTTTAATAACGTTATATATAAAACTGAGTGAGCTAGTTATGTCTACCTTTTCTTAAAAAAATCTTTCTCATTACAAATAATTTCAAGAATATGGAAAAATACGTGTAATGTACAAAAGGAAAATGAAAAGTACTCTGAATTTCATTCCCAGAAGGGAACAACTTTTAAGATTTCTGGAATGTTTCTTTATTCTCTGTTAATTTTTCAGCATAATTAACACATGAAATACTTAGGCTTGGATATAAAGTGATGTTTAAAAAAGCTTAGTGATAGGCATTATAAGCATCATGTTGTCATAACCAAATTAAAAGTAAAGTTCAAAATAATTGATATGTTTTTCTTTTGTGTTTCCTTCTTTAGACAGGCTTCCTCTCTTCGTTTGCTTCTTTTATCACTTATTCAAATCACTGTTCACGTTCATTTTTCTCCTCTTTCCAATGGAAATAGTTATTAGAATTAGTATTTATCATTGCATATTTTTCTCCATGCATATGTAATCACGTATAAATATAATAATGTAAATGAACTAATTTTCATTTATAAATACAATAATTTTTATTTTTTTTTACAATTACAAGATTACATTTATGTGTTGGAATTTTGTGTATTTCTTTCAACAGTATCTTGCCATCCTGATAGATGCAAAGTCCTAGTTTATTGTTATTCAGATTTAAATTTCTCTGATACCAATGAGATGAACATCTTTTCATGTTTGTAAGTAGGAGCAACTCTTCTGACAGTTGCCTCATAAAATCTTTATTTATTCTTTTGTTTATCCCATTCTTGTCAACTTATAAGAATTCTGTACATACGTCTGTTTATTATTTGCATTGAAAATGCTTCCAAATCTAGTTTATCTATCGATTTTATTTTTGATATTTGTTAGCTATTTCTCTTTTTTTCCTCTTAAGCTTCCATGTTTCTGAATCTTAGAATGATGTCCCGAAGGCCTTTATTTTTTTTCTAGAAGATTTTTCACATGCTCCATGTTGAATTTTTTCTGGTTGCTGAGGCTTAGATGATGGAAACTCATTTCCTTCCTAGTATTTACTAAAAGCAGAGCATGTGAATTGCCCTTTACCCCATTCTCCAAGCACTTGAGTTCTGATTCGATACTCTTCACAGCGGCAGTTTGATACGCTGGGATTCTAAAATGCACGTGGCTCTGCTGTACTCTAATTTGATTTCGGGCCCACTGTCATTTTTATGATTTTGTGTCCTTTTGCCTTGTTTGCTGCACCAGGATTCCATCACACTTAATAGTTGACGATGCTTTATTTTCAAGGACTATATTCCTAGGATGAGAGCCGCCACCACTAGCCTTCCCTGCATGCACGCACATACACACACGCACACATACTCCTTTCCCCCACCTTGTCACGTCACTCTTTCTCCTTCCTTCTCTTGTACTTTTTCCCTATACTTCTACAAAATGACTTTGGGGATAGAGTCAGTAAAACAGCACTGTGGGTGACACAAAAATCAGTAGTCACATAGTTCTCATCTTTGGTAAAGATTACTTTGCTGAAACAAGGTTGAAATAGCAAACAATAGCAAATAGATGGATTGCCTTTGTAAATGCCTGTGCTTTCAAGTGAATGTGCTCATGCCATTTCAGAGAAGAGCAGGGAGTTCATGAATTACTCAGCCCACTATTCATGTTAAGTCCATCAGCCCTGCGAAGAGTGGACTCTCTTCTTAGGATTAATTCCTGGGCCTAGCTCCCAACAGTGCTGTGAGTTTTTATCCTTCTATTTTTTAATGTTCTTCAGTTATGTCAGTAAAAAGTGTGAGAGGTCACATTTGGAGCTACTGGGCAAATCCCCTTTTAAAAAAATGATAAAAGTGCATGGGTTACTAGAATTCTGATCATTCAATTCATTCGTAAAATATATCTCACATTTTTCTCTAAATATTGCCACTCTCACATGAGACCAAAGACAGGACAAGCCACGTCTATTATAAATAAGAGAGAACAAAAGATGTGAGCTCGCTGGGGCCATTTGTAAGTTTATTGTTCTAAAAATACATTAAATATGGGGCCATCCCGGTGGCGCAGCAGTTAAGTTCACACGTTCCGCTTCGGTGGCCTGGGCTTTGGAGGTTCGGATCCTAGGTGTGGACTTACACACTGCTTGTTAAGCCATACTGAGGCAGGCATCCCACATATAGGTAGAGGAAGATGGGCACAGATTTTAGCTCAGGGCCGGTCTTCCTCAGCAAAAAAAGAGGAGGATTGGCAGCAGATGTTAGCTCAGGGCTAATCTTCCTCAAAAAGATTAATTAATTAATTAAAAAATAAAAATACATTAAATAAGGAGGAATGATAAAGGAAGAAGGAAGTGCAGGGAAGTAGACAGTGGATTCAGCCAATGATCTCTGAAACCTATGCCAGTACTCAAATTCCAAATTTAAGAGAGTTGTATATGAAATCATATGCTAGGAATCAATAAATGTTCACTCTTATTACTACTGTGGTAGACAGAATTCTGAATTGGTCCCTAAGATTTCTGCAGCAATAGAAAACTCATACAGGTCCTAATGCTGATGCCTTGTAATTAAATGAGCTAAAATACGTAAAGACCTTCACACAAAGACTGTGGCAGACTATTTACTTATTAAATAATTGCTCTTATAGCCACATTATGTTCCCAACTTTTCTAGACAGTATACAAACATGATCAAAGTAATATTCTCCAGTATTGGCAGGAAAAAAAATACATGATGAATTCTGAAGGGCTTACCATTGAATGTCTCAATGGGAGAACCAGTTTCATGCCTCTCCGCTAGTTTCTGGTGGTTGCTGGTAATCTTTGGCATTCCTTGGCTAGTGGACATCTCCCTCCAATGTCTGCCTCCATTGTCACATTGCCTTCTTTCTGTGCCAGTACGTCCTTTTTTTTCCTCTTATAAGGATATTCCCAGCAGATTCCAGGCTAACTCTAATCCAGTAGGAATTTATCTTGATCTTTACCCTAATTACATCTGTAGAGATCCTATTTCCACATAAGGTCATATTCTGAGGTTATAGGTGGACATGAACTTTTAGGAGACACTATTTAACATCCATAAAGCAAAATGCTCTATTGGACATGTATAGGTTGCTTAATTAATATACACACAAATTTATAATTAAATAATCTGAGCAATTATGTAGTGGAATAATAACTTGTATAATTGAAGAGAAAGAGAGGAATTAAAGATATAAAAAATTTACAACAACATGGATGGACCTTGAGGGAGTTATGTTAAGTGAAATAAGACGGATAGAGGACAATGGGTGTATGACTCCACTCATATGAGGAATTTAAAAATGCAGACAAAGAGAACAGTTTAGTGGCTACCAGGGGAAAGGTAGGGTGAGGGGGTGGGCACAAAGGGTGAAGGGTTGTACTTACAACACTTCTGACAAACAATAATGGACAACTGAAATTTCACAAGATTGTAACCTATCATTAACTCAATAAAAATTTAAAAAAAAAATAGGCCACAATAAGTGGAAGAGGCACCAGGCTAATTGGAAAGCAGTCTTTATTTAAATCCATCAGCAGATTTAAGGTTATTAGAAAATTTTTAAACTCTCTGGATCTCAGTTTTATCATTTATGAATTAAATGGAATATACTGGATGATCTCAAAAATATTTTCCAGTTCCGACATTCTATGATTGTTTAACCCTGCCTGTTAATCACTTGATTAATTTGTGATAGTAAAATGGCATATATACCAGTTGGGAGATATTAGTCTCATTTTTTTTTACTAATTTTTCTGTTTATATTAAAAGAGAAGGGAAAGTTAGCTGGCTCTCCTCAAGGAGCTGTTCTTATATGTCCATACAGAGTAAGTTGAAGGAATCTTTCACTGTTAACGCATTCTGTAAAGAATTATAGGAGAAAAAAATGGAATTTGGATCAGTGCCTAGAAACTAATTAGAACTCGCTAAAATTTCACCCACTCATATATATTTAGTACCAATACAACTTTATAAGGAAAAACTAATAGCTTTAAATAACTGTATGGTGTTCATGATTCTTCCAGGACAGTTATGGAAAATACACATCCTAAGTAAAAGTGTAATATGCATATTGACTCTGAACTTTTAAAATAGAACAAAGACTTTGTTAAGAGAATGGTATAGGAATGAACAACCTTGGCTAGAAACATTTTCTTCCTCTCCTCCCCATACCCCTCACCATCAGACAAAAATTAAAATTCTGGGTCTCGTAGATAGCACAGGTATTACCTGCCCAGCAATCTTACTTCACCTTCCAGTTCATTCACCCTTCTGCTGTCCTAGGTCATTAGTTCTTACTTGTACTTCTCTCCTCAAATCTTTAACTACTCCCTGCCTGTATTCTCAAATGATCTTTTTCTGTTTCACTGAGAAAACAGCAACGATAAGAGGTAACATCCAGAGGAAATTAGTGAAGGTGTTCAAAAGGTACAGACTTCTAGTTATAAGATAAATAAGTTCTCAGATGTAACGTACAACACAGTGACTATATTTAACACTGTATGGTATATTTGGAAGTGGCTAAGAAGTCAAAAGTTCTCATCACAAGAAAAAAATTGTAACTATGTGAGTTGATGGCTGTTCACTCATTATGGTGATCATTTTGCGATATATACACATGTCAAATCATTATGTTGTACATCTTAAACTAATACAAAGTTATATGTCCATTATATCTCAATAAAACTGGGAGAAAAAAAGAACAAAAAGGAAAAATAACATTGACATGTGCTCAGCTCAGCAGCATCTCTTTAGCCATTCCCCTTGGCCCTGCCTGGCTTCCTGGCGCTATGACGGAGCTGCTGGAACAGCCTCCTAAACCAGCCCTCCAAAGGCACACAGGTTCTCCTTTGAGATCTTCAAAGACACAACGCCAGTGATTCTCCTTTCTCTCTCTCAAATTATCAATTTGCTTTTCTCTTTAGCATTCAAACACGTTATTTCTTCCATCTTAAAAAAAAAAAAAGCTTCTAAATAACAACTATCTTGACTCCACAATCTTCTCCAGTTATTGACCTGTTATCTGCTTCCATTTGTAGCAAAATTCTTGAAAGAGTCATCCAGTTGCTCTTCTCTCATTCAGTCTCAAACTAACTTCAATCACACTTTCATTCCGAACGCTTAGCAACAATTCTTTCCCGGGCCACTGTGACCCGCATGTCAATAAACCCAGCAGTCGGTTTTCGGTTCTCATTTGAACTCTCAGAAGCACTGGAACAGTGTTTCAGTCCCTCCTTAAAGCGCTGCCTTCCCTGGGGCATCCAGGACACCACTCTTCCTTACTTCTCCTGTCATCACTTCAGCTACTCACTCTCTTTCCATTCCTGAATCTACTTTCTCTGCCTCAATTCTGAGGTTCTGTCTCTACCTTTATGATCTCTGTCTTCTCCCTTTTTCTGTAGGTAATCTCATTCAGTTTCTCATACCTTAAATTTCTAAACGTCTGTCTCCTCCAAAGCCCAGACTAAACTATCCAACCTCTTTCCTCTTAGATGGCTAGTGACATCCCAAACTTAAGATATCCCAAAATGTATAACTGATCTCCTCCACCTCCATTGCTGCCACCTTGGGCCAAGTCAGAAATATCTCGTGCCCAAACTATTTCAATAATCACGCAATTCGTCTCCTCTGTCTGTCTCCTTCCTGCCCAGTCTATTGCACATGGCAGCACCAAAGAGACCTCCAGAAATGAATCAGATTATTCCAACTCTCTGATAATGAGAGGAAAAGCAAAGTCCTATTAATTACAATCAAGCCTTACATGGTCTGGCCCAGGCTACATCTCCTATTTCACCTCCTGACATTTCCTCCATCACATCATTGTACTCCAGCCACGATGGCCTCCTTGCTGGTTCTTGAGCATAGCATGCTTTCTTCTGCTCTAGGACCCTTACAGTTTCAGTTCATTCTTCCTGAAATGTTCTCTTCACTCAATTCCTTCATGTTTCTGCTCAAATAGTATTTGCTTATAAAGGCCTTTCCTGAAAACCTTAAATAAACATCAGAACAGGGCTCCCAACCCTCACAATCTCATTTTCCTTAACTTTGATATGTTCTTCTTCACAGCACTGTCTCATTCTGATTAAACATACCTGTTTATTAATTGACTATTCCCCCATCAGAGTATAAGCTTCACGGGGACACTTATCTTCTCTGCTTTCTTCCTTGCTGTATCATTGGTTCCCAGCTCAGAATCTGACACACTGTAGATGATCAACAAATGTTTGTTAACTAAACAAATCACATAGATAATAGAAAAGAAATATTATACTTTACAATACGATTTCAAAATGCATTTCAATTTATAATCACTATTTTTCTAATTTGTATTTCATGTCACTTGGGTAGTCTCAATATTTGATGGAAGAGATTGAAGCCCTTGAAAATAATGTTGAAGAGAGAGGAGATTTTTATAGCTGAGACAACCTTTTCTTCTTCCCAGTATTTGGAGAGTGACGTAAACAGCATCTACTTAACTCTGTTCAATTAGTTTTTAAAATATACTCTCCAAATTAAACATCCGACACATACTGGAGATAATTCCAATAGCTTTATCCAATCTTGACAAAGTAAATTTAGAAAAGCACAATTAAAAAACAAGCCAACATCTGTGGCCTGGACAAAACAGGTTGACCTGCTGGAGGGAAAATTAGCCTTGGGGATAGATCTAGATTCAAACTTCAGCACTGCCACCTGCAAATAATAGACCGGGAATGCATTATTTTATCTTTCTAAACCCCATTGGCCTCAGATGTAGGGATTTTCCCTCCTCTATAGGAGACGCTTAAAGCATGCTAGCTTGTCTGCATGTTTTTAATAACATCTACCTTCGGTATTTCACTTAATCAAAAGAAAATGTGTCTGACCTCTATTTGCCCTAGGTAGCTCATTTACATATCTGGCCAGAATACAGTATTCTAGCATAGAATTATTGTTCTCTTTCAAAGAACTCTTGCAAAATCTCTATCCTTTCAAATGTAGATAATATTGCCCTTCTGTGCATAATTCATGTAATTGTTATTACACAAATACCTTGAAAATTATATAAGGAAAGCTTTAATTATAAATCTTTAATAATAAGGTGATTTGAAAGATATCTACCCCATTTTTATGGGTAATGAATATGTACCAATATATGTCTGCTAAAAATGGAAATACCAAGACATTTATGATAATGAAATACTTCCTTGGATAACATACAGCAAGATAATAAATGTTACAGATTAATACCAGTATGGAATCCAATTGAAATTGTTAATTTAATTTAAATTTTCCCAAAGCAATACAGATGGTCTTCACTTTGCACAGTACCGTGTTCACAGGAACACACACATATCAGAATGGTATCTCACTTTGCACAATTCTCTTCTGCAGGAAGAATCCATGGAGATAATGCTGTGCAAACTGAGGATAGTCCACATAACGTGGTGGTTAAAAGTACAGCTTCTGTGTTCAAACTCTCAATTCCAATACTCTCTTCTTCACTGACCAGCTGTATGCCCTTAGGGAACTTACTCTTTCTTGTTTCCCCTCAGTCCACACCTGTATAAAATGATGGTAACAATAGGACCTCCTCCTTTGCGTTGTGAAATTTAAGTGAACTAATAAAATAAAGCTTTTAGAACAGAGCTTGGCAGTTTGTAACAATGTGCAAATGTTAGTGATTTCTGTTTTTCAAGTTATCAGTGGCATCAATTCTCTGTTGAGACATTTGGGTTGATGTAAAGATTGAATACCAAGAAATACTACAATACTTTAATTAAAAAAAAAAACAACCCTAGCATCTATTCTCTATCAATAGGAGATCAGACTTAGGCAGAAAGTGAACTTCCTTAATTACAGCGTTTTCAGGTTACTTTTTTACATCTACATAAAAGGCAGACATGAGCTGGTTTGCTGTTGGGTCTGTCATTCACTAGCTTTGCAATTTTGTGCGTGTCTGCGTGTGAGGAAGATTGGCCCTCAGCTAACATCCATTGCCAATCTTTCTCTCTTTGCTTGAGGAAGATTGGCCCTGAGCTAATATCTGAGCATATTCTCCCCTACCCTGCCGTGGGACACCACCACAGCATGGCTTGAGGAGTGGCGTGCAGTTCTGCACCAGGGATCCGAGTCCTAGAAACTAGTGCCACTGAAGTGGAGCCTGCGAACTCAATCACTACACCACGGGGCTGGCTCCATAGCTTTGCAATTTTTAATCTCTTCAACCCTCAGATTCTTCATTAGTAAAATGGAAATTATAACAGAACCAACTTTCATAAGGTTATTGTGAGCACTCAAAAAACATTAATAAGTATTCAATAAATTTTGTCTACTATTATCTACAAAATGTCAAATGAAAGATTTCCTAAGAATCACCCATTCAAAATGCTAATATAACCAGAATTGTAATGACTGCTTTATTAGATACTATAGTGTTTTTAATCTTTTCTATTACTATGAGAACTGTGTTAACAGGTAGACGATCATCCTTGTAATTGATTTTTTTATAATTAAACTGTACTGAAGTATAATATGCATACAATAAAATGCACTGAATTTACGTATAAAATTTTGAAGTTTTACAAATATATGTAACTGCATAACCACTATAAAAATCAATGTATAGAACATTTTCATCATCTCAAAAAATTCCATCATGACCCGTTAGGAGAATATTCACCCTCCCAATGACATAGCCCCAAGTGACATCTGAACTGCTGTTCTTTATTATAGATTAGCTTTGCTTGTTTTAAGATTTCAAATAAATTGAATCATACGGTATGTACTCTTTTGTGTGCGGGCTCTTTCACTGAGTGTAATGTTTTTGAGATTCTTCCGTGTTGTTATAAGTATCAGGAGTTCATTCTCTTAATTGCTAAGTAACTTTCCATCATATGGATATACCAAAATTTGCCATAAATGGTTGTCAATTCACCTGCTTTTGTACCTAAAAGCCGTTTCTGGTTTTGGCTTGCCAGTAAAGTCATGTATAAGTCATTGTGTGGACATACATTTCTGGTTTTGGCTTGCCAGTAAAGTCATGTACAAGTCATTGTGTGGACATACATTTTTATTCTTCTTAGATAAATACCTAGGAGTAGGATTACTGATAAGTACATATTTAATTTTTTAAGAAACTGCCAAACTCTTTCTTATTTTGAGATATTTATAATTTGGCCCCAAACAATAAATTTTGATTTCACTATTGATTGTTAATTTATTGAGGGGACAAAAGTAAGCCACTGAAAAGTTTTAGTTTTCGTTATTATTAAAATAGAATAGAATTTCTCCTATAAGTTCAAAAGCAAATTCCCAATTTTTAATGTAATAAAATCCATTTTTATGAAACGATCGATTTTATTTCATAATTCCATAAAGTTGAATGGAATCTTGATTTTCATGCTTTTTCATTCTTTCCTGTCTTGTGGTTCACTAAGGTAGAGATTACCCATACCTTTCAGAAAATACTTTCTGTGGACAGAAAAATGGCCAAATTGATCTAATTCTTTTTCCCATTTGCTAACTCAGGTCTCTTTCCCCTATACTTGGAATCTTGACACAGGTGTAAACATATTGATGTAAGTTTTGGATAAAATAATTTGCATCTCATTCTGTCATTAGTGAAGATTTCTATGGTAGAGATACACTGTTAGCTTTTCCAGTGAGGAATTCACTCTATAAGTTGGATTATGCTGTAAAGGCAAGAATATATTTGTTATAGTATTTACATTCTCCCATGTTGAATGGACCACCGCCTCCTAGCAGCTAAGAAACCACTTTCAGAATTTCAAAGCAAAGTTAAAAAATTAATACACTGTTGTTAAATAAATGATAAAAACTGAAGCCAAATATTTTTTCACAGTAGAATTATATTTTGCATAAGCCTTTGGAGCCAGATGTTTTGGAGTTATACTATTCAATTATCATGTTTGTTCATCAAATTCGTCATCATTAGTCTTATGATTATATAGGAAATTCTGCCACGGAATGCATTTGAATAGTCCACCAGCATAATAGTACTTAAAGGGAGTAATTATACAAATACAGTCATATAGTTGATAATTAATGGGATGACGTAAACAAAATTTGATAATTACAGCTTATACACCATTTTATTTCTTACATTTATTTTTAAAATACAGACAAATGCTAACAATAAGTACATAAGGCAAACTCCATCATTGTGATCAGAAAGCATAACTTCTCAAGGAAATATGGGAGGTTCAGCAACTGTTTGGGAAATTTAAGCTACATAAATCTAGTCTTATTTAAAAAATTATCCAGAGAGTTAATAAGGACACAACATTTTATAATTGTAATTTTTACATATCTTAAAGTGATTTTTCAAATTTATAATTATCCTAGAAGAAAGTTCTGATTAACTACTTTGTTCTCGGGTCCCCTCATTCCTTTATGGAATTGAGATTTCATCATTTTTTCCTCACTCACAACTTTTGGGTTAGATATGATTCAGAGTTTGGCCTGCTTTCTTTTCTTTTTCTTTCTTTCTTTCTATATTTTAAAAAGTTACTGCATTGCACATCCTAGATACCCTAACAGGTTTTTGAGGTGGCAGCACACTAAAATGCCTGCTGAAAAATGTACAAATACTCTCACCAAGTGGAATAAATAGATACCATTAATAAATAAATTTACATTTTGGGGAGCTAAATTATTTAAGATTAGTAATTATTAGCCTATGAATTTTGAAAACGTTTTTGGTTTTCAGAGCTTTTAGAACTTTGGGGTTTCAAAGAGGGAATTATGAACCTGTGTTGCCTTCTGTGATCAAAGTTTTCTTACCAAAATAGTTGCGCACTGAAAAAAGAGAGCTGGTAGCTACTTTAGCATTTTTATTGTCTTCTTAAGCTTCAGTTTGAAGCAGATAATCACACATCCCCTATCTAATACAAGGGCATCCCCTTATGCTCTCCCCTGTCTCCTTATCCTTGCGTATCTTACCATAGGAAGTAATAACTGACTTCAGTCTACAGTTTTGTTGAACAGCTACTAACACTCAGAACTGTACTAGTGGAGGTGCAGCTTTGCATTTTATTTTGAAGACCCATCTTCTAGCATCATCATAGCAACAGTAACATGCACAGGAATGTATCAAACTACAGAAGGCAGAATATTATATTATTAAATTCTAATACTTTGGACAATGAAATGATGTAGAATTTGAAGGAAGAGAAGAGAACATGAAACGGAATTGTTTGACAAGATTTAACTGAGGAAGTAAGGCTTCTTCTGTAGATTTTTAATACCTGTTCAGGAAGAGGGGCAGGAGGAACATCAAATAAGTTAATGAGATTAAGCAAAGGAAGAGAAACAATTCATTGAGCAACTACTTTGAGTGAGACAAGATATTAGATTTTTAAACAAGTTATCACCTTAGAAAAAATTAATGTGTAACATGAAGAGAAAGATCAAATATGTGCTGGTGATAAAATATGCATAAGGATTGATAGACAATGAGGTGCAAAGAATGTGCTAACAGTGTGGTCTGATATAATGAAGACAAATCTAGTGATGTGCCCTCAGACCTCATATAGAAATAAAAGTGTACTAGCAGGTTGCTTCTTTCACCTCTGTTTTTCATATAAGCCTTTTAGCAATGGTTTGAAATAGATAGATATCCTTGGTGGGTAAAGTGGAGTGCAGACTGCTTTTGGTAAAGTCAGACTAATAGGAACTCCCCTTAAACATGTATGTGCTATATAGATTCTTCCTTCTCCCAAAGGTGTGTTAATTCCTGGGAGCTGTGAATATGTTGTGTTATGTGGCAAAGAGGACTTTGCAAATGTAAGAAAGGTAAAAGACCTTAATTTAGAAAGATCATCCTAGATCATCCCAGTGGGTCCAATCTAATCATAACAGCCCTTAAAAAGCTGGAAATTTTCTCCTGCTGAAGGAGAAGTCAGAGACATAAGGCAAAGAGCAGATCAGAGAGATTTAAATCAAAGGAATAACTAGATCTGCTGGTACTGGCTTTGAAGATGATGGGACCATCAGCCAGGGAATGCAGGAAGCCTCTAGAAACTGAGAGTGATCCTCAGCTGACAGCCAGCAAGGCCACAGGAACCTCAGTCCTACAGCTCCATGGAACTGAATTCTGTCGCAACCTGAATGAGCAGAATCTGTCTGCCGGCTGACCATAACCTTGACTTCAGCCTTTTATAAAAAGAGAATAGAATCCAGTCAAGCCCCATGGAACGTCAATAACCAGCATAGAAACTTGCAGAACTGTGAGAAAATAACTTTGTGTTGTTTTAAAAATCTCAGAGTCTGATAATTTGTTGCAGCAGTGATAGAAAACTAATACAGTGTAGGATTGAGTAGATAGACACGTTAACAAGCGTATGAATACATTTACTAAAAAGACTTTTTATACTCCAAGGTTGTTTTTTGATGTTTGTTTATCATTTTCCCAATTGCTCACAAAGACATTCTTACCCCACAGACGACATAGTGCTTTTTAGTGCAAAGTGCTTTTTAAAGTCTCGACAAAAACAAGCTTTAAAATTCTGTCACAAAGCCAATTAATTTTCTATTTCATGAGTTAAAAATTCAAGGGGACTTACAGAGAGCTTCATTTATTTTCAAAAGCATTTTACCCTTCTTTTCTCTGGGGAAAAACATCTTCTACATTAATTAGGTAAATCTTTCCCAGATTTTGGTGTTGGATAATAAGTTCATATATCATGAGCTTATCCTCTATGCTTAGAGATCATTTTTCATTAAGGATGTAATAATGTTCACACCTTCAGTAACTGTTTAGCAGCACTAATTACAATGGATAATAAATCCTCTCATACTTCATTTTTTCTCAATGTCATCTCATCAAAACATTAGGACTCGTTGCTAAAATATAATAAATATGTAAGTATTTATTTAGCACACATTCTTGTTACTAGTATCATGGCCATAATCTCCTGAAGGGTTAAAAATTTTACCAATTATGATCACAAGGGCAGGAGCCATAGCTAATTTATAAGTGTCCCCAGTGCCTTGCAGTAGGTCCTTAGCATTAAATCTCATGTTGTGGAACTTAACTATTTGCATTCAAAAGTGTCTGTAAAAATGTCTGTTATTTCTTTAGCCACTCATAATATGTAATATTAAGTCAATGTCAAAGTTGTTGGTTAATATCTTCTTAATGTTCATTAATAAATTCTGCATGGACTTCAGTAGAGCAGTAAAGTATAGGCAAGCCTGTCATTGCCACTTCTCTTGAAAATGACTAAGTAATAGTGTTATGCAATAAGATCATTCTAGTAGAAATAAACAGATCAGAGGCTTAATACTGACTAAACTAGTAAATGCCCTAAAGGCAATAGGAAAGTCACTTACTATTTCCAGGTGGCAATTTGTCCATCTCTGACAATGAGAATTTTGACTAGGTTTTCCTGAGAGTCCATCCATATTTATGACTCTATCTAAATAAAGCATCTTGCTAAAGTCACTTTGGCAACCAGGGTTTTGTCCATTAAACGTCTGGCCCGGAGAGATTGCTAACTGACCTTGAAAAATGGTACTGTGCAAAAATAAACCTTTATTCTATTATAAATGTTTTCTTTTTACTCTCCTCATTTTCATTTTAACATGACCAGGCTTGGAAAACTCTGGAGGTGATCAACCCTGAAGAAAAAACCTTAATAAAAATAAACAATTTAATGTTTGTATTTTTTGCTTTAGGTTGGATGAAAGTCAAAGGGTTTTTTTTCACTTGGTTTTTTGTATTTATAAAATTTGTTGTGAATGGACTTTAGTTTGCTGTTAACAGTTTCAACTTAGTAAGAGGAGATAAATTATCCATTTTCTTAGATTGTCTGGAGCAAGACAAGAGATGAGTTCCTTCTTTATGACTCTGTGATATACATATTTTGGCAGAACTTTATGCTTCAAATTTTTGTTAGTCAACATCCCAAATCTAATTTTGACTTGTTTTGACTATTTAACATCTGGCAATCTCATTGATAATCAATATTGATATTTTTCTAATTTTACTATAAATCGTGTTTTTTAATTATAAAATTTATCATTGAATCAATTTTTAAACTCCTGTTGAAAAGATGTGGATTTGTGAAAAGCAATATTTAAGTCTTTTTAAAAATACCTTCGTTGAGGTAGAATTCACATACTAAAATCTGTGTTTGTTTAAACTGTGTACTGTGATAAAAATTGCTAACTGTATATACCTGTAAAACCATCACAAAAATCAAGGTAATAAACACATCCATGTAATCCAAAATTGCCTCATGCCCCTTTGTAATTTCTTCCCACAGGTCCTCTTTGCACCTCACCAACCTGCCTTTCCACCCACAGGTGAACATTAATCTTCTGTAGGTCACTATAGATTAGATTGTATTTCCCAGAATTTTGTGTATATAATCATACAGTATGTATCCTTTCTTTTCCTGGCTTTTTCCAGTCACCATAATTATTTTGAGATTTATCTGTGATGTGGCATGAATCGATAGTTTATCAAAGCTTTTTATTGGTGGGTAGTATTCTATTGTATAAACACAGCAAATTTTCCATTTACTTGTTGATATATTTGTGCAGTTTTCAGTTTTGAGTTATATTGTGGGTTGAATTATACCCCCCTCCTATTTACATATTGAATTCCAAACCCTCAGGCCCTCAGAATGTGAACTGATTTGGAAATAGGGTCATCGCAGACATTATTACTTAAGTTAATATGCGGTCACACTGGCATAGGGTGGGCCCCAAATCCAGTGTGACTGGTGTCCTTATAAAAAGATGTACATGTTCAAAGGGAATAGAATGTGAAGACGCGGGGAGAACACCACCCACCATCCAAGAAAGCCAACATTTCATGCCATTTACAAATAAAGACTGTTTTACATCTTCTGTCCTGATCTGGATGCCATTTATTTGTTTGATGAACTATCTATCTATCTATCATCTCTCTCTCTCTCTCTCTCCATCTATCCATACATCTATCATCCAATTACGTATTTATTTTATTATTCATTTTTAATTAGGAGGGAGATATGGGCACTATGACATGTATATTCAGTTGTCTGAGAAAGGAGATGAACAGAAGATAAAATGTCTTGAGGTTTTTATTTTTTAAGTTTTAAGCCTCCGTGGCTACTGGCATTTTTCAGTAAATATATGGAGTACCTATCGCTGCACATTTTATGGGTTACTTATTTACTTTTTACTTATTGCACTGGCAAGGATCTCCAGTTGAGCATTTAATAAATTGTTGAGAATTCGACATCCTTACTGTGTTCCTGATCTTCAGGGGAAAATGCTTAATCTTTCACCATTAAGTATGATATTTGCTGTCGGTTCTTTTCTAGATCTTTACCAGGTTGGGAAAGTTTAATAATAATCTTTGTTGAGAATGTTTTTTCAAAACTCGATGTGAATATTGTCAAATATTTGTCTGTAACTATAGAGATGAGAATTTTTTTTCAATTTTTAATTTGTTAATGTGGTAAATTTCATTGATTGATTTAAGAATATTATACCAACTTTGCATTCCTGGGATAAATCTCATTTGATCATGATGCATTAGTTTTTTATATATTGCTCAATTCAATTTGACAAAATTCTTAAGAATATTTTTCTCTGTGTTCATGAGGGATATTGGCCTGTATTTTTCTTTTCATATATGTCTTTGTCTGGTTTTTGAATCAGAGTAATAGTGTCTGCAAAGAAACAGTGGAATGTATTCCGTCTTCTTCTGAATGAGACTGTGTAGAGCTGGTTATGATTTTTGTCCTTAAATTCTTTATGTGATTTTAGCAGTAAACAACTAGAGTTGGAATTTTCTTTGTGGGAAGGAATTTAAAATCAAATTTTAGTTAATAGATATGTAGCTATCAGGGTGTCTATTTCTTCCTGGATAAGCTTTGGTAGTTTGTGTATTTCAAGAAATTTGTTCTTCTCCTATATGTGGTCAAATTTATTAGCCTAATGTTGTTCGTGTTAGTCCATTATCCTTTATGTATCTGTTCGATCTAGAATGATGTCGATGCTATCATTCCTCATGTTGGTAGGTTGTGCCTTATCTCTCATTTCTTTTTTGATCTGTGGGACTAGAGGTCTATTAATTTTTTTATCTACTTAAAGAAACAGCTTTTGATTTCATCCATCTATTCTCTTGTAATCATTGGCTCAAAATCCACAGTTTTTCTGCATCTGTCTGGACAAATATAAACATTTATTTTCAAATATGTATTAATTAACCTGTTTCTTTACTTGTGTGTTTCCTCTTCATGCATGCTTAGCAAAGGTATGAATAACACAAAGCTATGTAATAATATTGATGGATATCACAACACTGGTTTATAAGCTTAGAGTTAATTTAACTAATGTCGGTAATATCTTGATTAGGGAAAGGAAGTTAATCAAAAATATAAATAGGTTATAATTCTAAATCTTTGTCGTCTAAGGCTTTTAAATGTGTCTTCCATTAAACAAAATTGTAAGAAATAGGCCAATAGATAGATTGGTCAAAGAAGTAAGATATACATGCATACATCTTATATGTATAGGCACAAACACACACATATATATTCTTTAATTAATTAATTTATTTATTTATATGTAAGTCCATATTCCATATATACCATTTATGCTGTTTGAATTTACTCTGAGAATATTCCATACTTCTTTATAGATATAACAAGAAGAGAATCTGTCTAATTATTTTAAATATTACAAATTTACATTTGTAAAATATGCAGAGTTATCAATGGAGCTTGTTTTATGTACAGGTATACTTTCTATATCCTGAAAACCACTGTTGACCATAAACAATGTTAATAAAACATTAACTCTTATATAACGATTTGTATTCTTTTGACATACCATTGGATCAAAATATATCAAATGCACCTATTTGTCATATCATTACAGGGACTACACTATTCTGACTTGCAGCGTTTATACAAAAACTTCATTTGATGTTCTTTGGCAAAGCCAGTATATGAATCATGGTTCAGAAATCTTTCTGCTGTTTCTTAAATGAATTCCAAACACAGAATAAGTATAAATATCATAATAAAAACATTTAGTAAGATTTAGAGCTACTACAAGAGTTTAATTGTCTAAAGTCAATACCGATTATAAACCAAACACACGTTCATATATGTGAGGACTTTGTCGTAAGGAAGATCCCTCACTCTACTCCATATCCCCTCACCCTTGGTGTTTCGGTGTGTGTCTTCCATACTTCTGGCTATTATCACCTACATTTCTCTGTCTGAGGGCTTTTGTTGGTGTCCAAAGTTCCTGGCAGGTCAGTTGAGTGAGAGAATGAATGCCTCTCAGAATCAGCTCTTAATCAATATAAGCAATTTAGTTCTCTTGTGTCTTGGGTGAGAGAACTCTGAAGTGAGAGCTGCACATTTCCCAGAGTTCCCAAGTTGGATAAAGCTTCAGTTTTTGTTTTGATTCATTACGTATCTTTAACATGCCCTTTTATAGTTTACTTGTAATAGAGTTCTTTATATGTATCTGTTTCTATATCTATATAACATCATTGTGAAAGAAGGAAAGAATAAATACCAACAGAAATTCACACTGCTTCTAAGTACTTTGTGACTTAAATCCACTTGTTTTAAAAGATGGCAATATGAAATCTAGGATTCCTGTACATTTAAGAATTCTTTAAAGAGTTTTTGTTTTTAACACAAAATTGTCATGAAAATAAAACTAGAAAATATCTCAATTAAAACTAATTGGGGGCCAGCCCAGGGGGCGTAGTGGTTAAGTTCTTGTGCTCCACTTCAGAGGCCCAGGGTTTGCGAGTTCAGATCCTGGTCACAGACCTACACATTACTCATCAAGCCATGCTATGAGGCATCCCACATACAAAACAGAGAAAGATTGACGAAGGCGTTAGCTCAGGACCACTCTTCCTCAAGCAAAAAGAGGAAGAGTGGCAACAAATGTTAGCTCAGGGCCACTGTTCCTCACCAAAAAAAAATCCCCAAAACCCTATTTGAATGTTTTTCTTTGTCCCCATAGAAGTGAGTTATTTAATGGGTTGGATTATTGCCCTGAAGCATTAGTCATTTATAATTATGTCTTGCTTATAGAATTAAGGAATACAAAGTTGTTTTCTTAATAATTCAGTGATGCAGTAATCTTTTCTTTTTTAATTAAAAATTAATTTGCGTTCTAATGAAGACAAATAAAACGTCAAATCTAATTAAGATTATGTGAAAGGTTGTGTTAGCCTCAGTTAAGAGGCCTAACACACAGCAAACTTCATAAATACCAAAACTCATCTTGTTCCTTTTCCTAGAAGGTCCTCAGGGTAAAGGCAGCTGCAGAACATTATTCCTCCTTTTGTTTTAATTGCCTTTAATAGATGAGCTAGGAAAAGCATTATAAATAATGCATCATAATGCTTTGCATAAAGGTAAACAGAACAAATGTGCCAGGTGACGAGTCTATGACAGTATATTTTAATAACCAGGCTGTGTTTTGTGTTATATTTTACCTCTCTCTATGTCACTCAGGTGGGAGAAAGGGAATTACAAAACAGACGAGGAAAATGAACATTAGAAGAACAGAAAAGGCACTAATGATAATTAGGAAACAATAACAAAGAAAGTCAAGGTATGTTCAAGGGAAGGTAGTTTAAGTGTCTAGAAATTACGTGGGTTTGGGATTTATGAGAAAAAAGAATAGTGATAATGATGTAGTTAGACACTTTATTTCCATATATTTTCATTGAAACATCGGCTAAATTTTAGGCACTAGGTTTGGATCTGAGGTTGTGTGGGTGATTAAATAATAAATTGACCCCTTAAGAATTCACAGTTTAGTAGAGAAGGTAGAAATCAAAAACAATTACTTTATGATCTTTAAAATACCAAAAGAGAAATTTGTTCAATTTGATGCTGGAACCCAGAGGAGAAATGATTAATTCTGTCTTGGGGAATCAGAAATGTTTAACAAGAAAAATATAAACAAGTTTCTAAAGAATAAGAATTCCAAGCAAAACATATTAGGCAGAGGACACAAAGACAGAGATTGTATAATATTTTCATGGCAATAAGAGCAATATTTGCAAGGAGAGAACGGTAGATGGTCAGTCTTGAAAGTCGTTTATTTTATCAAATTGCAAAGGGACACCAATGCCACAAAATAGAGGTTACAACTTTATAATAACGTATAGCTCTTAAAACTTTAAAAGCTGTAATAGTAAGTTAGATTCAATAATTTATTTAATATTACAATGTATCCAAAAATTTTTGAGAAATATATGTGGTACAGTTTTTATCTTAGGAACGTTTTCTAAAATTGTACCTTCTCTAATTTTGGTGTATGTCCAGGTTTTTATTTCAAAAGACAACGGTTGTCATTGCTCGCTATAGGAATAGGCAAAGAGTCTGGCCACAGCTGGTGACTTGCACAAAAACAAGATTCCAAATTCATAAAAGACTCCAGGAAATTTTATTTGAATCATATTTTTAAAACAATATGAATTTTTGAAACAGTTCAATATACTGGAAAGAAGCACCATACTGAAATATTAAAAATATGAAATTTAAATTCTCTAGTTTTCTAAAGAAGAGTAAGTTATTTACACTCACATGATATCTTCACTGGAAGAAAGATCAATATGTTGGTAACAAATTAGGATTGCCTTGTAAGTAAGTTATAAAAATGAATCTAAATACAAATAGATTTGATTCTTGCGTTTTGTTATCAGGCTTACTTGGGCACGACATGAGATAAAACCACATGATGGAATCTGTTCAAATTTTAAAGAGCTTTGGTAATATACATGCTATTATAAGCTAGGGAGGAAGAAATTAAGATGTTGCTCCATTTTATCCATCTCTTCATGCTGATATTCAACTAGTGATTGGTGGCTCTATTGGTTGTTAAAATTTGGAAACACTTCTGTACTGGTTGGTAAATGTCTACCCACATGAGTCTCTCAAGTTTCCAGATCCGTGTTGCTCCAGCTACACTGGTCAATCTCTCAGACTTCTCAAACGTCCTACATTTCAACAGCCAAAGAGTCAATGCCTGACATCATAGAAGAGCTCCAATAGCCGATCTTGTTGGTAGATGCATGCCCTATACCAGTGGTTAAATGTTCATACCAACATTTATTCACAAACATATTTCAAGTAAGTGATGTAAACCATACACTTTACTAGACACTTGGTGTACTTTGAATTAGAAAGAATGAAGAAAGAAACAAAAATTATTCCAGTCTTTGTGAAACTCTAGTGGAAGATCAAACATTAAATAAATCATCATAAACTAAGTGCATAATTAAAAATAATAATAAGTACTCAAGAATGAATGAAGAGTATGCTGCGAAAGAACAAAAGGTTGATCAAATTTATGTTTAGAGATAAGTCATCAGTGGCATTTTGGCTAAGCCCTGAAAATGAAAAGATATCAACAAAGCAAAAAGTGTTCAGGCAAGGCCAGCATGGTCCAATGCTTGGGACATCTTTTTGGCTGCTGAGTCAAAAGTAGATTAAGTAGACCAAGGCCAAAAGGAAAAGAGTATTAAAGCAATATAAATTTTACTTTCAGGAATGGAAATTTCTTAGCTTTGGTGACAGGATTTCATTACTCTTTCACTCTATGACCTTAGTCACTTATTTATTCTTCTGGACCTCAATTACTTTCTCTGCAAATTTTATATTACCTTCATCTAGGCAACTGGTATGGAGATCCTATTCATTGAACAGGGCCTGAAATATAGTAGGTGGTTAATAAATGTCTTTTGGATTTAAAAAAATGTGAAATGAGAATGAAAATAATTTAAAAAGTTGTAGTGTGGATTAATTTTTTTACATGTGTGGCAAATATATATGTATTTATGTGTAAATATAAACATAGATATAGATAAAAATATATCAATATTTCCACAAGCATATATGCATAGCTTAGTAGAGCGACTGATTTAAGGTAGATGCTAATAAATATTAGTTTCTTTCCCACCTATATTAAATATATTTTCAGAGAGTACATTGATTAAATCGTCAAAAGTGTGGAGTTAGAATAAGTTGCAGACGATATCCAACAAAATTTCCAAAAAATTACAAAATATAACCATGTTTTTAAAAGCATAAGGGCACTATATTTCAATTATGGGAGGACTAGAAAATATGAGACATCTCTGAGATCAGTAAGTAGATATGATTATATTGAAGAAGAAAATAATGTTCCACAACACTAAATGGGAGGAGAGCACTGTTGAAAAGGAGAGTGCCCAGGACCAACCCCAAGGTTGAATCAGGGATATACTAAGGAGTGGTCATTAGATCTCTTTACTCAACTCCCAGGTAGAGTCTAACAGCAGTTACAGATAGCAGCAGTGAAAGTGGAAACGTGGATCGCTGGAGCAGAGAGAGCTAATTGTCCTCTATTTTTCACTCTCATCATTTTTCTTTAGTAAGACAATATTCCAAGATTTTACCTTGATGCATGGATGCCCAAGTGTGGATTATATTTTCTGATTTTTCCTGAAGGTAAGTGTGGATTTGGACCAAGGATATTCTTCATGTTTCTCAAGTATCATCAGCTATCTAGAGTACCGATCTGTTTCTCTAACTCAGTTAGGTAGTATTTAAACAAAGCAGCTGTAACAAAGAAAGCCCCCCAAAACAGTAAATTATATTTGTCTCTCATGAAATAGTTTAGAGCAAGTAGTCTCAGGCTGGCTGATTGGCTGTACTCCACAAAATCATCGAGTTCATTCATGACACAGATTATTTTTCTTGATAGATAGATGGATAGATATAGATATAATATATCTAAATGGTTCAGTCTCTCTCTCTCTCTCTCTCTCTGTCATCATCTAGAACTTACCATGATTTGTAATTATACATATAATTTATGATGATTTACCCAATGTAAATGTCTTGCTTCTATCCCTAGAATTCTGTGAAGACTGGACTTTGGTTCACTTCTAGATGCAATTTCCAATCTGTAAGATGAAGACAGAAGAAGTCAAAAAATACATGTAGAAATAGAGTCAATGTCACATACAAGAATTTGTATTAATGAATATTCCTTATATTCAAAAAGGTATTACAGGATTTTGCGAGCATACAACACAATCATTTAGAGATAACAGATATTAAAAATTTCATCATTGGGGAAAAAATACAATAGATGGAGTGATTAACAAAAAGGACATGGCTAAAAATTGAATTAGTTAGAAAACAAGTCAAGGAACTTCCTCAGGACTCAGCACATCAGGTCCTGGAAAGCGTAAAAGAAGCATTAAAATATTTAGAAGTTAGAAGTAGAGTTTTAAAATCTAGCTAACAGGAGTTATAGAAGCAGGTTTTGAGAGAATGATGAAAAGGTAATATTTGAATACATAATTGAGACAGAGCCAAAGAAAGCCAATTGTTTCCGGATAGAATGCAGCTTGACATTCAGCATAGTACTTGGCGTTTAGTAGGTGTTCAACAAACAGTTGACATTGTTATTATTATCACTAGTAAACTGGGAGAAGTCACCATCAAACTGGAAAGGCAGCACTTTGTACAAGGTATCATGTGCAGGATATCTCAAAAGAATCATTTCTTTATATTTATGACAGGAAAAAATCTATCAAATTATATAACTCTGATTTTGCTTATGATTATTTATTATTTAACTTGATTAAAATCATGATTATTTGATTAGAATTATTTTTACTAACAAAACTCCTTTCTTGAAACGGATGCTTTTGTGTCTCCTGTAGATGGTGGTGGATTCATATACTGACATTGCTGAGTAAAAACTACACTATAGCATATGTTTCAGGTGTTAAGAGAAGCAGTTATTGCTGAGATGGCAGACATTTTGAGGCAAAATTATCCTTGAATTAGATGGACTTTTTCCAGAGCAAGAACTACAGAATTAAAATATTTGTGCATCAAGTATACAAAAATTTTTGGCATGTAAACGACTGTTACACCTTCCCACATTTTTCAGAAACTTTGCTCTGCAGTGCCTCTTTCCTCATGGG
Organism: Equus caballus; assembly: GCF_041296265.1. Taxonomy (NCBI): domain Eukaryota; kingdom Metazoa; phylum Chordata; class Mammalia; order Perissodactyla; family Equidae; genus Equus; species Equus caballus. The sequence goes on along the minus strand of NC_091710.1, from coordinate 35,096,270 downwards.
CTTAGCAGTTGTAAAAAGAAAATAAAGTTTGCTACTGACACTCTTGTTCTTTTTTATGTCATTAAAACAAAATAATTCACTAAAAGATATTTTCATCTGCAATTGTTTTCACTCTAAAAGAAAAGTTTGGATATCTGTAGCTGAGCAGTGAGAAATTTCAGTAAGCAAGAGACCAAGAGGAAGAAACTCTGCATTTTAGTCCTAGGGATGAACTTTATCATGTCATACAACATCTCTGTGGAAGATTCCTTCTGTGTGCATACATTGTGGATCCTGGATACCTCCACTGCAGATGGGGGTATGTATATGTATGTGTGTGTATACAATAAATATTTATATATTACTTTTATTCTATTTACTCCTTCTCGCTTTAAAAGTTGTCTAAAAAAATGAGAAATGGACCAATCAAAAAACAACTTCACTATATATATATGACTTTATGTCATGGAGGCATTTTTTCCTCCAGAAGTATGTGCTACTACATGGAATGCTAATTTTCATTGTTAGTTCTTCAAAATTGTTACTGTGTTTTATTCAAGACTAGTTACCTGTTGGTAGGATTTTATGTAAACAAGCAGTGCATTATGATCATAGAACTTTGCTTTGATTTTACTTAACCTAAGGCATAGCTTGAGTGTGAAAAATTTTTCTCAAATAGTTGGTGCATTAGATTTCTATTGCTGCTATAACAAATTAACACAAACTTGATGGCTTTAAACAACACAAATTTACTTTCTGCCAGCTCAGGAGATCAGAAGTTCGAAATGGATCTTAAGTGGACTAAAGGCAAGTGTCAGCACAGCTAGAGGCTCTAGGGGACAATCCATTTCCCGGCCTTTTCTTGCTTCTAGAGGTTGCCTCCATTCCTTGATTTGTGGTGTCTTCCTCCATCTGGAAAGGCAGCAGCATATCTTCTTCAAGTCTCTGACTCTGAGTCTTCTGTGGCCCATCTTCTCTCACAAGGACGTTTGTTATTACCGTGGCCCCACCTAAACAGTCCAGGATAACGTCTCCACCTCAAGATCCCTAACTTTGTCACACCTGCAAAGTCCCTTATGATATGATATTTCAGGTAACATATTCAAGGTTCTAGGAATTAGGATGTGAACATTATTCTGCTTACTAGGGTTGAGTAAAACTTAGGTAACTCTATTTTATTAACAAATATGAGTTATCATAATAGTTGAAATAATTCTTGTGCCTCACAGTCTTGTCAAAAATCTTGATGAGAAAATAAGAAAACAAAGTCTGTCCATTGTAAAGCATACCTGGCAATTAATGCCTTTGTGTTTAAGAAAAAAAGCTTCATTTGAAAAGGATGTTATTTTCCTAACATTTTGGATTCACCACAATATCACCTTGAAATATTCTACAAGGTTAGCTTGCAGGTAAAAGAAGTCCCAGATTTTTTAAAAAAGAACTTAGTGAAGCTGTGAGCCCTGGATATGTTGCTGATCTAATGTTTGGAGCAAAGAAATACCATTGAAGAAGCAATTCTCCAGACTTCAGACATTTATTCTAATGTGATGAGGCAGATCATGGAATAATTGATCACTATGTCACCTAATCAGAACACAAAAGACGCAACGACAGTGACATCTTTCATTATAGTCATTGGCTTTCCATATCTGTATGCAGCGGCACTAAAATATCTCTTAGAAAATCCAAAAATATGTTTTATCTACTGGCAGGCAAGTTGTCAATTCACTGATTGACCTCTGAATTCCTGTCACTTTGAGAAGTCTTCTCAGAAAATAGGTACTGATTACAGTGTTCTCTTCTATTGCACAAAATATGCTTACTTTTCAGAGAACAATCTTTGAACCACATATTGCTTAATTTGAAAATATATATTTACTCTTTTTGCATAAAAAATATGATTTTGAGAAAAATTTTCCAGGCACGTTTTCACTAATAATTTGTCAAACTTGATGGGCACACGTAGCTTCATAAGTGAGAGAAGTCTTTTGATTTAAAGCCACATAAACAGTATCGATTATGCTGCAAAAGAACTATGAGCTTCTTTGACTAATCTGCCATTTTGGTAGAGGACACCGGAGGAGACAACTTTGCAAAACTTTCTAGAGCTTCAGAGGGTTGAGAGACATAAAGCATTATTAACTTGGCTACAGACAAACCTTCTAATACTTGGACACGATGCAAGTGCTTTCAAACATTACTTTATCTCAGTCAACCTTCACAGTGAAACATGATTCATAATCATTTTCTTGCTAATGAAGCCCTCAATGTCAGAGATCTTACCAAATTGGACCTCTCACTTTAGGATATATAAATGTTAGGACATTAATTCAACTCGAGATGTACTCGAGAATCCTGGTTTTCTTTGACACAAGCCTATCACTACACAGCAGTGTCAGCAACAGAAGCCCAGATTCCATTTTCCTTTGTGAGTCAGGGATTTCCACACTATATCACCATCAAAACTAAGAGTCAAAATTGATGGAGTTTCATAAACAACTTGATCATTGTCATATCAGAGATCTTGCCACAATTTCAAAGTTGTATTCATGCCAAATAACAGGAAACTTGTCATTAAAATTTACTTCGGGTTAGAGTTAAAATCCACTTTCCTACTTTATTTGTCCAATTAAATCTATTTCTTTCCTTCAATAGTAACAAATTTTACATGAAAAACAATAAGAATCAGAAAACATTTTATAAATACATTTTCACACAAGACCTTTTATATACAAGACATGCATTTCCACTTTAGTCAAGTAAATTACATAAATACCATGCTGTGCATATGCCATCATAAGTCATTCTGTAAAAATCTGTAGTTGCAACAGATTCTCATAAGAGTCCATGCCCCAACAGATTTAAAAACTAGTTTAAGAAATAATCTTTATATCATGTTCCAATGTACTTTTGAGTATGAATTTACTTATTGAATATGAATATATTTACTTAAAATTGTGTTCCAAAATTTTGTGCACATTAGCCAGGTAAACTAAAATCAAGTAAAACCCATATATGTTAGAGACAAGAGCTATTAAAGTCTGCATGCTCCTAATCAGGCACAAATCCTTATACCTCCCTACCCTCTTTTAGAGAACTCAGTTCTTAACAGCCCTGTCTGGGTCTTTTATGATAAAGAATACAAATAATGGTTAATAAAAGAGAGGATAAGAAATGGTGAAAAACATAGGCAGAGAGGCTAAGTCAGGCTATATAAAATTTATAATTTGAGAGAGACTTGAGAAAGAATAGTACAGAGAGGAAAGGAAGAGAGAAACAGAACCAGAACTTTCTTGGGTTGAGAATTAAACAATTTAACACATGTAAAGCACTTAGAACAACATATGGTACAGAATAAGCACCTAATAAACACTACTTCGTTATACTCATTCTCATTATTTTCATTGTCATCATCATCATCATTATAAATGAGCCAAGGGACTAAAATATGACATGTTTTAGAGAAGATGCAAGATGTCAGAGAATATGAGATGAGAGTCTAGATAGTGGCTTTTCAAAACTTTTTTCTATAGCATATATTTGGTTCTCCTTCAACATTCTTTGAGACGTTAAAATAAAGAGAGAATTTCTTTAAAATCACTATTGACTACAGATCTAAGATTATTCGGATACACCTTTGAACAAGTATCCAGTCCTGGAAAACCCTAGTTCCTGCATAGATTCTATTTTGAAAGCTATTGTATTGGATTTGGGACCTACACTTTGATATACAACTTCAATTTACATTAAAATTGTCAACCCACACTGAAGCCAAAATTGCATGTTAGAGGACAGAGCAGGTAAGAGTCATTATGATTCTCAGAAATCAAGAGCCAAGTTAAAGAAACATCCTGCAGATACATGTAAGTCAAGTAGAGAACTAGGTTTCCCCAACCTTATGAAAGTTTACCAAAATTTCCTCATGAAATTGCAAACTGAAATTCAATTTTTCATTTACCCTCCATGGAAATCCAGTTTCTTATAAAATTAGTGTGCTTTCCATATGCAAGAAGAAGGCAATATCAGTTCTTTGCCCTAAGTCTATTGTTTTTCTATTGCTTATCTCCTAGGAATAGGGCTGTAGGATTTCAATTAAAAGGCTTTCTATCCAATGACTGAAGTTACTCCTTTACTGAAACTAAGCCACCATGTCAGTTACAGGCATAAAAGATTTGGAATTGTATTGCCTCAAATGATCAAGGATAGAGATCTTCAGAGCCCGAAAAACGATAGACATTGTAGGATACCAAAGCCACCAGCATTTGATTTCTGTGGAAGAGTATCTTTTGTTCTAGAGCCCGTATAGAGCATAGTGGATGATGTTTGGAATATTTATATCAAATTTATAACCACATTTCAGCCGGTTTCACAAATATATTGACTCTGAAAGAACTACCGCAGCAGGTCTGTTAAGATTGGAACAGAAGAGAGAGATGGATATGTTTTGTATAGGAGTGCAGTAAAATAAAGTTTTAGTAAACTTAAAGATCATGCCCTCACAGAATCCTCACAGATGTTACAGTTATCTACCATGAAAATACACTGCAAAATTAAGGGCTTTGGCAGTTGAAAGTGAGGCAAATATTCTTTCCTTCAAGAAATCTGTCCAATGAGGCCCTTGTGTGTGTGAACAAATATGTTGCCCACCATTGACCTCTCCTCCCTAAGGCAACCCAGAACTAAGGTTGGAGACTAGAGCAACTGATTTGCTTTCTCTCTGATGGGTTGAGTCACAAGTGTAATCAGCAAATCAGGTGCCCATCTGTCTCTAGACTTTCATAGACTTCAGCCAGAATGGGACAAATCAAGTTCGTCCCAGTCAACCCAAAACTATGGTGTCTATGTCTGTTATTTTAGCAAGAGGAACTATGTGATGTGACTATTTTAAAAAGAGAAAGAATCCAGGGCATACATAATACTTATTCAGCATTTTAAGAAACACCTAGTAAATAATATCCTGATTTCCTATTCAAGTTCTAAATCAATTTAGAAATGAGACAAAAGCGTAAACATATAGGAGCCAAAATAATACTTTAATTTATGATAAAGCAGGTATTAGAGAATACAGCCTATATTTGCAGAGAGCTGGGCTGCTTAATTCCATATGCTTGAACCCAGGCAGCCAGCACTGCATGCACTAATGTTGGCCGCTTTACCCTTCCTTCCAGCTGCAAAGCCTGCCCCTGGAAGACACCAGCACAACACATGCTCTCCATGGATAGCTCCCTCTCAGAAACAAGGGAAGAAAAAAGGGCTGGCTGTGTGTGATAGGGTCTTCCTTTCAAAGTCACGGATTGGACTGTGCAAATCTTCCTTTCTAAGAGAGCAGTGAATAAGAGATGAAAAGAGGCCAGTAAAGTTAAACAATGGAAGAAAACATGCCACAGTGTTAGGGCACACCTCCCCTCTGCCCGCCCCGCCTCCCTGGCAGCCTCTTTAATAATCCTTACCTATTAGAGACGTAGATCTTAGAAAGGAAGTGGACTAAAATCCCAAATAGGTATTTCTTGTCCAGGAAATAACCCATTTACAAGATTCAAAATATTTTCCAGAAAAGCCCTTGACAGGTATGGCTGTGTTGAGCTTAGTTGTATTTAACTAATTAAGCAGGGAGACCATTAGACTCAAGTGGTTCTAATGCCTTGGCAGCCTAAGGGATCAAACTAAAATCTAAGCCTGTAAATGCCTCAAGGGTAAAAAAACCAAAATGCTAAAGACAACCAATCACAAACAGCCAACTAGGCTTTCAACGATAGCCAATCAATAATTCCCTTACTTTGCTTCTGCCTTTTCTCTACAAAAGTCTCTCTGCGAGCTCCTATCAGTGGAGCACTCCCAACCACTTCTCGTTTGGTGCTGTCCATTCCAATTGATTTTTGCTCAAATAAACTCTTAACATTTTCAATATGCCTCAGTTTATCTTTAAACAGCTTCAAAGATCTCTTAGTTGTATCTCTTTGCAGAAATGTGCATAATTTAACCACGGGGAGAATGTGATGGGATCACTGTTTACTAACTTGGAAGTATGTCTTGCCTTCCAATGACAAATGGAGTGCAACAGTCAACCTATTTCTAGAAATCCACATCACAGTACACAGCAAAGCAAAGAGTTATTTGAATATATATGGCTCAAATTTGCTTATATTTTTCTCATTAAAATGATAGATTATCTATTTGTTTTATTGTTTTCTCAGCTTGCCAAAACCTTCTGAGACAGCCAGTACAGTAGCACAAGACATTTAGATCCATCATCACACATTACCAATTTGAGAATTGATTTGGATATGGGAAATGAGGAGCAAATTAAATAGAATTTGCAGTGACTTTTTGCCAGAAAGTAAGGATTGGGAGTTCTTTGTATTGAAATGAGTGCTCTGGGGCCGCATTAAATGAGGAATAGAACAAGTCTGTCAAAACTTGGGATGCATCGTTGGTACCTCTACTGGAGGTTAAGGTAGCCTCGCTTGCGTGGTGCCAATTCAACATACCATCTGTCAAACATGCACAACGACACCAATTCCTTTTATTAAAAGATAGCGATCTTTCTTCCAATCAGTTAGTATTCAACATTCACGTAAGCCAGGACAATTTTTCATATGTTTATTTGGAGAAACCTCTGACAAAGGCCATTCCATTCATTCCTCCTATATTGCTCTTGAAATTCTAATTTCCCTTGATGAAAATCAGTTTTTTCCAATGACAGAGGAAAGTAATTAAATATGTTCAGTTGATAGCTAACTTATCTCATTGCCAAACATCTAAATAGCTGAATAATTGTGTAAGGAGAACAGCAATAACACAGTGATATGAGTTACAGGAAATTAGGGGCATATGATTTATCCCTCTGGACACAGCCTGGTATTGACTTTTATGTGACCAGAATGGATATAATGAGTCATATTTACTGCCCTGTGAGTTGTACCCTTCTCTGTCACACACTGAAGTAAGCATCACTGAAATAGTCTAAAATGAAGTGTGTGACAGGCTCTCTCCATCTGTTTGAACTAGAAAACTAGAGACCAAAGGGTTTGGCAAATAAGGTTCTAAACAAGGCTTTTGTGTTTTATTTTAATTTTTAAGCTTCATTTTAAGTGAAGATTTGCCTTAGAAGATTTCATGTAAAACAAGACCACTGCTTACTTGTGCAATTTAATGAAAAGCTAAGGAAGAAATGAGAATTCACAGAGTTCGTGACTATTGAAAGAAAATTGGCTAATTACACTGGGAAGTCTTTCAATCATCTAGTTTCATAATTGGGTGGAGAACACTCAAAATTTTTAAGTGGTATATCTGTTTTGAAATAGATAACCTTTGAAATGTACTCAGGCAGAGACTGTGGCAGCGCTGTTCACTGTCAGCCAGCAGTGACCTTGAAGTCAGTGGGTGCACTTACACACATTGGTCTCTTCCTTATTTGGTCAACATCTCCTGAAAAATCAGATTAAAATGATGTGTTTTCTCTACTCAAATGATCTAAGACAGGCATAATCATACCATTTGCATAAAATTTTATGCTGTTTACCATACTCCAAAATAAGTATAGAGACCGTAGCTACTAATAGAGAAAAGCAAATGTGAATTTCAATCAGGAGATGGCTTATTAGGGTAATTATTCACAATTTTTTTTCTCAACAGCCCACATAGCACATGGCAACCTCTACAGGCTACAGCATTCAGGAGTGTCCCTACTGGGATGATCTTCACAATGTAGGCACATTCTTCCTGCTCTGGAAAGCATGACAGAGTACAAGTAAGCAAGGGTATTATTGTTTTAAGTATAACAATGTTCGTGATTTATTTTTAAGCAAGTGCTTTGAAAATATTAGCATATGAAATATTATTAAAAATAATTCCTTGTGGCATTTCTCACATCTCATAAAACATGGTGATGTTTGTGTAAGGCTATCCAGGGTACAATTTCTCTTCTTGACTGGGAAGTGTTAGGTATATTCTCTTTCTGTTCTGTTAATTCTGCTTTGATAAATCTGAAAACTAAAATAATGTTTCTATTCAATTTATACTGGGTCTCTCCTACTCCACACATGGAAAGGAGAAACACTAACGAGAACCCAAAACTTCACACCACTAATCCTTTCTATAAATTTCTTAACAATTTTCCTGGCTGTCCTTTACTTCAAGCCTAACCCCAACAGGTGCAGGAAAAGATGTTAATAACATATTCAAGGTGGGTAAGATACAGACCCTGAGCTATGACTGCAAAGAAATTATTCCAAACCAGGTCATGTTTGTGAGTGAATGGGACAGTATTATAACTATATAAAGACCAGTGGCAACATCTGGGGCTGTCTTGAACCCACCCTGTGACTGAACTATTCATGTTATCAAAATCCCATGTCTTTAGAGTTAATCCTGCATGAATGGCTTTATTGTGGTGCTCGCTCTCTCAGTTCTGCTTTTACAGAGTTTGATTTTTTCCACGGCTCCATTCATGGGCTCACAGTGTATGTTAGGGCTCCATCTCTTATCTCTGGCACTTTTCTCTGCCTTTGCTGCCAAGCTTTATTCCTTAGAGACAAAATTGCTACCAACATCTAACCCTCTTAGCTTACAAAGAAGAAAGACAACTTCTCTTTCCTCAAAGCCTCTGTAATAATCCCAGGAAGGACTAATTAGTCCTGCTTTGGTCACATGCCCATCCCTGAACCAATCAGGGAGGCAGGGTTTTTTGTCCTCATCACCCCTGTAGTGAGAGGTGGGGGTCCATCATTGATGGACCATGAGGACCATGGAGGAGGCAATTCTGGGCAACAGTGAAATAACAAATATTCACTTTTTTAGGATCACACTAGTAAGTTATGTAGACAGGATTTATACCTAGTTTCTGACAATAAAACTCTTGCTCTTTTTAAATACACCATGCTGTCTATTCTACACATAAAGATAATAAATGATGACAAGTTTTAGATAACACATTTTTTAATAGATTTCAATTTGTTCTGATTCTACTGGCCTTATTGACGTGGTTCTCCATATGCTCTTTGACAGTGATGTATTGGTTTATTAAGACACTGGTTTGTGTCAGTTTCTTTTTTTCTCTGTTAATGATTGGACGGTAGTAAAATCACCGGATAGGGTAGATTTGACTAGCCGTGAGTTCTTCCAGCTGAGTGTAGTCTTTTCCAGGTATGGTCTATGAATCAATACTTCTTCAATTTGCTCAATGTCAAGGGGAAAAAAAACTCTAAAAACAAAACGAAGCAAAAGCTTAGCTTTCTGTTGTATTCACTATCATATCTGGTTCTTATAACACTAAAATTAAGTAGAGGCATATAATGACATATGAACTGATTAAATGCCAGATAAGAGAGAAAAACATGAGAAGTCTAATGTTTAGCAATAAAAATAATTATATTAATAGCCAACATACTTTGAGTTTTTAACATAATTCATGAACGTGCTAAGCTCCTTAAGTTTAATATTATACTTAATTTTCACAACTGCATATTAGTTCCATTTCATACATGAGGAGAAAAAAGAAATTTTAAAATTTGCCCAGCGTTGCACGTCTGAAAGTGGCAGAGGCGGAAGTCAAACCCACAACTTTCTGACTAAAGAGCCAAGGAGTTTTAGTTCCCCTCCATTGACATGATGGGGCCACTTGCTCCACAAAACGTCTAGGCCACTCGAGATATGAGAGATAGATCTTATTATGGTTCTTACCCCATACTATGTTTAAATGCCTGCCCCTATACTCTACTGTGACTGTCTTATGGGGAAGGCCTGTGTCTTCATCTCTCCATCTCCTGTCTTTAGCTCAGTACCTACCTACCTGAAATAAATGATTTATGGAATAAATAAATAAATGCTCTAAAGGCCTATATTCTTGCACACATATTACTTTGAATGGGTAATTTTGTAACAGAGATTTTGAAAATACCTTAGGATTAATTAACAATAGCAGATATCAATTTCAATTTTTATTTTTATATTTTCACTTCAGTAATAACATTTAGTTATGATTTAAATTAAACCCAGGTTGTGGATTTTTTCATTATGCAGTCAGCTTTGTTAATAATAGGAAATATTATGTAAATTCATCATAACATTTCAAAATGATAGTCATTTAAGTGTTCAGCAGATCCTTGAGTCAGCTGGAATAGGCTAAGAAATTACCTATAGAGACTGGGGAAGGGTTCCACTTACAGTGGAAGTATAAACAGTTCAGTGTGAGAGTTAAAGATAGCTGCAAGTATCCTTTTTATTTACTTAGGTCTTCATTATTTTTGAAGTAGAACAATCAGGCTATGGCTTTATTCTACGGCAAGTTTCAGCAAACTTTTTCTGTAAGGGGAAAACACAAAATAGTTTAGTCTTTGTCAGCCATACGATCTCTGTCACAATGACCCACCTCTCCCACTGGTGAAGCAAAATCAGCCACAGGCAATACATGAATGAATTACTGTGGCTGCTTTTCAATAAAACTTTAATTACAAAACAAGTAGTGGGCTGGATTTGGTCTGCAGGTTGTGGTTAGTCAGCCAAAACAGCAAAATAGGAGATTGATTTGGGGGCTGTTTAATCTCTTTTCCTGCTTTTGGTACAGGTCCTCCCTCAGGTTCCAGCATCACCAAAGCTGCCACCTAGACGGTCAGCAGCCCTTCAGCAACACCCCACCCCCATCGTACCTCAACCAGGTTTTCTTTCCTTGTATATTGCTTACATTTTCCTCGCAGAGCCTGCATACACTGTTTACCCTCTTCCAAAGATTGTTTGTATTTTAAACAAGACTCCTGGAGGCACAGTGCCTTGGTCCAACATAATTAATCTTGGATAAAAGGAATTTCTAAACCAATAGTCAAGGTATTTTGGAATGTAGAAACCTTTTGGCAATGTCCTTTATGAAATATAATGCAGGTGATTTTTTCCTCTGCTTCCTTTGGAAAACAATTACTGCCATACATGTTTATATCAAATTGAATATTTTTTTACACCTCTACCATCTGCTTTATCCATTAGGAAGATCTGGTTGGAGGACCCATTTTGAAAGGCCATTTTATCCGTTTGTGCAATACTTGGTAGGGCTTAATGCTAAGGAGCCCACTTCCCATATGGACACCTAGAAATTCTCCATAGAAGCATCACCCATCACAGGCTAGGCATTCTCTTCTAGTGCCTTAGGTCCGAATTAAAGAGGAGTACTGGCCATATATGTACCCAGATTGCCCCATGAACATTCACACAGCCAGCAATACTCCAAACATTCTGGGAAAACAATGCTAGAAAGTTTTCTTGTCTTTTCCTAAGACAGTGCTCTTTATCAGCACTATATCATATACAAACAGGAAAAAATAATACTAATATGGAATGTTGTCTATATAATCATTTGAAATATTTGAGTGGTTTTCTTTGATTATCATAAAGTCTGTTAATATAAAGGTAGACATCACTTTCAAACATGCTAAAATTCAACGCACATAACATTTCAAGTTCTGAGATTATTAATTTGTCTATATGACGTATAATATGCTGGACATGTCCTACATGTTCCACACTTAATTACTGTAATTACATCATTTAAGATTAACTATGGTTCCTCAAGCTCTGAACACTATAATAAAAACTTCAACTTCCACTGTGATTTTAAAATTTTCAGTTGGCTTTTTTTAACGTAGACTTAAGGAAAAAAATCAACAACTTTTTTTTGAGGAGACTGTAATGATGTCACCGACTTCTTTCTTTGAAATGATCATGATGTAATTAAAGTATTTACTAGCAGGAAGTAAGTGTCTTGAAAAAGGCTTTCCATACTCAGTTTCTACTTTAGGACAATAGTAGCCAGATTCTCCTGAAATCAGTGAGGACCATTCTCTAGGGCTCCCTGTCTTTCCCTTTAGACTTTTACTATGCAACATTTTTTTCAGACGCATCAGATCACTGGTTTTTTTTCTGAAAAGCTTGGTTTGCTTTTGGGTTTTGCTCACTGCAAATTTGGGGCAGCAAAATTTCTTTATCAAAAAATCTCTTTCATTGAATCAAAAACATTCTCAGGTTGCTAACAACTTTAGTCTAAATAAAACAGATTTGAATGATTTAGGCATATGAACATAATTTGTAAACTGTAAAGCATTTTATAAATATTATTAATTATTATGATTCTTATGCCTCTTCTGGAACTGGAAAATATTGACACCTAGATGTCATTTATAATTTAAGTGAACACCAAAGTGTATTACACTTTTCCTCTTCAAAATGAGGTATTGAATGATAGTTAGCTTGTCTAACTACATCGTATAAATATAGGAAACAAGAAAATAATTTAGAAAAACACCTAAAATAATTATTTCATTATAATTATTCCATTTTAGCAATGATTTGAAATATAAATGAAATCATCATTGAAAGAGCACTATAGTGATTTTCTAGAATGAATCTCACAGATTATGGTTTTGAAGTACTCAAAAAACAAATATTTACTCATCTAAATGCCTAATATTCTGTCAGGCATTGTGGAAAGGGAAACAGAGTAGATGATATTTCTGCCATTAGAGAACATTCTTGGGAAGACAGGTCAGCCAGAAAATAGAGTGCAAATGACACATAGGAATATATAACAGATTGTATTACTTATCTTCAAATTGGTTAAGGCTGTGTCATAAAGGACTCAGCAGACAGCTAGCTGTATTATTTGCAAGAGAAGTGAGTATTTCAGATGAAGGGTATTTTGATCAGAGAAGGAAGCTATTCAAGAGCTCCATGTCTCCTGCCACGAAGACTACTGCCCGGGATGACACTCATTTTACAAAAAAACATTTCTTGCGCCTATAGCACATACTGAGCCAAAGAGATCCTTTACTGAAGGGGAGGTTCTCGTTGAATGATTATCTTCACTAACCAGCTTGAGACTGTGCCTTGTAAAACTGGTTTAGTGCAGTCATTGTGAAAATGGTTATAATGAACACTTTTGGGGGTTTCTAATAATTAATAGAAAGCGGAAATTATGATCAGAAGGTATTCTAACTTTATACTGTGTATTTTTCAACAAATTACAAGTTATTTAGTATGTTAATTTTAATATGAAGAGGGAAAGAGCTAAGAATTTTGAGAAATTAGCTGACAAATTCATGGAGAAACTTTTAACTTTAGATAATTTATTTCTGAGGTGGGGACAATTTTGAGTCAATAAATGCATGAATAATGGGAGTTTAAGGCAGCAAATTTGCCCTCTCTGACATAGCTACTAAAGAATATGTACATAGATCTGCAGACTATTGAGAGAGAGAATGCAACCGATGAAGATTTGACTGTATTGTAACAAAAAAAGAATTCTATTTTTATCATAACACTTTAAAATTTCCAAAAGACCTTTGATATTGATTATAATTCTTCTAGTAAGCATGCGAGTAGAAACATTTCAATTTTATCTTTTCCTGACAATGTGCTATTCAATGATTATAAGGAAAGTGCTGGTATGGCTGCTTCTGTCATACATTTCAATTTTGGAGTTTACTGTTAATTTGATAGTAAATGATGATAAATATAAACAACAACTATAAATCAGTCTACTCACTTGCTGCTGTTAGAGCCTTCATATTTGTCTAACAATTTAGTAAGAAACAATCTGACAAACACTGTTAACGCCTGTGATATTATTTTCTAAAGAGATACATTTTAATCAACTGAAATTTAATAAAATTTCCTACTACATCATTATCTCCGTAAAGGGAAAGATGAATGATGGATATATTTGGTTTGCTACTTTATTTCTTGAAGTTCCTAGAATATAGTAAATGCTGGATTAATGTTTGTTGATTGATTCTTTAGTTGATTAAATGATTAGACAAAGTTGATGCAATTTCAGATATTTTACTCCATGGTAAAGGACTTTTTTATTTTACTCAAATAATTTACAAATGAATGGTAAGAGTCCTTGAAGAGAGAACAACTGGCCAGAAAACTAGAAGAGAATGTGAGAGAGAAGGACTGTGTGTGGACATGATTCAGTTTATGCCTCTTTCTAACTGAAAATTTGCCAACATTTGCAATTGTCCTTAATTCCTTTCATCCAAGGACACAGATATGTTCCCGTTCCAATTTAAATCCAGTTCCTTCACCAGCATTCTTATTCCCATCTCCCGTGGTCTCCAGGACCAGACTGAACTACCCATGGCCCCCACCTCTCATTCCTCTTGTTTTGCTCCCTCTACTGAAGCCATTCCTTTAGACTATAAATATGCCTCTACTTTGACCCAGTATTCCCTTCTTTATAAGCCCCCACTTCTCCCTTTCCACTCAACTTTCCGTAGAGTTGTCTACTTTGTTGTGGTTTACTTCCTTACTTCCTTTTCCTTGTTCAAAAAATACAGTCAGAATTTTACCCTCACCACCCATGTGAAGGTATTCTTCCCAAGTCATTCCAAAAATTGCAAAGTTTCAAAGTGAATGGATATTTCTTTGCCCCTATATCATTGCTACACACCAACACTAAAGCGTTCATCGCCCTCCTAAAACTCGCGATTCCCTTGTCTCTATCACATTCTCTTCTAGTTCTCTGGCCAGTTTTGCTCTCTTCAAGGGCGCTCACCATTCATTTGTAAATTGTTTGAGTACCTGGCTTATGTCCTCTGTCCTCCTCTTATTCCTCACACATGGGTGTGTCTTAAGCTTCGGTCTTTAATTACTATTTTCATTCTATGTACTCTCCCTGGGTGGTCTCTCTCACTCTCATAATTTAAACTACTTTCTCTATGGCTGATGAAATCCAACTTTCTTCCCCAATAGTTTCCTCAAACTCTAAGATGACTGTGGAATCTTTAAGCCATATGTTCACACTCTAGGCATGGATTAGAAGGAAAAAGGCAGGGATGTAATTTCTGTGAATATTCTGAGGCTAAGTTTACATACCATGGCCACACATTTTTGTCAAGGGAGACCTGGACGGTTGCTCATTGCTCAGCAACAACACTACCCAAAGGAAGGGGTAGTCACATTTTGGGCAGCAAAAACTTCTGCCACAGTTATATTGTCCTCATTTTAAATCTTCAATGCCTGAGATATGTATGGATCCAAGTTTCTTATTCTCTGAAGAAACTAGATATCTTAAATTGTACTGTCGTAAGACTTACTCATTTTAAAACTCAAGTTAGTCTATGGGGTAACCAAGGATCTATAAAAACCTTTAGTAAAAATCTCCTATAATGAATTTAGCCCAGATACTATATTTTTAAGTATTACACATCATGCTTTCTTGCTATTCCATCTTTCCTTTGCCCTTAAAAATATAAAAACTGAAATTGTCCTATTTTTCCAAAAGTAGTTCCTCTATTCTATGGAATGGCTCTAGTTCTTATTCTATATTTGCTTCAACTGTCACACTTTAAGGCCATCTTAAGGACACTTAAAAAATATCTTCCATGCCTTTTTGGTTCAATGCTGAGAATAGTGTTGGTTTGGTTCTCAGGTGTCAGCCATTCTCGTCACATTTGACCCAATGAACTTGAAAGATGTTTTTCACAGAAGCTTGACAGAAAGGAAGAAGTTCAACATCATTTTAGTTTTACCACTGCAGCCTTAAGGGTGCCGAGGAGACAAATATTTGAGAACTGTGACATTAGTGCTGAAATTAAGCTTGATGTTGGATCTGAAATTACAATTCAGTTGTAACTCTTCTCTGAATACACAGAGCCACAATACAGGTGACACAAGAGACTTCTAAAATGCTGGAAAACTCATCAATGCTCTCTGTGAATGCTTTTTCAAAGTAAGTAAGTAAGAGGACTCTTGTTCTAAAATTTACTTCTTCTCTTAAGTAAAACTATTTGTGTGTGTGTGTATATATATATATATTTTAAATAATCTTTAGTTTCTCCTTTGAGCCTGTAAGTGGGAAGATATTTATATACCCAACTAAGACAAGCTCTGTCCTCTTTTCTTCATCTTCCATAAGTACTCCCTTGGTGAATTCATAAACTTTATGAGGGTTTCATAAAACTTTATTTTCAGATATGACTTTTCATCAAAAATTTAGCCACAAAATTATTTCTGAGATTCAGACATCTCCTTTTATATATATCCATATACTGCCATTATAGATGGGCACCTTTCTGCATCCAAATGTGTTATATTCCCCCATATCCAATCTGTCTTACCTACTCATGTCCCCCAATGGCCCTTCTTTCTTTCAGTATGCAAGTTTAATCCCCCAGAATACTTTGCCCCATGAACATAACCTTGGGATAACTTTCCTTTTTATGATGCAGCTGTTGGAAGATAGTATCTTTTCAAACACTTGGATTACAGGAAGAACCTTTGAAGCAGTATGTAAATATTCTGTTCTCAGGAAGAATGGAAGATGTAGGTATAAGTGTGTAAGTTCTCATTCCAACTGATCCTCTCGGAGACGTTATTAATATATAATGCCTGCTCAACTGCAGCTCTCAATTCTGTACTTGTCTATTCTACAGTGAATGTGGAAGTCCAACTTATTGAATGTTATATTCCCTCCAGTACGTATGTCAAAGTCTAGTCGTAGATATAGTAAGAATTTTCCTAAATCCCAGTTCTCTCCTCCCTTGATTGTAAGTTTCCTTCCCAAACACAAATATTCTACCATTGCGATGTTCTACTCTGACCTAGATCTGCAGTAATTGTAGTGACCTTAACTCACAAAGGCACAAACCTCACTGTGAGCAGTCTAATTAGATCTTAGTCCCAGTGGAGGCTGGGTAAAACACAACTCATTCCTAGGTTAACATTATATTACACTTAGTATCAGCTGCAAACATTTTACCATATTGTGTGTCTATTTGGGACAAAAACTTGGTTGTGAGAGACCAAGCTTATTTGTATATAATGCTCGCTTCTCCAGCCAAATAATAATGTCTGCCTCATAAAATGTCTTTAAGAGTTCTAACTACACAAGAAAAAACTACTGCAAACGTTTACTGATATATTTGATAGATTTCAGAACTGTAGTTAAGATTTGATAGGTTTATGAACTATTGTTAAAATGTAGGTTGCTGATATTAAATAGAAAAGAGGAGATTTGACTTACAAAATCTTTAATAATAGATTGGCTAGTGGTCACTTTAGTTTATAAAACATCAAACTGGGATGGAGACCGAATTTTGTGTTTTCATGAAAACAGCATTTAGTTTTCTCCACAACCGTGAACAAGGCATTTACTCTCCCTGACTTTGTCTCACTAACATTTCAATGTTCAGTGTTTTTCTTTCACACACTTATTATAATTTTTAATATTTATCAATGCTTTTTAGTTCTTTATGTAAAAGTCTAAGAGGACGAAAGAATTAAAGAGTTTATACTCAGTGTCAAGTTATAAATTATGCATGGTTTGTCAAAAATCACGATATTAGTTCATTTTTGAAAAGTAAAGAGTGATTTGGCTTTTTAAGAAGAATAGCAATATCATGCTGGACAGTCTGATCCCAGTCAAGTTTACCTCAAGAATTGTGGAAACCGAATAACACATCTATGAGAACACTGTTTCCTTTAAACACATCTCTAAGGAAACGACTGTGCAATAACCTTAAATAATGTATTTTTGTAAGAGTCAGAAAGAATGAGAAACTATACTTATAGTTTTCTTTTCAATTTTCTCCAAAGTACTAGAGGATGTCAGTTCTCTGGTGCCTGGCACAACTGCAGGAAGTTCTCTGTCTGTCTCTCTGTGAGAAATTAAAAGCTGCACCAAAGTCCTTCAATCTATGCTCTGCTATTTATCATTATTTTGCCTTTTACTTTGACAATTTGTTTCTTTATTTTGATTTTTTGGTGATTTTACATTTAGAAGTTTTATAAAGCATACTCTGTCAAAATCATGATCTTATTACTATTTCTGTGAACATTATAACTTGTAGTTTTATTTATTTAATTTTTCATGATATCTGATTCAGTCTTAAACAAGAAACCTTAGGGAAGTGAAGTATCTAGCATAGTCCTCCTGTTAGAGTTGAGTGAAATACTTAAAGTAATAAATGCATTGCGTATGTTCACACAACCAATTAGTAGAAGTCAGGTTCTCCTAATTTTATACTTACAAAACTTTTTACCACATCAATTTACATATTTCCAAAACACTTCTTTTTAAGCTTATTTCTAGAGGCACTTTTTTCATTCTTAATGAAGCTCCTCTCAAAGAATGTATTCTTCCAATGCCAAATTAATTCTCAATTTTACTCATTTATCTGCTGGATTTACTGAAAAGTTAGTATAGCTGAGCATTCCCTTCTTTACATTCCCATTTCTCTTTGTCTCTGAAATGTCTCCTTTCTAGATCACATAGGGAAATTCTCTTTTTTCTTAGAATTTGCTAGCTGTTCACCCTCTGTCTACCCATAAATGTTATTGTCCACATCTGTACATTCCTTAGACTTCTCTTACTCTTTGTTTTTAGTTTCTCAATGTCCATCTCATTCATCCCAATTACCTTACTTGGGGGAGGTATCGAAGGATTTGGAGCAAGAGAACATCATGATTATTTTTATTTTTATTCAACACACATTTGCTGAAAACCTATCATGTGCCAGGCACTATTATAAATCTATGGGGGAAAAATATCTTGTCCAAACGTAGCTTGTATTCTAGTAGGAGAAGACAGACAATAAATATAGACAAAGATAAAACAGAGAAGGGGATAGAATGTGTCAGTTGTGGGTAGAATAATGTGTAGTAAAGTTCTCCAGAGGAATAGAACCATTAGACTGTACATACACAGAGACAGAGAAAGGGATCTGTTTCAAGGAATTGGTTGACGTGATTGTAGGGGCTGCCAAGTCAGAAATCTGCAAGGCAAGCTGGCAAGCTGAAAATTCCAACAAGAGTTGATGCTGCACTCTTGAGTCTCAAAATTTCTTTCTCTTCAAGGAACTCTAGTCTTTATTCTTATGGTCCTCAACTGATTAGATGAGGCCCATCCCCACTATGGAGGGTAATCTGTTTTCCTCAAAGTCTCCTGATTTAAATCTGAGTCACATCTAAAAACTACCTTCACAGCAACATCCTTACTGAGGTTTGATTAAAAACTGGGCTCCATAGCCTAGCCACGTTGACATATAAAATTAATCATCACACATTGTAAATAACAAAATATCCAAAGGCCCTAATGAGGCCGGGACATCTGGATCAAGATGTGATTTCTGGGGGAAAAGCAATCAAGTCAAACGAAACATGAGTGATTTCCTGTGGTGGGAGCACAGAGTGGAGAGAAGTTCAGAGGAGGGCTGATCCTGCACGACTTCACACCAGTGTATACTTTAGGCTTTTCTCTTAGTGAGATGGGAAGACTTGTGCACATGATCTGGCTTAGTTTTAAAATGATCCCTCTGGCTGATATGGTAATTACAGACTGTAGGGAAACAAGGGCATGCACAGGGAGCAACCTTAGAAGACACAGAAATAATCCAGGCTGGAGTCCATGGCAACTTGACACAAGTAGTAGGTCTGTGAGTGGTGAGAAGAGATGGGAGGCATGGGAAAGATGGTGTCTGAGGTCACTGTTGAGCTGCCAGACAAGACCTATACTGCCTACCCTGGAATTCTTATCAGCTGAGGGTTTTTATAACTTCTAGTTGAATGCCTTCCCAAATGGCAAAGAGCTGAGTGACTTAGCTTGCCAATGCACCATTACTCCAGAGCTTCCAGCTGACATTCCACAGCACACTGCTGTTTCATGATATACTGATCCCTTCATTCTCAGAGCATCCAGACAAGGCTCAGGGTGGCTGGAATCATTGACTTAGCTGTCTACATCTGCCAGAAACCTTGTCTGTGGCTCTGAGTCTCCCCCAGGTTACTAAAGGGAGCTATACAAGTAGTATCATTTGTGTGTGTGTGTGTATGCGCACACACCAACGTGAAAATGGGTGAGAAGCGCTGCACTATTGTGTAGAGTGAATCTCCCTTCCCCAGAGTTGTTGGCACATATTACCCACCATGCCTTTAATATTTATGTGCTGACTAATAGGTTATATTTATAGAGTGCTTGTCATATACCATGCACTGTTCCAAACATCTTACATGGATTATCGTGTAGAATTAAAAAGATATCTGTATTCAGTACAAAGCACAGCAAAGAAAAGTAACTTCCCCAAGATGTTTGCCAATAGAGTGTTGCTATAAAGGTAATTCTTTACCTCTCAGAGGCCAGACATGATCTTGAGTCTATTGCTCTTCCACAGCCCTGTTTCATGATGTGTTCAGTCTGCTCTCCATTTTCCCATCCTCTTTTTAGATCCTATCTGTCTGTTTTCCACCCTGTTTATTCCCCCTGCTTTCATTCTTGTCTTGTACCTTGTATGCATTTTTTTCTCAGCTTTCATGGAAAGCTTGTCATATGATGGGCGGATTAAACAGGAAAGAAGGAATGTAAGGGGTTGGAGGCATTAGCCCTAGTCAGTCAAAACCCCTTCTGGGTCGTAGGTTGGCCAATCACATTGCACCCACTATCACTTTCCAGACTCTGCTCCTCTTGGCCATATTAACCTTCGCTACACACTATGCAGAAATAACTCAAGCTTTTTCTTGGTTCAGAGTTATTTTGAAGACCTAAGTCTTTAGAAGATAGACATCATTTAGCAGAGATTTCTGTTTATTCTGTTTGGCTGAATTGTCTTAACATTTAAAGATCCTAAATTTATATTCTCTTTTTATAGAATTTGTAAAATTATAGGTGGACTTATACTACAAGCCATCCATGTGCACATGACATTAATCAAATATAACCAACAGGAATCTAGGAAATATACTAGCCACAGGCTCTGCAAATCAAGCAGTTCAATCATAGGAACATGTCAACATTTTTATCAGATAAACATTCCAACCACTACCATCTGTGCTATATTTTGTTATGTTTGCTATTTATGAATAGGTTTTTCTCACAGATAACTCTTGGAACTAAGATATATAAAACCATGTAGAAAGGGTTCCCATTTGAGTTGGGTTTCAACATATATGAAACAATCTAGGTATTATAGTCACTCTTTGCAGTATAACAGAGAAATCACAGCATGTGCCAGAAGTTTGTAGATTTCTGGGAATAATCGATGAAGGATCCCTTAAGAAATTTGGCCTTAGACTACAGATAAAAGTGGGAGTACGCTTTGATTTTTCTACAAAGTGCATATATTACCTATTCAAATAACTAACTTACCTTATATGCGTGTAATGAACTGCCTAAATACGTAAAGTGATTAATTAATGAATAAAGGTAGAGAGGTAAATAAGTTACAGAACTGAATAAGATTAAAAGTGAAAGGAAGGGAGCAACAAGGATAAGGATAAAAATCCTTTCATACTTTTATCAGAATATAAGCAAAAATACAGAAATGAAATAGTGGACAAGTATGTATAGGTTCAGAATAAAGTGACTTTGTACAGAAGGAAATACTGGGTCAGAGCACCATGGCCTTTAGATGAGCACTTAGTTCTGGGTGAGGAATTTGCAGCAGCCACTTCCTTCAGATCTGCCTCTAAGGAAGAATCTGCTATGATGAGTACATCTAGCTGACAGCCTCTAGCCACAGTGTCTTGGGGATCTATCACAGAGTTCAAGTCAAGGGCATCTTCCTTGGCAGCTTCTAGCCAATGACTGAGCACAGTGGAGTGGTTGGGATCTGGCCATTTCTGCCCAGTCTCTGTGCTGAATCTCCCACTGGGCTGCCCAGGACATTCTCTTCAATGCAACCCAGTCTCAACCTCTTTCTACTCCATTCTCTTTTCTCCATCTCCTTTCCCAAGTGTCAGACCTGCACCAACGTCTTAAGCCTCTTCACTAGTCCTGCCCCTTCTCTCCTCAGTCTTTCACAGGCATTCTCCAAAAAAAAAAAAGAAAAAAAAAACTCCACCATGTCTTTCCTGAAGGGAACAAACTGACACAGATTTCAAGACTCCTCCTCTCCACAAAATATCTCCTCTGACAAACCAAAATATTCTCCCAAGCCTTAAAATCCCTAATAATATGCAGGTATGTTATGAGAAGAGCTAGTAGCCATTTCCCTCTGAGGAAAAACTAATTCAATGATTAAAGTGGTATATAATACAAGTCAGTTGGGTAGGACTTAAGAGAGGTTAATTTAGTTGGTGACTAGCAAGGGCTGGTGTGCCTGTGAGTCCAACAATGGATTGAACTGAGTGGATTCATTGGCCAGAAGTTGACATAAGGAGAGAGTCAGGGTACCTTGGATAGGGGCAGCTCTGTCACACAGAAGACATTGCAAAAGAGAAGTTTGGAAGACTACTTTTCCAAAATCACAATTTTGCTTGATGCTCTACTGGGAAATGATTGAGATCAAGAAATCAGTACTGATAGTAATGTCCTAGTGTTGAAAATCTTTGGAAGCGATGGTTAAAAGTCCGGTTCTGATTTCAACTATCATGGACAGTGAGATGTATGCTGAGAATACTTATTAATATCTAAGGAATTTCATCTGTAGAGACAAAAGATATTTGGCGAATTTTGAGCTTGGAGATCATTCACTAGCATGAATATCAGACTCTAATTATTTTTCTTGAAAGATTTCTGTTTTTATTTAACATTAATCTCCTCTCTCTAGTTTAATATGCCAAAAGGAAATCTACCATTTTCCTATTAATAGCTGTATATGCAGGTCATCAGAAATATATTCAATATTTAAGTCATATTTAAACCACTTGAAAATTTTCGAGGACTCTTGAAAAATAAATGACATCATATGCTTTTTTAATGCATTCTAACTTCAATAAAAATGTTATATCAATTTTATCAGTTGAAATGGTTTTATTTGAAAATATGTTTCTGATCATTAACATAAATTAAAACTGTATTAATCCAACCACTTTTAGGTTGCTATAAGAAGAGAAAGTTATTTCTCAAGATGAAAAGTTTTACATAAATCTCAAATAAGTACCATGACAGAAAGACCATTTTTAGATGACACTGAACAAGTGGCCTCAGAAAATTATTGACTAAATTTACACAGAGTAGTCATCTTAATGATTTTTTTTGACAATTACGAATAGAATTAAACTGACAGCCTTTAAAGTATCAAATTAAATAAAACGTTGACTTTCTTATGTTGCCTGAGACATTTAGGATAACTTTTCCATGCTGCTAAAGAATGATGGACACTACAGTAATTATAAATGTCAAGATAGTAAAGATAGCGTTCGAAGCAAGAATTATTATGTCTTTGTTTATGATGAGCATAGATATCTGCTGGTGCTCCTACTAATAATAAGCTGTGAGTTCCTTGCAGTGTAGAGGCCATGGAACATTGCTGTAACTTTTTAGCATACCCTTTGCTTCCAAGGAAATTCCCAGTAGCTTTTCTCTAACTATCTAGATTGGCCATCTATAAAAGAACGCATGAATTAGAAAACCAGAATGCAAAGGAGAAGAAAAGACAGAGAAATAATGAAGAAGATGACACCAACTCAAATGTTAAGGAAAAATCTAAGAAAATTTAAATTTCTCAAGGGATACCAGGACAAATTAGCCTTCGCAATAAATGTACGCGCTAATCCATATATATGTCACATTAGAGTGTGCATTAATGTCTATGGAGCTTATGAATTGACATTTTACACATATCTCACAGCAGTGTGTGTATATATATACATGTATATATATATATATACACCATAAGTATAATTTTAGTGGTAGAAAACTTTTAGAGTGATATGAAATCTGCTGTAAAATGTGAAATATAAAAATCAAACCTAAATATGCTATTGGATTTAATGAATTTCAGTCCAAGAAATTACTATCTTGGATAAAGGAGCATTTTAATTAATGTCTGTCTCTTGATATTGTCATTGGCTAATCTCCATATTGCATACCTGTGCAAAATAATTCTATATTAAGTAAGAATAAGAAAAAAAAAGATGCAAAATAATTCTATATTAAGTAAGAATAAGAAAAAAAAAGATATAAGTAAAAGTCCATATATGGAAAACATATGAAAATTAAAAATTAATCAGAAAAGCCATATTTTTATTTAGTATTAACTCTTAAATTCCATTGGTTTTATAGAATTAGAGCAATGTATAAGTGAAAAAGCTAATTAATTCCCTTGACAAAAAAGAATATGGAAAATGCATCTGTCACATTTAATTTGTTTTCTTACAGCAAGTATTGGTAATCTGAGAATAAACAAGATAAAACAAAATTGTGTTTTCCCTTACACATGAATTTTACCATTGCCCTACTTCAAATACCATTTTCATCTATGTAGTCCTCATCTCAAGAATATATAATAAAAAATAAATCATCATAGGGGGCTGGCCCCGTGGCCGAGTGGTTGGGTTCGCGTGCTCCGCTGCAGGCAGCCCAGTGTTTCGTTGGTTCGAATCCTGGGCACGGATATGGCACTGCTCGTCGAGCCACGCTGAGGCGGCGTCCCACATGCCACAACTAAAAGGACCCACAACAAAGAATATACAACTATGTACCAGGGGGCCTTGGGGAGAAAAAGGAAAAAAATAAAATCTTTAAAAAAAAAAATCATCATAGTGCCAAATGCGAGTTAAGAGCTTCTAAAATACGTTCCCACATTTTCTTCCAAACACTTTCTACCACTCACCCACTTTGCTGATTTACCCTTTCACAACTCTGCTCATTCTGAGCTAGTTCAAGAATAACTTCGAATCTACATCCACAAATACTCATTCATCCAAACTCCACCTCTGATCATTGATTCAGCAGCAGTTCATAGCACTGGCTTTCTGTGCTAACCATTTGAATTTCTTTTCTTGTTTTTACTTATTATACTTTCAATCCATACGTGCCTATATGAGAAATTTTGGAACATTCAGAAAATGTTGAAAAGTGGATAAGCAAAAAGAAGACAACTGAATCAATTACAATTCCAACGCCCAAAAATAGCATAATTCTCATGGATTATAAGCTTCTAGTATTTTCAGTTGTAGCTGAGTATTTTCTAATTTAAAATGAGTTTCAGTGGCAAATAAATTGAAATACACTTAACCAACCATAGTTACTGTGCTTTCTTTACTAAAAAACTCAGTGTTGCTCTGGTATCTGAAAGAAAATTCTATCTAGTATCTCCATTCTTATATCAAAACTCCTCCTATCTTGTTTTTGGTTTAGTTTAGTTTAACTTTTTATCATCTTATAGGACTATACACAAATATTTATTTTAGAACTAATACTTTAAAATATCATGAGAATTCTTATTACTAATGTAACCTCTAGACTAGTAGTTGAAAAAAATATGTATTGAAGACTCAACAGGCAGTACTGGCACTTGAAATAAAAAGAAATATTCAGAACATGAGTTCAAAGATGAAAGCAAATTATTTGTATGTAATGCTATCTGTCCTGGCAAAAAAGGCAAACCACAAAGAAAGTTTTTGGATGGTACTGTTTCCTATCATACCAAAACTTGGTAAAAGATGGCACAGCTTCCAAATTTATTGTGAAAATTGAAGTAGATCCAGGGTATATGTTGTGGTTCTACTTTTAGTGAAGAGGATGAACTTATATGATTTCTTTTCTGCTATATAATTTTTAAGTTCTTAGGAAAGAACCAATGTTGCTTAATTTCTTGGTGTTTTCATGATTTCATGTGAATAAAAATAAAGCTGAATTGATCCCCTGATATACAAATTCCAGAAATGTGCTCTTAATTGTGACAATGGCCAGCTCTTCTGTTATTAAAAATAAACAAGTGAATTATTCCTGATAATTGTAGAGTGAACTCGGGCTCAATATATAGAGCAAATATGTCTAACTCTTCCTTTGACCATATTTAGCATTTACAATGAATCTAATTCTGTACTCCTTATTATTTCTTATCTTTGTTTACATATTTGCATGTTGTGTGATACACGATTGGAATAAAATCTACCGAATTTTTATAATGTACCTGCTTTATTAAATGCTTAGTATAATTTTCAAAAGGATCAATTGATATTCTTCCCTTTTCATTAGCTTTTTTATAATTTCAACAGTAATTAATTTATCAAAATAAATTAGGAGAGCTAAGGAAAGAGCAAAGAAAAAATTATAGGCTATCTTTCACAGCCTCTCTCTCTCTGTATAGATGTGTATCTATGTGCATATATACCTTTATTAATATAAGATGGAATTTTAAATCCAGCGTTAAATTGCTTACAGATTTAAACCATTATATTTGCATCATATATCTTCCATCTCAAGAAAAAATTTTGTTCTCTTTTACTCACATTCAGTTTGTGTTTTTTAAAATTCATTCTTTATTTTAATATTGTCTTGGACAACCTAATTGGGAAGCTAAATTTTCAACAGGTGTAATGAAATGTAGTCCGACCAAAAAGTGAATTTGTGCTTAATGGAAAAATATTTTAAAGTTCTTAATTTGTGCTATTTTCATTTGTATAATGTGAGCATATAGTTCTATGTCATTTTATCTATCACATGAGAGAATCTGTGTAAGCAACAGCCCACTGCAACTAAAATACAGAATTATTACATCACCACAGAGACCTGCCTCATGCTACCCATTTATAGTCACATTCACCCCTCTCCCCTTGACTATCTCTAATTCCTAACAACCGCTCATTTCTTCTCTTGCTCTGTGGTTTTGTCATTTGAGAATGTTGTCATTGGAATCATACAATAGCTAACATTTTGAAATCAGCCTTTTCTGCTTAACTCACCCTAATGCCCTTGCGATCCATCCAAATTGTTGTGTGTATTAATAATCCATTCCTTTTCATTGCTGCATAAAATTACATGGTATGGATGTAGCACAGTTTGTTTAGCCATTTACAAACTGAGGGACAGTTTAGTTGTTTCCAGTTTCTGACAGTTTCAAATAAAGATGCTATGAACAGTTAGGTACAGGTTTTCCTGTGAACAAACATTTTCCTTTCTTTTGAACAAATATCCAAAAGTAAAACTGCTGGGCTGTATGGTAAGTAAATATTCAGTTTTTCAAAGTAACTGCCAAGCTATTATTCCGAACACTTGTAACATTTTACATCCCCTCTTGCAGTGTATGAGAAATCCAAGTTCTCTGCATCTTGCCAGCAATTGATATTGCCACATTTTCTGTGTTTTCTGATAGAGGTGCACTGCCATAACTTATTGTTTTATTCTGTTTGGGGCTATAACTTATAACCTACGTATATAATTATGTATGAAGTGAATTTCTTATAGACAGTATATATTTGAGTCATTTATTTTGTGTACTCTGTAAATCTCTATCTTTTAATTTCTGTATCTAGAAGAACTGCACTTAGCATAATTATTGATATGTTATCAATATTACTGATATCAAATTATTGACATGTTATTGATATGTTTAAATGTGGCATTTTATTTCCTGTCTGCTCTATTTTTTCATTTCTCTGTTTTCTCTTTCCTGTGAGTTACTTAGATAATTTTTACAATTCTAGTTTGACTAATTGCAGTGCTTTGGAGTATATCTCTTCGTACAGAATTTTTTTTAAGTGGTTGCTTTGACTATTACATGATATCTACATAACAAGGTCTACAGGTATAGACATTTTACTAGTTCAAGGGAAGCATATGGCTCTTACCTCCCTTCACTTTACCCCCCCTCCATTTATAATACAAAGCTTAAATATTTCCTCTACATATATTGAGAACCACATTAGAAAGCATTACATCTTTTGCTCTAACCATCAAACATTTAGAAAACTCAAGATAAGAAGGAAAGTCTATTGTATTTACCCATATTTCTGCTCATATTATTTTCTTTATTCTTTCCTGATGGTCCAAGATTCCTTTCTTTCTCATCTCATTTGTATTTAGAGAACTTCCTTTAGCCGTTCATTTGGATAAGGATGATAGTAACAAATTCCCTTAGTTTTTCTTTATCTGAGAATGTTTTGATTCTCTCTCAGTCATGAAGGACAGTTTCACTGGATAGAGCATTCTGGAATGAAAGTTTTTTTCTTTCAGATAGTTCCTTCTGACATATTTCTAAGGAGAAATCACCATAGAGTGATACAGCTACAAGCCAAGAAACAGCAAAACTCAGTGGCTGCCACTGGAAGCTAGGAAGAGGAAGCTAGGAAGAAATTCTACCCAGAGTCCAATTGGGAGTATGACCATGTGACTCCTTGATGCATCATTACTCATTACTGTCAAATCATGGTGGAAGTGATATATCTCCACTTGACCTCTGCTGCCCACACAGACGACAACTACAGCTAGGAGGCTATGAAGTCTTGGCTGACATCACTTGCTGTAAGGGGAAGGGGTGTCTCACTACTTTTCCCACACAGCCTCTGCTGACTCAGTGGGAGGGTGTGGCTTTGTTATTGCAGAACTGTAGTGAAAGGACTGACCTTCCCCCCAGGCTTCCTCTGACACCACCTCAGCTTAAGGAAAAGGGATGCCTCATTATCACCGGGTAGGAGTGGTAGTCCGGGCTCCCCAGATGGTCTCCACCGACACCATAGGGTGGGAATGGAGGCTCATTAATGCCTATCAGAGATGAAAGTCCAAATGCCTACTCCACCTTCTCTGACCTCACTCCAGAAGAGGGGTTGGCATCTCATTACAGCCAGGCAACAGAAGTAGTCTAGCTTTCATATTCTGTCTTGCTAACAGTGTGGGAGTAAGGCCACCGTTTTCTTCTGTATATGGCTAAACTAGAGTGATCATTGCCTAAATCCAGTTAGGTTGACCATTACCTCATCTTTTGGATAAGAGAGAAAGCTTTCCTTGGAGATTTTTGTTTATTCAAGCCTGTTGGTGCTTCCAGGTTGCTTGCTTCTCTAATATGTAAGGCAAAAGAAAATCCAAGGTTTCTAGCCAGTCTGTCTTCTTTTTTCCATCTATCAGAGGGTGGGTTTTTTTTAATGCTTGTTACATATATAATGTCTAGGGTTGTTAATTGTCCTTAGCAGGAGGAAAATGAAAACATACATTCCATTTATCATTCTGGGAGTAGAAGTCTCTCATTGAGTTCTATGGTTGGAATTCTAGCAATAGTCTTTGTTATATGTTTATAATAATTGAATTAATCTGGCTTTAGTTACACTAGAGATGATATAACTACTTGTAATATGGCACACCCATTCTGTGAATTTCACATCATTTATGGCAGGTTTAAGTTACTTAAAAAAATAGTTTCATTTACTTGCGCCCTATCTTCCTCTCTACAGTAACCTAAATTCTTTGTCCTTCATGGTTATTATTTTCACCTTAATTCTATTTATGTATTTATCTCTTAACTCTACCCTCTGGAATAACTTCTCAAATTTGTCATTTATAATATCAAGCACATCAATTGTTGACTTTATTTCTGGCATTACATGTTAAATTTATTTATAATTCTTCCTCATTCCTTTTATTTCCCTGTTATCACGTAATTTCATTGCTGTTTTTCTCATATTTTCATAGTTGCTTTTTTTTAACATTCTGTTAAGAATTTTGTAGATATTTCTGACATTTTCTTTCAGATGTTCCTGTACTTATTCATTTGAAGAGGTATATTTTAAATTCAAGATGATTTAAAAATCTTTTTACTGTAAATTACTTTTAATAAATCTTATGTTGATGTTTCCCTCTTAACTTAAATGAGGCAAGATGAGTCAAATACCATACTTGACAATGGGCACCATGGTGGGTTTCCATTGCCCATTTTCCATGTTCTGTTGAAATCTTTAAATACTCTTCTTCAGTCTAAAACTGGAATTCAGTGCATGGCTAATTCTCAGTATGTGGGATACTGTGATTCTTCTCAGAAGAGGAGATATCTTCCCTTATCCTCTGCATTAGTCTGCTCAGGCTGCCATAACAAAATACTATAGACTGGGTGGCATAAACAACAGAAATTTATTTTCTCACAATTCTGGAGGTTAGAAATCCAGAATCAAGGTGCCAGCAGAGTTGGTATCTATTGAGGCCTCCCTTCCTGTCTTGTAGATGACCACATTCTCGCCATGTCCTCACATTGCCTCTTCTCTGCGCGCACAGGGAGGGAGAGAGATCTCTGGTGTCTCTTCCTTTCCTTATAAGGACACCAGTCCTATCAGATTAGGGCCCCCTCTTATGATTTCATTTATCTTTAATTACTTTAAAGGTCCTATTTCCATGTACAGTCACATCGGAAGTTAGGACTTTAATATATGAATGGGTGTGGGGGGCATGATTCAGTCCATAACATCCTCCTATCTGGTTTCATATTCTAATTTTACAAATCACATGAGAACAATCATTCCCAAAGTACATTTCTCCCAGGGTTCTTCTCTCCACCTTCACCTTGGGTGCTTTTTAGGGGGATTATATCTCCCATGAAGCAAAAAAAAGTGCCCTTTCCATCTACTCCACTCCCGCAATACACATGCACACACAACTTCCTTCTTAGTTGCTCACTGGTAGTTTCTGCATAAGATGGTGATTGGGGAACAAAAGGATCGCTTCTTTGGATTCCTCAGAAAGCAAGTTACACAGGTTAGAGAATAGCTTTCCAGTTTTCTGTCAAACTCTGGTTTCTGAGGCATGAGATAGATTCAATACCTATACATCTTTCATGTTATGTTATTTTTCAGTGGTTTCTCCTTCATGAAGAAAATCTGGGTGTCCTGAGGGAAAGCTACATTGATTTCCTTCAATTGAACATTGTTTCCTAAGTAATTATTTGAGCACTCTCTCCCAAGCCCTCCACAAGTTTCTCTTTCCTAGTTTTATATCCTGGTGTTCGTTTTCATCCTTGGAAGTTGGGAAAGACTGTGTCAAGTGCGCTCACACACATGCCATTCAAAAGCAGATATTGGAAAAAGGATTTTAACTGTGGAATATTTCAACCACGCAATGTTAGAATTTCACCTGACTGCTAACATAATCACTATCCATATTATAAGCCTTTATTGCACATATTTTCACTCTAGAATTATAGTAGGCAGAAAATAAGACCGCATGATCTCCCTGGATTCAAAAATCTTGTTTTAGAAATAAGACAGATAGGCCAGAAGCAATTAAAAAGAAGAAAATACACAGGGGATGGCTGTATGTTGCCACAGGAAGGCTGAAGAAACACATCAGAGCACGTTCCAGCTTAATCTACGGAATCTTTTGGCAGAAGTGTGCCTTAAGCTATTTGGTTTTTCTCCGCACAATGTTTTTCCTGCCAGGTAGTAGCTGTTTAATTGTGTTGGTAGAAAATTTGCTGTCCTTCTGCAGACTTTTGCAACAATTCTCTTCATCTTCCAGAGACCTAGGAAAATGCTGCACCATAGAGAAGAGGCCTATATTGCACCATGACAGAAACAACTGAGCATTTGCTTTTAGTTCTATCTATTGTTATTGTACATTTCGTAATCCCTCAGACCAGGTGGAGTGGGAAGTAGAATTGTTGGGCCATCTCAAATAATTATGCCCAGTGATCAGCCTGCCCACCCTCATGATGACCTTAAAAGAAATGATTTCTCACATTTAGGGCCCCAGATTCTTCCAAGTACCCTTGCAAAAGCAAAATGAGGCATAAAAACAAAATCGGTTTTCTTCGTAGGTTTTTAAACACAAATAATTTGAATTAAATCCTTTGAGTGAATAAATAATAGTCATGAATGTTTAATGTGAGGGTATAAATATAAAAGAAGTAGCAGGGTGTAACTTCTGAGGATCGACAATTTAACAATCTTATTATATGTTGGCAATTTAGAGATGTAGGCCAATTATGTATTCTTCAATTATGGTACGTATCGGCAATTTTAAGAGAATGAGAAATGTTTACAGATATTTATCTGCTTGCTATATTTAATTTTAAATACAGAATCTTGTTTCAATATTCTCAAATTAATAATGTGATATGATACATTACCTTTTAAATTAGTTATGTAACTAAAGTATTACAAATATTAAACAATGAAATCGCTTTCAAAATTGGTATCAAATTAAACAAATTGAGACAAATATAAGTGGCATAATAGCTGAATGTAATCACAAAACTTAGGTACACAACTTCCAATAGGGAAGGCTACTGTGTAAAAGAGTCATCTATTTAGAGTAGAGAAAATATATTGCTCTAAAATTAGGACAACCACTGTCCTTGGGATTTCAAAATAATGCTTGAAGGGATTTGCCTACTTAAATAAAAAGGAAAAGTTAAACATTAAGCACCAGTGCCTTCTAACGTTACTGATCTCTGAGCTCTCCTGGCATTCATAAACCATGATAGAAAATTCATTTCATGCTTGTCTGCTCTGATAAAACTCATGACTGAATTGTTTAAAAATGCTTAAAACAGGGAATGATTATAGGAAGGCCCCAAAGTATGGGGCACATTGGAAGAAAAATAGTCCAATGAGCAACAGTAATGCTAGTCTAGCTTCCTTTGTCAATGTGGCTAGAACACTGTTAGATTTGAACACAGCAGATAGTTTGCCTAAACAAATTAAGGATCCAACATGAAAATCATAGTATTAAGAAAATACTTACAAATACGCATGTGCAAAAGTACATTTAAAAAATGAACCAGCAAATGTTAGATTTCACCAATGCTAGTTCTCTCCTCCGTGTTCCCCAGTGACTGATAATAACATTCTTCTCTAGGATCCAAATCCTGTCTATGCACAAATTTAAGGATGAAAAAATATTCTCAGGTTACTTACTGTACTGTTTCTGTGTGTATCTCTTTTTAAAGACTGTTGTTTCCATCCTGGGGGATCTTAGATGTAAATTAAACCTGTAGTTTTGAGAGTAACAGGCTCCTGGAGGAATTGACTTCCATAATATTCTTTCCTGATTTTTCCTTCATAATTTTCTAAACACATTTTAACATTTTCCAGCTTGAATTCTTCTTCCACTAACCTTTTAAATGTGAATCTTCTTCATTGTTCTTTTTCTGAACTTTTATTCTTCTTATTCTGTACTTACGTCTTTATCTGAGAGCTGTAAGTTAATAATTCCATCTTTCTACCTAGGACATATTTTTCTTCTCAAGTTCCACAATACAAACTGACTACGGGGCATCCCCACTCTTAACCTCAAAATGTCAAAAAGTTAAAATCACTGTTTCTATTCCACCCTGAAACACTTTTTTGTTCATTCTTAATTATAATAGGTAGAAACACCATCTTCACAGTCATTCAAGCCAAAATAATTGGAAGTTTAAATTTTACAAAAATTGTCCCTCATAACTGGCTTCAAGTTAGTTATGAAGATTGGTCTTATACCCTCCTCACAATATTTGAAATTATTCATCTATTTTTCCATCACCACTGTCAGTGTGTTCATTGATAATTTCGTTAGTTGCCTTGGAATTTCTACAATGGCATATCAATAGGTTTCCCTAATGCTAAGCGTTGCCCCTTTAATTCCATTCTTCAAATTGTAGCCCACTTCACTTTCTGAAGTGAAATTTGATTAAATCACTTCTCTGTTTAAAGACCTTAATTGCTGCCCAGGTACTTTTGGGATTAAGTTCAAATATATTAAGACAACGTCTAATATCTTACAGGACCTGGTTCAAACCTTTCTTCCAAGTCTCACCACCCATTGCTTCTCCTTTTTCTCCCTCTTTCCTTGTTAACAATTTTACTACTTGCTTTATTCATACAGAACTATGTGTTTTCTTTTGGGTCTTTTCTGGACATTCTCCTCTATAAACCAAAATATGCCAGTTTCTGCTGTCACAATCGTCTACTTAGAATACAATATTGGAAGTATAAATTTTCATATCTGTATTACTCACTCCAAGAGCATCTTGAGCGTGGGAATGCTTATCTCTGAATTCCTATCTCTTATAGCAATGCTTGACATAGTGTAGGTTCTCAGTAAATGTCTGTTGAATCAGTTAATTAAGAAAATAAAGATACACTATCCAGTGACGTAGGCACTTGAGAAAAGTCTTTTTTTTTCTTTTGAGGAAGATTAGCCCTGAGCTAACATCCACCACTAATCCTATTTTTGTGGAGGAAGACTGGCCCTGAGCTAACATCTGTGCTCATCTTCCTCTTCTTTACATGTGGGAGGCCCACCACAGCATGGCTTAACAAGCACTGCATAGGTCCATGCCTAGGATCTGAACCCACAAACCCCAGGCCACTGAAGTGGAATGTGCAAACTTAACTGCTAAACCACCAGGCCAGTCCCAAGAAAGTCTTTTAATCAGAGAGTTTGCTATTGCTACTCTTTTGGAGATCTCACTATACAATGAGGTCTGACTTGAAGTTGATTGCCTCCATGTTGTCTTTCCCATTGACTACTTGGTGTTATCCAGACACTTCAATGAGCACAGACACCTCTAATGACTTTAAGAACAGATTTGCAACCTTGAAAATTATAGTAGTAAAAGCAACCTAAAAGATTCTTAGACAAAATAAAAGATTTTAATTTCTTAAGAGCAGTTAAATCAAAAAGATACAAATTAGTATTATCTATCAAATAAAGTTGATAAGTTATTAGGTGCAGGCAAGTAACTACTGAAGAACTGAATTTGAAGTGTTTTGTAGCTTTTCACTTAATTTTCCCAAAACAAGTCAGGTAATAAATGTCTTAGTCTTTTCCCATTCTTGTGCAAGTGAATTTAATCATTTTTTTCTTACACAATATACCCTTTGACCCCTGAATTCAATTAGAGTTAATAGCTCCATTGTCTTTTAGTTTCTTGGGCTAGGCCTATAATAAGAAAATATTTAATCTATAATTACAGATATTGAAAGAAATTAAAATACTACTTAAAGAAATTCAATTGACAATTTTGGTCTCTAAGTGGCTCAGGTCAATGACCTTTAAAATTTTTGACTGCTACCCTCAGTACAAAATTATTTCCTTTGTCATAAGCCAGTACACTCACAACCATAAAATTAATAAGATTCACAAAAGTATATTTAGTCATTTTATATGAGTTTTAAGAAAATACTGATGATTAACCATGAAATTGATTTCATGAGCCAATAATAGATTGGACTTTGAAGTACATAAAAATAACCTTATGTAATTGCATTGATAGTAGTAGAGGCCATATATTTATTTTCTCACCGTTTTCCACATGGAAAGTGAGTAAAATCATAAAGCTCTACTAAAATATATAGCATTATATTGCCAGTTGTATATAATCAAGATATTTTATTCCAATAACCAGCTGCTTTGATGCATTGGGCTAGAGGCCAGTCTTGGCAAGATGGTTGGACAAAGCCACTGACTATATGGACTCATACCCTTGGCCTATTGGGATGAACAAGCCCATGTGGCTCTGCTCCATGAATAGTAAATATTTATTTTATATATAATTGTTTTTTCCTGACATACCCTTTAGTGACTTTTGCCTCAGTGGGTATCCTTTCTTTGGGGTTAGGTTAGGGGTCCATGGTGGCCTAGAGTTAGTATAAAGTTTAATTGTATCCTGTAACTGTTAGAAGAGAAGATGTGCATTAGCATGCATTGTTATCAAATGATTCATTTTATAACCCTGATGGCTCTTGTTTTCATTGTAATAATGCTTCGCTTACATTTCGCAGAATCAATTGACCAGAGTCTTAATTCTCTCCTGGAGGTTACCTTGATAATACTTGTCTTTCTCCCAGAAGCATAAATCAGTTGTCTTCAAACTTTCTTGACTGCTATCCACAATATGAAATAATCTGCCTCCTCCTCTACCCCTAGTTGCTCCTGTTAAAGGGGCTTGTAGGATTGTGACAGTTTAACCTATAGAATAGGAACCTGGGAATCCATGTAGAAGCAAGAAGACTTTGGTCCATCCTACATTCTTCTTCCTCCAACTATTGAGGCAATTTTCTATTGTGTGCTCTCTCATACTTAAGTAAGGGGACCAAAAAATGGTAGGTCAACTATGCCATGACTGTATTTTACTCCCTATATGCCTAGTTGGGGTAAATAGTAGAATTCCCAGGGACAACTTGATAGTTGCACTAATTGCATACTACTTTCCAAGGTAAGCATGTACACGTGTTGTCACATGCTTCTAGTATCAGTATTTTGGCTCGATATGAGTCTGTCTGCTTTTTTAGGACTTTATTTTTTTTAGAGAAGTTTTAGGTTCACAGAAAACCTCAGAGGAAGGTACAGAGATTTCCCATATACTCCCTGCCCTCACTCATGCTTAGCCTCCCCCATTATCAATATCTCCCACCAGAGTGGTACATTTATTACAATTGATGAACGTACATTGACATATCATAATCCCCAAGGTCCATACTTTACATTATGGTTCACTCTTGCATTTGTACATTCTATGAGTTTGACAAAATGCATACTGGCGTGTATTTGTCATTGTAGTATTATATAGTGTATTTTCACTACCCTAAAAATCCTCTGCATTCTGCCTTTTCATCCCTCCTCCTGTCAACCCCTGTCAACCACTGATCATTTTACTGTCTTCATACTTTTGCCTGTTTTACAATTTCATATATTTGGAATCATACACTATGTAGCTTTTTTAGATTGGCTTCTTTTCCTTAGTAATATGCATTCATGTTTCCTCCGTGTCTTTTCATGGCTTGATAGCTCATTTCTTTTTAGTACTTAATTACATTGTCTGAATGTACCACGTTTACTTTGTCCATTCGTCCATATAAAGACATCTTGATTGCTTCCAAGTTCTGGCAATTGTTAACAAAGCTGCTATAAACATCCTTTTGTGGAGGTTTTTGTGTGGGCATAAGTTTTCAACTCTTTTGGGTAATTATCAAGGAGCATGATTGCTGGATCCCACATAAGAGTTTGTTAAATTTTGTAAGAACCAGCTAAGTTTTGTAAGAACCAGCCAAACTATGTCCTAAATTGGCTGTGCCATTTTGCATTCCCACCAGCAATGGATGAGAATTCCTGTTGCTCTACATCTTTGCCAACGTTGGGTGTTGTCAGCGTTTTGGAATTTGGCCATTTTAATAGATATATAGTGGCATTTCACTGTTGTTTTTTTTTAATGGTCATCATTAGGCCTTTATAAAAAATTATTATTATTATTTAATGTAGTTACGTTTTTTAATGCTTTTTTTGGTGAGGAAGATTGGCCCTGAGCTAATATCTATTGCCAATCCCCTTCCTTTTTTTTCTTCCCAAAGCCCTGGTACCTAGTTGTATATTCTAATTATAAGTTATTCTAGTTCTTCTATGTGGGATGCCACCACAGCATGGCCTGATCAGTGGTGTGTAGGTCTGCACCCAGGATCCAAACCGGCAAACCCCAGGCTGCCAAATCAGAGCACACAAACTTAACCACTAGGCCATGGAGCTGGCCCCTGACTGTTGTTTTCATTTACATTCCCCTGATGACATACAATGTAGAGCATCTTTTCATGTACTTATTTGCCTTCTGTATATCTTCTTTGCCAAGGTGTCTGTTAAGGTCTTCGGCCCATCTTTTAATTGGGTTTTTTGTTTTATTGTTGACTTTTAAGAGCTCTTTGTATATTTTAGATAACAGTCTTTAATCAGATGTGTCTTTTGCAAATATTTTCTCCCAGTCTCCAGGTTGTTTTCTCATTCTCCCAATATAGTCACTTCTGTCTTAAAACAAAATTTCCCCACAGTCTCCAATAGTCCTTCCCATTTTTTCTATTGCATTAGGATGGGAAAATACAGCCTGATTTTAGTGACCAACACATACTTGTCAAATTGGACATTGTTAAATAATTGCAAGAACTTGGAAAGAACTCTCTCTGATAGAGTGACATTTCCAGATACAATTAGGAACAGATAAAATTCCAGCTTGAACTATGATGGCAGAGGAGAGGCCCCTCTTCCTTAGCTTTAACTTCATGATGCATCCTTTCTTTGTTTCTGAAGGAGCATATTTGAATTTGGACTAATCTCTTTTAGACACAGAGTTTTTACAAGGAAGGTGGTCTATGGTAGGACTCTAACGACGTGAACTCTAGGGGTGTACCTATGAATATATGTAGATATAGGTCAAGAAAGTCTTCAAGGAAAGTGATGCGAGCTCTGAGAGTTAGAAATCGCCTGTGAATACCATAATGGAAAGGCCAATTGTCAAAAATGGCTTTGGCTACAGAGGGTCACTCTCTGTAAAATAAGAAAAAACATATTGAGGCTCCAGAGGATTATCTAAAAGGTATGGATCTGAACTATCTAAGAGCTTAGTCTCTTGTTCTGAATGTGCCTATGGAAATAACCTCACTTATTTAATTTCCTTCTCCAGATTCCAGTGAGTAACCCATGTTTATCTTATAAACTTCTCTTTCTTCATTGCAGCCCTTCAGTCTTCCCAATGCTCCCCTTGAGGTCCAAGAGGCTAATGATGACATAAAGCACTTGCCTGTTATAATACTCCAAATACTTTTCTTCCCCCTCACCCCCAGGGAACAGGAAGAAAGGTGTTATGACCAATAATATCCTTTCTTCCACCTCAAGTCAAGGATTCCTTGACTCTAATGAATATTGTTATGCAAAGCTCCTTGTTTCTAGGTTTCTCATCTAATCCTCTTGACTTCGTTTGGGTTATGTCTGTAACAAGGAGACCCCAATCCATTTCAATCAGATTTCAAATATTTTTCAGTTAAAATTCTCTGCTTTGTCAGTTGTGGGCTGCATTAGGCTGAAAGCCTGCACTGGGCTGGGATCACAAGGATGTGGTCGTAATCTAATCCATTTAGCATGAATTCAGTGCATGAGAACTTCAGCCTCGGAGCCAGTGGTGAGCAGGGATGGACAGGGGAGAAGCTGAGCTTCTCTGGGAGACGTTCTGTGGACTCCTTGCAGATTTCCCTGCTGCTAACATCTGTTGCAGCTTTTTGTTGTTGGGCATCTTTGCTAGGACTAGCTACTAGTTGAATTTCATCTAACAGAACAGCAAAAACTTCTTTCTGCTAATGTCACCTCATCCCTAGTGGGACAATCTTTTGGATAGTAGCTCTTTTCTTTTTTTTTGAGGAAGGTGAGCCCTGAGCTAACTGCTGCCAATCCTCCTCTTTTTTGCTGAGGAAGACTGGCCCTGAGCTAATATCCGTGCCCATCTTCCCCTACTTTATGTGTGGGACACCTACCACAGCATGGCTTGCCAAGCAGTGCCATGTCCACACCCGGGATCTGGATCCGTGAACCCCAGGCCGCAGAAGCAGAACGTGCGCACCCAACCGCTGTGCCACCGGGCCATACCTGGATAGTAGCTCTTTTAAAATCACACACAGGATGGTTTCTTCCCCATGTAGTCCACATCTGAATCACAAGAAACCACACACATTGTTCTGTCTTCATGGGCTGTGCTCTCCCTCCCAATATATTCCACTGTATTTGCTCGCCACAAAATAAGCAACAACAGCCACAATCTTTTAAAATTTTCTAGGTATGGGTTACAACAGAAATCAGTGTGTTCCAAACTTCTGGGGATTTACTTATACTTTTTGTGTTACCTTTAAAGCCCCTCTGGCTTGAGTAGATGTGAGGGAGAGGAATTCCCTGTCCACTCTCTCAGAGGGTGGATTGGGGAAATGCTACAGCCCTCGAATAGCATTCTCCAAAGGCACTTCTTAATTTCTGAACTCCCTGACTGAAATCTTAACCTTTATTCGTATTGTCTGAAGACAGTTGATTAGTGAGCATCATAAATTGATTTTTACAACTTCCTCTGTAACATTTATAACGCTTTAGTCCCTCATTTTGAAATCTGGGAGAGTTGATGCCTATTGTTGTGGATCCTCCACCAGAAATAAGAAGAAAGAGACCAATTTAATGTTCTATTGGATAGTCCTAAGCTATATGTCTAAACTCCCCTTCACTTAGGGAAAAATTTGAGCTCACAAGGACAAATGGCCATATGAGACTGAAGTTGGAGCAACGTGTTCCCACTGAAGTGGAAAAGTTTGAGATGAAAGACTGAAAAGTGAGGAAAGTTCAATGTTTTGGTATTAGGGCAATGAGATGTTCACCTATTCATATGACAATAATTTTATAATGTTTTATATGGAATGAGTTAGAGAATCAGTCTTTCATTTAGTATGGCTGATCTAAATTTGTTTATTATTATTGACAATTGAGATGCCTAATGCTTACAATACTATTTGTGGTACTGCTACAGTTTTGTGCCATACAAATACAAAGATTCATGGAAATTTTATTTTTATGGTATATTTTTAAATTGTATATGCTATATTATTTAGTATATGCTATTAGGAGGTAACTTCTGTTTTGATTAGGTGTCAATTACAACCAAATACTCCATATATAAATACTCCTGCATGACCATTGGAAGAATTTTCCACAGACTAGTTTTCAGCTCCATGTATTTCAGACCTTATTTCTCCTTCACCATGCACAGACTTCAGTGGTTCATACCTTAGGACACAATTAAGGCACAAAGTAATGTCTGAGTCCACCTCTTTTTGTCATAATACTAGGTGAATTGGCACAATGGGAGACAGTAGATTTCCTGGTAACCATTTCTACACTGCAACAACTAAAAATAACTTAACTGGATGTGGAAGTGACTGTGAAGGACATCACTATATCCCACTGAATCCAGATTAAATAGATCTCCAACTAACCGCCTCTTATTTGGATATCAGATATTGCCCATGGCCACTCCAACAGCATCTGAAGGAAAGTGTGATGCTGGAAGTTGCATGGAGCGAAGCACTGGCCTTTACAAATTACAGTAAAATATTTTAATCTTGCAAGTTTTCAGGAACATATGACCTTAGGAACACATTGGAGGCCAATGTTAACTTAGAAATGAAGCAGTGCACATCATGGCTCCTAAAGCTAAATTGTTCATTAGTTTCACAGAAAATTTGTTGGTAAAATGTAATAAAAACATCAAAACAAAATTTCATAATACTTTGCTTAAAATGGTTTGCTGATGCCAGCTTATTAGCTGAGGAGTAAGAAAATGATCATGATTCTTCAAGCCCACAGATTCATCCTTGTGTGGGCAAAGCTGAATTTGTTCAAAGAGCACACAAATAGAGCTTGTAAGTTTTTATCATGTTATTACCCTTTATTATTTTGTTTATTAATTTGTTACCAAAATGATTTGTCCACAAAAAATTGTTACAATTTACGTTTATCTTATGGTTTGAAAGAAAAAAGTTAAAATCATTTAATAATTATTGATCACAAGTTATTTTTAGAAAAAAACTCCACATATTGCTATTACCAAGTCTCCTATTCAAAATTAATCTCTATTTTTGGAGGGACGTTATATTCAGAGAATGTTCCTTCCATTTTATACTGTAGACCTGCGAAGACACAGAGGATATAGAGGAGGAAAGATAATCAATAATTTCTGGAACACTACCA
This sequence comes from Equus caballus, assembly GCF_041296265.1. Lineage (NCBI taxonomy): Eukaryota > Metazoa > Chordata > Mammalia > Perissodactyla > Equidae > Equus > Equus caballus. The sequence goes on along the minus strand of NC_091710.1, from coordinate 35,055,139 downwards.
AGCCACTCTAGTACAAAGTAAAGGTATGTCTGTGTCATCCACAAAAGTCTTTTCTCTATCAAGCGAAAAGGCTTAACGGCTACCAGGGAATCTAAGTCTTAGGTGAAATGAAGCACAGTATATTGCAAAGTTTATGGGCAATGTCCAGAGCAATTTTGTTCTTTAGGAAACCTCCTGGATCTTGGTAAACAATATTTTAAATTTTGAAGTCAAAGCATGAACTGTAGCAAAAAATCTTTCAGCAAAGGGCTTTCCTAGGTTTTAGTGAAATCACTAAAATATATTGCATTATACGTAGAATGCTAGAGGAAAGTTTTTCTTTCAATTTTTATGCCATAATTCTGTGGGATCACTATAATCTTCTCATATATATATGACCATGCCAAGAAGATCATTGTGGTTGTGTTTATATATTTTCATAATTTTTGTTTTCATGAGGAAGATTAGCCCTATGATAATATCTGTTGCCAGTCTTCCCCCTTTTGCTTGAGGAATATTGGCTGTGAGCTAACATCTATGCCAATCCTCCTCCATTTTGTATGTGGGTCACCACCACAGCATGGTTTGATGAGCGGCGTAGGTCTACACCCAGAATCCAAACCCATGAACACCAGGCTGCCAAAGTGGAATGTGCCAAACTTAACCACTATGCCACCAGGCTGGCCCAGAGATACTTTAATAATTTTTAATAAAACATATGATATGATCTTACTGCAAATTTTGAGGGGTTCATCTAATAGTATAAATTATTTATTTTAGATTTATTTCCTCCAGGGGAATTAATATCATGGTTGAGAACATGGACAGTGAAATGATAGAGTCCTTGGAACCAATTTTGCCTTCACTATTTATTGTTGGTGAAATTTTAGCAAAACACTTCAACTCATATTTAAAATGATGATACACATACACACATGAAGGGCTCAGACATGAACATTAAGAAACTACAGAAATAATGTTATGCCCTCAGAGCAATTCATGTTTTCATACGAATAGGCTTAAAAAAATTTTTAAAGCATTGAGTTTGCTCCAGGGGAAGGAAATCTTTTTGATCTTTTTATGTTATCCATACCTATTCTGACACATATTCTTTTAGAGAAAATTATAATTTTCAATAATAAAATTTATGAATGTTAATAAAACATTTAAATAATTTGGAAGAATTATACCTTTCTGATTCACTGGGAAACCATAATATTTGGTCTATTTTTGTATAAATTTTTAGCATAGATGTATAACACACATACACACATGCATAGATATATTTATCAAAAAGAGGACAATATCATACATGCTATTTTTTCACCTTGATTCTCCCATTAAAATATATGTTCTAGATACATTTTCCTATCAGTATGCAGAGATCCACCTCATTTTAAAAAATAGCTGTAATTTTTTAATTAATTTACTTAACTATTTCCTTACTGATGAATGTTTAGTTATTTAGTTAATATTTATTGTGAGACCATCTGGCACATTGAATACATTTTGTATTTGAAATGTCATAATAAATGTGCTAATAACTTCTTTGGATCTTTGTGAACATATTCATAGCAATAGTGGTCATAGGTACTATTTTCCTTATTTGGGTCTAGGTTTTTATGATTTATGTTAGCCATGTAAAATCAATTCAATGTCATCTATGTTTATGCTCTGAAACAGTTTTTAAATGTAAATAACATTGGAATATTTGTTTCCTGAGATTTTCTAAAACTTGTACCCAAACTGTCTTGCCCTGGTTACTTATGGGGACGAGGGGGGTTCATGTTGTGGGGGTTGGGGATTGGGTGGCTATTTCTATTTCCTATTATATCCATTATTTTTTAATTCAAGTTTTATTAATAACATACTGTTTTATACTGCCAAGTATTTCTTTTTATATCTTTTCTATTCTAGTTAAAGGAGAATTCCAGTTTCTTTTTGTAAATCCACTAACGACTAGCTTTAAATTTCTAATTAAAGTATTTGGGTATTTTCCAGTTATACTTCCATTATTGATTTCCTATGTAATTTCATTATAGCCACAGAATACATTTTCTGTGATTTCAATTTTTAAAATTATACGAATTGTTATATGGCCCAGAATATGATCTGCCTTGGTGAATTTTCCATGTGTACTTATAAATAAATGTATTCTCCAAATGTGTAGGTCTGAGCCCCAGATCCGAACTCGTGAACGCTGGGCTGCCAAAGCAGAACATGAGAACTTAACCACTACACCACCAGACCAACTCCTGAATGTTTTTGTAATAATAAAAATGTGTTGAGCTGCATCACTTTTCTTTTTCTATATGTATTTAAATAACAATGTTTTATTTTTCTCCTTATTCTATTAATATGGTGAATTATATTGTTTACCTACCATGTTAAGTTTACCCAATATTTCTAAGATGAACTCTAGTTATCTGTTTAGCTAGCTAGTTATTTGCTATAGTTAAACCAACATTGAAAAATTTCCTTTGATGTTAATTGAAAATAAGCAAAGTATTTTATTTACGTCATAAATTCTAATTGAAAAACATGTGTTTAATAGTATAAATATTAAAGAAATACATTTTAAATTTATACATTAATTATAAATTTAAAACCTCGGCAATTGATGAATAGATATTTGTGCAAATAATATTTAGTACACTTCGGGTTCCAGAAAAAACTGGTTTCAGTTAATGTTCTAGATTTTCTGAAAAATCTTATCACGTTTCTTTCTAACTTTCAAAAGCTATTTGCAATTAATTTTGGATTGTGTTTTAGATGTATGACGTTTTCTAATTTGTGTGTGTGTGTGTGTGTGTGTGTGAATGTGTTTTTGTGTGCTAAGCATGTAGCCATCTAGAGAAACATAATTTTATGATTCTCTGTTTTTAGGGAGGTGAGAATGTTTAAGTAAACATATTTGTTGTCACCTGGGATGTTACTACAAATACGTCGTTACGTCATGCACACATAGAATTACGTTAGAATGGTTGCTTTCAGGCAGCTAAGTGTCCTTGCTACTTTTCACTAAGTTTGCTCCAGTTGAGGAGATCCTCAGTTAAAATCTAGTTAATTCAGCTGAATGCCAATTTTTTTTTTAAATTAAGACGTTAGAAGTTTAACTTGAGCAGAAAGGGCAGATATAGCTGTGAAGTTATACATTAAACTATCTCCTATGGTTGAGGAGATGCTCATTTAAAATCTAGTTAATTCAAGTGAATGCCAACATTTTATATTAAAAAGTTGGAAATTTAACTTTAGCAGAAAGGATAAGTATAGCTGTCAGATTATACTTTAAACTACCTTGATATATAGTATTTTGTATGTTGTAAAATTATGTATTATAATACAGTGTAAAGAGCATAGATTTCAGAGACACATGTATTTTTAAACCCTACTCCACTATTCAGTAGACCTATGAATTTGGATGAATTTCTAAAAGTTCTCTTATATATAAAAGACTACGATTAATATGTGCATCATAGGTATTAATTTTGTTACAATACGTTGTGAAAATTAAATGCAATCATATACATTCCCCCTGAGTTTTCATTGCTTTATATTGAAGTGTTAAGCTAGGATCCTCTTGCTTCTTTAGAGACAAATTTATTCCATATATTTCAGTTAAGGGAATTGCACTTAAAAAATTAAAACATATTTTTGGCACATTATCAGACTAAACAGACCTTTTATTAAGCTTTATTGAGGTAAAATTGACAAATAAAATTGTAATATATTTAAAGTGTGCAACATAATGATTGATACTGTACAGAAAAGGATTTCTCCCATCGAGTTAATTGACATATATATCCATCACCTGAGATTCATCCATTTATCTTTGTCTTTCTTTTGTAAGAACATTTAAGTTCTACTCTCTTAGCATAATACAATGGGTTTCTGGAGAATTATCATATTCTTTTGTTTGGAATATACTCCCGTGTTCTTCATTTTCCTCCACTCTCTGTGTTGCTCTCTGCTCAGTAGATAAAACAGCCTCCTTTCTCAGTCTTGCCAGACTGGCCTCACATAGGCGATGAACCTTGTCCATTAGCCATACCTGAGCTTGTGGAGGCCTTTCAACTTTTGTGATTGTCCAAGCTGCTGTTTTTGTTCTTGTGGCTCCCAGGAGGTGAGGATGCGCCAAGACCTGACAGTGTCCCAAACGGAAGAGTCACAGTCAGCACCTAGATGCAGGCTGATTAGAAGCTAGACTCTCAGGCAGCAGCTTGGAAAGTATGCAGTTAAACCACTTCCAGGGAGATTGGGAGATAGGAGCTTTGGGCTGCTCCCTCTATGCTGAGGCAGGGTGTGTAGCCATTGGTGGGGTTAGGGGCATTGCTCCTGCACCTGATTGAAAACTGCTTCTTTGTTTACTATAGTCCTGTGGGACTCATGAATGCAAACCCCATTGACTATCAGAGCTAAGTGATTTGGGGTCTGTCCCTTAGGTGACATCTGTAAAGTCTGAGTGCTAGATGTGTTGATAAGCTCTTTCCAGGAAGATACTGGTGACTTGGTTTTATTATTGGAGAGAGCTCGAGGGAGAAGGTGGGGGAAGCACATACTGTCTCTTTTGGACTCCAAGGAGGATGCAGTCAGCACCAAGATGCATTCTAATTAGATGTTGCAAGCTCAGGCAGCAGCTTTAAAGTATGCAGTCAAACCCCTTCTTGGGAAAGGCTGAAGATGAGTGTATTTATCCCTGTCCTCTGTTATGCCCTGGAGGGATAGGCACAGGGAGTCCCCATGTGCCCATAGGAACTGCTTCTTTGTTCGTTATAGTCCTGTGGGACGGTACACCCAAGTCCCATTGGCTTTCAGAGCTATGCGTTCTGGGGACTCATCCTTCAGATGAGAGTCTCTAAATCTGGAATGCTAGATGTCTAGTCAACCCTTAGCTCCCCAGGGAGAATCTGGAAGTTGAGGGTTCCCTCCTGTTTGTATGGTACTGTGCTGGAGTTGGGCTTTATAGTGAGATTGTGGCTTGGTCTTTCCTATCGTTTTCCATATATGTATTTTCTCATTCGTCCAATGTGTAAGAGTCAGACAGCTAGCTCCTGGATTTCTCTCAGAAAGAATTGCTCTGTATGTAGCTGTACATTTCATGCATCATGGGAGGAGGGAAGTTCAAGAGCTTCTTAGGTCACCATCTTGGTCCTTCTATCCAAATGCCAAAATAAACTTGTTCTAAAAGAATGCTCTTGAGTAAAGACACTAGCGTTTCCCACAGACACAGTCTACAAAGTTCAGGGTTAATATTAGATGGAATGAAAAGTTGAATACAGAGTTTACTTGAGATTTCTTTTTAGACACCTTAACAAAACGTACAGTAACTTAATTAGGTCTTCAGGGTACTTAGTGACCCATGTATGACTTCTTAGTCTTCTTGATGGCTGGTTTTTATGGCCCTATTGTCTTTTTTAAGTCATCACCCCACTGCAGGACCCTGAGACAAATGCCAAATCCGTCTTTCTCAAAGTACTTCCTTACTTTAATAACTGTACTCTTGCTACTTGGCCTTTGAGGCATGACTAGTTTTCTTGAGGAGGGGAACAGTCAAACATGGTTTGATTTAGCTAAAATATTTGCATGTTAACGGGGACCCCTAATTCTTTAACACCAAGATGTGACCAATGAGACACATCAATGACTCTATACATTGACATAAATAAGCGGTATGGATATTATGCAGATAAAATATCCTTTTATTCCACTGAAATCAAATTCTGTGAGTATTGGATGGTGCCCTAATTCTGTCTGAGTGCATCTTCTTTATGGACATGAAAGAAATATCAAAATAGTATCTAATTTTTTCAGATCAAATTTGTTATCTTAACTCAGTAAAGTTATAATTTGATTCACCATAGCTACATGGTCCTTAAAAATAATAATCTGATTTTTTTACATATAAAACACTTTTAACATACAGTTTAAAAAATAGTTCTTATTCATATTCATTTGCAGTTTCAGGCTCGAATGTGACATACATTTGGAACACTTTTCCTTGACCCTATTTATATGTGTACCGGGTGTGTTAGAAATAGGGTTCCTATACTAAGCACATTATGAGACATTTTAACTTCAGAGAATCTTTCAAAATTCTCTGCCAAGTTAAAATAGTTTTTCTGATATATTTTAGAAATTCAAGGTGTCTCATAAAAGATAACATCACTTTCTAATCCAAACCACTGAGATTCTCATAACTGAGATGCTTTAAATTAGTTTGAATTAAGTAATCGCAAGATGTTGAATATTTACACAAATGTCTCTTGACTTCTCTGCCCTAACACATTTAGATTACAGTCTCTGTTCCTTTTGCCCTTCACTCTTTTATATCCTATTTTTGTTCTTTGTTGCTCCAGCATTTAATCCACGTATTCTCAGTTAAGTATTAGCACCATTATGATTCAGTTTGGCTGTTTGACAGCTTTCATGGACTTTGTATCCCAATTGTCCATAACATTAAGTACTTTTTGAACTTCCCTATCCTTGTTATTAGGACACTTTCCTATTTGGCATATTTTTGGAAGCATGTATTTCTATGAGCAGCATATTTTGTAATGATCCATCCATCATCTTAAATGTAGTTACATAAATGCAGAAAAAAGATTATGAATTATTGTATCCTGATAATTTGTAATAATTTTTATCAGAATAGATTATGTACTGAAGTCATAAAAACATAAAATTAATTAGTCTTTCAATAGTTTACTATCATAAAAGCATTCATCCTAGGAATACATCATCAAAAATAAAATGATTTTAGAAATACAAGCAATGTTCTAGATAATTCAGGAGGCAGCAGCATCTTTACCCAGGATCCTGGATATCCTTATAACATTTTCTATGCTTTGGTTGATCTTGTAGGCTTGTAGTTTTATATTCAAAATGATGAAATCAAGCTATAAAAATAAGCAATGTGTGGCATTGTAAATCTCTCCTGGCTTACTTATTTTTCCCTCAACAGAGTGAAACTTCATTTTACATCAAACTCTTGCAATCCAGCTATCTTAATCACTCATTTTCTGCACAAATAAAATTGACTCATAAAATGACAGAACAGTTTGTTTCACAGTGAGCAGATGTGGGCATACATTACATGGCATACCATCTGTGACCATCATATATCTCCAGGTCTCATAAACATCATTGGTTCTCCTAAAGAAATGTTCACTCGTTGAAGATTCTGCACCAAGAATCCAGGTCTGAGCTGTTCAAGATTGCTCTCTTTCAATACAATGCTTAGGACTGCTTTTAAGGCACTGTGATGTAGTGTGGGAAAGAACACTGGACATTTCGTCCTGGATGCTCTGGGCCTCACTGGGGTACCATGGACCTCTCACAAGGATAAAATTAAAGTAAAATCTGTCAGATGGAAATTTGAAAAGAACGTTTGTAAAAATAACATGAAGTGGACTAAAACTAAAAAGTAAGAATAAAAGTTTAAAAAGAGAGAAATGTCACATGAGGAGTTGCAGGAAGAAGCAGTGTATTATTCACAGTAGGAAGTCATGTAGAAGGAGATGATGGCAACAACTTGAGTTATTGATAGGGTAAATGTTGAAATTGGGGAACATTTTGGAAGTGCACTGATATAACTTGCCAATTGCTCAGACATATGTGCAAAAGAGAACGAAATCTCAGAGGACCCTAACATTTTTAGCCTGAGCAAGGGCAACTTCATAGATTGAGCCATCGTTTTATCTACTAAGACTTAAGAATGAGAGGATCAGTTTTGGTAAATAGAAATTGAATCTACAATTCTGTAGATAAATTTGAGAATTTTATGAGGTATTAGTTATAAACTATTACAGAGAAATTACATCCCACTGAGAAACTAGGATTGAAGGCAACCTGCAAGGTAAAGATCATGTGATTATTTTTTAAAATCTCATAGGAATATCGACACTGAGCATATAAATATATTTTCTTCATTAAGTTCAACACAGATTTTCCACAAATTATCGAAACAATTTACTATTTTGAGAGAGGGATCCAAATAAACTATTTGGCTTTCATTTCCATGCCTTTCACATAAAAAATTCCTACCTTTAGCACTAGCATCACTGTCAGCAGAGCAAGATGCTAACATTTGGAAAGGTGCACTGGAACTGAGAGCAAACGGGGAAAAGTTCTTTTATGTCCTCTGTGTCATACACATTCTAGGGCATACATTCATTAAGTGGAAAGGTACAGCCTGTACTATTTAAAATCTGTGTGTGTGTTTGTGTGCGTGTCTCTCTCTCTGTTTTTCTCTCTATATCTCTCTATCTTACTCATTTCACTCTCCTTTTTAAAAACATAATTAGATTCATGAAAGTTGGGTTCATCTATGATGCAGTTGCATTCAGCCTATTTTTAAGAATATACCAGCAGCCACTTTCTCATTCCAGATCCTCCTATGTGTCAACCACTTAGCTTTATCCTTATTTCACTTATGGATAAAATTAAATTTGGAAAATTTCATCCACTGTCTGAGGTCACAGAACTAGCTAGTGACAGTGTCAGAGTGAGGTCTTAAACTGTTGTTTGAATGACTACTAGGTCGTGCCCTTAGTCGCTACACCGGTAGTTTTCAATCCTCAAACATGGCAGCTCATGCTTTTAAATTATTTGCTTTATTTTTATTTTTTAAATACAGTTTCCTGGATATTATCCAGATGTTACAAAACAATCACTCTGATGTGGAGAATGGGCATCTATATTTTTTCTCTTTCCAGGTGTTACTAGTGTTCAGCTAGAATTAAGTCCCACAATTCTACAAGCTTTCTTTAAATTGTACCGTACAGCCTCACTGTGTCCAGTGACAAAGCAGTCTGTCGAAATCAATCATCCTATAAATCATCTGTATTATACATTTTCCCTAATCACTGCTAATCTTTTGGGAGGGTAAAGTCAGGGGATTCTGACACACCAACTTGTACATCCAGGCTTCCCGAATGAGAGCTAAAGAGTACACAAAAGATTATACTGAGTAGTCTTGGCCCAATTCTAGCTTTTCTGGACTTAGGGTTTGCTCTGACTGAATCATTCTTGATCTGTTGTGTGCCATAAGTTCCCACTCAGGCAAAGGGCACTACAAAGATCTAGGTGATGTTGGTTCTCTAGGTAGTTGCTAAATTCTAAGAAGGTAGATGGTTACCTAAGAACCTTCCAGGCAAGCAATAGGCTATAATGAGCTCAACTCCTGCAATTCTTCCTTTCATGTATTCCAAGTGGATTTGAAAGTCAATACTAGTAGAATCAGTGAGAGTCCTCTGTTATGATCACTCTGTCTCTCCAAGATAATTAAGTTAGTATATATTAGTGAGTTCTTCCAAAGATATAAAAATAATTCAATGTAGGAGAATGATAGCACAGAGAGTATAGGTATCTGGAAGTGGCTCTAAAAAGAATTCAGGAACTGCATGAGAGAAACATTCACTTTTTTAATGTGCTCTTGACTTGCTATCTTTTGGAGAAAATTTGAGTCATGGAATACTTTAAAAATCAATGACAAAAGAGCAGAAGAGATTAAATTTTAAATTTTCTGAAAATGTACATCTTTTATATGCACTTGAGGTTAAATTGTTAACAGCTTTAAATAGAAATTATAACTATAAGATATTTTATGTAAGCCTCATGATAACCTAAAGCAAAAAGTCATGGTAGATATAGAACAAAAAAAAAAGAAAGGAATCAAAACACAGCTCTAGAGCCAGCCCTGATGGTCTAGTGGTTAAAGTTTGGCATTCTTACCACTTCACCAGCTTAGGGGTATTTTGCCAGTCATAGAACCACATCACCTATCTGTCAGTTGCCATGCTGTGGTGGTGGCTCACATAGAAGAACTAGAATGGCTTACAACTAGGATTTACAACCATGTGCTGGGGCTTTGGGAAGGAAACAAAACATAGCACTATAGAAAATCATCAAACCACAAAGAAGGAAGGCAAGACAGGAATAAACAAACAAAGGAATTACAAAACAACCAGAAAATAATGGACAAAATAGCAATAGCAAGAGTAAGTCCATATTTATCAATAAATACTTTAAATACATACAGACTAAATTCTTTAATCAAAAGACATAAAGTGGCCCAATGGATTTAAACAAAAAACAAGACCCACCTATATGCAGCTTACAAGAGACTCAGTTCACCATTAAAGATACATATAGACTGAAAGTAAAGGGGTGGAAAAAGATATTCCATGAAAATGGAAACCAAAAGAAAGCAGGGGTAACTATACTTGTATCAGACAAAACAGACTTTAAGCCAAAATTCTAATAGATAAAGAAGATTATTAGACAATGATAAAGAGGTCAATTCATCAAGAGGATATAACATTTGTAAATATTTGTGTACTTAACATAGAAGCACCTATAGCAAATATTAATGGATATGAAGAGAGAAATGGACAACAATATAACAATAGTAGGGAACTTCAATACTTCAATTTCAACAATGAATAGATCATTCAGAGAGAAAATCAATAAAGAAATACTGGATTTAAACTACATGTTAGACATATACAGACACATACAGAACATTCCATCCAGTAGGAGTAGAATAAACATTCTTCTCAAGCTCACATGGAACATTCTCCAGGATAGATCAAATATTAGGCCACACAATATTTCTTAAAAATTTAACAAGACTGAAACCAAATCAAGCATCTTTTTGGATAACAATGATATGAATGTAGATATAAATTGGAGGGAAAAACATGGAAACTCCACTATTATGTTGAGATTAAACAACATGTTCCTGAAAACCAATGGGTCAAAGAAGAAATCAAAAGGGAAATCAAAAACTGTCTTGAGACAAGTGAAAATGGAAATACAACATACCAAAACTTATGGGATGCAGCAAAATCAGTTCTAAGAGGGAATTTTATAGTGATAAAAGCACACATTAGGAAAAAAAGAAAGATCTCAAATGAAAAACCTAACTTTAAACCTCAAGGACCTAGAAAAAGAAGAATAAACTAAATCCAAAGTTAGTAGAAAGAAGGAAATAACAAAGATCAGAGTAGAAATAAATGAAATAGAGACTAAAAGGCAATCAAAAACATCAATAAAACTGAGAGCTAGTTGAAAATATAAACACAATGGACAAACCTTTACACTGACTAAAAAATGAGAGAGAGTAGCCTCAAATAATAGAATCAGAAATGAAAGGTGAGACATTACAACTGACAAAGAAGCACTAAAATCATAAGAAACTACTACAAAAAAATTATATACCAACAAATTATAAAATCTAGAAGAAATAGATAGATTCCTAGAAACATACAACCTGCTAAAACTTAATTATGAAGAAATAGAAAATCTGAACAATCAATTACTAACTAGTAAGGAGATTGAATTGGTAATCAATAACTTGCCAACAAATCAAAGCCCAGGACCATATGGCTTCACTGGTGAATTCTACCAAACATTTAACAAAGAATCAGGACCAATCCTTTTCCAACTAATAAGAGGAGGGAATACTCCCAAACTCATTTTCAAAGGGCAACATTACCCTGATAACTAAACCAAAGACTGTAAAGAATCCCTGTTGAACATAGATGCAAAAATCCCCAACAAAATATTAACAAACCAAATTCGGCACTACATTAAAAGGATAACAGATCCTGATCAAGTATGATTTGCTTCAGGGATGCAAGGATGGTTCAATATATGCAAATAAATCAATGTGATATACCACATTAACCAAATTCAGGATGAAAAATCATATGATCACTTCAATAGATAAAGAAAAAGCATTTGACAAAATTCAACATCTTTTCTTGATAAAAACTCTCAAAAAATGAGTATAGAAGGAACTTATCTCAACATAATAAAGGTCATGTATGACAGGCCCACAGCTAAAGTCACACTCAAGAGTGAAAAGCTGAACGCTTTCCCTCTAAGATCGGGTGCCCACACTTACCACTTTTATTCAACATGGTACAGGAAGTCTTAGTCAGATCGATTAAGCAAGAAAAAGAAATAAAAGGCATCCAAAGCACAAGGAATAAGTGGAACTGTCTCTATTTGCAGGTAAATTGATATTGTATATGGAAAACTCTAAAGGCTCCACCAAAAAGCTGTTAGAACTAATAAACCAATTCAGTAAAGTCGCAGGATACAAAATCAATGTACAAACATCAGTTGTGTTTCTATATACTAATAACAAACTATGAGAAGGAGAAATTAAGAAAACAATCCCCTTTACAAAAGCATCAAAAACTTTTTAAAAATTAGGTTAAATTTAACCAAGGAAGTAAAATATGTGGACACTGAAATCTACAAGACACTGATGAAAGAAATTGAAGAAGATACAATTAAATGGAAAGATACTCCATATTTATGGGTTTAAAGATTTAATATTGTTAAAATGTTTATTCTACCAAGTGATCTACAGATGTAATGCAATCCCGATCAAAATTTCAATGTTATTTTTCCAAGAAATAGAGAAGTCAGTCTTAAAATTTGTTCTGAATCACAAAGGACCCAAAATAGCCAAAGCAATCTTGAGAAGGAAGAACTAGAGGGTTTATTCTTCCTGATTTCAAATTATGTTAAAAAGCTATAATAATCAAAACAATATGCCACTAGCATAAAAAATACACATACATCAATGGAATACAACAGAGAGCCCAGAAATAAATCCATGCATATAAGGTCAACTTATTTTCAACAAAAGAGTCATAAATATACAATGGGGAAAGGATAGTTTCTTCAATAAATGGTGTTGGGAATTCTGGATATCCACATGCAAAAGAATAAAACTAGTCCCAATTCTTACGTCATACACAAAATTTAATTCAAAATAGATTAAATTTTTGATTGTTAGAACTGAAACTGTAAAACTCTTAAAGGAAAACATAGGATATAAGCTCCTTGACATTGTTCTTGGAAATGATTTTTTGGATTTGACAGCAAAAGTGAAAGCAATACAAGCAAAAATAAACAAGTGGGACTACATCAAACTAAAAAGCTTCTGCTTAGCACAGATAACCATCAACAAAATGAGAAGACAACCTACGGAATGGGAGAAAATATTTGAAAATCACGTATTTATTTGATAAGAGGGTGAATCCAAATTATATAAGGAACTCATACAACTTAGTAGCAAAAAAACAAACAAACAATCTGATTAAAAAATGGGCAGAGGATATGAATAGACGTTTTTCCAAAGAAGACATATAGATGGTCCACAGGTACATGAAAAAGTGCTCAACATCACTAATCGTCATGGAAATGCAAATCAATACTACAATGAGGTATCACCTCACACTTGTCAGGATGGCTATTATCAAAAAGACAAGAAATTACAAATGCTGGTGAGGACATGAAGAAAAGGGAAGCCTTGCACACTGTTGGTAGGAATGTAAACTTATACAGTCACTATGGAAAACAGTATGAAGGTTCCTCAAGAAATTAAAAATATAGTTACCATATGATGCAGCCATCCCACTTCTGGGTATATATACATAGGAAATGAGACCATTATCCCATAGACGTAGCTGCACTCCCACCTTCATTACAGCATTATTCACAATAGCCAAGGTATGGAAACAAACTCTCTATTGGGGATGAATGGATAAACAAAGCTGACATATATATACAATAGAATATTATTCAGGCTTTAAAAAAAGAACGACATCCTGTTGTTTGCAACAACAGGGATGAAACTGAAGGGTATTATGCTAAGTGAGATGAGCCAGACAGAGAAAGATAAACATGGCTTGGTATTACTTATATGTGGAATTGTTTTTAAAAAGTCAAACTTATAGAAACAAAGTAGAAAATTTGTTGCCTGGGACTGCGTGATGAGGGAAATGAGAAAGGCTGGTAAAAGTGTATAAACTTAGTCATAAAATGAATAAATCCTGAGGATTATTATAATACGGTGATTCATAATACTGCATCCATGGAGAGAATCCTCTCACAATGTGTATGTATATTAAATCGTCACATCACACACTTTAAACGTCTTATTATAATTTTGTTTCTCATATCTCAATAAAGCTGAAAAACTTTAAAATAATAAAATAAAATAAAATTTTGTTAAGTTCCATAATCCATGGACTGGTAAAATAAAAATCCAAGATTAATTTCAAAGAGTAAATGATATCAAAAATTACAAGAGTAAAAATTATGTTAGAGTTACTCTTATGCAGAATGACTTGGGTGAAATATACCTCTCTGAATCAAAATTTCTTCAACTAAATAAAATCCAGAGCAGAGAAGAAATTGGAACTCTGCCAAGATTTTTATTCAGCTAGGATCAGAATGCATGACGCGCATATTGTAGGGAACATTGTGACTTTCTTAAGAATTATGAGACAAGACAGTCCAAGGAGAGCGTGGGAGGACCGGCTAACGGAAGAAGGCAGCAAGACCCTAGAGAAAACATAAGCCATGGAGAAACGTGAGTCTAATTAGTAAAAGATACTACGAAAGGTGCCCCTGAGCTGACACATTTAGTAACGCAATAGTTACAAGTATGACAAAAGGTAAGCCTAGGCGGCAGGATTGAATGAACGAGAATAGTCATGAAGAGGCTATTTTTTACTGTATTTTTGCAGATGAAAATGAATATCACTACTTAGAAGTTAAAGTACTTTTTTAAAAAGGGTTTAAAAGTATAAAATTGGAAAATCTTTTTCTTTTGGCATCACCCTCAGACAATGAATAAACCTTCTCTAATCTTATATCATAAAATTCTACCTGAATATTATACGTGAACTCAGAGTGTCTTGAAAAGCAAAAATGCAAAATGGATGTAGTTTGCTAACAGGCATGTGGCTGACTTCTTCTGGGGGATCCAGGACATTGCACTGTCCTTCATTGCTACAGAACACGTGTCCCAACAGGTTAGCGTAACATAACCAGAAAAGAAAGAGGCAAAGCTACAGAGTTAGACAAACTCCAAGCTTTCCAAGGTTTCTGATCTTTAATGCCAACACTCCAAATCCATTTGAGAATAGTTTCCTCTATATCTGTGTCTCATTTTCATTGTCTTGAAGAAAAGATAACAAGCCAAAATGTCAGGCGATTTTTTTCTAATGTACAGCTACCAATTCTTGTAAACCCATAGTTTATATTGTCTAAGAAATATAAGCTTTTCTTTTCCCCGTAATCTTCAAGGTTTTCTTCTAAATACAGGTACATAAAATTAGAGATTAGAGCTGGAGGCCACCTGTGATATCCAATGACATGTTCCTCAAGCTTGGGTGCTTGTGAACCTTGGGGATGTACAGAGGTCTTCTAGACAGTTCTCATGGCCAAAAAATAAAGAGGATGCATGTGATGTACCAATTTACGTATATATTTTGGAGAGAATACATTAATATTGAAACAAGCAAGTATTTACTCTTAAATAGAACCCCAAATTCCATAAATTAAAAGAGAAAAATAGGAACACTAAAGAGGCATATCTGACTTTAAAGATTTTGGTATCTGCTACCAGATTTCCAGGGATATCAGTTCAATGCCCATTGTTAGGGATATGATAAATAAATGACAAGCAATAGGATATATTGGAGTATATAAGGAAGCCATTTGGTGTAAAACCAATTTAGCCTGAAGTTGTTTTTCTGAAAGAGACTGATGTGGCCGCTGAGCATGCATTGTATATCTGCTTTAAGTATTTACTATGACACAAAGACAAGAACAATGCCCTTAAAGATAAGGATGTAACTTCCCCCACACTGGCATTTCCTTAAGTTTAAGGATCTCTCCCTAAACTAAGGATTGATTGCTGACCTGCTGTGCTCACCTTGTGACCACTCACCTTGCAACCACCGACCTGCTGTGTACAGCGAAGTGATGTGTTGGCAAAGCAATCTCCTGACTATTGTAAAAGGGACATTGTGAGCATATGTGATACATGCTCTTTGACTGTATATAGCCACTGTGTATGCACCCACTTCTTTGGAGTGCTCCATTCCTTTGTGAAAGGACTCTCCTGGGCTATATGGTCTTCAGGATTGGCTCATAATAAACTCACCCCAATTTTGATTTATAGATTGGTTATGGATTATTTGCACTGATAATTAGCTTGAAAATATGAGAAATATTTATATAACACACATATTATTTTAGGAAGTGTCAATGAAAATAATCCATAACCAATCTATAAATTAAAATTTGGGAGAGTTTATTCTGAGCTAAAATGTGAGGACCATGGCCTGGGTCCTTTCTTCCCGAAGGAAGAAAAGGCACCAAAGAAGTGGGGTGCACAGAGTGGTTATATACCCCCAAAGAAAATGTTTCACATGTGATTGAAATGTCCTTTCACAATAGTTGCAAGACTGCTCTGTGGGCACAGTGATCAATGGACACAGCAGGTAGATCTGCTGTCTCAGTGGACAGAGCAGGGTGGCAGGTCTGTTGTCTTGAGCTGGGTGGTCACAGGTGAGCTGGGTGGTCAAAGGTGAGCACAGCAATCAGTTCCTAGCCTAAGGAAAAATGCTTATCCTTAAGGAAATACCAATGTGGGGGGAAGTTGCACCTTTATCTTAAGGCCATTTGTTTCTTGACATAGGAAATGTTTAAAGCAGATATTACAATGCATGCTCAATGGCCACGGTCAGGCCCTTTTGGGAAAAACAAAGTCAGGCCGAATTAGGTTTACACCAAATGGCTTCCTCATACACGCCAATATATCCTATTGCTTGCCATTTCTATTTGTCAGGAAGAAAGAACATTTATTGACCATAACCTAAGTATCAAAATGTAGAAAAATAAAACAGAATAAAGGGATTAGAATCTTAGAAGACAAAGAATACTACATTAACTAGTTTAAATTGATTTAGTCAAAGAAAACAGAAAGCTTGGAGACTCAGAAATAAAGAATCTGAAGCATGCAGCAGATGAGCAATTTTTAATTAGAAATTGAGCTATTGAATTCAGGACTTTTTGATTAAAGAGACCTAGTTAAATTCTGCCCTATACATCCTTAATTTCCTTAGACTGACTATGGAAACCACCAAAAGCGAAAGGTCTTAGAAGCTCACTTGTCCTCCGAAAACCACTTCCTCATTGTAAATTATTCTTAATAGTCACATAAGGAAACGATTTCTTAGCACATTCTCAAACCGACAACGAGACAATGCCATAACTAAAAGCTGAGCATCATTGCTGGACCAGTTTGTGGGGCAAAAAATCCATGGGATTCTTTAAAATGTTTTTAATTTCATTTTTGTTGGCAATAAAATATGATTACTTGCTCTGTTACTTACACAAGTACAGGTTTCTGGTTGCACTGATAAAGAATAAACCATGAAATGAATCAATATCTAATATAAGTGCATTTTTCAATTTAAGACATGCAGCATTTATGGGCAGGTTTCCATGTAGTTACAGCAAAATTATTGCCAATTCTTTCTGAAAAAAATTCAATAAAATCAGAAATAAAAAATACATCAGAAAAAAATCCTGTTTTAAAGAATTAGCAATCCTGAGTTTACCCAGGAATGAAGGATTTGTAATAGCAATTGTTTTCACCATTTATTTATTTTTCTAAATTAATATGTTGAAATTCCAAGTAAACTTTATTATATGGTTACACTTGCTTGTGGATAACGATCCATGTTTTTTTTCTATTTTGCAGTGCAACCAATTTCTCATGTTTGTATACCATGTGATAAATAGCACCATGCAAAAAATATAGTAGATATTTAATAGATATGTATTTTATCTAAAAAATTACTTTAGCCTAAGTGGAAAATAAAATCTGGTACTCTGAGGTTTTGAAAGAGTTAATACAGCTTCTCAATATATTTCATTTGTTCTGAGGAAGAGCTTATACAAGTAGCCTGAAAACTCTGCTCAGCATGTCATTATCATTAATATCAATAAATTATAGGAGATATGATAATTTTTTTTGTGTGATTAAAAGACAAAATTTTATTTTAGAAAGAAGTATTTAGGAAATCTAGTCTATCAATCATAGCAACAGTCAAGACTTTAATTTCCTCCAGATTTCTGGTGAATTAACATTTTGACTCAGTTGAGTTTGTCTTCTTTCCTATATATAAAAAACATTATTTTAAGAATCTTTTGATTTATATGTTCCCAATTATTCTAAATTATTAAAACTGTTACAGCATTTTTATGGAAACATGCTAGTGATATTTTTCTGCCTACTTATATATTTCTTATCTTATTTACATATGGAAATTTTTATGATACTGGTCTTTCCCCCAACATGGGACATTTTGACATAGTTTCTCAATTAGTCAAGCATACATGATTATCTATATGGAGAAGTATATTCCTAAATGACAAAGTCACATAAATAAGATTGAAAAGCCTAAATTTGGAAAATATGCTTGTATCAGATGCTTTACTTTTGTGATTAATTATTGAGGGACATGGGGGCTATGGTGCCATATGGCAGCTAAAGGTAAAAATGTATGTTCACTACCCTCTAAATAGCATAACATAAAATATATATTTAAATCCCAAAACATTTTTGTTAAAAATAGTAATCATAAAATTCTCTATTATGTGGGGTTAACAAAAGAGATCCTCACTAAAATCGGCAATTAGTTTTTACAAACAGAGATAAAAGAGCCAGACAGGCCATGGGGCAATGCTGCCTGCTGTCAAATCTTGGCTTTGTTGCAACTGACTCTGCTAACGTAGGCAAAGTACAGAACTAGTCTGTGCCTCAGTTTCCTCCCTTGTAAAATGGAGATAATTCATGACCTATCTCACAGGCATATTTGTAGGATTAAATGATGAATGTCTATCAATTGCTTAAAACAGTGCTAAGAACAGAGTAAGCTTTTACTTTATTAAAAACCTGAATTTGCTACTCCATGAGAGCTTCATACTCTTTGAAGGATCATCAAAGAACGAGCGCAGACTTTCAATCTTTTTTAAAAAATGACTTCGTAAATGGAGTTTGAACTCAATGTGAATCCCCTGTTGAGCATAAACATGGATCTAATGGCCTATCCTGTGTGAGGGCACGAGGGACTCAGGATAGCGTTTCCCACTGGAACTAGAAAATGACCGTGTTATTACTTCTGACAAGGTTACCGCAGTCAATGAAATCAACCACGGTTACACACTCCTTAATTAAAGGAATTCTCAGACACATTTGATAATATAGAATTTGAATATCTAAAATGTAACCCTTGTATGCTGTGGTCCCCAAAATTCTTTAACCAGACAACCCGCTTTCACAGAATGTTCATTAACAACAAAAGGAATGTTTCTCAGTGTTTCTCTGACAATGCTTTGAGAAATGCTGGTCCAGGACATCAATTGAGCAAATGTTTCCTGTGTACCTAATTTTTGCTAGGGCACAAGTTCTAGATACTTGGGATTCAGTAGTGAACAAAACAGACAACAAACACAACTCTAAAGGAATTTTCATTCTTTGTGTGTGTGCGTGTGTGAGGAAGATTGGCCCTGAGCTAACATCTGTTGCCAATCTTCCTCTTTTTGCTTGAGGATGATTGTTGCTGATCTAACATCTGTGCCAGTCTTCTTCTATTTTGTATGTGGGACACTGCCACAGCATGGCTTGACAAGCAGTGTGTAGATCTGCACCTGGGATCAGAACCTGTGAAACCCAGGCTGCCAAAGTGGACCTCGTGAACTTAACCACTAGGCCACTTGGATGGCCCCAGGAGTTTTCATTCTTGTAGGGACAGTATTGTTTAAATATTGAAACCTTTTAAATGCCTGATATCTAATACTGTGTATTCAATCCAATTTTCTGCAGTTTGCTATGAGTGCATAATTTTTTTTTTTAAAGATTTTATTTTTTCCTTTCTCCCCAAAGCCCCCCAGTACATAGTTGTATATTCTTCGTTGTGGGTCCTTCTAGTTGTGGCATGTGGGACGCTGCCTCAGCATGGTTTGATGAGCAGTGCCGTGTCCGTGCCCAGGATTCAAACCAATGAAACACCGGGCCGCCTGCAGCGGAGCACGCGAACTTAACCACTCGGCCACGGGGCCAGCCCCCTGAGTGCATAATTTTTAATTGAAGCACTGAATAATGAATTTTACTCTGAGAATTTAAAAATTATCATCATAATACTTCCTGAGAAACATAAAATGCTACTGATGACATCATAATTCCAGGTTTGGTATTTAAAATTGTGATCAATTATTCTCTAAAACTTCACCGACAGAAAAAATTTACCTTCTCATCTTTCAATATATTCAATGTATCAATAGTACCAAATTATAACTCCAATTAGCCCATACTTAGATGTTCCTCTCACATTAATATTTAATATAATTTTAAAATAAAACTGTAAGTAATGATACAGGGAACATAAAAGTAACAAAATAAATGGACTTCATTCCTGTGCCCTAATGATACTTGCCTCATATCCTCGTTCTTTCTCTTTTTTTCATTTATAAATTCAAACATTTTCTATTAATATGTTTCCTGCCACTTTCTTTCATAATATTTGATACCACTGAGAATTACTATAAGTATTTTAAACACTTTTTTTCATATAGATTTTCTAATGTTTAATGTCAAACAGAGTCACTTCTTCCTTTTTAGAGAAAGGTATTTTAGTTACAGGAAGAAAACTACAAAATGGATCCACAGCCTTAAAAAAATCTCAGAAAGTTGTTCTCAAAATGTTCAACTTGCTAATAAGCATAAAAATGAAGGATCCGCTAAAAGGTCAGTTCCACTCGAAGATTTTACCTGTTCAAAGAATAGCACTGTGGGAACGTGGGGTATCTGAAAAACAGTAATATCTTAAAGATTCCAGGAGATAGGCTAGAATGGCAAAAAACCTAGGAAACGCTGCATGACATTAAATTCACATGGAAGCTGAGCACAGAAACAGCCTATATGCTTTAGAACCAATGCAGTGTCCTTAAACTATGAAGATAAAAGCTTATTAATGACACTAGAAGCTGATAGTGTCCAGGGTGGGGAGAGAAAGTCTATTTAGAGGAGAAGAAAGTGAAAAAATGTGATGAACCAATCCCCTACACATTACATGGCAGATCTATTTGATCAAGAAACGTATGTTATGTGTGGGGGATTGTGTGTGTAAGTTTAAGCTGGTTAATTGATTATCTTTTTACGGTGGAATTTCTTCACTTGACTCTATTTAAGCCAAGGAATGAAACAGCCATTAAAAAAAGGTGGAACTGTCCATAAGCACTGATGGCTATTTTTTTTAATTTCCCTATAATCTAATTCTCCTCCCAGTAAAGAGAAATGAGAATGTACCAACTAAGGGTTTCTGTCGTCTAAATAGAGAAAAGTTAGATGAAATTAAACCAGGTTACCTTCTTGTAAGTTGTATGTTGAAGTCATTTGTGTTCAGATACTCTTCTGTATTCAGAATCTGTCTCTTATTTAGACTGTGTTTGCCACTGAATTGTGATGCCAGAGCTTGCTTTCTGTAGCAGAGATAGCACAGGGGATGGAGCACATGAAGGAAAGCAGCTTCTCTCAGTGCCAAAAACATGCACCGTGCAGAAAGAAATTCCACCATGGCTTGTTCATGATTTTCCATTTCATATTTCTCTGCACTGTTCTTTTAAAAACATACATATTCCTTGACAGAATGACTCATGTACACCATAAATTCGTAGAGTGGATGAATTTATGGAATCTCTGTGAAACAGCCTGGAAACAGAATCAAAGGACAGAGGGATAAATGACAAAAATAGAAGAAAAATGTCAAAAACAGACATAAAATCATAGGAAAGCAGTGGACTAGGATTCTATGAATCCTAATTCCCAGCTTCATTTCTACCATTAACTCGTGTGACTCCAAGAAAGTCCACATTTTCTTCATCTCCAGCATGAAAGGAGGGAACGCTCTAACCCCAAAGATCATTTTCAGCCTAAAATGTAATGAAATTGGTTTACTTCCTTGTATTTCCTGGGGCTGATTCTGCTCTCCTCAACTCACTCTTGATGAATTCAGGATGGATAGTTAGGTGTTTGCTCAGGTGCTGCCTTGAGGACAAAGCCTGAAGCAGACAGCCCAGCTGAAAAGAAAGATACAGAATTGGCTCAGATGAGCCTCTCCTTGCCTCCAAACCTGGGTGACTTAAATTCTCTTACTTTATCAAGAAGAAAGGAGCATAACATTTAGAGTCTACTAAAGGCTGTAAAATATACCTTTAGTGCCCGTAAGAGCTCCCTCGTGGCCTGAAAAAATTACTGCTGTGTTTAAGGCACTTCCATAAAAGATATACCTTACACATGGGAAAAACTGGCTCAATGTCTTGCATAAGGCTGATCACTGTATTTACAGGGTACAAACCAGTTCATTTCAACTTTTTGTTGTTTTTTTTAAAGATTGCCACCTGAGCTAACATCCATTGCTAGTCTTCTTTTTTTTCCTTCCTCTTCTCCTCAAAGCCCCCAGTACATAGTTGTATATTCTAGTTGTGGGTCCCTCTGGTTGTGCTATGTGGGACGCCGCCTCAACATGGTCTGATGGGCAGTGCCATGTCCACACCCAGGATCTGAACTGGCGAAACCCCGGGCCGCCAAAGCAGAGCGCACCAACTAAACCACTTGCACGGGACCAGCCCCTATTGGTTTTATTGAAACAATTTTCTCCAGATTTTTCCTTTTCATAACTCCAACAGCAAAAAGTTTTCAAGGTGGGCAGTGAGGGGACATTTTTTTAAACAACCTGTTCATCACTCTGAAAAAATATAGTTTCATATGATTACGGCAAGTTAAGTTTGAGCAGAGGAATAATTGCTTTGTTGTTTAGTAGAAGTCTGTGTCAAAGCAAAACTTGAACTAGACAAAATTAAACAGGTCAGGAAAACTTTATTCAAGGCTATTGCAATAGGGGAGAAGCCAATGCTCAGCCTGCTCTCAATTTCACTAAAATAAAGGGCTAGAGATTTTTAAGAGATGGGGTGGGGGGAGGTTGGTGAGAAGAATTATAGACCTTCTTTGTTTGCTAATTGGTTTTACTCAAAGGAAAAGTAACTTTCTCATATTTTCATAGGAGAGAGTTTTGCAACTTAGAGCAAGGTGTCCTGTGAAAGTTTGGGTTCTACTCTCCTGGCAGAAGGTGGGACATGGGGACACTACATTTTTGGATAATTACATTTCAAAGAGGTGGTTCCCAGGTCCTTGAGAAAGACAGTCCCAGGTTGTAAAACTGGCAGGAGGCTTTTAAAATGATTTCCATCTCAAAGGGGGAGAGAAAGAGTTGACCTTTATAAATCGTCTAAAGTAAATTCTCTGAGAAAAGAGAGATCAGGGCCGAGAGTCAGCTGAGGGGAACAGGAACACACTTCAGTCAAATTCAGATTTTTTCCAAAACTGTTCGTTTCCAAAATCTGGGAGTTATAATCATCACAATCAACAGAAACAAGCTCAGAGAGTTTGAGTGCTACACACTGCACTAAGTGTTAGAATACAGGCAAGTATACACTGCAGTTTCTGTTCTCTAGATGTTTCTAGTCTAGAAGAGAAGAGGGAAATTAAGAGATAATGATCAATACAATACAAATTGGTATATTTTAAATTCTAAGTGAAAAAGCTCTAAGAGCTCAGCAAGGAAGAGAGGACTCAGACATTGAAACAGGCTTGCATGTGTGAGGTTCTGTCAAATTAACCTTTTAAAAGTTACAATTATTTATGAGGTCAGAAGCTCTTTTGACTGTATGAATATTTAATAAGGAAAATGGGCCCAAAAATTCTGGATGTATTACTGACTTGAATGTGATTTTCAAACTTGGGTTCCTGGAACCCTGGGGTTCCATGGAATAATCAGGGCATCACAGAGGAATTTAGATGGAAAAGAAAGCATGGAGCCTCAACACACTTCCCTCACAACATAGCAGCTCCATTTTCACATCTTCTATATGAGAGTGATAAATTTCTCTGGGAAAAAAAAGATTTCACTGCTTTAAGAAGGGGCTAAAAAGCTGTAGAAAACAAAAAACTCCACATGTGGAAAAAAGTATGTAAAAGTAATCCGATGACAGTTTAATTTTTATTTGTGGCAGTGTTCACATTTGTGATTCTACCCCTTTGCTCTGCCTCACTTGCACAATTACCAAAAAGGCAACTGCCTCAGGCTGAAAAGAGAGTTATTCTCCCTTCATAATTCATGTCACACTGTGCTGCAATGATGCCGTCTCTGTAATGGTCTTCTGAGCAGCAGAGATGTGGATAGAGGCCAAACGGTGTAAGCAGAAATCTTGAAAAATATCAAAGACATATACCCCCAAGTGGGTCACACCCTCGGGGACCGTTCCAGCCTTATTGGTGCAATAAAAGGGAGGGGCCTGTTGGAATTAGGGATCTAGGAGAAGAACACAGTAATTTAAAGAACTGCAACCCAAAACTGGCAACAATTCACAACCGATATTTACCCATACACTCTTCAGACATGAATTGTGCTGACAAATAAACTGAAAATAGTAAAAATGTACGTTAGTACAATATGGGAAGTCTTGATGACAGGACTTGGGTCCAAGTGTGCTTCTCTAGAAATCAAATTTGATTTTCAAAACTCTCAGGGTAAAGTTATAAGTAAAAGAAAAAAGAAAAAAAAGGAATTGTTTACAAATTTACACTAACATTTAACTAAGACGACCCAGGACAAGCAATTTTTGAATATAGGAAAAAATCAGAGAAGAAAAAAAGAATAATTTTGATGCATTGGACATTTCTGGTGAGAAGTTGTGCACCTGCCCTCACACACCGTGGGTTCTCTCAAGATTTAGCACAGAAGAGGTAAGCTGGCGGCTGGGAAAGAGGTTAACCTTCTTGGCTACTTTTTCTTGGGCAGACATGTGGCTGAACATTAACCCAAGTGTCGACCAAAAACCCACCCAGAAAAGATGACCTGAAACTAGTTTAGTTCTTTAAATTCCTTTCTTTCTGCTTTTATGTTTTCTGACTAATAGGTTTTTTCTTTCTCAAAAAAGAGGGAAAGTGAAGTACCAGCTATTTAGCACCAAGCAAAAGAGGTCAGGTTAACCTCTTTTCTCTTCATCTTTCCTCCATCATCCTCAACCTCCTTCTCCCTGCCCCATTTCCTTTGTGAGAGATTATATATCTTCCTCAAGCAAGCTCCTGGCTAGAGTTTCTCAACCATCTTCATTTAAATACTGAGGAATGTGAAGGAACACGCACCCTAGGAAGTTTTGTATTTTGCATCTTTTGCTACCAAATATGCACTCAGAAGTGCAGGGCCTTGAAAAACTTCTGGGTAGCATCTTTCCTTAGGCATCATCACAAACTTTGAACTGTTGCCAACAAAGCTCACATCCCTTGATTAGAGAGCTTGAAACTACAGGGACAAATGTTCTTTGTCAGCTTGATTTGGCAAAACCCAGATCCACTTACCTTCAGAGAAGGCTTTCAGACATGTCTTTTTTATGCAACCTATTTTATAAGTAATTTCGATACTATTTGACATTGCTGGTTTTGTTTCATGTATCCGTTTTAATTGGTAGTCTTTGGTATTCAGTGTCCTGCATTAATCTCCTAATGAAGGTTGCCATTTAAGAAAAATCCAATAAATAATTAACTGACTAAAATGCAGTTGAGAGCTCATTATCTATATATAATTTAATAGTGCTGGAATTCAGCTTCAGTACTGTGTTCACTTTCAGCAGTGCCTTTAAAGAACCCAAGACTCTATGCATTTTGGAGTGATAATAAATGAAGGGCATGGTTTCCCTCCCTCTGGTTTTCTGAAACATAGAATAGACAGTACTGTATGTGAGGAAGAGAGATGCTATCTGCTTGGAAAGCAGGATCTTCTCCAACACAAAAGGCATTCCTAAAGTAAAAGCGATCCTCTATGAACTTTTCGTTTGGAGGATGGGTCTTTTGGTTTCAGCTCTCATCTACTGTCACAGTGACTGAAACAATTTAAGAACCCCTATTTGTATTTAGAGAAGTCCTGGGGGTTGTTTGCTGTTGTCCAAGAGGTGCCTCCCCTATTCCACACTGTGCTCATTTGATCAGGGGTACAGTCTGCGGCACAAATAATTTCACGCTCAGATTGAATTTGTGGTAGGAGAGTTAGAAAAAGGAGATGTGGTTCTAACTCTTGCATTTCTAAAAGAAAGATTCAGTTGAAGCCTACTGCTATATTTGGTTCCCTCACTGTCTCTTCATTGTTTTCGTACTTCTCATGTAAGTTTATATTGGCTGAGTTTAGGCTTGTCAGAATATCCTACAGAAAGAAGAACATGGAGGAAGTAGATGTTAATTTTTTTCTATTTTAAGTCCTCCATTGTATACTCCTGACTGTACCAGACCACTATCAAAAGCTGCAAACTTTGATACTGTAAGGATAAATACACATTAAAACTAGTAGGCTTAATTCTCCCTATTGAAAATAAGGGAAGAGATTTCACTCCCTTCTCTGTTCTCACAACATTTACTTTAGAAAACTTGCAAGTATAATATCTTCTCTTTTAAAGGTATAAATCCATTTGAAAACTAAACATGCTTTTCGCCAGCTTTTTGACCTAGGAATGTCTTTCTCAAACATCTGGGAGCCATCTCTTTGAAACGCAAATATCAAAAGAGATAGCACCTCTTTCGCCCAGCTTCTCTAGGAGGGTGGGTGCCTAACTTTGGTGGGTGCCTTGCTTCACGTTGTAAAACTACCTCCTGTCAGGGCCAGCCTTGGGGTGTAGTGATCAAATTCACTCTCCGCTTGGGTGGCCTGTGGTTCCCAGGGTCGGATGCAGGGCATGAATGTGGCACTGCTCATCAAACCACGCTTTGGCAGCATCCCACATGAAAAGTGGAGGAAGATTGGCACAGATGTTATCACAGAGCCGATCTTCCTCACAAAGGAAACCCCCAAATCAACTCCCTCCTGTCATAAAGATATGAAAAGTTTGTTTTTTTTCTGGATAAATCCAATCAGCCAACACAGATAGTCACTTCAATTACCAGGTGAGTTTAGGATGAACTATGAATGACAAATGGTACTGTCAAGTGTGTTTACTAGAGGACTAGTCATTGTTTAGCTTGAAAATGCGTCTGTAACGGATTGTATCTGCTTGTTTGTATTAAAGCATGAGATGTCTTCCTATCTGTGGAACCTCTTAGCCAATTGCCTATGATGCGCATCACATTCTGGTTTAATGCTTCTTCAATATTAAAACTTTTTTCTCTCTCTATTACCTTTCTGGAAAGGTTTTCTGGGTTGGGTAAAGATTTTGTTTTCAATCATATTTCCCCAAGAATGCCAGTTTGGAGACAACTGAAGGAGCAATCATTTTCTCCCACTCACTGGAGAAGGAAAATACTTGTAATCCACTAGTGTTCTTACCTCTCAGGATGTTTGCTCACATTTAATTCTTTCCTAACATATTTGGTTAAAATATGTCCTTTTATGCATGTGTTGAAGTTCATCAAACCATGTGTAGACATTTTCATAAGTTGGGTTAGTTATTTTCTTCCAAGGCACATTGACATTTAAGTCCTAACTCTGGAACATAAACATAACTCTAGAGGTAAACACTATTCTTTTAATCACTGCTAATTAACTCTACTCTGTCATATTCTGCAGAAGATGAATTACTGAAAGCACATGCTGAATTCCAATTAATTTTGTGACTAACTGTTGTGTAACTCTCAGTAAATTATGATTCTCCAGTAAATAGTTATGATTTACAAAATTAAAGGAAACTGTTGAAAGTGGAAAGTTTAAAAAAATAGGCAGAAATTAGAAATTATGAAATATTTCATGAGTATCCCAGTACACAGCTGCCTTATTTACCTGAAATGTTAGGGAGTTAATCATCATTACCGTTAATTGGGTATCCATGGTAAGTAGCCTTGGACTGCTTTCTCTTACATTTTCAGTATATTTATAACATTAATGATGTTTTAAAAAATTCACTGTATTTTCTTCAATGTTATCACTTGAGGACTATATATATATTTGTCCCAGAGATGCTGCCATCACTTAGCAGAGTTTTAGAATTCCATGAAATCCACCATAAAGTCTCTTTTTCTAAAGTTATTTTTCCAACCTGTATGTTCTAGAATTAAACGTTCGTCTGTTGAAGATGAATTAGCCTTTGGAAAACACCAACTCAATGAGGACCACATCTGGCATATCAGGGGAAGCAAGATACAGAATATCACTTTTTACTGAAGACTTTCTCAACTGTTACTAAGTAACAACTATTTTTTCTCATGTAGTTCTTTAACTGACTCTAAAACTGGTCATTTCAATAGAAGACACATAATAGCCATGAGTTATGCCCTCTCAAGGTAAATTGCAGCACATTTTTTTCATAGGAGTAGGGTGAGGAAAGAAATAAAACTTCAAGATTGCAGAAAATGGCAAAGTAATTAAAGTCTTCATATTCAAACATTTGGAAAACATATATACTCATTTGTAAAATATCATATTTGAGAAGTCCTGTTTCTGGTCCAGCATTTAAGGAGACTGGAAGTAGTCACTCCAATCTAACAATAAATAGCTCAACAAATGAAAAAATCAACAACTTGTCTTAGATCTATCAGAAGAGGAAGGTCTCAGGTCAAACCACTGCCCCAAAATTAGAGAGAAAGGGGATACAGGGAATCACAACTTGATGAAGCAGAAACCTCCACAGGAATTAGCACTGGGGTAGGAAAATCTAAACTGTAATTGAGGGGCCGGCCCCATGGCTGAGTGGTTAAGTTTTGTGCTCCACTTCAGTGGCCTGGGGTTTCTCTACTTCAGATCCCGGGCGCAGACATGGCACCGCTCATCAGGCCACGCTGAGGCAGCGTCCCACATGCCACAACTAGCAAGACACACAGCTAAAATATACAACTATGTACTGGGGGGATTTGGGGAGAAGAACAAAAGAAGATTTAAACTGTAATTGAGGAATTGCTGGAAACTGAATTTGGACAAGTATGAGAGGAAACGACTCCAGGGGCTGTTCAGTCATGTCGGGAGCCCACACACTTTTGTGTGTTTCAACTCCAGAGGCTCTACCTAATTCTCACAGTAAATATTGGAGAAAAATCTCCTCGAGCTTCCAGAAAGGGAGAGAGGAAAAATCACCATCATGAAATACACTAGAACATTCTGTTAGTCTTAACAGAGCCTGCCCTCAAGAGAAATTATTCTGCCAGAGCCCAAATTTGGGGGGTTTTATTAGAGCCTAACCTAGCTGAGACAAGGGAAATACCCAGCTCCAGCCCACTTTAGTCATCCCTTCACACCTCAGGGGGAGGGCACTGAGAAGTTTGTGCAAAGTTCACACTTCAGTAAGAAAGGTTTACTAAAAGACTGAGAACCTAATCATGGAATTATAAATGCTATCCCTTCCCTTCACACTTTACAAACACATTACTAAAGGCCAGTTTACTGGAGGTTTACAGTTTACTGGAGGGTCCTTTTTCCAGTACATCATGTATGGCTTTTAATAAAGATTACAACGCATATTAAAATGTTAAGAACACAGTTTGAAGACACAGAGCAAGCACTAGAACTAGACTCGGACACAGCAGAGAAGTCAGAATTATAAGGTTGAGAATTGACAACTATGATTAACATGCTAAAGACTCTAAAAAAGAAAAAAAGGGTAGACGCTATTTCAGAGCTGATTGGTAATGTTAGCAAAGAGATAGAAATTCTAAGAAAGAAACAAAAAGAAATGCTGAGGACCAAAAATACTGTAACAGAAAGGAAGAATTACTTTGATGGGCAAATTAGTACTGGACACAACTGAAGCAAGAATTTCGGAGCTTGAGGATATGTCAACAGAAACTTTTAAAACTGAAAAACAAAGAGAAAAAAGACTGAAAAAAAGTGGAACAGAACACCCAAGAACTGTGCAACAGCTACAAAAGGTGTAACACAGACACAATGGGAATACAGAAAGGGAAGAGAGACAGGAACGGAAGAACGATTTGAGGCAATAATGACTGAGAATTTCCCAGAAACATCAGATAACAAACCACAGATTCATATAAATATGTTTTATGTATATTTTCATGTTCAAACTTGCAGAAAATCACAAGGATAAAGTCTTGAAAGAAGCCAGAGGAAAAAGAAACACCTTACCTACCGAGGAGCAAAAAATATCACATCCAACTTCTCTTTGGGAACTATGCAAGCAAGAAGAGAATGGGAATAAATTTTAAAGTGTTGAGAGAAAAACTCCAACCAACCCAGAATTCTGTATCCTGTGAAATTGTCCTTCAAACGGTATGGAGAAATAAAGACTTTTTCAAACAAACTAAACTTGAAGGCATTTGTTCTTCAAATGAAGACTGAATTTCTGCCTTGCAAGAAATGTTAAAAGTTTTTCTGAGAGAAGGAAAATGATATAGGTCAGTAACTCAGATCTACATAAAGAAAGGAAGCATGTTAGAGAAGAAATAAGTAAAGGTAAAATAAAAACTTCTTATTCTTACTTGATCTAACAGATAACGGTTTGTTCAAAATAATAATAGCAACAATCTATTCAATGATTATAGCTTATGTGTAAGTGGAACGAATGACAGCAATGATACAAAGGATGAAAGGGAGGAATTAGGAACACCTTGTTTTATGAGCTACTTGCACTATCCATGAGGTAATATAGTATTACTTGAAAGTGGACTTGGATTAGTTATAAATATATATTGCAAATTCTAGGGTAATCACTAAGAAACATTTTAAAAAAGTATAACTGATATGCTAAGAAAGGAGAGAAAGTTGAATCATATAAAATGCTCAATTAAAACCATAAAAGGCAAAAACAGTGTGAAAAACAAAAATAGGAACAAAAAAGGGCAATGAATCAATGAATAGAAAACAGTAACAAATGTGGTAAATATTAACCCAATTATATCAATAATCACTGGAAACATCAATGGTCTAAAAATACCAATTAAAAGTCAGAGATTATCAACTGTATGTGGTCTACAAGAAACTCACTTTAAATATAAATACACATAAAGATAAAAAATAAAGAGATGAAGAAAGATATACACTAAACAAAAGGAAGGAAGCATAGCCATATTAGTTTCCAATAAAGCAGATGTTAGAGTAAGGAAAACCATCAGGAAAAAAGAAGGACATTACATAATGATAAAAGAGTCAATTCTCTAAGAAGACAACAATCTTTAACCTGTATAAGCCTAACAATAGAGCATCAAAATATGTGAGACAAAAACTGATAGAACTGCAAGGAAGAGAGGAATCCATTATTACAGTTAGAAACTTCAGCACCTTTCTATCTGCAAAGGGAAGCTCTAGCAGGCAGAAAATCAGTAAGGACATACTTGAAACTAAACAACACCATCAATCAACTGTAGACATCTATAGACATCTATAGACTACTTCATCCAAGGATAGCAGAATATACATTCTTCTCAAACTCACAGGGAATATTTACCAAGAGAGTTAACATTTGAGGCCATTAAATACACATTAATACATTGAAAAGAATAGAAATGATGCAATGTATGCTTTCAAACTGCAATGCAATTAAACTAGAATTCAATAACAGAAAGATAGCTAGGAAATCTCCAAATACTTGGAAATTAGACAACATAATTCTAAATAACACATGAATCAAAGAATAAATCTCAAGGAAATTAAAAAATATTTTGAACTAAGTGAAAATGAAAATATAACTTTAAAAATGTTGTAGGATGCAGTGAAATCAGTGCTTAGAGGGAAATTTATAGCATTGAATGCATATCTGAAAAGAAAGATTTAAAATCAATAAGCTTACACCTAAAAAAAACTAGAAAAACTAGGAGAAATTAAATCCAAAGTAAGCAGAAGAAAAGAAATAAGAAAAATTAGTGCAGAAATTGATGAAATTGAAAATAGAGAAATCAATAGAGAAATTCAACAAAACCAAAACCTAGTTCTTTGAAATGATCAACAAAATTAATAAGCATCTAGACAGGCTAACTGGGAAAAAAGAGATGGGAGATAATTACTAATATCAGAAATGAAAGAAGGAGCATCACTACAGATTCCATGGACATTACAAGGATAATAAAGGAATAATATAAACAAATTTGATAATCTAGATGAAATGAACCAATTCCTTAAAAGGCACAATCTCTCAAAATTCATATGAAAAGCAATAGCTAATTTGACTGGGCCTATATCTATTAAAGAAATTGAACCAATGATTAATAACCGTTCAAAACAGAAAGCAACAAGACCAGATGAGTTCACTGGTGAATTCTGCCAAATATTTAAAGAAGAAATTATGCCAATCCTCTATAATCTCTTCCAGAAGACCAAAGCAGATAAAAGATAAAAGCAGAATATTTCCTACTCATTCTCTGAGGCCAGCATTATTCTCACACCAAAAGCAGGCAAAGACATTGTATGAAAAATACAAGCCAATATATCTCATGAATATAGTTGTAAAAATTCTCAAAAAAATGAGTAAATTGAATCCAACAATGTATAAAAAGAATTATACACCACAACCAAGTGGAATTTAGCCCAGCTATGCGAGGCTGGCTCAACATTGGAAAATCAGTTAAAGTAATTCATCACATCAACTGGCCAAAGACAAAGAATCACATGATCATATAAGTAGATCCAGAAAAAGTATTTGACAAATTCTAACACCCATTCGTTATAAAAGCTCTATTCAGTAAACTAGGAATAGAGGGGAACTCACTCAACTTGATGAAGAACATCTGCAAAAAACTTGCAACTGATGTCATACTTAATGGTCAGAAACTAGAGCTTTCTTATCAAGATCAGGTACAAGGCAAGAATATTCTCTCTCACTAATCTTTTTCAACATTATACTGAAAGTGCTAGCTACTGCTATAAGACAGGATTTTATATAGAGAGGCAAAAGACCCAGAATAGCCAACACAATTCTGAAGAAGAAAAAAGACTGAGGACTGACATTACTGACTTCAAGATTTACTATAAAGCTGCAGGAATCAAGACAGTGTGGTATCGGTGAAAGAATAAACAAATACATCAACGGAACAGAATAGAGAGCCCAGAAATAGACTCAGACAAATATAGTCAACTGATCTTTGACAATGGAGCAAAGACAATACAATGGAGCAAAGACAGACTTTTCAACAAATGATGCTGGAACAAGTGGACATTCACATGCAAAAAAATGAATCTAGATGCAGATATTACATCCTTCACCAAAATTAACTGAAAATGGATTAGAGACTTAAATATAAAATGCAAACTTATAAAAGTCTTAGAAGATAACCTAGGATGAAAACCTGGATGAACTTGGATATGGGGATGCCTTTTTAGATACAACACCAAAACAATCCATATAAGAAATAATTGATCAGCTAGACTTTACTACATTTAAAAAGTTCTGCTCTGGGAAAAATAATGTCCAGAAAATGAGAAGAGAGTCTCCAGACTCTAAGAAAATATTTGCAAAAGACATATCTGATAAAGGAATGTCATCCAAAATATGCAAGAGATTCTTGAAACTCAACAACGAGAAGATGAACAGCCTGATTGAAAAATGGACAGAAAACTTGACTAGACACCTCACCAGAGAGGATATACAGATGATGACTAATCATATGAAAAGATGCTCCAAACCATATGCTATTGGGAAATTGCAAGTTAAGACAATGGTAAGATGTGACTGCACGTCTATTGGAATGGCCAGGATCCAGAGCACTGATGGCACCAGGTGTTGGTGTGGATATTGAGTGGCAGGAACTCTCATACATTACTGGTGTTGGAATGAATGACTGCAGCCACTTTAGAGGACAATTTGAGAGTATCTTGCAAAACTAAACATGCGCTTGCCATACGATCCTGTGACTGTGCTGCTTGGTATTTATCCAAAGGGAGTGAAGACCCGTGTCTACACAAAAATCTCCACACAAGTTTTCGTAGTGGATTTGTTTATGATTGCCAATACTGGGAGGCAACAGGGATGTTCAGTGAAGACTGTGGTGCTTCCAGACAATGGAATATTGTTCAACGCAAGGGGTACTTGGGCTATCAAGCCATGAAAAGACATGGAGGAACCTTGGTTGCATATTGGTAGGTGGAAAAGACCAATCTGAAAGGGCTACATACTATGGTGATTCCAACTATGTGACATTCTGGAGAGAGCAGGACTATGGAGATAGAAGCGTGGTTGCTGGGGCTTGTGGGGAAGAGATGAACAGGCTGAGCATGGAAGAATTCCGGGGCAATGAAACTATTCTGTATGATATTATAATGGTCGATGCATGCCATGTATATTTGCTGAGACCCATAGAATGTACAGCACCAGGAATGAAGTGTAGTATGAAGTCTGTACTTTAGGTCATGATGATGTGTCAATGTCAGTTCATCAATTTTAACGAATGTACCACTCTACTGCAGGATTTTGATGGTGAGGCAGGCTGCAGATGTGTGGGAGAAGGGCTGTATGGGAAATCCCTGTGCTTTCCACTCCATTTTGCTGTGAACCTAGAACTGGTCTAAAAAATGGCCTATTTAATTAAAAAATATTTGGATGTATATGGCTTTCTAAAAGTTCAAGAGTTCTCCAAAAATAAAGGAAAAAATGTGTTACTGAAGAAGTATGTATTGCTATATATATAGAAAAAAATTTGCTTAAGGTCACTAAGACAATGTTTACAAAGAATAAAACACAAAAGGATGTAAGTGCAAAACTGTGGGTGTTATAAATTAGTATTATGTTTTAGAGAAAATGTAATTCAAAATTATTAGTTTCTATATTATGACTTTTTATTCATACCATTAACATTATAACTTCCTAAATTTATTGTCAGTATGCAGAAATTACCCTAAGGAAGTATACGCTTTGCGAAATGTTGGAATAGAAGTTGCTTAAAGGATTTGATTTTCAGCCATGCTGCAGGATAAAATCTCTGACTTTTAAAATGGAATATTAGAAGTCTTTGATCCTCAGAGAATAGAATTTAATCAGATTGAAGCAAGATAGCTGTGACGGACAGTTATTTATTTAAGAGCAATATGACTTTTCAGTTTAGATAAGCAAAGTTCCCTCTTTTAATATTAAAGTTGACAACTGAAGAGAACTTACTTTTAAGTTCGGAAGGTAGGATTATGCATTTTTACAGAGCCCTGGGAAGGTTTTTATGCTTCACACTGGAAAAAAGTAGTTAGACCACCTGGATACCAATAAGACTATCGTAGAGTTTTTTTCAGGGAATTTTAAAACCAGTTCACTGAGCACTGTGGGGCCCGCCAACCAGCCCTGTCCCTCTTTGTGTTTCTCAGTGCTTCACACAATAACTAGCTCACTGGATGCAGTCAACAAATAATTGTTAACAGAAAGCAGACTAACAAGCAAAAATATAGAGGAACTGTAGGATACGCCATTCCATAGGGATGTACTTTTGTCACTAGAAGTAATATCTTTCTTCCCCTCCCATAAAAAGGTGTTTAAAGGAAAACACCATTCACAGGTTGTTAATAAAATGACTGCCTTATATATGTCATACACTGTGTTAAATGGCATTCTATATATCATCTCAAATAATCCTCACAGCTATTACCTTCTTTATAGATGAGAAAACTAAAGCACAGAGAAGTTGAGTATTACCTCAAACAAAATGGCCAGCATGCAGGGCTTTGAAATCAGATATTCTGATTTCATAGAGTAGCTTTTACCAAACACATCAAATTTCCTCCCATTGTAATTAAGGCCTTCAATGCAGATAAAGATGGTTTCACTGATGTTAAGATTGCAAAACAAATGTATATATAAGTTATTTGGCTATGGCCATCATGCTGTCAATGAAGCCATAATTAGGGTAAAACATTTGGTCTGAAAGCTAATTCAAATGTTAGGTATATCACCTTAGGAGAAAAGCTGAGAAGTAAGGAAATATGGATATAAAAATGAAACTACATCTTTTTTTTCAAGCTTTCTTAAGACTTTCATTAAAGACTGCTCTTCATAAGACTCCTGTCATTCAACTAATAATGTGCACAGATTCCCCATGAAAGGATCATTTTATAAATTTCATTTTCCAGGTATAGCCGTCGTAACAAAGGTAGTTAAATGGGGTGATAATTCACAACATTTTCTCTCCACCTCCCTCCAAAATGGTGTATGGGAAGATATTTATAAGCCTGAGATGAAAGAAACATCATGGCTCTGGCAGAGAAAAGCCCTCGGTGGAAGCTGGAGGCAGAAGGTAGGCTTCTGTCGTCTTCAACGAGCTTTGTGGGGTGTGGGCGTGGAGCTTCTAGAGACCATTAATGAAAACCACTTTTGTAAATGCTGTGTTTTGCTCACTCTTGAATATTGAAGAAATGTTGGTAGATGAAGGATGAGATGCCAAACCGAAAAGAATATCATATTCAAACATGCATAACCAAAGGCTGTGGGCTCAAAAGGGGCTGATTCTAGGAAAGAGAGAGGAAATCTCTTTAGACTTTTCAATTCTGAAAAATGTCATATCCACTGTGTAAAGCACTATTAAGATTAATTCTTCCAATTAGACTTTCAAGCTAGGTTCTGTCTTCTGAAGCTCATGTCTCTGGAAAGTATAGAAATTAGGACATTGAAAGTCAAGATTGATAGATTCATAGACTAGGGTTCTTTTCCACCTCTGTGGTGGTACCACTTCCACGCCCTTAGAAACCTAATCATATTCTGTTCCGTGAGGTGAG
The DNA here is from genome assembly GCF_041296265.1 of Equus caballus. Lineage (NCBI taxonomy): Eukaryota > Metazoa > Chordata > Mammalia > Perissodactyla > Equidae > Equus > Equus caballus. The sequence continues at coordinate 35,018,612 of NC_091710.1, read as the reverse complement.
TCATTTGCTTTCTCCAGGCATGTTTCTTCACTAGTAAAGTGCAGTTTGTGGCACAGGGCAGCTCTAAGATCTCCCACTATATTAAACTCTCTATGGTTCTAGATGTTCCTCACTTTATAAGCTTCTCTACTGCTATATACTTTTCTCTCCAAAGTAAGCACACATCAGAAGCAGGGTTAACCAGGGTCTCTAAGGAAAAAATGTTAGAGTTTTATGTGTTTATGCTTAACTCCTGCCTTATTGTTTACATTTATAAAGCTTTTCCATCTATATGAATCAGAAGTGTAATAAATACAAACCATAGTATTAATTTTGCCTAGGATGATAAGGTTGTTTAGAAAGATTTAAGAGTATCAAGAAAGTTTGTTTAAGAATAAATCATCTGAAATATATTAGTTGTAATTTTATTCTGCAAGGTTTGAATATATTTGTGTTTATAAATATATCAAAATTATTGATTTGATTTTTGCCCTTTTTTATTTCCCTTCAGAAAAAATTAAACAGCCCTTAGTCTTATTTCAAATGCTTTGTGCTTACTTAGAAATCACATATTTATGACTGCTCCCAGATATTCTTACCATATTTCATATCATAACTAATGCACATGCAGTTAGAACATACTGCACTATCTTGCTTGTCATCGCGTTTCACAGGGTTTGGGTTCAGATGGATAATTGTTTTATGCCACTTCTGAAATTGGCACTAATATATATCATCACTACATATCACACTTTACCTTTACCATAAAGTTAACAGTGACTTCAGAAATAGAGAACCTAAGTCTGTTTCACGAGCATTTTCTTTCAAAATTGAAAAAATAATCCCATCTCTTGCAATCTCTCCTTGGCATCTCCAATCAAAGCCAACAACACAAGGCTGCTTTATTTACTAGTGATGTTCCCAGAAGAGTGAGTATAGGCAAGGCAATTGAGCTCTTCAGATAAAGACAAATTTTATAGACAAATGTACAAACACCCTGTAAGATAAATGACTTTAAAAAATGAAGATTACCTTTAAATATAATACCTATTTGAATACTGTGAGTTGAATGGCATTTATAGTCAAATTACCTTTGCATGCATTTTTTTGCCTTCACTTTTTTTAGAGCTGTTTAAGGGTCACAGCAAAATTGAGAGGAAGGTATAGATATTTCTTATATACCCCCGTGCCCTCACATGCATAGCCTCCCACATGCATTATCAACAACTCCCACCAGAGTGGTACATTTGTTACAATTGATGAACCCACACTGACACCTCATAATCAGCCAAAGTCCACAGTTTACCTCTCGGTGCTGTACTGTCTGTGGATTTGGACAAATGTATGATGACATATATCCATCATTATGGTTTCATACAGTGTATTTTCACTGCTCTAAAAATCCTCTGCGCTCTGTCTATTCATCCCTCTCTTTCTTCCTCAACACCTGGTAACCACTATTTTTTTTACTGTCTCCATAGTTTTGCCCTTTTCAGAGTGTCATGTAGTTGGAATCATGGAGTATGGAGCCTGTCCAGAATGGTTCTTTCACTTTATACTTTTAAGATTCCTCCATGTCTTTCATGGCTTGATAGATAGTCCTTTTTAGCACTGAATAATATTCCATTGTCTAGACGTACCACAGTTTATGTATCTACTCAGCTACTACAGGGCATCTTGGTTGCTTTGTTTTGTCATAAGTTTTGGCAATTATGAATAGAGCTGCTATAAATGTGCAGGTTTTTCTGTGGCCATAAGTTTTCAAATCCTTCAGCTAAATACCAAGGAGCATAATTCCTGGATGATATGATTTAGTTCTGTAAGAAATCACCAAATTCTCTTCCAAACTGGCTGTACCACATTGCATTCCCACCAGCAAAGGATGAGAGTTCTGTTGTGCCACATCCTCACCAGTATTTGGTGTCAGTGTTCTGGATTTTGGCCATTCTTATAGGTGTGTAGTGCTATCTGGTTGCTGTTTTCCTTTGCATTTCCTGGATGACATAAGATGTGGAGCATCTTTTCATATGCTTACTTGCCATCTCTATGTTTTCTTTGGTGAGGTGCTGTTAAGGTCTTAGGCCCATTTTTTAGTCAGGTTTTTTGTTTTCCTACTGTTGAATTGTGAGTCCTTCGTATACTTTGAATTAAAGTGCTTTATCAGACGTGTCTTTTGAAAACATTTTCCCCCAGTCTGTGACCTGTCTTCTCATTCTCTTGAAATTGCCTTTTGCAGGGCAGAACTTTTTTAATTTTAATGAAGTCCAGCTGATGAATTATTTCTTATATGGATCGTGTTTTGGTGTTGGATATAAAAAGTCATCACCAAACCCAAGTTTGTCCAGGTTTTCTCCTATGTTACCTTCTAAGAGTTTTGCATTTTACATGTAAGTCTGTGATCCTCTTTCAGTTAATTTTTGCAAAGGGTGTAATATCTGTGTCTACATCCGCTTTTTTGCATGCAGATGTCCAGTTGTTCCAGCATCATTTGTTGAAAAGACTGTCTTTTCTCCATTGTATTGTGTCTATGCTTCTTTGTCAAATATCCATTGACTATATTTGTGTGTGTCTATTTCTGGGCTCTCTATTCTGTGCTATGGGCATCTTTGTTTATTCTTTCACTGATGCCACACTGTCTTGATGGCCATAGCTTCATCATAAATCGTGGAGCTGGTTAGTGTTAAGTCCTCTGTCTTTGTTCTTCAATATTGTGTTGGCTATTCTGGATCTTTTGCCTCTCCATGTAAACTTTGGAATAAGTTTGTTGATATCTACACAAAAAAACTTGCTGGTAGTTTGATTGCAATTGCACTGAATGGATAGATCAAATAGGGAAGTGCAGACATCTTGGCAATATTGAGTCCTCCTGTCAGTGAACATGGAATATCTCTCCACTTATTCTTCTTTGATTTCTTTCATCAGAGTTTGTAGTTCTCCTCATAGATATGGTACATATTTTTTAGATTTATATCTATATATTTCATTTTGGCAGGTGTTAATATAAATGGTATTGTATTTTTAATTTCAAACTTTGCTTGTTCATTGCTGGCATATAAGAAAGCAACTGACTTTTGTATATTAACCTCGTATCCTGCAAACTTGCTATAATCGCTTATTAGTTCCAAGAAGGTTTTTGGCAATTTCTTCAGATTTTCTATACATGCATAGCTCAGAAATATTGCAGATTCAGTTTCAGACCACTACAATAAAGCAAATATCACAATAAAGAGAGTCACACAAATTATTTGGTTTCCAAGCCCATACAATCATGTTTACACTATACTGTAATCTTTTAAGTGTATAATAGAATTATTTCTTTAAAAAAACAGTGCACTTACCTTAATTAAAAAATATTCATTGCTAAAATAAATGCTAACCATCTTCTGATCCTTTAGTGAGTTGTAAACATTTTGTTGGTGGAGGGTCTCACCTTGATATTGATGGCTACTTACTGATCATGGTGATGGTTGCTGAAGATTGGGGTGTCTGTGGCAATTTCTTAAAATAAGACAACAATGAAGTTTGCCATACTAATTGACTCTTCCTTTCACAAATGATTTCTTTGTAGCATGCAATGCTTTTGGTAATATTTTACCCACCATAGAACTTAGAACTTCTTTCAAAATTGGAGTCAATCCTGTCACCCATGCTTTGGCAGCAACCCACATACAAAATTACAAAATAGAGGAAGATTGACCTAGATGTTAGCTCAGGACTAATATTGCTCAGCAAAAAAACAAAACAAAACAAAACATGGACTCAATCCTCTCAAACTCTGCTGCTGCTTTGTCAACTAAGTTATGTAATATTCTAAATCCTTTGTTGTCATTTCAACAATCTTCACAGCATCTTCACCAGGAGTAGATTCCATCTCAAGAAACTACTTTCTTTGTTCATCCATGAGTAGTAACTCCTCATCCATTAAAGTTCTATCATGAGATTGTAGCAATTCAGTCACATCTTCAGGCTCCACTTCTGATTCTAATTCTCCTGTTATTTCCATCACAATTGTAGTTACTTTCTCCACTGAAGTCCTGAACCCCTCAAAGTCATCTGTGAGGGCTGGAATCAACTTCTTCCAAATTTTCATTAATGTTGATATTTTGACCTCTTCCCATGAATCATGAATGTCCTTAATGGCATCTAGAACAGTGAATCCTTTCCAGAAGGTTTTCAGTATACCAAGATCCATCAAAAGAATCACTATCTATGGCAGCTACAACCTTACAAAATGTATTTCTTCAATAATAAGACTTGAAAGTTGAAATTACTCCTTCAGTCATGCACTGTAGAATGGATGCTGTGTTGGCAGGCAGGAAAACAACATTAATCTCATTGTACATCTCCATCAGAGCTCTTGGGTGACCAGGTCCAACGTCAATGAGCAGTAATATTTTAAAAGGAATCTTTTTTTCTGAGCAGTAGGTCCCAACAGTGGCTTTAAAATATTCAATAAACCATGTTGTAAACAGATGTGCTGTCATCCAGGCTTTGGTGTTCCATTTATAGAGCACAGGCAGAGTAGATTCAGCATAATTCTTCAGGGCCCTAGGATTTTGGGAATGGTCAATGAGCATTGGCTTCAGCTTAAAGCCACCAGCTACATTAGCCGCTAATAAGAGAGTCAGCCTGTCCGTTGAAGCTTTGAAGCCAGGCAATGACTTCTCCTCTCTAGCTATGAAAGTCCTAGATGGCATCCTCTTCCACTGTAAGGCTGTTTCATCTACATTGAAAATCGGATGTTTGATGTAGCCGCCTTCATTAATGATCTTAGCTAGATCTTCTGGAGAACTTCCTGCAGCTTCTACGTCAGCACTTGCTGCTTTACCTTGCACTTTTATGTGGTGGAGATGACTTCTTTCCTTAAACCTCATGAACCAATCTCTGCTGGCTTCAAACTATTTTTCTGCAGCTTCCTCACCTCTCTCAGCCTTTGTAGATTGAAGAGAGTTAGGGCCTCCCTCTGGACTAGGTTTTGGCTCAAGTCAAACTTGTGGCTGGTTTGATCTTCTGTCCAGACCACTAAAACTTTCTCCATATCAGTAATAAATCTGTTGTGCTTTTTCATCATTTGTGTGTTCACTGGAGTAGCACTTTTAATTTCCTTTAAGAACTTTTCCCTTGGATTCACAACTAGGCTAACTGTTTGGCTCAAGAGGTATAGCTTTTAGCCTATTTCACTTTTGACATACTTTCCTCACTAAGGTTAATCATTTCTAGCTTTTCATTTGAAGTGAGGGATGTGAAGCTGTTCCTTTCAATTTGAACAATTAGAGGCCACTATAGGGTTATTAATTGGCCTAATTTCAATATTCTGGTGTCTCAGGGAATAGGGAGACCCCGGGAGAGGGAGAAAGATGGGGAAATGGTTGGTTGGTGGAGCAGTCAAAACATACACATTTATCGATTAAGTTTGCTGTTTTATATGGGCATGGTTCATGGCACCCCAAAACAGTTACAATAGTGACATGAAAGATCAGTGATCATAGATCACCATAAAAGATGCAAAGAATAATATAACAACATATGATAATGAAAAAGTTTGAAATATTACAAGAATTACCAAAATGTGATACAGAGACATGAAGTGAGCAAATGCTGTTGGGCAAATGGCACCAAAAGACTTGCTCAACCCAGGGTTGCCCCAAACCTTCAATTTCTAAAAGACACAATATCTGTGAAGTGCAGTAAAGCAAAAAGCACACTAAAACAAGGATATACCCATATAGATGTTCATGTCATCTATGAACAAAGATAGATTTATTTCTTCTTTCCCAATCTGTAAGTATGCAATTTAAAAATTATTTTTGTTATTTTATAGCAAAGAGAAAAATTTAATTCATGGATAAGCTGTTTCACATGACAATGGACTTTTAAATGATTGACTTAAAATCTCAATGCTTTATTCTCTGCTCTATAAAAGACTGGATGATGTACCAAGACAATATAATGTGTTGGTAATCTCTACGATATTTAAATATTAGTACATAAAGCATTTAAACATACTTGTTATTTTTATCATAGTTTTCATAGAATTCAAATAAATAACATTTTAAAATTTGCATTAAACATATACAGAATCCCTAAAGTGTTGTGGCTAAATTAAACATTTCTTTGAAGGTTATAAATGATAAGAAGATTCTTATTGAGATACACTGGGTGACTGGAATTGTTGTTTTTTAGAACATTCTAGTTCAAGTTTTACTTTGTTATTAAAAACAGCCCTATTGGTGTATTTTCTCTAGTGTGCCTAGAAATTATTGAGCTGTTTGTTTACTGGGCAGTCAAGTAGATTGATTTTCCTAGGTTTCTGAATGAAGGCTTGAAACTTAAAAAATGTGACACTTGAAAGGAAACCTAATCCTTTAAACTTGAAAGGATAAAAAGAGAACTAAAGTACACATTTCATCTTTATTTGTACATAAGATTCTAAAGAATGAGAAAATGAAAATGAAAAACTTTCTGAAAGATTAATATTGTCTATCTTGAGAAATTTTCAGAATAACTTAGTTATCTATTTTTGCGATAAAATTATTGTTGACTCCTGTTAGAGAGTTTTAGCGAAGTTGTTTGACAGCTCAAATTTTTACACTGAAAAATTTGAAAAAGCTGGCTTGGTCTCTAAAGAATCTCTTGAATAATTTTTATTTTTTTATTTTATTTATTTTTATTTTATTTTATTTTGTTTTGAGGAAGATTAGCTCTGACCTAACATCTGCTGTCAATACTCCTCTTTTTGCTGAGGAAGACTGGCCCTGAGCTAACATCCGTGCCCATCTTCCTCTACTTATATGTGGGAGGCCTGCCACAGCATGGCTTGACAAGCGGTGTGTAGGTCCACACCCGGGATCTGAACCAGCGAACCCTGGGCCACTGAACCTGAACTTGTGAACTTAAACACTGTGCCACAGGGCCGTCCCACAGTGAGGAATTTTTGAGGGGCAAAAACAGTGGAGAGAAAGAAATCCCAGAGAGGTAAATTCAACAGATGGCTAAAAGGCTGAGACGTTCATGAGAGATTTTGACAATCTCATGGATCTGGAGGAACAAAACTTAGACTTCAGACCTCCTGTGGAGAAGGGACTTGGTTAAAAAGGACAAGTTATCCACAGGTACCAGTGAAGGGATATACTTAGGAGTAAAGACAAACTGGAAATAAACCAAGCCTCATGAAGACTGAAAACCAGCTAGGAATCAGTTCAATCCCAGAGATGGTTAAGTTATTTTGCCCATACTCTAAACATGACAGGAAGAAAAAGTCAATCCTCTCTGGCACAAAATAACAATATCCATAGCCTCAAATTAGCTATAAAATATTTCATACCTGATATGCAAAAGAAAATAACTATATATACCAGGGGACCTGACCAGAAGATTGATATTGAAAAAGAGCAAATACTGAAATAGAAGCAGGTATATTGAAGTTATGCACCATAGACTTTAATACAACTTTAAAAATTACAATGATTATATCTTCGTGGTAAACATCATATCATTATGAAATATGTCCCTTATAGGAGATTTATCTGTTATTAGGGTAATATTTATTGCAACTGTTAACACAGTTAAGAGCATAAAGCTTCAAAATGATTAAAGTACAAAGTGATGTAAATAAATCGAGAAGTAGATAAATTCACAATTATAGCAAGAGTGATAATACTGATCAACTCATTTTATGAGGTCAGAATAATCTCAGTAACAAACAACATTATAAAAAGGAAAAATCACAAGCTAATTTCTTTCATAACGACAAAACTCCTAAATTTATTATTAGCAATCTAGAGCCATCATATATAACAATAATATATTATGGCCAAGGATGTTGCTTCAGGAATGTAAGTAGGGTATAACACTTAGAAAATCAATCAGTGTACTTCCTCAGAATAACAGAATAAAGGAGGAAATCTTATAATCACCTCAAATAGATGCAGAGAAAGGTAAGAGAAATCAATTCCGATTGTTCTATGCCCATGCATATTCAGTACTATTTTGAGTATAAGCATTAAAAGAAAAAAATGTGGATAAAAATATAATTTTAATTGTATGTGTACATTAATCCTTAGAGAGAGAGAGATGTTCAAAACAGAGGAATAAAATCTTTCTAAACCAAGTTTAGCTCTGAGAGGCAATGAGTTGTCTACACTGAGACACCAATAATAAGGCCGTGTTTTTCAGGGTCACCAAATAGCCATATTGAGAAAATATTCTTTACAGGAGAATCCCAGCTTGTGAATGTGGAATAAATGGCAGAATTATGAGTCTATTTTTTAACTTAGAAAATAATTAATTATGCATTGATAAATTGACTCTCTAAAAAGAAAGCTCTGGGGGGGCCAGCCCGGTGGCTGGGTGGTTAAGTTTGTGCACTCTGCTGCGGCGGTCGAGGGTTTCACTGGTTGGAGTCCTGGGCACGGACATGGCACCACTCATCAGGCCATGCTGAGGCAGCATCCCACATGCCACAAGTAGAAGGACCCACAACTAAAACCATATAACTATGTACCAGGGGGCTTTGGGGAGAAAAAGGAAAAATAAAATCTTTGAAAAGAAAGCTCTGATTTGTGAGATTTTCTGACTTTTATGGAATAAATACTCCTACCATGGTCAATTGCAAGCTACCAACATGGAGTCTTTGAACTCGGAGTTGCAAAGAAATGTACACAATTGGCTCTTCTGAGTTGATGGAAGCAGGCTCCTGTATGCCACTAGAAATAACTGATTTAAGCAAATTTGTAATCTATGAATGAAACCAAAAGAAGACAGGTTAATAGAGAATTTTATGATGAAGGAACAAGAATATTAACACCTGAAACCACATATTAATTTCAGCATTACTAAGACTGCTACCAGGAGATATAAAGTACCTTCTGATATAAATGTGAAGTACACAGCACCACCTTCCTATCGAATGTTCTTGCCAAAAAATGTTTGAACTAGATCTAATCAAACCTACAGAACTAATTTGAAGATTATGGGACAAACGGAAAAGAGGAATACAATGGTACCTCTAGGTGGTAAGTAGATCCAGTGGGATGCTCTACTGGTCAATTGACCTGGTTTCTTCAACAAGTAAAAAGCATGATTCAAAAAAATAAAGTTGCGAGCACTGACTATCTGGAGTAAAGAAGGATAAAGAAACTTAATACTCTAATATAAAGGGTAGGGGCCAGCCCCGTGGCTGAGTGGTTAAGTTCATGCACTCTGCTTCGGTGGCCCAGGATTTTGCCAGTTCGGATCTTGGGCACAGACCTAGCACTGCTCATCAAGCCATGCTGAGGTGGCGTCCCACATAGCACAACTAGGAGGACCTACAACTAGAATATACAACAATACAATATGTTCTGCGGGGCTTTGGGGAAAAGAAGAAGAAAAAAAGAGATAGGTAACAGATGTTAGCTCAGGGCTAGTCTTTAAAAAATAGTAATAATAATATAAAGGGTAGCTCTTGTTTGGATCTCGATTCACACAACAGATGATGAAATGGCATTTTAGATTACTGAGGAAATTTGGGTATTCAGGTGCCAAGCGATACCAATTATAATTTTCTTTGATGTCATAATAGCATTTTGGTTATGTATGAAAGTGTTCATATTTTTAGAGATGGCATAATATCTGGAATTTGCTTTAAAACAATTCAGAAAAAGAAAAACATCTTTATAATTTTGGCATATGTGCGGTAGACATGTAGAGGTTATTTATGTTTTTCATTCTTCTTTGGTGCACGTTTCAAATGTTTCATAGTAAAACTTTATTGAAATTGAGCAAAAGTGAGATCTTTAATAATACAAGACTAAAACATAAATACTTGATGAGTAAATCTGAGGAGTTTATAAGACTTTTATAAAGACAATGATAACATTTTTAAAAAACACTTAAGAGAAAACTTAAACAACTAGTGAGAAATACTATTGCCCCATATGGGAATAATGGATGGTAGGTAGCGATTTCAGGAAACAGGGAAGAAAGTTCAGGGAGTATAAGACAAGGAAAATAAAACCAAATATTTGTGTGCATTACCGAGGTCGCCACTTTGGAAAATAGGGACACGTTGAGGATTGATGAACTCTTTCCAAAGAACTGCTTGCTATTCTTCAACCTTCTAACAGATTATTTTTATTATGTATCCTGGAGATAGTATTGAGCATAAGGGTCTCATAATTGATTTCTCATTCTCTAAGTATGTCTTGCACAGGTGAGCTGGCAAGATATTTTAATAATCTTGTCACCGTCTGCCAAAACTCTAAGCAAACAAGAAAAATCACTTATCTTCCTAGCCTATTATATTTCTAGTAACTCAGGTCAAAATACTAATATCTTATTTGGTAAGTTGCACTGACTGTCTACTAAATCTGGTTCTCATGGAAAAAATCAAGTTCAACCAGTTTTCTCTGCTGAGTTTTAACTTGATGGTCCAATGAATTTTCCCAATATTGCTAATTAAAAATTCAGGAAACTGGGGCCAGCCCTGTGGCGCAGTGGTTAAGTTCACACATTCTGCTTCAGCAGGCGCCGGTTCGTGCATTTGGATTGCGGATGCGGACCTACACGCCGCTTGCCAAGCCATGCTATGGCAGGGGTCCCACATACAAAGAAGAGGAAGTTGGGCACACATGTTAGCTCAGGGCCAGTGTTCTTAAGCAAAAAGAGGAGTATGAGCGGCAGATGTTAGCTCAGGGCTAATCTTCCTCAAAAAAAAAATTCAGGAAACTGGAAAATATTGAGTATGCTAGGCAGAAGTGATCCACTGTCATTGTAAAATATAAGACGGCATTCAGCCAGTGCTATAACACTTCAGTTAACTTTGCAATTCTGAAAGAATTCGACGTCTATAGTTTACATTGTAATTTGAAGTTGCTTCAAAGGAACGATTTGCAATGATATGTAGAATATGCAAAATATGAAAATAAGCCAATTATCTATAAGTGTCTTTATTCTATTTATCCCACTGTTGAGTTAACCACCAATTAAGCGTTCTCTTTAACTGAACTCCCCAACAATGCTGGGTAACTGTGGCGTTATTTTATCTTTGTTTTAACTTAGTCATAACTTCTATGTAATTTTGTTCCAGTTTGGAAGTCGTTTCCATACTCTTCTATCCTAAGACAAGTGACCGAAACAAAGCCTAGAATAAATCTGCCTTTGATTTGGCCTGCTTTATAACTATGCCAGTAGAGGCTGGAGTTTGTCAGGCTGCCCAAAAAAAGAATATTATAATGCTTATACTTTTATTTTATCTACGCTTTTTGAGGCCAATTTAGATCATACCATTTCTATCTCAAATGATTGAGGTGTTAGTGACTTTTCAATTGCTCCCTAACATGAAACACATAGTCTCTTCAAACTGTTTTGAAGTGCTTTTGTCAGCTGCCAAACTGCTGAGGAGGCTTGAGTATAGGTTTTAATTAACGTATTTTATTGAAATCTTTCAGAGCCATCAGCTTTCCTGTGGTTATTTGAGATAGGTCCCTTGTTGTTTCAAATATCTTTCTCATCTCAGAACTCTTTAGTCTGTGAACAGGTCCTGCAATCCAAATTCAGTGATACATAATGTTAAATTATAATTCATTTTTCATTTTGCAGTAATGGATTCCCCTGCTAAAATTTCACTTTGAAAGTAAAGATAAAATGAAGACATAGCATGAAGGTGGGTAAAATAAGGTGTTTGAAATAATTTCTCTTCTACAGAAATATTTACTACCATTAGTTACTGAAATTCCAATTAAATATGTTGCTGTAAGGTTTAATTTGAATGATGATGCTATCTCAGGAGGTAAACGAGAAGGAAAATTAAGCTTAATCATATGAGGGAGCCTAATGAGATAATATTGAAGGAAGTTAAGGAGAAATGTGGTATAATCATAAACTAAGCTTTGTGAGAGTTTGATGGTTATATTGCAACTCACACTTTCCAGGGGTATAAGACCAATAAGTAGGGACTTTTACTGTGCTGGATAAATACGAGAAGAGCCCTATATAAGAGAGTAGCTGAAAGGTCATGCTGGGAACTCATTGCTGCTATTGCCTCCTAACTCACGTAAAGCCTTTCCTAGGTGTGTAAGTATTGGGCTGTACGGGGAATAAAGTAAATACAGCTGCACCCTTGGCTATAGAGTGCAGGTGAAGATGTAGAATAATACAGCTCCTATTTAATGATCATTTGCTAAGAGCCAAACAGTGCCCTGAATGTTTTGCATGCATCATCATGTTTAATTCTTACATTAAGTCTATACATGAGAAACTATTCATTTCCTCATGTAATGATAAGGGTATCGAGCCATGGGAAACTGGCAATGGTAAACCAGATAATCTCCATCCTAGCACAGGATTTCAGTTAAACAGTCTCATGTAGACCAAAATGATAATTATTAGAATGGTCCTGTGTTACCATCAAATCTATCCTTATACCTCTTCAAACCAGCATGCAATCCAGGAAACTTAAAATTTGTCCTTGGATATGCTTCAAGAGCTTGCCGGGAGATTGGGAGTGCACAGGCAAATGAATGCTTTTCTAGATGCACACATCAAGATCACCAACTTGACTCTTCAATCCATTGCATCCAATCTCTTTTACAAAGTAAGTCTCCAAGAAAAATTTGAAAACATTTCTGGGGATAAAAAACTTTGAAGTTTGTTAGAGTCACTTAACAGGGATTCTCTTGTTATAGATTGGTATGTCAGTTTGGATCTCTGAAGGAAATAGAAGGCACGCTGAGTTGAGATCACTAAGAGAATGCAATGAAGAGTATCAGAAGGTTTAAAGTAAACTAGAGATGTTGCAGAACCCAGAGACTAGCAACACTGAAGCTCTTACCACCACTAGGCCACTGCAGCAAAGGGAAGAGTGTTTCTGAGGGACAGTTGAACAAAGGAAAAGGGGATGTTCAAAAGAACCACGGTTATAGAGAAGTAGTCACTACCATAACTATGGCTTCTGCAGCCAGCCACTACTGGAACTGAGAATGGATGTAGAGAAGAAATAAACTTACCACTCTTTCCTCCCATTCTATAACCTCCTGCTGCTGCCCTCCATTGGGTGAAACCAACCTTAAGACAAAAAGCAAGGAAATGCAGATAATGCAGTCCACAGGGGTCCAGTCCTTAGAACACAGAACAGACAAAAGAATAGCAGAAACTAGGTCTACGGGGAAGGGGAAAGTGACAAATGGATCTTAACCACCACTCTTCAAACATTTTGCAGTCCAGCTTCCATTCTCGACCAACAGAGAATTAATCACAAAACTCCATCTGTCACCAAATCATCACAGGGTGATGTCAACTTGTCACCCTCCATGTAGCCTAAATTATAACTTTAGCCATATAAGGTTTAAAAAATTGGGTAAACAAATCATTTGACATAAGACATTACTGTATTCCCTATCTCTTTAGCCGATAGCAAGGTCAAAATCAGTAATCATATTTCCCTTCTTCCTCTATCTAATTCCTTATTCCCTTATCCATTAACTTAGTTGGTTGAGATTCTTAATTGGTTGAGCAACCCAAAAATTTAATTCCACAGAATCCATGTCCATGTTGATCCCGACCTTATTCAGTTGTCCTAGTTTCTCACTGAGATTATTATTGAACATGGGAATACGAAGAAATTCCTTATGAAGTCCCCAGGTAAAAGCTATAGTCTTCCCTCTGTGCTTTGTGTAATAATAACACAATTTTCTCTTAGTAATTTGGATAAATCCTTGCATCTTATAAATTAATCCCCTCATTTGCTTGTCAGTTCAGTAGAAGAGGACTTCAAAATGGTCAGCTGGCAGTCTCATTTTCCACTTTAATGGAACCATGACTGTGATCCTTGGCATAGGTGTCTCTTTCTCTTGGGTGCCAGGACTGCCAATTCAACTGAGCCCAAGTTTGTGGAAAAATTTTGTAAATGGATTTTTAGGTATTGTTATGAGATCATCCATCCATCAATGTAATGCTTTTGGGGGAAACAGCACAATATAAGGTCTACTATTTTAAGGCATATGCCACAACCTATAGGACAGGACATCAAATTTTCAGAGGTTTTCACCTGCAGATGGCACTGCAATTGAGTTGTCAGTTAGCCATTTCCATCATTTTATCAGGTCAGCTGATTTTGAGTGTTGGACACATAGTAAGAACAATGAACTCTGTGGCAGGATCTCTGGCACACTTTGTTGGTGGTCAAATGAATTCTTCAGTTAGAAGCAGTGTCGAGTTGTCTAAATGGCAAGGAATAAGCATTCTGTCAATGTATGAATGGTGGATTGGCAGAAGTGTTGTGGGACAGAATGGCCAGTCTATATCTATAATAACTACTTTTGTGAGAACAAACCACTCACTCCTTTCATGAAGGAAGACATTTTGTGTAATCAATCTTTAATCCCGTGGCTGGCTAGTTCCCCAGAAAATGGTGCCAAACTGGTTCAGCATTAGCCTTTTCTTGCTCATTTTGGCACAAAGCAGATCAGCTTTGATGTGTGAAAGTCCATATTATTGAGCTCATGCATAGTCTCCATCCTTGCCAACAAAGCCACATGGAATATGGGTCCACTGAGCAAGAACTCGTAATCTGAAAACAAGTGTACTGGTTTTCACAAGTACACAAAGAACAAGACCACAGACAGGTCTTCTGGTCTATATGATTATTGAGATCCTTCTCTGTCATAGATATTCTTTAGGGAGTTTCAATACGACACAGACATTTTTGCACCATGTTCCTGCTTTGATAGATCCATCCATGTAATTCCCACCACCTCAGACTTTCCTGTCAGCAATCTTCCAGTCCTGTCCTTTCTAAGTTCTTGACAAGCCAGCCAATCCATTAGACATTGATCAGAAATAAGTGTAGAATTGGACCTTTCCAAACAGAGAACATTTGCATTTGCTCAAATCACCACCAAGTGGAAAGATTTCCCTTCTATCTGACAGGACTGTCTTTATGTAGAGCCACGTAATTATGTATCTTTATGTAGAGCTATAATGCAGCTGACTACTTCCAGCTGGTGATTGCTGCACACCACGCAGACTCATCGGCAAACTAGGCCTCAATGAATTCTTCATCTGTTAATTGGTTAATTGTGTCCTCTTCTGTTATTCAAAACCTGATCATATTTCCATAGCTGGGGAGTACAGGCATGACACTGAAGCAGTTGAAGGGAATACTGTGGGTGAGCCATGTGCTTTGCAATTTACTTGTGTCTTCCAAACCTGCTCAGGCCGGATCTTGTACATAGCATTGCCATTAATAATAGAATGTTGCTGCAAGCAGTAACTTTATGATTGGATGCATCAAAAATTACTAGACTACTTGGCAAGCTGCTGTTGCCAAGTGACTTAGTATACAGTGGTCAGGGGCCCAGCAGCAAGCCAGGAGCTCCTTTTTGAATAGAGAATCATTTTAGGCAGAAGAGATTATCATAGCTTTGCTTCAGTCTCTTAAGGGTCTGTGCTGTGATTCCCTTCTAGGGCTCCCTATTGCGCCCATTCTACCACAGACCTTTCAAGTACCACTGGATGCTCAACCTTAAGGTTCAGACCTCAAGGCAGCTTGCACCTGAGCATAGACCATATGTTAAATTCATTCTTATCTTGGATCCCTCACAAAACTGGTGGCCTTCTAAGTTATCCAGTAAGTGTGTAAGAGCAGTACACTCAAATTTGGTTCATGCTGTCTTCAAAATCCAAATAGTTACACCAAACATATTGCTTCTTTTTTTATGGAAGGTGGTGCAATCTGCAGCTAATGTTTCTAAATTTAGAGGGTATATCCTCACATATATCAGACCGCTGGGTGATTGGAAAAATCCTGATATGATGACTTTCCATTTCATAAGAAAGCTCTAGCACACCTATGTCTTACTGAAGCATCTGGCTGCTTGTTCCTTCTTTGTCATTAGGTAGAATGGGCAAAATATCATTAATATAGTGCAATGTAATGGTGATGTTCTGTGGGACATATGATGTTTAAGGACACTCAGGACTAGAATGCTAGAGAACGCATTATAACTATAAAACAAGACATTGATGTTTACTCTACCACATAGAGGTGAACCATTTCTGAATACATATATTTAGAATATATTAGTATATATACATATATGCATATTTATATAAATTTCTGTGTATTAAGTAACAATGGATGTGGCTTATTTTCTCCGGTAAAGATACCACAAAGGCATCAAAACCAGTTAACATTGATTATAATCCAAAACAACTGCTAATTTTGGCACCAACCAAACAGGTGAGTTAAACAGGGACATGATATGAATCATTTTCTCCACATCTCTCTAGACTCTGATGGTGGCCCTAATGTCTGTGTGGGGTTAAATTCTGCTATTAGATTATTATTTGTTTGGGGATGACGGTTGCACAGACTCCCACTTGATCTTTCCTATCAAAATAATCTTTCCTCTATGGGTCAGGGAACTGCTCCATTGATTCCACCAGTTACTCAGTACATGCATTCTGAGTACATATTCAGGAATTGGGGAATAACCACAATTTTTAATTCAAACTGTGAAACAGACTGGACCATATCTCCATTCATTGCCAGACTCCCATAGCCTCCCTCCCTCCAAATCTGACCTAAGGACAGTGGTGGAATGGTGGGTTTCTAGAATTTAGTGTCAACGTGGAGCCAGTATCTAATTACCTCAGGAATGCCTAGGCATTTTCCTTTTTTCCAGACGTGTTCAAACCAGTACATGACAGCAGGCTTCCTGGAAAAGGTTTAGAGGAAAATGTATAGTATACATTGTGGTCGTCTTTCAAGTTTCTTCTTCATAAGGACCTGAGCCCTCCCTCAGTAAAGGAGTGGCAGGTCTGTGAAGGGACTCAAGTCTATGAACTAGGTAAATAGCCATGGATACCTACTATGTTGACAAGAGTCAGTTTTCTGACTTCTAGAAGAAGAAATGTTCGAAATATATAGATCAATCAATTCTTCTTCAGGGTCTCTATTCATTATGGAGAGAAGTTTATGATCAACCAGAAGTTTATGATCACAGGAATCATAACATATTGTGGATCAAAACATATTATTTTACACTCCCCCCATGCTTTTTATGGTAATTGCAGCCACTCTGTCTCTAAAGGTTAAACATCACTATTCCAGGATCCAATTATTTCCACTGACATCACGAGCCTAATTCCATAGTAGCATCTCCTATAGCTTTTCTAGGTTATTAATGCTCCCTTCACCAATGTGTTTCTTTATTCGTTGGTAAAAAAAAAAGAAATTCCCTGGAGAAAAGCCTACTTGAATGCTACAATTAGCATGTGGCTAAGAGTTTGCACATAGTAGATGCACTTAAATATTCTGGTATTTCAGGGACTTTGGACTCCTTCCTCTAGAGTATGCCATGGAGGTCCCAACATCTCAACCTCATTAACAATAAGAGAACTGTGAGACTAGGCTTCAATTAATCAGCCTTTCACAGTATTATTAGTGCTTGACGGACTTGAACCAAAATATTTACAACAAATTCTGATTGAGTGCATCCAAATTTATAAATTCAGCCAGATCAGGCTTTATTTTTAGCTTTCTTTGGCCAAAAATACTTAGAATCTATTTCAACACATGTTTTTCAGACACTTGGTGATCAATTATGGCAAGATCTTTCAACCTCAGTGACTGCATCCTTTCTTTTCTAAGAAGAGACTGTAATTCTTTCTCTGATGCATGGAGAGTAACTAGAAAAACTAGGTAAAGAAAGAACTGGTGGAACCACTGGATTCCTTACGATGATCACACTGATTCATGTGACCTCAAGAGATTCATCAGAGGAATTGATGACCAGTTAATCCAGATGACTTTGACCACTCACCTGCTGTCTTACTCAGAGAGGCTATCCTCCACTGATCCAATTGACTCTAAACTCCATTCCTTTTGCTGTCTGTAAATCATACGACACAGACTCATGCTCTAATCCTTGTTTAACATAATGCTGTCAATTGAGCATAACTCAAAATTTTTGACATTGCTGTGTACAACCTGCACTGATCTTTAATATATGTATTTTTTAATTTACTCCTGTTTTTTAGACATATACATGCTCCAGCCCTATCCTAAGCATTCGTATCTCTGAATCACGGCTTTGTTTTCTAGCTATATATTTTTCTAATAAATAAAAATGAAAATAAATACCCAACTACTATTTTCAAATTTTCCCCTGAAAATTTTATGTATTCAGCAGTGAGAAGTAACTAGACCTAGATGCATCATATAGAAAAACTTCATGAGTGCTAAAGAGGCAAAAGAAACTACACACAAAAGATTATTACAATGGACTAAACGTTTATGTCCCCCTAAAATTCATTCATATGTTGAAAATCAGTTGCCGGTGTGATGGTATTAGGAGGTGAGGTCTTTGGGAAGTGATTAGGTCATGAAGGCAGAGCCCTCCTGAAAGCAATTAGTAGCCTTATAAAAGACACCTGAGAAAGTAACCTTGCTCTTTCTGTCCTGTTGAGGTTACAGCATAAAGACAGCAGTCTAGACACCAAATCTCCTCCTCACCAGACACCAAATCTTCCAGCATCATGCTTTTGGACTTCCCAACCTCCAGACCTGTGAGAAATAAGTATTTGCTGTTTATAAACTAGTTTATGGTATTTTTGTTGTAACAGTCCAAATGGACTAAAACAAAGGTGTACTGTAAAATTCCGTCATATATAATAGCATTTAGATATGGAACAAAAATATACAAAATCAATCTAGGTTTTTAGAAATTGGATTAGTGGCTATCCTTGTTTGGGAAGGACTTGTATCAGTAAGGAGAATTATGATTAACCTTTCTTAATCTGGGTGATAGTTCCACGAGTGTGTTCAGTTAATGGGAAATCATCAAATTGTGCACTTATTTTATATATATATATATGTATATACACACACACTCTGTGCATCCCCATTGTCTTTTTCCTTTGTTTCCAAAGTTGCTAACTTTTTCTCCTGATTTTTCTACATTTCAAAGTAGGATGGTCTGTCTTATTGCCCGGTGCATTGTCCCTTTGTAGTATCCAATAATATGCCAACTACCCATAACCTTGAGTTTTATAGCACGTAGACAATAAAGCAGAGTTGTGCTTTCAACATAGAGTTTTTAATGTTTCACAAAGATTTTAGAGAAAAAGTTCTTATTTGGACCTTTTAACTTCCATCTCCCTTTAAAATTCTCATGTAAGATCTTAGCTAGGACCCAACACTATTCAATTCTTCTTTCTTTCGCTCCTGGTCCAGGTTACTTAGACCATGTAGATATGTCTTGACATCTCTCCACTTTCCCTCTGAACTCTTTCTCAGAACTTTTGTTCCCTTGCTTCATTGATTTCCAAAGTCTTCTAAATACTCAGGCAAAAGAGTTATATTCTCAAATAAGAGCTTCCACCACTTCCACTATGCATGTAATGTGGATGAATTTAATGACTACCTTAGCTATATCCCAGCTCTAAAAGTCTATGAAGTACCATTAATATATTTAATAGATTACATGCTGAGTATTACTTATTTCACCAAAGCTTCATTGACCCTTAGCTCTTTTGTCAAAAGCTCAATAAGCTTTCTGCAAGTATTTGGTAAATAATTACTCAAGTGACATCACTTGAATAATTAATTTTAAAGGATTCTTCAGAGAGTTGCAATGGTGGCACTTCTATTACTGTTTATTTTTAAGTGTCATTTAAGCAAATTGTGCAAATCAAATTGGTCATCTAAGTGTGCATGTACATGTGTGTATTAACAGAGTTCAGGAATTCAGAAATTAATTGTAGTTAATTCAATGATGACAAGGCTACAATGATTATTAAAATAAAATCTAGATGCTAATTTGTATCCTATGGGTTCCAGTGACTTTTGAATTCTGCTTTATTATAAAGAAAATTATAAAGAAAAGAATATTTTTCAAAATAGAGTTCACATCTACCTTACAAAGCTTAGGAAATCTTAGTACACATTAGAGTGTCCTAACCGAGTTGGATCAACCACATGGTTAGCCTGATGATTGTGCAGAAAAGAACTTTGAAAACTGAATGAAAGAAGAGTTGATTCAATGACTTGAGTATTGATGAGCCTAGGACATCAATGGATATAAGTTAACGTTAAAGAGAATACACATAGTATTTTTACCAGTGGTCTTCCAGATACTTCTCTAGTTAAGGTCAATTGAAGGGTGCTTTTTGGCAATTTGTCACTTGAGGCTAGTGTTGATCCTTAAATAACAAATCTAATTGACTGCATTTTTTTAAAGCACATATATGGCTTTTTCCATTTAAGCCATTTGAGAGAATAGATCTATTAATTTCGTGGCAGTTTTAACATTTCATTGATGTGTTTCAAATCATATTTTTGGACACTGGTATATGAACCCCTTCACGACAGGATCTATATCTCATTCAACTCTGTGACATAGACTCAGTCAATTGTAGATGCACAGTAAGCGTTCAGGGGCTGACCTCTAGTATGTGGGAATCTACATAACAGTTATTAAGATCTAAGGAGGCTCTGATGTAGTATGCAGACAACAGCTTTTGACTTTTTCTAGGACAATTTTCTTGTTTAACTTTTATCAAAGTTTTCTGCATGACAAGGCTCCTAGCGTTTAGGTTTTTGGCAAAGTGACATAAATCAAAAGTTTAAATTGAAGAAGGCTCAACCTATCCCTTTTAAATGAAGGAGCTGACAATTTTGGGATTTATAAGTATTTAAGCTGTCAGTGGCCACCCAGTGTCTTGCTAATGATTTTTCCCCTTTAGATGACAAATCCAACTGATTAACTGTCCTAATTGCTACTGTGCACATCTTTCCTTAGCAGGAGTCTGAGTAATTTGGAAGATGTTTTTTAACTAAAAATTTACTTGAAGCTTTAAAATGGAGACAGAAAATTTCTTTATAAATATACTCATAATACTTAAATATACTCCGTGGCTGAGTCAGAAGGACAAGTAAACCTAGACACGTTCAGTGATTTATTTGAAAAGTAAGAGTGTGTTAAACTTTAGGAAAAATGTCTATAAAATGATATAACACATTAAAAACAAACATTTTTGAAGAATGACTATAGACATAACCAAAAGGTTTTTCTACTCTAAATAAAAATTAACTTAAATTCATTTAAAAATTAATCTTCTTAGAGGATTTAAATTCTATGTACCATATCCCTAACATATGTCAATTTATACAACACTTTGCAAAAATTACATTGATTACTTAAGAGTTCATAAAAAACAAAAATGATTATTGAAATTTTTATGCTTTTTCTCTTCTTGTTCTTATAACAAAATAAAATATTAGTTAATTCTGTTTCACTACCATTTCCTGTTAATGAAGATTTCAATATGCAATTGGTTCAATATAATTTTAGTAAATATAGTTACCTACATTATTGATTGATTTAAAAATGGCATTCAGTGAGTCTACAGATAATATAACAAATATATAAATTTATTTCTAATTAATAACTAAAGTTTTCTAATCATAAATATACTTTTCCAATTATATGATTCTAATGCAATTATTCTTAAGACATCTGCTGTTTGGAAACAGAGAGGGCTCTTAGGAGTGAAGAAAAAAAGCAGAAAATCCAATTAAATGACTGTTTTAGTAAGTCATGAGCACATAGATACAATGGTGGATGAGATAGGAGAGCGTGGAGATGTTCTCCAAGTAATTTAGTGATCCTTCAATGTCTCCGTAGTAAAATAGCTACAATTATATCTACTTATAAGATTAAGATTATACAGTGTCTCTAATTAGCACAGTGCTTGAGTCAGAGTGACCACTGTTCCTGTTTGCCCTGGACTAAGGGATTTCCCAGGGTGTGGACATTCAGTGTCAAAACCAGGATAGTTCCAGATAAACTGAATTAGTCACCCTACGCCTTCTCTTCACTTCTCCATCTGCGTCCCATCATCCCATAATATTTTAATGGGAGTTTCAAAAGAATACCAGGTCACTCCATCCCAACTACTGATTTTATTTCTTGATCTTCCTTTCCGGTGAAAACCTCTTAAATGATGAGTCCACAGTATCCAACCTCATGGTTGGTATTGTTGCATTTGACCAATGGGATACGGATAGTTTTTAAATAATGCAACAAAACAACTTCAACACAAGCAATATTAAGCTAGTTAATTAATGACAAAGTAAGATTGTCTCTGAGATTTTTGATAGATATAATGAGTACACATTTATCCCAGTTTTGAATCAGCATCCCAATAAAACATATCTTCACAATTATAATCACCTAAGTTATAAGTGGATAATTTTAGACAGATAATTTGATGATCTAGACAAATAAATTATTCTTCTCAGGCCCACTGAACCAATAGGAGATATATATATACATATCTCCTATTGCAGATGGGAGCAGCCTCTCCTCCATAGTGTAGCAGAGGCTAGAACTTCAGGCAAGAGTTGATATTCCATCTGAATCTGAAATCTGTACGGCAGTCCAGCAGGCTGGAAACTCAAGAAGGATATTTATGCTGCAGTCTTGAGGCAGAATTCTTTCTTTTCGAAGTAATCTCACTTTTCATTCTTAAGGCCTTCAGCTGATTGGATGAGACCCAGACATATTATCAAAGATAATCTTTCCTTGCAGTCAACCAATTATAGATGTTAACCTCATCTACAAAAATACCTTCACAGTAACATCTAACTGGTATTTGAGTAAACAGCTGAGTACCATAGCCTAGCCAAGCTTGCACATAACACTAACTATCATATGTATTCCATTTTTCCTGGAGGTTGACAAATATTTAAGAAGATATAAATGATAGTGTGGTTAAAATGTCTTATGGCTTCACGGACCACACTAAAGTCAATGCCAAGATTATTTTCACCACCAAAGGGTTCTAATGTCAATTTTGGGACCTTTTGACAATTATAACACATATACTCACAACCTGTTTCTTGACTGCTTGACTGTAATCATCATGCAACACTGACCCTATTCACTATTCTGGTTCCCATGTGTGCTGCCCACAAAGTCACTTATGGAAGCTGTAGTGTTACCACTGCCCATGATGACAGTGCCAATGTTTATGTGGATATCAAAGCTTAACCATAAAACTGAAGAACATTCTTTGTCCAAAAAGGTATGAGAGCCAAGCATTTTGTCATTTTAAACTTCCCACATCAGTCTCAAACTATTCAATCCAGTCAAAAGTGTGAGTTAAAAAATTAATTCATATTTCACTTAGTTGAATGTATCTAAATTAGCACTTAAATCTGTTATATATGTAATAGGAACAAAAACGAGAGAAAAATCAAAATTGGAAAGAGGAACAGTCAAAAACGTGTTTCTTTTCAGATGTTGAATGGGTATTCAGAGAAAAAAGTGTTTGTCAACGAACTTCCAGAAAAGAAGGTCATTCTTAGGCCGTATGTAGATTTTGACTGTCTGTTCCTGAGGAAGTAGGGGAATTGACAATATATACTTTATCTGCCTCAGATGGTGGTTGTGTTTCTGTGAAATAATAACAAAATCATCATTAACCTAACCCTATCATGTTCATTTGACAATTTAACTTTAACTTATAAAGACTCAAATTGTATTCTAGGCTTGTGCATGTGTATCCACTAAGTGGAGAGTGGAGGGAAGCAGACAATCATAACTCTGTCCTTTTAGCCCAATTAACTATGGAAAAATCTTTCATAACAAACTCTGTGCATCCTCATCTTACTGTTTAGTTAATAATTTGCTCATTAATGGCTTTGGAAACACTCGTGGTTGGACAGAAATTGTCCATTTAAAAAGTAATGAGAAAAATACATCCAGGATTCTGACAAGTTGTTTTTAAAGACTTTTGAAGTGAAAGTAAAGCGAAAACAATTACTTCTAATGGAGAAAAATATTCTGCAGTCTGATTTGCATGTTAACTCCTTTAAAGTGCCATTATCTGAAACATCAGTAGCTGCTAAATTTCAAAGGGTTCCTGGCAGCTTTTGGAGTTTTATTTTAATTTCGTTTTTGTGTTCACACACCGAAAAGTTTCAACTGGGAATTTGACAGTGCTTTTTAATAAATGCTTTTGAATACACTCTCATTTTTCAGAGACACCTATGTCTCAGCTGTGGGAAGAAAGGAGTTCTGAAGTCGTGAGGATTCAGACAAAGCCGCTCTTACTGCTCACCTCCATCTTCATTCAGTGTGTTCCTGATGCATCAAGACTCAAAACACCACATAAAAATTTAGATATCTGAAGTTTTCTTTCTTTTTTTTTTTTTAAAGATTTTTATTTTTTTCCTTTTTCTCCCCAAAGCCCCCCGGTACATAGTTGTGTATTCTTCGTTGTGGGTCCTTCTAGTTGTGGCATGTGGGACGCTGCCTCAGCGTGGCCTGATGAGCAGTGCCATGTCCGTACCCAGGATTCGAACCAACGAAACACTGGGCCACCTGCAGTGGAGCACGCGAACCCAACCACTCGGCCACGGGGCCAGCCCCTGAAGTTTTCTTTTTTAATTCAAATATTCAATTTGTTAGGCAAACAGAATATTTATATAATGTAATAGTCCAAAACTAACGTTTGGTAAATCTGGCAGCAGACAAAATTACTCAGATTAAAGAGCTTTATATTTGTCATTGTGTCTCTGTTGTCAAATGAATGACTGCCAGTAAAAGAAGGCTGGCCAGCCATCTAGGAGGCACATTTTTTTTAAAGAAACCCTAGACATTAATGTATATATATATATGTGTGTGTATATATATGTATAATTATTACTATTATTATTTTGATGATAGTGATGATGATTAGTGAGTCAAATTTAGTAATGAAGGAAATGAAATTTAAGTCTGAATGCTTGGTTTTGAATCCCAGTTTCAAATTTTGTAACTTGAGGCCGATTAGTTGAACTCCCTGTTCTTCATTTATTCATCTATCATACTGTACCTACCTCACAGGATGTCGTCAATAAGAAAAGTATCTCTGGTTTCCTCACGTTTGTTTCCATGATTGGATAAACTACAAAGCTTGCTGGAAAATTGAATGAAGAAAAATTGCACATGATTCCCTATTTGTATCAGTGTAGCAACTATTTAACATATTGGTTTTACAAATATGTTTTTTGTAAAATTACTGCTCTAGTTCTCGCTCTCATGTTGCTCATGTCTTTGCCGTGCCCATGCCATGTTCTTTTCGATTTTTAGACAGAAACATTAGATAGCTCCATAGAAACCTGTGTTTTCTCCTTTAGTTGTTTTATCCAATTATGAAATTTATGGAGAAAAAGATCAGTGCCATGTTTCAATACTGACAAGTGGAATTATTTTTTTAACAAAAGAAATGGAAACTATGATTTGTAACAAGTATTAAAAATTCATTTACTAGCATGTTAATTATTGTGTCAAATGCTGCTAGGAACATAATTTTTGTGGACAGGTTATAAACCAATGAATACAACAGAACTGATTGATACAAAAGTAAGAAGTAAATTTTTTATTGTGGGTCTGTTTTAAAATACTTTTTAATTATTTAATAACTGATAATGTCAAAAACTTAAATAATATGAGCAATCTGCATAATCTTTATCTTACCCAAATGGAAAGAAATATAAATTAATTTAAATAATTTTCCAAATGTGTATAGATATTCTCTTTTAGAATAACATAGGTTATATATTTTTATATATGCATATTATATATAAAACGTATTAGTATGTATTAAGTATTCACATTTTTGTTTAAACTACCTGGCAATTCTGAGTAAATAGGGTAGGAAGAACATAATTAAAGTCCATTTTGAAATTGTAACTAAAATGCATTCATATACCTAAATCAAACCAAGAGAATTTTCTATGAAAACTTTGAACGTGGAGAAAATTCAATTTGAATTCCATATGCACATTAAAAGGACTGCAGGAAGCCCTGAGCCTTTATAATGGCACCTTGCAGGTGGATGGAAATGTTGATTGAATAGACAGAGGGAAAAAAGTATAGAAATTTCTCCACTGCAAGCAATAGAACTAAATAACAAACTAGTATAAATACTTGAGCTTAAAAATTATGACAATTTGTGGTACATGTACCTGAAACTGGAACATGTCCAGAAGTTGCGAAGGCTTCAGTCAGGCTTGAGTATCTTCAAAGACTGGAATTTGTTGCATTTCTCTTCTCTATCTTCCGCTGTGTCTGCTTCATGCTAAGGCTGGAAACTCTCATAGTCACAGAATGGCTACCAGCAGCTTTCAAAGCAACAGCTTTCCTCATTCAACTCCAGCTTATGAAATGATACTCCCTCAATAACTTTTGTTGAAAATCAAGAATGCTTGTTCCCAAGAAGCATATATACAGAATATACACTCTACTCATATCTCATTGATTTTAATATGATCATGAGCCCATTCCTGAATTAAAGAGTATAAACAGCTTGAAGGGGTGTGGTGAATACCTTGGAAGAAAGATTTGAGGATAGATTCAGCTTCTGGAGAGTTACTTGCACTGCATGGCGAAGGGGTGAATGCTCGAAAAGCAATTCAGAAAATGTTTTCAAAAAGAAAGGAGAGTGGATGATGGTCAGCTCAAACCAGTAAGTGGCTTTTCCCATGTAGTTAAAAAATATTAGTATATCTTGTAATTCTTGAAGGAAAAGGTGGTAGTCTTAAGAGTCTATATAAAAGTAATAGAGAAATACTATAAAAGTACTAATTTCAAATATGAAAATTATATACAGATCAGAAAGAATGAATTTTACCCATTAAATAACTAGTCCTTCAACATAACATGCTAGAACAGTGGTGGAAAAATTACACCAGTAGAAAAAAAATGCCCTGGAAAATTGTTGCTATAAGTTGAAGGAGTAAATCCACCATATAAGATTTTAATGTAACTAAAGATTTTCCTAAGCTAATCTGAATTGAACAAGGAATCCTCATGAAGCCTGAAATTTATGGTGTTCAGGAAAACTGTTTACAACCAGAAATTAAGCTCATTTTAGTATAAGGAGCTTTGCATATAAGCTGATTTTAGGAACTGCTAAAATTCGAAATGTAAATGGCTTTAACCGAATGGTATCCTTGCATTGTAATATATACAGTCCATCATGGCATCTTCGTTTCCCATAAATCATTGATGTTTTCAATTCACTTTGTTAAGCCCCAAAGCAGCCAACAGATTGGACTGCACACATTTCACAAATGTGTGGCTCAGAGGGGTTTAATTCCTTTGTGGCAAGGAAATCCGTGTGCATGTGGTGATAGGTCTAAAATTTATTGTATTTTGTGTTTTTTATATTGGCACCTGAGCTAATGACTGTTGCCAATCTTTTTTTCCCCTGCTTTCTCTCCCCAAATCTCCCCATTACATAGTTGTATATTCTAGTCGCGGATCCTTCTAGTTATGGCACGTGTGACGTTGCCTCAGCATGGCCTGAGGAGCAGTGCCATGTCGGTGCCCAGCATCTGAACTGTCGAAACCCTGGGTTGCCGCAGTGGAGTGCACGAACCTTACCACTCAGCCACAGGGCCAGTCCCCGTCTAAAATTTAAAAAAAAAGCAAAGGGCTGTATCTCAGTACAAATACATGGCTGGTGGTTACACATCCCTATCAGATCTCAGGAATATAAATACATCTGTCTACTTTTTCAGGACCCTAAGAGTTTTTAAAGCTGCTTTGATAATTCATTTCTAAATTTCTTCATGGATATTCATTCATCTTTTAGACATCTAAATCAATATTTTCTCTTCTTTTACTTCTACATCTGTGCTATTAATAATCCTTTCCAATTATTCGGTGCCTAATATGTACCAGCAACCGTGCCAGGAGCATTATCTACTTTATCTCTAATAGTAACAATTTTTGTTCATGTTATGTATTCTAGCCCCCATTTTAATTGTGGAGAAACTGAAATTCAGAGAAATTTTTAAAAATTATCCAGTCATTAAAGCTATAAAGAGGCAAGGCCTGGATTTGATCTTAGGCATATGAAATTTTTCTGGGCAGAAAATGCCACTGTAACCATTCTATCTGATTACATTTTTCTTCGTCATATATTTAGGTCAAAAATGAAGTATTTGTGTTAAGGGACGAATGCCAATTTCATATTAGTCTTGTTTTCGAAATGTAGACCTACATTGCGTAGATATAAACATATGGAAAAGTAAGGAAGAAGAAAAAATGTTCACTCCTAATTTCATAAAACATTGGCCCTCTCATTTGGAAGACTAAAATATTTGGGGATGGAAGAACTGATTTTCTTAGAAAAGAATAAAGTCAATAACTCATTCTTAATACCATTGCATCTACAGAAAGAGCAGGGAACCCAATAGAGGCTTAGAAGATAATAAATCCAGATATTATAACTAGCTCTAATTTTTCTCCTCTTGGGCTGGTACCTGTGCAGGGTGTTTTGTGTTTATTTTACCAAATCCACCCTCTAAACTTTTCCTCCTGTGTCATTGGAAGCTGAGCTGTATGGGATGTATCTCCCTGCTGTCACATGCTTGGGCTTCTCTTTGGGTTCAGCCAATGCGAAGTTCTGGCAGAAAATGAGAGAATAGGAAGAAATTGAGGTTAGGTTTTTAGTTTACAGACTCCCTTCAGGGTCACTGTCAGACCCCTGCATTCCTCTGATGGAGAGAGCAGTTCTCGTCAACGGGTCCTCTCAATACATGTACCCACCGTGGGTTTAGATAAGAGCTCTCCTTGCTGCTATTTGAGATCAAGTTATGAAAAAACTACCCGTTTTTGCTAACCTCAGGGTCCTGCAACATTCCTTGACAGTTTCTTCATACCTGTCCATACTTTAGTACAGGATCCATTTATTATACTTTCCTCAGTTACTCACTGTGAATGTTCCATCTTTCTCCAGCTGGGACATTGACTAATCCAGTAATCGGTTTTTGGAGTAGCTTTAGGAAACAGGGCTTTCCAACTTTCAGGGTTGTAGAATCAGATCAAAATAAGATTTCATGATTGAGCCACTGATATATTTGAGAGGAGAAGAAATAACCTCTTTGCTTGGAGTAATGGGCCAATAGTAATTCCACGGCATGTGGTGGCATCATGATAACTCAAATTATCCCCACTGGTAGCATGGGATGAAGGATGTTGTGCAGATGGAGGTCAAGTGGCTAGAGAAAATGGTAACTATGGTAACGATCATGGTTATCAAGATTGTAGAGTCAATTGGCTTTTTCTCACAAGCCTAGAAAGCATAAAGAGTGAAAAGGACAAACTGAAGTCCTTGAATGCCCAACTAAGAAAAAACTAAGAAAAAAAAATCAAAAAATCTTTCGGGCCGTTTTGAAGAGGCTCTCATCTCCTAT
This sequence comes from Equus caballus, assembly GCF_041296265.1. NCBI lineage: Eukaryota > Metazoa > Chordata > Mammalia > Perissodactyla > Equidae > Equus > Equus caballus. Next base: position 34,989,397 of record NC_091710.1, on the reverse strand, counting down.
AGTTGAGGCAAATATATGCTAAAAGCTGTTAAATTACAGCACTCTTTAAATATAAAATCTTGAAAGAAATTTATGTTAAATTAAGGTCACGAATTTAAAAGAAAAAGAAAAACTTTTTAAGGCAAAGAAAAACTCTGAGGCAAGGAGTGGAAACTTTAGAGCAGAGTTAGTCAATGCTAACATCTTTGAACAGCCAAATGCCCCTGAGCCCAACTTGCCAGCAAAGATATCTTCCCTCAATGCCCCCAGCCACCCGATACACACACACACACACACACACACACACACACACACACACACACAGAAGGAACCAGCGTCCTTCTGCATAAAAGAATTTGATGGTTGATCCTTGTGTTAACCATGTCTTTTGTTTTCTATTATGAGGCTTTGACATCTGAGATCTTGCTGACCCTGGAGAGACTGTTCTCGCTATGTCAACCAGTTCCCAGAAACAGTAAACACCTCAAATGTGAGTGTACTTTTTAAGTACAAACCAACTAATCCAGAGCCCACACCTCAACCACCTCCTTTGTTGGGTTCTTGCTCTCTGGGCCATCAGAGCTAATCACCCTAGGGCCGGGAACCAGACAACTAGAGATACGCCCCAGAGCATGCTGAAACTATTCAAACTAGCCAATCCTAAGTCTGCTTCCCCTGTCTTACCCATTCCTTCCTACAGAAACTTTAAGAAAGGCTTTTGCCACAGTTCCCCCATCTCCCTCTGACTCTCAGCTTCCCATATGGCCCCCCATGGCATGGCATGTCCCCTCTTCTTGGGACCAATAAGTAATAAACTTTTCATTAAAACAAAATATCTTTTAAATGGCTGCCCTTTTCTAATCTGTTGGCCTTACTATACTTCAAATTTTCATTAATATACAATATATATATATGAGGAAGTTTGGCCCTGAGCTAACATCTGTAGCAATCTTCCTCTGTTTTGTATGTGGGATGCCACCACAGCATGGCTTGATGAGCAGTGTGTATGTCCACACTCGGGATCTAAACCTGCAAACCCTGGGGCTGATGAAGCAGAGCATGTGAACTTAACCACTACACCACCAGGCTGGCCCCCAATACACTATGTTTTAAAACAGTTATCATGCTGTTTCTTCAAAAGAGGCTGCTGATTCTTCTCAGGGCATACATCTAATCTCACCTTTATGTCTTCAAGTCCATAAAAAGTTATTTATAGGCTTCACTGGAAAGTTCATGGCATGTCTGAAGAGGAGATAATCTATACTCCAAATATGTCATGGGATGCCAATAATTTCTATCAGCATGAGTTGGGGAGTGGACCCTACAGATATTAAACCAGAAAGGATAAAATATAAGCATTTATTGAAATGGATATATTGATAGGTTTACTTACCCAGGATTTAGGATGTATTATATTGAATCAAGTGCCTGGGAATAGTGTAAATAGATCTTTAATCCTACAAATTCCCCTGAACCTGTCTTGCTAACTTTCTTTACTATCTTAACCAGTTTAACGTTGAACTCAGCGGTAGCCTACAGTCATCAAGGATCAGATGTCAGAACTTCACTGGCTTAGAGTGAATGTTAGACTGATTCAGTTATGCATAAAATGCTCATCCAGCTATAGGAATCTCCTTCTCTGCAATGACCCACAGGAGACTCCATTCACTAAATAGTTGAGAAACATACTGGTGAGAGGGGCACCAGCATGGAAAGCTCTGTAGTGGCTGTTTTCAGTAAACCAGAGCTATCAATGAGGGATTCTGCATTAAATTGGGCTCCATCATCTCAACAGGAAGGCAGAGGTGCACAGGTCAGGTGGCAATGTTGAGTTGTCATAGATGATGTGAATACATTTAGAATAATAAGCTACTGAGTTGGGTGATGATCTTATTTTTGAAGGACAGAGTTTTGTGGCAATGGTTAATTGATCATGAAGTTACCAGGAATAAAGTAGATTGGCAGCCTAGACATGTTTAATACATCCAAGTAGAAAATTCTAGGGCTAATGGGCAGAAATCTAACACGAGTTACGGTGAGAGACGTCAGGCACATCTTGTGACTGTTTTCCCAATGTCTGGGTAGGTAGTGGGAACAGATATACTTAGTGACTGGCAGAATCCCGATATAGGTTCCAGGATCTGTAGAGTGAAGGCTGTTATGATAGAAAAGGTCAAGTGGAAGCTCTAGAAACTGTCCATTCCTACCAAGAGAGTAAATAAAAAGCCAGGGCAATCTAAAACTGACTCTCAAAGATTAGTACCAGCTACAAACATTTTAAAGATGCAGGGACGGTGATTCCTGCTACGTCTTCATTTAATTGCCTGTTGGCCAGTGCAAAAAAGAACAGCTCATGGAGAACTATAGATTACTGCAAAATTAATCAGGTGATGACGACAATCACAGCTAAGTTGCTGAAGTTGGTGTCTTTACTAGAGTTAATCGACATACACAGTCGCTTGTGTACAGGAGCTCCCTTTTTCCCATTCCTATCAGTAAATTCACCTGAAGCATTTTTGCCTTCATCAGCAGTGATGATGGTGCACCCTTACTCTCCTGACTTCCAGGTTTGTCATCATAAAGTCGAAAGATCTCTTGCTCCTGCTGATACATCATAACTGTTATTCTATATGGATGACAGCATTCTAATTGAATCATATTATGAGAAATTAATATTGAATAATTAATAAAATTTCAAAATGTCGTAACAAGACATATTTATGCAAAAGAATGGGTTCTAAACCTTACAAGACTTCAGGGACTTGCCACCTCAGAGAACTTTCCATGTGTTCAGTAGTGTAGAAACAATCTCAGAATACCCTTTTTTAAGAGAAAGCAAGTTTCTTTACCTTGCGCTACGGGTGCAAAGAGGTTCAGTGCTTGTTGGGATTCTTTCAATTTTGAGACAACATGTATCATATTTACTTGCGCTTCTCTGACCCGTTACTGTATAATCCATAAATCTGCCAGTATTGAATGGTGCCTGGAATAAGAAAAACTGTGCATCAGGGAAAAGATGACTTGCAATTTGGATTCAATTAGCAGACCCGATAGTATCCAAAGTGTTTATGGCAGGCAGAAATGCACTATGGAGCCCTCAGAAAACCTCAACGGGAGAATTAGCACAGACCCCTCAGGTTTGAGAGTAAGTCCTGGCCCTTTCAATTGGTCACTCTTCTCCATTTGAAAAACACCCTGTGACCTGGTACTGGTCCCCAGCAGAAACAAAATATCTGACCGTGGGATAGCAAGTAATAATGTATCACTACCTGCACATAATCAGCAGGATGTTAGCTGATCTACTGAATCATAAAATTGGATGACTACAGTAGTACGCCACTGTGTAATGGAAAAGGAATTTACAAGACTGGATCTGAACAGGTCTGGAATGCACAGATAAACTGCAGAAGAACCAGGCTCAGATGCACATGTCTTCATTGCTTTACCACCTCTCTCTCAACGTACATCTATGATTAATGTGACTATGCAGTTAACATCCAAACCAGGACACTTTGGGGAGTGAAAAGTGGCACTATTAATAATTAAGATGGGACAGTGGGTGTAAATCAGGAGTGTTCTGGGCAAACTATGATCTATCATCACTCTGCTTATGACCACCTGACAAAGAAATAAATGAAATAAAGAAAATGTATGGGTTTGGTTTATAGAATAATGTGTACCATACGCAAGGAACAGTCAGAATTGGACAGTTGCTACATTACAGCCCCATTTGGGTGTCCTTGAAAGGCTGTAGTGTAGGGACATCCTTCTCATCAGCAGACTTTTTGGAGGTGGGGGGTACATCATATAAAAGGAGAGATATCCTGAAATACAGATCTATGCCCATTCATAGGCAATGGCTAATGGATTTGGTCACTAATCAGGGACTTGGAAAGAAGAAAATTGAAAGATTAGTGACAAGGAATTTGGTGGTGAGGTATGGAACTGTCAAAACAAGCAAAAAAGCATAAAAATATTTTTGACCCCTATAAATGCCTACCAGTGGACTGCCACTATGAATGACATGCTCAAAAATGAGATGGAGCATATGAACTACCTTGTGACTGCCAGCCATCCAGGTACATTCTCGATGGGCCTATTTACAAAGTGGATATTGACAGCAGGAACTGGGTCTGTGTATGGGTAGAACAAGAGGTATTTCCTCTCCCAGGCTGATTTGGCTACTACCCTTGTGGTCAACTTGCCAAAAGTTAAGTGCCAATGTTTCAATCCAAATTTTGTTTCATTCCCTGGGGATACTAACTGGCCACCTGGTGACATGTTGATTAGCTTGAATTCCTTATGTCATAGAGGCATTCATTAGATAGATTTTGTTATAGTAAAAAATCAATCTCAAACTATTAGCGGCTTAAAACAATAACAACAGCAGCAAATATGATTTCTTGTTCATGTTACATGTGTTGACTGCAGATCTGCTCACCCATTTGGCTTCTATTCTAGTATTCTACTCTGAGACCCACAGTGAAGGAGCAAATCCAATTTGGAACATCCTGCTATTGTGACAGAGGGCAAAATCAGAAGAGGCTGAAAGAAATCCATCACATAATTCATTAAAAGTCTCTACTCTCTGTATGCAAATGGCATAAATCATATCTGCTCATTTTCTTTTGACCAAAACAATTCACATGACTAAGCCTAGCAATGGCAGTAGGAAAGTATACTCCATATACTATTTCCCAGGATGATGGGGAAATCACATCACAAAGGGCATTGGAATATAACCCTCTGACAAGAAAAAGAGCTAATATCTATCACAATAAAGTAGTCTTCCACAAAATGAGAGGAAACCACTCCACTTCACTTGTACATAGACACAGGAATAAACATATATTCCAGAAACATATTCACTATCTCTACGCACAATTCTTCTGCTAGGAGTACCGTATATGGAATAACAGAATGCCTTATCAATTGCCATGGCATTCCATACAAAATATACTTCGATCAAGAGACACAATGCAAAGATGGCACACATAATTCATAGGTCTTATCACATCTTCCATCACCACAACACGTTTGATAGAATATTTAATAGTCTATAAGACTAGGGTATCAATCAAAGGGATGTGTTATATGCCTTAAACCAGTGGCCAATATATGTTGCAATTTCAGCTATAAGTGGAATTCAAGTGTTTAAGAAACAGAGTAGAATTGAGAGTTGTTTCTCTTACTATTGAAATCATAATCTATTAGAAGGATTTTAGCTCTCCATCTCCATTAATATGCGATCTCTGGATATTTAGATTTCTGAACTCAGAAAAGGAGTACTTCTACCAGGAAACACCATCACGATGTCATTAAATTTGAACCTGAGACTGCACTCTGATCAGTTTGTGTTCACTCCTATTATTTGGATGCCACAGGCAGATCATTGTGTTATCTGAAGTGACTGATCCTGATTCCCAAGGAGAAAATGTCCTGCTGTACCACAATGGAGAAAAGAAGGTTAATGTCTGGAACCCAGGTGATTCACGATTCACAGAGGGTCCCCATAGTAGTGCCTTAACCAACAGTTCAGATCAGTGGGAAAATGCATGAGGATAACCAAAGACTTAAATCCTGTAGGAATAAGGAGTTGAGTTACTCCACCAGATAAATAATGCCATCCAAATGGGGTGTGATTAAAAGTTAGGAGCACAACAGTTATGGGAGAAGAAGGCACCTGTGATTACCAACTTAGACCTGATGTCTATTTAATGAAGTGAGGACTATAGCCTCTATATTTATGGGATATATTTCCTTTATTTTGTTTTTCTAGTGGTAGCTAATATTTCACATTCCAGGTAGCTTCTAGAACTTTGTGTGCCTTTTGTATTAGGGACACACATTTCTCCCTCTAGAAATGATAAGAGTGGATGTCAAAGATAAAGGGATGGATTGAGCTCTATATTTTTCATTTACCCATTCCAAAACACTTTCCATTCCTTTCAACTCTAGTCTGTGACAAGATAGAACTATATGAACTGCATCAGTTGACATGTAAATAGATTTATGAGAGCAAGCATAAAGGCTGAAGACCTTGTTATTGCATGTTAACACTCACCCGTGAGCATCCACCACAAAAGAAGCATTAAATAGACAAAATGACTTGGCCAACAGATGTCAGCCAGTCTCTGTCATGAGTCATGGCCAGTGTTGGTGAAGTGTTTTTAAATGGAGTAGCCATGATGTAGTTTCATGGCTGGAGGCTAGGCATGGGCTTAATATGGACTCTCTCACGAAGGCTACACCAGCCACTGCAACTGCCAAATGTCCAAACTTCTAGCAACTGGAACCAATTCTGGGACCTCAATAAAACACCATGCCTAGAAACCAGTTGGAGTAGTGTGTTGTAGTTTGTCTTACTTGCCTTCCTCTTCTTAGTTTCCTCCAAGCAAAAGCAAGAGACCAACCATAATCCCAGAAGAGCTGTTCCCAGATGAGGTGAATTTACTGTATGAGCGGCAAAAAGGTTGGAATGTAGTGGAAGCTATGGTGTACCACCCAGATGCCACCTTTAGGACTAAACCAATCATTCCCTCAGCTGCTAGGAATATGGGCTACTGATGGCTAACAGCTAGTTCCCTCTGCAGGAATGGATTTGGCCAAAAGGAGCCAACTCATCATTTATGACTGCTGAGTATAGAGGTACAAACTGTGGACTGGCTGTGGAGTCTTTTGCAAATATATTGCAATTCAATTTCTCCCTGTACCCAGTGCTAATACCTGCACTTATTTCAGGTGTAATTTTGAAATGATCCTCTGATAAATTCCTGCTCACAAATCTGCTTTTCAGAGTTTGTTTCCTAGAGAATTCCTAATCATCACAAATAAGATATTGAAATTAAAATGCTTATTCACTATTTAGTAAGATAGTTTTCTTATTCAATCTAAGTAAGTTACACTGATAGCTTTAATTAATATTAAAGCATCTTTGCATTTCTGAGATCACCCATTCTTTGGTTGACTTCTGAGAATATCATGTTACATTCAATTAGCTGTAACTTTACTAGGAATTTTTGCTTCCACACATAAGAGATGTCTATAACATATTTTTCTTACTCTTTTTCTTTCTGAAAGGTTTTGCTATATTTCCTTTATCCTGATGTTTAGAAAACATATAAAAAAACCTTTAGAAAACTTTAAAGTTATATGATTTGATATGGGTCTTTTTTCACTCATGTCGTAGAGAATAATATTCTTCCACTCTGGAAGGGTTTCTGTATCATTTCTTTGGTAATTTCCTCTTAAAGTTTTCTATTTTTCTTTCTGGAACTCATAATAGTCAGATTTTGGGCATCTTAAATTGTTTCTTACTTTTCTTTTGTTTCTCTTCTATTTTTCCTCTCTTTTTCCTCATCTTTGTCATGGACGGTTGGTAGTGATAAAGCAAGAGGTTTAATTAGTAGAGATAAATTTAACAAAATTTAAGATATAGTTGGACTTTGGAAATAAAATTTATCACAATTACCAAATATTGATTCCAATTTTTAAGAATTGTTTAGGTAATTTTTGATGCTTTGTTTGACATTTTCATGAGGTAATAAATAACGGTGGACAAATAAGGATGGCAAACTCTCTAATAAAATAATCTGTTCAGTTTTCCATTTTTTAATTTCCAGGTTTCATATTTAAGTTTTATCCTATATCTAATTGTTTTATTTATTGTGAAATATAGCATACATACAATAAAGTGTAAGAACAATAATAATGAGAATATATGTATAAGTAAGACCCAGTCCAGAAATGGAAGAGAATAATGCCTCAGAAAACCTCCTACCAAACAATACTTTTTTCCCATAAAAAGCAAACCTATGATAGTCACAAGTTCAGTCCACCAAATATTTTAGGTTCTTCTCCACACAGATAGTAAGATTGCATACTCCATTCCCTGGAAATGAGATGTGGCTATGGTATTTGCATTACCCAATGAAATGTGTACAGAAGTGATGTATGTTCTTTCAGCCAGAAGCCTTGCACAAATGGGGCCAATTGTGCCAATTCAATACCTCTTGTTTCCCTCTTCCACATCAACCACCAACATCCAAAATAGTGGGAAGGTTATCATTTTGCCCAGATTGAGGGTAAACATTGGCTTCCCAGTCAAATTACAACAAACGTATAGCATCAATGAGAAATAAACCTCTGTTCTTTGATGTCCTTGAAATTTTGACATTGTTATATCAGTCCCATCCAGTCAAAGATAATGAGGAACAACCATAGTTACATGAAGCTGGGCTTCTGGGTGCTTGCTGAAACAAGGAAGACCATACACAATGGAGAATTGCAGGGAATGTCAGTATAGAGGTTTAGGAGAGACTGGTTTGTAGAATTTGGACTCATGTTAGGTAATTTTTGGATGGTTTCAAGTAAACAAGCAGGTATTTTTCTGGATTGGATGTTCTCGGTAAGCAGGGGTAATTCTATCATTTAGTATCTCAGTATTTTTTATTCAGAAGGCAAGAAGAACAGAAGGGCGCTATAGTTGGTAAAGAAGCAGCAGTTACATAGCTAGCCAAGTGAGGAGGATGTTTGGTTGTGAGCATGGTTTGCACAGAGTTCTTCTCTTTTTTCCATGTTCAGACATGATTACAGAGTGATTTTGTTTCTGCCTTGCTTTATCCTGGTTAGAATAACCTTGTCTAATGTTGGTGTTCTGTGAAATTATGTATGTCCAGCAAGAGAACACTAAACCCCAGCTGTTAGAGCCAAGCCAGCTTCCTGCTGAGTGCAACCATGGGCTGTTTTCAACCCTTGCCTTTTCCAGTTCCCCTCTTTTGTCTAAGGCCAAAGTCGGGGTGGGGCATTAATCCAAGATGTCCACATCTTTACCATTGCCAAAATTTTTCTGATAAGGAGGTTGCCCAGATAATGTGTCTGGTTTTGGCCCGGAGTGAGTCTCTCCTGCTCCTTATGTTGCAGGATAAGCTGTCTACTCATATGACTTGCCAATGTCTGTGCAGCTGCATTTAAAGCTCCAGATAAGATGCCTGGGCTAACTGCAACACAGGCAAATGCTGGAAAGAAAATAGTTACATTAGTTCTCGTAAAAAGCCCCAAAGCGAGGGAACTAGATTATTGAAAAAGGCAATGAAAACAAGTCTGAAAATCCAGCTTTTTTTCCAGAGGTGGATTTTTCCTTGAGCTGAGTCATGGACTACTCTCTTTGACGTATATATTTAAATAGGTTTAGCGAGAAGTGCTTGCTACAGCACAATCATCCCCTCCTTGACTAAGCTAAGACTTAATCATTTGATTACAAAGAACTTCGTGGCTACATTGAGTCTACTCAGATAATCCAAGAAAATCTCCCATTTGAAAATCCTCAATCCTATCTACAAAGTCCTTTTTACCACATAAGGTAACATTTTCATGGGCTTCAGGGATTAGGACTTAGATATCTTCGGGGGGCCATTATTCAACCTCCCACCGTCTGCCTTCTGGCCCCCCCAGCATTCACATCCATTTCACATACAGAATATATTCTCCCCATCCTAAAGTCCTGAATAATCTGAGCATATTACAATATGAAGTCCAAAATCTCACGCAAGTGTCATTAGGTCAAAAGCCACAAATCTCATTATCTTAACCATCTAATTAGGTAGGTGGTCTCTGGGAATATTGCATCCTAGTGAAAAACTACTTTCCATTTGCTGACCTGTGAAGCTAAAAAATAAGTTATTTACTTCCCAAATAAAACTGTGGGACAGGCATAGAATAGTAGTTATGGATATTCTCATTCAAAAGGAAGAAAATGAAAGGAACAACAGAATCAACCATCCTAAGCAATTTCAGAATCTACTAGGTTTCAAGACTTGGGAACAATCCCCTGTGGTCCATGGTCTCACCCTCTGAGCCCGTTGCTCTGCTCTCAGAGTCATCCTTCCTCTTTCACAAGGGATAACACATATTTGCAGCTGAGTTCTTTATCTTAAAAACTACATGCATGATATATGAACATACCTACAGTATAAAAATGCAAATAATACAGATGTGTATAATTAAAGATCAGACATCCTTGTTGTTTGTACCACCCCAATCCCAGCGGCTTCCACTAAGGAAACATTGGAGTTATGAGCTTGATTCTTATTTTTCTAGATATCTTTATTTCACTTATACACCTACATGTAAAATGTGTATAGAGAAAGAGAGAGCGAGAGAAAGACAATTGGTCCTGACATTTCGAATATTATAGAAAGATAGTATTTGACTGGTTTATTTGCTAAATTTGCTAATGTCTTCTCTATGATCTATAGGAATATAAATTTCCATAGACAGTGCCAAGAAGGCTAACTAAGAATTGTTGTTAATTTTTTAGGGTGTTCTAAGGAATAGGTCAAGATTTCCATATTTATGAAATGTTTCAAAATATCCTGCATTTCCAGCTCAGTATTCTTTTTGCAATAATCATACTTTAGCCCTATTTTTCCAAAATCTCACCTGCTTATTCATCTCTACCCCAAGTGCAGTTTCTAGTATCATTCAGAGGTAGTATACATCATGGATGTATCAGGTCCCCACAACATGTAAGACTGCAGTATTCATGATACATTCCATCGATTTCTTTAACAGTAGACACCCAATAATCTAAAATAGAATTGACAGCTAACACGGGAGTGTGAAATCAGTGTTGGCATCAACAGAAGAGTTTTTCATATTGCTTTTTAGTCACACTTTCAGTTTTTCCTCTCACTGTCCTGGTGTGAAATATTCTTCTCTTTTTTCCCTTTAGCACGTGTTACTAAGAGTCAATTTTCATGCTATGTTCTTTGTTGAATTTTTGAAAGATGTTTAACCTTAACAGAGATTTTGATGAAAGTTTTCTCAGTGGGAACTAAATGTTATTTTACATCAGTCACCTCAGGATTTTATGGTTATTTTCCATTTTGTGCAATCTGCAGAGGTCTTAAGCATCAAAAAGTATAAGGGCCACGTATTCTAACAATGCTGGCTGTTTAAATGCCCATATCCACTACATTTACAATCTTTAACAGGGTTACACATAACTTAGTACATGCTGTCATAAACAGAGTGTGCTATGTTGAAAGAAGAGTTTAATCACACAGACTAAAACATCTCTGCTACTCGGCATTTATTCTGTTGCATGAAAAATATGGACCTTGGGGGAATTTATTGGAAGAATCTACATATCAAATTTAGTGAGTAGAAGTAGAAGCAGATGCATTAGTAAATTCAAAAGAAACCACATACTTCTGCCACAAACTTATGGAGAGAAAGAAATAACTCAAGAATAGGAAAACAATGGAACCACGGATGCAACAAGACACATAAATGAAGTAAGTAATACTTAGACTGAGACAGAATCAGACATAGTCCAGGCAGCTCCACACCCAAGAAAACAGAAAATTTGTGATACATGAAATGGTTAACTTAAGCCTGTGTGCTTGAGAGAGCTTTGGGAATCTCCAGAACTGTTGATTCCCCCACTTACTTGGTAAGGTCTTCACAGGCTATGAATCACGTAGGTGCAAATCCATGTTGTCTTACCTGTTCAAGTTCCCCACATTAAAAATCCACACAAAGAATCATGGATGGAGTAACTGGAGATGCCCACCGTCCTGATGACCTGTATAAGGTGGTCTGGAATTGGAACACTTTGGGAAGCCTGCTACTTAGATTTCTATTTGTGCCCCAACTAACACCCAGGCAACTGGGGAGTAAAACAAGAACTCCCATATTTCAGTTATTTATTCACTCATTCAAGAAATATCTACGATGTCACCAGAATAGTAGTACTTCCTAGTTATTCATTAAATTGGACATTTATGTTTCATTGTTTGATGTACATCAGTTATACTTCATAATAAAAATTAGGGAAAAATACACAGTGGACACAGCAAATTAATTAATTAAGAAAAGAAGGCTGTATCCTTAATGTGACAAAGAGGTTCTAACTCAAACTAACAAAAATCATTATATTTGGTGGAAAAAATGTGGTTAGATTCCAAACTTAATTACCAATTGCATACTCCAAGCTGAAAACTTTATAGTCCAGATTAGTGATCTTATTATCATTGGTAGTCTACATTATATACTAAAACTTATAGCAGATGCCACTAGATAAAAAAAGAATAAAATTTCTATGAAGCAGGAGATAGAATTACCTTCTTTTGTGAACACGGTAATCATTGAACTTGAAAGCATCAATGTAATTGGTAAGAAAAGATAGTGTGTGTTAAGTGATAGCTAAAAGGACTAGTTCCAGAATACAAATAAACTCCCTGGGGACTCTCAGAGCAATTTGGGATGAATTTAAGGTAGGCTGAATTTTCTACACAAAAGGCAGAAATATACTTAGGGAAGTATTTTATTCTGATTATTATTGTTATCCTTTCGAAACATTATCCTGGCAGGAGAGGTCTGGACAATATGGATTATTCTTCATGATTTCTTAGTGATAGTTTATCTTTTCTGATTTTTCTCACACCAAGCCCTCTGGTTTCTTGGTTATTTCAGGAGTTTGATTTCCTTTGAACAACCTTGTTTTTCTTTCTCCTGTGCATCAATCAGAATTGCAGCGTGTTTTAAAACAATATGAGAACATCCTGGTTGCATGGGGAATATAGCAACGTGCATACTCATAGTTAAAGAACTATTTCCTCATCGGAATGTTTATTTCTTCTAATTAAATTTAGTAACAATGCACATGGCTCAGTATTGGGAGATAAGATCCCTTCTTAGCCAACCACATGAGCTGAATAATGTTCACAAAATAATGACTGACCAGTTTAGAGCTGAGTTAAATCAACTCAGTTAAACTGAATTCCGTTAAACTGAATCAGATTTAGCAACCAAAATCAGATACTGTGACATCTTTCTCAGTAGTTTGTTTTCGTGGTTATTTTTTTTTTCAAAAACTTACTTTTATGATATTTTTTTACACTTGTATCTTTTTGATCTTTTAAAATTGATTTCTTTGGGATGCTTTAGGGGAGTATATTTTCTAGCGGAAAGCTGTTTTTAAATATGTTATGATAGTCTTCTGCATATTGGTTTGCAAAAACATCTTGCGTTACTAAATACTCACTTCTCATGAATACGTTTCACACATTTTCTTTTGTATGAATTCCAGTTTGTTCCAAGAAATTAATTCACCATATTTTCCTCATGATTCTTTCTCTCAAAGTTTCTAATCAGTCCTCCTTGATTTATGATTATTGCTTTAAGATGTATATACCTCTACTTATATTTTTCCTATCATTTCTGTGCTTAGAATTGTAATTTTCTCTTCTAAAGTAACTACAACCCCATTTCCTGACATAAGTAGTTACATAGGCATAAAAACCACCTGATCATTCTGTTTTGCTGCATTAGATTTCTTATATGTGTTTATTGAGGCCAACAAAAAACACAATCTAAATTAACCTGAGTGTATTAATTTATTAATTTCTTTATCTTGATTAAATGTAAACTCTTTTTCCTAAACTCCTTGCCACTTTCTTACAGTCTCATTTACACACACGCACATGCATGCACACACACACACACACACATAAAGGAATGATTTGTAGTACATTTTAGCTAGGATTAAATAAACACTATGCATCAAATATCTATCTTAAATTAAAATAATATGATTGGATAAATATCTTGGAATAAGATATTAATTTTAAATTATCACAAAAAAGTATAATTGTAAATCCAGTCCTGATGGCCTAGTGGGTAAAGTTTGATGTGCTCCACTTTGGCAGCTTCAGTTCAGTTCCCAGGCACAGAAACACCACTTGTCTTTCAGTAGCCATGCTGTGACAGTGGCTCACATACAAGGACCAGAAGAACTTACAACAATACACAACTATGTACTAGAGCTTTGTGGGGGAAAAAGGAAGAAAAAAGGAGGATGATTGGCAACAGATGTTAGCTTAGAATGAATCTCTCTCTGCCAAAAAAAAAGTATAATTATATATTGTTATCTAAAGAATTAACTACAAAAATCTAAAGAACTCATGATGAAGTCTAAAATCTAAAGTGTTTGTCATCATAAAAATAATACAATAGAAATAAAAGTACCAAGAGTAATGTCAAATATTTAAATTCATTAATAGGAAAAACCCTAAATGGCAGATATAAACAATTGAGTAACTTTAAAAATAATTTAAAACTTATTTGAAATTTATGTACAATATTTTCCTGTAACTGACGTATTTCTTGAACACATCCATTGCTAGGTATTTCTGAAAGTAGAGTTTCAAAAGGAGAAGAAAAAATAAATCAGTGTATTGCAAAAATTCAGTATTACACATAAATCTGAGCCATGGAAACAGATCCATGTACATTTCTCCTTTCACAGTCTTGTTCCTCCTAGTTTCCTTCACTACCTTCTTGTCTTGCCCTGTACTTTCTGCCTTTATCAGTTATAGACCATGAGGAAGAGGAAGAGTAGAAGCTTTAGCATCACACTAATATTGATGTAAATGTTGTCTTATCATCTTAAACATTTCGTTCTATCATTGCAAAATAAGTATAATAATTCATATGTGATGAAAATAAGAAAAAATTAAAAAGGAAAAAAATATGAAAGTCTAACAATCTGCAGCAAAGAAAAAGTTCTGCTATAATGACTGCCTCTTATAAATGCATGGCCGTAGAACTGCTTTCTTTTTAATTTCAAAGAAAAGATATTTTCTTAAAAACAGTCCAGCTAGTTGGTATCAGTTTTTATATATGCAAAATTAGGTATGATTTCTCAATAATTCCTGATGGGATGTTCTTTTGCTTAGAAATCACAAATTCAGTGTTAGGTGTACTAGAAACAAACCCAATTTCATCATGGATAAAATATGTAGATTATATAAAACTATTAACTGGACATATGTGTATGCCCAACAATAAATAAATCAATTTATCCTTTTAAAAGGTATTTGCTGAGCATATACTGTACGCAAAATCCATGTTTGGAATTCAAGAGTGGAAAAAAAAGAGATACAATGTATGGAGACAATTTAATGTCTAGAACGAAATTGAGACACTACACAACAAAGAAAATGAGGTGTTATACAAAGGAAGTTATCAAGTGCTATAGAAGCACATATGGACATTTATTTTTTGATATCAAGGTAAAGGGGACACTAGTGCCCAGTGGGGGAAACAGTGAAACTCTCCAAAGTGGTACATTTTTCCTTACAAAAAATTAGCATAATAAAACTTTTAATGGATAACATAGGAAAAGATCTTTATGAAAATGATGTAGGTAAAGCTTTCTTAAACAAAACATCAAAACTACTAACTATAAAAGAAATAAATGATAAATTGTACTATATTAAATTCAAGAACTCTGTTCTTTAAAAGATGCTATTAGGAGATTAGAAAAGGCAACCCCAAAATGGGGTAAATTGCACCTAACAAAAAGTTCAATCCAGAATACATAAAGAATTAAAAATAATAAAACAATCCAAAGATAATGGCCAAAAACTTGAACACTTCTCAAGGGAAAATATCCAAATGTCCAGTTGATAGTAAAACATGCTCAACAGAAACAGCTTAGTCTCCTGTTTCATTTCTGAATACATTTATCTGAGTCTTCTCTCTTTTTTCTTAGTCCAGTTAAGGATTGTCAATTTTGTTTATCTTTTAAAAAAAGCCAGCTCTTCATTTTGTTAATCTTTTCTATTGTTTTTTGGGTTTCTATTTCATTTATTTCTGTTCTATTTGTTATTTCCTACATTCTACTAATTGTGGGCTTAGTTTGCTCTTTTTCTTGTTCTTGAGACGTAAAGTCAGGTTGTTTATTGTTATATCCCCTAATCATTGACTCCATTATAATCATATAATGACCTGCTTTGTCTCTCATTATGCTTTTTGAGTTAAAGTCTATTTTTTCTGATATATTACCCCTATTCTCTTTTAGTTTCCAGTTGCATGGAACATCTTTTTCAACCTTTTTGCTTTTATGGTTTTTTGATTTATGTGTGCTCTTAAAACTGAGGTGAGTCCCTTGTAAGCAGCATATAATTGGGTCATGTTTTTTGTTTTTGTTGTTAATCTATCCAGCCATTCTTTCCCTTTTGTTTAGAGAATTTAAGCCGTTTACGTTTAAAGTAATTATTGATAGGTAAAGACTTACTAATGCCATCATATTAATTGTTTTCTGGCTATTTTTTATAGCTCTCTGTTCCTCATTGACCTTAATTTGAAGAGCTATTTAGAATTCTTTTTCTGGTAAACCACACATCTCTGTGTCTTTGGGGTTAGCTACTGGAAGATTATGGTGATTCTTTGGTGGTGTCACCTTTCTTTGATTTTCATATTCTTTTACGTTTTGCACTGCTATGTTTGTATTTGAAGTAGTAGTCACCTCCTCCAGTCTTTACTGACTAACTTTCAGAGAGAAACACCTTCCAAAAGGTCTGCTAGGGATTTTGAGGTTTTCCCAGACTTTCTATGGATATACCTGCTCCACACTTCTTGCTCCTTCTTGGCAGAGAGTTTATATGCCTTCTTTCTATCCTGCAAAATGCTGGTCCAGTGGCATAGTGGTTGAGATCAGACGCTCCGCTTCGGCAGCCTGGGGTTCACAGGTTCAGATCCTGGGTGTGGACTTGCACATCGCTCGTTAAGCCATGCTGTGGCAGCATCCCATATACAAAGTAGAGGAAAATGGGCACAGATGTTAGCTCAGGGACAATCTTCCTCAAGCAAAAAGAGGCATATTGGCAACAGATGTTAGTTTAGGGCCAATCTTTCTCACACACACACAGAAAAAAACCTTTTTGTGAAGTTAAATATTGATGAAAGTCATTGAAGACTTTAACATATTGATTAGTTCAAATATCCTCCACAAAATTTTGGAGGCAACATGGTTTTATAAAAGGAATTCTGAAGCTGGACTCAGGAGCCATTCAATTCCTGGCCCCAACTCTAGTTAAAATATGACTTTTATCCAATTATTTAATATTTGTAGACCTTTGCATTTTTACCTATAAAATGAGAGAATTATACTAGATGATTTTACAGTTATTTCTAACTCTAAAATTCTTTGAGTCTGTTCTGCAAGGCAGGTATAAAGTTAAAATTGTTTAAATTTTTGATGCAAGTAAAATAAAAATGGTAATATAATGCTTAATATTTTAATGTAATTGTAAATAATCCCTTAATTATTTATCAAAAGGGAAAAATGACTTGTTAAACTCTTCATCCCTTTGGTCTTGGCAATAGCTAATATTTTGATTAAATTGTAAATGAAGTCTATTGAAAAGCAAAGGAAACCTCAGGAGTTGCTTAAGGCCCGTAGCATTTATCTGGGCCCACATTTCTCTAAATTTCAATATGATTTCATTATCTAAGGTTTAAAATATTTATGCAAGGCTTCTGTTTAGGGGAACAATTATCCCATCTTTATTTTTATGATTTCTAAATGCCACATTAACTGCACTGGTATCGATTCAGATAATAAAATGGCAATCAGTATTCAATGAATTGGATAATTTTCTTATGAACATGAGGGCCTAGTATCTATCTGCTTTTATATCCATGTTTTTATTTCAGCTCCCAGGATACCTTTCTTTTACAAACCATTAAGTTTCTCAGTCTGTGGAAGCTTTTGGATTATTTAGCTTATCATAATAAAACAGTCCATTCAGAACAATCTCTAGAAAATGTAGACCACATCTGAAATAGATTTTATTTATACCTCCTCCTTTTTTATAGTAATAAAATGATGTCTACTCACTCTACAAGTGCTCAAATAAACATTTTTAGGCATCATGATGTTTAATTTTTGTTCTCCTTCCCAAGCCAACAGATTTAAATAGTAGGATTCTTGTCACTGCCAAACAAAACAAAACAAAAATTAAAGGTCTACATTTTGAAAGCTGGAAATGTTAGAAAAACAGTAAACTTCATAGAATAAGAACTATTAAAATTCATAGCAGCCGTCTATCACAAATTTTTCCCTTTGAACACTACCTACCCATCCTCTTAAGCAGAGGATTGTTGTTTCCATGAAACTACTTTTGTGGCAGCTATAGGACTGCGTTGGTGGTTGGGAAAGACAGCTCTTAAGAGATTCATGCTTATCCTTCCCATCATTTCCTAAGGCAGATTTTAAGAGTCCAGAGTCACACAGGGCTATAACATCCAGAGCCATATACGCATCTTTCTACCAACGCCTTCATTTGAAAAGTTTTGTGGTCACAAAATACAACATGCACAAAACTAGACATTATTCTCTCAAATCTGTTCTTCTTCATGTGTTTACAAGGGGCTCAATTTTCCTGAGTTCATGCTTCTAAGTGAAAGGACTTAGCAAGGGTAACACTTCTGCCTTTCTCTCTGCTTCTTGCGGAATTAGTGCATTTTTAAGAAGAAAGATGGTATGCTTGACTCAGCCCCTGCAGGGCTTCTCTTTCTGTTCAGTCCTCCTTCAGAAAGGATGCTGTGCAATCTGCTTTCCCACAACACATCTCTGAGGAAGATGTCCTAGTAACAACTCTACCTATTTTGGGTAGGTAAATGGGCTTAAGTCAGGGGTAAAGATTAGAAGTTCATTGTGCCCACATATGTAATGGACACACTTCGATTCAGCTTTAACTATAATATAACTACTACTTTAAACTCCATTCATTCCTATACCTATCTTTCTATTTTGTGGAGACAAGAGTAGCTTTAGGCAAACAGCGGGCTCACCAAAACTGTGTGTGTGTGTGTGTGTGTGTGTGTGCTTTTATTTTCTTTAGATATAAGTCAAATATCATAACATTTACCCTTTTAAAGTGTGCAATTCAGTTGGCTTGGTATATTCACAAAATTGTGCAACCATAACCACTATTGAATTCTGGAACATTTTCATCACCTCGAAAAAAGAAATGCCATACTCATTAGCACTCATTCCCCCTTTACCTTCTCCTCTACTCCCTGGTAACTACTAAGCTGCCCTCTGCCTCTATGGATTTGCCTATTCTGGACATTTCATAAAAATGAGATCATATACTATGTGGCCTTTGGGGTCTGGGGTCTGGCTTCTTTCACTTAGTGTAACGTTTTCAAGGTCATCCATGCTGTAGCATGAATCAGTACTTCATTCCTTTAGGATTGAATAATATTACATTGCATGGATATACTCATTTTATCTATCCATTCTCGATTGATGAATATTTGGTTTGTTTCCACTTTTTGACTATTATGAATAATGCTGCAATGAACATTTGTGTACAAAATTTTTCATGGACATATATTTTCAATTATCTTGGGTATATCTAGGAGTGGAATTGCTAGATCATATGGCAAATCTACGTTTAATTTTTTAAGAAATTGCCAAACTATTTTCCAAAGTGGCTGTACCACTTTACCTTCACACCAACAACATTCAGCGTTCCGATTTGTCCACATCTTCACTAATACGTTTTCTTATCCAACCTTTTTATGGTAGCCATCCTGGTGGGTGTGAGTGGCATTCTCATCATACTTTTGATTCGTATTTCCTGAAAGACTAATGATATTGAGCTTTTGGGTTTTTTTCATATGATTATTGGCCATTTGTGTATCTTCTTTGGAGAAATATTTATTTAAATCCTTTGCCCATTTTTTGATTGGGTTATTTCTCTTTTCATGGTTTAGCTGTAATAATTTTTACATATTTTGGATACTACACCCTTATCAGATATAGAATTTGCCATTAGTTTTCTCCATTCTGTATGTTGTCTTTTCACTTTCTTAATAGTACCCTTTAAAGTACAAAAGATTTTACTTTTGATGAAGTGCAGTTTATCTATTGTTTGGGGGTTTTTTTGTTGTTACTTGTGTTTATCGTACCATACCTAGAAAACCATTGTTTAATCCAAGATCATGAAGACGTACACTTATATTTTCTTCTAGGAGTTTTATAGTTCAACCTCTTATATTTGAAAATCTGGTCCATTTTGAGTTAATTTTTGTATACACTGTAAAGAAGGTATCTTATGCCTATATATTAATCATTCTCATCTTGAGAGAGAAAGAAAGGGCTATTATTCTCTGGTCTTCTGTAAATTCAACAGTTACAATACAAATGCTGATGACTCCAACTTTTTTGTTTTAGTAAATTCAGTTGTGAACTCCCTCTGAGCTCCAGTTGTTTCCATGCAACTTCTTACTGACATCCTTAATTGGTAGTTGGATGGTTTATATACCTCTCAGTAAATCATATGACCAAATTCTAGGAATACCTTCTAACACAGTGTGAGTTAAACAACCTTCATAACAAGCACTGTAGTCCAACTTTCCACCTTCTCACACCTGGAGAACAGTGCAGCCTCTGAACTGTCTCCACTTCCACTCTTACCTTCTAATAGCCCATTCCCCAGAAAGAAGCCAGACTGACAATTTTTAAACACACAGTTAGCCATACCCACCTAAATACATTCTTTGAAACACTTCAATATCATCCTTGGAGAGTGATTTTTGTCTCCGAGGGAAAATGTGGCAATGTTTGGAGATATTTTTGGTTGTCACAATGTGGCGGGAGGTGCTATTGGCATCTAGTGTATAGAGACTAAGTACACTGCTAAACAACAGGACAGCCGCACAACAAAGAATGATCTAGCCCAAACTTTCAGTAACACCAAGGTTGACATACCCTCTATTTCACTTAGAACAAAATCCAATCCTAACCACACACTAGAGGATTCTACGTGACCCTAGCCTACCTCTCAGATCTAATCTCCCATTTACCATCTCTCCCAGTATACTCCAGCCATACATTCTGCTTCTTTAACATACAAAACTATTGCCTGAATTGAAGCTTTTAAACTTTCTCTTTGCTTTGCTTAGAATATTCTTCCTTCAGATTTTTGCCTGATTGACTCCTTCTCATCACCCAAGCCTCTGGTCAAGCATTACCTCCTCAGAGATTCCAACCCTTACAACCATAGGGAAAGATAATGCTTTAGAAAGGAGATTATGAGAAGATCATAGGAAGAAAAATTGATGATAAAGGAAATTAAAGGATTATAGATCATCTTTATAAATAGCAGATGCTGAATAGTTGAAAGATGTAGTACACGCAATCACTGAGGTTTATAATATTCTCTTTGAAGGTTGAACAGCCTGGGGTTTGCAATGCCATATATAAATGTTAACTCATGGTTTGGAGTTAATGGATGGACATGATGGAATGTCAGTAGGAGAGCAGATTGAGATTTCCATTAGGATTCAAACTAGATTGGAGGGATCGTAAGGGAGGTGAAGGAAGTGTTTATAGAGTGTGGAAAATATGAAAAGGGAGCCATTAAGAGGCATATTGAAGGTAAAGGGTACAGTAGGAAATGTTTCATAAAAGCAAAGGGATACAGGGTATAGACAGACAGGTATTTCAGAGATTCAGATCTTAAAGGCAATAATTCTCGGTAATGGTTAGATACATATTGTGGCTATTCCAGTGAGGACAAAAATAGAATTAGATGGCAATCCATGTGGGTAAAGAGATTAAAAACAAACAAAAAAAAACTGTCTGCAGGAGTGATAGAAGAGTCACCACACAAATATTTGGTTCCCTAATGATGACAGGAGATCGAGATGAGAAAGCTTCAGATTTTGAGCTGAAGTTTAATAAGAAGGGGTTAAGTAGGACTGAAAGTTGTTGTAAGTGACTTCATATCAATTAACAGTGGCTGCCTGGAACACTCACTGTGTAAAGAATGATTCTTAAGCCTGGGCCGTATTCAGCAGGAAAGAATCATCTGTGAAAATGGAAGGGAAAAGAAAGTGGTGGCACCTCTTCTGGTACCACCCGGAAAGATATTCCCCATTGTTATGAGAAGGAGTATTTTAGCAGTTAAAAGATGACAGAAAGTGTAATAAAAGGGTGTAAAACTCCTGGACTACAAGTAGGGGGAGGCTAACAATCAGGCAAAGTTATGTAAAAGAAAGAGTAGAGGAGAGCAGAGAGAATGTTGACTCGTTTTTCCAAAACCTCTGCAATGGTAGTGACCGGAGATAAAGGAGACTCTATAAGAGAGAAATGATGGGGAATTGATCAAATTGGGGTGGAGCCTGGGATGAAAACTTGGACTTAAGTAGCGGAGGTAAAATTCCTCAAGGGTATAGTTAGGTTTAAATAAAACAGACCCTTTGGGGAACTTATAACTCGGAACTTTTATGCAAATAAGTACTGGTGTTGAAAGCCAGTTCTCTCCCCATCTCAGTGTAATGTGGCCGCATGTTGGAGAGACTGGGGAAAACTATTTCCCTCTCCACGGTCTCCTCAAAGGTGAAAATAGACAATACTTTTTGTTTGTATGCAAGAGAACATCTCCCCCCATTATTCTTACCCTCTGAGTGAAAGTTGGATTTGCCACATAAATTGTCATTAAGCCCTATTAGTTTCCTTAAGCTGTTTTTAAGTTGTTTTGTGTTGATTTCCATTACATAAATACCACCAAAGGAAAGACACAGGACTTGATTATCAGTTAAAATATCAGTTGAACTGAAAATCAGTGGGTGGAAAAGCTCAAGAGCCACTTATGATTTTAGAAATGAGCAGACAAAGCCAGTTGAGTAAATAAATGTTGCTTTTAAACATCGCATTAATTTTGCTATCCTGCTAAGGGAGATGATGTTATGGATGGTCCTTCCGGTACAGAAATTACAGCTGTTCATAATTCTGACATGTCTTTCTAAACACATGACCCACTTGGAGGGGAATCCAGGCTGGATACACTTACAGTATCTCATGTCAATAAAAAGGTCAGAAAGGACCTCTGCATTTTTGTTCACAGATATATGGCTAGTTTCGTATCATATGAAACATTAATAATCTACTAGTATCTAGAGGACAATAACAGCAATGTCTTCGGTAAAATTCACTTGCAATATGAGTGGCATTATTTTTCTGGACATAAAGATCTCATATAATGAGGTCACTCTTGTTAGTACAGGCTCTCCTTTGGTGATATTAGTTGCTTGCAAAGCTTTTCCTAAAGCTGAGTCAGGTTCACTTATTTTTCTGTCATACAGACAATTACTTCTAAGCCCTGGGGAGTGCTGTTGGTAAGCACTTTCTCCCATCGTCACACTTCATGGATTCTTAAGGAAGACTCATGCTTATTCAGCCATAGAAGAAATATATTTGGCCATAATAGAAGTTGTATTTTCAGTTCCCAAGATGTAAAAGAGGTTGGTCTATCATTATTAGCAGCCTTCTCTCTTCTGCATACTACACAAGTACATAGCATTATCAAGATATATGGCTGCAATTTTCCAAGAAATAAAGCATTAAAGTAACATGGAGAGATAAAACTCTCTAGCTCTAGAAAACAACATTATTATCATAAGATAACATGAAATATGATTTATATAAATTTCTACATGATATTGCTTATCATTTTATTATTTAGGATCTCTTCAGAATGGATAGTGTGCTAAGACCTATATGTCTCAAGGGAATATTACACACACGTGGACACACACACATACATTTTCTCTAGGACTTTATATGTCAAATAGTCTAAAGAAGCCAAGTTTGAAAATTCAAAGTATATTGGATTTAACACACATGTATAATAAAAATGAAATTTATAACATTGAACATTCATTTGAAATTTTATAAGATTTCATAAAAATGAAAAAAGTCAAGGCTTTAACATAAAAGATCTGAAATCTCACCTATTATGCTTCAGTTAAAAATCAAACATTTGGGGGGCTGGCCCTGTGGCATAGTGGTTAAGTTTGCTTGCTCCACTTTGGCGGCTTGGGGTTCACTGGTTCAGATCCTGGGCACAGGCTTACACGGCACTCATCAAGCCATGCTGGGGCGGCATCCCACATAGAAGAGCTAGAAAGACGTTGTAGGGGAGGAAGACATTTCCTCTTCCCAAATGTGGGTTCGTCTGGCCAGAGAACGAATTAAATTCACATGAGACAGAATAGCAAGAGAAAATTAAACAAAGCTTTATGAGGAACCATGGCCCGGGGACTTTCTTCCCGAAGGAAGAAAGGGCACCGAAGAAGTGGGGTGCACAGAGTGGTTATATGCCCCCAAACAGGGTGTTTCACATGCGATTGAAATGTCCCTCCCACAATAGTCACAAGATTGCCCTGTCGGCACAATGCTTGATGGACACAGCAGGTAATGGTCTGCTATCTCGATGGGCGTAGCAGGAGGCAAGTCGATTGTCTGGAGCTGGGCCGTCACAGGTGAGCGCAGCAATCAGTTCCTAGCCTAAGGAAAGATGCTTAATCCTTAAAGAAATGCCAAAGTTGGGAGGGGGAGGGAAGTCAGTTACAGGAGGTTACCAGACAAGCACAATAAAATGCAGATTTAAGTCTTTGCCTTTGGTATTGATTAAGAGTTTCTAGAGAGAAGGTCATCTCCTTTCTTCTTCCTGGTACAGAGAGGGAGACACCTTTTACAGATAGAGATTTACCTTACAAACGTAAACGTGTCCTAACAAAGGGCAAGTTCCATTCCTCAGAGCCTCCTTCCCTGTCCCAGTTTATCAAAAGCAATCAGCCTCAAATAATCCTGATGCCAAAGAGACATATCTTGGGGTGGCCAATTCCAGGTCCCCACAACGTACAACTAGGATATACAACTATGTAATGGGACTTTGAGGCCAAAAAGAAAAAGACAAAGATTGGCAACAGATGTCAGCTCAGGGCCAATCTTCCTCACCACAAAAAAAAAAAAAAAAGCAAACAGTTGAGAAGAACTATGGATTTCCTCAGAGTACTCAGTCTAAAGGATGAAATGGTCACTTCTTTATATGCAAAAATAAATTTGCATCTTAATTGTGTCACTAAAGATAAGTATCAGATAGTAGGAAAGACAATTATTAGATTCCTGAATTGTGTTTTAGTTTAAAGACACATTTCTAAGGTTAATTAAGCACTATTTTCTGCCTTATGTATGATCCTACTTAATGCAGCCTAACAATGATGTGATAACAATTGGTACCAATATTTCAATGGCTCACAATAACCTGCACCCATTTGCCACTCACATGGCATGGCCATGCAAGTTGGCTCTGGCTCTGCTCCTAGTCATTGTCATTCTGGGGCTCAGGCTGAAGGAACAGCCCCATTGAAACCTGCAGTTCACATGGGAGAAAAGAAAGAGAATAGGTAAGGAAACTGCTGCCAAAAACAAGACATTAACGTGGTGGTAAAATGATCCTCTTATGGGGAGAACCCATAGGGAGGAAAGTAAATCTACGAACTGTAAATCAAGCCACCTCAATATTTTAATATGATTTTTACTTGACACCCTAAGGTGAGTGAGGAGGCAGGGAATTTAAACAGAGAAGCTAAAATCAACAAAGGTTAACTGCTTCTTTATTCTTAACCTTCTCTGGCCCGTCTCCTGGGTTTTTAAGCTATCTTATTATTTACTGCCTCTGTTTTCAATTAAATCCCCTGCCTCTGTCTTTATGCCTTTTCCTGATAAACTGGCTGTTTTCTGCATAAGTTTTCAGGGTAGGGATTTGAATTCACTGTTCAAAGACTAAATAGCTTTTTGTTGTACATAGCTGAACTGTTGTATTTAGACACTTAATGAGAATACACAAAATAGTTTAAGCAAAGGTTAGTGACTTTGCCCATTACCTGCAAGGTGTGTCTTTTCATCTGTCCGATAGACTGAACCTCCAGTAACCCCTGGTGACAGGCAAGGACTATTGTAGAGCAGGAATCACCTTTACTCTCCTGTAGCTACTCTGTTCTCAGAAATCAGAAAGCCCCATTTTTTTCTGTCCTTTAGTGTATCTTGTTCGCAGCATAAATCAACTATTGCCTATCACAATTATTTGCATCTGGTTGGAAGAGGAGGCATGAGCTTCGCATCTCAGGTGGGGGAATTGGGATGGGATGGATATAAGACACCTATGGACCCTTCATTATGGGTGCCAGTGTAATTTCCCCCCCAAATTATCAATCAATATTAGGCACATCTCTCAATGGGGAAATAAACTTATGGTCTCTTCAGTTCTATTAGACTCTACATTTTTTCCCTCTTTGCTTAACTATAATGTGTTCGTTCACAAGCTGGCCCCCATACACGGAGGGTAAGGAGAAACCAAGAAAGAGGCAAGACACTCCGGATTGGCAGGTGGCAGGTTTAATAACCAAGGGAACTTACATGTGAGGCTTGGGTTTGGCGGTTGCAAGATGAGTAGGTCTCTGTACCTGCCCACCAGAATCTTAAAAGTTTATGTAGAGGCCTTAACTGGGTTGAGTCAAGGATCCTGTCCAGGTGGTTTCAACAACACATTGCTTTCTCAAGCCTATGTCCTTGTAAATGGCTCCCACTATGGGAATGGTGGGCAGAACATACATTTCAAGGACAGGGGAGGGAGTAAGCAGCCTCTGATTGCCTGGGTCCAGCTCATAGGTCAACTGACGGTCACGTCTTCAGAATGATGCACGTCCTCCAACATAGTGTTATTGAGTTAAAAGAACATCTGTTTCCATCACAATCATGAGTTATAACATGAAGACTTCCATTAGCTCGAGGCGATGGCCATGTCCAATTCTGCCTTCTTAAATTTTGGTCTCCATTCAACAATTTCATTTAAAATATATTTGGGATTCTACTGTGCACAGGTATACTTCTATACATGGGTGATACAAAATAAAAGCCGGCAACATCCCTGATCTTCATCATCTGGGTAGAGTGTGGAGTAGGGTCAACAATGGTAGGAAGAGTAGTTCTGCTTTAATTTGATATTAATTTCTGAAAAACCACTCTGGCTAGGATGAGAAGAAGGTGGGTGAGCGTGCGGGAATACTTTACTGAAAACACTGAACTGGTTTTGGCAGATTTGCTTCTATCACAGAACTATTTTCATCTCTCTTATTGTTTTGAGTCCAATTGCATCCTCCAAGGATTTTCACTGCAAATTCAACAAAAACTAGTTTACTCATTAGTCTCATAAAACATTGCATTCATTTGTGCCTTGCCTCATTACTTCATGCCCACTCTCCACACCCAGTCCTAGCTCCATGGGTTACTTTTTTTGCCAGGGATCAGTTCATAGCCCCATTTCCTTCATTAAACCTCCCCAAGGCACTTCTATCCATGTCTAGCTGTTCCTAATCATTACAATATTATCAAAACCACTTCATAGTTTTATATAACTACCAGGGATGTCCTACGTAACACGTTTTCCATCCCCTCTGTGGTAACAGAGTGGGCCTCATACCTTGTTTTGTTTCTATATGATAATGTCTCTAGTTCAAATAACAAGTTAGTATCACTGTGCAGGTTAACTCAGTGCAAAACATCTAGTCAGCAAAGTCACCAATAGATGTCGCCCCTGAAACCCTGAGACAGAAGGGGACAGCTGCACACAGCACCTGCCTACCAGAGGGTGGAGGGGGTCTGTCTAACTTGTGACAGAACTGTTAAAATGAGTATGAACAAAACAAATAAATCAATAAATTTAACGTATATTAATTGATGAACAATATACGTATAAAATCAACAAACAGAAAAAGAAATGGCAATCGTTTTTAAAGAGTCTCAGTTGTAAATTCTTCCTATACTATCAAAACCAAGATGAACAAGGTAAATGATCTATATACATTTTAGCTGAGTGCATCTGCTGTTTTACTCAGAGTTACTCAGGAATGATAATAATGGTAGATTTTAACTATTACTGCTCCCGATGATGATGATGATGATAGCAAATTCTAATACGGTACTTATTCTTTTTCCAGACCGTGTTCTAAATGTTTTATACACATTATCACATTTACATTTTACAGATGAGGAAAAGGAGACATAACAAGGTTTAATAACTTGCCCCAGCCCACATAGCCAGCCCTAAGGCTGGGATAGGCACCCACACAACCGGCTTCTAGAGCCCACAATCTGAACCAGCATGTCATGTTATCTCTTATTATTTAGAGTCTCCTGAGTGTGGAAATGTGTGTCTGCTGTGCTCAATGTCACTTCAGAAGTCAACAATGGCTGTTCTGAGAAACATATATCTGGCCCTTCATTGTGACTAATGGTCTTTTCACATGGTTACACACTTATTGAGAGTTTGGCAATAAACGCTAAATAAGGATGGTGCTAAATTCACACATGCAGCCAAGTAAATTTAACCATCCACAGAAAAAAGGAAGAGCAACAATCATGCAAGCAAATGTAATTCACCTCCTCTGAATATATTTTCATAGAACATAATGCAAATAAAACATAAATTTCATTAGTTCCTGCACACTAGTGATAGTTTGATACTTTTCATTAATGCAGAAAAAATTATCACATTTGTCAGAAAAAGCTGCCAATATGGTTCTAAGACATTTGCAGACTGCTTATAAGGTATTCTGGGAAACTGATAAGTAGCAGTGAACTTAAATCAATAAAAGTAAACACAAAGGCAGGCTTGTAGGCCTCAAAATTACAAAGGAACTAGACATAATTGAATCCTGGCTGTTGTTCTTTTTTTGAATGAAAATGGCTGTGTTTACTAAGAGAAGTATTCAGTTATTAAAGATAAAGCTAAAGTTATCAATTTACCACAGAGTTCATTGTAACAAGTAGTGGAAGAATGTTATTGGATCCACAAATCAATAGAAGAGGTGATTCCATTCTGCCTCAGATGCCAAGAAAACAACAGTTTTTCTGTTTTTCTTTTTTTTTTTTAGTGAGATGGGTAGGGTTTTTGTTTGTTTCTTTGTTTTTAATTTTGAGGAAGATTAGCCCTGAGCTAACATCTGCCGCCAATCCTCCTCTTTTTGCTGAGGAAGATTGGCCCTAAACTAACATCCATAGCCATCTTCCTATATTTTATATGTGGGACACCTGCCACAGCATGGCTTGCCCAGTGGTGCGTAGGTCCACACCTGGGATCCCAACCGGCGAATCCCAGGCTGCTGAAGGGGAACATGCGAACTTAACCTCTGCGCCACCAGGCCGCCCGAAATGGTGGGTTTGTTGGTCATTAACACAAGAAAAAATTTCCGCCATCTTTTCTTTATTTTCTTGAAGTTTAATGTCTTGCCTCATTTACTTCCATCCCTTCTTGGACTTTAGAATTCCTAAAATAAAATTTTCTTCAATCTCGTCTGATGTGCCCAAAGCATTTATTTCTGTTTTTGCTTTGTTTGCTTGTTCCCCTCTTGGGACGGTCACTGCCTTTTCTAGAATTTCTCTCTCTCCCTCTCCTTGTCCCTCCCTTCCTTTTCCTCTCCCTCTTCCTGTCTCTTTCTCCCTCTCCTCGCTTTCTCTTAATTCCTTTCTCCTCTTTCATCTCAAAACATTGGATCTCGGAGAACATTTATCTCTTGATTATCTTTCTCCAATTTTTCTTCTTTATTTAAAATAGGTAGTAAAGAATATGCTCTCTCCATTCACATACTAGCCTCCAAATGATCAGCCTCCAAATGGTTCTATGCTGGAACCATCCACTTTCACTAGTTCTTTGTGTACACTTCCAGAGTTTAAAGTTTGCACTTTTTAAAACATCTATTCCTACCTTTTTCTCAAAACATAGATCAACTATAATATTCTGGACCTCATTCTTTTCACTCAAGAATATACCTTAGAGCTCAGTCTTTGTCTGTCCGTATGACATCTCAGTCTTTAATCTTTCTTTTTCTCTTATACTATAATTTTCAAAATTATTTCAGTTTACGTTATACAAATTCTATATATATCCACTTATAAGTAGAATAATTAAATTCCCACTAACTCCATGCCCTAAACAATAATATAATGTTACATACGTCATTTACTAATGGGCTCCTTCCTTGTCCTTTTCCCCATTTCATCCAGGCAAGAGAAATATTCCCTTTTACATTATGATCATTTTGCTTTAAAATTTTTTATCTCATTTATTTTTACTCAGAAACAATTTTTTTAATCTTTACAAAATGGTAGTATATTGTATGCAGTGTTCTGAGAATTGCTTTTTCACTCAATACCACATTGATAGTTCCAGGTATAATACATTCATTTTCATTGATAATTAAATTCTGTCACGTGAATGTACCATAACTTATTTATCAGTCTTTCTGTTGCTGAACATTGAGTTGTTCCTTTTTTTCTACTATAAAAAAGAATGCTATAAAAATTCTTATATAATTCTCTTGACAAACATATATAAGAATTTATATAAGGTATTTGAGATATTTATGTAGAGAGGACGAATTGCTGGTTGGCAGAGTAGGGCAATGCACAACTTTAAAAAAGAATGCCAATCTTTTTTCAAAATGGTTGTACAAGTTTATACTCCAACCAGCAGTATAAAAGTGCTTCCGTTGGCTCACATCCATACCAACACTTGGTTTGCCAAAATTCTTGTATTTTCACTCATTTCTCTTGGATATATATCTAGGAGTGGGTTTACTCGGTCACAAAGTAGTTTTATGTTTACCTTTAACAGAAATCACCAAACGATTTTCCGAAGTGGTTATAGTATATCTTCTTTTACCTGAGGAAAGTAATTTATAATCTGTCTTTGTTTGTTTCTGTTCCTGTGATTTCTTTTGCTTTTTTTTATGTGATTGTTTTGTGGAATGGGCAGAACATTTCACAAAGTAGATTTTAGAGTTGGGAGACTGATGCTGATCAGAAACAATTAGAAATGTCCTCTTATTAGCAGACCACCCCACTTTTAGAAGGGCCAGCTTCTCCCAAATCCCAAGTCCTCTGGAGGGAGAGTTGCATTGCTAATTGGCTTGCTTCAGGACTTCCCCTGCATTCTGGAGTAGCTTTCAGATGTCTACTGATGAGTCCATTAATACTTGACCTTCTACTTTCCCCTTTCAAGATTTGTTGCTATCGTATTCTCTGCCATACCCTCATCTATATGAGTCAATGTAATGGAGTCCCATCAATGGAATCTCATTTTCTGCCACTTTAGCCTCAGAAGAAGTAGGTGAATCCATGTATTTCATTCACCATGCTCCTCTCCCTGATCTTCCTAGTTTAACTCTCCAATACTGGGACTAAGCATTTGTCTGGCTTCTCCTTTCCTGAGACTCTAAACCCACTTTTATCCTATGTCAGCAATTTTCTAGCTCTTCAAAATTCCTTCCATTGCATTATTTAGAGCAGTGTTTTCTCAAACTTTTAAGTCCATGGACACTTTTGATGAACATAAAAGCATCCTGAATTTTTTATGTACTAAGTTGAAGAGTAGAGTGTATATTTCTCATTAAGAATCACTATATTATCTTTGAGCCACAAAAATGTGATTGTCAAAAACAATAAAAACTTTCCCTCAAAATAATATGATTAAATAAAGTATTTATGTCAAATGCTTGATTGACATAAATACTGTACTGACCCCACGGGAGTGTGACTCGGCTTTGAACAAATAATTTAGAGACCTCCAGTTGTGCAGGCAGAAAATCACGTGAGCTGATTTGGGTTCTAACCAGCTTTCTCATTAAGCCTTACAATAAGACACTTAAGCTCCCTGAAATTCAACCTTCCTCTCAGTAATTTGAGAGGGTTCGATTCAATGGTCTGGGAGTTTCAATATACTGTACTTGGACCTCTATTCAAATGGCTTCTCTCAGGTTTCCTTGTGGCATTGTAACATCATTTCGCTGCTAATTTAGCCAGTTCCAACTTAACATGCATTTTTCTATAAGAGTTAAAAAGTAAATAATTTCATAAGGCTTTAAAGAAAAAAGTTTTAGAAGCTATTTGAAATAAAAATGTACCTTGAACATAGAAATATTAAAAGAAGTCTGGGGAACAAAACAAGTAAACAGCAATAAATCAAGGAGTCAGTTGATATGGGTAGATTCAACAGAGAAAAAACTATCCCGGGAACATTTAATGATTTTTTGGTGTTAGACACTATTTTTGATCTTTAGCTATCTCGACTGTAGGAAAACAAAATCTTTTTCTTCAATTCTGAAGTCTTTAAACCATTCTTGGGGTCTTTCCTATATTTATTTATATACTTAAAAGAATTGATGAGCACTAACCTGACCTTTCAGTCTTTCCGTTAACAACTTATTCATATTTAATGTTTTAATCTACTTCGCTGTCTTCTCTGAATTTCTTTCCACTTATCCACATCTTTTAGGGCAAATAACTTCCAGGAAACGACTGTACCTAGTGTTTCAGACACCACCGTAACTCGGATGTATACACTAGGTTTTCTGCTTTCTACCTGTGTGCAACTTGATTCTTTTCAAGATCCATCACATTACACAATTGTGTCTTGATTGTTCCTTTCTGTGGTTATCGGGCGCCTGTATTAAACATATGATCAAGAAAGTTTGTTGTGGTGGTGGATAGATGTCTTTCCCAAAGATATAATAGCACAATTCTAAGAAGATTCTCTTTCAAATTGTTGTAACTTACCACATCGTTAATTCTGTATTAATACGTAAAGAATTAGGTTTATTAAATGCCCAACAAAGTGAACATAGTAATGTGTGAGTATGGCACTCAGTACCAACTATAGCCAATGTAATTGACCCAACAACAAAATATGTTCCTCAGGAAAGCTCAGACCTTGCAGCCAGCCTTCCTTTTGGGTAAAGAAGGAACAAGTGCGGGATCTCCATACACCTGACAAGTCTTCAAATCAGCAAACGTTTGAGACTATTTCACTGTACAGTATAGGAAAGTGGTCATCTTAAAGCCAGAAAGGTCTTGAGCTCCTCTTCTGCATAGCATTAAAATGTATTTTTTGTAATTTGGTATTTATTTATTGATCAAATCACATATCTACTTTCCTGTTAGATTGTAATTCTAGGGAAGCAGGGATAATATCTGCCTTATTTTTATATTCCCAGTGTCCAGAACACAGAAGATGTTCAATAAACATTTGTCAAATTACTAGTAGAATAGAATAGAATAAGCAAGGAGGAGTACGATAGCAAAATATTCATATCTCTGACAGACTAGCAAAATTGTAAATGTATTGCCTTTAAAAATAAAAACTATGCTATATTCATCTGTAAAACCTCAACACGTACTCACATGGTGGCTTCTGTTTATAATATGCTTAACTATCCTTGGTTTTAATTAGTTAATAAATTAATTAAATGTATACCTTTTTGAGGGCTACTATTTCCCCAGTTTGCAAGGGTGACAATATTTATTTTAATACAAAAGTAATTAGGGATAGTAGTATGTGATAAAAAAATGTTTAAAGAAGTTCTGAACATATATTAGCGGTCGAAATGAAGAGAAGCTTACATAAGTGAAAAAGTCTAGGAGTAAAACTGATAAGACATCATGATGGATTTGACCTCAAGAAACAGCATGATGGGGCTGGCCCCGTGGCCGAGTGGTTAAGTTCGCGCGCTCCGCTGCAGGCGGCCCAGTGTTTCGTTGGTTCGAATCCTGGGCGCGGACATGGCACTGCTCATCAAACCACGCTGAGGCAGCGTCCCACATACCACAACTAGAAGAACCCACAACGAAGAATACACAACTATGTACCGGGGGGCTTTGGGGAGAAAAAGGAAAAAATAAAATCTTTAAAAAAAAAAAAAAAAAGAAACAGCATGATAAATACCAAGGGTGAGCAGAATAGGTTCTCATTGTTTGGCTGCATAAATGGCAAATGACTGAAAAATATAGGTCATATTGAGAGACTGGGGTGAGTTGGATAAAACAATCACTTTTCAAATTTTGAAACTGTCATAGTCTACACCTTGGACTAAGTATCACTGTATGGTGTGTGGCTTCTGTGGCTGCTCTCTTTCTTATTTCTTTTTTAAAAATCAGCATCTCGGTAGTCGAGGTGAGGAGCTGATATCATCCTTTAAGAAAGGCTATTTTTACTTAGATGTACATAGTCTTCTAAGGGTATATAATAGTTTTAAATTTGTCATCCTAGTTTGACAAGATCTATA
Organism: Equus caballus; assembly: GCF_041296265.1. Classification (NCBI taxonomy): domain Eukaryota; kingdom Metazoa; phylum Chordata; class Mammalia; order Perissodactyla; family Equidae; genus Equus; species Equus caballus. Next base: position 34,955,650 of record NC_091710.1, on the reverse strand, counting down.
ACATGATATTTTCTCAAAAATTACAAGTATCTAGTTAGTTTTCTAAATCTTCTACAATTTTGGCTTTTTCAATGCAAAAATATATTTAACTATGCAATCCTTGACAATTTCTCACTATGCATATTTTTGTGTATTTTTCTTTTAAAAATGTTTGACAACAAGCCTATAAATTTAGGATTTTACATATTACAAAAGAGTAATATTTCAAAAAAATATATTCCTGTTCTTACGGAGCCAAAAATTTTCTTCCACCTTTCAAAGTGAGACATTTTTGTATATGTAAGTCCAGTAGGAGTCATTTTTGACTCGTGATATGTTGTCAGTGGTGCAAAATATAAAAGCTGATTTGTTATCTTTTCATTCATGTTCCAAGTATCCCTGAGTTATATATCAAGTTTTCCTCAAGATGTGGCTAGGCCTAAAATAATTGCTCTTCCAGCCTCACTTGGGATATAAAAAGCTGCTTTATGAGTTGCAAATCATTAAAACTTACACACTTCTCCTAGAGTATTCAGTAAGTCAGAGAAGTGTTTAAGCAAGGTAAACTCTTTGAAGAGGTGCTAAAAATGACAGTGAGTGGCAGCTGTGAACACACACACAGAGTAATACAAAATTTATATCTGGCTGGTATAGTTGCAGTTGGAAAAACTAAAAGAGGACCTAAATAAATGAAAATCTACACATCTTACCATTTATTTGCTAATCAACAAAATCTTTTTATTGATAGATTTCCCTTACACTCTATAAAAACATTAAGTGAATCGGCAAATGAGATAACTGATGAACATGCACTTTATTAACACTTTCTCTTTGCCTTCAAACTGAATTCTGAAATCTGTTTTCGTTGGTTTTTTTTTCACTAGTTTGACAAAGCCTAGAATTCTTGTTCTTCTAATATATTTTTGATGGCAATTGAGCCAAAAAGCAGTGACAACTAGGCCTTTTGTTGATCTTTTTACAATGTAAATTATACATAGATTATGTAGTCATCAGCATGGGCCACAATATCTTGATACCCCTTGTGTGTCCCTCAAAAAGGTATGTCCTGGGGCTGGCCTGGTGGGGTAGTGGTTAAGGATGAATTATGCAGTTATATGACCGTCAGCATTATGGAGGGAATAATCCTTGTTAATAATATTTATTGTGTGATTCTTTTATATCTGTGAGCAGTTTTAGACACAATTTCTATTTCATCCTGATACAAGTCCAATGAGATTTGCACAATTTTTTGCAATAGTAAATATTTTCCTTAATTCAATTTACTATATCAATTATTTTAATGATTCCCCCATTTGAGAGGCCTCCCCTTTGTCTGGGAAATTCCACCATTTCTAGAGTTCTTAAAGCTGTGGTTTTAGGCTGCAATAGAGAAGTGTGAATTGGATTTTCCTTTTCTTAGAAGCCTTTAACAGGTAGATTAATTCTGCTCTGCCTCTAGAATTTCAATACACTAAAGAAAGGAATCACTGAGCTTCCCAAAAGGAATTATAATTTTCTGAGAAACTCATATTGTTGTTATATCACACCAGAAGGACTTTCAGGACTAAAAGGTCATGTGGTTCTTTCCTCATGGAGGCAGACGGATTAATTCTCTCTTCTCTGGGACCCTATGCAATGAATCTGTTCTCATGTTTCTAGACCACGTCAGACAGCTCCTGTGCAAAGAGACTCTAATCATTACCTTCTCTATCATAAAATTAGTTTTTAATTAGAATGATGAATTAATTTTTTTTAGATATTTGGTCTTTCTAGATTTGGAGAGATCTAGGAAAAATGAATTCTAATTTTCTTTAGATTCCCTTATTTTCCATTTTCTATTTTAAAGTATTTCAGACAAGAATCAGTCACTATTACTTTTAAAAGACCAAATGAGAGCATTACGGATCAGCTAAAGGACTGTATAAATGAAATGTTTGAAGGAGAGTCAAAGTACCTTAAAAAGTTAAAAAGATTTCCAAGAAGATGTAGCATATCTAAACGGATAGTAAAACCAAATTAGAGGATTATTTACTCATTTAAAGGAACTTTTATATGTAAAGCAGCAAGAAGCCTTAGGCACAGATGTTTTCCACATGAATCCAGTTTTGGGGAAGTCATTTCGACAGTCATTATTGAATAATTATTACATCTTTGTGCTAAGCTCATACGACACTGTGTATAAGGTTTACATGGGTATGGAACATATCACTGACTCAAATGTCAAGAAAACAATGTTTATGCAAAAAAATAAGCATATATGTGGGCAAAGTATACGTGTGCTGCCAGTGTATAATTGAGGTGAAGAGAGATTAGATTTCCAATTAAAATTCATTCCCTGCTACAATGTTAACAATATTAATAAAATATGTCTTGTGTTGTTCATTCAATAAATGCATTTTTTTGCATATGTATACATGTGTCAGCCATGACTTTTAAGTGCTGGAGATAAGTGAGGTAATCTGTGGGTGTATTCTTCTGGGGAAGATAAGTAAAATGGATAATTAAAATAAATTAGGTGGTCAATACAGATGTATTAAATCGATATACTATTATTTGTTCATTTGTTGAGCAATTACTAACAAATAGGTAGTAGTTACGGATGTACAGATAGATACATCACAATTTCTACCCTTAAGGACCTCACAGTTCAACTGGGGGGGGGGGGGCGGGGAAGGGCATACATTCAGTAAAACATGACAGCATAATCTGGTGATTCAGTGGTGGAAGTATGCAGACAGTGGCAATAGAACAGACAGAAGGTACATGAGGCCCAAATTTCAGAGGAGTCAGGAAAACTTTCTTTAAGATAAGACTAGAGAGGTAAGTAGTATCCAGAGTGTTGATAGATGTAAATACCATATTAAAGAATTTAGGCATTGTCTTGTGCTGATGCGGAGTCCCCGAAGGGAACTAAGCTGAGAAGTGACATGGTCTGGCTGTACTTTAAATAAAGCATTCTGGCTGCAGTGTGGAAGAATGAATTTAAGGGAGACAGGCAGAAAGACCAATTAAGAAATGTTTGCTGTGGTCTACATGAGCGAAGATAAAGACCAAATCAAAGAAACGGTAGTAAGACGAAGAATGGGGGCAAAAGTCAATAAGTATTCGGAAGGGATTGCTAACTGAAGGTAGAATGTAATATTAACTAAGATAAGATAAGAATAAAAATGACAAATAACTATGTATGGCTAGAGCAAAATCAAATAAGGATGTACATGATGAAGTATATTTGGGAATAGAGAAACAGAGTGAATGTATTTTCCATGTTTGTGGAACAAGTAAAACAACTACATGTAGATAGGCAGCAGAGGCTGAATATATGTCTCAAGTAAAAAGAAGTTTGACCTACCAGTATAAAGTTAGGAATTGGCATTTCTTTGCTATTAGGATCACGAGAATGTGTGAGATCTTTAAGGAGAGTATGCAGACTGTGAGAATTGCTCCTAAATACCAACATATAGAGGCAAGAAGAGAAAGAGAAGCCTATCAAGGCGAATGAGATGTACAGAAAAGTGTGACAATGAGCAGAAGAGTGCAATGTCCCAGCCATGAAAGGAATTCAGAAAGGGAGAAGAAGCAGCAGTGCTCTAGCAGTCAGGGTCTACTCAGCAGGCAGACAGAAAACATCACATATGTTTTAAGCAGGAAGGTATTTAAGCTGATAATTGGTTTTTACAAAATTGTTCGAAGCCTTGAAGGTTCAGGTTCCAGTCTACGTCTTCTAGAATGATACTCAGAAAAAAAGAGATAATATCTTCAAAGCCATCACTAGAGCTATAAAAAAACAAGAAGCTACTGGAGCTTCTCCAAATAACTCTCACAACTGGAATGCTGGAGAATGGGTGCACAAAACTGAGACCACTCCATGAGTTAGAAAATTAGATCAAGAGTTTGTTGCTGATGTCAGTTCCTGACAGCAGGATGTTGGACAATGGGCACTAGGACACAAGTGAAATTTACCCACCCATTTCCATATCTTGTTTACTAGCAGCAGTAGTCACAGGCCACAGGGAACTGGTCTCCACTTCACTTACTCTTTCCTAATCTCACTCGAGTGCATCTAATTGGAGAAACCCATTTCACATCTAAAATCATAGCTGCAAGACAGCTGGTGAAGTACAGATTTTAGCTTTCCTGTTTTTTCCAAATAATAATGTGAAATGGGGTTTAAGAAAGTCAATCTGAAGAATACATCTACAGGCATCAAAAATAGTATAATCTTTTGCCAAGAAAAATATCAATTGATTATATCAATTAAGATTCATTTGTGACCATAACAAAAAAAAATTCAGTGTCATGGGGAAAACAAAGCCATGTTAGGGGGACTCAGGGAAATATAAGGCAGACAATAAAATGCAAAGAATAATTGAAAATTGTTCTTGATTAATTTCCAAAGAAGGGAGAGGAAAATTCATTGGGTTTTAATATAAGAAACAGAAAGGAGAGGGTTTTGTTGTTGTTCATTTTTTTGTTTAGGAAGAGAATATTTAAGCATATCTATGCACTGAGGGAAAGTTACTAATAGGAGATTACACATAAAATAGGGGAAAGAGGGTATTATTGAGTCAGCAATTTCCCTCAAGAGAGAAAAAGAAATTAAGTTAAGGAACCATAAAGAGGTGTTTAGAGAAATCTCTATTCATATCTTTTGCCCATTTTCTAAATTGGGTTGTTGGTTTTTTTTGTTATTGAGATGTATGAGTTCTTTGTATATTTTGGTTATTAATCCCTTATCTGACATATGGTTTGCAAATATCTTCTCCCAATTCTTAGGTTGTCTTTTTGTTTTGTTGATGGTTTCCTTTGCTGTGCAGAATCTTGTTAGTTTGATGCAGTCCCATTTGTTCATTTTTCCTTTTGTTTCTCTTGCCCTGCTCGGCCATTTGTGACAACATGAATGGACCTTGAGGGTATTAAGCTAAGTGAAATAAGTCAGAGGGAGAAAGTCAAATACCTTATGATCTCACTCATAAGTAGAAGATAAAAACAATGACAAACGAACAGATAGCAATAGAGATTGGATTGGTGGTTACCATAGGGGAAGGGGGAAGGGGGGAGGGCAAAAGGGATGATTAGGGTCACATGTGAGGTGATGGACCATAATTAGTTTTTGGGTGGTGAACATGATGTAATCTACACAAAATTCGAAATATATTACAATGTACAACTGAAAGCTATATAATGTTATAATCCAATGTTATTGCAATAAAATAAATTTTTAAAAAATAGGTTTTCTCCTCAAATAGAAAGAAGAAAACCTCATCTTTAAGACTGATATAGAAAAGAATAATGAATATGGCATAGATATGTTTTCAGGTGTGTGTAAGAAGAGTGAGATTGTCATTAATGATCCTAGACTTTGTTTGTTCTGTTTTGTTTCTTTATTTTTTCTTGGTGGAGGAAGTAAGATCATCCAACGAAAATTAGATAGATGGAAACTGAGTCAGAGGACATAGGAAAGTCATGAAAGTTTAGAATAACCTTTGAGAGGAATCAGAGATGGAGCTAACCAGGACCAGTAAAAGTATTTACCAGATTTAGTGTGGTCCACTCAAGGTTACTGACCATTATATCTTCTCTAGTGTGGTGCTTGTCTTAGCAACACTTATTCAGCCAAGTATATGTGCAGAGAATGTAGATCATAGCATTGGTTCAGGAGTGATTTTTGATGGATGAATGTGGTAAAATTATGGATGCAAAAGAATCTAGGGTACCAAGAGAGGTGTTTATATCCTTGATATGAGATTCAGGAAGGAGGGAAGGAACAGGAGGCATCTGATAGATTCCAGAAATGAGATAACAAGGTCTTGGAAGATTCGATGAGATAAAGTAGAGGAAATAAAGGAGTAAAATTGCTGACAAAACAGTAAGTCATGGTCAGAGAACAGGCAGATTACATTTTAAAGTTCTGAGCTTGACCAGTTCAAGTTAGGAAAACTTGCAACATCTGGCCTTAAAGAGAGGTCAAATTTGTGTAAACAGGGATGGCAATTCAAGCTGTAAAAGCAATAGGAATGCAGACTAAGCTCTTGGTTGGGATTTTACAGGTAGATGCTAAAGACCACCCAAACAATGAAATTCTGTTGCATAAATCTGAAGTGTGGGATCCACACACGAAAGTCTGAAGTAAATGTAGAATAAGATCAGAGCAGCTGTGAATAACACAGAAAGAAGAGGGAAGTATAATTTTTGAAGGAGTGACAGTTTTGACACGAAGTAGAATACTTACCTGGAAGTGTCGTTGTGAAGGTGGAGAGTGGCAACCTACTTTCCAACTTCGACTATTTGGGTGTGGAAATATGATCAGTTATAGCTTTAAAAAATTTTTAAGGTAATCATTTTAATCACAATTAATGCCAAAAACAAGGAAGAAATAGAGGCAATTATTAAATATTGGGCAGAGGTAAATTCTATATTGGTGTAATTCCATAACAAAGTGTTTCCTATTCTGTAATAAAATTTAAGAAAAAGAAATGTTTTAATAAATGCAACAGTGTCAGTTGTTTCATGAAGTTCATTTTTATTATCTTCTTAGATAATCTATTTCTAACATTTTTGGAGTTAAAATTTTCTTTATTTTCTGAAAAGTGGTGATAGTAGATTATTATACTTTTTTAGAAATGTTTTCTCTAAAAAAAGTTAACTCCAAAATATTTTAGAAATTTTATGCATTTATGGTATCCAATATTCTGAAAGCTACTTCTAAAAAATACCACCTTTCATAGTGTCTTAGTTCATAGCGATCTCTCCGTATTTCTTTTTTTCTCATAGTCGGGGGCTTCTCACACTCATTGCATAAAATATAGCCAAAGACTCTGCTACAATTGATTGAACAGTGTTTGGCCCCTGTCTCAGGAGGGGTTCCTAGGGAGTAGACTGTAAGATGGAGATTAACATCTAGGGAAAGGAAGGAGAAATAGTTGGTCAGAGGGTAAAATTGAGCCACGATGCAGTCCCAACACAGAACTCAGCTGTCCCCAATGGGAGCTTTGAGGTTGCAATGGCCTCAGAGTTGCTTGGAGGTGGAGCTAAGAGAGCTAGGCCTTTACATCTCTGCATTGATCAGTCATTGGATGTTGACTGCCCTGAAAGGAGACATGATTGAGACAAGGCAGTGTTCTTCAGTCAAAACCATCCTCAAAAAAGAGCTAAAGCTGAAGGCCATCTTTTGCAACCCTCTCAAAAGCTGGGAAAAAGAAATCTTGCATTTCTGAAGGGGAATCTGGATGGCACATCACAACTTTACCAGTGCACCTGAAAAACCTGGGTAAACTTCAGGCCCTTTTATAGGAATTTAGCACTAGGACCAGTTCTGTCAATCTGGATAGCTGTATCAAGTATTCTTAACTAACATAATTAATCTCCTTATTACTTATTATATGCTACTGATACAGATTTGGAAGATTCTGGCCAAAAGTGTGAAGAGAGTTATGTAAAATACGTACAAAAGTTGAGTGAGTTTAAATAATAAGGGCTTAGTTTTTACAACAAAGAGTTAAAAATAACTGCTTCATATATTATACATACTCAATATATACTTGTGGAGTGAATATGTAAATAATTAAAAGGAGTAAATCCTAAATTGAACTCGTGGCCTGGTTAGGATTATTTTGGATGAGACCAATTAAATATTAATTTACATTATAGCCAATATATAAAATCTGGGTATGATATAATAACTAGGTTTATTTTTTATTCTTATTAACTACAAATGGCCAAAACGTATGAGTAACTACTAATGTATGATAATGCATATTAAGTCAAATGAAATTTTTCTTTGCCTTTCAAAATCATTTAGGAAAAGATTCCAGGGCTTAACTAAATAGGCTTTCAAAATAGCTTCCGTTTGTTCTATTTACAAGAAAACTTTTCTTTTGACATATAAGTTTTGTGTTTTTAAATGGATAGACTTCTACATAAGGTAAATCAGCTGATACTTGCCAAGATTTTATCCAGGGACTTTACAGGTAATTCTCTGCAGATTTTTAATCCTCCTAATGAGTTGACAATCAGCTATCAAGGAGAAAATGAAAACTTGCATGTTAGATTTGGTATCTCTAAAAAGGCAACATTGCAGGACAAGGAAATCACACATTCAGGTTTTAAATAACTAGATAGTTGTACATTAAATTGTTAACAGCAAGTAGTTTTTCAACTCTAAAACCCTATTAGGAAAAGAAATTCATGTTTTATTACAATAAGCTGTCAGTTGATTTTTTCAAAAGCATTATATATAAATTAGCCATTCTAAATATTGCAAAAATTATACTCTAAATAATCCTATAAATCATATGTAACACAAAAGTGCTTCCAGTGTTGGCAAAGAAAATGTTTTAAAAAGCTCTTGGTGTCTGGTGTTTAACAAGAGATTTATTTCAAAGAATACAAATCAAAATGTTTATTCCTACGGCTGTTTATATAAAAACACACATCATGCTGCTCCAGTGAAAGTATGATTATTTCATATTTCTAATAACGATAATTTTATTTAATAGTGCTACACATTTTTTGTAGTCTCTGTGTCATTTCTATATGAAGATGCAATATTAACAATGCAAAGTTTTCTAGATTCTATTTTTAATATATTTTTAAATGGTAGAGAAAACAATAATGATTCTAATGTAGTGAAAATAAAAATTTTGTAATATTTCAGAGTAGTATGACTTTTTGAATGGCAGTGTGAGGAGCTGCTTAGGCGTCCACCAAAGGGAGAAATATTTATTCAAGAAAATCTACTAAATCTCGGTAAGAATAAAAACAGTGAGAGTCTGTGGCAGTTAAGCCAGAACCACTCCATCCACACTTCCTCACATCAACTAGATGAAAGACTAGACGAAATCACCCAAGCAGAACAGAAAAGAGAAAAAGAAAAGAATTAGACAGAATGAGAACAGTCTAAGGGAACTCTGGGACAATATCAAGCGTGCTAACATTCGGATTATAGGTGTCCCAGAAGGAGAAGAGAGAGACAAAGGGGCAGAAAATTTATTTGTTGAAATAATAGATGAAAATTTTCCTAACCTGAGGAAGGAAACAGACATCCAAGTTCAGGAAGCACAGAGAGCTCCAAACAAGATAAGCCCAAAGAGGCCCACACCAAGACATATTAAAATTAAAATGTCCAAAATTAAAGACAAAGAGAGAATCCTAAAAGCAGCAAGAGAAAGGCCACAAGTGACATATAAAGGGAAGCCCATCAGGCTATCAGCGGACCGAGACATTACAGGCGAGAAGAGAATGGCACGACATATTTAAAGTGCTAAAAGGAAAAAACCTACAGCCAAGAATACTCTATCCATCAAGGTTGTCATTCAGAATGGAAGGAGAGATAAAGAGCTTCCCAGACAAGCCAAAATTAAAGGAGTTTACCACCAAGAAACCAGTTCTGCAAGAAATGCTGAAGGGATTTATTTAAGTGGGAAAGCAATGACCACAAATAGAGATTAAAGAAAAATTATCAAAAAAACAAAGCAACAACAATAAAAAAACAGGCAATAAAATCGCTTGTGAAAATATGGTAAAGGCAGCAGATCAACTACCTGTGAAGATAAAATGAAGATTAAAAGACAAATGTACTAAAATCACCTATTTCAATGATAAGAGGGTAATGGATAGACACACACTAAACAAGAGACTATATATGATTTGAAAAACATATAATGTGGGAGGAGGGGAGTGAAAGTAGAGCTTTTAGAAAGAGGTCAAGCTAAAGAGTCTATCTACTCAATATAGACTGTTACATGCATGGTATATTAAATAGGATCCTCATGGTAACCACAAATGGGAAACCTATAACAAAAAAGAAAAAAAGTAAGACAAAAGAAATCAAACATATTACTAAAGATAGCCATCAAACCACAAGGGAAGAGAGCAAGAGAAAAAGAAAAGAACAGAGAAGAACTACTAAAACACCCAGAAAAAAAAAGTGACAAAATGGCAATAAATACATAATATCAATAGCTACTTTAAATGTCAATGGACTAAATGCTCCAATCAAATGCCATAGGGTGGCCAATTGGATAAAAAAACAAGACCTATGTATATGCTGCATAAAGAGTCATACTTCAGACCTACAGACACTCACAAATTGGAATTGAAAGGATGGAAAAGGATATTCCATGTAAATGGCAAAAAAAAGAAAGCAGGGGTAACAATACTCATATCAGACAAAATAGACTTTAAAACAAAAACTGTAACAAGAAACAAAGACGGGCACTACATAATGATAAAGGGAACAATCCAACAAGAAAACATAACACTTGTAAATATCTATGCACCCAACATAGGAGCACCTAAATATATAAAGGAATTATTAACAGACATAAAAGGAGAAATAGACAGTAACACAATAATAGTAAGGGACTATAGCACTCTATCTGCCTACACCAATGGATAGATCATCCAAACAGAAGATCAATAAGGAAACACTGGCCTTAAAGGGCACATTAGCCCAGATGGACTTAGTACATGTATACAGAACATTCCATCCAAAAACCACAGAATACACATTCTTTTCAAACGTCCATGGAACATTCTCCAGGATTGATCACATATTAGGCCACAAAACAAGTCTCAAAATATATTATGAGGTACATCCGAAAATTAATTAATTCATTCATTAAAATTTAATAAAATTTTTAAAAGTTTTTATAGTTTTGATCCAGTATGTACACTTTTGATAATCAAGACCAAAGAAATAGAAAGCTACAGAGAAAGCTTTATACAAAATATGTTTATAATATATACACTATATATTATTATATAGTATATGCATTATATATTACAATATAGTATATAATCACACAATGAACTAACATTCATTCATAAAAAAGAATGAAGTATTGATTCATGCTACAATATGTATAACCTTGAAAACATTACGCTAGGTGAAAGAAGCCAGACACAAAAGATCACGTATCGTATGATATTTTAAAGACATGTCTAGCATATGAGACGCTGTGAAGATAGAATGTAGATAAGTAGCTGTTTAGCACTAGGGTGAATGGGCGGGGGACAACAGGAAATGGTGTAATGGATGTAGCATTTCTTTTGGAGATGATTAAAATGTTCTAAAATTGATTGTGGTAATGGTAGCACAACTCTGAATATTCTAAAGTGCCATTGAATTGTATGCTTAAATAGGTGAATTGTATGGTAGTTGAATTATACGCCAATAAAGCTGCTATTAGGAAAATGATTTAGGAAAACTGCTCATAAGCGAACTTTGCAGAAGTACTTTATTGCTACAATATCCTCTTCTACTCTTAATTTTTCATACTTCAATTATCTGGTTGCATAGTTTATCTCTTAATTTAGGTCATTTTAAGAAGACCAATCAATTATGTGAATGAGGCTAGAGATTATTACTCTCCTAAACAAATAAAAAATTCCACCACAAATTTTCGATCTCTGTTATTAGTTTTCACTGTCTATCCTACTGTTATTAGCATGCTGTGGCACTTAACTTTATTTAATAACTTTGAATATGAAGAGAAAGTAAAATAGAAACGGATCATTTCCTGTTGAGCTCTATGTGACTTCTGGTAACTATTACCGCTTTAAAGATCCTAGTTTTTGGTTTTGCTTTGTAGACCATACAACTAGAACCTTTCCTTTAAGTAACTAACCAGTGATGTTATGATATGGATAATGTTTTAAATCCAAATATTAATAGCATAGTAAATTTAATTCATGTCAATTTTATAGAAATATAGTGATTTATTAAAATAACACCATGCTTTGGTGGTATATTTACCATAAAAGTAATTTTAAGGAAATAATCTAAAAATAACATTTGAAGGCAAATAAGCAGGTGAAATTGTCACTTAATCCTTTATGTGTTATTGAAACCATAATAACTTTATTAATCTACATTTGAGGTTATACTAGTCCTAAATTCACAACTCTTCTGGTTCATCCAGCTCTTAAATCATCTGTCTCGCATCAGAGATTCAGGCCTATCCAATAGTACAACATCTTTGTTAGCTTGTCCCCATCCTTGCCCTTCTTATTTGAGACATACCAACCTTCTAAATGACATATCTTTTGCACAATCCTAATAAGAACTGACAGTGTATTTGCTTACTTGTTTATTTTATCTGGTTGTAAATATGGTCACCTGCATGAGCATACCTGCCACCCCTTCAAGTCCAATCTGTTTTCCATTTGCTTCTTTAAGGATGAGCTGTGGCTAAAGATGGATTGTGCAGGGCAGAGCAAAGAGGACGGTATCAGGCCTCAGGCAGCATTACAGAACAAAGGAATGGGTGGACCAAGCAATAGAACTTTGCCTACAGAACTCCTGTGTCTGCCTATATGTGCAGTCATAAGAGACCTGCTGGTTTCCTTGCCTCTGAATAAATTTCAAGAGAGCTACAATGATGACATGACTTTCTCCCTAACCCCGTGGTTGGTTGATAAAGGACTATACCACATAACTTCTGGGAGGGGAGAACAAAGAATCTTTTTCCTGGTGCCTCAACAATGAACTGACAACTTGTCATTGGTACATTAACAGTCAACAGATCAGAGACTGCTCACTTACTTCTTGTGGATTTGCTCAAGATTTCTCCCAATAATCTCAGAAAGTGAATTAGATACATGAGGAACAAATCTTCTAATTGTTTCTCAAGATACATTCTCCTACTTCTTCTTTGAATAACCAAATCCCCAAAATATAGCTGTGTAATGGTTATCACCCATATTACCTGGCTTCCTTTGAACTTGGTGTGGCCATATGACTAGTGGTGTAATAGAATATGAGCAGAAGAGGTTCAATTTTCAAGTCATTTCATTAAAAACTTCTTTCTCTGGAGTACCACAAAAACATACTAATTTTTGAGGAAATGGTCGAGGAAAATTCAAAGATCACCTTTGGAAGCCCTGAATTATTCCAATTGATAGAAAAAGAAATTAATTCCTGTCTTGTTTGAGCTTCTCATGTTGGGTATTTTTGCTAAAGTAGCTTAAGTTGTACTCTGATTAATATAGTAGGCAAAGGAGATAACAATGCACCTAAAATAACTAAGCTATCAAAGAAACAAAACACTCAGATGAAGAGCTCCCAGATAACCAAAATCACTAGCCAAGGAAGATTTCGCTTAGACCAAACATTCACACCCACAGACATTTCCTAAAACTAAGATGCAGGAGTTTCCAATTTTAAAATGGAGTAAATGAATTAATGACAAGCTGCTGGTTATTACTATGACCTCAATTAAAGGCTTAAATAATGGGTCATATGAATAAGAGGATAGATTCCAAATTGAGAGAAAAAGAAGGGCAAAAAGTATTTTTTAAGCAGTAAGCCTTAAAATAGATAAATATATATTGAAAATGATGGTGTGACTGAATCTTGTAATCTAATGGTAAATAATTCTATAATAGGATAGATATGTTACAACTGAATTAAAATGTCCATACCGTCTCAGGGAACTCTTGGAGTTAGTTGGGAGAAGGGTAACTAAACACATTCTAAAGGTCTCCTTTTATTTGAGGATAGTGTAAACAGATGGGGACTAGGGCATCTTGGTGAAGGACATAGACGGTATCTTGCTTTCACTTATTACTATCGTTATTATTATTTGGTAGGGAAGACTGGCCCTGAGCTAACATCTGTGTCAATCTTCCTCTATTTCATATGTGGGACACTGCCACAGATTGGCTTGATGAGCAATGTATAGGCCCCGCTCCTGGGATCTGAACTTGCAAATACTGGGCCACCAAAGCGGATTGTGCGAGCTTAACCTCTATGCCACCAGGCAAGCCCTACTTATTATTTTTAAAAAGCATTTGTACAAATGAGGAAAAACAAATTAATAGCAAAGAACACCAAAAATAAGGAAAATGAAAAAAACTCACTGTAAAACAAACAGTACTCCAACGGATGGAAGGCATATGACTTAGGACATCTATGTTAACTGAGTGTTAACTTCAATGCCTTTCCATTCTCCTATTGGATTGAGAATCAGAACCCATCCACATGTTGTTTAAAATGCGTTTTTGAAGGACTTTCAGTAGCTTAAATATAGAGATACAGGTAGTTTGACATTAAAAGACTGGAAAAAGATACATCATGAAAGAGTGCCATAAGAAAAGCTTGTGACTATATTAGCATCTGACAAAAATAGACTTTAAGATATACTACTTCAGAAAAGGAGGATATTTCATCCTATTCAAAATCCCAATTCAATTTTTGCAGAAATTGCTAAGCTTATTCTAAAAGTTATATGGAAAGGAAAAAGAGATATAATGACCAAAACAATTTTTAAATAGAGGACCAAATAAAATTCTCATGACCTAATTTCAAGTTCCAATATAAAGCTGCTGTAATCAAGGCAGTGTGGTGCTCACATAAGAATAGACATATAGGTCAATGGAATAGACTAAAGAGTTGAGAAATAAACCTACAAATATTTGATAACTTGATTTTTAACAACGGTACCAATGTGATTCATAGGGAAATGGTATTTTTTTAAACGGAAGCTGCTGAACAAATGGATATCTATATGGAGGGGAAAAAGAAGTTGGGCCTTCACATCATACACAAATGCTTAAAAAATGAATCATGGAGGCCAGCCTGGTGGTGCAGTGGTTAAGTTCGCCTGTTCCACTTCAGCAGCCCAAGTTTCCCAGGTTCGGATCCCAGGTGTGGACCTACACAAGATTTGTCAATCCATGCTGTGGCAGATGTCCCACATATAAAGTAGAGGAAGAGGGGCACGGATGTTAGCTCAGGGCCAGTCTTCCCCAGCAAAAAGAGGAGAATTGGCAGCAGATGTTAGCTCAGGGCTAATCTTCCTCAAAAAAAAATAAAAAATAAAAAAAATAAAACACGAATCATGGTCCTAAATGTAAAGCCGAAAACTGGGTACCACAAATACAGATAGGTTATGTTTTCATTTTCACTGTTTTCACATCTATTCTAATTTTGCTTGTTTCTTCTTTAACTCGTGGGTTATTTAGGAAAGTGTTGTTAAATTCCTAATATTGGGGATTATACCAGATATCCTTCAGTTATTAATTGCTCATTTAATTCTATTTTAGTCACATACTATGCCCCATATGATTTCAATTATTTCCTTTATTTACTGAGATGTTTCATGGCCCAGAAATTGGTCCATTTTTGTGATTGTTCCCTGAACACTTGGAAAAAATGTGTACTGATTTTATTGTGTGGAGTATTACAAAATATTGATTAGATCAATTTGATTATTAGAGTTGTTCAAGTCTTCTATATCTTTACTAACTTTTTTCACTCTACTCATTCAAAAAATTATGGAGAGAGGAGATAGAAAGAAGAAAAAAGGATATGGACCATGTAAACATTAATCTAGGAAAGATAATGTCACACTGGTATAACATAGTTAAACCAGTTTTCTTTTGATTAAAGTCTACTTAGTGTATATTTTTCCATTCCTTTACCTTTAACCCTTTTCTGTCTTTTTATTTGAAATGTGTTTCTTGTAGACGTTATAAAGCTGAGTGTTGCTTTCTTCTTTAGTCTCACGGTATCTCCCATTTATTTGGAGTATAAGCCCTCTTGTGTTTAATGAACTTATTGATACGGTTGGACTTAATCTACCACCCTGTTATTTGTGCTGTACTTGTTCCCTCTATATTTTATTCCTTTTTTCAAGTTTTTCTTGTCTTCTTTTGGATTAATTTGTATTTTTGCTATTCAATTTCATCTCCTCCATTGCCTTATTAGCTATACTTACCTTTAAAAAAATCTTCTTAGTGTTTACCATATTCATCCTTAACCTACCACAGCCTAACTTTAAATAATATTATGCTATATCATGCATAGCGTAGGCATATTATACAAGCATATGTATAGTAGTACACATCAGTATTTCCCCCTTTCATCCATTGTGCTCTTGTCACTCATTTTACTTGCACATACGTGATAAAATGCACCGAAGCTTTCATTTTTGCTTTCAACAATCTATTATATTTAAAGAAATTTAAAAACAGGGAAAATTATTTACTTTATTTACCCACGTACCTACTATTTCTGGCACTCTCCATTCCTTTGTGTGGATATACGTTTTTATCTGGTATCATTTCCTTTCTCCTTGGGTACGATGCATTCTAAGGTTAGGGTATTGTTCTTCAAGATGCAATATATTCTTGAAACTAAAAGCTATTAAATGGTTCTATGTTCCAAAATAGGTGGCAAATATGTATGTTAGAACTAAGGAGAAGTGGGATGGATGTTTCAATTTTTCTACTAGTGATCCTCTTGGAAAATTTACTCTCCTTGACCCTGAAATATGAGACTTTGCTGGAATAGATGTCTGGCTCCTGGGAGTGAGCTGTGCTTCTACCAGAACAGCACAAAAAGAGTTCCACTAAAGCGCTGTTTCTATGATTCAGGTTAGACTTTTGTTCACTTGATCTAGAACTTTTCTGCTTTTATGGATTAAGTAAGAGTTTAGTGGGCTTCCTATTGATTTCACTTCTGCGAAAACCATGATCGACCAGCCAATGCCAGAGGTCTTCATGAGTCAGACTATGCTGACTATTGCTTTGAATCTGCCACGCATTACTGTAACTACAAACCCTCATACATGGCATAGTAGAGCAGTAGAGAAAGTATAGAGTTTTTAGTTATCTATGCTGTGACAGTTGAACATCACTTGGGAGAAAAAATAAGAGATCTATTACTGGAAAATCAATTGCAGATGGATTAAGGATTTAACTGTAAATAGAAAATCTTAAAAACTTTAAAAACAGAATATAGGAGAATATCTCTATTGCTTTAGCAGGGAGGGGGTGGATAATATTTATAGATATGAAGTTTGGAAATCAAAAAGAAAAGACTGATACACTCAGTGTCTTGCAACACAGAATTAGTTATCAGAATACATTAATAATTCCAATGGCTCAATAAGAAGAACAGAAAAAAATGCGGAAGAAAAACAGACAAAAAACACTGTGTTATCTTGGAAGTTAGGTAAGAAGCACAAACAAATAGCACACCTAAATTAATTCCTATGACAGTACAAAATACAATGTTTCAAATCCAGTGCTACAATGTTTTGAGTTACTTTCCTTCTTGGCCATTAGCTGAAAACTTTAGAAGTATATGAGGTTCAGCTATGTAGAATGACTTTGTAGAAATTATAGTGGGAATATTAGTAGAATACTTCTATTTTTAAGAGTAAAATGTCTCCCAAAGCCTTTAATAGAGATATTTTCAAATTGTTGAGTAAATAAAGTCACTTGCAAGAGAAAACATCCTCAAAAATGCAATGCATATTCTGATAGAAGATAAAATGATACTTAAAGAAAACTGGGTCGTGGAAATATCTGTTGTCATAATGGAGAGTGAAATAGAGTATTGAGCTGTCAGAATCTTTTCCTTTTACAGATGCTAATAGCCCTTCACCCTTGGTGTAATATCCCTAGATGTATATTTTGAGCTCTCGCTGTCTTGTGCAGCATTTCGTATCTTAGCCTTTCTTTGATAGCTGATAACTACTTTGAGTTGATAGTATGCTGTCTCATCTTCCAAATAAAGATTATACCTTTCTGGCTCAGATAAACTCTTATGTAGCAGTTCAATAATTCCAAATAAAGGCAATACTGCTATAAAGTTTAAGGAAATTTAATAACCTCTTAATTCCTGGAAACAAATCTCTAATTGCTTTTCTCCAGCACAATTGATATTTACAATATGCCTTATAAAATGATAATTGCCCCCTATCTTTTTAGGAAAAAACTCCAATGTATTTTTGATAGCTCATTTACCTTCCTATGGGTGGAAGACTGGTGTTAATTCCAGCTTTATCAGCAGAACATGCAACTAAAATAGAAAGGCGGCTGAGCTCAGACAGTTTTCGATAAAGCTAAACTTGCCCTCTCGTCCTATGGCATTTAGCAGCAGTTTCTAAGCAAGAAGTTTGGTTGGTTGGTTGGTTTTGTTTTAGGGAGTGTTTTTAGTCTTTTTTTTTACAGTTTGAGAACTTCGTCTGGATGTTTTACACATTACCCTGGTACCTCTAAACCGAAAATGTGCATAGCAATTTCATCTGCCCTAGTTAAGAAAACTACACTGAAGTTATTTAAAGAGATCTTTGGTGAGTAACAAACTGTAGACAAGAATAAATTTAGTGTTAGATCAAATTGTACTGTATGGCCATTAATTTCAGATTCTAGTTACATGATATTCTTCAATTAGATCATGTAAATCTTCAATGAGCGGTTGTTGAAAACCAAGTCTGGATTTGAGAGGCACCACCTATCCACATAATCTGCACTGCACTGTTGGTGCCACAAAATGTTTTGGAAGTTGGAAGGCAATTATTTTGTTAACCAATAACTCAACATTAAGGATTTTTTGTCTGTATTTCAAAAGTTTCAAGAAGCATACAGCTTAATATATTTTTTCTTATTTATTACATAAAGTATAATTAGTGAAATTGTAATTATACATTAATATGCATGTTCACCTTCCCTTAAAAAATAATGGAAAGCCAGGAAACAGCAAACTGGACTACACATCAAATAATAAATAATGACAAGTCCATATATGTGGATTAATTTTTTAAAATCATTTTGTTCTTAATTTGATAGATTTTTAACTGTTTGAAATTTCTAAAATATAGTTATTCAAATTAAAAAGAAAAAATTTTCAACACTTTAAATATTTCTTTTTATACTATATATTTTTTTTAGACTGAAAACTTATCTGCTTGGGATGATAAGCATCTCATATTAGTCTGAATTATGGTAACTACAAAAGAGCAGATTCAGTCAACCCGTAAGATGTATAAACATTTTTACAGAAATTTTATCCCTCTAAAAAATATACATTTTCAAAATTGAGCAAATATTGTTGATCAGAAGGCACAGAACATTACAGCAGGAAGGGACCTTGCATTTAAAAACTGAGAAACTGAAGTTCATATAGGGACTTCCAGTTTTCCACCTCCACATCATTTTTCCTCCTGATATGTATTTCCTTTTAAGCTCTTCCATTAACACATATTTTTCATACACACAAACCAAAGATACTTACTGAAAATTACCTATGTCTAGTCCAAGATGCTGAAAATACAGAGGAAAAAATAAAAAGAACAATTATCCTTAAGAGTTTCATAGGGAAAAGGGACATGATCATAAGCATTTGTAATTACAAACTGTGTTAAGTGCCATAAGGGAAAAGAATATGCTATGAGATCTCAGTTAACATCAGAAGGGTGAGTGGATATAAGCTGAACAGAAAAAGAGAAGCGAGAGAGGGAAAAACATCCTGGGGAGAGCCCACAGTAAAATGGGCATAATGCACTGAAGGAATTAAAAGAAAGTCCTAGTAGCTGGAAAACACAGACACATGGGGAGACTGGTATGAGATTATGTATAGACTTGGCCTTCGTCTAAAAGCAACAAGAAGCCAACAAAAGCTTCAAAGCAGTGAAATTGTATCATCAGATTTGCATTTTATCAGGTATGGGGAACAAACCTGAGACAGGGAGGAGTAGCTGTGGAGGAGGCATATTAGGGGACATTGGCAACATTCTGGGCAAAAAAAAATGTCAGTAGGTTGTAGACTTACTGGAAGGAATAGAGGAGATAGAGAGAAATGAAAAAAATATATCGGTTTGGAAGGGAAAACCACCAGGTCTTAGCGATTAGAGAATGAGAGTGAATTAGGAGGAGATGTCAAAGAAGGATCCTATAATCTTTTATTTTGCTACCAGATGTATAATGGCTCCATTCATTGAGCATCAGAATCTGGAAGGCTATGATTATAAGGGATAAATTATAAAAATTCTATTTTAAAAAGTTCAATTTGAGACGCATTTGTGACATCCTAGTTGAAATATCGAAAGTGCAGTCAAGCCTGCTTGTTTACATACCAAAAGATAAATCCCACACAAACATTTAAATCTGGGAATCATTAGTACAGAGATGTTTGAAGCCATGGGGGTAAATAAGATCACCTATGGAGAAAATATTCAGAAGATAAGAATAGAAATTCTCACATTGAACAGCTGGGAAAATAAACATGAATCAGCAAAGAGATTCGACAGAGCAGCCAGGCAAACAGGAAGAAAAGAGAAGTGTGTGGTGAAATGTAAGTGAAGTTCGAGGTTCCAAAAAAGAGGAAGCGATTAATAGTGTCGAATTTTGCTAAAAGAAAAAGAATTTGAGTTTGAAAATTATCCATAGGATTTAAAGACTTGGAAGTCTATGAAAACTTACCGTGAGCTTTTTTTTTGGTTGGAAAAACTGATGGAATTAAAAAAAAATACAAAATGTAGTAACTAGAGAATCTAGTACAGAGACGGCAATGAAGCAATGGGCACGTGTAGCATGTAGAATGGCTTGCAGTTTTCAGAGAAGGATAGAGTGGTAGGTGGAGAAACAAGTTGACTGGATAAATATCTGTTTTGTTCTTAATTTTTCACCTGTATAAGGATTGAGAATGTATGAACGCCAGTTCAAATAACTAAGGAAAGAGTGGAAAAATAAAGATTCTGAAAAATCAAATGACAATAGTATCAGATCCCTGACAGGTGGGAGGGATTATCATAGTGAGAATGAAGCTGAGACCCCTCTCCCTGGTCTAACAGGCAGATGGAGTAAGTGATGGGCTTAAAGTCGGTACAATAAAAATCCGTGCTGTGCTGTTCACCAGCCGTGCAGGCCTCCTAAACCTGTGTCTGCGTGAGCTTGCAATCCCTCCTTCCATGACTAAAGATTCGAGCAGGATGAATCAGCAGCAGGAAGGGATAATGGGTATCTCTCTCACACTTCTTGGCTCCACTTCTTAGAGACTGAGGGAAAAATTGACGTGGCAACCTTGGTCCTTGCCTCCCTCCACACATAGATATCACCAACAGCACAAGCCTTGTTTGATGTATAACCAAAAAGTTCTTATTCTTTGAAGTATATGAAGATTAGATGTGTAAGCCCTTTCCTGCACACACACTGCTTGGTTAAAAAGTATATAAACTACACTCCAATCTGTCGACCTCAGAGCACTCTGTGGATGGTTCCCTGGACTTGAGTTCCTCACGTTGATTATCAAATAAACTCATTCATTTAACTTTTTCTTTTTTAAAGATTTTATTTTTTTCCTTTTTCTCCCCAAAGCCCCCCAGTACATACTTGTATATTCTTCGTTGTGGGTCCTTCTAGTTGTGGCATGTGGGACGCTGCCTCAGCGTGGTTTGATGAGCAGTGCCATGTCCGTGCCCAGGATTCGAACCAATGAAACACTGGGCCGCCTGAAGCGGAGTGCGAGAACTTAACCACTCTGCCACGGGGCCAGCCCCTCATTTAACCTTTATCTAAACTCTTTATTTCAGTTGACAATAGCATCCTCCGACATAGAGTTCTAATCCTTCCTCCTCCACCTAGCCTTTCCTGTCTTTTCTCATGTCGAGCAGCATCTTTGTCTTGGAGGTTATTTACAGCTCTTATTATCTATACTTGTAGTTCTCATTGCTTTTGCAGGATTCCTTTAAACTCTTAAAAATCATTAAGTCCTCCCAAAGAACATTTGTTCATGGAGATTATATCCATCAATACTTAACATATTAGTAATAAAAGTGAGAAATATTAAAAGTATTGTTATACATTTATCTCTAAATAACAGTAACAAATACATGCTAATATAAATACCACATGTATGAAAAATAACTATATTTTCAAAAACAGTTTAAGAAGAAGAGTTGCATTATTGTATACTATTGAAAATTTTGGCTTAAGAGAACACAGCTATTTTCTCATATCTGCTCCTGCATTCAGCTTATCAATATGTGGTTTAGGTTGAATTGTATGAAGAAAATCTGGCTTTTTCAAGTAATTGTGCATATTCTTCTTTGATGCTACAGCAAATCTCAACAAATCCTAGTTTCTTAAAGGTTAGGTTCAGTGAGGAAACTGAAAACATTTGAATGAATTTTTCCTTAAAATCCATTATTCTATCTTATTTTGTATGAACTTTTTATGCACACGTGATTTTATAACATCATGCATTAGTCATCTGAAAATTATTGGTCACTGAGTTATAAAATAACTTTTTATGGGGCTCGCCCAGTGGTGCAGCAGTTAAGTGCACATGTCTGCTTTGGCGGCCTGGCGTTCGCCGGTTTGGATCCCGGGTGCAGACATGGCACTGCTTGGCACGCCATGCTGTGGTAGGCGTCCCACATATAAAGTAGAGGAAGATGAGCATGGATGTTAGCTCAGGGCTAGTCTTCCTCAGCAAAAAAGAGGAGGATTGGCAGCAGATGTTAGCTCAGGGCTAATCTTCCTCAAAAAAAACACACAACTTTTTATAAATAGTTATATGCCTATATGTTAATAGCACCACCAATCTCATCGGAAAAATCTTCAATTATTGGGAACCTGTCAGGCTCATTGTGGTACACAAGACTTCCTAAATTCTAATTTTTAACTGAAAGCTTGAATTTTATCTTTGGCAATGAATGCTGTCAGTTGTTTTCCTTGAAGTGACATATTCATTTTGTTCATTTTGAGAAAAGATCCCTCAAATGTCTAAATCTGAAGAATCAAAGGATGTCATAGATTCTTTAAAGTTAAATGATTTTTCCTTTTAAAAAGTGGCTGCTTCAGCTCTCAAAGAATTGCACAAGTACTTTTCCTGGAGACAACCACTGCTCTTGGGTTCGCAACAGAAGCACTTTGTGTGTACTTCCTAGTTTGTTACAGGGAATATTAAAAAAGAGTCAAGATTTAATAAAACAGTAATGGAATCACTGTTTCATCAAGAACATTCTTAAGTAAACACTGTATTCACTTTGTTTTCTGCAAGACCGTAGCAGTGAAGAACATAATGACTTCGAGGCCAGACTGGTACCATTTCCTGGATTCCTGACAAGGAACCAGCACTGTTCCCCACCGTTGCTTTTGTCCCATCAGTGTATCGACACAGTAAAAAAGACAAATACGTTATTTTATTAAGAAAAGTTTCTCAAACCATCACCTCCCCTCCCAAAATTGCCCCAGGATCC
The DNA here is from genome assembly GCF_041296265.1 of Equus caballus. NCBI lineage: Eukaryota > Metazoa > Chordata > Mammalia > Perissodactyla > Equidae > Equus > Equus caballus. The sequence goes on along the minus strand of NC_091710.1, from coordinate 34,932,680 downwards.
CAGGGATTTGTGAAGCACAAAAAGAACTGCTGGTACACAACACTCAATCTACAACTAATCACATGATGTCTTAGAAAATTTACTCTAATGCATTTTAACCACTCCTCTATATTTTTTAATTAATTTATCTTTTTGGTATAAGTCTGTATGTTTTATGAGACTAATTCATTTTTCTCTTTTAAAATCTTTTGGTTCTTTCTATTACCATCTCTAGTTACACTTCTACTCACAGTATTCAAGAAACCGTTGACTAGGCCAATTGAATTGTTTTAGCAAGCTTTCACATTCCAAAGTGAGTCTGTGTGACTGCCAATTATTCAAAGCCTGATGTGCTGAGAAGATACCACTTACATAAGAAATATTTGGTCCATTTAATTCCTTTCCATCAATTTGCTTCTTTTTACATACTCAGTTCATTTCCATTTATCTTTGTCAGAGCTCAATTGTCTTTGATGATTCAACATTAAGAAAACAGTCAAAAGAGAGAAAATTTGTGTCATTCACTTTGGCAAATTATAAGAATTAAAAAGTATTGAGAAAATGAAGACCATTTCCTTGTTTTCCTAGTGAGATCTTTCCCAATGCAAAACATCAAATAGCAAAATATTGCTGTTGTATTGGGAAAACAAGGACCCTAGTTTCCTGCTTTTGGGGGGAAGAGGAAGTGGCCTTTTGCCAAAGATGGAAGCATAAGGATATGAATATAAGAGGGATCAAGAGTAGGCAATGGCCAGATCTCCTGTCATGTTCACAACTCAAATTTGTGACTTTCCTTCAAGAAATGACTGTCAATGGACATAAACACATGAAAAAAAACTGATGGGGGCCAGCCCCGTGGCCCAGTGGTTAAGTTCATGTTCTCCACTGCAGCGGCCCAGGGTTTCACTTGTTCGATCCTGGACCCGGACATGGCACCGCTCATCAGGCCACGTTGAGGCAGTGTCCCACTTGCCACAACTGGAAGGACCCACAACTAAAATATACAACTATGTACTGGGGGATTTGGGGAGAAAAAGCAAAAAGAAAAAAATAGATTGGCAATAGTTGTTAACTCAGGTGCCAATCTTTAAAAAAAAAAAGAAAAACTGATGTCCTCATTTTAGGATGTTCCATTCAACTAAAGATGTCTCTGCAAACTTGCCCTGAGAGTTTCCTAGCCTGTATAAAAGAATCCCTTTTTATATTCATTTATTTTATTTGACCACTATTTATTCAATGCTAAATACTATGATGGGGACTCTGAGCATATAAGATTGAATATAATGTGTCCCTCTCTCTAGTGTATTTATAATTTAGTGAAAAAAATAAGATTTGTTCACAAGTTACTAAATTACTGAAAAAGCAATTCATGATAAAGTCTGCAAAGGGAAGTCTGAACACAGCACTGTAGCCTTGGAGTGGAAGTGAAAGTGAGGGAGGAAATGAATGAAGGGAACATTTTCAACTGGACTTTCGAAGATAGGTAGAATTTCAACAGGTTGTGGAAATTGTGAAAATATCTCAAGTGTAAAAGTTGTGAAAGAAAAATGACATACCTAATAGTCAATGTGTGCTTCAGAGTTGGCAATAATCTAGATTATCTGAAGGCAATCTATAGGGATATCTTGTAGAACAGGAAAACTGACTTAATCTCAGAGATCTATGTTTCAATTTAGGTTTCTGTTGCTTTGCCTTTCAACAAATCATTTTCATCTGTACAAATAGGACTGTGATCCCAGCCTTTCTTACATTACAGGTTTGCTGTTAGAATCAAATAGTATTGTTACTGCAGAAAATTGGAGTTCTCTTGCCTGATGTGCATAAATGGACAATTAATTGTGGCATCAGCCTTTGGGGAAAGAGGTCAGCTTTATTCTGAGAGAGAGATCTGCAGGGAGATGGGGGCGTGTGCCCTCAGATCTGTCTCCCTGATTCAGGATTTGGGGCAAAATTCAAGAGGTTAGAGAGAACAGGCTGGCATGTGGAAACTGGCAGGGAAGGTTTTGATCGGTGGGCTTCAAGCATTTATGGTAAGGTTTTAAACACTTATGATAAGATTCTAAACATTTATTTATAAGGTTGTAAACATTTATGATGAGATGGGTAAGGAATTTTAACACCAGGTCTTCCTGAATGAGGGGCCCCTCAGTTCTGATAAGAGTCTGACTTTCAAGTTCCAGTTGTGTCCTGGTCCTTTGGTTCCAGATCTTTGGTTCTGTGGTCATTTCAGATCAAGCTTTCTTCTTCTGCACATGCTCTGGCTACATGACTTTGCCTATCAACTGAAAGACAATTCTTAATCACTCTGTTGAAAAGAGATGGGATCAGTTGAACTGGCCCTGGAAAGCCTGAGGTTACAAAATATTCACAAATTTTTGAAAACTATGAAATAATACACTGCATATATTGTATTATAATACAATTTTTATATATGTGTATATGTATATAAAATTTATCATCATATCAGGCCAGAAAAAAAGACTGGAAAAAAATAGACGTGTTGGGAGCTAATTGCTTTATACAAAGTTAAATATAATAGGAGTTTTACCCAATGTGATACCAGGAATAGACTAAACAGAAGGAATGTATTATGATGAAAGAAAATACATTTCCTAAAAAATTATAGCACTACTTAATTGAAATAAGTAATTCTAAAATTTAGCAAATTATACATAAAAATGTAATTCAGAACCTCTACATTTAATGACCAATATTACTATAACCTTTTGTAAAACTGGGCAAATCAGTTAGCTGTATTATACAATGAATCATATATCAATTAATAGATAATATAAAATTTTTGTGTTAATTTTTATTGCTGGGGAAACTGTACTCAATATTTCTATGGGAGTTACATTTTGTTAATTAGTTATTAAATAGATTATTTTAAATAGAGATTTAATTTCAAATTTACAATGTAACAAATAAAAAAGCTGACATCCATTTAAAGGCAACTAACAAAGGTAAATACTTGCATAACTTCAATTAATTCACTTTTATTTGAGACTTTATTTTTTACTTCTGATTTGACATATAGAAATACAGAAAGATGACCTTGGTTTTTAAAGCAACAAAATAAGAAACCAAAAGTATAGTCAAGCGTAAATGTAATTTTTATCTCTCAGAACAAAACTATTTAAATGTAGAAGGGTACGTTTTCAAATATGACTACACCATGCTTTGATTTTAGTTTACAGTATTAGATCTAAACTAAGCTGCTTTGGTAACCTTCAGGCTTAGTGGTTTATAAAACAAATTTTGGAATTGCAAATAACGGCAATATTCTAAGTGTTTTTGTGCCCAATTTTTTAAATATTAATCTAAAAATATAATAATTTGAGTTATATTTCTAATGAGTAATTTCCAGGAAATAATCATTGACAACTGAATTTAAAATTCTATTTGTACACTTTATGATTTTTTAGCAACAAAATCTTGAGTCATGTATCATGGTAAAAAGTACAATTTCAGATTGATGTTTAGTGTTACAAGTAACTGTGATAAAAAACCAAGAAGATTATTTTGAAAAAAATGAAGTTCCAAAACCATAGACAATATATCTTGACTGTTCATAAGTTATTGCTCTTCTTGTGAAAATAATTCTATTGAAAATATTTTAAAACAACGTCAAGAAGTCAATCTGGAATAACTCAATTAAATATTATGATATATTTTGAAATAAGAGTTTTAAGGAGAATGGTACCAAGACAGGAATAAACAGAAAAGTGAATGAAAGAAAATGGAGAGGCCAGAAATAGACTGGAATATACACACGAGAATTTATTATTTACTAAACGTGAAAATGAAAACCAGTGGAGAAAATGTAGATTATCCATTACATAGTTTAGAGCAGCGCTGTCTAGAAGAACTTTCTGGAATGTTCGAAATATTCTATATCGAGGCTGACCAAATGATAGCCACTTGCCATATATGTCTATTCAGCAACTTGAAATGTGATTAGTGTGACTAAGGAACCAAATGTTAAATTTTTTTTTATGTCAACCAATATAAAATTAAGGTTAAGTTGTTGCCAGTGCCAAATGGCTACCTTATCAGATAGTGCAGGTTTAGAAAATGGCTAATTACAGAAAAAGATAAAATAAAATTGTCTATTTAACTCAGTACTAACATTTATACTGGAACTAAGATTTTAAAGTAAAAATTCTAACCACAAGCCTGCTTGAGGAAAATGAAGTAATTGTTTTAAATAGTCATTGAATATGGAAGACTACTTTAGACATATTTTTTAAAAAGAAATCATAAAAGAAAGCACTGATTAATTATTTTAAAAATTAAAATTTTACATAGAAATATAGATATAAGTAAATATGCATAGTTAGCAAAAATACTAAACACTGATTGGAGAAATCTTTCCAATAGTTAGGAGAAATAAGTTGCTAATTTTCTAAAATATCAAAATTTTATGAGTCAATGAGAAAAAAATTAACAATATAATAGTAACTTAGATGTAGAGTATAAAAAGGAAAAAATATAACTGGATAGTAAACATGTTGGAAAGGTACTCAATATGACATTTTAATGGCACAAAATGCAAATCAAATTCATGAAATATCATTTTTTATTCTTTAGAGACGCAAAGACTTAAAAGTTTTGGGGAGTGAATGCTAAAGATGCTCATGAACCAGGACAGTCCATGTACCAGTGAAGAACATGTAAATTGACGCAGCCTTTCAAGCAAACAATTTTGCAAAATCAATTAAATTTCAAAATGCTTTTTCTATTTAACCCAGAAACTTTACTTCTAAAGGTGTATTCTACAAATATATTTGCACAAATACACACACAAATACGTCTAAGATGCTCATTTAAGAACACATAAGAGTAAAATAGAAAATGACATAAACATAAATACAAACGTCAACATATATCCAAGATAACATTAAGTATGAGTTATCAAGCAATATCCTAATACTAGAGAGGCATCACATGCATATTTGTTCAAATGTCAAATGGCCATTATTAAAATTGACATTCACCCAAAGCTGAAGCTGAAGCAAAATAACATCTTTCTGAGATGACAAGAGTATGAAACGCTATCACAAACAAATTATTAGTATAACTTTGTTATTTCAAACTTTAGTTGTCCTTTATTTTAGTTGTCAATTTTCTTTGACTTTAGAATACAGCATAGTTATTTTTAGCACTTTCTGTTGATAAATTGACCCTTTGTTCCACACATTTGCTTACTTTCAAATGAAATCAGCAAAGGAGCAAGGTTTTTTGTGGGTAATTCATTCTTCTTGTCTTTATCTTCATGTTCTTTATTACGTCTGATCAAAGGTAATTTATCATACGTATTATTGCACGTGATTTTGGAAATTTTCCCTCTCATTGAATTTGACATGGCGAAGTTGACATTACACTTTTTTTTTTTTTAGGAAGATTAGCCCTGAGCCAACATCCGCTGCCAGTCCTTCTCTTTTTTGCTGAGGAAGCCTGGCCCTGAGCTAACATCTGTTCCCATCTTCCTCTACTTTATATGTGGGAACGCCTGCCACAGTATGGTGTGCCAAGCAGTGCCATGTCCACACCCGGGATTTGAACAGGAGAACCCCAGGCCGCCGAGAAGCAGATCATGCGAATTTAACCACTGTGCCATTGGGCCAGCCCCAACATTATACTTTTAATTTATCTCCCAATTTGTAAAAATTCCCCGAAAAAACTTTTTTATTTTTTTGGAGAAGGGAAGATTGGCCGTGAGCTAACATCTGTTACCGGCCTTCTTCTTTTGGCTTGAGGAAAGTCATTCCTGATCTAACATCTGTGCCAATCTTCCTCTACTTTGTATGTGGGACACTGCCACAGCATGGCTTGATGAGCAGTGTGTAGGTTCATGCCTGGGATCCAAACATGTGAACCCCGGGCCACCCAAGCAGAGCACAAGAACTTAATCACTACGCCACTGGGCCAGCCCTCAGACCAAACGTTTTTATTGAAAGATTCATGACCTAAGTAAAAATTCAGCTTTTGTAAGTTTATTTTGTTTAATGTTATGAATAATAGACTCTCCAACAATTTTTAAAAATTTAAGTTGCAATAAGACCTAAGCTTTATCATCATTATTTATATCCCCATTTAACCATTGTGAACTTGGACTCAAAAAGGAAATGCTGTCATCCTACAAGTTTTTCATTTAGCCAGTCTCTCAATAATATATATCTGTCAATCTATTTTCTAGTTTATTAAACTACTTGAAAGTTCATAATTAAGTTTGCACCTAAAATTAACAATTTCTACAGTCACCATTAGTTCTTGCAACAGTTTACACTTGCAGTAATAAATAAGCATTTGGATTATAATCGCCTGTTAGAACTGAAAACCCATAGCACATATTGACACCTTACTTACATCTAGAAAGTTTCCATGAAATTGAAAGTGAATATTTAGATATTAGTAAAAATTATGAATGGCATGCATCATTCGTGTTTGATTAGGCATGATGTTAACCTGTGTGCTCACTGATCCCCAATAATTCACAAATTCAAGGACATCAAAAATGACCCTGGAGTAGTCATTCAAGTATTTGGCTTTCCAATAGCCATGGCTGATCCAAAGCTTAATAGCAGATTTCTGTTAAACAGAAAACTAAATCCAAATTTTGGTTCTTGATAGCTAGACAGTTATGTAGCGAAATAGATGTTGGATAAATACATGATAGAAAGCTAGTTAGATAAATGATGTTATATGATTAGAAAAACTGAAATACGTATATAAAACTATTTTACATGATTACAGCTACCTCTGAGGCAGAAATGAGCGTATGGAAAGGAGAGAGCGCTTCCAGATTTTTATTTTCTATTCATATCTTCCTGTATTGTTTGATATTTTTCATAATAAAAATATGTTTATAAAAAGATAAGGAAATATGCTAGCTGATAACTCACATTTGATGATTTTCTTTATTCAGAGTGTTCATATCAAAAAACGTTACACTCTTACATCTTTTATCTCACTAACTGGTTTTGTATATATGCATATACACATACACATATATAAATACATGAACTACTGATCCAAGCAACAGTGTATCAATATGAATAGTGAGAATCACAGATGCATTATAACAAGTGAAAAAAACCCCAGATTCAGAAGTCTACGTATTCTATGATTCCATTTATATGATATTATGGAAAAGGTAAAACTATAGGGAAAAAAAAAACCAATGTTACCCAGGGCTACAGATTCAGGGAGGGATTTACTCCAAAGTGGCCCAGGGGCACATTTTGTGGTGATGGAAATATCTTATATCCTGATTACGGTGGTGGTTATATGATTGTATGCATCTGTTAAAATGCATAGTCCTGTACACTAAAAAAGATTATTGTATGCATATAAAAGTGTTACATATTAATATATATGTTATATAATATACATTATATATTATAATTATACTTATGACTTATATTTTGGTAATGTTGACTAAAAAAATTTCCAATTCAATCCATAAAATTATCACTAAAGATCATCAGAGAGGAGAATTTAAAGAATGTGCATAATTTCCATATTTTAATCAGAGTGAAACTTCAAAATCAATGGGACTATTTACCTTATAAATGAAAATTAACATTTTAGAAGGGCAATCAGAACACTTATCCACCTACTTGGGTCTTTTAAACAAAATAGAGCCTCCCCAGAAAAGGGTTGGAGGAGTTCCAAAAGTATAGTAAAACCTCAACCTCTCAAGAAGGAGTAGAAAACATGTAGAAAATGTGCCGATATTATATCTCTTTTAAGAATTCCAGATAAAAAACACACTATTTGATAATCATCAATGAATTTTTTTATTATGTCCATTTCAGGCACTCTCAAAGAAATAAAAATATCCACAGACGGACATATATCTAACTGATAAATGGTGTGATATTTCATCGTTGCTCCTGTTGAAAGTCTCAAGGCAATATGTTTCTTGTTTTATTTGTTAGTCCTATCAGTACATGAATGTTATTTGAAAGGTAATTGTTATTGAGAGACTATATTTTATTGCTTAAGAAAAGTGGACATAACCTGAGATTTTGGCACGATACAGTAGTTATATTTCATTCTATTCCTGGATGCGAAATTAATCATACTTCTGAACTAGCCCTCCCGAGATTTAGTTTATATAACATCGTTGAACTTCCCTTGCTCCTGCTCATCAATAATTTGCGTTTGTGGGCATGAAGCCATTCCAAAATTTTGGCTCCACATAGCTCTACATTTAGCATCCCCCATGCAAGTGCCAGGTAAGCAAAACATTTTTTTCCAAACACCAAGGGTAACTCAAATAAATGCTACATTCACTCCAATGCTTCAGACACTCTGTTCAAAAAAATTCAAACAATTTTCTCTTGGGCCCTTAAACTAAATTTCATCAATGTGTACTTAGGTGTTTTCAAACACATTAGCTCAACTTGCAACAGAATTTTACTTCTGTCGCACTGACTAGTGGCACTGTTCAACAAAAGCACATACACTTGAAAATTAGGGCATTTTTCCCTGTTCAGAGGAACATATTCCATTTTCTTTCTTTTTCTTCTCTTTTTTGGTGAGGAAGATTCACCCTGAGTTAATATCTGTTACCAATATTCCTCTTTTTTTTTTTTTTTTTTTGGCTTGAGGAAGATTAGCCCTGAGCTGACATTCATGCCAGTCTTCCTCTACTTCCTCCACTCAGCCACGGGGCCGGCCCCCCATTGTCATTTTTTACCCACTTTTAAAAACTACAATAATGTCTACAATTGAGAATTCTCAGTTGCATGAAGCAAACGTGGGAGCTGGAAACCATCCCAAGTCATGGGAAGCCAGCGTAAGTGCCTGCAACTGAGGTCTAACTTTGCAGTCTAGGTTTTATTACAGTAACATGAGAACTTTCAGGATTTTCCAGCAGCAGTTTTAAATTGCTATATGACTGAAAGTTATGCCACACATGCCCTTGAAAAAATAGATCGCACAATCATTTGGAGTGTGTACGTTCAGGTTATGGTTACACTTTGTAGTGGAGAATACAGGTATCTGAGATCTGTCTCCAGTCAACAGTAACTAGGGTAAATCTAGACAGCTTAGATCTTCTAGAATTCTCTTCACTCCCTTGTATCACCACAGTGCAACTATAAAAACTTCTATGCTAAAATTCTCACCATATGTCAAAATTGAATCCTTTCCTCAGCAGAATTATAGTACAGGTCTTCCTCATAGCTAAAGGAAAGGAGGAGGAAAGGAAGGGAGCGAGGAAGGCAGAGAGACTGGGGAATGAGACGTGAGACAGATCTGAGCTGAAAATCCTGAGAGGCCTCTTTACTAGCTGTATGACCTTGTGCGTTTGTCTCTGTGACCAGGAGTACTTTTGAGGATGTCCTCCTCTGCAGTAACTCGTACACAATCTCTTCCTTTTCTGGTCAATATTTACTTGGACATATAATACTTCTCTTATGACTTCTTAAGTAACATTCTAGCATCAGTGAAGATAAACGCAGAAGGAAGAGGACAGGAGAAGACACACGGGCTTTCCCATTTCCTGGCCATCTGTCATGGAGTGACAGGGCGGAAACAACTATGGTGAACTTTGGAAGGGAGGGACAGTGTGTTACACATTTGGCTAAACACAAATTAAAATCTAATCTAATGACATGGCTCCATATGAGGATTATAAAACTCCTATCTTCCACTGATCTACAATAGGAAAGGTTGGGAAAGCTTACAGAATTGGGAAAGGCATGGAATGAAAGAAAGAATTTGTTTCCAAAACATAATCACCTTCTGTTTAATCTGCAAAAGAATGCACTGGGATCCACACAGCTTTCTGCTGTGAAAAGCTATTTGCCAAACACTCTCAATGGCTCTAAATAAGTCTCTTAGATTTAAGGCCTAATTGCTTAATATTCTTTTTATCCTTTTTAATTTTAATTAAACACTTGCCCAACTACGGTAATTGAAAAGCTATTTTTCATCTCAACTCTTTAGAGAGTCCCAATTCCAATATATGAATGTAAAATTTAAATTGTAGTGAACTAAGGATGCTGTTATCTTAGAAAGTGTTGCATGAACTCAAGCACAGCCTCTCACCTCCTCCTAATTTATTTGGTGGAAAGTCGAGCTTACAGGTTCACACCTGAGTCAACAGCCAATGGCTGTTTCTCCCAGCTGCTCCCAGCCGTCTCCCCACGCTGGTCACCCCCAGAATGTCCTGGATGTGATCTCTCCACATACGACTGCTTTTGCATGTTCACCAACAGTGAGGTGAATGAAGAACAAGCCATGATTTTCTTAACTTTCTACTACTGTATTGTCCACACAAGCACCAGCATGTATTGCCTGAATGTATCGGACTCTACTAAAGAACTAATCAAATGGAAGGGAATGACACTTAGGAGAAAAATGAATTATGCTTGCTTTAACTAAGAGCTGGAGTGTTCCAAGAGAAAAATTCTCTATGTGGGTCTCATCGTGAGCAAACTCCAGTTTCTAGCTGAGCTTCTTGACCTCAGATCAGTCAATGTTGACTCCCTGAAAGACAAGCTAAAAGCTATTGATTAAGCAAAATTGAGTTTATTGAACTTGAAGCAATGAAGAACACCACCTTATCAGACTCATAGTAGGATCTCAGAAGGGAAATGTTGAGGAGGGCTATTTTAGTATTTAGGGGTCTAGGCTCAAATGGTGAAAGGCAGGGCTTTCAAAGCAAGAACTTGGTTGAGACTGGGAAAAGTTTGTGACATAGTAGTTTAAGATGAGTGCACCCCAGGAAGGTGAGGCTCCTGAAGCAATTCATTGATTGCTAAGCAAGCGATCTCCCAGGTAAGGAAGATCTTTGCTCCGAGCATTGGTTTGCAACATTTCCCTGCAGTGAACACTTAATTAATTTATTGATTTGCATCTTTATCTTCCTGGAGGAGTATTTCCTAGCCCAATTTGTCAATCTGCGTTGACAGAGGTTATCTCAGTTCTCAATCCCATTAGGTCTGTTGTACTGATGCAGGCAGTCTCTGTTCTCAGGTCTGTCGCATTTGAGAACATATTTTGTTACAACTTCTAAAATACAAATTTCCATCCCATCCTCTTTAGAGGGGCACATGCCTTGTTAAACACTGGAATTGTTTTGACTTCAGATCTCAGCAGAACAATTTTCCAAGTCAGAGTCACCCTGTCGCGAGTGATGTGAATTTGGTTGGGAATACAAGGAGAGTTGAAGGTGGGTATCAGAAGCGTTCAAGAGAGGAGCCTAGAGCAGACTTCAGAACTCCAAGCCAGACTCCTATGACATTTCCCTACAGCTGAGGTACAGAATGAGGTGCTTTCTTGTAACCCTGCAGGTGCACTTGTCAGTACTGTCCTTAGACTTTGGCAAGAGTGGTTACTGAGCTGGACCAGGGCTTTTGTGGCTCCACTCTGGCCCTGCTTCCCCGTACATCTTGCCGTGTAGTAAGGAGTTTGAGAGGCCAAGGGGACTTACCCTGCCAGAGCCCACACTTCTCCTTCCAGATCACCTTTGTGTCTCAAGGACCTTGGGAATTTCTTGGCCAAATAGTCTCTAAGCCTGTTCTACAATTTTCACAGGTTCTCTGAATCTGTTTTGCTGAAGTCAAAAATCATGCAGCCAGTCCATATAGCCTTAAGTCCAAGGTATAACCGAGGGAATTTTTTTGAGAGGAAAAGGAGGAGGAAAGAGGGGAATGAATGAGATGGTTGTGAAATGAGCTAAGAATTGTGGCTACTGAACCTAAATACAAGATTCCTCTGAGACTCTAGTGGGGCACCAGAGGTGGGAAGGAAAAAGGAGTGGGCTGCAGGCTGGGGGTAAGGAGTGGCTTCCCTCTGCTGCCAAGTTTTAGTCCTGAACTCCAAAGGCTCTGAGAAATCTAAATTGGAACCTGGTCAGCCAAGTATCTAGGAAATTTTGTTTGTCATAATATGAAGATAGTGTGTATTTTATTTTTTAAAGATTGCTACCTGAGCTAACATCTGTTGCCAAGCTTCTTTTTCTTCTTCTTCTTCTTCTCCCAAAGCCCCCCAGTACATAGTTGTATATTCTAGTCGTAGGTCCTTCTGGCTCTGCTATGTGGGGACGCTGCCTCAGCATGGCTTGATCTCCAGTGCTGGGTCCATGCTCAGAATCCCAGCTGGCGAAACCCTGGGCCGCAGAAGCAAAGTGCACAAAGTTAACCACTCGGCCATGGGGCCATCCCCAGGACGTATTTTATTTAACAGCTTATGGGCTTCGTACATAACTCAAAGTATCTAGACATAGGCACATAGGCATGTGGCCCTCCACGTGTACTCAGTTCCCAATCCAGAATTGCTAAATGTAGTTCTGTCTTAGTTCAAATATAAACACGCACATGTGTGCATCCGGATGCACACATACACACACCACAGTATGGTCTAGACCAGAGCTTTCCACAGCATGCTGATATGCTTTAATTGGGGATACTGGAGTGTCTACATGCTGATCACACAAATCCCAGTGTAGCCGAGCAGGGCCGGGTCTGCAAAATCCCTAACCCGTCACCTGAAGCAGCAAGCAGCCTCATCCCTTTCTGCCAGTCATCACCACATACACAGCACTTTTCTCAATGTGCCAGAAAGCCAACGTCACAAAGCAAAGATCTTTGTCTGTTTTGCTCATGGATGCATCCCAAGGTCTTAGGACAACAGATACTAGAGACTAGGTACTCAATAATTATTTTTTAAATTAATGAATGACATAAAAAGTTGGGAAGCAACTATATAAATACCAAAAAGAAATTTCTAAATGAAAAGTTTTCTGAGATCTTTACACTCAGTGCTAGTATTTGTGTTTAATATTTCTATGCAATAGAAACGTAAGAAATAGAACAGAAATGCAATACAACAGAAATTCTGTGGGATAGTGCTTAATATTTCTATGCAAAGTAATGTAAGTCCCCACACCCAACAGTCATTGCACTACAGCCTCTGTCATCAGGGCTGACTTTAATTGTGTTAAAACTATTCCTGTAACAGGAGGAGAAGGAGCAAGATAGGAGGAGAGGAAAGAAGAGGAGGAGGAACAGAGCAAACATATGCATGCCTATAAGTAAATCTAACCAATCAGGCAAGTTATCCCAGCATTCCCAATAGACGAAAGAAAGTGATAAACACTTAAAGTGTGGGGGAAGAATACCTTCCTCTTTGGCTCAGTCACTCACAGTTTTGGCCAAAACACTGATGGTATTGCATATGGCTGCAGGACGAGATGCCCCTGAGTGGTTGATTTCATGATGGGACTTGCACATCTCCTGTTAGCAGAGCAGGATTAGGATACTGCAAACAAGAAATATTTTATAAGGATTTGGTAGCGACGTCATATATCTTTCCTAGTTGCAAATGTGATTCTCTCTTAGCAGCCAAAATACCTTTTCCTTTAGAACAAGAAGGTACAGAAGCACATAAAAAAAATTCTTCTTTTCTTATCTATACTAGTTGCTAACTAGCTCTATCTGGAAACCAGTGGGTTACATGCTAATAGAAGTCATGTGTGTCTTCTCAATAATTGCTTTTCTTGCCCTATCAAATGACCTAGGAGAGAGAAAACTGAACTGCTTACTGCAACATTTAAAAATCTCATGACTGTTCAATTATATTAAGACACAACATTTGCAAGCTTATTTTTGTTATGCCTCTGTTATTCATGACAGGAACTGGAGCAAATATGCTACTAAAATAATTTCATTCTTCAAGAATTCACATTTCGATCTGTCAGAATGTCTTGGATGCTGGTGAAGAAATAGTGCTACAGTCAGTAATTTAGATATTTATTCCTATTGATGAAGTGCAGTTGTTATCTTTTAAAAGGTTCTTCTATTTACTAATACATTGCGCTACATTCCAGTAATGGGAGAGTTCTAGGGTTACTAAGATTTTTTCTTTATTAGTAGAAAAACCTCTGTATCTCTTCTTCCGATTTTTCTTTCCAGTTATGCAAACAAGAGTATGGGAATGAGTCACAGTACTATTTCCTCTGCTTTTTCCTCTGACTTTCGGAATTATCCTTGGGATGCTAACTAAACTATCAGCAAGATGCCAGCAGACAGAATTGAACTTAACACGTGTGTCCTTTCTTTCTTCTAGCAGTCAAGTGCAGTCCTTTTTGAAATTGCAGAAGTCTCTCAAGCATATAATTTGTGGCTTCCAGTGAGTTTGAACTTCATGCTTGAAGTGATGCACTAGTAGGTGATTTAATTCGTGCACCTGTGTCTGGATTTCTTCCAGACACAATGAAACGGGTAACTACTTCAGGATTTACCTAATAAGGATTGCAGCGAGACATCAGAAAGGCACTGATTGGCATATGTGGGCAGGAAAAGGAACAACGAGCTTCCAGTAGAGCTGTGATAGACACCTGGGTTCAGCCCTTGAGACAAAAACTGAGCATTTCTCAGCTCCCAAGGCCAAGCCCTTTGGCTTCAATGATGTACAATTTTCTCATTACAAATACTATTGTACCCAAAGGAATTCTTGTCAGCCTTCTAATTATTTTCTCAGTTTGAAATAAGACCTTGTCTTTAATAAGACGTTTTGTCATGTGATTGTTGTCAGCATCAATACACAGTAAGGAGAATGAGAGCACAGGGGAAACAACAACAAGGCCTCAGAAAAGAAGAAAGACATTTTGGAAAATAAATGCAAATCATTTTCCCCTACTGATTATCAAAATATAAATTACAGCACTGCAGTCAAATACTGTAGTCTTTGGCTGGAGAGATTTAAAGAGTAAAAGAGAAAATATTGCTTTGGCCCTCTGTCTTTGATGATAATATTTTCATAGTTATTGGTGAGGTCACACAAAACCTAATCAAGATGCTTTGGGTTTTGGACCCATATAGTATCCACATAATCCAGTTTCCATGTAACCTACAGTCTCTGTGTATCTTGGCCCACATGGAAACTCAACAAAAATATAAGAGACGATTGTTCTATCTTTGCAAAGATTATAAGTGTTTAATCTTCAGGGGTTTTTTTGATCAGTATTTTAACAATGATCCAAGGCTGTTTCGAAAACTGTATTTACTTATTTTGCTTTCTGCTCTACTAAATATTATATTTTATTCATGTTTCCTCTCCTCTTAAACAAATGTTCTCAATGGAATTAAGTATAGTAATCCTTGAAATGGATCCAAACTGAAAATAAGATGTCAACAAACAGAAGTGAGGAGGGCACAATAACACCATCAAAGATGTTTATTTTAACATAAGGATTGGTTGGATGAGTGAATCCAAAGGACAGAGCATTGGAACTTCTGGCAGTGGAACAAGAAATACTACTAGTGTCTTTATGTTTCTCTCTTCACATTCATTGAGAAGTCACAGGACTTCTAAACTTCAATTCCCTCCTCAGGGGCAGAGGGAAAAAGACATGACTCAGTCATGCAACAGCAAATGACCACAGGGAAGTCAGTTGACTAATCTGGAAAATAAGGTTAAGGTCCAATCCACTTATGTTTTCATTCACCAAAACAGATTTGGTATTTGCCATCATGGCGGAATCTTCAACAAAGTATAAGTTATAAGAAATATGAATAGAGAATGTGGGAGAGCTTTGAATGGGGAGATATAAACTAACCAGGAATGTGGCCAGGAAAGGTCTCTTTGAGAAACTGTCACATAAATTGAGACCTGAAGGATGAGTGGGAGCCAGGTGAGTGGGAGTGAGTTGCTAATATTTCAGGCAAAGTAACAACATGTTTGAAGATCCTGAGCTGAAAAAGAGTATGGTAATTGAGAGGAACTGAAAGAAGGTGAGTGCAAGTGTGGACTGTCCTTGAAGCCAATGTTGAGCTTTAGGATTTTATTTCAATACCAAGGGTAATCCATTGAAAGATTTCAAGTGAAAAGAGTAATATTATCAAACTGATTTTTAAAACACAGCTTTGGATTAAGTATGGAGAAAGATTGGAAGAGACCCAAAGTAGAAGCTGAAAATTAATTATGGGTTATTGTAATAATTTTAAGATTGACTTGACTTCGAGATCGCTTAGGTGTGGGCATGAAGACAGGGTAAATCCAGTTTTTTGTCATATAACTGAACAGATGATAGTTCTACTGAGAGATTTAGGGAAGACTGGAGGATAAGAAGATTGCCTATATGTTTCCATGTTCAGTTTTAGAGATGTTTGTTTGAGTCATGAGTCTAGGCAAAAAAATGCATTTCCAACTTCTCTGCATGTAAATAGAAATTGAATCCAAAGGATAGAATCCAAGGGAGTACTAAGTGAGTGTAGAGAAGGAAAAATGCCAAAGGAGACTGAGGAGTTGCTGAGAAGTAGAAAAAAGTTTATATAAGTGTAGTGGCAGAGAAGCTAAGAAAAGGATGTGTTTTCAAAAGCAAAGAATGGTCAGTAGTGCTGAATCCTGCTAACACATCAAGTAGGATAATTGAAAAATGTCCATTGGGTGAGCAACATGAAGGTCATGGGGACTTGAGCCAGAATACCTTCTCTAGGGCACCACTCACCAATAACGTATTTTCACGTGATAGAAATGTTTTGTATTTGCGCTGTCCAATGTGATAGGCGCATGTGTCTATTAAGCACATAAAATGTGGGTAGCAAAGCTGAGGAACCAAACTGTTAATTTTTTAAAAATTAGTTAGCACAAATAGCCACATATGACAAGTGGCTACATATTGGACAGTACAAATGGATTGTGGGAAAAATGTCAGATTTTAATAGATTGAAGAATGAAACTGGTCATTACGTAGAAATTTTTCAGGAAGTCTGCTTTGAAAGTAGAAATGTGAAAAAGAGCAGATTCTGGAAGGGAGTGTGAGATTAAGAAAGGGTTGCTTTAGAATGTTCAAATGATAAGGAGCCAGTGGAGATGAAGAAGTGGAAAGGACAGCGCAGTGGGTGAAACTGATCTTAGATAACATTATACTTAAGAAAAAAACAAATAAATACGTAAGAATCAAGGTCAATTTGTAGAGTCAGTGGTAGAAAATTAGAGCAATTGCCCTTTGGAGTCTTCTATTCACTCTGAAGAATAGGAGAAAAGGTCATCAGCTGAGACAATAGAGGAAAGTGGTAGGACTGAGGGACTGTATGACTCCCTTCCAGAGGATTTTCTGTCTTCCTAGCTGGTCCACCGGAGTTTCCTCCAGGCTGGCTCACACACCTGCAGCAGAGGTATTTGGTTACAAGGTATGATGTGAGGAGCAGTGAAGACCTGCCAGTCTAAAAACATCTCACTGACGAGCTCCAACCCATCCTGTACTTCCCACCATTTGAGTCAGTCCCTGTGATACTTTTGGGAAAACATGTATTTCAATTAAGATAAAACATCAGATAAAGTACAAGCATTTACCTCACATTAAGACCACTTCGTTTATCTGATTAACTCTTTAACAGATATTGCCAAAAAATGCAAACCTGGAAAAAAGTAAGGAAAGTTTCTGGTCATGGAGGCTCCTGGACCCACTAAATCCTAGGCTTCTGGATGGCCAGGAGGCAGTCTTGACCTTGCGAGGAATAGGCTAGGATGGTGCCAAAACGACAGACAGACAAAATACTGAAGCTAACACCTGGCTGATAATCTTTCTTAAAGACATCTTTAGCATGGCACATTCTCTATATCCAGCATCTAATGCCCATAAAGCATGCTCCAAGGTGAATGGTTGGTTTGGAGCTAAATTCACAGAGAATAGATGTGGCAAGTGGAGGAGGAAACTTGTAGATCTTCTGGCCATGGCTTTTCAGAGCTGCTGTGGAAGATCAAACTGATACAATAACTGCTTCCAAGGTCAAATGCAAGAGCAGAGACCAAAAGCTTCAATAGAAGGAGCATGAAATGTGAGTCCAGTAAACAAGTCAGCGTGAGAGGAGTGAAGGCAAAACAATGACTTGGAGGACAGTTCTGAAAGCCTTGTAAATAGGAGCGAAAATTAAAGGTCAAGTATAACAGGAAGGGCAGGAGAGGGGTAAACCCAGAGCCCCAACAGGATACTACCCTATCATTCAATTCAATTCTAGTTGTCATTCATGAGCACTCACTCTCAGCATGACGTAATTCTTCTCAGCTTCTTAATAGATATGGCAGCTATTGACACCAAGAGGAAAAACAGAAGCCAACATTCACTCTGTTCAAATGCAATAAGCCCATGTTATTTTCCTTAGAGTAATGTTGTATAGTACATGGTCACATTGAAGAGCTCAAAAAAGAAATGGCCTTTGGACCTAGAATAATTTTAACAATCATAAACCTGACTGTGAACACATAGCCCCAGAAACTCATGTATATAGCCCATGTGATAACTCATGTGATAAAATGTAACACTATTAAAACATTATTTTAAATTTTACTTACTTAATAGATTATGATTAGATACAGTTGGCATTTTTTTTTAGATTATCCTAGTTCAAGAACATAGTCTAAAATTTTTCCACAGAGTTCACCAAAGCTTAATATGTTTCTCCTTCACTTTAGAACTGTGCTAGCCCTAATTTAAGATTTCTCTCATTTTTTATAAGTTAATTCTACCTTTTATTACAGAAATTTAAGACAATTGCATCTGAAAATTTGTTTTAAAAATATCGTTACTAGACATTAATAACAAGCCCATATACTAACTATTCTAGAAGCTGAAAAGAAAGAATATAAGAAAATTTTTCTCATATTCACTGAGAACCAAAACATTCATGTCCAAAACCAGTAGCCATAATGAATGTTTTCAAGCATACTCTTAAATGAGTAAGTCATGGGGCCAGCCCGGCGGCACAGTGGTTAAGTTCACATGTTCCGCTTCTCGGCGGCCCAGGGCTCGCCGGTTTGGATCCCGGGTGCGGACATGGCACTGCTTGGCACACCATGCTGTGGTAGGCGTCCCACATATAAAGTAGAGGAAGATGGGCACGACGTTAGCTCAGGGCCAGTCTTCCTCAGCAAAAAGAGGAGGACTGGCAGTAGTTAGCTCAGGGCTAATGTTCCTCAAAAAAAAAAAAAAAATGAGTAAGTCATAAAACTCTTTATTGGTCTATGTATTTTTAAGTTCTTCAATATTTTCCACTTGATTAAGATGATAAGCATCCTAATAATATCATTAGGCTGAAGAAGCACAGCAATGATTTTGTAAGATTCAGTGGCAAATTATGTGTAATTGAATGGTCTTAACAAAGCTTCTACAGGTCACAAACCCAGTGGCCCATGACAAAACGTTTTTTCTCCTGTAAGGACTTTGCTGAGTGTGACATTTTGAGCTTAGACCAAAACTTAAGCACTCATATCACCTAAATCTAATTCTTATCTAGGCAAACTTTATGTGTACAAAGACTTCATTGGGGAGAGATGCGTTCACTAATCATGAAAATTTATGGAATCATGCCCACATTTAATTTTTCTACTCAATTATAAACTGATTATTACCATTTGTAAATTTCTTTATAATTACCACTTCCACAGTGTCCCTGTTCCACAATGTCTCTCAGTTGACTATTTTGGCCAATTATCTCAAAGTCTTCCCATGAAAATTCTTGCCTTACTAAGTCAGTGATATTTAAGTTGCAAGTGTTCTCTATCTTTTTTTATGGGAATCCTACCCTTCCGTAAGTGTTGCCTCCAGAATATAATGGTTTGAAATTTGTTAATTACTTATTTGTAGTAGTGCCAGGTTTAGCAAATAAAAATGTAGCATGGCTCATACTTATACTAAGAAAATTATTCATTGTTTATCTGAAATTCAAGTTTTAAATGGGCATCCTATATTTTATCTTTCAGTCCTACATATTTGGTAATTTTTATGAATAACGTGTGTAAACTTCCCTTTGAACTTTCCTAGAGATTTCCATCCAAGGGACTGTCAAGTTGTAAATCCCTGTGCTTTCGAGTTCCTGCACCCATCCCTGGAAGAGGTAGGCCAGAGAGGCCTCACATATAGAAGCCTAAGTAGAAAGATTTCTCCAGTCTTCAAATTGGAGCAAGTCACATTGTTCCCTCTAACATTTTTCTTGAACAGAGCTCTGTTTCTCAAAGATTTGATTGTTTACTTTTCCACAGGCATTACATACTGAACGCTTATGCTTCCCCCGCCCCAATTCATATTTTGAAATCCTGCTTCCCAATGTGATAGTATTTGGAGTAGGGCTTTGAGGAGGTAATTAGGGTTAGATTAGGTCATGAAGGGTCCTCATAATAGGATTAGCGCCCTTATTAAAAGAGTAGGAAACACAGAATCTCTCTCTTCTCTGTCAGGTCGGGATACAAAGAGTAGAAGTCTGCCTGGAAATCAAAAAGAAGGAGCATAGCAGTAATTTAACTATGCTTCAGCCATGAATCTTATAGAACATATACCCATTTCTATATATTTGCCCATTTTATATCATATATATCCATAGTTGTGTGTGTGTTGTTTGTATGCATGTGTGTGTGCACGCACTTGTGTGTGTACTCATTGAACCAGCCTGTGGTGTACAAGCTGCCTGAATATGGTGTACAAGTGAATGAACACATACATACACACACTGACAGACTCTTTAAATTCCTACGGCAATTATTATTGGTGCCATGTAATTTAACAATTATTTAACTTTCAAATTGGCATAGGTAAGTCAATTTAAATTCTAAACTCCTTGGTAGTTTGACATATAGTCACACAGAAGAATGACACCACTAAGGCAAGGTAAAGATGAGAGCAACAAAATGAAAATCAGGGGCCAGTTAGGAACTGGACACCAAAAGAGACTTGGCAAGGTGGAAAAATCAACTTCATGATATAGATATCTAGCTGGGCATGCAAGATCCATATACAAAAATAACAGAAAAGTAGAAGTCAAATGCAAAAAGGGGCACAGAAGAGACTGAAAGCTCATGGACAAATTTGACATCAACCGCAGCCTGATATACAAAATCTTAAGGCAGAGCCTAGTGTGGGCCTGTAAACGATAGACACTAACTCATGTGAGTGGTCACTAGTTGTCACGGAGAAAATTAAAAGGTCCAGTGTTCTGCTTCCAGACTCATTTCCTTCAGTTTTAAAGACACACTCTTTTGCACAGCAATTTATTCTTATTTAGATTTTGCTGCACCCAGCATAATGCTAGTGCATTAAATAAATGTTGGCTATCGATGGATTAATGTTATCATTTGGGTTCTCACTATATGCTGTTTCTACACATTATTTTCAATGACTGCTGCACTTTATATCATAACAACTCACATAAAAACTTTACTGCATTATCTGTAGGCTTTGTCTAAAATACAAAGGCCACTTGAACAATAAGTAGGAAATAAAAAATCATGTGAACCAAACGCAGATACTTAACTAGCAAGAAATGCAAAAGAATGTATCTGTTTATCTAGTTTGGTTCATCTCTACATATTACCCTGACAATTGTTGACATTACATGAAAGAAAAATGACAATTCTTTATGATGCATTGATGGACCTGATGAAACCCTCTGTTTTATCTAGGCAAAATATAACATGCATTGGGTTGTTCAGCCATTTCATAAGCCTGGGAAATGTGCATAAATATTCAAAAATAAAACTGAAATAAACACTAATATGAGGCTGTCCAGCCTGGAATATATTTCAGCCCGACAATAATGTTCTTGCTGTTTTTAATTTGATGCTGGTTTTTAATTATTGGTTGGATCTCAAAGCATTAAAATTCTGAAATTAGAAGAACTTTGAGGTACTAAGAATTGGTCATTTGACATCTACATGAAACCTGGCTTAATTTGGCAACAGAATGTCATCAACCACACATTAAATGACAATGGCCCACACAAGTCCCATATGGCATTCCCTGTTATAAGAGGAAGCATCTGCTCATTTTAGGAGGCAGGGAAGTTTTGGAGCTTTTCCATAAACCTATCTACATCTACTTAGATATGTTTGTAAATACTACCCTTATGCTCCCCAATGGGGCAAGTTCGGTCCCACGGTTCTTTTGTGAGGGAAAGACAGTTTAGGGTAATGATCAAAGGTTCCTTCCAGATAAGGAATCTATCACCCTTTAGGAGTCATGGGTTGAATGGTTTTAGAGTTTAACCCATAACAATCAAGTCACAGAGTGATTTGTCATCATTTAAAAACAGTGCTGTCTCATAGCATTTTGATAAAAATTAAGGTCGAAGGTCAGAGTGGGAATAATGATCAGTAATAACATAGTGCAAGAAAAAAATCTTTGGATGACTAATATAAATAATGCTAGTGAACATTATTTAGGGCTATCCATGATTCAACATAGCACTTCATAGAAGAGTTTATTTAAACCTCGAGAAGCCCTACTAAATGGGTATTGATATCTCTATTGCATATGTGGGAAAAGCAAGGTTAAAAGAGATTAACTTATTTGCTTTATCATGCACTAGTAAGTGGTAAAAGCTAGACTAAACCTAGGTCAGAAACTCCAGAAATGTATGTTTGTTTATTTATTTATTTATTTATTTTTATTGTGGTAACATTGATTTATAACACTACATAAATTTCAGGTGTACATTGTTATATATTTTGATTTCTGTGTAGGTTACATCATGTTCACCACCCAAAGACTAATTACAATCCATCACCACGTACTGTGTTCTTGAGGATTAAACGGTTGAGTCATTATCACATCAGCTACCATTATGTGCACATATTACATCTTGCTGCATTTTATTTCTTCTTCTCACCTATTATAGTCACCCAGCATGTCCATTTTCGTAAGCAACTTAAAAGATGTTGAAAGATTGAGTCTTTTCACCCTCTTCTGGCTGAGATGAGAAAACCAGCAAGGCCCATTTGTCATTCATAAAATTTTTCTCTAAAACCACTTGTGATGCTGGGTAATAATCCCCAGATGGAAGTCATTAAAAGTTAATTTGCATGCATATGTGACATCTTGCTTTTCAAAATCTTTTTGACTTTACTCTTTCCATTACTGAAACTAATTGGTATATATATGAGAAATAACTAATTAAAATGAGTGTAAAGCAGTTTTCTCAAATATAGACATGCTATAAAATGCTAATAAAACCATAAAAATATATGGAAAAATCTGTCAATTACAAAATTAACTTCAGATGGGAAAGCAAATATCATTTATCCTTTACAATGTCCAAATAAGTGATTTGTTTGGCAGCTAAATGCCTTTTTGCTTAATATTAATAAAATTTCAAGAATAGTAGTTGTATTTCTTTCATAACACCCACCAGAATAAAATTTTGAAGGTTATCATTGTAGTTATAAGTTAAATTTGAAACAAACTCTCTAAACAGCTATTTGCTGGGATCAGATCTTGGTTATGCTTAAATAAATGTAAATCACTTTTGGGGGATCATATCAGAATGGAAGAGTCTCTCATCTTCATGAGCCAATTACAGCTGGATGATTGGGAAGGGAGACAATGCTGTGTGGAGGAGAGATGCATTTATCAGTGGAGGCAGACACAGTGAGCAAATTGGTCAGGACTGAGGCAGCCAGGTGGCTGTTGCTGAAGCATCAAAGGAGGCAGGCTCAGGGAGAACACTGCCCTTAACCCAGAAGGCTCCCAGGTAACATTCACATGCAGACACAAATGAACAAAGAAACTGTTTGAAAGGAAAGATTAGAAAAGAAACCTCTCTAGCACAACCAGAAGGACCTACAACCAGAATATACAACCATGTATGGAGGGGCTTTGAGGGGAAGAAGAAAAGAAAAGAAGATTGGCAACAGATGTTAGCTCAGGAGACAATCTTTAAGAAAAAAAAAGAAAAGAAAAGAAAGCCCTCAGATGTATAGGTATGTTCAATAGAACTGTCAAATTAGTTCCTGGATTTCTGAACTTTTTTCATAATTTTATTTATTTATTTACTTTAGGGGTGAGGAAGATTGTCCCTGAGCTAACATCTGTTCCAATTTTCCTCTATTTTGTATGTGGGATGCTGTCACAGCATGGCTTTATGAGCTGTGTGTATGTCCATACCCGGGATTTGAACCTGTGAACCCCAAGCCACCAAAGCAGAGCATGTGAACTTAACCACTACACCACCAGGCTGGCCCCATTTTATTTTTTTTTAAATTTGGGGCTTTTCCTGAATTGATGACTATCTGGGTAGATTTCTGCATTCATTTCTTTACTCACTCATTTATTCATTATTTTAACAAATATCTATTGAATGTATATTATATGACAGACAAATAATATCTTTATTATCTCCTGAAGATAAACTATCTCCCTTATAGTACTTGTTTTCATGGAGCTCATTGTCAAACATGGAACACAAGTAATGATTTGACTATAATTTTGATGAGTTCTAGAATAGGGTACCACACACCTCTAAACTGGAATCCTTGACCAGCCTAAAAACCATATTTTAGTAAGTGCAAGACTAAGAAGTCAGGAAGATGTTTGTGCCATGCAGGATGTGGCACCTGGTGGAGCTTCTGGATCCTGGATTATGCAATTTAGGAAAAGAAATTTTCCAAGTGACTTAAGGACATAGGCATGATCCTAAGGACATAGTGTGACCACAATTTCTTCTATTTTCATAGTTTTCTGGATAAAACTCCTAACTAGAAGAAAGTAAAACTTGATTATAAAAAATCCATTCTTCCCAATATTAGGAAAACAGGATACAATTAACACTGTTGGGGAAGAATAACAGTCTTGTATTTTCCTTGGGATAATGGGTCCCTTTTCTTTGAGAAGGTCTACCCATTTTTCTATTGCTTATTATCATTCCTAATGATTATATTGTGAAGTTTGCTGACAATAATATCCAAGGGACAATGAAATAGAGTGGGATACAGAAGAAAAGTACAGCATCTGAGTAGAACTGGTCAGGAACATCCCCACTGATATCATTTCCCTCCTCACTGAAAGGGCAGGAAATCAGGAGAAGAATGTGGCTGAAACAGAGGCATCTTGTACTATCACTGAATTTTAAAATATGGCTTAAGCATCTACAAGCTACCACCTGGAATCCCTCTGTTATGGATAGCATGTTCGTGCCCCTACCCTGCCAAATGCATATATTGCAACCCTAGTCCCCAATGTGATGGGTTTTGGGTATGGATTCTTTGGGAGATAATTAGGTTTAGATGAGATTGTAAAGGTGGGGCCCTCATGATGAGATCAGTACCCATATAAGAAGAGGAAGCTCTCTGTCTCCCAAGTGAGCACAGAGAAAGAATGCAGCTGTCTACAAGCCAGGAAGTAGGCTCTTACCAGACACCAGATCTGCCAATAACTTGATCTCAAACTTTCCAGCTTCCAGAACTGTGAGAAATAAATGTTTGCTGTTTAAGCCACCTAGTCTATGGTAATCTGTTAAAGCAAACTCAGCAGTCTAAGACACTCTCTTAGGAGAATTATACTAGTATTGAGATCAGTGACCAAGTTTCTTAATAAGATAAAAGTTACTTTGTATTGCTTTGCAAAGCCACTGTACCATTTGTTTTTGTAGGTCCAGATAAAATCTGGAATTATGCTATAATATTCTAAATCTTGAAATTGCTCCACCAAAAATCTGGTTTCTTATTTTATGCATAAGCAGTCATTATACATTGAGGGAGGCTCCAAACAGTGTTAAGTAACCTTCGTCAACCTTGTTTCTTGGGAACTAATGAATCAGGACAATTGGGTCACCTGGGATACAGGAATATACAAATAATTCAAAGGCAAAATTCAATACTACCTAGCTTTTCATCTGGCTTTTTAGCATCATGACTATAAGAAATCGTTCTTCAAGATCGGGTTCCTTCAAAACAAGGCAATCCTCAATAAATTTAAGAAGATTGAAATCATCCTGGACATCTTTTCTGACCACAATGCTATGAAGCTAGAAATAAACCAGAGGAACAAAGCTGGGAAATTCAGAAATATGTGGAAACTAAAAAACATGATATTGAACAATGATTGGGTCATTGAAGAAATCCAAGGGAAAATTAAAAAATACCTGGAGACATACAAAAATGAAAATACAATATACCAACTCTTACGGGATGCAGTAAAAGTGGTCATAAGAGGGAAATTCGTAGCAATACAAGCCCACCTAAACAAGCAAGAAATATCTCAAATAAGTAATCTTAAAATGCACATAACAGAGCTGGAAAAAGAAGAACAGACAGAGCCCAAAGTCAGCAGAATGAGGGAAATAATAAAAATCAGAGCACACATAAATGAAATAGAGACAGAGAAAAAAAACAGTAGAAAGGATTAATGAAACTAAGAGCTGATTGTTTGAGAAGATAAACAAAATTGACAAACCCTTAGTCAGACTCACCAAGAAAAAAAGAAAGAAGATTCAAATAAATAAAAATAGAAATAAAAGAGATGACATTACAACAGATACTGCAGAAATACAAAGGATTATAAGAGAATACTATGAAAAACTATATGCCCACAAATTCGATAACCTAGAAGAAATGGATAAATTCCTAGATTCATACAACTTCCCAAAAGTGAATCAATAAGAAATAGAGAATCCGAATAGACCAATCACAAGTTCAGAGATTGAAACAATAATCAAAAAACTCCTCCCCCCCCAAAAAGAAAGTCCAGGACCAGATGGCTTCTCTGGAGAATTCTGCCAAACCTTCAAAGAAGATTTAGTACCTATCCTTCTCAAACTTTTCCAAAAAATTGAAGAAGATGGAATGTTGCCTAACACATTATATTAGGCCAACATTACCCTGATACCAAAGCCTGACAAGGAAAACACAAAGAAGAAAAACTACAGGGCAATATCACTGATAAACTTAGATACAAAAATCTTCAACAAAATATTGGCAAACCGAATACAGCAATACATTAAAAGGACCATACACCACAATCAAGTGAAATTTATTCCAGGGACACAAGGCTGGTTCAATATCCACAAATCGATCAATAAGATACACTACATTAACAAAATGAGGAATAAGAATCACATGATCATCTCAATAGATGCAGAGAAAACATTTGACAAGATACAACAGCCATTTATGATAAAAATTCTCAATAAAATGGGTATAGAAGGAAAGTACCTCAACATAATAAAGGCCATATATGACAGACCCACAGCCAACATCATACTCAGTGGGGAAAAACTGAAAGCCATCTCTCTGAGAACAGGAACAAGACAGGGGTGCCCACTCTCACAACTCCTATTCAGCATAGAACTGGAAACATTGGCCAGAGCAATTAGTCAAGATAAAGGAATAAAAGGAATCCATTTAGGAAATGAATAAGTGAAACTCTTGCTGTTTGCAGACAACATGATCTTATATATAGAAAACCCTAAGCAATCCATTGGAAAACTATTAGAAATAATCAACAGCTACAGCAAGTTGCAGGGTACAAAATCAACTTTAAAAAATCAGTTGCATTCCTATACATGAACAATGAATTAGCAGAAAGAGAAATCAAGAAAATAATTCCATTTACAAGTGCAACGAAAAGAATAAAATGCCTAGGAATAAACTTAACTAAAGAGGTGAAAGACTTATACACTGAAAAGTGTGAGACACTATTGAAAGAAATTGAAGAAAACATAAAAAAATGGAAAGATCTTTCATGTTCCTGGGTCAGAGGAATAAACATACTTAAAATGTCCATACTACAGATTCAATGCAATCCCCATCAAAATCCCAATGACATTATTCACAGAAACAGAAAAAATTATCCAAAAATTTATGTGGAACAACAAAAGACTCCGAATAGCCAAAGCAATCCTGAGAATAAAGAACAAAACTGGAGGCATCAAAATCTCTGACGTTAAAACATACTACAAAGCTAGAGTAATCAAAACAGCATGGTACTGGCACAAAAACAGACAAACAGATGAATGGATCAGAATTTAAAGCCCAGAAATAAAACCACACATCTATGGACACTTTGACAAAGGAGCCAAGAGCATACAATGGAGGAAGGAAAGTCTCTTCAATAAACGGTGTTGGGAAAACTGGACAGCTACATGCAAAAGAATGAATAGACTATTATCTTGCTCCATACACAAAAATTAACTCTAAATGGATTAAACATTTGAATGTAAGACCTAAAACCATAAAACTCCTAGAAGAAAATACACGCAGTACAGTCTTTGACATTGTTTGTAGCCACATCTTTTCAAATACCATGTCTATGAGGCAAGAGAAACAAAAGAAAAAGTTGACAAATGGGACTATATCAGTGTAAACGTCTTCCGCAAAGCAAAGGAAATGATGAATAAAATGGAAAGACAACCCACTAGCTGGGGAAACAATATTTGCAAATCATTTATGGGATAAAATATTGATCTCCAAAATACATAAAGAACTCACACAACTCAACAAAAAAAAACCCTAACAACCCAATCAAAAAATGGGCAGAGGATATGAACAGATACTTTTCCAAGGAAGATATACAGATGACCAACAGACACAAGAAACAATGGTCAACATCACTAATTATTAGGGAAATGCAAATCAAAACTAAAATGAGATACCACCTTACACCAGTCAGAATGGCTATAATTACCAAAACAAAAAACAACAAATGTTGGAGAGGATGTGGAGAAAAGGGAACCCTCATACACTGCTGTTGGGAATGCAAACTGGTGCAGTTACCATGCAAAACAGTATGGAGATTTCTCAAAAAATTAAAAATAGAAATACCATGTGATCCAGCTACCCCATTACTAGGTATTTATCCAAAGGACCTGAAATCAATGATCCAAGGAGATTTATGCACCTCTAGGTTCATTACAGCATTACTCACAAGAGCCAAGATGTGGAAGCAACCCAAGTGCCCATCTATAGATGAATGGATAAAGAAGATGCACTATATATATAAAATGGGATACTACTCAGCCATAAAAAAAGACAAAATCATCCATTTGCAGCAACTGGATGGAACTTGAGGGGATGACTTTAAGCAAAATAAGCCAGACAGAGACAGACAAATACTGCATGATTTCACTCATATGTGCAACATAACAAATGCATGGATAAAGAGAACAGACTAATGGTTACCAGAGGGGAAGGGGGTTGGCAGAGTGGGCAAAAGGGATAAAGGGGCACATGTGTATGGTGATGGATAAAAATTACACTACTGGGGGTGAGCACAATGAAATGTATTAAAGAACTGATACACAATAACCTACACCTGAAATTACGCAATGTTATAAACCAGTATAATCCTAATAAAATCACTTGTGGAAAACAACAAAAAAACAAGCTAAGAAAAAAGAATGGTTTCCTTCAGTTCAGCAGTTAAAGAAGGAAAAAAACATATAAATATAGGTTTGTGAGTGGAATCCATTAGACAGTTATTATTAATGAAAGCCTTAGCTTCTCAGTAAGCACTAACCTAATGAAAACAAAAGAGAAATACTGAAGGCAGAACAAAATGTTGAAGTACAAAACATTTTATTGCTTTACAGAGAAGTAGATGAGAAAGTTCACTTTAAATTTCTGAGCTTCAGAGAACTTCCGAGCTATGGATAAGGGAGTGCTCATTTTTCCCACATCCCATGTTGGCCATCTTCAAAAGAAAGCTTCCATATGCGTCCTAGCCTTTAGCTCTCAAAAACTGAATTCAGGAGCATCAGTGAAAGACATTTTGTAAACTCAGCTCCATTCCAACTCCTTTCCTCCAAAGACAAGATATCCTGAAGAGGATCTACGCTGAGCACCGAAAGGCTGTCATCAAATTCATCTTTTGTTGTCTTTTTCTCCTGTATCAAGTAGACTAGAAATTCTTATCATGACACAAAAATAGGTAGGTGTCTAGGGTTAGTCTTTAAGCACCTAATCAAAAAGTAAGTATTGATCCTCATTTCCACCTCTCTTGCTGACAAACTCTGAATGAGGGGAAATGGGCTTTTATAAATAAACCTGTCTGTGTTTATAGCCATCACTGAAGTAAGAGTCATAGCAGTACCCTCTCTTCCAAATCCTAATTCCTCTTCAATAAAATAAATATTTAGTATCCATTTCCTATACATGAGGCATTGTACAGGCAAAAAAATAATTTATGGTCAAAAATTTACATTGAAATAATGATAATTGCAATATTTCTTGAGTGCATATCTTGTGCCGAGACCTAAATCAAGCAATCAGTTATTTATTTAATGCTCAAAACACAATGAGGTGGGTAGTTTTACTTTCCTCAATCTGAAAAAGGAGCTAGAGAGGAAGGGAGAGGTGTCCTATTTCAACACACTTAAGATGCTATAAATTTTATTGCACCATTAGTTTTACATATCAATAAGAAAAAAGTCAACAAACCACAAAATACCATCTATTATTTCACACATCCTAATCAATAATGTGGTAAAATGTGAAAAATGTTTATCTTATAATCAATGAAATAAAGTAGCTTGTTCAAGCTTAAATAACGGGGGAGACCTATACTCTAGAAATCTCAAATTGAAAGTGATGCAGCACAAGACAGTGCAAAGCACTACAGCTGGAGAAGGTGGGCTGCCTTCCAAAACAGATGCCCAGAACAGGCATTTATCTTCCAGAATTTACCACAGCATCTGCCATTATAATTCAAAAATTGTATTTTATTGATGTTCTGGAGTTGATTGGCAAGTAAATGCTAATTCATGTAACCAAAGCACACAAGAGACTTTCTAGAAGGTCAATTTATTAATTTGTCATGAAAAATATATCTGCCAAGACCTTCTAATTGAGTAAGCCTGACCAATTTGTTTTTTCCCCATAAATCAGTTATATAGGAAGACAAGTTTTTAAGAAGTTGCTTGATGAGCAAGTGTTAAGGGCTGAATTATGTCCCCTGTCTCCAATTCGTATGTTGAAATCCTAATTCCCAGGACCCCAGAATGTGACTATATTTGACATGAGGCCTTTAAAGAGGTAATTAAGTAAAAGTGAGGCCTTATGGTAGGCCCTAATCTAATCTGACTGGTGTCTTTATAAGACGAAGAGTGGGCACACAGAGAGACACGGGGGATGTGGGTGCATGAGGAAAGAACATGTGAGAACACAATGAGAAGGTGGCTCTCTGCAAGCCAAGCAGAGAGACCTCAGAGAAACCACAGCTGCCAACACCTTGGTCTTGGACTTCTAGCTTCCAGAACTATAGGAAAATAGCTTTTTGTTGTTTAAGTCACCCAGCCTGGGGTGTTTTGTTATCACAGCCCTAGCAAACTAATATAAAAAGAAAGAACGTATTTAGATATATGAATCAAAATTTTAATGGATTCAAGTTGTAAGAGTTAGGGATGTTTCTCCAGTGAGAGTATGCGTGACTCTCAGACCAAAGATGTGACCTATCTCATTGGAAAGGCAGAGAACTTATCTTGTTAGAAGGTATTTGAATGGACTCTCAGGTAGAATTCCTTAAAAAAGGAGATACCAAGGGGCTGGCCCAGTGGTGTAGTGATTAAGTTCACATGCTCTGCTTCAGTGGCCCAGAGTTCACTGGTTTGGATCCTGGGCACAGACCTACACACCACTCATCAAGCCACGCTGTGACAGCATCCCACATAGAAGAAATAGAAGCACTTACAACTAGGACGTACAACTATACACTAGGGCTTTGGGGAGAAAAAAAAGAGAGAGGAAGATTGGCAAGAGATGTTAGCTCAGAGTCAATCTTCCTCACCAAAAAAAAAAGAGAGACATTAAAAAATGTTGGATTTTGCTGAAGGCAAAGCTCATACTCCATAGCTGCATTCACTTTACTTTGTAAAAACCTTTAAGAAACTCTAGTTAAAGGCATTTTGCATATTTATGATGATCCACTTTGCCTCGTTTCCAATATTTACCCTCAGATATCATTTTTACTTTTATGACTCATCTCTTATATCCATGTACAATCTACAAGATAAGCGTGACTATAAATCACCATTAGTATCACAAAAAGAAGGAGCTCCATAAAGGCCAACTCGATTCAGAAGATTCAGAAGAAAATTCCTGGAAAATGCTCTTGAAGAGTGAGTAAAATTTTCATAAGGTAAAGATTTAGGGGTAAGTTATTTTAAACTGGAAGAAATGTCATAAAATAGGAAGAAAAGGGAGGTATTGAATATAATGACATAACTGAGCACAGTCTTCCTGAATGAAATTGTACAAGGAGGAGAGTTGAGGGAACCAGGCCTGAAGTGAACCCTTGAAGAGCAGGGTATAAAGAGTTCATGTAGTTTGGAAGACAATAAAACAAATGGTGGTATGTCCATTCGGTGAAATACCACTCAGCACTAAAAAGAAAGAAACTACTGATAGATGCTATGATTTGGATGAACTTCAAAGACATTATGCCAAGGGAACAAAGCCAGTCTCAATGATTGCCTACTATAAGATTCCTTTACATGACATTCTAAAGAAAACAAAGCTTTAGACAGACTTCGAACAGAAAACAGATCACTGGTTCTCAGAGGTTAGAAATTTGGGAAGGGTATGATGACAGAGAGATAACATAAAGGATTTTTTGAGGGTGATGAAACTGAGTCCTGATTATGATGATGTTTATACAAGTCTATACACATGTTAAAGTTTGTAGAACTGTACACTAAAAGAAAAAATGTCTATTTATGATATTTTTAAAAATAAAATTATTAAAAAGTGTGAATTATCATGGTAACTTTCATAAAGGAAAGAAAACTGTATTTAAAAATAATTTACTGAATTAAACTAATAGTTTAAAGGAAGAGGGAGAAAGAAATCAAGTTATTCAGAGGTTTAAACCTAGACAGGAGGATAAGTATTTCTTGTGATGTTAGTACAAAAGATAGTGAACTCAGAGAGAGGATTTCATTGGGTACAAGGAAAAAGATAATTTTGGAAATATGGATCCAGAATGCAAAAGAGAATTTAAAAAGAGTAGTCAAGTTAAAGATATAGATTTTAGAGTTCACCTGCTTAGAAGTGCTAATTGCAACTATAGTCATGGAAAAAGTCACTCAGCAGGGACCATAAAAGAACATGATGAAGAAATCCTGGAAATGTCAATTTTATAAGAGAGAAGAAAAGATGCTAAAGAATCCTTCCCTGAAAGCCCCAGCCCAGCAAGGGTTCTTCTCAAATATTTTACTATTTTCATTTGGCATTAAGTATGAGTTTAATTTTTTTTTTTTTTTGGAGGAAGATTAGCCCTGAGTTGACATCTGCCGCCAATCCTCCTCTTTTTGCTGAGGAAGACTGGCCCTGAGCTAACATCCATGCCCATCTTCCTCTACTTTATATGTGGGACGCCTGCCACAGCATGGCTTGACAAGCAGTACATAGGTCCTCACCCGGGATCTGAACCGGTGAACCCTGGGCCACTGAGGCAGAATGTGTGAACTGAACTGCTGCGCCACCCGGCTGACCCCTCAGTTTAATATTTTTTAAAACCAGTATGTGCTCACTTTAACAAGTTGTATATGAATTTGAGTATTTACTCCATATGTGTACACAGCACACTTACAACATACAAGACTAGATGCCATATGCTATATAGCTAGATGATATAATGTTACTATTTATACCTTGGAGACAGGCTTAGAAGTTTATTAAACTCTAGGTGTCTAAATGGAACAAATTCTCCAGGTTTCCAAGCTCTAGCTCATTCTTGCATGGAGCAGAGGTGACAAATTGAAGCACTGGGTGTGGGAGTGAAGATGCTGGTGTAATGTCTCATCGATTGCATTTTAGGCAGATGGAATGGCACATTCCTTTAGTATAGTGCACTATTTTTTCTCAGAAAATGTGCCCTAAACTTCACTACCATTTCATTGCTTTTGTTATAAATAATCTTTAAAAGCTCCTCTCTTCTCATAATATGAATCTTTACCAGAAACCTGCATCTTATTCTCTTATTTCTCCATTGCCGCTGTGCATTATAATGAGTCATGCTGCCTGCAAATCAGGCGGAATTACCCAACCAGACCCAGGCAATTTCCAAGAATGTATACGTGTCATAAACAATCTAAACATTTTTAAAAGGATTTACTTTTCATACAGATGCCTTTTTTTGGTAGGAATTCTAAGAAAACTGAGGAAAGCCCTTCTACTGAGATGTGGGCAAAGCCTCAGAAATTGTATGTTGGAGGTAACTTTAAGACAGAATAAGTGAAATGAAATAATTTTAGAGAGATGCCATTATGGTCCTGAGTACAGTAAACTTTATGAAACAGGCTCTTGGTTGACTAGAAGTGCTCCAAAACTGAAGGAAAATAAACGGGTAGCTTTTCTTAAAGTAATATATACTGAAGTATTTGTAGGATGACAGAAATGAGATGAATAGTTTCTCATAGGAACTGGAATTTCCTTTTTTAAGAACCACTGGATATTCTAGTTTGGTTTACTCAACCTGCGTTTCACCTTCCTTCTAACTGAGAAGTTTAGAACTCAAAACAAAACAAAAGGAACACCTTTTCCAGATTCCTTTGAAGCAAGGATTCTGGAGGGAAATTAGACGTGCCAATCATCGGCATGGGCACGAGATTTGGAAGGCAAATTGAGGCAGAAGCTATGTTCCTGTCGCATTTTGTCTGCTTGTATTCAGAAACGCATGGGAGAAACAATGATGTCTCTGCCGCATCCTTTCCCAGCCCTGAACTGTCCGATATACAGTTTCCAGCCTCATGTGACCACTGAACACCTGAAATGTGACTAGTCCAAATGAAGCTTCTGTAAGTGTAAAAGGCACAGTGGATTTTGAAGTCTTTGTATGGAAAAAACAGAAGAAGAAAGTATTCTATAAATTTTTCTATGGGTTATATTTTGAAGTGTTTCAGTTTTGCTTAAATAAAACATGTTAAAATTAATTTTGCTGTTTCATTTTTTAAAAATGAGCGTAGTGGAAAATTTGAGGGGCCGGCCGGTGGAGCAGCAGTTAAGTGTGCATGTTCCACTTCTTCGTGGCCTGGGGTTCGCTGGTTCGGATCCGGGTGCGGACATGGCACTGCTTGGCAAAAGCCACGCTGTGGTAGGCGTCCCACATATAAAGTAGAGGAAGATGGACGTGAATGTTAGCTCAAGGCCAGTCTTCCTCAGCAAAAAGAGGAGGATTGGCAGCAGTTAGCTCAGGGCTAATCTTCCTCAAAACAAAAAAAGAAAGAAAGAAAATTTGAAAATACAAATGTGCCTCTCATTGTATTTCTGTTAGGCAGCACTGCTCCAGCTTCCTGTGTGTAGAGAGAAAGTTCTGGGGTGAAGCAGTCATGTGGCTTCTCCAACCATCTATTCAGTCCCTGACTGACAGCTATGGATGTTGGTTCTCTAGCACCTGGGTTGTTCAGAGGCTGTGGGCGGGCTCTGATTCTGGCTCAGCTTCAGGAACAACCTCAGAAGTGACTCTCCTGATGAGTCCATCCTCACGGGTTCTAGGAGTCACTCCTATGGGTCCCGCTTAGAGTCCTGTCCTTTAGAACTTTTTCCTATGTTTTAAACACCCACTTCTCTATATACTTTTTATTCCTTCTTATTTGAAATTCTGAATGTGTTTTCTGTTTCTTAAACTAAAACGTGACTGACAAAACAAGGAATATCTTAAATAGCAGGGTAATTTCTGGAATTTAGTTTAATTTTCTTTTTAAGTTTCTGAGGAAAAAACAAATCTATTCGAATGCAAAACCTTCTGAAGCTTTGGGAATGTCCCCAGAATGTGATATCGGGGAAGGTGTGCCCATCCTTCTTGCCTGAATATAGCACTTATAATATCTGTGTTTGCCTATTCCAAGTGAGGTACAAGCCATGGAAACCACAGAAATGATTAAAAAAAGAAACCTCCACAAGTAACACTATTTTTTAAAATGAAGTTTAAAGAGAAGCCCGCAATAAAGGAAGAACAAATGAAATGGACTCAATCTGAGACCATGAACCAGGCCCCAGTCAAATCTGATTTCCATGATAAGGGCCTACAAAATTACTTGCCATTTTTCTCATTTTCAGCATATCTTGAGGGCATCAAAATGGTGACCTCCCTTCCCGTGTTCCTGTGTTTCTGTTGTAAAAGCGATTTATTAATCTGACTAGTTATCGCTGGGATCATTCTATTTTATATAGAGGTTGTTGTCTATTTCCCATACAGGCTTCTTCATGTAGTAGCACTGAGCATTCAGCGATGGTATCACAGCCTTGGAAAATTGCCGCCCTCACTTCTGTATCCCTCCAGGTTGCTTTTGCAGTCAGAGGAAATGAATGTGTTATCCCCAGCCATGCAAGTTTTCAGATGTAAATTAATAAGCACCAGCCTCTACCAGTCACAGTGGGGAAGTACGTGAGCTGTTTGAAGCCAAAGAAAGTACAATAATCATTCGGTCACATACACTCGCATGCATATACACGTACACACACGTGCATATATACACACACACACACAGTGTGTATTCTTTTTTATTTTTTAAAGATTGGCACCTGAGCTAACAGCTGTTTCCAATCTTTTTTTTTTTTTCCTGCTTTTTTTCTCCCCAAATCCCCCCAGTACATAGTCGTATATTTTAGTTGTAGATCCTTCTAGTTGTGGTATGTGGGATGCCGCCTCCACATGGCCTAGTGAGCAGTGCCATGTCCGCACCCAGGATCCAAACCCTGGGCCACCGAAGCAGAGTGCACGAACTTAACCACTCGGCCACGGGGCCGGCCCCAGGGTGTATTCTTTTAAGAGAAGTTCATTTTTCACCTATTATATCATATCATGTATTTGACAGTTCACTAAGATATTTTAAACAGTTTTTGGGAGAAAAGAACTGGGAATTGCTGAAAAACATTTTTAGATTTTTTTTTTTTATTTTATTTCTTGAGGAAGGTTGGCCCTGAGTTAACATCTGTTGTCAATCTTCCTCATTTTGCTTGAGGAAGATTGTCCTTGAGCTAACAACTGTGCCAATCTTCCTCTATTTTGTGTGGGGATTGCCACCACAGCATGGCTCGATGAGTGATGTATAGGTCCACACTCAGGATCAAAACCTGTGAACCCCAGGCCGCCAAAGTGGAGCGTGAGAACCTAACCACTATGCCACCATGCTGGCCCCAAGATTTGTAGAATTTTGGTCCTACTTTTCAATCTTGCATTTTAGATTTAATTAACCTAGTCTTTAGCTAGTTACATTTCTTGGCATGGCTTCAAGTGTAGCAATGTCAGGATAACAGCTAATAGAGCACAGAAGTCTAGACAAAAAGTAGAAAGTTATGAAGCAGTGAGGGGAAAGTAGGACAGGCTGCTCTGTGACTTTCAGGCCTGGACTCAGCCTAGGCTGGGTAGCTCTCGCTATCTGCTAGATCTAGAGATGTATGGATTTTTGCATTTGGCATTTTATAGAAATATAATTCCAGACCTGAAATCAAGATGTAGGTTTGCTTATCATATGGAAGGAAGGGAAAAAGGGGAAGAAAGACATAGGAAGAGAGAAAGGGAGAAAAGATGAAATGTAGAAAAAAGATGGGGAGATAGGGAAAGATGGAAGACGTAATAGAGGAAATAAGAAGGAAAACAGTGAAGGAAGAAAGGGAAAGGATAGAATGGAGAATGGAGACAGACTGTGGCAAGAAATTTGTGGAAAATGAACTATTGTTAAACTAATAATTCAAGTGCTGTGCTTTTTCCTCTGTCACTACCCTATGGACCAGTAGTCTGTCAACCCTACATGAGGCCTACAATGTTTACAAGGACGTGTGACACAAAGGATCCACGTTCACTGCATCTGCCCCACATCCTTTACCCTGGACTAATGGAGGGCAGGGGAGGAAACTAGAGAAATTCAGGAGTTAAAAAGCGGTACTCTGATGCCCGTTACTTAGAGCTAAGCCTGGGAAGAGGAAGGAACACATGGAAATCTCTTAAATTTCAAGATTTAAGAGTAGAGTAGGGGCAGGCCCCGTGGCACAGTGGTTGAGTTTGCCTTCTCCACTTCGGTGGCACAGGGTTTGTGGATTTGAATCCCGGGCATGGACCTACACACTACTCATCAAGCCATGCTGTGGCAGTGTCCCACATACAAAATAGAGGAAGATTGGCACAGATGTTAGCTCGGGGACAATCTTCCTCACACACACACACAGAGTAGAGTAATGCTACAATAAACATAAGAATGCGTAAATCTCTTTGAATTGTT
Source organism: Equus caballus (assembly GCF_041296265.1). Taxonomy (NCBI): domain Eukaryota; kingdom Metazoa; phylum Chordata; class Mammalia; order Perissodactyla; family Equidae; genus Equus; species Equus caballus. Next base: position 34,894,764 of record NC_091710.1, on the reverse strand, counting down.
GATTCCAAGCTCATTGGTTAAATACCCAGTGGTGGGATAGCTGGATCATGTGGTATTGTATTTTTAATTTTGTGAGGAATCTCCATACTGTTTTCCATAGCGGCAGCACAAGTTTGCATTCCCACCAGCAGTGTATGAGGTTTCCTTTTCCCCACATCCTCTCCAACATTTGTTATTTTTTGTCTTGTGAATTATAGCCACTCTGACGAGTGTAAAGTGATATCTTATTGTAGTTTTGACTTGCATTTCCCTGATGATTAGAGATGTTGAACATCTTTTCGTGTGTTTGTTGGCCATCTGTATATCTTCTTTGGAAAAATATCCCTTCATTTTTTGACAAGTTGTTTGCTTTTTTATTGTTGAGTTGTATGAGTTTACTATACTTTTTGGAGATTAATCCCTTGTTAGATATATAATTTGCAAATAGTTTCTACCAGTTGTTGGGTTGCCTCTCATTTTTTTAATGGTTTCCTTTGCCTTGCAGAAGCTTTTTAGTCTGATGTAGTTCCATTTGTTTATTTTTTCTTTTGTCTCTCTTGCCTGAGTAGGCATGGTATTCAAAAAGATATTGCAAAGACCAACGTCAAAGAGTACACTCCCTATATTTTCTTCTAGGAGTTAGAAGCAACCCAAGTGCCCATTAGTGGATGAATGGATAAAGAAGATGTGGTATATAGAGAGAGAGGGGAATACTACTCAGCTGTAAAAAAGACAAAATTGTGCCGTTTATGACAACATGGATAGACCTTGAGGGTATTATGCTAAGCAAAATAAGCCAGACAGAGAAAGATAAACACCATCTGATTTCTCTCATATGTGGAAGATAAACAAATGCACAGATAAGGAGAACAGATTAGTGGTTACCAGAGCAGAAGGGGGTGGGGGGTTCAAAAGGGGTAAAGGGGCACATATGTATGGTGATGAATAAAAACTAGACTACCGGTGGTGAACACGATGAAACTGATATATAATAATGTACACATGAAACTTAAATGCAATGTTATAAGTCAATATGACCTCAATAAAATAATTTTTTTACAAAAGAGTACAGTAGATTCCATTCTATGTCCTAGAGGGAAGTTTGGGGAAAGATGCAGTGTACTATTATCCTCCATACAACTTGGCATGGGGAGTGACTAAAAATAAAGCAAAATCAAAAAATATAAAGCAGTTTCATGCATGTAGACCCCAAAGGGCTAAAGTCCTCACTTTCCCACACGTGTTTACCACCTCAAACTTGTGGCATAGAAGACATTTGTGAGTTATGAGAGCCCTCATCTGTGAGTTAACAGAATTAAAGGAGAAGGGAAAGTTGATACTTAGCAGATTGATCGTTGCAGCATGAAGGGATTTACATCAAAGGGGATTCTGAATGATTCCCAAAGGATGAAGGATGCTGAGTGCATCACAGTTCTTCACCAAATTCAAGAAGAAAGAAGGAAGGACACAATACATTTTTTTGAACATTTATTATGCAACTTCACATTTAATTCTCACAAAATTCCTATCATTTAGGGTATTATCACTCCAATTTTCTGTTGAGCAAACTTAGGTTTACCCAAGATAAGTCAGTTGGTGTTTATTGGCGGTAGAATTTAAGCACAGGTTTACCTGATTGCATATGGCATGTATAAGACTTCGCACAGCCCCAGGCTCCATTATTATTTGCTACCTGTTCATTCAAAACTATTTATTGAGTTCCTATCATGTGTCAATATTGTGCTAGATACTTGCTAGGACAAACACTATTTTTAAATCATGGAGCCTGTGTCTAATAGGGAAGATAGATATTAAATAAATATCAGTATTGCATGTTATGAGAATGTATAAGAAGTGAAGCCTAAATTAGTCTGAGAGGACTAGAGAGGAGGTAATAGTTAAGCTGAAATTTGAAAGGCAAGGAATTAGGTAAACTAAGGAACAGGGTTGCCAGATAAAATACAAGCCAACCTAACATTGCACAGGACATACTTATGCTAAAAATTTATTTGGACATCCTAAATATTATTCCTAAATCTGATGACCTCATTAATGAAGAAGAGAGTGTGTCCCAAGAATAGGGAAAAGTGTGTGTGAAAATCCTGAGTGCAACACAAATGGCAATTTTGAGAAAGGAAGAGAAGGCCAGTGCAGCTGGAGCGCAGAATATGAAAGGAAGGGTAGGTTAAGATGAGGATTCTGCAGAATGATCTTACGCATTGCCTTGTAAGCCACTTTAAGATTTTGGACTTTATCCTAAGAGCAATGGGAAGTAACTGCATAGTTTTAATCAGGAGAATAAAAGGATCAAATTTTAAATTTTAAAATACCATAATGGCTGAAATGTGAGTAATAATGGATTTGTAGAGAGCAAAAGGCTAATTGAGTTTCATCTGGTGAGAGAAAATGGTGGTTTGAATTAGGTTACAAGCAGTCACAATAGAGAGAATGAAATGTATTTTAGAAATATTTTTTAAGTGGAACAGGCAGGACTAGACATGTGTGTGAGGGGTGTCTGTTCTAATATGACCTGGATTCATGGGTTAATCGGCAGCATGCAAGATGGCACCCATTATCAAGATAGGAGAGGTGGAAGATAAATGGTTGCACTTTAGAGCACTTTAGATGATGTTGAGAATAGTGGATAGACTCCGCCTTCATCCCAGCGATGGCTTATCATGTTTCACAAAACTCTCTCCCACAGGCTCCGCTGGAAATCTTGCCTCTCTGGGCATCTATTATCACCCGGATTCTCAATGCCGTCCTGCTACCTCTAACTCTGACACAATCCCCACTCCCTCTCCTGTACGCAATACTCCTCTTCTCTACAAACTTCGGTCTCATTATCAAACTCCACTCCATCCTCAATCTTTTCCCAGAAATGTCCTTTAACTTCTTGCCTTGAGTGAAGCTTAACCGTTGCTTGAGGCAATCTCAAGATAATTCTTTTGTCTTAGATTCTGCATAGCTATTTTGCAGCCATTACTCCTCTTCTCTTTAGTAAACTGTACCTTTGAAATGAACTCCTTTCAGATATAACATCATCTCTCTTCATTGCTGCTAACTATTGATCTCTGATCACTCCTCATTTATCTCCTGTCAATATTGTCTGTGACTTTAAAATCCTTATGGATAAACCTTCCCAAAGCCTTGGATTCAATGATTATCTTATTTACAGAGAACTATTTCCCTACTTCATCTATCCACTCACAAGATGTTCTCCACTTAATAGTTTTTTCATTGCAAAATCTACTTTAAAGTCTTCACTTCAAAAATACACATTTCTCACATAAATATGCCAAAATGATTTTTTGACAAAGGAGCGAGTGTACATTTATTGGCAAATAGAAAAACTTCAGCTTAAGTCTCTCACACCTTATAAAAAAACATGCAAAGTGCTTCCCAGACTGAAATGTAAAATGTAAAACTATAAAACTTTCAGAAGAAAACATAGGAGAAAATCTTTGGATGTTGGATAAAGAAAAGAGTGCTTACTATTTACACAAAAAGTGATTACTATTTACACTATTTACACAAATCCAGAAAAGGAAAAAAAATTGAACATCAAAATTAAAAAAATTTGCTCTGCAAAAGACGCTGTTGAAAGGATGAAAAGACAAGCTACAAAGTGGTAGAAGATATTTGCAAACCACATATTTGACAAAGGGCTAGTATCTAGAAAAATGTTACAGCCATTCTAGAAAACTGTTGGCAGTTTCTTAAAAATATAGACATGCAACTACCATAGACCCAGAATTTGTACTCCTGAGCATTCATATCAGAGAAATTAAGACTTTTCTTCATATGATAACCGGTAAATGAGTGCAAACACATACTACACACACACACACACACACTTTTCAAATGCCCACTCTTGTTCTTATACTTCACAGTGCTCAAATACTCCAAGGTCACAATGGCTAATTATTGAGATATCGTATCAATAAACCGAATTACTTTCTCATCTGTGTTACCACCCTTACCAGTCTAAATTCCATGGAGCATTATCATAATTCCTCCCCAGAAAATAATGATTTCTACTTCACTGCTCTTCTCTCATCCATCACACTTGCCTTTAAAAAGAGAAGGAAAAAACCTAGAGTACATATACCAGTGTTTTCTCCAGAATCACTGAAAATTACTGGGAAAAAACCCACATTGGTTAATTTTACTCTAAACTCATGATAATAAGCCTCAAGAGTACAATACCACATGGAAATCCCACTATAGAGACAGATATCCCAGAAATATCTATTTTATGCTTTCTTCTCTTTCCTAAAATCTCTCGCAACCCTTCTACAACCCTCACAATCAACTAATAACTTGACCTCATGTTTAATGATATAATAAAACTACTCAATCTGAGCTCACTCATCTTCCCATCTTGTACCACAACCTACTAGCATCCCCTACCATCTTCCCCTTCTCCATGTTCCCTTGAAAAACCAGTCTCACAAGTTGACCTTTATAGCTCATCTACTCTCTCCTCCCCTCCATCATTAATCTCTTTGACACTGGATCTTTCCCATCAGCGAAGAAACAATCTCTAATGTCTTCCAGTTTTTAATAAAAACAAGTAAAATCCCTCATTTGCTTTCACATCTTCTTCCTCATATCAACCTAATTCTCTTCTGGCAAAATTTCTTGCAAGAATTCTGTCTTTAGTCAATCTCACTTTCTCATCTAAATCCATGACAATCTGGCCTCTGTAACTATTATACAGAAACATTCATGTTAAAGTCACCTCCAGCTTCTATTTTGCCAGTCATTATGTATAGAATCTGTCCTTATCTTGCTCACCCTCTCAGCAATATTCTGCATTTACTTTCTTTCGAAACATTGTCCTTTTTCTTAGCTTTCATGACACCTTGATTTCAGAGTATTCCACCTCATATTTTTGCATATTTATTCTTGTTTCCTGCTCCTCTACTTAGTCTCTAAATCTTCGTAGTCCTCAAGACTCTGCCTTGTACCTCTTTCTTCTCTAACAATAATTTTTCCCTTGGTGATGCCTTCCATTGCCATGGCTTTAAATACCATGGATAGTGTCATCTCTGAATGTTGACTGCACATTAAAATTACCTGGGATTTTTTAAAATATTCACAACTAAGCCTTTCCACCCCATGGCAATTGAATCAAAAGGTCTGGGACTGAGTTCTGGGAATCTTTGTGTGTGTAGAGAGAGGATTTTCTTTTTTGTTTTGTTCTTTGTTGTTCTTGTTTGTATTTTTTCCTATTATTTCTAATGTGTCATCAGAGTTCAGAAACAATGATCTATACGACACGGCCAACACTTAAATTTATTTCCCCTGTTCATACTACTCCTCTAAGCTCCAGATGTTTCCTTGCTTTCACAACCTATATCCAGTCCATCTGCAATTGCATTTAATTCTTCCATGAACATTTATTTCAAATATGTTGATGATACTTTCTTCTCTACTACTCCCAAGACTAAGAAAGCACTGGCATTTCTTATCCCAACTAGTACAGCTCTCCTAATTGCTCTGTCTCTTCTGCTCTTGGCCCCCTTCTCCTTCTCCTCAAAATACAGAGTGCTCTTTAAAATCTATACCAAAGCATATTATTTCCTTTCTTAAAATATTTCAATGAATTACCCCTATAATGAGGATAAAATCTAAACATCTTTCCATGGCATTACAGCCTTTCACGAGCTATCCCCTTCTTATGTCTTTAAACTCATCCCATTCCGTTCTATGCCCAGCTTATAATATTCCACCTCCTTCCCCCCTGGTAATTTTTCATATGCTCTAAATGCTAAGAGAGAAATTAAAGATTTAGGAGACAGAGTATACATAAAACTCAATGATTTTGAAAAGGTAAGAAGTGATAGAACCCAGAATACATATGAAAGAATTAGATCTGGATAAAAAAAAGAACTTCTGTTGCAACATGAAGGAATTTGAAAAAGGTAGGTATAGCCACAGCTCATTTTGTCAATATGGTAATTATCAAAATAATGCCGTTTTTTTTTCTGTGCCATAAGAAGCAGGAAATTTGGATGAAAGTAAGAGAGGAGTTGAGGGTCTTTTAGATAAGAAGAGAATCTCCACTAATTATTTTTAAATATTATTGTTAAATATGAACAATTGAGCTAACTAGAAAAAATACATCAGTTGTAACTGGCAGTATTGCATGTCAGGTTAAAGTTGATAATCACAGTTTATAATGAAAACTACCATCCATGTGGTATAATTTTCTCTAGCTGTGGTCAGCTGCTCAGGTACAAGTAGTGAGAATCAGCTACTAGGGTTCATTAAGGCTTGGAGTTCTGTTAGGTTAAAAGGCCAGTAGAGCCATGGCAGAGGGGTGAATGAAAAAAATTGGTGTTGGCATCTAAACTGGACTGAGAGGAGGGAAAGGCAAGATTAGACTGATAGATAATGAAAAGAGATACCTGCTCATTTAGTCCCAGGAAGATGGAAGAGTATCCTGGCAAAAAAATATCTACTTGAGAAAAATTATGGTCATAGAATAGAAATTTTGAAATAATTTCAAAAATGGGAGCATTTTAGAGGTTGACCATGTAAGAATGTGACAGAAAAAAATAGATGCCTGAGTGAATTAGAAGGAATGTCATTGCACGAGTCATCCTAAATTGTCCTGGGATTGATAAACTATAGCCTGACTGGATCTTCCATTTCGAATGAAAGGATTCAGATTACTCAACTGCAAAGGCTAAGGCCAAAAAAAGAAGTGATAATTTCCAGAAAAGGGCCTATATAGAATATTGCGCAGATTTTTTGGGACTAGTGAATTTAGTTTTTCAGACTCCGGTGTTAGAAATATCCAAAACAAAATTTGCCTTCAAGATTGCTTTATAGGAGGGTCATACTATATTTACTTTTGGCTACAGCCAGTCACTCAACGTTTGTTGAAATTTCCAAAAATTCTGCCTGAAAACCCTGAACTCTGTTAGTAAATATTCTCAAACTTCATGTTGAGAAAAAGAAATAATGCCTACTAAGCAACATCAACTTTATGTTATCCATAAAATGAAAGACAGAAATCTTCAAGAGGCTGACAATGCCTTAGTGTTTCCTGAGGCATCACTAAGTCCCATTGTCTCCCAATTTTCTTCAGGTCACTCAGTCATTGGAGGTGAGATGTCCCCATGTCAGGACCCAAGTGGCCTCTGGAACCATTCTCTGCAGGATGTGCAGCTCCTATGGCTTCTGGTTTGGGCGCCTCACTCTGTTTATCAATAGTTGACTGATCCATTGGTATCTTTTGCCTGGCACCTTCTAATCATGAAAAAGACCTGTAGCTTTGTCTAAGTAGACTTGACACTCCCTGAGGTAAGTAGACTTTCTCCATACCCAGAATGTCTGAACCATCTCTTGTTTGGTACCCTGACTATTCTAGAAAAGGAGAGATTCTCGAAAAGCAGAGATTAAAAGCAGAAATCTGTGTAAATTTCTCTTTTGAAACACCTATTTTATTCTCTGTTAAAGTACAGGTCAACGCTCTCTATGCCAGGTGAAATAACAGTTTGCCACAGCATCTAAAGATATGGTTGACAGCCTTGCCTTCCCATTGGAACCCCATGGGAGTCTTTTATAAATATGGATGCCTGGGCTCTACAATCAGTATTTTAACAGAATTGATCTGTTGTGGGACCTGGTCACAGGGAGTTTTAAAACTACAGGGATGTCTAGGGGCCAGCCCCATGGCCTAGTGGTTAAATTTGGCACATTCCACTTCAGTGGCCCTGGTTTGCTTTCCGGGCACAGACCTACATCACTCATCAGCAGCCATGCTGTGGTGGCGACCCACATGCAAAATAGAGGAAGATTGGCACAGATGTTAGTTCAGGGTAGAATCTTCCTGGGTGAAAAAAAAAATTATAGTGGAGTCTAACATATAGCCAATATTGAGGACCATTGATTGATCAAAAGTATACATGCCTGAAAGAGGATGGTTATCTTCAATTCTTTTTGAGAAAGAGTTTGAGACAGGCACACTGACATATCCCACCTCTGAAGCTTATGATCTTGAGGGGTAAATACACAAAAAGCTTATGAAAACTAACTCAAATCTGGCTCAACTAATGACAGGTCAGTAGTGTTCGTTCCATACTGAAAATATAGCACATTTAGGCTGAGTCCATAATTTAATGGAAAAGTAACTTGCCTGTCTCAAAACCAAACTGTTCCTAAGAAAAGAATAATTGTGACATGAGAACCTTTTGTTGCGGGGGATGGAAAGAGCTGCAATGGAATGCATCAAAGTCCAATTAAATGCTGTTCATCTGTGAAAATAAAAAGGACATTTTATCCAACCATTTTAATTACTCCAGGTTTTATTCTGAAACTTTGTCAGTAAAATGAACTTTACAAGCAAAATGAAGCAAACACCTTTGTAGGTGCTCTGAAAATACCAGGCACTGGTAAAGATTTTGACAGCAGGAAATCCAATCTGTAGTTCTCCTTTTTAGCTGAAAGAGAAGGAATTTTTATGGAATAGCTGAAAAGATGGAGACAACGAAGCCAAATATCGCCCATGTCAACTTTGATCGAATCTGGAGTAAATGACTATTTATGCCCTGCCATATTTCTCTCTTTATAACCACGTGATATGATTCACAAAGTCTTGAATTTTAATAATTTTTCCATGATCTATTTTTGGTTATTTTCCCATATAGCAAAACTTTAACCAGTTATAAATATTTCAAGATATAACACAGTTAAAGGCCATATTCAAAAGTTACAGCAAAGACTGGAGAAGAATTCAGATGTCAACGTTTTCAATACTTTTCACAGTGGAGAAGCACAGTATCAACAGTGAGATTTGAACATTTATTATCTTTATCTGTATGTAGCGGTATCTCATATTTTTAAGTTGCAATTTCCTGACAATTGATGGTATTAGAAAACAATATATTTATTGACATTTCTTTGTCCTCTTGTGTGAAGACCAATTCAAGTTTTTGTTCATTTTCTATAGAATTTCCTGTTTATTTGGTATTTTTTTTGTAGTTCTTTATATATTCAACATACAAGACCTTTGTCTGATATGTGAATTGTAAACGTCTTCTCTAACTCTCTGATTTACCTTTTCTTTCTCCTCATGTGTTTTTGTGAACACAAGTTCGTACTTTTATCTAATGCAATTTATCAATTTTTAACGTTTTGGTTAAATTTTTTCCCTATTTAAGAAATATTTCTTTCTCCAAGGTCATTCTTATATGTTTTGTTCTAGAAGTATTATCATCTTAATTTTCACATTTAGATCAACAAACCATCTGTAATTGTACGATTTTTGGTGTGAAAAAAGGGTCATTTTTTTCTTATATGACTATGCAATTAATTAAAACAATTTATTGAAAAGGTTATCATTTTCCAATTGACTCAAGAGTCCCCTTTATCTAAGTCAAGTGGTATGTGAATCCTCTGTTCTATCCATTGGTCTATTTTCTTATTCTTGCACCATTAACTTTAACTGTAGCAGTACGTCTTAATATATGGTTGTCTAAGTCTTCCAACTTTGTTATTATTCTTCAAGATTGCCTTGGTCATGCCTCGTGCTTTTAATTAACATAAAATTTCTAAAATACATTGCAAATTTTCAAGAAACAGAGCTGAAATTTTTAATGGTAATGCACTGAATCTCTAGATTAATGTGGAGAGAATTGACATCAATGAAAGATTGAGTCTTGCTATTCACAAAATTGTATATCACACCATTACTTAGACTCTCAATAATTTGCATTTGTTTTTTGTTTCCCGTGTAAAGGTTTTTCTCATCTAGGTAATGAGAGGCATTGTTTTCTCCTTTATTTCAAAGGGAAAAATAAGGATATTGCTGTAGATTACTTGTATGTATATTTTATAACAAAGCGGTCTCCTTATTTTAAGCATTTTGACATTGACATACAATGAAGTCCACATCTTTGTTTACACCATAAGTTTTGACATATGTAGAAATCCATAAAACCATCAGCAAATCAAGATAATGAACACATCCATCATCTCCAAAAGCTTCCTCTGGCCTCTTTGAAGTCCTTTCCTCCTGCCCTTCCCTCCCATTCTTCCCATTCCCAGGCATTGACCAATCTAGTTCTTTTTGTTAAAAATTAATATGCACTTTTTGGGCTGGCCTGGTGGCATAGGGGTTGAGCTGGTATGCTCTGCTTTGGCAGCCCAGGGTTCATAAGTTTGGATCCCAGGCGCAGACTTACACGCTGCTCATTAAGCCATGCTGTGCCAGTCATCCCACATAGAAAATAGAGGAATATTGGCACAGATGTTAGCTCAGCAACAATCTTCCTCCAGCAAAAAGAGAGAGATTGGCAACAGATGTTAGCTCAGGGCCAATCTGCCTCACCAAAAAAAAAAAATTAATATGTACTTTTTTGCATTTTATGTAAATGCCACCAGACAATAGGTATTCCTTTACATCTGCCTTCTTTTACTCAGCGTAATCATTTTAAGATTCACCACATTATAACGTTTATCAATAGTTCGTTCCCTTTTTTTTAGTATTTCTTTATATGAATATACCACAGTTGTTCACCCATTCCCCTATTGACGGACATTTTGATGGTTTCCTGTTTGGGGCTACTACAAGTAAAGCTACTATGAACATTTATATATAAACCTTTATATGGATATATACCTTAATACATATATTACTCTATTATATAATAAATTATTAGTATATAGATGTGTAATACATAAAATACAATAATTGCTCTCTTAAGTAAATATCTAGGAAAGAAAGGGCTAAACCATAAGGTAGATGTGTCTCTAACTTCTTTTAAAAGCACTAAATTGTTTTTGAAGGTGACTGTACCAATTAGCTTGTTAGTTATACTTCCTTTTTCTATTCTTTTAATGGTTCTCTAAGATACCATGGCTTATTACAATGTCATATAAATTAATAAATTTATCCCCTTCTAAAATAAAGTAAGGCCTTAGAACACTTCAACTTTTCTCACTGAATGCATCTATCTCTTTTCCCTGTGTACTTTCAACATTTTTCTTTATAGGATTTTTACTGTAACGTATTCATCCTACTTGTGCTTTTCAGCACTTTTTGTTTCCATAGCTTAGTGTCTCCTTGGTTTTGGAAACAGTTAGTCATTTTCTCTTCAAATCTTGCTTCTGTCCCATTCTGTCCTTTCTGTCTGGGCTTCCAATGCCACATACTTGTTTTATACTCTTATTTCTATGCCCCACCTTTATTTACTCTCTGTGCTTCTTTCTGGACATTTTTTACACTGCGCCATAATCAACTTCACTAATCTTTTTTATGCATTCAATATGCCATTAATCCTATCTTGTGCAGTTAATTTATTATTCAATTTTAAATTTCTATTTGATTTTTTGATTATTTTTCATATGCTGGTGAGACTCTTCATCTTGCCATCCATTCTCTTGAAAATACTAACCACAGTTACTTAGAAGTCTATGTTTCAAAACTCCAATGCCTTTGTCACCTGGGGGTCTTTTCTATCATCTGATTTTGCTATTGACCTTATTTCTTGTTATGTCTGGTGATATTTTTATTGATTATTGAATATCATGGAAAAAATATAGAAGTTTGGGATAGCATTTTCTTATCTCATAAATTGATCATCTTAAGCTCTGGTATGAAGCTAGAATGTTGTCTGACTATCTTGATCAAATAAAGGACTGAACTGACTCTGGGCTGTGTTGCAATTTAATAGTTTTCAATCTATCTCTGGTTCACCTTTACTCTGAGGATGTTACTTTCTAGTGGTCCTAACTAAGAGTCTTCAGTGTTTATTTTGTTCCTACAGAGTTGATGTACACTAAACTCTAAATTTTGGTCTCTTCAGTATTGTAAGATTGTCAAAACCTCTATTTTCCTTTCCAGAAGCTTTCTGAGTGTCTCTTGTCTTATTTATTGCCCTGCTCAATGTACGTATAGAGCTCACACATAGAAGGGCAAAACCTCAGATTTTAGTTTCATATCTTTGCACCATCCTCATTTTCAGGATATTATTCCCTCAAGTCCTGTCCTATCTGACAATCATGAACTTGGATTTTTGTCTTCTCATACACGTGATATTGCCAAAAGTGCTACTGGGTGTTTCATAGCAGCAGCCTCCTTGCAGGAGTTTCAGCTTGTTTCCCCACTCTGAAAAATCAACAAATTCCCCAAAGAGTAAAGAAGGCTGCAGAATGTCATGTCACCTCTCTGTAGTTTCTTCTCTCTGGGTTCTTTGGCCTTTAGTGCCTGGCTGCCTTGATAGCCCTTGATGCCTCCAAACAGATGTATCTTATATTTTTATCTGGCTTTCCCTGAATTCTTATTATAAATACTCATCTCCATCATGGCTAGAAAGGGGTGTCCTCCTTTAAACTCAAATTATAACTTAGAAAAAGCCAGATGTCAAAGTTTATTATTTAATTTTGAAAATTCAGGAACTGACATCTAGGGATTTTTTTTTTTTTTTTAGAATTCCTACATATGTGTTCAGTTTTACTGATTGCTTTTCTTTATTGAGTAAATTTCCCAAGCTATTCACAACAAAGATGCATGAAGTAAACATGAGAAACACGAGATTAAATGAAATCTTGAAAGTACATTTCTTAAAAATATAAAAGTTGAATAAAAATGTTTTATCTAAATGTTTTCTCCATCACAATTAGAAGATAATAAAATATTCTGTGTTATTTACTTTCCATCATAGTTAAATATTTTAACCTTATAGTTCAACACTGGCCCTTTATTTTTCTTTGAGAGTCTGAGAGCTGTTTCTAAAGAAATTTGGAAGTAGTCTACATTTTCCCATTTATTTATAAAAGCTAATGCAGTCCTCCCAAAAGAAGAGTTTTGAGGCATTTTTCCTACTAATTTAAGAAAGAAAATATATGAAGCATCAAGTAGATATGGTATTTAAACTTTGGAAGACTAAGATGTTCTTGTTCTTATTTATGTGCTTATTGATTTTTATTCTAACTTGACTAAAGTTACTGCCAATTGGCTTGTTTTGTTTCATTTTCTTAAACTAGCTATTGAAGATAAGCTATCTACAAATCTACTTCACTGAAGTCCTTTTCAAAGTCAATTCAGGAAATTAGCAGAGAAATTGATTAAATTTTTCACATCTAAATTTATTATGATTTTTCTACTGTCTGTGCCTAGGTTCAGTTCATTTGTTTGGAGGAAAAGGTCACTGAATCAGTTGTTGACATTGTTTTTACATTTTTGAAATAACAATTTTGGAGGCATATGTTCAAACGTAGCACCGAGAGAGATCAAATTGGAAATGTCAGTGTTACTAATGATGCTACATCTGTAGAAAATGTGTCATTCTGATGGCCCAAAATAAATATGGTTTTAGTCAACAATGTGGTGATAAAATATACAAATATTTTCATATGTGTTAAGAAGAACGATTACAAAGGGACTACCACTTATATTTGTCTTTTTAAAAACAGAAATTTTATTTACCACCTGCCTCTTCAATCCTTGTTTGCTACACTTGTCATGTTATGGGTAAATTACTCACCGATGCCATTTTGTCCAGACCTTGAATCCATAGTCAGTTCAAGAACGCTCTTTCTATTATCTCTATCAGCCCTTGTAATCCCTGCCATCCTCTGCTTGTTCTGTTAGTGATCTTCTAGCTTCCTAAAACATGGCATTTTCCTGATGTCATATTTTCCTCACAATACTCCGAGGAAAAGCACGCCTCCCTTCTGCTGATAATATTTCCAGCACACTCTCCAACATTTTCTACCGACTTTATTATTTGAATTCCAGATTTTTCTCTCCCTTTGGTACCTATTTTAACCCAGGGAACATCATCATCCACATTGAAGACTCTTTTAACTTTTAAGTTCACATTCTTAAATCTCTTTCTCATGCTATTTATTTCTTCCTCATTCAGCCACCCATTGATAAGGTATTCTCCCAGTGATTACAATGCTTCCAGTGATTACAAAAACATCCACCTCCTATAACTAAGCAAAATCACCTTATACTCTACTTCTTTGTCATTTGTTTTATCATCATTTCTCTCATCTTTTTTTTTTTGAGGAAGATTAGCCCTGAGCTAACATCTGCCCCCAATCCTCCTCTTTTTGCTGAGGAAGACTGGCCCTGAGCTAACATCTGTGCCCATCTTCCTCTACTTCATATGTGGGACGCCTACCACATATGCCAAGCAGTGCAACGTCCGCACGAGGGATCCAAACTGAACTGGCGAACTCTGGGCCGCCAAAGCGGAACGTGCAAGCTTAACTGCTGCACCACCAGGCCGGCCCCCAGTTCTCTTGTTTTTATTTCACACTTTAACCTTCCTTTCTCCTTTAGTCTACCTCCTTGCCTCTTTCTGCCTCCTGGTGATATCCACCCCATTATAGACCCATGCTCATTTCATTTCCACTATCATCTTACTAACACTCAAGAAGCACTCTCCTTTACCTTCTAAAGTGCATATCTGGTCAACATAAGTAAACCCCTGGGTTTGATTCTCTTTCTCTGCTGCAATTGGGCTTTGGGAAAGTTCCCCAATTATGTCAGTTGATCCCAGTATGAATTCATTCTACCAGCTAGATCCTTTTCACTGTGTAATACTGTTTTTCCTTTATTGAGTTCTTTTTTTAAAAAAATTTCTTTTTTAAGATTGGCACCTGAGCTAACATCTATTGCCAATATTTTTTTCCCCTTCTTCTCCCCAAAGCCTCCCCAGTACATAGTTGTATATTCTAGTTACAGATACTTCTGGTTGTGCTATGTGTGACGCCGCCTCAGCATGGTTTGATGAGTGGTGCTAGGTCCGTACCCAGGATCTGAACTGGTAAAACCCTTGGCGGGTGAAGCAGAGTGTGCCAACTTAAACACTCCACCATGGGGCAGGCCCCTCTAGTTGTTTTCCGTAAAAATTTTTCAAAGGTTTATTTAAAATATTTTTCACCAACTTCATCAGTTTCTACTTCTGAACTGAAAAGTTCGGTAGTCGTAGGAGAGAAACACATTTATTACAATTCCAAAATTGATGGGGATAAAGCCTAATTGTTGTTAGCAAAGCCCAAAACAAAGTATCTCCCTACCTCTCTCTAATTAATTCATTATCCCCTGTCATAACCTCAGTAGCGCATGTGTAGCGGTCTTTTTAAAATGTGTTTATTCATCCAGCTCAACCTCGTCAGCAGATACATTCGTTAACTTATGTTAACATTTTAAACGTATTTGGTAATATTGTATGTAGTTGCATGTTTCTTTCAATACTTTATTCCCCTGTGAAAGACCTCAGTTTCAGTCCCTTCTTCATAAAACCAACCACACCTTTGCTCAAAAACAAAGTTTATCTCTTTGATATTTGCTAGATAGTTGGCAATTTTCTATAGGAATTGAAAGTTTATGTCACCTTGACCATAGAGGGTAATGGAAGTGACTTGTATACAGTGTAAACTGAGGCTTTCTTCCTAAAACAGAGATCTAAGATTCTTGAACAGTCAAGGACTCTATAATATCAACCATAGCACCATTATTCTTACTGATAAAGTCAACAGATTAAATATAAGCTGCCTAAAACTTCTCTTCTCTCCACTGTTGCTTTCTATTTATTTTTATTTTTATTTATTTATTTAAGGAAGATTAGCCCTGGGCTAACACCTGCTGCCAATCGTTCTCTTTTTTGCTGAGGAAGACTGGACCTGAGCTAATGTCCATCCCCATCTTCCTCTACTTTATATGTGGGACACCTGCCACAGCATGGCTTGACAAGCAGTACATAGGTCTGCACCCGGGATCCGAACTGGTGATCCCCGGGCGGCCAAAGGAGAATGCGCAAACTTAACCACTGTGCCACTGGGCCGGCCTCTCCTCTGTTGCTTTTTAGAAGAAAATAAAGAACTTAAACACATGAAAAGGATTACTACATTAGGAATGAATTAGTATTAAAGGAAATGGTCAATATGCAGCTACGCTTTTCTTTATTGTGGTGAAAACATATGGCATAAAATTTACCATTTTATCTATTTTTACCTATACGCACATTATTGTGCAACAGATCTCTAGAAATTTTACACCTTGCAAACTGAAATTCTATTTTGAGGAAACTCTATATTATTTTCCACAGCTGCACCATTCTACAATCCCACCAAAGTACGCAAAAATTCCAAGTTCTCCACAATCTCACGAACACTTGTCATTTTCTGATCTTTTGATGGTGGTCATCATAATGACATGAGATGATATCTCATTGTGGTATTCATTTGCATTTCACTTATGGTTAGTGATGTTGAGCATCTTTTCATGTGCTTATTGTCCATTTATATACTTTCTTTGGAGAAATGTTTATTCAAATCCTTGCCTCATTTTTAAATTTGGGTTATTTGCTTTTTTGTTGTTGAATTGTAGTTCTTCATATAGTCTAGATATTAACTTCTTGTCAGATATATGGTTTGTCTTTGCATTTATTTGTTTATTCTTTAATTTGTCTCAGCAATGTGTTTTGCTTTTCAGTGTACAAGGCTTTTGCCTCCTTGGTTAAGTTTATTTCCAAGTACTTTATTCTTTTTGATACTATTTTATGTGGGATTGTTTTCTTAATTCCCTTTTTGGATTATTTGTTGTTGGTGCATAGAAATGCAGCTGATTTTTCTGTGTTGATTTTGCATCCTCAAACTTTGCTGAATTAATTTATTAGTTCTAACAGTGTTTTTGTGGACTCTTTAGGATTTTATATGTATAAAATCATGTTATCTGTGAACAGAGATAATTTTACCTTTTCCTTCTAATTTGGATGCCTTTTCTTTCTTTTTCTAGCCGAATTGTTTTGCCTAGGACTTCCAGGGCTATGTTGATTAGAAGTGGCAAAAGCGGGCAATCATATTGCAATATAAATGTATCAACTCAATATGTTGTACTCCTTAAACTTACACAATGTTGTATATCAATATATATCTCAATAAAAAAAATTTAAAAGACAAGATGTAACCAAACAGGTCCACCCTGGTGCCCACCACCAGATCATTCATCACCATGCAATCCCAATACCATGGGGGGCTGGGCAGGATCCAGGATTGGGAGATGGGGCTCCTGAGGCTCTCTATGGGTTCTCTTAGCCACCACTCCACAAAAGACAGGGATAGCTGCCCAGGGGAGACTTCCTGACCTTCCCTGCTGTATCCCCAAATCGGCATCCCGGGGATCTGCAGGGGACCCAGGAGGGACCTGAGGGAAGGGGAGGCTAAGTAGGAGAAGGGAGGCCCCAGCCCAGCAAACTCCAGGGGATAAAAAAAGAGAGAAAGGCAGGCATCTTTTCCTCATTCCTTATCTTAGTTGAAAAGCTTTCAGGTTTTCACTGCTGAGTATGATGTTAGCTGTGGGGTTTTCATATGATGGCCTTTATAATATTAAGGTAATTTCCTTCTGTTCCTAGTTTGTTGAGAGTTTTATGGCTACCATGGGGATTACATAAAGCATTTTATGGTTGTAACAATCTATTTTAAACTGATAACTTCAATCGCAAACAAAAGTTCTACTCCTTTACTTCTCCCTTCCGACTTATGTTATCAACGTCACAAATTACATCTTTTCATATTTTGTACCAAGTAGCATAGCTTTACATTAATGCTCAGCCAAGCTGCGCTGGCTTGGAGGCGGGGCTATCACAGGTGAAATGAAATGGCTTTTTTTTTTTTTTTTTTACTCAATTCAATGCAGCCGTTCTTGGCTTTCACTTGCCTGGGGTACTGCAACTTCAAAACTTCTAGTTTCTGGAGTTCTCATTAAGATTTTCTGGACTGCATAGTATTGTTACATGAATGTCTCT
Organism: Equus caballus; assembly: GCF_041296265.1. Taxonomy (NCBI): domain Eukaryota; kingdom Metazoa; phylum Chordata; class Mammalia; order Perissodactyla; family Equidae; genus Equus; species Equus caballus. Next base: position 34,877,008 of record NC_091710.1, on the reverse strand, counting down.
GTGGGGATGAGGTCCAGTGCTTCCTTTTCCACCATCTTTCTTATGTCACTCCTACAAGCCCACTTTTAACACGGTTTCTTTCTCATTAAAAGTTGAGAAATGAAGTTTTTGTATGTTTTCCAGCATAAAATATGTGATGCTGCTCTATCAAATTAATTGCAAATATCGCATGTTTAAAACCACTAAGGTTTGTTTCTCATTTCACATGTTCCTTGCCTGTTGGTTGATGAAAGCAGGGAGATTAAAGAAGTGAGCTCCATTTCACCTAAACATTTAGAGACCTAGACTAACAGATGATTGGCCAATTGTAATATTGACAATAAAATATGTGGTCTCTGTGGTCACCAGAATATGAGAGAAAGAGGACCCAGCAAGCTCAAATACAGCAGTTGGAAGTAACACATACTATTTTGCTCACAGCCCAAGGCCCAGAACCAACAGCCTTAATCTAACTCTATGTGACTCTAAGAAACGTGTGTCAATATGTTTAAATGTACATATTTAAATGTAAAATATTGTTCATTTATAAGCTAAGAATTTAACTCAGGAAAATAGGGGAAGGGAACAATCAACAAATAGAACCTTCCTACTCCCTGAAAAAAGAGGAAGAAAAGAAATTAATGAAATACAAATAGGCATTAATAGAGATTACAACAAAATTAAGAATTGGCTCTCTGTAGAGACTAAGCATATACACCTATTTCAAGTTTGATCAAGATGAATAAACAGTAAAGAAACAGATAATATTAGGAATGAAAATAGACCATAATTAAAGATAGAGAAGGAATTTTAAAAGTCATAAGCTATACTAAAATATACTTTAATCCAATAATTTAGAAATTTAGATGTTTTGAAGAAACAAAGCTTCATATTCTCTATAAATCAGAATCAAAATGAAGTACTCTTCCTCTAAAAAATTTGACAGCTTCTGGGGGGAAATTTCTATTTCCTGGAGGCAATTTCTTGACTGTGGTGCAGAGGTAAAACTCAAGCAGAATACAGTAGTCTCACCAAGATCAAACGACACACATCAGAGTTGAGAAGATTAAGGCAATGAAGAATGTGCAGGAGATAAAACTGGACAAAAAGGACCTAAACAAAGAAAGAGCTCCAGAAATCAGCACAGATTCTCGTTAGTCTTTGAATATCAATCTGCACCTGCATAGGGTGATCACCCATGACATGGAACAAAATCAACTTCTGGAGGAAAGAACACATATGGGCGAGTTGTAAATTGAATAACTCCTGGAACCCACACAAGACTAGAAAACATTTAGGGTTCCACTAGACAGAACAGAGAAATCTTCATAAATAAACACATGAGATGTTCTCTAGTAGTGTGGCCAAATTCACCTGAGTAGAGGCTGATCTGGACCCACCTCAAAAAAGCTTAATGATAAGCCTTGAAAGGATCAAACTAATATTCATGTAACTTAACTGCCTTACAGGACAAAATCCAATGCTCTTTAAAAGAAAACAACCAAATTAAGCACTCATTAACAGTAAAATTGGAATGTCTGGCATCTATTCAAAAATCTCTATACTGGCAAAGAAGCAGAAAGTCTGACTCATACCCAAGAGAAAAATCAGTCAATAGAAATGGACCCAAAAATGACAGAGATATCAAATGAAAAAAAGGACTTCAAAACAGCTGTCATAAATATGCTATACACAGATTTTATATCCTTCACAAAAGTTAACTCAAAATGGATCACGGACCTAAATGTAAAACACAAAACTATGAAATTCCTAGAAAGTAGCATAGAAGAAAATCTAGATGACCTTGCATTTAGTGATGACTTTTGAGATCCAGCACCAGAGGCACAATCTATGAAAGAAAAAATTTATAAGCTGGATTTCATTAAAGTAAAAATAAAAATCTGCTCTGCAAAAGACACTGTCAAGAGAATGAAAAGACAAGCAATAGACTGGGAGAAAATATTTGCAAAAGACATATCTGATAAAGGACTGTTATCTAAAACATACTAAGAAATGTTAGAACTCAACAATAAGCAACCAAGCAAACTGATTGAAAAATTGGCCAAAGACTTTATCAGATACCTCACCAAAGGGGACATACAGATGGCAAATAGACATATGAAAAGATACTGCTCATCATATGTCATCAGGGAAATGCAAACAAAAACAACAAGTTACCAATTCACACCAACTAGAATGCCAAAATCCAGAACGCTGACCATACCCAATGCCGGCAAGGATGTAGACCAACAGAAACTCTTCATTGCTGCAGGGCCTGCAATATGGTACAGACAATTTGGAAGACAGTTTCTTACAAATAAACATACTCTTCCCATATAATCCAGCAATCGCACTCACTGGTATTTACCCAAAGGAACTGATCACTTATGTCACACAAATACCTACACATGTATGTATATAGCATTTCTATTCATAACTGCTAAAACTTAGAAACAACTAAGATCATCTTCAGTAGCCAAATGGATAAATAAACTGTGGTGCATTCAGACAGTGGAATATTATTCAACATTAAAAAGAAATGAGCTGTCAAGCCATGAAAAGACATGGAGAAAACTTAACTACATATTACCATGTGAAAGAAGCCAATCTGAAAAGGCTAGATACTGTATGATTCCAACTATATGACATTCTGGAAAAGGCAAAACTATGGAGACAATGAAATGATTAGTGGTTTCCAGAGACCAGACAGAGGAAAGGATGAATAGGAGAAGCACAGAAGAATTTTTTAGGCCAGTAAAACTGCCATAATAGTGGATAAAATTTGTTATAAATTTGTCCAAGCCCATAGAATGTACAATACCAAGAGTGAACCCTAATGTAGACTATGGACTTCTCATGATAATGATGTGTCAATGTAGTTTCATCAATTTCAACAAATGTACCGCTCTGGCAGGGATGTTGTTGATGGGGGAAACTATGCAGGTCTGGAGGCAGGAGTTATATGGGAAAACTCTGTGCCTTGTTCTCAATTTTGCTGTGAACCTAAAACTGCTCTAAAAAATAAACACTATTTTTATAAGTCCATATGATTAAATATTATACAGTAATTAAGATGATTTCATTTCAGCCACACAAATTACATGGGCGAGTCTTAGAATGTGATGTCAAATGAATGCAAAAAGTTTGCAAAAGACTAGAGTACGACATCACTTCTATAAAATAAACTCAAATAAAAGACATAGCGTTTTATTTAATGATATATCCATTTAAGGGATACCATAAAGTAAAGCAAAATGGTGAAGGACACAAAATTTAACTTAAGCGTTACCTCTGGGGATAAAGGAGTAGATTGGCTCGTCAGGGGCTAGAGGGAACACTGGCTGTATAGATAAGGCTCAATGGTAGTTTCACGAGTGCTGATTTCATAGTTTTGTTTCAGTGTGTTATGCTAACTTGTGTAAATGAATATGTTATATCCGTTAGATATATAAAATTATACGTCCATTACGATATAAAATATATTTTAGAAAGCCAAAAAAAGATTAAATTGTAGATGCTTGAGATAGCTTTACAAAGTCAAATGAGTCTTCATTTCTTTTCTAAAAGAGCACACAATAATCCTACAGTTGTGTAATACAATAGAGCATAGCTAAATTTAATCTTGGTTGGGAACTTATTTCAAATTGTTTAGTCAACTAAGCAAACTCCTTTATTTAACTACAGATTTCTTAATAGCTCATACTGGGACTTTTGAGAATATCCCAGCTGTGAAATATTGAGGTTCTCAAAAAAATTTCTTCTTTTTAGGCAAGGCTTTTGTCTATGCTTCACTTTTAATCATAGTTGAGGAGAATAGGAGGAACGCACTGTATTTAATTTTTATTTTACCCTTGTCTTAACAAAAGGAAGACATATTCTCTTGTTTCACAATCCTCCCTGGGTGATTTTTCAACACTGACTTTCTTCAGAATTAAATCTGTAGGAGGTAAATAATTTCGTTCTACTTTGACCCTCTTTTCAACTCTTTCCAAGTATATGTTATGTGATACTTGTCCAGAGTCTTAGTGAGATAAGCCTCTTTGCATTTTACTAATGATGGAGCTTAAGCAGCATCTTATAAGTATTACAGACACTTATATGCTAGTGAGCTTCTAGTCCGTGATTATAAGTCCTGTCCAAGATTATATGCATTTTAGGATTTTTAGTTTTAATGACACACATTGTAGTTAGATTTTAAATTATCTACAATATATTATAGCATTTTTTCCAATGCATGTGCAGCACTTATTTCCAATGAGTCTACACATCCACTGCTTCTGACCAGAATAAAATCAAGAATCCATTGTTCTGTAAAACCATAATTCTGTTAGTCAAATTTATCTTGTAATTTGTAATAGAGTATTGATTGCGCTAATCTTAACTAGCTCTAGAATGTTAGGCAAATATCTAATTTCCAAAATTAATTGGGACCTTTTATATGTTGAGAAAGTTATGGTCACAAACTGGTCAAACACAGCTATTCTGTGCAGGCTGTGTTGCATTTCAATACAAACAACCATGAGAAAATTCTGGTATCCTGGAAATTTCTAATTTAGCCCTTTAAAGTATGTGACAGCAAGCACCATTTATAAATATTTATGTGTTCTGGATTATCTCATAAGGAAACAGATTCTGAGACAGAGATTTCATGCAGGAAATTTACTGGGGAGTGCACTCAGGGGCAACTGTAAGGTGGTGAAGAAAACGGGATCGAACAGAGGGAGAAATAGAGCTCTATGTAGCCCACCAAAGACTTTGATGTGAAGGATACTCAAATGGTCTCAGGACTTTAATATCCCACCTTTGGAATGTGTTCATCTTCATGGGCCCTCCAGCATATTTTCTGCTTCTTGCTGATCCAGAATTAATGGAATGTCATTGATAAACTAGACTAATGTGATATTGTACAGAATATCTAGTTGGGCCAGGTCTTTCAGACTATAATTATGAAAAATAGTAGGACAGCCAACACAGTTCTGAGAAAGACTACAAGTGTACAATGCTGTCATAGTGTGCAAAACTCTTCAAATACTCCTTGCTGAAAGGAAAAGAAAAAATTTCGCCAGGTTCTTGGTCACATACCATACTCTCAAGGCTTTGTTAGGTAGTCTAGCAAAGATACCACAGCTGCCACCGTGAGGACAAATGGGACTGCTACTCGGTTAAGTTTGCATCAGGCCAGGATCCAGACTGGTGAATTTAGTGGGGATATAAAGAGGACCATCACGCCTGCATCAGTTAGATCATTAAGGAGAAGAATACGATGGTCTGCCATTCTGCCTGGGGGGCAGTACTGCTTGTAATTTACTAGTTTGGCCAGACTTACTATACCACTACAATAGCTGTTAGCTCACAGGCCAAAAATAATAGTTGTGATGTTCCACCAACTACACAACATGACCATTCCAATTATACATTTGGACCAAAGAAATGCTCACTTCATGTGTGCATGGACCCAACAGACTCACTGTGAACCAGACTTTATCAGGATGCCATTTATTATGTGATTTCCACAATTGCCATCTTTAACAAGGGGGCTATGATAATGCTTTGATTCCCCCGGATAATATCTAATACACTTCATACCCTGTATTGAATAGTCTTTGAACTGTTTGTGTATTCCCCTTTCCCAGCTATGGTTATCCAAGTTAATGCTATATTTCCTTTAGGGGAAATATTTTAGCATACAATTGCTGTGGTGTTGGAGGATCCTTCTTGAGAAGGTTCTCAAGAATTGATTCAGATCTGAGAATTGGTTCACGTCTAGAAACCAAGCAATGGATTCTGATTTTTTTATTGGAGCAGTAGCCTTAAGATTTCTGACCTTGATTTATTTGCATCCTAGATTTTTTTGGATTGTGCAGTTTCAACAACTCTTACATTGTTCGCCCATCTCTCTTGCTCCCAGGAACACATGATCTGATATCTGTCTTTAGCGCTTTCAGCAGGTCAAGATCCTGAATTGCGACCCTGACATTCATATGATATTTGTGTCCATCTCATTACTTATGGTTAAGTATCACTGCCTAGACTTTATTGTTTTGAGATTCTATCATCCACAGTTCTGTAATGGCATCTCCTATCATTAGTTCCAGGCCAAAAAGAATAGCCCCACTGGGCTTCTTAACAATCCTGGCACCACTCTCACTAGCATATAACTTAAAACTTTGGTAATGGTAGGTTTTTCTGGGCCTTCATATGGAACATAGTTGAGTGGTGGATTTTCTAGTCTTAGGTAGTATGTCCACTCTAGTCTGCCTATTTCTCTGAGATTTTGACATCTTGTTCTACCATCCACCATGGGATGCCTTACATTTCTACCTCATTAAGTGCATGCCATTATTTCTTTCTAAGCTTCCAGGAGCTATCCTAGCAACATGTTACTGCTTTCTCTTGAAATTCTTCCCAAGGTATTAAATGTTCTATTCCCTTGAGTGTTTTCCTATCAATAAACTCTTCCTTACCCAATTTTATATTGAATCCCACTTGACCTAGCATCCTCACATTCGAATACCATACGTTCGTCTTCTGATTCCTGCTGATACATGTGGGCTAGGTCCTACAACTCTTTTAGCTTATAGTTCCTTTCTTCCCTTAGCCAATCCAGTACTTCCTCAGCCAGATTATGCTGTGACTTGACCTTAATTATCATTCTGGTGTCCAGGAGGGAAGCTAGGAGTAAGATCTTGGAATGAGGGCACAATGTTTTACTTATGAGGCAGAGTTTTCTGCATTGTTTTCAAGCAATGGGGGAGTGTTAGCCTTTATATATTAAAAAAAAAAAAAAAAAAAAGTGCCACTTCTGCAGGCCCAGCAGTCTGAGGTTTCAAGATTCTCAAGTACACTGACTTAGACATCCCAATCCAAAATTTCAGTTTCCTACCCTGTCTAAATTAAGGCCATTTACCTTGGCATAACAGACTTGCTGGGGTTGAGAAGAAAATCTTTTCTAGAGATCGGCTACCTTTAAAATCAAGCCTTGGGCCTGATCTTCAGCTTTTTCTGTCCTCTGACTGTAGAAGATCAAGTTCTCTTTACAGCTGCCAAAGGCTCTCTGACTTTCATACTTTGCCTTAAATTGGTGATTAATCATGCTCAACATTTCACTGGCTTTCTCCAATGCATTGATTTTACCCAGCAACTACCATCTGGTTCCTTAATCCTTAGAATTATTTCTTCCCTCATACTTCCCAAGCAAATAAGAGCAAACGTGTTCCATTCAGTTAACGACTAGTGAAAATTTCAACAATTGCACACTAAAGCATGCTAGGTGAAGACCAGAGATCAGGTGCTTATTGCCATCTATCCAGTGGGTAGTCCCTTTTACCAAACCTCATTTTATTCCTGCTTCTTAGAACAACTTCTGATACCGACTATCTTAAATAAGTTTTTCTGGAAAGAGATTTGAAGATGAGATTTATCTGCAAGAAATTAATTGTGGAGTGCCTTTGGGGAAAGTATATGAAAGAAAGCAATGATGGCAAGATTGGTTAAAGAGAAAATCTGGACTATGCTATGGTGGCAAAAGAGACCTCAGAAGATTCCATTTGGAAATTTGGATCTGGTATGGCCCTTCAGATTATGACAAGGTCTTTGTACCTACTTCATTGACCAGTCATTGGATGTGGACTATCCTAGGGAAAAGGACACGAACTTGGATGAAGCAGCCTTCATTGGCTAAGGGTAATTCCAGATGACAGAAGGTATCTGTCAGCCATGAGCATCCACCACGGCAATGAGTGCCTCGCATCACAGCATCTACTTGACTTACCAACGTGAAAATTAGAGAAACATATTTTCCTTTCATCTTTGGGTATCAAAAACAAAAGATCTTAATAGCAACTAGACTAAGACTCATCATATTCCCTAGGGTCAATCTTAATCAGTTTATGTTAACAAATCCTTGCTTTCTTCTGAAAGCCATTGGATGGCACACAAGAGCAAAGGGAAAATGATAGAAAGAGTAAAATATGATTTACATGCTTCTTCACTCTATAGTCTAAACCAAACACCTATGCCAGAGAGTTCAGCCACTAATGTTGGCTATTTGTTTTAGTACACTGAAGACCTCAGTTTTATTATTTGGTGGAATTTTTTTGACAGAGTTGATTCTTAGCATGATTATCCTATCTTTATGCTATAAGGTTATTAATACCTTAATAACAGCAATAATCAGAATAATATAATAGTAAGCAGACAATATAATATGTATTATAATATATAATATAATAACCAGATAACATAGTATATATTAGCCAGATTAATAATAATAACTGGAATCAATTCCTTAATAATCAGAAGTGGCTGATAATTTCTTTTACAACATAGTGATTACCAGTACAATCATAAAATATTCAAGAAGACCAGTATACCTGGAACAGAGAAGACAAGAGGAAAGTAGTGGGAAATGGGGTAAGAAGCAATGGAGGTCTGCAAATGATGAAAACAAAACAAAAGCTCAAATTTGCCTGAATCAGCAAGCGCCCTTTGGGGAAAGTGGCTTCTTTGCTTACCTATACCTCTGAGTTCTGATTTTCCCATTTCATCTGATAATTCCATTCAATCGTGTCAGGTCTTTGTTTCTTCAAAAGTGGCATTTAAAATTTATTTTATCCAAAGATTTTAGTTGCTTTCAGCAGGACATTTGGTCTAAATAACCTATTTGGCCATTCTTGAAGTGGAAGTCAAAACAGCTCATTTTTCAAAATCACAACTTGTCATTCCACTGTCCCAGCTGGTGTATGTAGTGAACGTGTGGTAAACTCTCTAAGGTGTGACAAACTTCTTTTGTAAACCAACCTTTAAACTGAGTGCATATGGGGGTTCCAAACATTTTTCTGACAGGGACCTTGTTAGTTAACCTTTGTTCCTGGATAGACTAAACCCCATTCTGAAAACGTTCATGTAGTTATAAAAACAGGTTAGTATGAACGACATGTGTTCCTCTGGATGAAATCAAGGTGTGTATTTACAAAAGGCAATTGGAGTGGAAATTAATCCATCTTTCTTTTCTTTACGTTAGTCTACATTACAGGTTTGACAAATTGGGCTGGATCGACAATTCTATTGAGCCAGGTTGGAAAATTGGAAACATACTAATTACATTTTCTTATTTCTATCGTCTCCCCTTTGCTCTTGTATGCCATTCAATGGCATCTACAAGTGAAAAAGAGGGAATATCCTTAGGTGACCTCACACAATATTTCAGACAGTCATAAAAGTAATTTGGTACGAAAGAGTTCCTTTCAGTCTCTGAGACACTTTTTGTGCACGGGGCCTAATCTTTCAGGAGAAAGCTTTAGCTTTTTTTTTAATGAACAAGACATTTATTCTGGAGTGACAGTCTTAATTCAGTCTTAAGTAAAGGAGGCTTAACACACGATGCATGTCTTAGGATTTGTCAATGACAATAGCTATCCATGCCCAGATGACATGCATTCTTGAGCTTATAGTTGGCTCATGACCCTACTTTGGAAGACAAAAGGTATTTTGTGCCATAAGAAGCAAACTCAAGATTTTAAAGAAGTGTAGTTTTACTCTAGAATCTTTATGATCTTTCTGGGTTAAAGAAAAAAAGTAAAATAAAGGCATCTTGTTTATAAGTTTTTTTTGAAAGAAGGCTAATGGAAGGTTAACTGATATAATATATAAGGACAAACTAGCTAAAAACACAATATCATTGGTGTCTCTTTGAGAATTTGAGAGAATAAAGGACTCTCCATGTGGCCTCGGAATGCAAGTATCCTGGAAGCTTTCATATGAAAAAATACAATAAAACAAATAAAAATTTGCCACTAGGATGAGATGGGACAGTATAAAACATAGAGAGTAAGTCTGTAATTGTGAAATAGTTAGCAGCAGGTGAAATACATAAAACATGTAGCAGCTAGACCAAGGGTAAATAGAAAAGAAGGCGTTATTACTGCATGTACTGCCCAGGGGTGCTATACAAATAGAAATATGTTTTCTGATTGGTCATAGGTGTATTGGAATGGCTCTTTATCAGAACCATGTTCTTTTTGCAAGAGAAATTAGAAGTTGAATGTTTTCCTCTTCCTCTGGCCACATAAGACATTGGGGGAACCTGGGAAAGAGTCAGTAATGTATTGTCTGATGCTCGCTGAATGATCAGCCTCATAATCCAACCATAGCAGCACAATGAAACCAACTAATAGGAGATATAAAAGTAAGAGTCTCTTGTAAGTTGTCACTGAGGCAATAAACCGTAGGGAGGGACTCAGTTAAGGCGGCAAACACTGAGAATTTTTGTTCAAGAATTTTTTCAATATATTCTATTTCATGTCTACTAGTTAGTGCCCAAACTTGTAAAAATGGCTTTACCCTTTTTGTAATGGATAGGGAGTAACAATGGGAAGGAAGTGTTCAATAAAATGCACATTGATCAAAACAAGACCCAAAGAAATACTTGTAAGGCGAAGGACAAAATGCATATGGCATTAAAAACCTTAGCAAACAAGGAAATGCTAGGGAATCTTGATTTCTAAGAGGGGAATTGCTTGTGCCTCTATTGATATTGGATTTGGGTGCTTTTATTATGCAAGGATGTAAAAATTAAATTGTTCTAACCACATCGGTAGAGTAGAGATGAAACTGCTACTCTCCAGAATGTGCTAATCAAAAACAGGAAGTGGAAGTTCAGTTTGAGCATTTGGCCCATCAGAAGTTTGGGCCGGTAGGTAATTCTGAGCACGGAGTCAATATGAGAGTTATTGCCTTTAAGAAAAACCTCAGCCAGTCTTATTGCACCCTGGCTCTTTCCCTATCCCTGCGTTTGTCCTCATAACCTTTCTGTGGCTCAAAGTATTTGGCTTATAAAGCCATGAGTTTAGTGTTATTACTTTCTTTTTCTTATCATGCCAATCCATGCAATTTAGGGTCAGTTACAGTATTAACTTCAGTTAACAGGGTTTTGTGGGTTTTTTTGCCAGCGGATATAGATGGATCATAATTACTCTTGAGTCTTAAGTTGTGAACAGTATTCCAAACAGCTACTGATGCTTCAAAAATACTTTCAGAAGCCTTATCAATACCAACTTTTAATTATAAACTTGTTTTATTCTTGCCTTGTGGTAAACTGTCTTTTCTTTATATTTTTCTTATTGTTAATAATTTTAGTTGAATCGGGCTTTTCAAGGCATTTTCACTCTATAACATCTTATAAGCAGCTTTGGCCTAAATGGTTCTGCAATAATGTCAGTGGAGAGTGGGACCTCTCTTTTGAGATTTTGAGATCTCCTCTGCGAGATTATAACAAGCTAAAATGGTCTCTCATTTTTCATAAAATATCTTATAGCATTTCAAGGTGTTGGGAAACAGGTTTATAAATATCTTCTTTCTCCAGATGTCCTTGGAGCCTGGAAGATGCACATTCTGACTCAGACCAGGGAGGCCTCTTACAAGGACCAGCACACTGGTGGTGTCTAGGGTGCTGGCGATTGGTTCTGATTAAAATGGTATTTGATCCTTGAAATCATGATTACCCAGGCTGGGTGGTTAAATAAAAAAGTGAAGTGACATGGTGTCTCCGTTTAGGGATGAAAGAAAGAACCAACTCAGGGGTGACAATGCATCCAGCAGAAGCCATAAAGCGCAGCAGACAGAGCAGGCAGCTGCACGTCGCAGCTACTGGAGTCGACTTCCTGCACAGGAGTGGGGCCCAGTGTCCAGACTTAACCTGTAATCCACGTCCTGGCCCTTGAAGTCCCCATTGTCACTGCCCTTCAAGGCCTCATCATCCAACACCACCCTCTTCTTCTTCTTTTTCTTTTCTTCTCCTCCCCTCCCCCTCCCCTCCCTCCCCTCCCCCTCCCCCTCCCCTTCCTCCTCCTCCTCCTCCTCCTCCTTCTTCTTCTTCTTCTTCCTGCCAGCCTTGATGGGCGGTGACTTCTTCTTGCCTTTGGGGACTCTGCCACCCTCTTCCCTGCTGGCCTGCTGTGGTGAGACCACACCACATGGTGGTGGATACACAGCTCACAGCCCTTCTTGTGGCCTCTTCTCTTTCTTCTCATCCTACTGGTCCTGGTCCTGATCCTTGAGTTGCACTGTTGCAAGATGCTGAAGTGGTTCAGGATTTTGTGTCTCCTCTCCCACTCCTCCTCAGCCTTTTCAGCAGTGCAGCTAACAATTGTGAATTTGTACCAGTTGTGCACATGGAAGGCCTGAAGGCCCCGTGGGTCAGTGGGTGAAGAGGAAATAGGATGTGTTCTCTGTCACGCCTCCTTCTTTATGCCTTTGAACTTCCTGCCTGATATATTGCTGATGCCAAGTGTCAGTGTTACGTATCTTAGAGTTACCAACTTATTTCTCAGGGACCTTCAAATATTGTGACCATTCTGTATTCGTATAAAATAAACAAGAGGCCACATAGATAAGGTACGTCCTTCTAGGAGATTTTCTCCATATTTCAATTCAACTGAGTTACACAAAAAGAATAGAATGCATAAATATACACTTTTTACATTGAAATAAATAAGACATGGAAACAATTATAGTCATTTCAGTTCCTATGCAGAATAAGCTCACATTGCATTTTTATTTTTTAACAGCTATGTTTAAAAATAAATTTAAATAGTAAGAAAATAATCTTATGCATTGTTATTGGTTGAATTGTGTCCCCCAAAAAGATAGGTTGAAGTCCTAATATCTAGTATCTCAGAATGTGACCTTATTTGGAAATACCATCATTGCAAATGTACAGTGATCCTGTCACCAGACGTGGACCCTAACCCATTTCCCTTATCCTGCCTAAACTCTAACCTTTGTGTTTGACCTAATTCTCCTCTCTTCTTGAAAGTTGCAGGCGTTTCTTTGTCTAACACCTTGGGGCCTTGAGCTTATGTGGTTTTCAGTTATGTTCCAGGAAGAAGCTCTAAGGTCAATGGCCCTGGACCCAGTTGCCCTGAAATGGACCAGACCAGTCCAGACCACAACCACAAGACTGACACCTGCACAAATAAGCAGAGAGTCGTACTAAAGTAACCTGCCTTCATTAAGATTGTGAATCCCGCTCCTCTGGGAGGGGTGAAGCAGCCATTTTTAGGTCATGCAATATATGTAGAAGCATGATTTCAAACCACGCATGTGCAAGCTTATGCCCACCTCTACATGCGATGATGAAACTTCCCCTGTGAGTATTCATTCTCTACCTCAAATAAAGATACCCACCTCCCTGTGCTTGGAGGACCATAGCTTTGTGAAATAATTCCCTATGGTCTCCATTTTTCTTTGCTGCATGCTGTAAATAAAAATTCTGCTTTGTGAAACAACTACTTCTGGGTCAGTCTGATTTAACACCCAAGAAGGGATCCACATTTGGACTGGTAACAATCCCTCAGCATGGGGGTGGAGATTGGTTCCAGGATCCCAGGTGATACCAAACTCCACAATGCCCAAGTCCCTTATATAAAATGACAGAATACTTGCATATAACCTATGCACACCCTCCTGTATAATTTAAATCATCCCTAGATTACTTATAATACTTAACATAACATAAACGGTATGCCAATAGTTGTTATACTGTATTGTTTAGGGAATGAAGACACACACGCAAAAAGCTTTCACATGTTTAGAACAGTTGCAATCATATAGGCCTCTCAACCTGCAGTTGGTTGAAACCCTGGGTGTGGAACCCATGGATTGGGAGTGCCAACTGTCATTAGTTAAAATGAGGTCATCCTGGAGTAGCGTGAGCCCTTCATATAATATGACTGGTGCCCTTATTAGAGAGGAGAAGAGATGCAGAGATACAGGGACACAGACACACAGGGGAGAAGACCATGTGAAAAAACACAGAGATTGGAATGATGCTTCTACAAACTAAGCAAGAGGCAAGGAAGGAGTCTTCCCTACAGGTTTCAGAGAGAATATGGCACTGAGACATCTCAGTTTGGGACTTGTAGTCTCCAGAACTGTGAGACAATAAATTTGTATTGTTTTCAGCTGGTTAGTTTGTGGTAATTTGTTACAGCAATCCTTACAAACTAATACATGCATTTATTCATTTAATTTCCATTTCCCATGGCCTTCATTGTTTCATGTAGATCCATATTTCAATCTGGTATCATTTTCCTTCTGCCTGAAGGATTTCCTTTAATATTTCTCATAGTGTGGGTCTGTTGGTGGTGAATAATTTCAGCTTTTGAATTTCTGAACAAGTTTTTACTTTGCCTTCATTTTTGTGAGGTATTTCACTAAAGATAGAATTTTATGATGATACTTTCTTTTTTTTTTTAGTATTCTGAGATGTTACTCAACTTTCTTCTCACTTACATTGTTCTTGATGAAAATTCTGCCACATTCCGAAGTCTGTTCCTCTGTACATAATTTGTCATTTTCCTCTGTTTGCTTTTAAGATTTCTCTTTATCACTGGTTTTGAGAAATTTGATTATTATATGTATTGTGCCATTTATTCCTGTTTCTTGTGCCTGAATTTCATTAAGTCTCAGTGCTCAGCCTAGAGTTAATTATTCCTCAGGAGCCAAGAGCCTTCCATATTCCCTATGCAATACTGCATGAATCATGAGGTTTCCACGTCAGTCTCCTCGGAACAGGCACTACTCATGGCGCTGAGTGGAAGCCAAACACTGTTATCTCTAACCCTTTCAGATGGTTCCTTCCCTTTCCTCACAAACATGCGCTGATTGGTATTCAACTGAATTCTCCAGGGAGATGTCTGAAGATCTCTAGAGTTTTCTCGCTGTGTACCTCTGTTTTCTCTGATATTTTGTGCTGTTTATGCTAGCCACCTTGGTCTACCTGAACTCTCAACTCAGGGGACCTTCCAGGCTTTGCCTGGGATTCCCTTTCCTGTTCTGCCTGGAAACTCTCTCAATACCGTAAATTGCATGTATTTTTCTCTGTGTTTTTTTTTTGCTTCAAGTGTGTGAGATGCAGAATAATGGACCCCTAAAGCTGCCCACATCCTAATTCCCAGAATCTATGAATATGTTACATTACATGGCAAGAAGAATTAAGGTTTTAGATGAAATTAAAGTTACTAATTAAGTGACCTTAAAATAAGGAGATTTTCCTGGATTATTTGGGTGGGCCCCATGTAATCACCCACTATCCTTAAACGGGGAAGAGGGAAGCAGATGAGTGAGAACAAGAGAAATTGCATAGTGAGGAAGATTTGGCCAGCCATTACTGGCTTTAAAAACAGAGGAAGGGGCCGTGAGAGTCGTGTGGGCAGCCATTAGAGTCATGTGGGCAGCCTCTAGAAGCTAGAAAAACAAGAAATGGGTACTCCCCCAGAGCCTCCAGAAGGAACGCAGCCCTATTGACATCTTGGTTTTAGGTCAATGAGATTCATTTCAAATTTCTGACCTACACAACTATAATAAATTAAATTTTTGAAGTTTCAAGACACTAAATTTGTGGTAATTTGTTACACAGCAATAGAAAATTAATAAAAGTGAGAGTTAATTCAATGCCTGCTACTCCATCTTAGCTGAATACTCAAGTCTAAAACATGATTTTTAAATTTTAAAACAATCTATTGAAACTATTAAGAATAAGTTAATTAACCATACATTATTGTTCAAAATTATTTTAATACTCTATACCAAGAAAAAAGTAGAATAGATATAGATAATAATATATAATCTCTTTCTTAACAGATAATAACTACATAAATCTACAATGTGCTTAGGAGTTTCAAAATTGACAAAAGAGGGGCCACCCGGTGGCGCAGCAGTTAAATTCACACGTTCCCCTTGTCAGCGGCCCAGGGTTCACCAGTTCAGATTCTGGGTGTGGACATGGCACCTCTTGACAAAAGCCATGCTGTGGTAGGTGTCCCACGTATAAAGTAGAGGAAGATGGGCATGGATGTTAGCTCAGGGCATGTCTTCCTCAGCAAAAAAAGAGGAGGATTGGCAGCAGTTAGCTCAGGGCTAATCTTCCTCAAAAAAATAAATAAATAAAATAGAATAAAATAAAATGGTAAAAGATAAGTAAAATATTTGTGGTGATCATATCCCAACTTTACGGAAGGATATCTGAGGTTGGATTCATGGAACAGACCCTGAGACGCAGATTTGCATGCTAGAAGGTTACTAGCAAGTACTCAAAGGAACGACTTTAAAGATGTGAGGGAAGGGAGATTCCTTAGGAGATGCCTTAGGGGAAATTTTGTGCAACAAAGGACTCAATCAAGACTATGAGCAGTTCTCAAGCTGGGATAGCCCTTCAGAGACAGCCCCTCATGGCGAGAGGACCAGCACTATGTACCCACTGATCCAGTCATTGGATGTGCACTACCCCCGAGAAGAAAGCCTAACATTTGTGAAGCAGTTCTCTTAAACTGAGGACGATGCCTTGAGAGGACCTTAGTATGTAATTCCATCCACTGTGATCTATTTGCATCCTAAACCACTGGCAGCGAGGGGAATGGGTGCCTCAGTCTGGAATAGAGGACGTGTGCAGAGTCCCACAATACCCACCAAAATCACTCCCATTCGCCTCTCATATCCACTTCTTTTGCATAGTAATAGCATCTAACCTGAGAATAGCTCTCCAGGATTCTGGTTTGTTCTTTTCCAGGAAAAATTGTAAGAGAAAGGTTGCTTGAATGGATACATCCCTCCCGCTGCAGCTGGTCACAGAGATGCAGCTCATAGTCACTGCCTCCCTCCTCCGCTATCCATTCTGGAGACCCGTCAGTCTTGCTGGTCTAGACGGCTCACTGCTGACGTATCTGACTCCACGGTCACCATGCACTTCTCTCTCTGTTACTTCTGCACTTTTCTTATCAGATGCCAATTATATTTTCCCCTGACCCAACTGAGTACTCGTGGTCCAATATCGTCCTAATAATCAGAGTCAATTACCCTATAATAGAGTGACTCTCTTGAGAGTTGGTCTTTTGACATAAAAAGGCTTAAGTGAATGAGCAGCAGTCTTAGCTTAAAATGTAATCGTGTTCCACTTCCAGCTATACTGAAGTACTTATATCAGAATAACTGTCCTACAGATAAAATTATAAACTCTAGACAGTATACAAATATCAGCTATATGGAGCCGCTGAAGAACAATCAATGGGGAATTTGGGGTGGGAAATGCACTGGGTGGGGAAGACACGTATGGTTTTATCCTGAACTGCAATCTGCAATCTTCATGGAGCAGAGCAGGTAGAACTGAATCAGAAAATCTTCAGTCTTATTGACTGGATGTGTTAGAGCATGGAGTGAGGGTTTACAGAAGGACTGTAAATTGAAGGGAAAACTCCAGAGAGAATGGGAGCCACAAAATGATATCCCCCCAATCTGAATATAAATGAGTATAAATCCCCCAGATCTTTTCCTGAACCCCAAATGGTGCAGGCCTGGGGAAGAGGCCACGTAGCCCGGGGGAAAGCAGCGGCTTAAAGGCTGAAGGAAGTAAGAGCTACCCACTGCAGGAGAGACACCGTCTGGAGCTTGAGTCTCATCATTTTGTAGGGACTTGGTAAATATCGCATCTTTAAAAACTCTCACTAGACAAGTGTAAAATCAAAACTACAAATTCAAGGATATCAGTCAGTAATTCAGCTGTTGCTGGAACAGAAAACAGCAATATTTAGAGGAAGAAAACTAAGTCTCTATAACTTATAATGCTCAGTATCCAATTTAAAAAAACTAGACTTGAAAAACTATGGAACTGTGAATTTTAAAACCAGCCAATAGAAATAGATCCTGAGATGATGCAGATGCAGAAATAGCAGATCAGAACCCAGAAGCAGCTATTACAAACACATTCCATGACTTAAAAGAAAACGTACTCATGTGAATGATACAGAACTCAGCAGAGAAAAGGAAACAATTAAAAAAAAAGTAAAAATACCAGAAATGAAATTTTAAAATTAAAATGAAATTATTTTAGTTGGAAATCAACATAAGAAAAGGACAATGAACTGAAGGGACTCTGACTCCAATTTAAAGAACAGAAAGAAAATATTCCAAAATTAAATACAAAACAAAGCCACAGCGAGGTGCAGAAAAACGTACGTAATCTAATTATGAATCATTTGAGTTTCAGAAGGAGAAGAGAAAAAGAACGGGATGGAAATGTAGATGAAAATAATGGCCAAAAGTCTCCAAAAAATTGTTGAAAAGCAACAACTTACGAATTGAGGAAGTTCAACAAACTATAAGCAGGTTAAGCAAAAAGTAAACCACAGTTAGGTACATAATGGTCAAACTGCTGGAAAAAAAAATTAAAGCAGCCAGAGAAAAGTGAAGTATTGCATTTTGAAGAGCAATGACAGGACTGATGGCCAGCATCTAATCAGAAATAAAGGAGGCAAGTGGACATGAATAATCTTCAAAAGTGCTGAAAGGAAAAGAAATACTGATCAAACAGAATGCTCTATTCCGTAAAATAAAATCTTTGAAAAATAAGGATAAAACACAGTATTTTTAGATAAATATAGCTGGGGCAGTTCATTGCTAGCAATCCTGCACTGCATCAAATGCTAAAAAAGCTTCCTTCTCCCTGAAGGTGAATGGAATCTAAGAACTACAGAAGGAATGAAGACACTATTAATGTGAATAAGTATAAAAGACTCTCCTTTTGTTCATTCTCCTAATTCTCTAAAAAATAGCATGCTTTTTAAAAGTATATTGTAGGGCCCAGCCCAATAGCACAGAGGTTAAGCTTGCATACTCCACCTCAGCAGCCCAGGGTTTGCCGGTTTAGATCCTGGGTGCAGACCTATGCACCTCTTGCCAAGCCATGCTGTGGTAGGCGTCCCACATATAAAGAGTAGAGGAAGATGGGCACTGATGTTAGCTCAGGGCCAGTCTTCCTCAGCAAAAAGAGGAGGACTGGCAGCAGATGTTAGCTCAGGGTTTATCGTCAAGAAAAAAAAACCTATATTATATTATGGGGTTTATAATATATATAAATCTAAAGTATATTGCACAATAGTGCAAAAGAAGAAATGTGTTAATGGAATTTTTGGAAACTTCTTAGATTTTATATGCAAAACATAACACTAAGTCAGCAACGATAAGTTAAGTATATAATAACTGAGTAAATTCAGTGAGATACAGCTAAAAGGTAAAATAAAATAGATAAATTAGGTATATTTTAATTAAACAAAATTATAATATTAAATGAAATCAACAACATATTAACATAATTGAAGAAAAGGAAGAAAAGAAACAGAAGAACAAAAAAGGAGAAAAGAAAAACAAATGGCATCATGGTAGACTTATACAAACACATTAAAAATTACAATAAAAGAAAGTATACTAAATACAACAATTAAAATATAGATAATCTGGATAAAAATGCACGATGCAACTATGTGCTATCTATAGAAAACGTGGCTTAAATATGCAGACACATATATATTGGTTAGAAGTAAAAAAATGGAAAAGAATACACCATGCAAAGACTAATCATAAGCAAGCTAGAGGGCTTACTAACATCATTCAAAATAGACTTTAGGTGAAAAAATATTAGTATGGGTAAAGAAAGACATTTCATAATAATAAAAGAGTCAGTCAAAGAGGCATAACAAAACTAAATACGTGTGCGGTGACTGCAGATATACAAAATACATGAGGCAAAAACTGAAAGCCCTGAAGGGAAAAATACAAAATCATCGTTGAAGCTTCTAATGCTCTTCTTTCAGTACTTGGTAAAAACAATGATTAAAAAATCGATATGTAGGGGCCAGCCCCGTGGCCAAGTGGTTAAGTTTGCGCGCTCCGCTGCGGCGGCCCAGGATTTCCCTGGTTCGGATCCTGGGCGCGGACATGGCACCACTCATCAGGCCACGGTGAGGCAGAGTCCCACATGCCACACCTAGAAGGACACACAACTAAAATATACAACTATATACTGGGGGGATTTGGGGAGAAAAAAGCAGAAAAAAAAAAAGGAAGATTGGCAACCGTTGTTAGCTCAGGTGCCAATAATAAAAAAGAAAAAATCGATATGTATAGAGATGTAAAAGTATGCTATAATGCAACTTGATTTAACTGATCGTTCTAAGGTATGACATTTAACTTTGCAGACTACACGATGCCCCAAATTGTCTAGAAAAATTCAAAAGTGAAGAATCTTACAAAGCATATTCTGACAGTAAAATAATTAAATTAAAAAAATTAATATAAAAAGTGTGCATATTAAGCACCATACTCCTAAGGTAACCAACAGGTCAAAGAAAAACTACAAAACAGAAAAAAAATGAATGAGTTGATCAATTGAATTGAATGATAATTTGAAAACACAATATCAAAATTTGGGGAATGCAACTAATGTTAGGCTTAGAGGTAAATGTATAGTTGTCAGTGATTACGTTAGAAGAGAAAAACGTTTGAAATCAATTATCTCTTTCCAACTTAAGCAACTAGAAAATGAAGAAAAAATTAAACTAAAAGTAAGTAGAAAAAAGGAATGTAGAAAGCAATTGAAATCAATTAAATAAAAAACAAATAGTAAAGATAACAAAGACAAAAATTTGTTCTTTATAATAAACCTGTCTGACTAAGAAAAAAATAGGTAGTGAAAAAGTACAGATTTAATTTCAGATCTTATAGATATTTTAAGTTTATACCAGTAAATTTGACCTCTCAGAAGAAAAAGACAAATTCCTTAAACACAATTAAATAGAAAAATCTGAATAGTATTACATCTGATAAAGAAATTGAATTCATAAATTATAAACCTTTCCACATAGAAAACTCAAGGCATAGATGATTCCACTGATAAACTCTATCAAGCATTTCAAGAAGAAAAAATACCAATCTTAAACAAAATCCTTTAGATAATAGAGGAATAAGCTGAACTTCCTAACTCATTTACAAGGCCAGCCTTACAAAACTTTACAGGAAAAGAAAATTAGACAAATATCACACATGAATACAGATATAAAAATCCCCTTAACAAAACATTAACTAATTTAATGGAGTAATATATAAAAAGCATAATACATAATGGCAAAATGGGTTGTACTCAAGAATGTAAGTTCCATCTATCATTTAGAAATCAATCATTGTAATTCCATAGTAACAAAATAAAAGAGAAAAAAATCATATGGTTACCTCAATAGATATAGAAAAATTACTCAATGAAATCCAACAGTAATTCATGGTAAATACTCTTAACAAACTGAGAAGAGAAAGGAACATCCTCAGTCTGAAAAGGAGCATCAATGATAAGCCTATACCTGACATCACAATTAATGATGAAGCACTGAACACTTTGCTTCCAAGATTAGGAAGAGAACGTTTGTTTTCACCACTTCTATTAAGCGTTACACTGAAGATCAAGACTAGTGCAATAAGTCAACGAAAACAAAAACAAAAAACAACGTATACAAAGATCAGAAAAAAGAAGCAAAAAAAAAAAACCTGAGGAAATTAACAAAAACTAGAACTAAGTGAATATAGGAAGATTATGGACACAAAATATAAAAACAAATTGTATATCTTCATACAGGAAGGAAAAGTATGGTGCATAAAATTAAAAATAAACGTGTTATTTAAAATAGTATTGAAAATCCAAAATATTTATGAATATATTAGGCAAAAGATGTGTAAGAACTCTTACTCTGAAAAGCACCAAAAAAGTACTGAAAAGTTAAAGAAATCATGAACAAGTAAAGAAATATACAATATTCAGGGATTGGAAGATTTAATAATATGAAAATGCTAATTCTCCCAAGATTCATGTATCAATTCAATGCAATCCCAGTCAAAACTCTGCCAATAAATTTGAAATCTCAGAAACAATGACAAATTCCTTCAAAGCCACAGGATTTTTGTAGAAACTAACAAGCAAATTCTATTGTTTTAACGAAATTCAGAAGACTCAGAATGGCCAGAACAATTTTCAAAGAGAATAGTAAAGTTAGAGGACATACACTACAGGATTTTAATAACACTAAAAATACAGTAATCATGATCTTGTGGTATCATCATAAGGACAGACATATAAATGAATGGAACAGAATAAAGAGCGTAGAAATAGATACACACATATGTGGTCAACTGAACTTCAACAAAGTTGCTAATACAATGTAATGGATAAAGGATTGCTTTTCAATGCATTTTTCTGGAACAACTATATAGAAAAAATAAACTTTGACCCTTAACTCATAATATGAACAAAAATTAATTAGAAATATACCTAAAATAAATAAAAGCCCATAAATTAAGGAGCAAAATATTTAAAAAGACTCTTCACCAAAGAAGATATTTGAATGGTAAGTAAACTCATAAAAAGTTATTCAATATCAATAGTAATCAAGGAAATAGAAAATAAAATAACAGAAAGGTGTCCATTAAGGTAATTAAAATTAAAGAATGACTTTAAGTGTTGGTGAGGATGAGAAGCATCTGGAACTCTCATATAATGGTACAACCATTTCAGAATTTTCTTTGGCATTTTCTTTAAAAGTTAAACATATCCCTGCCGTATGGCATAGTCATTCTCCTCCTAAGTATTTATCCAAGAAAAATAAAAACCTACGTCCAAAAGAATTCTTATACACAATATTTATATTAGCTATATTAAAATAGCCAAAAAGTGAAAACAACTACATCATCAGTCTGCCAGTAAATAGACAAATAGATTTTAATGCATACACAAAATGGAATTTTACTTAGAAAAAAAGAGGGATGAACTAGTGATGTACATGACAACCTAGATAAATGTCATAAACATTGTGGTCAGTGAAATAAGATAGAATTGAGTGCAAATTGTATGATTTTGTTTTGCTGAAGTTCTAAAGGACCAAAAAAATTTACTCTGCTATGACAGAAAGCAGACCAGTTTTTGTGAGGCCAGTGGTGGATGTGAGGCACTGAGTCAGGAAGAAGTACCAGGCACTTTGGAGTGTTAGGGTAATTTAAAGATTTTATACTTTGATTGTGGTCGTTTTTCATAGCAGTACACCTTTGACAAAACTCATCAAACTGCCTTAAAAATATGTGTAATTTTTTTGTTTGTAATTTATACCTCAAAAATCTGACAAAAATAACATACTATTTCATGTCCATTTTACAATTTACAAACAAATTTGCCCAGATATGGGGAAACTGGAAATCTTCCCCAACACTAGTGAGGTTGTAAAATGGTAAAACCAACTAAGAGAGAAATTTTCCAATAGCTAGTCTATCTAAATTTACCACATCTTGTGACCCAGCAATTCCATTTCTAATCATATAGTTTTGTGAACCTCTCACTCATATACACAAGGGATCAAAATCAAGTTTTTTTCATCGAAGCATACGTGTACAAACAGCTGGTAATTTATCTGTTTTTCAATAGTGAAATGAGTAAGTATGTCAAGGTGTTTTCATACAAAAGAATACCACACGCCAGTGAAAATGAGTGCTCTACATCTTTCAAAATGAAGAAATTTTGAAAATAAAATATTGAGTGTGAAAAAACACAGCATAAAATAAAGGCAGCAGAGAGAGAGCCAGATGGTCAAATAGACTAACGGAATTTCGTTTGAAATGACCAAACTTCTACAATTTCTTTATATCAGAGTAATGTTGATCCCAAAGAAAGGAAAAAGCTAATCATGCAGAAATGAAAGTGAAGGGAGGGTCAATTGTAGGAGCTAAGTTCTTAAATATGGATCCAATGCACAAAAGAAGGATTTCATAAACTTGAATGGTGATTTTTCTTTTTTTATCTTGTGGATATATAATCTTTAAATTGGAAAAGAAATTTAAAAGTGTAAAAATTAATGTTCAAGTAAGCAAACATTGCTCTGGTTGAATAGAAGTTTCATTCAAGAAACAAGAGCTGACACTAGAGTATGTGATGGTTCATTGAAGGAAATCGTTACCAGATACGGGTATTTGGATTTCATAAGATTAGTGATAAGGAAACACTATAGATTATTGCTACTCTCAAAGCATTGCTCTTAAATATTCTCCTAGGTTATATTCTTCCAATTAAAATTTTTGCAGACTCAGGTTTATGAAAATACCTGAGGCAAAGCTTTTCCAAAGGTAATCAATTTTAAGACTAGGTTTTGATTTCTTCCTGCATTGGTCTAAATTTATATTATTTAAAACACAGGAGAATCAGGATTGCTGGCTAATAGTTTTAGCTCTATGGGATATGTGTACTTAAATTAGGATAATTAGTCTACTAGTACATTAGATTCTCAACCTATCAATATGTAATGAATTAAGCAAGCTTCATCCTCAATTTGCTCTTGGATGCAGCCTGATGTAGAGGCAGAAACATTGCTTAAGTAATTAGGAAAGTCCAGCTGTACGCCTGTCCTGTATTATTCAATAAGCTTGCAAAAAGAAATTTGGGTACATACATAGGAACTACACATATATTGATTCAAGATGAAACAGTGATTCAAAGATGAAATATTGATTGAAACAGTGATTCGAAATAAGAGTTATTTTAGACTTTTAACAGGTCAATGATCTACACATTTTAGTGTTTCCATTACATAAAATAAAGCCTATTTTAAATTCTTCTTTTAAAGTCTATTTATATAATGTTTTGCATAATAAACCGCAAAGGTTTGGAGGAGGCAGGTCAATAAATATATGACCTGTTTTTAAATTTGTTTCAAAACATATCAAAATATATATTTATATGGCAAACGATGATGCTTCTGATGAAACCATTGTATGCTACAGAATTGGACTAATACTGCTTTTCTCAAGGGTTTCGAAAATGATTATTTGTGAGAAGGAAATAGCTTTCCAAACTGTAATACAAGGATCCCTGTGGGCATTGCAAGGGACTCACGAATCCGTGTGAGTGCCAAGCATTGTCCATAAACTGATCCATTGTATCTTGCATACGTTTACATACTACTGTTATTTTTTAAATTATCTATGATAATACAAAATTAATGAAATAACATTTATTTTAAAATATTACTAAATACTGAATAAGTTTTAATCAATTGATTCTCCCAAAAAAAACATAGCCTTAAACTGCAATTACCACTTACAGGTTAACAAAAGTTTTACTTTTTATTTTATAAAGGGGATTGCAACCACTCTAAATCTTATATTGTCAAATAAGGGTGCACCATAGTAAGGCTGAGCCCTAGCATAGACTTCTCCCTAAGGTTTATGACCCGGTTAAGAAACTTTGTTTACTCTGCGCCATGACCAAATGGGCACCGTCCCAAATATCTCTCAAATTCAAGTCCCATGTTCCAGTTTTACTGGTTCTGCCCTAAAGTAGACCCTCTGTATATTTCACTGGATTCTAGCTGCTTTGTGTTCCTCTCATATAACACATTCATATCATCAGTTTGGCCTGGCAGTCTCAAAATTCCTAAATAACTAACAAAATGATGTTCTGTAGTCAGCGAAATACAAGGGTATTTAACATTTGGTATGATTGTCTTCTATCTCATGAGTTAGGACTGATCGTATTTTACTCTGGGTGTATAGGATGTTTTTCAGTAAGCTTTACATGCTTTATAAATATCTGATGACTTTAAAAAAATAGCATCTCTCTTGGTGGGTGAGTGAGTGGCCTGTGTTAGTTTCAGACTACATTTATTCGTTCATCCAGTACACGTTTATTTTTTGAATAGTTAATATATTGCAAGAGTGGTCTTGGTACTACCAACACAAAGTGAATAAAACAGTTCATGTTCTCGTAGACAAACACTTAATTTTGATATAGTGTAATAAGCTTATATAAGGAAAATTAAAAAATACTTAGAGTACAGGACCTTCAGAGCATAGAGAAAAGATAAGTTAAAGAATGAGGAAGTGTTAATCTTGAAGCACAGAAGTGGAGGGAAAACATTCCACATAGAGAGAAATAGCTTATGCAAAAGCATAGAAGTTAAGGAGCAAATTACAGGCACTTTGGAATAGCTGGAATGGAGTAGTGGCGATAGTAAAGCTGGAAAATTTGGCAAAAGACCAGCCGTAGAGGCCCTTGTAAGTCACTATGAAAATTAGATTTAAAGTGATAGCACGTGAAAACCATTAAATAATTTAAGTTGATGACAGGCATGGTTAGATTTGTTTTTGCTTTGCTTTTTAAGAATATTCTGGTTATATTTTGAAACATGGATTTGAGAAAGAAAAGCTGAAGTCCGAGGCCCATGAGGAAGCTCCCATAGTAACCACGTGAACGGTCATGAAGAATTACAATAAGACAGAGGCAGAGAGGATGATGGTCACAAAACTGTGTACTCAGCTGGAGGCGGGAGCATTTACCAGAGTAGGAAATATAAATTGGGGAGCAGGTTTTAGAGCAGTAAACAGCACATGGTGTTTTGTGGTAGACATTAATTTGAAGTGCCTATGATATACTTAAATGGAAAGACACAGTAGGCAATTGAACATGCAGGTCTATAATCAGAATAGGGAACATTCATCGACTCAACCCAAATGTGCATGGACCCATGTCTAACATGGCATCACTGAGCTGAGTGGGGAAGAGAAGTAGTAAAGATTGCTATTTCTAGCCATGCCTTCATTTCAAGGGGGAAGGGATCAGCATTTCACTGACTTCTCAATGTTTCCGTTTCTTTGGCAGCACAAATTTCTCCTTCTTAAATTATCAGACAAATTAATCTTTAAGGTTGCTTCTTGGGGCCGGCTCCATGGCCAAGTGGGTAAGTTTGTGCACTCTGCTCTGGCTGCCTGGGATTCACCAGTTCGGATCCTGAGCGTGGACCTAGCACTGCTCGTCAAGCCACGCTGAGGCGGCATCTCACATAGAACTAGAAGGACCTGCAACCAGGATATACAACTATGTGCTGTGGGGCTTGGGGGAGAAAACAAGGAAAGAAAAAAGAGGAAGATTGGCAACAGATTTTGGCTCAGAGTCAGTCTTCCTCACCAAAAAAAAAAAAAAGCATCCCTTTGAAAATAAAAAGAAAAGGCTGCTTCCTCCACTACAACATCTTTCTGTTTTGGCGACCATAGGAGCTTCCTTTTTCTGATAATGCCAACTAAAGGGCAAGTATTTTAAAAACGTTTTTAAACACACTATTTTTCAACTGAAGAAGCATGTTCAAGGTTGATGACTTGTTTAGACAGGATGAAAAATAAATAAGAATGAGGGCACTGGATTTTACAAGTCTGAAATGTGTGATGGCCTTGATAAAAGATTGAGCTAGAATCTCTTAGGTGGTGCTTTAGCAAAGTGGTAACCATTTGATGTAGCCAGAGGATGATTTAATGCATTACCAATGTATTTAGCCCTGGTGAAACTGATTCTACTGCTTTAATGTAACTCTTCCATCCCCCAGGATCCTGTTATTAGGAAAACTGTAGCAAAGATGAAACATTTTTCTCTGAAGAGCTTTGATATTAGAACAAGATAATTTGATGAGTACTGGGTCGATAATTTTAACATATGGAGACCACTTACCCATCTCACATGTCTCTGACTTCCTCTGAACTTCTAAACTATCGGGTCGTAATAACGTCCCTTGCAGACATTAGATGCAGACTGCATCAAACCGGCTTCCTCTGCCAAGTGTCCAAATCCTTTCATGATTGGGCCCCACCCAGAGGCAGATTTACCATGAAGGGAATGAAGCTGTGTATTCAGGGCTCCTAACTGGAACGAGTTCCTTCCAAGGCCCTGGGAAAGGTCCCCCAGAACTCTGTTCTCAGCATCACACATGAAATTGACAAAATTAAGCTTTTTGGGGGATTTTTTTCACATAGTTAGGATCCCACTTCCCATTTGTCACTCTCGCCCTTATGTCAGGTGATTTTGAAGTGGCTGCAGTGATTTTGGGATCCACCTAAAAGGAAGGTGAGCCTCCGGACATTGTCAACGCTTCGTGAGTATATTTACGAAGTCACTTTCATGCAGAGTTAAGTCATTGCCAGCCAGGCTGTAAAGGAATGGCTTCCAGGAACACTTTCTCCACCCATTGGACCAACTCACCTAGTGGCACAGAAATGCAGGACCAGGTGATGTATAGATGTCCAAAGGGCTTGCAAAATGTGAGTGTAGAGGAGAAACAAGATTTAAAGCGTACTGAGGAACGTCTGTGAAGGACTTTCCACTCCTCAGGAATTTAAAACTGTGAGTAGGGGATTTACTTCTCATGGGCACCTAGTCTAATTCATCAACAATGAAAACCAAAATGCTCATGCTAGAGGAAAGGCAGAACTTTCTACTCTTCCTACACAAAATGATACCGCAAAATCATTATCATATGAAGAGGTGATTATAGAAGATGTAGTTAAATCATGTAGGAAAAAAGAGTGTCATAGAAGTGTGTCTGGTACTAAGGAATAAAAGCATTCTATCATTTTTCTGAATTTTCATTTCGCGATTTGTTATGATTACTTTTCTTAATCCAAGTAAATATTTCCTTTCATAACTGAGATAATAGGGGGTATAGCTCAGGGGCAGAAGATTTGACTGCCTAAATGAGAAACCATACAATCGCATTGTCAAATCAGACTCCTAAAATTCAGATATCACACCTCACCAATAATTTCACAGATACAAGCAGTTATGGGCAGTGACAAAGAAAGGAAAAGGCTGGGACTTCCAATGCAGCCCCTCGGGGCCTTTCCCATCACATCTGAGCCCAAGTTATATAGGATATTTCTAAACAAAGTGTGCAGTCACCTCCCTTATGGAGGGAGCCATTTTGATCCTGACACATCTCCATTTATACGTAGATAGTTCTATAGTTCTTGTGATATTTTTCCAGCAAATTTGTAGATTCCAGGTTTATGTACTATAAGAACTCCATGAAGTCAACCTCTTCATGTATGTGGTACCTATCCCCTGATGTCCCCCCTTAGTATACTTTTGATTATGCCACTGCCACTTTATGATTGAATTTTACTGGCTTCTCCATCCCTATTCAAATTGCTCTGATATCAGCCAAGACAGGATTGATATTTCTCTGGTATGGGTAGTTTTCACCACTGTCTAGTAACAAGCTGGCAACTGCCTTCTAATGGTCTGTAATGAGCAGCTGTTTCAGATAGTTTACAAATCCAAAACCCAAAATGTCTTCACCTTATTTGCTTTCTGCCAAAGCCTTTGGTCTATGTATATTGTTATGGTTCATATTGACCAAGAGACTGCCTGTACCACGGTCTTCACTAATTCTTCTAATGTCTATTTCTGTGCTCATGGCCGTCTACACATTCAATAATCTTTCTAATTACTTTGTGAATAGGGGCCATAGGTTTTCTAGAAGAGGAATGTAATTTCACCAATACCTGAATAGTCCTGATGACCTTTTAGAGTCTTTCTTATTGGCAGGGTCTGTGAGAATGTGTTTCTCAAGGGTGTGTCCTTGGTTGTTCCAGTTTACATAATTCCCAGGAATTTTACAGACTGAGCTAGCCCTGGAATTTCAGCTGGATATATCAGCCAGCCTCTATTTGTCCTCCAGAGATTTCCCCTCTGAGAAATCAGTAGTGATCATGTCATCAAATCAGTATAGTAACTTGCCCTAATGGTTATCAATTTCAAGTCTTATCTCATTAGATTGTGGCCATATGCCTGAGAATTCAAATTCCCTGTCTCAAAACAGTGAATGCATGCTGATTTCCATTCCACCAGATTGAAAATTGTACCTGGCTGGACTCCAAATCTGGTAGTGAAAAGAATGTGTCAGCCAAGTAGGTAACATCACACCAGTCCCCACTAGCCAGCTGAACATCCTGTGTGGTCTCCACTGTACCAAGTACAGCCGAAGCAATCAAAGGAATCACCTTGGCTAGCCTTTAATAATCTAGTATTAACCTCTAAACACTGTATTCCATAAGTACTCACCAGACAGGACTATTAAAAAGGGAGATAGAGTAATCAAAACTCCCACCCCAACCATTTCTTAATGAGAACAGCAATTTCATTTCTGTATTGAAATTCTCTGTAGCTTAATGTTCATTACTGAGGAATGCTTGGTTCCAGAGGTTCCCATTTATCATAGCCAATTAAAATTGCGTGAAAGATGGATTTAGCAGGTATCCTCCTTGTAATGGGTAAATGCCCGATTTGCACGTGATACTCATCCCAAGCATGCATTCAGGAAAAGGGGAAGGGATTATCCTTATCCAGTCAGACTTTCCAAATGGTAACTCCACCCCTACCTTGGGGTAGTACTGCTGGGTTAGCAGTACCACTAACCCAGTTTACCTCCATGCCATTTAGAGCATAGCTCCTCCCCCCCCCCCCCCCCACCCCAGCATAGGAATTATTTTACACTGAGCGCATATATCTAACATTCGCAACAAAGTTTTGCTTACCAGCCCAGGCCACTTGACCTAATCATTGCATATGGTCTAAGATCCCTTGCCAGAGATTAAGCAAGCAGACCGTGGCCTCTCATTCCATCGTTTAGGATTTTACGGCTTAGCCTTTAACTGATGGAGTAATCCCTCAAGACGCTACAGTTAGAGGAAATTCAACACTTTAAGAGATAACAGTGAAGCTGAGGAATCTCCCTCATCTTCTTTTGCAGCAGCTTGTTAGTTGTAGACCAAGCAGATGCTTTTGCTCCTGAAAGATCTAAGCCACTTGAGAGTCAGCCATCAATGAAAATAATCATTTCCATTCAGCAATCTATAATGTCAGCACTATGCCTCCTTGATTGCTGTTTCTAGGAGACCATGCCAATAATTATTCTCCAGGTTTTTCTGATATTCTGTTTTTAAGTGTCCTAGTGCCTGAACAGAAAGAATCCCCTTGGGATTCCATAGTTATGACAAATAAAAGTGGCAAGCAGTAGAATATATTGGAGTATATGAGGAAGCCATTTGGTGTAAACCTAATTCGCCTGAGTTTGTCTCTCCAAAAGGGCCTAACAGAGGTCTTTGAGCATGCATTGTATATCTGCTTTAGACATTCCCTATGGCAAGAACAAAGGCCCTTGAGATAAAGGTGCAACTTCCCTCCCCCTCCCAACCTTGGCATTTCCTTAAGGATTAAGCATCTTTCCTTAGGCTAGGAACTGACTGCAGCTCTCATCTGTGACCACTCAGCTGGAGACAACAGACTTGCCTCCTGCTACGCCCACCGAGATAGCAGACCCACTACCTGCTGTGTCCATCAAGCGCTGTGCTGACAGGGCAATCTTGTGACTATTGTGGGAGGGACATTTCAATCATATGTGAAACATCCTGTTTGGGGGTATATAACCACTCTGTACACCTCACTTCTTTGGTGCCCTTTCTTCCTTCAGGAAGAAAGGCCCCAGGCCATGGTCCTCACATTTTAGCTCGGAATAAACTCTCCCAAATTTTCATTTATAGATTGGTTATGGATTATTTTCATCAACAGTTACCTGAACCTGTTCTCCACCTGCATATATAATTTTTTGAGTAATCAATGGTCATAGTTGATACTTTGCAAATGAAAGTAGCTTCTCTCCTAATGATCAAAGAAACATGAGAAGCTTTCCAGGACTAGAAAATCTGCTCTTGCTGATTTCATTTTTTCCCACTGCCACCTACTCTTCTTTTAAAACTCTAGTTTTTATCAAGCTAACAATGGCCACTGCTAAGAATGACCAAGGAATAGAACTTTCAGTTAATTTGCCCTCTTTCCTGCCACTCCCTGTCTATCCACTTAGCCGTTTCCCCCAAGATCTAGATGGATTTCCTACAAATTCCATTGACGAGACTTATCCCAATAACATGCCTTAAGTTTTCACCATTTCATACAAAGATTGGTAGACCACTAACCTGGCATCAAACCCTCATCATATTTTCCCCATCTCTTTGTTTTCCTTGCACAGATAATAATAATAATAAACATCTTAGATATTGTGATTTGTGGATCTGACATACAACCTTACTCAATGTGCCAATCTAAAATAGCGTGAAAGATCATATTGTAAAATTAGACTCACATAAATCAGAGATCTTACCCAGAATTAAGCTTTACTAATTATTTAAATAATTAAATTAATAATGAGGCTCAGGCAAAGCAGGGAGAGGTCCACGGCTTCCACTGAAGTTCCCCAGCTGTGTTTTGGGCCTATATTAATACACATGATCTCTGAGAGATGTGTGCAGTCACACCCCTGACACAGAAGGAGACATTCTGGTCATTAAAACCTCTTCACTCGATATTCAGGTAGTTAATATGACATTTTCCCAGAGCCATCCCATAAACGTCTAACTTCCACATTTTGTTGGCCACAAGCAATCCTAGAAAACCATATTTATCCTTTGGAAAAGTATTCCAAAGATAGTAACTCTCCTGCTGGCAATACCATTGATTTGCTTGCTAAGAGAACTTTCATGAACAAATTTACAATCAAATCTGATGAGATCACCTTCTTTCCTTCCTGGAAGCATCCCCCTGCCCTGGAAAAGGGATAGAATGGATTATAGATCTGCCATTTACCATTTACTTTACAGTGACTAAATTTGTGTTTATAATCTTGAGCTCTTTTTTTTAAAAAAAAAAGGGGGGCCCCCAAATGATATCTTTCCAGTCCCCCCAAACTGGGATCAATCCCTGGCTTTGCTACTTGCAAGCAGTGAGAGAAGAGTTTAGATGTATCTCCATCCTTCTCCCTTAACTCTATTCTAACACACCCTTTCTGCTGCTCTTTACCCCATCTCCTCCATGTCCCACTTATCCTATGTGCATTTCACCCTGTGCTGCTACATATTAACTCTGCCTAAAGTTGCCTACCTCCTTTCCTGAGGTAAACCCTTTCCAGCATTCAAATTTCAGTTTTCTTCTTATTGTCACCTACACAAAATTCTCTCTAATTTTCCTGCCTCTTGCAAATATATCCTTTCTTTGAAATTTCCTTGCTTGTGCAAACTACTTTGAAATAACATTAATGATAGCTACATCAATTAAGTGACTACTATTTGCTACAAACTTTTTTAGACAACTTACAAGATTGATAATAACTGCAACCCTAAAAAAAAATAATCTTTGTGCATTTTAGAGTCACTTGCCCAAGATCATGCAATTAACAGGTGGTAGTCTAAACTAAGATTTCACTTTTCGTCTGACTGCCTTCAAAGTGCAGGATCCTTTCACCATACCGTGATGCGTTGATCTTATTCTGCTTCAGTTTTCTCTAAATGCAGAATTTTCTTATTTCTTAACTTTCCTATTAATTGATAAACCCTTTCATAGGAAGTACCATGTATTTTAATCTTAATATCCCTCTTCATGTTGAATATTAACCTATCCATAGTATAATGATTTAGTAATGTCAGTTGAATATATACGTGAATGAATGAATTAGACAGTAAAAGTTAAGGTCACATTTTTTGCTTACTTACAATCCCTAGGGAGGGAATATAGTATCACTATACCTTGTTGATGAAAATAATCCATAACCAATCTACAAATGAAAATTTGGGTGAGTTTATTCTGAGCTAAAATGTGAGGACCATGGCCCAGGGTCTTTCTTCCTGAAGGAAGAAAGGGCACCAAAGAAGTGGGGTGTACAGA
Source organism: Equus caballus (assembly GCF_041296265.1). Lineage (NCBI taxonomy): Eukaryota > Metazoa > Chordata > Mammalia > Perissodactyla > Equidae > Equus > Equus caballus. The sequence goes on along the minus strand of NC_091710.1, from coordinate 34,843,638 downwards.
GTGGTTATATACCCCCAAAGAGGATGATTGAAATGTCCCTTTGACAATAGTCACGAGACTGCTCTGTCGGCACAGTGATTGATGGACACAGCAGGTAGGTCTGCTGTCTTGGTGAACACAGCAGGGTGGCAGGTCTGTTGTCTCGAGCTGGGTGGTCACAGGTGAGCTGGGTGGTCAAAGGTGAGTGCAGCAATCAGTTCCTAGCCTAAGGAAAGATGCTTATCCTTAAGGAAATGCCAATGTTGGGGGAAGTTGCACCTTTATCTTAAGGCCATTTGTTCTTGCCATAGGAAATATTTAAAGCAGATATACAATGCGTGCTCAATGGCCACGGTCAGGCCCTTTTGGAAAAAACAAAGTCAGGCTGAATTAGGTTTACACCAAATGGCTTCCTCATATATTCCAATACATACGATTGCTTGCCATTTCTATTTGTCAACCTACAAATCCTTACTGGCTAACTATGTGTTCAGGGTGATATATTTGTTAGGATAGAGGAAAGACTATTTCAGTAAATAATAAAAAATGCAGGGACTTAAAGAACAGAGAAGTTCTACTTCTGTCTCCTATAAAGCACTGATTCAGCAGGCTGTTTGGATCAATTAAGTCATCTGTGGACCAAAGATATAGGGTAAGCTCTGCCATCGCAACATGAGGTTTTCTGCTTACTGCCAACATTGCCATTTCCAGCCAGCATTGGTGTAAAAGCCGTAGCCCAGGGAAATATCCTTCCAAACGAGCAATTTGGAAATTGAATACATCAATTCCTTTCCCATTCTATTGGGAAAAGCAGTCACCTGACCATAAGAATGAACTGGAAAACGTAGCTCCTGGCCCACCAGGTGACAATATGCCAGGCCAAAACTCAATTAATATGTGGAGGACAGGCTAGGCTAGGTTATGCTAATAGTCAATCCTTAACTCTCAGTGGCTTAAAAGAAAAAAGTTTTATTTCTTACCCATTCTCCACGTCCATCAAGGGTCAACTGAGAGCTCTGCTTAATATTTTCTCTTTGTCCTTCCTCTGAGATCCTCAACGAGTATACAAACTACTCCCTGGATCTATGCCAGATTCTGTGACAAGAGAGAAAAAACCGAGTCTTAAGAATCTTTTATTGGCATTTATATGGTCTGGCCCACTAGTGATACATATCACTTCCATCAAAAGTTCACTGGCAAAAAAAAATTTATTTGCCAGAACTAGTGACAAGGTCTTAACCAACCAGAGGTGGCCGTGAAGTACAAGACTACTTTGTAGAGAGTTACCAATATTCAGTGAGCAGTAATAATGTTTACCACAGTCTAGAAAAGGTGAAGAATGGATTTGGTTTATAACAAATAATATTCAACACTGGCTGCCCTTGCATCTGAAAGAAGGCAATCAATATCATTATTTTTAAGTCAGATGCAAATAGTAGACTTTCTTATTTTAGGATTCATACAATATGAGGAGAGAAATTTTCCATATGTGACAGTTGATGACTCTTACTCAACGTCTTATCTGTCCCAAGAATTTTCTTGGGGAATAAACTTCCACCATGCTGAACTATATGGTTGACATGGAATTGATTTCTTACTCAAATCCACTGGTGGGAATGTATTGATCTAAAGTAGTCAACGTAATCTTGTCTACTTGGTCATAGTGATTTGATTCAGAAATAGGTATGTAACATAAATAAGTCTAGTCAGCATAAAATCCAGAATTTCAAATTTAAAGTTGCCAAAGAGACACACTCTCTGAGTATAGAGAAGAAAGATGTTGTCTTGGCAAATGTTAGCACCTAGCTTTTTGAGAGGGGCCGCCCACACATGAAAATTATCATTTTTTGACATTGTTCAGCTGCTGGGTTAAATCAACCTTGAAGTTTCATTATTTGATATTTTGTACTGGATATTCTGTTACTGACAAAATTAAGTCCCAAGTGTTCAATTTGGACTATAAAGCTTCAGAAACTTGCATTGGAATAATCCTAAGAATATAAAGTTTATAAATCAAAATGGCGGAATGTTATTTACAAAGAAGTGGCACCAGAATTTCTCTTAGCAACTGTACTGAAAACTGACTTGATAAAATGAACCAATCTCCTCCTGTTAATCTGTGTCTCTGTGTCGACTTTTGCCAAGTTTTCCTAGAGGAGAACTAAATGACTCTGCCAATTATAGAGAAAAGGATTCAGAGTTCTTGAGAAAATCTGAGATAGAGACAACAAAAAGAAATGGAATATAAAAAAAATAGGGGCTGGCAAAATTGCAGAAAGCTGTGAGCTGTGCAATTGACCGCTTACTATAAGCCACCCACCCCCACAAAAATATATATCTAGTAAAGTCCACTAACCTGATGAATGCTTAGTATAAGAGATTTAGTTTTATAAATGAGTTCCATCTGAGGATTGAGGTAGTGAAAGCAAAACTCCATGTGGAAAAGCCAGAACCCAGGAGGCAGAGAAGGCCAGGAGGACAAAACTGTACCTCAACCCTAAGAATTAGCAAAAACTGGGGTGAAGCTTTGGACTGAAGGAATGATGGAGTTTAGAAGGAGAGAAGATTGGGCGCTCCGAGAAATTAAAATAAACCTCACGAAAACATCTACATCACTTTGAAAGTTCCATGAACAGAATGATTTTACCTTCTTTACATTCTTAATTCTCAGAGTCAAGGCAAGGGAATGAAAATTTTTCTCTTATCCCACCGAGGAGCATTAAATTGTCAGTGATTGTTAATAAAGTCAAACACATCCACAGTGTGTACACACCAATGCGAAGTAGTGGGCCACAGAGTATGCTTTCAATGAGTCAGGCCAGGAGTCAGGAGTCTTAAATCCTACTCCAGATTTGTCGTCAATAAGCAGGAGCCTTGCTGGGTCTTACATATGAGGGCATAGTATCTGATTGCCTTTGGCTCCATGTGCCTATGAAAAGTATTAGTAACTGGAATATGTGATTTATTTAACATTTATCTCATGCCTACTACCTGGGCAAGTTACTCTGCTGGCCTGTGATAACATTATTAACCTATTTGTACATGGCATTCTAACTTTCAAATTCTTTGCCTGTATACCTGGTATTTTCCTTGTAAAAATCCATCAATAAATGGCTGAACCAAAACTAGAATTCAAGGCTTTTTATTCTAACTTAGGATGTTAGAACAACAACAACAAAAAATATACAGCGAAATGCTTTTTATTGCCCCAGAAAGAACAATGAGTGATAGAGAGAATAAATGCCCTGTGATACTATGAACCAAAACGGAGTCATCCTGAAACAGGAAAGATGCTTAAGAGGAAAATAATTTTGTTCAGAGAGACAAGTTTGCAACACATATATGCTGGCATTTTTATGAAGGAATAATCTCTCAGATCTGACCGAAGTAAACCACAGTGATAAATTACAGTATCTGAACTTCAGGGAGTTTTTAAAAATACATCACCAGCCAAAGATTAATCCCCAAGGTCAACAAGCTCTGTCTGCAACATAGAGAGAGCCAGTCCAGAGACAAACGACTCCTAGAAAGGAAGCACTTCAAGACTAAGAGTGGTGACAAGCAAGGTGCCATGGGGATCAATATGAAGACCACTTTGGCTCACTTTTTATTTCTAAGGCTGGGGAGGAAGCAAGCAGTAAAAACGATGAAGCTTGCAAATGCTAAAGAAGAAAAAATCCTGAAGAGAGGGGATAAGTTAGGAGAACATAAGTGAATTCAGAATAACTTTGACGGAATTGGAGTCCAGGGAAATAATTTACCGACCAATGTAACTCAGCATGGGTAAATAAATATGAAATAATAAAGGCTAGTGACAAATATAGCAAAGCAAGCAAGGTGCAGCAATGATGAGCAGAATCTGTAAAAACCTGAGGTTCTCAAGTACTGGAGGACAGAGCATTATATTAAATAACCCGGTCACTGGATCGCTGCCTGACAGTAACAGCACTGATACATCCATCTTGAATCTCTTGGATGTGGAATAAGGAGAGTCATACTTCTGTAACTCTGTTGCATATTCCACAAGTTCCTTATTGTCTTTTTGCCAGATTTTAGACTTTGCGTGATCTCACTTTTCACATGTAAAATATTTTTTATTTTCTAAAAATTAAAGATATTAAAAATTTAAGGAAATTAGAATTTATCAAGTCCAACAGCTTCATATCAATTTTCTGTAAATTTAGGAAATAGATTATATAGTCCCCTTGTCCCATCAATCTCTGAAACTTTCAAATGTGCGTAAATGTCATTCCACATGTCTGTATAGGACTGTAAAGTAGTCCTATAAGGTAATAACAGGGGGATACCTTCTACAATACGTATGTCTGATCTATGCTACAGTGATACTTACATTTATCCCAAGTCTATAATATAAATACTATATTCTACATTCTTAACTGTAATGAATATTATTTTTGTACTTGTATTCTGGAAATGGAATTAACATTTCACCCAGAATTACCAATGTCAGATTTAATAGCTTCGCCAAGATTTTACTACTTGCTATAATTTCAAAATTCTCTTACAATTTATCATGGCACTCATTATAACCATGCGACGTCTAATCCCATCTCCGTGCCAAAGCTGCTTCTGCTAAATAAAAAGAAAATCACATTTTGTCCCTTCCAGTGAGGAACAGAACAGCAGTTCCTAGAGGTGACTCGAGCAGTAGCAGAAATGCAAAAGTATTGAGAGAAGAGCTCTATTTTATCCCCTGCAGCAGCAGCGCCTCCTAAAGAGGCATTTTAGGTGAAAAGAGGATGGGAAGGGAAAGCCCTTGAGAGCTTCAGAGAAGACTGGGCTGGAAGATGAGTGGGCATTGCTGGAAATCTCCGTAAAGACCAGGCTTAGCTGCTGATACCGCTTGCCCTCCACTCTCTCCCCTTCCTTCCAACTCTACTGAAATCCATCAAGTGGTCCTACATCTAGGCAGATGTGGAATATCCAAAAAGAGTAAGGGACCAATATTGGTGAACTGAGCCAGAGAACGTACCCTGTCCAAGAATTACGTGGCTCATGTGGCAATGGGGACCCTACATGACAAAACCTTAGCCTTTATTTCTTAAATAAAAGCTGCAAATATGAATTTTTAGGTAAAATATTTAATTTCTAAGATGTTGACAATCAATTCAGTTTTATTTTTAAAATGTTATATTGGCCAGAAAAAAATGTACCTGTTAGCCATTTGTGGCCTGTGGGCAGCCAGTTGGGAATTTGTATCCTGGTCCAAATTCTAATTTGCAATATAAAAATACATCTATTCTGAGCCAGAATGTGTTAAGAGAATCTGTTTCCTTTTTCAGTAGACCTCATGATGACCTTTGGGGAGCCTTATACCCTTTCGGTTTTGTAGAATACACTGTTTCCCAAAACTATTCCAATAATGAAAGCAAGTTGAATTTTTGTATGATTCATCATTGGAATTTGTTAAGAGTGACATGAGACCTGTAATCACCCAGATCATCTGACCTCTAATTTCAATTTTTATTTCCATAAACAAAATTTTGGAAAATTAGATTTAGATTTTTAAGTAAAATTAGCATCCTACTAAAAGCAACCATTAAATATCTCAAGGACATTCAATCTCAAAACAAAACATTGACATTTATAAATTATCAAACGGTCAAATAGAATGAAATCATAATGTATGAAACCTATATTCACCATGATACAATTATTCCATTTTTAATATTAGGTCTTATAAGCTAATGGGCAAGGAGAAAGAAAACATTTAAAGTTAGTGACATATCCAGCCAAGAAGGACAAACTTTGAGTGAACAAAATTTCTGTGGCTAGAATATAAAAAACTTATTTATAGATATTATTTTAGATCTCACTTGAAATGACATGTCTGAATCTGAAACTAGTTTTGTTGATCAACGTCTGAATTAAAATTAACTCTACGAAAGATTTTTTTTAATTTGTTTATCTTGTTGTTTTTACCTTCTTCATCCATTTCTTACATGCACAATGAGTCAAAGAGAAATATCTGGGTGTGGAATGTTTGCTCTTTTCTGTTCTTAGAACATCTCTTTAAAACGAGCACGAAAGTAAAGCTAAAAGAATAAGAGAAAGAAAAAATGACAAAAAATTGTCAGTCTCTAATTTTAAATATTATCCCTGAAATTAGTATCATTATGCTAGGTATTGCATTTATATATTATAAGCTTGGAATCCAAAAGTTTAGTTTGGAATATGAAAAATCAGGCATTAGAGATGAATGTTATAATAAAAATATACAATTTGACTATTTGACTTGCAGTATGAATACTTGTTAAGCTACTGCTAATTCTTACTTTGATTTCTCATTTTAACAGGTGAGAAATTAGGGAAGAGACTGCTAGTTTTCCCTAATATTTATTTCCTCTGTCTCATTAAAAAACCAAAACCAAACCTTGCTTTGTAACTGAGTGCATCGTCACTCAGAATAATGGGTGTATTTCTCAAACTACCTTGCATCAAGGTGTGACCATATGGCTGACTTCTGCTCAATGGAATGTGATCACAAGCAATTTGTGCAACTTTTGAGCCATGACATTAAAACTAAGTGTGCCCTCCTCTTTACCTTTTCACCATCTCACTGGTTGGAATGCAGACCATGTGATGAGGCTCCTTGAACTATGTGATAAAGGGCAACGCCCTAGAGATGCTGCAGTAATGATGTAGAATGAACCTGGGTCCCTGGCACAATGTCATCTTCATATCACCCCTCGTCTAGTTATGGCCAGACCACATATTAAATAAATAATGCAGTTTTATCTTGTTTGGCCAGTGTAAATTTAGGTCTGTATTATGCTACCTAAATATCCTAACAAATACAAAATCTGGTTACTAGGAGATCAAGAGTAGCTAGCAATCAAATCATTTACGTCAGTTTCAACAACACAGAAACTTCAAAACAGGAAAACTAACGTTCTCATTATGCCATGGGAAAGCATTTGGGGAAATTATCTGTGATTGTTGGGGAGCAGACAATGTGTATCTGAGCTTGTAGAAACTATGGGGGAAAATCACAGAATTGGTATGTTCCGGTTGTTTCTTGGCACTTTCAGTAAAGCTGAGCAAAAGTAACTAAGATCAACACTCACAAGTGTACATGCTGAAATTGAAAGGAATTTGGCTCCTTTTTATATAGATTTTCTAAGGTGAAATCTAAGGTGACCAAGAATCTGGTAACTTGAGGCCTTGCAGAAATGATAAAGCCAACCAAAATAATTTTAAGAAGTGACTCTGCAAAGGTAGTTTCAGCAAGAGATAAGTGTGTGGCCCAAAAGCTTTCTCCGGTAAAGGCCAAACACAGCTAAAAATCAGATTAAGATTATGGCCTTATCACCTCAGCCTATTTTCAGATGGCTGATTCTCTCCAAGGACATACCTCTTTTCTCACTTCAGATGTGATTTGTGCAGATTAATGGACAAGAAAGAACCTTCCAGATAGCAATATTTGGGATCACAGAGAACAATGGACAAAAAAAGATTATTCCAGAGGGCAAACAAGGAGATGGCCTAACCAAGGAATTTGCTTGACTACCAGTGCAGGACTCTTTTCTATTCTGTCCAGTAGTAAGTGATACTTTATGTGGGTCACTGACTTATGACATTTCCCATTCTTGTCTTTTCCAAATAGTAATTTATAACGTGGTTTTCCTCTTCCATCATCATTGTACATTGAATGTGTCAGGGGACAGATAAATGTAAATTAATTTATAGTTGATGCACCTGAGGAGGATATCTCTCAAATATCCAAGACTTTTAGTTTAAGATGGTCCTGGTACCTTCTTCAGGTACCATCTTCATCATTAGTTTGGATCATCTTTCTTGGAGAGGAATGACTGTGTTCCATACCTGAGAAGAAGAGAATGCACTGGTATTTGTGTGCCCAAAAGGATGCATTATGGTCAAAAGATCATTTGTTTCCAAATACCCATGCTTCCCTTACCTAAGAGTAACAAATATTTCAATTTACTAATAGATTTTTAGTGGGGCATATGGTTGCCAGAATACAGGCTAGATTCCCCAAATTTCTCAACATTTCAAATATCTATATGACAAAGCCTTGGCCAATGATGTATGATAAAAAAAAGTAATGTGAACTCCTCAAAAAGTTAAACATTGTTACCATATGGCCCAGCAATTCCACTCCTATGTATGTACCTGAGAGAAGTGAGAACATGTCCACACAAAAACTTGCACATGTTTTTCAGAACATTATTCACAATAGCTTAAAAGTGAAAGCAATCTAATATCCATCAAGTAAGGAATGGATAAATAAAATGTGAGCACATCCATATAGTGGAATATTAGTCTGCAATGAAAAGGAATGAGATAACGATACAGGCTGCAACATAGATGAACGTTGAAAACACTATGCTAAGTGAAAGAAGGAAATCACGAAAGACCACATATTGCATGACTCCATCTATATGAAATGTCCAAAATAGGAAAATCCATAGAAAAAGTAGATTAATGATTGCCAAGGGATGGAAAAGAGGTGGAAAATTGGGAAATAGGAGTTTCTTTTTGGAGTGATGGAAAAATTCTGAAGTTAGATGGTAATTGTTGCACAATTCTGTGAATGTACTAAAAATCCCCAAATTATACACTCCAAGATTTTTAAATATGAATTTTATGTTCTGTAAATTTTATCTCAATATAAAATAAAGTAATACCAGCAACTTCCAGGTCTTTTAAAGGAGTGTGCCCTTTCAGTACCCTGGCCAGAAGATGGACATGGTGGTAGGAATTGTCTTGGATATGTAGATGGAGGCAACTCGCTAAGGAGAGAGTAAGATAGAAGAAACTTTGTGTCTAATGCCATGGAGTTAACCAAGCAATCCTGGACGGCATCTTCATAGACAGTCAGGTGGAAGGTAATTAAAATTCAGTTTAGGTTACACCTTTTTTATTTAGGGTGTCTGTTACAGGAGACACATCTTCATTGTAATTCAAGTATTAAAAGGAAAATTACACAACTTTCGGAATTGCTGGCAAGTTATTGTTATTATCTTTTAACTTCTACCCAGCCATCCATATAGAGGTTGAGATTCTGAATAGAAAACGTTTCAAGAGAGACAGAGCAGTGCTGTGTCTGGGTGCAGAAGCTTTGTTGTTGGACAGTCCTAGAATTGAGCATACCTCTGACACTCACTCCCAGTATGACTGATTAATTTATTTAGTCCCTTTCAACCACATTTTTCTCACCTGTAAGAATAATAATAATATCAACTTTATGCCTAACATACAGCAAGGGCTAGGTAAATTGTAGATTTTGAGAAACAGCACTCACACTTGGGGTATTGTTTGAGGTTTTGATTTTTCTTATTTTATGCAAGTTTTTCTCCAGGGAAATCATTACTTTTATTTCTTTGTCTTTTGCTTTTCAAATCATCTATAGTTCTAAAATTGATTGCCAACCATACAATGAAAAAATCACTTCTTGATTAATGTTCACTATTACGGATTAGGAAATGAATAAGCATAGTCAACTGCTATGATTTTCTATGGCTAATAGTATTGGTAACTAAATGAACAGGTAGAATAAATCAGAAATATTTGTGATAAGCTATTTTTAAGGCAATTTGAATTAGACAGTTCTTTGTATACACGCTCTGGGGATAACAGTGCTCTTGAAAAGTTGTTATTCACGCCCATGAGACATGCAGAAACCAAATTGCAATCTCCAAAAACCTGTGTCATTCAGCCTGATGCATGGTGCCAAGTCGCAGTTGGCAGTCAGGGGGGAAAAGTGCTAAATTATTGTACTGTCTGACACTTTCAACTGAACTTTAAATGAACAGCTCATCACTCGAGCTCACTATGCTTTAGGCACGTTACCAAATGAAACCTAAGGAAATATTGTCTAGTTGGAGAATTTTCCTAGTCCATAAGATCCCAGATAATAAAAATTATCTCAAATATGCTTTAAACTAATGTATAAGCTTGATATTATTTGAAGCACCATTGTTCAGGTTGAATACTGCCTATTCTAATTCATTACAATTTTGTTAAATCAATTTATGCATCTGAAAGTTCTGACTTCAAGATATGAACTATAGATTATTTTTGCATAAATATAATGAATTGCAATAATTATTACTTTGAGTAAGAGAGAATAATGGAGTGTAAGCAAAAAGCAAATTCAGGTGATTTCCCCCATTTTCTCACATCATGAATGAAAACTAGGATAGGCCCATGACTCTTCAAGTCGCTGCTGGGTAATAAAAGCTCTTCCTTGTCGCTTTGGTCACAAAACACAGAATCAGTTAAGTAATTAGAATGTTCAATTTGGTATGATAACTAATAAATTGTAACTTCATTTAAACATGTCTTTTGTTCATAAAGCAGAAAAAGAGGGTATATTCAATTTATTTCTCCTCTTCACTCTTTTCTCAACTTTTGTTAAAGATGACTCCTGACGCTTCAGGCAGGAGGAGTGAGAAAGGACAGAGAGAAGCAGGAAAAATAGTGAACACTTCCTATTTGGTGGATTTGGATGTTGTGATGATCCATATAGATGCTCTCTAGACCTACAGGTCTTCAAAGTGGATACTTCCCACATGGGAGATCACTCATCTGAAGTTTCCTTGATCCATGCAATTGCGTATCTATTCCAGCTGGCCACGTACACATACTTTCTCAGATTCTAGACATCTGATGGTACTTCTAATTTTTTTTCTGCTAATGTCTTTTGCTTCTCAAGACTGCCCTCGTGTAGAGAAAATAGGACAACTGTACTCCATGTCTTTCACACATATGGCCTTATCAAGTGCATAGGAAAGCCCAAAGCATCCTTTGCTCTGACAAGCTCTAGATCTAGTTTGACAAGCCAAACTCCTTCCCTCTGGCATCAGAACAACTAACCAATCACAATTTCTCTCTCTAGATTTCCAAAGTACGAGTCAGACATCAGTTTACTGTGTCCCCCAAGCTCCAGGGACATGCATCAAACTTTCTGAGTGGCCTCATTGATTCCCTTTCCTTAGTTTTAAGGTGAAGGGGTCTGACACTCAGCACACTTATCAGAGATCTCCAAAAGCTCCTTCAAATTCCCATTCTTTTCTCCAAATTCTTATATAGGCTATAAATCAGTCATCAGCTATGCTAGCAAAATCAGTTAAGAAACCCTCTTTGAAAGTTCCGCAGGGCACTCCTGCACCTTACTTTATCTGGAGATCTCAGCTGAAACTGCAATGAAAACAGCTTCAGTTCAATATTCTTTTTTGTAAATAATCTTCCTTTCTCTATTCACTTCGATTATTTTTTATCCCATCAATCCAGCTTTTTGGAACCAAATCCAAGCCATTTCCTGGGTTAGGCTTTGGAGAGTGGGAGACATGCACCTTGATGGGTAATTAGAAGGAAGGACAATATTGAGAAGTGGGACGTCAATGGGATGGAGCCTTGGCACCATCGTTGTTCTTTATGGAAAATATATTGTATTAGTCGTCTTGGTCTGCCATAACAGAGTACCACAGACTGGATGGCTTAAACAACAGAAACTTATTTTCTCACAATTATGGAAGCTGGAAGTCTGAGATCAAGGTGTTGGCAGGATAGGTCTCCTCTGAGAGCTCTCTCCTTGGCTTGTAGATGGCTGCCTTCTCCCTGTGCCCTCCCATGGTCTTTCCTCTGTACCTATCTTGTCCAAATTTCCTCTTCTTATGGTCGCATTGGATTAACGCCCAACTAATGACTTCGTTTTAACTTAATTATCTCTTTAAAGACCCTATGCCCAAATATGGTTATATTCTGAGGTACTGGGAGTTCAGACTGCAGCATTTAAGTTTTAGGAGGATACAGCTCAGTCCATAGCAAATAGCTAAATAGTCATCATTTAACTGATCTTGATTAGACTATTTAGAACATCATAACTTTTAAAAACTATCAGCAAAAAAAAAATCTTGAAACGAATGTATGTATTTTTTCCTTTGCACAAGTCATTATATTACATCCTTCATCATCTTTACAAACTTAAAGAGCTCACTTGTCCAAGTTTTAATTTCTGCATCAACTCAGGATTAGCTGGCTTGATCTTCTCATAATCTTTTCAAGCATACAGCTCGTAGGCATATGATAAACCTAGCACTAAGCCCATGGTCATCTCTTCCTCCCCCCAAAAATAAACTATTAAAATTTTGGCTTAGAGAAATTTGGTTTTTACTAACCTCATTAAGTCTCTGTTTCCTCCACTATAATATGGGGATAATAATGGTTCAATGTTACAGATTTCTTGTGAAGCTTAAAATAAGCTACTATGTCTGGAGGGTATTTAGCCTCATATCCAGCACATAAGAGATTGTTCAATAAATACTAGGTCTTCTTTGATTATCAATGTCACATACACTTTTGACCATAAGCTTTAACAGTATAAGATTTGCATTTTGAATTATTGAATAATATAACATATTTAAAATCAATTTGAAATGCAAGCTATGCAAAAACTACATGGTAAAAAAACACTTGAGACACAATGACGTCTTAGTTAATTAGTTCCTATTATAGCCATATTTACTGCCCTCTGGTGGCTATTGTCCTAAGAACAGAACCGTTACTAAAGGAAATGTGTACAAAAATGTTTAAATCATGGTCTTTTAGAAAAATTATCAAACAACCTGTATCAACAATCAGAGGAACCATTAGACATAACTAATTATACCCTTTCCTTTCACTCTGAGAAACAAAACATCTCCACCTTATAAAACCACAGTGATTAAAAAATTTTATGCTTATAGAAAGATTCATTTGGGGAACTTTTAAATTAAGGAGTCAGGAGTCTTTCACAAGACTGTGATTTTGCTATCATTTGAGTACTTTCTCAACTGAATTTTGCAAAAGCACTAAATTAGATCAGTGTTTTCATAAGGGTTGTTTTCTTACACATCTGGCCAAAGTTACACAGCTGCTTTTAAGGATTCATATGGCAATTTTACTTTGCATCATCATTATCATCTTTTCTCAAGTATATATCTAGCCTAGTTTCAGCCCTACAGTAATTCACAGTGTTTCCATAAGAATTTCGTATTAATTTCAATATCCCAGCAAGCTTGAATAGATAAAAAATTTTAAAACATGACTTTGTTTTCTATTAAGGTAAGTCCAGCAGTCTTGGTAATTTTTAATAAGGAAATTATAGAGAGATATCCAAAATACTGAATTTAAGAGTTAACTGATTTTTAACTAATCATAGACAGCATTTTTCAAAAATGATTGAAGTCGAACATCAGTAAGAGCCTGATATATTCTGGAAAACTTACTTTCTTTAAAGAAATCTGTATCATGCAATTTCTAATCATGTAGTTTCTATTAAGAATTTTAAATATTAGTGCATAAAGATGTTTCCAATTTATATAACTGAAGAATATATTTCAATGGAAGTCTTTTAAGAAATATTTTTATTCTGTTGGCATAGCTTAAATGAACACAATAAAAGTTAGGAAATATGTATTAAATAACCTAGCCAGGCTTTTAAATCCTGATGATTTTTTTAATTAAAAAAATTATTTTTTTCCTACTCCTACATAGAAACCTGGGAATCTTTGTTTCATGTTGAAAATCTCAACAGCCCTTAAAACTTTGTTGACAGATAGGTCCTTTAATTTATCCATAGTCAGAGTTTCTTATCCTCTTCGCTGGACTATTTTCTGACCTATCATATTTGCATCAGTAAGAATCTGATGAGTGATGAATTAAATGGAGGGCTGTCTCTGTGGGTATCCATCTGTATGTTGATGCTGCAATGACATGATTGGCTTCCTACTCAAATTACAGCATTGATAATGCAAGTTAATGTACTATGCCTTATGACCATTTGCTGATATATATTTTGCCTGTAGCCATTTTAAAACATATCCGCAAATTCTTTGACAACTCATTCCACTAGGAGGTAGTATCTATATCACCTCTCTTTGAACCTAGGCCGGCCTTAGTCACTCAATAAAAGAGACTCAATAAAAGACAACAGAAGTGACACCGTGTGATTTCCAAAACTGGGTCATAAAAGATGCTGCGGATTTTTCTCTGCCTACGGGAGCACTATGCCCTGATGCTTCCATGCTATGAAGAGGCCCAGCAAAGAAACCACAGGTAAGTGCTCTGGTTGAATGATCCCGTTCTTAAATGTACTCACATTAACTTTTGCACATTAAATTTTACTTTGGAGACACATGGCTTAGCCGTGTGTTGTTATGTCCTTTCGCTGCTGAACAACGTATTTGCTGAGATTTTATAAAGAAAAGTAGTTGACAACAAAAGAACAATATCTTTAAAATTCCAATATGGCTGGTAAAATAAGTACAAGAGTGTTAACAAAACACAATCTGGTATAAAACGTTGGCCAAGGGCATTTAACACCCTCCAAAGAAAAGCTCCAACAGGAATCCAAACAAAAATCTTACTAAATGGATACTCTGTTGCATAGTTTGTTTAATGATAAACATGTATCTTTATCTAGAAAGGCTTAGAGACTGAAGGGACATTTTTTTGTTTGATCCTTTTTGACATGCATTATTAATTCAGTCATTTGCACTTCTGTGTGTTTAGCAACTCACCAAGGAAGGCTTCTTGTGGGAATTATTATATCTGAACAACTGTAACTTGATTGAACTAAAAAAAAAGAAGGAAGGGGCCGGCCCAGTGGTGCAGCAGTTAAGTTTGCATGTTCTGCTTCAGCGGCCCGGGGTTCACCAGTTTAGATTCTCGGTGTGGACATACACACCGCTTGTCAAGCCGTGCTGTGGTAGGCGTCCCATATATAAAGTAGAAGCAAATGGGCATGGATGTTAGCTCAGGGCCACTCTTCCTCAGCAAAAGAGGAGGACTGGCAGCAGATGTTAACTCAGGGCTAATCTTCCTCAAAAAAACAAAAAACTTGAAAAAAGAAGATAAATTGAAAGAGGTAACCATCCCACCTTCCCACACCTGTTAAAACTAGGTAGTTAAAAATCATTGTGCAACTTTTATTTTTAATACTTAATGAGAATAGAATGTTGGAATAAGCCAATTATTGCTACCCCAAAATTATGAGAGAAAATATTCTGAACTACATTTGACATTGGTCCAAGCTTTTTAAATTTCCGAAATTATAATTATATGCACTCTGCCTTTCATCAGATGGTCAACATTCTGAAAAGGAATAGACAGAATAAAATAAAATTATTCTCCTTGAAGTGAAGTAGATGCTAGTCAGTTATGATTGAAAACACCTTTCTCCTACTTGTCTAATGAACTATTTTGTTCTTTTCGTAATCCAAACATCCAACCAGACCTTTCTTGAAGGAATGCTGATTGTTTGTTCCATTCATAATTTTTGTCTGGGAATAGTATAAGGGTATCTGTAACAAATCTAGCTCCTAAAAACCTCGCCTGTTTGGGGTTGGTGTAAACAGTTCTCCAGTGGCACCAGTGACCCCCAAGCACAATGACTAGGGGTCGGAGGCTGCCAGGCCACCAGAGTCCTCTCAGAGGGAGACAGCCAGTACACTAAGCCACAGGCCAACCTATGGCAGGTAGATGTGCAGGCTGCAACTTTCAGGCTCCTGTGTGCGTGTGCTTAAGCATCAGTGCAGTCCCCTGAATTCTCCTGTCACTGTGTCATCTGCTCAGTGTGAACATGATCACAAGGGGCAAACATTTCTGAGATTTTGCTCTTCTTCGTGAGCAGAAATTAAGGATACAAACCCAAAAAGTAAGGAGGCAAATCAACTGTTATTTACTTAGTATATCACCTCTGTGCAGTACTGATACTGAGCTAAATACTTTAGATTGAGCTCAGTCAGTCCTGAAATCCCTGACTGCGCAGATGAGGAAACGGAGGGCCTCAGATTTGTCCTTGATTCTATCGCGATGATGTGGGGCACCAAAAAGAAGGACTGGAACCGAGCTCTTTGTGATCTCAGTGTCAGATTAAACTACAAAGTAGTTTTAATATTCAGTAATGGACAGAGTAGAATCCTTCTGTTTCAATCAACAAAAATGTAACAGGAAATCTCTGAAGAATGTTTTATCAATACTGCATTTAATTTAAATATGAAGTCATTTACTTACTTAATAAGTCCTCCCGGGTTCATGAACTCCAACTTAATTCTTCTCTGTAAAAATTTAGCAATTGGTAGTTTCTCTATCCAAGGTGAAAATGACCTCAAATACCCTGGTCTATTTCAGTTGCCAAGGCTCTTAAAACTTCATACTTAAAAATATACAGTATTTGTACACATTATGTGTATATCTGTTGTGAACATTTTAAAATTAAATTTAATAAAAATTGCTTCCAATCAATTATAACGAATCTGATATACTGTTTATTGAGCATGAATATGCAAAGAAAATCCATTTTGACGAAGTGACTGCAAATTTTCCGAAGTTAAGTCTTGAAAACAGAAACTATAATGTTATTATCCATTATTATGACAGATTAATATATAGGTATAAATTTTCAATTTTTTAAAGAAAAGTGTGAATGTGTTTTACAACTATCAACCTATCACTTTTTCCCTTTTGTGTGCTGTAATATCTAATTTTTAATTTTTATTTTTAATATATCTTACCAGCATTATTGTTGAAAAGTCAATAAAAATAAATTTTCACTGTCTGCATTTTTACTGGCCATATTATTATTTATTTTATTTCATAATTATTATTGAAAATAATTATGTCATATTTTAGAGAAAATAGCTACACTAGCATGCCACTTTTGTGAGGTATATAACATGTTTTTAAAAAATTATTTTCTATTTAAAGTACTAGTCAGAATGGATTTATTTGCAATAAGAATTCCAATCTACATGAGAAGATAATGAAAAAAGATAGGTTTAAAAGACATTAAAATGTTCTAGAAGACACTACAAAACCGCCCTAGCAGAAGGAAATAAAGGAATGACAAGAGTCTTGTGAGTATCATGTGATGTCTTTAAGACTCAAACAATATTACAGTTCCACCTGATATTTATCTTAAATGACAGCAAATATTTCAAGGTCTACCTCTTCCAAATTTTCCTTTATTTGGAGCAGCTCCATCCAACCAAATGTTGATAATAATGCTAAGTGCATTGAGTCTCGCTTATGTGTGGGATGTTAAAACAGATACTGAGTCCAGAAATAGGAATAAAGCACACATTCTGCCTTCGAGAGATTTACTATGTTATCTGGGCAGGAAGGCACATATACTAAAAAGGCAAGTGAAAATTAAAGTTGCATAGCTCAAAGGGCAATGTGCGAAGGTGTTGGAATTGCTCTAAGTATGTGAAGATACTGGAAGTTTTTCAAAAAATATATTGTTATTAACATTCTCATTGTTCAACATTCAGTTTTGCCATTAGGCACAAAGATCTATGAATATTTGTTCCAAGTTATGCATAATAACAATAATAGCTAACATTAATTGACTGCTTCTTTTGTGCTGGACACTCTGCTGTGTGCTTCATACACTTTAATTTTTGAACTGACACTATTTTGAAACTCGATCTAGCTTACAAGCTTAAAAAATGAAAATTAGTCAGTCATTGAATAAATTCAACCCCAAACCGTGGGAGTATAATTTATCAGGGGTAAATAAAGTTCTGTTTCTTGTGTTTTTTAAGCTTGATAAAAATAATTTGTTTAAAATGTAATGTTTTTTAAATTTATTTCTGCTTTCTTGTGTTCCTTTCCTGAGTACATTCCACATTTTTTCTCTTCTGCGGTATATCAAAGGCTTCTCCTTTTCACAGACATGGTATTCTGGATATGTACCACCACACATGTAACCCTACAAATCTGTGCACGTGGCGTGCTCTCCTGTATCTCTGAGTTGTCTCCATCATTAGTGAAATTGTATGGATTATCCTAAAATGCACAAGATATAAACTACCTTAAATAGGAATGATCTGAAGAGTCACCTGCATTATAATAATCATTTTCACTGGGTGGAAGCTAAGAGATTCCTTACCTAATTGATTTTACTTAATGGTTCATTTTTTCTCCACTATGGTTTATTAAATAAAGCCATCCATTAACTCTAAATAAATGAATAAGTGCATTAACAATCTTTTCAAATGTTTTTTAAATAACACCTTTTGTAATCAATATTATTAACTTACTAACTTCGGTAATGGCTTTATGCCTTACGAATTCATTTGGTGTTAACGTAGGTGCCAGTTTTTCTGGAGGGCAGTGATAACAAGTAATGACAAAATAAAGAGATATGCTTTTGAAGAGACAAACAGATTACAGCTTTAACCTAAACAATGTATTCATTTAGTAGCCAACTAAAAGTGGAGATATTAAATGCTGCAAGGCACAGAAGCTAAAATTCAGAAGTAACTAAAAGAGAGTATCCAATCTTTGAAAACTTCTGCCTATTCTCTCAAACCTAAGGCTTATATAAGAGGTCTAAGTTTAGAAATAAAATTACATTACACTTAAATGTGTTCTCTAGCCATTCCCATGCCCCCTTCTGTACATTCCACCATTTGCACCCCATCCTTGCACCCCTCCACACCGGTGCCTAATGCCTTTGAACTCTTAGCTCTGCTCTTCCCCTCAAAGCCTCTCATCACAAAAGCAGCAGATTAATTTATTTATTCAAAGAATAAAATGAGTGATAACATAGTATATATGTATCCTGTCCTCATATAGGGATATAGAGTGTTTGCATTTTTTAAGGTTATGAAAAAAAATCCGTTGAGATTATTCCAAACGTAAAATTACAAGATAAGTCTTCAGACAAGGAAGGAAATTCTAAGAAAAAATTCAAAGATTTGAATTTCAGAAAATAGAAGTGAGGCTCCTACTCCACTGAACATTACTTTCACTTTGTAGATTTACCTAGAATCTCATTCCCATACTCACTCTTAAGCCCCAAAATATCACTTGCCTTAAAACTCTTGCATTCCCCATACACAATAGGAAGAGCAAAGTCCTCTCGTCACCTACTGCCATGTCCAGAGTTATTCCTCTCTCAATCCAAGTCAAATGCTTGCTACTTTTAGACTCATATTACTCACACAACACCTTTTATCCCTCTTAGCACTATCATCCATATCACCGAAAACTAATCATCTTCTTCTATAACTAATTCCTAGCATCATCATCAGTGACTTCAATATCTAAATTAATCACCAATACATAATCTTAACCTTGTAGTCCTGTGATTTCATCTCCAAGACCTTCAATTGTACTTCAGTCACTTACTCACATGGTCACCCTCCTGTTAGATCTTTCAAGTCAACTCTACCTCTATAATTTAGACCTGTACCATTCTGACCACAATTTCCATCTTCCCAGTATTCTTAATCAGTTATTCTCAATTTATGCTATTTCTTTTACCTAGTTAGTTCTTATAATCTTCCTACTTTCTTTGTATTTAGCAGCACTTATCTATCTTTACCTCTTTTTCTATAGAGCAAAAATTCCACACCCCATCTCTTTAAGCTCTCTCTGAACAATTTCCTCTACTACCTTACCCCACCGGACCTCTGCCATTCTGTTTCACAAAGGCCAATCCCGTTTATGTCCAATTTCCTGATTTCTCTGTTTACGTCTTCATTTCTGACAGTTGCTGGAGAATGTCTCATTACCAGTTAGAGTTGTGCCTCTCTAAATTTACGGTCACTGATGTCAAGAAAGAAATACTTCCCAAAAACTCTTGTTTCCTGCTTGAAATCTCTATAAAGTTCCAACATTCATCACCTTTCCATCAACTTCAAATTTCATCTGACTTATTACACTGCAAAATATGCAATATATCGTAAAATAACTTCTATAATTCTTGAAACAAACATATAAATGCTTTTGCATCTGCCTCTATTCCTTTCCACCTGTCTTCTTTTATGAGAGAAGAGCTTACCCTCTTCCTGTCGGAAACTCATCTTGTGCTTATGATTCCATTTCCTCCAGCTCCCTGTATGCATACTAAACCCCTTAGAGACTTCACTTTTCACACACTCCTTCCCTCACCTCTGTACTGGCTACTTATCATTAGCATTTAAATGTACTCAATTCTTTCCCCAACCAAAATAAAAACAAAATTTATCCTGCACTCCCCATCTCTCTCCTGCTTTCATAATCAATGTTTCTAAAGGATTTTCTACACACTTTTTTAAATTTCTCACTGCTCGTGCCTCCTGACTCTCTGCTTCTTCTTCGAAGTTTTTCAGTAATGGACTAGAACCAGCTTGCACGAGGGATGGAAGCCAATTGTGTGCATATCTTCCCACCTGCACTGGGGTGTAACACAAGGAGCTCAAAAATAAGTAGTGATGGGAATGTTTACTCCATGGAAACTGGCAAATGCTACAAATCTACGACTCAGCTTTGTTTAGCAGCACACTGCTCTGTGTTTTTCTACCAATCCTCTAAATGCCGTTCTTCAGATGTTACTGTTACACACTAACTTTTCATTCTTTTCTTTTCATTCTCAGAGATTCAAATATCACCTATATACTAAGAACTCTCATGTTTACACCACCCACCCAAACTCACTCTATAAGTCTAACCCAAATTCCCAATATTCCCCTCCATTTAAATCTCTCATGCATACTTCAACGTTAATACTTCAAAATTGAACAAATAATGTTTCTTTCACAAGATTATTCCCCTCTCTGTGTCATTTTTCAGTAAATGACTCATTCAGTTGCTCAAGCAAGAAACATGAGTATTATCCTTGACTCTGATCTTCCTTCACTTACCAGTGTATTCTACTTCGTAAATGTTTCTCAAATCCACAAGGTTTTTTTCATCCTCACTATTGCTGTCCTATAGCTATAAGCTATAATGTAAATTATTTCAACAGCCTTTTAACTTGTTTCTTGGCATCCAGAAGTGTTCCAGCCCAATCCATTATCCTCACTACAGCAAGACTAATCTTTCCAAAAAACAAATTTAAAAATTATGTCACTCTCCTAATTAAAACCCTAAAGTGTTTTTTATAAAGTTTAAAATCCTTTTGTAATTCATAATACATCTTTTATTCTGGCTTCTGATGACCTGCTGGGGTTCATCCCTCTCTTTCCTAGTTTTAGTGGCTGCTACAGGCCTTTCAAATGCTTTCAGCTCCCAAATTTTGGCATGCTTTCGCTCTCTGAGCTCCTTTTCTATTTGTTTTGCATCCCTAGTCTCCACCTCCCAAAGTACCCTACTTCCTTGTATCATTAGTCCTTGCCTCTGATTTTTAATTCACTAATTTTTTATGCTTTTAATTTCGAAAACTGTATTAGATTTTCATTGCTCCTGTAACAAATTTCTACAAATGTAGTAGCTTAAAACAGCACAAATTCATTATCTTAAAGCTCCTTGGGGCTGAAGTCTGACATGGATTTCATTGGGCTAAAATCCAAGTGTCGGCAGGGCTGTGCTGCTCTCTGTAGGCTCAGGGGAGAATCCATTTCTTTGCCTTTTATAGGTTCTGACCTTCTTTACATCACTAACCTTCTTCCTATCGTCATGTCTTCTTCCCTAACTCTGACTTTCGTGCCTCCGTCTTCCACTTTTAAGGATTTTGTGATTACACTGGACCCACCGGAATAATCCAGACTAACCTCCTATTTTAAAGTCCTTCGCTTAATCACATCTGCCAAGCCCTTGTAGCCACGGAAAGTAACGTCTTCACAGGTTCTAGGATTAGAATATAGACACCTTTGGGAGCCCAACACAGAGCCTAAACTCTTTTGTCCTCTTTCCAGAGTTCTGTATGTTCAGCATATGCTCATGAATATTCAGTAATAATAATGTTTTCCCACCTAACTCAAAGTAAAACCCTGCAAACAGCTCTAAATATTTTATAAATATCTAGGGATATGACCAGAGACCAAAAGTACCACAAGCCATCATTTTTTTTTTTCTCATTTAATTTTCCTCAGTCTTCTTTGGACGCTATTTTATTTTATTTATTTTTTATTTATTTATTTATTTGTTTATTTTCGGATGTACATCATATTTCAAATTCTGTGTACATTACATCATGTTCACCACCCGAAAACTAATTACAGTCCATCTCCCCACATGTGAGCCTAATCACCCCTGTTGCCCTCCCTCCCTCCCCCCTTCCCCTATGGTAACCACCAATCCAATCTCCAATGCTATGTGTTTTTTTGGCATTGTTTTTATCTTCTACTTATGAGTGAGATCATATGGTATTTGACTTTCTCCCTCTGCCTTATTTCACTCAGCATAATACCCTCAAGGTCCATCCATGTTGTCACAAATGGCCAGATTTTGTCATTTCTTATGGCTGAGTAGTAGTCCGTCGTGTATAAATACCACATCTTCTTTATCCACTCATCCCTTGATGGGCACCTAGGTTGCTTCCATGTCTTGGGTATTGTGTATAACACTGCAATGAACATACAAGCCATCATTTTTAAGAGAAATATTTGTTAAATGGACTACTCTGTTTCTAGCTTTTTATTTTATACTAAAAAAGGTAGGTGGGTCTAAGCGTTATTTAGCAACCGTATAGTCTGTATTTCAAATATTCTAAACTATGATCACAACTGTATTTATCATTTGAAATTATGATCAGTGAAAATTTAGGGCAAAAAAATTTGAATAAAAAAATTTTAATTTTTTGATTAATATATTGGAGTATTTTTTTCAAGGAAGTAATGGAGTCACCTTCTCTGGCAAACTTTAAATAATATGAATGATTTCAATATCATTGTAAGAATAAAGTGCTTTCTTTTGTATTTCTTTTGCTCTATTATCTAAGTCAATAGTCACCAGTATCTTATAGAGTAAATACTTAAAATATTTTTTCTTTAAGTATAATGTAAAAATATCCAAGTGCCTAGGACAAAGCCTGGCGCATCATATGTCCTCAATAAAAGTTTACTTAATCTGACTACATGATAAGTACATAAAGTTGTGGATTTGCAGGAAAATGTGAGTATCTTCTTCTTTTTTTTTTTTTTGAGGAAGATTAGCCCTGACCTAACATCTGCTGTCAATCCTCCTCTTTTTGCCGAGGAAGACTGGCCCTGAGGTAACATCCGTGCCCATCTTCCTCCACTTTATATGTGGGATGCCTACTGCAGCATGGCTTGCCAAGCAGTGCCATGTCTGCACTCCGGATCTGAACTGGTGAACCCTGGGTTGGTGAAGCAGAATGTGTGAACTTAATCACTGTGCCACCAGGCCAGCCCCTGAGTATCTTCTTATGGATAAGAGAACAAGTGCCCCTCTTCATTGTTTTATTACCCATAATTTTCTAAAAAAAGGACTGTAAGCATCTCAGGGTCGACCCAGTGGTGTAGTGGTTAAGTTCGTGCTCTTTTCAGTGGCCTGGGGTTCTCAGTTTCAGATCCCAGGAGCAGACCTATGCACCACTCATCAAGCCATGCTGTGGAGGCATCCCACATACAAAATGGGGGAAGATTGGCAGCAGATTTTAGCACAGGGCCAATCTTCCTCACCCAAAAAAAAATGAGTGCAAGCCTTTCCATGTGTGACATTTTGTGTACCCTACATAGACCTGAACAGATGTGTAGTATCACAGGACAACTGCTGGAAAAAGTTCTTCTGCCTCAAAATGTTTCATCCTTTGGTTTGCTGACCAATGTCAAGAAACTTCCATTTTAGTTATTTATTGAGATTTTAAAAGCCAGAATTAAAAATGCTTTTATTTTCGAAATAGAAAATAACAAGAAACAATTCAGCCTCTACCGTTGCCTTTATTGGTTTCTCTGTTAAGTACTCAGCTACCTAGGAAGGCATTCAAGACTAAGGACAATGAAATTTTTTTAGAACAAAAATATTGGGAGAGAAATAGAGTGAAGAGAGAGCTGGGCAGCTGGCCAACCAAAAGAGGCCATGGACACTTCAAGGGCAGGAGGCATTTCTGAAAGGGAAGTAGTGGAGGGCAGCTCGCCTATGTCACAGTTCTGCCTAGGGCTTTCCCACCAGGGACAATTATAATTGCTTTACTATTTTAACATAGAGTTTAAAAGCATAAAGGATCTGGCCTGGTCAGGTCTTCTTTGGGCAGCTTCTTTCTGATAAGACACAGTGTGGGTGGAGTAGCCATAGCCATAGAGAGCGAGAACGATGTCCAAAGGGCAGAGTCTACTCAGGGCTGCCCTTCTGTGCTTGTCCAGATTTGCCAGAGAAGTGAATAAACGTCTTTTGAAAATCTTTTAAAATGAATAGTATTTTCAAATTTTTTTCCAGCTTTGTTGCACTAAAGTTCACGTACACATTCTCTGTTTACTTCCCATTTCTTATGTGTGAAATCTCAGACTTTATTAAAATGGAGGAGTGAACCAAAGACATCAATTGAAAGTTTAAAATGAGCAAAAATTTTTCACTTAAAAAAAAAAGGGCCAGCTCTGTGGCATAGAGGTTAAGGTCACACTTTGCTTTTGCAGCCGGGGGTCCATGGGTTCAGATGCCAGGTGCAGACCTACACACCACTCATCAAGCCATTCTGTGGTGGCATCCCACATACAAAAGAGAAGAAGATTGGCACAGATGTTAGCTCAGTGACAGTCTTCCTCAACCAAAAAGAGGAAGATTGGCAGCAGATTTTAGTTCAGGGCCAATCTTTTTCCCCAAAAGAATAAATTTTAATCTGCTTACTATGGCTCAACAAAGGAGCTCCAAGCCCTATAATTCAAATATTTAAATGGTACATTTTTTCTAACCAATATCAAAACTATTTAATATAAGATCAGATTTCAATGATTTTCAATATCAGAATCCAAATATTCATACATAGTTTTCTGACCTTTTTTGTTATGTCTTTTATATTTATTAGAAACTCTTAAATTTGAGCTAAAATAATTACATAAAGCTATATTTTATTTTAATGGAAATTTGCATTAAGATGATGTCAATGTGTATGAAATTCTCGAAGTGCTTCTAGTTTTTTCTCCCAGAAGGAAGACTTTCCGCAGTTGCTCTTGAATGTCACTAAAATATGTTCTTAAAATTTATTTCAAATTTTCTCATTCTCAAAAAAAGACTTTCAAAACAGCCTGAAAAAAATATATACGTATATAGCTTGGAAACAGTTGTTTGATACTGAAATGAAGGACAGTCACTGAAATATTTACACACTTGGTGCATGCTCCTTTTCAAATTGCCTAAAGGTGGACCTGGTACTTCAGGCAAACAGAGTCAGGAGATAATCTGAGTGAGGGGCCCCCTTACTGTACTTGGTAAGAAAAGTGACTATGTTTACGTCACTGTAAAATAGTCCACTTCATTCAAATGACTCTATCTTTCACATTCCTATAGCAATGATAAAAAGTCTCCCTTAATGACTACGTTGTCTGTATATTTTCCTTTTCTGGTGATAGAAATTGTCCCAATTAGAACAAAAGTCTGACTCTAGTTGTGTTGTGATGGGCTACGCCATTTTGAGACAGTGAGATATGATAGATAGATATGATGAGAGTGTTAGTGTGGAGAGCTTTTGAGCAAGCCTTTACTTCCTGAGAATTTTTTTTTTTGCTTTTTGTCTTGAGTAGTACAGATTTTACAACCATTTAAACAATGGAGTCACATCTTCTCTTACACTTGACTGCATAAGACTTGTTTAAATATTCACAAGGCTGAGAATTCTGTAGAATTCTCAAAGCAATATGTTTCATATTCAGGAAATGGTAAAGTAATAACATAAACCAAAAGCTAGGAAATAAATATTACGGATTGTAAAAAAGTGTAATATTAACTTTGTCAATTCATTAGACAATCTGTAAAAATGGAAATATTAAATTTTGCTAAATTTATTATTTTGCAGAATATCTCTTATAGAAACAAAATTTCTTCACAATTTTTGACTCCATTAAACAAGAATAGCTTGAGGTCTTTAATTATTTTTTACTGAATATTGCAGTTTCTAGTTTGTGATTTCTCCTCCTCAAGTTATAAAGCAGTAATGATCATTACAAGCACTATTTCACAAGCTACAAATTAAAGTTCTATAGCATTTAAAAGCCTAAGTATCTATATTTCCAATTACATAGCAGTGATCTCAAAACAGTTATTACAGGAGAGATTTCTAAGCAGGATCACAATGTAAACATGTTGAAAATCAGCCATATGATCCCAGAATGCCTGATAAATCTGATATCACGTGCTGACAGCCAGATCTTTCTGTGGAAAACAGTCTTTAAATCTTTCAATATTGGATTATGTCCCCCTGTTTCTAAAATAATCTTTTGGGATAAATGAATTATTAAAAGGGGGCACATATCCCCCAGAAATTGGAAAGGTTACTTTTGGCAAAATTCTAAGAAATAAAAAAGAAATCTTTATTTTGCATTCTTCTCCTTGAATTTTGCGGCACAATTGGAAATATACAAAGAGTACCTTAAATGCCACGCTACAGTGGAATATAATTTAGGCTTATAAAACTGGGTTATTTTTTTATTCTAATATCTTCCCTTTTCCTATTTGACAATGCGAACTAGAAACTGAGTCTGTATTTCTGATCTTAAAGGAGAGTTATGGCAAGACAGAAAAACAAAGGTGGCTTCCATATGTTTCCATTTCTGGCTCTATTATACAAAATCCTAAGATTTGGAAGGAACTTGAAGAATTTTGGTTTTGACCAAAGGAAGTATATTCAAGCAAAATATTTTTCCATACTATAAAATAATTGTCCTGGCCCTTTTGGGGGAGGTTGGGAGGGGGGCAGTGAGGTAGGAATACAAAGAAAAGAAAGGAATGAAAATTAGAATGATAGATCATAAATTATAAATAGCAAGAATGTCCAGAGGAAATGGCTAATAAGTACTCAAGAAAGATGGAAACATAGCAGAAGTGAAATATCCATCTTACAGGGCCGAGATGCAACCAGGAAATGACAACCATGAGAGATGTTGCTCAAGGATCAAGTTGTCCCGTAAGAGTAGAGATAGTAGAGCTTATAAACTACTCAAATTTCACACAATCAAGTTTGGCTCATGGAACAAATAATTATCCTTTCTGATATCATCTACAGAAGATTTCAGTTTATTATCAGCCAAACTTTGCCCAGTGTCCACCTGAAGAATTGTTGCCCATAAATGTTGCAAAATTTTGCAAGTTCCCCATCTAAATTTCCTCCCGTAGATATCTTTCCCTTCAAAACTCAAGGATTATTTTAAGTTAAGGAAGAGGTAGGTATACACTTAAGACCTAGTAGGCAGGTGGTTAGGCTGGGAAAACTGAATGGAGCCAGCTCCAGACTTTTTTGAGCCTGCTTAACAATATACCCATTATTTATCATACCAGGAAACGTATACTCCCAGTGAACATGGCCATGTGCTAGGAAATAGAAAAAGTCATAGCTAAAATCATTCTAAACATATATATCTTCCTGCACCTTAGTTTACTTTTAGGAATTATAAGGAAAATATTAATTTAACAGCAATTTAAAGCATTTTTTTTTTTTAGCAAGATTAGCCCAGAGCTAACCTCTGCTGCCAATCCTCCTCCCTTTACTGAGGAAGACTGGCCCTGAGCGAACATCCATGCCCATCTTCCTCTACTTTTTTATATGTGGGACGCCTGCAACAGCATGGCTTGCCAAGCGGTGCCATGGCTGTACCCAGGATTCCAACCAGACCACTGAAGTGGAACA
The DNA here is from genome assembly GCF_041296265.1 of Equus caballus. Taxonomy (NCBI): domain Eukaryota; kingdom Metazoa; phylum Chordata; class Mammalia; order Perissodactyla; family Equidae; genus Equus; species Equus caballus. The sequence goes on along the minus strand of NC_091710.1, from coordinate 34,816,124 downwards.
TGGGAACTTAACCGCTGCGGCACCCGGCTGGCCCCTAAAGCATAATTTTTAATATTAAAACAGAATAGCCTCCATTATGGAATAGAATGTGAAATCTTAAGATAATACACTAAATATTATAACAAGTACCTTCAAACCAAACTCAAAAGATCCCCTTGAACTCTGCCCTAAGGTTTTAGCTCCTTCTCCTCTGAGAATAGGACGTTTCAGTAGGAATATCTGATAAGCACCATTACACAATAAAATATGCAACTACTTATGAATCTTTATGGTGCTCTAAATTAAATGTTCAGGATAAAAATGAGTTATTTGAAATGACATGACGTGGCTGAGATATACCGTGAATTAAATATTGAATAAAGTAAATATTTATCTAAATATGGGAGTGATATTTATATACATATGAATAAGCATTTCATATTTTCTTGAGCAAAATTCCTGCCCTTACCTTCTTCATTTAGGTAAAAATCTAATAAAATGCTATCTGTATCAGTCAGGGCCAAGTTAGGAGACAGCAACCAAAACAGTCATTTGAACAGGGAAAATTGAACATAAAGAATTATTAATTCATAAGAGGGAATTAACTAATAGGAAGGATAAAGAGAATCTAAAAAATATAGGAATCTAAAAGATATGAGTGACAACCACCACCTCTAGGACTGAAGGAAGATATCCAAGAAAGAGAATCTTAGAAGAGGACCACACCAAGACTGATACTCAGAACTGGTTGAAGGTACAGCTGTTGCCCACCGGATAGCAGAGAATTTTTCTGAGGTATTGTACGCCACGCCTGGCAAACAAAAACCTGGAAAGCCAGGTTTTTCTGAGGAGGATGGGGATGGGGCACTGACACTTTCTTGGAAGCCACCTCTCAGATGAGAACAAATCTCACCAGAAAGTTGCCTCTGGGGTTCTGACAAAACTTACTAAGAAACCACCCACAGGGGTGCCCACTGTCGAGTGACCCACATGCCAATGGCAGCTCAGCTGCACAGCAATAGACCAAAAGAGCAATAGACCAATAGACTGTATTCAGGAAGAGAAGACCTTTTCTCCTTTGGTAACCTTCCAGAGGCTTCTACTATAATGCTTAACATTATGTCAACTGTTTACAGGGGCCAGCTCCACTATTCCAAAGCAGGAAAAAGAAGGATGGTTTGGGGGCTGAGAAGTAATATGTTGATAACAAGCATGCTGTACTTCCAAATAACTTAAATCATGATTCTCTAGCCCATAAAGAAAGACCAACATTCACTTCAAAACTGCATGTCCATCTATCATTTATACAGAAATATCTTGGAGGGGGGAGGTGTGTGTGTGAGCAAGCAAGCGCATGTGTGTATGTGTGATTAACATCGAGGAATGCATGCTTCTGGTTGTCTCATTTCTTAGATGAAGCTGCATGTCAATAAAAGGTAGTAGACAATATAGGACTATTAAGAAAAACATTAAAAGAGCCTGCAAGCTCTTTTTACGTGATACTAGAATATTGTTAACAAAACCACTTAAGAGTCATCTGTGTCTCTGGCAGCAACATTCTATGTACTATTAATTAAGGCCTAGACTATAAAGTTAGGTATTAAATTGAAAAGAAACTGATGAGATGCAAATGATTATTGTCTCATAGAAATGATTTCTGTATGGTAAAGAAGATAAACTCAAACTTTATGTTTTATTATCCTGCATAGGTCATTATACCAGTTTGGTATCTAACTAAGCAAACTTATTCTAGTATGTATATATATACATACATACATATATATATATATATATACACACATACACACACACACCCTTTAAAAACTCATTTTGCTTCGTTTGTATTTCAAGATAAATTTCTACACAGACCAGATAAGTTTTTCTGAGATAAGCATATGAATCAGACATTTTGAAAACGATTTGAAATGTTTCCTACGTGTTTTCAGAAAACCGGTTTATTTTGTAGTTTTAGCCCCAAAGTGCCATTTTTGTCACTAACATTCACAATTTTTTTTCACACAACGAATTGTTTTAAAAAATCATGGGCTGTCTTTCTGGTTGGGATTTCAGATAATGTGTGCTTAAGATGGGAGCTCTTTCTCAGGATTTGATTTTTCTAATATAGATGTATATTTTTTCTAGTAGAGATAGGTATTGCATTTATATCTACTAGTTTAAATTCTGTCACATTTCACTTCTAGCCTTTTAGTGTGGCAAATCATGTTTTACTTTCAATTAAGTATTGGTAATTTGGATTCTCTGGTAACAGCTGGGAAATAGCTCTGTAATTGAGCATCTATTATCAGTCTATAGTTTTCTTAAGATGTTTTGTCTGATTTGGGTACCAGGGTGATACTGGCCTCATAGAATGAGTTGGGAAGTGCTCCCTCCTTTCTGTTTTTGGTAGAGTTTGGGAAGGATTAGTTAGCATTGATTCTTATTTAAATGTTTGGTAGAATTCACGGTGAAGACATCTGAGCCTGGGTTTTTCTTTTTGGGCTGTCTTTGTTTGCTTGTATCATTTTTACTAGTCTAGTATCTTTACTTGTCATATGCTTTGAATCTAGTTTATCCTTTTTTTTCCAATGTCTTAAGGTAGAAAGTAAGTTGTTAATTTGAGATTTTCTTGTTTTTTAACATAGGCATTTACAGCTATAAGTTTCCCTCTGAACACGGTGCTAGCTGCATCCATCCATAAGTTTTGATATGTGCTATAATCATTTGCATCCATCTCAAAGTCTCTTCTAATTTTCTTTGTGGATTTTTTCTTTAACCCATTGGTTTTAAAGAATGTGTCATTTAACTTCTACATATTTGTGAAGTTACCAAATTTATATTATTAGTTTCTAATTTCATTCCATTGTCTTTGAAGAACATACTATGTATTATTTCAATCCTCTTAAATTTGTCAAGGTGTATTTTATAGCCTAAGATAAAGTCTATTCTGCAGAATGTTCCATGCGCACTTGAGAAGAATATACATCCTGCTTTTGCTGGGTGGGGTGCTATATAGATGTCTGTTAGGTCTGATTTGTTTGTAATTGTCCAAGTCTTCTATTTCCTTGTTGATCTTCTGCCTAGTTGTTTTCCCCATTATTAAAAGCAAAGGATTGTTGAATTTCTATTTCTTCCTTTGTTACCATCGGGTTTTGTTTCATAAGTTTTGTAGGTCTGTTGTTAGATGTGTATATGTTTATAAGTGTTATGTCTTTCTGGTTAATTAACTTTATTATCATCATAAAACATTGCTTTTTCTCTATAGTAATAGTTTTTTTGCTAAAGTTTATTTTGTTTGATATTAGCATAGCCATGCCAGCTTTCTTACAGTTGCTCTTTGAATAACATATCCTTTTCCACCTTTTTTTAAAAAAGGTTGTATATTAATTTATTAAAGAAATTTGGTTTAAATTATAATAATCAATGAGCTGGTGACACTTTTTCTCCCTATTATGACTTTTCTAAAATACTACAGATCAAAATATCAAAATATTTGAAGTATAGGTGTGAACACTAGAATGGTAAACATCATAAGTATGACCTGAAGCTCTAATGGACTTTATCCAAACTTGACATTATTTAGCCATTATTATATATTAGTGCTTCACAGAATTTTTTATAAGGTGTCTTCATAACCAAGATGTTATGATTACTATAGCTTTGTAGTATATTTTGAAGTCAGGGATTGTGATGCCTCCAGCTTTGTTCTTTTTTCTCAGGATCGCTTTAGCTATTTGGGGTCTTTTCTTGCCCCATATGAATTTTAGGATTCTTTGTCCTATTTCTGTGAAGAATGTCATTGGGATTCTGATTGGGATTGCATCGAATCTGTAGACTGCTTTAAGTAATATAGACAATTCAACTATATTTATTCTTCCAATCCACGTGCATGAAACATCATTCCATTTCTCTATGTCATCATCAATTTCTTTTAATAATGTCTTATAGTTTTCATTGTGTAGGTCTTACACCTCCTTGGCTAAATTTATTTCTGGATATTTTATTCTTTTTGTTATGATTGTAAATGGGATTGTATTCTTTTTTTCCAGTAATTTTACTGAGATCATAATGGTCTATAACATTGTGTAATTTTGGGACTACATCACTATTTATCAATTTCTGGATGCAGTTCCTTGTGTTCACCCCCCGTAGTCTAATTTGTATCCATCACCATACATATCCCGTTATCCCTTTCTCTTTTTTCATCTTTTTACTTTCAATCTATTTGTATCTTTTCATCTAAAGTGTGTCTCCCATAGACAGCGTCTATTCAGGTTTTGTTTCTTTAGTTAGTCTGACAATTTGCCTTTTGATTGGATTACTTAATTCATTCACATTTAATGCTTTTCTTGATAGAGCTGGATTAAATCTGCCATATTACTTTTTGTTTTCTATGTCTTTTGTCTTTTCTGTTCCTCTATTCCCCCTTTACACTAAGTGAATATTTTTGCACTAATATTTTTAATATAATATTTTAATTTCTTCAATGATATTTTTGCTTTAGACAAAATTATTTCCTAATGGTCACTCTATGGATTTTATGTGCGTCTTAACTTAGAATCTACTTCAGATTTGTATTAGATTAATTTCATTGAGATATAGAAACGTTATTCCTATATAGCTTGATTTACTTTTTCCCCATTTTGTGGTATTATTGTTATACATATTACAACTATATAAGATACAAACCCAACAATGTATGGTTATAATTATTACTTTATATAATTTTATTTATTTTAAAGAAGCTGAGAGAACAAAAGAGAGAAGGTATATATTTATAGCATTTCTTGTATATGTAGTTATATCTTCTTGTATACCATTTCTGGTTCTCTTCATTTGTCCTTGTATATTCAAGTTATCATATTATATCATTTCCTTAGCCTAATATAACTTTGCTCCCACTCAACTCCTTCATGTTGTTATTGGCAAATAACTTTTCTATATGTTATAGACCAAACAGTACAATTATATACATATTGTTTTATACAATTTATTTTTAAACCAGTTAGGAGAAGAAGAAATAAGCTCCTTACCACTTTTACACTTTCCAAACTTCAAGAATGAAATCATTTTTTGTATAAGCCTTGAACTATGGATCTGAGTGACTTGGCAGTTGGGAATTCATATTTAGGTCTTAATAAAGCAGGACTAACTTGGAGAGATAAGAATTCAAAAGAAAACGTGCAATTGTCTCTTCTATTTGTCCTCAAAGCAAGAAGAAAATCACAATTTGAATGTGTTAAGTAGCCATACCCAGTTAATATTTCCCACTCTTTTTAAAAACTCCTATATGCTGTAGCACCAATGACTTAAGTATAATTAAAAACCTAAATTGATAACTTAGGCAATGTTGTGTGTTAAAAAAGAAGCATTAGACTCTGAGGTCCCAGAGCAGCATGAAAAGATTTCAGACCTATTTTCCTGGCTGATTTAACAGCAAATTTATTTGACAATGGAGGTGAAAAAAATGACCTGTCAATGTATCCTCCAGCCATGTACTTCTGTGATTTCGATAGCCACAAACACTGTTACTCCATCTCCTGAGGTTTATTCTATTTTTTACTGAATATAAAAATCAGATATTATGTGTGAAAGAATAAAGCTTTTATGGAAAGGTAAAAAGAATTTTTATCTGAAATAAGTAGCCCTTCTCATTTTACAACCATAATATCAAAAAAGACTTACACTCTGACCTTGCATTTGAAAGAATGCTGCATGTAGTCTGATAAAAAGTCTTGGAAGGATTTAGCAGCCTTGTAGGCTCAGACACTAGAGTCCAAGGGTAAAGATGCAAAAGTAAAAACATTAAAAAAAAGAAAAAAAAAAAACCTGCCAAAGTAGAATGACTCTTTCCCTCTGGCAAAATCATTGCCTTCCAGAAATAAAATGTAACATCCCAATTCTCTCAAGTGAGACTCTGATTTTTTCTCACGGTAGCCCTGGGGCCATACCCAGAGCCATCCTACTCTTAATAAGGTATCAGGGTTACACTGAATCTAAGAACTACATAGGGAGCTGAAATACAGATGAGAATGCTTCAAAGTTAGAAAAGATTGGTAAGGAAGACGATAAAGAAAAGCCTAAAAAGCCAAAGAAATGAATGTGGTACAACTTAGAGAAAAGAAGAGAACTATTAATTCAATATATCAGAAAAAAAGAAATTTAATTTCCTTAATTTTTCACACTTTCTAACCTAAAGCTGGAAGGAATCTGAGAGCTCATCTAGTCTGACTTCTTAGTCTTCCAGATAAACAAATTGTAGCCTAGAAAGATAAATACTGTCTCAAGCACATTATTTGAAATTCTTGTGAACCTACAGTTTGGTTTTTTATTATTTATTTATTTATTCATTGGTGAGGAATTTTGTCGCTGAGCTAACCTCGGTGCCAATCTTCCTCTTCTTTGTATGTGGGATGCCACCACAGCATGGCTTGATGAGCGATGTGTAGGTCCACAGCCAGGATCCGAGCCTGCAAACCCCAGGCCACTCAACTGGAGCGCACAAACCTAACCGCTACACCACCAGGATGATCCCTGAAACTACAGTTTTAGAAAGGCTAATAACTAAAAGAAAACTAATACAGTTGAAACGGTGGAGGCAAAAACTTAAGGACAGAATGTATATTGAAAGTAAAAAGCTAAATTTAAATCTGTATTACTTTATAGATGTATTCGAATGCACTGGAAGGAAAAATCATTGATGTACCTTTTGTTAGATATTTATGATGGTTTTAAAAAGTGCTTGTAGATTAGAAAAGATCATAATATTGCTTTGAGAAAGGATTAATTGATACATGTAAAACTATTGCATTTTATTTTTGATATGGCATGTACGGGTAGCACCAGAGAATTTCCACTAAGGAAGCAGAATGACTTTCAATACCTTTTCTTAAAAATGGATAAATGGCAAATATATATTTCAGACAGCTAAAACTGAAGAGGCTGATGAAGAACTTGAAGAAGATTCAACAATTTAGATAGCACAAAATCAGACCTGCTAAGATGGATACATCTAAGGAGATTACTCAGCTTACGCAAAGGAAAATCAGTCCTCCATTTCATAAAGGGTTTTTACACAAAGGCTGAATTAGGATCTCTTTACCATCAAAGAAAACACAACAGCAGAGTAGCTATTTACAAGAGAATTGAAAATACAGAGAATAAATAAGAAGCATTTATAAGAGCTTCCTTTCTCTACCTCATATCTTCAGTGTTTTATGGAAATTTGAAGTTAAAAAACAAACGCAGATGAAGGTACACACACATAGCCAGGAGTGTTACATTATGGTATGCCCTCAGAAAAATCTACACAGTCCAAATTGTTATTTTCCCCTGGATAAGTACAGAAGTAACTTCAAGAATAGGAATCATTGTGGTTATCTTTCCCAGAATAGATATTTACTGGCATAAAATAATTGAAATGAAGAATTATTTAAGCATTGAAGCGTAAACTTCAAAAATGTCACTTACTACACCTCTAGGTAGATTTTTCTACCCTCTCATTTATCTCTTCAAAGAATAAAACTTCCTTGAAAATTAACAGGAATTTATTCATGTTTAAAGTCTAGCCTGGCACACCATACTCTAGATAGATAATAGCTAGCACATATTAAAAGTTTAATTAATATTAAACAATATCTCGGGCTAGGCAGAATTATTCTTTTTCTATTTGGAAAGGATAGAAGGCCCCATTTACAGCAAGGAAGGCTGGAAATGTGTTATTGTAAGAGCACATTAACACCCCTGCTAAAAATGAAGTTCAGTTAGCGAATAAGGAGACAATGAATATTAGGTATGCATCCAACATTCTCTGACACACACCTTGTCGTAACAACAATGGAATAACCCACCCACTTCCCCACCAACATCACCACTAATCTGGACCATTCTTTTATATTTTATTACTTTATTATTATTGTTATTATTCATACCAAAATAAGTATAATTCATTCTCCTCTTTTCTGAAATCCTATGATCTTTTTTTCAGTTGGTACATCACAATCCGTATTACTTTGGTAAATAACATTTGCATTTTATGAATTTTTATCTGAGAGCAAAAGGCAATATAATGTCTCTAATTTGCACAATACTGGCTTCTTAACTGTTAAGTTATAATGCCCTGTGGTTTCAAAAGTTGTCTAAAATGGACTTAAGGAAAGTGGACAAACGCCATAAGAGATTAAAGTTAGTCATTTGGTTGATTTGCTTATAAACTCCTAGGTTAATTTAATTCTACTTTTGCAACCACGATAACAACAAAAAAGTTTACTGTTGCACATATGTACACAGTATTATGTATGCTTCTAAGTTTTCATAGGAGGATAATAGGAGTAAAGTCAGATCAGCTAGATTCTAATTTTAATGGTTATTTGGCAAACGGGCTAGACTCTCTGAGCCTTATTTTCAGAATCTCCCAAAGATACAAAAATATCTAGAGTGATCTCAAGCTGGTACACTCCAGCATCCTCACACATGTTGTTGTCCACCAGCATCACTTCAGACTGATCGGTGCTCATGTCATTTAGATTGCTAAGTATTTTGGGCAATCCTTATGATATCTATAATACGGGTAAAATTTGTGGAATTAAACAACTTTTTTCTGTAAAGTTTCAATGATTAATTCCCTCCTTTGAGTCATTATTGTTATGTAATATACAACACATATCAAATTATTGATGCACATTTAAACGTAAATTTTATTTTCTTTAAGATATGAATGTTGGAAGAAGATAGTCATACTGTTCTGAGTATCTGAAAGCAAGAAATATCCTGTCACAGACATGAAAGGATGAAAGATAAGTGAATGCTTTCTCCAAAGCAGCGTTCTAAGTGGTAACTTATTTTTACTACTATGAAAAGAAATGACATTTAATATATTCTTTACTTGACGACAAGTAAGTAAAATAAATTCTTTTTGCACTCTACTTATGACATTACTTTGATTATGATAGCTCATAAATTAGAATAACAAACATATATTTCTAAGCAAATTGATTTAGAAGTGCTATCCTATTACACATCATACTTCTTATTTTCAGTTTTCCGAAGCTTCTGCGCCATGCATCTTAAATGACTACGTACAAAAGATTTACTAATTCAGATATACTGCAAAATAGTGGTAAAGGGAGAATTGTAAAGCATGTTGGCTTTTCAAAACTCAAAGAACTTTCCAAGGATAGCAATCAACTGTAGCAAGCAGAAAATTTTAAATCATTATTCAGAGTTTGACTGCCACCTACAGGAGTTTTTTAGTCTTGTTTTCCTCCATTTCCAAATGATCAATATAACTAAATCTTTTCTGATTTGATAAAATTTGAGGAGGAAAAAAGAGACTTGTGAATAAAGTCATTTGCTGTACTTACAGATTGCTTTTAAGGAAATTTAAATGATCACTCTTGAAGCTCTTTATCTGACATTGTCCATTGATTCAGTGTCTTGTTGAAATATGGACTGATCACTGTCTTTTACAGGATAAAATGCTTAAAAGTTCATTTTACAACCTCAATACAAAACCTACCTATAAAGTGATCATAATTTAATAAAACTTATTCCTATAAACAATGAAAATCTTAATTTTAATAAAATTTCTAAATGCTTTAACCAAGGGCATTGATAGGCAGTGAATGAAACTATAGCTATATAAGATAAGTAACAAATGGTTTGAAGGGAATGATAAGAGAATATTTCCTTAGAGATATAACAATGTTACCGTGACCTGAAGCCTAAAATAAACTTCTAACAAATGAAGTCTATTCTGCATACTACGTTTCTCTAGGCACAGACAAACTAAGGTCACCGTGCAAACCACAAAAATACCAACATCCTCCTCTCCTGACTAACATGAGTGACTGCTATTTCTATACCCATTACAGCTGTACCTTTTCTCTAGCCTTTCCTTCTTCTAGATAAGAATTATTAATATATCCTGCTTCCTGAAAACATCCAATGCAGAGCAAACCCTTTCTTCCTTAAACTGTCCCCAAAATCACCAAACACAAGCCCAAATCCTATAATACATCCTTTCTAACACCCTCTAATTGAGATGCCCCCATGGTTCCCCATGGTGTGTGTTTCGCTCGTGCAAATGAGGTAATAAGCCCAACTTGTTCATCTACAGGAGGGCACCTGGTGGTCGTTGGCTGAAGGATATTGATTCATTTAATATATAACATAAGAAAACAATATACTGGTTACCTGAAAACCATTCCAAAACTAGATTAAGAGCAAAACTAAAAATCGCCTTTTCTCCAAAGAGTTTGAAAGGTTGTTAGATTTTAATTTTTAAGCTTTTGTTCCGGTCAGGACTCTTTTGATTCGAAATAATGGAGATCCACCTCAACTAGTTTGGGCCAAAAGTGATCTGGACATCATTCATTTGTGTTTTTCTATGTCTTTATTCAGCTTCTCTGTCAGCCAACTTCTTTTATTGTCTAACAAACATCCTTCTTCCTTAACATAACCCTTTCGGTCAAGTTTTTCTCTTCCCTTTACAGCAATTTGTCTCCAGAGAAGCTGATCCACCGTCACATCCAAATGCGGACTGTCAGGCTATGTGTATGGGGAATCCCATTTCCCTCCGCAATGATTGCCCCAGAAAGAGCCGCGTCACCCAATTCTGGCTACTGAAGTGCTGGGGTAATCTGCTGGCAGGATTCTGAGGGAAGATCCATCACTCTGAGGGGTATCCTCTCTGGATGCAATGGCTGATTTTGCCACAGTGATTCTTTCTGCAGCCTGCGGATAAAGGCAATATTGAAGATGGTAAAGCAGAGAGCGGGAAAGAACCAGATCCTTCAAGATATTGTTAATACACATAATTCAACAACCCTAATGTCCATTCTACCTCCAAAATGTCCCAGTATGGGATATAATAAATGTTCTTTTTGATTAATTGAGAATTAAGTGAGATTTCTCTTACAAGCATCAGAAATCACTCTAAAAACTCTGATTGTCCACTTCACATAGTAGCTGAAAAATAACTACCCCTTGGTTCTTGAGCCAAAGGTTACCATACAAAAATGTAGGTCTCTCTGTCTCTCTGTCTCTGTGTGTGTACATGTGTTGTCTCTGTCTGTCTGTCTGTCTCTCAAACTCTCTTGATTTTGCTTTCATTCTCACAATTCTCAAATTCTGAGGAAAGAACTTAGGTCAGGTGCCTACCCTTATTACAATCAGTTGTAGCCAGTGATGAGGCACAGGCATGGTGAATAAATTGTTCTTTTGACCAACACCTGACCACACACACAAACGCACACACATGCACACACATACACACACATGCACACACATATCACAGTGCCCATATGAGTGAGAAGGCACAGTTAAAGAAGAGGAGATGACTGTGAATGGGGCATAAAATATAAAAGATATCTACTATAAATATCTTCCTGTGGATTGTAAAATGAAACCATATTTTGATCTTCCCTTTCAAAATTGTGTAACTCATGTATAGAATAAGCTGCCTTAGCCTACAAACAATACATGCAAGGAAAGGATTTAATTTTTCATAATGATGTCTTTATATACAGTTGCAAGCAGATTTTTCTTAATAAAAATTTTCTTAAAAACCTAAATTTCTTGGAAACATCTCCATCACTATTCATATGGTTTAGATAATTGCTGTAAGTGAGAATATGTTTTCATTATCTTCCATGACATTTTCATTTAAATTAAATATGTTTAATATAAAAGGATTCATTTATTTATAGTAATGGGAAAGCAGTAACAGCTCTTCAAAATTTCTTCATTAAAAGAAAGTTCAGAAACTATAGTTGCTCTCTCCTATATTTCTCCATTGGCTGCAATATAGATTTCAACTTAGTGCTCTACACATATTATACATAAACATCACACAATACTTTCAAGGGCACAAGGCCAGAAATGTATTCACTGTGCAGTAAATTATAGCACTTGTCCTGAAATCGTAGAGTATTAGATTTGGAAGGCATCTTATAGCTCAGTTAGTCCAATAATGTGATTTCACAGAGAATAAAATGAAGCCCAGGGTAACACCAAAGCTAATAACCAGGGCAACAATCTATTATACTCTACTCAATACTCCGTGCTTTCAAAAAGCAGTACGTAAGCAATGACCCAGAGAAGAATCAGATAGCAAGGTCGGGGGATGGATATGGCTTCCCAAGTCAGTGCTCAGGAAGAACTGAGGTTCACATAGCCATCTCATGAAACACTCCCAACCACCACCGCCACCAAGAAAAGTTCTCTTTAACACACAAGCCCTCAGAAGTATATCATCTTCCCAGCCTCAATTTCTATTGAGGTGCCAAGAAGACACATAAAGGCATATAAAAGAGAGGATAAGAAAGACCAGTCATGCTCAAATTTATGAAGAAAATGGCCCTGAGAACCTGTTTATGACTCTTGGACCCCTCAGCTAGATGAAGAACACAAAAAAGGAGTTAGAGAGAGGATTCCGTGAGCAAAGTTGTGATGGTATTCCAGTTGAAAAATTGGACACCATACATATTCCTTACACACACACACACTCCTCTCCGGTCCATCTCTCTCACTCTCCTTTAGGACAACAGAGGAGATGCTAACAAACCCCAGGCCTACAAGGGCATTATTTGAAGTTGAAAAATCCAGTGGACTGGTGTGTATCGACAATGGAGAAAATGAAAAAGGCACATTGGGGCCAGCCCAGTGGCAGAGTGGTTAAGTTTGCGTGCTCTGCTTTGGCAGCCCAGAGTTTCGCTGGTTCAGATCCTGGGTGTGGACGTGGCACCGATCATCAGGCCATGCTGAAGGGGCATCCCACATAGCACGACTGGAGACACTCACAACTAGAATATACAACTATGTACTGGGGGGCTTTGGGGAGAAGAAGAAAAAAAAAAAGATTGGCAACAGATGATAGCTCAGGTGCCAATCTTTAAGAAAATAAAAACCAGAAGAGTGTTGACTTTGGACTAACTCCTGACTAATTGCTTTGGGGATAGATCTGGGATAGAGTTGTTGCTTTGGGGTCAATCTGCCTTCCCAGAATACACCAGCACAAAGGGATGTGTGCATATATCAAGTTGACAAGATGCAGGCTATGCTGCAGAGGCGGGAGAATTAGCGTGAGGTCATTCCACGTCCTGACCAATAGAGGCAAGGAGACTTTATGCTAAAGTGACTGGATGTGTGCTTCCAGATGACCAAGAGCTGAGGAAAGAGGAACAAATGACAACCTAAATGTACCTACCCAGGTGAAGGGAGCCATAAGACAGAGGGTCCGAGCCGGGGTGAGTGCTGGAGTACATTATATCTTTTATGGAAAGAAAAAAAAAAGATACCCTCTGAGTGGATATAGCCCTATGGGCACAATCCTCAGTAATTAAAGGGCAGCTTTTATTAAATAAAAGAAATGCTTCCTTTATCTGAGTATATGCAGCCTCTAAACCAACACACATTTTTAAGTGAGTAGAGCTCAGACTGAAATTCAGCTTCAATACTCCCTTTCTGCTCCGCCCCTTGGTCTGTCTGTTCAACCTGAACAACCTAAAGTGGATGCCCTGGGTCCAGCAGGGAACCACTGAAAGGCACATGAAAATGGCATGCCCATGAGAGAAGGATTGAACTTCAATGAAAGAGGCCAGATTTAAATTTCTTCTGAGCCCAGGGAACCAAAACTAGCTTATGATAGCACCACTTTTCTAAAGAAAATGCAATCTCCTTGCTTATTGTTATGGGTTTGATTGTGACCCTCTACCCCCAAATTCAGATATTTTAAGTCCTAACCCCCAGTACCTCAGAATGTGACCTTATTTGGAAATAGTGTCATTTCAGGTTTAATTAAGATGCAAAGGTATTAAGATGAGGTCACAATGAAGTAGGGTGGACCCCTAATCCACCAGGACTAGTGTCTATATAGAAAGAGTGCCAAATGAAGAGATAAATGTACACCCAGGAACACCATGTGACTGAGAGGACAGAGATGGAGGTGATGCATCCACAAGCCAAGGAACACCGAAGATTGCCAGCAAACCACTGCATGGAACAGATTTCCCCTCACAGCCCCCAGACGGAACCAACCCTGCCAACATCTTGACCTTGGACTTCCGGCCTCCAGAACTGTGAGACAATAAATATCTATTGTTTAAAGCATTCAGTTTGCGGTCCTTTGTTCCAGCAGCCCCAGTAAACTGACACAGCTGTTCTCCCAATTTACCCCCTTAGACTTTGGCAGCTAGCTAGTAGGGAAAGAGGTGAGTATGGAGAAAATAGAGAACAAAAGGACACTGTCCCCTTCCTTCTACAGGCTTTCAGCTTGAAGCATAGGCTTGTCCTCACCCTGGGCATGAGAGAAGCTTTACATTAATTTGAATTTGATCACCTGGACATTTCAGTTAGAGTTGATACTAAGTCTATGTGTTTAAAGTGATAACAGATCTTAACTAAGAGGAAGAAAAATATGGGATCTTTCAGAGATTTCATCCAACAGTAGGGGAAGATTAACCCCTCTAGGTAAAGAGTAAAGAAAAAGTAAGTCAAAAAAAAAAAAATAGTGTATGGGGTCGGCCCAGTGGCACAGTGGTTAAGTTTGAGCACTCCACTTCAGAGGCCCAGAGTTCGTAGATTCGGATAACCTGGCTCAGACATAGCACCGCTTGGCAGGCCACGCTGTGGAGGTATCCCACATAAAATAGAGGAAGATTGGCACAGATGTTAGCTCAGGGCCAATCTTCCTCACAAAAAAAAGTAAAACAAAATAAATAATAAATTGTCACTGTGGTCAGAATCACATGCACCATGTCATATTTGTTCCACATCCTAGGTACGTAACTGCTCCCTACAACACCAGGCCCGAAAGTCCCCAGAAATGGCCAAGCTAATGCCAAATCATAGAGGTTCTTTGTTCTTGTTTTTGTTTTAATAAATCGCATTATAACCTGGTGTCTTAAAAAGTAAAATAGTTCTTTTCTTTATTCAATACATTCCTACTGTCTTCTTTCAATGCCTTTTCTCTTGCCCATTTCCAATTATTACGCTATAATTGTCCTTTGGATTAATTTGTTGCTGTGGCAGATTTTTGCAAAAATAACCAAAACTGTTAACCTTCCTAAATAAAAGCTCCTTAGCAATGTGACTTTTGAGTGCATCCCATCAAGAGGTGAAGTTTGTTAGATATCAGCTGGCCTTATGACTTGCTTTGATGTTGCCGGTCATAAGCTAGCACTTGTGAGACATTGTACTCTTGTGCCCTCTCTCTTGGAACCCTCCTCAGCCATGTGTTCAAGCTTTGGCTCCACGCTGAATCAAAGACCAGGATGAGCAGAAACAAGCCAGCTAGCCAGCACCCAGCCAAACTGGCAAATGGGTACAGACATATGAATGAGCTTAATCAAAGGCAGAAGCACCCAGACCTGATGAGCTCAACCCAAATTCCAACCCCCAGACCTGAGGAATAAACAAAGTGTTGGCTTTTAGCCACTAAATTTTGTGGTCATGTGTTACATAAGAAAAGTTGTTTCATATAGTCTCCAGCAACCAATTTCTATCTTACCAAATTTATAATTTCACTTTTATCAAATTCACAATTCATTTTATATCTACTTACTTGGTTCAGAGGCTAATAATAATGAGTGAGTAGTACTACACATATTGGGTGTCCATTAGCCTGCCTTGTATTAAATAATCAGAAAGAAAAGGTAAAATTAACACACTTCTAAAGAAAAGGATTAACTATCTGGAAATTATTTGGGTAACACAAGAAATAGACAATTAATGTAAGTAGCAACTTGCAGTAATTGATACATTTGCTTGTTTAAAATAATCTATTATTGACATTCTCTTTAGGTGAACTATTGTGATTTTCTTCATATTGTATTTTTTGATATTTGATTTTAACTCACAAAATGGATAGGTTATGAAGTAATAAGCAAAATGATGCATTAATAGCATGACGGCACCACTTTTAACCTTAAAGTTTTACTTAATCTGGAATTATCAAGCTACGTTTCAAAAATTTTTATACCTTTGAAACATAACATTATGATACTGAGAACAACTCATACTGGCTTCTGCACCCCACTGTGAAACCCAGACAGAGAACAAAGTGTGATGCAGAAATAATCATTATTCTTTGCTCTAATGCTGTGTAGGTGGAGATGATGCAGGATGAGAAAAATAAAACCTAGTGAATCTAAATGCTTAAATCTATCTGAAAATAGTAAGAATTGTTGAGTTAAAAGCCAATGGTTCACTGAAATCTTCTCTTTTAGTATCAGATGAACGAAAATGAATTAGTTGTTTTAAGAACACAAGTTGGTCTATTTGGGGGAATTAACCAAATGTTCCATCCTAATTAGAGTTCTACTCTGTCCTCGAACGTCCAACACCTCCCCTCCTGTCCTCACTTCCAGATGATGACCTTACTCCTGATTGCAGTCAAAACGGAACTTTCACAAGGTCTCCCCTTAGCAGCTAATCTCTCCTTGAATCTGTGGCCAAGCACTTGGCCTTCTCTTCTGTTACTATCAGTGAACTCCCAGCCAAAGTCAACTCCTCTAATTTCCTCTATATTGACATATTCCCTCTGTGACTTTCCTCTATATTTTCCTCATTATCCAGAGCTAATTTCTGTAATATCCCTATGTAAGTACAGAGGAAAATTGTGCTGGGCCATGGTTCTAGCACAGTAGTTACCAAACTGCGGTCCTCAGATGAACAGCAACAACAGCAGCAGTTTCATTTCACAGCTTGTTAGGAATGCAAATTTGTAGGCCCCACCCCAGGCCTATGAATCAGAAACCCCACGGATGGCGCCCAGCAATCTGTATTCTAACAAGCCCTCCAGGTGGTTCTGATGAATCCTAAAGCAACTGACTCCCATCTCTTCTGTAACAATTATCCTCTCTCTGCTAGATCATACTTGTTAGCATATAATCATAGTTTATTCTCTCCTATCTTCATGTTAAATGATATCTCTCATGAGCCCACATACTGTTCCTGCTACACCTGTCATGTTTTTCTTCTCTTATAGAAAAATCTCCTCAAAATAATTGCCTAGAACCAATTTTTCTCCTTTCATTTTTATTAAATTCACTCCAATGAAGCTTCTATTGATCCCATTCTATTGAAACAACTTTTAACAAGATCGCCAGTGACCATTATATAACCAAATCTATGTACTAGTCATAGTCCTCATCTTACTTGGCCTGAAGCGAAATTTGACCCAGCTGAATACCTCTTCCTTCTTGAAGGACTTGCTTTTCCCATTTGGCTTATAGGACGTTTCTCTTGGTTCTTTCCATATCTCAGTGGCCACCCTGTCTCCTTTGCTGTTTCCACATCAACTCACCAACCGCTAAATATTTAAGTGCCCCAAGGCTTAGTCCTAGGGTCTCTTTTTTATATATACTCACTTCTAAGTGGTCTTATTTAGTTTCATGGCTTTAAACGTTAGCTGTGTGCTCACATCTCCCATGTTGTTTTTTACAAACCTGCAACTCTCGCTTATGAATGATGATAGAATATTTGATTCGTGTGTTGCCCAATACACATTCTAATCAGAAAATTTTTAAAAAGCATGATGTTTTGTGATTTTAAACTGTCATTGTAAGCTCTGACATCTCGCTTGATGGAGTAAGGCAATTGACAAATCCTTTCCCCAAGAAAGCAACTATAAAATTGGATGTCAAAGCAATCATTTCAGCACTTGGGAAACAAATTTTCCCAAATAGAAGCATTTATTCATGAAAACTGCTGAACTTCAGGTAAGAACAGCACCAGTCTGTGGAGTTCTTGCCTAGGGATCCAAAGCCCCTCACCCTCTATGCTCTGTCAGGGCAGCAACTTAACCAGGAAGGGACCGGCTATGAAAATCAACAGTTTTGCTACCTCTACAGAGAGAGCTTACTTGATTCAGAATGCTGTTTGTTTAAGTGGCAATCTCAGCAATAAGTGAACAGGAAGGTCCAGTGGCTCTGTTAGCCTCAGGTTAGCATCTAGTTGGGGACAAGAAACGAACCAGTGAACTAGCCTGATGCGTAACAGAGATTTCCTGGAGGTGAGACAGCCAGAGGAGGCTTGATAGCCTCTCCATGTATTGCCTGGAAATTATGCACAGGTGATCATCATCAGAGACTCAAGAGAACCCAAATCTCCCATAGATTCCTTCTCAAGAAAGTCTGTGTTCATGTGAAGAAGAGATCTCAGGATAAAATAAAAGCCAAGGTGGACTTTAAATGATCTGTAGTTTGAATGTATTCCCAGCCAAAACAACTCCATGAGCAGAGAATGGAAGCCTATTGGCTCAAGGTGTTTGAACACAAAATTTGACAAATATTTGGCAGAATATTGAGTTATGCAGACACGGGACAAACCCTAGAAATCCAGACTTACAAATAAAATTTCTAAAAAATGATCAGTAACATAAGTGACCACATATCACGATAAAGAGAGACATCAGAGATCTAGTCCATGCAAGTTAGTGAATGAACAAACAAACAATGACAACTCTCAAAGGGAAAAACTTCAGAATCTAGAGTTGTCACAATATATTATCTAAAATGTTTGATATTCAACAAAACATTTATGTAATGGCAAAGAAACGACAGAGTATAGCCAACAAGGAAAAAAAAAGCAATCAATAAAAACCATCTCTGAACGTTCCTTTGTGTTTAATTTAGCAAGCAAAGACTTCAAAGAGGCTATTCTAAATATATTTATAGAAGGAAAGACACCATATTTAAAGAACTAAAGGAAAGTATGAGGACAATGATGCAACAAACAAAGAATATCAATAGAGAGATTGAAATTATAACCAGAAAATGGAAATTCTATAATTAAAAAATAAAAGAACTGAAATAAAAGTTCACTAAAGGGTCTCAAAGATTTTAGATTGCAAAAAACAAAAATAATCAGTGAACGTGACAATGTATCAATAGAAATTTTCCAATATGAAAAACAGAGGGGCAAAGATTGAGTAAAAGTGAGCAAACCTTCCTAGACCTGTGAGATAATATCAAGCATATCAGCATATGTATATGGGAATCACAAGAAGAGAGGAGAAAGAGAAAGGGGCAGAAAAGTGTTTAAAAAAATAATGGGCAAAATTTAACGAAAAACATGAATCAACAGATCTAAGATGCTTAATAATTTTCAGGTAAGATAAACACAGAGAAGCACACCTGGACATATTGTTGATAAACTATTGAAAGTAAAAGACAAGGAGAAAATCTTAGAAGCAGTAAGAGAAAAGTAACTCATTGCAGACAGTGGAACAGTAAAATGATTAATGACTGACCAATCACTACAAATTACAGAAGCCAGAAGGTAGGAGAATTACCATTCAATGTTCTGGGGCATAAAAACTGTCAGCCAAGAATTCTATATTCAGCAAAGCTATTCTTGATAAAATAAGGCAAAATAAAGATAATCCTAGATAAACAAAGACTGAGGGAATCTATTGCTAACCTGCTTGCCTAACAAGAAATACTAAAAAATGGCTGAAAGAAAATACTACTGGTGGTAACTTGAATTCACAGGAAGATGTGAAGAGCACTAAAAAACATAAATACATGAGTTGATGTAAAAGATTTTATAGTTTTATTTCTTCTCTTAACTTCTTTTTAAAAACATAAGATTATGTTATGTAATAAAAATAAAACTATACTAATAGGCTTACAAAATATAAAGATGTAGTAAATATAACCATAATTACAAAAAGGCATGGAAATGAAAAGGAGATATATTGGGGTAAACTTTCTCTATTTTTCTATATTTAAGTTAGCATTATTATGAAGAAGAAGATTGTGATAAATTCAGATGCATATTGTAATTTTTAGATAAATCATTAAGAAAATAACAAAAATATAGTAAACATACAACAGAATAATTAAGGATTGTACATTAAAAATATTTGTCTAACACAAAATGAGGTAATAAGGGGGACAGAAGAACAAAAAGGACATGAGACAAATATATAACAAATAGCAAATTGGCAGATATAAATCCAACTGTATCAGTAATCACATTAAGTGTGAATGCACTAGACATTGCACTCAAAAGGCAGAGATTGTCAGGCTAGATAGAGAAGAAAGGACAGAGAATCAAGCAAGTCTATATGTCATCAACAAAAGAGACACTTCTGATTCAAAGACATAAACATTTGAAATTAAAGGGATAGAAGAAGAGATACCATTCAAACAGTATCCAGAAGACAGCTAAAGTGTCTTTGTTAGTATCAGACAAAGCACACTTTAATCCAAGAAATATTACTATAGACAAAGAAGGATATTTCAAAATGATACAAGGACCAATACATTAAGAGAACATAATAAATATAAATGTATATGCACCTAATCACAAAATGCATTAAAAAATACTTGGAGCAAAACCTGAAAGAATTGAGAGGAGAAATAGAAAATCCACCAATCATGGTTGCATATTACAATACTCCATTCTTAATAACAGATAGAATAACTAGACAGAAAATGAACAAGTGTACAGAAGATTTGAGAAGCACTATTGATCAATCTGACCTAACTGGCTTTTACAGAAGCATCAGAGAATGACTGTGTAATACACCTTCTTTTTAAATGCCCACGAAGCATTCACCAGGACAAACATTCACTGAGACCGTATGTCCTAATAATTTTAAAAAGATTTAAGTCATGCATAATCTATTCTCTGACCAAAACAGAATTAAACTAGACATCTACAATGTAAAAAAATCTAGGAAAACTCCAAACATTTAGAAATTAAACAGCACACCTCTGAGTAATCCAATGGTCAAAGGAGAAACCTCAAAGGCAATTTTTTAAATATTTGAACTGTATGAAAACAGAAACAATATATAAAAATCATGGGATGCAGTGAAAAGAATACTGAGAGGGAAATTACGTTTTAAATGTTTCTGTCCAAAAAAGAAGAAAGGTTTTAAATCAATAGCTAAGATTTCACTTCAAGTAACTAGAAATGATCAGGCTGTTTGTAGAAATTAAAAAACTGATCCTAAAATGTATATGGAAAGGAAAAGTCCCTAGAAATACCAAAAACATTTTGAGTAAGAAGAATAAAGTTGGAAGATTTATTCTACCCAATTTCAAAAGTTACGCTAAAGCTACTGTAATCAAGACAAGTGGTATCAGCATAAGATAGACATTATAAATCAATGAAACAAAATCAAGACTCCAGAAATAAACCCTGATATTTATGTTTAATTTATTTTTCAGAAAAGTGCCAAGATAATTCAAAGGGGGAAGAATAATCAATATAATAAATACTTCTGGGGCAATCAATTACCCACACAAAATAGTGATTTAGACCCTTACCTCACATCATATACAAAATTTAACTCAAAATAGATCATAGACCTAAATTTAAGAGTTAAAACTATGAAATGACTAAAATAAAGTATTTATGATCCCGAGTTAGGCACAGAGTTCTTAGACATAACATCATAGCAAGAGCCATAAAAAACAAATTGATATATTAGACTTCACTAAAATTAAAATTTTTGTGCCTTGAAAGATACTATTTAGACCTGAAAAGACAAGCCACTTGCTGGGAGAAAATATTTGCAGGTCATGTTTCTAGTTAAGGATGTGAGTCCAGATGTATGGGAAATGTGTGGGAAATCCTTACAGCTCAATGATGAAAGGGCCAAGAGACCAGTTAGGAAATGGTTAGAAGACTTAAGTGTACGTATCACCAGAGAAGACACACAAATGACTAGTGGTCATTATCATTAATCATTAGGAAAATGCAAATGGAAACTGGATGAGTTGCCACTACACACCCACTAAAATGGCTATGATCAAGAAGACAGACAATGCCAAGTGTTGTTGAGACCAAGGAAAAACTGGAATCCTAAAGGGTTGCTATTGGGAATGTGGACTGGAGTAATTTCTTTGGAAAAAAAGCTTGGCAGTTTCTTAAAAAGATAATCCTAAATTTGTCATGCATCTCAAAGTTTCCACTCCTGGGATTTACCCAAAGAAGTGAAAATATTTGTCCACAAAGGCTTGTGTGCAAATATTCCTAGCAGCATTATTCATAATAGCCAAAAACTGGCAACATTCAGGTGTCAGACGACTGGTGAATGGATAAACACAATGTGGTGGGCCAACATTATGGCGTGCTATTCAACAATAAAAAGGAGTGAAATACTGACATGCGTTAACATGGATGAACTGAGAAATATTATGTTAATTAAAGAATAAGGATGCAAAAGAATATATATTGTATGACTCCATTTGTATCTAATGCCCAGAAAAGACAAACTTAGAGAAACAGAGCAAACTGGTGGCTGCCTAGGGTTTCGGGTAAGAGTGGGAATTGACTGCCATCGGGATCAGGGGAGTTTTTTGGGTGATGGAAATGTGCTGAAATTCAATGTGTTTTTAGAAAACAAACACAAACATTCCTTAACTTGGTGGTTTTCAAAATGGGCTGCTTTGATAGCTCCTAAAAGAGTTTTGCAGCTCTCTACACCCCATCATACATTTTAAGTTAAAATCTAAAATTCCTTATAATTTTAAACCACTTCAAAGGACTTAACTTCAGAGGTAGGATAAATATTAGCATTTTTAAATAAAACTGGTATATCACTCCTTTAAATTTTATCCAATGGACTCTAAATTCATTTTCATTATGCATTTGGCAGAATTAGAACAGCACATCAATAGCTGAAAGAGAAGAATTAATCCCTATTCAACAAAGCCAATTTTTTGACGTTCAGGAGCATTATGCTTAAGATGGCATTGGGGAACAATTTGCCCTATATCTGTTCACGAGTAGCGATTCTGATTTTATGAATTCAGTTTAATCAACCTTGTAGAAATTAACAACAAAACAAGTGAAAACATGAGTAAATGAGATGCTAAACGAGCAGTGTCTTAATCATTGTTGATGGGTGCATTATTTAAATATTATCTGCAACGTACTCTCTTAAGGTTAATATAAATCTAATAAGTACATGGAAGAGATTAATGGCTACATAGAGAAATTGTTGATGGTTGACAGCAAGCAGAAAACTTGCACCCAAATAAAAATAAATGTTGCTTTAATGTCTGCAGCAATCTCTTAGAAAAGTTGATGAAAACGTATGTCCAGAAACTAAATAAATTTTCAAAAATAAAACTGATTTACTTCTAGTCTATATTCCTTCTATTTGAAGAAATAGCATCTGTCAAGATTAACGTGGAACTTTTCCTCTTCCTATTTCTTGAAACTGTTCAAAGTCTGCATGTGATCCAGACTAAGACTCATCAAGAAGCGCCTCCTTACTATGAAAATGGTAAAAATGCAGAGTGCACTTTATGGCAGATTAGTATTTTGCGTCATACTATTTTTGCAAATCTTGAAGATTCTAGGACAGGTAAATAGATAATTCATGGAGCTTTGTAATAAGTTTGCTTCCTGGAGGAAATAAAGAACTTCTGCTGTCTTACTGTTTCTTGGGGACATTCTCCTTGCTTTGTTCTCATGAGCCTTTCCCTCACAAAGCTTGCATTCATTGACAGTAGTTGGGAGAGTAGAAGGGAAAGGCTCATTAAAGAAATATTATTATCACAACTTCCACTCCACTCTATAATATATCCCAATATGGGTCAAAATATTTCATTTCATGAAAATACATATATGTTTTGCAGAAAGGAAGCCAGACTTGGCAAAGGGAGACACCGAGCTGCAATTCAGGTCCAGCAATAGCCTCAGCCAACCACATGGGGGACCTGAAGCTAAAATTCTTGTCAGTCCCAGGGAGGGCATGACCATGACTAAGGAAGTTGACAGCCAAAGACATTCCATTGAGGGGCCGGCCCCATCTTCAAGTGGTTAAGTTTGCGCACTCTGCTTTGGCGGCCCAAGGTTTCACTGGTTTGGATCCTGGGCATGGACTTAGCACCACTCATCAGGCCATGCTGAGGTGGTGTCCCACACAGCACAACCAGAAGGATCTACAACTAGAATATATAACTATGTAAAGGGGGGCTCTGGGGAGAAGAAGATAAAAAAAAGATTGGCAACAGATGTTAGCTCAGATGCCAAACTTTAAGGAAAAAAGAGAAAAGACACTCCATTGAAAGCTCTCTCAGAAGACAGGGCAACAAATCTTTCCTTGATTAGAGATCTGGGTAGCTCATCTCGACATCCATCACTCTGTATCAGGAATCCCTTAGAAAGTGCTTGTTTACCCTAAGAACACAGGTACTCCATTTGTGAATGCTACTAATACTTCACTGTTTTCCAGAAAGGGAGTCATTTTATCTGAGTATGCACATAGGTTTCCTGGATTTGGAGAGTAACAAGATTAAATGTGGCACAAAAAAGGAGAGGCAATGTGGTGAAGAAGATGGATGTTGACGCTGCAATTCCCTTTCCATGTTTCTCTTTCTCTCTCTCTTCTCTTCCTCTCTCCCCCTTTCTTTCTCTCTTTTCCCTCATCATCTCCAGTTTTGCCAGCAGAAATCCACTTTTAGAGCAAGATTAAGACTGGAATTGAATAGCACAGTATGGGGCCTTGAAAGTAAGATAAAGGATTGATTTGAGAACATGGTGCAAAAGTAGAAACAAATGTCAAGGATTGCTGAGAAAAAAATAATGCGCTGATGGGATTTTATATGTGGGAGTAGAGGTAAATTTAGAAAACTCCAAGATTCCTGTTCAGAATCTAGTTTCTTAAAGATTTGATTCTGAGCAAGGCCTTATTCAAGTGACATATTTTTAAAAATAAATTTCTCAACATTCTAACAGATGAACTGAAAAAGACAAGGTAAGGGCAGAGAAACTATTAGGATACCAATATCAGGATTCAGGTGAGCTGACGAGGACAATGGAGACAGCCAAGAAGATATATTAAAATCAATGAGAAGGCGACCTTTTGGAAATAAGTGGCTGAAAGGGATGAGAAGTCAGAGGATATCTAAGATTCCAAACCAAACAGAGATAGGAATGGGAAGAACACCCATTTGGAGAGAAATGTTATGCCTATTTTTAGACATGTTGAAATTTGCATGGAACAATCAAGTCAAATGTTAACTAGGCACAGATCAGGGCTTAGGAGAGGACAGGGCTGGGAAAAGAGATTTTAATAGATTCATACTGAATAAAAGAAATACAATGTTTTAAATATACATTTCGAACTATTTGATTTTTCCAGTTTCTACTAAAAAGAAGATAATGGACCCATAAAGATGTCATTAATAATGCTTTTTTTTAAAGGGCTCTATCCAGGGACCAGCCCGATGGTATAGTGGTTAAGTTTGCGGGTTCCCTTTCAATGGCCTGGGGTTTGCAGATTCGGATCCCGGGCATGGACCTAGCACTGCTCATCAAGCCATGCTGTGACAGCATCTCAAATAAAATAGCAGAAGATTAGCCCAGATGTTAGCACAGGGCCAATCTTCCTCACAAAAAATAAATAAATAAATAAATAGGTTCTATCCAAACTAATTTCACTTTTAGTCTTTCGGCCCTTAAATTTCAAGTATCCTTATTTTAATTAACTATGATTTAATCATTATTTCACATTAAGATTGACTATATTTTTAACTATACTTTCATATGTAATAAATCAAAATACACATAAAATACAATTATTAACTTATAATTTTGGTTGCATTACAAGGTGGGAATATAAGATTTGGAGATTTGGCAAGTGATTAAAAATTTTAATATTAATTCAACTGAATGTATTTCTCTTTATCTATAGTACTGCAAATTTGCTCTCACCATGACATTTATCAAATTAATTACCAATGATGGCAATGAGTTTAACTGCTGCAATTGGAAGTTTTTTGGACATTGTATTTGTACCAAATACTGGCTGGAGTCACTAATTGAAATTAGTATTCTATCCATGTAAAACAAATACTTTTGATTTTCTTTTTTAAAAAAGATAGAGATAATTCCATAGGCATCCAAAACTCTTGATTAAAGCAATGCTCTTGACAAGAGGCTTTTATCATTCTCAAAGATAAAAAAGATTATAATTATAAAAAGGTAATTTTAGTAATTCATTTTTATCGTAAGCCAGGATTACTCTTGATTGAAGCAACGCATAATTCAGTAATGTAAAATGCTACTTCTGGAGATGTAGAAAAATGTTTTTTGAAAAAGAATGTAAACACCCATCAAAGTTGAATCATGGATTTACTAAGTCCAACATAACTCTGATGGTGCAGAACAGGTGTTGATTTCCTAATTTGGACAGACACATGTGATCTTCTCTGAAAAAACTCTGGTTAAGTAGAGAGAATTTCAGCTATTCCTCAGTACTCTTTTCATCTCCATCTTCTCTGTAAAGCAAAAGTTTTGCCAAAGTCTGACCAGGTAAATAATAAATGGGTACTAAGCGCTATCTTGTAAAACATGAGTGCTGCATTTTAATGCAGGGGGAATAAGATAAAGATGAATGTGTAGCATCAATGTCTGAGAAGCTTAAGAGGAAACCCGGGGACTTCTGGAATCTGTAGATCCATATGGACAAACATAAAACTTGCACATCAAATCACGCAACAGATAATTCCAGGTAAACTGTGGCTTTCAGTAAGAAAAGCAAAATAAAACTTCCAGAAGATAATGTAGGAAAATATCTTCGTAGCCTTGGTATAGGGAGAGATTTTTTTAATAATATCCAAAAAGCATTACCCTTAAAGGAAGAGATCAATAAATTAAGAAT
Organism: Equus caballus; assembly: GCF_041296265.1. Lineage (NCBI taxonomy): Eukaryota > Metazoa > Chordata > Mammalia > Perissodactyla > Equidae > Equus > Equus caballus. The sequence goes on along the minus strand of NC_091710.1, from coordinate 34,789,516 downwards.
ATTAAATTAAAATTAAGAATATCTGTTCATCAAAATAGATCATACAAAACACCCCATGCAACACATATAACCAACAAAAACCTGAATATGAGTATCCAGAATGTTTTAAAAGCTTGTATGGGGGCCAGCCCCATGGCCTAGTGGTCAAGTTTGGTGCACTATGCTTCCGCAGGCCGGGTTCCTGGGTTTGGATCCTGAGCATGGACCTACACTCATCAAGCCGTGCAGTGGCAATGACCCACATACAAAAATAGAGGACAACTGGCACAGATGATAGCTCAGGGCTGATCTTCCTCCACCAAAAAAAGAGGAAAATTGGCAATGGATGTTATCTCAGGGCAAATCTTCTCCAAAAAAGAAAAAAAAAAAAAAGGCTTGCGTAAGTCAATAAGAAAATGTACAGCAAACACAATAGAAAATGGGCAAGAGTTACAAAGAAGAAACTAACAATTGAAAGTATCCTCAAACTTCGTTAGTCATCAGGAAAATTCTAGTTGAAACTTCCATGAGATATTACTACGTATGAACCAACATGACTAAAACTGGAAGGAATGGCACCATCAATCACTGTCAATGACATGGAGCAACAGGGACTCAACATTCCTTGTAGGAGAGTAAATGGGTGCAACTATTTAGAAAGAGCATTTTATTCACTGCTAATTTGTTTGTTTTTGTTTGGTTGGGTTTTGTGAGGAAGATTGGCCCTGAGCTAATGTCTGTTGCCAATCTTCCTCTTTTTGCTTGAGGAAGATTGCTGCTGAGCTAACATCTGTGCCGATCTTCCTCTATTTTCTGTGTGATGCCCCCACAGTGTGGCTTGATGAGGGTGCTATGTCTACACCTGGGATCCGAACCTGTGAACCCCAACTCGCTTAAGCAGAGCGTGCACAAACTTAACCGCCACCCAGGGGGCCGGCCCCAATTCACTGCTAATTTGAACAGACATGTAACACAAAGATCCCACCAACTACTCCTAGGTATATTACCAACAGAAATATACGTACCTATGTTTATATCTGCATATGTATGTATACATAATAATTCCAATTAAATATATTTCCAAGGCAGAGAAAACTAAACTATTGTATTAGAAACCATGATAATGGCTACATTTGGAAAGAAAGGGGCTTTAATACTTTGAGGGAGCTACAGGACGTGCTTCTGGACTGCTGTCAGTTTTCTACTTTGACTTGGACAGCGTTTACTTTATGACTTGGGTGTTTACTTTATGAGAATTTATCAAGTTGCATGTTTATATTTTTTGAATACATTGATATCCTTCACAATGAATGTAAAATAAAGTCGTGAGGAAAAGTATTTCCAAACTAGGAAATCCGTTTAAAATTGAACAACTTTTTTTTAAATTATTTTCTTGAGGTCATATTGGTTCATAACATTGCATAATTTCAGATGTACATTGTTATATTATCAGTTTCTGTATAAATTGCATTGTGTTCACCGCCAATAGTCTAGTTTTTAATCCATCACCAAACATTTGTGTCCCTTTACCCCTCTGCCCTCTCCCATCCCCTTCCCCTCTGGTCTATGGTCATACCACCCTGAATGTGCCAGATTTCATCTGATCTTGGAAGCTAAGAGGGTCGGGCCTGGTTAGCACTCAGATGGAAGAAAATTTTGTTTTTTAATAACTATGGATCTTCCTATTTCTAAATGAAGAGGAACTTTGTTACCTAAACAGGCAGATATTTCAGACTGACAAAATACAGAATTCCTTCAGTGCCTTATGTAGAAAACAGAAACTCTTGCCACCTCACAAAGCAGAGTTCTATTCACCGAATTTCATTGAGTAAAAACTAAGGAAAAGTTATCAAGAGGGCAGAGAAAGAGAGTCCCATGCTAATGGGAGATTGTCTATGCCCTTTTCCATGTCATTTCATCGCAGAAATTTGTTTGATTCTGTGAAGCCTGTTAATTTCAAAAAAAAATGAAGGATCATAAGAGAGTTCAACCTCCATGCTACATTGTTTTTAAAATTTTTTATTTGGAAAATTATTTTTCCCTCGTATTGTGTGATGAGAATCCTGCTCTGCAAAATATTCAGGTCTTAGACAGAGTCAAGTTCCCTCGAGAAACACAAATTAATATTTTTAGAGGCCAGATTCTTTTCATGTCAGAGCTTAATGCTGATAAGCAGCATATAGGCAGCCTGAAAGATTGTATTTGTCAGATTAATCTGAGTCCCCCAAAATGCGACACACCTCTGAAGTTGCTTGTTAGGTGAACTGAGAGCTGTAAGGCTTCCAGAAAAACAACTGGATGCATTGGGACCTATACTTGTCTCTGAAGTAAGACCAAAGACTGAATTCTGCTCTGAGCGAAGAAAATCAATGTGAAAAGCAGTCTCTTTATTTTTTTATATCCCATGAGTAATGGTAAAATGTTGAGTGAAAGAAATGATGAAAACCTTTCTAGGTTATTAAACTGCTTATATTGCCCTTGAAACATGGAGCCCAAAGTCAATTCTTTCTGTTGGACAGAAAGTAAAAGCCTGGATTTTGAATTTGGGGCTTAATAGAGTATTAAGAAATAACAAGGTAAGTGACAAGCCAGCTAGTCCTTGAGCATGCGCCAAGACTGTTATTAGAAGAAATCAGACCCTGTCCGTAGGAAGTATTCAGACCGAAATGAAACCAAATTGACTACCTGGACCGGTCCAGCATTACAAAGCAGCAGAAATCATTGTACTTTCCAGCGCAGGCCACAACTAAAGCAGTAAATCAGAGAATAGGTTCCATGACCTTTCTTTTTTGCCCATAAAATGTAGTCTGCTCTGGTACAGAACTGCATAAAACATAAAGAGAAATCTATTTCAATTAAAGAAAACCCTGAAGCGGAATAAGGGAGGACCCCTTGTTCTGGCTGATAATTTCATTCTTAGTTATTATCATGCTGGCCATTCAGCCCGCCAACCCCTTCTCCAATTTAGAAGTTGTCTCACATACCAGCTGCCTCACTGGAAAAATAAAAGAATGTATAATCAGAAAAAGAAGCCCCACCTGAGACTTGTCCCAAATAATCAGGAAAAGGTACTTCCTCAGCATCTCAGCCCATTTGGCACCCTCTGTCTGAAGGCAAGATACGGTTTCACTTTGCTTTAGGGAGGCTAGGAAGAGAAATCCCTGCACAATTTTATATTTCTCTGGATGCAGCAAATTATGTAGATTTTTTTCTCCTGAATTACTCCCAGATAATTGCCTTAAATCTCTGCTATGGAAATACCAGTCTAGCCTATGTGTACCAACTCATAAACATCAACCATAGTTCTTACAATAAGTGGAGCTTTATTTAATACACAGTAATATATACCTCCCAAATTATATGTCAGTGCTGTTCAAGACTTTGAATCTATCTCTTTTAACTCCACAAATGAGATATATCATTATCAATTTACATAGTTACTTGTTTAGGCTTACCCACAGGTCTACCATTTTCAGAGCTGGCTAGTCTTGCTTCTCAGATCTTCTTTCATGGATCAGGTTTCTTCTTCCTGAACCACATTCATTAAGAGTTCTTTAATATACTCTGTTGGTAATAAACTTTCTCAGTTTTTATTTGTCTGAAACTGTCTTCATTTCAGTCTCATCCTTGAGACGTTTTTCCCGCGTCTATAATCCTTGAGTGATTATTTTCTTTCACTCTTTTAAATCTGTTGGTGGCTTCCATTGTTACTCTTGAGAAGAAAGGCATCAGTTTAACTACTATTCATTTATGTGTAACCCACTTTTCATTCTGATAGCTTTTAAGATCCTTTATTTTTCTCTGATTCTTTTTCTGTAGTATCTATGATGCATAGATTGAATTTATCTTTATTTTATTTGGTATACATTTTACTTTCCATATTTGAGGCTTATTCTCTTTAATCAGTTCTTGGTATTTATCAGTTTTCATATGTTTGTATTTTTATATATAATATATTTCTCATTGTGTTTCTTCTCTCATTTACTCATAGACTTCAGAGCACATCCATATTAGACTACTTCACTCTATCTTCCAGTTCTGTTTATACCAAGAGGGAACGAGAAGTAAACGACACACTCAAATTAGAAAAAAATTCAAAGAAAAATTGTACATGAAATGTCTTTGTAAAAGGAAGATTAGCAACACATGTTCACTCAGGGCCAGTGGTCCTCACACACAAAAAAATTATGAAATTGTGCATCTTAAAAGTGTGCAACATATTATATGCCAACTACCTCAAAAATACTATTTAAAAGGTTTCTTATTTTATAATAGCACTCTTAACATTACTTCACAAGGCCACTGGTTGTACCACAATAATTCCTAAATGTATTTCAGCAACAGTCAACATGCACATTGTTAACGTGTTCAATACGAAGATTTTCTCTTTTCCTTTTAGAATTTTCTTCCCTGATTCATAGACTAGAATTAAGCCAGTTCCTGCTTTATTTTCTCATGACCTCTCTTATGCCCCTTCATTCCAAACTAATTCAATTTCTCAATGTATCTGTAAAAAGGAAAAAGAGAGTTTGATAAAATTTTCTGAAAAAATAAGTCATTGTGCTTAATAATCATCATGGATGAACGGAGTGCTTCAATTCTGATCACTACGCTACATGCTGGAGATGGTAAACCAGCCCCTGCCCTGGGAGATAATACCTCGTTACACTGAAACATCTAAGACTGGTGCAAACTTTTGCATTCAGATACAAAGTTAATACATGCACCGCCCTGCTCTGTTTATAGGTTGCGAATACACACACAAATAAGTCCTTTCAATAAATCCTATTGGAAGGATTGTAACCATTATTTAGCAAAACAATACATAAATACATAAAAACTTTAAGTGAAAAGATGACTTAGGTAGAAAAATGTCTAGGGTTGAAAATTCAGATTTTGCAAAAGGTCACCTGTACATTCTAGCGTCTCTTGATACTTAGATCTTATTTTTCTTGTAATTCTCTCCTAAACTCCCAGGAAACGAATTTTAAAAGTTACTATTACCAATGTGTATAAGGCACTCTGCTAGCTTCTGAGGATATGAGGCTGAAGACATTCCTGAGCCTTCAAAGAGTTCTCAAACTAGTGAGGGAGACAGATACACACCATATACACACACACACCACACACACACTCACACATGCACGCTAACATACGCAATCCTAATAACTATGAATATTGGGCACCTCCTAGGGCTTCATGCTCTCTAAGCTTCATAAACACCCTTTAAGATAGATAACATTATCTTCATTATACAGGTAAGAAACAGGCAGCTAGATGTTAAATAATTTTTCCAAAGGTCACACGGCTAGTAGCAAAGCCTATTACGATAAGCTACTTATTACAATTATAAGAGACCTCATAGTCTAAAAATTACGCAAGTCTTTACTGAGGACAAAGGTCAAAATATTTAAAATCATGTTTGTTCCGGAAATTTTCAGATGTATTGCTATAGTAACTATGCTGGAACCAAATTAACATAATTGCTAAAAAACAAATATAGACAAGATGTTATAAGGGCATAAAGAAACAAGTTAATAATACTTTAAAAACACACTTATTAACAAAATTTTTAAACATAGTCAAATGTAAAAGTGCAACAAATGGCTTCAAACTCTCACCATACAGATAACCCCAATTATTTTATTAAAACTAAAATAAAACAAAGTAAAAGTAATACATGTACAAGATAGAAATTCAAACAATATAGTTAGGGATTATTTTTAAAATAATGTACCTTCACCTCCACCAAGCCTTTTGCTCCAAAGTAAACACTGTCAAGTTAAAATGTCGAAGTGTATAATACATTCTATTCAAATCATGCACATAGATACATTTACAGATGTATTCCATATTTGAATTAGAACAATAACACAGGGGCCAGCCGATGGCATAGGGGTTAAGTTCGTGTGCTCTCCTTCGGCGGCCAGGGACTCACGGGTTCAGAACCCAGGTGCAGACCCACAAAACCACTCATCAAGCCATGCTGTGGAGGCGTCCCACATACAAAAGGGAGGAAGATTGGCACAGGTGTTAGCTCAGTGACAATCTTCCTCAAGCAAAAAGAAGAAGGTGGGCGACAGATGTTAGTTCAGGGCCAATCTTCCTCACCAAAAAATAATAATAATAAAAATGAAACAATAATACACCCTATTCTGCACCTTTTTCTTAGATTTTTCTAATAAATCTTGGAACTACTTTCAGTTATTTCATTGTTTTAAATGCTACATATCACTTTGTTACATGAACATATATTAGCCGAAAGGAATGAATCATTATTTCAAACAAAGTTTATGATTGCTTGTAGCTCACAAGACAAAATCACGTTTGTCTTTATACATCTCTGATATGCTCCTTTAAGTCTTTAGTATCAACCTGCCAAGTTCCAGCAGATGGCGCTATGATAACATGCCAGGAAATGGGAATTAGCTACTGGGACGCCAAGCTGTTTAGTCAGCAAAAGGACTGTCTCTTTTCAATGAAAAAGCAATGTCACAAATGCCATTCTTTCACAATAAAAGGACGATTTAGGACAAAATAGCATCAAGTAATATGTGCTTCAGTATTTCAAGTGTTAGTTTAAAAGCCTTACAAAAGTATAGTAACAATAGGAAATAGGTCAGATGAAGATCTGAGCGCGTATAATAAAAGTACTAGGATTTTTTAATAGCTTGTCATTTCTGCATACAATATCCGAATGATCTTCACAGAGTCAAAAGTTAAAAGTTATCTTCATGATACAGGTTAGAAAGCTGAAATTCTCATGCTTTGTAAAATCTTAGTCCAGAAACAGGTCTCAAATGTGGGTCTTCTAACTCCAAAATATTGAGCTGTTCCTAATCCACCAATTCATTTGCTGCATCTACTTTTGGGTTTTTTGTTGGTTTTGCTTACTTGTTTGTGCATGAGAACTATACATAATAACATTTTTAAGATGAGATAGTACATTCATATTCAATTAGTACAACCAATTTTAAATCACCCAATTGAGAGAAGAGGAAAAAAAGGATAAAGGAAAGATAAAGAAATCTGAAAGAGGTACAGGGAAAGGGTAATGAATACAGAGGAGGTAAGAAAAACTGAAGGACTGAAAGAATGAGAAAGGAAGATGCAAATACAATTGGACAGACTTTGAGCTGGTGTTAGAGTCTATCCTCAGCGCTGATTACACACTCTGCTACTTCTAGCTAGAACCACTTATCCACAGTAGACAGAAATAGTTTGACGGCTCTAATTCTTGAATGTCTTTATGTAGACAACATGTGATATGTGCATGTGGAAAATGACAGATAAACATTTCGGTACTTTAAGTTAACATCACCTAAAAATGTGCACTGGATTCTTTACCAGGTTTTTCGGCAAGAAGTTGAGCAATTTCATACTCTTAAATCCTACTTCTCATCTACAAAAGGGAGAATTTGAAAATATAGAGTTATTGTGAGCCTTAAATGAATTGGTCACAGAGCGGGTACGTAAACGTTAATTTCATTTTAGCTGCTACACAATGCCTGTGTATTTTGGCATTAAACCACTAAGCCTGCGTGATCTGACCCATGTTTACTTCTCCAGCCTTATCGTGTCCCAGGTTTCTCTTCAATCACAGCAAGCACCAGGTTCTTCCAGATTTTTGTTTGCTTTGTTTTGTGTGTGTTTTTACTTCACTGTGCTCTTTTCCTCTTTAAACCCCTTTTTATCTTTTCTTTCTTTTTTTTTTTAGTGTCATATGTTCACAAAACTGTAAACAGCAAGGTAGGGACTTTGCTTGATCACGCCTATTGTGAAGCATCCAGGTCACAGCATAGAGCTTAATATATTCCAGTTATTCAATTAAACCCTGTGAAGTTCATGACTTCAGACAAATTAGTATGGTAATATCTCTAATTGCTAATGAAGAAATCAATTTTTCTTCCAGCATAGAACCAGCAAAAACTAGATACCACGTCTGTCTGGTAGACCAGGTCTTATTTAGCTTGTTTTCATCACAATGTGTTGGAAATTTCTGGACACCAATTGATCAGTCAATCTCTGTCAGTGTAATGTCAGAAGGTGAGCTTCTATTGCCTACGCAGCCTCCAGTGCTCTGCCTAGAACTGGATTCTTCACTATCCAGGACTCCAAGTTTCCAAGGCTCACTCAGTCCTGGGAGCTGGTAGGCATAGACAACAGCTAGGTTTTGCATGGGAAACAAGGTAACTGCTTCAAAGTGAAATGTTTTCTGATTCTTTTCATTACCTCCCTTAGAGCAGAATTATTAAGTACAAGGTGTCATCCATCCACTTTACTCTCACCTTAAGGCAGGTTAAATGGTGACAGCCAATCACACACTAACTTGAGACACTAAATAGGCAGCATAAAACAAGTCACAATAATTTGCAGACAAAGAAGCCCAGAACAAGAGATTCTTTAGGTATACCTATTTCCCCCTTCTCAATGTTATCTACATTCCTAGAAATGATCCTCACAGACGTATTTTACTTAAGAATAATAGACAACAGTCATTATCAGATAATTCCAACTTTCCCACCAGAAAAGAAAAAATGTCACTGGATAAATGCCAGAATGATCATTTCTATAAGAGGAGATTAGACTGAGGATCTTACAACTAATTCCAAACTTGAATATTAACTCTTGGTTGGATTTTAGAAAAATCCCAAAGCATACTAATAAATTAGAAAGCCACTTTGTAACCAGATTCTCATTTCTATTCAATATGGGGTTCATGCCATGTTCCTTGATTTGGTAAAGAAAAAGAATGAGCAATGGGGAGGAAGCCTCAATCTTGATTCTCTTTTTCATCCCAATTCTCTCCCTAGAATTTCCACTTGGATCCAAGCATTTTCAAACAGTAGATAAGGCTCAGAGCTAAAAGTTATCTGCCTTCCTTCCCATTAGTTAAACCAGAAAAATATGGAACACATACTGAGGCACAAGATAGATTTTTCTTTCCCTGAAATACAAGGGAATTCTAATTATAACTGGTATTTCAAGACTGTAGTTGTTTTCGCTATCTTCAATAGAATGTTATTTTATTTTGTATGTCTACAAATTTCAAAGATATGCAAAGGATAAAATGCAAATGAAATGTACACTTTCACTAAGCCTTTATGAGAAGGCAGGACTGCCCTAGTATAAAAATTACCACAAGGTGGCAGGCTTTCTTAATTTAACCTGTAAAAATCTGGATCATTCTGAAATGTGTTAGACTTCCAAATTGGGCCTGGAGAATTCACTATATTTCATATCTCCAATAATTAGATTAGTTTGGTGTTTTGAGTAGTTTAGCTGATTCATTTTTAAGTGACAAACGCTATTTATTTTACCGCAAGTTTTAATAAATGCTTTCCATGGAAATGATGCTATTGTGAAGAGATATGTCTGAATATGCAGGATGTCGATTAAGGAAACGCCTCAGAAGGAGCAGCAGCCTTGAAGCCAGAAGATTTGTGTTTGGATTCCAGTTCAATTGATATATTAGCTGAAAAAATTGAAAACTTGCTAAATTTAATGAGTCAGAATTTCCTCATCTAGAAAATAATCATCATTATACATTCATCATGAAGTTGCTTTTGTTGTTAAATTAGATAATTTACATAAACACTGAACATAATAGGCTTTTAAAAAGGTGCACCCTCACGCACACACACCCCCTTAAATGCTGTGTGCCTAACTTGTCTATATTTCATAATGATTTTCTTTTATTCTATGGAAAAAAAATGCATAATAATTTAAGCCTTTTTAACCCTTTGCTTTAAATCATTAAACCAAGGAAAACTCTATATCATACTTAGGATATTAGGAAAACATGTCATATTTAATATTATTTATCGATTGCTTACTATATGCCAGATACCTATATTTGAGTTGCTTAAGAAATAGCTGCAAACAGAGAAGGATGTCTGTCCTAATCAGAATCAGACAGTGAATATGTAAGTAGAGAAGATAAGATAATAGTGTGGAAATCAATGAGGTTGCATACAGTGGCCAAGAAGGCCTCTTGAATAGGCGATATTTGCATTAAACCGAACTGTTGAGAAAAAGACTACCTTGTTGAGATCTGGGGGAAGGAAAGCACAGCAGCAAGGGGCGACAAAGGTCCTGACAGTGTAATTCTCTTGAGTTGACTGAAGGCAGAAAAGAAAGCTAGTGTGACGACAGTGCGGTGAATCAATGAGACAGCGAAGGGAGGCAAACGAAAAGGGAGGGCACAAAGATCATGCAGGGCCTTGAACTCCCTGAAAGTGGCTTAGATTTTATGCTGAGAGATGTCTCTGGGGTTGTAAGCTCAAAGAATGACTCAATCTTATTATTTCATGTGTATTTCAGATTCATAAACATGATGTAGATGATAAATGATGGACGTATTGCTTAGTTATAGTGCTTAATTATTCCAAAACTAGTTCTTGTTTATAACCAAAAGCATTATACTTTCTGAACACTTAAGAAGAATAAACATTTGATCCTGGGGATTCAACGTAACTTAGGAGTTGCTTACAAAGGAACAATTTTCAGACTGCACTGAAAACACTGAAATTATTTCTCAATGGCCATAATATACATGTAGTAATACATATTTTCTCCTGCCTCAAAGATATAACTAGCTGTCCTCTAACAATGTGCGCTTTCCCTTCAAGAAGGTGGAGTTGTTGCTTAGAGGCCTTGGCTCAGTCCACCTTGAATCCAGGTTCAGCCAAGTGACAAGTACTCACCGAGAGAACGTGAGTAGAAGTGCTGTTTGTCTCTTCCGGGCTGAGGCCTTTAGGAAGCTGGTGAGTTTTCTCCCATTCTGTTTCTCCCTTTCTTCCACTGGAAAATAAAGGCCAACTCGATCTGAGGGGCTGGGAGACCCATTAGGTGGAATGACTCCTAAGATAGAGTCAGCCATAAGATGGAATAATTCAGTTCCCTGAATTCCTGGGTGGAAGAAAGCAGTGCATCGAACTGAAACACCCTCATTAAACTGTTTCTTTACTCCACCCTTCCTTTCTTCCCCTCTCTACTGTATAAATATTTTTCTTCCATGAAGTTCTGTTCACTCCCTGCAAGATAACTAGCACCTTCAATGAGCCCCTGCTCAAGCCCATTCTACTCCATCAAATCTCAGCTTTCTTGTGTGTTCTGCATTTCACCCCACAGAACCCCTTGCCTCTCTTTCCTGCGCTGGAGAGTTGGAGGTGGTGGGGACCTAAGAGTTTAGTGATCATTTTCCTTGGGGGACTTTTTTCCCCCACTGAGTTCTTATATTCATTAAATGGTATTTCTGTAACTTAGGGACAAAAAGTGATTCCTTGCCTGTGTCTTCTTCTTGCTAGCAATCGAGACACGCCTACTCTTGTCATGGAACGAGTAATTAAATCTGACTGACAAGTTGCAGAGGATTCTGGGGCTAGTAGAAATCCCATCAATTTTTCTGGAATATATCACTGAAAACTGCTAAGGCAGGAGGTCAGGTAGTGAGAATCAAAACTGAGGTGGACATTCTCTTCCTTGTGGAAAGAGCTATTCATATCAGGAAAATCAGTGTTGACTCAGATATTTAATAAGGACATGGAACAAGTGACTGAGAATTTAAAAATACCATGAAGTCATTTCCTGAAGAATCCAAGCATTTCACCACAAAATGAGGCGATTAAGAGAAATCGTCAAGATCTCCATAAGATGCTGGCAGCATAGAGTAGGATAGTGCTGCCACTGTAAAAAGATGCTTCATGTTTCCCATCCATCCCCACTAAAAGATGTCTCTCCCAATCTCAAAGAGCCTAGACTGAATCTTCTGAATAGACTAGAGCCCTCCACTAATGGTCTACGTTGTTCAAAGAAAAAGAGATTAATTGGAATAAAGAACAGGGAAGACATTAGAAGAATATTGGGAGAGGAAGATATTTCACTAGAGATTTGGAACACTAGATGGTTAGATTTATGAGGGTAAGAATCCATGCTGTCAAATTTAGTACTCAACTTAGCATGATGTCTGGCACGTAACAGATGCTGAATGCATGAGTGTTGTATGAGTAAATGGATAAATGGATAAATGAATTAATGATGGTTGAATGAATTAATAAATCAAAACTTTCATCTTGTGGAGGCAGATGGGCATGGATGTTAGCTCAGGGCGTCTTCCTCAGCAAAAAGAGGAGGATTGGTAGTAGTTAGCTCAGCGCTAATCCTCCTCAAAAAAAAAAAAAAAAAAAAAAAACTTTCATCTTTAGCTGCCTGGTTATCAACTTGGCAGGTGCAGATGGAACTATTCAGATTTGACTGATGATCCTCACTCAAAAATTCAGGTATGTGTTCTGTCCTCCTGCACCATCCTACTCCTTTTAAGAATCACTCTTCAAGAATCACCTTGAGATTTTGGGGAATGAGAGTGGACAAGCTGGAGATTACTAAGGTAGAAGAAGAGGGAAGTGTGGAGTAAGATGTCAAATCACCTGAAGCTGAGGTTCTAGATAAGCAATGAGGACTAAGATATAAAGCAAGAAAAGAAAATCTAATTTTAGACTCAAAGAGATGAGGGAAAGAAGAAGAAAGTTTTGGAAAAAACACCATCGAATGCTAGAGTCAATATTAGATAAAAACCTATTTCTAATTCAGTGCCTACCACACATCCAACTCTACCTTTTGCACACCATGTATGCATCGAGATTGTATTCTTTTTTCCTTACTAGAAATATCCAGCATTTCCACACAATTGTATGGTAAATAAATTAGTCTGTGACTTCCTGTTAAGAACAGCTGTCTTTCAAAAGAAAAGTATGCTCTCACAACCACTTAAATAATTTTTGGAACACAGCCAGCAACTTGGTAATTGAAAAATGGTCTGTAAATTCTTGCCTTTGCTAAGAAATGCAAAATTGGTTAGCCTAAATATGTGGAGTATTAATCTTAGGGGAAAACACCACAAGTCCCAGAATGAATATTTTTAAAAAGAAAAAGAAGTTAATAAATGTTAAGATGTATATGTGACCAGCATATTTTAAAAAATGTTTTTAACCCTTTTGCTAAGAGTGAATTTAAAGAGTCAGTAGCCATACCCACAGGCAATTTATATGGTGTATGTTAAGTACATTAATGTCAAAGTATATTTTTAATTTAGTTTAATCTAATGTATGACTTCAAAATGCCTACCCTGAGTCTGGATCTTGCTATGGCAATGTCTTAGGTTTTCTGATAGTCTAACAACTTCATAGCTCGACTGAATGACCTCACTGATCACAGAACACCAGACAAATGTGCATTTCAATCATTTTGACCTTAAGCTAGTTACTTAGCCTCTCTGATTTTGGGTTTTTTACTACTAAAACAGGGATAATAATACCTAGCTTGAAATAGTTGTGGTGAAAATCAATGAGATAATGCATGGAGAGCGGTAAGCACAGTGCCTGATACATTAGAGGCTAAATGGTGTCTATTATTATGTCTTTTTCTGATTTTCAGTGTGAGCCCTGCTAAGGTGCCACCTGGAAACGAATCTACCTGAATAACTTGGAATGCTCCTCCTTTCCTCCATTTTACCTGTCACTTTGCAATCTTCATTCATTTCCTTTTGTTGAGGTCACATTGGTTTATAACATTGTGTAAAATTTCAGGTACATGGTTATGTTTTGGCTTCTGTATACATTGTATCACATTCACCACCAAAAGTCTAGTTTCCATCCGTCAGGGTACACCTGTGACCCTTTACCTCTTTTGATCTTCTCCTTTCCCTCTGGTAACCACCAGTCTGTTCTCTGTATCTGTGTGTGTGTGTTTGCTTATCTTTCACATATGGGTGAAAGCATCCAGTGATTATCATTCTCCTTCTGACTTACATCCCTTTGCATGATGCCCTCAAGTTCCCTCCATGTTGTCACAAATGGCAAGCTCCATTCATTCTTCAGGAGCCAGCTAGAGTTTTTCTGTTGAAGAATTTCTCAAGATCCATAATCTAATTGAGTTGTCCATTCCCCTTGCTCCCACCAAACTCTGTTAATACTTCTGTTTCAACCTTGCCATGTTGTAGTGTTACTTCTCTGTTTGCACATCAACATCTTCCAACTGACTATGAACTTTACAATGCCAGAAACTGTATTTTTTTCACCTTTGCCTTCCCAGTGCATAGTACAAAGTGTACCACATAGTAGGTTCTCAGTAAAGGTTCACGTCAAGCAATGAATTAATGAATGAATGATATTCACAGATCTCACCTTGACCACATTTCACAAATCTCACTATTCCCATAGTCCTTTCTGAGAGGACTGCAAAATCAGTCTGCTCTGCACTTTTCTCAGGATGGGGGAAGGAATTGCTTATCTAGTCCCTTTGATTTGGGGCCAGAAGGAATTACTTTTGGGAAGATTGCCCTGTGGAAACAGAAAACCTTTTACTCTTTTTTTTAATTTCCCTTTTCAAACTCCCTTTCTCGTATCAGGCTAAAAAGGATTTAAGCCATGTTTCTGTGCCCACTAAATGCTCCTGCCAAAGATAAGAAAGGAATAGGCAAAATTGGAATAGCCTTGTTAGATTTCTGGCATTGTGGATAATTGAGCATTTTATGGTATGATTTAATTTTTACAATTAAAAAACAGAGAAGAGAACTGCCCATGGTTGAAAAAAATCTCATTGCTCTATTAAAACCTATTTTCTACTTACCCAAAATAATCTGGCCAATATTGTGTTTAAAAAAATATGGCAGTTCCATGGCATTTTGGAGACTAAAAAACAGATTAGTTGATTCTTTCATTTAGGGTTTTATTTTTCCCAATTTTCAACTGGAAGTTGTGTGTTTTGACTGATAAGGTTCAATCATTTGGCTAAGCAGAGAAATACAGTCTGTCTTCCTGTGGCCAGATAAGATCTTTAGTCACACCTTCTTAACTGACTGAGATGGTAATTACCTCCAGTATCTCATACCTGCTTTAAATGAAATCCAAACCCATTATCTGGCGGAAAGGGTCACACTATAGCACATCTTTGCCAGAATTTAACAGTGGCTTGGAGATATTTCAGTAGTTTCACAGGAATTTCCTATGTCTAAAAGCCTTGAAAAAATAATTCATTCAAGGAAATTACAAAAATTAGGATTAATTACCAAGAGGAAAAGAAATTTTAAGAGTAGCTTAATAAAATGTAGTAAGATATCCTCAGTACATAAAGTGTTACAAGTATGTAGGGGTGGGTGACAAGCTTTATTTCCACTGAGCAGGGTACCTGATGGCAGTTCATCATGCCTAGGTGAAAGCCAGGCAGCACGCCCTCCTGCAAGGCTCTAGTGAAGTCCAGCAATTGTTTCAGAGCGTGCCTGCAAATAGACGCCCCATAGGAGCAATAATTAAACCTTTTAAAGATTGGGTTCTACATGTCCTTAAAAATTGAGTCCAAGTGCTTTGGGGGTATCTCCCCATTAGCCCACGTACTTGCCAACACATTCTAATTCTAAGATACAGTCACATATGCCATGCATGGAAAACAATTGTGAAGGAACAGCTTCATCTTCAAATAAAGAGCTAACTTCTAAAGATAGTCTCTAAGGATTTTGGGAACTAAATGCGTTCTCAGATGTTCATTTTGACCATATTTGATAATTTAAGCTGATTATCTTCATTTACATCATCTGTTCCTCGTCCTCTTCCTTCTCTTTTTCCAATTCCCCATATGTTTTCTTCTTCTACATATCTTGTGACCTGGAGGTTACCAGTATGTGGCTATGTGGAAATGGCAACATATTCCATAGTAATTGACTCTAATTGATATTATTCCAAGTTGTGCTTCTCCCCAACACACGAAAATTGGGAATTTAATACAACTTAACTGAAAGAGACACAGAAGGCAGTAATAAATATTAGTGTAGACCAGCTTCCTGGAGTACTCGATTCCTTTCCCCACGTCCCAACCCTCTGATGTTTATGTGATATTTGCAAATTTTGGAGTCACATACAATTATCTCCTATGTAATAAAAGTGGGTTATATTAATCACACTAAAACAAATTAAAGAATAACTTACTCAGAAAATACCCTTGAGTAAATACTAAGTGGGATGCATTTTGCAATTAGCCATTAAGAAGTTAGAAGTGTAGACACTTCAGTTCCATAAAAATTGCATCTATTACTTCAGGGTGATTTTTTTGCTTTCATTTTTTTAATTTAGTTGTAAAATATGCATGACATAAAATTTAGCATTTTAACTGTTTTTAAATATATGGTTCAGTGGCAATAAATACACTCACATTGTCGTCATCATCATCACCATCTTCACCACCATCCACCCCCAGAAAGTTTTTCATCTTGCAAAGCTGAAACTCTGTCCCTATTAAGAAACTTATTCAATATTTGCATAATGTAAATTTTGTGTAGAAAGATCAAAAACACAAATTGTGTGACAGGTTAGTGAAAAAACAAGGAGTCAAAATAGAGGAAATCTACCTGAGGACTAAGGATTTCATAACTCCTTCCCAAGGTAAGCTAACCAAAATCAACTTCAAAGTATTACATCCTGATTCCAGGGTACATTTTAAATATTTAGAAACTGGGTCAAAGTTAAAATTTAATAAAAATCTACTTTCTTAAAAACGTAAATATCTCTGTTCTGCGTCTGCCTGATCCTTTCCTCAGTGCCTCAGAGATGTAAACGTTCTTGGATTGTTTTCAACCTCATGCCTCCACAGTCACATGCCATGGAGGTTATTAGCCAAGCAATGAGAACACACCAATCTAGTTTAGTGCTCTAGAATATAAAGATTGCCAACCATATGAACATATTGCTACAAATAGCCTTGAATAATAAAGATCATATTCTTTTAACTTTTATACAAGTTATTCCAATTAAAAACCATTCAGAGATTAATGGATAATCTGACATCAAGAAATGGCAACACATCAAACGTAATTGATTATTACACTTAATTTATGTTGCCACGTGATTTATCACCAACAACTATTGAGGATCCCTAATATATAGTGAATTGAAACCTCATGCTACTGAATAATTATTTGATGTTAACAAAGAACAGATTATATTCAGATCTTGTGCAATTTATAGTGCATATGATTTTTATTAGCGCTTGGCTGGTTGCTTCCATAATTCTTCCAAATTTTTTTTACTAAAATTGTTCTGAATCGAGTTTAGTGAGCAAGATGATTTCTCATTTTACTATCAAAGTTTCCAGAACATAATAATAAAAATCTGTGATGTAACTGGATAAATATCTGAATTGCCTAGCAATGAGAAAGAACATACAAATAAGACAAATAATTATCAACTGAGGCACACTCCAGAAAATTATCATAATGTTTTTATCAATTCTAAATCCATTGCTTTTTTAAATCAATGATAATAGCACCATTTCTACCTATTTGGACAGGTATGCTTTTTATCATGCTTACAGGTTTTTTAACATTACTGAGAAGTTATTGGATGGACAAATTATATAGATAAATTAATAAAAGCATTTCCTAACAATTAAAAGTTTTTCAGCACATCTGATGTCTCAGAAGTTCTATTACTAATTACCAGTAAAAGGACTTTACTGTTCTTAAAAAAGGTTATTCAAGAAATACATGAAACACAGATATGGTTTAAAAACTCAAATATTTCTGAAAAATTTAGGATGAAAACAACAGTTATCTGCCTGATCACTATATTTTTCTCCGTTTCTGCTTTCAGAGGCAAAGACCATTTGTTGTTCTGAATTCTGCTGGTAGTTATCTCTTTGTTTCTAAGCTATGTGTTTGTATTGATGTTTTAGATTTATGGACTGTAGACATTGTTTATTGACTTTCTGATAGGAGAGAGAAGAACTCAGCTCACTTAAGCCACATTCTTCCCGCTCTTTCCTCCCAGTAGTGATTTCATTGTTTACAGATGCTTCCCTGGTTACTGTTGCAACTTGAAATAATCAATTTAAACCACTTTATTCTTAATCCATTAATAGAACCACTTTGCTCCTCACTTTGTAAAGTGGGAAACTTTTCACTCTGACCTTCCCTCTGGGTCTCCTACCCCTTCCACATGTGACATCAGCTGTGCCTTTACTTTTATATCATCCGAGTTGATAGTATTTATATTCCGTTGTATCTAGTTAATCTCTAAAATGGATCAGTTAGCGAAGTTTAACAGCAGCAACAACAAAAAATCTTTTAAATCTCCACTTACCTTAACCATATTCTCAAGTTTTTCCAAATTTTCAATCATATTTTATACCACCCTTTTCTCCCACAAGGGTGACTCCCAGTAATTCCATTGACTCTCCTCATACTGGGTTTCAGGGGCTACTGCCTAACTCACTATCTAGGAAGTCCCTTGATTATTACTTTGTGTTGGATCTGCTGTTTCTTGAATCCCACATCTTTCTCTTCCATGTTTTTCTAAAGATCATCCTCAAAAACTTCAAAGAAATGGTATGTGGAAAGCAAATTTTCTTACATATGCAGATCTGAAAATGACTTTATATTACTCTCATATTTGATTGGTAGTTTGGCTGGGTATAGAATGCTAAGCTAGAAATAATTTTCAGAATTTTAAAGGCACTGGTGCATTGTCAGTTAATAACGAGTGCTACTGATGAGGCTAATATTGACTGAGCTTTGTTCCTTTGAAAGTTATCTGCATTTTCTCTCAGGAAATTGTATAGAATATCATTTTATATCACTTGTGTATATATCACTTGCATTCTTTGCTTTTTAAATGTTTTTAATAGCTTTACGATGACAATGATCCTCTATGTCTTATCTTTTCTGTCAATATTTCTAGTTGCTTTGTCCTACACTCTGGCGGTTTACCTCAATTTATTTCCCAAGACTTCATTTTTATTTTTCATATTATATTTTTATCATCCAAGACCTTTCTTGTTTCCTGATTGCACTCCCTCAAAAATGTAGCTGAGAGTACATATATGTGTCAAAACTCATCAAACTTCAGATGTGTGCATTTATTGTAGGTGATTTATACCCCAATAAAGTTGATTTTATAGGCTGGAAAATATCCATTTATCTCTATTTTCACTGCTAACCCCTCTTACTGTCTCATTCTTCTTAAACATACATACATATATATATATA
Organism: Equus caballus; assembly: GCF_041296265.1. Lineage (NCBI taxonomy): Eukaryota > Metazoa > Chordata > Mammalia > Perissodactyla > Equidae > Equus > Equus caballus. The sequence goes on along the minus strand of NC_091710.1, from coordinate 34,770,504 downwards.
CGTGTATATATATATATATATATATATATATGTTTGGTGATCTCTTTGCTTCTACCCTTGTCAGTCTTGAAAACATTGTCCCCAGCCAGAAATAAACAACTTTTGGCACATGACCCAGTTCATGTTAGGCTCCCCATTGGACACAGAATACTATCCAGACACCTTGCCATAGACCAGAAGACTTTATCTATTGTCTGCCCTTCTCTCTGACCTCATTTCATGAATTATCTCTCTTATTCACCAAGCTTTAATAATAGAGCTATTTTTGCAGGGTTTTGCAAACGTCAAGTTCATTTCTGTCTCATGGCTCTCTGTTACCTTGGCCTGGAACTCATTCCCTCTGGCCGTGTGCACACCTGGCTCCTTCTTATCATTTGAGTCTCATTTATGTCTCATGTCTTCAAAGAGGCCCTACCTGACCACCTGATGTAAAGTCTCCTCCATTTACCACTGCACATTTACATGCTCTTTATGGCATTTAGCACTACCTAAAATAATCTTATTTTGTTTTCTGTCTTCCCTCAGCAGAAGAAATCTTCATGATGTCTTTATTTACACATATCTAAGATTTTGTAACATGCTCGTGCATCTGTATTTTATTAGCTTCTACCCCAATATTATCTATATTAACCAACAGATTGGACATCCTTGATCTTTAAAACAATCCTAGACAAAGCATGCGTGGATTTGGAGTCAGAAAGCTCTTTGGGGGAATTCTGGGTGTCCACTTATTTTGTGATCTTTGCTAAATTAGCCTCTGGGTTTCAGTTGACTAATCAGTAAAATGAAGATTATATTTGCTATGGAAGGCATCATTTGAATAAATTATATGACTATTTTATTGGAAAAATAATAGGTGCTCAATAAATTTAAATCATCTTCCCTATCTTCACTTACTCATTCCAAAAATCTTGATGGAACACCCACTATCCACCTTTACAGTTCCAGGTCTCCATGGATGTTGCTAGTATGGGAAACCCACAGTCCTTCAAGAAAACTTATTGCATGTTGAACCAACACTAATGTCAGGATGTTTTAGTTTATGTTAATGGGAAGCTTTCCCTCTATTATCTTCAAGGTTCTTCCATATGGCAGGCTTGTGACAATGATCTGTCTCTTCTAAGTCTTCTTTGCTCCAGCTTAAATATTTCCATTTGTAGCAAGCGTTCCCCATATGACACAGCTGCTATTTTCTGGGTGAATTGCTATTTGTCATTTTTCCATGTAGTGCTTATTGCCTAGAACTTCACAAAATTCCCCATGTGTTTTCACATTAGGGCATGCTGGAACAAGACTGTCATCTCCTGAATTTATTTTACTCGTCATCACATTAACTTTTATTTTTGCAAGTGGCATCATACAAAGTCTCATGTTGGAGCTCCCAGATCTTTCCACATGTGTTTCTGTTCAATAATGTCATCTTAATGTTACACTCTTGTAGAGGACTTCTTGTACCTTAATCCAAGATTTACAAGTATTCTTAATACATTTCAGGCAAAAAGGTTTTACCTGTATCACTAGCCTGTCTAATTATCTATGATTTTAGATGAGCAACAAGTGTAATAGTAGAGAACATTCTCAACTTTTCCCCGGAATTTGAATAATGTTGAATGCTAACCATTAGGTAATGCATATTTGTGTTCATCTCCACTCATTAAAAATGAAGTTCTGAAAATATTGACATCTGGGCTTTATGCATGTGTACTTGTACCATCTGGTGGATGTTATTTCCTGTGGAATAAAAAAATTACATAGTATTCTAGGAAGGCAAGTTTGGCACACACAACTGCAAATATAGAACAGTGAAAAGAACAAATTGGCCAGTTAATTTCAAATCTATATTTATTAAAAAGCGAGTAATAAATATACACATCTGGAAAGTATAGCTACTGGAGCAAATTTAAATCTCGTTCTTAAATACATCCTTATTTTATTTTAATTGAAATTTATATTTTCACGGTATAAACTGTTGTACTTAATACTCATATCACAAATTTAGAATATTCATTTATCAGGATAGCTTTATGTTCCAAATAGATTATTTTCATTCAGTGTCCTAAAGAACAGCATTTGTCCTAAGGTGTTAGATAAGCATCCTTTCAGGGCAGGAGCATAATGTCAGTTTTTAACCAAATCAAATTTTGCATTTTGAAAGTAAGCATCCCCAGAGATTGAACTCAAGTTCATAATATTTTTTTTTGTGGTTTTCTTTATCCCCTCTCCCAAAGCAGTCATATATGAAGCTTTTAAAAAGTTAACCTAAACTTTATTTGGAAAGCTATGAAAAATAAACTCATTAAATGTTGGTGCGTGGTTGACATCTGTTGTTTTTGATCACTTCTTATGCATGCCCTCAATTTCTGATATAACAGCTTGATTTACTTTTGGTTAATGTTACCTACCTCAGTTTTAATCCATATGGTTTTATTGGGACCTAATTCATCCCATATCTCCAGAGAATGGGAATGTGATGTATGCATGGCTGGTCAAAGAGTTTATCCCATCCTTTTAACCATCAAGTATAAGAAATGAGCATTTGATTTAAGTTAGAACAATAAAAAATTATCCTTACCACTTTTGCTAAAATAGGGAAAGAAGACCCATGTGTTTACTGAGATTACTAAGCAGGTAGGCTATAAGCCCAGAAATATTGAAGACTGCTTTTGAAATTACTTGGAAATAACTAACCTAAAAGTGAAAGACCACATACAGCAAAATATAACTGAGAGATATATGTTTCTAAAAATATCATTTAATCATTTGGATCTTGCTATACCTGAAGATGTATTTCTGGACTCCTCAGATATGTGAGCCGATAAAGGTCCTTTTTTCCTTAAACTATTTTTAAATTGAGATTCTGTCCATTTGAAATTGAAAGATTCTGATTAAAACACATTGCAACTCTTCAACCACTCATAGTTTCTCCCCAAGCCTTTGTTCCACATTGGGCAAACATTCCCAGGACAAATAACCAGATTGCCGTGATGGTTATGTGTAACTTCCAACTCCCTCCACCAAAATCAATATAGTTAGGATATATCAAGATAAACGCCAATTTAATTGCGCTCAAATTAATTACAATAGCAAATAGGAAAAGCTACAGTCCTCGTAAGAAGGAGACAATATAAGCAATCTGTAAATGAATTTTTCAACTAGAATAGTGGTCAGAAAACTATGGCCCCATGGACCAAATCTAGCCCACTATCCCACCATACATTTATTGCAGCACAACCTCGCCATGTTGGTTGTTTTTGCATTACAATAGCTGTGCTGAGTGATAGAGACAGAGACCCTATCACCCGCAAAGCGTACAATATTTATTATCAGGCCTTTTACAGAATATGTTTGCAGACACCACTTCCAGTGGATCACCAATTAAAATCTGCACTGTAAGAATGATCAAATATGGCCTTTATGAGCCTATTAGTAGCGTTTGCCAGATCTCTGGAGCCCAGAGTCCAAAACTATTTTGAAAATGTGAGTTTTTATGATGTCCAAATCTGTCATATGAATATTCAGTGCCAGCCAGTGAAGAAGGAAATTAGAAAGAGTTTGGGTGACTCTTCACTTTTGGGTTTCTTTGACCTGGACACACACTTAGACTATTTGCTAGCCTCCCTTGCAGCTGGGGTGATCAAATGTGAGCAGACACGATTTGTACCATCATTTCTGGGCCAGTATATACATCTCTCACACATGTGATTGTCCCCTTCCACCAGCTTGCTACAAAATGAGTGTAGTGAACTTGCACGCAGCTTGTTGAACAAGGCACAACCATGAGATGAAAGGAGCCTGGACTCCTAAGTCCCCAGTTTGAGGAGAGTTGCCCAGATTAAGAGCAATCTTTTTGAATTTTAATTGTGAGATGATTATAATTTCTTATCCTTGAACCATTCTACATTTTTGGATTTCTTGACAATTAATGTGATCTTAACTAACACAGAAAGCCACAAAGTATTCAAGGTTTTAAGAAATCTTTCTCCTGGTCATTTTTGCAAGCATTATTGCTATGTTATCTATATGAGGATGGAAAACTCTAGAAGATGAACAAACAAACTAACAAAATATTTTAACCTTTAAGTAAGGGGCTTATCTAAGTTTTATCTTTGCATTTGTTAAAAAAGTATATCTCATCTAAAATTATTTTAAGAATTATATTTTTTGTTTATACTTGGCAAACTGTTAGGCATTACAAACCTTACAGGTATCATCTGAAGTTAAATCATGGCTACAAAAAAAAATCAATTAATTAAACTTAAACTCTAAAAAACTCTATGACTGACCAATTATGATACCAGAACTTTGTGATCCTGGTGCTTCCATTGTATATCAGCCAACATTTTATCTTTATTTTATTATTAAGCAAACAAACAAAATACTTCTGCAGTTAAGAAATAGAAATAAAAATAAGAGACTTGACTGCTCTATTTTCCATTCACTTCTCCCAGTGATTTGTTTTATGTGTAGCCAGGTTTGGAAACCATGTGTCCAGTCTCTAACATAAAGCCTTAAGACTCTAAATGTATAAAAATATTCCTTTCAGACATTGACCTCTAGCAATCATATATTTGTAGCTTAAAAGTGATAATAGGCATATGTATGTTCAACAGTGTGATGGTTAATTTTATGTGCCAACTTGATTGGGCCTCAGGGTGCCCAGATATTTGATTAAACATTATTCCAGGTATGTTTGTAAGGACGTTTCTAGATAAGATGAACTTTTGAACTGGTAGACTGAGTAAAGCAAAGTGGTCTCCCCAAATTGGTTGAGCTTCGTCCAATCTGTTGAAGGTCAGAATAGAACAACAAAGCTGAGTAAGGGAAGATTCGCGCTCTATGCCTGACTGTCTTGGAGCTGGGACATCAGTCTTTTGCCTTCGAACTTGAACTTACATCATTGGCTCTCTTCTCAGGCCTTCAGACTCATGGTGGAACTATACCATCTGCTTTCTTGGGTTTCCACCTTGCTGAGTGCAGATGGGAACTTCTCAGCATTCATGCTCACGTGACCCAATTCCTTGTAATAAATCTCTCTCTCTCTCTCTCCCCTATATCTGTAAAGCAGATAAATATACATAGAATCTCCTATCGGTTCTGTTTCTCTGGAGAACTCTGACTAATACAAACAGCCCTAATAATGGTCAGTCATTTGCATTTGTATTTTAATAGTCACATCAAAATAAGTTAATCATAAAACTAAAGGGATGGAAAAGGTTTTGCTAATATTTCAGGATATAAAAAGGCAATAATGTATGTTATTTCAGCAGTTGAATCCAGATCATTAAGTAGCCCATAGTCCAAAGTTAGGCTAAAAATGTGAGTTTTTCTGGTGCCCAAATCTGTTATATGAACATTCAGTGCCAGCCATTTCAAATGGTTTTTATAAATGCCAAAAGAAAAAAAGAAGTAAATTTACCCAAGATTATTTTGAAGTTATATATATGACTATAAAGTGTAAGACTTCCCACATCCTTTGTATGCAGGAAAAAAAAAATAGACTGAAAATAACTTTCTTATGATATAAAGGTATTGAGAAACTGAGATCACAGAGTTTCAGCCCAGGGCTTAATTCGTCTGGCTTCCATGTTTTTGCCAGTAAATTTTTCTATGGTTGCAGAAATACATCATGGCTTTATTTACAGAACATTAAACAGACACAATCTTGAAAGTCTACATGTGGTTGTTTTCCTCAGTGACTCTTATGATTTCTCTACTTGTGGGAATCTAGCAAAAAGGACAACTGAAGGGGGGGTCTCCAAAAATTTCCCATTGATATTTCTCCTGGGAAATTTTCTGCTGCCACCACCTAGGGGAGGAAAAAAAATCTTCAGAGATCGAGTCCATGGAGCAGCAGTCTTCAAGTTTTAATGTCTATAATAATCACTGGGCTTTGTATGTATTTTCAGATACCTCTCCACAAAAATTCTGATTCAGTGGGTCTGAGAGGTGACTTAGGCATCTACATTCCAAAAAGCAGATTAAAATGATTCTGATATAGGAGTTGGAATTTCTCTGTTCTGAAAAACCACTGCATAAACTTTCCTGCTTCCAATGTGATGAATTTTCCTATCTGGTTGTATTCGTTAATTTTTGCTATTCAACAGCAAAACAAAAATGTCAGTAGCGTGTAACAATAAGCATCTATTGTCCAAATGGCTGAAATCAGCTGGGTGTCTCTAAGCAGCTCGGTATACAAGGCTGGGCTTGCTTATGTGTCTGGGGTGGGCCGGCCAATCTGCTCATCCAGATTGGCCTCAGCTGACATGACCAGGGCACTTATCCTCCAGCAGACCAGCTCAAACATGTCCCCCTGGTGATGTGGAGACGCCGAAGAGCAAGTAGAAGCACTGAAGGTCACTAGCGTCCTAGGCTCAGAACAGACCAGCTGCCACTTAACTCTATTGGACAAAGCAAGTCACATAGTCAAATTCAGAATCACAGCCTAGAAAAAATATTTTCTGACACTTTAGTGGGAAGAACTTCAAAGTAACCTGACAAAGGTTATAAATACAGGGAGAGGGGAAAACTGAGGCCATTATTGCAATCAGCTCTTAAAAAGTACTGGTAAGGCAAATACTCTGCTCTGAAAGTGAGTGGTGAGCCATGAATTGTATTCAGGGGAACACAGGTTTATGAATATGCTGATTCAAGGGCATTTCTAGAATTTACATGCAATGGAAACGGGGCAGTATGCTCTGCTCCTATCAAAATTCTCATCTAAAGCCCATGCTGTCTTTTCTTCTGCTGCGCATACTGTGAAGTATGTATAAAATACTGTGCAAGTTCACACGTAGTGTAACAACAACCTTGAACTTCCATTAACCTAATATAGTGCTGTGTATCAGATACACGCCAGTTCATGAAAAGGTCCATGGAATCTAAGCAAATAAGCAAGATACTTTTATATCAAATTTTAAGCATTCCAAACAATAGTTATGAACATTTTAAAATATCATCTGTTCCAAAGTTGATAACTTCTTATTGCAAAAAATCTTAAGATTACATATTTTAGAATATGTGGTATTCCAGGATGACACATACTCAAACTCAAAGCTGCTATAGCTATGATAAAATATATTTTTGAGTGTGAGACAACATACATTTTCAAAACAGGATTTGAAATATACTACTTTATTTTAGAATTTTGTTCTTGACTTATTTTCATATTCTGGATGGATACAAACTCTAGCTCATCCTTACCTTTTTATTAAACCATATTGTCTCAAGGTTTTGATCAGTAACAGTTATTTTCCTTTTATATATATACGTGTTGAAGTAATAAAATTGTCTTCCTTGAAACATTTCCTGAAATGATGCATCTAAATTCAGTCTGGTTTTTGTTTTAATTAACGTGAATTAGTGGGATATTGCATTACAAAAATATCAACATATCCTTATTTTAGTGAATTACCCCAGGACTATGAAAATTGAAGTTTCTGTGTACATAACATGTAAATATTTAACAGAAATCATTTTTGACACACACATAAATCAGTGCTGGAAGAGTTACTGTTCTCAGAGTAAATATAGAGAGTGAAAAGATAAATTATTAGTCTTGTGCCTGTTCTTGTTATGGGAGAGCATGAAGGACCTCATTATAATAAATAGACAACTCTTTCTTGTAAACTCACATGGTCCCAGACATTTATAAAAATAGAAATTGCTGTTGATAAATACTCTTTACTTGGAATGCCACAGAGACATCCTGCTTAGAATTTTTTCCCAAAGTCTTCACTAAATCCAAATATTCAAGGAAGTTTCCAAGGAAATATTTGAGAAGGGAGAGAGGGCCTGATGGGATTGAAGTGTTGAAAGCCAAAATACTCATTTTAAGAATGTGTTCTCTGTTAACAAGAATGAAATGTTGAGGCCAGTCCCCTGGCATAGTGGTTAAGCCCTGCATGCTCCAATTCAGCTGCCTGCATTCATGGGTTTGGATCCCAGGTGCAGACCTATACCACTTGTCGAGCCATGTTGTGGTGGGGACCCACATACAAAATAGAGGAAGACTGGCACAGATGTTAGCTCAGGGCTAATCTTCCTCAAGCACAAAGAAGGAAAACTGGCAACGGATATTAGCTCAGAGTGAATCTTTCTCACCGAAAAGAACCAAAATGAAGTGTCATTAGCTCATTTTTTGTTACCTAGCTGGAATTTCTACTAGCCTTTCAAAAATGCCAAGGGCATCTATGAGGGGTATAGTAACATTTGTTGATTTGATGTTCTAGATTCAACAACATCAAAACAATGGGAACATTGTGAGAAGGTTCCTGCTAAGTTGAAGCTATTTAATGATGAATTAACTAAGGCAAGGCCTTCAACCAAAAATATAAACCAGAAAATGCCTATGAAATCATCATCTTACTTTATTTCTTAGGATTTTGAAAGGCTTTAAAATGTATTTGTTGTTTTGAAATGCTACTTTAAAAAGGTAGTAGCTCCAAAAGGATCTGTGCTTGAAGCTCTTTGTGGAATTACAGTTGATGCTTCAGTTAATACGGCGGTACAGAAGAGATTCCAGGTTAGAAGGCAGAGACTTCCAGAGAGGAATGTGAGAACAGCAAAGAAAACCTTTCCTACATCCTGCCTTAACTAGAAACAAGTGCAGATTCTTCAGCAGGTAGCACCTTTGCCTTCAGACAATAAAAGACTAATCTTACATTTGTGTGTCCTTTATGCTGGGCACCCTTGAGGTATATGTTTCCTAGGAAAACCAAAAGGGTGCGCTTTTCCAATGGTTGTGTTACTAAGCAGTAAATAGAAAGTTCCATGAGCGCTGGGAATTTGCTTGTCCACCTCTATGTAAGCAAGACCCAAAGTCCTCTTAGCAAATAGTTTGTACGCGATAAATAATTGAATGAACGAATTACAAATTTTAAATATTTTGAAGTTACCTATAAAAATGGCGTTTCTATTAACACTTGTAACATTCTCCTCTAGACGTGTGCTAGGATTACATAGTTATTGATTTGAGACAAAGATCTAAAGTAAGACTTTTTGGAGAGAGAGTTTGCATTTAATCTTGACAACAGTGAACATTTACTCCTAATCCACCCACCACCACTGAGAAAAATATTTTCAAATTCGTTTGATATTGTGATAGATTAGAAGTAAAACATATCAAAGCCATCTTACTTGTTTAATAACAATGTTCCCTACTGCTCAGTCTATACACAGATATGAGTAATGAAGTTCAGTAAGCACGAACAACTCCTATACTGGATGCTTCATTAAAGCAACGTTAAGCATACATTGAGGGCTAAGACTGCCCAGAGAAAATTCTTATAAACATGTAGGTCAGAACAGAAGTCAGTGCTTCTAGAAATCGCTTCATATGTCTAAAACCCTGAAACCGTGCTCCAAAAAGCAAATAAAAGCCTCAAGAGAGCCATCCCCAAATGGAGCAGCTTCACTGGCCACTTCAAAATAAAAGCCTCTTGAAGGTCACCTCTGCCCTCTCTTCATCTGCCTGTGGTCCAGAATCGACATGTCCTTAGCCGCATCTCCTGGAGGGCTCTATTCTTCCATTATGTTAAGTGAGCCAAGGGCCAGTAAAGACCCAAAAGACTTGCCCCGGGGTTCTCTTTCCACACTCCGATCCCCATGTCTCCTTGCCCCATGCAAGCTATCCTTTCCCATCTCTTACTTATCTGGGTAAACAAAGGCTGGAAGAGGGAAAACAGTAAAACTCCTGTTTTACTGAAACAAAGAATTTACCTAGTTCTCTCTTCTCAGCTCGTCCCTGAGTGAGCCCGAGTCAAATACCTCCACTACAAAAAAAAATCCAATAAATTATAACTTTAATTGAGATTTTCAAACTCAAACTCAACATACCTGTGATTTTTTAAAACTACTTTATTGAAATATGATTGACATATAAAAGTTTGTACAGGGGCCAGCCCTGTGGCGTGGTGGTGAAATTCACGTGTTCCATGCCCATAGCGGGGGGCTGCGAGTTCACATCCTGGCGTGGACCTACACACCACTCATCAAGCCATGCTGTGGCGGTGTCCACATACAAAATAGAGGAAGACTGGCACAGATGTTAGCTCAGTAACAATCTTCCTCACCAAAAAAAAAAGAAAGAAAGAAAAGTTGTGTATATTTAAGGTGTACAACTTGGACGGTTTGGAGATAAGAGTACACCTGTGAAACCATCACTGCAATCTATGCCATAAACATATTCATCACTTTCAAAGGTTTCCTCCCACCTTCTTTATTTATTATTATTATTAATATCATTATTATTTTGAATCACAGAGTAGAATGGGACTGGGGACAGAGGAATTCAGGGAAATATTAGTCAAGGGATAGAAAGTTTCCATTGTGCAAGATGAATAAGTTCTAGAGATTTCCTGTACAGCATAGCATCTATGGTTAACAATACTGTATTGTATACTTAAAAATTCGATAAGAGGGTAGATCTTATGTTGAATATTCTTACCACACAAAAAATTAACTGTGATTTTTATCAATTCTTTTGTACAGCTCTGTCATGATTTTTAAGTGAGTGAAGTGAAATGAATAATACTAGAATTGTTTGTCTTAAATAATGCTAAGAAACGTTGACCCATTTTATTCTTTTTTATTTGGTCCTTCCTTCAAGAAAAATGTGTACTAATTTAGATGGGGAATTTGATCCACAGAGGAAAGGCATAAGGATGCTGAGGGAGAAACAAGCCAGGCACTTGAATTAGCTTAGCAAAATCTAGAAAATCTGTACTGTGGGAAAACTAACAAGCAAAGAAAAACACATGCTCCAAATATTTTGCAAGTTTAAGAGCCAACTGTTGACTGTGAAGGACTCAGTCCTGGTAAATCTCCAAGTTTCTCTGCTTTCCATTTCTTCAGAGCAAAAAATTCTCTAAAAATGATAAATTTAAAAACTCTGACATCATGTTATTTTTCTTTAATCTAGTATCATAATCTTAGTCTACATCTTGATAATAATGTACAGTTTCGATGGCATATTTTACTATGTATCAGAGAGTGTTCACTTCCTTGAACGTTTCTAATATTATAAATTGAAATATATTTTTCACTGTCCTGGGAATAGCTCTAGTCTTACAAATCTAATTCCTCATCCCTCTTGTCTGGATAGCTGACAGATCCCATTAGTTTTTCTTACATAGAGAAAATTCTCTTCACATGTAAGAGAGAAAAAGAGCACAGGTTCATCTGGGCCATTAAACTATTGCTCCATTGTGCTGGTTCTTCTATTTGTCCTTGCAGACTCAGTCTCCATTCTTCTCCTTCCAGGAGTATAGACTTCATCTGAAGATGCCCTACTTTCTGACTTCAATTTCTTTTGAATGGAGAACACTGGCAGGAAAAGAAAGGGAGGGAGGAGAATGCAGTCATGGATTTAACGTCCCTTTTCCCTTCCTGGAGCATCACCTTGGAGACTGGCAACTTCCTTTAACTAAAGGGGTCACAGCTAATGTCATCACCCTCTTCACACAATTCTCTCGCACGTGCACAGTGCTGTAATCTTAATATTTCAATAGTCCTGGGATCCTTGTATCCTCTCTCTCAGCTTCCTTACACCTAACTTGCATCGTTGAAAGCAGTCCTTTACTAAATTTGCCTCTTCCTAATCCTCCAGCCACCATCCTTCTCCTAGCCTAACAATCAGTAAGGGCAATTTACTTACTGAAAAAGCAATTGACATCCTCTGCCTACAAGTCCTGTCTGTCACTCCACGGAACCTGCTATGACTGAAGTCACTTGTTAGCATCCACAAGCCAAATCCTTTAGAAATAGCTTTCCTTACACTATTTATGCCCTTCAAAATCCTGGAGAATATTATTCACACTTTTGTTCTCAAATATTTTTGGTTCAGCTTCTGCCATAATACTTTCTTCTTCTGTCTCCTTAAAAGCTCCTATTTGATATTGCTAACTTGTATGACGTTGTTCTGCCATATTTAGGTCTCTGTATTTACTGTTGTGTTTCTATATGATTTCAGCAATAACTATGCTTTCAACTACTACTTATGTGCTAAAGCTTCCTAAATCTATAATTCCTGATCTCTTTGCAATTTCAAGGCCCATATACTAGACAGTTTCATTATCAGTTTTAATTTGAGGTCCCTTGGATACCTGAAAACCAACATGAATGTTTATTCACCTATGTTTATCTCAAACCTCTCTCTACTCTGGAATTCTCTCACTTTAGTGAATATTAAAACCATCTGGGGGCCGGCCTGTGGCACAGTGGTTAAGTGCGGACGTTCTGCTCTGGTGGCCTGGGGTTTGCCAGTCTGGATCCCAGGTGTGGACATGGCACCACTTGGCAAGCCATGCTGTGGTGGCGTCCCACGTATAAAGTAGAGGAAGATGGGCATGGATGTTAGCTCAGGGCCATTCTTGCTGAGCAAAAAGAGGAGGATTGGCAGATGTTAGCTCAGGGCTAACGTTACTCAAAAAAACAAAAAAATAAAAATAAAATTAAACCATCTGTTTTGGGCACAGAAGACAAGAATAGTGGATTCTGGAGTGCGCCACCTAGATCCTCCTTTAAGACCAAGGCATGCGTTTTCCCAGTTGCTACAGGAATGCTGACAGCTTATTGATGAGACCCTTTCCAGAAGGCCCTTAGCTAAAGGAAGCTCCTTTGCCCAAGGCTGTATGTCATTCCTGGGGACAGCCCACATTTAGTGATTGTTAAATATGTGGGAACAAAGGCTCACCTGCCTTGTCTCTGTTGGGGACAGCTCTGATGGGCTATCCCAGCTCCAGGTCTTGATGTGGGACCAACGAAGTCCTCCACTGCAAGTACATCACGCTCACTCTGCCCAGTCCTGCTTTCCTCGGTCTCTTAAAGTGTTTCTCCAGAGAGCATTTCCCAATAAACTGCTGCACAGATCTCTGCCTCATTGTCTCTTCCCAGGGGCCCCAACCTAAGATAGCAGGAACTCAATGTCTGTCTTGATGACTCCATCTTCCTTATCTCCTTCCTCCAATGGGCCACACAGTCTATGGATTCTCTCCTCTACATAATCACCTTTTCTTTAAATCTGCCTTATTTAGGGCTTCATCATTTACAATCATGATTACCATAATTACCTGCTAATGGTCTGCTTGAGCTTAGCTTTTCTTTCCTCCACCTTATCTCCACTCTGCTAGCAGAATGATCTTGGCAAATCATAAATTCCCCTACGTCATCTCTAGTTAAATTCCATCAGTCCATTTACAATGAATTCAAACTCATCATAATTGAATTCCCGTCTGCGCCTCCAGCCTCAAACCCTTCTACTCCTTTTACTACCATTACTGCTGCTGTTGCTGTTGCTACTGCTGCTACTACCACCACTCACATACACATACAATTCACTTAGTGGGATTCAAATAAAAGAGTCTTGTAGCATCATTTTTCCAAATACCCCATGCTGGGTTATGCTTCGCTATCTTCAAAAATGCTAATTCTTCTACCTGCAGTGTCCCCTTTAGTATACCGTATACTCCATCCACCATTCACGTATGTTTTCTCCAGCTCTCCAACTTCAATGCGTGGATTTTGATTCAGTAGACCTGGGCTGCAAAGCTGATGCTGCTGGTCTGGAGACTACATTTGGAGCAGCAGGGTCCCTGTTAACTCTTACTTGTTTGTCAGAAAGCAGATATGGAGAGTTATTGTTATGTAATAGTGACATCTGTGTAGGAGACTTTACCCTGATACAATGCCTTGCTGGGTTATAGTCGCGTTCTCCTGTAATCCATTAGCGCAGAACTCGCCCAGCCATAAGGGTCTGTGAGGTACTTCTTTGTAGCTGTTGTGGTTCTTATTCTCCCTGGTGGCTACTTCTCTCGATGCTAATTGTTTTACAGTGGCAGTGGTCCCTAAGACATCATCCATCCTATCTACCTACAAAGTAGGTACTCTTACCTATAAAGTGTTGCTAGTGACAAAAAGACCAAATCAATATGAAAGCCAAAAAAAAATCCCAGAACTAATTAAAAATATCCCTGGCTAGTGTAGAGGGATATGCCTGTATAAACCTGTCAGACTGCCAGAGCTAAACTAACATCAGAGGTGGCAGCCATAAGGGATAGTGCAGCCCATCTCTCCAGAAATGAGGGACCGTTATCTTTAAAATGTTTTGTCTTACTAATATGCCATCAGGCAGGCTACTAGACTAAGGTTGTCATTCCTGGAAGTCAATGAAGTTTGAATTACAGATTTAAGTTCCTTTGGTATAGTTCAATTTACACCTATATATTTCATCTTATTAGAACCATCATATTTTTGCTAGTGAGGTTTTTGGGGTAGACACTCCAAGTAAATGATGGAAAAAGACTAAACAAAAAAATAAATCAAAGATATTATTATAATAATAATCAAATATAAATAATAATCAAAATATTATTAGTATCAAAATATTAAGAATAAAAATGTAATTACTTTATGGTAAAAAAATAATTCACCAGGGATATATGATCATTTCTAATCTGTATGCATTTGAAAATATATACCTCAAATACATAGAGTAAAAACTGATATAATCACCATGAGAAACTGATGAATTCACTGAATAATAATAATAGTTGGAGATCTTAAGATACCAGTCACAGAAGTGTATAGGTCAAGTAAAGGAAAAAAAGAAGATATAGATGTTCTGAACAAGATAATTAATAATTTTTATCTAATAGAAATATACAGAACCTTGAAACTAACAATTAGGGAATAGAAACTTGTGTTGGGACACGAATGAATTATTTACAAAAGTTAGACAAGGGCTAGGTTAAAAAATCTATTCTCAATAAATAATAAAAATATTGCTCTCATAATGACTTTATTTTTCTACCTATATTATGCAGCAAAGTTAAAAATATGAAACAAGAGGATATCTTCCAAAACTCTCCAAATTTCTTACTTGGAAAATTAAAACACACACACACACACACACACACATCTTCTACTTGAAGGGCATTATGCATTTCCGTTAAAAGCAAGGACTCTGGAGACAGCCTGCTTACATTAAAAGTCCAACATTATCACTTATTAGCTGTGTGGCCTTGGACAATTTATTTAACCTTCTTTTTCTTTTTTGAGGAAGATTGGCCCTGAGCTAACATCCATGCCCATCTTCCTCTATTTTATGTGGGACATCTGCCACAGACTGGCTCAGCAAGCAGTTCTAGGTCCGCACCTGGGATCCGAACCAGCAAACCCCTGGCTGCCAAAGTGGAATGTGCGAACTTAACTGCTGGCCCCTTACTTAACCTTTCAAAGCTCAGTTTTTTCATCTGTGAAATGGGAATGGAATACCTATGTCATTGGGCTGTGTAACAGATTAAATAAATTATTACATACAAAGTATTTAGAGGAGAACCTGGTACCTAGTAAGCACTCAAAAACTGTTAACGCATATGATGATCAAATAATTGATAGGTCAAAGAAAAAATTCTGATATTAAGTAGAGCATATTTAAAACAGAATAACAATGAAAATACTCCATCTCAAAACTTGTGAATATAGTTTATTTAGCACCAAAAAGGTAATCAAAAGTAATGAGTGAAGTTTGAGAGAGAGAGAGAGTTTGATTGAGAGAGAGAAAGAAGGAGAGACAGAACAAATAAATAATACTAGGGATGAAAAAATGGAGAGAACTATAGATAGACGTGAATAATTTTATGATAGATTTAAAAGGCAAACAAAATGGGGACGTTCCTAGAATATATGTGTGTATAACTCTGCTATATATATATACATACACACATATAAATGGACAACTTGAATAGAATAGTTATTAAATAAGTTGAATTTATACTTAAAAATCCTCCTCACTTCCCAGCATATGTATATACACACAAAAACACCAGGTCCAGACAATTGTCCAGCAAGTTTACTAACCATTCAAGCAAGAAGTTACTTAATATTATACAAACTCTTTCAAACAGAGGAGAAAATAGGCCTCAGTTCATTTTATGCCAGAAAAGCTTTGAGGGTAAAGCCCAATAAGCAGAGGATAAGAAACGAAATTTCGAGAACAATCTCATTCAAGAGGATAGATACGAGAATCCTGAAAAAAATAGCAATAATGCACAGACAACATATAAAACAAGCATGGAATACATGATATCAGATCGACTGCATTTTTCCCAGGAATGGAAGCTACTTAGAAAACATTAGAAAATGCATTAAAAACTTGCGTGTTATAAACAACTTCATAAATAAGATGTAAAACTAACCATAGAGTGGCAGAAAATACCTATACACATATGGAAGACGAAAGATTTATAAACAGTGTAGATAAAATCTAAAGATCAACATGGGCAAGTAAATAAATGACAATAATGCTATTCTTATGTCCTAAACCCTTAAAAAACTCACACATGAAATACTGAAGCAAATGTGGGGAGGATAAACACTAATTTCCGGATAGAGGTTACTTGGGGAAGAGACGAAGGGGAAAGAGATAGCAGAGGGATTTTGTATTTTTAAAAAATTTTTGTTTAAAATACATAAAGACATTTGTTGTAGATGGGGCAAAATGTTAACAACAGTCTAATCTCAATGGAGGTTTAAATAGGTTTCTGTTATATTATTTCTGATATTAAATTGCTTTATTAATTTTTTGAAAGAATGTGTGCCTGTAAACTGATTTTGCATAGTCAGTGATAGCAAAACATTATCATCGTTGACTGTGTCTGCTGTGTATGTAATTATCTCCATCAGAGATCATGTCCAGTCCTAGAATCTGAGAGTACAGTAAAGCTAAGTGTCAGCAGTAGATACCTAAAAATATTAGCAAACTCTTGTAATTCGTTTCAAGTTGGGGATAATCAATTGGATTTAGTCTCTTTGGACCTCAGCTTGTTTAAATCTTCCTCTTTTCTTAACACTACAGTGGTGGTGACAATGGGTCAGGGTTTTTTGGGGGTTTTTTTGGGGTTTTTTTTGAGGAAGATTAGCCCTGAGCTAACTACTACCAGTCCTCCTCTTTTTGCTGAGGAAGCCTGGCCCTGAGCTAACATCGTGGGATGTTCCTCTACATTATATGTGGGAAGCCTCTACTTTATATGTGGGACGCCTACCACAGCATGGCGTCCCAAGCGGTGCCATGTCCGCACCCGGGATCCGAACCGGCAAACCCCGGGCCACCGAGAAGCGGACGGTGAGAACTTAACCGCTGCTCCACCGGGCCGGCCCTGGGTCAGGTTTGATAGTGGAATCCTCTGAGTCCCATGGAGTGAGTCTGTCTGTTAGTGGCGGACCTACAAGTGTAAGAGTTTCAGTGGTTGTTTTGAAACAAAACCATCTGTAACTTTAGCTGGGGCCCAGCCGGGTGCATTTGGCCTTCAGCCTCTTAATATAGCCATTAAATTTTTTTGCAGTTCATTTTTGGTTGACTCCTTCTCTGAACCCGACTAGACTTTGCCCTTTTTTTAAATACCAAAGACTGCTCTTTTTGGAGGTGGCTCCAAATGGTTGCTTTGAATGTGAATGGACAGCGCAGGTTGCTTTGCATAGGAGGGCCGCTTCTGCTTCCTGGAAAGGGCTCAGGGCTTAGAGGCAAGTAAGAGCCGCCTTTTTTTCTGAGTCTTTTCTCTGCCAAGTTGGGAGATGGATGGGAGCTACCCTTCCTACAGGATACTCCTGGCACCTGCCCTCTTACTTTCATCAACTCCACCGTAGGACCTAGACATAACCTTGACAGATGCCTGATGAGGGGAGACCTTCACATGGAGGAGTAAGGAGTTTTCTGCCCATTCTCTTTGTATTTACACCACTTGTCACATAGGAATTACCAGTGTTCTCCTTAGAAGTTATAGGACACTCTCCTTTGAGTAGAGACCCACTCATGTTTTTAGCAGAGATGCTGTCACTACTACTAGTTGCGTGGTCCTTGTATAGCATCACTCTTCATTTTTTCCACAAGGCTAAGTGTGGCATTTCTCCATATACTAGTAAGAACCTGAGAATAAATTGATTTTTTTCTAACTTTATTGAGGTATAATTGACAAATAAAATTGCATAAATTTAAAGTGTACCATGTGATGATTGATACATGTATATATTATGAAATGATTACAATAAAGTTAGTTAACACATCCATCACTTCACATAGTTACTTTCTTTTCTTTGTGGTGAGAACATTTAAGATTTACTTTCTTAGCAAATTTCACGTATACTATACCAGGTTGTTAACTCTAATCACCATGCTGTGCATTAGCCCCTCAGAACTTCTTCATCTTGTAACTGGAAGTTTACATCCTTTGACCCACATCTCCCCATCCCCCACAACACACAGACACCCCCAGCCCCCCGCAACTACCTTTCTGCTTTGTTTCTATGAGTGCAACTTTTTCAGATTTATATATGTACCACATTTTCCTTGTCCTTTCATCTGTTGGTTGACACTTAAGTTGTTTCCATGTCTTAGCTATTGTGAATAACACTACAATGAACATGAGAGGGCAGATAAGCCTTCAAAATAGTGATTTTGTTTCCTTCAGATGTATACCCAGAAATGAGACATTTCCCAAAGAAGACATACAAATGGCCAACAGGTACATAAAAAGGTGTTCAACGCTACGAATAATTAGAGAAATGCAAATCAAAGTCACAATAAGATCTCACCTCAAACCTGTTAGCATGGCTATTATCAAAAAGACAAGAAATAAACAAGTGTTGGTGAGGATGTGGAGAAAAGGGAATCCTGTGTGATGTTGGTGGGAATGCAAATTGGTACAGCCGCTATGGAAAACTGCATGGAGGTTCCTCAAGGGATTAAAAGTAAAACTACCAAATTGATTCTTTTCCTCCCTTGTTTGTCCTGTTAACTCCAGAAATTCTGCTAGGTTTACTAATTTGAGGGGATTTCAACTTTTAAAAATCTAAGTAAGTTCTACATAGTTTCTTCCATAACTATAATTTTGCCTGAGAGCGTCAAAGAACCCCGAAACAAATGTGTCTGTCGCCCATCCATCTCCATTTCCATTTACCAAAACAAAAGAAGATAGATGGCTTACCTGATACAGTGGAAGCAAGGAGACCTCTCAGATGTCAAGACAAATGTGCCTAGCTTTACTGGATTTGTAAGAAGCCAAAGCAGCTGTGTTGAGTCTCAAGGACTAACAAAACGAAAGGGATTCCTATGACACTGCTCAGCTCTTGAAATGTTCATTTTCTTACCTGGGCATTGTCTGAGGCATGAAATGATAGACGAGTTCCTGGACTACTGGTACCTTCCATTAAGCACAAATCCTCAAGGGGAGGCCCATTTTCTCATTTATCTGTGAGGCCACACTGTACCCTCTTTGGCACTCTGGACTCCTGCCTTGACAGGTAGATTTTACTTAACATTATAAATTTGCCACCCACCCTCCCGACACTCTTTAAGCTCCCTTAAATTGAATATTTATAGCTAATGCCCTTCTCTGCCATCAACTTAGAAAATCTGTATGCACTAAAGCACAAACACACACAGACATACACATACCTTACACAAATATAAAATGATCTACTTTATGCATACACAGCACACAACACAGAAACAACAACAAAAATATGTTCACTGCTCTTTTGAACTGAAGGTTAAGTCATTATTCAATTCCATGGGTAGAAATATTTCCCCTTAAGCCCTTCCTTCCATTGGCAGAGGGAAATAATCTATCAGGCTCAGCTAGTGGACGTTTTCAGATCAGGCAAGTCCTGAGTGGAAATTCAGATATATCATTCTTGTGTTTTACCTGATTTAAAAATCATAGCCATTTGAGCCACTTTAGTTGATAAACGTGTTTATTGACTGTGTCAGGGTAGAAAAAACACTGTTCTATTTTCTGATTCTGTAACCCTAAGACAGTCGATGAAACTTCTCTCGGAATCCATTCTCCTAATTGCAAAAAGGAGCTAAACATTTCGTTCTCTAATGTTGTTTAGCAATAGGAATTATTAAGGCACTGGAGTTTGAGTCAGGTACGTGGTTTTTAGTCTTAATTCTGTCCTTAACTATTTCGATAGCATTGATTAAGTGATTTCCTCCCTCTGGGCCTCAGTTATCGTAAAATAAATGAATAAAATATACATACGAGCATCAGACTAGACTTTTTATGATTCATTTTGCAATCTGTATCCTTTTGAGTAAACAGTTACAAAATCATTCTGACATACAAAAAGGCATAAGTAATAATACCAGAAACAACTACATACTCAATACCCATGTTACAAATAGTTGAAACTTCCTGTATGCGTTCCCCAAATACATTCCCCAGCCGTCATCACAGAGTTATCTCTATGATGGATTCAGTTTTTATCCTTCCTAAGCATTTCTTTGTCCTTTACTTCATACGTATGTATCCTAAACCATGTATAGTATACCCTTTAAGGTGATTAAGCTTTCTGTGAACCATAGCATACTGGTAAATTCCTTGTCAACTTGCTATTTCCCTCTCAACATAATATTTGTGAGACCCATCCAAGAGGATATACTAACTCTTACTGACTCATTTTCACAGATGTTTCTATTACTTTTGGTGGACATACCACCATTTACCCACTCATTCTCCTATTGATAACATTTCATTTTTTGGTTACTCACTAAAACTCTCAATGTTACTACGATCGTTATTGCACAAGTCACCTTAATCTGTAGGATAAATGTTTAGGAATGGAAGTGCTGGGACATAAATTATCCACATCTCAAAGCTAGCAAACAACAAACTCCTTTCCAGCATGGTTAAAACTATTTACACTTCCTCATCAGTGAAAAGAAATCCTGTTTCTCTATGGCCTCACTAGTGTTTGTTATTGTTGGACTATTTAGATTTTTCCCAGTCTGCAGGCTGAGAAATGGCATTTCTTTGTGCCTGTAGTTTGCATTTTGCTGATTTCTAGTGAGGGTGAGCATTTTTTCCTGTGTGTGTCGGCCATTTGTGTTTCCTCTTCTGTAAATTGCCTTTTCATATTTTTGTCTAGTTTTTCTACTTGGTTGTTTTCTTTTTCTTCTTGATTTGTAGTTTCAAAAATCTATTTTGAATACCAATGTTTGTTAATTTTTTAATTTTCAAATATCCTCCCCCAGACTGCCCCTAGTTGTTTCCTTTTTTATTGTCTTTTGCTACCCAGACATTTTTTAACAGTCAAATTTATTAGTCATTTCCTTTAACATTTTTGCCTTGGTTGTCTTGTTGAAATCTTTCTCCTCATCCCAAAATTTTACAAATATTCTGTTTTATTTTATTTTAAATGATTTAAAAGTTTCTTTTCTTTTCCACTCTCTTTTATTTAATCTCTATTTACAAAGCCAAACTTGTCATCTATAAAGTTTCTGTATATGTCTGAGTCAATTCTTGGGCTCCTTATTTCTGTACTATTGGCCATTTGTCTGTCTGCTTTTGTCTCTTACTGTCTTATCTAATAAAATGTTACAAGTCTTGATATCATAGGAAAAAATGCACCCACTGAGTTTTTCTTCATTAAAATAACCATACCTCTTTCAGGCTCTTTGATCAGTTTTACGCATTTTTAGAATCATCCTGTCAAATGCCAGTCAAGCTACTATCAAGATTTCTATTAGAATTGTATTGCCTTCATGGAGAAAATTGGTAAAGAATTGACGTTGTTATTTCATTGATTATTCTTCTCCATGAATATAGACGTCTCCATTAATTTTAAGTTTGTTGTATATATTTATTTTCTTCAATATTTTTTAGTACAATATTATACTTTTCTCCATGTATGCTCTCTCATCTGATGATTAATTTATTACTAGGCACTTTACATTTTTGTTGCTATAGTGAATTGTATATTTTGAAGTTTATATTTTCAAAATGTTTTCTTCTGGGATGTAGTAAATTAAATTATTTTTGTAGATTGCATATCAAGAAAATTTGATACATGTATAAATACATATATCAATAGTTATATTCCATTTTAAAATTTCAAATACTATTTATTTGTCTAATCTCTTTCTCTTTTTCTTTGAAAAAATATTCCAGATTTAACTACTTTATTAGTCTCTTCAAAGATTCAACTTTGGTTCTGTTGATCCTTTCTATTTTAGCTTTTTCTATTTCATTAATTCCACATTTATTTTTTACAATTATCTTTCTTCTATCATCTTCAGGTCTATTTTGTTTCTTCCATAATTTCTTGGCTTAAATTTTTATGTCACTAATTTTTAGATATTGTTCATTTCTAATATTTGAATTTATGGAAATGTATTTTTCTAAGTATTACTACATTTAATATGCAATAATTTATTATTAATTAATCACAAGTGTATTAGGTAAATAAGTATATTTACATAATAGCATTTTTATTGGTGAATAGTTTAAGATATGTACATTAGATAAGCTTATGTTCAAATCTTCTTTATAAATTTTTTTCTGCAGAGTATATCAAATATTGAGAAATTTATATTAAAATATCCCCAAAAATAAGAATTTTTCATTGTTTTCTTACAGTGCTAACAATTTTTGCTCATCAATATTTGTTATTTGATAGCTACATTCTAGTTTAGAATCGTTACATTTCTTAATGAGATTGAAACCTTTATCATTATGCAATAATCGTTTTAATACCCATTTTTCTTTTTTCTACTCAAGTCTGTTTCTTTACACTGGTACAGTCACTCCAGTTTTTGTTTTTGTATTTGCTGGGTTTATCCTTATCGTTTTACTGTCAACCTTTCTTCGTCTTTTAGTTTTAGATGTACCTTGAGCTTGTAAATGGACCTTGTATACTCAGTCTGTTGATGTCTCTCATAACTGACAAATTTAGTCCATTTATATTTAGGGAGATTATTGATGTTTTTGGATAATCCCACTGTCATTATATTTAGCTTAACTTTTTCTCTATTCTCCTTATCTTTCCTGACATGTTTTTTGTTGATTGGGCTTTTTAATTTCATTTTTCTTTATTCTGTTAGAAGTCATATATTCCATCTCTTTGTTCCAGCCCACTGCTCCTTTAGCCTTAGAGGCTTTACCCACTTCATTTATAGCTTATAAGATTTATTTTACTTTAGTATTTGTGTGTGTGAACTCAGCTATGCATTTGACTTTTTAATTTTATTTTACCTCCCATATTTAGGTGGATTTTTTCTCACTGGGAGGGCTTTTCCTCCTTACTAATTTATGATGGTAGCAGAAATGAAAATCTCCACCATATAATTCCTTTCCTATTAATGCCCCCTTCAGGTTGATCAGTTGAATAATGTGGAAGCTAGCTTCCACCTAGGGATAATGGAAATTTTTAATGATTATTAAAAGACAGAAGGGAGAAACTCACTTTTCCCTTCTTTCTGACTGTCCGTACTGATATCAGTAATCAAAGTTCACATGCAGGAGTAGCACTCTAAAACATATTCTACTCAACTTCTGCCGATAAGTTTGTCACAATACCTTCTTGAAGACTGATTCTCTTTGGCAAGTAAAGGAATGTCCTCTATTGCTTTTAAAAGTTGCCCAACTCTCAATTATGTTAAGTTGGAAAAAATATGGGATATTTCTCAAAAAATCATCTTTAGAAACTGTCATTAGATTCCAGGACAAGGAAGGCGATATTTTTTCCACTTTGCAGCAACCTTCCATAAATCAGCCTCCCACTCTCTTTCTACCAGTTGAAATCTATGTTAGGAGGGTGGATGATGGTGGCAGAGACAGGTAGCTGACCACCAAAGTTTCATGTTCTGCTTCCATAGGATAGAATAAGTTCTTGGAAGTGTCTGAGCGATGGGAACTACATTTCCAAGCCCCTTCTCCTTTGCATGTGGGTCAGATCATGCATCTTTTCTTGCCAATCGAACATGAGTGAAAGTGATATATTTCTACTTCCTGGCTGAAGTATCTAGGTATCAAGTGTGTGAGATCCTTCCCTCTTTCCACCTTCTAGAAGCTTGATGGTGCCAGGCTTATCTTGAAAATGTAAGATGGTAGGCTCACAAGGAATTCTGAGGCGTTGCTTGCGGGAGAGCCATCTAATTCTCTCTAGACTGTGCCATGAGCAAAAATCAAATATCTTTTATATTAATCCAATGAGATTTGGGAGTTTATAAAATCAGTTGCCACTGTAACCCACCTTACAGTGACACATCCTTTCAAAAGGCACCTGGTACCTTAACCCTCCAAAATTCATTGTTATTGCTGGTCATTTTTATGGTAAACATCGCCACACTGTAGATATAATAGTGCAAATGTATTTTCAGTGAAATATTTTATATTATTTTAGCATTTTAATTTTTATTCCTTCAGTGAAATCTCTTCATGCTAAATATCTAACCATGAGCATGTACTTTTGTGGAGAAAGCTGTGTTTGGAGTTTGAAGTATTTTGTAGAATATTTGGACATCAACGAAAGTAAATTTGTTGTTTGCATTAAACTGTCTCTGAGATATCAACAGGGTAAATTAGATTATTGTTCAATGTGGTGGTAAGTAGAGCCAATTTCATTATTCTAAGTGGTACTTCAAATGCTTCTAAGCCTTCAATCATTTATTATCTTAAGGCATTAGGTGGAAAACATGCTAGTTCCTTTTTTCGTGAATGCTTATAAAAGTAAAAGAAAGCTGTGTAAGAAATTAGCTTTAAAATATCCAGTCCAATAGCTATAATTTTACTTTTTAACAACTAGATAAAACTGAACTTCACCTTGAAGTAAACGCATGAAAATTCACTCAGTTATATAATTATATTCTAATTATTCTTTAATTAGAATTTCATATGAATGCAAAAATAAGATTTTTTTTTTAAAAAAAACAACGATTCAGTCCATTAAGCTGCTGAACAGGTGAGATTTTCTCCAGTCCTGGACTAACTTAGGATGCAACTTACAGCACATATTGTTCTAAATGAAATGTTTACCTCTCATTTTACCGCTAATCACCACCAAGGTCATGAGTAGAAGCTGTATTTTCCTACCAAATTTGAGCTGTATTTTGTAATATCAGGATACAATATTCATAGCACTTACTTATGAAATACCTTGTAGGTGAACCTGCAAGGATAGAACATTGTACCAGTTGCTTAGAAATCCTGCTTTTAATAGCAAATGAGTATAGAGTTCAGTTAGCCTATTAATACAACAGATTGTTAACCCAATCTAATTGATTATTTGTCTATATTAATAAGACTATTACAGTGGAAATCCATACATTTTCTAGATGGAGTGTGTGCACCCTTAGAAACATAAGTCTTTGTTATGGTAAAAAGGACCTATTTGGGCATAAATTATAATAGTTACTAACACTTATAAGGCAGCTGGTATGTGCTAGTAATTGTGGTAAGTGCTTTACATGCATAATCTCATTTAATGTTCACAGCATCCTGCAAGTTGAATTCCTGTTTTATATGCGTAAACTGAGTCTCTAAAAGGATAAAGAAATTGCCCAAGGTAATGTGGTTAGTTAATGGCAGAACTAAAATTTGAATACTGCTTCCAAAGCTGGTGCATTTTCCACAAAAACACATTGCCTGGTTTCCCAACTATTTGATAAATTTCTATTATAAACTGCGTATTTCGTATTTTGTTTACACAGAATTTACGTACTTTGCACGAATGCATCCCAAAACAATGGAAAAGAGAAATACTGTTCTTCTTGTTGTTATTGTTGAGCCAGAAGCTGGTAGCTATAGTTTTCTGGATGATTATGTATTAAACTAATGCAAGAAAAAAACATAAATCTGCCTCCTAGCAGAGAGAATCCTAAGCAGGGAGGTCCATCTGGTCTGGTAGCCCCTGACACTGGCCATTGCCAATTCCACATCAATTTCCTTCTCTTTCCCGGCTCACAGTACCAACGGCGGAGATTCCTTAATTTTAGAGATAGAAGTGGTTGCTACCTGAGCCCCTGGGGATGAATCATGAGTACTGTAGGCCAATTCTAGTAACTTCTTTCCTCTTGAGAAGTGGTTGGACTCGGTCAAGCTTCTGGATGGCACTTCTAGAAAGCCTTTGCTTTCTTAATGCAGATGTGATTTCTTTTTTTTTTTGGCACCTGAGCTGACATCTGTTACCAATCTTCTTTTTTTTCTTCTCCTCCCCAAAGCCCCCCAGTACATAATTGTATATTCTAGTTCTAGGTCCTTCTGCCTCTGCTATGTGGGAAGCTCCCTCAGCATGGCTTGCTGAGTGGTGCTAGATCCACGCTCAGGATCCCAACCAGTGAAACCCTGGGCCGCCAAAGCAGAGCACACGAATGTAACCACTGGGCCATGGGGACGGCCCCAGATATGATTTATCAAGATGCTACAGTCATATTATGGGTGTGAGGATGGACAATATTCTAAGGACGATGGCCCAGAATGTGGAAAAAACAGCTTAAATTTGCTTGAAAAAATTGTTTAATCTTTCTGAGCTCCAGTTTTCAGATGAATAGGTCAAAAACAGCAATACCTAGTTATCCTAAATGTATAGAAACCATACACACATGGAGCTGTTCAGAAAATGAAATGAGAAAATAATACACTGGCATATTTGGAGCTAAAGAACTTCCAAGTGCACATTTTGTAGGTTTAATTTTCATTATTCTTTCAATATTTCAAACAAAAAATCAGTAAAATTAAGCAAGATTTCCCTGTGCCCATGTTAGAATATTAGGATTAAAAGCAAAAATTTGCATTAACTCTTGTAGCTTGGGGCTTTCTAAATATGTCCCTCTAGGGCCTCAATAAATAGAACTTAAGCTATTTTCATACATTACGGGTCCTTTCTGTTTGCTGACATTCAAGCCAATGCAGATGTCATTTGTCCCCTCCCTCCCATACACAACCAGGCCCCCTCTTCTTAGGGAGGCCAGATAAGAATTAGGAATGGGGAAGATAACTGGATAATGAGGAGCAAAGAAGAAAGGGGATTTTGAAGACATAAGCTATAGAAATTGGAGTAAAGGAAATATATTTTAACATGCAGATAACTCTTCAAATCCAATTTTAAAAAAAGCATCATTAATCCTGTGGCTTAGTCCAGAAGGAGCAGAAAAGTTCATGGGATAATAAGCTTTATTCCAACCTTTGACACAGGGGGCATCTAACCAACCCTGAACCGTGTGGAAAGTGCTCAGACGTTCTTTTTCATGAAAAAAAGTTAAAGATACAATAACATACTTATAATTCTTGGAGTACTTTAGACTAAAGGTGCTGTGAAATGCAAATTGTCATTTCTAATTTCTTAGCACTCAGAGAAAAGGGTTTGATTTCAAATCTCCAAAAAAATGTTCATTTGCTAAATATAAGATGAGGCTTCTCCCAGGTGTATAAATGATGCCGGTCTCCTCTGGGGCACGGTCTTATGAAGTATTTTGTCTTTTCTATCACACTGCATACTGCTTCAGAAGTTCGAATGAAAGCTGCTATGCATGCAAAAAACTTTTCCATTTTCAAGGAAAAAGGATTATTGTATGAATTTAATTTTCTCTAGCAGAAAATACAATCTACCTACAAAATGGAGTAAGATAATGTAATTAACATCTAACTATACCTTGACCGCTAATGGATACAATGTTCCTTAACCAGTGTTAAATTCAGAAAACGCTGCTGCCAGATTAAACCTCCCAAAAGGAGCAAAAAGAAATATATGTATCTAATCCACTTACATCAGGAGAAATGACCTGGGGCAGTAATGTTATTTTCTATTAAGGTAATCTGGAAAGTGGATGGAAACCAGTTAGACAGTAATTTAATATAAGCACAACACAGAACTCAGAAATGAGCAAATTTATTCCTTTACTGTTGAAGAACAGTTAAATGGATCTAAAGCTTGTATTTGATCTGAGAAAATGATTTCCAAAGCCTGGAATA
Organism: Equus caballus; assembly: GCF_041296265.1. Taxonomy (NCBI): domain Eukaryota; kingdom Metazoa; phylum Chordata; class Mammalia; order Perissodactyla; family Equidae; genus Equus; species Equus caballus. The sequence continues at coordinate 34,742,761 of NC_091710.1, read as the reverse complement.
TAGTAATTGTATGAACACTACACCAAAGGCTATTGAGAAGTACTTTTCAAAATAAATATAAAGAACGTGCTCCTCTTGCGTGATTATAAAAGTCATTAGAAAGCCATCACCTTAATTTCTATATTTACAGTAAAAAACAAAAAAGAAGACTAATTGAGCTTAAGAAACTTTTACCAAGAATCAAACATCTGTGCCACACAGTAAGTAACACTTTAGATTCTAGGATAGAAAGTCTCCAAACAGACTTTCTACACATTTACATTTTTATATTACAGATTTATATTTAATCTTTATCTTATCAGAAAACAAATGTTGTCCTCATAAATCTGATGTTTAAAAAAGAAACTCATACATCCATTTATAAAACGTTGTGTTGTCTGTGTGTGTGTGTGTGTGTGTGTGTGTGTGTGTGCATGTGTGTGTTTAACGTTCTGAGGCCCCTCTAGACCTATTGTCCATGCAGTAGCTGTTCCAAGCTGAAGCGGCATTTCTCTGTTCTCCTCCATTCACAGCTTTCCATGGAGGAGAAAGGACTAGAAGGAACAGCAGCACGGACTGGGTAACAAAATGGACAAGAAAACTAGTCCAGCTTTAGTTGAATAAGTGTTATAACATTGCTCAGTAGGTATTCACATTTGACTCCCAAAGCTCCAAATATTCCAATACTGAGAACTTATCAGGAGGCAAGTGAAATGTTCTTTAAAACATTTGTATGTACATTGTCTCCATTTGAAGACAACTTATTGTAAAGTACCTTTTCAATAATGGCTCTTTAAAAGAAAAAAGAAATATATTAAATATCCAATTTTAACCAATCAAAATTGATTTTGTCTTAACTACATTTAATCTGAATGTCTTCTTCAGGATCAAATGAAAGTTTGAGTATAAGCCTTCTTCAAATCCAGAGAATAAAGATTTTTCTGAATCACACGCCTTCTTCAGCAGCTACACCTGGTGGCGAAGTTGCATCCTACTCTTGGTATACTTAGCTAGGGATCTCGATCTCTGTAGCATATAAATAGCACCAGAAGTTTTCTCAAATTTCCTATGGTTAAACTCATGGTTCCACTTTTTTCTTAATTAATTTGTGTATCTGTGGAAATTAAACAACTTCCGTTGAGGTCAGTAGTAAACTTGATGGGGAAATGTTTAACACTTGCCTGACAGTTTATAAAGATGCGTAAATTCACAACACCAACCATTTCTATTTTTTCAAAGGTATCACTATGATGTATTCTAATAGTACATTTGGCAATTTCTACTTTAAAATTATTAAATTATTCAATTGCATAAGCAAAAATGTCTTTTCATCATATACGATTCAAATAACACAAACATAAGTCAGATTCCATTCCATGGTCTTATCTAATAGTTGCACGTGTATTTTGTCATGACCTATTATCTGTAGCAGTTAGACCACAACTGTTGCAAGAACTACTATGCCTGAATAGTATCTTAAAGGCATTTCAAGTCTACATTACAAATGATCCTGCACAGATATTTAATAAAATAATTTAGAGAAGGACCACAGTAGACTGCCAAATACTTAAAAAATGTAACTTAGGGTTTTCTTTCTTTCTTTTTTCTTAACAGTGATACAGCAAAAGCCATTTTCGAGTTTGTGTTACCCCTGCCACTCATTCACTACTTAAATTGGTTTATTTATTATTTGACAGTTTTTTCGAGGTTTCCCAACAAGACTGCAAATCCATAGAGGGCAAGTATATATTTATATCTGTACACATCATCACCAGTAGCTCCCACTACACCTGGAGGCACAGATTAGGAATTACAAAACTTTGTTCAAGTAATGGTCATTAAGGGATGTATATAACCCAAGATTCACAAAGATTGAAAGAAGCAGCAATGGTATAAGATGACTCTTTTTCCTGAAGAGCCCTCTGTCTGGTTTAGGGGTTCTCAAACTTAGTATGGAAAAGAGGCATACTGGGGACCTTGTTAAAAATGAACATCTCTTGTCTTGATCCCCAAAGAATAGTCCAACAGCAAAATCAGGAAAACATGACAGGAATTAATCACATGCAATGTAGTAAAACCTTTAATAATAATACAAACACAGCTCAGTTACAGCAGGAAAAAGCCATTTATTTTTTTCCAGATGATAGCTCGATTTTTTAATTCTTCTCAAGTCTCTGTACCGATCTTAGTGATCACTTACCTTCTACACATCGAATGGAAGAAGAGGAAGAAGAATACAAAAACAGCAATAGGAAATTGGCACAGCTGGGTGTTTTCCTTCTATTATGTGCTCTTTATCAGCAAAATTTCAAAGTAAAATCTGACAAAGTCGGCTATAAATTTTTTTTTAAAGATTTTATTTTTTCTTTTTCTCCCCAAAGTCCCCCGGTACATAGTTGTGTATTTTTAGTTGTGGGTCCTTCTAGTTGTGGCATGTGGGACGCCACCTCAGCATGGCCTGATGAGTGGTGCCGTGTCCGTTTCGAACCGGCAAAACCCTGGGCCACTGAAGCAGAGCGCACCAACTTAACCACTCAGCCAGGGGGCCGGCCCCTCAGCTATAAATTTTTGAAGCTTATTTGTAATATGAATTTCTATCCACTAATCTTAGCAAGCAACTTTGCTCTGAGGATTTATTGTGGCTTGAAATACTAATAATTGTACTCAGATACCACAATTATTGTTTCATCTTTATTTCACCCTTTAAATTTGTTTGTGTGTGTGTGTATGTAATTTAAAATTTCATGGCTTACATAATTGAAGCAGCCATACTGCTTGTTAAATGTCAAAACACGTCACTACCAGTTGGTCATTAGCTACTGCGTCAAGTGCCCTGAGGGCCCTCATGCAGCTCAGCCCCTACAATGTGCCTCTGTCTCTCTGTAATCCAACAAATCACAGGGATGCTTGACAAGGTAAGGAGCCTCCAGGACCCTAACCAAGGATTATGGCCTACATTCATTCCAATTAGTTATTGCCTCACCTAAACCTGCTGTTAAACATTCTGAATATCTCCCTTTTATATAAGTATGGTAAGATAGATAGATAGACAATAGGTAGATAGATAGATAGATAGATAGATAGATAGATAGATAGATGCATATAGACATAAAGATGTAGAGACATGGAGAAACAGACAGCTCATGGTAAAATCCTGATAGTGATATGAAATCAAAAATATTTGGAAATAGTTTGTTTTAAAACAATCAGGATTCTAGAATTGTGTTTACCATTTTTTCTTTTTTTTTTTTTTGCTGAGGAAGATTCTCCCTGAGCTAACATCTGCTGCCAATCTTCCACTTTTTGTATTGTATACAAATGTATTGTTATTGTATATTGTTATAATTATTCTATTTTGTTAGTTATTGTAATTAATCTCTTGTGCCTAATTTATAAATTAAAATCATAGGTAGGTATGTATAGGAAAATATAGTATATTTAGAGTTTGGTACTATCTAGGGTTTCAGGCATCTATTGGGGGTCGTGGAGCATATCCACGGCAGATAACGGGGAATCGCTATATAGTGAATTAGTGCTTCAGAAAAAAACTTCACTTAATTTAAGGAAGAAAATAAAAGGCCTATTAAGAACTTTTCAGAATCTTCGGAGAGATTATTTGTGGAAAGAAACCAGTTTTTATGCAGAGAATATTTTATTACAATAAAGATAATTAAGCCAATTGAATGGGTATAAAAGGAGATCAAAAAACATTGTCAGGGGGCCGGCCCCATGGCCCAGTGGTTAAGTCCGCGCACTCCGCTGCAGGCGGCCCAGTGTTTCGTCGGTTCGAATCCTGGGTGTAGACATGGCACTGCTCATCAAGCCATGCTGAGGCAGCGTCCCACATGCCACAACTAGAAGGACCTACAACTAGAATATACAACTATGTACCGGGGGGCTTTGAGGAGAAAAAGGAAAACAATAAAAAAAATTAAAAAAACAAAAAAACAAAAAACAAAAAAAAACATTGTCAGGGGCCAGCCCCATGGCCGAATGGTCAACTTCACGCACTCCACTTCAGCAGCCCAGAATTCGCCAGTTCGGATCCTAGGCACAGGTCTACACACTGCTAATCAAGCCATGCTGTGGTGGCATCCCACATATAACTAAAACGACTTACAACTGGGATATGCAACTATGTGCTGGGAGAGAAAAGAAAAATTGTCCATAGATTCAATTGTGGAACAAAATGCAGTCCAGCCTGGTAACAGGAGATGAGTCCTGGTGAATGCTAACAGGCCTTCAGTTTCTAGGATTTTAAGATACATTTGACGGTTATACTGATTTACACAGTCATGTAAATCATTATTAGAATAGACTGATATTTCATTTATTCCGTTAGATTCTATTGATTAGAATATTCTATAAAATGGGGAAGAAAAAGCAAGGCTTAATCATTCATTCATTTAAAAAATATTTATTCAGTGAATATTGCAAAGCCCTGTTCAGGATTCGGAGATACATCAGTAAACAAAACAGAGTCCCCTTCTTCACGGAGTTTATATTCAATTGGGTGTGGTAACTAGTAAACAAAAAACACATAAATAACTAAATGCTATGAAGAAAAAATAAAGCAAGGCAAGGAGGGCATGACGAATGGTGTATTTGCTATTTCTAGTAGTCAAGGAAGATCCCACAGTTAAGCTGGCGCTTGAACTGAGACCTAAATGCAGAAAAATCCATCCAGGGAAGAGTATTGCAGGGAAGCAATCAGCAGATCCAAGGTCCTGAGGCAGGAGTGCTCTTGACGTCTTTGAGGAACGGCAGGAAGGCCATCTGCCTGGAGAGCAGGGAGCAGCGGCTGTATGTGGAGGAGAAGAAGTAAGTGTTAAGTAAGCTCAGAGAGCTGGGGTGAGGGGCCAGGCTATTGTGGACCATCATAAGGAATTTTTGTGTTATTCTGAATTAGGCTGGAAGTTATTAGAGAATTTTCAAGATAACTTATTGGAGTGGGACGCTATTGGAGGATGAGGAAATTGACATGATCTGACTGGTGGTGTGAAAGGATCAGCCAGGCTACAGTACAGAGAACAGGCTGTTGGGCAGCAGAGTGGAAGAGGGGAAGCCAGTAGCAAGGTCAGCTGATGATCAGCCATGCTAGGGCAGTAGTGGCGAGAAGTGCTGGATTCTAGAAGCATACTTTAAAAATATTGACAGAACTGGCTGAAGAATGTGTCCAAACAAGTTAGGGGAATAGTGCGAAAAGGAAAAATACTTCTGGAAAATGCAGGTCTCAGGCAGATAAACAAAGCTATCTGATTTGCAATACAGAAATGAGATGTATAAATTTGCAACTTTGGTGAAATACTATGCATAAATAACCATGATATAAAAAGATGTCTAACAGGTAACACTGTCCTGAGTTGAATAAGGTGGCTCCAAAAATAGTGAGCCTCCACTCCCACCATTCAAATTTTCAGGGCGGAGAGCACATGTATCCATCTACAAGTGATGTTTCAGAGGACTTCCTGTATCATCAGGTGAGAGATTATACTGTTTGGAGTTAAGCCTTTTTATGATTTTCATCCCAAGAGAGAAAACATTAGAAGAAATGAATACACAATGGAAAAACTTCAAAGCAATGAAAGATCAACCTTATTTTCATGTAATCCTTGTTTCAAAATATACTTCAATACCATAAACTTCAGGGAAATATATGTCAGTTCCTCCACTGATGCATGAATACACCCACAGCAGATTGTACATACAGAACTAGGGTCAACAAATGGAGAATGGCTTCATTGTCTGCAGTGCATTCCCTGATTAGAAACAGTCCCTTGAGAATTCATTACTAAAGATAAGTCCCACCCCTTAAAACTACGGCCTCCCTCACTCACCATTATCAGACAAGACATTGCGGATGGATCCATTTGTTCTACTCTGCTTGAGACCAACACAGGTGATTAACCAGGTAAAACTCTTTCTTCTCCTTTTATATTTAATATCACATATAACAATATATGTATATGCATTATCAGAGGTTTGCATGCTAAAGTGTTTCTGAAAATGTAGTCGTAATACTTTACTCATGAAATGAAGTTCTATAAATAGAGAAAAGTGCCTATGATTAAAATACTTAAAAAAAAAAAACTTGAGATACTTACGGTCCCTTTCTGACATTGATTGAAATTGTATTCATCCAAAAATGTGTAATGCTTTTTCAGAGAGGTATGAGTTTTTAACAATAATTGATAATTGCGATGCTCTGTCATACAATTGTTTGGAAAAATGATTTCTGCTACCTAGTTCAAAGTGAAAATATTTGTTCAGTTTAAGGCAGATGATACTATTTGAGATTTGTATTTTCGTTTTTGCTTCCATCCCACCATCATTTTCAGTACAGATATCATAAGATTATCGTTGCATTTCAAAATAACGTTTATAGTTATTTTGCTTAGAAAAAATAATGTTATAGAGTTCTTTTTATTGTAAACTTTTTCATAGAATTTGATCAAAATCTATTATGTAAACCATTTATCTCTTCTGACAATTAACTAATGTACGAAATAGTTCCAAGTAATCCCAGAGAATATATTACCAAGGCTATATTGTCTAAAAGCATAGCTTTTTTAAAATTCAGAGTTGCTTAATAAACAACGTTACAAATGAAATGATGGGTTGCCTTGAAGTTGAGAGTTAATTGAATGAACAGACAGCGTGTTCTCCCTTACAGCAACCTATAACACTAATGGATAAGCTAATTTTTTATTCCCTAAAGTAATTGCACAGTCACTCTTAATTTAAAATCACTTGCATTTACTCAGTTGCTTGTTTTCAAGCAGGGCAAAGGTCCTGAACATTTACACTGGGGAGATCTAAACTGTCAATATGATGTAGAGTGTAGGACCTTTCAGGATAAGTAATCAAAATTTACCCTGCATCTTTTTTTTTTTTTTTACGTTATGTTGAATAACATTATCTATTACGGTTTGCAAGAAAGGTAATATTACTACAAACTAATCTTATAAAACCCTAATTATGATCTTATCACTTCTCTGTTGATTCAGGGACTTTTCTGTTTCCACATTATGTAAGAAATTCTTATAAAATATTAAAGAAAAAAGTTAGTGATTATGATTAATCAAACTCTGTCTAGATTAGAGAATTGCATATATTAATTATTGTTTTAAAGTTACCAAGACTCATAAACCAACGAATGATGTTATAAACATAGCGTAAAAATGGATGACAGTCAAACTCGGCATCCTAATGTCTAGATGAGAAAACCAAGCTCATATTTCCATTAGTGTCTCTATGCACAAGAACAAATCATTACAAGTTAAATATTAGTCTATATGTATTTAGTATTTGTTATTACAGACAATTTGCAGAGCAAGATAATTTTTGAATTTTATTAAACAAAACTGCTCATTCTTTGAACAATTTATCTTGCATTTAATTATTTTAATGTTTAGCATGTTCACTTTATGTTATAATAACAGGTGTGTTATCTAAGATATGGCCACCTAAAAACCTTAAGAAATTTTTAATTTCTGGTATCTTAAAATAAGTCTTCCACCTCACATAAAGACCTCTGCCTTAAAATTCAGTTGTATTATCAGCACGTATGGAAATGGTCTAAAGATAAGGAGAAAATTATATTAGCTACAGATTCTTTTATCTAAACAAATTTAAAAAATAAAGGAGAATACAAAGACCTTCCCTGAAAACTATCTCAGAATTGCAAAGTATAAAAAGCCAAAATTCTGGGAAATAGTAGGAATTTGAAAAGTTCATTTTATTTTATTTTCGTTTGTTCAGTAGCCTAGAAATGCCTTTATTTTGGCATAACTTTAAAAGAATCTATGAATAACTTTGAATATATACAAAAACAGAGCAGTGTAATGAATTTTGAGGTACCCAGGACCAAGCATTAGCAGTCAACACACATGGCCATTCTTGTTTCATACATACCTCCTTTAATTTGCCCTTGTTCTCGTGTTATTTTGAAGTAAATACTAGACAGCACGTCCCTTCATCTGTAGATATTTCAGTATGCTTCTCTAAAAATAAGCTCTCTTCTTTAAAATACTACAATACCATGATCACAGTTTAAAAATTAAGCATCCTTAATATCACCAAATAAATAGTAAGTATATAACTATCTTGTAGTCTCCTGTGTCCTTTTTTTACATGTATTTAAATCAAGATCCAAATAAAGCTCACACATGGGCATTGATCAATTTTTTTTTAGATATTTTTAATCTACAAATTCTCCTTCTATCTCTTATTTTCCTTGCATTTTGTCTATTGAAATACTCTGGATTTTTGCCTTGTAGAATTTCCCAGCCTGGATGTTGTAGATTGCGATACCATGGTGTAGTTTAAGATGTTTCTCTGCCTTCTGTATTTTTTATAAGTTGGCATTTGGGTCTAGAGAATCACTCAGACTCAGGTTCTCTTTCTCGGCCAGGAGCTTCAGACTCGGCCCTGTGTTCTTCCATCAGGAGGCCCTTAACCTGTGGTTGTTTTCATTTCTATGATGTCAGCAGCCATTGGTGCTCAATGGAGTATATTTTAATTTGAAATGTAAAACATACAGTTAATTCTGAAAAATAGTAGGCACATTGAATATACTTGGAAAAAGAACCCAAAATGAAATATGAATATTACTTCTGGGTTACTTGGCTCGCAAACTCACCAAAGCAGGTTGTTTTCTTATATGAGTGCAATTTCTAGAACTTGAAATTATATATAGTAAAAACAAAATGTCTCAGATTTCCTGGAAAATGTACACTCGATTTGTCCTTCTATTCCCTTTTCTCTATGTTCATGTTTCTTTGTCCAACTACCCTAACTCTTCCCTAGACACTGAGCCAAGTTATCCAAGTTGTCATCTCATATACTAGCTTTATACTGTTAGCCTGATTATTCTAACAAGTACTTTCCTATGAATATTAACTTGGTCATAGCAATGGTATTTCCAAGGATCAAAAATAGGGAAGATAGCCTGAAAAATAGTATTTGTCGCATTTCTAGCAATCTGATGATACAGCACACATGCATTTCTTTAAAAGTTCTATTATTTATGAGATCAAATGGACAGGATATTTTAACGATATTTTCCTCAGACCGGAACTTATGCATTAAAGCATAAGATAGCAACTGCTTATTGGAAGATGGGAATTTGAGCTCAAGAGCTAATCAGAAACCTGATTACTCAAACTAAAATGTGAGAAGCCATACCTAGAGCAAGGCTAACTTACTGGTGGACGACCAAGCATTATATTAGAACTACCTGACGCTGCCACACCTACAATAACATCAAAGACAAGGGCAGGCCTTCAGGAGGGCTTCACAAGACTTTATCTTCAGAAACTGGATGAAAGTAGAGACCATTTTTAAAAGTTTGTGAGACCCAAAATAAATGACTATTTCTTGGAAAGTACTGAACAAGCAAAGAATGAAATATGACTTAAATTGGGAAAATATCCATGGTGACTTTATAAAATAAGTACTACATATAAAATGAGTATACTCCATTTGGAGCAGTTGTTAAATGATTTTATATTACAATAATTTATTTGCATTTGTAAATAAATGCAAATAAAGGCCCTGATCAGTTGATGCTTATCAATGTATATATGCACACAGCATGAAAGTAAAATTAATGAGGAGGAACTTCATTTTGGATGTTGTTTATGTCAATCCTATTATTTTTTGTTAACATAAGTTTACTTAAATAAAAAGGAACTCTTCAACTATCTAAGATTTGAAAAGCATAAAAACAAAAGGAAATCTCTATTAGGAATAAAAGTAATCATGCACAGGATCACTGTCGTGTATTTTTATATTGCTGCTTTTCCTTTATTTCAACTATGTCTACACTACTTTCTGATTGCAGTGAAGATTACTGCCTGGGGATTGTGCACTAGTGTCAGTTACTAAACTGACAGAAAATGCAAAGTTTCTTTGATGTTGAGTCATTTAAAAATTTCCTTGGACACTCCAATTGTAACTAATTTTCTGGGGTCCAGATAACATGAATATTGTATATATCTTTTAATGGAAATGTTGACTACTGAGCCTCATTGAGACATTTTAATTACTTTAGGTCTTAATTTCCCCTACGAATTCCTTAATTCCTTTCTTCTTACTTAAGATTTCAATCACTGGATTCTATACAACCCATGCCTTAAGAGAGTTTACCAATTAAATAAAAGGTTATCAGAGAAACAGGTATGTCTCCTCGCAGTGCACTTACTTAAATACAAGTCCATTAAGAAATAATTGAGAGTTACATAACTTGGGGCCTTTTCTAGTCTGAATTTTTGGCACAGCTCCTAAAAGAAGAGAAGCATGTTTTCTGTTGCCTTCTAATGACAAGGTTCAGGGTTCTGAACTGCCATCAGCATCAATTTCTCCAAGTAATAAATCTGGGTAGTGCCTCAGATTCAGGCAAGGCTCATTTGAGAATGGTGAACATGGTGAGGATGCTCAATCTGAATCAGATTGTCCAGTAGGTCTATACCTCATACAAACTGATACACACATAGTAAGTCTGAGATTTGTTTTCCTTTCTCAACTATACATTTTACTTGTTATATAAGGACTTTTATAATGCTTTTCCTTTCTTCAGATTTGTCCTGGCTATTCAAAGACCTTTGCATTTTGCAATTTAGAATCAGTTTGTCAATTTCTACCAGAAAAAAGAGATTTTTTTTTCTAAGATTTTATTTTTTTCCTTTTTCTCCCCAAAGCCCCCCGGTACATAGTTGCATATTCTTAGTTGTGGGTCCCTCCAATTGTGGCATGTGGGACGCTGCCTCAGCATGGTTTGATGAGCAGTGCCATGTCCGCGCCCAGGATTCGAACTGACGAAACACTGGGCCGCCTGCAGCGGAGCGCGCGAACTTAACCACTCGGCCACGGGGCCAGCCCCAGAAAAAAGGGATTTTTATTGGGACTAAATTTATGTATAAATTTGGCTAGAATTGACATTACAATATTGAGTCTTCCAATCCATATACTTGGATATGGGTCCATTTATTTAGATCTTTGTTAATGTCTCTCAATAATATTTTATAATTTTCTGGGTAAGTGACTTCTACAATCTCTGTAGTTTATTCTTAGATATTTATGATCTTGGTTTATCCTTTGTTCCTGCCTTCTTCCTCAGTATTTGGTAATAAAATTACAAAAGTAGTTAAGATGCTCTCCAACTTTTTGTCATCTAGAGTACTGCGACTAATATAAAAATGATAGAACCACCTGAACCTAGCTTCAATTTTTGTGACAAACAATTAAAAATATTCCCATAGATCTTAATTTGTGCAGGCTTTCTTCTATTCAAATCACTTTTACTAATTTATTATTGTTCGAGGATATTATCCATTTTATGTGAATGTATATAATTATTGACATGAGATTGGCATAACGATCTTTATAATTCTTTGATCTCTCCTGCTATTGTGAATATATCTGCTTTATAATTTCTCATGTGATATTTTCGTTCTTTCTTTTTGTCTTAACAACACATTGCAGGGGTATTTTTATTATTGCTCTTTCTATAGAAAGAGACTTTTCCAATTAGTATGCTTGTTTGTTTTCTAATTCACAATTTTCAAGTTTCATCTGTGTTAATATCTCACTTTTGCCTTAGTTTTGGGTACTTAAGTTATATGTTTAGTTTGATTTATTTTCAATCATATTTCAGTTACAGAAACAATTAAGGCTATAATTTTCTTCAGAGTATAGCCATAGACACAGACCATTTTTACATTCATATTCTAAACAGAATCTCATATTTCTTATTCAGAATAATTAAAATGTTAGTTTTGGAATCAATGCTCCCAACGGCAAAAAAATTATTTGCTAATTATTTTTAAAAATGATAGCTATTTCATGCAATGAGTCAAAGTTGATGTAAGAATATGTCCTGGGAAGTTGACTTGAGTTACTTGTTGTATTCTCTGGCCACTGCATACACTGATTTATCTAATGCTGATTATTAAAGCAAAGTAACTACAGTCATAAGGCTGTCCAGTGTATACAAACGTCAATGTGCTAATATCAGCTTATTCATTGAAGTAAAAGAAAAATAACTACTTCTGGGAAATTTTACTATATTTTCAGGTTCATGAGAGAATACTAGAAAAGCAGATTGGTTCTAGAAGGGATCTCGGGAATCACTTATCAGTCACTTCTACGTCTTATTTAACCCAAAAATTCTCTCTTCAAAGAAAATATTTATTGGGTATAGAAATACTAAAGTCGACCAGAGCAGAACCACTCCAAGTGAGCTCAGCAGAGATGGAGAGGGAGTCAGGTGTCCAAGTCTCCCCTCAGCCTGCTCAGCATAGGGCAGCCCTTGAAAGGGCTCTGATTATCAGCATGCGCCAAACGCTACTGCTGGATATTTACAAAATGACATGAATGGAAAAACAGTGAAATTTTAGTTCGATTTCATGTTCTTTGTTAAGTCTCTTTGAATTGCTTTTTATTTGACATTTTAATAATTCTATACTTAAAAATCTGAATGAACAATCCAGAAACTCTAGAAAACAAGCTTCTTTTTGCATGAGAAAATTGAAGCCCAGTGGGGTTTGTTTAGATGAGAGGCAGACCACTCCTAGTGGCAGAGTAAAATTAGTAATCAGACTCTGACACCTTTTTTCTTTTTCTGTATAAACTTCTTTAATTCCCAATAATGTATGCAAGTCTGCATTCCACACAAAGGTGGCTAAATTTAGTTGTCTCGTGGCTCTCTTATTCTATATATGATGCAATTTCAAATCTTGCATGTAGCAGTTCGAATTCAAAATAGATCAGAATGTGTCTACAATTTTTTGTACACAGTCTTTCTGTGCAGTTATGAAATGTATTTTGAGTGAGGACCTGCAAGAAAGCAACATGTTGACTTGGAATAAAAATATCCTTATCAAATCCATATGCACTTTATATATCCTAATATCATTTGTTATAGCCTGGTCACTGCCTCTTATGTTTGTGCATGCTGCAATTCCATTCAAGCTTTTATCCTCCATCACACGTGCACACAGACACCATGATCTTTATGCTATTGTAAATACATAAAATAAAAGTTCCTTCTTTTAATTTAAGTAATGAGTAAAATCTAAATTTGTCACTATACGGGGAAGTATAGTCAAATAAATGGGATGGTGTTTCAGAGAAATTTTTACTAGTTTTAATGGCATTAAAATGCACTCAAGTGGCCAAAATTAGCAGTCTCAACAAAGGTTGGATGATTGATTAAATATCATAAGAAATGAGGCAAGCAAAGCAGATGGTCCAGTCATTTCTTATGTCATTCCTCCAGTTTGAAATTGTCCAATGTCAGTTACAATAAAAGCTTGAGATGTAAGCTGGAAATGCATCCATCTTTCATCTGAATATTTTTCCAAATTAAGTGTGGAAAATCTGTTTCAGAATGTTAAAATAATAACAATAAATTTGATAAGAACTTTTGGCTCCAGTAGTGCAAGTGTAGTAGCATTAAGATATGGCCAATAAAAGTCCAAGTGGGCATAATAAGATGAAAAATCTAAATTTTCCTTGCCCTTGTTGGACTTTTTTATGAGGAACAAGGTGGCACTGTTATTCTAATCTCTCCTTCAAACACTGAAGAAAGAACATTGAAAAAAGAAGAGAGTGTATCTACATCATAAAAATTTAAAGTTCAGAGTTCAGAAAGCATGCTTTTGATTTGTACCCCACCCCCGCACCAGGTACACAGGCATTTAACACCATAGGACAATTATATGATTTTAAAATAATTACCTCTATCAGAGTTTACGTTATTAAGACATTGACTATGATAAGTGTTTGGTAAGAATTTCTTGAGCTTTAAGTTCTTGGCACAACATGGTTTGTGTGAAGTGTTATATGTGACTATTTTTAGTTCCTTGAAGCCAGAGTTTTGGAAGGAGCCTTGAGGTCCCAAGGAAAGTTTATAAAGGAAGTATGACTTTCATTTGAAAGACTCTCATCTGTACCCCAATATGCATCCCTGTTTTCCTTTCTGCCTCCTTTATAAGCTCGCCTGCTGTCAATCAAAGCACATGCGCCCCTCACAATCGCAGTCCTGCTCCTCTGGGAACACTGAGGAGTCAGAGGGTTATCTTTTCCACAAAAGCATCTACATTTAAGAAAGACCTGTAGGAATCTGATTATCTAAATGCTTGAGCAGAGTTGGGAAAGTTCCACGGAACTTCTGTGGCAGAACCTGAAATAGGAGATGCTTGAGGCTGAAGGTTGTTTCTTCAAGGTGTTGTGAGCCACAGTAGTAGAGAAACCCTGCCGAGAAAGGCCACTCTTCTGTCCTCAAACTATCTCCAACCTCACCATCCCACTACTTCCAGAGGACAAAGTAATAGTGAATGAGAAAGTCACATTTGAGAGGTTCCTAATGGCGTCTCTTCTCTACAGAGAACTAAGCTTTGCGCTGAAGCAGCCAGCCAAAAACTGACTATAGATGTGATCCTGTTGGATTTAGTTTATTCATCATTTTGACTCTCTCCACATGACTTTATCATTTTCATCTCAAAACGATATATCCAAAGTGGACCACTTCTATAGGCATATTAAAAATTGTTAAATTCAGGGGATTATTGAACTCATCAGATATACTTCTAGAAGATGTATGCATATAGACATGTAGAGATTGCACAAGTAAAAGGAAGAGACTTCTTAATATCTTATTTTTCTAGATCATTTTTCTGTGATATATTTAGAAACAAAAATTCCAGTGCCCTAATGTACAATGATTATAGGTTTCCCACAAGATTTATTGAAACCAGTTTATTTCAGTTGATTTAACATTTGGGTCTACAGAGAAGAAATATAGTGCTCTTCTATTTAAAGATCTTCTTTAAGATATTGTAATACAACAAACCACAGGCAATTTTTGGCACTGTGTTAGCGATACATATTTTCACAATTAGTAATCTTTCTCTACTTGAGCGTATGTTTATATTTAAATATGTATCTCTAGTAGTTACCAGCATATCTTTCACCCAGATTTCTTTAACTCAACAAGAGTCAAAACTGTTCAACATATTCGGCATATACTTCTTGCTTTTTTCCTCAATAGCTTTTTTGATGATTGCAAAATATCTTTGAAGTCTTCAAGATTAAAGATAATTTTTAATCTTTATCTGATATTCATCTCATTCAGGGCTAGTATATTCAAATGCCAAAAGTAAGATATTTTGATGAATTTCTCACACAAAAATGACTTTTGAGATATTTAAAGACATGTTATTTCTGTTTACCTAATTGTTAGTTCCATTATTCTAAGATGTTATATTCACTGATGTGGGTTTGATAGTTAATATATTTTCATGAAAATGGACATATTTATAATAAACAGTCAGGAGAATTGTCACCAGACATCTAGAACACTACTCTCATTGAAAAACAACATGCTTGTGATTTTTATTAGGAAAAAAATCTGAAAGTAACTAAATGTGCCTTTGATTTGGGAAGCGGTGCAGGAAGCATCTCTATCATTTCTTTCTCAGTGATCTTAATGCTTGTGACTGTGCAAAACAATTATGAGTATAATTTCACAAATGACCTTTAGTCATTACAGTCAGATTCTCTAGATGTCTGAAGAGAAAAATGGTGTCTGTGATTCAGACTATCCCATTTTTTCACAGCAAATAAAGATATCTATGCAGGAATATACGAAAACCCGCAACAAAATAGGAATCGAAGATTGAGAGTCAATCAGTTGTCAAATTTGGGAGGAGCTTCCACAATCTATAACACTCATTGAAAGGGACGATGAAATAAATTGTTAACTTACACACGCTTTGTATGAAATTTGAAAATAAACGCAACCCAAAATTAGGTCGTTGCTCCTAACTTACTTGAAAACCTTCTGCAACCATCTCTATATTGCAAGTCTATGTCTTGAAGGTAGTCAGAATGTTGTTTTGAAAAGACAACAATATGAGAGGCAAAGACACTGGGTTTAGAAAAAAAAGAAATGTTTAATGCACAATTAAAATGAGGGTTATAGACACAAAGGAGAAGACTTCTGCAGAAAACTGAAGAATTGTCATGAAGCATAGATTTGTGAAATTCTCTCAGAATTCAGGCAAATAGATAGAAGTAATTTGGGAGAATCTGATACAATGTTAGGATAGATAGTGATAGAAGCAAGGACTCAGATTGTTCCTAACAAACGAATCAAAACAACTACCATAGAATCAACAATTACAGAAAACTCTTCTAAACTGAATACAGAGTTAAGCAGGCCACATTGGAAGTCTTACATTGTCCTAGGCAAGATCAATAGAAGAGCCCTATACTTCCCAAGGCCATGAGGTTTTTGTTTGTTTCAATCAGGCAGTCTTATATTTGGGCTTTGTGTTTGCTTTTTTTTTTATTATTATCATGTGGTGAGGAGATCTTTATAAGAGTATTTTCTCTCAATTTCTTGGTCTGTGCTTTGTCACAAAATTACAATTTTACCCTGATGTACAACAATGTAACCATTATGAGCACACCCACATGGATGAAGTTCTTTGCCTACACAGCCTTTCCTCAAAGATGTGCTCAAATGATTTCCTAATCAATTTTGACTGTATCACTTCTGAGTGTAACTAGTAACAATATGTTTTACTTTTTAAAGCAAGTTCTCAAATCAGGTTAATTCCACAGTAACTCACTTGAAGGGACCGGTTCTGTATCAGTCAGGAGCTGCTCCATTATACTCCGCTAATAGTAAGCCACTCATAAATTAAGCGACTTAGAACAACAAAGGTTTATTTCTCATTCGAGGCACGTGTCTTTTGTTCTCTTTCACATTGGCCTATGCAAATTGGATGATCACACTCAGTTTCGGGGGGCCAAGAATTGCAATCCTACCATGTGCCCAGAAGGAGACGTGGGAATATTTGATGGTCAGAGCAAATGGCTGCCACATGTTCCCAGCTGAACTGAAGCAGTTAAATTTTCTGATGCTCCTAAAGTTGGTGTGCTGATAAAAAAAAATAATAATAAAGAAAGAAATTTTAAAACCGAGGGAATCTAAGTATTTGGAATGTAAGGACGTCAAGTTCCCTCTCCAAAACACCTCCTCTTGGCCTGCTGCTAACAAAATTGATTATGGCTCTTATTAAAAACCACATCCAACTGGAACACAGATTGGATGAGGCACACTGGGGAATATTGCAGTGCAAATTCAGAAGGTATTTGAACAGCCTGGCTGCCTCAGCCCGTGATAACTTATTCATATGCTGAAGCTAGATCCCTTAAACAGAAATAAAAGAGAAATGGCACTCAGACTGGAATATTTGGGGGGAAAAGGAGGGGGGCATGAGGGTGTGACCCTGTTTAGAGAGCATGACTCAATAAGATTTCTGGGATTAATTACAAGCAACAGATTCAAATAGAATAGTCGGGAGACTAACATGACCAAACTTGGTTAACAGAGATTAATCATTGCTTAGCCATTAAAAAAGAATCCTAAGACTCGCAAAACTGAACCAAAAAGAAGCCATTGGCTCAGACACTAGGGTCTTCTGCTGAGTACTATTCATAATGCCCCTCTTAGGGGTAGGACTCAGGACACTGAATGAGGGAAATCCTCTCAGTGGGAAGAACCTTGGCAGCAAGACTAGCCAACCAAGATTCACTCCGTAGTTTCAAGAAATGTCTGCTCAGTTACCAAAATACATTCCAGATGAATTAAAGGGCTAACGATGTTCGTTTTTCTTTTTAAGAATTCATAAAAATTGGGAGAAATATATTGGTCAATGTTTAGTAGATTTGGGATGGACAAGAACACTTAAGTAAAATTTTAAAAAGCGATGCATTATATAACACATTAAAAAGTCAACAGATTTGGCTACAAAAAATGAAGGAGATATCAAAATATAAATGAAACAAAGGAAAGAGAAATGAGGGGGATTCAAGCATAATAAACAGTCTGTGTCTTTGATGTACGAAAAGTTTTTCAGTTCAATAAAACCCCATAAATATCTCAATACAAAAAAGTAGTGGCAGGAGGCAGAATCTAAGAGTCATTCCAAAAATGAATAAATATAAGACCTTTTGCCCCATATGGTTACTCTTTTTCATCTACTTACTTGGTCTCTTTGCTCTGTTTGGCTTCTAACTGTCAGATTGACCTCTTCTCTATCAACAGGTGCTTCCTAGGTGACCTCATTCAGTTCTAAATCTTTAATCCCCATATGTCAATGAATCGATATCTGATCTCGACTCCCAAACTCCAGATATTTATATCCAGCTGCTGATTTTAAATGTCCACAATAGTAGCCAAAAGGTACACTGAACAGGCTCAAACAGAACCCTAAATTTCTCACCCCATTCCATAAATCTAATCCTCCCTTAGTTTTCTCCATCTCAGTGTATTTCACCACCATCCATGCCCAGTTGCCCAAGTCAAAATCTATTTATCACCATGAGTCCACTTTCTCTCAGATCTCATATCCAATATATCCATAAATTCTACCAGTTATACTTCCAAAAGGTACCCCGAATCTTTCAGGTCTTTCTCATTTCATTAGCAATCAGGTCCAAGCCACCATCATCTCTAACCTAGATTCCAGCAAGAGTCTCCTAACGGCTCTCCTTTCTTGCAACAAAAAAATGAGGGTGATCATTTTTTAAAAAATGTATATCAGGTTATTTTAGTTCTCTCTTTAATATCTTCGTAGAATTTCCCATCACACTTTAAATAAAAACCTAGCTCCTTACCATTACTTAGAAACACCACACGGTATGACCAGATCCTTTCTCTCTAATCTCACATAAGAATTTTCCTTTATCTATTATGCTCCGCCATAATGACCTATGATTTCTTGAAAGTACTCATTTTATTCATTCCTGGGAGGGTTATGATGAAAACATTGGCAGAATTTGTAAAAAGTATTGAAAAGTATAAAACATTTTGATTTGATAATTCCTCTCCTGGAAATATCTGCTTTGGAAGAAAACATAAACGGATTTATATTTATACGTAAATGTTGAGTGTAGCATGTTTTATTATATTGATGGAATGAAAACAAACTAAATATTCTAATGATGAGAGAATAAATAAATTACAGCACATTTAAATAATGAAGGTATCCAGAAACTATTTAAAATTAATGCGATATTGAAAGACAGAAAACAAATATAAACTGCAAGTCGTTGGGCAGTGCTCTTTGTTGGAAATATAGAGCCCACTCTGGCTATTTTAATCAGAAAAAGTATATGCTAAAGAATATTCTGGAGCTCCCAGAGTCTTTGGAAGGGTAGAAAGCAAAATTCTAAAACTAAATAGCGAAATCCATTACCCAGCCACACTGTGAGGGCTTTTCCAGTGACACCACCAGTGCCCACCTCGCCTCATCACCTAAGATGCTCAGGGCTGGATCTCTACCATTGCCATGTCCAAAAAACAGTTGCTTTGGCGACCATGATTGTCAGAATACTGATTACTGCATATGTGGCCACCTCCTTACTCTGCGTACTTCTAAATACAAATCTGATGCTGGGGATTCAATTTGGTGTAACCTGGGTGACATGTCTGTTCTACAGCTGCAAAGGAGACTGGGAAGGTGAGTTTTATAACTTCTTCCTGGGGAAGGCAGGACTGTGGGAGATTACTAGATCGTAGGAAAGATATTCTAAGATGTTAACAAACCACAAGTGAAAAATATCTTTAACATCATGTATGCAGGATTGATGTCAATGTGGAAAAAACATATGCATAGAAAAAAAATGAGGGAAAATAAAACAAAACAATAATGTATATGCATATAGATATCTTAATTTTAAGAATGCTAGGTTTCTTTGTCCAAAATTTTGTTGTTTTCCATAACATTTTAAAATAATACATGTTCATAGTTGAAATTTTGAAAAGTACATAGATATACAAAGCACAGTATTAAAGTAAACCTATTATATGCAGATGGTGACTGTTAATACATTTTGGTGTAGTTTGTCGTTTTTTCAAAATCACAATGTTTATACATATATTTTTAGAATTGAGATTAAAGTGTATTTAACTCTATTATTCTTATTTTTCAAATATTCCCTTTTAACATTCATATTTTATTATTCTTTAAAAATAAAAAATATATTTATACATATCAGGGGCTGGCCCCGTGGCCGAGCGGTTAAGTTTGCGCGCTCCGCTGCAGGCGGCCCGGTGTTTCGTTGGTTCGAATCCTGGGCGCGGACATGACACTGCTCATCAAGCCACGCTGAGGCAGCGTCCCACATGCCACAACTAGATGGACACACAACGAAGAATATACAACTATGTACCGGGGGGCTTTGGGAAGAAAAAGGAAAAAGTAAAATCTTAAAAAAAATATATATATATATATTTATACATATCAGATAGAAG
The DNA here is from genome assembly GCF_041296265.1 of Equus caballus. NCBI lineage: Eukaryota > Metazoa > Chordata > Mammalia > Perissodactyla > Equidae > Equus > Equus caballus. Next base: position 34,722,453 of record NC_091710.1, on the reverse strand, counting down.
AAAGACAACTGATCCCATGGGTAAAGGAAAATCTCCTTACGTCTATGGAAAAAAATAGAATGCTCCATATAGAACTGGGCAAAAAGGATGAAGAGAACAATTCACAAAATAAGAAACATGCAAACAGTTAATCAACATGAAAAAAAATCTTCAAGGTCACTAAAATAAAATAAGTGCAAATTAAAAATGACTCTCCATGATCCAATAGCTGAGCTTTTGAGCAGCACAAAATCAACTCAACCCTAGTCGACATTGACCGGAACGTCTCTTTCAGAGAGCACGTGCAGTCTGTCCGACACACTGGCTCTCTCGAAGCTGTCAGAAAGGTCTGCTCAACTTTTCCCAGAAGAAAAGGAGAATCATTGCCTCTGACTGTTGTAACAGTAAATGTTATTCCATCAGATCCTCCCAAACGTTCTTAGAAAGATTGGTTTTGGTTTTTGGTTTTCAATTAGCTTTTTCTGTAATTATAGGAAATACAAAAATCTCCATTATAACTTTAAAGAAGCAGACATTAGCATCTGGGCTAAGAATGGTTAAGTTTTATAAACTAACAACAGCCTCTTGTTTAGACGGATGAAGGATAGCCTAATGAAGAATATGGATCATGTGGTTAAAATACAAAGAAAAACTTGGCAAGGACTGGCTTTGGTATTTGACTTCTCACTGTGCACTAGCAGCCCATAATTGTTATCAGATTCTGTTTTATGTTGAGTGGATATGGTCCAGAACTGTGAAAAATATCTTCTCCTACAGGAATGTGAGGGCAATCTGACTCCATCTGTCACCTGGTCGACTGCCCTGGGGTAATCTAGTTTGTTAGACAGGCGACCTTCTCCTTTCTCACTTATTTCAAAACTATGTGCTTGGTCACAAATCAAAAGAAGTTCCCTAAATTGTAGAGCAAAGAAGTAGCCATGACCTCTCCCAGCCCCCATACTTCTCCTAGTCTAATAAATATCATTTAACCATGAATTCCAAGTCTATATCTTTAGTCTTTGTGAAAACAGCTGCTGAGATAGTCAAGTAGCCATAATTTTTGAATCATCTTATATTGAGCCAAAAGTTCAAGGTAAATGGTACCAAGATTTTTATTTGAACTTTTGTTTAATACTGTTTCTGTCATTTTTATGGAATACACTTTAACTTTATTACTTTATTATCCAGTAAAACTGGGGGTTTAAAATATGCCACACCCCCCAGGCTGTATTTTTCTGTAGTGGAGTGAGTTTATATTTAATGGTTTAATGTTGGATGAACAGAGCAATTGTAATTTTCTACTGCCTCCAAAATTTTTATCTTTGCCTCTGCTCTCCTTCCCTGGTCCTTAACTGCTGTGGAATAAATATAATCATCTAGATGTCATACATCAAATTGAAATAATGGTTTCCTCCTCATTCTACCAAACCCTTCTCTTTCCTAGATCCTCTCTCTCAGGTAATCCACACAGTAGCTTAAGGTAAATATCATGCTTGACATCATTTTCTGTCTTTTGATCAATTTCCCCAAGGTTTATCCATTTTATTATCTTTTTCCATTTTTCACCTATCTTCTCTGCCATTACCTAATTTCAGATCCTCACAATTCATCAGTTGAGCTAGGACAACAAAACTTTGCAAAATGTATTTGTAATTGGAAGAACTGGAATTTGAAACAAAGACTTTTCAAACCTTGGTTCTTAATCCCTGTTTGAAACTGAAGAAGAACGTATGTAATAAAAGTCAAGGATTTTGGATTTTAGTCTACACACAATTCGAGTGCTGTTACCAAAGCAGTTTTAAGAGATTAACCTGGAATTATTACATAGAATGTATTGGTATAAAAGCATACTGTAGTCAGTGAAAGAGTAAGAAAATTATTATAGTAATTGGGGCATGACACAATAAGGGTCTAGCTACAGTAGTTTTGGTGGGAGATTTGAGGAAAAAGGTGAATTAGAGAGTAAATTACTGACAGAAACTTGAAAGACTGGCTAAAACATTATTTGAATTGTCTGTTCTATTCAAATATCAACATATAATAAAAGACTTCATTTTTACTTCCCAGGTAAATAGGACCTACCAATTAAAGAGCCAGCATTGTAGTCAACAACATTGCCTAATTTCAAATATAAATTAAATGCCACATCACCCATCGAAAGCAAATTCTATTTGTGATGTTCAAAGGTTTGGTTTTATGTTTGAAAAACACACCAATGCTTTGGATTCTATAAAGCTCTTCAAAGAAAAAGAGAATCATACATGTCTCTTCCACATTTATCATTTTGTTCAGCAGAGTTTTGTTTGGAAAATGTCTGTGATATCCAAAAACAAAGTTCCAGATGGAGGAGGTGAAAATAGACATATGTTCCAGCTGTTTTTAATCTCTCTTTTTTTGGCTGTGGTTAAAATGAAAACACACCCTTTAAAAGACAGAATCGTCACTCTCTTCAAAAGTGAGGGGTTCCTGCAGTGGCCACTCACAAAATTTTGTCTCTTTTAATAAGAGCTGCAAGTGTCCATGTACATATTTGTGGTGGATATATGCATGCATCTTTGGGTGTGCGTGCATGTGTGAGTGCGTATGTATAAACGATTTTCCCCAACAGATCTTGTCCTATAGGTGGAATGGCTGCCTACCTGTATTTCCAACTCTCAGCTAGACATGCATTACTTAAAACCCTAAGTATAGAAAATTCCTCCATGTAATATCATATTGAGGCACTTGAAGTACATGGATCTCACTTAGTTTTGGCAGATTTTTGGTACCTTAGAATGATCAAAACCAGATGAGGAACACTTCTTATAGAATGCCACCTTAACAAGTCTTACTTGACCACTATCTACAGGCATGTCAGACTCAGCGTATCCCTGTGGTGATGGAACTGTTCTGTATCTCGACTGTATTAGTGTCAGTGTCCTGTTGAGATATTATAATGCTGATTTGCAAGATGTTACCATTGAGAGAAACTGGGTCAATAGTACAGAGGATTTCTCTGCATTATTTCTTAGAATTGCAGGTGAACCTACAATTTTCTCAAAATAACGTTTGTCAAAAACTCAATCAATGCAATTATTATGCTTTCCTCCAAGACATAAAACTTTTTTTATCTTTAATATCTGCTGACGACACTGGCATGTACCTGATGGGAGCATAGGCCTCACCTTTTGCTCTTCTCTACCACCCCCCATTTAATCAGTCTTCAGGTCCCACTGACTTACTTCCTGTTTTTAGAAACCATCTCTTCCTCTCTTCCTCTTTCCCACTGCTGATGCCACATTGCAGAACCTTATTATCTCTTTCCTTTATTAACATAACAACCTCCAAACTGGTCTTCCTGCCTCACGCCTTATCGTCCTAAAACAGTAGTTCTAAACGCAGCTGCATATTACACTCTATGGGGAAGATTTTTAAAAATACTACTGCCAGGTCTCCACCCCTTGGCAATTAAACCAGGATATATAGAAGGAAGGCCTGGGCATTGGTATATTTTGAAAGCTTCTCAGATAATTCTAATGTGCAGCCATGGTTGAAAATCATTACCTTGAATAGCTTTCATCAACTGAGATTCTAGAATGATTTAACTGAAATGAAATTCTGGGCATGTCATTCCTCTGCATTACCACTCTCTCTGTTATGGTCTGAATTGTGTTCCCCTCAAATTTCTATCTTGAAGTCCTAACCCACAGTATCTCAGCATGTGACCTTATTTGGAGAGAGGGTCTTTAAAGAGGTAGTCCAGTTAAAATGAGGTCATTGGGGTGCGTCCTAAACCAATATGACTGGTGCTCTTACAAAAAGGGGAAATTTGGATACAGACATGCACACGGTGAGAACACATTGTGAACATGAAAGCAAAGATTGAGGTGACATTTCTGTAAGTCCAGGAACACTGAAAATTGTCAGCAAACCACCAGAAACTGGGGGAGAGGCATAAAACAGATTCTCTTACCGCCCTCAGAAGGAACCAACCCTGCCAACACTTTTATTTCTGACTTCTAGCCTCTAGAACTGTGAGACAATAAATTCCTGCTGCTTAAGCCACCCAGTTTGTTACGGCAACCCTAGCAAAAATGGACCCTCATAAATCACAAAGTAAAATCAAAGCGTATTAAGGTGGCTATCCTATGGTTTGCCCAATGCCTATGTCTCTATTCTTATCTCTTCATTCTTTTTACTCCAGAAATACATCCTTAAATACTTTGCTCAGAGAGTATATCCTCTTGGATAAATTTCCTTAAAAATACCAAGTTCTCTGACTATACAGTCGTGCGTCACTTAACAATGGTGATATGTTCTGAGAAATGCATCATGAGGCGATTTCGTTGTTATACTTACACAAACCTAGAAGGTATAGCCTACTATACACCTAGGGTATATGGTACTCACCTTATGGGACCACCATCATATATGTGGTCCGTCATTAACTGAAACATTGTTATTCAGTGCATGACTGAACTCAAAATATATTTATCACTGTACTGACCATGTTGTATTAGTATACATATTTGTTTATACTTCTGTGTTCTAAAAAGACTCTAAATCCCTTGAAGGAAGCACCATGTCTTATTCCTTAAATTCCTAGTCCTCAATAATATTTTTATTGAATAAATAAATGAATTCTTTTATACAGAGTATTGCATTAGTTTGCGTCCATTATGAAGCAGGAGCTAACATGGGATTGGAGGCACAAGGGATTTATCAGGAGAGGGAGAGCAATAGAAGGTGAGAAAAACCTTCGGACCGCAATGCAGTTTTGAAACCTCTGCAAGGAGTAAGAGGAGGAAGGAGGATTGGCTGGGAAGAGTCTTGGTCTGTGCACACTTCCAACAACGTTTCAAAGCGATGGAGAGTCCTTGAGCCAAAGCCGCCCTTGGGAAGATTCCACATCTCAATTCAATGGACTTGTCTCTGTACCCCAGCTAAGGCAAGATACAGATACCTGCAGCAATCACAATTCTCTCACTGGGGATCCTTATAAAGCATGACTTCTGCCTGCTTGCAGGTCATATCGTGCTATTTTGCCATCTGTTTTCATTGTCTCAAATTAGCGCAATGATCCAAAGAATTCATATAAGACCCTAGTTTCAAGGAAATTCCAGTAGCGTAAAAAGAAATGAGAGAGACAATCTAAAAATTAAACATCAAATAAGATGATTTATAAACCCATTGAAGGAAATAACCATGGACATCAGGTGGGCCATAACTGATGGGAAGGAAACATTAATTTATATAGGGTGATCCAGAAGATCTCTGAGTTGATATTATTTGGGATGAAATTTGAATAATAAGAAGAAGTCGGAGAATAGCAACTAAATGTGTCCCGAAAGCAGAGGTGAGAAACTCTTTTGCTTTGAGAAATGAAGGAAAATCTGTGCTGAGAGCAGAGTTATACAAGAAGAGATAAAAGAGATTGTCCACCTGCCACCTTGGTTTTGCCTCAACCTTGTTTTGTCCCCTCCCTCTGCCTGACCGGCCTCCACATTGTCCAACACGTCAGAAGTTTCAGGGTCACTCATCAGCTTCCCTGGACTCCTTGACAGAAGGAGGAGTTTGTGGTTCCAGAAGCAGTGATGCCCAGCAAGGTCCATAATGCTGCTCCTGGGCCAGGGAAGAAGTCCAGAATTTAACAATGAAAGATACCTGGTACAGGTAATGACAAAAGATACCTGTTTGAAGATTTGGAGAAGACCAATGAGAAGCTCCTGCGCTCTTTGCTAAGGAGGCCCAGATTTTATCCCAGAGGAAATCAAGTGTCAAAGTCTACAGATGAAGGATACTGCCTTGGCAATTACAAAATATGATCAGTTGAACTTTCTCAATGATGCTGTTCCAAGAGATCATCAAAATTGCCAGGGCGTCAGGACCAGGTGCATCAGTGTGCCTCCTGCTGAGCCCATCCAGTACTATTTCACCCCAGTTCAGCAGCCCACTACTGTCCAGGACCAGGACCAGTAGCAAGACCAGCAGACCACCAACTCCAAAGAGCACCATCCAGCTTAGGCATGTCCTCATAATGTGGCCTCAGTGGGGCCAGCCCATACTTGGCAAGCTGTGGGATGGATCAGATCAGCAGATCACCTTGTCCAGATCTAGCCACAGGACCAAGCCCAGCAAGCCCAGGGCGGCCCTGCACAGACTATGCAGCTGATGCAGTAGAAGAGTATTGACATGGGAAGGACCCCACACATTCCACAAATCTGCTGTCTTAGCTGGTAGAGGCACTCAGACACTTTCCACCAACACCCAACAGATCACTCAGACCACAGGCCAACCAGGACAGCAGTAGTTCAGCCAACTCACAGATAAACAGCAGCTCCTGGATCCAGGAAATCACCATGATCATTGCCAGCATCCCCTCAGTGTATGTTCATCCAATCAGTCAATCAGCCCTTCTAAGGACAAGCTCCTTGGGTGACTGGTCACTGAGGACCTGCTGACAAAGTCAAGGACGCTTAACCCAATTTTTACCATACATTCATTGAGTGTAGTCTCCTGTCCCAAAGGAACCAACCAAACTCAGAGCCACTGACTCTAACAGAAGGATGCAATATTTCTCACTTCTTTTTTTCCCTAAAGAATCAATATTTTGCTAAAGAGTTAACAAGTTTATCTGTGTGGCCAATACTGTGAAATGAAAATACTAAATATCTTATTTATGGTGGTGTCTTGAAGAGAGTGGCTGTAGAAACGTTTCTTCTGTTTTGTTTTGGTTTTGTCTCATCGCCACCTCATTATAGGAGAAAATCTCTCCAGGGGTGTATATTACTGTATCCTGACTTTTGGAAAATGTGCTGCCCTAGAGCTCTGTGAGATAAACTTCAGAGGCTACAGGAATATTCCTGCATTTAAGAGAGTAATTTATTCTCCAGGAAGAGTGAATGGGTTTTTTTTTCCTTAAACTTTTCTCTCCCAGGGACTGTATGAGACTAGAACTTTGTGTATCTGTCCTACTTCCTTCTCTCTCTCTCTCTCTCACACACACACACAAAGTTTTTATTTTATTTTTTTAATGTATTAAAATATTTTCTAGGTGACTTTGATGTGTGTACTCCCAATTGCATGAAATAAAATGTCTCTTTTTAGATAGGAAGACCAAGCTAAAAACAAAAAAGATGAGGAACAAGAGGGAAAACTCAAAAAAGAAGTTTGCCGTTTCTCTACTCATAGTACAAGGCCCTGCAACCCCAGTTAAATTCCTGAACGTGATTTGGCGAGCTGTTGGCTTCTGAATCTCTAACACTGTCAAGAAGAAGCAATTGACCCTCTCTGCACCCACAATGGTAAAACAAGCCCAACATCTTTTAGGCCTTTTGGGGATCTGGAGGCAACGTATTCCTCATTTACAAATTTTACTTAAGCCTATTTATGCTGTTATTCACAAACTGGCCCCTCTTGAATTGGGGCCCTGTACAACAAGGGCCTGTAGAATCTGTCCAAATTGCAATACAACAGTCGCTCTCATTAGTGTCCCCTCTCCCTTCCCTAGAGAATCATTCATCACTGTAGAAGCTTTAGCAGTTTCCTCTCCTATCTCCTGAAATCTCTGGACCACCCTTGGTCACCATAAGTTGCCCATGGATTTCTGGTGTGAGAAACTGCCCTTCCTCAGCTCCACCCTATACACCATTAGAATGGCAACTGCTGACTGCACACTGAGCTCTTCTGGAAACAGAGGTTCTTAGAGGCTCCAAGCCTGTGAAGCTCTATGCCTTTCTGTGGGTCACAAGGCAGCCCTATACAAGCTCAGCACAGCCACCAAAGCCTCCTTGCTAAGACAAAAATGTCACCTACAGGACAGAACTAAGTCTGGGTCCTCTGGAGTATCCCACCTACAAGAGAGAGTGGCTTCTTCTGCCCTCAGTCCCTGACCAGTTGACAAGATGCTAGAGGAGGTCACCCCTCTCAGCGCCTTGGCTACCTGGGGAGCCCTTTGGGATCAAAGGAGTGAAGAGCAATGGGAGTGTACACTTTATAGACAGCATCAAAACTGTACATGATGGAGCTTACTGGAGACCTTCCGCTTCTCATTCCTTAATCCAGACGTCCTTGATAAAGAATGGGATCCAATCAATGGTCAACAAAATTACCCAAACTTTAGGCAGTCATCTTACCCTGGCCAACAAGTGACTCCATCTGTGCATTTGTACAGACTGCTGGACCATTGCCAATGGGCTCCGCCAACGGTAGCAACAGCCATTACTCATCCAAAGTTTCCCTCTTTGGGGAAAATGACTCTGGGAATCTCTTGCCAAATGGATAGCCAAAATACAAATCAGGGTTAAACATATCTCTGTGCACATTAAAACCACACTATCCACTTGGGAGTTCCAGATATTGTTGAGCGACCATTTCACTTCTAAAAATACACAATGTTGGGCTCTTGAACAAGGTGTTCAGTGGAACTCTCACCGCCTTGGCCAGTCTCAGGCTACAAGCCTCATAGAACACCATCATGGCATACTTAAGAAAATTTAATTAAATGAAACATGATGTATTTCCTTTATCAGTCAAACATCAGGGGTGAATTATAATAAATAATCTGATTCCATTTTTGATGTTTGACAGTCAAAAACTTTCAAGCCCTGCCCTTCTGCCCCACAGTTGGGCCAGCTGATAAGAAAGCCCAGGGGCTCCCTTTTTCAGTCCTGGAAGGAAGTTCAAACCATGCAAGCGAGCCCCAGCCCACAGGTGGGAGTCTTCACCTCAGCTGTGCTCCCTAATCACAATAAAGACCAAACCAGTCTCCCTTTCTCTCTCTCAAGCCACTTTCAGATCTCCTTGGGAGTCTGCCCTATGCTCCCCAGAGCCCTCACTATATGAGTAATAAACCTTTTCATACCCTCTCAGGTGTTGTGTGGGGTCATCAGTCTTGACATCCAAAGCAAATTTTGAGTGGGATGACCACAACATACTTTCTCCTCAACCTCGATTAATACCTCACAAACAGTGGCTCATCAAAACTAGGCTTTAGGATTATTTGAGCCACTCTGATAGAACTTTGCAATTTTGACTGCAAATTGGAAAATTTCTGAAGTCTCTATTGCAAAGGGTATTATCAACTGAGAACAGAAGTTCAGCTATCTTTTCCTTTTCTGTTTCTCAAATTAACTATTTGGCTATGTACTTTTTATCTGTCAATTCCGGACAAAATTGGGGGAAAGTCTACACCCACATAAAGCCACAATTCTGATTTCTTTACAACCTGTTAAGCCATGTTGCTGCAGAAACAACTAAGTTACTATATTAGGCACCATCATGAAATAAACTAACATGTTTAAAATTGGAGGTATTCTGAGTTGGGTGTCCCAAACATTCCTAAACAGTTCTGAGACTGGAATTTGAATGACTCAGATGTTCAGGACTGAACTTTCTTTTCTCTCAGTCTGGCACATTACTTACTTCTGTTTCAAGGATTTCACTATTACTGCTTGTTAAATGTATAGATTTGCTTCTGGGTGCAGAAATTTTCTTTTTATTAAAAAATTTAGGTGACAAAACATAAACAAAATAGAAGCCTATTTATGGAATTTGTATATTATAATTATATAAATTTATATTTCATATAATCTTGTACCAAGTTGCAGGATACATTTTTAGTGCATTGGGATATGTAATTTCTTAACATCTGATCTCATGCACCTTCCTTTCCAGCTGCACTGGAATCCCCTGGGTGCAGGTATAACGAGTTTCAAGAAAGGATATTCATTCCTTTTGAATTTATTCAGAGGCAACACAAAAGTGATCTGCAAGTTTTAGCATCAAGAATTTTTACCCTATTTCAAAATTGCAGAAAGTCATGAATTAGCTTTAAAATTAACACTTCAGATGAGTTTTTTCCTATCTCAAAATGCATATTCCAGAGAAATATATTTTATATTAATTCTTTTAAATGAATACTATATTAATTAGTTGCATACTTTCTGGAAAGATGTCTTACAAAAAATGTTCCAGGGGCCAGCCCCGTGTCATGGTGGTTAAGTTTGTGAGCTTTGCTTCCGCAGTCCAGAGTTTGCCGGTTCGGATCCTGGGTGCAGACCTAGCGCTGCTCATTAAGCCATGCTGTGGCAACATCCCACACAAAACAGAGGAATATTGGCACAGACGTTAGCTCAGTGACAATTTTCCTCAAGCAAAAAGAGGAAGATTGCCAACGGATGTTAGCTCAGGGCCAATCTTCCTCACAAAAAAAGAGAAAAAAAATCCACTAATTTGCCACTGAGAAAACATATGTACATATATGATAAAATGAAATCCAATCCATGGAGAGAAAAGTGAGAAAAATTACAGGAAACAGCCACAGAAGGGTAAATATTGACAGAAAAGAGTAGGCTAGCAGATTATTATTTTGGTGCAAAACACATATTAAATCTCATTGCTTGGATGAACTTATGTTTTCACCCATGAAACTTCCATTGAGCACCATCATATGAGAGGTACTGTGCTAAGCACCATAGATGTGATTGTAAGAAAGAGTCTCTACCCCTGAGTTGCTCACAATCAAGTAAGAAAGAAAAACATGTTAAGGAAGACAGAAGTGTTATAATATGGATTTACATGAATACTTTAGGAGCACACAGGCTCCAGCCTTTAATCGTGATTAGTCCGTATTTAAGGATTAGGAGATGAGTGCAAAGAAGGTGAGGTTTTAGGCTGGGTTAAAAGAGTACACCAAACCACATGATCATCTCAACTGATACAGAAAAATCCTTTGACAAAATCCAACATCCTTTTATGATAGAAAACATTCAATAAGCTAAGAATAGAAGGGAACTTCCTCAACATGAAAAAAGCCTTATATGAAAAACCGACAACGATCGTATTCAATAGTGAAAAACTGAAAGCTCTTCTCCTAAGACCAGGAACACGACAAGGATGCCTGCTTTCACCACTTCTATTCATTATAAGACAGGGAAATCAGGCAAAGAAAAAAAAAACATATCCAAATTAGAAGGAAGAAGTAAAATTACCTCTGTTTGCAGATGACGTAATCTTATAGTTAGAAAACCCTAAAGAATATGTTTTAAAAAACTATTAGATCAAACAAACAAATTTAGCAAATTTTCGGATACAAAATCAACATGCAAAAATTAGTTGTATTTCTATGCAATAGCAATGAACATCCAAGATGAAACTGGATTGGAAAAAAAAATCTATTTACAAACCAAACAAGGGAATAAAATACTTAGAAATAAATGCAACAAACAAGGCACGTGACTGAAAACTACAAAACACTGCGGAAAGAAATTAAAGAAGACCTAAATAAATGAAAAGATATTCCTTGCGCAGGGATTGAAAGACTTAATATTGTTAAGAAACAATACAGAGATTCACTGCAATCCCTATTAAAATTCCAATGACGTTTTTTGCAGAATGGAAAACCTCATCCTCAAATTCATACGGACTCTCAAGGGACCATGAATAACCAGAACAACCTTGAAAAACAACAACAGAGATGGAGAACTCACACTTACTGGTTTCAAAACTAGTTACAAAGCACAGTAATCAAAACAGTGTGGTACTGGCATAAAGGCAGACATATAGATCAATGAAACAGAATTTAGTGTCTGGAAATAAACCCTCACATTTATGATAAACTGATTTTTACAAGGGTGCCAAGATTACCGAATGGAGAGAAAGACCAGTCTCTTCAAGAATGGTGCTGGAAAAATGACACTGACATGCAAAAAGTGAAACCTTATGTCACACCATAAACAAAAAAATTAACTCAAAATGGATTAAATACCTAAACATAAGACCTAAGACTATAGAACTCTTAGAAGAAAACATAGGGATAAATCTATATGGGCCTACATTTGGTGATAGTTTCTTAAATATGACACCAAAAGCACAAACAACAAAAGAAAAAATATACAAATTTGACTTTACTAAAATTAAAAGCTTTTGTGCACCAATGGACACTATCACGAGAATGGAAAAATTCACGGAATGGGCGAATATATTTGCAACTCATATATCCGATAAGAGTTTCATTTCCAGAATACATAAATAACTCCTGCAACTCAAAAAATAGTCAGAACAACCGAATTTTACAAATGGGCAAAGGACTTTGAAGAGACATTTCTCTAAATGAGATACACAAATGGCCAATGATCACATGAAAAGATGCTCAACATTAGTCAAATGCAAATCCAAAGCAAAATGGAATACAACTTTACACCTATTAGAATGCTTATAATTTGTAAAAATGGAGAATAAGTGTTAGCAAGGATGTGGAAGCACTGGAACCTCTGTATGTTGTTGGTGGAAACGTAAAGTGCCATAACTGCTGTGGAAGCAACTAGGCCATTTCTCGAAAAGCTACATGTAAAATTACCATGTGATCCAGCAATTCTACCCTTAAGTATAGACCCAAAAGATTGAAAACGAGTGTTCACACAGGTACTTGTATAACAACGTTCATAGCAGTATTATTCACAACAACCCCAAAGTGGAAACAAGCCAACTGTTCATCAGTAGATAAATAAACAAACATACATCTCATGTATGTACATACAATGGTATATTATTCGGCCATAAAAATAAATGAAATTCTGCTAGAACATGGATGATGAAATTTGAAAACACTATGTATTAAAATAAGCCAAACACAAAAGAACAAATATTATGATTCCACTTATCTATCTAGAAATATCTAAAGGTATCTAGAATAAGCAAATTCATAGAGATGGAAAGAACATTAGCAGTTACCAGGGACTGAAGGGAGGGGAGAATGGAGAGTTACAGCTTAAGGGGTCCAGAGTTTCTGTTTGGGGTGATGAAAAATTTTGGAAATAGTGGTGACAGATGCACAACATTGTAAATGTAAGTAGTGCCATTGAATGGTACAATTAGCCACGGTTAAAAAGGCAAATTTTATGTTATATTATATTTTATATATATATATATATTTATACACACAGAGAGAGACAGAGAGATAATCACAAGAAAAAATAGGAAAAAAAACCAAACCAAGGTGCAGAAGAACATACATAGTAAATTATCTTTGGTGTCTGTATTTGCATAAAGAAACACTGGAAGAATATATACGAAACTAATATAAATGGCTACTTATAGGTAACATGAATATTCAGCCCACACACACTAATCAGGTTCTCCTGGTTAAAATATAGAAATTCTCTGTCCTGGTTGGTAAGTGGCCACTCCCCAATTTCCTGAATTCCCTCTACCTCTGCTCTTACCCCTGGATTCCTGATTGCCCCATGATCCAGCAAGTAAAGAGTTAAGCCTGGCAGGGTAGAGGTCTGGCAGGGCCAACATAGAAGCAAGTGGGAGGGTAACTGGGTGGAAGGGAGACTTTGCATGCTAAACCTTTTAACAGCCCTGTGATTTTTGAACCATCTAAATATACTACGTATTTACCATAATAAAATATAAAAACTAAACCAAAAAAAAGAAGAAGAAGAATACACCAGCTGGAATCGACAATTAAGAGAATTTGAACAAAACAAACGTGTACTCGTAAACCATAGTGGCACAAAGAACAAGAGGGCTCAGGGAATTGCAATTCTTCTAGACAGGCTTAAATACAGAGGGGAGAGACCAGGAGATGAGCTTAAACAGGTAAATTTAGGCGAGATATTAAAGAACCTCTATGTGGCATTAATTAATGTGAACTATTTCCATAGCACTGACAAACCATTTAGGGTTTTTTGGTTTGTTTGTTTTTTTAATCAAGGGAATTACTTGAACAGATTTGCATGTTAGAAAAATAATTCTGACAACTGTATGGAGAACGGACTCAGAAGGAGAGAAATTAGGAGTAGGAGGGCTGAGATGATGAGGAAAGTAGTAATAAGATGGAAATGAGAAATCAGGGCTAGAAGATACTGAAGAATGATCTAAGGGTCTTACAGAAAAATAATTAGCTTGGGGATTGAGTTAATAAAAAAAGGAGGAACAAAAGATGACTCTAAGAGTTCTAGCTTAGTTGACTAAAGAAGTGGATTTTGACCTTTAATGGGAAAATTCTAAATGGGAAATTATTCAGAATTTTGATTATGTGAAATGCGAATATATTGAGATGCCAAAGATAAAGCATGAAGTAATGCAGATTTCAAATAAAGAGTTACTATGAAAATGATAATGATTTATTTTCCATTTCATTTAGAAATGACTTACTAAGGGGATATATGCTAAATTTTACAGGAAAAAAAGAGTATTTTTACACATAAATAAAGGTCTAAACTCAGAGTAATACTGGAATAGATACAGTCACTGTTTTGTAGTGAGTTTTACAAACAAATGCCTTTTTGATTGTGATAGCTTAGGTGTTATACAAGTAGAAAAATGACCTCTACGTACTGTCACTTATTCTAGGATTTATATTTTTATAGAGAAAGTAAATAATAAATATAATTTCTCAGAATGCCACCTGACATTTTTCCCAATAAATGTATTTCCAAATACCATGGTATTCTTCCGGGGATAATATTGTTTCATCAGAATGGAAAGTAAGATGAACAAGAGACGTTTCATAAAATCTTTATGACCAAAATGGCTTTTTAGATAATTTGTCCAAGCATTCTTCTCTTAATTCTACATCTATTTCCAGCTTCCCGTCTCCACAGCTAAACTTTCAAAGTAATAGCCTATAATAATATTCTTCATTTCCTTCCCTTACATTTATTCCTCAATCCACTTTACATGCCCACTTTCTATAAGTGAAGTGGTTGTTGCTCAGGTCAACAGAGGCGGACACACGACTAAGTCACTTCATGTGAACTTTCTGCTGCATTTTCATGCTTAGATAACCCATCCTCCTTGAAACAGTCTCTTTCCTCGGGCTCTATGACACTAAACATTCCTGGTTTCCTTTATCCTTCTGTGATAATTTCTTCTCAACATCCTTTGCCGGCTTATTCTCCTCTATCCAGCCATTGAACTTCTCAGGAGTTAGTCATAGCCCTTCCCCTCTTCTCACTATACTCCCTTCCAGAAGAGCTCACCACATCTATGACCTCAATTTCCAACTAGATGCCAATGATTCCTGACCCTCACCCTTTTATTTCAAATCTCTAGGCTAGAAATTCCTCTAGACTGCAAGCACAAATAACCAAATGTTTCCTTAACCTCTCAATGTGGATGTCTCAAATATACCTCAAGCTAACCGTGTCCAAATAACCCCCCCGCTTAATCACTCCTATCAAAGATGATTCTCTTCCAATGTTCCTACCTTAATGAAATCATCATTCATCCAAGGGCACTTAGTAACGTTCTTAAAATTTACCTTTTATTAAATCCCCCTATCTATTTCTTCACCAAAGACTGTCAATTATTTCTTACTAAGTATCTCTTACTTCTGTCTATACTGTCAAAACCCTAGTCCAAAATACCATCATCTCTCTCCTGGATTGTTATAAAAACTTTGTCACTATTCCAAGTACAATCTTGCCCCCTCAAATCTGAAAAATATATTGGATGGAAAGTTTTTAGTCCTCAAATCTGTGAAGGAAGCATAGTAAAGTCTTGTTAGTTTCCAAAGTGCCTGTAGAAATGATGATAATTATTCAAATACACAACAGAAACAGCTATCCATATTACACATTATCATGAATAAATACCATCTCCAGTTTGGTTAGAGTCAGTAGTTTGAGAAACGGTAGCGAAAAAGTGAGTGACAAACATTATCTCCACTTTGCTACATCTCTTGCTCTCTATCTGACCTTTCAAAAACCGGAGTATCCGATCTGACTTTTCTCACTCAGTCTTTTCCAGATTTTTCTGGGGTCATCTGACAGCCTGGGAAGGCCTTGATGCACTTCTCCAATAAGGGTCAGAAAGTCTTTAGTATGAAGATGTTCATCTATCTTCTCTTGGAGTAGAAGTGACTCCAGTAAAGTTTTCTTTCGTTTCAGGAAGGCAGATTGAGCCAGTTCTGCTCTTTTTCTGTTACAACTAGGACACTGAGAAGAAATGTGTTGCTTAGCTGTCGCCACCTGTTTTGCTATTGTCCTCATGTTTTTTAAATAGACTCTGTTCAAAAGCTCATCAGGGACAGTACAGTTTAAGACATCTCTCTCTGAAGGCTCTGCATCCAACGTAAACTGCAGCTTTTTATGTCTGCTGCTCTTTTTCTCCTTAGAGTTCGCTCTACGATGGATCAGGTTTATCTTAATGGTGCAAAAAGACTGCAGGGCATTCAATTCTCCCTCGGATGCCCGAGTGATTTCTGTTTGAAGTTTAGTGTCTGGTTGGTACTGTTCAGAGTTAGTTTCTTTGCCCTTGAGATGGTTGATCCATTTTCTACTGAACTTCTCTTCATAATTTTTGTACTCCGAAAGCTCAGATTGCTTGTCTCGATATTCCAAGTATGTAGTGGGCTTTCCACTCTCAGGTTTGCTCCCAGAGGCATGGGGCCAGGGTTGCAGTCTTTCAGAAAAGCTGAATGAACCAGATCTCTGTACCTCGTCAGTAAAGGACTTGAAGGTCTCGTTACAAAGGTCGGCCATAGCCCTGATGTCCGCTTGGGCCAATTTCCCTTGCCCTTCTGAATGCCCGGGCTCCTAGGCAGATAGCCAACACATTACATCAGACTCGGCTCCATATCTGCTTTGCTCTGGTCAAGATTGCTTCAGGAACTAGTCAGGCCTGAGCCGGCAGCTGAGCCACGCTCCTCTTCCGGGATACGCCTTCCCGTTGCCTTGGCAACGCGGGGTGGTCATGCGCAGTAGGTCGCTGCGCCGCACCTCACCCTTTCCCCCACCTCCCTCAACGCCGATTCCGCCTGCGCAGTTCACGCCGGGTTTGCAGGGACGGCTTCTCCGTTCGCTCTCTGGCTGTTGTTGATTAGTGCAAAACTTAAAAAACTAAAACCTGAGAAAAGGTTGCAAACTCCCTTTTCTCAGGGGTCAAACAAATATACGTGTGTATACGAGAATGCATGCCCCCCCTAAATGTATCCAAATTAAGAACAACAACCCTGCTGGCCAAAAGGCACAAGCAGAAACATGTCTGTCTGTCACTCATATAGCCAGGAGAACACCTATTTGTACGCCATGACTTAGGATAAAAATCAAAGTGCTGAAGCCATCCTAACGACTCCTGCATGACACCTTTCTCCAGCCTCATTCTGCACAATTTTCTGTGCTCCAGCATTGGGATGACCTTGCAGTTTTCCCAAATCACTGTTCCGCAGGTTTTTGGTTCAAGCAGCTCCCCTTGGATTGGCATGCGAACGCCTGTCCTTCTTTATATGATTAATTACTGCTCCTCCTTCAAGTCCCATTTCCTCAAGAAGGGCTTCATTCCCACTCCCGCCCCCAGCACTTTACATCCTTCCTTTCACAGTTTGCAACTATGTGTTTGTAGGAATATTTGATAATGACCCCCACATAGCCACACTAGATCAAAAACTCCGTGAAGGCAGAAACCATGTCACGGGTGCCCAGCATTCAGCAGTTACATAGAAGATGTTTGAGAAATCCCTGTTGAGTAATGCGTTGATTGACTATGGAAATAGAAATAAATATCACCTCACACAGGTCCAGTGGATTTTCTGGAATAAGTACGATCAGCTCAAGGAACTCCAATCTTTTTTCTTTGTGGACTCCCCAATTTAGATTGTTACTCATGACATACCCTTTTAAAACAGCCTTTGAAAAAACATGCTAGAGTTTTATCAGTAACTATTCTCAGAAATTATAAAATGTTATCTCTGGAGATGGGCTTTTTCTACATCTTAATAAATATCTGAGTCTAGGTCTTAGTGAGTATCTGAGATAATTTCAAGAGAACAGGCTCTCTCGCTCAATTCCTTCTGTGTGTGTGTGTGTGTGTGTGTGTGTGTGTGCGCACGCTGTTATTCAAGTCTAGCCAGATATATTTAATGTTGTTTCAAAAATGTCCACTTTGGCAAAGAGTCAAAAGTCTGAAATCTTCAAAAAGCGTCTCTCAAATATGAGCCAGCTTCATATTGAAGATAAAGAGATTCCAACTTCATTTATACAACCCAAATTATATTTTATTATATAATATTAGCCTTTAAAAAGAGGTAGCAGATAACTTGTAGATAGCTCCAAGTAATTTCCATGTCTGAAAGGCTCAAGATTTTCATTCTTAATTTTTATTTCATAAACCTCCCCCTTTCTCTGAATATTTATGGGTAATTCAATATAATGCACATTTTGCCCCAAAACATTCAGCAAGGGAGCTATACTTTATATTCATATGTTCTAATATGCTAAATTTAAAAAAAAAGATAACTTTACCCTGTAAGCAGATAAATTTGGGGAAATATCCTGTAATTAACCAATTGCTTTGTAATAACCAGCATGACCCAGTAAACTGTTCAGCACCCTAACATTGTGTTACCTAAGGGAGTAAAATAGCTCAACAGTACTATATCATCATAAACCGAGATTCATGAAGACAGAAGTCAAAATTGGATTTTAAACATAGAAACTATCAGTTTGTATAAACCTTGTACTCTTTACCTTCAACTCTAACTCTATCACAGAATAAAGTTTAAAGGTGACTCTACTTAAAATCCACACTCTTGTTATCCTGGCTATACATGAAATAAAAATATTTGCTTACTCTCTTCCTTGTATATG
The DNA here is from genome assembly GCF_041296265.1 of Equus caballus. NCBI lineage: Eukaryota > Metazoa > Chordata > Mammalia > Perissodactyla > Equidae > Equus > Equus caballus. The sequence goes on along the minus strand of NC_091710.1, from coordinate 34,703,899 downwards.
AGAATTATCAGTGATATATATATGAAAAAAACAGACCATTCTATTAGCAGTACTGGCAAAATCTGTATTTCATATTGTTAAGAGAGATTAAGAGAACTGTGAACAAGTGTAATGTCTTACACTAATTTTTTTTTTAATTGAATGCTTCAAGTGAGAGGGAAAAACCTCAGGAATGCAGAAAAGGGAAACGGGAGTGGAGAGTAGCAACTTTCTATCTTATCTAAAATCTTTTTATCCTGTAACAGTCGATACAAATCATTCCTACTTACTATACTGAAAGCAGATTTAATCAAGATTTGCAGGAAAAAAATATAGTATGACATTTTAAACATTTTATTGTTTTTATCAGGAAAAAAACCCCAAGGGATTGACAGAGGAAATATTTATAGCCTTCCCAGAAAATGCACAGCAATATTTCAGTGTCTCGATAACTTTGTTACATAATTACTTATTCTGTATTTAGCAAATGTCTATGAACCTTGGAGCAGTTTTTTTTGCAAAACCAAAACTAATTATCTAAAACTAAAATTAATTAACCAAGACTAAAACATATTATCCAATGAACACTCAAATGTGCAAAGAAAATGGTGCACTTTTTTTTCCTGTTATTAATGTAATCTTCCTTACAAGTTCTCACCCATTTTGGTAGCTATGCAAAACCATTAACTTGATGATTAATGATATCCCAGACAGTCCTATGTCAGTCTCATTTTGACAAATATTTAGTCAATGCTAAATTTAGCTCCATAACAGAGCTATTCCTTCCTCCCAGGATGGTATCTTCCTAGAGGGGCAAACTTTACCTTTGGGACATTCAGCATACGGGGCCCTAACTTTGTGCTGATCCTTTAGCTGGTCTCCAGCGCATAGTGCAGGTGGTCCGTGGGTGTGTGCTGTTTTCCACCAAGTCACAGTTAGTCAGGTTCTTTCCAGGGTCCTAACAAAATCCAAGGCTAGTGGAACTTGTCACAACCTTTCCTGGCTATGGTGCCTAGGTCATGACACCCAGTGGTACTTTGGCTCCCTCCTGGAGGCTGGCTCTGTTTCTTTCAAAAACATGCTGAGAAGTGGCAGAGAAAATGGCGGATGTGCTCCAGCACCCAGCACAGCCTATAGCCCTTGCCGCTTCACTATCTTTCAGACTTCCTCTGGCAAACTCTTCCTCCAGCAATCTCAAACATCTTGGCATCTCTTAGGCGCTGATGGGGTCGCCAGGGTCCTTTATAGAGCATGTTGTGGCTGAAGGCTGCCTGGGGTGGGGGTGGGACAGGATGGAAGGGAAGGAGACAAATCAGATGCCCCTGGCCTAACCGTGCTATGGTGCTACTGTTATTTTCCTGCTGTCACTGTATCTTCCCTCATAGTTCTCAACAGGGAGCGGGGCAAAAGCTCTTCTTCTAGCCTTTCCTCAACAATCAAATATGCTTTGCAGATATGGGGCTTAAACCTGGAGACAGGAACTGAAAACAAATTAGACTTCCTGTGCGACTCCCTTTCTCTCTCATTTCTCTTTCCTTGGAGGAAGAAGGGCATGCCTTTAGCTTCTTCCTGTCTGACAAGCAATTCACCTCCTTGCCAAGGAGGTGTTTGGCCTGTATCTCTTCCTGGAGCCATTGTGGTATACAGGGTAGCAGGAAAGAATCTAGTTTATGAATATGGGAAATTAAGTTGACAGATCCTTAAAAAACATTCTACCCTTTACATAAACTTCACAACACTGTACTTGGTTCTGTGCATCAAGCAAAATGAAATATTATTTCTACTCCTAAGGGGCTAAGATGGATATGTCAGGAATCTCACTGTGAGAAACCATTTTTTGTGAAGGCAAGAATCTTAACATCACTCATGGTAAAAAATGATTTCAATACAGGGCAGTGGTTGTTCTTCATTTCTGTGAAATGTTTCCACTTCGCAAATATCTCAATCTTTCCATTTTTTCCTATGTGTCTTCAGTTTTATAATTTTTCTGAAATTGATTAATTGCCTTATGAAGAGCTGCTTTTTACTTTAATGGCTATTGTTTTGCAAAGGTATTATACATTTATCGTAAATACTTTAAAAGATAAAGACAAACCACAAATACTGATTTTAAGTAAAAGTTACCTGAATTCTGACTTCCCAAAAGATTCTACCATAAACACTTATAAAACATTGTATGTTTTTCCTTGAATAATTTTTGCTAATAAAATCTAGATTATGTTTAATTATGGTTTTATGAACTATTTTCTTCAGTTAGTAATAATAGGAACACTTTTCCATTCAATTTATAAAAATACTTTCTCAACATAATCTTAAAGGCTGTATTACACTATTGAATTTATTTAACTAGTTGAATTATTGAGACAGGAGTTATTTCCAGTTTTTTGCTTCTAAAAATTATTAGGAGAAACTTATACACATTCATAGCTATACATACTGGATAAATTCTGGAAATTGTAATTGACAGGTCAAGATGTAGGTACAGTTTTAAGGCTTTTGAGACACAAACACCCCCTCCTCACTTTTTGTCCCCTGATTCAAGATAAAAAAATCAAGATATGATACTTTTATCCATAAATACTTCAGCTTATATCTCTAGAAGAGAGGGCCTTTGTAAAGATGTGATTATCACATCTAAAATGTGATAATTCCTTAATGTCCTCTACTAATTATTCTGTATTTGAATTTCTCTGATTATCTCAAAAATGCCTTTTTGCAAGTTGCAGTGTTTGAATCAAGGTCCCTTGGCTGCATTTGGCTGATAGAGTGCTCAAGGCTCTTTAACCCACTGTGCTTCCAAAGTGTGAACAATTTAAAAAACAATAAAGAAAAGAAGGAAAAGGCAGAGCAGTTTAGCTTTCTTCTCTGTATCTACCATTATGTGTCCCATAGAAAATCGTTATTTTAAAATTGTTTATCCTTCTAATTTTCTTTTTGAAATTATAAATCAATAAACATTTGTGTCTCCTTTCTTACAAAAACAAATATTCAGCATACTCTACACATTGCTTTACACTTTTTTTTTCATTAAAAATACATCCTGGATATCACTTCATATCAGCATATAGACATCTTCCTCATTTCTCTGTACCACTGCACAGTATTCCATCATGGAAATGTACCACAGTTATCCCCACATTTTGGTGAGCATTTTGCTTTTATAAGAAATCAAATTTTTCTTTGTATTTGTGGAGATAGATCTCCAGGATTATTTCTAGGAGTGAGATTAGTGGATCAAAGGATAAAGGCACGTGTAGCTTTTTTTTTTTTTTCACGTTTCCAAATTCCCCTCTAAAGGGGGTCTACATTTTGCATTCCTCCCAGCGATGTATGAGAGTGCCTGTTCCCAAGATCCCGGCTGACAAGATATGTACTCGAATTTACGGATTTTTGTGAATCTAATGGATGAGAAATGGTATCTCATTGTGATTTTAAGTTGAATTCTTCTCATTTTGAGTGAGACTGAACACCACTTCATGTGTATAGGGTCATTTACATTTCTCTTTTTTTAAGTAATTTTATTGAGATTATAATGGTCTATAACATTGTGTAGTTTCAGGTGTACATTATTGTTTATCAATTCCTGAATACACTTCATCGCGCTCATCCCCAGTAGTTTAATTTTTATCCATCACCATACACGTGTGCCCCTTTGTCCCTTCTACTCTGGTAATCTGTTCTCTTTATCCAAGTATTTGTAATCTTCCATATATGAGTGAAATCATGCAATATTTGTCTTTCTCTGTGTGGCTTATTTCGCTAAACATTTACGTTTCTTTTTATGTATAATGTCTATTCATTTCTTTCACCTATTTTTACATAGAATTTTAGTTTTATTCTTCTCAAGTCTTAACAGCACTTAAAAGCTCTTTGATTTTGGAAATAGTATCCATTTGTCTGTGACATAAGTTCCAAATGATTTTCCCAGTTTGTCTTTTTATTTGCTTATGCTGGTTTTTGCCATGCAAAAGTTTAATTTTTTTATTTCATATATCAAACTTATCAATCTTTGTTCTTATTGCTCTTGGATTCTTAGTCACGTTTGGAATAATTTCCTCTACTCCCCTGTTATAAATAAACTCACCCGTGTTTTCTTACAGTGCTTGTGATTCTTGTTATTCCCTTGCTTTAAAACTCTGATCCTGGGGCCGGCTCCGTGGCCGAGTGGTTAAGTTCACGCGCTCCGCTGAGACGGCCCAGGGTTCGGATCCTGGGTGCAGACATAGCACTGCTCGTCAGGCCAGGTAGAGGTGGCGTCCCACATCCCACAGCTAGAAGGACGTGCAACTAAGATATACAACTGTGTACGGGGGGGGTTGGGGAGATAAAAGCAGAAAAAAAAAAAAAAAAAGATTGGCAACAGTTGTTAGCCCAGGTGCCAATCTTTAAAAAAAAAAAAACTCTGATCCTTTTATAGTTCCTTCTCTACTACAATATGGAGAATGATTCTAATTTTACATTTTTCCATATGGCCATCCACTGATCCCAACAATACTTACTAAACTGTTCTTTGTTACCCCCCTGTCTCTAGATGCTTTTTCATAAATTCCCACATGCACTGCACTGAGGTTTGTTTCTTTTTCTGGAATTTCAACTCTAGTACATTGGTCTGTCTTTCTAGTCACATACCAATACCATGCTGTTTTAAGAGGCTCTGTAATATGTTTTAACATCTCATAGGGCCTGACCCCTCACCTTCATTTTCAAGAATTGCGTGGATGTTCTTATTTGTTATTTTTCCAAATGAGCTTTATAACCAACTTGTCTTGTTCCAGGATAACAGTAAAGTACATAACGGTATTTTATTGGAGTGCACTAAATTTATAATCATTGGGAATTTTTTTTAAACAGTTCTTCCTATCCAGTAATGTATTTTTCTATGCATTCAAGTGTACTTTGGGATCTTTTGGGTGGTTTTCCTCATTTAGGTTCTGTCCGTTTCTTTTTAAGTTTATGTATTTTGTTTTATACACTTTTGTTTTAGTGGTTGTAAAGCAAGTAGTTTCTTCTACTATATCTTCTATCTGGTTATTATTTGTTTGCTAGAATGCTACAGGTTTCTGTATTTTTGTTTTATAGCCGGCTAGGTGAGTAAATTTTTATTGCCTAGAGTAGCTTTTTATTTTATTAAGGTTATTAATTTTTAAATGGACTTGTTTCTTTCTTTTGCCATACAGCTATGAATTTTAATACATGTAACAACCACCAAAATCAGTATACAGAGTTCCCTTGTATATCCCTTATGGCCACTCCCTCAACCTACCAGTAACACGGTCTGTAAGAGTTTTCTCATTGATTTTGCCCTGTGGTTTTCCAGATATATAGTCACATTATCTACAAGTTAAGATAGCCCCTTCCTTCCTAATTCTTATTCCTCTGATTGCTTTCTCTTATCTATTTTCTTTATCTAATACCTCCACCACACTGTGAGGTAGTGGTGAGGTTAGTAATCTTACCCATGTTAAAAATTGGACATTTACCTTTGTCTTTACAAATTTGTAAATGAATGTAAAACTTCTCATAGTTTAGAAATGTTTTTGAACTTAGAAAAACAAAAAATCAAAATGATATGTGTGACACAAAATTGTCCTATAAAATGCTATTATAGCAAAACTCTGGGAGATAGATAAATGGATAAACAGTTGAGGAAATTCATAAATTAATAGAGAATAAACTCTCCAATTAAAGACTTCAAATAAATCTGTCATCTATGTCCTTTCAATATTGCCAGAGTATTATTCACTTTACGTAGAAATCGTGTTTTAAAAACTTGAGTTTGAATAAAATTCAATCCTGCAAATGTAGTGGGTTTTTATTTTTAAATAATTTCTAAATATGTGATATTTATCTGAATTTTTTCTAAACAGACAAAGTGTTTTATACATCACTGGCATAATATAAATTAGCAACTCAGTTGGAGTCTGGGTGTTCCAAATGTCACAATTTTAACCAACATATTTTTTAGAATGAAGAAAAAGAAGCATAATCTCAGTTATCTTTTTTTAAAGGAAATTATCAGAGATGTGTGGATCATTGTGTGTGTGTGTGTGTGTGTGTGTGTGTGTGTGTGTGTGTGTGTGATGTGTTAATTTGCTAGAGTTGCTGTAATAAAGCATCACAAACTGAGTGGCTTAAAAAAACAGAAATTATCTCACAGTCTGGAAGATAGGAGTCCGAAATCAAAGCATTGGTAGAGTTGGTTCCTTCTGAGGTCTATGAGGGAACGATATGTTCTGGGCCTCTCTCCTTGACTTTGGATGGCCATCCCCATGTTCATATGAGGTTCTCCCTATCTGGTGTCTCTTTGTCCAAATTTCAGCTTTTCATAAAGACACCAGCCGTATTGATGCCCAATATTGGTATCTCATCCTAACAACCTCATTTTAACTTGATTATCTCTCTAAAGACCATGTCTCCAAAAAAAGTCACATTCAGAGGTACTGGAGGTTAGGACTTCCATATAAGAATTTGGGGGGATACAATTCAACCTATAGTATGTGGTTTATATGAAAACCAAATTAAAGGCTAGTTAGACAGCCTGCCTCTGGGATAGGCTTTTAGTATAAAACTGCTAGTGATTTGCTAAGGGAGAAAAATAGAATTGTCAAATATAGGGACTGAAGATAAACTGCTTTATAGGTGTACCTGGAGCTACATTCTAGCAATTTTGACTTTGTTAATTAAGAAGCACTTTTGTCTCAGATGAAGGCCCGCGGGGAGCCTTGTGAATGCAAGTGATCTTCTCTGACACTATCATAAACTTGACTGGCCAGCCTACAGAGTATTTGCTCACATCTAGTGTTTTAAGAAAGAAATTAGTGTTCTTATTGGAAAATAGGTAAAATTTGAAATTTTCATTTTAAACAGTTCTTTTACGATATCTTGATTGGTGTAGTATTTTGGGATTTTTAATGCTTTTAGGCATTAAGCAATGACTTCCTACTACTCCTTCTGAGTATTTGGTAAAATCCTGAACCAGTGTAGATCATAAATTACTCATGTATTTTAGAAATAGATATTTCCAATATATTTAGGTGCATCGATGGTGATATTCTTCACAACAAATAATGTTAAATATGAATTTGAATTGTATGGTCTCTTTGGCTATTTTGTCTTGAAAATTCTATGATAGTAACATGATGGATAGGTTTTCTAGCCTTATTTATTCCCTCTTCATTATAGTTCAAGTTCAGAACGGTTCTCAGCAACTTTATGCAATTTTACACAGTTAAGACCCTGAGCCTTCGGGCAATACTATTTAAAACTGATCTTCGTATCTAGGAAATTAATATAAATCGGAACCAAATTATAATTTATTTCTCTTCAAAGCACAGAGGATGTATGAAATGAATTCAAAAATGTTGCCATTAATTTGAATTTGAGTTACATACTTTTGTGTTTTCCAGGCGGGACAGAGTTCTGTGGCTCTGGATGATTGGGAAAAAGATTGGAATTTATAGTAGTTGTCCTGAAATCTACTACATAGAATTATTTTTCTTTTACTCAATATCTTTGCAAAGCATTCTACTGTAATTTTTCTACATACAAAGTAAGCTTTCCCTGTAAAATGAATATTCATATGATTGCATAGGGTTGAATGACATAGAAATTGCAAATAATTTCATTTGAGACCGATCTTTGTAGAACTATTTTATTGAAGTGTTCAAAGCAATCATAAAAATATCACTATGCTCCGGAAAGACATCTAATGTAATAAATTGAGCTCACAGCCTCAACTTACTTTATCTCCTTATTTTAGATAGGCATTTTCCAAAAACAAACTCTATCACTGAAGAATGTAAGACTGTTTCTTCAGAGCCTTCCATGCTTAACTTGAAAGCTGTCAACCCAGGAGGCTGAAACAGAGCAAGATTATGAAACCTGAGTGAATGGCTCATTCTTTGCGCCCATGCCCTTGCTGCATGCTGCCCCGTGGTACAAGCCTGAGAGGTATGCACTATGATAGCTAATGAAGCACGTCCTTTATGTCCCACTGGCCAGAACTCTTATTTGAAGCCTGTATATTATGCCGCTGAACTCTCACAATGTCAGCCTTTGTTCTGGCTAGCAGAGGCTGTTTCTTGTCTTTTCTGTGGCTGAATTTCATGCGTCAAACTTGTTAGACCCTTTACTAATAAGCGAGGCTGTATGTCATTAAACTAATTTCTGTTGTTTGTAAAGTTGTTTTTCTTTGTTTGGCTTTGTCTGCCCTTTTTTTATTATAGCACCCTCCCCAAGCCAAGAATATATAATTTTGAAACTTCTTGGAGATGATAGAAGCTTGGAGATGAATGCTACTGACTCTGCTACAAGTTCCTTTTCTGTATTAAATATAGTGATAACAATTAACATTATAAGAACAAAAACAAGAATAAAACTCATCCAGAATGAAGAGAATGGCATCAAATGGATTAAAATCCATCAGACAGCCTAATGCTTAATATAACTGAGACATACTAAAATTGGTCCACGCTTGTTGTATTTTAATGTATTATTCTCATACTGTGCTGTCTGATTAGGCATCTTCTTTTCCTCAACTGCTATTATATGGATATGTCCCAATGCAAGCTTTGGTAAAGTGACCTAAAGAACAATTGAGAGTGATTCCCACAGCGCTCTATAAAACGTGGACTTCAGTTAACCGAAATACAAACAAGAAATCTTAAGTAGTCCCTCAGAGCCTATACATCTTAAAAAGGAAAAATGATGACCCCTCCCCAAACTTAAGTTGTATCAGCTCCTTCACTTCTGTTTCTTGCAATGTAATAGGGACAGAAGCACCCACCTCTTAGGGTGGTGTTAAGTATCAAATGAGATAGGATAGACTAAACCTTATTATCCAGCACATGGTAGTTGCAGTCACTATCAATACAATTCTGGAATAGATTTAATAGGGAACCTGAACACAGATCCTTCTAATACTGGCCCCTCCATTGTGAGTTATCTAATTTTAATAAGCTTTTTACTTTTCTGATTCTTAAGTTTTGCATTTGTATCCTACCTGCCTAGTAAGATTTGTCCAAAGCATTAATTACAAAATGCTTTGAACAACAGATAAGTACAAATGTACACGTTACTTCCCCGAATGAAAAGAGAAAATGAAGTGATGAAAACACGTCAACTCCTTGGGCCCTGTGATCTCAACATTTCTACCATCTTCATATTTTTTCTGATTTTCTGACCTCCCAATTTAAGTGAGCTTATCAAGTATTTCAGGGCAATAGACTATAAATGCCAGAAAAGTAAATCTCACAATGCCAGCCTTTGTTCTAACTAGCAGAAGCTGACTTCTCTCATTTTCCTTTGCTAAAATGCATGCATCAAACTTGTTAAACTCTTTAAGTGCAAACGCACATCCCTCCATAGAATTTATTTTACTTTCTTCCTCTTTTCATTTAGATTAAAAAATGTTTTCTGGGGCCAGACCCATGGCCTAGTGGTTTAGCTCAGTGCAGTCCACTTTGGCAACTCTGGTTCATGGGTTCAGATCCCGGGCACCGACCTATGCCACTCAGCAGCCAAGCTGTGGCAGCAACCCACATATAAAAAATAGAGAAGGATTGGCACAGATGTTAGCCCAGGACAAATCTTCCTAAATCAAAAAAAAGAGGAAGATTGGCAACAGATGTTAGCTCTGGGTGAATCTTCCTCAGAAAAAATAAAGAAGAAAAAAATGTTTTCTATCAAATTTTCTAATCTTTGGTTAAGGAAAATGCTGTCACGAATAAAACTAAAATCTGAATTAGCTTCAGATTTTTATTTCATGTTAGGACATATGTAATAGCATTATAACATATTCATATAATATAATCACGATATTCATAATAGCATTAATGCATTTGTGTCAGACCTGCAGTATTTCCAATAATTGCTTAATCACCTCTTCCCATCGCATATCAAGATATTTTGTAAAGTACACCTAAAAAAATCCGTATTTAATTCCAACAAAAAAATTATGGAATATAATGATGTCCCTCTTCCCCATTCCTCCTCTAATACTTACGTTGTTTAGAAGTGAGTTAAAGATCAAAATCAATTTTAGAGTGGAAATTGTTTGGACTAGGAGTTGAAAACTGCCAACCTTTAAAAGATTATATGTAGATCTTCATTTCTAAGTGGGTCACTGTCTCACAGGAAAAGATATCTAGGTAAGTGTCTATTTTATACTTCACAAGTATATCTGAGCAAAATGATTAATCAAAGTAAAGAAAAATTTCATGAGATTGACAGGCTATTTTGTCAATATTTTTGGCCATTTATGTTCCAAATTCTCATCTTGATTGAATGTTTCTCAGGGTAGGTATTATTTTTTCATCTGTTTGGCATGTCCACCCCACTCCCAACTCTGGTGTGAACTGTATCTCATAATCAGTTCTGCCACGACCCAGTGACTCAGGGCATGGTGCTCTAAGGCATGCAGAGCAAAAGGAATTCAAAAGGAATGCTGAGCAACATACTTCCATTTATATAGTATTCCATTTCTCATAAGAGGACAGCAAATTTAAAAAATGTTTGAAATAATTTGATTTCCTTCATTTTCTCCTACCGCTAATAAGTATTTAAAGATACTTAAGCCATCAAAGACCTAAAATTATTAGATGTTGAAAGTCATCAGACAACAACAGAAATTTGGTAATTGGAGTATTAAACTGTGATCGTGAGCTTATAAACTCGTGAAACACAGGGCAGAAGCCTGCAAATGAGCCAAGGAGTCTGGCTCCTTGGAGTCATCCTTGGGGCCTTCCTCTCCTCCATCAAATGTTCCAATCAGTCTTAAAGTCCTGTAATGACACGTCTCCAAACTGGCTGCTTCTCTTCAGTCTCTGCAGGCCCTTCTCAAATACCCTGGGATGAGGTGCCATCATTTCTCACTGGATCTAATTGCACCTGTCTTCAAGATGGCCTCACAACTTCTAGCCTCTTCCCACACCCTTCCCATCCTTCCTTCCACTCCAACTCCTTTCTGAATAGTTATCCACACACTGCCGCCAGAAGGAAGCACAGCTCAGACTCCGCGCCCCCCCCCCCCCCCCCGCCCCCGGTTTCATGTTTCCTGTTGCTTCTCTTCATTTTGTCTTTCCTGAAACCATTAGCGGATATGCATTGGCTTTTTCAGATTGAAAACAAAACACACAACAAAGCCAGGGAGACATTCAGGATAATATAGTCACCAAAGGCTTTAAGTAAAAATACTTCAGGAAAAAAGAGAAAGGAAATTGTTTAAACAGCTGAAAATTCCCCTGAGTGAAAGAACAGTCAGTACTCAACAGCAGCTTTTCCTCTGCCTCCTACTCCGTTCTCCCAGCTGATTACTACTCATCCTTCAGGTCTCAGCTTATCTATCACTCCTTCAAACAAGCCTTTCCCTCAGACCCCTAGTACTCGTGCTTTCAGTACCAGACCATGCATGTAACCATCACCACCTTAAAAATAAGTTCACAATCATGTGATAAGTTGTTTACTCTTTGTGGTAACTGATGACAAGCTCTACCAGGGCCGGAAAAAGTCTGTCTTCTCCACCATTGAATTATACATCTTGCACATATCCCACCATCGATAAATTTTGAAAATAATAAATCAATCAAATGATTAAATAATCGATTTGACAGTCTGGCAGTAGTTCTGGCAAGTCTGCAGCATCTCTGATAGCACCCCTCTCAGAAGTAGGCCTGTGTTGTCCCTACTTTTACTTTGCATGTAATGGTCATTCAGGTTCTTGAAGCAGTTGACTGCCCAGGCCTCAGTCAGTAAAGAGAATGCCTGTCAGGTGTCCAGCCTGTGTCTGGTTTGGGGTCCTAATCCCTGGCACATGGCCTGGCTTGAGCAGCAGCATCAATTTGTACAACCCAGTGGCCTCTGCTTCAAAACCCCTCAGAAAGAGACTATAGGAAGCAGGCATTGAGAAGGGGTCCTCAGAAGAGGCAATTTACCAGGAAGGCACCTGGCCTGGACCCGCCACAGCACTTTAAAGCTGCACATTAAAACCACTTTTTAAAATATTAGGTGGTGGCCAGACCACACCTAATGCCAATTAAATCAGAGTCTTTGAGGTTTGAACCCAGACATCGGTATTTCCTATAACTCTCCTGAGGATTCTAGTGTGAGGACAAGTTCGAGGTTCTGCACTATAGGACTTGTTCGTGACTCTCTAGCACCAGGAGAATACAGCACTACCTGGGAGAGTCTTACCGGACAGAATCTCAGCTCCTCTCAGACCAACTGAATTGGAATTTACAGTTGGTCAAATCATTTGGTGATTACTATGCATCTATGCATATTGAAGTTTGAGAAACACTGCTCTATGACACATGTCCTAAATATCCTTTTATAAAATAGCCAAACTTACCCATGACTACCCTATGCTTGGCCACTGTCTCTCTCCTTCTTTCCTTCTACCATCGGTCCTTCTCCCCCATCTTTGTTCCAGCCATTCAGAACCACAGTAGCCCATGTGCCAGCCTCTTTCTTTCTCAGTAAACTGTTTTATTTTTCTCCCCAAAGCCCCAGTACATAGTTGTATATCCTAGTTGTGTGTCCTTCTAGCTCATCTATGTGGCACGCTGCCACAGCATGGCTTGATGAGTAGGTCCACACCCAGGATCTGAACAGGCAAACCCAAAGCCACTGAAGCAGAGCTCGCAAACTGAACCACTGTGCCACTGGGCCAGCTCCCTAAACCGTTTTTATAACGTTTTAAAATATTTTAAATGTTCAGAAAGTTCAGAGGAAAAATACAACTAAAACCCTTGTACCCAACAATAATATATAACAAAAATAAACTCTTAATGATAATTGGGTCCTTTATTATGAAAAAAATAAGTAATATGGTATAAATGAGAAAACTAAAGCCATCTGGTCATCTTCACTCAGTTTTATTCCATATGATTCTTTCCCAAATGTGCTCACTATCCTAAAGTTGGTATGTATATTTTGTGTCTTTCCCACACATGTATTATTTTCCCATTTGGAATACCTTAGCAAATAAAACATACAAGAAAACCTGTCCTCATGGAGCTTATATTCTAGTGTGTGGAGACAGATAATAAGCATAATAAATAAGTAAAGTACATTAAAAGGTGATATGTGACATGAAGAAAACTAAATCACCAAAGATTGTGAGGAAGTTCTGAGGAGTGTTGTAATTTTAAATACAGAGATCAGGGACGGTCTCTCCAAAGAGATGAAATTTGAACAGACATGAAGGAGGTGAGGGGATGAGCCATGAGTTTGTTGAGGAAAAGTGTTACAGACTGAGGGAACAGCAAGAGCAAATGTCCTCCACTGAGAGCACCCTGATGTGTATAAAAAAACAGCAAAGGTGTTTGTGGGCTGACTGGAGGAGATTAATGGAATTGGAGGTTAATAGTGCAGAGTTAGTGAGAACCCAATCACGTAGGGTTTTGTAGGCTGTTGTAAACTCTTTGGGTTTTTCTATTGGTAAGATGAATAATGATTAGAACACTGAGCAGACATTTTAATAGGATATCTCTGGCTGCTGTGACTTTGGATGCAGATGGGAAAGTAGGATGGGGGTTGGACTACAAAGATAGACGCAGAAGTCCAAGCAAGAGATAATAGTTTCTTGAACCAGAATGGTAGCAGTAGAGGTTGTAAGAAATGGTCATATTTTGGAGACATTTTGAAATTGAACTTCAAAGATTTCTCAATGGCATTGGGCATGAGGTGTGAGAAAGTGAACAGTTAAGAAGGAAAAAGTGGGAAGATTGAGTTATCATTAATGGAAATAGAAAAGACTGCAAGGAAAACCATTGGAGAGGAAGACTGGAAATGCAGCCTTTGGAAATTTTAAGTCTGAGATGCCTGTAGGCACCTAAGTGGAGGTATTAAGTAGGTATTCCAGTAGGTAGGTCCAGAGACTAAGGGGAGGAACCTGGATGGCAATATGGAAGTTAGAAAGTCATGAGCACATAGATAGCATTTAAAGCCATAAGGCAGGAGGAGATCACAAGAGGAGTGTCTACAGATGAGAAGAGAAACCGGGAAGCCCTGCGTACTCTAATATCAAAGTTTGGGAATGTGAGGAGCAAAAGACACTGAGAAGGAGCAGCAAGGGAAATACAAAGAAAACCAGGAGAATGTGGGTTCTGGAAGCCCAGTGAAGAAAGTATTCAAAGAGAAGGAAGTGAGCAGCCATATCAAACGCCCCAAGTAAGATAAGGGCTGAGAATTAACCATTAGATTTATTAATGTGGAAGACTTTGGTGACCTTGACAAGAGTAGCTTTGAAGTGATGGAGATGAAAGATTCATGAGAACTAGATGTTGACAGAATTTAAAGAGAGAAAAAGGAGATAATGAGTATAGGTAACTCTTGAAAATCTTTGCTATAAAGGGGAACAGAAAATGGAGAAATAGCTGGAGAAGCAAGTGAAATCAAGAGAAGATTATATTTAATGTGAGAGAAAAATGGTATGTGTGTATGCTGGTGAGAAATCCAATCAAGTGGGAAAAGGTACAGATGCAGGAGACAGGACGAGAAAGGCCCAAGTGATGTTCTATAGTAGGTGAGAGAGGGAGGGATTCAGTAGGTGTCAGGCAAGATTGGCCTTAGAAAAGCACACAGACAGGTCATCTAAAATAATAGGAAGGAAGGTGGTGTATACGTGCACAAAAGCTGATAGGTATTTAATTTACAATATAATGACGTATAAAGGTTACTTCATTGCTAATTAACAATCAATGCCACATTAGTGGCTAACGCTATCAAAATTTAAATATGTTAATGTTCTGTGGGTATTGATAACTATTTCATTAATGAGACCAATGTTGTGTAAGCTGAAGTAACAAGCTTTTAGTTTAATATTCCTATTTCTAATTCTGTGATTAACCAATGACAGACAACTAAATTCCTTAAAAGCATACTCCTTTTCCATAAAAGTAAATCATTTCTTCCAATGTGACAAATAAGAAGAAGATCTGTCATAGAAAGATGTAGGAAATGAGAGGGCAAGCCTGCTCCCATGATCAACCCAGACTTGTTCTTAGGCAAATCAATTTTTTTTTCCTGCCTGAGGAAGATTGGCCCTGAGCTAACATCTGTTGCCAATCTTCCTCTTTTTGTTTGAGGAAGATTGGCCCATAGCTAACATCTGTGCCAATCTTCCTCTATTTTGTATGTGGGATTCCACCACAGCATGGCTTGTTGAGGGGTGTGTAGGTCTGCGCCCAGGATCCTAACTCATGAACCCCAGGCCGCCAAAGTGGAGTACACAGACTTAACCATATGGAAGAATGCATGCCAGACGAAAAATCTAAAAGCTACATACTTAGCCTTGACTCACCAGAGCCAACTTTTGACTGTGTAAATCACTTAACCTGCTGAACATTAACTCTATCTTTGCAAAGTAAGGAAGTTCGGCTAAGGCGATAGTTTCCAAAGAGTTTCAAATAAATATTCCCCAAGAAGTGTTCTTTGAAAAATGTATATTTGGTCAAACAAGACTGGGAAATGCTATAAACTGTGCTGTCTTTTGTGGAGAATACAATACACATCAGTAGAATAAATTCAGAGAATTCTTGCAGTGGAAAAACTGTTTAACTTTATTTAATCCATTGATTTCTAGATTATTTGACCATAAAAACTTTTCTTTTTGTATTATAGAATGCACTTCAAGAATCTCTCAACCGGAGTGGTCTGCAATTCTTTCTAGCTACACAGTTCCATGATTAAACACAAAACATGTAGCTGGATTCAAGCCATAATTCCAGTCATCAATCTGATTAAATGATTCATCTATTCCGTAGGGTTTAACTTTATTTTAAGATAGCTGAAGCTGCTCTAGAAATAACTAAAAGAATGTACATAAAAATATTTTGCTTCAAGATTCTCTTTCATTTCTTTACTATTTCTACAAGTGCTCCTGGAGAAAACCCTATGCCTCCATATGTATTTTGTCACCATTGAATAGGAATGAGGATTGTCCTCATCTTTAATTTTAAAATTTAAATCTAAAATTTAAACATCTGAAGCAGAACATGCAAAACCTCAGTTTGGGTTAGTGTCTCTCTAACCCAGCCAGATAGTTGCTGAGCTCTCAGCCCAGACTCTGGAGTCTCAAGGATGAAGACACATCTCTTGTTTCTCTAATCTCAGTACCTGCCTGGCACACAGTAGGCACAATAATTATTTCCTAAATGAATATCGTGTTTCTGCCTATTCATATGAATTTTAAAAACGAGCCAGATAGCCATCTTTGAAAACAATGAAAAGGTTAAAAATCAAAGATAACACATTGCTAGACTGACTCTTTAAGCTCCAGCATTTTCATGTGATCCTTGAAAATCCAAATGCATTACATCCCTGAACTGCCTTTGTCTTTTTTGGCAGTAATACTCTCAGAGTTCTTTGGAGATTAGTTTAATATGACTTCCATTCCTGAAGCCATGCAGGCCTATTTCAATCAACCTGTTCTTTTCCAGATGTTTTCTACCACATCCTTTAACATGATTTAAAAATTTAATTCCTCTGCTGTTTAGTGTATCAACCTTTCTTAGACTAGTTGTGTCACACCCATGAGTTATGTTATATGTATTAGCAGCGCAGCAATGTTTCTGGTGATTTCACCGTGATATCTCATGGAAATTTGGAAGCACAGATAGCGGAAATGTAATTATAGGGTTAAAGCAGTTAAATTTGCTTACCTCACCTAGTGCTTGATGGGGAGTTTCTGAAACAATTTTCAGCTCAGATTAAAGTGCTTTCTAATACAGTTTGTAATTTTCTTCAGGATAATGAGTTCTCAAGGAAAAGACTTTTTAAAAAGCTATTAAGTTTCTTGTAATACAATTATTTTACCTGCCCTTCAGTTTTTTGTCCTATTACTCATAGACCTATCACCTCATTAAGGCTGATTATTGAAAATAACTGACTTAGAAGGCTTTACTTAAAGTAATTTCTACTTAAGATGTTTCTTTATTTCCTGTTTTTACTGCTAATTTCTGCCATCCCTAGAGTAAGAAAATAAGTGATTTTTACAAGTGGAAATTCATTTGTTGATTTTTTTATATAGCCGGTCAATTATAACTAAATTTAAAGGAAGGGGAAAAGTTCAAAAATAAGTTAAATTTCTTATATTTTATAAACTGGGAGAATGAAGTATGAAAGACAGAAGAATTCTCTTACTGAAATTAAGTAATTATAATTTTCCTTTCATTCAATTCATTCCAACATTTTTCTGGAGCCCAAAAAAATATTTCCTAAAAAGAGAAATTATGTCATCAAAAACATATGAGATCTTCTCTATGGGTCAGCTATCCAGTCCGAAGAATCTGCATTGTGTTGGTTACCAGCTATCTAGTTGCATATCAATATGTTGTTATAGAAATGCATCATACCTCTGTGCTATCAAGAGGTGATTTGCTTTTAAAATATGATGTCAACTAAAACCACAGCATTGCTAAATCCACATGAGAACTGATCAGGGTAAGAATAGTTTCCTAAACCTCCATTACAACTTTTATATCAAACTTTTTTCCCAGAAGTGATAATATTTATGCATATTTTTACTGCTACATTATTGTTCTTAAGGCAAATATTTGACACTATTTCTTAAGCCCCTATTATATGCCAGGTGATGATGATAAAAATAATTAACCCAAGTTAACTGAGAGTTTTTTTCTTAAAAAAGATATAAACAAGGCACATTAACTTTGAAAAAAATGTCTTGGCCGTTGACGTAAGGCAGTTGATTATGTCTACTGGAACTGAAGTAAAAGAATAGGGGGTAAACTCAATTTGACAATTCTCTACCAGTTTCAGATGAATAACCCCTTGGGGACATATAAGTAAATACCTTAGATGTCTCTTCTTTTACTATTCCGAATGTTTATTTTTTATTCCTTATAACTTTTTAAATTTTACTACTCAGCCATAAGAAATGATGAAATCCGGCCGTTTGTGACAACATGGATGGACCTTGAGGGTATTATGCTGAGTGAAATAAGTCAGAGGGAGAAAATCAAATGCCATATGATCTCACTCATAAGTAGAAGATAAAAACAATGACAAACACATAGCAACGGAGATTGGATTGGTGGTTACCATGGGGGGTGGGAGGGAGGGCAAAAGGGGTGATTAGGCTCACATGTGAGGGGATGGACTATAATTAGTTTTCGGGTGGTGAACATGATGTAATCTACACAGAAATCGAAATATGACATACATCCAAAGGCTATGTAATGTTATAACCCAATGTCCCTGCAATTAAAAATAAATAAGTAAATAAAATTGAAAAAAAAATTCCTTAATTTTATCCATTGTCTTTATAACTACTTCTAAATTCCAGACCCTCAAATATCTCTCCAAATCTCAACTCTTACTTTCCCTCTGGAAAGCGATTCATTAATTCAGTTTAATTCTGGATTAAGAATTGGATGAGATATACACAGAAAGACAAACATTAGTCAAGTGTGTGATTGTTAAAAATGGCCAATATGGGGGGCTGGCCCCGTGGCCGAGTGGTTAAGTTCTCGCGCTCCGCTGCAGGCGGCCCAGTGTTTCGTTGGTTCGAATCCTGGGCGCAGACATGACACTGCTCATCAGACCACGCTGAGGCAGCGTCTCACATGCCACAACTAGAAGGACCCACAACGAAGAATATACAGCTATGTACCGGGGAGCTTTGGGGAGAAAAAGGAAAAAATAAAATCTTTAAAAAAAAAAAAATGGCCAATATGGGAGCACAAAATGCTATGGAAACACACAATAGAACCAGCCAATCTAGTATGGTGGAGGGAAAGGTGAGAGTGAGGAGATGATAATCCAGCTTAACATGAAGAATTAATAACAATGAACATATTGAATTCTCACGATGTGCTAGGTACTATGCCTATATATTTTTATATAAATATATATTGGCACTTAACATTTCATATTGTGTCATTTTAGATCAGTCTATGTTGAAGTGTGGGGTGCTGGAGAAAATTTCAAAGAGGTGTTAACACTTGAATAGAATCTTAAAGATGAAAAAATTTCATCCAGAAGACAAGAAAGGAAGAGACACTCCAAGAAAGGAAACAACCAGTGAGAAATGAGTGAGACATAAGGATGTTTTAGGAAATGGCAAGTGTTTCAAAATTACGTATGTGTCTATATGGACAGGTGCTAGGAGAACAGATTAGCAAGAGGGAAGGAGTCAGATATATAAAGATGAGGATTGAGGTGAGGGCATAAATAGAGGTTAAATATTTAAAAGTTGTAGGTCAAGCTAACAAACACTTAAAGTACGTTATATTTTCCAAGTTCAGCAAATATGCCATCTTAAGGTATGAGCTGTGTCTGTCTCTGCTGCCAGCAGAGGCAAAATCCATGATCTTCTCAATGTTCAGAGCAGTAGGATGTGACCATCTTGCTTTTGAGGACAGAGAACAAGAGATAGAGACAAGTATTTCCTTGGGGCCTGAAAAGTATTAGTCAAGAGTGTGATATCTATGGTTACAGGCTGTACCATGTCACTGACAAAGGCACCTATTTTCTTCTTTAATAAACTTAGTAAATGTGACTCATGATACCAGCAGCACTCTAAGTTTTGAATCCATGGCAAGAGAGCTCTTCTTACCCAAGTCTATAGGTAGATCACTTCAGATAATGCTGACGGCTTTCGATTTTATTTCTAAAGCCATGGAAAGATCAATAATTGATCAATAATAACTATTAAGAATCCTTAGAAGGTTATAAAAATTGTTCAGTTGTTTATCATAAGTTCTAAATGGAAAATACTATTATTTCCCAATTAAACTGCTTTTGATACAATACTTCCATTATATCATCAACTTTCTGTCAGATAATATGAAATTTTGCTCATCATTTAACTGAAACAATCACATGCAATAAAAGTAGTCGATTCATCGAATTTTAAGGAATTATATGTCATAAGTATTTAACATGATTATAATTAAGCTGAGTATGTTTTTTTATAGACAACATAATTAAAAAAGAAAGAACTTCTTCAAAGAGTTCTTTGCTCTATAATACATAGAGTGTCTATTTCAGGAAGTGTAGGATTGTTTTAACAATACACAGCATTCTAGAGACTCATGCCAAGTTATGACAGAAACCATGATTGATGAATAAAATATGGAAGATGGAAAGAAGTCTAAACTTGGGATACAATATTCCAGAGTGATTAGGACCAATTACTAAGATGTCGACCCCTTTGGAATCGTGGTCTATCTTCTCATGCTGGCTTTCGTTATCAAAAGGCAGAATGGACTGAGTGGATCCTATAATAAAAGACCCAAGAGAACAGAAGGCTCTGGTATTTCCTTAGTTTGTATGAAACTTCAGTGCGGAAGCAGCATGACATGTTGGTGATTCATGGATGAACTAGTCATATTCTATAAATGAGACATCTGGAAGGTGATTTTGAGTTGCACCTTAAATATAATCTTGTAAAACTTTGCAGCTAAATATGGCTTTTAAAAAGTTCCTCTGTTGATTCCAATATAAAAGATGTAATTCAGTTCTGTTATGGCTTTTTAAAGCATTCCAAAATATTTCATCATATTAAAATAGTTTTTCAAGATTGAGATTCATAAACATTTTACATTGCAACTGATTAAAAGAAAACAAATACTCAAATTCTTCGTCTGTTTTTAATGCTTGGACATTAAATTGCAGAATAATTTCAGACCGTGAAATTCCATGGGTATTCAGAATTTATGGTGGTCTGCGATTATTACTGAAACAAAGATTAATGACCAATATGAGAAAACCATTACATCTGACAAGCTGACTATGGGCCCTATAAATAGCATATCCTTTACAGGATTTTCAAAACTATTTTTGACTTTATAATAGATAAGAATTCCAAGATACCATAAAAAATTGTTTTCTTAATCCCCTCCCCTATTCTCTTTAACATATCTTCAAAGCCAATGCACATATCTAATGACTATGTATGAACTATTGTGCTTGGCTGGTATCCCAATGTGCCTTTAAAAAATTTAATAAACTTAAAGTTTCAAAATGGCTAATTTTTAATATGTTTAATAGGGTTTGTAGCATTTTATTCACCATAAATTATGGAAACGCTGGATTCTAAATTGCTTAATTGCTATCCATAATAATATAATAATTCTAAACTATTTTTTAACTTCATGGACAAACAAAACATAACAGGCAAATAGAAAGTCTTTTTTTGTTTTTCAGATATGATATCATTTATCTCCGCATAAATGGTTCAGCCAGATGTAAAATTTTAATCTTCAGATTCCAAATTCAATGCCTTGTCATCATTAGTATCATCATCTGGCTTAATACTCTCTCTATATCGTACAAAACTAGAACTGACCAAGTATATTAAACAGATAGAGTCCAACACCACCACAGCATCCATTTACAATAGACTGAGATTTCAAGAACAGAGAATAAGAAGGGTGAGCCTTGTCCATACAATGCAGCATGATCCAATCTGGGAACGCAAGAAGCCGTTCTGGGCCCCACTTTTATCCAGGACAGAAAAGGTGAACCTTGGCAGGGAAGGTGACCTGGAAGAAACCCAAGCCTTCCTCCACAATGTTCATGAAGTTGACACTTTCCCAGTCCTTTCCCTTCCTTTATAGCACCTCTCTATTACCTTTCAGTCAAATGTTCCGCTCTGATTTAAATAGGACATCCATAAAATTTTGTTAGTTCTTCTGAGAACTCAAATATTTTGTTTCTAAATGTTGCCGTTTAAATTTGGTTACTTCAGTTACTTAATAAATTCAGTTAAATTTAGTTTACGCATTCATTCATAGCTAATAAAAAAATGTTATGAAGTGGCTACTACATGCCACGCACAGTCCTAGCACTGAGGATACAACAGTGAACACAACAGAAGCTTAAAATCCCAGCCCCTGTGGACAGGGCTGCAGTACCGCACAATTCCAGGGGAGGTGCTATTAATCTTGAAGTCTGTGGGAAGAGCGCCACCTTAGGTTGGCCGTGTCCTGTCCTTGCCACCGTTACATGGTTACTCCTTGTAGATATATCAAATTCCTGATTTAAGCAGCGTTACTGAACAAAGAGACTTTGAAGAGTATTGTCCAAGTGAATTTCCCAAAAGAAATAAAGTTTACTCCCAAAAGTGCCAAAATATTTTCAACTATTTTAATGGACAGTTTTTGTAAATGGATTGTACACTTCCATGCCTTGTTAAACCGAGTATACTGATCAGACTTAACTTATTCTTAATGACTCCATTTCATCATCTTGAACATAAGCTATTAGACTGTGCTAAAATTCTGCGATTATTCTCAGGGGCATGAATCATGCACAATAGTATGCAATCACTGAGCAGCCCCAGCTGCTACACTTTTCCGTTCTTTTGTCTGCTTTTTGTAATCTCTCTCCTCATGCTGTTGGCTCTCAGATCCTCCCATCTCTACACCTATTACTGTTTCATTTTCTCATGCTAAAGTGCCATGTTTAATCTACTATGTACAGATTACCACATAGCTAAAATTGCTCCAAATAATTATACCATATATACAGAGAGAGAAAGATCATGAGGAAATAGATAATGAGAAAAATCACAGATAAAAATTGTTCAGTTTGGCTGCTCTGAGTCCTTTTGGCCTCTGGATTGCAAATTGTTGGGTTCATCAGTTAAATGACCAATGTATTAAGTTACTCCCTATTTGCCCACGTGAGTGCCTATGTGTATATATGTGTTTGTGTGTGTAAAAGAAAGAGAGAGAGACACAGAAAGAGAGAAAAAGAACGACAAAGAGGGGAGAGAGAAACTGACGTATTTGTGCCCATACATACAACTTATGTAGCTATTATACATGGAATGCAAATGATATAAAATAATGAATAATAAAATAATTGTCTTTGTCATTCTAAGATTCTCTGTTTCATGATTGCATTGGCCATCTGGTCTGAATTATCTAGTTCTGAATTCAAGGAAATTTACAACACAAAATATCACAATTCTACAACAAGGTACTATTTCAGGAAAGGCTACAAAGTTATATTTTCTCTAAGTCTAAACTTTTAAAAATTTCTTCCCTGCTTTGCATTCATTTTTTTGGACTATATTTAAAAATGCATATTTACTAAACACAAATCACATACAAGGCACAGTAATCCTTAAAACAAGCAATATTAGTTTCTTCCTCCTTAATTTATTACATCATTACCAAGTAGAGTTTATCCAAATGCAAAGCTAGTTTATGATTAGAAAATCAATCAATGTAATTTATGATATTAATAGGAAAAAAGAACCATATCATACTTACAATAAATTACAATAAATGACAAGTATATATTTGTCAAACGTTTGACAAAATATATTTTAAATAAGCCTAGCTTTATTAATAGACAATATAATCACCTAGGTAGAAAATTCTAAGAAATCCACAAAAAAGGCTACTAAAACTAATCAGGTAATCATGTCTCAAGTCATAATATCAATGCACAAAAATCAACTGTGTTTTTATATATTAGCAACAAACAATTGAAACTGTTAAGAACAATACCAAAAATATAAAATACTTATGGATAAGTCTAACCAAAAACTTGGAAAACTTATAAACTGAAAACAATAAAATATTGCTGAATGTTTAAAAAGACCTAAATAAATCTAGAGATATCCTATGTTTATTGATCAGGAGATCAATAGTGTTAAGAGGTGTATTTTCCTCAAACTGATCTACAGATTCAACTCTATTCCAAGAAAAATTTCAGAAGACTTTCTACTGAAGAAATTTTAAACTTCTTCTAAAATTTATATGAAAATTCAAAGGACATAGAATAGCTAAAACAAGTTTTGAAATAAATGAAGACATGATAAAGTTACAATAGTTAAGACAGTGTGGTATTGTTGAAAAGATAGACTTACAGATGAATGGGACAGAATGGAGAGTTCACAAAGAGACCCGCACATATATTTCAATTTAAGTCAATGAAAGTGCAGAACTGTCTTTTCAACGAATGTTACTGAAAAATTTGTATACCCCTATGCAGAAAAAAAGTCTTGGCCCTTACCTCACACTATATACCATAATTATCTCTAAATAGATCATGGACCTAAGTATAAGAGCTAAAGCTATAAAATTTCTAAATGAAAACATAGGTAAAATGATTGTGATCTTAGGTTAAGTAAATATTTATTAGATAAGACAGAAAAATCCCAAACCAAAAAAGAAAAAGACTTGAACTTTATCATAAATAAAAACATTTGCTCCTTCAAGAGATCCTCTCACAAAAATGAAAGGAAAGCCACAGGCTGGGAGAAAAGATTTGCAAAATATGTACTAACGAAGGACTTATATTCAGAATATATTAGAGACCTTACAACTCAATAATTGAAAAACATAAAACCCAAGCAAAATGGCCAAAAGATTTGAATGACACTTCACCAAAGAATATACATAAATGTTAAGTACATGAAAAAATAAGTACATGAGAAATTCTCAATATCATTAGGAATATGACAATTAATAAGACAATTAGGTACTACTACACCCCTACTAGAATGACTAAAATTTAAAAATTTGACCATACCAAGTGTTTTCAAGATGTAGACTAATTGGACCTCTCAGAGACCATTGAATATGCAAAATACTTCAGCCGATTGGAGAAAAGTTGGCGTTTTTTTTAAAATACACATTTAACACATCCCCCAGGAATTCTGTTCCTAGGCACTCACTTAAGAGAAAGCAAACATATCTCCACACAAAGACTTGTACATGAATGTTTGTACTAGCTGTATTTGTTATAACCCCAAAATGGAAATAATCCAAATGTCCATCAATTCCTGAGGAGAAAAATAAATTGTTGTGCACCCATACAGTGGAATACTACTCAGCAATAAAAAGCTTAAACTACTGCAATGTATAATAATCTGGATGAATGTCAAAAACATTATTCTGAATGAAAGAAGTCAGATACAAAAGCAAATATAATGCATGATTTCATTTATATGAAATTCTAGAACAAGTAAAACTATAGTGACAAAAAGATCAATGGTTAACAGAGCCAGGGGTTAGGAGAAGAGAGTGACTGCAAAGGGTACAAGGAAACTTTCTGGTGTGGCTAAGATGTTCTACGGCATAGTTTTGGTGGTGATTACAGGACTTTATATATTTATCAAAACTCATCAAACTGTACACTTGAAATTGATGACTTTTATTGTATGTAAATTATAGGTTAATAAAGCTAATAATAATAATAATAAAAGAATTAGCCTATTAAATTGTTTGTTTGATAGCACAGTGATATGGAATATCATTTCCATGTCTCTCAAAGAGTATTATGATCGTTTCTAAACTGTTAAAATCCTGCATTTATTGTATAAAAACTAATACCACACATTTTGCTAATTCCTGAGAGAATAATCTGCACTCCTGTCCTAGTTTTCACACTGACATGTGATCAGTGTCCATTCTGACATTCAAAATCATGCTTGTAGATTGTTATTTGAACAAATCCTCAGATGAGTGATTGTCATATCTAGGGTTCCATTAACTGACTGGTTGAGGTTTCCTATCTTGTCTTAATGCCCTCATTACTAACCTCAGAAATAATTGGTATTATATTTCAAGCCTAACAAACATTTTGATGGTAACAGGAATTGATTGAACCAAATGCATGCTTTTTGAACCATATTTGTGGAGGAAATATGTGACACGACCAAAGCCTATGGGGTTTGTCCAGGCACCATTTTGTAAAAGATGGTGCGTATCTGGTTTATGCAGCTCAAGAATTGGAATGCTGAGTGAGATTTTCTATTTAGTACCGGACTTCAATCACCTCACTTTAAACATATCTACAGGGGTTCATTGAACCTGGGATTTCATAAAGACCACAAAAGTCATTCGCTAAGGAGGATTGAAATTTTACTGTGGAATGGAATGTGTGAATGCTTAGTTGACGTTGAGACCTATTTTTAATCATAGCAATATTCCACTAAGGTGGAAGTGAAACACTTAACTGAGACCACGGAAATGTCCATAGCAAGTTCTGACCAGATCTTCTCCAGCTATCGCTGTGTTTCTGGACTGCCTATTAATTCACTTATTTCTGGTGCTTGTGTTTCTCAGTATCCCACACTTGTCATTCCATTATAAGTTCCTTTTACCAGGACTGATATATATATATATATTTTTTATTAATGTTATGATAGATTACAACCTTGTGAGATTTCAGTTGTACATTATTGTTAGTCATGTTGTGGGTACACCTCTTCCCCCTTTGTGCCCTCCCCCCACCCCCCCTTTTCCCTGGTAACCACCGATCAGATCTCCTTGTCAATATGTTAACTTCCACCTATGAGTGGAATCATATAGAGTTCGTCTTTCTCTGACTGGCTTATTTCGCTTAACATAATACCCTCGAGGTCCATCCACGTTGATGCGAATGGGCCAATTTTGTCTTTTTTTATGGCTGAGTAGTAGTCCATTGTGTATATATACCATATCTTCTTTATCCAATCATCAGTTTCTGGGCATGTAGGTTGGTTCCACGTCTTGGCTATTGTAAATAATGCTGCGATGAACATAGGGGTGCAAGGGACTCTTGGGATTTCTGATTTCAGGTTCTTAGGATAGATACCCAGTAATGGGATGGCTGGGTCATAGGGTATTCCTATTTCTAACTTTTTGAGAAATCTCCATACTGTTTTCCACAGTGGCTGTACCAGTTTGCATTCCCACCAACAGTGTATGAGGGTTCCTTTTTCTCCACAACCTCTCCAACATTTGTCGCTCTTGGTTTTGGATGTTTTTGCCAATCTAACGGGTGTAAGGTGATATCTTAGTGTAGTTTTGATTTGCATTTCCCTGATGATTAGCGATGATGAACATCTTTTCATGTGTCTATTGGCCATATTTATATCTTCTTTTGAGAAATGTCTGTTCATGTCCTCTGCCCATTTTTTGATCGGGTTGTTTGTTTTTTTGTTGTTAAGCCGTGTGAGTTCTTTGTATATAATGGAGATTAACCCTTTGTCAGATAAGTGGCTTGTAAATATTTTTTCCCAATTAGTGAGCTGTTTTTTTGTTTCAATCCTGTTTTCCCTTGCCTTGAAGAAGCTCTTTAGTCTGATGAAGTCCCATTTGTTTATTCTTTCTATTGTTTCCCTCAACTGAGGAGTTATAGTGTCCGAAAAGATTCTTTTGAAACTGATGTCAAAGAGTGTACTGCCTATATTCTCTTCCAGAAGACTTATTGTTTCAGGCCTAATCTTTAGGTCTTTGATCCATTTTGAGTTTATTGTGGTGTGTGGTGAAAAAGAATGGTCAATTTTCAATCTTTTGCATGTGGCTGTCCAGTTTTCCCAGCACCATTTGTTGAAGAGACTTTCTTTTCTCCATTGTAGGCCCTCTGCTCCTTTGTCGAAGATTAGCTGTCCATAGATGTGTGGTTTTATCTCTGGGCTTTCAATTCTGTTCCATTGATCTGTGGACCTGTTTTTGTACCAGTACCATGCTGTTTTGATCACTGTAGCTTTGTAGTATGTTTTGAAATCGGGGATTGTGATTCTGCCGGCTTTGTTTTTCTTGCTCAGGATTGCTTTAACAATTCGCGGTCTTTTGTTGCCCCATATGAATTTTAGGATTCTTTGTTCAATTTCTGTGAAGAGTGTTCTTAGGATTCTGATTGGGATAGCATTGAATCTGTAGATTGCTTTAGGTAGTATGGACATTTTAACTATGTTTATTCTTCCAATCCATGTGCATGGAATGTCTTTCCATCTCTTTATGTCGTCGTCAATTTCTTTCAAGAAAGTCTTGTAGTTTTCATTGTATAGATCCTTCACTTCCTTGGTTAAGTTTATCCCAAGGTATTTTATTCTTTTCGTTGTGATTGTGAATGGGATAGAATTCTTGAGTTCTTTTTCTGTTAGTTCATTGTTAGTGTATAGAAATGCTACTGATTTATGTATGTTGATTTTATACCCTGCAACTTTGCTGTAGTTGTTGATTATTTCTAATAGTTTTTCTATGGATTCTTTGGGGTTTTCTGCATATAAGATCATGTCATCTGCAAACAGCGAGAGTTTTACTTCTTCATTACCTATTTGGATTCCTTTTATTTCTTTTTCCTGCCGAATTGCTCTGGCCAACACCTCCAGTACTATGTTGAATAGGAGTGGTGAAAGTGGACACCCTTGACTTGTTCCTGTCCTCAGAGGGATGGCTTTCAGTTTTTGTCCATTGAGTATGATGTTGGCTGTGGGTCTGTCATATATGGCCTTTATTATGTTGAGGTACTTTCCTTCTATACTCATTTTATTGAGGGTTTTTATCATAAATGGGTGTTGGATCTTGTGGAATGCTTTCTCTGCATCTATTGAGATGATCATGTGGTTTTTGTTTTTCATTTTGTTGATGTAGTGTATCACATTGATTGACTTGCGGATGTTGAACCATCCCTGTGTCCCTGGTATAAATCCCACTTGATCATGGTGTATAATCTTTTTGATGTATTGCTGTATTCGGTTTGCCAGAATTTTGTTGAGGATTTTTGCATCTGTTCATCAGTGATATCGGCCTGTAGTTCTCCTTCTTTGTGTTGTCCTTGTCAGGTTTGGGGATCAGAGTGATGTTGGCTTCATAGAATGTGTTAGGGAGTACTCCATCTTCCTCAATTTTCTGGAATAGTTTGAGAAGAATAGGTATTAAGTCTTCTTTGAATGTTTGGTAGAATTCTCCAGAGAAGCTGTCTGGTCCTGGACTCTTATTTTTGGGAAGGTTTTTGATTACCGTTTCTATTTCCTTACTTGTGATTGGCCTATTCAGATTCTCCATTTCTTCGTGATTCAGTTTGGGGAGGTTGTAGGAGTCTAGGAAGTTGTCCATTTCTTCCAGGTTGTTCAATTTGTTGGCATATAGTTTTTCATAGTATTCTCTTATGATCCCTTGTATTTCATTGGTATCTGTTGTGATTTCTCCTCTCTCATTCCTAATTTTATTTATTTGAGATTTCTCTCTTCTTTTCTTGGTGAGTCTGGCTAAAGGTTTGTCGATTTTGTTAATTTTTTTGAAGAACCAACTCTTTGTTTCATTGATCCTTTCTACTGTCTTTTTCGTTTCAATATTGTTTATTTCTGCTCTTCTTTTTATTATTTCCCTCCTTCTACTGACTCTGGGCTTTGTTTGTTCTTCTTTTTCTAGTTCTGTTAGGTGTCGTTTGAGGTTGCTTATGTGAGCTTTTTCTTGTTTAGTGAGGTGAGCCTGTATTGCAATGAATTTCCCTCTTAGGACTGCTTTTGCTGCATCCCAAATGATTTGGTATGTCGTGTTCTCACTTTCATTTGTCTCCAGATAATATTTGATTTCTTCTTTAATTTCTTCAATAATCCATTGTTTGTTCAGAAGCGTGTTGTTTAGTCTCCACATTTTTGCACCTTTCTCTGCTTTTGTTTGTAGTTGATTTCTAGTTTCATAGCATTATGATCAGAAAAGATGCTTGATATTATTTCAACTCTCTTGTATTTATTGATGTTTGCTTTGTTTCCCAAAATATGGTCAATCCTTGAGAATGTTCCATGTGCGCTTGAGAAGAATGTGTAACCTGCTGTTTTTGGATCAAGTGTTCTATATATATCTATTAAGTCCATCTGGTCTAATTTTTCATTTAATTCTATTATTTCCTTGTTGATTTTCTGTCTGGATGTTCTGTCCATTGGTGTTAATGGTGTGTTGAGGTCCCCTACTATTATTGTATTGTTGTTGATGTCTTCTTTTAGTTCTGTTAAGTGTTGCTTTACAAATTTTGGTGCTCCTGTGTTGGGTGCGTATATATTTATAAGTGTTATGTCTTCTTGGTGGAGAGTCCCTTTTATCATTATGTATCGTCCCTCTTTGTCTTTCTTTATCTGTTTTGCTTTGAAGTCTACCTTGTCTGATATTAGTATAGCGACACCTGCTTTCTTTTGTTCATTATTAGCTTGGAGTATTGTTCTCCATCCCTTCACTCTGAGTCTGTGTTTGTCTTTGGGGCTGAGGTGTATTTCCTGGAGGCAGCATATTGTTGGGTCTTGTTCTTTGATCCATCCTGCCACTCTGTGTCTTTTGATTGGGGAGTTCAATCCATTTACATTTAGAGTGATTATTGAGATGTGGGGGCCTACCACTACCCTTTTATGTCTTGTTTTCCGGTTTTCTTCAATTTCCTTTGTTTCTCGTCCCATGGTTTAATCTGTTCTGATGAAGAGCTGCTACTCTCTGTTGTTGTCCTTCTACTTATCTCCTCTGCTCTTGGTTTTGTAGCCCCTTTCCTTTTTTCGATTTTTCAGGAATGAGGGTTTTCCTGAAGAGGAGGTTTTGTAGCAATGAACTCCCTTAATTTTTGTTTATCTGGGAAAGTTTTTATTTCTCCATCATATTTGAAGGATATTTTCGCTGGGTAGAGAATTCTCAGCTGTAGGTTTTTGTCCTTCAGATTTTTGAATATATCATTCCACTCTCTTCTAGCCTGTAAAGTTTCTGCTGAGAAATCTGCTCATAGCCTGATGGGGGTTCCTTTGTAGGTTAGATTCTTTTGTCTGGCTGTCCTTAGTATTTTCTCCTTGTCGTTGACTTTTGCTAGCTTCACTACTATATGCCGTGGGGTTGGTCTTCTTGCATTGATAAAGTTTGGAGATCTATTGGCTTCTGTCACCTGAAGATCCATCTCTCTCACCAGATTTGGGAAGTTCTCAGCCATTATTTCTTTGAATAGGCTTTCTGCCCCTTTCTCCTTCTCTTCTCCCTCTGGTATACCTATAATCCTTACGTTGCATCTCCTAATTGTGTCTGATAATTCTTGGAGAGTTTCTTCATTTCTTTTTAGTCTTACTTCTCTCTCCTCCTCTGCCTGCAGCATTTCTATATTCCCATCTTCCAAATTGCTAATTCTTTCCTCCATATTATCAGCCCTACTATTCAGTGCATCTAGATTTTTCTTAATCTCCTCTATTGTGTTCTTCATTTCCGGTATTTCTGTTTGGTTCTTCTTTATCGTATCCAGCTCTTTCGTGACATAGCTCCTGAACTCGTTGAGTTGTCTATCTGAATTCTCTCTTAACTCACTGAGTATTTTAATGATGGCTGTTTTGAAGTCATCGTCATTTAGGTTATATATTTCATTTTCTTTGGGATTGTTGTCTGTGTATTTGTTGTTTTCCTTCTGTTCTGGAGATTTAACGTATTTTTTCATATTGCTTGATGTTGTAGATTTGTGCCTCCACATAGAGATAGAGATTAGTTGCTCCTTCCACTTGTTTCTGCTGCTGTGGTGGGGGAGCAGCTGTTTATACTGCACCAACCGGGAACCCTATCCTCAGTTGCTAACTGGGCCTGGGCCCCTCCTCGTAGTCACAGTGGTCCTTTGGATTCCCTCGTCTGCCGTGGGGGCCATCACGGGGGGGCTTCAGGCTGCTGGTGCCTACTGTTGCAGCCCACCTAGATGTGCTCCCTCCTTGGGGTCTGCAATGGTGTTATGGGCTTTTCCAGCGGCCAGGGGTAGGATCACTTATATTTGCCACTCCATCACTGTTGGCACCCACAAAATCTCACTTGTCCACTATGGGTCACAGCAGAGCTATTGGCATCTTCTACAGTCTGTGGTTAGCTCATCTAGCTATGCTACTTTTGTCCTGGGGTCTTCCAGCCTTGTGGCTGCTGGATGGATGCTCTCTACTAGTGCTGTGCAGAGGCTTTTGCTGAGGCTGCTGTGAGCCTGTTGGGTTTCCCCCTAGGCTACGGAGCTGGGTCGCTGGAACTCCACCCAGCCCCAGTCCTCTTCCCCAGGAACTCGGGGAGCCCTTTGCCCTGACTGGGGGATAGCCTGGGATCCTGATTTCAGTGGTAGCTGGTCAGCTGCTGCCCTGCCTGATATTCTCCTCTCCAGGACCCTCCTGGTGTTGTGGATGCTGGGAGTGGCCCCTCCACTAATGGCAGACAGAGAGTTTTGTCTGCTGCCCGGGCGGAACTCTGGAGCTTCCTCTCTGGAGCGTGGAGCTGGCCTCTGGAGCTCCACCCAGCCCCAGTCCTCTCCGAGATCTCTGGCAATCCCTTGCCCGGCCGGGCAGACAAAGGCAGCTGGGGATCGCCTCGCTCTCTGGAATTCTCTCCGGGACTTTCCCGGAGTTGTGAATGCTGGGAATGGCCCCTCCACTAACGGCAGACAGAGAGTTTTGTCTGCTGCCCGGGCGGAACTCTGGAGCTTCCCCTCCGGGGCGCAGAGCCGGCCTCTGGAGCTTCACCCAGCCCCAGTCCTCTCCAATCCCTTGCCCGGCCGTGAAGGCAGTGGCAGCCGGGGGGCCACCACGCCCTCTGTGATTCTCTCTGGGACCCTCCGGGCGCCGTGGACACCAGGCGGGGTCTCCCTGCCAATGGCGGGGCGAGACTCTCCCCGCAGGCTCAAGTGTGTAACTCTAGAGTTTCCCTCTGCAATTAGGAGTAATTGCGAGGGGTTTAGGTAGGGTTCTGGTCACCTGTTTCCACCGTCGCTCCTCTGGTGTGTGCTTGCTCCTGCCCTAGGTGTGTGTTGATCTTCTGGGGGCATCCGTTGGAAGAAAGCCACTTGCAGGTACTAGGCTGTTCGGTCGGGGTCGGAGAGTTTTCACCTATCTCCACCTCCTCCCAGAGGGACGTCCGTCCGCCTTCCGATGTATAGTCGCGTGGGTCTCTCAGACGCAGGACTGATATATATTAAATCCAGCACACATTCAGAATCTATGGGGTTACCTGAAATTAAAAGTCCTCCAAAATAGGTTTATAAAGCTCTAATCATTCCTATTTCATTTTGCACACATCTCTGTAAACTGTCTCTCTTCTGGAGTTTTGAAAAATATGCATGTGGCTAATTTGATAAAACTATCTTTCTTCTCTTCACTGCTACATTGGAAAAAATTTTGAAGTTTATCTTAGCTTTGGTCAAGAACATAAAAGTAATTGTCTAAATCAGCACTACCTGAAATATTTTTTCTCTCCTATCACCCCATCCTACTCTATTACTTGAGGGATCACTCACCCTATGGGTTCTTTAAACGTATAAACTATAAAACCCACTCCCCCCACACACTCTTCAATTCCTCATCTCCAGGAACAAAAACAGGGATTAAAAGCTATCAACTTACTGACCTACAGAGTTTCTCTATTTAACCTGAAAGTCATTTCCTGGGTGCCCACTACACATCAGTTTCTGACTAGGGGCAGAAGGTCTTCCAGCTTCAAGGGGTAGATTGGAGCAAGGTCATTAAATCTACTTTTCGTTTTCTTTTTTTTTTTAATTTTTATTTTTTTCGGATGTACATCATATTTCAAATTCTGGATACATTACATCATGTTCAACACCCAAACACTAATTATAGTGCATCCCCTCACATGTGACCCTAATCACCCCTTTTGCCCTCCCCCCTCCCCCCTTCCCCAGTGGTAACCACCAGTCCAATCTCCAATGCTATGTGTTTTTTTCTTTTTTTGTCGTTTTTATCTTCTACTTATGAGTGAGCATAAACCTACTTTTCTTAAAGTAGCTCTCAACTTGCTGATCTCATCTGAGCTTTCACCAAAATACAGTTAGCAGGTCTATTGAACAAAAGCAGAATTAAATATTGCCAGTAATCTATGTAAATAATGGTTATGACCAAATGTGAGAGTAGGATGTGAAATTATTGAAAAGAATAACATTTTACACAGATTTAAGGATAAAGCCTTACCTATGAAGAAAAAAAGAATGTAAATGACTAGGAAAAAAACGTGTTTAATTGGCCATATATTTTAAGAGTGAGAGGGAAGTATAAATACAGGAAAAATTTTGTAAGATGAAATGATCTTTTGTAGGCAAAATAAAAGACATGGTCAATAACATCATTAGCCACATAGCTAGGGAGCTCGGGAGAGTACTGGTTCTTTGACGAGTACTTTATCCACTCAGGAGGAGTACTGACTGGAATACAGAGAACATATAATCACACCCACTGATACACTACACACAGACACAGTTAGAGTAAGTTCCTCATTTAACTGGCCAAGGACACACACACAAAACTCTGAAGCAAAATGCCCACACAGTATGAGAGCGGATGCAACGTATCTTAGCATCATATCCTGTTCCCTTCAACATCACTAACAAGGGCACACAGCTGCTGTTGACACCATCTGCAAAGAGTAAGGTCTCACCAGATCTAGAAATCCTAATTCTTGAGATATTGCTATTTTTTTATATTCAGTGCTTGCATCACCGTTCCAGAAGTGCCTACCCAGGATAAACGTGTTCCCATTTACAGGCATGTTTAACTGGGTTCTCCAGGTGATCCTGGTAATATCTCTGCTCCCACCTTCCAGCACTTAAGAAGGCCTATTTCCCCACAGCACCTCGGAAGGTTTTATGAAGATTAATGAGATAATCCTTAAGGTTTTATCATTATAAATTATTGTAATTATAAATATTAATTATTTAATAATTAGTTTAAAAAACAATATTAATTCATTTTATTATTACTTCATGGAGTCTCTGTGAGATTTAAAGGAGATAGTTGATGTAATATGCCTAGCCCAGAGCCTGGAACATACCTGGCTTCTAAAAGTTAGCTGTTACGATTGTTACTGTTAGGATTCTTCTGGTTGCTGTTGTTATTATATGATCATCATCAATAGTTGCTCTCACTCTGCCCTGATCTTTTGTCTGATTAAGTCTCAGTCTCTTAACCTGTGTGCACTTTTTCCCTGAAACCTTGACTCAAGACTTGAGATTGTTTCACAGCGTAAACAACTTATACTATTTTTGATAGAGGAACTGCATGGGATCCTCAGCTTGCATTTCAAACATTTCCTGGGTTTTATTATGTTCCAGGGGATGACAAAAGAACAATCAATGAGATGCAGTGTTGCCATTCATACTAGTTTACAGCAATATGTTAGAATGATTAAATCAAGCGCGAACGTTAAACGTACTATGTGGTCAAGTCTATCGTGAGGGTATAGATAACAGAACCAGAGCACAATTACAGAAAGTGAGTCTGGATGTGTTAATGGAAAGACAGAGGTTTTATCCTCCTTGATTTTGTTTTCTTGAATTAAAAACAAGTGAAACCTTTCCAGCTTGAGTTTGTGCTAATATATAGCGGATTAGTGTGTTTTTATTTACTGCTAAGATTTTTGGCTGAGTATTTAATGTGCTTAAAACAGAAACTTAGAGATTCAGAAATATACTACCTTATTAATTACATCATTCCCATTTTTTATAGATCTTGTCGAAGTGTATTGGCTGTTTTACAAGAAAGATGTTAATAATTTTGGAATTTTAACACAAAATTCCCTTATATCTGGTAATAACCAATAATGATCTGTTTTCAAAAAATACGGTAACTTTGGAACAGATTCTTGGGTGCACTGAAACAATTTTTGAAGTGCAGATGGCCAGGTGCTACTTAAAAGGATTAAAAGGAAGAAGATTGAAGATTCTCTAAATATGTGACTTATTTCATCATGTCATATAGATATGCAATATGTCTTCTCCAAAAATTGCCATTGGTTTATAGCTGGGGATTATTGTGCAAGGCTGACACGTGATTTTTAAATCAAGAGGCCCCCTGGGATAATGGAATGAGCCTGTGTCAACAGGTAACGTAACCTGGGTTAGTCCTGCCCTGTAATTCAGTAACTGCCTCCCAGGGCTCAAGCCACTTAATCTCTCAGAGCCTCACTATGATCATTTGTAAAATAGAGGATGGGAGTAATTGCTTTTCTGCTTTACATAATTAACAAGAAGTTCCAGTTAAGTACTAAATATGGAGAAGTTTCTTCCTTAAGATTTTCATTCCTCCTTCATTGGAGCCACTCCTAAAAATGCACACATCTTTTGTGTATCGCTCTAACCTAGGTTAAACCAAAGCTTTGAACTCTGTAATTCTGCTCTGTGATTATAACCTGTAGTCCTTAGAATTCGCAACTCCCTCCAGTTTCACCTAGTCACCTCACATGATGGACCCTGCTAACTTGATTTGCTTCTCTGTGGAATCAGATCCTCTCTGTTATGTATGACATGTACCTCTCATTTCTCATTAATCATGATCTACAACTTAGCTCGACATCATTGGTGTGTAAGGAGGGAGATGCTGTTTACTGTTCTTTGCTATTCTTGT
This sequence comes from Equus caballus, assembly GCF_041296265.1. NCBI lineage: Eukaryota > Metazoa > Chordata > Mammalia > Perissodactyla > Equidae > Equus > Equus caballus. The sequence continues at coordinate 34,667,838 of NC_091710.1, read as the reverse complement.
CATTGGTGGTAAAATGATTCTCTTTTGCCCAAAACTAATTTATAAGCTACCTAAGAGCTAGGACACGTTTATTAGCTCTGCACAACATCCAATATGGACGTAGCATTCTGGGTGTGTCGGGGGCTCAAAAAGATCTTGCTAACGGGATGTAAGTCTGTACCTCTACCCATGAGTAAATGTATGGCTGGTTCCATTAGGCCAAAAAGGAACTATACGGAATGTTGGGTTGTCAAAATCTATTAATCATGTAAGCAGAGTTATAAATATCAATAGACATTTTATAAATATTAATAATACACTTCAAAATACAGTCCACTCCTTTACATAATAATTCCTGATTTTTTGTATCACAATGGATAGCTTTTTGTTTTTTGTTTGTTTGTTTTATGAGTAATCATACCCACTACTTCATTTAAATCTTGCTTACAACCCAGTTTTATAGTTTCTGAGGACAAATGAGTCTTTCCAACAGCTATGTCCCTGGGGCTCACTGTATGAAGAGAATTATTGTTTAGACATATAGTTTAATTTTTAAATGTTGGAATTTGACACTTCAACCTTTTCTTGAGATAGCCGACTCCATTTCTTTATAAACCAGTAAACAATGTAGAGCGGGAGACTCAACCTGTGCCTAAGGTGTGTCCATCCTGAGTTGCAGAAAGATCTGGATAGGCCTGCCTCCATGGGTTTGTATTTGTTTTATAGCTCCCTTGTGAAACCCCATGCTTTCCCCATGCTGTCATTCTGATATCACTCTCTTGAGGACTTTCTTCCCGATGATCTAAAAGTGCACACTCAAGCATGCACACACACAAATACACACATACACACGCACGTACATACAGACACATCACTATTTAGTCCCTTGCTCTGATTTATTTTTCTTTATAGCAGTTGTCATCACAATATACATATGTCCTTACTTAATGTCTGTGCTCCTCTTAAAATACAAACTCCAAAGGGGAAGGGGCTTTGTCTTGTTCTTGATTTGTGACCAAAACCTCAGTCACTGCCTGGCAGATAACGAACTTTCAGTAAACATGTGTCGAATAAATGAAAATGATTATGAAGAGATAAGACATCTCCTATAACTTGCCAGAAGGTGAGTGAGTGTCAGATGGACTAGGTCAGCCAGAGGAGTGTGGTCCAGTGTTGCACGGGACAGATGAGATGTTCAGCATCAGATCACTCAGATTTTCCTCCATTCCAATCCCTGAGGACTCATGAAGGGGTGCAATAGAAAAACTATTTTAATAAAAACTAAGCTCTCTATAGAAGACCAAAAGAATATAATATTGGTAGCATCAGTTCTGCAGGTTTCAGAGCCAAGAGAGAGAAGGCAGTGTCTTTAGGGTTGACAATTGCTGGCTCTGGCTGAGACAGTGACAAGTAAACCTCTGCATGAGCATATTCTGTGCCTGGTCAGCAGGATTGGTGGGGCGTTTCCTGGAGATCAGTGTCTTAACTTCCACTTAGAATCTGTAGGCTGAAGAGCTGCCTCTTTGCCTCATTTGGAGCAGGAAAGGAGGAAAATGATGCCTGCCATATGGGAGCTGAGAATCTGCAAAACACACGCACCACTTTCTGGGGACTTCCAGAACAGTATGTTCCAGTTTTTATCCCCCAAATTGACATAATCTGCAAGACCCAAGTTATAATGCGCTGAGCCTTCTATTGAACTACAACGGATGAGGAGTGTCTGTGTGTGTGTGTGTAAGAGAAAAATACAATATCAACAGAAGATATGATTCTTACCATTAATAAAGTAAAAGGAGGTACAAACATGCCAGGTCTTAACATCCTCATTGTGTGTGCGTCAAAAATGGTGAGGAGATACAGTTCAGTCAACTAGGCCGATCAAGGAAAAGTTTCTAGAGAAATAGGTAAGATATCCTGTAATTATTGGAATAAATGGAAAAAGAGTCAATTGAATAAGACCTAAAAAGCTTGGAAAGAATTTGGGGATAATACTCAGAAAGGCGACATTAAGAAAGGAGACGTAAATAATCAGAATTAGATGAACATAGTAGATAAAATATTTGTGATGGAGATTTTAGGCATCCCCTTTGGAAATCCATGGTTTTGATTCTTGGTCCCCACCATCTACTGTTGGTTTCTTAAGTGCTTAGAAACTCAGCTCTTCATCCCCCAAAAGGTGGTCTAATATTGTCTACTTCTCATGATTATTTGGGAAGATTAAAGCAGTTAACATAAATGAAAATTACAACACGATACATGGGAGTTGGAATTAATATTTAGTCCCTCCCACTCCTTTTACAGATGAGAAAACTGAGACCCAAAGAAATTATTTGGCTGGAACCACACAGATGGTTGTTGACTGAAACTTCATAATATTTTAACTCTTTTTACATATACTATTTCTACTACATTTCAAATATAGTTTGTCCTACCGTTATTGAAGTATTATGTGCTCACTATGGAAAATTTAGAAACTAAAAATGAGAGAACATAAAAATATATCACCAAGGTTCTAGTACTCAAAGACAATCGCTGTTATATTTTGATACATTTTTCCAGCGTTTCTCTCTATGGATAGATTTTTATGAGTTTTTGTTTTTACATTGTGGTGGTTTTATTGCCTCCTGCTTATATTAATTAGTACTCTAATGTAAGCATCACTAATGGCACATAACATTTCAACTAATGCATACTCCAAGTTTATCTGACAATTATTCAATAGGCTATTTCCAGTTTTTCACATGGAAATACGTTATCATAAAAGACTTTGAATACAATTTGGAAATAATTGACATTTAAAGTATTTATTCCTTCTATTCACTTTATGCCTTTCAATTTGCATAATTGAAAGATGACAGGTTACTATTGAGAGGAACTTTGTAAATGGCTGAGGACAGGAGTTTAGAGATGGAAGGATGAGAATCAACAGGGTGCGAAATTGCAGTGAGGAGTGTAACACGCACAAATGGAAAGGCAGTGGTTAAGAGCTTGTGCTTTGAAGTCCGACACACTTTCCAATGTGAGAACTTTGACAGGTTAGTTAGGCCCCTCAGCGTCAGTTACCTTATCTACACAGGGAACGTATTAATAGATCCTAGTTCCCAGGATTGTTGTCAGGCTTAAATAGCAACCTCGTACAGTCCTGAGAATGGAGCCTGACAATTAGTAACCACTTCATGCATATCCTTTATGATTCCCAAGGCTTTAGTAACAAAAAACAGAGTCAGGAATTACAGTTCCAAGTGGAGACAGGATTGAAGGATGGCTTCCTTATTTTAGGAGAAGTTGAAGAGCATGTTAAGTATAGAAGGAAAAAAACAGATGGAGAGGGATGCTGAGAGATAGGTCATCCTTAAAATATCCTTTAGATAGTGTGACAGAATCAGATTCACAACCTTTCCCCAGTATCCCCTTTCCCCTTCATTTTCTTATTCCCAATCCATCTCATTGAGCTAGGTGGTTCAATGGTTATTGCCTCATGGGAAGATGTTTTAGAAGAAAGCAGAGAAAGCAAGTCTCTTTTGGCTTTTGCAAAGAAGCCTTCAAAAGCCTTATTTATTTATTTTTTGCCTCTTTGGCTCTAATTGGGCCTTACTGGAGTTAGAGCATAGACAAAAGATTTTGGAGAAAAATATCGTAGGCTAGAGTTAAGCTTCTGCCTTGAGACAGAAAGAACTTTCCTTGGGCTGGGAGGAGAAAGCCTTGTCACTAACTAGCTGAGTGACTGGATCAGTCACCTAAGCTAATCAAAGTTCTAGAACTGGATTATTTTAAAAAGTAGAAGAAATATGTATATTTTTCTTTTTGTAATATATGATGTCTTTCTAAAAATAAGTGTGCAAAATATTTTGATTCATCTTATTTAGAGATAGCAGAGCTGAGAATGGCTCATAGGTTCACTGTACATAGCACCAATATTTATTTAGAAGGAAGGATAAAATTTCATCCCCACCTTCACTGACTTTCCCCCAGGAATTTTAGCAAGAGAGAAGGGATAATTCATTAAATTCCATCCACCACCATCATCATCATCATCATCATTATTATTACTTCTACTGCTATTACTTATAGACATTGAGTTTCTAGTATCAAGTTTTCCTTTAAATGCAACTCAATGAACATTGCACACTTGTAAAGTGCTGTGTTAATCTGCCTGGACCGCGATAACAAAATATCATAGACTGCGTGGCTTAAACAACTGGCATTTATTTCTCTCCGTTCTGGAGGTTGGAAAGCACAAGATCAAAGTGCTGGATGATTTGGTTCCTGACCGGGGCCCTCTTGCAGGTGTGCAATGACCACCTGTGTGCCCTGTGTCCCCACATGGCAGAGGGAGAGCTCTGGTGTCTCCTCCACTTCTTATAAGGGCATTAATCCCATCATTATGTCTATGAAGGGCCCCGTCTTCATGGCCTAATCTACACCTAATTATCTCCCAAAGGCCTCATCTCCAATTACCATCATATTGGGGGTTAAGGCTTCAACATACGAATTTGGAGTTGGGCGGGGGGGGGGGGGGGGGGGGGGCGGGGCACAGTTCAGTCCACAGCAAATGCTAAAATACTTACATACAAAGTTTCAAAAAGAAAAAAAAAACCAAGCAAACTACATTTGGTGACTCCAATATTAAATTCTGTAATAGTTTGGATCTGAAACTAGATTTTGTTTGTATTTGAAAATCTTGATAGAACACACTCTTCCTTTCCTTATTGAAATAGGAGTATTAATGTAAAATTGGAACAATATGTCATCTGATTTACTGTAGTTTGGGTCAAGTGGTGAAAGAACTATTCAGACAACCTGCCAGGTTCTGTTAGGTTACACCCAGCGCTTCACGGTTTAAGACAAACGCAGGCTGAAATTTTGACTCATAGGCATGTAGTCTGGCTCAAGGATATGCTACATGTTTCTGGAAACACATACACACACACACACACACACACACACACACACACAGCCAAGAAACACAGAAATGTCTTCAGAGAATGAAACCAAAAACCAGAAACTCAGTATCTTGTCCCACCAATTTCCGCCATCCATTAGAGAAGCAACTAGGTATTTCCTTTGTGATTTGCATTTCAAGGAATTTTTAAAACTCAGCAGTAAGTTTCTCTTTGTATCATCTCTTAATTCTATTTCTCTTAAGAAATGGATGTGCTCACCTTATGACACCAGCAGGTTGGTAGGTAAGCATAGAGGACTTAGAGAAAACAGGATATAGACAGGATATAAAAAGGATAGGGGAAAAGAACAGTAATACTCTCACTAGTCAACTCCAGATAAGGTTGCAAAATAGCCCTCATTTTTCTACTTTTACCTTCCATCTCTCAGGTGCCATCTAGTTTCCCATAAACCCCAAAAGTGTCATTATAGACCAACTGCTCAACCCCACTGTGCATAGATGTGCCTCTTGTGCTAAATTACTCCCTGTTTATCCCCCAACCTTCTCCCCCACAACCCACACTAATCAAAATTCCTGTTCTTTCCAATGTATGGATAGGAGGAAAAAGATCTGCTTAAACTAATGCTCACAGGTGATTTCCTGATAGCTTTCCATCCTTTTTTTCCCTAGCTCTTAACTATGTAGTGTTAGGAATAGAATTATAAGTAAGACATGGTCTTGAACTCACAATATGAGAGGCAGATGTGATTCAACTGTGTATGCAGGATGTAATATATATTTACAATACAGGAGAAACGAAGGTTCCGGCAGCGACATCCCCCTTGATTTCTAGGATTTAGCTGTTTCATCTTTCTGGCATGATAGGTGTTCTTTTTTGTTTATTTATTTGCCTTCTTCCACCTGAAATTCTTCTCTCAGTTCAGGGGATGATCGTCCTAAATGTAAGAGATCAGTCTTTAGTTTGTGGCACACCTGTAGCCCATCTTCCTTTTAGTATTACCCAAACAAGAGGCATGTTTGAATAGAAGTATAAATAAAGTGTTGAGAGAAAACAGAGAAGAAAGAAACTAAGTATAATTCTGGGTCATCTGGGAAAGCATTTACAGAAAAGCAGACATTAGAGTTAGCCCTTACGATAACAAAAATTTGGAGAGAAATGTTAAAACGACCTTCACTTAAAATGGAAAACAAAACAATACCAAATGTTTATAGGGTGCCATACATGTCTTTATACTTACAAAAATTATCTGATTACAAAGTAATTGTTACAATTATCTTTACATTGTCACCATTATGTTCAAAATCCTTAACAACTTTGGGTCTTGCTGTAGGTGTTCAAAAAGTTGTGTTTGATCTTTTTTATTCCTAATCAGCACTTGAAAAAAAATAGATTAATGCTAACAAAACTACTTGACCCATTTTAAGAAAAATATTGCTTCTAATTCACTTATTTCATTTGCTTATGTACATTCTTGCACATTCTGTGGTTTCTATCTTCTTGGTTTTTAGCAATAATTATCATTATCTTCCTATCTAGAAGAGAAGCAAGTCATTATCTTAATATGGCTATTCAGACATAAGCTAAAACAATTTTTCTTACATGGAAATTTTTGAACATACGTGTTAGTGATAGAATAATTTTCCTTCAAGAGCTTCAGTATCATCATATCAGCTTCCCTGACTCGTAGCCCAAAGAAAACAGTCATAGAAACCATCACTCAGGGGTTTCTGTCTCCAAGTTCAGTGGGCCTGTTGCTCAAACCGACTTTGCATGTGGAATTGTTTTCGTCCTAAACTTTAAAGTCAAATGTCTGTGTTTTTGATAGTTCACACTTTCTACTTAAAACCCAAAATATTATTTTAACTCATTAAAAAGCTTGCAGCCCAGCAAGGCCCCAAATAAAATAGCTTCTGTGTTTCTGGGATTCATTTGTCTACATAGGAACTTGGCGACTGTAACAGACACTCGACTTTGGCCCACGAATAACTAATATAAGCAGAGGAAACTCTGCTATATTTTATCCCACAATAAGATTATTTTAGTAGTGAAATTCAACCTTCCAACATAAGGATAGGAGAAACCTATTATGACACATGTTTTACAAACTCTTTCAAACTATTTTTCTAACATTTGAATTTTGGCAAAGTTTTTACTACATTCTGCCCAACATATTTTTCTCCAGCTTAAAATGAGATATGCAATTTCACAAAAACTTTAATTTTACAGTTTTTTTCAGTTTTCTTTTTTCATACTAAATGGAAACCTGGTCGTTGAAATTCATGAAAGAAAACACTGTTGTATGTTGTTTTATCCAAGAATATAATTAAGAGCAGGCTGTAGAAGTGACACTATATAAATGTGAATATGTCCGATTGGATACTGAACAGAACACCAAAATTTTTCAAGAGTTTGATAAAGAATTGTTTATGTTCTTTCAGTTCTAATTGTGTCCTTTATTTCTAATGGTTAACACATCAGTTCTACCAAGGCTGATAATCTATAAGTGAAATACTGATTTCTACTGCATGCCCAAGCAAGCATATGCACTGAAATGTTTACACTTAAAATTGGGTGAATTCAGTTGTTAAACCTTTGGATAATACTTAGCTAATACTCATTTCAAACATAAATGATTATTCTACTGGTATGTAGGGTTTAAACTGGATAATCCTTAAAAATTCCAGGAGCAGGGTAACCTCTGTTCCAAGAAAATATTAGGTTGCTTAGTAGGAATCCGCTGAAACTAAGATCTCTCTAAAGATATGCCTGGTGTTTATATATAATAGATGCTATTTCATTCCCTCTTGCCGGAGTAATGGTGAAAATTTTTCAGTTGTCTGGATCTTGATCAGGTGCTTCATCAATAAAATCATGACAAGAAAAAATAATACACGTTCTTTTAAAATGGACCTACCAAAATGGACCATATGTTTGGTCATAAGACAAGTCTCAATAAATCAAAAAAAAATCAAATTATCCACAGTATATTCTCCAACCTTAATGGAATTAATTCAGAAATCAATAACAAAGATAACAAGAAAGCAACAAACCATTATCCCTTTTGAACATAGATGCAAAAATTCTTAACAAAAGTTTATCAAATTAAATTCAGTAATATATAAAAGATAATAATACATCATGACAAAATGTGGTTTGTCCCAGGAAGGCAAGATTTGTTTAACATTTGAAAATCAATTGATGAAATGTGCCATTATTAACAAACTGAAAAAAAAATCCTTTATGCAGACTTAAAAATAAAAATCCTGGGGCCGGCCCCATGGCCGAGTGGTTAAGTTTGTGTGCTCTGCTTCGGCAGCCCAGGGATTCACCAGTTCGAATCCTGGGCGCGGACATGGCACCACTCATCAAGCCATGCTGAGGCGGCGTCCCACATGCCACAACTAGAAGGACCCACAACTAAAAATACACAACTATGTACCGGGGGGCTTTGGGGAGAAAAAGGAAAAATAAAATCTTTAAAAATAAAAAATAAATAAAAAGTAAAAGTCCTATTCAGAAAAATATTTTTTGGATTCTGATATACTTTCCTGATTTTAAAAATTGCTCTTCACAAATTAGAAATAGAGTAGGGCACAATTTCTCCAACTTGACACCATCAACATTTTGGGTCAGATAACTATTTGTTATGGGAAGCTGTCTTGTGAATTGTAGTATGTTTTGCAGCCAGGAACAGCACTGTGTGCCAGTTGTGACAGCTAAAAATATTTCCAACATTTCCAAATGTCCATGGGGAACAAATCACCCCCAGCTGAGAACAACTGGAATAGAGGGAACGTCCCAACTTCATAAAGGGCATCTACAAAAAAACCTTGCAGCTAACATCATAATTAAGACTAAAAGACCAAATGCTTTTTCCCTCAGATCCAAAACAAGGCAAGACCATCCACTTTCACCAATATTATTCAACACCATAGTGCAGATTTTAGCCTGTGGGGAAAAAAAATCAAAAAAATAAATAAAAAGCATTCAGATTGAAAAAGAAGCAGCAAAACCATCTTTATTCACATACAACATGATCAGCTTTGTAGAAAATCTTAGGGATCTTCAAAAAGCTACTAGAAATAGTGAGTTTTGCAAGTTTTCAGGATATGAATCAATGTACAAAAATGAATTGTGTTCTATATAATACAATAAACAATTGGAAATGGAAATTTTTAAAAATATCATTTACAATAGAATCAAAAACATGAAATACTTAGAGATAAATCTGACAAAAATGTGCAAGACTTCTACAGTGAGAAGTACAAAATGCTGCAAAGAGAAATTGAAAATGTATATAAAAGAAGTGATACACTGTGTTCATGGAACAGAAGGCTCAGTATTATTAAAATATTAATTCTCTCCCAATTGATCTAAATAGAAATTGATCGAAATCCCAATAGATTTTTTTGTAGAAATGCACAAGCTGCTTCTAAAATTCATATGGAAATACAATGGTCCTAGATTATCCAAAACAACATTGATAAAGAAGAACAAACTTGGAATATTTATGACACTTGATTTCAAAACTTATTGTAAGGCTACGATAATCAATACAGTGTGGTACTGCATAAGAGATAAACAAATACATCAACGGAACAGAATAGAGAGTCTGGAAATAGAACCGCATATGTTTGGTCAATTGATTCTTGTTAAAGGAACAAAGACAATTCTGTGGAGAAAAGATTGTCACAAATAGTGCTAGGACAACTGGATATCCACATTCCAGGGAAAAAAAAGAAACGAACTTTGGTCCATACTCTTGTCATATAAAAAAATTAACTCTAAATGTCTCAGAGAACCTAACTGTAAAATCTAAACCCATCACACTTCTAGCATAAAACATTTGTGATCTTAGATTAGGCAATGAAACCTAATTTCTTTGCCATGAGACCACAAGCACAATCCATAAAAGAAAAAGACTGACAATTGTTCATTTATCAAAAGTAAGAACTTCTACTCTCCAAAAGGCACTGTTAAAAAAATATACAGACAAATACACAGGGATAAAATATTTGCAAATCACTTGATAAAGAACCCATATGCAAAATATATAAAGATGTCTCATAACTCAATAATAAGGAAACCAACAACCCAATTTTTTTTTAAAAGGACAAAAGATTTAAACAGACACTTCACTGAAGATATACTGATGACAAATAAGCGTGGGAAAAGATGCCTACATTATTAATCATTAGGAAATTGCAAATTAAATCACAATGAAATGTGACTAAGCATCCATCAGAAAGGCTAAAATTAAATTGATCATACCAAGTGTTATCAAATCTGTGTAACAACAAAAATTCTCAGAAACTTCTGGTGGAAATATAATATGGAACATCCACCTTAGAAAACACTTTGTTAGTTCTTGAAAAAGTTAGAAATATGTCTATCAAATGACCCGGCCATTCACTCCTAGGTATTTATCCAAGGAAATGAAAGAATAGGTGCATACAAAGACTTGTACGTGAATGTTCATAGGAGCTTAATTTGTAATAGTCAAGTACTAACTTTGTCCCAATGTTATTGTCCCAAAAGTCGATTAACAGGTGAACGGATAAACCAGCTGTGGTTTATCCCTACAACGGAACACTACTTAGCAATATAAAGGAATGCACTGTTGAAACATGCAACAACGTGGATGGATCTCAAATAATTATGCTAAGTGAAAGAAGCCAGAAGAAAATACATACATATGATTTCATGTAAATAAGTATCTAGGAAATTTCAACTGATCTGCAGTGACAGAAAGCAGAACAGTCATTGCTTGAGAGGGAGAAAAGAACAAAGGGGAGGGATGACAGAGGCATGAGGAACCTTGGAGGTGATGGGGACGTGCATTATTTTGATCGTGAGGATGGTATCACAGTGCATGCATTTGTCAAAAGCAATCAAATGGCACACTTTAAATATGTGCAGTTTGTTGTGTGTCAATTATATCTCAATAAAGGTATTAAAATACATATGAGAAACGCCAAAAGCAACTGAAATCTAGAAGGACTGAAAGAGGAATTGAAAAATAAAAATGAAGAAATTAGGAAAAGGACTCAGAACTAGAAAACAACAAAAATACACTACCAGAAGTTGAGAGAAACACAAAAGCTATACCTTTCTTTGCAACCTTAAGGGATGGAACTGGAGTGAGAGTCCAGTGTCAGGGGAAAAGGTCCTCCTGAACCTGGCAGTACCAGGTTTCATCAGAGAACAACAGGAGGTGGCTTTATGTATTGAATAACACAGAAAAGCAGGTTTACAAAATTTTTGCGTTTTTCTCTTCCTTTGATATCATCTAGTTAACCAATTATCTATTATGGGTAATTTTATGTGACTAAGAACAACAGAAAGTAATTTTAAATTGAATAGCAAGCAAAACTGTAATAGTGGTTAGCTGAAGTTTGCTGAGTGACTAACAGACTCGTGATATCTAATATCCACTAAAATTTTCACATGTATCATACTCCTATCTAAAATCAGTCTCCATGCTCTAGGTCCCAAGTTCTCTCTCCTACTCAAAAATCCTCTCCCATATTTTTCCACTCTCTTTTCTGCATCATCATTCTCCTCCCCTTGGGAAAATACCATACCGATTACAAAACAAAACAAAAATTTGCAAACAGACTGTTATTCTCCCATCCTAATAAAACCTTCACACGATCCCAGTTACCCCGTCATTTCTTTGCTTCTTTTTGCAGTACAGCTTCAAAAGAATTGATTCTACTTGTGTCTCCAATTCCTTTCCTCAAAGTCTCCTTTAAACTATGCTACTAAGCCTGATGCTTTTGTCCATAGAGTCTCTGAACTTGTTCCTGTCATTATCACCAGTGGCATCTACATTATTAAATCCAGTGGCCAATCAGCTCTTTCTCCTCTTACTTTCTCTATTTACATTTAGTCTCTTGAGGATCTCATTCAGTCTGTTGCTTTCAATTGCCGCTATATGTTTCACTCCCAAATTTATTTCTCCAGCCGAAACCTCTCTTCCAAACTTGAATTCATATATGCAACTGCCACCTTGACATTTCTATTAGAAATGTTTAACAGACATCGCCAATGTAATGTGTCCAAAACTAAAATCCTGCTCTCTACCACGCAAATCTCACTTCACCTCCAAGCTTCTCTTTTAGTTGATGGCAGCTCCCTCCTTGAGTTGCTCAAGAAGCTTTTTTGACTTTCCTTTTCCTCTTACATAGCAAATTTCATTCTTCAGGAAGCACTCTTGGCGCTAAACACCAAAAAGGAAGTTCACGTCTGACCTTTCTCATCGCCTCCCTCTGAGCCACCCTGCGTGTCTCTCACCTGGATTACCATAGTGACCTCCCTACCCAGTCTCCTTGCTTTGGCCCTTAATTCCTTTCAGCCTGCTATTAACACAGCAGCCAGAGTAACCCTAATAAAATGTAAAGCAGACCTTGGCTCCTCTGCTCAAAACTTTACAAGGGCTCCACTCATCACTCAGAGTCAAAGCCAAAGTCCTTACCAGACACGCCCTAACCCCTTCCTCCTTCCCTCCCTGAGTGCGTCATCTAGTCCTCTAGCCCTTTCTCCTTCCATCAGGGCCACACGATCCCCTTGCTCTTTTTGGAGACTACCAGGCACTCTCATCCTTGGGACCTTGTTTACTCTGCTGGAACTCTGCAATGTCCAGATATCTATATGGTCGTCTCTCTCACCCTTTTAAAATCTGTACTAAAAAGTCCCCCTGGGAGACCTACCCTAGTATCTCTTATTTAATTCTGTAACATGGTTGCCCCTCAACCCTTGCTCCTCATACTCTTTATCATGCTGTGCACTTTCTATTTTCCCTGGTAATTATCTATCTACTAGACAATTTGCATATTTATAATGTTTAGTGTTGATTACCAACCCCCTACCTCCTATTTAAGCTTCTTGAGGGCAAAGTTCTTTTGGTTTTTGTCTGGTTGTGGTTAGTGATATATCCCAAGTGCGTAGAACAGTACCGTGAGTATAGTAAATAGTCAGTAAACGTCACCTGAATGTGTGGATGGGTATTAAGTATGCTCACTTTGTATGTATACTGAGGTCCTCCAGTGATTCCATGTTAAAGAGAAAAAGACTAAAGGAATACTTGTATTTTAACAGAAATTAACATACACAAGCCTCTATGGTAGAGTACGGGAGAAGGAGTCAGGTAGAATGACTCTGAAACGGCAGAGACTTAATTGGAGCAGAGATTTTACTAAGGAGAAGGAATCTGGACATGGCATTGAGGAGTCTGGTCATAGGTTTTTTACCACTTTCCCCAGGTGAACAGATGGTGTAAGAGACCATGTGCGGCCCCACTTGAAAGAACTGTAAAAGACACTAGAGAGAGTGTGGGCTCTAAATCAAAAGTGAAGAAGGAGCACTTTTGAGTAGACTGAAGACGCAAGGATATTTTTTAGCCATGAAATGATAATTTCAGAGAATATTACAACAGCACTTAGCAAAGATGCTGAAATGTGCCACATGGTGATGTTGGCTTAAGTTTTCATAGTGTGACATAGAAACAACCTCAGCTTCTACTGGCTGGGCACATCAGACCTCTCTAAAATGAGTCTTATATGGCTTGGAGTCTTCATGCTTCTAAGAGTATCCTGGCCCTATTGAACAGGCAGGAACATGCATCAGTTTCTAGGATCATATATACTCTTACGTCTGTGCCAAGATAATTTTTCTACTACATGGAAAGTTTATGTTTTCAAAGCTATTTGAAATTTATCAAGATACTTTTTTTTCCAAAGTTATTCTTGGGTTGTAATCATTTTCAATGAAAGGAAGCAATAAACATAATAATCTAAGAAGCAGTTACAATTGGTTTTGGAAAATTTATATGCTTTTGATCCTTTTGTTACTTCAACATCAAACTTAATTGTGTTCCTATAATGAATACACTGGGTGAATAATAAATGTCTAGCGAAAGTAGAGTGTCAAAAGTTTGACAAAGTTGATTAAAAAAACTAATAATGCACATGCAGATTATTAAATACAAACTAAAAACTTGCATTTTGTTTTTTCTACACGGGTGTATGTCTATTGAAATGAATCTATTGGAAGAAAGTACATCTAAAAACTACTGAAAACGTTAACCAGAAATCCTAAGTGCATTCTATTGTTATTGTTTTGACATATACGTGGTAACTCCAACAAGCTGCAAGCAAAGTTGTTAAATACAGATTTTTGGAGGATCAGTTTTCATAGACAAAGTGCTCCTACGTTTATTCCACTAACCGTACATGTGTGGACGCTTCAAAAGTGCTTTAAAGGCCTTCATTCTCTTTATAATTTTAAGTTCACTACTCTTATGATACTGTTTCTCTATCAAAATGGACAGAATAAAAGCCTACTTACATTCACAATATCACAAATGGTAAATGTGGGTGTGGAATTGATGTTCACTAATCAATTTATAAAGAGTAGAACATTCTTTTCAAAAGATAGGTCTCACTTTACACAGTCAAAATTTTGTTGGATTACATTAGACTCATTGAATAATTCTTTTAAAAAAGCCCAGATTCAAATTTCCTGAAGACGACTGGGGATTGACTTGTCAATCACAGGCGATGTTATTATTTAGATCATAGGAGGTGGGAAGAAAGTTGATCTTCACAATAAGTTTTAATCCTCATTTTACCACTTTCTTTTCTTAAAAGAAAAGTATATAATTGCTCCACCAATAAAATTATTGCAAATGCATACATTTAATGCTGAGTTCAATAACCAGATTCTTTAAAACGTCATCACAGAAGACAGATGTAGACATGGAAAAGAACAATAATTTAAATAGTAAAAAATAATTCTAGTTAGCAGTGAATACCATTGGCTTGACATAGACTATCATCTCTAATTTTAAAAAAATTTTTGATCCAGAGGCTAAAGCGGAGGCTTACACAGGTTAAGCAACTTGCACTGGGTCATCATGCTTGTTGGTTTTGGAGCCAGACTCCTATCCTGATACTTTGTTTTCAACTTTGTAACTGCCTCTATACCATATTTTCTTAGCTGATCTCGTCTAGAGCAATAGGCACTTAAGGGAGTATGTATTCAGATTTAGAAGTAGAAAGGAGAAGGGGCCAAACATTTTGGACCCTTTCTATGTGCCTGACACTATGTTAAATATTTAGGAAATTATCTCCTTAATTACCTTTATACTCATATTTGGTAAAGACTTCATGAGGATATAAATCCTGAGGTTTGTTTGGAGCCAGGTAAATGAAGGATGAAAAATAAATGAGTAATTAAAGATTTGGGAAGTAATCCTCTAATAATAGAATAAGGATGAATTCTTATTTGTTTAGGGAAGAGCACATTAAGGAGAAAATTACCAATAAGAGTGTCTAGATATCTAAAAAGGCATTTATAAATGTATGTGAATAGAGTTTTGTTATTTCCTCAGGCCAATGTAAACAAAAACAAGGCTAAATTATATAAGGCAGGATTATAGAACTCATGAGGAGACTCCGGTCGAGAAGAATTAACAGAGTGTTAATATTTATTGAGCGCCCACTATATACTAGAGGCAGAGATAGAGATAGAGATGGAGATAGAGATACACAAGTTATTTTAGGAAAGAACTGACATCAGTTCTCATTCCATTCTGCTCCACTGTTTTCCTAAGGGAAATAAATATAAATTTATAAATATATGTGTGTATAAAGTTGATCTTGCTTTCCAATGTGCAAGTTATGTGGAATTGTCCCCATTTTTAAAGAGGAATGTGAAACTCAGAGAGTTTCAGAAGCCCTCCCAATTTCACACAGCAACTAATTGGGAGACAAGAGAGGCAGCTGAACTCTGATAGGGAGGGGAAAAGCACAAAATGTAGAGTTAGAAAATCTGGGTTCCAATGTGGACTTGGCCACTTTCCATCATTTGATTGTGAGAAAATTACTTCCATAAATTTCTAATACTTTATCTGTAAAAGCAAAATAAGAATACACACAAAGATTGTTGGGAAGATTAATTGGGCATAGTTTCAGTGGAAGTATTTTGGATATGAATATAAATAACTTTTTAAAGAATTTATGAAAGCATGGACTTCCTTCTTGCCGTATGGTTAAAGGTTAAATAAAAGGCATCTAAATGCTTATTTTTTAATCAGGAATGTTTTGATATAAACTCTTAAAAATTTCTTCTGCCCACATGTTTTTATTTGAATGCATCTCATCTTCAAATCCATGTGCAATATGTTATTCTTGCCATTTAATATTTCTCTCATAGTCCATGCTTTGCGTTAATTTTGAGAGATTTTAATTAGCCAATAAGAAAAGAAATAGTAGCTGTAACATCATATTTCTTTGTGTTATTACTTACCCAATATTCTCAGGGACTAGTAAAAAGATGGCTAGGTAATATCCAGGTATCTGTCAGCCTTTATAAAAATAGAGCCAACTGAGAATAAAAGTGAATGATAAAAACTACTTAAAATTTCAGAGATGTACAGGATGGATCTTAGGGCTAATTGGTTTAATATTTCTTGTACTTCTTTATATGTTACTCATTTCTCATATTGAAATTGGAATTGTACTTATGCCTCTCATTATTGGAAATCCCTTGAAATTTGCAAGGCACACACAGACCTAATAATCAGATTAATCCAATTACTAATCACTGAAGAAAATGCTTAAGTCATAAATAGCAAGAGAATCTATTGATTGTAAATAAAGTAGAAGGGAGACATACTGAGCAATTTCAACCAAGCAAGATAATTAAACTCAGAGATGCTGTTTCCTGTTTCTCTCATATAAACAACCAAGCCGGCTCCACTGGCCTATCCACAACCTGGATGTCCCAAGGCCACATCTCTCTTCTTTCCTTCCACTTTCCCTAAGGAGAATTTTGGGTCATAAAGAAATGAGAATTGGTGTAACTTCTTTCCTGAAACCACTTGAGCTTCCTCTGTGTTTATATTTGTGTCATCTTATTATAAGACGAGCTAACATCTATTATTAATTGATGCACTAATTAAAGCCATACTCGCAATTTCCATTAGCTTATTCCCTAAATTCTCCAGAGCTGGCTGTCTGGTTTTAATCAAAACCAAATGGTAGTCCAAGTTCCCAGCCTGGAGCAGCTAGGAGGAAGTCATTCAGGGGAGGCACAAGAAAGAAGAAAAGATAAACAGATGATAGTTCACGAAATTTGTGTCAGCCGGAGGATGCAGATACTGTGAACTGCTTTAGAGACGTGATTCAGGGACTCTGTCATGCTAGATGGAAGCGGTTGCAAGTGGTTAATGTCAGCAAGACCGTAATAAGATCAAGATGGAGTCTGTCTTCTGCTTTTCCAGCACTGGATTTGTGTAACTGGAGGATTCTGACTAGAGGTAATGCTGCATATGCCAAGACACAGACTACTTGCTTCTGGGAAGGATTCTTGGGATTGGAGAGATCTTGAAGAAAGTGTTCTATTTACTGGATTCTTGGGATGTTACTTACAGATCTCTCAGGTAGGATATGTCAGGCTGCAGCATTTAAAATTGTAAGTAGTCTAAAAAAGGTTTGCAAGTTTAGAAGAATTATGGTATTAAAATTCATCTTGCTCTCTTGAAAGATCTTTTGAAATGAGAACTGCAAAGGTATTTTGATTAAGTTGTGTATATCCACTTAACAGAGTGGAAAAGTTGTATATGAGGGAAGAGAACTATGTTTTCTTTCCTTTTTTATTTTTTTCATAAGCAGCGTGGGATAGAAAAAGCTCTACAACTTTATGACTCTCCAGCTAATCATCTCAAGAGCTTTGACAAACTCACTTCAGTTCTGTGTAAAATCAGAACTCCTAAAACGCCCGGGCGGGCTCTGCTCTCTCCCCCTCCCCTCCGCATCGTGCAGTCTTTCTCACATGCACACTACTCAGAGGCAGGAAATGCTTGCAGGCAATCTGGGCCTGGTGGTGGAGGCCCCTTTCGCAAAACATCAGTCTGAATTTAGTAGACAGAAGTCACTAGGAACGCCTTGACAGACTCCTGCTTTAGCGAAGGCTCCCTCCAGCTGCAGAGGCTGTTTTTGTTAGAATCACACACTGCGTAAAACTGCTTAGAATAGAGCAATGATCTCAACCACGAAATGTGAACTTATATTTTGGAGAAACTAACGGGGACGGACTTCTTTCCTAGCCTGAGTGTTGAACAATGTCATGCCTTGGAGTTTCAGCTCCTCGATCTCTAGGTAAGACGCTGTGGACTATCTATCTTTCTACTTGGAAACAATCTTTGAAGAGGCAGAAAGATCGAGAGAAACGTTAGCATCTTGCACTGAGTGGTGATTTCCTAGGTTTTAGAGCCAAGCCATGAAATCAGAGGTGGAAAGTGTTTTAGTAAGTAGAAAACTGTCAGTCAAATTGTTTTAGCAAAATGTCAGTTCTAAAATAGGCTCCATAGAGATTTTAGTCTTTTCCTCCATAAACTAAGATTTTTATTTTGATCCTTTTTTGTTCTTATTTATGAATAGAGCTAAAAGACCAGCTTTCCTACTACATGGCATAAGATGAAACAAATACATATTCTCACACAAAAGCGTGAGGTGTAAATGAATTCTTTTTATCTCCCCTTCTTTTGCCAACAGGGAGACTAGACAGGACTAGAGTGACTTTTCTTAATAATGAATCTCCAAAGGATATTTTGTGCCTCATTTAAAATATGAAGATTGGATTCCTCAACATTTCTCCACACCAGTTTTCAACCACAGGTCAAGCTGCTAATGTGCAGCTTAAAAGTTTTACTAGGAAAAAAAAATTACACACATAAAATTTCGGAAATTATTTCTATCCTAAATAGGATTGAATCTGATTTTCAAAAATTTAAGTCCTAGAATTAGATTTAATTTATATTTAACATTCCTGGAGTCACTGCTCAGGACATATTTTCTGTGAATAGTTTTCAATAATTGAAGTAAATCTCAGTGACAATGACATTCATTATTACTATTTTAAGGCAGCCGGAAACCACTACGATCGTATGGAAAACTGATCATGTGTTCATAATTCAGATAATCATTAAATTACATTTCCACGGGGCTATAGTCTCTTTAAGGAATCTTAGATATGTAAGTGTGCAATGTATAAGGAAAGAAACTTACTAATTACTGAAATAGCATGGACTTTTAATGCATAACATACTGTTATATTATACTTCTGAATATTTAGAATGAAAAATCATTATTTTATGGTATGTGAAAGGAACAAATATTCATGTATATTTCTAAATCTATCAGATGAACAGAAAATTTACTTAATGAAAGATCAGAACTATTTGACATTTGGATCATAAGAAATCAAGTGTTTTCATTATATTTTTACATAGTACAAGGTGACCATTTGCTGGATTAGCTAGTTATTCTTAAATTCTATACTAGAATAACTATATCGATGATTTTTAACTACTCACTAACAATTTATCTTGTTGACTTTTAAATATGATAAAAAAGAATCTATTTTTAAATATGTGAAAAATAAAATACTGCTTATCTAAATTACCATTTAAGAACATCCCTCAGTAGAATTTCAAAGAAGGAAAGAACACAAGATATCACTCTTTTAACACTCGTGAGGTTGCCACAAGGGAGCTAAGGAATGACATTCAAAAGTGACCTGTCCAAGGTCACACCACTAGCTAGTGGACGAGATGACAATGGAACCACAGTACCACGTTTCATATTCAAATATCTTTATATTACATCGCTTTGCTGTCAAATAATAATTATGCAGAATAAAGTATGAACATGTCCAGCAGAAGGCTACTTTTAGACAGAAAATTGGAGTTCCTCTTTAAAAACAAAAAAAGAGGCTAAAGCTGCCACTAGTGTTGCAGTGTGGAAAAAAAATCATGCTTTTAAAAAAGAATCAAATTTACTAAGTAATGAAATTTTCACAAATGCAAAAGTTTTCTTAAAAAGATGTTGTATGCCTTCCACAAACACTTTAAAGGAATAACTTGTTTGTGACCTTATAACATTTTATGATTATGCAAACAGAATCAATCCATATGCTAATAATTATATTAACTTTAAACGGATGTTTCTTAAAAACATAGGGCTAGAAAAGAGCTTGTCTGATTCATATCCTTGTATTCAAATAGTAACATAATGAACCTACCCCAACGGGTGACATCCAGAGGAGATTTTACTACCCCCCCAGGGAATCAATTTAAGTCTCATGTACCCAGACTTGCTTTCTATTATCTAACCCAAATCTCTATTGCTGCAACTTGTTTCCACTTCTCTGGGTTTTTTCCTCAGTGGAAATACGAAAAGCCTAACTGGACATATGAAAACATAAGTGTATGCTTCTAGGCCAAATAAGCCCACTTCCTGTCATCTTCTCTTCTACAGCTTATTTTCAATCCTTTAATTGACTCATATATCTACTCTGAACCTTCTGCAAAGTCCTTTAGTTGTAGACTATAGAATCTGGTACAGCGTGTAAGTAAACGTCTGACCAGTGCAGCGTAAAACGGGAGAGTTGGCTGTTTCATCTGCATCATACTTCAGGTATGACAATATATGTTGCTATGCACGCTGAAACCCTGCACTTTCCAAGAGACTGTCTCATAAAATTAATATATGTCATTTCTAGGACATGACATTTCTTTAGAGAGAATGTGTGTCTTGATACTTTTTTTCCATTTTTATGAACCAGATGAAATTTCCTGATGTTATTAACACTTAAAAGATATGCTATTCAACACTTCCAGTGTCACCACGGTCCTCTTTATTGGAATGAGGAATAAATGCAGTAAAGCAGATGCCTATATAGCTGACTGCGTGACTACTGGAGGGCTGCATGAAAGAGAGGGCATCCATTTATTTTTTTTTGTTAAGGACATTATAATAAACAAGGAGAGTATTTCTGGCTCCATCCAAACCTGTGCATACCGTACACCTCACTACAAGTACTTTAGGCATGGTTTAATCTTACTTCTAGAGGATTCCGTCTTATAGGCGTCAAATGAATCTAAATTGGGACATTCAAAATTTATCTTTTGTTTCCATCTTATTTGTTTCTTCTTGGAGAATGAATGAATTGGTGTCAGTATTATCTTCCAATGAGAATCTCTCTGTAGAAATCATTACAGGACAGTGAAGTTCCAATTAGAGGTGACCCAGATCAGGCTTAGAAAATGTTATTATCAAAATAGAGCCATGTCAAGAAATTAAGACATGAGAAGTAAAGAGGATGAGGGAAAAGTAAAAACCTCCAGATTTGAAGGAAGTGGCGTGAATATCGCGCCTCCTTCCCCACATGAATGATATGCCCTATATGTGCATGACCTAAACTAAACAGGTTTACAGAGAAGCCTGACTCCAGTTTGACTTTGGTGTGGATGTCTAAATGCAACACTGACTTGTATGGTTCTGTTTGGCATTAGACCGCTATTCCGTTCATAGAGTTTTGAGAAATAGATGGGATTAGGTTTCAAGGAAGTGAGAATAAAGGTGAAGTGTGGGTCTTGAGATCTAGTTAAAAAAAGATTGTTGATTTTGATTCAGCGGATTATAGAGTTTATAAGTGAACTTGAAAAGATTGAACAGGGACTCTGATGCAAAAAAAACCCTGAAAGGCAATGCAAACTGTGTGCATATGAACTTGCTCAATAGTTAAGACAGATGGGTAGAAAAAAAAATTGTAGCTAGTTGTACGTGTGAAAAGGGTTTTATACTAGAATGAATGAACGAAACATTTTAATAATTCAATTCAAATAATTCAAAAAGAAAATCAGTTCTCTTAATGGAAATGAGACAGAAAGGAAGTAGGAAGATCAGAGAACAAATTTAGAAATTCACTTAGAGTTTCTTTTTATTCCCAGCAATTAGCAATACACCTGGCATGTCAGGTGTTGTCAATATCTGAAAGTCAATAAGTGTTTGTGGAGTAAATAGGAAGGAAAAAAGAAAGAAAGGAAAGGAGAATCAGTGTTGAAGAGTGGGCATTGTGGGCCTTTCTTAATTTGCTAGACATCCTGTAATGATAGAGCCATAATTTTTAAAGGGGGAAAGAAAAAGAAGAGGTTGGCAAGAGTCATCAGAGCCTGAGGCCAGAGGTTAACAATACTCTCCTAAGATGACATTACAAGTTCATTAAGAACCAGAAAGTAGCATGAGCATCCAGAAATAGTTGGAAATTAAAAGTTACACGCGGCCAGTGAGAGCAGAGCACTAGTGAATTTTCCACAATTTAAATGGGGTGGTGTACTGAGAAGCTCCCAGGCAGAGTCAGAAAACTGGCTCTGAGCTGCATCTCTGCCACTTGATGCTCTGTGATTTGAACCACGCCCCACAACTACTTTGAGCTTCCGCTTTTTATTGGTAAAGTAGGGAAGATAATGAAAATATTTATATCACCAGGTCATTTTGAGCATCAGATGAGATTTTATATGTGCAAATTGTTTTGCATACAGAATAACAAACAAATCTTTGTTTAAAAAAATGAGAGGTCAATTAGTCAGGAAAGAAAGAATCATGGCGTTTCACATTTTGGCCAAGTCGCTCATCATATTGCAATAACATGGGCTTACAAGCAATAGTTCCAGCTCATACTTAGCCATGAATTCTGCAGCTAAGATCCATCAACAACTAAAGGAGTTGTCACTCTCTTTATCATCATATCGCTTAGCATCTGGTAAATTCTTGCAATATGCCATGGATTAAGTGTTCTACATATGTCATTAGCTCATTATTATCATTATTTTTGTTAGTACCATCAATTCCAACTTCTAGTGACCCTGCGGACAATGGAGAAGAACCCTGCCCGCTCTTTTGGCACCATCCTCTCATCTTCCAGGGCTATATCAGACAATGTTCCGCTGCTGTTTACAAGGTTTTCATGCCCATTTTTTTGGAAGTGGGTGGCCAAGTCCTTTTTCCTAGTCTGTCTTAGTCTGGAAGCTCTGCTGAAACCTGTCCACCATGGGTGACCCTGCTGGTATTTGAAATCCCAGTGGCTTAGCTTTCAGCATCACAGCAACATGCGGCCACCATAGTACGACAACTGACAGATGGGCGGTGTGGTTCTCTGACGGGGAAATGAACTGGATATAGTGTCGAACCTTAACCACTAGACCACCAGGGCTGGCTATTATTATTTTAGCTCAATATCATTATTTTTCCCTCAACAATTTCCGTTATCCCCATTACAGAAGTGAGAAAACTGAGGAACACAAAACTTAGATAACTAACCCAAATCACCAGAAAAAAAAAAATGGTTCTTTAACAGACGTCATGCCTTCACAAAAATTGGAGACAATAATCCCTACCTACCAATAGGTGTGGACATTGAGCTAGTTACTTAGTCCTGCCAAAATCGTACCTGTCTCATAGAGTATTTGTGAGTATTATTACTAAAGGGGATTGTGTAAGTAAAACACAAAATACAGTACCTGGCCTGCAGTAAATGCTTAACAAATGGAAGATTTTTTTACTGTTACTATTATCATGATCATAAAAACTTTCTGATGCACCTACTATTACTTGGGTATATAGAAGAACACTTGGTAATAAAATCAAGTTGATATGTATGTCCAGAGATGGCAAGATGACAATTACAGATATTAAATAGAGAAGACAAAAGTTGTTATCAGAGTCATCAGCCCCTGGTAGGATACCAACCTAACAGAAGTGGCTAAGTTCCCAAGAATTTCATGCTCCTAATTTCAGTGAAAGTTGTACTTATTGAATGACTGAAATCTCAGTATCTTGCTGTCACCTAGCTATCCAAGCACATGTGTTGATGTATCTACATCTCTTATTTGCATTTGGTTGTTACTGTGTCTACCATTAGAGTGTTCTTGGAAATGATAGCAAAGCTAAAAATAGGAAGTGGCCACTTAAAGCAAAGCTACATCTCGCCATGCTGATGATAAAGCTTTATAATCTGTGTCCCTTGTTGAATGGAAATATCTTTTTATAATAAGGCAAAACCACATTTCAATCATACGGCTTTGCCATCCAAAAAAAAAGAAAAAAAAGGCAGCCAAACTCTTGATATCAAATCCAGATCTAAGCTTTTTCCTGTTGCATGAAAAATCCTAAGTGAAACAAGTTCAGAGCAAAGGCAATACTTTTCTTTGATTATAAAGGATTCTGTAGAAAAGAGATATCAAGGCAAAAAAATGACTTCATTAATGAATTTATTTGCAGAAATATCTAAGATACACTGTAGTTCTAAATACTCAAAGGATTCTGTATAGGATGGAACTCTATTATTGAGAAGACTGTGTACTTTTTAAAAAACAAAACATAAAACCCAAAGAGAATACAGATATCTAGAAAATAATGCATCCAAGATGCAATATTGTCCCTCATGACTGTGTTAATTCTGGGATTTCTTGGAAACCAATTATCCCCAGAAAAGTCTTAGTGATGATATCAGGCAAATATGGTAGAATGTTCCAAGATTTCCTCAAATTACATGTGGGTTATTTAAGAAAACGTTAAGAGAATCTGCAAACCTGGCTGACTTGAGTTATAAAGTGGTAGTAAGTCAAACACTGCAGCATCTGGGTTCCTGCCTGCAGGAAAATTAGAAACTACTAAGGCTCCACGAAATAGTGGGAAGCTGGAGGTAAAAATAGGGCACCACAGAAATAATAACTTGCAATCTTGTAACACCCTGCTCTTTTCTGATGAGCGGATTTGTACTGTATTGACTGAGTTTACTTTCAAAATGTCTCATCCTTGCAATAGCTTTGACTCTGAGAGCTAAGAATGAGAAAAAGTTTTCTAAGCTCAGTAAAGTTGAAATATATATGTATATTTAAGTAGGTAAATGTTAAAAGAATATTTTTAAGTTGAGTGCCTACTTCTTCATTTTTCTTCTAAAGACCAAAAATGATGGAAGCTTGGATGTGTCTCTCGGAAAAAGTGATGTACTACTTATTCCACTGACTTAGTTCATTATAGATGGGTTATTCTGTAATTTACTAAAATTTCTGAAGATTTCCAGACAGCCTAGAGACATTTAGGCTGCTATTTAGGCTGCTGAGACATTTAGGAAGCTATTTCATATATAATATTTTAAGCGTCGTTAAGGAATTTACCAATAAAGAATTTTAACAGGAGTTTGTTTTTTCCACCAACAGCTAATGAGGCATAATGAGTAAATTCCAACATTTGACAAAGTATGTAAAAGTAGGTGGATAATGATTGCGCGAAGGATTAAGACACAGATTACCACTAAAAAAAGGAAATCTGCATGAAATCATACGGAGATAAATCCTTGCATCCTGTTATTGAAGTTCTCTCTCGCCCACAGCCCAATTCTAGCCCTGTCTAACTTGGATGAAATAGCAAGAGTATTTCAAAGAAAAAGTGCTAAGGGTTTTTTAGTAAAAGTTGGCTATCCTGACTAGACTCATAGGAATGCTTTTTAAAAATGTGTTATCTTATTTTCTATTTGTTTATGCATTTACGTAAAGGAATTAGGAAGAATCATATCTTTCCTAGGCTGTGCTGCTGCGTCTAAGTATGTTGAATATGTAACATCAGTTTGACAATGAGAAGCATTCCTCTTCATGTTATCATTGAGCTGGGGGACAGTGAGAAGATGCCCAAATGTGCACCATTTTGTTTGCTAGATGATTTGTTCTTTGACAGCTCCATCAAGAAAACAAATTTTACTTTGGCCTCACTGTATTGAAGATTTACTTTGATGTCAGTGAGAGCACATTTGAAGAACTGTATTAAGCTATGGTCATGTCTGTTTCTGTGTTGTTGATTCTGTTCTAATTGTCTAATTCAATTCAAGTGAATGGAACACTTATTGTGTGCAAATGTGACTCCCTGAAAGTGGGCTAAGATCCATTAAGGTTTCAAATCACTAAAGGACAGATTCCCAATCTCTCTATCTCATCAACTTGACGCTTATCATAGTAGCAACAAAGTGGGCCAATGAAGGAAGGATTTTTTCTTGGTTCAGATGGGTTCTCTATTCTTGCAAGAGTGCATTTTAGAGAGTTTTATCTTCTTTTCATTAAAAAGTGATCGTCTCTCTTATGTCTTCCCTTCCTTCCCACAATGACTGAGTACATGCTATGTGGTAGATATTACATTTATGTATACAGTAATAAGAGGAGAACATGAACTAGATATTTAACATGGGATAGGTAATTAAGAAGGAAGACTCTAAGGAAAACCAGAATTCTGGCCATCTAAGGAAAAAGTAGGAAAATAAAGAGAAAGTGGCAGAATTCTTATGTCTTTGTTTTTTCTTCTATTAAATAAGCAAGATCTGTGTGAATATGTTTAAAAACGATTCAGGAGTCAATCAGATGCATGTATATATATATATATATATACATACTTCTGTTTATGTATGTGTATATATGTATATCTATATATGTCATCTATGTTCTGAAAGGATAAAACAAGATACCCACATTTGAGGGGTTGAATCAAAAAAGTTGCCATCTTTCCAAATACTGTGAGTGATGTGACCAGGAGAAGTTGGAGAATAGTGCAATGGAGAATTCCGCTTTCTCATGCATTTACTCATTTTAGGCTATTTACGTATTTCTGTATCTTAAACTTTTACTCAGATAACATTTTAGAAAGACTAGAGCGAAGAGGATTACCAAGAATACTTGTCCCAAATTTCAGGAGTTCCCAGAAGGGTTGGGGGATGAAAGGAAGGCACAAGAGAAATCACCTAAGAATCTCATGGAATACTGTACTGACATCCTTGGCCCAAAATAAATATGCAAACTGGCACCTTTATTTCTCTTAAGGTATGAGGCAGGAATATGTGTAACTGTGAGAGGGTCATGGGGTGAGAGGGGAAGGGCTAAAGGGAATAGTTTGGTCCCATTGGACATATTTTAGTGGAACTACACCTATATTTATGTATCAACTCTTTGTTACAATTACTGCTCTGGAACACATTAAAATTTAGATTATTATTTAACATGCTTTCTGAGATTCAGAAAATTTTCTTTATCTCAAGCAAATGACACGTATAATCATGATAATTTAAAATTGTTTTTAGCTATTTCTCCTGACGTTTACCTCCACATTTCTAAACAACGTGATTGTACTATTTTTTTTCCAAGTTAGACATTATCTGTTAACTTCCTACTATAGAAAACGAAGAGTTAGCTCTCTGAAACTATTCTCTCCACCGTCTCTCCCTAACCCCATCCTCCACAAATCCTGTGCTCCAAAAATAGCTGTTTCATAGTTTTTTTTATTAAGTCACTATTTACTATTTGCATTATTTTGGCTACATAAAATTTTCTCAGCTAAGCCAAGCAGTGTACTATGATTACATTTTCTTTCATTTGACTGTTTTATTTCCAGTGTTGCTATTGAGAAATCTAATCTAATTCAGATTTCCGATGCTTAATACTCTCTGTTCTGTCTCTGATAACCTTTATGATCATTCGCTTACCTCTAAAATTCTAAAATTTTACAAAGTTATTTCTTGGCGCAGTCTATTTTTATTCCTTGTATTACTGCATACTTTATTGATTCCCTTCAACCTGAAGACTTGGGTCATTAGTTCTGGGAAATTTTCTGAAATTTTTTTCTTTGACAAACGTCTCCCCTCCATTTTCTCTGAGATACTCCTGAGAAGTGTGGTTTCCCTCCAAGGAGACCAATGAATTTTAAAGTTGTAAGTAATTCTCTGGAATTTATTGTTGCCTCTGCTATCTTTCCCAAAGAGATGATTCTAGAATAGGAAGAATCTGAAGCCCGAAAGAAAGGAAGACTTCAACCATAGAGCAGGAAACTCTACCTCAACTCCCATTTCACCTGGATATGGTTTACCACAGAGGGCCTCATTCAGGGATTTCCTCCTAGAAACCCTACCTAACATGTTCACCACCCCTGACACCACTCACAGAAAGAAAGCAAGAAGGAAAGAAGGAAAAAAGGAAGGAAGGAAGAAGGAAGGGAGGGAGGGAGGGAGAGAGGAATTGATGACCCCCTGTTTTGTGTTAAACTTTCCATGGTGTTTATGGCCATGAGAGGACTTATTATTTTTGTTTACATGAGTTTCTCCCTTAAAATTATAAGCTCCTTTAGGTAAGGTAGAATATATTATTTAGGTTTACATTCCCAATGTTTAGCAGAGTGTCTATGGCCCATTAGGCACTGAATAAACACTTGTTGAATAAATGATTAAGATAAGACAGCATTGCTGTCAGTTCTACAGTACTGCCCACTTGGTTTTTAGCCACAAGTATTTCATTTGCGCCATGTTCTCCCAGGCTATAGCATCAACAATAGTGATTATCATCAGGTTCTTCTTCCCAGGCACAATTGCCAGGTTCAAATTTAAGGTATGTGTTTATTTCAGAAGCAAGTGCAAAGGAGAGCATGATTGATATCAAACATAGGTCAGTGATTCTCAAACTAGAATGTCTCCAATTCTTGTTGGTTTTGATTAACTTTAAAATATATACTGTATGCCAAAAAACGCTTATGTCAGTTGACGGTAAACTGTTACAAAATTAACCCAAACAATAAATTTTAAATCACTTTGTGTCTAAACATCCTACGCACTAATATCAAAAAAAGTGAATTTGGACATTTCATAAATATTTTCCAGAATTGTTTCATAATCAGAGGTACATTGAGTATCTTTTAATATTAATACAGTTCTGTTTGAATACATGAATTTAAGAAAGAAAAAATCCCCATGGAAATACACTTCATAAAATCAACACCCTGGAATGACCTATGCTTTTCCAGATCTTTCATCCAAGTCCTGAGCAGCTGAGCTCATTCTGAATGAAACTGTATAAAGGGATTACCAAAAAAAATGTAATAGAAATTTGCAAAATAGGTGGTTAGTAGTTAGAAATATAATTTTAAATGAGGCTGCCTGGTGAGGAGACACATAGGGAAAGTCAGGTTTTTTACAAAGACATTTCAATCTTATAGAATGGATTCTAGTCAATTGAGATGATTTAGAAAATGAGACCAATGTGCTCAGATGCGAATGACAATAATCCAAGGTTTCTTTTTATTAATATTCTGTTTAGCCTTTAGATCTTGGAGGCAGATTTTAACCATAAATCTTACAAATCAGAATTTAAATAGGAAGTATGAATAAGAAAGCTCGTAGAGATAAATTTTTTAAACATCTATCAGATCACAGGATATGGACTGAATACTCAAAAGGTAGTGATGATGGTCATAATGATAATTAGGAGATTTATGTCTAAAAATAAAGACACTGTACATTCACAGGAATCATTTGAAAATGTCCAAAGAACCTAGATGAGAAGTTAGAACATAAGGAGTTAATGCTGTGTTGCGTCTGTCTAATTTACAATCCCTCTTTGTAGCTAGATTGTCTCACGACTTGTAGAACTGTCTTCCTTGACATTATAAAAATACTTACCTACTTGCCAAGGTTGAGTAAAATAAGTTAATTAATATTATGGTATGGTCTTAACGGCAAAATTTTTATGTAATCTGTTCCCCAAGGGGTTAATAAAACTCTATTTCTCCTTAGTAAAAGAAATGAAACCAGAATTCAGTCTCAACTTAAATGTAAATGTGGCTTAGGAATGACACAGTAACACCACTTGGCATTTCTTAAGTTACCGTGCTCTTTCTACACTGGATAAAAATAAAGAAAAGAAAGCATCTAAAACAGAACCGCCCTATTACAACCCAAATCTGCCCATGAAAGCAGAAATTTTCTGGCCTGCATCTATGCGTTTTTTCCACTTTCCGCAGCCTCCCACACTATAATGACTTATGCATGGAATTCAGGGACTTTATATTTTCTTTTGAGTGCAAAATGAATGCCAACATGGAAAATGTGAATGCTGACCATTTTCAAAGATGGTCACAGACCTTTGAGGGAACCAAACAGTATCCAGAAAGATATTTGGTCAGGCCGAGGTACCAAATTCTAGTACATTCCTCAACTCCACTGGTCTTTACACGATGGGGATATTTACCTTTCTGGCAAGTGCTTGGTCAAAATACCTTGAAATTTTTGGTGGGGAGTCGGAGTCCTTTTCAATAGACTGAAGTGACCCCAAACCGGCACAGTAGTTAATCTTGTTTATGGCTGAAACCAATAAGCCAGCCCATGTTATGTGCTGATGGTTCTTGTGTGGAGTAAAAACTAGAAGTGTCTGCTCTTTGAATGGGATTTTTCTTTTATAGTCCAGTAATTTGGTTTCAATACAGGACATTTAGGTTAGTCATTTTTATAAGACTGAGTTTACACTGATAGAATTTGCTTCCTTTAACTAAGGATTTGAATAATTCAAGGCGAAAGGATGGATACCTGGAATGTGTTTATATTCTGACCTTATCTTATGCCTGGTTTTCTTGTTTACATAAATTTTTATGGCCAAATTCTAACAGAAGTATACAAACTAAACTCTTTTGGAGCCAAAGAGAATGAGACTGAAATTTCTGAAGAATTGTCCCAATTGTGTTATCTTGCTCACATCTTCTTTTTGGCTCACTGGAACTCTTCCCTGCAGAGTTTAGATTTTATACATCCTAAAGACACGTGGAAAGAAGGGGCGGAGGTAGGCTGTCATTCCATGGAGACAGTGAAGTTTGTTGGCTGTCAGCCTAGGCCTTAGGACCAGGGCTTAGTCTGAATCTTGGCTTACTTCCTCAATGGGATAATCTTGGGCAAGTTATTTAATTTCTCTGAGCTTCGTTAACACTAACTTGCTAGCTAGTAGTAGTAGTAGTAACAGAATGCATGGAAATGTATTTATCCTGAGGCATTGTAAATGTATGTGTTATGCTTTCTTATCCATGAATTATGCGTTATGAACTAAACTGGATTATTCCATGTCTCTTAGTCACTCCCTGGAGTAAATACATCCCGGTAATTTGGAATCTGTATTAGTTCTTTCACACACAAATGCATTACACGTGCTATCTCTATAGCTCAACTTTTGCATGAACAGTTCCCTCGTGGCTTTGGTAATGACTTGTGTTCACAAAAGTAATTTAGCAAAGCATGTAAGCTAGAGCAACAAGTTTCTTCCGGTGAACTTTATTAAATATTGCAATCCAAATATTTTCTTAGTGGAGTTTTAAATGTTTAATAGTTATATCTTTATTCATTGATAGATCAACCAGTTCAGTTGCACTTAAAAGTATTGTCAATGATTTTTTACCAGAAATATTAAATGTGAAATTTTCTTCTAATATTAGGCTATTAAGAAATAATACTATTAAAGCTATTAAACAGAACCTTTATAAAAACTTCTACGTAATCTTTCATAACACAGATTAAGTTCTCTCTTTTCCATGATATGTTTTGACTTTAGAACTACATCCTGAACTATATATTTTCTTAAATTTTTTAATAGGTGGTGAACTGACAAAACTCACTCTCTTCGTCAATCAGTGAATTTGAGGTTATAATTAATGAAGCTCCATCTCCTCTAGTCTCATATGGAACGTGTCTCTCTATCTGTTGTTAAACTACGATGACATGTCTGCAGCTATCAGAAAGAGAAGCTGGGAAGAACATGTGACCCAATGGATGGGACAGCCTTTTAATTCTGATTCTTATAACGCAGCATGTCATCATGGACTAGTAGCTGACAGCTTGCAGGCAAGTATGGAAAAAGATGCAACTCTAAATGTGGACCGCAAAGAGAAGTGTGTTTCACTACCAGACTGCTGTCCTGGATCAGAGCTGAGAGATTTTCCTGGGAGGCCAATGGGTCACATTTCAAAAGACGTAGATGAAAATGACAGCCACGAAGGTGAAGATCAGTTTTTTTCTCTGGAGGCCAGCACGGAAACACTAGTGCACATTTCTGATGAGGATACCGATTCCGATCTATACCTTACAGATGATAAACAGATTTTAACTACCCAAGAGCATAAAACATCAGACCAATGTAGTGTCAGAGGAGCAGGCTCCTTGGTAAAGACACTGTCCATCATGGAAAGTAACGAAGATTCTTATAACTCCTGGGGAACGGCTGGTGGAGCTGATTTAGTGCTAGTAGAAGAAAAGGGGGAGAGAAAAGTTGTTGACATTATAAGTAAAGGCCTGGAGCTTTGCAATGATATAAACTTAAGTGAAATAAAAGATGCATCCAAAATAGATGCATGTGATTCTTTGAATGTGAAAGATATTGTGCCTGAGAAGCAATTACTTAATTCTGCTGTAATTGCTCAGCAACGAAGGAAACCCGACTTCCCTAAAGATGAACATGAAAGAAACACCTGCAGTGTAGTACAAGAGGAGTTCTTGGCTATTCCTTGTACAGACAGAGGACTGCCATTATTAAAACCAGATTCTGGAAACTGCCTTCTGCAGCCTCTTTCTTGCCCTAGGGGAATGTTAGCTGAAAATGGCCTGGAGAAGAGTGGTTTCTCAGAACATCAAAACAAAAGTCTTCCAAGGGTCAACTCAGGAGATGGTATGCAGTGTTTACACTTAAAGGAAACTCTGGCCACCCAGGAACCCGCAGATAACCAAGTCAGACTTCGCAAAAGAAAGGTAAGACACATGCACAGATTATCTGGTTTTCGGAATTTTGTAAATATCCTTATTTTCATCACTTACTATTTTGCTAGGATTAAAGAGATAGTGTAATGTAGTGTAGCTGTATAACTCAAAGAGTATCTTCTTGGGGAAACCATCAAAATATGTAAAAATTAAAATATAATAATCTATCCATTTCACTAATAATATTTATCATTGTTTACGAACATTCTGTTTTGGAATTGTGTTGAAGATGGAATTGATGTCACTTTCTTCAGTTGGAATTAAATAGCTACCAAACAGTGCACACTTCAAGGCCCATCTGAACAGTGATCTCTAATTTTTAGAAAGACAGTCATGGTATTTTTTAATTTGATATCATTTATTTCAGCTTGTTGCTTTCTCCCTTTAAAAAGCATATTTCATCATAATAAAAGTAGTATAAATGACACATTAAAAATGATCCTTTTATGGATATAAAAGCAATAGTACTTCCTCCATCCCTCAAAATGTGCTGATATTATTTTAAATGATACCCTGGCACATTCGCTATCAATAGATGTATCAACTTTTCTTTAACTCTTGACTAAAGAGGATCAGTCGCTGAAATTATTTTTTTATACCAAGTCCCCTTTGGCTAATCCTGTAGATGTCATGTTCCCTCAGGAAGTTTCCAAATGAGAGAAGCAAGGATTAGAGTGGAGCTACAAGAAGCATAGTTTAGCTAGTGAACTGTTGACCAAAGTTTGTCTTATCTTTAAAGATTTCCCCCAAATTCTTCCAAGAATGTAGTGCTCTATAATCCTGGTGTAAATACAAGTAGAATTTCTTCTGTAAATACAACATGGCCCTTGGCGTTGAAAAAGCCCTGCAGATCAGACACTTTAGTGTAACATCCTTGTGCCCCTCTTGATACATCAATCTATAATGGCAATTCTGCTAACACGAAGCTAATGTGCTTAGCTCTGTTCAATTGAGGCTATCTACACTGAGGAGAAAAAGAATCTCCAGCTCTCTTTGTGGTGAAGAAATCTGGTTTCCATAAACTGTGGTTTTGCTAACAAACTAGATCAGTAACATGTCATAAGTTAGTTTAAGTGAAGTCAAAGTTTTTACAGCAAAGATCAATGTGCTCAAACTGTATGCCTACAGAGTATTCTGTGCTTCTGGCAAACTCTTCCTTCCTTATATAAATTATATTTAAATGTTAATGCTCCATGAAGTTGTTATGATTGGAATGCTCAGGTCACTTTTTCAGAAATGCCCATATATCCCATCAAATCTGTTGGAGGGAATGCAATAATGACTTAAGACAGTATTAACTGACCTATGACATAGCTCCCTTAAAATAAGACAAACCCTACCCAACTGCCGACAGAAACATTAAAAATTCCAGAAACATATGCTCACCACTTGGACATTTATATCAATACTAAGAATGCTGGAAAGAATTTGCTCTTGGACATGTCACTATAGCATGATTGCATTGTGAGAGTGGTAATTATATCTCATTTACAAGTTCTAACTTAAATATTCTATTTTAAGCATTTCATCATTCTAAAGTGTTATGGCATTGTCTGGTAGAACATTTGCTTTGACTCTATGACCCATTTGGGAGGCTTTGTGATAAACAGATTAAACGCAAAATTTCAGATTTGGAATTAATTCTGGAAAAATGGGGCTATGACAGAAGTTTCTAAAATCAAAATGTGTAGGAATTTTTGTTCTATTTGTTATTGAAAGAGTGTTAAAATATCTTCAAATTGGCAATTAGCCATTTTAGAAGTTTACCAAAAGAAATAATAAAACAAACCCATAAAAATATATAGAGAGATGCTCTTCATTGTATTGTATGTTACTGACAAAGAAAGGAAACAACTCAAATTTACATCACTAAAGAATTTGCTTAATTATTGTTTATCTGTCGTATGGAACACTATGCAGCCATTAAAAAGATGGAGTGAGAGTCATGTGCACTAACTTTGAATGATGCTCATGATTTGGTATATCTGGAAAAAGACAATGACAGACCAACATGTATAGCACATCTCAGCCTTATATGACAAAATGTGTATATAGATAGATGATATAGATATAGTTAGGAGTATAAACCTCTCTATATGATGAAACAAGAATATGCAAAATTATGGCTAAATAGGCACAAAATTGTTAAAAGCAGTTACTTTGAGAGAATGAAATTAAAAGGGTAGAAGCAGAGGATTTTCACATTTTACCTTGTATAATTTTTATAAGAGGTGATGGAATTATGGGTGAAATGCATACAATGAATGGAAGTACAAAAACAAAATAATATTAGATATATAAACTATTCGAAAGATTTTCTGCATGGCACAAAATGACCTTTTATCTATAAAGTTATTATGATTATTATTACATTTATGAAATAGCAACAAACATTTATAAAGTTTTTCAAAATAGCAAGAAGAGTTCCAATCAGCTACTCGAGTCCTTCTGCTGGCGCAACTAGTTTCAAATGGATAAGTCTTTTAGAGAGACAGCAAGCCACATTTTCGTGTCTAAAGCATTAGGTGCCGGAGCCTGAAAAAAGTTTGCTTAATTGTCTGAATCTTTAAAACTATTTGTCAGCCATGGTGACAGCGTCAAGATTAGAGCTTGGAAAGGTGAAATAGAATATAAGCTAATAAAATTTTAGTTAGAGAACTTAAACCAGATCAATATCTGATGGTCATATGAGTGAACCAAATCCTTCATTGAATCTATGAGCATGAATTTTTTTTTTTTTGGTCAGGATATAATCAAGGTTCTAAGTCTTGAAAAAACTGAAAACAAAAACAGAGCCTATCAGAGTGATCCTCAGAATGTAATGAAATAGTGCTCTAGAGATATCATTGTGCTTTAGATATAAATTATCATTCCTTGAAACCTATAAATCTTGGCAGGCATTTGTTGTTTTGCAAGATGTATTTTTTTCTTGTTTTCCAATGATATTTCTGGCCATTAAGGATAGCCACACATATATTTATTAGGAGTCTCAGCTGGAGAAGACTGCGTTGGTAGTATATGTAAATATTACCCTTTTAAGCTAATAATTCTCATAAATATGATGAAATATATCATTAAATTGAAGCCACTGAAATCAAAGGAAAACCAAATAGATTACGAGCAGACATTAGTAAAATGAGTCAGAAGGTCGCGTGGCATATGACCAACACTTACAGGGCGTGGGTGGGTCTTCGGGGTAAGGCAGCTGGTTAAGGTTAAGAGTGATTCTCAGAGACAAATTTCAGAGAAATCTGGAGGAGGGAGACAGTCTAAGAAGTGGTCACTTTAAACCAAATGAGATGTGAAGATGGAAAATATGTAGGGAAAGACTTGAGGTTAGATTTTTTTTAAAGAACTAGTATATTTATTCTTGATGGTGGTTTACTAATTAGAGAGAGTCCAAAATTCAGTCTTCTCCAGAGATTATTTAAATAGTTCTCAAATTTTTGAATGACCATAATAGTTATATAAATGGAAGAACATATTTTTATTTGCTCACATAAGACGTAATCCATGTTACAAAGCAAGATAAACCCCAAAAGATAAGGCAAAAATGATCTGAACATTTGAGCAAACTTCACATTTCAACAATAGACTAACTGTATCATTTAAGCTATAGATTTCACTGCTAGGACAGAAAACCAGCATAAAAGTGGCTTAAACAGCATCTTTCTCTCACACACTCATAATAACTGGGTATGAGCACTTCTGACCAATATGTAGGCTCTATGTTTTCAAACCCCCGGACCTCTTTTATCTAACTGCTCTGTCCCCTTGAGCCCTTATTCATATTCAAGTCAGTGGAAAGAGGAAAGGGTGCAGGGGTGGCCACGCTCCTGTGTAAAGGCAGAACCCAGAAGGTGTACACATCTTTTTCTCTCACCTTCATATGCTAGAGCTTAGTTGCATGGTCACACCTAGCAATAAGGGCTGGGAAAGACAGTCTGCATTCTGGGCAAGCAGATGTCTGCTAAAAATTCTGTTATCAAGGGAGAAGGGGAAATTTTATATTGAATGGTAACTCATAACATAAATCTGTTGAGGAACAGCACCCTAACATAAATGCATGCCTGAATATCAGGGTATGTTGGGAAAGGAGTAAACAAGCTGCCTCCATGTCCTGTGATATTCTGTATAAATACTGGATGCTTTAATGTCACCCTGCAGAATACCTTACCATGTCAGGAAACTATTTTATATGTTGAAGTGATGTTGACCAAATGCTACACTTTTTCTTATGGAAAAACAGCAGGGGAGCAAAACCCAATACTGTACTTATCTCTGGACGAATGTAATACATCAATTAGCAACAACTAATTAAAATCAAATATTTTCTCCTCACCCTATCTTTAAAATACATGTAAATTTGGTAGAAGCACACCTGTACCTGAAGTGACCTCATTCCTTTTTATGAACTTCTTCTTCCTTTCTATCTCCTGGATGCCCATATGTGAGCCTTTTAGCGTGAGGAGGCTAACATTGATAGATGGGTGACTTACGAACATGGTAAATTACCAGAAGATAGACTGGACCCAGAGAGGAGGCCGGCTGGAAGAATACAAAAGAGAAGGAAAAAATTGTCCAAGAAATTAAAACCAAAAAGATGGTTAAGCTAAGGCCCCAAGATATGTTGAATGAAAACAAGGACTAGCGGAAGAATTACAGTTTGTTAATAAGCCTGGTATCAGCTGACAAAGAGGGAAGGAATGGAAAGCAGGGTAATTATATATAGCTCTGCAGACAGACTCATACTGACAGTGTGATTTAACACAGAGGTCACGCTAGTTTTAAAGGCATAGGCTTGCTGAGCAGATTGTATTGTTTCTAAACTTTGTTTCCCTGGGTCAAGGATTAGGGCTGGCAGAGAAAAGTTGTGACCAAGTGGAAAGTGGGTGTATAGATGGATAACACGAGGTCTTCTCAGCCATACTTTTAGCTGGATTTGTGTCCCAGGTGAAGCTGGTAGCTTTGTGAGTAGCTCATTTTGTGTCGTTAGCCCTCTGAAAACCGTCAAATTATTTCCTACCATTTAAACGGATTTTGCCTAATAAACAACTGGAAAGCCAAAAATACATTTGCAGATATTTGGGGGTCAAATATGTTGCCTCATAATGAACATGATTCCCCTAAAACCAACTAGAAATGCAAAAACATTGAATTATATGATAAAATATAACGCCAGCTATAGTGTCTTGTAAAATCGATCAGTAATAAATATTGAATGTTTTCAATATCCCAGGCCCCGTGTATTTGGTGCACCACCGTGAGCCAGACAGCAAGAGTTCTTTATGTTGCGAAGCATGTAGTACCTGAAATGATGTTGGAGTTCCCATATAAGGCTTCTGTTTGACTGACACATAAGGCTACCACTGAACAGAGGGAACCATACCGAGAGAGAGAGAGAGAGAGAGAGAGAGAGAAGGGAAGGGGAGGAGGACAGAAGGACAAGAAGGAGGGGGAGAAGAAGGAAGGCAGAAAGAGAGAGACAGAGACAGAGAGAGAGAAGGATAGGCTAAAATAGGATGCCAAGGAAAGCACTGGTCAATTGCTAGGAATAGCAATACAAGTCCTTGACAAAAAGTGGATTCAGAGCAGGTTGGAATCAGATTCTATTTCAACATGATGAAGTTGTAGTTATTGCGAGCAGAAGTTTAGCAAGGAGACAAGGAACACGAATTAGACATCAGCAATTACAGGGTCGGTGGCCATAAATTATTGTTACTATCATTTCACATGAGGAACG
The DNA here is from genome assembly GCF_041296265.1 of Equus caballus. NCBI lineage: Eukaryota > Metazoa > Chordata > Mammalia > Perissodactyla > Equidae > Equus > Equus caballus. The sequence continues at coordinate 34,629,768 of NC_091710.1, read as the reverse complement.
CTGACAACTAGAGCCAGCCCTCAAGGGCTGTATCTCCAACAGCTAAAGGTGAAGCCCTGATAAGCTCCTATCTCAAGATCTTCAAAGGTTTGCACGTCGGGGGAACTTTCCCCGATTTCCTCAGCCAAGTTAGTTGCTTGATTCTCTTTTCACCCATAGAGGACTTATTCCGGTTATAATGTTTACTACAAATTCATTTGATCCCACCATTGCTAACTAAAACATAAGCTCATCGGGGACAGTCTTGTGTCTATAGCAAGTCAATCTTTTGTCTATAGCATCCAGCCCAGGGCTTAGAACCCTGTTCACAAGTGTTTGAATGAATGAATACTCATGTCATAGTAAAAGACTTATTTTCAGAAGACAGTGTCAGGTGTAAAAAGCCTAAGTTAGAAAGATGCAGAAGAAATGAAGCCATACAACCAAAACCAGATATCCCATACTTTATACCATAATCTCCTCTCTGCCATCCCTGGTAGTTCCGTGCTAAAACAGGGCATGAGGGAACAAGAGGGAGAAAAGAATGTGTAAAATCTGGGTCTCTGACGCAACCTTCAAGATTAGGATGATTATTACCCTGTGCCACAAAATAACTAATTAATTATAACTAAGTAGTTCTAAAGTAATCTATGAGTCATAAATGTCATTTATAATCTACTGAATTGTCTCTACAGAGGAGTGGGCAAGGATGATATAGAAGAGGAAAATATTATAATACTAATTCACATTTATTTTTAATTTATCCTTTAATTTTATACGTTTTCTAATGTATATGATATATTAATACAAAAGTATATGTGTTATAGTTTATAAGTAAATAACATACACATGCTCACTGAGGAGTATATAATCAAAAATGTTGGGAGGCTAGCAGTTTAGAAATTCTCTGGCATTTCTGGTTAATGTCAATGAGGACATTGGGAGTGGAGGGGAGTGGAGATGACAGGAATAACAGAGTAAGGGACTGAAGACAAATGAGTCAGAGAAATTGAGGGACATTTATTTAGAGTGTCAGACAATAATAAATTTCTTTTTCATTTCTATGGTGAAAACCACATAAAGTAGGGAGATTTGTTGCCAGGTGCCTTTAAGGCATAAAAATACTCTGAATGAGAGCAATTAGATCTGAACGTTTCTTGTTCCAGATATTTTTGAAAAAATTAGTTATGATGTGTGATGGGCCTCTGATCCAAGCAGTGACTTGGACCAAAACTGCAAATTTACGTTATTAGTAACAAGATCATTAATAAGTTCACATTAACCCAACATCAGCTTTTATTGGAGCAAGAATTAATACACTTTTATGATGTTATTTTAAGTAATTAATGGTTATTTCAGAGCCAATTGCCCATTAGAGGCTATCGTAAGGGTGAAATTGATTTAGTTTCTTCCTCATGGATTTCTGTTACTATAAACCAGGACCGACTTATTAATCTTTTAATACCAACACAACCACCATAGGTTTTGGCTGCCTCCATCGAAGAAATGCCAATATCCACAAAAGCTGGGGTAACTAGCATAAGCTACATAACAGGACCCTGCCTCTTATCTGGGCATGAAACACAATGGTGCCAACAGAATCTGTTCATTTTCTGGCTCGTGTTCTTAGAAATAAAGTACTTATCTCTGCTGCCAACAAGATCTCTATGCCACAGATAATTTTCTACTGTCAAGAAAATTATAGTGCTACTTTAGAGATAACCTCACAATTTTCAAAGGAAATATAAGCAACTCGGAAAGCACACTTTTATTCTTTTTTCAGTTCTATTTCTACATTGGCACAGGAATAAAACTAGTGATTAATGAATCTCCTCAATTTTTGGTTCTATTTTTTGAGCCAGTGGAACTTCAAAAGGGTTTACTTCTTTTTATATACCTTAAAAGTTAACCCAGAGGTTTTTTAAAATAAAGTTAAAATAGCATCATTATTTGGTTTAGAAAATGAATAGCTTGGTCTGAGCTTGATTTTCTAACCAAGAGAGTCAGCTGTGATGAGAAGAAGGAGCACAATCTAAATTGAGGGATGTTCGCTAAACTTTGTGGGCCTTAAATGAAAAACGGAAACACCAGTCCCTACCTCCTAAGGTTTTAGGAACATCAAATGAGAGAAAATGTGACTGAACAGCTGTATAATGCAACCACTAGAACAATGCATTTTTCAACCAAAATTTGAGATGAAGATATGACAGGTAAATAACTGAAGAATTGCAGAATTATTATATCTGGGAATAGCTCAAATTCTAGTGGAATCGATATCCATAGCATACGTGGCCAGCCACGGAAGCTGCTTAAGTTGGAAATTTCTGGAGTGCTGCACGGCTCCTAGTCAGCCTCCACAGCTTTTACTATGAATAGTGCAAGGCATAGAACAAAGTATTAAGCCAATGGACTCTGAACCCAAACCACTTTCCCCACTTACAGCTTTGTGATCTTGTACGTTGCTTATTCTCTCTGGCCTCAGTTTTTTCATCTATGTAATGGGATACTTCACCCTGTTGTTAGGAAGATTATATAAGTTAACATATATAAAGTAATTAAAACTGTGCATGACGTGGTAAAAACAACTTGTGACTTTAGCAATTAATCATAGACCGTTAGTGGCAGTTTCTCTTTGTTTATTTTACAAATTTGCCCTAATTATAGATCTCTGAGAGTAAGCTGGACTGTCTGGGAATAGTTGTGGGGATAGACTGACAAAATTTGAGAGAGGATTTATAAAGTAAGTCAACCCGCATGGACATCTTTGCTATCTGATTATCATTATGTAGTAGAACCTGGAATATGTGTTCATTAACTAAATAAATGTGAAGTACCTTCTCTTTCCCATGCACTTTGCTCTGTGTGGTGTAGAATCTGAATAAGAATTATATATGCATCCTAACCTGAAGGAGCTTATGCGTCGGTAGGGGCGAGGAAACATAACAAAATGTTCAGTTAAACTAACTTTAATATAACTATTACTATTAGAGCCTAATGTAGTATTAGGTTTTGAATTTGTTTGCTACAAGAACAGTAACATCATGGTTCAACCTAATCCAAGGTAGAAAGTATTAAGACCTATGGAACTAGGGCATGACAGGCTAGGAGAGGGATCCCATCCAGACGAGGAGGGCAGGGAAGGCTTCCCCACGTGGTGCCCGAGCTGAGCTTTGAAGGACGTGAAGACTTTGCACTTGTGGGAATGAGGGAAAGGAATCCCTGTGTGCCTATTTTGACTGTCCTTGAGAAATACAATTTTTTTATTTTCTTAAGATACACAGACTTGAATCTGAAAGTAAGTGAAATAAGCAAATCCTTCAAAAAAAACCATTATGTAAACAGACACTTTCAAAGGCTAAGGTTTTCTTTGCAAACTATTTCGTGGTGATATGAAAATCAGAAGAGGATGACAGCACTCCACATGCTGGACTTTACCTTAGGCAAAGCAACTTTCTGTTTTCAAACTTAGGTTTTTAGCCAAGTAATTTCTGGATTTACTTTATCAAAAATAAGTAAATAAAGGCCAACTTGGTGCCTGAGTGGTTAAGCCTCCATGCGCTCCACTTTGGTGGCCCAGGTTCGCGGATTTGGTTCCCGGGTGTGGACCTACTCCACTCAGCAGCCATGCTGTGGGGGCATCCCACATGCAAAATGGAGGAAGACTGGCAATGGATGTTAGCTTAGGGTGAATATTCCTCACACACACACACACAAGGTACATAAATAATCTAGATTTGAACATACTAATGGGTCCTGAAAAAGATCCATGTTAATTTGCTGCCCAGCTAGTGTCAGATTAGTTTGCAGAAAATGAAATGAAGATTGTGGAAATTTGCTTGATGACCAAACAAGATTGGGAGCTACATGAACAAAATGGTTCAACTATAAAATGATGATGAGATGAGATGGTGAGCCCCGCTAACTCTCATACGCTCATAGATACGCAAGAATGATCTCTGGAAGGCTATTAATTAATTTTTTCATAATTATGGATGACTGTAATGAGACAATTTAACAGTGTAACTGACTAAAAGTGTGAGAATTGAAAAAGCAAGACAGTAATTCCTTTCTGGTTAAAAATTCAGTCCTGGTTATGATGTTTCATAGTCCACTCACATATCGGCCCAAAGCACAATCGAAAATTTTCTTCAGAGTCACTTTGAAGAGGTACCCAAAGGTATTTCAGTCAGAGTGTAGCAGACGGAAAGTGTACTTCATAAATATCTGATAAAAGATAAAATCTCAATTTTCACCTTACCTGACTATAAATCAAGACATTCTTTAACAATAAGAGCACATGGGCTCTATGAGTGATGTGATGGATGACCATCCGTTCAGAGGATGGCCTTCAGGGACCACGCTGATCCTCTTCTGTTGCTCCACGACAAACTCTGAGTGGGAAAGATTAGGGGCCAAGCATGGCGTGCCAGATAACAGCCTTCATTTCCAACATTATTTAAATATTATTAGATTAGATGTCAATTTACACCACAAAATCCATTTCTGAATTTCTGAAAGAGTTCAACTTTTTCTTAAGTGAATTATGAAGTTTATTCCTGCCAAACCGATAGCAGGAATGCTAAGGGTGAAATAAATTCGCCTAACAAAATATATATACACATATATATATAAATTTAATACATATGTAATACATACATATGAATTATATACATATTTAAATTAATTTTCAACATCTGCAATAATCAAGCACAATCTGAGATGTGTATTTGGCTTCCTGCAATGAGTACAGTCTTTATTGAGACTTGGAGTACAGGAGGTCACAAAACACACAGACACTGAGTGGTCACTACCACAGGGACATTAGCGAGGTGGTTGATGATGGTGTTTTGCTCCCACGTGTTTCCAAAGGAGAGGCAGAAGGAAACCAGAAGCTGGCTCAGCCTCAGCGGTAGATATCACCTTTGGGGCCTACAGACCATTTTCTCACCCACCCCCACTCCCCAGCAAAGGCACAGAGAGATGCAGTCAGAGTCAACACATCCGACTGGTACCTACGTTAAGAAACGAACAGCTGAGCTTTTGGGTGCAGAGTAGTTATTTCTAACAGGATGCATTTGCCATCGCGTAGATGGGACTTTAATTTTCATTCCTTTCTTCAATAATATCCTTTGCATTTTGTCTTCATTTTCTGTAAGATGGTAACATGATGTTTAATGTCCTGCTACGTGTTCGTTTACCCAACAAACAAGACCTTGTTCAGTGGACTAGATTGTTGTAGGCAGCATCTTACGAACAAACATGGGATGAGAGACAGAGAATTTGCTTTTCATAGGTTCATGGAATGTTCCAGCTGGAGGAGACTTTAAACATCCTTGCATTTCACTTTAACTGGAATAATGTGAGTGTATTGACAGGGCCAAGGAGCTGTAATTTAGAGTGTTAATAGTGGTATGTCCTGTTACCAATGCAAAGTTGCTGCCCCACGGAGAAGATGCTGAGTTGCATATTATCATGCAAAAGCTATAATTTAAAAGTAATCAGAAAGAATTGGCCAACATCGAAATGTAACACAAACCTAATATTAAGGTTTTTTTGAACGATGAAAGGAAATGTTTTATCCTTCTATTTCAGACATTTGTCCACTACGTGTGCAGAAAGAAAAAAAAACAGTTTTGAGAATTTAACTACCATTTCAGGTATATGCTGACATAAATATAAAAGAAATTTTTAAAAACTGAAAATACAATCTGAAATTGTTTGTTTTTCTCAGCTTCTCCTGGGTTTCTAGTTTTATAATAAAAAGTTGCTCTTTCCTGAGGCATGAATTTTCATTTAATTCAATTATTCTGTACTCTTTCCCTGTGATCAACATAGACTTTTATCATAAATATTATCTCTATCCACTTAGAAGTTACAAAGTGCTTTCTCTCAGATGTCCGCAGTGTTTGGGTTGAGGCATGACAAATTTTAAACAAGCTGAAAAGTATTTCAAACAAGTTCCATACTGTGAGCAATCGTTCAGGAGGGCAGGGGAGAAAGGAAACTAGCCAGTGGATTTCAGTATAATCTTCATGCAAATTTTTCTTTTAAACATATTAGTAATCATGTAAAGCACTAGAGTTTTGTACTTAAAATTCTGTCTACACTAGAAAGAAAGGGCATGCTAAGCTGTACATCAGCCTGTCCTGGGCAACTTAAAATGGAAGTAAATCTATTTTTCACATGCAATACCTTATAGCTATTGTAATCCTAAATTTCCAATCCTGGCCACTGAGATAATTTATTTTCTTGATAGAGAATGAAGGGACAATAGTCGTATTGCTTATGAAATTTAATTCCTAACCTTCACATAAATCGTTTAAGAGGATTAAATTTACTCACGAGATGTCAATAGATAGGTCACTACATTGATAGAGTCAGTGATGCATGTGAGCTGCTGCCCAATATTTGTGCCTCCAGTATTTCCTTTTAAAGTGAGAGAGCTGTACAATACTGAGCGGGAGCTCTGATTATTATAGAGATCATGATAGCAAAAGTTGGTGCACATAAAGTTGTTTGAGTAAGGGGAGGAGAGGTGGGAATGGTGGATAAGAACAGGCTCAAAGTGGGAACATTTAATGCTACTATTTGTTATCAACCTACATTGAAGTCATTTTGCATATATTGTTTATGATGGAAGACTAAAACGGAATATTGTGAATAATAAAAATGACCACACTATGGTTTCCTACACCATATCAGGGTTCATGGAAACAAAATAAAAGTCAGTCTCTACTAAGGAGGAAATGGTAGAAGTGTGTTAATAGAACCAGGAACCCCTGCAATTGAAGGGGAATACAAAGCAGACACCAAGTCATGCTCAAAGTACCAAAGAGGTGTAGCCAACACACTTCAGGTGTATAATAACCTTTACAGGGATTTCTGTCATTGTTCTACATTGCAAGTCCAGGGAAGTCGTACTTGACACTGTGCTTTCAAGTAATTGTTACCATTTCAACCACTTAATAAAACTCCATGCTGGAAGAAATATTAGCAAATTAGCAAATATGTCACCCTGAGGTTGCTGGTCAGGCCACTTTCAGGCCCATGGTAATCTCCCCTCTGCATGTCAGTTATTATATTATGCACCCTACCCACCGCTGTCATGGTCAGTGGGCATCCAGGTGAGAAGGAGCAGACTGGATTTTTTTCCCTGATGGGCACTGCTGTTCGCCAGAGGGACTGCTTATGTTCAAAGTGACATATTTACCTTCTCCCACTGTTGCTGCCTTAGTTCTCTCTGGAGAGAATCCCATTGCCACTTTGATAACACCCTTCTGCATTCCTGACCTCCTTCTTGTGAAACTTTCTGGAACCAAAAGAACTAAAAAGGTACATATAATTAAGAGTGAGTCAGAGGCAATATCCACCACCCAAATGTACAGTCCCATCCTTTCACTTAGGAAGGAGTTTAAAAAGCCAAATTTACTTTGACAATGCAAATTAAAGTGTGCGAATAGCTCTAAGAACTAGAGGAAATCAATCTATATATAAAAGACGTTTCAGAAATTCAAAATGCTTACTAAAAATTGCAGTTAGATTCATATTTTTACATGTCTGTATATACCTGTGAGCTAGTCATTGTTCTAGAAAGTTAGATTCATATTGTTACATGTCTATATATACCTGTGGGTAAATCATAGTTCCAGAAAGTTGTAGAAAAATGAAAATTTAGAGCTTTGGAATCTATCTTCACTTTAGAAACACTGTAGAAATGCACCTGTGAGTTTAGCTGTAATTAGCAATTGTTATAAAAAGAGTAATTCTACATCCTCAATATTTCTCACCCAGATCCCATGAAATCCCCGACCATCTCTTGCTCTAATTACTGCAACACCATCATAACAGTTTCTTTGGGTCCAGTCCTAATCCCCACCAATCTAGTCTCCGTACTGCGGTCCAAATTATCCTTAGACAATGCAAATCTGTCCCTCTCCCCTCCATAGCTTTAAAATTCTAATATGCCAGACAAGGTTTTCCAGGACAGTCACAATCTGGGCCCTGTTTACCTATGCGATCTCATTCTGTGCTTCTCTTCGTTTCACATTTCACAGTTTACATTAAACTTCTCCCAGTTACTCAAGCTCATCATACTCTTGCTCTTACCCTGAAAGCTCTCCCCAGCCCACCTTCCTACCCTTGCCATTCATCAGGTGTCATCTTAAATGTCACTTCACTCAAAAAGTCTTCCCTGAACCCTTCAGACTGAATTAGAGTCTCCTTCCGGGTGTTTTCTGTGCATGCTAGCATGCTGTAACCCCCTGTATGTATGCTAGCATAGTGTCACACGGTGTTGGAATTTTCTGTCCACTTATCCATACTGTAGTGATTGTATTGTAACCCCCAAAAACATATGTGCATGTCCTAACCCCTGGAACCTTTGAATGTGACCTTATTTGGAAAAAGGGTCTTTGCAGAAGCAATTAAGTTAAGGATCCCAAGATGGGATCATCCTGGATTACCTGGGTCAACCCTACATTCAGTGCCAAGTGTCCTCATAAAAGAAAGAAGAGGAGAAGGCACAGACACACAGAGGAGAAGGCCATATGAAGATGGAGGCAGAGACTGGAGTGATGCAGCCACCAGCCAAGGAACACCTGGACCCACCAGAAGCTGGAAAAGGCAAGGAAGGATCCTCCCCCAGAACCTTCTGGGGAAGCCAGGTCCTGCCAGCACACTTTGATTAATCTGGCCCCAGAAACTGTGAAAGAAAAAATTTCTGTAGCTTTAAGCCCTAAATTTGCAGTAATTTGTTATGCCATCCTCAGGAAACTACACTTCAAACTAAATTCCTTAAGGCAGGGACCAGCAGACTCGTAATTGATTCAGCATTCTCCCCTTAGTGCCTAGCATATGCCTGGCCTAGAGTGGGAGTTACTGCATTCCTGTAGATCGACTGATGAGTGAAGACAAGCACAGCACTTCACACATTGTCTTAGTGAATAGTAGTAATTAACACAATTCTTTTCACTGTCTTCTTTTTCCAATTAAGTCACTTAATCACCTCACACTATATTTCTTCATCTTTAATTCAACCTGACAGCTCTTTAAAAATTAAGTAAAAAATAACTGTAAACTATGGTGAATAATATGAAGACATTTCTACATAAAATGTACCTTATTTTCTTTGAGAGATAGCGTGCTTTCCATAGTTGTAAGTAATTATACGAAGTCAAAATTCCTGAGTCAATTCCAAGCTTTAAATTGCCTCACTGTTTAACTTGAAAAAAGATACTTCCAGTAAGATAGCATTGGTTCATTTATCAACTACCTATTTTTATCTTATTATTATATAAGTGATACCTGCACACAGTCAAAAAGTAAAGTATAAAATGAAAAGTTAAATTTCCTCTCTGACTAGTCCCATTCTTCCAAAGACTACTTTTATTAACTGTCTCCAATTCTGGTTCATAACTATAACTATAACCTAACTATAAATACATGCTTTTATTTGTATTTATTCATTAATGACATTACATGGAATTTGTGATGTCTATTTGTGAAAGATGAAGGGTTTCACTTGTGTATTGACTGCTGTATTAGTTTGCTAGGGTTACGGGAACAAAGAACCACAAATTGTGTGCTTAAACAACAGAAATTTATTGTCACAGTTCTGAAGACTAGAAGTCTAAGACCAAGGTGTCAGCAGGGTGTTGGCTGTGACAGAGAGTCTGTTCCATGCCTGTCTCCTAGCTTCTGGTGGTTTGCTGATGATCTTTAGTGTTCCTAGGCTTGTAGACTGATCTCTGCCTTTATGGGTTTTTTTTTTGGTTTTTTTTTTTTTTTTTGAGGAAGGTTAACCCTGAGCTAATATCTGCTGCCTTTCCTCCTAATTTTTGCTGAGGAAGACTGGCCCTGAGCTAACATCCATGCCCATCTTCCTCTCCTTTGTATGTGGGACGCCTGCTACAGCATGACTTGCCAAGCAGTGCATAGGTCCGCACCCAGGATCTGAACTGGCGAACCCTAGGCTGCCAAAGCAGAACATGCAAACTAAACTGCTGAGCCACTGGGCCGGCTCTTCTGCCTTTATGTTCTTTGTGTTCACGTGGCATTGTGTGTGTGTGTCTCTATCCAGACTGCCCCTTTTTGCAAGGACACCAGTCATTTTGGAGTGGAGGCCCACCGTAGACCAGTATGACTTCATAAATTTTCAACATATCAATTGATAGGGTGGGAGGAGACACAATTCAACCCATAACAACTGCTTATATTGTGCCAAGCACAAACGATGTAGGGACTAGAACAATGGGCTGACAAATTTCCTATCATCAAAAACTTACATTTCAGTGGAATTTAGTGTTCTCATACTAGCTCAAAGCTTCTCCTCTGTACCTACTGATTTTATTGTTTATGTATTTTTTACTTCTTCTTGGCATTTGCTTTCATGAACATGCCTGCTAAATAAAATACTTATTCCTCTATTTGTTGATTTATCCATTTTAAATAGTATTTATTGTATTTCTATTTCAAAAGTTTAGAAAATTGGCACTTATCCCTTAGTCTCTCTTTCCCCTGCTCTGTCTCCTAATTTTTGTTGATAATATTATTTATATATTTTCAAGATTTGAGCATATGCGGTCTCCCTTGTGGCTATAAATAATTGTTCCATGCTTCATCTTTAGGTGAACGATAAAAATTCAAATCCACAAAAGGCTTTCTCATATGTAAATATCCACTCCAGAACAAAAGAGTGAAATTGGACCCACATAGAAGCAGATATAAGGCACGTTGTTAAAAGAGGGATCACCCAGGCATCAAGGTCTAATAAATTTTCTCTTAAATTCCTTCTACTTTGTTCCCATTTTCTATGTCACACAACTTTCTAGTATCCATGTTCTGCATCTTTCTTATAGTCTTATTTCCCTGGTTGACATATCTCTTTGAATGTCTTCATCACGTAGCTGTGCATAGTTTTTAAGTTCTTTTACGTCTATAGGGGTCATTATTTTGCTCATATTTTAATTAATAATTAAACAGGCTTAGAACTCTAGGCTCATTTTTTTCCTTTAAGAAACTAGCTGACACTCCTCAACCCTCCTGTGACCCCGTATTTAAGATGTGAAGATCTATGTCACACTGATAACTTGGTTTTTGTAACTTATTTTTAAGACTCTGGGTGTTCTTAAGATGTTTTCTTTATCCTTGGAGTTATAGAATTTATCAGGATGTGACTAAGAGGAGCTTTGATTCTTTTGAGTGACGCCTAACGTTTACTAAGATCTTTCAATCTGAAAAGTCATGTCTTTCATTAGCTCATTCCTCCCAATATTTTATGAGCCTTACCACCTCCCATTGTTTCTTCCCAGAATTCCTATTCAATGCTTTTGAATAACCTGTATCTATGTCTCTTAACTTCTATCTGTTATTTGATGTTTCCTTGTATTTTTGCTTTGTCTACTGTGAGATTTCCTTGACTCACTGGACCAGATCAGCCACTTGGTGTTCAGACATATCCATTTTCTTATTCGCTATCCATTGAAATATTTATTGTGTAAGTCATATTTTCAACTTACATAGCTCTTTCTTGTTTTCATTCAATTACCTAGTCAATAAATAGTTACTGACACATGCTATGTACCAAGCACTCTTCTGAATGTGAGGGATACAAAGTAACATCTTTGTTCTCAAGGACCTACTTTCTAGCCTAAGGAAGCAGAAAATAAATCAACAAATTAATAGTAAACCAATTAAGGAGTAGAATGAATAAATGAAGGAAAAGAGTCAAAGAATAGGATACCGGAAGCCATGTGAAGAAGCTGTTTCTAAAAGAAGAGTGAAATCAAATGTTTCAAATGCTGTGGGTGGATCAAGAATAAACCTGGCATTTAGCAGCACAACGTCCGTTGGCCGGCTTGTTCACAGCCATTTTAGTGGGGACAGATGCTTGTTTTTAGTGGGTTCAAGAGCAAAATGGAGAATAGGAATTGAAGAAAGTGAGCAAAGCCAACTATTAAATAATGATTAATTAAATTAATATTTGTTATAAAAGAAAACAAAGAGAGTGGAATCCAGAGGAAGATGTGGAGTCAAGCGAAATTCTTTCTTTTAATTTTTAATGGAAGAGGTTTGGACATCATATTTGGAAGCTGATAGAAATGACCCAGTAGAGGAAATATCATTGCTACAAGAAAGGAGTTCTAGAAATGACGTCCTTGCCCTGATGAGAGAGGAGGGGATCCAGTGTCTAGTAGAGAGATTGGGCTTATATTGGTGCTGAAAGTTCACACCCATAACAAAAGGAAAAGTGAAGAATATGGGGCATGTTCTCTGTTCCCTCCTTATTAGTAGCATGTTCATGTTTTATAGACGCAATTCTCTCAAATCTCTCTGAGAATACTAATTACAGGAAGAATTTAATGTGAAGTTTAGAGATTTTTAATGTGGTGGTGTTACCTGAATTATTTCTTTTTGTGCAGTGGTCTGTTTCCCTGCTATTGATTTTTCTTTAAGATTTAGTGATTTTGGTTAACCTTTCCTAGTTATGGCTAAGGAAAATTGGTTAGAATAGGTAAGTGGTGTGTGATCTCTCTTAGATTCTTGTAGAAATATTTCTGTGTCCCCAGTTTCATGTCTCCACTCTATCCACATGCTCAGCTCAGCATGAGGAGGTACTATAATAAATTCCTTGCGCTGGATCCAGTTTGTTTTCTCTTATTCTAGTTCATTCTCAATAGTATAATCAAATTTAACCTTCCTAACAAAATTGCATCATCAGGTTATTTCCTTTCATGACAAGTTAACCCAATCTGTTAGTTTTTATCAAATGAACATCATATCCCCGAGCTTACATTTTGAAGTCCTCTATATTTAGTCTTTGTTAAAATTTTATGCTTACTTTCACTACTCTAACAAGTCCTACAGAAACGCACAACAAATCCAAGCTCTCTGACCACCATCGTTCTCAGACTCTCTTAGAAGTCAAACTCATTCTGCTTTCTTTAAGTTCCCAAAGCTGCATCTTCCTACCTCTCTCCCTGAAAATGTCTTCACTGAGAAAAGAAGTAAAATGAATGAAAGTTAATAATTATTTTTCATCTTGTTTGAGGATGAACCTAAGAAATGCCCTGATTTGGTGGCACTATACGCTCATTGACGATAGAAAGTATATGTTTCCCTGTGTAGTTTCAGTGGTCAGTACGTTATAGTAAGAAACGAAGTTGTCTAGTGGATGGATGGATGGATGGATGGATGGACGAATGGGTAGGCTGATGGATGGAAGAATGAATGAGTCTATACCTCCCCAGCCACAACTGACTACAGAACTGTCTCCATTTTTAGTAAGGCTGATGTAGGAGAAAAATAAAACTTCCCTTGCTATGTGTCTGGAAGAAGAGAAAAAGAAAGGCTATGCTGTCTTCTCATGTCATTGACTCTGATGTTTTAATCTTCATTGATTTCAGGTACATGAAAGAGTGTATCCCACAATAAAATCATAATTGTTTGAGAAACATATATTTTTGTTAATCCATTCAATCATTGATTCATACATTTAGCACTTTTTTTTTTTTACCATCTAACATATGGGCATTATGTTAGTTGCTAGGCAATCAAACATGAATGAGTTACTGTCATTCTCCTCAAGAAACTCAAAAACCTTGAAGGAAAAACATTCATAACTCTAACTTTTAGTGTGGTGACTATTCATCCTCATTTCTCTGGCCACTCTGGTTTATGTGTGTTGTCCCCCTTTTACTGTCTGAAGTGTCCCATTTAGGTGACAAATTACATGACGGACTTATGTACTAGCCATACTAAAAAGAATTATGGCATGGATGTATGTGTAAAAGTAAAAATGTTCCTTGTTTCCTCTTCTAAATTTAAATTTCTTAGAGGGTTAAGAAAATTCTGTTGAAATTATTAGAATATATTTTCTAGGGCTGGCCCCGTGGCCGAGCGGTTACGTTCACACACTCTGCCTCAGCGGCCCAGGGTTTCACTGGTTCAGATCCTGGACGTGGACATGGCACGCTCATCAAGCCGTGCTGAGGCAGCATCCCGCATGCCACAAGTAGAAGGACCCACAACTAAAAATACACAACTATGTACCGGGGGGCTTTGGGGAGAAAAGGGAAAAAAAATCTTTAAAAAAAACAAAAAAGGATATATTTGCTTATGTTTCTAGTTTTCCTAATATTTTGAAAACTTTAATCTTTTTGATAGATATTAAGCTTTCAATAACTGGCATAATGCTTTTAAAACAACATGAAAAATAAAGCTCTTACAGCTGGGTCCACAGAAAGCCATGGAAGAGCTAATATTCACAAAGCAATAAATGATACTAATCAGGTTTCTGAAGCAATACTAAAATAATTTCTCATTTATTCTATTTAAAGTTCAAAGCTTGTTATTTTTAAAAGGATACATTTCCCTCATCACAATTCACCCTGATAGCTACTTTTTGCTTCAAGAAACAACCTACTCACTTTTCTTATTCCCTGGAAGATGGTAAATATACTGAGAACTGGTTGTCTTGTAGAAGTTTCTAGACCACCCATTCAGAATTCAGCGGAGAACTGGTTATGAAATAATGACCCAAGCATGTGAGAACTAAAGAATGTACTAAGCTGAAGGAAATATTGAGAGTTTAGGTTCATCCTCTTTAGAGTTTGCGTGATTTCACTCATAGCTGATTAGTTTCCGAAGATGATATCCTAGTTTCTTTCACACCACCAGCTCCGTTCTTAAGGCCATATACCCAACAATTGTCAATCACTGACCTCAGTCTGTAGTGTGTTCTTCTGAAGATTTGAGTAGCTGCCTCAGGGTTTGTATTTCCTTCAATTTACCTCAAAGTTGAAATACACCAAAGGGTCTCCCCATCTCTGGGAGAGATTTTGTGGTTACAGTTGTGTCTTTCTTTCCATTGTGAAACTACTACTGTTTATTATCTTTATTTTCTATGGTTGCTATTCATAATAGGGTCTTTTATTCACTTTCTTTCTTTAATTCACTAAGTCAGTCCAAAAATCTCCACGGCTTCTGGGCACATGCTAAGAATAACAGGAAATTCATTATTTTAACCACTATTTTTTAGCCAAAGACCTGATAGGAAAGATGGTCTTTTTCTGCGCTCTCAAAATAAGAAGACTAAAGTCCTCTTGAATCAAAATTGAAAATCAAAGTTTTTTTCAGAATAAAGATTTTCAGAAAGAAACTTTAAATATTAACGTATCTGTACTGTATTATAGGAAACACCTCTTTTTAAAGGCTATTTTAAACAAATTCAACCTGAGACAGCACATTTAAGTCAGAAAAGGAATGCCAGCTACAAATATTTAGAAACTTACTACTTTTTAAAATGGAAAGCATAGTTTGGTTTTCTTTGTTTATAAAAAAATGCCATTTTAATTATGTCACTATCAAAATATGTTTTCATTCAACCATTAATACCTGCATTTTGATTTGGTATAACATCGCAGGAAATTTAGTGACCAAATAAAAGAAAACCAAGGGAAAAACTTTGGGAATTAATCTCAGAGATCTTTGATTCTCACTAAACCAGACTGACAAATTTTCACATACATGCTGCAGAACAGGAACACTGAACCTGTTATTGTTTCTCATGTTCTGATGGAAGGCGCACAGAGTTAGCTCATGGACGAGTGCTGTTCCCATCCCAGCTCTGACAGCCCCTCTGACCTTGAGCAAGTCAGTCCCCTCCCCAAGCTTGTCCTCTCATTATTCCAGGGAGGATGTCGAATTAGGAAACCTTTATGTCCCTCCAGCCCCCTACTTCTCTAATTTCCATATAATTGTTGGTTAGTCAATTGTGTTTGTGTCTTAACATAATGATTCTTGTTTATTTGTCAGTGTTTACCCCCAGGCATTAGAATTTCTCACACACACAAAAATATTGTCACTTCGCCTGAAAAGTTATAACAGTGTCACTAAAAAAGAGACTTCAAAATTTCTCTTCCGAAAATCTGTCTTCCTTTTCCATGTGGATGGTTTCCTCGCAGATTCCACCTGAGCACTGGTATCTTTCTTAGTCTGCTCAGGCTGCTATGACAAGATACCATAGACTAGGGTAGCTTAAACAATAGACATTTGTTTTCTTACAGTTCTGGAGGCAAGAAGTCTGAGCTCAGGGTGCCAGCATGTTTAGGTTCTGGTGAAGACTCTCCTCCTGGCTTACAGATGGCTACCGTCCCACTGTGCCCATGCACAGTGGAGAAAGGAAGCTCTGATGTCTCTTCCTGTTATTATAAGGACGCTAAGCCCCTCATGGGGGCTCCACCTTCGTAATCTCATCTAAACCTAATTACTTCCCAAAGACCCCACCTTCTACTATCTTATATTGGGGTTAGGGCTTCAACACATGAATCTGAGGGGACACAAACATTCAATCCATAGCAGCATCTCTCGACGTATCAGATCAACATATTACCCTCTGCCCCACACCACAATGTTCAGCATCACATAGTCCACCCCTTGATGGTTCTCTAATTCCTTCATATCTGTCCCTTCAACTATAACCTCTTTAGGGGAAAGACAGATTTCTCTTTTTTTCCTTGTTCCTACAATGATTAGTATTCAGGCATCAGTAAATATTTATTGATAGATTGGTGGATCCTCTATAGTGCTGAGTGAAAGGTTTTATCAAAAAAAAAGAAAAGGAAGTTAATAAATTTGAATTTGTAAGGGCCATGTACTTAGCACTCTGCTGTAATAAAACCATCCATATATTATAACACAAGTTAATCCTTTAATAGTCAATCTTTGTATTTCTTATGAAGAGGGAATCTATGCTACTAGAAGAGATGTTTCAATCACCCTTTAGCAAATTGTATATTTTTACATTCTCTGGTGTCTTAAATTCTCCCAATGAAGGATAACCCAGCAAACCATTAGGGAGTTTCAACTATGTCCTCAGAGACTAATGCTGAAGACTTCTGTGGAGACACAGGCCAAGTCCAACAGTGTGTAAAGAATTCTCAGAGATTAATGATCATCTGTTCAAGATATTTAATGAATTCCTAAGCAAGAATATGAGTTAATTTTATACTGTTTAGAGTAAGTTATAGAAAACTAAACATTGAATGAAAACATAAATACTTCTGCAAAATTTCCATCTTCTCAATCCCTCACACATTCTCCTCCCCCAAGAAAATGAACAACCCACCCCTTCACTCATTGTACGTATGTAATTATACGTACGTGTACTTCTGTAGTGAGAACAGCATTAGTTTCTTCTGGAAGGAGACAGATTCCTAAGGTGAAGGACATTGCTCCCAGTCTCTCAACCATTCCCTGGGAAAGTTAAAAATAAGTCCCACTGAAAAAATAAGTTGGCACTTGTTATTTGAGAAAATTGCTTTATTCCAGGAACTGCCTCATGTAGCAGAAATTTATTTACCATCTGTGTGGACTTTAAAAATTTTCCATCTTAACTGATACACAACTGAAATAGAAACAGACTTTCCGTGCGTAGGTTTTCCACAAGCCTCAATTTTTTAAAGGGTGTTAGCTAAGAAACTTTTGGGATTTTTGTGGTCCCATGAGTGGGAGAGCTCCATGACTGCCCCTCGGCGTTGAGATCTTCTTCTTCAGAAGGGCCCCAGGCTGATGTCACTGAGTAAGGATGGAAGTGACTTGGGGGTGGAGTGGAAGGGTGGGGTGGAAAGGGTTGGACGATCTGCCAAGGAGCATTCCAGGGACTTTGCTGAAAGTCGTTCTTTATTTCAAACGGCCATTAGAATAGTTACCTAGCACATTATGCTCAAATAATAAAATAAAAGTCCCTTGGGCAATAAATTACTTTTTCCTGAACTGCTTTTAAGTTGTATAGTCAGATAAGACAAATATGCTTTCCTCTTCCTCAGCTGTATCAAAGGATTATTTTATTCAAATGTTTTATTAAATTCTTCCACAGGAGGAAGTCACTTTGTTCACTGAGGGAAAAAAATGAGATTGAATGGGTAGCTGAGCACAAGTGGATTTATTGTTAAGGAGTGCTTTATATAAACTACAGAAAATCAAGGGAAATCCAAGTGCCACTTTTTTTTTTTCCTGAGGAAGATTCACCCTGAGCCAGCATCTATGCCAGTCTTCCTCTGTTTTGTACGTAGGACACTGCCACAGCATGGCTGGTGAGTTGAGTAGGTCTACGCCTGGGATCCGAACCCACGAACCCAGCCCACCAAAGTGGAACATGCGGAACTTTAACCACCTGGCCCCAGGACTGGGCCCCAATTGCCACTTTTTATACACAATTAGCTGCTCTGCCCAGATGTTTTCTCACAAACTGAGTAATTATAACATTATTCTGGAGGATAGAAACTAGAGTTGCTTGTATATTTAATTCTCTTCACAATTTATGCTTTCCCTCCAGGACAACTCAAGAGCTTTTGACCATTGGGTTATCTGTATAGACTTTTAGCAAAACCATGTCACATTTCTTGAACATGCAATTTTAGCAACTATTAGAAGGTCAAAGTCATATCAAATTATGTAGGTTATATATTTCAATAATATCTTCCAATCATTTTTATTGCAAACTTTTATGTTAATCTTAACTTTCAAACATAAATTTCAATAAAACTTTTAGGATATGGAAAGTTACACAACCTGTCTAAAATTTACCTTTGCAAATACCTGTAACTCCTACTAATTGAGCATTAACTACATGCGAGCACCAGATCCTACTCTTTGTAAGCATTGTCTCATTTAATCATCACAACAACTTACAAATTAGGTACAAACTGGTAGATGAAAAAATCGAGGTCTTGACAAATAAGTGACATACTTTCAGGTCACAGAGTAACTGAGTGTCAGAGTTATTATTCAGATATCTGTGGGTCAGGGCTCCAAAGCCCATTATTCTGACCACAGTACAGACTTGAGGACCAGGCATTCATGAGAAAACTCAATTTTAAGGAATACATAGGATTTTTTTAAAAAGCAGTATTTAAGCCTTTTAAGCTTTATTTAAAATATTTCAAGGCTCTGTTTAAAATATAGCAGACTTCAGAACTTCCAAGATGATTGTTTATCTACAACATCGAAAAGAGAGGAGCTTTTTTCTTTGACCTGTACATTGGACAGTGGACCAGTGAGAATCTAAAAAGAAATGCTACTGTTCAGGCCACAGTCACTATCCAATGCTTTCTCCCTCCTAGGAAACGGTGCTGCTGTGCAATTCATAAACGATATAAACTGTAAGAGAGGGGAATCTGGAACCAGACAAAATTCAGTTTGATTCCTGGATCCCACCACATATTAGACTGGGACACTGAGAAAGTTATTTAATCTGTTGGTCCTGATCTTTTATCTGTGGAGTTGGAGTAGCAATGAGACATAAATATGGAAAATGATTATGGAGAAATTGGTCACAAAAGAAGCAAATAGATGGTAGCAAAGCTAATGATGATCCGGCTCATGAGAACTGAGGGTGGGCAGGTGTATGTGGTACCAGGAAAATATAAGAAGTACACGTGTAACTGAATTCCACCATATTCCTGAAAAACAACAACTGTTTCTACAAGAACAAAAACCGATTACATCCTTATTCCACCTCCCCTCAGCATTAATGTGTTACTGCTTTGCACATTATTTTTCACATCTTAGTAGTTTTAAGGTAAAAGAATGGAATTGAGGTAAAATAAAATCAAGAGTCCAATCTCTTACTTAAATTGCTGTTGTATCTTGGGCAAGTTAGCCTCTTTGTGTCAAAATTTCTTCAAGGTAAATGTGTGGTAATAATTCCTACTTTACGTCATTATTAAAATGACTGAAAGGGAGGCTTCACCTTTACAGCAGTATTGCCTGAAAAGAACTTCATTTGTCAGTTCACCGAAGCTCTGGAAAGGACGAATGCTTTCAGATACCGTTGGTCTTACAAGGGATAGGGAAGATCACCAATGAACCTCTCGCCCGGAAACATGACAACAACACGAGCTAATGATAAAAGGCAGACCTGGAGCCTTGATAGGACGGTGAATAGTGGGCAGACAGGAAGAACAAGGTTGCCTGAGGACTGATGCCAAGAGCAGCACTGCAACCAAAAAACTGAGTCTTGAGCCAGCCTCAGGATGGGAAGGGGAGCCCAAGCTGAGCTACAACCTCAAGCTGGGTAGTATCTCCCAGCTACTGGCAGAAGCAAAACTTCGCAGCAAAAAAGTGCCCCCGTCCCCAATTAAGACCCACAGAGTTCCCATATGTTAAGATCCGGCAATGAGACCCAATTACAAATTACAAAACAAAGAACGTAGCTACGATAACTGAGAGTAAGTCAGAGAGGGATGCTCAGAGTTAAAAGTCACAAAGTTCCTTGTATCTTTCAGGAAAGTGGGGGTTGAGACATACATACAATTTTAGATTATATAATAGAAATTTGCCATGGTAAAATGTCAAGGATAATCAATAAAGGAATAGAAATAGGGTGAATAAATTCCAGAGAACGAAATGAAATATAAACAAATAAAGTCAATCAATACCCAAACGAAAGCAAAATATATTAAAAATAGGATGAATAAAATATAAAAATGTTAAAATGGTATAACAAAATCCAATTATATCAATAATCACAATAAATGTAAATGGACTTTAATAATCAACTAAAAGTTTATTATGGGGAAAAAATCTCCAGCCAAATCTTATTTACAAAATATGTAAAGCATAAGGACTTGGAAAATTTGAAAGGAAAAGAAACAATAAAAGGTAAATACAAATGAAATAAACATATTTAAGACAAAGCAATCATTAAAGTCACCACATAAAATTGTTAAGTCACCAATATTGATAAAAGTTTCAATTCACTGTGAAGATATAACAACTTTAAACTGCATGCAACAGATAAAATAGACTAAAAATATATAAAGAAAACTTTAAAATAACTAGATAGAAATTTTGAAAAATGTACAATTTTGGTGGTAAGCTATTAGCTCTCTTAAATATTGAGAGTACAAGTAAAAAGATTAATAAAGAGCCAGATGATTTAAGAAACACAATAATCAAGCTTAATCTGATACACATATAGAACTCTGCACACAATAATTAGAACATATATTCTTTTCAATCACACATGGAGTATTTTGAAAATTGATATTGTAAACCATGGGGAAATATGTCTCAACAAATGTCAAAAAGTTGTGTCACACAGACCACATCCTCAAACCATAATGCAATTAAGTTAAACAATTAGGTTAGAATTTAATGATTAAAAATTCCCATAATTTGGAAATTAAGATGTATTCATACTAATAATTCAAGAGATAAAGAAACACTCATAATTGAAATTTTAAAGATAACTAAATGATAATTAAAAAATAGTGCACATCTGAATATGTGGGCTGCAACAGAAAAGGTACTTGCAGAGAAATGTAAAGACTTAGATACTCATATTATAAAAGAAGAAAAGCTGAAGATAAGGCAAGTGTCATAAGGAGTAAGAAAAAGAATGATATAAACCCAATTAAAGTAAAGAAAGGAAATAATTAAGACAAAAACAAAAATCAAGAGAAAAAAGCAAGCATAAAATTGGGAGTATCAACAAAAAAAATTTGGTTATCTGGAAAACCTAAAAATAAATATACCAATCTCTATTGAGTCAAGAAAGAAAGAAGGCATAAATAATATTAGAAATAGAAAGTGGAGTATAATCACTGATAAATTAATTAGAGAATATGTTGTAAAACTTTAGATCAATAAACTTGAAAAATTATAGGAAATAGACAAATTACTAGAAAAAATGTAACTTAACTAAACTTAACCAAGGAAAAAATATAATCTTATAACACTTTTAAAAGCAAAGTCTTTAAAATTCTCCTGCAAAGGAAACGCCAAATCCAGATGATTTTACAGGGAAATTCTACTCAGCTTTGGAGAAAGAAATCATTTCAATCTCTTGTGAACTCTTTCAGAGAATAGGAAAGAATGAATCTCACTCATGAACATAGATGCAAAAACCTGAACAAAACATTAGCAAACAGAATTCAGCAGTATAAAACAAGACAAAATGCCTTAACCAAACTCGATTAATTCAGGGAATAAAAGGGTGGTTTAACATTAAAAAATCTGTACATACATGTCATTTTAAACATTCATTTATGCGTTAAAAGAGAAAAAGATGCATGATCATCTCAAGAGATGCAGAAAAAGCATTTGGCAAAATCCAACATCTATTTATGTTTTTTAAAAAATTAAGAAAATAGGAACAGACTAGAACTATCTTAATCTAAAAAGTGATATCTATAAAAAAAAAAAGCCCACAGCTCACAGCATCCATAATGGGACACAATATCACGGCCTCTCTTCAACTTCACACAGCAGATCCATACCTATGGGGGCTGGGCAGCAGTGATAAAGTCTAAGAATGATGTTTTTTGCAGATAATATGATTGCCTACTCAAAAAATCCTGCAAAAATAGTCAGACAAATTATTAAAAATAATAAGAGAGTGTAGCAAACAAAAATTTAGAAAATGTATGCTTTAAAAGTTACCATTTAGGAGAGCAACAAGAACTATAATGTAGTTACAGAGAAGTAAATCATTGGTGCAAGCCCTGTGGCCGAGTGGTTTAGTTCATGCTCTCTGCTTCGGGAGCCCAGGGTTTGCCGATTCGGATCCGGGGTGCAGACCCACGCACTGTTCATCAAGCCTTGCTGAAGCAGCATTCTGCATAGAAGAACTAGAATGACTTACAACTAGGACATATAACTATGTACCGGGGCTTTGGGGAGGAAAGAAAAAAGTGGAATCTTAGCAACTGATGTTAGCTCAGGGCCAATCTTTTGCATCAAAAAAAAAAAGAAGCAAATCTTCATGCATGGTAACTTTCCATGTTATACCTTATGCAGGAAATTATAAAACTGTATTGCAAGATATTAAAGAAGACCTAAATAGGTAGAGGGACATATCATACTCACAGATAGAAAGACTCCATATTGTAAAGATTTCAGTGCTCCCAAAATTGGTCCATAGATTCTATGCAATTGAAATCAAAGTTCCAACAGAGTTTTTCAAAGAACTTGGCAAGCTAATTCTAAAATGTATATGCAAGAGCAATGGACAGAGTATAGCCAAGAGATCATGAAGAAGTAGTGCAAGGTGGGAGGACTGGCCTACCCAAATGTCAAAACGTTTTAAAGATATTGAATTAATATAATGTGATATTTATGAATGAATAGACGAATTAACTACTGGAACAGAAGAGAAAGCCCAGAAAAAACCCACAAAAATGGAACTTCAATATAGGATAGAGGTGTCCGATACACGGAAAATCAGTTATCTACAGGAAAAGGGTAAATTAAATCCATCTCCCCTCTCTCTTTCTCTTCTTTCTCTCTCTCTCACACACAGACACCATTCTAGATGAATTAACGTTTAAATATGAAAAGGAAATTTGAAATATTTTAGATGAAAACATAAAAATTAAATTTATGACCTTGAAGTAGAATAGTAAGGAGCTGATATTATACAAAGAACACTAATTACATTAGAAAAGATGGGTATATTTACTATGTTAAAATTTAGAAATTCTGTTTAGCAAAACACCGTATAAAGAAAGCATTTTAGAAACTGCTTTCAAATCAAAGAAGTGCCAATTAAAATTACAAAGATGTAACATTTTGCACCCTCTAGACTGGCACGAAGTAAAAAGTCTAAGTTACCAAGTGTCAGAGTTGACTAGGGTCAGCAGGAATTCCTGTACATCCTGGGTATCAGTATGATTGATATCACAGTTTTAGAAAACACTTTGGCATTATACCTTAAAGCTAAACATTCACATACTTTAAAAATAACCAATCTTACTTCTAGAGGTATAGCCTTAGAAACAATCTTGAATTCGTCCTCCAGGAAATGTGTACAAGAGTATGCATTCTATTAATGTTCATAATAATTTTTAAAAACCTAGAAATAATCTAAATATTCATTGATAAGAGAATGGATAAATACCTTGTAGTATATCAACATAATGGCATATTACACACATATAAAATAAATTAAGTACTTCAACCCACAACACTAGATGTTTGTAAAATAATGTTTCAGGGAGTAAGGTAGGCAAGTTTCAGAAAACTACAGAGTCTAATATGTTTATAGAGCCCAAAAAGAGAACTAAATAATATCTTACTTAGGCACACATATATACACAATTTAAAACCTATGTTTTTAAAAAAACAAGAGACTAAAATACAAAAATAAAAAAACTTAGCAGAGTGTAGGGAAGCAAGGATGAGACCGGAGAGGAGTATATAAGTGGATTTAAATCTTTGGTAATGTTCCTGTTCTAGGATGAGATGTTAGATTCACAGGGGATCGTTGTAATATCATGCCTTGTAATTTACATATCTGTGATACATTTCATATGTCAGTTGATGTGTTAATATACAATACAGAAAAATGCTTTAAATGTGATAGCAAATGTGAATGTGCTTTAGCCGTAAACACTTAGAGGGATTTTTCTTGTCATGTTTTAAATCCTTGTGTTTGAGATCCATTTTCCCTAATTAGATTCTAAACTGCCAAAAGGCAAGGATTATGACTTCGAATTCTAAGTAACACGTGGTAAATACGATGCATGAATGCAGTAAGCTGGTGAAGAAAAAGAGCGTCTGCTGTTGCCTTTTGTTTGTCTGTGTTGCTTTTTGCTTGTGTGAGTCTAGATTATATCTGGCCCTGTGCACTTAGTTACAACACATGTAGCCCTCCAGAATAAGAAGATAAAGGTGCCTCTTCCTAAGGCACTCGGGGCTTTGGGAAGCTTTTTTCCTCTGTGGCCTCCAGCACCAGCTCTCCAGTTGCGCCAAGGCCTCAACCCATATCAACAAGACTGCAATTTTTACACACTTTTAGCCTTGAACTTGAGTCTTTCTTGACTCTGGGGGAAAACTTTTTACTGTATTCAAATGTCATCTTTTTTTCTCTTCTTTTTATTTTAGTTTATCTCTTTCATTTATTTCACCCCTTAGATTGCAAAGAAGGAAGCAGGTTAGCTGTCATTTTTCTCCTTCTAGGTCTTCTGAGCTCTTTCATGTCCCCACAAATAGAACTGCCACTCCAGTCCCAGATGGCCCTCTTCTCTAACAGATGACTCTCTAGGGAAGGTTGATAATCTCAGTCTTTAAAGACATAGGTCCTGGGAATCCAGCAAAATGTCAGGTTCCTGTTTCCTCGTCAGAGAATAATAAGCCAAAAATAATAACTCTAAACAGCTATTAGAACAACATTGCTTCCTCATGACCAGAAATGACCGGTCCCAATTTGGAGACAATAAAACACGAAAAGCTCTTTTATCTAATCCGCATGAAATCTTTTACAAATTCACTATTTTCAACAGGTCTACTTCAAAGGTAAACAAAACTAAAGCATTTTCATAAACGAATGTCTGTAACAAATCAATGGGACAAACAAAATAGTGACTATTCAAGTAGTCTGAATATGTATCAGATTAGATCTTTATACCTTAAATAGATCTGAAGAAACTAATCCATGTCCTATCAGGTCATATTTTTAAAGCATCCCCTCCATGATTACTCTCTGTTACTTTATAGCAAAGAGACCAGAATCGCGCCAACCAGTTATTCTTCTTTGCAACCGATAGAATCTGGAACCTTTGGTCATAATCAAGGACCAAATTCCAGAGATCATATTCCCACAAAATGGCAAACCGATACATATTCAGTCACACCAAGTTACCACTCTAGATAACAGTCCTTTGTGAAGTTCTCTGAATGCTAGCATCCAGATAAAAAGCATCTCCAGAACTCCTTTGCTTGTTTTTCTAAGACTATATAAGAGGCCATCTTGTATAGTCAAGATATTTCAGTTCAAAATTGCCAGATGTATGTTCTCTGTGATGACAAAGAAAAAAGCCACTTACTTCTGACTTATTTTTATTCCTTACACTAATGATACCTATGCATCATAATGATCAACAACAAAACCGTAGGGTTATAAGAGTTCCAGAAGCAGCTACAGTAACTAATAAAACATGTGTTCAATGCTCTTCTCTGAAGACCGTTGGTAGAGAGTGAGCTTCAACGTCTTGTAAAGTTACATTGGTTACAACTCCATCCATTTCTTCTGCTTTCAAAAGGCTATCATACAGCGATGTAAAAAACAGATACATCGGCAATAAGAACAAGTTACCAAGAACAAGAATGGCAAATGTTTTTGAACATTTGAAAAGAAATGTTCCCAGGTGGACTCAGGATTCTTGGCATATATCGTATGTGTTTTATAGACCACAGGATGAAATGACAGCTGAAGACTTGGCAGATTTTTAATAAAATTATCTTGAATACATTTAGATAGAATTTGTATGGACTAAGTTGAAAATGTATTTGCTGAACGGTAAGGTCTGTGTACCCCATGACCTCACAGCAGTTCTGTGCCCTCCGAGGAAAGGGTTGGAGTGGAACAGCAATGAGAGTCTCACTCTGCTCCACCTGTCCTGTAATACGGCCTTCCCCCTTGTAGCGTGAGTATAGAGCAAGGTGAAAAAGGAAGAAAGATCCTGGAACTGGGCTTTCTCTCCACTACTGCTAAGGTAAACGGGCTAGATATTAGCAGATAAATGTCCCACTAAAATTCTTGCTGCAGGCATGCAGAAGCATCACACAGTAAGTCGCAGGCAGCATCCTTGAACACATGCATATTGACTTTTATATAAATACGGAAGGTACCACAGACTGACAGAAAAAGCACTGGTGTCCCAGAGGAGAGATGTGGCTCATACCAGCTCTACCGCTAACTAGCTCTGTCATCTTGCGTAAATCAGTGAACTTGCTCTTCAACTTGTAGAAAAAGAGGAATGAATACAACACTTTGCAAGAAGCATGAGCAGGGATGGGAGAAATGCCTCCTGTAAAGGACCATGCATAGTTTGAAATCAGTAATACATATAATTTTATATTTGAGAAAGGGACAAACAACTTTTGTTTTTTAAATGTATTATTAAAGATTATGAAAGATAAACTCTGTAAAAAGTCTGGCCTGATGGAGAGTGACAGAATGTGTACTGACTATCACCTGAAGGCAGAGGCAAGCCCCAGGCAGGGCAGGGGTGAAGCGGAAGGGCAGGAAGAGGCTGAAGCCATGAATGTTTGCTAAAAGGGTGGGGGAAAATAGCTGTCCATGTACACTGTATGGACCCATGTGCCGAATTTTCACATAAAGAGATGATGAATTCATCCCAAGACACATTGGTGTATGGGATGCTCATTCACTGGCACGTTAGCTGCCATCATCATATTACATCTACACATATTCTTACATCCATGGAACCTGTTTTTCCCTCACACTGTAAAACATGAAACACTATGATACCAGAGAAGGAAAGAATTCGTCTTCAGAATTAGTGCTCACAGTAGTTTGTCATTTGCATTGAGATTCCTAAGTACGTCTGGCCTTAGATGTATGCATATACATATCAGACATCTACTCCTCATAAGCAGTAATCCCTTCTAGCCTTCAAATAGCAAGTGTGCTGTCAGGAAGCACGGGAGGAGTCGCTCCCCGGGCCCTTAATTTTGACCCACACCATCACCTCCCCATCTATTTCCCTACCTCGTCTTTGGTCCCATCTCAAACCCTGTACTCCCAGAGCTCATACCTTTAGAGTAACACTCCTTACCTTGAACTGTAAGTGTTTATTTACTTTGTCCCTCCCAAGGAGATCCTCCAAGGCAGAAATCATTTTTATTTGTCTTTGCCACCCCAGCTCATAATCAGGTCTAAACAGCTGGGTCATGATGATTAAATGAACAGATGCATAGAACATTTACAGTGAACTTGAGGAAAATCGTTAGGGAAATCTTTTAATTAGACAACCAAGCTTTGATGGTGAACAAGGAAGGCACTTCGCAAGGAGCTGTGGGGGATAAAAAGTTGCTGTGAAGAGAAGAAACACAGTCCTTTAAATGCAGTGAGGCAATTAGACACGTAGACCTTTTCAGATATAAATGAGTACAAGGCAGTATATTTTAAAAACTGCCAAGGATACGGACAATACATATCAGGGTAAGACAGCCTCACTGGCTGCTGGCATTCATCTGTTCATATGTTCAACAGTTCTTCGTTGAGGCCTCAATACTATTATACCAACGCTCATATTCAATACTACTACTAATACTCAATATTAATATTGAGTTCCAAGCTCTGCCCTAGATGCTAACCTTCTGGCAGTGAGCAGAATCATGTGGGGAA
The DNA here is from genome assembly GCF_041296265.1 of Equus caballus. Lineage (NCBI taxonomy): Eukaryota > Metazoa > Chordata > Mammalia > Perissodactyla > Equidae > Equus > Equus caballus. The sequence continues at coordinate 34,601,636 of NC_091710.1, read as the reverse complement.
GTTTCTGAGGGGGCGGTATGAAGTAATTTCAATTTAACTGAAGGACGAGTAGGTTCAGGAATAGGCAGAGAGCAATCAGGATGGCATTCCAGGCACATGTCCACAAAGCAATATTGGGTGAGTGGAGGGGGTTTTCCACAGGCCATCCGCCTACTCATAAACTTATAAAAAGAGTTGTGCACAAAAATCTTTTTATAGACTATTTTATGTGGCATTTGTATCCTTCTAGTTTTATTATGCTGATTCACAGGAAGCAGTTTTTCCATAACATTTCCCTCTTCTAAAAATCAAAAGAGTCCCTATTTAGACCGGATGGGAAAGGAAGATCAGAGCAGCAACCCTTCAGAAACTTCACTGTGAGCAGAGGCAGGTCCACAGCATTAGCATGGAGCACACTGATGCCAACAAGCTGAGGGCCCTGAAGACCAGAGGGCTTGTCACTGTGCGCTCCCAAGCCCAGCCCCCGCCCTGTCAGGAAAACACATTGCCGTTTCAATGAACAAAGAGATAGTACTTATTTCTCTAAAGGCTCAGTAATTTGTCTCAGAGGAGCCACTTGGTCATTTTACAGCTATGAGGAAGGAGGAGGAAAAAAAAACATTTAGAACTCATTTATTGACACAATTATCTGAAAAATAAAATCAGGAAGAAATCCACAACTTGGAATCTTTTTGAAAAGACCACCTTCTGACATTGGGAAAGATCCAGATGAGGTCAACACCCTCAACTTCCTGTCCCAGAGAAAAGAGAAAAAAGAACCAGAGAATGAAAGAGGGGGAGGGAGAGAAAGAAATCTGAAAAACATAGCTTCACAGAACATAGAAATTCTCCAGAGATATAGCAAGAAAAAAGGGAACTTTCAAGACAACTGTTCTTTAAAGAGCTTTTAGAAAAAGTGCTACATTTAGAAAATCAAACTATAGTTTTCTGGTTGTTTAAAATCATATTCTATTAGGAAAGAATTCCTATTCATTAGCTGGACACAAGAAATAGATTGATCTGTGGAAGTGCTAACATTTTTAGCTGGTTAATAAGTTAGTGGATTTTATTCTACAAAAGAATACTCTATATTCTTATATCATATGAGGCTTTATCTTTAATATTCTATTTTACAAAACTGCCCACCAAACTAAGAATACGTGAACTTCTAGGGGTTTTTTACCAAAAATTATAACTTTTTTCCTTCACTTTTATTCTAAGTGAAGAAAAACTATGGGCTTGGTTTTTAGTATTCATTATACACGACAGCGGGAGGATAGTGGTAGAAATGTCAACAAATCTGGCTTGAGGGGGAAAAAAATTGCAATTATAGATTGAGCCCATATTTCAAAAGGTCATGTGAAGTACTTTCAACTACTTATTTATGAAGTGTCAGCAACATCTGTGATTTCAAAATTGTAGTAGTGACCTCATATCAGATCACCGTTTTCATGTATTGTACAGTGTGAGCTCTGTGGTAACAGAACAGAGTATTACTTTGGAGTTTTCTCAAATGCCAACTTAGCATTTCAAATAACAAGGGAATTCTTTAACAGGCTCACCCCATGTTAGAACATTTTATTGACTATATCTTATCAAGGCTACAAAAAATCAAAACTTCAATTAGTAGAAATAGCAGTGGGCTGGGAGTTAGGAGTTCTGTGTTGTAATTGTCACCCAGTTTGACCCTGGGAAAGCCACGTTATCTTTCAGGACCTCATGTCCCTTATCTATAAAGCAAGGGAGTGAGACTAGATGATCTTTAAGGTTCCTTCCAACTCTAAAATTATGGATCTTGCCAAAACTGCTCCACTGAAATCGCACACCTAATGATTGTAAGCGTAACACTCACATTTTGGCTAGAATTAAAATTCTTATCTCTGGTAATATTTGATGATTGCATATCCATATATGACTCAAACTTTGTGTCCTGTAGTTCTTGCAATCGTCCTGCTTTCTTTTTTAAAGGGCTTTGCAATAGCCCTTTCCCAACATATAGAGGATTTTTCTAGTGTCCGCTGATCACTAAGAGATTTGCACTTAGGTTCATAATTCTCTTACAACTCTTACTTTGCTGTCCAACCTTGTGGTCTGTGTTGGTTCTGCTTAAACTATCCTATACTTCGATGAAGTCTTTTGGAGAAGATAATAACTGATGATAATTTGGACAAATGATAAATAACTGTTCTTTCAACTATTCTGATACTCAACCAAATACAGAGGTGAAAAGTAAGGTTTAATTACTTCTTGGCAGGGAAGGAGGGGTAAGGCTGACTAAATGGCATCATTAAACTGAACCCACAGATTGTCAACCAGAGCGTGTGTGAACTTTGTTTTTACTTTCATGGTCTCATTTAGCATTATTTATTCATACCTTAGTTTCATCTAGAAAACTTCTCGTGTTTTGTTCTCCTTAGAATCCTTAGAATTTCCTATAATACCAAGTTCTTTAATGAAATTAACTGCCCTTGCCTCGCCCTCTTAAAAATAAACAAATGTTATACTAGTTTTCTCTTTTGTCTCTCATGACTGATGTATTTATAAAATAATTTTCTACTTCACATTATATCTTTTGTAAGAGACATCTTCCTTCTAGCTTCATTGTTCCTGATTTAACGTCTAAAAACCTTCCAGTCATTATTATAATAATATAATATGGCAGGAGTGTATTCTATAATATGTAACATTTGTTTGACAAGAGAATGTTTTAAATAATTCAAGAAAATGGACATAGAAATGGAGGATTTTAAAATATTTTGTCTTTATTCTTTCATTCAGCAAACACATCAAACGTTTAATATGAATGGAGCCTAATGCTAGATTCGGGAAAGGAGTCGCAATGCTCTGAGAAAGAGAGACGCACTTTAAAAATGTTGAGTGCAATCAGGTTGTGCCTAGAAATAGAAACTTATCAAGAACAAAGATTTTTAAATCCAATTTTTGAGTTTAATACACATCATCTAAGCCACAAACAAGATTGTATCCTAAAAATGGACAATGTTTTCAATTACGACAACTACAAAATAAAATAAGTCATGCAGCTATTCAAACCCATTGGTAACACTGCAGATTTAATTTTGTTGTCTTGAATTGATTTTCTGCAGCTTGATATTCAGCTGGAACAGTCTGTGCCAGCACCTAGAACAGTGCCGTAATAGGAGATCCATCGACATTAGTGGAATCTGTATTTGGAGCTGATCCCAGCTTTCAAACCTGAGGGACCACAAAGGCCATCTTACTTGGGGGATCTATTACTCGTCAAGTCCCATATAAAATGTAAGCACATAATTCCTGCTTTCAAGAGCAATGTAGGCAAGGCAGAACACTTTCACGTATGAAACTATGGGCCTGCAAGTACTACACTGAGTGATGCTGGACATAAAAGCAAAAATAATTGAGAAGAAAAAGGGCAATGTGAACAGAAACAGTAGGAATGCGACATACAGGAATCGTCAACAGATGAAAAAGCTAATAAGTTTGTATGTTATATAGAGATGTTATGCAATGCTTCTAAAATTTCATTTGCCTGGGCTGTTTGTTGTCTATATTGCTCTACATATTTACTTGATAACGCTGAAAAATTCAATAAATGTCTTGAGTGCTACTGGAAATGTTATGGCTACTATGTTAGGAAGATCCTTGTGAATTCTTTACGGAAGAAGGTCATCTTCAGAAAGTAAACATGTAGAGTGAAAGAACTTTGGACTTAACTTTGAGAACTAGGTCAAACACTTTTCTTCCTGGAGCATCAGTTTCCATGCCAGGGAAACAACGAGAATGGCTACCTACCTTCAGAGACCTCACTGGCCTTCTGAGACGATCAAATCTAAGTGACACTATGCTAACCTTGCAAACAGCCATGTGAAATGGTTACCGTATTTTCAGGATCACAACCCACTGGAGGCAGTGAATCCTAAGTAAAATTTGGATAAAAATCAACTGGAAAATTTGTTGCAAAACATCTTATCCTGGCTCCATCCCCCAGAGATTCTGGTTTCAGTATGTATGGGGAGGGATCCAGAAATATGCAACTTTTATAAGCACCCCTCCACCCAGGTTATACCAATATAGATGGTAAAAAGACCATACTTTTGTAAACATTGTCTTTGAGTATGTGACGAAAGCTTTAGTCCATTTCACAAGAAAAATAAGCATTATACATATACAAATTAGCCTAAAAATATACAGATTCAGAGACCCCCCCCTCTGAAATTGTTAGGGATCCATGAACCAAGATTAAGAACCCCTACTCTAAGATTTTCCTGTTACAAAAAACTCTGTTGCATGATATCTGTAAAAGAATTGATATTTTTCCTCTTTTAGACACAAAGTTTTTTTCCTTTTAATAGTTGCCATTTCGCTTACTAGACATTTTGATCAATTTGCATCTTTAAAAATTTGGAAATGAGGGAAAATAGATAATAAAGTTCAACAAGAAAGCCCCCAAATTTTTGTTAATTTGGTTAATTTCTTCATTTGCTCATTCATTAATTCAACAAATCTTGTCTTCCAGTGTTCTAAAGGCTTGGGATACAAAAGATAGACAAAACAACTACAAAGCAGACAAGAATTCCTACCTTCATGAAGCTTGCATTGTAGTGAGGGAGACAGACAGCATAAAAGTCATATAAGTAAAATACGTAGGACAGCATATAATGGTACAGGAAAATAAAACAGGAGAAAAGACAGGAAAAGCAAGTTTAGACAGAGTGGCCAGAGAATGCCCCATTGAGAAGGTGACATTGGAGTAAAGATCTAAAGGGGCTGAAGGAGTGAGCCAGCTTTGCAGGTGTAGGCGGGGATGAGGAATCGTAAAGTCAGAGCCAACAGGAGGGTTTGAGATAGGAGCTGGAGGGCAGGGCCAGCTGGAGCAGAGAGAGGTAGATGAACCTGCAGGAGATAAGGTCCAAGACGTGAGGATCTTTGAGGACCCTTGGCTGTTACCCTGAATGTCATGTGAACTTTTGGAGGGTCTCGAGGAGAAGAGTAACGCAATCTGACACACACATTTTAACAGGACAGTCAAAGACGTTTCTGTGTAGGCGATGTATGTACAGTGTGTACATCTGAACATGTATGATTCTGTGTGTACAACATTCCATCTCCTTCTCTTACCCAAGGCAAATCTTTCCATGCTTGTAATATTTATTTGTAACATCTGGTTTTATTAACAAAGGAGTCATGTTGTTCAATTTATAAACAAAGGAGTCAGTTCACCTCCTTTGTAGTGAACTGTCCATGGATTCTGCTATCAAATCAATTCCCACACCTTCATCTAACTAGATTGTTTACTGTTTACTCATTCAGTCATTCAACAAATATTGGTTGAGAGCTTACCATGTGCCAGGCACTTGGCACATAGGGATTCAATGGTAAAGGAAACCACCAGGTCCCCAGAGTTGATGGAAGTCACAGCCACATGTGTCTATGCTCTGTAATCTTTACCATCTACACACCCCCACGAAACTGTTCCAATACTGCACATTCTACGGATATTAAGAAACTCTTTCATACTCCCTTCTCCATGTGCACCCGTCAGGCTGTTTTGTTCCATGTCTAACTCCTCCCTTCTCTGTAATATTGCTGGGATTTGATCATTACTTTTCGCCTTCTCAGGAACTTGGTGGAAATGATCTTTGAAGAAAATAATGTACTTTGTGAATGTGTTTTGCATATAAAACATAGTATTTTAAGAAGACAGTAACTTATCATTTTTTTCTTACTAGATGTTTCAACCAACAGAATCAAATTTTTTCCCCAACCACTTCTTTACTTTCTCATATTACATGCTAGTGTGCTTTTACAAGATTTTTTTATGCTCACGAAACTATGACCTTGTATAAGTTTCCCAGGAGACAGGATTCTCAGCATTTTGTTGGACAAACATTTGTTTTTTGTAACTACACGAGCAAGCCAAGCTGCACGTAGTCCAAAAAATAATCTGCCTTTTTTCACCACACTCTTTCCTAAATGCTATATTCAAGAAAAACTATTAGAGTGGCAATTAAAACATTTTAATTTCAACATTTAACCATGAGGAGGATTTTAAACCTTGGCACATATAGTAACATAATTTAGCATTCTGAGGAAGGTTTCACAGTTCATTCTTGATGTCTAGTTGTCAGCTGAGTGGACAGGCAGATAAAAGAAGGCAGTCATGTTTTGCAACTTCAGAATATATTTATTTGCTTAAACAATTAGCCAAAATCAGTATCTTTTACATCCTAATACATATTTTAGCAGATAAAGCTGGCGTCTTTGTAATTAAATTTAACTATAAAATAACATTTCTACAATGGTAACTAAGCACTATTGAGTTTCAAATTATAGGAAGTTGAATAAAAAGAAAACCTAGCCAGGCTAGTGGCATTTCTTTAAATTCTTTTGAGGACAGTCATGAGATTTTCAATGAGATATGGTTCCTTAAACCAGAGGAATGAATTGGCTGCTCAGCTTGCACTCAGTAAACATTTCTATCTGAACAAAACAAAGTACCCTGGGCCATGTATTCTATTAGTAAACATATAAAGAATCCCTGTATTTCACCATTATAACAAACAAAATCAGAGATATCTATAAATGGCTTCCTGCTTTATTAATCTTCTTTGATAAAATGAATGTTTTAGTTATCTTATTGCATATATATAATTATATTCCATTCCTCTTTATATTTATAAACAATTATATATTTTTAAAATATTTCCTCTTTTGAGTCTCATGAAAATACTGAAGAGACTCATTGTGACGTGTGTTGGTCACTTACCTATTTCTCAGTTCTTCCATAAAATAAGGATTAAATTGGTTGATAGGGTTGTTGTGGAGGACAAGTGAAGTGATGACTGTGAACAACTTCTGAAAGGAACAAAAGCAAGCAACTGTAAGCTCCTGTTGTTATTTCACTATGATTGCTTACGTCACAGTCATTAGTCATTCTCATCTGGAAGCTGCAATCAGCTCAGCTGTGGAGGTAGCTCTGCAAATTTCACCATGATGGGCTAGCTTGACTTTAGAATATCACAGTGAGGAATCCCAGGCCCAGAAATACTAAGCATGTGTGGGAGATCAGAATTGGCCACCCCAAAATGTGTCTCTTTGCCTTCCTTTGACTATTGTCAAGAAGAAAAGACTGAAAGAAACTTTGACTTTCCCCCTAACTGCCTAAGAGAAATTTAAAATAAAAGCCTGTCTCCAGGACAGGTCATCACCATAGATAACTCTGGGTATCCAGTAGACTGGGAGAATCCTTGCTAAGCCCACTCTTAGCAGAGTTCGATTTACCAAACATTTGCTTTTCCATTTCCATGTGAATTGCCTTCCTCCCCTTTGAAGCCCCAAACCACCACTCCCAACACCCTCCTTGTCTGTAGCTGAAGATGGTATTTAAGATGAGAGTGTCTGCCATTTTGGTGAGTTACTCAGTTTTCCTGGGTGTCTCCCATGTATACATGTCATAAAGCTTTGTTTGATTTTCTCCTTTTATTCTGTCTCATGCCAATTTAATTTGTAGCCTAACCAGAAGGACCCAGTGGGTAGAGGATATGTCTTCCTCCCCTACACATGTGCCATCTGGACTTACACTAATCCTGAGATTCAAGATTTTATCAGGGGAGATCAGCATGACTTGAACTGATCAGTTGTGTAGTCTTTCATTATTCTCAGGTCTTGGTTATCACTGTTGCTATATTCAAGGTATCAAGGAAAACATGCTTTTGTTCTGAGATCATTCAAGATCAGTGTAGTATACTGAAGCAGCTCAAGTTGGAGAACAGAGCAATAATTTCAATTAGCCACTTTATTTTCTTCTGGTGATTATATGATGGTACCTATATATTTGTACCTAATGCTTCAGCAAATGGTTGAAAAGTAAAAACCTTGTGAATTACAGCAATCACATCATTGATTTGGCTTGAGGATATCTGGACATTTTCATATCAAGTAGAAAATGTTTCATTATCTCCTCTAGCCGTATGTAGGATAACATTGAGTAACACTTACTCTGACTGTGTAATGTCTAATTTCCAGAATAGATTAAAAAAAGAATGAACTTTTAATTTTTAATATATTTATAAAGAAAGGTATATGTTTATTAAGAAAAATTATTTAGTTTACATATTAAATTCATTTTAACTATTTTCATTAGATAACTCCTCAAATGTTATAGACTAGAAAAAGAAAACAATGTTCAAAAAATAAAGTACACTTTCAGTTAAAAATAAATTTACTTTTCAAATTCTAATTTTAATATTATTTTTAAACAATGTTCTAAGTTTCATTAACTCTAATTTTAATATGTTTTATTGTAGAATTTCTCCTTGATTCTTTAAAAACATGTTTTCCTAAGTATATAAGAAAATATCAAAAGAGTTATGAATTACGATAAGGTTCAGGGACTAAAAATTGACAATCCCAATGGCACATGTAATTACTGAGACTTCCACAATAATACAAAGTTGGGAAAACCTGTAATCTGATATTACAAAGTTACAGCTGTCACCAAGTTGAAAAGTTTTCCTCCATTCAATAATACCCCATCGTGCTCTTGGTTGAGATTTTGATTTTTCTTCACGTCGCATCACAACCTGCCATTAGCATGCAAATGGGCAACCCAGGATTCACTTTTCCTGTGTCAGATTCCTAAATCCTGTCCTATGTTTGTCAGTAACACATACAATATCCAGTAAATAACAGATAAAGTTCTAAAATTGCACTTCTTGGGTTAATTAAAACAAATACCAACACAATCTCCTCTTTGAAAGAGACAATTATCCCTCATTTGACCCTGGAAATATTGTCCCATGAATTCCAAAATGACCTTCCCTTGCAAAGGCAAAGGGTACCTCTATTTCTCTCTATTATATCAACTCCGTTGGAGCTGAGCTATGTGCCAATCTCCACATCTCCAAAGACTATTATTTACTCAAGTCCAACTGTATACTTAGCTTTCTAGATAAAAAGAGTCTTTGTCAAGCCCAGTGATCTCTGATTCTAGGTCATTTCACAATACTGGGATGATTTTTCTTAATTGCTTCGTAAGGTTAACCTCTGGAATGATTGTGGCTTGTAAGGTACAAGATGCTCATTAAATTGGCTTCCTCAGTAATCCATGAAAAATGCTGCAAGCTTGTCTGGGTTGCCTGAGTTCATCTTGGTCTCAAAACAAAATGACTAAATGGACCGATGGTAGGAAAGCAGAGATGTCTCAAAACCCCCTGTAGATCCTGGAAAATGATCAAAAACAACAGTATCCCCCCTGTTGCCAAATCTGCTATTGGACATCGGTGGCAGTATATTAGAAACCACATCACCTGCACCCAAAATGTTCTAAACCGAGACAGAATGTTTCTGAAATTAAAAGGAAAAATTTAACACTGAACACTATGGAGAAAGGAGGGCGTGGGATTAAGTTTAAGGATAATGTAGACAGTACTCCTAAAGGAGATTTTAGGAGATCCAAGAGAGAAACTACTCTTTCCACCCTGGGAAATTTGATGAATATTGCTTGAAAACACGCTTCCATTCCAGGGCTTCATGATTCATGACCAACCTTTTTTCCATGTGAGTGTAAGTGGATACCCACAGTGACATACCACGGACTGAGCAGTTGCAAAGGGGAATGAGTCACCTGGTAAAAGCCTGCCCAGCCATAATCACTGATGTTGCCCAAGTCGACTAGAAGTAGTTTCCAAGATGAATTTTGTTTCAAAAGCTGTACTCTTCAGGGTAAAAAAATTATTAACATTTAGTTATCCATGCTGCTAATATCCTAGACCTTGAGTCTTTCACATATTTCACTATATACTAGGGCCAAAGTTTAGGAGAATTTACACAGACATCATTCTGAAATCTTTCAGATGCATATCCGTTTCCTGAAAAATGTTAAATAAACAAGCAGGATATTTTAATATTTGAGATTAGTTTGCATAGTATTCTCAAAGAATTAGGAGTACCAATTTAGCTGGTCTAACCAAAAAAACCCCATAAAAATAAAAAAATAAGAACGAAAGACAAATAAACAACTACAACACCTTACATTCCAGAATGGGAGCAAATATTAGAAAAAGTTTTCTTATATCATTTTGTACCGTAAATCTTAGCCTATCCTCTGCATATGCCAAAATTGACAAAATCTAGGAAAAATATTGTGTTGTGATGGTTGTCACCTAGAAGAAATAAAGACTTCATATCTTTTTTCTTTTCTTTCTTTTTTCTTTTCTAAAGTATGCTTTTCGAAAATAGTATTGAAAAGTAGAAAAAAGGAAAGCCTCTGGAATCAGATTACCTGGACAAAAGTCCCATTGCCACCACCTACTAGCTGAGTGAATCTGGTCAACAAGGATAAAACATTTGAAAATGTATTCTCCACAACCACACATTCACCAGAAGCAAATCTAACGTATGCCAAATAGATACTATATTACTCAACGTCACAAAAAGAACATCATAAATTGTTAGCCTAATAACAAAATGTAAGAATTACAGGATATTAACAATGAATGCACAAAAAAGGTTTAGTAAAAAATAGCATGTTTATCTGAATATTGGACGTGAGTAGACTTCCAGGGTGATTATTTTATTTCTACGGAAAATGAACTGCATTCTGATTCAAAAATCAACATTTGGCAAAAAGTTGCTATGTTAGTTAATGCAGTGAAGGCTGAACACAGGAAAAGGTTAGGGGACCGTTTTAAAATCACAAGAGACATGAGAACTGAGTCCTTGTTGTTTGGGGTTTATTTCTTTTTACTGGTTTTTGTTTTGTTAATTTTACATAGGGCCAAAGGTTTCTGCATCCAGTGTGTGATGATTTAAAATGTAGTCATAACTAAATGAACATGACCAGACCATGATTTCCAATAACAATTTTTCCCATTGGGAAGGGTTTGTGCAAATCAGGAGATGAAAACAAGAAATGAGTGATATTTTTTCATTTCTCGCAATTTGAAAATAACAGAGAAAAGAAACAAATAGACTTCAAATTCCCAAAAGTAGCATACTATACATGAGATTCAATTCTGTTACAGTCTTGGTGAAATACACTATATCATATATTTTACGTCCTTGAGGGTTGTTGCCTGAGGGGTACCATGACAGTAGGATGAGCAAGGTAGAAGTTTCATTGATATTGAGGGTAAATACCATTTTCTAACATCATTTTTCATGTTTCTTTGTTCTCGATTATGGAACATTTGTCCACGTTACTTTTAATTCTTTCCAGAAGGAATTTTACCATTCTTCCACTGAACATCATAAAGTTATCTAGGTCTAATTAGCCTTTGGGGTTCTTGTTTTTTTTAATTTTTAGAAAAAAAAATCAATAGTTCTTTGTTTTGTTGTGATTTTCCTGGTCTGTAATTGATATGCTACTATACCTTTCCCCACAGCCATTCAGGTAGTGAAGATGTTTATGAATGATTTTACCAATGGGCTGATCACTGTTTCAGTCAACAACCATATGATTCGACAAGGACTTAAACCATTCCCTAACTCTTTTCTTAGGATTCTCTCAGTCTTGTTAGGGAGGAAGTGTACGAAATATGGGCACAAGGGTTTGAAATGTATATTCCTTTGTATCTCTCAGTAGCACACAGATAGCTGAATTCAGTTTGACTCCTCGGAAAACTCTTAGGTGCTGTGTATGCAGATTCCTCAGGTTTTTAACCCAGAAAAAGAGAGATGTCTGGGTTATTTTTGTTTTGTTTTCCTTTCTTTTACAGCTGTTGCACCTCACAGTAGGATGGTATCACTCAAAAAAGAGGCCTCCCGACAGTAATGTCTAGTGAAGTCTGTAGTCACCGGCGTGTCATAGATACTAATTCTGTCCCTACTCATTACTGTGGCTTTTGTGGAATTAACCAGATGTTCTGCTCTTTTGGGTTGTTCTAGGTGACAGCCTTAATAATTGGTGGTTCCTTACTTTGTGCCTATGTTTATACCTCTGGGTTTAGGGTGGAAAGTCAGATACTCTAAGCTCTGCAGCTCTTGTTCCATTCTCTGGTTTACAAGCCCCATGAAGATCCAGATGGTGTATTTGTGCTTCTGTCTCTGAAGTCCGGGCTTGTGTTTGTTAGTGCCTAGAGCTTTCTGCTTCCCTCTCAGATCACTCATTTACCCTCCCACTTCTCTTCAAAAGCAATTTTACTTTCTGTTCCTGGCTAAAGACATAATGAATACAGCAATCCATGGCCAACTGCCTACTGACTTTTGGAAGGAAGTGGAAAGACACCAAGAGCATGCAATAAGATCAAAGCAGGATGCCGTTAAATAACATTCTCTCTCTCTGTCCATCTTTCTCTCTGTCTTTCCTCCTCTCTCCTTTGTTCCTCTCTCCCTTTCTCCCTCCCTCTCTCCCTCCCTTCCTTTCTTTCTTTTTCCCTTCTTTCCTTCCTTCTTTCCTGCCTTCCTTCTTCATTCCTTCAAATATAGAGCGAAGAATACATGACTTCACACATGAACAGCCAAGCCCTTGCACTTTTTTTGTGGAATCTGTAGACTGAGTGATTTCTTTAGTGTCTTTTGCATTTGAAAATTTCATAATCACTTACACAAATAGTAACCTTCAATGGAGTTTCCCTCGAAGTTTGCTTTATGCTGCATTCAAGACAAGTAAGATGATTTGCACCACATTTTCACTTGTCAGACCTCAATGTTTTTTGAAGTCAATAAAGTCCCTTATCACTTGGCCAACTTAGAGATAGGCTTGAACTTCCACCTAGTTTAAATACTGTACTTTCTGCCTTTTCTCCCCTACTTTTGCTGATGTTGATTTCACTGAAACCCTATAAAAGCCAATCCAAAATAAAGGTATTGAAAAATCACCAATTTACATGACTTGGAAAATGTCAAGCAAATAATGTTTTTCTCTAATTATATTTCTGTATATTTTTCACATCTTGCTTTTATCCTCCTTAGATTCATAATTTTATAGTGAACTTTTCCTAAGGATATAATATATTTATTTTATATTTTAAGTCTCCTCTTTACTACACTTTAGGATTCAGTATGTATATGTTCTTTTGAATGTCAGATCAATACATCTTTTACTGGGGCGGTCAGAAGGCTCATTCCAACTTTTTCCAGAACCATGACAAAGAATTTAATTTCCCAAATTTTCATGGAGTCTATAAGAATCTGTCAATTTAAAATCAAATAGAGATTTAAACTTCTGGCTATGATGGAATAGCTCATAGCAAACCAATGCTCCCATCAAAAATAACAGTAATACAGAAAAATACGTACAAAAAAAGGCCCCTCTATATATGAACACATTAGAGAGCTGTTGAAGCACGTAGGAATTAGGGCTCAAGATACCAGAGAGGAGGGAACTGCAGAGAGTTGACCTCACATATTGTGAGGTGCCTTTCTTCTCAGAATATTTCCTCATCCAATCCAGCACTTGATGAGAGAAAAGAGATAGAGAATCCAGGCAGAAAGCCCCTGCTAAGAGGCAAGAAGGCAGCAGAGTTTTCAGCAGTCTCTTAGTTAGAAAGAGACAAATATTGGCATTCAGAGTTGTCATAGCAGCCAGGACATGAGGGGATATGATCCATGAAGAATGAGACACAGGGAAATGAGCCTGATACTCAGAGGTTTTGCATTTAAGGCATTAACTAAATGTAAGGTTTCTCAGGACCAAAGAGTGAGAAGCCAAGAGAGCTTTTAGCAGTCACACAGAGCTAACAGAAAAACTGAAGTTCAGGTGGAACCCGGGAGAAGTTATTAAGTAAGCCCCCTAGGGCTCTCGTTGGGACCCCTGGAAGGCAATACACTTGGAATGGAAGTGGACTGGAGAGAACAAATCTTACTAAGACTTCAACTCAGCTCAAAAGTAACTCAGTTCCTAATTGAGTTAATGTGATTGGCCCCCACTATAGCTGCTTGCCAGGAAATAGGCTGAACTCTCTCTGGAGGCAGAAAATATTATCTAGAGTCTCTACAATATTTCATGCACAACTTCTATTAGTTGATCAAAAACATCCAGGCATGCTGAGAAACAGGAGCAAAGAAAAACAGATAATACAAATAGACCCACAAATGATCTATCTAGATATTGGAGTTATCAGTCATAGACTTTAAAAAACTGATTAGTATATTCAAGAAAATAAACAATAAAACAGAGAATTTTAACAGAAATATGCATAAAATTCAGCAGAGGTATATATTAAAAAGAATCAAGTGGAAATTCTAGTTGTAAAAACTACATGACTGGAATTGAGATTTAAATAGATGAATTATACAAAAGACTTAACGAGCAGAAGAAATACTTAGTGACCCAGAAAATCAGTAGTAACCAGACTTATGCATAGATAAAATAATGGAATTTCTTTTAAAAATGATATCGACACAGAGAAAATATTAACATATATGTCATTTGATTTCTAGAAGGAGAGTAGACAGAGAGAAAAAAGGACAGAAGCAATAGTTGAAGAGAAAATGAGTGAGAATTTTCCAAAGCAAGTAAAAGACAATTTCAAGAATGCTACAAATACCAATAAGAATCAATCCAATGATATCCACTTTCAATAATAAAACTAAAAAAGAAAATTGAAAAGGGTAATCTCAAAGTTAGTAGAGAAAAATGGCCATATGAAAGACCAACAATAACAACTAAAAGAGCAAATGGCTCAGCAATGAAGAAATATGCAGGTTCCTGCGTGTATTGGTCAGATATCAGGGAGTACACATTTTGGGGGAAATATGGGAAAAGGCTATAAGCATGCATGAGTGCTATGACTATTGCTTTATTAATGCCTATATCAATGAAGAAAATGGGACTAGACCTTTTACAGACTCCAGTTAGAGAAATGAAGAAAATGGAAGTGTACAAACCAATAAGAATGTAATTAGAGAGGGAAAGCAAAAATTTAATTATTGCTGAAATGAAAGGACTTTTTCAAATTGCATTGAAAATTTCCATGAACCATAAACACTGCAGATAATCACCCTGTATCTCTTCCAGCACTGAATGACATTTGCTTGTGTTCTTGTAATTTTAAAAGACAGTGCAATGGAATAATGTTTAATAATAAAATAACTGGATCAAGACAAATTTGTGAGGAGAAATACTACAGCTTGTATTAATCAAAATTCAATGTTATTTTAGGTCTTGAAAATAATATCTTAGGGGCTGGCCTTGTGGCCGAGTGGTTAAAGTACCACATGCTCCACTTTGGCAGCCCTGGTTTGTGGGTTCAGATCTTGGGCACAGACCTACTCCACTCACCAGCCATGCTACGGAGGCGTCCCACATACAAAATAGAGGAAGATCAGCAGAGAAATTAGCTCAGGGCTAACCCTCTTCAAGCAAAAAAAAAAGAAGAGGATTGCCAACAGATGTTAGCTTAGGGAGAATCTTCCTCACCAAAAATAATAATAATAATGATAATACACTAAAGTTTTTTAACATAATGATTTTCTTCACTCCTTTGAAACTGTAGAATACCCCTAAACTTACCACATCAATCATTGAAAACTTCTTTTTGTCACTCATTTGATAAAATTTTCTTCAAGACTGGGAATTTTAAAGCTATCCTCTGAGTTTATGATTCTGAAAAATTTTTGCTTTGCTTTTTAAGAAGAATTTGTGCATTACAGATCTACTCCAGAGCATAGAAAATATATTAGTGCATTTCATCATGGATATGACTGGTATGATGCTTTGCAGATTCTGGATAACTGCAGGATATTGCTGGCTAAACTTGCACCTAAACAAGAACAGTAAATCCTGGGTAGAAGAGATAGAGAGAAAAGTCAGACATTTGATAGCAGTATAAGGCACAGAGCCACTCATCAGCAAGGGCATGTTACAAAAATGCAATACAACAGGTGCGTCTGGGATAGTCCTAATGCTCATTTCATACAAAAGCTGGGAGAAGTATTACAACTTCTCTGAGAAGTTCTGCTTGCCTGTGTTTAATACCGTGTTTCCCCAATTAAATAGCCCCCAGAATCCTTTTTTACGAAAGACGGATGAATATTCTTTGAAATTAACATTGGATGGGACACTTGGATAACTACTAGTCTAGAACTTCAGCTGCCCTTGAAGTTTACAATGGCCCTGAGGGCTGACTTTGTATCAGGTCAGCATAATTTAGCAAATCATGGGGCCCAATGTGTCTAACAGACAATTCAAGACATTGGAATTATAATATTTTTATATATTATTTCTCTAGTTTGCTTTTAAAAAAATACTGAAAGGACTGCGGATAGTGAATGCTAAGAGGAAAGTAAACCTGGTGTTTGTGCTCCAGGCATTTCCCTCATATACTCCTTTGCTTTCAACTCAAATTGGGTAATAGAACAAAATGGGGGTGAAGAAAACAAATACAGAATGCTGTGTTTCTTCTGGCCTTCAAATCAGACACATTTGTCCATTTGGAGTTTTAAATATATTGAAGATAATGAAATTCCTCATAGTGATAGTTTGGTAGACTAATCCCAGGATATATTTCAAGTTTGAACCGCTTGACTATTACTATCACATATTGTAATTAGAATTCAGTTTCTGAAGAAACGTGAATAAAGTGGTGCTCTTGAAAAATATTTCTAAGAATATATGTAGATAGTAAATAGGGAGAAAAAGTAGTTTAACACAAAATGCTAGGTGGTAAAGTAAAAGGGAAGCTACTGCTGAAAAGCAGTAGTTGTTGTTTCCTCTCTTTGTATTGATTTACTTCCTTCTACTAGTCGCAGTATTCCTTCGGTGTAATTTTTCATCATTTCATGAAACTTATACTCTTATCGAGCTTTTATTTTCTAGGATTCACGACTGTGACCTACTTTGACATATTCCTATATTATTTGGAAAAAGAACTAGGTGACTAGGTGTTCCATCTCAGAAAAAAATGAACAAGCTTCCTTTAACGTTTTTATTGAAAATTTAAATATATAAAAACAACATCACTATTTCTAGAGATTAAATTGATTTACGTAGCTGACCAACAAGAGCCGAGACAAGAAATTTGAGATTTTGACAGGCAAACTACTTCACATACCTATTTACATTTATTAACATAATATTTATTAAATACTAATATTAAATTAAAATTAGTTTAATTTATTAAATGTAAATATTTATTAAATAGTAAATAAAAATTTATTAAATATTAATATTATAAATCATAATAATAATAAACAAGGCATTTTTATTAATAGCATTGGTAAAACTTGATAATACAAAGGAAGTTGCCAGAGATTATTAAATAACTTTTAAAGAGGATAGGATTTAATTGTTTTTCTCAAAGTGGGTTCCAAAGAACCCTATTTCTGCAAGATACACTGCAAGTAAAACAGGTTCCAGAGATCAAAACATAATGAGAAAGGTATATATACCCTAGCTCCTTCCTGAAAGTTCATAATGGATAAAAATATCCATTGCTGCTTTCATCCAGGATGTTCTGAAAATCCTGCAGTAAAGAAATTAGTATTTCCCAAATTTATTTCACCAAAGACTTTTTCCATCCTAATTTCTATTATCATCTCACAGACCCAACATTCAGTGGAATACACTTTGAGGAACACTGAACTATTTTTATGGTCAGTCCATCCTCCTGCTGGGAAGGCTATTCCTAGCGTAAGTTTAAAAAGCTGATGGTCCAGAAAAAGTCATTTCTAACGGGTGACTATGTTTACAGCTATCATAATCTTCCTCATCAAAGACGAATTGTGAAGGGAAAGACATTCTTTCCTATACTAGGCAGGTTTAAGAAAGACAAAGGCACTAGGAGTGCCTGGCAGCTGGTTAGTAGCACTCAGGATGATGTAATGCTTCTTTCTGTGAAATCACAAACAACTAGCTGCAGTTTTTTGATGTCAGATCCGCTGCAAATCCCCCAATATATTAGAGAATAAGAGCTAGTTTGGGTTTTATCCCTCAAAGGATTTTTGACTCAAAAAGAACATACACATTATATGTTCCCATTAGAATTCAAAAGGATACCAGGCTTGATCCAAATACTAATTACATTTGAAGTTTGCTAATTTACATGTGGATGTATTATTAATTGGGAATTTTTTTAACGGAGACAGTTGTATCAGTAACAGAAAATACAACACCTAAACCCAAATACATGGAAGAACCTCACTTATACAGCAAAGGCCAGCAAATTACTGCCTGCAGGCCAAATCTGACCTTCTGCCTTTTCTGTAAATAAAGCTTTATTGGAACGCAGTCACATTCATACGTTTACGTATTGTCTATGACTGCTTTCATACTCTAATTACAGAATTAAGTTGTGACAGAGACAAGGGTAAGACACACAAAACCTAACATATCACTCCCTGATCCTTTGTAGAAAAAGTTTACTGACTCCTAGTTTGCAAAGGGTGTTGTGTGTATTGATAAATGCAAGGAGTCAGGGTTAGGGAATGGAGAGTTATCATGGGAGGATGTGGTTGTTTTGGACAGAGAATGTCTCTCTACAAAGATGACATTTGAGAGTAGACAGACCTGAAAAAGGGAAGGAAGCCAGCCCAGGAAAATCTGGGCAAGAGTTTTCTTGGCAGAGCTTCTCAACTTGGCATGTTTGAAAAAGAGCTGGAAATCCAGTGGGAGGAGAGTGACGTGAGAGACGGATGAGTGGTAGGAGACGTGGTCTTAGGGACAGACTAGATCGCAACAACTTCTTAGCCACAGTAAATTTGAATTTTGAGTAATAGAAAGGCTTTGAATTGTTTTGAGTCAGGAAGTAGCATGAACTGACTTGTCTTAAAACAATCATTCTGGCTATTCTGTTGAAAACTGACTCCAGAGAGACTACTAAGAATGGAGTAGGGCAATTCCAAATTAAACAAACGAACAGAAAAACTAAGATATCTTTTCTACCATCAGACTACATAGATACTATTGATTAAACACTTGTCACCAGTAAATGCCATACATTAGAACAGTGGTTTCAACTCTGGTGGCACATTAAAGTCTCTCCAGTAGCTTTTAAAAATATCAGCGCTGGCGTCCACAAAGAGATTCTGATTTAATTTGATCAGAGTGGGGTGGGAGGATCAGTGTTTTGTTTAAAACTCTCTAGATTTCTCTGATGTCCAACCAGGACTGAGAACAGCTGCTTTAAAGAAAAATATCGAAGATGAAAAAAATGTCCATTTTATATGACAGCTAAGAGCAGATCAATATGCAACAAAAATTCTCCAGGAGTTTACTCTTCCTTGGGACTTTATAAGAATCTCAAAACTATTCAGTGCTGTGACTCACTGGAAAATCAGATTGGAGACCCATTTGTCTGAAGCAAGCATAACTCTGCTCAGGAGCTGTGTCAGTATCAAATGGCCTTTTGAGATCCAAGGCAGCTTCTAGATTCTGTTATTTGAATTAATTTTTACTACATTTACAACCTGATGGCGTTTGTTGGCAGGGAATTTCATAGGTTGGGAGTTTTAAAAACAGTCATCAGCCAGACCATCCCCTAAAAGACAGTCACAGAGGCCCCTGCAGATCTGCCCACACAATGGTCCCCAGGAGCTAGTCACCAGAGAAATACAACAACGTGATCTGCTATACGTAAGCATGTGGACTTTCTGTGCCTCAGGCATAGCCATTACATGAGGTCATGTGTGCTGATGTGATTTGTTGAAAGAAACAAACATAGACTTAATCACAAGAAACGAGGCCTTATTACTTAATGTGAAAATGATTCAGTTGGCTCAGATCATGTGTGAGATAGAATTCTGTGTTTTGACTATGAAAAAATAAAAGACATATTTCAACATTTGAAAGATGCTCAATTGACTAAAATATTCACCAGCATGTCCTGGAAGTATAAGAAATCAATGTGGACCTAAAAGAAAGCCACAGCATGTCTAATGAGAACCAGGCAGTAGGCCTTAAAATACACTATCGCTCCTCCATCTCTTTCCCCTGTTTTTGCTTCACCTTGATTAATGTTTTCATTCAAGGAAAAACTGAGTGTTTGCTGGAGCCTTAAGTTCTCAACTTGTCAACTTGAGAAACAGTAGGAATGGTGTCGACGAGAGGAAGAGGGTAAAAAGAGGTGGGGGCTATGTAAATTTTGAGGACAAAGTAGAAGTTCACTAGGCTATCAGAGTTTTGGAAAATCTTCAGGAGATGACTGAAAACTATTTTAATGTGTTGGGGCACATGCCTCAAGATGATCAACTCAAAAACTTTGTGACTCTAAATTAAAACATATTCTCTCAAAGTGCGCATTTTAATATACGTTTTTAGAAATGCAGGTTTTTATAGACTATTTTATCAAGAAACCAAGAGCTGGGTCACATCACCCTGCTTTTCCTCCCAAAAAAGTATAAAGATATAGGGAAAGTTCCTTTTTCAAGCCTTAAATTTGTGAGCATCCAGTGACCAAATACATTCTCACATTTCTGGTGGTATGTGAATTTCTTGAAAATATTCCATTCATTTTGGCAATGTGTCAAATAAATAGGTTCTTATAACATCAAACATCTTTTCCATGGAGCTGGATCTTACAAGACAGAGCCATGGAGCAGAGCGCTGCGAAAATGCAATTTGCTCCTCAGCTTGTCTGTTTCCTGCATTGTCCAGTTGCTGTGGGTTAAACAGCTGCCTAAAGAATAAAAAAGTGTTTTAGTTACTCCTACAAGAATTTTTAAATTTTCAAAGCCCCAATTGTCTAGATAATGACATTAAAAAGAAAAAGAAGTCTAAGAAGATCTGTTTTGGGGGGAGACTCTGTAAAAATAATGAAGAAAAGGGAGAGTCCTTTTGGAGTACAAACACGGTTTCTCATTTCGAGGACTAGTACTGATAGGTAACTGAATTCTGGACAGTAAAATTCAATAAGATGTGACCTTCAAGGAAGCCTCAAAGCCTGCTGAAGTCGTACAATAAGGCAAATTCAGGAGGAGAAGTCTCTTTTTCCAATTTATCTCTACAGAGCACAATATATTTCCTGTGTACATTTGGACAGTATGAGAAAAAAAATAGAATAGGAAGAAAGATACCTGGATTCTGGTGCCCGCTTCCCATTAATCAGTTTGGGGGAGGTAATTGTTAGGTCTGTAGGCCTAAATTTCCTCATTTATGATTAAGAAAATTGTACTAAAGCTCTAAAATTCCTTAGCTGTATTTCTTTCTTGGTAAACTTCACATCTGTACTCCTTTGTTGAGTTATCAGAATATGTATAGATTAGTTTCCTAGGGCTGTATAACAAAGAATCACAAACTGCATGGCTTAAAACAATAGAAATGGATCTTCTTACAGTTCTGGAGGCCAGAAGTCTCAAATCAAGGTGTAAAAAAAGTTCATGTTCCCTCTGAAGGCTCCAGGGAAGAATCCTTCCTTGCCTCTTCCTGGCTTCCGGTGGTTATCAGCAACCCCTGGTGCTCCCTGTCTTGAAGATGCATCATTCCAATCTCTGCCTCCGTGGTCACCTAGTCTTCTCTGCTATGTGTTTGTCTGTGTCCAAATCTCCCTCTTCTTATAAGGATACCAGTCATTGGATTAAGGCCATCCTAATTCTGCATGACCTCGTTTGAACTTGATTACGTCTGCAAAGACCCTATTTCCAGATAAGGCCACATTCACAGGTAGCAGGGATTAAGACTTAAACACACATCTCTTGAAGAACACAATTCAACCCACGACAATGTGTCTTAAACTTTCCAGCTACCTAAGACTGTGTTTAAGTATGAAATAATCAGAATATTCAGTCTCTGGTCTATATTTCACACCTGTTTGTTTATAGGTCCAATTCATCAGCCTAAAAATTCAAGTATAGTGGCTGGCCCCGTGGCCGAGTGGTTAAGTTCGCGTGCTCTGCTGCAGGCGGCCCAGTGTTTCGTTGGTTCGAATCCTGGGCGCAGACATGGCACTGCTCATCAAGGCACATTGAGGCGGCGTCCCACATGCCACAACTAGAAGGACCCACAACGAAGAATATACAACTATGTACTGGGGGGCTTTGGGAAGAAAAAGGAAAAAAATAAAATCTTAAAAAAAATATGTGTTTAAAAAAATTCAAGTATAACCTCAAAAAATAGATTTATTGGCAGAGAGAAGGCAGAGAGAAAACTCACCTCAGTTTTTAGTAAACAAAACTCAGTCTACTCCAGCTCACTATTCCTACTTTGACAATTTATCAAATATTGCTTTATATTTTTTATTAAATGCTTCAGAAATTATGTCTTGAATCCCCAAGTCTTAAAAGGGATTATATTTTTTATTCCTCCTTCATCTGGAATGGTTTCTTACATACCACAGAAACTCCACAATGACTCAGTTGATAGAACATCACAGTAGTAAGGGAATTCAGTTTCATCCTGCCAATACTTACCCAAAGTCCTCAGCCACATCATCCACCTGTCTGTCTCTCTCATTCTCCCTTATGCCCACATGCACGTGTGTGCACACACACTCACACACATACTTGCTCAAACGTGCTCAATATTTACTCTCATGTCTGCAAATTTTTACAGCTTCAAAGAAAATACTAATAAATTTTGTGAATTGAGAAGGGGAAACTAAAATTACTGGTTTCCTATGTGTATGTTTAAAATCTAGAGTAGTGACATCTTGGATTATGGAGATCTATTTTGTGAAAAAAGAAGTGGCTTAGAAGTCATTATTCTATCTCAACTCTCTTGCTAGCTAGTTAAGGGACCATTATTTGGAATATCATACTCATCTGTAAAACTACAGAATTAAAATTAGAGTTTGTCATCAAATCCATGATCTATAGAAACTTCCACTTTTCTTTCTCCATCCAATAAACACAAAGTGTTTGGGGAAAACTTCATCATTTTTTTGTATTTGTTCCCAGAAAAGTGATTTTTTTTTCTGAGCTAACAGAACATATCTTGTAAAATTTATAAGACCAAAGTACCCTGACATCATACATAATTGAAGATAACAACCTGCATGTCATTGCATAATCTCGTTTCAGTCTGTCGTTTTAGTGATAAAACAAAAATCAGTTTCTTGCCATTTTGAGGGAAGAAAGCTTAAGAGTCACGCAACTTATAATTGGATTTATCATTTTGATGTTTGACAATTAATAGGAAAAACTGACTTGGTTGTTAACTCTTCACACATGGGATGGGCATTTGTGATTGGTTTATGTAAGAATAGCTCTTCATCCAGGACTTTTTCTGACCTGTAGCTACCTTAATAGAAATATTCTCTGTGGAAATGTGACACTCCTCAGCCCCTGGAGTGGCAAGTCCAAAGATTTCTTTCGCCACGTCCCTCAAGCCTTGCTGGGCATCCTTGCCCTAGAACACTCTCACACAATTTGGGCAGTGAAACTTACCTCTTTGTTCAAAGAGCAAATAGAGTCATGGGTCAAATCATTCTTTCAAGTTCCTCTCTTCTCCCCACAAATGTTCATGTCTTTTCACGAATTCTTCCTTTCAGCCATAATGGAATGGGAATCTCACCTCCCTCCCAATGCCAACACCTTCAGCTGTGTTCTGGATCCCATCCCTTCTACCTTCTCAGTGGCTTGGCTACTTCAATTTCCCCAAATTTCTATGCTGTCAACAACTTTTCCCTCTCCTGGCTCTTTCTCTTCAACTTATGAATTAGATTTAGCCTCTCCATCTTTGAAAAAGGAAAAGAAAAAAAAGGAGAGGCGAGGCAGGGTGGGGCGGGGTAAGGAAAGGAATCTGCGCCAATTGTACATAACCAAATAGCCATGAACGCGTTTTTTCTTCTCAGTCCTGCTTTTTGTAAGGCCAGTCTAATATCATTGTCTTCATTTTCTCTCCTTCTGTTTACACTTCATGTGATTCTGTCTTACAACTTCACTAGTCTCCTGAAACTACTCTTATAAATGTCGCCAGCCAGCTCCTAGTTGCCAAAATTAAAAAGCATTTGAATCTTTTTCTTGCATTTTCGTGGAGGCACTTCACACCCTTCATTACCAATATCTCTTCCTGTAGGTGAAAGAGATTTTCCAGCCCTGAATGGTATAAAGCAAAGATCAACCTTAAAATTGATTTAGAGCATTGCCTTTCTTAGGGAAAAGAACTGAACATTCCTCTAGTAATGTTTAATAGAATGTAAATAAACTTGTTGTGTGCATGCAAGTTATAAAACTGTAGGATTAAAATGAGAATTCTAATGTTCCTATTAGCATGAGCACATATAGTATGTATTATATAGTTTAGTGATATATTGTTTTGTAATTGTTCACACTAACTTGTGTTTTGCTCCCAAACTAGATCACAATTCCCACGTATATCACTTTTTTCTTTTTTAAAGATATCTCTCATCAGCATTTGCTCATAGCCAAAGAATGCAATAAATATTTGTTTATAGTTGACTATAGTTAGTCAGGTCTCATTTTCAACATAACACATTGTTGAGTTGATTACAATAATTTGTGTGAAAATGGATTTACTTTGGTCAAATGTAGTAGCCTGTTGAGATTGTGTGATGATAGATCTCAGATTTAATTTGCTCCATCATTTTCATGAAAAGTCAACTTAGGAATGCATTCCAATAAATAAGTATTTTGTTTTTTTAATAAGGAAATTTGATAGGGAGGCAGAAAACCGCTAACTTAGACAAATACAGTGAGCTGCAATAAAATGTTACGTGTGAATTTCTAAGATGTGGTCTAAAACTATTTCTTTCTTTGGGCTCATTTTCTATACTAACTATTGTGGGAAGCCATTATCTTTTATCTGCCCAGAACTGGTTTAGCTCTGTATCTGCTATATTTGGCCTTAGGAGACTGTCAATCACATGACCCCTTTCCCTCCACTCGGCACCCCCTCTTTCCCACCCACAACTTCCTGTTGCAAGACCTAGAGATGGGTAAGCATATCACCCATTCTGGCCAGTCAGATCTTATCCCCTTGGCCACAGTCATCCAGTTTTGCTGAGAGTACTTTTCTAAGAAAGATTGTCTTGAGATTATCTTGAGCTCAAGATAAAGGCTTGAACCCCAGACGGCCATGTTTGCCATCACGTGGAGAAAGCTTACCCGGAAATGAAGCCATCACAGAGACAAGCGAGACAGAGCTGTGATAAATTTGGTTGATTCCCTAAATGCATCTGTGCCTGAATCTACCTCCTGGGCTTCTCAGTTATATCCCCAATACATTCTTTTTTTACTTTAGCTAGTTTGAATAGTGTTTCAGTGAGGGACAAGTGAAAGAACTCAAATTAATGCCGTGGCCTAATAAACTCTCACTTGACTAACATGAATTGTGGATTTTATAGCTTATCCTCACTTTGTTGAGGATTTAATAGCTTATCCTCGCTTATCGTCCATTCATCATCTCTCATTTTTTTCATTTATCAATGTTTTTCACGCAACTAGATATGATAGCAATTAGTCGCACACGTCATGTTATAATGCTTTGAAGCTTCAAAATATATTGTGAATTTTTTTCTTTCTCAGTAACTATTTATCCATGATTAACCCATTGTTGGGAATTTAGTAGCAAAAAATAAATTTCACCAAAAAATCTAGTACTTTATAAAATTCTGTGTTTCACAACATTTGATTTTAAGACTGAGAATTTCCAAGAAATATAATGTTGATTCTTAGCCTTCCCATTGTGTAGAATTTTTAAATCAATTACCAAATTTCATAAACAAAATATTCCAGGTAATTTTCCCAATTTTTTATTCCATGGAGAAAATGTGTTCCCAAGTAGAACTCCACTTTTTGCCTTCAAAAGTTTGGTAGAGAAAAAGACAATGAGCACCACCTCAAAATACAATCTAAAAATCATTTTTCAAAACATTGACTCGAGGTCTTTCAGCAGTCTGTTGCTCCCAAGTGTAGCTCCTGCTGCACTCTAGGGGGTAAGTCAGGAGCTTCTTGGACTTCAATGTATAATTGTGGCTTAGCATCTATCACAGATTAAAGGTCTCTAATAGTCATATCCACTGGTAAAGGGTAATTAAGCAGCATAGGAAATAGAGATCACATCTTCACTTCTTATAGCAGCATTTACTTTTAGATTTTTTTTTTTAGAATCCGTTTGACTTTTTTCGTGGGTCATTGTTTCTCAAAGACCACCTGCAGCACAATCACATCTAAATTTTCAGATAAACCTATTGAGTCAGAATCTCAGTTGTAGGGGAGAGGGGAATTTGCATTTCCAACAAACTCCTTAGATAATTATTATGCATTCTCTAGTTTGGAACTGTTGATTGAAGCCAGAACCTTGGCTTCACATTGGAATTACTTAGAGAGCTTTGTAAAATGCTGATATCTAGGTCCCATCTTCAGAGATTCTGATATAACTGTTTGGAAGTGTGGCCTGGGTACCAGATAAAAGGGTGATCACCTCCCACTTGATTCTAATATTTGGTCACGGGTAAGAATCACTTACACGCTCATGCAATAATCAGGTAGCGTTTAAACATGATATGCGTAACTGAAAATGAAAGCAATCTAAAACAAATGGGGATTTAACCTTTGGATTTTTTGTTACCCAGTACTTAATTAAAGTATTTAGGCATTATGAAATATCTATATATCTTCCAAACAAGTATTTTGGCATTCTTAGTTATACTTGGCTGACAATATTTTCATATACTTTTTTGAGCAAGTAGAATTTTGAAATCTAGAGGTCCTATCACCATAATAAAAGGCACCAAAAAGAAATGTGAGAGTGCTTCCAATAAATAAAGATATTCTTATTGAGTATTACTTATACCCCGCATTGTGATGGGCATGGCAAAAAGATATATAAAATAAGACTTTCCCTCTTTTGCTTTCACTGATAGGAAGCTCAAAGCTAAACTTGCTGCATAATGACAGCAACTGTGTACCTCTAAGCTTTTGGTATTTTACTTTTCCCTGCACTATATCAGTGGTTCTCAACCAGAGGTACACAGAAAATCGCTACTAAAAGTACAGATGCTTGGACCTCATCCAAAATCTATTAAATCAGAACTTATGGGAGTAGCAGCCAGATATTTACATTGTACAAAGCTCAGTAGTTGAGCCACGTGTGCACTGCTGTTGATAAACTGCAAATGAACGGGTCTCACCCACTATGCTTAGATAAACCTTGAAGGAGATCAGTGATCTGGCATCTTTGAAAAGCATCACAGTGTTTCCGGTGCAAGTGTTCAATGACCCACACCTTAAAAACCATTGTCAGGTATGGACTTCATCTTATGATTTTATTTATTTGTCATGCTGTGTTTGTCCACTTTATTATAAACCACCAAAGTTCCTCAAATGATTAAAGTCAGAGTCATAAAAGACCTTAGAGATCATTGAATCCAGTGGTTTTCAAACTGTTCTGTGCAACTGTAGGATTAGGCAGAGATTCTGTGAAGAGTGGAGGGATGGGCAAGAGGAAAGTCTCTGCCTTCCCTCCCTCCGCCATGTTGCCCGGCAGCCCTACCAGGGGCTGCTCTGATCTCTTCCATATATTGGGTCACTATCTAATATATTCTTTGAAGAAATGGTTCTATGTGTTCAAGAAATTTGAAAACCACAGATTAGTCCAAAGTCTGTATTTCCCAAATGAGATAACAAAGTCCTTAGAGAAGTTTTCTTTGCTGCACCGGAGCATGAAACGAGAATATGTGAGAGACTAGAACAGCAGAGAACAATAAAATCAAATAAAAACTTACAAAATAATGACAAATATATCTGTTCTCAAAGAACCTAAAGTGTAACTGTGAGACAAGAATGTAGAAAATGGAAAAAAGAAACCAATAGAACAGGGACAAGTTATGTTTTATAGTGTGTGCTTTGAGGGGAGTAGGAGAGGCTTTGCGAAGAAAGCAGAACCGAGCTGGGCTCACATCTGAGAAAGAATTAGAAAGAAAGAGAATACATGGATGGACAGCCTATGCCCTTGCATGAATGAGGAACTTAGCATGGCATATGAGTAGGCTAAGCAAGAGACTAGACTAAATGGACCTCAGAGCTCTGTGTTGAGGAAGAGGTGAAAGTGACTTTGGACTGATGGCCTAGGACCATTGTGTGGAGGGCTTTTGAAGAACAATATGAGTAGTTCCCTCCTAACCTGTTTCCTAATTTTTTAAACTTCCCAGTTCCTCGTTGACTCTACTCAGAAAATTTGTGCAAAAAGATTGTCAAGTAAACAGAAGCAAATGACCATGCAGAACACTCTGTGACCTTCTGGAATCTCATATATTGGGGAAAACACAGACAAGAGTAGCAGAAAGCATGCAGTTCCACCACTGCCCATCACATTCAAGTGCAATACATTGAGATCCAGCTGGAACAGTCGTCAGATTCTGAGAAAGACAGAACTGGAACCAATCGGCCAAAGGACATTGCAGAACCTTGGCCTCCAGCCCTGTCGTACCATTCCAGCATTCCTTGCTTGGGAGCACCAACCCTTTCCCAGGAATGATAATGGGGCTAGAGTCCATGGTGGGTCAGGAGCTTCCAGATCTTATCCACCGTCTCAACATTCCACTATCTTGCTACTCACAGGGCTTTCTAAAGAGCAACATTGTCGGTATTGCCTTGGAGTCTGTTAGGAATTCGAATCTCAGGCCCCAACCCAGACCTCCTAAACCAGAATCGCACTTTAACAAGAACTCCAGATGACTTGTATGCTCATTTAAGTTTGTGAAACACAGCTTCATTAAAATTAATTTGCTTCAGCACTTAGCTATGGCCAGTATCTGGAGAGTTCTTCAGGGGCCATTTCTACTTGGAGGGCCACCCTACAGAAAACACATCTTGGATAACTTAACTGTTACCTCTCAGAGACTCAACAGATGGAGAGAGGGTGCCCTCCATTCTCACAGAGAGTATCTTTTCTTCTGAACTCAAGTCACCATAGAGTATTTGGGTCAGCCATTCCTCAAACTAGTGTTCTGTGAGAAACAAACAAATAGATCAAAGGGATCCATGTTCACAAATGTTTGAAAAGTGCTTGAGTAAATAAAGCTAAACAATTTTATTCACTTCAGGAGTTCTCAAAGGTTTCAACATGCTAATGGACACTACAATGCTTCAGTAAAGTATTATAGAAAGAAAAATCATAAAAAACAGAATTTCACAAGTTTATTTGATTACTCAAATATTTTTCTCAAGTTACGTCTATTAACATCTCAAGTGAAAAATCCCTACTAAAATCCTCAAATATCAATATCAAATATCAATTTGGGGAACATTAAGCTAAGGCCATGTGTATACTTGAAACAAATTTGTGATTAAAGAAGAGCACACAGCATCTCTTGCCAATGATATAGTTTCTTTTCCCATGACTTCTGTGGACCCAATGAGTGTGTCTGCATCTGCCATTCCTCTACTGTCTTTTGCCACCTTACCTTTTCACACCAGTACATACCCACACAGAGACCTAGAAATGGCTGAGATTAAAAGACTAAGAAAAAAACCGAAATGCCTTTCTTTCCTGAGCCCTAAATTTTAATCATAGCCCTTCCATTGTTCCCAAAAGCCATTCACACAGAGGGTTTTCTCTCTGAGACCAAATTGAGAACTCCACTACCAGATTTCTGGCTAGATGGTCAACCTGTCAGTATATCAAGTGACCACCACGTGCTCCACATTTTATTAGGTACTGTGATGGGGGCAAAAGCATAAGAAACATTATTCCTGCGTCCCAGAGCTTCAGTCTAAGAAAAGATTAAGGGTTTCTTTCTAGCAGGGGCAGAAATTGTGAAAGGCTCAAGAAAAAAGCACACAATTTAAAAGTCCAAGATTTATTTCTGACCCCAAAGAGCTCACAAGTTTTTCAAGAAAATAGACAAAAATGACTATAAGAGGACAAGGGGCCTATGAGTGCAGTGTGAAAGGGTTAATTAATTCTGAGGGGAAAAAGGAATAAGAAAGGAGTCGTAGAGAGAATGACTAAGAAATTTTGCTCTGGAGAATTAGCAGAATATTTCCACATGGAGTAGGAAAAAAGGTTAATTCTGAGCCAAAGAGTAGCATAGATTTCAAGCTGACAGAGACAGAAACAGCTCAAGAAAGATTTCTTTAGCCTTCCCATCTATCAAGAAAATCCAATTCTGTCAAATTAGAAACTATCAGTGTGAAATTGTATGGCACTCACTAGAATGGTTATGCAAGTTCAAAGAAAGGAGAAATGGGGGAAGACTGGGATGGTGCTTGGGAGCTGAGCCTGTCGTCTTTGTGTAGAAAGCCACGAGGATGGAACAGAAGAGTCCACTGTCAGGACAGAGACCTGTGGAAAATGCTTGAAGAGGGGGCGCAACGCATTAGTAACTGATGAAAAATTGGGAAACAGCTGGAACCCTGGGACTTTACCGTAAAGGGAGAATTGAACTGAGTAAACAGGGAGAGAAGCTGAGAGTCACTCACCACAATTGCACAATCATGAAGGAACAGCACAAGGAGTGTGGAATCAAAGCAAACAGCAGGGAGTCCCCAAAGACAGATCAAAGTTTAGCCACACCTGCATCAGACAAATGCCCCAAGAATTAATACTTAGAAGTGGCAAGTTGTAGGCTAAAGCCAGACAAAATTAAGACAAACCTGAGCCAGCCCTGATGGCCTAGTAGTTAAAGTTCAGCACGCTCCACTTCAGCAGCCCAGGTTCGGTTCCCAGGAGCGGGACCACAGCACTCATCTGTCGGCAGCCATGCTGTGGCAGCAGCTCGCATAGCAGACCTAGAAGGACTTACAACAAGAATATACAACTATGTGTTGGAGCTTTGGGAAGGAAAAGAGAAAAAAGAGAGAGGAAAATTGGCAACAGATGTTAGCTCAGGGTAAATCTTTCCCAGGAAAAAAAAACTATTAAAAAAAAAATCCATAATATGACAAGAAAGGTTTCCATAGTGCCTCATTGACATAACTGCAGAGAGTGTTGGAGGAAATTCTAAGGTGAGAGAAAAATGTAGATGGTTTTGTTTATTTGTTTGTTTGGGGGAGGAAGATTGGCCCTGAGCTAACATCTGTGCCAATCTTCCTCTATTTTGTGGGACACTGTCACAGTGTGGCTTGATGAACAGCATGTAGGTCCGTGCCCAGAATGGGAACCTGTGAACCCCAGGCCACCAGAGCAGAGCATGCAAACTTAACCGCTATGCCACCAGGCTGGTCCCTGTAGACAATTTTTAAAGCGAAGGAAAAAAGACGTACAGAATTAGGCAATAAAAACAATACAGGAACCCCTGTGAGATACGAAGGACATAGAAAAATGGTGCGACACAGATCTGGAGGAGGAAGAATTGGTTTCTAGATCTGCCTTCTCCCTACTAAGAAGCCTCTCCTGGGCCCCAGTTGTCATGTCTGTTTAAAGACAAAGACACTGTAAATGATCTCAAGTTCTCCTTCCAGCTTTAAATTCTATGATCCTCAAGAACAAGGATAGAATGAGAAAATAAGGCAAAGAGACTAAGGCTGAAGTTCTTTTGAATATAGAGAGGGTGTCAGAAGAATTTTATCTGTGATATGAAAAGAAAATATTTCTTACAATATAGAAGTAAGTGCTCAGAAAAACTAAAAAATACAGGTATGCAAATATCGCTGCAATTGTTGTTAATACTACTAATAAAAACCCTTCATATCTATACAGCAATATGTAAAATACTATTGAGGCTCAGAAAATGGGGGAGAAGAAGCAGTTGAGTGCCTAAGGCTTGCCAGCTTTATGTTAAAGGTTTATATACACAATAGCTATAATTTCTTTATGGAAAAAAATTGATCATTACTTAACAATTACTTGGAATACTAAGCATGGACAGCTATTCAATTGGTATATAATCAGATTGGTCCATTCAAAAAAAGGGGGAGAAATAATTTTTAGGTATTTTTTTGGAGGCGGGCCAGGTGGTAGGTTGTTTTTGCTTCATATGCATTAAAGTACAATCAGTTTGACCACGCTAATGTGACATAGTTTTGCTATGACACAGTATAATAATGATATTGACCCAATACATCAAAAATTTCATCAAAATGCAAGTCTCATTCACCAGGAGGGCTTTGTAATACCCCATGTCACCTTCTGCCCAAACACAGCCCCCTCTGCCTCCCAGAGATTTCATTAAATGAGGATTGATTGAGATATTCTCACTAGACATTCCTCTAAAAATGTCCCACTGTCAGTGTTGCTGGATCATTGCCGCTGCTGTCTGTTTGCCTTCCGAGTTTTCCTCTTTGGCTGAATAAAAATACTCAGTCCTGTGAACTCTGAGAGCAAGATGTGCCATTCTCTTGACCCACCACACGGCTCCATCAATATTGATTTCAAACAAACCCTCTAGGGCTGTCTGTGTTCCTGGCACCATTTCAATACTAACATGTGGTTGATTTTTTAGAGGATTTTTCTTTCCCTTCCTGTGCTCAAGAGGAGCCGTGGAGTTTGTGGGAAACAGCAGCTTGATTTGTGCATCTGTGGCGCTTGCATATTTCCCTTGGAGATAGTGACCCTTTCTAACACTCCCTTTACTGCACATTGTGTTCTAAGAACTCAGAAAAAGCAGCACATCCTAAATGCTTAGAGGGCTTTCAAAACAATATTCCTAGAGACATGGTATGTGAGAAAGTCCACAGAATTCTCACCACTCACTTGCTCCCAGAATTTAGCAGCTAATGCATATTATTATATTTGTAGCCATTTATATTCAATACTCATTGGCTCATTGTGTTACTAAATACAAAGATTGTTGTAAATCCTTGCTCAAAGTAGGTTAATTCTATTAAATAACTTATTTCTGACCAAGAGCACAAGAAACATCTTAAGGAAAATAATGGAAATCTTTGCTTTTTTGCTTTTTTGGGTTTTTTTTTACCATTACTATTATTTTTCCAGGTAGGACAATGAGTTGTTTTGTTTTGTTTTAATTTCCAAAGTTCATGAGAACTGTCTGCCAGAAGAGTAATGCTGTGTTTCTGTTTCAACAACATAAGGAAATACCCCTCTCAAAATCATATTAAATGGAATGAAGACATTTCTTAGGTCTATTTAATTTACTTCCTATTTTTATAGTCATATTAAAATTTACATTTGAATTATATTTTGCTGAGCAAATAACAGAATCTTAAAAAATAATGAGATCTTAATTCTTATTTTCCCTTTGGTTGGACTTTCTAAGTCTGAAACGGATCAATGCTTTCAATCCATGAGGAGACATTTAGAATAAAAATATCCAGTCCTTCCTTTATCTTGCGCTCAGTGGAAGAACATGTACTTTGAATTATTTTATCAGTAATTTGGAGAGTTTCTACCAAAAGATCCATGCTTTCTCACGTATTTGACCTTCTAGTCATCCGCAAACATTGGTAGTTGAATAAAATTTTAATCGAATTTTATCAAATTGAATAATGAGACACATCAAAGCAGAAATTGTATGGAAATGCCATTTCTGATTAAATAGTCACGGAATGTTTAAGAAATGCCTAGCACTTTGATAAATGTAAAAATATATTATCCTTAATGCTTTCTACTAGGACTCAACTGTCACCGCAAAGAGCAGTGAGGTGAAACTCACCAACCTAGCACAGGGCCCTCCTCAACAGCTTGTAAAACATGCCTACTTCGGTGAATCACTTAAATGGCAAATTTATGTTCACCTTGAAACAAATAGGGGAAATACTGTGCCTGTAGAGAGCCCAGACAGAGGTGATGCAGTAGGGGTTGCAGAGAGAGCAGAAAGCGTTCATTTTCTTTTTCCACTTTCAATATATTTTACACAAATACAATCATTTTGCTCATAAAACTACTGTCATGAAGACCTGGAAAGGGAAAGTTGGTGAGTGAAAAGAAAAAATAGGAAGATACATGCCTGGTAAGCTTGGGGGCCAGGGCAAACCTATGCAACTCAATTCAATTCAAGAACTCTCTATGTGTGTTGAGTATGTATCTTGCATTGTGCTTTGCACAAGACTTTAGCCAGAGCTAGTCTCGCCCCACTCCCAACTCATTCAGAAGGCAAACCCATTTTATTACCATGTTTTGTGTCCTTTTATATTCCCAGCACGTCTTGCACTTCCATGCCTTCCTTTCTTCCCAGTCTTACTCAATTCTCAAGGCTCAGTTTAATTGTTGTCTTCTTTATGAAACTGACCCCATATCACCCAATCAGAATCTCCCCAAATCAGAATCTGTCTTGTTTTTTCCTGAATAGAACTTTGCTCTAGCACTAATCTCATCCCATTTGGTTTTGGCTGCTTGTTTGCATATCAGTCTACCAGATGTAATATACATTCCTTAAAAGAAGAGAGAATTTCTCCCTTGTGCATGACACAGTGTTAGTGATCTAATAGTTGCTCAATAAACATGGAAAAAATGTAAACCGCAGCCCTCTCCCTGAAATCATGGCTTAAGAAAGAGATGGGCCAATCTGCTCCATGAGTAACTTAAATGTTCAAAAAGAAAAGATTTACACTTGCCAAAATATCCATTTGTTAACTAATGGAGGCAGTAACCGTGTGTAATTTCCCCTGGTGTATTTTAACCTTCCCTCCAATTACCATCTCTTGCAGGCAAAGTGTAGCAAGCCAATTGTTTCTTGATATTACTAATCTTAGGCAATGTTTTCATTGTCAAAAAAGCTACACAATGTCTAAAGTCCTTTCTAGCTTGAAATTACTACTCTGTGGTCTGCTTGTTTCATAATTTCACCATGAAAATAACAGAATGTTATCACCGAGTACTATTCCACCTACCTCGGGCTTCTGAGAAAAGCCACACTGTAGAGTCTTAAACCCCACCTTTTGAAAACACACAAAGTTACTTTATTCATTGGCTCAACCCTCATTAAATACGTGTTGCATATATACACTTCAAACCATAATATTTTAAGGAACCCTGAATCCCATTTTGATATGTTATTTAAAATTGGTCTTAAGATCTCTAACTCAGAAGCTCTATTAGTCGCATTTTACTTTGTGTTTATA
This sequence comes from Equus caballus, assembly GCF_041296265.1. NCBI lineage: Eukaryota > Metazoa > Chordata > Mammalia > Perissodactyla > Equidae > Equus > Equus caballus. Next base: position 34,566,860 of record NC_091710.1, on the reverse strand, counting down.
CAACTGATAGCCAAAGAATGACTACTCATTGTAGGAAGTGTGTGTAAGTCAGCTCCACAGGAGTCTCATGTATTATTGAATTTGACCATTTGAATTAAAAACCATAAAAACTTAATGGGTCCCTTTCATGGGCACATAGTTTATACAGAGAACAAGCAAGTTATATAAAGAAATATTTTTCTTCAATGTGCTAGAGGGATTCCCTAGGCAGAAATTTGGGTTAACAGTTATTACCATATTGGGAAAGAAAAAGGCATTGTTTGGTTTCCTTATGCACAAGAGAAAGGCAAATAAACAGGTCTTAATGATCTCAGGGAATTGGAAGATGAGTAACCTCAATATTTTGGAAGCAAAAGGCTATTTTTCAAATGTCCCTTTCCCTCAGAAATATTATACCACAAAGACGTTTTTGAGTTTTGACTAAGTCTTATAAGGACACGAACAATGAACCACTCCACTGCCAACACATTTTCTAATCAGTGCCTCTGAAAATTTCTCTTCAATTAAAATGAAAAAGACAAGTTCCCATAGTAGCTGTTTATGCTCTGTTTCTGTAGAAACTTTGACCTTTAGAGATTGTCAGCCTTATCTATATACTCATTAAAGATTGGGACTTGGTAGCTAAATAGTTGGTAATTAATCAAAAAATACTTTTGAGTCCTACTATGTGCATTCCCTCTGCTAGGTATATTAGTGGTTACAGAGAAGCATGGGGCCCCATCTCTTCTCACGTGGACTTTAAAAATTGATGGAGAAGGGGCTGGCTCAGTGGCGTAGAGGTTAAGTTTGAGCTCTCCACTTCAGTGGCCCCAGGTTTGCCAGTTTGGATCCTGGGCATGGACCTACACACTGCTTATCAAGCCACGCTGTGACAGCTTCCCACATATAAAATAGAGGAAGACGGACAGAGATGTTAGCTCAGGGCTAATCTTCCTCAAAAAAAATAAAAAAAGAAAAGAAAAATTGATTGAGTGAATGAAATGCTTAATAATATAAGCGAGCTATAATGACTAGTTACTCCTTTTTAAATTAGTAACTGCCAAAAAAGAGATCAAAGAAAAAATATTTATGCTACAAGTAAATGACATACATCCTAAATTTAATTATCATTGATTTTTTTTCATCTTCATTGAGGGAAAATTGACAAATGTATTTGCATATATTTAAGCTGTACAACATGGTGATTTGGCATACATTGTAGAATGATTACCAAAATCAAGATAATTAACACATCCATCACTTCACATCGGTAACTGTTCTGTCTGTGTGTGTTTGTGCATGTGTGTGTGTGTGCACGTGTGTGTTGAGAATGCTTAAGATCTACTCTCAGCAACTTTCTTTTCTTTTCTTCTTCTTCTCCCCAAAGCCCTCCAGTACATAGTTATATATTCTAGTCTCAGGGCCTTCTGGTCGTGCTAATCTCAGCAACAAGTATATAATACCAAATTATTAACAACAATCACCATTCTGTACATTAGACCCTCAGAACTTACTTTTTAAATAACTGAATGTTTGTACCCTTTGACCAACATTTCTACATTTTCCCCTCCCAACAGCCCCTGAAAACCACCATTCTGCCATTCTACTCTGTTTCTATTAAAAAAATCAGCTTTTTAAAAAAAAATTCCACATGCGAGCAATACCATGCAGTATTTGTTTCTCTCTGTCTGCCTTATTTCACTTACTATGTCCTCCTGCTTTGTAAAAGGCAAGACTTCCTTCTTTTGTATGGCTGAATAATATTCCATTTATATATATATAACACATTTTTTTAGGGATAATCCAGTCATCCTTTGATGGACATTTAGGTTGTTTCCATATCTTGGCTATTGTGAATAATGTTACAATAAACATGGGGATGAAGATATCTCTTCTAGACACTGATTTCAATTCCTTTGGATATACTCCCCAGAGTGGGATTGCTGGATCATATGATAGCTCTATTTTTATTTTTGAGGAACGGCCATACTGTTTCCCATAGTGGCTGCACCAATTTACATTCTCACCAACAGTGTGTAACAGCTCCCTTTTCTCCACATTCATGCCAACATTTGCTACGCCTGGTCTTTTTGATAACAGCCATTCTAACAGACATGAGGTAATATCATATTGTGGTTTTGGTTTGCATAATTAGTGATGTTGAGCACCTTTTCATGTACCTATCGGCTATTTCTAAGTCTGCCTGAAAAAATGTCTTTTGGGGTCCTTTGCCCACATTTTAATCAGATCATTTGCTTTTATGCTATTGAGTTGTATGAGTTCTTTATGCATTTTGGATATTAACCCCTTATCAGATTTATAGTTTGCAAATATTTTCTCCCATTCTGTAGATTCCTTTTCCATAACAGAATGCCTAATAATATCTTTAAAACTTTGACGTGTATTTACTTAAATTGCTATTTGGGTTAAGTATTTATCAACAGTACCAACAGTTTTATTAAATTTCATCAAGTTACATTGCACGGCGCTCATTGCCATTTGACTTAAAAAATAAAATTTTGTCAAATAAGAATATTTTTCTTAGTTCATTGCAAGTATATAGCAACTCGACCTTAAAATCACAAATATAGAAGCATCAAAATTGTATTTTATACTCACTTACTGGATCTCTGTAACTTTTAGCCTTTCCACAGAGAGTCCCATCATATCACATCTCACGAAATGTCAGTTTGGCTTTACAGTAGAGTCAAGGTCATAATGATATTCTTTTCTATCTTTGGGCTAAAAGAAACAATGCAGCTATTCTGGAATTTGTCTGGTCTGTGAGGAAAAACTGTAATTCTTAGGAGTAACCGGGAAGACCAGGTTGTGCATCAAATTGGCCCAGCCAGGATTCAACATATTGAGGGTGAAGATCACAGAAAGAGATGATCTCCAGAACTCAACAAATAAGGCTGTGAAGAGCGGCTTAGGGACTTCAAACTACTGGAAAGATAAATTGTCTCTTCACATGTGAAAACAGAAATTTATCTTACGTAAAATTTAGTAAGCTTACTTAACAAATGCGTGGACATCTTTCCGTGTCAATAATAAAGATTTTCAATCATGGCTTTAAAGGCTTCAGAGCATGTCAATATAAGGATGTACCAAAAATCTTCTAAAATCACTCATGATAAAGAAAAAGGTAGAAAAAAACATATTATAAAGTATGTTGTGCAGTTAACTAATAAAATTTTTTCTGGGCTTTTTCATGTTTGTGGAGTTTGTCAGCTTTTTAAGATATAATTTGTAGTGCTTTATTTTCTTCTTTTTAATAAATGTTTATTTTTCTACCTAATAAAAAAATAATAATCACTGATGTAAATTGCAACCACATATTCACTGTAGGAATTTCAGACCACACAGAAAAATCTATAGTTTCCTTTTGCCCCCCTCCCAATTCCACGCCCACCCCCCCAGAGATAGGCATCTTTCTAGATATTTTTTCGTGCATCTATGTATATGCATATAGAAATACAGAATTTTCCTTTGAGTGTGTGTATTTGTGTGTGTGTGCACATGTGTGTGCATAGGTGCTCATTTGGTACCTAAAGAGTTTCATGCTTTAAAGTATTGTTCTTCATCTTTCTTTCTCCACTTACCAAACCCTCTTGGAGTGCTTTCCCTATGAGTAGGAGGGTCCCAAGTACAGTTGTGCAGGTTATTGTTCCCTGCACAAGGACACCAAACCAAAGTGCTGAGTGGGCACTGATGGGCAACCTGTGTGTTACTCATCAAGCAGTGAATGCTGGCACGGGTGCATCCCTCCAAAGGGGCCCAATTTTCTAATTCACAGTGAAGAGCTGAATAGATTACTAGTGGCTCTGTGAGTGCATGTTTATCTCCCTCATATTTACAACTCTTATGTGGTGATCGAAGGGATAACGGTACCATAATTTACTACATTGAACAGTTTTCTATTGACAGCCACATAAATTATTTCCAGTTCTTTGGTCACTAGGAAAAAACAATGCTTCAGCGAATAGTATTGGGCATGCTAATAATGCAATTATTAATTCATTAATGCAAGTAATTCTCTAGGAAAGATACCTAAAATTAGAATGCCAGGGTGAAGGATATGTCCTACTTTAATTTTAATAGATACTGCCAAACTACGCTCCATAACAGGCAGAAATTTACACTTCCAAAGGCATTGTCAACCCTGAGTACAGTCAAGATTTTTTCTTTTTTGACAATCTGAAAGATGAAAAATAATAATTCTCGTTCTTGATCTTATTTGTATTGTTTTGATTACCAGTGAAGTTTAGGGTTTAAAGTCATTAGTCATTCTTATTCTATGAATAGCCTTTTTGTATGCTTTGACCATTTTTATTAGATTATCTTTTTATAATTTCTTAATTCTCTGTTATATGTGCTCCAAATATTTTCTCTCAGTCTGTTAATTGCCTTTTAACTTTTGTAAGTCTTTTCATTTGTATGTTTTTATACAGTGTCATGTTCTAGTGAATGTTTAGATTGTTCTGTTTTTAAGATTTTTGTGATGAGTACTCCTTTCCTCTTGCAAGAATTTTTTCTTTTTTTCATATTTCTTTTTTTCATTGAGGTTATGATAGTTTACAATCTTGTGAAATTTCAGTTGTACATTATTATATGTCAGTCATATTATAGGTGCACCACTTCACCCTTTGTGCCCACTTTCCACCCCTTTTTCCCCTGGTAGCCGCTAATCTGTTCTCTTTCCCTATGGGTTGGTTTATCTTCCACATATGAGTCGAGTAATACAGAGTCTGTCTTTCTCTATCTGGCTTATTTTGCTTAACATAATACCCTCAAGGTCCATCCACATTGTTGTGAATGGACAATTTTATCCTTTTTATGGCTGACTAGTATTCCATTGTATATATATACCACATCTTCTTTATCCAGTCATCAGTTCATGGGCACTTGGGTTGCTTCCACGTCTTGGCTATCGTGAATTATGCTTCAGTGAACATAGGGGTGCATGAGTCTCTTTGAATTGCTGATTTCAAGTGCTTTCAATAGACACCAGTAGTGGGATGGCTGGGTCAGATGGTATTTCTATTTTTAATTTTTTGAGAAATCTCCATACTGTTTTCCATAGTGGCTGCACCAGTTTGCATTCCCACCAGCAGTGTATGAGGGTCCCCTTTTCTCCATGACCTCTCCAACATTTGATATTTTTTTTGTCTTAGTTATTTTAGCCATTCTTACTGGTGTAAGGTGATATCTTAGTGTAGTTTTGATTTGCATTTCCCTGATGATCCGTGATGATGAGAATCTTTTCATGTGTCTATTGGCCATCCATATATCTTCTTTGGAGAAACGTCTGTTGATATCTTCTGCCCATTTTTTGATCGGGTTGTTTGATTTTTTGTTGTTGAGCTGTTTCAGTTCTTTATATATTATGGAGATTAACCTTTTGTTGGATATATGAGTTGCAAATACTTTTTTCCCAGTTGGGGGGTTGTGTTTTTGTTTTAATCCTGTTTTCCCTCACCTTGCAGAAGCTCTTTAGTCTGATGAAGTCCCATTTGTTTATTTATTATACTGCTTCCTTTGTCTGAGAAGACATGGTGCCCGAAAAAATCATTTTAAGACTGATGTCAGAGTGTACTGCCTATATTTTTGTCTAGAAGTCTTATGGTTTCAGGTCTTACCTTTAAGTCTTTGATCCATTTTGAGTTTATTTTTGTGAATGGCATAAAATAAAGCTCTATTTTCATTCTTTTACATGTGGCTGTCCAGTTTTCCCAGCACCATTTGTTGAAGAGACTTTCCTTTCTCCATTGTATGTTCTCAGCTCCTTTGTCGAAGATTAGCTGTCCATAGATGTGTGGTTGTATTTCTGGGATTTCAATTCTGTTCCATTGATCTGTGTGCCTGTTTTTGTGCCAGTACCATGCTGTTTTGATTACTGTAGCTTTGTAGTATGTTTTGAAGTCAGGGATTGTGATGCCTGCAGCTTTGTTCTTTTTTCTCAGGATTGCTTTAGCAGCTCGGGGTCTTTTCTTGCCCCATATGAATTTTAGGATTCTTTGTTCTATTTCTGTGAAAAATGTCATTGGGATTCTGATTAGGATTGCATTGAGTCTGTAGATTGCTTTAGGTAGTATAGACATTTTAACTTGTTTATTCTTCCAATCCGTGTGCATGGAATCTCTTTCCATCTCTTTATGCCATCATCAATTTCTTTTGGGAAAGTCTTGTAGCTTTCATTGTATAGATCTTTCACTTCCTTGGTTAAATTTATTCCAAGATATTTTATTATTTTTACTCGTGTAAGAAAATTTTAAGATCAATTTTTCATACTTAAGCATTTGTGGGTGAAATATGATGTCAGAGATTTACCTAAAATACTGGATTTGTTTTTAACCGGGGAGGGATAAATAAAATAAAATTGGCAAAATATTGACAAGTTTTAAGCTTACAGACACATGAGAGTTTATTATAGTCTCTTTTTTGTATATGTTTAAAGATATTCATACTAAAAAAGTTTTTTTGTCTGTCCTATTTGGGTTTTTTTTTTTTTTTTGTCTTTATTTTTGTTTTTGAAGAAACAGCTTTGCAATTTCCATTAAAAAATCCCGTGGGAGTTTTAGGTTGGATGACCAATTTATAAATTAATTCAAAGACAATTAACACTTTATCCATTCATTCATTCAATAAACATCTATTGTGTGATGATTATGTGCCAACCCCCCCTTACTGCTCTAGACTCTTGTATTATGTCAGTATGTAAAACAGGTGATGATTGCTACCTTCTAGAGGGGAAACAGACAACATACCTAACAAATTAGTTGTAAAGTATGCTAGAAAGAATTCTCCTATGAGAACAGTTATGTCTCTCTCCCTCTGTTCTGTCTCCTTTTACATCCTTTGGTGACATTTTTAGCTTTCTCTGTGAAGGTCTTGAATATTTCTTGTTCGGTTACTTCTAGATATTTTAGTCTTTGTTGTTACTGTTATTTGCATTTTTCTGTTTCATTTTTTAAATGGTTAATGACAGTGGACAAGAATGTTCTTTTGTTTTTCTTTCTTGTGCAAAATTCTTCTGTTTGTTCTAACAGATCATCAGATTATTCTCTGGGATTTTCAAGGTACAAATTCTCTTTCATTGTAACATAACCATCTCCATCTTGTTGTTGCTGCTGCTGTTTTTGTCGTATTGACAAGAACCTCGAACACAATGTTGAATAGAATGTAAGATAACAGGCATTCTTACTTTTTCTTAATATGATAGAAGTGTTTCTAATGTTTCACTGTTATCCTCGATACTTGCTCTAATTGTCTGATATTCTTAATAAAGTTAAGAAAATTGCCTTCTAAATCCTTGCTACCTGAGAGGGCTTTTGTAAATTTATTTTGTTCTGTTTATTAAATCACTAACAAGTGATTTAAAATAAGTTTTTAATGTTGTACATGCTTTTTTGTCACTTATTTGTTATATTTTTCCCATTAATCTGTTAATATAAGGGATTAATAGATTTTTTTTATTGTGGAATTACTCTGGGTGAGAATCCAATTCCCAGTGTCCTAATTTCTGTCAGAAACCATGAAATGACTTTCTCTGAAATCGATTACAATGTTCCTTAACCCTCACCGTGCTTTGAATATATCTGGGGAACTTCTCAAAAACACGTTAGCTTGGCGTCCTCCCACAGCTACTACATCAGAGTTGGGTGGGTGGAGCCTTAGCTCATAGAAATGTTCAAAGCTATGTAAGCACACTTAAAATCAGCCACTTTTGAGAACTGTTGCTCTAATGGTGGTTCAGAGGTTCTCCAGGTGTGGCCTCCAGCAGCAGCAGCAGTACCTGGGAGCTTGTTAAAAATGCAAATGCTCCATTTCCATCAAAGACCTACTAAAACAGCAGGTTTGTTTTAGCAAGTTGTTCAATGGTTCTGACACACAGTAACATGTGAGAATAGAGTTAATTATTGATAGAGAAAGGAAGGAAGGGAGGGAGGGAGGGAAGGAGAGAGAGAGACAGAGAGAGAGGAAGGAAGGAAGAAAGAAAAGAGAGAAGAGAGAGAGGGAGAGGGAGAGAAGAAGGGTAGGAGGGAAGGAAGGAAGAAAAGAAGGAAGGAAGAAAAGAAGAAAAGAAGGAGGGAGGGTAGGAAGAAAGGGGGAAAAAAAGAAGGCATAGAGGAAGGGAGGAAAGGAGGAAGAAAGGAACAAATCATCGATTAGAGGGTTTTATCTTCTAAATTTGTGGGTTAATAACAATAAGAAGACGCCATCCATATGTGACTAAGTCTATTTTTTTTAGTCTATGTGTTCTCAGCCCAGATCTCTCAATGGACATAAATTTGTGTGGAAAATGTATCCTTTTAGATCATCTGTAGAGTTGAAGACAGTGCCTTATAGGATTAAAAGCGTTAATGGCTGCTTAAGTAACAAAAAGCAAAAATGAATTGAATCAGGAGACCTAGATTTTCCCGTTCTGCCATCAACTAAAGTTTGTAGCCTTGGGAATGTCTTCAATTTGGCTGAAGTAATTACCTCACCAGAAAAAATGAGAGAACTGGACTAGATAAATAGCTCCCATACTTTTTCAATGCGAGGCCTCTTCACTAATGTCAAAAAAGCCACAGACATTCCACAGTGAGAAAATCTACAATGGCAAAAACGTACTCTGAATTTACTCATTCATGGAAAATTCAGTACAGAACGTTCACAATTTAAGTACATTTGAAATTCCACAAGAGCAGCCTCATTCATTTTTCGCATTTTATTTTGTTACTAAAGAAAAACCAAAACGGCAAGTCTTAGATTTGCCTAGGATTGTAACACTAAATAAGATACCGAGAAAAGAAACTTTTCACTCATTGAAGTTGTATAGCGAAATTTAAGAAGCAGTTCCTGTTCATTCATTCAAGGAAACAACCTGTGTAACACCTCACCACTGGAGTGACATTGTGTTCGAAATCAAGGGTTTCCTCTGATAGCCCCAGACTGGGGAGAAGTGTGTTAAGCCAAAGGAGCATTATTACATGAATCAAAAATAGAATTGCTGGAGCCAGCTTGGTGGCATAGTGGCTAAGTCTGTGCGTTCCACTTTGGCAGCCTGGGGTTCACAGATTCGGATCCCAGGTGTGGACCTATACACCACTCATCAAGCCATGCTGTGGAGGCATCCCACATACGAAACAGAGGAAGATTGGCAATGGACGTTAGCTCAGGGCCAATCTCCTTCACCAAAAAAAATAAATAAAAAAAAATAGAATTGCTGAATAAAATATAGGATTCTCAGTTACATTTGAATTTTAGATAAACAACAAGAAATGTTTTAGTATAAGTACATCCCATGCAATATTGTCCTGTGCAATATTTGGGACATACTTATACAAACATATATATATATATATATATATATATTTCTTGTTTCTCTGAAATTCAAAGATAATCGGGCATCCTATATTTTTATTTTACAAAATCTGGTAATTTTAGTTTCAAATGAGAAAAATCCTAGCATATTTGAGAAACCAAAAGAAGTTCTGTACTTTTAGGACAGCATTTCCTAAAACGTAGTTTGGTTTATGGGAGGTTGTATCAGAGAGTATAAGGATTTTTATTTTGCTAATTTTGCAGTTTAATACACTTTAGAAAAATATAAGATTATCATTTATATATTATATAGCATTTATTTATAAAAGTAAAAGTGCATTTTTAACAGTAAAAAACTAAGTTTCTTTAAAGAAAAATATTAAAAAATATATAGTGGTGACTATATATAAATATATATCAGGATGACTGACATTTGAGGAACATGAGGCAGGACCAGGGAGAATGACGAGAGGCGAAACTAGAAAAGTAGACAGAAGCCAGGACAATACGAGACTCTTCTTCTAAATCGTCATATGTTTTTATAGAAAAGGAATTAATTTTTACTTATGTCTGTCTTTGTTATCCACATCTAAGAAAAAAACATCATAGCTAACATTCTTGAACATAGTTTACAGAATTTTAATGCTAAATAGATGTTTTTCTTATTTTTCAAACCAGAAGAAGTCCTGTCTCCTTTAATACCTGAGCCCAAGCAAAGAGCTACTGAGAATTGTACACGAAACAAACAAGCAAAAAATGCTGGAAGTCTTTGCAGATCTCACATAGGTATGACGACACAGAACAAATAATCAACTCAGAAACTCAGGGAGGCTGACTTTGTGTCTGTAAGTGTATTAAGTGACCCTGAATGTCCATGTCCAACTTTAGCATTTAAAGTGAAGACTGGTTTCAGAATGCTTACCAAATAATTTAGGAAGAAATTATATCTCAGTCCCAAAAATGGGCCTTTGAAGCCAGTGGAGGAAGTCATCCTCAGATTTCCCTAGAATCCAGAGGAATTACCGCCCACACAATTCTCTCCCTGGGTCACACCTGCCACTTCTCAGCACTCCTTAGCCCCAGCTGCATCAATGTCCTTTGAAACCATTCCGGAGACTGTGTAGGCAATTTACCAAAGTCCCAACTAAGAAATGCTTCATTTGAAGCCTAGTTAGAGTTTAAAAATCCAGCAAAAGAGAGCCCGATTTTCTTCACCATGCCTCATAAATGAAGGCAGATAAATAGGGAGTGAACATAAAGACTTAATATAGAGCCACGGTTTATATATCAGTTAAAAGAGTCCTTGTACTTTGAATGAGGATATTATTTATCACTCTCCGTCCTCCAATATTATAATGATATTGGCACATATTAATAATTAAAGATAATACACAAAGATTTTGCGATTGAATAGAACGTATCTGTCCAATAAGAGGTAGTTGCTGGTTTGTTTTCTTTCCTCCCAGTCTACGTAAGTTTCATCTTGAAAAGCAGCAGAATAAAAATTAAGGCTGGGGGCCAGCCCAGTGCTGTAGTGGTGGTGTAGTGGTTGGGTTAGCACACTCCATTTCAGCAGCCCGGGATTTGCGGGTTCGTATCCTGGGCACAAACCTGCACACTGCTCATCAAGCCATGCTGTGGAGGCATCCCACATATAAAACAGAGGAAGATTGGCACAGATGTTAGCTCAGGGACAATCTTCCTCAAGGAAAAAGAAGATTGACAACAGATGTTAGCTCAGGGACAATCTTCCTCACTATAAAAAAAAAAAAAATTAAGGCTGACTTCTTTAACTTGCCTAGGAATTCTAACATAAGATAATTAAATTATCTTTAGCTTCTGACTGTCATTTCAGATGAAATCTTCACTGGTTTTGAAGAATAAAAGATTTAATAACTTTCTGGCTCTTTAAACAGGATATTATTTTAAGGAAGGAAAATCTAGAATGGGAATTTATTGTCAAATGAAATATATAACACTAATATGAGATTTCATACTAGTCCAACTGGCTGCAGATCAAATAATTCAGGATGAAGTTGAGCCAAGTCTTTTGCTAAAAGGTCTCTTTCTTTTATGGGTGAGCAAGGAGTATTACCAGCCCAGAATAGCCAGCGAGATGTGTGTGAAATCAAAGACAGTATAGGGGCCAGAACCTTGGATTAAGAATCAGGAAGTCTTAGTTCTATTCCTGGCCTAGCCTTTAATTTATTATGGCTGTATGTGATGCCACAATTCATTGACAAGCAGAACATTCAGGCAATGCTATGTTTGCTGAGCCAAATATCCACTATTTGGAAGCATCCGCGTATTTTACTGAATTTTTTGGTTCTCTTCCAAATGCTTGGCATTAGGAACATGGAGCCTGTGCGTCTCTAGGCGAGGCTCCCTCTTCTCGGGACTTCATATTTGCCCAGTCTGTAAAATGTCCGGTAACTCGCACCGCCTCCCCACTCCCTGTGTGTATGCTGTGTTTTGTGTTTTTCAATAAAGAGCTTCTAGAGAAAGAGACGGGTGGGAATTGTCTTCCCCAGATGGAAGGAATGACGGGTAGTGGAAGCTCGTATTCAGAGCATTCCAATTCAGAGGCTTCCAGGAAAGAAGACCCTCTAGAAACCATGTTAATCTCCCCTAGCTGCCATTGTGATCAAAGGGACTTTGCTGCCCAAGGACAAAATAGTAGATCTTGGGAGTAGATAAGGAGCATCTTTCAGATCTCCCAATGAACACCACACAGTTGACCATATTAAGTTTTTAACCATAAATCAAACTGAATAAAAGTTTCTCTCCTAATTAGAGTTAAGTATCCACTGACTTGTATCTGAAAGAGATACAACTGGAAATTTCTTCCACAGCAGCTCCATATATCATGTATACCTTGACAACAGCTGGTTACAGTCTCGGGACAACAGTATGCTTCTGTCCTTAGCAATACACAAGCACACGCTGGAAAAGGAGACATATATCACGCTGTTGACTCAAAGTCAGCTCGCAGCCAACTAAATACTGTTTCTTCAATTAAAAAAAACAAATCAGATTGTGGCTATCCCATTAGGAATAGTCTGTTCGTGTTCTAAACAGGCACTTAATTCTTAGGCCGTATTAAAGACGGTATATAGTACATGGGGAAGGACTTGCCTTCTCCGTTCTGGTCGGAGAACGTGTAGAGTGATATAATTAACCCTGGGCACCAACCATTAATTGGGTCATTGACGGAATTAGGTCATATTCAGAGACAGCAGAACTAATAAGGATTTTAAAACATGCCATATGAGAAATAATTAAGAGAACCAAGGATGATTTACCCAGCAAAGGAAGAAAATAGAAACAACATGGTTCTTCAAATATTTGAAAGGAAGTTTGATGAAATAGACACCACTTATACCCAGCTCTGGAGGGAGGAACTGAGAAATTAGAAAAAGGCAGAATTTGACTCCACAACATTTCTAAAAACTATTACTGTACAAATATGAAATGGGTTGCTCCCCAGGAAACAGTGTGTAGTTCATAACGATGGGCAATAAACATATATTGAATGATTGTTAAATAAAAGGGTAAAGAAGTGGACTAGATGGTTCAAAGGTTTCTTGCAATTCACTGTGGTCATTGGTGTTTCTGCATGTCGGAAGGAATGGAAACCAAGTTGCAGGAGTTGAGGAGAGAATACACGATACCTGAATGGGTGTTAAATTAAAAATTGTTTCTATGGAAGGAAAGCAAAAATGGAGTATTGGAAAGAGAAGTGGAAGAGCAGGAAGTTGGCAATGGAGGAGGGATCAGACCTAAAACTCCCTGGAATTCACTTTCCTCCTCTGCAGTCGGGACACTGGAACCGATCCTGGACTTCCAGATTTCTAAAATCTGAAACGTTGAATGAAGTCTCTAAGTGACATAAGGGGTAACTTAAAGAAATGTGTTTTGACTGACTTAAGTAAAAATACAAATATAAAGATATGTTAATTATAATGAATTCTAAGGAATTTTACAAACATAAATAATGGAATAGTGCAAGGAAGGCAGATAAAGGAGCCTCTGCTAGGAAACAAGAGAATCCTCCAGAAGTACACAATTTAAATCTACAGTTTATACCGAACTCTACCTGGGCAACAGGAAGAAAAGTTAAGGAAAGTAAATGTGTTAAATAAATAAAATGCGTTATTTCAATATATCATTATACATAATTACATACATTGGTTTAACTACCAATGTTTTTATTCAAGTCAAATTCTAAGAATGATTCTCCATCTTACTGGTCCCCACTCAGAATGTGTGTTAGAGCCACCATGCAGCAGCTCACATCAGCTCACAAGAGCCAATTGTGTGCATCTCCCAACTCTGCATTTAATAATATCTGGTTGGGACTTTGAAATTGACCATGGGAGTATTTACACCCCAGAAATCGGCAAGTGCTACAAATCAGGACTTTCCTTTTAATTGGAGATCCAGTTGCTAAACATTTACCAACAGACCACTGCCCGCCCTCTCCCTACTTCTAAGAAATAGCTCTCAAACCAGTGTTTTCTTCTTTTTCACTTTGATCTCAAAATATGGGGGGCTTTGTGAAAGTGTCCATTTCTTCATAATCACTGTAAAGAGAGTCCAATTCAGACTTCAGCACAAAAAGGAGTATGACTAGAACTAGAGGAATAATCTTAGAATAATTAGAACTATTTAGTATGTATTAGCCATGTGTCATTGCTTGATATAAAGTATGGTGAGGTTCCAAAAGCATTTGATTGTCAATACATTGTGAGAACTCTAAAGGTTCAAAAAACATAGCAAATCTTTCATTTACTTGCTTCCTGCCAGTGGCCCCATCGCACATAGAATAAAATTGACGTTTTTACAGTGCCCTTCGTAACAAAATACAATTTGGCTCCTATTTCTATTCAACCTCATTTTGGTCCTAGTACTCATTCACTCTCCATTTCAGTGCCTCCCCTCACTGCTTCCCTAACTTTTCTGATGCTCTTACTTACCGAACTCATTCTCACCTCCACATCCTTGTATCACTCTTCACTCTGCGTGGAAGGCTTTTCCTAGTTCTCTCTCCTCTTCCTCCTCCTCCTTCTTTTTCTTTCTTCTTCCTTCCTTCCTTGCTTTCTTTCTTGCTTTCTTTTTCTCTCGATCTCTCTTTCTCTCAATCTCTCTTTCGCTCTTTCTCTCCCCTACCTCATTCTTTTTCTCCCCATCATGACTTAACTCTCATTTCCACAGAAAGCTCTTCTCTGACCACCCTATGCACAGTGGGACACTGTTCCTGTGGTTTCTATATATCTCATTAACCTATTCATTTTCTTATCACACTTGTTCCTATCTGAAACTATCTTATTTATCAATTTGTTAACTTTTGCTGCCTGTCTTCTTGTGGTTGACTATAATATTCAGAAAAGCAGGGGTTTTATATCTCTTATTCACTAATTAATATTTTTTCCCTTTATTAGTGCTTGGCCCAGAACAGCCGGAACTGCAGGAATGAAGGAAGGAAAGATGGGAAGGGAGAGAATTTAGCATCTTGGCTTAATTTAAGGGGTTTAAGTTACTGAAATACTGAGAGCTTCATTAATAGGCAGCTTCACTTTTTAAGAGGTTCCTCTTCCTGGACGACAATGACAGCATGAAATGAAAGCTCCACTGTAGAAGTCAACCTAGCCAAAATCTGCAAATACACAGCTTTGTTTTCCGGCATGAGCTATTCACTGGAGTTTAGCCATGGATGTATGAAAGGTTAGAACTTTGTGAAACATTAATACCTGGGTTTTAAAGACAAGGACAATAATATTTATCCAAAACATCTGATTTATAGTCAACTCTATTTTGTGAAGTTTATGAATGTATAACATATGATACTGGTCTGAGTACTTGACACTTCAGGCTGAACGTAATAGATGGTAAATAAGGAAGCATCCATGAAGGAAAAGGAAAAGCAATAAGCTTGTTTCTCTAAAGGAATATTGTAGACCAAAGCTATGTGATTTTATTCCTTTTGGCAGATCATTTGGAATAACTTGATGCTCAGCCCATGGATTTGAAAATGTTTTTAAAGCACAATCTCAACATCCAGTTAATTCAAAGACAAATTGTTTCTGAGACTACTGGTGATAGGTCTAGGATAGCTGCAGGATATTATGCTTTATCCAACATTAACTCAGTAGCTGGAAAAATATCAAGATATATTTTCTAAAGCTCTGGGAGGTGTTATTTCACTGGCTCCTATTGATTTCATTATTACTACTCCTGAAAAGGCATTCGTGCGCAGGGTACAACTTGACTCCATGTCTGCCAGGTAGAAAAATGTAATCTTTGTGCTTGAGGATGTATAACTGGGAAATTAAAGACAATCACACAAAGAGATATGTGGATATAGAGATGCAAAGAACATTATCTTGCCAAACACAACTTTGGAGAAGGAAATTACATAAGCAGGTACATTGGAGGCGTAATTAAGGGGACCCTGAGTCTTCTATTCAGTCAGATTTTTCCATTTTCTGGAATATTTAGAAGAGAATTAAGTTGAATAATCTCCAGTATTTCTGGGACTCTCATGTAAGGTCTAAGCAGGATTTAACTATGAATAACGCTCTTTTGAAGGTAACGAATTTCTGTAGCATTGAGGAAAAGGGTGTGAGGTAAGGTTCAGGTCTTTTGATGACTCTCTGACCAACTGAATCTAATAAACCAATTATTTGACATATGAAAGATAACTCTAACTGTTTGAGGTAAGGAGACCCATGTAGAATTAGATGAATCCACAAAATTACCCCACTCCCTATTCTTTGGAGGTCCCTCCTAATGGTGGCTAGAGCATTCAGAGGGATTAAAAGAACAAAGCCAAAAACAAAATTAAAGACCTGATTCAGGCAGTTACTCATCCGTGCTGTTACTACTACCATCACCTAAGCAAAGCCCTCAACTTGCTCCCTTGTTCTCACACCCCTCAGGCTTCTGTCATGCTATATTTTCCCTTCGAGGTCACCATGGGTGGTCCTTTCAAACCTGATTTCTCCCAGGCAAATATCTCAACTAGATGAGAAGATGCCAACATGAGTTGCAAATGATGATTTGCCTCAAAAAGGCTGGCCCCAAGTCTATTACATTCCTCAATAGATTTTGCTTCTGATGAAACTTACCGCGTTTCCAAGGTTTTCTTTTTTTTTTCACCCAACACCTTACCCAACCTTCGTACCTTGTACAACACAGGGAATTTCGAAGATTTGAACACATTAGAATAGTAAATAGTCATGCCCAAATAACTCTATTTGGTCAATGAGAAGCTTTATCTATTCCTATAAGCAAAAATCTTTCCATAAATATGTGTCTATATTACAGTGAATTCAGAATAAGTAACCATGAATCATATGGTTGTGGGGGCTGTTTTCAAAAATGTGTGAAAGAAAAAGAAGCTTGAAAATATTGGCAATGACAGAAGTTGAAGCAGCAGTAGGTAAATGGCCCCATGTTAAAAAAAAAAAAAAAAAACTGCCCCCTGCACAAGCTGAAAACCTGCCTTGTTTGATTCTTTTCCCATTGTTTTGCTACACTCAGAAATATTCTTCCTCAAATATTCTTTTGCATTCATCCTTAAATATCTAACCATAATTATTAGTTTGTTATAGTTGATTTGTACCATGACAAAAGAAGAGTAAACATATAACTTTTCCCAAAAATAATTCATTGGAAAGTAGTAATTATGTACCAGTACTCATTGATGTTACACTTCTTTTTCATGCACTTTGCTCCAGAAGATATATATTTAATATTCATGTAAAATGCTTTCTTGGCAGTGGGTCAGCATCTTTCCAATGAAGAGCCCATTGATGACACAGAATAGAACTTCCGTTCTCCCTTAAGTAGAAGACTGCCTATTATTCAGTGTCCTTTTTGTCACATTGAAGAACAGGGAACTTTTTATTCTTTCTAAGAATGGCCTTTCAGATTCAATAACAACATGTTCTGTTCCTCAGGAAATAAGAGAAGATCGAGATAGGGCGCGGCTAGACTCCATGGTGCTGCTAATTATGAAACTGGACCAACTTGACCAAGACATTGAGAATGCTCTCAGCACCAGCTCCTCTCCGTCCAGCACACCAACGAACCTGCGGCGGCACGTGCCTGTGAGCTTTCCACTTTCCACCTCTTTGCCCATGAGCATGATATCTCTACTTCATAGAGTCCCTCTTACGAATGAAACATCCTTCATGGCAGCATCCACCCATATGTGACCCTGATAGTGTTCTGTAAAGAAGACACAAAGAATTCTATGCTTCATGCAGAGTCCATTAGAGAAGTGTGGGATTCAAAAGAAAATGGTTATTATTAGTTAGAAAAGACAGTCAGCTTGGGAAATTACGGTTCCTAGTGATCAAATCCTCTTCATTTCAGCTATTTCCCTAATTTTCAGTTTTTTCTGATATGCTATAAATGCCATCAGCAAGGCTATGTCTATCTTGTTTAGTATTTTATTTCCAGTGCCCCACAAGTTTACATTGGGTATAGAAGATAAGAAATATGTGCTGTGTGGATGGATGGATGCGTGGATGGATGGATGGATAGATGGATGGTTGGGTAGGTGGATGGGTGGATGGATGGATGGATGCTGGTTGAACTAACACAGCATACTGCAGGAAAGAATTTAGATGAGAGTAACTTGAAAACACTCTAAAATTCTCTCAGTGAAATACGATGAATAGGACAGAGGTGAGAATTTTATTCTACTGTGAACTAATGTATTCTACTGTGCACTAATTTCATATAAGACAGACACTCCTCTGAGATTTTGACACTCAAAATAAAATTTGGAAGACACAGATTCCAGGACTGGCTATACACTTTATGTATCTATATTAGCTTCATATTAAATGACTTAGTTTGTACAGATCTACCAAATGTGATGGTAGAGTTTACTTATGATTAATCTACGAATCCCTTTTCAATTACTCTATTACATTTGTTGTGCAAAAATCAACACATTAAGTCAAGAAATTGTGTTACCTAAGATCAAAGGGGTGGAAAATCCTGTGTATAAATTTGAACACCCACCAAAATAGAGCTATTCTGTCTCAAAATTCTTTAATTAGTACAGTTCTATCATTTATTCTGAAGTTTTTCAAGGCTCATTCTAACTGTGGGGCAGAATATTTCAAAGTAAATAATTCAAAGTAAATAATTTTAAACAATTAAAATAATGGCTAACTTCAGTATATACTAGGTACTATTCTAAGTCCTTTACATATGTTATCACTTTAATTCCTCACAGTGTTTTTTAGATGAGTAAACCGCGTAGAGAAGTTAGTAATTGTGTGTGCCCGATCTGGGATACAAACCCACCAGCCTTGCTGCAGAGCCATATCATTTAACCACTACATCATACCGCCTTCTCTAGCTGACTCTAATCCCATTGTAGTTTGATAGCTTGGGCAAAAAAAAAATTTTGTAATTAAAAATGGGAGAAATGGGTCAACTAGTTTTGGGTTTTTTTTTAGTTTAAATAAGTTGAGTAAATTTTTTTAATGAATAAATATGAAATTAAATACTTCGACTTAGAAAACCAGTAGAAATGACATTTTTGTTTTTGTTTGTAACCTGAATAATTTTTTCTTAGCCTTCGGAATTCATCCCAAATGGTTTCTTTACAGAGAAGTCTTCCTTAAATATCCTTCTGTCCTCCTAGCCAGAATCAATTACTCCTTTCCTGGTGCTCCCATAGTGTCTTGCACATACATTAGTAGGAAAAGTATCCAAATGGAAGAAAAGCAATCCAAGCCATACCCTGAAGACCAGCGAGAAGAGATGTTTTCATCTTGTTTCCATATGAAGTGTGCAGAGAAGCTTCATATGCATTTTCATCAACTTTTAAGCCATACTTTTTAATAGGAGATCCTTTGTAATAGTTTTTTTGCCATTAATGCAAACATGGGATATGTTTTCTCATTAAAATTGTCTGTCGTGAATTGTTAATCTCTCCCCTTTTTCTTCTGCATTGAACTTTCCTCAATCTCCATGTATTTAGGAGGAAAACCACAGCCCATATTTCTGCTAAATACAGCTCCATATTGTAGTCTCTGTCTCAGAAAGCAAGACAGCCCTTACCTGCTAGATGTGGTTCTTTGTTGAATGGTAAAGGCAGAACAGAAACAGGAGCTAATGCAGGTAATGATTTCCACATCTGCCTACATCTAATCTTGTGCCTCCACTTAAAGTGTAAACTGGATTTTATATTACACACCCTATCTCATGGAATATCCCCACCATTGCTGAATAATGGTTGATTCTGTAAATAAAGATCTAAATTTTCACTTCACTAGATACTCGGAATAGGCAAAATAATAGAGTGGAAATATTATGTACTTTGGAGTCTCCAGGCCTGGGTTCAAATGCCAGCTCGACAACTAAATACCTGAGAACATAAGAAAATTCTCTAATTTCTCAACTTGAGGTTCATGTACAAAAAGAAACATTATTTCCTACCTCGTGGCTTGTTGGGAGCAGTAAATGGAAGAGCGTATGTAAGACATATTGCACAGATCTGGCACAGCGTACATATGTAGAGTTTGTTAATTCCCTTTTCCTCTCCCATGTACTCATGCCAGGCACTGGGCCCAAGATGAATAAGACATATTCTGCAGCCCTCAAAACTTCTTTTTGGTCTTTCTGTTTTTCTAGGTCATTCCTTGTTCTTTATTTCTGTTCCTTGGTATTTAAAGCTAATTTTAACATTCTCTCATCATCAAAAATTTTTCCACAGGCACTTTCCATTCCTTTTGATAATTGCACCATGGAATAAGGGGATTATAACAGCATGATTATGACCTTGATTGTCCACAAGGAGCACTGTCCCAGATTCAGAGGAGAAACGTCCTCTGCCACACCCTCACACTGCTCTGTGAATTTACGATTTAGTAGGGAGGACAAGACAGACAATGAAACAGGGACCTCAGTTTGAGACGATTTGTGAGAAAATGGTGGAGTGAGTTCTACTATAATAAAGGGTATAAAAAATAATATAGGTTGAAGTCTTTAAGAATGCCTTTAAGATAAAAAAAATATTAAAATAAAGGTAGAGGTAAAGATGTAAGGAGGCTGCCTTGATAGAACTTACAAGTTGGGATCAGACAGATCTGAGTTTTAATGCTAGCCCTGCCACAGAATGTGAATTTGGTCAAGTTACTCACCTTAGCCTTGGCTTCATCATCCATCAGGTGACGATAACAGTACCTTCCTCACAGAGTTGGTGAACACTGGAAGCAGAGATGGCTGTAAAGTATTGTCTTTAAAAGGCAAAAACTCAATAAATGGCAGCTTTTAACACTGTTTACTATTTTGCCTCAGAATTGCTGTATTGTTAGAAAGATACAAAGTTGCCCTGTTGTTTACCTAATCAAATTATAAACAGGAAGGCAAAACTGACACAAAAGATTTCTGATATACATAAAAGTCAAATATAAATGGCTTATAAATTACCTTCTACTTATGACTATGCATTTGATGTTGATTCAATTTGAAATTTTAATGAATCACATTTATCTTACGGTAAAGTGTTGTTTCTCTTTTCCATGCAAAAGAGGAGTAGACGGCCTTGATATGAAATCACTCAGGGCATGAGAAATTTAGTTAGGGTTATATGTTTTACACACACACGCACACACACACTTTTCATATTCATTATCTCTGTATATTTTTTGTACCCTTTCTTTCTATCTCTTTGTCTTTGTGTCCCACTTTTTTCTTTTCTTTTTTTGCAGCTTTATTGAGATATAATTGGCACATAACACTGTATAAGTTTAGGGTATACAATGTGATGATTTGACCCACTTGTATATTAGCAAAATGGTTACCACAATAAGGTTAGTTAACACATCCATCACCTCATATAATTACAGTTTTGTGTGTGTGAGGTGAGAACATTTAATATCTACTCACTTAGCAACTTCAGGTTTATAATTAACAAGTATTGTTAACGATAGTCACCGTACTGAATATTAGATCCCCAGAACTTGTACATCTTATTTTTTCTTTTATCATGCTTTGTGCTTTGGTGTCATATCCAAAATATCGTTGCCAAGACCAATGTCAAGAAACTTTTTCACTGTGTTTTTTCTAGGAGTTTTTACAGTTTCAGATCTTACATTTAAATCTTTAATTCATTTCAAGTTAATTTTTGTGAGTGGTGTAAGATGGGGTCCAATTTCATTCATTTGCATGTGAATATCCAATTTTCTCAATAACAGTTATTGAAAAGACTATTTTTTCATTATTGAGTGTTCTTGGCTTCCTTGTCAAATATTAGCTAACTATATACGCATGTGTTTATCTCTGAACTGTCTATTCTATTCCATTGGTCTATGTGTCTGTTTTTATGCCAGTACCATACCGGTTTGATTACTATACCTTTTTAATAGAATCTGAAGTCAGGAATTGTGATGCCTCCAGCTTTGCTCTTCTTTCTCAAGATTGCTGTGTCTATTCAGGGTCTTTTGTGTTCTCACACAAATTTTAGGATTGTTTTTTCTGTTTCTGTGAAAAATGCCATTAGAATTTTGACAGGGGTGGCACTGAATCTGCAGATCACTTTGGGCAGTATAGACATTTTCACAATTTTAGTTCCTCCAATCCAAGAACATGGGATATCTTTCCATTTTTTTGTGTCTTCTTCAGTTTCTTTTCATCAATGTCTTATAGTTTTCAGTGTACAGATCTTTTACCTCGCTGGTTAAACATTAATATTTGTAAGTCTAGTTATTCTTTCATAAAATAATATTTAATGATCATGTTCTAGGTGCCAAGCACTATTCTAAGATCTGGAGATGTATCAGTGAACAAGACAGGTGAATCTCTGCTCTTGTGATACATAGATTCCAGGTGAGGGAGACAGACAAGGATTAGAGAAAGCGATGAATGAAGGGTGAACGGATGGATAGATAGATAGATAAGATGATGGTTAGATATAATTCATATGTGGTAGATAAACAAGGTAATAGGATTATAAAACAGAGAATGATGCTGTGGAGGTTGAAAGGAAGAAACTACTTTAGCTTGAAATGTTAAAGGATGATTCTATGAGGTAGTGACATTGAAACTAAGACCTGAGTGACAAGAAAGGGCCAGCAAAGGCAAATACTGCGGCAAAGGACAAGAAAAGACATAGTCCCCACTGTAGAAACCAGCTTAGTGGACTGGAAAGACTGACAAACAGCAAGTTTGGCTGGAACATACTAAGAAACATGAGAATGGTATAGCATCGGGCCAGAGAGTTAGGGTTCAGGGTAGATGCACCATGTGGGCGATGGTAAAGTTGAGATGTAGAAAGAGTAGACATAAAGATACTTAACTCATAATTTTCTCAGGTTAAAACTGTAGAGTGATATTCACCTTTACTCCCTCCCCTCTGCGTTCTCCTCATACCTAACTTTCCCCTGTGCTCTCAGGTCACCATACAACACGAAGGGAGCGTTTGATAAATTGAATGCACAGTCTTTGAAGAGATTACTGAGTAATTGCATTCACTTAGTAGACAAGTCATAGCCACGTTCTGTGTACTAGATATTAAAAAACCATAATGATGGGGCTGGCCCCGTGGCCGAGTGGTCAAGTTCGCGCGCTCTGCTGCAGGCGGCCCAGTGTTTCGTTGGTTCAAATCCTGGGTGCAGACATGGCACTGCTCATCAAACCAAGCTGAGGCAGTGTCCCACATGCCACAACTAGAAGAACCCACAACGAAGAATATGCAACTATGTACTGGGGGGCTTTGGGGAGAAAAAGGAAAAAATAAAATCTTTTAAAAAAAACCCATAATGATATTAATAATAACTATATTTGTAGTAATGGCTAACATTTAATGAAAATTATCAAGTGCCGATTATATGCACTTTGCATATATGCTACTTAATGCTCAGGAAACTCTGTGAGCGCATGCTATTGTTATACCCATTTTCAAATGAAGGAATTGAATTACACATGGCAAAGCATAGTTCCTGCCCTCAGATAACTTATAGTTCATTAGACAGACAGACACTTGAGCTAAATGATTCCAAGCCATTGTGGCAGATGTCACTATGGAAGTCTGATGGGGGCATTTCTGAGTGAGGTGAGGAAAAGAGACAACTGTCTTTCCGCTTGACACCCACAATGACCCTGCCACATGAGGGGTATTAAGTGATTTACTTAAGGTCACACAGTAAGCAAGGGATGTTTATGGGCTTCCACCTCCTGACTCACTGCAGTGCCCTAGCTGGCTCCCACTACTGCCACTTCCAATTCCCAATCAGCTGTTAAATTACCAAGGTAGTATATTACTTCATTCTCCAGTATTTGCCTTCTAAAACCAAACCCTCTGAAGAGTATAATTGTTATTACAAAATAATGCAGGACGATGGGTGACATGTCAATGTCAGTTGCCCCTAACTCTCTAGTGGGTCAATGTGTGTTGGGAGAAGGAGGAGGTGGAAAGTGTTGGTGGCAGGGAGAAAAGGCATGTAGAGAGCATGTACACACCTTTCACGTCAATTCCTTTTCTTTTAATAGGATCTGGAGTCAGGATCTGAGAGCGGAGCAGATACCATTTCAGTAAATCAGACTCAGATAAATCTGTCTTCTAACACTGAGTCCACTGACCTGCCATCTTCCACAGCAGTGGCCAATTCTGGAACCAAACCCAAGTCTATGGTAAGTCACAAATGATAATAACAGTCAGTCTCAAGACAAAATGTGGATGATCATCAGGTAAGTGTTGATATCACATCCATTCAATACAGAAGAAATACGCTGAGAATTTTAGTTGCAGTGACTTCATAGTATTTAATTAAGTACAACCCAACATACGCTGTTTGTTTTATAAATGATAACACAAGTACTTCACTAAAACAGGTCGTGGATCCAGAATTATGCAAAATACGGTATTCAATTTTGTTACTAGATACACAGACCTTTAAAGAACCAAGAATGCAAAATCTGAAGATAGCTCTCCCTGCGTTATTGTCCTGACCACACAGCTTACTGGTTAGAAAATTGCCTCTCAAAGCTTCAATCGACCAGCCAATCGATAGATAGAGAAATGGAGATACAGATATATAAAAATCACACACACCACAAATTTTATGTGGGTCTAAAATGACATAGCACATGTAAAGTGCTTAGTGAAATGCTTGCCACAAAATAAATATTGAACAAATGTAAGCTACTGTCATTATGATGATGATGCTTCAGTGATTGTATGATGCTACCAAAGCAAATAAAAAAGAATTACCGGATATAATACTATAGCGTGGTGAATTGTAAATAAAAGCCATTTTCCTTTAAGTAAAAAGTTGAACTGCAGCAGGAAAGCAGTATTTGACTCTAAAAGGTAACATTTATGGAGGAAGTAATTACTACTTCAAATATCTGAAGTCCCAGCCGCTCCAAAATAACCTTTCCTAGTTTAGTGAAAATCATAGTGCCGTATTATTTTTTTAAATGCCCATGTTAGCTTAACACAGAGAAACAAGTTTGGATTGCTTGTTTGCCTGCCTTGAAAATAAAAGACAAGCCTGAAATGAGACTCAAAAGGGAATACTCCGAATTTAAAACGTAGTAGATATATTCAATTTCAGGAACATCTAGAGCATTCTTTTTTATGGAATAAATATTTATTGAACATATACTATATGGCATGCATTAGGCTGGATGAAAAAGTCTCAGAGAGCAATAAAACATATTCTCTGTCTTTAAACAGCTCGCAGTCTAGCACAAGAAGGTAAGCACAGAAACAGTGAAACGCAATGACCTGCTATGTGGTGGTGCTGTATATGTTGGCAATAGAAGGAACCAATGACATCTACACAATGCTATTTGGGGGTAAACTGAAAAGGGCCAGAAATAATGCACAGACTGCAATGAAATGGTGCTCTTCTTTTTCATAATGCATAAAGAAGGTTGAAACACAAAATTAAAATATGAAACCCGGTGATCCCATTTTACTACATTTCTTATTAAGGAAAAGGATAAAAGCCTCTCAACAGATTTAAGTTGAAGGTTTGGGAACCATTGGAACATTGGCCTTTTGAACACTTGGGACAGAGGTGGGGCTGACAAATAAGAAGGAAGCAGAAAGGAAGGTGAATTCCCTTTTTAAAGGTATTTATGCCTAAATTCACTTTTTAAGGTACCTGCCATTATGCTGAAGAGCAGTTCTTTTCACTGTGATATTCATTTCATGTTCATCTTTTACTTCAGAATAATTGCCCTTGGGATCCACTATTTCTTCCTTGTAACATACATATTTTAGTGTGTGGCCACCTTATAATTCGTAACAAGTCATACAACTCTGTGTTCAGTTTCTTAGACTTTCTTCAATACTCCCATGTTTATAAATATGGTCAACATATTTCTGTTGAGATATGTACATATATTTTATGGTAGCTGTCTTCAGTAAAGTTTTAGAATCAAAAACAAAACCATCAGTTTTTCTAGGACTTTAACTCTCAGCGTAGTTTGTGATGGGTACTTTATCAATTTTTTCATGTTTTGCCATATCAATTGACCACACTATTCACCCCAAAGCAAAATTAAGAAATACTTAAAATCAATTATTAAACAGAAACATTGTTTCATGCACCACAAATCAGCTATTTACTGAAAAGTTGTCAAATTTGAATAAAATTGGATATGAATATGTGTCTAGCTGTTGAAGTGTGACTTGTTACCTGAGCACAAAACCACAGCCTCGTAGTGATGCCGAGACTCATTAGTGATTAATGAGAATCATTATGAAATTGACAGCCTCCAAACACAATATTCCTCTTCAAGACAATCAAAAACTGCTTAACACATCTTGAGCGATATCACAGGTAGGGTTAGACAATTGGACATGCAACTCTGTCCAGCTACTGAACTATAATTTAATAAAATTCTCCAGCCAGCCATGAGAAAAAAGTACCCGGACAAAAACACTCCACTGTCAAAGGCAACTAACTTTCAGGAAATATCTTAAAGTAAATGGCCTATAATAAAAGTAGCTTGAAAACCAGCCTTTGTTTTGGGAGGAAGTGTTGTTTGAATTTGCGTGTGTACATTTTTGGTTGTTATTGGTGGTGTTATCCTTTTGAATGCTTCCTTTTAACTACAGTTTGAAAATAATTCTTGGGCCATGAATCAGTTTTACGTTTTTAGTTGTTTTTGGGTTAGAATATTAGAAAGAAGAATTTTACCTATTTTATGAGAGATTAAACAGATACTTTTCCCCTCGATTTGGAGCTTAGGGACTAGAAGATGTGTCATTGCAGTCTGGCTACTTTGGGAAAAGACAAAAACTCTATTATCCTACCCTGCTGTTCTTTTCATCATGAACTAAAATTTCCATTTTCACATTAAATAGAAATGTTAAATTATAAGAACACCTACTTCTAGCATCCACCTAAATTGAACTAACCTTCCGCTCCATAATGTCACATTTTTACAGACTGCTTACTTTCATTTCAGAATTATTTAATGTTACGTTTGATTTGCTGCTGTGAAGTCTATTTATAATGGTGACTAACTACCACAAATATTTGGCTTTCGTTTTGTGTGTAAGGTCTCTGGGTTTCTAAGTGCCTATTTTTCAATAAGATTTCTTCTTTTATATTTATTATTAGAATGGGACCAATGAGTAATCTTCAGATTTTTCATGAATGCTATGTATATATCACGCTGAAAATTGAGGATTAAAATAGATTTCTGAGATGTATTTCACACAAAAATGAAAAAGTTACAGCGTAGGATATCCACTACCAAAAAACACATGAGAAGAAAAGAGGTCTAGTGCTTCATGTCAAAAAGCTCCTCCATTTCTCTCCTAAATTCTTTGTTTCGTACATTTGAGGCAATCTCCCAATGCCTTTCATACCAGACGGTTCTGCAAACAACCCATGAGTGGTTACGTCATTTTATACGAAGTGCTGAGATTCACTGCAGAGTGATACACAGACCTTCCTCCCGCCATGGTATTCAGTGCCCTAGCTGTTCCCGCATTAATTAATATACGACAGTTACATGAAAGATTTGACAGCTGGGCACTAAAACCTCGGAGGCTTTGTCATTGTTGTTTTTCCTAAAGATACTGATAAGTGGAGGTGTTCATTAAATCACTATTAATCATACATTTACGAAGAAAGAGACCAAGCGCTAGACCAGGAAAACAGCAAGTTTTATTTGTAAAATAAGTAACTGGAGGAGCTGGGAGGGTCTAGCATTCTGCTGTGCAGAATAACCGAGAGCGTTGTTAAAAGCAATGCAAGGATATGTTTTTAATTTAGTCTAAATGCCCCTCCCCACCCCCAGAAACTCCTTTAGTAGCCCTGTGATAAAGAAATTCTAATAACAGTGATGAGACCCTCAATGGTCTGGGCATGTTCCAACCACAGCTAGACAGACCAGCTCTGAGTGTGTCCTAAACTATCTAAAGGAATGTCGGAATATATTGGCATTCATATCAGAATGTACTGAATACTAGAATTACAAAATAATCCTTTTATTGAAGACATCAAAAACAGCAGAAATTATTAACCTTCATTATTGTGATTGCTACAGAGTGAAAAAAAGACAGCTGTATCTTATTCCAGCTCAAGATGGCAACAGTAGCTCTAATTTCACAGATTAGATACACCCCTGATCTTTTCATTATTCCACCAAAATAGCAATGACATGGATGAGGAGGGAAACAGCAGCTCCTGGAGGGGTGGGAGCTGAGGGCAGGCAGAATGCCGCCCAGCCAGGGACCACCAACTCCTTTTAAGAATGGTTCAGGTTAAATCCTGCCTAAAGTTTGCTAGACAGTGACCAAAATAAAGCTTCAACAGTATGTCCTGACTACAAGTTCATGATCATTTCTACATGACTTTAAAAAAGAAAAGACTCCATGGGGCCATCCCAGTGGTGTAGTGGTTAAGTTCACACACTCCACTCGGCGGCCCAGGGTTCACAGGTTCGGATCCTGAGCACGGACTTATGCACCACTCAGCAAGCCGTGCTGAGATGGCATCCCACATACAAAATAGAGGAAGATTGGCATAGATGTTAGCTCAGCAAGTCTTGCTCAAGCAAAAAAAAGGAAGATTAGCAACAGGTGTTAGCTCAGGGCCAATCTTCCTCATCAAAAAGAAAAGACAAGACTTCAATGCCACAGTCAACCAGATATTTGAACTGCTTTTACTGACAATTCCAAAAATTGCACGATCAGTCTAACCTATTGTTGAAGAAAAAAATCGCTCCATGTGACTCCCCAAACATAATTGTTTATGCTATAGTCAACTCAGTGAGGCACTCACATGCACTCTATTATTTTTCTCCCCTCTGGCATCACAGAATCAAATACTAACTTTCCGGTCTGACATTCACTCATCAATAGCGACATCCTCCTTAAAAAGCATAAATGTTTTGAGGTCAGAGGAAAAGGAGGTGATGACACTGTATATGAGTTTGGACATTGTTATTTTTAACAAATGTTATTAAAGTTTGTCACTTAAAAACAGAATCTTATTTTCCCTTTTTTCACCCAATGAGAAATGGTGTAATTTACATTGTTCTTGAAATTTTCCATCTGTCTTTTGGCTACTCTGTATGTAAGAAGTATAACTTGCCATTCAAAATATTTTTATGAATCTATATGTAAACATGGTAAAAGCAGAGATTACAGGAATGTGAACTTTAGGAAAGATTCCAAAGTTTTACCGGGGTTGTAATGATGGAGAAAAGTATTTTCTGCCCATGTAATAATAACATCAAAAATTAAAAAAAAAAATAAACAACAAGCATTTATGGAGTGCACACTATGCGGCAGAGACTATATTATGGACCTGTAAGGCATAGTTCATCAAATCCTCACATTAGCCTTGAGGTAGATGGTGTTATTACCTAGCGTTCACAGACGAGAAAACTGGGACTTCCAATGGCTAATGTGAGTTGCCTATGGTCTCTAGTAAGAGATGGGTCCCGGAGGGCACCCGGATCTTCCACAGTCCTACACACTGCCTCCTACGGAGATCCACATCCTAACTTCCTGTCTTCAAAACCAATATAAATTGGCTTGAGATGTTACTATATCAGAAACGAAATGTCATTAATGTCTGAATTCTCCAAGGGCACAAGAACACCTTCATTGAACAACAAGGAACAGCAGTGACTCATCCGAGAGCGGCACAGGTTATATCGTTCTAACATCACTTTCTAAATCATCCATCTACCGCAGATTTTCTATATGTGTTTACATGCGTATATGTGTGTGTGTACATATATACATATACACCAGATTATATATACATATATTTGTGTGCATGTGTCTATATATGTATATATCCATCCCCTGATGTTATTTTCCAAAAGCCTGTGTTGAATAATTCTTAACTATATGGTTAAATTTTTGATGAAACCAAATTAGTAATTATGAAGTTCTCATATAGTCATATAATTATTATTCAGCATAAATTTTAATGATATATTTATTAATTTTATATAAGACTATTACTCAGGATAAACACGGAAACCACCAATGCAGATTTATTCACTGTTCCTGGGTATAGACTGTGTGGTGGCGTCTGTTCCTAGGGATGGACCTAGGTGGTGTCTGTATCTGGGGTAGGAGATCTGAAGTTTGGGAAGATCTGAGAAAGGGTTTCAAAAGAGAAAAGCTCATAAAGTGAGAAGAACAGAGGTTAATGGGCACCTTTTATAACCAATAACCGACTTGTTAATTGTTACTTCTGTAAAAGAAGGACTTCCATGTAAGGCTGCTTAAAAATAAAAATTATAAAGCCCATAAACATTGTTTTGATAGAGAGTTATTTATTAAAGATGTCAGGGGCAGTCTGATTGGGAGTATGACGTTAATCTGTGATGAATTAGCTACACAAGGTTAGAAGAGGAATTCAACCTAGAATCCGTGGGGGAATTTAGGAGGGTGACTGAACCTCCTGAGATTGTATTTTACATTACGTATGCCCGTCAGCATTTACACATGAGAAGAGTGTCAATATCTTCATCCAATTCTCAAAAGACTTTACAAGCCCCCCATAAAGAAGCGCTTATCCAGGTTCTGACGCTTCCATCAGTTGTCTAGTGAAGAGATCTGATGAACATGAGAACATCTTTGTTACACATAAGACGCTTCAGGCACATTGACAGGAATTGCTTGGTCAGAGTGTATTTCCTAGTGGAGAATTCTGCAGTATCTCCTTTGCAATAAATTAGCTATGTTTCATGGGTATTCAGTGAAAATTGATTCTGCTATGGAACCATAAAACGTCATTCACATTTGTCCCAATGCACAGCATATCAATAAAATTAAAACTGATCCAAGAAAGAAAAGAAAAACCATCAGGGGTTCCCCGTAATAGTTTCAGGGTAAACCAGGTTTTACATCAAAGTGCAATCACGTATCTTGTACATACGGTCATTAAGCTAAAGTCATTTTGCTTGTGACATATTAAATAGGCACCACATCATTTTAAAGTATCATATAAAACCCAATTGATATGCAAAATTCTAGTAATATTTCTATTTTGTTTTATCAGGAAATTATATACTATATTTTTGCTTAAATGTTTGTCAGATGAATTTTTTACAAAACTGGTAATTTTCCCTAATGCTGTCCCATAGTTAAAATAAAATAGAGGGAAAAAGCATTGTCTTTTTTACAAAGAGAAACTGCAAATATTTCTTTTTACTGAAGTCTTTGGGGAAAAAATGCAAAGTAATGTATAAATTTGACTAGAATTTAAACAGTTTTTCACAATGCCACATATGATAAGTAAAGAAAATTGTCAGCATAGTAAAGGAAAAAATGACATAGATCAAATTTTTAAACAAAGTTTAGTCAGCCTCTTCTGAAATATCAAGAAAACATGGATTAGTACAGCTTACCATTGATAAATGCAAACAAAATGTAATAGTCTTAGAAAAATGCCTTTGATTGTAATGCTTTTAAATGTGGTCATTTAACTTTGACATAGCTAAGGAATAACATTAAAGTATGTGTATTTTAAAGAAATATTTGTCTGTTAAAATCCTCATTGTTTATGAAAAGGAAAAATCAGGCAAAATTTATTTTATAGCTTTGTTTTAAGAAAAACTGAGCCACCAAAGAGCTGGAAAAAAATATTTCTAAAAAGGAAATCATTCTGTGATTATTGTAATGAGATATTTCTTAGAATTCTATGATTCTAAAGCATAGAGGATTCCAGTCACATATTCTGGATTTTGAAGTAAGTACGTAATTCACTAGCCTTGGGCTTTGAAAAATCGAAATATTTTTCATAGCCATTTGCTTTTATATTTAAAATAAATTCAAAATTCTCTCGTTTCTTGTGTTTAAAGATACTGACATCTGTTTCCAATTCATTTACATGTTAATTCGTGACAGTCTTATTTGGGATACGTTATTTGATCTCCACAATGACCTCCTCATGTAAGCTTTTCACTTTGAATCTCACTTTGAGGAGTTTCATTTTGCCAAGAATAAATATAATTTGTACCCAGATATACTGATCCTTACTACTCTGTGACCACATGGTATTTAAATAATTTTTTGAGTTGGCAAAATTGTTTTTCTATCTTGTTTGTGTTTAGTTTATAATAACTTGGTTAATTAGATGTCTGGAGCAGAATTTTTGAAATGAAAAGAAACTGGGGAAAATGGAACACACATGAATAAGGAAAAAGTTAGAATTGAACAGATTTCCTTAGGACAAGAACCAATTTTTAAAAATCATCTAGGCAACCTAAGATTTGGTCATATGAATAGTACTTTTGTATGTTATCATCATTACAATGAGAAAAATTTAGTTTTTCCATGTGCAGATGTTACTTCTCGAATCCAGCTCATATTTTCATCCAAGAGAAATAACAACTTCCAGTTATTTCTGGGCAATGTAAAATGGCAAGCCAACAGCATGCCACATCACAGCAACCAAGAATATAATTCATAGCCCTGAGCAGTAATAATAACCAGGAAGCCATTTTCACAGAGTTCTCACTTTGTTCATTTCAAACCTAGTTGTTCCAAAGTTCTAATGGCATATTCAATACGTTCCCATTTTTTCCTACTTCTCTACTTTGATTCTTTGATAATTAATTCAACCCCTGGCATTTGATGGCCTCTCTACTCAGTTCTTAAAGACAGTTGAAGTCATTTGAGATGTTTAATCAGGGATTCCACACGAATGTTCCATAGCAGATATACAAAGTTTACACAAAGGTCCTTCTTGAGTAAAGTTTTGAGCTGTCTACCATGTACCAGATTCCTAAATGGAAAAATTAAAATGTGGACCAAGTATTTGAGTATTTTGAGTATCACATATCTAAAGAGTTGGAGTCATGTAACAAAAATAAGAAAGTAAGGAAATTATCTACTTTTAATCTTCGTGGTGTCCTAAGACATGTCACTTGAAAAATATTGATATTCCTGACTATTCTGGGTATTTAATGAACATTTTATGTGCTAGGTTTTTTTTTATTTTTTTGAACCAATAGTTCATACTCTTTTTTTGTTTTTTTTTTCATTGCAGTAACATTGGTTCATAACATCATATAAATTTCAGGTGTACATCATTATATTTCAATTTCTGTGTAGATTACACCATGTTCACCACTCAAAGACTAATTACCATCCATCACCACACACATGTGCCTAATCACCCCTTTCGTCCTCCTCCCTCCCCCCTTCCCCTCTGGTAACCACCACTCCAATCTCTGTCTCTATGTGTTTGTTTGTCGTTGTTTTTATCTTCTACTTAGGAGTGAGATCATACAGTATTTGACTTTCTCACTCTGACCTATTTCCTTAGCATAATACCCTCTAGGTCCATCCATGTTGTCACAAATGACCAGATTTCATAGATTCTTATGGTTAAATAGTATTCCACTGTGTATATATACCACATCTTCTTTATCCATTGTCCCTTGATGGGCACCTAGGTTGCTTCCAAGTCTTGGCTATTGTGAATAATGCTGCAATGAACATAGGGGTGCATGTATCTTTACACATTCATGTTTTCATGTTCTTTGGATAAATAGCCAGCAGTGGAATAGCTGGAACGTATGGTAGTTCTATTCTTAAGTTTTTGAGGAATGGCCATACTGTTTTCCATGGTGGCTGCACCAGTTTGCACTCCCACCAGCAGTGTACGAGGGTTCCCTTTTCTCCACATCCAACACTTGTTTTTTCCTGTCTTGTTAGTTATTGCCATTCCGATGAGCATGAGATGATATCTCATTGTAGTTTTGATTTGAATTTCCCTGGTAGTTAATGATGTTGAACATCTTTTCATGTGCCTGTTGGCCATCTGTATATCTTTTTGGGAGAAATGTCTGTTCAGATCTTTTGCCCATTTTTTAATTGAGTTGTTAGTTTTTTGTTGTTGTGATATATGAGTTCTTTGTATATTGTGGATATTAACCCCTTATCAGATATATGGTTTGCAAATATCTCGTCCCAATTGTTAGTTGGTCTTTTCATTTTGTTCATGGTTTCCTTTGCTGTGCAGAAGCCTTCTAGTTTAATGTAGTTCCATTTGTTTATTTTTTCTATTGTTTCCCTTGCCTGGTCAGATGTGGTACTTGAAAATATGCTGCTAAGACCTATGTCAAAGAGCATACTGACTATGTTTTCTTCCAGAAGTTTCATGATTTCAGGTCTTACATTCATGTCTTTGATCCATTTTGAGTTGATTTTTGTGCATGGTATAAGATAATGGTCTACTTTCATTCTTTTGCATGTGGCTGTCCAGTTTTCCCCACACGATTTATTGAGGAGACTCTCCTTTCTCCATTGTACGTCCTTGGTTCCCTTGTCAAAAATTAGCTCTCCATATATGTGTGGGTTTGTTTCTGGGCTCTCGATTCTGTTCCATTGATGTATGTGTCTGTTTCTTTGCCAGCACCATGCTGTTCCGGTTACTATAGCTTTGTAGTATATTTTGAAGTCAGGGAGTGTGATACTTCCAGTTTTGTTCTTTTTTCTCAGGATTCCTTTGGCTATTGGGGGTCTTTTGTTGTTGCATATAAATTTTAGGATTCTTTCTTCTATTTCTGTAGAAACTGTTGTTGGAGACTCGATAGAGATTGCATTGAATCTGTAGATTGCTTTAGGAAGTATGGACATTTTAACTATGTCAATTCTTCCAAACCAAGAGCATGGAATATCTTTCCATTTCTTTGTGTCTTCTTCAATTTCTTTCAACAATGTTTTGTAGTTTTCACTGTACAGATCTTTCACCTCTTTGGTTAAGTTTATTCCTGGGTATTTTATTCTTTTTGTTGCAATTGTAAATGGGATTGTAGTCTTAATTTCTCTTTCTGCTACTTTGTTGTTATTGTATAGAAACGCGACTGATTTTTGTATGTTGATTTTGAATCCTGCAACTTGACTGTATTCATTTATTTCTAAAAGATTTTTAGTGGATTCTTTAGGGTTTTCTGTTTATAAAATCATGTCATCTGCAAATAGTGACAGTTTCACTTCTTCTTTTCCAATTTGGACCCTTTTATTTCTTTTTCTTGCCTGACTGCTCTGGCTAGGACTTCCAATACTGTGTTAAATAAGAGAGGTGACAGTGGGCATCCCCGTCTGGTTCCTGTTCTTAGAGGGATAGCTTTCAGTTTTTCTCCGTTGAGAATGACATTAGCTGTGAGTTTTTATATATGGCCTTTATTATGTTGAGGTACTTTCCATCTAAACCCATTTTATTCCGAGTTTTTATCATAAATGGATACTGTATCTTGTCAAATGCTTTCTCTGCATCTATTGAGATGATCATGTTATTTTTAGTCTTCATTTTGTTAATGTGATGTATCATGTTGATTGATTTGCTGATACTGAACCATCCCTGCATCCCAGGAATAAATCCCACTTGATCAAGGTGTATGATCTTTTTAATGTATTGCTGTATTTGATTTGCTGGTATTTTGTGGAGGATTTTTCCATCGATGTTCATCAGTGATATTGGCCTATAATTTTCTTTTTTTGTGTTGTTCTTGGCTGGTGTTGATATCAGGGTAATGTGGCTTCATAGAATGAATTAGGAAGCTTTCCCTCCTCTTCACTTTTTTGGAAGAGTTTGAGAAGAATAGTTATTAAGTCTTCTTTGAATATTTGGTAGAATTCACCAGGGAAGTTGTCTGATCCTGGACTTTTATTTTTTGGGAGGTTTTTGATTACTGTTTCGATTTCCTTACTGGTGATTGGTCTATTCAAATTCTTTATTTCCTCTTGATTCAGTTTTGGAAGGTTGTATGATTCTAAGAATTTATCCATTTCCTATAATTATCCAATTTGTTGCCATATAGCTTTTCGTAGTATTGTCTTATAATTTTTCGTATTTCTGAAGTATCCATTGTAATTTTTCCTCTTTCATTTCTGATTTTATTTATTTGAGGCATCTCTCTTTTCTTCTTGGTGAGTCTAGCTAAAGGTTTGTCAACTTTGGTTATCTTTTCAAAGAACCAGCTCTTGGTTTCATTGACTTTTTTTCTCTTGTTTTTTAAGTCTCTATTTCATTTATTTCTGCTCTGATTTTTATTATTTCCTTCCTTCTACTGATTTGGTGCTCTGTTCTTCTTTTTCCACTTCCTTTAGCTGCACTGTTGGGTTGTTTACTTGAAATTTTTCTTGTTTGTTGAGGTAGGCCTGTATTGCTATAAACTTCCCTCTTAGAATCTCTTTTGCTGTATGCCATAAATTTTGGCATGTTGTATTTTCATTTTCATTTGTATCCAGTTATTTTTGGATTTTTCCTTTGACTTCTTCATTGACCCAATAGTTGTTCAGTCGTATTTCATTTAATTTTCACATATTTGTGGCTTTTCTGATTTTCTTCCTGTAGTTGATTTCTAGTTTCATACCTTTGTCTAGTCTTTTACTCCCTTTCTCCCCTACTTTATGTTTTTGATATCACATCCAACCTCTTTTTGTGTGCGTGTTTGTATCTGTTACCCTCTTATCATGGAAATGGGTAATTTTAGTACTTTTGTCTTTTGACCTTCATATTAGATTCGTAAGTGGTTGATCTAGTACCTTTACTGAATTTTTTGCCTTTACCAGTGATTTTACTACTTTTTTTTCTTGCTAATTTTCTTATTCCTATTTGTGGTCTTCTCTTTCCCACTTAAACAAGTCTCTTTAGCATTTCTTGTAAGACTGGTTTCTTAGTGATAAATTCCTTTAAGTTTTGCTTGTCTGGGAAACTCTTTATCTCTCCTTCCATTGTGAATGATAACTTTCCCAGGTAGAGTATTCTCGGCTGTACATTTTTTCCTTTCAGCACTTTAAATATATTGTGCTACTCCCTTCTAGCCTCTGAGGTTTCTGCTGAGAAGTCAGTTGATAGCCTTATGATTTCCTTATTCCTTATGATAGCCTTATTATTTCTTCAGATAGATTCTCTGCCCCTTTGTCTCTCTCTTCTCCTTCTGAGACACCTATAATACGAATGTTAGTGCACTTGACATTGTCCCAGAGTTCCCTTAGACTGTTCTCATTCTTTTTAATTGTTTTTTCTTTTTTCTGTTCAGCTTGGGTGATTTCCTCTAGTCTTTCATCCAGCTCACTGATCCTTTCTTCTGTATCATTTACTCTGCTATTGAGTCCTTCTAGTGAATTTTTTATTTCCATTATTGTACTCTTCATTTCTGATTGGTTCTTTTTTATATTTTCCAGTTCTTTGTTGAAGTTCTCACTGAGTTCATCCATTCTTCTCCCAAGATCAGTGAGCATCCTTATGGCTTTTTGCTTGAACTCTTTGTCAGGTAGATTGTTTATTTACGTTTCATTTTGTTCTTTTTCTGGGGTTTTGTCCTGTTCCTTTACTTGAAATATATCCCTTTGCCTCCTTGTTTTGCTTCTTTCTCTGTGCTTATATCTATGTATTAGGTAGGTCAGTTATGTCTCTATAGTTCAAATTCTTCAAATTATTGTTGCCATTGCCAATTTTTAGGGATTCTCTATTCTTTCTTCTGTAACAGCTTAGTATAATCCAGATGATTTCTGGATTAGTAAATTCCTTTAAAGGAAAATTAATGGATGCTCATGAACACAATTCTAATTGTTTTGTCTTTACCATAGATTGCTTTATCCATTTTATTTTGTGGTTGGGATTTGTTGATTCACTTTGATGTCCCTATTTCTGTATAGATATTATAGCAATTCACTGAATGGGAATTTACCAAATTACTCATAATATGAAGTGCAGAGAATCATGCGAACAGGCAGTAATAATGGAATAAATCAGTGCCGCGGAGACTGTGCACCCTGTGGCAGCCCCAGAACTGCCTCCCTCCACCTGCACCAGCCAAACTTATTTACTTTAATCTCTTTTATATGTTGACCTTTGAATAAGATCTTCTTTGATCAATCCATAGCATAAATTTTGTTTAATTCCCAGACTAAACAAATTATATGGGTGAGGAAAATGTTGAAGAATTTTTTTTGTGAGCACAGGCAGCCTGTAATATATGTCTACATCATTTCCAAGAGCATCTTTGTGAGGCAGCCACCAGAAATTCCCTGCTGCCAGGGTAACATATTCATTCTTAAAGCTTCACCATCACTGAGTCCTCAAGTCTGGGGGGCAATAAGAAACAAAAAAGTGTGAGAGACAGTAGACTCTGGAACAGAGCAACTCAGGTTAGCCCAGGTCTGGGGTTATATGGGCCCAGTCATTAAATTCTGTATTTCAGACACTAGACTGTAGATCAAGAGTTTTGCCTTTGCCTTTGCCTTTTTTTTTTTTTTTTTTTTTGGTGAGGAAGATTAGCCCTGAACTAACATCTGTTGCCAATCTTCCTCTTTTTGCTTGAGGAAGATTATCCCTGAGCTAATATCTGTGCCAATCTTCCTTTATTTTATATGTGGGACACTGCCGCAGTATGGCTTGATGAGCGGTGTGTAGGTCTGTGCCTGGGATCTGAACTGCAAACCCCAGGCCACCAAAGCAGAGCATGCAAACTTAACTACTATGCCACTGGTCCAGCCTCTGACTTTTTTTTTCCTTTTGGTTTGTTTCTATTGAAGAATAAAGTCAGAATTTTAAGTAATTTTTAATAGATGAACATTTAGAACTCATAACTAGTAGAGTTTCCATTTAGAGATATTTCCTAAACAAATAACTACGTTATCTAATTTTACATTTGGGATTTTGTAAATGTATCAAAAATGTGCAATCATTTCCCTACTTGTAGCAAATTTTTAGTTTTTCTTTCTGTATTAAGTGCAATATTATATATAACACTATGATAGGCATACATAATTCTACATATATACATACATACACTCTTTGTATATTTTTGTCTGCATTTTTAATACTTTCTTTTATAGTCTTGCGCCACATAATGACATTTCAATAAGTGATGGACTGCATACACTGTGGTGGTCCCATAAGATTAGTACCATATAGCCTAGGTGTGTAGCAGGCTATACTGTCTAGGTTTGTAAGTATACTCTATGATGCTCCCACAATGATGAAATTGCCTGAAGACGTAGTTCTCAGAACATGTCCCCATCGTTAAGCAATGCATGATCATATACTTACATAGACCAAAAAGGAATTCCGTATTTGTTAAAGAGAAGTTTCCTAACACCAGTAATGTTGAATTTTTCTTATACTTATTAGGTATTCGAACACCTTACTTTAATCAAAAGGTAAAGAACATTATTAGCCATGTGTAATGTGTCTAACCGATGTATTCATGTCTTTAAGGAATTTTATTCTACATTTTAATAAACAAAAACCTTTGCAATTTATAATGTACCTGAGCCCTAACACTATTAATATTATGAACATTAATGTTATGAAGCCAAATTTTTTTTTTTTTCCAAAAAACTACAAGAACTTACTCTGGCTATGTGTAAGCCGCTGTGCTACGCACTGGGAAAGAATGTAAGGGAAAAAAAAGGAGGGTGACAAGATTGGAATGTCTGGAATCAGACTCTGGGACCAAAAGTTGCCTGGAAAAGCTTTATTGATGAGTGCTCTCGGGAGATAGACATGTACGGAAGTGAGGACGGCCCAATGGCTCAGAGGGCAGAGTTGGCTGAGCTGCAATGCAGTTAACTACTGTGGCTTCGGTTGATCCTACGGAGATCTCTGGAGCTTGGGTGGCCCTTCAGACTTGTCCCAAATTGAGGCAAGGGGCCTGGACTTCTGTGTCTCTGTACCAGCCAATCACGGGTCTTAGGCTCTCCCTAGAAAGCAAACTAACCTTGAGAGAGGCTGTTCCTTGCTGCCAGCGGCATTTCCCAAAGAGAGAAGCAGCTGCAACCATTGGCAGCCACTATTCCCAGCAGCAGAGGAATTGGTGCATTGACCCTGAGGAGGAAATCTGGGAGTCGCTCTGCAGTTTCCACCAGATATTCCACGGCCTTCACCTTCATGAGGTGCCTTCTGTGATGCAAGCAGCAGATAGGCAAGCACGTGGTTATGAAGAGATGTGATAAGTACCAGATTAAAGTTATTACCAAACATAAGGATTAAAAGAAATGTATTAGTTCTGGAGCGAAGGTGGGAACCCTTAGGTAAGACTTCCCAGAGGAATTGACAATGGAATATGGTCTTTAATAGTGATGAGGAGTTTGCCAGGTGAAGAAAGGGGAAGAGGAAGAGCATGTGAAAAGTATCAGAGGGGCCATCTCCGTGGTCAACTGGTTGAGATCTTGTGCTCCACTTCAGCAGCCCAGGGTTTGCTGGTTCCGGTCCTGGGCGCCGACCTAACACCGCTCATCAGACCATCCTAAGGCCGGCGTCCCATATAGCATAACCAGAGGGACCTACAACTAGAATATACAACTATGTATTGGGGGGCTTTGGGGAGAAGAAGAAGAAAAAATAAAAAGAAGATTGGCAACAGATGTTAGCTCAGGTGCAAATCATTAAAAAAAAAGCATCAGAGATGCTCGGGGCATATTGGGTAATCTAATTTGAGTAAAGTGTGGTGTACATAGCTACACCTGGCAGAAAATGTGGCTAGAATAGCCTTTTGGGTAAGTTTGGGGAGAACTTTCAATACCCTGCCAAAAAAAAAATCTACCTTAAAGGAAATGTGGCAGTGGCTTTTAAACAAGAAAATCAAATGATCTGATTTATATTTTAAGGAACTAGAACTCTAAAAGTGCAGAAAAATGGATTGAGAGTGTGGGGGGCATCAAAGGGAATGAGGAAGAGCAGAGAAATTTGTGTGGGAAGGTCAGGCCAGGGAGAGTGAGGACCTAAAAGAAGCAATGAGAGGGAAGACAGAAGATGTGGATTCACATACACTGCTGGAGGAAGAACTCATAGAGTTTGAAAATTAACCTTTTGCACAGGATGAGAAAAAGAAAAGAATTAAAAGCAGATTCAAGATTTATATCTTGAAAAAATAAGACAACGATAAGGTCATTGACTAAGGGAATAAAGAAGCAGAAGTAGGTATGAGGAGAAAAAGCAATGTTTTTTAATCAACTTTATTAAGGTATAATTTACATACAATAAAGTATACCCATTTTAAATGTACATCCTTCCAGGATGTTTTTGGTAATAATGGAAAGAAGGAAAGACAAAGGCTAGCAGAGGAGGTTTTATTAAGGTAAGGTTTCTTAATGTCTTTTTGCATTGTTTTATTGTTTTTCTAAAAACGTAATCTTATGTTAAATATGCACTACCGAATGGAATGAAATCACAAAATAAATTAATTTTCTCTTCCACCTTCCACAACAGATGCCCATATCAGCTGCTGTTCTCCTTCCTTAGACAAAATCTCAGGGACTCCGATAACTCTTACTAGGTAGTCTTAAGTAATACAATCATTTTAAATTTCCAAATGTAGCAGTCTTGAATCAAAAATGAGAAAGTTCAATCTCTATAGTGACCAGCATTTCAGTTTTCCTTTACCTATGAGGCTCCTCCCCTCTCTCCCAGTGGTGTCCTGCTAAAGGCAGGTGTCTGCCTGCAGCCAGGGAAGATTGGAGGCTGGGGGTTTAGCTTTCTTTTCCTTTCTTGCTCACCCCATACATCACTTGCTAGCAACTATGCAATGGGAGGTGCGAGGGCAAGGAGAACAAAGAAGTTTTCTCCAGATAAACATGAATACTCCATGGGTCTGGAAGATATTTAAGGATCTGTCACCTGCTGTTTTAGTTATCTGTTACTATGAAATAAATCATATTTAAACTTTGTGGCCTAAAAAAACAATAATTAATTATTATTTCTCATGGTTCCTAATAAGTTCAGAATTTGAGAGAAACTCTGGTATGTGTTCTAGCTTAAGTTCTTTCATAAGGTTACAGGCAGGTCTCTGCTGGGATGCAGTCATTTAAAAACTTTACAGGGGCTGCAAGATCCATTTGTAAATTGACTTACTCATGTGACGGGGAGATTAGTGCCAGAAAATTGCTTCCTTTCTGGGTGGGTCTCTCAGTGGGGCTGTTTGAGTGTCCTCGTGACATGGCATCTGGCTTCCCCCAGAGAGAGTAAAAGAAATCAAGGAAGTCAAATTGGCATACCTGCTATATTCTATTGGTCACACAGACTAGCTCTGGTTCTATGTGGGAAGAGCCTAAACCATGGGCTTGCTTATGAAACTGAGAATTACTGAGGGCCATCTTGAAGGCTGGCCAACACAATGAATCATGTCTTTCCCATACACTAAGACCTTCACCTCCTCCAAAGGCCCCCAGAAGACTCATCTCGTCACAGCATCTTTGCAAAGTTCAAGGTTTTCTCATAGAAATCATATCCAGTCTCAGATGAGACACCCCAGGTATGGTTCCTCAAGTACAGCCCCTTGATCACAGTTCCTCTTGACCTGAAGGCCTGTGAACAAACCCAACATACAATGGTATGACAGATACAGTATAACCACTATCAACCCTCCCATTCAAAAAGGAGAATATGGGATGTACATAAGAGTCACTGGTCTATAGAAATTCTGAAAAGCAATATGGCATATACTTGAAGGTTCTTGACTAAGAATCATTCCTACTACTTCCTGGGAATGATTCTCCACAGTTCCTGGTTCAACCCTCTTAGATCTTGATTTTGCCCTTTGAGTCATTCTTCCTTTTTCTTATGAAAAGACTGCTTTTGTAACTGAGTAGTTTTCTCGTCTTGGTTTCTGCATATAGAGGTTTGGGGTCAAAGCCCTCTATTGGTCTTGCACTGTCTCTGAATCTCTGGATCTGGAATGAAGTGTTTCTGCAATCTCTTTAGAACTTTGTGCATCTCCTGTGTGTCTTATTAGGGCTTCTTCCATCAGACAAAAGCCACACTTAAAAATCTCTTTAAGATAAACCTTTCTCTACCTCTGACCCCTCATGAGGCTTCTGAGAAACAATACACTGATGATTCTTAGAAATCCTAATATTTAATGTAAAAGATCTGTGAAGTACACCCTAAACATCCTTAGAGAGCTTTTTGAACAGTTCTCTAAGGCATTCTCTTCTATATTTATGAGGACTTAGCAAAGAATTTTATCTTTAGACTATATTTTCTTGGCTGTGACCTAATTTTGATCTTATCCAGAAACCATTTCTCAATTTTAGTATCATTTATTGTCCGGAGAGGCTGAGAAGAAGTTTATCTCTCTCCTTTTGCATTTTAGGATAAGTAACAAGAAGCCAGATAGTACCTTTAACCCAGTCTGGATATCTCCTTGGCTAGATCACTAAATACCTTAGGTGCATTTTCTCCTTTCCGCATTACCACACACAACTGTATTGCTAAACTTTCTGCCACTAAATAAAAAGAATCCCCTTTCTTCTGATAATATTTTTCTCACTTTTTTTTAAGCTCTCCCTGACAGCTTCCTTAAAGAACACCCAGCTTATGCTAACAGTATCTTTGACGTTCTCTAGTCTTTCAACAGCACTCTCCTTGAGGTCCATCTAGCATCCACCTGCCACCTGATCCCATAGCCACTCCCACATTTTGCCAGTTTTTAGGGTTTTTGTTATAGCAGAACCCCATTTCCAGTACCAAAAATCTGTGTTAGTTATCTATTGTTGCATAACAAATCAACCTTAATTTAGAGGCTTAAAACAACCATAATCATCTATTATGTCTCATGGTTTCCATGGACCAGGAATTCAGAAGTAGCCTGTTCATGCAGCTCTAGTCTAGGGTCTCTCATGAGGTTGAAGTCATGTGTTGGCTAGCGATGGAAAATCACTTCCAAAATGACTGACCCACAAGGTTTGTGGATTGGCTCCTCTCCACATGGGTCTTCCTGTGAGACAGTCTTAGTGTCCTTACATCTTAGCAGCTGAATTCTCCCAGGGCGAGCAATCTAAGAGACCAAGGCAGAAGCAGCAATGCCTTTTATGAACTAGCTTTGAAAATCACAAACCATAGTATCTGTTGTATTCTATTGGTCACACAATGCTGATTGTTGTGGGAGGGGACCACCCAGAGCACATGTGTGAGGAGGCAAAGATCACTGGCAGCCATTTTAGAGATTAGCTACCACATCTCTAATCCCCTTAATGTGGCCTTTATATTTCTATTTTTTCAGGTCACTTATATTTTCTGTGGCCCCCAGGAGTGCAAAGACACTTTTAGCCTCTCGTGACTGAGGCCTGTTTATACCTGTAGTCAACCCACTGAATAGACCCTTAAATAAAGCCATGTCATACATCTCTGATCCATAAGAAACACTAACACTGACTTTTTCCTGAAAGATCTAGGAATCTAGTTGATATGAATACAAGCACATTTGCTTTGACTCCTCATCAGCTAGGCAGCCCAGTCAAGCCTGGTCGGTCTCCAGTGTCCCTCGTGCTGCAGGGTCCCTGTGTCTGAAGGGTCTCTTTGAGTTCCTTTAACCAGCCTTGAAATGAGAGCAGGCGCCCTACTAACCCTGTCTTACAGAGCAAGATGTGGGGGTGGACTCATAACACACTCAAATCCCAAACCTTCTGATTCCTGATCCTGTTATATCCTTCAGGGGGGTGGGGCAATTAAGAGTTCTCTAACACACTCTCCTCTAAATACTTTTTGCAAGTTCTATTTTTTGTCTATCTCACAACTTACTTTGATATTGAATCTGTAACCTTAGGGTTTAGGTCAAAACTTCAATTTTTAACGTCCCATGGCAGGGATCTGTGTCCTGAGCAGCGATTGCGACTGCCAGGAACACAGTTGCTTCCTGCTGCCCTCTGGGAGATAAGAACACTTTGAGTAAGACAAAACCACAGATTCAAGGTTATGGTGGTGTTTTTTGTCATTCACTAAAACTGTATTCAGACAGGACTAAAGATAGGTACACACACCCCAAAGGTGGATGACTACCACGCTACAGTTCCCTAATTGGCCTTGCTGCAAGTAGAGTTTATATCCCCCAAAAGGGGGAAAATTTTTTAAAAACAGATTTTCTTTAAATACATTGTCAGAACACATGCTGATCAGGTGACATGTTAAAACATTGCAGAATAGTTTGCATGTTGACTTACAGATGACCCAGAGATTAACAAATCTGAACACAATAAAAAAAATGAAGATGACAGAGGTTTAAAATGAATCATAGTATTTCTGCAAGGAGAATAAAATGTAAGTGTTTATCAGTTTGCCTAGACTTTAACATTTTTCTAATTTGTAGTCTACATGACATAA
This sequence comes from Equus caballus, assembly GCF_041296265.1. Lineage (NCBI taxonomy): Eukaryota > Metazoa > Chordata > Mammalia > Perissodactyla > Equidae > Equus > Equus caballus. The sequence goes on along the minus strand of NC_091710.1, from coordinate 34,521,996 downwards.
TTTTTTTGTCTATTGTGGGGCCTGGTTTCTTCTTCAGCTCCAACATGTGCTAAAGAAACATCCTTCCATATGAGTCAGACTTTCTTGGGAATTGTAATGAGGAAAAGGTCCAATGACAAGAGATGGACTCTGCCTGGTAAATGTTCTGGAAGTTCAGTTTGGGGCTGAGATCTAGAAGCTTGACAACTTCTTGGGATGAGAAAGGGGGGATTTCAGCAATAAGTGCTCCTATTGGGTCTCGATGGTCAAGTTCAGGCAGAAGTGGAGGGAATTAGGTCAGGCTGGCTCCGGGGGAGTAGAGATGGCATATCCTGACTTAGGAGCTGCCTGGGCAGCAGGAATAGCCCCAAGGGTACCTGCTTATATTCAGACTTGGGCTCAAGGACTATTTTTCTTACACTCTTTGAAGGAATAGAACACTATATCTAATTTTTTTTTTTACAAATACCTATGAACTTTCATTAAAATATTGTCATCGAACCAGAAAACAATCACTGCATTTATGGCAAAAACTTTACAATGCCACTTAAAAGCAAGAGACACAAAATGAAAATCATTTCAATATTTTTCGTTACTGTTAGAATCACGTATTTATTATTTTTTCCCAATTATTCCTAGAATATTTCTGAGTTACACAGAGTAAACAACATTATTCATTAATGTTGCTTTAAATGTTGGTTGGCATTCATGCCGGTTTAAAGAATGTTGTCATAGTGGATTAGGTATAATTCCATTTTCTGTATGAATTAGAAGGGACATTACAAGGACATGAGCTATACGCTCCCCTATGTATCTTTTCATTTCAATTCAATTAAAGTTGTTAGTAAGATAGGCACAAAAGGGAAGTTCTGTTACCCTTTCAAGCTGATGAAGGACTTTCAATATTGTTATAAACAAAGAAATACTTGTAATCAGATGTCTGAATTTAAAATAGGTTTAAGAGAAGAGTACAGAGGTTTTTAAGATTTGCAAACAAATAAAAGTATATATATGCATAAATACACATTTTTTTCCCGTGAAAGAATCTTTTCGTGTTTTTAAAATTGTGCTTCTATATGATGCATTTTACAGTGCACAAGAATGTTCCGCTACCTTAAGCAGATATTTTGGAGAAGAATCTAATACTTTTAATCTTTTCTAGATCCTAAGTTTGATTAGTATATATATTATTTTCACATATTATTTTTCACACCAAGAGAAAATGAATGCACCACTGACTTAAAATTCTATAGCCTTCAGATAATTGCTGGATCTTTCAAAGGACTTTCTTCTTTGATGAGAAAATCATACAGGCGGGCTCTTAAAATTACTAAGTTATTTGTCTTGGAGTGAGGACATCTTACACCTTGAAAAGGATAATATCCCAAAACAGATTAATCTTAATTAAAATAGTGTGAGCAAAACTTTGAAGAATAAAAAGCGTGGTAATTGCAGCATTTTGCTTTTTTGTTTCCATGTTCGCCTTCTTGTTTTGTTTCTTTTTTCTGTCAGAATGCTGCCATCTTCTGGTCAAATTGTATATCACTTCACAGGCAAAATAAGAGATCCACAATATGAGGCAATTTAGATTTATATAAATTCAGCTTTTATCATTAGGACTCACCAATTTAAAATTGTGCCTCCAGTGTTCCAAAACTAGAGAGCTTTCAATGACTTTTCAGGAACTTTAAGAAGTTATATTCACAGAGGATGTTTCAGGATGTGTAATGTTATCAAAATGTATATTGCACGGTAAATGCATATGGAAGTATACATAAGGCAAAGTATCTTTCGAGAATATTTGGCTTTTTATTCCATTTCTGTAAGAATCTATGGCTAAGTATAGTTAAGCATTTTTGACATACATTTGCTATTTTCATTTCTACAAACTTTGAATTTTCAAAGTGCTTCACCTTGAAAGAATATTTTTATAGTATTTTATAAAATCCCTTAATAAATGTCCTCCTTACAATAAAGAGGATTCCTGTGGAAGACTCTTATTTTCTTGTTATAGAGTTGTTCATATTTCTAGCTTCTTTTAGAATTCGTTAGTAAAGGATATGTGATTTAAAGGGCTAGCTTTGGTATACATAGGTGTGATTACTTCCACATTCTAGCTTTTTTCCTTTCCATTGATTCATTGAACGAAAATTAGAGCTCTTACCGTGTGCCAATCTCTATGGTAGATGCTGAACATTGAAACAGAAAATGCCATCCCTGGACTTAAAAGCATTCAATTTAGTGGATTCCTTTAGCCAAATCCTAGAATCCCCACTGTACCACACTGTCCTTAACGAACCCACCAAAAACATTTTAATCCACCAAAACCAAAAACTGGCAAATCACAGTGTAACAGTGTGAAGCATCTAAAAGACTCATTGGCTACTGCTTTCTGTCACTCATGGTTTCTACCAAATTTTTTTTCCCCTCAGCATATTTACAACCCACTGACACATATAATCCACACCAAATAGCCATGAAATCAGCACAGTAATCAATATGTAACAGGTGGAGAATCTTGACACAGTGAGAAGTATTGACTTGAGTCACTTGACAAGAGGTGGGATTAAATATCGGCTAGAAAGAGCCGTCTTGTCTTGCTTCTGTCACACGGAAGACCTCTGCGAGTGAAAGCAGCCAGTTACTCGGCCAGAGCTTTGCAAACATCCCAGGAGACTGAATCCCCAGGAAAGATGAAAAGTGTACTGACACCTCTGAAGTTCTGCTCTCCCTGTGCCAGCTCTGAATCCACAAAACACAGCACTCCTCCCTCTCTGCCACACACCTTCCTGCCTTATTTCCTAACATTTCTAACTATCACAAAATCACACCTTCTATTCTAACTATATTGCCTTTTCCATATACAAAAAATGCGTGATTACAAGGGTCCCTCATGGGCAGGGAGAAGAAGAGGGGCTGGGATTCAGAGCAGGGCATGCTCCCGAATCCATCGTGTTCCCTGACAGCACCAAGTCACACGGGGATTGCTCACTGAGGAGTTGGGGAAGGGGGAGGGCATGTCGTTAGCAAGTCCTCCCCAGCTTCGCCTTATTTCTTTTTTTTTTTTTTTTTTCTGCTTTGTCTCCCCAAACCCCCTCTGTACACAGTTGTATATCGTAGTCGCAGGTCCTTCTAGTTGTGGGATGTGGGACACCGCCTCAACGTGGCCTGACGAATGGTGCCATGTCCGCGCCCAGGATCTGAACCCTGGGCCACCGCAGCGGAGCGCGGGAACTTAACCACTCGGCCACGGAGCCGGTCCAAGCTTTGCTTTATTTCATTCACCACATTCTACTGTTTTTCCTACCGTTAAGAAATCAGGTAAATGATCACATGCACTGTTGAGAGGTTTTTACCAGATTATGTGAAAACACTCTCCATGTTCTCCGTAAGAGGAAATATGAGCCACTACACAGACAGGAAGCTTAAGAATTCATGTGATCAGCTCCTCACCGTCAAACCATCCTCTTCACCTAAAAGACACACCTAAGACTACACAGGAATGGCTTGCTCCTTTTTGATGCTTTTTCTTGGAGCCATAAAAAGAGTGCGATTTAAATGTTTTCAGGTTTCAAGCTGGTGAAAGTATTAGGAGAAAATGAGAAAATCTACAAGTCTTCTAACGAGTATCCTAGATATCAACATCTCCCGCTGTTTGGGAGATGACATATTTTATAGAATATACTTATATGAATATATATTTCTGTGTTTTTAAACCGAAGTGTAATACATTACTCCATAGTTTACATGTACTTTCGCTCCTCTTTGATTTAGAATGTTAGCCAAGCCTTGAAACATAGAAATCATTTTTTAAATTCTCATCACATAGCAAAAATAATAGCCATTGAAATTTTCATTTCAGATAGTAGATTTAAAGAATTTGGGATTGAGTAGGCCCGTCCTTTGGCCTCCTGGGTCAGAGGTTAAGTCGAAGCTTGGGTTTCGAGTGCTCACGATGGAGGCTCTACATCCATACCAAACTACACGACCACTGACAGAGCATCCCCATTCCACTGAGACCTATTTCAAGAGGCAAGATGTCAAATATTAAAAATCATAGGTTAAAAGAAGATATAGTTCTTTCATTCATAGCATTTCTACACATATTTCTTAAGCAGAAAATCATACACTATAGACATGGAATTGGTCTCCCATTAATACTTTTCCTATTTTATTGATTTTCTTTTTGGAAATTGATTAGAGTTAGGTTAAAATTTGATAAAATAATCCACACTTCAAAGTAATAAAATAATTTCCATGAAACAGAGCAATACATATTTATAAAATTATTCTTAACATTTTATAAAGCTGAGCACACTTTATACATATATATATGAATACACACTTATGTTTTCTCTGTTTTAGTATTTTTAATAAGCTAGTTTTAAAATACTTTCATTTTAATTAAATAACTTAACTAGCCCTTTTAAAGGATATTCACAAAGATTCAGTGGTTTATGGAAGTAAATCTCTTAGCAGAATGCTTGTTGTATAGTTAGCCCTCTATCAATGATAGCCATTACAATGCTTCAATTTATACAATAGATGTGCTCTTTAAAAGGGAGTACATAAAATTATTTTTGGTGGACAATCAATATTTTAAATAGTATATTTGCATTTTGCTTAGATTCATGGCAAATCGTTCTTTGAGCTGAATCAAATTCTGATATTTTCTGTACTAGGATGTGTTAAAGAGAGACACATCTGTAACTGAGAAAAGAACCAAGAAAATGGGGTTAACCAAGAAGATCAACAGCCCAAAACAGGCATCCTTGTCCTACTTGTCTTAGCATAAGATAAGGAGCGATTTACGGAGCCCAGTTCCCAGAAAGATGGGAATATTCAACCGCAGGGAACAGTGAAACATGAAGGAGGCTTTTTATCATCAGGGAAACCCCACAGCACACTTTTGTATTCAAAATGACGCTCAATGAATGTGGCCATTATCTGAGAAGACAAGGGTTATGAAAAAGATTAATAATTCCGTCACCCCTCTTTGCATCCATCTTAATAATTGTCATTTGGGTTTCAGCTATAGCCCTCCTCGCCGCTTTCTGTAGTCACGCTTCTTTGTTGCTGTTCTCTGAGCCAACCCGCAGTGGAGGCTGGGTCATCCCAAGCATATTGCGTCATTGTGAATATTCTAAAGAATAGATATTATAAAGTAGAAATACATATATTCCTGGCCAATTTGTCTTTCTGCATTCTTCATAGCTTAATGTGTAGGCCCCTTTCTATATGAGCAAAAATCTTGCGCTAAATAGAATATTAAGATGAGTTAATATGACTGCCTGTTTTAAAATGAAGTGTCTTATGTACCTCTATTCGCTTTCCTGTTTCTATCAATGGCATGTTCCTTTGTACTCGAGAAGATGAGGAAATACTTCAGCATTTGGTCAAAATATGACAGAAAGTTCATGAACTGTGTCTCATAATTGTAGTAATTCAAATGCCAGCAAGGAAGCATTAGATTTCATCAGTGATGAATACAGACACTTAAAGGAGGGATTTCCGCACCATGTTGGCGCCTCTGAAGAAATGATGTTCTTCCCACGTCACCACAGAAGAATTCATTTGGACATTTTCTCGGAATGTTAGTGAACTGACTACCAATCCCAGAACAATGCTGCTATTTGTGTACAAAATGGCTGTAAACGGGTCACCCATGGACATGATGATTTATATGGATGGCCGTTCTCTCTACAAATGTTTAATCTTGATTAGCAGTTATTAAGGAAAGCATGATTTTGAACCTTTGACTTGGAATCTTCTGGGGCTTTTAAAATGATCCCAGATAAAGGTCAACTCCCTTTGCCTCCTTTTTTCAGACATTAGGTATCCTATTTCCTATTATCAAAACCACACGTGCACACATTTTAAAAAGAAGTGACAAGTGAAATGTGAATGGTAGGGAGGTATAACCGCTTCCCAATAAGCAAAGTCTCAAATCGCAGGTCAAATGAATAGCTTCCTGATGTATTTCAATGCATTGACGATCTGCCTACATCACTCCCTGGCGAATGTATTTCCAAGCGAATCCTGCTGTTGAGAACCGTTAGAGCACCATGCTTTTATTTGATCCTTTTATGATGTACTTGCTTAGTAGCAAAGATGCTTTCAAATGCCATATATTGCCTCCCAGTTATTTACATTGTATTTACTTATTCAATAATCATTTATTGAGTGTCTACTACATGCCATGCATTGTGCTAGCTACTGATGATATGATAGACTTCCTCAAAGAGCTCAACAGTTAAACAGGAAGACACACTAAGAAAAAACTAATTTGCACTCAGGGAAGGCTGGGGTGGGACACCTGAAATAGTTTTGAGGGCATTAGCGAAAGGTGGCATACAGTGGGAGCTCTCAAATATTACTTTACTATTTAAGGACAGATGGATTTACCCTGGTGAAGGTGTAGAGAACCAAGAGAAGAACTTTCTAGAACTTTTCACAGTCAGTGAGAGCTAAGGCATGGAGGTGAGAAAGCCCACAGCACCGCTGGGGACCAGCAGATAGTTGGGTCTGGCAGAAGTGCAGGGACTGGAGCCCAGAGCAGAGGCTGCAGAGGCTGGTTAGAGTCAGACCCAAAAGATCTGATTCCTACACTGTGACAAAGAAGATGAGGGGGCTCCCTCAAAGGACAGGGGTGAGCAGGGAGACCATGCGTGCGTTTTGGAAAAATCTCTTCTGAATGGGGAGAGGACACATTGGAATATATCTAGAGAAGGCCACTCTTTCAAAGACTCTCATAGCGATCCAGGCACAAAACAAAGCAATGAGGCCAGAATTGAGGTAGCTGACATGTGATGGACGAGGCCTGGATGGATCCAAGATATATTGAGGAATTATACCCTATACAGTAAGTAACATATTGGATTACGGAGTAAAGAAGGGGAAGGAAACCAGACTTCTTAATAACTGAGCAACTAGGAAGATGATGACACCAAGACAAGGAATATCCTTGGCATCCATTTTCGCTTATTCTAAAATCCACCCCAATTTTCATTTGAGGGTCCCTTACAACACTTAGTTTATATGGTATGGCAAGGCTGCCCCCAAGCGTACAGCATGAGGCCCAGATAAGAGCCACTAAACCTGCTACAATTCCCTGGGCCAAAGTTATGTGAGCGTGTGTGAATGTGTGTGTCCGTGTTGCCAATGGCTGAGTGAGGGAGGCTGGGACCCACCTGTCCTGAGCTGGTCCCATTAGGGTTTGAACATTAGGAATTTTGTGGGACCTACTAGAAAAGAAACTCTCTCCTCTGTATTGGATTTAGAATCACAAGTACATGAGGCCGAGGCTGCTGTAGCCATCTTGCCATCCCAGAAAGAGAAACCAAGAATGGAGCCAATCTGGAGAAGCAGAGCTGAGTGAGGCAGCAAGAAGAAGCAGGTTCTGATGACACTGTTTGAGCCCTGCTTTCAGCCACACCTGAAGCCAGCCCTACAACTGGATTGTTCAGTTATGCACATCAATATGCTTAAGCCATTTGGAGGAGAAAGAGTTGTAGCAAACAAAAAAGGCAAGGGCAATGCCTGGGAAGCAGCTTAAACATACATGTCTGGAACTACAAAGAAATTTGCCATACAGTGCTATCTGCAGACAGCTGATTTAAACATGGGACAATCACCCAGGAAGCATGAGAAAAGACTGAGAGAAAACCATGGGAAACACCCCCCTTTCAGTTAATTAGTCACTCAACAAATGCTTATTTAGTATTTCCTCTATGGCAAACACTACATCAGTGAACACAAGTGACAATAATAATAATGAGTGTATGTGCCTGTCCTTTGAGGGCTGAGAGTATATTGGAGGGAAAAAAGAACAAAAAAGTAAAGTATATTAGTATGTTAATAATGATATGTACTAAGAAGAAACAGAGATAGGAAGAGAATGTGAGGTGTGGCCTTTCAGACAATGATCAGGGTTGGCCTCACTAAGAAGCTGACATTCATTTTTTGAGTAAAGACTGGTAGGGGGTGAGAAAGCAAACCATATCGATCCCCGAGGAGGAGCATTTCCAGTGCGGGAAAAGCAAGTGCTGAAGGCTCAAGGCAGGAGCACATGTGATATGCTGGGAAAGGCAGCAAGGGTCAGTGAGCTAGAGCTGAGTGAGCTGGGGAGAGGGACCAGGGCATCAGAAGCCTCGGGGGCCATAGTGAGGACTCTGACTTTAATCTGAGTGAGACGAGAAGCCCAGGATGGTAAGTAGAGCCGTGACATGATCTGACTTAGGCTTTAAAGGGACCCCTCTGCCTGTAGCAGAGGGAAAATCAGGGGCACTAGTTAGAAAGTGTGTGTGACAGTCCGGGTGAGAGAGGATGGTGGCTGGGCCCAGGGAGTAGGCATATTGGTGGTAAAAATGTTCATATTCTAGATATATTTTTAAGAAAGAGAAAACAGAAATTCTGATGGCTTGAATGTCGTCAGTAAGAGAAAGAAAGAAGTCAAGGATGCTTTCAGGATTTCTGCCTGAGCTACTGGAAGAATGAGGGACCCTCAGAAGAAACTGAATTGAGTGTCCAAAAACTTGTTAGAGAGCGCTGTTGCACCATACAAAAGAACACAGTTTTGAGAAGGAGAGCACGGTTCACACTTTTAAATGCTGAAGAAAAACCCAGGAAATAAGGTAAGGAGAAAAATTTCCTATTTGAACAACAACAACAACAACAGGAAAAGCAAGTCTTTGATGATTTTGCTGAGAATGATTGTCATCTTTTTTTTTTGCCGAAGTCAATAATACCATACGTACTAGACTCTAAAAGGAGGTATAGCAATAGATTAAATAGAAGGAATGTACCTACTTGACGCTCAACCAAATTCAACAAAGCTACTCCATGTCCAACACGCCGGGAGATGGAGAGAGGTTGATGACACAGCACCTGTTCTCCAGGCACTTGGGGACCACGGCATGCGTATGTTAAGGCGAGTGAGGCAGTCACCCCCAGCCCTGCCCTGCGTGCTGCATCCTCCAAGCATCACCAGAGAAGGGGTGAGCAGGAAGAGGCTTGCTAACATCTGTACCACTTCTCTTTACTCAGAAAAAACCTTCAGTTTGTTTTAGAAACGGTGAACCATTAATATCCAACCCCCACCTTACCATCTGTGAGGGCTGTTTAGCCTAAGAGCTCAGAGTATATGTTTTAGCACCAAACCGTGTCAGTCCACCTTCCAGGAGTGACCTGTGCCACCTCGGTTCACAAATAAGTATGGCTTCAATGGAATGTGTCCTCTGATAGGACACTATTTTGTAAGAATTCTTTTTCCTCATAGGGAAGAACAGCCTTGCATTTTCCAATGGGCAATATCCCACTGTATTGACCTCAAAGTCCTTCCTGACTTCCCTGCAGCAAATAAGAACTCGACCTTGTGGTTGTGCTGTGGTGAGAAGTGCAAAGACAACACTTCAGTCAGCCAGAGATGCCCTTCCCGTGAAGGAGAGCATGCCGAGGCTCTGTGGAAGGGAAGACAGGAGGAGAGGAAGGGAAGAAAGCAAGCGACACCACGTGACCTTGAATTTGGTGTAATGGAAAATATACTGCCCGAGGAGACAGAAGTGTTTAAGGGCCCTTTATCCCAGTGGGGCATTAATCTCTCAGCTTTAAAGTGGGGATCAAAACCTTATCTGTTTGAAAATCCCATCATTTAGTCCAACAGAACAGCTCTAATTTTTTTTTTTCCACTCTGAGTTACATTTTACTGGAATAAACGCAGCTGTTTGGAACACAGTGGTCCCTTGAAGCCAAGGTCAAAGATTTGGTCCTTGACTAGACTTATCAACTTTACACACAGAAAACAACCCTAAAGCCATAAACCCTATTCGAGCCCACACGATGGTTGATCGTAATTGGGGCGAGAAGAGAGTGAATGCTTATTTCTGTATCATTGCTTTCTAAACTGAAAGCCTTCCCAAGGCTCATGTCCTAATAATATCAGAGCATCCTCATCTGCAAATTTAACTCAAAGAATCTCTTGAAATGCTCTCCTCTCCTGCCTTTTTTTTCTTTTAAAGATTGGCACCTGAGCTAACAACTGTTGCCAATCTTCTTTTATTTTTTCTTCTTTTTCTCCCCAAATCCGCCCAGTACATAGTTGCATATTTCAGTTGTGGGTCCTTCTACTTGTGGCATGTGGGACACCGCCTCAGTGTGGCCTGATGAGTGGCGCCATGTCTACGCCCAGGATCCGAACCGGTTAAACTCTGGGCTGCCAAAGCAGAGCGCACGAATTTAACCACTTGGCCACGGGGCCAGCCCCTAGCCTGTCCTTCTTTACACAGGTGCTGGTAGATAGGCCAGGCCTGCTGAATTTATCCTCCAGGAGCCCAATTCAGATGAAGGAAAACACACAAATGAGATGAACAGACCACAGAGTGTTTCGCTTTCTACTACAACTATGTTAACTAAAGATTACAGAGAACCTGATTTTAGGATTTCAAAGGATACAGGCAGGATTCAATGGGCTACACTGTGGAAAGAAAACAAACCCTTCTTCCCAGAAACAAACAAATAGCATTTTGTTTTGGCTTGGTTTGGTTTGTGTTTTTTGCTGTAATAAAGAAACAATGTTGTCTAAAGAAACAATTCATGAGAAGATCTGTGGTAAGTGGAGGCTGCTTTTTGCTTTCCTTCCATCAGGCCCCCTAGTGAGGACTAAGATATTGGAGCTAACAAGTAAGCAACTCCCAAGAACAGGAAGCTGAATGTCGGACAGGGTTTGTTTTTTTTTTTTTAATTTTTTTTTTTAAGATAAGCATTTTTTTTAATTTTTTTTTTTTTGAGGAAGATTAGCCCTGAGCTGACATCTGCTGCCAACCCTCCTCTTTTTGCTGAGGAAGACTGGCCCTGAGCTAACATCCATGCCCATCTTCCTCTACTTTATATGTGGGACGCCTACCACAGCATGGCTTGCCAAGCAGTGCGTTGTCCGCACCCGGGATCCGAACCAGCGAACCTGGGGCCACTGAAGTGGAATGTGTGCACTTAACCACCACGTCACTGGCCGGCCTAGGACAGGATCTTTAAGGACGGTGTGGGGTGTGGGATCACAACCAGCAGTTCTCTGGGCCACGTTTCCTAGCAGGGCAAGGTTTGGACTGACTAAGGAAGATTCCACATCCTGAGTCACAAACATTGCAGGTCGCCCTTCTTCAGGTAAACTGATCAGATCTAACCTTGCAAGGCCTGATGGGAGACAGGATCACTGATTTTGTGAAGGGGGAGGGATGCACAGCAGGCAGCAGCAGTGACCAGGAATAAAGTTGAAACCCCAAATCAGAAAAGAATGAGGAATTCTAAAGAGGAACAAGGCAGAAGTGCAGAATCAAAAGGAAAATAAACTGAATTTCGTCCTGCCTTTCTTCTAGTTTTCAGCATTATAAAATACAGTAACATAGCCTCAAGGGGGACATAGAGAGGAAAGGGAAAAGAGGCAGAGTTCAGGGTTGGGAGAGTGAGCGGGCAAGAGTGGGGGTTGGAGAGAAAGTGCTCCCCATGCACGCAAGAAAGGAAGGAAGTGATGCAATGCGGCAAAGAATGCAAGACAGCCTGAGCAATTTCACAGAGAATGGACTGTGCAGAAGGGGCCACAGGAACAGAGTGGCTGATGGGAAAGCTCCTGGAACGAACTGTAGCCAGATGAACTCCTATCAAAGGGGAAACGAAGACGTTGGTCTGGAAGGAACAAGGCCCATGCATATGATCCTCCTCATGACCAGGGATGGGCGCACAGCCTTGATCGCGTCTTGAGAGAGCCCTCAAAAGGATAGGAACAGAGATAAGATGTAGTCAGGGGAAGTTCATGGACTGACATTCACATCCTCTCCAGCTGAGCAGATTCCTAAATTTTTTTATTCCTTCTCTTCCTGTCTGAGCTAGGGAGGAAGAACACTGAAGTAGAAGTCAAGGCCTCTGGATTCCGTCCTTAACTCTTCAGTTAATTAGCTGTGGGACTTTATCTCTATGAGTCTCACTTTATTCATCCTCCAAATGGGCCTGTTGGGACACCAATGATGGAGTCAATCGTAGAATGTTCCCACTCACACACCTCCCGCCAGCCCACCGAGGACCTTGCACGGACCTCAGGTCCCATCAGGCCAAGGCTGTGTCTGTCTTGATCACTATCATCACCACCCTTGGGACAGTGCCAGGCATGTCGTAGTAGATGCTCAATGAATGTGCGTTAAATGAATTAAAGTAGACCACAATCCATGGAGCAGATAAAAGCAGAGCTGTCCTGGCTGAAGCAGTGTGATACCCTTATTGCTTCGACTGCCCTCTTCCTCCCAGGGTCCCTGTGGGAACACCAGGACTGCAGGAAACCCAGTTTGACACTATTGGGTGAGATATAGAAGCTTCTCTTCTACAAATCTCAATTCTATGGTCTCGGTGGAGCAGGCGTTGAGATGAACTATAGAAATTAATCTGGTTTGGCCCAAATTCACCTGACTGAAGGATAACTTTTCCCACTTCAGCCTCTACTTCAAAGTCTTGGTCTTTAAACCTTCGTGCTGGTACATTTTCCCCTCCCTTTGCAGAAGATGAAAGCATTTTTCCAGACAGGCCTGCTGTGAGTGACTTCATGGAAATGAATATCTTGTGTCCCTAATGTACCTCTCACACGGGGAACTCCTTGTATTTATTTATTTTTAAGAATAGGGCTGGGAGGTTGACGTTTGCATTAGCAGTTGAGTGATTTCTTTTTTTTTTAAATAAAAACCCTACGCCTCGGTGAGACATGCCTCACATTCCGGCTCCCCACTTCAGGCAGTTATGTGCTGCTAAATATGCGGTGGAAATGACACACGTCTGGAAACCCAGAGGCAACACCGTCTTGCAACTGCTTGCTCAGTGGTATACAATGAAGGTGTTGTAAGTGGTTAATTGAGGAAGGCAGACTCCAAGATTAGCAAAAGAGAAATCTGTGGCACCCTATGCATCTGGCACTTGTCCCTCCAATGTATTCAAAGGAGTCTTATGTTTGAAGAGAGATCACGGCTAGAGCAGGATGAAGGCACAGAATCCTCTGACCTTCCAGAGGAGCCTGGGAGTATCATAGCATCTTGAGGCGAACGGAGGCCAGTAATTCCTCCTACAAGGGAAACTGACACACGACTAACGGGGTGGATCAGCTCCTCCTACACAACCTTAAATATTAGCAAGCCACAGGGATACGACTGATTGCATTCCATAGCCTAATGTGCTTCTGTTCCAAAGGAACAGGTAATCAGTTTAACTCAAAATATTTTTCTCTCAATTTATGTAACGAAGGTCTCCCTCCAGGATTCTATTCTCTTGATCCACATGAAGGATGGTAACAGGATAGAGGTTGTGAAATGGAAATTAAAAATAGAGTTGGATTGCTAAGGATTCCACTAACGGCGTACATGTTGGATTGAATGTAAATTAAGTATCAGTACGGGAAGACGTTTGTCCCAGTTGAAGAAAGTGTTGAAAGTCTTCGGGCACAGATTTACTATGCAATCTCAAACATACCAAGAGTTTCATCCTTGGCAAAATATGAGGTTTATTAAATGTGAGGGGAAAACTTTACAATTCCCTTTTAGAAAACTCTAAGGCATTTCTCAGACATCAATTAGTTCTTATTGCATTGATGGTGTATAAGTAAATGAGTTAGAGATATGAGACAATTTTCCTTAAACTATGCGTGTTTTTATTTAATTGGGGGAAAGGTGTTTGGTTTTGATTGGTCTTTGAAGGGTTTGGATTCCAAAAAGGGAATCCACGTAAGCTTAGAGGTTTATGTGCCAGTACTGGGGCCACCAAACAAAAGGGGAGCTAGGAGTGGCATTACCCAGAGACCTGGAAACTTAAAAATAATGCTTGACTGTGAGGGGCATGCAAAGTGGGGAGTAAATCTGAAGGAAAGTTGGTGGGCTGATGCTCCATGCAGAGGTCAGCGTGTCATCTGAGAATCTGAACCAGAAACCTCCTTATTAGCTGTTCTCTGGCTTTCCTCGCCCTCCTGTCTTTCTTCCAAAGCTAAAGTCTAGCCCTGTATGATCCAAGATCTGGAAGGAGAGATCCCATGAAAATGAGGAGGAAATAAAAGCAAAAAAAAGTGTGAGCAAAATACACACCTGTGCATGCATAAACACACATACACACATGCATATTACACACATGCACATGCACACACATTATGCACACTCACACACACCCCCCTCCCTGCTAACCCTCAAGTCATAAGTAACAAAGAAACCACTGTAGGAACTCCTTTCAAATTTCAGAGAACTTATTCGAGTGCAGAAAGAGTTAAGAGAGTATGTACCTTTGTACCTGGTTTCCTTTAGCCAAGTAAAGCAAATGCCACACAAGCATACATTTTGTTCTCGATCCTTCAAGTTATCATTTTGGTGCCAAATATAAAGAGATCCAAATGAAATCCAATTTTGCAATCACCAAACACTGAGAAACATTTGAGCGTGCTTGGCAAGCTTGGATTTTGTTGGTCATGCAATGCGATTTGAAAATGAAGTTGTAGGGGTTCTTTTGTGTGGTAGCTGGTTTTGGGGGTTTTGCTTTTGAGTTTATGGGGAGAATACGTGAAAATAATGTAATCAATGAGCTTAGGTTCTACACGTGGTAAACAATTTACAAAATTGATTCTTTGCCTCTCCCATGTCCTCTGTGCAATAGAAAGAGCAGGAACTAGGTTCAGTTTCTGTTTCGGTCACCAGCTTTATGACCTTGGACTAATTTCTTATCTGAGCTTCCATGCTGTTAATCCATAAAAGAGAGATTGTGGTACATAGTTCTCATGGTTGCCGTGAAGTTTAAAAGAAAGAGAAATGTAAATGCTTCACATTCATTTATTCCATGACATTTATCAAGTAAGTCTCTACAACGTGCATGCTCTGGGGCCACAGTGCAGAAGCAGACAGAAAGCAAAGACTCTGCCCTCAGGGATGAAATATTTCAGGTGGGAGATAGATAACAAACTACAAAGAAATCCCAAGTAAAATACTTACAGGTCAGTTCCATGAGCTCTTATCTGTAGATACTAACAGAATTAGGATTTTGCAATTATTTGTGTAGTTGTATGATTCATGTTTATATCTCCCACTTAAGTGTAGGCTCCATGATGGTAGGCACCAACTCTTGTATAACCATACCATGCACAGAGTAGGAAAATACACGTAATTACAGAATAAATGAATAAATGCATCATGATAGAGGGTATAACGGAAAAAATAGAGAGATGAGGGAGTAAATCTTTTGATAGAATAGTCTAGAAAGGCCTCATTAGGATACTAGAACACTTAACTGATGAGAAGAAGCCAGCCATGTGGATGAAAAGAGCCAGGAGATGAAAATTCTAGACAGGAAATATCCAGGGCAAAGGCCCTGAGACAGGAAAGAGCGTGGAATGCTTAAGAAACAGGAAGGGGCCAGAGTGGCTGATGCAGGGTAAACAGCTAGATGACACAGGGCCTGCAGTCTATGGTAAGTTTGAGTTTTATTCTAAACATATTGTAAGTTCCGTTTTCCTCTTCCACACCTCCCCTTGTTTATAGTTTTGTTTTAGTAACAAGATTAACATATATTTAAAAATTAGGCAACAAGACTAGAGAGCAGATAATTAATCATGGATTATGAGAAACAGATGTCCGTGTTCAGAAGTGGAAGAGATGTGAGCTAATGCCTCCAGGAAAGGTTAACGTACATCAGAGTTTCTCTCTAATTTCAGGCTCGTCCTTGAAATTATTACATTATCAGGCACTTGGCTCCCCACTTTACAGAGTGCCCAGAAATCTTGCTGCATCAAGACAAACGTTCCAATTTCACACTTTGTTGCCTCCAGTTTGGAGGATGTCAAGGAAATTTTTCCAAGCCCGTCTTTACATTGCCCCTAAGCATGAGCACTTTCTCCAGTTTTACTGGTTAACTTCCAGCAAGTCATTTAAGCATCATTGCTCAGCTTCCATATCCCCTACTGTCATCGAGTTCACCCTCCCTGCAAATTTTGTCTTCAGCTTCTAGACTGACTCCTAGACTAAGCATGTGCTAATTCATCTCTGCCCTGCAAGCCGATTCAACTCAAGCCACTGCTCAATACGTTTTACCTTTGGGTCAGGAAACTCAAAAGTTCTGCTGATTTCTCAAAGTTTAGTGGTTGCCATCTATTGTGTCCAGTGGCTCTTTGGCTCTGAGTTTGGATTTATTTCCTTGGTTTTAGGACATTCTCTGTTCTTCCCTCTTCTTCCTGCCTTGACTGTTCAAGATCTATCTTAGCTTGGCCTAGCATTCAAATCATGACCTGGTCCAATGCCCAGTATCTAATGCCATGACTTTCTTATAGAAGGTTACTGATCAATGTGATTGATGAGGAGAAATTGGGCAGTAGTACCTATTGTCAGATCTTTGATTTCTGCCTTGAGCAAGAAGTTTGAATCTATTCCTTCCTAGCCTGCCATGAGGGACATTTGATTTTGGTGGGGGAAGTTTGCCTAAAAAGATTTCTGGATACTTTGGAACTTTCTTTGAAATATGCAAAATAATAATATGTAAAGGAGACTTTCTATACACATACTACTTCTTTAATATGGTATCTAAAGTGTGTATTAAATGACATTGAAAATACTTGCAGTGTAATGTAAAATAAAAAACGAATAAAATATTGTATACGCAGCATGAACCCAACCACATAAAACCAGCATACGAAGAAGGAAAGAAACCAAACTGCTGACAATGTTTATTTCTGAGCAGTGAGATTAAGGATTTTTAAAAATTTTCTTCATGGTTTTCTGCATTTATTAATTTTTAAAACATGTATTACTTGTGTAATGAGAAAAATTACATTATTTATAAAAGAAAAGAAATCACACCATAGAACCAGAACACACGGAGTAAGTGTTATCCTTCTGATTCTCTGTGGTCCTCAACCTGGGCACGGTAGAATTAACTGGGAAAAATAAATAAAATAAATAAAGGAGGGCAGAGGAAACTTTTGGCGGTGATGGATGTGTTCATGGTCTTGATTGTGGTGGTGGTCTTACAGGTGTATACTCATCTCCAAACTTATCAAGTTGTGTACATTAAATATACACAGCTTTTCGCATGTCAATCATACCTCAATATAGTGAGATTTTTTTTTTTTTTAAAGATTAACTGGGGAACTTGTAACACTCCCAATTCCCAAGCTGAGCTGTGTACCAATTAAATCAGAAGCAGAAACCCAGGCATCGGTATTTTTAAGTTCCCAGGTGATTTCAATGTGCGGCGAAGGTTAAGAACCACTGGCAGACTAATTGGATAGCTTAGATCAGTGGTTTGCAACCCTGACTGCAAGTAGAATCTCCTGGGGAGCTTTTATAAGACCAGTGTTTGGTCCCTAGCCCCAGGATCTGATTTTAATTGGTTTGTAGTGGAGCCCTGGCACTAGTATGTTTTAAATTCTCCCGGGTGATTCTGATGTACTGACAGGGTTACACCCCACTGTCTTTGGGAAACTAACACGCACCAAATATTCACTCTGGACAAGGCCCTGTGCTAAGTGTTTTACATGCATTTAATCCTCAAAATAATCCAACAAGGTGGGTATTACTATCCCCATCTTACAGAAGAGGCAACTAGGACTCAGATGTGAAATTAATTGCTCAAGGCAGCCCAGTTCGTTTGAACCCAACTGTTCTGTCTCCTCTGGGGTTGGGCACAGAATTCTCGCAAGTTCTGAAAGAAAGCTTTCTAAATACACTAACG
The DNA here is from genome assembly GCF_041296265.1 of Equus caballus. NCBI lineage: Eukaryota > Metazoa > Chordata > Mammalia > Perissodactyla > Equidae > Equus > Equus caballus. Next base: position 34,504,293 of record NC_091710.1, on the reverse strand, counting down.
GAGATCTGGCATACCCACTTTTAAAATGTTGATGCACTAGCTTTTCGTAAGTCTTTCAATTAGCAATTGTCCCATTCCTGTCGAACTCCATCCAGTGTAAACACACCTGCAATTTCCTGGCCATTTCTGCTTATTCATTCCATAACCACCTGAAACGGCATCAGTTCAATTTCACGTATGTTCTGGTACATGTTGTAATGCTTTAGAACTTGAACTTGAACTTGTTAAAAGTTACGATAGTGTCTCGTTGCTTAACTTTATGACACTTTATGATCTTATCTCCTGAAATCATGGCATGGTTCATATTTTTATATCATTTTTTTGGGTAATAAACAGTTAAGTATGTTTTGAGAATTCCTTAAAGAATTTTGCGTAACTCCTTAGATAATTGAAGGTGCTCTTGGATGGCACAGAACTGGTTTTGGGATCGCTGTTCCTAACAAATTTCAACGTCACTGGATTTGCTGAGATTTCCTCTCTGCTGCCTCATTTAGAATGAGTTGTGTTTTGTTGAACCAGCTGAGAGTAAACTTTACCTCTTCCAATGGTTGAGTCTGACCTCAAGCAGAGCTGCAGGTGCATACCACCAGCAGAACGGGTCCCTTTTCATTTATAATCTGAGCCCCGGGTCTTTGAAGTGAAACTCATTTGCCCAGATTTGTATAGCATTACCTGAGCGTAACATTACCCAATAAAGCCAAATTGATGGGTGAGGGATGCAAAATAAGCCATTTCAATTGCTAGGAATTCCGGATCAGCTTATGAGGCAGGTTTTGTGAAAGAGCAGAAAGGACAGAGAACAAATACTGTTTTAAAAGATCATTTGTAACTGTTTTGCTTTTGCATGATAAAATAGGCCTGACCTTTCAAATAATTTTGCAAATGAATATCTTTCACAAACTTGCAAAGTAACATAGTCTTAATTTGAATAACTTTGTCAGTATGTACAAAAATAGAAAAGAAAATTTAAAAGAAATGGCCCTCTTGGGTACTTGGGTTCAGATAAAAGGGAAAATCCTTTTTACTCATTGCCTCTTTTTCACTTCCCTTCTCTTTTAGCATTTTTTTTGGCTCCTTCCTTAGCAGGAATTTTGTGTTGTCCGTTCAAGGGTATTGTAACTCTGTGGTTTGTGATTGGGTCATTTGGGAAAGAAAAACTACAATGGATAACATGGAAAAATATTTTAATGTTTATTTTTTAAAAGAAAACAAAACTCATTACGTTTCTTTCATCTACTGTAGACCAGAAGAAAACGTAGGAGGCAAGTTAATAACGGTCCATGCTGCTAAGCAAGCAGATAAGGAAAAATACCCAGAGAAATCAAGCATTTTTTGGACTAAATGCAAATTAAAGGCCATCCCCCACTCTTCTACAGAATAGCACAAATCTCACTGATCTGGGGGCAACAAAACTGATATTTTGAGATCGAAGTCTGATTAGGGAGGTTCCTCAGGTTATTTTATTATTTATAAATAAAGACATCTAGGGATGTGTATTTCTATATATGTGCATTTTGCATATGTGGAAAAGTGATTTGTTCTGATATCATCGGTTTCAACTAATTTGTGAGTTAGAATCTTCTGACTTACAGCTATCAGTTCCAGAAAAACTTAAGGTGGATAGGAGGATGTTTGTTGTAAAGCAAAATGTTATGGCAAGATTGGCGTTTAAAGATTTATCTAGGGATTTTCAGAAAGTTCTTGTCTCTTTCAAGATAATACCTAATTTATGAGAATATATACAGGTATGTTTATAAAGTGTGCACCCTAAGTGGAATTTATATTTTTAATCATCAAGTGGTCCTCTTCTAGTTTCTTCAAAGCCTTTTTACATTTTCAGGGAATTGCAAAATTTATAGTATCTTCTGGATATTCATACAGTATTGAAAAAAATAGGTGTTTTTGTCTATATCAATTTTCATAAGATTTCAACACATCTGTTGCAAAAATATCTCAACTCATTGTAATTCTCAAGAAAGAAAATTCTGATGATGAAAAGAATTGAGATTTGACTCACGAAATGCGTATCAACCTGTCTTCTTGTAACTTTATTCGGTATTTCACAATCCTTGCTAAACCATAGGGAAGGGCCAAAAGCAATAAAATAGCAGAAAACCAGTAAGAATGTGCCAGAGTTCAGAGAACAGTTGCCCCAGGCTTAACTTCATTGACCTTTAATCTGCTTGGAGCATCAGTGATTTTTCTAGGCAGCCCTCAACGTAACCATGCTGAAGCCTTGCGGAGTCCTTCCCTAAGCCAGAGTCATAACAGTAGAAGACAAACTTGACTTTTGGTGCTGACGACTTGGGGTAAATTTGCCCAGTAAGAAATATAACAGTTTTCTCCAGCATGGTGTTTTTGAAACATTTAGGCATCAGACAGAATTAGGATGTGATCTCTGACTCAGGGAAGGACTTTCCTGACTTATGCTTATGAAGTGCTTTGCCCCAGAAGACCTTCCAGAACTCTAAAACCAGCAACTTAAGAGTGAAATGTGGTCTAGGAGTAAAAAGAGCAGGGATCAGGCAGTCAGGAGACGCAGATTTCTTATTGGTGTACTACTTATGAGCCACATGACCTTCAGAAAATAAGTTTGGAAATCATTTATTAAGGTCCTATACTACTATACTAAGTCCTATACTATACTATACTAAGGTTAGGACTAGCAAATATAAGTAGAGCCCGGTCGCTGACTTCAAGAAGCTCATAATTTAATGAAGTACGTAAATTAACATAAATTACTATGACATAATTCAAGAAGTAATATAAAAGTACTTGCAAAAATTGTAAAGAGATAGAAATGAATAATCGATTCTGTTTGGGGAGTGCAGGCAGAAACATCCAGAGAAGTTTCAATTAGGACCTTTGAAAGGTAATTGCCAAGTAATCTGGTATGGTGAAAATATACAGTGCAGGAGAATAAAGGGCAATTTGGTTAAAATGTAAATTGAGGCAAATTGTGAAACGCTTTGAATAACTTGCTAAGGAATTTGGGCAACTCAGGCTCTTTGGGACTAAATTTCTTCATCTTTAAATAAAAGAGTTTGGACTTGACAGTTTCGGAGTTCATGACCAGGTCTTAAAGTCTAAATAAGGTTACATTAAAAGTTCAAGAGGAAATGCCTTGTATGAAATATGGCCGGATGATATCAATTCCTCTAAAGATAATGCCAAGTCAGTGACTATTGCTCCAAACTCCAGAAAAATAACCTCTCTTGCGTCATCATAACAGTGCTTAACTGAAAAAAAGAAAAAAAGATTTTTTTAAATGAATCAATACCACTTTGTGTTATACACGCCAAAAGAATGCTTTCCAGGGCTTCAAGTTGAATTGCTCAAAATGTTTTTCTAGAATGATAAAGCTGCGGACTGAATTGAGTCCCCCCCAAAATTCATATATGGAAGCCCTCACCCCCAAGGTGACCGTATTGAGAGTAAGGAAGTAATCAAGGTTAAATGAGGTCATGAGAGTAGGGCCTTGATTGAGTAGGATTAGTGTGTAAGAAGAGACACGAGAGAGCCCGCTTCCTCTCTCCCCTCGTGTACCCAGAGGAAAGGCCGTATGAGGATGCAGCAAGGCGGCGGCCATCTTCAAGCCAAGAAGAGTGTCTTCACCTTCAAATCTGCTGGACCTTAGTCTGGGACTAAGTCTAGAACAGTGAGAAGTAAATTTCTGTTGTCTAGGCCACCCAGTCTATGATAATTTGCTATGGCAGCTCAAGCTGACCATCACAGATAACAAATAAAGGATTATTTGTTGGAGGATAGATTTTTTTGTTTCATTTCAGATATCAAAGTCTAACTTAGAAATATGATTGTAATATTTAGAACATTTGAACTTTTAGTTCTTTATGGTAATTAGCACGCTGTAGAAAATAATACATATTTAGCCGACTGTGTGACAATGTGATGATTGTGAAGACAACCCTCCCAATGATGTCGGATTTCAAATGAAGAGCAATCACTGATTTTAAACTTCTCATTGTCTGCATACCTGAACTTTATCAATGAGCTAAATATGAGTGACATTCAAAAAAATGAAACGGGCTAATGAACTTGGTGCATAAATGAATTTCAAACCACGCAGATTCATTTCAATTTTCCATTTTTTTTTTTTGCTTCCAAGGGAGTTCGATTTATATGCATTCTTACACTAAAAACTCTGGGAATTATTTTGGCATTCACTCAATATGAATCTTTTCACAGGTGCTTAATGCCAGATACTGGGTTTGCTCCTGGGAATAGCAAAGGTAAGGAGCATAGACCCATCCTGTGCTTTCACTAAGCTCATGGTCAAGCCCATAAGTCAATGACACTGGCAATGACAGACAATAAAGTATCTTAAGGGCTTGAATAAAAGTACCGGTTGCTGTGGGACCATGGAGTAAGAGCATCTAACTAGTTAGAATGACCAAGAAAAGCTTCCTAGAAAGAGTCTTATTTAAAAAAAGCCTGGAAGGAGGTTTGTATATATAAGGTACTAGTAGCTATGTCAAATAAAGAAATTTTCATCAATAGGAATTAGCCAAGCAAAGAGGTAGGGAATGAGTTTTTAAGGCAGAGTAAACAACAGGTTTGAAGGTGTGAAGTGAAAGAGCATAGCCAATTACAGAAAGGACAAGAAGTTCAATATGGCTGGAGGGCAGAATCCCAAGAGGCTGAAATGTGGAGACGCATGTCTGTGGACAAAGCCATTAACATGTTTAACTCTCAACCATCACAGAGTGAATTGACAACTATTCCCTGACCACTGAGGATAGAACGTTAGAGCTGGAAGGAGCTTTAGAAAAATAATCTTTTATTGCTTTATGTAAACAAGCAGTATAAGGTTGTGAAACTTCAAAAGGTATTAGACAGAGTTCAAACGTATTTTCTCCTCCTGACTTGGAAGAAATGACACATATGTAATTGAGAAAAAATTCTTTGGATGGTCTGAAACCCCTGACCAGATGCCCATCCCCACTTTCCCTGGGTGTTCATCCTCCAAGAACTGGGCAGGGCAAGCCTGACCTTGGCTTTCCCTCTATAACCTGCCTGGGCTGCAGTCTCAAAGAGCAAAGCCAGCTCTAGCCACCTTTCAGAGCAAAGCCATCTGTGTGCACAAGGACAACTAAGAAGGCAGGGTAATATCATCAGGGACATGAAAATTGTACACGTAAAAAAAAAAAAAGAGGGTTTAATTTTCTAATAAAAGGATTCATTGTGGGGCTTTGTTACCTTCTTGCTAAAATAGATTTCTTTTAAGTAGATTTCTGCACATTTGGGCTTTTGTTTATCCTCCCTAGAGAATGAGTCAATTACTTGCGTGATTTAGAATACTAGTGTTACCGATAGGCCTGTGGTCAGTTTTGTAAATGTCTTGGCCACAAGTTCAACTTATTTTTTCCTTAATCATAGTTATTATAATCACCTAATGTTTCTACTTTCCCAAAAGACAATGTGTCATGTATATATTAATGACATAATAATGACTGAGTTAATAAATTATGTTTACACTTTTAATGTAAATTCATACAGGAAGCTCCTAGACAAAAGGGTCCCCCTTTATTTCCTTTTCCATTTAATGATTTTTGGTGTGTGTATGTGAAGATGAGCCCATGTCCCAGGCATACTTCAGCAAGCGACACAGATTAACAGTGACTTGCCCTTTAATCGAAAAGTGTCTTTAAACAATTGTCTTCACCCAACTACCCCAAGAAGCTAAAGTTTAAAGGTAAATCAATGTTTAACAGGACATAAACGTTATTTTAAATGAAAACTTGTGAATATTTTCTCATGCATATCTTGTTGATAGTCTCTTAAATGACTATATATACTTCAAATGTATGTCTTTATTAAAATATATATTTTTATACTACAAAATATTATAAAATATTAAATATATTTTTATAAAAATTTATTTAAAAATTTTATTTTTCATATATTACAGTTGGCATAATAAAAGTTAAAATTATAGATGCAAAATATTTATCCAAAATAAGTTATTACCCATCTCTACATATCTCTAAATGAATCATGTTTTGAATTAAAGAGTAAAGGAGGAATTTCCAGATATTTTGATTAAATAAAAATTACTCAGCTTTAACTATAGTTCTGGGCAATTTGTTTAGGTATCAAACTTATCTCTACTATTATATATTTATCACTTAACATTGAAAAATAAAAGGACCAATGGGTTTACCCACACATGAGTGAACATTCTATTTTTAAAAGAAGGATAAAATAATTCATCTAATATTACAAAGCTATGGCTAATGTTTAGCCAGTGGTAAATATTTATCTGACCTTGTTCTTATCTTCTCGGCATCTTCCACCACAGCAAACAATGGCTCTTATTAGAGATGTTAAAAATCTCAAACCATCATACCTGTTCCTTATTGTAAATTTATATGTTCAAAAAGTTCTTGCGACCTTACATATCCTTTAATTTCAAGCACGTAAGTCTACAGAGGGGGAAACTGAAGCCAGGGAGCGTGGGTGATGAGCCCCACTGAGTGCTTCCGTGTGTCCCTTGGGTGGGAAGCAAGCACTGTGGCAGGATTGAAGGCAGGCAGCCTGGCTCCCGGACCTGCCTTCGACCACAGCGCTCCATTGGCTGTTTCAAGTTGCATTTCACGCTTTGCATTTTTGTCATCATAAAGCTGTCTCAACATGATTTCCTTTTATCTCTTTATAAGCACATGGAGCCATTCAGCACGTAATAGGAAACATGCTGTGTGCAAAATACAACAAAATGAATTTCTAATAAAAATTTATTGATTTCTTAATGGTGTACAAAGCACGGTATAGATGTTTTGGGGAGCATGAGAACTGGCCATAAAGTAATGCTGCTAAAGTTTTTATTTTACTCTTTATACTTTAAATTTTCTACAAGCAATGTCTGGCATATATGAATTAAACGAATGAAAGGGTCTATGTTATTTTATGCAAGAATTTAATTTAACAGAAGAAAAGGCAAATCACTCACTATAATATAAACTACTGGAACTGGATTATTTTGGAATTTCTTTTGAGGAACTTGTCAGAAGTACACATCGAGACAATTATCCTTTTTCTAAGTCAGGGGTCATCAAACTTTTTCTATAAAGGGTCAGATAGCAAATATTTTAGGCTTTTTTGGGCCATTCAGTGTCTGTCTCAACTACTCCATTCTACCATCGTATTGCAAAAGCATTGTGGACAACACAGAAGCCAATGTACATGGATGTGTTCCAATAACATTTTATTTGGGGACACTAAAATTTCAATTTCATATAATTTTCATGTGCAACAATATATTCTCTTTAATTCTTTTTCAAAAATCAAAAAACAAATGTAGCTTACAGGCTACAAAAACTGAGGGAGAAAGCATGTGGCTCAAAGGCATAAGAATGCAACCCCTTTCTTAGTGACTATATTTGAAAAATTAACATTGCAATGATAGTATAGTATATCATCAGTGGTCAGGTACATGGCCTTGGAATGGAGTCCCAAATTTACTCCCTAGTTTGTGACATTAGTTTCTTAAATTCTTTGTGCTTCAGTTTCTTTATCTATAAAATGGGGATAATAATGGTACCTTCATTAGCAGTTTATTGTGGGGATAAATGAGTTAATATGTGTAAAGCACTTAGAACTGTGCTTGGTATATAATAAATACGGTATACATGTTTACTAAATAAATCGCCTCATTGTTTGAAAACATTTGGAACTCCTTCAGAAAGACTTTCAAAGTCAATCTATAAGTCACGGAAGAAAACATCATTACATTATAGTCACCTGCCTTAGTTCGTAAATTTGTCCATTTCAAAAATCTAAATCAAAATCAAACATCTGTATCAAAAATATACTTCAAAAATTGTACTTCATGGAACCTGTCACTAGATTTCACTGTTTAGGGGCTGACCCCATGGCCTAGTGGTTAAGTTCAGTGTGCTTTGACGGCGCAGGTTCTGTTCCAGGGTGCAGACTGACACCACTCGTCGGCTGCCATGCTGTGGTGGCTACCCACATACAAAATACAGGAAGACTGGCACAGATGTTAGCTCAGGGACAATCTTCCTCAAGCAAAAAGAGGAAGATTGGCAACAGATGTTAGCTCAGAGTGAATCTTCCTCAGCAAAAAAAAAGAAAGAAAAGAAAAGGACAAATATTTCGAAAGAAGATATCACAAGAATGAGTACTAAGTTTGAAAACAATTACAAAGAGGGCCTTCTAGGTAAGGTGTGAGTAATAAAATCATTAAAGTCTACAAACTTCCAACTTTACTGTTCTGACATGGACAATTCTCATTTACATATAAACCTTCTGGTATTTTTCTTTACAATTACATTTCACACTTTCACATCAGGAGCTTAAAATCTTACAGAGGAGGTATACACATATAAAAACCTTCTACTAAGTGCAATAAATGATAAAGGACATACACGTGTAGGGGAGGAAGACATTTCCTCTACCCACTCTGGGTCCTTCTGGCCAGATAATGAATTAAATTCTTGTGAGACAGAATAACAGGAGAAAATTAAACAAAGCTTTATAACATGTATTCATGGTACAGACCTCGAAAAACTGAGCAACTCGTGAAAATGCTGAAAGCTCTCACTTTAAATACCATCCTCAGCTAAAGACAAAGGAGGATGTTGGGGGTGAGAGGAGTCAGTTATGGGAGATTACCAGAAAGCACAGTAAACGAGAGTAAGGTTATTACGCAGATTTAAGTCCTTGCCTTCTGCATTGGTAAGAGTTTCTAGAGATAAGGTCATTCCCCCTTCTTCCTGGTACAGAGAGGGAGACACCTTTACAGATGGAGATCTCCTTTATGAATGTAAATGCCTCTTAACAAAGGGTAACTTCTACTTTTCAGAGTTTCTCTCATGTCTGCAGTTTGTAAAAGTAACCAGCCCAAAATAATCCTCATGCCAAAGAGACATATCTTGGGGTGGCCAATTCCAGTCCCCCACACAAACAATAAAGCAATGAGTGTTATGGAAGAAAGCTAAATGAATTCCAGCTGAGGTAATTATAACATCTATCATTAGGGTACATTTGGAGGTGGGCCTTGAAAGAAGGAATTTAATATTTTTTTATTGAGTTCATAACACTTTACATCAATGTGAGATTTCAGTTGTACATTATTTCTTGACTGTCACCACATAAGTACTCCCCTTCACCTCCTGTGCCTACCCCCAACCCTTTCCCCTGGTAACCAGGGAACTGTTTTCTTTGTTCCTGTGTTTGTTCATATTCCACACATAAGTGAAATCATCTGGTGTTTGTCTTTCTCAGTCTGGCTTATTTCTCTTAGCATAATTCCCTCCAGGTCCTCCCATGTTGTTGCAAATGGGATTAATTTGTCTTTTTTATGGCTGAGTAGTGTTCCATTGTATATATAAACCACATCTTCTTTATCCAATCATCGTCAATGGGCACTTGGATTGTTTCCATGTCTTGGCTATTGTGAATAGTGCTGCAATGAACATAGGTGTTCATATGTTACTTTGTATTGGTGATTTCAAGTTGTTTGGGTAGATACCCACTAGTGGGATACCTGGGTCATATGGTAGTTCTATTTTTAGTTTTTTGAGGAATCTCCATGCTGTTTTCCATAGTGGCTGCACCAGTTTGCATTCCCACCAGCAGTGTATGAGGGTTCCCTTTGCTCCACACCCTCTGCAACTTGTGTTATTTTTAGTCTTAGTGATCATAGCCATTTTAACAGGCGTAAGGTGGTATCTTAGTGTAGTTTTGACTTGCATTTCCCTGATGATTAGTGATGTTGAACATCTTTTCATGTGTTTATTGGCCATCTGTATATCTTCTTTGGAAAAATGTCTGTTCATATCCTCTGCCCATTTTTTGATCAGGCTGTTTGTTTTTTTATTGTTCAGTTGTGTGAATTCCTTATATATTATGGAAATTAACCCCTTGTCAGATATATTATCTGCAAATATTTTCTCCCAGTTGGTGGGTTGTCTCTTTGTTTTGATCCTAGTTTCTTTTGCCTTGCAGAAGCTCTTTAGTCTGATGAACTCCTGCTTGTTTATTTTTTCTTTTATTTCCCTTGTCCGAGAAGACATGATATTCAAAAAGATCCTTTTAAGTTCGAGTGTCCAAGAGTGTACTACCTATATTGTCTTCCAGGAGTTTTATGGTTTCACAACTTATCTTCAAGTCTTTGATCCATTTTGAGTTTATTTTTGTGTATGGCGTGAGATCATGGTCTACCTTCATTCTTTTGCATGTCGCTGTCCTGTTTTCCCAACACCATTTATTCAAGAGACTACCTTTTCTTCATTGTTATGTTCTTGGCACCTTTGTCAAAGATTAGCTGTAGGAAGATATGCAGTTTTATTTCTGGGCTTTCAGTTCTGTTCCATTGATCTGTGTGCCTGTTTTTGTACCAGTACCATGTCATTTTGATCACTATGGCTTTCTGGTACATTTTGAAGTCAGGGATTGTGATGCCTCCAGCTTTGTTCTTTTTTCTCAGGATTGCCTTAGCAATTCAGAGTCTTGGGTTGCCCCATATGAATTTTAGTATTCTTTGTTCTAAATCCGTGAAGAATGTCCTTGGGATTCTGATTGGGATTGCATTGAATCTGTAGATTGCTTTAGGTAGTATGGACATTTTAACTATGTTTATTTTTCCAGTCCATGTTCATGGAATATCTTTCCATCTCTTTATGTCATTATCACTTTCTTTCAGTAATGTCTTATAGTTTTCATTGTACAAGTCCTTCATGTCCTTGGTTAAATTTATTCCTAGGTACTTTATTCTTTTAGTTGCAATTGGAAATGGAATTGTGCTCTTGAGTTCTCTTTCTGTAAGTTCGTTATTGGAGTATAGAAAAGCAACTGATTTTTGTAAGTTGATTTTGTATCCTGCAACTTTACTGTGGTTGTTAATTATTTCTATTAGTTTTCCAATGGATTCTTTGGGATTTTCTCTATATAAGATCATGTCGTCTGCAAACAGGAAGAGTTTCACTTCTTCACTTCATGCTTTCTTTTGTTTGCCGTTAGTTTGGAGTATCATCTTCCATCCCTTCACTCTGAGCCTGCATTTGTCATTGGAGCTGAGATGTGTTTCATGGAGGCAGCATATTGTTGGGTCTTTTTCTTTAATCCATCTCGCCACTCTGTGTCTTTTTATTGGAGAATTCAATCCACTTACATTTAGGGTGATTATTGATGTATGAGGGCTTAACGCTGTCATTTTATCACTCATTTTCTTATTTTCCTGCATTTCATTTGTTTCTGGTCCTGTGTGTTTTGGTCTACCCATTAGATTATGTAGTCTTTTATGACGTGTTTCTTTGTTTTCTCCTTATTTATCATTGGTGTCTCTGTTCTGCTTTTTTGTCTAGTGGTTACCCTGAGGTTTGTATTCAGAATCTCATGTATAAGATAGCGATTTTCTGATGGCCTCCTATTTCCTTAGTTTAAACAGATTCAGTCCCTTTCCTCTTCCCCTCCTAATTTGTTTTTCTCATATCATATTCCAACTTGTGTTGTGAGTTTGTGGTTAAAATGACATAATTATCTTTGTTTTTGGTGTTTTCCTTCCCTTTAGCTTAATGCTATACTTGAGTATTTACTATCCTATTCTGATTCTGTCTACCTATTTATCTCCATACTCTGTGTTTTGTGACCCATTTCTTGCTTTTTTTTTTTTTCAGATATGAGTGCCTTCTTGAGGACTTAATGTGGGGGATGTCTGGTGGCTACCAAGTCCCTTAGCTTTTGTTTGTCTGGGAAAGTTTTTATTTCTCCCTCATATGTGAAGGATATTTTTGCTGTAATAAGTTTTCTTGGTTGAAGATTTTTGTCTTTTAGAGATGTGAATATGTCATTCCATTCTCTCCTAGCTTGTAAGGTTTCTGCAGAGAAATCCGCTGAAAGCCTGATAGGGGTTCCTTTGTAGGTTATTTTCTTCTGCCTTGCTGCCCTTAGTATCCTTTCTTTGTCATTCATTTTTGCCAGTTTTACTACTATATGCCTTGCAGTAGGTCTTTTTACACTGACAAATCTAGGAGATCAAGAAGCCTCTTCCACACATATTTCCCTCTCTTTCCCTAGATTTGGGAAGTTCTCTGCTGTTATTTATTTGAATACGCTTTCTGCCCCATTATCCTTCTCTTCTCCTTCTTGAATACCTATAATTCTTATGTTGCATTTCCACAGTGAGTCGGATATTTCTTGGAGACTTTCCTCATTTCTTTTTAGTCTTAGTCCTCTCTCCTCCTCTGTCTGGAGCATTTCAACATGTCTCTCTTCAATTATGCTGATACTCTCCTTTATGACGTCCACTCAAGCATTCAGAGAATCTGTATTTTGTTTTATCTCTTCCATTGTGTCTTTCATCTCTAATATTTCTGATTGATTCTTCTTTATAGTTTCAATCTCTTTTGTGAAGTAGCTCCTGAACTCCTGGAATTGTTTCTCTACATTCTCTTTTACCTCACTGAGTTTTTGATGATAGATATTTTGAATTCATTGTCATTTAAATTACGTATTTCTCTGTCCTCAGGACTGAATTCTGGGTACTTGTCACTTTCTCTCTGGTCTGGAGATTTGACGTAGTGTCTGATATTGCTAAAGGAGGTGGGTCTGGTCTTACACATTCTGATATTATTTGGTTGCAGTTGCTGCCTATTGCCACTGGGTGCGGGTCAAGAGCTGCATATTCCGAGCCCTCTGCCTTGAGCTGAGATCCCACGCAGTGTAGCAGGTGCAGGGTGGGTGGGGGTAGAAGCACTTTCTCCTGATCACTCTCTGGGCTTTCTTGCCTACTCTGGCTATCTGGTCTCCTGAGGTGTTGGCTTGATGAGGTCACCCACTGCAAAAGCTTTCACCCCATTAGAGGTCTTCCCTCTAGGCTGCAAGGGCCCTAGGGAGTCCTTGATGTTCCTGCGAATGAGTGTCCCCTGCCCCATTCCTTCCCTCATGGAGCCTCCCATGATCGTGGATCTCAGTCTGTAGGGGAGGGAGCAAAGTTCTCTCTTATCCCACTCCAGCTCCTCCAAGGGGGGCTCCAGCCTCTCTGCCTTTCATCATATGGCTGTGTGTCTCTCTAATGTTTCTGTGTTGTGTTAGGATGTCCTCTGTTGGAGTATGGATGCCCGTTTTCATTGTATGTTGGAGGGGAGAGAGTCCTGGGCAAGTTCACTCCACCATCATGCTGACTGGGAATACAGTTTTTAAGAAAAATTATAGATGTAGGGTGTAGTGCTTTTGTCTTCTAAACACCTTCTTCCAGTAACAGATCCAGCCTGTGGCCACAGAGGGGAGCAGGTGATCCAGCTTAGACCATCATAATACGTATCTTCAGAATTTTTCAGACCTGTCAAACAAGACTGCTTATTTTGGTTTCTGGTCACAAACTGAAAGACGTAATTCCCAATATGCTTACAACCATATCCCCCACTGCATGGAGAACCTGGTCTCAGATATTAAAGTCCACAAAGAAAAGACAAGCAAAGAAGAGAGAGAGAGTCCTGAGACAGTTAAATTCAGTCATCCTGAGGGCACATCCACCTTCAAACTCAGGATATCTAAAATGCAACTTATCTTCCTTTCCCTCTCCATATCTCTTGCCACCAGGTACCTACCGCTTTCCTATAATCAACTTGACATTGCCCAGTCTAATCATTCACCTAGAAAACTAGGAGTGCTTCAGGTTTCTTCTACCTTTCTCACCACCCAAACCCAGTCAATATCAAACCCAGATGATTTTGCCTGTTTTCTTTTGTGATACTTTCTTCTTATTTGTATCAACAAAAACATATTCACATTTTAATGGTTGAAGTAGTATGGCTATGTATATAACAAAAATTAACAAACCCCTACGTCATCTTTCCCCATCCTGATTTCTCCTCCCCATAGCACACATCTTCAAATAGTTTTGCTGTTTTTATTGATATCTGCTTCTATATTTTTAAATAAAATGCTCAACTGATGTTTCTTGATTTTTCACTTTTAGTTATGTAGCTATAAAAGATGAGAATTTAGCTTTCGTACACTACACATACACCCACCTACTGCCATAATGTTATAATATGATTATATTCCCTTATTTGAAACAACTTTTTGGTTTCCCTTAGTTACCTTCTTTGAGGGAAACAGGGCTTATTTTCTATCTTCCTTTCAATTATTTAATTCCAAACTATGCCAGAGCTGTAAAACTTCTTACAATATCTTGATATTATTGATCTGGTAATCTACCAGTTTTGGTTTTGTTCATTTGTTTTGTCTTGTTTTATCTTTTTCTTGAAACTATTTCTCACAGAGATTTCTACCTTTCTACTTCTTTTTGGATTATTTGTTATCTATCCCCCTTCCTAGCTGTCAACCTGTGACCATCATCCAAGGCATTCTCTTTTCCTTATGCTGAGTTGGATCCCCTATTTCCCAGAATTCATTTACATTCTCCTTTTTTGGTTTACTTCCTTGTTACAATGGAGCAGGTTCTCTAATGGCTTCCTAAGAAATAGTTCATGGAATGTCATTCTTGAAATTAATGTCCACATCTGAAAATGCTTTTAATCTGCCCTGACATTTGCTTGATAGTTTAGTTAAGTATAGAATTCAAGGTTGGAAATCATTTCCCTTAAAATTTCAAAGTGTTACTTGATTGCCTTCCAGATTGAAGTTTTGCTCTTAAGAAGTCCAATGTCACTCTGATTCCCAATCCTATAAGTGATGTGTTTTCACTTTTCTATCAAAATTTAGATTCTTCTATTTACCTGTAATGTAGTGAGAATTTACAATGATATGCTTTAGTCTTATTCTATTCCTTTTTTTTTTTTTTTTTTTTCCCCTCTTTTTTTTCTAGGCATTTGTTTGTCCCTTTAAGTCCAAAAACTCATTCCTTCATTTCTGGAGATACTTTTGTATTTTTAAAAATAATTTCTTCCATCTTGGTTTTCTGTGTTCTCTCATTCCATATTTGCTATGATTTAGATATTAGACCTCTTAGACTTATCTGCTATTTTTTTAACATTTGTCTTCCATTTTCTATGTCTTTGCCATTTTTATCTTCTTTCTGAGAAATTTTTTGCTAATTTATTTTCCAAAACATCTAACAAATTTTTAAATTTCTGTTTTTTAAAAAGATACATGAGATCATTCATGTTCTCTGCATAGTCCTTTTCTATGGCATCTTGTCCTTAGTATGGTATTTTATTACTTACTTCTCCAGTGATTCTAATTATGGTTTTCTTTGTAGTTTTCTTTTCCTCCTTGCATTGTCTCTGTTTTCTCCAAATTTCATTTTTTGTGTGTATTTTGTTATTGTTGTTCTGCCTTTCATGTTAGCAGCCTTGCCTGTATGTCTGGTGAGCTTTGGCTCCATGTTTATATACAAAGATAAGTCACTAAACGTTGATTAGACACTCTGTGTTGGAATGGGGTTTGGAAAGGGCACTCTAGCATTTGTTTACTGGTGGCTAAAGATCTGGTTGAGACTTAAGTACTTTTAAGAATTTTCTCAAATGTTGACATCTTGGTCTTTTCTGTTTGGCTGACATGTTTCTCCAGAATGAAATTTTCCATCACTTCCTAGGTAATGTCTGGCTGTCAGAATTCAAGGAGCTGAGCAGAATAAGGTGCTGACTTTCACCTCCTCTCTATTTCCACTGCTGCACCTCACCCTGCCCTCAGCTCTGCCTGCTATCCTTGGTCCAAGACCTGTCAATACATGTTTCCAGAGAGCAGACTTCTTCACCTGTTGAATTGGTAGATGGAAAGTTAACTGGCTGTGCAGCATGGGCTTGGGATCTGGGAATCTAACTGCTATGTATAAAGGCATTCCTCCTCTTTTCATCCCCATAGGCCCGTCTCCAGTAACTGGTGCCTCCAACCCCGGAGCACGTTAAGATTTTTTAAGCTCAAAGGATCTGTTTCCTTCTTACTGACTTCCCCCCAAGAAGGCTGAGAATACAGGTTTCTGCAGCCTATCAGTAGCTACCACCAGTCCATCTACTTTCCAAAGTAAAAGTGTTATTGCTATGGCTTGCATTATCTCTGTATCCTCCTGTCACCTTTGCTTCCATTTTTTCTTTCTCTCTTTCATTTTTACTATTACATTGTGTTTGAAGGAGGAATCTAACATAAGAGAATGTGTCTATTCAGTCATATTTAACCAGAAGTACCAAAACATTTTTTGAATCAGAAACTATATGCACTATTCCTACTATCAACACTCAACCCACAGTCTCCACAAAGTCTTCATCAACTTTCACATAGACTTGCAACAGCCTCCCAACTGGTATCCTTTCTAGTCTGTCATCCTTAAATCTACTTCCAACACACCACCAGTTCATCCATCCAAAATGCACGCAAATCTCTCAATGTCACTTCTGCTTAAACTTTTAGTAGCTCCTATGCTCTAGAGAAAATAGCCAGCTCCTTAGTGTGGCTCACAGCCCTGAATGATTCTATCTCTCTAGCTTGGTTTTGCACTCCTTGCCACATAGTATATCTTAAGCTCCAGCAACATGGAACTGCTTGTGCCCGACCATCAGGCACACACATACCATTCATGTGAAGGCCATGCTCTCCCCCACCTCCTTGCTGTCATACATACCTTTTTTCTCTACCTCCCCATTTACACAATATTTCTGCAAGTGAAATTTGCAGGAAGCTTTTGTTTTTTACTTCCCCTTCCCTCAAGGATTAGGAGCCCCAACTCTGTATTCTTATAGAAAGCACCTTATCCATACATACTTCATGTACTGGAATGAGCTTCTTATGCTTCTCTGCCCACAGGAGAGGGACAGTAGCTTATTTATCTTGCCAGATTTTCTTATGGTGCAGAGCGCCTGGAAGTGACCATAGAAATACTCCAGCCACTTCTCTTCATTCTTCCCTTCCTCCTCCGCCTTCTCTAATCCTCAGAGTGATTTAACTAAGAGTTAAATCTGCACACTAAGTGTGGTCCAGAATGGGCTGTGTGTTGCAGAAGAGAGATTAAATTCCCAGACCTGCACCTTTCTCATGCTCCCACACCCAATATGGCTACTCCAACTCTGTCCAGACCTGCTGTTCTTGGTCCCAAAGCACCCGCATATCCTTAAGCTGTAATGATGACATGCTTGGGGCTATCTGTGTGTGATTTTCCTTAGAAATGTAGATAAAGCTTTCATCATCACCATTACTACCGAAATGTGATTTTGTTCTTTCATAAAGAGAAAGGGAATCACTAAAGAGATGGACTTAATTGTCCCCTAGTTGTTTCTCCCTTTGTTTTCTAAAATATTCAGAAATTACCAAAAACAGCGTATCTGGTTTTAGATATGTTTCCTCTTGTTCTGGACTCAAGAAGAGATAAAACCTTGTCAGAATTATCTGCTGTGCCTGGGAAAAGGGAAGTTAAGAGAACCAATCACACAGGCTATGAAAAAAAAAGGAGAGTGTGAACTTGGGGTTTATACTGGCAAGACCACCCAGCCCTCCATCACCTCCCTCTTGGACACATTCCCGGCCTGGACAATGGGAAGGTCAATGAGTCCTTTACATTAGAGGAACAATGTGCACTTTGCCATCAAGTTCTTGTACCTGCAGCTCATGTTACAAAAAACAAGTAAAACAGTTAAACCATGTGCATGATGGTTTAAAGGGATGTTGTGAGCAAACTTGGCAACCCAGCTACCATGTCAGTCTTTTTGTCTATGAGAAAATGATTTCAGAGTTCCAAACAGCAGACTTGAAAGTGAATATTTAGACCACAACTTGTTTGCGAACTCAAACTAGCCTACATTTCATTCCTGCTGCTAGTTGAAAAATCTTAGACAAAGATTACGAACGATTTTTCTTCCGTCAAAACCAGTAGACTTGGAATGTGTTTCAAAACTCTAGCTGAATTGAAAGAGCCTCTTCTAATACCGTTATGAATTTCTTCACATAAGAAAGTATTATGCTCAAAATTTGGCCACGTTTTAGAGACAAGTGATCTAATATTCTCAAAGGACAACACTCTCTAATCCCAAAGGGCAACTCGGGACATATTTGCAGAAGAGCTTTCTCATGTGTGAGATTCTTGTGAAATCATTTCCCAATGTAGTAAAAGGTATCTACCTTATGTAGCGTGAGATGGGAGAGGCACAGTGCCAAACTCCCAAATAACAAATTTGAGTGGCTTTCTATAACACCTTAAACAATACCACCAAAGGTTTATGAGTCCTTCTTTTCTAAGATAGAATAAAAACTTTATCTTTTTACCCTAACTCCTTGCTGAGTTCGAAACTATGAATGAAAAACTTACTTCAGCTAACCCTCTCTTAACCACATAAGTAGATTATTTCTTCCAAGAGATCCCTCGTGACACCGACCCCACCTCTGAACGGTGTCCTGGTTCCTTCTCTCCCTCACTCTCACTCCCAAGGTAGCTTTTTTTAACTGCTGCTTCAAGGAGGTTCATTTCCTCTCTTGCTGCTCTGGAATCATTACTTTTTGTTTTCGCTCTAGGGGAACTGAAATCAACCGTCTTTTTAATTCTCAATTTGTTTGTTATTAAAGGAACTCCTGACATGTTAAGCACAATGCCTGACAGTTAGATATTGTTGGGGAGGGAAAAACAAGTTTACAATTTCCATCCCCAAGATTTCCTCTCCTCTCAAGTTCTATCCCACGTTCTTCCGCTGGTTCTTCTACCGCGCATGGACAAATGTGTTTCCCGACTCAGGATTCCTCTCCTCGTGTGCAAAGTAAGAGGGGGAAGGAGGGCTCTAAGTATCTGTCCTACTTCACCGTTCTGGAATTGTATACATTATTTGCCTTTTCAGTCTACTAGAGTAAGTTTATCATCATTTCTCATCCACCTATTATCCAATTTGGCAAAATAATTAAATAATTACAAAATGACTAAACTTATTAGGTTAAATGTATGCATACAATTAGATTTTTTTCCTTTCACACCACGTGGAAACTATGTCCAATTACAAAGTGCAACACACTTCTATGGTTATTAATTTCTTTCCCTTATTTCTGAGACGCACACACGGACACACACACAAAATCTGCCCAAATGATTTTATTCAAACTAGCTTTCCCAACAGGTCAATCTGGCTTGTGTTGTTATCATCATCATTTTCATCGTGATAACTCTAGTGGAATAGTGGTTAACCTCAGGCATTATTTCATCAGTAACCATCTCTATCAGCATTTTGCAAGAACTCTTCCAGGCATTGTTTGCGGCAAACATCAGAAACCATTTGTCACTCTGCATTCTGTCTTTCACTTATTTACTAGAACTTCCCCTCTAGATTGAAAGTACTAAAGGGAACCTATAGCTAATTCATCTTTGTACATTCCTAAGCATAAAATACACAATTTTGGTATAGTAAGTATTCAGTACATATTGAATGAAAGAATAAATGAGTAAGTGATTGAAAGGTTTATAGGATAATAACATAGATTCAGAAAATATCAAAGGAAAAGGAATCCCAAGATTCTGAGAAACCTCACTTTTTTCCCAAAGAAAATGATACTTTATAACCCAACATCTTGATGGCTTGATCCATTTGTGCTACCATTCTGGAAACAAGCAACTAAGTAATTCAAGTTTGGGTCCCTAAGTGCATCAAAACGATATGAAATGCTGACTTAGACTCACCTGTTGTAGCTTTATTTTCAGACCAATGTCTAGAAAAGGTCCTTCTCTGAAAACAATCAGGGTGGTGTATCTTTAAATTGAACCAAAGGCATTAAAGCTCTGTTCCACACTGTGAAAGTCTCACCTAGAAGCTATCCAGTGTAGGAAAAGAGTACAGGCTTTGGAATCAGATATGACTTAAATTCCTGTCGCTTCATTTACTAACAACTTGATTTTGGCAGGTCACTTAATATCCCTGACCTTCTTTTTCTTACCTAGAAAATGGGAATCCTCATCATCATGACAGACATCATCTACATTACAGATGTGAAAAAAATCAAATAGGATTATGCATCTAAATAACCTAGCATAGTGCCTTGCACAGAATATACAATACCTTCTTCCCCCATCTTGTAACTTTCATTTGAGCACATCTTAACTCTAAATGTACAGATACATGTTGTCTTAATTCTTTTTTCTATTCAGTGATCATAACTGATTGGGGACACCACATTGCACAATCCTAGGAGTTGTGCAAAACGGCAGCCTCGTACATGATGTTCCCGTCTCAGGCAATGAGCCATCACTTTCTGATCAGAATAATTACTTGGTGTAGCAACACTTAAGGCTGCAAATGATATAAAATAACTGGAGGAAGCATGGTGGTGACAATCCAATCTCTCAAACTGATCAAATCAGTGAGGAATCCTAAATCCACTTCTCTTTGCACCTTCCAAGCAAAGGAAATTATAGAAAGCGCAGGTGACCTGTTTCACAGAAATACACAGCAAATAAGAGTCTCTGCTTTTCAATGGGCAAAGTGTGGAGACAATGGAGAATAAGAGGAAAATTCAATCACTCTCGAGTGGTCAAAGTAAAAATTATTGCTGGGTTCACCATAGTCACATTAAAAACAGTCTGAAATTCAGCAACTCCAGTCTGATGGGTCTTATCTTGTCTTTGATATATACTGTGTTAGTTAGTGTTCTCCAGAGAAACAGAACCAATACGAGAAACATGTATGAGAGAGACAGAGACAGAAAGAAACAGACACAGATACAGAGAGACAGAGAGATTTATTTCAAAGAGTTGGCCCATGTGATTGTGGGGGTCAGCAAGTTTGAAATTCATAAGGCAGGCTGGCAGCCTGGAAATTCGGGAAAGGGTTGATTTTGCATCCATAAGTGCAAATTCTGCAGGGCAACAGGGTGGAAAATGTGTCAGGGTTTCTATGTCGCAGTCATCAGGCAGAATTCCTTCTTGTTTGAGGAACCTCAGTCTTTGTCCTTGAGGCTTCAACTATTGGATGAGGCCCATCCACATCATGGAGGGTAATCTGCTTTACTCAAAGTCAACTGATTTAAATGTTAATCACATCTAAAAGAATGCCTTCACAGTAACATCTAGACTTGTGTTTGACCAAAAGACTTGCACCATAGACTTGCCAAGTTGATACATCAAATTAACCACCACATGGCCCTTGCTTGACCAAACTGTTTGCTTTTCTAGCTATTCTAATCACATGGAATTTTCCAGAGTTTCCTCCAAATTTGCTCTGTATTTTTAATGTTTTCTTGAAATACAAAATAATCATTTTCTTAGTATAAGCATTAAATAGTTTGTAAATAAGGTAGTTCCTATTATCTGTTGTGTGTTATTTTACATTTATTACTTACCTTTCATTTTGTCAGAGCTCATCCATCATATTTAGATTCTTCAAGATCAGTAATGGTTTTTAGTTTGGAATTCACAAAGTGAAAGCAAACACTCTTTTAATTCACACTCTCTGTATCTGCTTGATCTATTTCAATTTAAAGAGTTTCTTTATTGCTACATAAATGCTACCTGGCTTATAAAATAGTGAGCAATTTAAGGACTTTATTATTTTACTGATTGAAAGATTGTTCAGCTGACAGCTTAGCTGATCTCGTGTTCATGTGTGATTAGAGAATTTGATGGATGACTTTTGGTCCTCTACACTTTGGGTACAGATGTAATCAGTCTACTCTTGGCTGGCCTTGATGGGGCCTGTTCCTCCCCGGGGCACCAACCTCAAAGCTGCACAATGTTTGAAAAGCCTCTTACATCTCAGCAGCTGCATACCAGGAAGATGAGCCTGCTTGTTTCACTTACTATAGACACCATCTTGGCTGCCCTGCTTCAAAGCCTTCTGCAAGGACTCCTTACAACATTCTAACTGCCTTGACACCCTCAGAGGCCCAGTGTCAGTTCTCCAATCAGGAATTAACTGGGAATTCTCTAAGCCAACAGTTCTCAAAACATGGTCTAGCAGCATCAACATCACTTAGAAACTGTTAGGAATAAAAAATTCTTAGGCTCAGAGACTATGCCTAGGGCCCAGTAACCTATGTTTCAACAAGCTCTCCAGTGATTCCAATGCAAGCTAGAGTTCAAGAACCTGCTCTAAGCTAAAGACACCTTGAGTGTGAGTGACACTCACAGCTGCCTTATAAGTGCACTGACTTCCTTCCTGTCTGTGGGCTGGTCTCAGTTTTGTGGAAGACAACAGAGACTGGATGATTCCCGGTGGTTCTGCTATACATGGGAGCATGCATCAAGCTGTCCAGTTTCTTGAGGGCTTTCTCGTCTTTTCCTTTCTTTTCTTTTCTGTTGTTTGTTTGTAACTAGTTTCTTTTGTAGAGTGTTGTCATTAGAAGCTAGAGAAATTGGTTCAGCTTGAAAAACAGTGCTTTTGCTGAAATGTGATCCTCTGCCCATTACTTTTACTCAGATTCTACCTAACACAATGTTTCCCCCAGCGTGAATCTCAAAGGAGCAATATTGGTCCTGGATATCCCTCCAGCTTGATGAGAATATGCCTTTGTCAGTACCGTGACATGGGAAACCTTAGATGTTCAGATAGACTTAGGTGCTGGTAAAGCCACCCCAAGGAATAAGAATAATTCACCTGCAATTGGATGCATCCATAGAGCACAGTTTAACTTTCCAGGAAGCATGTTACCGTCAGATTGTACACTCTTCAGAGGCAAGAACACACATTTTACTTCTTAGTGAATCTTTGGTGGATAAATTAATTATGGAATTTACGGCTTAGGCCATATTGTTACCGAGTTTGGGAGAACTTTGAAACTTGTGAAGTTTATAACAATAAAACAACAATAGGCGCCACAATATGTTAACATTTTAAGGAACCAGCTAGTCAAACACCCTCATTTTACCGGAGAGGAAATTGAGAGCAGAAATTCACATCCAGTGGGCCTATGAAAGAAAAACAACCATGGAAAGCAGCAACAAAATGTAAGCAGGACCATATGCAAGAAAGAAGTCCACATAAGAAATTGAAGATGGGGGGGTGGGAATGGGTGAAAGGGGTAAAGGGGCACATGTGTATGGTGATGGATGGAAACTAGGCTTTTGGTGGTGAACACAATGCAGTCTGTACAGAAGCTGAAATATAATGATATACACCTGAAATTTACATCATGCTATAAACCAATGTGACCTCAATAAAATAAACAATAATATTAATAATAAGTTGAAGATGAAATCTGGCCTCAAAGAGTGCCTGGAATGTGTTTCACCCACACGTGTGGATGGCTTTCTCTTGCCCTCCATGCAGGTCTCTGCGCTGAGGTCACCTGGCCAGAGCAGTTTCCCTGAGCCCTTGTCTGAGAACTTAAGACCACACCCATCTCATGTATCATGCTCTACGCCCAACTCCACTTTATTTTCTTTCATAACTCTTGTTGCTAACTGATTTTATGTATTTTATTAACTGCTTTTTGTCCATCTCCCCCTCTAGACTCTAAGTCCCATGAGAACAGCAGCAATTTATGTTTTATTCACTGCAGTATTCCCTCTGCTTTAGAATACAGGAGACATTCAATCAATATTTGTTAAATAAATGGAAAAGTAAAAAAGGAAGAAATGAATGTGAACCCTTGAGTCACAAATGAAACACATCATAAACTATTTAATTGTTATAGACTTTCTATACCAGTAATTCTTAATTTGGAGAGAATCACAATCCCTTTGTGTATTTGATAAAAGTTAGGGACTGTTTTCTTAAGAAATAAATGTACACATGCACAAATAAATTCAGGGATTTAGAAACTAGGGGCCCCAGGTTAAGAAACCCTGCTTTATGTGCTTATAGATTTATTTTCGTAGAAATGGGCTTTTAAACTTAAATCAGAAATAGTCTCTGATACTTAAGAAAATTTTCTGGGGATAGGAACCATCCACTCTCCTTATTTCAAAACAGTGAAATAATGACAGGACATCTGTACCCCGTGTCAAGTCAGGAATCAAATATGATTTCACAACACAAATATCAACAAAATATCTAAAATGCTAACTGTGCTCTGCTGTCTGATGTGCTCATTCCTGAAGACGTGCCCGCGAAAAGAAACAGTGGCAAACTGAAACTGGAGAGTTGAAAAGAGAATACATTATTTCTCAAGCCCTTGTTATTTGCCTGGCACCTGCTAACTGCTCCACATCACCTCATCCTGATAAATCCGCTAGAAAGCTTGTCCCCAGAGGCCGGAAAAGTCACACGCTGTGCCTTGTCCTCTCTGACTTAGAGGGCAATTATTGTATCATTTGAGCTATGTTCATTGCTTGGTAGAGCCATTTTAACTTTGAAAATTGTTCTTACATACATCATCTCGTGGTCTTTTAACCTCACAGCAACTCTCTAATAAAGGTAGTTTAGTCTGTAAAATTCCTATTTGGCAAGCAAGGGAATGGATCAGTTAATTAATTCATTATCAATCATTCTGCAAATATTTACTGAGCTCCTGCTCTTCTAGAAATTTCCCTCTTTCCTGTTACCAAACATATGTGTCATTATATATTAAGCGCTTCTGGTATAATGATAAAAAAAAAATCCAAATCAGTAAACATGTTTGGTTTAATTGCTTGGTTAACTTACAAACATTTTGTATGAAAAAAAAACAAAGTATACAAAAGAGAAATTACAGATGTTCGTAACAATTGCTGATTCTATAGAATTCTTTGATTTCCGCAAACCAACAATAGAAGCTACGTGTTATTTTACTGTGGCAAGAATTAAGCTGCCGCTTATTAGTGGTTAGTTAGGCTGTGACTCACCTTCTATGACCTGGGTGTGGAGCTGCGGCATGTAGCAGGAGCTGACCCCTTCAAGATCATCTGGCTTGTCATCCTTACACAGCTGAGATGTGTACACATGTGAAGTGGATTTCACAAGACTGAATTTCTCGGGGTCAGGAGTCAGAGTTTGTTCATGTTCGTGTCTTCGCAAAAAGGAGACTCTGGTAAAAAACAAATGCTCACGATATATTGATTTTCTCAAGTGGTATCCAAACCTGGTTATTTCTATTATATGCAGTATGATGGGATACACAAAGGACAATTTCTCCATTTTATGGCAGTAGTTGCTGTGTGCTTTCTTCCCCCTTTCTAACAAAATTGGCGGGCCCACGCTTGTGCGCCAGTCCTTAACTTCAATATTGGAGTTCATCTGAGGTGGTATCTACAGCACCAACCACAATTATTTCCAGTGAAACTAAAATAATAATTTTTTAAAACTCTACATTGTTACTCTAATTTATTTTTAACCATGTCCAACATATATTATCTCGCTTCATCTTCCAACACGCCTCTGATTGGATGAGCGCATCATCCTGGTTCCCATGAGGTGGATGCTGAGAGGCAGGCAGGCCAAGTGACTTGACTGATCAAGTTGGGGCAAACCTGCAGCCAGATCGTGTTCTTTGAATCACATCAAACCATCTGCAAAGGTAACATGACAGCAATTTCACCAAGATACGAAGTTCCTCTGACTGTACCATTAGGCTGGTGACAGTGAAGGGTATTACTCAATATATGGTAAGGGATCAGTATGTATAGGGTTGGATAAAAGAGTAAATGGATGAAGCCCAATTGGTCAAAATTGCATATACAGTTCATACTATGGGAAAATATTTCTTTTTCATGCAGTTTATAGCAAAAGCAGTTGAAAGTCTGGGACTTAACTTCTTGACACGAAGGAACTCTCAATTCAATAATTCAGTTCATACTATATTAAGTTTTCTTTATTGTTCTGAATCTCTCTCTGTTAAACATCAGTAAGATAATGATTTCTGACCTTATTTTACCAAAATTTATGGGAAAATTTGCTTTGTATGCATAATTATGTAGATACATATTCTAACATACACATGATCTTGGAAATTCAGTTTTCTTGATTTTGTCTTATCCTCTTAAATTCTCTGATATACACATTGTAAAGTTGAACAATGTGCCAAGAGATCAGAATCTACCTCCTTATTTTTCCATCTATTTATAATCCGTGATGCTAATATGATTATCAAATCAAATCAAGGCATTAAAAATAATTACGAAATACAAATTTCCCAGAATATGTTATTACCCTGCATCATGACCTTTGAAAATATTGGACCAATTATTTTACGTAACTATGAGTGAATTCATCCTTAATTACAAATGAGGTAATTCGTTATTCTGAAATGAGACAGATAGTGAGTAATTTAATTTAAAAATAATCCTAATTGAATCAGAAGTATTTTTCCTTGAACTCAAAAACCATACTGCCAATTTCTAACGTGGGTTATGGAAATAATATCCATATACTCTGCTCTTTCATACAGACCTTCTTTTATGGGTTACATCATCAAGATTTTAGCATAGCAGAAGTATAAAGAAATTAAATGTTCTTAGTATTCTGGAATTCAGTTTTCCAATAAAGGTATGGTCAAGTAAATGTTTGAATAAGTCTTCATTCTATTTCTACTTTTTCCTCCAGGAAGGAAGCTATACTTTGCCTTCTGCCTTTGGATAGAGACAAGTGATTTTGTTTTTACTTTGTTTATATTTTCCATTTTATATCCTTTAGCTGATTACTTAGTAAATCATTTGCTTCTAGCCAATGATTTCTATATCTGAAATATGTGAGAAAAAAACGACAAATTTGACACCAGTCTTAACGTTTTGATTTTGTCTTCTTGAGGTACCATTAATGTCATATAGCAATAATATCAGTTTATATTTGGGTGGCATACTACATGGTATTTTCAAAATTTTTTATTAATCATCACAACAACCCTGAAAGTACCATTATTATTCTTATTTTATAGATAAAGAAGATGAGGTTGAAGGACTTCTGTCTCTCTCTCTCTCTCCCCCCTTTTTTTTTTTGCTGAGGTAGATTTGCCCTGAGCTAACACCCATGCCAATCTTCCTCTATTTTTTAGTACGTGGGCCACCAGCACAGTATGGCCGCTAACAGAGCAGTGTAGGTCTGCGCCTGGGAACCTGGGCTACTGAAGTAGCGCGTGCTGAACTTAACCGCTAGGCCACTGAGGCTGGCCTGAGGACTTCTCTTTTTGAGGGTTAAAAAGCTTCCCCTGGAATTGTTACATTTCCTAGTCTGAAATATTAAACTAATTTAGCAAATATCATAACATGTATTGATACATTGTAATTTCTACCATTGTAATTCTATTTCCAATCCCTATAATAAACCCTACTGTCTCATAGTCAAGCAACTTCATCTTAGGACGAGGTATTTGTTAGAAAAATAAACTTGATTAAAGGTTCTGCTTTCCTGGATTTTAGCAAATAGTCGAAGATGCTTCATAGATTTAGATGAGTGGTCTCCAGCTCCTATTGGAAGTTCTAGAAAGAAAATAACTCACTCACTTGTATTTTCAAAAGAGGAGCCTTTGGAAATATGCACTCTTTCCAATTTTTGGAAAGCTTCTGAATATCATACCTTTCCTTCTCCCAGCTAAAATTCAAATATAATAGGTAATAAATTTTACCTTCATGAATGAAAATATAAAGTAAAATTTTTTCATTATTTGCAGAACAATTGTTTATGAAAACCTATTCTCTTATCCAGAACATCAGGTTGTTTTGAAACTAATAGTGATAATTACACGTCTCAGTATAGGTCCAATGAATAATGCTTGATTCATTTTGCTCCTTTATACTGTCATGCACGCATGGCAGACTTTAAATTGCGTGGATAAGTGAACAGTGCTGTGGTTCTACAGAACAATACATCTAGATTTAGCTGGAATACTTCATTATTAGTGTTTTCTATAAGGCAGAATACATCATATATATTATCCTATACTTCTTGAGGCCCATTCTTATGAAGAAGGGGGGTTTTCATGACCTCGACCAAGGGATGACTTTACCACGAGAAAAATAGGATGTTACTTTCAAATATGCTTTCAGAAACTTCAGTCAGGGTTCAGACAACCCTCCCTTAATTGTCCTCCACCCTACATCAGAAAGTTTCGTGACTTGACAGTAAACACGAAGTTATCTGGAAAAGATTTTCTTGTGTGTTCACACTGTTTTCTCTACAAATATTAGAATTCCAGAGAGACAAATGTTGGACCCACATGTCCTTGGTTTCCATGTTCTCTGAATATGATTCCTTTTCAAAAGAAAAAAAGAAGTCGTATATTTGAACTCCAATGAACTTTAGACAGATTCTATAGCCATGTACCTGATTCCTCCAATTACACTTGCTGCTATTTATCTTGTTCCTTTGCTCTTTCTTCTTTGAGAGACTTCTAAACTGGTGAAGGCCCCAAGAAGCTATCTCCAGCCATCTTTTCCTCCCTGTCTGCAATCTTTCTCTGGAAGATGTCATGCTGTCCCATGGTTTCAAAACACCCTGTAGGGTGATGACTCTAAAATGTGTATGTAAAGCTTGGATCTCTCCCCTAAGCCCAGACTGCTCTCTCCTCCTTCAGGTTAGCACACTGATGACCAGCTAGGGCCCCTGAGCCAGGTTTCCTGTGGACTGATTCAGACTATGCCATTTGTCATGACCTTAGCCATCATAATAGTAGTCCCTACTGCCAGCTATAGATGAAAGAAGTAAGTTAGCTTTTGCACCTAAAAGGCTTAGAGCAGTGTCTGGCACGTAGTAGGTACTGAGAAATCATAGCTATCATTCTGACTTGTCTCCATTTGGATATCTAACAAGCATCTCATGCTTAACATGCCAAAAGCAGGACAATTGGTTTCTACTCCCCCACACGCTCAGGTTTCCAGCCAGTATCCCCTGCCAAATACCCAGAAGCAATCTTTGATCTTCCTCCTTCCTTCAAATGAGCCATCCATCCATGCTTCAGTAAGCCCTGCCGCTTTGCCTACAAAAGTCTCCTGTGTTTTCCCTTTCCTTATCCTTGGCCAGAGACAATTGATGTTTGTCTCTCAGAACCCCAGTTCAAGTCATCATGGTTTCCCAGTATCCCAACCGGTCTCCTGCCTCCTCTCCTGCCCCTGCAGCCTATCCTCTGCACAGAGGGATCTTTCTAAGCACTAATCAGATCAAACCACTCTTCCTGCTTAAAACCTCCCAGCTGCTTCCCATTGTAACCAGCATGAAATTCCTACAAGGGTTTAGAAGCTCTGGTGTGTGCCCTTCTCCCTGACCTCTTTTCTCTCCATTCTCCCCTGTCTTTCACTATGCCACAGCGACTCTAGCCTGACCTCTGTCCTTTGAGCACACCAAGCTCCTTTCCATTCCAAAGGCTTTGCTCTTGCAGCTGGGGCTGCCTCCCCCCGGTCTGTGCAAGACTGTCTCCTCAGTCCTCGGGTTGCAGCCACCTCCGTGGGAGCCAGCTTCCCTAAGCATCTTGGCTAAAGCCGCCTTCCATCCTCTCACTAGGCCTCGGGCACTCGAAACCACACGGCCTTATTCTGTCTTCTTCCTCATGTTTATCTGAATATGACATAAACCTATGTGTTTTCAGTATTGTTAGTCAATCTCCCTTACTGGGACGTTAGCTCCATGAGAAGAGGTGCGTTTCCGGTTCGGTTCATCACTGTTTTCCTAGTACTGGAACGAGGACCTGGCCCACAGAGAAGATACCCGGAAAATGTTTGTGTCTGACTAACTCTGGGCTTGCTAAGATCTTATAATTGAATTTCCTCCTTTAGTGTAGAGCCTAATAAAATGAGTATGTTTGTAGATAGCTGATAAATTGACGTTAGGTAATGAAGGAGGAGGAGTCATTCTGAACCCTTTAGGAACTCACATATAGTTTGGGTTGCTGTGCATTTGTTTTGTATATTCTAAATAAAGCCATGTTTTAAATGGGGGATGAGAAGGTACGAAGGACTCTGTGACAAGTTGGAGCGCCGCTTCCCAATGCGGCTCTGAATGCCCCCTTAGAGAAGTGTGAGTCTGAGAAAATTTTTATTCTGCATCTCAAAGAAAAACTTCTATGATATAGGTAAGGAAAGGATATTTTTACAAGAATTTTTCATGCATTTACTAATAAGACAGACAACAAAAAATCATTTTAAAAAGTTACATATGAAGTAGTAATAAGGGCTAGATGAAAAGTACTATTATCTTTTTAAAAGAATTAAATTAGAGGTCAGCCCCATGGCATAGTGGTTAAGTTCAGCATTCTCTGCTGTGGCCCAGGTTCACAGGTTCAGATCCCCAGGTGTGGACATACACCACTGGTCAGCCATGCTGTGGCAGTGACCCACATACAAAATGGAGGAAGACTGGCACAGATGTTATCTTAGGGTAATCTTCCTCAAGCAAAAAAAAGAGGAAGATTGGTAACAGGTGTTAGCTTAGGGTGAATCTTCCTCAGCAAAAAAAAAAAAAAAAAAAAAAAAAATTCAGTTATTTATTTTACTTAAATAACTTTTTTAGATATCAAATCGCTTTTCTAGAATCACAGTGTGGTAGAAATTCCACAGAGGTGATTTAATCCATTCCTCTTCCTTCAGGGAGGATAAATAGAGATCTCATTTTTGTAAACTTCTGGACAGGAGATTCTAGAATCGCAAAATCACTGTTACCCATCCATTTCATTAAAGACTCAGTGTAGTTCAGAAAAAAATCATATTTAAATATATCGTTCCAAGTAAACTATCTTAATTCTCTAAAATATCGATTAACCTGTATTAATTGATGGGTTAATCATGTAATCTATAATTTACTTCTCCGAAAAAAGGCAAACCCAACAAGATGTAGCTTCCGGGGTTTGCTGTGTGTACTCTGACCCTCACGTGTACTTCTCAAAACTAGAGGGTGGGGAATGCAGCTCAGATGATTAGAAGCTGGAGGCACTGCAGGAACCACAGTCTTTAAAGAAAGATTGCATTGTGTTCGTTATGCTTTATTTGCTAAGGCAGGAAAATGTCCTAATGCACTTTACAACGATTTTCAACAGTGGTTGAAATAAACTTTTTCTTTTTAAAATGTAAAGCAGCATTAAGGAGAAAATGCAATTTATGTTCCATTTCCAAAATATTCTGGTCCATCAAGGTTTTACTGTGTGTGATTTAGAGGTCATTAAAAATACCGAAGCTAATTCATTGGTTTAGTAAAATTTCGTTGTTGCTTTGCGAAGGCTGAAGTCACCCTAACAGGGTTGTAGTCTCCATCCTCAGAAGTTACACACATTGTGCTGTGGTCACATTCTCAATGTGTTATGTCAAGGAACGGCCTAGCAAAAAGGAATAAAACACGGAAAGGATAACATGAAAGCCACTTAAAGTAAGGAGCAAGGCCTGACTTGATGCCAATATCAATATTGGCATCTTTTTGGTATGTGAAAATATTTGTGCTTCTGAAATCTTAGAAATTTCAAAAAATAGGTTGTATTTTTAAACAGAAACCAGAACATCCTGAGTTTTAGTGTTTATATAAAGTTCTTTGGGGGGGTTGGGGTTTGTTTTCTGATGTTTCTATCCGCATCATTTCTAAGTTAGAACGTAGACATTTTAAATTTGAAGACATTCTGTAGTGAACAGATTTCAGCTGTGTGACAAAATCAGGGATATTGATTTCTTTCCCCTTCTTGTCTGTCCATCGCAATAGCTGTTGTAACAAATCAATATGTACCCTCAGAACAAGAAGTTCTCAGTCTGGACGCTCTTTATTCTCAGTCTTCTTTGGAGTATTTCCTTTTACTGAACCAGACTTATTAAAATGCTGCTAGGCTTAGAGTTTGTTCTTTATACACCTAGGCCATGGCTTCATGACCTCAGATCTCTGAACAAGAAGAATTCTACAGACTGGAATTGCCACCTAAGAGAAAATCACATTGTCTCCTATCCATCATTATTTTCCACACACAAAGCAAAGAAAGTGTCTTTTTTGGCGATGGGGTTGAGGAAGATTGTCCCTGAGCCAACATCCATGCGAATCTTCCTCTATGTTGCATGTGGGACACCTCCACAACATGGCTTGATGAATGGTGTGTAGGTCCATTCCTGGGATCCAAACCCATGAACCCCCGGCTGCCAAAGCAGAACAGGTGAACTTAACCACTACGACACTGGGCCGGCACGAAGAAAGTGTCGTTTTAATGAGGTAACTATCACTCACAAGGCCTGAGCTTAATTGTACAGAGAGGGATTTATTTTTGTGTTGCAATAAAAGCCATTTTTGTTAAAAATTATGCTTCAGAATTAGGGTCAACTCAGAGAAGTAAGTGCCACTGGGGTTATCTTCTGTTGCTTATAAATATAAATACTTTAAGCTAAAACTAAAGTATGCATGTACTTGTTAGGGCCTAAAATATGGGGCCCCAGAGGCATTGAACTTCCTGGGTATTCTGTAAGCCCCCCGTGCTACTGTGGGATCCACCATCACATTGATGGAGAGGAAGCTGCAAGAGAAAAACTAAGGTGGCCAATTTGGTACTTATAAAATAATACAAATTTCAAAAACAGTAAATTTAAAAGTTTGGGCTTATTTGCAAACATCAATCCACAGAATTTTCCAGCATAATCAATGTGAGAACCTGTTTACTAGGAAGCTGGTTTAATAGCAGCCAGGAAACAACCGAAACCTCCAGAGAAACCTGACTCAAGTGAGTCATAAACGAGTGAGCTAGCTTTGCTCCTACTGGCTCACAATCCTTGAGGCTTATTTTAAGCCTTTTGGGGCATATTCTTTGCTTTATCTTTTTTCCTTTTCATATCTATCCTTGATGTTTATTTTAACCTAATTTCAAGTGTGTAAACATTTTTTAGAGGGAGGAAACCCTACCCATGAGACTGACCTGTTATGCTCATGACGCCGTCCTTGTGAGGAAAGTCATTTTAAATAGTTGTTTTCTGCCAGTTTTGCCACAGAGAGTCTGGAGAAAAGTTAAGCTGGCAAAGAAAACAAAAATAAAAAGGCGAGTTATGAGGAAAGACAGATTTATGTAATCCTAACCCGTGACTAGACAGTCACCTCGTCCCCTCTCCCCATGTGTTGTCGCACACCTGAGATCTGGGGCCTGGAAACATGATGCAAAAGTATCATGGCCACACAATAGGAAGGTCCCTGTTGGCAAAGGAGGCATAGAGAAAGGTATCTGGTGACAGGTTTGAATGTGTTGGCCTCAAAACTGTTATCTATATTTGTTTGCTCAGAGCTCACAGAATATGCGAGATTCCACTAAAAGAGGGTGGTGTGGAAAAAGAGGCCCAGAACCAACTCTATTTTAGCAAAGTAGAGCTTTGTGTTCAGTCAAAAGTTCACCAGTATTGATTTCAATATCTAATAATCAATACAAAAAGTACGTGTACATAGTCTGCTAAAACTCCACCTCAGTCAGATTTTTCTGGGTTCTTTTAATATCAGATGAGTCTACCAGCCAAAGTCAAAAATCAGGCTTGATTTTAAACATTAGATAATAAAGCAGTATTCCTTTCTCTGGTACTCCAAACAAAGCCAGGGCATCGAATGCGGACTTCACACACCTGTGTATGTATCCATCGATGAGAATTACTTACGACATGAAAGATAGTACTCTGGCATAAGCAGGATAAAAAGAAAGAAACTGTGTTCATAGCTACAGTCCTGAAGGATCTTAGAGTTTAGTTGGAAAAATAAGACATGACCTTATAAATATACAGCAAGGATATGTTAAAGGATTTTTAAATAATAATATATATCGGGTAAATTCTACATTAGTAGTGGTAATATTACCTAATCATAAAACATATGAAGGGTAAAAAAAAATACCCAAAAGCCAGGCCACCCCAAAATTCAGTAGAAAAATCGTTATCTCCGGAAATGTCTTCTTTCCTCTAGGCCTCTCAAACTCTAGTTTTGATGGGAAGAGCCCAGATATGACTAGAACCGAGCATACCTAAGCTGAGGCAATGACAGATTGAACCAGTCTGGGGATGACTAGGATTCTATTTATCACACAGGCTGGAGCCACAGACAGTGATGTATTTTTCTAGGACACAGCTCCAGCCTTGAGTAGCCCATGTAGTCAGCCCAATGATCTGTACCAAAATTATAAATTTGTGTGTGTCTTGACATGAAAAAGTTGAGAAGCTCTGTGAGACTGGCAAATAGTCACAACTCCAGAAAGTAACACTCAGCTGAGGAAAGTCTGAGGAGAGGAAGGAAAGAAGGTGTTGACTTATTTGTCTCCCCATCTAGGTTGTAATGAGCCACTTCAAGGCAAGAACCTGATTCTTCATCTTCTCTCCAGGGCTGACTTGTGTCTCACGTAATATTTGTTTAAAACTTAATTGGATGAATCAATGTCTGGATTGACAATTCAGTAAATAAATGTGTTTGCTTCCTCCCCTCCCACTCACTCTTCCGCTCTCTCTAATCCAGCTTCCTCTCTCCACCAGGTTTCCACATCTATCCTTGCTGATGTTTTCAGGGACTTCCTCAACTTCTGTGTTGCGAGATCAAATTACCGCACTTTCCATCTCCTTTCATCATGATCTCAGCAACACTCCCACCTCCAGACTGCCCTTCCCATTTCAAAAATGTTGCTTCTTGGGGCCGGCCAGATGGCACAGTGGTTAAGTTCACATGCTCTGCTTTGGCAGTCCTGGGGTTCACGGGTTTGGATCCCGGGCACAGACTTACACACCACTCGTAAAGCCAAAATACAGGGAGATTGGTACAGATGTTAGCTCAGGAGCCATCTTCCTCAAGCAAAAAGAAGAGGATTGGCAACAGATGTTCGCTCAGGGCCAATCCTCCTCACAAAAAAAAAAAAAGTCACTGCTTTCAGCTTTGATTTTTTTTTAAAGATTGGCACCTGAGCTAACATCTGTTGCCAATCTTCTTTTTTTTTCTCTTCTCCTTCTGCTCCCCAAAGCCACCCAGTATATAATTATATTTTCCAGCTGTAGGTCCTTCTAGTTGTGCTATGTGGGACGCTGCCTCAACATGGCCTGATGAGTGGTGCAATGTCGGCACCCAGCATCCAAACCAGCAAAACCCTGGGCCACCAAAGCGGAGCGCACAAACTTAACCCCTCAGCCAGAGGGCTGGCCCCTCTTTCAGCTTCTAGGACATCACACTCTTCTGGTTTTTCTCTTTCTTCTCTGACTGGTCCTGGTCAGTTTGCTCTGCTGGCCCCTTCTTGACTTGGTTGATAATACTGGCCTCCAGGCCCAGGCCCACTTCCTCCCCAGGTCACGGTCTCACACTATGAGCCCTCATCTATGAGGCTTCCTGGAGCAGCAGCAGTGGCATCACCTGGAAACTTAAAGAAAATAGCAATTCTAGAGCCCACTCTAGACCTACTGAATCCAAAAACTCTGGAAGCAGGCCCCAGCAGGTGATTCTGGTGCACAATAGGTTTGGGAACCACTGATCTAGGTAATCGGAGATGGGCATGCTGGGAAGTCCCAGTTTTACCTTTTGTTTACTTAGTCATACCTGATTTGTCAGGCTCTTTTCGTGGGCCTAGTGGAGGAAAGACATTGGGGGCCAACGGTGCTTGTCCAACTTGATAAGGTGGCTACAGGAGGGTGGGGAAAATGGTAGGTGGCCTCTGAGTTGTGAATTGCAAGATTATGTACACAATTGTGTGTACTTTTATTGTGAGCCTTTGGGTTTTCTGCTATATCACATCCCCAACTCTGAGTAGTAGAGGTCAGCTGATACTCATTGAACCATGGTTTAAGCGCAAGACTTCCTTAAATAAAAAGATAGACTCTTACTACCAAACATCACCTCTCAGTTTCTCTCTGGAATCATGAGTGAAATTGCATGTGGATGTCTTTTTGTCTCTCTTAGACCTCAAGTTCATTGAGGCTAGGAATTGTACGTCATGATTTTTAATATCCTGTTGTTTGCCTTGCAATACTAAGTCTTTGGTATATATTGAGTGAGTGGGTTGATAGAGCCATTTTCTTTAATTTGGAATAAATATAAACCACTGAATGCTTTAAAATACGCTGCAAGAAGACAATCTTTTCCTTTAGTGTCCAGTTTTCCCAGAGAATATTAATCTTGACCTTCATCTGCGATAGTGCCAGAAGTTCTTTTTCTATGAATTCTTAAATCTCTATAGCGTTTTCCAGAAAGCTCCAGCAGCTGTTTGTCTTCACATACAAGACCAATCATTTACTGGGGATTGTTCACTGATCGTCGGCTTCCTTTATGTCTCTCCCTTACGATCAGGGCTCTGAAACCACCCATTTGTCAACCTCCTTTTATGTAGCAGAGGGACATTTATGGCCTTCTGAGATTTTTCTCTGCTTATGTATAAAATTATTGTCCCAGAATATGTGTAATTGTTTGAGAAGTGTTGTGGAAGTATTGTGCAATTTAGCATGACAATTGGAAGCAAGAAAAGAATTGTTTCTGTGTATCATGTTATCCCTTCTTGCCACACGTGCAATACTCCAGCAGTCTCCTCAAGGGACTGGCTTTGGTCTGGGAGCCAGAGGCTCGTTAGTCTCACTCCTACTTCTTTTCAAGGCTCTAAACAAACTATCCAAGCAAAAACCCAAGACGGATTAACTTCTGAGATTTCTCTTTCCTTGCTGCTTTTTTCCAGCTCTTTTATGAAATAATTGCCATAAGTTACAGGATTCTAAAAAAGAACATCTCTGTTTTGATCCTCACTCCCAGTACCTTTGTTACGTCTGTTTTACACAGTTCGTTTATATGCCTGTGTAATTTCGAGAAACTCAAAACATTTTTTAGCATTTGGTGTTTAAACAAGTCAAACAATCGCTTGGATTACCTTATGGTAAATAATCTTTACACAGCATCACCAAAGTATTGTCAAAAGACTAATTGATACTCTAATAGTTGCCTTAAAATATATATATATATATAAACAAACACACAAACAACATAACGCCTTTGAGATTTATCAAGGAAAACACAATTGTCACTGCATTTTGGTTGGTTTAAATTGCAAATGTTCAAGTTTAGTAAAGACTTTGCAAAAGTTTGATATGCAATAAGATTCTAATGTGAAAAAAAATCTATTTTTCACTGCATAAGTAAAAGTACATGGTTTGAATTTGGTGTGGAAGCTAAGGGCTTGTGCAGATTAACACAGAAAAGAAAAAGGAAGTGTCTCCTATTGATAAAGTTAGAGCTTGTTTTAAAGTCTCTTTTAAGGAATTGCCCTGGTGACGTGTCTCCTACGTGTTCCTCAATAAAAGGAGCTCCTAAAAATCTTCAGTTTGCTCTCGAGGGTGTTTCTGAGAGTCGCCTTGTTAGCACATTTGAGAGAGAATAGCAACAACAAAAGTTTAAAAAACAAGGCCAGATCTCTCTCTGATGCGACTCAAAAGAAAAAAAAAACCCAGTCTGATTTTTCAGACTCTATATTAGAAGTTCTCAAGTAACAGACTTGTCCTGACTATGCTCAATGGCCCCTGCTGACAGGCTCTAACGAAGCCATGAAATTGGATGCATCGAGACACGTTAACTATCTCATATAACTCATAAGCCAGCTTGCCTCATCCATTCACACTAACACTGCACTAGCGTATCTTTCCATATTTTCAGTCTCTAAAATATATTTATAATCAGGAAAATATTTATTTTCAAAAGAAATAATACCACCAACTAGTGAAATGCTTATTTTATGCCTCATAGGATTACTGTGAGGATTAAATAATACACTGTATATATAAATGCTCAATAACAGTAAGGTATTCATTGAGCCGCACTGCCTTGTCTCTGTGTATACGTTAACGTGATATGAACACCACATGCCTGACTGTGTATGCTCACATCGCTCTTTGTTGAAAAGTCTAAGTTTCTTAATGGTAAAAATAAATTTTTGTTACACTGTGTATAGTTCGGATTGTGGGGAGCTCAATAAATATAAATTAATAAATGATGACCATCAACCCAAACAGAATGCTTAACTGTAAAGGAAGATGAAAGAGAATAATAATCAAAACAGAGGCCAGCTTTCTGCCTGTTTTCATTAGGTCTGCCACCAAAGAAAATGCTCCTTAATTGTGGCAGAGGAAATTTGTGATTCTTCATATTAGGGGTGAATTCATGGCCTTGAACATGAAACAGTCTTTTAAAGGAACTTTTAAAAACTTAGTTCCCTAGGAAATAAGAGGAATTTTAGTTTAGTTATAGTTTTGAAATTTGTACAAAAAATAGTTACAAGGTCCTCATTTAAACAAATGGGTAAATATATCAGTTATTTATTGCTGCATAACGAATTACCCGAAAATTTAGTAACTTAAAATAACAATGAATATTTCTAATTTCACACAGTTTCTGTGGGTCAGAAAGTCAGGGGCAGCTTGGCTGGGTGGTTCTAACTCGTGAGGTTGTTGTCAAGACTTCTGAGGGCGTGACAAGGACTGGAGGGTCTGTTTCCAATGTGGCTCATTCACGTGACTGTTGGCAGGAGGCCTCGGTTCCTTCCCATGTGAACCACGTAGGGTGACTTGAGTGTCCTCATGACATTGGAGCCAGCTTATGCCAATGCAAACCCTCCAAAAGAGTGAGCAAGGAGGCAGCTGCAATGCCTTTTATGACACAATGTCAGAAGTCACACAGTGTCACATTCTCTATTAGGGAGGCAAATCCTCTACTTTTTAAAGGAAGGAGTGTCAAAGAATGTGTGGACATATATTAAAACCATCACAGTAAACTCTATGGGTAATGGCATGTCTATGCAGTAAAGAAATATTACTTCCCAGAACTCATATGGTTTCAGTTTGGCCAAGTTTTTTGCTGACAGACATTCCAAGAGAAACTCATACATTTCAGCACAAACTAAGAATTATTTAAAGTTTGGAACTTTAAAGATAGGCTCACACTTTACAACAAAGAAAAACTGTGATCTAAAGTTTTTAACTAACTTTCTTGAGGCCACTAGACCTAGACATATGGTTGTCTTTCAAAGTCAAAATAGTCAAGGGTATTCAACAGCAATGACCACCAGTTAAAACAGCCAGTAGATGAGATCTCAAATGCTTTGATTAACAAACTAAGCATTTAATAAAAGCAATTTTGATTTATTTTTTATTTAGAATTTTTCTCATTATAAAAGAAATTTTACTATAGTGCTTGAAAAAAAAATGCATGTTCAAAACTCCAATGTAAATAACACATTTGAATAGATATATTTTTCAGGCCCACTTCAATAAATCTTTAATTTTCTAGTACTCAAGTTTCCCAGAGTGGAGAATATGTGGAAAAGTACCATTTGTTAATGGAATTTTAACCCAAATACTGAAGAAAAGAGTTGTGGGAATTAAAAATAGGCTTACCAGAGAATGTAGCACATTTACTGAATCCCTATAAAAAACATTTCAAAGTAGGTCACCTCCTTCATCTGCGCCATGTGGGTTTGATTCGAATCCTTAACAGAAGAGCCTGCAAATAGCCAACTTTAAAAGTATGTAAGTTTCTTATAAAAAAATGATAGAAATATCAGAAAACCATCTAGCGTCCCTGAGAACTGGATGAACTACCCTCATCTCTCTGGGGTCATAGAACGGTTAACTTCCTATAGAAAAGACAGTGGCTAATTGGAAAGAGGAGACAACCTCATTACCGAGGGAGCGTTCTCTTTGCTACCAAAATGCACCAAACTGCTTAGATCTCTTGCTCTGGAATCACTTTATTGTCTTTAGTTTCTTTACTGACTGTTTCCCTGTTTAGTACTTAAATTAATAAGCCTTAATATTGTTAAAATGTATGACCCTTTCCTAGTACTAGATTTTGCATGTTAAGTAACTGGGATAATATCAGTTTTGTGGGTTTGGGATCCTGCTATATTGTAATCCCCAAAAGGGGAAAACAATGACATTGTTTTCATATTTTTTTTGGTATAAATCCCAAGTATTTTCTTTTGTTAATTACAGAAAAATAGATAATTGGATAAAGTTGCACCCAATACAAAGATTACAGTGACCTCGAGGAGCCTAAATTCTCAAAGTAAAGAATTGATAGGGCAAGTTTTCAACCCATTTCCTGGATAGCAGAAGTCACAATGAGGCCAGATATTCCAAATGGAGACCAGGAAAAGGTTTAAGATGATAAAACAGCATCTTGTTGATTTTTAGAACTAGAAATCAGTAGACATAGTGCCAATTTGATTGTTTAAAACCCAAACTAACTTTTTGTCAACTCTAATAGTAAAGTCACAGAATTAAACAATGGTCAGGGGAGGCTACTAGAAGGAGTGGGTTGGGGGGAAAAGAGAAGTGTGGAGAACATGACGTTTTGCAAGCATTCTTCGTCACTGGGAGAAAAATGGGATCTCGGTTATACTGCAGTTACTCTTTAGGGTCAGGCGTCTATACGTGCTTCCTACATTACTTTCACTTTTTTGGGGTGTTTTTTATTTTGCTGACGTGTTCATAATCATAAACAGTTTTATAAATGAAACAGCCACTAAATCAATTACTTTTGACCTTTCTGAAAGATACACTCATTATATGTATAATCGGCCCTTCAGCATCACTGCCGATTGATGAGAAAATCCAGATCTGTGAAAGCTCACTCCATTTGAAGTGCTCCTTGTCAGCGCCCAGCTCTGGGGTGAGCCTCACTCAGTTGTGTTTTTTTGGAGGAGAGACATTACACGAGGCTAAAGTGTACAGCATTCTATCTGTCTCGCGAAAGTGTATACACATTTTCTAGTGCGGTCATAAAATTTAAGTGATTTCTCCTTTCACTCTAATAAGTGTACTCTTAGCCAGCAATGTCTGATTGAGAAGAAAGAGGGGAAAGGGGCAGCCAGCTCAGACCTACAAGTAGAAAAAGAAAATGTGCCAGGGCTTCCTTTGTGTTAAAGTTCTCAGCTCCTTTAAAATTTGTGGCTCCCACCCATTAGGCATCTCAAGGATGATCGCTGTTCAATTACTCCTTTAAGCCCACATTCCAATTAGGTTTTTGTTTCCCAGTAATTAAAAACAATACCAATATCTTTGGTTTCTAATTTCCCTTTTTTTCCTATTGTTATCTACATACTTACAGAAAAAGGAGTGTGCCAGTCCAAGAGAAGCTGTGTAGTATAGAGGTTAAGAACGTGGACTTAATCTGGGTTAAAATCCCGGGTTCAATTCTTGGTTTGACCATTCATAAATTCTGAGACCTTGGGCAAGTAAGTTACCTGATATCTATGGGACTTGGTTTCCTCATATATAAAATAGAATAGTGACAGGACCCCCTTCTTAGGGTAGTTATTAATATTATATCAGTTAATATGTGCCAAGTGCTTAGAAAAGTGCCTAGCATAGAGTAAGCACTCGGTAAGTGTCACCTCTTACTAAGTGTTGCCTATTTCCCATGTCATTGAAGCATTCTACCATTACTTCATCTAGTTATTCACAAAATGCTGACCCCTCCTGCTTACTACTATAACTTCACTCTCTCTCCACCACAGCTTATCTCTCTGACTTTCCTT
The DNA here is from genome assembly GCF_041296265.1 of Equus caballus. Lineage (NCBI taxonomy): Eukaryota > Metazoa > Chordata > Mammalia > Perissodactyla > Equidae > Equus > Equus caballus. The sequence goes on along the minus strand of NC_091710.1, from coordinate 34,463,073 downwards.
TCTCAACCCTCTTTCCATTCCCCTCAACTTCTCCTAGCCCTTGTAAATGCAGGCATTTTAATGGTCCTGATTCATGTCTCCCCTTTTTTCTCTACTCTCTTTCCCTGTTTGACCCCTCCCAGCATCTTTAATCCAGGCCCTCCCCACTCCGCCATATTCCTCCCGCCACTATACACAGCCCAGGATAGATGTGAGCATTAGCTCCTTAGTGACATTGGTCAAAAGAGTGCTGAACACTGTCATTTCATCCTTGTCTTTTCCCCTAGAACTCTAAATCATTGCCTTTTCTCCTTATCTCCTATCTTCTACTCAGCCTTTGATAAATATTTTTTGATAATATATTTTGCAAAATATTTAGTTAACGATGGAGTCAAAATTTTATCTAACTTCTAAAGCCGTATGTAAATTTCAGTTGACCATGCCATGTCTACAAAGCCTTTACTTTTGTGGCTAATGTGCACATATATTTATCGAATTTTCTATAGAAAATTAGTATTGAAGCAATTCAATCTGGACACTCATGTTTTCATACTTGCTAGTTAATTTTCCTTCCATCTATGTTTACAAACAAAAATGTGGCTAATTGCCAATACTATTACGTAATCTTCCATATACTCAATGATTCTAATCTTTTTTCCTTTAGCATAAGTTGGAAATGTGTCAGTACCACAAATTTCATCTCACAGAAGGCTCAGAATTCACTAACTCATTTTGAAATGCAATTTTCTGGGAGTTAAGATAGGTTTAAAGGTACACCAGTGCTTCTTAAGACATTTCCACTTATTACAATCTATGCCCTACATAACCTCCCACACAGAGAGAGAGGGGCAGGAAGAGCAATGGGATTTCCACGCACACTCAAAGAAGGAGTAGAGGTGTACCAATCACTGCTCCAATAGAAAGAGAAGGCACACTTAAAATAGGATTATATGGGAAAGGATTAGTTACAAAGGGACTATTTACAAAGGTGCAGGGTAGGAAAAACACAAGGGTCAGTGCAGCAACCAGGGCGGCTTAGTTACAGCTGAGCTGTGTTCACTCCAAGGTCCCAAAGAGAAAGAAGCAGTTAACAGAACTCAGAGGGAAAGAGTCAGCTGCCTTGAGAAGAGCAATGGCCTTGGGTGAAAGGGCATAACCAGTTCAAGGCAACTATGCCAGGTAGGATCAAGGGGAATAAACACTCCTTTCCCCTTTAAAGGGGTTCTGGAACCAATTTCCAACATGGAGCAGGGTTTCCTCCATACCACCAACCAATTCTCTGGACACCAGCTGGGTGTCCTACAATTCAACTCACTTCTGACACTCTCTACCTGGAGAGAGTGTCAGATCCCACATGTTAAGGGCTCACTCACACAAGACTGCCTCCTCCCTTCCCCTCCCATGCCAGTTGCAAACCCAGGTTATTACCTATGCTTCTGACCAATAGGATATAGATCAGAGGTTCCAATGACCCCCTCCTTGGGTTAGATTAATTTGCTAGAGAGGCTCACAGCACTCTAGCTGTGAAACATTTTACTCACTAGATTACCAATTTATTATACAAGGAAATAACTCAGGAACAACCAGGTAGAAGAGATGCATAGGGCATGGAAAATGTGCAGAGCTTCCTTGCCTTCTCCAAGCACATCGCTCTCCCCAAATCTGCACATGTCCACCAGTCTAGAAGCTCTCTGAACCCCCTCCTTTTGGGTTTTTATGGAGCTTCATTACATAGGCATGATTGATTAAACCATTGGCCATTAGTGATTGAACTCAATCTCCAGCCCCTTCCACTCGCAGGAGGCTGGGGGGTGGGACTGAAATTTCCAATCCTCTAATCATATGGTTAGTTTCCCCGGAAACCAGCCTCTGTCCTTAGCTGAGATCCAAAAGTCACCTCATTAGCATAACAAAAGACTCCTTTATCACTCTCATAACTTAGGAAATTCCAAGGGTTTTAAGAGCTCTGTGCCAGAAATGGGATGGAAAATCAAATATATATTTCTTATTATAAATCGCAATATCACACCCTTATATCCCCTACTGGGGCTTCCCAAAGGCTCAACCTACCTGGAAGCCAGGGGGTATGGGATGCTGTTGATGGAATCTATGTAAAGTGTTCCCATACAAATTAAGTTCCAAACTGGGACACTTTTGAGAGTTAAAGGAGGTGTTAAAATTAACTGTAATTACTGCAAACAAAGAAATATAACCGATGTAGATTTTTATACCATACAGTAAATGATGAAACCAATGTAGCAAGAAAGCCCCTACTACACTATATACTCTATGGCAAAACTGCTCCACCTCGGTTTCCCCCATGTATTTCACGTATGCATATTTCACATGCACCTCACCCACATTTTCCTCCTACCCCGTCAGACTGCATATCCTGCAGGCTGCGACTGACACCAGAGCACAAGTGTCTGGTGCACCAAGTGACTGGTAGGGCAGCAGCATCACACACTCCCATCATCACCTGAAATCAGGAATTAGCTCTCCCTAGCCACTCGTGTCATCGTGCACTTTGTTAAACCAGTGAGCAACCTGCGTGTTCTTGAAAGGGAGGTGCTTGTTAGATTATACCTGGAAAGGGTTGGGAAAGAGGCTGTTTATCACTAGTCATCTTTCAAATGTAACCATATAGTAAAGTCAGAACTTTGCTCTCTGCACATGCTTCTCCCACAATGCTAGACAAGACTACAGAAGCTGGAAAGGCAAACCCACCTGACATATTAATACAACTATTGATAATTTCATGTCATCAAAAAATGAACATTCCAGCACTAAACATACTCTTACCATACAATCTGGCAATCACACTCCTTGGTATGCCTAAAGGAGCTAGAAACGTACGTCCACACCAAAACCTGCACACAGATGTTTTTGGCAGCTTTATTCATAATTGCCAAGACTAGAAGCAACCAAGATGCCCTTCAGTAGGTGAATGGATAAATGAACTATGATACTTCCAGACCATGGAATATTATTCAGCACTAAAAAGAAAGAGCTAGGGGCGCCAGCCCAGTGGCATAGTGGTTAAATTTGAGCACTCTGCTTCAGCAGCCTGGGGTTTGCAGGTTCAGATCACGGGCACAGACCTACACACCACTCAACCAGCCATACTGTGGCAGCGGCCCACATGCCAAATAGACAGAGACTGGCACAGCTGTTAGCTCAGGAATAATCTTCCTCAAGCAAAAAGAGGAAGATTGGCAACAGATGTTAGCTCAGGGCCCTTCTTCCTCACCAAAAAAAAAAAGAAAGAGCTATCAAGCCACAAAAAGACATGGAGACACCTTAAATGTATATTACTAAGTGAAAGAAGTCAATCTTAAAAGGCTACATACAGTATGATTTCAACTATATGAGATTCTGGAAAAGACAAAACTGTGGAGACAGTAAAAAGATTAGTGGTTGCCAAAGGTTAGGGCAGAGGCAGGGACGAATTGGTAGAGGAACATAGAGGATTTTTAGGGCAGTGAAACTGTTCTGTATGAAACTATAATCCTGGATGCATGTGGCTATACATTTATCCAAACCCATAGAATATATAACATCTGAGTGAACCCTGATGTAAACTATGGACTTTGGGTCATATGATGTGTTAATATAGGTTCATCAGTCATAACAAATGTACATTCTGGTGGAGGATGCTGATAATGGGGGAGACTATGCATGTGTAGGGGCGGAGGGTATACAGGAAATCTCTGTACCTTCCTCTCAATTTTCTGTGAACCTAAAACTACTCCAAAAATTAAAAGGCTACCTTTTGAAAAGTGAACATTCTGAGAAAAATGCTATACTGACCAAGAGGCTCATGTCAACTAGGATTATCCCAAGCAAACCAGAGCATATGGCCCATTCAGATCAGCTTTCCTGCACAGATGACAAGGTAGAAAGGAACTGTGGAGGGGAAATGGAAACTAACCAGCAACGGAAGGCATTCAAGTTCCTGGTGTGGTAAACGAAACTGAGTTGGGCTCCATGACCTTGGGATTTGGGGAGAAAGGCCCTAGAATATTTATCCTGTTATCAAGAGCAGACAATTGAAAAGCCCCAGCATCAAGTTCATCTTCATGTAGACACCTCACATTTTATGGATCGATTCAGGCATGTACCTCAGAAATGGTAAGAGACATCTCTTCTGCCTAGGTATTCATCTTCAAAGAACAGAATATTTTTAAATATTTCCATGATCCTACAGTTCACAGCTTCAAAGCATCAAACATTTGGTTACTATCTATTAGTATCCTCATTTCAAAAAGCCCTTATGCTTTTTTTGTTTTATCAGTTTCTATCAGTCCTTAGCCACTCCAAATTTCTTCCTTAGTTCCCAATCACATATGGTGGGTTCTGTGCACTCTTGGGTCCGAAAGGATAAGCTTCATTAGAGCTGTGGAATATTAGAAAACTTTTACTTTCAGGCACAGTAGAACCTGTATTTTAGCTGAGCCTGGTATCACGGTGTAAATAAGGCATTGTGGTTTACAGCACACATAAGATGAATATTTCAAATCAAACTTGTTAGTGGGTCCCACTACAGTGAATGTCTATCTCCCCGTAACACAAATGTTTCTGGGCCCCAGCCAAGAGCCCACTTACATGAAGTAATATTTGATAAGAGTAAATTCCGATTCAGTGAACAGGGTTATAGTTTGTCATAAAGAGATTTATGTATATCATTTAAGTAGTTTCAATCTGTACTGTTTTTGCAATTCTGACTTGATGGTATATGTTTTGAGTTTCTACCAGAAGCCTCACTCCAACTCTTAAGTTGGAAGTTATGAAACTGTGATAATATTAGTAAATTTGGGGTAATAGAGATGAACATGCAGGCATTGAATTATTGATATGAACCTAAGCTTATATTTGAATATAATTGGTAATAATTAACCTAGTCAAGGAGGGTATGAGTGAAATACTTTCTCTCTCAGCCTTCTAAGACGCTAAGTGAAAATATACAAAACAAAGAAATTCGTAATGCAAGTTATTTTGTTTATGAGCTAGATAGTATATGCAATTCTATGTTAAACCATTAACAAATGCTTTGCCTCTGTACTTTTATCCAAGTCTTTTGGCCAGTATTATATATATATATATATATAATATCCCCAATTATATGCATATATCTCTGTAGTGACACTTGTTTAAACCTAAGGGGGCAAAGAATTGTCCCACCTAGCAACAGTCAGTGACAGGCTCCAAACTAATGGTGAGGGTTGAGCATGGTAGCCTCCAAACTAGGCTTTATAAGACTGAAAGGAAACAGTTGACATGAAACTAAGAAAACTTGTTTTCAGAATAACACAGAAAATAATTACAAATAGTGAAAAGGAAATAAAAGAGAGGGCTGGCCCCATGGCATAGCCGTTAAGTTTGACACGTTCCACCTCAGCGGCCCAGGTTCGCAGGTTCAGATCTCAGGCACAGACCTACACCGCTCACCAGCCCTGCCGTGGCAGCAACCCACGTACAACGTAGTGGAAGACTGTCACAGATGTTAGCTCAGGGCTAATCTTCCTCAGCAAAAATAAGCAAATAAATAAATAAAAGAGGAATGAACATGAGGAAACAAGTTAATCTGACAGAAGGAAGAGGAAGAGGCAGAGACAGACGACCTATGTTTCTTTGCATTATCTTGGAATAGATATATAGTTACTTTTTTATATTATACTAACTAATCCAACAATAGGAATAGTTTACACTTAGGGAGCTATGGGACAAGTACTGTGATAATCCCCCTCCATGCAGCATTTCATTTAATCCCCACAAATAGCCCTGAGATGTAAATATTATTTCTATCCTTTTTTAATAGATGAGGCAGCTGAGCTCAGAGAGTTCTGGAAACTTGCTAAAGGTCACAGAGCTTATTAGCGGCAGCAAGAAATATATTACTTGCTCATGTCCACCTCTAATTTTCTGCTTCAGTCTTCAGGCTTGAATTCATAAAGAGATTAGTTATTTTGACAGCATATCTTCTATTTCTTCTAGCGGAACCACCGCACTTAGTAAAAGACTGTGCATGTAGTGGATACTTAACATGTGTCTGTTGACTGATTAATTAGAACTGGGCCCAACAGGACGAGGATCTCAGAGCATGTGCTCATGGCCAAGCATCCCAGGAAGAGGGAAAATCATCATTAAAGCATTTTAAGGAAAACAGTGGTATAGTAACAACTTCAGCGGGGACAATTGCCTTTGTGATGCTCATCAGATACGGGGAGAAAGAGGGTTACGCACCAGCAAAAAACCATGACTCAGGCTAGAAGAATGAGGGCATGGACACAATGACAAAAGCCGTTATGAGGGATACAAGGAAGAATGAAATGGCATAAGTTTAACATCAAAGGGCAGAGGAATTGCTGGTTAACATCATCCGAGAAGAAGAATAAACAGCCATTCTAAGTCAATTGCTCTCTGAATAAGTCACCTGTCTTGGGTGTCAGCTTGAGTGAAATTAAGTCTGCCACATGTCTGTGGTGCTCCTTAATTGTGAACTTTCGTAAACCAGACTTTAAAAAAATCCGACCTCCCTTGAATAATCAGTCAGTATTTCTGAATGGCTACCATATGCAAATCACCACACCAAACAATAAAAGAATACTTTTGAAGAACTAGCAGTTTTAAGGGGATATATCTATATTAACAAGTGTCCAAAAAGGAAGAAATAATGCAATTTTTCTAGTGAAATTTATGAACATATTCAGTTACTTCAGCAACAATTCTTTTTCCATTATTACAAAGTTGACCATAAAATCAAAAAAATGTTTTAAAATGTATTACTCACATATTTATGAAAATAGAGCAACTTATGGCAAAAGATATAAATAAAGGATAATGAATAAAATTTCAAAGTTATGTAAAGGGTAAAATGATATTATGGTTGCTCCAATTAAACATTGCATTTAGCACTGAACTTTCATAATAACAGAGTTGGAGAGGGAAACATGACTTGTCAAATTCTGAAAGGAATTTATAACATGGAAATGTGTTGAAAGGATATTGAATTCTGTCACGAATAATATGTTCAACAGTGGATTTATTGGAGATATAGAAACATTATAATTAAGAACTTCAATAAATGCTGAGAAGAGTTAAGTCAATGTAGGTCAGTCGTGAATTTTTCTGTTTATCTAGCTTGCTAAAGAAAGAATTTTTTAAAATTCAGAACAATAATTACCTTTTCTCTTATATTTCCAAATAAAAATGACCTTGACCAGAGTTTTGTCAAGAGCTAGACAGCCTTAAATTCAACATTTAGCTCTCTGAAGTAAGCATGGAGTGAGATATTCTGTAGATTGTTGAAGAGAGAGATATCAGCTTTAAACACAGTAAATGCCGGTGTTTTGAAAAAGAGAAAAACAGATGTTAAAGGTGAGAAGCCCACCTTATATTCTTATTTATTAGAGAATAATCCCATCTCTACTCAAAGGTGGACCACAGATGCGCCTCTGATCAACACCAAAACATTTCTTAAGAATAAATTTCATCTTTATTCAAATGCTTAGCCACCATTTTGAGCTGAGACCCCAAATTTCTACATCATAGAATATAGATGAAACCATCATTTCGCTCTGCAAGCCTGTACAGATAGTTGTTACAGTCAGCAATCTTGGCAAAAAAAAGTTCCTCAGTATGGCTGACAGCTTCTGTCTCAAATAAGACCTGCCAAATTCTTCTTGGAACAAAGGATATACAACATGAATTAGATTTCTCAGATAATTATCTCCATATTTATTTCACTTTGGTTGTATGTATGTGTACCTTGAAGACAGTCCTCATATCAGCACACTATCTCTTTCTCTGAATTTCCATTATCTTCCATTGTAAGGTCGAGAAACCAAGTTACATTGGAATCATGAACACTAAGATGGATAAAGCCTTGTTGACCTTTCAGCTTCACCAGCCTTGTGAATGATGGTATTAGTAGACAATGCTTTAAGACCCAGACTCCAGTCTTATCCCCATTTGGCCAACTAAAGCCTTATAACATTGGGCAAGTCATTTAATCTCTCTGGATCTCAACAACCTCATAGACAAAAGGACAAAGAAAGAGCTAGAAGAGTGTTTCCCAAAGCATGGTTACATAGATTACTGGTGTACATCAGCTGATACAGAGACACACATTTTAAATTTCTGTAATTATTTATTTTAATCAGTGTTATGAATAACATAAAAAAAGCAGACTCGTAAATTCATGCCTTTTATTTTTATTATTTAAAACAAATTAAGTAATATTTGATATGTAAAAAATCATTAAATAATCTATAAGTGATACATATACGTAGAAAATAGTAAAGATGGTATTCGAAATACTGTAGTTTGGGAAACACGATTTAATGATGTCTAAGTTCCTACCACCAAGAAGAGCCTGTATTTCCAATGAAAGAACTATGGCTGTCAAAGCTGGAGAAACACTTTGTAAACCAAAATAGATAATATCAGATTGCCAATCAGACACAGCTTTTCAATGAAGTTCTTTGTTCAAATGAAGGCAAACAGAAATCATTGACGGGACAATATCACAGACTGGAGTGATTTCAAAGAGCCTTTAAATAAAGAAATGGAAACAAACCCATTTTTCCAGTGTATCTTCTTTTCTTTCATGTCTTCCCAAAAAATGTGACTCCTCTAACTCTTCCTCTTGCCCATCGTGATCACAATGGGCTCTTGTGCCCTCATCTAAGTCAGAGGCTGTTCCATCACTGAGGGATGTTTTCCTGCAACTTCCAAGGACACAATTACCCATTTTGAAATTTCTCTGTAAAATATTTTTGTGGAAAGAAAAGTGAATATTTTCAAAGGAATGGAATAAATTACTCTACCACTGATTCTTGCCATTTTAAAAAAGGCAAGTGGAGGAAATCCTTATAGGACAAAACAATATTCCATACACTTTTGTGTGAGCATCTCTGATATTTGAAAACATGCAAAACAAAAAGTACAAAATAAATGGTAGTACTTTGTTGTTTACAGCAGAACAAAAAAAATCCCTTCATGGAATCTGTGAATAGAATCTTCCAGTCTGTCATAGCTGTCCATTTTTTGAAGAGGTTGGCTTTCAAAGAGTCTTCTTAATGGTAGTATTCTATGGTCCCAATTCCAAAAAAAAAAAAAAAGAAGGAAAGAATTTATATAATTGAGGGACATGGCATATTATTACCAATAACATCCTAAAAAGAAAAATCATACTCCATTTTCACTTAAAATCATTGAGAAGAAATTGAATCAATTCAATTGTCATTGTCCTAAAATGGATTCAGATATGATAACTACTGGTTATGTTACTATTTATGTTAGCAGCTTCTGTGTAGTTGGTATGAGTTCCTAAAAGGTGTCCAGTGGATGTCCTCCTGCAAGTGCAGAAAACCATCCTAGCAGCAGACTGAAAGCATCAACATATGTCTACAACATTTCCGCGAGACATGTCTAAATCGGCATTTCCTCAACAATATTTCACATCCAAAAATACAAACAGACACACACACACAGTCTAAGTTCCCACACACAGCTTTAAAAGACCTCATTAAGAGAAAGCAAATTGTTTCCTCCCTTTTTACTAAAAAGCTTTCTCTTTAATGGTTTTTTTAAAAAATTCAATTGTAAAACACCTTAACAGATCAACTTCAGTGAAAATTTTTATGTGTCAGTACAGGCATTGAAAAGGTTGTTATTCTATCATTTGAATACCACAGAGAAGAATAACAAAAGACTATGAACGATTTCTTTCTCTCATTTGGAAGTTATTAGTAGACCTCCCTTTGTTCCATTGAGAAATGAGAGAAAATATGAAGTTACAGCGAACCCATATGGCCAGCAGGAAAATCCTATTTAATTGCTTTATTGCCAGAAATGTTAAATCACTTCCTGAGGATACAGTTCAAATGAAACATATGGCAGCTATTAACAAAAACCCCTAATGAATTCAAAAATATGCTTTTTATGGGAGCTTTCTCATAAGCAAGTCATACATGTTATTTAAACTCTATATACAAATGTGCATTTGGTACTTTAATTCCACAAACGTTTGATGAACACCTACTCTGTACCAGACTCTACAGCCAGCTTGCATGGAATAATTTTTTTCCAAGCCCAGGAACAGATTTAATACTACGGATCCTCAGGACATGGACCCAAATCTAGCCATTCCTCTTCTCAGAAGTCAAGGGAAAGAAGAATCTCCTGACTAATGCCTCCTTCCCAAGGGTTCGGTGCCCAGGAAAGCTATTCCAATTGTACCCGGGTAGCCCTAATTATCTCCTATCTTCCTACTCCTTTTAGCGTCACACAAGCAATGGTGCTATTCTGTGCCATTTAGTATCTGGTGCATGGAACCACTCTGTCTTTTCTTGTATCTTCAACTGGACTGTGAATCCCACAAGGAAGAAAACTTTGCTAAGGGTTTGATACCTAGGTGTGTAATTAAGAATCAACAAATAGCTCTAATTAATTAAAAACCAAGTGGCAGCATTTTTTAAATTTGATGACTTCCATCCCTGGGAAATTTCACAAATTTAATCAATTTATTCATAAGCCATTTTCTGAAGAGCCAATTCGCCCTCAAATTCAAAGATAAATCAGCCGAGGGATATCCAGCTGTTATTACTATGTGGCTGTACCTTGAAAGAGAAGTTATAAAATTCTGGGTATACTAAAATTTGACTTTCCTTTCTCCACATTTTACTACGGCCTTTGCAGTTTATTTAATGGAAGTGACCATTGGTAGCTTAAAGAATCATGCAGAATGAGGTGAGATTCTAAAGTAATTGGCACTGGCAACTTGAAGTATTGGCATTGGCTATATAGGGACTAAACCATATTTGCTTCATAGCACAACTCATTGATTAACATTTTTATGAAATTTATACATGCTGTGTTACACACTCTGTAATCAAGTAGAATAAGATATGGAAAAGGCCTGTCACTGCTCAATTTGTGTTTTGGGGCAAGACATTCTATTTGTCTTAAATGCTTTAGCTAAAGAAGAGAGAGCTTATGTAGATAATTTCTAAATGTCTTGTACAGATATTCCTTGATCTAAGTCAATGTCTTATCATAGGACCTCTGCAACCTTTTCCTCCTTCCTTTTAAAATATTGTGATTAGTTTTTGAAATTAGTGTTAGCGACCTCCGAGGCCAGCATGCCAGTAGTCGTGTCTTAGCTTCTATTACTGACTGTGACCTCGAAAAAGTGACTTTACTTTCAGGACTCCATGGGGTTGTTCTAAGGATTGAGTTATTTTTCTGCAGGTAAAAGCTTAAAACTGTACCTTGTACATACTGAGAACTTAGTAAGTGTTAGTTACTCTTGTATTGAGGAACTTTCTCCATGAACATCCTTTAATTGCCTATCACCAACTTTTACAATCTTGTCAATGAAAGGGCTTCTGTTTTGTTTTGTTGTTTGTTTATTTGCTTGTCACAAAAGAAAGAAAATAATTTAAAAGCTCTGATCTCCAGTCAGGGGGGATATCCAGGGGCTAGGCTTAAAATATAACGCACAGTATTGATTTAATTCCATTTTTAAATGCTTTCCCAAAAAAAGACATAAAAAGTAAACAAATGTCACCAAAACTGTATATAACTTTCTTGTAAAGGGAGAAAACAATTTTCCTGGAGTATAGAGCCAGAGAAGTTCCTCTTAAAGCAAAGGAAAAATCAGATGAGCCTCCTGTAAATGAAAGGATACTAAGGAAGTTGCTTGAAGCCTACACAACCGCTTTGATGCCCTGGTCCTTGGGCATGATCCTCCACTCTGCCATCTAACTCCCTGGTATTCTGTTCATGGCTGCATCTTTGCCAGGATGCAGAGTCAGTGTTCACACTCAGAGAACAAGAAGTGAACAAGGAAATATAGATCATGATTAAGTCAAAATATACTTTCACTATAGATCAATCTTGCCAAAACAAAAACTCTATTTTTTATTCACGGAAAGAATTTTCCCTTATTTGAAAAATTGCGTCAATCTCCAAATCCAGTAAATTCCAAAGATAAGGATCTCGGCAGCCCATGATCAATACCTCACAAAAATATAGGTGTCTTGATATTTGATATTTCTGGAAATGAAGATTGATGCTATTTCCTTAGACTGATCTACAGCAGGGGTACACATGAGCCTTCATCTCTCTCTCTCTCTCTCTCTCACACACACACACACATACACACTTGCAACAAAATTAATTGCTCATTTGAGCCTACTTACCCCAACTCTGAGGACTTTGTGCCCTGAAGAAGACATCACTTGTGGACATCTTGTGTGGTCAACGGTTGTGGGGTTTCTACCCCACATAGATTTATATTCCCCCAGATAGATTTATAAAAGGCTCCCAGTACAAGTTAATACGTTCATGCTAACTGCATTTTATACATGAATAACTGAGGTGAATGGGAACCAGAAGTTCAACTTCCTTAATTTGTTTTAGAGCATCCACAAAGAGTAGATCAGACATTGATACTTTAAAGTCTTCTGAAAACATCTCACTCTGAATTCTATTTTTCAAATGATAGTGAAGGATCATTGCTGGGAATTGAACTTCTAAACCTCTCACATCAGTGAACTGACCCATTGGCCCAGTGCCCATAGTAACAAGTATAAGAGCAGCTGCCTTTTCCTGAGGACCTCAGGTGTTTTACAGAGGCTATTACAGTTAGTCCTTGCAGCAGCCGTATGAAGTAGGTGTGATTATCTCCCTTTTGTACAGGAGGAATCCGAGCCTAGAAGGGACAGGGCAGTGATTGGAAATGCCTAGAAACTGACCAAACAATTTACTTGTTCTGCCTCCCAAAATAGGACAAAGAAATTGAACTACAAAAATTCTACCCAAATTCAAAGAGTCTTTTTAGTCTCGTTAATTGCCAGTATCCTTCAGGAGTAATATGAGCCTGTCTTCAGAGAACAAAACAATTACATGGTATTTACAATTCTCATAGCTGGATCTAGTCACTTTACTGACAGTTCCACAACTCTCTCTTTTTTCTTTTCAGTTTTATTGAGATATAATTGACAAATAAATTTGGAAGATATTTAAAGTGTACATTGTGGTGATTTGATATATGTATACGTTGTGAGAGAACTCCCACGATCTAGTTAATTAACACATTCATCACCTCACATATTTATCTTTTTTCTTTTTTTTTTTTGGTGAGAACATTTAAGTTCTACTCTCTTAGCAAATATCAATTACATAATACAATGCTATCAACCACAGTCACTATGTTTGACATTAGATCCTCAGACCTCATCCATCTTACAGGTGAAAGTCTGTACCCTTTGACCAACCTCTCCCTATTTCCCCCATCCCAGCCCCTGGCAACCACTTTTCTACGGAGCCTCCATACTGTTTTCTGCAGTGGTGGCACCAATTTACATTCCCACCAACAGTGCACAGGGTTCCCTTTTTCCCACATCCTCACCAACACTTGTTATCTCTCGTTTTTTTGAAGACAGCCATTCTAGCAGGTGTGAGGTGATATCTCATTGTGATTTTGATTTGCATTTCCCTGATGATTAGTGATGTTGAGCACCTTTTCATGTACCTGTTGGGCATTTGAATGTCTTTGGAAAAATGTCCACTCAGATCCTCTGCCCTATCATCTTTCTATTGTCAGATTCTATTTAATTTTTGCTCCGTTTATGATACTTCGTTTTATTCCTAATAATGTTATGTTTCTTTTTAATAATTCCACAATTTTATGGCTTTTGTTTTCTTTTTCAGGCTATTCCAGGTATTTCAGAAAAGGAAAAGGCTGGTAAGTTGACATTTGGTCTTATTTTCCTTCCTATCAATTTTAGAACAAAATTCCATCTTCATATAGACATGTCATTAAATATCTAAAATGTGTAAATCTCATCAGTCTCTGGGCAGATGTTATTGTTGAATTCCTGAAAAATGAATTTGTTTTGCTCAAAATGTAAGAAGAAAAATGTAGTTTTTCTAATTGTGTTAGAATAAGATACATGCTTCTTGTCGCTTTACTACAAATTGTAACTGTGACCACAAGTTTTTTCTTGAGGAAAAGAATTAGGTGTTGTTCAATGTACTGGAGAATGGCCTTTGGAAATTAGTTGTTAATAATTATCAAGATTTGTTTCTTAATCTTAAGTAGCTTATTTAGTAGTCATAGAAAATGATGTACTTGTTTAAAGCTGATGCTTTACCAGCAAAAATATAATTGTGAAGCAATATGAATAATCGTACTGAAAAAAGTATAATATTTTTCTATGCTCTGTGCTATGATTATAACTGTTACCAGTCTTATGGAAAAATAGATAAGAATTGATGAGAAACATGGAAAGATGAAAAATTAGATTTGAATTGGTGGGATCATGCACTTTTTAAAAATCTATTGATCTTCTTCAATATTGTCTTACATTTTCTGTGTAATAATAACAATATTTTAAAAAACAGATTAAAAGTACGCTACCAAACTCGAAGCACGTCCTTTAGTTCTTGGACATTTGTGATTTTTAAGAGCCATATTAAAAGTTTATAGTATCCTCTAAAAGATGTCCCAACTTCAAGTGACTTTACGCAAAAGGATTAGAGTCTGTCTGATATGATTTTTATAGTGAGGATGTTCTCTTTCTAGTTTAGTGATTTCATTTTTGCCGCTAGATAGTTTTCACAAAAAGTTTTCATAGTTTATATCCTTCCATGAGCTAAACTTTTCCCTCATCATAGGCTGTGTCTGGTTTCTTCACTGTAATATGCTGAATGGCAACCCTTCAGAATAGAAGGAAAATATTGAGCTGGAATCATGTGTCAGTTGAAGAGAAAAACTGCTCAATTTAACAATGCAGGGCTATTGAATGGATTAATAGCAAACATTAAACAAATTCATCTTACAGTTCCAGAGCTCTAATGTCTTAAATAGGTCATGTTAACTATCTAGTTAGGACAAGAAATAAATGGTTCAGTGAGTATTTGCTTCACAAAGAAAAAGAAATTTAGCCAAAGTCGTGCTTTATCTTGGGTTGTGACATTCTCTGTGTAATTCCCAAGACTGGCTGCGATTTAGGTAAAGTATATAACAGGGCAAAGTTGTCATCTTACTCCAGAATCTCAGCAAATTCTTTCAGATTCCAAGGAGAAAATCAGGATGTAAATCATGACTGGTGGGAAAGGGGAAGAAGGAATGGAAATGCCATTGTGTGAGGGAATGGAGAGGCCAAGAGTTTTCTTCTCCCTCTGCTATTTAAATGACTTGTTTGACGGGAGAAGTGCTTCATTTTATCAAGCTTCTCAAATTTTTAAAGATATTTGTACTAAAACAAAGAACTAATTAAACAGAGGGTATAAATATAATGCAACCACCACTTATGATCATAATCCTGAAAATTTTCCTCTTCAAGAACCACAACCAGAAAAAGACATGAAATTAATTGTCACTCTTTATTTAGCAATCTCTGTGGTCATTTCTATACTGCTGGGGCACAAATGGAAAAGGTGATAAATTTCATTCACAGAGGTTCCTAAGATGGTCTGCTAAAAGTAGGATCCACCAATTGATAATGTGACCCACTCAGGATGCACCTGGGGGTCCCATCGCATATGGTTAACCCAGGCTGGACTGCTGTGAGCTGAACCTGGCTTCTGTATATTAAAACATTAGAATGATTGGAATTTACTCCAGAATGGATTTTGATTTAGATTTCTAGAGAATGTACTGATTTGTTTGAGGAAATATAATTTTGTTTGATGATATAAATACGAGAAAGAGATGATTTTTAAAAAATCAATGAATTTGCATGTCAAGATAAAGGCTTATATTTGAATATTTTATTATTGATGGTAACAGATTTGAATAATTCAAAAGAGAATATGATTTATTTCAAAAGATTTAAAGGACTGTAACAATGTAAGCAATCTATTATATTATATCCAAGCTTTTTAAAGCTCTATTTAATATTAATAATATAATATTATATTATATAATTATATTATATATTATATATTATTATATTATATAAATATTATATATTATATAATTATATTATATATTATATATTATTATATTATATAAATATTATATATTATATAATAATAATATTATATATTATATCCAAGCTTTTTAAAGCTCTATTTAAAATATTAAAAATATTTTGAGTGTTCTATACACAAATGTGAATCTCTTTATTCCTATCTTTGTGAGTCTCTATTTTAAGCTTCGCTAGACCTAGGAATGGCGGTGAAGGCAGAGGACCCACTCAATCTTCTAGGAGTTAATTGAGCTTTTAAATAGGATTACGCTTCAGACGCACCCCTAAGGCCTGTCATTTTTTTTTTCTGTCTGGCTAAATGAATGTAGCCTATTGTTCTTTATTAAGAAAGTCTATTTTTAATCTGTGTGACCTCTCATCCAAGCCAACTGGAACCAACTCCACCAGGCTTTGTGAATCTCTAAACAAAATCATTTTGGGTACATTCCATTACTAATTCTTGAATTACACTTGTGTGGTTGTCCCTGTGTGTCCTTTAACTGACCGTCGTCTATTCTGATCCATGTTGCTATGTAAACACAGTCTAGTGGAATCAGATTTGCTGCTGCCTCTTGCCTTATGATGACAAAAAAACTCTAAGGGAAAATCATTTTAAAACAGCTTCCCATTGGCTCATTCATTTCATAAATACTTATTGACCAGCAATATCAACTAGGCATCATATTAGGTTCAATTGAGGAAGCAGTTACCAATAAGGCATGGTCTTTGCCCTGAGGGAACTCCAACCCTAGTTGAGAATATTCCCTTAGGCCAGCAGCATCCTTTGGCTTTTATCAACTGAGACTTTCTTAGCCCAGCTTATTCACAAAGCTTCCCAGGAAAAGAATCAAATAAAAATATTGTTTTCAGGAAACTATCCGAATGTGCATTCTCAGGATCTGAAATAAAGTCAAATCAATTGTTTTTAAAAAATCGGAATTGGTCACGCAAGTATCAATGTGCAATTTTATCCAACACATAATATTTTCATATAACTTCCATTATGCCACCAGAGTCTGTCTGCCCCTACAAAGTAGGCCTAATGCCATTGGTTTGTTCTCTAGCACATCTGCTTCCTATCTGTGTGGCCTTGAGCAAGTGACTTAAGCCCCTCATTTCCCTTGTTTCTAGAGTGTAAATAATGAAGCTGCCCTCTTGTTGTTGTAAGGCAACAATGCTTGGCACCAAGTAGGCTCTAAAAGATGGTGCTGTTTTTTATGACAATTAGTTGTGCTTATAACCACCATGTGCACAGGCCAAATAGAAGCTAGCTCTGTTACTGCTGCCCACGTCTGCTCCAAGAGCTCTTAAATGCTTCCTCAGGGCAACAATTAACAGCTAAGCAGCTGTCCCTGTGGAAGAAAGAGATCACTTTCTCCATTAGCTTCTGAGTGAGTTAATTCAGACAGAGGTTATCACAGTATAGGTGAAGTTGGTCATATTTTAACCCCTCATTAGAAATTCTTGTCTCTATTAGGTTGAAATTCTGTCTTGTGAACAGATAATCTCTGGTTTTCACCAGATTAGTCCCTGAGAAATAGCCTATGTCCCATTTTCCTATGATTCCATTATCCCATATATCCCTAGTCCCTGGGGTAATGGGATCCTATCTACCCAGCTCCCAGCCCCACTCCCTCACCTCCTGCCCACAATCCTGTCAATGCTGCCTTCTAATCATCACTTGTCCATTCTCCCCACCATTGCTTTAATGTAGCCCTCCACTTTCCACTGGACTTTCCCAACAGCGTCCAGAACTGGTTTCCCCGCCTTAACCTGTCATTACACCAGTTCACTCTTTACCAGTCTCCAGGGTTATCTTGAAAAGCATCAACTGATCATATCAGTTGCTGCTTTAACATTCTCTTTGTCTCCCTACTGTCTACAGGATAAGGTCAAACTTTCCTGCTTGACATACCTGGCCATTTGTAAGCTGGGTGCAGAATAATTTACTGTCCTGGATATGTTCATTTTGCCCCTCATATTCACCCTCCACCCTGCTTCTTCTCTGCTCTGTGTCCTGGAGGCTGACTGGAGTAGGTAAAATCAATGGGTTGCCCTCCTTTCCGTCTTCCCTATTCCACCAATGAGGACACCCAGCAGGAGACTGAAAGTGGGGGTGGACAGTGGGGCTGTGAGGATGGGTGGGTGGTTTATTCCCCCATCTGTCTCCTGAGGAGTCACGGCTGGCTTCTCTTCAGTGGCCCTTTCCACATAAGTTTCCAGGTTCTGACAACCATTCTCTCCTCTTGCTCCTGGTTTCTCTACACCTTTATAGAGAGTCCTGTTACTAAACTCCCCTCACTTTACCCAATGTGCCATCTGTTTCCTGCTATAGTCTCACGGATATACCTACCAATATTTTCTCTTCCTTCTATTCCTTTGTACTGGTTTGCTGGTTTGTTTGTCCAACTTCAGTCACCACATCAGCCACAGAACTCCCCCAACTCTGTATCTTTCTACTTCTGCCTAGATCATGCAACTGCCTTGTAAAAAACATAAATGATAGGTAGAGGCAGAGGACAGAGATAGTAGAAGAGAGAAGTGACTTATTCAGGAAAAGAAAATCATCAGACCATGTTTTTCTTCATCCTAAATGAATATAGTTTCATTTAATCGCGAGAAGGAGAAAAATATCTATGCTTATGATTTTGAATGTGTTCTCTATTGCATAGAGGCATGTAAATTAGAAAATTAGCATTGCATTTTAGTCACTAAAATGTGACTCTGAATATATTTGAAAAGTAGTAATATGGAGTAATATGAAATCTCTCGTTCTAAAATTAAATCTTAGAACACCTTGCAAATTTTGTCAGGCTACCTGGCAGTCCATGGAAAATAGACCACTATCATTGCCCCAAAATGACAATTATTTTTGCCCTTTCTGCCTTGAAAATTCTACTTGTTTTGTTAGATCCAACAATATAATAATGAATTATTTCCCAGGCAGAATTAGTCATTGATTTTCCTGTGCTCCTAGAAAATGCTCTGTTTTCTATTATAGTCCTATTATCTTGCTTTGTTTGTGTCCTCCTCTCTAGCCCATGGAGCTTGTCTAGATCACAAATATTATCTTTGAGGGCTCTGTAATTAAAACAGCTATTAGCACATAGTAGGTGTTCTATAAATAAGTGTTAACTGATAAGTTATAATTACAAAGATACTTTGACTTCAATCTTAATGATTTAGAGTTAATACTTATTAAATTATTATTTTACGTATTTATTAAAAACTTTATTTAACTCTCCACCTCCAACTTTCTCCATTACTCCTACCACGCCCACACCTGCCAAATATCTCAGCTGGGTAATTAATTAATGGTGTTATTGGGGGATCTACCCCATACCAATGTGTAAAGGGCACCATTGAGAAAGATGACTTAGAGTTTGACTTGGGTTGCATTCCTTGGTCATTTTTCTCAGAATGTTTGTTCTCCTGCCTCCAGGTTATTTAGTTGGCCAGAAAATGTTAAAAATCAAGATAATGAATAATTATAGGCTGAAACACTTGTGAAAGATAGCTTTCAGAGGCATATAACAGATTCTCAGTCTCTCCAAACTTTGTGTTGTGGCTAACAAGGCAGGTCATAGAAATCAAACACTTCTTTGTGACAAATGTGTGAGGGGAAAAAGCAGGGTTTTCATAATTTCATCCTAAGCTCCTTGTAAATATCCAAAATAACAAAGCTGACTTGGTGCATTTGGGTATTAATTTTCTTGGCTGCCTGTGATCACTGAGAAAGGAAATGCAGATGACAAAAAAAAAAAAAAAAAAAAAAAAACCGTGAAATGCAAAATATTGCCCCCTTTCCAGTTTGATCATCATTGCTTCAATTTAGAGAATTACCCATGTGATCTATTCCACTCTAAGTCATGTTCTAATATCTGCAGATCCAAAGGGATTTGATGAAAAAATAAAAATAGGACTGCTCTGTTTCAGAGTCCTCCTTTGAAAGACTCTGCTCTATTTTATGTCTCCATTTTAGTACAGATCAGACTGGTTTAGTGCTTTGTCGCTCACCAGACCATAAGCACCTTGAAAGATGGAATTTTGTTTCATCACCTCTGTGCTACTCCCAATACCTGGCGTTACTGTAGTTGCTTGATGTCTGGTAAATGAACAAATAAATGAGATCTTTCAAAAATCAGCAAATGCTTTACTCTATACACATAATACTCCCAAAGCCAAACATAGAATCTTATCATTCTGTTCTAAGTAAAGCTCTTTCTGTTACTGCAAAGACCCCCAGCTGTTTTACAGGGTTCAACAAGATCTGAAAATTGTCTTTATCTGGCTAGGCTGGGCTTTGGCCAACATTCCAAATTCTTTATTCCCTTTCACTCTCAGAAAATGAATTTCATTATTTTTATACTAATGGCTTATAAATACTCACTTGCTTCACTTTTCTTACTATTATGGTCTCTGCTTGCCTGCTTTTTTATGAGGAAGGAATTTGGGGTATGCCCGCACATAACCTCTCATTTATTCTGAAACCTAATGTAAACGAATCCATGAAAAGTTGGCTGTGGTTGACTGGGCTGTTGAGAGGAAACACATTAGCTTCCAGGTATCAAGGAATTCATGAAAAATATAAGTAAGCTATTCTTAAATGGCAAAGATCTTGAGTTCATAGGATATTTTTCAGTACGGATAATTTTCTAAATGTGTTTCTTAATGTTATATTGGTATGTCATTTATTACCCAGTGGGTAGAATAAATCTACTGTGTCACCAGAACCAATCAAATGTATTTCCTTTGCTTTTCAGTTATATTTCAAACAACATGGGTACAAGATAATTTCTCTTTTAACAAGTTCCAGTTCAAATTTTCCCTCCTGTACTTGGAGTGGTCTTCCCACGTCTTCATAGATGAAAGTGGCTCTATCTTTCTACGGCATTTAGTGATTTCTGTGATGTATTTCTTTTCATGAATTATCTTCCGTATCAGGCTGTGAACTCCTTAAAGGCAAAAAACCTTCACTTCATCTTTGTCACTCCCCACCCAGTGTAGTATCTTGCACAGAGCAGATGCTCAAGAAATAGTTTTTTGGAATTAATATACTTATTTGACATCCCAAACATCTCATGCATACACTTAGTTAATCTCCAGTCTGTCAACGACTGTGACTTTTCACAATTTTTCACAAGCTTGAAATTTCTTCCTCCAAAAAGTTTTGTGTATATTTTGTTCCCCCCTTTATGCCTTGAAAGAATGGCTATCAGCAGGAGGAAGAGATGGCTATGAACTGCCAATACAGGCTAATAAAGCAGTTTTGTATTTCAGTATTTTAATTGACATTGACCTTTTATCAATAGAAAAATAAATTTGTCATTCTCAATCTCCCCTGAAGAAAGACAACTTATTAAAAAAAGCCCCTTTCTGTCAGTTTTATTTACAGAGTATTAGAAGAACTTTCATTTAGTTTGAAAATACTATCTGATCACTTCTTCAGTGGCTCCAAATATTTACCTTTATAAAGTTCTCAGTGCAAAGTGTGCAGTTCAGTTACTTTTATTAGCCCTATGTAACAACGTAGACACAATTATGTACCCATAAGATAATTTTTCATTGATTCTCCTTTCTTTGGAGAGGTATATAAAAAAAGGTATTATTTTGACCTGTCTGAGTATGTAATGACCTACAATTCTGTTGGCATGACTATACTTTTCTTCTCTTATTGACCCACCATTGGTATGAAGAACTGGATTTGTTTTTTCAAAAGCAAGAGTTTGAGAGCAATATTTCTTCCAGATGGATCCATAAACATTTCTGTTGTAGAATTAAACTATGATTTTGAGATATGGTTTATCTAAGTGGGAAATCCAAGGCAGATATTAACACCCATAACAAATTAACTAATGCCCAAGAAAAGGCTGGCGCCCATCTTGTTACGTGCAGTCTGTACAGAAGACCAGCCTGGTTATTTCAGGAGAGTGGATCGTGGATTTAAGAAGCTATTTTGCCCTGACGACTGTAATCAGGTAGACAGATCTCATAGAATTCCACAAGCAAAATGGTCACCAAAAGCTCACCATGATGGGGTTTCGTTTTTAAAATTTTCTAACCATTGAACTCCCCCAGAAAATACATTCCGGTGACTCCTAACTGCTAATGTTATAAACTTCTTTTTAAAATTAATGTTAAATCTGTTCTTTCCAATGGATTTAAGGAAATAGAGAAATAGAGGATAATAGTGCAGTTCACCACGTCTTTAGTTTGCCTGCCTTTCTAAGTCTATGGTCTTCTTGGATCTGTTTATTTAAGTGTGTTCCCTGCTGTGCTGTGATTTCCTGAAAGGTAGACATTTTCCCTGCACCTATGTAATGCCAGCCTCTTAGAAGAAGATTTTTGACTTAACGTTTGTCGAATGATGGTTGAATGGATACTAATAGCAAGTGTTCACTCTGTGCCTGCACTTCTCCAAGCACTTTATAGGTATGAACTGATGTCATCCTCTAGCAACCCTATAAGGTAGGTGTTATTATTTACCACATTATGGGTCTGATGAACCTGAGACTCAGAGAGGTTTCCTAAAATACCCAAAGTCACACTGTGGTCAAGGCAGGATTCAAAGCAAGCAATGCAGACTAGAGTACATGCTGTTAGCCACTTGCTGTATGTAGTGGTTAAATGCCAAGACTCTTCAGGCTGACGAACAAATGTTTCCATAATCTGGCCTTACCCTTCCTTTCCAACCTTATCTCCCATCCTCCTCTAACATGCATCTTCTGCTGTAGCCATGGGAGCAACCTCCTTTTCCTCCTGAATTTGCTTCTGCGTAACTTGACCTTTGCTCCCCCTGTTTCCCTTCCAGACATTATCTCCCCAACCCCTCAAGGTCTCATTTTGGTCCCACCTTCACCATGAAGTCTTCTATGGCAACTTCTGCTTATATTAATTTCATACTTTTTGAAATGATTCATCTACAGCATATGTAGTCTGTACTGGTCATTTTCATACTTAATCATATGTGGGTTGTCATTGTCCGTTGAGTGTTTTATTTTGTCTCAACCTTGTCTCCCAACAAACTTTTAAGCATCTTTTTAAAAGTTACTGAGCACGATGCTGTGCACCTAAAGGTGGTTTATTTAATTAATAGGCTATTTTTAAGAACAATTTTAGATTCACAGAAACATTGAGTGGAAAGTACAGTTCAAACTATACGACATTCTTTTAAAGGCAAAACCATGGATGTAGTAAAAAGATAATGGGTAGCCAGGGGCTGGGGAAAAGGAGACACAAATCAATGGAGCACAGAGGATTTTGGGGCAGTGAAACTATTCTGTGGGATACTATAACATTACAACATATCGCCTTTTAGATTGGCTTTTTTCCCTTAACAATATGCATTGAAGATTTCTCCATGTCTTTTCAAGACTTGATAGCTCATTTTTAGATATACCACAGTTAAAGGAGGTTATTTAATATATTTTTAATGTAAAAACTTCTTTTGAAAAACTCATTGATCATAAAATATATTACACACTCCACTTCTGTTAACTTTTATCCTTTCTTCTTTAGGCAAAAGTAACTCTCTTCTCTTAGCCATTAATTTTAATTACTTCATTTCTCTCCTTTGAAATTTCTTCAAGTTGTCAGAAAGAAAATACTACTATGGGATGCTGGCCCAGTGGCATAGTGGTTAAATTCACACACTCTGCTTTGATGGCCCAGGGTTCATGAGTTCGGATCCTGTGTGTGGACATACACACTGCTCATGAAGCCATGCTGTGGCGGCATCCCACATACAAAATAGAGGAAGATTGCACACATATTAGCTCAGGGACAGTCTTCCTCACACACACAAAAAAACTACTACTAAATATGTTATCAATAGCTGTTATTTATTGTATACCTACCATGTAGTCTCTGAGAAGAGAGCTAGCTGCTTCCTTTACATTTTCCTTAATACACACTATGCTATACAGTATTTGAATCTCTCTTGCTCCAAAGCTGATACTTTCTCTACCTCTCCATGCCTAACATCAGCATTTCTCCCACCTCCAAGTGCTCTGATAAAAGTATGACCAAAATTAATAAAACTGTAATAATTCATATCATTTATACGATCTACATATGTATGTCCTTATACTTTTGCTCCTGAAGTTTACTGTCCCCCAAATACTCTTCTACCTTTTACTCCAAATCACATTCTTTCTTCAAGAATTTGCTTAAGCACCATGTTTTTGCATAAAGCCTCCTCTAATTGCTCCACTTTGCAATGAACTCCCCCTTTGAATTAGACAAGATTCATTGGTCATCTTATCTTCTGCCCCTGAAAGGAGCAGCCTGTGTGCCCTGTAACCCCCTATCCTAGGCCCTGGCTGGAGTCAATTGGACTGGGGGCAGGTGGGTCGGGGTTGGGGGAGAGGGCACACTTGACTCAAGGCCAGAGAACACATTGGCTGACCAGTGGCCAATCTCTTTCTCTCTCTCTCTCTCTCTCTACTATCTCTCTCTCATTTAAATTATGAGCCAAAGAGACTCCGTCAACCTGCAGCAGGTGCTTCAGCTGAAAGTTCACCTAGACTGTGAGGAGAAGTAAAAGAGGAAACCATTCTGCAAAGATGAGCAGGATGACAGAGCAGTGGGTCAAGCCAGAGAAGTCAGAAACACTGCAAACTAAAGAAAGAGAAGGAGAAAGTTGCTTCCATCCCAGACTCCTTAGGTGTCAGCTCCAGCTCTCAGGAGGCCCCCGGCCCACAGTTGCAGAACATCTCCATATCCTCATGTCTCAGGCTTTCAATTGGACCTAATGTGAACAAGTTCTTGCACTCAGATGATTAGCCATCCTTCTCCAAATTCCTATTGAATATACAATTAATATTAAAAACAGTCTATTACTTAATTTTACCTGATGTCTTACATCATTCTCTGTTTCTTTTATATATATATATATCCTGTCCCACAAAATAAATTATAAACAACCTCAATGAAGAACCATGACATATTTTGGGTTGCCGTTTAATTGGTTTTGCTCCTTAAGACTTAGCAAGAACTACGTAAATAGTGAATGTTCAATAAAATTATAATTTTTCACAGTTATACTGCCTTTTTAAGTTACAAAACTATATTACTACTTCATAATTACTAAGCAGTCCATAGAAGTCTGTGCCACCTCATTCAGATGCATTCATCCCCATCAGTAGCATCATATCTTGTATTTCTGAGATTCATGGATTTTCTTGACCAAATAAATTATCTCCTTCTTAAAATCACTTAACTTCATCCTGAACATGTCATCTGGTTTATAACTTGCATTGTAATTTGTTTGAGTCAAGTGCTGTTGCCCCCAACAATTTGATATTTTTAATAGACTATATTCACACTATCTTAGTCTACTAAATATAATCAGCAAGATATTAAATAATAATAGCTAACATTGTAAATCCAAAAGAGAGAAGACTATAAACAAACAAATAATCAGGGGTGACACAGTTGATACTTTTTTTAAATAAAATATCTTTAAGAAAAAAAAATCAGAATTCTACTGCATCTACCTGAATTCTATGACTTAGTATTTTTTTTAATTAAAAAACAAATCACATATGTGGGGGCATTTCCGTGATTTTTTTCCCCTAAGACCTCTAATGGCTGCATTCCAGCGGCAATGATGAAGACAGTAACTTTCATCCATGCAAAACGAAGGTCAGCCAGGTGACAGAAAGCGGGAAATAAAGCTTTTCTTATCTTACGACTTTAGTAAAGCAGGAAGCTGGTTTATTTATTATATCAAGAAAACTTCCATTCTTTTCTAATATTTTTGAGCACCAGATTTGGGGGCCTTTAAAAAAAAAAACAAATCATGTCGGTCTAACTTGTGACCCTGACTCTGAGATGGCACTCATCGCTCTGCAGCTAATCAGGGGCCATTCTCCCAGATGGTCCATGACAGCAGAATATAAACAGAGCAGTGACCCCCTCATCCTCACATGCAGGGAGCACCCTGGCCTTTCTGTGATGTGGACAAAAGGACTGTGACAAAGAGATTTTAGAAATGTCTTTCCAAATGGAGATATTCCGGCACACGTACAAATATCTTCAGGCTTTCCAAAAACATCCCCATCTAGAATGTAAGCCAACTTTTAAAAAATATCTGCAGATCACAGACATTAAGACATTTTTCTAAAGGAAACAAAATATAAAATTTCAGCAAAGTAGGTTTACTTAGATTATAGATAGAAGTTAGAAGGAAGCCATAGCTGAATATTTTTTTCCCTGGTAGAACCTAAGTCGGCCAAGCTAACAGCACTGATCCATAGAAAGAATTCCACATCTGGAAAATCTTTGCTCCATCTGTGGTGGGTTTTCAGCCTCTTGTTCTTTCTCTACCATTTCCCATGACTTCAGCTTACCTCGCTTTTGTTTTTCTTCAGTGAAATTATTTAACCCTTAGCGGTTTTGGGCTTTTGATTTGTTTTGTTTTATTTTGTTTTGTTTTTAAGAGGAAGGAGAGCAAGAGAATACCTCACAATGGTTTTGTGGTTCTCTAGAATTTAGCCTTATTTATATTTCTTTAAGTGTCTACATAAATGATATAGAGAGTAAAAAATATAAACATCTGATTGATGCTATGGTAGACACAGTGCTCTGACTTGTATTTTAATGGATTTAATATTAATATTAATTTTCCAATTTGAGAGTCTTATCTTGTCTGTCTCAAATAATAGAAGTTAATACCAGAGAGCACACAGATAAACTTACATATTCATATCCTAGTACTCATTGATATTCCTAGCATTTCGTCTCATACTATCAACAGACATCCATGCTCACGTCCTCTTTGAAGCCTTCCAAGGTCTCCACTACCCTGAAATCAGCCCTTTTCCCCGGAACTCTCAATACTATACTTGAAGTTCTCATAAGGTTTTTTTTATTATTATTATTAAGATTATGATAGTTAACAACTTTGTGAAATTACAGTTGTACATCATTATTAGCCATGTTGTGGGTACACCACTTCACCCCTAGTGCCCTCCCCCCAACCCCCTTTCCCCTGGTAACGACCGATCAGTTCTCTTTGTCTATATGCTAACTACCGCCTATGAGTGGAGTCATACAGAGTTCGTCCTTCTCTGTCTGGCTTATTTCACTCAACATAATACCCTCAAGGTCCATCCATGCTGTTGTGAATGGGACGACTTTGTCCTTTTTTATGGCTGAGTAGTATTCCATTGTATATATATATACCATATCTTCTTTATCCAATCATCAGTTGCTGGGCACTTAGGTTGATTCCATGACTTGGCTATTGTGAATAATGCTGCGATGAACATAGGGGTGCATGGGACTTTTGGAATTGCTGATTTCAGGTTCTTAGGATAGATACCCAGTAGTGGGATGGCTGGGTCATAAGGTATTTCTATTTTTAACTTTTTTCTCATAAGGTTTTTATCCCTTTATGCCCTTTATTATGATTATTAAGGCTTATTTTTCCCTATTATATAATAAAATCCATGTCTGATTTATCTTCGAATGTCTTGCATATAAAGAACACTCAATAATTTTTTGATTGAAAGAAAAATGGCATTTTTAATTAAAAAGAAAGGCGTATCCTCTTAATGCAATGTTTGTTAAAATGTGCCTCATAATTTTCTAGAACACTTTTTTAAAAATTCAGATTCTTGGATGCCTCCAGGCCTGTTGAATCAGAATCTCTCAGGCTCAAGATTCCTAAATGTAACATACCCTCTAGGGTATAATTTCAATATGTACTTCAAAGTTTGCATGCATAACCAAATCATAAGGGATAAGAAAAATTAACATGACACTGAATGGCTAGCAAAAGGTCATATTTTATTATAAATATAACCAGAAATATTTCTGAATATATGTTTTTATCAGTGTGCTGGGCTTATAAAACTGCTTAAGACACTACCCTCAAAGAGTTTATAGTCAAGGTGAGAGAAAGGATATACACATATGAACAGTTTATTGAACAACCAAAGTAATCAAAGATGCCCTGTTGTGTCATCTGGTTTCACATACTTATCATTGACCAACCGACTCATTATCCAATCAACTAAAGACAACAAGGTTTTAAAGCAGTGGAAATAATTCCATAGGCACATGATAGGGAGACAAAAAGAGAACAGAGACAATGCAATAAGAAGCTAAATGTCTCATTATTCCACCACTCACTTTCAATAAGTAGATGTTTATTTGGATCAGGTTCTTGTTTTATATATAAATTTCTCTATATCCCACAACCCCCTCCTCTCCCAGGGCTCAACGTCACCTTAGAATAGCCCAGCTAGTATTATCAAGCACCCAGCTAACAGGAGTTCTCATCTCTGTGAGACGGACAATTTGGGGCAGTGAAGGAGTAGAACGCCATGCAGTGGTAAAACTGGATGAATGCCTTAGGGAAAAGGAAGAGATCTCAGGAGTGAAGATGTTCAGAAAGGGGCATGAGGGAATGACACAGGCAAACATTACCTAATTTGCTATTTTGTAATCTAGAAACAGCCCAAGTGTCAGCGAAAAACCACTATTATATAGTGCTGAAAACTGACATATATGTTATAATTGTTAGCAAGGCTACAATCGTCAGCTTCCCCTCAGTGGACCCTATTACCCCTACTCCAGGTTAATCCAAGTCCAGCCAAATGTCAGCCCATCCAATTCTCTTCTGTACCCTCTTTCTCTCCCACTTCCTCTCTCTTAGAAAGTTGAGGGCCAGTGATAAAGGGCAAAAGGATAGGAATGAGCGATGTTGATATGTGCTGCTTTTCTTGCCTCTCCTGTTCCGTGGTCTCAGAATGTCCTTGTCCTAGATCTTGAGATCACATCCCTTGAGAATGCTTCCAGCCTGTCAAGCAAGATAAGTGGTAAAAGCTAAGCGGTAAGATACTCAAGAGACTCTAGACATTTAGTTGAGAGAGGTCACCTGGGCTGGAGTGGTCCAGAGAAGATCTGGAGAAAAAGAAAGCTTCGAAAAACGGGAGAGGAAGATCTGAGACATTTCTAGGCAAGGAAAATAGTGTTGGCAAAGTCAGGACAGTGCGAATGCATGAGGCGCGGTGATGCAATTGTGCAGCCCAGCCAGCTGGAGCATGGAGTTTGTGTTTGGAAGGAGAGAAGACTGGAAAATGGGATGGGTCCAGACTCCAAGAGGCCTTGGAGAGTGATTATAACTTTTACGAAGTATAGTAAATCTTATTAAATTAATCAGTGGTATTACCCCAGCTGCAAACATCAAGACATCCTTATTCTTAACTCTTTATTAACAGTAAAAGAAAAAGAGGCAAAAACAGTTTTTTTTTTTAAATGATGCACTACAATACTAGAAACCCATTAGATAGATAAAAACTATAATCACTATTGATAAAGGACTTTTAATATGTATACATCACAGGGGGCTTGCTGACGAGGTTGGAAAAAAATCAAAGGATTTTGAGTTATGCTTTTGCTTTTGGCGAGACACTTTTAAAAACTGAGTTCTGCTTTATCATAATGTAACCCTTGCTCATGATAATAAATAACAAGTGACACCATTAAGATAAAGAAGAGATAACATATGAATTTAGAGAACTAAAGAAAATAGCTGCTTCTAAAGATCTCCGATTTTCTAACTGATTTTGGAGCAAATCTTCATCCTAAGAAATGCTAACCATTTCCTCAAACTAGCTAGATAAAAAGGAGGTTTACTTTAGAATAATCATATTTCACACTTAAATGACTAAATTGCCTGATCTATTTCCTGCCACCACCTACCCTTTGTTTTTCTTTGACTATTTCAGTTTTTGATGTTCTTGCATCATTAATGATCTCTAGTCTCCATGCCAGATAGGAACCACTCACTGGGCATGAAATTCCAAAGGCAGAAATACTTCCATTTCTTTTAAAAGTCTTTTATTTGTTTGATTTCCAATTTGAGATATTAACAATACATACTATGCTGCTCTTCCACATAAAGAACAAATAGCAAGCAATATGCAAATATCAACAATTGTTTAATTCAGAAGCTGATTGAAAACTTCACAAAACTGATTTGCCCTTTTTCTCTATCTAGACACAAGCAAGATAAAGTCCCATTTATTGAAATACTCAAGCAACCATCGTCTCTAGATATTTTATACATTTATTTAGAGCAGGGTTTCCTAAACTATTTACGGTGAATGATTTTTTTTTCAGTCTCTTGTGGGCACATACTGTTTTAGAATATAATGAAAACAGATTACTAGAAAAATAAAATTGGGAAAAAAGCCCACGAAATATAAAAAATAGAAGCCAAAGTATTTTATCATGGGATTCAACGGATGGAAAATTACTCTGTCAAATTACTATAAGAAGTTTCAAAATGCTTCCTCTTGATTTCTGTGCTCATCTCTGACCATCTGTCCAGACCCTGACCAGCCGTTGGCCACACACTGACTAGTTTCAGAAACCAAGAAGCCCAAGGCAATAATCAGTATGAGTGAGAATTAGGGTCTGAACCCCCAAGTCTCAAAGTCAAGATTAGGGAAGCAGTGCAGGTACCAGCGTTCATTCATCGCCATCATGTTTCTTAAATCTATTAATGGGGGGTTCCTCCGCCAAAAAAGAAAAAACAAAGAGGAATTTGTTCAAAAGAAGTACTTGCTAAAAATCTCCCGTGCCCTTCCCCGTCTGCTTTTTCTCTGCAGCTGGGAGTATGCTTGACTTTCCTTCACGACAGATGCCCTCTTTCAGGTGAAATTTGCAGACTGTCAATTCCTGTACAGTTTAATCGATGCAAAAGAATCATGATGCTCCATCTCCCATAATTCTACTATTTTTCCTTTTCTCAAGGCTGTTCTTTTTTACTCTCTTTTCCTGACTTGTCTTTCTTTAGCTTTCTGTATGCTAGTCAGAAGAATAAGTGTTTCACTTTTCTTCTTTTTTCTTTTCTTGTTTCAAATATTTGGGAAGAAATTTTTAGCTTACTTTTTATCAGGAAGAGACTGTGAAATTGTATGTTCTTTTGCTGTTAATGTTATCAAAATGCCTATTTACTTAAATAAGCATTTTTTAAAGGTCCATTAGGTGCCCTGAAAATGAATATATATCCACACAAATAACATATCCTAATATAATAATTCAATCCAATAATAACCTACCTTTATTGAGTTGAAATGTTTTTATTGCTTTGGCTGAAAACATATCAATATTAATAACCTTGCATGAAATGATACTAATACTTATTCAATATAGAATAAGTCTTTCATGATGCCATTCTAATAAATTTTATTATTGATAATCTCTGAAGTGCCTTATTGTAAAACTGTCTCATATAATTTGATCCAATAGCACAGCACTGGCTCTGTCATTTCCATATGTACGTACTCCAAGCTGGCTATCATTCTTTAAGCAGCAATTTCCCCCCTCCTCTCTGTCAAGGTGTATATCTCATTTTTAGAGATTCAGAGTTCTGATATTTGCTAATGGCAGAGAATTTTCAGTGAGAGCAATATTTGAACACTAAACTTCTATTTCACTTCTATTTCTTCTGTTACCTCCATATACTTTATAAAATGCTTATTCATAAAATTCATTGGTTTTTTTCAATTTGGGGCTGTTTCTATTTGGCTTTTTTGATTTGTAGAAGTGCTTTCTTTATTATAGATATTAACACTCTATTGGTTATTAATGTTGCTAATTTTTCCTGTTTTTCATTTTCTTTTTTCTCATCCCCTCAAAAAATCCCTCACGCACGTTATGGTGAATCTCATCCCACCCTCACCCCCATCCCAACTTCTGGCCAGCACAGAGCTAGTCTCTGTCACTATAGTGGTAATTTTATGGATAATTTTATAGAATTATCTGCAAATGGAAAAAGGTGCTCTGAATATTCTCATACGTTATACAATTGTATACTCTTTTTATACAAACATATGCTATTTTTTCTCTTTAGTAATAGCTAGGAGGAGACAGTTGGTCAAGGGTATATTTAACTTTAAAAGAAACTTCCAAACTGTTTCCAAATTGTTAAAACATTTTACATTCCCACCAGCAATGTATAAGAATTCCAGTCACCCCACATCCTCTCCAATACTTGCTATGGTTAGTCTTTTTAATTTTAGTAGGTAGTGGTATCTCAATGTGATTTTAATTAACATTTCCCTAATGACTAATGAGGTTGGGCATCTTTTCATGTGCTTATTGCCCACTCATATATCTTCTTTTGTGAAGTGTCATTTCAAAACTTTTGCCCACTGGTTAAAATCTGGTTACTTGTCTTTTTGTTATTGAATGATAAGGGTTCTTTATATATTCTAGATACAAGTTCTTTATTAGATATGTGTTTTGCAAATATTTTCTCTTAGCTAGTGACTTGACTTTTTCTTTTCTTTGCAGCATCTTTAAAAAAACAAAGGTTTTTTTGTTCCAATTTATCTTTTTTTCCTTTATAATTCATGCTTATTAGGTGCTAAGAAAACTTTACCCAAGTTAAGGTCACAAAATTTCTTCTATGAGTCTTATAGTTTTACTCTTACATTTAGGTAAATGTTTGTTTAAGGTGTGAGGTAAGAGTTGAGGGTCATTTTTTTCCATATGGTTATCCAGTTGTCCCAGTACCACTTGCCCAAAAAGATTACCCCACTGACTTACCTTGGCATCTTTATCAAAAGTCAACTGAGTATATAGGATGGATATAGTTCTGAAATTTCTATTCTGTTTCATTGGTCTATATGTCTATCCTTAAATCAATATTATTTTGTCTTGATTACCGTAGACTTACAGTAAGTCTTGAAATCAAGTAGTGTAAATCCTCCAACATTGCTTTTCTTTTTCAAAATCTTTTTGGTTCATTTAGGTCCTTTGTATTTCCATATAAATTTTAGAATCAACTTGTCAGTTTTTCAAAAAAAATAACTTTCTGGAATTTTGATTGGTTTTATGTTGAATCTATACGTTAGTGTGGGAAGAACTGACATCCAAGTAATATTGAGTCTTCAAATCCGTGAACAGGGTATAGCTCTCTGTTTTATAGCATTGTGTACAGGTTTTTGTACACATATTTGTTAAATCTATCTCTAAGTATTTCATATTTTTTGGTCATTTTGTAAATGGCACTTATTTTAATTACTAATTGTTTATTGCTAGTATATGGAAATACAATTGATTTTTGTATATTGACCTTGAGTTCTGTGACCTCATTAAACTCACTTTTATTTCTCATTAATCTGACCAGAGATTAATCTATTTTATTGATCTTCCCAAAGAACCAGCTTTTGATCTTCTCTATTGTCTGTTTTCAATTTCCATGATTTCTGGTCTTATCTTTATTATTTCTTTTCTTCTCCTGGCAGATAAAGAACAGCCATCACTCTAGAACTAATTTAGCCCCACTCTTGAGGCATGACTCTTCTGGGGATTCCGCCCAATGCCTCGTGTTACATGGGGTCTCTTCATGCTGGCTGGTAGGAGCAGAAACTAATCCCAGCCCTGTGTAAGCTCCGGGAAGTGATCAACCTGCTGAGGTCCAATACTTCTTTCCTCAGCTTGGGACAGTTCCTTCTTACACCTGTGCTGACTAATATTTAGTCAAAGGCTTGAGGAGACCCTCTGCAGATCTGCATGGCCCACTCTCTATGCTGCTCCCTCTTCTTTGGTACTCTGACCTGCAAATTCCAGCTACCTCAGTCTCCGTAATCTCTGATCTCTGTCACCTCAAGATTGCCAGGTTATGTTTGATTTTCCTCTCTCTACTCTGGCCCAGAAACTACCCCTAGGCTGTAAGTTGGGGCAATGGTAGAGCTCATGTATTTTTTTTTTTTTTTAATCTTCTTTCAGAGATCACGATCCTGTGTTGCCTGTTGTGCAATTTCTAAAAAAAATATTGTTTTGTATTTTTTTTGCATGTGTGTGTGTGTAGGTGTGTGTGGGTATATGTGATATGTGTGTGTGTGTATGTGTGTGTGTAGGTGTGTGTGGGTGTATGTGTGTGTGTGTGTAGGTGTGTGTGGGTGTATCAGCAGGATCCTTTCATGGGCTGAAGCTAAGTCAACCTGTAAAATAGCTTTTTACAAAAACATTCAAGCCTGTTGGTACTGGCAATGGGGTCTTGTCACAATATATGACATTTATTAATAATATGGTTGAAAAGGTGTAATCAACAGGTTATATTAACATAGAAAAATATTTAGGCTCCTGTTGTCCGACTTTGAAATTATCCCTGAATGTACATGCTTGAGTATATCACTCAGCCATTATCCAAAATTGCTTTTGATTTTATTATTACTGTAGCATGTTATTTGAGGTTATTGATAATTATTATAATCCAAAGGATAACCACATCTGGCATTCTTCATGGAGATTTGTGGTAGTAAGTTTACATGAAAGTAAAATAAAACATCTGAATATTTTGTTTGTTTCTCAGAAAGAAGTCTTATAATTCAAAATAAGCAAGAGGTTGGTTTTTTGGTCTCAATCTCAATATAAAGATACACAAAATAGCTAGTAGGATTTGAAACAAACATAATTTAAAAGCAATTCAAGTAGCCATGACATACTGTAAATCTGAGTGAGCAGAGAAATTATATCACCATAATTCTATGCCATAATGCTGGGCTCCTTTAATTAATAATATACTGGAATTTTACACTATGAAGAATAAAGGATAAGAAGGAATAAAAGGAAGACTAAAAGAATAAAAGGAAATGAAGAATAAGGGAAAAGAAATTATTTCCTCCTAAAGTTTTAACTGTATCTAAAATCTATTTTACCATTAGAGAGCCTATTCTTTGCTAAGGCAATAAAAAATTATAGACGTATTATCTTTTAGCATAGATATTGGTGAGAACCCTTGTCGATTTTTCCATAGAAATTAAAAATATTTTAATCTTCTGAAATCATGACATAGAAGAAAATCTGAAATCATTGCATTAAAAAAAAATTCTGAGGGCATGACTACTTTCTCTTTCCGTTCTCCAGGATATTTTCTTTTGAGGAAGATTAGCCTTGAGCTAACATCTGTGACCGTCTTCCCCTATTTTATATGTAGGACGCCAGCCACAGCATGGCTTGATGAGCCGTTGTAGGTCTGCACTCAGGATCCAAACTGGTGAACCCCAGGCCGCCAAAGTGGAGCATACAAACTTAACCACTATGCCACTGGGCTGGTCCCCATTCTCCAGTATCTTTTATTTCCTATCTCTCTGCCAAAAATTCCAGTATATAAAACTAGAGTCAACTATACAAAATGGAAAAGAAATAATTGAGAGATGAGTAAACCAAAACCAACAAATGAGTAACTCCAAAGAGGTATGTTCAAAGCAACTTGAAAGTGTACAAATGGCCAATATATTTACTAATAATTAAGATTCTGTTATGGTAATTTTTTATAAGTGGAGTGAGACCATTTGCCCAGTAGAGTTGGTTAACCTTTTACTCCACTTCGAATAGGAAAGGTGAGGTCCCACTCTTTGTGATTCTGACATCCTCCACTTCCATCTGCCCCTCTGGACCAGAATCAGTGATCTAGTCAATTAACTCATCAGCAATTGTGAAAATGCTGTCCTGAGATCACAAAGCAGGACTGAAATTAAGTCTCTGTCTTAGTCCATTTGCACTTCTATAACAGAATACCATAGGCTGAGTGGCTTATAAACAACAGAGATTTATTTCTCACAGTCTGGAGGCTGCAGAGTCTAAGATCAAGGTGCCAGCAGATTTGGTATGTGGTGAGGGCCCATTTCCTCATTCATAGACACCACCTTCTTGCTGAGCCCTCACATAGCAGAAGGGACAAGGGAGCTCTCTAGAGTCTCTTTATAAGGACACTAATCCCATTTATGAGGGCTCCTCCCTCATGACCTAATCACCTCCCAAAGGCCCAACCTCCAAATACCATCACACTGGGGGTTAGTTTTCAACATACGAAATTTGGGGGGAAACAAACATTGTCTGTAGCAGTTTCCTTTCTCACAGATAAGGTGGCTTTTCTCAGTCCAGGTGAAGAACTTTGTTTCAGAAAGCACAGGTAGTAAGGAGATTCAGAGTCGGAAAGGAAATAAGCTAGTCAGGAAGACAAGGAAGTCCTCTCTTTCCTAATATTCACTTCCTGTTCTGTTACACCCTTTCCTCTTATACATTTATTCAACAGTGTGCCCCTAACAAGTTGATTTTACTCTGAAAGATAGTCTGATTTGGGTATATGTCAGTAGTTGGAGAGAAATAGTCTCGGAACTTCTTTGATCACTAATTCCCATCAGTACAATTTTCTGAGTGTAGAACCCCAAGAAATTTATTTATTTATAAATTAGACCCATAAATCACTGTACCTATGTGCTTCATACATTAGACAAAAATAGAAATATTTAAAGAACCGTATACATAGATCTGGATATAGATTCTCAGATTTTCTTCCTGCCTTCCAAGAGGAATCTTGTCTGCCCCCAGGTCAGAGATCATCGATTTGAAGAAAATCAACACTGTGGTCTATTCATCTATAACATAGCAATCGATAACGAATAGATAGAGTGAGCAACCTGGGCTTGAGCCCTTTGGTGGGGAACACTTAACAGAGTTTATCACAAAGGAGATTCTCAACCAAATTTAGTGTAATCCTTAGGGTTCCAAATGCAGAAGCAGATTAAGAAATAAAATTGCCACTTGCAGCAGAGCAAATGTGCTGAAGATGGCCATATTAAATAAATATTTCAAAATGAAAACAATAGCAGCAACATGTAACCTACAGGCTGGGTGTTATTAATTGGAGTAAACAGAAACCATTTACAATTCTTTAAAGTTACAGAAACTTCATACTACGAATTCTTCTTGTCGTGGTTTATTGGATACCTACATATTGGAGAACTCTACTATTGTGGAGTTACAGCCCTTCAGGCAGACTTATTATGTACTAAGCCTGCTGGCCTGTTGCAGGAGCGGAATCACTCACAGGGCTTAACCAATTGGGGTTTTAATAATTTCCTCTCTGTGCCAAAGACCCAAATCCAAGCATGGCATTGCTCCAATAAACTTTCCATTTCCCATCATTATTCACATTATTTTGAAAGAAGCTATTAGCGCCTTGGGTAGTCCTAAATCTTCTAATTGCTCCAAAGATTTAAATGAGTTGCATCAACAAATGACAGTGGCTATAAGACCGAAGTGGATTGATGCTACATGGACTTGGAAAATAAGATGTCCCTAACATTAGATCAAAGCAAATGGGACCTAGAAACACTATAAAATTTAAGTTTTTGTTTGCAGTAAGAAGATAAAATTTATAAGTTAGATAAAATTAGATAAAATCTATAATACATTGCCAAATGGTTTTCTTAGATGGAAAATATTAGGGACTCACTGGAGCCAGAATATGTAGCTTAATATATGACAAGAATCTGTGCTCTCCAGGGATCTGGGAGAGATTGCAAAGCGCCCCAGGTCAAAGAGCGACTCCACTAATAGCTGAAACAGTCCTTTATCACAAAAATAAGAAAGTGAGAAGCTATCAAAGCATAATGTCACCATTTTCTTTTCTCTTATAATTCCCAGTGGGATCTTGAAAAGAACCAACAGACTTCTCACGTTCCCACTTCCCCCATCTGCCAAGCTGAGACAACGCTAATTATCACATACGGTCCTCACCCCTCACAGTTAGAAAAGACTTGGATTATTTGAAATCCGTGGAAATACAACTTGAAGAATTATTCTATAAACAGTGGATTCTAAAAAGCACTTTTTCTGCGTGGAACATTTCTAGTGGCCAATAAATACAGAAAGCAAGCAAAGAAACAAGAATAATTTAAAATTGGCTGTGTATAGAATGGTTTTGACACCATACCCATGACATGTGGCTGAGATTCATCCACAAGGAGTTGCAATATCCTCACAGTGAAAATTGGATTGAGTTTTCAGAAGTAATGGGCCAAGGTCCCAGCCCTTCTGTGGGTTATGGTAAAATTAATAATTAAAGCCCACCTTGCTTGAAAACATTTAGGTATGCTGCCCCTCTCCGATAGCCTGTCAATAAAAGTTACGTTTATGTTTCCTTTTTTTTTTTCCTGTAACATAAAAAACCTCTTAGAAAGATGGATCATTCTACCTAATGGAACCTGTACTTAGAATCCATAGGTTTTTCCAGCACCTTCTGAGATGAGCTACAATGAAGAACTGGGGGTGTTGTCCTGGAGAGCGAGTATTGCAGAGGAGAAGGGCGGTCTTTCTGGAACCCTCTGGAGATCATACCTGAGTGTCCTATCATTAAAGAGTATGCATTGACTAGGCCTTAATTCTCTGGACTCACTGCCTTGCAATTTCCATAGCTGGAATCACCTAAGACTCATCTGAGACTCAGCCTTCTTCCACACACTGGATCCAGTTGGTGATTTTATTTGGCTAAGAGTAAGGAGCTTCGGCCCATAGCTTAGTATCAACTGAGGTTAACACTGATGGGTCATTATCATCTTTGTCATTAATTTATGACCAGTCAAGTTGATTGAGAGGCTAATGAGTTTTGGATGCAGACAGCACTGGGTGTGAATCCTGGATCTGACGTTTATTATCTGAGCTTCCTCGAATCTCTTCTTTCTGAGCTTCAGCTTCCTCATCTCCCGAGAGGAGATAATAACATTTATCCCGGTCTACACATGTGGATCTATATACAGTGCTGGAAGAGTTTGTGGTACGTCATAGGTACTCAACAAATGCTATTTCCCCTTTATTACTCCCCCGTCTGTGTTTAGGAATAGAAAAGCTTCATGCCATTATAGTCAGTCGCTTTGCATGCTGGGAATGATTGATTGTATATTCCTGACACTGTCGTAGATCTTGTTGGAAATTTAGGTGAGGCCAGTACCTAGGAAGAGTTAGAAGTCCAGGCTACGTTTTCTATCTGGGTATTCCCATGACACCTTGCACATGCTTCTATCGTGGAATTTATCATGCTGTTTTGAAATTATTTGTGGCCCATGTGACTTCTCCTTGAAGTCAGAATCGATGCTTTATTCAGCCTCAACTTCCCCAGGCCTAGCACAATGTGGGGGTCACTGCTCATGCTATGGTGACTTCATGCTGTTCCTCTGTAAAAGGGGTCCACATAGACCTGTCCTGTTCAATCTGACCAGGAAATGAGTCAACCTGTTTCAAACTGCCCAGACCTCTTTGAAGGAGAAACGTGTGCACGCACGCACACACACACATACACACACACACACAGACTTTGGGGACTTTGTTTTAAAACGGAACCAGGTATTAGATGATAACATTTTTTGAAATTTTTTATGGAGAATTTCCTTGGAACTGATTCCCCTATGCACAGAGGTCTACATACCTCAGCAGTCAGCGCTCACGGCCTCCTGATCTATGCCCAGCCCAATGATGAAGCAAAAAAGGAAATATCTACCAAGAAGCACATTTTCAGTTGGAGAGACTCATGAGCTGTCACCCTTTGGGAACAATACAATTTGGGACACATGGGTCACTAATAAGCAGTGGTTTTAGTGGTGATAACTCGTGAGCATAATATCACTATTTTAATTATCATCTTTCGTATAATTAAGTTGTCAGAATTGCAGGGGAAGGAGGGTACGTGCGATAA
The DNA here is from genome assembly GCF_041296265.1 of Equus caballus. Classification (NCBI taxonomy): domain Eukaryota; kingdom Metazoa; phylum Chordata; class Mammalia; order Perissodactyla; family Equidae; genus Equus; species Equus caballus. The sequence goes on along the minus strand of NC_091710.1, from coordinate 34,423,608 downwards.
AAATTTGGAGACTCAGGGAGATCAGAGTGGGTTGAAAATGATTTCATGTATCAAAATAATTATGATAATAATTAGCCTTTGCATGATACCTTGCAATTTACAAAGCGCTTTTACAGCATTGTCTAATCTCACAAAGGTTATGAACTGGCCCTTAGACACGATCTCATGCCAATATTAAGGTTCCATGCCAAACCTTGAGAGTTACAAGATGGGATGTAGGGGACAGTGGGGAAGGAGAGGGTTCATAATGCATTAAAAGGCAGAAAATCAGCCAAATTCATTGGCAGAGAAATAGATTTATTTGGCATTTTAGAAACTCGAAAACACATCTTGTAAAAGAAGCAGTTGGCCCATATTTTGATTTCATGATGCTTGGCATTTTTCTTCATTCTTTTGGGGTGAGTTTTTGACATGCAATTGCAATGATGAAATTTGCTTGCTTGGAACTGAAAGATTCACAAGACCGGGGTACATTTGAACCTTATTTAGAGGCAAAATCTAGAATTATTGGATTAAGCTACTGATTATAAGGAGAAGCATAGTTATAGGGAAAATATGAGGAGTTGATTGATATTTCGTTTAAAACTCAAGTCTCCATTTCCCAGAGAGAATCCAGTTTGATCCCCAGGATGCACCCTACAGCTCTATCTACCTTCCCACAACCACAAGTAAAGGTTGAACTTTCTATCTCATAAACAGCATAATCGAAAGCCAGGCCTTAATAAAAGCCAAATAAGTTAATCAAATGCAAATGGCAATGAGAATTAGCCTTGAAAACTGAAGAGAACCCTGCCTGCCCCTCCTCCTCTCCCTCCCTCCCTCCCTCCCTCCCTCCCTCCCTTTTTTTGCCTCCTGCCCTGCCTTTCCTTCAAAAATGCAAGGTGACCTGGATGGCTGGGGAAGAAGAGACCTGTTATTCAAGAGACGAACAGCCCAGCCTGTACCGAGTCGAGTGATTGGACGACACAGGGAGCTAGAATCATCTAGATAGCCACGAAGGCAGCTCGAGAGCTGCGCGAGCGTGTCGCTGGCTCAGGGGTAAGCCCTTCCAGATGTGGCCGCCGCGCGCGCCTGGCGGCGGGCCAGCAGCCGCCTGCAGCCGGCGCTCCCCGGGCCGCAGCGCGAGCCGCAGTGCCGGCGGCCTGAGCGCGCAGCCCCGCCGCGGGCCGGGGACAGCCATCTGCAGCAGGACGAGAGGATGGTCGCCGCGCCGGGGCTGCGCTGAAGTCCTTTGCGGGTGATCAGGGGAGCTGAGGCCCGCGTGATGGCTCAGCCCCTGAGAGCCCCTCTCCGGAGGTCCTTTAGCGATCACATCCGAGACTCCACGGCTAGAGCCCTGGATGCTATTTGGAAAAACACCAGAGACAGACGGCTGGCAGGTGAGGGGCGAAGGCGTGGGGGGTTGGGGTTGGGGTGGGGGCAGGGGGTGTGGGGATGAGAAGTATTAGAAGGAAAACAATTAAATACACGGACGCAGTTATTAACTCGGATAATTGATGATCTCATCAGCTGGGTAAAGTTCATCCGTGTCATGGTAATGATTTCAGTCTCCCATCCTCTGATATTTAACGTTTCTGGAGTGGTTTGGTTTTTTTTTTTTCACTCTAATGCCTCTCTGGGTTTTGGTCTGATTCTTTCTAGATAAGGTTTTATGAGAGTTTTTTTTTTTAACCTTGAAAATAAAAGCAAGGTCCTTTTTGAGCGTCGGGCAGTCAGTGGTGATGAACAACCGCAGGCAGAAGCACGCAGATCTGTTGCGCTGGGGAGGGTCAGCTGTGGAGCTGGCTTGGCTGAGGTGGCCTGGCGCTGTGTGCAGGAGAGGGGCCTGGAAGGGCTGTGTGTCAGTGGAGTAATCTGGGCTGCCCAGTGAAAGCCTGCTGGTATTTCCTCTGGCAGCCTGGAGCTGCTCTGAGTTCCAAGAGGGTGTCAGGTATGCTAGAGGCAGGCATTTGAAATATAATAAAACATAAATACAGTGGTGCAATTCAAGTGTTCTAGGGCTCATGTGACAGCGACGAAATGGCACACTGTGTGTTAAGAGGTCCGCTAAGGAAACAGGAACTTCCCCCTGGTTCTGGAATTAAGAATGTTCATAAACTGATGTAGAATAGCATCTCACAGTAACAAAACACCTCTCCCAATCCAGGAAAGGTATCCCAGTGGTGTTTGATGGCTCCTTCTTGTTTGTTCTCTAAATCTGTATCCTTATGTCATCTTCATGGATGGGTCAAAGATTATGTTTTCTTAACCTTTTTGGTTAATCCAGTTGTTTTTCATATACTGAATGAAGTTCTGAATTGTTAAAAACATCAGAAGTGGCCTCCGAGTATTGATCCAGATTTCTGTGCCGTGTGTTCTTGATAAAAGGTCGTTCGACTTTCACATAATTGTCCTGATGTGACTTGAAGGGGGGAAATTTAAGGTTTGTGATGGTGATAAAGCAGATTATGAAGATAACATGCTAGTTACAATACCATCATAGGCTGTAAGGCTTTACTAAGCGCTCATGAAAATCTTTCTCTCTGTTAAACCGAACAATATTGCCCAGGACTGGGAGAGAGTAAACAATGTCAAGTCTAAGAGAGCAAAATATTTTAAATTTAATTTAACCATTTTCTTATCGCTTTAGAGTAAAATGTGATACCTTAAATCCAACTTTCTGAGAATTTTTTAAGGTGTTTTATCTAATGATGATAATTTGCAATTGACCAGAGGAAGTTTAGGAAGTAAAATTCACAACTATAATTGGTTGACCTTAAAAAAAAAAAGTAATTCCTTCATTATCATCTTATTTGTCAAATCCATTGTCTCAAATGGAAAGATTCCGGAAATAATGTCTTCTTAAGGATAACACAAAAATATATATTGTGGTTTGGGGTTTTAATTTGAGAGTAAGATTAATTTAAACATTTCTGCTTCCCTTGTATATTCTCTTATATAAGATTTCCTCTTATATTTTCATAACTGAGGAGCTTTTGACAACTGTTGACCTCTAAAAATAAGGATATTACCCCTGGAAAGTTGCTGTCTCTTTCTTGTCATTTGTATACATTAATGGTCTATACGGAGTCAAAAATTTAGCATCAGATGAAAAACACTTGGAGAAAAATAGTTACTTTTTATGTGTGATGAAAAATTAAACATTTCCACAGCTCTAATAGCAAATAGGATTTTTGCTGCTCCCGGTCCACTGAAGGAAGAAATTCTTTCTATTGCCGGGATTTTCTAAGATGAGTACGACCTCCTAGGTAATTCACACAGTAGAGAATCAGGAACTACAGTTGAAAGGAAAGGACTTAGGCTACTGATGGCCGACTCTGATTACTGGGTCTTCCCCAGTGCTTGTCACGTGGCTCATAGCTCAATGGGTGTTTGTCAAATGGAGTCTGATTTGGTGCATATCCAAACCCCAAGAGCACTTACATCTTTCCTTTGCCTCAAACTTCTCCTCTGCACCCAACCTTCCCACTGACCAAAGGCTGAATAATAGCTGTTAATTATCCACAAAAAGTCACCTTCTCGAACACCAGATGCAGTCTTGATTGTACGTCAGACCACTTTGCAGAATGGAGGGCGGGGGAAAGTCCAAACCTCCCACTTCACTTTATGTTGTGAAATTAATCAGGTGACAGGTAAAAAGTGTTTTGAAGCCTCTGGCGGAACATACTTCTGTTAATAGCACCTGAAATGCTCTCTCCGTGATGATCATTACCTTGATGACTTTCATCGAGTTTCTCAAAAGCTCATCTGAGATTTCAGTTTCTTCCAGAGGTTTGATCGGACCAAAGTGTTTGGCCATGGGACAAAGTTTTAAGTGTCCTCGGTAGGTGTTTTCTCTCTCAATCAATCTCTTTCTCTCTCTCTCTCTCACACACACACACACACACACACACACACACATGCACACTATGTAACTTACCAATTCCAAGTTCTTCTGTCTCAAATAACGTCATGTGCAAAAACTGCCATTTACTTCCCCTTGCCTAAACTTCCTTCTATATAAAACAGGGATTTCATCTGTTATTTTTAAGGACCCGCAGCCTTATATAAACAAAATACAGAACTGCTGCTAGGAGAAGGCCTTCCACTTGTGTGGAGTGACAGAAGAGACCGTCTTAACTGCGTCCTCCTTTACATGTAATTGCCGTTTTCTGCCCAACCACAGCCCATAGGGGTTTCTCTTCCTCCCATCCTCTCTCCAAACATTCTTCCCAACCCCACAGGTCCACTGTCTTCTTTCTTAAGAGCAGAGGATGGCATTGAGTTTTCAGGGAATTAGAACTTTGAGGTTGACATTGGGTGACGGATGGGGCAGACAGCCCTTCTCTGGACGAATTGTGCATCCATCTTAAACCTCCTCTGTGTCCCTGCTACTCCCCTAGTGCCACCTCCCTCCCCTTGGTTACAGGGACATATGGCTTCAGGGTGCATTTCATTCCTGAAAACCCGTTGCCCCTTAATCCTTTCACATAGGGCTTTTTAGCCTTTTTCGTGCCAGTAGATCTCTTTAGCATTCTGCTGAAGCCTGTGCATCACTTCTCAGAATAATATTTTTAATGTATAAATAAAATACATAGAATTATAAAGGAAACCAACTATAGTGAAATATAGTTATCAAGGTATCCCAAACAAAAATTTGTGATGTAGTAGTATAACATGAATTAATTATATAACAAGATAATGTGTTTAAAATATAAGGAAGTAAATTAAATATTTTTTAAAGATACCAGTGTGTAGATTGTTATTGCTTAGCTAGAATAAGAGCATTGGACTGAACTGTCTGATTCATCTCCTTGTCACCATTGTGAATAGGAAATCCTGGGGAGCAACATCCACATCTAGGTCATCAGTGTGCAAACCTTCAGCTTTACTGTTTGGTGGCCGAATGGGGCCAGCAATGTCACAAGAACATCTGTGGACAGAAAAACTGTATCCTGTATGATCTGGAGTGGATTTGATAACTCCCATAACTGTGGAGTATAAATGGTATTTTGTGCTGTCTACAGCAACTGCAATGTGATATGGAACAGTCTAGTTTCTATTGGTAATAAAGCCACAAGGACAGCTAATACCACTGCATGGGGGAGTGGCAGTTTGTCAACATTCGTAATTGGAAGAAGTGCTAAATTTCAGTTAGAGTGTAGTGAAAATAAAAATGTAATTTTTTTCTCATCCAAGTTCACGGACACCCTGAATTCTCTCCATAGACCCTAGATTAAAAATCCCTGCCTACTACTCACTGTGGCTTTCAAATACTTCCAGTCAAAAATTCTTCTAGACTGAGATGCTGGGCTGTCATGCATGAGATGGCTGGAATTCCTTGATGTGTGGTTGACAAAGCTCCACAAACAAGTTTGGACTGATGTACCAATAAGATTGCCTCTAAGGAAAAATAAAAGAAACTAAAATTCAGACTAGAAAGTGGCTGAGAGACTGAAGATAAGGCAAAACCCGGAATACACGTGTACAGGAGCTTTCATCAATTTGGAAAGTGAAATGAATAAATAAACCAAAAAGAAATTAAATATTAGTGTTTATTTAACAACACCTAATAAGATGAGAAAAACATATGGTGTAAAACACACTGATGTAAAAAAAAGGATTCAATCTATTCACTTAGAGAAACATGACGTAGAAGGGGAAAACTCTAAATGCCTCAACCTACTACGAGACACGTGGGACTACTTTGATAACTAAACGTTTAAGAAAAGGAAGAAGAACTGAACTGCTCATGAAGAAGGCAGGAAAATTTAGATAAGTCTCAATCCAGGTGAGATTCAATGGGCATGAATTCTTCAAGTATCTACATTAGGTTGGATCCCCCTGGGGTATTTTGTTGACTGTTCAGCATCTTCTGTCTTTTGTGAAATAGATTTTTACGTTTCAGCTGACCAGGTCTCCAGTTCACTGGCAAAATGAATGCTTGACATACATGTGCAGTAGGTTGGCTCTCAATTCAATGGGGCAACAAAAATTCTGGCCGACTTCCCATGACAGGCAACCACAAACACTGGCTCCTGTGAACTGTTTTCTGCTCATTGGTTCACAGTGAAAAGCAAGTAAGGGCATATATAATGCCTTTTAACCAAAGTGATGTAGGCCTCAAAATATGCAGGCTCCTCCAGTAAACAAAGACTTGTCTAGATGTATGCGACATTGTATAACATTTTAAATGATCTGAGAGACCACCATTAATGATGCTTCATGAGACACTGTCACATTTCTAGAGGGTAGATGTGATCATGTGTTAAATTAGATATTACTATTTCAATAAAAAGAAGAGAATGTTGATGTCGAGGCCTTCTTTGATGAGAGGAAGCATAATGCAGTGGCTAAGAGAGCTGGCTGTGACGTCAGACTGCCTGGGTTTGAATCCTGGCTCTTGCACTGGATAACGTTGGGCAAGTCAGTCTGTTTCTCACCAATATAAAAAGGATGATGATAGTACCTATGTCATGAAATTGTTTTAAGGATTAAATGACCTACTATGCAAATTGCTTAGAAGACTCCATCAGTTTGGCTCGTTATAACCCCCCTTTCTTTTCCTTAAGCTTTACTTCCATAAGCTTTACTCCCATAGAAGCTTCACCCCATTGGCATGACACAACTATAATTTGCCTAAGCCTTTTGAGCAAATGTAGTTCAACCAGTCCAAAAAAAAGAAAAGAAAAGGTAAAATTTCAATGGCAATTGGAATTTATCTCTGTACCTCTGGAGAAAAACAAAGAAGAATCTAATGGAGGCGACTTTAGTGCGGACCTTGTCGAACTCCGCAGTGAAGTGACTGGAGAAGGACTGTTTCGCACATTGATGAGGGAATCTGTCCTTGCACATGAGTTTGTCAGGCTGGGTGTACAACATCTGAAAGTCTTCCCAAGCGAGTTGGAACCTGCTTTGAAAATTACTATATAGTCGGAGCCAAACATGGAAAAGAGCAGCAGCACCAGCCGCGGTCTGGGGTTTCAAGCACGTGGCCCAGCTCTGGAATGGGAAAAAGTATGCCAAATGTCAAGGCTGCCACTGAAAGGGATATTTTGCACGCCTCCCTTTCTGGAGCGAAACTTCTGTAACTTTCTTCCTTTAAAATAGTACGTGTGAGCAGGGTGCATATCTGGCCAAAGATCATTATAATTGTAATAACAAGACGTGTCCAAAGTCACAGTCTTGGTAGGAGGGGTGTATTAATTAGTCACAGGTCTGCTTAAGGATCTGAAGCTATATCATACAGCCCAAACTGGATTTAAAAGAACATTCCCCTGGAAGTTCCCTATTTCAGGGAAATTATTAAGATATAAATTGAAGTAAAACTTGTCATTGTTTGTGTTTTTCAATTTCTGACTCTGGTCGCTTACTTTTAATAACCTGGCATTCTTTCTATAGAAATTGAGGTATAATTGATGCTCAGCGTTATACTAGTTTCAGCTGTACAACATGATGCTTCGATATTTGTATATATTGCAAAACGATCACTACAGTAAGTCTGCTTAACGCCCATCACCACACAGTTAAGAGAACTTTTTTCTTATGATGAGAAATTTAACATTTACTCTTTTAGCAACTTTCAAATATGCAATGCAGTGTTATTAACCATGCTGTACATTACATTCCCATGACTTATTTATTTTATAAGTGGAAGTTTGTACCTTGTGACCTCCTTCACCCATTTGGCCCACCCCTGACCCCTGCCTCTAGCAACGACCAATCTGTTCTCTGTACCTATGAGCTTGGTTTTGTTTTGTTTTGTCTTTTTTTAGATGCCACGTATGATGGAGATCGTATGGTATTTGTCTTTCTCTGTCTGACTTATTTCCCTTAGCATAATGCCTTCAAGCTCCAAGCTCCATCCATGTTGTTACAAATGGCAAGATTTCATTCTTTTTTTGGCTGAATAATATTCCTCTGTGTGTGTTTGTGTGTGTGTATCACATTTTCTTCATCCACTCATTCGTCGATGGACACTTAGGTTGTTTCCATGTCTTGGCTATTGTAAATAATGCTGCAGTAACGTGAAGGTACACATATCTTTTTGAGTTAGTGTTTTCATTTTCTTTGGATAAATACCCAGAGGTGGAATTGCTGGGTCATATGGTAGTTCTATTTTCAATATTTTGAGGAACCTCCATAGTGGCTGTACCAGTTTACATTCCCACCAGCAGTGCCCAAGGGTTCCCTTTTCTCCACATCCTCACCAACAATTTGTTATTTCTTGTCTTTTTGATAATAGCTATTCTAGCAGGTGTGAGGTGATATCTCATTGTGGTTTTGATTTGCATTTCCCTGATAACTAGTGATTGTGAGCATCTTTTGAGTACCTCTTGGCCATCTGTATGTTTTCTGTAATCTGTCGTTCTGGAAGAAAGAGGATGTGTGGTCCAGAGGGCATGTGCTGGAGTTGTTTGTGTGTGATGATGATGGGTTTGCATTGATCCTTCTGTGCTCTTCCCCCATTGCTCATGAACAACCACTGATATTTTTGAAGCATTTGCTTGGAATTATTGATGAAGACTTAACCAAAGGCCAAAGTTATCTAACCCCTTAATAATCAAGTTCTGTAGTGACTGTAATACTGTTGCTGCTCTTCTCAGGCACAGCCAAAGACTAGGCATGTAACGTGAATGAAATTTTTTTGTGTAATATGAACTGTATGTGACATCTAGCAATTGGTGGTTATTATCATTTGGATGCATTCTCTATTACAAATAATATAATAACAATAATTATGTTTTCATTTGAGTGCCTACTAAGTACCAGAATCTATGTGGAGAGCTCTAAAGGCGTTTTCCCATTTAATCTTCAAAATAATCCTAAGAGCTGTATTCTCCTATTTTTATTCCCATATAAGTTAGGATATTTTTTTGGTAATATCTTAAAAATCCACTAGTACATATCCGTGGACAAAACTCAGAAACAGATCTAGCCCCATGGCTGAGTGGTTAAGTTCACATGCTCCATTTCGGCGCCCCAGGGTTTCACCGGTTTGGATCCTGGGTGCCGACCTAGCACTGCTCGTCAAGCCATGTTGAGGTGGCGTCCCACACAGCACAACCAGAAGAACCTAAAACTAGAATATGCCACTATGTACTGGGGGGCTTTGGGGAGAAAATAAAATAAAACAACTCAGAAACATCATTAAGTAATCTCAAAAATATTTATTGAGAACTTAGCATATGCAAAACACTGTGCTAGGCACTGAATGACAAACAAGACAGGCACCATCCTTGCCCCCCAGCCCTCGCTATGACACCTGAATTTGAACTCAGGAGGGGACCAGCATGGGTAAAGTGAACTCCATTTTATTAAAGAAGAACTACATAGTGTCTCCTGGACACTGAGGGGTGTCTGAAACTCATCACTGATTTGTTCTTTAAAGTAGTGATTCTCAGGAGGGTGGGGGAAGGCACATCTGTAAGGGGCAGTATCAGAAAAGCGTATGTAGCTTTTAAAAATATACTCTATCAATTTATTGTTTTCATAGTACTGTATCTTACAAATGCTGAAGGTAGAGAAAGAAATCATGGGTGGGAGGGACAGACATGAGTATAAAGATTGAGAAATACCAGTTCAAACTGCTCTTCAGATCCCCGTGGGCCCAACTGCCCTCATGAGCAGTGTAACTTGTAAACACAAATAAATAAATCAGACCATCAGTGGGATGCCCCCAAACAACCAAGGGAGACCATCTCTGCAAAGAAGGGCCAGGCAAGTCAGTGCATCTTCCCTAATGAATTGGCCATTCTCTCCATAGGACAAAGACTCCTTACTTCCAAAGTGCTATGAAGTCATATATTCAATCATTTTTTTAAGATAAGATGCTGACCTTTTTTCGGTTTAAGTGTACGAAAGTCTAAAATATGTCGCTGTGTAAAATAGAGTGCTCTTGACTGATTCAGAAATCAAAATGAACTAAAATTGGAAGTTGTTCTTTAAATATCTCAATTTATAGATGAGATCAGTCTCAAACTTCAATATACATGAGCTCTTGAACTGAAATAGATTGTCCTAAGTCTTTTGTGATTCTGCAGAATTTCTTATGGAACCAAACTCAAAGTCAAGAAACCTGTTCTTCTCATCATAACTTTAAGAGAGAGATTCCTATTTTGCATTTTTAAAAGAAAAGAAAAATAGTGATAAGTGAGTTGTGTTAAAAATATGGCATAATTATAATATCGTTAAATGTTTACCCCTCACCAAAGTTATGTCACACTTTGAGCAGAAAAATACTTGAGATAATAGCATTTTAGGATTAAGTATACAATTATAGTGAAACAATTCTACAGCTCCACATACAAAACGATCTCAAAAAATTCTGCTCCATTTCAGATCAATGACATCCTAGATCGTTTTCAATTGTTTGAAAATTAATTATCATTTACCCAATGTAGAGGTTAAATCAATGAGAAAATTACCAAAGAAGATATGAGTTTGTGTTAATATTGCTTTGATCAATTTTCACGTTTTTAATTAAAGCATAGTTTGAATATTGACAACATGTTCACGTACCATGGCCTCCTTTTCTCTTAAAGGTAATTTCACTAGTATATTCCAAAGAATGTGGTTAATTATGGCTTCTTACTGTTACCAGGTAGAGAGGCTGAAGGATGAAAGAAAGCCGGAAAATTTTTAAGGTTGAACGTTTCATTTTCAAATAAGGGACCTAGAAACGGAGAAAGTGTGGAACACGGTTCAGACGCTGTACAGTCAAGAGGGCAGACAGAACATCCACTGAAGGAAAGACTAACAAAGCGGGTTTTACACTGGATGGGCATAATCTTTTATTAACTACGAATTAGCTCATAATGATTGTGCTCTGACTATGTGAAAGACACGATGCTAGGGGGTAGAAAAGATACAGAAATAAATTAAAAGCTGTCTCTGGACTTTGATAGTCTAGAGTCTATTTGGCAGGAAAAAGTAACTTACAGAGGAAACCAGATTCCAAGTTACGATTTGACAGGTACCATAAAGTACTTGCTGAGCCAATCAATATCTGTTCCTCCCTTACTCTGTCCCAGCCTTCTGTTTCCCTCCTTTTCTCCCTCCCTCCCTCCTTTCCTCCTTTTCTTCCTCCCTCCCTGCCTGTCTTCCTCCCGCTCCCTCTCTCCTCTGTGCGGCATGAATTTCCACTGGTCCAAGCGCATTATAACAAAAGGATAGCCACACTAGTTCATCATTACTAGTTTTTCTGTACTTTGTCAGAGTCACGCTCACTTGTACCCCAATGAACACTATTTGTAAATGAAAATTTCCTTGACACAGTTAACTTTTAAAGTCATAATGATCACTTTCCCACTCTCACTCACGGAAATGAAAACATTTGAATCATTGCAGAAAAGAGCCTCCTTGCTTCTATGAGGATGTGACAGTAGTGGGGGGGGTGTGTGTGTGTGTGTGCACACTAGGAGAGTGGTGCAAACGTTAATACAGGTATTTCAGATTGAATTTTTTTTTCACAGTAGCGTTGGTGTGTTCAGCCAATAACTTATGTGGATGTTCCTTAACATTTGAAGAAATTCTCACACTAGTAACTGGACGAACTTGCCTGCTTGCACCTTCCACTGGATAAAAATATAAATATAAAATACTCCACTGTCATTTTCTCCAGTATACCCTGGGAAGCAGGAAGCTTTGCCTTTTTCGAGACACTCATTGACCCACACCTTGCATTTGGTATAACTCAAATATGTTCCAGATCAAAAATTTCATAAGGTCTTGCGAGTGGCAGGCAGGAAGTAGAGAGTGAGAAGAAGGCCACGTTTATGATTTGCCAAGATATTGACCCTGACTTCTCATTATTTGACAGTAAAAATATCTTCGTGTTGAATTCAGTGCCATGATGGAGGAGTGTCAATTCTGATCCTCTATAGCAAGAATCTCCAGTCAGTAAATTATTTCAGTTAAGAACTGAAGCAGTCTTAATAAAAACAAATTAACAACTTCAAGACAATGAAAATCACCAAGGCATAGCGGAAAAACATGGCATATTATTGCTTAGTGCAATCTTGCTTGGTGACCTCTGTGATCCTGACACTACGTATCACCTTTCTCTCTTCTTTCTCTGTCTCTTTAGGGGATTTATTATTAGCGTGAGCACATCTAGGCAATTGCACACGCAGACACACACATGCACACGCCTCAGGAAGCCATGACTTCAGGGAAACTTTCTTCATAAAAGGTTGAGGATTCCTGATTGACAGGATGCTGCTGTAAAAATCACAAGGTAGCATCTGGTTGTTGACAGCTTGGCATGGGGGGGAGGGTAAAGCACATTTAATGATGTCTAGACTTTGTTTTATCTGGTAGATTTTTTGCGACATATTTAGCTTTTTGCAGACAACTCTCAAATGACTGACTCAGCATTCGGTGTGGTTCAGTTTATCATGATCCATCATCTCTAATCTGGTTTTGAATAGCAGGATGTTGTAGGTCCAGATTGAAGTGTGACCTCTGCATGTTTTCCATTCATGCTTGATTACTATATCCTAGAGGTCTAGACAGTGTTATTGGTTTCTCACCAACATAAACATCTGGCAAAAAAAAAAAAAGAACTAAACCAGATGAGTAAGAACATTCCTAATCCACCTTTGCAATATGCTATATTTAAAATAAAACTTTTAAAAGTGAAGCCCATCTCAGGTTGAAAAGGATGCCATCCAGTGTATTGTTTTTCATCTCCAATAAGACAGCCTTTAGACTATAATTTTTCACTGATGAAAACAAGTTTGAACATGTAATTTCAAACTGCAGTAGAAACATCTTTCCTTTGTGCTATTACAAGAAGCTAGAATTTCGTTTAGTGAATTCTACCCAAATGAAATGAGCACGCATGTGTTGACGCATGGGTAGCTCATGGATGGACAAATGAGATGACAAACCAATGGAGGTGGGGAAGGGAGGTGATGGGACAAAACCCATTGCAATGTGGGATGAGTACCATATTAGGTCTTCTCAAGTTTTATTTCACACGGGTTGATTTTCATAGTCTAAGTTATTCATCGTATTGGAACTATGCAGAGGGCTTATTTAAGAGCCAGAACCCAGGAGAATAGGGGGCAACCAGGAGCACCTTGGAGAATGTGACAGGACAACCCGATGTGTTTGCCTTACTCACGTCTTTTGTATGCAGATGGCACATATAGCAATATGGTGAGAATAACGCTGGATATGTTATACTTAGGATATTGTAAATTTATGAAATGTACATTCAGTAACTAATTCCAGTTTATGTACAACAATCATGCAAAATATTAAGCTTCTTTCTGTCTTCCTTTTTTTTTTTTTTTTTGCTAGGGCAAGAAAGAAAGATAGAGAAAGGTTTCTTTCAGTCCTTCAGTGATCATTTGTATAAGTTGATGACATAGAACCCAAACTGTGTTTCCAACCAAAGCTCTTAGGCACAGCATGATCATTGCACAACTGAAGATAAACATGGAGGGTAAACTGTAGAAAAATTATTTCAAAGCGGTGCCTGAAAATCTATCGTAAACGCCCTTTGCACCGTTTAAGACAATGACAACAGTCTGTGACCTGCCACTCTGCACATACCCCAAGGATTAGCAGCACATTAGAGCCAAGTGTCAATAGGCTGGGAAAGGGGGAAAAAAAAAATTTAATTTTTAAAAAAAAGGAAAAAAGAAAGCATAGTCTGGGAAGGGCATTAACAGGGAGTGGAGGGTAAACCACCACCTGCTGACACTGCCCTCTTGGAGACTAGAGCAAATGAGTCCAAACCGCGCACCCACCTTCTCAGCCACCACCACACACATTCCGAGTTCCCATTCTTTGGAGGCCGGTTCACAGAAAATGTTTTTATTTCTGTGACCCTGAGCATGACTCCCACTTTGCTGCATAAAGTGTTCCCCGAGTGAACCTTGGTGGCCTTCCGTCTTCGTTAATCCCCACCCCCAACCCACACATACCCAACTCTCGAACTTCTGTGGCTGTTCACTCCTTTTTTCACCCATTTTGTATGTAAAGGGAGTTACTGAGTTGAACGAGCTGAGGATGCATAATTTGTCCTGTGTGTGCATGCTTTCTTTTCTTTCTTCCATATTTTTCTCCCTCTTCAAACTTAAAATATTTTAACTGATTAGCAAAACACGATTACTTGAGCTCTCCACTTGATGCTACATAAAAGTGCATGTTTTTGAATCACGTAACTTACGTCATGTCTCTGTTTTTAAATGGAGTCTAGGAAAATGGCAACTTTTATGACCATAGCAAAAAGCTGACCCGTACCTTGTACCGATTGAGTTCTAAGGGTCAGAAGCCAAGTGCTTTTAATAAGTTTTTAAGAGTAGGTAACCCTTGCTCACTTTGAAGACTGAAGCGTGTACTAATTGCTTTTGTAAAATGAAGGTGATGTTGCTATAGCTAATGGTCCATGCGGTCGCACCCTCGGGCATTTGATTCCACTGTCCTGTGTGGCCTAAGTTGCTGTTTTCATAACATACTCATTGTTTTTTGATTCGATGCACTTCGGGTAACATTTGAAATTGGTACCTTTGCCCTCCAAAACTCTTTTATCCTAAAATATCTTTAGATGCATTCTCAATTAACTAATAGCAAGACTCTCTCTGTTAAACAAGAAACCCATGTATCAACCACTAACTTAAGTAAAATAACATTAAAATTACTGTTTAAAAATTTAAAAATTTAAATGACTATGTGCTTCTCCGGGATCACATTCCCTCCCACCTCCTCCTCCCCAACTCTCCTGAAATTCTCCAGTCCTGAACTTGGGGTTTAATCATTCCCATGCTGGTTTTATATTCTTATTACATATTTAAGGAAGCTAAAACAATATTAATTATTGTTTTTCACACTTAAAAGTTTTAAGTGGTACCATACTGCAAATATTCTTCTGTAACTCACTTTGCACAAAACTATATTTTTGAAATGTATTCATGTTGAAACAAAAAGATCATTTATGCTTACTGCTGTTATATAAATGTGCCATAATTTACTGATTTATCCTCCTGTTGAGAGGCACTGAGGTTGTTTCCAATAACAAGCACTTGCTATTAGGAATACTATTGTCCATACCTCCATGTGCATATGTGTAGAAATTTCTTTGTGATAGAGTAAGTCATCTAAGGATGGAATTTCATAGTCTAAGATATGCACATCTTATATGGCTAAATTGTTCGACATGCGTTACGCACTTATCAATGATATATAAGAATACATTATAGAAAAGAGAATTTTTCAAATGCTGTAAAAGTCAGGATATTTACTTTAAAAAACATAAAAATGCAAATGGTATGGATATTAACTCAGTCAAATTTATATGTATAAATATATGTACATAGATACATATAAATGTATATGCATGTGTATATACAGTATTCATATATGTGTATATTTGTATGCATATATAAATTTGTATATGTATATCTCATGTATAGATGTATCATGAAGAGTATTTAAATTATTTCTTTTAAAGATTGGCACCTGAGCTAACATCTGTTGCCAATCTTTTTTTTTCTTCTTCTTCTTCTCCCCAAAGCCCCCCAGGACATAGTTGTATATTCCACTTGTAGGTCCTACTGGCTCTGCTATGTGGGACGCCGCCTCAGCATGGCCTCATGAGCGGTGCCATGTCCATGCCCAGGATCCAAACCTGGGCCACTGAAGCAGAGCGTGGGAACTTAACCGCTGGGCCACGGGGCTGGCCCCCAAGTATCTAAATTATTAATAGAATTAAGCAAAGACTAGATGAGTAAGGTTTGGAATGAAGGTTGTAAATAATAAGTAATAGTTCTGTCATTTTAGTGTGGTTTTCTTATATAGGTCAAGCTAAAATGTAGACAAGTATCTGTTTAAAGGTGATAGTAAACATCAAGTTCATTTACGCCTTTTCTGGGCCTGTGTTTGGGTACAAATGCAGCTGAAGCAGGTGATGACGATAGAAAATGGAAGGAAAGTCTGTGAATTACAGGAAGCAAAAAGAACGTCCTTCAGAGATAACATCCTCACAATAACCTATGTGAAGAAATGCTTCCAAGAACTCCTAACAGAACACTTCCTCTCCACCCAAAAAAAATTCCCTGAAGGCTCCCACGAGGACCAAGCGTCCCTGGAACCAAGTGTGAACACCTGGCATAGGGGACCGACTATTTGAATGTCATTGAAAAGTAACCCTTTCCCCGAACAGTGGATAATTATTTCCAAGGGGAGGAAGAATTAATTTGCAAAAAAAAGGCGTAGATTATATTTTTTCATTCTACTCTTATTAAATGAGTAAGTAACAATACTTTATTTTTTAAGTATCTTTTCTAAGCAAAGCAGTGTGTTTTAGAATCATATGCATGTTAAAAACCAGCGCCTCTACTTCAGCATTTTCTCAGAGATACTTACCTAGTGATGGTTGTTCAACTTTGAACTTTGACCTATGGGGTAAGGATTGGTGACTTCTGGGCTTGCATTCCTCCATCCACCTAGCAGTCTTTCTTCTTATCATGTTGATCAGTTGGGAGCAGTGCACTACCTTGTGTTGTGAAGACCTCAGATGTCACCTTAAAAATGGGGGCGTAATCAGCTCCTCATGGTTGCCTGGCAACACTGGTGCATTAACAGTTTTCTCAGTTAAATGATCTATTTTCGTTTTACTAAGTTGACTGCAAGTCATTTCTTTAGCGCATAAAGTCCAGGACACAAGCTATACTTTGTAAAGTGTGGTGATTTTCTTCATAAGCACATGATTGTCAATTTTCCTCATGATTTTAATGCCTTTTACCATTTCTCATGGAATGTTTTCCCCTCAAGCAATTCTTTAAATTCTTTCTCTTCTCTTCAGAATATAACCCCTATCTCTTCTTTGAAGTTTCCTAATTTCGGTTAGAACTTCTCTCTAATAACCATCACTTTTTTTATTATTATTTTTTGTGAGGAAGATTACCCTTGATCTGTTGCCAATCTTCTTCTTTTTCCTTGAGGAAGATTGTCGTTGAGCTAACATCTGTGTCGGTCTTCCTCTATTTTATATGGGGTGCCGCCACAGCATGGCTTGACGAGTGGTGCTAGGTCTATGCCCAGGATCCGAACCTGCCAACCCAGGGCTGCCGAAGTGGAACGCTCGAACCCAACCACTACCCCACCAGGCCAGCCCCTCTAATAACCATCATTTCTATGCTTAATTTGCCTATTCATTCACAATCACCATCAAAATTATTATTTTTTTGCACACATGCCCTAATTGACACTTAGAACTAACATTCTCTCCCACAAAAACAGTAGCGCCCATACCCTAGAAAGAGGGGTCAGGAAGAAAAATGTAGCAAGGATTTTTAGCCTTTTTTTTTGGTTAAGACTCAGAAAGAATGTAAGATTGAAGTTTTTCTTCAACTTCCTGATATCTAATTTTAGCTCAACACCTAACCTTCAGTGCTAGCCTCTGCAAAGAGCTTTTCTTGCATTATTTAATGCTTGCATAACCCTATGATTTCAATTCTGTTCTTACCCTTGTTTTACGAACGAGGAAACACATCCAGAGAGGTGAGCTAACTTGCCAAAGATCACTTAACGTGTCCAGAATTGAGCTTCTTCACTTTCCCACAAAATTCGTCCTTGTCATCTCAGTTCATGGCAGTCGTCTTTGACTCTTCTCTTCTTTCACCCCCTACATTCCTTCCATCAGACAATCACATCAGCCATACCTGTGAAATGCATCGAGAATCCAACCACTGTCCCCACCCTCACTGCTACCACCCTGGACCACGCCGCTATCTTCTCGGACTTGTATCCTTACCATCACTACTTAACTGGCCTCCCTACTTTCACCCTTGCCCCTCTCCTGTAATTTATTCCAAACATGGCAACCAGAGTGATATTTTTAAATATCCTGTCCATGGCTCCTCACCTCAAAACCCTCCAATATCTTGCCCTCACACTTAGAATAAAATCCCATCTATGGTCAAGATGTCCTTACCTGAACCGGGCCTGCCTACCTCTCCTACTTCGCCTCCTTCTGTTCTCCCCCTAGTTTACTCCATGCCATGCACTTTGGTCTCTTCGCTGTTCCTTGGCAATTGCTGTTCCCTCATCTTGAAAAACTCTTTTTCCTGAGTAGTCACATGGCTTTCTCTCTCACTTCCTTCAGGTCTCTGCTAAAATGTTGCCTCTACTGAGAGGCCATTCTGGCTCACTCTATTAAAATCACATTCTCCTATCAACCGATTGCAATCAGTTTATCCCAGAATGTTATGTATGTTTATTATCTCTCTCTCTTTCTAGAATCTTAAGTTCTTCTTTAAGGCAAGGAACTTAGTATTGTATATCTAGTTATTCTCAGTGCTTAGAACAGTGCCTGATGCAAACATTTGCAGAAAGATTTAATCAGCAAACAGTTGTATCAATCAAAATGCACACACACATACTGCCAAATGCAGAACTGCATAAATGAATATTGTATCTTAGAATATACAACTATGTTTGTATAGGACCAAGTAAAATAAAAAAGAGGTATCAGGAAGTTGAGGCAAAATGTCTACCTCACATTCTTTCTGAGTCCATCAAAACACTCGGAAGCTATTTGAGTCAGTATCCCCTCCCTAGTATCTCTCATATGTTTTTTTTTTTCATAAATTATTTCCAGATTATATTCTTGCTTCAATGTTCCTAATTCCTAAAGCTAATTCTTATGATAGTTATACTTGTATCTATCCAGCATCAGAGCCTCCTTTATCTATCTAGCTAGCTAGCTATCTACCTCTCCATCTATCTAGCTATCTTTATCTGTCCTATCCTCACCTTTTAACTCTAATCCTGTCTCTCCAACCATCTACTGGACATGTCCACTAAATAAATGTTGGATGTCTTGCAACGTCAGATTAAAATCAACCATTCCAAGGTTAATCTCATTATCTCCTTGTCTATTCTTTAGAATCTGTTCCTCTTCTACGGGTTGCCTCACTTCCCCTTTATCTCTTATACCAAGTCAATCACCAAATTCCGTCAGTTCTACCTTCTGTCTGTCTCTGTGTCTGCCCTTCCTTTGGAGTCCCGCATCCACCACCACAGCACAGACTGCCATTATGCTTCAATAATAATTCGAAGTCTTCTAAGCTTGTCCCTATGTTTCCAGCATCTGCCACTTCAATGCGTCACGAATGCCACTGTCATCTTCATTTTGTCACTATTTTTGCATAAAATCCTTCAACGTCGTGCAATTTCCAGGCACCTAAAATCAAAACACCTCTACCTGCTTGTAAAGATCCTCCGTTATCTGCCTACACTGATGTTAGTCATACTGTCTCCCTGTGCTTCTGCTAAAGCACTGTGTTCGTTCCTCCTCTGTAGTTTGCTCCTGGTCTCAACAAATGTAGCATGAACCCCTTCGTCCAAGTCCTTTCCACTTTTCAATTCTCTTGCTTTTATAATGTTTAGAACAATGTCAACCTTTACTGATGTCCATTTTATCTGAAGTCTTGTAACACTTCCCAATTTTTAAAATGTCCATAATTAATTATGTTTCTTTTTATTTATTTCATCTCTTTGCTACCGTTTCATATTTTAGTCTTTCCACCCAATTAGATAGGAATCTACTAGAACAGAAAAAACATCTTGCATATAGCGCTGGTATGCACCCACGTTGCATACCAGTACTTTTTTTTTCAGACAATTTACACACACACACCAGTGCAAATAAGTCAACATTCCCATCGCTTACTCAGAAGAAACAAGTTTACGTGTCCATTCAAATAGGGCAAATAGGAAAGAAAGGAAGGAAATATGATGGGTTTGGAGAAGTTGTGAAATTTTCAAAGATTGTACTATCTGTATATTTTAAATAATAATGATAATAACAAAGCACTGATTTGCCACACCCCACAGCCAGGGGTGGATTTACAATGAAGCTAATGAAGCGTCAGGGTCCCTCACTTGCGCACATCTCTCTGAGGTCCTAAGGGAACCCTACCACTGTGTTCACATTTTTTTGTAAAATCTGTAAAATTGAGATATTTTAAGTGCACTCAATCTGGATCCTGATGGTTCATTAAAACTCACAGCAGTGAATTGTCTAAGGGCATTTTGCATTCATAGTTTCTCATGTTGGATGGTATTGGGGTGGCCAAACCTTTTGTAGTCATAATTTCTCCTACCAAGTACCACTGGAGCGACTGAGTGGGCATTTTGTAATTATAATTTCTGATCTTTTTATTTTCTCGTTTCCTTGGTTGCAAAATGAAATTGAGTGTTCTAAAGGCTAGTCCTAGAATGTCTCCTGCTCGTATGAGAAGTGACAAAACCCTGGACAGACAGGAAATGAAATATTGTAAGTGATAGAAACTAATTTTCATTGAAGACCTACCATATTCCAGGAGTTTACAAAGGCCATCGATCTCTTTGAGCGCTGCCACAACCATTTACAGCAGATATCATGTTCCCCATTGACAAATAAGAAAACTCAAGCTCAGAATGTTAAGTAACTTGTCAAAAGTCACGTAACTAGGAAGAGTTTAAATTTGGATGTGAGCTTAATGCTCCTGAATACAGAGTCCCGGATGTCCCCAAACCTTATTATAGGACTGAAGCAAAACTTAGGAAGTAAATATTATAAATAAATGGGGACATAGATGGGTAACCATTTTTAGAAACTAACAAATATCTAAGTCCTCTCCTAGCTACATATTTTTTCCACTTGTTGTAAACAAAAATTAAAAATGTAATTTTTTTTCCTGTACTCCTCTATTCTCTTGATGTATTACTTTGAGAGAGTCAGAGTAAAGTGGCAGTTTCCTTTGTGAAGTCAGGGATTTATCATTTGTCAGTCCCTTCAGGAAAATGTGAAGGCAGGCGAGTTGAAGGATCTGAAGAGCTTGGAGTGTGACACTCAGGCTATTTATCTTCAGGTACCGGAATGTTGTGTTTCTATCAGCCTTGAACTTGTGATTTGCTGGGTGATTCAAGTTAAGATAGTAGCGGCTCTAAAACGGTATGAGTGAATTGAAATTGGCTGCGTTCAAGTAATTCCTTTCTTGTGGTTCCCTGCCTTAACAACCTTGGAGAAATCTGTTGTCAGGACTTACGTATATTTTATTTCAAGTTGACTTTTGATTATTTCCCTCTTGTATTTTCTTAGACATTTTTGTAGCTAGAAAACAGCTTTGTCATTGCTTTGGCAAAATGCATACAGAACTTGCTACTCACTAAACACATTATGAGAGGGAGAAAGAGAGATTGCTTTTAAGTTCCCATGCATTCAAGCACAGACAGCTGGTTAGGATTAAGAGAACATTCTACCTTCAGCATACAGCTTTCCCACAGCTTCTATTCCTCTCTTTTTTTTTTTTCCCTGTAGCTGACATAAACAAAGTCAGCATCATATCCTGTATTCAGTTAACATTTTTGATATAATCGGGATATTCCACTAAATAATTTTTAATGCTAAATACAGCAAACATTTCATTATTCAGGAATCTGCATTTTAACCAGAGCATACATTCACACAATGACTAAAACATGTAAAGTAGATTATGTCACACAAGATCGTCCCTACCAATAGCTAGGGTGCTGTTATTCACTTGCTCACTGGGCAAGTCAGACTTCCTGGGTGTTTTTGTTGTGTTTTGTTTTTTTAAAGTGAGCAGATGTGGTCCTGGGAACGGCATGACAAAATCAGACGGAAAATTGTCATCAGAGAACTTGGTTTTGTGATATAAGTCATGACTGCCGTGGACAACCGTTTTGTGACATCTGGATTGCAGTGTTACAGAAGTTTAGGGTGGACCTTTGTCCCTGATCCTGTCTTCCAATACAAATAAGACAGTGCACAGATCGCAAATAACAAAGAGGGTCAGAGACCACCACATGTGTTTAAAGAATATCCTTCATTCTGTACCCCGAACAATATATCACTGGTAGTCACTATTCCAAGTCACCTATGGCCGTCTCCAGAGACCCTGCCCTTGTCCCTTGACTAGTTAAACTATTTTAGAAATCTGTAACAAGAAGAGCCAATGGTATTGTAATGATCTAGTCTAAGTAAGGCCTTGTTGGAGTTCTTAGGAATCTTGAAAGCTTGAGTTATATAGTAATAAATACATGTGATCATTTATAAACCTCCTTCCGAACTTTGTTTTCCATCCATTCAACCAAAAATCATGAGTCAAGAGGTTTGATTTGCATTCCCTACCCTGAGAGTAAAGCAGCTCTGTGAGACATGAGCAAGTCAATAGCCTATGTAATCCTCACCTTCTTCTTCGGTAGAGATGGGGTTAAATTACATTATCTCTAAATGTCCTTGCAACCCAGATATGATACGTGCCTGAGTATTTGTTGCTAACCATGCTGTGTTGTAGTGAAAAGGTATAGGGCATGGGCCCTACTCTGGAGACAGGTACGTTAAACATTCAACAACAGAGAGGGCAATATTCTTTCGTTCAACAAATATTAATTGAGTGCTTCCTGGAGGTTAGGAACTCAGCCATGAGCTGCAAAGACGACTGCGGATGACGTTAATGCCCAGTACTGTGGGCATCACAAGGAAGCGGTCCCTGGAGTTGTCTGGAAAGTGATCACGAGAGAGGTTGCAGATGTGGCTGGGTTAATAAATTCAGGCAAAAGTAGGCAAGATGCGAGGAGAGGAGGGAGCATCGTGAATCCTGGCGAAGGGCACAGAGTCAGTGAAAACAGTGGCCAGGCCAGTTAGGGAAACCAGGAGTAAACTCACTTGGCTAAAGTGGAAGGCTGTGGTCTCAACCCCTAACTTTGTTCATTTACTCTGTCCTCTTTCATTCATTCATAGCTTCGGGAACTCTGTGCCGAGTGCTTATCCAGTCACTGTATATTGTGATACAAAGATGGACAGGACACATCTCTGCTTTTAGGATAATTAATAATGTCATTTATTGAGATTTTATAAAGCAGATACAGCTGTAGGCTTTTCACACATTTATCACTGATTTCACAAAAATGCGATAAGGTAGGTATTGCTTTCTTCATTTCATAGTAGACCAATTGACACTGCAAAATTTTAAACTCATGCCCGGAGGCTGCAACTGTTCCAGGATCATACAGTCAGCGAGGGAGTCAGGGTTTAAGTGTAGATCATCTGTCTCCAGGCTCTGCGTCCTTGATCATCACTATGCTGCCTTCTATGTATTTGCTAAATGAACTCTAAGCATTTTGTTAAATGCTAAGTGATTTTAAGTCATGTCACAACCCTAGCAGATGAAATCACGAAAAGGAATATTTACCGTATTCAGAACTTCCACCTGTGAGTAAGCCAGAAATCTATATCCTTTTCCCTACTCCCGGAGATCATGTGTTTTTTAACTCTAGTTCAGTCTTTCTCTGATCAGTATTTGTTCCCATGATATTTGACAGCTGGGGATGTGGGTGGATCAGGAGACAGCTAATGAAATTTTGTTCCATTTTATTTTAATCATAATCCTAAAGACAGGCTTCGGTAGCATAGCCTCATTACCTTTTCGACTGTGAAATCGGTACAAGTGTCAGTTAAACACTAATTCAATATAATGATCAAAAGTGGAAAGATGGGGGCCAGCCTGGTGGCCAAGTGGTTAAGTTCACGTGGTCTGCTTTGGTGGCCTGGAGTTTGCCAGTTCGGATCCTAGGCGCAGACCTACCCACTGGTCATCCTGCCATGCTGTGGCGGCATCCCACATAGAAGAACCAGAATAACCTACAGCTAGGATATACGACTCTGTACTAGGGCTTTGGGAAGGAAAAAAAAGAAGAAGATTCGCATTGGATGTTAGCTCAGGGCCAATCTTCCTCACCAAAAAAAAAAAGTGGAAAGAAATTTAAGATATAGTTTATTATCAGTTTTATTTTCCATCTGCATTCTGATAAGTCTTCTCTTGTTCTTCAGCTACCTAACAAATGTGGAGGGAGATACATAACACATAGAAGTCTGGACGCTCATCCCAGCTGGCTGCAACTTGGAAAGCCAGTCTGCCCTTGAACAGGAAAGAAGAGTGGCTAACTTATGGCCACATGTCTGTCAAGACTCAGGCCTAGTTACTGGTCATTTTTACATTCACAGTTTCCCTTCTTGCTATTCTTTCCAAGTGCTTCTGATTTTTTTCTTTCTCTCTTTTTTTTTCTTGGTGGGAGTGGGGTTTCCAAGTAGGTGACCACAACATTCCAAGGAGATGAATACACCTAGAAAGCTGCTGTATTTGTGTAATCCCAAAGCTGGTCTCCTAAATATTTAGTAGACTACTTATATCCCGAAGCTGTTATGTTTTCAAGGATTTTTGCAAAAAGGATTTTGCAAATTAAAGGAAAGACCACATTCACCCAAACTTTAGATGGTTACTATAGTTAACATCTGGGCTGTGTCCTGACGTCAGGGTTGCGATGATCAAGTCCAGATGTTATAACTTAGCAATGTTTTGTTACTCCTAAGCATTTGCTGCCTTTGTTTTTTTGTTGGTTTTTTTTTTTTTCCAGACTTTAACTTCTTAATAGATGAAGGTATTGGAGAAGAGGGGAAAATGAAATTAGCATATGGCACGGACCCAGGGTAATTCCTCCTCTTTCTAAGCACGCTTTCAGGCCATCACAGGATGTTGCAGCCTGTGGGAAGGCAGCCTTCAGGGCCTGCCTAGATGCGCTATTTCTATTCGGTTGCCATTTTCAGTTAAAACAGCTTACAGGATTTACTGTCTTTTCAGGTTTAATATCATGTAGTGAGGAAGCAGGAAAAGGAGTAAAATCAGCAATAAATATTCCCAAATTTCCATAGTTGTTTTCTTTTCATCTGATTTTAGTTTTACATACATCTATACATATATAAACACCACACACACACACACACACACACACACACACAATATTTCTTGTTCCAGAGGAGAACCATCACTCACACAGGAGCAGCCACATTGGAGCAGCTCCATGTTGCAAAGAGCCTCCAAGAACAGTTTGAAAAAGGCCTTGTTACTCTCTGACATCCACGCCAAGAAGTTAAGAAAATCCCCAAAAACAATTTCTTCCTTTACAATCCATTTTAGCTCCATACGCATTAATTTAGATAAAATATTTGCATGGCTATTCATATTGTTAACGGGTTTCACCTCTTATGCTAGTAAATTCCATAAGCGTTCCAAACACTTGATTACTCGGTGTTCATAGCTCAGCTTCAGTTTTACCTGGAACTATTCTTACAACTTTCTGAGAGTTCCCCCAAGTTCTTACTGCAAAGTTTGGGGAGTAGATCAGATGATAGCGTCCCATCTCCCTCAGTCCTTTCGATGACTCTGTGTAAGCCTTTTATAGCTTCATCATGATGTACCTTAAGATGCAATTGGTGGTCTAACACAGGTGGTCTATACCTGAGTGAGATCACCTTTCTGGATTCAGTTCTTGATCAGACTTACCATTTTTTATGAATAAGTCCTGAGCCGCAATCAAAGTGTGGCTATAGGTCCAGATACTACTCTTAACTCTCTTTCTTGTGTCATTGCTGTTGGGTCAGAGACCTTCACAGGACAGTTGTAATGGGACCATTCCTTGGAGCATCACATAAAATGTTTGCCCACGTTCCACATGATGACCTTTCGAATATTTGAAAGCAGGCGAGAAAGATATCCTCTTATCTCCAGGATCCATCTCCTTAATTATTTGAGCATTTTCTTGCTGGGAAGGGTTTCAAGGTCTTTAAAACACTCTCTTCTAGATGCTTTCTAGTTTAATAGCCCTGTTTAGTAAACAACATACTCTGAATCAGCTCTGAACAAGGTAGGATATGGTAGGATTCCTTCCTCCCTTGTTCTAGGTCATATGACAACATTAACATAATCTGTAATTTCAATATATTTATTCTTGGTCTTTTTATCACCTTCACCATATTGATGGTTCATATTAAGCTTATGATCACCTGTAAGCAAGAGATTTTTTTTTTTAAAGATTGGCTCCTGAGCTAACGTCTGTTGCCAATCTTCTTTTTTTTTATCTTCTTCTTCTCCCCAAAGCCCCCCAGGACGTAGTTGTATATTCTAGTTGTGAGTGCCTCTGGTTGTGCTATGTGGAATGCCACCTCGTCGTGGCCTGATGAGCGGTGCCAAGTCCTCGCCCAGGATCCGAACCAGCGAAACCCTGGCCCACCGATGCTGGAGCACGTGAACTTAACCACTCAGCCATGGGCCCAGCCCTGCAAGAGATCTTTTTACCATGAACTTGAACTAGAATCCTCAGGTCTTTCTCTTGTGCAGCAGAGGTTTGCTTTTTTTTAAAGCCTAAATATAGGGTTGGCATATGTCCTGGTTATATCTAATCTTGTTCATTTTACATACACCTCCCCTTACCCATCATTTCAGCCTCTTGAGATAATTCTGTGTCTTTATCTCTCCATATATTAGCTCTTTATTTCAGCTTTGCGACACCCAGAGACTTATAAGCATGTTACTTGGAACTTTTAATCAAGGACTTTTGATTTAATTTAATCAAAGTGTTGCTTAGGATGAGATCAGTGACAAAATAGAGCTCTCTATCTAGGTCCATATTCCTTCAATTATCAATACTCTTGAAAGTCAGTTGCTCAGCCAAAATATAACTCGGTCCAGTTGTTCCAGCACCCATCCAGTCTAAAGGAACATCACCGTAACTTTGTAAAATGCTTTGCTGGTATCAGGAAGCATGTCATTTCCTGAATCTACTAGTATAACTTTATAAAATGAAATCCTGTGTTATTAAGAATTGCTTTTTCATCTAATTCTTATGTTTCAATATTTTTAACCCAATTATGTTATCTCTAATAATTATTATATACCTTTATTTGTATAATGCTTTGCACATTAAAAAAAAAATTTCTGAGACTGGACTGGTTGCATAGTGGTTAAGTTCCCTCACTCTGTTTCGACGGCCCAGGGTTCACGGATTGGGATCCCAGGCTCAGACCTACATACGACTCATCAAACCATGCTATGGTGGCATCCCACATATAAATAGAGGAAGATTGGCACAGATGTTAACTCAGGGACAATCTTTCTCAAGCAAAAAGAAGAAGATTAGCAACAGATATTAGCTCAGGACCAATCTTCCTCACCAAAAAAAACCCAAAAAAACAAAAAACACCTTCAACATAAATCACCCCCATGGAATCCTTTCAGACAGATTAAGGAAACACATGTGATTATCTTCATTTTAAAAATGAGGAAACTTAAGCTCAGAGAGGTGGCTAGAATCCAGATCTTATTATTTTAAGCGCAGTTTTCTTTCTATGACACCACAGATAAGAGGGTTCAATCACCTTCTGTTTACATGGTTAGCTGCTCAATGAATATTTTTGAATAGATGGATAAATTTGTTCAAAAAGTCTTGGATCCAAGAACTTTGCCTCAAAGCACTTTCCCATTTAAAAAAGATGGCAAATTTCTGCCAGAACAAAGATTAGATACTATAATACCAATAAGTACGGCAATAAGAACTAAACTGGTAAATAAATAAAGTGAGTAATTTTTTTAGAGGCTGTATTGTGTGTAAATGTGGTATTTACAATGTTTAGAACTATGTTTCCCAAATTCTGGCCTAGGGATTGGTGCCAATAGAGGATGAAATTTCTTAACGACCTGCAGCAAAATAAGAAAATAAGGGCAATTGTTATGGACTGAGCTGTGGCCCCCCAAAATTTATATGCTGAGCCCTAACCCCCAACATGACTGTGTTTGGAGATAGGGCCTATGAGGAGGCTCTTTTAAGGTTAAATGAGGTCATAAGGTTGGGGTCCTAATCCAAGGGGACTCCTGTTCTTATAAGACGAGCAAGAGACAGCAGGAGAGTATATCCACAGAGGAAAGGCCACGGGAGGCCACAGGCGGAAGGTGGCTGTGGGCATTCCAGGAAGACAGCCCTCCCCAGACACCAGCCCTGCCAGCACCCCGATCTTAGACTTCCAGCCTCCAGAACTGTGAGAAAATAAATTCCTGTTGTTTAAGCCCCGCTGTTTGTGGTATTCTGTTAAGGTAGCCTGAGCAGACTCACAGCAAGTACTGAATTTGTTATAGTAATAAATGTATTCAATTGAAAGCCCTATCCTTTATTCTGCGCTTCTTACTTTTGTGTTGTTTTTAAAATATCCCCTTTCTTATGAAATTATGGTGATAATAGAACTTGGTTTCAGGTGTTGGGGATTAATGGATTTACTTAAGATAATAAAAATTAGCAATCCAATCCTGTGCCCACATCGTTTGGAAGTTTTCCTAGTCTATGACATCCCTAAGTGTAGGAGTCATTGGAGGAGAATATTTGAGTGAAGAAATTATGTTCTGTAGGCCAGTCGACTTCAACCAGGAGAATCTGTGATCTGCGAAGAACTATCTGACATCTTTGCAGAAGCCTAGTGAAGCAGATGGGAACAGTATTGTTCTGGCAGGGCAATATGTTGGGTCAAAATGATCAAATTACGTTAAAGCAATAAAGAGGCAATATGAATGGAGCAGAGTCATTGGGTAGACCTTTATAAGGAAACATTTATTCAACAGACACTCGTTGATCCTACCCACGTGCCAGGTATTGTGTCAGGCATTGGGGGTACAACGGTGAAGATGGCAGCTTCCATGCATGGAAGGGTCTCACTGTCTAGTAGTCAAGTAGAGAGAAGGGAGTGCTGTGGTAGAGGTGGCCACAGGGTCCCGGAGCAATTTCAGGGAGAGGCCCCAACCCAGCCTGGAGGGTCCTGGCAGGCAAAGATATTTCAGGGAGACGATGACATGTAGCAGGGCAAGAAATGGCCAAGCATGTGAAGGAGTGATGACATCAGTAGAGCCTTGTCATTTGAAGACGTTTGCCTGAAAAGAAAGAAGAATGGTAAACAGGGGCAGTTTGGGATGGGAGAGAATTGGTTTTCTGTTCATTGTTGTTTTTGTTATTTTGGTTTGGGTTGATTGTTTTTTAATCAGGATGAGAGAGACTTAAGCTGAGGGGGAAGTTGCCAGTTAAAGGTGGGGGGAGGGAGAGGAAGGAAGGAAGGAAAGAAGGAAAGGAGGAAAGGAGGGAGGAAGGAAGGAAAGCAGGAAGGAAGGGAGAAGGGAAAGAAGCAAGGGAGGGAGAGAGGGAGCAAGGAAGGAAGGAAGGGAGAGGGAGGGAGGGAGGAATAGAAATTGCAACTCTGAGAAAGGGATAAGAAAATTGTTGAAGCAATAATTCAGAAGACGAGGTGAAAGGCACAATTGAAGGAGAGCCTTAGCTAGGAGGAGGCCCCCTACCCTGAGACAGGTGGAAATGGGCTCGGGATCGCTGTGGCAACAGCTACCTCGACAAGGAATGTCTGGGAAGCTGACTTAGATCAAGACCAATAGTCTCAACTTTCTTGACGCAGTTTGGACAGTACAGTCTGCCAAAAATGGATCAGAGCTTGAGAGGAGTCAGCAAGGCTAAGAGGAATCAGTGAGGAACAGAGACAGAGGTCTAAGAATGTGCAGAAGAGCCATTGGTAATGGCTCCTCTCTGCAGAGCTGTGGGATCTTCTCCAGCAGTAATTCGCCATCACAGGAGGAAAGAGAAAAGGTGAATTGCAGCTTCCGTTCAATGCGGAGGTTTTGGTGGTTGAAGGCAATGAGAAGCCAGGATTCTGGGGAATTGAGGGTGCATGTCAGGAGTGAATGAGTGGCTCAACCAGAGCCCAGCTGTGGAGAGAAAGAGGGGGGCTGGGATCAGAAGGAGGTTTCAGAGTCAAAGACTTCTGAATGAAGCACCTAGGGAATAAACCGGCCCAGACTGCGGCCCAGTGGTGCTCTTGAAATCGTAGGGTCACAGTGTGTCCACAGGGACTCTGTCTCCTCTGGTGAGGCTGTCAGAGTGTGAACCCAGGGCTAGAGCCTGGAGTGAAGGGGGAGCAACAGGACATTAGATTGATAAAGAGTTGACGGCCTCAACTTCAAAAGAGATGGGAGGACAAGGATTGGGAAACAGCATCAGAGAGAACGTCTCTTCCTGCAACTAACTTAGTGGGCCACGGAAGCAAGAGAAAGCTGCAAGAGAAGAGATGTGCTAAGGGGAGATCCAGGACTCCCTTAGGACCGGGAGGTGCCGAAACTGCTGCAGAAGTTGGGGATATAAGAGAGTGTGTTGACAGTTAAGTGAAGACGCCAGGAAAAGACGGTACAGGGAAAAGGCCTGAGAGGAGGGCCAAAGCAAGGAGACAGGAGTAAGGAAGCGCCGGGCAAAGCACAGGATGGAAGAGGCTTCAGTTAGCCACTGAGCCCCCACTCTGTGCCAACACAACCGGTGACCGAGCTCTTGCTTTTCTGGAGCTTCAGTATCAAACAATTTGTCTTTCACTTCGTAATATAATCTTCTAAAGATTATAGAGAGCAGAGTTATGGTCTCAAGTGACTACAAAACTTCAGCTAAGTGTTTCCATGATATTTCTAGATTTGCCATAAGCAATATTCTACTAGAATGAATGCAGACTGGAAAGTGCTTTTAGCTTTGAGCAGTTCCAGGTAGTACTATGGGGCTAGTGCCAATGTTAATAAAATATTGCATCGTTTGATTAGAAGATTATTTGAGCACCATCATTATCCTTAACTCTATGATAATTCGCCTTGAAGATGAAGCAGGTCTATGCTTTGCCCTTGTTCGAGCATACTTGTAACATATGTCTAAAGTAGGGCATCTGCACGGCTTTGGGGCGGTCAGGTATAGTGGCTATGGAAGCAGCCGTGTGTGGTAATTAAGAATATGGATCTTGGAAACAGATGACGGGGCTTGACTTCCCATTCTGCCACTTACAAGGTGGGTAGCTATGGGCAGGTTCCTTAACCTCTCTGTGCCTTAGCATCCTCATCTGTGAAATGGGCATGATATTAACACATCTACTATATAAGGTTGTCGCAAAGATTAAGTGTGTCACTATAAGCAAAACACTTAGCAAGCTCTCTGGCACGTTGTAAGTGCTAAATAAGTGTTAACAATTACTGTAATTGCATGTAATGTGTCACTCTTTAGAAGGTATTCTGTCTTCTATAGTCAATCCTGCTGGGCAAAATATTGGCTGTACCACGTCTGCGATTGTAATCCTGACCTAGAAACAACTGTGCCAAGTGGCACAAGCAGAGAGTCATGTCTGGCAGTGCCTGAAGTTTTGACTGTTCGTGCAACAACTGGAACTGACTTTTACTTGGCACCCAACCAAGTAAGGAATCCTTGCCATCATTTCAGCAATATTTTTGCGTCTTGTCTCTCTATTTTCAGTGGTCATGCATGAAATACTTATAAAAAGCAATGACTTCTTTCTGGGCAAGAGGTGAAACTCTGCAGCGTGGTTAAGGACACGGGCTATCTGGATGGTATGCTTGTTAACAGAGGAGTCTGTTTCTGCCTGTATTTAAGAGAGACACTCAGTCTGGCTTTTGTTCATTAGAGTTTTGCAATCAAGGGTCACTTCTAGGTGGGGCACGGTACTGACAACAAAACAGGAATGAGCAGTATTTATGATCTCAGTGATGAGGTGCATTGCCTTGCACACTGCTTTCTGCGTTCAACAAATATTATAAATATGTCTCAGGCACTGTCCTGGACGCTGGGACATCCCCCCACTCCCTAGGCTATCTCCAGATATTTAAATAGGAACTCAGGTAAACATGATAAAGAAATGAGTGAGGCAGTGGTATGCAAGTGAGTGTTGGATGATGGAATGTGGCCGTAATAAAAAAAAAAAAGTCATTTGACTTACTATACTTTTGTAGGTATCTTTATTACGAACACAGTCAGAAACTAGACTGAGGTAGACTGCCGTCTGTGTACTCTGGTCAATGAGATTTCTTTCTTTCTTTCTTTTTTTTTTGCTGGGTAAGATTCACTCTGAGCTAACATCTGTTGCCAATCTTCCTCCCTTTTTTTTTCTTCCCAAAGCCCCAGTACATAGTTGTATATTCTAGTTGTAAGTCCTTCTAGTTCCTCTATGTGAGCTATCACCACAGCATGGCTACCGACAGACAGGTGGTGTGGTTCCACAACGGGAAATGAACCCCAGGCCACTGAAGTGGAGTGCACCAAACTTTAATCGCTAGGCCATCAAGGCTGGCTCTCAATGAGATTTCTGAGTGGTCGTCATTTTCAAATGCTTTCTGAGCATCAAATTCTTCTACTTTAGATGGGATACACACACACACAATGCAGATTGCTGCCGTGTGACTGAATCTACCCAATAAAAGGGAAAACACTGTATATTTTAAAACATAAATAACTTCCTTCTATGCTAAGAGTATCGCTATTGTCATTTTAATCCTCATTTTCTCTTGATCAAGTTAATCCTTTCTAAGCAGTTTCCTGGGAATCCTATGGAAAAAGAAAGTCTAAGATATTTAAAAGGCATACTTTCAGACTTTTGAAGACAAAGTTATTTTTTTCTCCAAGTGAAAACTGCCTCATAAATAAAAACGTATCTTTAACATCAATTCCTTCCTTTAATTTGCCATCATTGCAAAAACCTCCAAAAATCTCAGTTCCAGGCAGAAGTTTTACTGGACTTCTTAAACCTGCCCAACTGCCTTCTCTCATAATTATGCTTTCTCAGGACCACCATCCCTGCTCCAGGCTTTAGCCCCTTCTGCAACCTGTTTAAAGTGCTATTAAAGCATTTAAAAATGTTTTACGTCCATCTGAATAACTTTTGACGGTGGGAGCTGGATGCTGTCTTAACTTGGGTTTCCCTTAAAAAAGTTCCTGAGATAATGATTTGGGTCAAGCAGCTTGTTTTGGAAGTGATCCAGGAAGCACAAGGAAAGAATGAGGGGGAGGGATCAGTGGAGAGAGCCAGTAAAGGGTTAATGAGCAGAGGACTGCTGTGGGTGTGTGTTCTGGTTCCTATGATTGCAAAACCACCCCAAAACTCAGTGGTGTAAAACAACCATTTATGATGCTCATGGAGCGTGTGGGTGAGGAGTTAGAACAGACACAGGGCTTCTGCTCCATAAGGTCTGGGGCCTCAGCTGGGAAGTTTCAGAGGCTTGAGTGACTCCACGGCTGGGGGGCTGGAATCACCTAGAGGTGTCTTCATTTGTGTCTGGTGCTTGATGCCAGCTGTCAACTGGCACCTCAGCTGGGGCTCACAGAGCACCTACACATGGCCTCTTCATATGGCCTGGGCTTCCTCCCAGTGTGGCAACCTCAGGGCAATATTCTTGCAAGGTAGAACAGGGCTCCAAAACGAAAGTCCCAGAGAACAAGGCCAAGCGGCATCACCTCTTCTGACCTAACCTTAGAAGTCACATAACCACATTCTGTTGGTTACAAGCAAGTGATAATCCTGCCCTGATTCACGGGGAGAGAAAAATAGAGCTCAGCTCTTAATAGAAGTATGTCAAAGAATTTCCAGCATTTTCTCTAAAAACAAAAAACAAAAAAATTCCTCACAGTGTAGGCAACTGTCTTCCTTCTTGACAGGAGCATCAAAGAGAGGACAAAGGTGTGGGAGGGGATATGAAGTAACAGATAATTACAATGTAATATAACAGATAGGTGATAGGAAAGCGGCATGCACAAGATGTAATAGGATCACAGGGGAAAGACACTTAGCTTGGCATAAGGTTCAGAGAAGGTGGATTTGAGTCAACAGGTGGAGAAATGTAGGGAGGAGATTTCAAGTAGGAGGAATAGGAGCAATCCCTTGGTATGTGCAGTTTGGTAAAGTGGAACGTGGAGAGTGGCAGATGAAAGTGGAAACGGAAGGTCATGAAAAGTCTTGAATGTCATATTAACAGTCAGGGACCTTATTTTTAGACAGTGGAGAGTCATTAAGAGTCATTGCAAGCATCCAGGGGAAAGATTATGAGAGGCTGAAGGACGGAAGTAGAGCTGAGCTAAACAGAAGGGGACAGATTTGAGAAAATTTAGAAAATAATTAATACCTGGGGATTAATTGGGTGTGTGGAGTGTAGGACAGAGGGAAGTCCAAGTTTACCACCAGGTTCCTCCCCTGGATCCTTGGAGGAATGACTATTCCACTGAGGTGAGGAATTTTGGAAGAGAAATGGGTTATTGAGGAAATGGTGAGTATGAGGCGTATGTGGCCAGTGGGCAGGTATGTGTCTGGGTCCAAAGTTGGGGGAGAAGGCAGGGCAGGAGATACCAACTTGGGGGTCATGAGCAAACAGGAAAACAGTGAGATAGTCCAGAAAGAACACGTGGAAAGACAAGAGCAGCTTTTTTGGCCTCAAGAATGCAGATGTTGCTAATAACTTGAAGTAGTTTATACCTGATCACCTCAATTTTCTTGGTGATGAAGAAGACAATGTTGTCTGTTGGGAGTAGGTGGAGCCCAAATACTGAGAGCAATTTTTGAAACAATAAACAAAGAGAAACAACAATTATGGATCATAGTGCAGGGGCAAAAAAGTTCGCTCTGTTAGTACTGTGCAAGTTTTTGTAATTGTTCCTAATGTTAGCATGCCCTCTACTTGTACTCTGAAATTCTAACTCTGAGACCCATTCACTAAATAGGCAAAAATATGGCTAAAAACGTATTAGGGTCCTACTCTCCATAATCTCCAGCATCCTCAAGTTGATTTCAATTCCTTCTGATTCACACACACACGTTGAATCATCACTAAGCAAGAAAATTATTAGCCATCTTCAAATTTCAGCCTTCACAAATGGGAACACCAGTAATTGAAATGGAAAGAGATTTTTTTTCTTTTCCTTTGTGTTTAGTATTCATTATTCCAAAACATCTCAACAATCTATATTTGTCTGTCAGTAAGAGTTTCCAAGATGATGGTTACCAGGCTTCTTCTGTAAACCTTTGTTACTTTACTTGAGTCTGAACCACAAGGAATTCAGAGTGTTGATGCCCTAGGAAAGATGTCTTTCCAAGAGTAGTTGGCAGAGGAACAGAATGTGTTTGAAGACCAAGAAGACAAGATCAACAAGCCTTTCTTTCATATGAGCACATGCTTGTTACCCAACAGATACTAACAGTACAATTACTGTCATGTCAAGGTTCACGAGTTTCTTTACCTGTAAAAGGACTCCTCCTAGTTAAAAGGGTTGAAAAGCACTGGTTTAGATAATCCTAATCTGTGGATAATCCCCATATCTCCCTCCAGTGGCTTCAGTTGCCTTCCCCAAGAAAACTCCCATCAGAGCTCCTAAGGGTGAGCCAAATGGACAGATTTGAGCTTTAGCCCTCTTAATGAAGCATGGTAAATGACCAAAAGGCAAGCTGCTAAAAGAGAAATGAAAGGAGCCCAGGGTCTGGGTGTTTCCAACTGGCTAATTGGCCCCTGAAAGATAGTAAGCGGTGTGCTAATGCCTCTTACTTCCTAACAGCCCAGCAGGGTCTCCTTGGAAGAAAACCTCACCAACCGGGCTGTCACCGCAAGAGGAGCTTCTCAACCACTGTCCCTTTGTTCCTATTGAAAGAACTGAAAGCTTCTCTTTACAGGGGTGCTTTGCCACCCAGAGGACTTGGGGTTGGGGGCAAGGAGAAGGAAAGGGAAATAGCTTTTCTTATGTTTTCTCTGCTCCATTCAAAGAGAATCTTACCAAAATATTAATTTTCACGATATCTCCCTTCTACGGTCTACAATTGAACCTGATCTAGAATATAAAAACATACCAAAGGGTATAATGAACTTGAAAACCAGAAACCCAGAAAAAGAAAAATGTGCCCCAAATCAGGTTGGGCAATTTAGCATAGGAAAATTTGTATGCGTGTGGGACATGGGCTCCCGCTTGTTCACCCTAAAGGCGTTTACAGTAGATATTTGCATAATAATACCTTTCGAAGTGGCCTTTTCTTAACTCTTAATTGAAAGCACTTCCCCACCTCTTTGGATAATTCCTAAGCATCTGCTTTTATTTCAGGAGAAGAGAAGTTCAAAGTGTACATACAGGGATAATATAAATCCACAAATTGACCTCCCAAACCCCCCTTATTGAAGTGCAGTATTTCTCGGCTAGACATTGAGTCCACGCGAGAATAACGCAGATGTGGAAAAACTCCACTGCTGTTCCCCTTTCCTCCCAGCTGTCTCCCCTTCTCTCCTCACAGATTTCTCTTTTCTCTCAACGCTGTCTTTGGCCTTTCCCACCCTCTCTTTCTCAGCCTCCTGAACCTGATTAGAAGAGAGAAGCTAATACTATCCCAAACTATTCATAATTTAATACTTTGCATGCTGAACCACACTCCCTGCTGACAGTGTGCCAGTGACAAATGAGTGGCCCCATCTGTGCTGGTCACAGGTGTCTTCAGAAAAGGTGCAGATGTCACACATTTAGGAGTTTTCCCCATTAAGAGCAAAGATACCTTCGAATTAAAGAGAATATATATATTTCCACTTGAATAGAAATTGGTCATTAATAACTTGGTTGTCCAAAGTTGCTAAAAAAAATATTGCCAAGGGATTACTCCATCCTTTCCTCCACCAGCTTTAAAAATATCTTAAGGAACAGCCAGCCCTGATGGCGGAGCTGTTAAAGTTCAGCACGCTCAGCTTCGGTGGCCCATGTTCGGTTCCAGGGCGCGGAACCACACCACTGTCTGTCAGTAGCTGTCCTGTGGCAGTGGCTCACCTAGGACTAGAAGGACTTACAACTAGAATATGCAACTGTGTACTGGAGCTTGGGGAGGGCAAAAAAAAGAGAGAGAGGAAGAATGACAACAGATGTCAGCTCAGGGCGAATCTTTCCCAGCAAAAAGAAAAAAAAATTGTACCAAAAAAATATATATCTCTCTTAAGGAAGATGAGATGAACTAGTTTGCCTGACCATCACGTGATCAGATGAAGGTCAGTTTTATTTTCTTTTGAATCGCCAGCCCTTTCTGCGCCTCTGACTCTGGTTAAGCTCTTTACATCTTCTAAACTTCTGTGGCTTAGAGGACACTCTTATGGGAAGAGAGCGAGTCTCCTGTGGTAATCTGCACAGAGACATGCCCGGGTCTCCAGAGACATCTACTTGAAGTGAAACTTCCATAGTAGGCTGAAGTTTGTTCCTCTGTAAGTTTCCATAAAGGGCTAAGAAAAAAAGCCTCCCTAATCTTGTTCCCATGTGTCTCCTGTTCATTTGAAGATTAAGATTATTTATGTGTAGAGAGCGCTGCAGCCACTTAGCTAGCTCTCCACGGGCAGAGGGCTGAAGGCATGCACTGATGTTTATCCCTGGCACCAGAACAAGCATTACAGCAATGCAAGCTTATTGGCTCGCCTCCCAAACTCTGCTTTCTCTCGGACTGACGTCAAGCCACTTTGTAAATTGTTTTGTTGTTTGAGGAGAACATTTCTCCGGGTTACAATTCCGCAGGAGTCAATATTTTAACGCTCATCTTCTGGAAGACTTCCCATTTCGAATACTGCCCCTCGTCAGAGTCTCCTTTGAAGTAGGGGAACACAGCACAGTCCTGAGATTACATATCGGGAGCGCTTCCCTATTGAGGTCTGCGCCCATGTGTGTGCGTGTGTGTCTGAGCTGGTTCATTGTTTCATTGGGTGTTTAGGGTGTGGTATAACGTTGACCAGGATCCTGGACTAAGCCCCCAAACATTTGGCGCTGGGGAAGGCTGCTCCGCAGCTACAGATCCAACACATATGCCTAAATGGTATTGAATCCTTGGGCAGTTCTGTGCCTGTGATCCATTGGAGAGGATGTAATGACAGACCCCAGTCTGGTCTTGCCCTGCCTGCTTCCCCTTATGTAACCCAACCTCAATACCTTGTTTCAGTTACCTTGGACTTTTCTCTGTTTCACACATGTCTTAGAGCAAGTCTGTCTTTGTGCCTTTGCCTACACGGCATCCCGATGCTGGAATATTCACCCTAGTCTTCTCCAGCGACTGAATACTCTGTGATGTGGTGTTAAGTCCTTAGTCTAGGAAGTGTCCCACCATGGAAAGCCATTTGTACATAACAACTACTGTTGTTGTTTCTTCACAATGAGCGCTAGATATAACATTTCGCAAGTTGTTCTTTGTAGATTAGAGATAAGAAACCCGTTACCCTAGGTTGATGCACTCAAAATCCTCCTGCCCAGTCTCCTTTTTATATAAAGCAAGAAACAGAAAAAACCAAGTGGTTGTATATTCAGAGCCTGATTTCTAAGTCATACCACAATGCCTGGTTTTGTTTTGACTTTCCAACTAGATAGCATGTTCTGAAGGCAGGGACCTGTCTTCACTTCAGTGATACACTCCCACATCACCCAGCAGAGTGCAGTGCACACAGTAGGCTCAGCAAATGCTTGCTCAGCTTCTGATTGTTGCAAGGTAAGGACACGTCCCTCCTGGAAGGACACCTCAAAGAGCATGGACATCACTGGGGAGGTATGATTTTTATGAGCTTCCAGAAAATTAAGCTGATTTCAGTTGCTAACTGTGGAACCCAGGGCCGCGGTTGGACAAGATCTGCCCTGTTCAAGGGCTCCCGGCCAAGAGGACACCTGGGAGCTGAAATCCAGCCTGCCCTTAGATCTCCAAGCCCTGCAGGGGAGCAGCTCCACCTGAGGAAGGGAGGCGTTTTTCTAATTTGTTAAAAGGTCCTGACACCTCACTGAGCCACACACCTATAGGGCAGTGTCTCCTGGGAGGGCCCCTTTTTATGATTTACTGGATAGTTTGTGTGTATTAGCAAAGGTTCAAGTATAACAGAGGGAGAGGAAAGAGGATCAAAATTACTTCAGTTTGTATAGAGTCTATATATTGAGATATATTTTTAGATTTCCTTTAAAAAGTTGAAATACATCTGTCTACCAACATAAATACACGTGTTAACACATGCATATTTACGCACACACAACTTAGTTTGGGGTAAAAATGAAAATAAATGCAACCGAAATGTTTAAGAGCCTAAAGCTATTAATATTTATTAACTCACTCCAAAGGATGTCAAAGTGACAATTTTATCTATTCATTCATTCATTCTTTCAACATGTGTGCTAGGTCTGTGCTATTTAAAAATAATCAGTTATAGCCGAGGAAGAGGTTTGTGACTTCGTATGCTCTACGTATGCGTACGCCAGAAATATCTAGCTATAGCTTTGTTTTTCCAGCTCCTAACAGTTCACCTGGGCAAGTAGGAAATCCTTTTAGATAGAAATGATCTCGTAATATTGATCTCAAGTTGTATTTATTTCAATAAACTCATGATAAAAAGTGATAATCATTGCCCTGCACACCAATTATCCTAGATATTCCTAACATTATTTTGGATTCACCTCCAAAGCAAGTACAGTCGTGTGCCACATAATGACATTGCAGTCAGTGATGGACCACATATATGATGGTGGCCCCATAAGATTAGCACCAGGTGTATAGTAGGCTGTGCCATCTAAGTTTGTGTAGGCACACTCTGTGATGTTGGCACAATGACAAAATTGCCTAACAACGCATTTTTCAGAATGTATCCCAGTTGTTAAGAGATGCATGACTGTACAATAAGATTTACCTGTCTCAGAGTTGTAAGAGAAATATTGTCAGAGTTTAATAATTTTATTAACAGAATCCAAGAATCTGTGGTTTAATACACTTAAAAGAATTACTATTTTTCTTTTGTTCCTCTTAGACATTATTGTAAGTAATGTCCTATGGATATGGTTAAAAGAACTGTATGACAGGTTGACAGGCTAATTAGTGGGTGAGGATTTTAAGTTTTAATTCTGTTTTTAATATCAATTTACAAAGATGAGCGGATAGAATGTTTTAATCACATCTCCCCTTAGTCAAGGTGCAATCAAGCCATTCATTGATGCACAATCAATTCGAACTAAGATTGTTTAAGAGGGTTGAACTAATAATATAATCCTTGAAATTTACAGAAAATCAAGAATCTGAAACTGTAAGCATTGGAAAAGTGAATGAGACATAAAGAGATTATATCCGGAGAAAGAT
The DNA here is from genome assembly GCF_041296265.1 of Equus caballus. NCBI lineage: Eukaryota > Metazoa > Chordata > Mammalia > Perissodactyla > Equidae > Equus > Equus caballus. Next base: position 34,383,821 of record NC_091710.1, on the reverse strand, counting down.
TTATGCATTTTGATCTTACAACATTTAACACTGCCACAAAACCACAAAAGATTCAGCCTTCAGCATTCTTTTCATCTTTAAGTAAATTAATGATTTCCTCTATTTTACATGGTTTTAAATGTTTTATGTTCACAGAATATATTTGAGGTTTACCATAAATATATCATTTAGAATTTCAAAAATGGGATTCATAGCAACTTCAGAAAATGGGTAATACCTTAATTGCAGTTTTTGAAAATTTCACTTTGCCTTTTACTGCTTCTTCCTGCTTCCTGCTATTAGTGTTTTGTATAATAAGTACCAAAGGTTCTAGTCTTCAAAGAATTCTTCTGAAAACTGTGAGCTATTTATAGTCCTTTCTCCTCCATTTTGCTTTAATGGATGCTTTTAAAGCTGTTAGAAATTAAAGGTCGCCAAGGCTGAATGTGTATGTGGCAATTTGTCCAAATTAACTTATTACCGAGGCCTGGTGGATGGTGATGAGCCATCTGGCTCCATTTCTTAGGAAATATCCTCTAAGAGAGTGACTGCTGGGAGAAGGTTTAATTATGTTTCATCTGAAAAAACTCTAGTTCTCCTATGGATTAAACCTATGAATTAATTATTGTTAAATTTTAGTTTAAGAGGATCTGTTCTTCAGTATCTCATCTGTTTCTGCTACACAGGAAAATTGACACAAATTAGCCCCAGCATAGCTATTTTTATACACACGTTTAGAATATGACATTGAAGAAATTTGTCATGCTGCGAAGATGAAAAATGATAAAAATTAGAGATATTGAATATACAAATTTCCTTTTGGCCTTAAGCCTTGAGGAGAATGCCGTGCATTCTCTCCACATTTTCTTATATATCCCAAATGCAAAAAGGTACTGCTTTAGACCCAGCTTGTAGCTGTTATCTCATTTTGTACATGTAAATAAGGCGACGGTTGTCTTGGCCCATTGAATGGCACTCCACTGCCAAAAAGACATTCATTTTCATCTGTAAAACTGGAATGAAGGATACCTGCTCCTGGCATTGCCCCTTCTCAGCTTTTCGTTATAAAAACTGGATATACTTATAAAAACGCAGGCAAACTCAAATATGCTTTCATTATTAAATGACTGGATCAGACTTTTTATTACAATAAAAAAGACCAGAAGAGAGCAGCTATCATAAATAACTTGGCTGTTAATAAAATGTATTATATACCTCTTTGTAACTTATCAATGTGCTCTAAACAGCTTGATTTTCCTTTGGGGAAACATCTGGCTGATATGATGCAGCAAATGTTAAAAATACATAAATTACTCCATTTTTAAAATGGCTCTTTTTATTGCAGTCAACATGCTAAATCTTACCTTTTTAAATTAATATACCGGGGTGATTGGCACTTGGAGCGTGACGTACAGTAATTACATGTTGTCCTGTCTACATAGTACAAATGACTCAGAGTCTTTCCAGGGGAGCCACCCTTGGTAGTAGGAACATGAAGATGATGCTCCTACACCACAGGAATGTGGAGGAGCAGGACCCCCAACTCACTTTGCCCTCACGATGGCCCATCCCAGATCGCCTTGTCTGTCTCATGAACTCCTGACCTCCCTGTAGAACTTTCTGTTTCAGCCTCTGCCTTATGGATTCACACCAACTTTCAGAAGCTGATAATGTGTAAAGGCATCTTGCTGTAGGGCCAAGAGCATGGGCTTTGGAGTAAATAAGAGCTAGGTTCAAATTCTGTCTCTAGTTTAATAGCTGAGTGGCCTGGGCAAGGTACTTAACTTTTCTAATCTCAGTTTTGTTGTTCATCTCAAAAGTAGGCACAATAATATCTGATTTATGGAGCGGTAATGATGTTTAAATGAGACCACTCAGGTAATTACTGCCTGCAGAGGCTGGAACACAACCAACAGTCGGGAAATGAAGTTTTCCTTCTTTTTCTGAAAGAAACAGCACAACAAGACTTAACAGACAAGGCTAGTCAAGGCTAACACCCCGGAATTCGCTCGTAACTGTCCATACCTTTACCGAGGGCCTCAAAATATTTTCTGGTTTGTCTTCTTTTAAAATAACGTTATTTATAAATCAACTGTTTTAAGACAAATCTCTCTTTTCTTTGCCAGCATCCCATGCCAAAACAACCCCACAAAATTCAACTTTTCAGCATTCGTGTGCCTTTTCTGATTTAGTGTGACTTCAGAATTTAATCCATACAACTCTCCAATGTGAATTTGACAAATGTAACTTACATGCACCATTGTTTTATTTTAAGTGGAACCTAAGACAGATGTTTAGAAAAGAAACGGAGCAAAGGTATTCTACCACTTAAGAGATGTTCTCCTGGCTAGACTCCTCTGCTCTAAGATGGTAGTGCTAAGAAACAGTTCTCTTTATCTTTAATATTGTCTTCAGATTTCCATATATACAGAACTTTTCTTCAAGAGCTAAGTGCGTTGGCTTAACTACATAGTCAAAATGAAAGTACTAATTAAGGCTGATTTCAGGATGCTGATTATAATTAGTCTAGGATACTTATGTAAACAGGAAATAAGCTTGAAATAGACCTGTCCTGCATTACCCAACCACTTACTAAATGTTTTATTGGAACCGGTATTTGTCTTCAACTCGTGGATGAGAGACCAATATCTAGTTTAGAGTTAATAGTATGTTATTATCAGTTTTTTTGAATACAAATAAGTTATATGAAAAATAACTACAGCATGATCCGAGGTTTTACACTGACTTGAATATACCTCATTATTTTAAAAGTAAGAAAGAAAGAAAGAAGGAAAATAAAGAAAACATCTACTTGTTATAGCTTGTGAGTGGTTGAGACTTCTCAGGCATTTGGTGTTATTATGTTAACCTCAGAGAGAGACAATAAACCAATAGAATTCATCTTCCTGCAACCAGATCCTCAATTCAAGACTCTCTTACTCTAAGGAATTACGGCATATGAAATTTGTATTTATCTGATACCAAACAGCTGGATGAAAATGAGCAATTCAGGCGTATCCAAGTATCAAAACATTGTGTTGACAAAATAGCCAGATAACAGGCCAAATTATTCCACTTTCATTCCTGTGTTTAAATATTTTATTGAAACTGAAACAATGTGATAGGAGATGAGGCATGTATTGTTTGTGAGATTATAGGACCTTTATTTGAAATTCCTTTGGAGTACATTCTTACATACTCCATGATCCGAATAAAATATTTTAAAAGTAATATTCAGTCTTTAAAATATATTTTGAGAAAAAGATTTTAGCTGTAGGAAAGAAGAAAACATCCTAGAAATGTATTGAATTTTCTCTCAAATAAAAATGTGAGTATCTGTCTGAAATGAACATAACAATGGTCAAGGGCTACAATAAATATAAACGAGAGTTGTAAAATGTCTATTTAGCAGTAGTCAAAAGTGTGAATAAATATGATATTTTTAACCCTTCATTTTGCTTAGTATGCCATTATTTCTTCCGAAAATTGTTGTTCCTTCAGAGAGAGCCAACAAACCAAATAAATGGAAGATCTCTATATCCTTTATGTTAAAAAAAAAAAAAAAGTCCTGCCTATCAAAGGAGACAGTGTAATGAAGTAAATAGCTATTTCTAAGAACTCTGTCTCATACAATATATTTTATGCATGTACTAACTTGGACTTGAATTTCAAACATGTTGAGATAAACCTAAGTCTCTTGCAATTGCCAAGGCAACATTAATGTCACTTGAAATGAATGTGGACAGTGGGGGCAGCCTTTCAGCCATGGCGCTCTTCACACTCTAAGATGATAGTTGAATCATCAAGTTGGAATGGCAGAGAAACAAGAATGACTACATATTTACTGTGTGTGTGTGACTGACCGTGGAGGGAGAAAGTCCTAAACTGTCCCCACACATCATCCCCCGACCCCAGCTTCAGCATTTGTTGGTCCAGGACCGTCTATATTCTCCCACCCTGTCAGCTTGGATATTTCCTCTCGTGATATTGTTTTGCCTCTGACGCCATACTGTGTCTGCTGCAGACAGACACCGATGGCCGAGTGAAGAGGGGCCACCTCTTTATTTAGGAGAACAGCTGCCACTACACTGCCCAAAGAACTCAGAACCCAAGAGCCGTTGTGACCGTCTTTAGAGTGAGCGAAAGTAAACACAATGAGCTAAATTGAATGTGCCAGATATGCAGGCATTCTTGAGTTATTTGTGTTTTCTAGACACACCACCTGCTGGATACAACAACCTACAAAAAAGTCCACAAAGATTCCCTTTGCAGAGAAAATGTAACCAAACATATCAACATATAAGAAATTATGGTTCAGAGTTCACGCTTTTGTAGAGAGCTTTCAAGGCGAAGATCAAAAAATCCTATTTGCAAACAATTAGAGGACAAGACGTTTTAAGTGAATTTGAGCACGGTGATGTGCTCAGTAAAATATGCTGTGTGACCTTGGACGAATCACCTCTCAGTCTCCTCATCTGTTACATGAGAGGATTGGACAAGATAACTGTTACCCTGTCTGCCTGCTCGAACAACCTTTGACTTGAAGTGTACAAAATTACGGAGCGTCATGGACCAATAAAAGGGAAAGAAATTTCCAACTCTTTGCTGACCTGTGTTTTCTAAGTTTTCTAGAAGGAACACATTCCTTTTGTAAATTAGGGAGTGATAACTGATCTGTATCTTCTTTTTTATTTAAAATACCTAGGAATAGAAACTCTAGAGATCACCTCATTTAACAAATGAGGTTACAGAAGAGTAAGAAGGTTATTTGCCCAAATGTACACAGTAGTCAATAAAGAATCTAGGATCCTGAACAAATTCCTTTGATCCCAAGGCTGTGCTCTTTGCTGATACATGTGAAACCTGAAACATAAAGTAGCAGTCGTTTCTGTCAGTTCACAAGAATAAAAACCCTCACTTGATTTTTTTCATCTTCCATCAGGATTTAAAAGATGTTGAGGCCTAGCAATAAAACCAAGAATTTAAAGAACTTGAAGGCCAGACTCTTATTGGTAAAGTACACAAGTCCTGCAATTTCTCCTGTACTGAATGTACTGGCCCACATTCTGAAGGCCCCCTTTCCTCTCCCTGCTGTTAGCCGGGCTTGTTTGTGACACAGTGACCCACCATTCCCTTCTCCACACCACAAGCAAAGGGGCAAATACCTAAAACCCTTTAGCATGGGACTTCTTCACAAAACAACCCTGAAAATGCTCTCTATCTCTGGATTGTGGCTGTCTTTACATACTCTCCATTTGGGCAGCCTGTGGCCTCTCAGCTCCCCAAGTGTCAAAAACTAGAAGAGGAATGACCTTAGCCTTCCTAGATGCACTGCAGCCTAATCTTGCTTTATAACTTACTTTTTTAAATTGCCGGTATCACGAGAATCAATACTTTTAAGTAATAAAAAAAAAAAAAAAAGCAATAAACTGGAAAAAGAAAATTGCTGCATGAGTCTGATTGGAACTTCCAAGGCATTCTTGGGGCCAGCCCAGTGGTCTAGCGGCTAAGGTCGCACGCTCTGCTTTGGCAACCCAGGGTTTGCAGGTTCAGATCCTGGGCACGGACGTAGCACCACTCGTCAAGTCACACTGTGGCAGCATCCCACATAAAATAGAGGAAAGATTGGCACAGATGTTCGCTCAGTGCCAATCTCCCTCAATCAAAAAGAGGAAGATTGGCAACAGATGTTAGCTCACAGCCAATCTTCCTCACACACAGAAAAACTTCCAGGGTGTTCTTGACTCATGGCTGTGAGCTTTTTTGGTGTGTTCTCTGTTCACACCATCAGACTGAATATAGTATTTTTGGAAGATCTCCTATAATCGTTATTTATGGACTGAGTGCAAGAAATGGTTTATTGACTAGTATTAGTAAAACTTCAAAGTCCTTTCCTAGAAAGCAATACCATTCCCTGCCTGTTTGGTGTGCATGAAATCAGTGAACCTAATCAAGCAGGGAAGGCTCATTAGGAAGAGCAACAAAGTTTCCAGTGTCCTTTATGACCGTGCAGCCACCACAGAAGAGATCAAAGCCTCGGTCGGTGGTGTCGGTACATCTGTTTTCTTTTTATCCAACGTGTTGTTTGGTTAGTTGTTAGACAACATCAAAGCTTTTGGCCATTAAGTCCTTTGGTCCACGTGGGACCAAATTCATTCTACTAATCCATCTTGTCTAAGATAGAAATGTTCCTGAGAACTGCAGGTCACCAATTTGAGTGAAATGAACATGTTCAGGATTTGTCACGAGTTTTTAGGGGCCAGGTTCTCGTCATCAGTGTGGAAGTGGAGAGCATCTCAGCTTCTGCATCTTGTGCCATTATGCCTTTTTACTAAGGAAATGGCGTGTATAATTTAGAATCCAGGAAAAGAAGAATTCTCTCTTTCTCTTTCTCTCGTTTTCTCAACAGCTTGATGGAGATGTAATTCACATACTATACCATTCACCCATTTAACGTGTGCAGTTCAATGGTTTTTACTATTTTTACAGAGTTGTGCAATTTTAGAATATTTCATTGCCCCTAAAAGAAACTCTATATCAAATCAACATGTTGTACGCTTTAAACTTACACCATGTAAGTCAATTATATTTAAATAAAGTTGGGGGGAAAAATGAGATAGGGGGAAAAAAAGAAAGAAATCCTGTACCCCTTAGCAGTCACTCTCCTTTCTTCCCCCAAAACTCTCCCACTCCCAGTCTTAGGCAACCACTAATCTACTTTCTGTTTCTATGGATTTGCCCATTCAGAATATTTCATATAAATGGAATTATACGATATATGGTCCTTTATGACTGGCTTCTTTCACTTAGTATAATGTGTTCAAGGTTCATAATATTGTAGCATGTGTCAGTACTTTATTTCTTTTTATTGCCAAATAATATTCCATTGTGTGGATACACCACATTTTATTTATCAGTTGGTGGACATTTGGGTTATTTCCGCTTTGAGGCTATTATGAATAACGCTGCTATAAACATTCACGTACAAGTTCTTGTGTGTATATATCCTTTTGATTTCTGTTGGGCGTATACCTAGGAGAGAATTGATGGGTCGTATAGTAACTCTGTTTAATCTTTTTGAGGAACTGCCAGGTTATTTTCCAGAGCAACTGCATCATTTTACATTCTTACCAGCAAGGTATAAGAGTTCTAATTCCTCCACCATCCTCATCAACACGTTACTGTCTGTCTTTTTTATTACAGCCATCCTAGCAGGTGTGAGGTGGTATCTTTTTGTGGTTTTAATTTACATTTCCCATTCTATATGCATGGCTAATGCTCTTGAGCATCTTTTCATGCATATTGGCTATTTGTATGCCTTCCCTGAAGAAATATTCATCCAGATCCTTCACCTATTTTTTTAATTTTATTGAAGTCACCTTGGTTTATTACATTATATAAATTTCAGGTGTACATCATTATATTTTGACTTCTGTATAGACTGCGTCGTGTTCACCACCAAAAGTCTAGCTTCTATCCATCACCAAACATGTGCGCCCCTTTACCCCTTTTGCCCTCCCTCCACTCCCTTCTCCTCTGGTAACCACCAATCTGTTCTCTGTATCTATGTGTTTGTCTGTTTGTTTATCTTCCACATATGAGCGAAATCATACAGTAATTTTCTTTCTCTGACTTATTTCGCTTAGCATAGTACTCTCAAGGTCCATCCATGTTGTTGCAAATGGCACAATTTCACCTTTTTTATAGCTGAGTAGTATTCCATTGTATATGTACACCACATCTTCTTTATCCATTCATCCACTGATAGGCACTTGGGTTGCTTCCAAGTCTTGGCTATTGTGAATATTGATGGAATGAACACAGAGGTGCATATATCTTTTCAAATTAGTGTTTTCATGTTCTTTGGTAAATACCCAGAAGTGGAATACCTGGATCATGTGGTATTTCTCTTTGCCCATTTTTTAATTGGGTTATTTGTCTTTTTATTATTGAGTTATAAGTCTTTCATATAGTCTAGATACAAATCCTTTATAAAATACATAATTTGCAGAATCTCTCTCTTTTTTATTTTATTTAGATGTTCTCTGGTAATTGTGCATTTCCTGTTTATACGAACAGGAAACTCCTTAAAAAGGAATCATGTGTCACAATAGAGGAAATAAAGCATATTTCAGAACCCTCTCCTTGCCAAATATGCAAACTCAAAGACAAGCAAAAACCTCAATAATAATATTAGAACAAGAACTTAGTATGTAAAGTGACCATGGCCACTTCAGTTTTGTAGCAACAATAATCATTATTCACGTTTGTATATAGATTTCGAGTTTACAAAGTGCCTTAATATCCACAGTCTCTTGTAATCAGCTCTGTGAAATGTTACAATTATCCCACTTACTAATGAAGAAACAGATGGGAACAACGATGGAGACATTCAGCCAGACTAAGTTCAGTCTAAACACCAGCTACATAAATGCCAAAATATTCAGGCCAAAGTTCATTCCATGAAATACAAAAGGCATCAAATCAGTTGTGTAAAATGATTTTTTTTTACAATTTATTTGTTTGTGTATGATGCCTAAATGTGAGATGAGAAGTGAAACAAGTGCCTATGTCACAATAAATTAGCCATAGTTATAAATAACTGAATGAAAATACCCTCAAAACACTTAATTTACCTTTTAGCATGTGTAGCAACACATATGTCTATCCCCCTGAGAGTGTGCATTGATGTTGGGGAACTCAGTAGAACCATAGAGCCTGTGCTTGAGTTTTTATCTATCAGTAATGCACGAACTTGAGAGAATAGTACACACTACGGTGCCATTAACTTACTGTGTGATATTAGGCAAATCACAAACTTCTCCCAGCTTCAACTTCATCATCTGAAAAATCCACTAAGGGGGCCGGCCCCATGGCTGAGTGGTTAAGTTCGTGAGCTCCACTTTGGCAGCCCAGTGTTTCGCCACTTCGATTCCTGGGCGTGGACATGGCATCGCTCATCAAGCCATGCTGAGGCAGCATCCCACATGCCACAACTAGGAGGACCCACAATAAAAATATACAACTACGTACCAGGGGGCTTTGGGGAGAAAAAGGAAAAATAAAATCTTAAAAAAAAAAATCCACTAAGATTCCTGTTCCTGGTCTCTCAGGCCTGTAGGTTTCTGCCACATGATCTCTGAGATGACATGGATTAGGGCTTAAATAAAAGGGGAGAGGGGTATAAGAAAAGATGAGACTCCTGGTATCTGAGTAGGAGAGAAGTCACAATAATGACTTGATGATACAGGTCTTGTTGACTAATCACCATGTGAGACCATGTGTAGAACTAGGATGAGCTGCCTGTATTAATATTATCACTAAAACAAGCAGGGAATTCAGATTAAGCTCAGCAGTCAGTCCTGTCCCCATTCCTCATAGTCCACACAGAGTACTAATGTACTACTTCTCATTTGTGCCTAATTTTTTGCCACAATAGTTCATGGAAATTAACAACTCACAGTATTAGTCCACGGGGTTCACTTTAGTTTGTGCCCAAGACTTTGATTTGAACCACTTGAGAAAAGCTCAGAAATAATCAGGTCTCTACCCAGAACAATCTACTAAAGTAGTCCAGAACCTTCCAAGTTTCCTGAAGCTACCAAAAGTCAGAGGGACTCAAAGTTATATTAATGACAGAAAGTCAGAGTAGCCTCCACTACTACATGGAGAAAAATGTTTTCTGAAACAAAACTCAGGTCACATGGTCTGACGATAAAGAATATTGTATATACAGACCATCCTGGAAAATCTAGGACCTACGATCGCCATATTCTTGCGACTTCCAAGAGATGCCATTAGCATCTCCCCCAAAGGACAGACTAGTGACCTGGAAAGAGAAGTTCACACTTCCAGAATTTAAGTTCTGAACCTTGACCCTACAAGCTATGTGGTCAACTGTGGGAAAGGGTAACTGCTCTCTAAGTCAATTTTAGTCAGTCTATCAGCATTTCTTAATATTAAATGAAACGATAGGGCAGATCTCGATAGACTGTAAAGTGTTATATAAATGTTTGTGCTGTTCACTATCATGTAAGCAGCACTAATTTCTCTGTCTCTACCAGAATATGGAAGCATATGTAAACGTACTTCTAATTTCCTAGAGAAAACTCAAAATATACATCGAAAATAATATTAACCAAGAATGTTACATTCAAATTGATTAATCCACTTTGGGAAAAAAAAATAATTTTCCAACTCTGGAAAAAAAGAAAATCTCTACTGTTTCTTGCCAAAAATAGACTTTTGACATGGGCATCTCCATTCTATGTGCTATACATTCAATCTAGAGTTCGCAGCTCCCTTTTAACCAGCAGTGAGCTCAGAAATACCTGTGCAGGGAGAAAGGAGTGAATGAGATGTTGCCCTCCCTGCTTGTAGGTGCCAGCCGGGTTGTTCACATTCCTTCCTGAACTCTGTAGGACAAATCTCTTGACTTGCCCTGTTTGGGAAATCTTCAAATGTCAATGTGATGATTACATTGGTTGGAGTGCCTGGAGAACAAAGCCTTTGAAAGCGTCCGGGGGGAAATACGCCGCTTTGAAAAAGAAGTCAAGAGCCACTTTGAAAAAGAAGTATGATTTTCTTAAAGGCAGACTCCCACCTTTACAGAAGAATATCAACTTTCTATTTAAAATCGCACGGAGGTATAGAAGAAAGGACATTTCCGCCCTGTGCAACAGACTTTAATTAGTTGAGATTAAGTGGCTGGGCTCTCCAAGGATTCTTCAGATTGGCCTTTCATTTCCTGATATGGATAGGAAATCTCATTGAAAACCTAGCAAAGAAAAGAATGACAGAGCCCCACCTAATTCAAGAGCTCATCTTCTCTAATTATCTAGAAAATTCCTAAAGAAGCTTCCAACTTTCCGTTTTTTGGTTTTATCTTTGGTTGTTAACTTACTTAATACATGATACTAGTATGGGATGAGTAACTTGGCCTTTGGCCCTTGGAAGAGTAAGTATGATAGAGATAGTAGGAAGAGGTGAAAATCTGTAAGCACTTACTCTCGGGGATCCTGCCATATCTCGCCCTTCATGTGCACGCTGTCCTGTGCTAATATTGAGGAGCGAGGAAATATTGTTTAGGAGGAAGTAGCTGCTTGAGGAAGGAAGTGGGCGGTGCGGGATAAATAAATCAGGACCTTCCCAGAATAGAATTCACCTTTGACCACCACTTCAAGCTCCCCACCCCATGTCCGAGCACTGCTGGACAAGGATACACATGTCAAAACCTGTCTAGGCCTGCCCTTGCCCATAAACAATCGTGAATATTCTGAAATTAATGTCACTGGCATCTGTAGCTCTCAGATCCTACTTAGGCTCTCAAGTCCTTAAGCAGATGAGTCTGCACATTTGTTCTCACTTTGCGAAGAATTTTATATTCCTCCAACAGCAGCCAAGAAGCAAAAAGTTAATGAGATTTAGTGGCCATTTATTTCATGGATGTGCTCTTCTGACCAACAGGACTGCAATCTGCTCATAGGCAATGAGCTCCTCTGGAAAATAGACTCTGATTTCGCATACGTCTCAAAAAACCAATAGATAGTCACTATTTTCACAGAAGGTTCGCTGTGTTTATAAAAGCTTTATGGTTGCTTTATAGAGCAAACAAATTTAATTTATTTTATTTCCCCAAAGAATTTCGGCAGCCTTGAAAGCGTAAGTGAGTAATTCTTTTTATGTTCACCTGAATCTAAGTATCTAGGTAACTTTTTCCTTATTGGCTTAACCAACAAATACTTATTTCTCACACTCTGGAGGATGGGAAGTTGAAGATCAAGGTGCCGGTGGCAGGTTCAGTGTCCTCTTTTCTTTCTGGGCTCTCACAAGAATCGTCCTTTACGGCGATGTCTTTTTTGCTTAGGCTTTTTCTAGCAAGCACCTCAAAACTTTTCCAGCCTCTCCTGTAGCCCAGCCCTGGTCACTTCATTCCCCTGCTCACAAACCTTCAGAAGTTCCTTCATTGCTTTTGAAATAAAGTTCAAACACTTTTGCTTGGCACTGAATGTCTCCATAATCTTGACCACTACTTTTTCAGATTTCATCATGTCTTACACTCTACATTCCGTTCATCCTGGCATGCACATATATCATGAGTGTGCATCAATTTTTCCACGGTGCTGCGGGCAGGGGATGGGTGAGCTGCCTGCCAGCTGTTAAAGGCTTCTACTTAGAGATTTTCTATTAGCTAAAGCAAACGGTATGGACACATCTACCTTCAAGGAGGTAATGAAGGACACACTTGACATATGACCAATAAAAAAAGAACTGGAGGACTGGTGAGTGTCCCTAATGACCACAAGACTAAAATCATCAGGTATTAAATGGAAACAGTTTACGTGAAATACTAAGTCACTTTTTATAATCACAAGATCCCAAATGTTTTTATCAAAAAAGTTTTGTGTGTGTGTCAGATATTTTATACGCCCTCGGAGCCTGTAGTCATTCCAAAAATTGCATAATCTGATCATGGCAATTCAGGGTAAAATAAATGCAAAAAGAAACAGCTTCTTAAACATACTCAGTACATTTCCCTTTTTATTAGAATTGGTTTCAGACATTCTTCACATTTTTAGGAAATCTTTTGATTTGTTCCTGTTTTACTGGGTAATTTAAAACTCTCCACCTTTTGCTGAAAGGTATCAACCACTGAAAAATTAAAAGCAATGTAAAAGTAGGAACAGTTGAAGCCAGTTTTAAGGACTTTAAGGCTGAAATAAATTTTTCAAATTATAATGGTCTACTTTCATGTATATGTATTCCTAGCAGACCAATAAAATGGCGTGCTTGTTGTTTATTAGAAATTGACATTCCTATGGTCTTAGCCAACCAAGTAATTCTTTTTTGAAGTTGCCTGCACAAAAATGTGTACAAAGAAATGTTTCTGTGCCAATTAATGTTGATAGCTTGGTTTGGAACATTATGTGAAACTTAAGTTAGTTTTATGTGTTCTCTTTATACCATATTTAATGAATACCATTGGTGGGCACGTCCTTCTATGAGAATTTTTAATCCTTGTTGCGTTGCAGAAAAATAGTAAGGGAATGATCAAAAATAGATATAACACAAAAAGGAAGCCTTTACAGAGGTAAACAGATAATTGTGTTATTTTAAATGAGCAATTACTATTTACTTTACTAAAGAAAGCACAGCTGGCTTATGCTCAGAGATGCCACACAACATCTTAGGCACCAATTGAGAGACTTGGTATGGGGCTGGGCCAGTTCTAGTCTGATGGGGCAGGGGAATGAATTTTATTGAGGTCCTACTATGTGTGCTGCTCTGTAATAAGTTGCTTAGATATAGTCTTTCACGTTGTCCTTTAACAAACCTATACTGTTACTCTCTCCGTTTTGCAAATGAAGAAGTTGAGGCACAAACATTTAGGAAGATTCCAGAAAGTCACACAAGTAGTAACTGATAGAACTCAGATTTCAGCCAGGTCTGTTTGATTCCAAATGCTGAGCTCCTTTTGTTATAATGAAGAAAGAAGATGAGATACCTAGAAAACAGAATGGTGTGGAAGAACACTATCACAAGAGCAGAATCTGGAGGGGAAACTGTGGTAAAAAGCAAGAACTCTGGAATCTCCAGATGGTGCTCGGATTTCAAAAACAGTTTTGAAATTTTAGCAAGTAGGATTTGCGTACTTCTGAGAAAGGAGCGATCAGATGGCAAGGTCTGTGGGGAAAAGGAAAAATTTTAATATCTTACTTGCCTTTTAAAAGATGTGTCTAACCTACATAAAACATCGTCAGTACTATACTCACAAGATACTGATGTGGAATGTCATTTTCCTTTCTCAAAACACTTTTAGCATAATCGCTCAAATTCCAATATAGGATAATCTACACCAACCACCTTTTTAGGTTTAATTTTCCTGCCATACTCTGAAGGAACTGAAGGTGTGGGGCTTCCTCTGTTCCTTACTTATTTACGATAGCAAGGATGAGTGATTAAGGGATTTAGTAAAAATATATGTTTTTGAGAGTGGCCCTAAATTTCTTGATGTCGTATAACTCTCTGTGATATGTTCTGTTGCACGATACCATGAATGCCTGAGGTTGCCAGGTCAACATTAATTGATGAAAATAATAAAAAGGGCTTCTTAGACATCAGAATTTGAACCTTCTTGTTGTCTCTTAGAAAAAACAGAAACCTGGCAGTGCTTTCCTTGCATTAAGAAATGGAAGACCTTTGGAAGCAATTTTTCCCGTTGAGTAGAATAGGTCCCTGAGTGAGGATTCTGGTTGTCAGCCTGTTTTTGAGGCCTTTTCCCAGTCTAGATGTCTCTATTTGGATGTGCTGCCAGCAGCAATGATCTGGGTCAGTGGTGTCTAACATCCTCCGTGAAGAGGCTGAGGTGGTGACACAATAGCATTTGTTTTGTTTGCGGGGAAAACTTGTGAAAGGTGATGACCTTAGTTTAGGGCTGAGAAAACCCAATGAGTTTAAAGTAGCTAAGAATTGAAGACTCAAAAGATAGTCCCTTCACCTTATTGTGCTCCAGAGAGACCTCCAGTACTCCCTGGGCCCAAGTCTACGCCATTAAGTTTAAAATGCAATCACCTAACACCTTCTTATGTGGGGCTGCCTTTCGTCACTCAGCCCGCAGCCTGTCTCGCTGACATTCTCGGCTGTGACTGTGTGGCTGTCACTGAGCTTTCCCTGGAGGACACACAGTTGTACCTCCCAAGGCTATTGATTTGCATGTGGACAGTTAACAATTCCTATTTCAAATTCTGTATATTTCAGGTTGCCTTTAATGCAAGAGTAAAGCAAAGACAAATTGCCCGTATTTAGTTCCTAAAGCAGTGATGTATGGATTCACTCTGTATATAGAAAAAATAAATATGCCATGTGTCCCCACCTCTCTCCTCCACAGGAACACAGTATTTGTAAAATAAATGTCATAAAAATTGATGAGCTGTGAGTGATCCCAAGGAATACTTGCCTCTTTTCTTAAGGGTAATAAGAAAATAATATCTGATTGCAAGATCCAAAGGATTATTTTTTTATGTGTTCACTTATTGGTACTTATTATATTTAACAATTTGGTAGCATTTGGTTTCTGATGAAAATATACTTTGTGCTTTAAAGCATTTCTTACTTGGATCAAAATTGTAGAATGTAAAGAGACTTCCTTTAGCATTTCCACAGGAACCCCACTTGTCCCACAAGCTTTTCCACTCAGGCTTCCATCTTTATCCAGATCACCCTTATCCTTCTTTGCTGAAAATTCAAATTTTACATCTCTTTTGTGCTCAGAAGCTCATCTTGTTCAAAAAGCCCTCATTGACACCACCTCCCCTGAACCATTATGTAATATGTGGCCTTCGTGCTTGGCTTCTTTCATTTAGCATCATGTTTTCAACTTTCATCCACGTTGTAGCATGTATCAGTATTTCATTCCTTTTGATGGCTGAATAATATCCCATTGTATGATTATACTTCATTTTATTTATCCATCCATCCATTGATGGACATTTGGATTCTTTACACTGTTCAGCTATTGTGAAAATATATTTATTTTGAAATATGTTTGACTATTTAGCTATTATTCAGCTGCTATGAACATTCCTCTACAAGTTTCTGTTTGAACACCCATTTTCAATTCTTTTGGATAAATGCCAAGGGGTAGAATTGCTAGGTCATATGGTAATTGTATTTTTAACTTAGTAAGGAAGAGCCAACCTGTTTTTCACAAAGGCTGCACCATTGTGCATTTCCACCAGCCATGTATAAGGGCTCCAATTCCTACATCCTTACTAACATTTATTACTTTCCCTTTTTTTTTGTTATAGCTCTCCTTTGGGTATGAAGTGGTATCTCATTGTAGTTTCGATTTGCATTTCCCTGATGACTAATGACCTGGAGTACCTTTCCATGTATTTGTTGCCACTGGTTTATCTTCTTCGGAGAAATGTCTATTGATTTGCAAATACTTTTTTCCAATTCTGTGGGTTGTTTTTTTACTCTCTCAGTAGTGCATAAAAGTTTTAATTTTGATTAAGTCCAATTTATCTAGCTTTCCTTTTGTTGCTCCTGCTTTTGGTGTCATTTCTAAGAATCCATTGCCAAATCCAAGATCATGGACATTTACACCTATGTTTTCTTCTAACAGTTTTATAGCTTTAGCTCTTAAATGTAGGTCTCTGGTCCATTTTTAGTTCATTTGTATATTGCATGACGTAAGGGTCCAACTTGATTCTTTTGCATATGGATATCCAGTTGTCTTAGCATCATTTATTGAAAAAGCTATTTTTTCCTTCGACCATTCAATTTTGAAGGCTTCTAGTTGAAAGTAGATAGTAATTCTATATTGGTTTTTTCCCCTGTTGTTCATACATGTATATCTTCTCTCTATAAGTAGATAGGAACCCATTCCAGGAGGAGATTGACTTCTTTTATGTTTCCTGTATTTATGTAAGGGCTAAAATGGTTTCCAAAGGGAAAAAAAAAAGGGGGCCAAAAAGGACTCAAGCTTTTGACCCAGGAAAATCAGGGTAATCTATTTAAGACAATCTGTAATGTTTTTAGATATAAAATTAAGACAGTCTCTGCCCTCAAGGTGCTCACGGCCTAATGGGAGAATCTAGCACATCTGGTAGCCATTAGACACACGTGGTTATTGATCACGGGAAATATGGCTAATTCTAATTAAGACTTTCTGTAAGAGTAAAATATACACTAGACTTCAAAGTCTTAATACAGAAGGATATTGAATGAATGTCAGACATCTCATTAATAATTTTTTATATTAATTACATTTTGAAATGATACTATTTTTGGTATATTGGATTAAATAAAATGTTATAAAATTAATTTCATTTGTTTACTTTTACTCTTAATGTGGCTTGCATTATATTTCCACTGGACAATACTGACATAGACAAACAGAAAATCAAAAAGTGTCTCACAGCTCCACAACTAGTAGGTGAGAGAGGTGATGTTTATACCAATTTCTTACAATTCTGTAATGTAGGCTCTTCATTACTATGCTCTACAACTGAAAATCAGCCAAGAATGTGAAGATGTGATTGGTGGCCCCAGTTTGAAACTGGAACGTGGGGCAAGGGTCCATAACATATAATGAGTGCAGAACATCTTTAAGGAATACCAACATTCCGTTCACACTTCACAGCTCATGAGGAGACACACCTGACCCACATCATTCAACTGGAGAACAACTGCAGGCTAAACCAGTGATTCTCAACCTGGGGGGTGATTTTGGCCCCCAGGGGACATTTGGCAATGCCTGGAAACATTTTTGGTTGTCACAACTAGCATCTAATGGGTAGGGGCCAGGATGCTGATAAATACCCTACAATGCAAAGGACAGCCCCTCCACAACAAAGAATTATTTGCCTCAATATGTCAATAGTTCCGAGGTTGAGAAACCGTGGACTAACCTTTTGCTAAGAGAAATATTTCAGAGAAAGAAGAGGCAACTGTGTGCTGGAGCTCTCAGGAAGATTAGGGGAAGGCCGGGACGTGAAGGTGGGCCTCAGAGTGTTGGCAGGTCCACTGGGTACAGGGATGGGGCAAAGCGAGCAAGAGAGCTTACCAGTCAGGAGGAGTGTGGCCAGTCGTGGGAACTGGAAATGGACTTGAGCCAACTGGAGCAAAGAGTGTGTCATGAAAAGGAGAAGCAGGGACTAGAGAAGTGGTTTAGAATTCAGAAGAATTGTTCTCTAACTCTGGTTCTTCCACTTGGCAGCTGGGTGGCTTTGAGCAAACCACTTGACCTTTCTGAAATTTAGGGTAACCCTCTGTCAATGGAGATAATTTTAATCAGATGAGATCCTCTGTGTAAAGACAATTTATAACTGAAAATATAAAGTATTGTTTTTAACGTTATCATCATGGTTGTTACCAGATTGAGTTGGTTCCAGAGTGTGAGGGCTTAAAACCAGGCAAGGAGAGGACCAGAGTGGAGACAGCTGGAGAAGACCTTGCCTCGCCTTTTTCCACAGGCAGCTGCCACTCCTGTGGACAAACATCAGTGACCGATTGGCAGTAAACTGACTTGAGTGGCTCTTCCTGGGACGTGAGGGAGGATGAGTAGTGGCTCTTTGTAGAGGTGAACAGAAAAATAGGCAGATTACTCCATGAGCTTGTGCGCTAGTCCTGTGCAACGGGTTAGAATTCAACAAGTGAAAATGACATGCAGTTTCTAAGGCTGAATGGGCAATATTTTATAATCACCCTAGAATTCTAAGAAAATGTGGATTATGAATTTTCCTTGAATCTTGCCCTACCTTCAGTGGCACTACAACGGAAATACTTTTTCGAAGCGTACATATATAGTGGAGTGTGTTTTCATGGCTCTTTGAGCTTTAATTTTCCCACATTTAATACTTAAATTCAAGTTCTCTCAGTATGGCACCAAGGCAGAAAATTTCCCATATTAATTACTTTTTAATTAAGATAATTTATTTTATAAGACATTTGGGAAATGGCCTAGCAGTTGACTATGTCTTAAGAATGGAGAGAATGTAGGATGTAGGCTTCAATAGGATGTAAGCTTCCAAAGGGCAGGGATTGGGGGCTGTTTTGTTTACTGCTATAATCCTAGTGCTTAGAAAAGGGCCCAGCACATGGTAGCACTCAGTAAATTATTTGCCAAATGAATGAGTGAATGTGCGAAGGAACAAGAAGCGTGTGTTGTTTGTGACTCTTCCTACATGGTTGTGTGACTGATCAAGTACTGCGTGCATCTGCGGTGCTGCGTATCACAGTATCTGACACCCCATCATGAACTCAGGCTGTTATCAAAACTGTCTCACTGAGACTCATCTATTGTCACTCATTCGTTGCCACAAGCACTCAAATCAAACGCTTTCTCCTCTTCTTTTTTACCTCCTCTGGAACCCAGCAGAGGTAAATCAGTAAAGTTGGAAGTGGTTGAAGATAAGAGCACAAAGGGATCAAATTTACCCCCCTCGGAAGTGGCAATTGGTTTGTCTCCTTACACCTTTCCCCAAAAGTGTCCTTTCCATGTTCCTGAAGAAGAAAACATCGCCTGGGCGGGTGTGCGCCTGGCAGGGCCATTGCACTCCAATCTCTTCAGCTGGCTGCTACAGAAATAAGGGCACTTCAGTAAGACTTGACAATGCGCCAGTTCCACCAGCGATAAGAGAAGCCTGAAACACCAACAGTCTCCACCTGCCACGGGCTGTATTTCGCAATGGAGGGCTGCAAGGCCACAAGAAGGCAAATAGGAGAGCTATCTCGAAAGCTTGCCAATAGGGTTCTGAAAATACACAAAGTGGCTTTCCTAAAGAACTAGGAAAACAAAGAAAGAACACTAAATGGATCATTTAAGGATACTCTCCTTAAATAGTTAGAAGAACCCTCATTTGCGTATTTTCCATTCTCTTTAGCCGTTTTAAGTATTTCCTAGACTTGATAATGTTTCTACATCTGTTTGTAAGTTGTTCTTTATGACACTTAAAGTCTTCATTTGGTTGGGAGAAAGCCCAAGGATATTTCACTTAGACTATATCTTCTTACAAAGAAAAACAAATAAACAAGCAAAAAAGTACTTATCCTGAACTGCATTGAGTTGCCAAATTCTCATTAAACATTGGTCTAAGATTTCATTGCACAGTTGGAACCTTACCGCAGACATAGCTAAGGTTCCTAAAAGATGAAATGTCATGAGGGGAAAGGAATCTGCCACAGAGTTTCTCTTCACTGGAAACAGAAGCCCGTCTAGTTTGGGATTTGACTCATGGGAGAGGCCAACTGTATTAATTTTCTTTTTTAATATCATGTCCTTTAAAATAGTATATCCTAGGGTTTAAAACTAATAATTTTCCAACATCTTCCCAAGTTGTAGCTTATGTTTTCTAAAAATCTGAAGAGTCCTGATAAAGTCAGTAAGACGTTCTCTTTCCATCTTTTATAGAAATACGGAAGCATATGTGGTTAGGTCTACACATTTCAAGAAGGTAAAGTGTGTCGCAGGTGGAATGGTGTCGTTGAAGGTGTGTGGTGCACAACTGTGAGCCTGTACGCAGTGGGTGTAGGTGTACATACACCTGTGTCTGTGTTGTTATGTTACTTTCTTGAGCTATATATAGCCAATAATAATTCCTGAGGAAAATTCCATTTTCTCAGTGTTTGTAAGTTCATTATTGAGACATTTTTAATCTTGATATTATCATGCAGAATTTTTATTGAAAATCTTTCACCTTGTCTCTGAGTGTGACTAAAGAGAAGGGCAATAAGTTAACAAAATTAATGTAAATAAGTACATGTTATTTGTAATTGTGAAATTATGATAAATAAATAAATTGTAGTTGTTAAACTCCCACTGCCTTAAACATCTCTTCTTGAAACTTAAAGATTTAAAAAGAAAGTATAAGCCATTTTTTAATCTCTACGATAGCAAATAGAAAGCTATGCAAATAGAAATTAAAAGGGTGCCCTTGAGTAAAGCATACTTTGATTAGGTCAAATGAAAACAAAGTCCAGGACTGGAAACAAACATTTGGTCAAATGGAAAACATTTCTGGACGTCTGCCTTTCAGACCTGCCTGCCTCCCAAGCTGTTATATGGTGATATTGAAAATACTTGACGTATCACAGAGATAACACGAGGATGAAAGGCATGTTTGAAGTTCTTGAAACTATTCTGAGAAAGCTACTTGAGAAAACACGAGTGCTGTCAATAATACTGTGCAGTCCATCATTAAAAGCAGGCAATCATTTTTCATCCATTTCATCTTTCTCTTATATTTTTGACATTAAAATATCACATTATAATGAACGTTGTCTAAATCAGTCTTCTTTTGAAAAATGAGTGCCAAAAGCAGTACAAAAACCAAACTCTCATAAACCAAGACAAGCAGAAAATATGATCTTAAGAAATGAACAAATATGGATTCATTCATTCATTCATTCATTTAGCATTCATTCATTCATGTCAAGCATTGTGCTAGACACTGGAGACATAGCAATAAACAATGCAGACTTGCTCCCTGCCCCCTGAGATTTAAAGTTCAACAGAAGAAACAGTAATTACTAATTGTTTCAAAGCAAAGCAAAGTTCTGTTGACTTGTACATTAACAGTGACCTAACTCAGGCTAGAGGAGGATCGGGGATACACAGGATAGAGGCAACTCTGAAAGCTTGGAGGGCCAGCATGGCTGGTCATCTTATATGGCCGAAATAAGAAGAATGTCATTCATTTTCATGTTTAACAGAGAGAGAAGTCTTTGTAACGTTAACTTAAATTATCTGAAGAGTGTTTACATATTTATACCACAGCTTGTTTCAACTGGAGTCACTGGCTATTTCTTATCTATAGGGCACGGTAACAATTGTTTGTAGGAATGACTTGTCTATGATGTATTAAAATCCTGCTTATGATTTATTTAATCTCACTATTGCTCAGCTTTAGTTTGCCAACATACAAGGTGTGAGTTCTGTTAAATTTTCATTCTAGAAACGTTGACATAAACAACACATAAGATTGATTATTTTACCTGCTAGAACTTCATGTACATTTAGAAAAAGGCCTCTACTCCTCACTTTGGGGTTTCTTTTCTTTTTAATGCCCGCCTAGTTTTTATTTCTATTTTATAGCTATCATGCAGTAACGAATAGTTTTACTTATAAGGAACTGAAAAAAAAATTGGCATTTCCCCTACAAATTGTGGTATGGTATTATTATGTTATTTGACTAATACAGGAAACATGGTTAGTATTTATTGGTAACTGATATAGTGGCTTCCAATGGGTTTTAGAAACAGATCAATATTTATCTTAAAAGTTCCCTGCGGAAGATGCTGCTCTCCTTCTCTTTCCTTTTATCCCCCTCACTGTCATTCCTTTGATAATTATAAGCCTGAAAGAATGAGAAAACTAAAACTCGATTCATTTTAAATTTCTATTCTATTCCTCCAGATGAAATGACCTAAGACAAATAGATTATTTCAGGCTTATATGAAGAACTTCAGAGCAGAGAGAGAAATTTAAAAGCAGCAAGAATGGCAAACACCTTTTGTAGGTTTCATTTTGAAGGTAGTAACGGCGTAAAACAGTTCTTCAAAAGATGTCGTATTTGGACACGTTTGACTAAGTCACTAAAAGATGAAAACTTAAAGCGGTTCTATTGAACCAAAAGGCACCAAATAACAAATGAGGACCATCTGCCTTCAATACCGAAGTATTCATGTCCATGTTTCCCAAAGTCAGAGAAAGAGCATTCCCCAAACTGATTTAATGTGGTAAATGAATTGGCAAAAATGTTTCTGAAACACGGATCTCTATCGAAGATCAAATCCTATTGTTCCTGTTCACTTTATTTCCCAATTTTACAGTTTATTGGCTTGATGTATTTTGATTTATTTCTCCTTCTGAAGTTTTGCCTCCAATAAATATTGTAATCCTTGTTGATATATTTCAGCGCTATAACCTTTGATCCTCTGCTTTTTTGATGAATATTTTTGTATGACTAAAACAGCATTAAAAAATAGCCAGAATTGAAAAACAACATTTGCTCAGCACGAAGAACAGGAGAGAACTGTGGGAATATGCTTTGTGTTGTTAACTGTTTTAAAAAGAAAATAAAGGCAAGAAATTAGCAAGCAAGCAATAATGACAGATGGACATCAAGTTTGTCGTTCCTTCCTATCCTTGCTGTAGCATTTAACTTTGGGAACTTGAAAGGAAGAAAAATACACTTCTTCTCTACCCTCCACCCCCAAAAGTACTAAAATTTGTCAACGGTGATCTTTGCTTTTGAAAGCCCATAGTTGATTTTAGTCTATTGCCTAGATTTGCCATTCCCATATTTAACATTTACAGGATTTTATGAGTTTTTTCTATTTTCTTCTATGGTATTTTTATGAGCAATACCATATTCTATAATAATAATCTCAAATAACGTTTAATTTGTTGTCAGAAAGACAAGTGGACAAAAGTCATCCAGCTTGTGAGTTTAGCTAACTACCCAACATTATAGTTATATATTCAGTTGCTCCCCTGAAAAACTGTGCTTTTTATGGGGAAAATTATATACAATTGTAGAAGTTAAGACTGCATAG
The DNA here is from genome assembly GCF_041296265.1 of Equus caballus. Taxonomy (NCBI): domain Eukaryota; kingdom Metazoa; phylum Chordata; class Mammalia; order Perissodactyla; family Equidae; genus Equus; species Equus caballus. Next base: position 34,360,781 of record NC_091710.1, on the reverse strand, counting down.
ACTCTCAAAAATCTTAAGGTAATCTTTATAGATAGATCTACATTTATATCTAGCAAGAGAATGATATGCACAGATGGACATACATACATCAACATATATCAAATATATCTGCTAAACTATACAGACTTCCTAAAGGGGTAGTTCCCTCTATCACTACCACCCCCAAATTTTTTTCAAGGGATTATTGGTTTTTCTAGAATTTGTAGACTTTAAGAAAAATAGTTAGTAAAATCAAAGCCATCAGTGACTCTTACCATTCTTTTTATTTTCATGCTCTTTAACATTCTTCGATTTCTTTAACATCAATTAAAAGAAGATAATATATGGAATACAATTAATACAGACAATATAAATGACGTTTTCACAACTTAAGCTTCAAATAATGAATACTGGGCAATTAATTTTTCTTTTTTGATAGAAGATTTTTAAATCTCCTTCTGCCCATCATCAACTCCTCCAGATTTTAAGGAACTACTTGTAAAACTATCTTGCTTCTTTGCATTTATTAAGCATACTAAAAGGGGTGTGTGTGGGTGTGTATGTGTGTGTGCGTCTGGTCCTATATTCAAATGTCCATTGCCTTTTTAATTTTGTAACTCAGTCCCTAAATCTCTATTTCAAAATCATGACCCAAAATTGATCTGAAACTCTGGGCACTGCTGAGAGGAAACAAGTTTGATAGAATATCAGATAAGAGGAATTTAAAGTTGGAGAGTAAGTATTGTACCTCTGGGCATTTAATCCCCAAACCCTGAACCCAAGATAGGAAAACTCATTGTACTAGCCTTTAAAATTGACATTGTGACTCTGCAACTTTTTTGGTAAGATTCAATACTCTTTTACTGAAAAAAAAGTGATTGATAAGTACTAAAAATGGTGTTTATCTTCACAACGTTCTTTTGAAGACTGACCAAAATAGAGACAAGGAGCCTGATAACAAAAGTCTTCAGCTGTGTTTCTAAATTCAGTCCTTCTCTGCCTAGAAACTCCTAGGTGATATGACATGAATACGTTTTATGAAATTCATTTCAGTTCCCATACTTTGAGATTACATTTCTTGAATTCTGTATGCAAATGTATATATATAACCTCATGAAAATGTATCTTTGTTTTAAACGTTTGGGTACTTTAGAAAAACAACTACAAACAGCTCCAAAGACATTGTACCAATGTGGCCTTGCTTACTGAGAAATGCTTCCCTTGTCAACCCATGATTTATAATTCACAGGGGTGAAAATGAGGGGAATTTTGAATAAAAATCCTATGGTGAATTGAAACAAATACCAAATATTTTGCACTTTGAACCAAGCAACATCTCAACTGATGATTCAGCTTTTCAGAAGTCATAACTTACAGTGATCTCCAAACTTTTTAAATTCAGTACACACGTGTAAAATATTCTTGAGTACACAATATATATTATATGTATTTATGTTTATATATCTCTAAAGCAGAGTTTCTCAACCTGCACTGTTGGCATTTGGGGCTGTCCTGTGCATTGTAGGATGTTCACCAGCATCTCTAACCTCTACCCAACTAGATGTCAGCGGTACCTCCCTCAGTTGCCACAGCCAAGAAACATCCCTAGACACTGCCACATGTCCCCCGAGGGGCAAAACTGCCTCAGTTGAGAACTGCTACTTTAAATCATTTATCTGTAATACTGTACTATTATATTAAGCAAACATGAAAAATGTCTATTTTTAAGGTTTTTATTTTGCTTTTTAGTAGTATGAAAAGAAACTATTTTGCTTTCTCTATAAATGTTATCATTAACAATTTTTAGGGGAAAAAATGTGACAAAATACACTTCAAATTGGTTTTTAAATCTTGATTTAACAGGAGGTGCCACTCTGGTTCGACTTCAGTTTATTTCAGTACTTGATTTTTTAAAGGCCATTAGGGTAGAAAAAGAAATTAACTCCAAATGGATAAAATGGAACTTTTTTACTAAATCATGATACAAAATTTTCCATATAATCTAACATTTATCCAAAGGATTTTGGTGAAATTTTACTGATAAATATCTCTGCTTTGATGTCTTGAAAACAACTAAGAGATTGCATTTTTGTATTTATAACACGTATCTTTGAAATTACTACAGCTTTTCATTTAGAAAACAAGGTAGCCAGTTAGAAAACTGAAGTTAGATTTTTTTTAATGTTGCTTATGGGAGTTTTAGTAGGTGATACATACACATCATTTTCAATAATAAAGTCACATAGCAATGCACACATTGCCAAAGTATTTTCAGAATGCCTTATAGATAACACAAGTTGTTTGTTTATTTTACAGAGTTGTTACTTCCTCACTCATTGTTTAAATGTCACCTTTATCTTGGAGAAACAAATTATAAAGCCTTTTTAAAAATGTATACTCAGTTAAGACAATAGTGGCAGCTACTCCTCATCACAGCAAAGTCAGCAAATTTGAACTAATTGCCTTTGTTAAAGAAAAATGAGTAACTCATCTTCAGGTTCAAATTCTTTGCCGTGAGATAATCAGTAAACCTCTGTATGGTAGCAATTGGTTTTTGTGGTCATTCTCTACCTCATTTCAACAATGTAAAGAATCCGCTATGTTTGATGAGTTTTTTTAATTAAAACATTAGAATATCATTGTCATCCTGTGACATTTTGTGCACTTTTGGCTTTAACTTCTTTGCTAAAATAGCTCATCTGTTAATTTTGCAATGTTGTCTCTGTAAACTTAGGCTAAAATTATTTCTGTGGTTAAACTAATAGTTTTTCTGCAAAATATTATTTTTACTAAAGCAGTCATTTAATATTGAGAATATCACCTCATTGGTTTTTCTTTCCTTTAGTGGCTCATAATAAAAGTGGGAAGGTAATCATTCATATTCCGTCATTGAAATAAAATTTAGCAAATACTAAGCTGAGACCCATTAGAAACATCTGTACTTTCATTTAACTCTATATCCCAAACCACTTAGACTGCATAATTTGTTATAAAACTTGTTTCTTCAAATTTTTAACAATGTTGACCGTCAAAGGAAGGTATTCTAGCTTGACGTCATACTGTTTTTCAAAGATTCTTTTAGCCATTTTTATCAGAGCAAGAACAATTCTTTCCTTAATGTGTTTTTAGGTCATTGGCTCCTAAGTGAAAATTTTCAACCGTGGCTTCTAACATTTATCATTAAACATTAGTTTGAGGATCACATAACTTAACATCATGGAAGAAATCCAGAGGCACATTTTAGGTGCATAGGTTTAAATTCTCTTGCTAATGATGAAAACCTTGTTCTACCCTTATCTGATATCTCAAGGCATAATTTTCCCCTAGATCAAGGTTCACTTTGAAAAATAGTGAATGCATATCAATATTTTGATAGTCTTCCTTATAATTTCATGGCAGAGGAGAATGGAGGCAGACATTTTGCCAAACCTGATTAGATTGTCAAAACAAGAGTTCATATTGGGCATAGAAGAAATATCAACTTTCTCTTGCCCTTCACTTTGTGTCGACATATTAGCACTGTTTTTAGTCAAATTTCTTTTCAAATGAGATAATATATCTTTCATATCTCTTAAGTTAATTATGTTCATCCATAGGTAAATTGAAACATATATGCATATGCTGAAAGCAAATGAATTATTGAGACTCTGACAACCCATCCAAGCCATGAAATTCACAATCTTCCCTCAATAGACTGGGAGTAAGTGACCATAATGTGGAATGAAGGTGGGAATCAACATCAGTCTACATATTAAATATTAGCAAAACCTAATTTCATTCTACTTTAAGCAGAAAATAAATAAAATATAAATAGAAGTAAATCCTATTTTCTTACCAGACCCCAAAGATCATCTTGCACACTCTCTAGGGTGCAAGACCCCCATTTCAGGGCCCTTGCCTTGGAGTGAGTACTAGCTACTCTTAGAGGTGCAAATGATGTATGTTAGACTTCATTGCGGACTGAAATGAACTCTATTTTCCTACAGAAAATTAAAACTTGCAGTGTTGTTTTTTTTTTCCTAGTATGACCACCCAATGGTGCCATCTGGTCTATAACAGTTTCATTTTAACATGTGATCACAAAATGCTCCTTTGCAAGACTGGCCAAATTCAGGCAGAATGATCAAGAAGGTGCTAAGAAGCAAGCCAATGAGTGTCCCAGTTACAGTTACAGTGCAAAATACAAGACAGGTGCTTGTACCACGAACCAATGGAAAAGCCTTCTCCCCACTTAGTCCTAAGTAAAGGCAGCGAGGGAATTTGACCACAAGCATTCTCATAAATTTTTAAAAACAGTTCCCTGGCTAAGTTAATAAATGAATGGAATGGTTCAGAATTTCCAGCCAGAGTGTGACAGGTAATTGGTGAAATCGGCAAAATGTCTAGTGACCATTTAAAAAGATGCTATGTTTTCAGATCATTAAAGTGCAGCATTTTATTTGCCAATGATTTACTTCATTTGTAAAGTCTCCTACTAATAATGAAATGAAATGGCCGTGACTTGAGCTTAATAAAATATTTTATTGCTTCTAAAACCTGTGAGTATATATGGGTCCATATATATATATATATATATATGGGTTCTATATTATATATATATATAGGAATAGGTGAAAGAGTTGAAATTACTCTGAAACTGTCTACATCTACAGTCGTTTATTTATTTCTAGGTAGAAAGTTTTTTAAAAATCTAGAATTTGACCTTTACCCATATCAATACTTATCAACAGAAGACTAAAGCTCTCTTTCAAGTCTGAGGGAAATAGTGTATTTAACCTTAACCTATGCTAGGGGTTCTCATTACCTTGACCTTCAAATAACTGAAAGTAAGTGAGCTTTGTGAAGACATTTACTCCTGTCAGAGGTTAGCACTGCCCACAGGCCTTCTGATTTCCAGCCCCCCAGCCCACACGGACCGTATATGCTAGTCCACCCTGTGGAGCTCATTAGTCTGTGGGTCCATTTGGCCTAACCCTTGGAGTTCACTAAACCGAATGAAGACTTCAGAAATCTCTCTGGCTTGACAGTAATATTTTCTCTACCAGAAGTCTTTCCCCAGAGCATTTTTGCCCCTCAAGACTCTCCAAAGCCACTCCCATGATAGGCGTGCTGCAATGATTCTGTTGACCCAAAACACATCAAAGACCCAAGAAGTTATGAATGCTTAGGAATCTGTGTAAGACTTGTAATGGCGTCTCCCTCCAGGGTAATAACAGAGGCGGGGAAATGAGTCAGCACAAAGCATTAACAACTCCCTGGGTGAAAAGATTGGATTTAAAATGAATGCAAAACTACAGAGCTGTTTTCTTATCATGTTATTTCCCATCCATTCTGTTTTGTTTCCCAAAAGGATTATTTCATGTAAGGGACAAGCCTCCTATCGCAAAGCTATTTTAAAAGGAATTTCCTCTTCTGTCCATAATCCTGAGGAAGACCTGCCTTAAAAAGTAAGAGCCTGTGTTTACAGCTAGGTACAGAAGGAAGGGAAAGATATTCTTAGAGTAAAACTGGCAAGAAGAGCGGATGGGACCCCAGTCCACTCCATCGAGCCACTTTTGTTCACAAACATATAGCCAACTCATCTTTCAGACAGGAACATACACAATCTCTAGGTTTATTCAGCCTCTTCCTTTTCATGGAAAATTTAATCTTCATTTTACTTTTGGGAATTGTCTCAAGTTAGAAATACTCAGCCCCAAGATAATTCTAAAACCGATAGAAGGAATCTAGACACTTCTTGTCACCTTTTATTTATCTTCCCAGTTTCTATAAAAAATTGTAGTGAAATTCCCTGTTGGTTATCTTGGCTGAGTAGAGCCCAGGTATTGTTTGAAAAATAAAAGATCATCTGAGTAAAAATTTAAAATGAAGTAAGCATGGTGATTATTGACACTTGATGCTGAGTTCCCTCTGGTATCTTACAACCTAAGATGGAAAACACAGAAAGTGGTGATTGAACAGTATGTAAGTAAACACAGCCTAAATATGATGAAGTCAACACTCTCTTATGTTTAAGGAAGGGCAAAGGGTAAAGCTTGTGAGGGCAGTGTTCAGAAGAAGCATGTGAATGAATCTCACTTCCTACTATTCATTTTTCATGAGAGATTGACCCTAAAACTAAAATCTCAAGCTCTCCTTGAAAAAGAGAGGAAATTTAACGTGTTAAAAGGAGGCAGCTTCAATGTTTTTTTCCCTTTGGTGAGGAAGCTTGGCCCTGAGCTAACATCTGTTGCCAGTCTTCCTCTTTTTGCTTGAGGAAGACTGCCACTGAGCTAACATCCAAGCCAATCTTCCTCTATTTTATATGACAGACACTGCCACAGCATGGCTTGATGAGCGGTGTGTAGGTCCACACCCTGGATTCGAACTTGTGAACCCCAGGCTGCCAAAGCAGAGAGTGCAAACTTAACCACCATGCCATCAGGCCGGCTCTGCTTCAATTTTGTTAAGAGTAAAGTCATGATGTGGGAAGTGAAATAAATATTGAGTGAATGAATGAGTGAATTAAGTAATTAATAAATAATAAGAAATGAAAAGACGAAGAAGCCCAGGAAGCTAAGGAGACAGGCAGGTTGGGAAATATGTAGGGATAAAAAAAGAAGGTAATTGGGGCGGGCCCGGTGTCACAGCGGTTAAGTTCGCACGTTCCGCTTCTCAGCGGCTGGGGTTTGCAGGTTGGGATCCCAGGTGCAGACATGGCACCACTTGGCAAAAAGCCATGCTGCGGTAGGCGTCCCACATATAAAGTAGAGGAAGATGGGCATGGATGTTAGCTCAGGGCCAGTCTTCCTCAGCAAAAAGAGGAGGATTGGCAGTAGTTAGCTCAGGGCTAATCTTCCTCAAAAAAAAAAAAAAAAAGATAATTTAAGAAAGTCTATAGAATAATGAGGGTCCAGGAATAAGTACTGTATATACAGCATCCAAGTTATATTTTAAGGAAACTGTCAGAGATGAGGAGTTCAGTATTGTAAAATATAGAAAAAAATGTCCAGAATCTATCCTAGGTATTTGGGGGATTCCAAAAATCTCAGAGGCATAGATTGTTTTTCTTCTTAATTATTAAACTACAATAGTATTTAAATAACTCTAATAATGACTGTGAATTTTATTGTAATATATTAAAAACTAGAAATTTTTCTTCTTGGACACATTCTCAGCTATGTTTCAGGGTTCTTGTAGTTGTTAAATATTGCCTTTTTTAATTTACTTTCTTAATAAAGTAAGTTCTTGATTGATTATTATCACAGGGCATAAAATACTTATGAAGGATTTGTCCTTATTCATGCTTTTATTTTTTTTTTATTTGGGTTTTATGCTCAAGTGGTCTTTACAGTGTACACTGTAATGAATGTTTTTGTTTCATTTTTTGTTCTACGTGTGAAAAGTCTTTAACTTGGCAGCTTGACACAGCATATTTTACAATTTTATTTTTTCATCTCTAAGTTATTTCAAAAGAGAATAGCTGCTTTGAACACTCTGAAATTCAATTCTGAATGATTCGTACAACCTTGAATGTAGTCCCAAACAAATCAGAAACAGGTTGTTTGGCTTTTTTTTTTTTTCCCTCAATTGTCAGTTTGCTTTATTATTTGAAGGGTAAGAAGGGGGAAAAATCCGAAAATAAAAACCCTACTTGTTTCACAATAACTATTCACGTGAAACCCACTGTATTCAATCAACTGAATCGACTCTGTCTCTCTTTTGGGGCTATATAATTATAGTTGAGACTGTAAATAGAGAACCAGCACCAAATCGTGGTTCCATAATATGCATAGTATCAAAATTGAAATCAATCTTATAGACAGTGTTCATGTCCAAAGTTCCATTGAGGAGAGAAAACATCAGTGTTTAAGTCTACTTTCATTAAGAATATGGGTTCCAAAGCCAGACCACCTGGTGTGAATCTCAGTTCTGCCACTCTTTAGCTGGCTGACTTCAAGCAAGTTATCTAACCATTCAGCACCTTAACTTCCTTACCTATAAAATAAGGATAACAGTAATACTCATCTTGTGGGATTGTTGTGAAGATTAAATGAATTAATACGTCTAAAACTCTTGAACATTGCCTGGCATGTTGAAAACACTCAATAAATACAGGCTGTTAGAAACATTGTTACTTTTCTTAAAATTTTTCATTACCGTAATTTTAAGAAACTAAGACGGTAGTGATGCTTGTGATATTGAGTGAAACTGAGCACCACGACATGCTGGGAAAAGTGATGCTGCAGAATAAAAAGGGCATGAGCTGGAGACACCAGATCTAGTTTCACACTTAGGCTCTAAAACTTAACCGGCTCTGTGGTTTCACTCATTTCCCTAACCTCTATGTTATCATCCATAAATATGTAGAAATAACATTCTCCCCTCACTGTCTTTTGTGGAAGACATATATAAAAATGATTTTGATATAAGATAAGAATAATTTGTAATATAAAATTAGAACTATTTAATAAAAGTATATGCAAAACAGTGAGAAGGCAGAGAAGGTAGTAATAAGTCTGGGCTAGTGGAGCAGGAAGAAAAGCTCCCCAAGGGAAGCGATGTTTCAAGGGTGTTCCAAGAAATGAAGAGACATTTGCTAGTCACTGTGTTTAGAGGCACAGAAAAAGCCGTGTCTGGAGATCAGTGGCTAGAGATTAGTTTATGTGTGAAAGTCCACTATAAACTATAAGTCACTGTTTGGTGTAAATGTTGGTTGAACTTCATGATCTCAGTGCAGTGTCAAGGACTCACAACTTTATCTGGGTTTTTGATAAATTGGGAGAGGTCACATCTAACACCCGCACCACCTCTCTACTTTGCCTTTGTAAATGGTAGCAATTCAAGATAAATGGCAGAGCTATAAAAGCAAGAATTACTGGTGTTAATTTGGAGGGTGAATGATTTTTGTTTTGTCCCCTGGCCAACACTATTTAAAAAATCAATTATTAGTTCAGGTCATATGCCTGATTGCAAGTTTCTTCTAAGATTGACATTAGCTTCCAGATCTTTTATTTCTTTAAATCTTTTTTTCTTCAATCTCATTCCCACTTCTTAAAATAAATCAAGGGCTTAAATAGCTACCAATTAGGGAATCTGATCAGCTTAGGCTAACTACTGTTAGCAAACTATGTTAATATAATTGCATCTAAGATCCCTGGAAAAGACTTTTGTTTCTAATTTCAGAGGAAATATGAGATCTGAAAGAAACTGTAAACGGGGTATCTGCTGAAAATTAAGAATAGTGGAACCACAGAATCACAGGACTGTAGGAAGTACAAACAGTGCATGGCCCATAATAGGCCTACAAGATACAGTTGATAAACGAATAGTCTCCAATCTCCCAAATAATGGCCTGAGGATCACCAGTAATGACAGTATAGTTCACACTGGTGCCTATTGAAATGAGAAACAGAAAGACAATGTAGTAAAGCTTGGTTTGTTTGAGAAGAGAGCAATTATTTTAATATAGAAAAATACCAAAGAATAAGATAACAAACATCTTTGCTTCCTGCATCCAGAATTGACAAATGTGGACATTTTATCATTTTTGTGTTATCATTTTTTACATAAGGAAATAAAATATTATGCATAAAGTTAAAGTCCTTTTTAAATACCACTCTAGACCCATTTTCCTCTCCCTATCCAGAGGTAACCACTCTCATAAGTTGATATTTCTTCTTCCCATCCACATTTATGTGTGTGTGTATCAGTGTAGAGTGTATAGTTTTGACTTTTGTGTATTTTAATTTATGTAAATAGCATATCTTTCATGGAGCTGAATTTATTTACTATTCAAGAACTACCCTTCATTCTTACATTAGTTCTTTCTTATTTTTCTTGGCTTAAAATATCCTTTTGTTAAAGGGTGATAGGAATAACCAGCAGTTAAAATATCCTTAACTGGAAAAATTAAAAAGCTACAGCCTATATTTCTTCGATGATCCCTTTGCTTATTTTTTTTTAATGATCCTTGAAATCCAGAAGAAGGGAATACTGCTGCAGTTAAATCACAGTGTTTCTGCCACTCGGCCATCAACCATCCATTTGGATACCTCTGGGGAAGGGCACGTCATTTGGTGCAGTGACATCATCTCTAAGGAGCTGTGTTACATTATCCCCCTGAGTTGGTGTGAAATCTGTTTCCATGTTGCTACTCTTGGTCGTATTCTGTACTTTGAGGTCACACAAGCAAAAACAAGTTTAATTCTCCTTCACGGAGTTCCTTCAACCACACCAAAACTACTAGATATTCTCTGAATCTTCTTATCTACAAATTAAGTATCCTCATTTCCATCAACTGTTCTTCATGGAACGTGGTTCTAGTAACAACAAGCTGCATTCACAGTCACTTCAGCTTGCTCATTCACCATTGATAGGAGCTATTTATTTATATATGAAGGCTCAAAATTCCCATTTCGCTTGTTGCTGCTTGTAAGAACATGTGTCATGAAACGACTCATCTGCTTTTGATCTGACAGCAGAATGAGTGCCGTCTCCAACTGGTAACAAAATATGTTGGTCAACTTCAACAGGTATCCCAGGGTGTCCATTAAACTTTGAAACTACATAGCAAATTGATGATAAGTTTGCGATTAGAATTCAAAGACTTTGAGGTTCCAGCTATTCCTTCCCACATGATAGACTATAATACTATCAGCTTTGGCCAGAAAAATGAGAACAAGCCGTTTCAAAGGGGAATATCATGCTCAGTATTTTTCTCACTATATGCATTTTTTTAAAAGGAGAATTAATTTTTGTCAGCTTACTTTCTTACCCATAAAAAACAGGATAATTCAAGATCCCACTGCTCCTTCAAGTTAACTGTGAAGGGGTTAAAATTAGTTGTTGTTGTTTTGTAATCCTCAAAATGAAGCCCTTGTGTTTTTGCCAGCACTGCCGGCCTCGGCCTGTGACAGCCTTCCAAATCAGGTGTGTTGACCCAGACTCCAAACAGCACTTACAGACATTTTTGGAACATACCCAGTTCCAGGGTACACAGTTCACCAGAGCCAGCCGTTACTCCAGGACTGTCTGATGCCATGAGGAAAAACATTCTTTACAAAAATGCGAAGTATTATTTTCACGTAATATTCCAAGGAGATCAGTAACGATATGTGCAAAGGGCGAGAGATGATTCATGGCTGCCCACTCAACTCCCAAGGAAGTTTCCAAAGCTGATGTTTGAATCATTGCACACGGCAATTGGCACAAGGGCCTTGGAAACCGTTCTGATTGCAAAAGCAGCCCTCCCGCTTTCCTGAGGATGGCCATGAATGTCCCCCAGAGGACCTTGGTTCACTGGAAAAATATGGCATTGGATAAATATTTTGAACACAGATATGTTTTCTTACTAGGAGCGTAAGTGTGCATTTCTCTGTGGGTGGATAATGCAGATTTTTGTGAGCTGAGAAGGTTACTCTTACTCTGAGACCAAGGTTGGCCCCTTTCTGTCATCAACTCTCTAATGAATTCCTATATTATATTTAGTGCACATTTAAGCCTGCACAAACAATGCTGATAAGAAGCGCAGTTTTATGAAACTCTGTATCAAGGCTGCTTGTGGACTTTTTAGGAGCGGCAGATATTCGCTTCAAAAATGACCAAAATAGATGCTCATTTCCTTCGATGACTTATTTAAAATGGATTGTTGGTTGCAATCCAATGAGTGCTGGCAGATTTCCACCTCCCAGCGAGCACCATGGTAATTACAACTTGTTGGCATTCTTTTCGGCAGTTTCAGAAGGGATACCAAGGATTAAGCACTCAGAGAGGTTGAATCATCCTTTCACCCTTAAATGTACTCACTTCCTTTGGTTCGGGCCAAAGTTTTTTGGGAGATATTGTTGTGAACTTCCGCTGCTGGTGTAACCAGTAGAAAAACAGAAGGCAACATCCAGCATTGAGTTGCTACAGGAGAAACAAAGATAAATGCCTCTGACCCACTGCATTACTAGGAAGCAGTGAGAGAGGGGAGGGGACTTCTGCCATAAGTGTTGTTATGCTGTTTCTGTCTGTTTGGTGCAGATATAGCATTAAATTACCAGTAGGTAGGATGGCTTCCATTATCTTTTAACTTTGGAAATAACTTTTTTTTTAACCATCCACAACTCTAAATGGGCCTCCTCTCTCCTAATACAAAAAGGATCATGCAAGAAATGTTTCTAATGTTCAAAGTTGATAGAAAGATATTGTCCCTGATAGTCTTCAAAGGACTCACCTAGAGAGGGAGAGAAGATATGATCTGTTGAAAAGTGAAAGTAATACTACATGATAATAATATAAAAGCGGTCACAAGGGAACTCATAGTCACTTGCCAAATGAGCACCGGTCAGTGGTCGCTTGCTCTGAGCCCAAGAGGTCTCGCCACAAGGAAGACTTGGAGAAGGAGAGAAGGCTCGAGTTGGGTTGGATCAGAACAGACGGAGATGAGGAGGAAGCTGTGCAACAAGGGGATGAGGCAGGAAAGAACAAAGTCCCCAAGGAGAAGAAGTTTTATCAAGAAGCTAATTGTATCACTTTGCTCTGGCCGCCATAACAAAATACTGCAGATGGGGTGGCTTCAACGACAGAAATTGATTTTCTCATGGTTCTGGAGGCTAGAAGTCCATCATTGAGTGCCAGCAGGGTTGATTTCTCCTCAGGTCTCTCTCCTTGGCTTGTTGCCGCCTTCTTGATGCTTTGTCCTCACATGCTCTTACCTCTGTGCACTTGGGCCCCTGGTGTCTCTTCTACTTCTTGGAACGACACCAGTCATATTGGATTCGGGGCCATCCTAATGATCTCATTTAACTCAGTCATCTCTTTAAAGACCTTATCTCCCAATACGGTCATATTCTGGGGTACTAGAGGTTGGGACTTCACCATATGAATTTGAGGAGATGCAATTCAGCCCATAAAGCTCATGAAGCTTATACTTCAGAGACCCTGACTTAGATGGGCCCCTGTGAGTGCAGGAGCTGTGGTGTGCAAGGTGAGGAGAAGCCAGGTTGGAATCAGGGAACACTTCTGCATAAGTGTATCTGGTAAATTATCAAAAAAGATTTCAAAAGAAAAGGACCTGAATCTTCAAATCTGCAGTCATTCCTTGTGATGTCTTTTTCCGTTCTAAATCGATACTCACTTTTATACCTAATTTCTTTAGTAAGGTTGTTGTCTTTTTCTTAAAGAGGGCATCATCCAAAATTGTGTAACATTAGGTTTCGCAAAACCTGGATCCACTCTTTGAAGTGTAAAATACACACCAGATTTCAAAGACTAACTGTGAGATAAAGAATGTAAAATCTCTCATCTTCATATCGATTACCTATTGAAATGAGGATATTTTGGATATTTTGGGTTAAATAAACTATTCTATTAAAATTAATTTCACTTATTGCTTTTTATGTTTTTTTACAATGGCTACTAGAGATTTTAAAATTACAAAAGTGGCTTTGTCATATTTCTATTAGACAGACACTGCTCCAGATTCTCATAACACACCTATCTCGGGCCAAATCTTCTTTTCTGCCCTGCTGAAATCTGGAGTTTGTGGAGAAGCAAGAGTTTCATCTTCTTTTGCCTTCATGCTAATTTGTATTATGTATTTGTATACGTATTAATTTGTATTATGGATATGAATGCTTTTTTACTTAATTCAAGTTGCATGTAGTGGTTAGGGCCTAAGCAGCATCACGACTTTGAGTTAAACAGGCTTTTTGTTTCTCAACTGGAATTCCAATCATGTTGATGCTAAGAGAAGAATATTTAGAGTTTGAAACAAATGACATATAAACAAGCAAACAAAAGGAATCTGTATATAACCTTCACAGGAAGAGGCTGTTTTAGCCTGTATTGTTGAATGACCCTTACATAAAAGCTCTCCACAAGGAGGGCTGAAATGCTTACAATTATGTTATCATGGAAAGTTTTTATGCTAGTGAAGTGACTTTGGTGAATTTAAGTCTAATGTACATTAAAGATCTTTAAATAATTGTTTGAGAAGGTCTTGGTCCAGTGGAGCAGTTTCTTTTTTTAGCATTTCACAGAAATATATAAAAAGTAATAAAATGAACACTCTTGTACTCACCATCCAGCTTAAGAAATTAAGCATCTCCAATACCTTAGAAAGTCCCTCCCACCTCCCAGAGGTAACCACTGGTCCAAATTTTATGCTTATCATTATTTTCCTTTTCATAAGAGTTTTACTACTAAAAGCTGGTTTTGCCATTTAAAACTGCCTCTTTTGTATGGACCTGCTTAAAATAATCATCGTGGATTCTATAGCAACCTAAACTCCCAAAGCAACCATTCTATTTTTCTATTTTTACGAGTACCTTTCCATTAAGGAGGAGGAAGAGGAGAAAAAGAGCACAAGAGAAAAAAATATTAGTAGCTGTGTGATTGTACTTCTTATATAGGAAAGTGTCACCATATAGTGAAACTCAACTCTCCAGGCCGGAGCTAGAGGGTTGAACGGCCAAGAAAACAGGAGTGAGCCGCCACTGGAAAGTGCATCAAAAAGTCTGGCTTATAATAAATATTCCGCAAATATTAGTGGCTCTCCTGAAGAGGTGGCCATGTTGACTGCCTCAGATATTCCCTGTGGCGATGATCAATTTCCTCACTCCTGCTCTCTTAATAATAAAAGTCCAGAATCACCGTAGCCTCAATTTATTTCCCAAATTCGACTACATTTCTATATAATGTAAAATTTAATATTTGTGTATCTGTTGGTTAATGGACTGTCTCTGTCTCTGCTCTGTCTCAACTCTACAGTCCTCCACCTTCCTTCTGGCTGTCTTGGAATGCAATACTCAGAGAATCATAGAGTGTGTTTTTCTTCAACAGTTCACTTCAACAAGTATTAATGACCACCTACTCTTTGCCAGATACTATATTAAACTCTGAAGACAGAAAGATGAATATGACATGATCCCTGCCCCCACGGAACTTATATTCTAGTGAGAAAAGCAGAGAGGTTAAAGAGACTCTTTCATTCAACAAATATTTATTGGGCACCTATTTTGTGCCAAATCCTCTTAGACTTCGGGGAAACAACAATGACTAAAACAGACAAAACTTCTGCTGACATGTGAGTGCAAAAGCCTTGAAGTGAGAACAAGCCTCAGGTCCCTTTTTTCCCCCAGATTCCTTTTCAAGAAACATCATGAGAGACAGAGGGGAGGCAAGGATGATTTGAAAACATTTTGAAAAAATAGAGTTGTAGGAACTAAGAAGGACAAGTCTGAAGGAGAAGCAGGTTTTGAGTGGGGATCAGAAGTGTGTTATTGGTTCAGTAATTAAGTTATAAATGCCTAGTAGACTTCCAAGGGTATGTGTAGCTGGGTAGATCTGAGGGAAGAAGTTTGGACCACAGATAGAAATTTAGGAGTTATTAGCGTGTAGATGATATTAAGGCCATGAGGTAGGATGAGGTCACCAAAGAAGGAGTTTAATTAGAGAAGATGTCACAAGTATCTGAGACCTTGGGGGCTCTGACATTAAAAGTATGGGAGATGGTAGAACCCAATGAGATACTGACTAAAACGGCATGGCCAATAGATAATAAGAAAACTAGGAGACAGCCAGCCCCGGTAGCCTGGTGGTTAAGTTCGGCACACTCCACTTCGGCAGCCTGGGTTCAGTTCCCAGGCACAGACCTATGCCACTCGTTTGTCAGCAATCATGCTGTGGCAGCAGCTCACATACAAAAAGAAAATAGAAGATTGGCAACAGATGTTAGCTCAGAACAAATCTTAAAAAAAAAGAAAAAAGAAATGATTGAGAAGCATTTTCTGTGAGAAAGAAGGTGAATTTGTGTTCTGAGCCCTGTTTCTATAGATTTGTCAATCTACTGCCTTGCCTGCTTTAATGGATTCTGACATTCGTACGTAAGTCATAAATCATTGACATGATTGTGTCAATAAAATGTGCAATCTGGTTATGCCTCAAGCAAACATCAATTTTGGCAGGGGTCCTTTATCCGAATTATTTCTTGACTCATGGCATTAGTCTGAGCTTAGCTTAAGTGGAGCATCAAGAACACAACCAGCACAAGCAAAGGAAACTCTTCTCCTGTCCTCACCTCTAGCACAGAATCTGTAACGCTTATTTGCTTATATGATGTACATTTTGCTAAAGTTTTATTATGAATCTTATAAAAAATACAGTGCAGCGTATCTGAAGGTTACACTTAGGTTGGATTTTTAGCAGTGCCTGGCTTAAAAAGGCTAAGATCTGGAGTACTAAAGACAATCTAACTAATGTTTATTTCATATCTTCTGGTATGTATCAGCCACTGTGCTCTGTGACACAGAAAAGGTGCTTGCCCTCAGGGGGCTAACAGTCTAGTGGATAAGCTAGATACATAAACAACTAAGTAAAACTTCATAAGTAATGGAGCAAATGCTATAACAGAGGTACAATCAAAGCACCGTGGACGTGCAGAGCAAAGGGCAATGAGTTTGACTGACTAAAGACAATAGGTCAGCTTCAGGAAAGAGATATCCTTTAGTGGGAACCTTGAAATATGAATTAGGGAAGTAAAGAAATGTCTGCAAATACAATCTGCACTTGATAAGTACCTGGATTATTAATAATCTATGTGAATTCACTACAAACTCAAGGTTTATACTAGGACTGCCAATGAGACTCAGTAATCCACAGCAAATCCAGTATTGCAAAGCCAAGGATGTGTACAGGTTTTAAAGAGAATCAAACCAAATAGGCACAAACAGATGCATGCTAAGTAATTGCCTTTTTAACTTTTTTATTAAAGAATAATATACATACTGAAAAGTGCATGTATAAGTGTATAGCTTGGTAAATTTTTAAAACTGTACACACCTGTTTAACCAAAACCCACATCAAAGACGTTGAGAGCTTTGCAGAAGACCTCAAGCCCCTTTCTGGTCACCGTCACTACACACTTCTCAAGGCTCCTGATTCTAACAGTAGAGGTTTGCTCTGCTTTCGCATAAATACAGTCACGCAGTGTGCACCATTTTGTGTCTGGCCGTCCTCACTCAGAATTATGCTCGTGAGATTCATCCCTTATTGCTGTGCGGAGTTGTAGAGCGTTCTCATTGCTCTGTAGCATTCTGTTGTGTGGATATACTAGAATCTATTTATCCATTCTACTGCTGATGTGCATTTGGATGGTTTCCAGCTTGGAGTTATTACAGCTAATGCTGCTATGAGCAGTCCAATGCTTGTGTTTGGGTGAACAAATGTATACATTTCTATTTGGTGTATATTCAGTAGGATTGCTGTATCACAGTTGATAGATACCACCAAATAGTTTTCCAAACTGAACTAATTTACACTCCTACCAGCAGTTTATGAGAGTTTCATTTGCCCCACATCCAACACTTGATATTTCCCATCTGTTTCATCTGAGCCATTCTGGTGGATGTGTAGAGGATCGTCTATCTTTTTCTTGCTGATTTTTAGGAATTCTTTATATATTCTGGAGACAAAACCATTGGTGGATGTATATACTATGAAAAATCTTCTCCCACGCTCTTAATGGTGTCTTCTGATGAACAGAATTTCTTAATTTTAATGTAAAACATTTATCTTTGGGGCTGGCCCCGTGGCCAAGTGGTTAAGTTCGTGTGCTCCGCTGCTGGCGGCCCAGTGTTTCGTTGGTTCGAATCCTGGGCGCAGACATGGCACTGCTCTTCAAACCATGCTGAGGCAGCGTGCCACATGCCACAACTAGAAGCACCCACAACAAAGAATATACGACTATGTACCGGGGAGCTTTGGGGAGAAAAAATAAAATCTTAAAAAAAAATTTATCTTTTTTTTATCATTAGTACTTCTTTGTGTTATCTATGAAGTCTCTGCCTACTTCCAGGTCGGGAGGAAGTTCTACTTTTTCTCTAAAAGCTGTATTGTCTACTTTTCACATCTAGAGCTACAATTCATGGAATTGATTCTTTTTTAATGTGATGAGGTCAGGGTTGAGATAAGTTTTTTCCCAGAATGGATATCCAAGTGACTCAGAACTCTTTTACTGAAACAGGCAATTATTTTAATCCAGTTAAGATGTATTATATCACTGAAATATGTAAGAATCAAATCAAATATATCCTATCATCTTAAATATTTTCCATCATCTGAAATCTTAGTTTAAGCGTCAGGACCATTTGTGTGTGTGTGTGTGTGTGTCTAACTCAAATTTCCAGCGAATAGTGGGGAGGACATTAGAGAAGGAATAAGTTAATTTCACTGCTATCAATCTATTCTACAGATATTAAGTTGGAGTAGTTTCACTGTGATTCTGCATTTTCCATTCTATATAGAAAAAACTCTGATTTTTACATGATTCCCAGTCCAAAAACTAAAATTTCTCCAGATTACACTAATGATTGGAACAGCATCTGAAATATAAAATAGCGAAATCGATAGGACTGTTGGCACTTTTGCCTTAGACCACCACAATATCATTTGTAGCCCTTGCTGTCACTGTGTGTTACTTCCTTCAAAATCCATTCAAAAGACTGATTGCTTTGTAATGTATGTATCAGTAAGCCTCTAAACCTTGAGTGTGTTACTATATCTGTAATGCAGGAATTTGAGGGAAGTATGGCTGGAGAACATTGCAGTTATAAAATTCCTATAAACAATACACTTTGCTTGCTGAGCGATGCTATATTTAAATAACTTAAATGTGCTTTTTAGTTCTTTATATTCCTGTAATTATGAAAACAATGAAAATCTTCATATCTCAAAGTAAACAGATGACATATAGAAGACTAATGGCACATCACCCAATATCCAACTCTTCTTATAAAAACAGGACACTTTCAAAGAATGACAAGAAAGATGGGAAATATATTAGGAAGTTTCATGCGAGCAACCAGCAAAATTTGTTCCTAAAACAAAGTTTATCTGCGAATCCCTCAGTCAGTAGACTCAATGGCTGATGTATTATTGTCACATAAAAATATTTTGCTCCAGTCTGACACTCAACTAGAAAAAATAAAAATTTAAAAATTGTGGGAGAGTTAAGAAATTTGAACACTTCATAGATATGATGAGAAGAAATTATCATTACTATTTTTATGTGTGATTGTTGTTAAGTGTTTTTAGAACTTAAATTCAGCTTTTAGAGATACATGCTGAAACATTTATAGATGAAATGATATGACACCTGGGGTTTGCTTTACAATAAGCCACTCAAGTTGGGATGGAGCAGGTAGGATATGGACAAAACAAGATTGACAATGAATTGATCATTGTTGAAGCTGAGTAACTGATACAAGGGAATTGATTATACTGTTTTTCTCTATTTTTGCCAGTGTTGGAAATTTTCCACAATAAAAGTTTCAAAAATATTTCATTTCAGATACTCATTAATATCTTAAGGCAGTAACTCTTGCCTACTTTTTATGTTTTTCTTGAACTACTATTTAACGCTTTTCATGGGTTCTAGAAGAGTCTCTCATATACATACTATCTCCTTAAAATTGCCTCGGCTGTTTCACTTTGCAAAGTTGTTCTTTCATCTAATTTAAAAATAACATCACCCCAATGTATGTACGCATACATTGCATATAAAATCACATACTCGTTAAATATACATGCACACACAACGAAGGTGCATTGGCACCTAGAAATGTTCATGATTTAAGTGTTTCAAATAGGAATTTATTTTTGCAGTTTTCAGGGCATTTTGCATAAATCCTTTTGATAAAGGATTGATAAAATCCTATAGATAAAACAAGCAAACATATATACCTGCCACAAGTAGTCTCCCCTCGCTGTACTTATGTCACGCCTACCTCTACTCCGAGAAGAATAGAAAACTTCTTGTTCAATAGCATTTCAGAGTTCTTCCCCACTTATTTGCACAGCTCTGCCATCTTCCTTGCCCATAACTGGTCTCCTTTTGTTGGAGGCATTCATCCTTCTCATTGGAGATAAGGGTTCAGAGAAAGGCCACTTCACTTTTCAGAGGATTCTTTCCAGTTTGAAGATATAGTTTAATCTAAACTATGTCTTTAAAGAGGAATAATCCAGGGAACAAGGTGAGTGTATATTATGGACAATAAATATGCACGGTTTGTATGCATACATAATTATACCCAACAGAGAAAGAGAGAAACATCTTATTTGAGCACTCATTGTAAACACTAAAAAAAAAGCCAGAGGACCCAAGGAAAGGTCAGTTTTTACTGGACACTTTTCAGAACTCACTACCCTGCTGACACTTCTCTCTGCATGACCAACGACCAGTCCCCTTTCAAGTACAATCTTTGGTTTCTAGGGGTCACCACCTTGACCCCTGGAATGCGATTCACGCTTATAAATACAGACAGGTTTCCTTCAAAAGTAGGCTTTCCATCATATTCTGTTTTCTTCTTATTGCAACAACTCTTTCAACCTGTAGCAGAGCTGGTTGTCTCTTACTTCTTTAATAAAAACAAAAAGGCCCTTGTTCTTTCTACCGTACTATTTTGACTTTAAAGAATTTTATTTCCTCCCAAAAGTGTATGGTTTGGAGTTGCTTGTGTTGCCTTCAGAAGTTTCTTGGTTATCTGCTGGGATGTGGTCACTGGCAGCTGTTGGACAAGATGGGTGGGGTCCTGACAATCTAGCAGACACAAAAAGAGACCATGACAATCAGAAAGTAATGACTCCTCAGGGGAGCTAATGAATGGCTTTTGCTGAGCCATAGAGAACCCAATGACTTCCTCGATACCGGTTAATTTTCACTTTGTTTTAACTCCTCGGTCTCCCGGCCTCTGTTCCCTCATCTGTAAAATGGGAATAATAATAATAATAATATCTACATCATAGGGTCATAGGAAGATTAAATAATATAATTTAAAATACTTAGGATAGTGCCCAACGCAGAGTAAGCACTCCGTAAGGATTACTGTGGCTGCCTCTGCTGTTGCATGATGTGTACCGTCCGCACCTGTGTGAGATAGCACTCCCGTGCCCCATCTCTGTGAGACCCTCCGTTATCCCCCTGCTTCCGTAGATCACGGCCATCACTGCTGCAGAGTTTAGGTCTATCCTAAATTAGAACCCTTATCTGTTTACTCTTGGAATCATTAATTATTGCTTGGTCGGCATGTTAATTTTATCATTGGAAACAGAATTGTAAACTCCAGAAGAAGTTTTTCTGTATCTCCCACAGGCCTGGCACACTGCTGATTCACACAGGAAGTATTGCGTGTTGAACAAAAACCTGTTCGTGGATGATATGCCAGAACTAAGTTTAGCATATATTTTAATTCTTAATAAAAATAGCATGGAGAGGCCGACCCAGTGGCATAGTGGTTGAGTTTGGCGGCCCCGGGCAGGGTTCACAGTTCGGATCCCCAGCACAGACCTAGCACCACTCATCCAGCCATGCTGTGGTCGTGTCGCACATAAAATGAAGGAAGATGGGCACAGATATCAGCTCAGTGACAATTTTCCTCAAGCAAGACAAGGAAGACTGGCAACAGATGTTAGCTCAGGGCCAATCTTCCTCATAAAAAAAATAGCATGGAAATGTATTTTCTTTTACATTTAATAGGGATTATTAAAAATTGAGCATCCTATTGCTTCTCATTCTTTATTATTTGTTTACAGGAAGGATGATTATGGAAATATTTTAAGTTTTGAAATTATCATTTGCAAGAAAAGCTCTATTCAGAGTAAGTCCCTATTAAAAGTAAACCCTTTCTTCTGATCTAATAATTTAATTTTAAAATGATAGATCTGCCTCCTATTAGATCTTCCCACTAACTCACCATCAGTCTAGACAGGTAAAATTTTGTTCTTTTCTTAAAAGTCTTTTTTGCTGAGGAAGACTGGCCCTGAGCTAACATCCACGCCCATATTCCTCTACTTTATATATGGGACACCTGGCAGCTTGACAAACGGTGCATAGGTCTGCACCAGGGATCCAAACCGGCGAACCTTGGGCCACCAAAGCAGAACATGCAAACTTAACCACTGTGCCACCAGGCTGGCCTGCAAAGTGTCTTCTCTAATTGCTTTAGGGTTGACCATTGTGTTCGTGTTCTATGATTTCACTGTTCTATGACTTTCTGTGGCTTCAATCAACACAAATTTATTATCTGTAAAAAACTACCACAAACTTTTAAAACAAAAATTTATGATCTTACAGTTCTGAAAATCAGAAGTCCAAAATGGGTCTTACTGGGCCCAATTCAAGATGTCAGCAGGGCCGAATTCCTTTCTGGAAGCTCTAGGGGAGACTTGCCAGCTTCCAGAGGCTGCCCACATTCCTTAGCTCCAGGTGCCTTCCTCCATCTTCAACGCCAGCAAGAGCTGGCAAGCTCTTCTTATATTGCGTCACTCCAACCTCCTCTACTCTCTCCCTTGCCCACCTGTAAAGACCCTTGTGATTATATTGAGTCCACCTGGATGACCCAGGGCACTCTTTCTATCTGAAGGTCATCTGACTAGCAAACTTAATTCTATCTATTAGTTTAATTCTCCGTTGCCTTGTAACATAACATATTTATAGTTTCCTGGGACGAGGACATGGACGTTGGAAGTGGGGAAGGAGGCCGTTAATCTGCCTACCACAACCATCTTTTCTATAAGGAAGAAAGTTCTTATTTGTAGGCAATTTTCATCCCTTTCTCAGCAATTTAAAACTTCTCATTTCATTTTTTTTCCCTAGAGGAAATGGAGAACAAATGAAAAGCATATTAAAATTTTGCTTCAGAAGCCATAAAGCCAAACCAGAACCTGACCTGATTTTAATATATTTTATTTTTTATGAAATAAAATAAGAAAGTGTATATCCAGAAAAGGAAAGCAAAATAAAATTCTTTGAAGTTTGATTTTTAGAGATTCATGTCTAAAAAGTGGATACGTTTATTCTCCGTAATAAAAAAGCAAAGCATGCTGTATGACTCCATTTATATAACATCCTGTAAAAGACAAAAGTATAGAAGTGGAGAACAGATACGTGATTGCAGAGGTTGGAAAAGAGGAGAGAGGGCGTGACTTTAAAGGAGCCGCAGGACAGTTTTCCTGTGATGACAGAACAATTCTGTACAATGATTGTGGTGATGGTTATATGAATCTTACATACATGTGATGAAGAGTCATAGAATTATCCAGAGAGACATTTCCAAAAAATTAGGGCATGCAAAAATTGTGAAATTTGACTAAAGTCTATAATCTAATTGTATTATGCCTATCAATTTCCTGGTTTTGACAGTGCACATTGGGAAAAGCTGAATGATGGTTGTAACTATTTTTGCAAGGTCTCATGAGTCTATATACTTCAAAAATACGTTGACTTTTTTTAACGTGTGTTTAAAAAACAAGAGGGAAGTAAGAGTGTGGGCAGACGGTTGAAAGTTGAAGATGAACACTTAAACCTCTGTTTGCAATGTTTAAGGTAGAAAAAGTGAGCCTCCTTTACGGTTTAAAATTTGCTGGAGACAAGGATCAACTAAATTAACCAAGTTTCAAGAATGCATTCGAATTCTCAAATCATTCCAAATCTGTAGTCTCAGATGTATTTTAAATTCAATAAACTAAGTAGTTTTATCCTTAATCCAGTAGCTGAAAAAAGAGGTAGGACAAAGAAAGAAAAGGAAACATTATTTGGTTTCTTTAGAAGCACCAAAAGTTAAGTAATCGGGTTGGTCTGAAAAAGGAGAATATGTGGAGAGCTTAAATTCTCACCCCTTATGAGCTCAGAGAACTGGAGAGTGTCCAGAAAGAGGCTTTCCTCTACCCGTTTGCAGGAAGCCAAACCTCTGACGGGGAGCTTTAAAAATAGGCCTCAAATGTTTATCGCTTCAAGATATTCAGGACAATTCCAGAAAGCACCTTTCAAAAATATGTTGATTTTTTTAAATGTTTGTGTTTACTCAGAGTTCAAGACATTTCAAAACAATCATCGTGATTATGCTGAGAAGAAATGCCGTATCAATTACCATTAAACATATCAAGAAAGAAAACACTTTATACAGACTAATGACTTTTTTGTTACCTAGTGAGGGTCTGAAATCAGAGAAGCAGCAACATCAATTTGAGAAAATTGGAGAAGAAGCAAAAATTTACAAGAAACAAGGAACTCAAGATGAGAGTAATCTGGGGTTCGTTAAATTGGATCTTGCAAACTCTGGAAGATTCTGGCAGCTGATTCCTGTGTTCTTTTTGATAGGGGTCTTAGTAAGCTCCTGTTAGATCAGTTAAGCTACTGAGGAATAAACTTCCGTTTTTCTGATATTTGGTCAACCGTACAAATCTATATCAGAAGTTTACTCAAAATAGTACATATTCCTGACAAACTGAAGTTTAGTGATTTTTGTGACTACTTTATCACTTGCCAACTGTGCAACTTAAGGAAGTCTCTACAATAAACTGAGTCTAAATTGCATCATCTGTAAAAGGAAATTGTGATAATGGCTAACGATTATTGAAAGATTGCTATGGTCCAAGCCCCATTCTAAATTCGTTCCATGTATGGCCTCATTTAATCCTACTGTAACAGTAACGCTTACTGAAATATTACTACTCATCTCACAGGAAATGATTAAATGTTGGGGATAAATGATCTAGGTGTACAAACGCCAGGACTATGTGTCTGGAACATTTTAGGTACTAAGTAACTGTCCGTTTCCTTCCTTTGGTTTCTCTTACTCGAATATTTTCCTGGCAGTGATTTGGTTTGAAGATCTGCGGGCCACACCCTGTCGGGGTCTCTATTAGTGAGGCTGAAAGCATATGACTGAAATATTTGCGTAAGCACCTTACGAAGCTAAGAACTTCACTCTTAAAATAAATAATTGCCTCTTTGACTCTCCAGACTCTATAAATTAGTTATATAAAAAACACCCTCAAATGATGTCTATAAAGAATACATTTTTCTCAAAAGAATGGCGCCATAGAGATGAAGCATAATTATTGTTCTTGGTGGGTTGATGTCGAGATGATTAGCTTTTTTATGGGAGTGATTGCGTGTAGACTTATTGATCTTAGACTTAGTTCTGAGGCCGTAAATGAATCCTGAGCTCTGCTTTTCCATGGACACAAGCCTGCTCCCAAGGACAGGCATTCTTCTAGTTGTAGCAGTAGGATTCATTTGGAATCCACTTTGGGCCCCAACTTCTTCCTTGCTCTCCTCCCCAGTAGATGCTCACGTGGGGCATAGGGATTTGAGCCTCAAAGTAATCTTGAGCAGTACCCTTGGCAAGGCCTTAATTTGATGTTATATCAAATTACACAGAAACCCACTTTTTCCTGTATGTAAACTAGACAGGAAGTGAAGCATCTATGAAAGCTCGGTGAATTTTTTCAGTCTCTACTGACTTCACATTTATTATAAAATTTTTAAAATCATATGAATCGAGAATAGGAGTAAACCTGGTTCAGCTCAGCCTAAATGACATGAATGGAACCATTCCTGAAAGTTTCACATAGTCCTTCATAAAAACTCTTGATGCTTTCTTGGGAGGAGATGATAATTAGGTAGCAGGTCCTTCTTTCTTTCTTGCCTGCGTCTCCAGTTGAAACTAGACGGAGAGGAGTATTCTCTTTTTTCTCCTGCACCCTTGAAGGATTTCTAAATCTTTGATAAGCTTAGCAATTTACTTTCTCCCACTGCTTCAGCAGCTTCTGAGATGGCTACCCGTAACATATTCTAAGAACCAGTAAGTAAAAGTGAAATTGATATATTCAATAAATGTGAAATGAGATGTATTTTGTAAGTCACAGAATTTGAGGAGCACAGGAGCCCTCAGCCACAAAATGGTTTCCTCTGGATCTTAACCCTTTTGAGTGGTGTAGGAAAGGTTGGACCCTTAGGTTAAAACACACCCCACCTCAACCCCCGTTTAAAAGCTCAGGATTGTCTCAATCATGGCTTGAGACACCCTAAGTGACTCTACTCCTCTGCTTTTAGATGTCTGCAAAACAGTGTTAGCTCACGTGTTTTCAAAGCAGTCTTCTGAAATCAATAATGCATGCCCACTAACTCCCAATTCCTAAGACTTCTATCAATTTCTAATTATTTGGAAAGACTATTTAATGAATTTTCTTCTCAGCGACTATGACTGTTTTAAATGAGACGTTCTACTGTGTTCTTCTCATCAAACCAGAACTGTTGGCTCTTCAAATATTAAAGAACATGTAGAAATCCATCTATCATATCTTTTATCTTTAAAGAATTTTAATATATATCAGTAGCCTCCTCTAGCATAGCATGTCCTAATAACAATTAGCAAAAATTAAAATTTTCATGCTAAATAAGCTTGACATCAGCTTTGTTTCACAAATCACAGAATTTTGGAGCTTAAGGAACCTAAATCATGAAGTGTTCTTACATGTTCTTAATCTCCCGGAGAATTTGATGAAAGGCAATAATACCAACAGGCTTTTGTTGTGGCTTTTTTTTAATCCTGAGTTAGACCACCTCTTTAATTTTTCAGAGAAGGCAACTCAGGTTCCACAGGTTAAGACTTGGCCAAAGCCACAATGCGATTTCCAGGACCTACATGTAGACTAAAACTGAGATATGCCAACAACTGACCAGTGGTGATTTTTATTAGTAAGAAAAATTGTTCTTTACCAAATTTCTGCTGAGAGCCAGGCAATATTCCAAGATATTTTACCTATATTAGCTCTAAATTTAAAAGCAATAAAACCCTACAAGGTGCAGATTATTTCCCCATTTCACAAAAACTCTCAAGTTTGAAGAATTAAGTAATTTGCTGAAGCTCCCACAGATAATTCAACAACAGACAGAAAGTTTTAATCCCAGTATATCCAAACTCCAAAGCAAAAAAAAGAGGAAGAAGTGTTACATTTCACTGCATCTTTCTAGTTCTTAGATACTAAAATACAAACACTCTGAAAATAGTGTCTCATTGGACATAGTTGCTCTATGTATGAGAAACAAACAAAAAAGTCAAAACTTAAAAATGAGTAGTGTTGGGGCTGGCCCGGTGGCATAGTGGTTAAGTTTGCACGCTCCGCTTCAGTGGCCCAGGGTTCACTGGTTCTGATCCTGGGCACAAACCTACACACTGCTCATCAAGCCATGCTATGGTGGCGTCCCACATAGAATTAGAAGGACCTACAGCTGGGATAGACAACTGTGCACTGGGGCTTTGGGGAGAAAAAAAAAAAAGAGGGAGATTGGCAACAGATGTTAGCTCAGGGCCAATCTTCCTTACCAAAAAGCACACCTTTAAAAAAAAAAATTGTAGTAAAATGTAGTAAAATTAAAAAATGGGTAGTGCTGAGTTAGGTTCTAACCTTGAACTATCTAGTAGTAAAGCCCGCAAATTTCCAAGTACTACACATCACATTTCCTTCTGACTCATAACGTGGTGGAGATAAAGATATTTGCCTATGTACTATTTCTGGACTAGGAATAAACTGCACAGAAAATTCTGAATTCCATTTCCTATACCCATGACCTTTCTACAGTGCAAAGAGGAGTGTGTGCTCCCCCTAACATTATGATAATAAATTAGACTCTTCTATTCCAGCAGTCATAACCACAGGGTCACCATCAGGAAAAACAGACCTCTAATCATCGAGTCCATTTCCTGAGTGCACTGGGGGATTTTGGGGGCCTTCTTAGGAAAACAGATAGATCTAATAACAAGGTCCCTGATGTGGCTTTCTGACTGAAATAATGCCCGTCAATAATTGGTTTGGTGTGGACTTCACTTTGAATTTTAAAAGCAAATGTAAAACAGCCAGTTGTTGATCTCTCCTTAGTCTAAGAGGAAGATCAAAGGAGGCTTATCAGGAATGGAGACGGTTTATTTCCATCTCTGAACAAAAGACAAAAGATACTGTGTCTTTTCCTTTCCACTCCCTTTCCTGATTGGCAATAATATCCTGACCCTTAATCTATGTATTTTAAGCATAAAAATCAATTTCTGGGACTGCTCTCATTAATTTTCATGATGGGAGCAATAGAAATAGCATCAAGTTGCTGTTGGAGGTAAAAGATTTAAAATACCCTGTTAGATTTTCCTCTCTGACACCTGATGTCACAATGAACTGACGTATGTCCAGGACAAGATCTGGATGCAGACCCACAGCTCTGAGAAGAATAACTTCATCTAGGAAATAATACTGGCTCGCCCAACCATTAAAATTTTGGAAAACTATCCAATATTCAAATTAATAACTTTCTTTATGGCAAAGCAACGCTAATCTAAAGACTATTTGTGCTGCTTTGCTCATTCAAGAAAAACCTTAAAGACGCATTTCTTTGTCTTAGAAGTGGCCTCATAAGAAAGATAAGGAAATAAGAAACGGAGAGCAAGCACAGTGTGGCAGCATTATTGGAGACGTTGTCGCTGTGGCATAGGAAGGCCTTATCTGAGACAACTTCCAGCCTGATCCTCATTTTCAAAAGCTTCCTTTCCCTTCGAGCACAGAAAATGAAGAGAAAATGTGGATTTTTTTTTTTTTTTAAATAACACTCTATATGAACTAAGTAAATGGTACCCGGTGTATATTGTCAGTCATAGAAGACCGGATTTTTCCTTGAGTGGTCTAAAAATAAGTTCAGTCTTTACTTTTGTTTTAAATCATGGTTTCACAAAATGACAAATGTAAAATAGATTGCCCCGTTGGAGATTTTATGGCTAAAATAATCTATGCAGGTGATGCCATTTGCAAGACCATGTGGATCAAATAAATACTGTCTTGCGGGTCTCCTCCTGGAGTGAAGTCACTGATCCACTGGCAGTTGTTATTAGAAATTCATTTTCGGAGCTGCTGTGGTGACTTAGCACATAGCAGAGCTCACGTGAAAAGCTGAGCTCTCCTCAGGAGCTGGACTCTCATTTCAGGCATCATCAATCAGGCAGCAAATAACAGCGTCAAGACCCAGGAGATAAAATACCCAACTTTCCCCACTGCGGAGCCATTCAGCTTTAATGCATAGTCCTCAGAAAAATGAGTGTAAGAACCTCATGTAAACCCAACAGGAGCTATGGTCCAGGTCACACACCTAATGAGTATAATTCTGAGTAATCAGCGTTGCTTACTAAAGAGCCCCGGAATCCTTAATATGAAGATTAAATTCCCTTGCAACCTTTCAGGAAAAGTCTCGACCAATTAGACTTAAGAACTTAGGAAATGTTAAGACAAAAGGAGGCTTAGCAAAGTCTATTTCAGTCAGCTTTTGTAGCTTTTCTTCCTTGACTCTCTTTGTAACCATTTTCTGAATTATCTTCTTGCTGCCTCTTTACTCTAGAATGTACACAGATTCCTTCCACCAGAAAAGCTCTTTTGTTCATTTCCTCTAGCTGTGTAGCTCAGCTCACTTGGAGCCTTTTTATTGTTCATTCAGAATTCAGTCTATTTTCAGGGTTTTGTGTCCTTTGGGAGGAGATAAACTGGACAAAATTTCTCTAACCCTCTCTTCATTTTCATCATATGGAAGTGGGCTTCTGGCTCAGGAAGCCTGCTTGTCTTCCTGCCAGCTCTGACAAATAAGGAATTCTCTCAAGGGCCACAGGGCAGCAAGTTTCCAGGAGTCTCTGGACTCACCTGTCAGCCCCCTCGTGGTTCCTGGCTTCTGCAGCCTTCCTCTCCCATAGCTGGACTGGAGATGCGATGGGGAGTCTGAAAGATTTTAAATAGCCAAGTACCAAATTAGAGATGTGTTTGAGAAAAATTAGTCAGCAGTCTAAATAAATTGGCTTATTTAATCAGTTTAAATAAATCAGATCACTTAAAGAGCAGAGAAATCAGACACAGGGAGACTAGGGAATGGTCATAGACCTGATGAAAAGTACTAATGGCTTGAATGAGGGGAGTAGCAAAGGCTTTGGGGATGCCCTCCAAGGTAGGATGTGTTGGGTTTAATAAGCCACCAGCTATGGAGGAAGAGAATAACATGAAGGATGGGTGGTCAAAAAAGATGGCAGGGTTCTGAGCCTGTGTGACTTGGATGATATCATTAAGGAAGGCTGAGAGGAAAGATGGTGAGCTTAGTTGGGAATATGTTCTTTGGCCGTACACTTTAAGATGCAGACATGCAACCCCTTCCCAACTGCCATAGCCTTCTTCCCACCTCTAGGAGACTTGGCCCTGACTCAATGGCATTATTAGTGATATAGGAGCAGATTAGACCACTAGGAGGCGTGATACCCGTGGACCTGGATTAAACGCTTTTTCTTGGATTTGCCTTTCTGGACTCATCTAGCCGTCTAAGTGACCCAGCTGAGCCATTATAACGATGTATGCTTAAGGAAATGGACCCAAAGCGGCCATTCACCCTCTTTCTAGTCAAGGCCACAAGACTGAGTGGAAAGAGAATCACTGCCACTCGTGTGTGGTCAGCCCATTTCACCAGAGTAGGGGAATGCATGAAGGTGGGGAAGCTAGTGTTTTAATTGGAGCTTCCATCACTTTGGCTCTACTCTTCAGGAAAATGTAGCTGAAGTAGCAGCTGTTTAAGTTTCAGGGATCCCGGCCAAATCTTTCTTTCCAGAAGAGCCGTGGCAAACAGAAATCCTGGCTGAGTGTCTACCTTCACAACTAACAACGCTGTGTTAGAGGTGCCAACAGAATATTCAAGTAGAGACCACTAGCTGGATGTTGAAGCTAAGTGCTCAGGACTGGAGCAAGCACTTTGTGACAAGGTCAGAGTATCTCTGGAAATATGGAAATACTGTTTCTCAGTCCATGTGCCATTTATCTACCAGCTACCCTTTCAGTGCATCATGTCTAAGCCACTTCAAATTCTTTGCCTACTTATTCCCTTTCTGACTTAGTCCACTTATCCTTCTTTCATTTACTTTTTTTTCACATTAACACTAAGAATCCATTAAGATCACAGTATAAAGTAGGGCTGCTAAACCTAGCAAATAAAGAACACTCAGTGAAATTTGGATTTCAGATAAACAATGAGCTTTTCAGTGTAAGTCAGTCCCAAATAGCACATGGGACATACTGATGCTAAAAAATTACTTGCTTTTATCTGAAATTGCAATGTCACCAGGCATCCTGCTTTTTATCTGGCAACCAGAGGACAAAGAGAAAACAAGTGAGAACCAGTCACAGAGCCAGATCTGTATCCGTTCTGCAGCTTACCTGTGCCGATGGCCCTCCTCTTTACTGACCGTCACATGCACATACACTCAAACCCACAAAACACAGCGAAACCCACCAGAAAGTGGAAAATCTCTGCTGATTCAGATTTAATTTCATAACCATCATAGCTCCTTTTCCACTAATGTAGTTTTGCAAGCTATCCCACTGAATAATCCAAGGTGATAAACAACGTTAGTCCTGGTCAACACAATCAACAGTTTCTGTATAGAACATTTGCAAAAGCTCTGAAGGAGAAGTCTCTGGATTAAAACATAATTATGAAAAGAGTTTTATCCTGATGTCTAAGTGTGAATGTCTGCTTAGCTATGTCATGTTAGCTCCAGAGGGCGGAAGTTCTAGACCGAGTTGCATACTGTGTCTCATACCAATGGTCCTCAGTTAATATTTTCATATAGATAAGATCTAATTAAAGTCAATGACACAGGAAGCCTTCAAAGAGAACATTAGGAGGTGAAATGTCATAGAAAGATGCTAGGAAATGAAGGGAAGAGATCACACCATATTGCCCAACAACCAGCCCAGTTGTTTTGATTGAGTGAATATCGTCACACCACATTGGACCATGAGTACCATCTTGATCTTGCCAGTTCCTTCTTCCAAGACTGACTACTGAGTAGTTTTAGCCACCTTTTTCTAGAAGCAGAAAGCACCTTTCCTTCTGCTTCCTACTATTTCACCCACGTAACACATCGCTACCCACGACCTCCCTACCCCACGCGGCACACACAAGGGGCAGAGCCACCCCACCTGGTGCTGTCATAGGCACTTAGTTCATCTGGCTGAATTAATCCCTCAAGTGAGATTTGAAGGACCTACTCGTCCTCCTCCTTAATGTCTGCCAACCCTGGAAGAAGGAGTTTGCCATCCATTTTCAAAATCATTCCTTGGTCCTGGGTACTTTCTGGGAGGTCTTGTGGGCAATGCTGAACATGAAATGAATTATTTTCTTTTCTCCCAACTTTGATCAGCTAATCATGCAATTCACCAGTCGAACAATCCAGTTCTAACTGAGTGCAGGTAAACTGTGCTATAAAGACATGAACTAACATTTGTATTATATTGCAATTTTAACTTATATTAAAGAAGTATGGTGAGATTATAAAAGGATGGACTCTAGCCAGCTAACACATATTTGGTTTGAAGCTAAAATCCTGGGTTCCCATGCTGTCCTTCAGTGTTCATGTATGCAGGTTGGGAGCATGCCTTAATAATAACGAGGTCTGGTTATCGCTTAGGGAGGCTCAAAGTGTTACTTAGGGAGGCTACATGGAGTCAACCTCATACTTGAGGGCAGACAATGATTTGGGGAGAGATCTTCTGCCAATTTGATAAGTATCTGAGAATCTCCAAATCCAGTTATCTAAAACCATAGCCTACTGCCATGAAGTTGTCTAGACAAGAATTGCTTCTACTTTGATATTCTTCAGTCTCCAGCATTGTTTCACTTTCTCTTCCTGGCCCATACAGTTCTTTGTCTTCTCCTGAACTCCTTCTCATGATGTTTCTACTAAGTAGTAAAGCTGTTCCAATAACAGTAACTACATATGTGTGTTTTATCAAAAGTCGCCATTACGAGGCAGACACTCTTCAGCAGTGGTACCCAACCTTTCAGGGATAAATTTTTTATTAAAGGAAAAACTTTTGTAAATCCTCACAGACTTGTATCTGTACTTTTAGTCCCTATTGATTGAAATATGGTACCAAAAAGCTGCTATAAATTTAATATACTTTGAAATGTCTTTGTATTTTATTCATCACAAAAGTATCTAGCTATGTTTTAATAAGTGTGAATATCTGAGTTAAATAGTTTGTCCCTTCAGTCTACAAATACTACAAATATTGACTTATGGAGCTTTTACAAGAAGCACAAGGCTCCTATCATGGGTCCACATTCCACAGGTTCAGAAGCACTGTATTGTTGAATATGTTCTACTTGTTCTGTGTCTCAGATGGGATACTGGCCAGGGAGTGTTCTCTCTGAGGGATGTGATGCATTTCCATTAGTAAGGGAGGGGCGTAAACCAGTTAGTCTCACGCCAGAAGAGGCAGGGATGGGGAGTATGGGTTCAGTTAGGATCAGAATCAGGGGCAGGAATTTTTCTTTGAAAAAGCCCCGACGGATTATGCTAAAAGATCACCACCACTCTTTCACTTCATTGAAAATTGTTCTTAGAATTATTAGCTTTATTGTTGTTGCAGCTATTATGCTAGAGTTAATAAACGTATTCATCTAGTTTCAGTTCCGCCTCATGCACACAGAGGGATCTTTTGGGTGAGGAAAGAGAAAAAATTAGATTAGGTTAAATATAGAATAATCTTTTATAGGTCCATCTCCCCCACTGCCAACACCCCAAATCCATCCTGATCACTACCATCTCCTCCTCCACATAGTATTTCCAAAACATTAAAGGACATTGACAACCTTACTTGCTCCTCTCCCTTCCCTGGTAAACCTCCTCTCTTTTAACAGAGTTAGCATGCATTAAGCTTTCTGTGATTTCGAAGCCAAATCATTCTGGAGGTTTAACTCATGCCAAGTAAGAGAGAAAGGAGAAGGAGAGAGTAGGGAGACGCGTCCAAGGCCCCTGCCCTCTGAGTGAGGTGAAATGGAGATGGGACAGCCTAGCTGCCAAATCCAGGAGGGCAGCACCACTGAAAACCATGTGCAGATGATGAGAAACATGTCAAGGTTTTAAATCAAGCTGGGACAGGCCCTGGAATACTCTCTGAGTCAAACAGCATTCAGTCCACTCATCAGAGTCATTCTTTATGACTCAGAGGTTTATGGCTTAAGCTGGCGCTACAATGCTTGTGGTCCTCCTCCACCTTCCCTTTGCTTGCTAGGTTTCCACGTCTTCCCTCTGTCCCCTCCTTTCTTCCTCTTTGCCATTTCCCCTTCAGATCCACACACCAATGGGAAGAACATTCCAAGGACCATGCATCAGCTAACCCACCAAGGGCTCCAGGATGGAGACAAACATTGCCCTGGGAGCTGCCAAGAGAGACAGTGCACATGTGTGGGATGTGTTCCATTGGGCCCAGTGCCAGCTCACCCAAGAAAAGTTATTAGATGATGGGAATAGGAGTGTGGGGAGAAGAAAGCCCCTGTCTGGGTTTGTAATTGAGGTGATACACCTATAGGTTGCACAATACATAAACAAAAGAGAGGATGTTGAATGAGATGGTGCCTCAAGCAAGGGAGAGGGTTCTTAAGCTTCATGTTGGGGCACAGAGCAAGGAGAGCCGACTAAGTCCCTTCTCCACCCATAGAAAGACCTCAAAGCAAGAATGTGCAGCTGTCTCCCAATCCTTTGATAAAGGACAGTGCCCTGGAGTCATTCTGAGTGACCCAGTCGTGGGGCCCTGGGATAGCTCTCCCCAGTGCCTCACACGGGGAATCATATGAAGTGCCCAGCTCTGCTTCCTCTAGTTGAATTTCACTTAGGAGCTGTGAACCCAAAGCTTTGGGGAGTGGATGCATGAGAATTTTCTGTCTGGATCCCTTACAGTTTCTTGGGCTCTTGCCACAGTACTGGTATTTGATTTAGAGGCCTATGAGGGAAATCAGTCCCACGTGGGTAGATAACAAAACACTCTCCACCTTGGAATCATGAAGTGGAATTTGAATCTGAAGCCAAAAATCCTATCTCTGCCTGCTTCGCTAATTACATAAATTTCCTTGCAAGATTCTGCAGCTGTTGATGTGAATAGAGGTTCCCAGAAGTGGCACCTCTCAACCCAGGGGTTCAGGGCACTCAAGCCTGGTCTGGAGCTCAGATTCTTAAGTGCTAGTCTTATTGCTGTTGACTACGCGAGGTGACCCTGGATTTATTTCACTCTTCCATAAAATGAAACTAAATGACTGCCCTTTGATGCAGAGGTGTCAACAAAAAATGAGAGAGACAGAAAGAGAGAGGGGTGTGTGTGTGTGTGTTGATTGTGAACACCAGCAGCAAAGATTAAGTGCAGAAATCCTACAGAACGAGCGTTGGAAGAGAAGCAGGACTATAGTGGAATATAAGTGTATGACCCTCCCTTTAGGATGTTCCAGAATTCTCTATGGGAAGGATCATCAAGCTTCACAGGTATCCCCTTAAAATAGTGTTTGACCTGGAGAAGAAGAACCAGATATTATGGGATGCATTTTTCCCTCTCGTTTCTGTCCCAGAACCTCCTCACCCTTGTCTGACAACAACTTTCAGCGTTGCTTGTATACAGAATAAAGAAGTTAGGAGGAAGGTACCGTTGGAGAACCATGAATTTTCCCCAAATACACAAATTATTTCAGGACAATCCTTTCTAAATTAAAAGTAACCTGGTTACTCCATGAAGAGTAAGTGCATTGTAAAATCTTGCTTCTTTTATTACATTCCTTTTTTAAAAAAATTATTTTATTGAGGTCATATTGGCTTAATAACAGTGTGCAAATTTCAGATGTACATGACTATATTTCAGTTCCTCTGTAGACTGCTTCATGTTTATTACATTCCTCTTAATAGAAAGATGAATAATTTGACTAAATGTGGCTCCTATAAATAAGTACTGTATTTAACAAAAGTTAGACTCAGAATTAACCTCTCTTGATGATATGAGGTGATTGGATGGGGAACCTGGGACCTACTATGGTTAAAATATTAAGGACTTTTTATATGACACACAGATGAACAAATAAAAATGTGACCTCTTGGCATCTATAAAAAAGATATCTTGAGTTTCTTTCAGTGAAATATTTGAAGGCTTTAAAATGTTAAACAAAGTCCAGCTGGTTTATATGCACATTTCCAAACCCTGAAATATTCCCATGATATCTAGTTTCAAAGAATTCAACTATATAAACTAGTGAGTAAACCAAACTGGTTAGAGATGTTTTCTCCTTTAAAAATTTACTTTACTTTTGTTATCAAGTATTACGTATGATAAATAAAAATTGAGAGGAAAAATGTAAATTGATCTGGTGGGAAAGGAAAAGGAAAATAACGGTGATCTAAATGTAATAAACATTATAAAAGTTAAGTTCCCACTCAGAGTGTGAAAGGTATACCAGCGAATCGCCAAGGATTCACATTTAGATAGAATTTAAGAATAGTCACATTGTTACGCATTTAAATTCTAGAGCTCAGAACAGCATTATGAAGAATTCTCCCTTTAAATCACTGCCCCCATGATGTGTTTATTATTTTTACGAGGGGACAGACTGTCTGACCCTTTTTCCCTCAGTCTGCCTAGATTAAGCTCAGTCAGCCTATGATTTGGAAGCCAATAAATAGCTATGTGGTGATTACCAATGCTTTGTTATTTTTCAAATGCTAAATTACCTTTAATCACTAACCCCTCTTTTTTGTTTTTTATTGCTCTGCTTATTCCCATTGTTCCCTCTGGAGCTAACTACTAGCAGGTTCTCTTGCAAAAACACATGTTCTTCTTCTCTTGGGTGAATTTTCTTCCCTTCCAGAACTCCTGTAGCCTCAATTTCACTTCCCACTCTTGTGCTTTCCCTAATCCCGCCTCTTGAAATTGCATGTGAGTTGTTTTCTGCTTTTACCACCGAAGATTGTTAATGTCTCCGAGTCTTAATGTCTCAGAGTGTTGCAAATTTATTTGACCGTTTCTATCAAAAAGGGGGAAAGACAGTTGCCTTGGGTAACTGGATTTGATCTGTAAATTATGGTGCAGAGAAGGATCCGGCCTGTTCTGACTTAGGTAATTGAGTTTGCGAGGTCAGTGTGACATGCATGACAAGTTCCCAAAGAGCTCCCAGTAAATCAGCCCGAAGGTTCAGCGTGAACACCATCCACACAGTTGTTGATGCTTCCTGTCTGGGAATCAGATTCCAGTCACTGCAGTTAATCCTGGCGTCTTATTCTAACCTTCATACCTGAAAAAAATGATTCCCTCCCCAAAGCAACAGAAGGCCACTATTCCTTCTAACCCTAATGTATTCTCTGAAAACATACATTGACTTCAGGGCGGTTTTCACTTTCAAAGGGGCAGAGGTGTCAGGTTGCCCCTGGGTAGACCTCGTTAATAGTTATTACAAGCTGGTTGCACCCTACCTGAGGATGCTCTCCAGCGAGCTTTCACCTAAAATACCTGACTTTTGAGTTGCAAACGTTGTCTTTAGCTAGATCTGATGCAGGATTATTTGGACTTTTCATAACCTTTCATTCTAGAGTTTATAAGTGCAGGAACCCACCCTTTCCTCCTCCTAACCAACAACTATGATTAAGCCCTGGAAGGAAGGGATGGAAAGTATGCGAATACATAGCCCACCAATGACTCAAGAGTCAGAATTTCCGAGAGAAAATATTTGATGGGTTTCTCTCGGCTTTGGTGGGAAGGAAGAGAAGAGGTTTCCTCAGGGCGTCTCACATGGCAGAACAATGTAAGGCAAAGTTAGAGCCAATATATAAAAAGCATCTGGTGCATCCAGCACATTCTAACCTCCTAACCTTGTAATCATTTGGCACAGTGGGAAGAAATTCAGAACAAAACAAAACTATGTACTCAGTATCCTTTGTGTGAGTGTAACTTGGATCCTTTCGGATGGCCTTCTGGCCATGATATTGATGGCAGGAAGTTGCTCCCAGACACAGCTTGAGGTAAGGGTTGAAGCAGTTGGTTGACGATGAGCTTAATAATCTATCAATTGAAACTAACTTTCCAGCAGAAAAGAATAGTACTGTATTTTAGAGATTATTCATCTTGAATGCTGTAGCCACATCTTTGCTAGATCGCTGGGTTGATTCTCCTTGCTTTCTAAGCAAAGCAATGAGAAAATAAATGATTACATTTTCTCAAATTTTAAGTCAAAAAAGGAGGGATGCCATATTCAGAATAAATCTAGAGAGCACTTTACTTCTAAAAACATCTGAAAAAATTAGGAATCAGAGTGAAAAAACAAGCAGGACTAGTCTCCGTTTCATCTATTTAAAAATGCTTCAATTTTGTAAAACAAAAACTAGTTAGGAGGTATCTCATTCCATTTTATAGCCTTTTGGCTTATAATTAATGTATTCAGATAAAGTTACTGCTGACCTGTGCCTTTGGGTTCTTTTACTCCTCATGCAAACTATTAAATAATATCTTTATTGTGTTTTCATCAATAACAACTGTTTACCAAGAGACCTCAAATTGGGGGATAAACCTAAGCTGGCAAAATTTTTAGCAAAGTCATGATGAGGGCCTTCAAATTACAAATTGACACAGTAAGTAATGTAATTTAAAAGATATGGGGACTTAGAGAACAAATATTAGAATGTTTAAGTTTTCTTTAACTAAAAGCATTTATTTCAATATTTTATTAGTGAACTTCCTGAGGCATTGAAAATGTCTGATTTTGGTGAACATGCTTTTTCTATAAAATATAAGCAGATTAAAAGTTTGAAACCTAGGGGCCAGCCTGGTGGCATAGTGGTTACGTTTGCGTGCTCCCCTTCAGTGAGCCAGGGTTCACCAGTTTGGATCCAAGGCATGGACCTACCACCGCTTGTCAAGCCACACTGTGGCAGCATCCCACGTAAACTAGAAGAAGATTGGCACAGATGTTAGCTCAGCCGCAATCTTCCTCAAGCAGAAAAAAAGGGGGAAGATTGGCAACAGATGTTAGTTCAAGGCCAATCTTCCTCACCAAAAGAAAAAAAAAGTTTAAAACCTAAAAAAATTATAAACCAGGGCATTCATTAAAATTACAGCATTTAAGATTCTAAGACTGAAAATGTTGATGTCCAACCATATAGTCGCTTTTTCTTTTCATGTGTTTTTTGGAGGAGGTGTTTTGTCACGTGCTTGTCATGTAAAACCTATAAGCAATGGGCTGTTCGTTGAAGCAGGTTGTAGCAGTAACCCTACGTTATAGATGTCCATCAATACATTGTATTATAGATGCATACGTTATAGATGTCCATCAATAGAGGGCTAATTAAATAATTAGGGTACAGCCATATAAAGGAATTCTATACAAACCTTAAAAGAAATTGAGCACATCTATATACATTGACGTGAAGACATGTACGTTATGTGTATTTTTAGCAAGCAAGTTGTAGAACAGTTTGCATAGGAATTTGTGAACAAATAGAATGTGTGTTTGTGTACATATACATGTACATAGAGAGAGAATATACTAGTAATTGCAGAGAAAATGATTTGAATAATCAAACCAGCTGCCCCAATAGATAGGGGAGTTTCACTTTTGAGTTCACTCAATTCTCTAATATTTGATTTTCTAAATGGGAGCATGTATTATAAGTTTGTTTTGTTTTGCTGGGAAAGATTCACCCTGACCTAACATCTGTTGCCAATCTTCCTCTTTCTTTGCCTTCCCCAAAACCCCAGTGCATGTTTGTATATCCTAGTTGTAGATCCTTCTAGTTCTTCTCTGTGAGCCGCCACCACAGCATGGCAACTGACAGACGAGTGGTGTGGTTCTGCGACCGGGAACTGAACCTGAGCCGCCGAAGTGGCGAGAGCACTGAGCTTTAACCCCTAGGCCCTCAGGGCTGGCTCAATAAGTTTTTTTTTTTTAATTTGCAAAAAAACAGTGATTGACAAAATCAGGTTCCCTTATCTACATGTCAAAGTATTAATAGTGCCTACTTCTTGATGAAAGATAGTGTTTTCTTTTTTTTCTTCCTTATCATCTGTATTATCTATCTTTTCTACACTAAATCTGTGTAACTGTGTAATAAAGATTGCAATCTAAAATTTTTATAACAGAGAGCAGAGTGTTCCCTGGAGAGGGAAAATGTACAGAGGTGACATACCGGGGAGGAATTTGCCTAAAAATGTGTAGTGGTCAAAATAGTTCCTAAGTTTTATTAAGTCATAAGCTTAAAATGAATTCTTCTCACCAGCTCATTTCCCAAGACAAAAAATGGCAGTAGCTTTTCAAATAATCCATCAAGTCGTCCCTGGTGGTTAAATATGGCCATTTCTTAACATAATGAAAATTCAACATTAAAGCTTGCAATCAATCAGATTTCTAAAAACCGATATTTGGGAATAGTTTACCTTATTTCTAATAGTTGTCTTGATCTTCCACAGAAATTCAAACCATTGCTTCATTTACTGAGAAAGATCTGTAACTTCACTAAACAAAGATGCTTTAATTAAAGCTTATTTGAGATACTGTTGAAGCTAATCAAGTATATATTGAGTCATTTCTTTTGCATATATATTTATAAACTCAGAATTATTGTGTTCTATCCGAAAACATGCAAATGAACCCAAAAGAATGATTCGTACCTGTCAAGAAAAGGACACGAACTTGTCAACCACTGTGAGTGATGGCTGACTGCTATCTTCTGTGCCATTTCAGAACACTTCTTATGGACCAGGATATGTAAATTTCAGAAAAAATATAGTGTAGTTGCTAATTTTTGGAGACGTTGGATTTCTCCAAGGATCAGCCTCTGCCCCACAAAGCATGCCTTAGATTCTGGCATAGTCTCTCCTTCAAAGCAACTCAGATAATATACTTAGTAACCTAAAGGAAAGTTCATACTGTTCAATTAATAAGAAACTATAAAGAGTGGACCATCTATAATATCACATAGAAATAGGCATGAGACAGCCACGTTTTTCTGTGGTAGAGTGAATACCCAATGATCTGTTTTTTCAGGAACAGGTCTGAATGCCACTAGCATTTATTTATGCTGCACACACACGCGCGCTCGCGCGCACACACACACACATCCTGTAGGCAGCCCTACCACTTTCTTTTTTTTCTCTTTTAAAATAATTAATTTTAACAGACAATAAATGCAAATAGTTTAAAAGTTAAAAGTGTCTTCTCCCAACTGCTGTTATTCAGTCACCCAGATGATTTTTCTTCGGATGGCTTTCCTTTTATTTTGCACTTTTTAATCTTTAATACATTTGAAAAATACTTTGGTGTAAAGAGTGGGCTAGCGTTCAGCCTTGTTTGTTTCTAGATGGCTACCTAGGTCTCAGCTTCAGGTACTGAATGATCATCCATCTCTTCCTCCCCTGATATGCAGTGCTACGTTTAATAAAACCTAAACTCCTCTATTTGAATCCATTTCTAGACTCACTATTATGTTCCATTGATTCAAAAGTACACATAAAGCTTAAGCTCCCGAACCTAGATCCTTGGGTTTGAATCTCAGTTCTTCTGCTTACAGGCTGTGTGAGCTTAGGCAAGTTGCTTAAACTCTGCCTAAATTCCTCATTTATAAAATGAGACTATGAATAATTGTAAGATTGCTGTGAGGATTAAACTAATTAAGGGATGAAAACCCGCAGAAAGTGCATGACATAATACACAATACATGTTAGTGATCATTATTCTCAAAACATATTATTGTTTTTATTGGTTTTTAATTAAATTGATGGATTAATTAAGGTAGAATTAATATATGTAACTATTGAGTCTTCCCAAGTAAATATCATGTGTTTTTATGTATTTGAGTCTTCTTTGGTGTCCGCTTTCTTCAGCCATCTGCCCACAAATCTTTATCCATGTTGTATAAGGGTTCATGTTCTCTTCTCTAGAATTCGTCTTCCCCGGATATTTCACCATCATATGGTTCCAATCCCTGTACTTCCTAGTTATTACTCCCCACTAACTTGCTCCATCTTTAGACATCTCTCATCCAAGACACTTAACCGAGGGCCTTGACTACAACCCATCCCTAATGGAGTGCAGCAAATTGAAGTCCCTTAAAACAATTGCTTTCTGCAATGAGAAAGTCCTCTGTTGCAATATTTTTCCGGACGTGAAGTCTGAGTTTGTAGAAGGCATCTTGAGAAATCAGACCCTTCAATAAGATTTTCTGCTGGAACCCTTTATCTGAGTTTTTCTTTCATGCACATTAAACTGTAGCTGAAAAGCATGGGTCCTTTAAAGTTCAGGGGGAAAGTGTCTATAAAGATCTAAGACGGCGCTGAAGACAAAGCTATAGCCAGAGGCCTGGTTTCCTGAGAAGGAGGGAGTCCCCGCTAATCTGTCATGCTTCTGTCTAACAGGATATTAAAGCCATCCCAGCCTTCTTTCTTTTACAGCCAGTCCTGTGTGTCAGCATCCCACATCCGTACCAGCGAGCCCCATGATCAGAGTTCCACACCACGGCCCCTCCAGAGCGCCTTGTAAAGGGCAATATAGTGAGTCATTAGCGTATTGGCGACAAAGAGAAGAAGAGAGACAATGAAACCCTAATTATTAGTTACCATCCTTCCAATTACTGCCTAATGTAATTAGAAGAAAGAAATATACCTTTAAAGGAATAATTGAGCCTGCTGGGCAAGCCATTACAATTCGTATTCTCTGTCAGTTCTCCTTGGTTATGATTATTTTATTACATTAAAGGTGAGATGAAATGTTAAAGAAAAC
This sequence comes from Equus caballus, assembly GCF_041296265.1. Taxonomy (NCBI): domain Eukaryota; kingdom Metazoa; phylum Chordata; class Mammalia; order Perissodactyla; family Equidae; genus Equus; species Equus caballus. Next base: position 34,318,408 of record NC_091710.1, on the reverse strand, counting down.
ACTCATTTAACTTTTTCTTATGAAAAAAAGGTTGTTAAAAATAGGTACATGTAATAAAAGAAGTCATAGAGCCTTCCCCGACCCAACCCATAGTCCCATCTTTCCTGTACGTAACTCTTAAGCTGGCTAAGAGGGTCAGGGACATATTCACACACACATATATGTACGTCTATACATCCCAGACCACAAAAGAGATTCAGGTGGTGGTGGTTTTATAGGCAATACTACACCCTTCAGAGACAAATGGCTGATTTAATACGAGCCCAGAGCTGACAGATCTTAGGAAATGCCTATTACATCCTTTGGAAGAGTTCTATAAACAAGTGCTGTGGTTACCAGCACGTGAGGTCTCAGTTTCAGACTTTGAGAGTAATTCACTGAGGCGAGTCTCCCCGAGCCAAGTGCCGACAAGAGGCCCGATGACCTGGCAACTGTTAATGGAGCCTTTCGTCTCACAATAACCTGTTTGATTCCAGCCCCAGTCAGCCGAGACTTAAGTTTGTTTATATCTCCTTCCTTCCTAGGCATAGATGTTATTCCAACTGGTGGTAAGGGTGACCAAGTGTATAGGGTCTCTTCGCCTTTCTGAAGATGGAGGAAAAAGTAATCAACTATAAAAGAGTGTTTGAGAAATATTCATGTTGTCTATGCTTGTCTGGGAAGACTGAAGGCTCAGGTGGGCTGTGTAGAGCACGAAGAAATTACCCAGATCAGATGTGTAGGATGAGGTGAGGAGTAGACGAAGAGAGGACGAATATTACGATTTGATGACCTGACACTGAGCCAGGCATTGCCTCAATGAAGGGCTAGGGAGCACGAGAAGAGGTCAAGTCAGAGAGTTTGTCCCTAGGAAAGAAAGAGACTGTTTCAGAGCAAGTTCTAGGAGTAGGAAATGAGCTGCTTATTAATGCTCAGAATACAATGCGCAGCTTAGTCGCGCTGTTTTGGAATTTCAGGGAAATTAAAGGAAAAGAATAGGATTCATATATGAGCAAGAAGCTAAGAAAAAGAGCTTGTTCTGGGGTGGGATTTGAATGAGGAAGTACAAATGGAGGGGCTTTGAAAGTGTACTTGAGTTAAGCTCTGTCAGGATGCTAGGAATGAAACTGTGCCCCTGTATGTTGTTTCCGCTGAGAGATTTCCACTCAGTATCATAAAAATGTTATTCTCACCGTTACTGACCAACTGGATGCTCGCTGTCCGGGAAATGCCCAGAAGAGCGAGAAGTGAGAGCATGGAGCCTAAAAGCTTAAGATTAGGTCTTTAGAAAACAATCTGCTTAAGCCCACAGATGTTACCCATGAAAAAGTACCAGCATGTCCATTTGTGTATCCCATGCAGGTGCATGCATGCAAACACGAAACACGGGATTTAGTTGTTGAAGTTTCTCGCCATAGGCCCTGGTTAGCTGATAGTGGCCTAGAAACCAAAATTGAGCGTGCTGTATCTCTGAGCCTTAGCAAGCCCAGCCTCGGTTGCAGTGACCTGCTCCATCATACACGTCATTTTCAGGGAAGGGCTCAAGCCTCTCCATGCCTGTGCATATCCGGATGAAGAATCGTGAGCGTGAGCCTCAAGATCTGACAGTCAGTGTGAACGAACTTCCTTTTCTGATTTTAAGATTTGAGATTGATAGAGTGAATAAAAGCTACTGGGAGAGAACAATTTGGGTCACAAAGCTGTGAGTACAGAGAAATTCATTTTGAAAAGAGGAAAAAGAAATCCACACATGTTAATGTAGGGAAGCTAGCTGGTGCTACATTTGCCGTTCTGGGCTGGAGATTTATTGAGGTCCGAGTTTTTAGTTAAATCTCTCACTCCCCCAGGAAACTGAGTATTGTTTAGAAGCTCACTTCTAAAGAAGAGTCCAAATGATACAATGGATATGTTGACACAGTTTCTGTTATAGCCTCGTGAGAAAAAAGAAATTTTTTTGACTAAAATACAGCTCCTAGACACAGACCTGCAAACCCACCCTATCAGAAAATATGTAAATATGAAAATACGTAAAAGTATGTAAATTGGGAGCTGATTGATTCATATCCAATACTGTTTGGAGGATGCTGATAGGAGCTCTTGACTTCACCTTACCTAAAATTAGATTGATCATCCCAGAGAGATTGAAAATGTATACCACATTAGGCAGTGTTCCTTCCTTCCTTCTAAATTTGATGCAGATTTCAAACTGTCATTTAGGAGCTATATCAGGACCAGATCAAGTCAAAACTAACCAGGAATGTCCTGTGCTTTCTAGATTAAATTTCCTAGATTGCTTTTCTCCCTGGTTCTCTGTGCTGGAGAATATTGCAAACCTTTCCACAGCCCTATCTTGGACTTTAAGTCTTGCAGCTTTAAACCTTCTAATACCATGAGCAATAGCAATACGACATAATTTTTTTTTTAACATAGAACTGAAACGTGGAAGGCCCCATGTCTTAGATGTGATGTGAGAGGAATAAACTTTAACATTGGAAAGTAGATGTTCCTTTACAGAGTGAAATTACTGTTACTACTATCATTATTGTTATTATCAATATTATTTAGCTTTGATAATGCAAACTAAGGTAAACGGAGGAAATAAGACAGATAGAGGGGATTGTTTTGAATAACTTATAAATTTAGATATTAAAAAGTTAATGATTGAGGGGCTGGCCCCGTGGCCGAGTGGTTAAGTTCGCGCGCTCTGCTGCAGGCGGCCCAGTGTTTCGTTAGTTCGAATCCTGGGCCGGACATGGCACTGCTCATCAGACCACGCTGAGGCAGCGTCCCACATGCCACAACTAGAAGAACCCACAACGAAGAATACACAACTATGTACCGGGGGGCTTTGGGGAAAAAATAAAATCTTTAAAAAAAAAAAAAACTCCCTGAATTTTAAAAAAAAAAAAAAAAAAAAAAAAAAAAAAAAAAAAAAAAAAAGTTAATGATTGAGGGCCAGCCCAGTGGCAAAGTGGATAAGTTTGCAGGCTCCACTTTGGCTGCCTGAGTTCGCAGGTTCGGTTCCTGGGCACAGACCTGCACATTGCTCATCAAGCCATTCTGTGGTGGTGTCTCACATACAAAATAGAGGAAGATTGGCAGAGATGTTAGCTCAGGGTCAGTCTTCCTCAAGCAAAAAGAGGAGGATTGGCAACAGATGTTAGCTTGGGGCCAATCTTCCTCACCAAAAAAAAAAAGTTAGTGATTATTATTTTCAGTATCACTAATTCATTAGTTCTGGAACTTATCAATGATAATACTACAACAGAGGATAATTAGTACAATAATTCAGAGTCCTTTTAAGACACAGATAGAATAGCAGTGTAATCCAATTACAACTACAAGTATTATAGTATATTTAAGAACCTAAACAGATCAAACACACATGCATGCACACACACACCCCAAAAAAATAAATTTTGAGTTAAAGTTTCAGCTACTGTTGCTACTATGTGCGTAAATATGTATCAAGCCCTTTATAAACATAATCTGTTTTAATCCTCACAGCTACTGAGTGAGGTATTATTATTCCCATGTTATGGATGAGGAAAGTAAGACTTGAAGATAAAGTAATTTTTTCAAGGTAAGGCAGCAAGTGGCAGTTTCAGGACTGAAATCTGGATCTGATTCTAAAATTGATTTTCTTATCAATATAATAAACTTTCTTTAATGTTACTTCTTTTTAAAAATCTTAATGATTTAATGTTTAATACCAACAAGCAAATATAGGTGAATATAAGTTAGAAAGCATAAAATACAACAGCTGTTAAGCCGAAACCCAGCTGAAGAATACTCCCTTTCCTGTTGAAGCTCTCCATGAGCCCTTCTGCATCTGGTCTCCCTGTCTTGCTCCAGAGGCCATCACAGTCCCCAATGTTGAATTGGTCATTCCTTTCACATTTTATGAATTTTTTTTTTTTACCATGTAAGAACTTTTTTCCTTTATTTTTTTTATCTTTTTTTGAGGAAGATTAGCCCTGAGCTAACATCTGCCACCAATACTCCTCTTTTTTGCCAAGGAAGACTGGCCCTGAGCTAACATCCGTGCCCATCTTCCTCTACATTATATGTGGGATGCCTGCCACAGCATGGCTTGACAAGCGGTGTAGGGGTCCGCACCCAGGATCTGAACTGGTGAACCCTGGGCCACCAAAGTGGAACGTGCAAACTTAACCACTGCACCACCGGGCCAGCCCCAGCACTTTATTTTTAATGTTGATATTTCACTCAACATTATTTCAAAGATTTATCCATGTGGTTGCTCGTAGCTGTAGCTCACCTGCTTTCACTGCTGTGTAATATTCCACTATGTAAATATGCCATTTTAAAAGACCTATTCTCCAATTGAGGAGCATTTGCATTATTTCCAGTTTTTCCTAATATAGTGTTACTATAAACATTTTTGAGTTGTCTAGATAAACGTATGCAAGAGTTTCTCCAGAGTACATACCTCAGAGTGGAATTGCTGGATCCTAGCATAGTCAATGTTCATTTTTTAATGAATGTAACACTGTTTTCCTCATAGGTTGTACCAATCTACACTTCTACCAGGAATATATATGGGTTTTCATTATTACACATTCTTGGCAACACTTGGCATTGCCAGACTCTTTAATTGCAAATCTAGTGTATGTAAAATGACAGTTAATTATGGTCTCAGTTTGCATTTTTGATTACTAATTAGCTTAAAGATTTTGGCATGTATTTATTCACCATTTGTTTTCCATGCCTCCTCATATCTTCTAATTTTATTAATTTCAGCTCTTTTATTTATTAATTCCTTTGTTTTGCTTTCTTTGAGTTTATTCCTCTGTTCTTTTTCTAGGCTAGTACTTAATTAAATTTTAGCCTTTCCTCTGGCTAAAATAAGCAATTAAGCTTATATGTTTCATCAGATACCGGCTTCCACTATGTCTCACAAGTTTAAATATGCAGTCCCTTCGCTCTCATTCAGCATTTTAAATTTTTTACTTTATAGTTCAAAGTAAAATTGTTATTACTGATTTCTAATTTAATTGCCTTTTTGTTGGATAATATGGCTGTTCTGGTTATCCATGTCTGCATAACAAACCACCCCAAGACAGTGGCATCAAACAATAGCAGTTATTTTACTCATGATCTGGGAATTGACTGGACTCAGCGAGGCTGTCCTTCTTCCAGGTCTCTTGGGCAATTGCAGTCTGAGGGTCCCTGGGATTAGGGTCTCTTAAAGGCTGCTCCACTCACAAGTCTGGTGCCTGGGCTGGGAAAACTCAAACATCTGTGGGCTGAAACAGCTGGAGCTCCTGTGGCATCTCTCTCTTTCTCTGACCTTTCCACTTGGTCGCCATATCACAGCCTCAGGGTGGGTAACCTTCTTACATGGAAGACTCCAGAGTGAGTGATTGTCCCAAGGAATACTCGCTGAAGCAACGTGACCTTTTCTAGCCCACTTTGGAAGTAAAGCAGAGTCCCTTGTGCTGCGTTCTAGTCATTGAAGGTCATCGGACCCCCTGGGTTTCAGGGGAGGAAACACTGACTCCACCTTGTGATGGAAGGATTGCAGAAGATTTCTTGGACACGTTTTAAAACTACCGTAGTGGTGAATATGATGCCACTTTGAAATTTGTTGAGATTTGCTTTATGGATTTGTATATGGTCAGTGTTTTTGTTTTGTTTTGTTTTGTTTGTTTGGTCCTTTTTGAATTAAAGTCTTTTAGTTCTGTCTATGTAGTACCTGATTTTCTTTTGCTTAGTATTTGCCTAGTGTATGTTTTTCTATCCTTTTACTTTCAATCTTTCCATATCGTAATGCTTTTGATATAGTTCAAGTAAAGAATATATAGTTGGGGTTTTATTTTTATTTTTATTGGAGACCAATATAACATATCAGTTTTGGCTTCTAAGTAGCAACTTGAGACCATTTATATTTATTATTATTACTGATAAATACTGACCTCTTTGGACATATTTGCCCCCTTATTTCGTGTTTTTATTTGACCTGCTCTCTCCTATGCCTTATCGTCTGCATTTTTTGCTTCAAAAAAATCTAAATCTCTGTTTTCCTGTTCCAGTTTGTCCCTTTACTAATTGAGAAGGATACACTATTTCTGTTCTTTTAGAGATTATTCTTGAAAGTTTGCTATGCATAGTAAATAAATGAGTACAAGAACCTTAGAAAATTCTGCTCCACTCACTCCCTCCTGACTTATTGTTGTCTCTGTAGTTGTCTTGTTTTTTAACTCAACAAATTAGACCAATTATTATTATTAATATCTCTATTTTCTGTAGACAGTTTTTTTTTTCAACTTAGGTCATTTTACCAGTTTGTTTGCTCTCCATTCCTTCTTGACTCCCAGACCTTTGAGGTCATTTTTCCTTTTCTTTAAGTACATCCTTCAAAATCTCCATCAGTAAGTTGTATTGGTTGTTAACTCCCTCTTATTCTTATTTATCTGAAAATGTCTTTCGCTTTGATTCTTAAAAATTTGTATTTATGGGGCTGGCCCCATGAGTTAGTGGATAAGTTGGGCATGCTCCACTTCAGTGGTCTGGGTTCAGTTCCCCGGAGCAGAACTACACCACTTGTCAGTGGCCATGCTGTGGTGGCAACCCACATACCAAATAGAGGAATCTTCCTCAAGCAAAAAGAAATTAGCTCAGGGAGAATCTCCCTCAAGCAAAAAGAGAAAGTTTGGCAACAGATGTTAGCTCAGGGCAAATCTTCCCCAGCAAAAAAAAAAAAAATTGTTTTTTCTGGGCATATAATTCAAAGTTATCCTCTTTCCCTCTCTCTCCCTCTCTGTTGATCTGAAGATAATCCAGTGTTCTCTGGTTTGTATTTTTGCTGTTGTGGCATGTGCCATCAATCTAATCTCCATTTGCTGCAAGTGATCTCTTTTTCTCTTTAGTACTTTTAAGATTTTTTCTTCTTAAAGTATCCTGCAAGTTCACTAAATGGTGTCTAAGGTGTTGATTTCTTTGTATGTATTCTGCTTCATTTACATTGTGCTTCCTGTCCTTGTGGATTCCTGTATTTCGTCAGTTCTGAAAAATCCTCAGCCACTATGTACTCAAACGTTGCCTCTTTGCTCCATTCTCTATATTAACTCCCTCTGGGACACCAGAATGCTTATGTTTGACCTTATTATTTGATATTTCATGTTCTCCTAAACCCATTCTCATAATATTTTACTAGGCTTTATATTTTCCAGCAGATTCAGGCTCACAGCAAAATCGAGAGGAATGTACAGAGATTTCTCATATAACCCCAACCCCCCTACACACATTCATAGCCTCCCCCATCAACATCACCCTCCAGAGTGGTACATTTGTGACAATTAAGGAACCTACACAGATACTTCATAATCACCCAAAGTCCATAGTTTACATTAGGATTCACTTTTGGTGCTGTACATTCTGTGGGTTTGTACAAATGTGTAATGACACATATCCACCATTGTAGTATCATACAGAATAGTTTCACTGCCCTAAAAATCCTCTGTGCTCCACAATTCATCACTCCCTCCCAACCCTTGGCAACCACTGATCTTTTTACTGTGTGCCTAGTTTTGCCTGTCCCAGAATGTCATAGAGTTGGAATATAAAAGGCAAAAAAAAAAAAAAAATGAGCAAGTCGGGGAAGGAAGGTAAGAGAAGAAAAAGATCAGAAGAAAATACAACAAAATATCTTGCTCACTTATTGAATGTTATGGCAAATAAACTTATATTTAGGAGCGCTATGCCAATGTAGAGTCTTATTACATACCAGACAGGCTGCATAATGGCTCAAATGTAGGTTATAATGCAGGAAAACAAGAGGCCAGCACACATATTGTCATCTTTTTATTAGGTTGGTGGTGTTTGAAAAGCGTTCGTGTCACTGTGAGGATAGGCTTGGTACACAGTGTTCTATCAGTAACACTTTGGATCGTGGTTGAGTATTCTTTTCTAATAATCAAAATCAGTTTCCTGGAAGGGAGAATAAATTTAGAAGAGAGATTAGGTGTATGAAAGTGGAAAACCACTCACAAAAAGTGTGAAAAAAATCACACAAATAGCAATAGAAACATTCCATCTTTAAAATCCAAGGGGGGGGGGGGGATTAAAATCAAAATATGATTGGCAAATTAGAGCCGTGACATAGAAAACAAGGAAAAGGAAGAATTCATTTCTAAGCAGGTCATTTGAGTGAAGAGCCTCAAATTCTACCAAATCAAGCTGCATGGTCTGAATTTGATGGGCAAGAACAGGGACCAAACCACAGCCCTTGTGAGGCCTCAGTGATAGTAAAGGAGGGTTATCCAGAAAGGAGAAAAGCTTAACTTGTGGGTCTCTGAGAAGTGTGGTTCTGGTACAGGTTTAAGAGACATGAGAACCTGGCCCTCAAGGGACAAGGGTTCTGCCATAGCAGGTTCAGTCCTGGGGGCTGCAGCAGCATCCTCGGTGGACCAGGGTTTTCTGTTTTGAATTGGCGTGAGGTATGGTGGCCTAGAGTGGATGCTTTTTCCTTTCCACCATTTTTTTGTGTAATTACTAGCATGTTTGAATGCTGGATGTGTTTGGAGCCCTATACCAGGAAGTGACTATGACTGTAAATTCAGTGTTACGTACATCGGGACAAACTAAAATCTAAAGACAGCCTGAGGGACCTGAGAGAAGAACCTCTGGTCCAATCCCTTCATTTTACAGTAGAGGAGAAGGGGGACCTGAAATAGTGCCCCAAGCTCACACAGTTTGACTTTAAAGCCCTGGTTGTGATCATCGTTGCAGAGAGACCGAGATTCAAGTTCTTGCTTCCTCAATTGTGAGCAATGTGAAATGAAGCAAGCTATGCAACATCTCTGAGTTGAATTCCTTACCTGTAATAATAATATTTATCTCCTAATTATATGGTACTTTCAACTTAAAATGCTTAGTTAAATGATCCAGCATCCTTGTTTTGTATGTAAATTATATCTATTTTTATTTACATATAATAATATATATTTATATATAATATATAATAAAATATATATAATTTATATAATATGTTGTATATCATACATATTATATATATATAATTTAAAAATAAACCAAGGAGCAAGAGATATTATTGTATGAGCAACTCAAGGCCACGGATAATGTATGTTACCAAGTCAGAAACATGATTTATATCAGATCTCTTTCCTCTACACATGCATGGACTTAAGGACCCTCACAGATTCATTTTTCTAATTCAGAGAACCTGGAGAACTCACTTGTAAAATTCACTAGACTTTTCTAATTCTTTTTTTTGCCTTTTATATCTTTCTTTTGTCAACCCATCAAAAAGGTGACAATCATCAGTACGGAAATAGTTGTTTGTTCAACACTAGAATATTTGTATAGGAGAGATCCTATCTAGTCCATTCTTTCCTGGTAAATCTCCAAACATCAGTCTTTCACAATTCATGATTCTTATTGCCAGGCCTGCTTTTACAAAAGTATAATTTGTGGCCTTGCAATTCCCCAAAATACAGCTTAATTTAACTGAATCCTTAAGAGATAATTGACCAAGTTAGTTATGCATGAAAACTCAAGCCTTACGACCTACTGCAGCTCCATTCTCCTGTTGACTATTAAACTAAGTTAATGATCTGGAGCTGTGTAGGGGTTTCCAGAAATAACACTATAATGGCCAAAATGCTGTAGTTAGCAGCTAAGAAAAAGACCTGTTTATTTTTTTTCAGGCAATTGCCCAAACCTATGCCATAGTATTTTTATCTTAAGACGTGATCTACTATGAAGAAACAGCAACACATTACAACTCAGACGAACAAAAAACATCTCCTTAGTGAAAACAAACTCATGAGTGATTTCACTCAGATTTTCAAAACTATGGTAGAGAATTTTCTTGCAGCCGATGCTTTAGAATGGCATTTGGATATGGATTAAAAGTCAGCGTTTGGGAGGACCACAAAAATGGCTCTTTTAAACAAGGTAGCAGAGAGCAGTACTGAAAAATAGGTTTTTGTCCAAAGGTGAAAGGCTAAAAATGGCCATCTTGACATTGCAGTTAGTTGTAAGACTCATTTATTAGTAAATAAAGATGCACACACACACGCATACATTGCACTTATGGAAAACTTGAAAGTCAGAAAGTTTCTCAAAAATTCAGTGTCCCTGGGTCTCCAATTTATACCCTGATCCTGCTGGCCTTTTGCAGCAAGTCTTTATGGAGGCCTTACTCTATGCAAGGCATCCTTACGTGATGCTAGGGGAGATAGAAAAATCAAACAAGACAACTGGAATATTTCTTTGAGTACATAATAAAACCTATAACTAGAAATAAACGAGAAAATCCCACACATTAAATGGCCTCGTTTTGCAAACTGATTTTGTGTCTTAGCATTTCTGTCTTCAAATCTAGGGAAAACTGCTTGAATGAACTCCTTGTTAATAATTGAAAAGAACAAATAGATAAGACCTTTAAATTTTGTTTGACTCTTGTTGATTTCTTAAATGTCATAAACAAACAGCCTTAAAATGCAGATGACGAGCTAGTAAAAATATTTTTGTAATAAATGACAAATGGTTAATATCCCTAATATTTAAAAATCAGTAAGAAAAGAAAAAATGCTTCATCAAAAAAGAAGAGCTATAAGATTAAATAGGCAATTAAAAAAAATAAACTGGTTAATAAATATAAAAATATTCAACCAGTATAACAAAAGGACCAGACAGAAAAGGACAAATATTGTATGATTCCACTTAAATGAGGTAGTTGGAATAGTCAACTTCCTAAAGACAGCAAATAGAACAGTTGCTACAAGGGGCTGGGTAGGGAGGAGAATGGGGAATTATTGTTAAACAGATACAGAGCTTCAGTTGGGGAAGAAGAAAAGTTCTGGAGATGGATGGTGACAGTTGCACAGCATGTAAATGTAAATTACATGTAAATGTAATTTACGCCACTGAACTGTATCTTTAAAAATAGTTGAAAAAATTGGGGCTGACCAGGTGGCTAAGTGGTTAAGTTCGTGCGCTTCCCTGCAGCGGCCCAGGGTTCGGATCCTGGGTGCGGACATGGCACCGCTCATTAGGCCATGTTGAAGTGGCGTCCCACATGCCACAACTAGAAGGACCCACAACTAAAATATACAACTATGTCCTAGGGGGATTTGGGGAGAAAAAAAAAAAGCAGGAAAAAAATAAAATAAAATAATAGTTAAAATAGAAAACTTTATGTTATGTATATTTTACTATAATAAAAAAAATCAGCCAGTTTGGTATTCAAACAAATGTAGACAAACAATAATGAGATCATTTATTTTGCTAATTAAATTAGCAATAGAATAGAAATTATAATGCTGGCAATACTTAATGTGAAGAGAAATAGGTACGTTCAAACACTGCTGAAAAGAAGTACAAACTTTCTGGATGGCAGAAATATATATCAAATGTACCAATACCCTTTGACCTCTTAATTCAAAGTAAGTGAATTTGCCTAAGGAACTTATAATTCTTACTGTTTAAAATATACAAGATGTTTCAGAAAAGAAAAAATAGTGAGAAAATAAAAGCTCAATGTTGGTTAACTGATTCATGGTATAGCCATAAGAGGGAATATGGAGCAGCTGTAATAAGTCATATGCTTCAGATATATTAAGTGAAATCAAATGTTGCAAAACAATATACACTATGATCCCAATTTTGTACAACAAAATATCTTTACATAAAAAGCTAGAAGGATAGACATGAAAATGTAATATATCTATAATTGCCAATGGTAGTGCGGTTATGAGAATGTTTAAATTTTCCTTTATACTTTTCTATATTTCCTAAACTGTTTAATAATGAATATTTTATAATCATAAAATTCAAAGAAGAAAGCAAATAATTAAATATTAGTAGTACTTATAAAATAATGTTGTCCATCCTCAGCTTTCAATGAATTATTTGCTACAAGCTCAAAAAATAACTATTAAATTGAAGATATGTCAGAATAGACAAGAATCAGAGCATGCCATTAAAATTGGCTAATTCAATCAGAAAGTAGCCCAGTTTCTTTCAGTCAAAAATGATCCCAAGTTTTACTTTTCACGGGCTTGATTTTTGTGCCATCAGAGGTCCCAGGAAAGCATGAGAGCAGCCATTGGTGAAGATCAAGTGGAAGTTGGGTGTGGCAGGAACACTGGCTGGGGGCCAGCACTCCTGGGGTCTCTTCTCTGCCATTTTGAGCAGCGAGACCTTGAGCTAATAACTACCCAAGCTGTTAAATGAAATAGCCTTTAAAAGGAGATTCTACTGAAATATTATCTCAGGAAAGCATGCCCATTGATTTATCAAATCAGGACTGAGAATTCATTATGTTCAAACCCTCCACAAGACTATTCCAGAACTGTCTCTCTTCCATCAAAAGAGCTTTCTCCTCCAAGCCCTTTCTCCATGTTCATTTCTTCTTTTTTTTTGTCATTTTCTAAAGTATTTTTTTATTGAGATATAATTGACATATAACTATGTTGGTTTCAGGTATAAAATGTCATGATTCAATATATGTGTATAGTACAAAATGATCACCATGGTAAGTCTAGTTAATATCTATCATCACACATAGTTACCCTTGTTTTTTCTGTGGTGAGAACTTTTAAGATCCACTCCCTCAGCAAGTTTCAAATATAGAGTACAGTATTATTAACTATAATCACAGGGCCGGCCCCGTGGCCGAGTGGTTAAGTTCACATGCTCTGCTTTGGCGGCCCAGGGTTTCACTCATTCGGATCCTGGGTGTGGGTGGGTATCACTCATCAAACCATGCTGAGGCGGCGTCCCACATAGCACAGCCAGAGGAACTCACAGCTAGAATATACAGCTGTTTACTGGGGCCTTTGGGGAGAAGAAGAAGAAGAAAAAGAAAAAAAAAGAAGGTTGGCAACAGATGTTAGCTCAGGTGCCAATCTTTAACAAAAAACAAAAAAACTATAGTCTCCACTCTGTACATCACATCCCCAGGACTTATGTATTCATGTTTATTTTTGTTTCACCAGCACACTGCCTTCTCTAGGGTTTAGTAAATCTTTGTTGAATGATAAAAGTACTGTGTCTGGGGCTGGCCCGGTGGCGCAGCAGTTAAGTTCGCACGTTCTGCTTCGGCAGCCCAGGGTTCGCCAGTTCAGATCCCGGGTGCGGACCTCGGCACCGCTTGTCAAGCCATGGTGTGGCAGGCGTCCCACATATAAAGTAGAGGAAGATGGGCACGGATGTTAGCTCAGGGCCAGTCTTCCTCAGCAAAAAGAGGATGATTGGCAGCAGATGTTAGCTCAGGGCTGATTTTCCTCAAAAAAAAAAAAACTTTTTTTAAAAAGTACTATGCCAGGCGGGTTCATATTTGGGGCTTAAATGATTATCCAAAAAGTGAATTTATATCACATTTACACAGGAACAAAGGGTTCCCCCCTTAACTAAAAATATCACTGATAGACAAAGTTGACGTCCTGCATATTTTAAACTTAAATTGTTCAAAAGATGTGGTCAAAACAGTCTGGCTGAACAAGAGAGCTCCTGGAGGTAAAATTAAAAGGAGGTGAATTTATTTATTTATGAGGCCTAAGCCCTGTCTTTTTGTCCTCTTTCTCCATCTTATAACCCCAGAATTTGGATTTTAAACACTGAAAAGGCTGAAGCCCGGGGTAGATGGTGGGGGAAGAAGCCAGATGTGGGTCACTGAAGTTTAAACAGAAATGAATGTTTTAAGGACAACCATTACATTCAAATTGAATTATTTCTCTCAATTGAATAGACTGTTTAAAAATGATTTTCAAATCCGTCTATCATTTGTCCTATTTCCTTTGAGCATTTCAAATGAAAATTATTTGCCACACTAATTTCACAATGCTCCATTGAACACAAATTTTATTGCGACATTTTCCAAGGACAGGAGGCTTTGGTTCCTGTGGGAGAGAAATAAATTTCCAAAGAAATTGCTTGGCTCATATCACTAGAAGAGAGGTTTACGCTATTTGCCCCAGGGCTAAACGAAGCCAGAAGTTGAAATTACTTGGAATGGGTTTAAGTTTTTTTTTAATTAGTCGCTAGCATCTAAAAATTGGGAGATTTGATATAAAAATATAGAAGTCTAGGGGCCCCTGAAAAACTTTAAACCCAGAACGATGGGGTTGCCGTGTTAACACATGACAACAATCCAGGGAGCCTGGCTGGCGCTGCCCTCTGGAAGGGTCCTGGGCTCCCCAGTTCTCTCCATCCCGCCATGGCTTGCCTTACTCACCAGCATTACATGTTTGAGTGCCTGTAGACACTTAGCTTCTGCTTCTTTTTTTTTTTTTAACACAGTACAAAAATGCAGAAGAATGTCCTTGGATGATATCAATAATATCTAATATCAGTCATTCAAATGTAGCAACCAGAGAGTTGCCTTGTTAGTGACTAAGTCTTGTCATGCTGTTTAGGAGTTAGCCAAGTGGTTTTTCTTTCCTTGGTAAGACTACAGTGGAATGTGCAAACATCCAAATCGACAGGGTGTGGATAGCCCTGTCAAGAACTTCCGTGTAGCAGACGCTCAAACTGAGAAGAGCATGGTAGGAAGTAAACATCACAGGTCCTTGTGTCAAATCTCTTTTTTTTTAATATACCATTGAGAACCAATAATTAACAACAGTAGCAAAAAAAACAGGTGTAATTTGTGACAGTTTTTTATTCTAATGTATTGATGGGGTTTCAGAGGACCTAAGACAGCTGATGGGAAACGGGCTACATTAATCCCTGCCTCTTGGAGTCCAATGTTTCAATACCCAAATCTCACTTCATGCAGATCAGCTAACGAGCCCAGTGTAGTGTCAGCTGCCCATGACAGACCAATGAAACCTCGGGGGATGCGTTGAAGGTTACGAGAAAGAAAGGACCCTGAGCTGTCCTGGGGACCCTCTTTCATCTGGTAAAGCACCCCTGCTCAGTGACACTCAATGACTTTTCCACTCTTTCCTTCTCTCAGTTTGTCAAGGCTCCTCGGATCCACAGAGGTTAAAGTCAAGGTCTTGTTTTGTTTTTGTCTTCTGGGTAATTATTTAAATATGAATCGCATATTTTTGTTTGATGTGCCTACTTAGTAATTTACAATCATAACGCCGAAAATTATTGAGGACTTATGTGCTAAGCTTACGTGCATTATCTTATTCAAACCTCACTACAAACCCCAGGAGGTGTGCACTATTTCAGCCTCCTTTTTTGAAGCCGAAGAAACTGAAGTTTGACAAGGTAAATCGTGTGTTCAACATACAGCTAGGAAGTGGCCTGCTCCAAAAGTCTTCCTTTCAACCACGATTCTGCAAGTGCGGCAGCCTTCAAAATGTAGCGTGTCCATTTCTAACAGGAGTAAGAATTAAAACTATGAAAATTGAGCTTGGGCCCAAGACACAGGCTGTGTCAATAAATCAAAGAATGGAAGATGATGAGATTCAGGGAAGGCCAAATGCAAACCGACACATCACCAAGGGAAATGTTTTTGGGGGTATTAATATTATTAGATGATGAACAAGCCACAGAACACAAACCTCCTGAGAGATGTAATGAAATTAGAGAAGATAACATCAACAATCAAAGAGAAAGGAATGGGGCTTAAACAAGAGGAGACAAAAAAATTAGCATGTTTTATTCTGGAAAGATGCTTACTTAGTGGGGTAGGTATATTGGGATTGCACAGACTCCTAGAAACCTAATTAAATTAAAGTATAACTTCATCTGGTTACTAGTAAACATTAAGAACTCATCTAAGAATTGATATGCTTTGGAGGAGATGCTTAGAACATCTCTTTTTTTTTTTTTTTTTTGGTGAGGAAGATTGGCCCTGGGCTAACATCTGTTGCCAATCTTCCTCTTTTTTTTTTTTTCCCCCTCCCCAAAGTCCCAGTACATAGTTGTATATCCTAGTTGTAAGTCCTTCTACTTCTTCTATGTGGGTTGCCACCTCAGGATGGTTTGATGAGCAGCGCTGGGTCCATGCCCAGGATTGGAACTGGCAAATCCTAGGCCGCTGAAGCAGAATGTACAAACTTCACCACTACACCACTGAGCTGGCCCCTATATTTTTAAGGTCTGGATTTTGAATAAATAAAGGAAATTAGTATGTTTCGGAGGTGTATTGCTATTTTCTAAGTTTGAAGGACACACTGCAGCCTCGGTGGTCTTTTCAAACTGCAAATCTGATCATGGGATGCCTTCATCCAGTAAAAAGGCTTCCCACTGTTTATCATGTTTAGGGTGAAACGGTCCTTAACACAGTCAAACAGGGAATGGAAAGTTCTTGCCCTTACTTTTCCAGCCTCCCCTTGAAGCACACTCCCCTTTGCTGACAATTGCAGGTGTTGTGACAGTCCCCGGAGCATCCAGACTTCAGAGGGCAGCTCCCTCTTCTTGTCATCTCAGGCCAGGTCAGGTCCCCACTTCCTGGCCCTCCCAGGACCTCTTCTTCATAAGCCCCTTGATGCTGCCCCACCAGACTGTAAACTCTGAGCAGGCAGAGGCAGACCTGTCCTTGCTCACCTTTGTGTCCCAGGCACTTAGAAGTAGGGAAAAGCCCTGGAATATCTAAATAGAGGAGTCCCATGCCCTCCTGAGATGCCACTCTGCAGAGCTGAATTCTGGTTGGGTAAGTTAGGGAGTCAGCGGTGGAGTTAGCATTTTTATTTTGTTTTTGAAAAACTAGGATGAAAAAGAGTCTTGTGTCTGTAAGTTAAGACATGGCTATGGGCCAGCACGGGTGGTCTAAGCGCTTAAGTACTTCACGCTCCCCTTGGGTGGCCCGCTTTGGTTCCTGGGCTCAGACCTACACAGCTCTGTTAGCAGCCATGCTGTGCTGGCAGCCCACATACTAAAAAAGAGAGGAAGACTGGCATGGATGTTAGCTTAGGGCAAATCTGTCTCAGCAAAAAAACAAAAAAGGACATGGCTATGAAATCCATGCATCTTAAACCATAATTAAGAGAGACTAAATTCTCCCATTTGCATTTAACCCTATTTAAAAACAGACTCTGCCTCCAGCTCTCCTCTTCACTCCCCTGCTTTATATATCTCCATCTAAGACACTATATATATTTCACTTATTTATTTCGTTTATTGTGCGTCCTTCCCACTAGGAGGGAAACTCCAGGAGGGAAGAGATGTTTTGTCTTTCTGCTCGCTACTCCATCTCCGGAGACTACAACAGTGTTTGGCCCACAGTAAATGCTATCCTTATATTTGTTGAATGAATGGGTTTAGGTTAGTAGTTTTTTTTGCCCAGAGCTAACAGAGAGAAAGCATCGATTAGCCCCAAAGCAAACTTTCATGGAACCCGGTCGGTCGGGATGTTTAAAATCTTACTGAGGGTGTATTCAATTGTGATCTTTAAAAATGAAGTTTCCTATTATATCAGGGGTCATCAAATTTCAGTGCATCAGAATCACTTGAGGGCTTGTAAAAATGCAGATTCTCGCCATCAGAGAGTCTAACTCTGCAGTCTGGAGCGGGCCCATCACAGTTCAGGAGCTGTTATTAGTTTGTGGCCCAAGGGCCACGGTGAGAAAAAGACTGGCTGTGAGTATGCAAACAGTAGATTCAACACGTGCTGAGTAAAAACTCAGTGTCTCTCTCCAGCAGTGTTAATTACCGACATTCGTTCTGCCACCCTGCGGGCTTTAGCAATGAATAATGAATGTCCAAAGGACGGGTACTCTTCTTCCCATTTTACATATCAGGAAAAACTGTTCATCCTCACCTCCTCTCTTCCCCTCTCCTCCCGCGAATTTATGAGGTTCCCACCAGGATGAGAGGCAGAATCTCAGAGGTGAAAAAATAGCGCGTAAAGCTACCAAGAACAAGAGGGAAAGTGCACGGTGTCCCAGCGTCTAGCCGAGACCTCCCGGGCAAGTAGACACCTCGTGGGCACAGCCTTTGCCTTATGCCCCCGAGGCCGAAGGTTGGAGACTTTTAGGCGCTTCCCGCTGCAGACGTGGAGGCCAGAGCGAAACATTCCAGCCCCGGGCGGAGGAGGCTGGGGCGGGGCTGGGGGCGGGGCCAGAGGACGGCCTGAGGCTGCGGTGGGCGCGTCTAGCCGCGGGGCGGAGGCGAGGGGCGGGGCCAGGGCGAGGGGCGGGGCGAGGCCGGGAGAGCGGGCGGGGCTGAGGACGGCGGGAGGCTGAGGCCGGCGACCCAAGGCAGAGGCGGGGAGGCAATGCTGCCCAGGCTCGTCCCTCCCCTTAGGGGCGGGCGCTGCGGGAGGGCGCGACCGACCGGGGACGCGGGAGGCAGTGCGCTGCAGCCGCCCGTGCGAGGGCGCGTCGCTCCTATCCTGGCCATGGCCGAATGTCCCCGCAGCAGGAGCAGCTGCTCCCGGGCTTCTCACCTCTCTCCCTGAGCGCTCTCCCTTTTCTACCTCTGGAAAACCCTGTGTTCTTTCTGGGGCCGTGGCGAGGGGCACGGAGCGGCGAGCCAGGATGCGCTGAGGACCGCCGGAGCGCGCGTCTCAGGTGCCGCCGCGTGTCTAGGCGCAGGAGCCGAGCTGCCTCGGGCTGCCTCGACTTCCCCACTGCGCACCTGCCGCCCCCCGCCGCATTTGATGTGCAGAGAGAAGCCGGACACCATGATCCTAACACGTAAGCTAGACTTGTGCCTTGCCGTTGGGCCGGCCGCGGGAGCCAGCTGCGGAGGGGACTCGCCGTGGAGGAAATGTCACCCCGCCTTGTCAAGTCGATGCCTGACGTTCTGTGCTTTTGAAACGCTTTCCAAGGAGGCTCGGGACCGAGTCGCCCGAGTTTCTTGGAGTGGAGGAGGTGGAGTGTGGGGAAAACAAGGGTCCTAATTTGGGGAGGGAGGTCTTAATCTCGGGTAATGACTCCTGGCTAGTTCTTGCCTGGGGGCCGCGAGCTGGCGCGCCCCGTGGGCTCCGGGTAGGGCTCAGGGGGGCCGACCGCGACTGATGAAGTGAAGCCCACGTTAATTTCCCGATCGGGCTGGGGGGCGCAGGGCCAGGCGCGGGGCGCAGGGCCTGGCAGGGGGTGCAGGGCCGGGCGGGGGGCCTAAGGGCGGGTTGGGGGCACACGTCCAGGAGGCTTCCAGCCCAGCTGGGCCGGCGGCCCTGCTATTCTTATTCTAAACCCCAGGCGGTGGCCTCTGGCTCAGAGGGGCGCGGCGCGACCACCTTTTTACGTATCTTTTCTTCGGAGACCGTTCCGGGCTCGGTACTTGCTGTCCTTCTCCGATATAAGTCCAAAAGGAGCTTTGATTCCCTGAGAGTTTATTATTTAGGGACATTGAGATCGTAGTGGCACTACGCTCTCAAACTGCTGAAGTTAGATTCATCAAAAAATTGCTTTAATTTCAAACCGTTTTTGTTCAAGTATTTTAAACACTGGAAAATAACTCAGACCTAGCCAGGAAAGTCTGGGTTTGGTGGCTGCCGGCCCCTGGAGAGTATTGAAGCAAACCCGTGGCTTGCATGCTAGGGCTGCCTGCTAGAAGGGCTCCTGTGTTTCTTCACGTGCTGGGGCTTTGAATCGGGTTTCCTAAAGTGCCCCATGGAGATGCCCACGCCCTTGGCTCGAGAGGTGGCGCCCGCGCGGAGCGAGTCCCTGGGCCCGCGAAAGGAAGGGAGCACGCTCCCGACTCGACTTTTTTCATAGCGAGGGGACGGCCTTTTGGAACCCTGCCCCACTTCTGTGCCCCTGTCCCCACCTCCAACGTCACAGGCCAAGCCTTTGATCCTTCGGAAGGAGTTACACCCCTGGCCGCAGCAAGCCCACCCTGCCACGTGTAATTCACCGAGGCTCCGCGTGTCTTTCCAGCGTGCAGCCCCTATTTCGAGCAGAGTCGGGGTGAGGCTGGCGGGGTCGGCGTCCTTGGTCTGCAGCCTGGGTCTGCAGCCTGCTAGCTAGGCAGATCTGGGAAGTGACATGACCTGTCTGTACCTTCTTCGTCTGCAGCGTGGAGGAAATAACTATTTACCGTGCGGGGAGGTTGTGAGGATCAAAGAAGCTAATACAAGTGCTTAGCACAGTGTCTCGTACTGATGTTCAACAAATACGCGATTTATGCTAATTACTGTAGAAAGAAACCCTTGCGTATAGTCACTACTCTCCACTGTGGAGAGGAAGACCATGCCTGACGCTGGCCTTAAGTCTTTTTACACCCAACATGGTTGGCAAATAGGTTCATTCTCAGGATTCAGAGGCTGCTTCAGCCACTGTTGGTGAGCTGAGAAATGCAATCTAGGTAGGCATAGCCAGCCGTTACAGAAAGATTCTTGAGGGTGGCATGTATGATGCATTTGGAGAGAAAAAAAATCACAGCTCTGGAGAAGGCAGAATACTGAGTCTCAAATTACATTTTTTTCAAAACTCTATTTGCTGAAGGGTTGAGGGAAAAGAATAGCCCCGCAGAACTCTGAATGTAAATCTATCAGCAGCTCCAAGAGGTCGGCTAATTCAGCATCCATCTGGACTGCAGGCTGGTCCTCTGCAGAGATAATTTGCAGACCATAAGTGTGGAATTAATGGAGGCACCCAGTGCCATCTTGGCTTGCAGACTACAGCAGATGGTTGGAGGGGTGCCCTGTAAGTCAACAGCCCCCCTAAAGAAGAACTAAAGTCCCGGGGAATGAGTGTCAAATAGTTAGCAGATGGGCGTTCAGAAGTTATTTCGAGACGTTTTCTGAGAAAATGTTGGCGATTGTGCATATTAACTTTTATTGTGGCATGCATGATTTACGGTGTGGCCCAATCCTGGGTGCATATTTTTTTCATTAGCACTACTGTTCAGAGTTTAAAATGAAGCAGAGCAGACTGACTTTCTCTCCCAGCTGTTTTTAAAAGTTTGCTTTTGACAAAAACAGATTTTATTTTAATTCAACCTGAGTGATACCTTGTACTTGTGGCTGGAAGTTCCTGAAGGGGCCCTGACTTGGTTTCCCCACTCCACAGCATCAGAATAAGGAGCTTCCAACTCAAGTCTTTCCCTAGAGTGGAGGAGAAAAGTGGTTTTAGTGACTTCCATGTGTCTTAACTTTCAAGTTGTACATCTTATGAGCAACACCACTTTACTCCTTAAAGAGTGAAAAGGTTGATCAGCTAAGCAATTAACTGGCTAATTGAAGGCAGTGGAGTTTTAATAGACTGGACTAATTAAGGATTTTCCTATAGTTCTGGAGGGAAGGTCAGAGGCTGATGCCCTTTGAGCTAATGCCTTTTTTTTGTTTGTTTATTATTTTGTTGTTGTTTTATGCTGTAATTCAAAGAGCAAAGATGGAGCAAAGTTTAAGGGCATTTTAACATGAAAAAGGGTTGTTTGGGTGCTGCTGGATAATATACCAGATTAATAGACATGTTATGATTAAAGTTATTACTATGAAGTGAGAAAAAATGTGCATAGTCCTTAAATTCTTGTTTGCAGAACCAGTGTAGGGCTTAAAGGGGATATGGGGGTGTCTTCCAGTCAGAAGTTTGCTGGGGTTCCAGGAGGTGGCTTCAAATACAAAAATAAGTACTTGGGTTTCCCTTGGTGTCTCCATGGAGATTTTAAGCCATGATGCAATGTTCAAATGAGAGTGGTATTTTTGTGACTTAGGAGAGTAAATATGCAATTTGAAAATATTCCGGGGAGGGTGATTTTAGTCCAGAAGAATGGAGGCGTCCCAAGTACAGTGGGTGAAGTAAGTTGTACTCTTTGAAGAGAGGCTGGTGCTGGACAGGATGGTCCAGTATTGTAAACACGAGTTTCTCATGCTTAGCTCTCCTTCCTAGCAACAGGAAGACGGAAATGAGGCGGTGAAAAAAAAAAAAAAGAAAGACCCTGAAGGGCTCTAGACAATACTTGACCCACCCTAGCATTCACCCTGTGCAGCCAGAAGACTTGCAAAAATAAAAATAACTTCAGATGTTTCCCCTTCCTCTCTGGATATTGCCAAATCACTCAAGACCGAATTCTCCGTGCTTTAGAACATTACAGCAAAATCTGGCCTCACGGTGTAACTGGCATCGAGGCTCACGTCATGTCAAGCCGGTTCTTGAAATTATAAAGCAGACCTGGGAGAGAAAGGGGGTTTTCGTTTTTAATGTTTGCAGAGTCCACTGATTAGAGTTATATGAGTTGGGATCCGGTGGGGAAGAGGGAATTTAATTTCTAAACTTAGTCTTTCCTCTGAGTTTCTCAGAGTGCTCATTTTAGCAGGATGTACCCCTTAGATACTGACTTTTGAGTTGTGGGGTTACAGCATTCACGACATAAAAAATTTTCCCGGCTGTGGTGGTCAAGGTCAAC
Source organism: Equus caballus (assembly GCF_041296265.1). Taxonomy (NCBI): domain Eukaryota; kingdom Metazoa; phylum Chordata; class Mammalia; order Perissodactyla; family Equidae; genus Equus; species Equus caballus. The sequence continues at coordinate 34,296,187 of NC_091710.1, read as the reverse complement.
TAATGCCCAACCGTAAAGTGTAAATTTCCAAACACGGTCATAAAAAGCGCAGCCCCAGGTTCCTCTTTCCATGGCTGTGAAATGAGGAGGAAAAGACTTTTCTGGAGCAGACTTTCATGATTGTCTTTATATCTGATTCTGTGGCCATCCATTGCTGATGGAAGAATTCGGAGACTTGAGGGTAAATCCGTCTTTCAAGAAGGACAGTGCTGTGGGGCTAAAATAAGTTTTGTAGGAATGAGTGGCTGGTATGTGTGCAGTCAGTGGTGTTTGCTTTCAACTTCCAATTAGTCAGAAATCTAATTAATGTAAAAGGGGGAAGATTCCCAGCTGAGAAGGGCTCTTCCTGTCTGCCTGCACTTTTCCTTGTGAGCCCCTGTGTTATTGTTAAGGATTATCATGATCAGTGATAAGGAGCAAGGAATGGTCCTGCTGGGGGTTCTTTAATTAGGTCTGCTCTGTCTTCACATTTTTTTCACCAGCTCTTCCCTCCTTTCCATCTTAATTAATGGTGGACAGGAAGAAAGCCCTGCATATTTACCCTGTATATTTTTAACATCTCTCACAAGCAACGGGAGAGTCATAATATTATAGAAGCTAAAATTGATCACAGTTTGCTTTTCCTTCTCACATTTAATCTTCATGGCAATGCCCCAAAATAGATACACTTCTTCCCATTCTACAGATGAGGGATCTGAGGCTGGGGGCATTTGAATGCCTTACCTAAGAGCACTGGACGTGGCAGAGCCAGAATTTCAACCAGGGGTCCGGGGCTGTAGAGTCCAACTTATGGAGCTCTATTTGGCAGGAGTTGACTCGATTTAGGCAACAGAATTTAGGGGCCATCTCTGGTTTTGCAGTTACTTTGCGGGTTCCTCGGGGGCTTGTGCTCCTAAGTAGGGGGCTATAACGTTAGGCTCCACGACTGATCAATGAGTGTTTTCTGCATCCCTTCTCTGGGACCTGCTGAATGGAGACTTGAGCCTCTGTCATTTTTTTAGAGAAGGGGTCCAGGATACCATTTTCTAGCCTCTATTGACCACTGAATAATACTTTCTTCAGTGAAAGTGTTTTAAAATAATATTTCTAGGGGAAAATTTACTCCCAGATGTCACTGCGAGCATTTGAATGGCCTCTTGAAAATGCCTGCCTGTCAGGAAATAATGTTCTTGGGCGCCAAAAAGTAAAATGTTACACCTTTGGAAAGTCCAGCCAAAGCACCGTAGGAATCAAGTTCTCTTAATCCTTTAGCCTTGTTCTTTACTCCGCTGCTAGACTGAGTTTCCTAGTGGAAAGTACGCTCGTTTTCCATTCACACATACCTCCACTTGGTGCCTTTTCATGTCTTACCCCCTCCTGTCCCCAGGAGAAAATTCAAAAGCTGACCGAAGGCTGAGGTCAGTGAAGCCGGAGTCCTCAGGTGCCTTTGACACCTCCCATCCACATTTTGTTCTCTTCCCTGCCCCACCTTGGAGTGTCCTGCCGAGGGGACCGGAGGCTGCTTCCTGCAACTTGTCAGAAAGGCGCCTTCCTTCTTGCAGGAGTCTCGAGAGGATGTCTGGGGGACAAAAGTTTTCCACACCCTGAGGCTGTAGCATTTCCCAGGCTGCAGCACGTAGGAAGCCATAGAGGAAGGGATTTTGGAGGTGAAGTGGCCTGTGGCCTATGCCTAGGGCAGCACTACAGCCCTGCCGTGCCGTTTGTCACACTTGGGTGACAAAGTCGATAGAAGATGCCAAAGTTCTGAAATCATCTTAACCACCACCCCCCCCCCCCCAGCCTGCAGAAACCATAAACCCATAAGGGACAATCTCTGCACAACTTCCTTTTACAAAAGGTATAGCACAAAAAAAGGGATCTTGTATCGTGTTTGTGCGTTTGTAAAAGTCATTGCATGGGAAGTTCCAGAACTTTGCAAAGCAGCCTGGAAAAACAGTGCCTCTTCCCACAGAGGGGCAGCTGAGGTGCCTGGAAGTTCAGTGGTTAGTCCAAGGTCACGTGTGCGTTGAGTGGAGCTTCAGACCCTTCCCGCCCACATGTGTGAACTAAATGGGGATGGCAATAAAATGAGGATCTCCATGTGTTTGTAGGAAAAATGGATCAGTTATAAAGCCAGACATGTTCCTAAACTAAATCGATGTACCTGAATCAGATTTGGACAATTAGCTTGTGTGTGTTTGGGGGGGCCGGGTGTCACAAGCAATTTTGATGAAAATAATTTTTTAACTCCTCTGGAAGATAGTAATCTTTATTTTTTCTATTTTTGGACCCCAAACTGAGAAAATCCAATTGAATCATGTTTCCTTCTTGAGGTTAGACATAGGAATGGCTAGAGGCAGCTTCTACTAACCAGTGTCTGCATTGTTTTTATTCTCATTGGTCTTCGATAAGGCGACTTGATGTTTCATTTGAGTCAGAATGGAGTAAAATATGGGCCAACAGTTTCTCTAGAATCCCTCACTATTCCCTTTGTTTCTAATTTAAGGTTTTTTGTAGCAGTATGCTTTGCACAGTGTTTTATGTTTCCTGAGCTATAGCACTGCAGAACTTAGGGCAGAAGCCAAAGACAGACATAGAATGAGCTTTGCCAACACATGTAAAAGAAAGAATTGATGTGCCTGCCAGCTTTTAAGGATGGAGATGGTAGTGAGTGTTACTTTAGGTTTGTAACCAGGTATTTTTGCCTTGAATAATAAATTTAATGGGAAATGGGTTTTATAATCTTAAACCATCTGCTTCACTTTATGAAAAAATGAGGCTCAGAGGGGCCAGTCCAGGGGCGCAGCAGTTAAGTTCACGGATTCCACTTGGGGGGCCTGGTTTTGCCGGCCCACATCCTGGGTGCGAACCTACACACTGCTTGTCAAGCCATGCTGTGGCAGGCGTGCCACATATAAAGTAAAGGAAGATGGTCACAGATGTTAGCTCATGGCCAGTCTTCCTCAGCAAAAAAAAAAGAGGAGGTTTGGTGGCAGACATTAGCTCAGGGCTAATCTTCCTCAAACAAAAAAGGGAAAAAAAATGAGGCTCAGAAAAATAAGGGCCCTTAAAAGTGTGTTATTTGGATGATTTCCTTTCTTGAAATTGTTTTCTTAATCTATGCAATTATCATCTTTGAAGGGCTCAGTATTTTAAGTTCTATTTCAAATCATTTTTCTCAGCAGTGCATGGTTTGAAATGCAGCAATATTTGATATAGAATACTAGAAATGTGTGTGTGTGTTGGTAAACCAAAGGTTTTTTTATCCCACCTCCGATTGAAATGAAATCAAAAGATATGATGATGCCGTATCCATTTCCGTACTAGTTTCTTTTCCTGGAGTTTGACTTGTTTGTGCTGGGTACTAAGTGCCATTTTTTGATGAGTTGGGAGATAATTTCTGTTCCTGGAAATAACTGAATCAGCTCACGTCTGGAGTGCCTGATAGAACCACGTCATGCGTGGGATCAGATCATTACAGAGCTGTTTGCCTTTGCAAGGGAAGGGCACATATTTTTTGATGTGAGGGACTTGCCTTTTCCTGGTTTGTGTGAAAAACCGTATTTTGCAAACACTTGAACTCAATGATCCCCAAAGGGGATTTCAGTTGATTTCATTTCTGCACCGCTGGAGTGTCACTTCAAGGGCGTAATCCCAGGTATAGGCTGGCTGGGTGTGTCTCCCAGACTTTCCTTCTTTTTCAAGGCAAAACCATTTATTAAGCTGTCATCACCTCATTGGGGAAATGGGTCCTTTTTTTCTCCCCCTTTATATTATTTCTAGGAATGTGCTTTACTAGAAAGCAACGTAGTGGCCTTTAAACCTCAAGCAGGAGGAAAAAAAAACCTTAGACAGAACACTCCCAAAACTTCCAGTTCTTACTCATACTGAAAAACAGTCAGATGAATTAAAAGTGAGGGTGGGGGCCAGCCCGGTGGTGTGGTGGTTAAGTTTGGCATGCTCGGCTTTGGCAGTCTGGGTTCGAGGGTTCAGATCCCGGGCACAGACCTACGCCACACATCAACCACGCTGTGGTGGTGTCGCACGTACAAAATAGAGGAAGATTGGCACAGATGTAAGCTCAGGGACAATCTTCTTCAAGCAGAAAAAGAAGAGGATTGGTAACAGGTGTTGCTCAGGGCTAATCTTCCTCACCAAAAAAATGAATAAATAAAAAATAAAAATAAAGGTGAGGGTAATCTTTGTAGGCACTACTGAAATATGTACAAAGTGCTTTAACCTGGGAGTGAGAGCCGGGTAACGCTGGAACCTTAAGCAAAGTACCTAAACTCTGAACCAGCTCTCTCGTTTGTCACGAGAAAAGATGAAAAGCTCCCAAGATTCATTTCAGCATCCAGTTCACTGATTCTGCAGAAGTCAGGATGCTGCCATAACTGAACCACAAACATAAAAGATCAATAAGCAAAGTAAAACTCAGAATTTTCTGAGGCGAAGTGTTTTCTTCCTATTAAGCTTAATTTTAGTTTGAGGGCTGAAGACACACAAAAGCCAAAACCTTTAGGGTTTTGTGTTCTCTCTAATATGAACATTGCCTTCTTGGGCCAAATCAAGAAATTAATGCATTATAAAGCAAATTAGATATTTTAGCAATAAACTTCAGTAAATCTACAAAATTGGGGAACTCAAAGCAGTTACTATTGATCCAGTTTTTGAGGGAAGAAGAATGTCTCCATGTAATTATGATAAATCTGGAAAATTAACGATAGAAATGGAACCTATTCTACAGGTTGTCTTAGAGAGAAGGGGAAATGGGCATAAGAGAGATCTCAGAGACAGAAATTCAGGGAATTTATAAAGCCCGTGGCAATCCCAGGATTTACAGATGAGGAAACGGATCCAGAGATTGTTTTCTTAAGGCTACTTAACTAAGCCAAGGATTCTTTCCTGGATCTGTTTTTCTGACCTGTTACAGGTAATACTTCGCCTCCTTTTTGTGATGGATTATTAGGAGGAGTTTGGGACACTCAGATGCAAAGCCATTTTGTATCTGAGGAGATCATGCTGGTTGCTCATTGGGTAACCAGGCTAAGGAGATGCTCGTATCTGCTCCATTGGGATAACCTCCTTCCCACTTCCTGCCTCCCTTCCTCTGTTCTGTTACAGTGAATCCTGCCAGCTCTCTACTTAGCTTGTTCTGTCTCCTTTACTCTGCGTCTCCTCTCCCGCCATCCAATCTTACATATGAGGTCATAACTCCCCTTAAATAAAGGCCAAGCGTAAAATAAAAGGGTTGCTCAAGCAGCCCCCCCATCTCCCCGGTCCCACTTCTGAATACATATACGTCTTTCCTATGTCACATCACACTCTCTTCTGTACTATACAGAAGTTCTTAGTTAACTTCTTCCTTTTTAAGAAAAAGCTATGCATGAAAATAATGCCTTTCACACTGGTTGCTTTGGTAGGTAACAAATAGCATTTTAAAAATAGAATAGATGGGGGACCAGCCCCTGGCACAGCAGTTAAGTTCAAACGCTCCGCTTTGGCGGCCTGGGGTTTGCCGGTTCAGATCCCGGGTGCAGACCTATGCACCACTTGGCAAGCCATGCTGTGGCAGGCATCCCACATATAAAGTAGAGGAAGTTGGGCATGGATGTTAGCTCAGGGCCAGTCTTCCTCAGCAAAAAAAGAGGAGGACTGGCAGCGGATGTTAGCTCAGGGCTAATCTTCCTCAAAAAAAAAAAAAAGAATAGAAGAATAGAAGACTGCATCACTTATTGTAAGTGTTATTTGGTGAAACTTGTTGCAGTTTTACATATGATTATACATACTTGTGTGTTTGTATACCTCAATGTGTGCATATATATGTACACATATTCATGCACACCTACATACTTGTACCAGGTTACAATGTAAAATGTATTTCTTATTGTGGATTCTGGTCAGAGAAATTAAGACCACTTCACTAGAACAAACATCCTATCAGTGGTTTACTTATTTATTGAGCAACTACTCTGTGTCCTACCCTGTCGTAGGTGCCTGGGATATATTAGAGAGTAAAATAGGCAGGGAAGCTGGCCCTTTTGGAGCTTACCAGAGGGGAGAAACAAAATAAGCATAATAAATAAGTATTTTAGAAGAAGGAACAAATAAAGCAGGAGAAGGGGGATGGGGTGGGATGATGAGGCCGGTACGGCTGGGCTAGGCAGCCAGAGGGAGATGGGGTGACGGATGGGGCATGGTAAGGATCTAGGGCGTGTGGGCCTTGTTAGGACTCTGGCTTTTGCCTATGAAATGGGGACTCGTTGGCGTTCCCTGTACAGGGTCACTTGAGACTTAACAAACACGTGGACCTTAGAATAGCCTTAGGAAACCAACTCATTCCTAAGTAGAGGATCCTCTGACATCACGGACTCAACTGTGAATTATCTTTCCATTTGGCTTCCTGGCAGCACACTGAGAAGATGTTCAATAAATAAATATTGAAGGAAGGGGAAAATGAAGGACGATTGGCTTCACTTAAATGTTTGACTCTACTCAATGTACCTGAAAGTGGATTTGGGTCAGCTCCTGTTAGGCCAAATGGCCTTAGAAACTGAATTAGTATTGACCTGTCTTCCAGAAGCTTCCTAACTGCTTTCTTTCTGAATATGCACAGCAGATGTCTGGAATTTTTGAGGCACCTGAGATAGGAAAGCTACTGGTTGCTAGTCAAAATCTTTGCTGTGATTAGATAATATTAGCGTTTAATAAATATCAATATATATATTCTGCTGTCTGACTTAGGCCATCTAGGAATTTGTTTTACCTAGGTAACACCTGATAACCAGTCTTTGGCAGTCGTGTGTGTTTAACATTTATTTTTATTAATTGCAGAGAGAGAGGGATTCAAGTCATAGTTTGCTTATCAGAGAGTCGGGAGGCTGTTAGGATAACCCAGCGGAGAGAGTCTGGGACACGGAATATGAACAAATGCTGTCTGGCTCAGCAGTTCTGGATCCTGGCTACCCTCAAATTTACTTAGGGAGCTTTTTAAAAAATACACTGTCCAGGCCCTCCCTAGACTGAGAATGTCAGAATACCTGGGGGTGGTTGGTGGGTGGTGGTTTTCTAAAGCTTCCCAAGGTGATGCCACCTGCATGCGGGGTGAGAGCTGCTGAGGTCTCCTCCCCTTGGTCCGAGTGTTCGAGGCCGTAGTTTGCGGCTCTAGTGGCCCGCCCTGTGAAACCCACCCACCAGGTAAAGATGGGCTGAAGGTGCCCAGCTGCATGACAGTCCTGTAAAATTGGCCACCCTGACGGAGGCAGGAGAATCCAGAACCAGAGTCTTCCTTCCATTTGAAGGAATTTGTGTGACCAGGGAGAGGAATGAATCTGGTGTTGTATCAGAAAGCACGCCCGCCTCCCACAGCTCACATGCTTCTCCCAGGCTGTGAAACATCAACTTTTCTATGAACCTTTGCCCACCAGTCTATCAGATTTGGGAGAATCCAAGGAATCTGGAAAGTGTTTGAATTTTCTTACATTCCTCCAATTGCTTAGAATTTTATTTAGGAGAGGAATTACATGCGGCATTTGACTTGAATCCTGATTTTGGTAGCATGTTAAAGGAGGCTGAGAGTTCCCACTGTAAAGACAGAGGCACAGAAGATGGAAGTGATCACATCCTGCTTCCACCAGTTGCTGTTGCTCAACCGGCTAAGATCAGCAAGTTCAACAGAATGATGACAGGGGTGGGGAATTTCTGTTTGACTTACTGTTGAGGGGTAAAGGGAAGATGGGGTCAGCCCCTCATGCCAGGAAATGTGCCAATGCGGCCTAATGGTTTCCAGCCATACACAAAAGGGGCTTCTGGACCCCGTTCATCATCTAATGCAACTAACCACTAACGCTGTTTCCAGTAAAAATTTCCTGTTTCCTCCTTAACGCATTTGTCTGTTGTTTGCTTAGAGAAAACCCAGGTATGACAGTTTCATTATATTTCCGTTGTATTTTTAGTTTCTGATGGCATTTTTGCCTGGTGGGGCACGTTTTTAAAAAATCATCCTCATAGTTTTCATGCCACCACGGAGACACACTGAAGGAGAAGTCGTACCCTTAGAGCTGATTAGAGGCCCCCAAAAACGGGCAGAGAGGAGTTAAAATGAATGAAGTAATGCAACATGTAGATGGTTTTCTTTAATATTTTAAATGTTGTTCATTGTTATTTATCTTTTAAGGGAAGAACCTGCCTTGCTCATTTCTGTGAGTCTTGTTTCCCTCTCCCACATGGCTTTTGAATGTGAAGAATGCTTATTTTTAAGGAAAAGTGGTTATTTCTCTGCTTCTTTCCTCATCCATATATCTTGGGGATGATATTAGTAATCCCTGTTTCAGGATCAATGTGAGCAGTAAATGAATTCATATTCATTAAGTGCTTAGACTTCGGGCCTTGCACCTGGTACACACTCAATAAAAGTTAGCCATTGAGAGAATTGTCGGGAGGTATCTGGAAGACTGCATAGAGGAGGCAGCATTTGGGGGAGGCCTTGAAGGGTGAGTTAAATTTGACATTGAGAGGACGGGAGAGCATTTCAGGCCAGGGAAGTCACGGCGATGTGTGGGGAGATGAATGCCAAGTTTACTTTGGCTGGAATATAGAGGGAGTACAGGAAAAATTAGGTTGGATGCCATGTGGAGAGCCTTGAAAACCACACGGAGGTGTTTAAACTTGCTTTTTCTACGTAGTGGAGCTCCGGTGAAGCTTGTGACAGAGAGACAAGATCAAAACTGTAACTTAGGAAGTTTGATGAGCCAGGGTTGGTGAATGGATTCTCTGAGAGAGGAGAGAATTGAAGACCTGGAGATTTACTAAGGAGATCAGAGTGAAAGTAATGGCCTGGATCAGAGGGTGAGACCAGGAAGGGTGTTAGATGTAGACATAGGTTCATTTCATATTAAATAAAAGGAAAATAGTGATTTTTTAAAAATCAGTACTTACATTGAATTGTTAACGTTTTCTCTTCATCTGTTGGTAATAGGTGAGAGTGAGGTCAGCAGCTATTCCAGTTATTAAAAATCAGTGGCAACGTTTTACCATTTTCTATTCTGATTCTACAGAAATAGGGAGTCCTCAATTGTGACACAGCCTAAGTTTTCATGAGTGGACTTTTTAAAATGTAAAATAGATACACGCTTGTCTATTTTCCATGGTTTCATATCTAAAAGACAGACAAATTCTCATCTATTTTAGGGTAGGGAGAAGGAGGGGTAATTTCCTGGATCTCTGTAGTTCTTGGAAGTCCTGCTTTTTAGCCATTGCAAGCTTTTAATTAAATTATGTGCTGAAGAAGCAAACTTTGGCCTGTTGACATCATTTTTTTCTAACCAAGTGGCCCTAAAGAGAGTAGCAATTTGGACACAGCTCTTAGATCAGTTTTTGGTCATTTGGGGGCATTTCATTTTCTTGGTGGTGGAAAATGAGTAAGAGAGTGACAAGAAGCAGTAAGTATGTATGTGTTCCTGAAATCACTCAGAATCTAAAATGAGTAATAGATGTGAAAACACTTTGTAATCCGTAAAGTATTATATAAATAAATGCAAAGGGTTTTAGAAAAATAATGCCTTACATCTTTCGTGCCTCTTAGCATGAAGCCATTTTAATAAGAAAATCAGGAACATGCTCTAAATAGGTGGCAAAGTTGGTGAGTGAATTGTGTATGAGGAAGGCTTTTGTGTGTGTGCTGACCTGGTGTCATGTCTGAATATAGTCCAAAAAGGGTAGACACAGAATTTCTGGTTACTCACCACTTGTTAAGTAAGCAAGCACATTTACTTTTTAACACTCTATTGTTCATCGTCTGGCACTCTGTTCAGTGGAAATAACCACTAACGTGTCAGAAGCAGCAAGTTATTTAAAATATTTTTTAAAAGCCAATACTTAGCTTTTTTTCTTTTCATCTCTATCTTTGAGCAGAGTCCATGGAGGTGATAGAGAAAAGTAATTTCCTCATGCTTTAAAATAAAATGTTGAGCTTTTATGTATTTTTCCTGCAGTATAGTTTTCTAGAAAATGTTTTTTATGATTTTATTTAAAGCTTCCTTAATTCCTTTCTAAGGCAAGGTATAGATATAAGTACATGAAAAAAATTTTACGTACAGATAATTCACATTGTACAATTCTCTATATTCTTTTATTCAGTGCACACCTTGAGGTTCTTACACATTTATGTCACTTTGTCCTTCATCCCCAGTTCAGTCCTGAATCTTCTGTTTAATAATGCTACTTTCATCACTGCACTGGACAGATTCATGGAAGTAAATTTTTCTGTGCCACTTATTTCCACTCTGCTGCCATAATTATGTTTAGTTTGGGTATTAACTAACTCATCAGAAGGTCGTGGTTGTTTTTCTCTTTGGCGGCTCAGTGTCATTCCTACTTACTTTAATGAATTTGAATATTCTTTTTCTTTTTTTTTTTTTTTTGAGGAAGATTAGCCCTGAGCTAACGTCTGCTGCCAATCCTCCTCTTTTTGCTGACGAAGGCTGGCCCTGAGCTAACATCCATGCCCATCTTCCTCTACTTTATATGTGGGATACCTGCCACAGCATGGCTTGATAAGCGGTGCCATGTTTGCACCCGGGATCCAAACTGGTGAACCCTGGGCCACCACAGCAGAATGTGCGAACTTAACCACTGTGCCACCGGGCTGGCCCCTGAATATTCTTTATTACCTTTCCTTAAAGGCCAAGGGACTCATGAAATAATAGATACAAAATGCTTTGTAACCATACAGTTCCTAGACAAAAGTAAGATATGTGTACTTCTAAGATGAGCTCTCCACCTCCCACCTGGCCCAGAGGAGAGATGCTTAATGAAGATTTGAATCTGGAATAGATTAAGCAATGTGTAGACAGTTATAAATGAGCGAATAGCCTTGCATACCTAAGGACTCTAATGGCCTGAGGAAGGTGGGAAGAGGAGTGGAAAGAATATTCTTTGTGCAAACAGAGAAACTAATGAGTGTGCCCTGACCTCCTCTGTGAGTCAGTTTTAACGGGATTGTAAATATGTGCATGAGTGAGTTCGAACACGTGTGTCAGTTGCTCTTGGCCTTTCTGTTTATCAATACTATCTACAAGATGTTAACCACGGGGAAGTAGAAGCTTTATTGGGCATTTCAGCCTGCGAAGATTGTGGGATTTATTGACTTAATGCCTTCTGGGTCACCTGACAGCCTGGCCTCTACGGCAGGATGCAGCTAAAGACCCATCGCCACAGCACCTGGGGCTTTTATGGGCCTCCCAAGGGGTGTCAGAAGGTCTGTTCCTTTGGTCAGGTTAATTCCATTGCAGGTGTCAGATGTACTTGGTGGCCTTTTGTTGACATGAGAAGTAGACCAAGTTAGGCAGGCCAGGCTTAATTAGTGATTTAATCCTTCAACTTTCTTATTATGCCCTATTTTCATAATCATTTGCAACCAGAATACAGAAGCAGCACAGAGTATCTTACTGCTGGGACCCCATTTTATTTTACAGGAAAGATGGATATTTTGTCTATCCATTATATGGATATATAATGCACTATATATATATGTATTAAATTATACGCATTTTTAAAAGTCTGAAAAGCACAAAAATTTAAACCATTTGAATTAAGTGGGTTTTTTTCCTTTTTGCTTATCCCTGTTTCCCACCTCCCATAATGTTTTGTCTATATAACAAAAAAAGAGTTCACTGAGGAAAAAAGAAGCGTGCTGAGGTACACATGACTAACATTTTGTCTTTTTTCTATTCTCTTCTAGAAATTGAAGCCAAAGAAGCTTGCGATTGGCTCCGGGCAACAGGTTTTCCCCAGTACGCACAGCTTTATGAAGGTGAGCTGGGAATGCCTTTTTTTTTTTTCAATTGGCATGATCCTATCCTTGGTTCTTGACATTATTGATCTACAATTTATTTTCAGATATTTTATTACTTATTTAAATATTTCCTTAAAAAACAATGTAACAAGCACCTAAGACCCCCACCACTCAAAACAAAAGCTAGGACCTTGATAATAACGCACCCATGTGCTCTCCTGTTCGGTCCCTCTGCTCCCCGCTACCCAAGGAACCATCATCCTGAAATCTCTGTTTATCATTTTATTTTATTTTTATATGGGTTTATTGTATTTTCCTAAAATATATTTTTTTATAAAGTTATTTTTACCTTTATAAAAAGGGTATCAGGCTCTATGTAATCTGGTAGGATTTAAGTTTTTCACTTATTATATTGTTAAGATTCTTCGATACGATGTCCCCATGGTTCATTTGCTTTGCCTGCCGTGTAATACCCCATCGTGTGGATATACTACAGTTTAGTCATATCCACACTCTGATTGGTGGGCATTTCGGCTTTTTCTGTTTTGCTTTTATAAACTGTACTGTTGTGAGCATTCTTGTACTCTTGGGGTACATGTGCAGTAATTTGTTTGCAGATATACCTAGGGGTAGAATTACTGGGTAATGATGTGTATGTTCAATTTTACAGTGCAGATTTTTTTCAAAAGTGCCTGTCCCAATGGTCACTCCTACCAGTAATATATAAAGATCCCCTCTATCCGTATGCTCTCAACACTTGTTATTGTCACACTTTGATTTTTGCCAATCAAATGGATATATAATGACACCTTATAGATTTTGACTTCTATTTCCCTGATCATTAATGATAATGCACATTTCTTCTTATCATCTGGCCACAGGTGTTTGCTCTTCTGTGAAATGGGCTGTCGCTCATTTTCCTCATGAGTTGATCGGGCTTTTCTTAATGATTTGTAAGAGCTCTTTATTCTAAATACCAGGCCTTTGTTGGTCATGTGTTAAAGATATCTTCCCCTAGTTTGTATTTAGGCTTTTCACTTTAAGTTGTCATTTGATGAATATTATTTTTTCTCTGGCATTTAATTTTTTAAGGAAGAAAAATGGGCCTTTTTTAAAAAAAAAATAACATCTAGGCTGAATTTTTATTACTTCATTTTGTCATCAGTACCCTGGGGATCACTTGGATGCTGAGGCCAAGGATGAAGAGCCCCTCAAATCTCACTCATTCTCAGCCTGTGGCTGCCCAGCGTGGGCAGAGCGTTCTCTGTGCACAGCAAGATGAATAGGTGTTCACTGAAATGGGAGTGTTATTACACTATAGGAAATCATTTAAAAAGAATTAGAGTTATGAACTAGTGAACTCCATTTTATGGATAATTTTCAAGCAAAGGTTGGATGAATATGAAGTGTTCCTAAATTGAGAGTAAATTAAATGTCTTTCAGGGCCTCTTCCAACTTGAGCATTCTTTGTTTCCTTACCTTTACTGAGATGACGACACTAGTGTCTCTCATTCATTCATTCATCTATCCATTCATCTCTCCATCCATCCATCCATCCATCCTTCCTTTCATCCATCCATCCAACTAATCAACACGCCAGTATATTAATTCTGCACCAACAAAGATGCCCAGAACTGTGGTAGATGCTACATATTTTATAAAAATAAAACATAGTTCAAATCTCAAAGAACACTTATAGGGGATTGCCAGTATCTCAAAAAGCAAACATAATTTTGGTTGATTTACATTTTAAAAATACATCTTTTTCATCACTTAAGAAGGAAGGAGATACTAGGAGACGGTTAGCCACCATGTGACAAAATCTTTACAAGATCCGATTGAAATGATGTCACTTAAATTTTTTCACCAGGGATGTTCAAACCTTCTCACAATAAATAGTGATTCCAAAACATGTCTTTTGCTCTTCTATCCTTCTGGGATAATAACAAGCAGACTGATTCCTGTAATAATGGCAGTGGGCTGTCAGTTGGAGCTAGGGGGTCACTAGCGCCCTTCTTTAACTCATGAGCAAAATTCCATGAGCCCAAACTGAGAATGGATATAGTTTGTGAGCTTGGAAGTGCTAGACATGATCAGCAGGTTGCCTTGAAGAGGGATATGCAATGGGTGTGGGGTACTCCTCAGAAGCAAATTGGTCAGAGATCCTAGAGACCATTTTTATGTCCCTGGCTCACTCAGCTAAATTAATTCGTTACCTAATTTACAATACCTGGTCTTCCCCATTGTAGCCCAGACTGAAGGTATGATATTTTCTCATGAAGACAGATTCAGCGTTACTTTATTGTCAGACTGTAAAATATCTTACTGATCCTCCATTTCAAAGACTATCTCCAATTCCTTAACCCGCATGCTTATTAGGGTGGAGTTGCTTATCTTTCCTTTAGGGAGAATTTTTGACCTGTCAACATTTAGAGTATCTCTGTCTTTCAGTAGGACTTTGGGGGTGGGACCAGCATTCTGTTGGGTTTTCAATTCACAGCTCTCCTGGAGATAGGGAAAGATAATTGCATTTGCAGTGGCAGTAACATGGCTGTCCTTTTGTTCCTTTTGTTCTCCTGTTTAGAAATTAAATTTCCTTCAATTATGTCCATTTTTGGTGTTGATTTGCTGCCAAGAAGCACTTTCTTGTGATGTGTGTGTTTGCTAAGACCATTTCCAGTCTCTGTCTTACTTCTTTCCAAATTCTGAAGTGCAAACTGCCTTTTCACAAGTTACATTTCAGGGTGTCTTCACATTTCCAAGTTTTTTGAAGCATAAGTGTGCTTTTGAGGGATACTGTACATTGTTCTGGGCTATAATTTCTCCCCTTCATCCTGCCGCTGTGTGCAGGCTGAGCACACACACCCCACACACCAACCCACACATTCCTTGTCTTCCTGTTTAGCTTTATTTGGGTCCTTGGCAATTTTTACTTCCTGCCCTTAAACTGAAGCTGGAAGTTTAAATTCTAACCTGAAGAGCTCTGAGGACTCCTTCTCTACGTCAATAAACCATCATCAAAAAATGATCAAAGCCAGAAAGAATCTAGGCAGGTAAGAGAAAACGATTGATTTTTTTTCCCTCCTCTCACATTTAGTTCTTACCTACTCTAGAATTTTTTTAAACAGAGTTTTAAAGTTAATTTGGATGAGGAAAGTAATCTAAAATACATTTCTGTATTTTAGATCCACTGTATTTTAGGTCCACTAAATTAGGAATTGGTAAAATAACACAATGCTGTCTCATATACACTTAACAGGCATATGAGCATTTTAATTTACATTTATGGATCTGATGTTATAGTCTGGAAGTAGTAAAAAATATATTCTTTAATGTCAGCTCTATTATTTATTACTGAGAGTTCTTGATGTCTGTTCAAAGTGAAATATGATGCCACGACCTTCAAACAGCTTTACAGTGTGCCTTGCTTGTATTTACTAATAGTTTACGTTCACAGAAGCCACCTCTTTTATTCCCAGTATCATAGTGCTACTCACCATTGGCCTAAGAGACTAGATCTATAAATTAATGAAGAGATATAATCCTGTGATACTGAATTTCATGTATTTCTTCATAAATCTTTGGGCTCTACCTGCTTCATTGGTCTGGCTATGTTATCATTCAGAGAACATATCAATACGACTATAAAACCCATTATGTTAGTTTTCAACATGGTAAAAAGAAAAAAGAAGGTACTCAAGTGTTATCTCTAGAATATGGATTAATAAGGATGAGGAGCTCCATACCATTCTGTAAAACCAGTGATGAGTTAGAAAACATAAAAACAGAACAGTCACGCACTCCCTACTCAACCCAAGAACTAGAACATGACTAATTACTCGCATCTTCAAGAGTCCTGATAGCCATCTCTCTTCCAGTATATGCAGCATTAGCCATTTTGGGGGCCTGAGGGATTTTTTGGGGTATGGTAATCCTGGTCTCCTGCTGTGCTGACTTCTTTTGCCCGTTCCAGACCCACAGAGTTGCACAGAAGGACTCTTACTTGTGATACTGTATAAGCATTCTCCTGGGAAGGCCCATTATCTACTCTCATAGCTGGAGCCCCGAGGAGGCATAACTTGCTTTTCTCTGGTGGCAATTCCAGAGCTGTTGTAAACTTCCACGGCGGTGCTCCTGGTCTTTTCTTCCAACTCTTCTTGGATGTATTTATCAACAAGGGATAGAAAAGGAATTCTTCCATTGAGTTGACTTTTTCCCGTTCTGCTCTTCAGTTCTGATGTCCTCTTAAGTATTCTACGAGTATTGAACTCCTACAGATTAAGGGATCTGGGATTCTGTTGTACTACAGTGGCTTTATAGCAGGCCTTTTGTTTTAGGGGGAGTTATATAAACTCCTGAAAAGCCATATGGAAGTGCTAATATTCGCTTAAAAATAGCACATCCTGAATTCTCTTTAGCTTTTGATGTCATGCAAATGGTTAGATTCCGTTGGCTACCACTTCCCATTGTTCTCTGCGCCTTTCCTTGGACCAGTTTTCCATGACCTCTTGCCTGATCTGTGAGCAAAGACACATATGGGAAAAAAAACCCAGCGACATTTAAAGGGGGCATCGTTCTGGTTTTCATTCTGGCTTAAATGATGGTAATTTATAGCAGGGGTCTAGTGCCTGCTGATTTGTGTAAAGGTGCGACAGGGTTTTGAATCACTTATCTTTGACAGCAAGAGAGATTTGAGTCTGTAGACCCCTCTAGATCTAAGCTCCTTTAGAACACTGATGTTCTGAAGTTCTAAACTGATGGAATTGTCTTAAACTGCTCTATCCTCCCATAGCTGTTGATAGGGAATGAAGTGTCCTGAACGCAGTAAGTATTCAATAAATTATTTTATTTGTTTGGGTTTTTTTTTCCTCGTCTAAATTGGGCTAGATTGGCAAGAATTTAGGTGCTCAATAAAAATATTTGTTTTTATTTTCCTAATAGATCTCCTGTTCCCCATTGATATTTCCTTGGTCAAGAGGGAGCATGATTTTTTGGACAGAGATGCCATTGAGGCTTTATGCAGGTACATGGAAATGTTTTGAGTCTTTTCTTTTTAAGAACAGAGTACTTAATCACTGAAATGGTTTTGTTTGCTTTTGTTGTAACTAATTATGTCAGGTTTTTGATTCACAAATGGGTATAGTGACTTCATTATAAATCATAGGCCTTTTCATTAAAATAAGTAAGGTCTTGTTATTTGGTGTTAAATAACATTAAACAAGCCATTCAAATGGCACCGTCCTCGGAGGTACTCAGTACCCTTCCATATTTGATACGATTGCCGAAACAGGTCACGTTTAGGTGGTTTGGAAACTTGGAACGGGTTTTTTTAAAAGGCAATGTAATTGACTGCGTGGTCCCAACCAGGTACCCTAACAGAATGAAAGCTGCTGTTATAGTGAATGGAAATAACACATTCAGAGGAATTAACGGGGGTGGGGGGGTGGCCTCCTAGAGTCAGCAGGACCATTGTTTGAATCCAGAACAGCTTCTCTAAACCTCTTCAGCTTCCCCAGGTACAGAATAGTAACCATAGGATGAAATAGGGCTATAAAATAACTCAGCACAGCCTTTAACATACAGTGGACAGGCAGTAAATGAGCATTGATGTGAAATGTGAATAAAACTGCCAGAAATCCTTGCTCATGGTGTTGGTGCACCTCCGGGCTGAGGAGCAGCTGGTAGGTGTTGGTAATGTGGAAGTAATAAACCACGTAGCAGACAGTGATGGGACACTGACAATCCTTGCAAACTCGTCATGACATTTTATTCCTTTTAAGTTATTCATCCTTGGTAATTTTTCTCAAAACCTATAAGCCCTAAAAGGCGAATTCTGGAAAAAATAATTAGACACAGACAAAATTCACATGCTGATTTGCCTGTAAAATTAAAATAAATTTTCTGTTCATTTCAGTATTCATTTTAATTTGGAAAGACATCATTAAGGTGGAAGGACATGCAGTATTTATTTCCCCTTTGTAGGCAAAGAAAGTAGTGGTAGTTCTGTGAAAGTACGATTTTGGGGGGCTTTCTTATGTAATACAGTGTTTTTTGAAGCAGTTAAAACTTAAGCGGTGGTTTTGGGGGAAAGATAGCTAGGGTGTTTAGAATAGTGTATGGAATAGACTAGTTCTCGTGGTTCAAGAAAAAAAAGTGCCATATAACCACAGAAACACTGTCACTTTTCAGATCCTCTGAAATGACTGCTTAGAAATGTCCAGGGTCTGTTCCCATTTTCTGAAAAGAATCTAATTGCAAACCTCGCACTGTGTGTCACATTATAGCTATGTCATCTGGAATGAAAAATATCACTAATGCAGTTAGGAGGGAAGAAGGCAGCATCTGGAATATAAACTACTCCAGGCATTTTTTGAATGTTTTAATGCTTAGCTGTGGGGGTAACGCGTAAAAATGAGGTCACTCGTAAGATGTATCCTAGGAAATATTTACCATTGTGTCAGATGATCCATTTCACACATTTTAAGCCACTTAGTGAGTGGGCCCTGTGAACAGCAGCCACAGTTTAGGAATTCCTGGGTCATAAAAATATCATTGCGGCATTGCAGCCCAAAGGATCATGATTAGATTCTTGAATACTTTTTTTTTTTTTGGAATATCAGTTGGAAATTTAGTTTCCCTGCTCTGCAAGGAGAGGCGCCCTGTGTGTTTTTTTGGTTGACACTGGCTCTCACCACTGTTCAAGAAGATACCTCCCTTTGAAAGGTCTAAATCTGTGCCCTTAGATCTTCTGTGAAGAGAAAAGCCTAAAGAACCAGGCTTTGATCTGAATTTGGACTCTGCAAGTGCATTCTGGTTGGGCTTCCGTTTTCTCTTATGCATAGAATAATATCTCACAGGTGAAGTGCGGGAAGGAAATGCAGTGCTCCATGCCAGAAGTGCTTAAAGATTCTCAGGCCCAAATTGGACGCCCAGATTTGAGGATGCGGAAAAAACCTTGAGGTTGGGTTTTCTTTTTAAAAAAAAAAATTCTTCAGAATTCACAGTCATCAGCCTGTTTGTAATGGAAAACCCAAAGGCTCTTGTCCACATAGTCACGTAAATAGATTTCTCATGGGAAATGGTTCCCCTTTTGAGAGGCCTAAAGCAATGTTCTGAACGAAAAGATGGAGGCCACCTACAGTGGATTGCCAGAACCTTCCTTTGAAAGGAGCTGCAGGTTCTGAACTGTCAGGAGAGCGGGAGACACTTGTCTTACTGATTATGCGATAGTCATCTCATTTGCTCGCCTAGCCTGTTCCACGTGCCTTCTCGGCCCGTGGAGTTCAAGAGCCAGCAGACCATGAAACTGTAGTTTGAAATACAGCTTTGGGTTTTGTCCTGTTTGTAGACTTCCAAATTTCGCAACTGATTTTCAATACATATAGTAATATCATTATAGAACTCAGTTGGAAAGTTTTACTTTAATAACATATTATTAAATATTTACCATTTTTATTTTAAATGAAACTTTTTAGAATTTACTTTAATTCTTACATGATTTCTCCTTTTTGCCCCCGCCATCCACACCAATGTTACTAATGCTTCCATGTACACACTTGTGTCTGCTTAAAGATTTATTATAAACATTTGTATACCTATGACGTTTACAGATCGTATAGCTCCTTTGGTCAAAAATCTGGTAGGAGCTGATCCCTTAACACAGACTACTTAGGGCCGGGGACTTGTAGACTGACTGTTTTCTTGAGAATGATGTTGATACTATCTTCCAGATCAAGTTTGGTAATGACCAAAGTTACAATTATGGAACTACCAGGCTTTTTGGGTTTGGATTGCCAACCAACATTCTTACACTCACACTTGTAAGAGGTTTATGTATTTGTTTCCTTGGAGAGATTGGCTTTTGTCCCAGTCTTGCCAGTTTTACTGTATAACCCAACCCTGCCGATAAGACCAAGATTATGAGAGTCACCTTTAGTGTTAATGCTGGAGGAGTGTTTCGCTTGTCCTGACGCATACAGATTAAAATGCAAACTGTGACCGACTGTTAGAAGACCTCTAACTCTGACTGTAGCTTCTGAAAAATATTCCATGTTGCTGTTTTCCTTCAGGGTTACAACGGACTCCTTTTATAAACAAACCAGGAAGTTATGTAAATAAGGTGATAATCGCGTAATGATAACTAGCTATCCATACTATCATCTTCAGTCTGCACTCTGTTGTAAAACAGCCCTTGAAATGCCTAAGCTATGTAAAGCAGCCTGCCAGATAGTAGATTTTGTTACTCTTTCTGTCCTATTCAAAAGAAAGCAAGTCATTTTTTAAAGTGATTGCACGCATTCCAAGAAAATATCTTGAAGAATTGGAACAATTTCTGTTTGTCAGGTCCTGCTTGGAAAAGTACTCCTCTTTCTTTTCTCACACTTCTCTCGCACTTTTCCCTGTGTTCATTTTGAACACCAGGCCCAGAGGCCCGCCTGCTCTGCTTTCGTCAGGGAACTTGAGCTCCCAGCAGCAAAGCTCTTGAACCTTTGACGGCCCAGCCGCGCGCTCCCTCCCCCTTCAGAGCAGGGTACAAGTTGCCCAGCAGATAAGACTGACACATTCCTGCAGAGCTGAGCCCCGTGAGGGCCCTGGGGGGTGAGAACAACCACAGCTTCTGGACAGAGGGTGTGTGACACCAGTGTTCTGCCGCTCAGCTGAGGAATCGTACTTAGGATATAAGCTGCCCCATTTATTACCAACATTCGCATTTATTTGAGAAAGGAATGCAGAAGGTACTGTTTTTGAGTGCCAGTTTTAGTCATGTGGCCTTGGACAAGGTTTGTGCCCTCTTCCAGCCCCTATTTCCTCATCTGTCAAATGAAGGTAGACAGTAATATCTGTACCACAGGGTTGTTGGGCAGACCAAGATGAAATAATACGTATGAGGTGCCAGCAGGGTGCCTGACCCAGAGCGAGCCCCCAGGTCATCTAGCTGGAACTGTTCCTTCTCCTCAGTACTGTCTCTCTCTCAGTAGGTAAGATCTCATCAGTGGACATTCTTTGGAGGTCCTAGGGGACAAATGAATCCCACAGAAACCCCAGGGAATGACTTCTGGGCTTCGAAACTGAAATACCATTAGCTTGGTGCTACCAACAGAAAAACATAGTGTTGACCTTTATAAAACTGGCCCCCTGAGTCTTTTTTGTTTGACTCAAACTAGAGTTTGTGAAGGAAGCCTCTCCTGCACCCCCATAGGCCTCCATGCCTAGTAAACCTGGTTATAAAGACCACTCAACCAGTAAAGCCCATATGAGGTCAAGTGGGTGTTTGATTACAGATTTGATTAATGAAGCCCAGACCTAAGACTCAATGTGACCATTCTGGACTCTTTAAATCTTGAAAACATTTAAGGACTAAAACATGCTGGGTCTAAGTCATTTAAGTAATGGATGCCCCTTACAGAGGGACCTTATATCCACTCATTTTAAAGTCTGTGGACTTTCTCTTGATTATTTGTTTTCTTTCTCTCCCATCAACAGAGAGAATTTTCCTGAACATAGGTGCTCTAAATTATCTTTGTTTATTCTATAAACAGGCTACCGCATAATCTGTGAAATCAAAGGCAGTCTTATCAGCAGGCAAAAATACTTTCTATCCTCATGCATCAAAGTTGTTAGACAAGTCGCAAGAACAGGATCAGAAAGATAAAGGCTTGAAAAGATCTCATGGTGACTTTGAATTTCTGTGAATTAAATGCTCTTATCCTATGAAAACAAAGGGTTGCAATTTTAGGAAAAACTGGAAAATTGATGGTGCAAGATAGCAGATATATTAAAGCTTCATTTGAGGAAGACTAAGTGATGATCTCTGGAAGGTGTTAGAAAGAACTGGACTGAGGGGCTGTCATTCACACTTTTACGTTCCATTTATTCCTACATATGTAAAGGGTTTCTTTTTTCAGCTATTTCATTATTTTGCAGGGAGGGTTTTTTTAAAAATTTTTTAAGTATTTCATTTTCAATGAAACTAAATTATTTCCCTAATTTTAAATTGAAATTACATTTTGGCAAGAGTAAAAAGAATATTCAAAGTCAAAATATAATTCTTGATCCAAAGAAGAATCTGATTCAAGTGCTTATTTTTGAATTCTGAAGATTTTGATCCTGAAGCTGCAGTATACAAATTTTTTAAATAATCACTTGCACTATTGCTGTGACTATACCAAACATTATCTTGTCCGGTAGAGGAAGTGTTAAAAAGAATTGGGCATTAAGGGACTCAAATTTCCTTTCCGTACAAGAACTCAATAAATTTTTGAATAGGCTATCTAAGATTATTTGTTGAACATAACTAAAAATTGTTTTCTTTTTATATTTGAATTTGGATTTAAGAATAGGATACACTATTTTACCAACAACTCTGGTTGGTTCTTGTTGCTGTTCCTATTTCTACGAAGAGAGACATCACAGACTTTTATTTCTTTGCACTATATGGAGCTACTGAATGGCTCAACCTAGGGCCCATTGAAAGAATACATTTCTTCATTGAGAGTTGTTTGTTCCATGAAGAATAAGGGGCACCTGACAGTACCATTGCAGATTGCCATTTTACTATATAATAGTGAAAATAAATTTAAATGAAAAAACTTAAGAAATATAAAGCTGTTTTCAAACTATTCACTTTTTAAAGCAGTTTCTAATACTCTTCTAAATTATAGATATTAATGGATTCAAAGAAACTCATTAAACATGTCAATTGTTGGAAAAAATATTTATCCACCCATCAGTAGTTTCCTGTCTTTGCTAATGTTATTTCTTTGCTCTGTAGGCGTCTAAACACTTTAAATAAATGTGCGATGATGAAGCTGGAAATTAGTCCTCATCGGAAGAGAGTGAGTATATAAAATATATAATAGGATGGGAGGAAAAGGGGCAGACCAAAAACTGGGATTATGTGTTTTGTAAGAAGTTTTGTTTCCCAAACTCTTACTTCCTTGTTCCCAAAACGTCCTCCTTTTTAAGGCTATAATCCAGTCAAGTTTAGCAAAGACTTGTGTATTCTTATATACTTGAAACCAAGTTTGCAGCCACACAATAAATTGTGGTTTTCCTAGAGTTTTTGATTTAACAAATCATCTATTATTTTGCCTCATTAACTCCATGCTTACTCCATATTAAGGGCATGAGGCCTACGGAATCCCTGTGGATTTTGCATTAAAGCTGAATTTCATGGGAGCTCTTTGTCTTCTCCACTATGACAGTAACTGTGTTTCAAAGCTGTATAGATGGAAGTGAAGGCTGGCTTATGGGATATTGAAGAATAATAGAGATTTGGCGGGAGAAAAGGAATTAGGGGAGGAGGAAAGGAGGGCAGGAAATCCCACACATTCTAGTCCAATGGTGACACATAACTGAATCGGATGGTATTTCTTCTACGTATGAAATGTGAGGACCTTTTATGAGATCTTAGGAGAGGAGGTGGGTGTAGTCCTGGGAGTGAGGGTTACAAATTAGAGTAAACAGGAATCAGTTTGGTCAAAGAACATATTTCTGACTGTTCAGAGTACAAATTTTAATTATCCTAGAATCCGTCACCTGCCACAAGTTGCCTTCTTGGGGGAGTTAAACCTTTTAAACAAATGAACTGGAACCTCAACACCCGCTGAGCTGTGGCGAGGACTCTACCAGTCAGCGTTTACGGCTCTCTACTCGTTGTCCTGTGAAACTTGGGTCATATGATATTTTCCACACCAGTGGGAAAGAGACGCATCAGACTGAATGGTGCCTTTTGATATCCCGCCAAAAAGGCGCAGATGCAATAGTTGGTGTCACAGCATAACCCCGAGTCCTGCCCATAAATCAGGCATAATCAGCCAAGATGTTACTTAGTGTTTACAAATGGCACATGCTGTCAGGACTGGGTATTTGCGAAGCCTGGTTAAATTGCCTGAAGCGTGTCTGAGGTTGAAACTTCACAGAATGCTTGTGGCCTTAATTCTAGTTCCCATGTCTGGTGAGGGAGGGACCAAAAAAAAACAGATAAGAGGCTGAAAAGTATGGGACTGAAGGGCTGTCATGGCTTAACTTGCTTGCTGGCCCTGTTGGTCTGTTAGGAGATCTTGTAAACTTCTAGAGTAGCTAAAGATTTCAGTTCCCACTCTTGTTAGTGTTTCAAAACTATCTTTTTAATTGCAAAATGGAATATAAACACATACTGTCAACAGACGGCAACATCGGAGGCAGACCAGAGGGAGTCCTACCAGTTGCTGACTCCAGTTCAAAATATTTTGCATGCCTGGAATTTTCACAGATCTCAGAGGTTTCCTCTGAGCAATTAAAGAACAGCTTATAGATCCCAGAGTTTCCATAAAATAACTCTTAGTTAGCTTGAAACACTTGCTCAGGCTTTTTCCTGTGAAATTCTTCACATGCATCTTTGTTATTTAAAAAAATAAAATAAAATAAAGATGTAAGGGGGGAATCGACACTGGTGGTGTGTTATGAGCAGTGTCCTGGCCCCCTGGCCCTCAGTGCCCCTCTGTCTGCCCCTCCCAGCAGATGAATGGCTCCATTCTGTCTTTGCAGAGTGAGGATTCGGACGAGGATGAGCCTTGTGCAATAAGCGGCAAATGGACTTTCCAGAGGGACAGCAAGCGGTGGTCCCGGCTTGAAGAGTTTGATGTCTTTTTTCCAAAGCAGGACCCAGTCCCTGGGTCCCCCGACGATCCCCACCTGAAGAATGCCACGAGCCACGAAAGCATGCTGACAGACCTCAGCGAGCGCCAGGAGGTGGCTTCTGTCCGCAGCCTCAGCAGCACCAGCAGCCTCCCCACCCATGCTCCCCACAGCGGGGATGCTGTGACACCCCGGACTAACTCTGTCATTAGTGTCTGCTCCTCTGGCAACTTCGTAGGCAATGATGACTCTTTCTGCAGCCTGCCCTCTCCCAAGGAACTGTCCAGCTTCAGCTTTAGCATGAAAGGCCACGAGAAGAACACCAAGTCCAAGACGCACAGTCTGCTGAAACGCATGGAGAGCTTAAAGCTGAAGGGCTCCCACCACAGCAAGCACAAGGCGCCGTCCAAGCTGGGGCTGATCATCAGTGGGCCCATTCTGCAGGAGGGAATGGACGAGGAGAAGCTGAAACAGCTGAACTGCGTGGAGATCTCCGCCCTCAACGGCAACCACATCAACGTCCCCATGGTACGAAAGAGGAGCGTTTCCAACTCCACGCAGACCAGTAGTAGCAGCAGCCAGTCTGAGACCAGCAGCGCCGTCAGCACACCCAGTCCTGTCACCAGGACCCGGAGCCTCAGTGCCTGCAACAAGCGGGTGGGCATGTACCTAGAGGGCTTTGATCCGTTCAATCAGTCGACATTCAACAACGTTATGGAACAGAACTTTAAAAACCGCGAGAGCTACCCAGAGGACACAGTGTTCTACATCCCAGAAGATCACAAGCCTGGCACTTTCCCCAAGGCCCTTTCCAATGGCAGTTTCTCTCCCTCAGGGAATAACAGCTCTGTGAACTGGAGGACTGGAAGCTTCCATGGCCCCGGCCATATCAGCCTGAGGAGGGAAAGCAGCAGCGACAGCCCCAAGGAACTTAAGAGACGCAATTCCTCCAGCTCCATGAGCAGCCGCCTGAGTATCTACGACAATGTGCCAGGCTCCATCCTCTATTCCAGTTCAGGGGACCTAGCCGATCTGGAGAACGAGGACATCTTCCCCGAGCTGGACGACATCCTCTACCACGTGAAGGGGATGCAGAGGATAGTCAACCAGTGGTCGGAGAAGTTTTCAGATGAAGGAGACTCTGACTCAGCCCTGGACTCTGTGTCTCCATGCCCATCCTCTCCCAAACAGATCCACCTGGATGTGGACCACGACCGAGGCACACCCAGCGACCTAGACAGCACAGGCAACTCCCTAAATGAACCTGAGGAGCCCGCTGACATCCCGGAAAGGAGAGATTCTGGAGTTGGGGCCTCCCTGACAAGATCCAATAGGTAAGAGCTCTTCCAGAATGGGGAGGGGACATCAGAAAGGGATTCTGCTTTTGTGCAGAGGAAATGGGATTAACTCTGGCATTCGTAGCCATGTGAGTTCCTAAGGAAAGTGACAGCTCAGGACATCCTAACATCCAGAAAGAATAGGTATTGTTTAACAGGTGGAGTTTCAGTTTGGGAAGATGAAGTAAGTTCTGTGCATGGATGGTGGCCGTAGTTATATGACAATGTGAATGTATTTAATGCCACTGAGCTGTACACTTAAAAGTAGCCTAGACGGTAAATTTTATATTCTGTATGTTTCACCACGGGGTGGGGGGCAGAGAATGGAATGGAAGTTGAGTCCTCTTGGTTCCTAAGAATAGATGCCAGCCCCCTGCTCATTTTGCATCTACCCGTTAAAAGGCCTTTGTACTCCCTCCCGCTCCCCTCGCTTCTCTCGCAGGCACAGACTGAGATGGCACAGCTTCCAGAGCTCTCATCGGCCGAGCTTGAACTCTGTATCACTGCAGATTAACTGCCAGTCTGTGGCCCAGATGAACCTGCTGCAGAAATACTCACTGCTGAAGCTGACCGCCCTGCTGGAGAAATACACACCTTCTAATAAGCATGGATTTAGCTGGTAAGGCTTTATTTAAACTCCTTAGTGAACTGTAGTTGCAAATGTTTTCGGTCGGCCCCTGGAGGCTGCCCCAACACTGAGTATATGACGGTTCTATCTTTCATTAATATCCTTAGTCTGTCATCCTGATGCAATTGGTGTCTGCGTTCTTGAGGCCGCATTTGATACTGCTTAAGCCAGTATAGCTTTAGGGAATTAGCAGGGAGCGTGGTTGGTTGAGTTTTCAGCTCTCTGAGTGACATACTGCCAGTTGATGGGGTGAGAATACATTAGTCTCCCGTCACATGGTACAGGCACGTCCTTCCCAATGGTAGGAATAGCCCCCCGTAGGTAAATATATATGTATATTATCGGATCATATTTTAGAAGGAAGGAAAGCAAAATGTTGTTTAGATCATAAAATATATATGTTCTTTTATTCTTCTCCCCACAGCCTCCCAGTCCATAGTTCTATATTCTAGTTGTAGGTCTTTCTGGTTGTGCTATGTGGGATACCGCCTCAGCATGGCTTGATGAGTGGTGTCATGTCCACGCCCAGGATCCAAACCAGCAAAACCGTGGGCCACCACAGCAGAGCGCACAAACTTAACCACTCAGCCACGAGGCCGGCCCCTAGATCATAAAATATTATGAGACCAATGTACAGTACCTGGCTTTATAGCCCTATTCATGTATGTTCTTAGAATTCATTTTTGATGTGAGCATTTGCAGCATCACCCAAAAATCTACCTGTGCTAAAGAGTTTAAGTTATGCTTTTTCCAACACAGACTCAAACAGTGAATCATAAATTTAAGGAATTCACTACTCTGAGATATTAGAGATTAAAATATACATGAACATAAAATTGATCAGATAAACTGTCCATAATTACTTTGGAAAATACAGCCCTTGGTGTGTATGATGTGAGATGTAGACATTGGCTGAATGGGTCATGGGTATGACCTAATATTTGCATATCTTAATTTTTCTACAATCAGTGCAAAGCAGAGAAATGTTTCTAGATTGACCTTCCAGCACATTGCACAGTGTCAACTGCGTCGCCTCAAGTCTTTCCACTAATCTGAGCATTTACTATCCAGTTGCACAACTGCTGCTTCTTAGAAAAACAGAGAAGCAACCCATTTCATCAGTACACAGTGTAGCACAGCAGAGTTACTTGTGAGGGCCCATGGAGCAGCGGAACTGTCCTTTCTCTCTGCAGCTCCTCCTCTCCGCAGGACTCGTAGTGAGTGTAACTTCAGCATCAAAGCACCTCCTGTTCAAAGGCTGTTATTATGTGAGCCTTGCTAAATACAGAAGTTGTTTGTTCTGAATGACAGAAATAAGTATTGACCGGTTTATCCCCACATGCTTCAGATTCTCGGTGGAGGTCGTAATGTTGTTCTTTGCACATTCCGCCACTGGGCTGTTCTCCCCCGACAAAGCAAGTCTTATGCACACTTATAGCCATGATACCATACACTTAACTGTATGGAAATACAAATTTGGCTCTGTGCTTTCACGTTACCATTCTGAGAGCTATAAACAGTAACACGGCATGACTGTTGGTAAGCACTCGAAAGTCCAAGCGGTCTGTCATCTGCAGTGTTCCTCTGTGCTCCTCCTGCTTAGTGTCATATTTTCCCTGCTGGCTATTTAAAACAGCATTTTTTACATTCTCATTTCTGAGGCGCCCACCCCCTTCCCACCAAAGCCTCAAGAATCTCAAAGTCCATAATACTTCTTGAGTTCTGGTCAGTTTTTCCAGTGAGTCAAAACCAAATGTAAAAGCCTCACATTGTGGGATCCACGGAGTAGGGAGAAATTCTACACGGGCTTCTTTTCCTGTTCGGCCTTGCCCTTTCTTGTCCCATTCAGAGAGGTCATTTGTAGAGCTGAATTTCTGCCTGACAGCATTAAATGCATGACATCGGTTTCCTGCCGTTGCATATACTGCTGGGGCTGGACCTGGTGTCAGGACTCCAGGAATCCTGGGGTAGGCTCACAAAACCCTCATTGTTCTTTTCCATCTTTCTTTAGAAGCCTCAAGATGTTCTATTCCCCGGGGTCATCAGCAGGAGAATTTATTTTGACTTCGGGTCATTAGCTTGGCCCCGACTGTTGAGCTCTGGAGTTGGTTCTCATTGTGTTGGACCAACATCATGTATTTGCTGTTTTCTCACCCAGCATTACCTGATCCTTTTTACCCTAAATACATTGGATCTCATCAAGAACTTAGAAAAGATTCTTGTCTGTTTTCAGACAAATAGCAACTTGTTTTTCTGTCATGAAGCACCAGATTAGGGTGTTGAATGTTGTTTTCTGCCTCTGTTTCTTCCTGTGCCGCCATTTTGTAAGGAAGCCCATCACCTCCCTTATTCTCAGAGTTAACGGTGGAAGGAGAATCCCCAACTGAGGAAATGTTACTGGGCTTCATAGTCCAAACTCTTACAAGATCTAGAATGGCATTGTCCAATGAGACTGTCTATGATGATGGAGATGTTCTATATTTGCACAGTCTAATATGGTAGCTACGTACTGGCCACCAATGGCTAGTGAGTGCTTTGAAATGTGGCTAATACAACTGAGAACTGAATTTGTAATTTTATTTAATTTAAATTTAAATAGCCACCTTATTAGCACAGATCTAGGGCCTACAGGGTCCGTCTGCAGAGATGGATAAGTGTAGACAGACAAGTAAACATATCTACCCAATATTCTTTAAATAGGGCTGTGCCCAAGTTCATGAAGAGGATCAAGGTTCCAGACTACAAGGACCGGAATGTGTTCGGGGTCCCTCTGACCATCAATGTGCAGCGCACAGGACAGCCCCTGCCCCAGAGCATTCAGCAGGCCATGCGCTACCTCCGCAACCATTGCTTGGATCAGGTGAGAACCACCGCATGCAGGTCCCACTTAATCGTGGCACCTCAGATACATGCTTCTTTTTATAGTTCTATAGTAAAAATGCTGCTTCCATCTTGACCCTTAATGTTTTTCTTCCAACAGGTTGGGCTCTTCAGAAAATCGGGGGTCAAATCCCGGATTCAGGCTCTGCGCCAAATGAATGAAAGCGCCATAGATTGTGTCAACTATGAGGGACAGTCTGCGTATGATGTGGCAGACATGCTGAAGCAGTATTTTCGAGATCTTCCTGAGCCACTAATGACGAACAAACTCTCAGAAACCTTTCTCCAGATCTACCAATGTAAGTGTTCTTTGATCTTAACTTTGTTAGGTGGGAAAAGTGGGACCACTGAAACCTGTAGCTTCCTTTGATGTCATTCATTTGGACTCACATGATGACTGCTTGGAAACACACATCATTAATTTCTTCCTTACCTCCTTGTTTGTAGAACAGGTTTCTGTACACCTGTTGAATAATGCAAAAAATAATGTCCCTTAGCACTATCCTCTAATTACTGAAGCCGTGGTACAGTTTTACATTCTGATCCAGGCCTACATCTAGAACAGTGTGACCTAAGATGCTTAAAAGAGCAGGTACCAATTTTCAGAAATTTCAGATGCTTCCCATCTCTCCAGCAGGGCCTGTTGTGTTTAAAATTTCACAGGTGTCTGTGTGTTTTATCTTGCTGTAAAATGAATAAATAATCTTTTTCTGTTATTCCTCTCAGTTTCTGCCAGAAATACTTGGGAAAACAATACCCATGCCTTTCTCACTTTTAAGTAAAACTTAAAGCAAACAGTTGTCTAAATTAATGATCAAGATCAGGATTATAGCTTTTACAGCCTCGTGTTTTTCTTGGCTCGCTGTGGTATTACAGCAATGTAATTTAAAAGCAGCTTCGCTTAGTGCTCATATTGTCTTTAGGACTGGCGCATTGTACTTTATTTTATGAGAAATGAAGCTGGTCTGGATTATTTCATTATTTGTTTCATCCTTTCAGATTTTATGAAAACACAGGTCACATTTTCCCCACCAAGGTATTTGTTATGGATTGTAACCATGGAGCTGTTTAATCGGTGTGTCCTATGGAGCTGTATTTGAGTGTCTTGATTTTTCCACCACATGCTTTTAAAAGAAAGATTTGCCTAGTAAAGGAGACCTGAAGGTTGGGTCTAGCACTTTCTGCATGTATGTTATTTTGTGGGTTTATTTCTCAAGCATGTATTTTTGTAACAGCCTCTCAGTAGCCTTTCTAAAACTTAAAGAAATTACTAGTTAAATATATCTGTTGTTTAAATTGACCGAATGCTTTAGCGGCTTCCTTTTTCCCATTTCAAGAATGAGCAGATCAGTTAAAATTATGAACGTCCCGAGAGAGAGTGAACATTTTGTAGTAAAGCCTAAGAAATCTCAGTTCTTACCCTCTTGAACATATCTTAGCCAAGATTTTTCATTGAAACCCAACAAAAAGTCTAAGTGTGTAATGTTGTCAGTAATTGGGAATGGTAAACAAGGGATTTCTAAAAAGTCCTTAGAAAAGAAAAACTGTTCTGTAAACTAAAGGAACGGGCATCATCTGGCATTGAACTCCGACGTGGATTTTGGAGTATATTGGCATTGTGGGTATTTAAAATTTTTCAACTCCTCCACAGGCAGGAAATACTTGAGGGTAGTGGCGCTGGTGGCAATCCCTAATTTCTTCCATATTAACCTCGAGTACACTTTCTGCAAGTGCTTGTTCAGTCCTGGGCTGAGGGCTTTGATGCTGCTATTTGCTTTGGGACGTTTCCTTGCCATGTACGTGGAAAATCACTGAGCTGATGGGGGAAATTCTGGTGTTGTGCAGATGTGCCCAAGGACCAGCGCCTCCAAGCGATCAAGGCTGCCATTATGCTCCTGCCCGATGAGAACCGTGAGGTCCTACAGACACTCCTTTATTTCTTGAGCGATGTCACCGCAGCAGTGAAAGAAAACCAGATGACTCCCACCAACCTGGCCGTGTGCTTGGCGCCTTCCCTCTTCCACCTCAACACCCTCAAGAGAGAGAATTCTTCTCCAAGGTACCAGTCAGATGAGATGCGTATGCACACGCTCTTCAGACTAAGGCAGCCCACCTTTCTTTTTAGGGTTGTCCCTGTGTTTTTGTTGGATTCGTACTGAATCAAGCAAAAAGGAGTGGGCCCTCCTTCCCTCATAGCCCCTGTACCTCCCCTGCTGCTCCCTCCTTTCTTCTCAGCCCTGGGGGTGTGAATTGCTAGACAATCTGGTTACGACCAGGTTTTGAGAGAGGTCTGGACCAGGTTTTGAGAGAGGTCTGGATTCGAGCTTCGCCGGGGCAAGTGTTTCCCCTGATCCTCCCCAGTGTCCTCTGTAACAGTGTCTTCAGACTTTCTGCCAGCAAAGGATCGTGCAGATTTAGTGACCTAAGAAACTGGATGGGGGATGAGGGCCCTCCTGCCTTGGCTTCTGCCAAGCTCCTGGCTGTGTTGGAAGTTGAAAGGAAGTGGCTGGGTCTAAAAGAATTACAGATAATGTTGAGTCTCAAAGTTAGGACCTGACCTACGCCAATTGTTTGCAAATTTTCCCCTCAGATGTATACAAGATGGGAGTGGCTGTAAAAAAAGTCAGAGAACCTGAAACATAACAAAGGCTGCTGTTTGCGCAGCACTTACTCTGCCCCAGGCCTAGGACTACTCGTTTGCCATTCTTATCTCATTTAATCCTCATAACAATCCTAGGAGGTGAAGATACTGTTAGTCTTTATTTTACATATGAGGGAAGCGAGGCTGTGGGGTGGTCAGTTAAATAAGTAACTTGCCCATGTCTGACAGGAGGAAATAGCCAAGCCCGTTGGAGCTGCTTACTCATATGAATATTTCACATAAAGTCCTCATAGTGGTATGAGAAAGGAGTCACCAGCGGGACTTAACCCCACTTGCCTAATCCATCCAGCTGATCCTTTTCCTCAGCTCTCAGGGAATCCTGACAAATATTTCTTAGCTAGAAGCAGAGGGCCTAGTTGTGCTAGTTGAAGTTAGCTTTGCTTCTGAAAGCCATACAAGGCTTCAATATCCTTTTAACGACTTCTAACCTTTGACAGGGGCATTCCAACTTTAATGGGATAGAGAACTAGAGATGAGAAGAGTGAGATCAGATAAGATTAAGACAGAATCTCTAGGAAACAATAGATTTTTTCCCTCACCTTCAGGAGGGTATCCTTTTTATTTAAACCAGAAAGAATAGTGACACTGTTTACCCCAGTGTCCATTGCCTCCCCCCACACCCCTCAGAGCCGATTTTCCTCCCCGCTGCACACACCTAGACCTTCCCAGCTGCCCTATTTAAATAAGAACCTATTTAACGTGATGGCTTTAAAGAGCCTGGATTTCATTGAAAACAGTCTCTTTCATGTTTTTTGTGCATTGTTGATAAAACTGAGAAATTCTTACGACCAAAGTAAAGCTCTCTTGAACCCCTTAATGACAAATAGGATCCAGTGAAGTAGTTTTTTTTCTCTCCTTTGGGTTTCCTCAAATAACACACGGATTAAAGATATATGAATATGTGACTCTTTCCCCTCCCTTATTTCTTCTGCCTAGGGTAATGCAAAGAAAACAAAGTTTGGGTAAACCAGATCAGAAAGATTTGAATGAAAACCTCGCTGCCACTCAAGGGCTGGCCCACATGATTGCTGAGTGCAAGAAGCTTTTCCAGGTGAGGAGATGGGAGGTGGTGTTATTTGTTAGAGATAGTGTGATTAGGGACAAATCTTAGGAACAATACTTGTTCACATCTTGTCAAAAGATCTTTTCTCAGCTAGAGATTATATACATAGCCTGAGAATGTCTATTTATACATTTTATGATGTATAAGCTCATTAGAGTTAATATGTTTAATGAGATTGCCTACCTCCATACCCCTTTACTTAAAAAGAGAAAGCAACAAATTATCTGAAATAAATTCTGTATCTGAGAAAACCGCCTCCATCAGTGTAAGCTCTATTTTTGTCATTTTTCCTCCTACTATAACATATTTTATTTTTTATCCTACTGTAATTAACCTCCTTGCAGTAGAACAAGCTTTTTAGATACCTTTATCAAGAATGAGTACAGGCAGACTAACCTCCTTTTTGTCTCTTGTGTCCCTCATAGGTTCCTGAGGAAATGAGCCGATGTCGGAATTCCTACACTGAACAAGAGCTGAAGCCCCTCACTCTGGAAGCATTGGGGCGCCTTTGTAACGATGAGTCAGCTGACTACCAACACTTCCTCCAGGACTGTGTGGACAGCCTGTTTAAAGAGGTCAAAGACAAGTTTAAAGGCTGGGTCAGCTACTCTACGTCTGAGCAGGCTGAGCTGTCCTATAAGAAGGTGAGTCTTCTCCCTGGGGTCAGCCAGTTGAGTTCCAGTGGTCAGGACTTGGGTTCATCAGAGACGAGAGCCTTTTGCCAGCGCAGCTCTCCATGGGGATCTGTCATCCATGTCCTTCCTTGCAGAGCTGGGCAGCCAGGTGATTCGTCCCCCAGCTAAGAGTGGAAACCAGTCCAGCGAGGAATAACACTCATCTAACACTTGTCAGAGGACTCACACCGTCTAAGGAAATCCTTTGGTTCCACAGAGTCACACTGGAGTTCCCTGGAATGTAGTGGTCTTGGGCTTTAGGGCATTTTATGACAGGCTTAGATTTTTCCATACTTTGGTCAGGATCCCCTTGCACTCTCCTCTGTTCTCAGTCACTCTACTCCTGGCCCTGTAATGAGCAGGGAGCCCTTCTGAAGAAATTAACTTCTTAGGACCAAAAGCCCCTGGAGGGCAGAGTCATCTTTAATGGCTTTCTTAGCATGACAGGCTCGTGGGAAGTATTTGTTGATACTGTCTCTACCACCTTGAAAAGAAATGAACAATGAGAGCAGTCTGGATGGCCATGCAGGCTTTGGGGTGCAAATAAATAATCTTGCTTTGTTGCTTTGACCCTAGAATGGGTCCCAGGAAAACAGATCTAATGGTTTTAACCAGAGGTGACATCACTGGTTCTGTTTGCTTTCTGGCCTGCTCTTGAATCCACTCGGGACAACAGCCTGTGAAAGCCATAGATAATTATTAGCCTCTAAACAGATGATCATGTACCCAGCTAGCAATTTGCCTTCCAAGTCTAGGTGTGTGTGAATTGTCTTAGTGCTGAAAACGCGTCCTTTCTGCAGGTGAGTGAAGGACCCCCTCTGAGGCTTTGGAGGGCCACCATTGAAGTCCCTGCCGTGCCTGAGGACATCTTAAAGCGCCTCCTTAAAGAGCAGCACCTTTGGGATGTGGACATGTTGGATTCAAAAGTGATTGAAATCCTGGACAGCCAAACTGAAATCTACCAGTATGTCCAAAACAGCATGGCCCCCCATCCCGCTCGGGACTACGTGGTTTTGAGGTGAGAGCCGCCAAATTGATGACTGTGGCAAGGATGAGCCTGTATGTCACTGGATGTTACCGGGTGGTAAAATTATTTAAAATAGAACGTTTACCTCCAGAAAAGGGTCGAACCCTTCCGAATATGGAAAATATATCTGCACTTATTCCAACAGTGTTTGCATTCCCGAGAATAGTTTGAACTCTTCTGGAATGGAGCTCAGAAAGAGGGGCACATTCATTTGGATCTGCTCGTTGGTAGCAGACTCTTGTCCCTTTTAGGATAGATTTGCTTGTTCGAAATAGCTAGTGAGTTCATAAGCCAGGAAATAACATTTGGGTCCCCAGTGAGCTGTGGTTAAAGCTGACTTATGTGTAATTCGTAAATTCTCTGGAGACATTATTCAAAGAGGAATTCCAAAAATCCTTGAGGAAATGTCACATCGTTAGTCCAGAACTTCTCCAGCAAAGCAGCGTTCATTCGGATGCTCATGTTCTGATACATTTGTGAAATACAGAAGTGGTTGTCAGTCACACTTCAGATTGGTTTTCTTTCGAAGAAGTGACTGTGTGAGCATCTGTAGTCACTGTAGAAGTGGCACTGTACAGAGTTACTCATTTACGAGTCCTCGCACAGTCGTTCAGAGGATGGCGTCCACCCAGGGCTGGGTCACACACAGCGTGACCACCAATCCTGCCCTCAACTGTCTCCTCTAAGAATGAGGCTCCGTTTTCAACTTGGCTTCCAGGAGAGTCCATTTTTTTTTTTCCCTCTGGTTTTGTCTCTCTAGGACATGGAGGACCAATTTACCCAAGGGAGCGTGTGCCCTTTTACTCACGTCTGTGGATCATGACCGGGCGCCTGTGGTGGGAGTGAGGGTCAATGTGCTCCTGTCCAGGTATCTGATCGAACCCTGCGGGTCCGGGAAATCCAAACTTACCTACATGTGCAGAGCTGACTTAAGGTACATTCTGATTATGATTTTTTGACATGGCGAGGGTTGTAAAAAAGATTGAGACATTTTGTCTGATGTAAAGTATGACTTAAATAAATACAGTGTTGTATCTTGCATAGTCCATGAGGAGCGGAGTTTATAAAGAAACACCTTCCTATTTCTCAGTGGTTTGGGTACCACTTCCTAATTTCAATCCTTTAGAAAGTGTGGTACTAAAAGCAACGTGGATATGGTGGTTCCGCCATGAATTTAAAGCCACAGGAAATGAGAGTTAGAACTAGCAAGCAGATGTTTCTCATTTTATATTCAAAGGTGTTTCAATAATGTGACATGCCCTTTTAGTAACTAATCTGATCTCTTTTTGTTATATATGCCAAAGCTTTCCCTGAATAGCTTCACTCAATATCTGTACTCGATGTCTTGTTCCTTGAGAAAGTTCTGGTTCCAAGTGTGCCAGGAGCTTACCTTGGAATAATAAGAGTGTTCTTTACTTACACATTTTGCTGATCAAGAAATGGAAGTGTGTTCAGAACTCTCTTCAGCTTATTTCAGGGCTTTCCAATTTGAATAATTCACTTTCTTTTCCTTCCTGTGGTAGGGGCCACATGCCAGAGTGGTATACGAAATCTTTTGGACATTTGTGTGCAGCTGAAGTTGTGAAGATCCGAGACTCTTTCTGTAATCAGAACACTGAAACCAAAGACACCAAATCCAGGTGATTACTGAGACAAAGCAACCGTGTCCATCATCTGGGCGTTTGGTTCTAGAACCCTCGCCAGTCCTTGGAAGATTGGGTTTCGCGTCTAATCCTGAAAACTACAAGTTGGAGTGTAGACATGGACTGTAGCGATATGATACATTTTAAAAGCTGCTTCCTGTTTGTTTAAGGTCTATATTATAGACCTTGACTGGAATATATAAGACTGTGCAAAAAAAATGTATTCTTATTCCAATTGCTTCTGAGAAGCAAAACTCTCTATATATACTTACGGAAGATAATGAAGATACTTCATTCTCTTGTGATTTTGGTGTATGTGTACCTGCATCGTTTTATCTGCAGTGTGATGAGGGACTGGTGTACCCACTGGAATAGTTGGTTCTCTTTGATATGTTTTCTCACTGAGATGAGCAAAGAAAGGTTTGCACAGAGGAGTGTGTGTATGTGTGTTTGTTGCTGGTTGAATGGCACAGATGTATAAGTTGGAAAGCAGTGTCTGGCACACTGAGATGCCTCCAGAAGGTAATTGATGCATCGAGTTCAGTTTAACCTGGAATATCTAACTTCCCATGGATCCATCCAGAAAGGGAACCCAACCCCCTTGTCCATTTATTTTTTTTTTTCTGAGTTAGGAGACACATTCTCCACCAACCTCTTCTTTACCTTATAAGTAACTGTAAATTTACTCTGATATCCCATTTCAAACACAGCTGGTCTCTCAACCTGATCGCAAATGGTGATATAATTTTTAACCAGCAGAGGTTAGTTCAGGGATGAAAACCCACCCTGACCAGCTCCAAAGCACTGTTTCGTTTTGTGCAGTTTTTTATTTTATTTTATTTTATTTGCTGAGGAAGATTCACCCTGAGCTAACATCTGTGCCGGTCTTCCTCTGTTTTGTATGTGGGTCACCGCCACAGCATGGCTGCCAACAAGTGATGTAGGGCCATGCCCAGGATCTGAACCCAGGCCACCAAAGCAGGGTGCACTGAATTTAACCACTAGGCCAGGGGGTCAGCCCCTTATTTTTTCTTTAAAGTTGAGATGTAAAAAATGAACACTAACATTTACTCCTGAATCAAGCATCAAAACTTTGACCTGTCCAAATTCTTTGCATTTTCATGTTTATAACAGATACTCTTTAAGACACTATGTACAGGAACGTAGGAAGCTATGTATGTCCAAGGAAATCCATGTCAATTTAACCCAGCCACAGAAGTTGTTGTTATTGTTATTAACAGCATTTCTGAAAGCTGCACATGTTTATGAATTGGGTTTGTCCTTATCAGCAAATAGGTTTTCTGGTTTATTTTTTTTTTGCTTCTTTTTTCCTCCATTTTTCTTTTTTTTTTTTTTATGATGCCCTTGGGATATATTTTAGTGGCAATGGAAAACAGTAATCATAGTAAAAGAAAAAAAGGAAAACACCAGTGCAGATTTTTGGAAGGGGGTGGTCTTTTTATACAGGTTTTACTGTGATGGTGAAGATTGACTTAAGAGACAGTATTAGTGAATTGTATGGATCAAAAGTGAATAATGTATGAATGAAAGCTGTAAGAAGGATTTTTATTTTGTTATAATTTAGTTACCATTGTCAGTGTTATTTCAAAGCTTCTTTGAAGAATTGGGGGGGGCAGATTAGAGTTTTAAAATTTGAGTATTTTGGATATCAGTGTTCCTCATGAAGATATACTTGTATATTCAATTTTAATGGCTTTCAGATTTGTAAGATTGTATGTTGTATATACCATTCTATTAAGAAAAAGAAACATGTACACATGTCCAGTGTGCTTTCAAACATAGATAAAGCATGATAAAGATTATTATTTAAAATATACTTGTATTTATACCTCAGATATTCTTTTGGGTTTTGTACCTCAAGACTTTTGTTTTTTTCCTAAATGTAAATACACTTTACATGAATACAGTCTAAGTGAAAAGAAAATAAAAGAAGAGGTTTATAACTTGCTCTATATCTGTACAGAATATAATCAATAAGTGCACTATTAAATGTTTAAAGTGAGGGAAAAGTCTGGCCTGCTTTTCTTTGTATTGCATCTTACTCCCACTCTTAAAACCCCGGATGGCAAGGCATATCATTCTAGCATCAACGACAATGAAAAGATGGATTTGCTGAAGGAAAAATTGGACTGGAAGTCATTCCAAGGCCAAACTGCATCTGAGCCACTCACTGACAAACAGGAAACGCTGGTGAAGGTTCAGGAAGCATGGAGATTCCCTCCAGACAAAGGTCGTTAGGAAACGACGCTGAGAAAATTACAAGAATAAGCAACAGCAACAGCAAGATGCTCGTAAGCAAAGCCAAGGTCACTGATTAATGCCACCGAAGGTCTCTTTCCCACTGTTTGGCTTTCCTGTTGAAAGGATTCCTTACATATTTGACAAGAGGAGAAATCAAAGGATGTGAACATTTTCAAGAACTCTGTAAGTCACCTACAGTGATATTGCTGCAACTTACTCATTATGACTCATTGCCTAGATTGTAAGCTCTTCGAGGGCAGGGCTCTTCTCCTCCATATCTTTATAATCCCCTACAGCAGCTTTCAATGTTTTGTACTTGTAGGCACCTAATAAATTTATTATTTGCTACGTGGAATTGATCGAGTTAGCTTCTGTTATTTGAAAAGAAGAGCATCTGGGATGCTGTCTGTCTTAAGCCCTCCCTTTGGGGCATCACCGCCCATTCTGAGATTGCAGAGGCTAGAAATCGTTCGACTGGGTGGAATCTTAAAGTTTAAACTGGCAGAGATGCATAGATATTCCATATAGATGCTATGGATACTGATTCTAAAGTAAAGAGTTCCTTGTGATGGAATTGTACCAATCTCATTTCTCGGGTACAATATGATACGGCTCGTAGAAGAGGTTTTATTTATTTTGACAAATATTCACTCCAGGCATGGAAAAACCCAACCTCATTATAATTTTTAAAAAGACACACACAGACCAAAGGCTTTTTTTATTTGCTCTGTCTCCAGACCTGGTCTCCTCAGAGCTGTATAAAATAAAGATAAAAATGTCTTAGGCCTGAAATACCTCCTACTTTTGTTGTTTGAACCGTTTCCATGTCATGAGTTACTAACGGGCTACATGGGTCACCAGGATGGAGGAGACACTCTCACAGACACTCCTGGAGATTCAGATCACTTTTGTCACACCACCCACTTATTCAGCTCATTTAGTCAGTTATTCAACACCTGCTACTTACATCACACCGTGCTCAGTGCTGAAGACACAGCCGCGAGCCAGGCTGACATACTCTGCCCTCACAGAATTAAAATCTGCTCTCACAGATATTAAAACAGAAATGACAATGCCGTGTCGTGACTATTAGGAGAGGTGCCTATGCAGTCAGGAACGGGTAGCTAAGATCTTCACAAAATTCAAGGTAATTGTTAAACTCAAAGCATCCTGCCTACCAATTTGTAGGTGGAATAGCTTGGAAAATGCTAACAAAAGGAAATGGTTCCTTAAGAGATTTTCTCTTCTGGGTTAATGGAGACGAGTGAGATTTTTGAAAAGTAAAATCTAAAGAAAAACTAAGGAAGATAATCCAGATTGGTACTTTCCAACATCACTAGTCAGGGGTGTTTGTGTGTGTGTGTGTGTGTGTGTGTGTGTGTGTGTGTGTGTGTAGACAAAGACTATAGAGGCGTGTAGAATTTTATAGCTGCATTCGTGGGTCTTTATTCTACTTTTGTCACTTTTCACACACTTATTGAAGCCTCATACACGCCCCACAAAGCACAGGTATTCTCATCATTCTAAGGTGGGGATATAGCTTAGGGAGGAGGTGGCAAATGAATCTACCCAGCACCCAAAGAACAAGCTGAGGTTTTCTTTGCTGATTTTTCCCCATCTTCCATTTACTGATCTTTCCCTGGAGGCAAAGTTCTCATAGTAAGAGCCAATCCACACGGCCTCAGCATCCGAACTGGGAAGAACTCCAGGAAAATGAAGGCCTATAGCAAAGTAACCACATTAGTCAAAGTCTCAAAAAAAATTAGATTATCCTCTCACCCCATTACTGAGGTGCTTATGGAGAAATTAAGTAGGTCAAGATAGATATGAGGCGAAAGTTTTGTTTCAGGTTAACAATGGAAAGAATTTATAGTTCTGTTTGCAAACTGAATATG
Source organism: Equus caballus (assembly GCF_041296265.1). Taxonomy (NCBI): domain Eukaryota; kingdom Metazoa; phylum Chordata; class Mammalia; order Perissodactyla; family Equidae; genus Equus; species Equus caballus. Next base: position 34,255,725 of record NC_091710.1, on the reverse strand, counting down.
TGATGTGAAATGTACAAAGACTCCACTGATGCCTCCCTGTGAAAATAGAAGGACGTGATTTTCCTCTTTTGCAAGCACAGAACAATTACACGTGTGGTCTGATTGCCACCTGCCCAATCCTTCTGATCTTGCATTGCTTCATGGTAGAAGGGGAACATCGGCTTACAGACTTCCTAACTTGCAGCCCGGGACCAGAACCCCGGGCCTGTGTCTTCCTGTAATACATTATGCCCTTCCCTCCACACAAGAATATCATGACAGTGCAAGTGAGATATTCATGAAGGTGCTTTGAAAAGCAGTGGCTACTGAAAGGTAGAGGAGCATTCATGAAAGCAGAGTGGGATTCAGCCCGAACGCTTTCCCTCACCTGCCTGTTGAAGCAGACATTAATGATTATAAAGCAGAAATCCTAAACGATGAGATCATGGCATGCGTGTCATCTAGGTGTTCCATCAGGATGAAATTTGCCTAAGGAATTTAAATTCCATTTGCCCAAGGAATGCAAATTACAAAAGACCTCAAAGAGCTCGTGGCAGGGGAAGCTCAGGTAGGTCTGTGCCGTTGTAATGACTCTGGGCCCATTCTCCGGGGATGTATCAGTCCTCTGCAGGCAGGGAGTTTGCTAAATCATGTCTGCAGCTGCAGCCCAAAGTAATTACCCTCGCTGTGTATACACAGCTCCCATTAGAGCAGCCCATTTGCCTGTCTGGGCCGAGGGCTGTGTTGACACCTATAGTATAAACACCTCTTTGCAGAGATTTTTCATCTCATTGGACTTCTAAAAAAAAAATGAGTTCAAGGCTAGAAATGTTCCTCATAGGGGATTTTCATGTCTTTCTTTCTCTTTCCTATTTAGATACAAAGCATTGTGGAAAGCCAAAGACTTCTCCCCCTTATGACTCTGAGCATGGCTCTCGAATCAACCACTATGAGTGACTTGTTCCCGTAAAAATAGTCTGATCCTCAAAGAAATTGTTTCAAAAAGCTTTGTAGGTTACAGGTGCTTTTAAAATACAAACGAGTTTGGGGCCTGGCCCCGTGGCCGAGTGGTTAAGTTCATGCGCTCCACTGCAGGTTGCCCAGTATTTTGTTGGTTCGAATCCTGGGCGCGGACATGGCACTGCTCATCAAACCACGCTGAGGTAGCGTCCCACATGCCACAACTAGAAGGACCCACAACGAAGAATATACAACTATGTACCGGGGGGCTTTGGGGAGAAAAAGGAAAAAATAAAATCTTTAAAAAAAATACAAATGTGTTTGGCTCAAGTCTGCATGGACTCATTGAGCTACCATTTATTAAGCATTACAATGTGCTAGGTACTGGGATGTATGCTTTACATTAATTAATATCACATTTAAATTTCATAGCAGTCCTTTGAAGGAAACCTTATTATCCTCACTTTATAAATGAAGAAGTTTGAAGAGGTAAGGAGGCTTAAAGAAATAAAGTAGCTGTATAATATTTGCAAAGGGGCCCAAGAAATTCTAGAGAACTGTACACAGAAAATTCTGCCAGGATGGAAATGTCCCATCTCTGCACTAACAGAATAGCCACTAGCATGTGTAGCTGCTGAGCACTTGAAATGTGGCTAAGGTACTGAGGAGCTGACTGCTTAATTTTATTTAACTTTTATTAGGTTAAATTTAAATACCTTCAGGTAGCTGGTGGCTACTGGATCGAACGGGACACATTTATTTTTTTTTTTGAGGAAGATTAGCCCTGAGCTAATTACTGCCAATCCTCCTCTTTTTGCTGAGGAAGACTGGCCCTGAGCTAACATCTATGCCCATCTTCCTCTACTTTATACTTGGGACGCCTACCACAGCATGTCATGTTGCGCATGTTTGGCATGTTTGCCAAGCGGTGTCATGTCCACACCCAGGATCCGACCCGGCGAACCCCAGGCCGCCAAGAAGCCAAACGTGTGAACTTAACCGCTGCACCACAGGGCCGGCCCCCGAACAGGACACGTTTTATTTCAAAGATCCAAGAATATTTCCAAGCAACCCAATTCCTCTCTCTCTTCCTCCTATAATAATCCTTTAAAGAAAAAAGGAAGAAAAGGAATAGTGTAAATATTTGTAAAAATCTAACTGGTCCCATTTCAGGTTAGATAACACCCACTCAACATTCTGCCAGCCACAAGACCAAGACGGCATCTTGTTGGCCTGTGGCCTGCTTCTGCGTTTCTCAAGCTTAAGATGGATAACGTCTTTTCTTTGCTGCTAGAGTAATTGTACATCTCCAAACCAGAGATAAAACTGTAGCTGATCTGAAAGGATGCTTCCTAATTCAGGGTATTCCTGGCTTGATCCAAGCAATGGGATCCTCACAGATGTTGCTGTTCCAACCATCACAGATGTCCCTTCGTGGTCTGTGCCTGTCTCTTCAGTTTCCTTGTCTCTGGTGTCAAGGTTTCCTTTCCTGTTGGTAGACTGGCCACTCGGCAGCAGCTGTCAGAGCCCAGGGTACCTTCCATCATAGGACTTCTTGATCTAGCTTTGATAACAGTGAGATCTCTGAACCCAAAAGTCAGTGGTAACAACCCAAAGACAAATATTTATCTTCAACAGTGGGTCCTAGTTTCCTGCCTCTGAAGGACTCTTTCTTATATTTCTTAACAGGCTCCACTCTTTCTCAAGGTTGTCAAAGATTAATCGTATTAAACAGTATAACTTACTAAGAAGTCATGCCTTTCTTTTCTCATTTTCAGTATAGATACATATCATTTATAACCGCTAATCAAGGGTAGAAGCCTCATAGAAAGAAGTGTGAAAGAACTTTTACTGGCACATGATTTGAGAGTGTTCTCAGTGAAAAGCAGCTTACAAAGGCCTTCCACGTCTCCTGTGGAAGTTCAGGAAGACTCTCCAGGCAGGAGCTCAGCGAGGGTTCCCCACCCGCTCGAGCACTGAGCACAGGAGATAATCAAGTAACCAGGCGGTTTAATGTCATGCTCCAGAGAAACCAGTTTTCCTGACTTCTAGGGCTGGTGGACAAGATGTATTTTTTCCAGTAACGAAGATAAGCCAAGCTCTATTTTGTTGCAATATTTCAAAATGTTAAAATATGAGCAGATCACTAAACTCATTCCAAGAAAGCAGGAAATTAAAAGTTCACACAGTCTGTAAAGATTATTAGAAGAAGAGATTTGAACCCCTGGGGACCATGCGAAATGTTGTAATATCTCAAAGAGTGAGAGGATCTTTCACCCCAAGACCCAGAATACTGAAAATGGAGGATGTTTTCTGCTGCCCTATAGAAAGGAAAGAAGCAGCTAAATTTCCAGAAGCAAAGCAACCTGGCTGGTAAGGCAAAATAAGAGTATAGCTGTTTGTTTGTTTTTAACCAACCTAATGTCACACACGCTCTGGGGTCAGGTTAATCTTTGCCACAGTGTCACCTGTGGACATCTCCAGGTGGCCTTCTACCCAGAGAGATCCAAGAGGACTCTCCATGAACTCCCCTTTTCAAGGACTTCAGTACATAGTTCAGCCTGACATCAAAGCACCAGTGGCCATTTAAATTTCAGGATTGCATTTTTGCTGATTTTTGCCATTTCATGACAAAGCAGACCTAACAGAAGCAGAAAGCAGTTTCAAAGACTGGTAACTCCATTTATTTGCTTTGAACAACTTTCTAGTTTTCTCTGATCCTAAACCCATTTAATCCCAAGATAAGTACAAACAGAGAGGAAGTCAAGAAATATAAGGGATGATGCCTCCAAATAAAATAATACTCTCATTTCAGCAAAAGAAGAAAGAAGCAGAACAGGAAAACAAAAGAAGGACCACGGCACAGTTTCTAATTATTAGACTATACTCCACTAAATTCTCAAGTCTGTCACCCCTCCTGCAAACACCTCTGTGTTTGGGGACACCCAAAGAGCCAGACGTGCTTTCTGATGTTGCCCTATGAAATGCTATTTCTTATTTCAATTTTCACACTAATTCTTGGCCTCTTGCTCTTCTCATCCTCTTGACATCTTGATATCCAGGTTCTCCTCACTCTGGCCACTGTTCCTGCACACACATGCCTCCCGTCTCCTGTGACTTTTCTCTCCTGACTTCTTCAAACCAGCGTTATTCCAGGCCCTCCCCTGGCTTCCCCTGTTGACTGCTCCCTCTGTCTTCCCCCAGTCCCTTCCTTCTTCATCTCTTTTCATTTCTCACACCTCTTTATATCTCCTCTTCCCACCGCACATCCTTCCAAAAAAAAACCAACATAAAAACAAAAGATTTTTAAAATAGTTGCTTGGGTTCCCTTTAATTGGCAAAGCAGAAAGATCACTTTGTGTCTTTCTCGCTTCTGTTATTGACAGGTGTTCAGCCTATCTCTGCTAGATAGGCTAAGGCAGTCTTTAACCTTTGTACCCTTTGGGCCAGGAGAGCTATCTAAAGTTGTTCCAGAGGGACTATTATAGGAGGTGGTAAGGCACTGAGGACAGAGCTAATGGTCACTCAGTAAGCTCAGACAGGTAAAGGACACAGCCAGAGAAAGTAGATTTGGGCAAAATTTTCTGCGGTTCAAGGGCGTGTATGCATAGGTTTGAAGTAACTAAGGGACATGAATACATTGGTTTAATGACAAAGGAAATTTGCCAACAGAGAGGGAGGGGATACATGGAGCATCAAAATTCCTCCACGATGAGGAAAGAATGGGTTCACAGGAGAAAGAGTGGCTTTAAATAAGGAGGAAATGTGCCTCCCTCTGTGACAGCAAGGAAGGACAGTATCTTGGACAGGCTAATAAAGCTAGTGCCTCAGGGTGGGGGAGTCAGAGAATGATGAACTGGATGGGGCTTTCAAGGTGGCCGATCCAAGCATCTAATTTTCCAGAAGAGGAAGCAGGGGCAGAGAGGCTGTGACTGCTCTGAGGTTTTAAACAACAGCAACAAATGGGCTAGAACCCACATCTGGATGACAGCCGTCACCCTGGGGAGGCTTCAGTTTTTCTCCCAGTAAAACAGTAGAGAAGCATTTTGGTGTTAGCCATTCTCTCTGAGTTCACCTCCATCAAGGGGTTCTGGTGTGACTTTCATTCACACCTCTGACTCTCCTAGGGCTGGAGCCCTTGTCACTGCCAGCCAGTGGCATCCTTTCCACTTTCCCCGTCATCATTCCCAAAACTGAGAGTGGCACTGGTTTGCATGGGTGCTTGTTCACTTAAGCAGTAGGCCTGCACAATTCTAGTTTTTCCATGTATTATCTTATTTGATCCTCACTGCAAATCTATGAGTTTGGAGGCATTATTACCCTATTAACCTAGCATTGCTAGGTTAAGTTGTCAGGGTTCCCACCAGATAAATCACAGAAAGCATTTAGACCAGGACCTGGCACATGGTAGCCCTCAGAGTCTGTTAGCTCTTGTTATTTTTGTTATTACAGTAGACGTCATATTACATGACAGCCTCTGGACAGATTCTCAGAGGTCCAGCCACCATTTACACTAACAGTGTGATCTCAGGGAAATTGTTAACCTCAGTTTTCATATCTGTAAAATACAGAATAATAATAAAGAAATTAGAACCACACCTGACACATACTAAGCACTATGTAAGTATTATTACTTCTAATGTTTGTTTCTTATTCTTTCCTAATTTAAACATGTGCCTTAAATAAACTATATACACGCATAAGATTAATATTAATTAATATGAGTACCATCCAAGCTTGGGTGGCCAGACCCCATGAGCAAGGTGGCAAAGGCCCGACAACTTCATCTCCTTATGGAGTCTCTAGAATTTAGGAGCATTGGCCCTAGCTTTTTCCTTGGTTAATCATTCAAAACACATTTGTTGAGTACTCACTATGTACCAATACGAAAGGCACAGAAGTAGAACCCACACCTCTTGACTTAGAGGTATATATAGTCTTTGCAAAGAGACAAATAGAGAAATAATTGCAATAAAAGGTGCTGCAGTGGAGGCTCCACCCAGAGGCCCAGAGAGGGAGATGACGTCTGAGCTGGGTGTGAAGGATGATAGACAGGAGAGGGTGGAAATGCATTCCAGGCAGAGGCAACCTTGGGCAGCCTGGAGGAGTCTGGCTTGGGGACAAAGCAGGGAGGACTCTGCATGGCTGGAGGAGGGTGTTCTGGAAGGTGTGGCAGGAGAAGGGGCAGGAGAAGCAGGCACCTGCAGATTGAGAAGGGCCTTGCATACCATTCTAAGGCATTTGAATATTGCCCTACAGGCAATGGGAATGGAAAGCTTCTGAGGAGGGGAGCAATACAATCAGATCTGGCTTTTTTAAAGAAAAGTCTACAGCTGGTGTGGAGGGTGGATTCAGTAGGAAACCTTGAGGAGGGAAAGCAGTGCTCAGTCCATCTCAGTAATACCCACAAGAGATCACGAGCACCAGAACCAAGAGAGTGCCATGGGGACTAAGGGGGAGGAGGCACTGGAAACAGAGGGAATTAGGATGTAGAATCAACAGGACTTGGTGAGTCTTTGTGGAATGAGAAAGATTGGAGATAAGGACTCCACTCCAAATCATAGCTCCATAGCCTGGATGGAGGGCGATGCTGCTGAGAGCAGCAGTTCAGGAGCAGAAACAGATTTGAGAAGAAGATGGGAAAGTACGGGGAGTTAAATTGCGAGTGCACTGAGGCTTCTGCAGGGTGTGTAAGTGGAGCTGTCCCACAGGCGACGGAAATGTGGGACAAAATGGTAGCTGAAACCATGAAGATGTCCTGGCCAGGGGAAGACCAGAGGCAGCCCCGCCCATGCCGTCCCAGCCCCAGAGTGTCGACCACGTGCCTGGAGGATACCTTATAAATGATTCCAGGGCCATGGAATAAGGAGATGTGGTCTTTGATAATTATCAGGAACCTAAGGGTTGTTTTTCTTAACTTGACGTTTTAGGTTCCTGAATTCCCCAGCTTATTGGAGACGATGAATTTTGCTTATGAACCCCTTCCATAAGTGGCTGGAGGCTTCACAGAGAAGTGGAATGGAAAACAGAGTGACTGGTGCCAACCACATACTTAATTAAATGAAATGTGTGCACATCAATAAAAAAGTCAGAAATTGCCCTAACTATCTAATCTTCAGACACAGCCCCTGATTCACAAAGTGAGTGTTTACCAGAGTAAAGAACTGGTTGCTACTTCAATATCTTTAAAAAAGAAAAAGAAGAAAAGGAGAATGCAAATCATATCTTAGCACAGTAAATCTGTACAAACTAATTAAGACACTTCGTTGATTTGATAAAGAATTACATCCTCCCCAGTGTAGTGGCATTTGCTGTCCTGTTAAATCAGAAGATTCAATTGATGGTTATCTGTTTTGATTAATTACAACGAGAAAACTAATTAGGTTTGCTTAATCAATGTACTTTAATTGACAGATACCAGTTTTCAAAACGTGAAGTCTCTGAGGACTGAAAAACAAACAGAACAAAATAAAATGATATCCTGGGTGGTGAAGAGTTTGGGAAGCCACAGTGAGTGCTCTGCTCTTAGTCACTGTCCTTGTTAGTGAGTTGGGTGTCCCCCAGCAGTGCCACAGGCATCTCCTGAGGTGACCCCAAGGTCCTGGCCGGTCATATTTCCCAACACTCCTGTGAAAGGGATGAGTGGAACATTGTCAATCCTGCCCAGGGAACTCCAAGTCATCCTTGGAGAGACTCTAAGAAGCACCCCAGGGTGGGCGAAGTGTTCTTCCTCTGGGTTCTATTTGGTCACACTATTTTGTCGTTGTCTGGGTTGCTAGTAGACAGTAACCCCTTTAGGGGAAAACATTACCGTCCTCCCTCTCTGTCCTCAAGGCAGTGACTGGCCCATTTCCAGAGCTCAAAAAAATATGGAGCAGAACACAGACAATCTGCTTTACAACAAGGCTTGCCTTTGAAGACAGAGGAGGAAGAACATGCATTTCCTACCACGAGAGCTCCAGCTCCAGCTCCAGCTCCGGGCTCAGGAAATGGGGAGAAGGAGGGCCACCCCGTGGTCTGGGTCTGCTGGATAAAGGAACCTCTCCCTCCAGACCATGCCTGCAGCACCTCAGCAAACATTTCCAAACACCTACCCTAAGCGAGGCTCTCGGGTGACACAAAGAATACCAGATGTGGTTCTTGCTGACTCAGAGCCTCCATCTCATCCGGGAAACAGAAATCTAACAATCCATGAGAGCGTATATATATTGAGGGCCCTATGAATGCCCCCTCAGCAAGAGATGCAGGCAGTGGAAAGGGAACTAACTGGACTGCGGATATCTTTCTTGTCCTCATTAGCCCTTTGGACTCTGTGAGACAATCAATCTAAATAAGCATTTATCCTCAGTCAGGGCTGGTGGAGCCTGGAGGAAATTTTAATTAGGCCCAGGATGGACAAAAGCATTTGCATCGGACACTAGCTCTCCCCTTTTTTTCTTTCTAGCAAATGGCAAGAGTAAAGATTCAACTCCAAATAGTCACAAGGTACCTCTCCACCTTTGTAATTAGGGTCTCAGTTGTCTAAGGCTTTACCGGAGCTGAATGTAATTGCATTCCTGGTCTTCACTTCAAATTACTCTGATAATTTTCTCAGGGACTCTGTTCTATGTGTGTCCTGGTTGGTTGGAGTGTATGTTAACTGACTTCCTGAGTCATTTACCTTCCCACTTACCCAAACACCTCTTCTTTAAAACATAACAAGTGACAAAGTCTTAAGACATTTATTTCACTCAGCACAAACAGTTCACAAATAGAAATCTAGGCTTAAAAAGTTTTGGGGAAAGCTACCTTTAAAATCTTTGAACTGTCAGACATCAGTCTGTAATGGACAGGAAACATATTGTATGTAATTTAATCACCACCCTCTGTTTTCCATCCTACATTTCTCTTCCCAGATAAAGCGCCTCTCCTCGCACCCCCTTATCTTTGTCGAATGCCTCACCTCTGGGAGAAGCAATTTGGTCGCAAGAACCTGGGGAGAAAAAAATAAAAATATGTAAATGAGGGTGAAGGGCTGAGGTTTTACTTTAGACTTGAGTTGCTACTCACACTTCCCCAGCGCCTTTTAAGTGCTTCCAAATGTAAACTGCCGGGACCATGGGAGGGGGTTGCATCCTGGTTCAAAGATGTGGTTTCAGACTGGGGTTCTCCAGCCTCATCCACAAGGGGTGTCTGTGATTCCAACAAGCCAGGAGGAGACCTCTGGACTTGACAAATCCCTTCAAATTAATCCTCAACATGAAAAGGGCTTACAACCTACTCGTCTGCTCATTTTTTCAGCATTATCTTTAGCACCTGGTTGGTCTCAGGTATACAGAGCTGCTTAGAAACCTGCAGAGGCTCCAGATAGAGTATAGGAGTGGGGGAGGGAACGGGGAGGAGTGGATTTCAATAAAGAGATGCCTGGTTCAATGACTCACCGTATGATACTCCTCAAGTGAAACCCACTTCAGCAGATCAAATGCTAAGGTGGATTGCTAGCTCTTCCGGTGGCTAGGATGAATTCTGACCTCCTGCCAGGATGTTCAAGCCCACACCGCAGTGCTTAAGAACTCTATCAGTTTGTGTCCAGGCTGAGCTGCCAGTGCAGCTGCCAGTGTGTGTGGGGGGTGGAGGGCGAGCAAGATTCCACTGCTGTTATCCACCACATGGCCTGTTCCTTAATATTCTACACATGGCTCTACTTTTGATATCACTAAGTTCTGGTGCCTGGGAGTAATAGGACATGATTAATGGAAAAATTAAGCGGGATCAGAAGTCTAGCCTCTAGTTCTTAATCTGTCTGAGCCTCTGTCTCCATGTCAAGAAATAGAAAGAAGAAATATGTCACCTAGACTTAAGGATCAGGGTTAGCACAGAGGGACTTCAGGTACACCAGTCCCCACGAGGGGCTTAGGAGAAACACGAGTTTTCTGTCCCTACAAATGTAAGCATTGCTGGGATTTTTTCATGGGGTGGTGGACTCTGAAAATCTTCCAGGATGAAATCACCTGCAGCCTTCCCTGGAGAAGAAAGCTGCGACTTGCACATGGCGAGGGTGGACCCCCATCTGTTTCCTGAAAGAAGTTTCTGCCTTTGCCTGCCCATCCTTCACTTGCCAAAGCAGTCTAATATTTCAAGAGTCTATGGATTGCCCCGCACTTAATAATACAAAATATCGTCTCTCTGAGCGCTTGAACTGATGATTTCCAACTCATCCGAAGGCAGAGTGAGAAAGGGTTCTGTGTGAAAGGCTATTTCAAAATTCTTCAGTCCATCACTCTTCTTGGTGCTTTAGGTTCTTTCTTTGGGTACAGCCAGACATCAGAAAAGTAAATACTTTGACATTTATTATTTAGGGTCCAAAGAAAATACAGAGTTGCATTTTCACCAGTGAAGCCCCAACAGCCAGGGCAGGAAGCTGCTGAGCCTTTGGTCTGGATCTGTTTCTGCTGTGGAACTGGGGCCTCTCCCCCTCCTGGGTCCGCTCTAAGAAACCTCTCATCAGAAAACTCTTCGCCCCCTAAAGGCAGCAGAAAGCCTTTTCTCCTGAGTTTGCTCTCAGGACAAACTTTATTTCCCCTGCTCCTAGTTTTTTGAGATGGGAACCTCAGAATCCAATCTGAAACGCAACATAACAATCCCATGGCCCCCACGGGCTGCCAGCTAGCATGGCGTTCCTTCTCAGACGTCCTCCCCTAGCCTGCTCTTCTCCTTCCTCCTGAGTTTACCATGTGCTTTAGTTTTGCACTGTCTCAAATGCTTTCTGGAAATTGGAGAGTCATAACAAGCAAACAAAGTGTTTAATCTGTTTCAGAGACTGGTTATCCAAGCTATAAATTGGCCAGACCTTTTGTTTCAAGTCTTCCCTCCTTCTAAGTATCCTTCACTACTTCTGTTCTCAATACACCGACCAAAGAAGGGTGTTAGTAATTAAACTAGTAACTCTGAATGGCTCACAACACTCAGCATAGACCCAGGCAAATTAGAAGGTACTGGATAAGTACCTTCTTATGAATGAATGAAAACCAGAAGCTCTGCGACGGGAAGACATTACAGCTTTGATCTAGAGTTTGGAAATTCTCTCCACGTTCGATTACAGGAGCTCCCAGTTTCCTGACCTCATAATTGACGTAGTTTTGCTCTCCTGTACGAGCTGCCTCCAGCCTGGACACTGGTATGGAGGAGTCGGTCTCTTTGTGCCTGTTTGAAGCTCCTTGGGGGCAGGCAGAGAATACTACTTAGCAACAGTAAATATCTTAGATTTTTGCTGCCTAAATGGTCTCTGTTGCAAGCACTGTCGATCTTCATTACTCTTGGGTTCTGTTTTTATGACTTCACCTACTCACTAAAATTTGCAACCCCCAAGTCAATACTTGTGTTGCCTGTATGGTCATCCATGGGCAGGTGCAGAGCAGGGAAAAACGTGAGTCGTCTGACGCCTGTGTTCCCAGCTGTGAGGTTGAGCGAGGCGACATTCTGCCTTCTTGTCTCTGCTCTCATACTGTCCGGGTGTCTTTTTTGAGAACTATTTAGTATCATGATTTTTGCCTTTTGAGTGATTTTGCTGTTTAAAATGACCCCCAGGCATAGTGCTGAAGTGCTGTCTAGTGTTCCAATATGCAAGAAGGCTGTGATGGGCCTTAAAAGGGGAAAATTCGTGTGTTAGCTAAGTTTTGTCCAAGTATGAGTTATTGTGCAATCACCAATGTGTTCAATGTTAATGAATAAGCAATACACATTAAAATAAAGTTTCTTTAAACAGAAACACACATAAAATAAGGTTATGAATTGATCTGTGGACAGAGGCTTGCAGGAATGTAACCTGTATTTCTCTTAGGAGCAATGGTTCAGTATTTGCTAATTCAGTATTCCCAGTGACTTTATAGGACATAATTACCGCGAGTAACAGTAAGTGTATTCAACTCTGCATTCGAATGTGAAAGCAGCCAGAGACAGTATACAAACAATGAACATGGCTGTGTGCCAGTGAAACTTTAGTTATAGATACGGAAACTTGAATTACATAAATTCTTACGTCATAAATCTTTTTTTGATTTTTTTCCCCCAACCATTAAAAAATATAAAAACCAGTCTTAACTGGCTGGTCTTACACAGGCTGGATTTGGCTCATGGGCAATAGTTTGCCAACTCTTGTTGTGTGGCCTTGTCTCCAATAATCCCACTGCTCTGGAGCCAGATGATGGTAGATTAGAGACACCCATAATCTCATTCCCCTGGAAGTCTCTGCCAGCCCAGGAGCATCCCTCTGATAGGGCCTGAGAACATTCGCGATGTCTGGATCTTTGGAATAGAAGGAGACAGTGCTGACGCTAGAGTTCAGATGGCTGGGTTTGAAAACTAGAGGTATCACTTGCCAGCTGTGTTAACTGAGCTAGATTTTCGGAGCCTTACACGGTATAGAAGACAGAATCACGGCATCTCCCAGCTGAAGTCCAGGTTAAACTGCACAGTAAGAAGGGGCTCTGCAGATGGGCTTCCTGTGCCACCCTCACCACTTGCCCCCCCACCCCCACCAGCAACTTGACCTCTAGCCCTGGGGCTCCTTGGACACCACCCAAGCCTCAAAGAGGGGCAAGCAGAGGCCACCCAATCTCATTTCTTTCTACCCTCCTCACCATTTTCAGGGGTTACCATGTAACACAACCAATAAATGAGCAGGAAGATATTTCCCTAAACACTGTAGCCCCCATTTACTTCTGTCACCTCACAACACACTGTTTAGCGCACAGGAGGTGCCCCCAGATCGCCCACACCCTTCTTTAGGCTCCAGTCAGTCAGGTAATGTTCAGGCACCGGCAGAAACCTGCTTTTGAGAAACCTCTCAAATGTCACTGCTTACAAAAGAAGGGAAAAAATAGAAAATTGTTTATTTTCCTGACCTAAAAGATAACATCACTTTGCCCTTTCCTTTTGTGTAAGGTCGGATCAGGAGCATTCCTCAAAAATGGCTCCAGCAGGGGTTTCTCAGATATCTATATAGATACAGATGTAGATGCAGATGAAGACATAGATATAGACACACAGATAGATTAGCAATCTATGTTTTTCATTAAAAATGTACTACTTTCAGTAATAATGATTAATATTATAAGAAACAATGTTAATTTCCTCATCCGTAAAATTGAAGTAATGATTCGGATCCCACCCTGACGTTTAAAGTGATTAGTAAGCCCTACAGAAATGTTGTTATGGTTATTACATCTAAATGAACATTGATTTTAAAATGCCATTTTAGTAGATTTTGTAAGCAACAGGTGACAAAATTCAGTCCGCACTTTTATCCCAAGGAACTCATGGCGCTTTCCAGACACGGTCTTATCAACTTTTGCAGAACAGAAAAGCAACGTTCGCGAAACCACAGCCTCAGACCTTAGAGCTGGAAGAAGGACCCTCCGCGGGCCTCACCAAGTCCTCAGTCTAAGAATGAGGAAGCCCAGGCTCCCAGGGCGCGGAGACCTTGCACGTCTGGGATGGAGAAAGGAGGCGGAATTCTGCACCGGGACGTGCTGCGCTCTGCGCGCGGCGCTTCCCTTTGGCGCGGGGAGGGCGCCTGCGGCGGGAGGAGGGAGGGGGAGGAGAGGGAGGTTAAGGGGAGGAGGAGAGGGCGGAGGGAGAGGGGGAGGGGGAGAGAGGAGAGGGGTGACCCGCCCTGCCCAGGTGGCCAGGCAGCCGAGCCAGGGGCGGGGGCGCACCAGGCCCGCGAGGGGCGCGGCGAGCGCGCAGTCACGTAGCCGGGAGCCGGGCCGGCTCGCTCTGCGCCACCTGAGGCCCGCGCGGAGTCCTGAAGGTCAGCACGTTAAGATCTAGGTATGATACAGTGAAGCAAAGATCCTCCTTTCCTTACCTTAGTCACATCCTCCTAGAAATTGACAGAAAATGGGGATCTGGCACATTTGTACATGTTATACTTTTCGAAAACAAGTGGTCCAGAAGGAGAGGTAGCAGGGGCTCAGAGCACGAGTTTCTCTTCTTTTGCAGATAAGGAACCTGATTTGGCCAAAATCCAGGGAGCATGGATCCTCCCCGCCCCCGCCCCTCCTCCCCCTCCCTGGCCGCCTTCTCCCCTCTACCCCGCTCCTTTCTTGCTTCTACCCGCACCCCTCCGCCCGGTTCTGTGCCCGTACCTCACACAGTCCTGCCCTTCCACTGTTTTTATCTGCTGGTTTAGGACTTTAAAGAATGCACTGAAATCGCCAGAGTCGGGAGAGCTAACCCCACGTCTGCCGCTAAGTGAGGGCGTGTCCTGAGCGACTTGCTTTATCTCTTGGGAAGGAGGGATTGCAACAGGAGCTAATCACAGGTGTGCCACGAGGAAGCGTGCCTTGCTATCTCGGTGCAGCGCAGGCCTGCTGTACCGCTGTCCTTTGCTGGGCCTTGATAAGGTTTGAGCCCTACCCAAAGCCCAGCGTTGGTTTCTGCCCCTCATTGCTCCTGAAGCTGAGCCAGAAAACCTGCACGTTTTTGCAGTTGGCTCCCAGGGCCTCGCCTGCCTTCGTGTGTAGTGAGAGGAAATCATTGGTTCTATGTGGACTTGGGGATTCTTCAAGGCCACAGCTTCCGTTGGCAACAGAGATGGTTTTCAAAATTCTGGCCATGGAACAGCCTTCAAAAGAAGGACTAATCAGAGCACAGTGTATAAAATAGCTAAGGCTGGCCTGCTGTGTTTGAAACGGGGATGTGGGAGGGTAGAGACTGGAACAGACTTTGCTCCATCGCCAAGTGGCCTGGCAGGAGTGAAGCCCTTAGGGTCTTCAGAGGACAGTTTGAAAATCGCTGCCCTACTTGTTGCAGTTAAGGCTGTTTAGTATGCTCTCCTCAAAACTTTTTTCAGTCTGGCTGCAGCCATTCCTCCCTCCACCTGTATCTCCCCGTCCAGACGCGTCAGGACATGATGTCCCTGTCACTTGTCCGCTTTTCCTGCTCCTGGGTTCTCTGCTCAAGTGCACCTCCTCTGTCATTCCTTCCTTGGTGCTTTCTCTAACGTTTTGTGCACACCTCAGATGTCGCACCTGTCACACTGTCGTTGGAGGTCAGTTTCCTACACTGACACGTGGGTCCCTTGAAAACAGGAGTGTGTCTTGTTTTTGCAATGCTTAACTGATATTTTAGGAACACTTGAATGCTAGGTTCTGGGGATAGAGTTGAGAGAAGAAGCACTACCCTCATGAAGCTGACATTGTAGAGAAGGGGAGACAGACAATAAGCAAGATAAGCAAGGAAAAGATGTGGCCTATCGAGTGATCAACACTAGGGAGAAGGACAGCGCAGAGAAGGCGCTAGAGAGTATGTGTTGGGTGAGGGTGGGAGCATTCCAACTGGAGGATGGTGAGGGAAGGCCACGCAGAAGACGACATGGGCATCAGCCTGAAGATGGTGAAAGAGGGAACAGTGTGGACCTTTGTTGGGACACTGGTCCAAGCACAGAGAAGCAAGATGGCAAAGACACGTGAGGTGACAGCAAGGAAGAGGCCACTGTGGCTAAAGGAAGTTTAGCTAAAGGACTCTTTAGGAAGTGGGAGGGGAGAAGGAGGCGAGATTAGAGAGGATATGGAGTGTTAGAAGGCTGGGGGCCTGGTGGGCCGCTGTAAGGACTCTGGGTATTATAAAGTGAGAGGTTCTCCCATAATCTTTTGAAGTTCCCACAATTTCAACAAAGCTGCTTCCACAAAGGACACAAGTGGCTGCCACCATGACAACTCTCGTGCCCAGTTCTCAGGCCTTGCTTGATTTCTTGGTTGCCTTTGACGCCATTGGCCACTTCCTCTTTTGTGAAACTCTTCCTTTAGCTTTTGTAATCGCACTTTCTCCTTTTTCTTCCCACTTGAGTGGCTACTCTTTCTTGGGCTTCTGTGATTTTCTTCCTCTGCTCACCCTTTGAGGGTTTTCTCCTAGCCAAGGCTTTCCCCTCAGCCTGCTCCTCTTCTTAAGATGCACGTCCTCCCTGTGTGACCTCATCCAAATGGCCACCTCAGACGTGAACAAGATTGGTCCCCTTGGCAAGGAAGAAGGTGAGAGGGGCGGTGTGTACCACGGCTGCGTGTTATCTGGGCCCTGCTTTCCTCTCCAGCCCCAGCGCCTGCTGTTCCCCTACCTGTAACCTTCTCTGGGGTCTCTCCAAATATCTCCCACTTTTAGAAATTTTCAACGATACAGTCACACATGCTTAAGATGTAGTGTGTTACATTAACTAGAACTGAGAAACAAATCACCCCAAACTTGTTAGTGGCTTTTAAAAATTGCAATCACATGTATTGTGTCTCTGGGTTCTGGGTTGGGTTCCCTCATGAGACTGCAGTGAAGATGTTGGCCAGGGCTGCAGTCACTCACTGGGGCTGGAGGGTTCACTTTGAAGATGGCTTGTTCACATGGCTGGTGAGTCAGTGCTGGCTCTCAGTTCCTCTTCATGTGGGCCTCTTCACAGGGCTGCTGGAGTGTCCTCATGGCCCAGCAACTGGCATCCTCCAGAGCAAGCAATCTAAGAGAGCAAGAAGGAAGCTGCAATGGTTTTTATAGTCTAGCCTTGGAGTTCACACACTGTTACCTCTGCCGTTCTCTCTAGGTCCCTCAGAACAGCCGTCCTCCAATGCGGAAGGAGACTATGCAAAGGTGTGAGTACCAGGAGGTGAGCATTATTGGGGCTATCTTGGGGATGGGCTACCCCATGTAGTTATCCACTTTCGAAGTCTAAATAACTCTGACTTGTCCCTCAAAACTCAAAAACTCAGCTCACTGACACACAGCCATGTCCTTTAGGAAGTCTGCCCTGATTGGTGAACTTCTGCTCCCATCAGCCCTCGGGCATTCCTCCATTCCCTCCTGTACTAAGCTGCACTGAAGTTCATTTACTTGCTTTCCTTTTCCCTAGTCTTTAAGCTCCTTGAGGGATGAGAGAATGTCTAATAAGACAGTTGGATATCACAGTGTCTAAGACAATGGTGCATAGCAGAGTCGTGGTACAATTTATGTAAGGAATCAATGAATGGATAAATAACATTCCCTTTCACTAACCAGAAATATTTTGTAGAGCACTTAATTTATATCATACCCCACTTCAGTTCTCTGCTGATTGTTTTTTTTTTCTTTTTCTTTTTTTTGGAGGAAGATTAACCCTAAGCTAACATCTGCCACCAATCCTCCTCTTTTTGCTGAGGAAGACTGGCCCGGAGTTAACATCCACGCCCATCTTCCTCCACTTTATATGTGGGATGCCTGCCACAGCATGGTTTGATAAGTGGTACGTAGGTCCGCACCCAGAATCTGAACCAGCGAACCCCAGGCTGCCAAAGCAGAGTGCATGAACTTAACCACTGTGCCACCAGGCTGGCCCCTGCTGATTTGTTTTTATATTTCAGCTTTCATTTTGCATTTCCCACCCTACCTCACTCCTGACACAGCTCCCCACTCCTTTGACCCAGCAATTCCATTCTAGGAATTTATTCTAAGGAAATAATTGTACACTTGGCCAAGATGTAGCTACAATGATGTTTATTGCAGTTTGTTTATGATGTTTAGCTTTATAGAAAACCTAAATTTCCAAAAATAGTGATTTGGTTAAATAATTTATGTGATAATAAAATACTCTTGTGTAACCCCTAAAATAATAATAATACAAAGAAAGTTCATTGATATGAAAAGATGTTCACTTGATATTATTAAATGAAATAAAACAAATTATAAAACATTTTAATTCTTTGTGTGTGTATGAGGAGGAATGGCCCTGAGCTAACATCTGTGCCAGTCTCCCTCTATTTTTACATGGGGCACGACCACAGCACGGCTTGATGAGTGATGCTAGGTCCGTGCCCAGGATCTGAACCTGCAAACCCCTGGCTGCCAAAGCAGAACACGCAAACTTAGCCATTGTGCCACTTGGCTGGCCCCTAATTTTTAATTTTAGTTTTTAATTATAGTAAAATACATGTAATATAAAATTTGTGATCTTAACCATTTTTTAAGTGTGCAGTTCAGTAGCATTAAATATGTTTACATGGTTGTGTGACCAATCTCCAGAACTCTTCATCTTGCAAAACTAGAACTCTATACTGTGAAGCAACATCCCTCCCTCCGTTCCTTCCTCCCCTCAACCTCTGGCAACAACCGTTCTACTGTCTCTATGAATTGACTATTCTAGGTACCTCATATAAGTGGAATCATACAGTATTTGTATTTTTGTGACTACTTATTGCACTTAGCATAATAACCTCAAGGTTCATCCATGTTATAGCATGTATTAGAATTTCCTTCCTTTTTAAGGCTAAATAATATTCCATTGTATGTATATATCACATTTTGTTTATCCATTTATCCATTGATGGGCACTTGGGTTGCTGCTACCTTTTGGCTATTGTGAATAATGCTGCTATGAAGATAGGCATACAAATATCTCTTCAAGACCCTGTGTTCAATTCTTTTAGATGTATACCCGGAAATAGAATTGTTGGGTTATACGGTAGTTCTGTTTTTAATTTTTTTTTTTTAAAGATTGACACCTGAGCTAACATCTGTTGCCAATCTTCTTTTTCTTTTTTTTTCCCTTCTTCTTCTCCCCAAAGCCCCTCCCCCCCCCCCCCCCCCCCAGAACATAGTTGTATATTCTAGTTGTAGGTCCTTCTGGTTGTGCTGTATGGGATGCCACCTCAGTATGGCTTGATGAGTGGTTCCATGTCTGCGCCCAGGATCTGAACCAGGGAAACCCCAGGTCACCGAAGCAGGAGTGCACAAACTTAACTACTTGGCCGTGGGGCTGGCCCCCTGTTTTTAATTTTTGAGGAACTGTCAAACTGTTCTCCATAGAGGCTGCACCATTTTACATTCCCGTCAACAGTGCACAAGGGTTCCAATTTCTCCACATCCTTGCCAATACTTTTTCTTTTCTGGTTTTTTGATGGTAGCCGTCCTAATGAGTGTGAGGTGGCAACTCACTGTGGTTTTGATTTGCACTTCACTAATGATTAGTGATCTTTTCAAGTGCTTGTTGGCCATTTGTAAATCTCTTTGGAGAAATGTCTATTCAAGTCCTTTGCCCATTTTTTAATTGGATCCCTTTTTTTGGTGGTTGTTGTTGAGCAGTTGTAGAAGTTCTTTATATATTCTGGATATTAACCTGTTATCAGATAAATGATTTGTGAATATTTTATCCTGTTCTGAGGTTTTCATTCTGTTGACTGTGTATAAAACATTTTTTAAAGAGAAATGTTTATACAAACAGGCATGCACTCAGGGAAAAACTGGAAAAACACACTGGAAAGTTAGGGGTGTGGATTATGTGTGATTTTAATTTTCTTCTCTATCTTATATTTATTGTTAAGAATTTCTGGCATTAATATATCACTTTCACAGAAAAATTTTAAATAAATAACGCTTTCATTCTAATAAAGCATAGGTTGTAGGTTTATCCTCTGAAGGTCTGATCAAGAAGTCCTGAAATCAGAGTATTCAGATTGTCAGTATCCTTCCAATGGGGTACTGAGTCAAGGAGTGCCAAGTTGTTTTACTTTTCTGAGTTTCATTTTCTTCTTCTTCAAAGTGCCAGATTTTTCCAGTACTAGCCCTCCTTATTCTGAAGAATTTATACACCATGTATAGAATTGATTGTTCTTAGGAAACTTCTCCCAGGACCGTCTCTGCTCTCAAAAGGCACTTGTTCCTATTTCTATCAGAGCAGTCATCCCACAACATGGGATCCAGTTCCCTGTCTAGATTGGGAGGTCCTCAAAATCAAGGGCTTACTCATCTTTGCAACCCGCAAGCACAGTGCTTGGCATACTTGTTGAATAAGCTTGCCAAATTCGAAAGGCACGTTTCTGTTACTTAACTTCTCAGGAGCATTTGACTCAAGAGTATCAAATAACCACTTCTTCCTGTTGAAACCATGTCTTATTTTTGATTTTGTGACACCACGCTATCTTGTTTTTTCTCCTACGTGTCTGTCTACTCCTTTTCAATCTCCTTTGTAAAGTGCTCTCTGTTCTCTAGCTAAGCTCTAATGTTGGAGTTTAGTGCTCAGTCCCTTCTCCTCATTCTCCCTCCCTCCATGACCTCATCTATTTCCAAAGCTTTAGTTCCCACCTATATACCAATCATTTCCAACATCTCTCAACACCTCTCGAGCTCCAGACTTGTACATCCAACTGCCTTCTGCTGTGTATTTTCTGTTTGTCCTTCTGGATCGACTCTCAACTCCTGTCGACCCTCCTCTCTGCCCTGATACTTTGACCTTTGTGGGCTACATCAGAAGACTCTCTGACTTCCAGCTGGGTTTGGCCAATAGAAGCTTCCAGCAGAAGACTGAAAAGCACGAGGAGAGTGAGGTCAGTAAAGTTATTATCCCAGCTCCCTCTTCTTGGCTCATCTCAGGTTGGCTGTGTCTCTACTGAAGGCCACAGGTCCTGTCAGAAGGCCCTCTCCATCTAACTCCGACTTGAACTCTGACTCTCTCTCTCTCTCTCTCTCTCTCATCTAGTCACTGCCTCTTTCCCTTGCTCCTCTGGCCTAGGCATGAGAATGCCTCTCCACTGTCACCAGCTTCAGGGTACTGCACCATCTCTGTTCTTCCTAAACTCTGCTCATACCTTTGTAAATAGTCCTCTTATTAACCTCCGCTCACATTACGCTGGTTTGCTGCTGGGACCCTGACTCATACCTACCTATTTCACATCTCTCCTTGGAATTCTCATAGTCATCACAAACATGACATGTCCAAAACATGACTTCTGATTTTCCTGCATACCTCTCCTTCTCCCCACTTTCTGCTGACTCTGTGAATGTAAGCATCACCAGGCCAAGTGCACAA
This sequence comes from Equus caballus, assembly GCF_041296265.1. Classification (NCBI taxonomy): domain Eukaryota; kingdom Metazoa; phylum Chordata; class Mammalia; order Perissodactyla; family Equidae; genus Equus; species Equus caballus. The sequence goes on along the minus strand of NC_091710.1, from coordinate 34,234,991 downwards.
GGCAGACGCTTGGGAGTCCCACAAGATTTCTCCATCTCCCTCATCCCACTCTCCTTCGCCTTATTTATCGCTAAGTGTAAATTCAGCTTCACAAAGCTGACTTCTTCTTAGTCTTTAGATCCCAGCTTAAGTGTTACTGTCTTCAAAAATCTTCCTCTATGCAACTGAGAAAGGGCCTTCCGTCCCTTTATTCTTTTTCCTCATACCAGTTTGTTTACTTCTTAGGAAGCAATATCACTTAGGAAGTGATTATCTATTTTACTTGAGAGTTATGTCCCTTTGGTAGAGAAGGATGACTCTGAACTATGAAGGACAATGAATATGACTCTTAAGGTCACCCAGCTTGGAGGCCAGTTTTTCCTGGGCTTCATCCAACATGACAGAGTTAATCTTTGAAGTTCTAGGTCTGTATCCGCATAAACCTCTTCACGGTACAGTACCCCTCCGAGCCTCATGGGAAACAAGCTACTGGCTTTATGCGTCTACTGTACATTGGTAGAAATAAATTACATGACACCTAGGATTTCATAAGAACTCAATTCTATTCACTGCAAGTCTAAAGATTTGTCTTTGGCTGGACCTTTGTTTCAAATACACTCCACATATAAAGGCAACTTTAAAAAGATACATTCTAGATGTTTAAAATGCCAGATTCATGATTTAATTATTTGGCTCAGCCAGTGAACTACAAGTTCAGAAAGCAAAAGAAACAAACAAAAACTTAAGTGAAAGAAAACATTTCTAAGACAAATTGCCTTCCTTGTGTTGAAAGTCCTCATATACAGGGAGTCAGACAGAAAACAGAAATAGATCTGCGTGTTATCAGAACTGAACTAAAACATTTACCCTTTTCCTCCCTGTGGAACATTGCCTGAAAGAAACACCCATCATATTGGATGTATGGATTCAGGGCTGAGGAATCATCATGGTCTTTAGTGTCTCACATGTATTGATTTTATCTCCTTGAAGCCTTGGGATTGAACCAAGCAAAGGGAATCAATACTTTGTATGCATTCCTCTGGATGTTCAGGGAAATATACAGAGAGGGGAAAAGGATAAAATGAGAGAATAACTAGTCCATTCCGTGAACATTTATCAAGTGTTATGGTTAAGGCACTGCTCTAGGGTCTGACTATCCAAAGATAAATAAGATGGAGTCCATTCTATCCAAGAAATTGTCATCTGGATCTGAAACTTCCTTCAAAATATAAAGCACTATAGAAATGCCAGTTTTCTATAATATTGGTTTATTGCATATGCGGTGAAGGAAAAATAACAGCCATATATGCAGAGAATAAGTATGATGCGTTGAACTGTGTCTCCTAAATTCGTATGTTGAGGTCCTAACCCCAGTACCTCAGAATGTGACTGTATTTGGAAATAGGATCTTTACAGAGGTAATGAAGCTACAATGCAGTCATTAGGGTCGGCCCCTAATCCAATAGGACTGTCCTTCTGTCCTTATAAGAAGAGGAAATTTGAGACAGACATCCATTAAGGGAAGACCATGTGGATGTGAAGATGGCCGTCTTCAGGCCCAGGGGAGAGACCTGGAATAGATCAACCCTCCCAGCATCTTGATTTCCGACTTCCAGCCTCTAGAACTGTGAAACAGTAGATTTCTGTTGTTTATGACACCCAGTTTGTGGTAGTTTGTCCAAGCAAAGTAATACAACAAACCAGGGTAAAAAGAATCCAGTAGCAAATTGGGGCACCAAGTTTAGGGAAAGATGTGAATGTGGTTTGACTCTCATTCCTCCTCAATGACCCTCTTCTGATACTCTGCCGAAGACGCTGGACATCATTTCCTTCCTGGACCAGTTCTTAAAAAACAACAAAGAACAGGGGCTGGCCCCGTGGCCAAGTGGTTAAGTTCGCGCGCTCCACTGCAGGCGGCCCAGTGTTTCGTTGGTTCGAATCCTGGGCGTGGACATGGCACTGCTCATCAAACCACGCTGAGGCAGCATCCCACATGCCACAACTAGAAGGACCCACAACGAAGAATATACAACTATGTACCGGGGGGCTTTGGGGATAAAAAGGAAAAATAAATTTAAAAATCTTTGAAAAAACAACAACAACAGAACAAAGAGTGAAGGATGGCACTAGAGCCTATTTTTCTGGAAGCCTCTCTGTGAGCTCCCAGCAATTTCAGAAGCGTTTCCTTTACTCCTTGGTTCTAAATTCCTAAGCAGCCCGTTCACTGTTAGAGCAGGAGCCCTTCTCTGTGGAAATGTGCTGATTTGGATACCATAAGCTACTTGAGGCCTGTCTCTCCATGTGACTAGGCTAGAGGTAATCAGAACATCAGGGAGATGGCTCATACAGCTGATTGCTTCTCTTTCTCAGGAGAACCCTGACAAATACCCTATGCACCGGCACAGTGGGGATGGACAGTTGATTAACACTGAGTTTCAGGTACCTTGACTCTGGTTTGGTGCCCGCTTTCCAGACTATAAACCAGAGCAGTTGTTCTGTTCACTGCCACGTTATTCATAACATTTTGGGGGAGTAAGTTCTTTTCCTTACACATTCAACTTTTCGAGTGACAGTTTTAAAGTGCCATGAGCCAAGAGCAAAGTTCAGTCTATCAAAATACCTTTGAATGTACTGTTCTTTCCACTGTGCTGCTCTGTTCCTCTTATATAGGAAATATCCTCATCCAACCTAGGAAGTTTACTGCTGAAGCCATGTATCTGTTGTCCCCCCAGTGTGAATGTCATGTGTTTATCAAGTCCACTTGATTCCTCCCACGCACTCAAATTCTATATTCTGGGAATTAAGCTGAGGACAGTTTCCTCTTCCTTAAACCCCCAGAGTGTGCGTGCTGGCTTCAGTAAACAATTTAAATGCAAACTGGTCTTCTCAGGGAAGCTGTGTGAATGCTTCATGCTTTGGCTATACAGAGCCAAAGAAAAATACCCACAATGTGACATCTCAGCTTTTCCCTATCTGACATTATGAATGCTTACTACCTTCCATGGAGGCCCTGGGTGGAAGGTTACAAAACAGGATAAATTTTCATCTACAAAGAAATGAGCTGCTATTACAGAATAGAAATTATACATTGGTTAGGATTTCAGCTCCTTTTATTTCTCTTTGTGAGCTTAATTATACTAAAAAAACTGAATGGAAAACTTAAAGGAAAGTATTTGAGAAATTAAGATTTGGGCTACAAAGACAACTTTCAGTGTATTCACTTAATATTGATTTTAAGCAACAACATGGTTTTGATCAGATCTTTCTTTTTTTTGAGGAGGAGGATTAGCCCTGAGCTAACTGCTGCCAGTCCTCCTCTTTTTTTTTGCTGAGGAAGACTGGCCCTGAGCTAACATCCATGCCCATCTTCCTCTACTTTATATATGGGATGCCTACCACAGCATGGCTTTTGCCAAGCGGTGTCATGTCTGCACCCGGGATCCGAACCGGCAAACCTGGGACCACCGAGAAGTGGAACGTGCAAACCTAACGGCTGTGCCACCGAGCCAGCCCCTGACAAGATCTTTCTGATTGCAGTCTTCGCTCCTTCTCCCATGCCCACCACTGGCTACTGGTTCAGCAAGGAGTGACAGAGCCACTGTTTAATGGGGTTCTCAAAGGATAAAGAAACACTCAAAGCAAGGGATCAAGCAGACCCAGCAAGACAGAAAGCAAGCCCCATTTCAAGAAACCAAAGATCTGGAGGTAAGGATTGAAGCTGATATAATGCTAAGAATCTGTGAAGAATAGAAATAAAGTGACCAGCAAGAATGCACCCTGGTCTTCCTAGCTTCACTTTGCAGTGTGTGAATTTACTCTAAGTATAAGGCTTTCAGAGAATGGCAAAGGAAACCTGGACAGCTCTTCTTCAGCTTTCCTGATCTTCTCTATGATTTCCTGTTAGCTTTCCCACCCTTGGCTGCCACCCACCCCCATACTATTCCAGGCAGTAGGCAGCCAAGGCTGGTTACTCACACATTGCTTAGAGCATGCTGGTGGTGTAAAACTGAGTCAGGCAGCTGTGAAAACCTACTGCTCCCTGTGACTCTGACTTGCCTTTTCCTTATTAAAATGTGTTGTTCCCCCTCAAGTGTTCCCCACAGCCCCAGGCTTGCTATGATTCACGCGATTTTCGAATGTGAAAAATGTCCCTGTGATAGAAATGCAGGACCAACTTGTTAAAGTTTATATGGGGGTCTATTTTCAGGAGACAAAATGTAGCCAAGACACCAGGTGAGAGTTCAGAAAGGAAGATGGCACAACAATGATGGAGATGTGGTAGTCAGGCCAAAAAGATGTGGAAGCCGGGAAATGTAAGATGAAGCTTCGTGTATCTAATGCTTAAGATGCTTGAGATGAGATCCTGGAGAGTTGCTAAATGTGACATATACATTTGGCTTTAAACATTTTAGAGCCAACCCAAAAGGGAACCATATAATAAGTTACATGACTGGGGAAGGGGTGCTTCCAGAGGGGCTGTTGCTCTTTGAATAGAGATTAGAGAAAAACCCATCCTCCCACCACCCTTATCGCCCCCCACCCCCCGACTGCCTCTGAGAACACACAAAGAAGGCTGTGTAGTAGAGGGACCATATTTTCTAACGTCCTGACAGTAACAGCATCAGCAGTCAGCAAGGGCTGGGACCACAGGGATATACTAATAATCAATGGTATCTGCCCTCAGAATTTTTATGATTTAATAAGAAGGGGGAATAGCATATGATTTAGTGGGTAGAGGGAATTAAATGGATGGCCTTGGATGAGCATTTCTAGAGCAGGGGGATTTTTTTAGATTTAAAGTTTGAATATTTACCATCTATATAAAGTGAAGTGTTCTGCATCGTGACCTGCGGCCTCTCCAGTAGGTTCCTTCTGAAAAACATCAAGTGGCTAAAAGAGAAATGACCTGAGAAAGAGAGAAAATGTATCTTTGCTGGGATTACAATAATTCATACTTTCGGGAAAAGCATGAAACCCATGAGACAGAATCGTGCCTCTTCAGTGAAGCATGTAGGAAGGAGCATGAACTCAAAGGAAACAGATCACAGGGGGAGAAGTGAAAGGCTGAACTCGAGGCGAGGAAGACCATTCCCAGCACTGAGCAGAGCAGCTCATCAGAGGAAAACACCGGAAACTTGCCTGGGCGATGCAGCCCCCACTGCAGAGGACACATTCCTTCCACATGAACAACAGCAACATCGTGCTAGGGTAAAGGGGAGGAGAAAACAAGGCCAGAATTCATTCCAGAGAAACTTTCTCCAGTGAGTGGCATATTTCCTCCACGGCAAGGTGATTTTCTCAGTGGGTCCTCCAAGCCGTTCTTTCAAGTTATGTATGATTTCTTTGTGTTTTATTTTTACTTGTGGGTTTTTTTTTTTCCCTAGCTACCTGTTTTAGGTGAATACTGATATAGATGAAAAATGTTAGTGTGCTCTAGAGGTGGGTCTGGAATACTCCAAAGCAGAAGCGACAGCCAGCTTCTGGATGTCGATGTAAATTGGGTATTGCAGCCAGGGTAATAGAAGTGTCAGATTACAGATAACCTCAGTTCCATCCTTGCCCCCTTCTCCCACCAGCCTCTAGGCAGAACAAGCAGCAGCTAGTAACATCAGTTCTCCCACGTTGGCCCTCATGGGGCAGAGTGGCTTCCTCTCTCCTCCCTAGCTGCTCTTAGGTCATTTCCCCCAGTGCCTTGCTATTCCTCTTGGAAGACTAGTGAGGTACCATCCTCCCTGGAAAGGGTAAGGTAGCAGTCCTTTCAGATACAAAGAACCGTGCCTTCTCCTCTCTTCTCTTCCCAGCTTTCCAGAGGTATTCCAATTCTACCTTAGCCAGATTCTCACTGGAAACTTCAACCATCCCCATTTCTCCCCATGAATTACCAATGCTCGCATTGGGTGTACAAACTTGACATCTCCCAATTTGGGGTCATCTCACTACTGGCTCACTTCATCACTCTTGCTCACATCAGTCTGTTTTTTATGGTTACCACAGGGCTTAAAATTGTTCGAAATTATCTTGTACCTTAATTAAAAGTTGATTATCTATTCTTCACCCTCTAGAATATAAGGGCCAGGAGGGCAAGGACTTTGCTTGTCTTGTTAACTACTGTGTTTTCAGTGTTTAGAATGGTGTTAGGCATATAATTGGTACACAATTTTTTTTTTAATAGTTGAAATTAGAGGGTAGAGTTGATTGTCAATCAGAGAACTTGGGAAAATAGGACATTCTATTGAGTGCTTCCAGAGAGGAAGTTAGAGTAGCCAGAGGTCACCAGGGGGCTGGAGAGCTGAGGAAAGTGGAACATTAAGGTGTGGAAAGGAGCCCAGAGTAGAGGTTCTCAAAGTGTGGTCTAGGGGGAGGTGGGGGGTTGTCCCCGAGACCCTTTCAGGGGGTCTGTAAGGTTAAAACTATTTTCATAATAATATTAAGATGTTGACTTTTTCACTGTGTTGACATTTCCACTGATGGTGCAAAAGCAATGGAGGGTAAAACTGCTGTCTCCTTGGCATGTACCAAGGCAGTGCCACCCAATTGTCACCACACACTCCCAGTAAAACAGATTCCAGTTTCATTTAAGAATGTCCTTGATAAATCAGTAAAACTTATTAGTAAATTTTATTAAATCTCGACCTTTGAGTACATGTCACTGTGTGGTGAAATGGGAAATACACAGAAAGCATTTCTACTGAATAGTAAAATTGGTTTTCATGAGGAAAAGCACTTGGCAATTGAATTGTGAGCTGAACTATCCTTTTTTTTTTCCCATAGAGCACATTTTTATTTTAAAGAATGAAAGACAAACTATAGTTGTTTAGACTTGGATATTTGACAGATATTTTCTCGAAAAGAATAAAGTGAGCTTGTTACCTCAAGTAGAACAAAACAACTGACAGTGGCCATTGCCAATGACAACATTTTAACTTTCAAGAGAAAATGAGGATGGCAAACTTGTGTCCATCACAGTAAGCTTGACAGCTTCCTTATAGAGACTACTCTGATGAGATTGGTGTGCCATATTAATAATGTGATTTTTTGGTGTTGTGTAGTAGAATATGTCAACATTTGGAACATCTATATAACTCAGTGAACCAAAATTTTCCAAATGTTACAAAATCATGCCTGGGTAAATGATCCGTTCAAAGTACAAAATAGATCCATAGATTTCATATAAGAGAGTTTAAAAAGTTCATTGATAATGTTGCAGATTACACATTGAAATTACCTTTTAAGAAGCTAGTACTTAATTGAGTTTGGGTGTGGTATCAAAGAATATGCAAAATGATCTTAAGCAACTGTTAAAATACTCCTCCCCCACACAGAGGCTGATTTTTCTTCATAAACTTCAAGCAAAACAAGATATTACAACAGACTGAAGGTAGAAGCAGAGTAGATATGAAAATCCAGCCCTTTTCCATTGACCTCGACATTAAAAAGATTTGTAGAACGTAAATGACATCGCTCTCCTCACGAAACTATTTTTGTTTTGGAAAATACTTATTTGTCATAATTTATGTTAACATGTAGTGCATCATTATTGTGACTTTTAAATAAGTCAATATTTAAAAATTTTTTCACTGTTAATTTCTAAGACGATAAACATTGATAACCCATATTAAAAAAAAAAAAAGGCTATGCGGACGCTTCAATTTTTAAGAGTGTGAGTGGGTTCTGAGACCAAATGTTTGGAGAACCTCTGACCTAGATTAGGCTTAAGAGAACTCAGCAGTGGCTCCCAAGAAAATGAAGCATTTTCTTTCCACTTTTTTCTTTCTTTGAGGCCAGGTCCACACCAATGAAGTGAATTAGAAAAACTCAAGGAAGAGCATCAACCTTTCCAGAGGCTCCTTTGTGCGATTGGACCTCTACTCTCACTTTTTCCTCAGAACCACCCTGTGAGATAGTAGTTATTCAACCCCATTTTGCCAGAAGAAGAAAGAGGCTCAGAAGAGTCAGGTATCTAGCCCAAGATCACACAGCTAATAAGTGGGTGGCATAACCACAGATCTGCCCAGCACTTCCCATCCAACCAAAATACATCTCATAGTTATTGGAAATGTTCGGGTCCAAAATACTTTCACCTAAAATATCAGTTTAACCGAGGTAAACTGTGGCTTTGATGTATTTGAATAATCCCAATGACTGCCTTGGCATGCACTTCCCTGGGCTGGCAAAAACAATGGTGTCACAGAATCGTCACCAAATTTCCTGCAAAACTCTATACACTAGCTGGGCCTCTCTTTAAACTTCTTGGAATAATTCTTCTTCCTAAGGAAAAAGGGTGTGGGTGTGTGTGTGTTCTCCCTTCTGTTTTTGTTCTGGCATTCTTTTGTGAGCATGGAACTGATTACTAAATAGGGTCAAACAGCTTGAGTTGGGCTTCCTGTGGCCATGTGAACAGCGCCGATTTCCAGGCTTTCGTTTGATATGTTATCTGTGGCGGCGGTGCCCGCCGCTGAAGTTTCAGATGGCTTCCTTCAATTTCCTGCATTGTTAGACTGGTGGATGTGTGTGCACATGTGCACGTGGAGAGAAAAAGGAGGATGTTTCTCGGTGGATTTCCTTGGGTTTTTTGCAGCTTTTCAGTCAGACATTAAGAGGGCCACATGTTTTTGTGGAAAGAGCACTGGTTAGCACCAATGTGGGTTTAGTGCTCTGTCTGCCGCTAATTATCTACATAGTTTGCAGCAAATCATTTGCTTCTCAGGCCCAGTTCTGCCTCCCTATAAGGCTCCTTCCAGCTCTGAAATTTTGTAACTCTGAGTTCTCCTCACTGTCTCATTTCCAGACTCACAACATTTCGTTGTTCTGAAACATTTGTTTTTCTTTCTGATTTTACTTTCCATGTGTTCTTCGTCCTCTTCCATTTCCCTTTTTATCCCTCATTATAGCCTCTTATATTTAAGTTCTAGAAATGGTCATCTTTGACCAGCTCATCCTATTCAGCGCCTGTTATCTCTAAATAATATTACGAATGGTCGACTTTTTCTTAGAAAGAAGATCCAGAATATGTTCACTTCCTGTTCTGATAGGGGGGCGTCTAGAGTCGGGAGACTGGATTCTGTCAGGATCCTCCCTCAGTCCATAATAGAGCCCCAAGATGCTGGGCTGGCGGCCACTTCTCCAGCTGCTCTGCTTTTATTAAATTCAGTTAGATTTAAGGTCGCGGGATAATGGCATATTTAATTCAGCTGCTTTGATGTACCAGTGTGAACATTTAAAATGGAAGCAGAACGTCAAACTTCTGTGTTCCACAACCTTCTGTTGTCCCACACGCTGCCGGCTTCCCAGATCCTCCACCAATGGGTTTAGCGCCACCTAGTGATGTGACGGGCTGATGCTTTGCTGCCCGCTTCCTTCGATGCTTGACCAAGAAAACCTGTTGACTGTGAAATTCGCGCAAACAAGGATTTAAACAAAATACTGGGAACATTTGCAGAGATTTTACATAGTCTATCAGAAGCTCAAATTTATTAACCACGCAAATGTGTGTAAGTTACAGCATCCCTGAGACCATGCAAAGCGAAGATTTATGGATGTGTTCACTTTAGAAAGGAGTCACGTTCAGTTTTTAACTTTTCAGCGCGTTCTTAGTGTGGGATCCAAATGTTGTATGCTGGTAATTTATGCTCTTGTGGAAAACATGAGCAAGTTGCGTAATTTTTCTCCGCCTCAGTTTCTCTTTTTCTCATCTGTAGAAGACAATTTGTAAGAACTCTTCCAGCCCTTTAAAAACTTTCAACTAACCACAAACACTGCAAGGCTGTGATTTACTCTAGTGATTGTCAGTCTTAGGATTCACGAGTCTCTCCATCCTCCAAGAGTTTAATGTTAACCAGAGGTGCAGAAATAATGTCAAAAGTTGTCATTTATTAGATACTGCTACATCTCACATATTGTTTTAGGAATGGTACACACCTTCCCTTTTTTATTTAATCTTTAAAAAATTCTGGCTGAGGAAACTCTGCAAGAGAAATACTATTAGGCTCATTTTCCAGATAAGGGATCGAAGGCTACCACACCCTACTCTCCCTGTTTGCAAACTAGTAAGAAAAATAAGAGAGAAGCAAGTGAAAAATATGCTCTTCTCATTATAACTCATCATAGCGCATTTACAGAGTAGAGCGCAGTGCAATTTGCTGTATTCCAACAATGCCAAATGTAAAGGATTCAAGCCACGTTAGGAGAGATATTTCTCTATCTTTCACAGACTCCTAAAGCTGCTGTCATAAGGCAACTGTTAGAGAAGTAGTTAAAAAATATATGTTTTCCAAGGATTCAGGGAGAAACTCACATTTTTAAAGCTCTAGCATGTTGCCCGGACCTCAGGCAGATGACAGAGTTCCATCAGTACCATTACAGGAACACCTCTGGGGTACCCAAGGCATGGCATCATAACAGAATTCTATTTATTTTTGTTGATTGGTTTGTTTGGGCCTTCCTTTTATCTTTTTTTTTTTTTTTTTTGAGGAAGATTAGCCCTAAGTTAACATCTGCTGCGAATCCTCCTCTTTTTGCTGAGGAAGACTGAGGAAGTAACATCCATGCCCATCTTCCTCTACTTTTTTATATGTGAGATGCCTACCACAGCATGGTGTGCCAAGCCGTGCCATGTCCACACCTGGGATCCGAACCAGCCAACCCCAGGCTGCTGAAGCAGAACGTGAGAACTCAACCGCTGTGCCACCAGGCCGGCCCCTGGGTCTTCCCTTTTAAAAGCTGGGCAGCCTTTCCCAAAGTGTGTTCTGTAGAATACATTTTATGTGGAAAACAAAGCTTCCAGATCTAATGGGATGGGAACCACCGGGTTGAGTAAAATTAAATGGGTTTCTTGGCTCCAGTGTAGGACTTCTTGAAACAATTTGAATGTCAATGTGTACTTTTTATTTAATTTATAAATTAACCATATTTTAAGATTTACATCAAATAACTTCCCAGTAGCTGGGGATAAAGCAGAAAGTCTAACTCTGCTCCCTATCACAGGGCTAGGAGCCCTGTGAGCGAACCACTGTTGATTTTCGTGTGTGTCAATGTCCAAAAACATCCTAGTAGCATCACCTTACTTGTGTGGGATAGCGCATTAATTCTGAGGATTGTTGAAAAAATTCTCTCTGGCTATCATCTGGCAACCCTGGTCTACACTTTCGCAGAGCAACCCCGAGTCCAGTAGCTGCCGCCCCCTGGAGGTGGGGTTGCGCTCTCCAGGTTGCATGCGCCTCCCTGCAGCCTGTCCTTAGGTTCCCCACTTCATTCCTGTAGGCATTGGGGTTTGTTACCAATGGTTTGGATGAATGATCAACCCACGCTGAGCTGATGTCCAAATGGACTTTCCTATATTACAGAAATTAGTTATGAAATTTTAGGGCATAAATTGTATGTTTAAGAAGTCCGTTAAGAATTCTTCTAGGCTGCTAAATACTTTTTGGGACATCCTACATGCTGACTCATTGACTCTTACCGTTGTAGTAATAACATCTTTACTATGTGCTGGGCACTTTACATATACTAATTTGACTAATTGTCCCAGCAACCCTATAAAGGTAGGTGCATGTAACATCTATGATTTATAGAAGAGAAATTGAGCCAAAGATTGGTTAAGAACCTTTTATGCCTAGACCACAACTTCCAGGATCTCTTAACCCCCACTGCTGTCTCCCCTCATTGGCCTTTGGTACTCTCCAGGACCTCAGCTTCTCAGAACTTCAGCTGATGCTGACACAGCCTTGCTGCTCATTCACTGACCAGTGGTACCTCCCCTCCCTCCCCCAGCTCCCACCTCCCACTCCCACCCTCAGCTCACTGGCCTGAGCATGACACACTTTGAACAAGCTTCAGCTCAAACTCTATAAGAAGTTTCTATATTAAGATACAAAGTGAAAGAAACAAAAAGCAAACTTTTCTCTACCCTCTGACTTCAGTTATGGGAGAAGTGCATGGAAAGAGGACTGGAAGGAGAGATGGTGATGAGATTGTGTTAGAGTTGTAGGGTAATGGATGATTTTTTTCTTTTTTATTGATTTTCTGAAATATGGCTATATGAGTTATTATATGGCAGAGATTCACCTTTTTTATGAATTTAAAAATTTCTTTCTAAAAACTGAAAGACATCAACTCAGATGGTGACCATACAATATCATGAAATATGAAGTAATCTTTACAATAGTTACAATTTGTCAATTGATCAATAGTTGCTATTTACCTTACATATATAATCTTGAATCCCATAAAAACTCACTAAAGTAGCTCTCACGTGCTCTTTTTGAAGTTGAAGAAACCAAGGCATAGACAAAGCCAATGATTTTTCCAAGACCACATAGCTGGAAGTGGGATTTACAATCGCCAGGTTCACGTGACTTCAAAGTGCCCTCTCAGGTAAGCACATGCCCACAGTGCCTGGATTTCTATGGGTTGTTTTCACACAGATCTTCTCAGTCGCTCATCATCATTCAATCATGATCATTAATCTGGTAGAAACAGTTATTATGATCCCCATTTTCCTGTCACCCACAAATTTTGTTACTGTATCAAGATGCTATGAAGAGTGGCAGAAACGTTACAAGAATCTACAGCCTCTGACAGTGCTCCTGGGTCCAGCTTCTAACATTAATTCATTAGCAGGTGTGCTGACCTGTCCGAGATGGCCCCCAATCAACCCTGCCTCCTGGATTCATGCTCTTGTGTAGTTTTCTTCCATATCTTACCAAGGTGGTTCTGTTCAACCTACGGACAGGTCCACATGGTGAGGAACTGGGGCCACCAGCCAACAACCATGTCGTTGAGTCATCTTAGAAGTAGTTCCTCCATCCTCATCAAGCCATCCAAGTGACACAGTGCCAGCTGATATCTTGACTACAGCCCCATGAGAGACACTGAGTCATACCCATCCACCCACTTCTGAATTCCTGACCCACAGAAACTGAGATGATAAATTGCTTTCAACCAATAAGTTTTGGAGTAATTTGTTACATAGCAATGAATAACATAGACATTTCAGATAATGTCTTTAGTTCACAGGACTTCAGACAGAGAGGAACTCTACTTGGAGATCTGCGCTTAAAGACTACACCTAAGGAGATTCGCCTGCACTGGGACCTGATTTAAAGGATGACGTCCTGGACTCCAGAGCTGATGCTGTATAGGCTTGAGACTTTTGGGAGGTATTGAGAAGGATGACAGTATTTTGCAAGTGGGAGGAATATGATGGTTAAAGTATGTCCACAAAGTATTTAACATTATTTTCAAAAAGTAGAGTGTAATTCCCCTCCCCTTGAGAGTGGGCTGGACTTAGTGACTCACTTCTAATGGATAGAATTGAGCAGAAGTGACAGTGTGTGACTTCAGAGGCCAGGTCATAAAAGTCACTGTGTCTTTCTGCTTGCTCTTCCTTGTGGATGCTGAACTCTGGGGGGACGTTGTGAGCAGTCTTATGGAGAGGCCCACATGAAACCCAGGCCTTCTGCCAACAACCATTTGAGTGAATCCTTTGGCAAGTGGATCCTCCAGCCCCAGTCAAGCCTTCAGATGACTCCAGGCCCAGTCAGCATCTTAACTGCAACCTCATGAGAGAACCAGAAACCCAGTTCAGAACTACCCACCCAAGTCACTGCCAGATTCCTAATCCTCAGAAACTGACTGAGAAAATAAATGTTCGTTGTCTTAAGTTACTAAATTTCAGGGTAATCTGTTTGGTAGAGACAGATAATTAACACATCGGTGGTGAAAAATTACCTGATAATATTTTTATGTTTGGATTAGAAAGAAAGTTTTAGATAAATCCAAGAAAATTCTTTTCATACTACAGTCATGGAAACTTCGAGTCATTTGCCATGATTCTTGCTCCTGTCCTTTCAGTATGAGCCCAAAAGTTCCTGTTGTCTTTATTATTTAATTTTCCCCCTACATTTTCTCTGTTTGGTAGCTGTCAAGGAGCTACACACATACAGAGAGAGAGAGAGCACAGAAACATTGGAGAGATAGAAACAATATTACACAAAGGTAGCCACACTGGTATGTATATACCATATTAACATTATATATTTATTGATATATATCTGTATATACCTATATTTTTATATATACATATGTATCTATATATCTGTGTGCATGTATATATACACAAATATATATACAATTGAGTGATCAAGTACAAAAAATAAATCTCTAAGAATGTACACACGATACAAAAGAGTCTTTAATTTTGGGTTCAGGTTGAATATTCCATCCACAAAGTTCCATGAGGCCATCTGGGTTTGGAACTGGCTCCTCTACCCTATTCGATTCCATTGTCCTCAGCTCCTCCAGGGGGCGGGGCCCGGAGGAGGGGCCTGAGGAGCATGAGGGATGAGTAGGAGTCTGGCCTTCAGCAAGGACTGTTTCTCTCCTGACTGATGGGAAACTTCTCCTCTTGGGCCCCTCCTCTCTTTCTCCCACTCCCTGCCCCTTCCACCCCTTCCTTTCTATTTCTCTCTTTTCTGGCCTCCAGTTCAGGGTTTCAGTCATTTTGATTCTCTGTGTGTGAGTGTACGGCGTGTGTGTGTGTGTGTGTGTTTGGAGGGGGTCATTGGGCAGTGTTGAGCGCTGCAGGAGGAGGCGGTATGAAAAGAGGCCCCTTCTTGGTTTGGCCTTAGGGTGGAGTAGCTCCAACAATTAGACTTTTCTTCCTGCCAATATTTATTGCTCCTTTGTGATACCAGGCTAAAAGATGTCTCTTTCTTCGTTTAGATTGCTTCCCAAGGCTCTCTTTTGTTACCCTTACTTTGATTTAGGCAAGGCCCCCCAGGGTGGGTGCAGGGTGTGTGTGTGTATGTGTATATGTGTGTGTGTGTGTGTATCCAGGAAGGGGGGCAGTGGCCTGGTAGTGGGGAGCTATTTGCCATGCAAATAAATAACTGCAATGTTCTGTGATAGGGGTGTTGCCTGTCCACTGTCTGAAAGGCCACCAGAAAAACTTGTTGATTCCACAAAGCTGTTTGTTAGATCTACTGCCGTGGTGGAGAACATCACCTTGACAGTCTTAGTAGTGGCTCAGAAAAGGAAATTAGGGCAGGGTACTTATTTCAGGGCCTGGGCTGGGTGATTTTAAGGTGAGTCTTGCAAGGTGGGATCAACACTGGGCAGAGGTTTGCCTTCCTAGCTTTCTCTGGATTGGTGGGCACAGTGACGTAAGGGCCTCGAGGCCACTCTTGATGCTCAAGCTGTGAGTCTGGCTAAGTAAATTATTTACTTGGTTCACAGTCTTTTCTTCTAGGAACATGTATTTCCTAAAGTGAGCAGCTGGCTCATTTCTGTGTGGTCTTTGTCGTATTTAATGAGGCACAGGGAATGACGTTGGTTTCAGTTCCTGGGTTCTACAAAAGTGGTGGCATAAAGGAAGGAGGAATCAGTTCCGGGGAGGAGAGGGTCAGGGGTGAAGAGGGTGGGGCCGGGAAAGACTTCACAGAAGAGGAGGCACCTGAGCTGGGGACGGAAGCGTGAATGTGAATTCTCCAGAGATGCAAGCTGGGAAAGCATCTAGAGCGTTTCTCAAACTTGAATGTTCATACAGATCAGGCGGGGATGTTGCTGAAATGCAGATTCCGATTCTGCAGCTCTGGGTTCCCTGGGGAGGGCGATGCTACTGGTCTGTGGACCACACTTTGAGTAGTTAGATTCTAGATCAACAGAGAGATGTACAAAGCCATGGGGGCGTGAACCAATCAGGTGTCTTCAGGGAACACCATCAGTGTGCCATGCAGGTAGTATTGAGAAAGTGCAGTGAGGGATGAGATGGGAAGGGTGCGCCCCGACTGAGGAAGCCTTGTATGCCGCTTGAGGAGTCGGGGCTCCGTCAGCCGGAGTTCCCAACCACCGCTGCACATTAGAGTCGGCTCAGAAGCCGAAAATCTGAACTGGTGGGTTCTGCATGGATCCCGTTCACTGGTATGTACTAAAATCTCCAGGGCTGTTTCTCATCTGCTGCGAGGCTGAGGACCACTTCTGGAAGTGAAGGAGAGCCCTGGAAAGGTTTGTAAAGCTGGTTTGCGTTTTAAGTGACTGACAGCCACGTGGAGCTGCGGTGGATGAAACGGCACGGGAGGAGGCCTGAGTCAACTGAGGGGGAGCTCTGGGGAATTCGTTTAGCTGTTGAATTAACTTGGATTAGAAAACTGGGCCTGAGGGAATGAGAGCGCCTGGTTCAGGGAGGAGAGAGCCAAGTTCTGGAAATTTACTGCTCTGGGCTTGAGATGTTTCCCAAGGATGTGTGGCCTGTAGCACACTTCGTCCCTGGGCTTCCGGTAATGGCATGGCACCATCATCACCTGATGAGGACACCAGAACCACAGTGGGCACAGTATCCGGGTCGAGGGGGTGAGGACATGAAAATCAGTGGAGACACGTCCCAAGTTTGCCTCGGCCTGGCCCTGACCTGACCTAAAACCTTTGGGCAATTCTCAGTTGGATATGTTATTGGAAAAATGTCTTCATATAAATTAGAAATTCAGAATTTGACCTGCTGATGCTATAAATGCTAGCTTCCTATATTTCTTTCAATTTTAAGTGTTTTTTTTTTTTCCTAGCCAATATGGAACTCTGATGGTTTTACAGTTAGAAAGGAAAAGAACAAATGTCTTAACTTCATTACTCACCAGTTGTTCTTGTTGTCCTGTGTGTCCTTTAAAACAGGATGTCTGCGGGCCGGCCTCATGGCCTAGTGGTTAAGTTCAGCACACTCTGCTTTGGTAGCTCGGGTTCAGCTCCCAGACACGGACCTACACCACTCATCAGTGGCCATGCTGTGGTGGCGCCCCACATACAAAATAGAAGAAGACTGGCACAGATGTTAGCTCAGGGCATATCTTCCTCAGAAAAAAACAAACAAACAAACAAACAAACAGAAAACCCCCCAAGATGTCTGTGCTACACGTTTGGATAGTATATTACATTTTACCCTGTGCTAGGGGCCCTCCTGGACAGCTGTTTCCTTTCCTGATGCTTGAAATTCAAATACAGGCTATATCTTATTTGAATCGCCTGGAACTGTTATCATTAAGAGGCAAGTAATTTGCTTAAGCCAGTAACTCTTAGCAGCAAGAGGTGGAACATAGGAGTGGGAGGGATAACACTCAAAGAAAGGAAGCCTTTGCTCTCTTGATCTCCTCCTGGTCCAAGCTAGCCAGGCCCTCTCTAGTTTTCCTTTGGGCCCTGAGGGCTTTCTCATTGGGCAGACAGCAAAGGGGAATCCCCCTCAGCTGTTGAAGGAGGGGGTCCGTTCAAAACCTGAAGACCAAGGCAGTCAATTCTTGGTTTTCCAACTCTAAAACTCCTGTGTAGGTGAAAGGGAAAGTGTATTCTCTTAAAATTATTTTATTGAGGTTATGTTGGCTTTTAACACTGTGTAATTTCAGCTGTACATTATTATTTATTAGTTTCAGTAGAGACTGCATCATGTTCATCACCCACAGACTAGTTTTTATCCGTCACCATACATATATGCCCCTTTACCCCTTTCGCCTTTCCCCCACCCCCTTTCCCTCTGGTAACCACCAATCTGTTCTCTGTTTCTATGTGTTTGTTTGTTTATCTTCCACATATGAGTGAAATCATATGGTATTTGTCTTTCTCTGTCTGACTTATTTTGCTTAACATAATACCGTCAAGGTCCATCCATATTGTCGAAAATGGCACGATTTTATCTTTTTTATGGCTGACTAGTATGCCATTGTGTATATACATACCATATCCTCTTTACATTCATTGATGGGCACTTGGGTTGCTTCCATGTCTTGGCTATTGTGAATAATGCTGTGATGAACACAGGGGTGTGTAAGTCTCTTTGAATTGTTGATTTCATGTACTTTGGATAAAAGTGTATTTTTTTCTCACCCCCATACTAGACCCCCCCAGGCTGGGAGGAAAGCAAGACCTATCAGGTGTAGGCAATTAAAGGCTGCAGGGCCCCCCCACCCTGGGCTCACCTCCCAGCCCCATGAGCCCAAGGCTGACTGCATTGTCTCCGTGCTGGTGAACACTGGGTACTGCAGAGCCAAGAACCAACTGTAGCCCATCAAATATTTATTGAGTGATTGTCGTATGCCAAATGCTGTTCTTTGTGTGGGAGATAAAGCAGTGGACCAAAAAACAAAATGACAAAACAAAATCCCTGTGCTCTGGGAGCCCTACATCTTGAGGAAGGGAAGCAGATAACACTAACAAGTGAAATGTCATATTTAAAGATGATAAGGGCTATGGAGTAAAACAAGGCACCGAGGGGAAATAGGGAGTGTGTGTGTGTGTCTGTGTGTGTGGTGGGGAGGATGTGGTGTGCACTTTTAAATGGGTTGATCTCGGGAGACTACTTTGAGACCATGATATCTCAGCCAAGGCTGGAAGGAAGTGAGGGGACATTGCTTATACTTCAGGGAATGGCATCCCAGTTGAAGGAACAGCAAATGCAAAGTCCCTGAGTCCTGAAATGTCTGAGGAATAGCAAGGAGGCAGTAAGGCTGGAGCTGAGGAACCAGAGAAGCTGAGTGAGAGATGAGATTAGAGGGTATTGAGGCCAGTGCTGAAGGTTCTGGAAGACCACTGTCAGTTTTCTTCTCATAACTCTCCAGCCAGAGCAGCCGTGCTGTCCAGCATACTGAGGCTATTGGGCCACCATTTGGCTCGTCCCATGTGGACAGCCCCTTTCAATGGCCCAGGACTGTACATGCTACCAGAACGGATGTTCAAATTAGGGGTTGGGTGAGGAAGTGGACACCAAGCTGGGTGGTGGGACATAGGTAGCAAGGAAAGCTCTGGAGACCTCCCACTGCCTCCCATGGTTCAGAGCAGTTTTCTTGTCCTACTGTTATCTAGCCAAATTGCACCTGTAATATCTTTCAGTTGCTCGAACCCTCCACATGTCGACAGCTGATAGCCTTAGGTATTCCAGTGTAGCATTAGCAGCTGAAGATCACGATTCAGTCCTTTACCACCTCCAAACATATTTAATAGTCCCAAAAGATCTGCCTTCATTTTTTCCACCACAGATTATATGATCTACGTTCACTCAAGTAGAATTCCCTTTTGTTATCACTAAACTACTTCTCAATCTGAAATGGTATGCGTTAG
Source organism: Equus caballus (assembly GCF_041296265.1). Classification (NCBI taxonomy): domain Eukaryota; kingdom Metazoa; phylum Chordata; class Mammalia; order Perissodactyla; family Equidae; genus Equus; species Equus caballus. Next base: position 34,215,920 of record NC_091710.1, on the reverse strand, counting down.
AACATGTAACCACTTGCTTTGACAGCCTCTTGTTTCTGCACAACCAGATTGGTCTGAATTACTACCTGGTTACCAGCTTGTTAGTTGCCAGGTGTTTCAAAGACCGTTCAGTATCCAGTCGGCATCAGTAGGTTCTGTGAGGACGTGGAAGTGGACTTGGGCTGGCGCTGCCGTCACGGTTCAGCTGCTGGCTTTTATTCTCCAGAAGGGGGCGACCTCGTTCCACTTCACTGTGTGCGCCTCCGTGGCACAGGTCCTCTGCCGGTCTGGCTTGCTGTGTGGGTTAAAGGCTTCACAGCCTCCCAGGCAGCCGAGGGGTGGGGGGAACGTGGGAGCCTTTTTTTTTTTTTCTTTTTTACTCCCTGGCTCTCTGATTGTATTCTAGTTCATTCTATCTTAGCTCTGCATGCATCTTATTTGCACTTGGGAACCTGTTCTGGCTCCTCACTGTGTCTCCCGGCCCCTGCTGTAGACCCCTTCATATCTCAGTCCGCCTCCCCACCCACACCTTCACTGGCTCCAGAGTAATCTTTCTGAAGCATCTCCTCCAAAATCTTCGAAGGCTCGCTAGCATTATACGTGAAAGTTTAAATTCCTTAGGGTGGTATTCAAGGCCCCTGAGAGTCAAACTGCAACCTGTTTCTCCAGTTTCCTCTGCCTTTTTTTTTTTTTTCCAAAGATTTTATTTTTTCCTTTTTCTCCCCAAAGCCCCCCCCCGGTACATAGTTGTGTATTCTTCGTTGTGGGTTCTTCGTTGTGGGTTCTTCTAGTTGTGGCATGTGGGACGCTGCCTCAGCATGGTCTGATGAGCAGTGCCATGTCCGCGCCCAGGATTCGAACTAACGAAACACTGGGCTGCCTGCAGCGGAGCGCGCAAACTTAACCACTCGGCCACGGGGCCAGCCCCCAGTTTCCTCTGCCTTTTACTCCCTCACAAAGCTACCTTCCCACCGAGGGGTAGAACAACGAGGTTTGCATGGACAAACCTGGGCGCAAAGCCCAGCGCCTTCACTGTCCAGCTGTGTGACTTTGGCAAGTAGCCTGACCTCTCTAGGCCCAGTTCCCACATCTGTAAATTGGGCTCAGTTCTTCGTGCCCCTCAGGTTGGTGTAACAGACAAATGAGACTGTGAACGTGCAGGTTCCTTGCACCGCAGTGCTCACATGGTAAGTGGCACCATCATTGTTATCATCATCGTCAGTTCCCTCTGAGCTTCTCTCCCTCTTTCCCATTATCCCAATTCCCTGCTCTCCTCACCTGTCGACATTCTACCCTCTAAGATCGAGCCTTGTGTCACCTGCTTTAGGATAACCCTCCTCTCCCTCTGGGGCCCCATGGCTCTCTGTAACTTCCTCTGTGTGCACCTCATGCTCTGAGCCAGGCAACAGTGAACTATTTTCCTGAGCACTCCAGACTGGGCCAGTGCACTGCTAGGCACTGTAGGGTTCTGCAAAGAAAGGGGCAGATGAGGTCCCTGCCCCTAGGACATGTATGCTCTGGTAGAGAAAGGATATGCTAAGAAAATACGTACGTGCGGTAGATTTCAAAAGGAAGACTGTAGCCGGCTCTGGGACGGTAGAGAAGGAACGTAACTTAGTATCTGGTCTGGGTTAGGGTGGGGGCACCAAAGCCCTATCTGAGAGAGGTACATTTAAGCTGAGACGGAAGCACGATGAAGTCAGGCCAAGCAGGGAAAGGAAGAATATTCCAGAAAGAGAGAACTATGCACATCTTTTCTCTCTTGCTAGTTTTTAATTCTCCAGGACCAAAGACTAGTTTCTTGCCATGAAATCTCCAACATTGCCTAGAAAGCCCCTTGCCCAGAGGAATTGTTCAACACAAAATACCAAGATATTTACTTTTAAAATTGCCATCTTTACAATGATAGAGAAACAAGCTCTTTCATTTCTTGGGGTGGTTACTTTACAAATTTTGAATCAATTACCAACATATCGTTGTAGTGAAAAAGAGACCAATTCTTCAGAGACCATGCCCCTTTGAGGCCTGAGGCCTCACAAGATGGTACTTCAGGAGGGCTGTGCGTTACCCCCTGGAGCACGAGGGCTCTACCTGTGTGGGAATGTGCAAGTCACTTCAACCCGCACACTGAAGATCGCCCCGTGATAAAACAGAGGAGTGTGGGATTGTATTAGGATGCCCTGACAATCTTCTTGTTTCCTGGAACTTTGGGGGTCCAACTGCATTTCTTTTGATGAGAAACTTCCAGTTGCCCCTGACGAGGATGACCACAGGCAGCCTACCGCCTTGCTCGTGTCCGGATGGGCACAGTGGCCTGGCATTACAGCACAGGAACTAAGCCTGTCAAAGTGGCCCCGCTGTGCTGTTGAAGGTGGCAGCTCCACCCACCTCATGCCAAGCTTGGCCACAGGAAGCTTTGCTGAGTTTCCCAAGTGTGGGGCTAGTGCTCAGGCCTGTGGGACACATGGGGTCATCCCCAGTCAGGATCCTTCCACTCCTGGGGCAGTGTCAGGGGCCAGCTCAGTGCCCCAACTGGCTCCCTGCTAGTGGGGCTGCTCCAGCCTTCCTCTCCATACAGCATCTCCATTGATAACCCGTTGGGGGCCCTGGCCTCTTTAGGGCGTGCGTGGGGTTAGCTTCATGGTCTTGTTCTCCTCCAGAGCAAAAGAGCTCTGAACATGGAGGCCTGGCTGCCCTGATTTTTGAGGGGTGGTATGTGGGAAGGATGGAATTTCTCTTTGTATCTCAAACTATCATGCCCTTTGTTTTATACTTAGCCAAATACCATGGCCTCCTTCTTTGAAAGAGAAAGAAAAAGCTGGTAACTGATGGTTAGTTATTGGTCACTGGTAGTTTTCATTTTTACCCTTGATCAGTGAATGTCCAAGGACCAGGCACACAGCATCAGTTTCATCAGTACTCAAATCAAAATCTCCCAAACAGATGAACACTTGTTCTTCACGCCTGGGAGTCATGGAGAAAGACGAGAGAGGAGACAGACCTATGAGATCTAAGAGGAGAGCTTATCTTGGGAGGAGACTCAAGACACAGGAAGTCAATGAAGCTGAGACATGGTCCTCTGTGGCCAGCTGATCCCCAGAACTGAATTCCATCAGCAGAGCTGGGACTCTCCCCCAGGAAGGCAGAAGGCGGGCTGGGAGTCAGTGGCTGGGAGAGCTCCTTTATCGCCGTTACAGTGAGTAATTACATTAGGCCCTTAAAAATGGCAAATACAGGTTTATTCTTGGAGGGCAGGGCAGAGGGTGAAATGAAGGAGAAAGATACTAGGGAGAGAAGTGACTGGAACTGGAAAGGCTTTAGTCAACTCTCTCTTTTTTATTTTAATTGGAGAGATAGAAGGGAAAAATTGTGGATGATGCAGGAAGGTTTCTAATTGCCAAAGGTGAATATGGCAGGTCGTGCTGTAAAATAGCCTAAATGCAAAGGGCTGCAGGATGGCGAAGAAGAAAATCAACGTGGAGCAGTGGGATTGGGGCGATTTCCCTGAAGATGAGACCTGAGCTGGGGGCTGCAGTGTGACAGAGCTGGATGGATGCGAAGGGTCGCAGTTTCCCGAAGGAAGACAAACAACGTGCTGCGGGGAAACGCAGGTCTGCTTCTCAGCTTGGGCAAGTCCCTCCTTCATGGAGTCAGCGGCAGCTGACGTCTCTGGCAGCTCAAGCCTCTGATGGTTTTCCGCCCACTGGGGCTGCTCACGGGCGCACCTTTGTGGGGACTGTCTTCTGTGCCTGGCCCCCAGGGACAGGGTGGAGAGTGATGTGTACAGGAAAAAGCAGGTACTGAAGTTGACGGTTTCCTTCTGATTTCAACTATCAAGAAAACTCTGAAAACTTCTAAAAACATCTGTTAAGCATATAGTTTTAAGCTGAACTTATGGCTTAGATATTTCAAAAATGGAAGATGAACACAAAGATGGAAGAAGCGATGGTTTCTAAAGACAAGAAGTAGCAATGGTCTTACCGAGAGATTTATGCCACATGGTGCACAGCGCACGACTGAGGTTTCATTGATTCTTGGCAAAAGATTGGCATAGAGTGTTTTTCATTTGTTATCAATACTTTTCATTTTTGTCCCCCAGGCAGCCACTGTAAGGGGCAAACTGATGCTCAGGGAGAGGCTGGAGCTTCTTTCATCACAGGGAACGGAGTGGGAGGTGGGCAAGGTTGCGCCAGGCCAGGGCACCATCTGCTGTTAGAAGGCATCCCTCGGAGCTGCGTTAGGGCCACAGCAGGAACGGGCACAGCTCCCCTTCCTTTGAACACCCTGCTCCGATAATGAGCTGACAGCCTGCAGATGGAGCAGGTCAGTAAAAACCAATGGGATTGCATTCCACGAACATAAAAAATGATGTCCTTTCGATATTAGTACCATATTTTCACACATACCCACTTTCAGATAGCCTAATAAATCTTTATTCATCTTAAGAGATGTCTTTTTTTAGCCAATAATATTCTTTTATTAACCCATGAAAGACAATCTATTATGAAATGGTTAGCTTAGTTTCCTTTAGACAAAGATAATAGAATTCAAATAGGAATTTGCCTGGTTCTTTTGAAATATAAGGAGAGCTGGCTGGCTGAATTGATAAAGGAAAAGAACAATATGAGTCCTGTCACATTCACAGTGGAGGTGAAAGGCAAACTTTTGTTCATCAGGTAACATTTGTAAAATGTACACTTAACTTAAATCAACTAACATTTCACAAGCATACAAATTATACCATTTTAAATAATACTTATTATAAAAAGATCCTACACATCATTGGTTAATGCAAATAAAATATCTTCAAATTATTACAGCAGTCAAGACATTTTACATCCATTTGTGCTTTTAAAACTATTGCTAGCTGCTTCTGGAAAAAGCTACAGTAACTGTATATTGTGGAAAAAAAGTGTTTTGGGATACAAATGCACACGTCAACACCAGAAGAGGCACAACAACATTGAACAATTCTCTCTCAATTTCCCTGAAACAAAAGATCTATTCAATGAAGTACATTTCCATGCTAATTGCTAAGTTAATGTTTTGACAAGCACAGAAGAGGGCCACTTTTTCTTGGTCACTAATGACAGCGAACACCAGACGTCTAGGAAAATATATATTTACATAATATATATTTAAGAGAATATCTAAGGAAAATGGGACAGTTTTCACATACATATTCAAAGAGTCTCAGAAATTCCACTGAGGTCCACAGTGGGACGCCTTAAGTGTCCCCAGTGTTCTCTGGAACCAAACAGAGAAGGGCAGACCTTTACTAATGGAGTCCGTCCACCTATGTTAATAGACAATCTAATGGAAGTGGAATGATGCACTCATTAGAGAAATGCCTGTCACTTACCCAAACTCCCAGTGGGTGGGCATAAACGTAAGTAACGTTTTCAGGGAATTCAACATTCAGGTGCACTGGCTACAGGTTAATGACCTTTACTATGTGGAGGTAACATACAGAGAAAAAGATGTTCCATATGGAGAAAATGTATTGTCTCATGTGGATTAATGAAAAATTAATTGGGTTGAGGTAAACGTTCTTTTTCCCAGCTCTCGTCAAAGAAAAGACAAAATATATATTTATTTGTCAAACGGGGCGTCCAATTTGACAACCAGCTCTCACAAGCGGTCCACGATATTGGTCACATAGATTATATTGTAGCTCTATAACTCCCAGATACAGTGTTACTTGTGTGTAATCAATTGGGGGAGACCCACATCTGGAGGGAGGCAGAGTGGGTGTTACAACTGAAATGATGTCCATTCCTACGACTGCGTCCCATCCCACGGGGCCCGTGGAAAATCAGAAATAGGACAATTCACAGTCAGTGTTTTCTCTTTGATGAGCTCTCTTAGGTTTCTGTGTTTGTGTTTCCCATGCCCTGCCGAAGGCTATTTGCATTATAATGTCAACCCTTGGTTGATGAGAGTTCTTTTGAAATATTCCCACTCCGGTTTTGTAGATAATTGAGGTTGCAAATATCGAGTCTATAACGTCAAGCCAATAATCATAATTCTGAGTTAAGATTGGGATGAGCGGAGTGGAGCATTCTGGTTTGGAGTCTGTCAATGCGTCTGTACTTCCTTTCCACTCCCATGGCTTTTCCATCTGTTGGATGGGTGTGTGATAACACTTATCTCATTTGCCCTTTGAATTGACGGCATGAAGCCCGTTTCACGCATTTTTCTCTGGAAAAGGATTACAATGATGGCATTTGGAATCCAAGTTTATATCTAGGGGATGTGATAATTACTTGTCATTACGTAATTTCTAATGAAGGCATTGTGTAACAGAGCAGATTGCAGAACAGAAAAACTTGGGTGTGGTGGCAGGAGATGAGCAGGCTGAAAAATACTTGAGAGTGAATTTATGAAGGTCTGAAGGCCCTGAAGAAGTCTGCATTTTATTCTCTGGGCCACATTATTTTCTGAAATGTGTGCCACAGACTGCTCGTGCTAGGGGAAGTTAATATGTCCGGCGCAGCTCAGTTAAATTAAGCCCAACTTTACTTTAGGGTCGGCCTTAAATATGCTAATACGCATGTGGGTCTCTGAGGGTTTTGTATATTGCTTTTCTCACGCTAAACAATATAACTTGGTAGCAGTACACAAACGAATATGAAAAATGTGCCAGCTAGGCACTTTCGAGTCAGTTGATTCTAATATTCTGTGTACACTCAACACACCTTATATTCATAGGTACCTGGCACATAGCAGGGCTGAATAAACGAATGAAATGAATGAAGTATCTGAATAGCCCTCAACTTTCTCACCTATAAAATGGGAAACCGCTAATACAATTTTTAAAGAGTTGAAAAGTTGGAGAAAAGTGATCACAGAGCATTTTGTGACCACAGCGTCTTTTAATTAAAATCAAATTGAAACAGACTTACAAATGAAAAAAGTAAATATAAAAGAATGGGGAAAATATCTAAGGGATTACTCTCCAATTATTGTCTGACTGTGAAATCTTTGCTTAACCTTCCTAAAGTTTATTTGTAAAGGGGACGATCATACTTTGCAAGGCTCTTAGGCTCTGCCTAGCACCGTTACTGGGTGGGGTGTATATGGTATTGTGGATGACAGCACAGGCTGGGAACAAAACTGCCTGCGTTTGAATCTCAGCCCTGCCCTTTTCTAGATGTGTGATACTTACTACGTGTGTGACGTTGGCAGTTTAATTAATTTCTTTCTGCCTCAGTTTTCCTCATCTGCAAAATGGGAACAATAAGTATACTTATCTCAGAGGGCTGCAGTGAGGAATACAGATAAAATAATCAATGTTAGATATTAAGAAAAGTTAACTTCTCTTACTATTATTATTCCCAATTTCCTAGATAATAGGAGAGAAAAGCTCAGGCCTGCCCTAATTTGTTCTTCCTAGACTGGAGCTGCTCAGCCAGTGGCTGGACCCCATTTCCCCCTCTCTCCCAAACTCAGTGCTCACAGCTCATTTTTAAGGAATACTCTCCCCCACCAACTTCAACAACTATTGGGTTAGACCCTCTGTCCTCCTCCAAACCCATTTATATTAATAAAAAATCCACCAGTGCTTATTCTTTTTGTGGCCATGAATATATAATTACATTCACGTCCCTGGCTGATTTATATTTGGATTATTTTCTCTCTGGATTACCTCCAGTTTTGGCCCATTCAATTGATGCTCAGTTAAAATACAGAGGAATTCTTGATATCTAGAATTTGGAAGGACATACAAAGGCAAACAAGAATTATACACCATCTTGCCTAGGGATGTGTGATGAGAAGGGACCAACGTGATACTGCAAGATTTGTTAGATGGTTTGTTCGTTACCAGGACATGCTGGTGTCATTTCATCGCTATGGCGACAATTTAAAGAATAATAATGTAAATAGGCCACTTGCATGGTTCCCACTATAATATTATTTTGATTGCACCCTTTCTCTATGTTACTGCATTTTCCCCTAGATCATTTGACTGTTTATCTGGAATTCCCCAAATAGGCCAGCGAGGCATCAATAAGCCAGCGAAGGTTTTGAAGGACCTTCCAGCAATCCCCAAAATGCCCCCTCTACTTCGGAGAGTGGGCTCTGCAGTACCGCCAGCACGTAAAGGAGAAGGAACAGGACGGACACGGTGTGACCGAGTATCAATAATGGAGGCTAAGTTTTCCAATTCCTTCCATAGATCAGTAAAGTCTATCATCGAGCAAGTTAAGGCAGACCACACTCACGAGTAACCTGTTTACATTTAAACTCACTTATGACTTGTATTTCCTTTTGAGGACAACCTTAAGGGTGAACAAGAGTTTTAAATGATCAAGATATTTACATTAGTTTTGACTCTTCAATGGCTTATATATATGTATTGGAGATATATCTATATATAGGATATTATACATATCTAAAGTTCGCTTTAAGAGTGCTTTTCACATGAATATACCCAAGAAAGATTATCAACAAGGGAGTTAAATATTTGCATACAAAATAATGTCTGGCTGCATAGAATTCTTGCGCTCAATAGATGAAGAGCAACAGATTGCTATTATTAGTGGTTTTTTATTTATAGCTCTGTCAAAAGTATGTGAAAATATTTCTCTCTCACGAACCACTCTAGAGAATCATTTTATACAAAGTGGGGTTTGTGTGTGTGTGTGTGTGTCTTGGAGGTTGCTCATACAGGTTAGCTCAAAGCTTTTCTGGCACAGTCTAATAAACTGAGTTCCATGTAAGTGGCCGGCCACCACCAGAAAGAGATGACTTCAAATAGATTTCCAGCAGCAAGGCCGGGACTAAAGATACACGTGACAACAGGCTTCAAGGAGAGGAAAAATCCAGTCATAATAAAAGGCCAACGAGCTTTAATTGTAAGAACTTCTCCGACTCTGAGAATCTTTTATTTCCACCAATGAAACCACTTATACTCCTGGTTTGATGTTCTAATTTAAGAAATGGAAGACACTGAATTAATTTTTAATTTCTATTCCACTGCTATGTCTGTTTTCATTGTCCCTCTAATGCAAACTGCACTGAACAATACAGATCGTATGTCTCATTGCCACCAGACAACCTCATCAGCCAAAAAGGTGATGGGCAATCTTATTTTGAAGCCAAAAGAGAGTTAAAAACATCAATAATTTTCAGATAAACATTAAAAATAATCCTTCAGATTTCTTTGAAAATAACATCATTTTAAGTTGGAGCACAATCACTGAAGGGAAAAAGAACCCAAAACAAGTGAAATCTTTTATTATTTTAGTGGAAAATAAAATAAGAATTGGATTTTCATCTAGGATTATAATGGTTCATGAAGTAAAAAGGCTTTCGTCAAATGTCTGTTCTCTCCTCATTAAGGAACTATCTGAGGCCATGTTCCTGAGTCAACTTATATCTGCTTTTCTAAGCTCTCTAGTCCTGTCCTAATTATGTCTACATCTCAAGATCCATGACATGGATTCAAACAGACCCATGGCTAAATGTAAACAACTATAGTGACCATACAACACCCAATCTATTCGTTTGTCTATAACGTGGCAGAAGTTCAACCTTTAATGAATAGGACTTGATTCTGCCTAAATCCCTAATATAACTAATAAAATGTGGTCACTTTCAATAAGATAAATGCTTAGATATTATTTTATTTTTTTGGTGAGGAAGATTGACCCTGAGCTAACATCTGTTGCCAACCTTCCTCTTATTGTTTGAGGAAGACTGTCACTGAGCTAACATCTGTGCCAATCTTCCTCTGTCTTGTAGGTGGGACCCCGCCACAGTATGGCTTGATGAGCGGTGTGTAGCTCCACACCTGGGATCCGAACCTGCGAACCCTGGGCCGCTGAAGTGGAGTGTTTGAACTTAACCACTACACCACCGGGCTGGTCCCCCAGGATATTATTTTTAAAAATCCAACAACAAATCCTTTGCCAAGGCTAAATATCTTGCACCTTAACAATCTATTTGTCCTCAGACCCAAAATAAAACAGTGCTTCAGCCAGATTCTCATTTCCTAAATATCCCTTCAATTCATAAGAAAAGCATCCTTCTAGAGGAAAACTCCCCATTAGTCAATCTTGGTCTTATCATAACTGATATTTCTGCTTCTAATAAGGTTAGAAAAATACCTGGGTACTTGCAGTAACTTCTAGAACCCACATCTACATGCTAACAGCGCCTCTAAAAACCTTCTGAGCAACACTGAAACCTTATTATTTACTTATCTTGAAGCAAGTTTTCTTATCATTTAGAAAAGTCTGTGTAACATTTCTTGTCTCTCTCCACTGTCTCTCACTTTCTGCAGCTTTTAAGTAACAGCAAGGCCTTGGCAACAAAATAATGTATCATATGGTTCAATTTACATCTATGCATTGAAACAGGCTTACCTGTCATCTTGCACACAGATCTAAATTATAACCCAAGAAGCAGAAATTGCCCCTTTACTGTATAAAAATTCTGTTTTTAGAAGGAATACTTAAAATCAGAATCTTTTAAAATCAATGTATAATACTGAAAAACAATCTACATCTATTTTTATAATAATTTCACCTTTCAGGGGAAAAAATTCCAAACTATATTGAAGTTTGTTTTATATTGCTTCTTCAGGTCTCTTATATTGACATTTAACCACAAATACCCTTTGGCAATTGCTTTAGATGCCATGGTCTGTGTGTACCCAAACATTAAAAAGATGATCAATTCATAGTCTCTACAGACCAAAGCATAAATGGATTAAGAAATAATAAAATTGGATGCAAATTCGGGTAACTATACCAAACCTGGTGAAAAGAACGTGGTTCACCTTTTAGAAGAGTTGTCTAAAATGTTCTGGTCAATCACAATTTTCCTTTTTCTCTGCAATGATACACCAGTTGCCATGGTCGTTCCCAGAGCTCAGAATGTGGAGCTCTGACACATTCTCCTTCAGCAGGGCATAGAGCTCACCTTCTCGAAACACGTGGTAGTAACGCATAAAGGCTCTGGAATCCAAAACGTCGGGCTGTTCTTCGACAGAAATTGCGTCATCTGGGTTGGAATCTGTGGAACCGACTGCAGAAATCCTTCTCAATATCTTCCTAGCAGAAGGGTTACCTTCTTCTAAGTTACCTGCACACGCCCAATTCTCATTTGTATTGGTGCTCTCCGGAAAATTCCCCTCTCCGTTTCTCCTCATTTCACCGTGATGGTCTCCATTTAGGTGTTTCCTGGCGGCTGGTGCTTTCAGCCCTTCCGAACATTTCTGAGAACTTTCCACAAACACTTCTTCATCTAAATTTTGCTCTGTTGTTGAAAATGGCTCTTGGTGATCTAAGTCTAAGCTAGAGCGTCTGGAGGGCTGGACCAACACAGTGCTGTTGGTCCATCCTTCTGTGCTTTTCAAGGGTCTCACTCTTTCAATTTGCTTCCTCAGAGTTGATTCATCCAAAGATCTGGAGAAAAACCAGGAACGAAAAGATTTTCCTAACGTGTTATAGAATCCATTTTCTTCCTCTCCTTCCCTAGAAACCTTTGCACAACAGGTTCCAGCCGTCACTGGTTCATAGTCTATGCTGTGGGACCGTCTTGAACCACACTGCTCTTTAAAACAACCAGAACAGCTACACACAGAGCAAGGAGGACGACAGGGATGGCTTCTTTCCGGATGTCCACACTGCTTCTTTCTCCCAGGCTGGCTGGGTTCTGAGAAGAGCTGGGAGCATAAAGCCCTGTTCCAGGGAACAAGCACATCTTGCTTCTCAAAGCGCCTGTTCTTTTGTTCCATAGCCCAGACATAAATCATCAGCTGGCCTCCAGGAACTAAGACCCTGGCCATTTCTTTTATTGCTCTGATTCTTCTTTGTTTTGTAGAAAAATGGTGGATGACTGGAAAAGAAGAAACTAGGTCTCAATGTGTATGCGCATACATAAACCGACATATTTATACACTACTATTTTCCATATAACAATGATGCCATTTTGACATGTAGGAAAACCTTATTTCCTACAGGGTAGGGCAGGTGGTAGAAACAGCCCCAGACCTGACTTTAGGGGAGACATCATTCTTAGCTTCGGCTCATGTACTTATTGGACAACAGATCCAGGGCAATTATTTAACTTCTATGGATTTTCAGTTTCTTCATCTACAATAAGATGTCCACAATCTGTAAGGTCTCTTCCAGTTCCAAAATCTTGTAAATTTTATTAACCAGAAGGATGACCATTGTGAATAAGTAAAATTTGCAAAGGAGCATGAGGTTAGGTAAGTGTTCTCTAATAGGATTCTATGAAATAACTCATTGTTTTAATGAGTGATTGGTGCTTCTAAAGCACCAAAAGATGAACACCACTAATCAGGGTTAATACAATTAATAAAGCCAACAGAAGTGGAGAAAAATGTTAAAGGTTGTTTTTCTGTTTAGATAATGCAAAGATAAGCCAGCCAAGCACAGGTCCAAATGATTGCTTAGAATTTTTAAAATATGAATATAATATAAAATGGTTGTGTATGTTTTTTAAAAAAATCAACTTAGAGGTCATCATTTTACTTCCAACCCCTGCAAAATTAACGTGAGATTCAAGCAGAACTGCCTTTTTCTGGTCTTCAATTCGTTATTAGGCATAGTTTTCATCAAACCACATGTAGAAAGTGCTAGTCTGTTAGCTCCTAGGGGAGTATAATCACAGCACTGTGTCAAGAGAAAACATCAGATTATTTTTCCACCCTCAGGCCTACCACATACATGTGTCAGGCAGGAAGTCAACCCCAAGGGAAGTCTGGACATTACTGCTCAGATATGGGCAGTGGGGGAAGAGAGCAGGGGGAACAGCTCCTGTAACCCTCACCGTAATCCAGCTGTTAGTAGTGGTTTCAGGCAGATAAATCTCTGTAGTTTACCTGCCGCAGAGAGACAGTAAATGTCTAAATGAGATTACTATATATAGAGAAAGCTATCAAAGGACGCTCATTCAGCAGGCACTCTGTGTTGTTTCCAGTGAGGTTTTCCTTGTTGTCAGCAGCACACAAAGCCTGGGTCTCTTTCTCTACAGTGCAGCGGTGTAAGAAGCTGGAGGTATGAGGTCAAAATGGGGTTGAAGAACAGGACTTGAGTGTATTTTGTCCTACATCTATCAATAACCAGCCCTATGATCTTTGACCAATCACCTTACTTCACTAAGCATCAGACTGACCCCCTTACCCTGTCCCCAAAGAGAGAGCCCTTTATAATGTCAATTTGAAAGCATACGCTTCCAGAAGTAGTGTCTTGGTCGTTGGGCTAAAAGGAGGCATAGGGGTCAGGAATGAGTAAGACAGGACAACGCTAATGTTCCTATCTATGACTACTCATGGCCATTAATATCTCCCATAACTTGCACCCAATTCACTTGAATTTCTATAAGTGTATTTTCTAAATATGGTCGATCTTTGCTATCTTTGGATTCTGTATTTGCTTATTTGCCTACTCGCTAAAATTTACTTGCAACCCCCCGAATCAGCACTCTCAGCATGTTCGTGGTCATTCACTGACATGCACAGAGTGGTAAAAACACTTGAGCCTCCAAGATGCATGTTACCAGCTGGCATCGGACAAGGCTACCCTCCACCTTCTTGTTTCAGCTCTCATACTGTCAACAAATGTCCTTTTCTTGGTCTATTTAGTGCCACATTCTTTGCATTTTTGTGCTTTTTGTTGGTGATGTCGCTATTCAAAATGGCCCGCAAGCATAGGGCTGAACTCCTGTCTAGGATTCCAGAGCACAACAAGGCTGTGACGTGTCTTCCAGAGAAAATACACATGTTATGTAAGCTTCGTTCAAGCACGAGTTATAGTGCTGTTGGCATGAGTTCAAAATTAAATAAGGCGTCTTTAAACAGAAACAAACATCAAACAAGGGAGTGTATTGATCAGATCACAAAAATGTTATGAGCAGAGGCTCACAGGAACCTAATCCTGGTTTTCCCCTGAAAGCAGTGTTTCAGTACTGGATACGTCAGCATTTACGGAGACTTAATCGGACACGATTACTGTGAATAAAGACAGTTGACCGAATTCCTTTTGGGGGGCCATAAGAGGAAAAAACCCCCAGCATTAAAACAGGACTATTTTAATACAGTAACCTCTTTTTAGTAGACTCATAGGTCTTCAACATTTCAGGATTCTGGGTTTCAAAAGAAGTTTTCTTTTTTATGGAAGAAAAGTCTGTATTTTTTCATTTCTTAAATATTTGCTATGTGATAATTCATTTTAATACTATAATTTCACCCAGGAAATATCTAAATCTTTTATATTATGTTTTGTATTTATATTTAACATGTAATACTAAGTAACTTTTAATCCAGATGTTTTTGAAAAAGAAAAAGTTTACAAATGAAGATTTTTTTCATTACATCTAAAATGTATTATGCATATACATACATGCTCTATTAAGAAACACTGTAAATGTAATCCAAATGGGACATAAAGATATATTTATATGAATTATTAATTTCAGGAAACTATGTTGAATTTTTAAAGGATAAAAAAATCCTCTTTTGTTTAAAAATCATAATCACAACTTAAAGGCAAAAATAGTACTCAATATATGTATCCTAAAGCATTGTGTTCCTGCTGAGAGCCCAGAAAATAGGTAGGCGGAATTCAGTTACTGGATTCGAGAATCACATGAGAAGTTACACAAGATCATCTTTAAAGTCCTATAATATTTTGCTGTTTTATGATGTAACATTACTTAACTTTTCAAGTGTGCATGTCTTGTCTCTAACTATAAGCATTCAGAATCCACAGGTTTAGCATAAAACAGGATTTTTCAACCTCAGCACTATTGACATTTGTGGCTAGATAATTCTTTGTTGTGGGGGGCCCACTCATTAGATGACAGTAGGGAGCACAAGCACACACCAAGTTGTGATAACCAAAAATGTCTCCAGACATTGACAAATGTCCCCTGAGGGTGGGAGGGGGTGCAACATAACCCCAAGTTGAGGACACTGGTGTAAAGTAAATCGTTGATTAATGCTATTTTGATATATTGCCAAATTTTCATAGAATTTTTGTCAGACTATTCTCAAACTAAGTAGAAAGTGTTTCTTTATCCAATCTGTCAGTAAAACATAAGGAATATATAATTAGGTATGATGCTTACGTCTCACATTATTATTAAGAGACACGGAAAAGCAAAAATGTATTTCTTCATGATATGATAAGCAAGAAGTGCCAACATTCAGAATTCTAAATAGGGAAGTAAATATACATGGACATAGGAGAGACGGTCTGTTGAAATTTCTCATTATACGGTTCTAAATGTGAAACCTAACTGGAAAATGATGACGTCACCTTAATTTACAGTTACAGTTCATAAAAACACAAGCTGTTTCCACTTAAAGAAGCATTTGTTTTTTAAAGATTGGCACCTGCGCTAACATCTGTTGACAATCTTCTTCTTCTTCTTTTTTTTTCTTCTTCTCCCCAAAGCCCCCAGTACATAGTTGTATATTCTAGTTGTGAGTGCCTCTGGTTGTGCTATGTGGGACGCCGCCTCAGCATGGCTTGATGAGTGGTGCCCCATTCGCGCCCAGGATCTGAACTGGCAAAACCCTGGGCCGAAGAAGCAGAGTCCGAGAACTTAACCACTTGGCCACGGGCCGGCTCATAAAGAAGCATTTTTAGAGGCTGGCTCACTGGCGCAGTGGTTAAGTGCACACGTTCCACTTCTCAACGGCCAGGGGTTTGCTGGTTCGGATCCCAGGTGTGGACATGGCACTGCTTGGCAAAAGCCATGCTGTGGCAGGCGTCCCACATATAAAGTAGAGGAGGATGGGCAGCAGATGTTAGCTCAGGGCTAATCTTCCAAAAAAAAAAAAAAAGAAGCATTTTTAATGAGAAGATGGCAACAAGGGTGCTCCATTTCCTCTGCAGGTAAGGTCTGAGATTTAAATGGGAAACAGAGAAGGACTTAACCGTGGACACGTGCAGCATTTCCTAAAGGTAGGAGAGCTGGTCAGTACCCTAATGCCTATGACAGTGGCTCCACAGCACAGCCTGGATGAGGTAGCCTTGTGGACCCTAAAACTAATGGAAACAAAGGAAGAGCAAAGAATACACTCCTCTGAGCCCTCTCTGATGTCTAGCTCTTTCAGTGGAATGACTAAACCAAAAATTTTCTCTCCACTAAAGATTCAAAGCATTGTATGGTGCTGCTTGGCTCAAGAAGAATCCTTTCTCTTAATGTTTACGACCAAAATGGACTTAGTTTCAACTGCAAAGAAGTAGGGCCGTCATAGAGCAGGTTTCCATGGCAACCATCTCCTGCCAGTCCTAACTAGTTCCAAGGTTATGGCATCCAGGCCTGTGTCCCCTCACTATGCAAAGATATCGTCCCCATCTAATGTTGAATAAATCAAATTTCTCATCTATTTCAAGAGGGCAAACAGTCTTATTCTGAATTTTTATCTAGCAATCAGTTTTTATCTGCTCAGTCTTATATAGGTTTACCTTGCTTTGATAAAGCTCATTATATTCAAATAGATTAATTTTTTAAAAAGTGTACTGGGAAAAATAATTTGCTTTGCGAAAGAACTTGCTGTAAGATTCCCTTAAATAGCAAGTTTTCCTGGCATATTAAAATATGAGTAACATACCAGGTTTCAGGAATACATATATTGAGTAAAATGAGCCTTATCTGTATATGTTTCAGGCATGGATTTTGTGGTTTCTTTTCATTTTTGCTACGTGTATTTTATGGGCACACCTGTTGGGGAAATATGAGGAACAGATTCCCTAACTTAGGAACAGTCTCTGGCAGTAAGAGAGAAGAGTGGCATTATGAAAACAATGCAATCTGGGACCAGGTGGGACCATCTTCCCCAGTGACCTGAGTACCAGTGAGTGGCAGATTGGATGACACATCTTTCCAGGTGACATTCAGTGCTTTAGTCCTACAATATTCTGCTAATTAAGGGCACACTTGTGGCCTAAAAAAGGTGGTATGACTTCTAAAGATCTCCTTTACATTGGAAGAATCTGGCTTCATTTCAGGATCACGAAGTACTGTTTCCAAGAGGCAAAACTCCTCTAATACTCTCTTACTCATAAGTAAAAGAAATTGAGATGAGTCATCAAAAAGAATGCAATTAACCCTTTGAAGGTTAACCAGTTAAACAATCATATGTACCCTCCTAAGTATATTTGAAATTAGTCAAATCAATCAGTTGAAGTATTTTTAAAGATTAGATAAACTGAATTACATAGCCCTTTCTACAAAGAATGGATGTTGGGTTGTGAGAGTGGCCTCAACCGCGTGACATTATTCTCACGGCGAAGAGTGAACGTGTGACCGGGCTGCCTTACCTCCTATGGAGATGATGGCATCGAAGCCCTGGTCCCTAAAGGGGAGATTAAGGTTGTCACATACCATGACTTCACATCCTCTACTCCGGGCAATCTCGACCAATGGCCCACAGTAGTCACAGCCCAGGGTATGTACCTGGCTGTTCACTTTAAGATACTTTCCAGTCCCACAACCTATAAGAGAAAAACCTGTGTTACAAGCTATCCTTAAGGGAAAGTGGAAAATTGTCAGTTTGTCTCATCACAAGGCATAGAAATGACTTTACATTAACTCACCGAGACAGACTACAACGTGGCATGAAGGTATTCACAAAAGCAAAAGAAAAGCCTGCACTGCAGGGAACGCTTACATATTTTCCTTTAGAATAGAAGAGGGAAAGGGAATGAGGAAAAAGAAAGAGTATTTGTTGAATATTTAATGAGGTAATGTCCAGAGGGCTTAGCATGCTGGCGCAACCGAAAAATGTTGGCTGGCCCACGGCAGGGAATGACAGTTTCCCAGGGACAGTGTCCAGGCTCTTTACAAAAGTTACCTTCACGTACGTATTTCATTATCTACAGCTCTACAGGCGATGGGCTTTTATTCTCCTGTTCTGTCTCCAGTCTTACCACTTGCTGGCTGTGTAAAACAAACGACTGCCAACCACTTTTCAATGGATATAAATAAAATAATTCGTACAATAAAACATGCTTTTCAAAAATTTTTAATTTGAATGAAAAAAGGATTTCAACATCTTTTTATCCAATCTATTGTCAGAGCTAGGTTTTAAATGATTTCTGCTGACTCAGCATACAACTCTGACACAGAACTATTTTTTTTTTTTCCTTAAAAAGACCGTTTTTGACTTTACTTTCTGGTGGCAGAGACCCAAATAATTCAAGATTTACACAACCCGAAGATTTGGATCAATCAGAGCTCACTGATACTACAGTGAAGAAAGTGGTAACATGAATGAATGACCATTTTGAACCTACAACCTAGTACCTAGTTTTATGTTCTAACACAGACATATCATCTAATTCCTTTTCCGAAATGTTTAAAGATACCATTAGAGCTGATATCTGTACCTACTTGGCATTAACTCTAGATTTTTCTGCCTGAAAAAATATCTACTGCTATCCAAAGATCTGAAACACATCACAACACTCTTTAATAATTCCTCCTTAATAGGTGCTATTCAAAATTATATGAGACACTAAAAGCATAATTAAGGTTCATTGATGCCAGCTGAGACAGTGGAGAGCCTATGAATAAAAAAACAAGATTTCCAATGTTATTGTCCCAATGGAAATGATTGGGGTCTTAGAATTATTTTAGATTTCACAGCCACTGTTCCTGAGAATTCTTATGAGAAAAAGTATCCAATATTTAAGGGCAATCATGGGGAAAATATAATTCACAAAATTTTAAAATTGAAATCCTGAATATTTCAAAGATGATGGTCATATTTTAGGAAAAATACTCTTGAAAATTTGTTTGCTCATTCTTTTATTGGCTCAGAGCATACATTTAGAGAACTGAGGGAGAATTACTTCAAAGATACTAATAAAAATAAATTCAGGCCAGCCCACTGGCATAGTGGTTAAGTACGTGAAGATTGGCAACAGATGTTAGCTCAGGGCCAATCTTCCTCACCAAAAAGCATACTTTAAAAACAAAAACAGATTCAAGGGCCAGTCTGCTGGTGTAGTGGTTAAGTTCACATGCTCCGCTTTGGCAACCTGGAGTTTGCTGGTTCAGGTCCTGGGCGTGGACCTACACACCGCTCATTAGGCCACGCTGTGGCCACATCCCATGTAGAAGAATTAGAAGGACTTACAACTAGGATATACAACTATGTATATGCTTTGGGGAGGGAAAAAAAGAGGAAGATTGGCAACAGATGTTAGCTCAGGGCCAATCTTCCTCACCAAAAGAAAGCATTAAAAAAACCAGGTTCATAGACCATTAGAGCTACAGGGAAGTATTCAGAGAGCATATGGTAATGAGGAAACTGAGGTCTTTTCAAACGTCAGCATCTCCTGAAACGTTTCCAGTGCCCCAGCCCCTTTGATTTAGCCCATATTTTCCAATGGCATTCATTTTTAAGAATAGTAGGGGAACCCCCAAATATGATGCATTATCCATTTCTAAGTGCATACACTGAGATGCTAGATGGGAAGATTTTATCCTAATAAGGAAATCAAGAATATCTGCCAAGCCTAGTCACCCTATTGTCTTAAATGTGCAAGAAATAAATCAGAACACTTTGGATACTGCGGCAAGCTCCAGAACACGACAATCCTCATGCTCCTTTACGAAATCTCATTAAATGATAACCTTTCACAGTACTGAGGAGAGATTACAGGAAGTGTCTGCATGCTTCCCCTCCCCTCTGTTCTGTATTCTGCACCACACTATAACGAAAGAAGAAAGGAGATAATTGCCTCACTTCAACAAAAATATTTTGGCCCATGGTGGGCAAGTCTTTGCTGGAAATAACTAAATTAATCTGAATGTTCCCTCTGAAGTTTGCAGAAACAACCGCATTTTCGAAACTAAGAGCTTTTTGCTAAGACCTTATCTGAAAGAGAACTCTCTTTTCCTATGGGAAAAAGAAGAACATGGCCTATTTATTTCCCATTTGATATACATTTCTGGGGGCCAGAGATGAGGAAATATGTTTTATTGTGCAGGCATGGTGCCTGCCACATAGTAGGAGCTTTAAATTTTTATTGACTCAATGAAGGGATGATAATTGGAGAATGACTCAGCAAATTAAATATGACCACAGAGACTGGGAATAAATACACTGAGAATTAAGAGGCAAAGGGAATCTGAATTATTGAAAAGTTAATTTTTATTATGTGCACAAAAATAAAAATTTCAATATTATTAGGGCAATTGGCTCTGATGTCAGGTTAAAAGGTGACTTTGCTCAAAAAGACTCTAGCTCTGGTGTTTCTCCTGCTTTCTAAACTAGTCCAAGATCTCGAACCACCGACCACCCTCCATGCACCATCTAATGGACTTGTTGCTAGCCCATTTCAGGTAACAGTAGTACCGTAAGTGCAGAGGTCACAGTATTTCCTCAGAGTACTTCGCATTTCTGCTGTCTTTGAATCACTCAGGTTCTTTTCATTTAGGCTCTAGTTCCTGCTCACTTAATTCCTGACATTTGCCCTGAAGACTTAGTTTCCATCAGGAGCCATTATCAACACACCTCAGCAAATCAGCTTGACTGGGGAATGGGGTGAGGTGGGTAGTCAAATTTTAGTCAACTCAAAGTTGCACCCCCAAAATAGTGAAGCAGCCTAGAGAATTTCTGCCTGGGCAACTGGAACCTGATTGCCTCTGGATGTTTATTACCTATGCAAAGTTTTATTACTAATTAATTATAAATTGCTAATCTAATAACCAGACATTCGCCAATATAAACAGTTGATGATTTTAGCTAAGTGGAAAACACATACAGAAAAAATTTTTCCTTTTGGAGATAGTCATCTTATTCTGCCTTCTCTTCTTCTGCTAATCCCTTTGGGATTCTTTTTTTCCTTTTCATTTATTTCTTCTTTAATTTCAATTTTATTTTAAAACATATCTTTCATTGTGTAATCAAAATATTACTATTCATTTTTTGAATAGTAAAAAAATGTAAATAGTACAAAATTCAAAAGATACAAATGGGTCAAAAAATCTGCTATAGATATAATTATTGATTTGCACAGAGGTATCTGAAGAATATTATTAGTACCATAATTTGTAGTAGCAAAATATAACAAACATATATCTGTTAATATAGTGCTATTAGCATTGAATGTTATGCAGCTTTTAATAAAGGCAGCTCTGTAAGAACAGACATGGAATGATCTCCACAATATATTAAAAGAAACAAAAGCTAAGGGTGTAATTGTTTGTGTAACATACTACCATCTGTGTAACTGAAAAAGGGAAATCCACCCATATACACATCCATGGGCATAAATATGCTTACATAAACGTGAAATATCTCAAAGATTATACAGGCCGCTAAGAGCACTGGTTGCCTCTGGTGTGGGTTAGGTGGTGCTGGGGGACTCAGGTGGGATGATATTTTTCACGGTACATCCTTCTGTACCTTTGTTACTGAACCATTTAAGTGGATTACTTAGTTTTTGGTTTTTTGACTTCATTTATATATTTATCGAGATTTTGGCCTTGTAGAAGTTTTAAAATCTTATGTGGTCTAAGATATCAATACAGTGAATCCTTCGTTACTCACAGATTCTGTATTTGCATGTTCACGTACTTGCTAAACTTTATTTGTAACCCCAAAGTCAATACTGCAGCCCTGTACGCTTGTTCCCTGACACGCACACCCATAGAGCAGTCAAGAATATGAGTGGCCTGGGGCACCTGTTCCCCACCTTTTTTTTTGGGTAAGGAAGATAGGCCCTGAGCTAACATCAGTTGCCAATCCTCCTCCATTTTACGGGATGCTGCCACAGCATGGCTTGATGCGCAGTGTGTAGGTCCATGCCTGGGATCTGAACCTGTGAACTCTGGGCCACGGAAGCAGAGCACGCAAAACTTAACCACTATGCCACCGGGCTGGCCCTGTTCCCCACCTTCTTGATTCAGCTCTCAGGCTGTCAACAAGTGTCCTTTACATGGTCTATGTAATGCCACGTTTTGTGCATGTCTGTGCTTTTTTCTTGGTGATTTCACTGTTTAAAATGGCCCCCAAGCACAGTGCTGATGTGCTGTCTAGGGCTCCTCAGGGCAAAAAGGCTGTGGTGAGGCTTGTGGTCAAAATAGACGTTAAATAAACTTTGTTCAGGCATCAGTTATAATGTGTTGCCCATGAGTTCAAAGTTAATAAATCAACAGTATATACTTAATCAGTGTATTTACACAGAAACACACATGAAACAAGGTTAGGAATTGATCAGTTAACAAAAATGTTGTGATCAGAGGCTCACGGAACCTAATCCTATATTTCCCCCGGGGGCAATAATTCAGTATTCACTAATTCAGTGTTCACAGCAACTTTACAGAACATAAGCGGTGTGCGTAATGACAATCAACTGTATTTTCTTTTGATTTCTGACTTTTTTTGGTGTCATATATAGAGAGGTCTTTTGCCTCTGAGAGTATTTTTTAAAATAATCTAGTTGTCATCTAGTCCTTTAATGATTTCATTTTCTTATATTTAAATCTCGGCTTCAGCGGAATTTTTGGTGTAAGGTATGAGAAAGCAGCATATATATATATATACACATACATACACATATATATAAATACTGTTGTCCCAAAGCCACTTATTGAACAGTTCCTTTTCCTCCCAATTAATTTTGAGATCCTGGTACTTTGCTTACGTTATGGGCGGTAAAAGTTCCAAACTCACTGAATCTTCTGAAATCAGATTTATTTTTAAAAAGTTGACATGATAGAGATATTTTTCAAAGACTCTCCATTTCTACATAACATGACCCTTCCCCAAATTCCACACTGCTTGCAGCATCTTTAACAAGCCAAAAGCCTTGGGCACATGTCTGTTTCTCTTACCAACATTTAGAGTAAACGTGAAATTAGACAGTTTGTAACTACAGACCTATGACCCTTATGGGCACAGTCTGCATGCATTCGCTGGGAACCAGTTTTAGGTGGGCGTGCCTCGAGTGGGAATCCTACCATGTCTTAAACCTCAGTCTTAGATCTGCTGGGCTGTGGTTTACCACTTCTCGATTCAGAAAGATTCTGAGCCAAAGTCCTCCAGGCAAATCAGTGATTATGAAGATATGATCTAATTAAAGATGTGCTCTAAATAATAAAACACCCAAGGAAAAGGATCCATGAGATTAATAAGAGGTTATAGGACCTCTTCTGTAATCCCCCAATTCTGGCTCTTCTGTGGTGGGCATGAGAGCGGCTCAAGGGGAGCCCCCCAAACACTGTATTTACCAGTGTGAATGTCTCTAAATTTAAAGAGGTCAGTTTCACAAGCAGTCATTTCAGTCCTGTTTTATTCAATCAATATCAGGTCGATTTTGTATGAGGATGTACACAAAGGCTCTGAGAAGATTGCCACTATCTAAATGTAGATCTGAGGAAGTTTTCTACTTTCTGACTTGATCGTATGAATTTCTGCTATAAAGTGAATAGTCTAGGACAAAATTTCAGACTTCTGGTTAGAAGAAAAATGTAAAGTGAATCTGAAAAGGAAAGGCCTGATGGACCGTATTTCAGACTACGTGGCAGAACTCTGGGTTACCTATGTCGGCGATGAGGCTGCCCGGCTTCTGCTCCTGGAGGAACTGGCGGACACGAGGCCAGGCTTTGCTCTGCAGGTCACTGAAGTAAGGGGCGGTGCTCTCATACACATCGTGCACATGCTGCTTCTCCAGCCGGGCGGCCTCATAATCCATCCTGGGAAAACAGGGCCACGCCAAGAAAGGCAGGTCAGAGTATGCACCGGAGACGGCCAAAGGAGAATGCGGATTCCTAAAGTTGGAAACCTACAACTGCCAAAGCTTGTGTCGTTCTTACACTTTTTATAAGCTGCAAAGAACAAAACCTTCACTGTAACCGCCCCATTGTTGTCAAAAGACTAGCAAATGCATAGTTTTTACCTGCCGATCTTCAGAGAATTATGGTTTGGGAATGAGTTAGCCACTGTAAATTGTTGTGCAAGATCGATTCTTGATTCTGGAAGCATACACAAGAATCTTATCAGTGGTTCACTTTGAGTAAAATCATTCTATTTGATGCTAAATAGATTTAAAAATTTTCTAACACATAGCTCACCACTCCAACCCAACCCTGAAGCCTTACGGACTCTACCTTTTTCGTGTCTTTGGATTCCAACCATTTCTCTATACTCCTACTGATTCTGTCTTCGAAAAGGTGCTCATTTCTTGCCTGAATTTCTTTAACAGCCTGTAAACAAATGTTTTTTTGACCCTTCAGTCTCTTTCCTGCAATTATGCCATGACTATTTCTCTAAAACATAAATCAAATTGTGTTGCTGCCTATCTTAGACTTCTTCAAAGGCATTTTATAGCTTGTCCGATCAAGTTTAGGTGTCTTGGGAGGGCGTACAAGGCTCTTTCTGATCTGGCCTCAACTTACCTCTTGAAGCCATTTCTCAGCATCCTTCCCCAGTGTCAGATGAGCCTGTAATACTCAATGATCCGTGGTTTCTCAGATACGACACATTCTCTCTCATCCAAGGGCCTGAACAGATGCTGTGCTTTACCTGACTAACTTCTGTTGATTCTTGGCACAGGCATCACCTCTTCCAGAATGCCTTCTCTGACTTCCCATGCAGGATAAGGACAGTCAGAAAGGAGTGGAAAAGTACAAGAGTGGGTCAATATTTTCATTATTCTCTTGTGACATGTGAGTGAGGGGTCTCCCAGGGAAGTGGCCCGGGGCTCTGACTGTGGCTTCTTACCAATCAATAGAAACTATTTTCAATCATTTAAGAGCCCATTTGGCCCTACAGGTGCACATCAGCTAGTTCAGTCTTGCCTCATGAACTCCTGTTGCATCCCACGCATCCCTCTCTGGATCAGAAAGGGCTGTAATCGTCTATTAGATATTTTTCTCTAGCGCTGGCTAGAAGATTCTAGAGAACAAGAGCTTGTCTTATTTAATCCTGAATCCCCAGTAGTTAGCACACAACAGACTCTCAATAATGAACAAACAAACATTACCAGAATGCAATCTAACTCAGCATGAGGGTGGCATTGGCTTCGGTAGAAGACAGAGTAACCCTGGGGAGTGTGGGAAGAGAGGGGATCCTACACCCACAAGCTTGCAGATGGGAGTGTGAGACAGAAGGTATTGTCTCTGGACAGCTTCCCTGTCCCCTCCCCCCAACTACCCCCACCCTGGGAAGTAGGAAGCACTGGGTAAGATGGCGTCTGATTAGTTACTCAACCATAAAGTGCCTCCTCCCCTTCCTTTGTATTTAAGAACTATCTTGAGAGTGACTTTGAGACTATGAAAATACCCTGTTTTTCATACTCTCACTCACCAATTTTAGCATCCAATCCATTGATGACTCTTGCTTAAAACAATTATTGCTACAATTATCACCAAACGATGATATTCTAATTCCATCCTTCCTTCTACTGCCAGGAAGAGCTTTTCAAGATTTAAATTAGCAGTAGGTTATCCTTAATTACTATAGACCTGCCCACAGTCCCTGCAAAAAATCTGGCAAACTCCTCACAGAGTACAAGTCTCATTTGTGAGGTCTGACAAAACTTCCACCCAAATTGAAACAGCTTATATTGCACCCTCAACTAGAATTTACAAAGTAAGCATATGGCTGGCTAGAACTGCCTACACATGAGAAAAACCCAAACACTGCGTGCTTTTCTTTTTAATCAAAATCTCAGTAGACTTAAGTCTATTTAAAATGTTTCCCCCTCAAGGAATCAATCAGGCAATACAATTTCGAGAACCCTAGAACAAATAAATTTTACTTTACTGCACTTGAAAATGTTAAGTGGCAATCAACATACACTCATTTCCCTTCAAGCTGGCTCCAGCTCCAAGCTCAGAATTTGTAGTATCTGGACAATACCCCTTGGAGAACTTTCTCTAATTCTCCCCCATAATGCCTGGTTTCTACCATAAACAGCTAAATTCAAAGAGCGATTTTAAAGTTTATGAACCATATAAATCCATTTTGTTTTTATTGTATTTTACAGTTAAGATTGTACACTATGGAATAAAGAGCTGACTGTGAAATTGATCTGTAGAGTTGAGGCTATCCAAAATGACATTTTTTACACTCCCTGGATTTAAATTTCCTGCAGTATTTTCCATATGAGTTATATATATAAGCACATTCCTTGTGAATTCAGTAATGTGATTAAGCTAGTAAGACTGGGACTAAAATAAGAGTGCAAGGTTCAAGGTGAAGTGAAGGAGGTAGGGTTTCGTTTAGCCAGACTTCCTAACCTGTGCGCTGTCCAATTCTAGGTCCTTGGAACTCATGCCTTGTTGGTGAGTCATGAAAGAAGGGAAAATAATTTGAAAGGTAAGGAGAAGTCATATAAAGTAATGCAGTGATATTTAGAAGAAATCATTTGTATGTTAAGTGCAATGGAAAGTGGTTTTAAGTTGGTGGGTGGGTCAGAGGACAACATAATTGGATTTATAATTTTAAAAGCTCATTCTAGGTCTCTCATTCTAGGTATATTCTAGGTATATCTAACTCTAAGCAGACTAGAGTAGCTATTGTTTTTAGTTGTCCAACCAAGTTCACCATCCAACTTCTTCTGATAATATGTATCTTGTCCTCCATGGATGGGTATGTGACCCAGGCCTGGTCAATCATGGTACCCCACATGCGTGGACACAATCATTGGTTCAATGGTGGGCAGGTAATATAAGGTCAGCCAATCAGAGTCTTTCCTTAAGATACATTAGTGTGGAGCTAAGGAAGTGGTGTCCTTCCCTCTGGCATCACAGAGTTAGAAAGATGTAAAAGTCAGACTGCCAGTGGCCAGCTTTTCTACCACCAGGAAAAGACCTGTTTTCAGGTAGAAGACAATAAAGTCAGGCAAAGCAAACAGAGATGAGAGACAAATGGAGAGGGAAAAAGATCCATGGCAGCACTGAGTCCTGGTTCCGGTCCTAAGATTGCTTCTTGCAGTTCTTTGGGCTCTTCCTTATCCTTCCCAACTCAGAGAGGCAATAAATTCCCCTTTTGACTTAAGCTGGTTGGGTCTCTGACCTTACCACCATGTCTTAATCCCCTCTAAGTCATCAGTACTTCTTGCACTAGCGTTTGCTTTTTGTTTTGTTTTATATCTAGCCTTTATTCCTTGGAGAATGGCAAAGAGGAGAGAATGTGATAGGAAACTAACAGGAGAGGTCAGTGGTTTGGTATGTTTCCCATGGAGAAAGGAACAAAGAGAAGGACATCAGCAATTCCTGCTTCTACAAAGAGTCCTCACTGAGTGGTCACAGATGTTTGGTTTTCCTGTTTTGTGTATGTGATTGGAATGACACTTCTTCACCCAACTTGATTCAGGCAAAGCCATGTGACCATGAAATGTGATCAACAAAAATGTGGATTCTCTTGGGCAGAAGCTTTATGAGCCAGTGGGGGGCTCACCGAGTTCCTCTGCAATCACAGAAGCATCAGTCCAGGTCCCTGAGTGACTGTTCTTGAAGGACAGGCAGCATGAGCATTTTAAGCCAAAAAGAAAAAAAAGGAAAGAAACAGCTCATCACAAGAAATGTTGAATATCTAGGTAATGAAAAAGTCAAAATTATCAATCATATTCTATTAGAAGATAACTTGTTACTATGTGAATTTGTGTTGTTTTTGTTTATAAATATTAATACTGGGGCCAGCCCCGTGGCCAAGTGGTTAAGTTCGTGTGTTCCACTTCAGTGTCCCAGGGTTTCATCAGTTCAGATCCTGGGCACAGGCCTAGCACTGCTCATTAAACCATGCTGAGGCGGCATCTCACACAGCAGAGCCAGAAGGATCTACAACTAGAATATACAAGTATGTACTGCGGGGCTTTGGGGAGAAGAAGAAGAAAAAAGAAGATTGGCAACAGATGTTAGCTCAGGTGCCAATCTTAAAAAAACATTTTTTTTAATTAATACTCTTTTCTTTCCTGTAAATATATTATCACAAAACTGGGAGAAAACTGAATACAGTTCTGTATTCTGCTTTTTAAATTTAATGCAATATTGTGAGCCAAGGAACAACTTTTACCTGTAGTCTTCTCCATTCTTTTTAAATAAGGCCTCTTGTTGGAACCCTCTGGCAATAGAACATACTGGAATGGCAATGTCTTGTTGGAACCACTGCTAGCCTAAGAGGATATCAGAGCTGTTGTAATAGTGCTGCCATATTCGGCACCTCTCCCTCTTTCTTTTTTCACTGCTACGACCTAGTATCTGAGCTGTTATTATAACTTTCTGGTTGGTCTCTCTGTCCCCCGTCCCACCTCGAATATATCCGTAATGCTGGGAGTTTGCAACACTCTTTCTCCATTAATATTCACTATACACTCCTATAGGAAAAGGCAACTGCAGAGACCACATAGCATATGTGCTCTTTCTGGCTTGGTGGCTGTAACTTGTAATTTTCCCTCCATGAGCCCAAGAAAAGCAGTTCAGGATCCCTATTTCATGCCAGTGCTGGATAATTTTCCTATAGTGTCCATTTGATAATATCCCCTCTCTGTTGAAAACCCTTCAGGGTACCTCTACGCTCTACAGGATAAAGCTTGCACTCCTCAGACTGGCATTCAAAACCCTCCATGACCTGGTGCGAGTCTACCTTTCCAGGCTTAGATCCTGTAACTACCATAACTCGAATTCCTCCACCAAAGGACTCAACTCACCCTTCCCTGAGTGGGCCTTGTGTATGGCTCCTCATTCAGGTCTTTGCTGAAGCCGTTTTCTCTCATCTGAAATGCTCTAAAGTCACCTCACCCTTCCAAAATCTTACCTGGCCTTCAAAGTCTAGCTTTTGCCTCCTCCATAAAGACTTCAGGGACAGCTCTGGATAAGACTAATCTCTCCTAGTATTTCTGTATACTGCATATGTATTATCTCTCTCCTAGTATTTCTGTATACTGCATATGTATTATCTCTATCACTCTTAGGGCATGTCTCCTGTTACCATCTTGAACTCTCTACTCTGTATACGTTCCCAATTAGATTAGAAGCTCCTGGAGGGCAGAAACTGAAATCTGACCTTTCTTTATATATATCATAGTGCTTAGGATCATGTTGAACAAAGAGCAGTCACTCCATAATTAACTGTAGAACCAACGAATCAATGAGCTGTTTCCTTAGCTCCCTCTGCAAGACAACGATACCTCACTCCAGACAAACTGGTCCTCGAGTCTTGGGTCATAAATCACAGAGACCCTGCTGGGGGCCAAAAGGCCTCCGAGGAAAGCAGGACTAAGGTCGAGCTCTTCCAGTGGTGTTTTGTATTTCGGATTTCCTGCCTTAGCAGAGGCCTGTTTTAGAGATATACCTGAAGTATGCAACAGTCACATTTTTATAACTAAAAACAAATATAAATATTGTAAATTGTTCTCCTATTATAAATGCCACAGACGACACAGTATTAAAAAGGAAAGCATCAAACTCTGCTTTAAATTTCAAAGACATACTCAAACTGTAATTCTAGAGTGAAAATACAGGTGAGTCAGGAGAGTTCAAAAACTTTACTTACACTTAATTATAAAACACATAGTTCTTTTTAACCTTTTAATATCAGATACTTCAAACTTATCTACATATTATTTTCAAGTACAGATTATACTACAAACTTTTGTATGATAAAAATTATCATTTAACAATGCTCTTTAAGTCCTAGAGAAGCAATTTTACTCTCTAAAAAATACTAAATATATTCTTGTAATTTTAAGTTACCCTGTACAACTATTTCCAGATTCTTTTTTCCACGTGGTGCAAAAATAAACTCCAGCTTACTTTATATCACATTGTCATAAATTTAAAATTATAGGAATTGGGGCTCATTAGGGAACATGCACAGTGCCCCCAAACCTCAGATTATGTGAATTGCAGCAATAGTTGAAAGGTACTAACCTGAGTCATCTTGTGATTACAGGAAAATTACTTCTTGTCTTTGTGAACCATGGCAGTTTTCCCCTCCGAGACTGACAGCTTCTTCTCACGACTTTCTCAATGTGTAATATAAATGAAAAGTAGCAGGACTGAAGTCAAATAGTGAGGTCTTTCACATGCTGAACCACTTTGCATGAGTCTTTGGGAATATAGGCCCTATTAGGAAAAAAATAGTAAATGTCATTTTACATAATAAAAATATTGAACCAGCTACAGCCCAGGCTGACCTCTTGACCTATGCATAAATTACCCAGAGAAGAAAGAACTATTAATATAGAATGTGCCAGAAGTATAAGAGCAGTGTCTGAATTAATTCCTAAGCTTTCTGTAAAATACACAGTACTTTCTCCCCAAATTAAATTGAATGATTTCCACTTATTCCTGGAAAAATTGCAAGCATTGAGAGTCAATTGTGAATCCAGTGGCTTAATTAAATGTATACCAAGTACGTAAGACAATAGCACTGAATTGTCTTAAATCATGCCAGCACAACTTAACTGCTCAATATTTGTTTCATGTTGTCAGCTACTTCCATGTCACTTTGACAAGCACTCCTAGTTATTCTTCATTGTTCATATTTATTTTTTCTTTTTTCATAATAAAGCGGGTCTGTCATGAAACTC
Organism: Equus caballus; assembly: GCF_041296265.1. NCBI lineage: Eukaryota > Metazoa > Chordata > Mammalia > Perissodactyla > Equidae > Equus > Equus caballus. Next base: position 34,185,402 of record NC_091710.1, on the reverse strand, counting down.
ATCAAAAGACTCTTAGTTACTAAAAAAGAAAAATGGACCATTCATGCCAAAAAGCACTTTGTAATGTGGAGGTCTTGGGGTATAAAATGAGGTCTGGAGAGATGCCTGGCGTGGCAGGAAAAGCCAGTTCTATAATAGCTCGGGGCCCGATTCCTTATCTGTGAAGATGAAGCAAATGGACCTTAATCTAGACCAGTTCTCAACCATTTTCCCTAGTCTTCACATTCTTTGTGTGTACACCTCACCACCACAAACTGTACCTCTTACTACATACAGTGATTCTCAGGATGGAGGCCTGTAGTTTCCCCCAACTTCTCCCTGCTCCCCACCCCACCCCAGTCTTGGTCCCTGTTTAAGAATCACTGCTCCGGGTGTGCTTTGGAAAGCTTCGCTCTGGTCTTCAGAATATGCATGTACGTTTTAACCCCAGTCATCTCTCCATCATAGCAGGTATAGGATCGGCACCACTGAGAGCTGCAAAGCTTGACTTTTTAGGGAAAACATTTAAGAAGGGTCTTGAAAGAGCCTTTAGTCAAAGGGTTTCATCTTTCTCATGCAATTGTGGAGCCTGCCTTAATCATAAAGGAGATGATATTGGTTTACTGAGCCCCCGTGCTTGTCCTGAAACTAAATGCTCTCCAGTGGGATTCACTCTTCCATGCCCTGACCTAGGCGCTCCACTGTCACCAGCCAACTTAACTGTCTCTGCACCTTTCCTTCAGGCATTTGTGCCTAAATGAATTAGTCCTCTCAGATACGCTACCAAAGACAAAGTCTTCAATGCCTTAGTCAGTAAGAGGAGTTAATGAAAAGATGATGATGAGATCTGTTATCCAACAGTGCTCCTCCAGAGGCGATGACTAGGCCATATTCACTGTAACTCTATTGCAGTTCACTTTGATTTTGTAGATTAGAGAATGCCAGAAAAGAACAAGAAAATCAAAGATGAGATTTAAAAAAAATGAAAATATAATACCCAGCTTCCCCCAGGCATTGGCTGCTGGCATCAATTTGACAAAACCAGCTCTCAGTCTATGTTAAGATAAAGGCAATAGGATCCCCAGTAGGGCAGCCTGGAAGAAGACTGTTCTGATGTTTCAAAAGGCAACACCAGAGGAGAAGCAGAGCATTACCAGTTCTCTTTTCTCTTAGGAAAGAAGGTTTCGGCAGGTCGGGTGACAGAGAATCCCAGTCATTTTACTGTCAAATGATTGATCACAAAGGAGCTTTTCAATGAAGCTGGCTGTAGTCAACTATAAAACTATAAATCCTGTAATGATTTTCTAAGAATAGAATTAAGAGGAGAAATGTGAGGATGAATTATGTGTTAGCATATTTTATAAAATACGTTTATAATACAATTGACCCAAAAGAGGCATTCATGGGGTTATAACCAAAAAAAAAAAAAAATCTGATTTTATGTTTGAGGTTCAGGAAGAGAGTTCACGTACATACAAAGTATAGTAACACCTGGACGGTCAAGTTTGCTTTTTTTTGATTCTTTTTTTTTGCTTGAGAAAGCTTAGCCCTGAGCTAACAATCTTCCTTCACTTTATACGTGGGTCGCCACCACAGCACAGCTGATGAGTGGTGTAGGTCCACACCCAGGATCCAAACCTGGGCCATCAAGCAGAGCGTGCCAAACTTAACCACTATACCACAGGCTGGCCCCTGGACTGTCAAGTATTTTATCCCATGTATTCCACCTCCATCTCATTCCTCTTATGTGTCTCTCCAAGTCCTTCTCCACTGTCCCAGCCTGAGCCTAGGCCCACACCTAGCTGTCTAGGAGTTCCCACTCTCATGGATTTCACAGACGCGAAAAATCTCAGAGGGACCAGTTGATTCTTTACTTGAAGGCCAGGACACACACACTTACTTTTTTTGTTGTTTGTTTGTTTGTTTGTTTTTTGTTTTTTTTTTTTGGAGGAAGATTAGCCTTCAGCTAACTACTGCCAGTCCTCCTCTTTTTGCTGAGGAAGCCTGGCTCTGAGCTAACATCCGTGCCCATCTTCCTCTAGTTTATACGTGGGACGCCTACCACAGCATGGCTGCCAAGCAGTGCCATGTCCGCACCCAGGATCCGAACCAGCGAACCCCGGGCCGCCGAGAAGCGGAACGTGCGAACTTAACCGCTGCGCCACCGGGCCGGCCCCCCCACACACATATTTTTAAAGCCTGTTATTTACTGTCACCATCTAACTGCATAAATGAATGGACAGTTTACCCCCACAAAAGTTGGGAGGCCATAATTTTGAACCAAAGAAGTCCTTTAAAATTGAATAAAATTTAGCTCTATGAAAAACTGACTAAACCTTCTTTGATTTTCTCATTCCACTACAGATGGATAAAATCATTGTTACAAACCAACACTGGTATAAAGAACTGAGTTTTGGGGCCCAGATTAATATATTCGTTTGCAAACCCACGAGTCCTCCTGCCTTCACAACTCTGTGCCCTGAAATTGGTCCTCTGCAGCATCATGATAGTGATCTCTTGCTCCTCCTCTGCAGACTTAGACAGTCCAAATACCTTAGTATGTCACATAAAGCCATAAAGCTGGCCCTGATCTGACCCCACCCCACCCTCCAGCATTTTCCCCCATGATGTCCCACCCCACTCCATGCCATATACCCTACCAGAGCAATTCAAAGTAGCCAGGCAGGGAACTGCTTGTTACAATGGGATAAGGGCTTTGCACCAGAATGTAAATCAACAACTGATTCTTTCTTTGAGAAACTCTTGCTGTGATAAAGGAGAAAGGCGTCAGCTTAGTGACTTAGCTGATTTACATTCAGGCACAGCTCCTTATCTAGGGCCATGACGTGAGATTCTCTGAATTCATTAGACATTTGAGGTCTTCATGCATTTCCTCATCGGTTCCCTCTGCCTGGGTTGTCCTTTAGACCACCTGACAGAACAGTTAATCTTTGCAGGTCCAGCTTGGGCTGTATTCTCTAGGAAGCCTCTCCTGTCCCCCAGCTAGGATACCACCATGTGCTTCTTCGTGCCTCCCCTGTGGGTCATGGATACCCTTCGGCACTAGCACTGTGGTGGCCACTGTCTGGTTTATTCGGGCTGCCTCACATCCAGCTGTGTTTTTTATTAGGGATGACCCCATGGTGTGAAGTAAGAATGAGATGCAGGCCTTGCCTCTCACCAGAGACGCTGAAGCAGGGAAATTTTCTTGCCCCCCTTCCCCTGGTGGGATGGTGTATTAGTTTCCTAGGGCTGGCATAACAAGGTCCCCCACACTGGGTGGATTATATAGCAGAAATCTACTTTCTCTCAGGTCTGTAGTCTAGAAGTCTGGATCAAAGGGGCAGCTGGGTTGGTTCCTTCTGAAGGCCGTGAGGGAAGGCTCTGTTCCAGGCCTCTCTCTCGGCTTATAGTTGGCTGTCTTCTTCTTGTATCTCCACATCATCTTCCTTCGACATGTCTATGTCCAAATTTCCATCAGTTCTATTGGATTAGGGCCGCCCTAATGACCTCATTTTAACTTAATTATCTCTTTAAAGACTCTGTCTCCAAATACAGTCACATTCTGAAGTACTGAGGGTTAAGACTCCAACATATGATCTTTTGGAGGAACACAAACCAGTACACAACAGATGGTACAGTGGGTTGAATGGTGGCCCCTCGAAAGATACGTCCAGATCCTAAGCTCTGGAACCTATGAATGTGACCTTATTTGGAAAAAGTCTTTTGCAGTTAAAGATCTCAAGACGAGATCACCCTGGATTACCCAGGAGGACCCTAAATCCAATAACAAGTACTCTTCTAAGAGACAGAGTGGCAAAGACAGAGAGAAGGCCATTGAACACGAGGCAGAGATCGACGCTATGCTGCCAGAAGCCAAAGAACGCCTGGACCCACCAGAAGCTGGAAGAGGAGAGAAAGGATCCTCCCCTAGAGCCTTCAGTGGGAGCGCAGCCCTGCTGACAACTTGATTTAGGACAACTGGCCTCCAGAACTGTGAGAAAATAAGCTTCTGTCGGTTTAAGCCACCACGTTTATGTAATTTGTCACAGCAGCCCTAGGAAACTAGTAGAGACGGCCGGGTCATTTGACCTAGATTCAGTCAATCAGCAACTCTCATCCTGGACTGTGAATCCAAAGCAAGTCATTCAAAAGTAAAGGAACTGTGAGGGTGTCCAGCTGTGACTGCTCCTGGTAATGGCAGCTGTGTCCCGGCCAGGTGATTCCTGCTAAAAGGGAGCCCTGAGAATAGGAGAATTTATGGATATAGCACTTCCTCGCCTGCCTGATAAGGACAAATCAGGACTTCCTTGTAGGCCCTACGATTCCCCCACCAGAGGGGTTTCCTGTAAGAGGAAAATAATTCAGCCCACTCCACCCTACCGCATTCCCTGCACCTCTCACTGTCCCCAGATCTGTACCTAGTCACTTCCCTGCAATGGCCCGGGGAGACAATTACAAAGTCAAACCCAGAAGGCTTACACACCAGGAGGATTACAGACAGTTGAATTCAGAAGGCAAAGATCTGGGGTCAATGTCCACATGGATGGATTCGGAGGGAGCTTGCCAAAGAGAGAGAAATATAATTTTAGATTGTACTGAGTTTATGCATATGGGCGCATTACCAGAGGTTCTGAATTCACTGTGCCAACTTGAGCAAATGGAGGCGGTTCTAGGAGCTTGCTTCTCTGGTCCATCAAATCTGGACTCAGTGGGGGCCTAACCAGAATCAAGATGCCATACATGGCTGCGTCAAAGATCAGCTAAGGAATGGCAAGATGGCCTGCTTCATGCCATGTAGTGGCTACTGGATTCCATACCCAAGGGAGAACTATGGCAGTGATGTCTAGTGTGGTGGCAGGACTCTTCATCAGTGGCACTGGGTCCTGGTTAGACGGACTGTTGTACCTCAGCATCTTGGCATTTTGGAGCTGCCATTGGGCATACTTATTTTCCAACTCTTGTTCCCTGGCTTCCTATGCTGTCCATATCCTTTCAATAAATTCCTAGTCAGCTGACAGATCCCTAGAGTCTGTTTCTGTTGCTTACAATCAGGAGCCACGGATCACATAGAACAGAAAAAACATTGTAATCCTTTGTTTATGCTTATTTCCCCCTACTTGACTTTCAGCTCTTTATGAACAATGACCACACCTGACTCATCTCGTTATCTGTAACGCCTCTCACTGTGTCTGGCAAATATGGTGGCGGTGGAGAATTGTCAAGAGAATGAATGAATGATCAGTTAAAAAGCATTTTTTTGGTCCATGACTTTTAGAGGAAAGAGGCAAATGATAAGTTGTAAATTAAAGGAAAAAAATTTTATTTTTAGTTGTGGTAAAAAACCCATAACATAAAATTTACCATCTTAACCACTTTTAACTACACAGATCAGGAGTATTAAGTATATTCACATATCCAGAATGTTTTCATACTGCAAAATTGAAACTCTATATACCCAGTAAATACTAACTCCTCATGTTTTCCTCTCCCTGGTCCCTGGCAAACACCATTCTTTCTAAGGGTCTGACTACTTTAGACACCTCATATAAGTGAAATCAAACAATATCTGTCTTGTTGACTGGCTTATTTCACTTAGCATTATGTCCTTGAGGTTCATCCATGTTGTAGCATGTGACAGGATTTCCTAATGGGTGTGAGGTGAAATTTCATTGGGGCTTTTATTTGCATTTCTTTAATGATAGGGATGTTGTTTAGCATCTTTACAAATACTTGTTGGCCATTTTTATATCATCTTTGGAGAAATGTCTACTCAAGGCCTTTGCTCATTTTTAAAATCAGTATTTTTTTTCTCTTTCTTCCTTGTTGTTGTTAAGTTATAGGAGTTTTTAAATATATTCTAGATATTAACTTCTTATCAGATGTGTCATTTGCAAATATTTTCTTCCATTCTGTAGGTTGCCTTTTCCCTCTGTTGATTGTGTCCTTTGATGCACAGAAGTTCTTAAGTTTGATGTAGTCCCAGATAAGTTCTAAATTTCATCCTGGGCATCTACATATGTTCAACAAAATATTCGGTATCTTTATCAAAGGTGGATGGTTCAGGGAGGTGGAATATTCCGATTCCCGCAGGCTCATACTAGTAAATCCACTAAGCTGTTTGCATTTGTTCCCATGTGCTCCTTCCCCATAGAAGAGGGACAAGGGATGAGCTATCCTTACTCTCCTACAAAGCAAACCCACCAGCTCTACACTGCTCCTGAGCTCTCCTGACAGCTCAACAGCCTCCCTCCGGCCACTCTCTCCCCTCTCTTCTCAGGCATTAGTTTTCCCCTAGCAATTGGATTTTCCCATTAGTATAAAAACATGCTTCAATATCTCTTAGCTTAAAAAAAAAAAGAAACCCTCCCAGGCCTGATCACAGATCACCATCCAGTTTACACCCTAATTTCCCTGCTTCCTTTTATAGCAAAGTTCTTCAAAAACACTGTCTCTCCTTGTTGGCTTTCTTGATTCCAGAAGTTTCCCCCATAATGCCGATCATAAACGCCTGTCGGCCCCAGGACCACAATACTGCACTCAGCAGAGTAGTCAGGGAGCTACTTTCAAAAAGGAAAAAAAGGCTTTACTGCTGTTGTCCTGCTTCATGTCCCCTTTTATGCAAGAAAGAAGTAAAATGTGGGGCTGACCCAGGGGCATAGTGGTTAGGTTCATGCACTCCACTTTGGCAGCCCAGGGTTCTCAGGTTCGGATCCCTCAATGGACCTACACACTGCTTGTCGAGCCATGCTGTGGCAGGATCTTACATACAAAATAGAGGAAGATGGGTACAGATGTTAGCTCAGGGCCAATCTTCCTCACCAAAGAAGAAGAAGAAGAAGAAGAAGAGGTAAAACGCTTTTGTTTTACTAATAGTGCAGTGGCATCCATAGTTTCAATTTCCACCAACCCCAGATCATTATTTGCAGAGGGGGCAGTGCTGCAGATGGCAACACTCTGCTGTGTTTTGCCCACAGACTTCATCACTGCTTGAAATGTTTACTTGTGAAACTGCTGTATCGAACAAGTGGGATTTGTAGGTGACTTGATGTCTCTGGAAACCCATTCTGTGGCGCTCATTCATCTGCTGCCCTTAAATGAAACTTGGGCAGAGTCACAGATTTTTCAGTAACTTATAGATATGAAAATGTTCTCCCAATCACTTTACTCACACTTTTTTTTTTTTTGAGGAAGATTAGCCCTGAGCTAACATCTACCAGCAATCCACCTCTTTTTGCTGAGGAAGACTGGCCCTGAGCTACCATCTGTGCCCATCTTCCTCTACTTTATATGTGGGATACCTGCCACAGCATGGCTTGATAAATGCAGTGTGTAGGTTCACACCCGGGATACAAACTGGCGAACCCCAGGCCGCCAAGACAGAACGTGCAAACTTAACCACTGCACCACCGGGCTGGCCCCTTCACAAACACTCTTACTTCTAAAACTAATATTCCCTGTCCAGTACAAAATCCAAGCTCCAAATTTCATTCCAACTGGAAACTTCTCATCTCCAGCTTGTGCCTGCAGCCACGGGGAAGCCCGAGGTGGAACGCGGTGGGACGACTGGCAAGGAGAAGTCATGGAACCAGGAAGGTCCTTTTTGGCTGGTACTAGTGTGAGCTGACGTCAGTGATCTCCGGGTGTGGTGGGAAGGGAAGGCTTTTTATTTATGGAGCGTTTTTATGGCCCCCATGGGACGCATTTATTGGTTTCCTGTGGACCCTCAATGTTGCATGTCCCTCACCTGTAGTTTCCTGACATGGGTGGCCCACTGTCCTGCTTGCTGCCTATGACAGTCCTCTCAGCAGCTGGTCACCCTGCTCTGCGCCTCCAGTATTTTTCACCTGCATCTATCCACTCCTCCAGATGAGATTGTATGCAGCATCTAGGCGAATGCCATGTATCTCGTGTGGTCCACATGTGGTCCAAGGAAAACACTCACCTTTGATCCATCCTTGATGAGAGTGCTACCTCCCAAACAATATCTCTTTGTCTGCTGCCATAGGCTGCTTCTACCAGCCTTTAGATTTCTCAGGCATATGCTTGACCCCAGACCAGTCTGTCTTCTAAACTGCAGGTGGCCCAGAGCAAGCTTTCTGTGCGGTCCCTTGAAACCCTGCCACCTGACTCAAGGATGGGAGAAACAGCTCCCTCTCTTCTCCCAAGATGCTGTGCACGTGTTAGCAGGGAAAGGGGACATCCACAGCATGCCTCCCAAAATCTAAATACATCCCCTCCCTAATGTCCAAATCCTTCTACGTGGGTGTTGGGCTAAGGGTCATAGAACCAAATTTCATATTATTCAGCCTTAAAAAGGAAGGAAATTCTGACACCTGCTACGATATGGGTGAACCTTGAAGACATTATGCTGAGTGAACTAAGCCAGACACAAAAGGACAAATATTGTACGATTCACTTCTCTGAGGTTCCTAGAGTGGTCACATTCATAAAGACAGAGAGTGGAATGGTGGCTGCCAGGGGCTGGAGGTGGAGGGAATGGGGAGTTCTTGTTGAATGGGGACGAAGATGGCAAGATGAAAATAATTATGGAGATCGGTTGCACAGCAACGTGAATGTACTTAATGCCAGTGAACTGTACGCTTAAAAATGGTTAAAATTGTGAATTTCATGTTATGTACATTTTAATGCAAGTTAAAAAAAAAACAAAACAACAGATTTCAGCCACTTCTTCTGCAAGTCCTGCTTAGGTATTTCAGCAAGTAGTTTCAGAACATGAGAGTAACTGCCACCTAACATTTGGGGACCGTGCCTGTTGTTAAGTTATAGTCCCCCCACTGCCTCCTCCACTCTGCTTTGTGTCCTGGGGGTGGGGGCTCCACGAACAACACTTCTTCTTTGCCAAGGGGCCCTGAAAACAGAGCACAGCAAAGGGAGGCTGGAAGGCCGGAGAGGGAGGAGGGACCAGCCCCTTTCTGGTTGCTTCCTGTTCCTGCCAGAGTTACCCGGCAACAGCCCTTCACCCTGGCAGCAGCATTTGTTTCTGGCAACAGTTGGTTAGCTCCTAGGTTTTTTCCCCTCTCCTAGAGCCAGCCCTTTGCGCACTCCTACAAGACACTCGCACACGCCAAGCAGCCCCCCAGCCAAGAGATCTGTGTCCCACCTCCTCAGGGCCCCTCGTCTGAGCCCTCGAGGTATCAGCACTAGCTGGTCACAATCTCCTCAAAGGTCTTGGTCCCAGCTGCAGGGCCCTCCTCCCAGCTTCTAGGTCTCATAAGTCCTCTTCTCTTTGTTCTCCCAGCACAGATAGCAGCTGCTTCCCACACTAGCCCAGCGCTGTCCTGCCTCATTTGACCCCTCTTTGCATTTTCAGCCCTCTGATATCTGTTTCACCAACCCCTTATATGAAATTCCCTCTGTCAACATAACTAGTGCGGTTTCCATTTTCCTGACCGGACACTGATGAATACAACCGTATTTTGGCACTACTTTGCAAAAAATGAAAATAAGAAAGAATTCCATTTCAACATCCTACTATAGTTTATTGTCTGTCTCACCCAACCAGTTTGTAAACACCATGAAATCAGATGTTTTCGGCTTACTGATGTACACACCCAGCACTTTGAACAGAGCCTGGCACATAGCAGATGCCCTACCTTCTTTGTTGGATAAATGAATACAAAATATTTAATTTAAACATAAAACACAAAACAAATTAATTTGGGTCATGAAAATATGCTTATAATATATAAAAGTTAAAACCATATGCAAATATGTCCGGGGGAAAACAAGTAGCTGAACTATGCAAAGCTCTCTTTCTGAAATTGTCAGCAATATCCATTTTCTGTTTTTTCCCATTTTCTTGCTTAATAATTTTTGTCACTGGGGGTTTCTCCATATTTTTCTTGTACATTAGGGCATATTATCCATGAGATAGTCATTCAATGTGATATTGTGATTTATAATTAGAAATATATATTTAGTCTTTCCACTGTTCCTGGCACACAGCTTCTAAAACCCTAATAATTTCCTACATAAGAGTGATAGGAGGGGCCAGCCCAGTAACGCAGTGGTTAAGTTTGCACGTTCTGCTTTGGCAGCCCAGGGTGTGCCGGTTTGGATCCCGGGTGCAGACATGGCACTGCTTGGCAAGCCACGCTGTGGCAGGCGTCCCACATATAAAGTAGAGGAAGATGGGCATGGATGTTAGCTCAGGGATAGTCTTCCTCAGCAAAAAGAGGAGGATTGGCAGCAGATGTTAGCTCAGAGCTAATCTTCCTCAAAAAAAAAAACCAAAACAGCCATAGGAGCTTCTTTTACTATAATATTTAGTTTTTTTCCCAGTTCCTGGAATAGCTCCAGAGCATAAAGGTAAAATGGGTGTCTTTTGTTATTAATAAATAACAAGCCTCTTTCAACCATACCTGAGTTTATGTGAATGAAGTGACCTCTGGAAAGCCCCTAAGGATGGGGCTGGTTGCCAAGGGAACCAACCACGTAATTAGAAGTTTGGACCTCTAGGCCCATTCCCCAGACCTACAGAGAGGCGAGAAGGGCTGGAGGTTACGTTCAAACACCAACAGCTAATGATTTAATCAATGATGCCTCCAGAAAACCCCAAAAGGATGGGGCTTGGAGAGCTTCCATGTTGGTGGACAAGAATGCATCCACATGTTAGGAGGGTGGCAGACCTCAAACTCCAGGGGGACAGAAGCTTGGGGACTTGGAGAGGTCCAGACCTTGCCCTACACATCTCTTCCATTTGGCTGTTCCTGAGTTCCATCTTTTTTTTTTTTTTTTTTTTGCTGAGGAAGATTCATCCTGAGCTAACATCTGCCGCCAATCTTCACTTTTTTGCTTGAGGAAGATTTGCCCTGAGCTAACATCTGTGCCAATCTTCCTCTACTTTAGATGTGGATCACCACCACAGCATGGCTGCCGATGAGTAGTGTAGGTCTGTGCATGGGAACTGAACCCAGGCCACTGAAGTGGAGCACACTGAACTTAACCAGTAGGCCACAGGGCTGGCCTATGAGTTATATCTTTTAAAAATAAACCAGTAATCTCATAAGTAAAATGTTTTTCTGCTTTCCATGAGCCACTCTAGGAAATCAGTCTAAGCCAAGGAGGGGGCTATGGGAGCCCCTGATTTACAAGCAGTCAGTCAGAAGCACAAGTGACATCTTGGACTTGCAACTGGCATCTGAAGTCAGGGGGCGGGTCATCCTGTGGGACTGAACCTTTAACCTGTGGGATCTGAGGCTATCTCTGGTGAGACAGTCTCAGATTCTAGTTAAACTGCAGACACCCCGCTGGTGCTGCAGACCTGCCCGATGTGTGGGAACCCTCCACACGTCTGGTGACCAGAGTGCAGCAGTAACGCAGGAGAGGACTGAGAGCAGAGAAGACACAAGGTGTGTTTTTCCTTTATATTCATTCAGTCAATCAAATACACAATCTGAAAACTGAAACACCCATACATTAACCCTAACAAATAAACCATCAAAAGTAGAACTCAGCATTTTGGTGTCATGGTATAAACACTGTACAGGGAGAATGCCTAGCACTGTGATCCTGGGCAAGTCATTAGCTTCTCTGGGTATCTGTTACTTACTCTGAGATACAAAGAAAGTGCCCTTCCTCTGTTAAGACTCTGATTTTCATATAGAAATGTACTTTAACATCCCCAAAGCACAACATAACTGTCAAGCATTGATAGCCTGTGCCAGACTTGAATTTCTCCTTATCACAGTCCCCAAACACGTGACTCTGTGCAGAGCCTGGAAAAGTGTGAAGTGACTGACAGTAAGCAGTCTAGCAAAAAGCTTTGGTGCCAATTCCTATTTCCAGTTCCAAATGAAATTAGAATTTTTTGTAGCTAATACTTTTTAAACTTGGCTGGATATTTTTCAGACCCTAATCTCTGGAACAGCGTTAATACTGACAGCTGCATTAAACATCGACCACATTGGAGTACATTGCAAAGTTCAAAAAAGACCAGGTTGGGGCAGTCAACTCTTCTAAAGACATCTAAAGGTATAAGACAGCCCAGAAGGTACCATCGTGAGATCTGAACAATGGAGCACGTGCGCCCGGGAAGGGGTCCTGCACCCAAAGCGGGACCCTGAGAACAAACTGGAATAATGGCAACTAGCAGGTGGAGTGCAACTGCCATACACGTTCTCTCTTTACTGATATGTGTGATGGACAACACGGCACAATATAAAAGTCGGTCAGATGCTACTTTAGAAATAAAGAGTGAGAACAGAGGAAAAACAGGCTTGCATAAAAAACAGAGCTCCCAACCAAAAGTTCAAGGACAGTGAAAGAACAGATTGGTCTGTTTAATAACAACAGATGTCTGCAAAAGAGAGAAAATTTGTTTGTTGTTTTCAAACAATTTTGTGCACAGAAGTAAAATATAGTTTATACATATATGTATATAAACAAGATAAAAGTATTGTAACCTCTACATACATACATATGTATATACATAGGTAAGAAAATATAGTTTTCTTACCTAGAAGAAAACTAAGTAGCATTGGAGTTATCACCAGGAAAGAGCTGAAGGGAAGGGATGCTCAACATTAACGAGGGAGCCTAGGATCTCAAATAATTCTCTCTTTATATATATATTTGTGTATGTGTATTTATTTATATATAGATAACACAACACAGGAAGGTCGACTTAGAAGCCGATGTGAGCACAAAAGTAGGCAGCACTGTCTCCGAGCCAGGACGGAAGTCTGGGTGTGATGCAGAGAGGGAGGGACTGCGGTTTGACAGAAGTCTGTAAGTAGGAGCATGCTTCTCTGATGACTTCGCAAGCCCTGCACATCTGTTGCTTCTCTCTGCGATGCTGGTCAGGCCAGGCCAGTGTAGTCAGTAAATGGCATGTTGCATACCCATCACGCCTCAGCAATTCTCATAATTAACCAACATCGTTAAATAGGAAAATACCTACTGGGAGAGATGGAGATGCACTTCTGGTGCCCGCCATGAGCACCAAGGTTAAGCCTTCTGGGCTGCCTGTCCTTGCCGTCCTGAGGATGGGTCCCTCCCCCAGGGTGGGCAGCCGAACATCAAGTCAACGCGGGCACTAGCTCACACCTGGAAACATTACCAAGATTCGTCTTAACCTGACTGTATTCCAGGAAAATTCAGACCTCAGAGCAGAGAACGTGAAAAGATTTTGGTAATTAATTCAAAGTTATGGTAGCTTTTTACGACAAATAAATCCGAAATTAGCACAGGATCAATGTTTGTTTAGGAAAGGAAAATTCTTCTTTTACAGCAATTTCGAAGAGCAAGCCCATGGCTTTCTAGATTAAAGGAACAGAAGCCAGAAAGGTCTAACTCACCTTGTTCCCCTTCCTGACCTCATCCTCATCAAACAGGCCCCATCCCAGGAAAGTCGTATATTTCTGTAGACCCCTATAGTCCCTTAGTGTGTATGTCTTTTGTGATCTGGGTAGCATCTCATTTAAAATAGAAATTCGTGTATATCGTTGTCTTTTTTTAGAAGCTGTATTCCAAGGTCCTTCAGCCTGTGCAATGACATTGGCAAAATTAAACGTATAACAATGCTTTGAAACAAATTCAAAATTTGTTAATATCTTAGTCCCATTTATTATTTTCATATTGACAATCACTCTATGGTATAAAGACAAGGTTCTGAAAACATATGGAATACTCTGGCATTCTAAGTGGAGTCGTGATTGTAATTCTACTGTGGGAGTGACAGCTTCCATACTTACTTAACAAGAAAGATGGAAAAATCAAGAGGCTTTGCCTTCCCTAGAAATTACCAATGTTAAAGAGCCATTTTATCAGAAAGGATACACCTAAGTATAGTGCATCAGTGGAGAAAATTTAAAATAATCTAAATGGAGAGGGTCCGAGTTGGTCAAATGCTAACAGGAAAAAGTCATTTCAATGTCAACTCTATCAGAAGAAGAACCTGCGGGGTGAGCACGTCATCGTTGTCATTGTCCCTCTGACTTCACGGTGGTCTGCTGAGGTTGTCTTTGTGTGGAAGTGGGAAGGTGGAGCAGGAGTTAAGAACATGACCTTGAAGTGCTAAGGTCCTGAGGTCAAGACCTACCTCTGCCCATGTCTAATCCTATTATGGTTCACATTTGTTCCTAAATGATTTTTTTACTTATGCTTTTGCCCAACACACTAGTATTTAATTCAACTGATCAAAGGTTTCAGGGCACTGTGTGTATCTTTAGACGATGACTTCAGAGAGAAAACAAATACAAGAAATGATTTACCCAGGACCCTGGAGCTAAGCAGTGTTTGAACATGAAACCTACAGAACATTTCTCCTCTCCACCCAATTTTCTGTGTGCTGCAAAAAAGTTTATTTTCACGCTACCTAAAATTTTATTACCTATACCTCCCATACCTCTAGAGTATTGACCACTAGTGTTTGCATTGATGATGAACAACACTTGATCCTAAAATGGGTTTCAATTATAATCTCATAATGTAAAAATTGAAAGGGTCACTGTAAAATGTAAACAAGATAATCAAAGCATTGTAACCTCTGGTTTTTGCTCCTCTGATCTGGGGAATGAGGCCTTTAGGCTTCCGCCACGCACCTCCCTGCTGTGCCCAACTCCAGAAGAAACAGGCTCAGCCCTTCTCCAAGGGGATAATTCCCCTGATCACATCCCCAGAAACCAGAGAGCGTTCTGAGCTCCCATCGCATCTTGCTCCTACTCCAGGATGGTGGATGGTATTAGCGTGTGCCATCCCTCTTCTGTATTAGTCTGAGAAGCCCTATGCTAAATAAATAAGTACTGAACTTAAAATGTAGACCAATTTGAGTAAAAATCTGTGTCACATAATTTAACATCAGAAATAGCTGAGGTCCATCCTTTTCAGTACCAAGGAATTACTTATATTAATCACTTTTATGGAAATTTTCCTAACATATACCATATACTTTTTATGTCTTTCTACACAGCCTATAAATAACACAATTTTTCATTGATGGCATAGGGGCCAATTATGACAATGTATTACAGAACAGCGATGCTCTCCACCGCTTAACTGAGTGTCTGTGTCTATACTAGTAGCACTAGGCTTTGGGTACTTCCTAGCTGTTTCTCTGCTCTACCCTGCTGTTGGTACTTTCCACTCAGTCTCCAGGAAGCTTTTCTACTTTCTAATGTGCTGCTTGTAGTTGGCTTTGGGCTTAAAAGAAATCAGACAACTAAATTTGTTGGAACCCTACTGAAAATATGAAGAAAAAGACTTTCAGGTCATCAGGGGGGTCAGCTTTGGATACACCAGTTTGGTGACATCTCTACTGACAACTCTTAGGCCTTGTGGGTTCTGAGTCCTGATCTGGATGCTGGAAAAGGCTGGCTGCCCCGTGACCTCCTGCTAAGGCCTTGGGTACTGGCCCTCTGATGGCGCTTTTTAAGCAGAGCTCCCTGACACCACCTCCTTGCTGTGTGATTGCCTCAGTGCTATTTTGGTTTCATTTACACTGAGTTCCTAGTAGCTTGGATCTTACAGTTCCCTCTGTTGTCTGCAGAAACTCACACCTGCTTTGTACCTATGAAAACCAGTGTAGTGGGAGGGTTTGGATGTTTACATTACGCACAGAAGCTTTTGATTCTAAGCGCCATGATCATGAAAGGTGCACAGAAGTGGGAAATACGCCAGTTGAAAGAATGGTCTAATTTGCAGGCAGCTTGCATTGTATTTTATGAGAATATGTTTGACATTTTAAGCTTTCCTGTGGCAGTAAATTGTACTTCTGCTAGCAGCAGGAATTATTAAGTCTGTGCCCAGAATAAACCAGACTGTTTTGGAAAGTTTAATTTTTTCAGTTTTCATATTCCATTTTATGACAGTTTGTTTCTTCAGACATAAGCCTATAAGGAAACATAGTCTATTATTTCTATTTTGAAACTATAAATACTATTTTTTAAACTTCAAAGGGTTTCATCATAATCTATTTAAAAAAAACAAATTAAATAGAATACAGAGTTGTGATTCTAAATTAAAAATGAAAAAATAAATAAGACAAAAGATTTAACCTGAAGTTCCTAAGGCAGATGTAAATATTTCTCAGTAATGGCTCTACAATACTTAATGGAATCCAGGATGCCATCTTCATGGACTGAATGGTTGCATGCCCCCAAAAGTTGTATGTTGAAGCCCTAGGCTGCAGCATGGCTGTATTTGGAGGTAATATAATGAGGTAATTAAGGTTAAATGAAATTATAAGGGTGGGGCCCTGATCAGATAGGATCAATGTCCTTATGGGAAGAGACACCAGAGAGCTCTCTCTCTTGGAACATAGAGGAAAGGTCATATAAGGACCCAGCGAAAAGGTGGCCATCTGCAAGCCAGGAAAAGGGCTCTAACCAGAAACTGGATTGGCTGGCACCTTGATCTGGGCCTTCTAGCTTCCAAAACTGTGAGAAAATAAATTTTGACTGTTTGAGTCACCAGGCCGTGGTATTTTGTTATGGCAACCCATGCTGAATAAGACACCATCTATTTGGTAATATGCAAAAGATTTTACCGAGAAAGTCGAGGATAGGCAGTTAACTGTAAGAGGCATCCCAATTCCAATGACGTTGAAATGTGAAATGTTAAAAAAAAAGAAGAATTACGTATTCTTGAAAAATAGTTTTTAAATAATGAAAATAATGACGAGTTATTTCTAAAGTAGCTTTTTCCTTAGAAAGGCTAATAGTCTACTTCCATCATCAGATCTTTGTTTTATGGCCTCCTAAATTCCTAGAAAATGAGAAGTTGCACAGCTCATGCAGGAGAAAACTAGAGTCAAAAATGGGCAAAGAGATATAAAACCAAAGCTTAAACTTTTATGGTTTACATTGAGAACTGAACTCAATTTCCCCAGGGAGCCTAAGATATTGACAAGTAGTGCCTTATCAGACTACCTCTGCTCCTACTTCACTAAGAAAATGTAAATTTCCTCAATTTTCCTCCTTCTACCCCAAAATCTCGTACATCCTTTTGTTTCAGAATTTTCAGACTCCTTTCAAACACTAGCGCCTCTCCTCTGCTGGTCACATCTTTCCTGGGGCATTAGCTTATGCTCTCTCTTCCCATCTTTAGTCTCTCTCCCACTGGCCTCCTCTCCTTAGCCAGCATAGATACAGAGTTCCTTCTCCTTAAATAGAAACAAAAAACCATACACAAATACAAGCCATTGCCAGTCCCTACTTCTGTCCTCAAGCTTGAGAATCCCCTTTCTTCTTTCCTTTCCAAGAGGGGTCCATAGCTTTGCCTACTTCTTCATCCTTCATTCTCCCTTCAACTCACTGCAACCTGGCTGATATATAATGCCACTGTACCCGACAAGTCTCTCAGGCTTTCCTGTCACATGCTTCTATCGTGAGGTTTTATAATAACACCACCCTTGGGAAAAACTACGGTTGAATTCCACAAGATGGTCATATTGCTGGCACTTCCGGGATTGACCATTAGTGTGTGGACCAGAATGAAGTCATTGGTCATCCAGCAAGCAAGAAGCTTCAAATAGTTAACGTGGCGCTCAAGTGAAGGCTTCATGATGCTGAGGAAGGCATGAAAGGAGGTGGTTGCAGGATATAAGGGCCAACAGGGAACAGCATCATGCTGAGGCAGTGGGGCCAAGGAAAATATCAGCTGTGTTTGGAATGAGGCTTAAGCTCTAGGTCACTGTAGGTGAAAACCAATGCCCTTGGTGTCATTTATAAATACCTGAGAGCCAACCAGTAAAGAAATGAAAACTATATAATTAGTTTCTTAAAGATAATGGACTAGAATCTACAAGGCCAGAAGTCCACCACGCCACACTGCAGTCTTGTTTAAATAAACAGATCCAGGAAAACAGGAGTTACTCAGTCATAGCTTTATCTAAAGCAGTTGTGGCACAAAGCATTCAATAACCTGTATAAGTGCTTTAGAGATTACTATTTACACATAATGAAAAGTTCCATGTCAAAATATAACATAGTTTTTCCTCCATGTTTTTATTATTCAATTATTCTTCAATTTCCCAGTTTAATGGATGAATCATAATACAAAGAGTACTGGGAATAATTCAAAATGCCAAACTATGTGGTTAAAAGTTTATAACCTGACAATTGAGTCAACAGGGCACATCCTGCCACAGCACAGAGGACCACAGCGTTAAGTTGATCTGCTTCTAGCTGTACAAGTGGTGGGATTTCCCAGTAGCTTCTGCTTTTCAAGGATTCACTATCACTCTAAAGTGACATGTTATACATAAAACCATCAATTTTATCCCGGAATATATCATCTTTACGAGAATAAAAAGCTGCTGTCTGCACATACTGCCAATACATTTCAAAAGGACCAAATTTTAATAAGTAAAATAAACAAATTATCAGACGAAAAAATCATAAATTACTCTGGCTAGGAAAGAATTTTTAAAAACATCTGGCTCTACATTCTGCTTGCAGGTTTCTACATGTACTGCATCTATCTGGGCATGCATGTGTGTCTAGATAGCTTTTTTAAGGGAATGGCATATGGCCTAGTACATTTTTCCATGGTCAGGTAGGAACTACAACATTCTCTGCTAGCAAAACAGGAAGAGCTAGGTATGCATGTCTGCCAATTCAGTGCAAACCTCAAGAGCTTCCTGCGTGCAGAATCCAGTCACTGTCTGTAGTAGGAAAAATTAATAGCTGAAGGTTGGAGGCAGTTAATGACGGACGGCCTTGCAGGTTCAGGACTGGCATTTTCTTGGTTTCAGGCCTGTTGATGGCTTCTGTGGGCTCTGACCCAAGTCTTCAACCAATACGGGACTGGATGGCAAGGACATAGTTTGCTCAGAAGTCTGATTGAGTGCATCTTCCTCACATGCTAAGAGCTTGGGTGAAATTTCTTACCTAAGGTACAGTGTAGCTGATTGGATGTTTCAGCTGGGATTACAATGATAGAACTGCTCTCATTTATTAATTTCCTTGACTTGGAGCTCTGTTTCCTACCACTTGATGTGCCATCACTTACACCCCTGAAGTTAACATTTTTGACATCTTCTATGCTAGCATCAGGTGAAGTGCTTGTTAATTTCAAATATACATATATACTATATGCAATTGTTTAATTAAAATCTTACATGAGTGTGGAACATTGGTTATAATTAATGAGCCAATATTGGTACATCATTATTAACAAATGTCCATAGTTTATATTATGGTCCACTCTTTGTATTGTACAATTCTATGGGTTTTGCCAAATGCATAAAGTCATGTATTCACAATTACAGTATCACAGAAGTTTCACTGCCCTAAAAATCCCCTGTGCTGTACTTACTCATCTTCTCTCCCCACCCAAAAAAAACCCTGGCAACCACTGATCTTTTACTGTCTTCATAGTTTTGCCTTTCCAGAATGTCATATAGTTGGAATCATACAGTATGTAGCCTTTCAGACTGGTTTCTTTCATTTAGCAATATGCCTTTAAGTTTCCTCCATGTCTTTTCGCGGGTTGATAGATACTTCATCACTGAATAATATTCTATTGCATGGCTATACCACAGTTTGTCTATCCATTCACTCACTGAAGGATATCTTGGTTATTTCCAATTTTTGGCAATTATGAATAAAGCTGCTATAAAAATCCATGTGCAGGTTTTCATATGCACCTGCCTGTTAATTTTTCAGTCCTTATCAATACAGGTGCAGTCTGATGACAGCCAACTTGTGGACACTGTTCATTCTGGACAGCCACAAGATCTTCCCTTTGGGTCCATTTTTTCTTAGAGCTCCTTAACACTTGCTCGGCTCTCAGTTACCATTGCTGATTGGCAGGTAACTTCCGCAGACGTATTTTCTGAAGCTCTAATGACCAAAAGTTTATCAAGTTCCTTCAAGGCGGCTGTTCTAGATGAATGAGTTTCTACTGCGGACTCCACAGAGGGCTGCCATCTGCCAAAGAGACTTAAAGAGAAGGAGCAATTCCCATCCATAAATGTGGCAATCCTCATGTGTTAACAGACACGTCAACATTACCTTCCAAGACCATCGATTCCCAGTGGAAATAAAGTTACTTAAAATTTCAGATGAAGAGTTGTATTTTGATGCTTCTATTTCCGGAAAGGGATTACCGAAATTGAGATCAGATGCACCAGTGTTCTTGACATTGGCATTCTGATATCTACTTCCCCAGCCAAAGGAAGAATATCTTCCTCTGTGTCTGGAAGGTCCCCCTGGTGTGCTGTAGCCTGTCTCCTTTCATCTCAGCTTCCCAATCAACAGATGGTTGTTGTTTCTGTTGCCTGTTTCCAGGAAGTTCACGGTCCCTTGTGTTACAAGATGTTCTTGGTCACTTGGAGCATTCTGATGCTCGGTCTCATGCTGTGGATCTCCTTGAGCTGCTGAAGGCCATTCACCTGACTCTGATTCTGACATTCTGACGTCAGCTCTTTTCACTTAGAAACATCTGTGGTCAGCGTATCACGGTACTTGTGACAGAAAAACTAGCTTCCGTTCTTGTGTGGGGATAGCATTTGAGACCCTGGGTGCTTTTTTCAGCTCCAGTTTCTTTAGATTATCTGCAACAACTGCTCTTGCTGATGAATACTGCAGAGGCAGAGATGGACTCCAGTCTGACAGAGTACTATGCTAAACAAGTATGACCAGAAAGATCTGCAGAGGACAAGAAGGTTCTTTTTTCCCTCCATTTTTAATTTCTTCATTTAAAAAATCAATATTGCCAATATATACCCCAAAGAATTGAAAGCAAGTGCTCACAGAGATATTCACACACCCATGTTCATAGCAGCATTACTTGCAACAGCCAAAGGTGGAAGCAACTTAAGTGTCCATCTAGGAATGAATGATAAACAAAATGTCGGCAAAATATGGCATATATACATATACATATATATACATATATGTGTATATATATATATACACACACACACACACAGTGGAATAATTCATCCTTAAAAAGAAAGAAAACTGACACATGCTTAACATGGATGAACCTATGAACCTTGAGGACACTATGCTAAGTGAAATAGCCAATCACAAAAGGGAAAATACTAAATTCTACCAATAAAAGGTACCTAGAGTAGGCAAAATCATAGAGACAGGAAGTAAAATGGTGGTTGCCAGAAGCTGGGGGGAGAGGTGAATGGGGAGCTATTGTTTAATAGGTATAGTTCCAGCTTTGCAAGATGATAAAAGTTCTGGAGATGAATGATGAAGATGGTTGCACAACAATGTGAAACTGTACACTTAAATGTCACTAAACAACACTTAAAAATCGTTAAAGTGGAAAGTTTTATGTTATGTATATTTTACCACAATTTAAAAAAAATCAACACTGCAGTTAATGCAATAATGCTACACAACTAGCACCTTAACCTTGGGTGACCATATATCGTGGTTTGCTGGGACAGTCCCTGTTTGTGCTTCTTTCCTCAAGGCAATCATTAATAGTGCCTCCTCACTCTCAAAAGTGTCCCAGATTGAACAATAAGTCATATGGTCATTGTAGATCTATTTCATAATTGCATAAATCTTTGCATTGCCATCTTAATTTGCAAATGTCTTAACATCTGGAATGTGTTTGCATTTTCTTGAATTACCCTAACTATAAGCTTGATGTCCTGTAGAACATTATGGGCTCTGATCTTTTTTTTTTTAACTTAAAACAATGCCCATTTATTAGCTCAAAATTCTATAGGTCAGCAGTTTGGCACAACATGGCTCAATTTTCTGCTCAGGATGCGACAAGACTGAAACCAAGATATTGGCCAGGCTAAGCGCTTATCTAGAAGCTTTGGGGGGAAATCTGCATCCAAGCCCATTCTTGGAATCGAATTCTATTTCTCGTGGTTGTAGGACTGAAGTCCTGATAGGACTGAGGTCCCCTTTCCTTGCCCCCACCCTTGACATTTTTTAAAGATTACTGATTACTTTCTAAGCATTGACTGAAGTACCAAAGACAGTCCTCTTTTCTTACAAGCTCATTCTTTCTTTAAACACTTAAAAACCTCTAGCTTTTGACAAGCTCACTTACTTCAATTGCTGTGAGTTAAAGGGAGCAGATAAAAGATATGGTCCTGGACAGCTGCCATTTTTGCCTCTCTTGGCTGCCTTTTTCTTGTTTTGTTATCGTTAAAATTATCAGTAGACATTCCTTGAAGTCAAAAATATGTTTATGTTTCAATTAATTCCACCTTCCACCTCACCATGAGAGAAGACACTATTGTCTCTTTGGGAAACCCACTGTTCTCCATACCTATGACAAGAGTGCCATATTACCATAAACCTTTATCGCTGTCTTCCCCTGACCATCAGCCTCTCAAGGGCAGAGCCATGTATCTTTAGCATCTAGCACCAATCTCAGTACAAGAGGATCTTAATATCCACCTCTTGAGCCAGTGAATAAACAAATCATTCAATGATGTTCAAATACTAGTCTTGCTTGGTTCTTCTCCACATTTTGCTTTAAAAAATATACAAAAAAACGCATGCTTTCACTACTCACATCCCTGCTTCAATGTGGCCCATCAATGATCTTACTAGAAAGTGATTTCCAATTTGGACGTTCTTCTAATTTATAATACACTTGGCAAATCAAAGGATCATTTTGATTTTCGATCCATAAAAGGAGTTGTGTCCTATGACTTAATCTTCAACTAAGCTCCATATAGCTGAAGACAAGAACTCATCCCCCTTATAAGCCAGAGGGAGGAAAATCCTGGTTTTTCTCTTGAATGTTTACTCAAATATGAATGAAAGACAAAGATTGGGGGCAGGGAGAAGCTGGAATTAGAGAGGTCATTAATGTGTTACTATAACATAGAAAGATGAATACTACTCCCTTTCCCTTAGAATTAATCAAATAATAATATAACGTTAGATGCAAACAGTTCCCTCCTGAGAAGACACAGTAAATGGGGTTTAGGTGGGGGCTCAGTATAGAAGACAGTGATTTTGTCTAAAGCTGCATTTACAGAGCAAGAGTACTCTTTTTATTTTGATGTGTCTATTTTTGGTGCCTTGGAGTGGAGTGGCTGAACTCTTGCTGTCACCACTGGACTCAAAAGAATATACTATATTAGAGTGTGGCTTACCCCAGGCGACATTTGTAATTCTGCACTTAAATGCTTTCATCACCTACCAGAGAAGATATCTGAATGGAGTCTTATTTTGAGACGAGAAAATCAATTTAAAATATATATGTAATAGACTGACATATTCACTAAGTAACTCCATTTGTCTCAGCTACTCTTCTCTCGTTTTCTAGTTCCAAATATCAAAGGCAAATATAAAATGATTTCATTCAATAATCAAGACAAATTCCTAGACATGCTAATGTAATTTCTGAGTACAAATAAATGATAATTTATTACTTAGCAACAGTGGAAATCCAATCATACCTACTTTAGTTTGCATAAAAAGGAATGTGACAAGCACCAGGGTATGACATAAGTTATTAGAATGAATTCAAGCATATTCTTATTTTAAACTCCAATTAACAGGTTATTTCTATCTTTGTAATCCTTAAAAAAGCACCATTAAAGTTACAGAGCAAAGAAAGATTCAGTAGAAACACAGATACACAGATAATTCATCTCACGAAAGAACCAGCTGGCAGGAGCTATTATTTCTTTGATCGGACACTACATTCTTTTTATTGCTTTTCATAACCGGGGGGCTATCCAGGACTTCAGTGGGTAGGACCCTTTTCAAAATCATTTTCCTGATATATTACTTTGACTGCTAAACTGAAACAAAAGAATATTATTTCGCATTCAAATAGAACCACAAGCAGAGGCACGCGCTTGGTAATTTTTAGTTATTTATTTGCTTGATGCTTTTTCCAGCAATTTCAACTGTAATGACTATCATATCCATCTGTTTGAAATGGAAATTGGCTAGCAACTAGATCTTTTTCTGATTCTTGCAATATATCATCTACCTGCTTTGAATGAAATATTTTAGCTAAGTCTCTGATGAAATCTGTTTTCCATAAGTGTGAGACATGATGGAATGTCACTCAGCGTTCATTCCAGTCTCCTTCAAGTGTGCATCCTCCATCTCTGAGGCTGGAAAGCTATAAACTACATTTCCCAGAGTCCCTTGCAGCTAGGGCTCTGGGCACAGATGAGGTTCTACTGGGGAGATGAGGGGGATTAGAAGGGAGGTGGAGGGTAGCTAAGGAAGAGGTTTGCTAGCTTGTTTTTGTTGTTGTTAGCCATGCTCAGTCACTAGCTTCCTGGATGGAGTGGCACTTTGCCGCAGCTTCTCTGATCTCTGGAACACAGCTCAAACACTGTGTTCTGGATGTCAGCAGGTCCCACGGTGGCTCCGATTCCCAGCCTCCAGACTGTGGCAATGATGGCAGCAACCCTGAGGGCCGGTTCAGCCATGCTGTCTGGGAGTCATCCCTCAACCTCAGCCTGGATCCTCTCTCCTTTAAGTTGCAACTTTCCCTTGCAACCTCCTCGTGAGCACCTAATTCCCCTATTAAACCCCTTCTACTTAAAGTGGCTTGGATAGTTTCTGTTATCTGCAACCTGATGTAAAAAAATGAGAAAGGAGAGCTGAGACCAACCAATGCACAGGACCGCAGGTAACGCCTGGGGATGACCACGAAAAGGGAAAAGGTTGTGCCCATTGGACATGAACAATTATGCATTAAGGAACAGGAAGAAGGTCACAGGCAGTACCATCCAGAATGACCCAAATCAGGGCCAACACTCTTTAAGGCCCGAGGTTGAGGCCAAAGCATAATTACAAAGGCTGAGAAATAGTCATGGGGACCTCTGGAGAGAGAGAGAAAAAACATTAAAGGAAAAAAAGACAAACAGGAGAGAGAAGAAGGAAAAAGAAGAGAAGAGAGAAGGGAACAGGGAAACCAAAGAGAATAAAACCACATATATGGTGAAGAGGATCATATGCCAAATGCTCACGTGACCTTGCCCTGTGACCTTGCCTGGACAGTGCCGGGGAGCAGTCCACCCCACGGAGGGTGAACACTGCTTCCTGCCGCGGCCCCGCAGGCTTATGTCACAGCTTCGCAGAGTCTGCTCAGGGAGCCTTCCCAGAGGAGAAATACAAGTGAGTCAGTCCCTACAGCTCTTGAATAGATACATAGATTCAAACTGGATAACAGATTTTTTGTTTAAAATACAAAATACGTATTTTAAACAAAAATTTGTATATTAAAAAAAGAAAATTAAGCTAAATGCTTTAACGTCAGACAATTAATAACGCAAAGAGCTGACAAACTAGTCAATTACGTTGAATATTAATTTAGGTTTTGATTAGCTAAAAAAAGTGATTGTAAATATCCTTTTTATAATTCAATCGAGTAGTCTGAAAAACGCCTAGGGTAAAATGTTGACACAAAACAAGTAAGAGTTCTACCGAGACTGTAACCCTTAACACAAAACAAAACGTGTCTACAGCCCAGGCCTAGGGTTCCAGCCTCATTCACTCAACATCTCCCCTTTCGTCGGATACCTGTCCTCGCCACGGTCCTCCCCCACAGTGCGCATGCGTCCACAGACCCCGCAGTGATGTTCACTGGGCGTTAATGCTCTTTCTTCCCCAAGGACCTTCCTTCACAACCCCAATATCACTTCCTCAAGCAAGCATTCCTGACCTGCTGCCCTCCACGGATCCAGTTCCCTATTTCTTCCCTTTATGTGTTTCCTGCATAGCGCTTAGCGCAGTCACATTACAGGTTTACCTATGTATTCTCCGCAGACCTGCCGTCCAGGAGGGGCCAGGTCTGTTTTTCTTGCTATTGCATCCTGAAGGCTTGGCGCAGTGCCTTAGGTGCCCTAGAAATGCCGACCAAGTGAAAATCTGAATGAATGTTAGTGCTGCTTCATCCCCAGTCCAAATCCTCCGTTTCTAAATAATGGCGGATGTTCTCTACGTTTCTAACTGACCATGGGAAAATGAGGAATTGTCATCATTTTATGAGGGCCATAGTTCTAATGGCATTAACAGAAACTAGTTAATTTAGTGTTTAAATTCGATTTTAGAATTTCAATTGGTCATCTCCTCCCTCCCTCACTATCTCATCATTATGTCCAAAAACCACCACAGGTAACTTCTTCAACCTAGGTAAGCAGAAGGCCTATCTAAGGTAGAGGAGATGCAAGTTTGATAGTGTGAGCCCCCCAAAGGATGCTCATTACTGAGTCTAGCATATGGTACAGTGTATACTCTAAGAGTACACTAAGTGTACCAGGACAGGGGATTGACCCATTTACCCAAATATTCAATTCTACCCCCAATTATGCAACAACCCCTCTGCAACCCCCAGGAGATGATATTTAAGTCAACAACCTTCTCCTTCTTGTAAAATTGCTCACTGTGTGCCGATACCGCACTGCCATTTTACACCAATTATCCCATTCGCTCCTCACCACCACTATAAGAAGTATCATTATCCCCATTTCACAGACGAGGAAATGGCTCAAAGCTGGGATTCCCTCCAGTGATGGAGTTCAAACTCTAAATTCCGTCTCTTGGGTGGTTAGAAGTTTCTCTGGATGTGAAGTAAGTACCCAAGGTGTAGGATGTCAGCTCCTTTTGGATACCTCTTAGCTAGAGGTCTATGCTATGTACTCTCTTAGGATATCAAGAGAGAGAATAACAAAGCTGAAGGACATCCACTGGCCATTTAGCACCACTATACTTTCAGTCTTCCCAGGGACCAAACTACGTCAGGATCAGGCTCAATATTTAGTTCCTTCAGTCTGTCCTTAAATAAATCCCTAGTTATCTTAATACTTTCATGCCATTCTTCTCAGAACACTTCCTAAGTTCTCTACCAGTAAAAACATTCAGATTGCACAGACAAGTGCTGACAGCCTAATCTCAACAATGCATTATACCAAGGGCTAAATTACAATGAGAACGTGACTCAATTGCTACTTAAAATGCGAATCAGAACATCAACATGCAGTAAACACAAGGATTTCGTTGCATTTTTTTCTCAACATTAAGATCCTGTATATTGCCAAGCTTGTCTGGTCCTTTGTGCCTTCTTCAAAGCAATGATGGGGTCCTCATTACAATGGGTTTCAAATTTTGGACACCAGTTTTCTAAAGGTGCATGTGAATTATTTACAAGTGAAGTGCATGTAAGTATTCGCATATCCACCTATCAGCAATATGTGACCATCAATACCTTCTTTACAGTTCTCTTAATCTGGCTTTAGAAGACACACATAAACAGAGATTTAAGATTTATTGGGAGAGCCCTCCTGCCTCTCCATTTTAAGGCAGTTAACCATGCAGACATAGCATTTTCAATTTCACACCCCTCCGGTAAGTAAAATTTGATGAAAACCTTTGAACTACCTTGGTGCTTCAGCCATATTAAGACACACACAAAAGGAAAAATTATTTCCAAAGATCATCATTACAGTAATTGAAGCTTTCTAGAAATAGGATTTGAATTAAGAGAAGAGTCTATAGAGAGCTCCCTGCTCAAATCAGACCAAATGCATTAACAAAGTTCTCTGGAGTGGTTTCCCCAGGGAGGAGACACTTTCCAGCTCCTTGGGGTCTCCTGTGAAAGAAGTTCTGTGCAATCAGTGGCCATCAGGGAGTTGCTTCATTCTTCTCAAATGATCCTCCCCTCTGAGCTCCCCCAAAGCATCCTTTACCAACACTGGGGAGTCTTTTACACCGCATTTTCAGCCAGAAAACCTACCATTCTCTCTTCACTAAACTTCAAAACAAATTAACCGTTCCTTAGCCGGTAACGTCAAAGACTCCATAGGCTAATGAGTCTCGTGCATAAAAGCACTTTAGCAGCTGAAATGAGGGGTTAAATGCCAATCGTTACCTATAATATTGTTAACAACCTTAACCTCAAAGCGATATAGATATATTCCAGCTCTTTGCCAGCATGAAATGTTCAATATACATTTAAATTCATGCACCAACCGATATAAAGCTTTGCACCTAGATGCTTACAACCTTATCCTCCCTTTGCATAAGCATTGCATGCTTACATTTTCACAAAGAACCCAGGTACTACCAAAAGGCATACATATAGCAAATATTATACAAATCCTGCCATCTCACTTTGATATTCCTTCTTAAACTGCATTTTTGTCATCAGCTTTGAATATTTCAATACGCTCTTTCAGATCAACGAAAAATTATTCTGACAAACTTTCTGGCTTCAAGTTATCTTAGTTCATCGCCTCCTGCTAGTTAAAAATCAATTCCTAAGTGATAGCTTCTAAAGGGAAAGATACACGTGCGCTCCATGAAAACACAAATCCATTTTCACCTTTAAAACAAAACATGTCCCCTGCAGCTCTGAGTTCTGATTTATCCGGTGTAATATCTGAAGCACATCCTGCAATCTCTTACTGCATACCGTGATACGTTTTGATCACGTCTAAGTTTTCAAGGTAAACAGGTCACCCTCAGCAACTGGAATGACAGAAGAAGAGCAGGAACTCACCTAGGCGGTCAGACCCCGGACCCGGGCGCACCAGCGCGCGCGCGGCGACCTGTCGCACCCCCTCCTCCCTGTCCCTGGAGGGAGGGCAGGCGCAGAGCCGGCCGAACTAGGGTGGAAAAGAGCCTTCTCGCCGCTCTCCTCTGCAGACCATTGTCAGCGCCACGGTCGCCAGCGCTTTCTGCACGGTATGGGGGCGGTAAGCTAGACCGAACCGCACAGTTGCAATGCTTTCCCGAAGCCGGGGTGAAAAAGCTGCTTTTGCATCAGAGCCGGGGGCTGTACCAGGTGTAACTTCCACCCGCTGACCTAATTTAGAGTGTGAGGACGAATGCAATAGGAAGAAACAAACGGAGGGCGCGCGGGCTCGCGGAGGAGCGGGGCGCCAGCAGCGCGCGTGCCCGAGTGGGAGCGCGCGTGCGCGCCGGGCGCGCGTCGGGGCTTCCACAGAGAAGTTGCCGCGATGCCACCGGGGCCGCGACTCGGCGGGCAGGGCTTAGGGGTGGCTCCGCAAGCTCCTCCTCCCGCCTCAGCCGGGGTCCTGGCTTGGCCCGCCTTCTCCGGGCGCGCCCCGCGCGGGAAGCGCTGCTCACTGGGCTCGGGCGCGTTCGGGCGGCCGCCGCGACCCTGGCAGCGCGGTCCCCGCCCCCATCGCCATCCCCGCCTCCCCGACCAGCCTTCACCTTTCCGGAGGCGGCGCTCGCGCACGGGCTGGCCAGGGACCGAGGCCCGCGGCGCCTCCGGGAGGGGAGGGCGGGCAGCCTGGGAGGCGCGCAGAGCCGACCTGGGGGAGGGTGGCCTCCCTGGCCAGTCCCCTGGGAACGCCCCGGCCAAACGTGCCCAGGAAGTGAGGCTCTGCCGCCCCGCTCAGTCTGGGGACGAGGGGTGACCTCCTTGCCTCCTCCCCGCGCCCTTCTCGTCTGTCCCTCCCGCCTTGGGAGAGGACGCCGAGGCGAGCACACCTGGCCCGCACGGAGTGCAGCCACGCAGTACCTGGAGTGACAACAACGTGCGGCTTAGCGCGTCTTTGCTCATTTGATCCTTGCAACCACCTACTTCAACGGAAGTGTCCCCGTTGTAGATGGATAACTGAGGATCAAAGGGCCACTGCTTAGACTCCAGATCTGTTCATTAAACGGCGTGCTTAATCCGTTAAGAGTTTTGCAAAACTAGCCCCATACAAGCAGCCTCTACTCGAAGGAGGGATGGAACTTGGGTTAGAAGGTTCTACATAAAATTGGACACAGATCACCCCCACCCCCCACTTCTGTAACAATAGGGTTAACTACTTTCTGCCAAGTCTTTAGCATAATAATCTTCAACCTCTGTTAGTAAACAACTCAGTAATCATCGGGAGGTCTATGTACTTTAAAAGATGCACGTGCCCAATATTGAAAAATTAGCATGTTTAGTAACTACCCTGCTGCCCTTTGTGTGCCAGGTTGATGCTCCTGACTCCATGGTGGGGGGAACTTCCTGTTGAGTATTTCCAGGCATGTTTTTTAGTGGAGACCCAACTATCCATCTCACATAGACCCCCGTGTCTTGAAGGGGCTGCTAAAAGGATGGGTGGAGATCAGCATATACAGTTTGCAATGCTGGAATAGTTTTCTAGTGCCACAGTATATTGGGGTAGCGGAGGGACCCCTTGCCTGGGCATCTTTAACACCATGCCCGGCATAATCAAATTATTTCCTCATTCTATAAAAGTTTCGTTTTTTCATTTAAAAGAAAAAAAAATCACGAGCCCAATTTAACTGTTCTTGAGCTGAATGCCAAATGCTCATTTTTGTTTCCATTCAACGGAGCTACAACTACAATCTGTCCTTGGACGCAGCGTATGTACTGGATGCTGTGATGTTCTCTGCCTTCTTCTAACAGTGCAATGGGGACAAAGCACACCTCAGTAAGTGCAGGACAGTGACTGGCACATGGTAGGTGGCTAATGAATGCTTGTCCAGTGAACAGGATCTCAGTAGAATGTGATAAATACGAAAGTGGCCTGGTTTAAATTCTGCAGGGAAACATGAGGGAAATCAGTGCAGGTGAGATGATCAGGGAAGGCATCTTGGAGGTGGTGACAGGCGTAAGGTCTTGATATAGAGAATTGGCTAGGGAGTGTGTTTGCTATACGTAGTTTCAAGATCTGGCAGAGGCAGAGGTTCTTAACCTTTTGTAGGTAGTAAGCCTCTCTGAGAATCTGATAGAAGCTTTGGAACTCCCGAATGTAATAAATACATGTAAAAATATTTGCCTTCATTTTCTGGGATTTCACAGACTGGCTGAAGCAGATCTGTGGGATCCCTAGAGGTCTGTGGACTTGAGTTACCATCTCCTTGTTTGGAGGCAGGGAGCAAAATACAGAGATTATTCTGAGGCCATGCTAAGAGGCATCTCCATGGCCACCAGCGGAATTTGGGTAATGGCTGAGGAAATGGGAAGAAAAATATGCTGTAAAGAAAACCTGTGTGCCAGAGAAGCCTAGCCCTCCCTCTTTGAACATGGCCCTTTAACACTGATGTTCTCCTTGTCCATGAGAATTTCACTTTCATCTCTCAGCAAGCAAGGGGGAGGCATAGATGAAACATGCCTGTCAAACGCCGGCAGGTGCTGATGCTGTGCGGTTATGCATGGTTATCATATTATTATCTCCTTACTTGTGCTGTTTGACATTTTTCATGAAAAAAAATTTTAATGAATTTTTGCTCTCGGGTAGATATAACCAATCCTATGAGATTTCTGAACCTGGCTTGTTAGAATGGAAATTTTGTATAGATAAAAAAAGATAGGAAACAATACAAGTATGCCAGTGATGCCCCATGTAAGATTGTTATTAATAACTAGAGTCTATGTAGAAATAGATTTTCTCTTATGGTGGTTTATGAGGTGTGCTGGTGATGGTCTCAACAGAAATTAGACCACTGTGGAACGTCGAACAAGTGTTCTCCTGTTTCTTTCTAAACTTGCGTTTAACCTCATTTCATATTGCTTAGTTAACTAAGTTCTAGTATTCTTATTCTATTTATTTACATACATAATACATATACATATATGCATATATACATATATGCATACACAATACATATATGCATATATAATATTGTAAGTATTATATAGTATATTGTAATATAATAATACTATATAATACTATATTATATAATATTATGGAATCCTATATTATAAATTATTAGAATTTTACAATATATTCTGTATGATTCTCTCTATATAGGATTTGGTATATATTCTATATATGTTATATTGTGTTATTATTATATTGCTTAGTTAACTCAGTTTCTTTATTAGTTACCTTTCTGGGTGTGGCATGCACCTCTTGAGGAGCAGATGGCACGCCATGGTTCTCTGAGTACCAGCTCTGCCCCCTTCTGAGAAAGGCAGCGACAGTGGTTCCTTATGCACTGGGGACCATACTTTCCATCATGTGACTAATTCAACCAAGCCTTCATGCCCACCTGAAGGAGTTGTCTGGTTTGTCCTGTGGCCCACAAGGCAGTGGCTGGAAGAATGCTGCGGGATGGGTATGTGCTGTGTTTCTTAGAGATGATAAGACCCAATCAGATCGTTTCCCAAGTGTCTTGGAGGCAAAGCCTGGATCTAGACCCAGGCGGGCAGTGCTCCAGGGCCTGTGTTCTTGACCACTCCGTTCACTGCGTCAGGAGAAGCAAAGACAAAGTTGAACCGAGCCACCTGCATGACCGAGTCACACTGGAGAGCGATGGATACCTTGACGACTGAGGAGCTCGCCCTGCTACGGTAGCTGGGGCTGCTGTGTTTCCTTGTTGACCTTCCGAATTGCTTATGACTGTGGACGCTATTGCTTGTTCTTCCTTACTTCCTTGTGTAGCTTCATAGGGAAGTAATGTCAATGTACATACCTGTTTCTCTTCTTTATAACCTGAATGAGCACAACCATATGATAGCATACTGATTGCCTGTGACACTGCCATGACAGGAAGGAGAGCTGTAACTGTCCTGTCCACGGCTCTGTCCTGTCTGTGGTCTTCTTTCCTCCTAATAAAAACACAACAGATACCTTCTTAGAGATATTATCCGAAAGCAAATTTCTACAAATCAAATCATATTTTCGGACTTTTTTTTTCTAGTAAAATAAATATTTTTCCACAAAAACCATTTTTCCTTTGAACTATTATGAAAATTATATCCAGAATTTAGCAGCTATTATATATAACCATTTATTAATGGGAATATGGAAGAAAAATATAATCAATAAATGCTAAAATCAAATTATTTCGTGTTCCTTCTGCTTGAGTCTATTACCAGCTCTCCATCGCTTATTAAATATCACAAATCCCGTGAAATAGGATACAATATTCCTCACAGCTGGCCCCAACCTACCTCTCTGGGGCCAAGGAAAATCCTGAGATTTCTGCAGCTCATACTGCCCTCCGGCTTCTTAATTTGTGACCTTTGTGTGAGCAACTCATGGAAGTTACTTTCCTGGAGCTTTTGACCATTCACTTATTTATTTTGTCCTCATTGTCTGTCCCAGTTCTTGGCATTTAGTTAAAGCCCAGTGCATATATTTGGATTAATTTGCATTTATTGCCATAAGCTTCAAAATGTACTGCATGATGCTTCCATCACTATTTCATTCATTTCAACTCTGACCATCTACTACCAACCAAGCCCTGGTCAGTGCTGGCTATTAACCACTTTGGGTGCTTATCTATTCTTACTATAAAGGAGACCAAAAAAATTGCTGTTTTTACCCACCTTTCTCCTCTTTTCAGTCATTACATATTTTCGAGTGATTTTAGCTAGTAGTTTAGCATAACAATACCTTGGGTGCGTAAGGACATGAGACCTCTCAACAGGTGGAGTGGTAAACGGGGGTGAGATTAGCTACAGCTTAGGGGAAGAAATTGTGAGGTGCTCCAGTCTCCCCAAAGTGATCACTGTAGGAGACTGGAGACAAAACAGTTTGACAACAGGGATAGACAAGCCTCAAGCTGTGTGACCTCATTGCTTTCAAAGGATGCCCCACAACCAACCAGTCAGACTGGGCTGCCCATCAAAGAGCTCACAGCTGTTGATAATATAAATCAGCACATCTTAGAAATAGGAGTGCTAACCAAGAGCTGTCCTTGGCATTTGGGAGCCTGCATGGGCTGGGGTCCAGTGTGCCATCCACCTAGGTCCTAAACTCTAACACTTCTCCAGCCATTTTGGTGCCAGAGAGTCTGGGCTGCTGCCTTTATACAATGCACTGGTGTTGTCCGACCTGTGAAGCCTGGAAGGCCTCCTTGGGGTAGACTGACTTTCCCAGCACGGAGTAGGATGGTTTCTTATCTGATAGGGTTTTATGGGCCTGGAAGAGAAACAGCCCTCTCCTCTCTGTCTTCCTAAACTACATACAAATAACCCTGCCAAACTTCTACACTTCTCAAGCACCAGTCTTTGGTCCTCTGCTTCTCTTTCTCTATAATATTTCCCTGGACAGCCTCATCCACCTTTATAACTGCCAGCAGAATCTCTGTGCAGATGTCTCAAAAGTCTGTGTCTCTGAGGTGATCTTCTGATAAACCTCCTGATCCACACTGCTAAGGACTTGCTTGACGTCTCCTTCAGGATGACCTTGATACATCTGAATCTGAAGTCCTATGCCCTCCATGGCCCTATCTAGCCACTTTTTTTCTTCTTCTGTGAATCCCTATCCTCCCAGTCACCTGGCACATCCTTAAACCCTTTGCTTCTCCTTGCCCTTCATATCCCATTAGCAACCACTGTCTGCCAATTTTATCTTTGTAATACTGTTATTTATCTGCTTCTCTCCCTTCTTATTATCTGTACCCTACTTGTTTATGCCCTCACCTATAATTGTCTCACCTAGATGGTTATAATAATTGTTTAATCTGGTCTCTTGAGTGTCACAGCTATCCCTTCCTTAAAACTTTTTAGCTTTTATCTGGAATTAATCTCTCTGTCCTGGGAATTAAGCAGTCTTTATCTATATACCTCTCATGACACTTATCACTAACTTTTATAACAAGTATTTTTTCATTTAGTGTTTTTTCAACAAGTATTCGTTGCACATTTATTATGTCCTAAACACTGTGCCTGGAAAACAGTGGTGAGCAAGACACATCAATGGAACTTATGGTCTGGTGGAATGACAGCCATTAATCGAATAATCACAAGTGTCACAAATACAATGTGCGATTCCAAACTGAAACAAGTATCTGGAAGGAAAGTTACAGAATGTCAGGAGAGCTCACGCATCCTGTCTGTCCTAGAGGAAAGACAGGTGTAGGATTCATCTCTGTGTCCTCAAAGTCTAGCCCAGAGCCATGAGTATGGAGGTGTTCGGTGTTTGTTGAAGGAACATATGAATTGACATCTAACACATAAGTGCGTGACACTTTCTGTATTGCACAGTGTTGGGTGAAATACACAGCAGGTATTGCCTCAAATACTGATCTCAACACATTGCTGCTTAAGCTGCTTGCTTTTGTTTCCATTTCCACAAATCCATGGGTCATCTGTTTCCAAATGCATCTTGTTTTCATTGCCAGTGCGACAACATGTAACTTCTTATTATCCTAGTAGCGTTATCAAGAACATTATTTATAGCAAACGTTGTTATACACACCAATAACTTGCTGTTCTCACCAGCACAGGCCCATTATCCCTCTGCCTTATAGTTCATAACGTTTGCTGAAGATGTAAAACAACATTGGTTTTTTTTGGCCCCGGGGGAAGCTGTGTCAGCCTCCAGCTATCCTTCATGTCCATTTCCTACTTCCTCCCCATCTCTGTGGCTATTTGGGTCTTGCTTCTGCATTCTTTTTCTCCTAACTTCGGCCATGTTGCTCTTTCATAGACTTCTATTTGTGAGCCTGTAATTTTTGGAGTCAGCTTTTTGCTGGAACAGTGAGCGACACTTGTCTCCTGGTTTATTTTATCTCTATTTTGTTTACAGTGCTATTACATAATTCTTTCTCAAGAATCACTCTCAGAAAAAGAATCTTAGATCTAATTCTTTTATATGTGGTGTTTGTTTTTAGCTTGAAATGGACAAGGGATGGGAAAGATGACCTTATTTGTCACAGTAGGGAAAGAAAGACTAAAAAATAAATTTGAACAACAGAAAATGTGTTGTATAAAAAATGGCATATCCAGCATGCAGAAAAATGCAGAGCTACGATCCTGAAGACAGTTTAGTGACCTGGAAATGCAACATAATGTTAAGTGAAAAAGCGTTTTGATCACTATTTTGTAAATATTACAGATTTACATATATGTATGGGAAAAATACTGGAGAAGTATACCAAAATGTTCATCGCACTTTACTCTAGGTGATGGAATTTTCGTCTTTATATTCTTCTATATATCTTTAAAGGAGGAAGAGACTATGTGTAGTTTTGGAGCAAAGCTCATCCCCAGTTGTAGGCACAGCTCTTTCCTAATGATTTTATTGATCTTCCATCCCTGCTGTTACCAAACGAGTATGTGAAAAGCAGTACGGACACGGGAAAGCCCTCTTGTTCTTGTCCTTTAATATTATTTCAAATTCTCAAGGGCAGCAGTATGAGTAAGCCCAATTGTATTGACATCCTGTTTGTTAGGTAATGTCAAATGTCAGCTCTCTGGCTAAGTATCTTGATTGCATCTCCCTACTGATAGTGGTAATCCTGAGTTTATATGAAAGTCAGCTGTGGGAAAGACAGAGACGTTTGTTCACTCTGTGCGTGTCTGAGTGTAAGTGCCCATGTGTGTGTTCGTCTGTATGTGTGTAGTTCCCAGAGATTTGATATTCTGGGGAAAACGGAGAGTGAATTTTGCTGTGGTTGTTTTTATTTGTCTCTGATGATATTTTTGGAACTTCTTTGTACAACTTTTGAAAAACTTTAGAATAAATTAGTATTTAAGATTAGGAACTAAAATATGTTACTAGAAGTTAACTTACTGTAAAACAGTTTCAGAAAGCTGTGCAATAAAACAATTTCGTTAGAAAACTATTTGCAATGGTCAAAGTACAGTTATTATCTTCTGAGAACAAGCAAGACAATCCTCTACTACACTCCTACTGGTAACCAGAGTTCTTTGACCCTGATCTCAACCAAGATGTCTGGATCTTAGATTACTTACCTAAAAAGTGAGGGAGTTGAGCTAGAGGATCACTGAGGTGCCCCCTCAGTTCTTAAAACAAAAAGCATTTTTTCGTGGGGGCTGGCACAGTGGCACAGTGGTTAAGTTCATGCACTCCACTTCTGTAGCCTGGGGTTCTCAGGTTCAGATCCCAGGCACAGACCTACACATGCTGTGGTGGCATCCCACATACAAAATAGAGGAAGATTGGCACAGATGTTAGCTCAGGGACAATCTTCCTCACCAAAAAAAAAAACAACAACAACAACAAAAAAACCCAGCATTTTTGCTTAGATCTAGAAAATTATAAAATAAAGAAGGGATTTGATGCCTTCTTTATCTTATTCATTTATGATCTAAAGGAGTAGGAGAGTCCTATTTTCCTAGCTGGATTTCAAAGGATTGGATGTAGAGTTAATAGTTGGTAGTAGCTTCTATTTAATGTATGTGAAGAATTTAGGAAGAATTTGTGACATGGAAGAGTAAGAAGACTTATTCTGAGAGGCTCTGGAGGGCAGACGTGGACCAGCAAAAGCAAGTTCCTGCGGTGAGCATTTAGACTCAACAAGAGGAAGAGCTCTCTAAAGTTGGAACTGCCTCAAAGCAGGGCTCCTTCAAGAGATACAATCCTTTGTCTTTGAACAAGCAGATGAAGAGGCCAGCTCGCCTATTGCTGATGTTTGCAGAGGGAATACATACATCAGAGAGGAGGCCATGCCTCCAAAATACCTCCAAGTCTTTTCCTGGGCTGGGTTTCTTGATGTGGTATTGACAAAGAGTGTTGAGGAACGGCCCAACACAGTCTCTTCAGGTGTTGGGACAAAGAACGAGGCTGGTATTTTCACAACCCAGCCTCTGCAACTCTTCTTTCACTGTCCTTCTCCAGGTGGTTTCATCTTCTGTATTATGGGAGAGAAACTGGCTATGTTTGCAAATAGTAGTCAGGCCAAGAGATAAACTAACATGGAAAAGGGCGGCAAAGACTGTCTTCACCTTATTGGAGGAATTCGGTGGAGACCAGAGCAGGGAATATGCCTCGGAGACGGTGAGGAACGCACACACAGGTGAGCAGGGGGAACAGCATGCTTGGGTTGGCATACCCAAGCTCATACCCGCTGACCTGGGATTTGTACTTCTTTTTTCCCATTTAACATGGAAAGAAGGAAAAGACATAAAATAAGCAAATAAAGATAATTAATAGGAAGGCGATTAAAAGCATAAAAAGTCCAACTGAGCAATCAAAACAACCACAAAAGGCCAGAAAAAGGTTTTTTTGTCTTTTTGTTTTGTTTTGTTTTTGTTTGGTCTAAAAGCAAAAATAATCAGCCATCACCCAACAAGAATAACAAAATGGGAGAAAATGCCTTCCTAAGGGGATGATTATAGGTGAGATGGCCTAGGGGTTGAAGCCACTGCCAAGAGGTAGACAGGGGGCAAAGTCCTTGGCTTGTGCATTTCCTGTTATAACAAGAGCAAACTCGTCCATCATTTTGAACAGTGGCTGTTCCATTCCCCAAGGCAAAAGCTTCTCTACACTTACTATTCCAGCCACATATAGGCAAGGGTAATGTAATATAATGTAAGTAGGTTTCCCTCATGAGCTCAATTCTATGTGCTCTGATTTCAAATTAGTATAACTTGAAGAGAACAATTTAAGAGAAATGTCAAGTACAATTTTCCTATATCCAAACTGAATACATGCTAAAAGAATTTTCTTTACACAAGGGTTCGCTTGACTCAAGAAACATCCATGCAAAAGAGAAAACCATCTCACACGGAAATAAAAATGATCATTTT
Source organism: Equus caballus (assembly GCF_041296265.1). NCBI lineage: Eukaryota > Metazoa > Chordata > Mammalia > Perissodactyla > Equidae > Equus > Equus caballus. The sequence goes on along the minus strand of NC_091710.1, from coordinate 34,147,074 downwards.
TTTTCAAAAGTTCAATTTATACTTAAATCCATAAACTGCAATATACATATAAATTCAGTATATTTTAGCTCCAGCTTTAAAGAAAGTCTGAAATGGCTTGGAGTTCTAGAGTTCTACATCTCTGATTGGCGTGTTCCACTGTTAGTGAAATTTTATGTTAGAAGTTATTTGGAATTATTCCAACGTGAAGTTGATTCAGGATCCAGGTGCATGTTATAGAAAGAAGGGGAAAAATAAGGATTTGAAGAGAGATTTTACTTCTTTACTATTGACTGAGAGAGAAAAAACCTAGGAGCGAGAAAAACTGTTTGCTTCTCAGCAGATTAATTTTTAATGTTGCTGGCCAATTATTCTAACACAGGAGCAAAGCAAAGAGTTTCCTCAGGGATGTCTTCTTATCTTTATGAGAAAATAACATAAATGAATCATATCGTGTTAATAAAGCACTACACGTGTGTATAAAGTTTAAGAGATGTAAGAGATTTTTGAGATAATAGAGTGCATATGAAAGAAATAAATATTTACTCTAAAAATATCTGAAAATTCAGACTTGTATAAAAAAAGAAAAAAATTCATAATTATACCACTTAAAGACACCATTGCTAACATTCTGGTGAATTTCCTTCCTGTCTGTATGTCTGTGTCAATCTATTCAATATTTTTTAAATCAAAATTTGGATGACATTATGTCCATTTTTACTTTAAATTGTATCTTTGTACAACCTATCATGTTGTTAAGTAATCTCCAAAAACACTGATTTTATCATCATCCTATTTCATTTATAAGATATTTATCATGCACCAGGTGGTAAAGTATAATGATGTATTCACTCATGCAGTCCTTAGGAGAGCCTGAGGCAGCATTATTATTATTATTATTATTGTTGTTGTTATTATCCCATTGTTACTGAACCAGGCTCGTTTTGCCCACCACACAGCATGCCAATCACTGAGATGACAAGTTTTGCAGCAGAGAAAGGATTTATTCACAAGGCAGGCAAGCAATGAAATAGGAGAAAATTTTGGCTCCTGGAAAATGGGGATTAGGGCTATTTGTGTGATAAGGAGGCAGGGCGGTCTGAAGTGTGGGGATAGATGACTGGAGGTAAGGAGAAGCGAGGTTATTGATGATGTGTACAAGCGTGGTCAAGCTTCATGGCTCCTCATAGGACACTTGTTCACAAAGTGGTGGCGTTGGCATGATCTGAGGGTGTTTTCAGCTCCTTGACATCAAAGGGTCACCTGTCGGTCATCGGCGCAGGCCCAGTTGATGGGTCGGTGGTCTCAACCAGCCTGAACTGCACAAGGAGTTCACTCTCATTCCTGAAAAACAACCTAAGCACCTGTTACCACGGTGACCCAGGTGTCAGAGGTGTTATGTATAAGGAACCTAGTGGGAGTCTGATAATATGCTGTTTATCTACATGACTTTTAAGAATAATCATTAATGGCTATTTGGCCACCAGTTTCACCCCATTTTTTTTTTTTTTACTAATGAGGAACCTGAGGGTAAGGGAGGTTGTTGCCCAAAGCCAATAGATGACGGGGCTGCGACTTGAAATGATGTGGGTCTGACTCTAACGCCAGTATTCCTAATGATTATGATACACCACCTCTACGTGAGAAATGTAAATGGTCCAAATAAAATGACAAAAACTTTTCTTTTTGCTTGTCAGGAGATCCAGTAACTTCCTTCAGGAGCCTTTACCGAATAAATCACCATGACATTTGTATGAGTTGCATCTTCCTTCAGAGAGCACATACTACTCCCTGTTCAAGGTCTTCCATTTTCTTCTTCACGGCTCTGCGTTTTAAAAGGGCAACACATTTGTCTCTGTGCTTGGGGAACACTGTAAGCCTATCTTAAAACGATGTAAGGAAATCCAGAGAACAGTATATCTGGTTCTTTTAATAGTAATATTATGTGAATCATAAAATAAAGCCGTATAAAGTGTTGCTCTGTATTTTGACACTTACCATATGTTACATTGTGTTATTTCTCTCTTTATATGTGAGTCCTGATCCCTGCCTAAATTGTAAACTCCTTCAGTATATTATCTTTCTTGCATTTTCAGAATCTAGTGCATCGTCTTGCAAAATAGTTACTCAACGTTTGCTTGAAGTATCAATAATTAAATACTAAATACTTAAATGTTAAATAATAGTCCTTTAAATGAATTAGCCTTTATAGATAAGGTTATCTCTGTGGCAGAGATAATGCTAAGTGATCAACAAACCAGGTGCACTTACCTCCTCAGCGCTCGGGGCGACTACATAGCCCAGTCTCCTTTGCTCAAGTTGGACCGTGTCCGTGTGACTTCTTTCAGCTGAATAGAATGTGGGCGAAAGTGATGTCTGTCCTTCCAGTCCTGGTCCTTACTCCCTACAACCTCCTCTGTGATGTGATCTCTCTCTCTCTCAAACACACACAATTCGTATGGAAGACAGAACAACTAGATTCATGGGTCCATGAATCTCCACCTACTGAATACTAAATTTGACGTGATGTGAGCAATTGGGATTTGGGGGTTGTTTGCCATAGCACCAAATGTCCTATTGTATTTATCTTGTATTGAGTTTCATTTATGCATTAGGCGCTATGCCAATATATCCTCTACTATCTCCATTTCTCTTCCCTTTGCTCCTACTGTTTCTTCAACCTGAAATTCCCTCCTTCCCTTTATTAAAACCTTACATATGACTCAGCTCAAGTGTCACTTATCTGAAGCTTTCTTTCATATCACAGGTGGAATAACCTTGCTCCACTCTAAACTGTCACGGAAATTTATTCCCTTATTGCACTCTTGTAGCTGAGTATTTGCCACCATTTATCCCTAGTGCTTAACCTAGTGGTTGGCATTTATTAGCACTCAGTAATACTTGTCAACAAATGAATAAATGAATGAATTAATGGATGAGTGCATTTCATTTCTCCCACAGGTTTGATAAATTCTTTCTGTGTAAGATCCTCTCTCCTTTATCTTTATACTTCCCAGTGATGGGCACAGAACTTGGCACATGGGAGGCACTCAAAAAATATTTATGGAATGGCTCAACTGCTGTTGATGATGACAGAGGTCTGATTTTATTTTTTAGAGTACGTGTTCATCAGAGTTTTATAATTCTTCAAATATTTAGGGGCCGGCTCTGCGGCCGAGTGGTTAAGTTCGCGCGCTCGGATCCGGCGGCCCAGGGTTCGGATCCTGGGCGCGGACATGGCACCGCTTGTCAGGTCACGCACGTTGAGGCGGCGTCCCACATCCCACAACTGGAGGGACCTGCAACTAAGATATACAACTATGTACCGGGGCGGGGTTGGGGAGATAAAGCAGAAAAAAAAAAAAAAGATTGGCAACAGTTGTTAGCCCAGGTGCCAATCTTTAAAAGTGAAAAAAAAAATTTCATTACTTTCACAGATGAGAAATTTATCATTAAATTCGACCTAAATTCCTTTCTGTTGCAATTGCAAGTCTTCCGTGATTCTTGGTTACCCTACATCATAGCGCTTTGGGGCAGGAAGAGGTTCAGTCCTCATAAGCTATTTCTGGCTAGTTGATGTATTTACAGAAGAGATGGGAATGATGCAACTGCTCTCAATCAATACTGCTGCATTATTTCAGGAAACACAGGGTTTTTGGAGTCCTCAATCATATATTCCTTTTCCCATGTGGCTTCTATAATTGGTCACAAATTCGTGCTTGTGTGGAGATGGGAAAATAGGGATATAATTATTTAGGGAGAAATTAGGGAGGTTGCAATCAGCGGTGCTGGCTTTATTGCTGAAGGTTCAGTAATTAGTACATAAATAGAAAAGCAAATGTAAAAAATCTGTTTTCCAATTGTAAAATCAAGAAATATGTATCACGTGAGTAAGTATGGTGGTAAAAACTACATGGAATTAATTATTAGAAATATGGCCATTATCCAAAGTATAAATGTAATCTGATTTCAGAAAACATAGCTAAGCATTGAAAATGCCTATCATGATTGTTACTGAGCTGAACAGCCCCAAATTACGCCTGAAATTTAAAAATATATATTTATTGAAAAATATTAACAACAGCAAAGTAATCTTTTACCTTTTAGTTGTACAACTCCCATTCAAATATATTTTGGTGAAAATTTAAACAATAAGGAAGAGGTACAGAAAAAAGGCCCTTTTCGCAACCTCCTTCCCACTCCAATTGCACTCTCCTCTTAAAAGTAAACTCTCTTGAGAGTGTGTATTATCGCTGCAGACTTCTTTGCAATTGTCAGCACTTATTTGCCTATACAAATATGATGGATATGATGGAGAGCGGTTTTTATGTATTATCCATACATATCAGTTTGCCTCATTCTTTTTAACTACTGCTTTGACATCCATCATGTAGACTTACTATATTTTATTTAATCATTTCTCTTTTGATAGAGATTTACATTATTTCTGAATTTATCATTGTGAACTGCTATAATGAAATCACTGCATATGTCTGTTTATGCACATGTGTGAGTTATCCTGCAGGTTGGAAAGTGAAAAGTGGAATATCTGTATCAAAGGATATTTATTCTACTTTTAAAAATTTGATGGATATTCCTCAATGACCTTCCACCAGAACTCTGTCTAAGTATTGTCCCCACTACAGTGTATGAGAGTGCCCCTTGTCAGTTCTGGACATTAAAAATCTTTGTAATTTTTTTTTTTTTTTTTTACCAATTTTCTAGATAAAAAGTCTCATTATTCGTTTAACTTGAATTTTCCTAATTACTAGGGAGGTTGAGCCCCTTTTGCCATTTATGGTTCTTTTGTGAGTTACCTATTTATTTCACTTTGTCTGATTTCATTGGGTTAGATATCCTTTTCTTACTGATTTGTAAGAGACTTTTTAAATTCTAGATAATTCTTTGCTATAAATGTTGCAAATATTATCTTCCAGTCCATTACAGGTCTTTTCAATTTTGTTTGTGCATCTTTTGTCCTATAACAGCTTTAACATTGTAGGTAGTCCAAACTAGCAGTCTTTCATACGGTGGCTTCTGGGGTTTGTACTTTGCTTATGAAGTGTTTCTCCTTCCTATGATTGTAAAAATACTCATCTGTATTTTCTTGTAATACCTTTGTAATTTGTTGCTGTTATGGTGAGAGATAAAGATCATGGTCAACACAATGGAATGTCTCATTCAATGGCCATTCCACCCTCCTTCCAGATTTCCATATAACTAGGTTTTTTGGATCTGAGTCTGGTTCTACCAATAGGAGGTACTTATAAAAGACTTGTATTTAAACTGAGTTATTTAGAGAGAAAGGATGGGTATTCATTTGGCAGGCTTGGATCATGGCAGAGGTAGCAAGTTCTGGAATCAGCAACTATGGTGGCTGCTTCTAATTAGGCAGATGGATTCCTGTTTTGGCAGCTTCCAGAGATGGCAGAGGGGTGTGGTTCTGAAGCAACAGCTGTGGGAGCAGCTTCCTGATTCTGCAGCCTCCTCTTGTAGTGCGCGCATCAGTTCCCTTAGCTGTTGAATTCTGTGGTGTGGTTTTGGTAGTCATTTCTGGAAATTCAGCCTGAAATCTTTTTCTTCATTTATTCACTGAAACAATTTTGTGAACACCACACTCCCTCAATAAATTCCTTTTATCTCACGCCAGTTGAGTGGATTTTATTGTCTGCAACTAAGAACTTTAACAAAACATTATGTTTTTCACCCAAATCTGTCCATAATTACATTTTAAGGGTCAGTTTCTGCACTTTTCTTTTCTGTCCTATAATCTAGTTGTCTACTTCTGTGCTCAATACTACACAGTTATAATTGCTGTAGTTTCATCTTATGTTTAAATATAAGTAAGGATGTCTCTTTTCATTAATCTACTTTTTCAAAATTTCCTTGGTTATTCATGCACATTTTCTTTTCCAAGTGAACTTCAGAATTAGTTGATTGAGTTTCAAAAAAAATACCATTATTATTATAATTTCATCTGAATTAAGTTTAAATATTAATTTGATAAAATGCTTTAAAGCAGCAGTTTTCAAGCTTTTTGATTTCTGGAGACCTTTATACTCTTAAAAATTAGAGGACTTAAGAAAGCTTTTATTTATATGGAATATATCTATCAATATTTGCCACGTTAGAAATTGAAACCAATAAAATTTACAAATATTTATTAATTCATTAAAAATAAACATGACTCATTATATTTTAATATATAACATTTATTATGAAAAATAGCTATATTTTCCATAATAAAAAAATAGTAGGAAGAGTGACATTATTTTACATTTTTGCAAACCTCTTTAATGTTTGGCTTACTAGGAGAGAATTGGATTCCTATATCTACTTCTGCATTCAATCTGTTGTGATACGCTGCTTTGATTGAAGTATATGAAAAAAATTCAGCTTCACACAGATATATAGATGGAAAAGGAACAAGTGTCTTAATAACCCTTTCAGATAAGTGTGGATGTTTTTCTTCGATACTGTGCCACCATCTGGCAAGTAGTTGTTTCATAGAGGTTAGTAAAAACGTGGAATCTGAAATCTTATCAGCGAAGTTTTTGTACTCTAATTCATTAAAATCCATTGATCTGTCTTGCACTTTAAACAGATCTTCTCCCCATGCGTTTTGTAACACGATATATTAGTCACTTGGCAAATATTGCTTTACTGAGTTAGGCTGACCTTCCAAATATTAGCACATTTCATTATACAAAATTTAAAATTCCACTCATTCATATCACCACTGATCTCATCAGAAAAGTTGCCCAATATTGGAAAGCTGACAAGCTCACTATGGTGAATACAAATTCTCAAAAGTTTTAATTTTCATTTAAAAGCTTAAATTTTGGCATTAACAGTAAAGACTGTCAGTCATTTTCTTTGATGCTACAGGCCCACTTCATCTTACTTTCAAAAAGTGTTTACCAAATACTCAGGCCTGAATAACCATAGTTTTTTGTCATTTGTTCTTCCAAGTAAAAATGGTGTTCCATGAAAAAATAGACGGGTTACCAAAAAAAGTCTAATTTTGAGTTAATAGAGATTTTTGGAGTTCAGAAATGAGGATAAAGAATTGTGGACCTGACCTAGATTGACTTCATTACTGATAACACATTTCTTAGTTCACACTTTGGAGATCCTCTTGATGGATGAGACGGAATAAACAATTTATTTGACAGGTGTGTATTGAGCACCTGCCATGTGCCAGACACTGTTGTTCTTGGTCTGAAGTAGAACAAAACAAAGTTGTAAAGCTTACATTTCAATGAGGTGAGACAGATTACAAACATTTAAACAGATAAATATAATCCCAAATAGTATAGGATCTAGGAGGAAAAATGCAGCGTGATACAGACAGAGAAAATGACAAAGGTGTGATCACGGGGGTAGGGATGAGCTGGGAGAGGTGTGGATGGAGAATGAGGGGCAGCGCTATTTCAACAGAGCGGGTCAGCGCAGGCTACCCTGGCCTTTTGGCCAGAGATCTGAGTGAAGTAGGTAGCAAGCAATGTGAATATCTGAGGGAAAACCTGTCTGGGCAGAGTAAACGTCGAGTGGTCTAGGAAAAGGCATGTTCTAGCACGTTTGAGGAAGTGTAAGAAGGCCAGAGCCAGAAAGCAGCAGAAAGCAAGGACGAGAGTGGAAGGAGAGCCTACTTCCAGATCAAGTCTGATAAGGACGTGGACTCTTATTCCAAACATGACGGCACATCATTCGTAAGGGTGTTGAGCAAGCAGAGCAGTGGCACAATGAGGTTTATGTTTAACAGAATTACTCCAGCTGCTGAGTGGTGAAAAAGGGGAGTAGATTGGGTCCTGGGGTTTGGTGCTCAATATCCATTTCAACTGCTTTCTAGAGTGCCTTCCCATCCTACAGACACAAGAAAGCTAAAAACCACATCCCCCAGATTCCTGTCTAGCTGGGGTTCCGGAGGTGATGTAGGTTCCACCAATCACAAGAACTCACATGAAATTTAGTAAGGTAAAGGCCAGGGGCTGGCTGGTTCTTCTATTTTCTGCTGGCAAGTATCATTGCCAAGAGAAGTGGCATCTCCTGATCATGATGGCTTCCTGTTTGTGGCAAAGCAGTATAGTTTTGGATGCATCAGCTTACCAATTGAGTGATTATAGAAGTGGCAGTAGCTTTCTTGGTGGTCTGGTTCTACAGTGTAGATCATCAGAGTTTTTACTGGGGGCTCAAATTGGCGTTTGTTTCTTCAGCCTTCCCACTGATTCTCTAAACCATTGAAAGGACTTCTAGTAAGTTTCTTTCTGCTAAACTGGCAAGATTAGATTCTGGTCTCTGCCTCAATAGGGAAAGCCAAGATGGAGACTGGGAGGCTAATTAGGAGGCTACTGCAGAACCTTGCAAGATAGGTGGTGGTGGGATATCAGAGGTGGGGATGGTAAGAAGTGTTTGGATTCAAGATATATTTTAAAGGATTTTGATGGATTGGATGTTCAGTGTGAGATTGACAATTGTCAAGGATGATTCCAAGGCTTTTTGCTCTGGGAAACTAAAGTAATGATGGTGGTACCATTTTCTAAGAGGGCAAACTTTGAGAGTGGAGCAGGTTTGAGAGAAAAAATCCAGAGTTTAATTCTGCAAAGTATGAGATGCCTATTAGATATTTACATGGATATATAATATAGGCAGGTGAATACAAGAGACCAAAGTTCATGGGAAAGGTCAAAGTTGGAATATATGTCTTTTAGAGTCACTGGTATAAAAATGCTGTGGATAAGATTGTCTGTAGAAGAAGTGTAGAGAGGAGAGAAGGGGAAAGGAGGAGAGAGGAGAGAAGGAGAGAGGAAGGAAGGGGAGAGGAGGGAAGGGGAGGGGAGGAGAGGATGTGGCAAGACCAAGCTGTAGATATTTGGAAGAGGAAGATGATTCAACAAAAGAGAGAGAGAAAAGCAGCAGTGAGGTAGGCAATTGTTGATGCTCTCCAGCCAGAGATGCCAGGGGCACACCTGTAATTGAACAAAGCTGAGTTTAGTACCCATTCCAGCAGGAGAGAGAACAGACCATGGGGAGCCACGGAGTCTCAATCAGAGGGTGCTGGAATGACTGTTATAAGATTTGGGCTTGTGTCAGGTGATTTTGGGGAGGGTGAAGTGGGACTTTGGTCTGGATTGGATGCTGTCAGGAAGAGAGGATGATTCTAGGATTGGATTTCCGAATAAATCAGCGGAGAAGAAGAGTAAAGACAAGAGCATGGGTAAAGCCGTGATTGATAAAGGAGCAGCAGGCCCTTGGATTAGCCAGGAGAGGGGGACGTTTGTTATTTTGTTGGTTTGGACAACATTCACGTGTAGGATTGTGTTATGACGGCATTGTGAAGCAGTCCTGGGGTTTTTTTCTTTGTTTTAATGCCTACGTCACAGAGTGGCCTTTTCTGAGGTTGATGTTCTGTGAAACTGTTTACGTTCAAACGGAGAACACTGGGCCCAGCTGTGAGTACAGGGCCAGCTCCCAGCAACCCCAAGGCCTGACTGTGCATCAGGTCAGCTCCCAGATGCCAGGGGCTGCTTTTCGCTTTCTCAGAAGAAAACTAGGAGACTGGTGTCACCAAAGCCAGGACATCAAAATGATTCGAGAAGGGAAGAGTGATCAACTCTTTAAAACACTGCCGAGAGGTGTGATTAAATGGAACTGAGAAGTCCCTACTGGATTTGTCAATATATAGTTTTTGGAGACCTTGACAAGAATGTCGAAAGTCAATTGGATTAAAACTTGTAAAAAAATCTAAGTTCTAGTTTCGGCCGTGTTTTAAAAACTAGTTATTCAACCTTGGAAAAGTCAATTCACTTTTCTGAATCTCAGCTTTCTGTTTGTAGGATGAAGGAGTTCACCTTTATGGTTCCTAAATCGCTGGGGTGACAGCATGGTACAGAGTCTATAATATAGAGCAGAGGTTCTCAAACCCGAGCATGAACCGGCGTCACCTGGAGGGCTTGTTAAAATACAGCTTGCTGGGTCCTACCCCGTCCGAGTTTTGATTCAGTAGAATTTGCATTTCTAACCAGTTCCCACATGAGGCTGCTGCTGCTGCTGGTCCATGGACTATGTTAGTGAATTACTGGTATTGACAAAAAAGAAATGGAGTCTGTGATGATACAGACCTGGTATCAAATCCTGGCCCCACTTTCTTGCTAGGATATCTCGAGGAAGTCACTAAAAGTCTTGGAGTGTCAGCTGCCCCAATGCTATGAAGTTCAAAAGTTGCTGCTCCCCACCCCTCTGGCCTTGGCCACCTCTGTTCCCAGTCCATGTCCTTTTTGAAGCAAGACTTAGCATTTATCAACAAAGCAATCCAATGTCTATTTTATTAAAACAGGATTTTTTTTGGTGGGGGGAGCAATGGGAGAGTAAGAATGGAGGAAATGGTTTACACTGCATACATTTAACAAGTAAATTATTGTTTTTTTTAAGTCCTATAAACATTAATTTTCCCTTTTGATGTCTCTCCTCAGTGACCAGCCTCCTGGCTTCCTTCCATTCATCCTTGGACAGTCTCTCACACAGACTTTTCCTTCCCTTCTTTTCCTCTACTCTTATCCTTTCTATTTTTATCTTCTTTTCTTTTCTTTCTCTTTTTCTTTCTGTCTTTTTTTTTTTTTTTTTTTGGTGAGGAAGATTGGCCCTGAGCTAACATCTGTACCAGTCTTCCTCCATTTTGTATGTGGGGTGCCACCACAGCATGGCTTGATTAGCGGTGTGTAGGTCCACATCCAGGATCTGAACCTGCAAACCCTGGGCCACAGAGGTGGAGTGTGCAAAATTAACCACTACGCCACTGGGTCAGATGCTCTCTGCTTTTCTTAAGCAGAATATTTTTGCTCCAGTGTCTCCAATAGATACTATACTTCCTCCCAATTTCAAGATCAGCAAACAGTGGACTTTCAGGTGACCAGAATTTATACTCTCTAAGTAACGCTTGAGGGGATTTAAAGGATAAAGACATTTAGCTTGCATCATATAACAAGTTAGTAAGACTATATACCTTTATAGGTGTTTGGAGGACTAAATGAAATGTGAAATGTGACGTGCCTAGCTTCATACCTGACACATAGTATGGGATCGATAAAAATAAGTTCTTATTTCTCCCAACTGCCAGATCTCAATTTTTGTGATTTATGATTTTATCTTTTTATGTTTTAAGAACAGTCATGGAGAAGCCAGCCCAGTGGCACAGCAGTTAAGTTCGCATGTTCCACTTTGGTGGCCCAGGGTTCACCAGTTTGGATCCCAGGTGTGGACCTACACACCATTTGTCAAGCCATGCAGTGGCAGGCGTCCCATTTATAAAGTAGAGGAAGATGGGCACGGATGTTAGCTCAGGGCCAGTCTTCCTCAGCAAAAAGTGGAGGATTGGTAACAGATGTTAGCTCAGGGCTAATCTTCCTCCAAAAAAAAGGAGCAGTCATGGAAAATATCTAACTCACTATTGGAGAGCATTCCCAAATAAGCAATCTTACTCATCTTGGGCTTCCTTGTCTTCTCCACATGATTGATAAGGACCCACAAGTGGGTTCTGATGACTTATATTGGTTTCCTTGAGAGCCAACCATCAGGGAATAAGCTGATGGATTAAAGTACCGTACAGACAATTTAAAAGGCTCTCCACGCCCAGGAACCGAACTCGGGCCACTGAAGCGGAGGGCACCAAACTTAACCACTAGGCCACGGGGCCAGCCCTTAATGGCTCTTTTGGTATATTGTCATTTCCATCTCACTGTCCTTATCGGTCAGTTCCCACCAGTAGCTAAAAGATTGGAAGGCTTAAACTTAGTGTTCTAGCTTAAATTCAATGTTCCAAGAGCCTTCCAACCTGACAGCTGTAATGTCTGTAAGTCTATTAGTCTACGGTTCCAGGAATTTCACAGAGATGCTTTGGTCAGACGATTTCCAGCAAGGACGTATTAAAATGCATTTGTCTCATCTGTCTGTGAAGACCTTGAAGTGGAAACAGTTCGTTGGAGGGATTCAGCCTAGGGTCGGCTCCTCACTCAGCTCTAAGTGTATGACATTTGAAGCACTTTCCTGCCAACAGAGGTGGAAGGTAACTGTTGATTCAAGATATTGACAGTACTTGGCAGGACTCCTTACATGTAACCCAGACACTGGAATGGATTTTTAAATTAAACTCCCTACTCAATCTTCTCTTCAGTCCCCAGATCTGGGAAAATATTTTATTAACAGTCAAATGCTGAGATAATATCTAAAAGCTGCACCTACCTATTAGGGTTCCATTCTGGACCTTTTGGCTTGTTAATCACTTTTTCCACCATTCTGCGCATCTCTGCCCACCACCAACCATCCCAAATGTTGCTCCCTTCCTTGGCTTCAGAGCTGTCTCCCACAGTCTCCTTGAAGCTGAAGGGCTCTGCCTTCCTCGTTTTCCTTAGCCCTGGAAGGCAGACCATAGAGCCTTACACAAGGTAAAAAGAAATCCACAAATATTTAAGCATAAAGAGGAAACCAAATACTTATGAGATCCAAACTTTGGAGTCCACTGAAGTCATTTACAATCTTGGAATAAGATTCTTGCATTTAGGTGTTAACATCTGGAAGAAAACTGAATCTCTTTATGTAGGAATACTCAGACTACCCTCCTCTGAAAGCTTCTGTTTTCTTACAGGAAAGCAGAGTGTTCTCTGAGACTGCCTCACTACCTTCAAAACGTGTCCCCATGTTCAGGGCTACGTTTCCCAGTTCCTAAACATCACCTTTCCAAGTTTAAAATGCTCCTCTCTGAGTCCAGGTCCTAAGGTTTTGGACCAAGAGCCGTAGTCTGTTGGCATTTTCTTAGTGAAGAAACTCTCAGTCCAGTCAACATGTCCTTGGGCTGTCAATCAAACTCCACATGTATAAACAGGTCCACCAGGATGCATCTGTGTGCAAGCCAAGGAATCAGGACAGTCAAGGGGCATGATACTTCTAGGATATTACACTGCAGTCCACGTTCATAAAGGGCGGAATTAAGTGAGGCATAATTTTAACCGCATAATAGTTGTGATGGTTAGGAAATTCTCTTCATTGAATTTCTTTTCTTTTATTTCCTTCATTTCTTCCTTCCTTCCTTCTTTCTCTCCTCCCTTCCTTCCTCCCTTCCCTCCTTCCTAAATCTGTAGAAAGGAACAGGTAAGACTGAATTACTAAGCTGTGCTGGGAGTTGTGTACATTCAGTTGGGTCACAAGTTTCTTGTTATTTTGAGGCAATTTGCCTCATTAGCAAATGACATAGTATTCCTGGTTGATTCCTCTGACTAAGATTTCTATTAAGTTAATAGAAGAGATTAAATTAAGGTAACTGAAAAGATTTGTAATCCCTTTAATGTAATCATTCATTTCTAAATCTAGTTACAATGACAAGCTTAGGGCCTGACTCATCTTCCTCCTCTGATGGGGAAGTTTTGTACCAGGCAGGACCCTCCTCTGGGGACTGAGGGAATATCAGTAGTGCTTTCAGCTTTGACTTCAGTGAAATAGACTCGGTGAAAGTGATTCGCTTCCTACAGGTGACAGAAGCAGTGACAATGAAAGAGATAACGGGGGACATTGTGGGGAGTCTCTCCTTCACTTTCCTCATACTCTCTGTAAATGGATAGGCAGATGTACCTGGGTAAAGAGAGTCCCCAGCTGATAAATGAAAAACTTCACACTAATGACCAGCCCATCCGGGCAAGAAGGAGCATCTCAGAAAGGACGGCCTTGTGTTTGAGGGGATGATGTTGGAGGAAGCAGGGAAGGGCTGTCCCTCTGGGAAGGGATGAGGAGCAGCCCCAGGCAGGGGAGCCTCCCCCTTGGATTTCCTCCTGCCTAAAAACTCTATTTGATTTTTTTATCTTCCTATCTGTTGGAAGTCAGTTTGCATAGGGACGCAGACGGCCATAGGAGGCTATACTCATTCGTACATCAGTGGGTCTTACTCTAATCATTTTAATTCCTCAATATAATGAGGCATTGGAGGGCAGGAGAGGATGTGGAAGGTGGTATAAATTCATTATATTTCTAATCTTCATGTAGATACTAAATTTTAGTCCAAGAAATCAATAAGTTATGAAATTATGTTCTTATGAAATGAACCACCAGAAGCAGCGTGAGATAGAAGCTGGTAAAAGTGGTTACTTCAGGGGACTGTGACTAGGTTATGGGACTCTAACGTCCCATTTTAGGAGCTTCTAGATGGTTTGACTTTTTTTCTTCTACAGGTATCAATTTAACAAAAACAAAAGAGCTAGTTTAACAGGTCACTCTCGTCAGTAATAGTTTAAATAAATTGCAGTCCGTCTACACCATGAAATATCGTGCAGCCAGTGGAAAGGGTAAGGGAAAGAAGGCCTATCTGTTCTGATAAGAAGGATTCCAAGTCCTTTCTTGTGGTGAAGCTGATGACAAAAGTAGTTCCAGTACAACGTGGACAATACGATCTCATTTATTTAGAAAACAAGTGCACGTGTTTATGCGGGGTGACCTTCCTTCCAGGTTTGCCAGAATAGTCTTGGTGTGTGCCTTTTGTTCAAGAGTAATTACTACTAGTTCCCCCTTCCACTTTTGAAAGTGTCCCAGGGTGGATGACGAATTCTGGGGTGACCTGACCCTGTCTGTGTGCGTCTCTGTTTGTATAAACACAGGCAGCAGTCTGTGAGGGTCTGCCCCAAGCTGTGCCTTGGATGAAGGCAGAAGGGAGGACATTCCTTCTCTCCTGTCTGTATTTCTGAGTTAAATTTTACAGTGAGCAAGGGTTATTTTGTCTTGATTTGGTTTGGGAATTTTTAGAGAGGGATTCACAAATAATTTAGGAATATATTCTCCTCATAAAAACTCAAATAATACACATAAAACAAAATTCCCTTGATCATCTCTCCTATCTCAGCTTCCACTCCAGGGATGGATTCTATAATCTTATAAATGAATTTAAAAGTAAGTGGGATTGGAGAGGGCCCCGTGGCCGAGTGGTTAAGTTCACGCGCTCCACTTCGGCGGCCCAGAGTTTCGCGGGTTCGGATCCTAGGCGCAGACATGGCACCACTCGTCAGGCCATGCTGAGGCGGTGTCCACATAGCACAACCAGAGGCACTCGCAACTAGAGTATACAACTATGCACTCGGGGGCTTTGGGGAGAAGAAAAAGAAAAAAAAAGTAAATAGGGTCAATTTGCATTTTAAACTTAACTTACGTCTTAGAGAACTATGTCTGTCCATATAGCCTCTTTCTTTTTAACTGTTTCATGGTGTTCCATAGTGCTGTGAGCTGAATTGTGTCCTCCCAAATTCATATGCTGATGTCCTAACCCTTAATACTTGAGAAGGTGACTGTATTTGGAGAGAGGGCCTTTAAAGAGGTAATTAAGGTTAAATGAGGTCATTAGGGTGGTTTCTAACCCAATACGACTGGTGTCCTTAAAAGAAAAGATTAGGATACAGACAGACACAGGAGAAAGACAGATGGAGAGGATAGATGTCTGCAAACCAAGGAGAGAGACCTCAGAAGAACTCCGCTGACACCTTGATCTTGGACTTCCAGCCTCCAGAACTACAAGAAAATAAATTTTTGTTGGTTAAGCCACCCAGTCTGGGGCACTTAGTTATGGCAGCCCCAGCAATGTTACTATGTGTTACTACACACACAGTAACAACGGACCATAATTTATCTAACCGTTGCCCTGTTGATGCACATTTAGGTTGTTTCTCTTTTTCCTTTTTTTTTCTGCTATTATAAAGAATGCTGCAATGAGACTTCATATACTTTGTGTGGAGATGTAAGAATTTCTCTTTGTGCATATGTGTGAAAATTTCTCTTTAACAGATCCCAAGAAGTGGAATTTCTGGGGTAAAAGAACATGCATCTTTAAAATATTTTAAAATCCTACTAAATGGCCCACAAAAAATGTCTGTAATAATTTTACTCCCACCAACACTGTAAGAAAGAACTTATTTCTCCATATTCCCATTCATGTATGATATTATTCATTTTTTAAAATTGCCAACTTTGGGGGCAAAAAAAGTTAAATTTGGCATATATTTTACGTTTGATGTTTATTGGTTTTTTTTTTTACTTAGTTAGTGAGTTTTGTATTTTGTAAAAAAAATCATAGGGGCTGGCCCGGTGGCCTAGCGGTTAGGTTCACACATTCTGCTTTGGTGGCGGAGGTTTGCTGGTTCGGATCCCAGGCGTGGACATGGCACTGCCTATCAAGCCATGCTGTGGCAGGAGTCCCACATATAAAATATAGGAAGATGGGCACGGATGTTAGCTCAGGGCCAGTCTTCCTCAAAAATAAAAAAATCATAACCTGTCCACAAGGATTGTCAGGGAGGGATGGGAGGTGCTGCTGGTCCTGAAAACAGTAGTTGGAATTCTGGACTCAAGGACAGAGGATTCTGGACTCCGTCATTGTTTGGTGCAAGTGGGAAACAGGAAGGGGCTGAGTGGCCTGGATGCTCCATTTGTTGTTCCCCAACCGTTACCTTGATATTTACCCCAGGGTCCCCTCAGCTCTCCAATCACCCACCGCAAGGTACGTTTCAATCCATCCTCCTTGGCAGTTCTCTCTTACCTGTGTTTCAGACTGCCACCCTTCAATCAAACATGCCATGTCTTGATTTCAGGAATTTTTCATAATTTCTGTTCAATTGAGAGCATACTGTCTTGTTTTCTGGCACATTACAAAGTATATATACACTTGGAGCTGGCCCCATGGCCTAGTGGTTAAGTTCGCTCACTCTGCTTGGGCGGCCCAGGGTTTCGCCGGTTCGGATTCTGGGTGCGGACACTGAAGTGCTCGTCAGGCCATGCTGAGGCGGCATCCCACGTGCCACAACTAGGAGGATCTACAACTAAGATATACAACTATGTGCTGGGGGGATTTGGGGAGAAGAAGAAGGGAAAAAAAAAAAGATTGGCAACAGTTGTTAGCTCAGGTGCCAATCTTTAAAAAAAAAAAAATATATATATATATATATATACACTTAATTAGAAACAGAAGGATAGCTTCCTCAATCTGTCATCTTTCTCTAATCTCTTGGCTGTATGGTACAATCTCATTACGAGTATATTTGAGATGGAGAGATGATAGATAGATGTAGATATTGTTTTATTTTTTCAGTCACATTTTACTCAATTAATATCCAATTAAGAATGAGGATGAGATAGAAATTGAAAACCAAGTGTCCTACAGAATGAGCCTCTGTCTGTGCTCAGCGTGAGTCGCGTGTTTTAAGGTGTCTATTTTTTGGTACAATATGGCCCCTGAATGCAAGCCAACCACTTTATCTGATGCTTAACTGGGGAAACGACAGTCTGTTCCAATGATGGTGGAGGGTCTGTGCTGGGCTAACTAAAGAACCGTAGGCTGGTCTTCAATATAGATCTTCCCACAGAATTGTCAACAGTCATTTTGACTATAGAATAGTTGATCTCTACATGTTGGCTTCAGAACCCACCTCCCACCCCGGCAGAAAGGTGTCACTCTATTGTGTTAAGATGATCAGTTAAAAATTTAAAAAAGAATAAAGAACAGCACCTAGTTGAGATCATTTGCAGACCATTTGTTGCACAGCTCAGGAACTAACCAAACAGGAGTTTAGGGCTTTGTCTGAAAACCACATTATCATCTTTGATATTATACTTATTGGGAAGTATATTCTAAGTTTCATCAACAATCTTTATTTAGTCAAAGTACTGGCTAATTATTTGTGTTTTTGTTTCCAGATTCCTGCCAACAATTTAATATTGATTTTTGGCCATCTGTCACTTAGCCGTGTCTCTCAGATTTGTTTCAACTACATAATTGTTAAAAATGTACTTATCCAAATCATAAATGAAAATGTTAAATGGCAGAACAGAGACAAGAACTGTGTGGTGCCTTGCAAGAGGGCACTTCACCCCCTGCAGGTTATAATCCTTAGAATTTGGGAGATAGAAGTGTTTTTCAGAATGGCTAAGGCAGCATTCATATTGATGAGATACAGAGACCTGGAAAGTGGCTTGAATGGTTCAAGGACATACAACTAGTTTTTCATTTATTCAAGAGATGTGTGCGTGTTGTTTAATCTGTCATGTGAACTCACATTTAGTGGAAGAGCCCGGATCCTCCCCTGACTCCAAGACCAGTGCTCTTTCCACCGATTCCTTTGACAAAGAGTCATGAATCCTCACTGCTTGAAATCACATCTTCATGTGACTCTCAAACGCCTATGTACCTTTCATCTGTCTGCAAACATTTCATGGGATAGCCAACCAAATACTTTGTTAATATTAAGATAAATTTGACTGTAGCCTTCCCCTGCCCTAATAAGTAAATTGTTTTTTGGATTGAACTTGGCATTGATTGTATTTTAGCAAACTCACTTGTTCACTCCAACCCCAGTCCTAGTCCATTCTCCTTCTATTCACCCAACTTAGGAAATCTTATCCACTGTGATGGTTCCCAAATATATATCGTCAGTCCCTATATTTCCCCCAAAGTTTCAAACTTTTCTCTTCCCATCTATACCACAGGCCTCAAACTCAACATATGGGAAACCAAACTCATTACTTCTTCCTTGTCAGACCCATTTCTTGTTCTGAATTCCTACTATGCTCGATACCGTCACAATTCACTTAATATTTTGGGCTAAAACCCTGGAAGGTTTCAATTTCCTACTTTACCTATTTGCTCAGCAAGTTATATTGATTCTATCTCCAAATACTTTCATTTAGATGCTCATTTTATCTTGTTTTGATAACTACAATAGTCTCTTAACTGATTTCCATGTTTCCACACTTCTGATTTCCAGCGTTCTAGCCAGTTCTTACCAAACTGGGCAGCTGCGGAGCATTATGTTGCAGTATCCTACAAGATTTTTCATGAAAAATAAAGTTGTTTATTGTGGTAGGCAGAATTCTAAGATGGAGCCTCAAGATTCCTGGCCCCTAATTATTCAATCAAACACCAATCTACTTACTGCAGTGAAGAGATTTTGCAGATGTAATTAAAGTCCCAAATCAGTTGACCTTAAAATAGGCAGATTATCCTGGTGGGCCTGACCTAATCACATGAGCCCGCTGGTCAGAGAACGGAAGACAGAAAGAAAGATGTGCTCCTGCTGGCCTAGGAGAAAGCAAATCTCCATACTGTGAATTATCTGGGGTGCCATGTAGAAGGAACCTCTAGGAGCTGAGAGCAACCCCCAATTGACAGCCAGCAAGGAAATGCGGACATCGGTTCTGCCACAGTGAAGAACTGAATTCTGCCAACAATAAGAACGAGCTTGGAGGTAGATTTCCCCCCAGAGCCTCCAGGTGAGAGAGAACACAGCTTGGGCAACAGCTTGACTTTAACCCTGTGAAAGACTGAGCAGAAAACCCCATCATGCCACGCTGGACTTCTGACCTGCACATCTGTGAGCTAGTAGATAGGCTTTGTTTTAAGTTGCTAAACTTCTGGTAATTTGTTACACAGTAATGGAAAACTAATATACATACCTAATTGTATTTTGGAAACACTGAGCTAAAGAAAGTTAACAAGTTTCTTTATTTCAGGAATTCTCAAGTGTATGTCATGCTCATTACTGTTCTTGTGAGTTTCCAAGAAGGAGATACATTATGACATATTTCCTGAACCCTGTTGACCGCAGACATGGGTGAGGGACTTTGTTCTACAAAAACCAGGCTGGGAAGCTTCTCATATAACCATTCTATTTTTTTATTTTAAAACCTGTGATGTCTTGCTATCATTTTCCCAATAACGTTCAAACATCTTCATTTGGCTTTTGAGGACTTGCAGCCTATATTTCCAGCATTGCCCCCGTTATTTTCCTACATCCAGCGTGGCTCTCTCTTGCAGACCAAGTCATGCTAGTTCAGGCTTCTTTGACTTTGTTTGTGTCTAGTTTTTTGAGACACTCTCAAGTATCCCTTCTGTGACAAGTCTCTGCATTCTCAGGCAGATATACTTGTTGCGTTCTTTAAACGCCCGTTGTACTTTGTATGTAGATCCCTTATGTCCCATGTCACATTATACCATAGTCACAGTTCACCTCCTCCTACCCGACTGTGAGCTGCTTGAGGGAGGAGACTATATTTATTCATCCTGGTATCCTTCATGACAGAAATTACCTCAGGCTTAGTTTTCTGAGGTCTCTGGATGTATTGCTATTTCTTTTATAAAAATTGGGGCAACATTAGCCTGTCTCTAATCTTCTACCTTTTTCTCTTCTTGGATTAAATTTTCAGGTGTTTTTTAGTGACGAAGACTCGCTTTGAGCTAACATCTGTTGCCAATTGTCCTCTTTTTCGCTTGAGGAAGATTAGCTCTGAACTAACATCGGTGCCAATCTTTCTCTATTTTGTATGTGGGTTGCTGCCACAGTATGGCTTGATGAGTGCTGTAGGTCCGCACCCAGAATCTGAACCTCAGAACTCGGGTGGCTGAAGCAGAGCCCACCATACTTAACCATTACGCCACTGGCTGGCCCCGTAATTTATTTTTTATTTTTATTATTGTGACCCACTAGAAGAAGTAGGGAATATAGAGAAATGGAAAGAGGGATAGGAGGCAATCCTAGGGAATAAGAATGAGGGAATGTTCAATGTGTGAAGGAAAGTTTCCGAAACTGAAAATCTAGCTACTCCTACCCCTTCCAGAAATACCTTGAATATTATTCTCTTTTTCATACCCCAACCCAGCTGCCTGTTTTCCTTTGTTCTCTCCCTTCGTAAGGACCACTGACAACTTTCACTTCATTCTAAACTGACCCCATCCTCACTGCCTGCTCCACACGTAGCCACCCAATTATGAGCGTTTCACGTGTTCTGAACAAGAATCAGAACCCTGGGTATCCTTAGTGGATTCCAATTACAGTCCTGTGTTTCTTAAGGATGGGGATACGTTCTGAGAATCGTTAGGCGATTTTCGCTTGGTATGCACATCGTAGAGTGTATTTACACAAACCTGGATGGTATAGCCTACTACACACCTGGGCTCTATGGTACTAATCTTATGGGACCACCTTCCTATATGTGTGGATTGTCATTGACTGAAACGCCGTTATGCGGTGCATGACCGTACAATGTTAAAGCAATGGTAAACCAACAGAAAAGGCACATTGTTAAAATAGTTCTTTGCCTTCTCTCTTTTGCTACTTTGTGGAGTTATTTTAAACCCTTCTATGCAATGTAGAAAATGATGATACTTAACAGATATCCCTCTTTACCCTCCATTCTCTGCTCCTCCTTTGCGTTAATCCTTTGGACTAGCAAATAGCCATCTATTCTTCCATACACTGCAGCTTCCCTTGCAGTTAAGTTGGGCCGAAGTTCTGCCCATTAGAATCTGGGGGAAAGTGAAGTAAGTCACTTTAAGTGTTGGTCCATAAAACACCCTATACACTCCTTTCGCCCTCTCTTCTCCTGTCACGGTGACCTTGGAGTCCCCGTGCACCAGAGGGCAGTCATTTCAAATCAGAGAAGGGACGACTGACCAGCCTCACTTCGTGTGAAGCTGTTATATCAACACCACTCAAGTTTCAGGGTTTAGTCGTTCATGCGGCAGAGCAGAGCCATTTCCTGTCTTAGTGTGTTAAACATTTAAAACTTGAAAATAGTTCATAAAAATTTACTGGCTGCAAATATGTAACTGAACATAAAAGATGAATTTGAAAGAAGTCATTCAAGAATCCGCATTTTTTTAAGTGAAGCTTTGTTAAAATTTAAATGCGGCACAAATGCTATAGAGGTTCAAGATTATAATTAAAGGAATCGGAAGGAAATCAAATTCCCACGCACATATTTAATTTTATCCAAGAACTAGGTTGTACCCTTTCCAGCCTTCTTTCGGAACTCTTAATTATAGAGAATACTAGCTCAAGGAACAGGAGGGTAAACATCTGCTTCCTAACACGAAGCCAAAAGCTCGAGACAAATAGGCTGAATCAGACTAAAAGTAAAGAATGAGAGGCTAAAATTAAACTTCTCCACCAGGCGCTCATGCTTCTTCTAGTGACATAGTCTTGTCTCAAGTGCTTAATGGAAGGATCGTGGTTAGGTAGGGAGGGCACCTTTGAGAGAAGCCTTCAGGATGCTTCCTTAGCCACTCCCATTTTATAACACTTCTTCCCCCCTCCTCACACACAGAGGGGTGGTGTGCTTTGTCCTCAGATCCTTCTTTCACTGGCCTCCCTCTCTCTCATGCCTGAAATGTCAGTATTTATCACTTTGGTAATGGATAATAAAAGTCTTTCAATTTTGGAAAGCCGTTGTTAAAATGCGTAGATCCCCGAGGATGTGTTACACCTCATAGGAGATTTCTGCCCATTTTGACTGTTAGCTGAGATAGAAGATGAAAGAAGAACGGAAGGAGCAAGGGATGGAGGGCAAAGAGAAGAGGAGGATGACCAAGGCAAATTCGTGCCTGTCACAGTCTGCCCTGGAATTGGGAATGAGGCGGTGATGTACTCCCTGTCCGAAGAGGGGTCCACGGAGCAGTTGCATCCACCTTCAGTCACACTTTCCTTTTGACATAGCGAGGGCTTGGGTTCTTACCATGGGATCTCAGAAAGGCCCCAGATGTAAGAGGGCCACTGGTGGCTACTCAAACACAGTCGTCTCTCTTTCTAGACTTTCTCCATCTGTGCAGAAGGATATATATAAATGGACCTAATAAAACTTTAATTTCAGCTCTAACGTTATTCATTTTGTTTTTCTTCTTTTTCTAATTTCAGAATAACATATGAAGAAGGTAACATTAAAAATTTTCATCCAAAATTACTACCAGGATTCAATTTGGCTTTTGTTTGTAGATTTATCTTTGTTTATGAAAAACACGGTAGGTTGGTAAAAGTTTTTTTTTAAAGGTTATATATTCTTCTTTTTTTTTTTGAGTAAGATTGGCCACGAACTAACATCTATTGCCAATCTTCCCCTTTATTCTTTCTTCCCAAAGCCCCAGTACATAGCTGTATATCCTAGTTGTTAGCCCTTCCAGTTCTTCTATGTGGGATGCCGCCACAGCATGGCCAGATGAGTGGTTGTAGGTCCATGCCCAGGATCCAAACTGGTGAAGCCTGGGCCACCAAAGTAGAGCACCTGAACTTAACCACTCAGGCATGGGGCTGGCCCGAAAAGACCATATAGTCTATAATTTCACTTAGCAAGACAGTTGAAACTTCTACATATTAAATGTTATTTTTATTACTTTTTATTATTACTAAATAATAAACTCAGAAACTTTTTTCTTTCTTTCTTGCTTTGATTTTTTTAAGGATTCGCACCTTAGCTAACAATTGTTGCCAATCTTCTTCTTTTTTTTTTTCTTCTCCCCAAATCTCTCTAGTTGTGAGTCCTTCTAGTTGTGCTATGTGGGACACCACCTCAGCATGGCTTGATGAGCAGTGCAGTGTCCGTGCCCAGGATCCGAACCAGTGAAATGCTGGGCCGCCGAAGCCGAGCGTGCAAAGTTAACCACTCAGCCACAGGGCCGGCCCCAGAAACCCTTTTCTTATAAGTGACTATTAGAAAATTATTCCAGAGAATGTTAAAAGGGGCTGCTAATTCATAAATAAAGAGAGAGATGAGCAAACACGTCTGTGTCTGGCCCTCAAGCAGCCACCATTCCTCACCAGCTTCATGAGGACAATATATTCACATAGACAAAGCAAAGCAAAGGAATCTTTTATTTCCACCCCACAGTAGCGTTCTAGAGAAAAAGGCTGGACCTGAGGCATTTCCTTTTGCTTTTTGCTTAGAATCAAAACAGGTCAAAAGGCTTCCTCTTCCCATCTCCTTCACCCCAAGCCCAAACCCCAATGTCCCATCTTACTGTTCTAATAAGAAGAAAGAACATTCACCGACAAGATGAAACAGAATATGGAGGCTAGGCAGGTGTTTACCTCAGGTTCTTCTCAGCAGCTTCCGTGCTAGGTGCTGGGCGTTTGGGGAGGGGCGGACAGCCAGAGAGAGCCATGCCCACCACGGCAGCTCTGGGGGAGGGTCAGTCTGAAGGCCTGCACCCACACGCAAGTGCCCTGTTCCCCCTGTCCAGTGAAAGCTCCTCCCAGTGGCACAATAAAATGTCCTAGGACGCGACCAACCCTAGGCTTCCTTCTTAGGGAGTGGTGATGGGAGGGCCTCTTATTCATCCCCAGAAGTTCGCCAATTTTCCTCCTCTTATTTCTGAAATGGGAAGTTCTTTGTGAATACACCCACTTCGGGGGGAGAAAAAGAAGATTATTAAATGGTTTATGGAGGGCCAGTGCAAGGATTAGCATTATTCAGAGTTTCATAAGGAGCTGAGCACCCAGATGGAGGACTATCCAAACCAGAGACAAGATTGATAATTTCATGAGTCTTCAGAAAGAACCTGGAGCGCTGGTTTAAACCAGTAATCTGAACTGGGAAGGACACGTGTCTTCACTGGATCAGAAATTCTCAGCTGAAGTGTAAACGTGTCATAGAAACTTGTTTTAGAAACCCAGTCCACCAGGGAGCACGGCTTAGAGAGAACAAGAAGGAAGTTTCCTGGAAACTGTAGAATTCAACAATGACAGTGCTTTCATTGTAGTCACACAATAGTTGGTAAAACTGCCTTAGAGTAAAAGCTGGCTATGCTGAGCTTTGCTGAATATTTGTCAGGCAAACCAAAGGGGAACAGAGGGGACCTGGATAGGAATTCCAGGGACTAGAGCCAAAGGACCTCCAAGAGGGGTGAATGAGGCAGGGACCTAGAGGATTAGAGCCACAAAGACAGGTCGTCTCATCTAGCTGTTGTTTTGGTTGAGAAGACTGAGAGCCAGAGAGGTGAACCGGACCAATTTAAACACCCCTAGCTAGTAAGTTTTCACCGTTCCCAGCAGAACAGAGGTCAGCGGGATTTGGGGGGACCAGGAGAGAGACAGGACGGAGCTGTGCCGTAACCCTGGGACAGAGAGGAGAGCAGAGGGATGAGAATCCATCAGGCCTCATGGTGGCGTCCATCCACCTAATCCTGTGTCATAAACACAGAGGACTCTGCGACTCATTCTTCAGGTGGAACTAAGTCTCCACCTGCCTTTTTAATTGTCTATTAAATCTACATGTTAGATTTTTACTTTAGAATGTATTTTATGGAAATTTTAGATGTTTTTAAATGACAGACATTTTACCTGGTTGTCTAACAGGTCTGTTCTCTGTTCTTTTGTGTGATGGTCAGTCAATCATGGCTGCAAGCTGAGACACAGGAGAGGC
This sequence comes from Equus caballus, assembly GCF_041296265.1. Lineage (NCBI taxonomy): Eukaryota > Metazoa > Chordata > Mammalia > Perissodactyla > Equidae > Equus > Equus caballus. Next base: position 34,121,889 of record NC_091710.1, on the reverse strand, counting down.
TCAGGGAAACAGTTCATTACTCTCACAGGTCCTAGAAACAGGAAGCACGCCTGCAGGGCCACAGGGGGAAGGCTCAGGGTGGGCAGAGGCAGAAAGGGGGAGCACAGGGAAATAAGGCCAGAGCCGGTGTTGGGGTCTCCCCAGAAAAGGCAAGGCAGGGAGGGCAAACAGTTTAGGATTCACTGGTTTGAATAATTCCTGTGGGCCCTCAGCTATAAGGGTGGTCCCTAGATGCCTGGTACTGGCTCCTGGGGTGACTGAGGCAGAGGACTATGGCCTCTTGGGTGCACTGGCCAGAGAGAGGAGGTGTGGCTCTGCCTCGGGCAGTTTGCAAATCAAAGTCAGTTCAGGATGAGCCCTTTGCTCTCTCTCAAGATTGGCTAGTCCAGGGAGGGGCAGTCTCTCCCCAGCCAGGAGGGTTTTTAGGGCATTAAAACATCATAATATATGGGAAAGCAACCTGGGGCAGCCATTACCCAAAACAGTATGGAGATTTCTCAAAAAACTAAAAATAGAAATACTATATGACCCAGCCATCCCGCTACTCGGGATCTATCCAAAGAACTTGAAATCAACAATTCAAAGAGACTTATGCAGCCCTATGTTCATTGCAGCATTACTCACAATAGCCAAGATGTGGAAGCAACCCAAGTGGCCATCAACCGAGGATTGGATAAAGATGTGGTATATATATATACATATACACACAATGGAATACTACTAAGCCATAAAAAAGACAAAATAGTCCCATTCGCAACAGCATGGTGGGAACTTGAGGGTATTATGTTAAGTGAAATAAGCCAGAGAAAGACAAAGACCATATGACTTCACTCATACATAGAAGATAAACAAACACACAGGCAAAGAGAGAATGGTTCAGTGGTTACCAGGGAGAAGAGTGCTGGGGGAATGGCCACAGGGCTGCACTTACATGATGATGGACAAATAATAATGTACACCAGAAATTTCACAATGTTATAAACGATTATGAACTCAATAAAAAACACTATAAAAATCATAATATATAGAAAATAAAAAATACAAAAATACAAAGGCAAACTACACAGAATCATACAAATGAAACATTAATGGTCTCACACACACCCTCCCCCCACCCCTTATGCACTTCCATCTCATCGAAGTCAGATTAGCTCTTTGGTGTGGGTTCATGCACACCTGTGCAAACATATGTAAGCAAACATGTTGACTCAAAGATAGGATTTTTTTTAATAAACATAGTTTCACACTGTTCTATGCATCTCTCTGCTACTGTGCTTTCACTTGCCTGTATTTCACGAACAGTGCCCCACATTAATACAAGTAGATACAACTCACTACTTTTAATAGCTGCTTTATATCGTATAGGATATAAAGCATATCTTTATTCATAGAATATCATTCTATGATATTCATAGAATATCTTTATTCAACCATTCTCTCTTTATAGACACATAGGTTATTTTCAGTTTCTTTTTTTTAATAACTACACACATCCTTTCATAAATATCCAGATACACAAATCCTCATGTTCCAGCGATTTTATTTCCCAGTGGGATGGTTGGGTCAATGAGTGCACTGTAAGTGTGAATAAATATAATCAATAGTGACAGGTTTTTTTTCCAAAATGTTCTAGCAGTGGAAACTGATATCAGCAGCGTGTGACGTTTTGTCACATTATGACCAGCACTGGATATTGTAAATGTTTTAATTTTTATAAATCTTATAGGAGATAATGGCTTCCTCGTTTTTCTAATTTGTATTTCTCTTGACTACTAATAACAGCTAGCATCTCAGACAAAAAGATTCTTTATTGGATTTTATAAGACCTCTATTTTTCTCTTGGTCTCTTACGAGGTTCGTTCCCCCTGAGGAGGCTGGTTGAGTCACGGCAGCCCACACCGAGATGCAGATCCTTGCTCTTTTTGCTACATGTCTGCGTTATCCATCTTCTGTCTCCCTGGAATGAGATGAAATAAGACTCCAACAATTTCCAAATTCATTTGACTCAGGCTGCTTGTAGGATATTTAAAAAATTCTGTTTGTTATTATCTCATCTTGGGAGATAATGAAAAGAGAACAGCTGTCAGCTACTTCCTTCTGAATGTTGTTGTAATTTATTTTCTTTGAGGAATTATCACTACATTGAATGCATTTAGCTATTGAATATTCTTTGGTCTAAAATGTACCATCATTTCGTCCTGTCACGGAGACCTAGTGACACCAATGTTGTGTGGTTTTGGTCTTCTCAAACCTTGTCTTGCTAAGCAGGATGAATTGGGGAACAATCATAATTAAGCCCTGGTTTCTCTGAGGGAGCCTAAAGTAAATAAACCCTTACTTCTGATATACTGGCCTCAGGGGGAGATCAGCAAGGTGGCAGTGGCCTTATGTTAACAGCCAGGAGCAGCGTCCAAGATCAGTGTAAAGGGCCAAAGTGGTTGTATTAGTCAGGGTTCTCCAGAGAAACAGAACCAATAGGATCTCTCTCTCTCTCTTTCTCTCTCTCTCTCTCTCTCTCTCTCTCTCTCTCTCTCTCGATTAGCTTTAAGGAATTGGCTCATGTGATTGCAAGACTGACTAGTCTCACATTTGTACGGCAAGCCAGCAGGCTGGAAATTCAGGTAAGGGTCAACTTGCAGTATTGAGTCCAAAGACTGAAGACTCAGGCAGAATTTCTATGTTGCAGTCATGAGGGAGAATTCCTTCTTCTCTGGGAAAACTCAGTCTTAGCTCTTAAGACCTTCAATGGATGGGATTAGGCACACCCGCATTACAGAGGGTAATCTGCTTTATTTAAAGTCAACTGATTGCAAGTGTTAACCACATCTAAAAAATACTTTTACAGTAACATCTAGACAAGTGCTTGACCAAACAACTGGGCACCATATTCTTGCCAAGTTGACACACAAAATTAATCATCACAGTGGTGTTTGTTTTATTTGCTTGGGATGAATTCAAATGACACAACTACTATTTGTTTCTCTGTGGAACAAGCAATTTTATGTGAAGCCTGGGTATAGTCAAGCTATAATCAAAGAAAGATCTCTAATATTCCACTCATTTTCAGCATATCTACTTTCATGAAAAACAAATGCCAAGACCATGAGCATATTCTGCTTTAGGAAAGGGGTAGAAAAATAAGTGGAGAATGTATGGTTCTCCTATTCTCAAGCCTTCCGTCTCTTCTTCCTTTGTCCACTTAACCCAATAGATTGACCTCTTTTCCTTTTTAAAATAGCTGGTATTAAGAGTGTTCAATTGAAATAGAATAAACCATTTTTTCTTGGCACAGTTTTTCTAGCTAATGGGAAAAAACATTCTGGAACATATGGATACATTTTAGGTGAAATTTGCACCTGAATTGCTGGCTTTAGCATCAGTGTTGATCAGATACTTTGGAGAATTTTTAAATGTCTACTTCTCCTTCACTTATATAATTAAAAAAATAAATGTATTGAGGTGAAATTAATCGTTTTAAAGTGAACAATTCATTGGCATTTAGTGCATTCACAATGTTGTGAACACGCCACTTCTGTCTTGTTCAAAAGCATTTCCAGCATTCCGAAGTAAAAGTCTTACCATTTCTCCCCACTCCTCCCTCCACCCAGCCTCTGGTACCCGCTAATCCGTGTGCTGTGGCTACAGATTTATCTATTCTGGATAGTTCTTATAAATGGAATCATACAAGTATGTGACATTTTGTGTCTGCCTTCTTTCACTTAACATAATTTTTTAGAGGTTCGTTCACATTGTAGCATGAATCAGTACTTCATTCCTTTCAATAACTGAATAATATCCCATTTAATGTTTATACCACAATTTGTTTATCTATTATCTGTTGATGGGCATTTGGGTTGTTTCCACCTTTTGGCTGTTGTGATTAGTGCTACTATGAACACACGTGTACACGTGCTCGTTTGAGTACCTGTTATCAATTCTTTTGGCTATTTACCTAGGAGGGAAATTGCAGGGTCATATGGCAATTCTATATTTAACTTTTTGAGAAATTATCAAACTTTTTTCCACAGTGGTTGAACCATTTTACATTCTCATCAGCAATGTATGAGGGTCGCAGTTTCTCCACATCCTTGCAAACACTTGTTATTTTTTGTTTTGTTTTTTAACTTTATTTTCTTCCAGCCATGCTGGTGGGTGTGAGGTGGTACCTATTGTGGTTTTGATTTGCATTTCCTGAATGACTCTTGATGTTGTGTATCTTTTCACGTGCACCTGGGTAATTTTAATTTTGTGATTTCATCCTGAGTCCTAGGTACATGATAGAGTTTCTCATCTGGTGCAGCATAGCACAGGTCACAGGTACGCAAATTATTGACCCCCTCGGCCTTTGGTATTAGTAAGGGAGACTTCAGATGGCCAGAGTCTCTGGGATCGTTCATGTCAGGCTGTGAGCAGACTCCTCCGCTTTCTCCACTGGGCCATAGGATTTTATCACTTTCCATGTGTGCCAGTATGTGAACAGTTTGGGGGTACTGATTTATAGGGGTGTAGAAAACCACAGTTCTCTTGATCTAGCTTAGTTATTGGAACAACAAACAGACTCTGAACCGTTTAATAGCACTGGAATTTGTTTAATTTTTTCAGAAATCACAACAAAGAACTTTCTGTAATGGCTCACTAAGAATAGCCATTCTAAGGTTATGTTCCTAAAATAGGGCCTTCTATTAATGTAATTAGAAAAATCTAGTGATATATTACAACAATCATGACAAGTTGTTCAACTTTGGAGAATTTTAATCTTCAAAATGGCATACAACATATGAATACATGAAATTCCAAAATGCAGAGCACTGTGTATTTGTTTTACATCATGATTTATGGGAAATAGATATTTTAGATAAAATCCCAATTCTAGGCAGTGTGAGGATCATCCATCTAAGGTTGACATTAGGCACGCTTAATGCCGAATATTTCAATAGCTCAGCTTGTCAGTTATTTCACATAATTGGTGCTTAATTAATAGAGATGTAGATGAGACAGCTATAGCTGAGGCCCAGAGATGAGGATACCTGCCCACAGGGGCGGGTCAGTAGATTGGGCAATATCTGATAATGAGGAAATCCAAAGAAGTACCAGAAGACAGGCAACTGCCATCAGGGAGGACCAGTAGAAAACAAAAAAACATCAGTTTTTGAAATAGACTCAAGATGCCAGGAAAAAATTCAAAGTAAAAATTTGGGACATCGATCAGTGAACCAAGGAGAGACCAATGAAGAGGAGAGGTATGGTTAAATTTGGGTAGAAGGTGGAAGCCTTGCTGAAACTGAGCAAGTGCAGTGTCTTAGTCATCTCGAGCTTTTATAACAAACTATCACAGACTGGGTGGCTTAAACACAGACATTTGTTTCTCATAGTTCTGGAGGCTGGGAAGTCCAAGATCAAGGTGCCAGCAGATCCAGTGTCTGGTGAGAACTCACTTCCTGATTTGCAGACAGCAATCCTCTCATTGTATTCTCACATGTGGAGAGCGTGGAGAGAGGTCTCGTGTCTCCTCTTCTTCTTATAAGGTCACTAATCCCATCATGAGGGCCCTTCGTGACTGAATCTCACCCTGATTACCTCCCAAATACCATCCCACTGGGGGTTAGGATTTCAACATACGAATTTTGGGGGTACACAAACATTCAGTCCATAACAGGCAGTGACTCATTATCCCTGGTTATAAGGTAACCGTGGATAAACTGAAATGCTGGGTTGATGCTGAGCCAATAAGTTATTGTCTTTAAATGGAATTGGGAATCATAACTCAAATGAGCTCACAACATAATAACCTATTTGGAGTTATGTAGAAGAGCATTTAGTGCATTTCGAAGCCCTTCTGAAGCACTGGGCAGTAAGTGAAAGATGTGATACTGGATGGTGTTGGTGATGGAGAAAGCATTGAGACAGGCCACTCCAAGTCAGGGTCTCCAGCTTAATCCACTCCTGGAGGGCAAAGAGAAAAAGTTGATAAGTGTTAGATTGTGTGGGTCCATAGAAATATCATCTGAAACAAGATTCAGACCCTCAGCCTGAAGGGTCATGTTGACCAAGTCAATCTATCATTCTAGGTTCTTCTGGTTCTTAATCCAAAGTTCTTTTCCCCACCTAGGACATTTCTATGCTCAGAGAAAATAGAAAAGCTCCCCTCCCCAAACTTAGCCATTTGGTTAGTTATATCAGACTAAAATAAACATCAAAGACAACCTATGCTCAATGAAATCTAGAACATAAAGATTGGTAAAGAAGACTGCAGGAAGTGTCTCAACCAGGCATATGCAGACAGCCAGCCATGACTGACAGCATTCTTCTCTTGTTAACCTGAAAAGCCTCAAAACGAGTTTACTTGGGAATAGCCAAAAGAATTGCATTTCGGGATGAGCATGCTATGGCATACCACAGGCAAATTCCAACAAACAAAGAAGGGGAACTGCTTTTATAGAAAAAAGGGAGATTAGGGAAGGGCTGTGCTAAATGAAAGTCCATGGGGGAAAGCAATAGTTCAGGGCAGCAATGGTGTCCCACCGGCTAGGCTATTGCTGAGCGGGGAGAGACATCTTCCTTCGGTAGTAAAGGGGTTGTACTTCCTGTCCAACATGCAGGTGTCCCTCTCTTCCTGTTTGGTGCAATTGACCAGATATGACAGGAGTAAGAGCTCCCCCTACAGGCCACCTTGACTCCAATTTAGTTACGGTTTCTTTTATTAATTTCCACACTCTCAACCCTGGCATGGAGCCCTTCAAAATTTAGAGCCCCGGGGAAATGGAAATTTTCTAGTTCTGGAACCACTTCCCCTAGTATCATTGTGAGCCCAGTAAATGCATCTCCCTTGGCAAAAGAGTCAGGGCCAATCACAACCAGGAAGGGAAATCTAGTTGGCTCAAATGCACTTAAGATAAATCTCTTCTGGTTATTTACAGAATGACTAACACTAAGGGATGTTTACAGGTTGTTAGAAAACTATAGCCAGTCTGCTCCTTCTTACGACAGATTGCAACTCACAAAAACCTCCCAAGGAAGCCAAACGTGTTGTCATGCCATATTGAACACAATTTCCTTGTATTTCCTAATAATGCTGCTTTGCAGAAGAAATTAAGTTATACAATTTTTTTTCTCAGCTGAGTGACAGTAAGCTTGACTATGACATAAAACCTGGCTTCTGGAGAATGTATGCAAATAAATAGTAAATCCTCTTGCAAAACCAAATGCTGGAATATTATTACATACTTTAATGGCTTTTATTCCTAACATCAGATCTCATAAGAGCCAGTGACTAGAGGGAAAACCTACAAAGAAAAAGAGAGTATAACAAAACAACAGCATCGACAACAAAAATGTTATTTGTAGCATCATTTTGTGCTGTCATAGAACATTTACTTAAAAAATAATACCAGGATGGCAGAAACAGTTTTGCAAGTCATAAGGAACATCTTGTTATAAACATTGTACCCACTGTAGAATGAAAGAAATTGAAGGCACAGAAAAATCAATTCAAAGGTCAAATTGTCAATGCGATGTCTGTGAAATTCACATATTTGCATTGATGCAAATATCTGAAAACACCAGTATCTGCTGACCTGGAGTTTAGAAATGACCCATGATGGGTGTTTAAGAAATGAGGATACCAGGAAAATTATTTGCAATCATAAAGATATTCCCATTTTGACAAAGGAAAGAAAAAGAAAAATATGCCAGGGTCTTCTATAAACAAGGTGCTCTGTATAAATAAAGCATTATGTTAATTTTACAAGTGTAATGGATTATTGATAACAAGTTATTCATTCCTTCATCAAATAAATAATTTTGAGTACCTACAGTGGGCCAGGCAATGTTAGGAACTGGGGATATATTAGTGAACAAATAACAAATAACGCCTGCTCTCACGGAGCTTACATCCTAGTGGGGGTGGAATGCAGAGACAATGAACAATAATAATTAAGTTTCCATGGTGTATTGGAAGGTAAAACATGTTATGGAAGAAGAGAAAAAAGAGCAGCTTGGAAGGTGTTGGCAGTGGGAGGAGGTGGGCAAGGGAGGGGAGAGTTCAAGTTGCATTTTAAGTGCTTGGTCAGAAGAGGCACCATAGAGCTGGCGCAGAGCTAAGACTTGAAGGTGGGCGTGAGCCATGTGAACACCTTGGGGAGAATGTTCCTAGCAAAGGCAGCAGCAAGTGCAGAGAGCAGAAAAAGAGAAGACCTGAGAGGCAAGGGAGTGTAGTATCCTGGAGTGCCCTGAGGCTGTAGTAAGAACTCTGGTTTTTCCTCCAGGAGCAATTGGGAGCCTCTGGAGGAGTTTGAGCAAAGGAGGGACCTGATCTGACTTCTATTTTATTTTATTTTATTTTATTTTTTTAAAGATTGGCACCTGAGCTAACAACTGTTGCCAATCATTTTTTTTTTTTTCTGCTTTTTTACTCCCCGGATCCCCCCAGTATATAGTTGTATATTTTAGTCATGGGTCCTTCTAGTTGTAGCATGTGGGACGTCACCTCACCATGGCCTGATGAGCAGTGCCATGTCTGTGCCCAGAATCTGAGCCGGTGAAACCCTGGGCCACTGAAACAGAGCGTGCGAACTTAACCACTCGGCCACAGGGCCGGCCCTTGACTTCTATTTTAGAAGGATCACTCCTGTGGCTGTGTAGCATGTAGACGGCAAGGACAAAACCCAGGTGACCAACTAGTGCCTCAGGCCAGAGAGAAAGCAGCAGGGTGTGGAGAGTGTTCACATTCTGGAAGTCTCATGTATGACATACTCTCTGGCTGCTTCTAACACTAATAAACTGAGACCAGACAGAGTGAATCACTTCTGTATAGCTATTCAAATAAACTCATCTTCAAAGGTAAGTATAAACCCCCAAAATTTACAACATAATGTTAGTAAGAATTTGCTCTTGGGCTGGCCCGGTGGTGTAATGCTTAATTTTGGCACACTCCACTTCAGCAGCCCAGGTTTGCGGGTTGGGATCCTGGGTGCAGACCTACACTGCTCGTCAGCCATGCTGAGGCGGTGACCCACATACAAAATAGAGGAGGACTGGCACAGATGTTAGCTCGGGGCCAATGTTCCTCACAAAAAGACAAAAAGAATTTGCTCTTCAGAAAAATGGACACTATTCTGCTAAAGCAGCCTTCCTAATGAAGATCATTTTTATTTAGGAAATTATTCAAAATACTTTTTCTTTTTGTATTCATGCCTCAGAATTAGTTATTATGTATCTAGTATAATATTAAGACGTGGTCTTTACCTAAAAAATTATTTGGAATAATCTAGGCTTCAAAGTTTATTTTTTGTCAGTTTGACTACCTATATTGATCACATTAACCATATATTTGTGAAATTTCTTCCCATTTTCTACTGTTTAAAAGCCACAATAGATAGAAGGAGGAAAATCCATTTTTATTATTCACTTAAAGAGCAAAATGACTGTGATAGGAATGTTTTACCTTAAAATATTAACTCAACGACAACTCCAGAGCCTCAAGAACACTAAAATTAAAATTAAAAATGGTGGTTATCATTTTCTTTTATAACATTTTTGCCTCTGGCCTACCCAATCTAGTTTAAAAGCCTTAAAAAGATGGCAGTAGGATGATTCTTACTTATTTTTTCAACCTAAATGTCTCTTTTCTACTCCCTAAATTAAAACAGAATCTATGACATTGCTAAGCAGCTAAACTTTTGAATTCATTGACTTTCCAGATAGCAAGCGGGTTTAGCAACTGAGAAAAGAGAAGATGCTGGATATTAAAATCAAGGATCACAAAAAAATCTCAGTACTAAATACTGAGTGTCATTAATACAAAGGCTCACAGTGCCAGGAAAGCTATTAAAGTCTAAATGATTTTATTCAGCTAAGATACAGTTCTTACAGAGCCTGTTTACTAATGGTATGTATGTGTGTGTGTATACAACGGGTGTTCCAATGAGTAAATATGAGAGTGAATGTGTACCAGCTAAGGGTACGTTAACTGCTGAAAGAAGAAAACTCGTGAATCTTAGTGGCCTATCAGAAGACAAACTTATTTTTACTAATATGCAGTCCAGTTGGGTTGGGGCATTACTGAGCCTTTGTCATTCAAAATCTTTCTTGGTTTTATTTTTCACTGTTTGAGGTCTAGAAGCAGTCAGCTTTTCCAACCCCTCAAGGCCTTGAAAATTTCTAGACTATTCCATGTCATTTGTGCTTGCAAATTGTCCAGTTCTTGCTCGAGCCCCACTCTTTCTTCTGCTGTCAAGTGATCACAGCCTGTAACAGCCAGCATTCCCTGCTAGCTTTGTTTTCCAGCCTCTTTGCTTCAGCTGGCGGCTGGTAGACTACCTTCTAGGTTGTCCCAGGCCACCGTTTAAAAGTTTTGATCCTGCTCAGCATGGCTCTCCAGGCCACCAGCCTCTGTTCTACGCCTCGTCATCTCCCACTCCCTGAACACTAAATGGAGCTTTCAGGTCTTTGTAAAAGCTGTGCTCCGTTTCAGTGTTCCAATTTCTGTATTAATTACAGAAGGATAACTACCACAGAACATAACCCCCCAAATCTGGGTGGCTTACTGGAAGTCTATTTCTTGCTCACATGAAATTCACAAGAGGATTTAGTGGGGGAGTTAGAGTTCAGATTTAGGCGAGAATTAGGGTTTGCTTCGAAAAGAAGTAAAGGAGATTTTGAATCCTACTCCCTGTGTCGGATTTCTGAAAAGAGCCTGCTTTTATCTTAAGTGCATGATTTCTTTCTTGTGATTTGTATTTTATCCAAAAACCTCATGCTCTTAGAAGTTGAATAAAATGCCAGACCTCATAAAAATAACTTTGAAATACAAGCTTTTGCTCTACCAGCTTCCTCTCGTTCTTCTAAACCATTTGGATAATGAGATTGCCCACAGATACGGGGAGGAATCAGTGATCATGAAGCGAATAATGAACAGTCTAGCAAGATGAACTCATCCACGCTGATCGGAAGCAAGATGGAGGCTGCGCTCGTCAGAGGTTATCAAGGCTTAGTAGCTGAGAGGCTGGGCGTTGGGGTAAAATAGAGCCGCATTCAAATTTCAGCTCAGCTGTTTACTAGCTCTTCATCATGGTTGCATTTCTTAGTGGCCTCCCTGCAAAGCAGAGCGGGAGAGGGTCATAAATTTCAGGACCTCACTCTGGTGTTTAAAGAAAGAAGGGCAGACAACACTCTTAAGAAACCATGATCCGGGTGCTGGGTAGACTTATTGCTACCAAGGTATCATTCATTCTAAGCTTTCTCAGCAGACAAAGCTAGGATACAGATGTATGTATAGACGTTCAAACAGACACATGTCTGTGCAGGCATGTGTACGTGTGTGTGCACATACACATGTTGCACATAGTTTCAATGTTTTCACTTACATGCACACCTGGATTCATTTTAGCAGGATTTCTGTTTTGATTTGGAAGGGCTTTTGCATGCTATTATAACAAATATTCAGATAGCAAGGAATTAGGAGGTATCTGGTACACAGCAAGCATCAGATATTTTTTCTTACTTATTATAAACATGGATGGTGTAGATGAGCTCTTTGCTCATTAGGCAAATAATCAGAAGGATGCGATTGACGAAAAGAAAAGTTACAAGTCATAGTCACAGGATGGAATCTGGGATATGCTTCTGTATTCCTGCAGCAGAAGTTACGGTGTATGTGAAAATAACAAAGTATAGATATATGTTCAATATGCGTAAACCTTTGAGATTGTCCTTTTGTTTTAAAACAAGTTGAGATTTCTTTCTTCCTTTTTTTTTTTAGGAAGATTAGCCCTGGGCTAACTGCTGCCAATCGTCCTCTTTTCACTGAGGAAGACTAGCCCTGAGCTAACATCCACGCCCATCTTCCTCTACTTTATAGGTGCCCATCTTCCTCTACTTTATACGTGGGACGCCTACCACAGCATGGTGTGCCAAGTGGTGCCATGTCTGCACCCGGGATCCGAACTGGTGAACCCCAGGCCGCCAAAGCAGAACATGCGCACTTAACTGCTGCGCCACCGGGCTGGCCCCAAGTTGAGATTTCTGTTTGAAGGGCAAAATGACATCTAACTTGCTGAAGGGCCTCTCACTCCTGGAAGGAACATGAGTCTGGCATAGGCAGATCTCCCCAAGGATTATTCCTAGATGGGGTATGGCCATACCTTTGCTAGATTTCTCGGAATAAGAAGTTAGCCACTACAAGGCAAAATATTATTTTAATATATAATTTATTAAAGTAACATTTATTATTATCTTGAAGAAGATTAAGGTAAAGCGATGACTGCTTTCACACTCTCAGAGGTAATTTCTCAAACTTATGCTATTGACGAACCCTTAACAAATTCACAGATGCTAATTCTTCTGATCTATTCATAAATCAGTTTGATGGGTTTTTACTGTATAGTGAGCAAAATAACGTACCTATAATGGGCAGTAAAATTAATCATTAACCTAGGGATGATGAAAAATTAACTTGGAATGAGGTGACAGATATCATGTGGGCCATTATACTTTGTTAGAGACAAGACTTGCTGATAGTTCTATAATGCTACCCTACTCTACTTCTTAATTTGATTGAAAAGTACCACAAGCTTTATGGCCAGAGTCATTATTATCACTTTTTGTAGATAATTATGTTTCTGTATCTTAACAAAATAATTTGTATCATCAAGTGTTGGTATTTGAGTCTCATGGGCACAACTAACTGTATTTGGTAGTTGCCTTGCGGCCAGAGAGAGTTAATGAGTCACTCTAGTGTCCAACTTATTATAGAGAATGTTGGTATTACCTCTGTGTGACATGGAATTAAGTAATTTTAGAGGTAGGTAAAGATTACCTAGAGATGCTTTAACATCACTCCGTAATTTTACAGATAGTTTTACAAATGAAGGATTTTAAGCTCAGAAAGGTGAAGGAACCAGTTCAGAATCACAATTTATGAAAGAGCTAGATCCAGAAGCCAGACATTGGACACTGGTCCCCCAGTGACTCATGCGTAGTGGGCCCTCCTTAAAACGTAATGAGTGAATGAAGTGTACATGATCAGATCTATGTATCAGGTACTCTGAGTAAGGCCTGCCTAGGACGCCATCAACTGGAGAAAGAATTCAGCATTCAGAACCCCAAGAGACTGCAGATAGTAATTTTAAGGAGAAAAGGAAAAGAATAATAACTTGCATTTGACACCTTTATCTTTACTTTCTCTAAGATTTGTTGCTTTTGTAGCCATTGCCACCCTAAGCATAATATTAGAAATGCGTTTTTATAGGCAGAGATCTTATTTTTTAAATAGCTTCATTTTGTAACTATGTTATTAAACCATAGTGCTTTATCTCTAAAAAAAAAATCGATTAAAATTATGTTTTGATCCTTTCTTGTGTTTTTGTTTTCTTTGCTGGTTGGTTGGATGTTAGATAATGATTTATTTATTCTGGTTTGTGGTTTAATATCAGTGTTGCATAGGATATGGCGAGTTTGCTAATGATGCTAATTAAGTTTACACATTTAGTTTTTTTTATCGCTGATCCCCCACCTTGGTGTTGAACTGCTCATTATGCCCTGGAGCCTGGAAATACGCTCCTTTTTATACATCAAGTGCATCCACTTAGCATTCAGAATTAGCGTGGGTTTAGCTCCCTTCAGATATTTTATGTTCAACTGTACAAAAAGCATGACTAAAATAACCAGGATTCAGAAGGAGTTTTTATAGAGCAGAAATAATGAGCCTGATTCTCTGACTCACAGGTCACAGATGGAGCCCACTGTTAGGTTCACTGGAGAGCAAGAAAGGCAGAAAACAACTTATTCTTGCCTCCTGATGGAGAACAGGTAACCACCTTGTTATTTCTATCCCCAGAGTCTACTGCACCCCTGACAACTGAGCTGCCCCCCAAATCCCTTTGCTCAGACTTCCCAGCCTAACCAATGTTCAGAGAGTCTTTCGAGATGCAGCAAAGAGGCCTGCATAATCTGCAGAAGCCAGTGCCCTGGCACAGCTACCAGGCAAGGCTCCCTCCCTTCATTCACTCTTCCCCTCCTGCAGGTAGGAGGGGCTTCTCCGAGCTCATGGACACTGGCAGGGTCTTTGCGATGATTAGGTCCGACAAAAGAGCAAGTGAGTTTTCCTTCGTTTTGACTGCTAATTATTGTTAATCTCATTCAGGGAAGGGATTGAGTTTTTAAATCATAGAAGGTGACTATGAAGAAGCTAAGACCAAAAGACAGACTTTCCCAAGGTCTATAACCAGCTAGTGGCAGGACTTGCATTTATTTCTCTTTCTACCACACCACCTTTCATTTCTCTGTCTCTGTAGTGTCTAGTACATACTAGTTGCTGAATAAATTGTTATGGATTTAATTTGATTCAGTTAAGTTAACCATCATATTAGTTGACCTAGTATTGTGGATACACTTAGATATACTTACTTCTCTTTATGTCAGTTATTTCCTACAAAGATTTCTGCATAAAAAGCAATGAAATGTTCTGAAACATTTTTTTTGGGTAATTTCCTAGAAATTTTAGTTATAAACTTCAAAAAATATTTTTTATAGGAAAGAGTAGAATGTCAGGGATCTGAATCATAGACATTGCTTATAGTTTTCCAACAGGCACCAGGACCAGTTTTTAATCCAGCTCAGTGAAGTAAAAGTAGACAGTGCTACACTACAAATTCAAAAGTGTTATGATGTAGCAAAATCATGTTCCAACCTTAGAATATTAAAATGAGTAGGAAATATCAAGTCAGGTCAGTTGCAGGATTTTGGAAAACATGTTATTGAAGAAAACAAGTAGTTTTTGAAAAGAGGCTATAGAATCTCTTATGACATCATTTGTCCCACTTCAAATAATCTTACATAAATAATGAATTTGAAATGTGATTTGGAATTTGGAAAAGAGATGTGACTGGGAATCAGAGACCTGGCTTCTAACGTTGACCCTCACTAACCTGCTCTGTGACCTTGGGAGAAGCAACTGTCCTCTCCTGGCCTGGAAAATGAGGTGAAGTTTGGACAAAGTGTTCTCTGGCTTCTGCTTTCACACTCCAGGATTTTCTACTGTAAGTGATTTTCTACACACATTCAAAAAGGCAAAGATTATTATCGAATAATAATTGGTTCTATCAAAAACCAAGATTTTAGAAAATTAAGTCCCATTTTTTTCGGTTTGTGGTCTTTAGTGTTACGTCCTTTTAAAAATTGAATATTAGCTTTTAAAATTATAAAGACAGAAGAAACGAAAAAACAAAGCTTGGGTGACATCAGTGAAAATGACAGAGTAAGGATCTCTGAAAACTCTCTCCTCCATGAATACAATGGGAGAACTGGCAAAAATGGTTAGAATCAACTTTTTTCAGACTCTGGAAATTAGACAAAGGCTTGTAGCAATCCAGGTGGCTTTTCTTCAAGAAAAATGTCTGGATATTGGTAAAAAACAGTGAGCTTTGTGGCAGTTTAACATGTTCTGTTGCTATTTCCTCTTTTTTGGCTTTGTAGTAGCCTTGAGAACCAATGGCCTCAATCACAGTGAAAACCAGCAGCCTGGCAGGCATGAGAGGGAACAGAACAAGGGTGGACTGTATCCAAAGCCTCATTTCCAGATGATTGTCATTATTTGATCTGTCTTGTGGTTCTCTGGAAGGCCCCACTTACAAGGCTTCTTTATTTCACCTGACTCAGAGCCCACCCAATGCAAAAGCTTTTTCTCCTGGGGTTTTTGTTGAAAACAATTAGAGGCAATTGTTTGACTTCATGGCTGTCTGAGGTATTGGATAACAGTTGAGACAAATAATAGGCTAATTAAAAAGTTTAAAAGGAAAAACTGAGGAATGAGATGTCCACAAAGGCTTTGAAAAGTTCTGACATATAACTGAGGATCTACAATGCCTGTGCATATTTAAGGCTGTGCACATGCTCAAGAAAGACCTATGGCTGACTTTGAGGCTCTGCACAAATAGGAAGTAAATGTTAAAGCAGATTTGTCAACTGTGGCTGAGTGTTGAGATGTAAGATAAGCTCAAAGTGATCCACACATAAACACATCATAATCAAACTATTGTAAGACAAAGACAAAGAGAGAATCTTGAAAGCAGCACATGAAAAGCAACCTGTCATGTGCAAGTGATCTTTAATGAGAGTAATTCTGATTTCTCATCTGAAACCAGGAAGGTCTGAAGGCAGTGTGATGACATATTCAAAAGAAAATATTGTCAACCAAGTATTCTATATCCAGAAGAACTATTTTTAAAAAATGAAGAATAAATTAAGACATTCCCAGCCAAGTAAAAACTAGGAGACTTGTTGCTAGCATGGCTACCCTACAAGAAATACTGAAGGAAGTCTTTCAGACTAAAATTAAAAGTCTCTTGACAGTAACTTGAATACACATGAAGAAATAGAGAGCACTAGTAAAATTAACTACATAGGTAATGTAAATATAAAAGGAAATAAAATAGGTAAATATAAAGGTAAAATATTTAAAAAATAGGTAAATATAAAAGACTATATATATATATATATATATATATACAAAAGTTGGTAATGGAGGAAAAGAGGAACAAAAAGACATAATACACAGAAAACAAACATCAAAATGGCAGATGCAAAATCCTACCTGGCAACCTCTTTAGTTCCTGGATAAAAACTAAGGAATTTTTATTATCATTTCAACTCTCAGCAACACATTTCACCTCCATACAGTGAGGTCACACAGAGGAGACAATCTAAGGACTGTGATTAGGTCAATAACGAGAGACAGCAAATTGCTAGTCTGCTTTAAAATATATTCACCACAAGGATTCATATTTAGATTGTTTAATAGATATCTAATAAATAAACTGAGGGGTTGTTCATAGCCACTAACCTCCCTCTATTTTTCTTTAAACATCATATGTCTTTTCCAAGAACTGCTTACAATATTTTCCTTAGATTAACCTCTATGTTTAACTGGCTTCAATGTTTAAAGTCTTGTTATTTACTACAATTCCCCCATTCTTTAACTTTTTCTCTGGTTTTTCTCTCAGTCTGTTCAGGTATATCTCTGAGTGCTTTTTTAAAGAACTGGCATGTAGATGGTAAGCTTTCTTGTGGCCATATGTGTCAGAGAATGTTAGGACTAGGGTAAGGTAAACCAGGCACACAGGCACAAAATTTAAGAAGGGCAGACTCTCAGGCCCCCAGAAGGGAGCATCTCCTTACGAAAGAGATTCCCAGGACTTCTCCTAGTCCAGACCCTGTGTCTTATATTGCCTTCCCTCGTGAGGTTAATTTACCGCTTTTGGATTACAAGTTTTCTTCTCAGAACTCTATTGCTTTGTTGCATTTACTGTTAATATAGACGACATAGGGGGCCAATCTAACTTTTCACTTTATTTCTAATCTTTCTTTTTCTTCCTGGACATTAGTAGCATTTTAAATTTTATTCCTGAACCTAAAACCCACCATGCTATTTCCACCTATGGCTCTGTCTTCATGTATTTTACCCAGTAATCAGTATTTAGTATCCATTTAAATATGTTCATGTAGGCATTTATCTAGCTTAAGAAAGTTTGATTATTCCTTTTTATGATTACATCTGTTTTGACCTTCTGTTATCTCTTTGGATTTCTTATTATTCATAGACTGTATCTCCTGGATCCAATATATCATTTTTCATCTCTTCAGTTTGTTCCAATTCTACTAGTCTAGCTAAGAGGACAAAAAAAATTATATTTACTAACAATGGACATTTCAAGTTTGGAGATCCAGCAACTTAGAGAGAGGCAGTGGGAAGCACTGGGGAAAATCTCAGCAGTGAGCTCATTTTCTGTACCACTTCTTCTACATATTTTATGTGGCCACTTATGCCAATATTAAGCCCCAATTATTCTTACATGGCTCTCTGAAGTGCCTCCCTTCCTATCCCATAGGTTTTCTAGTGCCATGGAAGTTTTAGGCGACATTTGGGTCATCTCCACTGTTCACATGGCAGCCCCATGGATCAAAAGCATTGACTCACAGAACAAAGAGTGCCTCCAAGTGGTTTATCTCCTAACATTCCCCTAGGACTGCCCTGGGTTCCTACTCTCACCCTCTGTGTTAGAGGATACGAGTGGATGCTTCCAGCATGTCTTAATTTAATTCCTAGGCACACTGCTCTTTTCCAGAGGGGAAGACATAGGTCAGTCGACTTGGCTGACCTCTCTCGAGCAAGAATGAATTCTGCAGCAGGTGGCCCTGGGAATTGAACTATAATGTTGATTCTTTCCTGGGTCTTTAGCCTCCACCCTGCAGATTTTGGAATTACCAGCCTCCTTAATGAGCCAACTCCTTGAAATAAATCTCTTTCTATATATATTCTCTCTCTCTCTATATATATATACACATACACTTCCTATTGATTCTGCTTCTCTGAAGAACCCTGATTAATGCAGAGGGGAAATAAGGGTACTCAGAGTGGATCATTTATATGTTTTATTCAAAGAGTAAGGATAAGAGACATGATCTGATTTACATTTTTAAAAGGTCATCTGGCTTCGGTGGACAGATCGGACTCAAGACATATTTTGGCAATGGGTTGGATGTACAGAATGAGGGAGACTCCAAGCTTTCTGGCTTGTGCACTTGGATGGATAATACTGCCATTTACAGATACACGGAGACCAGAGGAAAAAGGGTGGGGGCACTGGGAATCCCTTCAGTTTGGGACATGTTAATTTGGAGATGCTCATGAGAGCATCAAGAAGATAGTTGGATATACAGGTCTGGAGCTACGAGGTAAAGTGTGGACTTGAAATATATGCAAATCTACTCAGCACTTGCTAAATCCAGTTTTATATGCTGCTCTGCACTTGAAATCAGTGATGAAAAATGTGTAGAGAGTTTGCAGATGGTTTTCAAACAGAAGTGAGGGATTCAAAATAAAATCTACAAGAAAGATTGTATCAGTGGCTTCCAAACGTTCACACATCACAGCCCAGTGAAATGAAGATAACAAACACACATTTGGGAGATTGGTATGAGCTCGCCAACTTTCATTAACTAAAGATATTTTTTTTAAAAGAACCACCTGCTATCATCATAATGTCATAAAAGAAATAGTCCACTTCCTCTCTCCCTAAAACCCCAAGAAATATATATTCTTATATTGAGTCATTCTTTTAAAAGGGAATAAATTTAGCTTTATGAAAACAACCACAACAATATCCTTATTTTTATTATTTTTCTGTAAATCTATGAAAACTTTATCTCACAACAATTCTATGGATAAATGTTTGACAAGCAGTGGGATACAGGACTTGGGATATTTCAGCTTTGTGAGAAAAGAAAGGTGAAGGTTGATGTACTTTTAAGCTCTTCATATAACCTACATGCAGCTTCTGCAACCCATCCCCCATGTCTTTCTGTCCTGGTCCCTCTCCTGCCATCGGGCTCTGCCGCAAAGCTCGTCATGCCCTGGGAGCAACTCCAGCTCAGGACACGAAGTTCCTTCCTCACTTCTCTGAAGGCCAGTTGGAGCTATGGGAAAGCTCAGCCTCCCTTTCCTACGTAATTGAGACCTAGGGGTGTTACAGCAAAGCGGAAACTGTGGCCAAACTCAATGGGTCTGTTTCTCAGTGAGTGCAGAGTTGAAAAGCACAACCAAGGCTGAAGTGGGTGAAGAAAATGGCTTATTGCTTGCACAGCAATGGAGAACACGAGGGATAGCTCCCAAAGCAGTGCCCCCTGCCCCCTTAGTGCCAGTGGAGACTTGTACTCCAGAGTGCAGAGGACGTGTTACATCTTTAACAACTGGGCCTAATCAGGGTGCATGCGCAGGCCATTACATAATGAGTTCAAGGCACCATTGCATAACGAGTTTTCAACATAACATGCCATTACATAACAGGGTCAAGGTCTCATTACATAACAGGTTCAATGCAGCATGCCATTCATGACATTACAGGTCTGTGGCAACTTTTGGACATTTAGAGCTGGAGCAATTTTCAGAGGGCCTGCTGCAACCATGTAAGTTTCACTGTAGGATGGCAACATCTGCAAAAACAAGGACATCAACTTCTGAAAAACAGCACATTTGGTTTCCTTCTTGTCTGGAAAACATTTTACAGTCTGTGTTTAGCGATGGAACAGATTTTCGGTAACCCTTTCCTTGCCTGGTTTCTGATCACAGATTCCCCCACGACCATCTGACCAACCTTTCTGGGTTTTGTTCACCTTCTCTGGGAGATATTCATCTACCCTAGGGTGTGGAATGGAAATCAAATCAGTCAACTCACTTGATCAACCAACATTTTCTGGTGACTCCTCTGGGCCTGGTACAGTGCTAGGCACTGGGAATTTAGAGGTATGAGAAATGGTCTCTTTCATTCAAGGAGCTCAAAGGAGAGAGGGATATGGCTGGCTAGGGCCAAGCCTCCTGTAGCCTAATGAGAAAACACAGAATTGCCTTATCTAGTAGTAGGTAGAGCCTGGAGTGCCAGGCTAGTATTTAAAAGGCAAGTTCATGGACTTCCTACCAAGTTCATGATCGATGATTTCCTTTTCCCACCCAAGACTCCTATTTCAGCATCTCTGTGTGGACTGAGTGAGGAGGCAGTTGGGAGGTGAAGCCTTCCCACTGATGGCCTATATCTATATCTGTTATATAGCCTCATCACCAGTTTGAAGAAAAACAAAAAAGAAAGCAACTGAAATCCTAATTATCATTCTTTCCTCTCCTTGATCTGGAACCAGCTGTTTATCGCCTGGTGCGGTTCATTTGGTGTTGCTAGGGTTAGCAAGAGTAACCTGCACTTTAGCAGGAAGTGAGAACAATGGGATAAAGGTCAGCTTTCCCCGCCACCATGGAGCCTGCTTCTAGCCCAGAGCAACTGGACCCTGTCCTGAATGCACGTGGCATTTGGGAAGGGACTGAAGTAGAAAACCGATTGCCATAACCAAGTCCCTCTGTTGGCCAGCACCAAATGAAACTGAAACACAGATGAGTTCAGAGAAAGTTTGGGTAGAGGAGAACATGGTTCACGCTGGCTGGTTGTGAACAGAGGCCCAGGCTTAAGTGCTGGTGGTGACTCTGGCCCCTTCCTGAGCATTGTCCCAGCTGCTATGCTGTCACAGCCATTCTCTGGAATCCCAAAGGTCCCTCCTTATTCATTCCAGGGGAAGGCTCCTTGGGAGGGGAGTCCCAGCAGTGATAGCCTTTCTTCTCTAAGGACTAGCACCACATCTAGGCTTACAGCAGGCAGCTCATGCAGAACTGGTGGGAGCTGATCACCACACTGGAACCCAAGACATGCTGGTAGGCTACTGAGAAGCCTCCATTACAGCGGAGGGGCTGTCACAATCAGATGGTGAGCTGGTCAGTCACAAACAGAGCCCTGGCTTTGGAAAGAGGCCTGAGCCCTTTGCTGGCACAACAGGCAAAAGGTTGGTCACAGTGATGTCATCTAAACTGCAACAAATTAAGGAACTGAAGAGGTTCGAGGCTAAAGAGAGTGGGTTCCTCTTTCCTGAGGGCACAGCTGCGAAGATCTCATGCACAGTGAGCTAGAGCTAAGGAACACTGGACCCACAGCTGTCCCCTGGAAGTGGGTGGCCAGTGATAGTGTGAGCTGAGCACCTTACCCTCAGGTCCCCACAAAAGCCAAGGATTGAGGAGGCAGTGGCAGTAATGTGCCTTCTCTGGTACAAGGTGGACCGTTGAGTGCTGGCATGGCTCCTCCTTCGTGCGAGAGGAGAGACTGAACCTGTGGCTCTGAGCCCTCCGACCCGAAGGGTTTCTCACCCCTGGGAGACAATAGGGGACCATTGTCTATATCACTTCAGATGCAACTTTTTGATAATGAGTGAGGCACCTGGGAGCAGCACCTGCTACTAAGTTGTACCTTTATTCCAAATATCCTTTGCACTTTTGCTGACCCTCAAACCTGGACTGCAGTTTTGAGGTCTAGCTGAACACTTGGGGAAATGGCTATATAAAGCAGGAAACCATTCAGTGTGGTATGTGCTGTGTTAGATGTCCACACCTGCTTTCATGGAAGCACATACCAATGACCCCTCACCCAGTCTGAAGTAGGCCATACATGACCTTGTGCTGAATCATGAAGAAGGAAGAGAGGTTATTCAAGAGAAGGCTGGTGGGGGTGAGCGTATAGGATGGAGGCATTCCAGGGAGAAGGGACTGTTGTGAGCAAGGATGTGGTGTTCTGGGACCCAATGGTGGAGTTGCACAGTCTTTGTTTTCAAAGTTGTTAAATGCACCCCAAGACTGTCAGGCAGAGTTTCCAGAGAGAATTGTCTATTAATGCATTCAGTCATTCAACAGACATTTACTGAATCCCCACATTGTATGAGCCAAAAGGCATTAAAAGATTAATAAGGCTTGTTGTCTGTCCTCAAAGAACTCACAGTTTTAGCAAATATTATCTATAAAGAGACAGGTGCTATGATAGAGGTTAGAACAAAATGTTACAGGAACATGAAGGATGGAGTGATTACTTTTGATTAAGCAGGTCAGGAAGTCTTCATGGGGAAGAGATTTTGAAATCATTAAATAGAACGGCAAAGGGCCATTTGTATTGCCAAGATGTTCAAATATGTCTGTACTTATTTTAGTTTGTCCTATTTGTGAAAATGCTTCAACTGTTGAGATGCTTATAAATTAGATGTTAATTAATGAAGTGAAAATGATGCAAGGAACAGATCAAGATTTATTTTAGAATGGCACGGCAGAATTGGGCTCCTTTCTAAAGTCAAGTTATGCACATTTATATAAGAGAATTGAAAATGTTATTTAAATATGTTAAATATATTCTAACAGATAGTGACTATTTATAATGCCAACTAATTTTCTAAGATAACATATATTTAACATCATGCATTTCTAGTCCTAGTTTGAAATAATTTTCTCTTCAATATTAACGTTTTTCTTCTCTTGTGCATAAATATAGTGTATTTGCTCTAGCACAGCTTCTCAAACTTGATGGACCCTACTCTGCTTTCATTTTCTATCTTTTTAAACAAGTATTGAGTCATAACATACACACCTGCACAAATCTTAAGTGTATCATTCAATCAATTTTTACATATGTATATATTCATGTAATTACCATTTAGATTAAAATATAAAACATTTCTAGAATCTTCGAAGGCTCCTTCATGCCCTCTCCCAATTAATACTCAACCCTGCAGAGCTGACTACTGTTCTGATTCTATCACTGCAGATTAGTTTTGTCCATTCTTGATCTTTATATAAATGGACTCATGCAGGACATACTCTTCTGGGTCTGGCTGCTTTTGCTCAATGTTATGTCTCTAAGATTGAACCATGTCACATGTAGTTTTCATTGATGTGTTGCTATATTCCACTTCTATTTCTGAATATACCAAAACTTATTTATCTCTTTCTGTTGATGACATATTTCCTGTTGAGCTATTATGAGTAAGTCTTATAGAGGTCTTTTGGTGGACCTATATACTTATTTCTCCAGGGTAAACAGGAGTGGAATTCCTGGGTCACAGGATAGGTATATGTGGAACTTTAGTAGACATGGCTAAATAAATTTTCAAACTGCGACAATTTAAAGTCATATCAGGGGCTGGCCCCGTGGCCGAGTGGTTAAGTTTGCACACTCCGCTTCTGCGGCCCAGGGTTTCTCTGGTTCAGATCCTGGGTGTGGACATGACACTGCTCATCAGGCCATGCTGAGGAGGCGTCCCACATGCCACAACTGGAAGGACCCACAACTGAAATATACAGCTATGTACTGGGGGGATTTGGGGAGAAAAAGCAGGGAAAAAAAAAAAGATTGGCAGCAGTTGTTAGCTCAGGTGCCAATCTTAAAAAATAAAAAATAAAAAAAATAAAGTCATATAGGCAGGGCATGAGAGACTTGGTATTCTCAACCTTTTAAATTTTAGCCATTCTAGAGAGCGTATAATATATCTTATTGTGGTTTTAATTTTCCTTTCCTTGATGACTGTGTTGAGAACCTTTTTATATGCTTATTGGCCATTTGGATATCCTCTTGTGAAATGCCTATTTAAATCTTTTGCCCATTTTTTAAAAGTTGAGTTCTCCTTTTCTTATTAAACTGTAGGATTTCTATTCTAAACATAAGTCCTTTGACAGATATATGTATTGTGAATATCTTCTCCCAGTCTTCAGAGGGCCTGTTTACTCTTTTAATGGTGTCCTTTTGGTGAAAAGAAGTTCTTGACTTTAATGAAGTCCAGATTGATCAATCTTTTCTCTTGTGGTTAGTGCATTCTGTATCCTTTTAAAGAAATATTTGCCTCCTTAAGAGAAAAATTCTAATGAAATGAAAACAAAAAATTTTAACATTTCTCAAAGAACCCTCAAACTCCCATGACTACACATTTAGATTCCTACTTTGAGAGCTATGCTCCAGTATATTGTTATAGAATCTTCTGGATAGACAGATAGATCCCCCCAAAACAACATCAAAATACCAACATGGGAGGATTTCATTTTTAAATAAAATGGGCAGAGAGTTTTAACTTTAGAGGAGCAGTTACTCAGAAATATTTTATTGTAAATAATATAACGTAGGGGCTGGCCCTGTGGCACAGGGTTAAGTTCACACACTCTACTTCAGCGACTGGGGGTTCACTGGTTCCGATCCTGGGTGTGGGCCTAGCACTGCTTATCGGGCCATGCTGTGGTAGGCATCCCCATATAAAATAGAGGAAGATGGGCATGGATGTTAGCTCAGGGCTGATCTTCCTCTAGCAAAAAAGAGGAGGATTGGCAGTGGATGTTAGCTCAGGGCTAATCTTCCTCAAAAAATAAATAAATAAATAAAATGTATACAATATAAGTGTATATTAAATAAACATTTTTGTTCTACGGTGTTTCAAAGATTCAATAATATGAAAGAGTTCTGAAAAAAGAGTGTGAGATGAGAAAATCAATTCACTTGAAAGCATTGGAGCAAAACTCTGATCCTTCCTCCCCTTCTATGCCCAATTTGGAACACCAATCCCTCCCTTTAACCTACTTCTTATCGTCATCCCACCACACACACACACACACACACCCACCCACACACCCACAGAAGTCCCGAGGGAAGAACACAACTGAAATATTTATAGTTTCTAAACTTGCTGTAACTTGACAGTCCACAAACATAACAGATGGTCTATGATGACTAAACTAATGTTGAATTTGTCTTTAACGGTTAATTACACATTCATTTATTAAAATCTAAAATACATGGAGAGCCATTATTTCCAGCAGTGGTATACTCATATTTTCATATTCGAATTAGTCATTTTATCATACAATTTTATAGATAGATAACAGATTTCAAATAACTGGGCACACTAAAACACAATTACCATTTGATATTGAACATAACTTTTCCTGTTGTCACGTCTCTGAAAAGCTTATAAACATCAGGATGATGGGAGGTAGTGTGCCTTTATTCAGTAGCACTCAAAAATTCAAAGTCCTCTTTCTATATGGATTCTCTGTATAAATGGGAGTTTATTCTAATTATACACAAAACATTTCTCTCTCCAGCAAAGTCCCAATTAGAAATAAATAGAAACACCAAGTTTATATGCCTTACAAGAGTCAGAGCAAATCACTGAAATGGGGTTGACGCTCTATTTAAAAACTGGGCAGAGAGACCTTCCTTCAACTTCCAGACTAAGATAATTGACAATAGTAAGACTGTCTTTTTGAGTGTGGTCCTTTCTCAATTTGCCGTGATTATTTTGGGAAGAAACCTCAGCGCAAGAACAGTAAGTGTCTTTATTTTTCTTTGTGTATTCATTCCTTTCTTTCAGTGCTTCATTTATGGAAATTTTTCATTTTGTGTGAATAATAAATGCAGCAGAGGGTTATGAACGCTTTGATAGAAGGGGCTATGGGAAGCAGTGGACCTCGAGTGAAGAAGGCCAGTCCCCTTGGGATAAGGAGGGATTTCGGAACAGTTTATAGAGTCATGAAACAACTCTCGAAAGATGAATAGGTTCTTCACTTCTTCTGGTTCGTTTTTCCTCTATTTTCTTTCACTGTTCTCTTCACTGTTATTCTGTTTTCTATAAATCTTTTAGTGAATGTCTTATCACTAGTCCAACTGGTAGAGGTGTGTTTTGTTTTAGGAGGCAAAATTATGCTCAGAGGCTGAGACTGTCTTTGCCAATACTTTATTTAACACAGGTTCACTGTGGGAATTATAACAATTTCACAAGTCAATAGCATACAGAATAATGTCTCTTAATAAGCCAACAAAGAAATTACATAACATACTCCAAACCAATGACAGAGTAATCACATTATTGTTCCAGGCAAGGGGAGATGAAAGGAATAAAGTCCAAATTTGTTTTGAGGCATACCTTTTTATGAGTAGGTACTAGGGAGAGGAAGCTTAGCCATCGGAGCTGAGCTGCCAGTGCAAAACAGAAGACCCCTGTTGCTAGAGCATGTTGCTAGGGAACCATGGCAACTGTTGATAGGCAAGATAGGCTGCTCCGAAGGTTGTCACTCCAAGGACCCTCAGATGTCCCTTCTCTTCTTGAGACTGCTGCCTGCTTTAATAGCACTGTTGACCAAAGAGTTGCCTTGGCCATGGCAGGAACAAGTGTCTCCAGATCTTTGGAGAGCTATTTAGGTCAGTAAAGTGTTGTCCTGCCCAGAGGGAAAGCTCTTGGTAAGTCCTCGCAAACTCTTGGTATTTAAAGGTTAAATGTCCCTTAGCCATAGTTGCTTCTTCACATGTTCTTACCATCAGCCCCCAGCGATGCCCATCACCAGCTAAGTTACTGAGTGCTTATCAACAGCCACAGAAGTAAAAGGGTGACATCTTGACACAGCTAACTTCACTCTTAGGTCAAAACATTGTCCTTTTGGCCGCAAACACGTAGACCAAAACAACTTCACTTAAGGCATCAACAAGTGGATTTGAAATCATAATAAACCAACACACGACAAAGTGGAAGACAGTAATCTGGAGGATTCCTTTAGTCTCAGTCCTGCCGAATCCATGTCTGCCCCTGGGCTCAATATCGATAGAACACTCACCAACAAAGGACGTAAGAGACCGTGTAGGGCTGACAATGACAAAATCTCAGATCAGAGAGATGCCATGTATTTGCAGGAAAGTTCTGGAAGTCTGACTTGGATGGCAAAGAAACAGAGAATCAGTCATCTTTGGTTTAGCTTTGAAATCCTAATGAAGGTTGGGTTTTCAGTTATCCATTCTGTGTTGGACTATTCCTGCCTGCTCTTAAGGACATCTCATTCTGTTTTACTTGGAGCAGGACTGAAGTTCAAATAGCAAGGAGCCTAATAATGCCATTTTTTTCAAACAATTAGATACCCCCAGGTGTTTTAGTTCAATAATTAGGATGGATGAGAAATGAGTCCTGGTGAATTTCCTCGGGTCCAGATCACAAGGATACTCTGGTTTCCAGGGAGGACTGGATCTCCACCGTCTTTCTTCCTGTCAGACTTTTTCTGAAACTCTACATCTGATTGTTGAATAACATCCTCAGCAGAACAATTCTGATAACTAATTTATGTCTATGTACAAAAGGAAAATGAAGAAACCTGGGGAGAACAATCTGAGCTGAAGACGTTATGTATTATTCAACAAAAGCCCTCTTCATTATTGCTAGCATAGTTTGCTGGACTTGTCAATCCTGCCAAGTTATTTTTATTTTTAATTCTTTCCCAAAGGGTTATGCTTATTTCTTTTTCACATTGTAACAGACACATTTCCTGCTTCATGCTTATTTCTCAGTAGGTTTAAATGTGGAAGACATTTTTATTAAATGGGAAAGAATTTAGAATTTTTTAAAGTTTAAGTCTCTCGATCTGTGGGAAGGAGGGAGAAAGGGAGTTGAAGAGGGAGAAAATGTGTGTCTGTTATCTTGAGAGATGCAGAGATTGAGTACAGGGTGAAAGGAGACATCTTCAAGAAAATTACAGTCGTCATAGGCCTTTCTCCAGTGGGTACTGAAAAGGTTTAGGTCTTCTTATGGCCTAGGATTGCCTAGATTTGGGATAGTAAGCTATTAGCAACAGTACTCTCTGATCGCTTCCCTGTGTGAGGACATATAGGCTCATGTGGAAACTTTATAGTCTTATTACAATTACTTTCTTCAAAATGTATCTTTACCAACTATATTTCTATTGTCTTAGCTTCTGGTTTTGTCTTTTAAGAGCCTCACATTAAAATTCCAATACTCTTGACATTGTTGCCAGCAAATATCGTGATGTTTCAACAGATAATTACAGTCAAGATTCAAGCACCCAGGACGGATAGAATAGAAAAGGCTCACCATTAACTGAGCTTATTCTTATTTTGATATGCAACTCCTGACATTTGTTCTGAGTCCCAAGGTCTCTAACGATGTTACAGAAGACACAAGGAAAGTCACCTTTACTTGCACGTTGGTGCAGTCAAAAGCCACTTATTCAATTAAAAGGTCAAAAAGTTCCCTTCTTTGAAAAATCTTTTGCGTTATTTGAACTGTTTCTCGATCAGAGCTGATGTTCTTGCCTCGTCTGGTCACTGTTCTGTTTCTTCTGGTAGTTTTACTTCCACAGCTCGCTCTTCTAAGTTTGGTGCTGCTCTTTCATGATACTGATTTTTCTGAAAGATCAGGAGATTTTAGTTCTTCTTCCATATTTATATCTGTTTCAAGATGAAGAGAGTGGAGGCAAGTGAACGGAAAAGACTCGTCCCTGGGTGGATGGTCATTGGTGCTGACCAGTACGTAGAGGGTTCATCAAAGTCTCTACTTTTAACATTTGTTAATATTGTTCTAATATTTTCATTGTATTTTATGACCAGTTTGCCATCTGTCTTGGGGTAGGTGGAACTTGCCATTCTAAATAAGAGAAAAATAGTCTACTTGCTGATGAGGCTGGTTTTGGTGATATGGGTTTCAGTGAATGTTGCAAAAGCAGCGAGATTAAAAGAATGAAGTCTCATTGCTGGCACAAAGCAGGGCTCTCTCTCTCTGAAATCAAAATACTCTCTTACTTCTTTTTCACCACTTTTTTCTAGCAAGGAGTCTCCCTGCCTAATCCTTTTCCAGTGGCCACTATGTGTTCCCTCCAAAGATTTACAAGCCTTGAGAGATCCTAGAATAATAGCTGTAAAACAAATGTCATTGCTGGTTCAAAGTGCTATTTTGGATGAGCGAGTGGAATGTTGCAGTAGACCACTCCAGGTTTTACTGAGGATCCTGGTCTTATGTTAGGATTACTTCCTGCAATATCTCATCGAAATACACTGTACATTATCTAGGGCACACAACATCCAGAGGCCACCCAGATCAGTTACATCCGAATCCGGGACGGAAATAGGAAGGGGCTTGGGGCCCAGTCATTTTTATGAACAGCCCACAGTTGAGAAATGCTCACTGTTTCATCTTTCTCTTTGTAATTAATATAAACCAAAGTTCTGCTGCTAATGATCTTCAAACTGAAATCCTGTGTCTAGATTTAGAGCAGTGATCTTAAACTTTATCAGACTTTCTGGGGGTGCCCCTTGCTAAAGTGCGTCTCCGTGGACCACACCCACAGAGACATTGATTCAGCATCACTGGGTTGGGGCAGGGCTCTCCTCTGGTGAAAAGAGTCCTCCACATAGGCTTTTGAAGACCGAATTTTGGGAACTGTTGACCTAGTGATTCCTTCCCTGTCTCTGTCAGTCAAACGCCAATTTGGTTGATACTTCAAATAGGGAAAATGCACTCCATATTTAATATAGGGCTCCAAAGGGGGCGTCTACAAGGGACCAAATGATAAAAGGCCAAGGTAAAGAGTTTAGATTTTATTCCCAGTGTGAAAGGGATGTTTTTTATAGGTCTATAGGTAAGAAAGTGATGGGATCTGATTCAAGCCTCTTCTAAGGCCCTGTACCTAGTTTTGTTTTTGTAATTTTGTATTCTTTTTGCTAAAGAAGACCCCTAAATCCTGGATCTGCCTGGTGATATGGTACATACAGGGCCTAGCAGAGCGCCTGGCACACACAGGGTCCACAGCAAATGGAGGTGCTCCCTTGTCATCCGTCTCTTCTTGAAAGTCATTATCTCACCTTATCCACTTATATTTCCCAATCTCTAGCTCAGTGACTGTCACCAAAGGACATTCTTAAATATTTGTTGAATGACTGATAGAAAGCAGAGCAGGAAGAAAAGAGAATTGATTCATTGGTGTTTTCCTTCTCATCCAACTAAGAGTATCAAGTGACTGATTTTTTGTTTATTTTAACTCTAGCAAATGCAAAAAATCTTCTGATGGATGGCAGAGCTTTCTTGACATCCACAACTGTGCTTTTTAATGGGCAGAATAGGAAGTGATAGATGTGAATTTGATAGGGGAATCTATTATTTCTGATTTTGTCAAAATGCTGGCAGGAAACAATGTATTAATAAATGCAGGGGCCGGCCCGGTGACCAAGTGGTTAAGTTCATGCGCTCCGCTTCGGCAGTCCAGGGTTTTGCCAGTTCGAATCCTGGGTGTGGACATGGCACTGCTCATCAGGCCGTGTTGAGGCAGTGTCCCACATGCCGCAACTAGAAGGACCAACAACTAAAAACATACAACTATGTACCGGGGGGCTTTGGGGAGAAAAAGAAAAAATAAAATCTTTAAAAATAAATAAAAATAAATAAATAAATAAATGCAGTCTGTTGATCAATATGAGGCTAATAGGCTCCCAACCTTTTAAGAAAACCTTCGTATCTTTTCAAAGAAATTACCTGTAAGAAATAGGAGGACTTCTATTGCTTGTTTGACTCTGTATAGCATCCAAAAATAAACAAGTTTTAGACATTTTGCAAACATCAATCAACATTCCTGGATCTCAATTATCACCCTAAATAAGAACTTTAAAAATTAGCTTGTCGAGCCAGCCCTGATGGCTTAGTGGTTAAAGTTTGGCGTGCTCTGCTTCAGTGGGTCAGTAGCCACGCTGTGGTGGCAGCTCACATAGTAGGACTAGAAGGACCTAAAACGAGAATATACAACTATGTACTGGGGCTTTGGGGAGAAAAAAAAGAGGGAAAGATTGGCAACAGATGTTGAGTCAGGGTGAATCTTTCCCAGGAAAAAAAAAAAAAAACAAGAAAAAATAATCACCCTGTCTTCGCAATTTATTTATCCAGAAATGTCATGACCACAATCTCACCAGAAATATAAATTTGGTTGAAGAAAATTTTTTTAAGGCTTTCTTTAACCTTGACTTCTGGGAAGCCTACTTTTTCCTAACTTTCTGATGATTTCTTCTTAATTTCCTTTATGGACTCCTATTATTCTTTTTCTCCCTTTAAACTCTGACATTTTCTGGGCCTATGTCCAAGTTTTCTTTTCTTTTTTTATGTCCTCCCTGGAAAATTTCACCCCCTTCTCTAGCTTCATCTGCCTCCAGTGTCTCCTGGTCTCTCCCTCGCACCCCAAGCCCTCTCTTGATCTCACGAGTCTTCTAGTCGAGTGCTCCTGGAAGTCTGGGACACAGATTGCAGAGGTTCATGAATCATGGTCGAGAGGTACCTGGCTTAAGATGGTGGAGAAGAAGTGCTGCGTTCTGGTCACGGGGCCCCTGATGAAGCCGATGGCATAGGAAAAGTCTGCAAAGCAAAAGAGGTGCATAAACAAACTGTCTAATGGTGAAACAGTGTAAAGATGGATAATATGTTCTGATTAGTTTTGCCATTGAAAATGATAAAATTAAAATGAATTAATTATTTCTATTTTCACGAATTCAGTTGACTACCCCCATTAATCTGAGTTAGAGTGGTATTTACTTAGAGTCTTTCCCTTCAAAATAAATTTCTTACAATTATGTTTTAAGATATAGTTAAAACGTTGTACCTTAAAGGCTTGTGAAAAATAACTAAGTTGAAGACGTTGTGTTCCATCGTTAGAATGATGTACAAACTTCAAATTATAACTCTTCCATTCCAAAAGCTCTATTAGAATGGTATCCAAAAAGAATTTTATCTGATTAAATTCAGGTCACTGAAAAAATTTCAATAAAGAATATTCTCTATAGCAAATGGTACTTTTATTTGATTATTAATTCAGTTGGTTTTCATCCATTTTGAATGTTGGTTCTAGCATCCTCAGATATATTTAGATATTAACAACCTTGACAACGTAAGGAAATAGCAAATTTTAGGTGGATTTATAATTAGTTATAAAGGATCATGTCCTCTGTCTCCCTATAAGGTTTGTCACCATCCCATCCTTACAGTTTCAATCTTCTCCAATTCCTTCCATTATTATTACCCCAATACCCATGAGACAAGGAAAAATATCACAATTCACTTGTCTTCACCAGAAGATGAAGTTTTCTGGCATGGTTAGCCACTTATCTTTGTTATGTTCTCGATCTCCCTATGGATCTCCCTTCAGTGTAACAGAAGTTTGGTACCAACGGGACATCATAATGCTTCAGAACGTAAACTCTGCAATCTTAAAGTCTAGATTCAAATTCAACTCCCTCTTATTAGTTGAGTGACCTTGGATAAGTTATTTAACTTATCTGAGCCATTGTTTCTTCACCTTAAAAATGAGAATGACCATGACCATGTGCTGTTGTGAGAATTCAATGAAATAACATGAAAAGCATCAAGCACAAGACCCAATACATGTAAATCTGAAATAAATGGTAGCCTTTTTTTTTTTTACGATTGGCCCTGAACTAACATCTCTTGCCAATCTTCCTCTTTTTTTCTTTTCTCCACAAAGCCCCAGTAGATAGTTGTATCTCCTCGTTGTGGGTCATTCTAGTTCTTCCATGTGGGATGCCACCACAGCATGGCTTGATGAGCAGTGCGTAGGTCTGTGTCCAGGATTGGAACTGCCAAACCCTGGGCTGCCAAAGTGCAGCATGTGAACTTGACCACTCAGCCACGAGGCCAGCCCCAGTGGTATCCATTTTGATTATTGCTTTTATTTTTGTACAAGGGAATCAGTGATCATTAACACTGGTAATTGTGCCAACAACTGTACCACATACCCTCTCCCCAGCTTGCAACTTTAGAGGTGGTCCAGGTAATTCAAACTGTCCCTTGCAAGTTCTGCCCACTTCAAAGTTAGCCTAGGCCAGTGTGGATCATAATGAATTCATTCATTCTATAGATATTATTGTCAAGTGCCTACTGTATTCCAGGTATTGGGAGAGGGGCGGAGGATGCAGGAGTCAGCAAGCAGATGGTTCTGAGACTTGACTGAAGACCTTTGCTTCCAACCATGATGGAGTAACTGGTACCAAACTACTGCTAGTACGGCCAACAACTGGAAAGCTAGTCAAAATACATAAACTGTTTTCAGACATTGGACGATAGGCAGTGCAGAACCGTGATGGCTGAGAGAAGGGAGACCAAGTGCACAATGACTGCCCAGCTTGCTGGCTGGAGGTCTTTTCACGATTGTGATGTAGGGAAGGAATATCCAGGTAGGCCATGGCCATTTGGTTGAGCTGAAGAGACAGAGACCAGAGTTCAAGGAAGCTGAGGCAGCTGGAATTTGCAGGCAGAGCACAGAAGAAGAGGGAATTACACCGAGAAAGGGCTCCAGAAATTAGCAAATGGATCCCCTCTGAGACTTCAGCTGAACATGAAGCTGCACGTGCATAGGGTGAGACTCTAGAAAGCTGGGCCAATCCCAGCTATCAGGGAAGGAGCAACAAGTAGGGAGCTAAGAGCTGAACAATATCAGAGCTACGCAGGGCGGAGAGACAGTGGATTTCCAACCAGCCAGAGTAGACATACCTTGTTGAGTATCTGAGCATTCAGAAGAGACCTCAGAAAGGCCACTTCTTAGGACAAGTTGTCCCTAGTTAAGATTACTCTAGATCCACCCTAATAAAGCTCAAACACAAGCTTCAAAAAGATAAAGTTGGTCCACAAGTAAATTATCTGACTGACAATAGAATACTCAATACTCTTCAAAGGAATAATTCATTATGTCTAGTATCCAATAAACTATTTGAAGAAGCAGGAAAATATGATCTATATCCCACAGAAAAATCAATTAATAGAAATAGATCCAGAATTAGTAAAGAAGGACTTTAAAAGAGCTATTATAAATCTGTTTAAGGATTTAAAGAAAAACATAAACCTACTGAGAAGACAAATGAAAATTATATAAAAGAGCCAATGGAACTTGCAGGGCTGAAAAACACATATCTGAAACAAAAAATTCCTCCGATAGATTTAACAGCAGGTTAGAAGAAAACATCAGCAAACGTGAAAACAGTGCAATAGACAATGAAACACAGGGAAAAGGTTGAAAAAAATGAACAGGCATCAGTGACCTCTGGGACAATATCAGGCAGCCTAACATACGTCTATATGGGTCCCAGAAAGGAAGAAGCACAAACAAATCAGAAGGAAATAATGGCTCCAAAATTTACAGATGCGTGAAAAATATCAACCTACAGATGCAAGATACTCAGAGAACCCCAAACCAGATAGATAGAAAGAAAATCACACCAAGATACACTCTAATCAAACTTCTGAAAACCAGTAAAGAGAAACGCCTAAAATCCACCAGAGGGGGGAAAAGTGACCTATTCTATCTACAGGATAATAAAGATTGTAATTATCACTATAATTATCACTCTTTAGAAACAATGCAAATCAAAAGGCAGGAGAATAATATATTTTTAATGCTGAAAAAAACAGAAAAACCTCTCAATTCAGAATTCTATATTCAGTAAAAAAAAATCTTTGAATAACGAAGACAAAGTATTTTTCCAAGACAAGCAAACAAAAGGCAAGAGAACATATTGCCAGCAGAGCTGCACTACAAGCAATGCAGTGAAGGAAAATCATTCCAGGAAAGGACTGAAATCAACTTAAAGGAATTGTGAGTGCCAAAAATTTAAATGTGTGGGTTAATATGAAAGATTCTCTTTTTCATTTTAAAAAGATAGGATTTTAAAAATGAAAGAAAACATTATTTAAAAAGGTAGTTGTTTAAAATAAAATAATAACAATGTGGTTTATAATAGATGTAGAACAAAAATGTATGACAATAATTATATAAAGGATAAGAGTAAGAAAATGGAATTAAACCCTTGTAAGATTCTTACATTACATATGAAGTAATAGAATATTATTTGAAAATGGACTGTGACGTTAAAGGTGCATATTATGAATTCTAGAGCAGCCTCTAAAGATTATATAAAGAGGTATAACCAAATAAGGCAACAACTGAATAAATCAATAGACAAAATTGAACACTGAAAAGCACTTAATTCAAAAGAAGTCAGAAAAGGGGGAGAAAAGAGGCCAAGAAGAGATGGAGCCAACAGAAAACAAAATACTCAGTTGGTAGTATCAAATCAAATTATTACATTACATTATAATAATTACATTAAATGTAAAGTGGACATTTCCATGTTAAAAGGCATAGATTGCCAGACTGGCTGACAAAGGAGAACCAACTCTGTGCTGTCCACAAGAAACTCACTTTAAATATAAAGACTCAGATAGGTTATAAATAACCAGCTGGAAAGAGAGAGACCATGCAAATACTAGTCATAGGAAAGCTGGAGCGACTATATTAATACCAAACAAAGTGGGCTGTGGGACAAAGAATATTTCCAGGATCAAAGAGCGATATTTCATAATGTTAAAGGGTCAATTCATCAAAAAGACGTAACAATCCTAAATGTAGGTGACCTAGTGACAGTGCTTCTGAATACACAGACCCTAATTGTCTACCAGAATCACCAGTGGAGCATCTTAAAAGCTACTCAGGCCCAGTTCATTCCTCATGTCCGCTGTTTTAGATTCTCTGAGCCTAGAGCCTGGGCACGTGTTGTTCTTAAAAGCTCCACCATGTCTGATGTGCAGTATGGCTGGTACCACAGGGCCACTCTGCTCCGGGCTCTGTGCTCAGCATTTTATAGACAGTAACTTCACCAGTTCTCACACTTAACATGAAGAGTGTGACTAAGAGGAAACATACTCAGAGGGGTTATGCAGGCTGTTCAAGGTCACACGGCCAGGAAAGAGCCAGGGTTCAAGGCCAGGTCTGTCTGACTCCCAACGCCCGTGCCCTCTCACATCAACACTGCTTCCCGTGGAGAGACCATCTTTCCATCCACATGAGGGCGGGTAACTAAGCCCAATACTCTCAGGCTTGAAGGCAAAAGAGGCACAATTTAAATGGAACTGACTTTTAAGTTCTCATGCATCCCCAAAATGAAGTATCTATTTAAATTCCACAAGTGTGTATACAAAACACACAGAGAAGTTACCTAAAGTTTCCATAGTCCAACAGGCACGGTACAGAACTCCATTGTCACCCATAAATTAAAAATGAATTGAGGTGAGTTTCCGAAACCGTTTTAAATGAACACAAAGACACCATCTCCAAATCCAGTTGGTTTTGCCCATGGTTCTGAAAGGTCATTGTTACACATAATTTTCTGAGATATGTTTTTCTATCATGGAACTGTCTTTCTAGAAATCATAAAGCAGCTGAGGATCTGCTCAGCCAAATATATATGTTTCTAACCAAAAATATATATGAGGGTTCTACCGAATTATCTCCTGGCACATCTGACTCACAAATCCTTTAGAGGTATTCAAGTGAGACTCAGAATCTGATGGCCTGATGGTGACACTCTAACAGGAACTGAGTTCTTTCTTTAGGACACGATAATTTTATATAGTTTCAGTAAACTGTGACTGCATAGGTTGTGTAATGTGAAAAAGATCATTTGAGAAAGGTAGACGACAAGCGCCTGTGGTTTTATTACAGAACAAAAGCAAAAGAGGAATCAAGTCTAGCTTGGGATCAATGCTGAAGAACGATTTTGAGTGAAGAAGAAAAGTTGGTGTTGCAGAAATGGTTCATTGGCTCTCAGCATCTGTAGGCTGCTCGCCAGAACTACCCTCCTCTCTCCTCTGTGCTCTGTAATTAAACAGGAGGAGGATGCCCACGCAAAGAGCAGCCTGCAAAATACTTTATAACTCGGGCCATTAGCCAAAGTCAAAATAGCGCTTGGGAATGGGTGCAAGCCACCCATGAAAACCTTCCAGTTCAACCAAACCAAGAAAGGGCTATTCTTGTCTCTTCCGAACATCAGCTACTGAACAGAGGATAAAATATGAAGAGGCAAAGATGTGCAGGCTCATTTCATAGAACCCTCTGGAAAAGCCAGCATGCTAACCAAACTGAAGACCCCTTTCTTCAGAAAGATTGGAAGAGATTGCCAATAGCCCTTCTCAAAGAATAATGTCTACAAATGGAATATGTATTTAAGAATAGGAAAAGGAAATTAAATTAGATTAAATTGACAAAAAAATACACCTGAAGATAAAGTAACCTTATACATGACATTTTTAGGAGTCAAAATATGAACAACACTGTGGAGGGAAAGTATATTTTTGGCTATCAGAATAAGCAAAATATCTAAAAAGTAAAAAATATCCACTAGTGGCTTAGTAACCTTTTTTATTTCAGGGTTTTGTTATAAACCACTTAAAATTATATCCATGTGGCTTTTCCTGCTAAATACTACTTTAAGAAATTTTCTCCCAAAAGAGAAAGATCTGAAGGAATTTGCAAAGTGGCCATTAACAGTTATCAAAAAGTCATTCATTGTAGAAAAGTCTCTGATCACAGGAGACATCAAAACCCAGAAGGATTGATTAGGAGAGACTGCTTCTCAGGCAGAAGAGAAAAATCGAGCAAAGAGGCAAAGATGTTCTGCCTGTTCTCTAGGTGTCCAACCCCAGGTTCCTGGGTGGTGATGCATTTGTCACTGCTAACATCTCCATCTGTGATGAGCTCCTATTTTGACTGCTGTGACAAGACATTCTCTTGATTTTCTTCTCCTCTGCCCACAAGCAACGTTTCAATCTCTGCCATAGGTTCTTCCACTTTGGCCCAATGGGAAAGCTCTTCCCTTTTATTTACCCCTCTTATGAAACTGACTGGGAAACACACAGTCTTCTCTTGGGTCCATGCTCTAAACTCCAGTCTTAAAAAGTCAAATTCTATGAATATGTGTATCTTCTGCAATTTTCCTATGTAACAGCAGCACCTAGAAAACTTTACATATATACAGTGCCCAAAAATATTCTTAATGAATCTAAAGTGGTGGAATTATCGTTTTGACCTCAACATGCTTTGAACATTTTTATCCCAATGGCTGAGTCATCAAGATGGCTAAAATGATTGCTCTTTTGTATTTCCTTTTAGGGTAGAATTCAACTACTTACTCTGGTAAATGAATGGAGTGTAGAAGTGATTGGCAGGTGTGACAGAATTCACCATGGCAATGCTTCTTGAGGAAAATTGGTGGCTGAGCAAATTGTCGGTTAGCATTAAAAGCATAATAACCTCCAGGCTGTCCTTTCAGGTTAAGTTACACAGAGTTTCAGAGGAGGAATAATGAATCAAATATTTTATTAGTTCAGGAAGGCTCACTCACAAAATATGTATTTATCACTTCAATTTGTTCTTTGGCTGCCACACAGTTTAGTAGCATCAAATTTTTCTCTGTCTGTGGCATCTGGGTCAAGATCTCTGACCAAATATGACCTTGGTCAGTGCTCAAGTCAGCCAACACACACCAGGTCAGACCGTGGAAGGGTCACAGGCTCTCTTCAAAGATTCTCCCCAACAAGACCAGCGACATAATTCAAGGGGCTCAGAGCAAAATAAAGATGTGGGACCATTTGTTGAAAAATTATGAAGAATTTCAAGACAACAACAGCAGAGAATTAAAGCAGGCCATAGCCTTTCCATGAAACTGCACAGGGTACATGCCCATGAAGGCAGCTGGGCTCCCCCATCTCCTGGCCCCCTCCTTTCTGCATTGAAGCTGCTGTTTCTTCTCTCCTGCTCATTTGGAAGAGGGTGAAAGTAGGGAGAATCTTCCCCAAGTAGTCGAGTCTTACGGAGTCCTCATATCTTCTAAATTAGAGAAAAGAAAAAGCCTTATTCCACTGCAGATTTGGTTATAAAAGCAAATTCTGTTTCTTCTTCTTCTTTTTTTTTTTTGGTGAGGAAGATTGGCCTTGAGCTAACATCTGTTGTCAATCTTCTTCTTCTTTTTTTTTTCTCCCTAAAACCCCAGTACATAGCTGTATATCCTAGTTGCAGGTCCTTCTAGTTCTTCTATGTGGGATGCCTCCTCAGCATGGCTTGATGAGTGGTGTGTAGGTCTGAGCCCAGGATCGGAACTGGTGAAGCAGAGTGCGTGAACTTAACCACTTGGCCACAGGGCCAACCTCAGCAAATTCCATTTCTGAGAACTGGCATACAAAATTATTAGCCTAAAAGAGTCAGAAAACAGTTTAATGAAAGGAGGCCTGTCCTGGCAGGGATGAGACTGAATAGCCTTTTGGGTTTATTCCATTTTTTAAATTTCTAGAAATCTGTGAAAATATGTAAGTATATCATATAGCTATCATATACCAAATCCGGGCTCTGATTGTTTTAATAAAAGGAGAAACATGTCTTTTGTTTATACCAAGCCATTGTCTTTTTCCTTCAAGCATATTAACATTAATAAGAAAAAAATGAAAAGTTCATTTAAAAAACTATACGAGAATCTGTCTCGTCTCATCCTAATTGTGGTATGGGCACAAGAAAAGCAGCCGTGGATGAGGGAGCTGTTTCTCTGATGAAGTGTCACTCAGTATTGCCCTACATGTGCCCGGCAGATTGTTAGTGTTCACGATAAAAGGACTCGATACTCGAATAAGACTGGGAACCGTGCACTAGAGACCTACATGAAAGTCTCCTAGATGCCCTGCAGTTAGAAAAGGAAACAAAAACACAAAGAAAATCTATAACCTGTTTACTCTTTGTAAAACCCAGTTTTGCCCAAATAGATTTAATCACAGAGTTCTTTCTTTATGTAACAACTATTGAAATCGTGGTGTTGAGAACTGGTGTTGAGAGAGGACACTTGGGGAAATGCGGATTTAATGAATCCATGAGTTCAGAGGAGGGAATTCGTATCATTGAGCATCTTCTAGATTCTAGGCACTGTTTATGCAACTGACGTGCCTTAACTCAATTAACAGAACAACCAGCCCCCAGAGGTGGTTATCATGATCTTGATTTTACATACAAGGTGAATACACTAATTCTGATGGACACACAACTTAAAGTGGTGCTGGCTTCTGAGCCAGTGTCTGACTCTAGAACCCATAGCCCCTTCGTCTACAGCATCCAAAACTTACTACCAGTGAAAGCAAACAACATCAAATATTTTTAACACCTTGTCAATGCATGCCTTCAGTTCTTTCATAAGATACGTAGTATTTTCTTGATAAATTTTTCACAAATGAAACAGCAAATTGGCTTTCTCACGTGGCCTGCCATTTGTTATGAATCCCAAGAGACACATCTTTCTCTGCGCAGCAAAGCTAGGCTGAACAATTGTACCAGGTTACTAAGATACAGAATGCAGAATACCTCTGTGGAGAATCAGAACGGAGGAGCTGGTCAGAGCACTGCTAAATTGAAACTAGCACCGAGAATGTTGTGAATCTCATAGGTTCATTTCAGAGATAAATGTGTTGGGATCTTAGCCTTTAAAAGGAATTTACAGACTTTTATTAATCAATTACCAGAGGCGGCTGGATCAAAATCAAAGTGGAATCTTAGGAACTTCCGATCAGATCCAGATTTACTCTCTCCTTAAAGCCGAAACTGAAATTTGCTGTTGGGCATTTTTCCATTCCATCTGAAATAATTCAATGTGTCATGCTTGCTAGTTTTTGCAAATTTTCAGGAAACATTTCATCTTTAATTGGTGAATCATTGCACATATTAATTTCAAAGGAAGTATTCCAGAAATAAAACCAATCTGGAACTGAGAGTGCATAGAGTAGACACTTGTGGAAGCAGACATAGAGAAAGACAAACATATGGTAAGTCAGGGCAGACTAAAGAGGATGCTTGGACCTGAGATTACAGTGAGAGAAGACTCATGTAGACAAAGCTCGAGCCGTGTTAGCACTTGAGGGATAAATCGGAATTAAGTAAAGACCCCTGGTGGATTGGACGTAGGGGAATCTACTTGAAAACACTCACCCATAGCTAGTAAGCAGTAGACCCAGGATGACAAGAGTAACCACTTCTCCTAGCAGCTGGAGTGCCTAGTCACTGTATCAGAACGCAGCGTGCCTTCTCCAGCATGGGTGTTAGGGTAAAAGTCGCAGTCACCCATGCAATGCCACGAAAGAGCCACAATACCATGGGGACATCACAGAGAAGCTCATTCTGGAACACACAGGAGAAGAACCCCTGAAAACTCTCAGAAAGGGCTGAGGGGCTTCTTGAGGGTGGCTCATTTCTACTATTCAATTTGAGACTAAACCGGAAGTGCAGCTCAGTGTGATAAGGGGCAGGCTGATGAGGTCCGTTGGAAAATGAAACACTATACAATGATCTAGTTTGGGTTGTATTGATTATACTGGCTACTGTTTGTGCCTATCCAGGCCCCTACCTCTCCTGTAACAAAAATCCTGTCCACCTGACCGTGTGTGTGGACCCATGACCCACAGTTGGCCAATCCTAGTGTGTGATGCCCACACGTCACTGTCACCAGTACAGATATGAGCACATAACCAAGACCAAACCAATTAGAACATATCCTTGAACTTGTTTAAGTCTGCATTCAAATAAATAGTAACAAAACATTTATAACATAATTGGGGAAATTAAATGCTGACTGAATATTTAATGTTATTAGGGAATTGCAATGAATATTTTAGGTGTGATGAACCATATTGTTCTTATCCTTTGGATGTACACACAGAAATATTTGTGGGTGAAATGATTTGAAATCTGATATTTGAATCAAAATCATCAGAATAATTCAAGGGGATGTGAGCAGATGAAACAAAATTGTCCGTGTTAAAGCAGGATGCTTGGCACATTGGGGGTTGTTACTCTATTTTCTCTACTTCTGGGAAGGTTCAGATTTTTTTCATAATTATAAAAGAAAAGAAAGAAATTCCTGAGACTTTATTCACTGAAGCTGGAGGAAAGAAGTTCTGTCTCCTCTTAGATCGCTATGCTCAGGACTGGTCGGCAGCCATTTCTCCATGATTGGAGAAGGCTTATCTGTAGTAAAAGATGAGACCACGCTGCGGAGGGAAACAGTGACAATCG
This sequence comes from Equus caballus, assembly GCF_041296265.1. NCBI lineage: Eukaryota > Metazoa > Chordata > Mammalia > Perissodactyla > Equidae > Equus > Equus caballus. The sequence goes on along the minus strand of NC_091710.1, from coordinate 34,079,798 downwards.
GTGGAGAATGAGAGAGAGGGTCCTGACTCATACGGTGATTTTGCAGGATTTTATTTATTCACCTGGAGAGCTGATCACAAATGAATCTGATCACCTGTGATCCTTTTGCTTAAAAGGTACATTTGAGAGGCCAGCCTGGTGGCGTAATGGTTAAGTTCAGACGTTCCACTTCGGTGGCCCAGGGTTCACAGGCTCAGATGCCAGGTGCAGACCTAGCACGGCTCATCAAGCCATGCTGAGGTGGGGTCCCACATTAAAAATAGAGGAAGACTGGCATGGATATTAACTCAGTAACAATCTTCCTCAAGCAAAAAGAGGAAGATTGCAACAGATGTTAGCTCAGGACCAATGTTCCTCACACACACACACACACACAAAGTACATTTGTTTTATGTCAAGAAATGTACATATCTATGCATAGAATACAACACCGGAGGATATATACACATATATATATCATTTAATATATATGATATTAGTCCATCTACACTTTATTTTAGAACTTGGTAAGAAGTAAGTATACAACTTTTTGTCCCCAAATAATTATCCCAGCATTATTTATTGAATAATTCACAATTTTCCCACCAACTTTATATGCCACTTTAATCAAATCCCGAATACTTAGGTCTATACAATCCATTATGTTCTTTCGATCTGTATGTTTTGGCATGTGTCACACTGTTAATTGTTGTGCTGTATATAGTATGATATAAAATCTGAAAGTTCAAGTTCCCTTTTGTAAAAGTTATTCTCACTTTTCAGTATTTTAAGTGCCTTTCTGCTGTTTTATTCCTTCAGGTAGAATTTAGAATAATCTTGTAAAATTTTTAAAGACTATATTGAGATTTAGATTGTAGTTACATTATATTTATATATTTTTGGGGGGATTTTAAGAGCCTTGAATACTTTAATAGGCTTTCTAAAAGTTGCCTCGTTTATATATTCTAAAAGGCCTAGATAAGAGAATTCAAAATGCATTGTACTTCTGATTTTCTTTTTGAAAAAACTGTCGTGACCTTTTAAAATTCGGAGTTCTTCATTTGATGTTCCCACTAGATTTGTTTTGTACAAGGTTCTCCTTTATTTCCAACAGCATGGATAATGCAGATTTGTTCTGCCAATATAACTTTATTTGAATAGTCTTTATCTCTATTTATTTCGAATGTGTGATTGAGTTTCTGACAAATTTTATGAAAGCCACGTCCTGTATTCATTTGGATCCCAGCTGTACCGCAAGAGAGAAGGCAAAGAGCACATGTTTGGGAATTGGGCTCCCCCTGCTGGCAGGTTTAGCACTTTGTAATGCATCTTATTCTCAGTTTTGCAATCCAATTCTGTTTTATCACATACTGAATCTAAGAGACTGAAGCGTCTGCTAACTCCTCTGCTAGATGGTCTGCGTGGATAAGATTTATTGATGTGAAATTTAAAAGACCATATAATTAATTCTAAAGTGTACAAAGTACAAGTGTACTATCGTTTGAAGACGGTGGTGTGCTGGTAAATGTTTACCAGTCAGCTCTCCGGAAAGCACTGATTTGTGGTATTTGCTAATTTATGTGGTGTAAATACTTCCACCATGGCTCATTTCCAGTTACCAGCGTGAAGCGACTGAACGTGGAGCGGGGAGGAGATGCTCGTAATTGGCTTCGACAAGCCGGCTCCAGTCCACCCCTGGCTGAGGATGTGGGAAGGCTTCAGCTGGATTTTATATTGTGCACAGAATATAAGAGAGGGAAAAGCGCATAGGCGAAAAACGTCAAGCACTTTAAAGTTAGACAGATCCAAATTTAAATCCTGCTTCTCTGCTTTCTGAGCACTGTGTTCGTTGAATTTAAATGTTCTTGTCTCTAAAATGAGTTGGTAATACCTGTCTTGCAAAAATTAAATAGGATAATGTATATAAATCACCTCAAGAGAAGATATATTTCTAATAAAAGGCAAGTTAACTATTTACATACACACAGAGGAGGACGGACCGTCTGAACTAGAGTAAGAGATAATCAGACACAAAGATGCTTACCACGTCCTGAAATTGGAGCTGTGACACTGAACAGATACTCATGTTCTCTGTACCCAGCCCTAAAGGACCGGTGACCCGCAAGTGGGTCCTTTTGCCCAGATCCGCTGCCGCCAATAGAACAAGACTAGGTCGGAATAGCACAGCAGAAACATTATTCATCCGTCAAGGAACAGAGGAGGCGGAGCTCATGCTCTAAAACACCTCCTCCCCTCAACGGAAGGTGAGCAGGATTCTTATGAGACGTGAAGGGGGAGGGCTCTCCGCGTCATCGCTCGGGGCAGGGGCATTTGGGGAATGCGCAGATCTTTCTTTCTGGCACACGGCACGTTTTGCATATGTTTCCTCTGGTCCACGGCACCCCATCACCATCTTAGTTTGGACCGGTTGTGCAGTTTGGCCATCTGGTAACGTTCCCTCTTGGTTCCTATAAACACAGCTTAAAACAAAGCGTTTGACGTGGAAAATGTTTTCGGGACTTCTCTGGGTGGCGTGATCTCAGAGCGTTTCTAGTGTAGGAAGAGTCTGCTCAGTTGGCTGTGAGGAAGTCATTCTGATTATAATTAGAGATACACCCTGGAGGAGTGTGGAGCAGTAATAGCAGATAAATAATATTATATTTTGGTTTTGGTTTCCTGCGTAAGAGGCAAGACAAGGCCATTGATTGTCTAATGGTGGAGAACAGAGAGTTTTGGGATGCCTGGTCCTGGAGCAATGGCAGAAGGAGCAAGACGCACCTGCCTCCTTGTTGTCTCCTGTCGCTGGGCCGGATTTATTTCTAGTCCTTTCTTTCAGTAGGGGTAGTCTTTTGCAAGCTCTCCGTTTCTGTAGGCCTCTTGGTTCCAACTCACGACCTTGCGAAGACCCAAGACTTCATTCATCTCCAGTCTCTGTTCTGATGTTGAAAGAGATGCCCTAGGGAGCCGAGGACAAGCAGACCGCTAGATTATAGAGACGAAGGGCCCGGCAGCCGCTCCACGGCCCAGCCTCTCCGGGATTTCCTCAGAGGGCTCCAGGGAGTTCCGTCGGGAACTGAGAAAGGCTCGCCAAGCTCAGTCACCTGCCTGGTCCTCTGTAATTTAATTTCTCCACAACATTAAACTCACAGGATATCAAAATATCTTTTTCCCCCTCTGATAACTGCGTTCTGGGAGCCAGGAATGGGTTTCCCAGATCCTTTTCCCTTGGAGCATTTCTAGCTGGAGATGCATGTAGAATACCAACACGTTTTTTTAAAGCTTTGTCTTTTTAATAAAAAATAAACTGTCGGTGACAAGCAGTTTTCTGAATCCCAAAATAAAGGAAAGGGGAGAGGAGAGAGGTCAAGAGTCAGCCAGAGGAAAGGCGTGAACAAGGCCCAGATTACCCCAGGGCAGATACCAGCACAGTCGGCCCCAGCTGAAGCAGGAAGGAAGGCAGTCAGACTTCAGAAAAGACTTCCCGGGAGTCAGAGATGCTTGACTGACAAGGGGAGCAGGAGAGGGCAGCTCACTGCAGAACCCTAGAGACCCCTGAAATGAAGCAATACGTTGGGGAGCTGCATGGAGCTGTCTGCCACCTGACAGCTGCCTTTGGAAAATCTGCCCCCAGAAGGTAGCTCTCAGGAGCATGCGCACAGGGATCCATTTTTGGTCTCAAATCTGAGGGGCCCATAGGCCGAGCCAAACACTGACATGTGCCTTTATTTCAAAGCTGTCAGAAGAGAGAGAAACGTACTTAGTGCATCCAATTTTAGCTCTTTGTAATTGGGGTTCCAACCAAGTAGAAGGTAGGTTGTTATTTTTTAAAAGAGAATTTTTTCATTTAAAAAATAGTTTCTTTAAAAGCTTTTAGAGGAAAGGTTTCAGAAAATGTCAGAGAGGCCTCTTGAAGGAAAAAAATTAGTTCGTATATTTGTATATTCCTCTTATTCTTTGTTTTAATTGGAAGCTGAGCTTGGTAGATTTTTAAAAAGCATTTAGCAAAATTTTGCCTTGGGGCTTTGAGCAGCTATTTTTCTGGCTTATTTTGTTTGAAAAGTTTGTTGTTTTTGTTTAGAAACTGAGGCTAGAGGACTTTAAACAAAATTTAGTTTCCAAAAAGGCCCTCCTTTTTTTCGTTTTTCCTACTTCAGGTCCAGAAATGTGGTGGACTATTTCTATAAAGACGCATTTTTTACTTTTGGACTTTAATTAGTTTGTTTTTAATTGGAAACTGCGGCTGGGGGATTTCCACATGAGTTTTTTAAAGCCATGTCTAAATTTTACAGCAGAGTCTTCCTTGCTATTTTTATTCTTTTCTTTTCTTTCTTTCCTTTTTTTTTTTTTTTTTTGGTGAGGAAGATAGACCCTGAGCTAATGTCTGTTGCCAATCTTCCTCTTTTCGCTTGAGGAAGATTGTCCCTGAGCCAACATCTTACTAATCTCCCTCTGTTTTATATTTGGGAGACCACCACAGATTGGCTTGATGAGCAGTATATAGGTCTGCTCCTAGGATCCAAACCCATGAAATCTGGGTCCACGAAGCGGAGCTCACGAACTTAACCACTACACCACTGGGTGGGCCCCTAATTCTTTTTTATATTAGATTTTAGTTTTCCTAGCTTTTGTCTGTTACTTTGTTTTATGTTGGAAACAGTGGCAAGGGAGCTTGAAACATTATTACATGTTGAAAACCCTTTAAAAGCCACTTAAAAATTGTACAACCAGCCTTTAGGCTGCATATTTCTGCTGTTTTTGTTTTACTTTAAAGCAGAAGCTTTTAAGTGCATGTTGTATGTTTATACCATATGGTATTTCAGTGTGAGTTGTGTTTAAATTCATTCAGTCTCTATTTTATTCAACACATATTTACTGAGCTCCTCCTCTGTGCCAGGTTCTCCTCTGGGCTTTGGGGCACAGCAGTGAACAAAATCACGTCGCTGGCCTCATGATGCTTAGACTCAAGTGCTTGGTAGGACACTCTGGGAGTCGGGGCAGGGTTTGTGGGTGGGCAGGAGATGGCAGATGAAGGGTTTGAGAGTCAGCGTTCAGGTGGAGCTGGAATTGGGGGCGGGGTGTAGTTGTAGAGTTGGGGTAAGGGGCTTTCACCAAGAAGAGTGGGCTACAAATGGGAGACAGAGGCAGAAAGGAGGGAGGCTGGGTTTGGATAATTGGACTGGGGACTAATAGGATCAGGGTTTTACTGGACATCATCCAGTGAATGATGGGTAGAATGCACCCCCATTTTTACAGGTAGGATGTCCCCTTCATGCTGACTAGACAATAAACATGTAGAAATGCAGCACCCTCCCCCCCCATACACACACACGTATAGGAGGGTGGGGTAAATTCATTCATTGTTTCTTTTGACAAATATTTACTGAGCTCCTACTCTGTGCTGGGTACTTATCCAGGCTTTGAGATATGGCAGTGAGCAAAGCAGACAAATCCTTGGCCTCATGATGCTTTAATTCAAGTGGGTGTATATCTAAATAAATACTTTAAAAATAATGCATAACTGAGCTAGAATCAGGTCTGGAAATTAAGACCAAATAATACTGATGCTTTCAGGGATGTGGGATGTGAGGCTCAGCAGTGTAGGGAGTTGAGTTTGATGCTTGAGTGGGGGTAGGAGATGAGACTCTGGGTCCATGCAAGGAGAGTTATAACTGAGATCCCTTTGAAAAGCCTTGACACTTAGATTGGACCAGAAAAAAATCCACGCGTTGGCACAGAGAGACAACAAGGAAACTTATCTGCCTCAGTGTGGGGATCTGTAGGGAAAAAAATTCAGCCCTAAGTATCAAAAGCCACAGACCAGAACCTCACCTGAATTTAGGATGTGAAACTGGAACAGCCAAGTCATCTGGGAAAAAAGTTTAGAACCATTAGCAGGAGCAAATGTAACACTGCACTAAACTGATGTTCCCACAACCCTTGTGACAGAAGATTCTCACAGAAAACCAAGCCCTGACAAAAATAAGCTCGTTATAAAAAATGTCAACTTGCAAGAGGAAACAATGAGTGAGAGTCAACAGAAACAACAGAGGGTGAGTTTACAATTCTGAGAAGTCAGTTTAATGGAATAACAATCTGAAAGAGAATATAAAGAAAGCCTGTTTAAAATAAAGGTATGAAAAGAGAACCAAAACTTTTAGACCCTGTGATAAAAGGGCAGGAAGCTTTGCAAAACAATCAAATAGAAATTCCAGAAATAAAGAACACAGACATTTAAGGTTAAAAAAAACCCTGGGGGGCCAACTTAGTGGTGTAGTGGTTAAGTTTGGTGCTCTCTGCTTCGGCAGCCTGGGTTCACAGGTTCAGATTCCGGGTGCAAACCTGCACCACTCACCAAGCCATGCTGTGGTGGTGACTCATATACTAAAATAGAGGAAAATTGGCACAGATGTTAGCTCAGGGCCAATTTTCCTCACTAAAACAAACAAGCAAAACAAACCTGTGGAAAGTTAGATTAGACATAATCAATGAAAAAATTAGTGAACTAGAAGATAAATGTGGGGGAAATTATCTATAAAATAGATGGAAATATTAAAGAGAGGTTAAGAGATATGGCAATTAGAATGAAAAATTACAGATACATATAAAATGAGTTTTAGGGAGGAATGATAGAGAGATAAAATGCTCACTACAAATGATAAAAGGAGCTGTTCATCATGAAGATACATTTCTAAACTTGTGTGAACATAATGATAAAGAAAATATTGTCATAATTACCAAAAAGAATTGTAAAAAGACAGTAATTTTTGGAGTCTTAACCTTCCATAGCATGTGCTATTTGATAGATTAAGCAGAATCAAAATTATAAGGTTGTACAGTAGTCCTCTCTTATCTACCAGGGATATGTTCCAGGACCCCCAGTGGATCCCAGAAACCACAGATAGTACCAAGCCCTATAAATAATATGTTTTTTCCTATATATACATACCTATGATAAAGCTTAATTTATAAATTAGGCACAATAACAGACTAACAATAATAACTACTAATGAAGTTGACCTTGAGGCCATTAGTAAGTAAAATAAGGGTTACTTGAACACAAGCACGGCCGTACTACAACAGTCAATCTGTTGGCTACTAAGTGACTGACAGGCAGTTAGTCTATACAGTGTAGATATGCCAGACAAAGCGATGGTGTACGTCCCAAATGGGACAGGGTGGGACAGAGTGAGATTTCCTCACGCTACTCAGAAGGGTGCACAATTTAAGACTTATGAATTGTTTATTTCTGGAATTTTCTATCTAATATTTTCAGACCACAGTTGACCGTGGGTAACTGAAACCATGGAACGCAAAACTGTGAATAAGGGTGGACTACTGTGGAATACATAAAAAACAAAAGACGGGCTGGATTTATTGAGTGTGTACAGAGCTGAGCCCTAGAGAATAAATATTCTTTTTAAGTACTCTTGAAACATTTACAAAAATTGACCATATGTTTGGCCAAAAGGCAAATTGCAAAATATCCAAAGAAAAATAACAAAAACATCATGGTGTCTTAATGCAAGGCTTCAAAATTAAAAATAAAGAAAGTGATAACTCCACCAAACAATAAAATGCCAAAGCGATTTAGACATTTTAAAAGCATGTATCTAGGTAATTCACAGATCAAAGCAAATTTTGTATGAAAAATGAGAAAATATTTAGATTGTATGACAATAAAAACATCACATATAAAAACGAATATGATGCAGCTAAACCAGTACTTAGAAGGAAATTTAAAGCTTTACATGCATGTTTTAGGTCATTTTTGGCCAAACATAAAGAGAGATTATCCTCTTCTTTACAGACTCAAGTTAATTAATAGGTTCTTTTAAAAAGACTCTCTATTATAAAGCATTTCAAAGATGTGAAAGTAGAAAGGATGCTATAATGAACCTGCATGCACCTACGATCCAGCTTCCATAGTTACCACTCATAGCAGGTCCTGCTTCGTCTATATCCCCACTGCCCCCTCGCACATACCACTGGATTATTCTGAAGCAAATTACTGGCATCATATCATTTAATCAACAAGTATTTCATTATGCATATCTAAAGATAAATACTCTTTAGAAAAAGAAGAAAAGTATAACCACAATATCACAATCACACCTAAAATCTTTTTTTTTTTTTTTGAGGAGGAGGATTAGCCCTGAGCTAACATCTGCTGCCAATCCTCCTCTTTTTGCTGAGGAAGACTGGCCCTGAGCTAACATCCCTGCCCATCTTCCTCTAGTTTATATGTGGGACACCTACCATAGCATAGCTTGTCAAGCGGTGCCTGGCCGCACCCAGGATCCGAACCAATGAACCTCGGGCCACTGAAGGGGAATGTGCGCGAGCACTTAACCTCTGTGCCTCCAGGCTGGCCCCCTAAAATCTTTTTAGTAAGGATTTCCTAAAGTAATCAAACATTTAGGCAATTGTCCCATAACTGATCAGATTGTGACACCACACTCTGGGTGGCTCCCCACCATACCCCTGCAGATGGCTACTTTTCTCTGCTGCATTTTATGTCTTTTTTTTTTTTTTTAAGATTGGCACCTGAGCTAAAATCTGTTGCCAATGTTTTTCCTCCTTTTTCTTTTCCCCAAAGCCCTCCAGGACATAGCTGTATATCCTAGTTGTAGGTCCTTCTGATTGTGCTGTGTGGGATGCTGCCTCAGCATGGCTTGATGAGCAGTGCTAGGTCTGTGCCCAGGATCTGAACCGGCAAAACCCTGGGCTGCTGAAGCAGAGCATGCAAACTTAACCGCTCAGCCATGGGCCGGTCCCTGCATCTTGTGTCTTTAGGATTGGCTTGTTCAGGAAGGGAAGGAATGGGAGAGAAACTTTCTTATTCTCTTTTTAATGTCTGCAAGTAAGCATATTCTTGTGACAAAGGTAATAATACAAAAACTCTAGAGCTGTGCTCCAATCTGAACAGCTTTTTTGAATCTCGTAGAATAGGACAAGGTATGTGAAATTTATAAAAAGAAAGAACTCTACAAAAATGATATAGAAAACATTTATGTCTCAATAAATTGAGGGGGAGAAATGGAAGTCACTAGCCATATGTGTCTATTTAATTTTAAATTTAAGTTAACTACAATTAAATAAACTTTAAGCTTCAGTGCCTGAGTTGACCAGCCACATTTCAAGTGCTCAATAGCCACATGTGGCTAGTGGCTATTGAATTGGGTGGTATACATTGTAGAATATTTGCATGACCATAGGAGGCTGTGTAGAATAGCTCTTTTTGACTTTCCTACTCTAATTATAATTTATATTAAATTATCTCCTGGAAGTAAAATGGCCATAGCCTTGCTTTAACATGATCTTCAGTGAGAATTTACCAAATTCGTACATTCACAAATGAAAAAAAATGTCTCATGGAAAATGTGCTGCACAAAGTTGTCTAAATTCCCTTAACACAATGAGAAAATGATGAAGAATCAAAAATTAATAAATTAAGTGATTATATCCAAAGTAAGAAAGAAAGAACTATGGAGTAAATGCAAAGAGAAAAATGAAGCAAATGATGAAGTCAAGAAAAAAATCAATAGAAAAGATAACCACCAACTTTTGTTCTTTAAAAAGATTAATAAAATACACAAACTTTAGCAAGATCAGTCAAAAAGAAAAGAAAGAAAGAGAAGGCATTCAGCTAAAGAATATTTTGTAATGAAAAAAGTGGCATAATTGTCAATACAGTAGCAGGTTTTACAAAAGCGTAAAAAAATACCATGAACAACTTTATGGGAAATAAATTTGAAAATGTAGACAAAATGGGTTATTTCCTAGAAAGACATGACTTACAAAAATAGTTCTTGAAAAAATAGAAAGCATCAGCTTAGACAATTTAATAGGTGAGTTCTTTTTAAAATTTTTAATGGAAAATATAATCTCAGTATTTTATAAATTGTGGCACTGAGTAGAAAAAAGAGGGAGTGTCTCTCTTCATGCATCTTAAGAGGCTGAAATAACCTTAATAACCAAACTGGTGTAGGGGAAGCAGAACCAGACCTCTACCCTATAGTCTTTCTGGCTGATCTAAGAATTAAATTGATGTGAGACAGAATAACAGGAGAAAATCAAACAAAGTTTAATAACTTGTGTACATGAGAGAAACCCAGGAAAACTGAGTATCTCGCCAAAATGGCAGAAGCCACCCTTTTAAATACCATCTTCAGCTAAAGACAAAGGAGGATGCTGGGCATAGTGGTTTGGGACTTCAAAGGGGAAGAAGGCAATCTACATGGAGATGGAAAAGCAAATGTTTGCTGGGCCATCTGTAGACAATGAGACCCAAGAGAGAACTTTAATAAAAATAGGCTTGCTAGTCCCTTCCTGTCTGCTAAACCTAGTTTATATTATACTATAGTTCTCTTAACAGTATTAGCTCCTTCCTGGAACAGGCCTTCTATCTTAAATTCTTTTAGGCAGTTAGGGGGAAGGTCACAGTTTCTTTCAGAGTCTTTTGTTCTTAAAAACAATCAAGACAAAGAGATACATTTTGGGGTGGCAATTTCTGATCTCCCACACTAGACAAAAACAATAAAGAAGGGAAAATTATTGGACGATCTCACTTTTGAACAGAGATGAAATAAAATATGTCACCTAAATCCAATATGGCATTTTAAAAAACTCATCAGGAACCAGTAGAAGTTTTCTCAGGAAAGCAAGATAATACATCTTTAGAAAATAGAAAATTCATCACATTAATGAATACGGAGAAAATTAATAGAATCGGGAAAATCATTATACTAAACTTCAACAGCCATTCATGATACAACCTTCAGCAAACCACGAATAGAAGAATCTTCCTTAACTTGTTAAAGCATATCTGTGAAAAACCTACAACAACTTGCTGAAATTTTAAAAGTACTTCCTCTAAGGTTAGAGGTCAGACAAGTTGCCCATCTCCATTTTTAGTCAACATTGTACTTTAGCTTGTTAACACAATAAGACATTAAAAAATAAAATAAAAGGGATAAGGATTGAATAGAAAGAAGCAAAATTATCATCAAACATCTATGTTTGGCTACTTAGAAATTCCAAGTGACTATATTGAGACTGTCAGAATTTATGAGTTCACCAATGATGCTAGAAACAAAACAAATACACAAAAACCAACAGCATTTTAAAACACCAGCAGCATGCAATGACAAACCATAACTCAAAACAGAGATAGTATTTATAGTTAGGAACAAAACTAAAATGTATAGAAGAATAAAGCCAACAAAGTATGTCCAGATGATTTTTTTTAAAGAAAATTATAAATACTTATTAAATGGCACAAAATAAAACCTAAATGAATGGTATTGAAGACTTATTATCATATAGACCACAATTCTCCTTATGTTAAGTTAGCAACACTCCATAATTTCAGTGAAATTTCCATCGGAATCTGAACAGGATTATTTTTATTTGTTTATTTTATAGAATTTGATGAGGTGATCCAAAAATTCACATGGAAGAGTGAAAGACTAAGAATAAGCAAGACTTTGAAGAAAAATAAGAAGAACAAGAAATTCATTGAGCCAGGCCTGATGGCATAGTGGTTAAAGTTTGGTGCTCTCCACTTCAGTGGCTGGGGTTCAGTTCCCCATTGCAGAACCACACCATTCATCTGTCAGTACCGTTGCAGAACCACACCATTCATCTGTCAGTAGCCATGCTGTGGTGATGGCTCACATAGAAGAACTAAAAGGACTTACAACTAGAATATACAACTATGGACTGGGGCTTTGGGCAGGAGAAAAAAATGAGGAAGATTGGCAACAGATGTTACCTTAGGGTGAATCTTTCCTAGCAAAACAGAAAAGAAAAGAAAGAAAGAAATTCACAACACAACACAAAGATCTGGATTAACTATAAAGCTTTGGTTTATTAAAACCATGTGATGTTGTCATGGGAATAAATGTGTACCCAGAAAAGAGGGCAGAGGAACAGAACTCTAATGCCCCCTCTGTAAATGTCTATAATGACAGAGAGGACATTATATAAATTAATTGGGAAAGGATACAGCATTGAATAAATGGTGCTAGCCAGACAGAGAAAATTAAATTAGATTCCTACTGTATCCTGGCCACAAAAACAAATTCAAGATGGATTGAAAACTTGTAGGTGAAAAGCAGAACTGATGCTTTTAGAAGAAAACATAGGAGAACAACATGTTTACCACATTGCAGGGGTGGAAGAATTTCTTAAGACCTCCAAAGTACAAACCATAAAAGAAAAGATTTAAATTTAAGCCTTCTGATGAGAAAAGATGCTCAAAAGTGAAAAGCCAGGGCATGTGCTTGGAGAAGCTGTATGCGACCTAATAACCAACATCAGATTATATAGGTTGCCAGTCACCTCCTCACATATCTTTGTCAGAATGTCATCTTTTCAATGAGCTCCTAACTGGCCATCATGTTTAAAACTGCAACCTTCCCACCTTGACATGCTCTATCTCCTTTCCTTGCAGTATTGTTCTCTGCAGGAATTAACACCTTCCAATCTGCTGTACAGTTTACAACCTTACTTTATTTCTTGTTTGATTCTCCTTGCAAGAACGTGAGCACTATGAGGGTAAGGATTTTTTTCTGTGTGATTTACTGCTACATTCCTGGCACCCAGAATAATTTCAGGCCCATAGTATGTGTTCAACAGATATTTGTTGAATGAAGGAATGTATCTGTATTTGTATTCATCATTTTTTAAAAAAAGTCCTCCTAATAAATAGAAAAATTCAAATAACTCGATATGAGTGGGCAAAGTATTTGAGGAGTAGTTCACAGAGAAAGAAACCCAAATGGTCAATAAACATGAAATAGTCAATCCCACTAGAAATCAGCACTTAAACTAGTAATTAAAGCCATAAGATTCACCAAAAGTAATATATAAGTTAATGTGAAGTGTTGCTGATGAGGCTGGGCAACAAGAACTCTTATCATCCGATAGAAGTGTAAATTGGTACAACTGTAGAGAAGAGTTTGGCAATAAGTTGAAGTAAGCTGAAGATGTGCACACTTAGCATTTCAGTAAGTCCCCTCTAAATGTAGAAAGAGGATATGCACAAATACAATTTATGTAAGTTTGTAAAGGTAAACAGTAGTGTGAGCAATCCTCACGGTAGCTTGGCCCCTGATTTAATACCATCAGCCATTGGCACCTGCCCTCCTTATCAAGTCCTCCTCTTGGCTTTACTAACCTTATGGTAACAAGACCGCATATTTTACATGGTTCAATTTTGGGGTCTCTATTTATATTGCTTCTTGTTATATACATATATGATAAACATAAATAAAAAAGAAGAATACAAGGAAATGATGTGCTCCAACTTCAGGAGAATGGTTATCTCTGGGAGGAAGGGAAAGGAAAGACCTGGGTGGTGCTCTGACTATATCAGCAATGTTTATTTCTTGTAAGAAGGCAAAGAGATTGCCGAAGCAAATCCAGCAAAATATAAACATTTCCTTAATTTTCATGGTCGGTATAAAGTCTGTTCCATTATTTTTCTGCTTTAAAATAGCTCATAATTAATAACTAAGAACAAAAAGAAGGAAAAGGAATGAAAGATAGGCCAGCACTGGTCTTAGAATGAGAAGTAAATACAAAGCGCATCTCTGCTGCTTTCTCGATACAACCTTGGGAAAATGGCATCATTGTCCTGGGCATCTTTTCTCCTCTATAAAACAGGCTGACGATCCTTGGTCAACATCAGTGTTTTTCAAACTTCAGTCATTCTGTTCTGCTTCAGGATTTTTGCCAATATTCCCTTATTGCCTGTGCTATTTGCTGTCTCAATGCAGAGCCTAAAGCTATCTTCCATCCTTCTTGTGATCCACTACTCTTCTTTGGAAAGCATGGCTCTATTGTAGTGCAACTTGTGGACGAAACGAGGCTCCATATGTGAAAACAATCATGTGTGCACATATTAAGCATTCAATAAATATAGTAGATGTGTGTTGGATCTTAATCTACGTATTTTGTGTTATAAGTTACTTCCCATAATTTAAAAGTATTTATCCAATCCTTCTAATTTTACATTTTAAAAATCTGTGATGATATTAACCTAGGAAACCATGCTTTTGGGTTTTCTTCCTTATTTTTTTCTCTGCGCTTAGATACAGTAAATATTTCTCCTACAGTCTTATTTATAGCATTGATTTTGTAATGATAAATTTGTTATTCAATTATAAGAAAATGAACGTAACTTGAGAGGTCCTAAGTTGTAGCTTTCGGTGAATAATGAATGATTCTCAGGTGTTCCCAGGTGAGAGGGATCAAAGCCCCACGCATCTCTCCCTACACCCTCCCTTGCTTCTTTCTGGTCCCTACATCTGAGGCTTAGTGATGATTTTTCTGGAGCAAAGGCTTTGAGTGAGGTGAGAAATAAGGAAGCAGTGTCACAGATGATGACTCCAGCTGTAAGTCGAACCACCTTCTCATGAGCATGGATTGCAAAAACCAATCTGTTATATGGAGGCCATTTCAGCCACACCCACATGAGTAAACGCACTTGGGTCTCACACCAGCACCAGCAGGGCAGCGGGGAGCCTTGCTTCCAGGACGGCTGCACAGAGCTCTTGTTGTTTAATGAGGTCCTTTGCTCATGGACTTTCTCAAATAGGCTCCAAGCAAGAGCCGTTTTGGGCTAACATTTTCACTCTGATCCCAGTTTTCAGTGAAGCGACCAGGATACAGATAACTTAACATCCCAAGCACAGCCTGCATTTTGAAGAACAACAAGAAATGTAATCTAAACTCATCTGCTTCTCTCAGGGAAGCCCTTCCTTAAAGGTCTGGCAGGGAAGGGATCTGAGATCTGGAGAACATCTCAAGGTAAATCCTCCATGTTGTCCCTGTTCATCAACAGAATGCATAAGTCAAGAGCTAGCGCCACGTATCGGGGTGGCTCGATCAAAAATATTTTAAGAGTTTACTCTGTACAAGATACCAAACTAGGAGCTTTGGGGCAGGTATGGAAGACCCAGCTACAGCCCCTGATTTCAGAGTTTACACTGTATTAGAGAGAAAGGCATGTGAGGACAAAGTACCAGCATGCACAAGAGATAATGAGAAATTCGTTTCAACGCTTTAAGGGAGATCACAGAACACCTACATACACGATTCACCTCTGAGTAAATGGTAATGATAGTCACTGGATAGTGGCCTAGTTAGTATTCTCCCCACTCACCGTTGGAGTGTTTCCTTGTCTTAGGCATCCTGTGAAGTGCTTTTCAAATGTAACTCCCACACTCCCGAGTCCTTCAGCTTTCTGTGGGTCCCTTTCCTTTAATATTGAGACAGAATGCCCTGAGCCTCCATCCCTCATAATGTACACAATCCGACACATTCCACAATATCTTGGCGACTTTCTAGTGTGTTCGAATGAGGGAGTGAGAGTGGGGTGGTTAGTGTTGCATTCTCCTGCCTCCTCTGCCCAGATTCCTTCTCCCTGATGCTCAGTGCCCCCTCTCAGCTGACCACTGGCATGTTGGTCCTCTTTCTGCCTGCTTTATCCCACTCATGAAACTCTTCCCTTCTTCCTCATTCTCTAAAACACCACTCACACTCATGCGTTATAGCAACAAACGATTCTGAAAGTAAGAGGAAGAAAAGTAAAGGGCATTAAGTACAGAACAGAGTAGAAAACAAGCTAAGATTGAATAGTTTACATCTAACACTTTCTCTTCTTCTTTCCAAAGACCTCTTCCACCTATTCCTCCTTTTCTCCAAATTTCAGGCTCCTCGACCTTACATCCTCTTTCCTCGACTGACTATAAATATCTGGATTTCAAATATTCTACTAAGCCGAGACAATCAGCTCTCTTAGAATTCAGTCCTTTTCCGTGATCTATACTTGTGGGGGAGAAGGATGAGAAAAGTAGCTTTGCCTTTCAGACCCAGAAGACATATCAAGATATTTTCTAAACAAAAGAGCAGTTCTTTCCTTAGGAAATATTCTTCTGTCTTGGCCAGTGACTCAAGTGGAAGCAATCTAAAAATAACACTCTTGCTCTCCCACACTTCACATGCATCCACATATACACCTGGAGGAGGTGATTATTACCCCCACTTTGTAGATGAAGAAACAGGTCTTAAGGAGATTACTGTCCATAATTCACCCAGTTTGTAAGTGATGGTTAGAATCCATACCTATATCTCCTGTCTCTAGAGCCTTATCCACTTGACTACCTT
Source organism: Equus caballus (assembly GCF_041296265.1). NCBI lineage: Eukaryota > Metazoa > Chordata > Mammalia > Perissodactyla > Equidae > Equus > Equus caballus. The sequence continues at coordinate 34,063,646 of NC_091710.1, read as the reverse complement.
ATTTATACATCTATGGTGCAGAAAGCAAGGGCTACAGGCATTCAAGGAAAGTTGAGATACTGGCAGAAAGAAGAGGAAGGGAAATTTCAATTTCAGTTGGAAGAAGAGACACATAAGTGAGAACTGATCCAAACATGAGACTGTAAAGATCTCACTAAGGGATGGCAATGGGTAAAGAGCTTTGGCCATTCGGTGGGGAGCAAAGAGAGAACTAAAATTGGCTTCATGTTTTCCAGTCTGGTGACAAGCATCATTCATTCATCCAACTAACAGGTCAGGCGCTGTCTATGTCAGCCATTGGACAAAAGGTTGGGAACAGTAGCAGGAGTAGAAAAGGGATGAGAAGATGAGGCGTCTACAGGTAGGCGTGAGGAGGCTGCAGTGAGGAGAGCTTCCCCTTGAAATGTCCAGCAGGCAGCAGCAAATACCAAACTCATTTGCCTAAAAGCTGGAGGCACTCAGTGAACACCAGGTGGCAGCATGGACTCGGAAGTTAGAGTGAAGCAGGGCCAACTAATATCTGGTAAGTCTTCTATTTTGCATCTGAAACAGATTAAAACAAAATACCATCATTCTTAGGAGAGTACTTTAAAAAAACTCATAAGTAATATCAACTCATTAAATGCTTGCTTTAACATTTATAAACAATCTTTCCCTTTTGGAGGGGGGTTGTTTCAGTCGAAGGATATGAGTATTAATATTGCTTAGTTTTTGCATAATATAATTTATCAAAATACCCAGCAAAAATATGCTTATGATTAGGGTAACAGTCTTCCAGCTGGACAGTACTCTCAATATTAAATCGTACGTTACCATGTTCACGGTTTATAAGCTAACAGTTACCTATATTGGCAGGGATGAAAATACTGTGGCTGTGAGAATCCTGAGGTTATAATACTGCTAAATGAGGTGGATGTTTTGTTACATAATTAGCGCATTATATTCCTGTGTGTTTCGTGGAGATCTGTTCCTATATTTAGCATAATCCTTCTACCCATTGTTTTCTAGCCCATCCCAGCCCCACCTTCCCTGAAATTAAGCACACTTAATAACCTCTTTGCTCTTGGGTTGTTTCATCTTTTATAGTTAGTTCTCTACCTTCTCACTTCATGTACTCACAAGTCTCCTTACAACACAACAGTGTGCTATTATTAGGGAGGGAACCAGTGTGAGAGCTCAGCAGCCAGCCAGCCTGATGAAGGGAGGCCCGCGCCGAACAGAAACAGTACCTTTATTCCTGCAAGCTAAGTCTTCTATAGCCGCTTTATAAAGATGCAGTTTCTAAGCAATGCCAGGCTCACACTGCGGCTATGATGGTTTGTAAGTCCACGATTTGTATTTTGCTGTGTAGGGTTATTCTTAATTGTTTAGTCAATGGTAAATCGTTCATTCCAGCTGTGAATTTAGTTCTTCTGTAATTCTCTAAACTAATCCATTTGTTGTCCTTGTATAATTCTAAATTATTAAGATTATTCAGGTATTGATCCACAGTTTACCCAGTAAAGTAAAAAAAAAATTAGAAGCTTGTGTTGTAAACAATCCACCCATCAAAACAAGTGTCTATTTCTGGGATTTGGTGGAATTTAATAAGGCAGAAAAAGAAGAGCCAGCTATACACATGGGAAAACTGGCTCAGAAAAGAGGAGGAGGTAGAGGGACAAAAATCCAGAGAAAAACATCAGACCCGCACAGAGGGATATTTACAAAACAACTCTCAGTATCATGAGAGACAAAGAAAATCTGAGGAACTGGTCCAGCTTAAAGGGACATGGTATCTGGATGTAATGTACAAACCTGGATCAGATCCTGCACCAGGATGTGAAGGAAATTATTGGGATAGTGGACAAAATTAAAATATGGGCCATATATATTGTATCAATGCTACATTTCCTGAATGTGATTCTTGTACAGTGGTCATGTAAGAGAATATCCTTGTTCTTAGAAACAGAGGCAGAAGCATTTAAGAGGAAAGGGGCTTAATGTCTGCAACTTATCATCAGATAGCTCAGAAAACACAGAGAAAGAGGTGAAAAATCAAATATGGTAAAATGTTAATACATGTTGAGTTTAGGTGAAGTTTAAAGATTTATGGAAGTTCTTTGTACTATTCTTACAACTTTTCCATACATTTGCAATTATTTTAAATTTAAAAGTAATCATGATAATCATAATAATTCAGTGAAAGGTGACCTAAAACTTCACACCAATTACATTTTTCTGCTTCAGATTAGACTAGCACAGTGGGCCAGTTTTGTCTAACCATCTATGGTAGCTATAGAAATAAATATGCCAGGGTCTGTGTCTAAAGTTTCCATTAAATATCTTTGCTTTAATTATTCACACATTTATTTGTTATCTAATATGCTATTAAGGATTCTTTTTTTACCGAAAAGTTATCAGGAAACTATAAAGACTTTCTTTCTGAATCATTGACAGTAAGTTACCAACCTGATACCCCATAAGGGCAGAAAACTTTAACATGCATTTCTTACAAACAAGGACAGTTTCCCACACAACTACAATACAGCCACCAAAATCAGAAAATTAACCTTGATGTATAATTACCATCTGATCCCCAGATCTCCACCTTGCTAATTGTTCCAATAACGTCCTTTACAGCAAGTGGATCCAGTTCAGAGCCACATAATGGATTTAGCTTTCAGTCTTTTCATTCTCCTTCCCTCCAGAACTGTTGCTCAGACTTTCATGACCTTGGCACTTTTAAAGACTCTAAGTAAGTTATTTTGTAAAATGTCCCTCAGTTTAGGGTCATCTGTTGTTTTCTCAGGATCAGACTCAGGTTATGCATCTTTGGCAGGAGCATCACAGACATGATGCTGTGGTCTTCTCATTTCACACGATGGGTGGCACGTTATTTCCATTGGTCCTGTTCTGGTGATGCTCACTTTGATCCCTGGCTATGGACTGCCAGCCTTCTCCAATGTAAAGTTACTCCTCTTCTCTTTGTAATCAAATTTTGCGCAGAGGGATTTCTCATCAAACTTGTAATTTATTTACTCATTTATTTATATCAGTATGGACTGATGGTTTTCTATTTTATTCAATAGGTTATAATCTCCTAGTATTATTGTTTACTCTAAAGCACAAATTGTGTCAGACTCGGCCAGTGGGAGCCCCTTCAACCTGGCCCTGTGTTTCTTGGACATGTCCCCATCATTCTTTGAGCACTTTCTTAGTTTCTGATGCAAGAAAGGTTTTCCTGTCCCACCTTGTACTTTCTCTGCCCCAGGCCCGGAATCGGTCAGTCCTCCAAGGAAGCTGGTTCCTTTTTGTGAAGAGTGGTGTTGAGAAAACCAGATCGGAGGGCTAGGCGTGCTGCTCACTGTTTATGGATCGTCACTGTGCTCAGACCTCCTCACTGGACAGTCAGGCAAAATATATATGTCTGTGTGTACATTTAAATCTGTTTATATTTCCTTTCTACCTCTCTATGTTGAAAAACCATATGTTCATACTACCAATTCCAACTCAACACCGCTAGGTTCATTTCGTGAGTAAGAAATCTGTCTCCCATTATTCTTTGTACATCTGCTTATTTGATCAATTCTCCAGTATGTGAATGATCTCTGATTGCTGTCACCGCCCACTGTCCCATGTAAATGCTTTTCCCACCACACCTCGGCTCCAACACCCCAAGGTTTGGCTGCCACCTCTGCCTCCTCCATGGAACCCCTGCTGGTGCTCTTAGGGCTTTCATTCTCCAGGCTGCCTCTGCTCTCTGCAGAGACACCCTCTTCACCCAGTCTAGGCTCCGACCCCACACACCAGGCCACTCATTTCTAAGGAGGTCCTTCCTACCCTATTCAGGTTCTAACATCCTCGTTGAGGACACACCCGCAGAGAGATGGCCTCTTCACTCTGCCCAAGGGTTAGAGCTCATTCTTCTTGGAATCACAAATGATTGTGAGCATTCCTTATAAAATCAAGTGAAAATAAGTAGGGAAAGAAAATTTACACGGAGTAAACTGCAACTGAAAACAAAGCAATGTGTTTATAAGCTTAAATAAAGCAAGCTTGAAACAAATTATTTAGTTATCAAATAATAGCCCATTAAGCTTTAAATTCTCTGAACTCAAATCGTGTGACATCTGCCTGAGGAGTGGAGACTTAGAGAGCATGGGATCCGGAGGGTGAAATAGCAGAATCTGCTCTTCCTCTCTTCACAAGACGATGGAATGATTTATGAGCTTCCCAGATGATATCAAGAATTCAGGCAAGGTGCCTCACAGCCTGCTCCTTTTTAATGAAGTCAGGCGTTGATTTTGTTTTTATCATTAAACAGCAATCAGATGCACTGGATCTTTTTTTCTACTGAATGACACATTTCAGTAAATACTGAATGGCCCGGCATTTATTTGAACAGTTAGATATCCAAGATCGCCTGGTGTGGTAGTGACGGGAGCCATATTTGTCTCTGCTCTGTCCCCTGACTTTTGAGTGGGCGTGGATGATGCCATTTGCAAGGTTCCTTTCTGAGCTCCACTCTTGGCTCTTGATCTCTATCTGAACTTCCGGCTTTTCAACAGAGGCAGCATGATGCGCAGGAAAGGAGGGTGGGCTCTGCAGCTAGATGCAGTGTGAAATCTGTTTAGGTAAAGCTTAATTTCCTCATCTAGAGAACAGCATCAAAAGTTACACCTATTCTGCTAAATTTCTGTGAAGATTTGGGGTAGTTCAAATGCGATGGGGGAAATAATTTGACAATTATGTCTGTGCTTTTTTAACTTCTGAATTTCCTAATACGTGGCCTTGGTCCTCCGACCCTCAGGGTACCCATCCGCCCGAAGGCAGGAGATTACCACTTCTATAAAAAGAATACAAAACAAAACTAACAGCAACAACAAAATGACCGATAATGTTCAGTTTCTGTCATTTAAACTATGGTTTAGTTTAGTTTAAGTGAAACAAAACATTTAGAGCTTTAAAAAACATTAGAAATATGGTTTAAATAAAGCAAAACAAAAACCTTTCAGGCAATGCTTTGTCACAAGAAAGGATTAGCTGAATTCACTTATCTTTTTCTTTAGCTTGGAGTTTGAGCTTAGGGGCAGACAGAACAGAAGAGGAGAGAAAGCTGCCCTTTTCCAGCCCTGAGACGATTATATAAAGGACTTAGGGAGAGAGTGAGAGAGAGAGAGAGAGAGGAGAGCGAGATGGGGAGACGGAAGTGCCCTGATTCCTCCCTCTGAAATCTATTATAGAAGTTGAGCGCATGGACTCGTCTTGTTGCTTGTTTGGGACTCAGGGAGGAGGACACCTCATACGTAGCCACATCCCAGACGAGGAACAGTCCATCCAAGTAAATTTGAAGATGCAATGTAGTCAAGTAGAGAAATGGCTTGAAGTGTAGCTTCCCAGGCTACTCTCCTTCCCGTGAGATAAGGACTCTGTGTTGAGGGCCGGTGGACCTGCCATGGGGCTGCTAGGATATGGGAAAGTGACCCACAACAGAGGCTAAGGGCAGACTCTCTGGCCAGGTGACCACGTGGAGGATGAAACAGAGACTCAGAAGTCAGCAGGAGATGGGAGATGAGGAGAAACAGAGCCAGCCTGTGAGAGTTGACTTGTGCTGCCCAGAAGCGTTACCCGAAAGAAAGACCCATGCGTTCATCAGCCCAAAATAGCAGGTTTGGAAGTAGTTGACTAAGCAACATCACTCTAGAGACCAGCAGATGTTGCCAGAACATGCTCCAAATTCAACACAAGACCAGAGTACCCTTTTCCCCCCGAACTCAAGAGGTTATGTGGCCACCCCTTACCACCTTCTACACCAACTACGCCATCTTAGGGAGAAGGCAGAGAGAGAGGGAGTGATCTGAGAGACAGAACATTTTTATCCAAATGAGAAATTTTTTATCCAATGGGATTGTTTTATTTTTTAGGTTGGACTAAGTGTAAACTACACTAGAGGTTTGTTTTGTTTCGTCCCCCTCCCAGAGTCGGGGAAGGGGGAAGTCTATAAAAAGTCTTATCTGGTCACAGACAAAAGCCGATGCCATGCATACCTTACTAAGTCACATGATACTTTTAGACTCAACCCAGTCTCAATGACTTCCATTAAAGTAAGCAGCCAAGAAACTGAAAACAGGGCCTGAACACAGCCAAGTCATGTTCCAAGAGTGGTTATTAACTTCCCATCTGTCACTAGCTCCTGCTGCCAGCAGTGAAGAGTGTGCTGCCCATGGCCCAGGATGGGAGGCTAGGGGAGAGCAATGGGCTCCATTTCCTTCTTTGTTGATCGTACCCAATCAATAAGCTTCTTTTCCATTTTTTTGAGGGTGTGATGTTAAGAGTGCTGAATATCATGAAAACAAGAGAAAGTGTTAGGGAAGTTTTGCACAAGCTAATCGAAGACGACTTTCTGCACCTCTGCCCATGCTGGGCCAACAGTATCAGCCATTTCATTTCCATAACTTTCAGAAAATGATAACAGGGACATGCCTATATGTCATATCTGAGTAGAAAACTTACCTTGTAAATAGAGTCCTGTGCCCAACTGAATTCTTAGAACTTGGACCAAAGGAAGAAAAAACAAAACAAAACCAAACAGGAGAGGAGAGTTCTGAGCCTAGATGTTTACTTTGTACCACCTGGAACAGTATCGTACAACCTCAGTGACTCAGCCTGTGAAGTTACTTTGCCAAAACAATGCCTTTAACCGTACTTGGAACATTATTTGTGTTTAATTTTAAATGAAACTGATTAGAAGGGTATATGTTTTATTTACCAACGAGGCCAAATTGCTCACTAGTGTGAGCTGTGTTTCTGCCCCAGCTTTGCAGGTGCCGAAGTCTACATAAAAAAACCTCTAATTCTGAAGGGAAAATAGGAATTTTCCTTCTCAAAGAGGAAATAGGAATTTTCCTTCTGGCAGGTCCCTTTTTGGTTAATTTGATAAGTATTAGGAAGAAAAAGGTTGGCCATGTTATCAGGAAGAAAGTATTATTAGAGATGGCATTATATCCTGAAAACATTTAATACCCTGCGTTCCGGTCTCCAACACGCCATCTGGAGCAGCTACTTAGGGAAAATTACAGAAAATTGATAGGAATATAAAAAATTGCCTCACTTAATTTATTAACAAAGAAAACTCTCTTGATGAAAAATAGCATTTCAAGCGTCATTTGCGAAGCATGATCTGACAGATAACAAATATAGACAATGAAGAATCACAAGCTCGAGTTTCTCATCAGAACCACCATCACATCTGCACTATTAGGAGTCAGGGACCTTCTCAGAGACCGATTTCCCTTTATATGAAATAGAGATAACTTTTTAATAAAGAAAAATCAGCTAAAATGTCTTTTGAAGCGAAGATTTAAAAACTAACTATCAACTCCTCTCTCATACTTTTTTCCTATATTTTCTGGCTTAAACAAGGATGAAGTGTTCTGAGTAATTAAACACTGTGTTTATAAAGTCTCAGACAAATAAACTTTCATTACAATAAGCTTGTTTCAAAAAGCTTCTCGTGTTTTCTACCAATTAGATTAAGATGAAAAAAAAGATTAGAATGCTTAAGAAATGGTTCTCAAAAATAGACAATGGTGAATACACCTGCTGTTTGCTTACTTCTTGCCAGATGCTACAAAAGGCCTGTTAGAAAGTGGGGGAAAATTGCTGGTCTCACAAAGATCATTTCAGCTCTATCCGGGCCCACTGGACAGCTAACACCAGCAGAATCATTTTGGACCAAGAGGGTCAGCAAGATGGTAAGTTCACGGTAAACACTCTCCGTTTTTCCTCTAGAAATGTCTTTGGATTTTTTTACAGTGGGTGGATAGAGGTCAAGTGATGGAAATTTCTTGTGGCTTGATTCATTTCTGGTTTTACTAGAAGAATTACTCACCATTTTCTGTTTGAGAGGAAGCATTCACCATGCTGAAGCCTAGAACTTGCTTAAAAAATAGAAACAGTTCTAACCTCAGACTCATAATTTGGATGCATTGAGTTTTGCAGCTGTATCTAGTTATCTTTTGAAAGTCAGTTCTCTTATGAGTAAATAGATTCTGCAATGTTCGGTTGTTAGGAAAACAATAATACAAGACCAAAGCATTTTTTAAACCGCTTTATTAATGTATTATTGACATATAAAAAGCTGTACATATTTAATGTATGACTTGATGAGTTTGGAAATAAGTATATACCTGTGAAACCATTGCCACGATCTGTGCCATAAACATATCCATCTCCTCCAAAAGTTTCCACTTACCCTCTTTATTTGTTATTATTATTTTTTGCGATAAAAATGTTTAACATACCTACCCACTCAGCAAATTTTTAAGTGTACAAGACAGTATTGTTAACTATAGGCTCTATGCTGGACAGTAGATTTCTAAGATTTATTTATCTTGTATAATTGAGACTTTGTACCTTTTGACTAATACCTCCCTTTTCCATCCCCCTCCACCAGTGCCTATCAACCATCAGTCTACTCTCTGCTTCTACAAGTTTGACTATTTTAGATTCCTCACACAAGTTAGACGACAGCATCTTTTAAAGTTAATTGATCATGTGGTGGTAAATTAGGAGAAAAGTCTAGACAAAACATAGAAACAAAGATAATTGTAAATCCAATATATTTTGGTATAACCAAATTCTATGACTTAGGCAGATAATAAGTGGTGCACATTCTGTCTAAAACAAAATTTTCTGAAAGAATTGTGTTGCATCCAATTTTTTTTTAACATGGCTCAAACTATTACATGGATCTGTAAGGAATGCCTATGAGGAAGGCTATGTACTTACTTCTTTGCCTTTTCTGGGTCATATTTAGGAATTGATCCCATCTAAGGGAGAAAAAATTCATCCTCTGTTGATCCCTAGTACGGGATGGTAGTGATTGAGCAGCTTCAAGCTGGATCCCATAGTGCCGTTGACCCGCCGCCCTGCGCCCTGACATACCTGCTGGCTTCCTTTACGTCCGTCACATGCACAGTCCCTCAGTCCTCCCCACTCCCACCTCTGGGTAAGTCATTCACTGACGCCTGTGACAAACGTTATTTCATAGCCAAAAGCACTCCATCATTGCACAGAGAAGGTCCTTTTCAGGGCATGGGATACTATTTAGTGCAAAATGTGCTTTGATATCTTCAAAGATTAAATGCTATTTCATCACTATCTGACTTCAAAGTCCCAAGCCATCTAAGAGCTTCTGTGATCTGGTCTCAACATTCCTTTCCAGCTTGTCTCCAGCACCCTCTCACGTTATCCCACACTTTCGCACAGCTGGAATACGAGGGGTTTTGTTTGTTTGTTTGCGTTGCTTAATACCCCCACATTTTAAAAATTTTCTTTGCAAAATTTTCCTTCTCTTTCAGTTTTGTCTATTTGTATTCCACCCTTCTTCCAAGCTGCATTTAAATGGCATTTCCTCTGGCCTTCCCTGAGTCTCCACCAGCCCCTAGCTAGATGTAATCTCTCCTTCTCCTCTGCCTTCTGATACTAGTTAGCTAGTACATCTTTTAGAGAGACTTTATCACATTCTAGTTCACTTTGTTATTCTTTGCAATTCTCATCTTCTCTAACAATAATGATAACATAATGGGAACTACCATTGTTTCGAGGGCTCACCGTGTTATAGACACCGTGCCAACTGGAGCTTTATTCCAAATGACTCTAGAAAGCAAGCATTATGATTTCTATTTTACAAAGGAGCAAATTGAGGCTTACAGAGCTCAAAGCAGAGTGGCCCAAGAGCACAGGGCGAGCCAGTAGGACTCAGTAAGACTTCAGTCCAACCAAGTCCAGAGCCCATTCTCTTAGCCACTGCCTTATTACTGGGTCAGGAAGGTCTTTAAAAGGGAGATGAAGCAAACTCATAGTTACTCAACACCTAAACTGTGCCTGGCACTGGAGCAGGGGCTTGCGTGTACATTATTTCATGTATCTGTGAGTTCCACTGTACCATCCACACTTTGCAGCTGAGATAACCCAGCTTCCCCATAAATATGTTTTCTGAAAGGGAACTAGCAGTGCATTTCACTGGTGAACGATTGAGAGCCAGAATATATAAACACGTCCTCTAAGTCAGCGAGGAAAATAATAACTACCCTATAGGAAAATGGGTGAAAGATACGAACAGGCAATCAGTAAAGAAGAAACTGGAATGAACAAAAACATACGGTGTGATGCTCAGCCTCATGAGAATGAGGGAAATACCAGTTAAGGCAAGGAGATGCCATTTCACACCCTTCACCTTGACAGAAAATAAAATGCCTGACAACCCCAAATGTTGGGGTAATGAGAAGTTTCGTATACTAGAAGTGGGAGTGAAAATTGCTATAGCCATTTCAGAGAGAAATTTTATAATGCCTGTTTGACCTAACGATTTCGTTTCTATGCATATTCTCTAGAGAAACTTCCCCAACATAATTACAGATATGTTCACTCTAGTAAAGTTTGGGGGTAGATAAACTGTGGTATTGGAAGGTAATGAAATATTTACTGAGTTAAAAAGAATAATCTGGGGCCAGGTGGTGGCATAGTGGTTAAGTTCACGTGCTCTGCTTTGGTGGTCTGGGGTTCACGGGTTCAGATCCGAGATGCAGACTTACATAGTGCTCATCAAGCCACGCTGTGGTGGCCTCTCATATACAAAAAAATAGAGAAGATTGGCACAGATGTTAGCTCAGGGACAATCTTCCTCACCAAAAAAAAAAAAAAACAACAAAAAAAGAATAATTTGTATGTATCAAAAAATAGATGAATCTGGATAACATAATAGTGAATAAAAAGTCAAGTTCCAAAAGTATGCTATTTATGTAAAATTTAAAACACACAAAAATACCCAATATTGTTCATGGATAATATGTATTAAAACCTGTGTACAATATATGTCATAAAAGTATAAAAACATGTTAAAAGTGAAATCGCCAGGTCATGTAGAACATTATAAAATTTCTCTCCAAAATGGCTATACCAATTTTCATTTCCATTTCCAGTATATGAAACTTCCCATTACTCCAACGTTTGAGGTTATCAGGCGTTTAAATTTTTGTCCGTTGGAGGGGTGTGAAATGGCATCTCATTGTTTTCATTGGTATTTCCCTCCGTTCTAGTAAGGCTGAACGTCATGTCACATGGTTACCTATGGGGAAGGAGATAGAGGAATGAGATTAGGGCTTGTATTAGTTTTCTATCTACAGTAACAATTACCATGAACTTAACAGCTTAAACCAACACCCGTTTACTGTGTACAGTTTCTGTAGGTTAGAAGTCCAGGCGGGGCTTAGCTGGGTTCTCTGATCAGGGTCTCACAAGGCTGAAATTAAAGTGTCAATCAGACCATGTTCTCATTCGGAAGCTAGACTAGAAAAGAGTCTGCTTCCAAGCTCCCTTGAGTGGTTGGCAGGATTCCTCCCCTTGCAGCTGCAGAGCTCACGGCAGCTTGTTTTTTCAGAACCAGCAATGAGGAGAAAGGTTCTCTGTTGTTGCAAGTCTCTGATCTCCAGACCTTCTTTTAAGGGGCTTCCTGATTAGATTAGGCCCAAACCGGATCATCTCCTTTAGTAAACTTAAACTCAACTGATCAGGGACTATAACGACACCCACAAAATCCCTTAACCTTTGCCATATAATGTAATCTAATCCAGAGAGTGACACCCCATCACCTTTGCCACATTCTATTAATCAGAAACAAGCCGCAGGCTCTGTGACTCAAAGGGAGGCCACTAAACAAGAGTGTGGGTCTTTGGGTATAACTGAGGGCAAGTCGACCACAGGCCTAGAGCCCTGACTTTGTCCACAATATGTTCTCTCCCCAAAAGACAGAATCTAAATTTTTAACATTTGTTCAATCTTGATGTTGCTTGTGCAGATATCTCTTATGTTGCTTCTGGACCTTTATCATCGAAATAGCTCAAAATGTAAGCAACGAAATTTTTTTTTTAAACTAATAAGTAAGCTCACACAAAGCATAGTTCAAAAGACCAGTAGAAACAGAAGAGGAGGCTGCAGAAAGGGTCAGGCTCGAAGACATCATCGCTTAGTCTGGACACCTGATTCTGAGAGCCCCTGAGTACAGTCTGGATTACTTTTTTTGGCCTGTTTTAAAAACCAGTGGGCCTATGGATCCAATGTCTGTCCTTCATGCCCAATTAATAAAATGCATCTGTGTTATGTTTTTATTTGATGAAACAGGAGATGAGCTCCTTGGTTCCCAACTGCTGATGTTAGTAACTAGACAGCATCTGGCTTATTCTCAGAGTTGCCATCTAAGAGCCACTGCAAATCCAAGAAAATCAGGACTCAAGGTCATTAAGCCCATTTTGGGGCACATTCCTGCAAAACGAAAAGGAACACCTCCTCCAGTAACTTGTTGACAAGGTGACAGAAACTGATCAGGCAAACATCTGGTCAGACGTGGCTTAAGTCTACGGCCCAAACTCTAAAAATGCATTTGCTCTGCTAGCAGTTAGCAAAGCATCACAAGTTTCAACAAGATCTGAACAGACTGGAGGTTTGAATTATATAAACATATTTTGGTGCCAAGAGAAAACACTGTAGAGTGGTTTAAGCAACTCAGAGAATAGAGGGTCTGAGTAAATTTTTAAGCAAGGCATGAGAAACCTGTTGTTTTCTGGAAAATTAAGGAATAATGAAGGTATTAATACCTGGTTTAACATTTTCAGTGTCTCTTCCCTGATACCCTACTTATTTTAAATTGGGTTGACATTTTATTTGATTTACTTTAAGGTGTTTTATTTGTTTGTTTTACCTCTTTCAGAAAATCCAGTGAAAACAAACAGAAAAATTAGAAGGCCCTTCTGGAAAGTACTTAGCTCAACCTTCTCTCAGCTCCATCCCTGTGGAGATTCAGGGGATCAAAATCCTCCATCTCTAGGCATAAATGGGGCCCAGAGAAAGTCACACCATGTAGGCCTATGATTTCTGTATGAGAGGGTTTTATTTGAGCAAGGACTGTCTTCACTGGGAAAAGAGATTGTAACAGAGCAGCCTGGGGACAGGGAGAGGCCTAGGTAAAGGAAGTTGCCATCTGACCTTCTCAAGCTTATGCCAGTTAAAGGGTTTTTTCACTGATTATATGTCTATGAGCGTCAGGTACTTTGCTCTATGCAGAGCAGCTACTTCCTCTTCTCACGCTGCATTATTGTTGAATGATTACCCTAAGACTACTATAGTAGTGATCTATTACTCTGTAGCAAATTACCTCGAAACTTAGCGGTGTAAAACCACAAACCTTTATGATCACGCACAGTTTCTAAGGCTCAGGAATCCAGAAGCAGCTTAGCTGGATGTTTCTGGCTCAGGGTCTCTCAAGAGGCTCTAATCAAGGTGCTGGTCAGGGCTGCAGTCATCTGAAGACTTGACTGGGGCTGGACGACCTGCTTCCAAGATGGCTGCCTCATATGGCTGTTGGCAGGAGGCCTCAGTCCCTTAATAAGTAAGCCACTCTGTAGGCTTCTTGAGTATCTTTCTGAGAGGGCAAGCGGCTTCTCCCAGAGGGAATAATCTGAGAAAGAGTGAGACAAAACCACAATGTCTTTTATAACCCGGCCTCTGAAGTGACATAGCATGATTCCTGCAGTGTTCTATTGGTCATACAGACGAATCCTGACACGATGCAGGAGGAGCTGACACAGGCTGTGACTGTCAGGAGGCAGGGACCATTGGATGCTCTGTTGTAGGCAGGCCACCACGACTACCCAAAATGTAAATTATTGATACTTGTTTCAGTATTTCTCTCTCCCTGTTTCAAGTGATTCATTTTCCTTAGCACAGTAAATTTTTACCATCTTTTGGAATTAAAAACAATCTGAAAACATATATATGTTAGTGCTTGACTTTATGTGTTGCCCTTCCAGAAGTATGTTCACTTTAAAAGAGAGGTTTCTTGCGGGGGTGATGAAAATATTCTGAAATTAGATGATGGTGAGGGTTGCGCATCATTATGAATATACTAAAAGCCATTGAATTATATACTTCAAAATGCTTAAAATATGCTATGTGAATTTTATCTCAATAAAAAAAATTTAAAAAGAAGGGCCTTGAATAGCGTTGATATCGAGCTTGCTGATCCAGGAAGACTTATGGTTGCTTTTAGCTCTTTACAGTCTGTCTGTTCCCTCAGCTCAAAACTTGGAATATGATTAATCCAAAGACTAGCAGGTCCTGGGAAAAGTGATTGATGGAGCTAACTAACCGTCACGGTGGGTTGGGGGCTACTGGAAGTAATAGTAAGCATTGCTGCAGTGTAATGGCCATATTTTCAGAGTGCCGTTGACATACCTTCCTGTGATCCGACTCACGTGATCCTTCTATCAAGAAATATATATAGCATATTTTACTCTGGTCTAACAAATATTATCAATAGATTTGTGTATTATTTGAGCAGCTCCCCCAAGATCACTTTTGTCAGGGTCTTTTTTGCGTGATTTGTGACTTTACTGGCCAGTTGTTTTCCATTATGTTGCATTGTGTTGTCAGTTACTTGGAGAGGCTCCGTTATTTCTTTCCGTTGTATTTAATACCACCATTTGTGGCTATGAGACCTGAATCTACCAAAGCTCCTTGAGCAGTTTTGTTGTTCTTATGCATGCACCATCTTTATCAGTAATCAGGAAAACAAAGTCAACATCGACTAACACTGACTGCCTACCCTGTACCAGGCATCATGTACACCACAGCATTTAATATCAACCAACTGTCCTGAATAGTTGTTAGTCTTGAGCCTCAGATGGGTTATTTGACTTTCCAAGAGGTCATACAATCAGTTAAAAATATATCACTTTAGGGCCTGCCCCAGTGGCCTAGTGGTTAAGTTCAGTGCACTCTGCTTTGACGGCCCAGGTTTGGTTCCTAGGCACGGACCTACTCCACTCTGTTAGCAGCCATGCTAACAGGTGCTGGTGGCCCACATACTGAAAAAAAAAAAAAAAAATAGAGGAAGAGTGGCATGGATTTTAGCTCAGGGAAAATCTTCCTCAGCAACATATATATTCAATAAATTGTAATCAATTTCAACTGAAACTAGTGAAACTGAACTCATCCAAATGGATATGTGCAAAAATTGTGTGTTAGCTGGCACTCTCCTTCCCAATTACCAAATTCTCTAGTATCTGACCCTTATCATCTTATGAGTCAGAGAAGATGTACAGGAAATGGGGATGAGTAAGCATGTGACATTCAGACACGTGCTGATTGTATCTTCTCCACCCCTCCCCATTTCTTTTTTTCCTCTCTCTTACCAAGTCCTGAGCAGAGTTGCTGGTATGAGATCAAAGACAACATCACTTACATGTGTTGGTCAAAATCATGGGGTCAGCACAGCAGATCTGCTCAGTCCTCTCAAGGCCCAGTCTCTTAGAGACCTCTTCCAGGCTCTGTTTTTCAGATTTTTGGTGGTGACTGGTAAAACGGGGAAGCGTGACTCTCCAGATTAGAAGGACCCATTACGGGATAAAATGCTTTCATTATTCCTCTTCTGAATTGACATTTTTATTAATCTTATATATAAACACAAATTGAGCAGCAATAATAAAACTTCCATAATCATTGAACTGTTCAGGCCTTGGGAAGAGTCAGGCAAATGTGTCTAAGCAGGCAATGATGCCCAGCTATACTGACGTAAGAGATCTATGTCAACGCCAATGTCAAAGGGAGAGAGATGAAGAATACTCCAAAATGTCTAGCTAACTGCAATGCGATTTGTTGCTCAAATTTTCTAAGAGATAAGTACAAAGACATTCCAGAGGTAGAGGGTCAGAGGATTTATAGAACTCTGGTCCTTCTGGGAAGTGAAGAAGGGAACATCCGGAACAGAAAAGCCTTGTACCGAGGCTCGCAGGTGAAGCCTTCTGATCATCCCAAGATAACCCCTGCTCTTTGATACCTTCTACAGATGAATAATCCTGGGGTCCAGCACAATCAGGTCGCAGAAATCTCTCTGAAAGGAACTCATCACATATTTCTGTATCAACAAACCCCACAATTCTTGGTAGTCCCCTTTCACCAGGACTGAAGGGTGAACGGGGAAAGAAAAGGGGAAATAAGAAATTACTTATTTTTTATGGCTGCCATGATAAAGAAGTTTCTGTTGTGAGAGCCTGGATATCAAGAGTTTTTAATTTGAGTGTCTTCATATACTTTGGGGAGGAAGTTCGAAATGCTCTTGCATGCCAAAAGCCAAACATTTCATTGGTAATATAGACTTTTGACTAAGGATTATATTAAAAATATTTAGGGACCAGTAAAGTAACATCAATTGATATGTAAACTTTAAAATTTAAAGAATATATTTTCAGACATTCTTTTAAAAACTAAAAATTCATGTATTTTATAAAATGACTTGCCAAGTGATTAAATTGTGGCATAATTCCTCAAATCATTCTAATAATTTCCAAATCATTTGTTGATTTTTAAAAATTATTTATAGGATCTTCTGTTTGACGTGGCTGTCACTAGCCACATGATGGCCCTTTGTGAGCTCTGATTTGACATAAGTTTCTTCCACATCAAACTTCTTCACACCTTGCCCGTTAAACTGATCATGACAAGGTGATCTGTGATCTGTGAAGTGCCTGAGAGTCACTGTCTCTCATCTCAGCTCTCAAATCTCCCCACTGCTCTTTGAGGCTTCACTCCTTTCTTGCCACGCCCCCTGACCCCTCATTATCCAGGACAGGACTCCTGGGGCTGGTTGCCTACCGGGAACCTGTCCTGGGATAAGTGGACCAGAGAGTGAGAGGAGAGTGGGAGGAGAAGAGGAGGTGAGGTGGGGGAGGAGGGCTCATTTTGTCGCCAGGAGCCCACCTCTTTATCTGTCTCCCACCACCAAGGCAGTGGGAGATGGCAGCTGCTGGTCCTGTGTGGGTCAACCAGTGATCAGCCTGTGCAGGTCTGAGCTCAGCTACGGAGCAGCGCACAACAAAACAGAGGGGAAAGAAAAAGAGAGGAGAAAATAGCAATGCTATAGTAAAATAGCAGTTACTAACAGGCCAGGCAAGTGCTTTGGGGCTGCCTGGAGACAAGAGGGTCCTGGCTGAGGCTTGGTCTGCCTCAGGAAAGCGCAAGCAGGAGGGCATGCCCGGGGGAGACACGGCTCTCTGTCCATCAGTTCACCATCAGTGGCAGATCAGAGGGAAGTTCATATGGCTCCTTCCTGGTCCGTTTACCCTTTGGCTGTTAAAGAGGTTCCAGGTAGAGTCCCTTCCCATTGTTCCTTGCAGTACTCGTGGGTGGCCACCCCCACCCATGGATAAGGAGAAGGTGTCAAACAAGCTCCACCAGGCCGCCTGAGGGGGCTGTTACTATGCAGTGAGATGTTGGAACCCAAACAAACACCTGCTATGCCCAGAAGCTCCCCAGTTGCTTTGGGGGGTTTACCAGAAACATCCTTCTCGGTTCTGCTCCACGTCCATCCTCTCCCACCCAATAATTTTAAAGCTGAGAGAATTCCCCGTCACCTGAAACAAGACGTCTTTGGCAAAGTCCCTAATTCTGCTCTCTGATATTCAAACCAGAAAAATGTATTAGAATTGTTGTATGTGCAGTTCCTAAGACAATCTATATGTGCTGGGTTTATATTGTTAATCAATTTTCCTGCTTATCACAATTACTGTTATACTAATAACCAGTGGGACTTAATATATTTCAACATTCTTACAATCCCCAACCATGCTAGTTGGTGCTAACTGAATCAGCTCTGCCTGGGGCCAGAAAATATAAGAACCTACAAGTCACTTAGTTGGCCATTTCCCAAAGAATGTTCTATGGATTTATCAAATCTATGTAGTATATTGGGGAATAATATTTTGGGAATGTTAAACCAATGTATTTTTCTATCATTTGAAATGACTAGTTCCTGGGTCACTCCGGGGTTCCCATATCAAGTGTTACTCCTGGCCAACTCAGACCATACAATGGTTTCCATGGTAGGGAGAGGATACCTTACCAGATGAAAGCTGAGTTGTGAGACTAAGTGTCCTGAAAGAAAACATGGAAATGTGAAAATCAGAGAGGACTATGAAGGGAAAGCCAACTCCTTCTGAACAAGATGGATTCTGGGAAGGGAAAGGAGATAGAGGGAAGGGAAACAGGAAGTCATCATCCTTGTTTTACCCTTTCCTCTCCTGACCAAAGTACCATGGGGAAGAGAGGATCGATATGATGAGGGGAAAGCCGAAACAGGAGGGACTTTTATGACCTACACCATTTTTGGAACTCTGGGAGAAGAGAGCACAGTGCAATGTGGCCCCAAAACATTGTCAGTCGAGTTTCCTGGGCCAATGTTAGCTGCAGTGATGGCAGAGACACAGGTGTCCAGTTCCACTGGGGTCAACAGTCTCTCAGGCAGCATCTATGCAGTGACGAGATTGCTATCTGCACCAAACCTGTTTCAAGGCAGGATTTTGGCCCTTGTTTCTGGCTAAGTGACCTCTACGCTTAGTTTTCTGGCTTACACAGAGATTCTACACCTACTCAAAATCCTTTCACCACATTTCTTTTCTGTTCAAACAATACAGAGTTGGTTTTCCTTATGAGCTATTATGTACTACAGTTAAATCATAAAATAACACAAGGAAAGGGATTCTGTGAGAAACAGACTCTAACATGTGAAATCAGTGGAGTGGAAGAGATAGGGCTCCATTATGTCAGATTACATGACTCTTGTTCTGCAAAACATTTAACCAAACTATCACCTATCATACCTTTGGTCACAGACAGGACAGAGCGTAGCGTTAAAAGAACTAGCAGGAATGATTCTGGATGGTTTTTAGTGTGGTCTATTTTTCAAGCTTTCACAAAGTCCTACAATAAAGAGATGAGCTTAGGTTGAAGATGACCTTCTGAAAGCAGAGGAGACTGGAGACTGGTAGGAGATAAAACTGGGGGAAAAGACAAGCTTCGTCGGCCACACGCTGCCCCAGTACTTCCCGTTAGCCACTCTCTAGCCAAGAAAAGAGACAAAGGTAAAGGGAAATGCTGGATTGTGACCGGTGCATTGTCCATACAAGGCTATTATTTTAAGTAAAATCAAGGCAGTGGCCATTGATTGAAGACCGAGGGAGTAGATACAGCGCAGAGGATCCTGAATATGGCACATGAATTCTCAGACTGAAAGATTGTGCAGACACATGCTCTGCTGTGCTCATTAGCCCATGAAATGGATAAGAAACAAATCAAACCTATTCCTTTGACACTTTTAAGGGGACTATTCTCTGAAGAAACCCCAATATTTGCCAACATTAGCCAGAGATCATCCAACTTCTTCGGTAACCTCCAGCCCACTAAGTCTCTGTTTAGGATGCTGGATCATGAGAAGCTTTATCTGAAACTGATAAGACTTCACAACATCCAGAGACACTAGAATTAGGGCTTGACATATTAACTGAAAGAGACAGTGGGTTGTTTTCCTTTCAGAAAACAATAATATTAATTCAGATAGGCATGATTATCTTTGGAAGTGTAGACTGAAGAAGAACATGTTTGGGTGTTGAGTAACCAAAGGGATAGTCTGTCTGTAGTAGAAATAGTTATATGCCTATCCTACAGCTACTTTCATCACTTCGTTTTTATTCACATGGACACCCACTTCTGCAAGATCATATACTTAATACAACAAAGCTTAGTCTGAGGTCCTATCTAAGTCACTCATGGTGGTCCCATTCTTTTAACTAGTGATTGATTGGGGCAAAAACGTGGGATATAATTCTGGCCAATAAGGCAAAAGGAGGACTCTGATGGGGGACTTTTGGTCCTGAGGAAGACAGGCAAAAAAACAAGGCTTCTTTCTTTGATATTGTTGTTCACAGGTGCGTTACTGGGAACTGCAGTTATGTCTTACCAGCCAGAGGATAAAATCAAAATACAGGGAAAACAGAATCATACACAAGTGGACCCAGAGATACTGATCATTCCATGAATGGAGCCATATTATCTTGAACAGATTCTTGTTATGAGACAACAAAGTTCTTTAACATTGAATCAGTTGGTTTGGAGTTTTCTATTACTTGCAGCCCAAGTCATTGTTTTTTTAAAATATTTTTTGTGTGTGTGAGGAAGATTGGCACTGAACTAACATCTGGTGCCAATCTTCCTCTTTTTTTTCTTCTTTTCTTCAAAGCTCCAGCACATAGTTGTATATCCTTGTTGCCAGTCAGTCTAGCTCTTCTATATGGGATGCCACCACAGCATGGCTTAATGAGCAGTAGGTAGGTCTGCACCCAGGATCTGAAATGGCAAACTCCTGGCCGCTGAAGCAGAGCACATGAACCTAACCATGTGGCCATGGGGCCAGCCCCACCAAGTTACTTTCATGATACAGTTCACAAACCTAATGCATCATCAAAATCGGGAGGAGACTTTTTTCATACTGTACATATACACCAGCAGATTATGTAATGTGACATCCCCTCCCTTTTGCTGCCTCCCTCTAGTTGAGAAATAGCAGATTCTAAATTGTTATGAAAATACAAAGAGCCAAGAATAACCAAGACAATCTTGAGGATGAACAAAGTTAGACGACTTACAAAATCTGATATCAAAACTTACATTAAACATTGAGGTCTTGGCACATGGATAGGCAAATAAACCAAAGGAGAAGATTACAGTCTATAAAGAGACACACACATATACAGTTGTTTGATTTATGACAATGATCACACTACACTGCAATGGGGTAAGATGGTCTTTTCAACACATGGTATGTGGATATCCATATGGAAAAATCAGATGGTGTTTGGACACCTGCGTAGAGAAAAATTAGTTTTGACCCTCATCTCACACCATATACAAAAATCAATTCCAGAGGCACCATAGATCTAAATATGAAAGAACAATAAAGCTTTAGAAGATAACATAGGACAATATCCTCATGACCTTGAGATAGGCAAATACTTTTAAAAATGGTGTGCCACAACTATAAAGGGAAAGATTGATAAATGAGACTACATTAAAATTGAGATCTAAAAGTCACCCTTAGAAGAGGGAAAAGTCATTGGCTGGCCCAGTAGTGTAGTGTTTATGTTCGTGCCCTCTGCATCAGGGACCTGGGATTCACGGGTTTGGATCCTGGGCACAGACCTACACACATAGAGTGGCCGCATCCATCCACTCTGTGGCAGCATCCCACATACAAAATAGAGGAAGATTGGCACAGATGTTAGCTTAGCAACAATCTTCTTCAAGAAAAAGAGGAAGATTGGCAACAGATGTTAGCTCAGGGCTAATCTTCCTCACAGAAAAAAAAAAAGAGAGTGAGAGAGAAGGAAAAATCAAACCACAAATGGACAGATATATAGAAGATATAAGACATTAGATATAAGATGTATATCTGATGATGAATATATAAGGAACTCCTACAAAGCAACAAGAAAAACACAGACAACCCAAGAAAATGCACAAAAAATATAAAAACGGACACTTCCCAAAGGGAATATCCAAATGGCTGATAAGCATTCAGCAAGATGATCAACATCATTAGTCATTAGGGAAACGCAAATTAAAACAACAATTTGATACCACTACAATTGAACCATAAAGACTTAAATTAAAAGAAAAAAAAGTACTTGCAACAAAATATTAGTGTGAGGAGCAAGTCAAGGTCTCTCACACTGCTGGTGGGGGTGTAAATTGGAAAACCGGCCCTTTCTGTGAAAACTGAACATAACTATACCTTCTGACCAGCGGTTTGCTGATAAATGTTTAAGACTCTTCAAGTGTAGTTTCAATATAAATATTGCTTGATATTTTTGTTTAACAAGTAAGAAAAAATGAAACCAAAAACACGTATTTTGGAACTTCATTTACTTAATTATGTGAGTGATTCTTTGCTGAATTGGATAAGAGTTTTCAAATATTCGAAGAATATTTTCTCAAATTTTATGCTATTTACAATGTAACAGCTACAGATGTAATACATTTTTATGTTTAATCTGCATTACTAATATTTTCTCCGTATTTCTTAAGTCTCAAAAATCAGCAAAACGAATGAAATCTTGAGTTTCAGTGTTTGCCAGTTTCTGTGGTTTAAATGCTATCAACACAACCAATATTATGCTACCAACATAATATTCCAGAATGCAGAGTTGAGAAGAGATGCATGGTAGCACACCATTATATAACATTTCTACCATACAGATATAATAAATGCCAATAATTTTGAAAGCACAGCTAATACCAAAATGTAGTTTAAAAAAATTGGAGAAATGAAAGGTTTTGAGTATTTATTACTATTATTTTAAAAATAATTTACTTTTGGGGCCGACCCGGTGGCACAGTGGTTATGTGCTCACGTTCTGCTTGGGCAGCCCCGGGGTTCGTCTGTTTGGATCCCCGGTGCAGACATGGCACCACTTGGCAAGCCATGCTGTGGTAGGCATCCCACATGTAAAATAGAGGAAGATGGGCACGGATGTTAGCTCAGGGCCAGTCTTCCTTAGCAAAAAGAGGAGGATTGACAGCAGATGTTAGCTCAGCACTACTCTCCCTCAATAAACAAATAAAAATAATTTACTTTATTTAATTAGAAGTTTATATAACTTAACTTTTAATAATGTCTACATTTAACAACCAGATTGCAGATTTCCTAAAGATTAACAGTAGGCTCTTAAAAGCTGGTGCAAGCCTGCTACAGCACACCACTGTTTATGACCCAGAAATTACACTTCTTGATATATATCCACAGGAATATGTACATGTGCTCTCTAAAAGACATGCACAACAATTTTTATTGCAGCAATGTTCTTAACAGTCAAATATTAGAAATAACCCAAAGATCCATCCAAGATAGAATGGAAAAATAAATTGTTGCATTTTCAACCACGGAGTATGAGTCAGCAACAAAAATGAATGAATGATTGCTTTAGTAGCCTCAACAAACAGAATGTCGAGCCAGGTACAAAAGAGTAAATATTACCTGATTCCATTTGCGTAAGTCTGGAAAAGAGGCAAAATTAATCTATGGTGATAAAAGTCAGAAAAATGGTTATTTTCCGGGATGGGGTAGGGTAGGGAGTGACTGGGGCCTTGGAGAGACTCCTGGAGTGCTGCCAAACCTCGATGCTTTTTCTAGTTGTGGTCCCGCGGGGGGTTCATCCACAGCAGTTCACTGGGCTATATCCTTCACGCTGGGATGTGTGCGTGTTATACTTCATAAGAAAGTTGACATTTAAAAAACAGTAACTCAGGGAGTGATTTTTCTCACTGCCCTTGCGTTCCAACAGAAGATGTTATGTGATATCCCCTCGTTTAAGGGAAATGACTGATTTGAAGACAAGTTCCTGGAAAAAGTAAAGAAGAGAAGCTGCTTATTGTTGAGTCTCTGGATGAAAGGAAAACCATATTCCGCCCCTCACCTGGGAACATCTTTCGCAGAGAGTGAAAAATGCTTGGTTATAAGGACCTATTCTACTCTAAGAAAAAATGTGCGATAAGTAAGATCATAGTAAATTAAAGCTTAGGGAAGGTGGTAGAAACCACCAAAGAAGGGTCAGGGATGCGATTTCTATTGATGTTCTCGGGGATTCCAGAGAGTGCGGGAAACCCACGTGGGATGATCACATCACAAACGAGGGAAGGTTGCTTCAACAAATGCGCTAGAACTTTCGTAGCTCCTTGTGTGGAATATCCTGATTTGGGGTTTGAAAACTTTCAAGAATGCCGATTCTGCCCTCCCAGGCTTTGTCTTACTTTAAGTACTGTATCATGGAAGGATTCTGTCCTGTATGAGGTTTTTTTTAAATATGCGAATTGTTCTCTGTAGATTTTGGCTCTGTTTACTTATAGAGCTGAGAACAAAAAGTCACACTCCACAGACTCATTAAATGATACAGGATATTTTGAAATTTTAAAGAAATCAGTCTGGAGAGGGTGTCCAGAAAAGGGAACCCTCATATACTGCAGGTGGATGTGCAAACTGGTACAGCCAATGTGGAAAACAGTATGGAGATTTCTCAAAATATTAAGAATAGAGGGGTCGGCTCCATGGCCGAGTGGTTAAGTTCGTGTGCTCTGCTGCGGTGGCCAGGGTTTGAATCTTGGACATGGCACCTCTCGTCAGGCCACGTTGAGGCGAGGCGGCGTCCCACATCCCACAACTAGAAGGACCTGCAACTAAGATATACAACTGTGTACAGGGGGGTTTGGGGAGATAAAGCAGAAAAAAACAAAAAGTTGGCAACAGCTGTTAGCCCAGGTGCCTATCTTTAAAAAGAAAAAAAGAATAGAACTATCATACAATACGGCTATTCCACTGCTGGGTATTTATCCAAAGCACACAAAAACACTAATTTGAAAAGATATTTGTACCCCTGTGTTCATTGCAGCATTATTTACAATATCTGAGACTTGGAAGCAGCCCAAGTGCCAATCAAAAGATGAATGGATAAAGAAGATGTGGTATATCTATATGATGGAATACTACTCAACCAGAAAAAAGGCAAAAGCATGCCATTTGCAACAACATGGATAGACCTTGAGGGTATTATGCTAAGCAAAGTAACTCAGACAAAGAAAGACAAATAATTGTATGGTTTCACTCATATGTGGAAGATAAACAAACAAACAAACACATAGATAAGGAGAACAGATTGGTGGTTACCAGAGAGGACTGAGGTGGAGGGAGGGCAAAAGGGGGAAAGAGGCACATATGTATGGTGATGGATGGAAACTAGACTTCTGATGGTGAACACAATGTGGTCTTTACGGAAGTCAAATATAATGATGTACACCTGAAATTTACACAATATTATAAACCAATGTGACCTCAATAAAATCACTTAAAAGAAATCAGCCAGCTACATTTTATTTTATTTATTTATTTTGCTATTTCTTTCTCTTTTTTTTTTTTTTTGAGGAAGATTAGGCCTGAGCTAACTGCTGCCAATCCTCCTCCTTTTGCTGAGGAAGACTGGCCCTGAGCTAACGTCTGTGCTCATCTTCCTCTACTTTCTATGTGGGATGCCTGCCACAGCATGGCTTGCCAAGCAGTGCCATGTCCGCACCCGGGATCCAAACTGGTGAACCCCGGGCCGCCGAAGCGGAAGGTTCGAACTTAACCACTGCGCCACGGGGCTGGCCCCATCCAACTACGTTTTAAATGGTGGAATATCATACAGGAAATTGTAGAAGGTCATAGTTAAAAGGCATTGAAGTCAAGTAAGAGGTTTAGGTAGAAAGAGATCTAGTATTCAGAAGACTGCCTGTTTTGTCAACGTTCATTAGAAGGGATTCACGTGGCCAGTACTCATCCATTAATCTACCCTTTCTCCACATTTTAACTACCAAGAATCTCTTCTTAAAATCTCCATCTCCCTCTATCCCGATGTTTTATAAGATTCTGTATATCAAAACATTTCACACTATAAATACTTTATTTTTATGTATTTAAAAAGATATATGATTGCCAAAGAGAACATCTACCCAGCATGAGATAATCAGTATAACAGAAATTATGTAATAAATTCAAACCAAAGGAAAAAGAAGAACATTTTAGTTACACTGTGCTCACTAAATGAAAATATGATTTTAAAGATGTTTGCAAAATTGAAACTAGCGTGCAAATTCCTATGACTACATCCAACGCTTTTCGAGACCTACAACAACAGCTTCTAACCACAGCTCTGCTATTTCCTCATCATTGTGTCAAAGACTTTAAGAGTGGTAGTTTATGGACGATGGGTGCTGAGTAATTTTGGGTATACTAATTAATATCTAGTCTTAAAAAAGTCTCCCACAGGCATTTTTCAGTCTTTTACCTTGAGTTAAAACATAGAGAATTGTTATTAAAGCAAAATGGACATTTTTCCATTACTCAATACTTCATATGCAATTTAAGAATTGGCTCTACTGACAAAGATTCTCCTCACCACCTGATGTCAATTAGTTGACAGGGTAAGGGCAGCAATTACAAAAATGCTTATCCTGGGGCTGGCCCAGTGGCGTAGTGATTAAGTTTGCACGCTCTGCTTTGGCGGCCTGGGGTTTGTGGGTTCGGATCCAGGGCATGGACCTACACACTGCTCATCAAGACACACTGTGATGGGGTCCCACATACAAAATAGAGGAAGCTTGGCGACAGATGTTAGCTAGGGGCCAATCTTACTCACTAAAAAAAATAATAATAATTCATATCCTTATCTAGTAGGGAGCTAAATGGGGTAGAGAAAGATTGTCTAAAGTAAGGTATGAATATGCCAAATTTCAATTATCCACATTAACCATGTTTCTCTTTAAAGACAGTGACAACACTTCGATTATCAGTGAAAAGCTATGAAGCACTTTTCTCTATCTTTATCACAATGCTGGGAGGGAAATCAAGCCATGGATTATCATCTCTGGTTAGACGTTTGCCCAGCGCCAACTCAGGCCTGCTGACTGCTAACTCAGAGCTCTGTCCACCGTGACATCATGCTGCCCAACACATAATGAAGGGTTCCTTAGCATTGTCAGGGGTTTAATTGTATCCTCCCAAAAGACAGGTTGAAGTCCTAACCCATGTAAAAGAGGAAACCGCCATGTGAAGGTGACGGCAGAGATTGGAGCGAGCGGGTGCACAACAAGAAACAAGGACTGACAGCCACCTTCAGACGCTAGGAGGAGGCAAGGAAGGTTTGCCCTCTCAGAGGGAGCACAGCCCTGTTGACACCTTGATTTCGGACTTCTAGCCTCCAGAACTGGAAGAGAGTAAATTCCTGTTGTTTTAAGCCACGTAGTTTGTGGTACTTTGTTATAGAAACTCTAGAAGACAAAGGCAAGTATGAACGTTTAAATTTCAGTTAGAAACAAGAAGCATGGAGCCTAGTTATTTCTCTGTAATGAAAATGTACTCACATAAATGAGCTGGGACATTTCCGCAGCATTGACACAAGCTAAAAACAAACAAAAAAAAACCCAGAAAGGTATTTTATACAGAACTATCTCGAATGTGGTTGTAGCTTTCCATACCTCACTATCAAAAGCATCTTCGTGGGAGATGAAACCTCAGTGTGACTCCAATCCCCGTGAAATCACACTCTTTCTTCCACAAGTAGTATAACACGTTGTACGTAATAGTCCTAGCTTTTGTTGGAGACTTGAGAGATGAACCAGAGTCAATGTAAAAATGACAGTATTATTGGAATTAGTGCTTACTGAACAACAAACTTCAGACGGGGAGCAGCTCAAAAAATAAGATCAGGAAGAACAACCACCTTGTCCCACTGAGGCTATAAAAATAAAACACCTATTTTGCCCTATGAGATAGTCTGCAAATATTTCCTGCTGAGACCTGCTGAGTATTTCCAAATTCTACTCCACAAAAGCTAGTCCATGAACTACTCCTTACAAAGAGGGGTTAGTAGTCCAATAAGTTTAGGAAACACAGTGTTCTCTTTCTGTGGGAGATTCCCTATGCACATTTCCCTATAAATCCTCTGAGAGAGATTCCAGTTAATAAGACAGACAAAAATGTTTTGGCTAATATTGTATTTCCCCAAATTATTTGGTCATGAAACTCCTTTTTCTTATAACAGTCATTAGTATCTAGGAATATATCCGCTTCTAGTTATTTATCCAAAGAACATGAAAACACTAATTCAAAAAGGTATATGCACCCCTCTGTTCATTGCAGCATTATTCACAACTGCCAAGATGTGGAAGCAGCTTAAGTGCTCATCAATGGATGACTAGATAAAGAGGATCTGGGGTATATATATATATATATATATATATATGCACAATGGAATACTACTCGGCCATGAAAAAGACAAAATTGTGCCATTTGCAACAACATGGATAGACCTTGAGGGTATAATGCTAAGCAAAATAAGTCAGACTGAGAAAGACAAATTCTGAATGATTGCACTCATATGTGGAAGATAAAGATAAAGAGACCAGATTGGTGGTTACCAGAGGGGAAGGGGTGGGAGGAGGATGAAAGTGGTAAAGGGGTGCATATGTATGGTGACAGATGGAAACTAGACTTTTGGTGGTGAACACAATGCAGTCTATACAGATGCTGAAATATAATGACGTACACCTGAAATTTACACAGTGTTATAAACCAATGTGACCTCAATAAAATAATTAAATATATATCTGTATATCTAGGAATATACTTTGAGAAACAATGGGCTGTGATATTCCTAAATGACACCAAGCACACTAAAGTTTACCTAATGCAAGAGAAATCCCCGAACTGTTTAGTGTGCTATGTATAAGCTCGGCTTACCAGAAGAGGCACACGAGAAGATTCACCGAATTACTGAGGATAAGGTGTGGATTCAGGGTTGTGGGGCCTATGCAATCTGGGGCAACGCTTTAAGGAAAAGAGTACAAAACAACCACGAGAACACAATGCTGAGTTTCCTCCTTCGGCCTTGGACTAGTCCCAAGCACATGAGGGTTTCTGAAGCTTAGGCATCATTAGTTTCATGGAAAATCCACCTCTGCTTAAAATACGGTTGGCTACATGAAATAAAATGGAAACTCAAATCAATAGCGGCATCAACGAGATAAGAATGTATTTCTGTCTCATGTAATAGTCCAGAGAGAGACACTCCAGGGATGGTGTTGTGGCTGTGCTGTGTGAGGTTTCTTCCATCTTGTTTCTCTGCCATTCCTAGGATGTTGCCTTTGGCACTGAATCCTGCTCCAGACAGCAGGACTGAGGAAGGGCTGGAAGAATGGCCATGTCCTGGACTTTAGGGACCTGCTCTGCAAAGGGCATCCAGAGCGTCATCTTACATCCCATTGGCCAGAATTTTCTAACGTGGCCTCCTTTAGTTGCGGGGAACTTGAGACAGGAAGTCTCTGTTCCAGGTGGTCAGGAAGACGTCAAGGGTTTTATCATCGCAGAAAAAGAGGAAAATCAGTAACAGAGTAGCTAGCATTTTCTGCCTCTCTCTCTTTCGATCTCATTAACTTTTTTTCAGCTTTATTGAGGTATGATTGATCTCTCATTAATTTTTAAACGTACAAACTCAGAGCTTTATTATTGAGCATTAATATCTCGTGCACTGAGGTATTGATGTCCCTAAAACCATCAGAATAGGCTGATACTCATGTATTTTTAGAAAAGTAAAGGCTTTTTAGAAGAAAGTAAAATAGAAAAGGCTCATGGACTGCAGGGGTTCCTACATTCTTTGCAAGCAAACGATCCTTTTCGTTTCCCTGTGAGGCCCCAGAAGACATGACTGAACACGAGGTGAAGGAGATGCCAAGTGAGATGAAAACAGCCCCAGAGGGAAGCTATTGCCAACTGCCGACCCTTCCCCGCCCCCACCCTTGGAATCCGGGAGAACAGGGGGTCTGAAAGGGAGGGGCAGCTGACTCTAGCTGGCGTAAAGAACCTTAAAGCTTTTATTTTTTCCGGATGGAGGGAAGCAGGAACATAAATACTTTACTGGAGTAAGGTTTAAAAAGGAAAAGCTGTACTTGGATTGTCCGGAAGAGAGAAATGAAGTGGAGGATGGTCTGAGAAATTTGAGTAGGTTGATTTCTGACTATCTGAGCTGTATATTCCTATTAACAGCCTGGTCTTTCTGCCCTGTCGCCTGTCAACACTTCAGCCAGCAGGGAAAAGATTTCGGGAATCGTCTTTGGGCATGTGGCAGGCTCGCCCAGGGCCAGCTGTGGGCCCCTTTGGCCTGTTGGGATTGGAATTGCTCTTTCAGAAGTGCACCCTGGAACAGAGGGGCCCTGTTGGTTACTTCCAGATTCTGAAAGAATCTCTGCCTTTAAAGACGGTGTTGAGTTAATGTGATGCAAAGTTCCTATACTCACAGTTTTTTTAGTTTTATTTTTTTAAAACCGAGCTTAAGAGCCATGTGGTTGAAACTAGCATGCACTTACAAAAGGGGTCTGTCTACTCCTCCGAGATGTTTAGATAGCATTCCAAACCCGGAGGTGGCATAAGCCTGCCCAGGTAAAGCAGAAAGGTACAGGATACGGCCTAGGAAGAATCAACATTACCCTCAATTATGAAAGACATTTCAACAAACTCATTTGTCGAGTCTATTAAACTATCTTAATAAGAAGAGTGTTCTATAATAGAAAAATCAGATTAAATCTAAAGAAAGTAATTCTTAACCAGGTGGAGGAAAAATTTTTGGCAAGGTCTGAACTTCTGGCAATGGCTAGGCAAAAGTTAGAACAAATGATAAATAGGTTATATAATACTTTATTCAAATGAAGGACAGTCTTTAAAAATACATTTGATATATGCAAAAATATAAAGTTAGGTCATCTGATATTTTGAATAAATGAATACATGTACTGTTTTACAATCTGGATTAGTTAATTGATATGGTGCCCTTTTTAGGTAAGTAGTGATTAATGATTCAGGATCATGTGAACTGATGTAGAAAGTCAAGTCTGTTTTGGCACATTTAAGTCCATTCCATCGATCAGATGTGTTTTGTTTGTGTTCATTGTGCAAGACGCCGGGGTGGGGATGGAAGGAATACAAAAATGGGCAGCTATTGTTGCTGCCTCAGCAAGTGAATTATCCAGTGGGAGGAGATAACTCAGGTTCACAAATAAATATAATTCACCATATTTCGTTTGTTGTTAGTGCTGTTGAATTGATTCTGACTCTCATCGCCCCTGTGTACAGCACAGGGGAACCCTGCCCAGTCATCTTGCACCATCCTTTCAACTTTAGGCGCTCTATCAGACAATTCACCACTGCTATTCTTGGGTTTTCATGGCCAATATTTCGAAAGTGGGTGGCCAGGTCCTTTTTCCTGGTATGTCTTTGTCTGAAAGCTCTGTTGAAACTTGTCCACTATGGGTGGCCCTGCTGGTATTTGAAATCCTGGTGGCAAAACTTTCAGTATCACAGCAACATGCAGCCCCCAGAGTATGACAACTGATAGATGGGCTGTATGGTTCCTGGACCAGGAAACGAACCTGGCCCATGGTGGTAAAAGCACTAAATCTTAACCACCGGACCACCAGGGCTGGCTGGCTACCATATTTTGTATATTGATGCTAAAATATGGCTACATGTGGTAGTAGCAGGCACCTTTTTTAGTGACTGACTTATTGTGTGCCAGGCATTATATTATATAATTTACTTGATGCTAATTACTAGGACATGACGATCCCCTATATGATATATGAGGAAACTGAGTAAAATAAAGACGTAAGTCACTTGCTCAAGATCAAAACTAAAAAGCTGGGGAGCTAGGTTTCAGACTCAAACTGCTAGGTCATTGCTCTTCACTCTATAAGACACAATTTGGGAACATCAACAAGAACTTGCCTATTGCTGGTTGGGGCAGTAGCAGACTGTCTCATGGGAGCGGGATCTGAGCTGGGTCTTGAAGGATGCATAGGTTTATGACACAGCGATGGGAGAAGATAAGGTCATCAAAGTCTTGGAGACAGAAAAGTACAGAGGCTGTTTAAGGAACTGAAAAGTAATCTAATTTGGTGGCAGCTTGGGGAGTAGAGGGAGACAGGTTGAAGGTAGGTGGGAGTCAAGCAGAAGTCCAGGATGACAATTCATGTATTGAACTGGGCCCGGGGCAAAATCCCAGCTCTATGGCCTGGTCTTCTCTGGAGACTAGAGATTACAAAGACTCCTGAAATCACTTTCCAATTCTGTGTCTCCGCTTCCCGAAGAGGGGAAAGGGCAGGAATAGGAGAGGGGAGGGGAGAAAGGAGGAGGGGGGAGCAGGAAGGGAAAGAGCAGGGGGAGCAGGGGAGAGAAGGGGGTATTCTCATCACCAGCCCCAGGAAAGGCAGATACCTGGAGAGGTTGATGGGGTGGGGGTGACAAAACTTTCTGGCTTCATATGTTTTTAGTTCCATATCCAAAAGAAGGAAACTTTTCCAAAATTCCATTTCATTCTACAAATACTTGTTCGGTGCTTAGTGCATGTAAGAAACTGTTCTAAATGTTGAGAGAGAGTTGGGCAGAGAGAAGGAAGAGATAAAATAGCTTCCTTCTTCCCACTTCCTATCTCTGTCCACAAGGGAAGCAAGCACTTCCATCCTTCTGTCCCTGCTGGTCCTCCACTAGCTCCTGCCCAAAGCAGAACCAGTGGTTTCCTGGTTGGTGTGAACATGAGGCTCTCACTGGGCATGTTTTACCTGTGGTCAGAATGCCTGTGTGTTAAAGGACCAGCCTATCTGAGTGGGTCTTCTGTAGTTTCTTGTGTCCACATGGTAGGCTCTGTGCTTGTGTCCAAGGACCTTGATGCAGCCTGCCGTCTTGCAGTAAGACCTTCTTATAGCCTTCTTGCTGTGTGTTGGAAGCTAAGTGGACCCCCTGATAATCTTAGACTCAGGGACAGGGAAATAAGAAGCCTGCCTTAGACTTCCTCACTTAAACCTTATTCTGCAAATCTGCCTTGCATTGGGATTATTGAGTCCTTGCCCAACTATTAATAAAGTGGCACCTTGTTTTCCATTGGTTTTTGTTCTTTGTGGGTATAGATTTTTTGGTTAGAATCTCCATGGAAGAGGGGAAAGGGCAGGAATAGGAGAGGGGAGGGGAGAAAGGAGGAGGGGGGAGCAGGGGAGAGAAGGGGGTATTCTCATCACCAGCCCCAGGAAAGGCAGATACCTGGAGAGGTTGATGGGGTGAGGATGACAAAACTTTCTGGCTTCATATGTTTTTAGTTCCATATCCAAAAGAAGGAAACTTTTCCAAAATTCCATTTCATTCTCCAAATACTTATTCGGTGCTTAGTACATGTAAGAAACTGTTCTAAATGTTGAGAGTGAGTTGGGCAGAGAGAGGGAAGAGATAAAATAGCTTCCTTCAAGGAACTAAAGTACCAAATCAAGTGAATTTAGTTTCTCATTGAAGATTAGTAGGAGAATTCACTTCTTCCAATTTACTGCGAACTCCACAAAATATCAAATGACAAATTGACTCATAAGAGCTCTTAGAAGTGAGAACTGGGTGTCTTCCAGGGGGTTATATAAGACAATACCATTTATAAAAATGAACTCCTCTTGTAGTTTTTTTCTTGATGCTGAAAGCTTCCATTCCCCTTCTCACCTCTGGAAACTTTTAGAAATCATGCCAAGAGGCTACCCAAGAAACGTGAAGCAGGCACAGGTGACTCCCACAGCCCAGGGTCCAGACAAATTGCACCATAGATAACAGAAAACAAATGTTCAAAATAATTGTAAAAAGAGGAACGAGAGATTTCCGGAAGCTAACACTTTTTAATTAGATCTGAGAAAACACTATCCCAATTGTTAGATTTATTTCCATCTTAGAACATAATCCTTAAAACAGCATGACTCTGGAAAAGTCTTTGCAATGTTCTTTCTCACTGTGCAATGGCACCTTTGCCTCCTCCTCGCACATTATGCAACTAAATAGAATATAAACTTCATTCTTTCTTACAGAAAATATCTATAAACATCTACAGGCATATCCTTAATATGTTTTGCTGATTTGAATGCTTTTCTTCTGCTACTTATGCGATTGGTTGGTTGGTTGCCACGTAGCTCCGGTGTTCTGTGACTGCAGCCCAATTATTAGTTTCAAAAAGAAGTGAAAACCTGAGAGTTACCAGAGCTACGAGGGAGAATCAAATAGATGCAAGGCTGGGGGAAATAAGTTGGGAAAGGGCAAAAGCAGTTTTCACTGCTGACTTTTTGACAGTGGGCCTGAAATACACCTCAGCTACCCATTTCTTCCCCCTCTTTGCCTCCTCTCAGAAGCCAAAACTCCTATCAAATAAAGAAAGCAAGCTAAACATTTAAGTGTAACTGCTGTCATTTTTACACACGTGGATGGGGAAACACAATACATACATATGGAAAGGGACTAAATGGCTACCAATGGAGGAGCATCGAGTCATGTGAGTTTTCCAAAGCATGCCCTCCGTTGGCAGAGATAATTGGTGACGTTTTATCATGCACAGTAGGAGTGTGGCCTTTTGGACTTGCGGTCTTCCTCATCCTTGGAGCAAATATAGAAGGATTCTGTACCTTCTGCCATTTTCCTGGGTATGAATTGATGGTACCTAAGACACTGTAGCATTTGGTTCTCACAGGGAAGAATGAAGACGTTAAAATGAGCAGCAGATCACCTGCTGTTGCCATCAGAAAAGTTTCAGAGTGTCCCTCTGCTGACCAGGGTGAAAATCTCTGGTTAGCTCCGATTATGCCTTTAGGTAGAGGGATGGAAGGTAGAGGGAATTAGGTTACTGTCCTCTTCACTGCCTCCAAGCTACCACTACCCCACTCCAGTCTATCCATGAGCAAGTAAGGGCTCTCGCACGTCTACCTTTTTTCAGCAGCCGCAAGAAGAGATGTCCTTAGTGTTGATTCCTAGGGCCATTATTCCTTCTCAATAAGGTTACACCTCAAGTGGTCTCACCATCTTTAAAGACTGAACTGAAGCTTCTCTTAGTCCAGCTGCTTTCCCACATCAGCCAAGACCTCACTGTCCCCGATTCTAAGGAAACAGCTCACTTGCTCAGCAATGAGTCAGACTTGCATTGAGCTCACTCTCAGCTGTATATTCAGGACTTACAATTGGCTTCCTTTTTAAAGCCCTTATTCTTCAGTAGTTGGGCTCCTATACTGTTTTAGTCCACTCAGCCTGTAGTATAACAAAATACCACTGACTGGGTGGCTTATAAACAACAGAAATTTATTTCTCACAGT
Organism: Equus caballus; assembly: GCF_041296265.1. Lineage (NCBI taxonomy): Eukaryota > Metazoa > Chordata > Mammalia > Perissodactyla > Equidae > Equus > Equus caballus. The sequence goes on along the minus strand of NC_091710.1, from coordinate 34,029,044 downwards.
TCTGGAGGCTGGCAAGTCCAGGATCAAGGCGCCAGCATGGTCGTGTTCTGGTCAGAGCCCTCTTCTGGCTTCATAGCCTGTACCTTCGCCCTGTGTCCTCGCATGGAGGAAAGGGTGTGGGAGCTCTGGGAGGTTTCTCTATAGGAACAGTAATCCCATTCACGAGAGCTCCTCCCTCGTGACCTAAGCACCTTCCAACAGCCCCATCTCCTAAGACCAATACCCTGGGAGGGTTAAGATTTCAACATATAAATTGGGATGGCACACAAACATTCAGACCACAGCAAGTACAGTCGTCCCTCAGTGTCCACTGGGGATTGGTTCCAGGACCCCAAAGATTCCAAAATCCATGGATGCTCAAGTGCCTTTTATACAATGGCGTGGTATTTGCATATAGCTTATGTACATCCTCCCATATACTTTAAATCATCTCTAGATTACTTATAATACCTAATACAATGTAAATGCCATGTAAATAGTTCTTCTGTTGTATTGTTTAGGGACTAATGACAGGAAAGAAAAGCCTGTACATTTTTCAGTGTAGACGCGACCATTGTAGGCCTTTCAATCTGCTGTGGGTTGAATCCTTGGATGCCAAACCGGAGGATGCGGACAGCAGATTGTACTGTCCTCTCAGAGACTTTATTTCTTGTCTTGTACTGTGGTCTCTCTCCGTTGTGCCTGGGTTTTTCTGTCATTGATCTAATTTTCTCCTTATGCACAGCAACCCTTATCCTGTCGATGCCAACTACCCATTCACTTGGGCTTTTTATGAATATCTGACCCACTCTTAGTTTGGCAGTTACCATGGGTTTTTGCTTTGTATATTACTTGGTTTTCTCTTAAGGACTCATTCTTCGTTTTAAGAGTTCCCTTTAAGCTCACATTTCTGGGTACAATTTGTTCCTAAAATAGCTGACCCTTGACCTTACTTGCTTATTCAGAAACCTGGCTTTCTCTTGACACTGCGGCTCTAATTGGATACTTAGTCTTTTCTTTTTCCACTTTGGCTCATTTTCCTGCCGTCTAAACTCTGGTTCGAGAAGACTAAATCCAACAGCTGAAAAGAACACTTCCTTAATTGGGGTTCTCTTTGTAACCGCGTTGTCAATAGCATTATGCTTTTCTGCTTTCTCTAAAATTAATATTGCTTCTCGTGAATTTACTTGAGTACTTTTGTTTATGTTTGATTTTCATAAGTCTTAATTTTCAAGCAGTTAATATTATTGTATAATGACACTGATAGCTAAAGCTTGAGACCTTCCGTGAACTAATAAATTATTAGCTTACAACTGAGCCCCATGTAGGATTCTGATTCTTTAATTTGCTAATGGCCTATTATATGAACTTAGGATTCGAACTGAGCCATTCCAGGGTCAATCCACCCCAGTGTCCAGCTATAAATAATTACTGCAAGTAACATGTAATGGGAATATGCAACTGTCCTCCCTAACAAGCTTTAAAAGTAGCTTTATCCCAAAGTGCTAGTAGCAATTTATGGCCCTGTTAGTCACAAATCTGTCCATGCCTTTTATGATTCCATTTGTGTTTCCTAAGAGAGCCACTTCTGCTGTAGACATCAGTTACTCTCTTTGGCTGTATCAAACAGAGAATGATGGAATGAGAGAAAATTTTATTATTCATGCTAATAAAATGTAAGAAAGGTATGGTTTGATCTAGAAAAGCAGACATGGATATAATTTAAAAATGTTTTTATATATGTGTTACCTTTAGCGGAAAGAATATAGACTTCAAAATCAGGCAGATCTAAATTTAAATTTCAGCACTCTCCTTTACTGTCTTCATGACCTCTCTGAACCTATTTCTTCATCTCTTAAAAAAATTAATATTTATCTTGAAGATCTGTTGTTAGAATTAAAATAATAATAAATATACTCAGTACCTAGTAGGTACTCAATGTATGGGAGTAGTAGTAGTAGTAACAGTAATTTGGTATACCTCCTTTGGAAATATTCTCTCATTAAAAAAAAATGAAGAAGAAGGGAACTAAAGAATTAGAGTTTTGATTGATCTTGGCAACATATAGGCAGAACTCTCTTTTATTTAAAAATTTAAATAAAAAATTCGCTTCCTCAGTTGCACCAGCCACAAATGTTCAGTAGCCACATGTGGCCAGTGGCTACCGTATTGGATGGAGTGGACAGAGAATATTTCCCCACTGCAGAAAGTTTCGTGAGCAATGCGAGTCTAGGCCTGGAGATTCTCTGTACGCCTTACTGCTACTGTCAAAAAACAACTGTCTAGGATTAGGGAGCCCTGCAGAGTGCTGGGACCTAGACAATGCCTGTTTCCAGTTCCCCTTGCCCACCACCTCAATTGACTTCTCAGTCTCTGCTCCCTTATCCCCTCTCACAAAGCACAAGGCACATTCTTCCATTCTTACGTCATCTCCCAGAAGACAGTCTTGTTTCAAGGTGTCTGTTCACTAAGTCCAGCTCAGATTTTAATCTTTGGGAGCATAATACATAACCCTTTACAGAAATAACTTAGTTTTTAAATTCAAAGTAATGATTGAAATGCCTCTCATTGTAGAATTTCAGGAGGAAAATTTGTGGTAGGGGATAAACTGTATACTCCTTGAAAAACCATAGTATTGGGGGGCGCTGCCCAGCTCCCTTGTGTCCACAACTGGTTCTATTCTGATTGCACTAACAGGCTAGATTAAAACATGAAATAGCTCTTAGAGGGATCCAGTTTTTAGAGACAAATATGGCAGTTATACTCAAATAGTACATTGGCTGGTAAGTTTCTTTTAGCATTTATTCTTCAGATACTATGTGCCACATAATGCTAATGAGGCCCGTATAATAGTGAATATGAAATGGCTAAACCATAAAACCTTGAGGTTCTGCTGTCAGAGCACTTAATGATGTTTGACTGGGAGTGTCATGGTGTTAATTGAGTTTGAACAGGAAAGGGTCATATCTACTCAGATCGGATCAGGAAATTACTCTTCCTGCTGAAATTGCTAAGTTTTAAATGCTCCTATTGCTACAATAAGGCAGAAATCAGAAGTCTGAGTCAGAGGGAGAAAAGCAAGGTCAAGTAATAAAGAGAGGAGACATGCCCATTATGTGGCAGGCATTTAACAGGGCTCCTTAGAGGAAAGCAACCCCTTTAAATATAGCTGGTAAAGACGGTATCTAAAACGAGCACTTTGAACATTTATAATGCAAGAGACTATTTTCTGCCATGAGAGTGACAACCTCAGCACAAAAACACCCTGGGACTGGAGTCACACAGAGGATATATAAAAAGATCAATAGAACCAGGAGGTTCAATATAAGATGAGAATTCTGACCACTCTAGAACAGAAACAGTTCTACTTGTCACATCAAAGGAAGGAAGTCAACAAGTCAACACTTGTTGGGAAGAAAAGATACGAATTGGTTTTAGAATTCTCACTGTATGTTAAAAATAACTCCATTACATTATTAATTAAATTCTATAATTGTGTATAGTTCATGATATACAGTGTGAATTAGTGTTTTTCAATGAATTATTTGGTTCTTTCAAGTCCTAGTTAAAATTCATCTACTCATAGATAGATGAATAGATCACATATTTATCATTCCTATTCATAGATAGCTATTTGGATTGGCTGGACTCAACTCACACTTGAACTTGAGATTGTGTGCCCTAAGTTGCAGTATGAGAAAAAGCACACTCTACTCAAACACACTTTAACAAGGCTTGTTCCTGCTTAGCCAGCTAACTTGAGTGAGGTGTTAGAACAAATACAAAGTTGTGACACACTTCCAGAAGTTAGCAGTCTAGAGAAAGCAGCAAGGCTCCCAAAAATGTATTCCCATTTGCCATAAGGGAGGTAACTGTTTCTCTTTAGCAAATCTGTTTTGTGGAAGCCACTTGGTCAAGCGACTAATTCACTAAAAGCCGTTTCAGCAAAAATGGGTTCACTGTGATCCACTTACATTCCTGAGGGTTTTTTATTTTTTAATTTTAGCTCCTCCTCAGTGTCACAGCAGTCATCTCCCCAGGAATTTCCAAGCCCGGCTCAGTTGAATGCGAATCTCAAGTGTGTTTCAAATTTCAGATATGAGAATACTTCTCGAATGTGTAATGGGAAAGAGTGAGCTTCGCTTCAGTGCAACTTAACTCTCTTCTCTATTTTTGAGGACTTATGTCCTACCCCAGTTCTTTCCCATACATTTACTTCTGCTTCCCAGAGCAAAACACCAAAAGGCCTGGTTTAAGGTATTTGTCTCTCAGCATTCCCTCCGTTAATTGCTTAGGTGGTCATTCAGTAAATTGGCTTTTAGCAACTGGGTCATCCAGTGAAGTGGTCATTAATGTTAAATGATCATTTAGGGCTGAACGGAGTCAGCTTCACGTCTTTTTCATCTTGAAGGTGATGTACGCATGGGAGCCACTAACAAGAATTTAGACAATCTATGACATGCTCGGACCTGCACGGTGATCTTCTCATGATGTTTAAGTTAGTTTCCTAATTTTGCCTCATTCTCATACCAACTCCATGATTTTCGCCATATCATCATAGTACACCCACTATGTTTAGTTTTTTTGTTTATTTTTTTTACTTAACCTGACTCATTTTTAAATTTTAATTCATTCATTTTCAAGGTAACTTTAATACTATTTTACAGAGCAAATATCTCTGAATTCATCAGTTTGACATGCCAGTTATATGTTAAGTACACGTAAAAAAGATACAACTATTTGAATAAAAAATCTTCATCTCTGAACCACCTAAACTCACCTCACATATCATTAGAGATATGAATACACACTCTGGGAAAACAGTTTGAATAAAGGAATGAAGAGGGGCCACCGTGTGGCCGAGTTGTTAAAGTTTCATGTGCTCCACTTCAGCAGCCTGAGTTCGAGGGTTCAGATCTCAGGCGCAGACCTACCCCACTCATCAGCCACTCTGTGGAGGCTTCCTACATACAAAAGAGAGGAAGACTGTCACAGATATTAGCTCAGGGCTAATCTTCCTCAAGCAAAAAAAAAAAAAAAAAAGAGGAAGATTGGCAATGGATGTTAGCTCAGCGTGAAATTTCCTCACCAAAAATAAAGAAATAAAGGAATAAAGAACATGATAACAGAACGTCCTGTTAGCAGTTGCCTGTACCACAGCAATATCCCACTGGACCAGTAGTTGTCAACCACCGCTGCACCCTGGCTCCATTCCAGGCCAAGTGAATAAGTATCCCCCAGGGGAGTGACACACACGCATGATGTTTAATAACAGGTTCTGGTTGATTCTAAGTGCAGTCAGGATTGAGAACCATTGACCGGACCATATCCTCCTAGTCAAGAACCAAGAGGAGTTCAGTGCTGTGTTCCCTGCCACGGGAACAACAGCTGGCCTAAGGCGATGTTGAGTTAATTAATACCCCGAGAGCAGTGGCAGACAGCAGCTACTATCTTCACCGGAGAAGCCAAAAGATCAGTTACAATTGTTCTGCGTTAGTGGACTAAGACCAAGACTCAGCGGCTTGTCTTAGAAGACTGTGCTCTGGATGAAGGGGTTAGGAGTCACCTTGAACGGTATCTTTTGCTTTTCTCCACGTTCCCTCTTTGCTACTCTGCCCTCGTGGTCCAAACAGGATCTCTGAGACCTAATCCGTCTGTTTCCGATTTCCTCTTTGTGCTTGAGCGCAGTCACTCCCCTTTTAGCTGCCTCACAGTCCTCACTCTTAAAATAAGGAAAATCAAATTCCTGAGCCAGTTAACGGGGTCACCAGCCTTCTCTGCTGGAGGTACGTCCTACAAAAGCCCTGATGAATCATAAGAGCTTGTCTTAAAAATGTCTTCAGTTATAGTATATGTTTCTACAAAAGATCAAAGAAGTAGCATTAATCATCCAAACCTTTCTTTCTCTCTCCCCTTCCTGCCCAGGCTAAGCATACTTGCACAAATACAATGTGAGCTTTCACTGGGTTGACAAGGATGTTTATAAATGTGAGCGTGTGTGTGTAGGTATGTTTACCCAAGTGATTTAAAAATAACTTAAGTGAACTGAGTAAAGTCAGTGTATGCCATGCTCACCAGGAATATTAGGAAGCAAAAGCCCTTCAATATCTGAATTAGCTGTGGCACTGTTTCAGGAAAGAACTGGCTCCCGTCTCTTGCATAAGACTTATGTAAGAGATTAGATGCGGTGCCTGAACTATTCCAGTTATCTACAGCATGAGGAAGAAGAAAAGTAGGCTACATTGTTGTTACTTGCTTAGCTCTGTCCGGGTGGGGGAAATCCCTTTTCTTCCCTTCTTGTGTCCTTATGGCTGGACTAGTAATAAAATTGATGCAAGACCAGATTAACAGGAGAAAAACCCGGTTTAATACGTAAGTATTGGAGATCATAAAGAAATGATGCTCGTAGAGTGAACAAAGCAAACAGTATATCTATCTTTTACAAAAAGAAACGATAAATGTGTGAAGAATTGACGCGACAAAGAACTTAGTTTTGGGGTATGTAAACAGAGAGAAATTTAAGCAGAGTCTAGACTTGGCAGCAGTAAATGAGCAAGGTTTCTTTATGCAGGCCTGAGTCCCCCAGCTCTGGTGATCAGGATGCCGGAGAGCCCCTCTCAAATGGGAGCTGAACCTCCTGCTTTCAGAGGCAACAGAGACAGGAGGGTCAGAAAGCCTTTCTTGCTTCTCAAGTAGCTTTAATAAAAAACAGTATGCTATTGTGGGATATTTTGGGTGGCCTGCCCTGGGCCCCCAAAGCTCTCTCAATTTCAAGGGATTTTTTGCTTCTGGAAGTAAAGCATCTCCAATTCTTTTTTTAAAAAAAGTTTTTCTAGTGTTTGTCACACAAAAGTATGTAAAAGTAAACCAAAAAACAAAGCTATGGTGCAGGCAGTAAGTAATTTAGAAATTGGGTAGATATTTAAATTTGTTCATATAGAAATAATAACAAGAATAGCAGTTTTACACTGAAACTTGAAACTCCAAGGCCGCATTCCACACATAGCTATTACATAGCACTGAAGAAAGAATTCGATTTTCCCACATCTCATAAAATAGCTTCTCAAAATTGAGAGCTCGCAATTTGTTGTCATAATCATTATATTCTGAAAAGGATTTAGATCAAATCTGATTTCCAGATATTTTGACCAAAATAGAAATGAAGGTCAGCCATGACTCAGATAGCCTTCTCTGTACCGTTAAAAAACAAAATTCAACTGAGTAAATGTGAAGATCTAATTGGCTTTATTTAATGATTCATGAATTGGGCAGCATCCCATCTTAGCAGTTAGAAAGGAGCTCCATGGAGCTGTACAAAATGAAAGTCTTTTATAGGCAGAAGTGGGTGGAAAAAGGAAGTTTCCAGAAAGGAGTGGATTGTTTCAGGCAAGGTCCTCTTCCTTTGGGGGAAGTGGGGTCTATCAGGCAGATTACCTCACTCATGCTGACCAGGTAATTCCAGATTGACTGGTTAAAGGTCACATTCCTAGGAAAGGCTGAAACTACAATCAGGTTAGGTATTTAGTCTGGTTTGCTGACGTGGGGCTTAGCACAAGTGACTCCATTTTGGGCCTGTTGTTTCTCTTTTAACACTACTATAAGGTTCTGCTTAGTTCTCATTTATAACATATATATTTTTCTCATGGAGCTGTGTAGTGTAGAGAAAACAACTTGAATATTAGCGTCAAAACAACCAGCTTAGGTACAAATACAAGCATCATGACTTACTTGCTTTATGACCCAAGAAAATTGCTTCATTACTCTGAGCTTATTTTCTCAATTGTAAAATGAGAATAATAATGTCTACCTCTTAGGGTTGTTATAAGGATTTAGACTAAAATAACCAACATTTGTTGAGTGCTTATGTGGTATTGTGACTTGTAATAAGAAACACATTTTTGGTCTTCTGTCCCAGTCCCTGACACAGAGCTCCTAAAACCCTTGGAATTTCCTAAGCAGTAAGAGTGGTAAAGATGTCTTTTGTCATAGCAAGCCCCTTTCAACCACCCCAGAGTTTATGTTAATGAGGCGACTTTTGGAAAGCTCCTTAGGATGGGTACCCATAGCTAGGGGGACCAACCCAGTGATTAAGGATTGGCTCTCCAGAGAGGGGAAAGGGGCTGGAGGTTGAATCCATCACCAACGGCCAATGGTTTAATCAACCAGTCTATGTCATGAAGGCTCCATAAAGACCCCAAAAGGGCAAAGTTCTGACAGCTTCCAGGTTATCAAACAAGAGGAGGTACTATTAGGGTGACACACCCAGAGAGGGCATGGAAGCTTCAGCCCCTTCCCATATACCTTGCCTTATGCATCTCTTCAATCTGACTGTTCCTGAGTTATATCTTTTCATCAAAACTGGTAATCTAGTAAGTAAACTGTTTTCCTAAGTTCTGTGAGCTGCTCTGGCAGATAAATCAAACCTAAAGAGGAGGTCATGAGAATCTATAATTTATAGACAGTTGGTCCGAAGCACAGCTGACAACCTGGACTTGTGATCATTGTCCAAATGATCGGGTGGGGAAAGGGGACAGACAGTCTTTCAGGACTGAGTCCTTAACCTGTGGGATCTGACTCCAGCTGCAGGTGGATGGTGTCAGAACTGGACTGTAGGACACCCAGCTGGTATGGCAGAATTGCTTGGGGTGGGGAACTCTCCCTCGTATTTGGTGACCAGAGTACAGAAGTATAGAGTGTCATAGTCAAGTAGAAGAGAAACACAGGAGTGTTTTTCCCAGACAGCCTATTATGTAAGTGGCATGTTCTCAGCACTTTATCCAGAAAAAATAATTCATTGAATCCTCATAGCAATCCTATGAGGTAGGTATTATTATCCTTCCTTTCTCGATGAGGAAACTGAAGCTCAAGTCACCCAGTTTGTAAGTGGGGTAACAGGATTGGGACTGAGGTCATGTGACTATAGAACTTGCAAGTGTGTGAGAAAACAAATACATTAGTGCTTAGAGAACCCCAGGGCCCATATTCTCCTGAATGGTCATTACGTTTACCTCTCCTCTTTCCAGAGAAGAAATATTGCGATGAGGGAATGTATGGTCCATGACTCTCTAGTGTCCCTATTGAGCCAGGACATACGCTTAGCTGGCATTTACCACTTGTTTCCAGCTGCCTTTCCAAGCAATCCCAGCAGGGCCCAGGCTCTGAGAATTACTACAAGCCTCACCCGATCCCTGGGCTGGGTTTCAAGTAGAAGGATGGCGGTGCTGGGGACTGGGTCTTCCGTGCACCATATTTTGAAATGCCTGAGGTAGAAGGCATTGAAAGCAGATTTAGCGATCTATTGAAAGGTGGAATAATTAAAACCAACTTGGAATATCTGCATAGAGAAAATCCATGCTTTATAGTAGTTATCAGGGAAAAGAAAGTGCGCATATGTTTGGCTTCTGTGAATTAAGACATGAAGTCATAGATGTTTAAAGACGAAGTGTGGTCAGAGTCATAAAACATTAGAAACATTGTGTAATGAGGTAGATAATCCATGTATGCTAACCACAGAGCCATACCTAGAGCAAACATCAGGTCATTTATAATTGTTTTACTACTGCATTCTATCCCACAGTATGTAAACTTTTGAGAACCTATGGTTGGAATAAGAAATGTGCCTTTCCCTAAGTATTTCTAGATGAGAGGGAAGTTTAGGGTAAACTGCACTGATTTCAGTGTCTCACCCCAAATCAAAACCAAAAAGCTGCTCGGTGCCCCTGAAATGCGATTGAGGATTCCCAAGGCAGCTGGACCAGCCTCGAGCTGTTCTCAAACCATTGGCTTCCCTACAACCTCTTGCGGGGAGAACCACAATTCCAGGGTTCCCTCTGTTTCATGACTCAGCTACCTCGGCGGCACAGACTCCCTTGGTCCTTATCATTAATTATCATGGCTGTGTGCCTTCACTATAGAAATCTGCCCAAGTATGGTGAATCACGTACAATTTAAAACTATTATAACCCAAACGATTATAGCTTTGCTCGCAGATTAGCGAAATAAATGTTACTCAGCCCCACTGAGAAATAGTTCTATCCCCTTGGGTTTCTTTAGATCTGATTGGCTTGAAAGTGACATCTAATCGTGAAGTCACTGCTCAGTGCAGTCTGCGTAGGTGAAGTATTTTTACGTTTGTTTTAGTGTTAACTCTCTTTCCAAAGGCCCAAGCACATCAATTTGTAACGCGTGACCCAACTCAACGGGGTGGAACTATATCCCAATAGACTGAAAGCCGAAGGTGTGTGTTGGCACGTGTGTAGTGGGATCCCCACTCCCCCGTCGGGTTCTTCCTGGTGCCCAGTGGCCACAGTGAACGGCTGACGTGTAGCCAGAGGGACAGCACCAATGCCAACCTGGATCATAAATATTAGTAAAGCTTACTTCCCGTCCTGTTTTTAGACGAAAAACAAACAGAAATAAAAGTTCCCCAGTGAATCTTCTTGTGCGCACCCAGAGGAGTGTGCACCCTACTTTGCACACCACCCCTCCCTTATGACATAATTAAAGAGTCACCCAACTCTAAAAATAGAGCTCCTCCAAACCCATTATTTTAAGGATTGACATCTATAAAGCAAGGGTCCTTGAAAGATTTCCCAGAGTTGTTTATTCTGCCTCCCTAACAAACCCTCCCTGGAAGTTACAATTTAATGCAATGTTGGTTTTTGGCCATTGCTTTCCCCCTACACCATTTGGTAGTTTTGCTGCACAAGATTGCAGAGTGGGCTTATTCCATCTGAGCATTTGTGGCGCGCCCATGAGGGATGGACCAATTCTAGCATATAATAGCAATATATTTCAGTTTGCTAAATACTGTCTCTCAAGTGGGCCTCTGGTCCCCAGGGAGCAGTGGGATATGTGACCACAAGAACAGTGCAGTTGTAGGTCAGATCTGGTTTTACACGCAAAGATCAGTCGTCTCGTGTCACACTTAGATATGATATGATTAAGATATTTAGGTATGATTAAGATAATGTGAAATATATTTTGTGGTAAGAATAGAAACATTAAATCACTCTGTCATGTCTATGCAAAAATTTTTTACTGTAAGTGGTTTTTATTGTATGGCTCTAGAAACAGTGGACATTTTCTTTAAAGATGAGCCATGAGGGGCCGGACCCATGGCCAAGGGGTTAAAGTCCCGTGCACTCAACTTCAGCGGCCTGGGGTTCACGGGTTCGGATCCCGGGTGTGGACCTACTCCACTCATCAGCCATCACGTGGCAGCATCCCACATACAAAGTAGAGGAAGATTGGCACAGAGATTAGCTCAGGGCTAATCTTCCTCAAGCAAAAAAAGAAGAGGATAGGCAATGGATGTTAGCTCAGGGCAAATCTTCTTCACAAAAATAAATAAATAAATAAAAATAAAGGTGAACTATGAGAGGATTTGTTGATTTGAGGACGGCACTAAAGTTACGCTAAGACCAATGAGCCTTCTTTCTGAGCCGTACCACCATGGAGACAGTTCCTAGCTGAAGAGAATACCAGAATGGCTATCCATGAATACAAGACTCAATCTAATGTTAATATGTCCTCAAACTTTTCTTGAGACAAGTGTGTATTAATAAGAATAGAGAATAAGGAGGAATTCAACTATCCTTTAGTGTGTGAATAATGACAACTCTAAGACCTTAGGTCCTAAGAGCAGTGGGATGCTTAATTTCTGGTTTCAGAAGATCAGTCAGTCTGGTACTTTGTGGCAAGTAGTACCCATCATCTGGGAAACTTGAGGGTGAAACCTCCTATGCCGCTTTCCTAATGTCATGAACTCTTGTGCCTAACTGGAAAGCAAATCATCTTGCAGCTCTCAGGAATTAAACTCTTTAGTGAAATTCAGCAGCTGGGAGAAAATCCCCTCCATTATGTGTATTTTGTGGTTGAGGGGACAAAGTAATAGATATGCCACAGTTTTTTAACCACCGATGGGATGGATTATCTCGTTAGGACTGAGTTTCTATATGCTGCAAAACATGGAGCGACACTGAAATTGGAGAAGCCGTTGTATGTTTATGTGTTTTCAAACATACAAAGAAATCGAAGGAGCAATACAGGGAATATCTGTACACTCACATCATAGATCAATATTAATATCACTTACATTTTACTCCCTTTATCTTTATGTATTTACACACACACACACACTTTGTTTTTCCAGCATGCATTGCTAATCCTTGCATACCTGATTATTTCATTGGTGGTTTTTAAATGGTGATTTTTAAATGGTGATTTTTAGTCTGTCATTTCTTCAACATATATGAGCTGCCATTCTTCTGAAAAGAAAACCTTTCTTTCACTCTGCAACTGGTGATGATCATAACTCCTCTCAAAAAGATAAGGTGAATGCTTAATTTTTCATTAAAAAATTTCAGAGTAAGATATTGGCATGATAGTAGCCAACAATGGTGATAAGTACTTCTTTTCCTTCCTCCCTTCCTTCCTTCCTCCCTTCCTTCCACCCTCCCTCCCTGCTTCCTTTCCATTCCTCCTCCTTCCCTCCCTCCTTCTCTCCCTCCCTCCTCTCTTTTCTTTCTTCCTTCTTTCTGTTTTATTAAGTATCATTGAGGACTCGAGAAGTCTTATTTACTCATTGGATTACAATTACAGCCATTATTTTTTTTGAACTTCAGATACTCTAAAATTTGGCCAGTTGGAGGCCCTTCAAACTGTGTCTTTTTTAAATTTGTTTTGCTTTCTATTTTGCAATAATTTCAAGCTTACAGAAAAGTTGCAAGAATAACACAAAAAGCTTTCTCATTTCATCATGCAATCATTAACATTTTACAACATTTGATCCATCATTCTCTCTCTGTTTGCTGTTTTTTTCTTTTTCCTGAGCCATTTGAGTAACTTGTAGTCATGTTGCTCATTAACTATAAACACTTTAGTGTGCATTTCCCAAAAACAAGGCACTCTTACATAACCACAGGACAGCCACCAACTCCGGAAATCAACAATGATACAACATTACCACGATCCCGTTACTGGTTCTGTCACCTCCTCATTCAGGAAGAAGTTTAGTGCCCAGCTCTTGGTGGAAAGAAGGCAGTTTCAAATGTTACAGTATGTAACCTAAAAATGAAATATGTGTTTCCTAGGCAGTATTGCAATTCTAGTAACTGTATCTAAAACTGGAACATTATTTCACTGAATATCCTTGGATTAAGGTCTGGAGGAAGAAGATAATTGAGAGAAACTAGCCATAAATCCAGTTCATTATTTTTGTTTTTCCTCAGCAAAATGCATTCTTTTTCCATATAAGGATGTAAACAACCACAAATAGTTACAGAGATTTCCTTAAGAGCACGAGTTAGAAAGAAGATCCCTAAGGACATGAAGGGCCCTGCTGACTTTGAAACTGCTTTTACTGTACTTGTTGATCTTTACAGCTGCAAACTTGGAACTTACATTAAAGTTTTCACATATTGTAAGTGGGCTCCAGGTTTCGGTCTGTGCACGGCAGAGCTGACTCCCTAAGACACTAGAAGTTTTGGTGTTAGAGAGCTTCAAAAAGTCTTGAGCCCTCCGGGGCCTGTAAAAATATAAATATTGGGGCTTGCTTATGCCCCTTTCACCTTAATGGCATTTTTATTATTTTGTTTTCTACCTCCCACATGCTGTTTTAAAAGTGATTTATTTTCTTTTTAGTTTTTTCTTAACTTTTTTTTTTAGTGAGGAAGATTGGCCCTGAGCTAACATCTGTACCAATCCTCCTCTATTTCGTCTGTGGGACACCACCACAGCATGGCTTGATGAGTGGTGTGTAGGTCCACGCCCAGGATCTGAACCTGTGAACCCCGGGCCACCAAAGCAGAGTGTGTGAACTTAACCACTATGCCACCAGGCCGGCCCCTTCTATTTAGGTTTTGAAAATAATATTTTTTAAAGACAAGACCAAGTCTGAACATGAGGTGGTTTAATTACTTATTAACATATTCATGTGAAATTTTTTAATTATAACGTATATACGTGGATATATATATTGTCAATCTGTATGTGAAACATTATGGTGATTGTTTTCAAATTGAAATACTTTGCTCATGGATAAAATAGTTACAGGCCATTGATTCTAGAGCTATTCTACTTAAAACCCCTCACCTGATTTGTTACTTATAGTTGGTGTGGAATAGATACTCACACAGCACTTAGGTGTAGAGATTCACTGATTTTGTGGCCTTCTGCTCTTGGTGGCCATAGCAGGATTATACCAGAACCTGGGACGATCCCCCTTCCTTCATGCCTTTGTGTGCTCACGTGACTTAATGACATCCACCTGAACTTCTGACATGCGGGGGTGACTGTCTTGCTGGCTTCTTTTCATGCTTCTCTTTCCAGCAGCATCCATTCAATGAGTTCCTTCCTTGAAAAATAGGTCCCCAAACCTCCAGCCCCCTACACTCCCAATCAGGACTGGAGAGACCCTGCTGTCTTTTGGTGGCTTGCTGGCTGCCCTGCATTTAATGTGAGTTTGATCTTAGCCCTCTCCTTCTGGTCCACGATCATTAAACATTTTATGACCTTTTCCCAATCTTAGGCCTACCAGTTCTTTTTTCTCTTTATCTGAGGTGTAAGATAAGCCAAATTATTTTTCCTCTTATAAACAATTAACAATATATTTGGGGGCTGGCCCAGTGGCATCACGGTTGGGTTTGCATGCTCTGCTTCAGCGGCCCAGGTTCCCCGGTTTAGATCCCGGGCATGGTCCTATGCACCACTCATCAAGCCATGCTGTGGCAGGCATCCCATATATAGAGGAAGATGGGAATGGATGTTAGCTTAGGGCCAATCTTCTTCAGCAAAAAAAAGAGGAAGTTGGCGGTGGATGTTAGCTCAGGGCTAACCATCCTCAAAAAAAAAAGTATATATATATATTTTGAGCACACACAACAAATAATACCTTTAACATAGAATACAAGTGTTTTCTCAATATATATTTGCATACTTATTACTTGGTCATATAAATTCATTTTTACTGCAGGAATGAAAGGCCAGTTTACAAAATTTGAAAAGCCTTGTTAATTTTTTTCCTGTAAATCTTATTCTTTATGAGAGATCCAGCCCCATTATGAAAACATTCCATACAAACCCTAACCAATGATCTCAAATCATTGCTAAAGTGAAGCGACAGCTCACAACTCATGAAATGTCTTTGTTTTGATTGTAGACCCTTGGCTTGCATGCTGTTTATGACCCTTTGTTAGACTGAGAGGAGGGTGATATACAAGCCATATGACCCATGGAACAACAGAGAAGAATCAGTCTTTCCCATCTGCATAAATATGCCCCAGCCATGCTGCTTTGCACGTACACCAGCTTGCACTTTTCCATTTCCGGACAAACCAATAACTATTTTTACTTATTTATGACATCCTATCTTCCAAAAGAAGTTGAGGTAGCTTGCAAAATTGACTAATAGCTATTGGAAAAACACACTTCAGGGCCAAAGTCAGGTTTTATCTGGAAGAAAGTTTTATCACACTAAGCCTAAGAGTGGATCAATGCCAGGAGTGAGCTAGAAATTGCATGGGAAGACTCATTAATGCTCATTATGTACTTTCTGAGCTCTCAAAACACAAATGCACTCCAAAAGCTGCATAATATAGCAGGTTACATCAATCCAGACCACTTGCGATTCTGGAAATGTGGTTGACAGCTTCAGAAATAAAGGACACTCGTAACAAAATACACAAAGCTTGTCTTGTAAAAAGAGCTGCTCCTTGCCCAAATAAAAATTCAGTCCAGCTACAAACAAAATTTTCCTATGAAAGAAAATGTGAGATTTGCTGATTTGTTTTTGTCACCCTGAAGAATTACCATGCCAGGAAGAATTCTTTTTTTTTTTTTTTTTTTTAATATGTACACAAAGAGGCAAAGATTCCCCCCAAATAAGATCTAGAACTTTAGGATAATATTGCATTTCCCAGTTTGGAGTCTTTTGGGGCCTTAAGCTGTTTTGGATCTTTCAGAAGAGCCTATTTTAAAATATATCCCAAATTTGGATATCCTAGTCCAGTCCCCACCATTTCTTACTTGGACTATTGCAGTAGCTTTCCAACTGGTCTTGTTTCTTCCACACTCACCACTGTAAGGTCTAATCTCCACAAGGCAGAGAACGTAGCCTCTGAGGATGGAAATCACGTCATGAACTCCTCTGTTCAGACCCTTCAAAGACTTCGACTTCCCACCTTACTAAGTGATGTGACTTTGTTACCTCCCATGACCTTCCCCTCCTACCTGCTAGACTGACCTTGTCTCCGCATCCTTCCTTTTGTTCACTCTGTTCCTGCTCCTTTAGCCTCTTTATTATACTTCTGACATGCTGAGCCCACTCTTGGAACTTCTGTTCTTTCTACCTGGAGCCTTGTTCCCCCAGTTATCCCTATAGTTCCTGCCTCAAAACCTTCAGGACTCTACTCAAATGTCACTATACCAAGGAGAACTTTCTCTAACTGCTCATCTTATATGAACAGCTCTCACTTTCTCTCTGTCAATCTCCATCCTTGCTTTATTTTTCATCTAATACCTTATCATCATTTAATATATTACACGTATTTTTATTCCTTTATTTACTATCTCCCCCAATTGGAATATAAGCTCCATAAAGACAGGACTGTTTTTGTCCTTTTGTATTTCCAGCATCTAGAACATTGCCTGCAAAGTGCTCGCTCTTGAATGGAGAAACACATTTACCTACAAGCTGAGATCTGACATTTATTTGCTTTTGACTGAAATTCCAACTGTGTGTGATAATACTGGTAAGCTCATATGATCAAAAGTTCTGACTGGAAGTCATTTATATGAGCGCTTCATTACTTTTTTTTTTTTTTTTTTGGAGGAAGATTAGCCCTGAGCTAATTACTGCCAATCCTCCTCTTTTTGCTGAGGAAGACTGACTGTGAGCTAACATCCATGCCCATCTTCCTCTACTTTATATGTTGGACGCCTACCACAGCATGGCTTTTGCCAAGCAGTGCCATGTCCGCACCTGGGATCTGAACCGGAGAACCCCAGGCTGCCGAAGTGGAACGTGCGCACTTAACTGCTGCACCACCAGACAGGCCCCATTACCTTTTTTTGTATCGTCATGCCCCAAGCAGTCTTTTTAGACATATTTTTTTTCCTAATCACCCCCATGAAATTTTAATACCATAGATATATTACATATGTTCTCTATATATCTCTATATCTGTGCTTTATACATAAAAAGAGTGGAATCTTTTCACCTGCTCCAAAAGGACAAATTTTGTCCCCATTGAGAAGGCATGATCAATCTCTACATTGACTAAAATTGGGAAAACTAATTTCCTACTTAAAATACTGCAGTTAGTCTAATAGATAAAATCTTCCTAAATATGGGGTTCATAGGAGAAAAATAATGGTCCTATTTGATTTTTTAAAAAAAGGTGAGAACCGAGTGAGTAGCTGCTCACTCTGACTGTCACCTTGCCGGTCAATGTCTTCTACGAACCAGCTGGATTCCTTCTTCTACGTAGTTGGCAAACTACGGAAAATACAGGAAACATACTGCACACGGAGCCTCTGCCTTTAGTTTCCAGGCTAGCCCAGTGGCTATATTGGTTTTCATTGTATCTCTCTCTACACGCACTCTTTACATTATTCTATGCTCTATGATATTTTCTCCTGCCTCATTCATGAAGGGGCTCAGACCACAAGCATGCCAAAGTTAAACAAACAAAAAGTAATAATGAAATAACGCACAAGGAAACTATGAGAAGTGTGATACAATAAGAACTATATATTTAGTCTTTGTCAATGTTTCCTGACACAGAGCTTCTAAAATCCTTGGGATTTCCTGAGTGACAGAAGTGATAGGAGCATCTTCTGTTATTCATAGGAAACCCCTTTCAACCATACTTGAGCTTATGCTAATAAAGTGACTCTTGGTGGCTCCCCAGATAGCTTCAGGATGGGGGCTGATTGCTAGAGGAACCAATTATGTGATTAGAGGGTTGGCACATTCAGCCTCGCCCCTGGACACCAGGAGAGAGGAAAGGAGCTGGAGATTGAGTTCAATGATTCCATCCTACAGAGTGGGACGTCCAGAAAAACCCTTAAATGATAGAGTTGGGAGAGCTTCCACGTTGGTGAATGCGTCAAGGTGCTGGAAGGATGGCAGGTCCAGAGAGGGCATGAAAGCTCCATGCATCTCCCCCCTCACTGCCATACCTTGCCCTATGAATCTCTTCCATCTGGCTGTTCCTGTGTTGTCTCCTTTATAACAAGCTGGTAAATGTAAGCAAAGTGTTTTCCTGAGTTCTGTGAGCAATTAGCAGACATTTAGTCCTGTCCAAATTGTCCATAAGACATTTGGTCCACATCAAAAGGTCATTGGCATTTGGTCCTGTCCAAAATGCCCATGAGCATTTTTTGGTCCATGCCAAATGGTTTTGGACAAGACCAAATATCAAGGACCTTTTGGCATGGACCAAATGTCTTACGGATGTTTTGGACAGGACCAAACGTCCTCCAAGGCTGTGAGCAGTTCTAGCATATTATTGAACTTGAAGAAGGGGTTGTGGGAACCCCTGATTTACACCTAGTTGGTCAGAAGTACAGGTGGCAACCTGGGACTTGATACTGGCATCCGAGGGCAGTCTTGGACTGAGCCCTTAAACCACGGAGCCTAATACTAACTCCAGGTAGTTAGTGTCCGAGTTGAATTGAATTGTAGGACACCCAGTTGGTGTCCAGAGTGGGAGAACTGGTTGTTGGTGTAGAAAAGACCCACACCTTTGAAAGATGAGTAAAAACATCCCAGGCAAGGCCAAGGCAGTATGTAGTTAAGGGCCAAATGACTAGTCAAAAAGCCAATGATTTTCAAAGCCTATCCTGCAGAATCTCCAGAGAGGTGCTCAGGGGCTGCTGCCAGGATGGAGAAGCGGCAGGAGTTAGGGCTGGAGGAGTCCAAGAAGTGAGGTTTAAGGTCCACTGCCGTTACCCTTTAATCTCGACCAAGACATTTCACCTTCATACATTTCTTATGTTGGCATTTTGCATGCTTTGTTTAAAGAATAATGTATTCATTTAATCTATTCTATGAAGTTCTTTTATTGTTTGAACTGATTGAATTTGAAAGAACGGTTTCCAAAGGTATGACTTTTAATATCAGCACAGTAAATATAAAACTATTCAATCCAAAGATTTAAATGTCACAATGTTGTGACAAAAATGTAATACTGGTGATGTGGGCTGGACGAGCCAAAGGGTTGAAAGAAAGATTTCTTGGACTCTCAAGGTCTGGTAGTAGTGTTCCTTCATTCAGAGAATAGCATGCGGACAGGACCCACGGGCAGTGAAGACCTGAAACGTGTTGAGGGTTAGGGCTAAATTTATAAGGCATGGGTATGTGACTTATTTTTACCAGACGAAGGAAAGCTGATGTAACAAGTCGTTAAAATGGTGTCAGTGCAGATGGGGTCTGGTTGTTGTGTGGTCATATAACTGTAGATATGAATCAGGTCATACAGGTCGGTATGTAGGCCAGGATGCCTTGGCCTTCTCTCCCTGGGACAGCCTTGATCCGCATCATAAAATCCCCCCTGAACCCATTTGGCCCCGAAATCTTTTGGGGATATGGACAATGGTCAATCTTCTGTAACTACTTCCAGCTGTACAAGGTCGTAGAGTTGTCCCTAAATGGGGCCATAGGGGTACAGGCAGGAAGTTCAGTGGACCAGGAGGTTGTGCCCGTGGAGTCAAAAGCTGACAAGGTATCCAGGTCCGCTGGAGATGAGAGAACCATTTGACAAGAAGTGGTCCGGAAGGCAAAACTTTGTTGACATGTGTAAGACAAACAATGAAATAGACAACACATTATAATAAGAAATACAAGCAATATGATTAACCCAATGAATAAAGCTTTGATAGTAGTTCAGAGATCAGGACCTGACCAGGAGTCCAACCAATCATTTAGGGTTAGGATAGGGTCAGACATGGATTTAATTTGCTGACTCATATTGGATAGGAAATTTGTTTAGGGCTTCCATGTGCCAGATGACACTTTTGATTCCTAATTGGGGAAGGAAAATTGAGGCAAAGTGATCACACCAGTGGAAGACAGAATGGGTCCAGCGTTGTTGTAGGTTAGGTAGCTTAGCAGGAGGAGATATAATAAATGTAGTTCTACCCTGTATCCAGATGAAGCCTAGGGTGCATCGCCCAATCCATCCAGGCAGCAGCCAAGGCCATAAGTTGGAGCCACATAACCACTGAGTGCCGTTAGGGGCTAACCAACATGTGCTGGGCCATCTATCCCAGTCAGTCCCAATCCAATCAGTATTTTTCAAGGCTATGATATGAGATCACATATAAGGGGGAATTTGTCCCACAGGTTGGGTGCTATCGGGCCACAAATCACAAGTATGATTGTTTTGTTCCCAACATAGAGAGGCTTTTTGACTGAGCTGACCACTAGTAGGAGCGAGGCAAATATATTCGTCCCAAATGTGGTATAGCCAGGGTTATTTCTTGATTCAAATAAATAGGACTAATAAGGCCTAAAGCAGGGGGAGTGGGGAGTAAGCTTAAAAGTATGACTTTGTTGAGCTGCCTGTTTAGCTTCCCAGTCAGCAAAATTATTGCCCTTGCTCTCAAGGGATAAATCTTCCTGATGTCCCTGGCAATGGACCACAGCCACTTGCTTTGGAAGAAGCACAGAGTTTAAAAAAACCTCTGTTCCGTGTTTGATAGGGGAGTTCTTTGTATTGAGTAATTCCCTGTCTTTCCATATGGCCCCATGTGCATGTAGGACCAAGAAGGCATATTTTGAGTCAGTGTAAATATTAATAACCGTATCCTTCGCCAGGTGAAGAGCTTGGGTAAGAGCGCCGAGTTCAGCCTTTTGGGTGGACGTGGTGGCTGGAAGGGCTTGTGCCTTGATGACGTGGGAGGCGTTTACTATGGCATAGCCTGCCTTGCATATCCCCTGTTCCATGAAGCTACTGCCATCTATAAACCAGGTGTCATCCATATTATCTATGCAGGAATCCAGCAGGTCAGGCCTGTTGAGTACACTTATTCTGTGATTTCAGAACACGTATGCTCCAGATCCTGGACTCGGTAGTCAGGACCAGGCATAAGGTCTGCTGGATTAATTGTTTGACAAACGTTAAGGACGACCTCAGGGGTGTCTAGGAGGATGGCCCGATATTTAGTTAGACGTCCTCCAGTCACCCATTGATGTCCCTTAGTTTGTAACATGGCTTGTACCTGATGGGGAGCCATGACTGTTAAAGGTTGTCCTACAGTTAATTTAGAGGCCTCCTCGACTAATAGAACTACAACTGCTACAGCCTGTAAGCAGGCTGGCCATCCCAAAGCCACCAAGTCTAGAGTTGTTGAGAAATATCCAACAATTCCGGGTCTCTGGGCCTAGTCTTTGCATGAGGGTACCGAGGGCCTGGCCCTGCTTTTCAGCAACATGAAGAGTAAAAGGCTTGTTGACATTAGGCAGAGGCAGGGTTGGGGCAGAAGACAATTGCTGTTGAATCGATTAAAAGCCCTTTTCCTCCTTTTGTGTCCATTCCAGAGGTTCCGAATCAGGGCCTCTGGTTGCTTCATATAAAGGCTTTGCTATTACCCAGACCGGAGGAAGCCGTAAATGACAGAATCCTGCCATATCCAGAAAAGTGCCAAGCTGTCTTTTTGTCTTTGGTGGTCCGAGTTAGGGGATAGCCTTTTTCCTATTTATAGAAAGTGCCCGGTGTCCTGTTAAATCATAGCCCAAATAGGACACCTGTTGTTGTGAAATTTGTGCCTTTTGTGGGGACACTCGATATCCCCATTGGTCTAAGAAATTAAGGACAAGGACAGTATTGTGATCAGAATCCTCCTTTGTGGGACTATAAATAAGAATATCCTCAACATATTGTATTAAACCACCAACAGGAAGTTTGACATCCCGTAGATCCTTTCCTAGGGCACTTCCAAACAAACGAGGACAATCCCAAAAACCTTGAAGGGCTGTCCACGTCAACTGAGTAGGAAGAGCTCCATTAGGAAACTTCCATTCGAAGGAGAATAAAAGCTGGGAAGTTTCATCCAGAGGAATACAAAAGAAAGCATCCTTTAAGTCCAGGACTGTAAACCAATTAGAGTTCTCTGGGATTTGGGGAAGAATAGTATATGGGTTAGGCACATGGGTGAATAGGAATGCCTGATTAATTATGTCAAGGTCCTGGGCCAAATGATAATGTCCATTTGGCTTCTTTACGGGCAAGATAAGAGTCTTATAGGGAGATTGACATCGTTTAAGGAGGCTGTGACTGAGGAATTTTAATATGAGGCATTGTAATCCTTCAATTGCCTCTGGTTTTAAAGGGTATTGCTTCTTATGGTGACAAGAGAAGAGTCTTGCAGGTTAATAGAGACTGGCTGTGCTGTTATAGCTCTTCCTGGAAGGGAGCAGTCCCAAACCTGGGGATCAACTGCTTCCCATATATGGGGTGGAATATTAGACGGTATCTGGGAAACAACAGCGCTTGGAGAGAGAGCAACAAACAAGCCGTCCTCCTCACGTGTTAGAATAAATTGGCTTCCTAATTTTCTCATTAAGTCTCGCCCAAATAATGGAATAGGATAAGTAGGTAGGACTAGGAGAGTATGGGAAATCACCTGAGTCCAATATTGGCAAGATAAAGGAAGAGTTTGATAACAAAACTTGGAGTCGCCCTCTATTCCGACAATTTTTTGATGGAACTTATGAGTTGGGCCAGAGTGGCAAATAGGTACAGAGTAAATGGCTCCCACATCAATAAGAAAATTGATTTGTTTCCCTTCCACATCCAGAGTCACCCAGGGCTCAGTCTGTTCGATGGTGATGGGAACCGGACTGGCCTCTGGGCCCCTTCAACTGAGTCTTCAGGATTGCATCTCCGGGCAGGGAAGTGTGTTCTTGGCCCCTCCTCACTCTGGAGGCAAGGACAATCACGCTTCCAATGTCCCTCTAGCTTGCAGAGGACAAGACCCAGGAGGAAGCTCCTTCTTGGGCACTGCTTGCTCCAGTGTCCAGATTGACCGCAACGGTAATAAGGGGACTTACCCAGGCCTCCGGCATTGGTAGTGTGAGACTTGGGCCCCTGGTTAGCCTGTTTCTGTGACATATCTGCAGTGGCAGCTGCTAAAATGTGAGCCTGTACCTTACCCTGTAATTTTGTCCTTCTGTCCTTATCCTGTTTAAGAGTCAATTCTCGATCATTAAATACCTGAGTAGCAATCTCCAAAAGTAGAGACTTTTGGTGTACAGGTACAGGTGTTTGAGGACCCAAGGCCAATTTAGCCAATTTTTGGCATATGTCTGGGGCAGATTGACTAATGAAGTGCATGTTTAGAATAGTCATCCCTTCCGGAGAAGTAGGGGCTAGACTAGTGTATTTTCGAATGGCTTCAGCTTATCTCCCTTGAAAAAGGGCAGATTTTTCATCTGTTCCCTGAGTTATTTCCTGGAGTTTGTCAAAATTGACTGGCTTTGTATAGGCACACAAGCACAGAGTCTCCACAGCTATTGTTTTAAAAATTACCACTATGAATCAGGTACAGTAAGACAAAGCTCACCAGTTATGAATCCAAATTTTCTTTTGAGCCTCTTTACTAATATTTATGGAGAAGACATTTAAGATTCTAGCTTTTTGGGCAAGGGTATGCTGATGGCCCTTTTTTCCTTTTTTTTTTTTTTCAGTTTTAGGAATTAGTGATAGGCTGGATCACAGTTCCTGGAGAGGGGAGATGATAACCCTTTTTGAGATAAAGGAACAGAGTGGAATCTGAACTGCCTCTAGAGCTGCTTTCCCAGTCTCACAAGGATTTTCTAAGCCCAGTCACTCTTGATTTTCCAGAAATGCTGTCGTAACTCAAATGACATTATACGTTGATCGACCTGTCCAACTGCATCATAAAGGCACAGAGAAACCCCTCAAGTTTTCTCCAAACTGGAGTTTCTGGAGAAAAACTCATCCAACTGAAAGTGTTTCCAATTAGTTAAAATGCACCCGAGGGGTGAGTCTCTGGGGATGCTTGGGGCATTCCCCATGGCCGTTAAGACCATCAGCGTCTTACTCATCAGTTCCTCGTGGCGGTAAAGACCACCAGCGTCTGACTGACAGTGGGCTGGAGAAAGGTGCAGAAATCAACTGCGGGTGTGAATATAGTTATAAGATTTAGTCAAGTCCCACTCAGCCTGGGCATCTAGTCCCTGAGCCAGCACAAGGCAAGCCAGAGAGGCAAGAGGCAAAGGCCTGGAGCGGGCTGGGGCCAGGGCTCCCAGTGCCGGGGTTGAGAGTTAAGTTCCTGGCAAAAAGTTTTCAAGTTTTCGATTTTACAGAAGGTCCAGGTTCTGCTCAGGTCCAGCCGAAATTTAACCTCGACTTGGTGACAACAGAGGAGGAGATGAACGAAACAGACAAAGAACAGAAAAGAAGAGATCGGGCCTCACACTCACACAGCCTCTTCCCAAAGGTTGTCAAAATAAGTGTCACGCAACAGTTCCTGTGCCAGGCACACAACCTCAGCAGGACAGTTCACAGAATAAATCACAGATCTCCTGTGCTTACAACTGACTCAGCAGGTGCCTAAAACACTCAAAGAGTCAACCACCAAGAGAGGGCATCCCACTTGTGGTCGCCGGCGGGGGTGGGGGCGGGGAGGTCAGGCCCAGACACCAGAGTGGGGGCTTCCAGAGGGGGAGCCTTTGACTCTTTAAAGATTTCTCTGTTTCTCGGTTGCAAAACTCAAGAGGAGCCAAAAATGGTCACTGTAACTTTAAGAGAGATGAAAGAAAAGGGTCCATTACCTTGATATCCCTCCTGAACCTAGGGCAGCTGTCCTACCCATTTTTCCTCCTATGGGGTTCCTATAGCAAGGGGTGATGGGGGCGTCCCCCCACATTGCATCCCTTGTATAGCTTCCCTATTATGCCAGGCAATAATAGGAGCCCGATGAATGGTCCCAGAGATAAAAGAAGAATAGAGAAAAACAGTGAAGAATTTTCTGCCGGTCTGGGGGACATTCTACCCAATTGCATCCTGGAGCCATTCTCCAAAAAAGGGGTTCCCATACTCAACCAAAGGTTAGAGTTTGGTACTTTCCTTGAACTAGAGTCTCAATGAGGACTTTTCCATAGTTTGGAGCGTGGTCAGGAGCCATAGGGAGGGATCCCAATCCAGCCTTGGGAAAAGAAAGCTGCCACGAGAGTCTTGGAGATTGGCGACCATCCTAACCACTTAAGTGGTTGACCCGCGCCCGTGTAAAATGTATATATTAGAGTTAGAATTAGGAAGGAATGGATTAATTGTTTCTTCATCACCTACAGGCGCAAGGTACTGATTCTCTTCTGGCTGAATGCCACGGTTTGCCCCATAGAGTAGCCATGGGCAGCAAACATGGATTCATACAGCTGTCAGAGAAGGTTCGCGATGAATAAGTGAACTTATATCCACCCTTGAAAAAGAGGCAGGCACAAGGAAGGAAAGGGCACTTACCAGAACTTAAGCTCACGAGCCGGTGAAGCAAGATCCCCATACGTGCCACCAGAAGAAATGATGCGGGCTCGGCAAGCCAAAGAGCTGAAAGAAAGATTTCCTGGACTTTCAAGGTCTGGCAGCAGTGCTCCTTTATTCAGAGAAAAGCATGGGGACAAGACCCAAGGACACTGAAGAGCTGCAATGTGTTGAGGGTTAGGGCTACATTTATAAGGCATGGGTATGTGACTTATTTTTACCAGACAAAGGAAGGATGACATAAAAAGTCATTAAAATGGTTTCAGTGCAGATGGGGTCTGGTTGCTGTGTGGTCGTATAACTTTAGATATGAAACAGGTCATATAGATCGGCATGTAGGCCAGGACGCCCTGGGCTTCTCTCCCTGGGGCAGCCTCGATCCACATCACTGGCCTCCGAGGACACTCACTCAGCCGGTCTCTTTGGCAGCGGTCTTCAGTCTTGGCATTCGTCAAAATCACCTGCATGGCTTGTTGAAACAAGATTTCTAATTCAGTAGGCCTGGGTGGGGCTCCCGGCTCTAGGCAGGGGAACTTGACAGCAGCACAAATAAAAGTGATTTAAAATCATTATGAAAGAACCCAAAAGAATCAGAGCTTTTTTTTTTTTTTCCCAAACACTCAAGTTTCGTCTGCTCCATCGGGGGATTCCTCCTGTTCACCCTCATTTTAGTCATGGTATTAAAATTAAAATACAGGTGTCAGATAAGCATCAAGGACTAAAAGTCTATTTTGAGTTTGTAGATCTTAGATTATCACCAATTCCTGTTGAGTCAAAGGAGTATGGGAGAGTAATTGAGCTGCAAATGTTCTGTTTTATATATATTTAGATGCACTTCTCTGCAAAAATATAAAAAGCAAAGCAGGGGGCCGCCCTGGGGCCAAGTGGTTAAGTTCACACACTCTGCTTCAGCGGCCGGGTCATCAGGCCATGCTGTGGTGGCATCCCACATAGAACCAGAATGACTTACAACCAGGATATACAACTATGTACTGCAGCTTTGGGGAGAAAAAAAAAAAAAAAAAAGAGGAAGATTGGCAACAGATGTGAGCTCAGGGCCAATCTTCCTCACCAAAAAAAAAGCAAGGATGTAGAATTAAAAACAAAAAAAATGAAACAATGCCATCCTATTATACAGCACCTCCTCCTTCCATCTCTCCTTGTCCCTTACCTGCTTCAATTTTCCTCAGGACTCTATTATCACATGATCTCATATATAGTTATATTTGCTTATTCTCTCTCTTGCTCTTTAAAGGGCAATCTCTAAAACTTGTTTTGCTTTGATACCGTTCTATCTTGTGCCTAGAAGAGCACCTGGCACTTAGTACACACCCTGTACATATTTCTTAAGTAAAAGAATGATTAATTGTGGTGTTGCTTTACCTGGCTTGTTCATCCTATGAAATATTGGTGAAAGCATTATTTTAAAAAATGTGACATTTATGAATATAAAAGTGATAAGTATATTACTGAATATAAAAGTAATCAGTTCCTGTTAAAACTGAAAAAATTTGAGGAAGCACAAAGAAAAAAGTCAAGATCATTAGAAATCTCACTATACATTTTCACCTATAATTTCCAGTGTTTCCTTCTCTCCCCCACTTCACCTCTCCCTCCTTCCCTCTCTCTGTCTCTCTGTATTTAAATGAATGAGATTACAGCCCATTTTGTGAGTTGCACTTTTGGGATCTTAATGTATTGGAAACATTTCCCCATGTTATTTGATATTCTTCTATAGTACCAGTTTATTGACTAAATAGTATTACGCCATAAGGATGGAGTATTTATTAAATTATAACTCTCTTTCTTTTTGGAAATTTAGGTTGTTTCCAATTTTTCACAATAAATAACAATGTTATGAGGGACATCCTCCTAGGCAAATCTCCTCACATGTCTGCAGTAATGAATTTCTGAATGCTAAGAGCCAGTTTGGGCTTGCACAGGAGATGATGGTAAGCCATTTCAACAACAAATGGATGCTGTAATGCATTATTGTTAGCAAATCTTAACACTACAAGTGAATGTAACATTGGTTGATATGGATTTAGATAAATATTTCCTAGTTTCTGAGACCTTGTGTCTAGGGACTACTTGTCTTAACACAAGGGTTATGAAAAAAGTTTAAGACACGATGTATTTCTATCTAATTTATGAATTTCTTCTTGTGTTTGCCTTAGTTTCCTAGTTTTATTCTTCATCTCTTTTACATTCCTTTATTTGAATATTTCCTTCACTCATCTATGTTTATTTATTGTTAAATAAGTCTAAGAAGTTAGAGCTCTCTAAGTTCAGTTTGGCCACATGCTGTAACATTTAATGAGCAGTATCTGCATTGTCACTATTTTTTTTTTTTTAAAGATTTTATTTTTTTCCTTTTTCTCCCCAAAGCCCCCCAGTACATAGTTGTATATTCTTCGTTGTGGATCCTTCTAGTTGTGGCATGTGGGACGCTGCCTCAGCGTGGTCTGATGAGCAGTGCCATGTCCGCGCCCAGGATTCGAACCAACGAAACACTGGGCCGCCTGCAGCGGAGCGCGCGAACTTAACCACTCCGCCACGGGGCCAGCCCCATGCATTGTCACTATTTTTAACATAAAAATATAACTACAGTTTTGATTTCCTTTTTAGCCCAAGAGTTTCTATGGGCAATTAAAAATTAAATGTGTACATGTATAAATTATGCACAGACATACCACACACACATATGTATTAACATTTAATCTGTTCTTTCTAATTTCTAGTTCTATTGTTTGGGATTACAGACTGTGTTCTGTGTTATTTGCATTGGAAAGATAGTAGATCAATTAACTGATTGATCAATAGATAATAGAATTTCTTAATGTTCTAATACAGGCTCAATTTTCATAAATTTTCTAATGCTGAACAAGGAGTTATCGTCTCTCTATATAGCGTACAAAGTTATACATACACATACAAATACACAAATATATGTGACACATATATTAAATCTTATTAATTAGATTACCTAGTCTCTCATTTTTTTCTACTTGATGTAACAAAAACTAAAGAAGAATATTGCCACTCACTGCTATGATGTTTCTGCTTCTTTCTCGTATTTACCAATTTTTTAAAAAACATCTTTGAAGTGTTATACAAAGTGTGATATAATTCAGTTTAAGAAGATTCACCAGTTCTGCATCTTCTTTGTGTGTGTCTCATTTAGTGCATTTTGCTCATTATCTTGTAATTCTACACTATCTTATACTGTTATTGTAACATTTACCTCTTATTTTTTAACATTGTCTGATATGTCTCTGTTCTTCGTTTTTTTTTTTTTTCACTCTTTTTTGTTTTTATCACTTTGTTTAAGGAGCACCTCTCATAAATATGTTACATTGCAGAGTTGGACCTAATTGAAGGTCTTTGCTTTTGTTATTTT
This sequence comes from Equus caballus, assembly GCF_041296265.1. Taxonomy (NCBI): domain Eukaryota; kingdom Metazoa; phylum Chordata; class Mammalia; order Perissodactyla; family Equidae; genus Equus; species Equus caballus. Next base: position 34,000,157 of record NC_091710.1, on the reverse strand, counting down.
TGTCTTTATATATTTCCATTTATTGCTATAATTTATAAGATTGGCCTAACTTCTGACATCTTTTCTTATGCCTTATTATATGGTGTTGCTTCTGTCATCTCGTTTTATGCTTTTTCACAGTGATTTTTTTTTTTGTTTCCTGCTGTTAAAAATACATATAAATATGTATTTTTTTATTTTTATCTTCTCTATTGATTTTTGAAGGTATAAATCTATGTAAGGGGCTGGGCTTTGGCTGAGTGGCTAAGTTCACACCCTCTGCTTCAGTGGCCCCGGGTTTCCCTGGTTCAGATCCAGGGAGTGGATCTAGCATGGTTCATCAGGCCATGCTGAGGTGGCATCCCCCATAGCACAACCAGAAGGACCTACAACTAGAATATACAACTATGTACTGGGGGGCTTTGGGGAGAAGAAGAAAAAGAAAAAGAGAAGATTGGCAACAGATATTAGCTTAGGGCCAATCTTAAAATAAACCTATGTTAAGCTATTTATGACTTGCTTTAAGATTTGATAGCCTTTAATTTTTATTTTCCTAATTATTTGAATCCAAATATATTTTTGAGTCTTTTCCTAGCTAAGATAAGGAATTTAACACACTCACAATCCCTTTGGCTTTTTATTAATATAAACTGAGAATATAGATTAATGTTAGTTTTAAATTATTATTTTACGTTAGATAGTTTGTCTTCAAAGAAATATTTTGATATTATTTCACTTGCAGCTGGATTTAGGAGGGTTACTGAGATTTCATGCTACCTCCAACTGCTTTTGGTGCTCACCCCCAGTGCTCTTGTGGCCACCACTTTCCATTCCTGAGCTCTGAATTTTGCTTCATTCTTTGTCAGTTTGATTATATTGTCAAGTAATATTTTTTCCAAAAAAGTACATTAATGACACATTTTTCTAAATTATTGCATTTCTGGACGTATCTTTATTTTGCCTGAAAGACAATCTGGCTGCCTACGAAGAGCCAGATTTCAACTGATTTTGCCTTAATATTATACAGAAGTTTCTCCTCGTCTCCTGAGCTCAAGAGCTGCAGAGGCAGGTGAATCTCCCTGTTTTTCTTTCGTTTGTAAGTAGTTTGGGTCTTTGATCTGGAGAGGATTTAAATTTTTCATCCTTACAATTCAAAATATGTGCAAGGATCTGTCTCTTTGTATCTCCTCTAGTTGATTTTGACCTGGAATTAAACGCCTCTCCATCTCCATATCCAGGTAATTAACCACCTTGACAAAGTCATTTTCCGGCCTTTTCTCCAAAACCCAGTTTACCTGGATGATGATCTCAGCTCTCTCTTCATAGCTGTCTTCTTTTCTTTCATCCTTTTACATCTACCCACTTTATTTTCATTCTGTGAGACTTCTGGTTTGTTTCCTTCCTAATTCATTTTCCTCCACTCCAATGGTGGCCTACATGCTTCCAATGATGATTTTAATTGTCCTATTGCATTTTTAGTGTCCTTTCAGTGCTTCCCTATGTCACCGATAACCCTCTCCCCCTTCTTCCCTATTGTACCGTTCTCTCATCTTAGACTGTTCATTCCTTATGCTTCCAGCTTCCATTTCCTGGAAGCTTTGCTGTCTTCCATTCTACTCAAAGTGTTTTTCTTCTGGTTTCTGTAATAAATCACATTCAGTGATGTGTTTTTAATTTGTCTTCATGTGATATTTCCTTTCATTTTTTCTAAGAAAATTTTTATGAGTCCAATTTCTTTTTTGTCTGTACTTGTATTGTAATAAGTGGAAACTCATTCACTGTTTGCCAGCACAGACTGTGCATGAGTCACTGTTGCTTGCCTCCCTGAATGTAGGTGGTGACTGAATTCCCTCCTCAGATCCTTAGTTGAAGTAAGTTGACTTTATTCCAAATTTCTAACACATATTCATCTACAGCAGAACAATAAATTATTATTTTTTCACTCCCCATTGCCGATTCTATGTAATTGTAAGCAAAGCAGTAAATAAAACACAATTTCCAGCAGTCTGCTCTCCACTTCTACTCTTATAGCTCTTTACGTATGAGAACCACAGCAACCTTAAAGTGACTGAGGTGGATCATCAAACCTGTTTCTTCTTCCTGGTCACAGGGCCAGACTACATATCTCAGTTCTCTCCCAGTTAGGATTCTAGTGAGAGGAACATAAGTGGAGGTGATGTACACCACTTCTACATCTGACCAAGCAAAAGTTGCCATGAGCAGACTATCTCTTTTCCCACATTCGTTTGCTGGATGTTGATGCTCAGGGCAACTTCAGAAGCCACACGTTTGATTTCTGTTTCTTTTGTACAGCTTCACTGAGGTATACAAAAAACTATGCATATTTCATGTATACAATTTGATGACCTTGGACATATGTATATACTTGTGATAGCATCACCACAATCAAGGCAATAAACATATCCATCACCTCCAAAAGTTTCCTTGTATTTCTTTGCTCTTTTCTTTGTCATAAGAACAGTTGACTCGGGATCTCCCTTCTTGATACATTTCGAAGTGCTCAGTACCAGATTGTTAACTAGGGCACCGTGTTGTCCAGCAGATCTCTAGAACTTATTCATCTTGTATGACTATAACTTTATTCCCATTGAACAACTATTCTCCATTTCTTTTACTTCCCTCTCTAAGAAGTCGCATGTTTGAGAGGGTGGAGCCTCTGGGAACTTGGATCCCTGATCGACTGTGGGGAGCAGACCCTGCCCCACCTCCTCATCGCCATCTTCTGACTCAATTTGCACCATTGTGTGAGGGAGGAAAACACACTTACTGTGTCAACTGAATGTCCAGGTTTATTTGTTTCAGCAGTGAACATACTTAGCCCACTATACACTTTCTTCTTCTACATCCTTCCTTCTCAGTTACTTTCCAAGAGTTGCTGGATCTGGATAGACATAGACAGACATGAGGGAGAAGGTGGGAAGTTTGTAGGTAGGATGACAGTGTGTAGGCTGCATCCCAAATCACTAACCCGAGAGTAAGGACACAAAGTCCCATCTTCTAGTTTGTACAGCCCCTGGGTGTTTTGAGTTATGCACCATTATGAAGTATGTTTTTGACTTTAGACAGTTTCTGATTCTTGAAGTGAAGATTGAGGGTGCAATGAGGCAAAGAATGCCTTGGTACATTTTATCAATGCAACTTTATCTTCACTGTTGGTAATGGGAATTCTGAGCTCATTCTGTGTCTGTTCCCTGCCAGTCCTTGGTTTTTTGGTGATTCAAGTGTTTTAATTTTTTTGATGGCAGAACAGACACGTCTCAGAGTATGTGGCCTATTCCATAGTACGAGGCCCCTTTTTTAGGAACCTCCTCTTTGATCTCCAGGAGTCACACTCATCAGCCAGGGAAGAAGTGGATGTTTCAAATAAGAAGGAGAAGGGTAAGGACAATATCAACCTTTCGTGGTAATATAACAGTCAATAATTTAGGAACGTCTTTTCAGACACTGAAATATAGTTTAGAGTATTTTTGTCATCTGATATTTAAATAACAGCAATAATAATATCTAACGTACGAGTAATGTTGAACAGGTTACAATAGCTTTACCATAAATTATCTCATTGGTCAAAAAACAACCACTGTATATTCAGGGAAAATACAAAGGAAAGCAAATTAAAGTGTAGTGGCCTAGAAAAAAGTCAAAGGAAAAATTTAGATTTATATAACAAAACAAACAAGTGCCAATAGATATATTTTGCATTTATTTCACCTTAAATAGTCTCCTTAAAAATATAATGTTCATCATGTTTTTAAGTCAAATTATCTTTTTAGATGCAGTCGGGGAAAGTGCTTATAGAGCTTCTTATTTATTCTCTCTGCTTCTGCTCTTCCCCCATCATCCCATCCTCTGTGTTGCAGTCAGAGTGGTCTTTTAAAATATAAATAAGATCATGTCAATCCTCTGTTTAAAACCTTTCAGTGTCTTTCCTTTTACTTGGAGTAAAATTCAAATCCCGCTGACCTGAATGGTCTGGATTCTGACTCCTCTCCAACTTCTTTTTTTTTTTTTTTTTTTTTGGTGTAGAACATTTATTTATTTATTCCATGAAACACTCAAAGTTTAGGTCAGTGGGAAATAATTTTAATCAAAGAATTGTACATTTTCTTCCCACGTATCTTGCTTTGTAATAGGAAATGACATTGAGATTCATTTCACTACAATATTACAAAATATTTACAAGAAAATATTAAAAATAACTCAAACACGAAAGGCAAGATGGGGTGAAATAAACTGGTTTTCAGAAATCTCTACTCTAGTGCCCACAGCACACAAGAAGAGAATCAAAACAAATAAGTAACAAAGAAGCCCCTGATCGCAAGTTTCCAAAGAGCGGGAGAAGAGGAAGGAACGGGATGAGAATGGCGGTGTGAAAGGGACCGGATGTTAGCAGCACTGCTTCAATGACCAATCTATTCTGAATGAAATACCCTCTCTCATATGCAGTAAATGCTGAACAAGGCTAAACTTTAGGATATTCCTTAAACAGAAATTATAAAATACCCTGACAGCGAAAGCAGCTCTTTCACCTAAGTATAACAAGAGCCTCTTTCTCCATGAACCGCTGATGTGAACAGAAGCCCGTTCTGCCATCGAAGGCTGTCACAGTAGCCCTTCCATCTCTTTCATGAAAGCTTCATAAACATCATCCTTAGTTTGTACTGAGACGGGAACAGATGGACCAGACTTGGGGGCTGCTTTGGCAAGAGGTACAGCAGAATCATCCTCTGACTTTCTTTGGGGAGTAGCAGTCGCCCCTTTATTCTCCTGACGTACCCTCAGTGCAGTGGGCACGAATCGAGTAATCTCTGCCTTGGGATTAGTGATCTGTGGCTTGGCACTGATGGTTGCTGTGGCTTTCTTCTCAATGGTGGCCGCGCTTGTATCATCCGCCTTGGGTCGCTGAATCAAATTGGGTGGAGCACTTAAAACCCCGGGGTTCGGCAAGGGAGCTGGCGGGAAAAGCCCAGGTGGGGCAGGTCCAAGTGGAGGCACCAAAGGTGGGCGCATCATGCCAGGACGAGGTGGAGGGATACCTGGAGGTGCAGGGGGAGGTAGCCTTGGTGGGGGTCCCCGAGGAGGAGGGCCAGGAGGCAGACCCGGAGGTGGACCTGGGGGAGGGCCAGGGGGTCGGCCTCGTGGTGGACCTGGAGGTAAAAGTCGGGGTAAAGGCCCTCGGAGTCCTGGCATTCCAGGTGGTCTCAGGAATGGAGGAGCTCCTGGAGGTGGTCCAGGAGGAAGGCCTGTGGGTGGGCCAGGTGGCCGTAAAGGTGGAGCAGGTGGTGGTCCGAGAGGAGGTGGTCCTGGCATGGGAGGTGCTTGTATCTGAGATGGGGGAACAGACTGCGGGGAGCTTGCTGCTGTGAAGAAGCAGTAGATGTGCCATCAGAGAGAGATTCCTCTTTATGCTGTTTTTGTGATTGCTTTTCTGCTTCAGAATCATCGGAATCATCTTCATCATCGTCCTCTGAAAATTCCTCTACTTCGCGGCCCTCCTCAGGGATTTCCTGACCTGCCATCCGAAGCATCATGGCTTGAAGAGGAGTTAGCTCCTTCATATTCTTCTTCTTCTTCCTTGATTTCCCAGGCATATCTGCAAATCGTACGCTCAGACCTGACTTTTTTTCTTCAGTGGTGTCTCTCTCATTATCATCACGGTGCACAAAGTCATCCCCTTCACTCTCTCCATCTGATCTGTCAGTGTCGCTGTCATCGGTACTGTCACCATGCTTATCTTGATCCATGTCCTCAGGATAGCCGTCATCTTCACTGGTGCTGGAAACATCATCATGGTGACCCCGTTGAGCAAGTTCAGGACTGTACAACATGTCTTCATCTCGCCTACGAGCAGGAAGATCTAGGGCAAAGCCCACTTTACGGCCATACATTTGCAAGACCTGAGGAGGAGGCGGACCAGGGGGAGGACCAGGAGGTTTTCTGCCAGGGGGCAAACGTGGAACACCATGTCCAAGAAGAGGAAGTATAGAAACTGCCCGAGTTGGAGGTCCATAGGCTGAGGTCTTCTTAAGGATGGAGGGTGGCTGGGCACCAGGAAGTGGAATGTCCTGGATTAAGATGTTGGAAGGAGCATGCGGCATATCTAGTAAAGGGATGCTCTCCACTTCCACGTGCTGAGCATTCTTTACAGCATCAAAATATTGGCTAAGTTGAGCCCTTTTCTGTTCATATTCTACTTCTAGCTTTCTCAATTCTTTGTAAATATCTGGATTCTCTTTTTCATAGAGCCGTAGAATACGTTCAAAGGTTTCACGTAGCTTTTTACGCTTGTCTTTTAGCACCTTCTCATTTAACTGTGGCTGTTGAACTGGGTTAAACTCCATTTCATCCAATTTCTCCATGTCCCGGATAATCTGTTTGGGATCCTTCATCTTTAAAACCGCAGCTCGTACCATCATGCGCTGTTTTTTGTTCTTCTTTAATTCTCTCTTCCGGGCTTCTTTTCGGGCTTGGTCTGTGGGGTTCATAAATTTTCCACTCTTGGTGGATGATGTAGATCTCCGTCCCATGTTGACAATCTGTATGGTTTACTTGTTCGTTAAAAATAAAAACACTTCTGCTGGACTCCTGGGACTGCGAGAAGCGGGGAGGGGACGATTCTCGGCCTCTGTGACTTCGTAGGGGCCTTCACCTCTGCCTCCTGGTCAGCCATTGAGCCACCGCCATCTTGAAACCTCGCGCTCCTCCGCCATCCCTACCTCCAACTTCTTTTTATTCCACATTTTTGCCCACCCCCAAGACTTCCTCAGCCACACCAGGCCTTCCTTCAGTTCCTCAAACACACTGAATTCTTTTCCCACCTCTTATACTTCACCCATGCTGATTCCTCGACCCTGAAGCTCTTCCCTGCATTCTTCAAGCGGCTAAACCCATCTCACGTTAACGTTACCTCCTGATGTTGGGCTTTCTCTGAGCCCCTCTATGTAAATTAGGTCCCCACTGCCAGATTTTCCATTTTCGATGTATCTTTCATGGCACCATGCCACATCTGCAGCATCATTTGGTCAGTAGACTAGACTGTCCCAGTAGACTGGAAATGCCGTGTGGGCAGTGACAGTATGTGTCTCACTCACTGCACAGTGCAGGCTCACAGTAGACGCTCAGTAATATATATATTCTAAATTGTGGTTAAATACACCTAACAAAAAATTGACCACTTTAACCATTTTTCAGAGTAGCATTCAGCGGCATAACTACTTCCATATTGTTATATTATCATCATCATCATCCATCCACAGAACTCTTTTCATCTTGCAAATGCACTCAATAATATTTCTAGAAAGAAGAGATAAGAGGTCCCTGGTTCCTTTTGCAAACGGAAGAATCCAGGGTAAGACAATATCCATCCCAATTTAACCATTAGAGAAGTTCAGATTTTAATACACATGATTTTCTTAAATAAGAAACACCTATCTTCTGACAGATGCAGAAGAGCTCTAGAAATACGTGTAGACACGGGCTGGGACAATGAAGTGTTACTGATAGATCTGAGTGAAAAAGCTACCAAAAAAAGTAAATAAGAAAGTAAGTAAATTAGTGGGTAAATAACCTAGAAATGGGATATACATTTAAACTATCTTTAGCCTCTAGATACAGTAAGATCTTTTACAAATGAATGCTTATTTAGATGTTGAATTTCCTTCTAACATGGGCTCTCAGAGGAGTGCCTGGCCATTTGATCACATACGCAAGTAATCGAAGTGTTTTACTCAAAACAAGAGACTCCCTAAGAGATGACTTGTATCTGGGAGGAGTCACTTGAGTTTAATTCCTACGAGATACTTCCAAAGCTGCAAGATTGTTAATTGACTTGAAACTCTTACTGCCAGACAAAATCCTAGTTTGTGTGTGTGTGTTCACAATGTTCAGAGTATTCTGCTAGGAGTTTTGAGGCTTGGAGAAGAAGAAGACATAAATCCATCCTAAGAAAAACCTTTCAATGTAATGAAAAGGAGTCAAAGCAGATTAGAGGCTGTTTAGCAGATACATACAGATAATTATATATTTATAGAATATATAAATACCAATTAAAATAAGGGCTGAAGTGGTGGGGGAGACTAAAGTGATCTGATCTAACTATGGGCAGGTTAATGGAAGACAGTGTCTCCAAAACACAATGATTTAATGTCGATATAAACACTTTTCTGAACTAACACAATTAGCACGAATGTAACTCGAATCTATATAATTTACAAGTGAAACTTTCAGACCCAACATTCGTGTTTGCTTTTTTTTTTTTTCGATAATTTTCTTTTCCCACTTGTGGTCTTTTCTTTTCCACTTAAAAATCCCTTTAGTGGGGACCGCCCAGTGGCACAGTGGTTAAGTGCGCACGTTCCGCTTCGGCGGCCCAGGGTTTGCCACCCGGATCCCGGGTGCAAACGTGGCACTGCTTGGCAAGCCATGCTGTGGTAGGCATCCCACATATAAAGTAGAGGAAGATGGGCATGGATGTTAGCTCAGGGCCAGCCTTCCTCAGAAAAAAGAGGATTGGCAGATGTTAGCTCAGGGCTAATCTTCCTCAGGGGGAAAAAAAATCCCTTTAGCATTTCTTGTAAGACTGCTTTATTGGTAATAAACTTTAGCTTTTGCTTGTCTGGAAAACTATCTCTCCTTCCATTGTGAATGATAACTTTGCTGAGTAGAGTATTCTTGGCTGTAGGTTTTTTCCTTTCAGCACTTTAAATATACTGTAGCACTCCCTTCTAGCCTGTAATGTTTACGCTGGGAAGTCAGCTGATAGCCTTATGGGGTTTCCTTTGTATGTAACTTGTTGCCTCTCTCTTGCAGCTTTTAGGATTCTCTCTTTATCTTTAGCTCTTGACATTTTAATTATAATGTGTCCTGGTGTGGGCCTCTTTGGGTTCATCTTGTCTGGTGCTCTCTGTGCTTCCTGAACCTGCATGTCTGTTTCCTTCCTTAGGTTAGGAAAGTTTTCAGCTGTTAATTCTTCAGATAGATTCTCTGCCCCCTGTCTTTCTTCTCCTTCTGGGACATCTATAATGCGGATGTTAGTGCACTTGATGTTGTCCCAGAGGTCCCTTAGACTGTCCTCGTTCTTTTTGGTTGTCTTTTCTTTTATCTGTTCAGCTTGGGTGATTTCCTCTGGTCCTTCATCCAGCTCACTGATCCTTTCTTCTGTATCATCTATCCCGCCATTGAGTGCCTCTAGTGAGTTTCTTATTTCCCTTATTGTATTCATCATCTCTTTTTATTTTTTATTTTTTAAAGATTGGCACCTGAGCTAACAACTGTTGCCGATCTTCTTTTTTTTTTTTTTCTCCCCAAATTCCCCCAGTACATAGTTGTATATTTTAGTTGTGGGTCCTTCTAATTGTGGCATGTGGGACACTGCCTCAACATGGCCTAATGAGTGGTGCCATGTCCGCGCCCAGGATCCAAACCCTGGGCGGCCGAAGCAGAGCATGCAAGCTTAACCACTCGGCCACGGGGCTGGCCCCAATAGTCATCATTTCCAATTGGTTCTTTTTTATATTTTCCAATTCTTTGTTGAAGTTCTTGCTGAGTTTGATCTATTCTTTTCCCAAGACCAGTGAGCATCCTTATGAATTTTGTTTGAACTCTTTGTCAGATAGATGGTTTATCTCTGTTTCCTTTAGGGTTATTTTTTCTGTGATTTTGTCCTGTTCCCTTATTTGGAACGTATTCCTTTGTCTCCTCATTTTGCCTCTTTCTCTGTGCTTATACCTAGGTGTTAGGTGGGTCAGCTATGTCTCTCAAGCTTGGAGAGGTGGCCTTATGTAAGAGATGCCTAATGAGGCCCAGCAGTGTGCTTCCCTTTCATCACCAGTTCCAAATGTTCCAGGGTGTCCCCTGCGTGGGCTACATGTGCCCTCCTGTTGTGGCAGGGTTACTCTTGCTACAGGTGTCCAGGGAGGCTAGGCTGTCCCCCTGGCTGGCTGGTTGTAATGCTCAGCTCTGTGCAGCTGCTATGGTCCCTTCAGTCACTTTATCAGGCATGGGGAGCCCCAGCACAGTTGGCTGTAAGGTCAGACCTGACATTAAGGTCTGTAAATTCCATTATAAATCATTATGTCTAAAATAGCTGATAACAATGAATTCTTACAAGAGACCTTTGTGAAGGTGACCAGGTATTCAGCAAGGTCAGTTTTTTAAGCTTTGAAGGATTTTATAATATATTTCCTTAAATCAAATTAGCTAATAAATGGAAATTATAGAAAGGCTACAGTCAACCCAAAAGAAGCAGTAAAAGTAAATGAACTGACTACAGCTCTCCAGGTGGGGTGTTCTCAAGGTGAGCAGTTTCTTATTGCTGGAGCCAGCAGAAGGCCACGCTGTCCTGCAGTGCTCAGGACTGCTCTGTTCCCATCTGGTACCATAACATCATTTGACTACTGCTCTGGGTATTGACGTTGTGTAAACATGCTTACGTAAGGAAAGGAGAAATAAACACACAGCCAATGTAGTGCAGGCTGCTGAGCAATGCCCTTCAGAGTACTCATGTCTTGGATTCTGCTTTACATACAGCACAAAATGCTACTTCAATAAGTTTGTACAATAAGTTGCAAGCTATTTGGAAGGTGGCACCAAAATACATAAGGTGGATATACATCTATTTCATCTTCTTTCACTGAATTATCATGTCTTGTGACTTGGATCCATCTGTATTCCCACTAGGTACATACTTAATGGGACACCTAGTAGATTTTTTTCTCTAAAGAAAAATTGTCTATGTTTGTATGAAAGCCATGACCTATCTCTTTATTAGCATTGCACTTGGAGTTGATTGTCCTAAGCAGCCTCTTCTTTAGTCCCTTCTCTCCCGAAATGCCCAGACACATTCTGGTTGCTATTAAGAAGCTTGGCTCTGCTTTAGAATTTAGGCTTCACTTTTTATTAACTGTGCAACTTTGAATAAGTTACTTAATGCAATTTCCTCACTAGCAAAATGTGGATCATAGTACCTATCTCAAAAAATCGTTACGCAGATTAAAAGAGGTAATGTACCAGTGAGTGGCACATGGTAGCTAATAAATGGAAGCTGCTTTGAGAATAGAGCACCCAGTTGCATTTGATGATGGGCAGAGAATGCTTTACAGTCCAGTTCGGGGAGCCCTCTGAAGGTACCATCACAAACACGAGCAGAGGCAGCCACCCTACCACACTGCTGCCAAAGGCCTCTTCCCTGTTACTTGCTGATCCTCACCCCCCAGGTCACCCTTTACAAAACACAGTCTTTGCACAGCTTGCGTGGGCCTTCATTGCCTTGCCATCTGACACGAGTGGGTGGAAATAACCCCTGGGTAGAAATCGTGAAGGGTCCCTGTGCCCCTGTTTGGCATGTGCAGTTGGGTCAGAACACTGACTGGATGATGCTAAGAGCTCCCCTCTCTGCCCGTCTTTCCCATTCACACCTTTCTTCTGGGGCCCTGAGTCTACTGGCCTGCATGACCCTTGGGAGCTTAGCTCTTATTTTTGGTCAAGTAAACAATAGGTGTTAATCACACTCCTGACCCACACATAAATAAATTTATGGGAGCCCTTGTTTCTTGGATTTGTCTAGTTTTCTTCCTGAGAAATGATGACTCCCTCTCTCACCCAGTATTGACTAATTTCTGGACTTGCATTGGCCATGATGCAGACACTGTGCTGCTGGCCAACCATTTATATTTCTACCACTGGTTCATCACAAAGACAGGCTTTGCTAGAAAGAAAATACCCAAGTAGATGGCTTTTTCTGACTGTCTTGTTGTTGGTGAAAAGATGCTTGATTTCTAATGCCTTCTAAAAGCACACAGAAGTTTATTTTACTTAAACACATAGAAGTTTATTTTAGGGGCCAGCCCCATGGCCAAGTGGTTAAGCCTGTGTGCTCCACTTCAGGGGCCCAGGGTTTCACCGGTTCGGATCCTGGGAGAGGACCTAGCACCACTCATCAAGTGATGCTGAGGCAGCATCCCATATAGCAGAACTAGAAAGACCCCTAGTGCCACAACGATGTACTGGGGAGCTTTGCGGAGAAGAAGAAAAAGAAAAGAAGAAAAAGAAGATTGGCAACAGGTGTTAGCTCAGGTGCCAATCTTTAAAAAAAAAAGTTTATTTTAACAAAGATCCTATTTTGGTGGATAAAATATGTTATAATCACCTCCTATTCATCTCATTGGTGATGGAGGGATTCCTGCTGTAGGGTTACAGAGATGGCTGAACACAAGACCTGTGACACTGGACAGATGAGATCCACAGCAGGTTATTAGTCACACGCTACTCACAGCCCAGGGGACACTGCATGTCTCCCAGGGCCACACAGGAAGAGAGTGAACAACCAGGGCCTGTGGGAGGCAGACTTTGTTGTATCAAGAGAGAGAGGTGACATCTGGTTCTCTAGGAGGACATGACGGGCTTGTTTGAGTAATTCTGCTTGCTGGCAGGGAACTGAAACTGACTACTCCACGATAGTTAGGAACTGCCCGTGGTTTCCTTGATAAGGAGGGTCATGTGGCTAGGGACCTTATCCATGAGGAGGGGAAGCTGCTGTTAGGACATTCAAGATCCTCCCAATTCCTTTTTTTAAATTATTTTATTGAGGCCACATTGGTTTATAACATTGCGTAATTTCAGATGTACAATATTATATATCACTTTCTATAGAGACTGCATCATGTTCACCCCCAATAGTCTGTCTTTTTAATCCATCACCATACGTATGTGCCCCTTTACCCCCTTCTCCTCCTCTCTTACCTGCTTCCCCTCTGGTAATCCCTAATCTGTTCTCCTTATCTATGTGTTTGTTCATCTTCCACATATGAGTGAAATTGTACAGTGTTTTTCTTTCTTCGTCTGGCTTATTTCGCTTAACATAATGCCCTCAAGGTCCATCCATGTTGTTGCCAATGGCATGATTTTGTCTTTTTTATGGCTGAGTAGTATTCCTTGGAATATATATATCACACCTGCTTTATCCATTCATCAGTTGAGGGGCACTAGGGTTGCTTCCACTTCTTGGCTACTGTGAATAATGCTGCAGTGAACATAGGGGTGCGTTAAGTCTCTTTGAATCATTGGTTTCACATTCTTTGGATAAATATCCAGTAGTCGGACAGCTGGATCGTATGATATTTCTATTTTCAATTTTTTGAGGAATCTCTATACTGTTTTCCATAGTGGCTGCACCAGTTTGCATTCCTACCAGCAGTGCATGAGGGTTCCCTTTTCTCCACATCCTCTTGACACTTGTTGCTTTCTGTCTTGTAATTAAAGCCATTCTAATCGGTGTAAGGTGATATCTCATTGTAGTTTTGATTTGCATTTGCCCAGTAATTAGTGAAGTTAAATACCTTTTAATGTGCCCGTTGGCCATCTGTCTATCTTCTTTGGAAAAATGTCTGTTCTGTTTTGTGATCGGGCTGTTTGTTTTTTGTTGTTGAGTTGTATAAGTTCTTTATATGTTTTGGAAATTAAACCCTTGTCAGATAAATATGATCTGCAAATATTTTCTCCCAGTTGGTGGGTTGTCTTTTTTCTTTGTTCATGGTTTCCTCTAAGGCCCTTCCAATTTCACCAGATGTCACAGCCATACATAATATGGGGCCTTAATTCTAGGTCTGACACCAGACATGTCAACGTTGTAAACCTCTCATTCTCTTGATATAGAAAACCAAAGTAAATGAATTTTCTAACAGTGACTATAATTTGCTAAAAGACTATTTTTTCCTACATATGACACAAGGCTGGGACAAGGTAATATTGTGAGAAAGAAGCAATTATTTGGTATCTTGAGGGAATAAGGCATTTTATTTCCTTTCCTAAAATATACATGCTATTCTACTTTGCCTTCAATCTAGTTTCCAGTCATTGATTAAGAGGAGTGGAAGATAAGTTTATGGTTTCCCAATTTTGATACCTTCTCAAAACAACAGAAAGATTCCTTTTTGTATTATGCAGCCATTGCTTCACAACCTCTCCACCCCTCAACCCATTGAAAAATGATTTTGTTTTCTGGCATATTTATATTTATATTTTTGGCAACATTATAAAGCCTTGGAAGGTCAGTGCACGCCCTATACATTGCAAAAGTAATTATCAGAATAAGGATGGCCATTGTCTCTCTTCTCCATCCCATCCCCTCTCTTCGAGGAATGATTACATATCACTCCGCTGTACGGCAGCATACTAGGCAGCAGTCGAAAAAATAAGGCAGACTGTGCATAGCATCATAAAAGACAGGTCTTCAAGAAATGAAAAGGTTTAACTGGTAGAACACACAAAGGAGCGCCTAGCATATAGTAAGCTCTCATTCCACCATTTTTAAGAAGTGAATCTCTACAGTAGGTATGATTAAAATGAGCCAGCACAGAGTTCGAAAAGATGAGCACATCTATGTGAAAAACCTACAGGGCCTACTTGCTGACTGTCAAGGTTGATTCTTAAAGTGGACCATGGACTAGTATTCTTCCGAGCACAGATCTTGGATCACCTCCATCAGAATCACTCAACATGGCCTCACCCAAAGAAAGGTTGGTTCAGTCTAAGGCCAAGAATCAGCATTTCAGAGAGCACTTAAGAGATGATTCTTAAGTCCACTGCAGTTTGAGAATCACTAGGCTAAATAATGAAATATGTGCAGTTTGAAGAAAAGGAAGATGTTATAGATTGAATGTTTGTGTCCCCCTACAATTCATACATTGAAATCCCAACCCCCCAAAGGAATGGTATTAGGAGGGAGGATCGTTGAGAGGTGATTAGGTCATAAGGGTGGAGCCCTCAGGAATGGGATTAGTGCCCTTTGTAAAAGAGGCCCAGAGAGTTCCCTTGTCCCTTTCGCCATTTGAGATTACAGTGAGAAGATGACCATCAATGAGGAAGTGACCTCTCAGACACTGAATCCGCCGGAGCCATGATCTTGGGTTTCGCAGCCTCCAGAACTGTGAGAAATAAAACTGTATTGTTTATAAGCCACTCAGTTTATAGTATTTTTGTTAGGGAAGCCCAAACAGAGTAAGAAAGAAAGTAAGGGACTCCTCTTCTGCCCAGCATAGGCCCACCAGGTTACCGTCTCCCTCTAGGTGGGAATGCAGGTGTGTTCTCATTTCTCCCTTAACCTACCACACCCTTCTCACCAACACATGTTTATGAATTTCATGACGAAAGGAGATGTGCCTTTGGATTGTGCCTTACGGGTTTTTTTCATTCTTAGAATGCATTTTATTCATTTATTTTTAGTTATTTACTTACATCTAAGGCAAGCTGAACTGGAAACACCTAGGGTCTCTACGCTCTCCTTTTTTGTGGGCTTCAAAATTATTGTCTCCCTGGTCTCAGATACGGACCCAGTCATCTGCAGGGCCTGCCACACTCTGTTGACTGCCTGCTGGCCTCCAGGCTGCTCTCCTCCAATGTCTTGGATTTGATGCCTGCCTCTCCACTACGTGCAGTAAGGCAGGCTCTGAATGAAGCTCATGAAGAGCCATTTCTGCTTGAAGACCTTGAACTAGTCGTAGGTCAGCTCCTCCCATTTTTTAAGACCACCTAGACTCCTTTATGGTGGGGCTAAGGCCCCCTGGACCACTGAGGGCGGCAGGCTAAGGAGCAGAGCAAGCATGATCTTGGGTGACCCCCAGTCCTACAGTGTTGGGAATGACTTCTAGAGGGAATTCTGTCCTTCCCTTTCTTTCCCTTTGGGCTTCAGTCTTGGGTTGGGAGACTCTCTGCCTTCCGCCCTGTCCAATGTGTAGCCGGCCCTCTGCAAGGCTGAGACAAGGGGTCCTGCCACGGGACCTTTAACTGTTTCTGCAACAGGCTTGCCGGTCGTCTCTGGTCTTGCAATCACCACACACGTGCTGCGCTCTGGGGAGAGACCAGCAGCTCCTGCTGACGTGCTAGAAGTGTGCACTGGAAGAAAGCTCTTGCTCCAACTAAGTAAGACCTCTGAGGATGCATCAGAGGCACTTGCCGTGGACATGCCGGTTCCACTTCCTGCTGGATCCATGAAGGCGCTCCTGCCGGTGCTGTATTTGTGTGCCAGGTCTGCAGACCTGGTTACCTCCATGTGCACAGCACCTGTGATGGTGCCTGTCATTACCACGGCTGCCTCTTTATCGGGCACTGTTGGTGTTGTGATAGGAGGAAGAGTGTGCTTCCACGAACACAGTATGTGCACAAGGCATGTTGGATTCCTTCCCCCTCAGCATAAGGAGAGGAGGTGGCCCCAAACACCTCAGAGACCATGGGAAGGCTCCTGATGCTGGCCTGACTGTGATCCCCGTCTCCACGGAGCTCCGTGGCCACCCGGCTCTGCTTCAAACACAAGTACGTCCATTGTGTCCTCAGCTGGAATGGCTTAGGCACAGCTGTAAGCCTCCAGTGGTGGTCTTGGGGGCAAACAAGGTTTTTCCAGTGAGCAAAAAAGATCTCTTGCATCTGAAGGGAACACAGCTTAAGGTAAGCAGAGCGGCCAGTGGCAAGCTTCAGGTGGGGCTGTTGTTCCTCATGACTGCGGATGGCTATCTTTACAAACTTCAAGGGAGGCTGCCTGGTGAGCTCCAAGGTCTTCGCAGGCCCATGGCCTCTTCGCTGGTGTCTCGCCACCTCCCTGATGCTCCTCACAGCATGCAGCGGGTTGGGCCAGCAGCGTAGTACCAGGTTTTGCGAGGCTGGGGCTGGCGGATACCAGGCTCAAGGTCACTATTTGCGCACGATGTGTGCCTTGATCAGCTCTCCTCTGTTGCTGATCTGGATAAAGGCGCTCAAAGATCTGTGCGTACACTGTCCCTTGTACAGCTGTGGCTGCAGTTCCCCATGGAGGATTAAACACGCTCACTGCAAGCTGCTTTCCGCGGTGTGTGGATGCGCTGCTCAAGGTTCTCCTTCAGCCAGACAGCTCTCCGTGGCCCCGCCGCACCTCCCTCCACACCTCGCAGGCCGCCGGCGCTGCCCAGGCCTGGCTGGCAGGTGGCTGAGCTGCGGTCCGCGCAGCCCCCTTCCTGGTCTAGACGACCCCGCGGGGACAGCCAGGAAGGGATGGCGGCGCTGAGGACCCACCACTCAGCTCCTGGCTGCCAGCTGGGGACGGGCCTGGCGTGTGGATCAGGACTGCGCCCATCCGAGGGCAGCGAGACGTGACGACGCGCTCGGGGAACGGCCTCCCCATCGCGACACGCCCGTCACCGCCGCCTCCGCCTCCATCCCTCAGCCTGAGCCGCGAGCCGCCACCGCCCGCCTTCCTCCGGGGCCGCCACCTAAACCATCCCGCGGGGCCGCCTTTAACCCGCTCCTGCCCATGGTGACCTAGCGCCGTCACCCTGCCCTTTGTGCTCGTCCTGCAACACCGTTCCCTTAAGGTGGGGACACCGTCCACCCCCCACGGCCCCCAAACACCGCGACTCCGCCGAGGCCCCGCCGGAAGCGCGGTGCGCATGTGTGAACACCGCCCGTGCTCAGATGGGGTTTTTTAATTACAAAATTAAAGATGTCACATGTGGGCCCAAACTGCTTTGTTTTCCACTGCAATATTATCAAAAGGCAGGGATGTATTTGTTCAGAAATTACAGCTTGTCTGTGCTGGAAGGGACTTTAGAAATGATCTATTTCCACCCCCTTATCGTCATAGGTAGATTTGGAGAAACTTTGCCCATGGATATCGAAGGTCAAGGTGGCTTACCCTCTGCGTAAGACGGTTTTGAGTATTGTGGCATGCAACAGCGTGTCCTTCAATTCACACCATCTTAGGGAGTTGCCAATTCTTTCTATGCCTATAAGTGGCTTTATTTTTTTCAGATGAACTCAAAACAGGTTTGATTTATCATATAAACAATTCCAAAACGTTCTCCGAAGCAAGATGTTTGTGTAAACAGATAGAGATAAAAGAAAGCTTAGTAAACTCAGCTGGCTGCATTCGAGCTGCCTAGTTATATTTGGAACCAGATAACTACATCAAATTTAGGGGAAACAAGAATGGAACTGTTACTCAAAATGCCACTTCTGCTCAGAGAAGTTTGATCTAAATCTGGAGAAGCACTTTCTATGGGACAGGCCTTAATTCTTTTAGGCCTGAATTGATGTAATAGGGGAGAATGAGGTAGTGTTACCTGGATTAATAAATTCTCTAAGGCTAAAGGTACTTGTAGCAAAGTTACCTCAGTAATAAATGTGCTTGTGGGAAGCCTTAGTTCCCTCCATGCTGGATTAGAAAGAAGTGTTGTCACCTAAGAAATAAATCAGAGTCAGAGATCTTAGGTCCTGAATCGTCACAAAGACCAGGGTCGGAATCAGATTAAATTAGTGGCCAGAATGCTGGGGGTTCGTATGAGCTAGCCAGCTAGGAGTGGGAAGGGTCATTATGAAGCGACACATGTACTGGCACATTTACCTGTGCTTCACATTTTAGTTGGAACTCTGGTCAAGACATTTCTGATTGCAAGGCATTATAGTCAAAGTTATGTGTTTGTGATTTGGTTTCCTAAGGGAGTTGATGGGATGAATTCAGTAGTGACATAAGAAAATGGGAACCATCCTACTGGGTTAGATCCCTCGGCCATCCAGCCTAGTGTTCTCTGATTGACAGAAATATCAAAGGATGGATCGTGGGAAAGTATCCTTGTCTTTCTTGACTAACCTAGAAGTTCAGTGGAGTCTGACTTCCCTTAGTAGTATTTTAACATAGCTGTCGTTCTTAAACTTGTTCAAAACTCTTTAATATACATACGTATTGTTAATTTTTGTGATAATTAGTGTTCCATGCTGGATAAAAGAATCCTTCATGTTATTTGCTTAATTTATTTCACTCAAGTTTGAGAGAGTGTCCCTTCATTGGCTTCTTCAGAATTGGAGAAGAGATCCGTCTCTTTGGCCCAAGGCCCTAAACCGGCCTGGCCTATCACATGTTGTGGACACTGAATAAAGATGATCTGTGATGTATATCAGCCTGATGTTTTCCAATTCTTCCTCCTCCTTTTGTTTCTCTTAACTTCCTCAGCCACTAACCCGGTGGTTTATTCTACCATATGTCCTTATCTTGACTCTCTGATGTATGTATTTGCATCTCCTGGTTATGCTTCCATCATCTGAAGTCGTCATCTCTCCTTTTTTGGCACTGAACTGGTGTACCATTTTCGGACACAGATCATCTGACCTAACCTAGTCACAAGTGTCTTCAAACCTGACATGCTCGATCTCCTCCACTGGCTCAGATGCCCTCCTCCCCCAACTAGCCTACTGCAGTCTTTCAGATGAAATTATACAAATATTCACTTTATCGACATCACTCATTTTATGAATTGCAATCTTGAGTCCTTACGATTTATCTAATAACTCAGATTCTAAAAAAGTCACACAGGAGCTGAAAATGAACCAGGCAAAATTGCATCATATGCCTTTTTCCTCTAAATCAGGTGACAGCCCAACCAAGTTGTATAATCCTGGGAATGTACAAATAAAATAAAACCACGTGGTAAGGGGACAGTGGTAGGGTCTTCTCCATATTTGCTGGGCATGGGAAGTTGACCAGATTGCCAACATACACGTGAACTTTCCAAAGGGGTAAATTCACTCAATATCGTTCACTCGGGCTAGAGATTCCTTTGCAAGTAAGCTGATATTACAACTTCCACTTGTCTTTCTTAAATGTAATTATTATTTTGTTAGATCCTGTCATGCAAAGCCATGGCAGAGCTTCATTCCACATCTTTCATTCCATAGGTTTCCTCTCCCCCTGGCTGGGGTGTAACAGACCATAGCTGTCACAAGCAGGAGTTGAGCATTAGAGCTAGTACGTTTCTGTGTGCAGCACCAATGCCTCTTTCTCATTCCTTCATTCGACAGTTTTTTATTGAGGACCTATTATGTGTTCTAGGCACTGAAAATCCAACAGTGAATAAAGCAGTTTATTATATAAAGTTTCCCTAGAATTTACATTCTTTTGGGGTGACAAACAATACATAAGATAAATAAAATATACAGTATATTAGGAATAAATGCTAAAGATAAAAACAAGAGAGAGACAGGGAGACCAGGCAAGTCATCAGAGAGAGGATGCCATTTGCACAAAAGTCTAAAGGAAGAGAGGAAGGCAGCCTTGAGGACATCTATCAGAAAAGCTTCCCAGCCTAGGATACCAGGAAAGAACAAGGCCCTGATGAGGCCAGAGTGTCAGGAGTGGAGTGACAGCGGGGAGACCAGCAGGATACCAGATCAGAAAGGCTGGAGGGTGGGGTAGACGGAGTACTGACTTCTGGCTCACGGTCAGGACTCTGGATTCTCTTGAGTTAAAACGAGAAGTAAATACTGTATTTCGAGGAGTGTACTGTTTATGTTTTAAGGTGATTACTTGGTTGCTGTGCTGATAACAGAACGATAGGGTGTAACGACAAAAGCAGAGGTCAGTTAGAAGGCTGTTGCAGTAATCCAGGTGAGAGATGCTGCTGGTGGCTTGGATGAGGGTGGTGGCAGGGGAGGAGTGAGATGGGGTCAGATTCTGGATATGTTCTGAGGACTCGGTGGTCCACCAGATGCGAAGGATGTGGGAAAGAGAGGAGTTGAGGATGACGCCAACATGTTTTGGATCCATATAGGCATCCCACCAAATCTTCTCAAATCTTCAAAGACTGTCTCATATTCCCAGGAGTTTAGCAAGCATTTCTAAATAATAATAGTAATAATAATGTTAGATTCTATCCACGTTATTAGTGCTTTATAATTTTCAAATTATTAAAGCATTATTTGCTGTTAGACTGTTTTGTTTTCTTGTAGATTTGTTTTCTTGATTTATATATACATATATATATTTTTTGCTGAACATAACTTTTTTTTTTCCTAAAGATTGGCACCTGAGCTAAGAACTGTTGCCAATCTTCTTCTTCTTCTTTTTTCTTCCCAAAGCCCCCCAGCACATAGTTGCATATTCCAGTTGTGAGTGCCTCTGGCTGTGCTATGTGGGAGACCACCTCAGCGTGGCCTGATAAGCAGTGCTGTGTCCATGCCCAGGATCCAAACAGGTGAAACCCTGGGCCGCCAAAGTGGAGCATGCGAAATTAACCACTCAGCCACGGAGCCGGCCCCCATAAATTTCTTCTTGTTTTTTGTTTTTTTTTTTGCTGAGGAAGATTGGCCCTGAGCTAACATCTGTTGCCAATCCTCCTCCTTTTTTGCTTGAGGAAGATTAGCCCTCAACTAATGTCTATGCCAATCTTCCTCTATTTTATATGTGGGTCGCTGTCACAGAATGGCTGACCAGGTCCTCACCAGGGATCTGAACCCATGAACCCAGGCTGCGGAAGTGGAGCATGCCAAACTTAACCACTAGGCCATGGAGCTGGCCCCTGAATATAACTTTTGTTATATCTGTTTCCACTTGCAAGATTATTTCTCTTACCTAAAGAATACCAAAACTGGTTGTGTTGTTGTAGGAGGAGGGATGCTGGGGGCTTGGGCTGGGGTGAAGATGGGGTTGGGGGATGGAGGAACAGTGAGAAGGGGTCACATTCTGGATATCTGCTCAAGGCAGAACCCAAAGGATTTTCTGGAAGACCGGATGGGAACTGTGAGAGAAACAGAGGAGAAATGAAGAAAATAGATTGTCCTACTGTGTTAATGGTAAATGTATTTTTGTCACTAACAAGAATGAAGACTATTAGGTGACATCATTAATTTGTGTGTGACTCATTCAACAGTGATGATTTAGTGTTTTCTCAGTGCCCTGGGTGCAAGAACAAGACATCAGAAATCCCGGCTCTCAAGGAGCTTACATTCCAGAGGGAGGCGACAAATATTGTGGATGTACATTACGTGTCACATGATGCTAAGTGCTAAGGCAGGGGAAGGTGGCCAAGGAAAGAGGATGGAGAGTACCAGGGGAATTCATGTGCAGTTAATTCTTAGAACTTGTTAAATAATGTATAAGGTTTATTCCAATGTCTTTCTTTTTAACAGCTTGGTACTGGGAATATCAATTTGACTACCAATAAAAGAGAATATGGGTGACATATTTCTTCAGGGTATTAGAAAAGAAGAATGAAGAATGGTGCCCTTGGTAAGGGTAGTGTCCTTTGAGCATTCTGACAGTGCTCCCCACTGAGCTACCAGGGAACACTTAGCAACAAGTAGTGAACTGTCCTTGGTTAGACAGTACTCACTGCGCACGACTGGCTTTGGACACCTACTGAGCATCATCTCTATCTAACCTACTCAGGTTGTCCTCATTAGGGCGTTTCACAAGAACACCAGTAGAGCAATCACATACTGTATTTTTAGCATCTTATATAAACTTCCCCACAAATGCCCAAGTTATATAACCAGCCCCCCCACAGGCTCTCTTCCAGCCTCTCGCAGATTTACAGTAGAGGCGAGGAGGTGTGCGGTGGGGGATCCCTGTCCAGTGACCGAAAACGTTCATGCCCTGGAGATTGGGTCCCCTGCTCTGGAGAGGGCTGGGTGTGCCCCAACGAAGCCTGCTTCCAGTACCCTCCTCTTCTGTCCTCAGCCTTCATCTTCAGCTGTTTCATTTCCATCAGGTGTCATGTTGCTGTGTTCCTGAGGCTGGGAGACTCTCTGCCTCCTCTCATTGTGTTCAAACAAACCCCTAGGGCTCCACTCCAGAGGCAGAAGGCACCTGAGAGAGAGTTCCAGTTCCCTCATTGTACAGATGCCAAATGAGGCTCAGGGAGGCCAGGTGACTTCCTTGCAGGTACAGAGGCATAAATAGGGTCAACACTGGGTCTCTGGATTCCCTCTCCAGGATGACTTCTATTAAACTGGCAGCTTTTCAGTTCTCAGTATTCCCATGTATGCACAATGAGGGCTATGAGAGGTCGTCTCTAAATTCCCTTCCTTCTGTGCATTGTGCCTAGATATGCTATTGGGTATGTGCTAATTAAATCACACTTTAGAGTTTACTGTTTCAATGTATTGACTAGAATGTTACCAACTGCTATGAATCGGGAAGAGGACATAACTGTGCTTGGCTCTTTAAAGCTTAAACTCAGTCTTTCTTTTTTAATGGTAACAATGTGAAGAAACAAATGGTAAATTCACCCACGGCACAAAAAGGAGGTTCAAATACACATCTTCAGCTGACTCCCGTACAAGAAAAGCACTGCGTTACGTGATTCTTAAATAGGAGTTTACCTAACTATATCAGGAAAGGCTCCTTCTGGCGTGGTGGGGAATGATAGTGATAAGCATTTTCCAAATTAGGAAACAGATATGCTTTTCTTCTTACTCTCTTACATAACCGATCTATTTTAGAAGACAACACGAAAAAACCGAAATGAAATACAAATCTCATGATTTTACTACTTGGTTAGCAAAGACACCAGCAAGTAATGCTAGAAGGAAAAGAGGAGAGATTCACCCCATGGTAGCCCTCCTGGCCGGGGGTTGGTTCGTAGGATTCTCTCTTCTCCATGGCAGCCTGCTGGGTGAGTCAGAGACCAAAGTCCGAATTTTAGAAAATGAATGAAGAGACAGACTAATTTATCTCTCCTCTGAATTTGAAAAGCAGTCTCATCCAAGCGCAGATCTTCTTTTGGGGGCACAGAATGACAGCAGAGCGACCTGTCATAGAGTCGGTGGTGGTTCTGCCCCAGACTTCCTGATTCAGAGGGAAATTGTGCATACACAAAGGATACAGTGGCAGGACAGCCTCTTACATAAATAAGTTACATAAATGAGAACCAGTTATGTAAATGTATAAACCAGCAAACATGAATTATAACCATTCACAAATGCCAAAGAGAACACGGCAAGATTCCTCCTACAGTCCCATTTTTTTTCCTCTCCTATTATCATAATTGTACCATTTTATTTCACACCAGAATCAGATGTGGTTATTTGTCACATCTATTAGGGAAAGAAACTCCAAAGGCCAAATGATCCCTCATATTATTTTTCTGAACCATACATGTTACTTTTAGGGGAAATTCCATAATAAAACCTGCTTTGAACCATATTTGATAAGGAATATAAACATGTTTATCAATTTATTCTTCTTGTGTAATCATGTACACACGTATTCAGTATTTACTGTTGCACATTTTGCAAGCTGCTGTGCAGGACAGGACAGGAATGCATCGCAAAAGTAAATGTCCATGTGTAGATGGATTTTTGTTTGACCACTTAGGTTTCAGGTCTCAAATGAGTATGTGGGCATCTGACTTAAGTCATTCTGCTTATTGAGGGAAGGTGGTGACTGAGGAGGGTAGGATTAGATTCAAGGTTACGCTCGTGAATTAATTCCAGGATTCCCCACTCCGAGTGATTAGGAGTTGCTGCTTGGGTCTTAGCTGTAATTTGCTTCAGGCGCAATGTGCAAGATAAATGAACTTGCTTGCCTCCACATCCTGTTGGAACAGGAGCCCCTGCTTTTGCTGGGGGTGCAGTGGGTGAGTGCCATGTGAAAAGCATTCACCCTGGGATTTTTTCTTTAAAAATGCCAAATATAGGCCTTAGGCAGCTGTGGGGCAGGGAGTGAGATGTGAAGAGTGCCGCTGACACCTTGGGAACCTGTGGGCTTCCTCCCTCGAGGTGGAGGGTGACTTTTAAACTGGAAAGGCAGCAGAAACTTGGCACCAGGGGGGTCCCCTCTGGAAGGAGTGGCCTCAGGAACCCAGGTAGGGCTCTTTTTTTGTTTCTAAAGCTGGCGACTCTAGCCTTGAAGAATCATCAGACTGACTTTGCGCATTCCTAGGCCCTCTGCCTCTACATACCCATCTGTAACTTGGGCATGAATTAATGAACATGCACACGTGCACTTGACAACCGACAGGCTACACGGGGCGGATCCCCACTCTGGCGGCGGGTGTGTCAGGAGACGGTTAGCGATTTGGGCCCCAGTCCTGAGAGGCCGGCCGCCCGCCTGGCAAGAGAGCGCCCACAAGCCGCGGGAGAAGGGGCGAGGCCACGGCAGGTGGGGGGCGGCCGGCGGCGACGCGAGGGGGACGGAGTCACCCACGGGCTTTGTTAGTTAACAGCCGGGCCCTTCTTCCGGAGAAGCCAATTAGATCCCCGCTGGGGCATCATCTGACCTCGCGTCCCCGCCAGGAGGGGCTTCGGCAGGGGCGGGGTCGGCCGGGCGGCTCCTCCGGGACCCGGCCGCGGGCGGTGCGGGGGAGTCCCGGGCGCCGCAGCCGCCGCCGAGCCCGGCCCCGCCCCGCGCCCGCCAGGCCCCGCCCCCGGGGCTTCCCGGGCGCGCGCCGCCCCGCCGTGTCCGCGCGCCACGCCCCCCTGCTCGCGGGCCGCGTGCGGAGCCGCGCGCCCCGGAGCCTCCGGGACCGTGGCGGCGGGCGGCGGCGGCGGCGCAGCCCTCCGCGGGCCATGTCTTCTCCGGCGGTGGCGAGGAGCTCGGCAGCAGGGAGCCGGGAGACGGGCCCCGGGCCGCGGAGCCGGGGCCGCTTCTGGGAAGTGGGCGGCGGCGGCGGCGGCGACGGGCTGGAGCGCGCGGCCGCGGAGCCGGAGCGCTGGGAGCTGCTGCTCCGCCGCGGCGAGCTGCTGGCGCTGGGCGGCCACCTGAAGGGAGCGCTGGAGGCGTACGCGGCGGCGCTGCGCCGCGGGGCCCCGGCCAGGCCCGAGTGCCTCGGCACGCTGGTGGACTGCCTGGTGCTCAACTACCGGCTCCGCCACGGGCTGCGCTGCAGCGCGACCCCGGCGGCGGGCGCGGAGCCGGGCGCCGGCGGGCTGCTCAGCTGCCTGGGCTGCCGGGGCTTCCTGAGCGAGCCGGTGACCGTGCCCTGTGGCCACAGCTACTGCCGCCGCTGCCTGCGGAGAGAGCTCCGCGCCCGCTGCCGCCTCTGCCGGGACCGGCTGCCGCCCGCCCCCGCCGCTGCCACGGATGCTCCGGGCGCCGGCCCGCGGCCGCCGCCTCTGGCCGCCGCCATCGCCTCCTCGGACTTCAGGACCAGCGTCGTCCTCAACCACCTGGCCGAGAAGTGGTTCCCGGGCCAGCGGGAGCGAGCGCGGGCGGCCGGCCGGCTCGGGGAGCTGCTGTGCCAGGGGCGCTACCGGGAGGCCCTGGCCGCCGCCTGCGAGGCGCTGCGAGCAGGTGACCGCGCGGGGATGCGGCGCGGCCCGGCCGACCCCACCCTCCTTCCCCGACGGGCTGCTCGTCTGCGCCCCGGGGAGGCGGCTGTGCCTCCCGGAGGCCGCCTGACCCCGCGTGTCGGGGCTCCGGGTCCTCGAGGGGGTGGGAGGGGGCGGCGCCCCGGGGTGCTTCGGTCACAATGGGGATCGCCCTCGGAGCCGCCTGTGACGCGGCGCCGGGAGGGGCGCCCGGCGCGGGGTTCCCTCGGCCGCGGCCTGGCGGGCGGGCGGGCGCGTCCCGAGCCGAGCGCGGGATGGCGGGGAGCTGGGCGAGCCCGGCGGCCGCTCGCTTCCTGCCGCGCGCTTTCCGGTGATTGACCGATCGGGCCGGGCCGGGCCGGGCCGGGGGAGCGCGGCGCCAGGACAGCCCGGACGGGAGAGGATCCCCGGCGGCGGCGAGGCGTGCAACGTTTACCTTCGTCTCGCACAAAAGTCACCGGGGCAATTGGAAGCCGCGGGAGGGCAGAATTGCATAAGCTGGGTGGGAGCGTTGTGTAACGGGTGACGTCCGGTGGGCGTGGCGGGAGCTCGGCGCCCGCACCCAGCACCGGGAGGCCCCCGGGCCGCCGGGCTGCGGGCGGGCTCGGAGCTGCCCGGGCCGTTCGATCCTACCTGAAAAGGCTGGCGGAGTTGGTTCTTCTTGATGGTTTCAGCCTGCCTGTTTCAAATCATGGTTGTTTCATAAACAGCGCTGTGCTTAGTTTCGAACACACCTCGTTCACGGTAGAGATAAAGGGGTAGTGTCTGATGGAGTTCTTTGCCAGGCTTCTGTTGGCCTCTTCACTCTTGATCAAGCTGTGCAGAAAGACCCTGTCGATCTTTTGTCTATTTCTTTCCCTCTGAGCAGCAGCTTCGGCCTCCTGACCTAGGTTAGCACTTTTCTTAAGGTGGTTTTAGGCTGTGGCAGGGGACGTGGCCAGACTTATCTAAGTAAAATGAAGAGTTGTTCTTTAAATCGGTGCTTTTCTCCCCAGAGGGGTGTCACCCCCCCAGGGGACATATCGGGAGATATTTTTGGTTGCCACCCCTCGTGGGAGTGGTGGTTCTGGTCCCTCTAGTGGGTAGAGACCAGGGATGCTGCTAAACATCCTACAGTGCACAGGAGGGCCTCCCACACAATTATAAAATGTCAGTGGTGTCACTTAAGCCTTGTGTTCAGTAAGCGTATTTCAAGATTAGTGTCTATGTTGGCATGAAATAATACTCGGGGGATAATCCCCAAGAAAACAAACATCTAAAATATAAACTGATGATAGGTATGAGGTAAATTTATAAACTATGTAACTGAAAGTATCTTGTGGATCTTTTCCTGTAGATGCTTAGTCATTTTGAACTAATGACAATAGATTGTTGTTTAATACCTTTAAACCATAAAGCACAAACCCTGCATATTTTCATATTCTTTCGGTATCGTTATGGGGTGTAGGCGGTTATAAAATAAATTAGAGAGGTTGACCCAGTACAAAAAAGAACTATTTGAAATATAAAATTCTGATATAGGCGACTCTGTCCCTCTGGGTCAATAGCGTAGGAGTAGGGAGTACAGACCATCTGGGCCGTGGTCCTCAATTTATTAATGAAGCAGAAGCTAGGACAGTGCAATGACTTGTCCACCGTCTCACTGTTTGCTGGTTGTAGAGGCAACAGGGTATCCTCCAGTGCTCCTAAATGTTGGACCAGGGTTCATCCTGCCTTTGTAGCTCACCCAACGAAAATGTTTAAAGTAAATTTCCAGGGAAGTTATTTTGTCGCTAGTGTCAAATAAAGGCTGAAATTTAAGGACAGCCTATTCAGTCTTAACTGTTGCTAATTTAGTGGTTTGATCTCTTCAATTAGGCCCTCCATAAGAATTCAGGTCCTAATCCATGGGAGAACAGTGAGCACATTTAGTAATTAAGGTCTAGCTTAATGTTCTATGACCAATAATCTTTTAATGAAGATTCTGGGCCGTGGATTGAGGATTTTATTTTTAACAGAAAAAGACTCTGAAAGGTCTACTTTTTCCCTTTTTCAGTTTGCATGGGCAGCATATGGCAATTTCCGCATTCAGCTGCTTAATCCTACTTTTGCGGGACTAGAACCCAAGTTTCCTGACTTCCACATCGTTGGCCCATTTTCCCCCCATTTGTAGATCTTTCGAAAATCATTAATTCCCATACTCGAAAATGTGTCTGAATGGTACTAACGGGGATAACTTTTTTCATCCTCTGAATTTTTAGTGTGAAGCAGGAGAAAAGGATCTTAAAGCTAACAAATTATAGTTGGTAAAGTACACGTATTATGTATTCAACAGTTCAGCGGCATAAATAAAAAAGTTAACTGGTCAAGTCATAAATCTATTTGAACAGTTAAGCTTTTAACTTTTTGAGAGTTGGCTAGGCATTTGAAATGTATTTATGTAACTGTCCGGTTGTAGTTACTAATGATTCATTCTTGTTGCCAGTGAAAAAAGACTTTCACTGTAATTTCTTCATATAATGCTTATAATGAAACAAGTAAATACTATTAATTAGAAAAAAATAATCTAGTCTACAGTTAGCCCACACACATCCAAATTTATCCCTGTCAACAAGAAAGGAAAGCTTGAAAACCTTTGCCAAAATCAGAAGTTTCCCATTGAGATTACATAAGTTTCTGTTGAATTGAAATATATTTAGGTAACATTTAATCCATTGATCTTTTGATATTAACTCTCAGATGTTTCATAACTTTGTCTTTTTAGAGTTCAAGGATGTTATGTAACAGTCTTTTCTGCATTGAATCATTGCACTTAAGAGTCTATTGAAATGATCCCACTTTGCTGTCTTCCTTTTATTTTTAGTGAATTTTTACACTTGCCTCCTCCCCATATACACCCCTCTCCCCCAAAAGAAAACAACAGGAGAGTGTGGTTTATAGTTTGAACTGGTTTTTAAAAAAATAAAGGTCAGAAGAGGGAGAACATTTTATTTGAAATACTTGGAAGGAAATTTTTGTCTTTAATACTAATTACATAGTCCTTGACTATTACCAAGTGTTTTAAAATTCTTTATATCATTTGATCTTCACAAAGAATCCTGTGGAGTGCTCTTATCCTCAGAAGGAAATTGAGGCCCCTGGAGATGGAGGTGCAGTGTGGCCTAGTGGTTAAAGCTGTACATGCTGGGAGCTGACTACCTGGGTTGAATCCCACTGCAGCCCTCCACTTGCATTCTGACCTTGGGCCTGTTGTCTAACCTCCCTGTTTTGGTTTCCTTATCTGAAAAGTGCGAATAGTATCCACTTCATAGAGAGATACCAGTAATAACAACCGCCTAGGGCTCTTACGAGAATTGAGTCAAAACATGTAAAGTGCTTTTGAATGGTGCCTGACAGAATAAATATTAATTAAAATATTTTAAAAATGTAAGAGTTGTGCTACAGCTAAAAGATGATTTAGCTAGAATTGAAATCTAAACCATGTGATATCAAGTCCTATTTTTTTCTCTCTACCACATTAATAATATTACCAGAGTGAGGGTTAAATCCTGATTCTATCCTATGTATGTTAATTCATGTTAACATTTTAGCGTACATCAATAAAATATAGATACTCCAACACTTTAGTTGAAAAGAGATTAGTCAAATTATAGGTGAATAATGAATACGTTTAAAGAAAATGTAAAGGGTTTTTAATATCTTATGCAACTCAACTGGGTCAATGTGAAGAGATTTGAATTTAATTAATCAATAAACTTATTTGTGCCCTAACTTATTCTGCAAAGGACCTGAAACAATAAACATTGACATTTATGTGGTGTTTCATAGTTCACAAAGTATTTTCACTTCCATTATCTTAACCGATCCTTACAGAAGATTGTGTGAGGTAGGAAGGCAAGTGTTCATATTCCTAATTCACCAATTGAAGAAAAGAGCTCCAAGAATTTTAAGTGACTTTTTTAAGGGAAGAAGTGACCACGTTAGAATTGAAAGCAGAAACCGGGTGTGCAGGATATTGCTTCTAAATATAAAGGTGATTAAAAAATGAGCATATAAAACATACATCTTAAATATTCTTCCTATTCATTCAACAAGTATTTATTGAGTACCTACTGTATACCAAGCATCATTTTAGGTGCTGGATATACAGAAGTGAACAAAATTAAGTCCCTGTCGTTATAGAGTTTGGTTTTTTTTGTTTCTTTTAAAATGGAAGCAAATATTTATTAAAAATCACTAGAAAAAGTGCTTATTGCTTAATTGACTTCTAATTAATTGAGCCTATATGCACTATATCTCTGATTCATCTTGTCTTTAATTCAGAAGTCACTTTAAGGGTTTTTCAGTGCCTCCGGTTCACTATAAAAATGTTATAATGGCATATTCTTATTGATATAGTAGATTAACAAAAGGGTTTATATACACTTAATAGTGTCCTGTCTTGTATAAATAATTTCTGCGTTTTTACCTGTTTTTTCTTCATCAAACAAATAATTCAAAATTTACCAAAACTCACTGATCTTAGATTTCTAGTTATTTGTATATTAGCCTTCTGTTTATTCAGAACTGTTTTTCTATTTCCTGGAACAATTCTAAGAGGCTTGGATATATTCAAGTACAATTTTAAATGAATTTGTATAGCATTCTGCCTCTTTGTTGGAAAGGTATTTTTCAAAATTGTCATGTTTTGTATAGAGGGTGAATGCCTTAAGAGAACTAAAATGCAAGACAGAAGCTTGGTTCAATTTTTTCCTTTTTCTTTTGTAGGATAGGATCAGTTTTTTGCTTCCCCACCTTCTTTAGCTCACCGTTGTCCCATTCTCTAGTCTGCACTATACTCCCTAAAGATATTTCTCATTTGGGCTAAGGTTTATTTGCATAAAAGAAGAGATAGAAAATACTCTTCTAATACCTGTATCAAAAGCTAATCTCATTTCTTTATCAACTTGTTTTGAAATGTTTTGTAATATTAACAGTAACTGTTATTTATTGAACACTTGTGCGCCAGGCAGTGTGTTAACTATTAACATGCATTATCTTATTTAGTCCTCGCAACAGTCTTAAGATGTAGGTATCATCAGCAATGTGTAAGGGACAGACTGAGGTACTCCCCAAAGTGAATCTGAACCCAGATCTTCTGAATCCAGTGGTTGTGATCTTAATTACTGTGCCAGATTACTATTCCTGGGCTTTATTAATCAATCATTAATCACTTGTCACTTGGCAGCTTTGAATTTAAATGTTATAACCCAGTCCTACCATACTGGACTTGATAAAGTAATAGATGCAAAGAAATTTGGTGTTTTGGTTGGCCATTGACATTCTTGAACTAGCTCAACGTGTAAATCTAAGATAAAGATACTCAGAATGAGAAAAAGGATGTGAACAGGAAGTTTTACACTTACATGTAAACAACCCAAATAGCCTATAAATATATAGTTTTAAAGGTCACACTCACAGAAGAGAGGTCTGTTAAAATAATGGTGCTATTTTTCACTTGTATTTTTCTAGTGAACAACATAAACAGCTGTGAGACTATAAAATAAGTAAAGTTTTATAAAAGGGCTAGCAGAATGTATTGAAAACTTTGTATGTCTCTATAACTTTCTACACAGTCATTCAACTTGATAGTTGACTAAGGAAATAAGCAGATATGTAAGGGCATGTAGATAGATGCTCATGTAGTATTTTTTATATTAGCAAAAATTGGGAGTAATAATTGCAGAGGAGGGAATTTTAAAATAGATTGTGTATATAGTAGAAAACTTTGAAGCCATTAAAAATCATGTGGACTAGTAGTTAATTACATGGACCAAAAAAAGCAAGTTAAAACAATATATATGGTATATTTCCTAAAACTGTACATTAAAAATGTCATCACTTTCATACTCCAAAGAAAAGTGTCTTTTTTTTTTTCTTTTGAGGAAGATTAGCCCTGAGCTAACTGCTGCCAGTCCTCCTCTTTTTGCTCAGGAAGACTGGCCCTGAGCTAACATCCGTGCCCATCTTCCTCTACTTTATATGTGGGACGCCTGCTACAGCATGACGTGCCAAGTGGTGCCATGTCTGCACCCAGGATCCAAACTGGCGAGCGCTGGGCAGCCGAGAAGCAGAACGTGTGCACTTAACCTCTGGGCCACCGGGCTGGCCCCAGAAAAGTGTCTTGAGGGTGAATTAAATTAACAATGGGTAGACTCCTATTCTTGATCCCCTGTCCCTCAGCATTGGAACAAAGATGAGGAATCACGAGTCTGGAGCACTTTCCCCTGTCAGCCCATGAACGGTCTTGGACAAAGACTGGTTCCCTCAGATGTGTAGCAGAATTTTATTTCAGTCTTTTTATTTGTCTAACGAGTCACCATATTCCTGGATCTGAGAGAAGAGAAAATGAGAGCATGAGCTGCGGAGCTTAAGGGGACAGATTTTAATGAATTTCCCCTGGCTCAGCAAACATGTAGCAAAGCCAGGATTTGAGGATACAAAGACGGGAAATAATGGAGGGAGCTCAGAAATAGATTTGAAAATTAATACTATGCACATGGAGTGAAGGAATGGAGTCATAGTAGCAAACACTAAGTAGTGCTTACAATGTAGCAAGCTCTGTTCCCAGTACTTTACATATATTAACTCGGCTCTTGAGTAACCTTGTGAAGCAGATACTGTTATTAGCATGCAGGTGAACAGCCAGAGCTCCGGAGCCAGACTGCTGGAGGTAGAATCTAGAATCCACCACTTACTAGCTGTTTGATCTTGAGCAAGTCACTTCAACTCTGTGCTCAGTTTCCCTATCTGTAAAAACGCAATGTTAGACCCATGTAAGATTGTTCTGAAGGTTGTAAATCATTTAGAACAGTACATAGTAAGTAGTGGTTCTTAAATAAAAATAAATTTTAGAAACACCCTCAATTTGACAGCTGAGGAGGCTGAGGTACAGAGGTGTTTGGTAATATTCTCCAGGTAAGTGGAGGAGCCCGGAATTGACCCCAGGCAGTCTGACCTTAAGGCTCATGCTCTTGATCCTTCTGAGAGGCTGAGTGGAAGTGGACTCAAGGGCAAGCTTCTTGAGAAGAGATTGGTGAGCTGTTCTGCTAGACGAGACAGTTATCCAGACCAGGGGGAGGAGAGTGGTCTGACAAGGAGTGATAGGACTAGGAGAGAGCTCTGTGAGCAAACGAGGGAGGCAGGAAATAGAGTGGATCCTCGGGGCAGAGCGAGCAGTTCGGTATCATTGGGACTTGAAGTGGGAGGTTGATAGTGACAGGAAGTAAGGCTGGAGAGGTGGGCAGGAGCCAGGCATGAAGGAACTTGTATGTCGTACCAACCCGCTTCATCTTGTGGCTGATGCGGATATAGGTAGGGTAAAACTGGGAGGCAGTGAGAGCTGTCAGCAAGCTATTGCAGTAGTCTTAAACAGATTTTGGGAGCCTAAGCCAAGGCTATTAGTAGTAGGGTTGGAAAAGACCAGGGACAGATTTGAGAAATATTATGGGAGATAAAATTGACAAAGTTAAGAATTTGATTTGAGAAGTCAGTGGTGTTACTAAGAATACAGTGAAAAGACACTTTTTTTTTTTTGGTGGGAAACACTGAATTTGAGGAAAGGTACAGCAAGCAGGCAGTTGGAAATTTGATGAATCTGAAAGTAGGGTGAAAAAATCAGGCCCGAAGATAAAGATTTGGGAGTTAGATCATGCTCAGTACGATTAGCCCAACTGCATCTTTCTTTATATTCACTTCTCCGAAAAATTGAGTCTCTAATGTGCCAGGTGCTGGCTGGGTACCGTGGCTCCTGCAGGAGTGGACTGACAGGCCCACCCTGCTGGCCTGTGCAGAGAGGTGACTGTTTGCTCTGGTGTTCTCAGGCCATGTCGAGAGCATAGAGTAAATATTTGTTGCCTCTTTCAAACTTGAGTTAATGACACAGTTGGGGCCGATTGCTTTTTTTCACAGTTGGCCTTTTGCAGAAGTTTGCATGGAGGGCACACCTTCTGTATGCTTTGACTTCTTGGAGGGCCTCAGTTAGTGCATTTGCCCCTTTTTGGAATTATGGGTGGCCCTAATCTCTGTATTGGGAGTTTGAACTCACCTGATGAGGTGTTTTTGTTTTTTTTTTCTTGGATAGAATCATTCAAAAGAATTATTCCATTAACGTTTGAAGTTCTCAGTAAAAACATTACCTAGGAGGAATTGGGGAGCAAGAGTTTTAAAATCCGACCCTCTTTGTCATCTCTTCTTAGGGTGTACTTCTCTTCTTATCACAGTATACACTAACTTTTTAGGACCCTCCCTCTCCCCCTAAGGGAGTATCAGTAGTCGAAGTGTTTTGTGTGGAGTAGGGAGGGGACACAGTCTTTCATCACTTTGGTCACAGTGCAGAAGTGTGATGTGTTGAGTGGGCTTTCTCAAAGACAGAGATCTTCTCAGTCCCTTCCTTCAGGGCTGACCTAAGGAGGCTGCATAAAGGTGACTGCTGAGCAGCGAAGGCCTTGAGAAAAGGGTCTTATATTCCATCATTCTGAGTGTGCACTGCGTCAAGGATGGTGCAATAGGAACTTGCTGTAAAAGAAAAAATTGGAATTACAAAAGAGCCCAGTAATGGCTCCAGGCGTGGGGTGGGCTGCCTGTTGTGACAGTGAGCTCTCTCTGTCTGGAGGTGCTGGAGTAGAGGCGGGGTCTCAAGGATGCTCTTGGGAGCAGCCCAGCTGAGGGGGGAAAACTGCACATCCCGGGCCCCAGTCCTTTCCCCCTTAAGAGTTTTTTGATGCTGGTCAGTGGACCACTCATTCTTGGACTGTTTTGGCCTGCACTGCTCTCCATTTTCTGAACTCCACTTGTGCTTGTCAAATCAGATTACATGAAGCCGCTGCAGAAGAAAATAAAGTTTCCTCGTTAGATTGTAAGCTCTTGGAAGACAGGGGTAAATTAAAATCTGTTGAACACCTACAGCTCCCAGCTTTGTGCTGGGCCTCTTCATTCTTGATTGGTTAATCAGACTGAGCTTTCAATTGCTACGCATTTTTGTTCAGAGATAATGATTTCCAATTATATTGCTTTATGAAACAAAAGACAAAATATTCTAGACGTGTCGTTTTTTATTTGGGAAGTAAGAAATATTTTCATGAAATATTAATTTCATTCTTCTTTAAAAATTTTCATTAGTATAAGCTTGAGGGAATGATATAATTTCTATTCTCAAGCACCAGCAACTGAAAAATTTTTGTCTAATTTAATCATTAAATCAAGAGTTCACCAGCAACCGAAAAAGTTGTGTCTCATTTAATTGTTAAATCGAAAGTTATCTGTAGAAAAGCAATCATTTAAAAACTAGTGTAAACCGGGGAGCTCTTGAGAAGTTTTATTATAGTTTTTTTTTTTTCTTTTTAAATGAGGCTTTATGGGTCTTTATGCCTATCTCGCACTGAAGGCTTTATTTCATAAGCATACATTATTGAAGGCTTCAGAGATGAATAGCTTTTAAAGAAGAGTCAAGCTCATTTCGTCTGTAGATGTACTGGGAATGAGTGTCTTGCTTACTCTTCAGTTTTAGAATCTGTGTACCTGTAATAATCGCTTATAGTCTCATAGGTGAACTGTCTGACATTCTGAATGCCATTGGACACTAATTTGGTTTTGCAAGTAGAGACATAGAAGATAGTGAAATTGTCAACAAAACTTAATATTTGAAATTAAATCTGTTTTGGAACAGTCTGATACCATTCCGGCTAATGGCAGGAATTAAAGTTTTAACCTCTTAAAAACCCTAACTCTTATCAACCCCTCTCCTCCAGAATCAGGACCATTGTATACCCTCCCAAGATTGAGCCGTGGTCACTCTTTGTTACTATGGAAATTCTATGTGCAGTAGTTACACATAGGGTCATTTATAAATGAAGAGTTAGAAATTAGGGTACAAAAAATTAAGATTTACCATAAAAAGGCAAATCTTTAGACATCTAAGATGTCTTTTAAATCTGTATAGAATGCCCTGTTTTAAGAAAACATTCGTTTTTTAGAGGTGATTATTCATGTTTTAAAAATATTTCCACTATTCTTAAAAACCGTAGTTTCCTCCATTAACTTAATCTACATATAATGATTTGATAGAACTTTAGACAAAATTCGACATGTAAGCGGGTTGCACCCATACTGTGCTCATTCACTACCTTTATTTGCTGGTTATTGACTGGAATCACTAAGTCAGTTCTTAATCTAGTAGGATGTATTTTGTGGATTACGCAATAATCTTTTAAAAATAATCAAATCTTTATAAAATATTTGTTTCAGAGCCCAGCGACTTGACTCTAAAAATTTACAGAGCTGAATCATATGCTGGTCTCCAAGAATTTAAAGCAGCCATAGAAGATTTAAATGCAATTCTCTGTCAACTGCCAAATTGGCCTGAGGTAAAGTTACTGTTTTACATTTGCATGAATTTTAAAATTTCAGCTGTAGGGAACATGCATTCAATTACAGTTATAAGTTTTAACAGAATGGATTGGTTGACTCTAAATAAAATATATAGAGTTCCAGAAATCTAAGGTCAATATTTTGAGTAAATAAATATTATCTGACAGTTTTTTAAATTATAAGAAACTTATTTCCTTATTAAAGAACAACGTGAATTCAAGGCATGGAAAAAATTAGAGATTTCAGTAGACAAAATTTCCTCAAAGAGATACAACTGGCCATATTGTCAAAGTAGATCCAAACTGGACATGGATGGAGGAGGTTTATTACTGGAAAGAGAAGAAGTCTTTGAGCATGGACAGTCGATTGAGGCATTATAATGGGAACTAGATGATTAGACAGTGATTTCATACAGTAGATGGGGCAAAGGAGGTTGCCCTGCCTATGTGGTTTTAAAAAAGGCTTGAGGCGTAAATATAAAATATATCATCAGTTTACTAAATCTCCTTTCTATCAAATTGCCAAGTTCTTTAAGCTAGAAATTACTCTTTTATGTGACTTTTTCCTCCATTCAAAACTGCCTTTGAGGATAGTATGGTGAGAAAGCTGTGAAAATTATAAATTAGGGAAAATTCTACTAACTGCCATGATGGTGTGACCTATTAGTAGAAGACAAATATTGATTAAGAATAAGATGGAAGGGGCTGGCCCTGTGGCATAGTTGTTAAGTTTGGCGCACTCCTCTTGGGTGGCCTGTGTTCACGGATTCAGATCTCTGGCGTGGACCTACACTGCTCATCAGCCATGCTTTGGTGGTGACCCACATATAAAGTTGCCGGGGTGGAGAGGGGGGAGATTGGCACAGATGTTAGCTCAGAGCTAACCTTCCTCAAGCAAAAGAAGGAGGAGAATTGGCAGCATGTTAGCTCGGGGCTAATCTTCCTCAGACAAAAAGAACAAAAGGGAAAATTATCTGTATGGGCAACTGTAAAACTGTTGGAAAAAAAAAATGATTCCTCTGGACTTAGCGCTGAAGTGAGGTAATTGGAAATGTGGTTTTGAAGCCACTTTCTGGGCCTCCGTCCCTCCTACCTAAGTGCTTCTCCAGCTAGTATGTAAATATACCTTTAAACGCCTTGGGCTCCTCAGAGTCATTCAGAGATTCAGAATGAGCGTTTCCGAGCTGACTGTTTTTTTTCTTTACTTGATACTGATTTTTTAAAAGCAAGTCTCTCAGTAAAAGTTGCGTTTCTGCTTTGACTGCAGGTCTACTTCAGGAAAGGAAAAGTACTCCACGACGCTGGTTTTTTCGGTGATGCCTTACAACTCTTTCTTCAGTGCTTAGCCCTGGATGAAGATTTTGCACCTGCAAAGCTAGAAGTAGAAAAGGTAATTAGTTTACCAACTATAATAGTTCCAGGCAGGGCTGACACACAGGTCTTCCTAAAAATGCTGATTAGAAAGTTGGGATAACAACATAAGGAGTCCATAAGTCCAATTTAGTAGCAATTTGGCAGGTGGTTTTCAGGTTCCTATACTTTTGTGTATTGAGTTGTTAGTGAAATCAGAACATTTCATTCACAGATATTTAAATGCGTTATTTGTGCTTAGTTAAATTTAGACATTCCCTAATAATTTGTTCCATCTGAGCCAGACTAATCATCCTTAATTAAACATTGTTGTCATGATGTTCCTGCTCAGGAATTTTTATTGGCCTGCCTTTTGCCTTTCATTTCATGTCTCAACTTTGCTTACTTTCCATGGTTACCAATAGTATTGCCCCAGTCAATGTTTTCCTTTCTTTTTTTTTTTTTGCCCTCTTTTTCTCAGTAATCCATATCACTTTTTAAAGTTTATTCTGTGGTGTGTTAAGAGGTGTTATTTAAAACAGAAAAGGGGGGGGGGTCTCTGATCAAATGACTTGAAAGATTGAGTTAAACCAAGTTAAACAGGTTTCTTCAGAACTTCTCAGAGTTTTTGCTATGCCAGCATGACAACAGCATTCGGCTTTTGTCAAACTTACTCATCGAACATCTGGAAAGACTAGAGTCTTTGAAACATTTTTTGGGAAAATCTACCCTCATACAATTTCGGTGCCCAGTCCTGATGCTCTCCTCAGTGTCCTCAAAACATGCCAGTGTTTATCCCCTTTGTGGTGTTTCTTAAGGGTGGCTTTTTGTCAGCACCGCCTCAGTGCATGGTAAACGTAAAGATTCTTGGGCCCCACCACAGACCTTTGGAATTAGAATCTTGAGAGCTGGGGCATCGTGTAACTAGCAGCCTGGGAGATGCTGAAGGACCCTGAAGTGTGAGAACTCTGAAATTGTTCTCAGATCCCAAACGCCTTAATGAATCCAGCTAACACTGGAATATCCTCTATGAGGTTTGTTTGCATATACATCCGAGGCCTCTGATTTAACAAAAAACTGTTTACTGTTGTGTGTTTTCTGATGGTTCTATATTTGTTCATGTTGCCTCGGTGAGATTGCAGTCTTCTTAAGGACTTACAATATGGCGTTTTCCATGCCGTTGGAGGCCCTTATATTTCTGTAAATATTTGTTGGTTAAAAAAGTCAGATGAACGCAAAAGAGCTGATGCTTTGAAATATTCGGTTTTCCTCTATATGCTTTGTATATTGTGGTATAATTTACATGTATAATAAAATGCATAGATTTTACAGTTCAATGAGTTTTGAGAAATTATGCACCCCTGTAACAGAACCCCAATCAAAATAGAATTTCCAGCACCCTGGAAATTTCCCTCATCCCCTTTCTGGTAAGTCCCCTCTCTACCTGCTCCCAGAGGCAGCTACTGTTCAGATTTCTACCACCATAGAGCAGTTTGGCCCATTCAAGAACTTCTGTTAAAGTTGAATGGATAATGGATAATGGAATCATACAGCATGTACTCTTTTGTGTCTGGCTTTTTTTGTTCAACATAATAGTTTTGAGATACACCCAGTAAGTTTTTTCTTTTTTATTGTTCACTAAGTGTTCCATTGTGTGAAGGTAGCACAGTTTGTGGTATTCACAGTTAGTAGTGATTTTCATTTGGGTTGTTTCCAGTTGCTGCTGTGCACATTCTTGCACAAGTCATTTTGTGGACCTGGGTTTTTATAGCTCCTGGCTAAATACCTAGGAGTGGAGTTGCTGGGTACAAGGGTAGGTGTGTAGTTAATACATTTTTTTTTTAAATCAGGGGAAATGTAGAAACATCTACAGATTTTTAAATATTTTTGTATTAAATGGGGCATTGCTTGAGCACCTACCAGATATACACACTTTTATTTACACTGTGTATATTTCCCTCTTATTTACATTGCAGTGATTCATGAATATCTCTGATTGTTGTGCATTTGAGAGAGAGTACAGCTGAAAGACCAAACCTCCAAATTTAGACTTTTAAGAAATGCACTGCTGTACATATAAACATAGCTTATTTGACAACCCCCAAAATTTGATTTCCTTCTAGCCAGGTTCTTCCCCTGCTTTAACCTACCCTGTTTCTTTGCAAGTTTTAGATGTGTTCCTGATAGAAGCACCCAGAAATTCTGATAGTGCAGC
Organism: Equus caballus; assembly: GCF_041296265.1. Classification (NCBI taxonomy): domain Eukaryota; kingdom Metazoa; phylum Chordata; class Mammalia; order Perissodactyla; family Equidae; genus Equus; species Equus caballus. The sequence continues at coordinate 33,960,167 of NC_091710.1, read as the reverse complement.
TGCCTGCCTCCCGGGTTAACTCCTGGCTGTTATGGGACTGCTGCGATTTGGTGCTCCCAACCAAGAGCTGGGCTGTAGTTCAGTGAGAAGCTAAATTCGGTGTAAATACATGGAATTGTAGGGTTTTATAGTTAGAGGTTCAAGTTCTTTAGTTCAGATAAACACTCTGAGTCCAGCCTTAAAATACACATTGGGGTGAACCATGAACCCGTTCACCGGAGAAGACTCATTAATGTCTGGACGTAAATTATTGTCTACTGCTGTTAAGATCTCTTCCTTGTATTAAATCTTTATAGGCCACCTTATCCTTGGGTACCTTCTAAGGGCTACCAGTCTAACCTGTCCCATGGCTTCCTTTTGAATCATCTCTTGGAGGTGATTTGACCACGTGGAGGCACGCTTTGGTTTTGTAAGACTTCTTAGTCGATTTGGCGAGTCTGTTTATTACATTACTTAACCTCTTCCTTCCCTGTTCATTAAAAATAACGTCTGCTACAAATATTCTAAAAATTCTTAAATATTAGGTGAATTTGTGTTATTTTAACCAAGTATTTTATATTTGCCGTTACTTTTATAATATTTCTCTTACAGATTTTATGTGATTTATTATCACCAGAAAACTTAAAAGAAGGCCTGAAGGACTCTTCCTGGGGTCCGTTACCGTGTATTAAAAACAAACCTTTTGGTTTTCCTTCGGTAATGGAAGAGCCTCTCTCTGCCAGTGAGCTTAGCCCCGAGCAGGTAAGTGCTGGGAAAAGATTGTCGTGGGCTTGGTCTATCTGTTTCTTTACAAGTTAAGATCTTCACTTTCTTAGTTTCTAGTACTAGAATCTCTTTAGGTAGTACTTTCAACCTGTTAAGCATTGTCTTAATAGGACTTCATCTGTAGCCTTTTATTTTATACTAGAAACTTTTTTTTTTTTTAAAGATTGGCACCTGGGCTAGCAACTTTTGCCAATCTGTTTTTTTTTTTTTTTTTTCTGCTTTATCTCCCCTGCACACAGTTGTATATATCTGAGTTGCATGTCCTTCTAGTTGTGGGATGTGGGACGCCGCCTCAACGTGGCCTGATGAGCAGTGCCACGTCCACGCCCAGGACCCCAACCCAGGGCCGCCCCAGCGGAGCGCGTGAACTTAACCACTTGGCCACAGAGCCAGCCCCTACACTAGAAACTTTTATGTGATGTATTTGTTCATTAATCACAATTTTAGGTTACCTGAATGCCAGAAAACTCCGTTTCTTGGAAAACATAGAGCATTGTATTTATTTTAATTTCCTGAGGGTAGGAATGACTATATTTACATAACTTCTTAAACCTCATTATAATGTAAATCAGTTTGACATTTGAGGCTATGTAAGTACTGGCAAAAATCATTTACTGCCGAGGGTTTTGGAATTAGAAGTTGGTACTGTTGAATGAACAGTAAAATGAACATTATAAGGCACTGGAGTTTCACTTTGGTTTAATTCTTGGTGAGAGCAGTAGAAAGTAAAGAAATACAGTCCCCCTGGTTTATTGTATTTTTCTAGAGTGAAGAAATACCACAGGTCACCTCAGAGCCTGTCAAAGGAAGCTTAAACCATGCTCGCTCGGCACAGGCAGTAAATTCCACAGAAATGCCTGCCAGAGAAGATTGTTTAAAAAGAGTGTCCTTAGAACCTTTCCTCTCTGTTCAAGAAAAAGGTGCTCTGCTGAAAAGAAAGTTGTCTCTTTTAGACCAGGATGTGATTGTAAATGAAGATGGAAGAAATAAGCTCAAAAAACAAGGAGGTAAAAATTTTGCTATACTCCTATAAAACATCTTTATTTAGAATGGCCTTTCAACTTTTTCCTAAAGAAGATAACCTTGTCTCTGTTTTAGTAGAAACTCCCAATGAAGTCTGTACATTTTCCTTAACTTATGGTGACATCCCAGAGGAATTAATCGATGTCTCAGATTTTGAGTGTTCTCTCTGCATGAGGTAAGTATATAAAATTTTATAAAAGATGAATATTTTTTTTTTTTTTAAAGATTTTATTTTTTCCTTTTTCTCCCCAAAGCCCCCCCGGTACATAGTTGTATATTCTCCGCTGTGGGTCCTTCTAGTTGTGGCATGTGGGACGCAGCCTCAGCGTGGTCTGATGAGCAGTGTCATGTCCGCGCCCAGGATTCGAACCAACGAAACACTGGGCCGCCTGCAGCGGAGAGCACGAACTTAACCACTCGGCCACGGGGCCAGCCCCTAAAAGATGAATATTTTATATTAATCTAAATAAAATACAGAGTAGATAACTGTAATATACTCTGTAATGGGAGGCAATGTAAGTCACAGAACACTGAACTGAAAATCAAAAGATGAATTTTAGTCTTAATCTACCTTTCACACTTTGGGCAAATAAGTTCATCTCTGAAGCTCGGTTTTCCTTATTTAGAAAGTGGGGTCAGTATTCGCCTCTCTCGTAGTGTTGTGAGAACCAAATGGCTTGAGTATAAAAAGTATCTGGGAAGTTGTAAACTATTGTAAAAGTTAGATGTTTACTATTGAAGTTTAGATACATAGTTTTAGATTAGGGTAAGAATTCTGATTGTATTTGTATGTGCGTGATTCTATCTTGTTTATATACCTTAACTATAAAATCCTGTTAAAGTAGCATTGGGTAGGGATTTCCATTGTGCTTATAATTCTAAAAGATTGATCGTTGTGAAAGAACGTTTCCGTTGACGTCAATTGTGGTAGAGTCTAAGGAACAGTGCGTGAAGAGTCAGGAGACCCAGTGCTGGTGACACAGGCTGGCACTAACTAACTGTCCTTTCTGAGCCTGGGCTTCTTTATGAGGAGAGGGCATCAGACCAGCCAGTTTCTGAAGCACTTGTGCATCTAACGATGCTTCTAGCAACTTCAGAAGTATCATGTTTTCGTAAGTAAAATTAGCTTCTCCATAGGGTTTGAGTATTATATCTGGTGTGAAGCATAATATTTCTTTAGGATTCAAATGTAATATTTATTGACTTATTCTTTTTAATGAATTTTATATAGTAAGGCTTTTATAAGCTTATTAAGAAAATTAATTTTTAAATGATAAAATAAGAATCTGTCTAAAAACTAATTAATAGCTATTAATGATATATTTTACCTTATTTATCTTGCACTAAGCCTGTGAATCTGGTGTGTATTTTACATTTACCATACACCTCAGTTTGGACCAGCTACATGTCAAGCACTTAGTAGCGACATGTGGCGAGTGGCTGTTCTGTTAGTCAGTACGGCTCTGGGCCCCCCACAGGGTACCTCTGTTGAAGCTGAACTTTTAAAAGGTTCAGAAGGGTACAGTTGCGTTGACTGCCCCTTCCCTCCTCTCCTGCCCACCAAACCCTCCTCTTTCTCCTCCAAATAGAGATTAGTGTCATGTTCCGTCATTAGTTTGTTCAGCTTTTCCAATGGATAGTTTAATGTGAAAACTAACGTGTATTTTGGTTGATTTCAGGTTGTTTTTTGAGCCAGTGACAACCCCTTGTGGACATTCATTCTGTAAGAATTGTCTTGAGCGTTGTTTAGATCACACACCATATTGTCCCCTTTGCAAAGAAAGCTTAAAAGAGGTAATAAACATTTGTATATTTATCTGTTTATTGGTCTTAAGTTTGGTAACATAGTTTCATTTCTATTCAGCCATAGAAAAAGTAATGATCATGTTCAGAATGAATTACATTATATATCCTGAGTGACCGAAAAGGGTAATGTTTCATTACCCGTATGTTAGTGTTGGAGAAAAGTGAGTTAGGAGAGGGTAGGGGAAAACAGAGAGGTCCTTGCGACCAAGACCCCGGTGCTTACTTTTTTGGGTGTGATCAGGTACCTTGTCAGGAGTAGGTTCAATTTTAATGATGACCGTATTGGGGAAACCCAACTGCTCTGCCTCCCACCCCCAGTAATAGGCTAGATTTCAGGCCTAGCCTAGCCCCCTCAACATCTGGAACAACTCTGTCCAGTAGAACTTTCTGCTTTGATAGAAATGCTCAATTTCTTTGCTGTCCAACATGGTAGCCACTAGCTACTTGTGGTGATTAAGCACTTGAAATGTGGCTAATGTGACTGAGGAACTATTTCTTACACTTTGTTTAATTTTAATTGATTTACATTTAACTAGGCGCATATGACTAGTGGCTACCACATTGGACAGCGCAGCTCTAGAAAGTGGTAGACTGGGAAGAAGAGAGGGAGGCATGGCTTTCCACACCCCCTCTTACGTAGTCAGTGATCAGCACTAATAACCTGTATCAGGAAAGCACCGAGATCTGAGGTGGCGTCTTCTGGGACCATGGGAGGACAGCATCCTCTCCGTTGTGCTTGAGTGATTGGAGATCCCCTAAGGTGAGGCCACAGCCTTCTCATTCGAGCTCCCAGTACAATGGTAGCATTGATCAGGAGAGTGATTCTATCCCTGATGGCTGACAGGATTGTTTAAAGAAAAAGAAGGATCTTCCAAATATGAATGAAAAAACTGATAAAACTATTTTGCTATTGAATATACATAGTTATTTCCTATATAGAAAATACAGCTCTGTACTGATGTCATAATAGCTTGTGCGTATTGTTACATTTGATATCTGTCTTACATAACGAGCTGATATGTAAAACACAAAACCAATACAGAATATTCGCAAACTCAGGAAACAAACGATAAACTTATTCTTAAAGAGTTTGTCATTTACATTTTCAACTAATATGCTCAATGTGTTCAGGTGAAATACTCTTAACATGCTATTTTTCCTGTGTTTCTAGAGTTTTTAGATACTCTCCAGTGTATTTATTATGCTTTTTTCAGATTAACAGTTAGATACGTTGCTTTAAATTTAGAGATATCTCACCTTAAAAAATGTCTGGAGTTTGCAGGAAAACAAAATAAGCATATTATTTAAAAATATAACTAAGATACTATTTAAAAATAACTTTATCCTGTGTCCTGACTTTGAAGACATCCTGTGTAATTTAATTTATAAACTCCAAATGGATATTTAAAAAAATAAAATTGATATACTCTATAGTTTTATGCTTTTCCTACTTGTAGTTTTATTTTGCCCATCTTTTCATTTGAATATATTTTAAAGACATGCTTTTTATAGCAGTATAATAGTCCAATGATTTAACATTTCCCTATTGTTGGGTATGTAACTTGTTTTGTCCTTTCTTTTTTTAATACCGTGCTCTGTGTCTCTGACTGTTTCCTTAAGGTAATTTCCTGGGAGGAGAATTACTGGATCAAAGGCCCTATGTTTATAGGACTCTTAAAACCAATTCCCAAATTGCCTAGGCCTACAGAAATGTTGTACAAATTTAGATTCCTATCAGTAATGTAAGAGAGGCTATATTTCCCCCAATTTGCTACATGAATCTTACAATTTAAAACATCTTTATTAATTTAATAGAAAATAATGATAAAGTTACTTTTATAATGTCTGTAATTTGATTAATTTTATAATGAACTCGTCAGTTGTTTGCTTCTCTATCGTCTGATCCAGAGTACCCCTCTCCAGACGAGTGATTCTCAGTGTGTTCTTCTAACCAGCCGCATCTGTATCACCTGGGAACTTATTAAAAATATGAATTCCCAGACTCCACTCCAGAGCCACTAAATCAGAAACTCGGGGGTGGGGCTCAGCAATCTGCATTTTAACAAGCCCTGATTCACGCTAAAGTTCGAAAACCATTGCTATAATCCATTTCCTGACCTCTCATTTTTCCTACTCTATTTTTCATTGGATAATGACAAAACCCTTGTTTTTGCTGGATCTACAGATTAAAGGATGGCTTCTCTTTATTTTGTCTTGTGATTGTCTCCCAAGAGTTTTTCCTCACTGCTTTTAGTAAATTAATTTGCATTGGGCATTTTCTTTGTCCAAAATTCAGTGCATGTACTCTGACCTGGTCACCGGGCCTATGCAGTTTTTCCTTGAGTTACGGAAACATGATGAATTCCTGTCCATGTAATACAATGCAGGAGATGGTAACATGGTAACTGCCTTTTATGTGGTAAAGGCAGTAAAATATGGGGTTCTTGGGAGACAGAAAAATAATTAAGGCAGACTTTATGAAAAAGGTAAAATTGGAGCAAGACCTTGAAGGATAGATTGGCTTTTCATAGGCAGGAATGAAAGAGATGACTTTTAGCAGATGGAAAAGAGAATGACACAAAAATGCATAAGGGTGGCAACTTTTGCAGAGTGTTATGGGAGCAGTCCAGATGTACCATTGCATATAGAGCCAGAGTTGGCAGGTGCATCCTGTAGGAAAAACAGCCTCTTGATAAGGGTCTGAGTGATCGTGGGTTGACCATGGAAGGAGAATCTGAAAGAAAAATTATCTGGAAACTCTGCCACTGAAATTGGGAACAAAAAAAAGGGCAGTGGTTTTGCTTTTCTTAAATAAGGCAAATTCATTAATTTCTTTATTCTTTACCTTATTTTTGTTTCTCAGTTAAAATGCTAGTTTTGCATACCTATGAGGTGTCAGATGGAAATTGATGTGGGAGATGGCAGGGGCAGTGCTGGCTGCTACTAATAAAGGATTTGTGCTCATAGCAAGACATGGGTCTTATACACAGTGCTTGGGTCAAGTTGCAGCCATGTATCTTTAATGCTCTTGAGCAAACCCACAGACCAGTGTACCTGTTTGACATCATCCCTTGTAACGTTCCCCCTCACTAATTAAATTTATTCAGAATTGACTGCATAAATATGTAATAAAGGCTCTAATATATCAGTTAAACTGTTTTGCCTGTTGTATACTATAGGAAAAAAAAGTACTGGAATGTAAAATAATATTGTCTTTTAGTATCTAGCAGATAGGAGGTACTGTGTCACACAGCTGTTGGAAGAATTGATGGTGAAGTATCTGCCTGATGAGCTGTCTGAGAGGAAAAAAATATATGATGAAGAAACTGCTGAACTCTCACAGTAAGTTTCTTCTCATAAAAGTTAACGTAATCAAATTACGAGCTACTACCCTTGAAAACGGTCAGGAGGAACCTTCTCACAGCAAGCTGGATCCTGTCTTTAAGTTCAGCCCAGTCTAGTCAAAAGCATATTTTAAACGAGTATTGGTCAGCTTCCCCTGTCCTCAACAGACAGAATCATTTTAAAGTTCATTTGGTAACTTCCAGATGTTCTATGAGGAATGCCTGGCTCAGTTCTTTGCATAGAAGCAGTACTTAGGTGGGGTGGGGGGGGGGGGGGATTTCCTGCAGTGACATTAGGAAGTGGAATTGGGAATGGAGAGGTGGAGCTGGGAACAGTGGTTGCTGGGCACAGCAGACCTCAGGTATCAGGCTGGGCAGGAGGAAGGGTGAGGATAGGTGGCCTGGATTGGCAGGGGGTGTAGCCAGTTAGAGGTTTGGAAGGGGTTGGGACCTTGAGAGGCCTGAGACTGAAATTGAAAGAGGTGACTTAGAAGCCAAATTCTCAATTAGTGAAGATACTGACTGCTAGCCGAATTGAGTTAGTATCAGGCGGGTGAAAAACCTGGAGGTGACCTTGGGCTTCAGTGATAGAGACCGTTGTTAAGAGAACACAGTGTCTAGTTGGGGTTGAATAGGTTGGACCTGGTTTTGTGGCTCTGTATAGTATCTTTCTTGTACTTTAATTCTCCCCTTCTTTTCCCTTCATGTATTTCCCTCTTTCACCAGTCATTTGAGCCTCTTTAAACTTCTTTCATAGGTTTTTAATTTCTTAACTCTTTTTCTTTTACTTCAAGTGGACACAATAAAGAGTAAAATTGTAATTTTTATATACTGTTTCATTATTTTTCAAAGTATAAATCAAACATTTTGTATTTCTGATTTTCTAAGGATAAATTAATTGTGCTTGCAGAGTGTTCTTTTTCCATATGTATCCATCACATGTCTTCACTGGGCAGTGGCCTTCAGTAGAAGAGAGATTTCTAGTCTTTTCTTCATAGAAATTGTTACTGATTCATCTTCCCAAGGAACTGATATTTTGTTGTGTGGTTTTATGATAGAAAATATTCTGATGTGAGGATTATGAAGCTTTTGATCAACACTGTAGAAACCTGGATATAAGAAAGCCACAGGTAGTCCTTTGAAATCTTAAACCTAGTGACACAACCAGACCCCCCTCAGAAGAGTGGAATCCGTGCATGACAGATGGAATAGTAACGTGAGGGGCGCTGAGTGCGATGGAGAGAACCTTGCGGGAATCCTGCTGCTTACTAATGGGGCTTTTTTTAAGGGGTAGCTAGCTCATCCCCAGTACTTAAAAGTTTTGCTAATTAATAGGTTTACTGGTTTTTTTTTCAGTTCTTACATTCGAAACGAGAGAGTACTCAGTGATGGTAGAATACACAGTTTTAAAAGTAGAGGAAATTGTGTATTAAATATGTTTTTATATACTAAGTAGGATTTTATTAAATATTACTTTCACATAAGTAATTTCACGTCTTTTTGAAGAAAAACTAGGAAACATAAATGACCCAGGAGAAAACAACATAATCTGTAATCCAAAAGGAATTACCCACTGGCATTTTGGTGTATGTCCTTCCAGATTTTAATATCTATAAATACATTTTAAACAAAGGATCATTTTACTTAGATTATTCTCTAACTTTTTTTTCTCATCAGTATAAACATTTAAACATAGGATCCCGTTTTGTGGTTATGTCATAGTTTAGTTTACTCATCCTCTCTCTTTGCTTCTAAGTTTGTGCTACTATGCACAGTGCTACACTGAACACTCTTAGAGTACTTGTAGGAAAAAAAAGTGAGCCTGTTGGTTCAAAGGATCTGAACATTTTTAAAGTTTTTGATTCGTCAGCGAGATTCTTTTTCAGCCAAGTTGCACTGTTACAGACTGCCCCCTGCACCACTAGTTTTTTCCATCTCTTGTCCAGCTGGGCATCACCTTCATCCCTCTTGTTTCCTACCAATCTAGCAGTGAAAAAGGTTGTGTCATTTTAATTTTCTGGAAAAAATGTTATCGAATTATCTGCTTTTGGTAGTGTGTTTGAAAATATTTTAATGCCTAGGAATTTTTAATGATTTGCCTTTTGTCTTTGTGGGAGCTCATGTTTCCTTACTGTTTTCTAAGAGTAACCTAGAGTGTTTTATGGATAAAAGATAGTAACCCTGTCATGGTACAAATATTTTAAACAGATTTTTAATATAAAATAGTAGTTATAATCAATTGCTTTTTGATTCATCAAAATACTTAACTCTATATGATAACCCGGTATCTCAAAATCAAATTTACTTGTATACATAAGAAGAGCACAAACAGATTTTTAGGATTAATATTGTATCAGCATGAACTTAATCAAGGGGATGCTGATTCTTATTCACCTTGTTTAGAGCCGATTTCTTTTTGCTTTATATTAATTTGCAAGCTTCGCTCATTTTTGTCATGTGTTCTGCTACATAATAATGAAACTCTTTCCTTCTTCAGCTTGACCAAGAATGTTCCGATATTCGTCTGCACTATGGCCTACCCCACTGTGCCTTGTCCTCTTCATGTATTTGAGCCAAGATACAGGCTGATGATTCGGAGAAGTATACAAACTGGAACGAAACAGTTTGGGATGTGTGTGAGTGATACCCAAAATAGGTATGCTTTTCATGTACTTAAATATTTTTATTTTTATCTTGGAACTTCCTTTGAACATTGTTGAGAACTTGCGTGCTTGTTGCTTGAACTTTCATATTAATCAGAGTTTTTCTTTTAGTTTTGCAGATTATGGCTGTATGTTACAAATTAGAAATGTACATTTCTTACCTGATGGACGGTCTGTAGTTGATACAGTCGGAGGAAAGCGGTTTAGGGTTTTAAAAAGAGGAATGAAAGATGGATATTGCACTGCGGACATTGAATATTTGGAAGATGTTAAGGTATTAAAAAATACTCTTTTTCAGCACACTTTGGTAGACTCTGTCCTGCATTGTACAGGCTGATATCTTCTAGGCACATAAAACAGTTCTTTTTATCAGAGACCTCCTCAATCCTTATGCAAACTAGCTCCAGGTTACCGTTTTCTTATCTTGCTCTTAATCATTATGAGTTCCACGAGAACTTGAGAGACCAGAACCCAGATCCTCTTCATTTCTACAGGCTCAACAATGAGCGCAATGCCCAGACTGTATGTGTACATTTGCATGGTGGGAGCTTAACGATAGTGGTTGATTGAATTGGACTTCCAACCCTTCTAAGTTATGAGAGCTGCTAATCCCTGCCCTTTTTTATTGAATTTATTAGTAGTCAAAGCTGAGGTAATCAGTAGATTGAAATTTGATGTAAACACATAAAATCCTTTAAGAATTGTTCTGTATATGAAGATATGCCTAAGATAATCTTAATGCTAAAACAGGCACAGTTGGGTGCTGTGTTCAACTCTAGGGCATCACAGATAAAGCACTGTCTGTATACTTGTTGGTGACATCTTATCTGGGGAGGGTGAATGTGACCCTTCTGACACTTCTGGTATCTAATTTACCGTCTGCGATTAGTTTAGGGATCTGAAAAATGATTGGTGATGCTACAAATATCAAATTAAAGGCAGTTTCCTTTGGAAAGGCATTATAAAAATGTAGATCTTTTACTATCACTTGTTCATTGATCTGTTTGGGCCCTTGTCTCAAACAGCATTTATTGAGCGTCGGCATTTTATGAACATTAGCCCATTGAATTTTCAGAACTTGATGGTAGTTGCAGACGAGGAAAGTACGATTCAGAAGTGTTAATTAGTTTGCTTAAAATCTTATAGGAAGTGTAATAAAAATGACTTAACGCCAGCCCTCTGGCTCCCGATGCTGTGATTTCTCATGATACCATATTGCCTCTCTGCTGATAAACTTGGTTAGGCTGATATTGCCTCTCCTGTCTTATTATAAAGATGCTGTGGGATAGTGTGCTTTGTGCGCTAGGCCAAAAGTATAGTGGGAGTTCAAATTTTGAGTTGATTGGTATAGTCTGTGCCTCAGGCATCCTTGGTTAATAGAATCATTTGCTAAAGGCAACCTTCTTCGTAAAACTAAGAACTCTATTAGTTTTACGTAAACTTTTATCTTCATATATTGGATTTGATGCCAAAACCCCTTGAGTATGTGGCTGAACACATGACTATATATAAATATAAACATATGACAGTAGAATAGCATATTGAAAGCGTTATGGATTTGATCTTTAGAAAATTGAGTTCTCTAGGTCTTTGTGGTCTTAGTAGTGTCTAATAATTTTTCCTCATCTCAGTGCCTCATCTATGTAATGATTTCTTGTCCCTTCTGGAAAAGCTTCTCACATTTGTTGTTTTGATATCAGTCTTTTTTTCCCTTAGTGTAGCAATTCTGTTTTCTGTGATTTCTATTGAAATTTTAAATTCTATTATTGCAATAAAGTTTCTTAACTTTATAAGCTTGCTTTTAAAACTTCTGCCTGCTTCTTAGCCAGCTCCTTTTTCCATCTCAGACTCTTATGTTTATCATTACTTGTTTATTAGAGCCCATGGTTTGTCTCCTTGAATTTTGTAAGGGTACAAAGCAGAGGCTTTTTTCTTTTTTGATAGTTTTAACAAGTCGCAAGTTTATTTCTTGCTCAGATCAAGACCAATGTGTGTTAGCAGGGGGCTGAATCTTGTATGGTCTTTCCAAAACTAGAATTCTTCAATCATATGGCTCCTCTACCTTTTTTTTAAAATTTATTTTTAATGTGGTAAAATATATATAACATAAAATTTACCATTTTAACCATTTTTAAATGTACAGTTCAGTGGCATTAAGTACATTCACATTATTGTGCAAAAAGCAGATGCTTTTTAAACTTTAGTTTTATTTTTCATTTCAAATCTTTCACAAATACAAAGTGTGTTCTTTTCTCTCTTGTGTGCTATAGTCTTGCCTTTTCTATTTCGGAATGTTTGAGACTCCCTTTGTTGTTTTCATGTTGAGTCATCCTCGAAGCATGAAAGTCTGAGTCAGGTCTCATATTTGTTCTGGTTAATGTATATGAAACAGAACGCTCCCTGGCACGTAGTGAGTGGGATATAAGTGCATTTCAGAAATCAGACTGAGATGGATGAGTTAACGTGGTATCTTCCCACCTGCACTCTGTGAGCTTCTTCCTCTGGGTCTTAGGCTGGAAGACCAATGCATTTAATTTCACATCTGCAATTTGATGATCCAGTAGTCTGAAAGGTGTATGGAGGGGTGATGGAGGTGTCCACAGCCTTGGGCCTATACAGCAGGAGGAGTTCATCATTGCATCATTTGTTCTCTGTCTTTTGATGTATTGGCTTTATATGCTAAGTTACTTGTTGCGGTTTTTTTTGTTTTTGTTTTTGACCCAGCTCTCTGGTAAAAGATGTAATTAATGCTTGTCCTCCATCCCGTTACTGCTTTCTGCCATGTCATCTGTACCTTAAACCACCCCCAGTCTCCTTTCATTGTAGCAACTGTATTCTTCAGCTTTTTTTGTTCCACTGCTTTCAAAAGCCATTGATCCTTAAAGACAAAATGAATTCCAAATTCGTATAGACCTTTATCCAATGACTCTCTCTCTTACCACTCCCAATTAGGGGCTGTTAGTAGGGTTCTGCAGTATTGCATTGCTAACTCAGCAAGGCCAGGTGGAGGTCAGGCCTCGCTGTCTTAGTCTGGCCCATTGGCACTATGTGAGGCAGAAATGTGTGCTGTATATTGCATAAGCATAATAGCCTCTGATCCAGCTCTGAAATATGTACTCCCCATTTTTTGACGTCTTTTCCCATCTCTGTAGGGTTGGTGATGTGGAGGGAGATTAGACACAGAAGTCTTACTGACTGTTGTATTTCTAGGTTGAGAAGGAAGACGAGATAGAGAATCTCAGACAGCTTCATGATTTGGTCTACTCTCAAGCCTGCAGCTGGTTTCAGAATTTAAGAGACAGATTTCGAAGCCAGATTCTTCAGCACTTTGGATCGATGCCCGGGAGGGAGGAAAACCTTCAGGTACGATGGCTTTGATGTTGCTTCCAAAAGTCTCACTTGTTTGTAAACCCAAATTAATAGATTTTTAAGTTTCTTCTTTCATTTTCCTTTTGTACAGCATTTCCTTTGTCCCTCTGTCTTTAGCCTCATGACCATATTCTCCAGAGCAGCGGTGTCCACTACATTTTATATAGGAAGGGCGTGGAAATCGGTGTCAGCTGAGATGCCTGTAGGAGTGAGTGCCAGAGAAGGAGAAAGCCCTTAAGTGAGGGTTTTCCAGAAGGAGGGGTGAGGAATTAAAAATGGGACGTGGTGCCATCCAGGAGACAGCTATGCCTTCCAGCCCGTCAGCCTTTGCTATTATTCTTTGACAGTGGAAAGATATATCATTTTCTATACTTGTAAAAATCTTTTCTCGTTTCTCCTTTTATCTCCAACTTTTACCCTGCCACTTAAATCCATTTTTGTCTCGTGATGTTTAATACATCACTCCTTGTTGAAACTGTTGTTCTTATGCTCTTACGGTCTTGCTCAGGAACTTAGGGTTTACCTTTAAGCTTACGTGTAACATACATGTACGTTACAGCTGTTAATGTACAGCCGGCACCTTCTGTGCAAGGAGCTCTGTGCAGTGGGCACTGCAAGAGGCCTCAAAGAAGGGTCCCAGAGGCCGGCCTGGTGGTGTGGTGGTGAAGTTCTCACACTCTGCTTTGGTGGGCCAGGGTTTGTGGGTTCGGATCCCTGGCATGGACCTTGCACTGCTCGTCAAGCCACATTGTGGTGGCGTCCCACGTAAAATAGAGGAAGATTGGCACAGATGTTAGCTCAGGCCAATCTTCCTCACCCCTCCCCCCAAAAAATGAAGAAGAACAAGAGTGTCCATCCTGGAAAATCTGATTCTAGACTCAGCAAAGCACTTACTTTTAGGCATAAGCATTTTGAATTGAATAAAATGTTTGTGGTCAGAAGGTAATAGATCTCATAAAGGAATGGCTGTAAATAGATCCATGAAGACGGAGAGAGAATAGATCCGACTGGGATGCACACCGCCTCTCATTCTGGTTTTCAAAGGTTGGCCTAAGTCTACCTGAATCCCAATTGAATTCCTCAGCTGAACTTGAAATTTCAACATCAGACCATCTCCAAATTGAGTACTCATTCTGTGTCTCACATATTACCAGTTGCCACATGTTGGTTTTATCTTGGGTAACTAAATCCCATTGAACTTGATAGAAATAGCTTTTGATAAGTGCAAAATTGAGCAAGTAAATTTTAAATCTTAACAAACCAACGTATAGAAAAATTCAACACTACTTTCCCATCAACTTTGCCACACTCACCTTTAATTACACAGGCCTGGTCCACTGCTTTCTTAGTCATATTGTGCAAGTCAGGATTGGGTCAGAACACAAAAGCAGCCACTCCATATATTCCAGGAGCGAAGGGTTTACTATAGGATGTAGAGTTGACCCAGCCATTGGGGGAGCCAGAGGACTGACGATCAGGGTCATCCTCAGTGGGGGTCAGGGAATCGCCCCACAGCCACAAACCTCCACCAGGCACAGGGAAGCACGGTGCTGCTCAAGAACTTGTGGGAAGCTGCTCTCATTCTTAGGAGTCCCAGGGAAATCCCCACCAGTATCTCCGTCTGCAGCAGGGCAGCGAGTGGTTTTCAAGAATTCTCTGGAAAGTCTCTGCGAATCTCACATCTGCCCACACTCAGCAACAGTCTCCAGAGAAGAGTGGCTTCCTCTCTTCCAACTTCCACATCTCACAGGAGTGCCTCTGATTGGCCAAGTCTAACCTGGAACCATATGGGGGAGGGGATTCTGGGAAATGTAGTTTCTGACATCTGAAATGCTGAGGGAGGTGGTGGTGATGCTGAATTGAGAACAGACAGTACGCAAATAGAGAACTCTAGTTGGATTCTAGAAGGAGCTTATGGAGATCAACACTGATGTCATGATAGCTCCTTTTGTCCTTCTGAAACTTCTTGTTTCGGGTTCAATAAAAAGCAATCAATGTGTACTAAAGGTGGCTTAAAAATTCTTTTATATAAATTCCTGGTTCTTTCAATGGCCAATAGTCAGCGCTTACAACATCAGAGGGACTTCTTTGCTGGAGATACGTACATTTCTCAAATGAAAGTAGAAGCTGAGACCTTTATTTTTTTTTATATTTCCTAGGATCCCACAGTTCTTTGAAGAAATTTTAAAATATCAATTAGCATAATGTTTTAAATATATATTTTAAGAAAACAGTTCTCAACTAGGGACAATTTTGCCCCCATGGGACATTTGGCAATGTCTGGAGACATTTTTGACTGTCGCAGCTGGGGAGGTGCTCCTGGCAGCTGGTAGATAGAGGTCAGAGATGCTGCTGAATGTGCTACACAGAACAGTCCCCACAACAAAGAATTATCTGGCCCCAAATCCTTAGGTTGAGAAACCCTGCTTTAAGGAAAGAGTGTTGGCTGTGGAGTCATGTCTGGATTCGAATCTTGGCCCTGCCACTTACGAGCTGAGAGATCTTAAACAATTCGCATTACATTTCTGAGCTTGAGTTTCCCCATTTTATATGGGCATAATAATAGCCTTCGTTCCATGATCGTTAAAAGAATTTGAGATAGGACCTGACACAGTGAAGTGCGCGATCGAGACTGGCTTGTTGGCGGTTTGTTACTGTTGTTATGACATCAATCTTTGTCTTATTAATTCTATAAAATGTTGATTATTTTTAGGCAACCCCTAACGGACCTGCGTGGTGCTGGTGGCTCCTTGCTGTCCTCCCCGTAGATCCCCGCTATCAGCTGTCGGTTTTGTCGATGAAGTCTTTGAAAGAACGATTGACAAAGATACAGCATATACTGACCTATTTTTCTAGAGACCAATCTAAATAACTAACTGCTTGGATCCTCCCTTGAAGTTGCCCTAACCTGGCTGTGTGGACGGCCAGGTTGTCCGCTGCCTTTGCACACCCAGTGCTGGTTTGAGAAATGTAATGAAACTGTTCTGTTGTGTTTTTTTTCCTCCAACCTCCTGATTCACGTGGTTCTGCAAATGAATACCTTCAACTAGGACTGAGACCACTAAGAACTTGCACAGAAAAACACGCACTGACTGTGTGTTAAACCTCTGCATTGTGATGGAGTTGCACTATGTACCATATTCTATAATGAAATGAGAACTCTGTGTATGTGTGTGGGGCGTGTGTGTGCGCGTGCGCGTGCGTGTGGGTTGTGCGTGTGCATTTTCTCTGGCTTTAAAATTTTAAAAGAAAAAAAAAGCCATAGAGAGCAGAACTTACCGAGGGTCATTTATTGCCCACGTTTACAACAGTAGCGATACAAGTTTTTGCAAATTGAATTTGCCTCAGATTTATCTGTCCTAATGCTTATATTTGCACAAGTATGTAAACTATGATGTTGAGTATCACTCTCTGTTGGAATACTGCTCTTGCTGAACTGTCTTGACCATTGACTATGACACAGTTTCTTATTTATGTAAATATTTGCATCCTGGTGGCCGACAGGCACTGGATGCAGAACCTAGAGCCAGTTTTCAGGAACAATTGCAAACCTGACATGGTACTGTGCATCTATTCATAAAACACTTAAAACTGTGAAAAAATGGTTTACATTTAATTGTACATAAAGGTAAATGGAGCGCTCAATTCAGTACCAGTTAGTTTGTATATCTTAGGGGGCTTTTCACATTAACTGCCCATCTATGTAATTTATAGTTTGACAGGATGTGTTTGTTTAAACAAATTACGTAGTATAAACTCATTAAGGATCTGGGGGAAGAGAAGAAGCCTAACGTAGAACTAAGCTTTTAAAGTATGTTTTCTTTTTTAATTCTGGTCTCGGTGCCGATGTTAGTTATGCCTTATTCATATCACAGTTAGATCGCCATGCTGTGACATGGTTAATATTCATGCTGCCCTAGATACTTTTGTAATTATTTGTTGCAAACTTGTGACTGTCCCTAGTAACTTTCTTTTATGTACGTAATTTGTAAAAGTTTCTTAAAAATTTTGCTTTTGCTTATTTAATTTTGAATAAAAGCTAAATTCATAAGAATTTTTTTCTTACATTTTAGGTCAGTGTCAAAATAAGATCAGTGGGGGAATCAAACCACATGCAGTAAGAACGGATGAGTTTTGCTTATCTGTTTTGTGCCATGAGACAAGCTATAGCTTTCAAAATACATTTTTTGGTCGTTTTTTTGACCAAACAATGCAGTGTCTTAAGGAGGCTTTAGGCCCTAGAACTGTGCTCTAAGAACTATTTTCATCCTTTTAAAAACCCCAAGTCCCGGGGCTGGCCCCGTGGCCGAGTGGTTAAGTTTGCGCCCTCCGCTGCAGGCGGCCCAGTGTTTCGTTGGTTCGAATCCTGGGCGCGGACATGGCACTGCTCATCAAACCACTCTGAGGCGGCGTCCCACATGCCACAACTAGAAGGACCCACAACGAAGAATATACAACTATGTACTGGGGGGCTTTGGGGAGAAAAAGGAAAAAAATATATATATATTAAAAAAACCCCAAGTCCTTTTAGGATAAAGATAAAACTCTTACATACACGGTACCCCCAATTGGGACTCCTCTTGGTTAAGCAGCCTTGACCATTTCAGTCCCCAGTTTCCCAGCGAGGATTTTCCAAATATAAATAAATCACTTTTAATATTGAATGTTTTTAAATGCATTCGGAAAAGACTGCCTAGAGGACCACCCTTTGCCCCTGTAATTATGCTATCTGAGAATCAGTTCTGCAGAAAACGTTCCCCCTAGGTACCTTGTCACTAGTTTCTGAAGTGTTAGATTAAACTTTCTTGTAATAAAAAACTATTAAATGCCTGTTAAATAGTGTCTGGGTAGTATAAATGAAGAATTTACCTATATAGTTGTCAAAATATGTATCAGATGGCCGTAGAAGTTACTGGTGCTGAATCCACATCTGTGATGTGTATGTGTACATGTGTGCATGCACACGTGTACACGCACACACACACACACACACACACACACGGTCATTAAATGGTCTCTATATATCTACACACAGAAATAGGAATTCTGGATAATTCAGGGGTTTTATGGTTTGACCCTAATTTTGTTATAAATGATCTCTTATAGTTTTTCTGTCTGTAGATTTTTTAAAAATCTCTGGAAATTCTTTTCCTACTGCACTTTTCTATGGTTTATAAAAAGAAAAAAAAGCAAATCTGACAGATTTTTTCCCCTCATCACTTTAAGTGACTAAGTTATGTCATGAATTCAACATTTCAAGCCAAAGTAGCTAGTTGTTGCTCTTACACACCTGTCTCTACACGTCCAATTCTTTCTGTTCTTCAAGGTCCCACTTGGATGACTCCACTCAGCTGGGATTCTGAACTCCATAACACTTGCACTTTGCCTAAGCACTTCTTGGAGATAATAGCTGAATTATAGACATAATCCCTTTCCTGAGGACTATGAGTGGTATCTAGCACTTTAGACAGATTTAATCTCCAAGACCTAGGCTCATCACTGAACAGAACTGAAATAAATGCCAAGTAAGAAGGAAAATTGGATAAAGATGGTTAGACTGAGCAAATACCTTTGCCTTCCCTTCCTCCCCCAAGCCAAAAAAATGACAGTAAAGAAAGTGAAATCTAATGGCTTTGTGAAACCAAAAGTCCATGAGTTGACCAATGCTTTTTAGGAATTTCTGAGATATGGAAACGGGGTCCAATATGGAAGACCAGAGGAGAGCATAGCCTTACAGAAGTAGAGGACTACAGGGGAGCCCCAAACTAGGAGAGCCTTGGAAGACCCAAGAAGATTCCTTGAGGCTGCATAGCTGGATCATTTGGCCCTCTCCCCAACTTGGGCCGGGCAGCAGGCAGCAACAGCAGCTGTTCTCACACCAAAGCACTGAACGTGGGCACTGGCCCAGAGAAGACCCACAAAACCTTAGCCAGCTTCACGTCCCCAATGGGATGAGAGCTCTCCTCCACAGACGTCAAGCTACTCATGTGGCAGTGAGTTCTAGAGTTCCACAGTCAACAGAGGCACGCCAACAGGGACTGAGTCAGCAACCCCACAGGAAGGAACAGGGATCCCAAATGACAGAGATGAGTAAACAAGCAAATCATAGAATTTGAGGAAAAACACTCAGACAACAAACTCAATATCCTTAGGTTTGAGGATGTGCATTCCAAAAAAGATACAGGAGTGGAAACAGTGTTCCTCAAAGGGTCCCTGGGACCATGGAAGCATTCAATAAAAGTTTGCTGAGTAGGGGAATGAATCATAAAAATAAACTAAATAGATGAGCTAAACAGAAGAATGGATGCAGACAAAAAATGAACGAGTGAGGTGGAGGGTTGAGTTGGGGCGTTTTCCAGAATGCAATGCTGAGGTCAATAGAGTATGAGGGAAAAATGGGGACATGGAGGTTAAAGTCGTAATGTCCATCTAATAGAAGTTTCTTAAGGAGAGTAGAAGAGAAGAAACAAATAATGCAAGTAATTTTCCCAGAGCTCAAGACTAGTAAAATAATCTACTTGCTTTCTTAGGGACCAAATTCATCCATTTAAAGGGAAACAATCAGGCAAACTTACACAGATGGACTGAGGACAAGCAAAATTGCAATAACTCAGTTGCCTGGTATTGATCTGCAATGAGATAACTGGCCCAATGATAGGATATTTCTTCCGAAGCCAATGTTTAAAGGCCAACATTTAAAAATGTTAAACATTTTTTATAGAGAACACATTTATGACCTGGCTTAATAAACGAGCTCTCTTGCAGACCTGCCTCCAAATAGCTTTTGGCTCTTCACCAAAATTCAATGTATCCTGAAAGATTTTTGTTGTTGTTGTTACAATAGGATATTGAAAAGGGTATAGGCTGAATTTCCAAATGTGGTAAGTGCCACATTTAATCCTCAGAAAAATCCTGTCAAGTAGATATTCTTCTTGTACAGATGAGAAAACTGTGACACTCGGTAGTTAAGTCATTTGTCAAAAGATGACACAGCTAATGTGGTGGAACTGACTGATTCGAGACAGTCTGGCTCCACCTTACTGCCGCATCGAGTTATGAAAGATCAAAGAGGTCCATGTGTGAAGGGGATGGAAATGATTGGCTTGCCTCTGACATAGCAGACTCTACACAAGGGCGGGGGGTGCGTTTTCAGCTGTGAAATTAGAACTTGTCCTCAACCACCTCGCCAAGATTGTGAGATGGCCAAGTTCTGCTCAGCCCTATATTTCTGGGAGCAGTATAAATTGCTAACCATCTTTTTAGAAAGTAATCTTACAGTATATGTGTCAAGGATTAGTAAAATGTTCATACTCCTTGACCCAATCTCTTACTGTAGGATGTTCTTATCCCTCCATGTAGGTTCAACTAGCAGAGATCCAAATTAAAGCAAAATAAAAACGGGGCCAACTTGAGTGGCCCAGCCATTAAGTTCAGCTCCTCCGCTTCGGCGGCCTGGGTTCAGTTCCTGGGCGCGGATCTACACTGCTCTGTTAGCAGCCATGCTGTGCTGGCAGCCCACATACTAAAAAAGAGAGGAAGATTGGCACAAATGTTAGCTCCCGGTGAATCTTCTGCAGCAAAAAACAACAACAACAAAAAGTAGCAGAACAATGATATATAACATTTGAATCAGGAAAATCTCATATGCCTATGTGCCCCACATTTATCTTCTGTATTATTTGAAATGCCTTTATTGCTGAGTACTTAATGAATGATTCCCAAACATTAATCCACTTGATTGAATTATAAACCAATGTCACTGGAATTGGTCAAGGTAGTCCAAGGAAGTGAAACAGATCAGACACTTCCAAAAGGCAGAGGAAAGGAGAGTGGGAGGGAGGAAGCGAGGGGTGTCCGTGTGGGGTTCCTGAATTGAATTTTACCACCACCGACAAATTGAATGCAAAGGTGAAGAAATAGGGATGGAACAACCTACAGAACAAGTCGTGGTTGAACAGCGTAACGTGCTAGAACACGTCTAAGCGAGGACAATAGAAGAAAACAAAATGGCAAGGTGAAAGGTTTTAAGAATTCCTTATGCAAGCCAGGGAGTGAAAGAAAAATATATCTTTGGTTCCAAAGAATATGGAGTTAGAACAGACCTATAAATTACCTCTTCTACTCAAATGCGCAACCCCCACACAGGGTGGTAAGTGGCAAGTGAAAATAGTCGTGCAATAAACCAGGTCTCTCGGGATGCAAGAGTTGCCATTAATTGAGCCCCTCCTGAGTACCAGACACCATACTAGGTGCATATATATTATGTCGCTGCTGAGTCTAATGCCAATCTGATTTTTGTTCTTTTGTTCTGTGACCTAGATTTTTATCTGGAGGCCCCTCTTTTTTTAAATGGTATATATACATATATCTTCATAGATATAAAAGATTTCTTTTTTAAAAAATTTTTATTAAGGTATAATTGGCTTATAACATTGTATTAGTTTCAGGTGTACAACATAATGATATTTGTATATAGTTATATGTTGCTTAACAACGGGTATAAGTTCTGAGAAATGCATCATTAGGCAATTTTGTCGTTGTGTGAACATCATAGAGGGTACCTACACAAACCTAGATGGTCTAGCCTACTACACACCTAGGCTATATGGTACTAATCCTATGGCACCACCATCATATATGTGGTTCATCGTTGACCCAAACATCATTATGTGGCATGTGACTGTATCTATCTTGTGAAATGATCACCATAGTAAGTCTAGTTAGCATGCGTCACCATACTTAATTACAGGGTTTTTTGCTTGTGATGAGAACTAAGTACTCTTTTAGCAACTTGCAAATAGACAACACAATATTATTAACTGTAGTCGACAATGCAATATTATTAACTGTAGTCACCATGCTGTACGTTACATCCCCATGACCTATTTATTTTATAATGGGGAATTTGTACCTTTTGACACCCTTCATCCATTTGTTCCACCCACAATCCCTGCCTCTGGCAACCACCAGTCTGTTTCCCGTATCTATGAGCTTGTTTTTTTTTTAGATTCCATATATAAGTGAGATGATACAGTATTTGTCTTTCTCTGTCTGACTTATTTCACTTAGTATAATGCCCCTTGAGTTCCATCCATGTAGTTGCAAATGGCAAGATTTCATTTGTTTTTATGGCTGAATAATATTCCATTATATATATATATATATAAATGTATATATATATGCACATTTTCTTTATTCATTTATCTGTTGGTGGACAATTAGGCTGTTTCCATGTTATGGCTATTGTAAATAATGCTACAGTGAACATAGGGGTGCATATATCTCTTTGAATTAGTGTTTTTGTTTTCTTCAGATGAAAACCAAGAAGTGAAATTGCTGGATCATATAGTATGTTATTTTTAGTTTTGGGGGGAACCTCCGTATGGTTTTCCATAATGGTTGCATCACTTTACATTCCCACTAACAGTACACACAGGTTCCCTTTTCTCCACATCCTCACCAACCCTTCTAATTTCTTGTCTTTTTGGAGGCCCCAGTTAAAAAAAAATCTTTCAGGGGCCAGCCCCATGGCATAGTAGTTAAGTTTGCATGCTCCATTTTGGCGGCCCAGGGTTCACTGGTTCGTATCCTGGACACAGACCTAGCACCGCTCATCAAGCCATGTTGTGGCGGCGTCCCACACAGAAGAACTAGAATGACCTACAACTAGGATATACAACTATGTACTGGGGCTTCGGGGAGAAAGAAAAGAGGAAGATTGGCAACAGATGTTAGCTCAGGGCCAATCTTCCTCACCAAAAAGCATACCTCAGAAAAAAACCAAACATCTTTCAAGTCTAATTGCTTGCTTGGCCAAGCCTCAGAGTTGAACATTATAGTTCAGTTTTCCTAGGTACATGGCGGACCCTTTTAATGTGTAGATGCAGGCCTTCTTTTATTTCTGAAAACATTCTCTTGAATATAATTTTTTTTTTTTTAAAGATTTTATTATTTCCTTTTTCTCCCCAACGCCCCCCGGTACATAGTTGTATATTCTTCGTTGTGGATTCTTCTAGTTGTGGTATGTGGGACGCTGCCTCAGCGTGGTTTGATGAGCAGTGCCATGTCCGCGCCCAGGATTCGAACCAACGAAACACTGGGCCGCCTGCAGCGGAGCACGCGAACTTAACCACTCGGCCACGGGGCCAGCCCCCTCTTGAATATAATTTTTAAAAATAATTCTTTAATTCTCTTCTATTGGCTTTTCTTTCCCTATCTTCTATGACTGTCACTTTCTCTCATCCTTTTTACCTCTTTCTTGATTTTCTTTTCATTCTCCAGGCTGTTTTCATTATCTGCCCCGAAGTCCTTTACTGTACGTTAACTTAAATCTATTCTTCTTTGAGCATCATGTGATGAAGTCTTCATTTCTAAAACAATTTTATTTTCCTTTATATCATAAATAAGGTTAATTCTGATTTTTAATGTTTTGATTTGAAGTGTTTTTTAATCTCTTCAAATGCTGCTCTAATAATATTAAATTCATGTCAGAATATTGTCACAATTTTCTTCTATTTCATAGGTTTCTTAAAAATCAACTTTTATTCCCTAATACCAAAACTGAACAAAGATAACCCAAGAAAACTAAAGACCAATATTGCTTATGAATACAGATGCCCCTTTTCTGCAGAATTAGACAAAGAGAGCCTAAAATTAATGGAAATGCTAAAACAATCATAGAAAAGGGACAAAGTTGGAGGACTCACACTTCCTGATTTCAAAACTTACTACAAAGCACAGTAAGTAAAACTGGGTGATCCTGAGATAAGAATAGGCATATAGATAAATAGAATAGAACTGAGGGTCCATAATTAAACCCAAACACCTATGGTCAATTGATTTTCAACAAGGGTTCAAGACTGTTCAATGGGAAAGAATAATCTTTTTCAGCAAATGGTGATGAAACAATTGTATATCCACATACAAAAGAATAAACTTGGGCTCACACTATATACAAAAACTAACTCAAATGGATCAAAAGTCCAAATGAAAGAGCAAAAATTCTAAAGCTCTTGGAAGAAAACACAGGTGTAAATCTTTATGCTCTTGAACTAGGTAACCATTTCTTAGATGTAAAACTAGAAGTACAAGCAATCAAAGGAAAAATAGGTAAGTTGGAATTCATCAAAATTAAAAACTGGTGTGTGTCAAAGAACACTATTGAGAAAGTGAAAGGAAAACCCACAGAATGGGAGGAAATATTTTTAAATCATATAACTGACAAGGGTCTAGTGTCCAGAATATACAGAGAATTCTTTTTTTCTTTTTGAGGAAGATTAGCCCTGAGCTAACTACTGCCAGTCCTCTTCTTTTTTGCTGAGGAAGACTGGCCCTGAGCTAACATCCATGCCCATCTTCCTCTACTTTATACGTGGGACGCCTACCACAGCATGGCGTGCCAAGCGGTGCCATGTCTGCACCTGGGATTCGAACTGGCAAACCCTGGGCTGCCGAGAAGCGGAACGTGTACACTTAACCGCTGTGCCACCAGGCCGGCCCCTATACAGAGAATTCTTACAACTCAACAATAAAAAAGGAAAATAACTCAGTTAAAAATGGGCAAAGGATTTGAATAGTCATTTCTCCAAAGAAGATATACAGTTGGCCTCTAAGCATATAAAAAGATGCTCAACACCCTTAGTTATCAGGAAAATGCAAATCAAAACCACAGTGAGATACCACTTCACACCCACTAGGATAGCTGTAATTAAAAAATCAGAAAATAGCAACTGTTGATGAGAATGTGGAGAAATTGGAACTCTTATACACTGCTGCTGAGAAAGCAAAATGGTGCAATTACTTTGGAAAAGAGTCTAGAAGTTCCTCATAAGGTTAAATATAGAGATGCTATATGATCCACCAATTCCACTCCTAGCTATATACCTAAAAGAATTCAAAACTTATGTTTACACAAAAACTTGTACACAAATATTCATAGCAGCATTGTTCGTATTGAAGCTAAAGAATAGGAACAACCCAAATGGCCATCGACTGATGAATGGATGAACAAAATGTGACATATCCACACAACTGAAGGTTATTTAGCCTTTAATTTTACTTTTTATTTCTGCCTTAAATGTTTGGTAGAATTTTCCACAGATGCCCTCTGAACCTGGAGTTTTCTTTGCTGGAAGATTTTAACTACATGTTCTATTTCTTTAATAAATATAGGACTACTCAGATTATTTATTTATACTTGAGTAAACTTTGGCAGTTTGCATCTTTCAAGGAATTTGTTCATTTCATCTAAGTTGTTGATTTGTGGGCATGGAGTTGTTTGTAATATTTCTTTACCCTTCTTCCAATGTCTGTAGGATCTGTAGTCATGCTCCTTTTTTTTCCATTCTTGACATTGGTAGTTTGTGTATTCTCTCTTTTTTTCTTTTTTTGCAATCTGGCTATAAGTTTATCAATTTTATCATTCTTTTCAAAGAATGAGATTGTGTTTACTTTGATTTTTAGTACTGTTTTTCAATTTCCAATTTCATTGCTTTTTGATCTTACCTTTGTCATTTTCTTACTCCTGCTTGCTGCAGGTTTAATTTGCTTTTCTTTTTCTAATTTCTTAAGCTGAAAACTTAGATCTTTGGTTTGAGGCCTTTCCTCCTTTCTAATATAAACATTTGCTGCAATGACGTAAATTTTCACCTAAGCACTGGTTGAGCTGCATCATCAAATATTTTATTTTATTGTTTCTTTTTCTTTTTTTCTTTAATTTTAATTTTTATAGCAGTAACATTGTGTTATAACATATAACTTTCAGATGTACATCATAATATATTTTCAATTCTGTGTAGATTATTATATCATGTTCACCACCCAAAGACTAATTATAATCCATCACCACACACATGTGCCTAATTACCCCTTTCATCCTCCTCCCTTCCCCCTTCGCCTCTGGTAACCATCAATCCAGTCTCTGTTGCTATGTGTTTGTCATTGTTTTTATCTTCTACTTATGAGTGAGATCATATGGTATTTTACTCTCTCCCTCTGACTTATTTCACTTAGCAGAATACCCTCAAGTTCCATCCATGTTGTCACAAATGGCTGGATTTCATCATTTCTTATGGCTGAGTAGTATTCCATTGTGTATATATACCACATCTTCTTTATCCATTCATCCCTTGATGAGTGCCTAGGTTGCTCCCAAGCCTTGGCTATTGTGACTAATGCTGCGATGAACATAGGGATGCATGGATCTTTATGCATTTTTGTTTTCAAGTTCTTTGGATAAATACCCAGCAGTGGAATAGCTGGATTGTATGTAGTTCTATTCTTGATTTTCTGAGGATACTCCATACTGTTTTCCATAGTGGCTGCACCAGTTTGCACTCACACCAGCAGTGTACGAGGGCTCCCTTCTCCCCACATCCTCTCTAACACTTGTTGTTTCCTGTCTTGTTAATTATAGCCATTCTGATTGGAGTGAGATCATATCTCATTGTAGTTTTGATTTGCATTTCCCTGATAGTTAATGATGTTGATAAAGTTATTTTCTAATTTCACTTGTGCCTTTTTCTTTGGTTAAGTCATGGATTATTTATAAATGTATTGTTTAATTTTTCAAATATTTGGGATTTTCCAGATATCGTTCTGTTATTGACTTCTCATTTAAATCTCTTATCAGAGAACATATTTTGTATAATTTCAATTCTTTTAAGTTCATTAAGGTTTGTTTTATAGCACAGAATATGGTCTATCTTGGTGAATGCTCCATGTCCACTTGAACAGAATGTGCATTCTCCTCATATGGGTGGACTGTTTTATAAAGCTCCATTAGGTCAAGTTGGTTGATAATGCTATTCAAGTCTTCTGTATACACACTGATTTTCTGTCTACCTGCTCTACTGATTATTTAGACAAGAGTGTTGATGTCTCCACCTATAATTGAGAATTTGTCTCCTTTCATGTCTACCAGTCTTTCTACCAGTATTTTCTTCATATATTTTGAAGCTTTGTTGTTCAATATATACACATTTAGGATTGTTATGTCTTCTTGGTTAATTGACCCCTTTATAATTCTGTTATATCCCTCTTTATCCCTGGTAATATTCCTTATACTGAAGACTACTTTTCTGATGTTCCTACAGCTATTCCAGCATTTTTTTATTAGTGTTTTCATAGTGTGTCCTTTTCTATACTTTTAACCTATCTATAGCTTTACACTTAAAGTAGACTTCTAGTAGACAGCATATAGTGGGGTGTTGCTTTTCCTAATCCAAATTCACAATTTTCAACTTTTATTGGTTTGTTTATACCATTCATATTTGATGTAACTGTTGATATGGTTAGATTAAAATCAATCATCTTGCTAATGGCTTTCTATTTGTCCCATCTGTTCTTTTTTCTGCTTGCTTTTAAATTGAGTGTATTTATGATTCCATTTTATCGCGATGATGGCTTATTATTTATAGTTCTTTTAAAAAACTGAAGTCGCTTCCTTATGTTCACAGTATACATCTTGAGTAATCACAATCCCACTCATATAATACTATAATGATCCACATGTTATGTAAGAACTCACAATAGTAATTCATTCCTCCCATCCTTTGTGCTATTGTTGACATATTTTCCTCTTATGGATGATATAAACCCAGAATACATGGCTACTATTTTTGCTTTAAAATTCAGTTATCTTAAGAATAATTCAAATAAGAAAAATAAATGTCTTTTATATTTAACTTCATTTTGACCATTTCCAGAGATCTTAATTTCTTTGTTTAGACCAAACATTCTTTCAGGTATCATATTCCCCCTGACTGAAGAACTTCTTTGGCCTTTCTTGAAGTGCAGATCTGATGTTAGAAAATTCTCTGCTATTGTTTGTCTTAAAATGTCTTTATTTCAGCTTCATTTTTTTTTTTTTAAAGATTTTATTTTTTCCTTTTTCTCCCCAAAGCCCCCCGGTACATAGTTGTGTATTCTTCGTTGTGGGTTCTTCTAGTTGTGGCATGTGGGACGCTGCTTCAGCGTGGTCTGATGAGCAGTGCCATGTCCGCGCCCAGGATTCGAACTGACGAAACACTGGGCCGCCTGCAGCGGAGCGCGCAAACTTAACCACTCGGCCACGGGGCCAGCCCCAATTTCACCTTCATTTTTAAAAGGTATTTTGTTAGCTATAGAAGTCTGGGCTGACAGTTTCTTTCTTTAAGCACATTAAAGATGCCAGTCCATTATCTTCTGGCTTGTATAGTTTCCAATGAGAAGTCTGCTTTAATTTTTATCTTTGTTCTTCAGTTTGTAATGCATCGTTTTTTCCACGAGTGACTTCAAGCTTTCCTCTTTATCTTTTGTTTTCAGCAGTTCGAATATGAAATATCTAAATGTTTTTTATATTGTTTTGGAATTTATCCTTCTTGATATTTATCCTGCTTGGCATTTTCTGAGCTGTTTGGATGTATAGTTTCATGTATTTATTATTTGGGGAGAATTCTTGACCATTATTCTTCAAATTTTCCATTTTCTTTTTCTCTTCTGCTTTACGATTACATGTCTCTTAGCCCATTTGATATTCTCTCACAGGTCTTTGACGCTCTGTTCTATTGTTTTCCCTTTTTTTCCTCTTTGTGTTTCAGTTTGGGTAGTTTACATTGATCTGTCTTGAAGTTTGGGGATTGGTTTGTGTTGAGAGTTTAGCTAAACTACTCCATAATATTGCTGCCACAGCATCCCTTTTATGTGGCTAAGTGGGCTGCCAGAGCCTTGAACTGACACTAGCCCCTCCCATGAGTGCACACCCTTCACAACAGCCTGAAGAGTCACAAGTAAGTGTAAGTTCCTGATATGACTTCCCCAACGCCCCTGGTGATAAACAGTCTCCTCTTCCTCCTGGATCCTTCCCCTGTGTGCCACTTAGATAAGACCCTCATGGAGCTTACCAAAACCCTCTCTCTTTTTGATTTGAATTGACCAATCCAGTCTTAGCCTGGAACTCCAGGAACATTCTACCTGCAGACCCCAATAAAAGCCTGTGCCCCTGGTCCTGCTGCTCAAACTCTGCCAGCATCATGCCTTGACCTCCCTGTGTGACCCCTCAAGGCTACCATGAACCTCCTCTAGGACCTGTGAGCAATAAACTTCTTTATTTCACTTTCTCTTTCAGTTTGTGTTAAACCGTGGCTCACCATCTGATTCCTTACCTGGCGCACTACTTAACAAATGTTAATTTACAAAATCGCAACAGTTTGCCTGAGGTTTTTTCCATATTGGTGTTCTATATTCAGTATGTTTTACCTGTTACCTGTGCCTCATAGCACTTGATAATTCTTCAATGCTTGCTAGCCAGGTAGATAATGGGGTTTCTTTCTTATCTTCATCCTACCTCGGTTGTAGACTCTCCATTCCAGCATGAAGTTTGAAGCTGGCTCAGCTGGTTTAGTATATGTCTTCCCATTTTCATGTAAATCAGAGTTTGTAGTATTCAGGTTATGTTGGAGGCATGGATCATGCGTGGCTTTATTTGCTTTTCTCTGTGATCTGTATGGTTTTGGGAGAATGTACAGAGAAACTTGGATTTAGGTGGCTGTCATTCTCCTGCAGAAGCTTTAGAAGCCTCTTGGCACAACTTTTTCATAAAGATTTCAAAGGATCTTTGCAAACATCACATGTTCTATTCATTGCCATGGTGGGAAATTTATCTTTTGCGAAAGTTATGCTTAGATCTCGATGTGGCTTATCTAGAGTAGCAGGGAGAAGTCAAAATGGGTTATTTCATCTTCTTTCTGAGAGGGAATCATCTCAATAAATGGATGTGAGTGACAGCACAGATCAGGTCTATAACATCTAATTTGGCCTAGGAGCTCCTAGAATAGTCAGGAAGCTAACGGAGGGGAAACACCTTCATCTGTAGAGTCAGGCAGACCTGGATTTGGATCTACCAACCTGACTTTCATTAGATGTATGACTTTGTTTTAGGGTCAATTGGTAAAATTAGGATTAAAAAGACTACAGAATAAAAGCAAAAAGAGCTTAGCACAGTGCTGCGCATGTGGCTTCACAAATCCTACTATCTTGTGTGTTTCAGCCACCAGCAGGGTGATTGTTAAGAGCAAGGTAAGGCCTACGCAGTAGGCAACTCTCAGAGCAGAAACTCAGAAACCAGAAGTAAAAGCAGAGCCAAATAATAAGAACTGGAGCACTCAGAAAATTGAGGCTCTGCAATGAGGCCAGAATTCTGTTTTCAGAACTTCCCATGACATTTTTTATGGGTTGCATCGTGTCCCCCGCAAACATATGTTGAAGTCCTAACCACCAGAATCTCAGAACATGAGCTTATTTGCAAATAAGGTCAGTGATGCTGACCATCAAGGATTATGATGCAAAGGCCGTGTGGAAGCAGAGCTGAAGCTGGTTGAAAACTTTTTTTTCATATTATAATTGATTCTAGTAACTGGAGTTGGAGAAGTTGTAGGTAGATGTGAAGTTGCCAAGAATGAGGAAAGGAAGGGACTTAGGGACAAATCCACAGATCAGACTCAAAATAATCATGACTTTGGCCCCAGAAACATCTCTTCATAAATTCATCAGACCAGCTGGTAAATACAAGACACGTAGACAAGAAAACCCATCCTCCATCCCAAGCCGAGGTATCTGGATGATTCTAGCACCTCATACCTGCAGTAGTTGCTCAATAAATACCTATAGAATGACTGCCTATTGGATATAAATAGGAGCAAATGATTTCAGGTTACCACCAACGTGGTAAGATTTTCAAAATTAAAAGGTCAGTGGGGTCTACAGGGAAACAGAAATTTCCTGAAGTCAAAGGTGTCTCTGTATTTATTGGGACAATGCTGTCTGTCCTTAAGTTATTTTCATTCTTAATTTTACAGATTCTCATGCTACTTCGGCACCATATTGTTGACAATATATGAAGGTGAGGAGTGCCAAATGGAGAAAATCTAGATCTCTTTAAGGACTACTATTTTCACAGTTAGATCTTTGGTTCCAAAAACATTTATTAGCATCTACCATGTGCCCAGCACCTGGATAGGTATTTGGGATACTCGTATCAGTCCTTTAGAAACTTACAGTCTCTTAGGGAGAACAGGTATGTCCACAAATGTGTTAAAGGCATGATCCATGTTCCAGGATGGGCTGTGCTAGCTGGGAAGTAGGTGGCAGCTGTGAAGTAGACGAAGCAGTGAAGCTAAATGGAGCATTGATAAATGACTAGGGTTGAACACGTGAAACGAGGCGGGTGGGGAGTGGTCCATGTAAAGGAATGAGCCGGGTATCAGGGAAGCACGGGGAGTTTTGTATTGCTCACAGTGTGGGCAAAAGGAGAGCAGGCGAGGGAAGACACAGACCTAGAGCAATTACAAAGGCCATAGAAAGGGCTAGGACTTCATCCTTTCTGCAGGATAGGATGTCCTTGTCATTCCTGAGCAAATATTCATTTCACTCATATTTTTTACATCCATGACAGATCACAAAAAGCTACCTCATATTACACCTAACCAATGTCATTCCTGCATTCAAAAGTTTATAACAAAATATTCATAGCCAGAAAAAAAATTCAGAGTTGGTTTGATATCACAAAAGCTTTAATTAGTAGATGAAATCAATCAACCAATCCACTATATATTGAGCTTTTGCTCTGTATAAAGCATTTAGATAGACACTCAAATCTCATGCCTGTGATTTTAAATCTCTGAGTTCTTCACAGATGTCAAGAAAAAAATTATTGGGGCCCACCCTGTTGGCATAGTGGTTAAGTTTGCCTGCTCTGCTTTGACAGCCTGGAGTTCACAGGTTTGGATCCAGGGTACAGACCTAGCACTGCTCGTCAAGCCACACTCTGGCATCATTCCACATAAAATAGAGGAAGATTGGCACAGATGTTAGCTCAGCAACAATCTTCCTCAAGCAAAAAGAGGAAGATTGGCAATGAATGTTAGCTCAGGGTCAATCTTCTTCACACACACGCATACAAATTATTTATATTCTTTAACCTTTTTTTTTTTTTAAGATTTCATTTTTTTCCTTTTTCTCCCCAAAACCCCCCCGGTACATAGTTGAATATTCTTCGTTGTGGGTCCTTCTAGTTGTGGCATGTGGGATGCTGCCTCAGTGTGGTTTGATGAGCAGTGCCATGTCCGCGCCCAGGATTCGAACCAACGAAACACTGGGCCACCTGCAGTGGAGCACGCGAACTTAACCACTCGGCCACAGGGCCAGCCCCAATATTCTTTAAAATTCAAAGTACAATATACATGTAGAAAAGTGCAGAAACCACAAATGTACGGCTGAATGAACTATCATGAAATGAAGATATCCAGGTAAAGAAATAGAACATAACCAGTGCCCAACAGCCCCTCATGTATCCACACCAAATTACTAACCTCACCTTCCCAAATGTAAGTACTACCTTGACTTCTAAAACCATTGATTAATTCTGCTTGTTTTTGAATTTATAAAAATGCAGCCGCATGATATATATTCTTTTGTGTCTAGCTTATTTCAGTCAATGTTATTATGATAGCTTGTTCATTTTCCGGGCTGTATAGTATTCCATTTTATGAATCTACCAAAGTTTATTTATTTCTTCCACTGTTGCTAGGTATGTGGGTTACTTCCACTTTTTTTTGGCTATTATGGGTGATGCATTTGTGTGGGGGTCTTAATGAGGACAGAAACACATTAGGAAAGTCAAAAAAGGCCTCCAATCTAAGTGTGGTGGGATCACTCTAAACTAATGGCAAAATCCAGGAATTGACAGGGCCCGAGGTTGGCATCCTTGTGTGTTAAATTAAGGAAAGATTGTTTTTCAATGTAACCCAAGATAGGAAGGAATTCAATGTTTTCAATTACCCTGCAGGAAAGGGTGAGACCGTGATACGTCTGACTATTGCATGGCGGTCAACCTAAGATTTGGAGTGAGGTGAGTATGTATACATGATGCATGATTTGCTTGTTAACTTAATGCCCATAGTCTTAAAAATGAGTTTAGAGTTTAGATATGAGGATTTTCAGACAGAAATCAGAACGTCATCTTTTCCTAACTGAAGAGAGAATAGAATTTCCTACCAAGATAAAACTTTCTGATCTGCTCATAAAAATGTGTCCAGAAACACTTATGCTCCATTTCTCTATGGATTAATCTGGTGATTTCTCAAATGTCCCAAATTTCTCAAAATTTCAATCTAGATTAATGTTAGGCAAATCTGTTTTTCCCTGTAGAGACACACAGCGTCACCTGATGGCCAGAAAGATCAATTGCAGGCTGAAAGGTCCAGCTTTTAGAAATGTCTCATTCTAGCCTATTTTCGCACACAATCCTGGAAAAAAATTGGAGAAAATAGGGGGAATTGCTTGTAAATATCTACACTCATTGTTCCCTTCCTGCCTCCCACTGGTAATTGAAAGACTTGCAAATGCAGTGAAGAATACTGCCCAAACTCTAAAGAGTGAGGGCTAGGCTGACTGTTCACCACACACTGATTAAGATGATTGCTTTAGTGGTTTGTTTTAATACACTTACAAAGAATGCACATTTTTAAAAGAAAATTAAATAATACAGACATATGAAAATCAAAAAGCAAAATTTCCTCATGGTTCCTCCCCACCTTTCTGATTATCTAACCTCGTAAGTGCTCCATTCACTGTTTGGACATGTTTTTAGACAAATTGATACTGGCCCTGATATCACTTTC
The DNA here is from genome assembly GCF_041296265.1 of Equus caballus. NCBI lineage: Eukaryota > Metazoa > Chordata > Mammalia > Perissodactyla > Equidae > Equus > Equus caballus. The sequence goes on along the minus strand of NC_091710.1, from coordinate 33,926,540 downwards.
CCTACATTGAACCCAGCATATGTGGGGTTAAAACCAAAGCACTCATTCCCTGCTTACTCCCTGGCTTCCTGGCTCCAGAATCCACTATCCTGCATGGAGACAGACACAGCCAAGGGCAAGCACCTGGATTCACCATCTTCTCCCCACAAGGAGAAACAGGCTGATGGGAAAGCTGCTGACCAGCAAGGTCACAGGCTCCCTCCTCTCTGCAAGTGTCTCAAGGCCAAAGACAAGCTGGTGGGAAAGCTCCAACCAGCAAGGCCATATGCTCCCCTTCCCCTACTTAAAACCCCAAATACAAACCCTTCTTTTCAGCTTTTCGGGGAGTTTGGGATTTCAGCGTTAGCTGCCCTCTCTCCTTGCTCAGCGCTGTGCAATAACAAAATTCCTACTTTCCTCCACTACACCCAGTGTCAGAGATTGGCCTGTTGTGCAACGGGAGAGCAAACTCACTTCAGGTTTGATACCAAAAAGAGGCTTGCTGGAAGTTTCTTCACACCGAATTGGTAGAAAATTGGAAAAAACAATGTAGTAGGAAGCACCATCTGGCACATTTCCTTAGCTGTAGAAATGTCTCAATTAATAAATCTAAAATTCCCCCCTCGAGCTTTCAAAGATCCAAAATTTGTAAGAATTGACACTAACATATGAATAAATGCGAAATCTCAAACTTCATGCTATTACAATGGGACGTCTTAAGACTACGTGTGGCACATTTCCACCCTCCCTACAATCTTTTACTAGTTTTCTCCCCACTTGGTGGAGACTTTATTGCCACTGGTGTCAAAGTATGAAAAGTCACAATGAGTCGATGGTCAAATGGAACTTTTTAACAGTTGTCTGGTCCCAAAGACATGCATCGCTGTAAGCTAGTCAAACTACACACTTCTCTCCTTTTACTGTGTTGATCCTATGGCCTAGATCCTGGTTTTAGGCTGAGGGAGATAACCAGAGGAGGCTCCCTCAACGATCTCTTACCATGCTATTGGTCTTTATGTCTCTTAACGATTGTGAGTGAATGTCACTGTCATTCCTATGACCCACTCTGACATCTGTTACATCTTACCTTCAAGCCAGTCCTGGCTGCCACAATCTGAGAAACCGCAAACCCAGGAAAGTTCTGGCTATTGAGCCACCTGTAAGTGTTCCTTCCAGGTCAGTTTTGCAGACACAGTTACTTCTTTGTGTTCATTCTCACAATGAACAGCTGTGTGTCCCACCAGATGCTTGGCAACGAAAATCAATAACACCATGTTCCTGCCCTCAGGGAGCTCTCATAGTGGGGAAGATGGATGGAGAAACAGGGGATTAAAAACCAGAGCCAAGTGCAGTGGGTGGCATATGGGGTATTGTGTAGGCTCTAAAGAGGGTCCCTTAATCCATGAGAGAGGGCTGGGTGGCCCTGGAGTGTTAGGTGGGACTCCTGGAGCGATGGACGCTAGGCTGGGGCTTAAGGATGAATAGTGTTTAATCGGGCGAAGAGGAGAGGGCATGAACTCTTGACAGAGGGAGCAGCATGGGCAAAAGTCTAGAATTCTTTTCCATAAATGACAGTAACTACTAAGAAAGACAGGTATGCTTCTTCCTTTGGGGCACAAAACTGTTAGCCTGTGATGGTTTTGCCAATCTCCTAGATGAGAAGTAACTCAAATACCATCTGAAAATTGTTCAACCTCAGTGATCGTCAGGAAAATGCAAATTAAGATAATAATGAGATGTCATTTTTTAACCTATTAGGTTGGAGAATAATTTCAAAGAGCATTAACATCCAGTGTTGGCTAAGATGCAGGAAAATGGCTCCCTCAAGATCTGCTGGTGGCAGTATAAATTCATGTGTCATGAGGAAGGGGCAACCTTTGAATTTTAAATTAAAAATGTTCAGATTCCGTGATCCAGAAATCTTATTATGAGGTGTATTTCTTAGAGAAATACGCAAACATCTGCAAGGAGGATTGTAGGATGTTTGTTGCAGCATTATCGGTAATGCCAAAAAGCAGGAAACAGCCAAATGCTTACGAGTAGAAGAATGGGTAGTGGAATCTGCTATTTATTTGTAGACAAGAGAATATTATGAAGCATTCAAAAGGAATCAGCTTTGTTTCTGCTGACATGGAAAGCTCGGCAAGAACATTTTTCAGAATGGGATAACCCACGTTTCCTGAGTGAAAGGCCCACCAAATACCCACTGTGATAAATGGGAAAGGCCCCACCAAGGGACATCATGGTGAAATGACACAGAACCGCTGTTCTCTCTCCTCTCTTTCTGAAAATCCCATGAGACAGATTTTCCCCACTTTGATTTGTTCTCAGCTTCTAATTTTTTTAGTTTCCTAGTTTCCATCCACTTTTTTTTTAATGTTCAACGTTCATGAAGTTGTCTCAACTTTAGCCTTCAAAAGAAGGAACTGTTATTTCAGTTACCATTTTTATCAAAGAATTATTTTTTCTGTTTTCTTCTTTTTTTTAACTGATACTATTAAGTATAGCGTAATAGTATAGCATTTGTCCCCCTCCTGGCATCTTGAGTTTCCACTAAGTCTTTTTTTTCCCCTTTGCTGGTTTTGGTCTTCAGTTTTCTTGTCGGTGGTTTTCCTGGAAAGCGTGCTGACTTTGGCCATGCATTCACATTATAGAGAGACACTGAAACGCGTAGGGCGGGGTCTGTTGACGGCTGGCTTCGCAGAAGACCACAGAGAGCCGCCTTCTCCCTGAGGGGCTCCTGGACGGCTGAGTTTTCCTCCACAGCTCTTCAGAAAGGAACATGGGCGCCGAGTGGGAAGGAGGTTAAGGACTCCTCATTCAGGGTGTGGATTTTCCTGCATTTCCCTTCTCTTTATCCACCTGATCCATGCGGGGCCTGGTGTCTCCGTGATCCACCTTGGGATCAAATCTTCCCGAGCCTTAACCCCTGACTCCCATGGGGTAGCAGGGTGAACAGACTTTTCAGTTTCCAGGCCTTCGCCTCAGGCCTCCGTTCAACGATCGGAGTGCGTCTGAGTTCTGAGCCCCTCCGGCCGTCTTCAGAAGGACTTCCATCACTAACCCCTCAGGCAGGCGCGTGGCCTGAAATTCTTCTGTTCTAAGTCAGTCACCACCTTCTGTCCTCTTTCTGTCTTCTTAGTATTTGTTGAGACATTTTTCCAAGGATTGGAGATAAATATATTTGGTCATTTTATTATTAATTGGAAGCCCCAAATTAATCCCTGTGACCCTTAAAAAGAAAATCCCTCACTAGGTCTATGCCTTTTTTGGCCACTAGATGGTGCTGCCACATCTGAAGATGAAACAGGAGCCACTCGCCTCAGCCACAGAGGGAATTGGATGGTTCCACGGTCTTAAAGACTTTTCTCTCATTCAGACAAAAAAATATGCTTTTGGATAAGGCCATAGTGATTCTGCAAGAGGTTTTTTTTCTATTTTAGAGAAATATCCTCCATATTAGAAAGAGAACACTTTTTAACCATAGTCTTTGAAGCCTGAAAGATGAATGAATATTTTAATATTTGCTAGATGTGAAATCTTAGACAAGTAAATTAACTTTTCCAAGCCTCAATTCTCTCGTCTATAAAATAATGAAAATAATAACTATCTCAAATTTTGTAGGAGTTAAATATTTATTACATATCTCACAGGGGCATATAGTGGATGCACAAAAAGTGCAAAGAACAACATTGTTAGGAGAAACATTAGGCTTTTAAGGTGATCACTTTAAAGGCCAGTATAATTCCTGGAATCATTGGCTTAGAAATGAATTATTTCTTCTCGCTGCCATCCATATCTCACTTGAATGGTAGAGGAATTTGTTTTTGAACTGAAGCAACAGCTATCTTTTTACAAGATTTTCGTATGCTCTGAAGTGTTCTGGAGTCAACAACCCATGTGAACTATTATCTCTTGGAGGAAATGGGCTCACATCGTGTGCACTCAGACGTCACATCGTAGACATTCCTAGGGTTGTCTGGCCAGCTCTCGTGGACTTTTCCTTCTGTGGGAATTATCTGTGATCCTCGGAGACTGTGTTTTTATGTGAGACACTGTCCCCAGGCCTGGTTATTCAGCATTTCCTTGAGTTCCCTTAGAATCCACAGGATCCTTATGATAAATTCCTTAACCTGCTTACCTCAGCTTCATTTGGGTTCTATGACTCAGAACCAAGTGAACCTTAACTAATGCAACAAAGTGAAATAGTAAATTATTTCAATGGCACCAGAACTTCTCTTAGGGATGGAATTATTTTGAGCTGAGAAAAATACCTTGACAAGTAGCTTATAATTTACGGAAAATTCCTACGGCCTAACTTGGCAGGAGAGAGCTGAACTGCTGCAGAAGGAATGGGTGGCAAGAGCAGGGCTGTGAGTGTTTGTGGTAGCCGGGGGCAAAGGATGGGCTCGCATGTGCAGGACAGATATGCACAAGCTAAACCATTCTACAGAAATAGAAGGTGATCCAGAGGGGACCAAAAATCACTATAAACCAACCTCCTCCCCCAAACCCGGAGAGAACTGGAGGGACTCGGAGCTCTCACTGCACGTGGAGTAGATTTAAATCAGTATTTCTTTGATTTCAAAAGTTAGGTGGGTTCTCACAGTGGAGTTACATGACTAGGGCAAATGTTCATACATTACCTTTCTGGTTTAAAGCCATCAGTCGTTATTTTAATGTCTCACCTTAATTTCATCTGGTTAAATTTTTTTCTAGATGTTCTTCAATTGAACTCTTTAGTAAGGATCTTAGTTATCCTCAGTTATTCCTTTGATGAACCAAACCAAATATATTCATTCAGCACGTGTTTATCGAGCACCTTCTAGCCGCTGAATTTGAGAGCTGAATGTTACGTAGATTCGTGGACCTTAAAGTCTAACTAGAGAAATAGAACACCTGCCACCACAACAAATAAGCCATTTACAATTGTGACCCTCTGTGAAAGAATCAGATAGGATGTGGATAGAATGAAGAACAAGGCCAGGGGACCTATTTTAGACACGGTGGTCAAGGAAAACACTTCTGATGAGCGTGAGAAGCAGCCGGGTGTGGCAGGAGAGTTACAGGTGAAAAGACAGTGTGTGTGTGTGTGTGTGTGTGTGTGTGTGTGTGAAGGCTCTGAGTGGGCAAGGAGCCGCCATATTTGAGAGCCTGGAGGAGCCTTTCGGAAGAAATGCACTTCCCCTGAGTCAGAGGAGAGTGGTCTGGTGAGGAGCTGGGAAAAAAAAGCCCTTTCCAGAAATGAGTCCATTCCAATGAGCAATTAGCTCATGCTTTCAGGTGCTAGATGTATTTCCTGTCTTTAAACCACTTCCTTTCTAAATTTCCTAATGCACAGGGCCACGCTTGAAGAGCTGATTTCACACGAAATGAAATACCTGTTCTTTGTACTGAGTAGGTGCTGTGACCCATTCTTTGCACTTTGTTTGTGCTGTGACTGTGTAAGGAAATTGCCACCACTAAACCACATGTGCTTATTCCATGGAAGCTACAAGATGAAATGGAATTCCATGGAAGCTACAAGCTGCAACACGTCCTTGGTCCTCTTTGCTTCCAGAAGCCACCTGTGAAAACTGACCTCATTGTACTTCAGCCACACCTCACGGCTCATGAAAGCATTAAACATGGAAACAATGCCAGCGGGACAGGACAGCTACCATGGGACTCTTGTTTCCCATGAGAAAGGGAGAAATGACTAGGAGACAAAACCAAAGTCTGCTACAAAAGGGAAGTTAAAGGGATCTCTGGGTATGACAATAACTCATTGATGGCAAGAATGTTATTTGCCTTTTATAGCAATTCCACAACAGTTGGCTTGCAGAAGAGTAATGATATTAAAATTCTCAAGGTACTAAAAGAAAACCCTATTCTTCATGCTGGAATGTTATCAGCACTGCCTCAGTGCCTTACTGGAATTTCTATTATCTGATAAATGGTAGTGGTAAAAGAATTTTAGGTGGTAATCAAGAAATATAGGTCTTCTCCAAAGGCTGTGGTCTTGGGGAAGTCTTCGTTTTTGGGGCCTCATTTTTCCCATCTGTATAATTAAGGGCTTGGAATAGATGTTTTCTCACATCTCCTCCAATTCTGCATTCAGTGAGACTACAGGGAAAGCAGGGTGAAGTAGTAAATAGATGGGAGATTGGATTCAGCAGAGCTCGAGATGAGTTTTGGCTTCATCACTTAATAGCTGTTTGACTTTGAGAAAAATTCTTAACCTTTCTGACCTCAGTTTCCTCATCTTTAAAACAAAAACATAAAAATAATACAAGACAATTATATTGGTTAAAGTCAAATGAAACAACAGATGTGAAAAACTTCGCAAACTCTAAACCTCAGCATAAAGGTGAGTTTTATTACTATAATTATGATGATGAGTAAAAATGAACAGTACCAACCAACACTTACTTACTATTATTATTGTTATTATTTTTTCTGGGAAAGATTTGCTCTGAGCTAACATCCATTACCAATCTTCCTCTTTTTTTTTTTTTCTCTCCAAACTCCCATTACATAGTTGTACATTCTAGTCATAAGTCCTTCTGGTTCTTCTGTGAGAGCTGCCGCCACAGCATGGCTACTGACAGATGGGTGGTGTGGTTCTGGGCCCGGGAACTGAACCTGGGCCACCAAAGCAGAGCACACTGAACTTTAACCACTAGGCCATCAGGGCTGGCTCCGCTTACTTTTTTTTTTCCCTTAAAAAATTTTTTTCTTAATTTTGGCAAAATACACAGCATAAAATTTGCCATCTTAACTGTTTATAGTGTACGGTTAAGTACAATCACATTGCTGTGCAACAGATCTCCACAACTCTTTTCATCTTGCAAAACTGAAACTTTGTACCCATTAAATAACAATTCATCATTCCCTTCTCTCTTTTTATGGCTGAATAATATTCCATTGCATATATATGCATCACAGTTTGTTTATTCAACCATTGACGCACATTTGGGTCTCCACTTTTTAGCTGTTATGAGTAGTGCTGCTATGAACATTCATGTACAAGGATTTGAGGACCTGTTTTCAGTTCTTGTGCATCTATACCTAGGAGTGGAATTTCTGGGTCATGGGGCAATTCTATGTTGAACTTTTTGAGAAACCGCCAAACTGTTTTTTACAGTGACTAAACCACTTTACATTTCCACCAGCAATATAAAGGGTTGCAATTTCTCCACGTCTTTTATGACAGTTATTTTCCATACTTTTGATGATAGCCAGCCTCTGAGTGTGAAGGAATACCTTGTGGGGTTTGTTTGTTTGTTTGTTTGTTCATTTGTTTTATTGAGTTCATAATGGTTTACATCAATGTGAAATTTTGTGTTGTACATTATTTCTTGACTGTCACCACATAAGTGCTCCCCTTCACCCCTTGTGCCCACCCCCCACCCCCCTTCCCCTGGTAACCACTGAACTGTTGTCTTTGTCCATGTGCTTGTCTATATGCCACATATGAGTGAAATCATCTGGTGTTTGTCTTTCTGAGTCTGGCTTATTTTGCTAAGCATAATTCCCTCCAGGTCTTTCCATGTTATTGCAAATGGGATGAATTTATTTTTTTTTCTGGCTGAGTAGTATTCCATTGTATATATATATCACATCGTCTTTATGCAATCATTGGTAGATGGGCACTTGGATTGTTTCCATGCCATGGCTATTGTGAATAGTGCTACAATGAACATAGGGGTGCGTATGTTATTTTGGATTGTTGATTTCAAGTTTTGGGGTAGATACCCAGTAGTGGGATAGCTGGGTCATATGGTAGTTCTATTTTTAGTTTTTTGAGGAATCTCCATACTGTTTTCCACAGTGGCTGCAGCAGTTTGCATTCCCACCAGCAGTGTATGAGGGTTCCCTTTTCTCCACACCTTCTCCAACATTTGTTATTTTTAGTCTTAGTGATTATAGCCATTTTAACAGGCATAAGGTGGTATCTTAGTGCAGTTTTGATTTGCATTTCCCTGATGATTAGTGATGCTGAACATCTTTTCATCTGTTTATTGGCCATCTGTCTATCTTCTTTGGAAAAATGTCTGTTCATATCCTCTGCCCATTTTTTGATCAGATTGTTTGGTTTTTTATTTTTCAGTTGTGTGAGTTCCTTATATATTATGGAGATTAACCCCTTGTCAGATAAAATGATTTGCTAATATTTTCTCCTAATTGGTGTGTTGTCTCTGTTTTGATTCTCGTTTCTTTTGCCTTGTAGAAGCTCTTTAGTCTGATGGTCTCTCATTTGTTTATTTTTTCTTTTGTTTCCCTTGTCTGAGAAGACATGGTATTCGAAAAGATCCTTTTAAGTTTTATGTCAAAGAGTGTACTATCAATATTATCTTCCAGGAATTTTATGGTTTCAGGACTTATCTTCAAGTCTTTGATCCATTTTGAGTTTGCTTTTGTGTATGGCATGAGATAATGATCTACCTTCATTCTTTTGCATCTGGCTGTCCAGTTTTCCTAGCACCATTTATTGAAGAGACTATCTTTTCTCCATTGTATGTTCTTGGCGCCTTTGTCAAAGATTAGCTGTCTGTAGATGTGCAGTTTTATTTCTGGGCTTTCAGTTCTGTCCCGTTGATCTGTGTCTCTGTTTTGGTACCAGTACCATGCCATTTTGATCGCTATGGCTTTGCAGTACATTTTGAAGTCAGGGCTTGTGATGCCTCCAGCTTTGTTCTTTTTTCTCAGGATTGCTTTAGCAATTCGGGGTCTTTGGTTGCCCCATAAGAATTTTAGGATTCTTTGTTCTATTTCCATGAAGAATGTCATTGGGATTCTGATTGGGATTGCACTGAATCTGTAGATTGCTTTGGGTAGTTTGGACATTTGAACTATGTTTATTCTTCCAATCCATGTGCATGGAATCTCTTTCCATCTCTTAACATCGTTATCAATTTCTTTCAGTAATGTCTTATAGTTTCCACTTACTTTTTCTTGTAAAGGCTGTGAATATGTGGTCTCTTTATCTTCACAACAACCCTATGGGATGGTACGATTACTATCAGCATTTCCCAGAGGAGGAAACTGAGGCAGAGGACATTAAATGGCATGCCGCTGACAAAGAAGCCACGCAAACGGTTGGTGGCAGAAGGCAGCTAGGCTGCAGACCACCGCTTGGCTTGTTGATCGGTTCTAATCCTAAACGCTTGATGTGAAGGGACACCAAAGACTCAGTGTGACACAAATTATAGTTAGTTAGCTCTACTTCTAAAGCTTCTTCAGTCATATCCTAAATGGAAAAACCTATTTTTTATTTTGGTAAAATTATCCCAAATGATTGATGTATTCACCATCCTTCAGCAAAATATATGGTTTTAAAATTTTCCCTCAAAGTTATATGTTAAAAGCAATCAGGATGATCATTAAATAGCACCCGTATTCAAAGAGAGATTCTGGAAGGGAAATGCAGCAAGTTTAAATGTGTAGTTTCAAAATCTCAGAAAACCAAAAAAAAAAAAAAAAAAAAAATCAGTGCTCAAGTTTAAGTTTTGCATGTACACAACCTTAACCTCTGTAAAGCCATCCCACTTCCCTACCCCCACCCCCAGCAAGCACTTAGGAAAAATTTCTGTCTCCATCCAACTCAGGCCTCCCGCACAAAGGCTGCGCCACTGACAGGCGTGTGTCTGTGGCAGACTTTCAAAAGCAGCAGACAACAATTTAATTAGCTCTAAGTCAGAAAATCTCTGTGAACCCCAGCAAGTCAGTAGACCATAAGCCTCACTAGCAATTATCAGCAAAAGATTATTCATGTGGAACCAGGATGCCTAACATTGGGCAATCCAAGATGGAATATTTATAATTTGCTGCAAATGACTAGCAATGAAGAATGACATTAAAATGCAACAGCATTAATTCTGCCAGAATCCTTGATTTAGAAAGAACTCATTCAAAAAGATGTAAAACACAGGAAAACCCCAATAGATAAATGGTCAAAGGGCAGACAATTTGCAAAATAATTTTACAGGCACTTTGTAAAGTTTTTCTCAAAAAAAGTGACTACATGAATATTTTACGTAGGAAAATGTTAATGCCAGTGAGAGTGGGTTGCAGTGTGTTACTCATATATGTATTTATATAACTACTTATCATGTAATTCCCTCAGTTGAATAATTTCTTATATTAAGCAGCCCTTAAAATCTGTCCCAAATCTCATTTATGATGCTAAATACTGCTTTGGGTTAAGAGGTGATTTTTGGCTTTGAAGGAAAGTGTTCTGACTTGAGAATTTGTGAGAGTTTTGATCAAAGAATCTAATAAAATAACCCAGATGAGCATGTGTACCAGGCACCCGGCTTCACTTTCCTTATGGTACACACCCCCCCCAAACCCCAGACACAGTACAATTCAAATCCAAAAGTGTACCCCGGTTCTTTAAGGCTGACCCCACGACAACCTGTAGAAAGCAGACTATAAGATTTCACCCTACAAAGTCATAAAAATAAGTTCAAATTTTCAAGAGTTGTAGGCAAGTAGAATGTTATTTTTCTTGCATTCTTATAGGATTATTGGAACTACTTAATCTTTTTAGGGTTTTCACTGCCTACTCCTGCTGACCTTACTAATCGGTATGGATTAGGTTTGGCTGTGAGCCATGGAAAACTCGAAATAACATTTTCTTAAACAAGATGGAAGAAAGAGTCCAAGTAGGTGGTAAAGAGCTGGTGTGATGGTCACATAACTCAGAGCCCCGGCATCTTGTTGCTCTGTAGTACCTGGCCTCGGCCTCGTGGTCCAGGCTGTAAAAGCATATTCCAGGCAGCAGGATGGAGGGAAAGATGAGGAAGAGGAAAAGAGTGTGTGCTTCCGCTGCCTTTAGAGAAAGGGTCTTTGTCATAGTTCTAAAACGTACCCACAAATCCCATGACACTCCCATCAAGAGGTGGCATATATTTATTGTCCCCTCCCCTTAAATGTGGCCAGAACTTTAGAAAGTGGCAAACGTGATGCTGTGTAATTTCTCAGGTAGGTAGAAACAGACATGAAATTTATGCCAATTTCTCTTGGGATATTCACACTGGGAGCCTTCAGTCATCAGTAAGAAGGCTGACAACCATGAAATCTCCAGGCGGGGAAGGAGAGTAGAGGGGCAGAGAGGAAGATAGAGACGGGGATGGGAGAAAGAAGGAGGGTGGGAGGGGACAAGGGAGAGAGAAACTGGCAAAGGCAGCTTTTTAATTATCCTGAGCTATTAAGAATTCCATTGCTGTACCAAAAAAGGAGAACAAGTATTAGGGGACAAATAGCCGTCTTCACCACAGTATGTATGTAGGAGTGTAGCAGTTTTTATAAATGTTCAAATTTTCTTGATTTAGCAACATACAAAGTTAGATTCCAAAAGACGCATGATCATCAGGCTTTACAGATATCTATATAGATATCGAATGCTAACCACTCTGCCACCTACATTGGGCAGAAATCACTCTTGAAATCTTTCTTTTTTTTTTTTTTTCTTCCCAATTCTCTCCAGACCTCTTTTTTGGTGAGAAAGAATTTTTTTATAAAGGTAATATATCAACGCCAGCACACTTTCAAATGATCTATAGAACAGTATAAAATGAAAAAGTCTTTGTCCTCTGCACCTCAAAATCCCTCAGTTCTCTTTACCCAGAGGGAACTGCTATTGGCAGTATATTGTGAATTCTCTCAGAAATTTCATTCCATGACCAGACTATATATGTATATCTCAACAAAACAAATAAACCCACACTAATAAAGTACACTGTAGATACTTCTATAAGCCTTACAATTTCTCCACATGAAATATATGTTGGAGCTCTTTCCATGTGAGCAGGTGCAAATAAACCTCTTTTTATTGATGCACAAAACTTACATATATTTAAATTGTAGAATTTCATAAATGTTGCCATATATATACACTCACGAGACTATCAGCGTAATCAAGATAGCAAACATATTCATCACTAAACTTTTTCTCAGGCCTTCCCTCCGCTCCAACCAGACACCAGGCAATCGCTGATTTACTTTCTGTTGTTATAGATTAATTTGGCACGGACAGTGGGAGGAGGCTGGATCTATTCTGGAGATAAAGTGCCAATGCCTGCATCCCGGAGACATTTAAAGAGGCCACAGAAGCCGTCCTTCTTAGTGAAAAAAAAAAGAAGCAGGAGAGAGAGGCTGAGAGCTCCTAATACTTGAGTAGATAAAGGAGACACATGTTCCTGTAAGTGGCTCCAGAATTAAGCAACTGAGTGCAGATGCTCAGATTGGGGCCAGTTCCAGCAGGCAGGGTCTTCATCGCAGCTAGCTGCCACGGAAGTGGCTATTTCTGGAAAAAAAACACCTGAGCAGGAACTCCTTTTCTGAAGCCTACTCCTCTTTCACACGTTCAGGAAGTATTAATCGGGTGCCTACCATGTCCTGGGGGTTTTGCTTTGTGCTGGAGCAAAGTCTTGAACTTGAGCTCCTCTTAGTCTACTTCCAGGTTAATTGGAGTTTTCTAGATATGGTGCATTCAAAACAAAATATAGAAATGAAGTGGATAGTGAGGATAGGAACATAACTACCATTGCACTTTGTTTTCATTAAAATGCGTTTATTGATCACATGGATGGCCTTTTTAACAAGTGAAAATAATGCCTTAAACTTTAAAGTAATTTACTAATAAAATAGTATTTTATCAATTTTGTAGATTGGGTTTCATTGCTAAAGTAGTTTGGAAACCCCTGATCTATGCTAACCTCCTACAGCGTATAGGAACCCCCTCCCCACAGCACATATCAGTGGTCCTCAGACTCGTCGCTCCAGTGACAATGCAGCCCGTTCCATTTTCAGAAGTTCTACTAGAAATTTTTTCTGTTCACCTTTGTTACCTCACATCTGGATTTTTGTTGACCTGCCACTCACTTTGATTTCCACAGAATCTCATGGGGATATCTGTTTTCGTTCTGTTTCTAGTCTCACATACCTTTTATCACAGAAGCTCCTCTTCTTTTTGATCTGGTTAGGCTCTGCAAAATGAACAACCCTGAAACTTAAAGGCTTAAAACAAGAGAAATTGATTATATCTTATGATTCTGCGGGTTGACTGGGTGGTTTTCCTGATGGTCTCACCTGGGTGACCGCATTCAATTGGCTGATGGGCTGGGGGCATCAGCTAGGGTGCCTTGGTGCGCTCCACATGGTCTTTCCACATTGCTGGCTTGGGCTGCTTCACAGCATGTTGATCTCAGTGAAGCTGGAATTTTTACTTGGCAGCTGGCTTCCAAGAGGGAGAAAGCAGAAGCTCAGACATCTCAGAATCTCACTCCTGTTGCATGCTGACAGGGACAGAGGTCAAAGCAAGTGGAGTAAGTTACAAGGCCAGGCCAGATTTGAGAGGAAAGGAAATAGACTCCACCTCTTAGTGGAAGAAGCAGCAAGTGCAAGCAGTGAAGAAGGGAACTGATGGGGGCCATATTTGTGCATAACCAACCACATCCCCAAAAGCTATTAATAAGACATTGACCCCCATAGGCTCTAAAGGCTAAGAGAGGTTTATACCTGTGGTCCTCAATGCATTTTCATCCAACAGGAGAAGGAATTATTCTTCTAAGAGCTTTAAAATCACATAGGATCGGGCAAACCTTTATGCTTTGGGGGTCTCCACCTGGGACCGAGAATTAAATAGACATAAGACAGATGAACAGGAGAAAAGCATACAAATTTTATTTTTACATGTACTTGGAAGACTCTACAAGAAAATGAAAATGCAAAGAAGTGGCAAAAGGTAAACGCTTTCATACTAAGTTGAACAAAGAGAGGCAATTGTGGAAAAGTAACTACATGTATATATAAACATATTTATATGGGGAGGCTAAAGGCAGGTTTGAATTATTTTCACAAGATCTGTTTTACAGAATTCTTTCGGCCTCGACTCCTTGCCTCTGGTAATAAGAATATTTCTTTCCCCCGATATAGAGAGGACATCTTTCACAGAGGAGTTCCAGCTCCTGTTTTCAGGAAGGAAATGGGAGGTCAGAGCATCTATCTTGCACCTGCTGTTTTTCAAGCATCTTTAGCTCAAAATAATCCTTATGGCTCGTGGCATATTTTGGGGTGGCATATCTGCCACCCTTCACTAGTATAACTTCTACTCGGTACCTATTTCCAAAGAGGATCAGTTTCAACTATAAGGAAAATCTGTTGGGCAGGTAACCTCTCCAGGATGACTGTCGCATACGTCATAGGGGGTTTTCTAGCAATTGATTTGTTTATGCAGGCTGGTCACTCAGCTGAGGTGGCAAAAGGGAGCTGAATTCCAGCCTTTGCTCCTCTCACGGAGCTTTGTACCCCTGTGTGGGACAGAGTCTCCCTGTAGAAATCTACAGCTGCTCCACCCATATTGGACACGGCACCACTGACTTTCACATTGTGCAGATCTGAAGAGGCCTGGCATCTATTGCTTGTCACCAAGCCATAGTGGCTTGCTACTTTTCCCATGCTGAAACCTTGCGTGACCTCCTAGGCTTTGTCTTAAACTTGCCATGCTCAATTTTTTTTTTAATTCAGTATTCTTCCTAATCTTTTGCTAAATATTATTGACTGATTTGAGCAGTTCTTACACGTGGTTTTGTCAAACAGAATTGTTCCTATGAGCCAAAGAACAATGTCTTATGCATCAATAATTTTCTTGTGAGTTTTCTATTATTTCTACTGTTGTTTCCATTGTTATTGTGTGCTTCTTCAAAGAAGCACTTTTAACAGCCTTATTGTTTTTGCGTTTATTGAAGATAATGGAGTAAATGATGTTCGTCAAAGTACCTCATTACTAAATGTAAACATAGCAGATACACACTAGACAAATGACTAACACCATGGGCAAAACTATATTCAAATGAAAATGATGGTGCATAACTGTTACTGCCATCTGTTGGTCGTAGGCAGAGTTGATACATTTTTGCTCTGGAAAATAGTTTTGCTCCTATTTGTGACGGCTTGTAAGTTACAAGTTTGGCAGTATAAGACTTTCCATATATAACCATAAAGCTCTGGAGAAGAGTCAGGTTCTAGGAGCCGTCGTGAAGTATGAGTCACTGTTTTATAAGCACTAAATGTCTACTTTTAGAGTGCTTAAGTAGCCACTCTTATAGTCAATTTTTAAAGTAATTGTGTTTTTGTAAAACCAGCATTTTACGAGTTGAATGAGTCTTGAAAACTTTAGTTAACATAGTTAAACCATCCCAGTGAGATGATAATCCATTCCCCCTTTTTTTTTTTTGCAGAAAGAAGATTCCATATTATTTACAGCAGATAACTTCTAGATTAAATTTCAATGTAAAGACCTTTTCCCTAATTATTATCTACCTCTTTTGATGCTACAATGTAAGCTCATTCTCTCTCCTCATTTTGATTGTAACTAGGTCTGTATTCACTCTAAAAAAGCCTCTCCTCAGCACCACATATTTCTGCTTTAACAATCACTGCTGTGAGCTCATCTCCCCTGGGAGACTTTGCCCTTTCTTCCTTGGGGTCCCCATTGGGCCTGCAACATATTTCTGTCACACCAGAATGCCGCATTAGTGAATGTATTTGTTACATGTCTGCCTCCTCTTACTAGCTTGGACATGCCATTGAGGGCCGCCATTTTTGAATCCCTAGCAGCACCTACCTCAGTGCCTTAATAAATGCCTAATAAATATCTACTGAAGAAATAAGAGTTCCTAGCTATTCCTCAGAGTTTCATATTCCACCACTTACTCCTCAGTTTTCTGGCTCTCTTTTAGGCCCTGTCTAAACTCTCTAACAGCTCTTTACAAGTAGAATAGATCAAATTGTTTATTTTGATGATGATAGCTATTTCTAACTTGATCATTGTGGCTTCCTAAATGAGGATTACCAGCAGCTGCTCCTTTGACTACTTCCACTGAAACGGCATTCTTGAAAGTTTATTTACAAATGGCACCTCACATATTTTGTCTGAGAAGTCTATGAGGTAGCCAGGTGTGGAGGATGCTCTCTCTGCTACATCCTGGTGTGTGACTTTGGAGGTCCCATCATTTGTGGGCTCAAATTCCTTGTCCTTAGATGAGAAGTTTGGGTTGGATGATCTCTAAGCTTTCTCGCGAGTCTAAAGGTCTCCGATTCTACTGAGGTTTTATACAGAAGCGCTGGGACTCGAATCTCTGTCTTCAAACTCCTATTCCAGGGATCTTTCCACAACAATTAGTTTCCCCTCCATGCTCCCTTTACAGAGTTTGAACAATTAGAAGCAAATTCGCTTTGAACGTGTTGTTCTGTAATGCTGATTTAAAGGTATTTTCCACTAGGACTCCATTTTCTTTTTCTTGTTGTTTGATAGCCATGCTTACTTATCGCCAGTGTTCTTTTTCTCATCTTAAGTTTCTCCCCTTTTTGCAGTACTCTACTTTTCCCCTTATTTAATTTAATTAGCCTTCTGTTATTTTTCTGATTCACTGTTTCTCCTCAATTCAAAGCTTATGAATAGTCTCTGCAAACTTTATGAATATTGCACTCTACTTCATCCTCCAAGTCTTCGGTGGAAATACAATACTTGAGATTTCAGAAAAGTGAAATAAATCTCCCTGAAGTACTTTCCTCATGTTACTTCCCTATGAAAAAGCCTGCATTCCATCTTTTCTACAACTCCTCTTCGTGCTTTTGAATGCAGCTGTGCAAAGGCCCATTGACAAAGGAGAAGAGACTGCATTCAGGAGTTGCCATTTGTTCGGAAAGTCTGGGAAGAGAGTAAGAAATAAAATTATGGAGGTAACTAGACTAGGTGTTTACAAAGCGGCTTGCATCAAGATGGAAGTGTAGGTCCTTGTATGAGGTCAACAGGAGGATGTCTGGGAGACACTTGTTCTGAGGATGGGGAATCCTAGAGAGAAATCTTGGCAGGAGATGTATATTTTGGAGTCATGAACATAAGGATGGTAATTGATGCCATGGGATCTCACTGGAAGGCCATGTAAAGAGAGAAAAGTAAGGACTCAGGGCAGAACCCTAAACAACTCTGACTTTTATGGGATAAACGGAGTATAAGAAACCCACAATGGAAATTTGAGTAGGAAAGATGATACAAATAGGAGAGGATGAGTGGATAACTGTATTTAACATTCATTCATTCACCTATTCAACAAAAATGTACAAAGCGCTACTTTAGGCTGTGGGAATTCAACAGGGATAAGAAAATCATGGCTGCTTTCCTCAAGTTTGAATTCTAGAGGGGAGACAAACATTAAACATATAATTGCCCAATTACTTTTTGGATAAGTGCTTTGGAAAAGGCATAGAGCTTGCATGAGAGGCATGGCAGGGCAACTGGACCCAGTCTGTGGGATTCCGGAAGGTCTTCCTGAATAAGCGGATTTGATCTGAACTCTGAAGGATGAGTGTGCATTAGCAAAGTAAAGGGACAGAGGGAGGTCAATTCAGGCGGACAACACTCTGTGTTGACAGGAAAATTAGGCATTCAAAGACTGAAAGACCAGTCAGGCAGAAGGGCAGAAAGTTGGGGGGAGAGCGACTTGAGAAGAGTCTAGTGAGTTCGGTAGACATGCAAGCTAAAGATTGTTCTCTTTATCACGTGGCCAATGGGATGTCTTTAAGCAGGAGAATAATGTGATTGTATTCTGACTTTAAGAGTCAGTGTGATTCTGGTGTTTCTTCCCTACAGAAACTGTGTATTATACCTCTTTAGGTATACTTTGTGATACCTAGCAAAGTACTCAAGTACTTTGCTAAATACATACCTATTAATGATGAAGGAAGGGAGAAAAAGCAGGCCCTAAGCTGGCCTTGGGCAGGCTACATTCTTATCCCCTCCTTTTGCTTCTAACAACTTCAAGGTTCCTTAAGCTCAAGGAAAGCTTCAGCTTTTCTTTCTTCTTCTTCAACTGATATTTGTTGAAGGGAATTCCACTGCAGCGATAGCCTTAGTTACATACATTCTGTACTAAAATAAACTAATTTTTTTCTATTTATTTTCTGCATAGAAATAAAGTATAAGCAATGTTCAATTTTTTTCCTTTATTCAATGATTATTTATTGAGCACCTGCTAGTTTCCATGCAATGCACGTGACTTTAGAAGGAGCCAAAATCGCCCAAAAAGAAAAATCGCTTCAATACAAGTAACAATTGTGTTTTACTAAAAGTCCATATGTCGTACATATTTTCGGATACTCTCAAAGTCTTTTCCAGTAAGAACTAAATTATAAATGATAGTTAAGTTTTCAGACCAGTCCAGAAAATCATATGTAACTTGATGGTAGTAACAAAAGAGCTGACTCAAGTCCTTTCCGTGTGTCTGTCTGTCTGTCATTATGGAAAGAGGTTGTATAGTGCCTCTCCTTCTTTTCTACATATGGATTTTTCAGCCCAAATTTTGAGATAGATGAGGTTTATCTTTGATTCTTCCATTTACTTTCTTTCTCTTTCATAGTGGTGTGCTCTCTCTAGACCCTCAGGCATCCAGCAGCGTGACCTTGGGACCCACTCCCCTGCCTACATGCAGCACTGCATTGAGGACTGTCCCCTTCCCCATAGATGTCCTGTCTGTTTTGACTGATGCACTCATGTCACCTGGGGTGAAAACCAAATAAATGGCTGAGGCAGAGGTGGGCTTAGAGGAAAGGAAGCTCGGAAACGTAAGGAATGCATAGTCTGCAGGGAAGACAGACAGTGAGCTATTACTTAAGTATAATTGAAATAAGTACAAGAAGTTGAGGGTGCGATGAGAGAATATAATACAGTGATCGGCCAAGCCTTGGATGTAGGAAACACTCTCTCAGTGAGGGTGACTCATGAAGGATGAACAGGAGTCTTTATGTAACGTAGAGAGATTCCTAATCTTCTATTCCAACTCCTCTTCTGTTCTCAGGTAAATTCCAGCTTCCTGTTGCCCGGGGTCTCCAAAAGCGTCATCCTCCCCAGGCCAGCTCCAGGACATGTGCACTGACAGGGTGTCAGCTACCCTGGATTGGGAGCCCCTAGGATAATCAAAGCCCTCTGCATCCATGTCCACAGCCTATGACATTCTGTTCAAGAGTCAGATTGACCATGTGAACCAGCGGCTCTGAGTCGTGTGTGTCAAGAAAACAGGCTTAGGCATTGGGTCACGTTGGGTTCAAACCCTGACCTTACCTAAAGAGCTGTGTAACTTTGGAAGCATATCTTAACCTCCCTAAGCCTCAATTTCCTCATCTGTAGAACAGGGAGAAAGAATGTCTGTCTTGTATTATGTATCGGTAGGATGATTTGACTGTAATAAGCAGAAACCCCTACTTAAACCAGCTTAAACAATAAGGAGATTTATTATCTCATAGAAAAGGCAGCCTGCCCCAGGGACACTATATCAGCACTCTGGTTGCATTTCTCTGTGTCTATTGATCACCCCCCACCTCCTCCCCATGTAGGCTTCAACCTCAGGCAAGTAACAAGATTCCAGGAATTAGACTAAGGTTCAACGTGGAATAGAGAAAGAAGAGAAACTCCTTCTTCTCATGGCTCTCTCTTAGGAGTGAGAAAACACTTCCCAGAACCTCTGGCACACTTCCCAAGTCTTTTTGGCCAAAATTTGGTCATATGCACATTCCTGAAATAGAAACTGGGAAAGGAATGGGAGGACCCTCAGACAAATCGGGGCCACCCTAACCCTGAGCGTGAGGTGAGTTTCCTGGAGCGCATGGCTTGGGGAGGTGGATCAGTGAACAGAATTAGGGTTCTGTGGAATAGAAGAAAGGGATCAGGGATGCTGAGGAGGACCCGCTATAGAGTGCGGGAAGGATTCAGTGAGAATCACATGTCAATTGCTTGTTACTAATATAAATAATTAATCAACATTAACTTGGCAAAAGGACAATGGGGGAAGTTTCTGCAGTGTTACAGAAGCCAAAATAACTGGTGCCTTCACCTCAAATCTGTGGCATTTGCTATAACAATCTACTGTACTCCTTTCCCCCAAAATATTATATCCCGTTCTATAACAACAGGGCTGGCAGTTGACAGGTACCTGGGAGCTGGACGAGCTGTGACATCTGGAAAGACCTCTAGAAAACCCTGTAGTATGCTAAGGTCAAAATAAGTCATGAACTGATAGGTGTTCATCCCTAAAGGCAGGCATCTCAATGGAAGATGCCTGGATCTCCTCCAGCATCTTAGAGACCACGCACCGGAGGTGCACTTGGGCCCTTCAAGCTGTCAGAGACGATCATCACCATGGCTTTCTGTCTCCAGCTTCCCTCTTCTGTAAACATCCACACCATGCTCCACAGATCCCTGCTACACCACCCCATCCTCCAACAACTGACCCCGAATATTGGATCCCAACAAGAGCTCCAGTAATGAATCCTTGTACAAGGGGAAGCCCCTTCATCTTAGAAATGCAAGCTCAGGACTTCTTCAGAGCCTTCTACCAGGCAAATCTAGGGAAACTCTACAGGAGAAAGCCATGGTGGTGGAGTTGGTGTTAGTTCTGAACTGTTTTAGTTCTTCTAAATGCGGTCAGCCTGACCTCAAAAAGCTGCCTCCTTGGCTCCTGCCTGATACTCTCACTTGGCAGTTCACTTCTTTTATTTTGTTTTTCTAGCCCGTTTGGCACCTTACCTTAGTTTCCACTCACTGCTTGGCCCCTGGGATTGCTGACCCAGTTTAGAATGTTTGTTTTGGCTCTGACTTTGCATTCCTCGGGGACCTCCTTTCAGTGTTCACCTGTCTGTACACTGCACCACCATTTCCAGCACTGGAAGCCCCATTCCTCTGCCCCTTCCCAACCCCTCTGACCCAGGAAGGCAGTTGCAGAAGAGAATTCTATCGTGGAGAATCTCATTCTTCCTTTCCCTCTGCCCTACGAAGGATGCTATTCCTTCCAGGTTCTGAAGAAGTGGGAGGAAAGGGATCTGATTGAATTGATTCCATCTCATGTGTGAATTAATAATACCCATTTAAGCCTTAAGCTTATATCTTAAATGTGTTTCTGGTTTTTAGAGGTAAATAAATGTAACAGTACAAAGTGAAATATTGAATATTTGGAGTCCAGGAAGTCTCAGTGGTGTAAGCCACTCCGTCCTGGGAGGTGGGATCTCCCCAAGTCTACCCTCAGCTGTACCTTATTTTTCACCTCTTTTGTTACCCTACTCCTGAATTCACAGGTCCCATAACAGTTTCCATTTTTCAAATGACTTCTGGGGTTGTCATAGTGGGGATCACAGGTATGAGAGAACACAGATATTTAGTTTTTTTGTGGGATCCGGCTGTTTTGGTAGCAAAACACATTTGCTTTAGCCAATATTGACTTTGTGTGTGTGTGTGTGTGTGTGTGTGTGTGTGTGTGTGTGTGTGTGTGAGGAAGGTGGTCGCTGGGCTAACATCTGTGCCAGTCTTCCTCTATTTTATGTGGGATGCCGCCACAGTGTGGCTTGATGAGTGGGGCTAGGTCTGTGCCCAGGATCCAAACCTGCAAACCCCAAGCAGCCAAATTGGAAGGGGCCACCGAGCCGGCCCCCCAATATTGATTCTTTACTGTTTTCCTTTGCTCATTGCAGAGGGCTGATGTTCAGAACTATCTGCGTCCAATTTCTGCCTGAACGTTTACTCCAATTATTATTACTTTGTGTTTTCTGCCTCACTCTATAGAAGAGCTCCACAAAAGGGAAATGAAAGACAAGAGGGAGAATAAATTAGACTTAGAAAGAAATAAACTAGGTTTTAAAATGTAAAATAAACGATGTCTTGAATTTTCGTAGACGTCAATTGAGGTTTTATTCCTTCCTTCTACCTTGTTGTAATGGAATGTTATGAACTGCAGGTAAGCAAGACCTGCTGCTGGCGTGATTAACTTTCACCTGCTTAACTTCTGTAGCAGATATTTTAAAATATAATGACGCTGTTAAGGTTAGTGTGCTATTGTGTTATAACAATAAATGTATATTTTGGTCTTCATTCTCAGCTCCTGGCCAGAGCTCCCAAAAGCTTTGTAATTTCCTAAGTGAGGAAGGTACTAAGAGCATCTTTCATCCTATTATTTGGCCTTTGACCCCAGTTCTCGACACAGAGCTCCTAAATCCCTTGGAATTTCCTGGATGAGAGGAGCCTCTTTTGTTCTAATGAGGCAACTCTTGGTGGGTTACTGGATAGCTTCATGATTGGCGCTGGTCACCAGAAAGACCAAGCCACGATTAGAAGCTTAGAGCTTTCAGCTCCACTCCCCATCCTCCAGGGAGGGGAGAGGAGCCAGAAATGGAGTTAATAATCAATCAAGCCTCTGTAAAAATTCCTCATCTACAGTGTTGGAGAGCTTCCAGATTTAGTGAACACATCCACATGTAGGACGAGTGGCACACCCCAATTCCATGGGAACAGAAGCACTGCGCCTGGGACCCTTCTGGACTTCGCTCTATATATTGCTTCATCTGCCTGTTCATTTTTATCCTGTTTCATATCCTTTATTATATTATAAACTGATAAAAATAAGTAAGCATTTCCCTGAGTTCTGTGAGATATTATAGCAAATTATTGAATCTGAGGAGGGGATCGTTGGAACCCCCAATTTGTATTCAAGGTGAACAGAAGTGTGGATAACCTGGGCACCCATACTTAAGATCAGCCTCTGAAGTGGAGTCAGTCTTGTGGGATTGAGCCCTTAACCTGTGGGATCTGATGCTAACTCCAGGTGGACAGTGTGAGAACTGAGTTGAATTACAGGACACTCAGTTGTTGTCAGAGAATTGGCTGATGTGGGAAAAACACATGAATCTGGTGTCAGGACTTTTGTGAGTAGAGAGTAGAGGAATAGAGTTTTTCTTTTCATTTAGTAAACTAAAGGTTAGCAGGGCCATTACCAGTGATGTCCGGTTATATGTATGAACCACGTGTTGATCCCTGAGTCAGAGATGCATATGAAATTTTGTGTGGTTTTGGAGACTCTAAGGATATAGAAATATCTGTAATTAACCCTTTACTTGCACTTACCACCAAACCTTTACTGAGAAAGCCTCTTTTACCCCTAAATCCCAGAACAGGAGCCTTTAAAATGTCTACATAGTGTGGGGGCCTGGAATTGGCCACCCCAAGATATGTCTCTTTGGCCTGAGGATTATTTGGGGCTGGTTACTTTTAATAAACTGCAGACAGGAAAGTAACTCTGAGAAGCAGAGTTTACTTACCCTTTGTTAAGAGACATTTACATTGTAAAGGAAATCTCCATCTGTAAAGGTGTTTCCCTCTCTGTACCAGGATGAAGTGGGGATGACCTTATCTCTAGAAACTCTTAATCAATGCCAAAGGCAAGGACTTAAATCTGCATTTGTTTACTGTACCTGTGTGGTAATCTCCCATGATCCACTCCCCCTCCATCCCCAACATCCTCCTTTGTCTTTAGCTGAAGATGATATTTAAGGTGGGGGCTTCAGCCATTTTGGCCAGTTGCTCAGCTTGCCTGAGCCTCTCCCATGTATACATGTTATAAAGCTTTGTTTAATTTTCCCCTGTTATTCTGTCTCATGTGAATTTAATTCGTTCTCTGGCCAGAAGAACCCAGAGATGGTAGAGGAAATGTCTTCCTCCCCTACAATAGACAGTTCTCTCAATCACTGCCAAGACCAAGTCATTAGTTACAATAACTCTAGATGTTTTTATAAAACTGATTAATAAAAGATTTGAATATATAAACATATATAACTTCCTGCAATATGTAAGACCTGTATAACTCAGGATATGATGATACTATGGAAGCCTGCAAAGGAAACAGGCCTGCTTTGGGGTTCTATTTGGTGTCCAAATACGAGGATACTGGAACATAACCAAACTCCAGAAAATTTCCATGAGCCAATGAACTGTTTTCCAGTGACTACTCAGGACTAGCGATAGTGGGCTGTACATGAGGCCAGAGGTTTATATCAATATCAAGTTGATATTAATATCAATTTGCAAGTTTGTTTCAATTAGATGAGCTTTAAGTTTGAGAATAAGCATATTGTTGGTATAGGATGTTTATCTTCCTTCCTAGAGTGATATTAATTTTGTTGTCTCAAAAAAAAAAAAATGGATGATTCCTGGAACATTTATCTATTTACCATGGCAAAACCAGGAAATATGTCTATTGACACTCAAAATAAGAAACATACTTGCAGCTAGAAAAAAAAAACAATAGAAAAAAATAGTTTCCGAAATTGAATACCTTTCAAATGTTTATAGATTCTTTGTTTAATCTGAGCCACTGACAATAGTTAGCCAAACAGCACAGCACTTCTTATTTTCTGTTTGAGAAGCACAGACTGAGAAGAGCCAAAAGACTGAGAAATTACAAACAACTATAAAACTGCCCTCTTTTTTCCTAATTAAAGAGTAGGCTAGTCTGATTCACAAAAGGGCCTGAGTCAGAGAACACTTTATAAGAAAGGTAATTTATGGCAGCCCTTGACAAGGATAGGAGAATGAAATTTAAAAATTTTTCAAAATCAAATATAATAAAATAGAGACATTTGTAAGGCATTCGTTATTTGTATAAAAGCTACTACTACATTGGTTTCTAATTTTTCCTTTTTTGGAAAAAATGCATGTGCCATAGCACTCAGCGACTAAACGTTCCTTCATTGATTACCACTGGCAATATGGTCCATCTGGAATGACACCAAATTGCAGATTAGTAGAGTCCAAATTAATAAACTGTGTTGGCTTTGCCTATACATATCAGAGATATATCAGTTTGGAGGATATGTTTTTAACTTTCTCAGAAAACGAATTTACAGTTGTATGACAAAATGATTGTACATTTCTAAACGGCCACCAGAGGTCTACTCACCACTACAAATATTCGAGGCCGCGCTACTGAAATGTGAGCCACAGAGGATCAGTGTCCCTGTTGGTAGAAAATATGCCCTCCCTCAGACCTATTGAATCAGAACCTGCATTACAACATCCCCAGATGAGTTGTAGGTACAATAAAGTTTTGGAAGCTCTGTTCTAAGTTATGGGGAGAAAACATTTTATGTTCTATTTATGATCAAAATTAAAAGATTTTAACTCAGAGGATCTTGCCATCCAGTTTGAAGCTCAATCTCCTGTCTTGAGATTGGTTGGTTTTTCATAAAAGCATGACAGCTTGAAAACCATTCTCTCCTTAAAAGCACTCGCCCTACAGTGTTCCTTTCAGGACACACTCTAATCCCATAAATTATAGTTGTGAATCTTCCTTATTTAATCTCTGACATAGGTTTTTGGAACTCCAAAAGTTCTTAAGTATTACCTAACACTAGCCTAAATCTTCTCATTTTACAGAAGAAACCCTTGGGCAGGGGATTTTCAGAACATGATGATCTAAATGAGACTCCCTTCCCCTCCACTCCCAAATCCAAGAGAGTTGCCTTTCAGGAACCAGGACCTATGGTGGATATAAACGAGGCCTTGGGTTCTTGGTAAGGACCCTCCCTCCCCACTTTTTTCTTTGAAGAAAAAAATGGTGCTGAGCTGGGCGAGCTCAGAGAAAGGGGCAGGGCTTGTCAATCAACACATGCACAAGCCTGCAGGTAGAGTGTCCACTCCGTCCTACTTGAAAGTGCCAAGATTTCCTAAAGGGACAAGTCTTCCTTGCCATGGGCACTGGGAGAGCCCAGAGTGACATAAGAGCGGGGATGCTTCCTCTAGGTGCCTCAGTGGGGCTATGATCAGCCTCTCTACCAAGCTTACAGGGAGGAGACCTCTTGGCCTGAGAGTTTCCTGATTTTTAGATTGGTACAAGAAAATAGGTCTCCAGTTGGCCAACAGAGAAAAATAATCATGTATCTAAAGGTGTCCAGACCCAAAGAGAGTACAAATAGATACAATAATCAGACCCAGTGGAACAGACCTGCTGGAGCAGACAAATGGGTTCCTAAATAAATGTTAAAAAGAGCGCTTAAGAACAAAACTGCAGAAGAACAAATAAAATAAAAAGACTTCGTAGGGCTTTTTTAAACCTTAGCAATTCAGTAGATGAATCAAGAGGGTGGATGGTGACTGATGAGACTTGTATTAGTGGCCTGGAAGATTGATGACGATCAGCATCACAAATCACAGAGGAAAACACACAAAGAGACAGAAATCACGAGAGATTTGGAAAATGAATGCAGGATACCTATCACTGGAATAGCAGACATTCTAAAAGAAGAAGAAGGAACATATGAAGCAGAAGAAACAATTTTAAATAACTTAGGAGAAAAGTTTCCTAAGCCAAAGAAAGACCTGAGTTTTCCGAGTAAAAAAGCTCAGAATTCTTGGCTGGATTGATAAGACAAACAGACAATTAAGCATATCCTGGTAAAACAAGTTTCCAGGCTTTTCCCTTTTTGACTGTCTTTGGACTTCTTATCTGCAACACAGGAAGCTAGAGGACAGTGGACTTGTATCTTTAGGCAACTGAAAGAAACCTCCAAGAATGCTATACTAGGCATTTACCATTGTTTAGCTGTTAAGGCAAAAGGAAGATATTCAAGGACATACATTAATTCAGAGAATAAATCACTGTGTACCCCATCTGAGGTAAATACTCGAGAAAAGGACCTTTCCAAAGACCAAGTGAACTGAAACAGAGACTTCAAGATGGGGAAAGGTAAAGTTAGGAAAGAATTAGAGTTGAATAATGCATTGGTCTTATAAATATGTCATTATATATAAATGGATAAGGATAGAGTATATGATGTCAGTCCCACATGTGGACCCTGAAAAGAAACAAATAAACAAAGAAGCAAATATTAAGTGAAATTCTGTGTTCAACCATTTCAGCAAAACCTTGAATTAAGAGTGCAAGAGGAAGTAAAATCATTCAAGAGTTTAATGAGGGATGCTTTGGAGGAGGGAAGAAAGGGTAAAAATGAAAGAATTCTAAAGATTCCATTCCATTTGGTTGATCGTAAGCAAAACATGGAGAAATCAGAAGGAGGAAATAGTGGGTCTCAGTGGGAGAAACAGCTTTGAAATAATAGAGCAATAGAGGCATTTGGTCTGATTTATAGAATATGAAAAAGCCAGGTCATTAGTTGAATGGCATATGATGGTAGAACTCCTAAATTAACAAGATGAAAATGGAATGCATAGCAACGTCATCACACCAGCAAAAATAAGAAAGGAAAAAGAGGAAAAAGTACGTGTTTGTCATGTTAAGTAAGAGCTCTAAGGTAACAGTGAAGGAATATTTAGTGTTTCCTTTCTTCCGCATTATTTTGATTTATTACAGCATTCTTTGTTTACCTTCTTAAATTTAATTTTTAGCTCATATATTTTCATCTTTTTAAAAATATAAGCATTTAAGGCTTTTTTTTTTGTTTTTTGCTAAGTATAGCTTCAGCTGCAATACACGAGTATTGATGTATAGAATTTTCCTTACTTTTTAATTCTAAGTATTTTTTTAAGAAGTTGAGACTTCTTTTGACCCATGGATTATTTATTTTTAGTTTCTAAAACCATGTTTTTTTTGAGAGGTGTGGTGGGGGATTAACTTTTTGGTATTTGTGTCTATTTTAATTGTGCTGTAGTCAGAGATTGTTGTCTATATGAAATAGATTTTAACAATATTTGTTGAGAGTGATGTCAGCAACATGGTAGAGTGAGCTGTTCCTTTTATCTCTCTCCTTTCAAACTACAAGTAAATGGACATTCATTGATAGATGGAGGATACCCACACAGTACAACAAGACTTCTGAGAGACCTGTGAAGCTATACATCTGAATGTGGATGAAGTATCTCTGGGGAGGTGGTGGAAATAGGTGAGCACTCTCCAGCCCCGCAGCAGCCCTGTGCACATGTGTGACTGCTCTCCTGGCTAGAGCACCCATACTACCACTGCAGCCCTGAGGGTGGGAATGCACCTCAGTGTGACCATGGGAACAGGTGCTGGCAGCCCTGAGCTCCCACATGATTGCTTTCCCATCTGATGGGAGAGCCCACAGTGCTGCTATGGTCCCAGGGAGTGGCCCAGGTTTGGACCCAGTGAGGAGGCCCCAGCCACCAAGCAAAATGGCTGGTGTAACCTAGGAAGAGGCGGTGGCAGATCTGCGTGCCCGAGAAAACGAGTTCCAAGCTGCTGCAAACACCCATAGTACTGCTGTGGCTCCAAAGGTGAGAGCACACCTTGGTGGGACAGTGGGAGTAGGCACTGGCAGCCCTGAGCCCTTGTGTGATCACTTTCCCATTTGGTGGGAGAGCCCACGGTGCTGCCGCAGTACCAAGGAGTGGCCCAGGCTCATACAAGAACAGATGCCAGGGATTGCAGTGGGCTCAGAATACACAGCTCCTGCTCCCCACCCCTCGGTGGTGACAGGTGGACTCTGGAACCAGATATTATCACTCTGTGAAGGCACAAATCCAACCCATTGAATAGTATGAAAAAATATATTAATACTCCAGACAAGAAGGAAAAAGACAAACACCCAAAAATAAATCCTGAAGGCACAGAAATTTACAACCTTAATGACCCAGAATTCAAAATAGCTGTCATAAAAAACTCAATGAGTTACAAGAAAACTCAGAAAGGCAATTCAATGAATCAGGAATAAATTAATGAACAGAGGGGATTCCTCACAAAAGAGATTGAAACTATAAAGAAAAACCAATCAGAAATTTTGGAGACGAAAAACAGAATGAATAAGATAAAGAAAAATCTGGAGTCCTTAAATAACAGAGCTGATATTATGGAGGACAGAATTAGCAATCTAGAGCACAGAAATGTAGAAATGCTTCAGATGAAGGAGGAGAGAGAACTACGACTAAAAAGAAATGAATAAATTCTCCAAGAAATATCCAACTCAATTAGGAAATGCAACATAAGGATTATAGGTATTCCAGGGAGAGAAGAGAGGGAGAAAGGAACAGAGAGGTTGTTTATACAAATAATAGCTGAGAACTTCTCAAGCCTGGGGAAGAAGCTGGAATGGTAAAAGAAGCTAATGGAACTCCTAATTACATCAATGTAAAAAGACCTTCTCCAAGGCATATATTCTTAAAACTGGCAGAAGTCAATGACAAAGGAAAAATATTAAGAACAGCAAGAGAGAGGAAAATAACCTACAAAGGAACCCTTATCAGGCTTTCAGTGGATTTTTCAGCAGAAACCTTACAGGCTGGGAGAGAGTGGAATGATATATTCAAAGTTCTGAAAGATGAAAACTTTCAGCCAAGAATAGGCTATCCAATGAAAATATCCTTCAGATATGATGAGAAATAAAAACTTTCTCAGATAAGCAAAAGCTGAGGGAGTTCATCACCACAAGATGCCCCCCCACACACACACACACAAGAAGTAATAAGAAGGCCTTCATACCTGAAAGAAAAAAAAGAAAGAAAGGGTTTACAAAGCCTGGAACAAGGAGATAGGCAGACAAAATCAGAAAATTGCATCTCTCTATCAGAATAGGTTAGCAAACACTTTAAAAAAATATGATATTAAAGATAAAGGGAAGGTAAACATCAAGAATAGCTAAAATCACTTCATTTTAGCCACAAATTCACAACACAAAATGGAATAAGTCATGACAAAAATAACTTAGATGAAGAAGAGGAAAGGGAGGGAAACTTCTTAGACTAAGGAAATAAGAGGCTATCAGAAATTGGACTATCTCATCTATGAGATCTTTTATACAAACCTCACAGTAACCACTAAACAAAAAATCAGAACAGAGACACAAATGATAAATAAAGAAAAAATTGAGAAAACTATCATAGAGAATCACCAAACTGAATTGGTGGTCCAAAATACACAGGATGAGAAACAAGGGAAATACAGAACAACCAGAAAACAAGTGATAAAATGGCAGAATTAAGCCCTCATATATGAATAATCACTCTAAATGTAAATGGATTTAATTTTCAAATCCAAAGACAGAGAGTAGCAGGATGGATT
Organism: Equus caballus; assembly: GCF_041296265.1. NCBI lineage: Eukaryota > Metazoa > Chordata > Mammalia > Perissodactyla > Equidae > Equus > Equus caballus. The sequence continues at coordinate 33,896,727 of NC_091710.1, read as the reverse complement.
AAAAACAAGACCAAAAAATATGCTGCCTCCAGGAAGCACGTCTCAGCTCTAAAGACAAACACAGGCTCAGAGTGAAGGGATAGAAGATGATACTCCAAGCAAATGGCAAACAAAAGAAAGCAAGTGTTGCCATACTTATATGAGACAAAGTAGGCTTCAAGATAAAACAGTTAAAGAGAGACAAAGAGGGGCAGTGTATATTGATAAAAGTGACATTCCACCAAGAGGACATAACTCTTATAAATATATATGCACCAAACACAGGAGCACCAAACTACATAAGGCAACTATTAACAGACCTAAAAGGAGATATTAATAGTAACACAATAATAGTAGGGGACCATACCACCCCACTTACATCAATGGATAGATCATCCAGACAGAAAGTCAACAAGGAAATAGTGGAATTAAATGAAATACTAGAACATATGGATTATATATATATATAGAACACTCCATTCAAAAACAGCAGAATACACATTCTTCTCAAGTACACATGAAACATTCTCAAATATAGCATATGAGGGGAAACAAGGCAAGCCTAAATAAATTTAAGAAGGTTGAGCTCATATCAAACATCTTTTCTGAACATAATGCTATGAAACTAGTAATAAACTACAAGAAAACAGCTGGGAAAGTCACAAAGATGTAGTGACTAAATAACATGCTACCAAACAACCAATGGATCGTTGAAGAAATTAAAGAAGAAATCAAAAGATATCTGGAGACAAATGCAAGTGAAAATACACCATACCAAATCATATGGTATGCAGCAAAAGCAGTCCTAAGAGGGAAATTAATAGCAATACAAGCTCACCATAATATAAAAGAAAAATCTTAAATAAACCATCTTAAACTACACCTAACAGAACTAGAAAAAGAAGAATAAACAAAGGCCAAAGTCAGCAGAAGGAGGGAAATAATAAAAGTTAGAGTAGAAATAAATGAAATTGAAACCAAAAAAACAGTAGAAAGGACCAATGAAACTAACAGCTGGTTCTTTGAGAAGGTAAATAAAATAGACAAACCCTTAGCCAGACTCACTGAGAAAAAAAAGAAAGAAGGCTCAAATAAATAAAATTAGAAATGAAAGAATAGAAATTACAATGGATACCATGGATAAATACAAAGGATTATAAGAGAATACTATGAAAAACTATATACCAACAAATTGGACTATCAATAAGAAATGGATAAATACTTAGACTCATACAACCTTCCAAAACTGAATCGAGAAGAAATAGAGAATCTGAATAGACCAATCACAACAGTAAAGACATTGAAACAGTAATCAAAAACTTCCCAAAATATAAAAGTCCAGGACCAGATGGCTTCTCTGGAGAATTCTACCAAACACTCAAAAGAAGATTTACTACCTATCCTTCTCAAACTATTCCAAAAAATTGAAGAAGTTGGAACACTTCCTAACACATTTTAAGAGGCCAACATCACCCTGATCCAAAGCTAAACAAGGACAGCACAGAGAAGGAAAATTAAAGGCCAATATTGGCTGATGAACATAGATGCAAAAATCCTCAACAAAGTATTGGCAAACTGAATACAGCAATACATTAAAAGAATCATACACCATGATCAAGTGGCATTTATACCAGGGATGCAGGGATGCTTCAACATCCACAAATCAATCAATGTGATAGATCATGTTAACAAAATGAGGAATAAAAATGATATGATCATCTCAATATATGCAGAGAAAGCATTTGACAAGATCCAACATCCATTTGTGATAAAAACTCTCAATAAAATAGGTATAGAAGGAAAGCACCTTAACATAATAAAGGCCATATGTGACAGACCCACAGCCAACATCATACTCAACAAGGGAAAACTGAAAGCCATCCCTCTGAGAACAGGAATAAGACAAGGGTGCCCACTCTTGCCACTCTTATTCAACATAGTACTGAAAGTTTTGGCCAGAGCAATTAGGCAAGAAAAAGAAATAAAAAGTATCCAAATTGGAAAGGAAAAAGTGAAACTATCTTTGTTTGCAGATGACTTGATTTTATATATAGAAAACCCTAAAGAATCCATCAGAAAGCTATTAAAATAATCAACAACTACAGCAAAATTGCAGGATATAAAATCAACTTACAAAAATCAGTTGTATTCCTATACTCTAATAGCAAACTAACAGAAAAGGAACTCAGGAATATAATCCAGGGGCTGGCCCCATGGCTGAATGGTTAAGTTCATGCGCTCCGCTTCTGCAGCCCAGGGTTTCACTGGTTCAGATCCTGGGCACAGACATGGCACTGCTCATAGGGACATGTTGAAGAGACATCCCAAATGCCACAACTAGAAGGACTCACAACTAAATAAAATATACAACTATATACTGGGGAGATTTTGGAAGAAAAAGCAGAAAAAAGAAAGATTGGCAATGTTGTTAGCTCAGGTGCCAATCTTAAAAAAAAAAAAAAAAAGGAATACAATCCCGTTTACAATTGCAACAAAAAGAATAAAATATTAAGAATAAATTTAACCAAGGAGGTGAAAGATCTATACAATGAAAACTGTAAGACATTATTGAAAGAAACAATGATGACATAAAGAGATGGAAAGACATTCCATGCACATGGATTGGAAGAATAAACATAGTTAAAATATCCATACTACCTAAAGCAACCTACAGATTCAATGCAATCTCAATCAGAATCCCAATGACATTCTTCATGGAAATACAACAAAGAATCCTAAAGTTCATATGGGGCAACAAAAGACCCTGAATTGCTAAGGCAATCCTGAGAAAAAAGAACAAAGCTGGAGGCATCACAATCCCTGACTTCAAAACATACTACAAAGCTACAGTAACCAAAACAGCATGGTACTGGTACAAAAACAGACACACATATCAATGGAACAGAATTGAAAGCCTAGAAATAAAACCACACATCTGTGGAAAGCTAACCTTCAACAAAGGAGCTAAGAACATACAATGGAGAAAGGAAAGTCTCTTCAATAAATGGTGTTGGGAAAACTGGATAGCCACAGGCAAAAGAATGAAAGTAGACCATTATCTTTCACCATACACAAAAATTAACTCAAAATGGATTAAAGACTTGAAGGGAAGATGTGAAACCATAAAAAACCTGGAAGAATATATAGGCAGTATGGTCTTTGACATCAGTTCTAGAAGGATCTTTTCAAATACTGTGTCTACTCAGGCAAGGGAAACAAAAGAAAAAATAAACAAATGGGACTTCATCAGACTAAAGAGCCTCTGCAAGATGAAAGAAACCAGGATAAAAAAAAAAAAAAAAACCCACCAACTGAGAGAAAATATTTAAAAATCATATAACCAACAAAGAGTTAATCTCCAAAATATATAACGAACAACTCAACAACAAAAAAAAACCAAACAACCCCATGAAAAAATGGGCAGAGGATATGAACAGACATTTTTCCAAAGAAGATATGAGATGGCCAATAGGCACATGAAAAGATTTTCAACATCACTAATCATCAGGGAAATGCAAATCAAAACTACAATGAGATCTCACCTTACTCCTGTTAGAATGGCTATAATTACCAAGACAAAAACCAACAGATGTCGGAGAGGTTGTGGAGAAAAGGGAACCCTCATACACTGCTGGTGGGAATGCCAACTGGTGCAGCCACTATGGAAAACAGTATAAAGATTTCTCAAAAAGTTAAAACTAGAAATAACATATGACCCAGCCATCCCGCTACTGGGTATATATCCAAAGAACTTGAAATCAACAATTCAAAGAGACTTACACACCCCTATGTTCATTGCCACATTATTCACAATAGCCAAGACAGGGAAGCAACCCAAGGGCCCATTGACTGAGGACTGGATAAAGAAGATGTGGTGTATATATACAATGGAATACTACTCAGCCATAAATAAAGACAAAACCATGCCATTTGCAACAACATGGATGGACCTTGAGGGTATTAACTTAAGTGAAATAAGCCAGACAGAAAAAGACAAACACCATATGATTTCACTCATGTGGACGATAAACAAATACATGGACAAAGAGAACAGGTTAGTGTTTACCAGAGGGGAAGGGGGTGGGGAGAGGGCATAAGGGGTAAAGGGGTATATATGTATGGTGACTGACAAATAATAATTTATAACTGAAATTTCAGTGTTATAAACCATTATGACCTCAATAAAATAAAAAACATATGTATTTGTTGATACTTGCTTTATTGCCCAAACTATGATTTTTAGGTGTAACGACCTTTTGATCAAGCGTACTTTTTCTTGCCTGCTTGATCTGTCAATTGCTAAAGAGATATATTGGAGTCTTCTACTATCATGACTGATGTGTAAATTTCTTCATGTAATTCTTCCAAATTTTGTTTTATATATTTTGAAGTTGTTTTATTGAATCTATGCAAATTTAGAATTGCTACATCTTCCTGGTGAATTGTGACTTTTATCAATATCTTCATTGTCATTAATGCTTTTAGCTTTAAAGTCTCTTTTATCACTTACTACAATAGCTATCCTCCTTTCGCCTTTGTAGGATCTGCTTGGCATATCTTTTTCTACCTTTTTTTGTTCAACCTTACTGTGTTCTAAAGTGTTAAGCTTCTTTCTTATAAACAGAATGTAGCTGGATTTCTAAAAAGATCTGGTCTGACTATCTTTATCTTTGAACTGGAGATATTAGTCCATTTATACATAATGTGCTTGTTATTTTGTACTAATTGTCCTTTTCTCCCCCTCGAGGCTTCTCTCTCTCCTGCTCCTTTCTTGCTGTCTTTTGGATTAAGTTTTTGTTCCATTCCTTAATATTTTCCTTCTAGTATTTTTAAGTGATACAATGTTTCCAATTTTTAGTTTTGACCTAGAAAATATAGCATGCACATTTAATTTAACAAAATGTAAAGTTAATCAATATCTTCACCCTCTTCCAAAAAATATAAGAGCTTTTCTTTTATTTACTTTCCCTCCTGACTTGTATGCAATTTTTGTAGAGAAATTTAGGCATTACTACTATTACTTTATCAGTCAATGTTAATTTAAATGTTCTTTGTTCATTTCTTGTATCTTAGACTCTTTCTGGAGTCATTTTCCTTCTCTTATAAGGAAGTTACTTTAGAGAGGGTCTGTTCATCATGACCCCTCAGTTTTTGCTTATCTAAATATGTCTGTCTTTGTTCCTTATTATCAAAAGAGAGTTTTGCTGATATGCAATTCTAGTTGAATAATTTTTTCAGCACTTTGAAGCTATTATGCATCGTCTTTCTGGCTCTCATTGTGCTTGCTGTCAACCGAGTTGTTATTCTTGTATAGATTTGGTGACCAAATGCTCTCATTTGCCTGGCACAGTCCCAGTTTATGCTTGCTGTACTGGTCTCATTTTTGGTTAGCACTCTCTGTCACTCCTGATTTGGATGATAAATTATATGGTTAGCCAACTAACAGGCAATCTAGCCTTTCCTTCTGGCTAATTTTAAGATGTCCTTTTTCACCTGTGGTGCTCTGCAATTTTGTTACGTATCATGGTGTTGAATTTCTTTCTTTCTTTTTTTTTCCTTCTCCACTTAGGATTGCTTGGGTTTCCAGAATCTAAGACATGGTTTTTCTAGCAGTCCTAGAAAATTCTCAATCTTGTCTTTCCAAATACTTATCTTTCCTCCTTTCTCTCTAGTCTGTTCTTTAGGAAACATTAAACATATTTTAACATTGACTGACTGTACTCTACTCTCCAGATTTCTTAATGCTCAGATTTTCCATTTCCCTGTTTGTGCTATCATCTGGGTAATTTCACCAGCTCTATTTTCCCATTATCTATTATATATCCAATCATTGAGTTACTAATTTCCAGTTTTTCATCTTAACATATTCATTTGGTTCTTTTTCAATTCAGTCTGGTCAATTTTCGTAATCTCATGATATTTTCATTCTTTCAATTTGCCTTTTTTTCCTTTAAGCATACTAAACATACTTATTTTATGCTCTTTGACAATTCCCGTATCTATCATGTTTGCATATCTGAATCTATAGTTTCTTGTTTCTGCTGAATCCTGCTCATAACAGCCTGCATCCTGCTGTCTCATCTGTGGGAGGAAGGTCTGGTTTAGAGTGTGAGCATTCTAACAGTGGTCTGGGAACACTACTCACTTAGGCACTCTACCAGTTCAGCATCACTTTAAGTTTAAAGTTATGGTTTTTCAGACCACACAGATAGTAGAAATTCTGGCCTTGAATATCTGTTAGTATGGTCTTGTGGTTAGGCATTTTCACAGGAGAGTTTTTTTCCTGCCTTCTCTTAGTCTAATGACAACCAAAACCAATCCAGGCAGGTCTGCTCACTGTCTTCCTCTCCCCGGCAAGTTCTTTCTCGGTTCAAACTGAGCATGTCACTCATGGACGTGGAGCTTTATGAAGGAGCTCTCATACGGGATCTCTCAGGATGTTCAAGCTCTAGGCTTTGTCTCCTGCTCCTGTGTGTGGACTCTTAAATCCAGGTTCTAGGTCACCAGGCCACCAAGACACCGCCAGGGCAAACTTCAGTGCCGGTGCTTGCCCCTTGGATTCAAGATTTCTTTTCATTTCTGGACACTGTGGATATTACCTTACTTTCCACCAGCTAAGCCAAGTGTAAGATACATCTATCTAGCAATCAATCATCTATCTATACATACACATAGGTTTATGTGAATACACATCTAGCATTTTTAGGAGAGTTATATTTAAAGAGGTTTATCTGAATATCTTGTCCGCCATTATTACTAGAAATGGGACTGGTCTGTGTGTGTGTGCGCGCACACTTTTTGCCTTGCTCAAGGAAGTCTAACCCTTCGCAGGGCCTTACCTTGCTGCGTGAATGATTTCAGTGTCCCAACTGGGCTGCCTCGACCGCGTACCCCTCTTCTACTCTATCCTGACAGCCTGAAAGCATTCTAAGACAGATTTTTGCTTTGACTGGATTTTTGTCATATCCAGTAGCAAGAATTTGACTGCATTTTTGTCACATCTAGTAGCAAGAATTCAGAAGCTATCTTCTAGTGGAAACATAAGATGAGAATCACATGCTTCACTGGATTTCTGGGCTGCTGAAAAATTTAATAATTATACAACCAATGAATGCCTGCCAAATACAGAAATAAAGGCAGGAAAAGAAAAGAAAAGGCAAGTATATGTCAATAACCTAAAAAAGTAGAAATCCCTAGGTCTTGTAGGACGCTAGGATATTGATCATTGATGACTGTTTATAATGAGTATTAGATAACTTTAAAGTTACACTCAATGTAAGGTGATTTGATGTCTAGTTTTTATAATGGAAAGAACCTTCTGCCTAAGTGAGCCCCACCCTTGATTAAGGAAACATCCTTCAACTCCCAGAGACCCATATTCAATGGCAATTAAAGCATAAGAACAATAGTTTCTTTAAGGAAGTAATTGTTTGAGGTACATTAAAGCTTTATTCTTTACTCTTCATTCCTTACTTCATTTTCTTACTGTTTGTTCTAATTTTCACACTTTCTTCAGAATCCACCTCAGAGTCTTCTTTTGATCAAGCTAATTATGTCACTTACTTTTTAGAAACATAATTCTATGTGCACAGCTCTGTCTTCATTTCCAAGCAATATTTATTACATTTTCCTCGCTTTCTTGAATCATATGTTGTAGTGTGCCTGTCTTTGGATGACTTTATTCAGAAGAAATTTGCCGATCTTTCTCCGAGTGTCATTCAGTATCGCTCCGTTGATTCGTTTGTGTTGTCATTCCACCGCATGCCTGCTATAATTAATATTCAATCTAGGACATTAAGGAAAGAATTTTTAGCAATTTAATTGCCTCAAATCAAGTTAAGAAATTATTGTGGGTAGGTCTTGGTTTCTTATCTGACGTACTTGATGCATGGCAGGATAATTCACTTAAACACTAAAATATGTTTTTTCACTCTGTTTCCCCCAGTGTTCATAGAGGCTGGATGCTGACCCCTTGTCTCAGGTGCTCTGGGCAGGGTGGAAAGCAGAAGCTAATGGTGACAACATCTCTACCTCACTTTTATGAAAGTTCGAGTTCACTGAAGACAATATATTCTGTGTTCCAGAGAGGGAAGAAAGAGACTCTGCTGTTATTGTTGCTATCGTTCTTTCTGTCCTCCTTCGTTCCTTCCTTTCCTCCCTCTCTTCTTCCCTCCCTCTCTTCCTTCTTCCCTTCCTTCCTTTCCTCCCTCTCTTCCTTCCTCCTTTCTCTTTCTTTCTGTAGTGAGATCATGAGGTCCAAGCATAATCCTAATTCCCCCTAATCTTCGGCAGCCCATCTGGGGAAATCCTTGTGGTATAACTAGACACCTGGGCTTCAGAAAAGGACAAGGAAGCTCTGCTTGGGCTCAGCGTGAGGAGCAGCTCACTTCCAGAGACCACAGGCTCAGAGGATTATGTGATCAGGGGCAGCAGTAGGGGCTGGAAAGCATGCGTGTCCTTCCTTCTGAGTACCATGCAGGCCTCCTGGGCTCTTGGTGTCTGAGAGAGGGGAGAGGGACATTTGTAAAGATAGAGATGGAATTTTCTGCTGGTCCCCTCAGAACGGGAATCCCAAATCAGAATTACTTTAAGTTAAAGTAAAGAAATGGTTGCATTTCTTATATATATGAATTTAGGTTTATAAATACACGTCCTCCACAAATACCTATATAGAACAGCAGCACTGTACTGGCCCAACTTCTGTAAAAGTTTTGAAGTTCTTGATGCAAAGATACCTGCAGCTCACATTGATTCTATTACTGTTAGTAATTTATAGTGTCCAGGCCTGCCGAATAAGCAAAAGTTCAAATTTGACTTAGGGTAAAAATCTCACCTCGTCCTTCCTCCCACTCATACACCCGGCTGGGGCTGCTGAGGGCTGACCCCTTGAAACGGGCAAGGTGGTCATTTCCTCTTTTGTCTCCTCCTCCCATGCAGTTTATGACACTGTGGTGTTGTGGTTTATAATAAGAAATATAGATCTGATCTTTCCGGGGTTCTAGCGCAGAGCTCTTGAAAACCCTTGGAATTTCCTAAGTGATGTGGCTTTTGTTGTGTTAATAAGGTGACTTTCAGAAAGCACTTAAGGATGAGGGCTGGTTGTGGGGAGAACCAACCATGTGATTGGAGGGTTGGAATTTTCACTCCCACCCCCTCACTTCTAGGGGCTGGAAGTTGACTCAATTTCCAGTGGCCAATGGTTTAGTCAATCATGTGATGTGATGAAGCCTCTATAAAAACCCCAAAGGCCAGGGTTCAGAGAGCTTCCAGGTTGGTGAACAGGTGTACCTGGAGAGGGCGTGGAAGTTCTGTGTCCTTGCCCTGCACATTGTTCTGTGCATAGCTCCCATCTGGCTGTGCCTGAGTTATATCCTTCTATAATAAACTGGTAATCTAGCAAGCAAAATTGTTCTCTGAGCTCTGTGAGCTGCTCCAGCAAATTAATCAAACACAAGTGAAACGGGCAAACAGTTAGCCATTGGTGATTAAGTAGCAAGGAACTAAAGGTTTTTTTCCTTTTTACAATTATTGCTTATAACTTTTAGCTGTTTAATTTACCCATTGTTAACTGTGCTGTTTAGCCAATATGTTATCCGGCTCCCACTAGGGTCCTATAGATAACATCTCCCTGGAGCCTGGGTCACCATGGGAATGGGTGTGTGAGCTGTTTTTCAGGAATTAGAACCCCTTGTCCACTTCAGCCCAGTTGAGACCACCAACCCATCAACTGGGCCTGCACAGATGTCCGATAAGTGACACTTTGATGTCATGAGGCTAAAAACTCTGCCCTCAAATCATGCTAATGCCACCATTTTGTGACCATGCCTCCTATGAAGAGGCTTGAAGTCACTACACTTGCGCATATCATCAATCACCTCTCCTCTCCTCACCTCCAATCACCTATCTCCACATTTCAGACCACCTTGCCCCCCTACCCCATAAATATCCCTGAGTCCCTATTTTCAGAGAAGTAGATTTGAAACTCATGCTCTCGCTTCCTCACCTGGCTGCCTGGTGAGTAAACCCTCTCTATGCTGCAATCTCATTGTCTTGGTGTTTGGCTTTCTGGGTGGAGGGCAAAAACAAACTTGGTTCGGTAACACAAGGCGGGGAGCAGGGTGGTGGGGGGCGAGCGCTGGAACCTCCAATCTACAACCAGTTGGTCAGAAGCACAGAGAACAACCTGGACTTGTGATTGACATTTGAAAAGGACAGGGCAGTCTTGTGGGACTGAGCCCTCAACCTGTGGAATCTGATGCTGTCTCCAGGTAGACGTTGCCAGAATTGAGTTGAACTGGGGGACACCCAGCTGGTGTCTGAGAATTGCTTGTTGGTATGGAACACTCCCCTCCCCCCATTGCAACTGGTGATCAGAATGGTTTAGGCCCTATTGGGCTGATGCAGGGACAGCAAGAAGTAAAATGTGGTGGAAAGTTTTCACTTGAATGGTTGTCCTAAGATGGTTTCACTCTCTCTGAGTCCAACTCATTCTCTCCTGGGGTACTTCCGAGATTTTTCTGAGAATCTTTCCCAGGGATCAGAAAATGTTTTCCATAAAAAGCCAGGTAATAACTATTTTAGGCTTTGCAGGCCATGCAGTTTCTGTTGGCCAACTACTCAGCTCTGCCATTATAATGCCATAGAAAGTATGTCAATGAATGTGTGTGGCTGTGCTCCAATAAACCTGTAGTTACAAAAACAGGCAGCCAGCCTGCGGGCCACAGTTTGCTGATTCCTGATCTCTCCAACCTTGGGCAGCTCTCACTTATGGTTCCCTCGGCCTGGGCAAATGGAATTTATTTTGTGGTTGCCCACTCCAGTCTCAGGCTTTGGAAAGAGCAGAGCACCTCCAGCTTCTCCTCTCCTGAGGCCGGTGCTTTTCTAGAAGCCTCTTGCATAGGTTCTAAGGCAGGTCTTCGTTCCTTCTGTTTGTCGTGGATGCACCAGATCAGGTGCATGAAAAACACTCATGAATTATTTGCTCCCCGAAAAAACTGAGCAGCCAGGCCCCAAGCTGTCAGTCTACTTGACTCTGCCATCCAAACAGCTAGCCAGGCAGTTCTGGACCTTAGATTCCTCAGCCATGAGTCAAATCCAAGTCTACTCCATCCGTCTAGATGCCGGGACAGGAGTTTTCTGAGCGGTCCTTTGAAACCACCCCCTTGAGGTAAGAAGCAGGCATGGGTGGGACTTGAAACATGTAAGCAACAATCTACAAGTAAATAATCTTCACAAATCCCCTTCGATTTCCAACAATGCGACCTCTTTTAACCCTTACTGTAGGTGAGTCATCTGACATCCTTTCAAATTTCCATTGAAGAGTCGGTCTCACAACTCAGCTGGAATATGGCGTCTGTTGTCTTCATGCCTCAGACAAACCGAGACACAAAGTGCCCCTTTTCCCATTGTGTGAATAAAGCACCCGTCCCGGGACTGTGCTCGATAATTATCAGTTCCTGTGTTTCTCTTCCCTCCACCTGAATTCCAGTCCCTCAGTGAGTCTCCAGCTGGGCTTGTCCATTTCTATAACATAGATTTTTATTTTTATTGTAATGAGAATCTAAAAGGTGTGATGGACACACACAATAAATTAATGCATGCATGTTCACAATCTCATTCTTTCCCCCACTGCACATTTTAAATGGCAGAGAGGGGCTGCCAGAAGGAAAGAAGACAGGTTTGAGGGGAGGAGGACAAAAAGGAGAAAGTGCAGAACAGCTGTGAGAGAATTGTGTGGATGGAGGAGGGACATGGTGCGAGGAGATGGGGAGGCTGCTGCCATGGAGATTTTGGGGAGGTTGATGGGGAAGAATTTTAGCATGCTTGGCTCTGTGCATGATGCACTCATATAAAGCATTGAACCCTCCTTTGAAGAAAACCTGTAAGAAATATCTATATTCCTCTTGGAAGTTTCTGGAACAGTCTTCTTTTTTTCCCCTTTGTTATTGTTGTTGGTGGAGAAGGTGGATAAATACAAGTATTGTTACTTGATTTCAGTGCCCACAGAGGTCTTACTAATTACAAGTCATCATTAGGTAGGGTAACCTTATGGCCCAGTTTACCCAGAACAGGCCTTATTATTGCCTCTTGTCCCAGCACGATAAGTAACAACACATTCTTGCACTCTCAAAACTGTCCTCATTTGGCTGATACATCATATGGTCACTCTTCCTTTGACTGACAGCTTCTAAGTTCATTGCTCTGCTTCTCACTGCTCGTATTGCTGACGATTAAAGTATGTTTTATATTACGAAAAAAATAGAAGTCATTCATTATTTCTATTGACAAAAGCAATCTGGGACTTAAAAAAAATGTTCAGAGAATTAGTGACACATTTGATCCTCACAGTCTCCGGAAATGAGTAGTAATTTAATTAGCTGTGTTGCAAAAGAAGCGACAGTGACTCTACATAAATGTGGCCCAAATGTTGCCATGCTCACCAGCCTGGATACACTTTAACATCCGTAACCCGGGGAACCCCTTCTGCCCACACTGCCACACACAGGCAGTTCCCTGCACTGAGACCTCCTACCCCCCTTCCTTTCAACCAAAATATTTCTAGGACTTTCCAAATAACCAGACTGTCCACATCAGTACCCCAAGACATCTGCTACATTTTCGTTTCCTACTGTCTCTCCCTTTTCCACATGAGCTGCCTACAAATGTACTTGAAGGAGCCACGTTCTTGCTACAGATGATTGAGTTGCAAGTACAGCCCAATGTCTGCGCAAAGGTGCCCTCACTCAGTGTCCCAAAGCTGCTGGTCCTCAAGGGGTTGCAGCGGAGCGCTTCCTGGAGAACTGCAGGGAAGGGCTCTCGGATGGCCGCCCTTGGTCCCTGGGTCCCACAGTAGCATGCTTGAGCTCGGAGTGTTTCATTTTCTGGCCCGTAATCCTTGTTTCCATTGGGGTCCCAACCGGGCCAGAGGGCTTGATAGGAAACTCTGTGCAGTCTCTGTTCTCTTTGTTTCCCATTTCAACCTCCTTCTTTTGCTCTAAACAAAGTTCCCAATCATATCACTTCATGCACATAGATACTTGGTGAGGCACATATAAACTTCTAGAAGTATCTGGAATCTAGCCCCATCATATCACATAAGGACTTCCTAATAATTAGAACTGTTTGACAGTTGAATGGCATGCCTGCTTAGATTATGATTTGCCCCTAATATTGGCCATATTCCAGGAGTGGCAGGATCTGGTTCATTCCCCTGGGTATGATAGAAGGAGTCCCTTCATTGAGTGAGAACTTTGATGTCAAGGCCATCAAGATACCTGCAATTCTGGGTCTGCTTTTCTAAACGTAAGTTACTTCTTATCCACTCTCATACTCAGAGATGTGAAAAAAAGATTTTTTCAATCATGGTACATTGATTAGATCATGTGATTTATAAACTGGAAAAAGAGAATGAATAAAAGATGTATTTTCTAATCAAAGCTACCCTTTTCCCTTACATGATTCTTCTTCTCCCCTCACTCTTAATTAATATTTTGGTTTGGGTCAAGATGTTCATTTTGGACTCTATCCTCCTGACTGATCTCCTTAGACCTGAATCTCAAACCCTTTTAAACCTGCACTTTGTAACAGAGCCGAGGCTGCCTACAGCAGCATGATGATGAATGAACCAGCCCCTGTGCTGAGGTGCGTGTGGCAAGGTGCCTGGTATGTAATCGCTCAGCACTCCACCTTCCCCTTCAAGGAGAGGGGGTTGTTAGGCCTTTTATCACTTCCTGGTTTTCCATCACGTACGATTCATCAGGCAGGGTAATTGACAGGATGTATACCGAATTATGAGTAATACTCTTTCCTCAACAGCGCCTAATTGTTTATTTGGTTGCTGTTGCCATACTGTTCGCATTTCTTACCAGGGCAAGAGGTTGGCTAGTGGAAAAGCTGACACATTTGTGAGGACGTGAAGTTTCAACAAAGGTTGCTATTATAATTGTGTTTGCCGAAAACTTAGGACTTTGGAGAATCAAAGAAAGCCAAGATAGTCTAAAAAGTTTTTGAATGCTTCGTTACACCCTCACATTTAAAAATATCACTTTACATAAGCTATGCATATGAAAACCATATGTGATATCCGTATCCATTTCCTCCTCTGTATGTGAAGGGGCTGTAGAGCCCCTATGCTCTCTCTCCTTCTAACAATTTGCTATGCACTCAAGCATGATGAACATGGAAATAATTAATTCTAGAAAATGTAACTCACATTGCCATCACTTAAATGTATGTGTACAAATATTTGTATTTACCTTGCAAAAACGATATAGTCAAATACTAAAATGTACACTTCCTCTCATATGCAAGTAAATTAGGAGAGTGGCTGCTCTGCTTGTGCATGGTGACATGAGAACTTTTCCAAGTGAGCCAGGTCTGACCAAGCGGCAAGCTGTTGCTTGATGCTCCTCTGCCTTCCTAAACCTTCCCTGTTGCATTCCTCCATTCCGGGTCCTGTTTCTAAGCCTGCCTCTCTAGTTTGTAACTTCACAGTGTTCCATTTTGGAATCTTGCAACTCTTTATATAGTTCTATGATCTTTTTGGATAAATTTGCTCTAAAGAGAGACAGACAGAGAGACAGAGAAATATTCTTCGTTCATTCTTTTGATCTTTGTTACCATGTATCTCTTTCTCCTTCCGTTTCTCTCCCCTTGCTGTCTCTTTAACACTGTTAAAATAATTTTATTACATAAATACATGACAAAGTGCATATTATGGTTTGTTATTTATGCAAAAATATTTAATTAATAACCAACTGGTGGGAGTGAGAAATGTTACCCTTCGTCTTTTCTCCTCTGCCCTGCAAGTTTCTATCACCATTTGAGTTACAGCACAGGATAATGCAAGGAGCCAGAGAATCAGTCCTAGGGACCAAAGTTTGAATTCCTGTTGAGTATTATTAGGTTTGACAAGTCATTTAGCCTCCTGAGGATTCCTTCCATGCCTATCCATTTCATTCATGTTATGCAAATTTAAGAATTATGCAAATGTAGACACATAGACATGCACATATGTAGATATACATACATATTTTTATGTGCTCATATAGTCACTACAAGCTTCATTTTCTTCTTTTGCTTTTTTCAGTATAGATTCATAGAGATTTGTGTTGCCCCAAATTTTGCACAGCTAAAGTTGATTTGGTGGAGTATAGTAATATTATTTTTCATTTTGTTTTCGAATAAACAATCAACATCGGGAAGTGGAGGTGTGTGCAAGGTCTGTAAACATGTGTTCTCTGTGCGGAAGATGTCAGGTCTATGCTAACTCTCTCTTGTGTACAGAGATCATCTCTAAATCCCCTGAGTGGCTGTGCAGCTAAAGTTTAGAGTCTCTTAATCTTGTATTTGATGCTAAACCAAATAGGCCCTTAGGGAAGAATTAAGAACAAGCCAGACAGTATGAAATTCTTATTTTGCTAAAGTTGAACAGTATTTTTTGCCTTAGGTACAACCAGGTAAAACATCATCGGGTTAGCTGAGCACACTGTCTACACGCACAGCCTCTACAATAAAGTGACCTAGGCATACAGATGGACTAAAGAGATGAAATACTTTTGTCTCATCATTTACCCTTCAGAGTATGGCCCTTTCAGAAACCAGAATGTCATTCAGATTAACAGATAAGGTCGTGCCACCAAGACCACAACGAATCGAAATCGGGGCGGGGGAAGAGATGAATAGCAAATCTTGACCTAAATGCCATGAACTTTCTTTTTGTATTCTTGAGTCTTGGATTTTGTCCACAGAAACACTAATATTATCCAAACAATAGGAAATGGAAAAGATTCATCCGTAATTAGCAAGACTTAAAGGAAACAAAACCAAACATGAATTCCTAAAAAACTGATTTTTTAAACACCAGTTCTCCTTTGGGTTGATATTGTGATAACGTAAGATATGTTCTTTCGTCCCAGGAAAATTACTCTTCGTGAACATGTTTTTCAGCTAAACCACAAATTTTGCCTAAAATCTAAGTTACAATGAAAACAACTCAAATACTGCTCCATAAGTCTAGATGAATTTTTTTTTAATTGGAGGTTATATACACAGTAATCTCTTGTGTTTGTTGCTCTTGCCAGAGATTTTTTTCAGGGATTCTTTGGAGTTTATTTTTATATTTATTTGTGAATAAGATTATTTCTCTTTTTCTCATGTCTTCTGTTTGGACACAGCTCTGCTAGATGCTTCAGTAACTGCCAGGTCCCACCATCGTTTCCAGATGCTACAGCAGCTTTTATGTGGAACGGGGGTTCTGGCTGGGACCTGCTGCCTCTCCTGGATACCATGCTGGCTGCACCGGGTGCCAGGCCAACCTTCTGCTGAGCCCTGCCAGGCCCCTGGGTGCTTCAGTCTCTGCCATCCTGCTGGCACCATTGCCTCCCACAGTTTACTTTCACCCCAGACACCCTGGAGCCCATACAGCAGGTTCAGATATTGAAACGTCAGGGTTGGGCTGGAGGGAGGGATGCTGAGATGCATAACGATCCTTGGAAAAGAGGGAGAGAACTCTTGACTCCCTTTGTGTGCTATGCTCCGTTAAAGTGGTCCAGAAGCTGGGCAGCTTGAATCCAAGTGTTTTGTGAAACAGCTATATTCACTTTATACTATTACTCTACTTACACTCTGTTCAATACAAGATTCAGGCATGAGTCCACAGGCTGGACCAGGAGAGAGATCTGAAAGATAAACACAGCCATCTTTTTCCTGGATGACTCCATCTTTAGTCTTGTAAGAAGCAGGTTGGCCTGCCCCTCTTTCACTTAGGACCAGTTTTATGTATGTGTGTGTTTTTCTTCTCCAGGAGTCATTTCGGTTTTCATGTAAATAGATTGCTATTTCCCAGGCCGTGCTGAGTCTCAAAGTTGGATGTACTTCAGACTTAAGCTGGCATGACACTCCGTATAATGCAACCATCTCTGGTGAGAACAGGAAGAGAAGGAGGGGAGAATTTTCTTAAACTGCTTAAGTAAGCTTGTTCATTGTACACTTCTGTTATAACATATGCAGACTCTTAATTCTTATCCATTGCATATAGCCTTAGGTTCTTTACCTGTCTGTGCCTCAGTCTCTCCATCTGTGAAGATAGTAGTATTCCAACTCATAGGGCTTCTGGGACACTTAAAGGAGTTAATAAATGTTTCATGCGTAGGAAAGGGCTCATATGGTGACTGCTATTTAAGTGTTAGCTATAATTATTGTCCTAGCTTTTTCTAATTCATTTGGTCATATCCTGTATTTCATTAGCTAACTTAGTGGTTTTCACAGGTGACCTAAGTTTGCTTGTTTTTCCCTTTCTCTTTTTTATTTTTGTCTCCTTACTTCCTGTGTGAGGATTTTCCTTTGAAACATCCTTCCCGCTTTTGTTTAACACTTTTGCTAGGAGTCCTTGTATGGTTGATTTCTCATTCAGTTTTTTCCCTCCCACCCTAGGCAAAAGGGGAAGGGAGGCAGTGCTTAGGAGTCAAATCAAGGGCAAGCAGGATTTGTGACAAGTGAGGCCGGATCTGGGTGAGAGGGATGTATTAATAAATCACCCCAGAGGAGGAAAGGAGGGGGGCCTGAGAGGAAAGTGTGCCACGCTCCCTACACCCTCCTCCACGTTCAGGGACTATCTGGGCCTTGATGGAGAGTCAGGAAATGGAAGTCCCAGTCCTGGGCCCACCTACCCTGTACTCCTGTGGCTTCAGCAAACTCAGGGCACCCTCAGAGCTGTCACTCTTCAAATGCAACGTGCTTCTCAAATCTGGACCTTTGTGCATTTGTCCAGGAATGAGCACCACTTCTCTCTTTGGGAAAACTGTACTCCACCTTCAAGACCTAGCTCACAGCGTGGTCCTAACCACCCTCTAAGCAGCCTCGCTCCACCCCAGCTCCCTAACAGGGCCTATTCTTTGTTCCCATTCTTCTTTCCTCTCGCCACCAGCATGGCCCTTACCAGGGGTCTGCGCAATGATTCGGGCTTATTTCTCTAATGTGAATGTGAGCCCTGGGTGGGCTGGGCCTTTTCATCCCCAGGCCTACTAAGGGTTTGGCACACATGGGAACTGCTCAATTTGGTGGTGACATGACAGACTGATTGACAGAAGAGGGAAGATAAAAGAGATAAGTTGATAAGAGGGGTTAAAAAGCAAAACTCAACTGAGTACATTTTAAAGATCTTATTGGCTTTATTCAACAATTCATGAATCGGGCAGCATCTGATCTGGCAGATAGAAAGATGCTCCGAGGAGCTGTATGAAATGAAAGACTTTTATAGGCAGAAGGGGGCGGGAACAAGGACATTATCCTAGCAAAGAGCAGAGTGGCTGTGGCAAGGTCACTTTCCTTTAGGGGATAGCAGGGGTCTGTCAGGCTGATGACCTCACTAGCACTGATCAGGCGATTCCTGATTGACTGGTTTAAGACTCCATTTCAGGGAGAGGCCAAAAGTGTAATTAACTTAAGTCTCAGTTTGGTGATGTGGCACTTAGCATAAGTGACTCCATTTCGGGCCTATTGTCTTTTTTTTTTTTGAGGCAGATTAGCCCTGAGCTAACTACTGCCAATCCTCCTCTTTTTGCTGAGGAACACTGGCCCTGAGCTAAAATCCATGCCCATCACCCTCTACTTTATATGTGGGATGCCTACCACAGCATGGCTTGATGAGTGGTGCCATGTTCGCACCCGGGATCCAAACCGGAGAACCCCAGGCTGCTGAGAAGCGGAATGTGCAAACTTAACTGCTGCGCCACCAGGCCAGGCCCTATTGTCTTATTTTTAACAGAGGTGAGATTGTCCATGTGTAAAGAATGAGGGGCTATTAGAAGCAAAATTGCCTGTAAGTCCAGGACAGTGAGATGTCTCCATGTTGTAAGAAGTAAGCAAGGACAGCGGGAGGCGGAAATCGTGAGGAAGGATTCAGTGCCCTCCCTCCTGTGAATGGGGCACTTGACCAGCCCTTCCCCTGAAAATCTTCATCCACCTGGCTGCTTCAGCTGGGGCTCCCATACCTAACCCCCATGGCTCACACGGCTCAGGTCAAGTTCACGCCTCTCCGTTCACCCCTTCCTGACCATACAGTTGGCTACTCCTAGGAGGGTGAGAACGGAGCCGGGTCCATACATGTAAGGCCACACCGTGCACATCAAGGGCCAGCAAGACTGCTGACCTCCCAGCTGCCGGGGGCTTCATTCCCCTTAGCTGGACACTTTTCTTCGTGTTTTGGTCTGCTCACAGAAGTGGCTTTTTGAGCCCTTCAGAACCAGGGGCTCCTGGTTCGGCGCTCCAAGCAGTCTACCTGCCTCAGCTCCAGGTTTTGGGCCCCTCGGCTTCACGCTGTCCTGAGGCCTCAAGTCCATGATGTGCTCCCATCTCAGTAAGGCTGTGGCACCTTTGTGGAAACCACTTTCTTCCAAGTCATAGGCTGTGTTCCCCAATTAGGCCAACGTAGTCTTCTTAAAGCTGCCACATCTCATCTTCGGAGGTGCTGAGCCCATCAGTGCCATTTCTCAGTCGGTGAACTGTTCTGAGTTCCCATCCATTCTGCTGAGAAAATGTGACTCTGCAAGAGGTTGTGGGAGGATCTCTGAAAAGTGGTGCAAGTGCAGACCTCCCATTTCTCAGCTCAGTGACTAAATATTCACTGATCACCTACTACATGCCTGGGGCAAGACGCCGGCTCACCTGGTCCTCTACTGAGCAGACTCCTCTTTCCTCATGGAGGTTGATGATGGAGGCAAGTGACATCCTCCCACTTGCTCCCAAGGAGCCTGAAAAGCAAACTCATCCAGAAAGCAACAAAAAGATTCGATTTGTTCAAAGAAGAGAATGCGTGGGATTCAATGGATGAAACCTGTGCAGAGAGTCCGCCCTGTGCCCCAGAACAGAGGAGAGTGACTAACCTCCTGTTCCCTGTTGGAGGTGGAGGGCCAACATGGCTTCCCTCCTTTTTCGGCCTGGAGTGCAGTTTTATTCACGTCTAGGTGGGGCTCCTCTCTACCCTCTGACTCATGGACCTTGACAGGGAGGGAGTGTTACCTAGATGCATTCCTCCAGGCTGACCTCAGCAGTCTGCTCAGCCCTGACCTCGCCCCGGTCTGCAAGGGCACTCGGGGCACTTGTGGTTCATGACCACTGCAGCTTCCTGCCTCCCCCTCAGGCCCTCTCTCTGTGAGTAGGCAACTTTTCTGGGAACTTGCAAGTAACACCTTCTTGGAGACCTTCACGCCTCCACACGGAGGGAGGCCGGTGCAGGGCAGCAAGACAAACCCTCACGGAGAGGAATCCGTGGGCCAGGAAAGGGAGATCATCAGAGCAGTACTTTGGGGGTTCCATTCCACAGTTGGGATCATTCATGGAACAACAGGACATAATCTCAGCCCTAGGCACCTCTGTGGTGCTGCTAGGGGAAAACAGGCTGCTAGGGGACCCTCCCTTCAGCCAGGCTGGGAAGGACACTAGGAAGGCAAGATGTGGCTCTGCGGAAGGGGTGGGTCGGGGGGTGAGTCCTCCCTATCTTCATGAGTCCAGGTGGAAAATCCCGGGACAGGTAGGAAAGAAAGAAAAAGCAACGTCTGATGTAAAGGGACTCATCGTTAGGAGAAAACTAACATCAAAATTCAAGAAAGTCTCTCCTTCAGTGAGCCATTTGGCCGCCTTGAGAAAGCCTTAACTTCTTGGAGAAATGCTTCAGCTAAACACAAAGACTGTGGATGGATATTCCAGAGGAATGCTGGTGAGAAAGAGGACAGGATAGAGGCCCTTGTTTAGAGACTTTGATTGCAAATGGTAGCTGCAGAGGATCTTAATCATTCATGTATTTAAATAACTTTAATCATAAGTTAAAAGAATAGTCACATCCAGTCATTAACAGTTTATCTTGTACCACCTCATATGCCCCCAAACACGGCCCTCAGAGCACCCACGAAAGACAGGAGAGGCCAAATCAGATGCCACCCCAGGACCACTGACCACATGGAAGGCAGTGTCAGAGTCCCCCTGACTAGTGTCCCCCTGTGAGTCAGGCAGCCTGGGAAGGCCTCCGCCTTTATCCATGGTCCTCAGCTCAGTCTGGCTAGCGTTTGACAAGAATGGTCATGTCCAGGGCCTCATTAGGTTGGAGTGAGCCAGTCATCTGAGACAAACCTCAACATACTGCCAGACTGTCTAAATGAAGAATTGTGGGTAAAACTTAACAGGAAAAATAAATCCCCGAATTCCCAAGGTAAACCTGAAGGTAAGGTGCTGAGGCTGCGTTAATGATAAAGTTCTCTAACATCTGTGAAAGGGCAGACATCTCCACTGCTAAAAAGACAGAAGCAGCAGTCACCGGTTTTTTAAAGGGAAATGGCCTCAGGAGAACCACAAAACTGGAAAAGACGTTCCAGATTGTCTTCTACTGTAAGCCCTGGGCTAAGTTTTTCCCAAAGAGATTTTAGATGGACTGATGATGAAAAAATGAACATATTTATAAGTGATTACTAGCAGTGAGGTGGAGCTTGAGAGACAGAAAAATAAAAGCTGTAGTTTTAATCAGGCTTTAAGGACCTGCAAGTGAGTCCTATGCTTGAGTAAAAGAACCAGCTCATGGTCTGGAAAGCTGCCCTGGACGCTCATAACAATACCTTCCCCTGCCCGCCACAGCCTGCATTTCCTGGCTCTCTACCTCACCAACTCCTCCTACCTCGTGCAGTGGAGTCCTTACCTCGGAGAAACACCTGGAAGAGCAGAGGCCACAGTGGAGGCCAGTGATAATATCAAGAACCACTCCTCAAAGACCCTTCTCCACACGCTGCCCCGGTGGAAGGATGGTACATGGGTTCTTTCGGCACAGGCTTTTGAGGGAAACGAAGGAGGATTCTAAGCTATGAAGGCCAGTAAGATGAAATCTTTGTTAGGAGAGTAAACGAAAGAAGGATTTTCTGGAAAACAATTTGCAATACGAAACAAGACGTTTAAAATGTTCATATTGCCTCAATGATTCTTTCCCAAGAAAATTATCAGAAATGCCCCCTCCCACACATAAAATGGGCAAAAATTAAAATTAAAAAGCCTGGCCAGGCCAAGTCCTGTGGAGGAACTTGAATTCTCATAGGCTGCAGCTGAGTACTGTATATATAATTGTACAACTATTTTGGAAAACTTTGTGGCAGGTTCTAAAAAGTTAAACTGACATTTACCCTATGACCCAGTCATTCTACTCCTAGATGTTTACCCAAGAGGAAAGAAAGCATATGTCCATACGAAGACTTGTACATGAGTGTTCTTAGCAGCAGTCGATGAAACTAAAAACAACTCAGATGTCCATAACTGATAATGAATGCCATGTGGTATATCCGTACAATGGAAACTGATTCAAAAATAAAAAGGAATAAACTACCTATATACATAACAACAGAGATTAATCTCAAAATAATTAATGCTGAGTCAAAAGGGTAGGAGTTCTATGATTCCATTTATATACAATTCTAAAAAATGTACATTAATGTATAGTGAAAGGAAGCATATCACTGGCTACTTGGGGATGGGATGAGTGTGGGATGGGATGAGTGTGGGATGGGATGAGTGTGGGATGGGTGGGGCAAGACTGGAGGAGGAGTTATAGTGGGTCACAAGGAAACTTTTGGGAGTGACGAATATGTTCATTAGCTGGATTGTGGCATGATTTCATGGGTGCATACTGTAGGGGAGGAAGAAATTTTCCTCTCCCCTTCTAGGTCCTTCTGGCTGATCTAAGAATTAAATTGACATGAGACAGAATAATAGGAGAAAATCAAACAAAGTTTAATAACATGTATACATGGGAGAGATCCAAGAAAAGTGAGTCACTCACCAAAATGGCTGGAGCCACTACCTTAAATACTATCTTCAGCTAAAGACAAAAGAGGATGTTGGGGGTAGTGGTTTGGGACTTCAAAGGAAGGAAGGCAATTTACATGGTGATAGAGAAGCAAATGTAAAGAGATGTTTGCCATGCCTTGCAGAGACAATGGAACATAGAGAGGACTTTGATCAAATGGGCCTTGCTAGGTTCCTCCCTGTCTACCACACCTAGTTCATGTTATCTATGGTGACAACTCCTTCCTGGAATGGGGCTTCTATCCTAACTTCTTTTAGACAGCTAGGGGGAAGGTCAAAGTTTCCTCCTGAGTCTTGCTTTCTTAAAAATATTCAGCCCAGGGGCCGGCCCCGTGGCCTAGTGGTTAAGTTCGCATGCTCTGCTGCAGCAGCCCAGGGTTTCACTGGTTTGGATCCTGGGCATGGACATGGCACTGCTCATCAGGCCACAGTGAGGCGGCATCCCACATGCCACAACTAGAAGGACCTGCAACTAAGATATACAGCTATGTACCAGGGGGCATTTGGGGAGATAAAGCAGAAAAAAAAAAAAAAAAGATTGGCAAAAGTTGTTAGCTCAGGTGGCAATTTTTAAGGAAAAAAAAATTAAAAAAATAATCAGCCCTAAATAATCCTCAAGCCAAAGAGACACATTTTGGAGCGGCAAATTCTGCTCCCCTACAATATATATGTCAAAACTTACCAAATCTGAAATTTAAATATGTGCAGCTTCTTATATATCAATTATACCTCAAAGTAACTGTTAAAAAATAAAATGTCCTTTCTACCCTTGCCTATCTTGCATACTTTTAATTATCCCTCAAAATTCACCTCCAATATCACTTCCTCTGTGATCTTTCCTGGTTTCTCCTCTTCCTCACTTCGTAAGGCAAAATTAGCTTTTTCCTCCTCTGTGCTCTTCCAGTACCTTAGCTCATATTACCATTATAGTTCATATTTTATAGTTCATAGTTCTAATAATTTTTGTTGTCCTTTCTTTTTAGCTATACTGGGAGCCATTCCTGTTGATAGTCTAGTCAACATTAAGATGCTTAGAAAGGTTTATGATAAAAATAACATCCTAAAGATTACGTGACCAACACCATGAGCTCTTACGAGGAGGGGTATTACAAAAACCTAGTAAATAACTCATAAAGAAATGCATAAAGCTATTGTTTAACTAAAGCAACTCGTCATGACATAAATTTATCATGCCTGGCAAAAGCAGAGGGAAACGAGCAGTTTAATTAACGTAATAATAAAAGGAAAGCTGGGAATAGAAAGCTTGTCTTGGACTTAGCTTTTGTGTAATTATCTTAAAAAATATCTTCCCTTCAGACTGCCTTGTGCAATTAAAACATTGATTAGAAATGAAAAGTTATGAAACACTTCATTTTTTTTAATGAGTCCAGCCTAAAAGCTAGAGAAACTATATAAAGCTCCATCTACTATCTAGGATTTGGACAAGGAAAACTATAAATCCAAGATCACAATTTTCCTTTAGTAAACTAAATCTTTTGGGTGACCTTGGAAAGACCAATTAACCTGCTCACTTTCAGTTATCTCATTTACCAATCTAATAATCTAAAAGTCAGAAGACAGAAGTAGACAAGTTTATCCCACCTCAGGCAAGTCAACTTCTTAGAATTCAGTTTCCTCATCTTTTAAATGGGGACAGCAGGACTTGCTGTCTCTGAATCACAAATAGGAAAATACTTTAAAAACATCAAGCATGACTCGGCAATTCCACTCCTAGGTCCATGCCCAGAAGAGATGAAAGCATATGTCCACACAAACACTTGGACATGAATGCTCACAAGAGCTTTATTCATGATAGCTAAAGGGTAGAAACAACCCAGATGTCCATCAACTGATGAATGGGCAAATAGAATATATCCACACGATGGAATATTATTTGGCAATAAAAAAAAGGAGTACTGATATGTTACAACATGGATGAACCTTGAAAATATTATGCTGAGTCACAAAAGAGCACATATCATATGGTCCCCTTTACATGAAATGTCCAGAATTGGCAAAACTATAATGACAGAAAGTAGATTATGGGAAAAAACTAGCGATCAGAGGCATGACCATGTCCCCCGTGACTTGGGGGGACATGGGCCTCGGGGGAAAGAGGTATTGGGAGGTGATGGCTAATGAGGGGGTTTCTTTTTGGAGTAATAAAAATGTTATAAAATTGATTACGGTGACAGATGCAAAACGGTGAATATACTAAAAGCCATTGAATTGTACACTATAAATGAGTGAATTGTATGTATGTGAATTACATCAAAAAATGTTATCAATTATCTCCAAGTTGTTAAAAATAAAGCATTTAAATGATAATTGAGTATTACGCTTAAAGATTGAGGATCTGGAAATATGAAAGGTGTACAACAACACTCGTCAAACTTTAATGTGCATACAGATCACCTGGGGATCTTGTCAAAATGCAGTCTGATTCAAGTGGTCCTGGCTGACGCCTGAGATTTTGCATTTCTAACAACCTCCCAGGGCATGTAGATGCTGCCAGTTTGTGGATCATGTTTTAAAGGATGTTAAGAATGAAGCCTTTTTCCTTGAAGAAATTGCACAAGAATTGGTGAGACAAGGCAGCCAGAAAATATAGATTAAAGAGGACACGTTTGAGAGAGGTGTGTGTGCGCAAACTTGAAGTGCTATACAATTTTGCGAGGATTATCCAAGTTCCAGTGCTTAGAAACTCTAAGCAAATGACCATAACTTCTTTCAAGACCTGACTCAATGCTAGCTCATTTTGGCCATTGTTTCCTGACTATCCATGTCTTTAGCCAATAATCCTTTCTTTGCTTCTATCAGTCACATGTAAAAAGTCACGGGGGACATGGTCATGCCTCTGATCGCTAGTTTTTTCCCATATGGCTACCCTGTTCCTTACCAAGGAGGCTGGACAGGTGGTTCACAATTGAGAGTCAAGGTCTTACCTGGTGTACAGGTGACTTCGGGAAGCTTTCTGCCATTATCATAGCTCTTGGTAACGGAACAAAGCTACACATTCTTATCATTCAAGAAGCTATGACTGAGGAAACTGCTTAGGGCTCAGAGCATCAAACAGCAATTGCATTACAGCTCAGTGACTGGCAGACAGAAGACATGGCATTTCACCCCAGGATTGTGGCACATCACATGTTTCATTGACTCTTGAATTCAGACAAATTTCCTGAGGAGCTCTATGGATGCAAGAAAGAGTTAAATAGGAAGATTTATATATTTCTACCTCTTCTGTAACATTTATTTATTTTTGCTGAGGAAGATTCACCCTGAGCTAACATCCGTGCCAGTCTTCCTCTATTTTTCAGTATGTAGGCCACCAGCACAGCATGGCCACTAACAGAATGGTGTAGGTCCACGCCTGGAAACCCAACTCGGTCCTGTAATATTTAAACAAAATTCTGTAATATTTAAACAACAACAACAAAAATCTAATTTTAGCATCCCTCAAGATCCCAGATTTTACCAAGAGCTGGATGTTACCACCTCAGGTAGAAGGTTTAAAAGAGGTTTCATGACCTCTGTGGTGCACCCAGCAGCCTCTGCACACTTTGGAGATCTTCGGTTCCTGTCCGGGTCCTCATATTTTCTTAACTTCCTCTGACCCTTCTGGATGATGGGAGCTGGGAGAAAAGCATAGCAGCCACAAATCGCCCTGCCGCAGAAAGAGCCCACTGCAGTCAGCCCCTGGCTCGGGATGCAGGGAATATAGTCGTTCTCAGCCAAAGTAAACACTTCCTCATCTGGGAGGCCTGCTGAGTGACACGCAGCTTTTGATGTAGACATCGCTCCCCAGAGAGCTGTTTGTTTGGAGGCGGGGGGGCAAGGAAGAACTTGTCCACTGAGAGGCAGTTTTAATCCCATTTGTGCTTCCTGCAATGTGATCCTCATGAGTTTGGGTAGACGCGATCACCCTGGCACCTGAAAAGGAAAGTTGCTTCTGAAACCAGATTCTTCCTGGCAGAACCCTGGCATGCCTTTATTAGGGCTGATGAAATAATCTGCTGGGGATTTAGCTCACTGTCACAGACGTTTTTCTGAGCAGAAGTGGATAGAAACCAAGCAGAGGGCTGAACTCCACCAAGTGTAGCTGTCACGGACGCTGGGACGGGTTTGTGAGGTGTATGGATCCTTTATCCTAGAAAGATGGAGAAATTCTTTGGAAAATGGAATTCCTGCCGTAAAAACGTAACACCGATAAGCAGCTCAAAAGCAAGGCATCCTTGGGCCATTGCCAAGAAATAGAAGTGTGTCTTAAAGCGAATGCAAATTTAAGGAAACCCAGAGAGCAGAACCCCACATAATGGAATTCTTACTCAACGGTATTCCTTTAAAATCACTGACAAACATTTCAATGATTTGCAAACTTATGTACGCTTATGGATTCAGGTGGTTCTCATCAAATTTCAGCCTAAATTTTAGTTCAGCATTGAAGAAAAATGTTAGGGAGTCACACAAGATTCTCAAGCTTTTGCTCCCTGTCTGCCCGGGGAGCCTCAGTTTGGTGCAGAAAATGGAATTTGGTGTTTTATAGCGGTCTGGTAAAGAAACCACACTGCTTTCTCTGTCCAGCTGTCCTGCTTGGGGTTGGGCACCAGCCTGACAAGCCTGAGGGAGCGAGACTCCTCAGGAAGGTGGCTGTGGAGTCACAGCAGTTTCAATGCAGGCATGCTGCCCAGGGGCCAGAAGCAGAGCCTGGCACAGGGCCTGGCATGGGGGGAAATGGGCACGAACCTTGGACATCCCCCACGGGTCCAGCTGACAGGCCCCACAAGCCCCCATCATAGGAGAAGCTGGCAGCTTGGCAGGGCACTGGCCTGGGGTGAGCAGATGACCCTGGGTTGGGAGAATGTTCTCCCTCCGGGCTACGGCAGGGGACATCATCACTCTGGGAGTGCATTTAGGGTAATTCAATGGAAAATGGTTCCAATAAAACTGGTGTGCATCTCTTACTAGCCACCTCATCACTACACATTTGAGAGGAACATATAGAGTTTGTATGACATGCCTAAGAAAATTTAAAATGCCCCTTTGCTTTTAACTTTTGATATTAATAATGGAGTACGATGCAGTCACTATTGCAGTGAAGCCACTCTGGACAGCAAAAACAGACAGCAGTCTTGGTGTAAAAGACCGAGGCTTTGGGGATTCCTGTGTGAAGGCAAGTGCACCATTCTTCAGAAGCAACAGCAGTGGCTGTTGCGGAGGACAGAATGCTGGCTTTGAATACAGACGACTTGGTTCCAGCCTGAGTCCTCTCACTCAGGGGTCATAGGGACTCTCTGCCAAGTCCCTTGGTCTCTCTGCGGTTCACTGATATGCTCTGTACTTGGCAATGTTGTAGGAGTTCAGAAGGTTGGTGTGAGACAAGGGGTGTGAAAGTGCTTTACCCACTGTAAGGCCCTGTGTGATTTGTGGGCACCATTTTTCCTAGCAGTGGTGGTAGTCATCAACTATAAACCATGCATCATCATAAATGACATCAACACATTTATTAAGTGCCTACTGTATATAAGGGGCTAGGGAATTGGGAAACAAAGTAGTTTCAGCCACGGTCACCGCCCTCAAGGGGCCCATAGACTTAGTGAGAAAGAATACACTGCATTGCCACTCTTATTATAATATGAAAAAAATCAGTACTTGCCTCCCCAAGAGTGACCCAGGAGTGAGTCAAGAGTGCAGGATCAAGAAGGCCCCGGGAGTGAGAGACAGCGGAGGAGAAAGGGACACTGGCTTTCACAGGCAGGGTAAAACTTGAGCTGAATGTTGAAGGACAGCTGGGATGTTGAGCGGTCCCCAGTAAATTTGATCACACACGCGGTACAGTGGTGACTGGCAGAGAATGGAAGTTCTGGGTTTACACTACACTACACCGACCAATTCGTCTTTGCAGACCTCAATTTTCTCTTAAAATGTCAACTACCTGTCTTGATTCCTACTTAAATATATCAGAGAAATGTTGTCAGAAGGTAAAATAATATTTCAAATACCAGGACTCCAAGTCTTCTGGAACAGAGAAATCAGGTAAACAAAGAGACTACTATTATGTCATTCATTGTTTTCCAATGTTTTCATTAGACGCCCAACTAAAATCTTCTGTTTATGCAGCCCAGGGAGTCTATGAATGAAAGGTTGCCCGTATTAAGGCATTCCTTTCTTGGAGCTCAGACCACAGGGTACGTGAGTGAAACTAGACAAAGGCCCTGGATTACATGGCCAGTTTCTGTGCACTAAAAGTTGGGGTGTCGGTTTACAGACACACAGACACCAAACGGGGCCGAGCTGAAGCCACTCTCAGGGCTTGTGGCGTGCTCTTAACAACATCACTCCAGGAATATTAAGTGTTCTTTCTTTCCCTTCACGGTAACTTTACAGGAAACACAAAGGAGAAACTCCAGACTTTACAGGGCCTGGCCCCTGGAAGGTGATCATGCCGACCCTCTAGCAAATTGCTCCCAGAGAGCAGCTCCCAGAGGCCTGTGCTCTAGTGAAAAGCCCTTTTATGGGAGCACTTGTGAGCTGGGTGTTGTTTAGAAATGATTATCCTACCGAAAGCATAGCTGCAATCCCAATGTAACAATGCCCTTGGTTTTCTTCATTCCAGTGCTTTTTCCAATGGGCTGTTTCCTTTTCAGAGTTGAAACAAAGGGGGCTGTCCCGTGATAAGCCAGGGCTCAGAGCTGGCGCAAGCGGGCCTGGCTGCAGGATGAGGGCTGCCATCAAATGGGTGATTCATAGCTGGGAGGAGGCTGCCAGCCCCAGCTGCAGGCGAACAGTCGGCCCTCGCCCAGAAGGCACTCTCTGCTCTGCGCCCTCCTGAGCCTTCTGTGCTGGGAGCAGAGCTCCCACCCCCCACTTCCCTCCCCCAACCCTCGTCTCCACATGGAACTGTTCCACTGGACAAAACACCCAGCGAGCTCCTTCATTCTATCCATATTCAATCAGGTACTTGAAACAGCACATGACTCATGTTGGACTCAGCCAAGACCAACAGCATCAGGCCTCTTTTGTTTAAGAGTTAACTCGAAGTTCCATAAACCATTTCAGTGAGTGGAGTCCTTGTTGCTTACATTGCTGCTCTCTCAAGTCAGGGAAAGAAATGACCACACTGGAGCCACAGAAAAGCCAAGCCACAGAGTAGCACAATCTCTTCCTTAAACACTCTTTCTGGGGATCAGCCTGGAAGTATCTTCCTCTGAGACCTAGCCATAGTCACCAGGTTGAGTTTGCTGCAAACGATCAGTGCAGAGTTGATCAAAGAAGTGTTCAGTTTCAAGCACAAGGACCAGCAGTGTCACTCCAGAGAGGAGTAAAGACTTGAGTACGAATTTCTACATGGAACTTCGGGGTCTGCTGCCAATGCTGACTATGGTCTGGGGCAAACCTCAGGATTTCCATCTGGGAGGAAAAACAGTCCATATCTCCCAGTGGAAATAAAATGGGTTGTCCTAAGAACCAAGAGGCAATACCAGTAAGGAAGCATTCAAAGTTTAATGAATTAATGCTCTTTAAGCAAAGCAAGTGATGCTTTTAACACCTGGGTAGAGGATGATGAAACTGTGACAGTTTTTTGAATCAAGCAAGAAATCCAGTTACTGCCTCTTCGCTTTAAGAAAAGTTCTGTTGACACACTGCTAAGAGAGAAAAGCAAAGTGCTCTTGCATCTTGGATAGACTAACTTTCAAGCGAGAAAGAAGACATCTTCTTGTAGGTGCTCATTTGGGCAAACGAGATACAGGAAGCATAAAGAAATTAGTGAGTTTGTTTGCGACAGAGGGAGGGTGGGAGCAGTGTGGAAAGGATGAAGGAATGGGGGCAGAATATGGGGGAGTGATACTTCTCTGAATATATCTTTTGGAATAATTTTGGCTTTTTGTGCCACGTTATGAATTACATACTCAAAATAAATAAAACCAGTAAGGCTGAGGAGTAAGGGAGAAGAACTCTCTGTTACTCCTTTAAAAGGAAAACTGAAAATGGTCTCCATGATGATGATAATGATGGGAATCGTCAGTAAAGAAAGGGCATAAATAAAGGGTACAATTTCTAAAGTTTTTCTCACTTTTTAAAGAATTTGCTATAAACTCCGAAATGGAAATCAACACAACCTAGAGTTCAAAACTTCCTCATCCCTCGGAAATCTTCAAGAATAGAATAGACATCTAAGTGTCTATGATCCCAGTAAAGGGCTCACAAGCATGAGACTATAGATTGAAGGTTTGCCCCCTCAAATACATATGTTGAAACCTAACCCCCAATGTGATGGTATTAAGTGGTGGGACCCTAGGGAGATGGTGAGGTCATGAGGGTGGAGCCCTCATGAATGGAGTTAGTGCCTTTATAAAAGAGACCTCTGAGAGCTCCCTTGCTCTTTCTGCCACATGAGGACACGATGAGAATACTACTGTCTGTGAACCAACAAGTGGGCTCTCACCAGAGCTGGATCTGCTGGCACCCTGATCTTAGACTTCCCAGCTTCCAGAACTGTGAGAAATAAATTTCTGTTGTTTATAAGCCACCCAGTCTGTGGTATTTTGTTATAACAGCCCGACTGGACTAAAACGAATGAATCCCCTTTAGGGGGTTGTGGGAAGTTATCAAGGTTGGATCTGGGCAAGTGGTAGAGCAGGTGGTTTGTCTCTGAATCCTTCTTTCTCATTTCCTGCCCTTTCCTCCCTCCTTCGACCACTATGCTCAGTTCCCCCAACCTGTCTCCATGCCTGGGATCCCTGATAAAGCACTAAGTTAGAAGTCTGAAGAATAACCTTTACGTCCTCATGCCACCCATAAACGATTTGATAGTCCAAGCACATCCAGTGTTGAGGGCAGTGGTTTTGTAGGAAATAACTGTAATCACTTCTAGCAAAGGATCGGACCGATTTGAATCCAACATTCAGAATATGTGATAAATGTACATGTTCAAGTCCCAACTGAGATAGTCCAATACCGAGTTGGCTTGTTGGCATGCAGAAAAATCCTGAGTAAGCTTGACTTGGCTTCTCCCACTCCGGTAAGTTTGAATGGATGTAGTCAAGTCCTGGGAAGAAAGATGCAGATGAGAGAAGACTGAGCATCTAGGATCCAGTAAGGATCCAAGTTGATCATGGGAGTTCTGACCAAATCCTAGTTCCCCCTAAATCAATGATACTGATTTTGGGTTAATTTGGGCTCCTTTTCTGGGGCCCTGGAACCCACCCGTCTACCTCATAACCCTCTTTCCAGCACACACGTCCTCCTAGGACATTTCTTGCCTGGAGGAGGTCACCTTGGCTGTCCCTTAACCCCCATTAATTAGCACTGGAAAAGAGAGGAGAGTAATTTGTCAAGACATTCGCCCCTGGGACCTTGCCCCAAACATTTTATTCTTGTCTTTAATTTTTAGCAATGACATCAGCTCGTTTAAATTTTGGTTTCTAATGAATCAATTCCATTCACATCACCCTCTATTAAATCTGCCAAGCAGATTTTACATTACAAATCTACTGCTTCTAATGAGACTTAATAAGCTTATCCTTAGATCTTCAAAGATTTATGGCTATTCAGCAGAGTGGGAAAGGGCTGCCTCGTCTACTGGCTATATATTTAAAGAACGAATCTCAGAGAAGTCATTAGAGTAACATGTGTCTTCCATCTTCAAAATCTTCATAATTGTTTTGCGTACATGTGTACATCACAAAAGAGCTTTCTCCCTCCCCAGCTCTTGAAAACCAGGAAGTGTTACACAGAGTGGTAACTACAGCTCCCTGGAGCCCTGTCTTTTGAGATCTGAGCCATGTGTTATGACAAATCAATAATCCCTGAAGTGCTTATCTTGCTTCTGGCAAGGATATAACAGTTTAGATGTACGGCTTCACAACGCCTACAGGAAAGAATTCAGGAGAAGGAAAAAAAAGATTCCGCATCTTGGCACGAGAAAGGGAAAGGCTCATTAACAACAAAAATTACAAATGTGGAAAAGATATGCGGGCGACTTGACTCAGAGCTGGAGAGAAGAAAACCTGGAGATGCAAATACCAGTAGTTGGGTCTAAAGCCAAGAAAAAGGAGATGAACTCAGAGATACTAGGAGTATTAAATGCCCAGATGTTAAGAGACTGTCATCATACAAAGGTCCCTGCTTGTATCTGAAGCCCAGTCCTGTGGAATAAGCTATTGTTTCTGGACTTAATGTATTGAGTGCTGAGTTTTCTGAGACAAAGCTGTGCATCCCAGGTGTATTCTGAGGTAATAAAAACCAGTTATATTGAGCCTCTGAATTCACTGTGACTGAAGTTGTTTGCCAAACCTAATATTTGTAGCCACATGACTATTTATGGAAAAGGAGATGAATCTATGGAGATGAATGGGTGGCAATTACCCTATAGAATCTTCTTGATGGAATCGGGCTGGAATGCTACATACTTGAATTTCACCAATGATGGATGTAAGAAATTGCCTTAACTAAAAAAATGTCATCTTCTTTTTTTCAACCTGCTATTGGAAACATTATTCAATGTCGTTAAACAAGGAAATCCTTGACAAATTCCCTTTGGAACCAAGCTTGTTTCCTCCTGATGAAGTGAAGTGTTTCCTAAAATTGCACAAAGAATTCTGCAACCAGTTGCTTTCTACTTTTTCTAGGTTGGTGGATGGCTCAGATGCAAGTTTTATGTTTGATTGCTTTCATTCTTCTCAATCAGAATTTATTGCTCTAGGGCCGGCCCAGTGGCACAGCAGTTAAGTTCGCACATTCGGCTTTGGCAGCCTGGGGTTTGCCGGTTCGGATCCCGGGTGCGGACATGGCACCGTTTGGCAAGCCATGCTGTAGCAGGCATCCCACATATAAAGTAGAGGAAGATGGGCATGGATATTAGCTCAGGGCCAGTCTTCCTCAGCAAGAAGAGAAAGACTGGCTGCAGATGTTAGCTCAGGGCTAATCTTCCTCAAAAAAAAATAAAAAGAAAAGAATTTATTGCTCTAGTTTCTTCTCTTTCCATCTTTACTTTTGAGTTCATTTTGGTTCTTAAAAGCTTTTCTACAATCTCAATTTTTTTTCCTGAAGTGGGTGGCATATAAACAACATGCAATTAATTCAGAGATTTAAAATGTGTCTCTTGAGACATGTGTTTCCAAATGGCACTGCAGTCCTCTGGCAGAATATTTGTTTCCTCTCTCTCCATTGTTTATTTATTCCGAGTGAGAAAGGACAAGAAAACAAAAGACAGAACATCGAGCATGGAGGGTTTGCCTGGCAAATTCCCAGAAACAAACAACTAATAAAATAATCCCCTCTGAAACAGATAGATCCTATGGAGAATCGTGATTTCCGTGTTCAAAGACTTTCTCGCTCTTGTACACAGTTGGAAGCTGGTTTCAGTCAGTTCTTTCCTCAATGCTCAAGCCAACAGCTGAAATGCCATCTTTAGCACTGATGCATGAAAATGTGGGTGTGTCTACCTGCAGTTGGAGGCTGAAGGCAGAACTTGCAAAAGGAGTGAAATTCATATGCAGAACACCTGGGAGATTGCCCCATCCTGGTTGCTAGCCACATCCCCAGATTTCTAGGACATCCACTAGGATCTTTGCATTTGTTTCAAATTGTCCATAGTGATTATTAAGATTTTAGCAATTAATTCAAAAGTTGGAAGATGACCCTTTAGGGAGAAATGTAAGGGTCTTGGGGCTGTTTTTCTTCAAATGAGTGATGAATGACTTTTGTGCGTGTCTAGTTTTAAGGAGGAAAGATGTGTTGCTTCCTAATTCTCTCTGTGCACTTTTAAAGGCATGGTAACAGATATTGACCACAGGAGAGAGGAGGTGCCAGTCAGTGTGTTAAATGAATGAGTTTTTTAAAATAGAAACCTGAAGCTTAGAACAGCAGACAGACTACTGGTTTGGGGGTGGGAACACCTGAGTTGTATTCTTGCACTGCCCTTACCTAGTACAGTAGGAACAGTGGGCTGTTTGCCACCTGGCACCCCATCTTTCCTCCCATTTCCCTGACTGGGGAGGCGGATCTTGCTGATGGCATCACCCAGGCCCCCTTGTGTTCTGGCCCTGTTGGTCTTGGCCTGGAGATGACAGGTGGGGAACAGGAAGAGTGAACAGGTAACTCTCCATTCCAGCCCTTGTCTTTGCCTCATCATCCTTTGTTCTTTGTCTGAACCCTGCCCACACCACTCTAAGTGTTCCCCTGCTAAGGTCTTTCCACCTGAACCGTCTGGGGTGGATTCTGTTTCCAGCCAGGCCCTTGTCTGATGCAAATGGTAACCAGCTTCAGCAAACTGGTAACGGATTTGGGGCACATCAGCCGTGTCTGGATTCTTTCTGAGAGACTGCTAGGTGGGGAGAGAAGAGCGAAGACTGATTGGCAACCAGCAAGCCCGGGCCCTCATGGCCTACTGCTCTGTCTCACGAGAAGCGTAGACCAAGGACACTTCCGGTGGCCCGGACACTGTTTCAGAGGTTCACATTCAATTTTACTCACCAAAGAAACTGATGCACTCAGGTGCTTGCAGATAAAAGAGCTTTGCTCATGACTCAACCAAAAATTTTTAAACATGGAGTTGTTTTTTTCTTTTTTTTAATAACCATTTGACAGGAGGGTAAACAGATCCCATAATGTGGTAGTGAGGCCAGCGTCCAGGTTTCACTCTGGTAGCAGAACTGTCTTAGGACCTTGCACTGAACTAGAAATGTATAATTGCAGGAGAAAAGTGGGAGTACTTGGGGAGGAGGCCAGGGTGGGCAGTGACATCCTCAGTCTTTCATATTTATATATTTTGCATATATATTACATCCAAGTATGACAGTCATTTTGTACCATTTCCCGGGGAGACACGGATGTTTCCAAGGCAAGGCAGGGCATGGGGGTCAGGATGGGGGTCAGGCACGGATGCGGGAGATCAAGGGCGGGGCTGGGGGCGGCGCTCACAGGAGCTGCAGGAGCCTCAGCGACTGTAAGAGGGCTCCGGGCTCTGCGGCCGCCAGGTACTGGCAACAAAGCCAGTCCTCCAGCTCCACCCCACGCCTGCGGTCCACCGCCTTCTCGGCGAACTTCATCATCATCAGAGCCCGCTTCATGTCGATCCAGTTATGCAGCGTGCCGCAGAGCACCTCCTCGGAGGTGCCCGGCTGCTCCACCAGCTCCCGCCGGGGGCCCCACAGCAAGCACTGCAGCACCCGCTTGGCCTCGCCGATGCGGATGCGCTTGATGGGGTCGGCCTCGAGCAGCAGGTGGGCGAGCTGCTGCAGGCCGGGCGAGTACAGGGACAGGGTGGGCAGCGGAGGCAGGTCTTCCTGCCGGTAGTCCTGTTCCCGAAGCTGGGCCCGCACCTCGAAGGGGTTGGGCTGGTGGAGCAGCTCATAGATGAGGATGCCTGTTTGGAACTCATCGAACTTGCGGTACTGGGAGGCAGACACGATCTCCGGGGCCAGCCGGGCCTGGCTCTTTTTCTGCTGCAGGTTGGTGGTGCCGCCCGGCTTCTGCTTGGCCTTCAAGAAGTTGCTGATGATGAGCCGGGGCAAGTGCTTCTCACTGGGCACTCCCTGACAGGCACGGGCAGCTGGGGCATTGAGGGGGGCACTGGCTGGAAGGGTGGCAGAGGGGTGAGGGGAGGGAGTAGCAGCAGGAGTAGGGGATGTGGAGGTGGGAGGGGTGCTGGAGGTGGCAGAGGAGACATGGGGAGCTGGGGTGGCAGCGGAGAGGCCAGGGGAGGCCTGGGGAGTACAGTGCACTAGTAGCAGGTTCTCCAGGCACAGGTCTCGATGGATGATCCCATGCTCCTTCAGATGCTCCAGCCCATTGCAGAGCTGCAGAAGCAGGAAGCACACGCGCCGCTCGTAAACCTCGGGCTCAGACTGATGGCTGGTGGCTGAGTCCCGCACGAAGTCAGAGGCGGTCTGGTGGGGCACCTCTCGGGTGATGACCACCACACAGTCCTGCTCCTGGGCAGGGGGGTGTGAGGGCGGGGCAGGCAGAGGGGCTTTGGGTGCGTCGGGAGAGGTGAGCATGCTGGAGGGCACCGAGGCGACAAAGTGGCCGCAGTCCTGCTGGATGTTGAAGTGCACGGGCACAGAAGGGCTGCAGTATGAGGCCGTTTTGGGCTCAGGGGTTTTGCAGATCTGCAGGGAAAAGGAGAAGTGAGGTCAGGAGGGGGATCCATCATTCTGTTCAACAATAATGTCGGAACTTTGGATATCCACATGCAAGATGGTGAATTCAAACCTTTACCTCACACCATATACACAAATTAACTCCAATGGATCAAAGAGACATAAGTGTAAGAGCTAAAACATACAAATTTTAGAAGAAAACACAGGAGAGAATCTGTGAGACCTTGGGTTGGGCGAAGATTTCTCAGATATCACACCAAAAGCATGGCCCATAAAAGAAAAAATGGATAACCATCAAAATTCAAAACTTTTGTGTAGCAAAAGCTATCATTGAGAAAATGGAAAGAGCATTAATAGATTGGGAGAAAATATTTGCAAAACACATATCTGATAAATGATTTGTATCCAGAACTTGCAAAAAAATTCTTACAACTCAGTAATAAGAAGATAAACTACCCAGTCAAAAAGTGGGCAAAAGAGTATACTAATAGGTATTTCACCAAAGAAATACGTAAATGGCCATAAGCACATGAAAGGATGCTCAGCATCACATGAAACTCATTAGGGAAATGCAAATCAAAACCACAATGAGAAACTAATTGACACTCACTAGAACAGATATAATAAAAATGACAGATAATAACAAATGTCTATGAGAATGTAGAGAAATCCCTATGTTGCTGGTGGATGCAAAATGCAACACAGTTTGGGAATTTCTTTAAAAGTTAACATAAAATTACCATCCAACCCATCAAGAGTGGGGTCCCTGCAGAACACTATGCAGTGTGGCATCCTGGTATCAGTAGGAAGACATCCCTCCGCCCGAGGTATGGGCTGGACAAATTCTCAGGAAGCCAGAGAAGAGTTTCCACAGGCTGTCAGCCTTACTCCCCATCCCTCACGCTCAAATTGGCAGCTACCTGATGGAGGATGTGTTTGACCTCCCCTTCTTGGGGAATCTCAGGGGCAGACGCAGACCCTAACCCTCCAGGACCTGGCCAAGTTCTCTTAGCTGCCCAAGTTTCTAGGGCCACGTCAATATGCAATACCTGCCAGCTGGCAGGACCTGCAAGCTGATTTTAGTGGAGCTGCTATGTGGAAGCCAAACGCTTTCCTCTGAGGGTGAGTCAGAGCTGAAAGAAAACAGAAGGCTCTCCAGGGAGAGGGATCCGAAAGTGCCAAAGGCACCCTCTGAACTGAAGGTGGGAATAACCACAAAAGTGAGCTCAAGCTCCTCCGGGGAATCCCCACAACCGCCGCTCCAGCAGCTTGTCCCAATGACGGTGCCAGCCACCCCAGGATCGCTAGCAACACTAATCCGCATCTGGCTGCCACACAACTGGAGCGTCTTCAGCCAGAGATAATGGCCCTGTGGCAGGTCTCGATTTCCCTGTAATTATGCTGAAAAGGACCGAAGCTGGTCTGTGGTCTCCTATCTCAAAGGATCTTGTGCAACCTCAGCCATGATTTATGGAAGGTAAGGATCAGCATGTCATCCTGGAAGAAAGGCATCCTGCCTCTACCTACAAAACAAAACAGCATCCTGCAAACAATTCACAAACAACCCTTCGGGCTGCTGCATGCCACACTCGAATGATGACAGCAGTGTTTACGGAGCGCCACACTGTACGTGGGACGCATCTGGAAGTTCCATTGCAAGCACCTTTCCATGGAGATTTACTTGCATTGCAGCTATGCAAACCTCTCAGCATGAAACCTGGGATAAAAGAGTTCAGCCTACAAGGAAACTTTTAAAACGATAATTGGAGGGGTGGGGCAGTAACACATTCATTTAGCAGTCTCTCTATTATAGAGGTAGAATAGAAATGGAAGTACGTTTACCCCATACATTGCTTTCTATGACACCCGCAAAAATGACTTTGGAATACTTATCTAAAGAGCATTGTTCAGGCTCTTCCTTATTCCAGCCCATCTAACTGTATTCAGGTTTTAAATGGCAATCTTCTAGAACACTAGTAAACTAAAGGAAATTTGGGGGGGTCCTTGAGAAATAGTCTTGAGTATAAATACCAACCACTGTGTATAGACTTGTCTGCTGTGCCATCTATGGATACGTGGGAAGAGCATTACTGGATGTCCGGGTCACCCCTGTCCAGTGACGGCTTCTCGACCTCAACAGACAACTACCTAACTCTGGCATGTGTGAGGCAATACACCTACTAAGCATTTTTCACGCAGTGTCTCATTAAACCTCAAACAACTCGATGCGGTAGACGCCATGACAGAGGAGGAAACTGAGGCTTCAAGAGGTTAAATTATTTGCCCAAGATTACACAACTGAGAAGTGTTCTACAGGTCAAAAGTATGGGCTCTGGCATGACAAAGAGCTAGGTTTAAATATGAACTCTGCAAACATTGGCAGGTTCCCATGATTCTCATTATTTGTGGTAGTTAAGTTCTACTAAGTAGCCACAAGCACTGGATTCGTGAATACAATGTGAAGATCTTGCAAGCCTCAGCTCACAACATTCTCACCAACCGGCCAAATGTCACCTTGTTTTCTGTGTGCTTCTGTTGAAAGATGCCTTCTTAGTGGATACTGCTGATTCTTTAACACTGAGCTCATGGCCAACAGTACTGAAACTCGTGCCTGAACAAAGCTTACGGAGAGCTCTCCCAAAGGCACATCACCGCCTTCTTGAGCTTAGCAACCAGATAGGAGCCATTTTAAATAGCGAAATCAACAAAATAACACAAAAATGTGAAGAAAGCAGTACTGAACAGATCTCAAAAAGGACACTTGTTTTCAGTATGAGAGCTGAAACAAAAAGGCAGGGCATAGCCTTGTTCCCCCTCAGCTGGAAATCTGCATGTCTGGTGACACCAATTTCCCCCCACTCTGTGCCTGTTCAGGAACGACCACAAATCGCCACAGTATTGATTTGGGGCTACAGATAAATTTTAGCAGCGAATTCACAACTGCGGAATCCATAAATAGTGAGGATGGATGGTATTTATCCCAAAGTCTGCTTCCCCTCTGTGTATCAGCGGCAGTGACAGCCCTTCTGCACAGGGCCATGGTGAGCATTAAGGGACACAGCACAGGCATGGCTTTCAGCACAGCGCCTAGCCCACGGTGAGCGCTCACTGCGAAAGGTTGCCATGGTGACTGCTCTTGCAGGTCTGGCTGTAGCCATGCGGTGGTATGAGCAATCCAGAGCTGGCTGGCAGGTTATTGTACCAACTGGAGGATGCAGCTGCCCCGGGGCTGGGAAGTTGTTTCCAAGGATGCCTTTTCTCAAGGGTATCAAAGGCCTGGGCCCAGCAAACACTCTTGGTCAGAGCTCCAGTGGAGCTGCCGACAGTTTGCACAGAGATGTAAGTGTAGGGGCAGAGTAAATGGCCACCGGGCTGGATGCGTTTCAAATCCAGTGAGCTGGTCCTCTGGCAATACCTGCATCTTCCTCACAGCCCCGCACCAGGGAGCCGGCGCATGTTCAGGAGCCTAGGAGCCCTGGGCGGGCGCCCCCAAGATCATTCTAGAGTGCCAAGTGCCGGGTTGGAGTGGTAGAGGAGGAGGGGGGAGGTTTCTTCTTCTTCCCCACCTCCCCTCACTCCTCCGCATCTCATTTTCAGAGGGTCTGCGCTTGGGTTTCGGCTCAAGACCTTCACACAAACCTTTGGTTCGGCTCCAATTTCAAATGTTTTGCTGAGCCAACTCTCCCTTTAAACTCTGGAGCCACGGCCTCATTTGCGGCTGCAAATCTGGGCTAAGTCATATCTGTTTAAAAAAAGGGCCCAGCCGGCTTAACACAGGTCCCTAATTACTGAGCTGGAGTTCTAGTCCACTGAAGAATGAAACAGCTTCGTTTGTATCCCACACAGCCAAAGATTTTTTTTTTTGGCCACATGTTCACGGAGTAGGGCGACAAGAGCTGGCTTCACCTCCTGGCTGCTGCAGGGCGCCCAGCCCACATGCCACGGCCCAGCATTAGCGGGAGCAGGTGCGAGCCCGCTTTTGTTAATGGGGACTCGCCACCAGTGCTCCTGCTTACCGTGCACAGATGAAATGAGCTTAGCGACAGACAGGCAATGCGGGACGGGAGACCTGCTCCCCGTCCTGTGGATTTCAGATGACTGTATTCCGTCTAGATTGCGGCGCTAATGAAGAGGAACAGCTGCACGTGCAAAATGATGTTCCACAACGAGCCCGCCACCCCCCGCCTCCTGCCCCCGCCTCATTACCAAGCCAGGCGCATTTGCAAACTGACTTTGTTGTTCCCTAGACTCTCAATATTTGAAGCTCTTCTCCAAACTTCCTATCACACATTACCGAGATAGTCCTCGAGCTGCCAAGTCTCCAGCAAAGTCAAACAGGAGACCCCTGGGACTCGCATCCTTAGAGGACCAAGGCCTATCTTCTGGTTTCCTTATGGTTTAGATTTGCAATGAAATGAGGAGCAATGTTGGTTTTTAACATCCTCTGGGAAAGCCGAGTTTTCTGCCTTGTTCTTTGGAGACTGTGGCCAATTCTACATTATTATCGAAGGTTCTAGAAGGCAAGCTACACATCACAACCACTTACGGAGAAACCAAAACCCATGGCCCCGAGGTTCTGGTCCAGTGGCAGGTCTGGCGCCAGGTGGCCCCTTAGTTCTTGCATTTAGGGTCACGTCACTTTCTACCCCATGGACAAGAGGGAGTAAGCCTCTTCCACCAGGCTCTTTCCTCCTCAAAGTGGGGAGGTCAGCTGCCCCTTGACACAGAATGAACCCCCAGGGCCAGCCCAGGAGATGGTGAGAGTGACTGAGGCATCTGACTGTGGGGAGGCGGAAGGGAGGGGTCATCCACAGATGGCTCTCTCAGGTTCACTGGGGCTGGCAAAAGAGAAGAACTTCCTAAAGGCACCTCCACCCCTGGCTCTGGGCGGACGGTGAGAACCAGGATAATCACGTTTAGCTTACCAGAGGGTCCACTCACTTTGTGCTCTACCAGATACAGCACCGTCTTAATAGGAAGGGAAATGCTGGAATCGTCTCTTTTTCCTTATAACTGTGGTTGGGGGAGTGGCAGAGAAGGAGAGCTCACTAAGAAAGCAGGTGCTGGATTTAGATATAAAGAGGCAATGAAGTTCAAGAAATCCAGACTCTCATTCTGGATGTTTGCATTCTTGCGTCTAGGGCCTCCTATCCTGGCTGTATCCCCCCGGTCTTTTGGGGCCTTGATTTCTGACAATTAACTGGATCCTCCTAGTAGCCACACCCTCCCTAGTTTTTTCACAGGAAGGCAGCAAGTGACTATAGTTAGCCCCTGGAACATATAAATCAGGGGTTCCCAATCTATGTTTTAAGGTAGTGTCACCAATTTCTTAAAAGAAAAATCTCAAGGTAAAATTCACTGCAATTTTCCTTGGCTAATAATCATATTTTAAAAAATCTTACTAGTAAACAGGAAGCTAGCTGACCAAGGTTATTTCACACAAGTTCACTGTTTGCGTTTTTCTAACTGAAATAAAAGACTATCTTGGGACACATGATGGCAGAAGAGAGCTCAGGAGTCCCCTCCTCACGCCCCAACAAAAGCCTGCATTTATAGAAGGGCCACAGACCCACTAGGGATTCAAGGAACTCCAAACAAAGATGAGAAAGGGGGTCATACGGAACGACCAGAGTCTGTGGCAGACAGCAGAGTGGCCAGATGGTTGCAGATGGCTCGACTAGCTTGCTCAGAGCTGCACCCTGAGAGAGAAACGGGGTGTGGTCGCAACAGCCCTGCAAGTTGTGTTGCCTTGTGCTAGTTGCTTAACTTCTCTGAACTTCATTTTTCTTAACTGACAGGATGGTAGCACAGGCTTTGGAGACAAGACAAAGCGGAGCTCAAATCCATCTGAGCTACCAGCTAGCTGTGGGCAGATTACTAAAGCATTCTGAGCCTCAGATCCCCATCTATAAACCCTTACTCTGTGAGGATTCGAGAGTATGTGGTTAATACGCCCAGCCGAGTCTAGTCGTATAGCAAATGCTCAAGCAATGCAATTATTCTTATTGTCCAAGATGATGCCTGGGTCAAACTCTCCTTCCAGCTCTAACATTTCAAGAACAAGATCTTTACTGCCCATCGCCCTTACGAGATGATAAGCTCCAAGGGAACCGGATGTTCACCTCTACATACTCAGATCTTTACAAAATACCTGGCATATAGCAAGCACTCAGTAAAAACCTGCTGAATAAATAAATGAACTCTCTGTTGCCTTAAAAGACAGCTGTGTCCTTAATCCAGCTAAATCCCAGAGGTTCATTCCTGAAAGCACAGAACGCCTCAGAGCCACATTAGAGATCTCACTGCACCACGTCCTGGCCCCGCAGAGAGGCAAGTCATCGAGCGGCAGGTGTTGAAAGGAACCTCAGGAATCAGCCCACCCCCTACAGCCTCAAGAGGCGAAAGAAAGGATGGCTCAGGGCTGGCTCAGGGCGCAATTCTGCCCCAGCTGGGACCAGCTGGTTGCCCTGCAGGAAGGAGGGAGGGGTGGTACCTACTTTCACAGCGTAGGTGCTGCCAGGGTCCTCGGAGCAGGTGGCACAGTAATAAATAGCATCTCCCGAGTCACAACAGGGCTTGTTACAGGTCAGCTTGAAGAGCGACCAGTTATTCTCGTTGAAGTGCAGCTCCTTTTTCTGGCCGCCCATGAAGAGGTCCTCACACTTGGCCACGAGGCGGACCAGGGACTGGGCGTAGAGCCCCCCCAGCTTGGCGTAGGTGCCCTCCTTGCTGCTGATGCTACTCAGGAGGCTGTGGAGCTGAAGCTGGGTGCTGCCGGTGGAGGCCTGGCTGGACACGCTCAGTTGAGAGGATGAGGCCGAGGGGGCCCCTTTGCACTGGGGGCTGGGGCTCCCGCAGCCGCTTCTGCTGCCCGCCAGCCCCGGTGCTGGGACCCAGTGGCCGCTGCCTTTGAAAGTTTTCTCCAGAGGCTCAGAAGAGGAGAAGATAGGATGGTGGCGGCTCCCGGGGCTCGAGGAGTAGCTGAAGTGGGACTCTTCATGGACGCAGACGTTGGTTTCCGAGTGGCTGAGGTTCAGCTTGGGACTCGCTGCTCTTGGCTTGGGGGAGCCTTGGGTCCAGAAGAAGCCATCTGGCGAAGAGGCCGCCCGGCTCACTAACTTCTTCTGGGGGAGAGGCGGGGGCTGCAGCGCGCCACTGGGGGACACATCCTCAGTGGAGCCCGAAGGGAACGGGACAGGAGCAAAGAGCTTCTTGCCACTGCTGGTGGGCGAGTGAGTCGGCTCGGAGGATGGGCCTGAAAACCAGAAACAGAAACAATCAGGCTG
Source organism: Equus caballus (assembly GCF_041296265.1). Lineage (NCBI taxonomy): Eukaryota > Metazoa > Chordata > Mammalia > Perissodactyla > Equidae > Equus > Equus caballus. The sequence goes on along the minus strand of NC_091710.1, from coordinate 33,852,518 downwards.
GAGGCCTATGCCCCTCAGATCCGGGGACCTGTGTCTTTTTTTTTTGGTCAAAGCAGTTTATTTTATTTTATTTTTATCTATTTCCTAAGGAGACAATATATGCACAATGAAAAAAATTCAAAATGCAACAAAGGTGTACAGTGCCAATGACATCTTCCTCCTACTCCATCCTTTAGTACCTGGTCCCTCTGAGCAGAGGGAACCCTGTGGGAATTTCTCATGCACCTGCCTGGAGATACGCCATGCAACCCAAACAAACACACACGGACACATTTACACAAGGGAGAGCAAATGGTGCCCACTGTTTGGAATATTGCTTTTCTTCACTTGTCACTACATCTTGGAGATATGTCACATCAGATGTACAGATCTATGTAGTTATTTTTAACGGCTATCCAGTAATATATTGTCATATGCAAGTATCACAATTTATTTAACCAATCCCCTCTTGATGGACACTTAGGTTGTTTCCAATATTTTGCAAACAATGCTGCAAGCAACAACAAACCAGAATGCGTGCGGTCTGACTGGACTTTTTTTAAAGTCAAGTTTACAGAAAGTACACTTTACCTACAGTAAAATTCCTCCTTTTTAGTATGTAGTTCTATGAGTTTTGACAAACGCTCTGGTGGCTTGTGAGGGAAGGCAGCCCCACAGATATTTTAGAAGACAGAGGATGGTGAGTTTACAGAAGAAGAAACAGATCTTAAGGGAAAGCAAATCTTTCCTAGGCCCCACGGCTCCCAAATTGGTGCATGTGGATCTGAATCGGATTTGGGGAAGATTCCGTCACGGCCACAGGTCTCTGCAGAGCACGGGGACATTCAGAAATATCACAGACTGTGAGATAAAGGGCTAGTCTAGACAGGGTGAAGACTGGACTTTCTTCTTTGTATCAATGTATGAAATGGAGGTTCCACAATGTAACAAGAGTTCAGGTAAAATACATGTAGGAAGGGGGCTGGCCCCGTGGCTGAGCGGTTTAAAGTTCCATGCACTCCACTTCTGTGGCCCAGGTTTGTGGGTTTGGAGCCTGGGCGCAGACCTAGTCCGCTCATCAGCCGTGTTGTGGCTGTCAAGGCATCCCACATACAACACAGAGGAAGACTGGCATGGATGGATGTTGGCTCGGGGCTAATCTTCCTTAAGCAAAAAAAGAGGAAGATTGGCAACAGATGTTAGCTCAGGGCTAATCTTCCTCACCAAAAAAAAAAAAAAAAAAAGTAGGAAAAGGTGTGGACATTAGAGACAGGAAAGGGAAAATTGAAATAATACTTGTTTCTTTCATTCTAAGAACTGACTCAAAGATGTACCCACTATTTTAACAACAGCTTTTAGGGGGATTAAAAAAAATTAACTATATTCATAGGTTTTAAAATGCATCCTATTATCCTGAAGATTAAAATGTGAAAGAAATATGGGTCCTAGATTCAAGGAAATAAGTACTTATGGTGTGCATTCCTCATTTAGTTCACTGTGCCATGTCACCTGAAAGGCAGGGCATGGCCTGCCTCTCTGTCCCCTTCCTCACCGTAGCACAATGACTAGAATGAAAGAGGGGCAACAGGCACAGAGGCCCAAGGCAAAGGGAGCAAACTGTTAGTTTTGTGTCACCTCCCTCAGATGCACAAGATCTTTCCAGGGCTGCTCCGAATAACCTTCTGTACCCACACTGAGTCCTTCTGTTTTCTCCAACAAAAGTGGGGACAGAATGGGCCCCTAAGGAACAAGCACTGGCACAAAGGCCCTCACACCAACACTGGGTCTCCTTACTTGGGATGCTCAGGAGAAGGGTCCCTCTCGGGAGCAAGGTGCATGACCACATCTTAGGGCTCACCTTGCCCCAGGCAGAGTGGGTGCTGCCATCCATGCCCCAGCCTCGCTGACCCCAGACACACACCAACAGCGTGTGAGGCAGGGCCCTCCTGCCTAGTCAGACCCCAAATGCAGAGCTCACAGGAGGCCTAAGTGGGTGCATGCAGCCTGTTGAACACAGGAGCCAGAAGGAACAGGTTCACAGCAAGAGAAGCCCCGTGCAGCGGAGCAAGACTGACCCGCACCATTTCCTGGTTCCACCATCTCTCACCAGACCCAGGAGGAAGCTTCTCATGCTCACAGGCCTCCAGGACGCAATTGCTCTTGCTTCCAAGTGGTTTATCAAGATTGTAGCAAGTTTTCCTTCCCACCTCACCCTGCATTGCTAATGACAGGTGGGGCGCCCGCCAGCAAGGCTGAATGAGTGATTTATATCCCTTCCAGGAGGCCCAGGTTAATTATCAATCAAGCAGCGGTGGCGAAGTCGGGACCAGTCAACTTCCCACACCCATGTATTCTCCCCTCAGCAGTCACGACGGGGGCACGCAAGAGACAGCCAGCCGGAGGAGGGGAGACCCTGATGGCAGCTGATCTCAGCAGGCTCTGACACCCTGGGGTCCATAGGTTCCCCCAGCCCACACTCCCCAGGAAGCAGCTTTTTCCCTCCCAGGGCTCGGTCGGCAGTGTGGACAGAGGAAGCTGGGGCGGCTGATTCACTTCCTCTCCTCCTCCCTCTAGCAGCAGAGGCTGAGAGAGAAGAGGAGGATTGCTTATCAGCTGCTAGGCTCAGGAAGGGAGGAGCAAGACTCCTTATGTGCGGGGGCTGTCCAGGGACACTAAGCCTTAGCTGCCAAGCACCCAGGTGATGAGCAAGAGGACAGCAGGTGGAAACATGTCCATTTCTGGCCTTTCTGCATTCTGGACCGCAGAAGCCCGCCATCGAGGGGTCTGATCCTCAATTTATTATCTACACGCAGAAGATGGGGGTGGGGAGGAAGTGCAGCATGATCAGAATGCCCGGTCGGTGCTTTAATCAGCGCCTCCAGCGACAGGACAGCCTGCCCATGGTCAGAACTCCTGCCCATGCTCAAGGCTCCTTCTGGTCCCCAGTCCAGCTGGCTGGAGGTTGGGTGGGGGAGTGGGTTTTGTTGTTTTTTTTTTTTTGAGGAAGATTAGCATCTTTTTGCTGAGGAAGATTGGCCCTGAGCTAACATCTGTGCCCATCTTCCTCTATTTTGTATGTGGGATGCCGCCACAGCATGCTTGGATAAGCAGTGCATAGGTCTGCACCTGGGATCTGAACCCATAAACCCCAGGCTGCTGAAGCAGAGGGCATGAACTTAACTGCTACACCACCAGGCCAGCCCTTAACAATCAGTTTTTTGGCTCATCCCCTCTTTAAGCCTGTGCTTATTTCCCCATCCTTCTTGGTCTGTCTTTCTTGCCTTCCTTGCACAGCTCTCCTTCATGCCTCCACCACGTCCCTTTCTGCCTCTACTCCAATCTGAGGGCAGACAGCGGAATGACCCTTAACTAGCTGTTGACCTCACTGACCTGATTGCATCACCGAGAGGGCCCCTTCCAGCACTCACAGTCTATAATTTCAGCCACTCTCTCCATTTTCGACCTCTCCTAACATGCATTTTGTCTCAAACCTGCTCCTGAAATAAAACACCTCTAGGCAGATGGTTATCTCACTTCAACCGGTCGTCTCTCTATCTCTAGTTCCCACAGCTGCTTCGGGTGAACTTTCCAATCTGTAAGGATAGCAGGAATCTTAAAAAAAATCCATATACTTCTTATTCTGTAGATTACCAAAGAGAATCAAGAGGTTCTGCTTTAGCACAAAAATAACCTGTGTGTTCAGGGAGTCAAAAGAAGTGATTTTCTCCTGCACCCTGTTGCGTGCTGCTTTCCTGTGGGAAGTGTGTTAGTCACTGGCTTTCATCAGATCTATATCCCAAAACCACTTAGGCAAATCTGGCAGGAGTACTGGGTATTAGGAGGAGTTATGGCTTCAAGGGTTAGCGCACAGGCTAGTTAATTCTTCATTCTTGGATACTATGCGTTTGTTACCCAGCAATCACTCCATATAGCACATACTCATCAGAGGATGGCGCTGCATGAAAACGCTCCCCAACCATGCACTTCTGCAGCAGATGCAAAGGATCATAGTTACACAAACCTCATCCGATGAAGTGAGGCTCATGGGAAATGCGGACTGTACCCACATAGCTGGGCACTACGTACGCATATTGTTTTCTGTATTCAGAAAAAAACCCTGCCTAGTTCTGTAACAGGCACATTGCCTTCCAACCTGAGGCATCCTTCTGAACTTATGGGTCCTTTACAGCTGTTCTCCAGATGCGGAACCACAGCTGGTGAGAAGATCATAATTCACTCTGACAGCTCCCAGCCACCTCAGGACCATACAACATCTCAGCTGTTAATATCCTCAGGGCTACTCTGAAATAGAAGCCAACATGTGGTCCTTCTCCATGAAACTGGTTTCCCCACCAGGAGATAAGCAGTAGCCGTCTTCTACGGGATCAGGGACACCCCCACAGACCCACTCTGACTCTGTCATTTTCTTGCCTCTTACTTGAGGGAACCTCCTCATAAACACGCCTGTGGGGAACACAGCAGCTCGATTCTTACTATTTGCAGCAGATGCCACACTACATTTAGAAGAGCCAGAGAGAAGAGGGAACAAATATGCCTTGACACCTAAAACAGTTTCAAAACTTACAGACAAACCACTGGTTCAGAAAAATGTGCCTAAAAAATCCTGAAAAACTTTGGCCAACAGCTCATATTCTCAGGACTCAGCTCCAAGGGCACATGAGACAAATTCAAATATATCCTGGTTTTATGCTGGTGTGACATCACCCTGTTTCCAAATTCTGGCTTACAATTAAGGGTTTAAAAGGGGTGAGAATGGAAAATACTTTTCTGGGAAGTTGGCCTACATCATAGTTACATCATTGGTAGGTTTTTTAATGGTTTTGCATCCTAACTGGGCCAGGGAGCTCAATCCCAGTTCCTAAGTTTTCCTTTCAATTTCCAATTCTGCATATAAAGCCAGGAGCCGGCTACAGAGTAGATACACTTCTGCACCTCCTTAGTGCATGTGCTTCAGGGAAGAGAAAGTGGGGGGGTACACATCACACTGGGGCATTGGGGGGGATCTTAAAAAGACCGAAAGGAAGGTATAGTACTTTGATGCCATTATATTTAGAAAGCAGAGAAATCAGGATTTCAGTGGTCGGGAAAAATAGCTTAACCCCTACACAGAAATGCAGGCCAAAAGTTCAAACGTGGTCCTGTGAGGTTTTCCTTATTATAGAGTCTTCTCTTCTCGCTGGGTTTTAATAGGCACTTTCATTGTTCTCTACGGCCAAAATGAGAGCTGAGCTTATGGAGGAAGTGGTCAGTCCAGTTCCGAGCCCTGTGAATGAGCGCCTTCTGGCTCCCTCGGTGCCTTCTGACAGCGGCTGGGTCAGAGCAAATGTGGAGGCAAAGGGCAGAGTCCCAGCTAACAGTCCCCAAGCTCCAAACTTCAGCTTTCGTGTCTGACTATTCTCCAACTTCCGGTAAGGTAAAGCGAACTGAATTTTCTTTTGTTTGAAAATCTTGGAGTATTCTACGACGGATCGTTTTTAAAAAGGAGGGTAATATATTGTACAGCTGGAAAGGGCTGCACAGATTTATCCATTCATTCAGTCATTACTTCTTGAACAACTATTAAATGCAAGGCATAGGGGACAAAGCAAATGGAGAAAACCTCGCCCATGCCCTGTGGCCTCGTTCAGTCCCCTCACAATAAAGGTGAGAAACTAAAGCCGGCTGTTTAGGCACCTTGCCAGTGTCACACAGGAAGTGACAGTTTTGCAGGTTTCTGCCAAACCCCCTTTCCCAGGAAGACGTGATGGCGGGGGGGGGGGGGGGGGGGGGGGGGGGGGGGGGGGGCGGGGGTTCTAGCCTCACGTGTGTAACTTTTTCCTCCAAAGGAAAATTGTGCAACCTTTTGTTTGGTCTCACAATCAGAATAAGCTCAACTCTAAATGTTTAAAAAAGAAAAGAGCAGCAAAGCATTCCTTCAAAAGGAACTCTTGCTTTTTCAAGAAGGTAAACGTGGTCTGAAAATGGAAGCATATGATTAGCCTTTTACAAGTGGATGGAAACGAGGCATTTGTGGGCAGTCTCTTGGGACCACTTCCTCACCCCAAGAAAGAATAATCAAGATGGGAATGTGATTTCCATGCAAAAGAGGAGAAGCACTATCTTCGTTTGGAAAATAGGCTCATGGAAAATATTTCATGCCTCCCGCCCCAGTGTGGTTCCGGAATCATGGTCTTTCAATCCGCTGTTATAACATAATCCTTAAGGGTTTTCCTCCAGATTCATAGTAAAACTATAAGTTAATTCAAAGCATTTTCTCAGGCTGTTGATAGAAGTGTAAACTGACATTTTTAGAGGCTAATTGGTAACATCTGTTTAAGACGCATATGCATTTTGACACATCAATTCCACTTCTAAGAATTTACCTTACGGATATGTTCACCAAATTATTTCAGTGTATGTCCCAGGATCTTTCTGTAGACTTGTAATGAAAACAACGCAAACATGCATTGATAAGAGAAGGGTTTAACTGATTCATACAGTAAAAAAATTCGCATTTTAAAAAAATGAGGTAGATTTAGAGGTTCTGATTTGAAAGACTTCAAGATATAAATTAAGTATAAAAATGTGTAGAATTGAAGTTTATGATATTTGAAATATGGATAAAAATTTCTGGGATGATGTAGAAACAAATCTTCAAAGTGGTGGTGGGAGCCAGGATGGGGCTGTCTGAAGACTCTGACTTCTCATTTCACACCTTTCTCTGTTGTTTGAATTTTTACCGTAGACACGTATTAACTTTATTAAAGTAATGACGTATATTTTAAAATTCAGTTTAAAGGGAATAGCTTAAACTGAGATGAAACTTCACTTTAGAGATATTGTCAGGGCTCAGGGCACAGATAATCTTAAAAATGAACATTTTTTTCCTTTGAGATAGCTTCTTCATCTTTCTGTAATCGCTCTCCCAGAACAGAACCCATGGCCCAGTCTTTCTTCATGAGGGCTGGGGGTCAAGGAGGGACACACTGTGTTAGAACAAAATACCAATGTAATATGTAAGAGCGAACCCATCAGTTTAGGATCAAGTGTTCTAATAGTCAGGAAACACACTATTTTTAGCTAGAGAGTTGTAGATGGTTTTTCAGGACCACCTTTTTAAGAACACTATTTCTGTCGGGGAGCCAATGCTCAGTGAAGGTCAGGGCTGTCACTCATTCTGACTGACGTGTGATCTCTGTGGACTTACTGGCTCTCCCCTCGACAGGTCCTACCACTTCTCCCAGCCCACTTCCAGCCTCGATTTTTCCGCCACCTGATACGCAGGCCACTTGACTCCTTGATCTTCCTCACTGCCCGCCTCTCCCCACTAGAATGTGAGCTCCATGAAAGAAGGGACTGGGCATTTTTTGGTCACTGCTGTATCTTTCAACATATAAAACTGTAGCCAACACAGAGTTTGCATTCAACAAATAACCATCAAATCAATGATTGCATTAACGTATATATTTTAAGAATCTGCTTGGCATTATTACTGAGACAAACAAGCTGGCTTTTGTCAAGATACTTAATTAACTTTCTGTATCTGGTTTGCTAGTCATAAAAATAAGAATATCAACATTGCCCTGGTACATATCTTCATGTGAGTTATACCCACAATCACTGTATAGTTAGACTTCTTATCTTATCTATTGCTTGTGCCAACAGTTTCAGTTCCACAGAGGACTCTCTAATCTCCTGGACTATGGGAACCTGGCAGCCATAGATGTTGGTCAAACTGCTGAACTGAATTTTGCTATGCTAACACAAAAACGAAAACGATCATAATGCGACACGAGGTTTGCATATTTAAAAGTAACCATTTAAAGCACAAGAGTCTTCTGATCACCATTTCTTTTCTTTTTCTTCTGAGGACCATGTCTTTCTTTTGTCTTCTGGTGACCATTTCTGATGCTCATTTAGGCGATCGTTTCCCCCCACACCCATCCAGCCATTACCACAGATAACCTTCCCGTTGGCAGCATTCATAGATCTGTCCTGACATATGCAGTCTGTCCCTCCCAAACCAAGCATAAACCAAGCAACTGCTGAGATGAATTTTTCCTCTGAGTTCACTCACTGTTCAACTGAACTGCCCACATGGACAAATGGCATGACAGATGTGCTTTGAGGAATATGAAATGCGGTATAAGCATAAAGAGGTGAAATTAATACTGATACAAATATATTTTGTAAACATAAAATGTAGACAAACATTTTAAAAATGCCACAAAGTTATAGACTTGAATTATGTTTGTTTTTCTTATAAAATTTAAAACTTTTTTTTTCTTTGCCACAAAACTTGAATAGTAGAAAACTAACTTTAACCATCGACTCTGATAAGCTTCCAAGAAGTTTACATAAGCTACTATTATGTATGTCCTGGAATGACTTTGTCCTCAACTCACTCTGGCCAGCCTATACTGCGGACACAAAAATGGGTCGTTTTCATCAGTGAATTTCTATTGACAAAATAAATGTACAGTTTAATGGTATCTTTTGACTTAGTATATAATATTAGAAAGGCAGACACCACATTCTGATTTCAAAAAACTTCAGCTTGAACTAATTCTACCTCGCTCATTCCAAACCAGTCTCTCAGCTTCAGTACTAGAAGGCAAATAGTAACAAAAGGCACGAGGGGTGAACATCTTTGCTACAAGATAAAAGTGAATAAGGACTCTGGGGCTGAAATACAATTGTTCAATTACAGACCTAAGGCAAGCTGCCTTGGTTAATGATGAGAAGCTGAATGAAGGGTTTCTTACATTCCATGACCAGTGGTTCTGGATATTCCCCAGATTAATGTTTGAGAGATGTTGAAAAGGTAAAAAAAAAAAAGAAAGAGAGAATGCCTTTGATCTTGCCAGTTTCAAAGCATGGTTCCGGGTACAGAGCCATACGCAGGAGCAGCAGATAGAAATGGTTCATTCTAAGGACCCAGAGTCCAGTAACAAGGTCTATGCCTTCTTGTCAATCTAGGAATCCAAATTTTGGAGTGCATTTCCATTGGGTAACTGGCTCATGATAAAGGAATAACCATGAAAATGTTTTCATTTTAGTTCAAAAATGTCTGAGTTAGGTGTCACCATTGTACTCAGAAACCCCCACTGGCTCCCTATTTCTGAACTCCACAAACTGGTTTCAAGAACTCTGTACAATCCATCCTCCAGCTTCCCACCAACCTCATGCCCATTTTCCCCTCACTTGCCTCCACTGACGTGCGTACAGCTGGTCTGACCCTTTTCCCAATGTGCTCTGCGAACCTTATGTCTTCACTCTGCCTTTATTCTTTCCTTAACCTGCAAAGCCTTCTCGTCTACCCTTCACTTTCTCAATTCTAACCACACTTGAAACACGAGCTAAAGTTTTATCTTCTCACAAAGCCATCTCTGAACCTCCACTAGCCCTCATTGATTCCTCTCTCTTCTGGAAGGAAGCCTTTATAAGGGTTTGTGTTTTGGGCAGCCCAATTTCCTATCTCTATAAACACTTAGGTTCTGGGCAGCCCAGTTTCCTCGCTTAGCCCATCCACGCTCATGTCATGCATTTTTTGTTGTTTTTTTGAGGAAGATTAGCCCTGAGCTAACATCTGTCACCAATCCTCCCCTTTTTGCTGAGGAAGACTGGCCCTGAGCTAACATCCGTGCCCATCTTCCTCTGCTTCATATGTGGGACACCTGCTACAGCATGGCTTGACAAGCGGTGCGTAGGTCTGCCCCTGGGATCCGAACGAGCAAACTCCGGGCTGCTGAAGCCGAATGTGTGAACTTTACCACTGCACCACCAGGCTGGCCCTCATGTCATGCATTTTAATCTTACCTTCCTGGCTAGACCCTGAGAGCAGACATGGTGATTTGCTGGTTCTGAGCAGCAAAGTGCTGAGGCAATTAAGTCCAGCTCTCATCAACACCAGCTGGCCTGTGGCCCATGGAGGGCTCCACTGTACTCTGCTCCATCAGAATGGGTGACCACCCCCAAGAGAGCAGGTCAGGGCTGACCAGCACAGGGACTAATGGTTCACGTGCCCAGCCAAACCCCCTGTGGAATAATCTGCCTCGTGGAATTTTTGCACAATGGGATGGGAAAAGGAAAAAGATAGAAGCCCAGGGAAATCTGCAGAAAAAGAAAATCCAGAAATCAAGACTAAGACATTTCCTGTTTTTAAGTCAGAGCTGTCAGAAGTTCCCCATCAGAACACACCACAGACTGACTTATAATTATGCTTTTGTCTTAGCGGTACTCATCTTTTAGACACAAAAATGTGGGTGACAGTAAATTTACGATGGAATCCTCTACTCCAAAATTGCCTACTGAGAAGAAATACTTCATAGAGTGAGAAAGGCAGTCATGTTGGCACATGTTGAAACCTAACATGCTAAAGCAAGTCTACGAGAAATGTGGGAGAGGACACACACACACAAAGAATGCTGGAAGGGTGAGAGGTTTTAATACTACTCATCACAACTACAGAAAAACAAGAGTTCCTTTTAAGGGACATACCCAATTAGGACAGACTCACATATTACGCCTTAGAGCTTCTTCCAGAAAAGTGGGATGGATGGTGGTGTAATCCTTTAATTCAACAAGCATTTGTATGAACACCTGCTGTGTGTCCAAGTAAGTGTGTGCATGTGTGCACATATGTGTCCATGCATTTGCAGGAAAGATAGAGCACAGACAGAGAGATGGGGGGAGGGCTGTGTGTGAAAACCTGTGGTTGGTATGTACCCTATCCCTCGAGAACTAATCCTGAGGACAGAAATGGAGTGCAGACCCATATGTAGATGGCTCATTACCCAGGGAATAGGGAGTCTTTCAATATGCTTTCAAATTTGGCCTCCTCCCACCTTGCTGCCATGTGGATGCACTGTGTATAACTGGACAGGCCCATATGAGATGAGGCGCCTTGTCATAATTCAATAGGAAATTAACATCAACCGCTCCCTGATAGAGTCTACCTTATGGGGAGAGCAGGGCCAAGACAGTAGGTCTACCTGAGCCCTTCCAAATCCTGGCAATTAATCCAGGCCTGGCCTTGCAGACTTGAGAGAATCTAAGACTCCCCATCAAGGTCGAGTCTGTTACCTCCGTCACTGCAGGTCCTGGAGTCCGAGGCCAGGCTGTCCGTGGAGCCCGTGGTGAAGCTGACGTGGACGCCCCTGAAGGACGGGCTGAGGCTCTCTGCTGAGCCCTGGCTCACTTTTTCCAAATCAGAGCTGCTCTTGTTCATTTTTAAAAGGTGCCTGGAAAATGGAGGAACAAACAATAAAAGTAATTAATTTGGTTTCTTTTCAAAAACCAGGCTGATGGATCATGGACCTGCTATGCTTTTGACAGCTGAACAATGCCAGCAAGTTTTGCAAAAATGATTTGGGGAAGAGAGAACAGGGGCTCTTCTGAAACATTAGGCACGTGCATGGTACAAGATGTCTATGGTACAGTTAAGAGAAATGAGTCTGTGAAGTTTAGACAAATGTCAAAATCATGATTTGGGAGGAACGGCCTTTATATTCTGATCTCATCTGCCAAAACATTTACGTCATCTATTACATTCTGTGTAACATCTCTACAAAGAAAAATTGAACATTATCATACAAGCCAGTGTATAGAGATAGAGACTGGGCAGCTTCTGCACAATCACAGAACAAGTGAATTGCAAATTAGTGACCAAAAATGTGGGATTTCTCTTTTACTCTCTTGACATCGCTTCAAAGGGTCTAGGTTGTTCCTCGGAATTAAGGAAAATTTTATTTCAATTTTAGCCAGACTCCTAGTGCAATGTTCACACAGAACCATGTTACCATAATCCTTATTGACGAACTATGGAATAAATCTGCCCTTAGGCTTTCTAGGAAATCTTCTGTCGCATCCCTAGGACAGCATTTCCACCATATCAGGAACAGGAACACCAAGTTCAAGAAAAAAGAACTCGCCTTGGAGAAAAGAGTTCCATTATTAGGTAGAGTGTTTAGCTTATTGATTTCTCCTCCCCTGCTCTAAGCACCACATGAATATTCACTCGGACCTGACATTTTCACCACGCAGTGGGGCAAATCAATCCAGCTCTTTCCCTGTTGGTGGTAACCCAGATTTGTTTGAACTGATATTTCCTGATGAGATTGCTGTTCCCACTACAGCAGATCTATACCGCAATATCTGCTGTAGGAAAACTACAGTATTGTATTGACTTGGCATCAGAACCGCCTTATTTGTGCACATGACCTTACAGTCAAGAATGTATCGATTGTTCTTTGTGTTCAACATTGCCAAGCCCTGAAGTGATCTTCACTGTCACTGGAATCCCTTGTTCTTTAACAGAAAAGTTTAGAGAAAGTTTGTTTGCTACCATGAAAAGTGCTCTTTAGAAACATACCTCTCTCTCCACCACCAACCCTTGGAAATACATGAAAAAATGTTTTAAAGGTGTTAAACCTAAGTGCGACAGTCACGGCAATGTTACGTCTAATAGTAGTCCTTATGTTTCACGTCACTGTGGGGATCTTGCAAATATCAAATCCTTAGGAAATACTATGGCTGTAGATTATCTTTATTTTACCTTCTGGCAAAATATAATCATAGACAGGGTCATAAAATACTTTTATCCTCACCAGATCCATCAATAACGGCTTTTCCAGATGAAGCCAAGATATGAAGTTGTGAATAATGACAACTCCTCAATCCAGGAGAGGAGCCAGCTCTATGGCAACGCAACTACTGTGCCCCCTCCAAAGTGTCTCTGGAGTCTCTTGGTCTTCAGGCCCGGAAAACTGACAGGGGAGAAATTCCAGCGCCATAGCCGCTGAGCTGGCACAGCTCCCCGTGCCATAAACTTAGGAAAACACTCAGTGAAATGTATAGAAATAGACAAAACTAAAAAATACATAAACCTGTGCATATGTGAGTATACACACACACAACTATTTAAACCAACAGCAAAGCAAAACATAAAAGTGTGCATATGTGAGTATACACACAGACACACACACAGACACACACAACTATTTAAACTAACAGCAAAGCATTGAAAGAAAGAAAAATTCCCAGGTGCCAGATGCAAAGAGGGAACTCAATATCAGAGTGGGATAAGGGATGTTTCCACACGAAGTGCATGTTTGCTGTAGGTTTTAGCAGATGTTCTTTATCAGGTTAAGGAAGAGTGTTTCTATTCTAAGTTATCTAAACACTTTATCTTTTTAAATCATTTATAGTTATTGGATTTTATCAAAGGCTTTTCCCACATCTATAAAAAAATCATATCGCTTTCCTTCTTTATTCTGCCAACGTGATGAACTACATTAATAACTTTTCTTAAATTGACCCATGCTTGCACACTTTGCAGAAACTTATTTTACTACACAATGCTGGATTTAGTTTTTCTAATATTCAATTTAAGATTTTTACATTTACTTTAAAATGTGAGCTTAGTCCATAATTTTTCTCTCTTGTACCGTTCTCGTCTAGTTTTGGTATAAAGGTCAAATTAGAGTCATGAAGCGACCTGGGTGACTTTTTCTCTTTTTCAATCACCTCACGTGGTTTGTATAAGACAGGGATGACGTGTCCCTCGAAAGATTGCGACAACTTGCCTGTACCACCATCTAGACCTGGTGGCAGTATATGTGAGATCAGTAAAGGTTTGTTTCTGATACATCTAGGGCCAATGTTTTCAGGACAGAGATCTAAGACACAGACCTCTGCATACAGGAACTTGCTATGTGACAAAGGTAGTGTTGCATCAGTGATGGAAGGAGGGACATGTCAGTTAATGACCCTCATACACTAGCTATTTACAGTAGGACAAAAAAAAAAAAAGGAAAGCAACGCTATATCTCACACCACATACAAACATGAATTTTCAACAGAAAAAAAACCAAGTTTTTAAAATCTGTTAGAAGAAAATCGAGAAAATCTTTATGATCTTGGCACATAGGGTAGGATCTCTTAAATGAGATTAAAAAAGAAAAAGGAACCATAAAGGAAAACATAGATAAATTTGATTACTTTAAAATTTAAAAGTTCTGTCTGATAAAATAAAACACACCACAAAGAAAGTGAAAAAAAGCAAGCCTTGGAGTGGGCAACCCACACGTTTGCAATCTACATAACTGATAAAGGATTGGTATCCAGAACATCAAAAGAATGCAACAGACAGACAAATGACCCCATTCAAAAAAGGGCAATGAACACAAGTAGACAATTCAAAAAGAAAAAAAAATCAATCAACACATGAAAAGGTGATCAAACTTAGTAGTTATCAGATTTAAAAAACAACATTCCATTTTACACCTATCAGATCAGTCTGGCAATATCAGATATTGTTACAGATGTGGGAAAATGGGAAGTTTCTTGCACTGTTTGTGGGATTGAAGATCGGTACACACACTCACATACACACACACACTCTGGATAACACTTTGATGAATCCTGTAAAGTTGAATATGCATATTCCTGTAATGAACTTGTGCCATTTTTAGGTATATATCCTTGAGCGATGATATTCAAATGACTAGTAGTGAATGAATGGCTAAGTCAATTTAGTGAGCCACGGCAGTTTATTGACCAGCAGTTTATTTTAATAAACTAGAACAGACCAGAAAATATGAAAATAGGTTGTAAGGATTTGTGAAACTTTGCGTGTGAAACTTTTGTTTCAGGGGTGTGTGTGTTGGATAACAATATTAAATATATTTCTTTTGTGGGTTCTGGTTAAAAGAAGGTTAAAAATCATTGCTCTAGAATAGGGGTCAACAAACTTTTCCTTAAAGGGACAGATGGTAAATGGTTTAGGCACGTGGGTCATACGGTGTCTGTTGCAACTACTCAACTCTGCTGTTTTAGCAGGAAAGAAGCCACAGACTGTATGTAAATAAATGGGCATGTTTTCCAGCAAAATTTTACTTACAAACACAGCTGGCTGGCTTGTGGGCTGTAGATTACTAACTCCTGGTCTAGAACAGCCTTGTCCAATAGAAATGTAATGCAAGACATACATATAATTTAAAATTTTTTAGTAGCCAAATTATAGGTGAAATTCATTTTAATAACATTTTATTTAACAACATATATAAAAATATTGTCATTTCAGCATGCAATGAATATAAAAATTATTAATGAGATACTTTACATTCTTCCTTTTTCATTCTAAGTCTTCAAAATCTGGTGTGTATTTTATATTTACAGCACATTGCAATTTAGACTGGCCACATTTTAAGCTAGCGGCTACCGTATGTACGGTGCAGATCTAGAGAAACCTTCATACATGGACAAGGTTGTTTACAGTGTTACTAATAGCAAAAACAAAATTGTAATCAGTCCAATGTCCATCAATAAAGAAATGGATACATTGTGGTATATAGTCTTATAATGGAATACTATATAGCGTTCAAAAATAAATGAACTTGATTTTAATGTACCAACGTGAAAATGATTCTTCAAATGTTGAATATTAAAAGTAGCTTGCAAAAGGCTCAAGTACAGTGTGATACCATTTATATATGTTTTAAAACACATAACAATGCTATATATTTTTTGGATATCCCATATATGTAGTAAAATGGAAATACTACTCATCAAATTCAAGATAGGAATTACTCTGAGTAGCAATGGGAAATTGAAATGGAAATAGGGAGGGATCTTCCACTGTACCCGTAATATTTTATTTAAAAAAATCTAAAACAAATGGAAAAATGTTAATACTTGAAAAATCTTAGGGGGACACATAAGAGTCAAATTATTCTTTGCACGTCATTGTTTGCTTGAAATATTTGATAAATTGAAAATGAACATTCTAGAAGGAAACAAAGTCACTAGAGCCTGAATAAGCACAGGGACACTCCTGTTGACTTGCTGTTGAACCTCTGAAAGGCAAACAGCACAACGGATGACCCAGTGGGATTTCCAACAGGCCCCACATGAGGGTTGGTTCCACCACAGAAGAGCCTGGTGAATGGAAAAAGTTATTTCTCACACCCAATGACTTTTCTGAGACTTAGGGGATTAATCCTTCTGCATCTAGTCACCATGAGGGAGAAGTTACAGCTTCGAAGATTCGCCAAGAGAATGCAGATAAAATCAGACGATTCCTGTGATCACAGGATAAGTTCTTCACAGGGGTTTGTGTGTTTGTGTGTGTCTGTGTGTGTGTGTGTGTGAACAGGAAAGTGGGGAGTCTCCAAAAGGAGACCTTGGTAAATCTTAGTATCCTAGCCACAAAGGGAGTTTTCATGGCGTCTCAGGATATTACTGCTGTTTCTCTGCTCAAAAAACTCCAGAAGCCCAGGTTCCCACCAGGTAACTAAAACCCAACAGGCATCTGGAACGCTCAGGTGTATGGGGAGGGAAAGCGGTGACCTTCCCTCTGAAGAGCAAAATCTTGGGAGTGAAGACTCTTTCCTATGAACTTCATCGAAAATCTTCCACCTTGGAAACTCATGTAATCTGCACTCTTAGAGAACTGCACTTTAGCTAGGGAATAAGCAAAACCACATCAGATTTAAAAATAAAAGAGGAAGCTTGCTGTCAGGGCAGAGCCAGACGCCCCAGTTGTTTTTATGTCTTCCATCTCTGTGTGCAAGAGGTTTCTTAAGAATCTCTGGAAAAGGCTTAATATTCCAAAGGTGACTTTTCTGAGCCTTACTGGATTGTTCTGTCAGACATAGGCTAAAGGACAATCCGAGCACACTCAACAATGCACGGCAAGACTATACTTCTTTTTGTCCAAGGCACTTTTCCCTCATTAATGATAGTTTGATTTGTCTTTCATAAAACTGGTACAAACCATCTAGAAGATGAAATTGGATGTCATGTAATTTAAGGAAGTGGCTTCAATGGGCCAAAACCACATACTCTGGTCTTTCCTCTTTGGGTGGTGAATAACATTCTTATCAGCTGCGGCGAGAGCACGGCCCGCACAGATGTCTTTGCTCCCTCGGTGTGATAAATGGCTTGTGCTTGCTCAGACTTCCTCTCCTGCCTCCCCTTCTTGATTAGACACAGTCACAGGAGATGAGGGTGAAATACACGGCCAGTGGCACAGTGTCCTCAGAGACTCGGAGCCCCGCAGCTGCTGCCCAGTGTTTTTAGAATGGCTTTTCCCTTCATTGTCCTTAGAGAAAGAAGCCTTGCCAGAAGTTTTCTCCGTACTGTATTGGTAGAAAGCTGGAAAAAAATATCCAGCCGGAAGAGCCATCTGCTAGACTTCCTCATTTGTAGGAACAAGCCTCATCTAAAAATACTCCCCAAGCTTTCAGAATGTCCGAAATTCCTAACAGAGGCTGGGCCCTGGTGTGTCGCAGAGACTGTACCTCCGACTTCACATGGTTGCTAGAATCTTCATATGACAGCACAAGCGCAAGTGCGACAGAGGGAAATTGTCATTCTCACCTCCCTGACTTTTGTTTAGTTCACATAGATTACTTGGTTCAGAGCTTTTTGCCTCTGGAATGGAAGATACGAAAACTCAACGCTCGCGAGCAGTTTTAGACCAGCTCTCTAGACCCCAGGACACATTCACACCCCCAAGACTTTGCATTGGTCAAATTCACTGCCAAGTTTAGTATGACCTGGAGAAGACCTGGGAGGGAGCTCTAAAGGCACGCACATGTTAGATAATTCTAGATACATTCTTTCAGTTACCAAGAGAAGTGAAAACAGGTTGGTTTTAGATGCAAATAAATCAAGTCACGCCTAAACCAAAGAAGAAGAACCTCTTACCATCCTAGACTCCGGCCCGGGGTGCCGTCCTCATCAGCATGGCCTCCTGGAGCCCCGTGCCGGGCTGGACCAGCGGCTGCAGGGTCCCGTAGCGCAGCCTGGAGGATGAAGGGCCAGCTACAGTGGCCGGGAGTGCCCTGTCAGCCTGCTGTGAATTCACCAGCCCAGAGCTCTCCGTTTCCCCTCAGTTCCTCTCTCACTTTTCTATAAAATGCACTTCCTGCAACAGCACAGGAAAATAGGGACGGCTCTGCCCATGACCTGCAGCTTTCAATCTCCAATTGCTTTGTTGGGCTCCATCATTAGAAGCAATTCTCCCTCTAAAATACATTGTTTCACCCCATTTATTCTCTGCCGTTGGGCCACATCCTAAAGTCAAAAATCATTAAGCGATTCAAGCTGAAAAGCCAGGGTTACATGGTGAACAAGAACACCCAGTTACTAACTTATCTTATGCCTGTATGACCTGCAGGGCGTCCCCCGTCCCGTCTATCCTGAATACCATTCCCAGGTTTTTCGACAAATAAATACTGACTTCCTGCTCTGTGCTGAGCACTGGGTTAGGCACTGGGATACAAGAGTAAGTAGAGATGACACCATCCCTGCTTCAACAAAGCTGCAATCTGGTTGATAAATATTTATCGAGCTCCTATAAAAAAGAATACGGAGGGTTCTGTATACTTGACACACATCTTCAGAAAAGATTGCAGCCTTGAAGCAGAGCAGCCTGACTAAAAATCTTTCTAAAATACTGCTCTCATAATGATGGCTGACCCCGAAGAGCCTTACACAGAGCTCTATAAGGATTCTCGACCTCGGCCACCATATTGGATCAGCTCAGGTCCTCTGTGGGGACAGAAACACACACCCCAGGTTTTCTTTGACACTCTCGATTTCAAATACTGGCTCCCCACCCCCCATCTATACATTAGAACACATGCCTAGATTTCTTGTTTGGAAAAAAATTATCACCATTTTGGTTAATATACTCCTACTTCCCCTCATAAACCCTTTGCTCCAATTGGGCTAGTCTCTCATTGTCCCCAAAGCATAGTGCATTCCTGTCCCCTCCCCACCCTGGCACAAAGGAAACAATTCTCTCTCCCCTTCAAACCTTTTTCATCCTCAAGCAACAGTATCACTTACCTACAAATCCCTCACAAGCCATTTTCAGTCTTCTCTGTCTGGTGTCCCCTCTGGAACTCTCACTGAACTGAGTCTGATTCATATCACTGAGCGTTCGGTTATAATCCTAGTTAGATTATTCTAATTGTTTCATGTGAAATAGGCTTGTTACCATCCCCAAATTGTAAACCGTTTGAGGAGCTGTGTCACAGGCAGGACATGCTGGAACACAGAGCAATTATTAAATACTTCTTGATTGAGTTTATCTGCCTCTGTTTCAATAACTCGGTGGCATCTGAGAGAATAAATGTTTCCTTTAAGAAAAGAATTACATTTGCCTGGCAAAACTTGCAAAAGACAGGACACTGAGCAAACAAGCCTCAGGAAAGCTGGATTCCATAGCGGAACCTTTTTCACATCTACGAAAAACACCAGTTCCCAAATATCCTGAATTTGCATACATCTTAGTTTTTAAATTTTTCTTTTTTCCAGGAGATGGGATGAGAAAGGTAGATCACTAAGCTGGAAAGGTTTTTATTGTTTTTGTCTTTGGTGCTCTTTGATGAAGATGCTAAGGAGTTCTTTTGCAAGAGTCCAAGTGCCACCTGAAAGGACTAATGTCTTTGTTCTGCTCTGGGGGCCTGTTTCCCCACTGATTTGTTTGCATGTATAAAGATAGGAAATCAGTTTCATTTTAGGTCAGATGACTTCCATGGTCCCCACCCTGCAGGCCTGTTAATTTGCATTTGCAGTTAACGCACTAGTGACCACTGGGGCTCTGCAAGCTGAAAAACCCTTTGGTTCCACCTAAAGATGAAGGCACTTTGCCTTCAGTGGAACCATTTAAAAATAAGAATAAAGCCATACTTATTTTTAAAGATAGACACACACACACGTTTAGGTCACTGGTTAGTTTTAGACAAGGATAAAAAGGTTTAAATAAGTCAAATGGAAATTTGCAGGCATTTGCCCTGACTATATGCAGATATACTTTGGCAGTGAGGGAAGCAAATATTTTTAAAAGATGACCTTTCAGGTCTCAGAAAATCAAAGTCCTTTACTTGCAGCCCCAGTCTGCATAGTTGTGTTTGTTCCTAAAGAAGCTCTGGGCTGCCTGGTCCAGGAGTGAGGACGGCAGATGTGTGGAGTTACCTAGCATGGGGAGGGTTCAGTGAAGGCTGAGGACAGGGAGACAAGCTGTTGAGGAGCAGGGAAGCGAGAGCTGCGGAACTCATGACCCCATCGCCCAGTCCACCGCACTTTCATCTCTCGCGCGTTTGCCTAAGAACAATGAGTGTCCCACTCCTGGCCTGGAAAGTCAAGGAGGACACTCTTACATCTCTGCACACAAGGGGCAGATGGGAAGAAAAGATGAAAAGAAGGAGATGAAGAACAAAGGGAAGTCAAGACTGAGCAAGTGCAATCCACAGAGCGGCACCTCCCACCAGGTGCCCAGCCTACGTGCCAGCACAGTGTGAGAGGACCCTCAGGAGCCTTTGGGAAGAACAGCGATACAAGCATATGAATAACTTCCCAGATGGACTTCAGAGTCACCTAGGAAGGCCACTGATGTGGTGCTTAAGGGCATGAACACTGGGGCTTCACTGCCTGGGTTTAGGTCCTGGCGCCAGTGTTTACTGGCTGACGGCTGAGTGCCTTGGAAAAGGCACTTAATCTCTGTGCTTCAGCTTCCCCTCTACAAAATGAGGATAACAATAACACATATCTCATGGGGCTGTTAGGAAGAGTCAATGAGTTAATATTTAATAAGTGCTAAAAACAGCGTCAGGTACATCGAAAGTGCTAGTAATATAGAAAGATGGATGGATAGATGGATGGATGGATGGAAGACAGAGACACAGACAGAGAGAGGAGTTCAGCAGCTGCCAGTAAACCCGGTAATTCTTTTGGCTACCTGGATGGAAGCAGAAAACAGCAGACGGGCTAGAGATCTCACTCTCTCCGGATACTTCCACTTTATTATGGTTCTTTAAAGAAACCCAAAGAAAGATGTTCATCAGGGTGATGCCTTGAGGACATGCATTATTCTAAAATAACTAGGAAAAGCTGACTGGTTCATCAACCAGACCTCAGTTTGAATCTAAGTCTTCAAGAGCTGGGTAATTTATAGAGTAGCCCCCCTGGTTAGGGGCTGACATACTTCTCAGCTAACCAGGTTGCTTAGCTTCTTATACAAAAATTTTGAAACAAAAGAACCTCTTTTATTATATAAATCTGCCTTCTCCCTACAAAAAAAAGAACCTCCCATGATTCCTTCCCCCTTCACACCACGTCCCCACCCTCCAGCACACAGAGGACTCTGGAGATTAAACCAAAACAGTAGCGAGCTGTTACTCACCAACTTGGGAGTCGCTGCTGTTCTAGTCCTGACCTATTCCTGCTGGAATCCATCCACCAAGAAGATCTGTGCCTCACCAGAATCTTTTTGTTGCTAAACTATTGGTTTTGGCAACCCTGCTTTCAGAATTATCTTTCCCTTCTTCTCTTGATTCAGCGAATACTTCAAATCCACTTTGTTGACCCAGCTTCTGAGCCCAACTATTTGGCTTAAGAAATCTGTGTGTATTTATATTAGACTTCATTCCTGCCCTCCCGGCTTGGGAGATTCAGGCTATTTGTAACAAAGCTACCAGGAAGATCTACTTCTTCACTCCCTGCTCTGGTCTAGCCTGTTGCCTAGTAAGGATGAGGCTCCTCTCCCACTCCCAAGTCAGTTGCTCAGCACTCTCTTACCTGCTCCTCAAAAGCTTCATCTCCCTGTCCCTCAGCCTTAGCTGAAACCTGCTCCCCACCCCCCCCCCCCAGGTAAGGGTTCTGGTCACCCAGTTTCAGGGTGGGGGAGGCTCCTAACACCATGAATTCTCAGACAGCAGCTGGGTATCCTACAATTCAACTCAATTCTGACACTGTCTACCCAGAGATAACATCAGGTCCCAAAGGTTAAGAGCTCAGTCCCACAAGACTGCCGTCTGTTGCAGATGCCAATTGCAAGTCCAGGTTGTCACCTGTGCTTCGGGCTGACCAGCTACAGATTGGAGGTTCCAAAGACCCCGCTCCTTGACTTTGACTAATTTGGTAGAGCAGCTCCCAGAACTCAGAGAAACATTTTACTTAAAAAGATACAACTCAGGAACAGCCAGATGGAAGAGATGCGTAGGGCAAGGTATGTGGGAAGGAGCGTGGGGCTTCCATGCTCTCTCTGAGTGCGCCACTCTGCCCACATCTCCACATGTTCACCAACCTGGAAGCTCTCTGAACTCCATCCTTTTGGGGTTTTATGGAGGCTTTGTTACACAGGCATGATTGATTAAATCATTTAAATCATTGGACACTGGGGATTGATTCAATGTCCTGCCCCTTTCTCCTCTCCAGGCGGTCAACCCTCTAATCACATGGTTGGTTTCCCCGGCAACCACCTCCATCCTTAGGTGGGATCCAAAAGTCACCCAATTAACATAATAAAAGACATGTTTATGGCTCTCAGCACTTGGGAAATTCTGAGTTTCAGGAACTCTGTGCCAGAAACGGACAAAGACCAAATACATATTTCTTATAAATCACAACATCACACCAGGTAACTCCAAACATCTTCCATCTTTCCCCTTGCACTGGGCAGCCCAATGCTTCTCTGGGAAAGACCACAACTATGCAGACTGGAACCACAATTAATTCACGCTTCCTCCCTTCAGCCAGCTCTTGGGGCCGCCTCACAATCCTTGCACTTGACCTCTCATTCTCCAAAGAGCTGTTCAAACATTCATCACTTTTCTTGATGTTCTTAATCACCATCCTTACCTCTTTCCAGTAAGTCCTCTCTCTCTCTCCATGGTCTACAGTCTCTCTTCCTGTTCATATTTACTTCAAGTACAGAAAGGTGAATCATATGCCTCAATTAATGATACACTCTCCCTTTGATCTCCACCTTCCCTTCACCCCATCTCCAGTCTAATTCTCTACTTTCCCAATTTCCCAGGTACTCACACTGTATTTCCTTGGACATATATATATTATCTTTGGATTTATCTTTAAAAAAGATAGAGTGTAACTTGGTTTTAAATTTATATTAATTACATTGTGTTACAGATTTTGTTCTGTTTCTTAGTTATTTCACTCAATACTAGTTTAAGGTCCATCCATTCTGTATATACATCTAGTCCATAGCTTCTGATCGCTGTTAAGTATTTCATTTCATACTCACTACATCTGACTTTTCTATTTCCCTAGAGATGAATATGTGGATTTGCTCCAACTACCTGCTCCTGTGAACAAAGTGGTAATGATCTCCTTTGTATATGTCCCCTTACTGACGTGTGTGTGTTTCTCTGAGGCATATACTTAGGATGAGGATTGTGGGGGCATAGTGTATTCTTATACTTAGTTTTACTGCGTAATTCAAATTAGGTCCACCTACAACAAGTCCTCACTATTTAGTGATTCAGTGGCTGTCAAGATCAAGAAAGTCTCAGACTCTGAACTGTAGGAAGAGAGTCTTTCATTATCTTTCTCTGCTTTTCTAGGCAGCATGGACAAGCACTGAGAGTAGGATAAGAAGCAGGATTAAGGGGCTGGACTAAGGATTCGCTGTACAGACAACGTCCCTGTTTCAAGTTTTGGAGAGAAGACACTTTGAGAGATTTGAAGGGCAGTCACCAGGCACATATAACAGATGTGCGAATATTCCCGTCCTGGTTTTCTTCTACTTTCTCTTAGGAAGACATGCTCTGTCCCCAAGGTGAACATCTCTATGAAAAAGATAGCCTAACATCACAGTCAAGAAGACTCGGAAAAATTATATGTACTATGTACTAGGGAAACATAGTTTTGTTCTTATTTCCCAAACTTAAATTTATATAATAATATTTAATTTCCACTTTCAAACTATCCCTCCAAAAGATTCTGACAGACCTCCTGCCCCTTGCCCATCACCCTCCAATCAGGCGCGTAGATAATCAGTGCTACAAGCTGAAGAGTGTAAGGTTCAGTGAACACACATTGTTTAACACGATTTAAGGACTGAATAAGTAAGTTTAAGGTCTATAAAGAGAAATGGTACTTTAAATAATGGACAATTGACTTAATGGTAACTGTTATTTACTAAAATATAGAGCTCCAAAAATTTATGAAATATTCATCATCACTCATTACAACTCATGAAATATTCATAATTACTCATTAAGAAGAAACAAAACATTCTGTCATGACAGTCTGAAATTTGAGGCTGTAATCAAGGAGGATGGCCATCTTTTGCCAAACATGTTGCTTAGGTCTGCCTGAGCTGGACAGACCACAGATCCCCTCCCAGGTATGGGAACACTTAAACTCTTCAATTAGTAGGAAGAACAGTCCTTGACCATCAATGATTTTGCATTATAGATGATAAATTCTAGATTCTAAAGCTGGATTGGCAAATAGCTGGCACACGTGTCTGCACCCCTCGCTTACATAGCCCGCCTTTCTGAAGGAGGCGCACGGGCTCACTGTTTTCCACGTGGAGCTGCAGACTGCTACTCCAGTTGACTGGTAGCGGTGTGGAGGATGCAATCTAAATGCCCTCAAGATTCAAGAACATGCGGTCACAACATCTTCCTTTTGATCTGTACATATTAATAACTATTTGAAGTGCTATCCCCACTATGGCTGATTTTTAAATTCCAAAGACTCTTCTTCTCTTTCTTCCTGATCTTCAAGGTCATATTACTTATTAATATGTCGATTTAGCTCAATGATTCTCGTGCTTATCCAGTGTGGTTGTGTTTTCATTCATTTTGACTGCTGTATGGAGCTCCTGAAGAGCAGGAGCCATTCTGAAGGGCTGTCTACAATTCAGGCACATCCAGTGGTAACACCACCAGTTACTTGCCTAGGTCTTAGACTTTGGGAAAGTTTTTATAGCACATTAGTAGGCATGAAATGGCTAAAAACCAACTACCAGGAAGTCACGGGGATCATGTGATAGTGATAGATACTAAAATCAACTGGAGAATAGAATATATGAATAAAAAGGGAAGGATTTTTTTAAAGCAGCCTTTAATGTGGAAGTTCCCCTTCTCCCCTAATGAGGAACAGTTATTTATATGTCTTCCTGTTAGAGAAGCACAGAGGAGAAGCCCTCCAGCGCATCAGACAAAGGCTAATTGAAGCAAGGACTTCTATAGAGCGATATGCGGACAGCATGAACACCCTTAACACCCAACATTTTTAGGAATCTGCCCACAAGTTCATAGAAAGAAATTAACGAGCAATTCCAACACAAAGAGGAAGACACTGATCTTAAACTGAAAGTTATGAGCTGCCTGCAGAAAGGGACGCTGAGTGTTCGTTGCACTTTGTTTATCGACCCTGCTAGAGGGAAATGCAAGCTGTTTCATGAACACGTTCACAATCCCAAAATAACAACAAATCACTTGCACCACAAACAGGGAAAACTTCTCACCAACTGGTGTGTTCCACACCCAAAAAGTAGGCCGGCCATTCTAGGAACAAAGTCCCTCTGATCACTTCATGGACAGAGAGCGCTTGATCATACAGCTCAGGCTTGTGTTTGCAATTGGACCCAGAAAGCATGGAAAATCTATTCTCGGAGAGGCAAAACCACACCCTAGAATTCCTTGCAACTCACTGATGGGGGAAAAAAGTCCTTAGGTGATTACTACCTGAAAGACACATTCTTGTGGCAAGAGGGCTGGCTCCACACACCTGCTCAGCTTTAAAAAAAAAATCAGAGTAAGAACCCAGTTGCAAAAGTGAAATGTACAATCTTTGGAGAGTGACTAATCCATGAAAGGATGCATTGTGCCCACATGGTGTTTGCCCACCTTGAAGCATTAATAATTATTAACTTCTGCTTCTTTAACTCAAGGTGACAATGTTCTGCTGAGCAAGACTAGCCACAGAATTAGAATTGGGGTAGCCAGTGAAAACTCAGGCCAAGATGTATAGTTCACTCCAGGCTTTTTTTTTCTAATTCAATAATCCTTTATTGAATACCTACTATGTACCAGGCACTGTGCTAAGGTATCCTATGGGAAAGTCAAAGAAAAATGTATGAAACATGGTCCCTGTACTCCCAGGAGTTTACAATTTCTTGAGGAGATATAGACATGGACTCACTCCAACACAGTGCAAGCAAGACACACTGTGTTAATCACCAAAACAGAGGCAGAAACAGAGCACACGGGCAACCCAGAGACCTGGGTTTCAGAAAGATACTTTGATACAAGTATTTAAAGCTACTTATTCCTTTCTTCAACATTTCTTGATGTGCTAAGCATAGTTAAGCGCTTTTGGAAAAATTGAAATAAACAAAGCATGGTCTCTGCCTACAACTATTTGACAAACATTTCTTGAGCATCTATTATGTGCCGGGCACCAAAGAGGATACCATGGAATTACACACAGCTAAGTATGCTGTTTACCCTCAAGGAGCATCTGTCCTTTTTATTTTATTTTTATTTTATAAATGGTTTACATGCCTATACTAAACTTGATCTTGGATCAGGTCAAAAGACAGTTCAAGGAAAGGCTATTGTTTCACTGTTCCTGGGCACCATGCTGAGCTCACCTTTGCATTACTGAACAGAGCACGGAATGTGGGGAGAATCCAGAAGCTACCATAGCCAGCCTCATTAAAGGGAATCAAAGCGGGGCTGTGACTTTGTGGTCATATTGCACATCTCCTGATGTCATTTACACCGACTCAACCCTCGGGGTCCTTGAGAAGCAGAACCCCAGTCACTGGCTTGTTAGCACCTTGCACTGAGCCTGATAGAAAGGAGGCAATTAGCAGATATCTGACAAATTAAAGAAAGAATCTCCAGTCCCCAGCCTTAGCATGGATGTATATGCTCAAACATGGAGAGAATGTCCTAAATATTTTATATATACTACTGTTCAATTCAGTGATTTTTTCTAAAGATTGGCCCTGAGCTAACATCTGTTGCCAATCTTTTTTTTCCCTTCTTCTCCCCAAAGCCCCCCAGTACAAAGTTGTATATTCTAGTTGTGAGTGCCTCTAGTTGTGCTGTGGGATGCTGCTTCAGCATGGCCTGATGAGCGGTGCAACGTCTGTGCCCAGGATCCAAACTAGCAAAACCCTGGGCCGCTGAAGCGCAGCGTGTGAACTTAATCACTCAGCCACAGGGCCAGCCCCTGAGTTTTCTCTTTTTTTAAATTACAAAATAGGAAGCTAGGAATCAATTTCAATTCTCCCTGCTATGGCATCATTAGATGTCCAGTGTTTTCAGGTTCTAGCCACAAACTCATGGGAAGAGACCAGCTATTAATTTGCCTTGCAGGGGGCAGAATATAAACTTGCATTGTTGATACAAGTGCTTTGTTTTGTTTTTCAAGCTCGGTGTGCATGAGTGGGGGGCATTTTCTCCCCCTGAAATATCCCCAGTAGTCATTCCCCCCTCCTTGACCTCTAGCCTACTTATTTCAGTTTTGTCAAAAAGGCTAAAAATAGAGAAGATTCTTGAAGCAAATATAGTGCTTTCTCATACAAACTGTGATTTTCAAAATGCCACACGAAAAAAAGCCCGTTACGCATCAAGACTATGGGATTTCCTAGTAAGCTGCTGCCATCCCACTGTAATCCACTACAGTGAAAAGTGCCTCGAGAATAAAGCATCTGGAGCTTTAATCAGATTGGCTATGGAGTCTGGAGACAAATGCCCATTCCACTCCCATCCTCAGGGCTCACGCTGAGAGACCATGTTACAGAGAGACCACACAATGAAGTCATTTCGATTCCTCTGGTTAGCAAAGTGGCCACTTCTGTGGACAGAAAAGTGCTCCATCTATGACACTGTCACCACCTGTCTGCTGAAGCAACATGGGTGGGAGGGAGGGAGAGAGGGGAATTAAGAATGAGTTCAGAATCCCCAGAGCTGGGGAGAAACTTAAGTAGTGGGTTAAAATTACAATCAGCATGAGTGATAACTTAAAAACAAAAACATCTCTCACTTTCTTGGAGAAACTTTTCTTCCTTTTGATTGGTCTCACCTGGGTGGGGCCAGACCGTTTGGCAACTAAAACCATATAAACTTGTCTTATTTCTTATTCACTTGCTGTCCTCCAGTTCCACCTGAGTTCAGGCCTATTGTCCTAATTTGGGATTTCTTTGTGATCTGCTTGTCTCCCTAATCAAATGATTCTCCCTCAACGGACCTTGTCACTCAAAAGGCATAAGTCATTTAAGACCACGTTTGCATCTGAGAAGAAATAAAAGGCAGAAATAAATTTGATTCTTTTGCATCTTAATTATTTCCCCAGGCACTGCTGTTCTCATTAAACAACCTTAAGCCTTGAATGTGACATTTAAACTAAGAAATCCACACTTCCTTCGGGCAGTTTTTAGTTTCTTAAGCACCAGTACTTGTCGATCCTCACCTTCTAACTCCGCCCTAAACCGGGGCACGGGTGACCCAGAGATTCGGTGGGGTCCGTCAGTCTAAGTACGTGTTAGTTTGTGTGAGCAGGATGTTGCCTTGGCAACAGGAACTATGGAAGGACCCAGACTCTGCCTTACCTGCCCAGGAGGTGAGCTGGACACCTGCTAAAACACCTCTAATGGGCTTTCAGCAGATTAAATGAGCACGGAGCGCCTCTGTCCTCCATGGCAGAAACCTCCAGAGCGAGAGGTTTCTCAGGAATCCCAATGGGAGTTTACAGAGGACAACCTCTCAGATAGATAAGCTGCTGCCAAACATTCGAAACCAGACCACAGGAAAGCCGAGTCCTTCTCAACATCTATTTTTTTTTTCCCCTCCAAGTCAGAGTCACTTTTGTCAAACAGGACCATAGGCAAGCCGGAACATCATTCTCTGTTCTTCCATAGTGGCCCTGGAAAGCAGATGGATCGAAGGAAGTGTAAGTGAAAAGTCACACTGCCCTGTATGAAACGACCCTTTCTCCAGAGTTTTGCGTGTGTATAATACACATCATGAGATCCGTTATCTTTGCTTGCAGGTGAAGCTGATCCTTAGAAATAAGACTTATTTAACAGACGGCCCATGTGAAGACGTTAAGTGAGCCTTGTATGCTGCTCAAAGACCTTCTAACGCTTCTCCATCTTGGAAATTGACATCAGCCTGCCATAGTTACCAGTGTGGTACTAGCATTGGTACTGGATCAACTGTGGGCTACCTTCTCCTTAATACTCTGATTTGCCATCACCTGACCTGCTAAGTTTGAAGATTGTGGGTCCCTGGCCCCCTCTTCAGAGGAATTCACTAAGTACTGAGCTTCAGAAATAAAAGTCAGCTTATTGTCCCAAGCCTGCCCTTTTATCTCCTCAAGGGGGAAAGGTGACAACTCAAGAGAGAATGTCTATAATGCTTGAAAATTCTTCCCCAAATCAAAATATATACTAGTTTGAGTTATTTCAAATAGTACGAAATGCTCTTTTCTTTTCTCTGAGTTCTCTTAAGCTACTTAAAATTTTACTTCCTACATTTTTCTCCCAAAAGTCTTGAAAAGAAGAACTTTTCTTTTCTTTTAAGAGCTGGAACCCAGAACCTCTGAGATTCTCACCTGGTTTGAGCTGTATATAATCTAATGATTTTATCATAACAAACTGGGCAAAAAACTCTGATTTCCACCCAGATGCTAATAAAACCCTCCCTGAGTCATGTTGCTATGGCGACTGGGGCTTCTCTAAGCCCTGTGATTCTTAAATGGGAAAGTTTTAGTTTCTTCTCCACGGCTCAGGTGGTGCTCCTGGAAGTGCGCCAGGCCCGTTTCTATAGGGTGTGGGGGCCACAGCCAACAGCTTGGGGTGGCTTTTGCCTACATAATAACTAACCTCCACATTGGATTCTGTTCGTCTCATGTGAGCCTTTCAACAACAGGCTGTTATAAAAGTATTGTTATTATCCTCGTTTGAGAGAAGAGTAACCTGGAGGCTCCGTCATGGCAAGTGGCTTGCTCAAGATCCATCAGCCCGTAGGTGAGACAGATGCAACATGAATTTGATTTTCTGAGGCCAGAGCCTGTGTTTCTCACTAAGCGACGCCGCCCGAGGCTGAGAGAGCCATGCCCACGTTACTCTCACACTCTGCTCACGTCCTGTGCCCAAGGATTTGCCCTATGTCTTTAGCACAGACTTTGCAGCCAGAGTGCCAGGTACGGCTGTGCAACCTTGGCAGTGACTTCAGTTCTCTCCATCTCTGTTCTGTCATCTGTAAATTGGAGGTGGTAATTCCTGCCTCTAAGAGCTGCTTTGAGGATCAAATGAGTTCATATGTCTAACTCCCTTAGCTCCATGCCCGGCCTATAGTAAGCACCATATAAATGGAAGCTATTCTTAGCTGCTGAACGCTTCACTCATTCAGGGCGTTAAAACTGTAGCCACAGAGAGTCTGCAGGCACCTGAGCATCTGGGGGGGAGTCTAGTCCGCACGGCAGGAGGACAATGCAATACCAGAACAAAGTCGTGGTAATGGAAAAAGCCTGTGTTAGAAGGCATCACAGCCTGAGATGCCTTGATGTTCAAAGTCAAGTGTCACAGCTGCTTCTGACATCAACCTGGAGGCACGCGAGCCGAAACAGAGCCACTGAAAATGACATGACTAGAGAAAGTGTGTTCAGGAAGGCTGTCAGTTTTTGAAAAACAGCAGGTTTCTCCCTTCCCTGATAGGAATCAGTTTTTTGCTCTAATAGAAAGAATTTTTTTCCCCAGAATTTAAATTCTGTGCACAACTCAATACCTTAAAAAAGGCATTTATTTTTTCTCGAGCCTTTGAAAGGTCCTTTAAACCGGCAGGCGACAGCAGGGAGGGAGCCAAGAAAGCTGTGAGTTTCGGCAAGCTGAAATGAAACTCCATTTTTTTTCTTTAAAAATATACATCTAAGGATTACTAACCACGTGCAGGGCCTCCTCCTGTTCTGCTTTTGGGCCCAGGGCCTAATCGCCATCACGGTAACAGTTTTTGGAGCACACCTGTAGAAAGGCCTTTTTGTCTCCCCATCTCTTTGCCCCTCCAAACATTGTAGCAGAACCTCCTTAGGCCTTCTTTTGCATGTTTAAATAAATGGAGAATTTCAGGGTTTCCTTGCAAAAGCCTGCTGAAGATACTTCAGAGAGATGGAGAGAGAAAGACCACCAAATTATAAAATTATGAACACCAGGAAAGAGTCCTTGTAAATAGCCAATCCCGAGAAGCACGGCCTGGAGGTGTGTTTGCTGAGCGCTGACATGAGCAACAACTCTCAGAAACTGACAGCAAGGCTCAAGGGCCTTTGGGCAGACACTGGTGCCTGGAGTGCAAGACTCCGAGCCTGAGTCCGAAGCCCTTTGGCAAAGGAGGCAAAGACAAAGGTTTCTGGAAGAGCCCTCTGTCCTGCCAGGTGAGCTCTGAGTCACATATAGACAACTGTACTCACCTGGACTTTGGAGGCGGTGGGGGAGGTGGGAACGCCTCCATCCCACTTCTGTCCTTGGGGAACTCAAAGGCAAAGGAGGCCGATTTGCTCATCCCGGTCCCGGCTTTGCTGCTCTCTCCAGAGGAGCCATCTGTGGGGCGCAGACGGTGCCAGGTGGAGGAGGTGGAGGGGTCCATGGTGCCATTTTCCATCTCTCTTCCCCTTTGACTCAACAAGTCGGGCTCCAGCTCCTCCTCTTCCTCTATCCGGCACTGACGACTCCAGGCCCCAGTCTGGAACCGGGGCCGCCGCTGGTCCGAGGCTGAGCTGGTGGTGGCAGGCGGGGGGCACCTGACAGAGTCGCTAGTGGGGACACCGTTGGCCCGGGAAGAAGAAGCGGGGTCAGTGGGGCCCCTGGATGAAGGCTGGGGCCCAATGACACCACTGCAGCTCCCCTCACTGAGGTCAGAGAGTGGGGAGGGAGATGGTGACACTGGGGACCCTCCAGGGCTACTCTTGGACAGTTTGGGGGGAATGGCAGGCCTCCCCTTGGGTGTGTTCTCACTTGCAACGTGACGGTGGCTTTCCCTGGAGCTCAGCCCCTGGCCAGCTGAAGTCTCTTCTTCGCCGGCCTCAGAGTCCTGGCTCAAGGGCCCGCGTGGCCACTGCACCCCCACTGCAGAGTCAGGGCTGCTCAGGTAGATGGTCCGGTGGTCCTCCTCTGGGTGGGCCGCCATGACTGTGATGGTGGCTGATACCTGGGGGGCCATATCTGCCATCTCAGGGGCCACATCGGGGCCTTCCCGGTCCCGGCCCCAGCCAGATGCTGTTTTCTGAGCCCAGGTGCTGGCTGTCCGTACCTGGCCCTTGCCCTGAGCAGCTGCCACCTGTTCTGCCTTGGCCTGTGGCCTGGAAAGCCCTGGAACCTTCTTCCTCTTTGTGCTCTCAGCATAGATGGGTTCAGGCTGTACAGCCTCCCTGGGGTGGGCTGGGGGCTGGGGCTCCCCAGTTGGCCCAAGGCCCCTGTTCAAGGTCACAACATGGCAGCCAGCGTCCTGCTGCTTCCCAGACACAGGTTCCTTCACAAGGGAACAGTAATCACTCTCGAAATGGGGGGCAAAGGGGCTGCTGGTGCCGCTGCTGGCACTGCCACAGGAGAGGCCATCTGAAGAACTGGCGGCCTCTGAGTGAAGGGACGGCTTCTTGGGGCCCAGGCGGGGCAGGTTCTCTGTCGGGCCCTGGCCACAGCACTCCTTCGGGAAGCTCACAACTCGCTTCTCCTCCTCACTTGGCCCTGCACAGGATCTCTGCTCCCAGCATGTTGGCGAGCAGTCCCCTCCACCATCTCTGTGCCGGGAACCCTCAGCCTGTGAGGCATCTTTAGCGACAGGGCTCCCAGGGCAACAGTCCAGGATGGAGCAGTATTCTCCCCCTTCGCTGTCCCCCGAGGGTGAGCACCTTTGATCGCTGTCATCCTCCGAGGGCAGGGACTCCCGCAAGGGCTGTGGAGAGGCAAAGGGCCCAGGGCCCTTATGACAGCCTGATGTCATCCCGGCAAAGGCAGCCAGTTTCTGGCGGAAGCTCTCCTGAGGGGAGGTCAGCTCTTGGTAGGGAAATGTGGGTTTATCTTCTCTCCCAACCTTCTCATCGGGGAAGCTGACCGGGTGGAAGGCAGTGCTCCGGTCCCCCCGGGCCTCTCGGCCATGCAGGCCGACCATGGCATAGCCAGGGGGGCAGCGCGAGTGGCCATCTGCGGAGGTCGAGGGCCCAGCAGGTTTCTGGAGGCCGCGGAAGCTGCTCAGGTAAACTAGCGGCACATCTTCCTGCTTCGGGAGCGGGAGCTTGCCGGGGGCTCGTCTCCAGATGACCTACACAGCCCCAAGGTTAAAAGACTTACATTAGACCTTGTCAGAGAAAAAAGGAAGAGAGAAAAAGTGAGAGGGCAGTGCCGTGGCATTGTCGACTGTCTTCTGTGCTGTAGCACGCCCACCTTCTGATCTCCCCACTGCCTTCTCATCATTGCCGGGGCACCGGGGAGCCACCGGTCTTCCCAGACACTGAGCTGTGCCTCCCACCCATGGTCTGTCATTCTTTTGGCAAAGTCTGTGAGGCAGGGCAAAAGAAACTCTAAAAAAAGAACATTTTGCCTTCTCCCTCGAAACTGCCAGATGAGATAAGTTCTCCAACGGGCTTCGAAAATAGAGTTTTGGATTTTGTTTAACTTTTGCTTTGTGTTGGTTAGTCTTTTGATAACCGTGTCACAGCACATTCCTGAAGGAACCAAAGTCATAAGGCTTTTTAAAATACCTTGGGTGGCTGGTGGGACAGGGGGCAGGAGACAAGGGGGGGTTTCTGAGCTGGGTCCCGGCTTCTTTCTTTATTACCTATTTCTTCTCTCTGGGCCATGCCAAAGAGCTGCTCTGGCTCCCAGTTACAGGCAGTGACCTCAGTCCGAGCCTGCAGAAGTGGCTGGACTAGTTGAGCTATGACACAGAGACACGGACTGGCCGTTCCCATCACTGACGTCGCTGTCTTCTCCTCCTTCCCTTTTAAAGTCTCCCCCATCCCCACCTTTAGCAGCACCCTCAAAGTAGGGCCTGCACCTAGCTCCTTTCCAAGGTGATTCTGAACTGAAAGAGTCCCTGGCTGGCATCTATGAAGGCTGAAGGCAGCGAGAATGGCCCGGTGAAGGGATGTAGCCGGCTGATGAAAATGGAGCAGGCCTGAGGGGAATGGAGCTCAGTGCAACCACAGGAAATAGTTTAGAGAAACTAGAACAGGCAAGAAGTCAAACAGGTCGAAAGCAGTTCTTGAGAACATGCCCTAGACAGAGAGCTTCCTAGACATGTCTGGAGGAGGCAAGCTCTATGCACCCTCAAAATAACTGGATTTTTCTAAGGGTCACCTGTGTGCTGAGCAGAATGGTCTAATCTCTAGGATGTCACCGTTTTTAGTGATCCTAGATCAAAGCCCACAAAACCCAAACTTCAAAACTGAAAATAGGAACACTGGCTGGGAATTGGATGATATCAAGGAGTTACTGCTAATATTTTTAAGTGCGATAATGATATTGTGGTTACATTTTTATAAAGGCTCTCTTTTTAAAGATGTACTGAAATAACGTGATGTCAGGGCTTTGCTTTAAAATCACAGGGAAGGGAGGATGGGGTGGGGGGTAGCGATGAAACAAGGCTGGTCATGACTAGATGATTGTTGATGCTCAGGCTGAGAGTGGTAGATGCATGGAATTCATTATGCAATTATTGCTACTTATCTACACACGTGAAATTATTGATTGAAAAATTTTAAAAACTTTTTTAAAAAAGCTTCCTTTTTGTGCCCTTATATGTATCCAAATCAATAATTAATACAGTCTCCAAATAAACTTTGAGAGACTGGATTAATGGTTCTTAGCCTAAAGGAACAGAGAGAAAGGAGGGCTGCCGTCAGGATGGAGCAGTCTTGGGGCAAGCTGGCAGAATGCCATCCTCCAGGAGTCTTGCTCTACAGTGCCCTGTGGCTGCCAGCCAGTCACCAAGGGTTACGACAGGAGCAGCCCCTGTAAAAATACCACTGGGCTTGGTCAGCCTCACCTGCGAGACGTCAGCACTCATGTTTGCCTCTGTCCACACATCAGAGGCCTCGGAGCTCATCATGGTGGGCTTCACAGCGATGGTGGGCTTGGAGTAGGGCGAGCTGTTCACACCTTCATCTTCCAGGCGGCAGTTGTCAGGCCTGGGGGGCAGGCGCGGAGGAGGGGGCAGGCTGCCTGCTCTCGGCTGGGGGTGGCCAGGCGCCAGCTGGTGGTCACTCCGCAGGCAGAAGCAGTTCTTGCAGGACCCGGGCTTCCAGATGTGCTCCACAAAGTCACTGCACGCAGACATTTTCAGGGTCTCAGGGTTCAGTCGGATGGTCTGGTGCATCTTGAGTGGACGGTGTGCTGGTTCATCTTGCGCCCGGCTCTCTGGCGTGGTCTTGTGGGAGGCAGCAGTGGGTCACAGAGCAGCTTCCTGGAAAAGCAGAACACCGGCCTGGTCAGACATCTCCCTGCCGAGGGATGGGTGCCTTATCAATTTGAGTCTGATTGTTTGACGGGGAGTAGAAGAGGGAGGCAGGAGGAGAAAAACGGTAAAGATCAGTATTCCGTTTATTCCAAGGCCCTCATCCATTTGTCATAAGGCTCCTAAAGTCACTCTCTAGTGGTGTGGCCTTATCAGAAGCTGTAAAAACTAAACACAACTCTGTTACATGAACAGAGAGCCTAAAAGCACTTCAGTCCCCTAAAATCCTGAGCGCTTGGAGATTTGGGCACAGTGATGGGAAGAAATCACAGAGATCCGAGATGAGAAGCCTGGATCTCATTCATGCATTCCCTGCTGCTTGGGGTCTAGCAACTGGGACTATAACGTAGAAAAACAAGACTTTCCAAGTAGTACAGCAAACAAAAGTGGTGGCTTAGGGTAATAAGAACCGTGTGAGCGGGAAGGCAAGGCTGGGCCCTGCCCTCACACTGTAATCCACCCTTGTGACCAGGTGGAGATGGGCTGGGTGAGAATGGGGAGTGGTGCCGTGCTGGCCTGCCCCCCAAGGAAACCGCGTCAGGAGGTCTGGCATCTTGGGAACCTGTCCCCCTCCCCTTGCTTAATATTCCTTATTCAACCCAGTGCTCAGTGGGGTCAACAAAGCTGGAGCTGCAGGCCAAGAGGGAAAACAGAAAGAGAAATGCATGATCACTACAGTCCTGTGGTCCAGGGGTGGCTGGATAGAATACGACAGAGGGAAAAGATTATCACACAGTTATTTTTCCCCGCGGTAACCCTGGAGGTGGGGCGGTGAGCTTGCTGAAAGAATCGGTTGCCTCTGAGGGTAAAACTGAAAGAAAAGACTCTGCACCATAGAACAGAGTCATTCACCAGTAAAGAGGAGCTCAAAGGGTTGAGGATATTAACCAAGTAACCTGAAGAACACCCTGTCAGGTAGCTGTTATGCCCATTATACAGATGGGAAAACAGTGGCAATGACGTAAACTAAGGCCTGTCCATAGACACAGAGAATTTGGTGGTCCTAGAAAGAGAAACCCACTTTGCTGGCAGCCCTCACTGCGTCACTCATCACACTGAGTCACTCGCCATTATCTGTCTGGGGCTCCTTGCTCTTCTCTCCTCATTAAATGAACCGACTTCCTCATAAGGAGCGCATTCATGAGAAAATCATCCTTAAGGACCTAAGGCGAACAGATTCTCATTAAATAAGGAGGGGTTTAGCCCTGGGGTCTGCTCTCCACTTTCTTCCCGTGAGAATTTGCTTTGAGGTTGATGCTCTCTAAACTATCAACAGGACTAACTAGCTGGAATGAGCCAGGAGCCCCAAAGATCATGCCAGAATCTTTGTGGGAAGTGCTCTCTTTCTGGTCTCCCCCACACTCACAGTCAGGGGTGCTTATTCAACAAGAGCTGAAGCTAAATTTGCCTCCTTTCCCTCCAAAGTCCACCTTGAAGCTCACCGCATCTTTAAGATAAATGGATGCTCTGAAATAAAAGACAAGCATCTGTCTTTCAGCCATTGTTGTAAGGATCTTCTGCATCCCTCTCCTTAAGACGATCCCAGGTTAGGTTCTTCTCCCCTAAATACACCCATATAGTAGGTTCATTCTTTGCCAAGTTCCCCAGAAGAGGTCACTAAGCTTCAACAAGCAGAGGAGGATAGCAAGGATTTTTCTTTTTCCTAGGATCTCAGGCTGCTGAGAGCGTAAGGTTCTGTGCTAAATTTTGGAAGGAAGAAAAAGAGGAGGAAGCATTTTCTGTGTTCAACAGGGCAGGTCTCCCTACCCCTGCCCCAAGGCGGGGAGCAGGTCCTTTGCTGGGGAGCTGTTGAAGGGTGCCTAGCTCTTCTTGGCCACGGAAAAAGACAGGTCCCTCTCTCCTGCAGCCAGAGGCTCCCACGCCCCTCAGCGGATGCAGGAAGAGAGCCTGGAGACCAGTTCTGTGTGGGCCCCTCACGTTCCAGCAGCTTCACATAAGGCTGCGCTATCTGAGGAGGTGGGTGTCCAACCACTTCCTCAAGGCTACCACAGATGCACAAAGAAGCAGTTTTGGGTGGCCACGTCTCATTTCCTCCTCAACAGGCAGCCCACAGACCAAGCTTGTCATGGCTGCTTGGGGCCAGGGGTCCCCCTGTCCTTTGTAGCCATGGCCCACTACAGCCGGGGACTCTTGGTAGGCTCTGGATTACTGACGCGTGTGCAGGAAGCGTCCCTCAGAGCCTCTCATGAGTGTATGAGCGCTCTCTTCGCTCCCATCCTCAGCTCTGAAATTCTCTCACCATCGGCACAACTTTCACGACCCAACTGCTCAGAGAGGCACAGGTTTTTAAGGAGAAGTCTTTGAAGAAGAGAACAGAATGAAGCCCTAGGCTTCTCAGCATCCTTGACTCACTGCAACCTGTTAAAACTGGCTTCTCAGTTGGAGCAAACAGAATTTACCACCATGTCAAGCCAGAAAGATACTTATCCCGTTCGATCTGTCCAGAGCGGTTCTGTGCCTGGAAGTATCTCCTACGTGTTTTAAGTAGAAGATGAAAAGCTCAAGTGGCACTCAGAAAGCAGGCGCAGCGAGCGCCTACCAGTGCCAGCTCTCTCAGAAGCCTGGGAATGGCACCTTCCCAGCCCACATTCCTTACCTCTGAAGGGAGGTGGCTTCCAGAATTATGCAAATTCCCCTATTTCAGTGGGAGGCGGCAGTGTAAGATTAGAAAAAGATCTCAGCATTCTTTCTGATCCAAGTCATGATAAAATATCTTTGCCTCTGCAACCTTCTGCACTAGATTTGTGGCCACAATTTGCAAGACTGAAGCTGTCAGATACATTCCCACCCCATTTCAAAAAGAATCTGAAGAGGCCGGCTGCGTGGCATAGTGGTTAAGTTCATGGGCCCTACTTCGGTAGCCAGGAGTTCACAGGTTCGGGGCACAGACCTACACACTGCTCGTCAAGTCATGCTGTGGTGGCATCCCACATACAAAATAGGGGAAGACTGGCACGCAAAAAGAGGAAGATTGGCAAGAGATGTTAGCTCAGGGCCAATCTTTCTCAACCCCCCCCAAAAAAGTCTGAAGAATCGTGGCCAGTTTCATAAAATTAAATATTTTGGCTCAAAATATTGTCCCTCATCCTTGCATCAAAAGTTGTTTATGCTTTACCCTGAAGTGACAGAATTCCAGAAAACATTCATCTAAACAATTTATATATATTACAATTAAATTAACACAACACTGAAAAAAGGAAATATGCATGGAAAGTGCTTGTCTAGATTTCAACATGCCATTGACAGGGGTGACAGGGGTGGAGAAAGTGACAACATTAACACCTCCCTGCCCTGCCAAACACAGGGAAAGTCATGATATTCCCCCAACCTTTTAGTCTCTTTTTTCTTCTCCAATGCTAGGTAATCTAATCTCAGGGGTAGGAATGTGGTTTTTGTGGGTTAGAGCCATTACAGTCTAAACCAGTAAGAAGCATACCCAGTTCCACAGGACCCCATGATAGCAAAATAAGCGTAGAATTCCCCAGGGCTTCCTATTAAATTTCTCTCTCAAAAAGGGAAAGGGTTGTTAACATAGTTCAGGCCAGTGATCAATAAGGCCTTAGGAACCTGACTCTGGACCGAACGCATTGCAAAACTCCTCCCCTCTAGACCTTTGGGCTCTGCTATCGCTCTGCAAAGCCATGTGCTTGCTGGTTGAGCTTCACCCAAGAGAAATATACACAGTCAGCCGGCCCTGCCTCCATTCCGATTCACGGGACCCGAAAGTGGAGAGATTCTACTTTGTGTGTGTGTGTGTGTGTGTGTGTGTGTGTGTATGTGTGTGTCCGGCTGGGGAGTGAGCGGCACAAGCAAAGGTTAGGAACATGTCCACAGCACGCCTTTCAGAGGGCTCAGCCAGGGCTCAGGAAAAAGGCATCATCTCGGCCCCCCTGGAGACTCCGAGGCTGGCACCTAGCCCGGTGCCGCATCAGAGGCAGCCACTAACCTGGGGCCCCAAGACATCAACCCGGGGTCCTGGTCCGGGCAGCCCGGACAGTCTTTCCTTCTCTGCTCCATTGACAATACTGCTGCCCAGGAAAGGAAGTCTCCACACTGGCAGTCCCCAAAGCGTGTCAGCCTCCTGCCCCAAGCAGAGCAGCCAGACCGACAGAACAGTCGGTTTCCCCTCCCGGAACTCGAAGGAAAGTTTCCCCGTTTTAAAGAGCGCGATTCTCGAATGAAGCGAAAACAGCCCTCCGGCTTCCCTGTCCTCCGGTCTCAGCGTCTCCACCTCGGGCACAACCCGGGGCGCACGCGGTCCGGACGCCCCACCCTCCCCAAGCGGCCGCCTGTCACCCCGGGGGACGCCGACAGGGGGTCGCCCGCTCGGCGACCGCAGCGCTCCTCCGAAGCTCCCCTCTGCGGCCACGTTTGCCAGACAAAAAGAGGCCAAATTTGGAGAAAGCGTCGCGGGCTCACCTCGGGGCCGCGCTCCCCCGGCCTCGCCGTCTGTCTCCGAGCCGCCAGGCGCCCCGCCGGGCGCCTCGGAGCATTGTTTGCAGAGTGTGCGCGCGGTGCGTGCCCGGCCGCGGGCGGGTGTCGTCTGCCGGGCCCGGCCGGGTGGCAGCTGCGAGCGCGGCTCCGCCCCCTCCGCCTCCGGTTACGCCGCCCGCCCCGGCTCCCGCCGCACCTCCGCAGTCCCCGCCGCCGCCCCGCGCCCCCCTGGTTGAGCGCACCCTGCCGCTCGGCTCGCGCGCCTCCAGCTCCCACCCCGGCGGGCTCCGAATCTCCAGCCCCGGATTCCTCCAAACTCTCCATGCCCGGTCCCTCCCTTCCTCCCCACCCTCCCGCTCCCGATCAAGAGGCTCCGCCCCTAGCCCGAGACTTGGCGCCGTCTGACCCCCGAGCAGAGCCCCGTTTGCGCCCCTCCCCAAGGATGTCTCTGCGCGCTTCGGCATGGGCGAGTTTCGGTGTTTGCAACCTTCCTCTTACCATAATGTATGCACAGGTATTGTAGGTGTCCGGCATTCCTTCATCCAGCCGGCTCTTCGAGACCCTCGGGGGAGGGGGCGGGGAGGATAAAGCACGAGAGCTGGAGTGGCAGAACAAGAAAGCCAGGGATCGGGAGAGGAATGATGAGGTCAGGATCCCAGACGGTTCCGAAAGCAGCGTGGGCACCGCAATTGTCAGTTACCGTTGCCAGTGGGAGGAGGGTCCCGTGGGACGGAGCTGGGCTGGGAATCCTGACAGCGGGTTCCAGGTCCCGCTCAGTCCCTCGGCTGATTCGAGGCCTCAGGCAAAGCTCCTTGAGCTTTGGCTTTCTGGATGTGGAATGCAAAGGCTGGACTGGAGAGAGCTGGTCTTCCACCACGCTGGGACACTCAGGACTTCCGCAGGCCAATCTTACACCTGTGTAAGTAAGTGACTCATTCACTGAGATAAAACCGAGTCCAAGATAGTCTTCTGGCTAAAAATGTTTTAACAGAGAGTATGACAGCCATGACTCGGTCAGTCCCCTCCCTTCCTCCTGCTGCCTACAGCAGGCTCGCACCTTGACCTGGGTGTTTCCTCAGGGAGCCAGCGCCAAGGTCACCGCCTTGTGCTGGCAGGTGGGCATGTGGCAAAATGGAACAGGGAAAAGACCCCAGAAAAACACCCGTGGCCTTCTCTCTGGCTCTTCCCCTCCCCAGAGAGGCAGTGTGCTGTAATTCCAGTTAGGGTCCACTCCCTGTCAGCCCGCAGGATAAGCCTGGGAGCCCCCACCTGGCTAAGAGCAGGAAGGCTTGTTCCCCTTGAGATCCCCCGGCTGTCCTTGTGATGTGGCAGTGACATAGAAGGACTGAGGGTGAGGACGTAGGTGAAGGAAACGGAGGGAGAAGACATAGTTTCCAGGTTTGGCTTCCGGAAGAGGTCAAAGGTAGAAGGGATATAGAGACTACTTCCTCTGTGTCACTAATGTCTACTGAGTATGAATAGAATGGGGGGGGGGGGGAAGGTGTAGAAGGATGGAACCAACATTCAGTAAGTACCTGCCCTGTGCCAAGCAACCCCATGAGAGGAATTTATAAAATTCTAAAATCTATAAAATTTATAAAATCCCCATTTTATAGAGAAGAAAACAGAGGTGCAGAGGGCCACATGATTTATCAGGGCTCAACAGCTAAAATGTGGTAGTGCTGGAATTGGAACCAACAGCTCTCTGGCTCCACTGATGGGCAATTCCACTCTGCCTCACTGCCCTCCCCAAGTACTGGTAGTCCACTCCTGCTTTTCTTTCTTCCCAAAGTCAGGGGAGACCATTTGAACAAACATGGAAGGAAAACTCTAGTTAGGTTCCATTAGCATCCAACAAAACTGAAGGGTCCAGCTTGTTCACTTACCAAGACCCAGGAAGGGAAAGTGTTGCTCAGCAGGTGGGGACAAACTGATCTGCACTGGAGAAAGACAAAAATGACGTCAGGAAGTGCATACAATTCAGTTACAATGGGAGAGGTCAACTCTAGTGTTTGAGGAGTTCCCGGTCCCACCTCACAGAATTGAGCGAAGAGGAAGCACTCATTTTCCCACTTTACTTTTTTCTCTATGCTCAATTTATCCTTAATACATGAACAGCCTAAGGAACGTAATCAGAAGAGGTGAAGGCTGTAGTGTGAACAGGTTGGTGGTTCTGTGGCCTGGGACAGCAATGGAAATGTTAATCCAGTCTTTCTGAAAAATCAACTGTTCTCAACTGTTTTGCTGTGCTCACACAAAATAAATGCATTATACTGTAGCTGCTGACACGTAATGTGCATCTTTTTATGCTAGCAACGTGGCCTTAGAGATGACTTCATCTTGCCTAATGAAAAGAATCAAAAAATACTTCAAAAGACTCACTTAGATGCGCATAAAATACCCATTCTCTTAGGCAGTGCTCCACCAGTGACTGTTAAGTATGTTATCTCCTCAGTAAAGCTACGGTAAGCTCATGCATTTTAATAAACAATTCTTGCTTGAACTTCCAGCTGCACCCTGCAATGCAGTACAGTTTGTGTGTACACAGCATTCTGCAGCTAGCTACTTATCAGTTCATTTTCATGACACTTTTAACTGCAGGGCTTGGGTTCCCTGACAGAGACCTTGAACAAGAGCGATACCCTTCAGGGTTTTAGTCCATGAGCACCATTCTGTAGAAGAGAGTGGTTAAATTTGGGGAAATTAAGACAAAGGCTGGGACAGGTAGTGCTTTGGGGTGGGTAAGGTAAAGTAGTTTGGAATTGGAAAGGCAAAAAGGCAGAATGAGGAATGCCCACCGTTAAATTATACTGAGAAATGCTAGCTGGAGTATTTGAGGGGTTAGACAACATGAAGATTGGACCAAAGTAATCCCATGCATGATATCTCTCCCCAGCTAGAGAATAGATCTCAAATAATAGAGAGGAATCTCTCACCTTAAAGAGAGAAGAGTGATCCATTTTAGTCAACGAACATTTATTGAACACTTATTGCTACTTATGATGCACTGAATGAGGTACGATAGAGGAGAAAAAAGAAAACTGAGTAAGAAGAGGATACAGGAGCAGTGGGGGTTCAAAGGAGGAAAGGACAGAAACACAAAAAGTGGTTTCATGGCAGAAGGGGGCCTTGGAAGATGAGAAGGATTTTGATTTGCGGACAATGGGGACTTTGCAGATTGAGAGAATGGTACCCACAAAGGAATGGACGTGGGAGAGGCAGACGACTTTTTCAGAGATTTCCCATGCAGTCAGGCTGGAGCATGGTTGTTGGAGACAAGCCTGGAAATGGAATGTGGCACGGGGCAGGAAAGGCTTGGTTTCCAAGTGAGCCAACAAGAGAGTATTGACATTTCTGATCAGCCAAATGACATTATCCAAGTCCGTGTTTCATTAGCTCTACCTGGATCTTATATCCCAGATGGATTAGGAAATGGGAGAAGAGATTGGAGACAAGGGGACTGGCTTAGAGTTTCTATCCCTGGTTCAGAGGGGAGGAAAAGGGCCTTGATAAGGGAGATGGTGGGGGGACTGGAGAGGATGGATGGTATATGGATGGTTTTGCAAGACTTGAAGAGGGAGATATGGGGACTGGCTTCTTACTGGTTCACTATGAGCCATAAGATATTAACTAATCATAGCTTACATTATGGGGCACTTACTCTGCGGCAGGCCCCACGTGCTAGATGATTCACACGCCTTCTCTCGTTTGAACTTCACAGAAACTCGGAGGTAGGTGCTGTGACGGAGGGAGAGGAAGGAATCAAAGATGACCAAAAGAACTTTAACCTCAAGAGACTGATAGAAAGATAGTATCACAAGTACAAATAGGGGAGTCAGAGGATTTAGTTTGGGGACTCTTGAGTCTGAAGTGTGTGGTAGCCATTTGGTGAACGAAATTAGCCTACCAGAGTGGAGTTTGGACAGATAGGAAAAATGAAAGAGGCTGGAAGAGTATGGTGAAGAAGGACAAAGATGTCACAAAGAGGTAAAGGAGTGGAGACACAGTCATCTGGAAGAGGCTGTGAAGAAAAGGTGTGGACGCTCTCTTCCAGACCTCGTTAAATCCAGAGCAGTGTGAAGAGAAGTCCCTTGGAGAAGATAGTCAGGGAGGAGGTGTCATCAAGGGGATTCCAGGTTTCAGTTGATTGCATGAGGTGGGGAGTGTTTGAGACCAGCTTAAACTCTTAGTTACTTTCTTTGTAACAGGCGGAGTTTCCGTGGAAGGAATAAGTCAGATGGGAGGACAAATGGGAAGGAAAAGGTGGGCTTGATAGGGATGCAGGTAGTGAGCAGCATTTCACAAGGCCAGGAGGGAGGCTGCAGGTGAGAGAGGATGGACGCCTGGAAGCCATGGGCATGCGCTGGGTCTTCCTTGGTGGCATCTGCGGTCCCAAAACCACCATGGAAGGGATTGAGAAAGTAAGGAGGTAAGGACAAAACTCTTCTGGGCTCCTTCTGTCCTGCTAGATATTCTCAGCAAGCCAGTTGAAGGTTGGTCTAGCAAGGGTACACAGCCCCACTCCCCTCTTTCTTCCCTCTTTCTTTCCTCCTGAGCGATAGTCAGCTCTTTGAGTTGCCAACCCGAAGTTATCTCTCCCTCCTCGAGGGGTGGAAATTCAAGTAATCTCATCGGTTAATCCTCGTCCTGTGATTATGGCATCACATCCTTGTGTCCCAACTTTTTTTAAAACCTTTTCCAACATCCATTCTTCCCTGACTTTAGTCCTAGGCAGTCCTACGCAGGATAAAACCTTCTAAGTAATTTACAGGATCATATTTCAAGCACTGAATAGAATTTTTTTTTTCTTTTTTTGCCCAAACTGAAAGCTATTATTTAAATAACTGCAGGATGTCAGAATTTCAAACCACATGAGACTGAGAGCCAGGGGTTCAAGACTGTTGTGATCTTTCTTTGTGCTCAAGTGCCACAGAGCTCAGATGTCAGGTGTTGAAGAAGGAAAACACTTTTTTCTTTTTATAAGATAATTACAGTTAGATGTGCATTCGGCGACAGATACCTTATTGAAAACCACATTTTTTCAAAATGTTACTGTTACAGCTTGAATTGCGTTCCTCCACCTCCCCCAAAAAGAGATATTGATG
This sequence comes from Equus caballus, assembly GCF_041296265.1. Lineage (NCBI taxonomy): Eukaryota > Metazoa > Chordata > Mammalia > Perissodactyla > Equidae > Equus > Equus caballus. Next base: position 33,807,697 of record NC_091710.1, on the reverse strand, counting down.
TCTTAGTCCCCAGTACCTCAGACTGTGCCTTATTTGGAAGTAAGGTCTTTACAGAGGTTAAAGTGAGTTAAAATCAGGTCATTAGGGTGGTCCCTAAGCAAAACGACTGGTGTCCTTATGAGAAGGGGAAATTTGGACCCAGAGACAGATACACACAGAGGGAAGACAGTGTGAAGACACAGGGGCGAAGAGGCCATGTAACTGAAGTGATGCATCTGCTAGCCAAGGAGCGCCAAGAATTGCCAGTATATACCAGAAGCTAGACGAGCCAAGGAAGGATTCTTCCCTGGAGGCGTCAGAGAGAGCCTGGACCTGCGGACGCTTGATTTCGGACTTCTAGCTTCCAGAACTATGAGACAATACATTTCTGTTGTTTTAAGCTACCCAGTGTTTGGTACTTTGTTAGAGCAGCCCTAGCAAACTAATATGGTTTCTAAAATGAAAATGTTCCAGTGATGATATACACTACTGCTTCTAGACAGAAGCTAAGGAATTTTCCAAAATCAACTCAAAAGAACATGACATGCAGGAGACATATTAATTAAAGCCCACAGCTGATGTAATGCTAGACAGTTCACTGTAATAAGAAGGTCAGAGTGTCCTTCCATTCTCTGTATGGGCGCTTCAACCTGCCCTACGAAGGAAATGGTCATTCTTTCACCCATAGCTCCCTCTTTTCCCAGTTTTAGGATCTGTGGTTAGGAGAAAGCCCCCATTCCTTCACCGAGCTGGTATTTGCACGGCTGAGAAACTCTACCCCCGCACCCAGGCAGTGTGAACTAAGATGTATCATGAAGCCCATAAAGGGATTGTTCTGGGTCTACGTCCACTTCCAGAGACGCTGTTCATGAGCATTAGTGGTCATCTAGGCCCAACCCTTCACTGACACATGGGGACACTGAGGATCTAAAGGACCAACGTGACTGGCCCAAGGTCTCTTAGGACATTTCATAACCCTGTTCCTCTGAGCTTTCGAAATTGTTTGGTTTGAATGTGCACTCAGCTGTGAGTTAAGGATGTCAAAATGAGAACTATTTGAGGAATTAATTCATGACTCCCACTGCTTGGATTTCTTACTAAGCTGGGGTCAGAGTTGGAAAGAAGCAGAATATTCTACATTAGGAAGGGTCACAAAGGAAAAACAAACCCATTTGAAAGATCTGTTTATTTACCCTAATGAAAACCTCCTAATGGTGTAGCCACTTTGGAAAAAAAGTTCGACAGTCTTTTTAAAAAGTTAACTATAGGGGCTGGCCCCGTGGCCGAGTGGTTAAGTTCGTGAGCTCCGCTGCAGGCACCCCAGTGTTTCATTGGTTCGAATCCTGGGCGCGGACATGGCACTGCTCATCAAACCATGCTGAGGCAGCATCCCACTTGCCACAACTAGAAGGACCCACAACAAAGAATATACAACTATGTACCGGGGGGCTTTGGGGAGAAAAAGGAAAAAAATAAAATCTTAAAAAAAAAAGTTAACTATAAATTTGTCATATGGCCCAGCAACCCCACTCCTAGATATCTACCTAAGAGAAATGAAAATATGCCCATACAAAAACTTGCACACAAATGTTTATACAGCATTGTTCGATTAGCTAAAGAGTGGAAACAGCCCAAATGCCCACCAACTGGTGAAAGAATAAACAATATATGATATATCCATACAATGGAATACTATTCAGTAATAAAAAAGAATGAAATACTCATACATGTGCCAACATGGATGAACCTCAAAAATGTTATGCTAAGTGAAAGAAGCCAGACACAAAAGACTATGTAATGTATGATTCCATTTACATGAAATATCCAGAAAAGGCAACTCTGTAGGGATAGAAAGTAGGTCAGCTGTTGCCTAGGGCTGGGGCTAAGAAAGGGATATGGGAGTGAACATTAACTGTAAATGAGAGTGAGGGATCTTATCGAGATGATGAAAATGTTCTAAAACTGGATTGTGGTGATAATTGAATAACTTGACAAATTTACTAAAAATTATTGAATTGTCTGCTTGAAGTGGTTCAACTTTATGGTAGGTAAATTATACCTCAATAAACTTGTTTATAAAAAGAGAAAGAATGGAATATTATTCAGCCTTAAAAAGGAAGGAAACTCTGACACATACTACAATATGGATGGACCTTGACGACATAGTGCTAAGTGAAATGAGCCAGACATAAAACGGCCAATGCTGTGTGATTCCACTTATATGAGATCCCTGAGCAGTCAGATTCATAGAGACAAAGGGCTGAGAGAGGGGTGACTGGGGGGTTAGTGTTTAACGGGTACAGTTTCAGTTTGGGGAAGATGAGAAAGTTCTGGAGATGGATGGTGGTGATGGTTGCACAACAATGTGAATGTGTTTAATACCACAGAACTGTACACTTAGAAATAGTTAAAATTGTAAATTTTATGCTATATATGTTTTATACAATTAAAACAGAGAGAGAGAAATGACCTGTTTTTCTGTAAGTGAACGGCCTGTTTCTGAACGTCATAACAGTTCTGAGAAATCTCATGTTATCTTTAGGTCAATAAGCTTTACTCATTCAAAAGTCATCAGGTTTTCAACTCCTGTAGGAAACAGATCAATTCATAATTCTATAAAATTACAGAATCTCCAGGCCTATTGCTATCTGATAAACCATGGATGAGAAAACATCACATGCTTTATTGTGGTTCAGTAGTCCCCACATTGTCCCCATGGCAGATTCGGTTTTGGTTTTACTAAAGGTTAGTAGGCTTCCGAATGTTCTGACCTCTGACCTCTGCGTTGTTTCTGTTGACTTTAACCAGAAGCTTCTGCGTAACGTTACCTCTGAGACCTAGTTATCATTTGCCAAAACTCAGCCATGTGAATGTCATTATGTGGACCATATCTTAGAGGTTTTTATTTACAAAACTAAGTAAATCTGAATCAAATTTTCCTGAGGATTGTTCAATGGTAGAAAAAAAAAGTTTCTATTTATCTAAAAAGGATGTCATTGCCATCTGTTGTAAAGTTTTATAAACCTGTTAAAAGAAAAGTGTTTCCTTTGCTTATTCGCCCTTGAAGTGAGGTGGCCTTTTCTCTTTCCTTTCTTTTTTTCTTACAGTTCTCATAGAAAATAAACTATAAAAGAATCTTAAGATGATCTTTTGGACACATAGAGCATTTGACTAATAATGAGCATTGGCTCTTTCTGGGAGGAAACTCTCGTTTTGATAGAGCAGGAGTGACTCTGGTGAAATGTCTTCTTTCTCTCCATGGTAGACCACATGGTGAAACCTGAAAAAGACTCTACCCTGATTCCTCCCTCCTTTCAGATTTCTGAGAGCATGAACTCAGTCATGAGACAGATGATGCCTGGTTTCTGCTTGGGGTGGGGTAAGGTGAAATGACATGGAGGAACAAATAAACCTTCCTGTCTAGGACCTGCAGACATGTGCAGCCTTCCTTCCATTTCAGGTCCACAGTATGTAATTGACGGAGATTAGCTATGCCAACCCCAGAGCCTTCTACAAACACTGACTCTTATTAGCAAATTACTTCTCCCCATGTCATAATATCATAGAATTAGCATTCTGATTTTGCATCTCCGTAAAGTGACCTGAGAGGACCTGCATAGACAGACCAGTCAGTAATCAAGTATAAAAGATTGGAGAAAAAAAAAGGATTTATTTGTCTCCCACATGCCCTAGTTAAACTCCTCAATGGCGTGACATACAATGTCACCATTGCCTCACTTTGTGGCGTCAGGATGACCTGCTTGTGGGTTTACATTCCTAACTGTTTCTGACATATGGTAATGGTGGCTGAAGGGCTCCCAGAGGGACACTTGGTAGAATGTCCAGTGGCCACAGAATGTAGCAGAGTCAAGGAGCTTTGCAGAGACCAATGAATGGTGGCAGGGGAGGGGGGGGAACCATGTCTAGAAAGGGGAGGGGAGCAAAAGCTTGAATTAATTTTCTGGAAAGCCCCAGGCCTTGTTAAGGAGTCTTTAGGATAATAGCTCTTTTGACTGGCTGTTCAGTTTTTTCCCTTTTAGAAGTAGCAGTGGTGGCTGTCTGGGAGAGGTGGGGAGAGAGCAGGGTAGGCAGACACGTGATGGGGCTCATTAACAAGTAAGCTTTGTAAGCAGTGGCAGGGGACACCTGCAGCTCTTCCAGACATGCCTGCCCAGTAGGGGTTGTTTGAATGAGAAAACAGCTTCCAAAAAGATGTAACACAAGCGCATAAAAGGAAAAGAAAAATGTGTATTTGTGAGATGAAGGAATTGTAGAGTTTTATCCCTGATTCTCCTTTAAGTAAACCTTTTTTTATCTAATGTTCTCACCCGTAGGTCAGGGCTCACAAATTGACGAGAGACCACTCATCACCAGGGCACAGAGCTGCTGTTTTGCTCAAAAAGGAATTTGCTTTCAAACAGACATGGATTCACTAATCTCTTTTCTTTAAAACAACAAAAAAAATAAAACAAACACCAAATCTCTTCCAGCTCAGCTGACTAAGTCCGAGTGGGGATGACAGCAGCATTCACGTGGATGATCCCACAGAGCTAGTGTCCAGAATGAAAATAAATGTGACTTTTCATATCAGGGCATAGTGTTGCTTTGTTTGTAATTCCATCACAGCACAGGCATTACAATGCTATTGTATGACAGAGGAGATAGGAAAGAGATGCACATCTTTTGGGCTGTAGTACAGCTAAACCTGTGCTTGACAGGCTGGCATCAGTATCTTAAGAGAGGCAGAAGGGGACAGTTCCTGGTTGCCAAGGAGCTATGCTTGGTAGGGAGTGGGGGGTGCAAAGAAAAAAATGCCCATACCTTCCATGGTCAACCACCTTAGCCCAGATCTATTCCAGATGATTATGTCTCATTTTATTGATATTTCCCACAGCTAATAGAGCCTTGGTAAATATCAATTGTGTGATCATATATGTGAGAGATGCATATCTCACATATATCCTTATTGAGATACTAAATGGACAGATAAGGTCAACTACTTAAATTTGGTTTTAGCAGGACTTGGAAGGAATCAAGTAGGATGTCATCCCTGTCACCTTCGGAAAGCCTTCCCTGACCCTGGAAGCTGCGTTGGATGGATGTTCCTTCTTGATGCTTCCACTGGCTCCAATTTCCTTGTCTGTAAAACACAGTTAGTGATACCTTCCTCAAAAGGTTGTTTTGAAAATTAAGTAACTCATGTAAAATGTCTAGTTCAGAACCTGGTGCCTTAGTCTGTTCAAGTTGCTATAACAAAGTACCATGGACCATTGGTGTATAAACAACAAACATTTATTTGTTACAGTTCTAGAGGCTGGGAAGTCCGAGATCAAGGCACCAGTGGATTCAGTGTCTGGTGAGAGCCTGCTTCCTGATTCACAGAAGGCTGTCTTTTTGCTGTGTCCCCACATGGTGGAAGGGATGAGGGAGCTCTCTGGGGTCATTTTTATAAAGGCACTAATCCCATTCGTGAGGGCTCCACTCTCATGACCGAATCACCTCCCAAAGACCCCACCTCCTAACCATCACCTTGCGGGTTAGGTTTCAATATATGAATTTTGGGGGGACTCAAACAATCAGTCTATAGCACCTGGCATATACTATGATCTCATAAATGACGGGCATTTTTAGAGCGTTCATCAGAAAGTTAAATCCATTCAACCGTTCATTCACTCATTCAGCACATTTTTACTGAGGACACACTGTGCCAGGCTCTAAGCAAGGCCCTACCAAATGGATTTGCTTCTGATTTTCTGAATCAGACAGTATAGTGGGGGGCAATCACACAGCCAAACAGGACCATGCATTTTTTTTTAGCAAATTGTGACAGGTGCTCTGAAGGGCCAATGCTCTATAAGGTCACAGAGCAGGACAACTCCATCGTCTAGGGTATCAAGGAGCTCTTCCCTATGAATGGACATTGTTGCTGAGATTGCAGGGATAAGGGCTGGCCACTGGAAGGATGGGACACCTGACAGAAGCAGGATGTGGGAAAGGGTATCTGTCCTATTGAGATTTAATGTCACACTCTTGGAGGATCAGGGTCTTTACTGGTATGAACTTGGAAGAACTAAATTCCAGTACTTTTTCTGGCATATGAGCTGTGATCCTCTGGCATCACAGAGAATGCAGACAATGCAAGGAAGGAGGTTAGGGGCTCTGCAGTGAAGACACCTGGAGGAAGATTACGGAGGCAAATAGGAAGGCACCAATAGGATCCTGGGACAAATACAAAGAGCACTGGGCTGAGAGGGAGGAGAGCTGAATCCTGTCCCTGGCTAGCAGTCCTAGTTTACAGAAGAGAAAATTGGGTTCAAAAAGCTTATGCATTTACCCAGAATATACACCTAGTAGGTTGTGGAACTTAGACTAAAATCCAGGCCTTTTTGTTAACCAGGTCTCTTGACTACACCACAAATGGAAGAGTTGGGAAAAGAACTGCTAAGATTCCTTCCAGATCTAAAATTCAGTGTTATGAAAGATCCCTATAGTGCTTCCTCACCAGTAAAAAGAAAGAAGAGAAGGAAAGTTAAAGTCAGCAAAGAAGGAAGGAAAGAGAGAGAGAAAGAAAAAGAGAAAGAAAGGAGAAAAGAAAAGAGTCTTAACTTCTATCCATGACTTTTCAACTTTGGAATATGTCCAATTTGATCATTTATAGAACCATTAAAATCCACATCAGAGCAATCACCAGCTGAGTGTTCTGTCTCCATCCCACTGCAAGGGCAATCGCTAGGAGAGACGCGGGCTTTCTCCACCGTGTTATCATAATGGTTACTTCAGCCAATGCTTGATTGTCTGTGCCAAATGGAGGGCAAGCCGTGGAGACATGAACCCCTGCGAGAGATCAAAACCGTTCTGAGTCATTACCTCCAATATCCTCAAGGCTCCGAAAGCAGCCAAGCTGGAGGTTTCTGCTGAGCTGCATTCCCTTAACCGCTTGCATGCTATTGTTTTGAGCTTGTAGGTGAGAAATTAGAGATGGCACACAGCAAAGAAACAATTTGCTTTGCACCCAGGGTAGACAGCAGGTTAAATCATCAGGCTGAAATTAGCATCTTGAGTCTAGGCAATGTCTTGTCCTTTCATTATTTGCACCAAACCTTCTTTTGTCTGCTCCAGGTAAATGGAAATATGCTCCTCCTAAAGGCCTTTTTGGCATTTCTCTATTTCTTAAGCCAGGACGACTGAAGACACTGTTCTTCATGCCAACGTCTGCTTCCCTACCCTCATCTGCCACACACAATTTCTTTGTTTACCCTTCTGTAAAAAATTTACATGTGTTGCCAGTTAAACATAATATCAAAGGCCCCAAGGTGATTATTTCCATTTCTCTATTAGAAGAAAGAAATCATGCTAAAAATTTTGCTTTGCGGTTCTAATAGAATTTAAATATTTTAAAAATAAAATGTTGGTAAGAAATATGTATCCCTTCTTCACCAAAAACCCCTCATTTTATAAAACAAATGTTTAAAAAGAAGTAGAATCTTCTCTTTTTGTGGACTAGAGACACAGGAGTGACATTGAAACTTGTTAGTAATACATAGCAATAGCTCCTGGGCTCTCTGTGGTGTAGAAAGAGAAAACTAGGAGCTAAAACTGAGATACTCTGACATGACACTATGTACAAGAATAAATCATCGGTAAAAACAGCATATTAATAATACACTTCATTTAACCAAAGTTACGGTAAAACAGAAGGATCTTCTCGACACATCTCAAATTCCATTATTTAAGACTTTTCAAGTGTCAGGGGAATATCTAGAAATGTACAAACTAGAAAGTGCAGTGGACTTACAAGACGATGGAGAGAGAAAATGAGGCCAGATACACTAAGTATTTCAACGAAAACTGACCACTTTTTAAAGAGAAAGTCCCCTATTTTGAAGATTAAGCCATTAGAGAACATTTCTGTTCGGAAATGGCATCTCTGTGTCATGGAATCCCCAGTCTAAGATATAACTCAAGACTGGCTACATTGGGACTTGCCATTGGAGAGCAACTCCCGTCTACTTTAGAAAAGAAAAGATATTTTGCCCTTTGAGATGCTGACCCAGCTCAGGACACAGACATAGCCCTAGTTTCTCTTAATAACCCATCAAGTGTGTATAAACTATGTTTATATTCACACTTTTGAATATATACATTTAGTCTGTATCTTTTAAGATGAACAAGTTCTATAAGGTTTCCACTTACTTTGCTAAGTAATCATTTATTTTACTTGCTCCAAATGCTGTCATTTTCTACCTTTCTCCCACACTTCTGCAAGTTTTCCTTACACCTCTCTTGGTCTTCCCCTAAACTTCACTACATAAGTTCATCTGAGACACCTCTTCTCAAATCTGTCATCATTGACAGAATTCATTTACTCTACCAGTGAGTTTTTCCCTCCATATTTTCTATTTTAATCAGTTCTACCTACAAAGATCTTTTCTCACCACCACCACCCCGCCCACTCAATCTAAATTCTAGTCATCCTTCAAAGTTCATCTTCAGGTCATTACCCCCACTCCCCCCACCATGTCCTTTCCTCTTAGTCCAATCCACTCTGAACTCCTATATCATATATAGTGTTCCTCTTTCATGTTGCTTCCATGCCTCCTTTCACTGTTCTTAACCATTTTGTAGATTTCTCTCTTGCTCTTGCCTGGACAGTAAGAGCCCAAAGGTCAGAAACCCTGATTTACACTCGTTTTGTATCCCTCTTAGTCTGTAGGGAGCAGCTCTGCTTCAAGCTCCTCAAGGAGCCATATGCTGTGTTTTAGAGTCTTTGATGGTTTCCCTGTAGATCTTTGTCAAGAAAATATTTAGTTTAAGTCTGTCCTCTTGCCAAGTTTATTCCCCACCTAGATCACTTTTGTTGCTGTCTGTGCATACAAGGGCACCTGAGGTGACTGGAAGCTGGTTATTTCAATATGAAGAAGCAGGAAAAGGATCCAACAGATTATTAATCTCGTAGATGAGGATCATGCAGTATACAGAGGACCCACAGATTTCATGGAGGCATTTGACTAAAAATTCCATGATATCTTTGTTTGAAAGAAGGAGAAATAAGTTGTGTTTAATCTGAGCCATTTCTGGATCCTGAAGCAGTTATTACTCATTCTAAAGTAATTCACTGGCCCTCTGGATTTATACGCTATATCAGTCTCACAGACGTGCCCTGCCACCAACAGACAGTGTGACTGACCTCCAGGGTGCTGATAGAGTCTGGGTTCTCTGCCCTGGTCAGACTTACCACACACAAGCCCAATTCTCATCACTACTTTTCTGAGCCAGGGATCTCATCTTTTCCTTGTGCAATCTCTATCACTACAAACTCAGGTTATGCCAACAATAAGGTGATGGGTTATCAAAAAAGTCAATGCAATCTTCGCTTCATTGCAATGTTGGGTGACAGAGTGCTGGGCAGAGCTGAAGGCTTGGCAGAACTAGAAGTCTGGACACTGTTGCAAGAAACAGTAAAAGGCTGGAAGCTGTATTCTCCAGACAAAAGGATTTGATGCAGAGAGGGAGCAGCAGGACCATATTTTCATCGACATGTGCTGGGAGGTAATGTGGAAGTGGGTCTTTGTTTATATGAAAGCTAGGACTAGTAAGGTTAAATTATAGAGAGGCTCAATAAGTGTAAAAATTGAGAGCTGCATTGCAACGTGGTGAGCATGCTCCCATTACTGTTAAGATATAAGGACTAGAGTTCAGATAATTAAGATGTTATGGAAGAGATTCCTGCATCGTGTGGAACTAAACAGTAGGTGCCCCCTAATGATACACACAAATCCCTCCAACTCCAAGTTTCTTGGACACTATGATGGTTTACAATTCATTTATGTCTTTCATGAGATGTAGCACCTGTAAACAAATAAGATTATAGCTTCAGATGTACAGATGAATCAAGATTTTATGCAAGGACAGGATTTGGAGGGGGGTATGTGAGAAGGGGAAAGGTTTGTCCAATATCAGTCTTAATGTCTTCATTCTAGTAGGTCTTTCTTGAAAACATGGCAGCCATTCAGAAGGCAATACTAATGTTGTTACCTCCTTCACAACCTGTACACAAGTCAATATGCACACCAGGATTTTAGGCATTCTAAAACCTTTAGAAGTTTGAAAAACACTGAAGGGTTGGTTCAAATGTGTCCAGCTTTCTTTTCATGTCAATGTCCAATGACTAGGAGTAGCAAATAATTAGACTTTTGGGGAATTATTCTTTGGAGAAAAAGTGCCATTTATTGAGTTACTCATACATATAGCGCATTTAATCTTTAAAATAATTCTATGAGATAAGCGTTATTCCAACTTTACAGTTGATAGAGTTGGGGAGAGCAAGCAACTCACTCACACAACCATCAACTTGTTGAGCTTGTAGTTGAACCTGGGCCTGTCTGATGCCGCAGCCCTTTGCATAGAATCCCTTGGCCAGCCCCTAATCATATATCCTGCATATTTTTGAAAGATAGAGGCCGTGTTTAGAGATGCCCATTACTTCTGAAAGAAATGGCTTGGCTTTACAAGGAGGGAGCAGTCTTTGCTTACTGGGTAGGAACTCTGGCTTTGACAACACGCTGACATGGGTTTGGATATCCATTCTGACCTCTAAATAGCTGAGTGCCCTTCGGCAAGTTCATTGACTTCTCTAGGTCTCTGTATCCTTATCTGAAAAATGGGAGTGCTAACAGTGCCTTCCTCCCAGGGCTGCTTCTAATCGTAAGTGAAATAATACATGGAAAGCACCTTCTACAGTGTGAACATATAAAGTAAGTTTTAACCATTTTGAAGAATATGTATTCTTTTTTTACTTTATATCTCTCTACCCTGACGGGAGCTTGTGGGAGTCAAGGGACAACAGTGAAGAGTCAAGTTATAGGGAAGACCATAGGAGTGAGAGGCAGGAGACACAGATTTTCCTTGGAAGCTAGAATTACTGATAAGAGCAGCACTCGCATTGGCTCCAAGTGAATTCTTTTTAAAGGTTATTCTCTATAGTTGGTTCTGATAATCTTTCTATCCCTCCATCAGTGCCTAGCACAGTCCTCGAATGCTCATTGCCTGATTCACCCATGAGCACAATGAATGGTCTTGACTGTGGGCAGAAAAGAGCACACAGCTTGGGAAAGGCAGGCATCTGCAGCTTGTACAACTTGCAGATGGAGGTGATAAACAGCCTTGGTGATAATGATGTGTTGTATTTTTCTGAGGACCTCAAAGCAAGGTACAGACTACAGTCCCAGTGCAAGTCAGCAGGATGGCAGGGCTGCCCAAATGGCTTCAGCACTTTCCCCTACAGGGAGAATGCAGAGCATGGATTAATGACCCTATTTTGCAGGGGAAAAAACAGACATAAAACCCCAGCAAATAAGGGGCATGCTTGGCACTAGGAAAGGAGATCTTTAAATTATATTCTGGAGGTAGTTATGTTGCCCTAGTCACCGTTGATACAGTGTGAGGTGTTCCCTTCCACCTATAAAGAACTGGATGCTCTTATCTTTCTCTCACTTCCCTCTTCCCACCCCATCAAGCCTCCCATTTCACCTCCTCTCATCTTATGAAAATTAGGATTTAATCAGCCTGTTTCTGCTAAGAGTCCCTGCCTTTGAATCCAAATGCAACTTTGCCTGGCGCTTTTAGTGACACATCACTGTCCCTGAAACTCCTTTGCTAACTTATTCTGGCAACTTCCCCCATGCCCTCCTTTTTTTTTTTAGCTCTTCAAAGCAAATGATAAACTTGTCTTTTTTTGTTTCCCTGGTATACCATACTGAGATGCAGTCCAGAAATAAAAAGAAGGAAACCAGACTAGCTCAGTTGGCATCCATTTAGTGCTCTCTTGAAGAAAGTACACCAGCTGGAATGGGAAAGAGGCTCGTCTTCTGGGAGAGTCACCCCTTATAGCATCTTCATTCATCGAGAAGATTTACATTGACTCGTATGTTTTCATCCTTCCAGGAGAGAGTGAAAGTGCTTGGTAAATAAGCCAAAGCCCTGGCAAATCTCAGCAGAAGCGTTCAGAACTGGGTGGGGAACAGAGTTTGCACTCGGCCACTTCCCTTCCTCCTCGCTTCCAAACCTCTTGCTCAGTGTTCTTACCTCGCTGCTGAATTGAGCTCTGGCAGAGCTTGAAGGGTTTAGCAGGCTTTCATAACTGCCATTCTGTTTCCTTTGAAACCGTTTTCCAGAAACCATTGTCCTTCTCTCCACACATTTGCATTTCAGACATCTTTTGTTTAGAAGTTGTGTTTACTGAGGCATAATTTATATACAGTAAATTCGCCCTTTTTAAGTGTTGCAGTTCTATGAATTTTGACAAATGTATGCACTCATGTAACCACCACCACAATCAAGATGTAGACTATTGCCATCACCCCAGAAAGGTCCCTCATGCCTCTTTGTGGTCAACCCCTTCCTGCCATTTCTAGCCCCTGGCAATTGCTGATCTGATTTCTGTCCTCAGAGTTTTGCCTTTTCCAGAAAATCATATTAGGTGAATCACGCAGTATGTAGCATTTTGAGTCTGGCTTCTTTCACTTAGCATAATGCTTTTGAGATCCACCCATGTTGTTTCGTGTAGTAGTAATTTGTTCTTTGTTACTGCTAAGTAGTATTCCGTTATACGGATAGATCACGATTTGTTTGCCCATTCATCAATTGATGGACATTTGATTTGTTTCTCAGTTTTGATGATTTTGAATAAAAATTCGTTTTGAAAGGGCCTTTTTGCAAGTGAAGTCGTTGTTTTTTAGCAACTTTCCATAACTTCTCATGTAGCAATTAGCAATTATACTTTGAGTTTGATTTGATATTAAGAAATTATCTTCTACCTTTCCAGCTGAAGCATTTGTTCTGAAATATGGTCATGGCCAGGGCAGGCTGGCGATGGGATCTTGTCACAGATGTTCCAATAAGTAGCCTGCTTTCTGCACTTGTCATTCCAGCCTGCGACTATCCACACGACAAACAGAACACCATTTACTATCCATATCTAAACAAGTAAACATACTACTGCATGAAGGGATTCAGAAGGTCGTGGCTGTAGCTGCCTGAGATCCAGTCATCCCTTTTGCAATAAGGCTAGGATGGAACTAATCGTCTGTGAATGGGTTTTCAGTTTTACTCATAGGAAATTGGGAGCCAAATTTTAATTCTTTTAACTCAGTTACATTTTGAAAATTACCTCCCTGAGAAATAAGAAGAAAAGTACATATAAAGACATCAAAGTTCTAAGATATGTAAGGATGATTTATTATATAGTGTGTGCACTTAAAATGGAATTTGTCTTTTAGATACGTTTGCCTCAGGCATAATAGTGTTGCAACATGCCGTGGTATCACGTTGCAAAACTATTGCTGTTGAAACTTCTCTCTCTCTCTCCAACCTCCTTCTTTTCCCAGAAAAAGGGGAGACAAAGATGAAGCAAGAGAGAAAAGGGGGTGAGGAGTGGAGAAGGAGTTAAAAAGCTGGGTAATTATACGGCAACTTTTATCTCAGAATCTCAAAAGTTGTTTTAAAAATCAAGTCACTTGATATTACCTGATAGTCAGGACATGGGAAACTAGGGAGGAACTGGGGTGGGTTTTTGTGGAGAACCGCAGTGTGACGGTGAATTTTATGTATCAACTTGGCTGGGCCATGGGAAGACCAGATATTTGATCAAACATTATTCTGGATGTTTCTGCAAAAGTGTTTTTTGGGATGAGATTAACATTTAAATTGGTGGACTTTGAGTAAAGTAGATTAAGCTCCATAATGTGGGTAGGCCTTGTCCAGTCATCTGAAGGGCTGAGTAAAACAAAGACTTGACTTTCAGAACAAGAAGGAATTCTGCCAGGGAACTGCCTTTGAACTTGAACTGCAGCTCTTCCCTGGGTCTCCAGCCTGACAGCCTACTCTGTAGATTTTGGTTTTATCAAACCTCAACAATTACATGAGCCAATCCCTTAAAACAAATCTCTTCCCTTTCTCTCTCTCTTTCTCTACACACACACACATATATGTATATACACACATCTATAGACACATATCCTGTTGGTTCTGTTTCTCTGGAGAACCTTGACTAATTCATACAGCAAGTCAGTGGCAGATGGAGTGCAGTGGTTAATGACCGAGGCTCTGGAGCCAATTATCTGATTTAAGATTAAGGCTCTGCCAGTCGTCATCTGTCTGCTTAGTCTCCTTATCTGGGTGGCAATTCTACCTAGCTTATGGAAACGAGAAGGAGCAAGGACTCTGGAAACCCAGTTGCCATTATCATTATAATTAATATCTGAGTCCAGGTGGCGCGTTCCTAGGACTTGGCCGCCCCTGTCAAGGAAATGTGCTGCTTCTAGAAACCCTGAAAACGGGAGCATTAAAAAGTTTCCAGAGGATTGAACAGTTATAGCACTTCTACCAAGATTTATCTACTTAGTATTGAGCACTTACAATCCTTCTGTCACCCTGCCAAGTGTTTTACCTAATTGAATCCTCCCAACAAACACACAAGGTAAGCATTATTATGCCAATTTTGTAGGCGAGGAAAGAGACCAGGGAGGTGAAGAACCTCATCTGAGACTGCACGAAGGGACAACAGCTCAGGTCTTGGGGGATTTGTCACCACAATATCAAACCGAAAGCAAACATACACATGCACAACTTCCTAAAAAATCACAGAACTTCTGCATTTGCGAAAATATTAAAGACAATTTGTTCCAACCCTCCCCCAAGCCCTAAATCTCTTCTCTCGCATCTGCCTAAACAAGCATTGAGCCTCCGCTGAATATTTTCTGCCCAGGAACCCACTGGCCACTGAAGCAGCTACTTTTTAGGGGGGATAGCTCTAATTGCTGCAGGTTTTGTTGCCTTGTTTGTTTGTTTCATATAGCAGGCTCAATCTATTTCCCAGTGTCTTCTACCCTTTGGCCCAACCCCATACCCAGGCCCCATGCAGGCTATTTGGGTACAGGTACACATCCCGCTTGTCCTATTCATCTTAACTTGAGTGATTTATGTGACAGAATAATTTTGAAATATTGACTAGTTTTGTCGGTGTGTTTATTTCTACCACATTTCTGTGTACCCGTTGTCCTTCCTCCACAAGTCACCTAGAACATTCTTGCCTTCTGCCCCCAGGAAGAGAAGAGAGCAGAACACAGAGGACAGAATCCATTCTGGGTGCCTGCAAAGAGCAGGGACAGAGCAGAAAGAGCACTTCCTCTGAAGGAACTGCCCGGATAGCTATGAGGCATAGCACAGATGGACTTGCATGCCTGACGACCAGGGCCAGGCAGGACAGTGGGCCTCTTGGCGATACTAGTTGGATGGGCGATGTCCAACGACTAAATGAACCTTAGATCCCACAGTGCCTTAGATACAATGATGGGGCAAGAAAGGGGAACTGGAACTGCCTGGGTTTAATTCTGTACTACTGGGTAAAGGCATGGAACAAAATTTTTCTTGGGTTACAGAAAAACCTAGTTACATTTCTTGTCCAACTGAGTGTATAGAATGAGATCTACATTTACTTTTATCCATCACTGAAAAGAACTTAGAGAAAATGATTCTTTGCTTTGAGACTAGTTCTGTCTCTAGAAGGGTCTAGATATAAGGATGGGAAATCGTGGTCCCAGGGAAATCCTTGAGAGTCACAGGCATCTTCTTCTGTCTTCTATTGGTTCCTCAACTCATTCCATCCAGTTACCAATATTCCTTCGAAAGACATTTCTTAAGTGCTTGGTATATGCTGGCACTGCGCCAATCATTGGAAACTCAGAAATGAAAGAGCCCTTGTTCCCAGGTGGAGAATACTGAACTGCGAGCAGGTGCAGTTACATAACAATCTTAAATTAGTTTAAAAACATGTAAAAAGGACTCAGTTTCCTTTCCTATGTAGACCTGCTTAAAGGCAGCTACCTGAATTCTTATCCTTAAAGGTGATCAGTATGAAACCAAGGTGCCATTGAGTCTATCTCTTGAAGCTTGTGAGACCCTGAAGGAGACAGTCAGGGAATGGAAATTCTAGGGAGCTGAACTTTATAACGGTGGGGACCACCCTGTAGAGTGTAAATTCACTCAGAGTTCACAGGCAGGTGAGGCGTTCCTGACTTTCTTGGTGATTGTTGCATTTTCCAGGACAATGTAAATGCATGGGATAGATAACATTATTGAGCAGTTGTGCTCAGCTCTTGGCAGATATTATTTTACTTAATCCTCACAACAACCAAGTAAAATAAATACCATTGTTAACCTGTGTTATTGATAAGGAAAGCAAGCTTTAAAAAGTTAAGTAGCATGCCTAATGTCACACAGGTAATTAGGAGCAGAGCAAAAATTTAAACCCAGGTCCGATCCAGAACAAAATCCTTTACCCACTATACAGTATCGCACCCTAAAAAAATTCACAACAGGCATTTGAAAACCCAAAGAGTTGTAAACCTTTTCTCATACCTCTGTTATATCATCAACTATAATAGGAATCAGCAGGCTCTTTGCCTGTTTTTGTAAATGAAGTTTTACTGAAACACAGCCATGGACATGAAAACTTGTCTGTTCATTTACATGTTTCCTATGGCTACTTTCTCCCTACAATGGCAGAGTTGCGTAGCTGTGACAGAGACAATATGGCATGCAAAGATGAAAATATTTACCATCTAGCCCATTCTAGGCAGTTTGCTGACCTCTGGACTCTGATATGCAAAAATCTGCCAGTAATACTTGCAAGTAATTTGACTAGATAATGTTCTTTTTAGTCAGGAATCATGTTCTTCCATATCTGTCTTGAAGATGGTCTTCTTGTATTAGAGTTAAAGGATTTTAGAGGTATCAGACAATCTTGCTTGGTCTCTGTGACCCAGTTTATCACGTTTGAGCAGAAATAGTCATCCTCATGGCTTCTTGAGTTGGATCCTTCTGGGTGGATTAAAAGTGCTGGTATCATGAGGAACAGACTTCTCAAGGATCTCATTTTTGATCAGTTTGGGAATTAGTAATTTGGCCTAACCACCTTTGAGAGAAGGACAGAAATAATTACTTTAAAACTTGGAACATTATCTGGGTTTGGGAGTGACACAGTAAGTGATTCTGCTGGGATTATCTCTTTTGAATTAGTGCCAGTCATGGCATGCCAAGAAAATTTCTCTCAAAAGCAAAAGGGAACATGTCTAGAGTGACTGGTACATTCGTTTCCAAAATCATGTATATGCTGTATGCATAGTTATGTATCCTTACACATGTACGCGTGCACGCAAACACATTTCAGGCACACCAGTCTTCTCCCTGTTGAGATTTATTTTGCTATAATTCCTCTATTGCTTCCAAGAGACAGAGTTAGCGCTGTCTTCACCATGTTCTTCTCTTCCAATCTGAAACTGACTGCATTCGCCTTGGCCTTCGTCTTCTGCTGAAATCCACACGGGAGATTTCAGAGTATGTTGTGTTCAGCCTTTCAAGTCACTCTCCTCCCCAACACTTTCCCTCCACCCGTCATGATCACCATTCTCACTTCTCTTTACACTTGTTTCCGGGACAAATGTTCAAGCAGTGACTGGGATGTTCAAGCACTGCTAGAGTAATGACACCATAAGGAAGATTCAGGGGGTGCCCCTCCAACCCGAGGGTGGTGCCTGCTACAAGATGTGATGGGAACATGGGGATGGGGACAACTAGTTATCCTGGCACAAGGGATATTTCTTGGCAGAGGTGGCGTCTGATTAGAAGCTTAAAGGATGAGCAATGGCTATTCCCAGGAAAATGAAGGGGACAGCAAGGAAAGGGAGGGAAGAGTTTGGACAGAAAGGTACAAATGCTCGGGAGTCCCTGCAGGCGCTGGATCATTGGTTCTGGATAGCCTTCCTCTTGACTGAATTCCTGCCTCATCCTCCTGCCCATTGCCACATTGCCGATGCTGCCACCTGCATAATTGAAGGAAGAGGCCTCTTTTAAGCCCTAAATTCTCTGTTCCTTCCTCTGGTAACAGTGCTTTATGTAGGAAACACACTGTCAGCTTTTTCCTCCCCACACCTTGCAGGATAGGCTCGTCCTGGGTGGTGCCAGTTATAGCTAGTCCACAGAACTCTCTTTATCTGGACCAGATGAGAGGCATGATCTGCCAATGATGTCGTTTTAATCAAAGAAATGCCTTTGGGGCTTTCCTTATTTAGCAAAACTATTGTTGACAAACCAGAACTCCATGCAGACTCGCAACCAGAGTTTATTCAAGCCAGGTAATATACTAGGCGCCTTGTGTAAGCAACAGTTTCTTTCTTCTCAGAAACCTCCGGAAAGGAGAGTTCAGATGTCAGTTGGGTGGTTTCATAAACATCTTCCATTAAGATTCAGTGTTAGCAAAGTCGTTACAGGATCCAATTTAAACATGAAAAAGCTCAGTGGGGCATGTATAATTTTTTCCTCTGATGTTCACAAACTTAGAAATAGCTCTTTCCTGGATTAAATAATAAATAAGAATTTTTATAAAACACTCCCTGAATAAAAACTTTAGAAAGTCTGCTGCTAAGTTTGATGGTGGGAAGACAGAGCTGATGAATCGTTTGGGAGCTCAGATGTCAGTGTTAATATTTGCTGGTGGCCCTTACCTAGCCTACGTAATATGGTTTTGTGTAGTGACATGGACCCTGCCTTACGCAGTAATATGACATGAGTCCACGATATGCAGCACATTTTAGAGCAAAAGCATGACACTAAGGCCCTTCTGAGAGGCTTCCTCTCTGCCCCTTGTAACATTACAGTGGGGACATTCTTTTCCCAAGATGGTCATTGAGAACAGCACTAACAGATGCTGGCTTGATAGCTTTTTATCACTTTGAGTCCAGGTAAAAACAGGCATCCCTAACCGCTCACAACTTAAAAACAATGTTATCAGAGAAGAAAGTTTTAAAGAAATACTCAAAAAATTATTTCACTAACTTTCTAAACCCTTAAAGAAATCTGGCTTTCCACTTAAATATTTGGCTAAATGAAACGCGAAGCAGTTAAATCTGATCACTTTTCTAAAGCCCTTCTGTTTTAGTATTTAATATGGAGAGGGCCAGAGGACAGGAAGAATTTCACTGCTCCTTCCAGGATTGGTCACAAACACCTTGTTTTTTACTTCTAGGAGGTATTACAAAGGGAAGTAGGGACACGATAAGAAAGAAGGCTTGGCTGATTCTGTTACATCTGATACATTTGTCAATTGACTGAAATGATCAAGTTTCAGATGTACCTCAGGACAGAGGAAGGAATCTGCTGAAAGTGAAAACCCAGTGTTGGGTGAGGGAGGGGTCTACCCAGAGAGGGCTCCTCCTGTCTGAGTCACAGCCTTCCGTCCTGTGTTCTCATGGTAAGCATCCTTTTGCACATCTCTAGCTTAATATTTACCATAATGAGGTTTAATTATCTGCCCATTCATCTGCTTCTCCGACTAGACTGTGAGCTCCTTGATATCAACCGTATGTTATTTATATTGCATTTTCTAAATCCTGGCCAGAGTAGATGCTCAGTAAGCATTCTGGAAGGAAGAAAATAAGGCAGGGAGGAAGGAAGGAAGGCGGGAAAGAAGAGAGAGAGGGAGAGGCAATAATTCCCTTATAATGTTTATAAAGGTATTGGACAAAATAGAACATGTATTTAATTTGATGAGTCATTTTATTAATAACCGAGTATGATTTATTTAGTATTGAAGCGTGTTATAATTTAACAGGGGCTATGGGCCTTACATAATGAAAAATAAGTGGAATACATTTTGAAAGGCTTTCAAGTATTAAACATAAACTAAACGGATGAGATTTTTCATCCTCAAGACTTACCTGAGATATTAGCTTTGCAAACAGTAAAAGATAAAAAGAACGAAATTGCTGAAATGAGGTCAAGTGGATTATTTGCATAAATGTGTACAGTCACTGTAAACTTCCAAAGGATTTTAAAAGTGAACAAGGAAATATTGCCAAAATAAGGCATCTTTACTTATCAGCTTTATATATTATGAAAACAAAACGTTTTAGTAAGTCTTACTGATAAGTGGTTGATTTAATTCTTTGTAAATGAAATTCCTTTTTTTTTAACCTGGAAAATGTAAATATGTTGGTTAATCATTAAAGGACTCCCAGGCGTCCTCTTTGTTCTACTCCTCAAACAACAAGAAGATTATAAATCCTTGAAGTTTCCTTGGAGTTATCTTAGGCAAAGTCCAGAGTTTAAGGTAGTGTTCCACAAACCATAAACCTTGCCACCAAATGCTCCTAACAGCAGAGTCCAAGGGCACCCTGACATTCTGGGATAGTCCTTACTCAGCCCGCCTTCAACTCATTTCTTTGAAGATTCATCGTACGTGAACTTTTATCTCATGACCTCTGCAGAGTTTTAAAAAATCAGCTTTCTATTTTAGAGCAGCTTTAGATTTATAGAAAAATTGCAGTGATAGTACAGAGACTTCCCACATACCTTGAATCCAATTGCTCCTATCGTTAGCATCTTATATTAATATGGTACATTTGTTACAATTAATGAATCAATATTTCTACATTGTTATTAACTAAAGCCATAATTTCCTCCGATTTCCTTAGTTTTTATCTAATATTCTTTTTCTGTTCCAGTATTCCGTCCAGGATATCACATTATATTTAGTTGTCAAATCTTCCTAGCCTTCCCTTGGCTACAGCAGTTACTCAGACTGTCCTTGTCCTTGATGATTTTGACAATTTTGAGGACTAGGGCTTGGGTATTTTCTGGAATGTCCCTCAACTGGGATTTGTCTGATGTTCTTCTCGTGGTTAGACTGGGGTTACGGGTTTTAGGAGGAAGACCACAGATCAAGGGCGCTTATCATCATCATCATCATCAGGTGAACATGCTATCCAAGTGACCTGTCTCTATTGATGTTGACCTTGGTCTCCTGGCCGAGGCAGTGTTTGTCAGTTTTCTCCTCTGCAGAGTTACTCTTCTTCCCCCGTTTCCGTACTGTCCTCTTTGGAAGCACAATCCACACTTAAGAAGTGGACAGTGACGCTCCACCCCCTGGAGGGCGGAGTACAGAAATTATTGGGGATTTGTCTGCACAGGAGATTTGTCTCTTCCTCCCCATTCATTTGTTCATTCAATCATTTATTTCTGTAGGCATAGACTTATGGATATTTGTTTCCACTTTAGGTTATAATCCAATTCTACTTCATTTACTTTCTTGCTCAAATTCTTCCAATTTTGGCCATCAAGAGCCGTTTCACTTGGCTCCTCTGCCCCTTTGACATACCTCTATTATTGTGGAATTTTGCGTGTTTTTTTTTTTTTTTTTTTTTTGGTACTTTTTAACTTTCTGGCACCATAAGATACTGCAGGCTCATCTTCTCTGTTTCCTGCTCTGGTCCTAGAATAGGCCGTTTCTCTAAGGAGTCCTGGTCCCTTTTGTTGTACGCCGCTATAAAAAACCAGGGTTTGAGTTCTAGGTGTGCTTGGTATCCTTGTTTCTGGGTCCTCTTAGCTGACAGAGCAAGGAATATATGTGTGTGCACTAACCTGTATATATACATGTCTATAAATATTTGTGTATGTAACCAAATTACATACAGATACATCTATACCTATGTTCAGGTAAACGTAAGTTCATACAATGTTTCCAGTGTGAATCCTTTAACACTGGGATCATTTTAGCCTTCTCCCTTTGCTTAGCTATAAACTCTCTTTCTAACAGTGAGAATGCTGACTCCCACCATTAGTCGTCTGTTTGTTCATTTCCAGGATACATATGTAGCAGTATCTGAATTGTTAAGCGGTATGCCTGTGGGAAACGACTTTATCAATTAGAGCACAAGCTTATGTACAGTTCCCTTTGCCTCTGGTCTTATAGACTCCACTCATTTCCAAAGTTACTAAGGTCAGCACCGTTTCCCCCAGCCCCTCGGGGAGGCTGTCTCACACATTTACAATACAGCCAGATTGTTTCATCATATCCTGCATTCCATCCTGGGATCTCCAGCCTTCTAGATGATTTCTTAAAATTTGCATACACTAAGGTTCACGCTTAGTGCAGGTTTGCTTTAATATTAAAATAATGTTGTAAATTACTTAACATCCAGCAAAACTGATAAACCATGGAGATTCATTAATTCAGCAAATATTTCCTGAGTGCCTCCCTTGTGTCAGGCCCCATAACAAGGCCACTCTGTGGGGCTTTATCTTGTAGTCTCCTTGGAACATCCCTGGCACATCCCTGCCTAGTAAGGGCATAGGCATCCCAGTTTAGGAAGCACTGACTAAGGAAACTGGATGGTGATATTTATGGCCGCACCTCTAAAATTCTAGGATTCCTTAGATTTGTGTAACCACATCTCCCTCAGTGGTTCCAGAATCTGCAAAAATAATCTGTTTGGAGAACTGCATTTACATAAGGTTAGAATTGTTTTTTTCTTGCTGCTCTTTTGCTCTTAGTGAAAAAGCAATTTAAACTGCAGAGGAGACTAATAACTACTAAACTCAATGCTAGCTTTTGTCTAAAACAAATGCCATCAGCACAGTTTAAATTATAATCCCCTTTGTCAATCTGGGTTTCTTGAAAACAACAATTAAGAAGCTCTACACTTGCCAGTGATCTACTATGTTGTTTTTTTTATGGGCTTTATTTGTTGCACCAACCACATTCGCTAAACAGCTAATGAAACTGCATGTATAAAATTATGCCAGTAAAGGAAGGGAAGGCAATCTTTTGTTGCTCTTACTGGTGGGGGTGGGGGTGGGGATAGAGGGGATGGACTTGCCAGCTTTAGCAAATTAGTGAATGGATTATCTTTCTTAAGGACATCAATGCTTTGTACATCTTTCCGTCTTCATCTTGCCTAACTCCCAGGATGACCATCTGCCCCATGGTGGTATAAGGTTGTCCCCAGTGCGGAATATGTATTTCTACTGCTGCCATAACAGGTTGAGGACTTGGTGGGAGCAAAGCTGTGGAGCTGTATGATTGAGTTGAAAAGTTTAAGAAAAACGTACTCAAAATCTTAACATTTATGTAATAAGACCCTGGACTGCATCTTTTGGTGTACAAAACACTGCCACACTGGGGCTGGCCTGGCGGTGCAGTGGTTAAGTTTGAACACTCCACTTTGGTGGCCTGTGGTTCATCAGTTTGGATCCCGGGTGCGGACCTACGCACCACTTGGCAAGCCATGCTGTGGCAGGCATCCCACACATAAAGTAGAGGAAGATGGGCACAGATGTTAGCTCAGGGCCAGTCTTCCTCAGCGAAAAAAAGAAGAGGATTGGCGGCAGATGTTAGCTAAGGGCTAATCTTCCTCAAAAAAAGCCTAAAAAAAACACTGCCACACTGGGGGATGGGAGCACTCTTTCGGGCTGGTGCCTCCCCTGGGGTAGAAGGGGCTGTTTGGTATGAACTTTCAGTGTGTTAGTTATAAAGCAAACAATTGCCCCCGGTGCAGAGGGAAACTTAGAACCCAGAGAAGGAATCCTGGTGCAGATGCTTCAGGCTGAGATGCTATTAGGAGCTTACAACATTGATTAGATATAATAACAGAACCCCATGTCTGAAGAGATAGAAAATGGTTTTCTCCCAAACTTTCTAGAATATTATTTTTGTTCATGGGAGGTATGTGTGTTTTGTTGTCCAAACATTTGCTTTTGAATAGTTGGGAGCAAGAACCAGCTTAGCCAGGAAGGACAAGCTTACCTGAAGTCTGCTCACGTCAGGCTGGAGGAAGGAACGAGAAAAGGAATGGCTGGGCTGGGATCGTGCAGCCTGGACTGCTGTCAGTACCCATAGGAGCCATTATTTAAGACGAAACGTGCCAGACAGTGGGAGAGTTCTGGTGACTCCTGCGATTGCCACGCCCAAGTCCCG
The DNA here is from genome assembly GCF_041296265.1 of Equus caballus. Taxonomy (NCBI): domain Eukaryota; kingdom Metazoa; phylum Chordata; class Mammalia; order Perissodactyla; family Equidae; genus Equus; species Equus caballus. Next base: position 33,783,909 of record NC_091710.1, on the reverse strand, counting down.
AGGGTCTGACTATACCTGGCGGGGAGAAGGGTGGGATTTCACCCAAATGGAAGGAGCAATGGTCACTTATCTCAGAAGAGGGGAGCGGTTGGGTTTTGGACCGAGCTGGGAAGATTGTTCTCTTTTTTCTAGGAACTAAGTTGGGCTTGGACTGTGAGGTGTGGGGAGGCCTCAGGAACCCAGACCAGGGTATAGATGTGGGGTCTGACTCGTGAATTCTAAGAGTGAACAATTCTTGAAGCAGTTGTGAATTTCACTTAGTTATGGCCACGTCTTCTGTACGGTCTTACTAAAAGCCTGATCTCAGATGTACTGTGCACTATGTAGAAATGTACTATGGGAGGTTAGGGAGACCCATGTCCCTCCTGGAGGCTGCAGAAAGGGATGCTTATGATGACAGAGATGCCCGGCCTGGGAAAGCTACACTCTTATAAGGGACAGCAGCAGCAAAGCCTGCAGACCAAGAAGCAGGAAATAAGCAAACCCCAAAACTTGCCCCTGAGAACATGTAACACGGCGCCTTGAGAAACCTCAGATTAGCTGGGAGGCATGGGATAGGGTGTACGTGAGTTCTGGGGTGTGGCGCCCACATTTGAGTAAGTAAACCAGAGGGGCTCAGGCACTAACATCCGGGGAGTGCAAAGACAGTAACTTAATTTCAGTTCAATGTCACAGTTTGGGAATGCCAGGGACACAGAATTTACACTTGTTTTCTCCAGTTCCTTAACTCTTTTCTACAAATTTTCCACCATGAAAGGTATGCTATTGCTTGTCAGAAACAACTTCAGTACGTAATTTGAAAAAACGAGCATTTAAACATAGAACACTATTTCAAACATTTTAACCCTATCGGAGTCACACCGCCCCTTTCTCTTCTTCATGTTGCTCCTAACGTGTGTGCGTTTGCGTGCTCACACATTCACTGTCTCTCTCCAATACCCTCAGTGCAGGTGGAGGACTTATGTTCTTACAATGCTAAAACCTTCGATTATAACCCAGGCTAAAATAACAAAGGTAATAAGATGTGTAGGTGGAAGCTTGCCAAACATTTGTAAAGTACCTTACTGTTCATAAAGCACTTTAAAAATGTTTGATCTCATTGGAATAACGCTTTCCTGCCATTGTAACTATATAAGTTTGTTTCTTTTTTATTTTATTTTTAAACAAAGGTATATACAACAGTTCATTTGAAAAGCCTAGCAGACATCAGCTCTGACTGGCTTTCTAGATTTAGCACACGGGAAAACTACGTTCAATTTCCTTTTTTGGTATCATGGACCTTGATCTCTGAACAAATGCTTGAAGTGGGTCTCTAAACTCTGAGTGGAAGTAAGCAATCATTGACATTCAAGACACTCTGCTACTTGACACACACAGACAATAAATGCTCAGCCGCTCGGCAGACTAAGTTTCTACAGTGCCGAAGAATGTTCCCCTTAAGGGGCCCACAGCTTTGCTGAGGTGTTTGGCACACTGTGACCTGTCTGCTCCTCTTTCAGCATCCTTCAGACTGCCCAGCTCAGAGAGTGGCACAAAGGGAGTGGTTACTGTGTACTTGTTGAACAAGGAAAAATAAGGTAATTGTCACCAAAAGAGCGCTCCCTCGGTCCCAGGTGTTTACTATAAGTGAGAAAATGAATCTTCCCAACTACCATGTGATGTATTGATAATAATCCTATTTCACAGGTGGAGAAACTGAGGCTATGATATTGTGATATAATAAGAAATATATATTTGATCTTTGTCCTCGGTTCCTGACACAGGGCTCTTAAAACCCTTGTAATTTCCTGAACGATACGGGTGACAAGAGCATCTTTTGTTCTAATACTTGGTCTTAGTCCCTGGTTTCTGACATAAGAGTTTCTAAGCTCTCGGGATTCTGGAGTGACAAGAATGTCTTTTTGTTTGCTAATGAGATGACTGGTGGCGGAGGTCCCCTGGATAGCTTCAGGATGGGGGCTGGTCACCAGAAAGACCAAGGCGTGATTAGAGGACTGGAACTTTCATCCCTATCACATGACTTCTGGGGAAAGGGAGGAGCTGGAGATTGAGATAATCGCCGATGGCCATGATTTAATTAATCATGCTTATGTAATAAACCTCCATAAAAATCTACTGGGGGGGGCGGGGTTGGGGAGTGGTCAGAGAGCTTCCCAGATGGCGAAGACATGGAGGTGCTGGGAGGGTGGATGCCTGGAGAGGGCCTGGAAGCTCCAGGTCCCTTCCCACACACCTTGCCCTCTGCATCTCTTCCATTTGGCTGTTCCTGAGTTGTGTATTTTGTAAGACGGTAATTGTAAGTAAAGTGTCTTCTTGAGTTTTGTGAGCTGTTGTAGCAAATTACTAAACCCAAGGAGAGGGTTGTGGGAATGCCGAATTCACAGCCAGTTGGTCAGAAGTATGGGAAGCCCAGGACTTGCACTTGGTGTCTGAGGTGGGGGCAGTTTTGTGGGACTGAGCCCTTAACCTCTGGGGTCTGATGCTAGCTCCGTCAGAGTTGAATTGAATTGTAGGGCACTCAGCTGGCATCCAGAGAATGGGAAAGTTGCTTGGTGTGGAAAATCCACATTTAATGTCACAAATGTTATGAGGAAAAACAGTTTCTAGAGGCTCAGAGAGATTGACTTGTCTAAGTTCACACAGCATGAGAGTGGAGGGGAGGGATATGAATCAAATTCCCCAGATTTTAATTCTGTGATAACATATTGTCTACTCTTTTTAACTTCTGGAAGGTTTATATTAATCATGGTGCCGATGAAAAATGTATTTCATGAGAAACCCACAATAGCACTTCAAAATGAACACTTTTGGAAACTTTACCAGAGAAAAACAAAGCATAAATACAACACTGAATGTCCCAGTGAGTTTCTATGGCTGGCAGGCTATGTCTGGAAATTAAAGCTCTGGTCTGACGTTCAGTATGGACTAAAAATATTAATTCTGATAAGATATGTGGTCTCTTCCTTTGGCTCATTTTCCTCTACTCTTTCAAAACATAAGTAACTCATTATCTATGTTTTTGCTTCTGAGATAATGTGAAACCTCAGGAAACCACATTGTCCACTTCAGTGGGACCAACTGGGAGAAAGTGTGATAAAAAGTTGAAAGATCACTCCCTCTAATAAAAATTCCACAACCACCACCAGCGGAAGCAGCAGCGTAACCACCACAACCACCACCGTAATCATTGCCATCATCTTCCTCATCATCGCCATCATTACCACCATCAGGTTTTCTTAGAATAGGACAGATGTGGTGGTTTTCTCTCCCTCATGTGAATATCACATTTATGGTTTTCTTTTTACTAAATAGTTATATCCCATAATTACCCATGCCTGTTCAAACTTCAAATATTTTAAACATGACTTTGACAGGATACAGACTTTTCGTAAGTAAAACAAATACCCAAGTGGCATTAATGGCAGAGGTAGTTTACAAACTTCTCTCTTTGATCAGTCAAATTCTTCTTATTGTTTATTTGGAAGTGGTCAACCTTCAAAAATGTCTTTGAAGTAAGTTTGAATATATGCTTTTCCTGACTCATCCCCCCGACACCTCCCAGAACATAGACACGCACACTTGCTTCTCTAATAACATCGAAGTCTTGCTTGTGGACTTATGTTATATAAATACAAATGCCTTCTCCCATTGCCTGTCTTTCAAGGCCCTGGATTAATACATTGTATGATTAATAAACTAGGATCAGACTTTGCTCTCTACATTGTAGCTTCTAATATATAGCGACTTGCATTATAAGAACAATCCCTATGTTTAAAAACTGTAATTAGTAGATTTGGCTGTGAAGGTTAATTTTCCTAGTCATCCAATTAAATTTTGAGCACAAACAGATATTGTCCTTTTCTGAATATAAATATGAAAAGTCTTTAAGAATCCATCTGAAACTGCCCTCAAAGTCTGTGACATCTCTTATTTAATGGTGGCAAACTCTCCCTATTCAAAATGGATTCAATTTTTGAAAAAGGCCTCATTCAGAGGCAGGCTGCGGAATAAAGGGAATAATCAAGCTGAATATTAAACTGTTTTTTGTTTTTGTGGTTAAAAACAAGCTTTTACTAAAATGTGATGCAGCAATTCTCCATGGATAAGTAAAAATGCTGGGGATGGTGGGTTGGTGGTGTATTTTGCATGAAGTATTTTGAATGAAAATGCATTCATAGATGAAAAATAGAAAAAGAAAGTCTTGATTTCATTAAATAAAATAGCAAAAAAATAAATTTTGACTTTAAATTTAAACTTTCTTGGATGATATGATCAGCGATATGGATTTCAGAGAATTAGCTGACCGTCTTTTAAAAAATTTTTTTCCCATTTCAAAAAGATATATGAGTTTAAAAAGGTTAAAAAATATTGTAATAAGACTGGTTTTCTTGTTGTTGTTCCTAACGTAACCCAACCTGAGTTTCTTGGACACCTCCTGTCTTTAAAAGCAATTCACAAAAGAGAACTCCAGAAATATTTTGAGAAGTGGCTGCTGCATTAAAATACAGGTATGGCCTTCTGGGGTGACTATTTGGAAGGCTAATGATCATTTAATATTAAAGTTCTAGTACTCACTTAAAAATTAGATTAATACTTGATATTCATCTTTCTTTCTTTTCTTTTTTCTTTTTTTTTTGCTGAGGAAGATCCACCCTGAGCTAACACCCACTGCCAATCTTCCTCTTTTTGTATGTGAGCCACCTCCACAGCATGGCCACTGAGATACGCGCAGCATAGGTCCACGCCTGGGAACCAAACCCTGGCCACCGAAGCATAGTGTGCCAATTTTAACCACTAGGTCACTGGTGCTGGCCCATATAATCATCTTTCTTATCCAGCTATTTCCCTCAAGAGCTGAAAGGCTTTGCAGATTTTAGACTACAATTTTCCACAATCCTTATGAAAAAATAGCAAGTTATATAATGTCTCTTTATATGGGTTCTCAGATTTTCTGAAATTTCAGGTCCTATAGAAATACCAAACGTAGTTTAGCACCACTTAGTTATTTATATATATATTTTTTTTTTTTGGTGTTTTTAGCCATAAAAAATGCAGGTTATTGGGTCTAACCCCTAAATTTTGGGTTAGAGTCAATAACATACCTCAGTGTGATCATGATTTCTTCTGAAGGAAAACGGATCTGGGAACCACCTCTCCAGGCTTTTCCTGCCCAGATGGAGTCAGCTGGTATTATCAAGCCCCATAAAGATCGTTGTGATAGGATCTAGATAAAGAAAGACGAGGATGCTGGTTTCTGCCCTGTGGTTTCCCTACTGCCTAATCTGACAGGCAGGGTGGACACACAAGTGTGGTGCATTACTGCACCTGAAACGGAAGCAGAAATGTATTTCCTGCCCTGCGCAGCTCCCCTCCTCTGGACATATAGTTTTCTCCAATGTCCAGTTTCTCACACAAGAAAACAGCCAGTCCAATGCAGGGTCACTAATGACCAGTGTTTCTAAGATCTAAGACCCTTTGTTTCAGCACTGTGTGGCAGTTTTGCATCGCCCAGGCAGCTGTGCATTCATGGCAATCCATTGAAGTCAAATGTCGGGAAGGAATTCTCTGATTGGGCTCAGAACATGATTCAGCTATTTTTAGGGTTTCAGCTGGTGTCCTTCCCAGTTTCACATGATCTAGAAGTTGCTCCACTTCCTTCTATTGAGATAATTTGGGAAATGAGTGTTAGATGGAATTTTAGTCTTTGCGTCCATCACTGTTGCTGCTTTAAACTAAACAAGTTCTGAAATTCTTTCCACCAGCCTGATAAAATCTAACTGCGGTCTCAGGTTTGGGGGCTTGGAAAGTATGGGAAAATCAACTAAAGTGAGTTGAGGATCTTGGGTCTCTGTTGCTTGATGAGTGAGTGGAAGAGTGAGCCTCACCTGGGATCCCCTTGCACTGTAACTTTCCTGCTTGGCTTTGCCGAGCATCACCAAGGATAACAGATTTTGAGATTGTGGGGCAGGCCACAGCTTCTGCATCCCCTGGGGGGCTTGTTAAGATTCAGACTCTCAGACCCCACCCAAATCTTCTGATCAGACTCTCCGGGGTTAGACCCAATACCTTGCATTTTTTGGACTCCAGGTGATTCATACACACTGAAGCTTGAGAACCACTGCTGACTAGGAGTCCACAGAACTAGGAGCTGGAAATTGGAGTTCTGGGCTGCCCCCACCCCCATTCCGCATTCGTCTGTTTTACATGTTGGAATCCCCTCTATGCTTTCATTTGTAGAAACATTTGTGTGTCCAAATAAAAAAAGTTAGAAACAATTGCTCCAGCAGAAGCATCTGAAAGAGACCTTATCATGCTTATCTTCCCTGAGGATTCCTTTTTGGTTAGAACACAAGTGAATGCACAAGAAAGCGAGTCTGTCCAGATAACTTTAGGACACAGAAAGCCACTTGCTTCATCTACTGTGGGGACATAGCTCCCAACCTCCAGCTGCAACTGATTTTTACAACTCAGGAGTCCCTGAAGACCCCCATGAGTGTTGGCCTGGCTATGTGGGATTAATGCTCTACTCCCAGTTGTACAGTGGGACTCTAAACGTCATCCAATACTCACATCCTGCCTTTGGCCCAAGACGAGTTCATTTCAGACCAAGTTTAAGAACGGGGTGTATACAAACATGGTCACAGAATGCATTCCACATGCTGGCTTTCAGGTCATACAGAATGAAGACATTAAGAACATGTTAACACGGTTGCTTGTAAGACAACTTTGTATTGTGGTGTTTTGCTCTCCTAAATGCCTGAAGTAAGTCTTTCCTATTGTGTCAAATTTAGCAAGCAATCTAGAAGATGAAAGAAACTGGTGGACTTTCAAATTTTAAAACCATCCAAAACTCATATAGTGTTCATATATTATAAAAATTCATTAATAAGAGTTGGATGACTTTAAGTTCATAAAATATGGTACACAGTAACTCACATTTGTTCATTTATTTATTAAGCACCCACTATATACAAAACTCCATACTAAGTATTTTGTAAAAACTACAAAGGAAATAATACAAGGAGTCCTTCAGGAAATGTTTAATCAAACAGAGGATAAAGAAAAGAAGGGTAGTACTCATTTTACACTCCATAGGAAATGCAAGAACTGGAGCTCTGTCGCTATATAGGTGAGAGGAAGGAAAGTCAGGAGGTCATTTAGCTGTTTTACTCTCACAAAGGTGAGGTACACTGTTAAAGATGCTCCATTTGCTGTGGGTTCTTCACTGTATTTGCGTATGAGTGTGTGTGTGTCTGCTTTTCTCTGGGTATTTGGTTCTGTGTGTTTTTTCTCCTGCTTTTACTTTGTAAGTTTTTAAAAGAAGTGTTCCTTTTGAATACATATGCACTAGAAAATTCAAAAGTCAATCCAGAGGCAATTACTGTTGTCAGTTTCCTATGTATCTTTCAGAGATACTCTGTGAAAATCCAAGCATACTGTGTGTATATATTCTTTGTTCCCCTCCTTTTTTTTAAACAACAAATAGTAGCACATGATATACACTATCTTTGCTTTTACCTTGGAGATCATTTCAAAGAAATACATATATAGTTACTGCATTTCTAAAATGGCTGCATAGTATTCTATAATGTGAATTCTATTCATAGTGTTCTATTATGCATAATTATTTTAACCAGTTTTCTGCTAATAATCATTTATAATATTTTCAGTTTCTTGCTATTCTTGTAAATTCCCAGAAGTAGAATTGTGGAGTATATGCATTGTATTCCTGTTATGGTTACCTTGGCAATTTTTAATATGAATGTAAACTTAAAGTCTAAAATTAATCAATATCTTTACTATTCACCCAAACAATTCAGTCTAGAAACACATTACCTGTAATTACCTCCTCGTTACCTCTAAACCATTGTTGTATTTTAGTTCTGTCTTTTTTGTTTAACTCTGAAAGAATATATTATTACTACTGTTTCCACATTAAATGTTTGTTTATGTATACCACAGTTTTACTAATTTCTTTACTCACCATTCTTTCTTTCACCTCAGACTTTTTGTCTAGGATTAGTTTCTTTCTATGTGAAATGCTTATCTAGAAGTTTTTGTAGCAAAGTTCTGTTTGTTGGAAACTCCATTAGCTTTTGTTTGTCTTAAAATATCTTTATTTCATTCTTATTTTTGAATGATAAATTTTTGAGTTATCTTTTTGCTCAGCGTATTAAAAATACTGTTCCACTGTCTTCTGACTTGCGTCATTGTTATAAAGAAGTCAGCTACCAGTGTAATTGTTACTCCTTTGTAGATGATATTTCTTTTCTTTCTGTTCTCTTTACAATTGTCTCAGTAATTCCCCTCTGCAATTTGATAATGATGTATATAGTTGTAGGTGTTTAAAAACTTGATCTTCTTTAAATGTGTTCATCTTTCTAATATGAGTATTGGAATTTTTCAACAGTAATAGAAAATTCTTAGCCATTTTCAATTTGAATATTGGCTCTTCTCCATTTTCTTTATTATCTCCTTCTGAAACTCTGTGATTCTGTGACTCTGCAGCTCACTCTATACTACAAAGTTCTTAAAGACTTTTTAATTTTTTCCAACTCATTTTTCTCTGTGCTGCATCCTGGGTAATTTTTGCTGAACTATTTTCCATTTCACTAAATTCCTCTTAAACTGTGTCTGCTGTGTAACCTGAATATTGGGCTTTGACTTTCAATTGTTATATTTTTGTTTTTAGACATTCTTTAGGATTCTTTTTGAATCTTCTTGATTGAATTTATAATCTCTCATCCATGATGCCTTGTGTTTATGTGTTTGTTGTGGTATTGACTCTGCCCTCGTGTTCCTTGGAACTTTCCCTGTAGTAATTTTTGAGGCCTTAGTTGAAGGTAAATTCTTTCAGAGAGAATAATATGTATTTACTTCTACCTGGCACCAAGAGAGCACTCCCCAGTCAGAGGCTACTTTAAAATCAATTCTAGATTTGAAGTAGAGTGAATTTGGGCTAAAAATTCCCATGAAAGCTGGATTACGGTTATGAAGTCTCAGGAGAGACATTTTCTCTTTAACTTAGCTCCAAAGTTGAGAGAAACAAGCACTTTTTAATAGTCCCTTCTGTGTGTTCTTAGTTTTGTCCGATGTGCCTGGATTGCTCATGGGTTTTCCTTTCAGATTCTCCCTTTGGTTGGGCTCAAGGATTTTTCTTGCGTCTCACACTCTGCACAATTGTCAAAAACAGGGTCTCAGAGTAATCAGGGTTTAAAAGATTCCCCCAAAGCAAAAGCCAGATTCAGTGCTTAGTTACCTACGTGTATTTCTCCTTTTAATTAACTTTTACACTCCGCTGATTTTTCTTTTTCTTTCTTGCTCATGCATGCATTTAGAAAGAGATTTATTTAAAAAAAATAAACAAAAACAGCGTCTATCTTTGTTGTTTTCAGTGGAAGAGAAAATTAGGCCATCTCTTCAAAATTATGGAAAGAAACAGCAGCCACAAACTTCTCAAGAGCCGAGCTTCAGTGTCTAATTACTTCCCACAGACACTTCAGTTCTTGCCTCTCTGGGGTACATACTAAAATCATGATAATGGAGCAGTTATAGGACAGTGCAGTGGGGAAGCTGGTGCACTTCTGATGGAGAAGCAGCACAGGGCTGCACGGATCCTGCATCCCTCTGCTTGCCCAAGGCAGAGGGATGTTGTGTGAGCTCCTCATACCTCCCAACATTCCTGACACTATTGATGTTTGTTAGTTGATACTAATTTTACGACAACGTTGAAGAAAGCATTACCTTGAGTTGAATGACCATGTATATCTATGTTTATACCGTTCAGGGTACAGTAATAATGTGGCAAGTTTTCTGAGAGTGCATTTGACAGCTTGGGCTGCCATAACAAAATGCCACAGACTGAATGGCTTGAACAACAGAAATTTGTTTTCTCACCGTTCTAGAGGCTGGAAGCCCCAGATCAAGGTCTGGCAGGCCTGGATCCTGGTAGGAGCTCTCTTCCTGGCTTGCAAATGGCTGCCATCTCTCTGTGTGCTCATACGGTCTTGCTTAGGTGCAAGCATGGAGAGAGAGAGGGAGAGAGAGGAGAGTGAAAGAGAGAGAGATGGAAAGCACAGTCTCTTGTGCCTCTTCTTATAAGGACACTAAACCCACCTAATCCAATCAGATCCGGACCCCACCCTTATGACCTCATTTAACCTTAATTACTTTGTTAGAGGCCCCCATCTCCAAACATAGCCACAGCAGGGTCTATGGCTTTAATATAGGAATTTGAGGGGACACAAGCATTCAGTCCATAACAGAGACTCTTGCAAATTCACTTGCAGGAATAGAGGATGTTAGGGAGACCGTGACAGCCAGTTTAAAGCTTTTGGAGGACTCTGCTCTGATGATTATTTGTTTGATGGTACACTAGGCCCATGTTTCAAACAGGAGGCTTAAATATCCAAGGGGAATGGACAGCCTATTGGGAGAGAGAATAGAATATTAGAGCCCTGTTTACGATCATTCCATCTCATCGTATTATAATTTATTTTGGTGGTATTTTATAATATACAGACTATATTAGTACAGTGTTACATGTATGCAATTTATATAATAAAAAATATACTCATAATGGGGAATATGCCTAGAATAGTTACTGCTGGCTGTGCAGTCACAGAGGCTCAGAGACTGTTTGTGTGAAACAGAGATGGCTTTTCTTTTTTTGGTGAGGAGGATGGGCCCTGAGCAAAGATCTGTGCCAATCTTCTTCTATTTTGTTTGTGGGGTGCCGCTACAGCGTGGCTTGATGAGCCATGTGTAGGTCCACGCCTGGGATCCGAACCCACAACCCTGGGCTGCCAAAGCAGGTGTGTGAACTTAACCGCTACCCTACCAGACAGTCCCGAGGTGGCTTTTTTCATGGTGTAGAAATCCATGAACATGCATAAAATGCTAAAACTTGATAGCAAGAATGGATCACAAGAAAAAATCATCAAAGAAATAGAGACTAATGATAGGAAGGAATGAGAAGGATAAACTGTGCCACCCCAACATGAGAGGAAAAGAAAAGGGAAACGGGAAGGAAGCAAGTATTTTTATGATTTCCCAGTGTCTTTTAACTGTCTGCCTTGTTTGCCCTACTTATTCTTAATAATCATCCTGGTAGCGTGATTCCAACTAACCACAAATGATGATCATGGAAGCGTCTGCGCTGGTAGGGCACGACGATTTCTTGCAGATGCCTCTGAGTTGCTGACAGAGTTTATCCTGAAGCATCTCTGTATTTCCCTCAGTGAAAGAAGAATGATTGGCCTTGACCCACACCTTCTCTCTGCTGCTTGGCTGGAGAATTGAGTGGCTGAGTTAACTGTACTTCCACGATACTCTGGAGGTGCAGAAAAATCCATTTATTGTTTTCTTTGAGAAGGGATTTTAAAACTTGAAGTGTTGAATTTCATTGTGAAAAGAGGAAAAACCAGTCAGGGGATTGGCTGCCGAGCAGTAATGGGTGGAAAGGAGTCCTCTGTGGGCTTATAAAGAAACCAAGAGCCTCAGTCCATTTCCATCTGGCTCCTATTAGGTACGTAGAGTTTTACTCACACCCCTAAATTGTCCAAAAATCAAAGTGGTCCCTTTTAATCGGTTTCTGCAAACAGCCAGTACTTGTCTCTCAGAGGCAAATGCCCAGGCATCCAATTCACCAAGAACAAAGTCCTTCCAGCACCAGGCATTTACAGAGCATCTGGGCTGGATAAAGTGGAGGGGAGCATTTTCTGTATCTTACAGTACCAGAGAGAGACATCACGGATGCTGGCGGTTGGTGTGGAGCATAGAATTAATTTATTCTATGCTTGGTATTGAAGGTACAGAAATGAGTAAAGCCACTTCCCTTCCAGGAAGAATTCACACACAGTACAAAGCTCAGTAATCTGCCTAAAGTTTTATAACGAATTGTATATGCATTTGGATTACGCGCCTGTTTTTCCTAAGGAGGTACTTCATAGATTGCAAAAAGGTCTGCAACCCCCACAAATGTTAAGAATAATTGCTCTAGAGGAAATAGAAGCCCACAGGTGGTTTTTCTTGGGCATTTCATTTAGAAAGGATGTTAGTTCTTAGAATTTGATAGAACCATCGAAGGGATACAGAGTGAAAAGTATGGAATTGGCACACATTTCCAGAGTCAGTCTTCTGACTCTTGTGATAAAATGTTTCCAGGCAGGGGCCGGCCCTGTGGCTGGGTGGTTAAGTTCACGGGTTCTGCTTTGGCGGCCCAGGGTTTCGCTGGTTCAGATCCTGGGCGTAGACATGGCACCGCTCGTCAGGCCATGTTGAGGCGGCATCTCACATGCCACAACTAGAAGGACTCACAACTAAAAGATACAACTATATACTGGGGAATGAGGGAGACAAAGCAGGAACAACAAAAAGGAACCTTTCCAGGCAGATGGAGGCAGTGGCATTGGTGGTGGTGTGAGATTCTATTTTTAAAGACTACTAGGCATCTTTTTTTTTGACATTCACATGGATGACGGATAGAGTTCTCATAAAAATCAAAATTTGATAAATCCCAGCATAAGCACTTTGAATAGAAAGAGAAAGCTCCATCATAATATTTTTAAACTTTTCTTTTCCTACACATCTTCAACGAAGATGAATCTACAATAAAAATAAGATGCAGGGCAGGGTTTTTATTAGTGAGAAGGTATGATTTTAATGGTTAAGAGTGTAGACTCTGGGGCCAGACTGCCTGGGTTCAAGTCCCGGCTCCTCTGTTTGGGCACCACTTAACCCCAGTTTCGTCATCTGTAAAATGGGAATAATAACAGTGTCTGTCTCATTGGGCTGCTGAGAGTTAATGAGCTCATGGACGGAAAGTCCTTAGAACAGCGCCTGATTCACTGTAAATGGTACCTTAGTGTTTGATAACACTCTTAACATACTTGCCCCTCCAATTCCCTCTTATACTTACCCCTTGTCTCCATTCAACAACTAGCCAGTGGTAGGGGATCATTGACAAGGAAGGGATGTGACAGGAAAGATCAGAGGCAAAAACGTCTCTTTGTGGCCTTTGAGTTTCAAAAGAATAGACTCTGAGGAAATGGAAACGAGGGACAGAGTTGATAGATTGGTAGATATCAGATGAGTAGTGGGAGGGTGGCCCTCCCTTCGCCTCCACTTACACACTGGCTAGAAAAGGATGTCACAGACGGGAGGAAAGTGAATTGCACTGGGGAGCTATGAAGTGTGGATGCTAGTAAGTCCCTGAGAAAGGAGGCTATGAGCCCTTTTTCTCATATCAAGTGTTAGGATGCTGGAACCTAAAACCAAACAAACAAAATCAAAACCAACCAACCAACCCAAAAGCCCCCACTTACAAGTTTATAGGATCAGAGAACAGACTGAACCCATGTCCTCTCTCTTTAAGGTTCCCGGAAAGTGGCAATGACATATAGCGTGACATGGCAGATGTGGCCTTAGTCAGCCTACAGAGTTCACTGGATCTATTATGGCCCCAAGATGGTTTCTTGGGCCCTAAGAGTGGCACAGAGGATGGGAATGAGGTCTCAGCAACCCCCTGGGTGGATAGTGATGTTAGATGAGATGGCGCTTCCCTGTGGGAGTGAAGAGATGACACTGAGGATGAAGACAAGGTACGCCCTCACCCAGACACCACCTAAAGCCCCCTGGCCCTCAGATGCCACACTAGGGAGAAGGGAGAGTAGGGAAAACAGACTCTGCCACCCTAGGGAAAAAATGGAACTTGAAATAGAAATTAGGGGCTGACCCAGTGGCGTAGTGGTTACATTCACACATTCCACTTTGGTGGCCCAGGGTTTGCCAGTTCGGATGCCAGGTGCGGACCTACACACTGCTTCTCAAGCCATGCTGTGGCAGGCGTCCCACATATAAAGTAGAGGAAGATGGGCATGGATGGTAGCTTAGGGCCAGTGTTCCTCAGCAAAAAGAGGAGGATTGGCAGCAGATGTTAGCTCAGGGCTAATCTTCCTCAAAAGAAAAAAAAAGAGAGAGAGAGAGAGAAATAGAAATTAAATGATTACAACAAATCCAAGATATGCATTTTCATACATTCAAATTTGCAGACAGAGATTCATACCTGTTCTACCTGTTTCCTACAGGACTCAGACATGGCCTTCCTTTGGGGAACATGAAGTAAGTTTTGGCTTGAAAGATTTCGTTCACCACAGGTAATATACGAGTCACCGGGGTGTGTCTCCACTGCCTGTCAAGGCCCCACAAAGATGAGAAGAGCCTGGGAACCCGAGCAGCTGACATCATGAGCTCATAGTTACAGCACGTCAAGATGAGGCAGGCAGGACTGTGAGCTGGTGCTCGGGTGCTCTCCATTGTGAGGGATCGGGGAGGGGAGCGTTGCTCAGATTGTTGGACCTCTGTTCAAGGCAGGAACTGCGGTAATATCCATCCTGTAAGATTGGAATACTGCAATCTTATATTCCTATTCTGTTCCAGCCAGGATTCTCTAGACAAACGTTAACTGCTGTCTACTGTATTCCTGGCACAGTGTTGGATGGTGGGAACATTTCCGGGTGAACAGGATGTGGTCCTTGCCCCCAGAGTGTCCATTCCAGGCTCACAAAGAGATCCTTAATGTCAAGCGGGCAGCAGGCAGGACGGGAGCACAGGGGAGGAGAGTTCGTCTAGTTTGAGGGCTCTGGAGAAATTCCTAGAAAAGAGGGCTCCAAAGGCTGGGTCTTGGAGGATAATTGAGTGTTTGTACACCAGACAGAGATGGGTGGGAAAGACATCTCTGGCAGAGGACGTACCCCAAGCCAAAGTGTGCAGGTGAGGAGCAGCAGAGACTGCAGAGAGAACAAAGCATTCAGCATCTCTGACAGTCCGGTCAAGTCACCCAGTGGAGAGAGGTGGGATTGGGGATGGAAATTTGGACCAAGTCACAGAGGACCTTGCATGCTGTGATTAGAAATTTAGCCTCTATTCTGTACCTGATGGGTAGCTACTTGCAGGTTTCCTGCAAGAGAGTGGCAGAGCCAGGTGTATATTTTACAAAGATGTGTCTGGCAGCATCTGGGGGTCAAATGGGAGAAGACTTGAAGAGTGACAAGAAGCTAGTTAAGATTGCCCTGACTTCCTTTCACTCCCCACCCGCCTCCAACAAGTCCCCAGACTGGATCACAGGCTTCGCAGACCCATCCACCGCGTCTTGCTTGTCAAAGGAGGTCCAGAGGAAGTTTCTGCCTACAGGGAAACAGTTTAGGATGAGAGGTGTCTGAGCTGAGAGCTGGGACTTAGGCTGGCTTCTAATGACTGAGAAGAGCAACAGACGACTCTCCCTGGCTTCGGGACCTCGGCCAGGCTCCCCTCTGGCAACCTCAAGATCTAGATTTCCCTACTTCCCTGCTTCTATGTGGACCTTCCACCTCCAGCTCCTCTCTCCATCCCTGCCCAGCTGCAGCCCACCCGGTGTAGTGATGATATTCTCGGAATGAGCAAGCCAGCCATCCAGTCAGTCATCGCACTAGCCAGTCAATGCAATGGGGTCAAGAAAGGTCTCTGCACCTTCCAGAGCTCCCAGCTTCAGCCCAAAAGCAGGGTATAAAGCTTCAGCCTGCCTGTGGATGATTGCAGATTCCTCCTTTGTCAGAACTGCGTTTTCATAATTAACAGTGTGTCTGGGGCTTCAGGAGACTACAGAAACTAGATACTGCCTCTCGCTACATCATTTGGCTCCATTTCCAAGATACTGTTCTCAGTTCCGACTGGCTTCAGTCTGGCTCTCCCAATTCATTATTCATGCCTGTGTCTCAGATTTTCACATCCTCACAGCCATCAGTGGCCCAGCAACAGCGGCTGGCAAATAAAGGAGTCCGAAGAAGGGCGAGAGCATAGCAAGTGGGGGAGATGGGAAATTACAGGGGGTGGTGGGGGCACATGGCAGCGGGGCAGATCTGTGGACAACGGGACGTGAGGATGCAAAGGTTAAACAGGAGTAAGAGGCACAAAAGCTCCGCGAGACAAGAGAACAGGGCGGGGAGACGTGTGGCGCTGCCCTGGAAAAGGAAATTATGTGACATGATTGCAAGATCAAAATGCAGTGCTTGCTATTGATTAAATTAGTTTATCTCTGCAGCACAGCGCTGGGCTGCAAAAGAGAAGTCGTTGCTGGACGTGAACAGACAAATGAGCTCGCCGTGCAGAGTTCCGAGAGAAAAAAGAGCAGGCTTTGCTGCTGTCCTGCAGTTGTTTTAGGAACCAGGATGATTCTTTTTTAACAATAGGTCCTTCCCTCCCTCCTTCAAACTCCCCAGTTTTTAGGTTGGGTAGTCCAGTTAATTACATTGATTGTTTCAGCAGATCCTGTTGGAGCTGCAGCCCTAATGACTTGCACACTTGGAACCGAGGGCTGGCAGGGTGGACAGCCAAGGAGATGGAGCTCACCCCGTGGACCCCGGAGCTGACAGAAGCGAGGTCAGCAGCGCTGGCTCTGGAGAGACCTTGGAGACCGCCTAGCCAGCAGTTCTCCACCCTGGCTGCACCTAGACTCACCTGGGAGCTTTAAAAAAGATACCCGTGTCTGATTCCACCCCGGAAGCTTACTTGAACTGTCTCGGTAAGGCCCTTGTATCACTATTAAAAAAAAGGAAAGTCGGGAGAGTCTACTGTGCAGCCAGGTAGCGATCCATGACTTCGTCCAGACTTTTCATTTTACAGGTAAGAGAACTGAGGCCCCCAAAGGTGATGTCACCTGCCCCGATTTTCACAGCTAAGAAAGGCAAGGGTCTTCTGACCCTCCCACCCGACTCCTGGCCGATGCTCGCTCTGCTGAGATAGATGCCTGTCAGCAGGAGTGCCTTCATGGCCCGACTTCTGCCCCTTCCCATGAAGAGGGGACTCAGTGGTTACTCCCTAACATGTCCATTTGGAGCTTAGCACCCTCCAGAGAGGTTCATCCCAGCCTGCAGAATATTTTGTAAAAGCCTGAAGAGAGATTAGACATATAAATAACTCCTCTTCATGGAAACACGCACATTGAGTGTCCCCCAACCCGACACCCACACCCACACGTCCACAAGCACACAAAGACTCAGTGTTCCTTCACTCGTATTTGATAGCAGGTGGCTTTGTTTCTGAAACTTAGTCACTGCTAATAGTAAAAAAATGTGCAGTGGAAAAAGTGAACCAAGTGGGCACCACCGCTGAAATTCCATTCCAGGAGCATCCCCTTGGATCCTGGTGGGGGCAGGCATTTCTTAGGAAGCTTGGACTTCACACACATTTGACTGAACACCACGGGCTGGGGATGGTGAAAGTGAACCCTGATGTGGAGAAAGCAGGCAAAAGGATGTATGTCTCTCTTTACGGGAGAAATCCGGTTTGTGGACAGCTGGTGGAATTTCAAATGTGGAACACACTGATTGCTTTCTCTTTTTAACATCAAACTTCAAATGGCTTTTCCTTTTTCTTTTTTCCTTTTTTTTTTTTTTTAAAAAAAAAAAGGATAGCCAGGGCAGGTCTGGTGGCTCAGCGGTTAAGTGTGCACATTCCACTTCTCAGAGGCCCGGGGTTCACTGGTTCGGATCCTGGGTGCGGACATGGCACCGCTTGGCACACCGTGTTGTGGTAGGCATCCCGCATATAAAGTAGAGGAAGTTAGGCATGGATGTTAGCTCAGGGCCAGGCTTCCTCAGCAAAAAGAGGAGGACTGGCAGTAGTTAGCTCAGGGCTAATCTTCCTCAAAAAAAAAAAAAAAAAAAAAAGAATAGCTTGCAGCCTAATAATACTCAGGACAAATATTCTCTGATAAATTATAAAGGAGACATTAATTTGATTTCATACAAGGCTGCATTCCATTTTGGTCACATTTAAGTGCAAAAGGAAAAGATAACAGATGAAATAGCTTAACATGGAAAAAGAACATTCTTGAACATTTGTTTTAATTCATTCCCAAGTCCAACTGAGCTTGATGGAGAGTAATGGCTTTTACAACAATGACTTGAGGCAACCTCCCCCACAGAATGTTTCCGGTTACCTGCTAAACCTTAGATCGTGGAAGATGAAATAACATCTTGTAACATACCTGGCAGTTGGCAGCCTATGGTCCTGGGAGAAATATCTCCCCCAAATGTTGTAGTGACAGGCTTAATTTATACATACCATGGAATTCATATTCATGTGCCCTCCATTTGGGCTTCATTATGTTTACAAATCTTCTGATGAATAAGAAGTTAATAATCAGAGGAACCATAGATGTAGAAACAGAAGAGAATAGAATAGAGCATCCATGACAATAAATGCCAGCCCAGAGGTGCAGTCTCATGGAGTCTAAGACAATGGCAAGCATCAAGTGAACTTGTGCAGGTACCTAATGGTAAAACTTGCAACTATTTATCTTAGAAAGGGGCGCTGGAAATTTAAATTGTTTAAAAACAGACTTCTCATTGGTGTATTACTGAGATTTTTACATCTTGAGTGGACAATTTCAATACCCTCTCTGAGAGTTTCCAGATAAAAAATCCTTCCAAAGTTCTATGAGAAAGGAGAGCCAAACTTCACCCATGACTACAGACTCCATGCGACCTCAAAGTCAGTGCAAGGGACGATATGTCACCTGCAGGCAGAACAGGTAATGCTATACACAGATGGGCCATCATATCTCATCATCATGCATTTTATCATTCCAATCATTATCATTTAGAAGTTTAAAACCTTTTTTTTTTTTTAAATTTTAAAAAGAGATTCTATATTTGCAGAAGCTAGGAACCATTGGCATAAAATTTTGGCCTCTGATGACCCATTTATTTGTGGTTTAGTGTATTCCCCAAACTGTTGTCTGAAGAAAGCCTTGGTTTCCTACTATCTGGTTGGTTGGTTTGTGGATAGGGCAGCTATTCAAATACAATTCCTTGTTGGGCCCCTTAATTTTCATACGATGATGCGAAGACCTGGGAACCTGAGTCAGCATTGTCGACTTTCCGCATTTCAGTTTCTCACCCCACAGTCTAACGCTGTGCGCTTTCTCACGCTCTGGTTCATTGGACCCCTCCTACTTGAAAGACCCAACCTCAACACTCTCAAATGATGCAAGTACGGCCAGTTACTCTCCTTTGTGATTCTAGATCCAGTGGTTGTTTCTGTAGGTGGGGACATGGCCCATGCTGGCTAAATTTAGACCTCCTCTGCGGATTTTCTAAATTTGAACTGGAGAGTATTTTTTCTCTTTCTTCTTGCCTTGTGGGCTCTGAAGTGCCTAGAATGGTGCCTAGTAAAGACACATTAATTGTCTTTTCTCATTATTGTTGTCAGGGTATGCCTTTGGCCATGGCCTCCTCTACATGAAGGAGCCTGCAAGAATAAAGGGAAACAAAAACAAAAGCCGGATGAGAGGTGAAGAGAGATACGTGGTACCATTCACGCAAAACTATCTTTTCCATGGTCTGGTTCCATACGCATCCCTTTTTCTCGAGCCTGGGAAAATTTAATGAAGAGGAGTGAATGCTAGCTGGAGTTCCATCAAATGATGTTGAACTCAGGAAGGTAGATGACAAAGTCGCATGCTACATGATGGGTGGGTGAAGGAACCTAAGTGTGGAAAGAACTTGGAACTGTTATGAGAAATCAATGAAGTTTATTATAATAATTTTGGAGCAGCACTGAGGTTCGAAAGAACAAATTGGCAGTGGCTTCAGTCGGTTGCTACTAGCAGCCCAAGATCAAAAACCAAAGTTGCATTTGCCCAATCCAATAGAAAGTCGAAGAACCAGGAAATCTAGGATGCTGGTGAGTCTTGCTGAGCAAAGGGAGCACACTTGTCTCATTTATTAGCTTGATATCAGGGACTTGTCTTACTGTGGCTGCAAGGTAGCACAGTATCCGGCACTTAGGGACATGCAATAAAGATTCACTTCTTTAAACAAAAAGGCACTCTAACTTGTATGATGTACTCTTTCATCTAGTTTCAGCTCTGAAACACAGGAACCACTTTCCTTTCTTCTCCACATTTGTTCTGGCAGTTTGATTAAAAAGAACAAGATGTTTTTGGAATCATCCCTGTGGAGAGAGAGGGTGGTGGTGGCAATGGGAAAAATGTGGAGTAGAAATTCAAGAAAAATACATGTATGTATTTGCACTAGCATTGTGAGGAAGGAAGTGGGATGTTCAGAGTGTGTGTGTGTGTGTGTGTGTTCTAGGGGACAAGTGCTGATGGTTTGAGATGAGGCAATGCATGAGTCAGACAGAAGGGGAGCTTTTATAAGGAAATAGATAGCGAACAAAGAGATCTGGGCATACGTAGGGTGACCAACTGTCTCAGTTAGCCTGCAATGGAAGGTGGATGTGGGGCTTCCAGTGCTAAAATGGGAAAGTTCCAGGGAAACCAGGACGATTAGTCATCCTAATATATGCAGAGAAACATGGACAAATATATTCAACATCCATTTCTCCCTACATAGAGTAGTTTCAGAACTCCTAGAGACTTTGTGGAAGATGGCACCCTAGGAAGACCCCTGAGAAGGAACATTTGATTTATGTCCGTAGACTAAAAATTGTTAACTCCACGAACTACAGACATTTCTAAATTGAGCTTCTTGAAAGATTTCTAAAACTTCCAAGTAGTTGATCTGAAGCTAAAAGTGTAAACCCAGCCTTTATGATGACACCTGAGATGTACTATCTTATTGCCTCATTCTTAAACATAGTATTTTTATTAGGACATGGACGTGTCATTTAAGGCCACTTACCAACTTTCTTGCAGTAGTCTATAGACTACTGGGGAATAAAACTAATTCCCTTTGCCCGTCTGCCCTCTCCCAGCTGAGGAAACAGCATGGTGAGGACCATTGATTGTCTCCAATGTTAAGCATCAGATGAGATGTTTGCGTGTTTCAAAGGCCAAACAAAAATTAAACCATATGGGGCCTTATTAGCCTGCTTTGGAGCTGATCTGAACCAACAGCTGAATAAAACGAATAAACGTGAGAAGAACACTGCAGACAAAGTCCACAAGAGAAGAGACATACAGATGACAGAAACATAATGGTCTTTATTTCTTTTTCAATTATTTCATTGAGGTCATAATGTATATAACATCATGCAATTTAGGTCCTAGCTGCATCTTGTCAAATACCATGTCTACTTGGGCAAGGGAAACAAAAGAAAAAATAAACAAATGGGACCACATCAGACTAAAAAGCTTCTGCAAGGCAAAGGAAACAAAACGAAAAGACAACCCACCACCAACTGGGAGAAAGTATTTGCAAATCATATAACCAAAATATATAAAGAACTCATCCAACTCAACAACAAAAAAACAAAAAACCCAATCAAAAAAAGGGTAGAGGATATGAACAGACATTTCTCCAAAGAAGATATACAGATGACCAACAGGCACATGAAAAGATGTTCAGCATCATTAATGATTAGGTAAACAGAATTGTCTTTAATTTTGCAATTTGCATCAGCTCCGAGGGCCTGGAATGAATGGAGCCTCCTCTTGGATCTTCCTTGTCACTAGTCGGTGAGTTGAATAACAATGGTGGTAGTGGTGAGTGAATGGATGGGGGAACGAGTGTATACAGATCTTCTCTTGGGCGTGCAGAACCCGCAGAGGACAGTCAAGGAAGCAGTGGTGGGAAAAACAAACACAAAAGCCCTGAGCAAAGGAAAAGGTGGTAACTCCCAGCATTCCAAGTTGAGCTGATTGTACATTCATACAAACAGTATGAATGACTTACTGATTCACTCAACTTCTTGTTCCAAACCAGTGGGTCTCAAGCTTGGCTGCACATTGAAATGACCTGGGATGCCTTTAAAAAGCTGGGGCTGAGTCCAATCCTGGAGATTCTGACTTAATTGCTCTGAGTTATAGCTTTGGCACTGGGCTACTTGTGTGCAGCCAAGACTGATAGCCACTGTGCTATCTGTCAGAAAATCAGGAGAAACAGCCTAGGTGGGTGGTTCTCAAACTGTATGTGCCTAAGAATAACCTGGAGGGCTGGGTAAACTGTTTCTTGGAGCCCATCCTCAGAAGTTATGGTTCAGTAGGTCAGAGTGGGGCCAAGGATTCTGCATTTCTAACAAGCTCCCAGGAGATGCTGACACTGCTGGTCCTTGGACCACACTTTGAGGACCACTGGCCTGGGTGAATCCTATGTTACTAGGTCCTGAGACAACTAAGCCATTCAGCATTTCTTGTTTACCCCTCAGGGCCAAGAGCTAGAGATCTGTGGACCCTCATTTACATACTCTTGGAGGGCACATCTTGCGTTAATTTGCCCCATTCCCTCAAGACAGCCGATGGGGGTGGCTTTTCTTTTTCCAGCCTGGAAGTGTAAGGGCTTTATTCTTTGCTGCTCTTGTTGATCTTTTGGAAGCCATCTGATTACCATACTGGGTGTCGGGTAATCCCAAGGAACATAATGTCCTGGGCATACGCCAGCCAGCTGCGTGGACTCCCTCAGACCTACTGGCACCCCAGTTAGCTGGGGCAGCCTTCCTTCTATGGACCCCTCCATTGGAGTCCTCCCTCTGTGCTCTGGACCTGCCCTAATCCAACAAGCAGAACCCACATTGCATTTGGAATCCTCCCCTGGATAAAGCCCGTTATGCTCAGAGAACCATATTGGCCCAAGTAATGGTAATAATCATAGCTACCATTTGTGGACACTCACTCTGCCAGAGACTATGCTGGCACTTCACACAGGTTGTGTAACTTAACCCTCATGTCAACCTTGAAAGATGAAAATAATTATGCCCATTTTATAGATAAGGAAATTGAGCCTCCAAAAGGATGACTTACCCCAAGCCTTAGAGCCATTAAGGGAGAGAGATGGGATGTTTGGCCTGGCTTGACTCCGAAGTCCACGCTTTTCCACCCTTTCCTCTGCCTCCCTGGCTACAGGGGGAACAGTGTGGCAGAAAGAACATTAGACTCTTCTGGGAAATGGCCTGGCTTCCCCTCTCAGATGCCTCTGGAAGGCCTTGGACAGGTTGCTGGCCCCAGTGCAGCCCCAGTGCCTCAGGCCTCCGATCCTTGTCTATGAAATGAGGGGGTCTGATCAGATGCCCAAGGTCCCTTCTCCCTCACTTCCTAAAAGTCTTCCTGCGACAAACGCAGACGTGCTCCCTTTCTGGGGAGTCCGCCCTGCCTGGTGATCACATCGTATGTTCAGCAGACCCGTTTCCAGGGAGAGCACTTCCCAAAAGCCCAAGCTGAGTTACCGTGGCGCCACTCAGCCAAGGTAGCTGGAGGTTATGTCAACCTCTCCGAGGGCTCCTTGATGACAGTTTATAGCCCAGTCGTAAAATGTCCATTCTCCGGTGAAACTTGGCATTCAGTTATCTGGGACTGAACTGGATTGAAAGCTGGTCACCTAAAACCTGAGGGAGAGGTGGACGGAACTCAGACACACTCCAGTGCATGCCCCTTGTTGACTGTCACCGTAGAACAGCAGCCTTGGGAGTGTCCTGCCCAGAGGAGGCCAGGGAGACAGCAGTGCCTTCCTGTGGCTCTTCTCCCAGGGCTAGTGGGGTGGGGAGCGGGTGCTAAAGGAGGATGTTCTTACAGATTTTTATTATGATAGTTGCTAATATTGTGCTTATTACTACTAATAATACATACAATGCTGTGTTACTTTCCCCCAAGGAAACCACAGTTGACCCAAAATTAGGAACCTTAAGTTGGAGTTAACACTTTCAATCAAATGGGCCTCTTTCTTCATCTGTAATGCAGGAGGAAGGGGTAGGGTGGGCCACCCATCTGTCTTCAAGGTCCTTCCAGCTCAAGTCCTCTCTCCTTCTCCGTGAGATTTCAGTAACAGATCAGGGGGCAAGCGGTACAAAGAGGCACACACGGGGCCCAGAGGAGATGGATGTTGAGAAACCTGCTTCTAAACAGTCAAATCATATAAAGATTTGTTGTTGTTAACTCTGAATTTACATATTTATCTTTTTAATTTGTGGTGAAATACCCATCACATAAAATGTACCCTCATGACCGCTCATAAGTGTGCAGTTCAGTGGCACTAAGTACGTTCCCATTGTTGTGTTACTATCACCGCCATCTCTCTGCAGACCTCTTCTCATCTAGAAAGATATGTTAACAGTGTTGGCAGAGCACTAAAAATAACATCTCCGAAAGCAATAGTATTTTGAATTTATAAACTTCCTTTGTAGGAATTTAAGGCCTTTTGCAAACATTATCTTGTCTGTCCTCGCAATGACCTTATATAGAAGCAAAGAGAATAGGAGAGTGGACAGATCAGACAGCAAGAAGGAAAAAGGAGGGGATGTGCAATTTTGCTCAGTTTCATAAGGACCCAGAGAGGGTCAGTGAACCACCCGAGGTCTCACAGTTTTCAGGTAGCTGACGATCTTAGAGCTCAGATACACGATGTTCAGTTCAGTTGCCAGTTTTCTAAGACTGTGCTTGTAGCATCAAACAGAGAGGGAAGAATATAGTTGTAATGTTACAGGACAGTGTGGGCTCGCCAGGCCACATGAGAGGATTTTTCTTTGCGGACACATTGTTGGGATGGGCGTGTCAGTCTGGGAGTGGGGACTGGGGAGGGCTGGCATGCTTTGACAGAGGCCCAGTGGGGTGCACTACTCTCTCAAGTTCTGTCCCCTTCTGGGCAGCTGCTAATAGTGAGCTTCGGGTTGAAAGAGCTGATTTGGTTATAAGGCCAAGAGGAGACCTCACAAGTGCTCACAATGCAAAAGATTTCATGGCCTGAGAATTCAAGCTACATGGCTCCAGGCTGTGTGTGCATGCGTGTGTGTGTGTGTGTGTGTGTGTGTGTGTGAGAGACAGAGAGAGAGAGAGAGAGAGAGAGAGAGAGAGAGAGAAAGGGAAGGAGCGGGCAAGCCAGGTGGAATTCAAATATAAAAGTATGTGATGTTTTTCTGGCTGTGAATGAAGAGTCAGATAAAGAAGATAGTGATCAAAGTTAGCAAATTGCATTTTTTTTTTTCAATTTGGTGGGCCTTTAAAAAAAATGATATTCCTTGTTGGAGAAGAAAATCATATTCGTGTAAAGTTGTGCTTCAATTAGATTCAGCCTTGCGGCGACTGGAAAATTTCCAAGAAGGAGAAAATGTCAGTGTTGCTGGGGCAAAGTTTGAATCGCTGAAGTCCGTGAACAATCATGTATAAATCGTGATTAAAAGACAGAAATGAACCTAGAAAACAGTTTGACAATCAGAGGCAAGCAGGTAGGGCAGCGTCATTTAGCCTGGAAGATACTATCAAATGTAGGGAGAGGGGGCTGCTTCTCAGTGAACAGAGTATGCAATTAATTGGTCTGGTGGTCTCCACTCAACCAGTTATATATTTAATTGGTTTCTCACTTAAAGCAATTGGAAGCATACAATACATATTAGCTTTATTGTCATTGCCTCTGCGGTTGGTCGCATTCTGGTGGATCAACAGGGAGGCCAAGGTAGCTGGCTTCAGTTACCTCCCTCCATTCACTTCGTTTATTAAGAACCTGCTTTGTACCAGGCACTGTGCTAGGAGCTCTGGGGCAGGGCATCTGCCTTGCCTTTGGACGAGACTAGCAGAGGGAGACAGATATGTAAATATATCAGTGCCACCAAGTGTCATCAGTGCCGTGAAAGAACTGTGTGCAAAAGGTACAAATTTCCAGCTGTAAAATAAATGTCATGGGGATGTAATGTTCAGCATGGTGACTGTAGTTAATAATATGTATTGTATATTTGAAAGTTGCTAAGAGAGTAGATCTTGAAAGTTCTCATCATCAGAAAAAGATTTGTAACTGTGTATAGTGATGGATGCTAACTAGACTTATTGTGGTGATCATTTTGCAATATATACAAACATTGAATCATTATGTGTACACCTGAAACTAATATAATGTTGTATGTCAATTATACCTCAATAAAAATAAGGAAGTGTGCAGAAAGTACAATGAAGGGATTGATTAGCTTGTTTGGATGGCGTACAAGGAACCGGGGAGGGCTCTTGGAAGAGATAACACATAAGCTGTGTTTTTAAAAGAATAAATCAGAATTTTCCAGGCAGGAGTTTGGGAAGATAGGTTAGAAGCACTGAAGGGGCTGGGGAGCAATTGAAGCAAAGGTTCAGACTTCCTGTACAGTCTTTACAAAATGATTACCAACTGCAATGGGGTCACCGGCAATTTGTACTGCCTGAAGGGAGTTGGCCATGAGTTGGCCACAGATCCTTAGAAGAGAGGAGGAAGGTGAAATTGAATAATAGAATGAAGGAAAATGAGGAAAAGAAAAAGTAAATGAGAAAAGTTGAATGGGAAAGGAATAAGGAAAAATGGAAAGATTAAGAAAAATCAAATGAAGAACTACAAATTGGTCATAGTTGGGCCAGATGATCAAGAGACATGCCTTTCCAATTTAAAGCTAGAGATGACATTGCCTGTATCACACAGAAAACCGCCTAAACACAACTAGGATAAGATGGTGCCATTTGGCGGCACAGTCTATAAAGCCTGGAAGCCGCCATTTTCTTTTTATCAGATCCAGCCTGGTCCCAACGCCTGGTGGAGCTGCTTCCCCACAAGGGAGGGAGCCCCCTATGGCTCCAAGGGGCAGCCATGAGGCTCATCCTCTGTTCTATGTCTGTAACCTCCCTCACCTCTGTCCCATGAGCTGGTCATGATCCAGCTCCCTCCAGGAAAAGGGAGAGGGCCAAGAGTTCCAGATGGCAGAAAGCCCACTGGAATCTGGCTACCACCTGGAGACTAGTTGTCTGTTTTCACCTCCTCTTATCAGGTCTATCATAGAGTGTGCCCTAAGTCATAAAACCACAGAATTGCAGTGTGAGAAAAGAGCATAGGTACCACCTAATTTAGTAGTTTTCAAACTGTTTTGATCATCTTCCCTAAGCAATAAAACAATTTGAGCATGTAGCTGCAATTTATATATATTTATTCATTTTTAAATGACATACTTCTGTACTAATATATTTATTTTAAAATATACACAAAAATTGTATTTGAAAAGAAAGAAAGAAAGAAAAGTTATGCTATTTTCTTCCTGTAGCCTCATGGGTGGTTTTGGTTCCTTCTAGGCTACACAAAATCTGTTTTGGAGACAACTCATCAAATTCAACTGGATGTTTTAATTTCTGTAACTCTCTTCCAAAAGGAAATCTAAGCTTTTGTTGAACACCTAGACGGATGCCATTTCATTTTTGGAAACTTCCAGGAGTTCCCTGGTTACCGTGTCCCAGATGGCCAAGGGAGGGGCTGCCATTCAGGATCCCGAACCTGGCGTTCCGGCCAGAACTGAACACTTCTCTGGGCGTACAGAGAGAAGGAACCCTTCCTCGCATTTGGCTCTCCCTGGGCCTCACCACATGAGCAGCAGAGCTGTGAAGACAGCAGGAAGGGCCCTTGGCTGCCACTGTAAATATTATCATTGCCTTTGGTATGCAGAAAAGCAAGAGGAGCAGCATTTGCTGCTTCCAGGTGGCAGACGGACAAAACTGAGAGCAGAGGGGGAGAAGCTGGAAGGGTGTCTGGGAAAAAAAGAGATCAATAAAACCTCACTAGTGTGCAATATTTACTATAAACAGCCCAAGGTTGTTTGGGGTATGGAAAACTGTCAACATAGATCAGTTCTTCCTCAGTGACTGTGGGAGCAGGTGTTCCAGAAAGAAGAATGAAGATGGCAGCCGTGGTGGGATCAATGATCAGACTCTGATTACAGCGAAGTCACTGAATGTTAATGTGGACCGGCAGCCAGTGCCACAGCGCGCAGGGCCCCCTGCCATTTTTAAAACACACATTTCAAGATTCTGGACTGCCGCAATGTGTAAATACTTTCAGACCGTGGACTATTTCCTCAATTCTTCAGCAGAATTTTTCCAAAGTACACAAATGTTAGTAATGAAGCTAGTTTGGGGCCAAGAAAACTTAACTGACAAAAAGTGCAGAAAGGCCTGGGTAAGACAAAAAAGGCAGGCATACTTTGCTCTGTAACGTCTCAAGATGCTCAGAGAAGTGACTAGAAATGCTTCTCCATGCAGCTTTTTGCAAAAGCATTTGAGAGAGCCTCTTTCTTAACAGTTAAGCTCGTGGAGGATGAAGGACCTTTCTGGCAATTTAGGGTGAACTTTCTTCCTCTCCTTTCTCCCCTACTCTATCTGCTTTTGAATGACAGACTAACCTGGATCCTGAAGCCAGATTTAAAATTCCTAGAATTTTAATTTGATCTCTTACTGTTCGATAATGAAAGAACAATATTTCTTTAGAGGTGAGTGCCCTGTGCTGGAAGCTGCCCTGGGGTTGGGGGAAAAGCAGAGTCTTCAGGGCCCAGGGGAAGAGAATAAAACTCAAAGGGAAAACAATTGGGGTTATAGTTGGGGAGTTAGACAGTAGTAACAATTGTCTTTTGCTTGCCTAGAAAGTTTTTCCTAACTCCTTAATTCCAGAAACATGCCGTGTTGCCCTGACCATGGGGTAAGTGTGTATTCCAGACCTGGCTGATCACTATATGCCATCTTCCTGACAACTGGGATCAGTTCAAGGGTTGGGCCCATGCCGCAAACAAGGCCTCGCTGAGGTCTGGTATATAAACATGAAGTAAGCGTCCATGATTGCTAAATGGGAGGATATGAATTTGAGTCTCTTGGAAACCATGTTATCACCTGCCACATGGAGAATTAAAATAAAGCCAAGAGACAGGCGGATGGATGGCTGCATGAATGAAGAGAGAAAGAGTCCCGCTAGCTTGGAGTCAACCGACTCTCTCTCCTTGCAGCCCAGGTGGAATCTATCAGCAAGTGCTTTCATCTTCCCCTTTGAAATAGAACCAGATCCTGAAGATGTGATGACATCTCATTATCCCCGCCATGACAACCTTAGTTCCACCAGCACAGTGTCTCCCCTGGAAAATTACAGTAGCCTTTACCTGTCCTCCAGCTCCTGCCTCGCCCCTACTCAATTGATTTTCCAGACAGGAAATAGGTCATTTG
Organism: Equus caballus; assembly: GCF_041296265.1. Classification (NCBI taxonomy): domain Eukaryota; kingdom Metazoa; phylum Chordata; class Mammalia; order Perissodactyla; family Equidae; genus Equus; species Equus caballus. The sequence continues at coordinate 33,754,994 of NC_091710.1, read as the reverse complement.
GTTGTTTGCTCGCACAAAGCTTTAAAATATTAATTACATCTTGTCATTTGTCCACTCCAACCCTCCAAAAGATTCTCGTCTCACTCAGAGTAAAGCCAGAGTCTTAGGATGGTTTACTTTCCATCCTGCTGTCCCTTCCTTCAAGGAGTTCATCGGCTTCCTCACTGCTCCTGAACAGTTCTCCGTCCTCTGACACGGCTATCTTTTTATTTTTGCATGCTATATATTCAGCTCTCCTTTTTTTATTGTTGTCCTTTTCATTGCTGTATCCCACACATCCAGTGGCCCCTGGAACATAGCATGCACCATGAATTCCAATTCTGGCCATCAAGGCGCTGATTCCCTGTCTCTTCCCTTCATTGTGTCAGCCATCTTGGAGGCCTTCCCAGTTACCTGAGCCTACAAATTCCCCTTTCTTACTTAAGCTAGTTTAAGTTGTGTTGGAGTGATGCCATTTTTAAACCTGGAAATTTAGGACAGAGCTGAAAATCTCTAAGGATGAAATAAATTGATTTCCCCCCAAGCGTTTGATGTTGGCTCAACCTAAATACTCTAAAGTTGCTAATAGTTGAACCCCCCCCCAAAAGCTTAGAGGTTATTCATATTTTTCATAATATCATTTCTTCTTAAACAGTGTGCTCTTAAAATTTTTGCTACATTCTTAAAAGTGAGTCTTAGCGTGTCTTAGGGTGAGCATTCTTCTACAGGAATTTATGTCTGAAATCAAACCTAATTCAATGAGCAAATGGGGTTCAATTTAGAAAACATCTGTGTATGGTCAACTTTTCAGATAGGGAACTCTTTTGTGAAATGAGAAAACACTGTGGAGTTAACTTTCCATCTCTTTATCATCTGGATGGTGCAGGGCTGAAGTGGGATGACCAACAATGAAAAACCCAGGAATCATCTATTTTGTAGCGATGGTTACAATTGCCATCATTTTCTCTAGGCTATAGATCACTGGTTTTCCACTTTTGCCCTATGTCAGAATCACCCGGGCAGCTTTTCAAACTCCCTATATCTAGGCTGCACCCGGGCCAATTAAATCAGATCTCTATGAGTGGGAAAACACTATTTATTAGTAGGTAACTTTTATTGAGCACATACTATGTACCAGGTTCCATGCTACGTGCTTTACAAGCATTATTTCATTTCATCCTGTGAGAATCGACAAACAGAAATCTTATTAAAATGGAGTTAGGAGGCCAAAAGGGGGAGGTCTCACACCCGATGTGGGTAGCAGAGGCCAACAGGAAGAAGAAAGACTTTGTCTTGCACTTCAAGAGGCTCAGCCAGTGAGAGACTGTCACAACTCAGTGAATGGAAACCCACTATACTTCCAACTCTCAATTCCTCCAGTGGACTCTTCGTTTACAATAGCCCTCTCCGCTTCCTCTTACCCTCTATAAAAGACCTTCTCCTTCCCTTGCTGCTGGCAGACTTGCAGTGGCTTGCCATGGTTGCAGACCCCGAATTGCAATTCTTTGCTGATCCTAGACAAACCCATTTTTGCTGGAGAAATAACCACTGTCTGTTTGTTTCAGGCCAACAATCCTAACAAGAATTCTCTAAGGTGGTACCATTACAATCTCACCTAAAGAGATGAAATAAATCGAGGCAGAGAGAAATTAGGTGGATTGCCCAACGTCTTATAGGAAGACAGTGATGAGAGCCAGTTACCAACCCAAGCAGTCTGGTGCCAGGGTCTGAACTCTTTCATAATTTGGTTTTTATTTTTTATAAAAAGTTAGGTACACAGTTTCAAGAGTCAAATAGTTCTCTATAGCTCGTTACCAAAAATGGTCCCCCAGCACCACCCTCCAGCTGTGCTATTTCCTCATTCTCAAGGCTATCACTTTCGGTTATTTTACTTTTTCTTTTCATTTTTATGTATTTGTCTCCCACTATTATTGCATATAATGGGACTTTTGCTTTTTTCAGTTTTAAGCACTAGCTCTCACCTTCCCACCTGGAAGATGAAGATATGGATTTCACTGCTCAACACTGCTCACGTCTCCTGATATAGTTGCATCATAATTTTGATTCTATCATAGCAGATGACATTGTTTGGATTATGTAAATACTGTTGACGGCTGAGCTGTGCAATATGCTTACTCTGTGCTTTCCTTTCTTAAGCAACTCTATTCTTGTTCCTAAGTTGAAGTGTCTGTTGTTATCTCTCTGGGAGTAACAGCAATAGTCTTTGTCTGTCCGTTTGTTCTTGACAAGGGTGGAGAGTAAGACTCAAGTCCTTGCATAGTTTCTCTTCACTCCAAGTCTCTTTTTTCTGTCTGTTCTGGAATCCGCCTTTCATATCTGAGACTTGCCTCAGGTGTCCTGCGATCCTTGGTTGTTTGCTCCTAGCTGTCAGAGGGGGACAAAAAATCAGACCGGGAACCCTGGACACAGGGGTGTCTATGCTGGCTTCACTGGGCATTTCCACAGGAAACTCCAGTGTCAGTACCTTTGGGTCTCTTCTCCCAGGCAGATCATATTCCCCAGAGATGACTCTCTGGTCTGCTCTCTGGAGAACATTACCCTGGAGTCCAGCATTTTAGGACTAGAGTTAGGTAGGAAGGTTGGGGATATTTCAGTTAGTCCTCCTGTTTTCAACCAAGTACTCTTGCCCAAGTACCCACCTGCTGTGGTTTCCCCGGTCAGTAGATCCTCTGTTATCTCCTCCCTAGAGAATAAGCCCCCAATCTTCTGTGCAGGGGGCAGGGGAGGGGGGCAGGGAGGGACTCTCCCCATCCTTCACAGTTGGGGAGGAGACCTGGGCATCTCACAGCTTTGTAAATAGACTCACAACCAACTAACTCCTTTTCAGCCCCTTGTTCACCCTCACTTTCCAAGGTACGTGTGCTACCTCTTCCTGAGGCTTCTCAGGGTGCTAGATGCAAACTGAGTTGTTTCTCAGCTTCCCCGCCCACTGACTTAGAAGGCATCTGTCTAGAAAATGTTGTCAGTTATCATTTGTCCTCCTCTTTTTGAAAATATTATACTCACACGTACACATATACACGCACATATGTGTGCGTGTATCTGTTATATTATCTTCTGTCCCAATCTCTTTGTCCTAGTGACTTTATACACTACTCTCACTTTGGGGGGGACACAGACAAGAGTGGAGTTAAGAGAGTATGTTAATTATCATACTTATGGAGGAGTCAGAGCTCTTAATCACCACCTCCATTGGAATGATAGACAATTGGCTATCTTCACACTACTGAATATGTGTATCAGCCCTTTCACAACCCTCGTTTCATTGGCTTTTGTCAACCTTGTTAGCCAGGTCATGCCTGAGGCCGTCACATGCCCATAGCGCAGATGAAGAATGACACAGAAGCAGTAAGGTACCATGCCAGGGCCACATCACAGGTCTCCTGACTTCTACCCAGTGCCATTTCCACCTTTTCATGTTGTGTCCTGGCCTGTAGCGAGAAGACCATCTGCCACTAGGAAGGATGATGCTCTTGGGTCCACTGGAGATTAGGGAAACACGATTCTGTTTATCGCCTTGATTCAAATTTCAAGTTCACTGCCTGAGTCTACAAAGAAGAGAAATAGAAGAGGGAAGCCTGGTATAAAACTCTTTTTTTTTCCGTTCTGGTCTTTCTTTATCTGCACCAACTGTTAAGGTTGCTTAACATTAGGAGCAGATAAAAGCAGAGATGACCGCATTTGTAGTAACTAAAAGGATGATAAAAGGCATGGGGATTCTCAGGCACTGGATGAATGAGTGAAACGGTGAACTTTGTTCCCAGGCTGGAGAAAGATGCTGTATCGAAACTGAAATTGGCCCACAGGATGGGATTTGGAAGCCAAATGAACTGTAGCTTATGAGGTCTGTGGTTCAGCTAATTGTAGAAACGCAGGCACTCCCCACTGACCCAGAAGTTCTCATAATCCATAGCTTAAGGACATACATTATGAAGGTGATCTGTGCAGCTGATCTTTGAAAATATAAAGTCCTGGGAAGCTCTCGCTAAGACACGCACCCACAGTAGCCTTCCCTTGAGACTTAGAAACACAGGCAAAATTCAGCTGTTCGCCCTAAATAATGAAAAGAGACCAAACGACAAGAAATGCAAACATGACAGTGAATGAGCTAGGCTTGATCCGGCGCGTGCAGAAGACTGCTTTATTTTGTCTCTCTCTGGTGTGTTCGAGTCCATTCTGTAAATCTGCAGGCTAGTTCATTCCCCATTGCTGGGGGCAAACTCAGGCTGGTCCAACGACTTTGTCACTCTAAGTAATAAAAAGTCTCCCAGGTTCTTTAAGTCTCAAAATGAATCTCATTTCAGAAATTAAGCATTTTCAATAATGAAAATGGCCAGTCCAGTGTAGGCATCAAGCTGAAAACTTCATCCAAAGTTAAAGCTTTTCTCCTCCTGTTTTTGGATCTGCCTCACGCTCAAGCTCTGCCATTGGGAATTTTTCTCCTATTGCTGCCTCATGACCCTGCTTCTGGCTTCTCTGAGGCTGGAGCTGGGGCAAGGGAGGTGTGGGAGGGGCCAGAGGTCTCTCTTGACAGGCTCAGATGTGATCAGATAGTGGACCGGACATTATCATAAATCACTGGTTCAGCTTCTCTCTCTTTGGGGCACTTTCTGATGGCGGACCTCGTGGTGAGGGCTGTGCCATTTCTCTGGCTAGGTCCTCATGATAGGTCCTCCCTCAGTCTTGGGGCCTCTGCCTGCCCCTCTGTTGGATCCCAGTTGCCCTTTCGGATGCCGTATGTGTGGGATGGATCTTCCATGGCCTGCACGTGGCTGTGAGGCACACTTCCCCACTCACTGCAGTCGCATTTCTCCCTTTGTTGGCTGCCGCTGCTCAGTACCTCTGCAGACTCCAGGGGAATTCACGTCAAGTCAAAACCCTATCACCATGCTCCACTCTGTTTCCAACAGCACTTAACATGGCCTAGAGGAGGGGTAAGTTCTCTCTCCTCCTCCACAGGGGTGGGAGGAAATCAGTAATGTCCTGATGACCCTCTCTGGCCTCTTCAGCATCCATCTCTGTACATCTGGATGGGTGATGGTGTTTGACTCCTGTTTTGATCCCTTTGGGTGCTTTTTGAGTCCTGCATTGGCCTGGCCCCTAGTAATTTGCTCTTGGCCCTTAAGAGCTGTGGTTGGCTGAATAAAACATCCCCCAAAGATATCAGGTCCCATTCCCCATAATCTGTGAATAGTACCTTATATGGCAAAAGACATGCTTAATCTAAGGATCTTCAGGTGTGATTATCCTGAATCACTTGGGTGGGCTCTTACTACAATCATAAGCATCCTTATGAGAGGGAGGCGGACGGAGACTTGACACATAGAAGATGAGGAGGCAATGTGACCATGGAGGCAGGAATGAGAGAGCTGCAGCCACAAGCCAAGGAATGCCAGCAGCCACCAGCGGCTGGAAGAGGCAAGGACCCACCCATCCTCCCCCAGAGCCTCCTGAGGGAGCGCAGCTCTGCCGACGCCTTGATTTTAGCGCACTGATACTGACTTGGGACTCCTGGACTCTGGAACGGTGAGAGAATCAATTTCTGTTGTTTTAAGCCACCCAGTTTGGGGTAATTTGTTATAGCAGCCGCAGGAAACTAATACAGGAACCTCAGCCAAAAGTACAGCAGAAAGGATCCCATTTCAAAGCCTGTTGTAAAAGAAAGCATTTAACAAATCACCTCGATGCCTCTGAAAAGGGCTGTCTTGTTGGTCAGTGTTGACCTATTTGACTTTCAACACATATGGATCAGTCTGAGGGACATGCTTTGACTGGCGATGTCCCTGCCTTTGTTATTGCCTCTGATCCACTGGCAGTGAGGCCATCTGTAGGTGCTTCATCACTCTCTGACTTCTATAATTCTTTCTTTGACATAGTCTCTGTAGACAGAACATTCCTAATGGTCCCATTCTTATGTGGCATCCTTGATGAAGTTTGCTTGAAAATAACTGTCTATACCTGTCTGTTTCTTCCCTGGAGAGGTTTCCTATTAATTTTTCCCCAGGGGAGTTCCCAGAGATAAGGCGGAAACGCGCTCTGTACGCTCACTGCAGAGGGAGGAGGATTCCCTTACTAGAGATAAGAGATGTGATTGACACCTTTGGTGCTCAAATGGCTCAAAGTTCTGGCGTCCTTGCTGTTGACTCACAGGAACTTAAGTTTCATACTAGAACTTGAAGTTTTGTGTTTTTTAAAAATTTCTTTCTTTTTTTTTGGTGCAAGGAAAGATTTGCCCTGAGCTAACATCTGTTGCCAATCTTCCTCCTGTATTTTTTTTTCCTCCCCAAAGCCCCAGTGCATGGTTGTATATCCTAGTTGTAAGTTGTTCTAGTTCTTCTCTGTGAGCCACCACCACAGCATAGCTACTGACAGACGGGTGGTGTGGTTCTGCCACTGGGAAATCAACCTGAGCCACCTCAGTGGTGAGAGCGCGAAACTTTAACCACTAGGCCATCAGGGCTGGCTTTAGAACTTGAAGTTTTGTAGTCCAACTCCTACAGCTTACCAATGAGGCTCCCAACACCTGTATATTTCACTGAATGCATGACAAAGTCGTGGAGGGTCAATCCCAGGGCCGTGCTTGTTGCACTCTGCCACTCTGTCACATTCTTCCCCTCATCCCCAAGGAGGAAGGGAAGGCAGGAGTGGGGAGCATCATTGACTCCTTCAACAAACAGTTATTAGGCAGCTACCATATGCCAGACCTCCTCCCAGGTGCTGGAGTTATGAGCACCAATCAAACGGTCCCAGATGAGTGGAGCTCAGTCTGGTGAGCCACACACTCCCCTCAGATCCCCCTTTCAAGTTAGGACTTCAATGGAAGTCCACTGTACATAACAGAGAAAAGCAGAAGGGCTGTGGTTGCAGTAGCTGCCGGGTGAGGAGGGCTGGGGGGAGAGGTAGAGCCTGGGTAGCTGCGTGTTCCCCAAACTTGGTACCTCGATGTCCTGACTTCCATGGTGTCCAGGAACCATAAGACTCAATGGTTTCTCAGCTGGAAAAACACTATAGAGCCCAGCTTAGTGCAGGGACCACAAGTCCTGACTCTGGGGACACTCTGCTGGTTTCTCATCCTCATATTGTTGGCTTCCAAGCTTTGGGTTCTTGTTCACATTATTTAGTCCTTCTATGTCTCAATATCCTCATCAATAAAATCAGAATGGTACCTAATTCTAGTACCTAATTCCTAACTCCTTGGATATTGAAAAGATTAAATGAGCTAATCGACTCACAATAGTGCCGGACACTGAGTTGGCACTCAAGAAATGTCAGGTAATACACAGTCATGTGCCACATAATGAGGTTTGCGTCAATGACTGACTGCATAACATTTGGTCCCACAAGATTAGTACTGTGTAGCCTAGATGTGTAGTAGGGCTATACTATCTAGGTTTGTGTAAGTGCGCTCTGTGATGTTCGCACAATGACAAAATTGCCTCACGCATTTCTTGGAACGCATCCCCATTGTTAAGTGATGCATGAGTGTAATGTATGTTTGTGAATTGCCTTTCGACTCTCTACTGTCCTACATAGCTGACCCCATTCTTCAGTCAGGGCAGAAGATGTCAATAGAACACATTTGAAAGTTTAGGGAAATCCTACTCAACTTCAAAGCACTTTGATGAATGATCATAGAATTCCTGCCTTCTAATGGACAGGACTGAACTTCAACAAACCCTGGACACTGGAGCAAAACCCACTTAAGGGGAAGAGAAGGGAAATCATGTGGGGCTTCATCTCACTCTGCCGGGGAGCTGACTTCTCTGCAAGAAGAACCAAAGAGTCAGAGGGAAATTGCTTTTATGGGGTGTTGTAGCTTTGCCACTACAAAAGAGGTTTTCCTATTTGCAGAGCCCTTAGCCAAGATCCAACCTAAATATGAATGACAAAGGCTGGGATTGGTCTAAAGCAAACTGGAGAGAAACTTTTAACTTTGGAGATGGGGTAGGAATTGGGGGAGAGAGTCGAAAGGAACAGGAAGGGAGTCAGGCTTGGGTAAAACGTTAGGGATAGAAGGGGAGGAAATGAAGAAGGCTGCGTGGGTATTCTGACTAAGGACAGCTCATCTTGCAGTACAGAGCTCTTGCTCAGAGCCCTGGGGGTCTGCATCCTGTACAGTGGCAAACACATGGGGCCTGGAGAGCCTGCAGATGACTCTGGGGAAGCTGCAGCTGGTGGCAGATGCAGCTGAGGCCAGTGGCCACCTGTGCTCTGGCGCCCACGCTTCCCACCTGACCTGTCTGCATTCACTCCATCCACCAATTATATCTGCAAAGCCCCAGGGGCTCCAGATCCAGTTCCTAAGGAAGGCTGACATCAGACCAGAGGAAGGAATGCTTCCTTTCTGGTTCACGTTCTAACCAACAATGCAGCCTGTGGCAGGCTTCCCTGAGTCGCAGAAACTGCAAGGAAGATGAGACTGGGCTGAGTGGTCCCATTTCTTGGCTGGGTGCCCTAGCATCTGTTTGCTCTCAGCCAGATGTGTGAGTCCAGCCAGTGGGAGGAGGGGAGTTGCTTCAAACTCTCCATCCTGATGGAAAATAAGCCCGTGCTTCCTGAGGGAGAGTCGCTTTTGTGTATAAAAGGAGAACATGAGAACAGCAATTGGGGTGAGTCAACAAGAAGGAAGGTCAGCCTACCGTGTATTGGATATCTACAATATCGCAGACGTTGGAGCTGGCAATTTACATACGCTGTCTGAGTTACTCTCGGCAGTGATGCTTCAAGGTTGGGATTATCATTTTCGCTTTACAGATGAAGAAACCTGGGCTCACTGATTTCAACCGCCTGCCCAAGGCCATGTGGCTGGATGCCAACCCAAGCCTGTCTTACTCCAGAAGAGTCCTTTCTATCATCTGAGAGGCTCCCAAATACTGCGGTTGGACTGGTGCTGGGGAGCTGTTTAAGGCTATACATCTGGTCCCACCTCTAGAAACTCTGAATCAGAAATTCTGAGATGAGGCTGGGGAATCTGCCTCAGCAGATTTTTTGATGCCCTCCTGGTGATTCTGATGCTCAGCTCCATCAGGAGCCAGACCACTGCACCACACTGCCCCTCCCAGCAACACCTCTGACCCAGCAACACCTCTGGCAGCACTAATGTTTATAAAGAGCCTTAGACCTGAGGGAATTCCATCCACCAAATCTACCTTGACCTGTTATAATTCCCTTTATCCTGGATCCCTGACTTCCCTTGGAAGGACCTGGGAGACACCTAGTCTACCTGCTTCCTACTGGGTCCCCTGTATAGCCTCCCTAAAGATGTGGTCTGGCCTCTCTATAAACTCACTCAGGGATTCTTCATTTAACAAACACTTCTCTGGCAGTAACTATGTGTCTGGCAGTACTTTAAGTGCCTTACATATGCAATAGATTCTCCTTATTTGCAGTCATTCTATAGCATCTTAGTGAATACTGAATTAGTGAATACTGAATCGCTGCTCCAAGGATTAAGTTCCTGCAAGCCTCTAGTCACAACATTTTTCTCGACCTATCAGTACATAACTTGTTTTATGTGTGTTTCTGTTTAAAAACACCTGGTTTAATATATATGGTTGGCTCATTAACATTGAACTCAGCGCCAACTGCCCTGTAACTCGCACCTGAAGGAAGCTGATCCAGCACACGAATATTAGTCAGCACTTTTCAGAGCTTTGCTTGGGGGCCATTATAAACAACAGAATCACTCACAAAAAGCAGCAAAATGCAAAAACGGGATACTAAAGAGACTTCAAAAAGTAGGCTCATTTACAGCCTGAGAGCTGAAACAAGAAGGCAGAGCATCGCCTGGTTCCACCTCCGCTGGGAATGTGCACATGGGAGACTCGAACTCTTACCACTGTGCCTGTCTGAGACCGACCACGGGAGTGCCACAAGCATCGATTTGGAAGTTACAAATAAATTTCAGCAAGTAGGGGAATTCACAGGTTGTGAGGAAAGACTGTACTGACTTGTTTAATCTTCCAACAACAGGGTGAGATAGACACCATCATTGCCCCTGCCTCATGCTGGTAACCTTTAGAAAAATTTATTAGCAAATTCCAGAAGTGCCTTCCCATTTTAACAAATGAAAAAACTGGGTCACAGAGAGGTCAAGTAACACAGCTGGTAAGCGGCAAAGTCAGGATTTGAACCTGGCGTATTTGGGTCCACAGTTGTCAGATAGCCATGCTGCTGTTTGGTGGTTGCAGGCTCATCTCTGTGGACCGCAGCGCTGACCGAGCTTGGAGGCTGCCCACCAAGAGGGAGGCTGGTCCCATTACAAAGGAAAAAAATGAGTAATTGCGCGTAGTTGTAGGCACTATCGGATACTCACTAGGCCTGTTGCCTGGGTCCCCTTAACTTTGGGTTTCTCACAATGTGTTCCAGGACTCCGGGCTTCAGAACCACTTGGTGTAATGCAGACTCTCAGACAAGCTAACCTAACTGTATGAAGGAGGGGGTGCAATTTTAGTAAGAACCTCAGATAAAGTCTGATGTTTTAGGATTTGGCAAACACTGTCTAAAATTCATTACCATCTCGAATAAAAATTACACATCAAAAATAATATTTGTTTGTGAAATTTGCAGCATTCAGAGTTCTTTAGACTTTTCTTTTAAGGGCACAGGTTTTTTTTTTTTTTTTCTTAATAGGATGATGGGGAAAAAAATGGGTCCAATAAAGATTATTTAAAATTCAATTAAAAATTGGAAAGAGTATTTTTTAAAATGAGTTGCTTCAAAATTTCCATAATGCCAAAAGTTCAAGAAAATTTGGCTTACCTAGAGTTCTTGTTTCTTTCTGAAGAGTGGACTCTTAACCTAGCTCAAACTCATAAAATGCTTTGGCCTAGGGAGAAGAAGTTGTCATCCCTTCTCTTTTTGTCAACTTCCCCAAGATCTGGGCTTTAAAAGAAAAGAAATTACAGGTTTACTTGAAAACAATGGAGAAGCTAGATTAGACTGTTAATGTTACTTCTAGAAATCTGAACATTTAAAAATAATGACTAACTGAATGATGGTTACACCAGTGCATGCATTTGTAAAAATCCACTAATACATTTGTGATCTGTATACTATATTGTTAATAAATTATAGTTCAATAAATAATAAATGCACAGAAATAAATTTAAAAAACGAGTAGCAGCTTTTGCATAATTCTACTCAATTTCTCTCCTTTCTGATTTATCGTAGAAGACGAGATCTGTGTGTGCACCAACTTTTTTCTGGATTTTGTTCTCACTTGTCTAGTCCTGTGCTGGAAGTCAAAGGAAAAATAGCCAGAGGGGCTGCAGAAATATTCATCAGCTTAATGTTACCTCTGGGAAGAAGGGATGGGTATGGACTTGCCATGTCTTCTGCTGTGTTCCTCTTAAAAAATGGAATGCACTATGATTGTTTCAAAGAAACAGTTATGCACCACATCAAAGTACCTAACTGTAAACCAGCTACCGTCCAAGGTTCCAGGCATCTCAACGGTCAGAGAGCCTCGGCAAAGGGCAGCCTTGCCTCTGTGAGAATGTCTGTCCAAGCAGTAATCCACTGACCTCATCTTCTCCTGTTACACCACGTCATCCATCATCCAGGAACTTGGAAGATGTGTGGGGAAGGAACACCTTGCAATCTTTTGTGATCGTAAACTGAGCCTGAGGGGCTTAGAACCATTGTTCCAGATGGAGCTCTTTTTCTTATATCTCTTTGGCAACAACAGCTTTGGAGATGAAGAGATGGAACAGGTTGGTGACATAGTGGTTAAGTTCAGCACAGTCCGCTTTGGTGGCCCAGGTCTGCAGGTTCAGATCCTTGGCACGGACATACACCGCTCGTCAAGTCATGCTGTGGCAGCATCCCACATACAAAATAGAGGGAGATGGCTACAGATGTTAGGTCAGGGCCACTCTTCCTCAAGCAAAAAAGAAAAAAAAGAGGCAGGTTGGCAACATGTGTTAGCTCAGGGCCAATCTTCCTTACCAAACAAACAAAAAGTAAGAAATGAAACAGGTTGCTTTTCATGTACAAAAGAAAGGCCATTGACCCTGGCTTGCTCATGCGGCAGAAGATTGATGCTGACCTGTCTGCTCATCCTTGACCTGCTTCCCGGGGGAGGAAGCATACATAGTAGTTGGGTTACTGACCAGGGTTCAGGGATGAGGACAGCACTTGGGTTTTGTGATGGAGGAACATACTCCCCAACCCATGAGCTGCTTCTGATTATAATGCTCTTCTTGGGCTAAGGGATTTGTTTTCCGGCATTTTTGGCTACGTGTTGTAACAAGGCTGGCCACACGGCAATCATAAGCAGAATTACCGTTTCGAATTGATGTTATCCAATATCTCTGTTAATTTATGCTCCCAGATGGAGGGGGTGAAGAGTCTCAGGCCTCTGAGAGGCATGGACAAAGCTGGCCTTTCATAATCTAACACCAATTGGGATGATTACCCTTCAGGAGTCTTCCCCTTCTGTTCCTGATGCCTGGAAAGCAGTACGGGATTTTGCCTCAGGAACGATTCACACACTTGTTTTCATGGGGACAGTGACCTCCTTTTGAACTCAGGTGTTTTGCACACCTGTGTGATAAGTTTCAAATTCTCGGAGAACTTGCATGATCTGATAGCTTTGAGGGAATTAAAGAACTCAAATAAAATCAGATAATTATCAATTCTACCAGTAGATGTCAAAATACCTGAAATGTTCTCCATTGGCTTTAGGTGCCCACGTAGAAATCTGATTCAAACTATTTCCTTAGCACCTGTGTGAAATGCGGACCTGTGTGTGATCACATGTTTTTTTTTGTTTGTTTTTTGCCTGTCAAGTTGCACTACAAGTTGTTTGGTCCCTGAATCCACCTGTTATGAAAAGTAGGTGGTAAAGGGAAGAATGCCTTCCTGCTGCAGTTTGGGGCCACCCCTCAGGTTTGAGGCCCACACCAGGGAGGAGATCAAACGGCCCCTGGGTTAGCCAACTGTGAGAAAGCAAAGCTGCAGGAAACACAGGCCGGGGCGTGTCTGACGAGGGCTTGGCGGTCCTGACACAGAGCTCTCGCGGTGTGGCCACTCCCTTCTGAGAAATGCAAACGCCACGCGAGCCCTCAGCCTCCAGAAAAATCACCAGCACTCACACTAAGAAAGGAGGGATAATTGCTCAAATTATCCGTTCAAAACTGAGCATATTAAATAACTACATGCAGCACCAAGCTAGATGGTATAGACAATGTATAAAAAAGCAGAATTTTCACCCCCCAGGGACTTATAACCTAATATTTCTCATAGAAGCAAAAGATGAAAATATAGTACAGTCTTTCTTCTCCTGAGATTAGACATCAGATGTTGAGGGGGAAAAGGTAAGTGAAGGAAAACAGCAGTTTGGAACGTGGAAATCTGCATCTTGTCACCGTCAGGGTCCTACAGAACTCTGGATGCTAGCGTTCTACCTAAAAGTGAGGAAAGTCATTACGTGATCTCCGAACCTCCCTTTCAGCTTCTGGCGCTCTGACTCGATTGCCTCTGGTTTCTTATGCTGGCAACAGAATTTGAGAAACGTAGATGAAGAACATTCTGTGAGATGATTAAGTCATTGCTGTCAAAGGCATCCATCTCATCAGAGGAGGAGAGTGCCCAGGGGCAGAATCTAGCACATTGTGTCAGAAAAATATCTGTAAGAATCCAAGGCCTTTAAAATAGAACACTATAATAGTGCGCTTGGCACATTTCTTCGTATGTCTTCACCAACAGGCAAAGGAATATGGGAAGGACGTGTAAAGTGTGTCTTACCCTTTTAAGTGGGTACTGAGGAGTTTCGTCACAGAGAATTGCCCCATATGTCCTCCCATCCTTCATCTCTCCATTTCAGTGATCTGCACTTTGAAAGGTAATAGACAAGCATAGTAGGTAAAGCAAGAAATGTCAAGGCCAAATCAAAAAACATTTATTGAACGCCTGTCATATGTCAGGAGCTAGAAGGTTATATGTCCACATTCCCAAAGAAGTAAACTAGGATTCTCCTCAAGGTAAATCTCTCTTACAAAACGCAGTCATATGTTGTGAGGTGATTTCATCACTGTGTGAACATCAGAGAGTGCCCTTACACAAACCTAGATGGTATAGCCTATTACACACCAAGGCTGTGCGGTACTCATCTTAGGGGACCACCGTCATATATTTGATCTGTCGTTGACCGAAATGTTGTTATGTGGCACGTGACTGTGTAAGAAGTCTGCACAAAAGAAGGTGGCCTCACTTTCTACCAGAGTCCTTGTTTGTTAAACGCAGCTAGACCTCAGCTCACACCGAAAGCTCCTTCATAGCCATCGAGGAAGGACTATTTTAGCCCATTCCTGCAAGGACTGGATGCTCTGAGTTATAGTTGACAAGTCGTTTAATAAATTAAGCCAGGACTCAACAGCCACCAAATAAATTTTCTTCTTATAATCACATATCCTAACGTATTTATGAGTGGAACTATTAATTTTTTTAAAATGATTAAATAATTGTTTTCTGTTATATGGTATTTTGGACTAGAAGAAAACCACTAAGGTCCTTCCAGCCCTCAGATTCTATACTTCTATTCTGCATGTTGTTATTCAAAAAAATGTTTATAACTGATGGTTTAAATTCAACTTCTTATTTTGAGATAATTATAGATTCATGTGCAGTTGTAATAAATATTACAGAGAGATCTCATATAGCCTTCACCCAGTTTCCCCCAATGATAACATCTTACAGGCTGTAGTACGATGTCACAACCTGGATACTGATACTGTTACAGTCAAGACACAGAACATTTCCATCATCACAAGACTCCGTCATAGCCATACTCACTTTCCTCCCAACCCATCATCTATTTAATCTTTGGTAACCACTAATCTGTTTTCCACTTTTAAAATTTTGTCACTTCAAGAATCAGGTAAATGAAATTATACAGTAAGTAAGTTTTGGTTACATTTCCCTCAGCATAATTCTCTGGAGGTTCCTCCAGGTTGTTGTGTGTATCAATACTTTGATCCATTTTATTGCTGCATAATATTCCACAGTATGGATGTACCACTGTTGGTATAACCATTCACCTGTTGAAGGACATCTGAGTGTTTCCAATTTTTTCCTCAATTTTTGATTACTAACAAAAGGGCTATAAAACATCCATGTACAGGCTTTTATGTGAACATAAATCTTCATTTCTCTGGGCTCAACATCCAGGAGTACAATTGCTGGGTCATATGATAGCTGCATGTTTAGCTTTTTAAGAAACTGCCAAACTGTTTCCCAGAGTAGCTGGACCATTTTATATTTCCATCAGAAATGTACGAGCAATCCAGTCTCTTCACATTCTAACCAGTATTTAATGTTATGAAGGACAACAAGGATGTTATAAGGACATCAGTATATTGGATTAGGACCCACCCTAATGACCTCTGTTTAACTTAATTACCTCTTTAAAGGCCCTATCTCCAAATGGAGTCACTTTCTGAGGTGCTGGGCGTTAGGACTTGTAATGGTTAATTCTATGTGTCAACTTGACTGGGCCACAGGGGCCCAGACATTTGGTCAAACAGTATTCTGGGTGTGTTTGTGAGGGGGTTCTTGGGTCAGATTAACATTTGAGTGGGTAGACTGAGAAAGGCAGATGCCATCTCTAATATGGGCAGGTCCTATGCACTTGAAAATCTGAATAGAACAAAAAGGCTGAACATCGCCTGTGAGTAGAGGGGAACTCCTCCTGGATGACCACCATGAGCAAGGACATCAGTTCTTTTCCTGCCTTTGACCTCGAACTGAAACATTGGCTCATTCTAGTTCTTGAGCCTGCTGGCATTCCGAGTGGAACCACACCATTGGCGCTCCTGGTTCTTATGGCCTTCAGACTCGCACTGGAGCTATGTCATCAGCTCTCACGGGCGCCCAAGTTGCCGACTGAAGGTCTTGAGACTTCTCAGCCTCCATAATCCTGTGAGTCAGTTGCTTATAAGGAATCTCTTTACATTTGTATGCACTCAGGCCTTTGGACTTGGACTGAATTATGGCCCTCGCTTTCCTGGTTCTCTAGCTTGCAGACAGTAGATTGTGGGACTTCTCAGCCTCTATAATTGCATGAGCTAATTCCTATAATAAATAAGTAATTAAACAAATAAACAAACAAGCAGCCTATCATTTCTGTTTCTCTGGAGAGCCCTGACTAATACAGGACTTCAATGTGTGAATTTTGGGAAGGACACGATTCAGCCCATAACATCTATTCTCTCGCATTGGTCAGTGTGTCTGTCCTTCCGCCAGTGCATACAGACTTGATCACTGTAGCTGAATAAGCCGTCTTGAGATTTCATAGACTGATTCTTCCCACTTTGTTTTTCCTCCTCAAAATTGTTTTAATTCTTCTAATTTCGTTGTCTTTGCATATAAATTTTAGAATAATTTTGTCTGTGTCTATGAAAAATCTTGGTGGGGTTTTGATCCGTTTGGAGAGAATTGACATCTTATGTTGAATCTTTCAATCCATGAACATAATATATCTCTCCAATTACTTACCTTTGATTTTTTTCATTAGTATGGTGTGATGTTCAGCCTATCAGTCTTGTATATGTTTTGTTGGATTTGCACTAAGTCTTTAATTCTTTTTTGAGAGAAAAAAATACTATTGTATTTCTAATTTCAGTGTCCATGTGTTCATTGCTAGTATACGGAAATACATTAATTTGTGCACGTTTATCTTCTACCTTGTGTCCTTGCTGAACTCACCATTAGTTCTAGGAAATTTTGCAAATTCTTTGGAATTTTCCAATAGACAATCATGTTATTTGCAAACAGAGATAGTTTTATTTCTTCCTTTCCAATCTGTTTGCTTTTTATTTCCTTTTCCTGGTTTATTTAATTGTCTAGAACTTCCAGCACTACTTTGAGTGAGAGTGGTGAGCAGACATCTTTGCCTTGTTTCTGATCTCAGGAAGAAAACATTTGGTCTTGCACCATTAAGGCAATGTTATCTGCAGCCTTTTTGTGGGTAATCTTTATTAAGTCAAGGAAGTTCCCCTGTATTGTTATTTTTCCAAGAGGTTTTATCATGAATAGATGTTGAATTATGTCAAGTACTTTTTTTTGCATTGATTGATATAAGCAATGTAATTTTTGTTCTTTAGACTATTAGTGTGGTATATTACGTTAATCAATTTCCAAATAGTGAACCAGCCTTGCATCCTTGGAATAAATTCTACTTGGTCATCGTGAACAATTCTTTTTATATGCTGCTGAATTATATTTCCTAATATTTTGTTAAAGACTTTTGTATTCATGATTATGAGGGATATTGGCCTGTAGTTTTTTTGTTGTATTGTCTTTGTACAATTTTGGTATTAGGGTAATATTAACTTCATACAATGAATTGGGAAGTTCATTCTTCTTCTATTTTCTGGAAGAGATTGTATAGAATTAATGTTAATTCTTTCAATGTTTGATATAATTATCCAAGTGAAACTGTCAGGGCCTTGAAATTTCTTTTTGGGGAGCTTTTTCATGATGAATTCAATTTGCTTCATAGTTATAGGGCTGTTCCAATTCTATTTTTCATTGTGGGTAAATTGTGGTAGCTTTGTTTTTTTAAGGAATTGGTCCCTTTCCTCTAAGTTGTCACATTTCTGTGTGTAGAGTTGTTTGTGGTATCCCCTTATTATCCTCTCAATATCTGCAGGATCTGTAGTGATATCCCCTGCTTCATTCCTGATATTGGTAGTTTGTGGGGTTTTTGTCAAACTTGCTAGAGATTTGTCAATTTTATTATCTTTTCAAAGAACCACATTTTTGTCTAATTGATTTTTGCTATTATTTTTCTGTTTTCAGTTTCATTGGTTTATGCTCTTCATTATTTCATTTTTCTGCTTCTTTGGGTTCATTTTGCTCTTCTCTTTCTAGATTCTTGAGAGGGGATTATTGATTTGAGATGCTTCCTTTTTTCTAAAAGATGCATTTAGGCGCCGGTCCGGTGGTGCAGTGGCTATGTTTGCACGTTCCGCTACAGCGGCCTGGGGTTCGAAGGTTTGAATCCTGAGTGCAAACCTGCGCACTGCTTGGCAAGCCATGCTGTGACAGGTGTCCCACATAAAATAGAGGAATATGGGCACGGATGTTAGCTCAGGGCCAGTCTTCCTCAGCAAAAAGAGGAGGATTGGCAGCAGCTGTTAGCTCAGAGCTAATCTTCCTCAAAAAATAAAAAAATTTTTTAAAAAGGTGCATTTAATGCTATAAATTTCCTTCTCAGTGCTGTCTTAACTGTGTCCCACAAATTCTGATCTGTTGTATTTTCATTTTTACTTGGTTCAATGTCTTGCTATTTCCCATGAGATGTCCTCTTTGAGCCAGATTTCTAAAGGCTTCTTCTTCTATTATGTCTTTTCTGTTTAGAGAGTTTCCTTTAGCCATTCTTTTAAGGTAGTCTGCTGGCTACAAATTTTATTAATTTTCCTTCATCTTGCAATGTCCGGCTTTTCTTTCATTTCTTGAGAATATTTTTGCTGGATGTAGGACTCTGGACTGACAATTCTTTTCTTTCAGGGCTTCAAATAAATTGTGCCACTACCTTCTGGCTCTGTGGTTTCTGATGAGAAAGATGCTGCCGTTCTAATTATTTTTTTCTATAAGTAAAGTGTCTTTTCTCTCTTGCTGCTTTCAAGCTTCTTTTCTATTCATTTAATTTTCAGAAGTTTAGTTATGATGTGTTATCACACAGATTTATTTGGCCTTATTGTGTTTGAGTTTCACTCAGTTTCTTAAATCTGTAGGTTTATGTTTCTTGCTGCATTTTGAGAGTTTTCTGCCACTATTGCTTTAAGCTCATTTTCCACCCTGCCTGTTTTCTCTTCTCCTTTCAGGACACCAATGACACGAATGCTAGATCTTTTGTTAGAGACCACAAATTCCTGAGGCTCTGTTCATATATTTTAGTTTATTGTCTCTCTCTTGTTCAGATTGAGGGATTTCTCTTGTTCTAGCTTTCGGTTCCTCTATCCTCTCTATTCTGTTTTTGAACTTTCTATTTCAGTTATATTTTGAGTTCTAAAACTTTCATTCAGTACTTCTTCATATCTTCTGTTTGTTTCCTGAGACTTTCCATTTTTCCATTTGTTTCAGGTGTGTTCTTGGAAGCATTTTTATGATGGTTGCCTTAACATCTTTGTAAAATAATTTTAACATCTCTGTTATCTCAGTGTTACTATCTATTGATTCTCCTTATTCCTTCTTTTTAATATCATCCTGCTTAACAGTAAGATTTTCTATTGATCACGTTGATGAGTGATTTTTCTGTTGAAACCCGGACGCTTTTGCATTATGTTATGTGACTCTGAGTCTTATTTAAAACTTTTGTTTTAGCAAGGGTTTTCTTTTTGACATCACTCACCCCAGTAGAGGAACAGGAACCTCTTTACTGCCAGGTGAAGGTAATAGTCCAGGTTCTCCACTCGTCCTCCGTTGTCACCTGAGGTGGTAGTGGTGGGGCAGAGGAGTCATTGTGGCTGTTGGGTGGCAGTGGGATTTCCCACCCCCTTTGTCGTCTTCACTGACATGGAGGTAGGGATAGCCTCATTACTGCAGGTGGATCTTGAAAGTCCTAGTGTCCACGAGGCTTGCCCTCACACCATCTAAGACAGTAGGGGGATAGCTACTTCATTACTGCGGGGGAGGGAGAAGGGCCAGGCTCCCTGTGTGGTCTCCGTTGATGCTGCAAGGGAGCCTCATTATTGACTCTCTATTCGGCTTTTTCTGACACTACCTCTACAGGGGGTGTTGGGGCACCTTGTGACGGTGTTGTGTGGGTGGAACTCTGGCCCCCACATTTGGCTGTTGGTGTGGGTGGGGGTGGGGCTACAGTTTTTTCTGAGGTGTTTGGCTGGAGAAGAGAGGTTATTATATTGAAGTTTTCTGTCTTGCTAGGTAACCTCTGTCCTTGTCCTTTGGCTAGAGAGAGCAGCTTTTTGTTGAGGATTTCTTTTGCCTGCACCTTTGGGCATTTCTGAGTTGCTGGCTTCTTCAGCACCTATTATGGGATCTATAAGGCCAAAACAACACCCAAAGAATTCACCACCATGTTGTTCCTTAGGTCCTGAGCTCCCTAGCTTGTTTACCTTCCCCTCTATACCTTTCAGAGTCTTTTGATGTTTGTTTTCATTGTACTTAGCAGGAAGAATAGGGAAAAGAGTCTATTCTATATTCCTGGAAGTGGAATTCTCCATTCTACTTTATTTTTAAGCTTTTTAATAGTCAAAACTGGAACACCTATTTCAAAGATACTTGAAGCTTTTATTTATTTACTTACTTAATAAATATTTATTGAACACCCACCATGTGCCAAGCACAGAACAAGACAGACAAGGACTCTGCCTCTGTGGAGCGAACATTCTAGTGATGGAGACAGCCATTAAACCAGTAATTGCACAACTATTCTGATGTGGTCTGGAAGATAAGGGTCAGCTTACCTTCTGCGAGTTATCATCATCACTATTATGGAAAGACCCTCATTTAGGGCCTCATTGAGCATAAAGCCATAGAAAGAAGGCTTCTAACCTATTTAAGAAGCAATTTGAGTCTTGGTCATGCTCAGAAAGCCTGTTGCAAAGGTGACTGTTTTCTTTACACATCTAAATATAACGTCAATGAAAGAAGCTGCTACCCACATTTTCTGACAAAACTGTGTTTAGTTACTTTATGCAGATGATTCTCACTCCCACCCCCCTCACCCACACAAATGCCAAAAAAGCCTGGTTTCTTTTCAATCTTCTCCATTTCTAAACAGCATCTCCATCCACCCTGTTATTCAGGTTCCAAATCTCAAAGTTGTTCTTTTCCCTCCCTCGCCATCCCCCTACCTCCACACACCAGCAGCAAAATTGGTCAGCTCCGTTCCCAAAAGATCCTGGATCTGATCCCTTCTCAGCATCTCGCTGTTGCATCCCTGGCCTAAATCACCACTTTCTCTGGTCAGGACTGCCACAAGAGCTCCCAGATTGGTCAGCCTGAGTTAACTTCTGTCCCACAACCATTTTCTCATGGCAGAAGAGTGCTCTTTTCAAATCTTAAGCCAAGTCATGTCACTTCCCTGTTGTAAACTCTCCTAATGCTTTTCTAACACTGTTAGAATAAAAGGCAAGAGTCTTACCCTGGCTTTCAAAGTCTGCCTTGACTTGACCTCTTTCTCATGTTCCACTTTCATCCTGAGCCACAGTCCCCTTTGCCCACCACACTCCACTCGTAGCAGCCATCTTTCTGGTTTTCAAACACCACCATACTTGCTCTGACTTAGGGCCTCTGTACTGCCTGGTCTTTCTGCCTAGAATGTTCTTGCTGCTAACCCTTGATGGCTGGCTGCCTTTTGATTTTAGATCTCAGCTTAAATGTTACTTCCTCTCGAAGATCCTTCCTGACCATCTAGTTTGATGGATGAATAACCCCTCTGTTATTCTTTATCAAGTCAATTCTTAGCATACCATGTATCATCTGTTCTTTTTCTTGCTTCTTTTTTTTGTTTGCACTCTATTTTGTCCAGTAAAATATCAACTCCATGAGAGAAGAGAGACATTCTCTGTTTTCTTCACTATTCCTCGTAGTTTCTCAATAAATGTTTATAGAATGGATTAATGAGGGGTCCTGGGCCATTTTCTTATTGCCATGGAATACCAGACGACGAACAGACTCAAATGGCCATGGAAAGATGAGAATAAGTAATAGGAAGTATTTACTAAAAGCACATATTCTGAGGCAGTAAAATACATTATCTTGTGGGAATGTAAATTGGTGCAGCCACAATGGAAAACAGTATGGAGGTTCCTCAAAAAACTAAAAATAGAACTACCATATGATCCAGCTATCCCACATCTGGGTATATATCCAAAGGAAATGAAATCAGAATATCGAAGAAGTACCTGCACCCCACATTCATTGCAGCCTTACTCACAATAGCCAAGGCACAGAAACAATCTCAGTGTCCACTGATGGATGAATGAATAAAGAAGATGTGGTGCATACATACAATGGGGTATTATTCAGCCATAAAAAAGAAGGAAATCCTGCCATTTGTGAAAACATGAATGGACCTTGAGGGCATTATGCTAAGTGAAATAAGCCAGACAGAGAAAGACAAATGCTGCATGATATCACTAGCATGTGGAATCTAAAAAAAAGTCAAACTCATGGAAACAGAGAGTAGAAAAGTGGTTGCCGGGGGCTGGGATGGGAGAAATAGGGAGAGGTTGGTAAAAGGGTACAAACTTTCAGCTGTAAGATTAATAAGGTCTGAGGATCTGATGTAAAACATGGTGCCTACAGTTGATAAGACTGTATTGTATAATGGAAATTTACTAAGAGAGTAGAACTTACATATTCTCCCACAAACGTAAAAAGATAAATATGTGAGGTGATAGATATGTTCATTAAATAGCTGGGGGAAATCTTTCATAATGTATACATATATCAAATCACCACAATATGTGCTTTAAAGATTTCAAAATTTTATATGTCATATGCCTCAATAAAGCTGAAGTTTTTTTAAAAAAAAATGTAGAGAACATGGTAAAACAAAATTCATACACTCATCATCCAATTTCAAATCATCAATCTCAGGCCAATCTTGTTTCATATCCCCACCCACTCTTGTCCTCAGCCTCCTAACCGTTTAGAAGCAATCCCAGACATCAAATCATTTCATCAGTATACTAGAAATCTACTTTCTCCAAAATTGTTTTACTTGTTTATTATATACAAAGCTATTTTATTGAAGAGGTTAAAACATGGATTCGAACCAAGCTAATTAGATTTGAATCCTGGCTTTGCCACTTACTAGCTGTAAGACCTTGGCCAAGTTACTCACACTCTGTGCCTCCATTTCCATGTTAAGCATCTAGAACAATTCTGAGGCCATAATGAGTGTTTAGAGTCTTAGCTATTATTATTTTCAGAGGCAGGGGAACAGGCAAACTGAATGAAACTTGAATTTACATTTGATTAAAACTGAATGAAATTTGAAGTTTAACGAAAACAAATGCCACCTTTGACTCTTCTTCTTAGCATGTGCAGTGGAAAAAAGAGTGATAGGATTTCAATTGTGAAACCTCGGGCCATGCTATGACTGCATTTCATAGGCTTGAGAACATCACTTAGTCACTCTAACCCATTTCTGAGCCAGGCTTTGAACCCAGACACACTGAGTCCAGAGTCTGCTCTCCTAATGACTGTAAGATACGACCTTGCAGTCAACACAAGGCCTTCATAGCTGGCTCCTGCCCTCCCTCCGCTGGTGCCGTTGTGTACACAGCACTGTTGTAAGTACTCGGAGGTGGGGCACTAGGCGGGGAAGGAAAGGACAAGATACAGTCCCCCCTCTCAGAACATGAACGATGTCACAGGATACCTGAGACAACATTTAAGTCACACCCCTAAACATTGCATGATTAGATGTCAAAAAGTGTGTACCATGGCTGGCCATGTTGCCTAGTAGTTATGTTTGGAATGCTCTGCTTCAGCAGCCAGGGTTCATTGCCCGGGGGGGCAGACCTGTACCACTTGTCAGCTTCCATGCTGTGGTAGCATCCCACATACAAAATAGAGGATGATTGGCACAGCTGTTAGCTCAGGGCCAATTTTCCTCAGCAAAAAAAAAAGAAAAGTGAGGACCAAAGGTTCCTAT
Organism: Equus caballus; assembly: GCF_041296265.1. Taxonomy (NCBI): domain Eukaryota; kingdom Metazoa; phylum Chordata; class Mammalia; order Perissodactyla; family Equidae; genus Equus; species Equus caballus. The sequence continues at coordinate 33,731,359 of NC_091710.1, read as the reverse complement.
CTTTGGGATCCAAGATTGCAAAATAGCACTAAAGTTTAATAGAGGGGTTTTGAAATGCTAGCTGCACTGATTATTGTCCCTTAACTGAAAAAATAATGTTTCACACATATATATACTGCTTTTCAAATGTCTTCGGAAGATATGATTATGAAAATAAACATTCATTTTGAACAGTTATTGAATTCAGGTGATGATGATGGTGATTCATTTTCCCAACTAACAGATATTAAAAGTATATCACTAGGTACACACACAAGTTTTGTCACTGGAGCAATGGCTGAGACCCAATGGCTTAATCAGTAAATGCTTAGTGGTACACAAAGTGAGAAGTGGATATTGACTGAAGTGGCAAGAAGACTTCACGGAAGAGGTGGAAATTGAACTGCGATTTGCTATTATGTCAGTCAGCTATTACCCTTTCATAAACTGCACCCAAATCTCAGTCGTATAATATAATAAACACTTTGTGTTGCTCACTGCTCTGGGTCTGTGGCTCTGAGCTGGGCTAGGCAGGGCTCGCTTATGCATCTCTGGTCAGCTGCGGCAGTCTAGACTGCTTTGGTGATCTTGGCTAGGCTCCCTCGCAAATCTGGGGTCTTGGCTCAGCCCACTGGGCTGACTGCTCTGCTCCACTGTCCCAATCTCCAGCAAGCCACTGGGGCATGTTCCCAAGGTGTCATGGTGAGGGCAGAGGAGCTACAGACAGAAGAGTCCAAGGCACTTTGAGGCCCAGGCTAACAACTGTCACCTTGTCCTTCGTACTGTATTCTGTTGGCCAAAGCAAGTCACTAGACCAGGTCAAATTCAAGGAGCAAAATGGCTCCATCTCTTCATATGAGTAGCTGCAAAGTCACATTGCAGAGAGTGTGGACGTAGGGAGTCATTGGAGCTATTTTTGCAATTGATCTACCATAGTTATTGAAACCAAGTAGCTCACTTGATCATTCAGGATTTACAGGTCCCTCTGACCCAGTGAGGGCGGTGTGTTTTCTTGGCTGCATTTTATAACCAGCAGTATGTTGGGCTGTGTGATGTGGGTGAAAAGAGGAGACTGTAAAACCTCTGACCAGATCTTCCATTCTACAGTGAGACCCCTTCAGGGCTTAGACAGAAAGGAATGCATGTGAGGATTCTAGAATCTTGTTTGGGCTCAACCAGGACGAGACCTTGGGTACTCAGGAGTGTTGGCCATGGGAGAGGAAGTGGGAGTGAGGCCAGCAGTTGTGCCAGGCACATGCCACATCTTTGCCACTTCCACATTAAGACATCTCTAGCTGTTTGTAGTACTGTCTTTGCCCTCTCCTAAGGAAGGAGTGGTTATTTCCATGGGAAGCGAAATTCCACAGTGGCGAGAGCATGAGGTCTGATCTGGTTCTGTGATTAGAACAGTACTATCAGAACAAAGATTTTTGTGTGTATATTCTGGTCATCATCTGAAACACTCACACACAGTGATCATATTGTTCAAAGCAAATTTCATTACCCACAGTCCCAGCCACGGGTTGCTTTTTTAGAACCTTCTTTGTTTCAGAATTGCTGAGTTATTCAGACTGTTAAAAAGCTAAGTGCATGTAAGAGCCTTGAATCAAGTCGTCTGTCTAGAATATTTCCTTTGAGGAACGTTCCTTTTTCCATTCTTCCCGCCCCGCCCCCCCCCCCCCCCCCCCCCCCCCCGCTTTTTAAAAGAAAAATAAAAAGACTTCAAAGGGTAAATTGCTTTATTTTTCCTCTAATGGTATCCTGGAAAGAAGAGGCAGCCTTTGAAATACATGCCTCTCTGTGAATGTCAGAAAAAAAAATGTGCACAGTTGTTATCAGCTCCTGCCATCAACATTCTTTAATTTAAAGAAGTATTCAGCTTCAGCTGTCTGAAATTAGGCTGCAGACTCTAGGGTTGAATATCTTGTGGGTGGTATTGCTTGGTGACATAAAACAGCATTTAAGAACTGATATGCAACTTGAGATGGGAAAAGTGCAGACAATGAAGACTGAAAGGCACACTGGGTTGGGAGACAGAGGAGAGCATGTTCGTGTGTAGATGGCGGGCAGGTTAGAAGGGGGAAGGAACTGCCTACAGAGCAGCAGTTCATGACTCCCATTCCAGACAGGTCAGCAAGCCACGCTTGCCTCCTTCTATAGATTTTGCTTAGGTGTCAAGAAGTGGACATGCCTTTAAGCTTTCTCAGCCAAGAGACCAACTTCTAGAAAAATATTAACTCTTTACACTCAGACCATCATTCCAACTTTTCCGTCTAGCCACTGCTTTAAAAAGATCATGTTGTCCTCCAACAGGATGCCTCAACCGCGACGCTATTGACGTTTTGGACTGGATAACTCTTTGTTGAGGGGGGTGTAGGATGTTTATCAGCATCCCTGGTCTCTCCCAGTAGTGTAGCACACACACCCCCCCCACCCTGCAATGCCAAGCAAAAATGTCTCCAGACGTTACTAACTGTTCTTTAAGAGACAAAATCTCCCCCAGTTGAGAACCACTACTCTAACACACTGAACCACAACTGCTGAGAAAAGCACAAATTGCTGTGAAAACCTAATAGGCTGGTAGAAATCATTGCTATCATTTCCTTACCCACCCAAGAAAGGAAAATCGCCTCCAATGTCTAACCAGAAACAGATAATTTCTTCCATTCAAATACAGAAATGATGACAAGGCAGAGCTCAGCTCTGTAAGAAGTGTTGCGAACTCTATCTGTGCCCTTTGCTATGGAACAGTAAACACGAGTCAGTCACAGCTGGCAGTTTTCAGGGGGAGACACAATTACGTGAAGAGAGTCAGGGTAGTAGCTGGAACCCACTTCACTCACTTTCCTCCTGGGGTCACCATTAAATAGGTTCCATTTATGTGTTGCCCTTACAATTGTGGGTTAGAATGTCACCTTGAGACCAGATGAGAGATTCACTCCTGGACACAGCATAAGAATTAAGCTCCCTCTTTAACCTTGACGTAGACAAGGCCACTCTTACCTTTGTGTCCCCATTAGGTTGGGCCCAGATGTCTGGGACCCCATATTCTAAACCAAACCGTCCCTCTATTAAAGCATAATCTCCTCAAGATCTAGAGATTATGTCTTATTTTACTAGCAAAATGTCGAGTAGGCCCTAACAAATAATTGATTAAGCCCTTACAAACTCTATAGGTAAATTCAAATGGCCACAGACTTTACAGTGTTTCATAAAGTTACTTCCGATAGTAAATTAATACTCCACAGCTAGTGTTGTCTAAAAATATGTGGGAAATTATAAACACAGATAACTCATTTTCCTTGGTATACGTTTTTTAAATATACACAAAGCAAATAAATGGCTTCCAAAAATGTATGTATGTGCAGACCTAAAATAACTACATAAAATACATATATATTTGTGATATATGTACCTACATATACACTGTGAATATATTTCAGGACTTGAGAGGGTAATTTGTGTTTGAGAACTATTCATTTGTTTGCTCTGATCAATATGTTTTGAAGTGATATATGTATGAATAATAAGAAGATAAAGAATAAAAGATAGCAGTGAATAACTATCTTTTATGCAAGAAAAGACATTTTTGGAGCATCAAATAAATGTTCTTTGTAAAAATACACATTTTTTACTCATCTCTTGCATTTACTGACATCTCAAATAAATCCAGAGAAATAAAGTACTAGACTACTGGGAAATCCCTGTCATTTTGTTAGAAATCTTAGCGGAAAAGGCTCTGGGAAACTGTAAATATGACAGCTAATTTCAACAGCTACTGTCAACTACTACGCGTGTTTCATTAACACAAGAAGCTGAGCTGGGAATCCGCAAGACTGTGACTGAATTAATGAGCCTGGCTTCCTTTTATGAGGATGGTGCCTTCAGGGCACGCTAATAATGGGTCCCCTTGTTCTACTTCAGATAGGGAATGTCAGACAACATTTATGATAAGACCTAAGACGTGAAACGGCCTGTACACTTTCAAGGTTTACAGCAAGCTCTTTGGTATATGTTTGATTACTTCCCTTAAGCATTTAATGAAACACACAGTTGGAGGGACCCCTTCACCTGAGGGACCCTTTCAACCTCTCCAGGGGAGCTATTTGTCCCCCATTCTTGCCCCCCACCTCCTACTACCATCCAAATGATGAGGAGAAAAAGTAATAAATTCACCTCCAACAGTAAATCGTGTTTTTAAAACGTTTCTTCTGGAGAATGGATTTAGAACACAATGGCAGGAAAGTTCTGGCATTTGACTGGTGTCTCCTGGCCTGCACTGAATCACGAGAGCTTCCACAAGCCAGGTGGATGGTGATCAACCACAGGACAGGTGGGCCTCCTGTTCCACGGCGTGAAACTGAGACAAAAAGACTGCAATTCTGCACAGAAAGAGTAGCACTGACTCAAGATGCAATGCAGACAGCAGAAGGGACAAGACATGGCCTTGAAGCAGAAAAGCTCTAGAAATGCTGATTGCATGAATGGACGCGTCTGTGTCAGCAAATACCCCCAAATCTTGTTTTAGAATAAATCTATTACATGAAAAACCAAGCTAACAAATCAAACATCCATGTTACAGAAAGTTACATTTTATGCTTCTTTAAGCTTTTGTGTTCCCTTAGGACATTTAAAATGCAATTGATCAAGCAGTGCAGGAAATTTTTTCCTTTGTCTTTTTCATATCTTTTACTGAAATAAACACATATTATTTGCTTAAAAGGAAAAATAATAGAAGTCATTTTAGAAATACAGTTTAATTTATAAAAGCAGCATTTCCACCTACATTTTCTGAAGTAAATTTTATTTGCAGTGTCTTAAAGTTGCTGCCGACTTCACTTGTGGCAGCAGCTGTGCTTTCACCAGGCCTCATTCTGCAGGTTTTTTGTGGGATGAGAAAGCCGAGGTCCAGAGAAGGTGAGCAATGTACCCATGGCACAGTCTGTGACCAGGATAGGTGGACTCAGGACCCAGGACTTCTTTACCCAGAGGGACACACTTAAATGAAAGGGACAAGGAGGTTGAATGTAAGAGAAACCTGGGCAGTTTATGCTAAACCAAATTATCGGATTCAAGAATATTTCTCTTGTTATCAGATAAATTATGCCACCTCGTTGGTCTCTTTGGATGTCTGGACATATGTGTGACATCAAACAGTAAACACTAGTACTATCGCCATCATGTTCATTAGCAGGTACTCCACTAGAATACCTGAAACAATTATAATTAAGCTTTTCCTTGGGAAAAATTCCAATACCACGTTTAGTTTTCTGTATTGTGTATGCCAAAGCGGAGTCTGCAGCCATATTATGCAGTACGAATCAATTCACCAACATCTCCAGCATCAGTTTTTATGGAGAAGAAAGCAATTAAGATTTAGAGCAGGTGCTGCTTTGACTATTAATTACAAACCCCATGTACCACATTGAAATGGGCCGTATAATTTTGAGAAACATCTCATTTTAAATTGGAAAATGTCCCCTTGCTTTTTAAGGGGACAGTCTCAGGCAAATTCAATGTGTAAATATTTTATCGCACGCAATGAAAAGCTGAGACTTTCTGAAACTTAGGTTATGAAAGGACTCAAATCTATTAAATGACTCTAGGAGTGAATAGGAGGTTGTGAACTATTCCAATCCAGCAAATGAGAAATTTTGATATTCAAAATGAAATGGAATAAAAGCAGCCTAAGTACGGAGAGAAAAGGTCTGTTGTCCATAGCAGGTGTGGCTTGGGGATGTTCCCAGCTCCCAGGGGATGCAATCCCAGCTCCCAGGGGGGCCTGGAATTGGCCATCCCAAGATATGTCTCTTTGGCATGATTATTTGGGGCTGGTTGCTTTGATAAACTGGGACGGGGAGGGAGGCTCTGAGGAGTGGAACTTGCTTGCCCTTTGTTAAGAAACATTTACATTGTAAAGGAGATCTCCATCTGTAAAGATATCTCCCTCTCTATCAGGAAGAAGGGGGGATGACCTTATCTCTAGAAACTCTTAATCAATGGGGAAGGCAAGGACTTAAATATGCATTTGTTTATTGTGCTTGTCTGGTAACTTCCTATAACTGACTCCTCCCACCCCCAACATCCTCCTTTGTCATTAGCTGGATATGATTTAAGTGGGGACTTCAGCCATTTTGGTGACTTGCTCAGCTTGCCTGACCTCTCCCATGTATACATGTTATAAAGCTTTGTTTAATTTTCTCCTACTATTCTGTCTCATGTGAATTTAATTCATTCTCTGGCCAGACGAACCCCGAGAGGGTAGAGGAAGTGTCTTCCTCCCCTACACAGAGAAGAATAGAATGAGGGGTTGGGATACCACAGTATGGCAGGTGGGACTGCTTCCCTTCAGTCCAGTGTGGAAGCAGTGGACATGGGCACTTCGGTCCCAGGAGGCAGCTCATAATCAGAGGGAACGTGGACTGCTCAGACCCAGAATACCAGTTACAGATTAAAACAGCACCTTGAGATCACACTTGGCATCCCCCTACATCACCAGAGACATGTCTTGTTAAAAAAGCACAGTATTCACAATAGGCAAGACAGTCTCAAATACAAATATGACTCCACATCAGAATTACCTAACATCTTAGGTAAACAAACAACCCGAGAGAGACACCAAAACTTATAAACAATCAAACTAAAAGAAAATAGAGTTGATAGAAGAAAGAGATAGGAGCATTGAAAGAAGTGTTGTTATGAGTAAAATCTTCAAAGGGAATAATGAGGTCACACATGCCTAAAACAAAATTGTTATATGAATAATAATCAGAGAAACTGAAAATAAAAATCATGATTATTGAAATAATTTCAGTAGATGGAATGATAGTAAAAGACGCAAAGCTTAAAAGCAACACGCTGGAGAATGGAGCTAAGAATTTGTCTGAGAAGACAGTTTAAAGGACAAAATGGTGGAAAAGGAGAAAATGAAATTTAAAGTCTTAGAAGACATCTCCAAATAATGTAACGTCTATCTTAAGGAAGAGAACAGGAAGAAAAAAGGAAAGAAAATAATCTAAAAAAATAGTTCAGGAGTATTTCCCTGAGTGGTACTATAACACCAATTGGTTTGATTTTATTTCTGCTCTCAGAAATTATCTATATCAGCAATTACCAACAGATAAATGGATTACATTCACCTGCTAAATACTCTCAGCCTGAGTAAAAAGCAAAAACAAGATAATTCAACTATCTGCTGCTTACAAGAGATACAAACACGATACAGAAAGAAATCTTTGAAAAAGATTTACAAAACAGATGGTAACAAAAAACCTCAAGTGTGACATTATAGCAGACAAAATAGAATTCAAATTTTTTTTAAAAAGGCATCAAAAGAAACAAAGAGGGTATATTTCATATTCTGAAGAGGTACAATTATCCAGGAAATTATAACATGAATCCTAATGTAACCAACAAATTGCCTGAGCTGTAAAAAGCAAGAATTGGTGCAAGTACAAAGAAAAATAGAATTCACAACCCTCAAGGGAGATTTTAAAATATTTCCCACTAATGTGGACAAATAGATGCCGATACATACAGATACATAGGATTTGAATGAAACAAATAGGGCCAGCCCCAGTGGCCTAGCGGTTAAGTTTGGCTCGCTCTACTTGGGTAGCCCAGGTTCGGTTCCCAGCTGCAGACCTACACCCCTCGTCTGTCAGTGGCCATGCTGTGGCGACGACCCACATACAAAGTAGAGGAAGATTGGCAGCAGTTGTTAGCTCAGGGCCAATCTTCCTAAACAAATAAATACATAAATAAATAAATAAAAATAAAGTTAATCTAGTATGCATATATTACTGGTTATAAAATATTTACTCAAAATCAAAATTATATGTGTATAGACATAAAATATATACACATATTTTTTAAATATACATGGAACATTCCACAAACTGTCCATGTGTGAACACAAAGAAAATCTTAACAAATTCTGAAATTCCTAATCAAGCAAAAATTAGACAGGCCTCATTCACTGACCACAAGGCAGTAAAATTAACACCAAAGAAATGGAAACAGACACCAATCTATAAATCTTCCAACTGGAATTTTAAAACTCTAAATCCTTTTAAGCTAAAGGAAAAATGAAAATAGAAATTACTAGCTATTTAGAAATGAACAATAAGCAAAACATATAAAAACCTGCTGCATACAGGCAATACTCTGAGAAAAATGTATAGAACCAAATGTCCTTATTGAAAGACAAGGCAGGATTCCTTAATTTACAAGGGTCTGAAACCCGACTCAAACCAGCTTAAGCAAGTAGAAAAACATATTGGCTTATGTAATTAAGGAGTTCAGGAAAGGCTTCAGATATGGTTAGATCCAGGTGCTCAAAAAATGTCATCAATTCCTGTTTTCACTGTGTTGCCTTCATTTTCAAGTAAACTTTCTCCATGTGACCACAAAATAATGGTCACCTGCAATGCCTGACCTATATACTCAATTCAGGAACCCAGAGAGGAAAAGAACCTCTTTACCAAAAGGCAAGAGTCTTCGGACTAGCTCCAATGTGACCATTTTTGAATGAGGAATGGGCCTGCCCCACTCAAAGCAGAAATACTAAGTAGGCATGGGTAGGGGGAAAAAAACTCTAATTCAATAGGAAAAACGGAAAATAAACTAAGCCTGTACTCAAGGAGTGAAAAAAATAACAAAGCACAGCCTGAGAAGTTAAAAAAAAATAAAACAATTAAGCAAATTGTTATGAAATGTGAAAAAGTGGTAGGATTGATGGACAAAACAAAAACTCAGTACTTTACAAAATAGACAAATCTTTGGCAAGTCTTGTCAAGAACAAGCGTGGAAAGACACACACAAGCAAAATTAGGACTGAGAACAGAACTCAAGACATGGATTTCTAAAACTGTAAAAGAGTTCTTCTTGTGCCCCTATTTTAAATAAAATAGAAAATATAAATGAATGAAGTGATTTTCTGTGAAGATAAAAAAATTCATCAAAATTTGGCTAAAGAAGAAGATCTGACATGAGAACACACATACACACACAACCTGAAAAAGGCAGATAGATTCCTAATAATTGTCTCTAGATTGGAACAAATACATTCTACCAACTTTCAAGAGGAAATGCCTCCAATATTGTATAAACTGTTCAGATCTTAGAAAAGTATAAGATCCCTCCCAATTCGTTTTATGATTTTGGCATAACTCTCATGGCAAAACTAAGCAAAGACAGTGCAAGAACATGATATGCAAATCTCACATATGAACAAAGGTACAAAAATCCTAAATAAAATATCTACCGATCGACTCCTGCGACTAATAAGAAAGTTCAGCAAGATATATAGATTCAAGATATACATTTAAATGTAGATAACATTATATTCACTGCTGATAACCAATTGAAAATTTCAACGGACTCCTATTTTCAATTCAAGAAAATAAAAATAAAATGGTTAGGAATATCCTAGTAAGAAATATGCAAGACTCAAATGGGGAAATCTATAACTTTTCCAGAGACGAGTATACTGACAACTGAATAAACAGAGATGGTCCAAGTTCTGCGCAAGAAGAGGAAGTTCCATCATCTCCTCCTTTAACCTCTGTGCTTCTTATAACCAGTTGCCTGCACATGAGGAGGTTACCTCCGCACGTGGAGGGATGGATGGTCCTCAGCCGAGATAATTTGAGGGCCAAAGGGACCTTCTGCTTCCTGAGGTCTCTGCTGTAATCTGGTGGGATGGGTTCTTCTGGCAAGTTCTCCTTAAGTATATTACACCTTCTCCATATCGTGTTGCTTCATTCTACCCTAGAAAGCAAAGCCCCCTCCCCCTTTTTTTTCCACTTCTCAAGGCAGGTCTTATGTGACAAAATGCCCATTCTCAGATTTTCTGTCTTCCCACAATTGCATGCCCATTTTGGGGAAAGGAGATATTTCAGAAGCTGCTTTCAGGGACAAAATGATTCTCCACCTTGCTCCCTGTCACTCCATCCCTCAGCTATTTCTGAAGATCAGTAAAGAGTAGGGAAGGGAGGAGGGCTGAGGACCCTTAGTTACCCTGTGGAGCTCCATTTGAAGCAGTCAAGGCCCCTTCTGGGCCTCTCAGTCGCTCTCTGTCACAAGCTGAGGACACACACAGTGGAAGGAACGACTTAGCTGCAAAGACAACAAGCAACCGTCATCCTCTTGGCCATAAGTCCCACTTGCTATCCTTCAGGTCCCAAACCTGAGTTTAGCACTGGCCTGACCATCGGTGAAAAGGATATCACCTGGAGCTGGAGGAAAAGGAGCCTGTCTGCATTTAGATAAGAATCCTCAGAGACTTCTAAACAGGCTGGGGATTATCCCTTGAGAGACTATAATCCACTGGAAGAAAAGTTTGCTTGTAATAGTCACTAATGGTGCGCCTGCCTTATTTTCTTTTTCTCCCCTCCTGGCTGTCTCTCGTTCTACAAAGTTTTCAGTTACTCATCTTTCTTACCTGCTCCTCCATTTTCTTCTTGAGCCTTTCCAACCCCTGCCAGACTCGCACCCACACTGCCCTTCCTGTTTTTTGTTTGTTTGTTTTCATTTTTATTTGTATTTATCCTTTTTTTCCCCGCATCATGGTCAAATTCAGTTCACAATTTCTTGAATTGGAGCCAATAAAGATGTTGTCCTTGGATCATCCATTCTGTTTTCCTATCTTGTTTTCAGCCGCCACCCCACCTCAGGGTCAGCATCTTCTGGGGCCAAAGAACAGAACAGGGAGGAGGCTGGAAGGGAGGCACAGGGGTTGTAACTCAAATACCCACAGGGTCCAGGCAGGTGATGCGAGTTTGTGAATGGACCAGATGGCAAACTGGCAAGCACATGCCCAGTGACAGGGAGCAGCTGCTGCTTGGCTCTCCTGATTGGTGCCAGGTGGGAGTGGGAGCTGAGAGCTGCCAGAGCTCTCAATTTTTAAGAAGCCAGAAATATCTTTGTTATCAGACACATCTCAGGCTGCTGAAAGACTGCACAATTCTTTGGCCGGACCCAGAAACCTGCTGGAGGTACCTACCAGCTGTAGCTCAAACTTATAGCTTGTTGAAGCGTGTTATCGCCCACCTAGGGAATGGTACCCAAACAAAGCAGAGAGAAGATGGGAGTCCAAGGGGAGAGCCAGCTTGCTTCCTTTTCTCTTTTGGGGTAGACTCGGCTGAACCGCTCACATCCACCAAGCAGTTATGGTGCATCAGGCCCTGTGTTAAACACTTTACATGTGTTATCCCATGGAATCCTCAAAATAATCAGGAAAGCAGGATTGCAAGATGTAGCAAATAAAACCAAAGGATGCTGTTAAATTTGGGTTTTTGCATGGAACATCCTTACACTGAAAATTTGTTTTTCTCAAATTCCAATTTAACTGGGCATCCTGTGTTTTATCTGGTGCCCCTACATGAGGGTTAAGTATTGTCTTAGCCTCATTTTACTACGAGACTGCTCACTTGCGAGTCGCTCAGTCACCCAGCTAGTAAACCGTGGAGTCAGGAGTCAGGATTCAAACTGAGATCTGTTCATTTCCTAAGCCCACACTTAACCTCCACACTAGTTAGTGTTTATCAAATTTTGGTCTACGAATATCATGGGGTTAGGGAAGAATCCCCAAGTTAAAATGTGTTAAATTGATAAAAATCTTGAATGCCTGCTTACTAGTTATACAGATTAAAAGTTGGATCCAGATTTGAATAAACCAATTATAATAAAAGGCATTCTGTAAAATTTGAACACAGACTAGACGTTTAATTACATTGAGAAATTAAATGTAATAACGGAATGGTGATTTAGTTTTTGTTAGAAAAATAGTCCTTATCTTTTAGAAATAAATGTTGGCGTATTTACAAATGAAATGATATGATGTCTGGGATGGACTTCAAAATAATACATGACGGATAAATGAAGGTAGAAACAAGATTGAATCGATGACTGATGGAGCGGGGTGGTGGGTGTCAAATGGGCTGCTTAAACCACATCTCTCTGCATACTTTTGTGTATATTTGATAATTTCAAATTTTGGGTATATTTGTAATATAAAGTAAAAATAAATCCCTTTTGCAGCATTAATTTCTAAAAGATATTTTCATGAAATAGACTAGTTTCCCAAGTTAACATTTATCAAACCAGTCAGGATTCTTGAGAACTGATTTTCTTTGAAATTTAATTTTCAATTTTGAGAAATGCCAAATGGTGTTTTATTGCTAAATATATATAAATGTAACAGAAATACTCTCAGAATTTTAGGGATATTGGAAATCTATTTCTCTGCAGTTACAAAGGATAAGGACCTTTTTTTAGAATTTTCACTTCTGTGGGTGGGTGGCAAGATTTCCAGACTATGCAACCAGAGAGCTGTACACACCTCTAACATACGATGGAGGAAATTCCAATGCTGCTCTCAGTTTTATAAAATGTGGTTGTTCTGAAAGTATTCAGTGAACCAGAAAGGCAGGACTGGGAAATCTCCTCAGCTCCAAAACTGTTGGGCAAAATGACGATGACCGCAGTGGCTCCGACTTGTGAGTAACCTCAGAGGAGGATACTGCTCCAGAGCTCCCTAATAAGAACATGCTCTGCCTGTTGAACAGCACGCGATGCCACTGGCCGTCTTCCAAGCACATGCCTGGTCATCATCTGTACGTATGTTCCAGCTTTCAAAGGTACGAACAACTTTGTCCCTCTAAGAGCTTCCCGTAACTGGGCATAATTAATAGTCCTGGGGAGAACAAGAAGGAAGAAGACAGGCAGAGGAATTGCACAGTATGCAAAAGCTGGACGGAGAGAAAGCATTGAATATGGGAGGTAACAGCAGGGTATAAGAAATTGCCCTTCCATGGCACTTGGTAGAATTTGTGCTGTAGATACAAATGCTTCCCCACAGTGTGCCCTGAGAGAGGGAACCCCCTGTTGCCAGGTGACCGGGAACCTGGCCTGGGGACCCCATGGATAGTCATTTTCATTGAAAGAAGTCTTGTTTGGGTTTCACAGCATCTCCAGGTGACCTGACTGTACCATACAAATGTTGCCATTTTTCATGAGCAACGTGATCTGAAAAACAGACTCAAGAATTTTTAATTGCATTTGTACAAAAACAGCCAACCAGACCCAAGATGCCCTTGCCGTTCACTACTCCTTAACCTAAACTCCACTTCGGAAGAGGTTCGACTCCAAGACTATAAACCTACATGGCTTCCACAGGTGAAGGACTAGTTACCAAGCTGGGTTTATACCCCTGAAATATATAGCCATGTGCTTAGATGACCATTGTATGTGTCATCTGCAAGACACGTCATTGTTTTTTCTTGTGGGGCTCTGCCCAGAAGATTCACCGTGAATACTACTCAAGCTGCATGCCCTAACTCAGGTAGGTTCCTATCAGAGAGAATGAGCAAATAATTTTATATCTGTTTAAGTACTTGAAAATATTTAGGGGGGAAAATGGGTAGTCCCTTTAAACATTTCTTTCTTTTAAATCTCAGTCTTTGAATTGGAGAGCTTAGTATCTTTTTTTTTTTTTCTTTCCTTTAAACATACGAATCGTTTTTGGAAGCCTGGTCGACTTGGAATAAAAACATTTCAATGAACAAAAAGATAATGAATCTGCAAATACAGGGAGGTGAAATACTGATGGGGAGGAAAGCATGATCTCAGCGGACTAGGGAAAGGAAGCTGGGCGTGTGCCAGATAATATGTGTGATCCTATGTCTATTATACGCCTCACTATTTTTATTCTTTTTTACACAAGGGACTGTCGATGCTGAGTATTACAATAGCCTTGGGTAGCAAGGAGTAAGCTCTTGGAGGAGAGAGCAGATCAGGGGCTGCCTGGCAAAAATTCAAGATCATGAGATTAACAAATTTCCGGAAGGGATTTGCAGCACAGTCAGGTCAGTCTGACCGCTATGCCACCACCAGTTTCTCTGCTGTGATTGCACTTGTAAATGGGCCAAAGGCCCTAGACATTCGTTCTGCAGTAATTTGAGGAGGCAGGCAGGGAGGGAAGTACACAAATGGGCAGGCCAAGGAGCCCCAACCAAGCAGGAGGAGAGGTGCACGGAATCAATGAGCTTCTAGGGATCTGAACCAAGAGGGAAGGAACAGGCAGGAGGTGGGACCTGATAACGTAAGGAGTTCACTCCATTGTCACAATAGTGCCTCCATGGTGACATGCGCATGGAGGTTAGCCATCTTCTTCCCCGCTCCTTGATGAGTGTGAGGAATCTAGAGTTAGCAGGTATGTGCTGACACTCAGAGAGGGACAGGGCTTCCCCGAAGACCTCTGAACCACCAGGACAGGATAGCGAGACTGAGTCCAGCGGAGCTTGGCTCTACAGATGGCAGAGATGGTGCAGTCTTTTAGCTGGGAGTTCAAAAGGACAAAGGTGGCCTTCCCTGCAGATTCAAAGGGAAGCTTTCTTATTAGAAAAGAACTAGATACTGTCTACAGCAGCGCCTCTGAAATTTCAATATGTGCCCAAATCATTCCGGGATCCTGTTAAAATGGGAAATCCTGACTCAGTAGCTCTGGGCCAGGCCTGAGATTCTGCATTTCTAGTACGTTCCCTGATGCTGCTGGTGTTACTGGAAGCAAAGCGCCCTGACCAAAACGCCAAAATCTAGAATGCTCCCAAGAAAGATTTTTGAGCTGAAGAAAAGTCAAAGACAATTAGTAAGCTAGTTTGACCTTGGGCCTATGACCAGGATTGGATTAAACAATGATTTTGAAGAGGTTAAGAATTGTTGCTAAGGGTGACAAATTGTGCCTAGGTGCTGTATTTCTTTACCATTTGCTCGAATGGCAATCCATTTGTAAATATAGTATTTTTATGTCAATGCTTAGTTCATTTAGAAAAGAGTTGAAAAAATTGGGGCATAGTAGCTTTTCAGTAAATATTTATATTTACTAAATAAGTAAACAAGTGAAAATTCATTGTACATCCTGACTTAGCCAAGCTAATGGGAAATACCTATTTCAGATGGAAATGCCACGAGCTATAGCTACTCCAAGGCCCTCTCAGCCTCTCTGTTCTGTTGTGGTCTTATCTAATGGAGAGGCTGGAAGAGGGTGCCCAGCTCCTCCCTGGGACAACGTCAAACAATAGCCTGCTGCAAGGATCACGGCCCTTGGCCTCTGGACCTGAGTGTGCTGCCAGCCATCCCCTGCATCCCTGAATGTAGAAGCCGGGCTGGGCTCCTTACCAAGATGGGAGGGTGCTCCCTCACTGCCTTCAGGTCTCTCTCCCTTTCCCGCTTGCCAACTTCATTTTTCTCCTTAACACTTACCCCTCTCTGACATTCTATGTATTTACCTGACTATCTGTCTATTGTCTGTCTTTCTCCCAGGATGTCAACTCATGACCACAAGGACTTTGTTTTGTCCACTGCTGTATCCCCAGTTCCAAGAAGAGTACCTGGCATATGACAGGTGCTAGATAAATCTTTGTCGAATGAATGAGTGAGAGGATGAGGTGGGCTGACTGTGGATGTCTGACCTTCTCTTCCTTAAGACGAGTGTCTGAGGTGACTTTTCAGTTCTTATCGAATAAGTTAATTCCATGCAGGCATCTCCCACCAGCATTTCAGTCTTGCCCGGACTTATCTGGATGCCAACGGGAGCATAGCTGCAGCTAGAACCTCTTCCTGGACCAAACCACTCTCCTTCATTCCCATCCTCTCATGCCCCCTGGAGCCTTCCCAGCCCTACTGATAAGGAGCCTCTTCAATTTACCCCTTTATCCGTCTGGCAAAAAAAAGAGTAACTTGGATTGTTAGTATCCACTGTTGTTTCTAATTTTTTTAAAAAGAAGAAAAACATTCAAAAAAAGAAGGAGTAAATGATCTGGGCAAAGCATTTTTTAAAAATTTTTCTCAGAGTAAATAGAGTGGAAATATGTGTGAGTGAAGGAGACAAAAGAAATGCTGTATTCATCTAAAGAAACCACTGTTTTATTTTCAAGATAAAGGATTATTTTATAATTAGATTTTAGAGACTTCTCGTTATTTTATTTCCTTGGCTTTGTTTGTTGAGCTTCTGTGTAGCTTAATCTCCTCTTGATCCCCATTGATAACGACTTTAGTGCCCCCATACCTCATATAAGACCATCTGTGTCTTCCTACAGTCACCAATGTGTACATATCAAACGCAGAGATGTTCCTGTGTGCGTCTATAAAAATCCACATCTATAAAAATCAAGACCTGAAAGTTGCTGATACAATACAACCAGGCAGAGCAATTTTTTTTTTAAAAAGTTATAATTCCTGAGGCATTTCATTGTTCCCTTCACTCTATTCTTTCCACTGCTCCCCTCTGTCCCAATAAATATTTAGATATGGAAATGTGCCTTCACAGATGCCCTAGTTACATTTACTCACAAATATGCATCTGTCAGCTTGGGGATTTGGTTGGGGAAAGAGCATCTGTTTTGCGGGGGAAGAAAAAAATCTCCGAATGATTTCCCAAAAGGAGCAAAAGTCATGATGAATCTTTTGTCATCTGGACCTCCTGCTCAGCGTTCCTGATGAAGGGCTAAAGGTAGTTGTGGCATCTGAGTAAGACGGTGAGGATATGCTGTGGGAGCGGGAGGAGGTCACTCTGACGAAGAACGAAGGACAAGGTCAAGTCCAGGGAGAGAGCTGCTCTCCTCACTCAGGGCCAGCCCAAGTTTCGGATGTATTTGCTGACTCCTTGGAGGTGTTCTGCTCTGAGAGCTGCTTTCTAGGGAACCATCACAACAGCGGTATCCGTGTATTAACGTGGTTTCTTTACTCATGTATCCCCCTGGGTGTTGCTAGACCCTTCGCAGAGACAGTCCACGTCAAGTGCTGGCAGAGGCAATAAAAGCCCCATTGGCCGCCATCTTCATAATCAAAAGATTTAAGTTAGATGAACACAAGCCTTCTTCCATCAGCAATCAAGCAGACCATTAAGCCAAAATTAGCAAGGGATGTTAGAAACTCAGCTAAGCCAATGAGAAATTCCCCTGTGCTTCTCCACCAAACAATTTCAGTCAGCAGCATAAAAATGTTATTTTTTAAAAAGGCAAGAAAAAAAATATTTTGTGAAAATTATCCTAGCTTTGGTAGGTGATGATGCTTTTTTCATCTTTCCATAATGTTGAAAGCAGCCGAAGAGTTCTTTCCCGAGGAATGGAAACGTTAGTGTTAGAATCTGCTGTGAATAGAATTCAAATCGGTTCTCAGACCTGGTTGTGCATCAGAACAGCCTGCGGGGCAGCTTTGCAAGAACACAGCCCCAAATTCCACTGCAGCCTGAGGATCAGAATCGCGGGCTCAGAGTGGCCCGGCCAGTGGTCTTCAGAGTGGGGGACAGGACCCAGGGCATGCCCTAGAGAATCCACTGCAGGGGGAGAGAAAAAGGTTAGAACTTCTATTTTTATATATTTCATCTCATCTTTTAAAATAGCATTTATTATATAGGTTCAAAATAGATATAACTTGTTTAAATATATGTGTACACAGATATTTGTTGAAATATACATATTTATTTTATATGTTTAAAACATACACAAGCTTATATCACTTATAAATAAATAGATACTCATATTTTGGGGTCCATGCTCAACTAGGTTTAGACAGGGGTTCCTGACTAAAATTTTGAAGGCCAGGGACCTAGATTACTGGAACAGCCTCTCAAAGGTCTGCCTCTGTCTGGCCCTTAACTCATGCTTATTCCCTCTGCTAGTCATCTGATCATGTCACATGCTTCAGTGGCTTCCTAGTTCCCTCAGGAAAGTCACATCTCATCCACCCCTCTCAGGTCTGCAGCGTCTCATTTCCTCCTCCAACTTCCTTTCTCTGCAGCATCCTCCCCCTACTCCACATTCCAGCCGTGTAGGCCTAATCCTGCTTCCCAAACACCTTCCAGCTATCTTTCCCAGGCCTTTACCCACGTTGTTCCTTCTCCCACAACGTCCTCTTCTTCCCAGCTGTACTTGGTTAACTTCTATTCAACATTAGGCCTCACTGAGACGTTACTGCCTTGGACCCCAAACACTGGGCTAGGGGTCCTGCCTGTGTGCTCTCGTGGCCACCAGTCCTTCCCACTATAAGTAACCATCATAATGCATAGTACCTCTGTTTATCCTACTGTACCATAAACTCTTGGAGGGCAGGTTTGTCTGGCTTATCATTGTAATTCCAGTGCCCAGCTTATAATAGATATGTTGAATATAAGTGGGAACTATCCCATTGTTATTTTTCTAAACAATAAAAGTGGGTCCTCTTTTGATTTTTAGTCCCCTCCTCCCCACCTTTTATGGTCTCATAATAACAAGGGAATTCACAGTTTCCATATTTCCAAATGTACAGGCCCAGGAACTTAAATTGTACAATAAAGATATAAAATAGGAGCCTGCTCCGTGGCCGAGTGGTGAAGTTCGCGCGCTCCGCTTCGGCGGCCCAGGGTTCAGATCCTGGGCGTGGACATGGCACCGCTCGTCAGGCCACGTTGAGGCGGCATCCCACATCCCACAACTAGAAGGATGTGCAACTAAGATATACAACTATGTACAGGGGGCGTTTGGGGAGATAAAGCAGAAAAAAAAAAAGATATAAAATAGAGGATGTGTAAATGAATCTCTCATCCAGGACACCAAATCCATTAAAGGACATTTTGACTGTTGGAAGAAATAAAAGAAAGAAAAAGAAAAGAAAACGAGCTGTGGAGGAACCATTTTCATCTACTTGGAGTGAATATTAAAATATGTTCTGTTCTCTCGCCAACCTCAGATACTAGGTAGAAGTTGTTGTTACTGTGTGACTCTGGATTGTATACTATTCACCACATGGCCTTTAATATAGAAAGGGCATTTAAAACGATGGACAATACGATCCCTTCCCTGCCAAGAACAACTTATGAGAACACGAGATAGACAGCTGGTGTCCACCCAGGGTGGAGACAGTAACTCTCGTCCAAGGCATTGTCAGGAGTTTCTAGTTTATATGGGAGACGGGAGTAGAGGTTATCAAGTGACACAAATAAAACATCACGCATCAAACCCAGCTAATCCCAGAATAGCACTCCTTCCAGGGTTTCCTGACGTTAGAAATATAAATCCAGATGGGTCAAAAATTCCCCTAAATAAGTTCACACGGGCTTAAGACCAGCCTACGGTTTGAGACCAGCCCCAACCCAGGACTGCAGTCCTGCATTCCAACTCTATCACTGCCTGGGGGAGCAGAGGTTCTGGAATCTCCCTATCATTCAATGACATGTTTGGGGCCACAGCACTAACACTGCCCATCCGTCTCCTCAAGAATAGCATGCTTCGCATTCCTGTTTAATGTGATCACTGCTCTAAACCCAAGTACAGCATCCCTGCAGTCATTATCAACTCAACTCTCATCTCCATACTGTGTCCCATTCTGAACCCAAACTCCACCCCAACCACCCCTCTAAATCCTTCCCTGTGTCCCCTGAAGTCCAGGAAACCCCATGATATCCTCAGTCACATCGCTGAACTTGACCTTAGGTCTTCGCCTTCTTGGAAACCAGACCATCCCCGTGGACTCTGTGAACACCACTGCCTCCGACGGCTAATCCAAGTGAAGTGACTTGCCCCTCACACCCACCACACTGTAGAGCAGGAGGGAGACCTGACGACTCTCTTCTTGATCTGGCTGCTTCCAGACCACTGTTCACTGTACTGGTCTGGTTTCTTAGTGGCAAACAACAGAAACTGGTGATAATGTCCACTTTCAATTCAGTGGAGCCTCCTAGGGGGCATTCCTTCCTTGAGAAGAAGAACGTAGCTACCAAGAATGCGGGCATATTGTTTGAAGTGGATCATTCCACGTAATAGTGAGGCGTGTCATTCCCTTTCTTCCCTCTGGTTCCCAGACTCAACCTGGCTCTGGGAGAAACAGCCCTGTGTCTGTGGAGTGACCGGATTTCCCAGTTTATGCTTGTTGTACCAGAAGACTAGTAATGCTCCCCTTTAACTCTGACACTGTTCTGTCCTCCGACCTGACTCCCACCCTCTACTCTAACCTCAGATATATTCTTTTCTCAATGTTTACCATCTCAGTAAACAGCCTTCTGTCCATCTGGTTACTCAACCTGAAACCTGGCCGTCATTCAGAGCATCTCACTCTCCCTCATTCCCTGTAGCAATCAACACCCAAGTCATACCTCCAAAATACCTCACAGCTCTTCCCTCTTCTTACTTCCACTGCTGCCTAGCCCAAGCTATTATCTTCCCCTGTATTACTGCAATAGTCTCCTCTTACATATATATATATAAAATATATTATATATATAATGTAGGGATATATTGTATATAATATATTACATATATATAATAGCTCTCCCTACATGCATCCTTTTATTATTATTAATATTAATTCACATCCAACTTACTTTCTCCATGCAGCTGAAGAAATCATTTTGAAAAGACAAATTGCATTATCCTACTCTAACACTGAAAACTCTTCAAAGGCTCCCCATTGCATTTTGAACAAAATCCAAATTCCTATAAGAATTTGGAGGATCTGGGCCCTGCCTCCCTCTTCAACCTCATCTCTTGGCAGGATCCCCCATGCCCAGCAAGTTCCCATCCCACTGGCTACCTTTCAGTTCCTAAATCAAGGGATGCAAGTTCTCTCTAACCTCAGGCTCTCCTCACAAATTGTTCCCTTTCCTTGAAGTCTCTGACTACTTGAAGTACCATAACCGACTCCTTCAGGTCTTACTCAGCTTCAGGCCCCTTGGAGCATAGCTCGTGCTGTACCATTGTTCTCTTGCACTCTCCCCGATTTCTTTCCTTTAGTGGACTCAACACAATTTGCAATTATATATTTTTAGATTACTTATTAATAGTCTATTTCCACATTGGAGTGAAAGTTCCATGTCAGAGACCTTGTTTGTTTTGCTCTCTGCTATTTAAACTAGCTACCCGGAACCTAGCACATAATAAAGGTTTAATAAATATTTGTTAAGTACTTAGATATATTTAATAATTACACTGGCACTTATTAGAGATTTATTGTGCATTCAGATGTTGAAATTCATTCCAGAAATATTTATGGAGCAGCTACTACATGCATAGTGCCAGATGCTGTACTGGGCCTTAAAGATAAAAGGAGAGAACACCATAGTCCCTGCCCTCAGAGGGTTTACGGTCTAATAGGGAAGGACTGGCCAAACTCAGACTTCTAAAGAGCCCAGAAGAGCAGGCAGCTCTCTCTTGAGGGTTCAGAAAAGGCTTCCCAGAGGAAGGGGTGTCCAAGATGCATGCTCTCAGGCAGGATTGGCTACATAATTTGCAACGCCCACTGCTCAATGAAAATGTGAGGCCTCTTGCTCAAATCTTGCTAAAGATTTCAAGACAGCAACAGGAGAATATTAAACTGAGTGTGAGGCCTTTCTTTGCACAGAGTCCTGTGTGACTGCATGTGTTGCATGCCCGTGAAGGTGGCCCTGCTCTCAGAGTCCCGAGGACACTGGAGAGAGAGTGCGGATAAACAGGATTCAGGCAACCACACAACCTAAGATTTTAGAGAAAGAAAGACCTCCATCTGTCCAGCCTCTTGTTTGACAGAAGTAATATATTATCTTCTCATTTCAGAGTAGTTTTCTGAGGCTCAAAGAGGTGAGATTCCCACCATCTCAAAAAAAGTCGGTGACATTGGGGTATTAGAGCATCTTCTACCGGGGCAAAATGTTTCTCCAGAAAAGGACAAATGGTGCTCTTTCTCCCTTCATCTTGGGCACACTGGAGAGGTGAGAGAGGAAATGCCGCAGAGCCGGTGCATCCTGAAGCAGCCTGAGCAACCTCTGCTGAGGCCATACAGGCCAGCCAGCACCTGGCCCCCCATATATGGTAGCTGCCAGGAGGAATTCCCTAGGGACCAGTGAGACTGGCTGAATTTGCCTCGTTCACTTCATGTCTTCTCTCCCTTGCACTGATCCTCTCTGACCCTCACCAAGACATCAAGAGGTAAGAGGCCGAGGGCCTTTCCTGAGGGCTTGTGAGTCTTTAAAGATTCAGACGAGTCCTTCCTGGTGGCCTTCAGGCATTTGAGGGTTGGTAGGAGACAATTCTGTAGTGCTAGAAATCTTGCAGCACCCGATCCCACTGCAGAGGCAGCCACCCATCGTCCATATTCACAGGCGTACCCTGCCTGCAGAAAGGACACCAGTCTATCTCCTTGGAAGACTTGCCTCATGGACATGCCCAGCATAGACTGAATAAGACCAGTTGGTTGTGAACACAACAAGCCAGTACACATCACTGGGAAGACTGGCTGGAGCTTGACTAGGGGCTGCCGGGCAATTTAGGCCACCCCTTCCTCTTTGGGAGCAGCATAAGACTCTAGGAGGAAACGCAGCTGCCGGCACCGTTGCTGTGACTCAGCAGATGCATGTTTTTGTCTGGGGGCTGCAGGATTCTTTGGGGTGTCAAGCAGGATGTGGGAACACGGTGGCTTTGGTTTAACTTAATGGAGACACAAGAGCTTTATGCTTCAGGCGTGCGTGGACATGTGTTTAAAGTTACTGTCACACCCAAAAATGAGTGCCAGGAAGGAAACTTCATATTTTCCATGCCCTGCGGCTTCTTTGCCTTAAGATCATCCCCGACTCACTGCCTCTGTACTTGCCAAGGAAAGCCAGCACCTTCCATAGTTGTTGGTACATGACAGATCGTTGGTACATGACAGAAGCAAACCTATGATAGACGTTTGGTGAATGGATGAATGAACGAGTGCAAGAATAAATGAATTAATGAATTCACTGCTGCTGGTCTTGGCTGCAACCAGATGGAAACAGATGAAGGTATAGTCTGTCAAAAGCAAGTTAGGTTGTTCCAATGAGGTACCATATTGACCATGAGGAAGCTCACCTCTTCTACAAGTGCTGACTAGATTGCTCACATTTTTGCAGAGTAATAGACTTCTGTAGTCTGTTATATAGTATATACATTTAAAAAGAGGAATGCTCTAATTAATGTATTTAGCTATTTTATTATTAATGATATAATGTGTAAAATGCCTTGGGATTCGCTAAGATGAAAGCGAGCAGTTTAAACATGAGATATTATTATGCTTCCTATAATTACAGCATGTGTATACAACAGTTCATTATGAGCACCCATCAAACAACGTAGCCCGTCAAGCTGCTGTAACAAAAGGCAATTGTTGGAAGGGTTCAACAAGGCCAGAGGATGCCATTTCAAAAGCGCTTGGGTTGGCTGGCTGTTTATAGGAACACTTTGGGGTGAGTCAGGCGCTTCAAATTCCATGGGCCCAGCCTTGAACATCAATTAATTTTTTAGCAAGTTCAAAGAATAAAAACCAGCTCTTCCTAAACTTCCCTGGAATGTCTTCATTGCACTTCCAGAGGCAGTGAGCACTCCCAGCGTGAGAAAGTTCTCCACCTACACACCTCTTTCTTATGTGCAGCCTGAGTCATTTCAAAGCTGGGGAATGGGGCCGGAGGTGGGGGCAGGGGGAGGGCAATAGCCCCTTTTCATTTCTCAATGAAATTTCCAATGAATGGATCAATGGACCCAGCCTTGCACTGACTCTTACTATAAATTCTCAATGAAGCCAATACAACCTCCAAGGGGGCAAAAAAATTCTTAGCTCTTTTATGAATAACGCACAGGTATACATATAGTACATTAAGAATAGCTGTTAGTAACATTTCTGTGGTATTAAAATTTCACAGGGGAGAAAACATAGGGGAAAAAATGTCTAAAAAGGCTACTTAAGGGAGCGACAATGAAAAAAAATTGCCCTTGATCTCTAAGAAGAGTTTAACCAATAGTGACTAAACACGTGGTTTCTCCATTCTGTAGAAGACAAGCTCTATGGGGACGACGCAACCCTGGGAAGAGATGGATTCTCCTAGGAAACCATCCTCCCACCATTCCACAATTAGAGATTTTCTCTTGTGGCTTATATTTCAAACCCCTGCCAAAGTGCAAATATCTCTGGGTGAGGTAACGCTTTACGTTTTATCAGCCACTTATATCTTGACATAAGGATCTATCAATTCTTTGCTGACATCAAATTTCGATAGGGGCAGGAAAGACTATGAGAGTATTTGATTTTCAAAAGAAGGAAGGGGGCACAGTTGAGGGGAGGAGGTATACAAAAAAGAAAGGCTAAAAATATGATTGGACCAGTTACAGAGCCTCAGTCTACAATCTCAATGTTCAATAAATATATTTATTTTATAGAACTCTGCTTTATAAAGATTTTATTCTGCTGAGGTATCAGAAAAAAAATTACAGTCAATTCAGAGTTCCCTCCATTTCTTGGAATTGGGCAATTATGTGACTCCAAGGCATGGACAAGGGTGGGTCATCCTGTGACAGTCTTCAGTATCATCTGTCATCTCATCTGGCTTGGTCATAGGTATATGCAGGTCAACACTGAGTCACCCCTGCCAGGTCCTTGAGGTTTACACTGTCTCCGTGTTGGGAACTTGGTGAGATTCTCTGGCCCCATGGGTCTAGGTACACCACAATCTCCTGGTCTTGCCCTCTCTCTAGGGTTCTACTCAGGAAGGGGCATAAGCCTTTAATTCCCAGTATCACCCCAAACCTATCTGGGGTCAGCCCCACTCCTCAACACTCCCCCGTCACCACCACCTATGGAAGGCCCAGTTGGACAGGGGCAGAGCGCAAGGGGTACAGAAGCCACCAGCTCCTAAGTTCTCATTGCATCTGCTCCAACTTTCCTCCTTTCTGCAGCCTAGGGAGTGCCTGTCAGGTTTCCAGGCTGCGGAGCTCCCTCAATACCTACTCTTCCAAATTCACGGCTTGTGTTCTTCTGTCCTTTCTGGCTCCCTGAAGGCCTGGGCTGTTGTGATTCAAAAGCCCTGAACTGACTCCTCCTTCCTCTGCTGTGTCACAGCTGCCCTGAGGCCTTGTGTGCAGAAGTGCCAAGCTGACTGGACAGGGACAGGCCAAGAGGAAGGAGGAAATGCCGAGGGAGCAAAAATCTGTTAATATTTCAAAATATGTTGCCATATTAAAAAAAAAAAAAGCACCGCTTCACATTCTGGAAGTCAATCCACTACCCCAGCACTGATTTTGTTGACTTACCTTCCAGACAGCATTCGGAGACATTGCCATGGGTTTTAGTCATACGAGCACATCTTTCAGAACACAAACCTAGTGACAGGTGTCTCTCCTTTTTGTTCAAATGCAGTACAGGACTTGTCATAAGGGAGATTGCCATATATTTCAACAAGGATAAAATAATAAAATTGTGAGTTTGGTTCCCAAGGGGAGATTGGCGTCAAAAAATAAAATCCTACGGACGGCTAACACAACAATTTTTAAAGTCTATGATTATTTGGGTGTGTAATAAATGCTGTTGAAGTGAATTATTTCAGGTCTGATAAGAACAAGCTAACTTTAGACATTGCTTTGAAGTCAAAATAAGTTGAAAAAATGGCAAAGTCCCTTCTAGTGGTCCAACTAAAGCATTGATCATTCTGCCACAAAAGAAGCTACGGATGCTGCTTGTGCGAGGTGACAAGACACAGGGGGCGGAATCTGTAAATGCTATGGCCGCAAAACCTAAGTTTGCAACAGCGTAAGCTAAAGTATTCTGGCTCGGTTTTGCTGTGCATGCAGGAGTGCCTGTCGATGCTCCGTGAGTTGTAATCACAGGATGAATCTGACTTTCTCACAGGATAGTCTCACTTCACTTGGTGAATTTTTTTCTTCCTCAAAGCGATAGTTGAGATAGGCGGGACGATAGCCTTCTTCTCGTGTTTTCTACAGTCAGCTATCCCATATTTATAATCCACGTGGGTTCCTGAGGCATTTTCCAACGTGTCGTCTCATTCCTCCCTTTAGAGATATCGATGGGGGCTGGGAGAGCAAGGGATGCTAAGAGCGATGAACACTGTGTTTCAAGAGGAGTGAACGTTTAGCTACAGCGAGATTTCTCTTCTGTGGTCACGCTATGAATCAGAGCAAAACTTTTTTTGGTAACTCTTCTTTCTACTCTCACTCCTGAATCCCACAATCCTAATAAATAGAGAGGTTTGCAGATTCTTTGTTCCCACCTTAGAGTTTATCAGGTTACCAAAAACAAAACAAAACAAAAAACAAACCCAAAAGACACACACACACAGACACACACAAACCAGTTACCTGACAGACAAATGATTTTCAAAATTTAGCTTTCGCAGTATTTTGCCAAGCTCGCTGTTCTTCCACTGACAGAAGGACAACGCCGTTCTTGGGAAAGCTGACAAAAACAAGTGTGTCATCCCAAGTTACAAAGGAAACAAAGACACCAGAGAATCCTCACCAAGTTTTAACTTGTGGAAATGGCAATGCGCTGAACCAGATCCTTGGAGGCTAAATGAAGGGGAATAAAGCAATGGAACAGCTCATTTCCATGTGACAAGCCAGCCCTGGGAACTCAGATAAGGCCTTAGCTTCATAAATGCTACAAATCCGTTTTCCGTTTTCCTGAAAGTTCTGGCAATGATTCAAAGCCAACCCATCAAACAGGAGGCCTGTTTCTGGCCAAAGTCTGTGACAGCAAAGGCTCTTTCTCCAGGCATTAGAGGAACAATAAGCATCTGCTTTCCCCAGTTCTCCCACGGAGCCCATTTTAAGTAAAATAGTTTCTAGTAACTAGAAGCTAGCTTCAAGACAACCCCACTAGCAAGTATGATAATAATAATAGCTAATATTTATTGAGCACTTATTATTTGCTAAGTATTGCTCTAGGCATTTTACATGATGATCTCCCCTATTATTTGCAATAACCCTATGAGATGGTACTACCACTGGCCCCATTTCATTGATGAAATAAATGAGGCCCAGAGAAGTTAAGTAATTTCTGTCCAGGATCCTATAGCTAATAAATAGTCTAGCTGGACTGGACTCCAGAACTCATGCTCTGGATTGCTATACCATCTTGCAATGATCATAACAGCAAATATTATTATCCTGCTATATGCTTGTTTAAGAGGTATAATAACACAGGTAAAAAAAAAAGTACAGTTACTAGTAGACTACCTAGGAATTATTATTCCCCTCACATGCTAGTCTAAATGTGACATACTAATACATAAGGAACAAAATGTCAACTTGTGGCGTATTTTCAGAACATCTAAAATACCTTTGAATTGTCATTGAAAATCGATGTTAAAATTTGAGGGGGGGGAACTGGTAGAACAGTCATCAAAATTTTGTTTGGAGAACACAGTCATCCTGTCAAAGTATAATTTTCAAAGAGTTAAAACACATGGCGTTCATCCAACTATAAAATCAAGACGTGCAAAAGATTTAATTCAAAGTATTAACTAATGAGGGAACCAGTAAGATGTTAAAACTGGTCCAGAGGGCATTTGGGAAGCTGTGTCTGTATAGGCAATTCAATAAATTGTTGGGTTAGATATAAAGCTGGTTAATGTTCAATTGAGCTTAAAATGTAACCTTTGAGGTTATCTGTTCCGCTGGAGAGAAATTATTTACATCTCTATTTGACAAAAATTTACAAGTTGATCTCTGTCCCTACAAAGATATGAATTACATCAGTAAATAGAAAGCCAAGCCTAGCACTGCACTGAAAAAAAAAACTTGCCCACTAGTCTCTTTTATCTGTTTCAAGTTCATATAATTTTTCTGACAATCCTTACTAAGGTAGGGGAGCACAGTCCTGTGTCTAGCCAGCTCAAAATGGGCAAAAAAATTATCCCCAAAGTAGGTGGGAAGTATGCTTTAAAACTCCTTAATAAAAATAGATTCTGTTCTCTAATGATCAAAAAAAGGAATAAGCCATTGGGACATGGAGAAGGGAGAAAAGAATGAAGAGAACGGAAGAGGAAAATCTCAGTTCTCTGTTTGGCTTTAGTGTAAACTGTAGAGGATAGTGGGTTGATTTTAGAGGCAAAGTGATCAGTGATCGGTGTCCAGAGAGTGGACAGATTAGAAGTCAAGATGCTTCCAGCATGTGTCCTTTGTCTCCCAGCTACCCCTCAAATGCCGTTCTATCCCCCGATCAGAGAACACAAAATTAAATACATTAATTTACCCAGAGTGGTATAATCTGGTAATAATCCAAGTCTGTTTTCCCTGACCTCTTCTCACTTTTTGTTTGTGTTACAGGTTAGGAGGAAATTTGAGGCTCTTCAGTAACTAATTAAATATCTTCTAATTCTAAACGCTTAACGTTAATAGACTCCTGATGCCAATACTTTACTTGGGCTGACCTCTCCCGAGCATTCCAGGAGATTTTTGAGGTTGGTCTTTGAAGATGCCAATTGCTTATTTCTGTCCTCCTAACTGTGACTTATCTACATTGGCCCGGTTTTTATTCGAATTGACAGATAAATATACTAGTGTTCATTTTTTTTTTTTCTCCAAAGTAATTGAAATGCCAACTCTTCCCTCCCAACAAAATAAAACCAAAATATCCTACCATGGAAAACTACATCTGGATCAAACTCGCTTTTGAATGAGGTTAACTATATACTTTTTTAGCCTATTCTAGTAAAACTGGACATTAAATCATCTTCATTGCATGTTACAAGCATCCCTTCTTGTCCCAGTTCTATGAGATCTGGAATCTAAGCTTGGAGAAAAAGAATGACTTGTCAACTCAGTTGCCTCTGTGTCTTTTCGCTAGGAAAAAATAAGTTGATAGTGTTCATCTCTGTAAGATTTCAAGACATTTGTACTATTTTTTTATGCTGAAATATTTGGGAAAGTTTTACAATGAATATTTAGCATTCCTTTAATGGGAAAATAAGTCCACACAGCTATTTTCACTTATTCATTCCTTATCAACTTAAAATTTTTTTATGTTTAAATTAAGACTTTATTTTTTTAGAGCAGTTAAAGACTCACAGCAAAATTGAGAGGAAAGTACAGAGAATTCACATACATCCCCTGTCTGCCCTTACACAAGCAAAGCCTCCCCCTTTATGAACATCTCCCAGCAGAGGGTACATTTGTTATAAGTGTTGAACCCACGTTGACACATCATCATCACCTGAAGTCCATAGTTTACAGTATGGTTCACTCTCGATGGTGTACATTCTATGGGTTTGGGCAAATGTATAATGACATGTCTCCTTCATTATGGTGTCATACAGAGTATTTTCACTGCCGTAAAATTCTTCTGTGCTCTGCCTATTCACCTCTCATAGAGGGAGAATGTTATTTTTCTGTATGTACTTCCATCAGTAACTAACAGGGCGGATAAACTGGGCTTCCATTCTAAGGTGAGGCCAGGCAGGTACCAGGTGAAGGCTGTCCACTGCCAGCCTACCCAAGGCCCCAGGCAGGCAGCAGATCTCAAGGACCACCCTTAGCTGTCTTTCTGTCCTACCCTAGAGCCTAGACCTCCTTCAAGAGGGCCCTGTCTCTTCAGGGACTCTCTTGGTTGGCTCCCACCCTGACTTCTAACTCCTGAGGACTAATAGGTCAAAGAGATTATGAAAGTCCTGTTCTTTCTTTTTGTTCTTCCTAGTTGAAGGGAAAGTAAATGTATCTTTGCTCTTGGTGACTAAGAGGAAGAGTGACCTCCAGGAAATGAGCACTGGAGTTTGGGCTGGCTCTGGCCTAGACCACAGGGAAGTAAGGGAAAGGGGCCTTGAGGCTTACTCATGCCCAGCCCAACTCAGGAGTTTAGGAAAACTGGCAAAATTTCAGGACAAAACTCTGAGCCAGGAATAAAATGCAGATATTTGATTGACTCTATATCTGCATTATATCTCTCAGGAATCTATTCCTCATTAGAGGGCATATTAATGACACACCTGCCATCTGGCATGCCTGATAACATCTGGGTAGGTGGTACTTGGGGCTGGGAGTGGAGCGTGAGTTCGCTGCAGAACCTCCAATGATAAGGCAAGAGTAGCACATTTTCCCTGGACTTTGTGCTGTATGGAGAGAGTCATTCTGCAGCATTAGCAGAGGCTCTTGAAGGTAGTATGGATTTATTCTTAACCTAGGACAGGGCTGGGATTGCTAATGAGCTACAAAGATATTGGCTACTTCAAGGTATTGTTGCTGTTATTAATATTGATAATGATATTAACAATAAGAGGCATAATTAATTGAGTACTTATTACATGCTACTTCTTCTATGAGGAAGATATCCTTAATCTCACTGTACATATGGAGAAACTGAGACACAGAGAAATGAAGCATGGGCCAAAATCACACAGCAAATAATTATCAGAACAAGATTTTTAATCCAAATTATTTTAAATCACCACCCTGGTTGTCCTTTCCTATTTCTGTGTTTCTCAGCTAGTAGGGAGGGATCAGTGTGTTGTTTAGGGAGCTTACCTGCCTCCCTCTTTTAAGGGCAAGCTGACGTGTTAGCTACATCTGGAACCAATGAGGGAGAAGCAGCAAGAGTGAGTTTATGGGATTCCTGTGGTCTACCCACAGTCTCTCAAAGGAACCTGACCATGAGCTGTATATACTGGCTACCTAAAATAAGCCAATTTCTTATACTAGACTGAAGGGTAGGAATATACAGGATGAATATGCAAAAGATGATCCATTGTGGTCTCTACTCTACTCTACTCTAGAGTTAGATAGTCAAAGGCATCTTCCCCTGCCCCAAGGCTAAGTTCCTCCTGGCCTGGGATTCTCAGTGAAATTTAAGTAAACCAATCAAAAGGGTGGAATGAGAGTATTTACCATGGAAGCCTTGAGGCATTTAATGAATAAACAGGTATTTCAAATGAGTGTCTCTCTTAAATGAGGAATCAAGCAGTTTCTTAGGTGGAAGTTAAGGAAAAATTCACAGAATTAGCAAAACTCCAATGGCTCATGAGGAATTTAAAAATAATCTTATCCATGGGACACCATATATCTGAGAATTAGGTTTGTCCAAAAGCAGAAGAGTCTATTTTTCACGGATAAGATATCTTCAGAGACTGCATATGAACCTAGAACCAGTACTCAGGAGATAGCTGACTTTGGGAAAAGATCAACACGCTCAGAGAAAAATCTGGTTGGATATAAAAATACAGACTTATTTTGCAGTTAGGACAGAAAAAATAGAAACATGAAACAAAGCGAGGAGAAAGATATTAAGGTTGGGCAAGAGTCTTAAGGAAGATAGAATTTAAGGGGGGGGGGTGTGTGGTAAGGGAGAGAGAGAGAACAAGCGAGCTTACTATGTGGTAGACATGACACTAGGTGTTGGGGGATGAGAGAGTTCTAAGAGTCTAGGTTGATGCCAAGGTTTCCCACATGGCAAAGGGGATGGATTAAGATGTCATCCATGGAGGTAGGGCAGTCTTGCGAAGCAGTTTCCAGAGGCAGCTGTAGTTACAAAAAGTTGGGGGGTGATTTTTCAGCTGCTGAGAGTAAAGAATGTATTTTTTTTAAGATAGGAATTCTCTAAGATTTGACAGCTACCAACCTAGGCTACAGCGAGTGCAGGAGGCAGACAGAGGAGCTCAGGAGACAGGGATGGGATTTGGTATCCTGTCTGGGCCTTAACAACTTTTTGTGCTGAGACTGAACAACAAAGTTTTCTAAACCATCACGCTGGAAGCTCTTACTCTCAAAATGGTGGTCACTGATTTTTGATGCCTGTGACTGTCAGTGTTGACCGCAGAGGGTAGGTTAAAGATTACTCCAATGTCATAGGCAAGACAGGCAAGGCATGAGAAATCAAATGATCATGGAGATTGGTGGTAGACCACAGTAAGAGTCTATGGGCTGGAAAGTTTGCTTCTTATCTCAGAGACACCCTTTCAGACAACTTTGCACTGGCAATTGTCAAGTTTGGCATGATGCAAAAGGCAGGCCCCCATGGTCATGTAAACTTGCATTACTAAGAGCGTCTATATAGTAGTGAATGTGAGATAGCCAACAATTCATCAATAGAGCAAAACTTAAAAACCTGATACAATTTTTTACTCTAGTCCTTACTATTATTTAATAAACATCCCTCCGGGCTTTTCTCTCCCTCCCTCTTCCACAACTTCTCCTCCTTCTCCATTGCTCCTTCTATTTCTATGCTCAAGCCCTCTGCATTTTGCAGATCAAATGCTCATTTACTTCCATGGCGAATAAGCAGACACATTAAAATATTCCCAGGACACCTATTCACTCCATTTGATTAGAGGTAAAATGTCTGGAATCCAGATTAGCATTGTAGCTATGGAAAAGAATTTCCAGGAAACTCTGACCCAGAGTTTAAAAGTTAATGCATTGGAGCATTCCTCTGAACTATGAAAATGGAAATAATCCCGTCCCCCAGGGATCAAAGAAGATTCAGAACATCCTCACAAAATCATCAAGCTTTCTACAAGATACACACACAATTATGCACGTGATCCCATCATAAGGGGATCTCGGTGGATGTTCTGAATGGAGGCTGAAGAATGAGAATATCATATGCGTTAGCCTTTCCTGGAAGCCTTTTGCTTTTGTTCTTCTGGATGAGCAGCTGCAAAAATACAGCACAAGTCCTACTTCCTCAGCACTAAAATACAGTTTTGAAACAAAAGACAAGAAGACAGAGGGTTGAGCTCTCACCCTGGGTGACCTTCAGGAGAGGGCTCTGTTTGGAATGGCACTAACCTTGGTTCCAGCAGGGATGGGATGTTCTATTACTGACAGGTGAAGCATAGTGTGGGACCTGGGGACAAAGCTGCTGCAGGTTGGAGGGATCAGATCAAGGGTTGTGTCAGGAAGGCAAGTTGGGGTAGATCAGAGACCATGTCAAACTGGGGCAGATATGCGAGGACAGTAAGTCATCCCAATCAGAAGGCAGGCTGAGGCTGGTAAGACCAGGCAGGCGGGGAGTTACTAAACTGATCTCAGAGACTTGGAGTGAGTGCTCTAGGGAGCAGGTGTTTCCCTGGTTTGAGCTCCTCCATGAATTTTTTGGTTTACATTTCTTTAATTTGATTGCCTTTGGATGACTCTTAGTGAAGCCAACTATTCTTAAAGATCCAGGTCTGTTGCAGCAGACAGAAAGGACTCACTGAGTGACCGTGACCTTGACCTTGACACTCCTTTGTATTTGGGTCTAACGAAGAAAAAGGAGAAAAGAAATCAACCTTTGTAGATTACTTATTACGTTTCATGTTTTTTCTCAAGCATTTTCATAAATCTCAAGAAAATGGAAAGTAAGTGTAATTATTCCCACTTCAACACAGGGCAAAACTGAAGATCAAAGAGGTGAAATAGCAAAAAATCAACAGGTATAAGTGGAAAAGTTAGAATCAAGAAACACCAA
The DNA here is from genome assembly GCF_041296265.1 of Equus caballus. Classification (NCBI taxonomy): domain Eukaryota; kingdom Metazoa; phylum Chordata; class Mammalia; order Perissodactyla; family Equidae; genus Equus; species Equus caballus. Next base: position 33,698,185 of record NC_091710.1, on the reverse strand, counting down.
CCTGTTCCGAAGCTCGTGCTCTTTCTTCCCCACCATGTTACTACATTTTCTAGAATAGCAGCTTTCAAACACTACGGTCTCAGGACCCCTTTACATTCTTAAAAGTTATTGAGGACCCAAAACAGCTTTTGTTTATGTGGTTATATATATCAATGTTTGCCGTATTAAAAATTGAGTTCTTAAAATATCTATTTATTCAGTTAAAACAATAAATCCATTATATGTTACTACAAATACTTTAATGAAAAATGACTATATTTTCTTAAGCAAAAAAATAGAAGCGTGACACTTTGCATTTTTGCAAGTCTTTTTAACGTCTGGCTTAAGGGAAGACAGCTGGACCTCCACATCTGCTTCTGCATTCAATCTGTTGTGATATGTTGTTTACGTCGAAGTAGATGAAGAAAATCTGGCCTCACACGGACATGTAATGGAAAAAAGAGGAGTATTTAGCCTTTTCAGATAATTTTGGGTACTTTTCTTTGAAGGATGTTGCAATGTGGACTCTGAAACCATATCAATAAAGATTCCATACTCTGTTACATTAAAATCTGTTTTAAAAATACTTTAAAATGTTTGTTTTAAAATTCTCTCTTGCACTCTGAATGGATCTCTTAGCCGTGCATGATTTTGTAATGCTTTAGTCATTTGAAAATATTGGTTTGCTAACTTATGCCAATGATAGTATTCCTAATGGCCACACATTTGATTATTTACTACCCAAAAGTCCCAATTACGAATATCAACCTGATCTCTTTAGAAAAGTTGAGAATTGGGATGCTGCTAAGCTCAAGGTGGCAGATACAAGTTTTCCAAAATTCAGTTTTCTCTTGAAAGGTCAAATTTTATTACTGGTAACACACCCTGTCAGTTCTCCTGGAAGTGACAGGTTCACGTCTTTCGTTTTTGAGAACATATCCAAGTCTGAATAACCATAGTTTGACTGTCAATCTTTTTTTCCAAGTAAAAATGATGTTTAATGAAAATGCCACCAGTTCAGCTCACAACTCAGTCATACAGGTGCTTTTCTTCAAGACAGCTGTCATCCTAGGTCAGCAGCCGAAGTGCAGATGTGTATGTCTTATGTCACAGGGAATTTTTTTTTTTAAGATTTTATTTTTCCTTTTTCTCCCCAAAGCCCCCTGGTACGTAGTCGTGTATTTTTAGTTGTGGGTCCTTCTAGTTGTGGCATGTGGGACGCTGCCTCAGCATGGCTTGATGAGCAGTGCCATGTGTGCACCTAGGATTTGAACCAGTGAAACCCTGGGCCTCTGAAGCAGAGCATGTGAACTTAACCACTCGGCCGCGGGGCTGGCCCCTAAATAGAAGCTTTTTTTTGTTTTGTTTTTGAGGAAGATTAGCCCTGAGCTAACATCTGGTGCCAATCCTCCTCTTTTTTCTGGGGAAGTCTGGACCTGGGCTAACATCCGTGCCCATCTTCCTCTAATTTATATGTGGGATGCCTACCACAGCATGGCTTGTCAAGCGGTGCCATGTCTGCACCCGGGATCCGAACCGGCAAACCCCGGGCCGCTGAAGTGGAACATGTGAACTTAACCGCTGCGCCACCGGGCCGGCCCCATATATGTATTCAGCTGGGGTTTTTTTGTTTCTGAAGAATATTAGGCCTGAGCTAACATCTGCTGCCAATCCTCCTCTGACTGTTAGGCTTTTGAGTGGGTTTCTTTCTAGACACGGGATTTCTTCTCTTCATTTTTTCTGGAAGTGTTTAATAAGCGTTTTCTTTATGTCATGCTCTGTGGTAGGTGCTCAGAGCAGAGACTGTTCCTGTGCTGAAGCAGCTCAGAGTTTCAGAGAGGAGGGAGAGAAGAAGGAGAGAACATCCCAGAGGGGGAGAGAAACTCTCAAACCTTAACCAGCAAGCAACATCAGAGGGTGAGTTTAATTTGGCTAGGGGTTAAACACAAATGCATGTGTCCATGTAAGCACACGCACACATACACAGCTGATTCCTACTTCTGAGATCTAGAACATTCCATACCTATATGAGGTGAAAATTTTAAAAGGATGGAAATGGCTCCCACCCCTGCACAACCCACATTCTCCCACTGCATGGGACTATGACGATGGGAACCTTGCAAACTGGAGAAGCCGGAAACAATAACCCTTTTTAATTCTAACAGCCATATAAGGAAGATATTATTTCTATTTTACAAATGAGGAAATTGAGGCTTAAAGAGCCCGTTTGCCCTATTTCGTCCCTTTGCTTCAGGCCCAAGCCAACACACAGATGTCACCAACCCCCATAAAGAAAAGTACCTGGCTTCTCAGTCCTGCTCACAGGGCATCCCCAGGCCTGTGCATCACGCCCTTTTTCCTCCTCGCTCTCTGCTTTTGTTCTATTTCGACATCACTCCTACTCTTTGCGGCTGTGTCTTGCATTCCCCAAACACTTGCTCACCTCTTGCAAGTGATGACAGATTTGGTTCCTCTGGTTAAACCCTCTGCGTTATCCCTCAACCTTCGTTTCTTTTCTTTTGGCTTCTTTTCAACCTTTGGGTTTACTGGTTGCGTCTGCTTGTGGTGACCTGGGGTAACCCTCCCATCATCGGGCCACAGCCCCGAGCCCCTAGAGTCGACCTCCCTGTTCAAGGTCCCGATTCTCCATCACTCTCAGGGTCGTATAAGTGCGGGGTTGCTCTGAGAGCGAGGCATCCTTGAATTTTACATCCTACACGCCGTCTTGCATCACCCTAGGCCAGGCCTTGTGAAAATGGGATGCTTAACATCAAGAATTCCCAGGAGGCTTTTTTTTTCCCCTTTTGAGAACTATATTCCTCCGCAATTACTCACCCAGTAGAGGACTTACGGATATAAAATTACCGGAAAGAGCTTGAAATCAGCACAACATTCTCTGAATCATAAACCGGTTTCTCAGGCATTCATAGCTCATCTCTGGCGTCTTTCCTCCTAGTCTATTTTCCTTTCCCCCAAACCAATTTTTCAGTGAGTTTCAGTGAGTCAAGAAGTGTAAATCATTGATTCATATATTGAATTTTTCAAACATTTATGAACCCCTCCTATGTGCCAGGCTTTTTGATTGCTGTTGTTGTCTAATGGCCAATCAATAATTGAACAAGGAGGATTCATAAGTGTGATACAAAAACAGCTTTATTACGTTTTTCCTCCATTCTTAACATGGATTTTCTTTATTGTTGGGTCCCTCTCCTGAGCCTGGATGTATACTTGGGCAGCTCCATGACTTTTTGATCACTCCTCAGTAAAAAAATTTGTGTAATCAATTTAAATAAGATTCAGACATTAGAGCGTCTAGTCCAATATATTACTTAACACTTCAATCTTTATTTCAAAGAAAAACTTTTCCCTCCTTCCCCTGGTTACAGATTAGCTAGCTGCCGTCCATGACTCCTTTGGACCTGAATAAGAAGAGAGATGTGACAAAAGGCTAGCGTTCCCACTTGACTCCACATTCACAGGCCCCGGAAGTTCTTAAGGTGGACTCTGTCATTGCAGGGGTCCTTCCCTTGGCAATGCCCTTCCACAGGGTGGGACCTCTCTCTTAGATGGCTACTCCAGTTCCCCCCAGCTTCTGCCCCAGGCAGCTTGCTCAACAGCATCCTTCTGTTGCAATCTCCTCAGCCTAGGGGCTGGGCCTCCTAATCTGTTACCCATTCCCCTATTGTTGGATGGTTAGGGTGGTTGTTTTCAAGGTTCTGACAGTCTATAGTACCACTACAGTACTATGGTGAAGCGTCAACAAGGAAAAATATTTTGTTACATTGTAAAAACAACAGTTCAGACTTCAAGTCCAGCGTTCTTTTCTTCACAATGATGTGGATTCTCACTTTAACCAATGGCAGTGTGAATTTAAGTCTGTGAATTTATTCCTCTAACTGGCCATCGCCTTTAGTTATAGAATAAACGGCTTTGGTCCCATGAAAGAAATTTCAGGTGTCAGTGAGCAGACTGGGATTGTTCTGCCTGGAGCCCTTACAGTCAGTCAGAGATGCACAGAAATAACCTGTTCGACAGCTTAGGCTTGACAGATGGTGCTGGTTTACAAGTCAAGTTTGCTGCATCTGGCACACTCCTGTTAGGATTAGACTTTGCTCAAGTGTTGTATTAGACAACAGAGAAAAATGCAATGTTTAAGTTTGTTAAGCTTCTGCCCTAAGGGAAAAAGTTGGTACATTAAGGAAAATATTGGTGCAAGACTCCTTATAGACCTATAAAAGACTAAAAGATGGAGGGAGTTAGCTGAGCCCAGGCCTTGGGTCCTCGGGGAACCTTCCCCGAGTGAGTGCTTCTGGACGGGAAGTGCTCCCTCAACTCAAGGTCCTCAGCCTTGTGCTTTTTTCCCTTAGGTCCACAATTGTATGCATCTTCTCCCTAGTTTGCATGTTGTTGTTGTTGGTGGTGGTGATTTAGCACATGTTCCTTTTGCCAAACTTTTATTGAGCGCTAGTTAAGGCAAAGTATTTATCGAATAAATGGTAAGTAAATATGAATAAGACGGTGTTTGCCACTAATAGCTCTGATCTGGTTGAAGAGAAAGATACATGAACAACTGAGCCTAACACAAGTCTGAATTAAACAGTATCAAATAGAGGTGAACGTTACGGCTCAGAGGAGAGAATGATAAATATCCGCAATGGATGGAAAAAGTCTTCCGGAGGAGTTGACGGGAGAACTTTTCTTTGAAGTGTAAGTGCTATTTCTAGAGGTAAATAAGTAAAGGGAAGCATTTCATTTTGAGTAACACAGCATGAGTAAAGGCAAAAAGTATAGTGGTATAATCAGGAAAAGCGGATTGGATTATGAGTTAGACCCAGAGATAGAGTTTGGAAGTAGAGATGCGTTGCCCAATGCAGTAGCCATGAGCCACGTGCGGTCATCGAGAAACTGAAATGTGCTACAACTGTAAAATACCATGTTTTGTAGACTTCACGTGAGAAAAGAATTTTATATTCTTCAATAACTTTTATTTTGATTGAATTTTGAAATGCTACTTTGGATATATTGGGTTAAATAAAATGTACTGTTAAAATTAATTTTACTTATTGCTTTTCACTTTTTTAACGTGGAATTTAATATTACCGATATACCCCATATTACAGTTCAATTAGATAGTGCTGGCTAGGAATTAGAATACAATGAATTTTTAGAGGAGAGTTTGAATATCCCCCTGCAGACAGAGGGAGCCTTGAGGTGTGTTTGAGCAAGTAGCATGTATTGTACTCTTGTATCAATAAAGCATGCTTTCCATATCTTTTATACTCTGATTCCCTATAGGCATTTAACATTTATTTAACAAATGTCTTCCTTGAATACATACACTTTATTTGAGTGATTATTGATCAAAATTACCCTGCAAAGCGCTTTATTATAATTTTTACTTTAATGCATGTTCTTTGCAGAAAATTCAGACAAGCAGAAAGAAGGAATTAAAACTCACCCAGAATCCATCAACCCAGATAGCTACTATAAATATTTTAGTATGTACCCTTTAGGTAGAGGCTCATGCTGAAATGCTGCTCTTAAACAGCTGCCTCAAGTTAATCGTATGATGTATAGTTTCCTATGGAAATAAATTTTGTTCTACACATAATTTTTCTTTCTTTCTTTTTTTTTTTTTTTGGTGAGGAAGATTGTCTCTGAGTTAACATCTGTGCCAATCTTCCTCTATTTCGTATGTGAGACACTGCCACAGCGTGGCTTGACGAGTGGTGTGTAAGTCTGCGCCCAGGATCTTGACCTGCAAACCCCAGGCCGCCAAAATGGAGCACACAAACATGACCAATAAGCCACTGGTTGGCCCCTCTATGCATAATTTTTAATGCCTTTATAGTATTTCATTGTATTGATGTATCCACTTATTACATAATTCCTTATTGTTGGACATTTGTTGCTAATTTTCACTATATAAAACCTTCTCAGTTCTTTATTCCAGTTAAAGTCGAAAAGAAAAGCAGCAAAATTAAAGATATTAACATAGATTTTCATTTCTCCAAAGACATCTAACAAAGCAGGTGCATAGAAATCACCAGCTCCCTTAAGATCCAAGGCTAAATTTGGTAATTAAGCAGCTTTTAAATGTTCCCAGTAGGTACAGCAATCAAAGTGATTCCAGTTAACGAACACACACTCTCTCTCTGTGTGGGTGTGGGTCACACAAATAAGCAGAAGACAATTTTCTCCAGCTGAGCTAGTTCTCCACTCTTTTTGTGGTTACTTTGCAAAAAACTCACAGATTTATATAAAAGTTAGAAATATAGTACAAAGAACTCTTTTCCTAAAAGTTGGAAAGAAACTTTCCCACGTCATGCTAAATCATCACCAGATGGTTTAGCGTCCATTTCTGCAGACAAAGACATTCTCCTATGTAACTAAAATATAATCGTCAAATTCAGGAAATTAACCTAGATATATAACTACCACCTAATCCTCAGATTCTACCCAAGTCTCCAATTGTCTCAACAATGCCCAGTATAGCAAAAGGACTCAGTTCAGAGTCACAGCATGTTTCTTTACCTTCCTTCAGTCTTTCCTTCATTTTCATGACCTTGACACTTTGATGACGTGCCAGCTATTTTGTAGAATGTTTGTCTGAGGTTTCCTCAAGATGGCCTTCCAGTTACACATCTTTGGCAGGAATATCACAGAAGTGACGGGGTGTCTTTCTCATTTCATCCTATCAAGTGACACACGACTTCAATTTGCCCCTCTACTGATGACATTCACTCTGATTGGTCTGCCAAGATTCTCCACTGTAGAGTTACCCTCTTTCCCTTTGTAACTGGCATTTGGGGAGAAGTACTTTGAAACTATGTAAATATTCTGTTCCTCCTCAAACTCTCAAGGTGCTCATTCACTTATTTATTTATATCAGTATGAACTCATTGTTTCCTATTTCATTCAACTTGTTTTAACCTGTTACATTAATATTTATTTTGATGCTCAAATTGTCTCTGATATGGCCAGTGGGAGCTTGCTCAAGCTGGCTTCTGTGTTATTTTAATGCCCTGTCATTGTCTAAACATTTTCCCTTGCTTTCTGGCACAACAAGATATTTCAGACTCAATTTGTACTTGCCCTTCCTTAGCTCTGGAATCAGTGCTTGCTTGCTTGTTTTAGTGGAAAATGGTATCTAGAAGCCAAGATCTGGGTACTAGTGGTGCTCATTGCTATGGGCATGTTGTGCTCCCAGGTCCTCCCAGTGGACAGAGCTAGGGAACATGCACACATATGTACAATGACCTCTATGTTTATTTCTATACCTATCTTATATATCCAAAACTATGAGTTCACCTTGATGCCTCTAATTCCAATCCAACAGCACAGGGTTCATTTTGTTTTTCTTTCCATATTTGTGATGCCCTTCTCTGACAGTGAAAAATTGGGCTCCCATTATTCTTAATATTCATACATGTGATAAATCTCCTTGTATGTACGCAATTTCCATCATTGCTGCCGAGTTCTCTCCCATCACAGCAGTAGCTTCCTCTATCGGTCTGGGCTCTGACACCCTGTGCCAGGTTCTCCTCCCCCTCCTCATCCTGCTTGTGCTCTGACTCCTGATGCTGGGCAGCCCATCTCCCCACCTGATTGCCCTCCTCATGCAGGTTGGTCTCCATCACCATCCCAGGTTGCCCCTCTCTCTATTTGAGCTTTGATACCCCATTCTGCATTACTGTATCCCCCATTTCTCTTCTCATACAGACATCTGCCTGATAGCTTTAGGACTGAATTGTTCAAGAACGGAAGGAAAAGGGAAGGAGAGAGGAAGATCTCCTATTGTAATTTATATTTTAAAAAATCCTCTGTTCCTTTGGACCCAATGGAAATGTACTACCCAATTCAAGGTATAAAAAAATAGCTCTTCTTGATTGATAGATACAATAAGGGTCCTTAAAGCTATCCTTTGAGACTCTCTACTTCTCACTTATCCCTGTTACTCCTGATACACAATATAATTTGTTAAATGAGGTACAGGGAGAAAGTTTAAATTGCCATGAGCAGTAACAGCAAAGGAGAGGACATGTTCAGCCTAAGGGCATTAAAGAAAGGATAATGAGGCAAATATACTCCAGCCTTGAGGAGAGCAAATCTGATATATTCGTTTGATTATTGAGAAGTCACAAAAGAAGACTCATTGTTTAGAATATTTGCAATTTGACTAGATTAAAAAAAAAATAGTAGCCTCTTTGCAGGTTTTCAAGGGTTCCCAGAGCTATTCTGAAAAACCTTTTCCACCTCCGATTCTTCAGGTCATAGACATCCAGCACTGCCTTATTTGCTGTAAGGCTGCACTCGTTGGAATGTGCTTCCTGGGCTCTCTGACCTCAGTAGATAGCTCTATTATTTCACAGGCACAGTCTGGTCAGGGGAAGACATTCTTGCATGTGTCAGAGTAATTAGAGATCACTCTAAGTGCTACATATGCAGTTGTGTCATCCCCATCAAGGGCTGCAAACAGCACCCCTTCCCCCATGTCCCCGTCCCCAGGCATTCCTTCTCAATGCTGAATTCAGAGGGGCTGGCCTGGAGCAGACAGCTCCCCACTGACCAGGTCAATGTCTACAATGCAGGGCCTTTTAAAATTGAGTCTGGTCAAGTTCAGGCATCAATGGATACCAGAATGGGAATCTAAAAATAAACCAAGCAGAGGAAGCTTCAAAGACTTCCTGGAAGGTGGAAGCAGCTAAGGGTTACAGAGGGCAGTGGGATAACTTCCAATGGCCCCATGGAAGCCATCAGGAATTCTTAAATTGCCAGGAATGTCATTGAGCACTGTACATGCTGCCTTGGATGGGGACACAACTGAACATAGTATAATAGTTCTTTAGTGTCAGAATGGAATTGTGCATGTGTGTGAAGGAGGGTGCCCTTGTATCTACTCTCCACTGAGGGTTTGATGTAAGCACACTTCAGGCTTTGATGTCCACAGAGACCAAATCCATCAGGAAATGACTTGTTAGTACTTTATACCTAGTAAATATCGGGTGCCAGATTTGGTGTGCAATTCCACCTGCCTACTATGGTTTTCTTTTTGTCCTGTCATGTCAAACTCAGTATGTCTAACCACACTCAATAGATTTTCCTCACAAAAACTACATGGACTCTGGCCTTTTCTTTTGACAATGGAAATCAAGCAGACTTAAAAACCAAGGACTCACGTTTTCCTCTTCCTTCTCTCTTATTTCTCCTTCCTACCAAGGCCTCTCAGTCACCAAGTCCAGGAAATTCCTTTGCAACATTTTACATCTCAATCTCTGAATTGTCTGCTGCTTGGTTCCTAGTCCAGACACCGTCTCACATTAGACTGCTCTAATTTCGCTTCATTTTTTTAGCAAAATATTTTTGATTTAATTCACAAACATTTACACCTACTTATTAGAGAAATTCTATAAACTGGTAATATAATCAATGGGTTAGATGAGTTAATTCTTTAAAAAACTACAGCTAATAATTAGAATAAAACTGTTTTCTCCATTATATTGTGAAGTGTCATGTACAGTGATATTCTATTGTTAGAATAACAGTTTATACAAATTTGAGAAAATTATCAGACACATTTGCAGGCCAGGTTTTTCTACTCAACAATTCTCTTCATCATCTCAGCCAGTCTGCCTGGGCAAGCTGAACCATAAGAGAAGGTGGGAGGTGAGAGAGAGCTCCAGTGGTCACTGTTTTTTCACCAGATCTTGACTCATATCTTCATACATGTGTTTACATTTAAAGACCACTGTTGTCCATCGTAATAAAATGACCATAGTCTTGCTTTGAATCTGTCAATATTTATCACAAGCAATATAAGGATCATGAGTTCTGATTATAAACTAGCATCTTCCCTTGTAAAATCTGTTTTAGCTTTCCAAGCTAAGTAGCATGTTTGGAAGAAAATGGAGAGAACGAATTATTGGAGGCAAACAAGGCTATCCTAACCACACAAGGAAAATAGCAGAAGCTTCTTCCTTCCCCTCTTTACACAATGCTGAGCATTTATACTGTCAAGAAATATTTAAGAGGTAGAATAAGACTTGGTGATGCAATTGAATAGATGACACAATATAGAAATGAGGTGTTTTTGATTTTGCTTTTATTATTAAAAATAATACTGAATCATCATAACAATACAAACAAATCTGCTTGGAAATCAATCAACCCATCCAAGCACTTAAACTGTGTAATGAAAAATCTTACTCCTTCTAGCTCTGCCATGCCAAGTACCTTCGGAAAAATAACTAGTTTGCCTTCTCATTTGAAGAGCAGACATGATTACATTTGCCACCAGATATTGTTGCCAAGTTCTTCCCGACCCCTGTGAAAAGTTTTAGTGAGATATAAGAAATGAAACATCCTAGAGTGGATAAACAGAATGCTGAAACTACTAAAAAAAGAAATCACTTGATACATTTTAAAAGTTGTCATCAATGCATTTATAAACAAACTACAATAAGCATTTTTATAAGTCACGATGGTATTTTGTTACTAGAGATTAAAGAAATATATCCTTTTTACTTCATTTAAAGATGGTATGTAAAATATAATGGAAATTTTACATAACTGCTTTCATGCTTTTTTTAAAGCTATCTTTATATGTTAGCTAAATGTTTTTGAAGCTTAACTGGTTCATATTCTAAGTCTCCAGAATAAAAATTGCTTTGAACTTTTAGGATACAGTTTTAAATTTAGTTATCACAGTGAACTTTAAGCGTATGATTTTGCTTTCTATTATGAAATGCCTCCTTCATCCAGCCTCATAATAAAAAAAGTCACAGTCCTTAACTCCAATACCAAATAGAATAAATAGGACTATAATTTCACACAGAGAACGAGTGTCAAGGTCAGATTTTAAAAGCCACATGGAGATCAGATTGGCACAAATGAATGTATGCATGTATTGTATTCAATTGAATAGACTCGCGTTATGTATATAGTGTGTGTATATCAATGGGCACTTTAGGGAGGCCATTCTGTTAGGTAAGAATTAGCTGTGGTTGACTGAGTTGCCAGAGAATAGTAAGGTTATTAAATAAACAATATAGTAAGACATTCCACTTACCCCAGATCATAAATGAAATCAGTTGCAGGCTGTTTATGCCTGTGATGTGGAAGGCACAAACTGTATTCTTCTTTTTGCAAGTGTACTGATAAAGAGAAGAGATTCATAATGGCTCCTGCTAGGTTTGCACGTTAAAATTACTCTACAGAAAGAGAAAGACAAAGACAGAAACTGACTAATGGTGTCACGTTCATTGCTCAAGGCACAAAAATTGCAAAGGCTGCCTTGAAACTTCCCCACTAGTTATAGTTATAAAAGAGACAGGTTATCTTCTAGGTCTCTCCTTCCAGCAGGCAGCAGGGTCCATGCAGAGAGAGAATGGCCACAGAGCAAGACAGGCCACAGTACTCATCTTTAATGCAGCCTGTCTGGGACTATGGAAATGCTTTGGTGGACCAGTTCTATAATTCTGCACAGCTCATTTACAGGGCTTACACTGAGAAGGGAATAGTTAAAAGGAATGGGGCCCTCTTTGCAAGGCGAAATCTGAATATACCAAATGGCCAAAGCATCCTAGAGTCTTTGGGTTATATGCTTGCTTGGGAGGAGTTTGCTGAGATGGGCTCTGATGAAGTCAGGTTCTTTTGTTTGTGGGAAATAAAATGGAAGGTCCTGGAAGCCTGAAATGATGGGGTAGGGTCTGGAAGAGGGCATCGGGATAATGGAAATTCACAACCAACTTTCTGATTGGTCAACATCTCTCTTTAAAGAGGTGAAATAACAAATGCAGTGCAGACTTAGGTGTTAGAGAAAAGCGGACTTGCCAAGGCTTCATCACAGAGATATTTAATACGAAGATCCAGGAGCAGAAGAATGAGGTTTGTTTGTTCCCAACCAGGTTTGCTCATTTCTGCCTTCCATTATGATTGGACAGTATCTTGGCCAAAGTCCGTTCCGATTGGTTGAGGCTTATGTACCAACAGTAGCTATTTTGAACATCACCTCCATTGGAATTCTTGTCAGTCCAAGGCCCTTCAAGAGCCAGGGAAGTTCGCAAAACTCTCAGCTGCAATTATTCTGATTTGAAGAGAGAGAAAGAGAGCAAGTTGACCATATATTTTGGACCCAAAGATACAAACAGTGTAGCTATCTTTTTTCTGTATGGAAAATTCAACACTTGCCTCCAGTCGGAGCCAAAGGCAAGAGGGGACAGATCTGAGAGAATACATTGTCTATGGCATGATACTCCTGAAGCAGCCCTGAGGAGTGTTGACTCCGTCTCCTCCCTTCATTTGTAAAGCACTTTCCTTCAGTTTAGCTCTAATGCTTTGCTCCATGCCATACGCTGCCTTTTACTATTGGTTATAGTTTTACAAATGTGTACAATCCTTGAAGATAGGGAGGAACCACATCATATTTTTTGTTGTCTTTGTTTACCATGCCTTGTATATTGCATAATAGTTTGTTGACTGATCAATTAATAGAAATAAACATGGTCTTGTTGAGTGGATTCAGTTCCCTCTAAGCTAAGTAAGACTCCAGAGAAAAAGCTATCTCCCATGTGTCACTCTTACACCTCCTACTTTTTCCTGAAAGATGCAGACTCTGACAACGGCCTCACTTGGCTCCAGTTGCAGCCCCCAGGGTGTGGTTATGTGGTCCTGCAGTGGTTAACCACAGCGCCTACTGTGGGAATGGCTGTGGGGATCGCAACATGGCTGCATATCCAGATTCCAGCAGAATGACTCTGGTTTCCAGGCAGAGAAGTGGGTGGATGATTATATTCTCTGCTTAAACATCTCTAGGGAAAGAAAAAGGACTGACAATCTTCAGTGAGCTATTTCAGTTTCTAATTAATCTTTTGTACAGGAAATTCTTTTTCATGTACAATCAAAATCATTCTGCCATAATTGAAGCCAAAATTGTCTGGTTTTCTTCTTTCTAGAGATGGATCAGAGGTAGGTACTCTCTTGCATTTTATAACTCGTCATGGGTAAAAATACAGGGGAGTCTAGACTGTTTATTTAACGACATTTTATTAAATGAATACGTTACTAAGAACCCCACTTGAAACCCACAGGACATAGAGGGGAAAAAGAGAGCTCATGTCTTGCTGTGAAAGTGTTTTGAATTCACAAAGTGGGGAAGAGAGGTGTCATGGGACAATCTTTTCCTTGACATGGTCTGGGGTGTTCTGTTGTGTTGTTTGGGTAGGTTGTGTCGGGGGTAGGATGGATTTGTTCAGCTGGCTTGGATGTCTGAGGTGGGGATGTGAAAGGGATTAGGTGAGGCTTCTATGTGATAAAGGACAAAGACTCTTACAGCTCCCTCTTCCTTACCTGCCTCTATTGGAAAAAGCATCCAGTCCAACTCTGGCACCAGGCAGCAACTCTTATGCAGACAGGAACCATATGAAATATTTATACAAGATTGTCCGTTGTGTGGAATCTGTGGAAACCAAACCACCCTTCCTATGGGTCAGCTGCCAAAGTCCTGAAATAGCTCTGAGGGCCAGGACCTTTCCATTAGAGTCTTTTGCCTTTCTATGTTGCATACCGCTGGGGGAGGAGAGAGGAGAATGGTTTCACTCCCATCATGCTTCACTGTGTTGTCCTCTTCCAATTTATTACCATTCCTCTTCTTCCTCTCACACCCTTCCACCTGTTTAAACTTGAGAGAAAAACAGGGAAAGAGGAAAGAGGAAGAGGGCACTGGGACAGACCTTCGACTGAGAAGGCAGCTGCCTGCATTACGTGCTATTGGCAGCCCCAAGGCTTTCTGGGGCATCTCCAAATACCTCTTCCAATTGCTGACTGGTAGAAAATTCCACCTTATTCCCTCCCAAGTTCAGACCTCCACCATGGATTTTGTCATTCATTTTGCTTTGTCTTTATGCAATGAACTTTATTCCCCGCCCCCTTGCACAAAAAATTTCCTTAAATAGTTTACCCACATTTTAGAATTATAATAGAAATGTACAACACAACAGTGAGCATTCCTCGAGATTGTGACAATTAGACAAGAAACTAGAGATAAGCTAATCCAGTCCTCTCACTTTTCTATTGAAAGGCTCAGAGGGGTAAAATGATCTACCCCAAATCAGACAAATAATAAGTAGGGGAACCCAAGCCAGAAATTAGTGAAAATGCTTTATGTAAGACTGTCTGTAGGCCATGGTCCTTGCAGGCAATCAATGACCAATAAAAACAACTGTGATGTGACTTTGAAACAAGGTATTAAAACTCTCTCATAATTAAGAATTATGAGGACAAAGATGAGGAAGAGAAGAGTTGCCCCAGGCTCAGGTACTCTCTGAAATGTTAAATCTGCTGAAATCCAAAAGGATATTAATTAAGGGAGCATTACTCTGGGGCGAAAACACCTAGATAGCCATTGTAATAGTCAAGACAAACTTCTGACCTTTCAGTCTGTCAAGTTTTATTGCCATGATTTAAACATTATGGAGCTTGCGCGAACCATTATCTGCATCTCTCTTTGTTATAAGTTACCCGGAGACTGTTTTACAGCATTACCAGAAGAAAAATGCAACATTATGAGAGGAGGATACATACATAGTCTTGTTGGTGCCAAAGGGTTATTTAGTAATGGATAAAAATTCACTCCCCCAGACTACATGTATCCCTATTAGTGCTCCCCCTTACCTCCTGCCACCCTCCGTTCACTGGATTACCCCCCAGTGGCAACGATTAGTCAAAGTTCAAATACCATATGTTGAGAGCCAGGGCACAGACCGTCAGAGATTTTAGAAAACTTCATGTGATTTTTCAGAGATGCAGGATGTTGGAGGAGAATTCTGTTAGTGGTGCTTCTGTCTGTGGAATCCTAATGAGAGTGTTTATTGCTAGCAAATTCTTAAATTACAATATTCTGCTAATAAAAAAGGGCACAAGCGGCAATGAAAGTGAACGGATTCCTCTGATACCGCGCAGTATTAAGAATTACAATAAGGCAATTTATCCTGGGCTTCTTTCACTTTTTAAATGGTTCAGAAATCCTTGAACTTAAAATCCATGTATAAAGATGTCCCATTATCTTAATTATCAGTGGTCATGCTTTTTCATGGAATGCCTTTCATTTCAGAGATGGCGCCTTCTTACTCAGCATCAGCAAATGTTAAGGGACACATTTGAGCTCCTAAACCACTATAATCTAGGCTTCATGGATAATTGAAATCCACATTTTTCCAACTCTCTTTTATCTTTGAGATAATCAGGAGATATTCTCCATGAATTAATTTATCTCCTGGCCAATCACATATTTTCCCATTGCTTCAAATTGGTAATTCTGACTGACGTAGTTTTCATCTCCTTAAGCTCTTCTATCTACCTTGTGGCAGGCGCATGATGACATAAAGAAGGTATCATTTCAGGAGCCAGGGCATATGGGTCCAAGTCTTAACCCTGAAATGTACTAGGGATCTCTGATAAGTCACTTCACCTCTGAGTCTTGTTTCCTTCATCTCTAAAATGAAAGCATTGGATTAGAGAAACTATACAATTTCTTTTAGTTTTAGCATTCATTGCACCTGAAATGGCAAAAAGAAGAGCAGAAAAAGGAAACAAAAAGATCGAGATAGGGCACAATAGAGATATTTAATGCCTGCAGAGTTGTCAGTCAGCAGCACCAGAGAAATCAAACGCTGGCTGCTGGAATCCCTGTGACCTGGAGTGAGAGCACTCACTTCTTTGCTAGGACATGATCTTATTTCATATTAAACATTACAGATCCTTTAAGAGCTAAATTTGGATTAGTCCTAAGGCAAGAATACCATGTTATAATCAGGATCAGATCATAAGTGAATCACAAAGTAAATCACTGTATCTATCTTCTTCCAAGATCTTTTTCTATATTAACCCATGAATTCACATCTCTTTCATTGACCCTTTCTAGACCATCATTTAACTAGGTTTTAAAATAAAGATGAACTAACCTTCCGCAATTGCACACTGTAGTATAAGGTACAATTTAGCTAAGGGCAATTCTTCTAATCATTTAGCGCTCTGGTAAATTGTGCTCATGCATATTGATGCATAAGTGCTCAGGCATTTTACACTAAGAAATCCATACGTAGGCATTTCCATGGTGAATGTCTCATGAAATCAGTTTTCCAAATTAGCTGTATTTCTGACAATCAAACCCAAAATAGAAGGCTTCTTTACAGAATAGGAAGATGGAGCTTAGGGCAGGCGGCATCTAATAGGATCTCAGAATCAGCGCCTTTCTGGGAGCGCAAGAGAGAACTTGCCTTTGGCGTTGGTGAAGAGGGAATACAGCGCATTTCTGTCAATGGCCCTGGAGCCTTGCTATAGTGGAGGTTTTCATTGAGAGGTTGTGACAATTAAAACAAGAATCAGAATGTGGTTCCCTCGAGGCCACTAACTAACCTCCCTTGGATGGGGTCAGAGAGAGGTTGGCAGTTAATTTTGCTTCTCAGCAGGTTATGCAACAGGGAAGATCCAGTCCATTTGCCATTCAGATTCTCAGCAAACCATCCCTACACTGTTGGCAATTACTCTCATGCTCTTTTTGTTTGTTTGTTTTGAGGAAGATTAGCCCTGAGCTAACATCTGCTGCCAATCCTCCTCTTTTTGCTGAGGAAGACTGGCCCTGAGCTAGCATCCGCGCCCATCTTCCTGTACTTTATATGTGGGATGCCTACCACAGCATGCTTTTGCCAAGCGGTGCCATGTCCGCACCCGGGATCCGAACCGAACCGGCGAACTCCGGGCCACCAAAGCGCAACGTGCGAACTTAACCGCTGCGCCACTGGGCCAGCCCCTACTCTCATGCTCCTGAGGGCAGCATGATGCATGAGTGCACATCTAGTTGCACAAACTCAGCAAACGTTTTGAGTACCTGTTTTGTATCAGGCAATGTGTAGGCCCTGAGAGTATTAAGTTATTCATACGTCTTCCTTATCCCTCAAGAGAACTTAGTTTAATCTGGGGTCCACAGAACCTGGAGCAACCGATGCTTGCAGTGAGCCTTAAAGGAGAAGGAAGAGTCAGCCACATGGACAAATCTAGGAAACCTTTCCTAGAGAAACCTAGGAAAGGGCAGAGCCTGGAAAAGCTCCAACTCTGCAGGGAAAGGCAAGCAGGGTGGTATGCGCAGAGCGTGGGTCAGCACGCTTTTTTGATAAAGGGCCGTATAATACATATTTCAGGCTTTGTGGTCCCACAGTACTCAACTCTGTTGCTAGAGGACGAAAGTAACTCTATATGACTTGTCATGGCAGCATTCCAATAAAACTTCATTTCCATACTAGGCAGCTGGTGGTATCTGGCCAAGGAGCCATAGTTTGCTGGCTGCTGAAGAAGCGCATCAGCTGCATGCAGGGCAGAGCAAGCGTGGGGACCGCAAAGGTCAAGGGTCTGTTGTGGCGGGACTCCTTCACCAGGTCAGGCAGCCTGGGTTTGTGGGAAATGAGAAACACTTAAGGCCTGGGCTGCCCATATGAAGCCAAAGGCCAGATGGTCTTAACCTCTTGCTAAAACTTGGAAAGGAAAACCAATGCCAGGCAAAGGCATTGGCCATTTTCTCTCTTCTCACAGAACGCCCAGAGTTCCTCCAAGGCCTTGCCCATACAACTGGCACAACAGGGGATTCCATGCCGGGCCAGGCTCTTTCCTGCCTGTGACTATAAGCACCCGTGTCTCTTTCCAGTTTTCTCCACTTGCCTCTAGAAACAAGGGCATGATGGGATTTTTAATGAGGTTTGTTCAAGAGCAGGGAGAGGGGAACAGGGATTCTAGATAGCACCAGGGATCTTCTCAACAGAATGCATGTATTTTCTTCACTCACATGGAGATTTGGGAAATTACAAGCATTTGTGCAAATATGTTTTCCATTACATTACCATTTCCTGTCTCTATTTGCAAACTCCCACTCTGACCAAATTTGCTATGAACCTGACTGAGAATAATTTGTCTTGTTCCTCTCATTGTGTGAGAATTTGGCCGGCCTTCTGTCACACATTCAAAAACGTACCCTAAGTGAAATAGAATCTGTGCTCTTCTCCTACTCCAGGCGAGAGGTCATCCAGGGCTGCCAGTGCACAGAGGACACAGTAGGGTTAGACCCAACCTACCTAGTTGGGTCTAGGCAACTAGGCAAGTTGGGTCTAACCCTACTTACAGCCAGAGAGAGGGAAAAGGGGAAACCAGTACTACCCCAAGAGCTTTACTTACTTTGTCTCATTCATTGGTCTCGACAACTGTGGGCTAGGCTTCAAAGTTAGGTCGGCACACTTATCTTTTCAGTGTACATTTTTGCTTTTACAAATTAAAACAGTTATTAAATATATGAGTCATTATCGTGAAGATTAAGATAATATCTAAAGGCTATTGGCATGCACTTTCCACAGTATTACTAGAAGTCAGCACTGAATCACAGCCTCCCAGGGATGAAGAAACTTCAAAGGTTATCTAAGCTGAGTGTCAGTATCGGGTAACTGGAGCCTTGCCCAAGCTGATGGGGATGTCATGGTAAGCCTGTGAACTACTCCACCATTGGAAACGTTAAGTGGTGATATGGAGGCAGCCCAAGCTACTGTGGGATTTGAAAAATAGAAACATAGCTGGTAAAGGCACCAATTAAAAATGACCCTTCAGAGCTCTGCAGAAGAGGTAGGAGTTTTCAGCACATGGTTCTTGCGAGAATCTCACTGTTTCATAGCTTGAGATGATTGGGAAGCTAAACAATCAACTTGAAATACCTATGTAGTTTCTCAGACTAATGCCTGAGAAATATTAGCTCTGTGATTGTAAAAGGCTGTCATGGAGACCTACTGTGAGGTCATTTACATCTTGAGGTGGGAACCGCTGACTCCAAGATGAATTCTTTCTTCAGGTACCTCCCAAGTCTTCAACTTGAGCCAAACTGCTGTGGATAGATTGAAAAAAGAGCATGAATATGAGCGTGAAATAAACCCCCAAAATACATGGACATCCACAATAGTGAGGGCTTTCTGAAAGTAGAATCGTGTTTCACAGAATTTGACTTTAGACTTTGAATTTGTACTGTGGCCACTGGAAGATGGTCGCTTCTCCCAAGAAAGAGAGAATGCTCATTAGTTACTGAAGTAAATGCTTCCCCAAATGTCAAGAAAACTCCCATCCTTTAGATTACTAAAAAATAAATGGTCTTCACATACATATAGTTAGATTCAACAATTATGAAATGAAGGCTGTGATGGGTTTATAAGTTTTAACACAACTCTATGCATCAGCTATAAGTCAAAAGTCTCTGCTAATACTAATTAAACCTTTAAGTATTAATCACTTCTCAGTTTCAATGTGACTGTTAGCTATGGAAATATTTAGTCACTGAACTAAAAATACTTAATAGCAAATTCTAAATGTTAAGTCACTTGTTAACTTACTTTTTATCTTATCAATTGTACTTGATAAAAGGATAAATTCATATTAAAAAATGTACACAATCAACAGAAACACTGGACACTCTGCTAAAGTACAAAGAGCCCTCTCCAGCTTTATCTTGAGGATCTCGGAATACAGATGTGAAAAGCATGAACGCGTGTCGTTATAAGGGTCTCAGCAGTTTGTGCTGTGCCACGTCAGAGACAATCAGCCATCCAACCCAGAGATCTTTACAACGGGACTCAGAAGCCATGGGTGGTACCGTGAACTCTGGCCCAGTCCTTTTGGGAAACAGATTTGGACACGCTACTTTCACTTTGTTGTACTAATTTTAGAGATAAATAAAAAATACTGTAAAATTAACATGCCCTGTTTAAGATACAGCAAATGATGCTGCAGGAAACAAAGGATTCCAAGTATAATTGCAGCATGATCACAATTTCCTAAGAGATCTAACTTAGTTCTCACTCAGTGGTGGGATTATAGATGAATTTTTTTCATGCTTTTCTACATTCAACAAACATTACTTTAATAGAAGAAGTATTTTTAAAATGCTCTATTCTTAATAAAGCGTGTAAGGGAAAATAAAAGTTACAAGCATGAGAAACATTTAAACTTGCTAGTAAGTAAAAAGTATAAATTAAAACAATAATGTTATATCATTAAACTGGCTAAAATAAAGAAAACTTACTAAATCCAAATTTTGACAAAGCTGCTTAGGAGCTGACATGTCTAGACATTGCTTTTAACAGTTTAAATTGATAGAATACTTTTAGAGAAGAATCTGCAGTAAATAAAAATGTTCTTAACGTTTGACTAAGTAATTATAACAATAGAAATTTATCTTAAGGAAAAAGTTCAAAAATAAAAAAAATTGGCACAAAACTTTTATTATTTTTAAGAGCAAAACAATGTGGAGAAAACAAAATATAAAATAATAAATTAGTCAACTGTGACATGAAACAATAGAATACTAAGTAGCCATTAAAACATGAATACTATATGAAAATATAAAAATTATTTACCATAATACTAATTTTAAAAAACAAAGTAAAAATATACATTCAATATGATTAAACTGTAAAAATATGTATACTTGTGGCTAAAGGTTAGAAGAAAATCATGAAGAAATTAAAATAATTGTGTTTGAATCATGATTATGGATGAAATTTTCAAAAAAGTTTAACATTTTATTTTATAAAGGAAATTTCTTCTTATAAAGTATTTCAACATGCAATATTCTCTTTACATGAAGTTATTCTAAATATAGTAGATTATATGAGATAGAAACAGGTTTATCACCTCTTTATTTGTATCTTAGATCAGGTAGCTTAGTGTCTCATAACTTGTTCACAACTGTATTCTGAAAATAGAGAAAAATTAGTTTCATGCAATTCAGTCTTGCTAGAATAAAGAGTTTCTTTCTTAAGTATGAGAAGTCTTTTAAGAAGCTACAGTAATCAAACAGTATGATACTGCCATAAGGATGGACATATAGATCAATGAAATAGAATTGAGAGCCCAGAAACATACCCTACACTTAAGATCAATTGATTTTTGACTAGGGTGCCAAGAGCATTCGAGGGGGAAAAATAGTCTTTTCAACATATGGTGCTGGGACAGCTATACGGCCACAAAGAATAACCCCTAACTCACACCATATAAAAAATTAACTCAAAATGGATCAAAGACCCAAAGGTGAGGGCTAAGCCTACAAAACTCTTAGAAGAAAACATAGGAGTAACTCTCCATGACCTAGAATTAGGCAATAGTTTCTTAGATATGACACCATAAGCACAAATGACTAAAGGAACAGTAGATAAATTGGGTTTCATCAACATTAAAAATTGTTGCACTTCGAAGGACATCAAGAATGTGAAGAGGGGGCCGGCCCCATGGCCGAGTGGTTAAGTTTGTGCGCTCCGCTTCTGCAGCCCGGGGTTTCGCCAGTTCAGATCCTGGGCGTGGGAATGGCACTGCTCGTCAGGCCCCGTTGAGGTGGCATCCCACATGCCAAAACTGGAAGCACCCACAACTAAAAATATACAACTCTATACCAGGGGCTTTTGGGGAGAAAAACGAAAAATAAAAACTAACAACAAAAACAAGGAATTTGAAGAGACAATCCACAAAATGGAAGAAAATATTTGCAAATCATTATGTCTGACAAGAGACTTGTATCCAGAATATATAAAGCATTATTACAACTCAACAACGAAAAGACAATGGAATTAAAAAGAGGGGCAAAAGATTTGAATGGTTATTTCTCCAAAGAAGTTATAAAAATGACCAATAAGCATATGAAAAGATGCTCAACAACACTTGTCATTAGGGAAATGCAAATCAAAGCCACATGAGATATCACTTCACACCCATTAGAACAGCTACAACAAAAAACATGGGCAATCACAGGTATTGGCGAGGATGTGGAGAAGTCAGAAACCTCACACACAGTTGGTGGAAATGTAAAATGGTGCAGCCACTGTGGAAAAGTTTGGTAGTTCCTCAAAAAGTTAAGCATGAAGTTACTGTAAGACTGAGCAATTTCACTCCTCGGTGTATACCCAAGAGAACTGAAAACACGTGTTCACATAAAAACTTGTACATGAATATTCATAGCAGCATTATTTGTAATAGCCAAAAAGTGGAAACAACCCAAATGCCCATCCACGAAAGAACAGATACAAACTGTGGCAAATCCACATGATGGAATATTTCTCAGCCATAAAAAGGAGTGAAGTACCAATTCATGCTACAACGTGGATGAACCTTGGAAATATTGTGCTGAGTGAAAGCAGTAAGTCAGAACAGACCCCATATTGGATAATTCCACTTATATGAAGTGTCCAAATTAGGCAAATCCATACCGACAGAAAGCAGATTAATGGTTGCCAGGGAATGGGGGAATAGGGAATGACTGCTTGGTGAGTAAAGGATTTCTTTTTGAGGTGATGAAAACATTCTGGAATTATTTAGCACAACACTGTGAATATACTAGAAACCACTGAACTATATACTTTTTTTTTTTTTTTGGAAGATTAGCCCTGAGCTAACTACTGCCAATCCTCCTCTTTTTGCTGAGGAAGACTGGCCCTGAGCTAACATCCATGCCCATCTTCCTCTACTTTATATGTGGGACGCTGCCACAGCATGGCTTGCCAAGCGATGCCGTGTCTGCACCCAGGATCTGAACTGGTGAACCCCAGGCCACCGAGAAGCAGAACGTGCGAACTTAACCACTGCGCCACCGGGCCGGCCCCTGAACTGTATACTTTAAAATGGTGAATTTTTTTCCCTGCTTTTTCTCCTCAAATCCCCCCAGTGTATATATATATATATAATCTTTAGGTGTGGGTCCTTCTAGTTGTGGCATGTGGGATGCCGCCCCAACATGGCCCGATGAGCGGTGCCATGTCCACGCCCAGGATCCAAACCAGCAGTGAAACCCTGATCCACCGAAGAGGAGGGTGCAAACCCAACCACTCAGACATGGGGCTGGCCCCTAAAATGGTGAATTTTATTTCTATTAAAATAAAAGCTTTGTAAGAACATGAACAGTGCAGGTTTGCATTTTTTTTTAATTTATAAAGAACTGCTAAGTCTCATAATTAAAGAATTTTCATCTTTGAGTATTGCACTGGAGGGTTATTTCATTTCATCTCACTGTTTAAGGCCCAGAAGCTTCTAAATCTACTGTGCTTATAACCAGAGAAGCAGTAGACAAGATCTTCCTCTTGCCCCTGGCAGCCAGGTGTGTGCCTAGACTCAGGCAATTCTTCCACCCAGAACTCTGAATCTTAGGGGTGAGACACGAAGACCCAGGATCAGTTTGTAAATTATTCCCGCAAGTTGCGGCAGCATCAAGAGTCCAACAGGGGCAGCAGCCTGTACTCAGCTGGAGTTCTGTGGCTTAACCTGGGCTCTGGTCCAGCTGTCCAGCTGCCTCTGTTTCTTCCCTGTTTTAATCAGTCCACCCAGAGATAAGCATGATCTCCCACCCAGGAATTTCTTTGTATGTCAAGAGAGATGACACAACACACTCACTAATGAGTATGAATAAAACGTATTTAGTATGTGCAACAAGCTGGGGATTCCCAGGAAGGGAAAGCTTACTCTGCGTCTGATGGGAAGGCGACCAAGGAGTTTGGAGTGGGGCTTGTTCATTCAGGTCCTCTTTTTCATCTTGGTTCCCAGTTCACGGAGCAGAATCCGTGAGATCTCAGAGAGTCTTCCAATAGATTCCTTTTCATATGAAGTTAATCAGACTTGATTTCTGTTGCTTGCAATCAAGGATCTTGGCTGATACCAACAGAGCCAGTCAGCAATTTTGAAAAACTATCACACGCCGTTTCACATTAAACAAACAGACAAACAAACAAGCATAAAAGTTTAATCACAGAAACACCGTGAGCACAATTCTAAAGCAATGAAATGGTTTGTGTAGATTTCCACAAATGACTGTTCCTCTTTCTGCGGTAGTGATTATAGCAAGTCTCAGGCGTCGCAATGTTGGAAGACATCTTTAAAAAGTCCTTTAGTTGATTTGGGGGCACAAAGATGATTCAGATGTATGGAATCCTAGAGCTTGAAGAGGTCCAAGAGATTATCAGAAAAATCCCTTCATTTACCGATGAGGAAACTGCCACCAAGAACAAAACTGCTTTTCCCAGTCATACCGAGTGTTAAGGGAGGATCAGAAAGCAGGCATTCAAATTTATAATCAAGGGAGCCTTTTATCACAGCCCGCAGCTTCTTGGAATTCAATTCAAGAGGTTTTTTCATGCCTTGGTGCTAGGAAGAACAGAATCTCTCTTCACAAAATATAAAAGCTTCATCCTGTATCAATGCCGCAGTGCTCTGCGACTGCCTGGCTCACTTATATAGGCTAATATATTGTTGAAGTCAAGGTCGTAGGCTCAAGTCAGGAATGAGCAGCCAGTTTGGCTCATGTTCCATAGCCCAGTGTCTGGATGTTGGCTGGTCATGGTGTAAGAGTGGGACTCTGCTGGGGAAGCTGGATGAGTGTGTGAATGTGTCAGTGAGATCCATCACCAGTGCTCAGAACACAAGGCATAAGCGTGTTCCCAATGGGGCTGAGATGAAGACAATGTCATCAGCTTTACAAATAAAGGAGGTAACATTAGACCTTTGCTTTAGAAAAGAAAGTACATTTGACAGAAAACAGTCAAGAATTCCTTCCCTTTGCTAAATGGGAAACCTCGTTTGTCTTAGAGGAAATGCGAGGTATTTCTTCACTTGAGAACTGTCCTATTTCTCCTCTGCTCCCTCCTCCAGACCATGCCTGCCCTTTAAAAGGGAGGGGGGAATGGCCCCCAGAATATTCCATTGCCATGGCCCTGCAGTTGCCACAGCCACGCACTAATTTCTTACTGATGGGATAAGTTTGGAAAGAACCAGGAGCACCAAACGAATGCATATAACCGACTTAGCAAATTCAAAACAATGAAAGATGTCACTCTGAGCTGATTAAGAATTAGTTGGAGAAAGAATTGGTTCTTGGAGAATGGGGAGGATTTTTATGGAGAGAAGTGTGTGGGGGGCGTCCCAGTATTGGAGGAAACATTTGGAAACAAAGGTAGGGGAAAACAGTGTGCAAGGCATGCTCTGGGCATCCGAGAGAACCGACTGAAGAGGAAGGTGCATGTAGGAAAGAAGTAGGAGAGGGGTTTGACAAGAGCAGGCTCAGGCCATATTGTGGGGGATTGCAGTGACAGGCTAAGCAGAGTCGTCTTTACTCTGTAGGCAGTGGGAACTATTTGAAGCTTTTTGAGCAGGCGAGGAATGACGGTCGAAGCCGTGTTTAAGGAAGAGGAATCTGACAGCGGTGTGTAGGATGCATTGCAGATGGGTGGCAGGGAGGCTAGAAATCGCATTCGTTCAGGAAAAAGGGAAGAAAAGCGACCTGAAGTCAAAGGGAGGGTTGGTGGTCGAAGATCTGCATCCCGATGGGTCATGGACAGAGAGGGAGGAGAGTTCGCTCTTCTCTGTTAGGAAGCAGCTCTGGTGTCCGAGTCCCAGAAGATGTGACGTTGTCTCAGGCCGAGATACAAAATTTCACTCCTCTCTTCAATGAACCTGGCATCCGAGCGTACCTGATCCAGGAGTGGACAGCCCACTCTGGACCGCACAGTGCTTGGCAATGGTGTGTGCTTAATGAGTCTCTATTAGATGAGAGGTTCTGATTGAAAACAAAGTGAGTTTGGCAGAAAACAACGAAGAGTCCCATGGGTGCCTTGATCTACCCTGCCCAGGACCTACTCAGCCAGATAGGATCTGACATCCTTGAAAGCCAAGTCTCCTTCACAGCAGGATGATGGGCTGAGGGTCTCTACCCTGGGCCCCAGTGAGCCTGGCCTCCCAATCTACTGTTTCCCTATAGATGAAAAGCTGATTGCACCTGTCACCAGGCCACCAGGGCTGCAGGACCTGTCCCAAAGCTCAGTCTCCCCACCCCACTCCCATTGCATGTACTCACACAGCTAGACGGGACTGGGATGGAAAGGACAAGACAGATGAGAGAGACATTCACATTTTATTGTAAAATCTTTTAACTAGACTACACATAGATATTGAGAATCTGGGTCATTCCAGTCCATGTTCATTTCGGTCGACCGGTCAGATTATTTTTACAGATAGATATTTTACAGAATAGATATTTTACAGAACTGATCAAACAGTTGACTATACTGTCTGTACATTTCACATTATGGAAAGACACAGACTCTCCAGCTTCCTAAAAATCTGTAGGAAGAGTTACTCACAGAACCTGGCGTCTTAACCATCACGTTTTGAATAATAATCTTTTTTTCTTTTCTTTTACCGCCTACATGCAACACATTTATGTGTAGCAAGTAAATTTTCCTTGTGACAGAGCTTTATAATCTCTGATTTGTGGGTCCATAAGGCCTATGGGAGAAAATAGGTGTCAGCCTTGACAAAATCAGTAAGGGACAAAATACGAGATAATGAGAATGCAAACATGTTCATGATGTGGCATGTAATTATGGCCAGTGAGTGCTCTGGGGTCAGGAAACAGAACAAGGAGGTCCCAGGTCATTGGATCCCAGATCCCAGAGCAGAAGCAGGGAGACCAGGAGGAGTAGGGTCTACTCTGCAAATCCTTAGCTCCTGAATGAGCAGTGGCCGCAGGATCAGCAGCCACCTCTTTCTGTTTCTCTCCCTCCTTCCCCCTTGTGGCGGGTCCACTAGGGAAAGTTCTCATCGGCACCTCCTCCCCTCAGCCCACCATCGAGAAATTCAAGGGCTTAGGTGGCAAGAGCGTTTCTGGCACGTGTGCGGAGTCAGGGGAAATCATCGGCTGCTTGAGCTTTGCTGGAATGTTCGAGAGGCTGGTTTCATTTGATTAAAAGCTCCGTGCTCCAGGAAAGAAGCCAGGTCAGTGGGGAGCCTGATTACAGGCAGAATCCCATAGGGAAGCAGGAAGACAAGGGAAGGGTCGGGCTCCGCTGCTACCAAACCTAGAGCTGCATTTAACCACAGGGGAGCTCTGAGTCTTTCCAAGCCCAGCCCAGGTCTGAGTTCTCCAGCTGCGCTCTGGGCACAATCCTGTGATCCTTGTGAAAAGCCAAGTAAGAATAGAAGGGTTAAGTTAAATCCTGGGCGATCCTTTCCTGGGGACATAGATAAGGGATTTACTAGGCACTGTCAGAGGAAAAACTGTGCTTGCTAGTCTGTGATATTTTAGGCCCATGCTTTGCATACTCTGTTCTGCACAATGGAGGTGGGTGGCAGGGGAAGGACATTTAGGCAGGGCTCTGCATCCTGCCCTGCCTCAAACAGAACAGCTCCACAGCTGTCCCTGATGTCCCCTGGGCCCTCCCAACCCTTTGAAAGCCAGGTAAAATTGCCTGGGCAAGGAGTTTTTCATTCCGAAGCCTTCCACTCTGTGAAGTCCTCTCTAGGATATCTTCAGTCCCCTGGAGGGCTTACCTTGTCATGGGTCTCCCTGCTGAGTGAGCTCCTGCCTCCTTACAAAGTTCTGCAACACTTTGCTGAAGACCGGACACTAACCTGCTTCTCATTTCCATGGGAAAAAAGTAAACAAAATAAAACCAAAAAGCCTCAGCCATGAGAAGTGCATGTGAGCAGCGCAGACTTTAAGAAAGAGGTGGAAGTTACAAGGAGAGGGTCACAGCGCTCCCAACATGGCAAGAAATCCTAATAGTCTATATTAGACATCTTACTCCATTTCAGTCTCCCTGTTGCTGGGGTCTGCTCTCTTGGCCCTTTACTGAAACAGAGTTAAACATGTCTCTTCCTACCAATGGCTCCTCTCTCCTCTCTCTCCCTTCCTTTCCTTTCCTTTCCTCTCTTCCTTCCTTTCTCTACTCCATCCCTATAGCAACAAACAAATTTCTGCCTAGGCCCCTGGAGTTCCACCATCTAACTTAAGCCATAATCCAGATATTTTTCCAAACGCAAATACAGTTGACACTTTTTTTTTTTTAAAGATTGGCACCTGACCTAACATCTGTTGCCAGTCTTCTTTTTTTTTTTCCTTCTTCTTCTCCCTAAATCTCCCCCAGTACGTAGTTGTATATTCTAGTTGTAGGTCCTTCTGGCTGTGCTATGTGGGACGCCGCCTCAGCATGGCTTGATGAGTGGTGCCATGTCCACGCCTGGGGTCCGAACCAGCGAAATCCTGGGCCGCTGAAGCGGAGTGCATGAACTTAGCCACTTGGCCACAGGACCAGCCCCCAGTTGATGCTTATTGTTCACAGTAGCTCTGTTCTATAAAATCACCCAAACATGGAATTAGCCAGTACTGAATCACTGCTTCTAGGGGAAATATAGGGTTAGGTTCCTGTGAGCCTCTGGTCACAACATTTTTGTCCACCAACCAATTTGTAACTTTGTTTTATGTATGTTTCTACTTAAAGACACATTATTTAAGAGATATCATTGATTCATTAATGATGGAACTCATGGCCAATAGTACTGTAATTTGTGCCTGAACTAAGCTTATCTAAAAGGCATATTTTCTCCGTAAGGCACATCACAGTCTTCTTGTGCTTAGGGACAGTAGACAGCACTTCAGCGCTATGCTTGGGGGCCATTTTAAGCAGCAAAATCTCCATCAAAAAGCATAAAAATGCAAAAAAAATGAAGTGGCACTAAATAAACCTCAAAAAGGACTCTCGTTGATAGTACAAGAACGAGAAGGCGGCCAACCATCACCTTGTTCAACCTCAGCTGGGAATATGCATGTCAGGTGACTTAATTTTTTTGCTGCTGTGCAGATGTCTGTAAATAATTGCAAAATCCCCGCAAGTATTCATTTGGGATTACAAACAAATTTCAGCAAGTAGGTGAATTCTAAAATATGGAATTGGCAGATAATGAGGATCAACTGTATGTCCTTTGCTAAGAAGCATAATGGTGCCAACTGTTAGGATAACAGTTTTTCCATTTTGTAACTTATAGATCGGCCTATGATTTCACTTGAAAAATTGGTTCTGCTGTTTGAAGGAGGGTCAGAAACCATTGCTTTAGGAAACGTGGCCCATGGTTCATTCAAGTTATAACGATCAGTTTTGTCTAGTAACAGAACTGATGACACTTGTCGACCAGGTTGAGTCTTATATCTAAAGAGAGCAAGGTTTGTCCACATGAACAGAACAAAGAGAAGAGTCCAGAAGTGAGGATGTTGCATGAAGTGGGGCAGTTACGCATTACTTTATAGATTCCTCTTTGGTAGAGAAGATAACCTCAAGGTCATGATTTTATTGTCCTGTAGGGCATTAACCAGTTTTGTATCTAATCTAGGAATCTGATGCCAGAATTCTTTTTTTTCCAAAATGCCTATAAGGTGGACCCTAGGAGTCTAACTTTTCCTTTCCTTAAACATGAGAAGCATTCTTCAGACCTTTCAGAATCTCCAAGTATATGCTGCAGATTGTTGCCAACCTTGAGAAGGTCCTGTTGTTTCAATTAAAAGACAAGAACTACTATCATGAACTCAGGTATTAAAAATCAGCGACAGTTTTTCCATCTTGTGCGAAGTTTATCCTGAGGCTCTGGGATCAGCACTGGGTGAAATGCCGTAAACTCAGACTGATGATAGGTTTACTGCAAGAGGTTTTATGGGTTTTGGTGCTACACCAAGTTTCCCAGGTGTGCCGCCACTAACTGCTTTCCCAGCTCCCCTCTGTTCACTTTCAGCCATTAGACATAATTGAAGGATAGATGGGTGCGTGTATACGTGTACATTATTTTCATTTTAGTTATTTGAGTAGCATTTACAAGCATCAGTCTTTTGTGGTCCACAGAGTATGATTCTTGGCCGTGGAAACTGGAGACTGGCTCGTCCTCCAGCAGCCAATCACAGGCATGTGGAGCAGCCATATTTACAGATGGCATTTCAATCACTTAGTTTACACCTTCCTCCACTGTCACCGCCATTTCGACAGAAAGGAGTTACATTTGCTCCCTTTTGCAGAAGGGTGAAAGGCACCCAGGACTTGCCAAGTTCACACAGTCCGTGAGAGCAGCAGCCAGTCCAGGATCAGAAAAAACAAAGAAATGATTGCAGATGTTAATCAAAGTAGAGTTTTGTTTATTTGAGAATTATTTCATAATTTTTTAGTTTGTTAAGGAAAATTATCCCAGACTTAAAAAGAAAGCCAAGTCAAGAACTTGTCCTCTCAATGTCAAATTGGAGCATTGTTTAACGGGGTCATGCAAAGTTAATCTAATTATTTGGGGTGGTGGACTTTAAACTTTGCTTCATGTTGGAAATACCTGGGGATCTTCAGCTAGAGATGCCTGGCTCCTCCTCCTGCACATTCTCACTTAAGGGCGTGGGGTGATGCAATGGGCTGAGTAATGGCCCCCCAAAGACGTCCATGACCCAATCCTCAGAACCTGTGAATATGTTACCTTACATGATAAAGGAGATTTTGCAGATGTGATTAAGGTAAGGATCTTGAGATGGGGAGATTATTCTGGATTATCTAGGTGGACCCAAAGTCATCACATGACCCGTATAAAACAGAGGCAGGAGGATCAGCCTCAGAGAGAGAAGTTGGAAGCAGAGGTCAGAGAAGATACTGTGCTGCTGGCTTTGGAGATGGAGGAAGAAGCCATGGGCCAAAGAGTACAGGTGGCCCCTAAAAGCTAGACAAGGCAAGGAATGGACTCCCCCCAGAGCCTCTGGAGGGAACACAGCCCTGTGAGCCTGTTTTAGACTTCTGACCTCCAGGACTATAAGAGAATAAAGTTGTACTGCTTTAAGCCACAACATTTATGGTAATTTGTTACAATAAGAAACTAGCACAAGTGAGACCTTGGGTGTTAGGATTTAAAAAACTCTCCACAAATGATTCTAATGTGTGACAAAGGTTGGGGACCCAGTGATGTAACAAAATGTGCCTGTGTTTGGCTTTGCCATTATCTACTTGATCAGAGCCAGATACTACTGTGAGGTTACATGGTACTTTATAGATTTCCATTTGGTAGAAATGATAACCTCAAGGTCATGATTTTATTTTTATTTTCTTGTAGGATGGTAACCAGTTTATCTAATCTAGAAATCTTATTTTAGAATTTCTATTTTCTAAGATGCCTATAAATATATAGTTCTTCAAAATGCTTTTGGAACCAACTTTACTATCATACTAATTCCCTCGGTAAGTTGAATACATTTTGACACGTGTTCATTCTATATTTACAGGCATGCCTTGTTTTATCGCATCTTGCTTTATCGTGCTTCACAGATACTGTGTTTTTTACAAATTGAAGGTTTGCAGCAACCCTGCACTGAGCAAGTCTATTGGCACCATTTTTTAAACAGCATTTGCTCACTCCTGTGTCACGTTTTGGTAATTCTCATAATGCTTCAAACTTTTCTTTATTGCTATATTTGTTATGGTGATCTGTGATCAGTGATCTTTAATGTTACTATTGTTAACTGTTTTGGGGCGTCACAAGTGGCGCCCATATAAGATGGCGAACTTAGTCAACAAATGTGTGTGTACTGACTGATCCTCTGACTTGTCTTGTTTCGCCATCTCTCTCCCTCTCTTCTCGTCGGCCTCCCTATTCCCTGAGACACAACAAGATAGAAATTAGGTCGATTATTATTAACCTACGATGGCCTCTAAGTGTTGAAGTGAAAGGAAGTGTCACACATCTCTCACTTTAGATCAAAAGCTAGAAGTGGGGGCTGGCCCAGCTGTGTAGTGGTTAAGTTTGTGCTTGTATGTGACCTGGGGTCCGCAGGTTTGGATCCCAGGCCCGGACCAAGCACTGCTCATCAAGCCGTGCTGTGATGGCATCCCACATAAGCTAGAGGAAGATTGGCAACAGATGTTAACTCAGGGCCAATCCTCCTCACCAAAAACTTTTTGTTTTGTTTTTTACAAAAAACAAAAACACTAGAAGTGATTAAGCTTAGTGAGGAAAGCATGTTAAAAGCCAAGACAGGCAGAAAGCCAGACCTCTTGCTGCAAGCAGTTAGCCAAATTGTGAACGCAAAGGAAAAATTCTTGGAGGAAATTAAAAGTGCCACTTTAGTGAATATGCAAATAAAAAGAAAGTGAAACGGCCTTATTGCTGATATGGAGACAGCTTTAGTGGTCTGGATAGAAGATCAAACCAGCCACAACATTCTCTTAAGCCAAAGCCTGATCCAGACCAAGGCCCCAACTCTCTTCAATTCTGTAAAGGCTGAGAGAAATGGGGAAGCTGCAGAAGAAAAGTTTGGAGCCAGCAGAGTTCGGTTCATGAGGTTTAAGGAAAGAAGCCGTCTCCACAACATAAAAGTGCAGGGTGAGGCAGCAAGTGCTGATGGAGAAGCTGCAGCAAGTTCTCCAGAAGATCCAGCTAAGATTGTTAATGAAGGCGGCTACGCTAAACAACAGATCTGCCAATGTAGATGAAATAGCCTTACGTTGGAAGAAGATGCCATCTAGGACTTTCATAGCTAGAGAGGAGAAGTCAATGCCTGGCTTCAAAGCTTCAAAGGACAGGCTGACTCTCTTGTTAGGGGCTAATGCAGCTGGAGACTCTAAGTTGAAGCCAATGCTCATTGACCATTCCCAAAATCCTAGGGCCCTTAAGAATTATGGGGAATCTCCTCTGCCTGTGCTCTGTAAATGGAACACCAAAGCCTGGATAACAGCACATCTGCTTACAACATAGTTTATTGAATATTTTAAGCCCACTGTTGAGACCTACTGTTCAGAAAAAGAGATTCCTCTCAAAATATTACTGCTCACTGACAATGAACCTGGACACCAAGAGCTCTGTAGGAGATGTACAATGAGATGAGTGTTGTTTTCATGCCTGCTAACATAGCATCCATTCTGCAGCCCGTGGATCAATGAGTAATTTCGACCTTCAAGTCTTATGATTTAAGAAATACATTTCATAAGGCTATGGCTGCCATAGATAGTGATTCCTCTGATGGATCTGGGCAAAGTCAGCTGAAAATCTTCTGGAAGTGATTCATCATTCTAGATGCCATGAAGAACATTTGTGATTCATGAGAAAAGGTTAAAACATCAACATTAACAGGAGTTTGGAAGAAGTTGATTCCAACCCTTAGGGATGACTCTGAGAGATTCAAGATTTCAGTGGAGAAGGTAACTGCTGATGCAGTGGAAATAGCAAGAAAACAAGAATTAGAAGTTGAGCCTGAAGACGTGACTGAACTGCGGCAATCTCATGATAAAACTTTAACAGATGAGGAGTTGCTTCTTATGGATGAGCAAATAAAATTGTTTCTTGAGATGGAATCTACTCCTAGTGAAGATGCTGTGAAGATTATTGAAATGACAACAAAGGATTTAGAATATTAACATAAACTGAGTTGATAAAGCAGTGGTAGAGTTTGAGACGATTGACTCCAATTTTGAAAGAAGTTCTACTGTGGGTAAAATGCTATCAAACAGCATCACATGCCACAGAGAAAACATTTGTGAAAAGAAAAGTGGTTCAATGCAGCAAACTTCATTGTTGTTTTATATTGAGAAATTACCACAGTCTCCCCAGCCTTCAGCAACTACCACCTTGATCAGTCAGCAGCCAGCAACATCAAGGCAAGAACCTCCACCAGCAAAAAGACTCACTGAAGGCTCAGAGGATGGGTAGCATTTTTTAACAATAAAGTATTTTTTAATTAAGGTATGCATTTTTTGAGACATAATGCTATTGCATACTTAATAGAGTATAGTATATTGTAAACATACCTTTTATATGTACTGAGAAACCAAAAAACTCACGTGACTCACTTTACCGTGATTGACGGTGGTCTGGAACTGAACCTATAATGTCTCTGTGGTATGCCTGTGTATGAATGTCATGCTTTTGGGTTTTTTTTAAAGATTGGCACCTGAGCTAACAACTGTGCCAATCTTTTTTTTTTTTCTGCTTTTTCTCCCCAAAGTGCCCCAGCACATAGTTGTATATTTTTAGTTGTGGGTTCTTCTAGTTGTGGCATGTGGGACGCTGCCTCAACATGGCCTGATGAGCAGTGCCATGTCCATGCCCAGGATGCGAAACAATGGAACTCTGGGCCACCGAAGTGGAGCACACAAACTTAACCAATTGGCCATGGGGCCGGCCCCAAGTGTCATGCTTTTTTTTTTTCAGTTGTACCTTGTTTCTTGTCTGTCACCACATAAATGCTCCCCTTCACCCCCTATGCCCACCCTCCACCCCTCTTCCCCTGGTAACCACTAAACCGTTTTCCTTGTCCATGTGCTTGTTCATATTCCACATATGAGTGAAATCATCTGGTGTTTGTTTTTCTCAGTCTGGCTTATTTTGCTTAGCATAATTCCCTCCAGGAATTATGGGATGATTTTGTCTTTTTTATGGCTGAGTAGTATTCCATTGTGTGTGTATATATATATACACCACATCTTTATCCAATCATTGCTTGATGGGCACTTGGATTGTTTCCACATCTTGGCTATTGTGAATAATACTGCAATGAACATAGGGGTGCATATGTTACTTTGGATTGTTGATTTCAAGTTGTTTGGGTAGATATCCCATAGCGGGATAGCTGGGGCATATGGTAGTTCTATTTTTAGTTTTTTGAGGAATCTCCATACTGGTTTTCCATAATGGCTGCACCAATTTGCACTCCCATCAGCAGTGTGTGAAGATTCTCTTCTCTCCACACCCTCTCCAACATTTGTTATTTTTAGTCTTAGTGATTATAGCCATTTTAACAGGCATAAGGTGGTATCTTTGTGTAGTTTTGATTTGCATTTCCCTGATGATTAGTGATGTTGAACATCTTTTCATGTGTTTATTGGCCATCGGTGTATCTTCTTTGGAAAAATGTCTGTTCATATCCTCTGCCCATTTTTTTTAACCAAATATCAAGCATTTATTGAGTTAATTATAGTTTACAATCTTGTGAAATTTCAGTTGTACATTATTGTTTGTCAGTTGTGTTGTAGGTGCACCCCTTCACCCTTTGTGCCCACCCCTCACCCCCCCGAGTGTCATGCTTTTAACTCTTTAAAAAATATTTTTTCAGGGGCCAGCCCCATGGCCAAGTGGTTAAAGTTCCATGCCCTCTGCTTTCACCGTCTGGATTCACAAGTTAGGATCTTGGATGTGGACCTACTCCACTCATCAGCCATGCTGTGGTGGCATCCCATATACAAAATGGAGGAAGATTGGCACAGATGTTAACTCAGGACTAATCTTCCTCAAGCAAGAAAAAAGAAGAGGATTGGCAATAGATGTTAGCTCAGGGAAAATCCTCCTCACACACATACACTATATATATATATATAGTCACATATTTAGTAATAAATATTTGTGAAGAGGCAAAAGGAAATTACATGAGAATACCAATTTTCCCCCTTTGGAAGAGCTTAAAGTAAGGTTGAAGAGTTGCCTCTGAAGTTATGGGGGTAAGGCCAGACCTGTCGCTGTCATGCAGACCATATAGGCTGGAGCTAGGAAAAGCCCACGTCCTGCAGTCACCTTCCTCGTTCTTGGGCTCAGCTGTCAGGCAGGCCTGGCTTTAAATCCTCTCTCTGCTGCATATCTGTTCTTGAGAATATCTTCTTAAAGTCTCAAGTTTTTCATCTGAAAAATTGTGATAAACTACATCATAGCATCATTAGAGGTATTCGATGAGAGATTGCACAGAAGGCAAAGTGCCTGCCACCTGGGTCATAGTCAGTGTAAACACTGCCCAGGCAATTCAGCAGTGCTGCTGGGATCACCCACTTTCTCTACCTCTGACAGTGCCAATGACAGTAGTGATCCCACTGACCATTGCAGGGTGGAGTAGACTATATTAAACGGTCAAAACAGTTAATTAGCTTCTCAGAAAGTCTAACTTTTGGCCAGGTAGAAATTTCAATCCAAGGAAGAACCCGACTCTATCTGCCTTGGTGTACTCAGGCAGCCTGAGGGCTTCTTCAGCCGAGGGCCTACATGTCACACTGGGAAGATGAGCCATTCTTGGCCTCCTTTCTCTTGGAAATTTCTGCCAATCAGGTATTTTCCTCTCACTGATGCTGGCCTGGCTTCAAATTACATGCTGTGGCAGTTAAACGAGAATTAATGGGTTTTGCATTTCTTCCCATAATTATCTCCCAACATGGCTGAAAGGGTGGGCGCTGTGTACAGATGAAAAGACTCTGCAGCATACACTGAGTCAACAGCAGAGGCTGCATTAGTTTACAACTCTCTTTTGCTTGGCTCCAAGTAGCAGTATATCTACACACATACATATACATAGGTCCTCATCAGGGCTGAAGACTTGTGCGCTGCTCAGTCGAGTCTGTGGAACTCTCCCCCGGGGCTGCTGAGGTCGAGGTCCACTTACAAAGGCTTGTACATGGAGCTAGAAGGAAGTCAGAGCCAACAAAGTCAACTGATGAAGAATCTGGAGAGATTGATTTCAGGGACTGAATACCTACTCTGTCAGTTGATCAAACTGTGAGTCAAGAGAGATAGGAATGATAACCATGCGAGGAATTTTGACCAGATAGATAAGCATTCATTTAGGGTCACCCAGGGGTTATGGGGAAAATAAGTGAAACAAGACTCCGTCTATCACTAGGTAGGAGAAAATGAAAATGAACACTTACTACCGCACATGAGGGAGAGCAGCTGCACCTCATTTGGGTAATGCTGTGGGTGATCAGATAGTTTCGTTTACAAGTATAAAAAATTCATTAATTAATTCAGTTGGTCATTTATTCAACAAACATTTCCTGGCAGTCTACCAATACCAGGCAATGTGCTAGGCAAAGATAAGTAAGAAGTATGCCCAACCTCAAGGAGAACCTAGTCTCTGCAATTCACGAAATAAATGCCACCGTGGAGGGATATGCCTAGGATGATGGTGTCATAGGAATGAGTGATATCATGTGAGAGGTTTTTAAAAATTACAATTATCTTACAGAATTTAACGTCTACTTCGATATAGTTCGGTGGCCTTACTTTCAGACATCTAGAAATAAGCTCTTTTTCTCTATTCCAATTTTAGTAGACTCTGACAAATAAGCAATTCATTGATGTGTAAGTGAGTATTTATGTTCCACAGGCAAAATACCGCATAGGGAAAATTTTCTCTGTTTCCCTTGAAAGGTCCCTCCCCCCATCCAGGCCTTAACCAGGAGCAGCTTGGGCCCTGGAAGTACCTGGCCTGTCCCAGAGGGGCCATGAGCTCTGGGAGGTGGTTCCATTGGGCATCTAGAGGCAGGACCCTGATCAGGAGGAAGCTCCTAGGGTGGTCACAGGCTTACACACACAAAGGTGAGCCCTTAGCCTCACTGCTGTGCAATGCCTGGCCACCAAATGCAAGGGAACCCACGGGAGCTGGGCCTCAAAGAGGGAAAAGAGAAAATCTTGAGCTTTTCCTCTACTGTCAGGAACCAGCAGCTGTTTGGTTGCAGCCAGGAGATGCTTTCAAGTGGAGGAAGCAGAATCACCATGTGTAATAGATTTATTTTGTTTCCAGGGAGAAGGTGTGTTAATTATATTATTTGAGGATATTCAATTTTACTATATAAGATAACCTTACACATAGGCTGGATGAAACTCATAAGATGTGTTTAGGTGTTGTCCTAGGTTGAATAGTGCCTACCCTCAAAGTTCATGTTCCCCTGGTACCTGTGGATGTGATCTTATTTGGAAATGGGGTATTTGCAGATGTAACTAGTCAAGATGAAGTCATATTAGATTAGGGTGGGCTCTAAATCCAGTGGCTGGTATCCTTATTAGAAGGCCATGTGAAACACAGGAGACAGAGAAGAAGGCCATATGAAGGCAGAAGCAGAGATTAGAGTGATGTGTCTACAAGCCAAGGAACACCCAGGATTGCCAGCAAGCACCAGAAGCTAGGAGAGGGGCATGGAATAGATTCTCCCTCAGAGCCCACAGAAGGACCCCACCCTGATAAAACTTTGATCTCAGACTTCTGGCCTCCACAAGAGTGAGAGAATAAATTTCTGAGAGGTTAGACACAGATAAAGTTGAGCATGTGTGTGTGCTAAACATAGGTGGAAAAGGATGGAAGGCACAAGGGGTGCCAATATTCATGAATCTCTAAATATACATGAGGCACGTTAGGCAATGAATACTTATGAAGTCTTAAAGTGACTGGTCATTGGTGACATCCACCCATTCTGGTTCCACATATCCGCTGTCCAAAATATGCAGATAAAAGCCATGGCTGCTCAGCAGATCAGTGGTGACCTCCGCCTGTGGCCAGGTATAACTGTCCTACATCTGTCAGATATAATAAGTGTGGGTTGGCCCTAGGTACCTTCTATCTCTTTGTCCAGTTTGCTCAAAGCTCACCTCTGCTCAGCAGGGAAAGCTCCTATGACAGAGGAGAGGGTGAGAGGTGACGGATGAGAGAGAGGAGGCCAGGAGGGAGAGAGGGAAATTAGAATACTGTGTAACCCAGGATTTGGGTAGTGTGGTCCACTCTTCCTGCACCTGATCCTAAGTCTGTTAACAAACTCATCTTTTTCCCTTGCTTCTCAGTGTGCATTTTCAGTAGATTCCATAAACCACATGATGTTAGCATTGTAGTTTGGTCTTGAGCCTTTCTGTTCCATGACTTCAGGGATAGCTTGCCAGGTAGTATATATGGAGGCAACAACGTAATTTCCCATACCTCACCAGGGGGAGAACTTTACCTGATGGTATTTTCTGGAAACTAGTTATTTTTGAGCAAATATTTATTAAAGGTTTACTATGTGCCAGGCACCATCCTAGGTCCCTGCTATACAGTAATGAGCAAAGCAGACTTGGCCCTTCACCTGGTGATTAGAGTCCTGTAAGAAGAAGGGTAACCAATGTGTAATGCAGTGTGATAACTCCCATGACCATGGAAGTGTCCAGCACAATAGAGCACATAGGAGGGGCATATAAACCCAGTCTAGAGCAGTCAGGGAGCACTTCCTGGAGGAAGGATATTCATACTGAGAGAACATGAGCAGATAAGTGGCAGAAGGCATGGAAGAGGGTACTAGGCAGGAGGAACAAAATGAGCAGAGGTCCAGAGGAAAGCAACAGCATGGGAAATTTGTGGAACTGAAAGAAACCCAGTAAGGTCTTGAGCATAGAGAATGAATAGAAAATGGGGAACGATGAGACCGGACAAGTGAGTGGAGAATTTTTGTTATGTATAGAGATTGAACTTGACCCTAAATTGTTGGGAAACCACTGAAGGGTTTTAGACAAGGGAGTGGCATGATGAGATATTTATTTAAGAAAGGTCCCTCTGGCTATTGAGTGGGAAATAGGTTAGTCAGGAATGATAGTGGAGGTGAGGGGACCAATACGAGGATGTGGCAGTGGTCCGGGCAAGACATGGTGGGTAGTGGCTTAGGCAGTGGAAATGAGGATTATTCACAAGATGTTGAGGAGGCAGAATTGATGGATCTTCACGGTTGATTGGACGCGGGAGAGGAGCAAACCAAAGGGCTCCAGTTGAGAGTTAGACATGTGGTCCTGAGACTCAGAAAGAGAACTGGGGCAAACAGATAGATCTGGGTGCCAACAGCTTATTCATAGCTGGAAATGAAAGACATGCTAGTTATTCAGCTTTAAGTAGAGCAGAAAGTCTCAATCAGGGCTGTGGCTTGGTTACAAGGGATCCAAGAACCAGGTACAAATCGACAAATGCACAAAGATTTGTACAGGAGTTCTGGAGAGAGTCCAGCAACACAGTTTACAACAGGAGTGGGCGTGGCAAGAAATGACAAGATCATTGGTGATGAGTGGAGATAATAAGAGGACGGTCAAGGAGGAAGACAATGAGGATCAAAGAGAAAGAGTGGATTATGCATTCCGAATTTAGAATCCATCCTTGTAAGCTCAATTCATACTTGTGGGTGTAAAACATATACTGATAATCTATATTTAATTTAACTATTTAGCACATATGGCTTTTAAAATTTTCATTGTATATTTCACAGATAGTCTCAATGATCCTTTTTAATTACAAATCTCAGTTTGAGAACCATGGAAAAGTACCCTTGAATCAGAAACTCCTAAACCTGAGTCTACCAGAGGTAGCTGAGTATGCCTGAGCACCCCT
This sequence comes from Equus caballus, assembly GCF_041296265.1. Lineage (NCBI taxonomy): Eukaryota > Metazoa > Chordata > Mammalia > Perissodactyla > Equidae > Equus > Equus caballus. Next base: position 33,658,221 of record NC_091710.1, on the reverse strand, counting down.
CACAGTCGCGTGAGTTCCTGCACAGACAGTCTCCCAGATAAGGAGGAATATGGGGTTAACAGACCCGACAGGTGAGTGTGGACTGCTGCCCTTCCATTAACTGCGTAAGAACACCGAGGGGAGGCTAGACCACTCCCAAAGGGACTGGTCCAGAGACTGTTTGGGCCTGACTGTAAAATAGAGCCCTGACACAGACAGGAATGTTCACTGTGTAGCATGTCATGCCCCATAATGGAGATGGAGGCAGCCCTGAACCCAGAACCTTCCGGAGGGTGAAGTAGATATGTAGGAAGGTGAAGGGGGGATACGAAGTCTTTAAGGAGATGACTCTTCCGCATTACAAATGCAGTTTCTGAATTCAGATTCCACTGCACGAGAAGGAGTATGAAAGGGAGCTCGTGTATATTTCCTCCTTACCCAACCCAAGAATTGCTTCTGGAACATATTTTTGGTCTAATAAGCCACATTATGTTTCTCACATAGCACCTAGTATTTGTCTCTTTGTTACTGCTGAAATGGCACACAATAGCCCCCCTTATCTATGGGGACACGTTCCAAGACTCCTGGTGGATGCCTGAAACCATGGATAATACTGAACCCCATACACACTGTTTTTTCCTATACATACATACTTATAATAAAGATTAATTTAGGGGCCAGCCTGGTGGCGCAGCAGTTAAGTTCCCACGTTCCGCTTCTCGGCGGCCTGGGGTTCCACGGTTCGGATCCCCGGTTGGGATCCCCGGTGCAGACCTGGCACCGCTTGGCACGCCATGCTGTGGTAGGCATCCCACTATAAAGCAGAGGAAGATGGGCACGATGTTAGCTCAGGGCCAGGCTTCCTCAGCAAAAAAGAGGAGGACTAGAAGTAGTTAGCTCAGGGCTAATCTTCCTCAAAAAAAAAAAAAGATTAATTTATAAATTAGGCACCGTAAAAGATTAACAACAGTAAATAATAATAAAATAGAATAATTATAACCCTATACTATAAAAAAAAGTTACATAGGTCTTAGCAACCTCAGCATATGATTTTTTTCCTTCCTTATTAAGCTGAGAACTTTTACCTTTTCCCTTAAAGGAAGCACTTTATGACTTCTCTTTGGCATATCCCAAGCATCACTACTCTTGTTCTTTGGGGCCATTATTAAGTAAAGTAAGAGTTACTTGAACACAAGCACTGCGATACCTCGACAGTCAGTCTGATAACCCAGATGGCTACTAAATGTCTAACAAGCGGGTAGCATATTCTGGTGGATACGCCAGACAAAGGGATGATTCATGTCCCAGCCAGGACGTAGCAGGATGGTGAGATTTCATCACACGACTCAGAAGGGCATGCAATTTAAAATTTATAAATTGTTTATTTCTGGGGTTTTCCATTTAATATTTTCAGACTGCAGTGGACGGCAGGTAACTGCAACTGTGGAAAGCAGAACTCCAGATGAGGGGGGAATACTGTATTCTAAATTCAGTCCCTACCCCCTCCCACACAGTTTTTTTTTTAGGACTGATATTTCCAGCTGCTTTATTATTGATAAAATATGAAACATATTTATAACTGTAGAGAGTCCATTACATTATCAAGCTCTCAGGTCCCTGTGTTCAGAACAAAACCCACCCACGGTCTATTGGGTGAAGTCTAGATCAGCCATCTTTCTTCCTTCTCATGACAGTTCCACCATTTCTTGAAAGCCTCTTTCTCTAGTCTCTGCCTCGCTTCTCCAGATGGGAAATGGTTGTTTCCCTCCCTTATTTTCAGGAGAACATTATGAAAATGAAGAATGGCAAAGAACATTTTGAATGTGAAATGATTTAGTTACCTATTAAGGACTTTCTGACTGCAACGACTGCAAAATGCTGCTTCTTTTCCCCAAAACTCCTCACCCCATACACATTTGCTTTTCTGGAAGTTGTTAATAAATAGAGGTGCTATGTGTGGGAGTGTTAGGGTGCAGAGTGGCCCAAAACAAGCATGCTAATTCAGACAACCTCTTCGAGTCCTATCTGAGTCTCTACACTATGATTTTACAGATGTATCTTATTTATACAATACAAATATTTCTGAAAAATTGTCTGGAAATTGAATTTTATAGGTTGAAGCATATTTTAATTATGCTCAATTATCTTGCTTGTTAAAAAAAAATCCTGTAACAAATATTTTGACAAAATGAAGAGTTCTCTAATTTGCATTTTATTTTTACGATGGACTTTAGAATATAAAGAGGGGTTTAGTTATATTGGTAAATGTAATAATCTGTGTGAAAGTATTTTGCAAAGGTAAAAAACCGTTAGTCCAACTAAGACAGTATATTAGTTATCTATTGCTGCATAACAAATTACCCCAAAATCTAGCAGCTTAAAACAACAAATATTACATTTCATAGTTTCTGAGGGGCAAGGGTCTTAGCTTGGTGGTTCTGGTTCAGGATCTCTCATCAAGTTGCAGTCAAGCTGTCAGCTGGGGCTGTAGTCTTCGAAGGCTTAACTGGGACCTCTTTCAAGTTCATTCCCACAGCTGTTGGCCAGAGGCTTCAGTTCCCTCCTATGTGGGACTCTCTATGAGGTTGCTCACAACATGGCTTCCCCCAGAGGGCATATCTATGTGAATGTCTGCATGAGGAAGGGAACAAGCAAGATAGAAGCCAAGTATTTTATAATCTAATCTTGGAAGTAACATTCTATCACTTCTCTATATTCTGTTGGTCACACTGATACAGTGTGGATACAGCAGCATTGCACAAAGGCGTGACTACCAGGTGGCAGGGATCACTGGGGGCCATCTTGAAAGCTGGCTACCGCAGAAAAGAAGTTAAATAGATGAATCTTTCCAAAATCCTGTGGCTTTTTATACATTCATATTAAGATTATAAGCCAATTTTCCCAGTGGGATCTCCAGTTAGCCATGAAAGTCAGAGTCATCAACCTGGGATAAAAAGTAACATTTGATCAACTAGTATAAAAATATATTAAATTGAACTATTTGACCGAGGCACTAAAAAAAGTATCCAATACCAAATTAGTTGTGAGACAGACTAGTATCAGTTTTTCAAAGGAAATATCTGAAAACTGGTCACACAAGTCTTGGATCTCTCACGCAAGAGCTATTCCCACAGATCAGGGGTAGGAAAAGGTCGAGAGAGGGGAATCAGAAAGAATATGGAAGGAGGGTTTGTCAGAGAGAGGGATTTATTGCTTTGAGGCCTATCTAAAGGAGACGGGTAGGAGTCACTTGAATGGAATTGTTTTGAGAGTTTGAAATGTGTTCTCCATGGCTGGAAGGCAAAATGGATACCTGTCTGACTCTGCCCAGGAAATCTGGAAGTCAGGCAAGATGTGCTGGGGAACTGTAGAGCATTTTGTGAAGAAGAATTGCCAGCTAGGGATTGCTCTGAGTCTCCAGAGTCTGCCTGGGCAGAGAACGCATGTTTCCTGTAGAACAGAGAGGGTCCTGGAAGAGACGGAATCATGCTGGATCCATTTGAAATCTAGGTGGAGGCCTACCAGAAGGAGGAGGAGACCACGAGAGGGATTATGGGTGGACTGAACCAATAAAAAAACAAGAGCTGAGCAAGAGGGAGTCAGCTGATGAAACATCATAGCCCATACTACAGGAATTGTAAGGGCACAAAGTGAGGGAATCTCCAAATAACCCATAATGTGGCTTATGAGAGAGTCATGTTCAAATATTTACAGGTCCAGAGAGGGTGAGCCATCTTAGACCAGTCCTAGTTGGATAAGAACTTTCCAGTGCCCCTTGCAACATGGCCTTCTCTCTGTCTGGATCCTTGGTTGACAAGCTGGCAGGGAGAGAGGGGACCGTTACCAGGCAGGAGAAGAAAAGAAGAGCCTTTTCTGTATGTCACACTCCAGCAGCCAGCCAGCTCACGGTAGGTCCCAGTTAGCAGGGGTGGGAGGTGGCAAGGTTTAATGTTAACTCAAGTTTAAGGTTTATTACCTGGAACTAGACATGTTAAATTATTGAAATTATACTTTGTGCCTTACAGTGACTGAAGGACTTTCTTTTACCTAAGAGTGACAACACAGGGCAGAAGGGTAGTCAAGATTTTATCCCAGAGGCAGGGTTATAATGGGACACTAGCAGACAAAATAAAGTTATTTATATGATTATATCACGTGATTTCTTCTTGTTCAATTTCTATGTTTCACTAGCAATTGGCTTTATGTTTGAAACTAGGATCATTTTCCTATGAGGCTCCCTAGGGGAGTTACAGCCAGCATGGACTGTACTGTCACAGGCGAGAGCTTGATGGAAAAAACCAACCAATTAAGAAACAAACAGAACCAAAAGGTCCCTCTTGTCACTTGCCTGTAGGATTGAGGCTGCGATGTCAGTTTTTCCTCAACACCTCGTGATGGGTTCTTGCTCAACCACTTTAAGGCCAAAAGCTTAAAAAGCCATTCAACCACTGGCCCTTCACGTATTTGTTCATTCAATCATTTATTCATCAATAACCTCTTTCAGAGCTCCTACACATGCCTGGAATCCTCCTTTCCACTCCTCAGAAAAAGCGTCTCACCATCTTTCTTATGTAGCTCTTTTCTCTACCTCCAAGCTGCTCCCACGTCCATCAGCGGCACTGAGCCTGGGGGCAGCTTTCCTCTAAGAAATATTTGGATAGGGGTTAGCGAAAGAGGGTAGAATATGTAAATGTGATATGACACAGAAACCTTGGAGGTCTCTGATACTTTCATGCCATATATATAATTATATATGCAGATATATTTTTATGTATGTATAGATATGTATATATACACATCATATATTTATATTTACATATATGTATAGATGTTCTTAGAAGCACAGTTAGGAATAGACGTGCAGTCTGGAAAGTTTACATAAAAAGAATATTTTATATTTTCATAATACTTTACAGAATGTTACCCATTTTTTTCTCCTAAGAAAATCATCCTCTTTCTTTTTACAACCCAACCCTCTCACAAGCCAAAGTTTCATTATCCATGAGTACAAACGAAACTGGATGCTTTAACACTTAGAAAAACGAATGCCTTCTGTTGGATAGGACATTTTAAACAACATCTTTGAGTCTTATGGCTTTTTCTTAGGAAGGTTTTTTCCCATAATTTAAAAAGCTACCTTTTTTGTATATACTTACTTTTATATATTATAATATCCAGATCTTTAAAATATTTGAGGGGCCAGCCAGGTGGCATAGTAGGAAAGTTTGCATGCTCCACTTCAGCAGTCACTTCACAGATTTGGATCCTGGGCATGGACCTACACATGGCTCATCAAGCCGTGCTATGGTGGTGTCCTACATACAAAATAGAGGAAGATTGGCACGGACGTTAACTCAGGGCCAATCTTCCTCACCAAAAAAAAAAGAAGAAGAAGAAGAAGAAAAGAAATTAATTTGAGTGTAGAGTAATAGATAAAGATGCATTGAATCATCATGCCAAACAAATGGGTAACTAAATTTCCCATCACCACATATTGAACAGCCTAGACTCATCCCACTTATTTGAAAGGAAATTTGTAATAAATACTTAATTCCCATGGCTCTGTTCCTTTATTGTGTTTGCCTTTATATCCATGCAGGTATTATACCATTTTATTTATTGTAAGATCAAGGTCAATTTTGATGTCTGATAGCTATCAGTGTTTCCTGAACACCTATTGCCCAAGCTTCTCACCTCAACCAGAATGCTTTCAACTCCTCTCCAAAATGCCCATATGGACCTTCAGCTCAAGCAGGGGACAGCTGGCTTAGCAGCACATTTAGGTTTTTTGTTTGATCGCAAAGTGTTTTTTGGTTGATCTCAAGTTTGCTAATTACTTACAATGCAATGTGGTGGCTGAAACCTAAGGCAACATTAGGCTATATTAATAAGTGAATCATGTGCAGAGGAGGAGAAATTATGGTCACAGGATCTTCAGCCGGAATACATCCGGAGTGCTGGGCTCAGGCTGGGCACCACCCTTGGCAGGAGCATTCCCTGACTAGAATGGAGCCAGAGGATGGCTAGATTCTGAGTCATGTGGGGGAGGAGGCAAGGATGGCTGGTCTAGAGAGGAGAGGACTCGGGGGCTGCTGGTGATTGTCTGCAAGTCTGAAGAGGGATTGGATAAAATTCTCTATTGTCTGGAAGAAAAACATAAGGAAGTTAAAGAAAGCTAGATCTCAGCTCAATGTTGAGAAGAATTTTTTAGAAAAAAGAACGTCCTCAAAATAAAAGGGGTCCATTTGTGAGGTAATGGATGCCTGATATCAAAAATATTTTAAAAGAAATTGTATGCTGTGGAAAGGATTCCTGTTCAGGTAGGAAGATGAACTGGATGCTTCGGTGGGTCTTCTCCATCCACCTGAATTCCCTTTCCCTTCCTTCAAACTTTTCAGTCGTAGTGCTTGTACCCTCTTCCCAATGAATACAGAACCTCTAGTCTATACCAGACACCTGTCATGCGACATTTCTTGAGCTGGCTTTTCCCTTAAGTTGTGATTTAAACTTTTACTCCTGTCTCCTTTGAGTACAAGGATTCTTTTTGAAAAGTCTTATTTCTTTCACAGCTCCTAGCCCAGCCCCTCGCGTTTAAAAGCAGCTTAATACACATTTAGTTGTTGTTCAACAATGTTCTGACTAATGTGTTAAATGTCCTGACTCCAGTCCCCAAGAAATTAATAATGCTCTTTGTCGGGGTTCTGTTTTAGAAATATCCGTTTTTTATGTGACTGCCTCTAAAACATTCATCCTCATTCATTTCCCCCTCTCCATTTCCCTTCCCATTTTTTTTAAAAGAAAGAATAATCTTTGGCAGAAATGAAAGTCTTTTGTGTGTGTGTGTGGTCATGTTTCTAGACAGGAGGGGAACAGATGGCTGAGTTTTGAGGAGACAATTCCAGGCTGCTGAGGCTTAACAAGGCTAATAAAAGGTAATTTACCAAAGACTTAGAGAGTCACGGGGCATTTGAGATTTTTTAAAGCCCCAAACCCACTGCCCTTGCCAACATCTCCCCACTCCTCTCCCTCCCGCCCTTCTATCCTTCCCAAGAACGTGAGGTTGCCAAGCTGCCGCTGATGAGGCTACTCTGAGGCTCCGCTCTCCCAGGCACATTTGCTGGGCTGTCTGGGTAACAGGCTGGGGCACCATTGTCTTTCAGCAAATGGGTTTGGCACCATTCAGCTGCCCAGGCTGTGGCCCTGTGCACCTGGCTGGAATCCCAGAACCCCTGTAGTGAGAGCTACACAGACAGTGTAATGTAGCATTGGCGTCTTTATTTCTCTGTGGGGGTAATGCCTTGTTTGGGTTCTCATTTCGTTTTTCCCCTCCCGAAAGGCCCAGCTTGGTGCTTCCTACATCTGCTCTGTTTCGTTCAGCACTTGTGTCCAAAACCACTTTTTATTCTGTTCCTGATTTTCTTCGAATAGAAAGCTTACAAAATGGCCTCAACTGCTTCTCTAAGACTATGTCGACAAAGACAACCTGGACCTATGTCAGCCACAGTGAGACACCCCTTTGCTACTCCCCTTGGGCTGAGATTTTCACCTCCATGCTCACCCGGCAAAGGACAGTCACCAGTACTGCCAAGAGAAAATGCTTTTTCTCTTGTGCTTTTGTTTTCTTATGTTCAGGAAAGAAATACTGTCAAACGTATGTGACTCATTGCAGACCATCTGGGGGCGGGGGTGCTGGCAAGACCACTGGGAGCCCAGGCTGGCTGAAGGGATGCACCAAGAACCTGCAATGAGACAGAGAGAAAATCATCAGCCACGGGAGGCGCTCACTTCATCTGACCTCTGTTGGTCTTCACTGACGAAAGGTGATAAACGCTGTCTCCTGAGACACAGCCCGGAGACCCAAGGACTGGGGAGGAGTTTGGCTTAATTTAGATTTATGCAAACCCAGCCTCTGAGCTTTCAAATCAGAACAGCAAACACGGCCCCCTTATGACTTTATGTGCCTGGCAATGTGCTATTTGCAGAGGAGGAGAGAGGAGCTTATATTCAGGTACAAAAGAGACAGACAGTTCAGCAGGATGTGAGGATCATTATGAGGGGGTGTGCACAGGAAACTGTAGGTCCTCGCAGGAGGGCACTCAGCTCACCTTCTAGAAGAGGTGATGTCTGAGGTTGGACTGGAGATTGAGTTCCCATCCATCAGGCAAATCAGCAGAGAGGGGATTTCAGGAGCAAAGTCAGAAAACATGAAACAGCATTATCAAAGACCCGGAACCACGATTCAGCATGGTGAGGCAGGCTCCTGCAGGCGATTTGGAATTGTCAGATAGAGCAGCAGGAAATGAAGTTGGAGAATAAAGGCAGGGTCATATCACAAAAGGCCTGCTGTAGTAAATGAAGGGGCTTTAGGTAAAGGGGAGCCACTGAAGGTTTTCAGTGAGGAGGGACAGGATCAGCTTTGCAATTTAGAAAGTTAACTCTGGCAGAAAGATGGATTTTGAGGAGAGAGTGCTGGATGGGGAGAACCCAGGGGCAGGTAAACCACTCAGGAACTCCCATCCCTGACTCTTCTTCTCTCACCACAACCCAGTTGTCCTTCCAGAAATTCTGTTGCCTTTACTTTCAAACTATTTCCAGAATCTGCCTTTTTCTCCACTTCCATTACTACCACCCTGTCCCAGCCACTAGCATCACTCACCTGCCTTATTGCCACAGCATCCTACCTAGTCTCTGTTTCTCTCCGGGTTTCTCTAAGTCTGTTCTCAATGTGGCAGCCAAAATGATCCTTTTAAAACATGTATGAGATTCCATCACTCCTCTGCTCAAAACCTAGCAATGACTCCTGATCCCACTCAGAAAAAGCTGGCGTTCATGTAACAGACTCTGACTTCATTTCTGACCACGGCCCCTAGCTTCCTCCACTCCAGCCGCACTGACCTTCTTGCTGCTTCTTGAACATACCAGCCATGCTCCCATGTCAGGGCCTTTTCCTGGGGCCTCCAGTACTTCCCCCAGGTAACTACATGCCTTGCTACCTTCACATCTTTGCTCAAATCTTATCTTCTCAAGGAGGCTTTTACCAATCACCCCATCTAAAATGGCAAACTGCAGCCTCCCCACGTCAATCCCTCCCAACACTCCTACTCTATTCTTTTTTTTTAATAGTAATTGTTATTTTTAAAATTTGCTATATGACTTACCCATTTATTATGTTTTTTTTATCTGCCTTCTCCTCCCCCCAGTGGAATATAACCTCTTTGAGGGCAGGGATCCTTGTATATTTTGTTTGCTAATTGCATCCCAAGTTCCTAGAATAGGGCCTGGCCTACAGTATAATTTTAACAAATATTTGTTGGATCAATAATTAGCAATAGCTCAAATGAGAGATGATATGGGACTAAACTAAGACAGCGATGTGGGGACAAAGAGGAGAAAGACTTCAGATACATTGCTAGGAGTTCCTGACTGAAAATGCTGGGTAAGAAGAAGGGAATGGTTTGGAATGAATGTCAAGCTTGGATGAACAACTAGGGCAGAGGGCAGCCTGGTATGGGGGAAAGAGAAGATAATAACGAGCCCCTTGCCGGACATTTGGAGATAGGAGTTGGCTGTTGAATACTCAAGTGGAGACCCAGGAGGCAGAATTCAAGCAAAAAACTGACTGAAGAATTCAGAACTGAGGGGTAGAATTTAGAGTCATCGGCATTGGCATATTGACTTGTATATAAGCTGATGGCACCTTAACTCCCTCATAGGACTAGATCTGAGGAGCCAGGAGGACCTGTACCTTCTGTTATATGCACACAGAGGAGAGAGAGGTTCCAAGCACACTTCAGAACTGCATGCCAAGAAGATGGCTAAATTTGTCTATAATTTCAAATGTCCTTCTCCAAGGGTAGTTTTTTCTGAGACACGATCTATAATGTTCCAAGATGAAACAAAGTTAAAGGTGAAACATTCTTGGGGTAATTACATTTTGTTAACTGAAAAGTACTGAACACATGAAGAATAAACTTAATTACCTTGTTTATTTCAGATAATTATCTAAATGTTGCTGACGGGGCAAAGTATCATTTTTCCCTCTAGACAAAAAAACACAACTTGCCCCTGGGAATCTCAGATTTTTTTTTAAGGCATTGTATTAAGGCAAGTAATATTATCTCCCTTTACAGAGGGGGTCAGGTCACAAAAAGGTTAAGGTAATTCCAAGGATTGTACAAAAAGTCAGAGGGCAACTTCTGGAACAAATCTTCAAAATCTTGGATTCCAGGCCGGGGTCTCCCAATTGAGGTCATCTTGGTCATAAAGGCTTAGGCGGATTTATGAGACAATCAGAAGAAAAGTCACAGCAACAATGTTAGATTTCTTGGTTTGAATGTTAATAGTAAACTCTTTTCTCTGATATTTAAACATTCATCTCCTTTGATTTCTGCCTTTTTTTTTTTAAGCCTAAACTCTCTCTTCTATCTGCATGTTCTAATCCTGGATCCTTCTGATTCAGAAGGATTGGGGCAGAGGATGGAGAAGTCTTCCTGCTCTCTCTCTAGTCAGAAAAGGAAGTCTGATTCTTTTTTCTAACAATATGAAGGAGTGGGATCAGAAGCGAGAAACCTGCAATCCTGGGCTAAGGCTCTGGCCCTCAGGAGCTGCAGGTGGCTGGGAATATTGGCCCATTAGGCCCCAGTTTCTTATACAGCAAAATGAGGGAGCTGACCACTATCCTTTGAAGCTGTTTCTTGCTCCAAATGTCTACTTTAAGTGACTAAGTCTATTTGAACGATATATCAAAATGTAGCCAGTTCCATTCAAATTAACCAAAATGAGTAAGTATATTTATATATCTGTGCTATTTTTGTCCACCAGAATCCTGTGGGTCCAATGGTCAGACTAACCACATGGAGTTGCTCCCCAACTGGAGGAAGGAAGAACTGGGGGCAGGGTGTCTGCGGTCATGGCAGGGTCAACATGCAGTAGGGAAGGTTGTTCATCTGGCAAGCGGGCTTTGGGAGGTGTTGGCAGAGAGCCTTGTGGGAAGACTATGTGGTTCGTGTTAGGATTCTTCTCTACGATCCTTCAAATCTCCAGTTCAGCATCACAAAACATAGAGAGGGATTTTATTGCTTGTGGAAAACAGAGAAAGGGTAAAGTTCTATACTCAGGTTTATGTCCAAATTTGACTCAAGGTGGGACACTCCAGAATCCATGGGCTCAGAAATAGAAACAGAGAAAAGCAAAAGGAAGATGGAGAAGTTGTGGCCAGGACTCTGAACTGTTCTAACTCTAGTACAAGAGTCAGAGTCCAGCTTTACCTCAATTCATGATGGGCGAGGTGGCCCTGAATGATATGTAATGATATTTGGGTTACACTAAGAAATATTTTAAGCCAAAAGTTAGACCTCTTTGCCCAAAATACTAATATGATATTATACCCAAGGAACCTTGAACCCTAATTTTAAAGTAAAATTAGGCAAAATAATTAATATTAATGACTACAACTTTGTTCGAATCCAGTACTGAAACAATGAAACATACCATAAGACATCATAAAATCAAATACATGAAGTTATCACAAATGTTTATGTCTATCTACATTTATTGACAAAGAAGAAGCTCACAAGGTAATGTTTAAAGAAGAAAACCAAAACAAAACCCAGATGGCAGAGCAATTCGTGTGAATCTATTTTTAGAATCCATGTGTGTGTGTATTTGCTTGGGAAAAATATCTAGAAGGATTTGCATATGTAATAATAGTGTCTATCTCTGCATGTTGGGATTTCAAATTTTATTTTGTAAATGTTTATCAATATGTTCTAGCCTTTTTTACTATGCTTGTGTTTAGTTTCAAAAAGTTCCTTACGATCTGAAATCAGAGAGTGGAAACCCAGTTGGAGGTGTCTCCTCCTCACTGGCTTCTTCCCAAAGAGGCAGGGAAAACCTTGTCCTAAAAACAAATTGTTCCCGTACCGCTGTCCTCATTAGAACCCAGACTTGATTGCTGAAACCAAAAGGCTACAGCCCACAGCACTGTTCATTGAGAAGACACCAAAACCTACAGCACTGTCCTAAAAGAGTGAGGAGAGGTGACATCTCTGGCCCAGTCCTTCTCTTGCCGCTCTCTCCCCTAAGACTGCAGACCGCCGTGAGAACTAAATTAAGTTCCATGCTCCTCAGTCTCCAAGGAACATCTTGGTTTAGGTGCCCTCCTACCTCAGAATCTGTCCTTCACAGTGAGAGGAGAGGGAGGCAGCAGATGGGGACTGTGGATCAAGTAAGTGTGTGTCCTTGGGGGCCTGTGGAAACATGAAAAATGACGCAGCCTTTCTCATCATGTTCAAACAAAGGATCTGATGTGCAGTGAAGGAAGCCAGGGCTTGGGCTTCGAAGATGTTGGAAGCCCATGGTTTATCAAAAGAAAAAGAACAACTGTGATTGAGGGTCATTTCCAGGCTGCGGGATGGCCAGTAGTCTTCTTGGATGGAAGTTCCATATGGCTCTCTCTTCAAGCAGAGCTAATGCATTTGCAATAGTCAAGGACATTTATCAGCAATCAATCAGGGAACATTTATTGAGCATCTTGGACAGGAAACAGCTCTCTTGTTTAAAACAGTAAGGAAACGCTCCATGGTTTTATCAAAGAAGAACTCCAGAAGAAAATCTCCAAGTAAACAGTGGGGGACGCAGAGGCAGCCTCAACTCTGCCCTCCCCCACCCCGCGGCCTCCAGAAGTTTATTCTTCCCTTAAGAATTTCAATTACTCCTACTATTGTAAAAGCCAATCTTCTTCCTTTAAACTCTTGGTTCAAACTTAGACAAAAATGCCCTTTCCTTGGTTCCCTCAATAAAGCCTAGGCAACCTGACATTGGCAAGAACAACTTTACCAAATATTAACACAGGCAAAAATAATATTTTATAGAAGGTTCACCAGAGAAAAATGGTCATAACGCCCAAGTGGCCGTGATAACTGCTCTGGCCACAGATGGCAAGCACAGCCCTAAAGTCTTCCTACAGAGTCTTTCTCCCTCCTGCTCTCTGCCTGCAGCCTTGGGCCACCACTGGGCATTCCACACTCTGCTTCCCAATTTCTAAGGTCCACAGTTCTCTTAGTTTCCATACTTTATTCCCTAGGAAAGCACGATGTCTCTTTATCTGAGGCCATGACAAGTGTATAATAGTTTGAGGAGTATTAAGGAGCATTAATCTTGCCTCCTGGCCTTTCTCCTCATTTTTAACGTGTTACACAAACTAAAGAAAAAACTCAATTATTTGAAAGAGGACAGTTGACACTTTAAAAAACCTTGGTTCAGGCCAAAATGTAGTCACAAATCCTAACCTCAAATTGTGTAAATACTGTTTTTAAATAGTGGGAATTGAAGTAAATGCAACAAATATTTATTTAATAACTACTATGTGTTAAATAATGTGTAAGATATAGAATATAGAATGTATGAAGATAAGTAAAATGTGGCTTGGTCCTTCAAGAAGTTTACAATCTAATAAAGGGAATTAGACAAATATAGGCTTTGCTACAACATGAGACAGAAAATAAGTACCACAAGAGTTTTTTTTTTTTTTTTGAGTTTTTTTTTCCTTTTTCTCCCCAAAGCCCCCCCGGTACATAGTTGTATATTCTTCGTTGTGGGTCCTTCTAGTTGTGGCACGTGGGACGCTGCCTCAGCGTGGTTTGATGAGCAGTGCCATGTCCACACCCAGGATTCGAACCAACGAAACACTGTGCCTCCTGCAGGGGAGCGCACGAACTTAACCACTCGGCCACGGGGCCGGCCCCCCACAAGAGTTTTTTTTAACTGTGCTGACGTGGCTTAGGGGAGGAAGAAAACACATCCAGTTGGAAGCTGGGGGAAGAGTTCTTAAAGGAATTAGCATTGGAATGAGCACTGAAGGATGAATTGAACAGAAAAGAAAAGCATTTCAAAAAGAAGGAATATTATTAGCCAAGGCCCAATGTTAACAAGCATGGCAGTAGTCAGACCACTGGGTGTGTAAGGGAGATTAATCAAAGAAGATGCTGGAAAGCAGATTCAGAGTAAAGAGTTTGTAGGGGCTGGCTCCGTGGCCGAGTGGTTAAGTTCATGCACTCCGCTTTGGCGGGCCAGGGTTTCCCCAGTTCGGGTCCTGGGTGCAGGCATGGCACTGCTCATTAGGCCATGCTGAGCGGCGTCCCACATGCCACAACTAGAAGGACCCACAACTGGAATATACAGCTATGTACTGTGGGGATTTGGGGAGAAAAAGCAGCAAAAAAAAAAAGAAGAAGAAGAAGAAGAAGATTGGCAACAGTTGTTAGCTCATGTGCCAATCTTTAAAAACAAAAAAGAGTTTGTAGTTAAATCTATAAGTGACAGGAGACTGCTGAAGATTTTTGAGCATTGCAATGCAGTGGTCTGAGCTGTACCTTAGGTAAAATAATTGAACATAAACATATAGGATAGATTGGATGGAGGCAGAGAAGTCAGTTAAGGTCAACTGCAATGGTCTAGGCAAGAGGAAATAAATGTCTAGGCAAGGGAGGTGTCACTGGGCACGAGAGAGGATGGGTGTGAGAGCCCAGGACAGGCAGTGTCTGCGGGACTTGGAAACCATCATTGTACATGGAGGGCAAGAAAGAGTAAGGAATCAACATGACTCCAAGGTCCTGAGAGGCTGGAAGGGTGGTGTAGCCGCCAACCTTGACAGGGAAATCAGGAGGGAGAACCTATTTGGAGTATTAAACTACAAAAGACAAGTCAGTCAAGCAAGCTGACAAAGACCTTTTAAAAGGAACGGAGTCCTGAGACAGTCGATACCATTGCTTTTCTCTTTTTCATTCTATACAGTGTTCAAACACTGATAATTTCCTGGTTACAGTCTCTTCCTTATAGAGAGGGAAGCTGGAATGCCCACTTGCACTTGGCAGTGCCCAAATGTTCTTTCCATCTATGACCCAGGCTTGAGGCTCTCAGGAGACCCCATTCTCTCAGTTCAGCTCCAAGGATCCTCTAGTCAATGAAAAAGGTGAAATGCAGCCTGGAGGTTAGGTAACCAAAGTATGTTAAAGAAGTCATTGATTCAGAGTCTCTTACAAAGACAAATCCACTGGGCAGAAACCTAGCTTTGCAAACAGAGACCCTAAAGTCAGAGTCCAAGCTGAGAAAAGGCCAGCATACAGGATGCTTCAGATTATAGACAAGCCCTCTTGCTCAAGTCTCTTATCCAGAAAATTAGCCCCAGTGCAAATATTACAGAGAAAAACTGTCCTCCCACTGCTCTTCCTACTCTCAGTGACAACCAGGGTACCAGATGGTCAGACATTTGGGGACTTCTCGTTTTTGCAATTACAGCAGAGAAAATAGCCTCTGGGGTGAAACCAAGTCAGTGCAGGTCTCTGTCACGAGCATCTTCTGCTCCAGAATTGCCCTGCGATGACTGTCTCTCTTCTTTGGACTTTGGGCAACCGGCAAGGAGGCTAGTTTCTGCTCAGTGAGCAGCCGATTGTTACATTGCTTCTCCTGCAAAGTGGGGACTCCCTTGTCACCCTGCCAATTTCTGCTGGAAGCCTCCGGACTTAGTGACCATACATCTCAGCGTCCCTGGGGCCGCCCAGGTTTAGGCCTTGATCCCACATCTTTTTTAAGTTAAAAGTTCCATACGGTAAAAACGCAACTCTTAAGTGTTCGGTTCAATGGGTTTTGACTAATGTATCCATCTGTATAAGCAACAACCCAATCAAGATATAGAACATTTCTGTGTCCCCAAAAAATTCCCTCAGACCATTGTCTAGTCAAACCCCCAACCCACACATCCACAGACAACCACTCTTCTAGTTTCTATCACCCTGGATTACTTTTTCCAGATTTTCGAATATAAATGACCTCCATATAAGTGGAATCAAAAACCTGGTGTTCTTTTTTGGTTGGCTTATTTCACCCAACGTAATGTTTTTGAGACTTATCCATATTGTTGTGTGTTCATTCTTTTTTATTGCCGAGTATAGTTTATCATGGATGGACGTGTGGGTTGTTTCCAGTTTGTGGAAATTATGTTTAAAGCTGCTGTAAACGTTCTTGTACAGTCTTTTTGAAGGCACATCTTTCATTTCTCCTAGATATATACTTAAGAGTGGAATTACTGATCATAGGGGAGGTGTAGGTTTAAGTTTTTTTGAGCAGCTGCCAGTTTTCCAAAGTGAGGGTCTCATTTTATATGCTTACCGGCAATATATGAGTTGTAGTTAATCTACATCTTAGCCAGTATTTGGTGTTAGCAGTTTTTCAATTTTAGCCATTCCAGCGTGTGTGAAGCAGCATCTCATTATAGCTTTAACTTGCATTTCCCTGAAGACTAATGATGTTACATTATTTTATGTGCTTATTGATCATTTACATATCTTTTTTTAATAAAATATGTGTTTAGCTTTTGCCCCCTTTTTTTTAATTGGATTGTTTGTCTTTGTCATGGATATGTAGAAGTCTGTTACATATTATTGATTCCAATTCCTTTTGAGATATCAATGTATTGAAAATATTGTCTCCCAGTCTGTGACTTGAGTTTTCATTTTCTTAATATTGTCTTTCCAGAAGTAGAGGGTGTTCTTTTAAAAATTTTTATTTTGAAATAGAAACTCACAGAAAGTAGCAAAGATAGTACAGAGAGATCCTCTGTACACTTCACCCAGCTTCTCTCAATGATTGCATCTTATGTGACTATAGCGCAATGTAAAACAGGAAATTGACATTGCTACAGTGTGCATGTAGAGTTCTGTGCCTGTTTATCACAAATATAGATTCCTGTAACCATCATCACGGTCAAGATGCAGAACTGTCATGTCACCACACAGTTCCCCCTCATGCTACCCTTTTATAGTCATATCCATCACCCCCCTATTCCTAACCCTTGGCAACCACTAATTTGTTCTCCACCTTTATAAATTTTTCATGCTGAAAATGCTATATAAATCAAATCATGCAGTGTATGACCTTATGAAATTGGATTTTTTCACTCAGCATAATGTCCTTGAAATCCATCCAAGTCATTGTCTGCATCAATAGTTCATTCTCAGTAATATTTCATCGTATTGATGTACCACAGTTGAAGCTTTTGAAGGACATTTTGGTTGTTTCCACTTTTTGGCCATACAAAAAAAGCTGCTATCAACATCTGTGTACAGATTTTTCTGTGGAGATAAGTATTCATGTCTCGTGTTTAGTTTGTAAAGAAACAGCCAAACTGATTTCCAAAGTGACTGCACCATTTTACATTCGCACTAGCAGTGTATAAGCAATTCAGTTTCTTCACATCCTCGCCAGCATTTGATATTGTCACTATTTTTTTTGGTGAGGCAGATTGGCCCTGAGCTAACACCTGTTGCCAATCTTCCTCGTTTTTTTGTTTTCTCCCCAAAGCCCCAGTACATAGTTGTATAGCCTAGTTGTAGGTCCTTCTAGCTCTTCTCTGTGGGATGCTGCCACAGCATGGCTTGATGAGTGGTGTGTAGGGCCATGCCCAGGATCGGAACCAGCAAACTCCAGGCCAACGAAGCAGAGCCTGCGAACTTAACCACTTGGCTATGGGGCCAGCCCCGTCACTACTTTTTATTTTAGCTGTTCTAATAGATGTATAGTGATCTGATACACCTAGAGGCTAGTGATCTTAAACACCTTTTCATGTGCTTATTTGCCATTTGTCTATTTTTTTATGATTTGCAAATATTTTCTTCCACTTTGTAGCTTGTATTTCCATCTTCTCAACAGTCTTTCACAGAGCAAATTTTTGTTTGTTTTGAGGAAGATTAGCCCTGAGCTAACATCTGCTGCCAATCCTCCTCTTTTTGCTGGGGAAGACTGGTCCTGAGCTAACATCCGTGCCCATCTTCCTCCACTTTATATGTGGGATGCCCACCACAGCATGGCTTACCAAGCTGTGCCATGTCTGCGCCCAGGATCCAAACCAGTAAATCCCGGGCCACTGAAGCAGAACGTGCGCACTTAACCACTGTGCCACCAGGCCGGCCCTGAGCAAACATTTTTAATCTTGATAAATATTAATTTATCAATTTTTTATTTTATGGATCTTGCCTTTGGTGTCATGTCTAAGAACTCTTCACCAGTCCCAGGTCCTGATGATTTTCTCCTATGTTTTCTTTCAAAAGTTTTATGGTTTTATGTTCTACATTTAAATCTGTGATCCATTTTGTGTTAATTTTTATGTAAGAGGTAATGGGAGAAATAGGGAGTTACTGTTTAATGAATACAGGGTATTAGCTTGGGAAGGTGAAAAAGTTCTGGAGATGAATGGTGGAGATGGCTGCACAACAATGTGAATGTACTTAATACCATAGAACTGTGCACTCCAGAAATAGTTAAACTGGTAGGTTTTATGTTATGTACATTTAACCACAATTTAAAAAATAAAATGATCCTAAAAGCGTGGGTATATTTTTGGATTTCTATTCTATTTGTCTATTTATCTATCCTTATGCTGATATCACATTCTCTTGATAACTGTATAAAATGTTTTTGATTAAAATAAGTATTATTATAGGTAGTATTAAACATGAGCCTTCTAACTTGTCCTTTTTTCCATGGTAGTTTTGGCTTTTTTTAGATCCTTTGCATTTCCATATGTATTTTTAAATCAACTTGTTAATTTCTACCAAAAAGAAGACTTGTTGGAATTTTGGTTGAACTTGAGATGAATCTTAGATCAGCTTGGGAAGAACTGGCATCTTTTTCAAACCATAAATGTGATATATATCTCCATTTATTAGGTCTTGCTTAATTTTTATCAGCAATGTTTTGTAGTTTTCAATATAGTGATATATCTTTTGTTGAATTTATTCCTCAGTATTTTTTCATTTTGATGCTATTGTAAATGGAATTATTTTCCAGTTGCTTACTATTAGTATTTAGAAATATAAGTAATTTTTGTATAGTCATCTTATATCCCTCAATCTTACCATATTAGTCTGAGTTTTCCAGAGAAACAGAACCAATGGTATACACAGACAGATTTCTTACAAGGAATTGGCTTATGTCATTACGGAAGCTGAGAAGCCTCAAGACCTGCAGTCAGCAAGCTGGAGACCCGAAAGACCTGACAGTGTAGTTCCAGTATGAAGATCTAAAAGCTCGGAGAGCCAATGGTGTACGTTCCAGTCTGAGTCCATGTCTGAAGGCAGGGGAAGGATGATGTCCAGCTCAAAGACAGCCTGGCAGAGAAAGAGAATTCAATCTTACTCCACCTTTTTGCTCTATTCAGGCCTTCAGTGACTTGGATGAGGCCCACCCACCTTGTTGAGGGCAATCTGCTTTACATAGTCGACTGATTTAAACATTAATCTCATTCAGAAACACCCTCGCAGACACACTCAGAATGACATTTAACCAAATATCTGGGCACCTTGTGGCCCAGTCATGTTGACACACAATGTTAACCATCATACTTACTAAATTCACTAAGTAATCGTTTCGTTGATTCCTTAGAACTTTATACATAAATAATTATATGATCTGTGATTACAATTACTTTATTTTTCCTTTCCAATCTGTATGCCTTTTGTTTGTTTTCTTACTTTATTGCTTTAGCTAGGAACTCTAATACAACATTGAATAGATAATAGACATCCTTGTTTTCAATCTCAGGGAGAAAATATATTATATTTTCACTTAAGTGTGATGTTATTGGCATACTTTCTTTATCATACCCTTTATAAGACTGAGGAAGTGCCTTTATATTCCTGATTTGCTAAGAGTTTTAGTCATAAATAGACGCCGAATTTGGTCAAATGCTTTTTCTGCATTTATTGAGATGACCATATGGTTTCTCTCTTTGCAGGTGAATTACATTGATAATGTTCAAATTCTAACTCACTAGCATATTATTAAGAGTTTCCTTTTTAGTCTCAAAAGTGTCTCTCTCTTTTCTTTGTTTAAAACAAATTATCTGGTTACCTTTCTAGATTTTTCTCTCAGTTTTACCTTAACCAGTGGGCCTCTCAATTTGGAGCTTTTGGAATCTGCTATTCCTGGTAAATATGCGTAGCTTTGTCAGACAGCCTAAGGGTTTGGAGGCCTCCCTGATATTAGTGGGTAGGTTGGAAATTTGGGAACCTAAGTAATTTCTTACTCAATGAGATATCAAAATATGCAGATTTCTAAGTCCTACCCTTAGCAAGCTCTTCTAGTGCAACCACTGGCTGGTCTTTAGGTCCACACAGAAGATCCAGAATGTGGGCCACCAGAGAGAGTTAGCACTTATCTTTTCTCTAGCCCCATTGCTCCCCACCCTGTACACTGAAGAACCAGATGGCAACAAACTGAAACCTGGAGCTCTAAAGCTAAAGTGGCTGAGTTAAGTGATAAAAGAAAGACCTTTTATATTTAAACAGTATAATTAACTAAAATATTTAGGGGAATACTCCAGAACTGGAGTCAAAAGTGTCTCTTGGAAGTTTTCACTGTGATCTGGTAGTACTTTAGAGGTGAAGCCAAATCCTTTGAGAATTGCTTCCCCCCCCCACCCCCAGTTTTATTGAGAAATAATTATATATATATAATTATATATCTATATAATTGAACTGTATAAGTTCAAGGTGTACAGCATAATGATTTGACTTACATATATCGTGAAATGATAACCACAATAAGTTTAGTTAACATCCGTCATCTCATATAGATACAAAAAAGAGGAAAATAAAATTTATTTTCCTTAGGATTTACTCTCTTAACAACTTTCATATATATCATACAGCAGTGTTAACTATAGTCACCATGCAGTACATTACATCTCTAGCACTTATTCATCATATAACTGGAAGTTTGTGCCTTTTGACTACATTTATCCAATTCTCCCACTGCATACCCCTTTGGTAACCACAAATCTGATCTCTTTTTCTATGAGTTTGATTTTTCTGTTTTGTTTTCATTCCACATGTAAGTGAAATCATACAATATTTATCTTTCTTTGTCTGGCTTATTTCACTTAGCATTATGCCCTCAAGTTCCATCCATGTTGTTGCAAATGGCAGGACTTCCTCCTTTTTTATGGCTGAATAATACTCCATTGTATGTATATACACACATTTGTATAGTCATGTGCCACATAATGACGTTTCAGTCAACGATGGACCATATATACAATGGTGTACCACATAACCTAGGTGTGTAGTAGGCTATACCATCTAGGTTTGCATAAGTACACTCTCTGATGCTCACACAATGACAAAATTGCCTAATCACTCATCGCCTAAGTATGCTCTCAGAACATATTCCCATTGTCAAGCAATGCATGACTGTATCTACCACAACTTCTTTATCCATTCACTCATCAGTGGACACTTAGGCTGCTTCCATGTCTCGGCTATTGTAAATAATGCTGCTATGAATATGGGGGTGCAGCTATCTCTTTGATACAGTGTTTTCACTTCCTTCAGATATATTCCCAGAAGTGGAAATGCTAAATCATTTGGTAGTTCTATTTTTAATTTTTTGAGGAACATACATACTATTTTCCATAGTGGCTGTGCCAATTTACAATCTCACCAACAATGCACAAGGCTTCGCTTGAGAATAGGTTTTAAATACCACCTAAAATTAATATGAATAGGAACTAATTTCATAGAGCAAAGGGCAATGGCATTTGAATACTATCTTTAAATGGAAGCTTCTTTAGACTGGGATTTCACAGACCTGGTTTCTAATCTCAGCTTTGTTACTACCTTGGTGTAGGATCCTAGATAAGTCATGCCACATATAATAATAATAATAATAGTAATGGCTGCTGACATTTATGTTGACATATACTAGATATTTTACATATGTTATTTCACTAGTATAAAAGAGGAAAAATTGCCAGAGTGAATCTAAGATAGAAATTCAAGAGTGGAGATAAGAAATATCCAAAAATAGTAGCTGTCACTGTGATACAGACTTGTCACAAAGTGTCTCACTGAACCTTCACAACATCCCCATGAGGTGGGCTCTATTACCCCAAGAAAGCGACACTCAGACAGGTTACCTTGCCCAAGGCCAGGCAGCTGGCAAACGGCAGGGCTGAGATTCAAATCTAGGCAATCCGATCCCAAACTTTTTGTTTTTAATCTTGATGCTCAACCACCCATGTCCAGACATGGAAAGCAGATAGGCAGAAAAAATATAAACTTCTCATAGGAGCAGGATCACAGGGATACAGACTCAGGAACTATCTAGAATTCTTATTACTTTAACCCCTCACCTCACAGCTACCACTTATTAGGCACTAATAGAGGAAGAATTTTCCTGAAACACTTCACATGCATTTCTATTTTTACTCGCAAAACTGGCTCTTGCCATTGTCTGGTCTTACCTTACTGGCTCTGTAACGTTGCTTCAGAGTCCTCTCCGGCCCATCTTGGTGTGGATGCCCCTTTCCGATGCTCAGTGACTTGGGATTTAGCACATTGGCAAAGTTTCCCTGCTTTGCTCACTCCTGGGTTTCTGAGAACCTGTTCCTTTCACTGAGGGCAATCTAATCCAATCCCTGGTCCTGGTAACCCTGACCACTTGACTGGCCAACCCTCAGCTCTCATCGGAGGTGAGTGAGGAATACAATGACAGTCTGCACCACCATCTGCAGGAGCGCATGACGGAATGTTTTTAAACCTGGACTAAGCATTCTGAACTATGTACAATGAATTTGTGCTTCCTCCTACACCAGCTATGGAGTGGAACCCAGTGAAAACCTGCCCTCGGTCACTACCAGGTGGGACAGCAGTCAAAGATCAAAGTCATTCTAAGAAAGCAGAGCACACTAAAATAATGTTATGTGCCAGGAGTCAGGAGACAGTCGGAGCCCCAGGTTTAGATAAGAATCAAAATTCAGGTCTTGAGTTCAAGTCATGACTGATTCAATTTTATATTGATAGACAATGTAATTATGTGAAAACCCAGAGCCAGAAGCAGGGACAAGTAGGAACCCAGGGCAACAGCTCTGAATGGGGAATAACCATGTTTTGTTTTTAATTAACTATTTCCCTCAGTGGGTGACAAAGAAAAGAGAACGTGAAAGTACTCAGTGCACTGGAGGTGGAGAACCCCTGGGCTGGGACTTTCACGCCATTTCGTCTCTGATGTAAATTTTATGATCTTACCACATGGTGTGATTATGGATTCTTGAAGGTCCCTGATAATGGTCTGCAAACCCTCCCTGTAAGCTGAAGCTGTGGATGGAATACCATCCCAGAAGCAGCCATTTTTATGATTTCTATATATTATTTGGGCATTCTTCAGACTCTGGTCCTTCAAGCAGCACGCCTGAGTCTCATTTTCACAGGAAATTCCTCTGACGTGTTTGTGGACTCCCTGTAAGCTGATAACACAGAGAGAGCATGAAGAACTGGTCCAGTGACGTAGCATCTTCAGATCCAGAGCTCACGTAAATGTCTCACTTCCTGGGGCTTGAAGGGGCCGTGGGGGTGAATACCAGACCTGCCCCTGTCCTCTGGGCAGAAACTGATTATTTCCCACAGTCTGCTGGCCCAGACACAAGGCCTTTAGAATGGAGCCAGGAATGTTTCCTGGAGTTTAATGCAGCCCTGAGGTAATGGGTGTGACGTTGCGCAATGATTAATGACAGGGAACACTTAGTCAAGATTATATGTAATTTATACTTAGGTGCTGGCAATTTCTTGTAGACAATTATTTCTCCTGGACATCTCCTTATTGCCCTTGAACCATATGACTATTTCTGTTGGGTGTGTACTTGGGATCTGGGACCTTCATGAATAGCTGGTGGAAGATGCACAGGACTGCCAATGTGCCCGTGTCTGGCACCTGTCTCTATTCTTCCTATGTTCACCTCTGTTGTATTTCCTAAAATGGTCCCACTTTCCTCTATTTATAGAAATTCTCAGCTACTTGAACACTGTCAAAAAAAAAAAGAAACCAGAGTAAAGGGAAAAAATGAGTGTCCTCCTCATCTGCCTTATTTGTGTTCCAGAGTCCACGAATGAAATGCGTTCTATGGTTCTGAGTTACCTTCTCTTGAATAGCCATGCTTAATCCCATTCTTTGACAATTTTAGAATCAGCTCAAAATGTAGATAATAACGTCAATCCCTGATGTTTAAGAATAAATTTTGATATAAAATTTGAATCTCTGGATTTGCTTTTTAGAGGAAATACAGGTTCTAGTGATTTCCCAAGGAAATCACGTTTCCTTATTTACTAAAGTTATCTTATTTACTCAAGTAAATACACAGTGAATAAACAAAAAATGGTCATCGGGAGAAAATCTCTCTGACATGATTATATTGCCTTCAAGGCAGAACTCCTGGGATCTGTGAAAACATCTGATTAACATCTGCTTCTATTGTGTTGAATTGTTTCATCTGCCTTCATCACCACGATGCTATTCTCAGGTAGAAGCTAAATTTAGCACTCACTCCCACGGCTTGGTCTTGACTTGTCCTGTTCCCTGAGGACCAGACTCCCTTCCGCATTTGTGTGGATCTCCTCCTTCCTCTCAATACTGTGGCCGGACAGTGTCCAAGAATTGTCACAATACATCCTCTCTTTTGTCTACACAAACTCACGCCATCGCTTTATTCTCTGAATATAATGAGGGTAATTTGGTGTTAAACTGTAATTGATTTAACTGTTTCCTTGTCAACTGACTGACGAATTGAGGGAAAAGAAAAATCAATCTCTAGAAATCTAAGTCAAGTGCCTCTTAGCATCTTCTCAGAAGTTAGGCTTGATGCAAAGACCTCCAACACGTGTACCACATCCTGGAGAAAAGAAGACCAACTGTAGCAATGAGTGTCTTAAAATAGTGCCTATTCTATACTGAGAAGAGTTAATTGCCCAAATAGCATCCTAAGTTTAATCATGAAATAAGATCCATTACCATTATTGAAACTGGAACTTCTGGATTAATTTTAATTAACATTACTTTAGAGTACCTCATGCTATGAAAAGATGACACTACCTAGTTTAGAAAAGGGAAACAAGTCAGATTGCCTTCAGAAACTGGCAATATTAGGCAGTGACTCCACGGTACGCAGGAACATAACAGAGACTGCCAAAATACTTGGAAAACAAAGGACTGGTTTTTGTTTATTTTCGTTTACTTGTGGCCTTGTAAAACATATTTGAGTAATTTAATTAGCCTCTCTGAGCCTCATTTATTCAGCTGTGAAGTGAAAAAATAATAGAACCTAACTCATTAGCTTATGGTGAGCATTAAATAGGAGGATGCTTGTGCTGGCCATGTGGTAAGTGCTCAATAAATATTAGCTATTAATTTCTTAAATGAGGACAGGACAATTAGGGCCTCTGAATAGAGTCCCTCTTCCATCTCAAAGTGTGACTCAAGTCATACCACCTCATTTGAAGTTGAGGGTCACAGGCTTTTATTCCAGAATTTCTCAAAAGCCTCATAGTACAGAAGTCAAAGGGCCGAAAGTTCTCGAAAGATTTGGGCCTTTTTTAAATGATTCAGGGTGAGTTTCTACCGACTCCTGGTAAGGAAAACCAGACGTAAGTTAAGCAGCGATCCATCAGAGTCAAAGCTTACTTGGTACTCAATTCTAAGGCATACTTTTTTAAAAACATCTTAACATTTTATAAATCAGTTTGCCTTAATCAATATTGCTTTTAATCAATCTTGCCTTTCATCAATTTCTACATGTAATTTAGAGTTTTTCTCTTCTTTCCACTCCCCTTTGGAATTGATGATGTCTTAGAATCATTGTTGATGTAAAATTAAATGCAGTATGGGCTTATGTTATTTCTACACTTCTTTATAAGTTTTATAATTTCTATAAAAATAGAAATTTCTTTTAGAATAATTCATGGGTCATTCAGAGTTTATTGTTAATAATTCATGGAGCTGTTATGATGTCTGTTGCAATAGAGAGTTGATTTCTGATGGAAAGCTTGACCGATTACATCCTGAGCCCATCTTTGTTCTCAGTTATCCATGGGACGCCCACGGGGATGAGCCACAACAGCGCTTCTCTGAATCAGAGACGGTAGATCTAGGAGGAAACGACACTTCTGGAATGAAGCCTTGCAATCCCTGGAATGGTTCTTGGTGCCAATTCAGGCGACGACCCTTTGTGACCCCACTGGCTGTTCATGCTAACACCCACCAGGCAAAACCCCATAGCTGATCGCTTCTCTGGGCTCTGCTCCTGCTATCTCCTTTATGCTGGGGCCCAAGAGGGGCAAGAACGGTTTTCTATGAAGACCAGTTTTTAAGGACAGAGCAAGATTCCTCTGGCTTAAAATAGTTACCATTCCCTTCTTTTGGCATTAGCAACTTTGGGCTTTAGATGACGGTAATACATATGAATCAGAAATGTGTTATCAATATAAACATATTGATAAACGTTAGGTATATAGACTTCATGAAATATATCAACTCTATATATCTAACACTGATAGATTTACATTGTTAATATCATAGTAATCACATACAGTTATTTTTATAGTGCCACCATTAGCAAATTCTACATGAGAATCCAGACATTACATGGATAAATGCATGTTAGAATAGGAGAGTGTTGGATTATATCATATAGATCCATATACGTCCTCTATCATTTATCAATTAAGTGAGGTCTCACTTAGACTTTTGATTAATTTTAATTTATTCAGTTTTCAAAGTGGAAGTTAAAATTATTGTTCAATGCTAAAATAAGAAATTTTATCTTGTTTGAGAATATTGCTTTTATTCTTCACTGTAACCTCTATAAGTGGCTAATTTTCTTTTTTGGTGAGGAAGACTGGCTCTGAGCTAACATCTGTTGCCAATCTTCCTCTTTTTGCTTAAAGAAGATTGTCACTGGGCTAACATCTGTGTCAATCTTCCTCTATTTTGCATGTGGGATGCCACCTCAGCATGGCTTGCTGAGAGGTGCTTTAGGTCGTGCCCAGGATCTGAACCCACAAACCCCCAGCCACTGAATCCTAGTGCATGAACTTAACCACTACACCACCAGGCCAGCCCCTATGAATGGCTAATTTTATAAGCAGCACAAGCGCCTGTCAGAATGAGAAAGAGACACCCTTCCTATGCCACTTGGCTTAAAAATTTCACCTTTTAGAAGCAGTGCTCTGGGTGAGGATAATAAAATTATTGATATGGAAAAAAAGAATGAGGAACTAACAAAAGAAAAAATACATATGGTCAATTCACATATAAAAAAATGTGAACTTAATAATCAAAGAAATGCAATGAAAATTATAATTTACAAGTATCATTTTTGCCTTTCAAACAGAGATGCAAAAAAAATATTTTCACCTGATGAAAATATTTTTCCTCATGGTAAAGTAAACATTCTTATACACTTTCTAGTCCCTTCTCATCAGAAACTTTATAATATATATTAAAAACCTTAAAAATCTTTAAGTCCTCTGACCCAAGAAATCCACTTCTGGAAATGTAAGCCAAAGTGAGTGGGGGGAGGGAGTGAAGACATGAATGCTAATATTTAGGCTGAAATATAATTCCTAAATATTATTTATAAGAGTCAAAATTAGGGGAAGAATGCATGTCCTACAATAGAAAAATAAACAGATTATAGAATATGCATATGAAATATTAGCAGTAATTTTAAATCATGTTTTCAAATATTATTTAATGCCATGGAAAAATGTTAGCTATCAGTGAGAACTAAAATGTTGTGCGGAGGCCTGTTGGCACAGCGGTTAAGTTCACATGTTCTGCTTCGGCGGCCTGGAGTTCACCGGTTCGGATCCCAGGTGCAGACATGGTACCGCTTGTCAAGCCATGCTGTGGCAGGCATCCCACATATAAAGCAGAGGAAGACGGGCATGGATCTTAGCTCAGGGCCAGTCTTCCTCAGCAAAAACAGGAGGATTGGCGGCAGATGTTAGCTCAGGGCTAATCTTCCTTAAAAAAAAAAAAAAGCACATAAAATGTTGTGTGGAAAAAGCCAGGATAGGAAACTGTATACCCTCCGTATTCACCAGTTCTACATCTCTGGATTCAACCAACCGTCGATAAAAGGCCTAATATGATTGTGTCTGTACTGAACACGTGCAGACTTTTTTTCTTGTCATTATTCCCTAAACAATACAGTATAGCAAGTATTTACATAGTATTTACATTGTATTAGGAATTATAAGCTATCTAGAGATGATTTAAAGTATATGGAGGATGTGCGTAGGTTAGATGAAAATACTATGTCATTTTATACAAGGGACTTGCAAATCCGCATATTTTGGTATCCGCGGGGGTCCTGGAACCAATTCCCCACACATACAGAGGGATGACTGTATACCCTCTATTTCCAATTTCCTGAACGAGCAAATATATAGAAGTCTGCCTGGGACCAACATTGTAGCCGTATTTTAGTGACACGGGAATTGTCGCAATGGGTCACATCCAGGCTCAAAGGTCCAAAGATGCCCAGGGCCACATTTCTGCAGGACAACATTGTCCTCCCTAACAAATGTTTTCCAAACAGTTTAATAATGACAGCAATAACAAGTTCTTATTCATGCGAAGCACTTTACAGTTAACAAAATTTTTCAGATATGTTTTTTCTCTGAGTTCTCAAAACAGTCCTTTGTGGTTGGCCACATAGCTTTGTCTCCATTTGATAGAGGAGAAAATGAAGGCTCCGAAAGCTGCACAGCTGGTGAGTGACAGAGGGCCCTTCTTTGTCATTGCCCCACCTCTTCTTCATATGAGCCATTTCCTCCGGAGATGGGATTCATAAATACCTTCCATGGCTTTTTGAATTCATTTCCATTTCCTGTGTGTACTGCCTCTCGAGAAAATGCATTGCTTACATTTAGTCTGCCTTATTGGTTCTAAAATTGCCTAGTTCCAGGTCAATGGGTAGAGAATAGTTATATAATTATATATAATATATAGTTAGACATAAAGTGTGGTAAGGGCGAGCCTGATCAGACCAACCACCACCACCACCAGCAGACACATTTGCAACCACTTTTCTAAGGCAGAGCAAGACAGGCATCAGGAAAAGCACCATTTAAGGGCACTTCCCTGGGGTCAGGAGGAGAATTTCTAGGAGAGCATTAAGAATCAAGAGTCACTATGAAGATGCGGCAGCTAAAAGAGTTATAAACAAAAGCTGAACTGGGCCTCTGTGTGAGGCCCGTAGGAAGTACTTCTCCATCCCTAGCTATTCTGTTTCACCCCGTGGCTATCTAGGTCGTGCTTCTCAAACTTCATGGTGCTGATGAATCATGTGGGGATCTTGCTGAAATGCAGGCTCTGATTTGGTAGGTCTGGGGCAGGGGCTGAGATTTTGCATTTCTAGCAAACTCCCAGGTGATGCTGATGCTGCTGGTCCAGACCAAGCCTTCAGTAGCAGAGTCTAGATGCCCAGTACCTGGTGGGTTGGGACAGAAATTCCACTTGATTCCCATTCCATGGGTTGGTTTTTTATAACTGAGTCAGCGACAACTCACCTCTTTGTTTCTCCATTAGCAATTATTCTATGTTATCATGGAATTCTTTTCTAGTGGCTCTCCAACTTGGCTCTACATTATAAGCACCTGGGAAACTTTTTAAAAATTTGATTCCCAGAGCACACGTCAGTAAAACTAAATCAGAATCTCTGGGGGTGTGATCAGAAAGTTTAAACATCCTCAGGTGATGCTCAGCCAAGGCTGAGAACCACTCACTGGGAGGATGTGGATGATGGGGAAGAACCCCATAAATCTGCCTCCAATCTCTGCTGTTGGCATTTTCAGGTCTGGGCCTTTCCTTTGCCTTTAAATGTCAACCTAAAAGTCAGCTGGAAATAATGCCCAAGAAGCCTATTTGCAAAGAGAACTCACCTTCTCTGGAAACAGAGAGAAGAAGGTCATTTTGAGGATACACCAGTAGAGGAAAGTCCATATGGGAGCTAGCAGACTAAGTTTTTCCTTGATTTCTCTGAGTTGAAGTTATATCATAAATTCATTCAGGATTTTATCTTTCATTTCGCATCTTATGTGCCTACTCTTTGATTCATTTTGGAAGAAATGAATGATTTTTTTTTTCTTCAGGGAGGTACAAGCTCTTTAGGACAAAAATCCAACTAATCATCTAGATAATTAAATCATCACAACCCTTAGAGGTATCCAGGGAGCTGATAGCACCAGGAGACAGGGATTTCAAATAGATGAGCCATTAAGAAGAGAAAGCCTTTTTTCTCTGAAGTTGACTCATTCAAGCAAACGTAAACAACTGAAACCATGTTATTTTAAAAGCAAAATTGAGATGAAGAAGAGTTTACAGAGATATAAAACATGACAGTCATCATAGTTTTCCATCCATCTTTTCAAGTATCTAATGATTCCCTGCTTATTATGATCATGACTGCTTGCCAAAAAAAAAAAAAAAACTCTTTTTCTACAAGTCAATTGATATGATACATATTTTGAATTCCTATAATTTGTTTAAAACTTTTTATTCTTACCATCCTCCAAGTTTTTTCATCATGTCCTCATGATATAGGTGCCTAGCACATTTGTCCCCACTCAACAGGAAAATAAACGAGACATTGTTGGAAAACAACCACACCCAAGCTGAATAAACAGCCTCATCTCTCAGGAAATTAGAGGAAAGTTCACAGCTCTACTCCGTTGAGCATCTCTAGCAACAATATTCACTTGATACCTGAAAATTAACTTTTCAGAAATGCCCCAGAGCATATTCATTCATTCATCCATCCATTCATTCAACCAATATTTATTGAGGGTCTGTTATATTATAGGCATTATTCTTAGGTGCAAAATATGGAAGTCATGGCACTTGTCCTCAAGTGTTTAGAGGCTGTTGGGAGAAGCCAACTTATAAACAAAGAGGCAATGTGGTGTAAAGATGAAGAATGTGGTGCAGGAGTCAGACAGATGGATATTTGAGCCCCAGCTCTGCCACTTTCTTAGCTGTATGATCTTAAGTTACTTACAGGTTCATTTTCCCCATCTGTAAAATCTGTATGAGAGTGGTACCCATGTCAGAGGGTTGTTGTACAGGTTCCATGAAATCTTCCATGTAAAGCCACTTAGCCCAGTCTGAGGCATATACTAAGCCAGCCAGGAATGCGAGGCTGTGTACGGCTCATGGTAGCATACAGAAAGAGGAGAGATTGATGTGACTTAGGGGACAGAGCCACTTCTGTTTCAAGATTTTATGAACATAAATAATGCTGTGTTAAAGCCAGCTAGCCAAGAACAGAGGAAGATAATGACCACAGTAGCTTGGAGGCATTAGAACATTCAACTTACGAAAGACAGAGATACCCAACTAACTGTGAGGCTGAAATCAGGGAGGATCCTGATCAGCCTCAGAGTGTACAATAAAATTCAGTTCTGGGGCTGGTCCTGTGGCCCTGTGATTGGGTTCCCATGCTCAGATTCAGTGGCCTGGGGTTCCCCAGTTCAGATCCTGGGTGTAGACCTACACACTGCTCATCAAGCCATGCTGAGGCAGCATCCCACATAGAAGAACCAGGAGGACTTACAGCTAGGATATACAACTATGGACGGAGGCTTTGGGGAGAAAAAACTTAAAAAAAAAGATTCAATCCTTCCTAACTCCCTCCTTTCGAACATTTAAATCCTGATAGTGTATACTTCCCCTACATGCACATACTGTTAGAAAATAGATATCACAGTAAAAGTCTCATCACACTGCTGTTACAGTCAAATAAGAGAATGTATGTGCAATTCTAAACAGTAAAGCAATGTACAAAATACATCATTGCACTAATTACATAAGACTTGACAACGTACTCTCTCCAAGAAGCATGCCATGCAATCCTGATGATGGCAGCCATGAGTGCTTTTCCAGAGCCGTCCAGCTGACCTCTGCTCCTCCCTGCTCCCAATTTCCCACCCCAATCTAAGTTTTAAAAACCATAGTCTTCCCACGTAAGGAAACTGGGCACAGCTGATGAAGGAAGGCCCTGAGAATAATAAGAAAATTGAGTAAGAAAGTATGAGTCAAAAAATTCCATGAACTGGTCAGAAGTTAGAATGGGCATAGGATCCAAGGACCTGTCTCCCTGGAGGGAAAGGGAAAACATGTAAAGAATGAGTGGCATCTCCATTTGCTTTAGGAGGACAAGTCAAAGATTAGAAGATAAAAAATACATTTGCCTGAAAATGTTAAGAGGGCAAATGTTAGCCAGAGTAACAGTGAGCTAGGGCGGATGGGAATCCAAATCAAAGTACATACAACATTAACCAATAACTACAAAAGCTAGTGCTCGACTGGGGCTCAAACATAGCTTGAAATCACAGGGTCGACAGTACCCCATACAAGGGCACCATCATTTTTGCCTGCCTGCCATCCAAATACGCGTGGGGAATCTACCATGGAATCAGTCTTGGTAGGACCAGAGGTCCTGGGATTCTGAGGTTGGAGGTAGTGAAACAAAGCAAGAGGAATTTGTTCCTTGACCCGGTACTGGGGCATCCAGTGACCAGTGGCAATAACGACATGTCCCAACCAGCCAACTTCTGTGGCTTGGCCTGTGCTGAGCTTCTAGCTGCCAGCTGTCCTCTTATCTGACCTGGGGATCTGACAAATTCTAAGAGCTGCCTGCTTTCTTCTAAGAAACCAATGCTTCTAAATGTTTTCACCACTCCTCCTTCACCTCTAAGGTGCCTTTTTAGACTTCTTTTCTTTTTCTGATCATCACCCTGCCCTCATGAAATTTTAATACTGCAGATATTCGATATGTCTGTTTGTGTACAATAGCCCTTTGCAGAGCTACAGACCATTGTCATATCTAAGCTTCTGTTTGCTCAATAAAAACACAGTGTTCATCTGTTTTCTAGGCAAGATTGCCCCCACTGAGAATGCATGTAGTCAATTCCTCTTCTGCTTATGTGAACCAGAGTCAGCCTCTCGTATTTGCAACCATGAACCTTGATAAGTACACTCCATCTCTTGCTGTTAAACCCAAGTCCATAAAGCTGATGTTATTCTTACGTGCCCTAAACCAAAGCTTTATAGGATTCTGTTAAAATTTTAAAATTTGGAAGAAATTGCTTTAAAAAAATACTAATAACAGCTACTCTGTACGTATCAGGCACCGTGCTAAGTATTTGACACATTGCCTCATTCAATTCCCACACCACTCTATGTATGTGTTATTAGCTATGCTTTACAGATCAGGACACTAGGGTTCAGGCAGGCTAATAACTGAGTCAAGGTTACCCTGCTTGTCAGTGGCAGAGCCAGGAGGTCGCCTTAAATGGCAATGTGCTTGCTGGCAAGAGGAAAGTAGCACTTACCAGCTTCTTACTTCACTTCATGGAAAGTTTGCTTAGGAGCTCGAAAGGCAGCTCTGCTTGCAGAGGTGGTAATTGTTTCAAAAATATTCACGTGCTTTCTCATTTGCACTCTCGGATGTCTTACCTTCCCCCTGGGAAGCCTGAGATAGGGAGATGGGGTGGGGGTGAAATTTCAGTTATTCAACAATTAATACACTGCAAGCACCAGCCAAGCAGAACAAACCAGGCACCAGCCAATCACAGCAGTCCATGCCAGGCTACAGACAGCAGAGTCCTTGCCACCTGTGTTGTGCCAGGTGTTACCCTCCCCCACCTCCACAGGGAAGGGCCTGGGGGGGTTGGACATTAAGGGGGCTTAGGGCAGCAGCTAGTCACCTACCAGTGTGGAAGCATTTTCATGTTTGCCAGCTGGTGGAGTCATACCTGACTATGTTTATGTGTATCTGTGGTATATATATGAGGACACTAGGAAAGTTATAGCAGAATGCAAAGAAAGTTAAGAGAAAGGAAGTAAATATGCAGCTTCTGACCTTCAAAATGGCATTTTGAAGCAAGACAATAGACTGAAAACCAAAATTTGTTGAAGGAGATAAGATTTTGTAAATTTCTTTCTCAAACATGTGGAGAAGCAAGTCCACAGGACTCAGAGGGACTTCTTTTCAAGGTGTAGAGAATGTCTGGGCTGTGAAGGGTGTCGCCCAGGGAAGGAGGACAATAAGACAAATCGAAAGGAAAAGAAAAAGTCTGAAGCCCAATGCTTCTAGTCCAAGATGGTTTGGGAAGGAAACAGGAGACACAAAAGGAAAGAAAGGAAGATAGAAGCCAGAATATTCATCCTCAACCCACCCTTTTGGCCTAACCTTGGGTTACTTAGAAACATCCATCTGAGTAAACTGAAGTCCAAAAGTGAAGGGGCTTTCTCTGCTTCCCCTTCCCTAGCCTTGGCACCTCCAAAATGGCCCAGGAGCAATGGTCAGGAGAAGGCAGTGGAAGGAAGATAGATAAATAGCTTTGGGGCAGTGCTCCTGTCTCCCTTCATGGTATTATGTGACCTAGAGGGGACCCAGAGCCTCCAGTGACAGAGGATGCGGAGGCCTGGCACCAGGACAGAGAAGCTGATGAAGGTGGTATCTTTTAATTCGTGGGGTAATTGTTCAGAACCATGGGTGATGGGTGCAGTACCTTGTGGAAATGAATGAAGACCACCCAAATGAGAAAAGCAAAGGCTATTTAGCAGAGCTTGCTATAGGAAGGGAGTCAGCCATTGTCCTTGGCATTTAGGGAAAGACTGGAAGGCTGGCAGAGGAGTGGGGAATTTTTATGGTGGAAAAAAGGCAAGTCTTAAGTTGTGCCGTGATTGGATGCTGTTGGCATGGAGGAAGCTGTAGGTGAGCCAGCTGGAAGGAGGGCATCCTATATGATTGGCTGAGGGGTGCTTGCTGGGCGTTCCCTGGTTGGTCCTCAGTTGGAAGCAGAGACAAGAATTAGAGCTGCTGTCAGTTATTAATCAAGTCCTGGCCATTTGGGGCTGCTTGTTTGGTTTCCTGGGTTATTACCAGAGACAGCAGCCTGACTTCCTGTTAAGTCTGACTTACAGTGGGCTGGCTTCCCCAGCTCCTTATTGTAGATAAGGGGATGGTTTCCCGGGCAGGCTGCTGCAGGGGGCGGATCAGAGCTCTGTT
This sequence comes from Equus caballus, assembly GCF_041296265.1. Lineage (NCBI taxonomy): Eukaryota > Metazoa > Chordata > Mammalia > Perissodactyla > Equidae > Equus > Equus caballus. The sequence goes on along the minus strand of NC_091710.1, from coordinate 33,623,339 downwards.
TTCACAGATGACCTGGCCATTGTCTGTTTGCATGTTTAGTCTCTCAGCTTCCGCCCAAGGTTCCACACAGAACCGCTGGATGAATAGTACACCGCCTCTCCCAGCAGAGATCAGGGAGGAGCAAGTGGATCTGCGTGGATCCGGGAACACTTCTTCTCGGCCAATATACTGACAATAACGTGGAAAGATGACCCTCCAGAAAAGCAAGCTCCTGACGGTTGGTGACGTTGTTACAGAGACTCTGCAGAGGGCGGCCCCCTTTCTGTGTCCGTCCATCTCTGCCTACCACCCCCTTTTAGCCACGTGGGTCCTACTGCTTGCTCACCTTTTTTAGCTCAAGAAAAGACTCTGAGGTGGTCATTTGTACTTTATTTCAAATTAAGGTATGCATTGTTCTTCTCAATTATTTATTTACATACCATTTACTCTTTATTATTATATAATTATTTTACTTAATTACAAAACAGGAGGTTTTCTCTTATTGTAAGGTTATGGGTCCTTTGCAGAGCTCCTGAAATCACAATGCACGAGCAGTCACCAGGCTCTTGGCTGATTTATTAGCTTGACCCTTATGAAATTGCCAATATTCAGTAGTCTGTGTCCCACAAAATGAAAATGTCATAGGGTCCAACAAAAAATGAGCTAGTATCATGAGTTTCACTTCTGGGAACCAACTGGTGGCCAGAAAATACTTTTAAAAAATCATAAGGCCAATTTTAAATTTTCATTTTTATTTAGGAAAACTGCTGATACATTGTGCCCTCTACACAGACATACACACACACACACAAAACGATGACTGATCTCTCTATTATTTTTTTAAAGTATGGAAGGAGAAACTTTAAAAGCACGTCCCTCTCTGAGTCAGCAGAGGAGCTTAACCTCTATAGGGAAACAATTTTATGAACTTCACCTGTCATTGATCTACTCTGGAGTAAGGATTTTTTCAGACCTCAAAGTGATGTGTTTGAATTCTCCAACAAGATGGAGTGATAATGAATAAAATTAAATTTAATCTCCTCTGAAGAGCGTTGGCGGAAGGAAGGCAGAGGGTGGTTAGAAACCATGTTGTTAGCTTGTAAAGAAATATATAAGCTTATATTGGTAAACCACAAGTCGTCACACGTTTCTCCCTGAACGAGAATTAAGGGGAAGCCGTCCCAACACCCTCATGATGAAAAGTGTTTGCCATTGATTTTCTTATGTGCTGGTGGAAATCTTGTCAGCCACTGTCAATTTAAAGCCCCCTGTAATTACACTTCTTACAAGAGAGATGTTAATTGTATTTTCTGTGCCAAAGCCTTGTCCCCAAATACTGTTTCATGGTAAATCAGAAGAGGGGCTGCAGCAATTGCTATCACAAGGAGTGTGTAAGGCTCCCTGAGGAATTCTCCTTTAATTAATGAATTGGATACTATATCCCTCTGATGGAGGTCGTCTTAGTTATTTTTATTTCCCACTGGAATAAAAACCTTTCATGTGGGGGACAAGTTCAAGGTCGGAGAGTGTTGTCAGTGGAGTTACTGCAGTCCAAACTCTGAGCTGTGTGGCAGGTGACATCACATTGTTGAGGTTAAAGATAGAAGAATACTCTATTGCTGTATCCATAAGCTTTGACTCCTCTGGACGCTGATGTTCTTAGGTATCACACTTAGCATATGTTACTCTTTCTCCCACTCCCTTGGTGCTTAAATCAAAAACAGCCTGACGATATATCTTATATTGTTAGTTTTTCTTATTTCTCTTACGTTGTAAATCCAGTGAGAGAAGAAACCGCATGCTCTACCCGACAGGACCTATTTCAATGCTGGCCATGAGTACATATCTGATGAGTAGTAAGTGGACTTCCATCTACGCAGCTGAGACTCCATACAACTCTAGCCCCAGGATAGACCACAGGTTAGCACTATTGCTAATAAGCATTGATGTGAATCTGGAATCAAATTCCAGGCATTAAGTTTGATATTTTTCTTAAAATAATGGGAGATTTTGAGGAACAAGTGGAAAGAAAGCGATTCTACATTATACAAGAAAGTGTGGACATTATTAGAAGCACTGGGGGCCTTAACCAAGGTTAGAGGATTTTCAAGTGCAGGAGCAAAAGCAGATAACTAACACAGAGAGTCTCCCGCATTCTCCCTCAGGAAGGAGGCCTGGGGCTCCGGCCTCTTGGCCTCTCTCCTGCTCACAATACCCGCAGTGTGCTACAGAATGGATTTGCACTGGCCCCTTGGCAAGATCTCTTCTCCTGAATTCTCCAATAATGTTTCTACAAGGTTTCTGTACACCAGAGAAATATAAAACCAAAGATATCACAGGAAAAGTCAGGAAAACCTCACTCTCAGCTTCACCCCGAGGACTGAACACCCAATTTCAGAGTTTGGCACTAAAAAAAAAGACATGTAAAGAAAAACAAAACAAACAAAAACAGCCCACTGGTTCTTTGTCCTTTTTTGTTCTTTCTTTCTTTGAAATAAAAAATAAATGAAGTCCCCGGAAAGCATAAAATTCTCCTCAGTTTGCTTCCAGCCCTGAGCCTGCCACCACTGCCCATTGCTGCAGTCACCAGATAACCCATTATAGGAGTAAAAAATCTCCAAACCCTGACAAATAAATCATTCTGAAAGCTGGGCTTCCCAAGGGTAACATCAGAGATTATCAGTCAGGCAGAAATGTTAACATCCATTTTCCCATCATTGTGAGGCCTTTTGTTAATGCAGTTTTTTTCCTTGCAGAAAAGGCACAATGCCCAGCATTATGGGGACATTTTATGCAAATGGCAGTTAGACTGTGTGAAACTGCTCTGTGTCAGTCACTGTAGCCCAGGCAAATGCCTCTGATGGAAGGATTTTCATCCCAGTGCAATGTCACCTCACATGGCCCTTGGACGTTAAAGGGTTGACGCCGCATGCCTCCTCTCCCAAGTGAAATGATCAAGCTTTGAACAAGCTGAGCTCTCAGTGGTGGACCAGGTAAGGGGAGGCTGTATTCAACAGCAGGAGAGGGACTTCTCCCTCCCTCTGTTCCTCAGGCTGAAAAGGGGATCGGATCCTGGGTGAATCTAATGCTAGGAATCATGGGATTTCAGAGCTGGAAGCCCCGTCTCATTTTATCTACTCATGTCTGTAGGGACATTGAAGCCTGGAAAGGGGGTGGGACTCGCCCAGGGTCAGAAAGCCCATTCAAGGTAAATCAGAATCCACATATTGCCTGTATTCATTCATTTCCTTAATAAGTAAAAATAGTAAGGTTGGAGCACTGTGCAGGGTTCTGAAGAGAAAACAATGACTAAGATGCAATCTATGCCCTCAGAAGGCACACAGAGTCCAGAAGGGGAGACAGAAACAAAAGGACAGACACGATGACAAAAGATTGAACAGCCTCAGTGCCTGTCATCAGGGAACTGGTGAAATCAATTGTGGTCCTTCCATATTATGGAATAGCAAGTGTTGTCAAAATAGTCCTAGGCAGGCCTACATTACTGACATGGAAAGATCTCCAAGATGTATTGCTGGGTGACAAGAGCAAAGTCTGTATTTCTCAAATGTAAAAGGAGGGGTTTGGATTTGATCAGTGGTTTTCCACCCTTTTTTAAATTATGGCAAATTATGCATAACATAAAATTTACCATTTTAACTTTTTTTTTTTAAGATTGGCACCTGAGCTAACAACTGTTGCCAATCTTTTTTTTTTCTTCTGGTTTTCCTCCCCAAATCTCCCCAGTACATAGTTGTATATTTTAGTTGTGGATCCTTCTAATTGTGGCATGTGGGATGCCGCCTCAGCATGGCCTAACGAGTAGTGCCATGTCCGTGCCCAGGATCTGAACCAGCGAAACCCTGGGCTGCCGAAGCAGAGTGTGTGAACTTAACCACTCGGCCACGAGGCCGGCCCACCATTTTAACTGTACAGTTCAATAGAGTTAAGTATGTTGACATTGTTATGCAACCATCACCACTAACCATCTCCAGATCTTTTTTCATTTCGCCAAACTGAAACTTTGTACCCACTAAACATTAACTCCTCCCCTACCCCTACTCCTTGCAGCGTCTGGAAACCATTATTCTGCTTTCTGTCCTTATGAATTTGACTACTCTAGGTACCTTATATAAGCGGTTTTGTATAATATTTGTCTTTTTGTTACTGGGTTATTTCACTTAGCATAATATCTTCAAAGTTCAGCCATGTTGTAGTATGTGTCAGAATTTCGTTCCTTTTTAAGGCTGAATAGTATTCCATTGTATGAATTTACCACATTTTATTTATCCATTCATCCATCGATGGACACTTTGGGTTGCTTCCACCTCTTGGCTACTGTGAATAAGGCTGTTCATGAACATGGATGTACAAATATATCTTCAAGTTCCTGCTTTCAATTCTTTTGATTAGATGCCCAGAAGTGGAATTGCTGGACCATATAGCAATTCTGTTTTTAACTTTTCGTGGAACTGCCATACTGTTTTCCATAGAGGCTGCATCATTTTACATTCCCACCAACAGTGCATAAGGGTTTCAATTTCTCCATATCCTTGCCAACCCTTGCTGTTATCTGTTTGTTTGTGTTTTTATATAGTAGCATTCTAATGGATGTGCAGTGGTAGCTCATTGAAGTTTTGATTTGCGTTTCCCTAATGATTAGTGATGTTGACAATCTTTTCATGTTCTTATTGGCAATTTGCATATCTTTTTTGGAGAAAAGTCTAATCAAATCTTTTTCCCCATATTTTAATTGGGCTGTTTTTTTGTTGTTGTTGTTGAGTTTCAACCTTCCAACATTTGTAAAACCTGTGGAAACTCCTACTTTTAATGAAATTGTATATCAAAACTCAATATACGAAATAGGAAAAGGCTGCGCTGCTCTGGTTGAATTGGATTCATGAGGAGGGCCTTGAGCTTTGACTCAGACCTTCCCAAGGGCTTCTCACCCCAACTCGGACCCCTCTGTCCCTCCTGTGCCTCCCCCAGCAGGAGGGGGCCTCTGGGACACCTCCATGCAAACCTCAGTGCTCACAGAACTGAGCAGGTTTGAAAACCACTAGACTGGATGACCTCTAGGTCACCTCCCAGATAACAGGCCATGTTTAAGTGAAGATGTTTAATCTGTATAAAGAAGAAGCTATTTAAAGTAAAGGAACTTTCATCAATACTTATTTTCAGAAGGTTCACTGTGATGTTCACTCCCTTTCCAGGAGACCCTTTGGTTTAGCATGTAAGTCCGATTTGTGCAATATTCTTCTGAAACTCTGTGAAGATTTTATCTTATTCATGTGTTACCAGATTCTTGTAATGAACCTGAATGCCCAGCATACCCTTTGGTGCACGGTGCTTGGTAATTCTGTTTGCAAAGTTTTTAAAAATAATAAGCTCTTAGAAATATTCCTGTAGTACATGAATTGCAAAATTTTTCTTAATTTCTCCTCTCCCTGTATCCACCCCTGATCCCCTTTGCAACGTGACTTTGCGGCTCCTGCCATCAAGAAGTGGGGACCAACAGTATCCGGGCTGGCCTTGTGATTTGCTGTGATCAATAGAATGAGGTAGAAATGGTGTTGGGCCAGTTCTGAGCCTCATTTCTGCTCTCGTTCTTGGAATCCCTTACAGCCACAGTGAAGATGAGCCTGGCTAGCCCGCCTGCCAACGAGAAACAAGTGATTCTATTACCTTGTTGCTCCAGATCACAGCCAGCCAACAGCCACACACGTCACTGAAGCCATCCAGCCCAAGCCACCCTAACCACTGACCACAGATATGTGAGCAAGCCCAGTGCATATCAACAGAACAGCCCAATTGGCCCATAACCTCATGAGTAATGATGAATACTTCTTGTTCTAAGTCAATGAGACTTTGTGTGGTTTGTTGCATGGTGATAACTAACTTATATTATCATCAACTACTTCTTATAACAAAGCCAAAAGAGACAGAGAAGGTGGCAAATGAGAAACAGCAATTCTAAGATCCTATTGGGTCCTCCACAATTTAAATCCTTCTTCCAGTACTTCATTCTTCAACAGGTACTTGGTCTTTCACTACCAAAAGGAAAACACTACAACTTGAGTTTAAGGGGATTTGCACAAACCACAAAAGAGCCTGGAGAGAATGTCTCATTTCAAAATACTCAGAGATGGATAGAAGCAAGTATTTGGGTTCACCAATGGAACTTGCCTTAGAGGTCTTTGGTCCCCTAACCGCAAGAGCTTGCATTTCATAAGGCACATTTCCATATGGTGTCCTCAAGCCTCACCAGCAAGAAAACATCATCTGAAGTCATTTCAAGGAGCACATGTGTTTCTTTCTATTTGATTATAAAACGTAGTTCAAAACAAAAAGCAAACAGAAATAATATTATATCTAATGCCTTTTCCAAATCAGAAAGCAGAGGTCTACAGTGGATTAAGAGTTCGGCATTCCCAAATGTGTGCTATCCTTGCAAAAGTGAACAAGGAGCCCAAACATGTCCTCTCTATAGAGCAAACAAAGATCTAGGCTTCTCGGCATCAATAGTCCAGCGCATCTTCCTGCAGGCATTATTACTATGGTTAATTACAGGCCAACACTCCCGATGTCAGATGCTTACCACAGCTCAGCCTTCTGGCTCCCATCTTCCCAAAGGCTAGGAGGTCTTCCTTTTGAGAGATTTAAGCAGGAAGAAGAAAAATGAGACAATTTATGCAAATGTATGCAACATAAATCAGATTGTGTCTGCCAGATAGCACAAATCGCTGGGGTGATTTACTCCTTTCCCACTCTGCACAGAAAAACTTCCAGACTCCAGCTCTTTAATTTGGTGACAGTGCACTTGGGCCACCAACTAGGTTTTGCCACTGTAATTTGTTTCTTTACCTTGAAAAATAAACAGGCACGATTCAATCTAACATCCAACTTGAATAAGGAAACCCATAAAGGGAACTCAGTGTCTGGAATAAATTAAGCAGCCCCGCAGAGAGTCAGAATCAGGAAAATTTTCACTTAAGATACAGTAGAATAATAAAGAATTTTAAAAACGAGGAGTTTCAAGAAGGAGATGAGAGCTGGGTCAACACTGACAAATATCATGGAGAGATGGGGGAAGGGAAGAACTGAAAAGAAGGAATTATTTTTTGTGAACTTTATAAGCTCAATGATAGTGGAATAATGGTGACTGAAACCAAATGAGAGTGTCTTTAGGGATGAACAGGAATTGTATCAGTAAAGATAGTGGGTGTGTTTATAGGAAATTTAAGTAGGAGAGATAAGAAATGTAGATGTAATTTAAGAGGCATGAGAGGTAAGGAAAGGATTGACTAACCCAGGGCAGCCAGTAGACAGAGATTGAAGGTACCAGAGAGAAGGAGGGCAAAAGATTGTCCTAAAACAGGCAGGGGGAGATGGAGTTCACCACGTGTTTAAGATATAGTGTGTTAAAACTTACATCTCAGGTGTTTAAGCATGTAACTTCATCTCCCTGCCTGTAATGGAACCTAATTTAGCTCATTAGCCCCATTTCAACTCAGTGTATCTCTGTCACTTTGGTTTAAAGTAAGGTCAACCCAAGATTTAAACTCAGGCAATTGAATATTAAAAATTGTCCTTCTTCCTCTTCTTCTCTCATCCCTAGGAGGGATCTGAGTTCCCGGAGGTCTGTCTGCTGTCCTGGCACCTTGGCTTCTGCTGCAGCGTAGGTGGATACACCTGGTCATGGGCATCATTATGCCACGGCATAAGCTGCTGCTGTCTGTGGTCCCGCCACAGTTTCTGGTCTCACGTTCCATCTACTCTGCATTCTCCTCAACTCTACTCCACTGGGACTTCCATGCTCAGCCACATCCTGGCAGACGGGGGACCCTCATCTGCCACATATCATGCTGAGGGGTTGCTCTCAGGCCCACCCACCTACTCACCACACCTCCAAATGTTGCCCAGACATTGCACAAATATACACATAGAACTTCTCTATAAGGCTTCTAGAGTCTCCAGCTAACTCCCACTAAGCCAAGCAGTGGTCCCTTCTGTCTGGAATCCCTTAACTTTTCTGGGGTTCCAATGCTCCCCCACAAGCCAGTGGAGTACAGGGAAGCCACTTCTCAGGCCATCTCCAGCTATTTAACTCCAGCCATTTTCCTTCCATCCTCCTGTTGGGCCAGCTGTGAAGCTTCCATGGCCATTCCCAGTGAGGAGGATGCTGATCTTTGGAGCTGGGAGAAGATATACTCATAGTTTTTAATCCTTTTATCATTTAAAAATATTTAAAATGACTAACTATGAAATCCACTCAAGAATCTAGAACTGAAACAACTACATAAACTGAAAGTAAGTTGGAAATAGGCATTAGTTAAAAAAAAAAAAAAGTGATCAATATGTTCACGACTGATTCTCCTATTCCTCTCAAATCCTATTTCTTAGCCCCGGAGGCCCTCATCCTTCCTCTTCTAGAAAGTCATGTCTCTGTTGGCATCTCATCCATGGCAACAAAACTGTCAAAGGGTCTGAGATTTTACTCTCCTTGAAGCTAACAAGTTAACTTTTGACAATTTCATAGATTTTGACAGAAGACATGAAACTCCTGGGTCAGAGACAAAGTATGTTATTACAGCAATAGCAGTAGCTAGAGCACTAGCATTTGCTTGCATTGATTCTTCAAGTCTCACATCCCAGAGAGATATGAGGACCTGGTGTCTCCTTCACATGCAGTGGATTGAGTTACAGGAGAGAAACCCGGAGCTTGGAGGATCCAAATCTTTTATAGTGGGCAGTAGGCATGCCTGCCCTTCATTCTGTAGGGAGACATCATCTCTATCTTCCAGGACTGTTTGCTATACAAACATCCTGGAAAAGTTAGTCTAGTACAAATGCAGGCAGTGCCTCTGCTCCTAAGGTCTACAGAAATGCAAGAAACCAACAGAAAATTTTCTCCCAGCAGGGGAGGTTCTCTCTAGTCTTCACAGAAGCTTCTATAGAATGTTTACAATTACATTGTTTTCTCATTTCACTAAGAACTTGGGAGAGAAAAAGAGCCAATTGTGTACGTTTGGAACATCATTTTTGTCCCTGAAATTTGCCTGAACTTTGTTATAATGAACATATTTTACTCTCATAACAGAAAAAATAAACTTAATTTATTTTTCAAAAGGAAATTTTTTTCCCTGTGTGTATGATAGAGTTCAAGATGTCACACAGCTTTCCCCATTTATTTCATCCTGTGTACTTGTGATGTCATTTTGCCCAGATGGCTTTAATGAACGTTGCCCACCACGTTTATTATTATAGGTGGAGAGAGAGGTTGAGAGAAGCTGCCCTTGAAATTGGAAAAGTCGTATGGAAACATAGTGGTCTTGTCTCAGTCATGCTATGGAAACCAATGTCAGATGTCCATATTTGGACCAAAGCTCTACAGGAGGAGAAAAATTTCCCTAAGACGGCAGAAGAGAGACACTGATTTCTAGAGTAGAGTTCCCAGGGAAAGTTGAACCTCTGATTTGATCAAGCTGCCCTTTCACAGGAGAAACTTCTCCCTCCATTTCTAATATGGCAAAATCTCAGTTTGATTTGAAGAGAAACAGTGGTTACCTTTCCTTCATTCCTTCTAACTCATCTTCAATGCCTTCTCCTCTGACGTCCCTGGAATGTTAGGTTTTCTAAGTTCCTATATCCAGCCCTCTTTTCTTTTCACTCTTTCTGGTGTTACTTGTCCTTATCTATTCCCAGGGGATCAGTTACCTTCTTTAGATTGCTGGTATACCAAGGTAGTTGCTCCCCTGAGCAAGAGATGCGTATATTGACATACCCAAGTCACTTCTAGTTCAGATGATCTCCCAGGGTTTAGGTTGGTTTTATGATTTGCTAAAGACTATGTCCCATAGCTCTCTCTAGATAAAAGGAATTAACCTTTCATGTGTGAACTTTGGCACACGATGGGCCCTTCATCAATATTTCTTGAATGAATGAGTAAATGAGCTGTATAAGAAGTAAGAGACCTAAGCTGATAGTGGTTAATGATAATGTCTTTATTTGTATGTAGCGATTTTATATATTATAATTGGAAATGAGCTGTCCTTCATACACGTAAATGTGCTACTGTTCCACTATTAATGCAGTTAATGGTCTTGCTTGTAAAACGAATGGCGCATACTCATGGGTCACTAAAGCCAGCTTCTACCTCCTTGCTTCTTCCCTCCCAGGGTCTTCCTCCTCTCACTCTCCTTACACACACCAATTCACTGGAGGGTGGAGTAGTCTGATTATGAAATAGAATACAATTAACTGTGTCATGTGGAGATTGAAACCATGACATCAAGTGTATAACACTTGTAACCAGTGAAGCATTGATAAATCTTGCATTTACAAGGGTTAGCTATACACACAGCTTTTCTGAGACTGCCTTGGGAAAGGCTGAGCTTTATACTCAGTTATCAGTTGTAAGGAAAACCTTGAAATATCACTGAAGTCACCTAAATTTCCTACATGTTTATATCATCTATCAGATAAAACAGAGATAGAGAGAGTGAAAGGAAAGTGAATGTGGCGTGATTGACCTGAGACATGCATGCAATGGCTGCATCTTCTGCCTCAAAAGTCTGTGTCTCTTTTTGGCTAAAATTACTTTCAGAAAGTATTAGTTTCCTATGGTCAGCTTAAGGCTTCCTGGAATGTCATGGCTAAAAATGAATCAAATTCCTGGCTAATTTCCTTCAAGACAAGACAATACAAGATGCTATTACACTGCTTGCTTCTGCCTGGAGCTCCTCCTATCTAAAAATAAATAAGCATATCTAACATGAAAGAAATTTTAAGCCTTTAAAGAAATCTTGGCTTTAGTTGTTACATGAAACTCTTGTGTGCATGCAGTTGGCTATATTTGTCCTCACTTTGTCATGGTTTTAGGCCCTCCTAGGCATACCAAAAAGACATCTTGCTTAAATTACCAAAGTTCTGTGCTTTTAGGAGACAGTGGATTAGGAACAAGGCGCCTCAAGCAGACTTTTCCTGCTCTCTCTGAGCATGGTCACGACCTCCAGACAAGCTGGCAACTCCGAGTGAATTTCAAGTATTTGAGAAACTAAACTGGGCTGAATGCCACCTCCTCAATGTTTTGTCACTCAAGCCTTAATATTGAGGTATACTTTTTCTTTTACTATATTTTTCTGTATTCTGTATATAGAAAACATATTTTCTATATATTTCTGTATATTTTTTCTGCATTTCTATATATTGATGAACTCTACATTCAGTTAATTTGTGCCTCATTTTAAAAGCAAGTTAGGGGCCGCCACATGGCTGAGTGGTTAAGTTCACGCGCTCCACTTCAGCATCTGGTGTTCACAGGTTTGGGTGCTGGGTGCGGACCTACACATCACTCATCAAGTCATGCTATGGCAGCATCCCACATAGAAGAACTAGAATCACTTACAACTAGGATATACAACTATGTACTAGGATTTGAGAAAAAAAAAAGAGGAAGATTGGCAACAGATGTTAGCTCAGGACCAATCTTCCTCACCAAAAAGCATACCTTAAAAAAAAAAAAAAAAAGCAAGTTGGTAAATGTATCAAAAGTCTTAAACTGTTCATAGCTTTCCTCCCAGTAAATCCATATCTGGGAATCTTTCCTAAACAAAGCATCTTAAACATTCAAAATGTTATTGCTGCATTATAATATAATATGTCCAACTAGAAGGTGTTAGAGTATGATTTTTTTACAAAAGGTTTTTAATAACATTTGCAAATATTTATTACTCTATTAACTAAAAACTTGGATGAAAAATTATATTTTATGTATAATCACAGCATACACAGTGCAAGCAGAATCCTGGCACATAGTAAGCATCTTATAAATATTTGTTAAATGAAGAAAGGAATTAATAACAACTATGTTTTAAAAAAAGTCTCACATAGAAAAAGAGGCTGAAATAATATTTACATATTGGTACAGCTATCTCTGCATAATGGAGGTAGGCGTGATTTTTTTCTGTATTTTAAAAATTACTATACTTAATGCTAACATTTTTATAATAGGAAAAATAAAATTTATTTTGTAAAAGAAATATTCAAGAGCATATTCTGGAGACTTGAACATACAAAAGAAATCCAACTACATATTTGGGCTTTCATTGTTTGATAACTTTTTAAAAACATGGTGTGTAAGGCTAAACTTTTCCATCTAAAGCAGTATTTCAGATACCAATTGAGAAATGTCATGCATAACAATAGACTATTACTTATCGTCATCATCATAGCTTCCCTTTATTGAGAATCTAATTTATATCGGGTGCCAAGATAACATTTTATACCGTTGTTGTGTGGGTCTCAGCCTATTGATAGCGATGCTATCGGTTAGGAATGCATGAGTCACTCACCTGGGCCCCTACTATTTGTGGCGAGCCCCTACAGACATTTCCAGAACCAATACTGTGGCTGGACTGGCCCTTATGGTTCTTATTATGATTGCAGGATGCACCTTAGTAACAACCACAAGAGAACTCTGAAGAACAAGATTTATTACTCACGGGTCCCGGAGGGTACATGGCATGCCCCAGGGCCACACAGCAAGGTCACAGGTGGAAGAGAATGTGGACCCTGGGGCTCTGCCTTTATTAGAGTTCGAGGGTGGAGTATCTAGGATTTTGAGTGTTCACTCTTTATTGGTGAATTTAGAGCCTAAGAGCCTGAATTAGGACATGGAAAGAGAGAAACGGGGTCTCTCACAGCGGTGGTTATCTAGGTTTCCCAGGGGTTCCTAAAAGAGGACCTTCATGAGGGGGTCAGGCTAGTTTCTTATCCAGTTGTTTTGCTAGTAGCTGTGTCATACAGCTGGCAATATGTTTATTCAAGATGGATATCTTTGAAATGGATGTCTTGGCAATCAAAAGCTTAATGTCAGGCCCTTATGCTACAGCCATTTAATTTAATTTTTATATTAGTCACTCATTTAATACATTTTTTGAGCCCCTACTAAATACAAGACACTGTTTTAAGCACAGGAATATAAAGATGAATAACAAGGAGGCTTTACCATGAAGGAAACTATAAGGAGATTTGAACTGCATCAAATAGGGACAGTAGCGTTAAGGCTGGTGACGGACCTTTGTGGGGTGATCACATCCAGGTCAAAGGTGAGGGTCACAGGAAGGGCTAAGGACTGAGTTGAAACTGTAGGATTCAAGCAGACGCCCCTGTTGCCCAGGCCACCAGGCTGGAGGGAGGGATGGCAAGTCTGGGACAGAGGACAAGGCTCCGAGAGGAACGGTCTGGCTCCTCCTTCAGAAACCATTAGTCAGGAAATGGGCTTTCTCTAGTTTCCTGAAGTCTCCAGTGCAGACACTCTAGATAGTTTCCATTTTCTAATATGTATGTATATATGTTTTTGTATTTTCGTACCTTATTTTACTAACAACATGCTTTTTTACAATCCTTGCTTTTCTCCAAGTAATCCTCTAAGTTTCAACGCATATTCTTAAATGGTTATAATACACATGATTTTTTTGAGAATAAAAATGGCCAGTGGAAACCTGCTTCCATAACGATAGAAAACCCTGACTTTAGATCTTGCCCACAGGTCCCTCTTAGATATTTAAACCAAACGGTTTCCTTAAAGTAAGGGGCTGGGAGAGAAAAGAGTAGAAGACAAGTGTTTTTGTGGATTCTGTCCAAATATTAGAGTGTAGTGAACAGTTATAACTTCTTGAGATCCAAGTTTATATTGACTACTAAATATATCTAGCACTGACCATAGATTCAAGCTCATTTATTAGTGTTGACAATAATACTATCTACCATTTTTTGAGAACCATTTGTATGCCAGGCGCTCTTCAAAATTCTTTTTTACAGATTACCTCCTTTCACCATTAAATCAGCCCTGCAAGGCAGAAAAATCTTCTAATCCTCACTTCACCAGTGGCTAATTGTGAAAGCTCCATTTGCATTAACTATTTTCATTAGCCGTTTGATATCTTCAGTAAACAAAATCAGACATACCGTAATGGGTGAAGCAGTTTTTAAAGAAATGATTTGGTTGCAAGTTGGCTCAAATCTTCTGTTGAAACATCATGAATTCTCAAATTATCAGAGTCCGCTAACTCTTAGTTAAGCACTTATAAGTGGCAAATATAATATACCTTAGGCTAGGAACAAATTAATTGCATCTTTATATATTCATAAAACATTTTGCCCCCAAATGTGCTATAATAAAAATATTCTTACAGTGACCCACCTGAAAAGGACATGTCCTATGGATGTGACTTGAACATAAATAACTAAGTGAAAGAGGAGGAGGAGGGCATTCCAGAGGGTTCTCTGCACTCCTGTTTGCATGGATTGTACCTGGGGGCCATCCAGTTACTAACTCCAGGCTGTTTTCAGGAACTGCCAAGTACTTTGAGTTCAGAGAGTTCTTCCTATTAACCTGATTATGATGATTTCCAGGATTAAAAAACAAACTCAGTTTTGAGCAAAGGAAGCAGCTATCATATTATACATCATAATACCCACAACTTTGCCATCTAGATAGATAATGGTATCCAAGTCAAGTATTTCTATGGGATGGATTTTAATAGTCCTTGCAGAATGGCATTTTTGAGAAATAGAATCCCCTTGCCCATGGACTATTACAAACCCTTGAGACCTCCTTCTGTTTTTCCTGCAGGTAGATGAAAACATAGTACAGCCTTAAGGGTGCTTAAGCCTCATCCAGTGAAGCGTGAGTTCTTCAACAGACAGGATTATAGACCCAGGATTGTAGCAGTCAGGCTGCTATGGAAGGACTAGCTGACCAACTTTGCTTCCTCCTGATTCTCTTCACCACATTGCAAATGGCAGAGGAGAGTTAGAATCTATTACTCCTAGAGCAGTATCCCTGTGAGGCACCACAATAACTCTGGAGAGACGGATGATGGGAAGAGGTGTGGAGGCTTCAGACTGGGGGCTGGGAGGAGCTTTGAAACAGTTATGGATTCGGAATCAGAAGCCAGATTGGATGGGCAAGTGGCAAAAAACGATACTGATCTTGTTTGTTTGTTTTTCACAAGATGTATGTTCTTGAGGAAGGAATAGAAAATAATAAAACCTACATGTATCAGTGACTGGGTTTTCTTTCACCTTTACATGTAGGAAATTTTTTAAAAATGTGTCTATCATACCTCTAATCAAGGGAAACCAAAGATGTCCAATAAAATCTATTTGAGAAATCCTAATAGAACTTCGAAAACATCCTTCCTTCTATAATATCATTTGGTAGACCTACTTTGAGTGCCAGGCTGAGATACTTGCTGGCCAATAACTCATCAATAAAATAATGGTCACAGGACTTAAGCTATCCCTTGAAATAGGAGCTGAGTGGCTGTTCAGATGCTGAGGGATTTGTTGGTTTGTTGGTTAGTTAGTCAGTCAGTAAAGAAAATTGTGGTCAATCCTCCTCAGGCTTTTCACCAAGATGGTAAAATGAAGAAAAGTAAATTGAGATTAAAAGAAGGCAGTTATTTTCTTATTTCTTCACTTTGAAAAGGGATGTTTGTCATCTGCATGCCCTTCACAACAAACATTTGTTGAGTACCTATGGGCAAGACACAGCTGGCCTAAGGATATTAGATGAATCAGGTCATGGCCCAGTGGGGAGAGAGCTGGCCCTTCAAATACTAATGAGAGGACAGAACGAAGATGCCATCATGGAGGCAAATGGCAGAGACAGTCTTGTACCCCGCTGAGCTATGGGCTGCAGGGGTCTCAAAATAAGGAAGCTGTACTTCTAACGGAGCTCATGGGACTTAATGTGACCCGAGAGAGTCTAGGTCAGTTTCCTAGCAGCACAGGAAGGGACAACTAGATCTAAAGTCTAGAACCACTGTCCTGTAACTGCTGTAACTTTTGTGGCACCTACAGGTAGTCAGTTTGAGAAAGGAAATGACTAAACTCCCTCATCAGGAAATGTAAAGGGACACTTGCTAATATATATAATATAATAAAATAGGTAGCACTTGTTGGAGCTTACCTTGTGCTGTATTTAATCCTGAACTCTTTATACGCATTATTTCACTTAACCCCCTTGGTAATCCTATGAGGCAGGTACCATTGTCATTTCCATTGCATAGATGAGGCACTGAGCCACAGAGATGCTAACTGATGTGTCACAGTGGCGGAGTCTTCTTTAGAATCTGCTCTCTTGACCCTTCTGCTGCTCTGCATACTGTTAAGAATAACAAATACCTAGCATGATTAAAATAACACTATCACAAAGCAGCTTACATAACCAAAGGGCTTCTAAGCCTCTGCATACTAGCTACATATTTTAAGTAACATTAAAATAAAAGAATGTTCTAATATAATCAGAAAAGTCATATAATCTTTGGACATTCCTAACAATGGAATTTGAATTATGGTCAAACTATTAATAATATGTTAAACCATCCGGAGGAAGAAGTCAAGGATTGAGGTATGATTTACTTTTTCCTTGGCCAGCTAAGGTAGTCTGACAAAACTAAACCATACAAACTACAAGTCAGGATGTTTGACAGGGTCTTCCTGGTTCTTCTAAAATGCAATTCTGGCAGCAACTTTTGAGAAGACATCAATTCAAATACATAAATAGAAGGACATGGATTAACCCAAAAAGGACAGCCTTGAGTTCAAATATTTCCTATTTTCATTTAAAATAACTAAAAAAGTTGTGATGACTCTGAAAATGTATGCACTGTGGGCTCTTAATTTCTCTTTGCAGCTCCCTCTGTAAGGAAGCAAATAGCAAGGGGACCGAACCTGGCGCGGGAATCAGGAAGCTGTCTCAAGGAGGTGACATTTAAGCTTCTTGACTTAAAGCAGGACCAAGAGTGGGGGAAGGAAGAGTGGGAGGAGTATTCCTGGAAAAAGGAACAGGGACACAAAGGGCTGAAGGCAAGAGAGTGCATGGGAGGCTAGGAGTTTTGTAGAACTGAGGTTAGTGCTTGAGAAAGAGCTCAGAGACTGGCTGCAGAGGAATTTATCCCTGGGGCGAGAGGAAGCTATTGAAAGGTTTCTGTAAATGTTAAGCGTATCTACTATTTCCCAGGCTTGGTTTAAGGCTTCACAAATAATGTTTGCAAAGCACATTTGCAGCCTTTAAAAATGAGTAGGAAGGAAATGCCAAGGTCTTTATATCTCTTCCCCCAGATGGCAAATGCAAACCATCATCCATAAGGTCTTCCGGAAAGAAACTCATGGATCTCCTTTTAATTGTGAAGGGTTCTCAGACATTTCCCCATGGCTAATCCATGAAACCCAAGAGATGGATCAAAAATCTACATGCTTTGAATGGCAAATAGCTACATATTTATAACAGCTTTGCTCATAATTCTCTGTAAAGGACAAAACCGTCCCCTGCCTGTGAATTAGCTCTTCCAGAACATCTCCAGTCTACCCGGGTAGCAACCACCAAGGGGTCACCAAACATCCTCAGTGATTGACAACCAATAAGGAACAACAGCCATGATCCATGGAGCCCCTGTAACTGGGTAAAGCTGTTGCCGCTACTAAGCATTTGAGGGAAATGTGGAAAAATCCACTATTGGCAAAGAAGAATAAAACCCAATTCCAGGACCCAATGGGTCACGCCACAGCATGCCTAGTAATGACCACTTTGCCAAAAAGTGCACACAATAGGCACAAATGAATCTTCATCTCTCTTTATCCTTTTCTAGCCTGAGGATGATGATGGATGATTATGGTCACCTCTCTCTGGAACTTATAATCACTACGCCTTTTCATCCATTCAGCAAATTTTACTGAGTCTCTGCTCTGTTCTGGGTGCTATGTTGGGCACTAGAAAAAGGAAAATAATAAGACCTAGTCACTGCATTTGAATTGTTCACAGTGAGATAGAAGAGATGGGTAGGTTTAAAAAAAAAAAAATATATATATATATATATATATATATATATATATATTTGCAATATAGAGTCAGGGCTAACAGAGCATTGGAATATACAAGGCATTATTTGAAATTATGGGATATATGTTGTCCCCAGAACTAGGGTCAGAATAAAAAATAAACAGGAATTTCCAGCTGCAAGATGTTACCAAACAATCCCCTTTACCCAGGACAACAGTTGATCTTTAATAGGGAAAACAGGAAGCATCCTATTCAAAATCCCGGTTGAAGGATGCAGGCTGAATATTCATTAGGATTGGGGTGGAGGGGAGTAAGAGTGAGAAAATAGCAGGAAGCCAGGAACACCCATGGCATAAAAATTTCTCAAACTGTGGAGCTGTGTTTCCTAGACAGCTTCCATGGAGGAGAGATATTGAAATTTTCCTATTGTGAGACTAAATAGAACAAGGGTAACTAGTTTAGATAATAAAATATTCCTTAGTTCCTGATAATTGTCAGTTCACAAACTGTATATAGATTTTAACATTAAGGCCTATGAGAGTAAAAGTACCATTTGCTTTCTGAACTGTCAAGGAATATCGTGGCAGAGTGAAATGATAATTATGATATAGAACAGCGAGGGGAGCTAACAAAACAGAATACACTTTCTTCTTGCTCTTTTTTGTTACTGTTATTAAGCCATTGCTTTGCTGCTATTGATAAATATCATCATTGGGTTTGGCTGAATGGTTAATGGACAGGTAGGCCTAGAGGCAGATTGCCAGAGAGGGGATCATGTATATACAGTAGTGCTATAAACACCGGACAATGAAATGGTCCTAGAAGAATGACTGCCTGTCTTTTTCTCTCTACTTCTCTAAAAAGGGAAGGAAGAAATCCATATTGGCAGTATAATTAACAGTCAGATGTCTTGCTGAATTGAGACATCATGGCTGAATGCAGCTCCTCAAAGGGACAGCTAGGAAATTTTAAAGGTGACCTAAAAAGAGGGTTTTATTATAAGAACTGAAAAGTACTTGCTGGCAATATTTAAGTAGGAGCTGAATGCACTTGGCTGTGCTCAGTGAAGGAAATCAGTGTTCTCTATTAGCTAAATTTCAGGTCATTTGCACTCACTTTCCCAGTTCCTGAGAATTTATAAAGTCAGACAACTCAATTCTTATAGAGTGAGTCACAGCAATCTCACCTTCCTTCCCTTCCTCCCTCCCCCTGCCCACTCCACCTCCAGCCTACATCCTTCTAACTCTCCCACAAAGACACAAATCTTGGCAGAATCCTCTCTTTGTGTTCAGGTTCTTTCTCGCACATCTTCCTGGGGGAATGGGATGGGGTAGTGACAGCACCGGCCTGACTCCCTCACAGTGCCACTCTGACACCAGAGCCTCTTGTGGCTGCACTGAGAACACACAGCTCTAGTAAGGGGAGCGAGAACATATGAGGCAAATGGCACTACATACTCTGGTATCACCTCCCCTTCCTCTCCAAAAACACAAGTGAAGTCTTGAGGGGAAAAAAAGAGTCACAGAAAGGCAGCCTGCTGGAGGGAAGGGCACAGCGGGGTGTTCAGTAAGGTGGGGAAGGTTGAAAGAAGGAATTATTGATTGAAGATGATTTGATGAATACAGGTCGTAAGGTTTGTTGTTCTCACTTTGTTCAAGGTTCCCCAGCTCCTTTCCTCCCTACCATTATACCTGATGTCCCCCTACTACACACACCTGCTTTCTAAAGAAGGATGGAGGAAACCTTTGGGAGGAAGAATGGAGCGGTCATATATTCCTATAGCCATGGGTTCTCTCCTCAGAAAATGAACACACATACAACATTTTTGCAAAAACTTTCCGTTTTGGTTCTCCCCAAGTCCTTCCCATGTTTGCTTCTCCAAGTGAGAAATTCTCCTCAGAGATTCTGAGGAGGCGCTGCCAGCCAGTTCCTCCTCCACATGAACTCAGCAGTGGACACCAGGAGAGTCCCAGGTGCCATGCTACCTTGGAAATCTGAGTTGTCCTCTTAACATGCC
The DNA here is from genome assembly GCF_041296265.1 of Equus caballus. Classification (NCBI taxonomy): domain Eukaryota; kingdom Metazoa; phylum Chordata; class Mammalia; order Perissodactyla; family Equidae; genus Equus; species Equus caballus. Next base: position 33,603,495 of record NC_091710.1, on the reverse strand, counting down.
TAAGACCCAACTGCTTGTGTTACTTAGTGACTTTGTCTCTTACAAAGCACCTCCATATACATTATTCCATTGGAACCATCTGGAACTTGGTGTGGTTGGTCATCCTGGTTGGAGATGAGACCCAGAGCCATTAATGTGTCTTGCCTGAGGTCATACCCCTACTGAGAGTGGATCTGGAGCTCCAACTGCATCTCTTGAGTCCAGGGCTCTGCTCTGTCCTCTGTGTCTTGCACCTTGTTTTTCGAGACTTGTATATTTAATCCCTCACACCTGGGCACTTAAAATGTGATTCTGCCCAAATATTTGCAAAAGAATTGGGAACCCAGGGTGTTCCACCTTCAGGATGAAAAATACACTCTTTTTTTTTTAATTCAAAGCATTCTTCGGCATTTCATGGCATGAAAATAAATACTTTAGCTGTACACACCCTTCTCTGTTGGCAGGTCTCACATAAATGGGTCCTTCAACATTCTAGGGAGACTTGGCTCATGTTATTCTTCAACACCCTCTGATCTGCTAGTCATTTGTGGCCACTCCACCTCCAAGGACAGGACATCCCAAAGGTCAACACTTAAGGTGGTCAGAAGCACTGGATGTGAGGCTAGCAGTCGGCACACTTTTAGCACGTTGCCAGAGTTAACTGTTCTTGGCTTTGCTCTTTTAAAGAATTTCGTAAGAAGGCAATTTCAAATCAATCATCTCATCTCTCTGGGAAATAGTCTCCTCATCTATATAATAGGCCCGACTCTGGTTGGCCTTTCTGTGTAAAGCAGAGTTGTGAGGAGACAAAGAGTCCTCCCAAGGTCAGCAGGCCTCTGAGCTCCTGGATGACGGTAAATGCACGTGTCCTGGGGCTGCCATAACAAAGGACCACAAATTGAGTGGCTGAAACAGCAGAAATATATTGTCTCACAGTTATGGAGACTAGAAGTCCGAGATCAAGGTATCAGCAGGATCGTGGTCCCTCTGAAGATACTGGGGAAGAATGTATTCCAGGCCTCTCTCCTGCCTTCTGGTAGTTCCTTGGCTTGTGGCAACATAGCTCCAATCTTCAAATAGCGATCTGTGTGTGTCTATTTCTTCACATGGCATTCTTTTTATAAGAGCACCAGTAATATTGGACTAGGGGCTCATGCTACTCCAGTATGACCTCATCTTAACTAATTACACCTGTAACGACCCTATCTCCAAATAAGGGCACATTCTGAGGTCCTGGGGGTTAGGATTCCACATGTGAATTTGGGGAGGGATGTCATTTGATCCACAGCAGTGTGCAAAAATACAGCCGACCGCACGGGGCAGTCCTGTGTTTACTTGCACATATCTGAGGACAGAATCGACTATGTGGTTATCAGTAATTCAAGTTCCATATTAGGGGGAAAAAAAAAGACAAACAGCTTGCATGTGTATATAGAGTCTGTGTTTGTGGACCCACCAATGTTAGAATAGGAGCTGCTATGCCAGTTCCAAGTCACCAAGGAGAGGTGAGCGAATGCTGCGTGAGTTGGCTCTCATTGCTGATGACCAGAATGATGACAGAGCAAATATGACACCACGAGGGTTACAGGGTCACCAGGAGAAGGCTAGACAAGGCTTCTGTGGACTCTGGCAGGTGGTCTTACCTCACTGCCTTTGCCACATCCAGGGGCTGCCCCTCAGCCCTACAGGGCCCTGGGTTTAGACAGATTCTAGGAGACTGACTCATCTAATACTTAGGTAACACACTGAAATGCCAGTGTGTTCATTTCTACTGAGAGATATTTCTTTCTGGTGACAAAAATGCTCCATTAGCATCCTAACACTAATTAGAGGCAGGCTGATTAAGCTTGGAGTGAAGCCAGGTGAAACCCGAGGCACTATCGTCACCCGACCACCATGGTCAAGGCCTTTCTGGTGGGGGACCCAGGTTAGGGGGCCTCTCTCCCCTAGACATGCTGGGTGAACACTGCCAGCCTCTGCCCCTGCTGTTCCTTCTCTGTGCCCCAGGCTGGTCACGCCTGTATATTCACATGATCTTTCCCCACAAAGGCTACAGTGAAGTCTTATGAAGCTTCATCCAAATGTCCCCAAGGGAACCGGGGGTGGGGGGGGGGGAAAGAGAATGGTAGTCATTTATAGTCTCCAGGGAACTAATGCAACACTCTTCCCAAGAAACCCTTGGCCCTCCCCACCTTCCCCAACCCCCAGTAATCCCGGATCCTTTCGGTAAACCCACCTCACTGGGTCACACACACACTTCTGCATCAAGTGAGCCAGAGAAGACTTCAGTATATGAATGGCCATCGGGTGCAAAGCTGAGACGTTGGAGCCCCCTATGTGTAATGATAAGATTGTTCTCCAAAAAGTTTCTGCCTGCTAAGATTTGGAAGAATATCAAGAATTAATTTGATCATTCTGCTCCTAGGAACACTTCTAGAAAATAATTCTATACACACGCACAAATACTATCTATATATACACAGACACACTATGTATGTATATACATATATATATAAATGCACACAAAGGTGTTCATTGGAACTTTTCTTTTATAATAGAAAAAATAAAAAGACCTAACTGCTAGCATTGAGAAATGCTGTTAAAAACTTAGATTTTAGCCATACACTGAAATATGAATCAGCTGATTTCAAAAAGTATTTTTGCAGATTTTGCAATGTCTTTGAAAAATGCTCACAAAATAATTATTAAAAGAAAAAAGTAGGCTATAAGACTATACTAAAATGATAAAATTCTCCAAAAAGTTAAAGGTGTCTATCCTTGAGTTTTAGTATTATTAGCGTATTAATGTCCTTATTTCAACTATTCTGTATTTTCCCAGTTTTCTGTAATAAACATGTGTGATATTTATAAACAGAAACAGACCAACAATAACAGAGCCATAAGGAAGACCCCACATCTTGTTCTCTCCTTTGGACCTTCCCAGCCCCACCCGAGGCCTCCTGTGCAGGCATTTCCCCACTTCTTTTTCCTGGGCCCACCTAAAACGTAAACAGTGCTGGATCCAATACCTAGCCCAGGTCCAACTTGTTTTTCTTTAGTAAGACAAGATGCTCTGGCTAAGTTTCTCTCCTCCCACTGCCCTCCACAATCCTAACTCCATCACACAGAATCTTGACAAATATACAAACAGCAGCCTGGCCTTCGCGCCGTGGCCCTCTAAGGCTCAGATTGTCCTAGCCAGAGTTAAATACCCCCAGAGAGAGGGAACGAGAGCAAGAGAGAGAAAGAGAGAGGAATAGATTGATCTGGGATTCGGGCTTCCTGGAGGGACTCTGTCCAATTCAGGCAGCGATGAATGAGGAACACAGGCTCCCTTCCCACGTGTTTGGAACCCTGGCCCTGAGCCCTGAGCTGTGCATTCCATTTATCCTCTTTGTGGGCTAAACAGATGAAATCACTTTAGCTGAAGGAAGTGGCACGAATTTACTTATTTATGAGATTTGCAGGATGCATCCATCATCCCGACCTCTGGATCAACTTGATTCATGAGACAAGTACACACTCGAGCACACAAGACAGTGCTGGGTGTGCTCAGGCCTCCAGGCCAACAGCGTGGGCAGGGTGTGCCTGTGTCTGTGCACATGGGTGGTGGGCTGGCTGGCTGGGCCAGCTCCCCTTCCCAGGTATATGGCTGACTGTTTAGTGATGTACAGGAGATTGCACAACTGGAGAGAGGAAAGACCAGCTGTTAGAACTCCGATTTCCATCTTCCCAGCAGTATGAGACTATGTCGCGAGGCTCTGCTGAGAGCTTGAGCATCCTCAATCTCCAGCCAGGCGTACAATGCAAGACGCATTAAAAATAAACCATTCCAATGGCAGTTCTTTATATTCTTCTTTCCTCTCCTCCCCCAACCCCAGCACTGCCCCTCCTCCCACAGACGATAAATCATCTAACGAAGAATGTGGCTTGGTTTCATCTCTCACCTTCTCTAGTATATTTTAGGCTAAAACGCCACAGGGCCCATCTCTGATGGATATTAATATTAAACTTCTCTCCCTCCCAGCATCAATCTCTCTTTCAGACCTCAGAAATCAGCCTGTCCTCCTCTGCCACACTGCTCTCCCACTCACCTTTCTCACACCCCCACAATGGTTTCATTCCTCCCCCCTCTACTCCTTTCCCAGACAGAGGCACTGTGCTAGCTTGTCCCCACCTGAGACAAAGAAAAGAGTCTTTGTTATACCTGCAAGATCCTAAATATTATCATCATTTAATTACTGCCATTCTCCCTGGCCAACTTCTTGGCAGCAGGCTCCTCACTAGTTAAACAGGCTTTTAACTTTTCCCTGGGAGCCTGCATCAGAGTGAATGGAGACTGTGGATGTAATTTGTGAATGGAGACTAATTTGGGGTGTTGCTGCTGGTATAAAGAGGTGACTCCAAGGTAACCGAGCCTCAAAAGACAAACTGGGAGAAAGGTTATTTCCTTCAGGCACAGACCATCTTTTGGAAACAGCCACTACTCTCAGGTTCAACGTCTTGGGCACAAACCAGTGGACTGCATTATTAACTGGCCCACGTTCAATTCTTTTTTTTCCCCCCAACACAAGGAGAGCTGGGTCACGTTCACCATGCCTTTGGTTGCCAGGAATTGTTCTCTGGGTTGTGTGCTCTTGCAAAAGGACAACTTTACTTCAGTCTTCTGGAATGTGCATCAGCCAGGAGTGTCTGGTTGACCCTACAAGGTGTCAGAAGCTTTCAAGCTCTGAAAAGTGTCTTGATGTGTAAAAAGACCAGCATATTCCACATCTGGGTGACGACACTACAGGCAAAAAGGGCCAGCTCCCTGCCTTTGGAAGCGAGGATCCTGACTTGCTGCATTTATTCAGGTGGCTATAGGAATAAGACGCATCTCACACTGCCTGGACGTTTCTAACTTTATTTGGTCTGGTCATAACCCTCCCATTTCCTTACGATGTTCTCATGGGAAGTGTCTGATTATGGATTTCTCTAGTACTCCCAGCTGGAGTGGCTCCTTGGTTGCACTCATTTTTGGCCACCCAGATTGGAAAACAAAATAAACTCATCCATTGGCCATTCCTGATATTGAACGACTGGGGAGAGATTACACCTGCATGCCCAGCTTTTCTCTCTCTCTCCTAACTTTCTTTTTTATTTTAATTATTGAGAGGTAATTGACATACAATATTGTGTAAGTTTAAGGTGTGCAACATGTTGATTTGATACATTTACATATTGCAATACGATTACCACCCTGGCGTTAGCTGACACCTCTCTCATGACTCATAATCATCTTTCTTTTTTGTGGTGAGAACAATTAAGATCTAGTCTCTTAGCAACTTTGAAGTTTATAATATAGTATTAACTATAATTTCCAAGCTGCACATTAGATCTTCAGGATTTATTCAGCTTCTAGTGGCAACTTTGTGCCCTTAAAAGGCATCTCCCCAATTCTCCCACACCCCGGCTTCTCCTAATCACCATTCTACTCTCTGTTTTCATGAGTTCAGCTTCCTTTTTAGATTCCACATATAAGTGATATCACACAGTATTTGCTTTTCTCTGTCTGACTCATCTCACTTAGCTCAAATTCCGTCCATGTTGTTGCAAATGGCAGATTCCCTTCCTTCTCATGGCTGAATAATATTTCATTCTATATATGTACCATTCCATCCTAATCTTGATGTGAAGTTAAGGGTGATTGTATCCTGCAAGCTCCATCATCAGAAATCACTGAAAGAGTAGCAATTGCTTCCATCCTCTGGAACAGCTAACGAAATTATAGCAACAACTAAGAAAACTTAAAGCAGGGTCAGGGAAAAGTGGCCAAACTTGAACCTGGATAAACTCTGCAGACAGAAATTAATGAAAATGTCGCCTAAAAAGAAAAAAAAAGAGAGAGAAGAGTGTACACATCACCATGATGGCAAAACTTTCTTTATCTTTTAAAAAGATTAGATAGATAGTTCACCTATGATCCCACTATTTTTATCTCTTTTAAAGATATGTGTCAAATTCATCTGTCCCAGGCATTTTTTCATTATTAACCCCAAAGTGGACATTATTTGTAAATATCTATGTTAAATATGGAAATGGTGCTTGCTTTGTAGTCAATGTTCCTTTGGAATCAGTTCATGTGGGAGTGAGAAAGGTGTAGTATACAGATGTAGAGAAAAATAGGAAGGGTCAAGAAAGTGGGTTTGGGGACGTTACCAGAAGTGGTACTCTGACAGGTCCTGTTGAGAGAGGAGAAACGGGAGGTTGGGGGCTGCCTGCTTAGAGAATTGTCCTACTCAGAGTACTTACTGTTTATTCCACTTAACGACAGTATTTCCATCCTGACATTGCCCTCTTTGTTCTGGTATTGAAAACACCAGGTGGTGGAGGGACTCTGCACAAGACCTGGCGAGGGACCACATACATGTGTGTTCAGTGAAGCTTTCTGATCCCAACATGCTTGTGTCAGCAACTGGGTAGTTCGCTGAGATCCCACAGTGTCTGGGTAATCATCCTCTCCATGAACAGACTCACGGCTCCTGGGCAGCAAATCCACACTTTGACGACTCCGGGCAAGGCAGGTGACACTTTTCAATGGGAAAAACCCAGCAGCACATTTCTCTGTGGTCTCTCTCCTTACATTAAGAACAATCAATTATTTGGCTACTTACTACTTGCTAGGATCTAGGCTAAGTATCTTATGTTTATTGTAATATATCACTACCAATTAAAGTGTTTAGTCATCCTTGTCAGTTCGGTATTATTATTCTCATTTTACAAATAAGGAATGAGGTTCCAAAAGTTAAACACACACACACACACACACACACACACACACACACACACACAAGAAGCAAACTAAAAACTTTGTCCCAGGTCACTGTTAAGAAGTATTAGACCTGAGATTTGGAGCCTGGTTTTTCTGAATCCAAAGCAATAATAATAAGCAATAAGGCCTCCTTAAATGATAAATGCTTCTGAAAGAGGGGTTTCGGTTCATCTCTGTAGTTGAATCCAATGTACTGAGTGGATTTGGAGTAGCATCCTACATTTTCTCCCACGGGAATAGATTCCTAAGGAATCTACAAGATAATTCAGCAAATGATACCTGTACCTCAGAAAAATCAAAAGAACTCAGGATGTTAATCCTAGCCCGTAAGCAGAGGAACCAAGATTTACTAGGCTAGTCTAAAAGGATGAGTGTATAGCATACGAATATTAACAAAAATTCAACAGTTGTAACCTTTGGCACATGTTTCACTTCTTTGGGTATGAACAGGTTAATCATTCTAGGAAAACCAGAGTCAAGGTGCCAGAAGGTTGAGTTCAAAAAATTATTGAGCAAAACTTCTGAGTGAAAATTGAGTACTGAACACATCTGCTGCTGCCACTCCTTCCGAAAGCCCCACAAAATAACAGGAAAAGGATTTTTAAAGATATAAATGCAAAAGACAAAGGAACAGGGAGAGGAGACAAAAGGAACAACCTTTTGGAAGCTGGAAAGCAAATGAGAATTCACGTCATGAAAATCCTGCCTTACTTTGCTGAATCCTCCAAAAACTCAGGAGCTGGTAGCACCTGATACTTTTGAAAGTGGAGGTAAAGATGGAGGTAAAGACAGAAAATTGGTTGTTAGTTTATTGAAAAAATAGTTAGACTCCCAAGTGGCCTCCCCAAATCCAAGCGCCAGGCAACTCTGCCCTCCCCAGGAGAAGACTGAAGACACATTCTTGAGAAAGAATAAAACAGGAGGTCTTGGACAACAGAAGCCAGGCGCATTGTGGGGCTAGGGGGGAGCCGTACGGAAAATGGACTTCTTCTCCCAAGTAGCTCCCAAAATACTTGGAGTCAGGATTAGACCTTGGCTGAGAAGTTTATTCTCTGTGGAATATGACCAGCTCAAGAGAGGGAGGGGAAAACTAAAGGCACTAACATTAGGGATCTCCCCCAAGAAAATAGTACAGTGAGATCACCCTACGATGAAGACCACCCATGGGCACACAGCCCTAGCAATCAGCTTTGAGCACCTCATACATAAATATGAACAGGAAGCCAAGGATCGCCAGACATTTAAGGAAATCATATAAAGTAAAATACAAAGACTTAAACAAACCAATGTTTTAAAGTAACTTAGTGGGCCGGCCTGTGGCTGAGTGATTAAATTCATGCGCTCCACTTTGCTGGCCCAGAGTTTCGCCACTTCAGATCCTGGGTGCAGACATGGCGCTGCTCATTAAGCCATGTTGAGGTGGTGTCCCACATACCACAACTAGAAGGACCCACAACTAAAAATATACAACTATGTACTGGGGAGCTTTGGGGAGAAAAATTAAAAATAAAATCTTTAAAAAAAAAAATAAAGTAATTTAGGAGCCAGCTCTGATGGCCTAGCAGTTAAAATTCATTACAACCCACTTTGGCGGCCTGCGTTCGGTGCCCAAGTGTGGAGCCACACCACTTGTCTGTCAGTAGCCATGCTGTGGCAACACTCACAGAGAAGAACCAGAAGAACTTACAACTATACACAACCATGCACTGGGGCTTTGGGGGGTGGAGAAGGAAGGAAAAAGGAGGAAGATTGGCAAAAGATGTTAGCTTAATGTGCATTGTCCCTTGAAAACAAATTAAAAATAAAGTAACTTAGAAGAAACAAAGACTATACGGAAGGTAAAAAAAGTATTTAATTAACATTAATATTCTCAGAGAGCTAAGGCAATATATTGGATCCACAAAAATAGATGACACACAAAAGGAATATTTGTGACGAATAAATTGTAATTTATTCATACAATAGAATTCCATATGGCAATGAGACTGAATCATTGCTGCTGTGTGTTGAGGGATCTCACAAACATGATGTTGAGTAAAAGAAGCCAGGCACAAAAAAGTACATATCCTGGGATTCTGCCTATATAATATTCACAAAACAAGGCCACTGTGTTAGAAACCAGCACGGCGGTTACTCTTGGAAGAGAAGGTGTGGAGAAAATCTTACAAGTTTCCAATATGAAAATGAAAGTCAAATAGATTTTATACAAAGGTCCAAGAATCAGAATGGCATCAAATTTCTCAACAGCAACTGGAAACTAGAAGATAATATAGCAATGCCTCCAAATTTCTGAGGGAAAGTGACTTCCATATCCAGCCAAATTATCAATTAATTGTGAAGTATGCTAAAGACATTTTCAGACATACAAGTTCTTTAAAGATTTACCTTCCTTTTACATTTTCTCGGCAAGGTACCCGAAGCTCTTAGAAGCTAGATACACAAGAAATATACCAAGAAAAAGGGAAGCAAGAGATCAGGAAATTGGTGAACCAATGGAAGTCAGAAGCCATAGCAAGTGCCAGATGAGGCCAAAGGAGAGGCTGAGGTGACAGGTATGCAGCCAGCTTAGAAAGCCAGCAACCAAAGTAACACAGATTAGAAAGCTCTGAGATGTCTTCAAGAAGATAAATTGACAGAATATACAGAGGGAAGATTTACACAATAGGGAAAGTTTAAGATTAAAAGTATATATCTTAGACATGTGGACTATTGTATGTGTATATATTTAAATTGCATACATGTACTACTGTAATTAATATATTAAGCACATTATAAAACAAAATATAAATAAGAGAAGGATGAAGTAAAAATAAATATAAATAAGAGTTCTATTATTTTCTTCTCTCATCTCAGAGAATATCTGAGACACTTTCAGCTCGCACCCCACAGGGCACCTCTAATTCGAGGAATAACTTCCTTGATCAGAGTAGCCAGGCGAGATCATGCCTGAAGGAAATGGGCCACAGGAAAGGTACACGCTGACAACTGGAGAGAAGATAAAACACTGGTGGAAGCCAGCCCCTCTGTGGTGGGTCTTGCAGGGCACTGTAGGTTGGGTTCTGGGGAGTCCAGACTCACTTGAGGTCCCGGTGCCTTAGAAGGCCTGGGATTGGGGATCAGAGAACCACAAACTCTTGGAAAAAGCAAATACTTTCAAAATCATCTCAGCGACATCTCGCATTATACCGATGAGTATAATTTACTCTTCAGAATCTTGCCTAAATCTAGTTCTAAATCCATTTAACATTTCTGCACTTTATGCTTGCCCAAATGAATGTATGAAAAGTAAATATAAAGAGGTCTTATGTATGTTTAATTTCCTGTCCTAATTGTCTTCCATTGCCTTCCCATGCTGCCAACTCTCTAATTTGCCGCCATCCAGAATTTGAGGTTTCTCCTAATCGACGTCTCTGCCGTTCTGCACAGGCTCTGTGCAGGAGCTGGGTAGTTTCTTCAGAAAACATTCGCTGAAACATCCTTGGAGAGCTTCACAGAGTCCCTGTTACCTAATAGATAGGCCAAAAATCTGACTCCAGGCATGTTTTCCATTTCTGTCCTATTGAAGGAAAATAAAGATGAAAAGCCTTGTTATAAATACTTATGTCTTATTAGGGCATTTTTAAAAATAAATAGATTTAGTCATAACCGTTAGAGGCAGTCAGCCTAAAACAGAGGGATGTTGAAGTGGCTAGATTTAATAAATTCCAGCTTACAAATTGAGCTCATTGACCCTAATTGCTTGCAACAGTAGGCATTAAACACAGACATTAGCATAATTGTGATTGTAACTCCTATTAGCATTTATAAATATAATTAGAGCCAAGTATTGGGCTGTGTTGGAAAGATTCCAGTACAATTTCTCTTGTGAAGACATGGAAAGCCATGCTCTTCCACCAGGAGGCAGCATCATGATGAGGAGACGGATTGGCTCAGAAGCCAGGCCATTAACCTCTCAGTGTCTCACTTTCCCATCAGCAAAACATGGCCTGATTATTCAACATGCTTGGTAAAGATGCACTGGTTGAGGGATTCTGCTTCTGCCTGAGATGGAGTAACAAGGACAGATATTGCTTGCTGCCTGAAACAAACACACGCTCAAACTAAAACGGCAAAATATATGAACAACAGTTTTCAAGACACTGGTTCTAAGGCAATGGAGAACAGTGATCTCTGAAAGACAGGAAAAAAATGAGGTGAGCCCTACTACTGCCCCAGCTTACTGCCTGGAGAGACCTTCTATGCTGGGGCACAGGAAGGGGGAACCCGGACAGAGCATAGTGGACCCCCAAAGCAAGGAGATGGAGATGAGAGGCCAGGAAGACCAAGGCAGCTAGAGTGGACAGAGTACCAGAGAGGAGACAGCTGCACAGAGAGAGAACCCTGGAGACCTGTAGGAGGGCCCCTCAAGTATTCAGCAGAATTCTGATCATTACACACATGTGAAGATATCACTCAGTGCCAGAGGAAAACAATCTGATAAGATTAGATATGAGCACCCAGCACTCATTGTGGGCCAAGAATATAGCCTGTTCCCACCAGTCAGCCTGGAAAAATCAAACTTTTCAGGACACTGAGCAGAATGCTCATGAAGGCCGTGTCTCAGTAGTAGGAAATATTTAGGCCCAGACCAAACACTGCTCCAGACCCACCTCACAAATCAGAAAACAGACCTGAGGAGCTCAAAACTACTTCCAAGTAATTTAATTGCATCCCAGAGCAAACATCAAGAATGGCTATAGAAAAACAAAATATCCAGCATCCAAAGAAGGCGATAATGGCAATGGCTGGCATCCAATCAAGGATACCAGCCATTCAAAGTATAAGGAAACTATCATCCATAATGAGGAGAATGGTTAATCAAAACTGACACAGATGTTAGAATTAGTCAACAGGGACATTAAGACAGCTATTATAACTGTATTCCAGATATTCAAAAAGTTAAGTAGGGACACTAAAAAAATGTTTAAAAACAAAGCACCCCAAACTGAACTTCTACAGATGGAAACTACAATATCTGAAATGAGGACTGAACTAATGGAATGAATAGTAGGTTAGATGTTGCATAAGAAATAGATTCATAATCTTGAAAACATGGCAATAGAAACTATCCAAAATAAGACACAGAGAAAAAAAATGAAAAAATTAAGAGGATCAGTTCAACTGGCCTAATATATATGTAAATGGAGTTGCCAACAACTGTTTGAAGAAATAACAGTTGAGGGCCAGCCCGATGGCGCAGCAGTTAAGTGCGCATGTTCTGCTTCAGTGGCCTGGGGTTCACCAGTTTGGATCCCAGGTGCAGGCATGGCACCACTTGGCAAGCCATGCTGTGGCAGGCATCCCACATATAAAGTAGAGGAAGATGGGCACAGATGTTAGCTCAGGGCCAGTCTTCCTCAGCAAAAAGTGGAGGATTGGCAGCAGATGTTAGCTCAGGGCTAACCTTCCTCAAAAAAAAAAAAAAGAAAGAAAGAAAGAACAGTTGAAAATATTCCAAATTTAATTAAAACTATTAACCTACAGATCCAAGAAGTTCAACAAACCCCCGAACAAAATAAGGATGAAGAAAATTACATCAAGGCCTGTCATAATCAAACTGCTAAAGAAACCTGTGATAAACAGGTTTTCTATGATAAACAGAAAATTTTAAAGACGCCAGAGAAAAAGCCCAGATATTGCATAAAGAGACACAAAGAGAAGGATGAGAGCATATTTTTCACCATAAACAATGTTAGCATTGTTAGTAAAAAAGATATATTTAAAATCTGAAATTTTATGCTGAAAGACAAAAACTTCGAATTTACACCCGGCAAGAACAGCTTTTGAGAACAAAGGTGAAATAAAAATATTTTCAGATATACAAAACCTGAGAGAATTCCCCAGCAAACTCACACTATAATAAATTTTAAAGAAAGTCATTCAGGCAGAAGGGAAACAATACCACACCGAAATATGGATCTATACAAATGAATAAAGAACACCAGAAATGGTAAATACACATGATTTTTTTCTGACTAAATCTCTTTATAAGATAATTGACTGTTTAGTAAAAAATAATAACAATGTGGGGCTGGCCCCGTGGCCGAGTGGTTAAGTTTGCGCTCTCCGCTGCAGGCGGCCCAGTGTTTCGTTGGTTTGAATCCTGGGCGTGGACATGGCACGTGCTCATCAAACCACGCTGAGGCAGCATCCCACATGCCACAACTAGAAGGACCCACAACGAAGAATATACAACTATGTACCGGGGGGCTTTGGGGAGAAAAAGGAAAAAAATAAAATCTTTAAAAATATAATAATAATAACAATGTATTGTGGAGTTTGTAATATATATCTAAGTAAAACATATGACCAAAAAACCATAACAATCAGGAGGGGGGAAATGGAAATATTCTATTTTAAGTTTCTTGTACTACCCATAACGTGGTAAATTATCACTTACAGGAAGCCAGTGATAAGTCTGAGTTATATACTATAGACTACACGCTATATACAGTATATTTTAGCAGCCATTAAAATAATGAGACAAAGATTTATAGCTACTAAGCTAACAAAGGAGAATAAATGGAACCATTAAAAAAAAACAGTTAATCCAAAAGATGGCCCAAAACAGGAAAAAGTGAATAAGGAACAGATGAGACAGAAAACAAATAGCAAGACAATAAACTTAACCATACCAATAATCACATTAAATGTAAATTATCTATACACTTCTGATTAAAAGGCAGAGATTGTCAGATAGGATGCAAGTTAATGCTATCAATAAGAAATGTGCTTTAAATATAAAGGCACAGATAGTTCAAAAGTGACAGGATAGGAAATGATACCCTATGCTAACACTAATCACAAGAAAACTGGAGTGGCAATGTTAATAATGGAGAGGTGCATAATTACACAGCTTCAAACTACGTGAAGCAAAAACTGACAGAGCTACAAAGAGAAATAAACAAATCCAAAATTACAGTCAGCAATTTCAATAATTACCTCTCAATCATTGATAGCACAAGTAGAAAGAAAATCAGCAAGCATATAGAAGATTTGAAAGTCATTATTAATCAACTTGACATAATTGACTTTTATAAAATACCCCACCTAACAGTAGCAAAATACACATTATTTTCAAGTGCCCACAGAACATTTACCAAGATAGACCACCTTCTGGGCTACAAAACAAATTATAATAAATTTTTAAATGTTTAAGTTATACAAAGGATGTTCTCCGATCACAGTGGAATTAAATAAAAAATCACAGATGTCTGGATGATGGAAACTCAATCATACAATTGTAAACACTAAATAAATTAAAGAAGAAAGTAAAAAAGAAATTAGAAAATATTTCCAACTGAATGAAAATGAACCCATCAAAATTTGTGGGACGCTCTCAACACAGCACTTAGGGGAAATTTGTCATACTAAATGCTACATACTAGGAAAAAGAAAGTTCTTGAGTCAATTACCTCAACTTCCACCTTAAGAGACTAGAAAAAGGAAGACCAAATTAAATGCAAAGTTACAAGAGTGTTTGAGTTTGCTCATTTAAGCAATTTTTATGATAGTTGCTTTAAAGTCCTTGTCAGAAAATTCTGATATCTGTGTCCTCTTATTATTGGTGTCTGTTGATTGTCTTTTCCCATATGAATGGACATTTTGTAGTTCTTTATATGCCTCGTAATTTTATTTTGAATCCCAGACATTTTGAGGATTATGCTATGAGACTGGGTCTTGTTTATATCTGCTGGTTGATGGTGCTTAGAATTCTGGGATTCTTCCCCAATCTGCCTGCTGATACTTATTTTTCAGAATTCTCAAATAGCTGTCCTTGTATTCCATCCAGGTTTTGTAGTTAAGTTCAGTGGGAAATAAAGGGAGATGTGTATTTACTTCATATGGTTGGCAGAATTCTAAGATAGGTCCCAAGATTCCTGCCCCCAGCTGTAGATGCCTTTTATAAACCCCTTTGAGTGGGAGCTGGATTTGTAAATAGGATGCAATATCACTCCCATGATTATGCTACTTTATATGGCAGAAGGGATCTTGCAGATGTAATTAAGGGCCCTAATCAGTTGATTTTGAATTAGCCAAAAGAAAGACAATCACGTCTAGGATCATCAAAAAAGTCAAAGCGATTCGAAGCCAGATAGGCTCTCTGGCTGGCCTTGAAGATGCAGCCTCCATGAATTCCACAGCTACAAGGAAATGAATTTTTCCCACAGCCACATGAGCTTGGAAGAAGACCCCAAGCCTCAGATGAGACCCCCAACTCCAGCTGACACTTCGATTGTAGTCTCTGGAGACCCTGAGCAAAGGACCCAGTTGAGCTTAGCCCAGCCTTCTGATTTACAGAAACTATGACATAATCAATATGCTTTACGTCTCTAAGTCTGCGATACTTTGTTGCCCTGCAAAAATCTAAAATACTTTATCCTACCTGGAACAGTGTTTAAAACAAAAAAAAAGGTCTAGGAACTCTATGTCTGAGCAAATGTTACCCTGAAAGTGTTGATTATTTCTCAATATGTCTTCTAACAAAGCTCTTCGTTGGTTTTCCTTCCTCTGACTATCCGATATAGTATGAGAGAAATATCTCAAAATTTCAAATCTGTTCGGCATCAATTTTCCAGCAGTGCGGAATCTAGCAACTCATCTCTGTGCTATTATAAGCTGCTCTCTTGCTTCTGTCTCCTTTGCCTCGCTTGGTTCTTCCAGCTCACTGAGTTTTAGGGAAGAAAAGTTAATCCTGTTATTCTATTGCATTAATTATTGCCACATGAGTCACTCAACAGGGAATAATAGCAAGTCTGGTATAATTAGGAAACTAGAAGAAATAAGCGTTTATAGCCACCCATCGGATGGGCCAAGTTAAAGCCACCGTGAACTGACAAGTTGTTTTCCCCATATGTGACAACTGTAAAAAGAAATGGATTTCCAGGTGAGCTATGTGAGGTGTCACATCCACCTAATGCACATGTGGGGACATAGGACACATGGAAACAAGGCAGCATGTCTCTTGGGATGTCCGTTGAGGAAAAAAATCTGTAATCAAATTGTTTTCAATATGCTAAAAGCAAATGGGCCCCTGTGAGCAATTCATAACATTTAATAAAGATGATCCAGGTTTGAGATGCATAGAAATCATGACTATTATTCTGACCTGGTAGATCATTTATCAGTATGAAGTATCCTTCTTTCCCTTCAAATACATATTAAATTCTAGTTTGCCTAATATTAAAAAAAAAAAAGAGAGATGATCCAGATTTGTGAAGTAAAGAAAATTATTTAACTTGGTTTATCCCAGAATTTCCCAAAATTATTTTATATGTATTCTGTCCAGGTTTTGAGTCCAGTGGGAGGTAAATGGGAGTGTGTGTTTACTTCATATGGTAGACAGAATCGTTTCTTTGGCACACCTGTTAATCCTCGGAAACTCAAATGTTTTTGCCTGGAAAATATTTTGGGAAATGTGGATCTAAAGATCTAAATTCATTATGTGTTTATTTATCCTGTCCCCTCTTTCTGATGATGTTCTACTCTAGGTCAGGGGTTAACATGGGAATTGGTGAGAAAAATTCCTAGCGTAATTGCTCTCAAGTAGAAATTGTGACCTCGACCTCGCCTCCAGCTCACGTGAGGCATTAACGCCGTCCACGGTCTCCTGAGATAAAAGCCATCCTCTGTAACTCAAGAATTTCAGGCACCACTGATCAATCATGGCTTACCACTCTAAGGCATTCAGCAGACATTTTCTAAGCACCTACCTTGTGGTAGGCTCAGGGCTTCACTAGCATGCCAGCAGCCCGCTGGTTTTGCAAGCTCACAGAAGGTGTGGCCAAGGAGGTATCCAGGAGAGATGATAACTCCTGGAGCCCCCAGAGGCTTCTAGAGAAAAGGATGAGTGGCCAGGCTGAAGGCCGACAGTCAGCCCCCGTACAGAGAACCTCAAACAAGGCCATGGGAGGAGAGCTGCCCTGAGAGCTCAGGCAGGACCTTGGGTGGGCTTGGATGGGATAGAGAACTCACCCCTGAAAAGCAGTCAATTTGCAGCAGACAAAATGTTAAATCAACCCGTGATGGAAATTCCTTCAAGTTAAGAGCAAAGAAGGAGTAAGAAAGAGGAAAATGTAAGAAACAGAAAGAATAAATTACTTTCTACTTCGCATTGATTCTAAGATGCACATTTTTTTTTCACATTTTAACATCTCCGAACCCTCTGAAATTTGAATATATCTTATGATCCAAAGCTTCTTACCATCGCTGTCCCCCAGGCATCAACGTGACCTAGCTGTCATTGCCTGCATGTGCAAACTTGCTCGCAGCTGCTGCTGTTGTCATCACTTTAACGGGATTATGTGCACTGTTGGTACCACATGTGCCGAGTTTAATTGCAGTGTAAAATGTCTTCAGAAAGATTATACCGTGATTCTGTATTGAAAGGAAAACTTACAGTGTATTCAGAAAGGCGAGGAAACAGAGCAGTGGGGCATAAATTTGTTATTTGTGAAGTGAATATTCTTTAGAGGAGAAATGATTGCAATTCCGTTACCCCTTCCAAAACAAACCAAGTGCTATACATCTGCCACTCAAAATGTGGTCCACGGATCAACAGCAGCACCTGGGAGATTGTTAGAAATGCAGAATCTCAGGATCTCCCACATACCTACTGAATCAGGAGCTGCATTTTAACAAAATCCCCAGGTGATTGTATATATATTAGAGTTTGAGGGCACTCCTTTAGACAACACAAAGTATGGCTGACTTACATTGAATGATGGAGATGCATGAAAGGGCTCATTAGAAGCCAAGCAGTGCAGCTGAGGCAGGGCAAACTGTCAAGTTCTTCAGAATCAATGAAAGAAATTTCAGTGCAAGGAGAGGCTGGTGTGACCAATTCACTCATCAGACAGAGCCATCATTAAGACACTTACCATAGTCTCCTTGGCAGTTTTTTCCTGTCTTCGGGGTACATAAAATAATAATTTGACTTGAAATAAAAGGCATTTTAGCTTCAGTTAAATGTGGCAAGCAATACTTCTCAGGGGTGCTGTAAGAAATTAAAATACAGGCATATCTTTCAGTGAGTGGGGGCTGGGAGGCAGCAGAACAGGATGACGCCACTGGAAGTCAAAGCTAGGGAACCAAGGACATCAAGAAAGTGTTAAGCCACCTGAGATGTGGTCGGTGGATGGGAGGGCCTCAGAGAAGTTTGAACTCCTGCTGATGTCACTGGGAGTGAGCCATGCCATCTGCATGCTACTGTAGCTGTGGCCTCTAGGATTGTGTAGGATCCTCCAACTAATGACGATATTGATGCTCTACTCATTCTTTCACATAATTTTCACATCCATTATTTTGTATTTCTTTCCTTAATAAATCTTACTGCGTTTTAGGCTCTTATCTCACAAGCCTCACAAAAAACCCTAGGGAGAAGCAGCAGGAGCTGAAATTCTGAAGTTTGGGCAATTTGTCATTTCTACTGTCAATTTCCACCATAAAGAGGAGGAAAATGTGCCCAGGATTACCCAGTTGGTAACTTGAAGAACTGGGATTAGAACCCTAGGCTTCTGACCATACTTTAAAAGTTCTAAGTAGGAAAGCCCGTATTGTTGGCAAAGCACTTTATGCAAGAAAAAACTAAGGCTCAGAAAGCTCAACTGACTGGCTCAAGGATGAGCCTGTCAGAATTGGCACTATTGGCCGGTTACCTGGCATCTAATACACTGCTCTTTCTTCTACTCCCCAAATCTGCTTCAACCTGCAAAATCTGCTTAGACATTAATGAATTGACCTCCAGTTTGATCCCAGAGAATAACTGATCAAGGCAGGGGTACTAGAGCCGGGCCATTCCTGCCCAATGTGGGAGACTTCTGACGGTCAGTCTTCACTCTGGGACTCCCCAACAGCCTGACCAAGACTTTCTCAGAGAGGCAGTAAAGACTGAGTCCTTCCACCCAATCCTCCTTCCTTCCCTCTCTCCTTTCATAGGTGTCATACCTGCCTAAGGTCTGAAGATCTTCTCTGCTTACTCCTGCTTCCTCCCCAATAAATCTCTCCTCCACACATCTTTCCTCCAATAAATCTCTTACATGTATAATTCCACCTTGGCATCTGCTGCTCAGAAGACCTGAATTAAGACACTGTATCTTAAAGGGAAAATTCGTAAATGAGTATGATTGCGTGCTGGTCCCAATAGTTAAGACCACTTTATCTGTATTCCTCAATTTACTTTTCAAGTCTTCTATTTTTTTCACTAATTTATTAAGAAATCTATTTTTTCTCCCTACATTTTTTCTTTGAAACCATTAATAGACAGTCATATAAAAACCTGTGGAAAATAAAGGTCAAGATGGATAACAAAAGATGCAAAATGTTAAAAAAATGTGTGATTCCAATGTTAGTGTAGCATTTTTTAATTAAACTTTTGATTTTGAGATAATTATAGATTCACATGCAAGTGTAAGAAATAATACAGAGAGATCTTGTACACCTTTTACTTAATTTCCCCCAGTGATAATATCTTGCAAATCTATAATACAGCATCACAACCAAAATATTATCATTTATACAGTCAAGATATGGAACATTTCCATCACCATAAGGACACTTCTTGTTGCCTTTTTATAGCCATACCTGCTTCCCACCTTACCCCCCAACTTCAAGAATGTTATATGATATGTGTATCATGAAATATGTAGCTTTGGAGGATTGGTTTTTTTCACTCAGCGTAGTTCTCCGAGATTCACGCATGTCACTATGTGTATCAATATTTTGCTCCTTTTTTACTGGTGAGTAGTACCCCATGGCATAAACGCACAATAGTCCCTTCTTATCTGAGGTTTCGCTTTCTCTGGTTTCAGTTACCCATAGTCAACCATGGTTCAAAAGTATTAAATGGAAAATTCCAGAAATAAACAATTTATAAATTTTAAATTGCATGCTGCTCTGAGTAGCATGATGAAATCGCTCATCATCCTGCTCCATCCTGCCAGGACATGAATCATGCCTTCATCCAATGGATCCACACTGTATATGCTACCCTCCTGTTAGCCACTTAGTAGCCATCTGGGTTATCAGATCAACAGTCATGGTATTGCAGTGCTTGTGTTCAAGTAACTCTTATTTTACTTAATAATGGCCCCAAAGCACAAGAGAGGTGATGCTGGCAATTTGGATACACCAAAGAGAAGCCATGAAGTGCCTCCTTTAAGCAAAAAGGTGAAAGTTCTTAATAAGAAAAGAAAAAATTGTAGGCTGAGGTCGCTAAGATCTATGGTAAGAATGAATATTCTATCCACAAAATTGTGAAGAAGGAAAAAGAAATTTGAGCTAGTTGACCTATCACACCTCAAATAGGTATGTATAGGAAAAAAACAGAGTATATATAGGGTTCAGCACTATGCACAGTTTCAGGCATCCACCGGGAGTCTTGGAACATATCCCCCACAGATAAGGGGGCACCACTGTACCACCATTTGTTTAATCATTCATGTATTGAAAGACATCTGGATGGTTCCAGTTTTTTGCTATTACAAATAAAGCTTACTATAAACACTTATCTACAATGTTTTGTGAACATAAGACTTCATTTACCTGGGATAAATGTCCAGGAGTACAATTGCTCAGTCTTACAGTAGTTGCATATTAAGTCTTTTAGGAAACTCCCAAACTGTTATCCACTGCAGAATGTAAAATGTATCATTTTACATTCCCTCCAGCAATGCATGAGCGATCCGCTTTCTCCACATCCTCATCAGTATTTGGTGTTGTCAGTGTTCCAGATTTTGGCCATCCTGAATAAGTGTGTAATGATATCTCACTGTTGTTTTCATTTGCATTTCCCTGATGTTGCATGATGTGGAGCATCTTTTCATATGCTTATTTGCCAAGTGTATATCTACTTTGATGAGGTGTCTGTTAAAGTCTTTGGCTGATTTTTTAATCAAGTTGTTTGATTGTTTGCTTTTTTACTGTTGAGTCTTGAGAGTTCTTTATATATTGTAGATACTATTCCTTTGTCAGATATATGATTTGCAAATATTTTCTCCTAGACTGTAGCTTGTCTTTTCATCCTCTTAACATTTCGATGAAGTCCAGTTTATCAGTTTTTCCTTTTACGGATCATGCTTTTTGTGTCATGTCTAAGAACTCTTTACTTAGAGCTCAGTCCTAAAGGTTTTCTCATATTTTTTCTAAAACCGTCATAATTTTACATTTTCATAAGATCCATTTTAAGTTAATTTTTTAAATAAAGTGTGAGACTTATGTTGAGGTTAATTTTTTTTTATCCTATGGATGTCCAATTGCTCTAGGACCATCTCTATTGATTTTGCACTTTTGTCAAAAATCAGTTGGGCATATTTGTATGAGTTTGTTTCTGAGTTATTATCCTGTTGCATTGATCTATGCATCTATCCCTCAGCCATTACTATAATTTTGATTATTGTAGGTATATAGTACGTCTTAAAATTGGGTAGACTGATTCTTTTCACTTTTTCTTCTTTTTCAAAGTTGTTTTAGATATTTTAGTTCCTTTGGCTTTGTGTGTAAATTTTAGAATAATTTTGTCATCTACCAAAAAATCTTGCCAGGACTTTGTTAGGAATTGTGTTAAACCTATAAATCAATTTGGAGATATTTACCATATTCAGTCCTCCAATCTATGAACACAGTGTGTCTCTCTATTTATTTAGATCTTTGCTCTTTTCATTAGCATTTGTCATTTTTAGCATACAAGTCTTGCACATGTTTTGTTAGATTTTTACCCATTTCTCTCTTTTTTTGAGCAAATGATAAATAGTATTGTGTTTTTAATTTATGTCCACTTGTTCATTGCTAGTATATAGAAATACAATTAATTTTTGTATTGTGATCTTATATCTTGTGACCTTGCCAAATTCCCTCCTTAGTTCTAGGAGTATTCTGTAGATTTGGAGGATTTTTCTATGCTAGACTTTCTAGCACTATGTTGAACAAGAGTCATGAAAATCAACATTCTTGCCTCGTTCCTAAACTTGGGGGAAAAGCATTCTGCCTTTCACTTTTAGGTATTATGATAGGTTTTTGTAGATTCTCTTTATCGTGTTGAAGAAGTTCCCCTCTATTCTTATTTTCCTGAGAGTTTTTATCATGAGCAATTGTTGAATTTTGTCAAATGCTATAATCATGTGATTTTTTTTAGCCTTTTAATATGATGAATTTTAAGGATTGATTTTTTAACATTGAACCAGTCTTGCATCCTTGGAATAAATCCCACTTGGACATAGTGTATTTTTTTAAGTTTCGCTGAATTCAGTTTGCTAATATTTTGTTAAGAATTTTTTTTTTTTTAAAGATTGGCACCTGAGCTAACATCTGTTGCCAATCTTCTTCTCCTTTTTTCTTTCTTCTTCTCCCTAAAGCCCCCAGTACGTAGTTGTATATTCTAGTTGTAGGTCCTTCAGGTTGTGCTATGTGGGACGCCACCTCAGCATGGCTTGATGAGTGGTGCCATGTCCATGCCCAGGATCCCACCTGGTGAAACCCTGGGCCACCTAAGCAGAGCGCACAAACTTAACCACTCAGCCACCGGGACCAGCCCCCACTAAGAAATTTTTTGCATCGATATTCATGAGAGATATTGGTCCATCATTTTCTCTTTTTATATTTTCTTTGATTTTGGTATCAGAGTAATATGACTTTCATTCAACGGATTGGGAAATATCCTTTCCTCTTCTATATTCTGGAAGACACTGTGCAGAATTGGTGTTATTTTTTTCTTTAAATGCTTGGAGGAATTCTCCCATAAAATCATCTGGGCCTGGACATTTCTTTATTGGTAGTTTTTTAAGTTGTCAGTTCAGATCCCTTAATAGTCATGGGGCTATACAAGGTTTCTATTTAATATTGGTGAGTTGTGGTCGTTTACGTTTTTGAGGAATTGGTCCATTTCTTCTAAATTTTCAAATTTATGTACATGTAGTTGTTCATAATCTTCCCTTATTATCTTTCTGATGTTTGCAAAGTCTGTAGTGTTATCTCCTAATATTAGTAATTTGTCATCCTTTTTTCTTTCACTTCTATTGATCTTTTGAAAAAACAAGTTTTAAATAATTTTCTCTATTATTTTCTGTTTTCAGTTTAACCAGTTTCTGCTTTCATCATTTTTATTTACTTCCTTCTGCTTGCTTTGGGTTTATTTTCTGCTTTTCGTTTCTAGGTTCTTGAGGTAAGAGCTTAGACTGAGTTGAGACACTTCCTTTTTCTAATGTATGTGTTTAGTGCCATATATTTCCCTCTTAGCCCTGTTTTAGTTTTATGCAACAAACTTTCATATATTGTGTTTTTATTTCCATCCAGTCTATATATTTTATATTTCATTTGAGAATTCCTGTTTGATCCATAGAGTATTTTAAGTGTTTTGTTTAGTTTTCAAATATTTGAAGATTTTTCTATAATCTTTCTGTTATCGATTTTTAGTTTCATTCCACTGTGGTTAGAGAACATACTCTACATTATCTCAATTCTTTTAAATTTGTTGAGATTTGTTTTATGACCCAGTATATGGTCTATGTTGGTATATGTTTCACGGGCACCTGAAAAGAAAGTGTATTCTGCTGCTGTTGGCTGGAATGTTCTATAAATGTCAATTAGAGCCTATTGTTTCGTGGTGTTGCTGAGTTCTTCTAGATCCTTGCTGCTACTCTAGCTTAGTTGTTCTATTAATTGTTGAAAGAGACGTGTTGAAGTCTTTAACTATAATTGTGGGGTTTTCTATTTTTCCTTTCAGTTTTATAAATTTTGGTTTCACTCATTTTTTTCACCTCTGATATTTAGTACATACGCATTTAGGATTGCTAAGTTTCTTGGTGGGGTGATCCTTTTATCAATATATAATCTGTCTTTCTCAGTTTTCTTTGTTCTGAAGTCTGTATGATCTGATATTAATATAGTTACTCCTGATTTTTTTTGATTGTTTGCATGATGTATCTTTCTGTATCCTTTTCTTTCAACCTGTCTATATCGTTATACATGAAGTAAGTTTCTTGTAGACAGCATATAGATGGTCATGTGTTTTAATTCACTTTGCCAAATTTTGTCTTTTACCTGGCGCATTTAGGCCATTTACATATAATGTAATTATTGATATGTTTAGCATTTAATTTTCCCATTTTATGTTTTCTGTTTGTTTTCTCTGTTTTTTGTTTCTCTGTTTTGTTTTTTCCTGAATTCTTGTGGGTTGTTTAAACATTTTTTAGTATTCCATTTAGATTCATCTATGGTGTTTTGGGGGATGTCTCTTTCCATAGCTTTTTCAGTGGTTGTCCCAGGTATTACATTACATATACATAACTTATCACTATCTATTGATGTTATCATTTTACCATTCAAATGAAGTATAGAAACCTTACCTCCTTTTATATTCCTTTACCTTATCCCAATTACAATACAATTGTCTTAAATATTTCTGCTAAATATACTTAAAACTACATCAGACAGTGTTATATTTTTTGCTTCAACTATTTATAAAACATAATTTGGAAAACTCAAGAAAAGACAATTATATTTATGCATATTTTTGCTTTCCAGTTCTTTATTCCTTCCTGATTTTCCAAGTTTTATCATTTTATCATTTCCTTCATGTTCAGAGAACTTCCTTTCGCCATTCTTTTAGGGTAGTTCTGCTGGCAACAAATTCTATTAGTTTTTCTTCATCTACAAATGTCTTGAATTCCTCTTCACTCCTGAAAGATAATTTCACTGGGTATAGGATTCTAGGTTGATAGGTCTTTTCTTGCAGCATCTGAAAAATAGTGTGTCACTTTCTTATAGCCTCTATGGTTTCTGATAATAAATCTACTGTTGTTCTAATTAGTTCTGTAAAATTTAGAGCAGAAGCATGGCTATTTCTTTACACGTTGTCTGTAGCTCTAAGGGCACAGTTGAATAGTTGGAGGAAGTGTTCGTCAAACCCTCTTCCACTCCACGTGTCTTCCCAAATTGCAGACTTTGAGGGCCTCTATGTTAGGATTTCTGTTTCATTCCAGAAATATTCCACACCCCTAACACTCCTGCCATTCCCACAATTGCCAAGCCATAAAGGTTCTTGCAACTCCCTGAACACATTCTATCTTGGAGAGGAGGAGAGATTTCTGCTGAATCTCTGCTCCAGTAAACTCACTTCCTGCCTCCTGGGTTCCATGCCTGGCAGCAAATAGGAGACTATCTAATCTCCTCCACAGAAGACTGAAAAATGGCTCGCCAAAGATGCCAGGTCCTGGTCTCCGGAACCAGTAAATGTTACCTTCTATGGCAAGTCCTCCCCAATGTGATTAAGTTAAAGATCTTGAGATGGAGAGATTACCCTGGATTACCTGGGTGGGCCCTAAATACAAACACGTGTCCATATAAGAGGGAGGCAGAGGGAGATTGCACGCACAGAGAAGGAGGAGGTCATGTGACCATGAGGCAGGGATGGGAGTGATGTTGCCTCAAGCCAGAGAATACCAGCAGCCACTAGTACGGCAGGAGGCAAAGAAGGGATTGTTCCCTGGAGCCTCCACCAGGTTTCAGACTCCTGGCTTCCAGGCTGTGAGAGAATACATTTCTGTGGCCATTCATGATCGCCCTCCATCGCCTGGGACAAAAGAGTGTCTGAGAGATGAGCTGCATCTCATGTAACCACAGCAAAGTGAACGTCACAGGAGGCTTCAAAAGACCCTGTTCACGGAGGCCCCAGGAACCTTCCTACAAACCAAGAAGCGTTCCCTCTAAGCACCTTCTCTTACTCCAATTCTATCTGTCCAGAGGCTATAAGTCAAGTTTTTAACATAAACTGGGCTGGTGTCAGCTGAAGAAGAAACAATGAAGGGAGGCATTCAACGATGTCCCTTACCCAACTTCTTGTTGTTGTTGTTGTTAATACTCTACTTCTAGAGTGCATCATAGTTAACTTTAAAAAGAAAGCCAACACATTCTAAGGTACTTCATCCTGAGAGGCAGGTAGGGTTTTGTTCTCATTTTTACAGATGAGTAAGGGGTGGCTCAGAGGGTTTAAGTCACTTAATTACCAAAAGTGACAGAGCCCCTAAAAGACTCATCCTGATATTTAGACCCCGATCTCAAGGGATTTCTCAAAGATGACATTCTACCTCTTCTAAGGAAGCCTTATCAAGTTCTGATGTAGATTGTTTGTAAATCACTATCTATTTTCTTCATCCCTCTCCCCCACTCTCAATTTTGTGATAAAAGACCCCATCTTGGTACAGTGTATTTTACTCCCTGAGATTTGCTGACACCTGCTGACAAATGGAAGGACAGCACAGAGTAAAGAAGTTTTTGCAAAAAGGACATCGTGCTGTTGTGCAAAGCGGAAGGCCAGAGGAGGCAATGTGAACTTCACCATGAAGACAAGAGCAGGGAGCACTAGAAAAGGCACCCGCAGGTCTGAGCATGCCCTCAGGGCTCAGGCCAGGCAGGTAGAGCCACAAGCCTTCCAATCACGCCACATAAACGCTTTATTGCCTTGTAGGGTGGGCTGACATGAGGCCTTCGGCATTCTGGGCAGGATGTGATAGGTGATTAATTTCTAACAATGCAAGTAATAAAACTCACCAGGCAACCGTGAGCAAGTTACAACAACTTGTGGCCTCTGCTTTCCTGTAGCATTCACATGGGACACGTTCTAGAGTCATCCTAACTAAATGCTTGTTGATACAAGGCATGTTTAGATTAATAAAAAAACAGAAACACACAAAAAACCCCACCATCCCTTTTAATGATAACAATCGGGTCTAAAGACAACCATGATTTCCGGGCTCTTAAGAGAATGAAGTACCACGTCATGCCATTAGGCGGAGCCAAAAGATCAGTTGAAGCATATCGCAGGTCTGCCATCCTAGGCCGTAAGCATTTTCCAGCATTTGACAAGCTTTAGATTTGCTGGCATCAGCGAATAAGATAGTAGAGAGCCCATATCCAGCCACCTCATTCATACTCCCCCGACATCAGCCATCCTTTTATTCATAACTTACTCTTCCACCAAGACCACCTCACTGTGTACGGACAAGACCTCGGACTTCCCTACCTCACCTCCCTCCTGGGAACCCTCCTGGTTAGCCATTGGCAAATCAAGGTATCAAAATACCAAAATGTTCCACCTCACAGATGCTACTTCTCCCTCAACCTTGCTGACAAAAAAAAAAAAGAAAAGAAATGAATGTCTATGGAGTACCTGCTCTATTTCAGGCATTTTTCATATGTCACTTGATCCCAATAATAACAGTAACCATCCTAATATTAGCTACTATGTGTTGGGCATTTACATGAGCCAAGTACATGCCGAGTGTTTGCATACACCATCTCCGATAATCCTCTTCAGATCACTATGAAATGGCATCATTTTCACAGCTCTAGAAACCGACATTCAGAGAGGTGAGCAAACGTAAGGCAGCGCATCTGGGCAGGCACGCCAGGATTCACTTACACTTCATGGTCCTCCCTCTCTCCTCTGCTGTGGCTGCTATATGGTCTCTCGCCCACACCAGGGCTTCCACGTCTCCACAGGGGTGCCAGGACAGTCTTGCAGCACCCCCACATTTAGAAATCCAACCCAGAGAAGTGAACTAAAGACACGAGAAAAAAGAACCACGTGGTTGAAGGACTTCCCAACAACTGTGAGTCCTGGAAGGCTGGAGAAAAACGACAGAGTGTTCAGCTGTGACAAATGCTGCTGTGAGGACAGAAAAAGATTTAACAGATAGAGTCAGCAGTGCACTTGACGGGAGCATTTCTGTGGAATGCTAAGGTCAGAGAACCGGTTGGAGTGGGATATGGAGTAAAGAGTGGGTGAGAAGGCAGCTGTGAAGCCTACTCTTCTGAGACATATTCAGTAGGAAGCTGAGTCCTGGGGCAGCATCCCAAAGGGGATGCAGGATCTAAGGATGAACGTGTAAAGATGGTGTTGTGTGTTGTACTATCTCAATTCTGACAATTGCACTATGATACAGATGTTATTGTCCTCATTTTATGCATGAGAAAACTGAACGGAAAAGTTAATTGCCCACACATCAAAAATTTTTAAAACTAACACACAGCAATTGTTAATATTATACAAGACCCAAATTATTTCCCATAGACCCTGGCACCCCTATTAAAATATGAAAACCATGGCGCCACCCTGGGCTGAGTGGTTAAAGTTCCTCACACTCTGCTTCATCTACCTGGATTCACAGGTTCTGATCTCAAGGGTGGATCTACTCCACTCCTCAGCCATGCTGGAGGCATCCCACACACAAAATAGAGGAAGATTGGCATGGATGTTAGCTCAGGGCAAATCTTCTTCTCACACACACAAACAAATTCATTTTGAAAAAAATATGTGAAAAACAAAGATTAAGTACTTCTGCTTTCC
Source organism: Equus caballus (assembly GCF_041296265.1). Classification (NCBI taxonomy): domain Eukaryota; kingdom Metazoa; phylum Chordata; class Mammalia; order Perissodactyla; family Equidae; genus Equus; species Equus caballus. The sequence goes on along the minus strand of NC_091710.1, from coordinate 33,575,326 downwards.
TGCTCTCGCAATGACATGGTTGAATGCCAAGCAGTATGAATGACCTTATTTTCATCTCCATAGTACTTGTTGACTTAGAATCTTTCATTAAATACAGAAAAGTTCTTGACACATTTTAATCACTATTCAGCGTTTGTCTTGATCAAGCCTGAATTTGATGTCCAAGCTGGCAGTCCTCCTTCTAGCTGTACCTCTCAAATCTTTTATAGAAAACGACACAAGTTTTCCAAGTCATCAAAATGTTTCTTGTTATATTGCTGTTTAACTTCTTACAATTAGTAATCATGGTAATACTCAAGATGTCAAAGCTTATCAAGGCTTGCAAAATCAAATTTTATCTTTAACCATGACAGATTTCCCTTAAAAGGCATAAATCCCATCACTTACTTTGCTGAGATAAATACATGTATATATGTATATGTACGTAAAGCATGCACGCTACACCAGGTACAGTGCGATGCAGCTGGGGGAAGATACAAAGTTCCCAGAGCTCTTGCAGTAGGGTGAGGAGGATGCTGTGGGAGCACCAGGAGAGTGAGGCTGGAGAAACTCCGCCAAAGCTACACTGGCAAAACAGTGACCTATTTGGTATCAACTGATAAGACCCTATCCTTGAATTTTTATGCATAACAATAGATTCACTACACGCACTGAAGGTAATAGCATTTTCATTGTTTGACATTGTCTTATAATCAGTTTTTTAAAAACTTAAGAATTTTTATATTTGTAATTCTTTTATATTAGATATTATATAAATTTGACTATATGGAACATAATAGTATATACGAATTTACTATATACAAAACTATGTTTATATTAAATAGTTTTAATTTTGGATAATAAACTTAATCCGTGATTCTTGGGAACATACACTATGCTACAAACTGCTAGTGCTGGAATTCCTGCTGACGGTGACCGTCAAACTCAGGCCCCTCTCAGCTGCTGACCTCAGGGTGGGTGCACAACTCCGACTGCTCTGTACAACCCACTAGCGCGCATTCCAATAATACTCAGCAGAGATAGGGGGATCACCAGGAGGGGCTTTATACGACTTGCACTTACAGTTGTAGCCAATGTCCATTTTGCCAGTGCCGCACGAAGCAGTGTGTAGAGTGCCAAGGTGGCTGGCACCATGTTTCTGATGTATCTCCGTGGCATTTTGACATGCTAAGCAACTTCCTCACAGCCCTGTCCCTTTCTCTATCTCTGCTGTTTCCTGAAATTCTTTTCTTTCAGCTCAACTCAAACAGTCAACATTTGAAAGGTAAAGGTTCTAGGAGCCATTACTAAAATAATTCAGGGCTAGCTGTGGGTGGATGCAATCCCTCATACCCCAGGGGCCGGATGCCAGTCTGCATCTCCCAGTGGGCAAAGGGGCAGGCTTCAGAGACCACCTTAGCTTTCATTACAAAGTGCCCTACTTTTGCTTTCTGATTCTGCTTTCCTGTGGATTGGAAGCATAATTGAGTATTATTATAGGTTGAATTGTCTCCCCAAAAGATATGTCGAAGTTCTAACCCCTAGTTCCTCAGAATGTGACCTTATTTAGAAATAGGGTTCTTGCAGATGTAACTAGCTTAGTTAAGATGAAGTCATACTGGAGTAGTATGGCTTATTAATCCAATAGGACTTGTGTCCTACAAGAAGGAAATTTGGACATAGACACACAGGGAGAACATGTTGAAGATGGAGGCAGAGGTTGGAATGATGATGCCACAAGCCAAGGAATGCCTGGGGCTACCAGAAGCTGGAAGAGGTGAGGAAGAACCCTCCCCAAGGCTTCAGAGAAAGCAGAGCCCTGCCCACCCACATTTCAGACTTCCAGCTGCCAGAACCGTGAGAGAATCAATTTCTGTTGTTTTAAGCCACTCAGTTTGTGTTACTTTGTTACAGCAGCCCTGGGAAACTAACATAAGTGTTAGCTGGAAAAAAACAAATTCCAAATGCCAACATTATACAAGAGCAATGCACGAGGTAAAAGGGAAAAAGAAGTCCTGAGCTAGCTTCACAATATCCTTGTATTTCTTTTTTAGGGAGATGTCAATATTATACTTCTTTTACACTTTCTTAAATGTCCCTATTTACCAGTTCAGATGGGAAAACGGACTTTGGGGATTGTGGCTATCCCTACCTTTTGTTCCAAATTCTGAGAACTAAAAAAAGATTCACCTAGTGTCCATATGGCTTTTGGTTCTTATAAGAAATAAAACTTGAACTAAACTCTGGACCACACAGTGGATCAAGTCTGACGGGCTTGTTAGGTTGTCTTTTTAGAACGTGATTTTTTTCCCATAAAAATGCCTCATGACAAACTCAAGTCACAATTTTCCCCCAACACTTTGTAAATACTCACTGGAGTCTGGGAAATAATGAGAAGGCATTCAGCAGAATTCCATTTCACTATTGCTTGGTCATACTAACGTTGGCAACTTAGTTAACTTTTCTGAGTCTTAGTTTCATAATTTGTAAAAAGGAGGTAATAACTCCTGATCCGCAGATGAATTGACCAAGAGCCCCAAACTGAGAACAACAGATGTCCATACCTCCACATTCTCAATCTGGCTGTCGGCTATTTCCAGAAGACTTGCAGAGAGTTATCCCCAAACCCGTTTGCTACTATTACCCCATTCCTCCTTCAAGATACAGAAGAGCTAAAACAGCAATAACGAGGTACCACCACAACGATTAGAATGGCCAAAATCCAGAACACTAACAACATCAAATACTGATGAGGATGAGGAGCAGCAGGAATTCTCACTAATTGCTGGTGGGAACACAAAATGGACCAGCCACTTTGGAAGACAGGTTAGCAGTTTCCTAGAAAATTAAACATGCTTTTACCGTACGTTCCAGCAATCTCACTCCTTGGTGTTTATCCAAAGGAGTTCAAAACTTATGTCCACACAAAAACCTGCACACAGGTGTTTATAGCCACTTTACTCATAATTGCCAAAACTTGGAAGCTACCAAGGTGTCCTTTTGTAGGTAAATGGATAAACAAACTGTGGTACATCCAGACAATGGAACATTACTCAGCGATAAAAAGAAATGAGCTATCAAGCCATGAAAAGACATGGAGGAACCACAAATGCATATTACTAAGTGAAAGAAGCCAATCTGTATGATTCCAATCATATGACATTCTGGAAAAGGCAAAACTATGGAGACCGTAAAAAGGTCGGTGGTTGCCAGAGGTTGGGGGAGGGAGGGGTGAATAGGTGGAGCACAGGGGATTTTTAGGGCAATGAAACTATTCTATAGGATACTATAATGGTGGATATATGTCATTATACATTTACACAAAGCCACAGAACGTACAGCGCCTAATGTAGACTATGGACTTGGGTGATAATCATGTGTTAATGCAGGTTAATCAATTATAACAAATGTATCTATCTAATGAGGGACGTTGGTAATAGGGGGATAACATGCATGTGTGGAGGCAGGGGTAAATGGGAAATCTCTGTACCTTCCTCTCAATTTTGCTGTGAACCTAAAATTGCTCTAAAAAAATTAAGGTCTCAAAAAACAGATATAGAAGAGAAGACTATACGTTCACTAGAGAGGCTGGTAGCGAGGGTGTCCTGGGAGAAGGGTGCTGGGTCTGTGCAACTCCCCGCAGTGGGGGTAGGACAAGGGGTCTCCCTCCACGACTCATCTGCTTCAGGCCAAATGAGAGCGTGAATCCAGAAAACAGTGCAAAACCTGAAGCACAGAGAGAACACACGGACTGCTGTCTGACTTATGGCTGTTTTCTGAAGGTCTAAAAGCCAGAGGCTGTGGCTGACCTTCCTGAGGCGAGAGGAGGAGAGAAGGGGCTACTGAGGAAGCCAGCAGAACTGCCTGAAGGCATCATGGCGAGATGGCTCCCAGGGCCAGAGGGACACCTGGTGGAGGGAAGCAACCTTGATCTGTGCTGAAAGAAAGAAAGATTCCATCTAAGAAGATACCTGGGGAGAGGGAGGGGAGATGGCAACAATCCTGCCCTCTAGGGAGTCAGAATGGGTAGAAGTCAGAGGGCCCAAGCCCGGGAATTATAATGGGTGGTGCCCAGTGGGTTCGCCAAGATCCCCACAAAGAGGCCCAGGAGATAATGAGTCAGTATTTGGCCATCTGCCACACTGCAGAGGGCAGCTTGTAACTGTCCCAGTTGATCCAACCCTCTCAGCCCCTCAGCCCTTCTCCCTGTGTTCCCTTGAATCCCAAAAGGAGCACAGTGAGTAGAGGAGAAGGAGCAGAAAGGCAAAGAGAGGAATAGTAAGGACGTTAACATGGGCGGACCTCAGCCTTCCCAACCTGAGGCAGGACCAACCCAGGAAGGGTAACCCTGTAAACTGAGGGTGTGATTGGCAGTTTGATGTTGGACTGTGTAATATCTCAAAGGGCCAAGAAAAGCTATGAACTTGCAAATTCAGGCAGGGACAAGGAAGAACAATTATGCAGAAAAGTATAATGACGCAGCAACGAGGAAGAATCAGTTGGCTTGTATTCCTTCCTTGTAGTCTCGATTGTAGGTGGGGCTTGGGGGTGTGGGCGGGGCTTGGGGAGGTGGGGTGGGCGTGGCTTGGGGAGGGGCGGGGAGGCGGTGGTGCTTTGGGAGGTGGGGTGGGCGGGGCTTTGGGAGGTGGACCCGGAGGAGGAGCAACCAGCTTAGCGCAGCGCTCTCTCTAAAGGAATGCTTTCTTCCCAGCTCTTCCTAGTGAATTTTTTTCTTTGTCCTGTGTAGCTTGGAACAGAGTGGTAGGTGACAGTGGTGGCAGAACTGGTTCTTCACAGATTGTCTGGCACCTATTGTTCTCAAGCTTTGAAGCCTTTGCCAAAATCATGAAGAACGTAGGAAAAGTCACTTTTAACCTCCTGTCACAAACGGATACATCAATGAGTTAGTGTGAGGCATTTCACGCCATGCCTGGCACACAGTTGGCACCTAGGAAATGGTAACCGTTATTGTTTCTTTATGAAAGATGTATAACCTCAATTTTAAAGTGGCAGAATGGCTGCTAAAATTCACAAATCTTTAATTGTACCTATAATCTGAAATTTCGCTCTCTGAATAATGAAGTTGTCCGTTAGAAGGTGGTTTTACATTACGGGAATAAAAATGCTGAATAATAAACTCAAGTCCCGCCTCAGTCCCAGGAGGATCCATCAGTCCAGGGGCACTGCGTGTTGCAGCAGAGGCAAAGGGCTCCCACAGTAGGTTGTGACTCAGATGGCTTATTTGTCTGAAAGGATGTTAACCCAGGAAAAAACAATTGTCAGGACCGAGTCCAGAATATTCGATAAAGCAAAATATCGCGGACAGGCTTTATATCTGCCTCAGATGTGCTAACTTGGTGCCTAACCATGGACAGGTAACTTGATTCTGCTGAATCTCATTAAAATAAGCTGAAAATATTATTGCAACGTTGTAAGAAATAGCTAATGATCGTGTCATTATGGAGAAGCCCAAACCTTCATATTCTGATTAGTTAATACATGTTAATCAGAAAAAGATATCTTGATTGTATAACCTAAGATCATCCACTGAATGTACATATCATCACTAGAACTCATTTTAAAGAGCTCTTGTTTTCTTGGGTGAAATAGTCTTTGCGAGGCCTCTTTCTATCTAATATCTTTATCATTTTAAAGAAGCGATGTGGTTGATGAGAGGCAAAACGTAGGTCATCATGAACTTTCAGCACAATACAGAATAACTAGTTTGGAAATCAAAACCAACGTGACTAACTTGTTACAACAGCAGTGCTGTGTAATGAAAAGGAGAAGTCACTTAGGGAATTGAGAAATCTTTAAAAATAAGTTAGATTTTAAATCATTCAGCAAATATTCACTGAGACCTAATATGTTGCTGCAGATAAGTACTGCAATGAAAAGCAGAAATGTTTACGTTTTTAAGGAAGGCATTTTCTGACACCTACGGCTAAGATTATTCCTGGGATATTTTTATGTATCTTTCTGTTTCACAGCTCAAGCGATGGGGATGAAGATGTTTGGATCTGAGTTTCCAAGTACTTCAAGGAGATACTTGGAGAGAGCAAGAGTTAATTTCCTATGTCCCACTGCCTCCCAGGGGTGGTAGGTACCTACCTCTGCAGAGCACAGAACCTTTGCTCCCTGAAGACAGCCAGAAAAAATGTCACAGTATCTGCTACTTCCCTGTAAATGGGAAGAGGGGAAAAGAATATTGAAAGAGAAAATAGGCGTGGCCAACTATAAAATATGAGTATAAAGGTAAAAACAGAGCATGGGAGATAAGGAAGATGACAGCTTTATATTTTAAAAAAATGTATCATGTTAGGTTTTTTTATTTTCAAGTGGGTTGACCTGATATTATATTCAGTTTCACTTTAAATACTGGAACAGCACATTTCAGTCTCAAAGAAAAAAAAAAGCAATGTGAAATTTTTATTGTCGTCTATGGAAAACAACACTGAAAATCTAAGGAGCTACAAATTGATGGAGAGAGCACCCAAATAGGTGCGAAAATGTCTGAAAATGTTGGCAGACCTAAGGGGGCACCCGAGCCAGCTTGAACAAAAGGTGTCACCCTCACCCTGATCCCTATCAGATCTCAGAGTCATCCACGGAATCTTTCTCCCTAAACTTCCAAACTGTCCGAAAGCAAATTCACTTCTGCCCACATCCCCAAGCCCTGGCCCTCTCCCGCCACCAACACGCTGTCGCCATCTTGCTCTGGGCCTTGACTTTCACCATTCACCAGGCTGAACACCATGCCTCACTCTTCCCCCCACCACATTAAGTTTGCTTTCCTCTTCTCTGGTACTACTGACGCGGTCCAAGTCGAACATCTGTCACCTGGAGCATTTCAGTCAATAGGCCCCTAACCAGTCTCTCACTCTCCCAGTTCTCTCTATTCTGCTACAGAGTGATGGCGCAGAGACAAATCAGAACATGGCCTTACCTTGCTTGAAAACCACTGATACTTCTCTCGCCTGCAGAAGGAAGACCGCGCTCCTCGGCGCGGCGTTTGAGTTGTTTCTGAACCTGCCTTAGCAGTCCCACAGTTTTGACGGTGATGACAACGTTGGTGATGATGAGATTGCGCGCACACACACAGACTTATACAAACACACATTTGGTGATTCTCAAGAATCACCCCTCCACGCTTTGCTCCTACTGTTTCCTCTGCCTGGATGCCTTTTCTCCTTTCTCTGCCTGGTGAAGTCTCGTCTTTCAAGGACCAGCTCATTTTGTGTCCTCTCAGTCCCTTTCCACAAGGCATCCTTTGCACCCTCCTGTCCAGGAAGGGGGCTCATCACACTGTGTGATAGTTAAGTATTGTTCCTCCTGAGGACTCAGCACAACACCCGACAGAGTAAACCTGTGTCTAGGATAGGGGTGTGGGGTACCGGTGGATTATGCTACTCAAGGAAATGAAAGAAACAAGAGGACATATTCTAAAAATAACAAAAATGGAAGCAACTAAATGAATGAGAAAAGTCATTGAAACGAGAAGAAGGAAGCATGTGTGACAATGTGTATATACTTTTAATTCACACATTGAGGCAAGATGATTTCAAGTCCTTCTTTATTTTCAAGTGGCTTGACACAATAGTCTATTCAATTTTATTCTGAACACTGGAATAGTACACCCAGCCGTATTAAAAAAAACGGAGCCATTCTGTGTTCTAGTTCTGTAATTCAGCAGGAACAAGTAACTTGTCAGGTGTTTAGAAAAGAAGCTGATTTCCTTAATATTGTCAACAGTACAACCTCTGAATGACGATGTGGGCTAGTAAAAATAAAAACAATGTTTGATACCTTTTTTTCTATTTATCTACAGGAATAAAAAGATTAGCTAGACTATAAAGATCGGAATTTTAAAACTCCCAGAAAACACGTTTGCCTAGTTACCGATGTAGACCATGAGGAACACTTGACTCTGGGCCAAATACCGATAAATGACATTCAGATATACTACAAGGAAGTTAAAGGGCGTGTTTCAATGACAGAAGGAAATGTGGTAAAGCAGACCAAGGGTGAGTGAGTATGGTCTCTTCCATCTTCTGCCTGAAAGGAAATAAATCGATTTATTTAGCAAGTGCAGATTATCTCCAGAAGTCATGCTGGAAATTATGTTGACCTGTCCATTAGGGTAAAATTAATCAATAGTGAAACTTATGTATAGAACTTATGTATGTATATGTTATGTGTGTATATGTTATGTATAGAAATTTGTGTGTGTATGTGTTAAAGAAAGAACAGCAGAAAGAAGATAAAGCATAAATTCTGAACCTTTTACCAAAATATCACAAAGTCCTTTTAACTTTACAGACTCGAGCTGGAACTTCTTGCAAAAAGGATGGTGAAAAACTAGCTGCAATTGGGATTCACTGGGGGAAGGCAATCCAAAAGGGACTGGAAGAAATAGGTCCACAAAGGGCAAAAGTGGAACCCAATCCAGTACCCCCGATCACCAGGCTGGAGAGTGCTCACCCTTTCCCAGCTTCACGTGGACGTTACTGGGCCTTTGCGCCCTCTGTCTCTGCCTGGAATGGCCTTCCCCAAACTTCTCTGACTCGAAACCTCTTACTAATCCTTTATGACACAGGGCAAATGTCGCTTCTGTGACCTTCCCTCCCTAACCCTGTGTCCCCGGAAACAGCACTCTGTATATAACTTTGTTACACTGTTTGTCTCTCTGTATCATGACTGTTTACTTAGAATTCTCTCTCCCTCTAAACTGAGCCAGTTTCTTCTTTCTGACACCAGCGCCAGGCTCGGTGAGCACTCAATGAATGCTTGGTGAAAGAATGAATAGTTAATGCATTAATGGAAATTAAATTTCTGCACACAAGCCTGTCAATGTCACTCCTCATTTACCCTCTCTAATTTTAGTTTCCAGTATCCCTTTGTTATAAGGAAATGCAATTAAATGATTTCTAAAATAGCTGCAGCTCTAGGATTCTATGGCGGTGTTCTTCCGTATCAGTTAATTATTGCTGCATAACAAACCACACCCAAAATTAATGATTTACTATTTACTATTTCTCTGTAGTTTAATGAGTGTTTTTTCTGCAGGTCTTGTCTCATGCAACTGCATTCAGCTGGCTGAGCTGGAAAGTCCTAGATGGACTCACTCACACATCAGGGGCCTTGATGCTAGCTATCAGCTGTGTGCCTTGGTTCTCTTCCAAGCTTTCTCTCATCCTCCACCCACCAGACTAGCTGACTTCCTCGGACCGCCGTCATTGCACAGGCGCTTATCAAGCTTCTGCTTACGTCATATGTGCTGGTGTCCCGTTGGACGAGGCACGTCACATGATCAAGCCAAGTCAATATGGGAGAGAACTTAGACTCTATCTCTTGGTGGACAAGGCAGCAGAGAATTTGTAGCCATTTTTAATTCACACAACATCATAGAAATCCTCTGAAGCTTATTTTGTTGTCACTGTTGTGAATGGGACTTTTTTTCCTATTTGGTTTCCTCCTTCCAATATTTCTACCCCTAGCTTTACGTTTTTATCTAATTTCATTGGCTAGCCCTTCTAGGTCAGTGTTAAAAAATATTGGGAATTCTTCTGCTATTTCATCACTTATAATATTGGCTACTGATTTAGGTAGATATTCTTTACCACTGAGAGAAATACCTATTTTATTTCTCTAAGGGTTTTCTTGTTGTTTACTTGTATTAACTAGTAATTCATGTTGAATGTTAACAATAAAGAATCTTTCTAATACGAATATTTGTTTTCTTTTGATTTATTAATATGATAGATTATATGAATAGATTTGCCACCATTGAGCATTTATCCCATTTCTCTTTTTTTGTGAGGAAGATTGGCCCTGAGGTAACACCTGTTGCCAATCTTTCTCTTTTTGCTTGAGGAAGATTGTTGCTGAGCTAACATCTGTACCAACATCTCTGCTCTGCATACAGACGGTCAGTTAATGCCAGCCTTCCAATCCCACTTCTCTCTCTTGCCCCCCTGTTAATATCTGAGTCTGTGCTGTGCAATACAATGGTAATGAGCCACACAAATTTATTGAGGACTTAGAATGGGACAAATCTGAACTGAGATGTGCCAGAAGTGTAAAACACACCTTAGATTTTGGACATTAGTACAAAAAAAGAATGTAAAATCTCTCAGTAATAATCTTTATATTGAGTACCTGTTGAAATGATACTACTTATACATTGGGTTAAATAAAATATAGTAGCAGGGCTGGCCCAGTGGCGCAGTGGTTAAGTGCCCATGTTCAGCTTCTTGGTGGCCCGGGGTTCGCCGGTTCAGACCCTGGGTGCGGACATGGCACCACTTGGCACGGCATGCTGTGGTAGGCGTCCCACATATAAAGTAGAGGAAGTTGGGCAGGGATGTTAGCTCAGGGCCAGCCTTCCTCAGAAAAAAGAGGAGGATTGGCAGCAATTAGCTCAGGGCTAATATTCCTCAAAAACAAAAAAGAAATATAGTAGTAAAATCAATTTTGCTTGTTTCTTTTTACCTTTTTTTAATGTGGCCACTGGAACATTTTAAATTACTTTGACATATATAAATATGTACGTACATAATTACCTATATCTCTATTTGGACCGTACTGATCTAGATGAATTCTACTCCTTGGTTGCAAATATTCCCAAGATATTTTGAAATTCCTATTCAAAGATAGTTAAGCATACTTGTGATGGATGGTTGCAGTAATGGCTCTGATTTGTTCTCATCTTTCTCTCTATCCATGCCCTGGATAATCCCTTCCCACACTCACCTGGGCTTGGCCACGTGACTTAGTAAATATGAGCAGAGCCTTGAAGAGTGCTGTGCATTAGGGCTGCCCTCTCTTGCTGCTGGAACTCTGAAACCCCAAGTGAAGCAGCCCTGGGTACCCTCACAGAGGATGAGAGACCATGAGGAGAGAGGCCACGCTGTGTTCGGCACCCGTGCTGTCCCAGCAGAGCCCAGCCCCAAGCCCCAGTGCCAGCAGACCAAGCCATGTGACTAAACCCAATCAAGACCAGCAGAAGTGTCACCCACCCAAGCCACAGAATCAAAAGCAATAATAAAATGTTATTGTTTTCAGCCACGAAATTTGGATATAATTTTTATGCAGCAAAGGCCAACTGATTCAATACTTTCAGTCTTCAAGACAGAGAGCATGCCATATGCATAGTGAGGAGTGGTCATAATTCAATCGAATGATATGTAAATATAAAACACATTGCCAAATTCCCTAAAGTCTCCTACAAATGGATTTTAAACTAGCCAAATATGTCACTGGTGTGTCATTTCTTACCAATGTCCTCCCTAACTTCATGGGCCTTATCATACAGTTCAAAATTTACATACTTTATAGGTTTCTCTCAAGAAACTTCCTCCTCTCCTGACCATTTATAGACAAGCACTCTTGCCTCCATGTGGCAAGTTTTATTGCCCCTACAATAAGTAACTTTTCGTAGGGGATGTGACCAACGAGTGGCATAGCCAGGACATCTGGATCCTAATTCATGACTTTCTTCCAGCTGACTAATCCTCTAAAGCCGGCCTCCTCCCCATGGGGTCAGCAGGCGTTCCCCTGGGCCAAGAGGGAGCTCATCTCCCAACCGGTTAAACCTGCTACTGAGAGCAGATCCAGGAGCCAAGTAACATCCTGACTAGAGTGGTTCATGCATTGCTCTAATCAAATCAATTGTCCGAGAAATTTAAAACACGTTTAAATGAAAAACACAAAGAACATGTGGCTGGGGTGTGATAATAGCGTAGGGTAGAGCCTCCTTCCAGGTTTCTTAAAGAGACATTCCCATCCTAATGTGTTTGCTTTCTTTCGATTCTCTGTCTTCCCCATACCGACTGTGCTTTGTATCCCCTTAACAAAGTGTTATTCCAATTCGGAACTTTACATCCAAATTGTCCAATTATCATAAACAGTCTACTTTCAGAAATGCCCATTACATTTTCAATGACTGAGAAAAAATATTTTTGATTAGCCTTAGACTTCTGTATCAAAATTAGCCAGAACCAACTTCTAAGATTTTTATATAACTCTTTCTGCAAAACTAACTCAATTTCAAGTGTCTAGGTTTTCAACATTTGAATTTGACTTACCGAATGAATAACTCAGGTCTAAAGACACAACGAGCAAGAGCCAGGGTTCAGGGTATCGCCAGTGCTCCATGCTCTACATGGAGGTGTAGATCGCACACGCTTGTTCTAAAGCCACCACATTGTATGTTGGCTCTTTATCTTCTAACTCATAGCTACAGAAAACTAGATATACCTAAATATTGCCTTTTGTTTCAAGTCACTGCCACATCATCAATAAGAGCACACTACTCTCCACTATATTCTTTTTTTTTTTTTGAGGAAGGTTAGTCCTGAGCTAACATCTGCCTCCAATCCACCTCTTTTCCTGAGGAAGTCTGGTCCTGAGCTAACATCCATGCCCATCTTCCTCTACTTTATATGTGGGACACCTGTCACAGCGTGGCTTGACAAACGGCGTGCATAGGTCCTCACCAGGCATCCAAGCCGCCAAAGTGGAATGTGGGAACTTACCCGCTATGCCACTGGGGGGCCCCTCTCCATTATATTCGTGAGACTTGTAGGTTCCATTTTTATTATAAATTTTAGAAACACTAGATAAAGAGTTAAACTGAAGTTTAAACTCAATAACACTCAAATATGGATTAATCCAGTTTTGTTAATAATAATAAAAAATACTATTTTGTAAAATATGTTACATATTTTATAAAAGTTATCGCATTCATCCTCACGCGAATCCTGTTGAGTAGAAAGAGCTCCATTGTACACTTGAAGAAAGAAGTTAAGATTCTGAGAGTCCAACTTGCACAAAGGCAAATACTGCCTGGCAGAGCCAGCTTTACGGTCAGATCTGTTCCATGGCAAAGCTGCCTCGAATTACTCTCACTACATCAGTCTGAAAGTTGCTTCTCCTCTCGGCGCCTCTGAATTCACATCAGGAAAATAAGGAGATTAGAAGTTGTGTTCTCATGGTCCTTCCAGCCCCAACATTTGTTTATTTGGGTCTATCATGGTGGGTTTGCCCATTTCTCTATTGTTGGCTTCTCTTCAAGTCTTGATGATGCGTTACAGGGTCAGGAAACTGAAGTATGCCTGCTCAGTTGTTAACATCATGTGTTACTATTGATCCAGGTGAACCGAAACACTGATAAAATGTCTGACTGATGGCATCAAACTTCACAAACAACGGACAAGTTTTGCAAGTTTAACAAGTTCTGTTTTGAATTGCTTCTGCTAGATGGAGGTGGAGAAGAATGTTGAACTGATGGGAAAATGGTCTTTCTCAAAAGCACATGCTTAGAAAGTTTTCTATTTTATGATATTCATTTTCTGGCTACTAGAATAAGCAAATCTCACACCAACCAAGAAGTAATAGAAATTTCTGCACGTTTCTATACGATGTGCTTGTGAAATCACTACCTAGATGTTAGTTCTCCATTTCTATTTTGTTCTCTATTTCTGTTTCTCGTATTGTGGTTGTTTCAGTGCAGTTCACGTCATTTCTGTCTGTCGGTGTGAAGCGTAACTGTGAACAGAAGCAAGACAGGACAAAGAACTTTCCAGCACAGTTCTACCCTGTTTTCTATTTTTAGCAATGAGTGGCAAAGAAGGAACATGGCCTACAATTGTACAGGCAACCGGGATTATCTTTGCTCTGAAAATAAGCAGGGAGACACTTTTTTTCACTCCTTTTTATTCCCAAGTCCAGAGGCTCCATCAGTCAAAACAACATTTGTTAAATTCATTAAATTTTACTTCGTCCAAAATAATTAAGTCCCATGAGATGGGGCAATAGTCCCTTTGAAAGCCACTATAGTTCTACTTGATATCTTTAGGCTAAAATTTTCCCCTTTAATCTAATCTAAACTTTCTAATTGAAGTTTATGGGCTAGCCGTATGCAACTTTTGCCTGTGTTACTAGCTTCGATGAGTTTCTCCCGTGTAGTCACAATTCACATAGCGTAACATTGTAAACATAACATTAGGTCATTCATATAATTGTCTTATTTGCTTAGTGACCACAGGAAAACGTAATCAGAGTTCCAAGAATAGAAAGAGGAAGTACGCTTCTTAATATATTTGAGTATACAGCATTCACCACAATTATGAACATGTTGGTGGTAAAAATGACCTTCCAAAACAAGAAGTAATGTAAAAATGAGAAAACACGTCAAATGGTTCTTCTGTTTACTGGTATACAACATATTTGCCAAACATATTCTTGAAGTTCAAAGTCAATGCCAAATGTGAATTTTGAGGCTTATGGCTGATTTATATGTTGAAATTTGCCCTTGCTATTTCTTGCTAAGCAAAGAGTGTTTCTATATCATGCATAAATAAGAAAAGTACTGGAAATATATAGACAAATACCACCCAATTTTCTTCCTGGAATAAGTGCATATAGTTTATTATGCATGCATTTCTGTGAACAACTTGATGTTACATCAAGACAGGATTCAACTCTTCTGCTTTTCACATAAGTCTCAGCCTAGTCATGCCCATAAAAGACTGGACATTCACGATTAGCAAAGAGAAGTGTGTGTCACAAGAATATCGGACTTGACTTCAAAGTCAACGAAATGGAGAAACCTAACTGGCAGTGAACTTTTAAAAATAAGCTTTTTCAAAGTTAAAAAGTTCTAGAGAAAGGAAATTTTGAAAATTTATTAAAGCTCGGAGAAAATAAAAATCAGCTATAAATTCTACCACTCCAAGAATGACCGCATTTTGGCGTATTTCCTTCTAGTATTTTTCTATACACATATATTCTTTTTTAACCTAGTTGGTTTTATACTACAGTACTATTTTATAATCTGCTTATTATAAAGGGCACCACAGTGAAGATCCTCAAGGCTAAATCTTTGCACAATCTGTTTGTTTCCTTGGAGCAAATATCTGGAAGGCTAATTGAGAAATCAAAGGGAAAGTGCAATATTTAAGGCTTTTGAAAGCAAGTTGCAACATCACCTCTGAAATAACTATACTACTTACTCTACCTCCAGTAATGACATTTCCCCCAAATCTAGCCAAAATTGGGTAGCGCTTTTCCTTTGAACTTTTCCAGTTTAAGAAGAGAAAGATGGGTTCTCCTTGTTTTATTTTGCATTTGTGTGAATAAAAGGGTCATTTAATTGATCGCCTCTGAAAATGCTTATTAGGCACTTCTTTTCTCCTGTGATCTTACATTTTCTTTGCACATTTTTTCACTGTGATAATAAGTACTCTTATTGATTTGCCAGTTAGATATGAAATATTTACCTCTTTTCTGCCACATAAACCAAAAGGATTTGTCCTAACTTTGTTTCAGGCATTTTGAAGTGAAAAAATGTTAAGCTTCTGTATAGTAAAGTCTATCAAATTTTTTCTCTATAATTGTCATCTTTGATGTTTGGGTTAGAAAATCTTTCTCATGTTAGATATTTATCTCCACTCCCACCACCTCTGTAAAGGAGACAACCTTGATGCTAAGCCAAGAAGAGTTTGAAGTCTCTAAGACAAAACTGAAGCAGGTGTTTTTTTTTTTAAATGGCATGATGTCACATGATACCTTCTGATATGTATGAGGGATGACATATCGATTCTTGCTTTAGACAGCCAATCACCACACACAAATGAAATAGCATAAATTAAAAACGATGTACTGTCATAGCAGTATTATGCACAATAGCCAAAAAGTGGAAGCAAACGGAGTGTCCATCAATAGATGAATGGATAGCAAAATGTGGTACACACGTACAGGGGAATATTATTCAGCCTTAAAAAGGAAGACACTTCTGACACAGACTATAGCATGGATGAAACTTGAGGACGTTACGCTAAGAGAAATAAGTCAGTCACAAAAAACCAACTATTGTATAATTCCACTTATGTAAGTTGCATAGAGAAGTCAAATTCACGGAGACAGAAAGTAGAATGGGGGTTGCCAGGAGCTGGGAGGAGGAGAGAATGGAGAGTTGTTTTAATAGGTATGGAGTTTCAGTTTTGCAAGATGAAAAGGGTTCTGGAGATGGTTGCACAACAATGTGAATGTACCTAACACTACCGAACTGCACACTTAAAAATAAAGATGGTACGTTTTATGTTAGGTGTATTTTACCAGGATTTTAAAAAATAACGTATGCTATATCTTCCCTTTGTGTTACTGTGTAGGAAATTTACAAAACCTCATTCATTTATTTAACAAATATTTATTGAGTACCCACTATGAGTTGGGAGGAAACAAGACCAGCAAGGTCCCTAGTGTTTGGAACTTACAACGCAGTGGGAGAAAACAGACAATAAATAGATCAATACACAATTAATAAGAAAATATTTGGTAGTGATAAGTTCTATAAAGAAAATAAATTAGGGTTTTGTGATATTGAGCTAACTGGGGACTACTTTAAATTGGATGTCAAAAGTTGTTTACTTATTTTCTATGATATTAAGCATACGAGGCGAGAAAAACAGCCATTGGGCTATATGCCAGCAAGGAAAGTGAATACCATGTTGAAGGGCTTAGTTCAATTCAGGCTGTGTTAATGCTGTTTTAAAATAGAGAATGATCAGAGTTTAACTTTTTTTCATAGTTTAACTTTTTGTCATAGTTTAGCTTTTATTCTATAGCCTACCGAACTGGACTTGCCATTGGAAGACGAGTGACAGTGTTTGGGGCCTTATTCTATGGAGAAAGTAAAATATAAAGACCTGGTCTAGGGGCTCTGATGACACCTCATAACAGCATGCTGATCTGGTGGTCTCTCTCTTTGTCTGCCAAAGTTTGTAGCTTGACTTCCAAGATTTCTGCAGTGATTGGGATATGCAGTAGGAGGTGTCTGGTATCCAGCCTGTGCCGGCTCCCGAGGGACCCAGCATTAGCCCCTTTAGAATTAGTCTCTGGGAGCCTGCTATTCATCTGGAAGCCTGTGGCACTGTAAACAGATTCTTATCTTACCACGGGGCCCCTCTTCAGAAAGAAAACTATGATAGGGCTGGGGATCAGCTTACACAGACAGGTACTAATCTCAGCAATAATTCATTCCTGCCCCACTGCGAATCATGCTTTATTTCCCACACAGCCTTACGTTGAACTCTGAACTCGGAAGCCTGTGGCACAAAGAGCCGAGGGCCATAATCGGGTGCTATATTTAGGGCAATCCTCTCTTTCTCTTATTACCACAGAAAGTTACTCCCACAGGGCTGCATTCTTTGTCATAAATATCTGGAGCTATCCTATATCTCACTGTTTTCTATGCTGAGGACAAGCAAACATTCAAACAACAAACAAACAAGCTTGTTTACTGAGATGCATTAACAATCTATTTTAGCCAAGCAGACATCTGTCCGTGGATTCTGTGGATACCACGTGGAAGAATACAGAGCAGAAAGAGATGAAATTGATTTGCTGAGTGGCTCCTGTGGGCCGGGCACCGAGATGGATTTGAGGGCTGAAGAGAACAAGACGAACATGGTACCTGTTGCAGTGAATTTACAGACTAGCTAGACAACTAGATGATTCAAGTAATAAGGAACTGTGGCAAGTGCTAGGATAGAAGAGGGAGCGTATGGAAGTCCGCAGGAGGAAAAGGTAACTCCATCTAGGGAGCTGAGAAACCGTCCCAGAGAAAATGACATTTAAGCAACGATGGGAAGCACGCATTGGGGTTGGGAAGCAGAAGGCGGGACTCGAGGAAACGAAAACAGCACTTGCAAAGGTCTAGAGGCAAAAGGGAGCCCAATACTTTGGAAAAATGAGGAAAGAATCTGGCTTTCCTGGGTTATGGGGTGAGGAGATGGTGATGGGAAGGAGCGGGAGATGAGCGGGGTGCACGGCTGGGGCTGGACTGGAGAAGGTCGTGTAAAGGGTTAATGCAGGCACAAGATCTGATTTAAATTTTACAGCATCAGCTCTGAGGGCCTGTGTGGGTAAGAGAAAGGGAGAGAGCAAGCCCGGGTGTAGGAAACCAGTTAGGAGTCCCTTAAAGAGAAAGATGGGAGGGGGTCTGGGTTAGGCAGAGGCGGTAGGAAGGAGTAAGTGGAAGGACTAGAGAGCTTTAGGAGGCAGGACATACAGGACTCTCTTCCCCCTCACAGGGGAAGAAGACTGGGGCTTCGTTCACTCTACAGAGGAGTCCAAGTGAGAAGGAAACTCCCTGCTGTTCTAAACAACAATAATTTAGGTTTTAAAGTAGAGACAAACTGTAAACCACTTTCAAAAGCAAAAACGTCAGGGCTGGCCCGGTGGCCCAGGGGTTAAGTGAGCATGTTCTGCTTCGGCGGCCCGGGGTTCACCGCTTGGCAAGCCATGCTGTAGTAGGCGTCCCACATATAAATTAGAGGAAGATGGGCGCGGATGCTAGCTCAAGGCCAGTCTTCCTCAGCAAAAAGAGGAGGATTGGCAGCAGATGTTAGCTCAGGGCTAACCTTCCTCAAAAAAAAAAAACAAAAGCAAAAATGTCCTCTCAGAACTGATGGGGATTTCAATGCTTTTGGCCACACTGGCTTTGTGTCCCATACTTTCCTAACCCTAAGAATCCCCTCGGGGCTTATAAACACGCGAAGTCCCATCACACTTCCCTGGGGAGTCCCATTCAGGAGGAATCTGTACTTTCCCAAAGTGATCACCCCAGGAGATCTTTATTTCAGACAACTTAGGGAGTTTCTGGGGCATGGGACACCCACACTGATGATGTTCTCGTATACGCTATGTATATTGTATGACTCCGTTTATACAAAACTTTAGAAATTATAAGCTAATCTGTACTGACAGAAAGCACATCAGTGGTTGCCTGCGGACAGGGGAGCTGGGAGAGAGAAGAGAGGACATTGTCAAGAACAGAAGGAAACTTCTGTGGGTGATGGATTCGCGTATTATCTTGATTACGGAGATGGTTTCACAGGAGTACACATATATCCAAACTT
This sequence comes from Equus caballus, assembly GCF_041296265.1. NCBI lineage: Eukaryota > Metazoa > Chordata > Mammalia > Perissodactyla > Equidae > Equus > Equus caballus. The sequence continues at coordinate 33,556,424 of NC_091710.1, read as the reverse complement.
AGCAAATTTAATATGTGCAGTATATTGTATGCCAATTACATCTCACTTTTAAAAATTAAAAAATACACCAGTAGCTTCCAATATTCAGTCTCAGAGAAAGTCTTAGACCAAATCTCACAACACATTCATCCTTTTATTAGTAAGCAGATGCAAAAACAGTCTTTCAGCCTGTTCCATAAATGTGATGAAGTCCCAGGTGTCTGTCCATTTAGATGCTCCAACAGCCGCTGTCGGGAAAGTTCACTGGAGGCCACATCCTCGCTCGCATCAGGATTGGCCAACCTTCGGGCTGGGGTCGGCAGAGATGGAATCTTCTGGGGCAGCCTCTAAACACAGGGTATTTCGTTAATCAAGTCTGGGGCAGTATTCTTACAGGTCTTGTTACTGGGCTGTCTAGATTCTAACACCCTGTTCCTGGAGGGGCAAGAATGCCTCGCTGGCCAGTCCACGAATCTTAGACGGCAATGAATTCACCAGTGAAAGAGTGTTAGTAACCGGTATTGTGTTAACCATCAAAGTCTGGTTCTGATTGGAGGCAAAGAGAACTGAAGCCTGGAGATCCTGCTTCTGGAGCGCGGCTTTTTGACTCTAGTCTTTGAAATGGCAGCTAATCACCCTCAGTGCAACCATCCTAATCTGGGCAACCGGCTCCTACTAGAGCCTCAATGAAAACTAACGCTCTCATTCACACCGCAGTGCCCACGCCGATGTGTCTCGAAGTAAACTACCCATGATACAATAACCATTCCAAGTTTGTCTCTCTTTTTTCCCATTCTTTCTGAAAACGTCTCGGCAAAAACAAAGGAAAACATCACTATACCCATCCCCATTCTTTGCACCAAAACAGAGATTAAAAAGACATTTGAAAAGCACTTTGAAAAACTAAGGTTCTACTGGCGCCCACATGGTAGCATAGCTGTTAAGTGTACACGTTCCACTTCGGGGCTCAGGGTTCACCGGTTCAGATCCCGGGTGCAGACATGGCACCACTTGCAAGCCATGCTGTAGTAGGCGTCCCACATATAAAGTAGAGGAAGATGGGCACGGGTGTTAGCCCAGGGCCAGCCTTCCTCAGCAAAAAGAGGAGGATTGGCAGCAGATGTTAGTTCAGGGCTAATCTTCCTCAAAAAATAAAAAAGTAGGTTCTACTAAATCCATTTAAAACAAAGGTAGTTGGAGAAATTGTAGCCCTTGTACACTGTTGGTGGGAGTATAAAATTATGCAGCTGCTGTGGAACACAGTAGGGCATTTCTTCAAAAAATTAAAAATAGAATTACCATATGATCCAGGAATTCTACTTCTGGAGAACTGAAAGCAGGCACTCCAAGAGATATTAGTACACCTATGGTCATAGCAGGATTATCTGCTGTAGTCAAAAGGTGGAAGCAACTGAAGTCCATCCATCACAGGACGAATGGATAAACAAACGTGGTATGTCCATACAATGGAATATTACTCAGCCCTGAAAAGGAAGGAAATTCTGACACATGCTACAACGTGGAGGAACCTTGAGGACATAATGCTAATTCATATAAGCCAGTAATAAATATTATATGACTCCACTTACATGAAATATCTAGAATACTTGAATTGATCAAGACCGAAAATAGAATGGTGGTTGCCAGGAGCTGAGAGTAAAGCAAGGGGGTAGAATGGAGAGTTATTGATAAATGGGTAGACTTTCGGTTTGGGAAGATGAAAAAGTTCTGGAAATGGATAGTAGCGATGGTAGTTCAACAACATGAATGTACTTAATGCCAATGAGCTGACCACTTAAAAATGGTTAAGATGGTAAATTCTATGTTATGCGTATTTTACCACAATTTCTTAAAAATCTAAAGCTTTTCGAAAAACAAAAGTAGTGATTCCTATCCCTCGTCCACTCAAACCAACGCTTAATTAACTTCGATTTTTAGAAGCAGTTTTAATTTTAACCGATTATAGCGATAATCCATTTCCATTGTAAGAAATATGGAAAAGGAGAAAAATATTGCTAAAGGATAATTCTTAGAGAAATGTGAAATCATGACTCTCACACAAATATAAAATGAACACGTGTCAAAGATTTTATGTAACTCATTATTAATAAGGGAACCAGAACAGTGTCATGACTAATTCAAAGGAGAATGCAAAGAACACAGAGACATCTCCAGGCAAACAGGCACGCTAAAATGAGTTTACAGATCAATGTCAGTTCCTCAGTACCCACTGGGCAAAATCCTTTACATTCTCCTGACACCGACTCATTTGCATTTCTGTGGACAAAAATCATTGGCAATACTAGGTTTTCCACAATTTGCAGAGTTGTAAAATAGTTCAAAGACAAAGCCACAGGATCCTCTGCAGTTAGATAAACCTGAAAAGTGTGCTAGACAGGACACCCAGTAACACCCTCTCTTTTTGTCTGCTTAAGTCTTCTATTTGGCTGAAAAAAGTAAAATAAAATCCTCTGTAACTCACTTTGATTCTTTTTGTGTTTGGTAAATTTTTTTCTTCATTGCTCCTTCCTTCCTTTCTTCCTTCCTTCCTCCCTTCCTCTCTTCCTCCCTTCCTTTTCTTTCTTTTCTTTTTTTTTTTTTTTTTGGTAAGGAAGATTGGCCCTGAGCTAACATCTGTTTCCAATCTTCCTCTATTTTCATTCTCCCCAAAGCCCTAGTACATATTTGTAGGTCATTCTAGTTCTTCTATGTGGGACGCCGTCACAGCATGACCTGATGAACAGTGCTAGGACCGCGCAGGGGACGTGGAACCGGGGGCCCCACGTTCTGGAAGCCCTACGTGATCTTAACCACTGGGCCGGCCCCAACTTTGATTCTTTCGAGTCAAATTTAATCGGGAGTATGGAACCTTATTAAGCACACTAAGCAAGGTTTATTAAACAAATTAAACAAAAGCAACATTCTGGGACACGTTACTCCACCAGGTAGATCCTCCGCGCACACCTGCCCGGCGCATCTCAGGCGGCGCGGGAAGCGGGGCACCGCCCACTTGGCCACGGGTGGCTGCAAGTCAACAACCTAGAGCTTCGAGGGGCCATCGCATCCCGCTGGGAGTGGAGGAAGGAGAGGCTAGGTCTGCAGGGCGCACGGGCCAGGACGGGAGAAACACTTTAGCAGCCGAGATCCAGCGAGAAGCAGGGCAAGAGCGCACGGGGAGCGGGCGCGGCAGCCCGCGCGGTGCCGTCTTTCCAGCCCCGCCCCCGCCGGCCCGGCCCGCGGGGAGCCCGGGGCGGGGCGACCTTTGCTCGGTCCTGGAGCGCCCCGGCCGCGGGGAGCGGGGAGGTGGCCGCGCGAGGGGGCGCGCCGCTTTTTGCTCGTTCCTCCCGCGCCTGCTCCCGGGTCGGGTTTGGCCCCGGCGGCCGCCCCTGGATGCTGGCACTCGGTCCACGGTTTCGGTCAGACCCGCCCGCGAGCTGGTTTCGATTAAGGCCGAGCGGAAGGGCGGAGCGGCCGAGTGGCGACAAAGCGCGGCCTGGAAAGGGCGGGGGCAGGAGCCCGGCGTCCTGCTGACTTCGGGGAACCGGAGTCCGGGGCGCTCTCCGGGTGTTCGAGGGCCCGATCGCGAGGCCGCGGCCGCGGAGAAGGCAGCAGGTGCGCCGTCCGGCGGGAGCGCGGCGGCCCGGGATGCGGACGCCGGTGGCGATGACGGTGGGCATGGTATTCGCGCCCTGCGGGCTGCTGCTCAACCTGACCAGCACGCTGACGCCCGGGTGGCGGCTGGTGAAGGGCTTCCTCAACCAGCCGGTGGACGTGGTGCTCTACCAGGGCCTGTGGGACATGTGCCGCGAGCAGAGCAGCCGCGAGCGCGAGTGCGGCCAGCCCGACGACTTGGGCTACTTCGTGGCCGAGCCCGTGCGCGTGGCGCGGGGGCTCATGGTCACATCGCTGGCCATCACGGCCCTGGGGCTGCTGCTGGCTTCGCTCGGCGTGCGCTGCTGGCAGGAAGAGCCCCGCTCCGCGCTGGCCGGCCTCTCCGGCTTGGTGCTCTTTGCCGCGGGCCTCTTCAGCCTCATCCCGGTCTCCTGGTACAACCACGTCTTGGGGGACCGCGCCGTCCTGCCCGCCCCGTCCAGCCCGGTCACGGTGCAGGTCAGCTACAGCCTGGTGCTGGGCTACCTGGGCAGCTGTCTGCTGCTGCTGGGCGGCTTCTCGCTGGCACTCAGCTTCGCGCCCTGGTGCGAGGAGCGCTGCCGTCGCAAGGCGCCCTCGGGCGGCCAGCGCCGCAGCAGCATCAGCACCGTGCACGTGGACTGGCCCGAGCCCGCGCTCACGCCCGCCATCAAGTACTACAGCGGGGGCCAGCACCGGCCGCGGCCCGCCGACCTCGGCGCCGCCGGCCCGGCCAAGGTGGGCTTCCCCATGCCGCGGCCGCCGCCCAAGGCCCACAGCGACCCGGAGGAGGACACGCTCGACGGGGAGAAGGCGGCCGACTCCCACAGCGCCTCCTCGCGCAGCACCCGGCTCTGCCACGGCTCGCTGCCCTGCGACTCCGACCTGTAGGCGGCGCCCCGCAGCCTGCTCTGGCCAGACGCTGTCTGGGCGAAGGACTCGCGCCACCAGGGGCCGACCATGAACTTGTCTGTTACCTGGCCCCTGGAAACACCTGCCTCGGAGGCGAGCCCCGGACGCGTTCCTGTAACTCGTTTGGAAGGCGATCTTCCTCTCCTGTGGCCAAACTAGACTCCGTGGACGATTAGTTCAGGTTGGATGTGGTTTTCTTTTTTACAGAGTTTAGCTTTCCTCCCCAGAGGAATTAGGGTCCTCTTAAGGAGTAACAGGCTTTTCTTTTAGCTGAAGGAGGTATAGGAAGGGTGACGTTTGCATCGTGTGGACCAGGGACAATAACAACAAAAAGTCCAAATCAGCAAATAGAAGCTCAAAAACGATTTAACACCTTGAAACAATAATATTCTGAGATGCCGATGAACTTTGCACCAGTATAATTATCAACTTTTTTCTGCTGTATACTTCATTTTCATGCAAATTCTCAAGAGACCAATATATTTCTGGCTATGTTTGAATGAGGCTCTGAAACGTAGAGCCGAGCAAATACCAGCAGCTTTAATGGCTTTTATGGAATGAAATAAGCTGATTAACTCCTATGTACATTTGTTCATGTATAAATAGCAGTTATCTTCTTTATCACTTATTTTTGGTGTGAAAGTGACTCTTGAGGTCACTCCAGGTTTCTCTTCTAGAAGCCAGAAGGAGAATGAATGGACTAACGCTTTACTGTTCTATTTCTTGGCTGCCTCACCCTGGACAGAGACTACAGATCAAATATTTGGTACAAAATGGAATCTGTTCATCACAGTAGGTTAATGTACAGGTGTATATATCTCTTATTTATAAATTATAAATTTGAAAACAAGAGTTTCAGTATACTTACAAAAGCTTTTTATTTTATTTTATTTTTGGTGAGGAAGATTGGCCCTGAGCTAACATCTGTGCCAGTCTTCTTCTATTTTGTATGTGGGATGCCACCACAGTGTGGCCTGATGAGTGGTGTGTAGATCTGCACCCGGAATGAACCCCAGGCTGCTGAAGCTGAGCCCTCAAACTTAACCACTGCGCCACTAGGCAGGCCCCTACAAAAGCTTTTTTGTCTCCTGTGCAACCTGTGGGAGTTTAAATGTTCATTACTAGCAATATCCTGGTTGCCTAGGCACTGTTTCTGAAATCTAGCTCTCAGATCTTTGCACCTCTTAGCATAAGATTACTAAAAGAAGCCAATAGGCCCCACTTAAATCCATGATTGCATTCAGGTTCATGCTGTTTCTGTGCAAAGCCAAGTCTATTGTTGAAAAAACTAGACGCACCAGTTTCTACGTGAGGTGACACTAGAAATCTTTTCCTCTTGTAACAGTGGAGCCTAAAGTCACAGGGAGGCAGCTGTGAGTTCCATGAGCCGGAAGCCCTAATTCCAAGTGGTTGATTTAATGGTACCCTTACCTGAACTGAATCTCATCTTTAAAACCTGCCGTTGGGGCCAATTCAGAGGTAGGGACGTTCAATTCAGTAAGGGCTGATAACTAAACAGCACAAGCTGCTCACTAGCAGTGGAAGGGACAATATAGATTCACTTCCCTTGCCATTTTGTGCTGGAATCACCTGTCTCTATCTTTTTGCGACCAAACTTAAATGTGGAGTCATATCAGGTGGGGATCTCTTTCAAATGCAAATTCTGATTGGCTAGGTCTGCAATGAGGCCCCCGAATGGATTTCCCAACTAGTTCCCAGGAGGCAATGCAGATGCTGATGGTTCATGGCTCCCACTTGGGGGCTGCAAGGCTTTCCCTGAGACTGTGCCTCTCTCAAATTTCAATCCCACCTGGCAGCAAATAATCGGACCTTTGAGAGCCTGCCACTTTGAAGAGCGAGGGGACTTGCCCTAGGGAACAAAGCCAGAGGGAGAAAAAAACAACAGTGCTTTTTTTTTCAGCTAACACCTCAAAAGGCAGAGATTAGGGTCCTGAGAAGTCAGGACCTAGCAGACACATAAAGCTACTGGGTTTCGGGCAGGTACCGAATCTACTGAATCTTGCCTGCATGGTGATTCCAAATATTTCTAGGGAGGCCTTGATAAAAACAAACAAAACTGGTGTTTTGTATATTTTCACTTTTCCTTCTTCTCAGTTGTTCTCCGCTGGCTTACATTCAAAACACTTCCTCTCTGGTGAATAAGATTTTGTTGCCAAGAGTTAGAATTCCGTTTTTGCCCTATCAATAGAAGTAAACCCCGAACTCCCTTTCAAAAATACAAACTTCCTTTTGCTATAATAGTATGCAAGAGGCGTGGAAGGAAACTCTGCCTCAGGCTGAGAAGAGAAACTTTTCCTCCCTCTTGCAGGTCAAAAGAAAGCTTTTATTCAGGACTTGAATATTTTTTGGGGGGGAGCTTGTCAAAAATATTAAAACGTTCAAAACATTTGTTCAGCTAGGTAACAATGCTGACTCTGAAACCATGTTCTGGTATCTATTCAAAGTGACAACAGAAACAGTCAAAGGGAAACAGAGTAAAAATAGTTTTTTAAAAAAACATTTTATAATCTTTTTATCAAGAGCAGATAAAAAGTTCAGGAAAGTTATCCTTTTTTTAAGAAAGAGAAGACCCAGTTTTAATTTTGTACCAGTTTACTTTTGATATATAAATTTGTTTACTTAATTAAATGTTTTTTCATCTCAGCCAACTTGACCATACATAAAACTCTTCAGGGTTTTACTTTCATAAAACTTCTGTCGCTTATTTTTTATATTCAGAATTTGTCCCAGTACTTTAGACAAATTTATCTTTCTTAACTCAACAAACAAAAATATTTCCATTCTTTATACCTTTTTAACTGAAAACATATATTTTACTTTTCTTGTACACAGACCTTTTAAAAATGTTTTTTCATAGAAAGTTCCTCAGTATGCATAAAACATGTTTATTGATAAACCTGAGCACCTTTCAGTTTCTTTGAGATAAGAAACCAAAGGCAGACAAATCTATGCTTACTAATCAACTTTTAATATTTTATCTTATGTGGAAATGACCTAGATACCCAATAAACTGTTATTATTTAACTTAACTTAGTAAAGCTATAAAGTTTGTTTCCAAGAAGATTTTGGAAGCTGTTTTTTAAGTACACAGACCATAAAACGTAATTATTGTTAAAAAGTTTCTCCAAAAACCTATTATCTTTTTACATCTATTTAATTTACCTGTTTTCAACAATGATATTTAGATCGTCTATCAAAACCTCATCAGACATTAAACAAAATCAGCTATTATTCTGTTATTATTCTTGCTGACAAATTTTGTAACAGAGAAAACATGAGCTCATTTCTGCATCACATCCAATGCTGATAACTCAGGGGACATGCCTATTTTAAATCAAACCAGCAAACTTAAACAGGCTTTTATTTACCAAAGGTCATTTTATATCATGTTAAATAACTTTGCTTTTTAAAAGTTTCTGTATATTAGAGACTGCGTTTCGTTAGGAGAGATTTAGAATCGTGTCTTTGAAGGGTGACCCCTAAGGTGGACTCATCTGAGACAGATCTTCCCCAGAATGGCCATTACAATTCCAAATTGTCTCAAAAGTTTGCTTATTTTCATTTGCTTAATTTTAGATCAGGAATTTTGGGGGAGTTGAAGTGGTGAATCTCAGTGAGAGAAGAGAGAGGAGCAGCAGATTTGGCTTTGGCTGCTGGCATATTTTATTTATTTATTTTTTTAAAGAGGCAGTAAAGTATTCCTGATTTTATTTAGAAGCCTCAACTGATTAAAAGAGGCTTCCAGTTGTTGTAGCTGGGTTTTTCCAGTTGCATATGTAAATACACCAGTTTGGGTAAACTGAAATTGCCTCATTTTGGCCATTTTAAAGTGAGATCTCCTTTAGTATGTTTAATTAATGTTGCCTGAATGGTGGATTTATATGCTCTTACAATATCAGGCAGGGGAAACGTCCCCCAGTGAGACATAATGTTTATCCCCACAATATAATCTATAATACAATCAGGCAAAAGAGATATAATCATTTTATATAAAGCTGATTTAAATATACCAATTTTTACAAAACCTTATCTTAATTTTTCCAACTCTTATACTTCTAGTTATAACTTATATTAGAATTCCATTAGCAAGTTCTGGTATTACATTATTATGTAGGGAAAGCATTTCTAGCTAGACATAACATCCATTCCCAAAGAAAACATCCAGGCAAAGTTGACATAACCTCTTCATATAATATTAGCTTAAACACTTTAATCTTTTTTATTATTATTATTTTTTAAAGATTGGCACCTGAGCTAACAACTGTTGCCAATCTTTTTTTTTTTTTTCCTGCTTTTCCTCCTCAAATCCCTCCAATACGTAGTTGTACATTCCAGCCATGGGTCCCCCTAGTTGTGGCATGTGGGACACTGCCTCAGTGTGGCCCAGCGAGAAGTGCCATGTCCGTGCCCAGGATCCAAACTGGAAACCCTGGGCCGCCAAAGCGGAGCGCATGAACTTAACCACTCAGCCACGGGGCCAGCCCCTAAACACTTTAATCTTTGTAGTCTTATCAACCTGAGCAGCCTAACTGTTGTCCCAAACAATTGCTGGTCAGGTTTCTCACTGTGATTTCAGCCTCCTGACCTTTTAAATTTTTTCAAACTGGGGTGAATAGAACAGGCCTGTCTGATGTCCTTTCATGTTCGGGGGCCAAAAGCGGGATCCCTTTAGCCCATTCAACCTTAGGCAGTGTTTTAATAAAACCTTTGTCTTAACTTTATGTCTGTTCTATTGATCCCATTTTACCCTTTAATAACTAGCTAAAGATTTCCATCCTGTTGGGGTGAGTTCTGTGACAATTCCCTTTCTGTTTTCTTTTTGTTAACTTAATATTTTCATAAGCACATGTAAAACCACAAGAAGAAGCTGAGACCCCCAAGTCTGATTAAGTTTGTAAGACTAGTCATTGTATTTTCCTTTTAATTTGGTCCTTTCATAGGTACTAATAAAACAGCTCTTTATGGCGAGAGCACTCTAAAAATTTTCCAACTTAAGGATCCATTGTCTGGCCATTTTCTCTCCAGAGTTTAAAGAATATTGTGGCCATGCAGTGTTACAAAAGAAAATCATCCCCTTTAGACATTGGCTTATAACTATAATTAGAGCATTTACTCAGAACCAGACCCAACGGGCTCTGCTTGGGCACAGACAGCATGTTTCCCATTCTGATACACAGAAACAGACACACAGATCCAGACACAGAAAAGCCAGACACCAGTGAACCGTGTCCCAGATTTACGGCAGAAAGTTCTACAACTGTTCCTGCTCCAAATGTGGGCCCAGATGGCCCCTCCATGAACCGAAAGGACCCCAGATGGCCCCTCTCTGAATGGAAAGAAACCCAGATGGCCCCTCAGTGAATGGAAGGGACCCCAGGTGGTCCCTCTGTGAATAGAAAGGACCCCAGATAGCCCCTCCATAAATGGAAGGGACCCCAGAGGAGGGGAAGGAAGTTCACAGGTGTCCCCAAGGTGACTTCCCCTATTTCAGATGGAGTCCATTGATTCACCAGAAGAACAGACAAACAAATCTAGAACCTGTTTCCTTGCCATAAGAAATGTGCCTAGGGTCAGTGGTGCCAGGCCAGATGGAAAGTACTGGGGACAGTCCCTAGGGCAAAGCACCTAGGCAGCAGCTGGACTACTTCCCAGGAAATCCCAGTCAGTCTGGGGCCATGGAGCCATGGGCAAGAGCCTCCTGGCTGGCTCACCAAATTGTTAGCACCTACAAACATAGGTTCCCTATCCACCACACAAGAGGGGCCAAATAAAAACTGGAACATGAGGCTTATGGCAAGGAAAAGGTTTTTATTTTGGATTATATCAGCCGGGAGATGAGAGCGAGCCCTCAAATTTGTCTTGTTTTGTCTCGGCTCCCTGAAAGATGGGAGGCGAGGGGTTTTAAAGTTTTGTGAGGAATGTGACTCTTGGGGGGGTGGGGCATGGTCAGTGGCCTTGCTGGTCAGAGCTTTCCCATCAGTCTGAGTTTGGCCTTGGGATGCTGCTTACAGGGAGGAGGAGGAGGTGATAAGGAATCCAGGTTGATGTCCCTGGCTGTCCGTCTCCATGGCATATAGTGGATTCTGGAGCCAGGGAACCAGGGAGTAAGCAGGGAAAGAGTGCTTTGGTTTTAACCCCATATATGCTGGGTTTAACTTAGGGGAACTGATATCAGGGCTGGCACCACTCCCACCCCTGGGTTTCGGGCCAGTGACCTCAGGCCACAAATTACTTTCTATGTACATGGCAAGTTGTGTGTAAGGTGAGGAAGCACTCGGGTAGAGAAACAGCTTTTAGAGGTAACTTATTAAATTCCTTACAGGCACTAAAGAAGTGTTAGCACCCATTCTACAACTAAAAATAAACAGAAACCATCTATGCCCTTACCTTCAATTTAGAGGTCAAATGAGAAAGTACACCAAGAAAATTACACATTTGAACATTCAAAGCTTATGTTCAAATACAATACCTCTATGCTGATGGGTGAAAGGAGTAGTTTCGGGTACACGTGGGAGAGAGTAATGAGGATGAAAAAACACAGGCCTTGGCCAAATCATTAATAGAATTTAAGCTGAGTGGATGATATATAAGGAAGATCCTGAGGGTCTTAAAGAGATGAATGGCAGCCCTTCCTTTTAGGGACATCAGAGTGAAGATGTGGGGTGGGTATAGGGGGAGAGATCCTGGTTACTAACCTTTTCCAGCTCTCTGTGGATAGGATGAGGCTCTGAGGTTCTAATATCTTTCTCAGCCTCATGGGGCTGTCTATACGTTGGCAGAATAGAATGTTCCTCACCAGCTATTCATAATTCAAATTGTTTATATTTGATTCTGAAAACATTCTATAAAACACATTGAATTTGCTCCAGACTGTATTCCCTCCTAAAGAAGCTATTAGCCTGATAAAGTGTGATCCCTCCCTTGTTTGTTTCCCAAAGAGAATAAGGATAAAGTGCTTTATTTAACTCTTAATTCCTAACAATAGACACAAAAGGTCAAATTTTGTGTAGGTCTCTTTGTGCCTAAAGCATGAACCAATTAACTTTTCCAAAGCTCCTTATTCTTCCAGAAGAAAACTTAAACCTCTTACCAGGTTACAGAAGTTGAGTTTCTATAAGGAAAAGAAAATTTTATATCTGCTCTAGGCTTATCACTCCATCTATTAGGTGGAGAGAAATTAAGTAAGAAATGAACACCTAATATAGAGATTATCACAATAGAAGGCTCTTATTGTTGATAACGTGCCATTGCTACAAATAGATAAGGTTATGAAATTGACATATTAAAACCAATTTAGGGGGTAGGGATGGTTAAGAATTAAGTATAAAATCTTAAGTATCCATTTATAAAATTAAGTCTTTCTGGTGACAGGGACATTCAGTGTGTTTTGTAAATTCTTGAATAGGGAAAGCATAACAGGATGTTAAACTAGATTCAAGTGGGATAATACTTAGGCATACATTCATAAGAGGCCAAGATTAAAGATTACGTAAGCCTGGGGCAGGGGCTAGGGAGAGGAGGTGCATCAAGACATACTAGAGTTGGCTGCAGTCAGCTCTTTTTCTTGGGAAGAGAAGAGAGGAAGTTTTTCTGGGGCCCAAACAGGAAGCAGGGTGGAAGAGTAGAAGGGTGGGGCTGGAGTAACTTGTCAGCGGAGCACCTGGGAAGTACACTGAGCTAGCCAGAGCACAAGTCCCGGAAGTGTGGCTAGAGGAGACAAAGGCAGCAGCTCAAACAGTCCTGAGAAAGTAGTGATACTGTTGTACATCACTCGTGCATGCTTTCCAGCTGCATTCCTGTGTGCCGTTGTGATGCACTTTTGCGCAGAGAAAGGCAGAGCCTTGCCAAGGGCAAACTTGGCAGTGAGGATGGCTCTCTGGAAGTAGCCAGAGAAACTTAAGACTCAGCCTGTGCGTGAGAGGGGTCTGAGGTATGTGTTGCTAAAATGGTTTCTGTCAAATATAGCTGAACCCCTGAGGCAACTGAATGATTCTCATGCATCTCCCAGGCTCAGGAAAGGCGGAGCCCCCAGCATTTGTTCTTCAGGTCAAGTTGATGTGTACTTGGGAATTTTTATGTGATTGCAGAGCACAGTTTATTTAATGTCCTATAACCCACAGTAATAAGCCTAGGGCTTCTCTGTATGCTTGGCAGCCCACACAGACTCATTCTGCAAGAACTAAATAAGCATAGTCTAGAAAAGATCCAAGCAAGAAGCGTCTGCCACATCAAGTTGTTTATCAGAATTTGGACTCATGTTCTCAGTCTCAAATACTATGCTAAGTAGTGTACAGGTATTTTTGTATTTTCATTCAGTGCCCAACTGGCCTGCTGTAGGTTCTGTTAATGCCATTTTTATCATTGGGGAATCAGTTTCCTGATTAAGTGATTTGCCCAAGATTGCTGCTATAGAATTTTAGACCACACTTCTGCTTTGTTACCTATCTCCCAACACAGATTCAACGCCCTTGATTCCTTATGTGGGTGTGAATAAAGTGTGATCCAGGAAGACAAGCAGAGGTCTTTGCAGTCCAAGGGGCTTTGGGACCAAAGTCACATCTGCATGTTTCCCCAGCAGGCAAGAGCTAGTTGAGACGAATCCTGGTCCATGCCTATAACTCTGTGTGTTGCTGCCCACAGTATCCGCCCACTTCCCTTCAAGGAAGTCTTAGACAAATCATTTGTCTGAGTAGCTACATCTGTAAAGTATGTTCACCTGTACAGAGTTTTAGACTCAAATGGAGCATAAGAAAAACAGTTTTATAAATTTTCAGCAAAAGTGAGAAATTGCACTAAAATGTATCTGAGAGAAGGAGGGGTAAGGAACACTCGAACATTTACTACACTGCAGAAACTTGACCTCTATCCTAACAGGTGAAGATTCAAGAGAGATCATTCCTCTTTGTGAAATGGGGAAACAGGTTCAGAGAGATTAACTAGCTCAAAGTTAGTGTCAGAGCCAAGATTCAAATCCAGAACTTCTGACTAGTACTGGGCCAGGCGCTCTCGGATTAGAAAGCTCCTGTGGATAAATAATAATCTAAATTACACAGAGATTGTACTGAAATCTGACCCTATAAATAGTCAGTTTTTCAACACTCACAAAACCGGATAACCTCCTCCAATTTAAAAAGCAGTTATTTTAATAAATAATCATTTACGACAAACTGTTACAGAAGTTCAAACAGTACACCATGAAACGTGTAAACAATTTTTATTGAGATGTTTCAGCTCCTGCTTTACCAGGTTAGTCAGTCTGTAAAGAGGTTAACAATTCCTGTAGGAAGAAAGACTTGAAGTTAGAGAACACGGACTACATTAAAACAAGGCAAAAACACAGTGATGGTTGAGCTTCAGAGCAGATAGAGATTACAAGGGGATGTAAATTTTAGGGGTGACTGCAACTAACCCTAATAAGATCCCACCTCATGATAGGATTGAGCCCCTCTGGAAGGCCTCCCAAAGCTGACTTTCTTGATTACTATTTCATGCATGTTTCACTTTGGTTTGAACAACTAAAGACTGAATAGAGTCTAAAGTCAAAAAAGATACTGAGTATTCATTTGATATACATAATAGCATCATTTGCCAATGACAAAAAGCTCTTGAAGTTAACACTGCCTACTTTCACCCAGCGAGGATTTTCCAGATGGCGTGTTCTTTAACTGTGTCTCACAATCTGTTTTTTCCTCAAAGACACTTCCTAGGCATACCTGTTCATCATAGGCTTCATTGACAAAAGTCTCACTATTCATTAGATTTACTTCTTCTTGGTCACTTTCTTTATAGCAGGTCGAATTTCTCGATGATGCTGTACTGTTTCTAGAAATCAAAGAAACAAAGTCAAAAGAGTTGCTCCTTGAGGCAGAAGCTGAGATTGGGCTATCGTTAGAAATGGCCAACTCATCCCCTATCAGAAATTATTGTTATGAGAATTATGCCCTGTTTTCGCTGTCTCTTTAATAAAGCAAATGACCTAGAATGGGCAACACTTGAGTCAATTATGATTTACTAGGCATTCACTTCACTTTCAAATTGATATATCTTCTCAATTAAAGGAACCTAGGTAATTAGAGTCAATGAGAACTGAATCCAAGGATAGGTAAGTGGCAACTGGACACAGGTGAGTCAAGAAAGCAGTTTAATGTAGTAGAAAGACCTGAGTTGATAACCAGAAGCCCGAGGGTAGCATCCCAGTTGATCCTAACACTAACCAGTTAGCTATTAAATAGCGTTCCTTGAGGCAAAGACATATCATTTCTCCTGGCCTTTTCTTCCATCAGTGAAGTGAAGCCTGGACAGAGATGTAACTTTCCCTATAATGTCCCTTCACAATATGTTTATGTAATCAGTTTAATCAGTTTCTTCGGTTACTGTATCTTCCAACTCTAAAGGCATTTTGTCATCATTCCTACTCTAAATCACCATTCTGTTGTCCTTGTTTGTCTCTTTAATCCAATGACTCGCTAGCTCATAGACAAAACTTAATGCTTTTTGCCTTAAATCTTTCCTGAGTTTCTTTATTTCACTTCCTGTTATGGACTGAACTGTGTCCCCTCCAAATTCATATGTGGAAATCTTCACCCTGCAGTATCTCAGAATGTGACCATAATTGGAGATCGGGTCTTTAAAGGGGTTAATTATGTTAAAATGAAATCATTAATTTGGGCGCTAATCTAATACGACTGGCATCCTATGAGAAGAGGAGATGAGGACGCAGACGTACAGATGGAAGACCATGTGAAGACACAGCAGGAAGTCTGCACCCACGATTCAAGGAGAAACCAACCCTCAGTCTCAGAAGAAACCAACACTACTGACAGATTGATTTCAGACTTCCAGCCTCCAGAACTGTGAGAAAATACATTTATATTGTTTAAGACACCCAGTCAGTGGTATTTGTTACTCCAGCCCTAACAAACTAATACACCTCCTAACAAATTTTTCCTCCACACAGTCATTGGCACTAACCCTGCCTCACTGGAAAGGAATCTTCTCACTTCATCCGAGATTGTGCCACTGACTGCTGTTGAGGCACACTTTATGTGCCCCTTACAATAATATTGTTTGCCCCAGGTCTCACTCAAAGAGATGGTCCCAATTATTATTTTTCCAGATCATCTAACAGCATGATGCATCTTAGTTGCTTCATCACCTAACTCCATCCTCAGAGGGCAAATTTCTAGAGTGGACTCACACCTCCAACCCCAATTAATCTTATTTTAATCCTATTTTATAAGCCTTCTTTGGAGTAAAACTCTCCCATGAGGACATTCATAGCAGCTCACCTTTTAAATTCGTGTTCTCTTTTGAAATATACGTATGCTCCCAGAGCCACCAGAACAACTGATAAGGTAATGATTAAGCTGAGGGCGATGTAGCCAGGGGCAGGTCCGCGCACTGCCTCTTCGCAGAACTCTCCGCCATATTCCATCAGACAGCTGCATTTTCTCAGCTCACCTTCCATGGTACAGATTCCCCTCCCATTACAGAAATCGCTGCTACAGGGCAAATGTTTTGACATCTGTGAGTCTTTGGGCCGAACAGATGCCCCTCTTTCCTTGGTGTCTGAGGTCTTGCTTTCTCTAGCAGGAATCAGAGGGTTTAGTGTTCTCCTGACAGGATAATTCATCCCTTCTGGATCCTGATAGCTAGCCTTGGTGGACTTGGGAGCCTGGAGAGAGTGGGCTGCTTTTGGAGTCAATCTTTTTCCAGCCTCTGGCTTTTTAGGTGTTGGTGTTGAATGGGTTTTATCTGGATAGGTACCTACAAAATAGTAGGCATGAGTGTGGCTCTATATACATGCACCACATAATGATGTTTCAGCCAATGACAGATCACACATGCGACAGAGGTCCCATAAGGTTAGTACCATAAAACTACGTGTGTAGTAGGCTATACCATCCAGGTTTGCGTAAGTACATCTATGACATTCGCACAAGGTTGAAATTGCCCAACAACACATTTCTCAGAACACATCCCCATTGTTAGGTGACACGATTGTATTTCACAACATCAAGAATTCTAGCAGACTTAACCAGATCAGTTTGAATTTACGAAATCATAATCACTACTATTACTCTTGGCCAAACAAAAAACTATTAAAAGCTTATATGAAAAACCTGCATATCTTAAGGCACTTAAAATGCTGGGTTTCGGGACTAGTGTAGTCTATGATACCAATCTCTTTTTAAATGATGGTATGCACAGTTTTAGCCAAGGTAGATTCCATCCTTTACAAAAATATCTTATTCTATAAGGATTAGTGTGGTAGATCTAAGGAGCAAATACCTAGACCAGAAAGATTTTTAAGATGTAAGTTTATTTGGAAACATTTTAATTTTTTTAAGTCCAAGTAAATGATAGTCTTAGCAAGGTCTACAAGTTGCAAATATTGAACTGGATTTGGTGGCAGTGGTGGGAGGGCATGCATAAGGTGGGGAGTAGGCAACAGGGTGCTTCTAGCCAAAGAGGAATCCAAAAGTTAAGTTTGTTTTTAAGGCATCTCACCATATTCTCCACCATTGTTGGCACAAGTATTATTCCTCATATGAACACTGAAGACCAAAGTACCAGGAGGGAAGATAGCACTATTAGCAGTAAAACTGATTCTTGGTCTCTACCTTAAGTTGGTACCATAGGAGTATTTCTACTCTTTGATGGTAAGTAAGGTGTATCCAGAGGAAGCCAGTCTAACTTTTAAGAAGTTTCATGTAAACGTCAGAGTGAAGTAATTATTAAGGAGCAGAGCCAACTCTTGGGCCTAGGTCATCGGGAATGGCAGAGAGAGTGAAGGTATGTGAGATTTCTGGTTGAGTTTAAAACCAGGTGGTGAAGGTGATAAATTTCTCACTCGTTGACACCCATCCCCCTTCCTTGAGTCACTGCTACACAGGGCATTCAAGGAAACCACTCTCCTCTGCCAGACCATAGAATCAACTCTGGGAATCAATTTCCATTATCTTTCCTAGTGAAGAAGAAGTGATTAGAGGTAATAACTGGTCTTCCAGCTAGGCAGGTTTTAGGAAGACGAGAATTTAAATTGAGAAGTCAATGAGAACTCTTCACTCTAAGATTCCCTTTCCAAATCTTTTTCTTTACTGGTTATGACCAGTTTCAATATTGAGCCCACTGTCTCTTCAGTTCTACAGCTTATGTGACTTGGTTACCAATGGAGCTGTAGCTTTAGAATTAGAGGATGGTCGTTACAGCAGAATTAGATATTATCATCACTCAGCTGACTGGCCATGACAACACCTTTCCATGAAGAAATTATTGGGCACAGTATTTCTATAACAACCATCTACAGCTAGCATTTAAGTACTAAGTGACAGTGTTATGTCCTAATATGACAACTTTATACACATTCTCTGTATTCCTTAACTCTGTAAGGTAGAAAACACTATTTTCTACATCAAAAAGGGGGAATCAAAACAGGTTAAATAGTTTGCCCAACCTCCTTCCCCTGGGCTGTGCTCACTGTGTGATCAGTTTAAATGGACTGAATCAAATCTACGTTAAATGACTGCTCTTTCAGACAACATACAGACTATCCAGTTCTTTGGAGCTCACTATCATATTGTCTATTCTAAAATCGAATCAGAAGGCACATTAGCTTTCCACAAGAAGTCCACAAAATCTATATGCAATTGCCCATAGTTAGAAGTTTCATATTGTTCAGTTTAAAGAGTACACAGTGATAACAAGGTAACAGTTTAGAGGATAAAACTTTGAGGAATGTTGCAGAAATAGATATTACTAAAAGTAAATTATTCATGATGAGGAATAATGGGTCCTGGGTAGGAGTTACTCACAGCCCATTTCATCAGATCCATCCAGACAGTCTGCACGACCATCACACACTTGCTCCATGGGAATGCATTTCTGGCCATCCTTACAGGACTGTAATGGTGCAGCGCATTGGGCAGCTTCAATACATTTGCTTGTGTCGGCCAAGTAGTACCCACGGGGACATTTACAAGTCTGTCCTTCAGGGTTTGGTAAACAAATATGGCTACATCCTCCATTGTCTTTTGAGCAGCTGTTACTACCTGTGGATCCCCCCCCCCAAAAAAAATATTGATTTAGATCATTTCAGAAGCGTCTTCTGCAAATTTTCTGCAAACAGACTATCCGAGTTACCAGACCCAGATGTTTTCCCCAGTATAGACAGCTCTTCAATTTAATTCCTTTTAGTCGACTAGGTAGCCTGTGATTGCTCATTCTTCTTCACGGATTAGGATGGCTTTAGAAGCCTAGGAGTTCAGACAGGGACTGGCTTAAGAGAAATTGAGGTGACGTCTGGCTCATTCAAGACCCCATTGTGAGTTCTCTTCTCTCCTCACACCAAGTATCCAACATCAGAACAAGAAGGGCCTTAGAAATAAAGCTCTCTTTAGATGAAAACAGGGAGGGTGTGGTCTCAATTATCCCTCTAAGAGTCATAGATAGGGAGAATAGATTGGTGATTGCGAGAGGTGGACGGTGAGGGATGGGGGAAGAAAAAAAAGTCTGATTGTCAGCCATTTATAGCTTCTCATAGTTCTCCAAGGGTTATATCTTAAGCTTTAAATTCTAGTGAGGTTTCACCTCTTGAGATATTCCAGGAAGTGAGGAATAGATATGTATGTAGTGCAGATAAAACCTACTTTAACTGTGACAGGGACCCTCTTTCTGCTTCTCAGAACTAAGCCACAGATTATTATCACTTGGGTGACAATTTGTCACACTGAGGAATGCTAAAAAGGTTCTCTCCACAGAGCCAAGACTTCTGGAGTTTAAGCATGACTAACAGCAGTTTATAAGCTTTAGCTTTCAAAAACAAAGCAATGGAGCAGTATTCCCTTAAGACTAACAGATTCATCATACACAGTAGCGGGAAGTGTGGCTAATTATTTGAGCCCACATTGTTGGTGTTAATCTCAACCAGGAACAGATTTCACCTATGACTACTTTAACTAAGCCCATCATCATCCTCCCTAAACTTTCAGGTAGGCACTCCATCTGTCTCTATAAGCAAGGTGGAGAAAAACATCTGAGCACCCCCAAGTTGATAGCTCAAGGATTAGTTAACATCACAAGTAGATAGAAGGGACAATGAGTACAATGCAGACCAGTTCCACTTTAGAGCTAAAAGGGGATTTCAATTATACCTCAGCTGTAATTCAGTCCACAATAACAGAACTGAAAATAGAATCCAAGTATACCAAACCCCAGCTCCAAATTTTTACCGTTGTGTCTCCTAGATAAGTAACAGGACTAGTTATATAGCAGAATCAGACTATATGTAACTGGGTAAAGACAAGAGAGTTATGCAGATCTATAGGAATCTGCCAGAGAAATATTTTAATTTAATGGGAAACACAAAGATATTTCAAGGAGCTACTGCAAGACGGAGTACCCTCTTCATGGGGAAATTCAGTAGACTTCGGTGTTATAATCACTGCAAGGTTGCTTACCCTGTTGATTAAGTTTACTATAAACTTTTAAATCCACAATCTTCTGGTCTACTTGGAACCACCGGTTTTCTACAAGTTCTGCCTTGCTGTACCAAACTTTAGTGATTTGAGCTGAAACAGAAGCCAGTGACCAATCATCAACAAAAGTGAAATTTTATCTTAAGACAGTTTCCTGGATGAAGAACATTGCTCAGTAGGAAAACTGTCTCTCATCTGCATAAACTCCAGTTGAATAACAAGAGTTTTACAGAAGAGACGTGTTTTTCTAAATCTTCTTTCTGGGAAGAAGCTTCAAGATAAATAAAAACAGCCAGCCTTTCTCCAAAATAAAGTCAGGTGTAAGTTATGTTAAGCACATTCATATATGTCCAGATATATAAAGATAGAAAATTTAGATACGAGACATTTAAATGCAGCCCATACAATTGATGGGTAATGATTTTAAACATTGTTCTGGAACAACATTTCTGCAAATGGCTTATCCACAACAAGAATTCGCCTGGGCATCTTAAAATAGATGGCAAAGGTCTCACCATATAACTAATAAATTAGCGTCTCTGGGGTAGGATCTGACAACTTGTTTTTGCAATTCTAATGTGGTCAGTCCAACTGATCTATGGACCAGCCTTTGCAAATAGAAAGAGATAGATTTATTTTAAACAGCATTTTCCAGTTTCACCAAATCTAGACTCTAGCCAGAAACAATACATAAGAGCACTGTGGTTTAGAACAATCATCCTGCAAGTACAGAATGCTCTGTAATGCACCCAGCACTTTCATGTGTGTTTAGTCCCCTGAGACAGATACTGTTCTTATTTTACAGGTAAGGGATTGCAGCTACTGACAGGGCAGTTATACCACCTCATTCCAATTCCTGGCCCAGTTCCCTCTGCACCATACCATGGTGTCCTCTAAAGCCAAGAGCCTCCTATGAAAGGCAGAATGGGATTAAGCATATTCATATATAAAGAATAACCAAAAAAGTAAAAGCTCCCCCAAATCTTAGAATCCCTGTTATACATACATGTTAGATCAGGGAAGTCACTTAGCCATTCTGCAAAAGAAAGACACTGCCAAAGATAAGTGCTAAGCAGTAGCAGATTTGCTTTAGATACCCAGGAGTCAATTCAGATCACAAAGACAATCAGATGTAGAATTAAGACCTACCGTCATCAATTGTTGTCCAGAACATCATGCCTTGGCCATACGTAAAGAGGTTAAGGCCCTGAATGCCTCTGCGGTCTACTCTGTATCTAGAGCCATCTTGTTGAATGCTTTCTATGAGTCCTCTCCCTAGAGAGAGAGGGTCAGTTAATTTCACTTAGCCCAAACAGTGGTCCTCTATCCTGTAGGCTTCTTTGTGTCTTGTCCTGCCTCCCCTCCTAGAGGACACCGTCTGCCATGCATTCTTTGAAGACCAGTTCTTCTCATTCATTCTGCTCTAACAGTGATACACAAAGATTCACTCATGCATGTTTGTTAAGTTCTTGATTTTATTCCTTCACAAAGGTGCAAGTGCACGACTCTGCGAGCTACCATATGCTGCTCAGGATGGGCAATGATTGTATTGGTTTGGAAGGTGGTTCAGAAAATGTAGACTCAGACCTAAAAGCTATTTGAAGTGATGGCTGGAGACAAGAAAGCAGAACATCACCATTTCACTCCGACCAAGGTCCCTCAGACTCACATTTAGGATATAGATAATAACTGCTTACCAGCGTCAGCCCAGTACACTCGGGTCTCTGAATCTGAAAAGGTCAGGCCCACAGGGACCTCAGATTTCTGCCACAGCACCTTCCTCCTGCTGCCATCCATGGAGGCACATTCAATGCTGGAGCCACGCTTACTGTCCTCCTGGGAACCCTGGTCCACAAAGCACATGATTGCAGTAGGTGGGTGGAGCACAACAGAGGTTGGGCGGTAAAGATTTTCACTGAACAAGACAGTGGAATACTGGCCTTTTGAGGAAGCTACACTGATGTGAGGATTCTCACTGTCAATCCAATATATGTTTCCACTGAACCAGTCCACAGCAAGGTCGATCACTGTCCCCTCCACAGATATGATTTTCCTCCAAGAGAGCTTTCCAGATTCTTTGAGCCTCAGCAGTCTGATATCACCACTATCCGACTCTGAAAGGTAGAGGGTCTTTTCCTGGACAAGGTAATCCACTGACGCAAGCTGGTTCACATTGGTAAAGGGAAGTATCCTATGTTCTGGTAAAGTTGCTTGTCCTAGCGAAGTTTCTAGATTTTTCACATAAATCTGTGGAAAAAAATGAGGTGGATGGCACCAGCTGAGTCTAGTCTAATTCTTCATCTTGATTTTGCATTCATGCTAAGATATGCAAGTTCAGATTTTCATATATTCTACCTTCTAAAAGCAGATAGCAGTTATTTCTCTCACTTCCTGGAACTTCAAATACTTAAAATTCCCTGAATCCGTGAGTTTTGAAGATTTACTCCTCTGTTAAAGGCCCTCCCCTTTATTTTTGAAATTTATTTTTACTGCGATATAACTGACATATATCATCGTGTAAGTTTAAGGTGTATAACGTGTTGATTTGATACATTTATATATTAAGGGCCCTCTCCTTGAAATGAGACTCCACTTTTAAGATCTTACTGAAACTGAAATTCATCTTCTACCCCAAAATGTCTTTTGTCATGTGAAAGTGCCAAAGTTGACAAGTCTTCTGGATGGTAGAAGTTAGGGGTGACTTACTGGTTAGTACCTTTTATCCTATGATTTAAGAAAAGTTCCCTCATGAAAGGTATTTGTGCCCCAGGCTAGAACCCAGCCAAGTTCTTGTATTTGGAATTACTCTACATCGTCAGCTGGTCCTTGGACAACTAAACAAAGTTAAACACACTCTCAGATCCCTAACCCCACTGTGTTCTGAAGTACGAAGTGTTTCTTATGAGTGTTTCAGTAGGAGTGGTCTTCATTTCACAGCTATTTTATTTTGGTCATGATAGCTCCCAGAATACAGTGAATATTAAAATTTAAGTTGTATTTGAAGAATATTCCAAGGGAAAGAGCCCCTCCTATTTATAACTGTAATGGAGAATTCAAATTACTCAAAGTCTGAAATGGAATGTGGGCCAAGAACAGATACATGAGTAAGCCTGTGGAACAGTACCTGTGTGATAACTGTGGGAAACACAAGGAACAGAAACGCAGACTCCTCGAGTGGAACACAGCTGATGCCGTCATCTGCAAGCAGGAGTCCAACTGGGCAATGACAGCTTCCCTTGGATCGTGGGCTCAGAAGGCACAAGTGAGAACATCCTGTGTCCAGACAAGGATTAGAAGACCTGGGCTGTAGCACAGCATGCATTATCTGGAAGAAAATAGCTACATGTCACTATGAGTTACGGAATCCTTATAAAACAGCAAATGAATAAACTGTGCTTTTTAATCATTATAGATGGGTGTCACTACAGTTTGTACTCGGGAGCTCATACATGTAGCCTCCTCAGGGAGAATTAGGGGGATATTTTGAAGAGTATGCTATAGACCTTGAGTCCATAAGGCTGTTCAAAACGCTTGATGAGGACAGCCCTGTTCTTGCCTGTCGTCTTCTTCATGCGCTGTACTGTTCTCGTCTTCATTTCAGACCAGAAGACTTCATCTTCAAACACAGCGACCGAAAAGGGGTTCTTGATTTGTGTTAGCTGCAACATCTAAAATGGTGATGGTGAGGTGTCTGGGATGAGTTTTACACCAAGCACAGGACATTCTATACAAGCCTAATACTAAAAGAACACTTACACTAATACCAGTACCATCTAGATTGGCAGAGCCAATACAGTGAAATTTGTCATCAGACCAGAATATCTTCCAACTCAACTGGTCAAGAGCTATGCTAGTTGGCCAGCCAAGACCTTGATTGATGAGTATTTTTCTGCTGCTACCATCCATTCCAGCTTGTTCTATTTGAGGTTCTCCTCCAATTTCAGACCAGTACATTAACCTATATGGATAAAGTCCATTTTAAGATAAAGTATTACCTCACAGAAAATAACATCAATTCATTCCTTAAAACACTGATTTACAGCCCAACTATTTTTTCCTCAAACTTAAACTTGGTCTATATCTTAAGCATAATTTGTGAAGTAGTAAAAGAAGGTTTTCCTTGAAATTTTATGGTAATTGATTAGTCATCATTTACGGGTAAAATATCTATAATGACAGCTGTACAAGAAGCCTAAGAAATACATTAGTCCCCAGCCTGGAAAATATCCAGGGAAACTGCTAATCTTTTCTGGGCCAGAAAGTAGGCTAGTTCCATGGGCAGATGTGTGCCTCAGACCTCATTCTTGGCCACAAGCCATTAGATGCATTAGAAACTACTGCCAATTTCCTGAGGACCACGTTAACAGATTCCTAGCTGAAGGTATTGGAAAGAGAGAAAAACAGAGGGAAGGTATCCAGTCTGGGTCACCTTTGGACCCTGAGTTTTGCTCTATCTTGTTCTTACATTTGATACACACACCATCCCAATGAGGCTTTAGCTCTGACAAGTAGGAAATATTGTCTCTAAGTTCCTGGCTCTTTGCAGACAGAAAGAACTCTAGATAGAAGAACCCAGATTCAACCCCAACACTCAATAATTCCCTCCTCCCCCACCAATCACATTATTGTAAATTAAACACCATCCCCAGTTCCATTCGCCCTCCTCCTGCTATTTTAAAGCCATAAAAATTCTCCATTCAGAGGTATACTTATTTATTATAGCGAAAGAAAGTATAAATAGACCACCAAGTGGCACATGCACATCTCACTTTACTGATATAAAGGACTTTTTCCAGAAGCTTTCAAAATTACTATGTGTATGGTTGACCCACATCACCATAAGATCTAAAGTAAAGTCAGATGAGGTTTCTATTCGCTCGAGCTGTGTTGAATGAACACGGCCAAAGTAGAACTAAGAAGAAATAACAAACTTAAAGGACTTGATCAGGCATTGTGACACCTGGACTCACCCATTTAGGGGATCTAAAGCCAAAGACCGTGCTTGATTCAAGTCGTCGTCCAGGACGATCGTGTACTCAGATTTTCCTCTCCAAATAGCAGTCAACTGAATTGCCAAAATCCGGCCAGCTGTCCCATCCATCCAGTAGAGATTTCTCCCGATCCAGTCAACCACTATACAGTCTGACTTCATCCCTGAAGAGAGGAAACCATTTGACATGTGTACTTAGGTTCAATTATAGCTTTTACTAGGTTCGAGCTCACAGGGTTCAGATTTGCATGCCATGTTAATTCATTTCCCAACTTGTGTATGCATCTCCATCGGAGCAGTCTTCTCTAAAATGCTCCAAAGTACTATTTGTAGGGGAAGGTGACCATTAAACATAATGATCACTGGCTGATGGTTTGGCTGATTCCCCTATCTATTGAGATGGAAATGCATCTTTCCATTACTAACCAACCAGCAAGCCTTGATCCTTTTTAGTTAAGAAGATACAGTAGTACCCCTTATCTGCGGTTTTACTTTCCATGGTTTCAGTTACCTGCAGTCAACCACAGTCCAAAAATATTAAATGGAAAATTCCAGAAATAATCCACAAGTTTTAAATTGTGCACTGTTCTGAGTAGCATGATGGAATCTCACACCATCACGCTCTGCCCCGCCCATCATCATTTTGTCCAGCGGACCCATGCTGTATATGCTACCTGCCCTTTAGTCACTTAGTAGCCCTTTGGGTTATTAGATCGACTGTCATGGTGTCACAGTGCTTGTGTTCAAGTAACTCTTATTTTATGTTATGCCCCAAAGCACAAGAGTGGTGATGCTGGCAATTGAGATATGCCAAGGAGAGGCAATAAAGTGCTTCCTTTAAGTGAAAAGGTGGAGTTCTTGACTCAGTAAGAAAAAGAATCGTATGCTGAGGCTGCTAAGATCTACAGTGAGTTTTATTACAGTGTATGTTATAATTGTTCTATCTTAGTTATTGTTGTTAATCTCTTACTGTGCAATTAAACTTTATCATAGTTATGTACATATAGGAAAAAACAGAGTATATATAGGACTCGGTACAATCACAGTTTCAGGCATCCCCTGGGGTCTTGGAATATATCCCCCATGAATATAGAGGGACTACTGTGTAATAAACCAAAGTTTAGAACGTGAATGGCCATTCATTTTATTTTCATGCTGTGTGTACTTAGTAAGGGCAAGGTGAAAGCATACCCAGGGACACACCTTTCACCATGGTCCCTTTCTTCTTCGTGTCCATGCTGATCCACTTGATACTTTCCGCACCGAGATCTGTCCAGAAGACTTTCTGCTCCACGAGGTCATAGTCAATAGAGAAAATAATCAAGTTCTTGTCTGTAGTTGCCAGAATATCTTCTTTCAAGCTCCTCAATCCGTAGAGGAGCAGGTTAAACTGAATTGCCACAAGCAGGATTGGTTCAGGACCTGTCGAATAAGAACCACTTTCAGCATGGCCTTGAGGAGTTTGAACAGCTAAGGAATGGGAGGACAAAGTAGAGTTGACCTCACTGCCAGGCCTGCGATACCAGCCAGCTGGTGTCTGAGTAGTTCTTCCCTCCATGTAACGGTTAAGCCAATACTCATGGTTGGAAGATACTTAGAATAAAGGCATGATTAGCTTAAATTGAAACCCACATTTCTAATTAAATATTTGGAGGTAAGTGGGCTGAAAAAAGTACTTGTCAGGACTTCAGACATTTATTCTAACTTCAGGTAAGGTTGACCCCCAGATAGAGCCAGAGTTAAGTCTTGTTATAACAATGCCTTATGAGTAGACACTATGAGACTCAAATTCAGTCTCAAAGACAATGAGAATGTGCTAGGCTTGCTCTGAAGACAGATAAAGCAGGCAGGAGATTTAAGACCTGAGAAAGAGCTTTGCAGTGGTATTCCTGGAAGATTTAGGACCTTGAAGCTCATGACTCAGGGCTGAGGAGTTATTCCCAGCTCCAGTTTACCTGTTGCTTTACAGGTGTGGCCATCAGGCTCCAGCAAGTAGCCAGGATGACAGGTACAGCTGTAGGAGCCCCTGGTATTGACACAGGTCTGACTGCAAGGCTGACCACCCAACTTCTGGCACTCATCCACATCCTTGCAGATTTGGCCACTGCTCTTCAGCTCAAAGCCTTGCTCACAAGCACATGTCTGAAAGAGGTTGGAAAACATTAAGACTTTCTGAAGACAGTACAACACTGACATAAAGGCCTCAACTTGGCTATAAAAAGCACATGGCAATACACTCAATTTCAGCAAATCAAACAGTTCTTAGAACCAACTTCATTTTGAATAGTCACTCTCTCCATCTTATCAACACTGCCACACACCTCATACCTTTGCCACCACCATGGGTCCCAAGTTAACAAAAGTGTCCAAGTTCAGCCCAGGTCACCTAGAAACCCCAGCAGAATCAGTAAGTGAAGAGGCATGCAGACCTGAATTAATCAATTGTCTACCCATAGAGATGTTACTATGACCAGACATCAGAACACAGTTTTCTTCTACCTGCCCATCAGAATCAAGTTCACTACGTTCAGCCAACTAACAGTGCTGGACTAGAGCAGAGGCAGTCCTCAATTTAAGGGCAGGCCATATTCCAAATGCTCATATGGAAGGAACTTCGAGAGAACGTCTTGCTTAGCCCCAAGTGTTGCCCAGAGCTCACATCTGGGGCAGGAAGTGTTGCCCCCTTTCACTAGAGCAAGTTCATAGCTGCTAGAGAACAGAAATTGAACCAACTCACAGGCCCCTGTGGGGACTTGTAGCAGGAGTGAGAACACTGCGCTTGGCCGCATGCTGATGACGAGCACTTTCCACCTTCATCCGAGCCATCGGCACAGTCCTCCTTCCCGTCACACACCAGGCTGACGTTGAGGCAGGCATGGGAGCGACACTGGAACTCAGAACTCTGGCACTTCTCAGGGGGGCCTGGAGAGGACGACTTTCTACTCTGATAGTCTAACCCCCAACATCCCTCCCACAGCAAGGCTTCCCTGTGTACTATCAAGACACCTCCATCTAGTAAAGGAATGGATTTCAGGTCGTGCAGCATCTGCTGGCTAAGCTGGTCTCTCGCGCCGAGAGAAAGCCAGCAGTAGGTGTCCCTTCGAAGCCGTGTGCCTTCTCCCACAGCGAGAGTGCCCTGCACTTACATCCAGCCTCATCACTGCCGTCCCTGCAGTCACGCTGCCCATCACAGAGCCACGAGTCAGGCACACACTGGTCTCCACTGGCACAGGACCACTGCCTGGAGCCACAGCGAAGCTCCTCAGGGTCACAGTCCTGAGGAGACAGTGAGTGTCTCTGTCAGCCAGCGACATCTGCATTCCGAGTCCCGGAAGGGGTTCTCGGAGGAAGAAGCCTGGGTTATGAGAGAACTCTTAAGTCCCTTCTGCCACGAGGCCAGATAGAGCCTAAAAACTCAGAGGTGACCCGAATCAGGAGAAACTGCACAGCTGGCGTTTAGGTGAGGCGTTCTAGGTGATACAAACATGGGTGGGAAGTTGGAAGAAATGTCTTATTTTGCCAAACTAATAAGAAAGTCTTATTTTCATTTAAGAAATGTAAGCAAAAGAATCTGCCCTAGAAACTCTTCTCTAGAATCCTTCCGACCATTTCTAATGCAAACCCTGGCACATTAAAAGTTACAGCATCTTTTGCAGCTAATCTGACTTGGAAGCTCAAATCTGGTGCAGGATGTACAAGAGGAAGAGAAGGGGGACATTGTGCACATGCTATATCCCAGAACCTTTAGAGGCCTTCTCAACCCCTCAGACATTACATGGCTTATCTCACACCCATTTTACTGATGAGGAAATGGAACATTAGGGAGTAAGTATTTCTCAAGGTCAAATGCAAGCAGTAGGATTCAAGCCCAGGTTGCATCTCAAATGATGTGGGAGCTGCAGTGTACTGCATGATGACAATTAATTGAATATCTCTGACTTGGATATTTAAGCCAGGGTCATCAAGACCTAACATTTGCAAACCTTCTTACAATAAAAGCCTCTTAAAAGTTTGACTTTAAACAGGATGATCTTGATTCTTTGAAGTAGTTCCAAGTGGCTTCCTGGGCAGTAATTATGGGAGACATCTTTGCTCTTGTGTTTTCCCAAGTTTTCTACAGGGAAGCACGTGTTACTGTTGTGATTAGAAATCTACTTTATTTTTCGGAAAGAAGATTGGACTACCTTCTCATCGGTTCCATCTTTGCAGTCTAAGTCGTGGTCACATATCCAGTCTGCCAACACACATTCTCCACTCCTTGGGCACTTCACCTCCCCTCCTGGGCACCGCAGCGGCCAGGCAGCAGGACAGCCTTCTTCATCTGAGTGGTCCAGGCAGTCTTGGTTGCCATCACAACGCAGAGAGTAAGATATGCATTGGCCATTCCTACATCTAAATTCAGATGTGCCGCATTTTTCATGAACTGGAAAATAAAGCTTTAGGTAAGAACTCAGGTAGATGTAGAAGTGATTCAATGGCAAGTAAAATGGTTTGAAGACTCCCTGGCCTTCTGCTGTCGCCTTGGAAACTCAGCCCCAGCAAGTGATAGGACAGAAGGCAGTTCAAGTCACGTGTTAGGCCAGAAAAGTCCTACTGACCTAGCCCAGAAAATCCTCTCTGTCCTGGAGAATAAAGCCTGAGGGACAGCGATGGGAGGACATGTGGAAGGACTGTGGGAAAGGCAGGGTAGGGGGATTCAGCTTTGGGACCTTAATATCATCCATGAAAAGAGAAATTCTCCCACAACATCCAACATACTCTACAATTTATGTTCTTGGACTCAGTGCCTACAGAAGGAAGTAGCTTGACTTGGTTCAAAAAAAACGATCAGGTCTTACACAAAACTGTAAATACGTATTGAAAAGTAAATTATACCTTGGGTTCTTCTCTACTTCCTTCCTGTATCTCTTTCTCCCTGATGTTCTTCCCATAAGCCAGGTCACCTCCACATCTAAATCTATCATGGTACCTTACCCAGCCTCCTCTTCTTCCCACTTCAAGTCTCCAAATTCTCTCTCTATCCTATGCCCACAGGGCAATGAAGGTCTTTGAAACATGTCATTGAGAAGAATAAAAATAAAGTGTGAGTACCTCATAAAAATGAGGAGATAGTGATAACACCTACACATAAGATGGCTCATCACATGAGAAGACCCAGGACCAAAATTAAAATCTTCAAGGAGGTAGATTTGAGCTCAACAAGAAATACTACTTTGTTTTGGTAAGTAGACTGGTTTTCCACTACTGGAAATCTTGTCATGGAAAAGGGAATGTTACAGTGTGATATCCAAGGTCCCTCCAACTCAGGAACTTTCATCTTAGTCTGTTAACTCTGCAGTAACTACAGTCCATCCTCACTATTTGTGGATTCAGTATTTGCACATTCACCTACTTGTTCAAATTTATTTGAAACCCCTAAACTCAGCACTTCCACACTTTCATGGTCATTTGCAGAGATACACAAAGCAGCAAAAATTTGAGTTGCCCGACACACATGTTTCCAGTAGAGGTTGAACAAAGCAACGTTCTGCTTTCTTGTTTCAGCTCTCATACTATAAACAAGTGTCCTTTCTGGAGTCTACTTAGGACCATGCTTTTCACATTTTTGTACTTTCTGCTGATTTTGCTGTTTAAAATGGCCCCTGAATGCAGTGCTGAAATGCTGTCTAGTGTTCTTAGGTGCAAGAAGTCTATGATGTGCCTCAGGGAGAAAATACATGTGTCCTATAAGCTTTGTTCAGGCAGGAGTTACAGTGCTATTGGCTGTGACTTCAATGTCAATGAGACAACGATATACATTAAGCTGTCTTTAAACAGAAACAGACACAAAACAGGGTTATATATTGATTGGTTGACCAAAACGTTGTGACCAGAGACTCACAGAAACCCCACTCTGTATTTTTCTAGAAACAATGATTCAATATTCACTAATTCACTCTTTGTGTGGCAATTTTATAGAACGTTAAGTACCATGCATAATGCAGTTTAAAATATATTCCAAGGAAGTCTCCTGGAACTTACTACATCTTTGTTCATCTTTTTTGTCAGCACAGTCTGGGTGGCCATCACAAAGCCAGCTCTTAGGGATACAGCGGGTCTTGTTGTCACAACGCAGAGAACAATCCTCGGTGGGCTTCCAGCAGTCCCACTCATCAGAGCCATCCAAGCACTGCCGAGCCCCATCACAGTGGTACTTCTCCTCAATGCACTTGTCTCCATCCAGACACTGGAAGACCCCTGAATGGAAAGGGCCAAAAGCCAGCACCATATACTCAGTCATGCTGAAGGTCTGAAATTGGATTAATGCACCCTCATTCCGGAGGTTGAGGGTTAAATAGGCTGCATTTTATTTTCTCGAGTTTTACATCTTAGTTGATCCATAAGCAAGCTTCAACAAAGTGCTCAGGTCAATTAAGTCAGTAAGCTGAATGAGGTTGTTTAAATAAGGCCTCATATTTGTTTGGTTACTTTAGCGACTTGTTAGAACATTACCACGTCTGTTATAAGTGGTCCATTTAGGTCATTCTATGGCTCAGCCTCTATATATAAAAGCAAATATTGAAACATTTAAGCAAATGTAAGGAAGCAATAGTCGCATTATACCTGGTAAAACACTTGACTTGAATGTGATAAGATGGACACTCCCAGAATCCCAGACTGTGACTTATCTATGATAATTTATCTGGGGAAGGCAAGTTTGATGATAACAAACATTCTGGCAATTCATACCCTGCACCCAAAATGGAATCGATATACCTGGAACAAAAGACTGAGACCAGAAGATGGTGACGCACCTGGTTTGTTGCAGAACTGGGAGCAGTTCTCTTCATCCGAGCCATCCTGACAGTCCAGCTCGCCGTTGCAGAGGTTCTCCCGAGAAATGCATTCCTGCCCATTCCGACAGGGCACAGAGGATCGGGTGCAAAGTAGAGGGGGTGGTGGAGGACGAGTAGGAGGGGTGGTTGTGGCTACTTCTTCAGCCTCAGGATCTAGAATAAACAGTTGCTTCAGCAAGTCAGATCCTTAGGCAACGGAGATGTGCTTGCACTGTCCTCCTCCAGAAAACCATGTCATGGCTGGGTAGCGACATTCTCCTACCTCATGGGAAGAAAAAGTGAAACTGACCCAAAGCCTAGAGCCCTCCATTAAGTGGGATACATTCACTCATCATCTAATGGCTTTGAATTTGGGCACTTTTTTCTCTTTTCAGGTCTGTTAACTTTAACCTTAATTTTTTCACTATCTGATGCTATATTCTAGGAATGAAAAATAAGGTAAGTTTCTGAAGATAGAGCCTTGTAGTGTCTAGTACCCTGCTCTAGCATCTTATGGTCTGGGTCAGGGGCCACACAACGTAGGCACTCATTTGTTGTGATGTCTAAGTTATGCTACTCAAAGTTACTCGTTATCACTCTGCAGCAACTACTGCAGCAACCCAACAGATTTGTTAGTAGAATAATCAAAGTTGGATTTCTCATCAAAAAGTCAACTGTTTTTTGGCACACTTTGCCACCTAAGAAATATGTTCCTACAGCTAAGGCCTCTTAATCCTTAAGATCAGGTTAAACCAACCAGTGACTCAAAGTCAGTTAGTTTAGACAGAAGAGGGAGATGAGAGACCTCTACAGAGTGGCTACAGAGGCAGGAATGGTACTGCCCCTCTTTGTGTCTACTCTTCCCTCCAGCTGCTTCTGCTGACAAAGCCTACAATAGGATTTCTTCTTTTCCTGGCTCAAGATCCAGGATCAGATTTTTTGGTTCTGTGCCAAAAGTTTATATGGAAAGAAAAAAGGTAAACCAGCCTTCAGGAGGTTCATCTGAATGACAAGGAGCAGCTTCAGTGGAGAGCACTGCTTTTCCTGGTGTCCGCAGCCCCAGAGCAGCTATGCAAAGGGTCCTCTGCAAGATGCTACTGCTATGGAACATAGGGGTTCCTTGGTGAAATCAGTTTGGGAAGCTGGTTTAGGGCAAATTAAATGGATCTCTTTACTGCCAGACTAAGAGCTTTAATATGCTAATGTGCAAGGTGATTCCCAAAAGAGGTTACGGTGTGCAAACATCTTGGAGTATTGCTCAGGGACTTGTGTTGTTTAGCGTCTTCAAGAAACGTGTTAGAATCTTGCTCTTCCAGGACACGGACATTTATGGAGAAAGCCTACTGAATTGTGGGTTGGAACAACTGCCAAAGCAAACATACAGACACCCAGGATTTGATCCTATAAAAACCCACTGAGAAGAGCCAGGTAAAGGAGATCTCAGAATAATCCCACAGAGGAAGACTCACCAGGAACCTGCTGGTCCTCTGCCAGGATGATCATTTTCCTGATGTGTGGCTCTTTTGACACCGAGAAGGGCTCCACCATCCTCCTGTTCCACAGCATAAGAGCTGCTCTGTTCACGGTCACCAGGTAGGGCTCATGGGCCGCTATAATGCCGTCACTCCAGGTCTTGTTCAAAGTGTAGGTTCTATTTTTTAGGAGACTCAGACTTTGCAACCCTAAGGAAGAGCCAAGCTCTTACAAGTTGATATGGAACAAGTGGGCCATGACAGTGGGGAGGCATGGGTACCATTTGATTAAGGTTCAATGAGCGCGAACTGAAAATAAGTGAAGATTCTTCCTATCAAGTTTTGCAGGTTTTAGTTAAAGATAGTCAAAGGAAGTGTTTAAAGCTCCAGGAAAGGGAGGTCTGCCATGTGGGAACATCAGATGTGACTTCACCATCTTCCACGTCTATACTAAAATACCTGGTTACCAGCACATAGCAGCAAGGCCTCAAGGATGCCTTCTCGGTGAGAAGGCTACCAAATCTGGCTACATGGTATAACGGATACCGTCATCAAGTTATAACTGAAGCACCTGTACCTCATCTGCAATGGAAGTTTGGTTCCATGACTTCTTATAGAAGTGGAAACAAATTCTGAACACTGCAAAAAGCTATTAAGTATGTTATTTCTGGAGTATTCTCTTTTAAATCATAAATCTAGGCTTATAGATGAGAACTGATCTTGAGGTCGGTGACTTGTGCCCCAGCTTTAACTATGAAAATCAGAATTTGAGCCTACGTCTAAAAAGTTCTAAGAATGACTGGAATCATTATACTAAAACCAGACTCTTGCTCATCCCCTTGAGCTTCTTCCAACTGCACTGGTGGTGTAGTGCTTACCTAACCCTTTAGTGGTCCAGAGGATGCTAGATGCACCGAGGTCTAAGGCCACATGGGTTTCTGCTGTCCAGGTGCCTCTCCAGACTTCTTGTCTGTTTTTGCCATCGAAGGTCATACTTTGCAAGTATTTCCCACTTTCTACCCAGTAGAGCATTCTCTTTGGCCAATCAAGAAGAAGATGCAGTATAATGCTGCCCGTTCTGTAGAGGGTATCTGTGTCTGGGCCAGTGATTCTAGTCTTCTGAATAGCACTTCTGTCACAGGGGAGCCAGTACAAGTCCCCAGTGGATATGTCCACACTTGCTGAGCAGACTGCAAGGACGAAAAGTAACTCCCATTACAAAGGACATCCAAACATGTTCATGCACTGTCTTAAGCTTTAGGTCAAGAACAGAAGTGAGTGGCTGGCCCGGGGGTGTAGTGGTTAAGTTCGCACACTCCGCTTCAGCAGCCTGGGGTTCACAGGTTTGGATCCCGGGCATGGACCTACACACCACTCATCAAGCCGTGCTGTGGTGGCATTTCACATACAAAACAAAGGAAGATGGGCACAGATGTTAGCTCAGCAAAATCTTCCTCAAGCAAAAAGAAGAAGATTGGCAAGAGTTGTTAGCTCAGGGTCAATCTCCCTCACACAAGAAAAGGGGGGTAGACAATTGGGGGATGCAAAGACCAGTCCTTAACAAGCCTACACACCTCATTCACATGATGGGTCCCATCATGCCTACTCTGATTCTAGCATCTTGTCTGTCATATGAGCGCATCTGATCCTTACAACTACCTAGCAAGGTAGACATTCACTGCATTTTATAAGTTAGATATGTAAGTGGCAAGGCTTGCATTTGAATGCAGGTCTGCAACTTCAGTCACATTCCTTCCTCTTCACAGGTTAAGTATGAAAAAATCAATCAATTACATGTCAAGTGACTAAGACTGAAATTGCTATAGGAAAGCAAAGGCTGAACTAAAGTGACATCGAGACAGTGACATGAAAGGCCATTGGTAGAATGGATGGACAATGAGATCTACAACTAGAAGACACAGATATGATAGGGACCAAGTAGATAAAAGGCACAAAGTGTTAGTTTTTAGATATGAATAACCCAGTTAGACACTAACCTACAAAGTGTTCCCCCTACACCCAACACCCACCACAGCTAGCTATGCCATTGGGTCTAAGCTAGGTATTACCTCCCCTGGGATGCAGTGTAGCATAAAGGTGAAGAGCAGTAGTAGGCTAGCAAGTCAGACTGCCTTGTTTGAAGCACTGTTCCATAATAAGGTGTCAGTTCATTTCTGTGCCTCAGTTTCCACAAATGTATGATAGGGACAATGCCTCTCTCATAGAGTTATGAGGATTAGAGTTTATACATATGAAAAGCTTAGAATAGTGCCAGTTATTTTAGAGCAGTGTGCTGGACGTAGCTTGCACAAGCTCCTAACAGCCAATTGTTAAATTCAGGGCTTCTGTAAGCTTGTGGTTCAATACAGTTATTATTAAAAACTAAAGTATATAAACTTAAATCATATTTGAAACAAAACTAATAAATATTCAAATCATTGCCTAATCATTTTCCTACATTTCCCCTTATCTTTGCTCTTGTTTGTTTACATCCATTGCATCTGTATGGTGGAAACACCACATTCAAGCTTTGCTACTGCACACCCCCTTCCCAGCTCCACGTTCAGTGACGTTACACTGCCAGCTTGACGTCTGGCTTTGTGGGAGTATTTACACCACGGAAATTGGCAAACACTACAAATCAGGGCTTGAGTTGGTTTGGGTTGTGTTTTCTAGACCAGGGACAGGCAAACAATGGCACTTGGGCCAAATCCAGACTATGGTCTGTTTTTGTAAATAAGTTTTAGTGGCACACAGCCATGGCATTCACTCCCATGTTGTCTATGGCTGCTTTTGAGATACAATGGCAGAGTGCCCAACAAACCTAACATAGCTACTGCCCAGCCTTTTACAGAAAGAGGTTGACAACCTCTAGTCTACAGGGGTAAGAGAGTGATAGAGAAAATGTTAGTATTGCAGATTAAACTCACAGGTGTTGTGTCTATAGCCGTTACATTTTAAATACCACAAAAAATTGAGGAAATATTTTTCTAGTATTTGAAGACTGTTATCCAATTCCGCAAATAAGTCATTTATGTCATTGATGAACTAATTCCAACTAGTTTTCATTACTTCACTACTTCACTTTGTTTACAGAAACAAGGGCGGCAACCTTCACATCAATGACAGCATCAACGTCTTTGCCAAATCAGATGGCGATCGAGCATTTGTTCATAGTCGGATTTTGTTAAATCCTGATTAAATTGCAACAATAGGTTGTTTTTTCATTTTGAATTCTTGGATCAATGTGTGAAAATCAGTTGGCTATATAAAATTTACCATAAAGAATGTTGTATATTTCATTATTTGTAAATTGTGTTACACATCCTTTATACCAGTAAGCTTTATTATAAATGTACGCAGGTATATATATATATATACACATATGTGCATACTTTTTCTCCCCAGAGAGCCAGTTGTTAAATACATCCCAGAAGACCACTGGGTATCATATTACGAACTCAAATGTTAACTACCAGGGAAGTTGACATACAGGCATGGCATGGAAGGCAGGCACGAGTGACAGAATGGAGAAGCCAGTACACACCACGCTTAATGTGCTGTAAGTTCTTCCTACTCCTGGGTGTTCGAGTGGGAGCATAGCTTTACTAGTATTCCCCACGTTTTCATGTGGAGGAATATGCATAGAATTGTACTTCTATATTCTCTCCACATTTCTCCAGCCACTCTTGCCCAGGAAAGAAGTGACTTAAGATTGGCAAGTTACTAAGAATAGACTGGCCATACTCAGTCCAGCTTCTCTCTTCTGTGTTGGGCTCTGCCATCTGCAGAAAACATGTGCTCGCCTCTAGAGATAGATTTAACCTTGGCGCTACACAGATTCAAGGTGGAAAGTCCAGGTGCCAGGGTCACAAAATACTCTTTGAGTGATACCACACAGGTTCCTAAATGCATGAATTCTCTTCTAAAACAGAGTTAGGAAGCCCTCCCATTTTTGATTAGGAATTTCATCTGTGCTTTCCAGCCTCAGTTTTCAGTATGAGGACAAGATTAACACACCCAAGAGAAAACAACACCGACGTCAGTACTTTGATGTAAGGATAAACTGAAAGCGGCACGCTCATGGGTGTAAAGAGGCCCTGAGATCTGGAAACAGGCCTAGACAGCAGGGGTGAAGCTGACTACTGTCTATAAAAGGCCTGCCTGGGTTTGTCAAGCTTTTCAGCCACTGTATAGGAAAAACATCCCTTTGTGTCTCCTTGACCCATACCACAACACTTCTGACACCAGATGGCTGGGATTTTCCCCAACACCAAGCAATTCTGCAACACCAGCTGGGTGTCCTCCAACTCAATTCCATTCTGACCCTATCTACCTGGAGGCAGCATCAGCTCCCGCAGGTTAAGGGCTCAGTCCCACAGGACTGCCCCCACTTCAGATGCTAATCACAAGTGCCAGGTTGTTACCTGTGCTTCTCATCAACTAGCTCTAAACCAGGGCTGCTGTAACCCCTCTCCTTGAGCTTGATAATTTGTTAGAATGGCTCACAGAACCCAGGGAAACACTTGTTTACGTTTACTGGTTTACTATATAAAGGATACAGACGAAGAGACACATAAGACAATGTCCAAAGGGTCCCAAGAGTAGAAGCTACTGTCCCTGTGGAGTTGGGGTGCACCACCCTCCCAGCACATGGATGTGTTCACCAACCCAGCAGCTCTCTGAACCCCATACTTTTGGGATTTTTATGGAGGCTTTATCACATAGGCATGGTTGATTAACTCCATTTTCAGCTCCTCTCCCCTCTTCAAAGAATGGGGAGTGGGGCTAAAAGTTCTAAGCTTCTAGTCATGGCTTGGTCTTTCCAGTGACCAACTTCCTAGAGGCAGTGATAAGGTTTTTAAAATTTTTCTGGCCTTAAGTCTGGGTAAGGTAGAAATGGACCTGAAATTCAATTTTGCATTGTATTGCAGAACCCACCAAGAGTTGCCTCATTAGAACAAAAGTTGTTTCTATCACCTGGGAAATTCTAAGGGATTTAGTAGCTTTATGTCAGGAGCTCCTGTCACTCAGGATATTACAAAGGTTTTAGGAGCTCTGTGCTGGTAACTGGGGACAGAGACCAATAATATATTTTCTATTTTTCAGAGCCACCTACCACAGGGACCAATATTCAACACTAGAGCTGTCTCAAATGAAATGGTCAGTCTCCTAGAAATGGTTGATATAATAATTGTAATGCAGAAACTAATTAGCAAAGATTAGCCAGTAGGGAGAAGATAGCATTTTAATTCAGTGGGAAGAAATTCACCATCAGGGGCTTCCCAGACAGCCATCAGAGGTATCACAAGATCGCTGCCCATTTCAGTTTCTCCTGAAACTTCCCTAGGTCAGGAACTGGAAGCTCTTTAGGTGCCAGGCACTGTGCTTGCCCACAGGACTCTGGGTAGCATCTACTGTTCTGAGAGATGTCTCAGGAACATGTATTTCAATATGGCACTTCTTGCAGTAAAGCATATACTCAGAGTCCCCAGGACACAGACATTAATAAATCAAAATTACTCACCCTAGAGCTCAAGTCTCAGTTCTCTTTTACAAAGTAGACGTTTGCATTTAGGCTGAGTACAGGGAGCTGGGGATAGGGTGTGGCATTTAGGAGTGTGGGAGGGGAGAGAAAGTATATATTACCATATTAAGAAAATATCTTGCTAGTTCTCTCTGAAATCTGAATTGCAAATCACTTCTAAATTAGTATAAGAAAAATCTGCAATGCAAAATTGAAGTATTTAAGGTCCATTTCTCTCCTACCCAGACTTCAGGCCAGAAAAATAGAATTTTAAAAACCTTATCACTGACCCTAGGATTTCCCAAATCACAGTAGCCTTTTAACAGTCTGCACGCTCCTCATAAGAACAAGGGTAAAGCAGAGACACTTAATAGTTAAATTAGTTAAAACCACTCTTTGGCATTAACGTTGATTCAGATCAGGAACAGGTAGGATTTTTTGGCCCCAGTTCTAGTTAATTTTGGAGTCAGAAAATAAAGGGAGGGGGCCAGCCCCAAGGCCAAGTGGTTAAGTTCTCGTGCTCCACTTTGGCAGCCCGGGGGTTTCGCTGGTTCGGATCCCAGGCGCAGACATGGCACCGTTCATCGGGCCATGCTGGGGCAGCATCCTACGTGGCACAAACAG
Organism: Equus caballus; assembly: GCF_041296265.1. Lineage (NCBI taxonomy): Eukaryota > Metazoa > Chordata > Mammalia > Perissodactyla > Equidae > Equus > Equus caballus. The sequence goes on along the minus strand of NC_091710.1, from coordinate 33,516,978 downwards.
AGGCACTCACAACTGGAATATATAACTATGTACTGGGGGGCTTTGGGGAGAAGAAGAAGAAGAAAGAAAAAAAAGATTGGCAACAGATGTTAGCTCAGGTGCAAATCTTTAATAAAAAAAAAGAAAAGAAAGGGAAAAACACAAAATAACCACCCCAACGTACCTGTATGCTCTGTCCAGATCTCTTGATTTTCTCCTGAATAGCCAGTTGAGTACAACAGTTGTCCCTGGGCATCTGTCCAGTAGATGAGGTTTCTTTTCCAGTCAATATCTAGTAAATAGATGTTCCCAGGATGCTCTTGAACTAGGGTCTTCTCTATAGCACTTCCCATAAAACCAACTTTCAACAAGTAGAGACGTTTGCCAGAAGAAAAGACAAGTTTTAACTCTACCAAGGAAAAGAGGAGACTTACTATTTGACCATTTGTCAGAGAAGTCCCAGGCTCCCTACTCAAGCAACGCCCCTCCCTCCAGCTAAGGTACCCAGAGAAAGGGATCTTAGAAAGTTCACTTCTGAAACACATGGACAACACGCACACCCCAGCTTCCTCAAAGACGTCAGTCATTTGGGCAAATGAAAGTGTTGCTCGGTTTTCCCAAGGCACTAAGTCTTGAATTTCTGCTGAAAGGTTCACACAGAATCTTGAGGATGAGGGCAGGTGTGCTGCTCCATTTGACTCAGGAATGTCATCAAATCCTTGCTCATAGCACACAAGGCTCAGTGCAAAGAAGTTTAAACTCTACTGCCTATTTAAAGAAAAGTTACTTGGGTATTTAGCTTTATATATAATGTTCAAAATACAATTTAAGCTGCAGTCTTGAGTTTGGCATAAGAGCCTATTACACTATGATTGCATTCCACGGCTATCCCTGTGAATTGCATTTTTTAAAGATAGTTAGAACATGAACACATTTACATCAGTTATGCTTAAAACCTCAATGTTCTAGAGAAAGAAGTCAAGTAATTTGGACAGAGATGTTCAATGGATTATGCAGCCTTAAATATTTCAAAGATGGAACAGCAACATAAAGAACTTATGTTAACAATATTGAAGAGCTGCTCTGCTTACAAATGAGTCAGAACTCACAATAGTCATAAGAATATAGAGGCTTTGCTTCTTATACCAACTTAGTCATTAATTTTTCATGTAAAACTGAGTGGTTTAAACTATTTACTCCTGTTTTAAAACTAATAAAACTCAAATATCCATTGATGGATGAATGGATACACAAAATGTAGTACATACACACAATGGAATATTATTCAGCCTTAAAAAGGAAGGAAATTCTGACACATCCTACAACATGGATGAACCTTGAAGACATTAAGTGAAATAAGCCAGTCATAAAAGGAAAAATACCATATGATTCCACTTATATGAGGTACCTAAAGTAGTCAAATGCATAGAGTCAGAAAGTAGAATGGAGGTTGCCCAGGGCTAGGGCGAGAGAGGAATGCGGAGTTAGTGTTGAATGATGTAGAATTTCAGTTGGGGAAGATGAAAAAGTTCTGGAGACGGATAGTGGTGATGCTTGCACAAAAACAAGACTGTACTTAATGCCACTGAACTGTACACTTTAAAATGGTTAAAACGGAAAATTTTATATTATGTGTATTTCAGCCCCGGTGGTCTAATAGTTAAGAATTGGTGTTCTCACCACCATGGCTTGGGTTCGTTTCCTGGTCAGGGAACCACACCACCTGTCTGTCGGTTGTCATACTCTGGTGGATGCGTGTTGTTGTGATACTGAAAGCTATGCCGCTGGTATTTCAAACACCAGCAGGGTCATCCATGGTGGACAGGTTTTAGCAGAGCTTCCAGACTAACAGACTAGGAAGAAGAACCTGGCCGCCAACTTCTGAAAAAATTGGCCATGAAAACTCTCTGAACAGCAGCAAAGCATTGTCTGATACAGCGCTGGAAGAGGGGAGATGGCACAGAAAGACCAGGTAGGTTTTCACTCTGCTGTACACAGGGGTGCTAGGAGTCAGAATTGGCACTAACAACAAATATTTTAGCACAATTAAAAAACTAATCAAGGTATTTTGGTAACAACACTTGTTATCAAAGTAGGTTGTCATTTTAAAAATGACTGATCCAGAAATAGAAGCTACATTATTTCCAGGTCTACCGTGGAACGTGCCTCCTTGAGCCAAGCCCATTACACCCAGTGTACTTACCAGTACACGAGCCAGAAGGTAAAAGAAACATCCCCTCTGGACAAACACACTTATAGCCCTTGGGATGGATGGGGGAGAGGAGACACAGGTGGCTACAAGAACCTGGAACACATGCTGGGTATCTGCCTATTTCAAAACAGAAACAAGATATAATTTCAGATTTTTTTTATCTATACTAGTCCAAAACTTAATACTCAAGGGGAGTTAAGTCACTTTCGCCTTAAGAGAAACCCCAGTATACTTGTTACCTTCTAGGTTAGGCAGGCTGACCTCTGAACTCCTGTCTTTCAGACAGTGACATTTATCTATCTATACTGAGCTCGGGTCAATAAAGCTTCAACCAACAGCATCTTCTCCTATAAAGTTAAGGCAAAATGACTGTCTAACTTGCTTGTAGGAAGACTCCATTAGAAGGAAATAGTGGTCCAGTCTCTCTACTTTGGTTAGTTTCTCGGATCCATTTAAGAAGCATTATCTGAGTTAAATCTGACATACGATTTCAGATTAACAAAAGTTTTTAACTCCTAATCAATGAACATTTGACTTCCTTCTATAAGCAAGATGCTTGGCTTGGTTCAATTTTCTGTCATCGATTGACATGTCAGTGAGTAAGCTATTCCAGCCCTTCTGTGAACAGCTTACTACCTTGTTTTGTATATTTCAGACATTAAAAATCTGGTTGCTACATTGGACAAGCATAAGGTACATGCTTGGAATGAGTTTCCCAGTAGATTTTTTCGTTCAGTTCATCTTACTTAGAAGTCCTGTAGAAGTCTGGAACGATACCAAAACATTCCCCCTGCCTTAAAATAGCAAGTTCCAACAACAGACCGAGGTAGTGATTTAGGTATTTTCCATTTAGTATGCATTCTGATTCATTAAGCATTTCGAAAGCAAGCTGTCAACTTACTCTTAGGCTGCCTGGATTTGTGGAGGACTGAGAAAGCAGATATGGAGGTATTCAGCAGCACCTCTCTCTTCTTTGGGGCATGGGGTGAGGTATGAAACAGCTGTATTTTACTTGCCCAGAGGAAAGAGTTCTCAAATACAGCTAGTCCTATTGGCTCTTCATGTGGCAAGAAGATCTCAGGAAAGGTGTGCCTTCTGGTACCATCCACGTTTACCGTCTCTATGGACTGCAGGTTAGAGAGGCTCATGAGAGCATGGCAGCATTAGCAAGAGGTGCTGACAACGTTAGGGAACCCCAGTTTCTTGGACACTGATTAAGCATCTTTATGTGATATCAACTTGATGGAGACGAACTTACCTTAGGATTCATGGAGGTTCATGCCAAAGCCAGGGGAATGGACTGCTTCTTGTACAAACTGGGGTCACATTGTTCAAGTAGCTACTATAGCTTACTGTCCACAACCAGACATTGTACCAGATCCTTTCACTACATTCTCCAACTGCCTTCTGAGTTAGGCATTCTATCTCTTTTCAGAGAGGGCAGTGGGAGCTCAAAGAGGCACCATAAGTAGCCAAAACCACAGCTGGAGGTCATAGGCTTAAAAATATGACTCCCAAGCCTATGCTTTTAGCCACCATGTCATCCTAGTCTTTTAGTTTGATGCTTCCAAAAATGATATAACATGAACTGTAATATTAAAACCTAGAAATATGAGTACAAGACACGGAAGTACTTAAGTAACTGCATGCTTTCAAGGAAGTGGTCTGCCATCTTAAAAAGGTTTTGTATCCCAGATACAACACAGAACATGACCTATGCTACCAGGAAATCCCAGTGCCAAGTTTGAACACAGAATGTTTAAGAAAGTCACAGTAAGTCTCCCAACCTATGCTGATACAATCTGGCTCTACCTAAACACACTATGCAATTATAGCTTGCTATTCTCAATTTTCATGGCGAGAAGATACTTCACCAAGTTGGTGTAAGACTCAAAAGAAATTTGCACTTACCCATCGTCATCCCAAGCCCCTACCAAAAGGGTTTGCCTTTTCCTCCTGACCTATCTATGGTACCTCTTTATATTTACTGATCCAGTAGAGCCTGCCCATCACATGGTCAAGTGTCAGTCCTACAGGTTCCTCCATGTTTACAACCGCAAGCACCTTCCTATCAGAGCCGTCCATCCCTGCAGTTTCAATAGTCCTCATGCCTTTCTCACCTCGATTTACCCAGTACAAGGACCTGAGAAAAGCACAAGCACAGGTGTTAGAGAATAACTCAGTTGCATGTACATTATGCTAAACAGCCAGGCTCGCTTAGCTCTCTCGTATGGGCCTTATATCATTGCACTGCAGAGAATGCTGGATATTCCTGCTCTTAGACTCAGTAGACTTTGAAAAGTTTGACTCTATAATATACAATTTAGACTTCCAAATTCAGAATTTTTTACAGCAAATGGGACCTAGGTTGAAAAGGTTGAAGTGTTCTCTTGTCATCTTAAATATCTAAGATAACCAATGATTTCAGATATATTCCAAAAGAAACGCTACTTACCTCTTTTCAGGAAACACTATCAGCTGCTCTGGCACCAGGTCCTTTTCCAAAATTTTGACGTAGCCTCTGCCATCACTTAAACCAGCATAGATGACTCTTGTGAGGCTGCTAGCCCAATACAACTGCCCCGTGACCCAGTCCAAAGAGATGCTGTTCACTGTTTTAAGTTCTGGAGATACAGGAGAGAGTGTTACGTTCCTGTATTCTTCTACACCTGTCTTACCTTGAGAAAAGAGACTCGCACAAAACTTTTCTACATGTTCTGATTTCAAGCAATACAATGAGGCAAACAGAGCACAGCTAGTGGGGGCCAGAGTTGTGTTAAGGTGTTTTCAGGATAGAGTGGGCGGTAAGGAAAAACAAAGACCTTAGCAGAAGCTAACCAAGGAATCCAAGAGAATGTGACCTCACTTGGGGCAATATTTATTACAGAAGTCTCAGGCGAATTGTTATGAACTCGCCCTCATTTTTTTTTTTTTTTTTAGGAAGATTAGCCCTGAGCTAACTACTGCCAGTCCTCCTGTTTTTTACTGAGGAAGCCTGGCCCTGAGCTAACATCGTGGCTATCTTCCTCTACTTTATATGTGGGACGCCTACCACAGCGTGCCAAGCAGTGCCATGTCCGCACCTGGGATCCGAACTGGCAAACCCCGGGCCGCCGAGAAGCGGAACGTGCGAACTTAACCGCGACACCACCAGGCCGGCCCCATGAACAGTCCCTCTTAACTGCTACCAGAGGATTTCTTTGTGCCCAGGACTATGCTAAGCACTTCCTCACAGGCACTGTCAGTTGAATCCTCACACTTGCCCAAAGAGACAAGGGCTATTACCCTCATCTTAGAGAGGGAAATTCAAAGGAGTTAACATCTTGCCCAAGGTCCGATACCTAGTGATGGGGCTGAGACTAACCTTGGCCTGAGCCCATGTCCCAAACCTTCTATACTGCTCAATAGTGATTTAATTCTCAGGTTATGCTCTATCAAGCTCCTGTAAGGCCAAACTACATAGTCTTAATCTCAATCGGGATTTTATTTACTCTCACGATTCATGACAAGTAAGTCACAGAGGAAGACGTCTGGATGAAACATGTGCTTCTTACATTATGTTTAAGCAGCTTTAAGAAACTAGGGCTCTTAACCTCAAGAAACATACCTGGATAGAGGGAAACAGAGTTTGGCTTCCCAAGGACAAAAACATTTAAGACTTCATCCACCCAGAAGTACATGTTTCTCTCAAGATCATATGCAACAGAAGTTGGCCTTGATTTTATAGGTATCAGAGTCTCATAACTGCCTGTTCTTCGATTCAGGACACCAAGCTCTTGGTCTGTTGCGATAAGAATTTTAACAGCATCACCTGTAATAGAAGTAGAAGCAGTGACACATCACTTTGAAACTTTCTTCCACATCATTCTTTTTAAATACGTTGTCCTATCTCCCATGCCCAAATTCACTTATTTCTGAAGTCCAGACGCAGGTGTATCCAGAGGAGATCTAGTTGACCGCCTCGAGCGTCTCTTCCTCCTCTGAACTCCAGCACATTAAAAGTAATCTTTGGAACCTTACTGCCTTATTTGACTTCAGATTCAGCACTTCTCCCCACCTAGACAGAAATCCTCTCCATGCCTTGAACGTAGTAGCCAAATATATTTAAATGTTCCAGCAGTAAAAGCGCAGGCCACACTGAGGCATCAGTTGGGTCTCTGGAGTACCTAGTTGTGTAGCCTATGGAATAACTAAGTCTTTTTTTTTTTAAGATTGGCCCTAAGCTAACAACTGTTGTCAATCGTTTCTCCTCCTCCTCTTCCCCCTCCCTCTCCCCCCCTCCTCCTCTTTCTTCTTCTTCTTCTCCCCAAAGCCCCCCAGTACATAGTTGTATATTCCAGTAGTAGGTCCTTCTAGTTCTGCTGTGTGGGACGCCACCTCAGCATGGCTCCATGAGCAGTGCTGGGTCCACGCCCGGGATTCAAACTGATGAAACCCCAGGATGTCGAAGTGGAACATGCGAACTTAACCATCCAGCCATGGGGCCAGCCCCTAAGTCATTTTAAAGACACTTAATAGCAACTGACATTCAAATAGACCACGGAATGTTATTAACAGCACCTTCTTTATGGAAAGAACAAAGTCATCTCTGATACTAGAACTTCAAATGAATCATCTATATCACTTTTCTCTATAATTACTGCTGAGAATAGAGCAGGAGGTAGGCTTTGCTTCAGGCACTGAAACCCACCTGTAACTCGACAGTCGGTGCCATTGTAGAGCTGGTGACCTTGAGTACACTCACAGGAGTAAGAGCCTGGTGTATTATGACACAGCTGGCCACAAGGACTGTAGGCCGTAGAGCACTCATCCACATCTGAAGACAGAGAGCGAAAAGTTAGGGCAATCTCTTGAGTATTTTTGTTCTTTGGGGCCACTTTTCAGATGCTCACTGGACGTGTATTATGTGGAAGTCAGGGTGCAGGTGCTGCAATCGACACCCCTGCCTCCCTACAATTCCCACGCACATGAAGATAATTCAGCAGAAACGTCCATAGAGGGACCCTAGATGTCTGGCTGGTACAGAATACTAATCTATGTTACCTAGCAACGTTCTTGGGGACGTGTCACTTGTCAAGCCAGCCAGAGCCTACTTCAGAATGACAAATGTTAGGGCCTAGAGTTCCCTACTGTGCCATGTGACATCTCACCCAGCTGATGGAAAAGGCTTAAGCCTCACAGGTATAACAGGCAGAGTTTAGATAAGGTACTATCCTCTCTTAGTACTTAAAGCTGGATGGCAGGGACCCTGTACGGTATGAGTCATAGAACTGGGAGAGTTGGTTTTTTTTTTTTTTTAGCAGGAAGGAATGTGGTTCCTTATAGTCAACGATGCCAGGAAAATATTATTCCTCCAAAACCACGGAGTCCTAAAGTAGTATAACGCCTTCAAAGCCCAGGGGAAGAATAATCAATACATGGCTACAAGTCAAGCTGAGCGGCCCATCAAGGCCTACAATGGGCCATTACTTCAACAGGCTGCTGCCGAAGCCCAGGCACGTGTACAAGACCCAGACCCCCTCCAAGGTCATGACCAGACTTCCAATGAGGAAGTCATTACAATTATTGATGAATTCTTAATATAAAAGTCATTGGTAAAGGTAACTCTGATGCTATCTAATAGCCAGGGCCTTTCCTCTTGAACCTTTCCCACCTAAGCAGGTAGGACTGCAGGCAGAACCCACGGAGAGGGAGGAAACTATAGGATAGGGGTCACTGACCAGGCTCAGGGTGCAGCACTGATCCACCCTTAGGCCAAAGTGTCAAGACAATAAGTCTTTTACCCTCCTAATCACATTTTAACCTAAAATACAGTCCCATATTTTTATGGACAAGTGCTACAAATTAACAGCCATAACCTGTTCAGATTGTTACTAAATAATGAAGATACATGAAATTTATTTTAGCCATTCTGGTGTCATAATCCCATTTTACAAAGGGGAGAAGTGAGCCTTGAAGGATTGACTCAGAGAAGGTCAGCTAGCAGGAACAAGCAAGGATAAACACACAATAGGTCTGACTTCAGAATCTGTCCTGTCACCCACACTGTGAAGTGATAGCTGTACTCATTCCCTGACAGAAACCCATCAACTCCATAAGAGAAAGATGCTAAATTTAACATTTTCTCATTAGTCAACAGTTGACCTGCAATTCCCACAAAAGAGGAGGATAACATGCATGGACAAGGATGTGGAGAAATTGGATTCCTTGCGCACTGCTGGTGGGAATGTCAAATGATACAGCGGCTGTGGAAAACAATTCGATGGTTCTTCAAAAAGTTAAACATATAATTTACCACATGATCCAGCAGTTCCACTTCTAATGAACACCCAAGAGAACTGAAAAAAGGGACTCAAACATATACTTGTTCACCAACGTTAATAGTGATGGGGTTCAGGGCAGGCCACCCCAAGATGCGCCACTCTCGTGTGTGTGTTATTTCGAGATGAGGACAATAAAAGCTCAGAAGACTCAGGAAGAACGTTCGAGCTTTCCCCACTAAAACTGCCTAACTGAATTTAACATAGAAGGCCTGTTCCAAGAAGGTGCTCATACCATATGACAGCTATAGTGTAATACGAAATAAGTGTGATAGAAAGACACCAACAAACCCATTTTTTGGCCCAGCAAAACCTGTTTAACAAACATTTGCATTTCCGTCTCCATGTAAATTGTCTTCTTCCCCTCTGAAATCCCAAATCACTACCCCCAACATCCTCCTTGTCTGGAGCTGAAGATATTTAAACAGGCAGCCTTGGCCAGACGGCTGAGTTACTCAGTTTTTCCTGAGTTTCTCCCATGTATACCCGTTATTAAACTTTGTTTGATTTTTTTCCCGCTAACCTGCCGTTTCAATTATTTGACCAGCCATAAGAACCTTAAGGGAAAGTGAAGGGGGGGAGGCGGAATTCTCCCACTTCCCCAACAATAGCAACATTATCCACAGTAGCCAAAAGGTGGAAACAACCCAAATGACCATCAACAGATGAATGGATAAAATGTGGTATATATATTAAATGGAATATTATTTGGTCTTAAAAGAAAGGAAATTCTGATACATCCTACAATATGGATGAGGCTTAAAGACAGACTAAGTGAAATAAGCCAGAAACAAAAGCACAAATACTTTATGATTCCACTTACATGTGGTACTAGAATAGGTAAATTCATAGAGAGAGAAAGTCAACAGAAGTTACCAGGGGATGGGGAAGAGGGGGTCTGGGGCATTATTGCTTAGTGGGTACAGAGTTTCTGTTGGGATGATGCAAAATTTCTGGAAACAGATAATGGCGATGGTTGCACAACTCTGTGAATGTAGTTGATGTCACTGAACTGATGGCATGATCAAATAAATGATTAAAACGGTAAATTTTATGTTATGTATATTTCACTATAATAAAAACCTTTTTTTTTTTTGGTGAGGAGGATTTAGCCCCGAGCTAACATCTGTGCCAGTCTTCCTCTGTTTTGTATGTAGGATGCCTCCACAGCTTGGCTTGATGAGCAGTGTGTAGATCTGTGCCCAGGATCCGAACCAGCGAACCCCAGGCCACCGAAACAGAGTGCATGAACTTAACCACTACACCACTGGGCTGACCTCAATAAAAACTTTTTTTAAAAGATGAGCCAAGGGCTGGCTCTGTGGCCAAGTGGTTAAGTTCACACGCTCAGCTTCAGTGGCCCAGGGTTTCGCCTGTTTGGATCTTGGGTGCGGACATGGCACTGCTCATCAGGCCATGCTGAGGTGTCATCCCACATGCCACAACTAGTAGGACCCACAACTAAAAATACACAACTATGTACTGGGGTAGAAAAAAGCAGAAAAAAAGAAAAGAGAAAAAAGCAGGAAAAAAAAGGAGAATGGCAACAGTTGTTAGCTCAGGTGCCAACCTTAAAAAAAAAAAAAAAAGATGAACCAAATGAATTCTGACCTCCACAGCTCTGACCGTCCAGCTGTAACTGCCATCCAGTTCCACATGAACACTGGACACCCCACTGTGTGTCACTGCACTGCCCCTCACAGCCCCCGTTGGCCAGAGAGCAGTTTTTACCTGGTAGAGACAAGACAATGGTCAGCACCCTTGAACGCAGTAAAGATCAAACGTTTTACAAACCATGTTGTGACACAAGCCTCTACACTTCTATGAGGAATAGATGACTGGTTAAGAATAACCTTTAACCCAGAACTCTTACCTAGGAAGGTGGAGGTTTCAAGGGAGGACTAGGGAAGAGGGAAAGCCAGGAGTCATGGAGCAGGGGAAAGGCATTTCTTTGCAGGCCCACAGTCTAGACAATCCCAAGTGCTAGTATATTGTTCACGGGGGGAGAGGCCAGCACCCTCTTCTCTATTTTCTCTAGAGAATTTATGGGTGGCTGGGACCTTTATGTCAGGAAGTGATGTAATAATTTTCTAATCCCAATAAATTCTCTATACAGGACCAGAAAGCTGTACTTTGTCCCATTGTTTAGGTTCTTAGAATCTCTTATGTGTTCCTTTAGTAAAAACCTTCTTTCAAAGCCTTTAACAGTACTAAAGAGGTTTCATCATCCATGTCTAAGACCAGATTTTGGGGGGAAAATAAGACAACAAAATGACCTGGGGACAGATGCTCGCTCTCCTTCTACCCCTACTTATGGTTTAAGCCAGAAACACAAGGGTTTAAGAGCCAGAGCTGCTTGCTCAGTGCCCACCACCCCCACCTCCCTCCGCACTAGGAAATTATCTTCCTCAGTCCTTTCTCTGTTAAATCCTTAAAGAATTCACTATTTTGTCTTCAAGAAATGATGTGCTTCTCAGTGGCAGAGTTTGTATTCTTTATTCCAGAATTTTAGGAGCACTATATAGTTTGAGGTGTTTAATCTATTTCCCTGAAGCTTCAGGGATAATAACTCTCTAAGTTTTACAGCTCAGGTAACATTTGCTCACACTCAGGAGACTAACGCCAAGGGCTAGAACTTGTAAAGTGTGAGGGATCCATCACTGAAGGATAACTGCTTATGTAGGAGTTTGGGTCCAAGCATTCTCTCAGAGAGCAGACCCCCATGATAACCAAGGCATTGAGTTACTTATCTTATTCTCCCAACTCGTATGTTAAGCCCAGTAGCTGGATTCTTACCACATGTAGTGGGTTCATCAGTACCATCCATGCAGTCTGCTTCCCCATCACACATCAGGGATTCTAGGATGCATTTGCCTTCATCACATCTAACCATGCCTTCTGGACAGGAAGCTGCGTAGGAAGTTAGGACTCTTTTTCACTAATACTTATGGTGGGGGGTAGAAATAGACCAGTCTTACAGTGAGCAAGGCGGCAATATTTCTATAACCCAAGGCAAGTCTAGGTAGGAAAGAAAGTTTTATCTTTTTAAGTAGAGTTTCAGGGAATTAGGACATAAGACTTGATAACAAAGACATTAAGACCTCTGGGCACTGAATTGAAATAGTATTAAAATTTAAGTGAACTAGTATTAATATTTCTAATTGATATGGCGTTACAGTTAGTCAACACTAGCCCTAAAAGAAGTAGTCTCCCAAGAAACCATCTTATACTTTATTAGAAAAATGTTAGAATTTGAATATATTCAACATTGCAGATTTAACTATAGAAAAGAAAGATTGAATGGGATTGTGCTTGACCAAGAAGTTGGAGGCTCCACTGCATTGTGTATATGGGCCAAAGAAATGCGGTTCTCACCAAGTTCTTTTGGGGTTCTCCTCCTTTCAGGAGGAATCTTCCCCTTCTGTATGCACTACACAAGGAGGTGAGGCATCTGTTAGGAGGCCTCATTAAGATGCTGACGCTCAGGTGTTCTGTGCGTTGGCCATAACTGAATAGTGGAAGCATTCCAGGCAATGCTTACAGTGCCCACTGCAGAGTTACTATTTAAGACTGCCCCATGTTTCCATGGATAACTAACTCTTGGCCACTGCTAGGAAAGATGCTGTTTTAGATATAGGATGGCAGTCTCAGTCATAGGCATTAAAATGCAACTTGCAGAAAGCAGCCCATATAGTACAAACTTCCCTTTAAACAAAAGTCGGGCATCAGGGGAGACTCACCACAGACTTCCTCATCTGAGGAGTCCCCACAGTTGTCGATGCCATCACACTTCCAGCTATCCATGACACACACCTTGTTCTTGCACTGCCACTGGCCAGCCAGGCAATGGTTCCGAGGGCAGCGCGCTTTGTCAAACCCATCCTCACAGTCCTTATGGACATCACAGAGTTCCCAGGCATCACGACACTGAGAATTTCCTGGACATTGGATTTTTTGGTCTAGACACCCTGTCAATCTCTCTAAAAAGAAGGAGTTGGCTCAGTGAGACAGACTGCTATATTATGAACTTTTTATAGGACTTATAGTTTGCTCATGGATTTAGCCTATGGAAAACCAAGAACTGAAAGAGATGGTAGCCATTGGAGAAGTGGCTACAACTTTGTATACTGAAGTTTCACCCTAAAGAAGTTTAAAAAAAGTCAATAAAGCTGATAATCTACTTTATATAACTTTGAAAAATGGAGAAGTGGGTAAAAAAAGTCACCTGTAAAGCCACAGACAATTTAACATCTGGGTTTAGCACGTATGGCATAGGCTATTGAGTGACTTGGTTACCTAATATGGTTGACGTTAATCAATGTTACTAAGAAACAGAACACGACTAAAGATAAGAATAAGTTACACATACCACAGTCAACCTCATCGGAGCCATCTAAGCAGTCACCAACACCATCACAAAGCCAGCTAACAGAAATGCATTTCCCGTCATCACACTGCCAGGCCTGTGGATGTCCGTGACATATTTCCTCTTGGGGCCAGCGGCAGTGTTCGAGAAGAGGCAGAAAGGAAGAGATGTCAGGACACTAGCAGCTTGTAAATCTGGATTTCATATTAAGTATTTTCATTAGCCAAAGAATAATTCCCAATTTGCTAGTGGAGTCAACCCTAAACTTGACTGTCGTTTTCATGTCACCCCTGACATCACATAGTACCCCTACCTGACCAAGGGACAATGACCTAGCAGATCAATGAAGCTTATCCTCCCCATCGTTCTTCTAGAACATCGCTGTCCAATAAAACTTTGTGACAATGGAAGCTTTTTATATCTGTGTGGTCCAAAATGGCAGCCACTAGTCCTCTGTGGCTACTGAACCCTTGAAATGAGGCTAGTACGACAGAACTGAATTTCTACTTTTATTTAATGTATTTAAATAAATTTAAATCCCCACAAGTGGCTAGTGGCCCCTGCATTGGACACTCTAGTGTCGTTGGTTCACTTCTTTGAACTCCATCGGCGTTTGCGGCTGCATGAAGATCTAGAACAACCTGGGAACTGCTGGTTTGGGGTTTAATGAGACCTCCAATTATTTCCACCTATGTATACCTATGGCAGAAGCAAGCAAACTTGAGGGGCTGGGCTGAAGTGTATGGAGGTCAGAATACAGGGCATTTCTGCAAGTATGAAATTTTATTCCACCTGCAATGTTACACGTTTTAATATCAAAGGTTTCATGTTAAATGAGTTACAGTAGGTGACCATCCCAGGAACGTGCACGTAGAGAGAAGGAACATAGCCCTCGCCAAACTCTTTGGGGGTGGGGGTGGGGTTCCCTCCTTTAATGAGGGATTTCCCCCTTTCATATGCGCTACACTACGACGTGAGGTATCTGTTAAGACGGCTCCTCATATACCGGTGCTCAGGCGTCCATTCTGGGGCTCTGAGCACTCCTAGCACAGAGGTATTTGAGTTTTATTTTTATATGTTTTTAGGAATATTGGACCTAAGCTAACATCTGACACCAATCCTCCTCTTCTTGCCGAGGAAGATTGGCCCTGAGCTAACATCCATGCCCATCTTCCTTCTCTTTATATATGGGATGCCTGCCACAGCATGGCTTGCTAAGCGGTGCATAGGTTCACACCCAGGATCCGAACCGGCAAACCCCAGGCCACCAAAGCGGAACGTGCGAACTTAACTGCTGCGCCACCGGGCTGGCCCCAGTATTTGAGTTTCATTTTAGCAAGTCATTTAGAATGGCTAACTTGGCTTCTATTGGTTTTGTAGTTTTCTTTGTACTCAATTTACAAGGTGATTTTTCAGTCATACAAAAATCTTGAAGCATATAAAAGTTGAACTAGTTTATCGTATATAAAAGTAATTGTGTGTGTTGGAGTTGGCAAGGGTTTCCTATAAAGGGATCTCTGTATTATTCCAGTTTGACTACCTGCCACAGATGGCTAAGCCTGAATTTAAGGTGAGGAGCCAGACTTGGGCTGGATTTTCCATCCCAGCCAGCCCGCTACATTTGTTTTGACAATAGTGGTACCAACGCTTAAAGAAACATCCCTGGCCTTACTCAGTGGAAGCCTGCAACAAGCCAGAACAACCAATATTTCTGAATACCCCTGAAGAGGGTACAGACCATGCAAACTGATGCTGTCAACCAAGCACAGAGCCACAAGGGCCAGCTGTGGATGAGTACCTGGCACAGTGGTGACAAGAGCTTACCACACTGCTCATCGGTCCCATCTGGGCACTCCTGCTCTCCATTGCAGAGCCAGGCCACAGGAATGCAGCTTCCACCACACGCAGCTTGCCTCGTCAGGTTACACTTGACTTCATCTGCTTTGGAGGGCCAAGAAGCAAAGCCGTGAGAGCTCCTGGCTCCTTTGGGTACAAGAGAGCACCTTTTCACGATAAGCTGTAGTCAAACGTCATTTTGAAAGACCTTCTTTCAACTAATGTCCAGGAGAACACTAGGGGGATTCCATACCCTACAAACCCACACAAATTCGCCAGTGACAATCCTTGGGAACCATTTTTTCTGGTGTCGTGGAGCTGTTGCTGGAGTACTGTCATTGGCCTCCCTGTTTTCCTACCAGAATGGGGTAGATTGGCTTCCTCCAGCTCTGGTCTGGTCTTAAAGACTCAGAGCATGAAGAGTTGCAAGTTTAGAGGTCTAGGTTCAAAGTACTTGACTCCACTTTTAGGCATGTGTAGACACATCTTAAAATGAGAGGAGGATTTTCGGTCCTACCTACCATCTTTCTAAGAATGCCTCTAATAGCCTGGTTACAAATATTTGTAAGTTTTCGGTTATTTACATGAGATTGATTTTTACTATCAATTTTATTCAAGTCATGAACTTGTGTTTGTCAACCTTGAATGATTCATGGTCAAAAATAAGCCTGTTATGGAATGTGGTCCCCAGAGGGAAGCATCAAGAAGGCCTGATTGTACTTAATTTACCATATTGTCCTAACTTTCAAAGCGAAGAAGCCAATCCTTGGTTCCTAGAAAACATAAACCACATGGCCTGTACTGGTAGAAGTCTCTGCAAGATATAGTGAAGACCAGCAAGTTCTACTCCCAGGGACAATTTGTGCGTATGGAATGGAAAGTGGTATGCAAAGCTATGTCATGAAAGTTGACCATGGAAGGCCATTGCGTAGACTCACCTTCTTCGGTAAGGGATCATACCTTGTCTTGTATCCCTCTAAGACAGTGCTTTTACCACTCAATGTTTGATTTTAAAGCCTGGCTTATGAAAAGCATTTCTAATAAAATACTCAGGAAGTATTGTTTATTAATGGATAGCTAACAACTTTGTCATCTCCTCACATCCATCCAGGCAATCTCTCTTGACTTGACCAAAACCATGAAATCAAGAGGAGGTGATGTCAGCAACCACTAAGATGGCAGCGCAGGCTCAGTCGTCAGGCTATCCAGCCTGGAGTTTGGGTTAGAACACTTACCAACAACAACCTTGGGAGAGTTACTTCCTCTCTCTGACCTCAGTTTTCTCGTCTATAAAATGAGGCTAGTAAATAAGTGATCCCAAGAAGAAGATTCAAGGATTAAATGAGCACAAAGCCACTTGGCACAGCGCCCACCACACAAATGCTCACAAAGCATTAACTCTTTTGCTCCTTCTTCCAGCAGATCCTTCCAGAAGGATCCCAATTAGGGTTGCAATCAGCCCTCAAAGACTCACACTGCGGGGTGAGTCACACTTTGAACGACATTTGGCCCTGCTGAGTCTCAGTCTGGAGAGCAATGTGCGTACAGATTCTACATGTCACCTGCAGATGGGTCTCAAACATTACTGTTCAAATTTAGGTAGATGCTCACTGTGAATAATAAGAAATTTGTTTATGAATGTATTTATTTGCATATTAAATCTATGGTAGCTTTCTCATAGCTTATCAATAGACAAAGTACAGTGATCATGTGCTGCTCTAAAACAGACCTCATAAAGATGTCTTCATACCAGAAGGCATTGGAAATCACTGCTCAGTAAAAAACACAAGTAACTTTAAGTCTTGTTTCAGGAGTGGTGCAAACAGACCACACAGGACAAGGACTTCCTGTTACAAGAGATGCTCCACCAGGTTAGGCAAAAATCTGAGGGTTAGAATCCTTCCTGGAAGATAAACAACCCAGTTGTTAAGTGGCACCTCCCCCAAACTAGTTAACTGTACCTTGACCAAGAGAGTCTGCATAAGTTAAAATGATTTAAAACCTGCCTTCCTTCTGTGAGGGGCAATCAGAGCACCTGCAGGACAGATCCACAAGCCCGCAGGCCAGGCCGTTGGACACACTCTGGGCACCTACTACACCTGGCTACCTCACCAGCCAGGCCCGTTTGGGAACTGTGGGTGTCTCGGTTACCCTGGGACCCCGACTCACCTCTCCTCTGCCTTGGGGTCTGCCTAAACCTGAGTGCTATCAACAAGTGCCCCCGGAAGTTGCTTCCTAACGGCACCTCAGGCCCACGCCACTTCCCCAGATCCGTTTCTGGAGTGAGGTCCGTCTTCCCGAGGGACCGGGTTCCAAGAAGCTAAATTTGCTGCCTGGTAGACCTGGGCGACGGGCCTCTTTGAGACCAGGGCTAGAAAGTGCATCCCACTCGGCCTCCCCTCGACGTTGGAGGAAGGAAGAACCTGGAAGGGAGGGTGCACCCCGCACTCAGGTGTGGCGAGAGCTCCCTTTCCCACCTGCTTGAGAACAGGAGAGGAAAAGACACCGAATTCGTCCCCTGAGCCCACTACCCTGCCACCAACCCAGGCCAAAGGGCCGAGAAGCAGGAGGGTCACGCCACTCACCCGGCCGCCTCTCGGGGAGGCCCAGGTTCGCCCTCCTAGATAAAAGGTCCTGCAGAATGCGGAGACTGGGGAGACGCCGCGCCCGCCCAGCACGGGTGCCCCAAGCTCCCCTGTGCCTCCCCCGCCCTGCTGCGCCCCGGCAGCCAGCCACCCCTGGTCCCCGCAGCGTGGAGTGCAGCCCCTCTCCAGGGCGCCCTACTCACCCATTTCGGAGCCCCCCAGGCCGCCCAGCGCGGCCAGCACCCGCAGCAGGAGCAGAAGGAGCGCCTGGCGCCCCATGCCTGTGGAGGGGACAAGAGGGGACAAGGCGCGGGAGAGCCCGCCCTGGGTACCGGCGCCTCCGGGCTGGAGCCGCCCTCGCCCGAGGGAACCGCAGGCGGGGCGCAGGGGGCGCCCGGGGCGGGCTTTACTCCCGCCGTCGCCGCTCATTGGGGACGGCTGGTGGCGGGGGTGTAAGGGCCGGGAGGGGGGAGGGGGACGCGGAATCTCCCAGGGAAGAGCTGGCCGGGGAGGAGCGGGGCTGCGGCAGCGTCGCAACGCCTCGCATCCGTCCCTCCGCCGCTCTTTGGGGCGAGGAGTAGCCGAGGCTCCGTGTCCCCTCCTGCAGTGGGACAGCAGACACTCAGCCAATTCAGGGCCTGCCATTGCCACCCTTAGGGGCAAGGTAGGGGTGGTCAGCCACACTTAACTCAAGATTTCTCAAACTTTTATGTGCACACAAGTCATCTGGAAATCTTAACGCTCAGACGCTCATCCTGCGGGTCTGAGTCTATGTCCAACGAACTCACTGGTGATGCCTTCAATGCTGGTCCTCGGACCTCACTTTGGAAAGCAAGGGCTCAATAGCTCCGAGCTGAGGGCGTCACTGTGACTGCAGGTGTCTGGGGCTGTGCTCTGCGAGGACTCCCTGTCTGCCTCCTGTCATCCCAGCGCGCCTGGGCAGAATCAGGGCTTCCTGACCTCGGTCTGTGATCACAGCTCTGAGACTTCAGTCATCTTTGTTTGGTGATCAGCAAGCTGTAAATACAAACAGTAACAGCACAAAAGCCCTGAAAAACACTGCTCCCCTTTCAGACTGCATCACTGCCAGGAGCGGCATGTCTTAACAAACAGTTGAACTTGGACGCGTATGGAATTTGATGGGTCCAAACCAGAGTCAAACCGCATCCCTGTAGGGTCATAGACTCATAGGACTGGAAGAATTTGGAGGCCTTTTAATCCAAATGCTGCCTTTTGGGGCTGAAATGATGGATAAAAATGAGAGTTCTTGACACATTCCCACAGGCACCGGCCACCCTCCCCTCCTTACTTAGCTAAACTGTGACATTCCTTCTTTCCAGTACACCAGGAGAAGTAAGTGTCAGATTCTTGGAGAGAACACATGGAGTTAGAATTTGGAATGTAAAGCTGGCAAGGAACATTTATAGTGTTTGGGAATGAAAGGCAGCAATAAAACACGGGAAAAAAATAGAAACAGAAAAGTGAATTGCAAAATGCCTTCTTAGATTTTATTTGCAACACAATACTCCAACAGCTTTTCAAAAATCATACCTCCTCCTCATGTTCGCTGCCGGTCCCATCAAACTACACTTTGGAGACATTGGAATGCCATATGCTCTGAAGTTTTCCTTAAATTCATTGCATGCTTTGATTGCATAAGCCAATTAAAAGGGCCCTTCTGCTTTTAATAAAAGTCTCCTAAGATATATTGACTTCTGCAGAAATGTTGCTGCTTTGGCACCAGATTATTTCAGATGCTTAATGGTGTTCCGTGATTCTGAGCAATTCAGAGTTATCAGAATATGGACTAGTTTTCCTCATAGGAAGCCGTGGAAGTTGGTGGTAAGTATCTGAGATTGGAGAGTGGTAGACCCTGGGTTTAAATCTCAGCCGAATGAGATTATAAATCCATATAAATGGCAGCTTTATTATTGTCATAAACAGTGAGCATCAGCTCCTAATGACCCGTACCAGCTGAGGAAGCCACAGACATAGATGATGAGTGACAAGTAATTTAAATACCATTTATATTTGTCTTTAAATTATTATATTCTTGGACTCACTCTTTCTTAGTGATGTGTGTTGTCCTTCTCTCCTATGTGTCCCCCCACATTGACATTTCATCTTTTAAATCTACGTTGTCAGCTTGTGGTAAGCAGGATAACGCCCCCCCAAAAAAGTTCACCTAATCTGCATAGCCTGTGAATGTGTTCCCTTTCATGGCAAGAGGCACTTTATAGGACTGATTAAATTAAGGGTTTTAAAATGAGGAGATAGTCCAGGTTATTCAGGTGGAGCCAAGGTAATCATGAGGGTCTATATAAGGAAATGGATGGCAGGAGAGTCAGAGAAAGAAATCCCATGATGGAAGCAGAGGTTGCAGTGATGCGATTGCTGGCTGGGGGTCAGGCACCGAAGAAGGTGAGAAGCTTCTAGAAGCTGGAAAAGGCAAAGAAATGAATTCCCCCTACTGCCTCCAGAAGGGACACAGCCCTGCAAACACCTTGATTTTGCCGCATAATACCTATTCAGACTTCTGACCTCCAGAACTCTAGGAGAATAAGTTTGTGTTGTCTTAAGCCACTGTTTGTGGTCATTTGTTACAGCAGCAACAGGGCACTAGTATAGATCCCCTGAGACCTTATTCTTGTTCTCCTAACTTTACTGTTCCTTCATTGTGTCCGTCACCAGTCCTTCTGCTTCTCCCCATCCTCTGACTAAAAGAAAGTAACCTCTAAGTTTGTCATCAGCATAAGGATCATGGAAGTGGATGTGTTTAGGGGATGTAAAGAAAGATAAGCCTTTTCAGAATGCTCTTCCTGATCCCTCCATACCTAACAAAACCTCATTGTTCTTGCAAGACCTGGCCCATCTCACCTCCTCCGTCTGTCCCATTCTCCATGGAGACCTCCTCAATGAGTATCACCTGCACTACACATCGCAGCACTCAATTAGACTTTGCCATGAGGACCTTGGTTTAACAGAAATGAATCTGTTGATTTCTTACCTGAAATTTCCTAAACACAGCAATTGTATTGTATACCTCTTTTGTATTTCTTATAGTTTCTTTATCAAATATTTTGATGCAGGTCCTCTAAGGGCAAGCATAAAAATTCATGCCTTTACCCAGAACCAACATCATACTCAATGGACAAAAACTGAACGCCATCCCCCTGAGAAGATGAACAAGACAAGGATGCCCATTATCACTACTCTTATTCAACATAGTACTGGAGGTTTTGGCTGGAGCAATTAGTCAAGAGAAAGGAATAAATGGAATCCAAATAGGGAGTGAAGAAGTGAAACTCTTGCTGTTTGCAGATGACATGATCTTATATATAGAAAACCCCAAAGAATCTACTGGAAAACTAATAGAAATAATTAACAACTACAGTAAAGTTGCAGAGTACAAAATCAACTTACAAAAAATCAGTTGCTTTTTATACTCCAATAATGAACTTACAGAAAGAGAACTCAAGAATACAATTCCATCTGCAATCATAACAAAAAGAATTAAGTACCTAGGAATAAATTTAACCAAGGAGGTGAAGGACTTATACAATGAAAACTATAAGATGTTACTGAAAGAAATTGATAATGACATAAAGAGATGGAAAGAGATTCCATGCACATGGATTGGAAGAATAAACATAGTTAAAATGTCTATACTACCCAAAGCAATCTCCGGATTCAGTGCAATCCCAATCAGAATCCCAATGACATTCTTCATAGAAATAGAGCAAAAAATCCTAAAATTCATATGGGGCAACCAAAGACCCCAAATTGCTAAGGCAATCCTGAGAAAAAAGAACAAAGCTGGAGGTATCACAATCCTTGACTTCAAAATATACTACAAAGCCATAGAGATCAAAATGGCATGGTACTGGTACCAAAACAGAGACACAGATCAATGGAACAGAACTGAAAGCCCAGACATAAAACTGCACATCTACGCACAGCTAATCTTTGACAAAAGTGCCAAGAATATACAATGGAGAAAAGATAGTCTCTTCAATAAATGGTGTTGGGAAAACTGGACAGCCACATGAAAAAGAATAAAGGTAAACCATTATCTCATGGCCTACACAAAAATAAACTCAAAATGGATCAAAGACTTGAAGAAAAGTCCTGAATCTATAAAACTCCTGGAAGATAATATTGGTAGTACTCTCTTTGACATCAAACTAAAAAGGATATTTTTGAATACCATATCTTCTCAGACAAGGGAAACAAAAGAAAAAATAAGCAAGTCGGAGATCATCAGACTAAAGAGCTTCTGCAAGGCAAAAGAAACTAGGATCAAAACAAAGAGACAACCCACCAATTGCGAGAAAATATTTGCAAATGATGTATCTGACAAGGGGTTAATCTCCATAATATATAAGGAACACACAACTGAACAATAAAAAAACAAACAGCCCAATCAAAAAATGGGCAGAGGATATGAACAGACATTTCTCCAAAGAAGATATACACATGGCCAATAAACACATGAAAAGATGTTCAACATCACTAATCATCAAGGAAATGCAAATCAAAACTACACTAAGATACCACCTTATGCCTGTTAAAATGTCTACAATCACTAAGACTAAAATCAACAAATGTTGGAGAGGGTGTGGAGAAAAGGGAACCCTCATACACTGCTGGTGGGAATGCAAACTGGTGCAGCCAGTATGGAGATTCCTTAAAGATCTGAAAATAGAACTACCATACAACCCAGCTATCCCACTACTGGCTATCTATCCAAACAATTTGAAATCAACAATCGAAAGTAACATATGCACCCCTATGTTCATTACAGAACTATTCACAATAGCTGAGACATGGAAACAATCCAAGTGCCCATCAACTGATGATTGGATAAAGAAGATGTGGTTTATATATACAATGGAACACTACTCAGCCATACCATAAAAAAGACAAATTCATCCCACTTGCAATAATAACATGGATGGACCTGGAGGGTATTATGGTAAGCAAAATAAGCCAGACTGAGAAAGACAAGCACCAGATGATTTCACTCATATGTGAAATATAAACAAACACACAGACAAAGAAAACAGTTCAGTGGTTACCAGGGGAAGGAGGGTGGGGTGGGCAGAGGGGGTGAAGTGGAGTACTTATGTGGTGATAGACAAGACATAATGTACAACTGAAACCTCACATTGATGTAAACTATTATGAACTCAATAAAAAGAAAAAAATTCACGCCTTTCTCGAATTCACTCAACAAATTGTTGAATACCTGCTATGTTCCAAGTGCTATTCTAGGTACTGAGGCTACATCAGTGAACAGAACAGACAAAACTATGCATCTTCACAGAGCATACATTCTAGTAATGGTGGTTGGGGAAGGGGTTGGGAGAGATAGACAATAAATGAAATAAGTTATTGCATTTTATAGTATGTAATAAAGTGATAACTAACTCTTATGGAGGAAAAGGAAACAGAGAAAAGGAATACGGCGTGCTGGTGTGGGGGTGGGGAAGAGTTACCATTTCAAAGAGTGTTGTCATGAGAGACCTCACTGAGAAGTATCACTTGGCCAAAGGTTTAAAGGAGACAAGAGAAAACCTCTGATTCTGACCATAAGAGAATAACAGGGTTTCAAAATGCCCACCCACCATAAACCACTAGGAGACTGAACAAAATATAAGAAACAATTATTTTCGGACATTGGACTACAGGCAATTCAGAACTGTGACCACTGAGAGAAGGGAAGCACATGAATTGAGCCCTCTCATTGCCCAGGCTTTCTGCCTGGAGGCAATTTCCAGACTGATGCCTGGGGAGAGGGACCCTAAATAGAGCCTGGAAGACATGCTTAGTTGAGGAGACAGAGATCTGAGTTCAAGGAGGCTAGAATTTGAAGGACAGAGTTCCAAAGAGAAAGGAACCGTAAAGAAAAAGAGTTTTAAAAATGTGCATAGTGAGTCCCTTGAGTGTGAGGCTGAGTTGATCTGTGTATGCAAAGAGTGAAGCTCCATGAACCTGGACAAAAACAATTTCTGAGGAAAGAATAACTATTGAGAAGTTGTAAAACAATTTCCAAGTCTCAGGCAAGGCTGGGAATCATTTGTGTTCCCTCCAGCTAGAATGAAGAGACCTCAGTGAATGTAAAGACATTTGGTAGAGACTCCAGAAGGCCCACAGCTTATAAGTGAGGCAAAAACAGTCCTAGAATAAAGGGTACTCTAAACCTGCCCTAAAGGAGCTTAAAAACAACTCTCAAAATGATGAATCTAATCCAAATCTAACTTAGCCTGCCATAAAAAGCCCAATGCTCTTTTTAAAGAAAACAACACAATCAAGGACCTCAACAATGTAAAATTCACAATATCTGATATCCAATAAAAAATAAACATTAAAAAAGCAGGAGAAAAAAGAACAACCAGAGGAAAAAGTAAACAGTAATGACATAAATATTAGAATTAGGAAAAAAGAACCTTAAAATAGCTATTATATATATGTGTTCTGTATGCTCAAGGATGTAAAGGAAAACATCACTATAATGAAGGGGGAAAAGGAAATTATTAAAAAGAACCAAAAAGAAATTTTGGAGATAGAAAATTTAATTGGATGGGTTAATAATTAATTAGACACTGCAGAAGTAAAGATTGGTGAACTTGAAGACATAACAATAGCATATTCCTAGAATGAAGCATAAGGAGAAAAAAACCTGAAACAAATAAAGAGAGTTTCAGTGACCTGCGGTACAATAGCAAGCTGTGTAACATAATGTAATTGCAGTCTCAAGAAAAAAAGGAGGAGATAGATAAATATTTGAAGAAATAGAAATTTTTCCAAATTTTATGAATTTGGAAACCCACATTGCAAGAAACTCAATAAACCCAGGCAGGATAAAAACAAAAATACCACAGGAAGACCCATCATAACCAAATAACTGAAAATCAGTGATAAAGAAAAAATATTAATGCATGTGTAGTGTAATAAAGAAAATAAAGTTAGCAGAGTTCTCGTCAGAAACTATGCAAGCCAGGAGACAATGAAACAATATCTTTGAAGTGCTAAAGAAAAACAAAATTTAGTGAACATCTGTCAAACCTAGGATTCTATAGTCATAAAAAGTGAATGGGCAAAATAAAGTGAAGGCCAAATAAATAATTTATCATATAAACAAAAACTTAAAGAATATGTCACCAGGAGACCTGCACTATAAGAAATATTAAAGGAATTTCTTCTGATGGAAGAAAAATGATACCAGATAAAAACTTGATCTAGATAAGGAATGAAGAGCACTAGAAATTTTTAAGAAAAAGGTAAATATAAACTATTATTTCTCATTTTTAATTTTCTTTAAAAGATAGTTGACAGTTTAAACCAAAAATAATAATAAATTTTGGAATGCATGATATATATAGAAGTAAAATGTATGACAGCAGCTCAGACGACAAGAGGAGAGAATGGAAGTTATGCGGTTGTGAAAGGTTTAAGTGCACTGAGGTTCGTAAAGTGGTCTAACATTATTTGAAGCTGGACTGTGATAAGTTTAAGATGTGTATTATAGACTCCAAAGCAGCCACTAAAAAAAAATTAAACAAAAAGGCATTGCTAATAAGTCAACAGTGGAAATAAAACAGCATTCAAAAAATGTGTAATAAATCCAAAAGAGAGCAGGAGAAAAGGAAAAAAGAAACAAAGAACAGATGAGACAAATAGAAAACAAATAACAAGAGGGTAGATTGAAATGCATAGATTGGATTTATGATTATTGATTTAATAATCACATTGAATGTGAATGTTCTGAAGACTCCAATTAAGGGATGTAAGGGACTGAGCTATAAGGATATCTAAAGAAAGAAGGTTATAGGCAGAGGAAAAGGCAAGGATGAAGGCCTCTATGTGGGAGCAGTCCTTGGATGAAAAGAGATTCTTTTCACACTTGATAGGCTCTGGGTGCATCTCAGACAGAGGTGAGACCTCTCCAGAGACTGAGACATTGGTGGCAGCCATTTTTGTGACTAGTACAGGTGTGCTGACACAGACACTGGCAGACACCATTGGAGTTCTTCTCCTGGCCTGTTAGCCCTGAGATCTGCCCCACCCACTAGAACACATATTTAATCCATTCAGCCAGGGCAGGCACCCCACCATAGGGACTGGCTCTACCAAACAGCAAGCCCTCAGGCTACTCCTGCATAGGCCGGATAACTCGATCCTCTGTAGGCAGGCAAGTGTGTCCACCTCTGTGGGGCAGGGCCTGCATGAGGAGTAGGCAAACTGTTGGGGGTATTGGTGGAGAGTGTGGGCCTCTGTAGTGGGGCATCGGAGTATGCTCCAGGGGGTCAGGAGGTGTGCATGGGCCAGGACTGTGTTGACAGTATGTGTTAACCTGTGGGGGGTGACGGTTACCAGTGGCAGAAGGCCTGTGCTTCACAAACAGCCACAAAGGGGATCAGCCCTGCCTTCCAAAGCTTGAAATGATTGGGTGCTCCCAGGCCTGGAGCCAGCCCCACTCAGCTGGACTCCTAAGAGAGCTGACAACAGCCTTGCAGGCCTGAGGCCTACAGCAATTGTAAGACCCTGGGCCTAGCAACCAGCCACACTGGGTGCCTACTCGCTTAACAGAAAAACTGCAATAGGACTGTGCTATTGGACCTTGCAGCCAACAGTCCTGGGGCTCTCCAAACCCAATTTACAAACAGCCAGCCAGGGAGGGAAAACCTAGACTCTCTGGGGACCTGCAGTAAGAGCAACCCTGCTGCGGGAGAAAGTCACACATAGCCCACACAAGAGACACTCCTGGAACATCTGAACTGGTGACGAGAGGGAAGCACACTGCTGGACCTCAAAAGACATCTCTTGGATAAGGCCACTTTGCAAGATCAGGAGACATAGCTGACCCACCTAATACATGGATATAGGCACAGAGAAAGAGGTATAATGAGGAGGCAAAGGAATACGTTCCAAGCAAGGGAACAGGACAAAACCCCAGAAAAAGCTAAATGAAACAGAAATAAGCAATCTCTCTGATACAGAGTTCAAACAAAAAGCCATAGGATGCTCACAGATCTTGGGAGAAGAATGGATGAACACAGTGAGAAGACCAACAAAGAACTGAAAATATAAAAAAGAGAACCAATCAGAAATGAAGAATACAATAATAGAAATGAAAAATTCACTAGAGGGACTCAATAACAGAGTAAATAATACATAAGAATGGATCAGTAAGCTGGACGAAAGACTAGAGGAAATCAACCAAACTGAACAGATAAAAGAAAAAAGAATTAAAGAGAATGAGAAAAGTCTGAGGGAACGCTGGGACAATATCAAGCACAGTAACATTCATATTATGGGTGTCCCAGAAGGAGAAGAGAGAGACAACGGGGCAGAGAATCTATTTGAGGAAATAATAGCTGAAAACTTTCCTAACCTAAGGAAGGAAACAGACATCCAAGCACAGAAAGCACAGAGACCACCAAATAAGATGAACTCAAAGAGACCCACACCAAGATACATTATAATTAAAATGTCCAAAATTAAAGATAAAGGGAGAATCCTAAAAGCTGCAAGAGAAAGGCAAGTGACATACAAAGGAAAGCCCAGAAGGCTGTCAGCAGACTTCTCAGCCAAAACCCTACAGGCTAGAAGAGACTGGCATGACATGTTTAAAGTGCTGAAAAGAAAAAACCTATGACAAAGAATACTCTATCTGGCAAGGTTAACACTCAGAATGAAAGGAGACCTAAAGGATTTCCCAGGCAAGCAAAAATTAAAGGAGTAAATCACCAAGAAACTAGTTCAACAAGAAATACTGAAGGTACTTATTTAAGTGGGAAAGAGAAGACCACAAATAGGAATAAGAAAATTATCAAAAAAAACCAACAGGCAATAAAATCACTGGTAAAGGCAAAAATATAGTAAAGGTAGCAGATCAACCACCTATGAAGATAACATGAAGGTTAAAAGACAAAAGTACTAAAATTACCTATTTCAGTGATAAGAGGGTAATGGATAGACACATACAAAATAAGAGATTAGATACGATTTCAAAAACATAAAATTTGGGAGGAGGGGAGTAAAAGAGTAGAGCTTTTAG
The DNA here is from genome assembly GCF_041296265.1 of Equus caballus. Lineage (NCBI taxonomy): Eukaryota > Metazoa > Chordata > Mammalia > Perissodactyla > Equidae > Equus > Equus caballus. The sequence continues at coordinate 33,489,617 of NC_091710.1, read as the reverse complement.
AAAGAGATCAAACTAAAGAGATTATCAACTCAATATGGATTGCTATATATGTAGAATACTAGAAATGAACCTCATGGTAATCACAAACCAGAAACCTATAACAAATAAACGAATAAGTAAGAGAAAGGAAATTAAACATATTACTAAAGAAAGCCATCAAACCGCAAGGGAAGAGAGCAAGAGAAGAAGAAACGAACAGAGAAGAACTACTGAAACACCCAGAAAAAAGTAGCAAAGTGGCAATAAATACATATTTATCAATAGCTACTTTAAATGTCAATGTACTAAATGTTCCAACCAAATGGCATAGGGTGGCCAATTAGATAAGAAAACAAGACCCATATATATGCTGCATACAAGAGACACACTTCAGACCTAGACACTCACAAAGTGAAAGTGAAAGGATGGAAAAAGATACTCCATGCAAATCGCAAAGAAAAGAAAGCTGGGGTAGCAATATTTATATCAGACAAAATAGACTTTAAAACTAAAACTGTGACAAGAGACAAAGAAGGGCACATAATGATAGAGAACCATCCAACAAGAGGATATAACACTGGTAAATATCTATGCACCCAACACAGAGGCACCTAAGTATATAAAGCAATTATTAACAGACACAAACGGAGAAATAGACAGTAACATAATAGTAGTAGGGGACTTTAACACTCCACTTACACCAATGGATAGATCACCCAAACAGAAGATCAATAAGGAAACATTAGCCTTAAGTACACATTAGACCAGGTGGACCTAGTAGATATGTATAGAACATTCCATCCAAAAACTGCAGAAACGCAGTCTTTTCAAATGCTCATGGAACATTCTCCAGGATTGATCACATATCAGGCCACAAAACAAGTCTCAATAAATTTAAGAAGATCAAAATAATACCAAGCATCTTTTCTGACCACAAAGGTACGAAACTAGAAATCAACTACAGGAAGAAAATCAGAAAAGCCACAAATATGTGGAGATTAAACAAAATGCTACTGAACAAAGATTGGGTCAGTGAAGAAATTAAAGGATAAATCAAAAAATACCTGGAGACCAATGAAAATGAAAATATGACAAGCCAAAGTCTATGGGATACAGCAAAAACAGTTCTAAGAGGGAAGTTTATAGCAATGCAGGCCTACCTCAACAAACAAGAAAAATCCCAAATAAACAATCTAACAGTGTACCTAAAGGAAGTGGAAAAAGAAGAATAAACAAAGCCCAAAGTCAGTAGAAGGAAGGAAATAATAAAAATCAGAGCAGAAATAAATGAAATACAGACTAAAAAAACAATAGAAAAAGTCAATGAAACCAAGAGATGGTTCTTTGAAAAGATAAACCAAATTAACAAACCTTTAGCTAGACTTACCAAGAAAAAAAGAGAGAAGGCTCAAATAAATAAAATCAGAAATGAAAGAAGAGAAATGACAACAGACACTTCAGAAATACAAAAGATTATAAGAGAATAGTATGAAAAGCTACACACCAACAAATTGGATAATCTAGAAGAAATGGATAAATTCTTAGAATCATACAACTTTCAAAGCTGAATCAAAAAGAAGGAGAGAATCTGAATAGACCAATCACCAGTAAGGAGATCAAAACAGTAATCAAAATCCTCCTCCAAAATGGTGAACACAATGTAATCTACATAGAATTTGAAATATATTACAGGGGCTGGCCCCGTGGCCGAGTGGTTAAGTTCTCGTGCTCTGCTGCAGGTGGCCCAGTGTTTTGCTGGTTCGATTCCTGGGTGCCAACGGCACTGCTCATCAAACCACGCTGAGACAGTGTCCCACATGCCACAACTAGAAGGACCCCAACAAAGAATATACAACTATGTACTGGGGGGCTTTGAGGAGAAAAAGGAAAAAAATAAAATCTTTAAAAAAAAAAGAGAAATATATTACAATGTACCCCTGAAAGTTATATAATATTATAAACCAATGTTACTGCAGTAAAGAAAATAAATTTTTTAAAAAAGAGAAGAAATTCAAAAGATGAAAAATGAATTAAGAGTAACCAGTAAGAGGGGCCAGCCCAGTAGTGCAGCAGTTAAGTGCTCATGTTCCGCTTTGGTGGCCTGGGGTTCGCCAATTTGAATCCCGGGTGCAGACATGGCACCGCTTGGCACACCATGCTGTGGTAGGCGTCCCACATATAAAGTGAGGAAGATGGGAAGGGATGTTAGCTCAGGGCCACCCTTCCTCAGCAAAAAGAGGAGGATTGGCAGCAGTTAGCTCAGGGCTAATCTTCCTTAAAAAGAAAAAAAAAAGAGTAACCAGTAAGAAACCAATCCTTATCCTTTAAGCAATGGGGAAACTGATCAAATTTTATGAAACTACTGTTTTCCACTATCTGCTGGAGACAGCACAGGAGTCAAATCCCCAGGAGAAAGGAAACAAACAGGATGAGCCTTACAATCATCATGGCTTTCTACGTGGAGGCATTTACTAAACCTGGAAAAGGAGGAGGGACACGGTGGTCTCAGGGAACAGGAGAGACACAGATCAGACTCGGGGAGGCTCAAACAGCTGGGATTGAAGGGTCAGCGTGCTGGAGAGCAGGGAGCCACACAGAAAAAGTTTCCAAAGTCTATTTAGGCGGTCGTTTGAGTCCTTGGCTGAATTCTAAGCTGAAATGTACAGATTGAGACTCCACGAGGCCAGGCAAAGAATAATTACTGATGAGTCATAAGGTGAACAACACCTGAACTTGACAGGGTTCAGAGACGTTTAAGTTCTGAGCAGTTATTGAACACCTGGAATATTCAGTGGATGCCTGAAAGGCCATTAGCCCTAAAGTAAAGACTATATTTGTAAAATTATTCAGGACTCCACCCCCTCACTCAAGAGGCTTTGTTTCTCTCTCAAGATTTACCTATATCTATCAATATTTACTATATCATAAACTAAAACTAACAATTTTCAAGAATATTCACTTTTTAATTTAATCAAAATAATAATAAATCTATTAAATGTTAACATAAATAACGTATTTTTATGAAAAACAATCACATTTTCCAAAATACAAAAAAACTGATGGGAACACTGGCATTTTTGCAAATCTCTTTAACGAGATTAACAGAAGGCAGCTGTATTCTCATATGTGGTTTGGCACTCACTCTGTTGTGATATGTTGTTTTGGTTGCAGTATGTGAAGCAAACCTGGCTTCACGTGGTATGTGTTGGCGACAGATGAAGTATTTCAATAGCCTTTCAGATAATTGTAGATATTCTTGTTGATACTGTTGTGGGTTGAATTGTGTTTCCCTAAAAATATACGTTGAAGTCCTAACTCCCAGTACCTCCAAATGTGACCTTATTTGGAAAAGGTCTGTACAGATAATCAAGTTCAGACGAGGGCGTTAGAGTGGACCCTAATCCAACATGATTGATGTCCTTATGAAAACGACATTTTGACACAAACACATATAGACGGAAAACAATGTGAACAGACACAGGGAGAAGGCCATGTGAAGGTGAGGCAGAGGTAGGAATCATGCTGCCCCGAGCCAAGGAACATCTGGGCTACCAGAAGCTGGAAGAGGCAAGGAAGGATCTTTCCTCTAGAACCTTCCAAGAGTGCATGAACCTGCTCATGCCTTGATTTCAGACTTCTAGCCTCCATAATTGTGAGGCAATAAAGTTTTCTTCTTCTAAGCTACCCAGTTTGTGGTTGTTCGTTACAACAGCTGTGTGCAATTAATACAGATACTAACGTCAAAGTTTCAGACGTAGTAATTTCTTAAATGTTAGTTGCAATGTAGAATCTGAAACCATATCAATGAGCATTTCATACTGTCCTTATTAAAATCCATTGGCCTATTTTTTACTTTGAGTGGAGACCTTTTACCCGTGCGTGACTTAGTAACATCATGGATATTTGGAAAATATTGGTATATTAAGCTATGCTGATATTCCAAGTGTTGACGCCTTCTATTATACAGCATTTTTAAATCACATTTGTTAACATCCCTGCTAATATCATCAGAAAGATTTTAACTATTGGGAAACTATCAAGCTCATGATAATGAATTCAAGTTTTCAAAAATTCTAATTTTCCCTTGAAAGCTCAAATTATATCATTGGCAGCAAATACTGTCAGTTGTTTTCCTCAAAGTGACACCATTCATTTTTGAGAGAGACGTCTGCCAAGTACCCAAGTCTGAATAACCAGATGTCTATCAGTCATTCTTTCAAGTAATAACAGTGTTCTATGAAAAAAGTGGCTGATTATGCTTGCAACTCAGACAACTGCACAAGTCTTTCCTCCTCAGACTTTGGGCTACAGCAGAAGGACTTCATGCAAGCTTCCCACTTAGTAACAGAGAATATTAAAAAGCCATGTGTGACAGGGTTAAAATTTCATAAAGTTAATAATTTTTACTGCATCATCAAGTACATTCTTAAGTAAAACAGGCATATTTTAAAGCTACAAGTGGATGGCAGTGAAGAACATAAAGAGCACTAGTACCGTTTGGTGCTACCACCTAGGTTCACACTAAGGAGCCAGTAGTTTTACAACCTGTAGGTTGTTGTTTGTTACCATCAGTACAAATGTAAACACAACAAAAAAGGCAAATAATTGTTCAGGATTATTTTGAAAGTCGTTTTGGCTTTGCAGACCCACTGGTATTCACAGACCATCTCAAAAAGGTCTCATATCCAGAATATATAAAGAACTCTTACAACTCAATAATAAGCCAACAACCAAATTTTTATACTGGTTAAATATTTGAACAGTGATGTCACAAAAGTAGAGATATGAATGGCCAATAAATACATAAAGAGATATCTGTATCTGTGGTTGTCAGGGAAATATAAATTTGAACCACAGGTAGACACAGCTTACATACACTTAGAAAAGCTAAAATTAAAAAAAAAAAAATTGAGAAGGCCAGCCCTGATGGCCTAGTGGTTACAGTTCCATGTGCTCTGCTTTGGTGGCCCGGGTTCAGTTCCCAGTCACGGAACCACACCACCCATCTGTCAATAGCCATGCTGTGGCAGCAGCTCACATAGAAGAGCTAGAGAGACTTACAACCAGAATATACAACTATGTACTGGGGCTTTTAGGGAGGAGAAAAAAAAAAAGAGAGAGAGGAAGATTGGCAACAGATGTTAGCTCAGAGCAAATATTTCCCAGCAAAAAAGAAAAAAAATTGATAACACCGAGTGTTAGTCAGGATGTGGAGCAACTGGAATTCTCGTCCATTCAAAAGTATCTGTTCAAAATAGATACTCCTTTAGTCAAAGTAGAACAGCCTGTTTAGGAAAACAATTTGGCAGTTTTTTATACAGTGAAATATCTACTTAATATACGACCCAGAGATCCGTCTCTTACATGTTTAACCAAGAGAAATGAGAGTATGTGCCAGAAAAGACTTTGACATGAATTTTGTAGCAGCTTTATCCACTTTAGTCTCAAACTATAATAGCACAGATGTTCATCAGCAGATGAATGGATGAACAACGTGTGGGGTATATCCATACAACAGAATACTATGCAGCAATCAAAAAGAACAAACTACTGACAGGTCCAGCAACATGGATGAATCTCAAAAACACTATGTTAAGCAAAAAAGACAAATACAAAAGAGTCCATTTATGATATCATTTATATAAAGTTCTAGAACAGGTAAAACTACCCTATAGTTTTAGAATTCAGACCAGTGGTGGCCTGGAGCTGGTAGGATTGACTGGAAAGGTATACAGGGAACACTTGGAGGTCATGGAAATATTTTATGTCTTGTATGGGATGGTAGTTGCACAGGTATATTCATTTGTTGAAATTCACTGAACTGTCCACTTAAAATTAGGGCAGGAGCCGGCCCCATGGCTGAGTGGTTAAGTTCACACGCTCCACTTCAGTGGTCCAGGATTTTTTTTTTTTAATGTTATGATAGATTACAGCCTTGTGAGATTTCAGTTGTACATTTTTGTTAGTCATGTTGTGGGTACACCACCTCCCACTTTGTGCCCTCCCCCCACCCCCCCTTTTCCCTGGTAACCACCGATCAGATCTCCTTGTCAATATACTAACTTCCACCTATGAGTGGAGTCATATAGAGTTTGTCTTTCTCTGACTGGCTTATTTCGCTTAACATAATACCCTCGAGGTCCATCCACATTGCTGTGAATGGGCCAATTTTGTCTTTTTTTATGGCTGAGTAGTAGTCCATTGTGTATATATACCACATCTTCTTTATCCAATCATCAGTTTCTGGGCATGTAGGTTGGTTCCACATCTTGGCTATCGTAAATAATGCTGCGATGAACGTAGGGGTGCAAGGGACTCTTGGGATTTCTGATTTCAGGTTATTAGGATAGATACCCAGTAATGGGATGGCTGGGTCATAGGGTATTTCTATTTTTAACTTTTTGAGAAATCTCCATACTGTTTTCCACAGTGGCTGTACCAGTTTGCATTCCCACCAACAGTGTATGAGGGTTCCTTTTTCTCCACAACCTCTCCAACATTTGTCGCTCTTGGTTTTGGATGTTTTTGCCAATCTAACGGGTGTAAGGTGATATCTTAGTGTAGTTTTGATTTGCATTTCCCTGATGATTAGCGATGATGAACATCTTTTCATGTGTCTATTGGCCATATTCATATCTTCTTTTGAGAAATGTCTGTTCATGTCCCCTGCCCATTTTTTGATCGGGTTGTTTGTTTTTTTGTTGTTAAGCCGTGTGAGTTCTTTGTATATTATGGAGATTAACCCTTTGTCGGATAAGTGGCTTGTAAATATTTTTTCCCAATTAGTGAGCTGTTTTTTTGTTTCAATCCTGTTTTCCCTTGCCTTGAAGAAGCTCTTTAGTCTGATGAAGTCCCATTTGTTTATTCTTTCTATTGTTTCCCTCAACTGAGGAGTTATAGTGTCCAAAAAGATTCTTTTGAAACTGATGTCAAAGAGTGTACTGCCTATATTCTCTTCCAGAAGACTTATTGTTTCAGGCCTAATCTTTAGGTCTTTGATCCATTTTGAGTTTATTTTGGTGTGTGGTGAAAAAGAATGGTCAATTTTCAATCTTTTGCATGTGGCTCTCCAGTTTTCCCAGCACCATTTGTTGAAGAGACTTTCTTTTCTCCATTGTAGGCCCTCTGCTCCTTTGTCGAAGATTAGCTGTCCATAGATGTGTGGTTTTATCTCTGGGCTTTCAATTCTGTTCCATTGATCTGTGGACCTGTTTTTGTACCAGTACCATGCTGTTTTGATCACTGTAGCTTTGTAGTATGTTTTGAAATCGGGGATTGTGATTCCGCCGGCTTTGTTTTTCTTGCTCAGGATTGCTTTAGCAATTCGCGGTCTTTTGTTGCCCCATATGAATTTTAGGATTCTTTGTTCAATTTCTGTGAAGAATGTTCTTGGGATTCTGATTGGGATAGCATTGAATCTGTAGATTGCTTTAGGTAGTATGGACATTTTAACTATGTTTATTCTTCCAATCCATGTGCATGGAATGTCTTTCCATCTCTTTATGTCGTCGTCAATTTCTTTCAAGAAAGTCTTGTAGTTTTCATTATATAGATCCTTCACTTCCTTGGTTAAGTTTATCCCAAGGTATTTTATTCTTTTCGTTGCGATTGTGAATGGGATTGAGTTCTTGAGTTCTTTTTCTGTTAGTTCATTGTTAGTGTATAGAAATGCTACTGATTTATGTATGTTGATTTTATACCCTGCTACTTTGCTGTAGTTGTTGATTATTTCTAATAGTTTTTCTATGGATTCTTTGGGGTTTTCTATATATAAGATCATGTCGTCTGCAAACAGCGAGAGTTTTACTTCTTCGTTACCTATTTGGATACCTTTTATTTCTTTTTCCTGCCGAATTGCTCTGGCCAACACCTCCAGTACTATGTTGAATAGGAGTGGTGAAAGTGGGCACCCTTGTCTTGTTCCTGTCCTCAGAGGGATGGCTTTCAGTTTTTGTCCATTGAGTATGATGTTGGCTGTGGGTCTGTCATATATGGCCTTTATTATGTTGAGGTACTTTCCTTCTATACCCATTTTATTGAGGGTTTTTATCATAAATGGGTGTTGGATCTTGTCGAATGCTTTCTCTGCATCTATTGAGATGATCATGTGGTTTTTGTTTTTCATTTTGTTGATGTAGTGTATCACGTTGATTGACTTGCAGATGTTGAACCATCCCTGTGTCTCTGGTATAAATCCCACTTGATCATGGTGTATAATCTTTTTGATGTATTGCTGTATTCGGTTTGCCAAAATTTTGTTGAGGATTTTTGCATCTATGTTCATCAGTGATATCAGCCTGTAGTTCTCCTTCTTTGTGTTGTCCTTGTCAGGTTTGGGGATCAGAGTGATGTTGGCTTCATAGAATGTGTTAGGGAGTACTCCATCTTTCTCAATTTTCTGGAACAGTTTGAGAAGGATAGGTATTAAGTCTTCTTTGAATGTTTGGTAGAATTCTCCAGAGAAGCCATCTGGTCCTGGACTCTTATTTTTGTGGAGGTTTTTGATTACCATTTCTATTTCCTTACTTGTGATTGGCCTATTCAGATTCTCCATTTCTTCCTGATTCAGTTTGGGGAGATTTTAGGAGTCTAGGAATTTGTCCATTTCTTCCAGGTTGTTCAATTTGTTGGCATATAGTTTTTCATAGTATTCTCTTATGATCCCTTGTATTTCATTGGTATCTGTTGTGATTTCTCCTCTCTCATTCCTAATTTTATTTATTTGCGATTTCTCTCTTCTTTTCTTGGTGAGTCTGGCTAAAGGTTTGTCGATTTTGTTAATTTTTTCGAAGAACCAACTCTTTGTTTCATTGATCCTTTCTATTGTCTTTTTTGTTTCAATATCATTTATTTCTGCTCTTCTTTTTATTATTTCCCTCCTTCTACTGACTCTGGGCTTTGTTTGTTCTTCTTTTTCTAGTTCTGTTAGGTGTCGTTTCAGGTTGCTTATGTGAGCTTTTTCTTGTTTAGTGAGGTGAGCCTGTATTGCGATGAATTTCCCTCTTAGGACTGCTTTTGCTGCATCCCAAATGATTTGGTATGTCATGTTCTCATTTTCATTTGTCTCCAGATAATATTTGATTTCTTCTTTAATTTCTTCAATGATCCATTGTTTGTTCAGAAGCGTGTTGTTTAGTCTCCACATTTTTGCACCTTTCTCTGCTTTTTTCTTGTAGTTGATTTCTAGTTTCATAGCATTATGATCAGAAAAGATGCTGGATATTATTTCAACTCTCTTGTATTTATTGATGTTTGCTTTGTTTCCCAAAATATGGTCAATCCTTGAGAATGTTCCATGTGCACTTGAGAAGAATGTGTAACCTGCTGTTTTTGGATGAAGTGTTCTATATATATCTATTAAGACCATCTGGTCTAATTTTTCATTTAATTCTATTATTTCCTTGTTGATTTTCTGTCTGGATGTTCTGTCCATTGGTGTTAATGGTGTGTTGAGGTCCCCTACTATTATTGTATTGTTGTCGATGTCTTCTTTTAGTTCTATTAAGAGTTGCTGTACAAATTTTGGTGCTCCTGTGTTGGGTGCGTATATATTTATAAGTGTTATGCCTTCTTGGTGGAGAGTCCCTTTTATCATTATATACTGTCCCTCTTTGTCTTTCTTTATCTGTTTTGCTTTGAAGTCTACCTTGTCTGATATTAGTATAGCGACACCTGCTTTCTTTTGTTCATTATTAGCTTGGAGTATTGTTCTCCATCCCTTCACTCTGAGTCTGTGTTTGTCTTTGGGGCTGAGGTGTGTTTCCTGGAGGCAGCATATTGTTGGGTCTTGTTCTTTGATCCATCCTGCCACTCTGCGTCTTTTGATTGGGGAGTTCAATCCATTTACATTTAGAGTGATTATTGAGATGTGGGGGCCTACCACTACCCTTTTATGTCTTGTTTTCCAGTTTTCTTCAATTTCCTTTGTTTCTCGTCCCATGGTTTAATCTGTTCTGATGAAGAGCTGCTACTCTCTGTTGTTGTCCTTCTACTTATCTCCTCTGCTCTTGGTTTTGTAGCCCCTTTCCTTTTTTTGATTTTTCAGGAATGAGGGTTTTCCTGAGGATTTCCTGAAGAGGAGGTTTTGTGGCAATGAACTCCCTTAATTTTTGTTTATCTGGGAAAGTTTTTATTTCTCCATCGTATTTGAAGGATATTTTCACTGGGTAGAGAATTCTCCGCTGTAGGTTTTTGTCCTTCAGATTTTTGAATATATCATTCCACTCTCTTCTAGCCTGTAAAGTTTCTGCTGAGAAATCTGCTGATACCCTGATGGGGGTTCCTTGGTAGGTTAGTTTCTTTTCCCTGGCTGTCCTTAGTATTTTCTCCTTGTTGTTGACTTTTGCTAGCTTCACTACTATATGCCGTGGGGTTGGTCTTCTTGCATTGATAAAGTTTGGAGATCTATTGGCTTCTGTCACCTGAAGATCCATCTCTCTCACCAGATTTGGGAAGTTCTCAACCATTATTTCTTTGAATAGGCTTTCTGCCCCTTTCTCCTTCTCTTCTCCCTCTGGTATACCTATAATCCTTACGTTGCATCTCCTAATTGTGTCTGATAATTCTCGGAGAGTTTCTTCATTTCTTTTTAGTCTTACTTCTCTCTCCTCCTCTGCCTGCAGCATTTCTATATTGCCATCTTCCAAATTGCTAATTCTTTCCTCCATATTATCGGCCCTACTGTTAAGTGCATCTAGATTTTTCTTAATCTCCTCTATTGTGTTCTTCATTTCCAATATTTCTGTTTGGTTCTTCTTTATCATATCAAACTCTTTTGTGACATAGCTCCTGAACTCATTGAGTTGTCTATCTGAATTCTCTCTTAACTCATTGAGTATTTTAATGATGGCTGTTTTGAAGTCATCATCATTTAGGTTATATATCTCATTTTCTTTGGGATTGTTTTCTGTGTATTTGTTATTTTCCTTCTGTTCTGGAGATTTAATGTATTTTTTCATATTGCTTGATGTTGTTGATTTGTGCCTCCACATAGAGATAGAGTTTAGTTGCTCCTTCCACTTGTTTCTGCTTGTGTGGTGGGGGAGCAGCTGATTGTACTGCACCAACCAGGAACCCTATCTGCAGTTGCTAACTGGGCCTGGGCCCCTCCTCGTAGTCACAGTGGTCCTTTGGATTCCCTCTTCTGCCATGGGGGCCGTCACGGGGGGGCTTCAGGCTGCTGGTGCCTACTGTTGCAGCCCACCTAGACGTGCTCCCTCCTTGGGGTCTGCAACGGTGTTATGGGCTTTTCCAGCGGCCAGGGGTAGGATCACTTATATTTGCTGCTCCGTCACTGTCGGCACCCACAAAATCTCACTTGTCCACTATGGGTCGCAGCAGAGCTATTGGCATCTTCTACAGTCTGTGGTTAGCTCACCTAGCTATACTACTTTTGTCCCGGGGTCTTCCAGCCTTGTGGCTGCCAGATGGGTGCTCTCTACTAGTGCTGTGCAGAGGCTTTCCCTGAGGCTGCTGTGAGCCTGTAGGGTTTCCCCCTAGGCTATGGAGCTGGGTCGCTGGAACTTCACCCAGCCCCAGTCCTGTTCCCCAGGAACTCGGGGAGCCCTTTGCCCTGTCTGGGGGATAGCCAGAGATCCTGATTTCAGTGGTATCTGGTCAGCTGCTGCCCTGCCTGATATTCTCCTCTCTGGGACCCTCCCGGTGTTGTTGTTGTGGATGCTGGGCGTGGCCCCTCCGCTAATAGCAAACAGAGAGTTTTGTCCGCTGCCCAGGCAGAACTCTGGAGCTTCCCCTCCGGGCCGCAGGGCCAGCCTCTGGAGCTCCCCCCAGCCCCAGTCCTCTCCGAGATCTCCAGCAATCCCTTACCCCACGGGGCAGGCAACAGCAGCTGGGGGTCACCTCGCCCTCTGGGGTTCTCTCCGGGACTTTCTCGGAGTTGTGAATGCTGGGCGTGGCCCCTCCACTAATGGCAGACAGAGAGTTTTGTCTGCTGCCTGGGCGGAACTCTGGAGCTTCCCCTCCGGGGCGCGGAGCTGGCCTCTGGAGCTTCACCCAGCCCCAGTCCTCTCTGAGATCTCCGGCAATCCCTTTCCCCACCGTGCAGGCAGTGGCAGCCAGGGGGCCTCCGTACCCTCTGGGACCCTGCGGGCGCCGTGAACACTAGGCGGGATCTCCCCGCCAATGGCGGGGAGAAACTCTCCCCGCGGGCTCAGGTGTGTAAATCTAGAGTTTCCCTCTGCGTTTAGGAGTAATTGCGAGGGGTTTAGGTAGGGTTCTGGTCACCTGTTTCCACCGTTGCTCCTCTGGTGTGTGCTCGCTCCTGCCCTAGGTGTGTGTTGATCTTCTGGGGGCATCCGTTGGAAGAAAGCCGCTTGCAGGTACTAGGCTGTTCAGTCGGGGTCGGAGAGTTTTCACCTATCTCCACCTCCTCCCAGAGGGAAGTCCGTCCGCCTTCCGATGTATAGTCGCGTGGGTCTCTCAGACGTCCCGAGATGCTGTCTGGATATCCTTTGTTAAGCGATGAGTGTCCAAACAATTGTAGACTCGAAGAGGGAGAGACAAAGAGGACTACTCATGGCGCCATCTTGGATCCTCCTCCCAGTGGTCCAGGATTTTGCAGGTTCCAATCCTGGGTGTGGACATAGCATGCTCATCCGGCCATGCTAGGTTGGTGTCCCACATAGCAAAGCCAGAAGGACCTACAACTAGAATATACAACTAAGTACTGGGGGGCTTTGGGGAGAAGAAGAAGACGAAAAAAAAAGAAGATTGGCAACAGATGTTAGCTCAGGTACCAATCTAAAAAAAAAAAGAGAGGGCATTTTATTGTAAACTGTATCTCAGTAGATGCTTTTTTTTTTAAGTATTAGGCTCAGATGATTTTTTTCACCTGAGTTTTAGCTCATTTTTAAAGAGTAAATAATTTGGAAGCTATTGAAATCATTATAGATCAGAGAAAAATACAGAAATAACTCCAATTTGTCTTATGAAATTAGCATAATTCTAACACTTCATAATAGATAAATATTATATATGAAAATGGAGGCAAAAAGTCTAAACAAAATAAATTTTATCAAGTGGTTTACAGAAAACATAATACTGAATAACAAGTTGAGCTTATTCCGGTAATGCAAAGTTGATTCAACATTAAAAAGTCTATTAATATAATTAATTACTTTGACAGTTAAAGGATTGATACTATATTATCCATATGATTTGTAAATACATACTCAAAACCTTCAATGAAACTCAGCAGTCATTCCTAATTTTTTACAAGTATAAGAAAAATAGAAAGAGAGAGAACTTCAAACATAGCATAAGAACTAAATGAAAATAACAAGCAACATAATAAACAGTGAAATGCTAAAGTGTTACTTCCATTATTATCCTACATTTTCTTGAAGATCCTAGCTACTGCAATAAGACAAGGAAACAAAATAAGCAGTACAATAAAATATATTAGAAAAGAAAGAAAAAATTTTATTTGCCTATGCTGCTATATCCAGAAAACTTAATAAACGCTAAGTTACACTAAAATTAGTAAGAGAATTTACTAACATGGATGAAAAAAACATACCAGCATCTTCTCTCTATGCTAGCAAAAAAGCAATTGAGGGGCTGGCCCAGTGGCACAGCAGTTAAGTTCTCAAGCTCCACTTTGGTGGCCTGGAGTTCACCAGTTTGGATCCCGAGTGTGGACCTATGCACTGCTCATCAAGCCATGCTGTGGCAGGTGTCCCACATATAAAGTAGAGGAAGATGGGCATGGATGTTAGCTGAGGGCCAGTCTTCCTCAAAGAAAAAAGCAATTGAAATGGAAATGAAAAAAATATATTAAAAATAACAAATCTATAAAATATTTAGAATAAAAAGGGATACAAGGTATATGTTAAAACAATAAAATCTTACCAGATTTTATTAATATTGAATGTATCAAATATTATATACAATTCAACATTATGTTTATATCATATTTAAAACTGTATTATAATAAAGTGATATTTCTATTAATATTAATAGAAACATACACATGTTTCTAGATATGAAGACCTTAATTTCATAAACATTTTTTTAAATTACCTGGACAGCAATATACTCAAAATATTGAAGACTTTCTTACACAAATAGTCAGCTGTATGGGATCATGCTAATCACTACTTCTGATGTTATTGCGCAGCATTTTACTCTAATTAGCTCTTTATATCTCTGTTCCCCAACATGCTTGACATTTTTAACTCCTCTAGCCAAGAACCGTGTCTTAATTATCTTTTGAGCTCCGGCACCTAGCGCATTTTCGATATATGATAAGCAAAGAATCAATGATTGCTGTGTGAGTGAATGTCCTCTAAAGCGGAGGACCCATATGTTCTGTCGCCTCGTGAGCACAGCTTCCCTCTGTAACAGTGCAAGCGCCCCAGAGGTAGTGTACAAATGCTTAACCCACCCTCGGTGTGACCCAACAAGGCACACCTTGCAGTCTTCTGCTGGGGCTACTTGAATGGGCTGTGATGTTTGATTTTCTATGTTGACTTGACTGGGCTAAGGGAAGCCCAGGTAGCTGATAAATCATTACTTCTGGGTGTGTCTGTGAGGCTGTTTCTGGAAGAGATTAGCATTTGAATCAGTAGACTGAGTAAAGAAGATCACCCCCTCACCAGTTTGGGTGGGCACCATCCTACCCATTGAGGGCCCCAATAGAACAAGACGGCAGGGGAAGGGCAAATTCTGGCTCTCTCTTCTTGAGCTAGGGCATTCATCTTCTCCTGCCCTCTGACATCAGAACTCCTGGTTCTCTAGCCTTTGGACTCCAGGACTTACACCAGCAGACCCTGTTCTCAAGCCTTTGGACTCAAACTGAGTTATACCATTGGTTTTCCTGGTTCTCTGGGTTGCAGATGGCAGATCATGGTATAGTTGAAGCCCCATAATCATGTGAACAATTCTCATAATAGATCTCCTCATATATATCCATATATATCCCATTGGCTCTGTTCCTCTGGAGAACTCTGACTAATACATCAGTGTCATGAAATGAATGGATGCCATCCTGAAATCGAACTATATATAAAACCAGAATCCAGACTTCAGCCCCTGGGCCTCTAGAGTTCTATTAGGTAACTTTCCACATATTCAAGACTCTGCCAAGAAAAATCTTGTGGTAGTTCTCCTATTTTTATACATATCCTGTCAGGAGATTTGCGTTTATGGTTATACCCCCCAAATTTCAACCCATATAAACAAAACAAGACAGAAGATGCATGCAATATAATTTGCAGTGCTGGACACTTACAGTTAAGATCTGTTTATGCAGAAAAACCTAAAGCATTTTCATTCTGAAAGTTTATATTTTCATTGTTTTTCTGAAATTCCATGTCTAGAGAAAGCGAAGCAATATCTTAGTAACCAGTGGCTTGCATATAGGACGTATAGAATAAATGTGGAATCAAGATGAATGGCTGTTAACGATTGTTCTGCTGTTAAGATTTTTTTTCTTATTTCTGACTCTTTAATTTAATGCCTCAGCTTTCTGATCAGATCTAGAAAATAAATGTCATTATGAAAACTAAAAGATGCTTTATGAATTCAATTGATTTTAAACTTATCTTTAAAAGTATCTTCATGTAACGTCATTAGTAATAATAAAACTGAACTCACTCTCAGCTCTTGGTTTAAGCAAAAACGATGTTAAGAAGTGTCGCTCTACTCCCCATGCAATAGGCACTTACATAATTTTATGGAGCACCAAGCACTGGAGATTCAGAATAATTTAAGATACATGCCCTATAATTTATGGCAGTGGGAAGAGACCAGCAAACCAATGATTGCAGGACAGTGTGACAAATGTGAGAGATGAATGCACGGGTGTGCTGTGGAAGGAAAGAGGAGGAGCCAGCGATGGGACTGCGATAGGCACGATCAGGGCAGGCTTCAGAGGGGACATGATGTTGAGCTAATTTTTGAAAGATATATAATCCGTGAGAAGAACATTCCAGGCAGACAGAACAGAAAATGTGAAGGCACAGAAGCACGTTCTAAGAATTTGCTGTTAGCACAGAGTCCCTGGAGGCAAGGGTTCTCGTGGGGGTGGTGGCAGGCTGCAAAGCTGGACAGAGAGGCAGATCCCAGAGCATGAAGTGCCCGATGAGATAAGCTAAGGAAAGTTCTGGGGAACGTTTGGACAATTTTTAGCAGGGGAGGGACCGAACAAATTTACAGTTTTGCAAGAAAATTTCGGTAATATTCAAGGTATGGTTACAAAGTTATAAAATTTCTTTCTTAATGTGATTTATAAATCCACCCTGCAGGCAATTTTAAGAGTTCAAAAATGTATGTTATCAAAATGTCATGAAAATGAATTCATAACTTTCCAAAATGACTACTTCCCAGCCTCCTCAAGACTTCCCATTAGTAAGGGTTTAAGAACTATGCCTTGCCCATCATTCTCCATAGTGTATTGGAAAGGAGAAGCTAATTGAGCCCAGGGTAGGAAAAGAGGAGAGAATTATGAGGGCTACTGCTGAGCTGAGACAGAGCAACTCCAGGTGATAACCTGGCATTCTAAAGCCACGTCCAAGTAGATCCAGACAGAGCATCAAGAGGTAAAGAGGGGATCCAGCTGGGGATGAAGGGGTTGCAAGTCATTCAAAGAGTTCTAACTAGATGGTGAAGTGGTCCAGCAGTTGAAGAGAAGAAACCAGACATACACTGCTAGCTTCTCTCTCACTGGTCTTGGGAGCCATCATAAATAGCATCTGCCAGGAAAGGAATGATCTGGAGGGAAGGATGGGCAGCCATCTTTATTTCAAAATCCATCGGCCATAGAGTCTCTAATAACATTTATGTTCATAATTAGGATCTCAAAAAATTTTTTGAATTATCAGACATATTAAAATGTTGTGACATGGCACAGAACATTCTGCTTGGAGTGAGAAGGCCTAAATATTGTTGTAAAGCAATACTTCATTGATTTTTTGGACATTTGGGATCTGGGCCCCTTCCTAAGACCACCTGAATGTCCTTGTGGAGAATTACTTCCTTTCTGTTATAGGGGCATCCTGGTGGGAGTCCAGGCCCTGTCTCCCTCCAGCGCCCATTGTCAGATCCTTTCTCTGTCCTCCCCAGCACAGTACGGAGCAGGCATGTATAACCCAAGCTTGGATAATCAATCTCCTCTGGGACTTTGAATTTTGAGCCTGTAACATTCCTGATCTTGAGGGAAGGCATTCAGTCTTTCTTTGTTATATAAGGTGTTTGCTATCAGTTTTCACAGATGACCTTTAACAGGTTGAAGACATTCCTTTTGTTCCTAGTCTGTCCATTATTTTTATCATGAAAGGGAGTTAGATTTTGTCAAGTGCTTTTGCTGCATCTATTGAGATGATCATGTGGTTTTTATCCGTCATTCTATTAATATGGTGTGTTATATTGATCTATTTTCAGACGCTGAACTGATTTTTTGAGTCAGTCTTAGCCTATCAATAGTGACACTATCAGCTAGAAATGTCTGAGGCACTCACCTTGGACTGTACTTCTTGTGGCCAGCCCCCGCAGACATTTCCCAGACCGGAGCCAAAGTTGTGGTTGGACTGGCCCTTGTGGTTTTTACTATGATTGCAAGACTCCTCTGCAACAACCAGCAGGGAACTTTGAAAAGCCACAAGTCCTGGAGGCACACCAGGGGCCACACTGTGAGGTCATGGTAGAGAGAGAGAGAGTAGTGCCTGAGGTTTTGCCTTTGCAGGGATGGCGGGTAGAGTGCCTGGAGTTTTGTGGGTTCACTCTTTATTGGTGAATTTTAAACATAAGAGCAGGAATTAAAGAACAGGAAGGGAAAAGCAGGTCCGCGCAAATGGTCAGATGTCTAGGTCACCCAGAGCTTTCTAAAAAGGGGAACTTCATGGATGGGGTGGCCTGGCCCTTTATGTAGTTGTGTCACTGGCAATGTGTTTATTCAAGATGGATGTCTTTGAAGTGGATGCCTTGGCCATCAAAAGCTTAATGTCAGGCACTTACATTATAATCAAAAAACCTAATTGTCAGGAGCTTACACTATAACCAACCTTGCATTCCTTGGACCATCCCACTTGGTCATAAACATAAATTTGTGCTAAAGAAATATGGCATGGTTAATGGAATACACAAAAAACTTGACTTATGAGAACATGAGTATATAGTTAGCACAGTACATACATTTAAATAGTAATCTAATACATATCATGATCATAGTGAATGCTGAGTGCTGGCAGAAATTCAAAAGTGTGCAATTAATAATACAATGATGGGGTAAATTGCTACAAAGCTTTACATCAATGATGGATACTAAAGTTATTTATTTGGTGTCATAGGTATTTTATTGTCTAACCCTGTGAAATTTGCTAATTTCTGTGTGTTTAAGCATAGGGAACCTCCATCAGTGAGTTAATTCACCAACACCTTACACTCGGTCAGGATGGATGGTGGAGAACTCTGTGGGTGTCCATGTGTGTATCAAACAGCTAAAGGGAATAAATGTTGAATCATGACGCGCCAAGAGATACCAGCCTGGAAAGGTCTCATGGAAGAAGTGAAATTTAAGCAGCAATTTGAAAGGAAAAAAAAATGCTACAGAGGATCATTTATGTAGCAAGTCCAATCTGTGTTCATTTTCCTAGCTGCTGATTTGGCAATGTGGCAGACTGAATCACTTTGGAAGAGCCCATCTGTTGAGTGTAAATACCAGAGAATCACCTCTCTGAGCCTCCCTTGCTGGTGTCCATCTGGGCCATGTGATGAACAGATTGCTAATATAATCTGGTGTGACATGAGACATTTTGAAAACAGCTGTGCTTGTCCCACCCTAGGTGACAACTTGCTTCTTCACTAATGACTTTACCCAAGTTTCTTGGGGAATCTCCATTCCATGGATCCACTTGATTTCACTCCTTGCCCAAATCTGTGTCATTTGCAATTTCAATTTAAAAATGTTGCACATTCCATTTCTAAAAAGCCATTAAAATGTTACTGTCACTGGTAAAAATGAGTCATCCTAACTCCTTTTGCTGTTTCTGCAAAGAGAGTGTCCCAGGGGCTCAACCTGTGATTCAGAGTAAAGATCTTGAAGTTACGGAGCAGGAAAAAAATAGTAAGAACCTTATTGGTGTTTCATTTACGGCGTTATTAGTCTTTATCTTAAAAAGACTAGTGGCAAATGTGAGCATGGATTCGTCACAAGCAGGGACCACAAATGGTAGAGATACAGAAAGACTCAAAGCCACAGCCAAATGTTGAGGGACAGTGTTCTGTTCACATATTAAGTTTCCAACAAGAAAACAGCAGTTGGTGAATTTCCTCTGTCCTGTACTAACCATTGCCTTGTTGGTTCAATCAGGCGGTCACCACGTCCTATAATTCCATCTATTCTACCTGCTTTCCCTCGCATCATCCCCTCCTCCTTATTCCCACTGGCCCTACCCCACCTCCAGTCCTCAGTCCCTTCACACACCTCAGCAGTTTGCACTCTTCGTCTGTGCTCAGCATCAAAGGATTTGTGAGCCCTTCGTTTCTCTGCAGGAGGCTGCTCTCTGAGATGGCCACGACTAGTCTTATACTCCCTTTCACCCAATTAAAGCTAGATCTTGGTTTACTCAGCAACTTCCTTTCTCTGCTTCTTTTACCAAATACTGCAGGATCGTGACTAAGAGACAGATAGAGCTGTCTGATTTTATTAGACTTTGGAAGTGTGGCTTCATATTTCATTTACCAGATTTCTTTTTCCTCCCTCCATCCCCTCCTTCCTTCTTCCTTTCCTGTATTTTGTGTGTGTGTGTGTGTGGTGGTGGTTTTTGTTGTTTTGATTTGGTTCTGGTTTACGTTTGTCCCGGAACTAGTCGCAGATCACTAATCATTTATTTATAGAACAATAACAAAAATTACTGCCCAGTGAGATCGAGCAGCGACGTGGAGGAAGAAAGCAGAGGTCTAGAAATGACAAGACCTGAATCCTTTTCCTTGCCCTGCAGCTTATTAACTATACGACATTTATTAAGCTTCTTAGCCTCTCTGGATTTCTTGTATAAAATCAGATGGCGGAAATTGATACTCTTCCAGATCTTTTTAAACTTCAGCATTCTGTAAATCTAAAACCATATTGCTACAAACATCTAAAAATACTTGTGAAAACCTGTAAGGAAGGGGTTCGGAGAAAATGCCAGGTTAAGCCTATGTTCCTGGACCCTCCATCCTCGCAGCTCCTTGCTGGGCCACCCAACAACCAAGATAAGTATGACATGCCAGCAGGCGTGTGTGGCCGGGGCAGTGGATCAGGGCATGCTTTTTTTGCTTTAACATGCAAGCAGAATATCTAGGGTATCTTGTTATTATGTACATTCATTTTGAGTAGATCTGAGGGAGGCATGAGATTCCACATTTCTAACTCCCAAGTAAGGCTGATGCTGCTGGTCCGTGCATAGGTCTCGAGAGGGATGCTTGAGTGCATCTGAGGACTGAATTCTCCAGAGACGATGACAGGTGCAGAGACTCACTGTTGAACATGCAAGGTGGGAAGCAGAAAGCACAGGCTAGGGGAGTACATTTGCCTCTCCAGCAGAGAGAGCCCACACGATGCGGACCGCAGATGCTGAGGCTGCCTGAGGCAGCCCAACTGAGAGACTCTAAAGGATTTTTTTGGCACTCTGCATGTTTGCTGTATGCGATGCTTGGGAGACTGAAGAATCTGAGCTGAGCCACGTTGAAGAACAAATTGTTCCCAGCCTGTACAGTCATAAGAGACTTTCCCTCTCTCCCCTGAGCCCCTCACCCCAACTTGCATCTCTTCCCAACCTAAAAGCAATAAGCCAACCCCTCGTCCACTGTTAAACCAATTTGCCATCTCAATCATCATTTCCTGCCAGTTCACCACTCATCATGGTCCTTCAACAGCCTGACTTTTGTGAGGGCTGAGCAGGCAGGGAACAAGAAAGGGTGGGCAGGCTGGTGAAAAAGAACAGGTGGTTTCTGTTGAGGCAGAATTAGCAGACATGACAGGAGAGAACTTTAATAAAAACATATAAAGGACTCTTAGGTAATGTAATTGTGTTACCGAACAGGTTTGTTTTTGCCCGCTGCTCAGAAAGCCAAACACCGAGATGACGAGATTGTAGCAGAGACAGAGTTTAATCACAAGGCGGCCATGCGAGGAAGCAAGAACATGAGCCTCAAATCTGCTTCCTCGAAAACAGGAACTCAGGGATATTTATGGGATGGGGGGAAGGTGGTCTGAAATGTGGAGATGGGTGATTGGAGGTGAGGAGAGGTGAGGTAATTGATGATTTGCACAAGCGTAGTCACACTTCATGCCTCTTCATAGGACCCATGTTCACAAAATGGCAGCATTAGCATGATCTGAGGGTGGAGTTTTTAGCCTCTTGAAGTCAAAAGGGTGCCTATCAGACATCTCCTTGGGCCCAGTTGATGGGTTGGTGGTCTCCACTGGCCTGAAGTGGACAAGGAGTTCTAATTCCTGAAAACCAGCTCACACACCCATTACCATGGTGACCCAAGCTCCAGAAAGATGTTATCTATAGGAGCCTAGTGGGAGTCAGATAGCATATTGCCTAAGCAGCACAGTCAACAATGGGTGGGTTAAACAGCTAAAAGCTATAATCGGTAATTGCAAAAAGGAGAAAAACCTGTCGTTCCTAGCTATTTAATCATCAATGGCTAACTCTTTGCTGGTTTCAATCCCTCCTATTCTTTGATATTCCTCTTTCTTAAGGGTTTTGGGGAGACAATCAATCTAGCTACTTCCTGATGAATTGGGGCGTAGATCTGGGTTAGAGGAATGAAACTGTTTAGCGCTCATTTGGAAATATTCTCTTATCCTTATCCATAAGGATAAGAAATGTAGACAACCCAAATTATAACAGTCCCTGAAAAATAGACCTAATCCCAATGGGGCCTCCATCGGATCTCCAGGGGGGGGTAGACATCTGGTCTCAGTTCCTGATAGTCTTTTGTTTTACTAGATATGCATCAGAGACAAGAGCAATGGCCTATACCCTGATCTTTCAGTTGTCATTGATGATGGCCATCAGGACAAACTCTGCCTGGGGGTCATCACATTCCTAAGGAACTCAAAAGAACAAAGTTATCAACTTATAGCAGCTGGGAGGGGCCGTAAAATCTACAGAGCATGTCTGGGTTAGTTAATCAGAGGTCATTCAAAGTTATAACATGGTTTCTTTTTTACAATAAGGCTTCCCTTATGTCAACCTGGTGTCAACTGATATCAATCCCCCCCTTTTGTTGTTCATCCTCAATCTTGAGAGACTACCCTGCTGATGAAGGGCAAAGGTTGTTCCATCTCATTGAACCAGTCTCTTAGTAAGACAGTGATGCAGGTGGGCTCCCAAAGTTCAGCCTTTCTGAGCCCAGGTGGCAGCCAGCTGAAAAGATTTCTAGATGTCAGAGTCGAAGCATCTTTCGCAGTTTGAAGTGTCTCTGATGATGTCATCAGGTGTTCAGGAATCTTACACAGCAACAGACATGAATCTCTCTTAAGTTTATATCCAGTTGTCCAGCTTCAGTTTGCAAGGCTTCACGAAAAAGGGCAGGTTCAGTTCTCAGTGATTCCAAACGGAAATGATGGGGAAAAAATTGAAAATGTTATTTTGGATATTTTCAGCCAGCTAGTTCAAGAGACTAGAAGAATTCAGGATCCAGTCCAGTTAATGGATATAAAGTAAAACCCTCAAAGACACTTATTAGAGCTACAACATAAGATCCATGAATGTGTACTATAGTGTTTATTGAAACATAATTTTTCTCTCTAAAATCACCCTCATTTTTACTAAAGATAGCCAAATTAAGACTAATTGGTTTAAAATAAGTTTAGTTTCAATAAACTTGGCCCAATTACTTACATAAGTACAGCAAGAATAGTCATTGATCATATAAGCTCTTTTAAATATGCTTTGCTGGAACTTATTATGAGGAATTTAGGTTGAAGTTTAAAGGCCTCTCTAGGCAAGGAAAGCCAAAGACTTGTCATCAGATTTTGCCTGCAATACCTACAGATTTGGCTGGATTTCTCTCTTTTCGAGGTCCCCCCAAATATTTCGAGGTTCCAGGCATCTGCCATACAAATGACCTTCCTTAATTACCTGTAAGATTGCTAGGAAACAAGGTACCAGGCCAATATTTCCAAGTGGCTTTATTCCACAAAGTCCAATCCTTGTTTCTCAAAAGCCGTCTGGTCATACTCAATCTATGACTGTTTCTCTCAAATATGACATTCCAGTCAAAGCTTTGGTAAGATAACCAGTGTTTCCACTTGTGTCCTGTTATAAAGAGAACAGATTCTTATTGAACTTACGCAAATAACTATATTGCCATGAAAATAACAATACTTACTAAGAGTTTCCAAATTCTGGAGGGATCAGGTAGGGCTAAAAATAAATGTTTCAAATCTGCTTACAAAGGTATAATTTATCAAATTGATATAAGTCACAGTTAGCATGAGAGAAAAAAGAGAAAAAGTCGTTAAATATGGAAAAACAGAACATCAAAAAAATGAGCAATATCTCAAATGAAAAGTCATATAAATAAAAATCATCCTCATCAGTTCATTCAGTCCTGTGTAATCGATTCTTGATCTTAATCTTCTGTTAGCAGTTTTATGAGATCATTAGTTTCTCTGTTAAAGTTCTGTAATTTCTTACCCACTTCAGTTTTATGATCTGAAAGTTTATCAGAAACCTGTATTCTAGAGTATCAGAGTCCTTTCCATGAATTTCTCTGAAGACAAAACATATTTTGCAAAAGCAACAGAGTAAAACAATAACTGTCTATAAACAACAAGATCCCAAAATGGCAATTGACAAAGAAATGTGGTTAATTTTGTGACATACAATACTTTAAAATAATAACCAGAATTACGGCTGACAACCAGGACTGATCAGAATTTTAGGAATATTATATAATTTTAAAACATTTATATCAATAACATTTACTCACGTAATACCATCCTAGAAAGTTTATTATCACTTATTTGACAATGAATCTCATGAAAGTTAACATACCAAATAAGCCTAATTAGCTTAGTGTCTTCCTCCTTTAGGAAGAGAGGGCAAATCTCTTTGAGAAGTCTCAGGGGTCCTCTGAAAATCCTCAGAGAAATTCTCTTCCTTCTTCCAGGCCAAAAGAAAGCCCCTACTCAGGATTTGAATATTTTGGTTGGGGGGAGCTTGTCAAAAATATCAAAAGGTGTTAAAACACTTGGTCAAATAGGAAACAATGCTCACTCTAGTCAATCAAAGCGACAATAGAAACAGTCAAGGACAAACAGTAAAAAATAGTCAGGGGCCGGCCTGGTGGCGCAGCAGTTAAGTGCGCATGTTCCACTTCTTGGCGGCCCTGGGTTCGCCAGTTTGAATCCTGGGTGCGGACATGCCATCACTTGGCATGCCATGCTGTGGTAGGCGTCCCACATACAAAGTGGAGGAAGATGGGCACAGATGTTAGCTCAGGGCCAGGCTTCCTCAGCAAAAAAAAAAAGAGGACTGGTAGTAGTTAGCTCAGGGCTAATCTTCCTCAAAAAAAAAAAACAGTCAAAAATCTTAATAGAGAGACCTCAGTCTTTCTGAACATGGGAAACTATTTTAACAGGACAGATTTTCTGTGTTTTAGGTAGACTTACTCAAAGAAAAACCTTTTATAACCTCTTGTATCAAGAGCAGACCAAAAGTTCAAGAAAATTATCCTTTTGAGAGAGAAAACCAAATTTTAATTTTGGTTTATTTACACCAACCATTTTTTTTTTTACATTAAAACTCGTTTACTTAATTGGATTTACTTTAATCTTAGCCAACTTGACCAGGCACAAAACTCCTTTCAGAGTTTCTCTTTCACAAACCTTCTATAACTTTCTTTTTGCATTCAGTATTTGTCCTATGCTTCCTTTTTTTTCTTCTAGTACTTTACAACAAATTTATCTTTCTTAACCCAACAGACAAAAATATTTCCATTCTTTATAACTTCTTTACTGAAAACATAATTTTACTTTCTTTAGATACAAAGATATTTGCCTTATTAATTTTAGTAGCTTTAATTACATATATTAATTAGAATTTTTAGCCCTTACAGACCCTAGTAAAAACTAAGCAATTATGAACTGTCTCATACATTAGCATACTGTGGCTTGGCAAGTTTATAAATACATTTTATAATTTCTGGAAACGTGCTACTTCATGGTATAATCTTAATAAAATATAAGACATGTTTATTAATAGAACCAAATACCTTTTAGTTTCTTTGTAACAAGAAGCAAAAAGTAGATAAACCTAGACGTGACTAATGATAATGTTTCAGTATTTTATCTTACTTGAAAAATGACCCAGATATTCAGAGTTTTTTATCATTCAATTCTACCTAACAACTCTTCAAAGTTTCAAGTTACCAGAAAGATTTTGGAAGTTATTTTAAATATACATATCATAAGACATAATTATTTTAAGAAGTTCACCCAACACTTTTGTCTTTTTCACATTTATTTAGTTCCCTCGTTCCCAATAATTATTTAGATTGCCTATAAAACTTCATGAGACATTAGACAAGATTGGCCATCATTTTAACTTATTATTTTTGCTAACCAGTTTTGTAATAGAGATAACATCAGCTTATTTGGCCAATAAAAGTAGAATAAAGGCTGCATGTCTGCATCATATCCGGTGCTAACTCTGGAGGACATGTCCATTTTAAGCAAACCAACAAAGTTTAATAAACTTTCAGTTACCAAAGATTAATTTATATCATGTTAACTTCAAAGACATTTGGGTTAGTTTCTAGTATGTTTAAATTTTACATAAGTGCTTCCTTTAAGCCAATTAAACAGAGTTCTAATTTTTGGCCATACCATCTGGAGGTAAACATACCACCACATTTGACATACATACAGACACACATACACAGAGTCTCCACAGCTATCGTTTTAAAAATTACTGCCATGAATCAGGTACAAGGCTCCCTAGTTACGAATCCAAATTTTTGTTTTAAGCCTTTTTTAAGCAGTATTTGTGGAGAAGACACTCAAATGCTAGATTTTTGGTGAGGGTGCTCTTCCGGCCATTTTTTTGGCCTTTCTCCCCTTTTTTTCTTCAGTCTTAGGAATTAGTGATGGCCAGATAGTCCCCAGAGGATTTTCAAGCTCTTCAAGGTAAGGGAAATGGGTGGAACTGCCTCTAAAACTGCATTTCCTATCTTACAAGGGCTTTCCAAGGACAGCTGCTCTTGATTTCTCAGAAATTGGGTTGTAACTCAAATGCTATTGTGGGTTAATCTACCTGTTGAACTAAGTCATAAAGCCACAGAAAAACCACTCAAGTTTTCTCCAAGATGGAGTTTCTGGGGTGTAACCCATCCAAAGTTGAAAGCCTTTCCAATTAATTAAACTGCACCCAAGGGGTGAATCTCCAGGGATGCTTGGGGCATCCCCTAGAGTGGTAAAGCCGGTGTCTGACTGACAGCAGTCAGAGAAGGGTCAATACAGTTAGAAGATTTAGTCAAGTCCTATTCAGCCCAGGCACTTAGTCCCTGCACTAGCACAAGGCAAGCCAGGGAGGCAAGAGGCAAAGGCCTGAAGCTGGCTGGGAGCTGGGGTTCCCAATGCCAGGGGTGAGAGTTAAGTCCCTGGCAGAAAGTTTTTTAAGTTTGGATTTTACAGAAGGTCCAGGTTCTGCTCAGGTCCAGCCTGAACTTAACCCTGACTTAGTTGATGCAGGCTTAGTGAGCCGAAGAGTCGAAAGAAAGATTTCTTGGAAGCTCAAGGTCTGGTAGTAGTGCTCCTTTATTCAGAGAATAGCATGGAGACAGAGCCCATGGGCAGTGAAGATCTGTAAGCATGGGGACAGAACCCATGGGCAGTGAAGATCTGTAAGCATGGGGACAGGACCCATGGGCAGTGAAGAGCTGCAAGCATGGGTTGAGGGGAGGGCTAAGTTTATAAGGCATAGGTATGTGAGTTATTCCTTTATAAGACAAAGGAAAGATTATGAAAAAAAGTCGTTAAAATGGTATCAGTGTGGGTAGGGTCTGGTTATTGGGTGGTCCTATAACTTTAGATAAGAATCAGATCGGATCAGGTAAGGATGTCCTGTGCTTACCGGAGGGTGATATAGATCAGTATGTAGGGCAGAACGCCTTGGGCTTTTTTCCCTGGGGCAGCCTTGATCCTCATCAGTAGTGACAACAGAAGAGTTGAAGAATGAGACAGACAAAGAAGGCAAAGAGGTGGTCAGGCCTAGCCTTCCCAGCATCTTCCCAAGGGTTATCAAGATAAAGGTCACACAAACAACAGTTCCAGGGCAAGACAGATTACAGAATAAATTACGGATCTCCTGTCCCCATAGCTGACTTAGTAGGCACCTAAAATACTCAAAAAGCTCTTCAGAGGAGACCAAACAGTGTTCTAGGCTGTCAATCAAATGACTGACCAAGGGACCACCCTGGAATCACTCCAGGTGCCCAAAAACCAGAGAAGAGTTCCCGGGGGTGGAATGAGGACTCTTCAAACCAGGCAGAGGAGAGCTCCAGGGGGTGGGGTGGGGCTTGGAGCTTTCATTAGTGTCTGTGAGGCCAGGAGTGGAAGCTGAGATTCCAAATTTGATTAAGTTCTTAAGATTAGTCATTGCAAGAGCTCTCTGATGGTGGCCGCATGATGTTACAGAAAAATACCATCTTTTTCTTTTTCATGGACTCATAACCGAAAGTTGCCCAATTTTGAAGAATGCAGCCTAGGGGGCTGCAGGTGGGAATCAAATTAGCATTACCCATTGTTTCAGAATCTAGACATGGCCGGTCAAAGTATACTTATGTTGCAGCTAGAACCAGATCTCAAAACCAAACCCAACCAAGCCAAGAGGACTTCTGTGAGTGGATGCCCTAATACTACCTTATTATCGAGCGTCCTCAAAACCAAGACCCTCACAACGAAGGCCAGACCAAGGCTTCCTTTGTCGGGAGTCGCGGAGAGCGTCCCCTGCCAAACCAAGGCTTCCTTTTGGAAGTCAGACTTAAAGGAAGAAGAAATAAGAATGTGGTCACTTGTACTGAAGTTACTCACCGAAAAGACGTTTTCCAAACCAAGAAACCGTCTCTCTACTGCGAAGTGAAAATATGCACCAAGGAGTCAACAGCGCCACGCCAGGAGAGCATCCCGGAACAGTCCCAGGAGAAATGCTCCTGGAGGCTGCTGGGCTCATCCACAGGTCCTCCACACTGGCCAGGGGCTGACGAATCTCGGGCAAAAAGGTCCATCTAGACTTAGCTCTGGCTGGCTCTCCATTTGTTACCG
The DNA here is from genome assembly GCF_041296265.1 of Equus caballus. Taxonomy (NCBI): domain Eukaryota; kingdom Metazoa; phylum Chordata; class Mammalia; order Perissodactyla; family Equidae; genus Equus; species Equus caballus. The sequence continues at coordinate 33,461,353 of NC_091710.1, read as the reverse complement.
AGCAGGTTCGTTTTTGCCCGCTGCACAGAAAGACAAACACCGAGACGAGGAGATTGCAGCAGAGAGAGGGTTTAATCACAAGGCAGCCAGGTGAGGAAGCGAGAGCATGAGCCTTAAATCTGCTTTCCTGAAAATAGGGACTCAGGGATATTTATGGGATGGGGGGCAATGTGGTCTGAAATGTGGAGAGAGGTGATTGGAGATGAGGAGAGGTGAGGTAATGATGATGTGCACAAGTGCAGTCAGAATTCATGCCTCTTCGTAGGACCCATGTTCACAAAAGGGCAATGTTAGCATGATCTGAGGGGAAAGTTTTTAGCCTCTTGACATCAAAAGGGCGCCTATTGGACATCTCTGCAGGCCCAGTTGATGGGTTGGTGGTCTCAACTGGCCTGAAGTGGACAAGGGGTTCTAATCCCTGAAAAAAACAGCTCACACACCCGTTGCCGTGGCAACCAAGGCTCCAGGAAGATGTTATCTATAGGAGCCTAATGGGAGTCAGATAGCATATCCGCCTCAGCAGCACAGTTAACAATGGGTGGGTTAAACAGCTAAAAGCTATAATCAGTAATTGCGGAACGGAAAAAAACCTTTAGTTCCTAGCTACTTAATCATCAATGGCTAACTCTTTGACCCTTTTAATTGGAGCAAAGAGTAGACTTTCAGAAATTCAAAATATGATTTACAAATTTAGAAATTCAGTAGAGGACAAGAGAGTACAGAACTCACTGCTGAGAGCTGAACTGAGGCTTGAGGAGAAGAAATGAAAGAAATGGCTGAGAACACTGAACCAAACACAAAGAAACAAAAAATATGAATAAGAGATGGGAACGAACCTAGCCTGGAGTTTTATTATGTGAATAACAGGAGTTTCAAAGGGAGAAAAACCACTGGACAGAGAAAAATTAATGCTTTTATATATATATATAAATGTCCCTGAGCTGAAGACAGCCTGCTTTCTAGAAAGTGTTCACCAGTTCCCAGGCAAAATTAATAAAAACAGACACATACCTGGCTGTACATCGTTGAAATTTCTGAACCCCATAAATGGAGGAAACACAACGTTTCTGACAGAGAAAACAGGTCCTCGCATGAAAAGAGAATCTAGGCTAGCAGCAAACTTGTCATTTGCAGACTTCTGAAAGAAAAGGACTGTCATCTAGGAATCTTGTGCAGCAGTGTAATATTCAAGTGTGAGGGCAAAGATTTTAAGATGTTCAAGAATTTAGAAGTTGATGACCCTTGTTCCGTTACCAAGGAAATCACCCAACGCTCCAAAACCAGGAAAAATTAATTCAAATTCAAGACCTAATGACAGGAAAAAAAATTAAGAATTTTGGGGAAAGGTGAGGGCCAGTGAGGTGGGGGAAGAGGTGAAGAAAGGCTTGAACTCTTCTTAGTGGCTGCTTTTTTTAGCAGCATGGACAAAGCAACTCTGAAATTATTTTCAGTGTATTAAAGAATTGAGCAAATGACTGCACATGTTGATATCCTTGGGAGCCAAGTTCTCATTTGGAAAAAGGAACATGCAAATATGACTCCCACTGCCAGATCTGGGACAATTTGAGAACCAAAATAATTAAGTACAGAACTGAATTACAAGCCATGGAAAACACAGGGATTAATGAGCCCATGCCAATAGATTAAATAGATGGATGAGGCACAGACAGGTACATAGACAGATACATACATAGAAGACACATGGATGGATGGATGGATAGATAGATAGATAGAAGCAGATGGCGAAATAGATAAGAAGGGAGATATCTTGTTTACAGAAAATGCCAAAAGCTGACTGGAAAGTGTACAAAGAGTGATAGAGCTGGAACATCACTATTTCGCAATCATCATAAGTAATGATTGGATCAGGCAAGAATCATCAATGGATGATAAATTTAGGGGGGAATTTAGACGAGGAGCGAGACGGTTGCGTCACGTTAGGGTCTATCACTATAGACTGCTAATTGGTTGCAAGGGAGAAAAACAAAACCACAAGTATAGCATGGAGAATCAGACAACAGCCCGCGTAGGCGACTAAAATTAACATCAGCAACGGAGGGTAGGTGTACACCGTGTGAGAGAAGAGGAGGTATCCGGAGGAGACAGAACCTCGCTCGATGAGAAGGAGTGGAGAATGCATAACCTCAATCTAATCATGAGGGAATAATCAGAAAAACACAAAATAAACAATTTCCTATTTTTAAAATGTCGGGTGGTGGACCCGTACTCTTAAGAAATGTTAATGTCAGGGGGCCGGCCCTGTGGCCAAGTGGTTAAGTTCGTGTGCTCTGCTTCGACGGCCCAGAGTTTCACTGGTTCGAATCCTGGGTGCGGACATTGCGCCACTCATCAAGCCATGCTAAGGCAGCATCCCACATGCCACAACTAGAAGGACCCACAACCAAAAATACACAACTATGTACCAGGGGGCTTTGGGAGAAAAGGGAAAAATAAAATCTTTTTTAAAAAAAAGAAATGTTAATGTCGGGCCAGCCCGATGGCACAGTGGTTAAGTGCACACGTTCTGCTTCGGCAGTCCTGGGTTCACCAGTTTGCATCCCGGGTGCAGACATGGCACCACTTGGCAAGCCATGCTGTGGTAGGTGTCCCACGTATAAAATGGAGGAAGATGAACACAGATGTTAGATCAGGGCCAGTCTTCCTCGGCAAAAAAAAGAGGAGGATTGGCGTCAGACGTTAGCTAGGGCTAATCTTTCTCTAAATAAATAAATAAATAAATAGAAATGTTAATGTCATAAAACACTGGGAAAAGGTGTGGAGAGTTCCAGATTAAAGGAGGCTAATGAAATACAACTAAATCCCATACTTAACCCTAGACTGGATCTCCGACTGGGGAGGCGTGGGGAGTGCTGCATAAGACATTATTAATCAACTGACAGAAGATAAATATGAACTACACGTTAAAGAATCATGTCAATACAAATTTATGAAATTCATAACTATATTATGGGTATGTAAGAGAATATCACTCTTTTTAGGAAGTACACACTAAAGTGTTTAGGAATAAAGATATATATAAGGGTACCCTGAAATAGTCAAAAAATAATTACATCTCTGACTGTGTGTGTGTGTGTGGTGTGTACACAGAGAGAAAGCAAATGACAGAGTGAATTGGAGTAAAATGTTAATAATAGGTAAATCTGAGTAAAGGGCATTATGGATGTTCTTTATACTATTTTTATTTTTCTAGTTGTACAATAGTTTTCAAACAAAAGTTTAAAAAAGAATCCATAACCACAAATTCTAATTTTATTAACAGAGGGTTTCGGAATGAGCGAATTTGTAAGTGAGAAGCAGAAGCATTCCAAATGCCTCTATTTGGTGGGAGGGGAGCAGGATGGATGATGTTAAATCTTAACAAGTGACAAGGTGATCTGAAGACATTGACAGAGACTTTTAACTTTAAATATGAGTTAAAATATAAGAGCTGTATAGTAAAAATGCGTATTGCTTGAGAAGCAGGAGGGCAGGGAGAAGAATTTTAAAAATTAACATCTTGATCTGGAAAATTTGAGAGGGAAAAAGTATGAACAACAATACATATTATGAACAGCAAATATAAAGTGAGATGGCAAGTAGGAAAGCAGACCTACGAGAAGAAATGTGAACTCCACCCAGGCTGAACTCCAGCATCAGAGGATGAGGACTCTCAGACTGGATTCAGAAACAAGATTTGGAGCTGGCCCCATGGCCGAGTGGTTAAGTTTGTGCACTCTGCTTCGGCAGCCTGAGGTTCACAGGTTTGGATCCTCAGTGCAGACCCACACACTGCTCCTCAAGCCATGCTGTGGCAGCATCCCACATAGAAGAACTAGAATGACCTACAACTAGGATATACAACTAGGTACTGGGGCTTTGGGGAGAAAAAATTAAAAAGAGGAGATTGGCAACAGATGTTGGGCCAATCTTCCTCACCAAAAACCAAAAAAAAAAAAGCAAAATAAAGAAACAAGATCAAGCTGTATGCTCTCTACAAGACACATATTTAAAAGTTTTCAAAGAAAATTTGAAAATTAAGGGATAGGTAAAAATAAATATTACCAAATAAAATGAAATTCAAAAGCAGTCATTTGACATCAGCTGTAGGAGAGCCATACAGGTTACAAAAGATGAGGAATCCTTTCATCCCTCCCTACCTCTGTCTCCCCTGAGTAGGGTCTGCACTGTTTCCTTAGCAACCCAGCCAACGGGGAGGATTTGTCTCAGCATAAATAACATGAGTGATGGCTATCACAGGCCATGATTGGAAGCCATCGCTCATTAAACGTCGAACTTGGCCTAATAACACCCTATTGCTGAGAAGGACATTCTGATTTTTCTTTTTTACATAAAGAAACATAAATTATATGATTCTTTGGAGTCCATGCTAGTGATCTCGGATATCTTCATCCACGCTGAAGATCAGATAGGATGGCTTCAAATGGTGTGTTGAATCCACCAACATTATGGCTGCCAAAAGCTTCCGGGTCTTCTTCGTAAGTCACCAAAAGCACATGGAGGACCCCCGGGGACACAGTTCTGCAGAAGGCTTTGTGGACTGGCTTCTTTTCTCATGCCTGAGTTTCTGCTGCCACCTGCAGTCTGAGCCTGGGCACAGCACGTGGCCTTCAATGCTATTTTCCGCTCTTGCCAAAAGGTCCCTTGAATATTGTATATGTTGCATATTGCACAATGAAGACAAATACGAAGCCTCCACGGATACAGTGGGAATCCAGACTTGGACCTACGTCTGTAGGTCCATACATCTGCTAAGGTCAGGGAGAAAAATGACACGATTAATTCATACCAGGAACATCGCTTGCCAGGCCCTGAGACAAGCACAGAGTGTGGAATTCCAGGATCACACAATGTTCCCAGCCTGGAAATTAGGGTTAGTCAAGTCTGCCCCTCCCTCCTGAGTTAGTGAGAGCCTGCGATGCTTGTCCTCACCCCACACTGATGCTCCACGTGGAAATAATAATGGTGATGCTCACAGTAAACACCAGCATTTACTTCCTGCCGTCTCCGTGCCAGGCACCTTGTCTGTGCATTGTCTCATTCGTTCTTCACGATGATACTATGAGATAGTATTTCTCACACAAGGGAACAAACCAAGGTTCAGAGAAATCAAGCAGCTGTCCAAAAATAGAATACAACTGGTAAATGATAGGTCCCAGGTTTAAACCCAAATCTTGTAGTTCAACCAACAATTCTTTACAGTATCACGTGCTTTATTTCCTCAGAGATGTAGGAAACTCACCCTCACAGCTGAGCCCTGGGACAGCCCCACCCCCCACAAAGGTAAAATACGTCATTTCACCATGATATTTTGGCATATTTTATTTTCCTGATGGTATACATGCAAACTAACTCCCCCCAAATCTAGAGCAACTGAGCACACGAAGCTGGCAAGTTCTTGAGAAGACAAAAGAGTGAAACGGCCACATAGATTGACCACGTCAACCTCAGTGAGCTCTCCATCTGGTGGGAGAGACTGCCATACCTCCTTTTTTCCTGCCTTCCGTCATTCATTCAGGCCAACACGTTCCTGGAGCTTTGTCAGCCACACAACCAAACCACAATACGACACAGGAGCGGCACGAGCAGCGCTGTGAGGCGCGTCCGTGCTCAGTGTGGTCTGTCACCATCGAACACCACTCATCTAGGTCAGCCACTGCTTCCCTTCCTCAGATCCCCTCTTCACCAACACTGCCCGACATCTGCCTCAAACCATAAAGCAGATGTCTGATGACGCCAACCTTTCTCTTTATTACTATTTGTTTCAAAGTTTACTTTCTTAATTTTTTCCATTTCAATGATAGACCCTCAAGCGTGTTGATGTGATCACACCGGACATCACTGAGGGGATTTCCAGGCCAGTCTTGCATCTTCTTTGCTTGGGTAGCCCTGTTGTCTCCCTGCCCCACGTTCCTCAGCAGAGTCCCCACTTATCAGGGTGACACATATTACAAATACTCCATTTTGTACTCCCTGTTTATGCTCCCTGTTTATATTCATGTAAGGACATATAAATATACACATTTTGGGGGAGAAAAAACGTCTTTATGTGTGTACCTATAACATTTTCAAGGCTATTGTTTGGTTGTTCTGTCTCAGCCGTTCAGGATCTGTAGACTGTCAGCTGGAAGGATCCAGAACTCACTTGCTTCAACTCCTGCCTCATGGCGAGTGACTGAAGCCCCTACATCCACTTGTTCTCCTCTTAAAGGTCTTCCAGGTCAAAGACTTTTAGTAAGGAGCCCGGGCAGGTGAAAAAAGATCTCTGTGTTTTGTCTGCTAGGGCAGATACAAAGATGCTTTCTTATAGCTAAATAGTATCTCCCAGCTTCTATTTAACCCATTTTACAGAGCAAATATTTACTGGATCCTCTGTTCTTAAAATCCTTAGCGTTATTTGAGAAAACAAAATCTACCCAAAGGAAAAAGTGAAGGACAACTCCAGAGGCATTCCAGTGACGGTAAGAGCACAAACTCTGAAGTATCACCAAGAAATTGCAGCTCCACTCCTGCAGGCTGTGTGGCATTGGGCCAGCCAGTTGGCCCCTTGAGCCTCTGTGTCTATGTCATAGACTTTCTGTTGTAAGATTTGAGATCATATAAGCAAAGCACTTAGCAAAAGCCAAGACTCTGGCATAAATGACAGATTTTAGAAAAACACTGCTGACCCAGTTTTCTACCCCAGAAGAGGTGATTCCTTTGGCTTGACAGAGAGAAGCAGAAAGGAAGCAAACATTAAAATGCAGAGTCATCCAGAGAATGATGCTGTAAGTCCACGTCCCATATCCCATGTCCCTTGTCCCCACGTTGGATGTGGGGCATGGATGACAAAGCTCCAGACAGCCTGAGGATCTGGAAGCAGGCGCAGCCTGCAGCTTATTTCCTGGGTGGCTCCTGGGAAACAGCAGGACCAGAGATCCCCTCTCCAAAAGTGAGGGGATGCTGCAGGGGACAGTTAGAAATGGCAGCACGGAGCCACTGTGAGGGACCTGAGACGGCCCCCTCAGGTTCTCCAGATTCGGAGCGGGTTGGGAGGGCCTCATGACAGGCGCTGATGTGGGCAGAGGCCACGAGCCCCAGAGGGGCCCCAAGGTGGGCAAAGGTAGAGGTGGTGTTATCTGCAGACCTTTCAGTGGAAACCAGATGAACCGTGGACGTCTCCCGGGTGTTCACGGAAGTTCAGAGGCCAGGGAGAACAGGGATTCAGCAGAAGATGCCAGTGTGGACACGCAAAGATGAGGCATCAGATGCCTCCACCCAGTGTCTTGACTCTAAACCCTCTTGGAACTTAGATGCAACCTTGCGGAGGTAAGAGGGAGATGAGAATCCCTGAATTGACAGCTGAAAACGTGGATTGGCTAAGATTACATTCCTATTATCAGTGAACTGCGGTCCCCAAACACAAATCCAGGTATAAAAAATAATTTATAAAGCTAATGTTATACGCTTGTGTTGGAGACCTAAGAAATTTGTTTCACAAATAAAGCACTTAGCCGACTGACTGGTGGTCATAAATGCTCCCTAAATGTTTCGCCACGATCGTTAATAACACAGCCTTAAATAACAATACAGGGGGGCAGGATGAGAAAGGACCAAATGACAAAGGATCAGAAGCGTGGCAGTCAAGGAGATGCACAGCCCAGGCCCCCTGTCATAGGAAGTGGGGTGAGTGACAGTGCCTGAGCTCCTCTCTGGGACTGCTCCCCACCAACGCCAGCAGGACTGGGACCCTTCTAACTGCCCTTCGATCGTGAACTGGGCTCCAGCCGGGCCAAAGTGCCCTGTCGCTGTTCCGCTGTCTGTACCCCTCCTCCCCGCCCTCCTCCTCTCCCCACTGGAGACAGGGCAGCATCCCCTCGCCCACGCCTGCTCTCTCCCCTTCATCCTCCACGGCACTACCCCCAGTAAATCTCTTGCACATCAAATCCTATCTTGTTGTCTATTTCTCAGAGGACCCCAATTATTACAAGAGGCCTGATCCCACAGTCATCGTGGGCCAAAAAGGACGGAGATGGCTTTAGTGAAGAAGTCAGACCGGGAAACCAACAGGACGTGGAGGTGGTTGGGCTACGAGCCGGAGAATGGGTCCTGCAGACCCGCGAGAGCTCCGGAGCAGAGCAGGCGTGGGCCTGGGCTCTGGATTGTTCGCTCAAGTGGGGATAAGACTGCAGGGCAGGTTAAAGAGGCCAGGCCTTTGGGAGCAGCCACGGGGAGCCTGTCGAAGGGCTTTTGTCAGGGGATGAAGGACCTGACGGCTGCTTAGGAAGTTCGCTCTTTCAGCTTTATCTTTCATTGTGGAATGCAAGACCGTGTCTTCTGGCAGAGGAATTCTAAGCTTTAGCAAATATGTGAGCAAAGGACTCTCTGCACCGTTGAATCTAAGGCTGATCCTAGACACACGAGAGACTTGGTGTAATTGCTGCACAGTACGCAACTTAAAAAATAATCTATATTGTAAAGAGGATGTAAGGTTTAATTGGGTAGATTAATCAAATTATGCTACCACTCTGAGCCTTAGATTGAGGACTGAATGAAGTAAAACAAAACTGGAAACGAGGACACGAGACCAGGCGGACCCTAAAACCCACTGCAGCTCTACCAGCCTGTGCTTTGAAGAGTTATTGAACCACGTGTGGTGGCGTCATTTCAAACTTTCATTTCAATAGCCAGGAGATGCTAGGCTAGTGTTATTTACCAATGCTTGACATGGTATAACCGAAAAAGATTTCCAAACAAATTTGTCTTTCTTGTGACATGAGACTTTCAATTTCATCAGTTATAAATAATTGCTGTTGACAGTTTATACTGACAAGTGTTTGAGGGTTGTCAGGAGGATGTTCGTTTTATTGATTTTTTTTCTTACTTGTATATCATGACTCAATTGTAAATAGCTCAGAGTATAAATATTAAGTGAGCGGTAACTCTTAGCTCCCTGATATACGGCCCCGGAATCAGCAGCTTCACCTTTGAGCCTAACACGTGCTGGAAGTCACAGGATGCTGAGGGCGTGAAGGACAGCAATGGAGACAGGACTGGATTGCCATCTCAGTAAGTCATCAAGAAACCTGAGGAACTGCCATGAGTTTCTTCAGGGATGATAATAAAGCGGCTTCCAGTGGGTAGACTGAGATGCCAGATCACAAAACAGAAGGAGTAAGTGAAAGACTACACATTGAACCACGAAACTCACCCCACTCAGCCCCTTCCGCTGCCCATCTCCACACATCTAGGAAATGGAAGACGTGGATCCTTCTCTGGGGGTATTAACATTGAGAGGTTGCCCCAGAAAGCAGTCAGGTTCCTTCCCAATCTTGCTACAGTAAAGCCCGCCAGACACCAGCCCCATAGGACACACAACTTACAATCAGCTCAGAAACATGCCTCACTCATGAATGACAAGACACAACTTGCTGCATATTTGAGGAGAAGATCCCAAGTAAAAGTAAAGTAAAAGAGACCAAAATGAACAAATAGAAACCAGAAATTCAGGGGAAACAGAGATAATGCAGGGGGCAGAAGAACATTTCATAGAAAGGATGAATATGCTCAAGAAATAAGCAAATGTCGTTATCTATGAAACAAGAACGGTCGAGGTCTTTTAAAAGAACAAAGAAAGGAAGAGTTTTGGAAATTAAAAATCGGACAGCCAATATTTCTTAAAAATCAGTAAAAGTGTTGAAAATAATATTGAAAAAAAAATTCCCAAATGGTTTTTTAAAAAGACAACAGGAGGCAAAAAAGTAAGTAAATTAGGAGATCATTGCAGGAGATACAACAGCAAAATAAGCAGAGCTCCAAAAGGAAAGAATGGAGAAAAGAGTGCAAAACAATTATCAAAGACAGAGGAAAACTCCCCCAAACTCAAGACACAGTTCTCCAGATTCTGGACCCGTTGAGTGCCAATGACAATGAAGAAGGACTCACAACATGACATGTCCCCATACACTTCAGAACTAGAGACAAAAAGAAAAATCTAGACATTTCTAGAAGAACCAGAACACAGACAATAAAAAACAGGCATCCAAATGGTATCAGCCTTCTGAACAGCAGTTCTGGTGGCAAGAAGACAATGGAACAATGCCTTTAAAATTCTGAACAAAAGCGATTTTTTTCAACCCAGAAATCAAGACGCAGCCCAAAACTATGCATCAGGTGTGAGGCCAGAGTAAAGACATATTCTCTGTTGCCTCAGGCAAGCGTCATAACCTCTGTGTTCTCACCCATCAAAACAATGGAGAAGTAGCATCCGCTTTGCCCTTCTCACGGGGTCCTTGTTAAGGTGAAATCAAACATAACTTCCATCCACAGAGCACTAATTCCCTGGTAAATCATACACTCCGGGGCAGCGTCTAGTCATCTTTCAAGCCTCTGCATTACCCAACCCAGTGACTTACACATAGTAGATGTCAAGGAATAGTTTTGTTTCTGTTTTTGTTTTTGTTTTTGGTGAGGAAGACTGGCCTTGAGCTAACATCTGCTGCCAATCTTCCTCTTTTTGCTTGAGGAAGATTGTCACTGAGCTAACATCTGTGCTGGTTTTCCTCTATTCTGTATGTGGGATGCCACCACAGCATGGCTTGATGGATCGAGCATACATCTGCACCCGGGATCCGAACCTGTGAACCTCAGGCTGCAGAAGTGGAGCATGCAAACTTAACCACTGACATCAGGCTGGCCCCAAGGAGTAGTTTTTGAATGAATAAATAAGATTTGTAGAAGACTTTCTAAATACTGAAATGTGGGGCATTTTATATATAATACTGAAAATTTAGAAACCATGTATATAACACATTAGAGAAAAATAAAGTATGGCATAGCCACAAAATAGAATTTTGTGTGTTCCTTAGACTGAGTGGTGGTGGTTGTTGCTTTCACCTGGGAGAGTGTTCATGATATAATGTTGCAGTGTTTTAAGAGTTATAGTGACATCCTATACACACTCACACCCATATACCTGCTATATTTCCCAGTTTAATTAACCAAAATGAGAGACATTATAACAGAAATGAGACTTGGGGAAGTTTGTCCCAGCGCCCGACTCCCCTACAGTGCTAAAGGGGTCGTTAGAATTCAGAAAACAGCTAAGTCCTAGCAATGTCACTACCCTCTATACTCAGGTTGGCGTCATCAATCCAGAAAAATATACACTGCTAATCTATGTACTTCTGTTTGAAGAAATTCTTACGAACATCGATCTTTCCTTGTTCTTGAACCTCAGTCACCACCCACAAGACCACATCCTCTTCCAGGTACAAGGCAGAGGCTGTCCCCAGGGGGCCCTGAGTGATACCTCTGCTGGTTGCTCTCCACTGTCCCAGAAAACCCGTCTGCCATCCACTCCTGCTCTGATTTCATCTGTTGTTTCTTGGGTGGTTCTCAGCTGTGTTAGTTTGAGACCTACAATCCCAAATCCATATGTCTATCATCTCAAATATTCAAAAATATGGACAAATAGACTAGAAGAAAATATAATAAAATATTCGTAGCAGCTGCCTTTGAGTGGTGGGATAACATGTACATTTTTATCGTTGTTTCTGCTCCCTTTCTTTTGTGTTGATTTCACCCAAGTGCTTTTCCAGCACCTGTGGAAGGCTCTGCGGTCAGCAGGCAGGAGGCAGAGCAGACACAGCCCTGAGCACCGAGGCTGGCTCACTCTGCCAGCCACCGTCAGGAACCTTGGCCTTTGTTAACACATTTATTGTCGAAAAAGAAAACTAGTTTTTAAATGCCCTATGCACAGATGTCAAGTATCTCACCAAATATCATGAACATAATTGTTTCTATAAAATTTGGGTCATTGACTTAGGACTCTAAGCCCCTATGATAATTGTAACATTGTTATTAAGTTCCAGTAAAATCCAATGTGCCCCACATCTTCTCAGCTTATGGTGAGGCCTCGTGACAAGAACTGGCGTTTCAGAACAACCCCGTCTACCACCAAGCGCTGCCCTTTTCAGTCCGTGTTTGATACCAAAAGGAATTTAGTGATTGAAGAAACAAGGATGCGGTCTTCCAAACGCAGGGGAAAGAAGCGATGTGAAGGAGGATCAAAATTCAACAAACTACTTAAAAGCAAACTTTAATATGTATTCCAATTTTCTACTTTGGGGGGAATCTGAAGACCACATGTATGATTTGGGGAACAAAAACATCCAACTATCACTTTTTTGTGCATGAGTCTGAAATCTCCCACCCCGATTTCTCCTTTAAATTCCAATCACACACTTCCAGCACCCTATAGAATTCTCTAGAACCAATCAGCATCAGTCAAATAACTGTCGGGGAGGAAGACATATCCTCTTCCCACTGGGTCCTTCTGGCTGCGCTATGAATTAAATTGACATGAGACAGAATAACAGGAGAAAATCAAACAAAGCTTTACCACCTGTATACATGGGAGATGCTCAGGAAAACTGAGCAACTCGCCAAAATGGCGGGGGTTCTCATCTTAAATACCATCTTCAGCTGAAGACAAAGGAGGATGTTGGGGGTGGTGGTTTGGGACTTCAAAGGGGAGGAGGACAATTTACATGGAGATGGAAATGTAAACAGACCAACTACAGACAATGGGACCTGGGAGACGCATTTTACATTACTAATGTAAAATTACTAATTACAGTCATCTTACAGTATTAGCTCCTTCCTGGAACAGACCCTTCTATTTTAAATTCTTTTAGGCAGTTGGAGGGGAGGTCAAAGTTTCTTTCAGAGTTCTTTTAAAAATAATCAAGCCAAAGAGACACATTTTGAGGTGGCCAATTCTGATCCCCCACATAGCCACATAGAACACTAGCTTGTCCAGCGAGTTAGGGGCATCTTCTGTAGCTAATTCCTCTGATTGGGCAGTTGGAGAGATTCTGCCCCTCCAAATCAGCTGATCCTGCATGTGTTACTGAGGTAATTCTAGGAGGATGGGCAACTGGTTATGGATACGTGAGAAATGTTTCAACAGAAAACTACGTCTGTCACGTTAGAGTGAGAAAGCTGTGAGCTCCATCAAGCATATGTTCATTTGTTGGAGTAAATCAACAGAAGCATCATGAGAAAAATTCCCGTAGTATTGACAAAATGGTCTTCCAGTCCCCACCAATCTACAATAAAATTATTAATGATATTCTTGGGATAGGAACCATGGATGCTTTTTCAACCCTTTGTAAGATGTGAATAAAAAGAATAAAAGTAGCTATTAGAAAGTTTTACCATTTTTTTTATGATTCATAACATGCAAAGAATAATAAAGTTCTTACGCAAATATCTTCTATTCCACTCTCTCTGCCTATCCAAGCTCCTCCTATAGAGAAATTCTGGAGCCACCCTGATCATTCAAAGAGTGACCCTCAAACTTTTTTACTTATAGAATAGAATTTGGTATAAACTACATTCTCCTTGCACATAGTTAAGTTGATATCTATATTTTTTCATCACATTTAAATAGCTGCAAAAGACGTCATTTCTGATGTATTTGTAAATGTTGACATTTAGAAATAAAACTACTATTGGTCTTTTCATCTGTTCAATGGAATCCAAATACCATAGAGATTTAATAGCCACCATCATCCATTTTAAAGATACACGCCTGAGCTCTTTTTTTACAGCAATAGATTTTACATTCTTTCTTTTCCTCCTTAAACCCATTTCATTTCTGCCAGAGTTTTATCCTTTGGCAACATATCTTTTTAAGCTCCAAAGTCTTTTTTCAACCATGCTTCACATTTCTTGGCCACAAAAATATATGTCTCTAAACAGAAATTTCAATTTTTTTGTCTCTTATGATCATAGAACTCGTGTTAAAAAAATTTTTTAGGATTGATTACCTTTACAACTAGCAGTACATAATTTTAATCAAAGTAGCATAAATATCTTTCAAATTGTGATAAACATTAAGTGAAATTGCATTGGAAGAGCATCATTTAGTTAAATGAATGTGGCTGTTTCATAGCCAAGTTCATATATCCATAGATTAAAATGAGTTCTAAGAGACAAGTTTCAACATCCAGTCTCTTCCTATTTTTCCTTATTAAAGATTTAAGTGACAGGAAACATTATTCACATAAATAAATGAAAATGAAAAGTACGTTGTTACTGCAATATTATCCAAGTCTTCAAATTCCTTTGGAATGACGTGTGAGAACTATGCAGCCATCTTTCATGAGTTATTTCCAATCTTCTATCAGCTGACACATCAATTAGCTTCTCTTTCATTTTGCACCTGATTTGCAAGAACCTTTGTTACCTAGACTTTGAAGTCCCACTGGACATCAATATATAAACCTGTTCTTGTTTTGGTCACCCCAGAGGTTTTCATGCTCCAGGACAATGAACAGCCTTGGTGGGGAGGGGGCGGTGGGAGGAAGAAAGGGTAGGTGGGGAAAAGCAGCCCCCTTGTGCCTCCACACGTCCACTGCAGAAGGATTTTAGAAAAAAGTACAAACGGAAGCTACAGATCCGTAAACAAATGCCCTGAAAACATCTTGCAAGAGACTCTTGTAAAGCTTCTGTATAACCTCAGGGCTGTACGTCCCCCAGTTTAACAACCGCTGAAGCGAAACTCCAGGACTACAGGTCCTTCCTAAGAGTACGGCCTGCGGAGAGAAGCGCTATTTAGTCAAGATGCCAAGGGACTGGAAACAATCCGCCTCTCCAGGTCAATGTTTCTCTAAAGGCGGTTCCTGGACCACCTGCATCAAATAAGATCTGGGTGTTTATTTAATACGTTTAATATGCAGATTCCTAGACTCTGCTCCAGACCAACCGAACTGGAATCGTTAGCGAGAGGGACCTAGGAAGCTGTTAATTTCACAAGCAATCTATGTGTTTCTTAAGCACCCTCAAGTTTGAGAAATACTCTCTCGGCCATCTAGTTTCTATTTTTTGCATCTAGCTGGAGCATCAGAAGGATACATACTTAGCTACATCTTTTGGTCATAGCTGCCTGTACTGAATTTCACCTTATGTTCTAAGATTTTGTAAAAGTCGTTATAAGAAACAGATAAATGCATGGCACTATTGTATCGGTTCATTAAATTGTCATGGTGCATATTGATATTTATATCACTCAGTCTCCCCTATTGTAAGACCTGCTAAGGAAGTTGTTTTAGAAGGCAATGCTTAGAAATAGAGTTTTTCCCTTGCTGGTCTGGTATGAAACCCTGTTACATATTGCAACGAAAATTGTGCTGATCCTATTTTCCCTTTTGCCCTAACTTCCAGAAGCTCACAAGCTAATTTATTAACAGTGACTATGGTGTACCTTAAAATTAAAAGAGGGATATTCTCGTTTTTATTGATCCTGACTTTTTACTTCATTTTTTAAAATTTCATGATCTATGTTTTTGTGATATGCTATATTCAAATCTAAATCTTTGATGAGACTTTCCACAAATAACTTAGGCCAGAAGGTTGGGTCACACCCTTTTCATATTTTATTCCATTTATCATTTTTCCCGTTTATTAAAATAATATAGGTTAATTAAATAAAATTTTAGAAAGTTTGAAAAAGTATAAAGAAGAATCAATCTTCTTTTCCTCTTTTTCTATACATATGAAATTTCTTTACAAAATTGGAATCATATTATACATTGTGAATCCAATTTTTTATTACTTAACATGATTATATCTATCAAAAGCATTCAACCATGTCATTAAATATTCTTAATAACATAATTCTGTTTATCCCTTCTTTTGGTTATATCCAAAATTTGTATATCTCCTCTGGACGTTTCTAGTTATTTTCTGCTATACCAATACTGTGATAAGCATATTCTACACACATTTTAGGCTCCTCTGAGATTGTTTTTGGATAAACTCCTAGAAGTAAAATTACTAGATCAAGGGCTGGGAACATTTAAGGCTTTCATGATTTTTTACCAAGTCACTTTCTAGAAATTATCTCCGAATCTTTTTTAATTCTCCAGTTCCCCAAATTGCACAGCAATAAAACCCATCAATTTTCCTTCTGCAAATCCCTTTTTTCCATTTCTGCTGCCCTAGTTCAAGTCCTGTGGTCTCTCACCGGGGCTGTCAGGGAACTTCCCAGCCACGAGTCCGGCTGCCTCCTCCCTCACCTCCTCCTCTGCTCTGTCTTCTCCTCCCCCCTCACCTCCTCCTCTGCTCTGTCTCTGCCTCCTCCCTCACCTCCTCCTCTGCTCTGTCTTCTCCTCCCCCCTCACCTCCTCCTCTGCTCTGTCTCCTCCCCCCTCACCTCCTCCTCTGCTCTGTCTTCTCCTCCTCCCTCGCCTCCTCCTCTGCTCTGTCTCCTCCTCCTCCTTCTTCTTTTTAATTGGGATGATTTTTCTTCTCAGTATTTTTATTTTCCCTCTGCTCACATTACCTTTTTTTCCTCTTTTATGAGCATAGTTCTTCATTCCATGAGACAGAACTTTCCAGAGCTGACTAGTGTAGCGAGGAGCAACATTCTTTATCTCTTGTTAAAAATGTCCGTGATCAGGGGCCAGCCCCATGGCCTAGAGGTTAAGTTCAGTGAGCTCTGCTTCAGGGCCCTAGGTCTGGTTCTGAGGTGTGGACCGACACCACTCGTTGGCAGCAGTGCTGCGGCAGTGACCCACATACGAAATAGAGGAAGATTGGCACAGATGTTAGCTCAGGGTGAATCTTCCTTGGGGAAAAAAAAAAAAAGCTGCATTCTTATGATTATTAGGTGAGGCGCTTGAATGGTCCTAGGTCTTTGGCAGAAAATAAGCCACATTTGGGACATGTGCCCAACAAAACTCAGACATGTAAGTTCTTTGATCATGGATCTGCCTCTCTCATTTCTTTGCTTAAAAATGTTGAAAGGTTAATATTTCACTACCAAATAAATGAAGTCCACATTTCCTGCCATGGTAATCAAGACCCTCAAGATCTGTCCCAAGCCTCGTGTCTAGTGCCGTCACTCATTACCTCCGCCTCCTGAACATGCTATACTCCAGCCAAAATGCACCACTAGTCCTGCTGAAAATTCTCCCAGTCTACGACTTCATTTCATGCATCTTTCCCTTTCTTTTCCCTCTGTCCAAATTTTGCATAAACTTCAAGATCAACTTCGATGCTCCTCTCAGAAGCCCTCTCCTATCCTTCTGCTAGGAATCAATTGTTCTTCTCATCAGCACCCACAGAATCCCGCTGCGCCTAAGGCCTCCGGATGTATCGCCCTGCCTCTGCCACAACCCTGGCGAGCCCTCAAGCACAGGACTGGGCGGATGCTGCCATCTTCTTTGTAGCACACTTCCTAGCCAAGCGACTAGCACATACCTGTGCTCAATAGATATCTGTTGTGTGAATGACTTAATACTGAACACGAGATACAAAAATGAAGAAGATGGGAAGAATGGTTGAGGACCATCCTCCGCCAATATACGGTTAGCACTCAATTACATGCACTAAAGAGATGTGTGATGTGGATTAGCATAACCGGAAGGCACCCTCCAAATCATTTCTAGCTGACAACATATGTTTCCTATTATCTTAAAACTGCATAGTGAGACAGCGTCTGTGGTG
Organism: Equus caballus; assembly: GCF_041296265.1. Classification (NCBI taxonomy): domain Eukaryota; kingdom Metazoa; phylum Chordata; class Mammalia; order Perissodactyla; family Equidae; genus Equus; species Equus caballus. The sequence continues at coordinate 33,443,839 of NC_091710.1, read as the reverse complement.
GAGAGGGTAGGATTACGGGGTGGAGGATGGGGTTATGCCTTACATTTTTCGGAACTATGGGACATCAAGATGGAGTGCGTGAAGACCCCGTAAGCCTCTTAGGGAACAGGGACAAGACCTTTGGCGTATTGCCAGGATGTTGGCCACTCTGATTGACATGTGTGAGCCAAGCCTGGAGATACTCCCCACCACTCTGGAGTCGAGGTGATGGTCTCAGCGGAGGACCAAAAACCTGCTAATTTGTTTGTAACCTGCTAATTTGATTGTAAACTAAAAGAGTCAAATTACCCATTAGAAGCCTGATTAGCAGCTGAAAATGCTAGTGAGTAAAGACTGCTCCTCATCTCAGGGAGAAGAGCCCGGAAGCCTGAGTCCAAAACGGCAGCAGGGAATACAGCAATTGCTAGTTGTAACCACCAGGTGGCGCAGCAGAACTCAAAACGCAGCCGTACAGGGCAAACCCACACCTTGGCAGTTTCCCCAAAGACGGTTGGGAATGCCAGAAATTTGACTGGAGGAGGGCTCAGAGGCAGACGCCATTGAGAACTTAACTGCACCTTTCTCCCAATTTTACACTAAGAAGTACTTGCAGAAAATGTATTATCTGATAAAAATGGCTCTTGAGAGCCAATTGCTAAATTTTCAGGAATCAAAAAAATCTTTTTTAATTAGTGTTAGATTATATAAATTTACTGTTAACTAAATTATATTTTTAAATAAATACTTAAAACTCATTATTATCTAATTCTTTTATTACATGTTACTATATTCTGTGCTCTTAGGTCGTATACATCTATCGTATCTATATGACACACTATGTAACGGGGTGCTGCTGCAAGTTCAATGGCATTAACGTGGTAATTTGCAGGCAGCCACTTGGAAATTGACCATGGAAACCGGCAGTGCTGCAAATCAGCTTTTCAGAGGGTTGGTTGTTAAATATTTACCAGATACAAATGGGTGAGGAAACAGGGAGACCACCCATAAATTACGCTAGGAGGCAGAGGGAAAGAAGTTTGGCATTACAATTTGCCTCTAAAAATAATTCAGACACAGCCAAATGCATAGCTAAAAACTTGTACTCTGTAGTCAGGATCGAGCCTTTGAATCTGTACTCGACCATTTATTAGCTGTGGACCTTAGCGATCGACTCTCGGTTCCTGTCTATTTATCCCAAAAGGATATAACAGTACCTACTTCACAAGGTTATTGTAAGGATTAAATGAGTTAATGTATATAAGTCACCTTGAATAACTTATAATAATAATCATTGGCTATTATTATTGCTAAAAGGCGATGGAATTATTAATACCCATGACAGAAGTAATGATGATGCAAACAGCAGAGAGATGCTTCAATTCTAAGATCCGAAAGCCATTTACCCATCTTGTTATATTTTTACAGTTAATTTCACATCATGAGTTAAATTTGTTTTCTGGAAAGAGACTAAACAATGTCAAATTTCAATACAGAATAATGGTTACTACCATAAATTCCATTTTTAATATTTGGGAAGTAAATTTAAAATTCCCAGGATTTTGTTTTAAAGGCTTTTATTCTGATTTCTTAGACCTTTTGTAAATAGAAAATCGGTTGGGTTTTCCCAAAGAGCGTGTCGTTTAACACAAGAGTCTATCTTGCATTGTCTGAGTCAAAGAGAGAGGTGGATCAGAAATTGGGTTAATAGAAACTCCACATCACATTCCTCTAATGAGGGGTTAAGAATTTTTCTCCATATTTGAATGGTGGCAGCCTTTGAGAAGAAATCCAGGAAATGATCTCTCATGGTGACAGAAGGGGTTGAGAAGAATCCAGAGTAACGAGACATGTGATTCTTGCTCTGAAACCACAAATTAAAGACTCAACTTTGTGATGTGAAGAGCTTAACCAGTTGGGTCTCGATTTTGAGGGAATCAAAATCTAGGGTGTCCACTGTCACAAGGTTGTGAAAGTCCTTTCTGGAAGTTTTGGAGAATGTTGGGGTACAGCCTACCCTCTGAGACCTTGATGTGTTAACACTTTCCTGCCTGAAGTGAGAGGAAAACTCAGTGACCCATTAAAGTCACTTGCAGCTGGCAGGAACTGGAAAACTGTGAAATAAATTGGTCAGAGACTGTCAAACCCATTGCATAATCCAAACTTTAAAACCCGGGCTGCAGAGATTTCTACCCACACCAGCCATTCACACCTTTTAGATCCAATTTTCAATTAGCTAAGCAGACTAGTATTTATCAGCTCTGTATTATTTATGCCCAACACCCTGAGAAGTGCTGTTGTAAAATTTATTTTAAAATCTATAACTAGAGGGAAAGGAGTATTTTTCCAAGGCACCTGAAGATTAAGAGGGCATGTTCTATAAATCTGTAGTAAATAATAGTTTACTTTAAAAAAAACTAATGACACTTTAACAATACAGACACACTGGAAGTTCATGACCCTGGAACTCTTATGCTGCCAGAAAGTGACAGGGTATTTCTGCACTGAAGAGCAGGCACATTGCCATTTTTAGAATTCCTTCTGTCATATGGTATACTCATCGCCTCAGGGGACAAACATGTGACACTCTAAGTCATTGGAGACCACAGCTGTCTTACTGTCATGATTCCATTCAGAACTATTTTGGCACTGCCACAGCTGCTGGGAGAGCCCAGATGGGTGTAACCACGCATGAGGAGGGTAGTGACATGAACAAGACAACTGACACTCATGAGGTGCATCATGACAGATCAAGGGCCACCGCTCCACTAGTGCTTCTTAAAGAATTAAACGCATATTATCAAAACAAATACATGCTCGTGGCTAGACAGCTGTAAAATATAAAAGCATAAAGATTAATTATCGATGTAATAGTTTTGTTAATATGTAATTCCACTATTGAGATGTAAACACTATTAACAATTTTGCGAAATTTCCTTTAGATGTGTTTCTGTGTGTGTGTACGTGTAAAGACGTGGGGGAACTTTTTTTTCTCTCTCTCTCTACCATTTATTTTGAAATAGTTTCAGATTTACAAAAGTTGCAAAAATAGCATAAGGAATTCTAATATGCTCTTCACCCAGATTCCCCAAATATACATTTTATCCCATCTGCTTCTTCTCTTGCTCTCCCTCATATGTGTATATATTTTTTCCTGAATCATCTGATGGTAAACTGCAAACTGATCCCCCTGGCCTCTCCATACTTCTGCGTCTTCTCTAAAAACAAGACCAGTCTTACACATACCCACGAGAGACCTAACAAAATCAGAAAATTAACAAGGATACTATTGTATTACTTAATCTACAGAAGTTATTTAATTTCACCAACTGTCTCCCCACTCCTCATTTAGCAAAAGAAGAAAAACATCAGGTCCCGGATCTGATCCCACGTCACTTCCGGCGTTTAGGTGCTTTGAGATCCTTGCATCTGGGCATTTCATCAGGCTTTCTTGTCTGACTTTTTGAAGAGCACAGGCCAGTTATCTTGTAGGAGAGTTGTGAGTCTGTTAATGTTTCTTCAAGGCTGGATGCGTGTTATGCATCTCGGGCAGGAATGCCACGGAAGGGAGGCAGGCAGGGTTTTCTCAGGGCATCGTATCAGGGGCACAGGCCCTGTTTTAGACACATTACTGGTGACGTCAACTTTGATCAGTCCGTTAAGGTGTCTGCCAACGTGCCCCACGTAAATGATACAATCTTACTCTTTGTAACTAAAAACTGTCTTGTGGGGAGATAACTTGAATACCATGTAAATGTCCTATTAGTCTTCCAATTTTTACCATCCTTGATGATTCTTGCCTGAATTGATGATTATTATGATGGTTACCAAATAGTGATTTTCTGATTCCATCATTCCTCACTTATTAGTTGGCATTCTACTGTAAGGAAGTGCTTCCCTCCTTCCCATTTGTTTATTTATTCGCTTATTTATTTCACTATTGATACTCACGGATTCTCATTTTAGTCTGAGTTATAATCCGTTGCTATCTTTGTTTATTTTGATGCTCAAATTGTCCCAGACATGGTCAGTGGGAGCCCCTACAATCTGATTCCAATGTCTTTTTGGCATGTCTCCCAGCATCCTTTGAGCATGCTGTTACTTATTTGCATAGTAAGATGCTCCAGCCCTGGAATCAGCCAGTTCTCCAAGGAACTCCAGTTCTTCTTAGTGGAAAATGATACTTGAAAACCAGATCTGGGCCTTGATATATTCATTACTACCGGAATGTCATTGCTTTAGATGCCGTCAGCAAACAGAGCCAGGAAAATACGTTTGTGTCCTGAGATTCATATTGATTTCTATATCTATATATTTAAAAACCATGTGTTTAGGGGCCAGCCCTGTGTCTGAGTGGTTAAAGTTCACACACTCAGCTTTGGCGGCCTGGGTTGGGGTTTGGATCCCAGGTTCAGACCTCCTCCACTCATCGGCCATGCTGTGGAGGCATCCCACATACAAAGTGGAGGAAGATTGGCACAGATGTCAGCTCAGGGCTAATCTTTGGTATGTACAAGCATAAGATTATTCTAATGTGCATTTCATTAATAATGCAGTTCAATATTTTCATATGTGTACTTGCTACTTGTATTTTTTTGTGAATTTTCCAAGTTGTTTGACCATTTTGTTAATTTTAATTAGTTTTTAAGGTTTTCTTATAGTATACTATCTCTTCATTTGTTGAGGTTGCAAACATGCTTTAAATTTGTCTTTTACTTTCTTATTTTGTCTATGGTATTTTCAGATGGATAGAACTTTTATAAGATGCATATAATCAAATGTGATGATTTCCTTCATGGCTTTTGTCAAAACTCCACCCTTATTCTGATATTAAGTAAATATTCACTCTATTTTCCTGGTGTTTGTTTAATTCCAGTTTTAACACTTAATCTTCTTATTCCCTTCTGGAATTTATTTAGATGTACACTAAGAAAAAAAAATTAACAATTTTTTCCCCACAGTTAGTAAAACACATTTTCCAGGACCATTTTGGTGATATTTCTAAAGAGTTAATAGCCATTAAAAAACACAGATTTCTATTTATATTGTCCTGATTTTCCTATCTGTAAACTGGGTATGATAATTTCCACCTCATCATTGCATCACGCAGAAAACCCTAGGTCATGTCCATGTAAGACCAGTTGGTTCTTACATGCTAGATAAGCATTTCGAAAACAAGGACTATGGACCTCTCATGCCCTGAATTAAGGCACCAACAAGGGCCTAAATTAATTACATCTGTAACCCATCTGGAGCCCAAATGAAGCACTTTTGGGGAAACATTCTCACTAACAGTATTCTCAGTGTTATTCCTAAGCATCTTTTTTTTTTTTTTTTCTAATCCCTGGATGGAGCATTCATCAGACACAGGGAAGGATAAACCAGATCAGCTGTAAGACAAGGACAGCAAAGGAAGGAAGGAAGTGGGTGGTAAAATTCACCAGATTAGAAGAGAAATCTACACATAACTTCAGCTGCATGAATTTGACTCCACATTTTTCCTTCTATGTGCTATTCCCATATTTATTTCTTAAACACACACATTTGTTCAAGAAAAAAAAAAATGATGTTGTGATGAACAGACTGTTGCCTTTACAGAAGTATTAAATTTTACAGATTCAACTCCTAACATCCAATCAGTAAAACTTCAGGTTTATAGAAAATATAAATTAGAGAATAAGTATGCTACCGCAAAATTATCTACTTTATGGATCCTTTTAAGGACTCAGCTACCCTGCTACATTTAAACTCTGACCCAGTTGACAAAATACAATGTTTGTAGGGACAGAAAATGAAGCTCATGCCATTTCTGTTTGGCTTTTAGTCTATTTATAACTGAACTTCTACCCAGGGAACACTGTAATCATCTCTTTGACCTTCATCCAGAAAGTATTTTATAAATGGTCTTACTAGTTTAATAATATAGGAACCCTTTGTAACATTTTATGATTACAAGCTTGGATAAACCATGGGGTGCATTATACACTTATAAAACAGTCACCAAACAGGGTCACCGCATCCAACTCTGCCCAACACGGTCAGCTTTATTAGCATTTCCGGCCTTGTGGCTCTGGGTCCTTTTCTCCCTCTGATGGCCACATACACGAGCAGCTGGAAGCGTCTCTGCAGGACCTCACTGTGCTGACATTATTACTGAAGCCTCCTTGTTGAAGGGCTCGTATTTTGGCGGTCTGTCTCACTAGTGGCGAGGTTACGCTCCTCGTATGTCTAGTGGTGTGCCTTAGACCATTCAGGCTGTGATAACAAAATACCATAGACTGGGGGGCTTATAAACAACAGAAATTTATTTCCCATAGTTGTGGAGGCTTCAAGGTCCAGGATCAGAGTGCTGGTAGATTCCATGTCTGATGAGGGCCCACTTCCTAGTTCACGGAGGGCCATCTTCTCAATGTGTCTTCACATGGCAGAAGGGGCAAGGGAGCTCTCTGGGGTTTTTTCATAAGGTCACTAATCCCATTCATGAGGGCTTCACCCTCGTGCCCTCATAACCACCCTATGGCTTCACCTACTAATAGATTTCAATTTATGAATTTCGGGAGAACACAAACACTCAGCCTAGAGCATGGGTTCAAAACAGTTTTCAGGCTTTGGGAAACTTTGAGGCCAATTCTTAGCCATCTATATAGTGGGGCTCTGTCCTTTTTGGAGGGAGTAGAACTCCTGATTTCTTTGGATCGTAGAGAGACTTTTGGGAGGAGGTAGGAGAGAAATAAAATTGGTGGAATTCTGTCCCAGAGAGTAGCAGGGAAAGAGTTAGTGGCTGTTGCCAGATCCTGAAAGAGGAGGTCTGGTGGCCTAGAGGTCTACCTAGCAAGGCTTCAATGATTCTATGGACTGACTGCAAATCCTGTGTTGAGGGCCTTTCCTCCCACCACCCCTCATCCCCACTCTCATGGCTTTCTGCAGGAATATACCATCTGATGGAGATGCTCAACTCACTGCTCCCATAGCATCCTCTGTACCTCCCTCAAACGTTTACACGGCAGTGGTCCTCCAAGGGCAAGCCCCGGGCCAGCGGCACCAGCCCTGCCTGGGATACCTGGACTGACTGAATCAGAAAGTCTGTGGGTGGGGGTCCAGCAAGCTATGGTTTAAGAAGCCCCCCAGGTGCCTCTGATGCATGCTGAATTTTAAAACCAGAGCTGTACTGTGATTGTTAACTCATCCGCATTCTCAGCAGGACAGAAAGTTTCTTTAGGCCAGAGACAAATGTGTTTATCAACTCCTTTAAAGTATAGACTATCAGAAATCTCTGTTGAATGAAGGAATAAAGCAAATGAACTCCTGCACACTCCTAACTAGTTCATAAATGCTCAGCAAATACTTTCGACGTCATCAGACTTGAGGTAGATCCCTAATGAAGCAGAGCCAGGGAATCACTGAGAAAAAACTCTCCTCCGCCCCTGGAAATAAAAGGATCTCTCTCTGTGAAAACAAACATTTCTCCAGAATCCATTTAGTACCCATTTACGTAAACGTTTTTTGTTTTTTTGCTGATGAAAAATAGAATGCAGTTTCATTGCAAAACAATTGGAAAATGCAAAGGATGTATAAAACAGAAAAGAAAAATTTCTCTCTTACTCCATCACCTTCTGAATCTCTTCTATGACTTTTATACATGCGCCTCTATTATGATGTTAAAAATAAAAATAACTTTTTTCCCTATAAACGTAACACATACTCACTCAGAAAGATTGGAAAATACAGAACAGCATCACAGGAAAATAACACCAATAATTTCACCATTCGGAGATGTTAATACCCCGGAGGATGTCCCTCCAGATTCTGTGTGTGTCTTTGTATGTATTTTAAAATGTCCTATTTAAGTTCTACAACCTCCTCATCTGTGAGTCCACCCCCAGATCCAGCGTTGCATGTGTGATTTCTTCCTGTGTTGTGTAACTTACAAAGCACACTTGCGGTTATCCCACAAGACGAACTTCCAGGAAAAGCTCCTGCACGGAACATGGCCCAAAGTCCCAAGGCTTGAAGACTATTCCCTGATTTTCCTTACCACCAACTTGACTTATTTCAGGATGAGATAATTTAGGAGACAAAAATGCTGGAATCTTCCTAAAGTTGGGGCTTTCAAAGAGTGAAAAGTCTGGTCCAAAAAAGTGTGAAATCTCCCGGTCTTCCTCTAGGATGGAGCTTTGCTGGGGCCACTCGGCTTTCTTCTGGCCCTTGGGTGATGCTTAGGATTCCAGAGCCCAGCAGTTGTCCATGAACGCCCATCTTGCTGTGTTTCTTCATATTGTCTTCAAAATAATCATTCGGAAATAGATAGAATATCGCCCCCACCCACCCATCTCAGAATTTTCCATTAAGCCTGTCTATATGGGCTGTGACATTTGCAATCATCACTAACAAAAGTGAATTCTGTGCTTTGATTTCCTCATTTTCAGAGTGTCTTCAGGGAGAAAGGAATGGTGGTGATGGACAGGGAGACGGGAAATCTCAGAAAAGGGAGGGGTGATCATCTAAGGAACACTCATCAGGTTTTTGTAATGATTTTGTAATTTCAAGGTAAAGCTTACTGCGGGTAATTTGGAAAGCAGAGTAAAATGTAAAGGAGGAAGGAAAAAATGATCCATTTTCCCAAATCTAAAGCAATCTCTGTTGGCATTATGTCTTCGGCTTTTTGTCTGCATTTATCTAGATGCGTGTTGAAAAAATATCGTATATAAAATTTGCAACCTCATTTTTTCACTTAAAATTGTAGCAGAAACTTTTGTACGTTATAAAACATTCTTCAGAAGCATCATTTTATGACATTTCCCATCATATACTTTACTGAATCATTTTCCCCTTGTTGCTTTAAATAGAAACATCCTTGTACGTATACCTTTGACCATATCTCTATGATGTTGGGATACAGTCCTGACAGTGGGATTAAATTTGGACACATTGACACCTTTTGATGCCAATCCTAATGGTGTTCCAGAGTGGTCCAGCTCCCACTGTCATGGCCTCAGCATGTGAGCATAAAAGAGGCAAACTTGAAAAACACATTGTTTGGGAACATGCTTAGCTCTGGGTGGCACAAGATGCCAAAAATAAGGGCATTTACTGACATGATCCCTCTTAGCATCTTCCTTTTACAATCCTAATAATACAACACAAGTCCATTTTGGATTCCATCTGGAGAATCTGGACTCAGAAATGCTTCACATTATAGTCTGGTCAGTCCACATTTCAAAGACATGGGTACCAAGAACAGTGTTCTAGAGGCACCCCGGGGTGTCAACATTTCTGGTTAAGCCAGATTCACTGTTTTCCTTTAGCTGTGTGAAATGTCCTCCTCGTTTTTACGAGGAATCACCAGTGCACAGAAAATGTATCACTCATCCTACCTCTCCACGTAAGAGCTTGAGCATTTAGTTCTTTTCACTTGAGTTTAAAAATAACACTGTGATAAAATCCGTGAAGGCTGGTGATCACATGAATCGGTCATTAACTGTCTCTTAGATTCTGTAGCTAAGGAAACAGCAGTTCTGGAGGTCATTCCCCTAACACCATGTATGAGTAAGAGGAAAAATGTCACAGCTCCAGCCAAATCCCATTACCTTAGGCTGTGGTGTGACTGATGCAGTGTTAGTCACAAAGAGAACAAGGTCAGAACACGTGTGTGGATCAGTGCAAGTAGAAAAATGGCCCTAATGTTGGAGGGTCCGCTCCAATAATTTTGTAGCTGTGCGACAACAGTGCGATGAACTGGCGTAGATTCAGCTCAAACTGTGGAAGGGACCTTCAGCAATCATTGTATACAGATGAGCAGTCTAAGGCCTAGCAAAGTCCAGTGACATGCCCAAGATCCCATGGCTAGTTAGTGGCTATCTGGGTCTTCAACCAGGTCTTCTGATTGCAACCAAGTATTCTAGTACTGCATTAGCTGCATCTCTGGTTCGTGTCCCTGGAGTCTTGGCAAGGTTAATGGGGCTTGGCAGAACTTGTTGAGAGAGAAGCCTGAACACAAGAGAAGATATCCCTTATCATGCTTTATGTTGCTGCCACCTGCATATAGGTAGTGGAATTCTCTGATGCAGCCCAGACACTGTCATCCACTTGTCTTCATCTGTGTCTCTCAGGAGGAAATAAAATTCACTTAAGAATTCATTTCCCCAGCCCCTTATTTATAACAAGCCCCTTATGCATGAAGGAATAGCTCCAAATCCAGATTCTTTTCTGATGAGATACAAACCAATCTGCAGTGAAACATGTAACCTGGGAGCTGTAATTTCCTGACCCCAACATCATTAAACCTCAGCAATGCCATCACATTAGCTTGTTTTCACGTCATTGTATAAACACAGTTTTGCCGGTTCAAAGCACTTGGAAGTATTTCATTATGCCTTCTTCCTAGCTGGGCAATACTGACCACATGCCAAGGCTCAAAAAATAACTTGCTTGTCTGTGTGCTAGTGATGATTCAGATTTGTAGGAAGGCAGCTGGACCAAAGTCTTTGGGTATGCGTCATCATTTTAACTTTAGTCCAGGAGATGGGGTGACAATGAGCGGCTTGTGACCATGTGCTTGGATGTGGAAGCTGGGAATAAGGAAAGAGGGACATGGTCCTCCTCACTCTCTCCCTTCCTAGCTCCCCCTAGGTTGGACTGAGTTCTGTTTAACCAATATGCATTGAAGGGATCCCATCTGGAAGGTTTGGTGATAGGCCCAACGGAAAGGAGGAATTGGGCCCATTTCCCAATCCCAAGGAGTTTAAGTTCCTGAAGATGAACAGGCACAGAAATAACTTTAACTCTGAGGCAAAATGGCAGAAGTGCCATGTTGGCTGCAGAAGTGCTAAGTCGTACAAGAAAGAGGAAAATTAATTTTGCCTGGGAGATTCTGGAAGGCTACGAGGAAGGGGTAGCGTTTGAGCTGGGCCTGGAAGGAGGGTAGTGTTTAGCAAGTGAAGAGAATTTTAGGAAGAGGAACCATTCTGAACAGTGTGAGCCAAGGGCACACGGCCAGGGGTGTGCAAGCGCAGGGCACGGGGATGGGGGCAGTAATACAGCATGAGTAGTGAACGTTACAGTCTCTGACCACAAGATAATCAGCTCTCGGCAGAGACCCGGTCTGCCTTATCTAGTGCTGAAATCTCCAGTGCCCCAGACAGCACTCAGCACAGAATGAGTCCTGAGAAATTGAGAGAAGGCCTGTTGCTTCAGCTGGGTATTTTTGGTGCAATGCAGGGATCCATTCATGTTACGTCTAGCAAGGGGTGGGCCTCTGGGGAGGTGGGTCATTTAAAAAATATATTCGGACTGGAACAGTTATCTCCAGACCTACCCACAGAACAATGATCTCCAGACCCACTCGCAGAACCCACTCTCCAGACCCACTCATGCCACTCCCAGTTATCTCCAGACTCACATGTTTCTGCATTGTTCAGCTCTCCTCTCTTTCACCCAGCTTCCGTGGCTTCATCCAGGTCTCTGCTCCACTTACCTTTGCTCTGGAAGTGGCCATGATGGCCACTCTGACCGCTCCCTCCTCATCACAACATTCCCCTTGCTCCTACTGTTGGTTGACTCGGTCTTTCTCATTTCTAGTCCTAGGAGCAGGAAACTTGTTGGCCTGGACAATTTTTTGCAACCAGGCCACCACATGCCCACGCCTACTTCAACCAGTGATGTTGGACTGGTGGAGGGGCAGCAGGAGCTGTGGGCAAAGGCGTTTCCCTTAGAGTCAGGTGTGGTTGCACTGATCGTCCCAAGTCACCTGTGGAGGGAATAGAGTTAACCTACATTTACACCAATTGACCAAGGAATTTGAACTGAACTCAGTAGGCCCAAGGTTGTGAAAGGCTTCTACGGGGCATAGGTTGCTGGCTTTATGTCCTTCATGTCATCAGACTCCACCATGCCACTAGCCAGCAGCCTGACAACTCATTGCCCCAAAATATTTACCTTTAATTCAGTTTCGTGTCTTCACTTGAAAGACTCATCACTCCATTCTCGTTTTGGCTCACTCACTCTCTTCGTACTCTGAGGCTTTCTCGCTGAAGCCTGTACCCTCAGTTTTCGCAATGGCAGATCACCCTCTACAATATGAGTGGGGCTCATCTAATCAATTGAAGGCCTGAATAGAACAAAAGGATCACCCTCCTTCAAGTAAGAGAGAATTCTCCTGCCCAATGGCCTTCAAACTGGGACACAGGATTTCCAGATTTTGGACTCGCCAGCCTCCATAATCATGTGAGCCAGTTTCTTATAATACAGATCTTCCTCCATTTACAATGGGGTTATGCCCCATAAACCCATTGTAAGTTGAAAATATGGTTAAGTTGAAAATGTGTTTAATACGGAATATCATAGCTTAGCTTAGCCTACCTTAAAAGTGCTCAGAGCACTTACATTAGCCTACACTTGGGCAAAATCATGTAACACAAAGCCTATTTATAATAAAGTGTTGAATATCTCATGTAATATATTGAACACTGTACTGAAAATGAAAAACAGAATGGTTGTGTGGGTACAGAATGGTTCTAAGTGCAATAGTTGTTTCCCCTCACGACTGTGGGGCTGACTGGGAGCCGTGGTTTTCTGCCACAGGCCAACATCACGAGAGACTATCATGCCGTCTGTCACTAGCCCAGGGAAGGGTCAAAACTCAAAGTATGAAGTGTGGTTTCTACTAAATGTGAGTCACTTTTGCACCATGGTAAGCTCAAGAAATTGTAAGTGGAACCATCGTAAGTCGGGGCCCGTCTGTAAATCTCTAATATATGCCATTGGCTCTGTTTCTCTGGAGAACCCTGTCTAACACACTCCCCTAAAAGAAACTGGACCCATAGCAGTCGTCCTCTATCCCTCCTCCCTCCAGCCCTAAGCAACCACTATAAATTTGCCTGTTATGGATATTTCATATAAATGGAATCATACAATATGTGGTCTTCTGTGACTGCTTTTTTTGACCCAGCATTACGTTTTTAAGGTTCCTCCAAGTGATTGCATATAACGGTACTTCATTTCTTTTTATTGCCAGATTATATTCCATTGTATGGATATACCACAACTTAGTTATCCACTTATCAGGAGATGCACATTTGTGTTGTTTCCACTTCTTGGCTATTGTGAATCGGGCTGCTATGAACATTTGTAGATAAATTTTTGGATGCACATGTGCTTTTATTTCTCTTGGGTGTAAACTTGGAGTGGACGAGTAGAATTGCCCAGTCGCAAGTAACTCTGTGTTTGCCATTTTGAAGAACTGCCAAACTGTTCTCCAAAGTATCTGTGCCATTTTACCAACAATGTATGAGAGTTCCAATTTCTCCAAATCCTTGTCAACACTTGTTATTGTCTATATATTTTCATAATAGCCATCACAGCGGGTGCAAAGTGGTATCTCGCTGACATTTTGACTTACATTTCCCTCATAGCTAATGATGTTGAGTATCTTTCCATGTGCTTATTGGCCATTGGTGTATGTTCTTTGAAGAAACGTCTATTCAAATCTGCTGCCCATTTTTTATTGGGTTCTTTATCTTTTTCTTTTCTTTACATATACTGGATATAAGTCCCTTATCACATATATGACTTGGAAATATTTTCTCCGATTTAGTGGGTTGTCTTTTCACTTTATTGATGACACTTTTTGCAGACTAGTGCTCTCCTACTTTTTGGAAGAATTAGTTCTTCTTTAATGTTCGGTATACTTCACAAGTGAAGCTACCTGGTCCTAGTCTTTGTGGGAAGTTTTTAAATTTACCAGTTCAGTCCCTTTTCTTGGTATACATCTATTCAGATTTTTATTTCTTCTTGAGTCAGTTTTGGTAACTTGTGTCTAAAGGAATTGGTCCATTTTCTCTAGGCTATTTAAGTTATTGGCATACAATTGTTCATAGTGTTCTCTTACAATCTTTTTTATTTCTGTGAGGTCAGTAGTGATGTCTTCTCTTTCATTCATGGTTTTAATAATTTGAGTCTTTCTTTCTTTTTTTTTTTTTTGATAAGTTCTGCTAAAGGTTTTTGAATTTTGTTGGCCTTTTCAGAGAGGTCAACTTTTGGTTTGGTTGATTTTATGTTTTTTCTGCTCTTTGTTTCGTCTGTTTCTGCTCTTTATCATTTCCTTCATTCTGCTTGTTTTGGGTTAAGTTTGCTTCTCTTTTTCTAGCTTGATAAGGTGATTAGTTTACTGATTTGAGACCCTTCTTCTTTTTAATATCAGCATTTACAGCTCTAAATTCTCTACGTGCACTGCCTTAGCTGCATCCCATATGTTTTGGTGTGTTGTGTTTTCATCCTCATTTATCTCAAAGTATTTTCTAATTTTCCTTGTGTTTTCTTTTTTGACCCATTGGTTATTTAGTTCTTTGTTGTTCATCTTTATATCCTGGTTCATGTCCCCGATTTCCTTTCCTTCCTGATGAATTGACCCTTTTTTGTAATGAAATGTCCCTCTAGCCTTAGTAAGATGTTTTGTTTTAGCATCTATTTTGTCTGATATTAGCCACTACAGCTCTCTTATGGTTGTTTTTGCCTGGAATATCTTTGTCCAACCTATTACTTTCCACCTATTTGTATCTTTAAATTAAAATCTGCCTCCTGTAGAAAGCATAATTTTGCTGTTGTTATTAATTAAACTTTTTATTTTGAGATAATTGTAGATTCACATGTAATTGTTAGGAATAAAACATAGAGGGGCTGGCCTGGTGGTGCAGAGGTTAAGTCCACACGTTCCACTTTGGCAGCCCGGGGTTCACCAGTTTGGATCCCAGGTGTAGACATGGCGCCGCTTGGCAAGCCATGCTGTGGTAGGCGTCCCACATGTAAAAAAGTGGAGGAAGGTGGGCATAGATGTTAACTCAGGGCCAGTCTTCCTCAGCAAAAAGAGGAAGATTGGCAGCAGATGTTAGCTCAGGGCTAATCTTCCTCAAAAAGAAAGAAAGAAAGAAAGAAACATAGAGATGCTGTGTAACTTTTACCTAGTTTCCTCCAAAGGTAACATTTCGCAATGCTATACTACAATATCACAACCAGAATACTGAGACCTTGGTACAATCAAAAGATTGAAGATTTCCATCACCAGGAGGATACCTAATGTTGCCACACTCACTTCCCTTCTGTTCCCATCCCACCTAACTCCCTGGCAGCCATTAACTGTTCTTCATTTCTATACTTTATTGATTTCAATAATGTTATATAAATGGCAGCATACAGCATGTGACCTTTTGGAATTGGCTTTTTTTCACTCAGCATCGTTATCTGGAGATATTCAGATTGTTGCATGTATTTCTAGCTCATTCCTTTTTATTGCTGAGTGGTAGTGCGTGGTGTGGATGCACTTCAGTTTATTTAATCATCCACCAATGGAAGGACATCTGAATTGTTTCCAGTCTTTTACTATTATGAATAAAGTTGCTATAAACATTTGCATACAGGTTTTTAAAAACCTAAGTTTTCATGCTCTGGGATAAATGCCCCAGAATGCAATTGTGGCTAACATGGTAGTTTCATCTTTAAGTTTCGAAGAAACTGGCAAACTGTTTTCCAGAGTGGCTGTACGTTCCCATCAACAATGTACAAGTGATCCAGTTTGTTCATATCTTTTATTTTTATTTTTTAATTTTTACTTATTCATTTGTTTATTTTGAGGAAGATTAGCCCTGAGCTAAGATCTTCTGCCAATCCTCCTCTTTTTGCTGAGGAAGACTGGCCCTGAGCTAACATCCGTGCCCATCTTCCTCTACTTTATATGTGGGACGCCTACCACAGCATGGCTTGCCAAGCGGTGCCGTGTCTGCACCGGGCATCGGAACTGGCGAACCCCAGGCCACTGAAGTGGAACGTGCAAACTTCACTGCTGCGCCACTGGGCCGGCCCCATTCGTATCTTTTAGAAAGCATAATTTTTAGCCAATCAGACAATTTCTGTCTTCTGATTGAGTTGTTTAGTCCATGTACATTTAATGTTAAATTCTGGTATGGTTGGATTTACATCTGCCACATTGATTTTCCTCTCTATATGTTGCATGCCTTTTTTCTTCCTCTATTTCTCCTGTACTGCCTACTTTTGCAATAAGTGGATATTTTCTAGTGTAACATTTTAATTCCTTTAACAATTTCTTAAATATATTTTTGAATTATTTTCTTAAGGGGTGCTCTAAGTCTTACAATATACATCTTAACTTACCAGAATCTGCTTCAGACTTAGACTAGCTTAGTTGCAATGAAATAGAGAAACTTTACTCCTATGTAACTCCATTCCCTCCACCCTTTTTTTGTGCTATTATTGTTATACATATCACATCTACATATGTTACAAAAACAATGCATCGTTATAACTACAGCTTTATATGTCTTTTAAAGAAGCTGAGCAAAGAAAGAAGTGGAAGTATATTCTATAACATTTATTATAATAACTTTCTTATTTACCCTTTTGGCTCATTTCATTTCTTCTGTTGGATTTCAGCTACCATCTGGTGTCATTTCACTACTCCAATGTAGCTTGGATCCACTGCCTCCTTTGTGCTTTGGTTGTCAAGTACGTTACATTTCTATATGTTATAGGACCAACAAAACAATTATATACATATTGCTTTGTGCCATTGTTTTAAATCAGTCAAGAGAAGAAAGGAGAAGACATATGCAATTATACAGTTTTTATCATTACCTACATAATCTCCTTTACTGGGGCTCTTTGAGGCTCAGATCTTTTTCTGCTATTTTTATCTTTTAGCCTAGCCACCTAGGGCTAGCCCCTGGGTCCGCATACCTCACTCATTGGTCAAAGTTGTGTTTAACTCCCTTTGTCAGTTCGATCTTTACCCTTTCCTGTTGGATGTGTATTTAGCTTGTAGGTCGTTATTGCACTTCAGGGAGTTCACATCTTTGGGTTCCACATCCAGCCAAGGACTAGCAGCTTGGAGTTCGCTCTCTGACCACTCCTGAGAGGACCCAGCCCTGGACATGCACAGTCTTCCAGGAATGAGTGTGATTTTAGTTACAAGCCTGGCCTGGCTTCCCAGGAGCAGCCCCTGGGTTGGAGTAGCCTATTGGGTTGGAGTAGCTTAACTCAGAAGTTGTGTTTAGGCCCTTGTGCCAGTGAGGCTCTGCCTTGCGATGATGGGTCTGTGTGTGGCTTGGAGATGCTTTGATTACTTTGTCTGGCTTCCATTACTCCTGAGTGGGTGCAGCCTAGAGCACCCCCAGAATTGACTGTGATCCCAAGAGGGCTCCTCTTGGCTCTTTCCCTGGTTCTGTTAAACTTCTGGCTGCTCTGCTGTTTTACTTGCATCCTGAGCTACCATCCTCCTTTATTACTCTCCATCAAGATCTCCACTGTCTTCGAGAACAGCCTTAGGCATGCAGTTCTCCGGGCTCTGTTCCAAATATAGTCAGTCTCCTCAGGCAGAGCTGGGGTGATCTTTTCCCTTATGGCTTGCGTTTCCTCTGGGCAAACCCCCATGCCTGTGCACTGGAACTGAGGGTGGGGACCCTCGTTTTCTGAGAATGACATCCCTGCTCTACAAGTAGGCACTGAGAGAGGAAGAAGAGGTAGCCCCTGGTCTTCTTGGCTTTCCTCTCTTGTGGTGGCATCTCCACTCTATTGTGGCAGGGGCGATTGAGCCCCCAGTATTCTTGGCCTGTCCTGCCTGCCGTGAAGCTTCAGCCTGCAACTGGAAGGATGCCCTACTCCTCTCAGCCACTCCTGCCTGGAATAGAGCTTCTGTTAGCAGCCTGTCTCTCTCATGGTGCAACTGTAGCCCCAGACAGGAGTTGAGGGGAGAGAGAATCTCCATCTTCCTGGCCATGTCTGCCCAGAAAAGAGGACCTAGGATGGCATTTCTGGAACATGGAGCTATGAAGAAAGAGCAGGTGGGGACGTCATGGCTCAAATGTCATAGACTCTGGCTGATCTTCTATTTAATAGTATATTTTCTTGAATGAATATTTCTCCATTTGCTGTAGGTCCTTAGGACAATTTCCAGAAATTTCAAATGATTGACTGTGTTTTGGGGTTTTTTAAAAACCATTTTCCCAGTTTAGTTCCCCTGGGGAGAATTCCCACCGAGCTCCTTAGTCTGTCACTCCGTAAGTTCTGCTCATCTGCCATCTTGGCATGCTTTTTGGAGTAGGAGAGAAAATGAGTGAATGCATTGCTAGTGTGCCGGGCATTACATCTACCCTTGACACTCACTGGGCATGTGGCCTGTACCCAACTTAATTTCATGCCATGATTTCTCAAGTACTGAGTGACTATAAAATAAATCCAAGCAATTCGTTCTCTTCTACTCGTACCGAATCGGTTAGTGGGTTTTCATTTTTATTTTTGATGAGTGAAAACATGAGTTCACTTTTTCAGTGTGGCTTCAGGAAAATATTCAGGAAAAAAAGTGTTCCAGCTAGAAGGGTCTTCTAAAAAGACATTAAAGATTTCACAAATCAAATCAACTTTCCCATTCACATTTCAGAGTTGAATTTATACGAAAAGTCTTTGGCTGCATGAAAGCAACATTTAAGAAGCAGTAGAACTTATTTTAAATTTCAAATTTAAGAAATACTAATTTTCTAATAATATAACAATTCTTCTTTAATCTTTCACTGTTTTTCTGGCAGAAATTTTAAAACTGGGGGAAGTATCTTTTAAAGCTTTTGGGCTCTTTAAGACTCACGGGAAAACTGCCTGGTCTCTCTGTGGGTTGCATTAGACTGTGTCCCTCCCTCCTTTACAGTGCGCAGTCACATGCCATTTTCATAATTTCTGCCATATACTCACCATTTTTGTCCTCTTTGTACCACCTGCACTTACTTAATATTTTTCTTCCTAATGTATTTTTAGATATTTCTTTCTAAATGCATTCATTTATCACTAATGTAGATAACCAACTAGTAAATATGATGAAAATGAAAATTGTTAAAAATTCTAGCTAGATAATGTTACAGACTCAGAGCTTGAGGCCTGCTTTCTTGGTAAAAAAAAAAGAGAACTATGCAAGGAAAGAGAATAAGATTAGTCATGTTTGATTGGTGCTTACTAGTGCTAGGCACGGTCAGAAGCACTTGACACGTGGTATCTCATTGCATATTCGAAACAACTGTAGGAGGTAGATTGTTTCCTCCATTGTACACGTGAGGAAACTGAGGCACAAGGAGGCTAGATGGCAGAGGCAGGATTCAAACCGAGGCAGTCTGGGCGGGGGCTCTTACCATCATGCCATCCTGCCTGCCAGTAACATAACGTGCCTCCAAAGAGAAGGGGCTCTCGTCATTTGATGCTATGCCTGCCTCGCCCCGGGTTGCACTGGTGGAGCACGTCCCATGCTTCAGCAACACTGGTGTCAGAGGATGTCCACAGATGACTCCTGGGACAGCTTCCTTCCACACTCAGATACACGTGTGGAAATGCACATTCTCCTTCCATCTTGGACATTCACAACTGATATCGACACCTAAAAGGTTCGAACCGACTTATCTCCAACCTTTCACAGAGGAACATGGGTGAGCATCTCAGGAGACACGAATGTTTCAGGGGGCAGTTTGGGAAATCCTGAGTTAGTCTCAGTATTTAGAATGAAATTCATGTCATACAAAAATATTTCTTGCATATAAAGATGAAGAAAATACTTCTTACTGAAGCTTAAATATTCAAATAGGGTTTCTGTTATGAGGTGAATTTTCTCCTGCCATCAGACTCAGATAACTTCAAAGGGTCACCTGTTTTATAAAACTTCTTCCGGTAACTCCCATCCCTTCCCTACTTGGTGTCACAGCACCAGGTCCTACTAGGTGTCGTTACCAGTACCACTGGGTGACATAAGCAGTCACGTAAGCACGTGAGTAAGTAAGCATGTAAACAGTCACAGGGCAAGGAAACCCTGGGCGTTTGAATTTAGCACTCAAGCAGCCACCACTTGTCAGGCATTGTGTATTCAAAGCAAAACTTGGAATCTACTTCAAAAAGCTCACAATTAAGCAGGAGAAATAGCCTTGGGAGGGAATGATCTATGTGATAAATTATGCACTTCTAATTGTCCCCACTGACACCCGCTTATCTGTGACCTGCTCAGCAAGTTTGAAGAACTTGATTCTCGGTAAAGGAAAACCAGGCCCAAAGCGATGATGTCTGTTCCTCCTGCTCTCTTCCACAGGAGGGAGAGCAGTGGCCCTCTGCTTCCCCCGGCACAGGCAGAAGAGCAAGCCTGTCCACATGGGGCACACCTCGTTCGGCTATTCTTTTGAAAACTCTAGCAGAGCTGGCCGAAGTACGTTTGGGTTCAGGGCACCCAATGGCTTCACCCACCTTCTCAGGAGTCTTACAATGAGGCAGGCCTGGTTGAGGGGGCCTCTTCCTCTCTGTGCCCCCAAAGCCCCAGTGCCTCAGGGCCGGCTCTTCTGCTCTAGCTCCTTTCCTAAAGGCTTGTTGCTCTTAGACAAAGCAGCTACATTCTTTTCCTTCTCAACTGTCCTTTTAAAAAAACAGGGGGAACAGAGCCTCTGACCCAGCACCTGAGGTCAGCTCTTTCAGCCTTAGAATTGGACCCCAGGGAATATTTACAAGGTGGTGGCCAGGACTTCTGCCAAGAGCCCTGGAAAGAAAGTTCAGAGCAAGGGAACTTGCAAACCTTTCTTCAATTCACAGGCTTTGATTTAGGGGTACAGGAGAACACTGGCAAAAGGATCTGATTTAAGAGAGAGAGCCGATATTCAAGGGTTGAACCCGCAGCCTGAAAACAGAGGCAGAGTTTTAAACAGGCACTCTTCAGTTTTCATCTTGGGGACTCAATCCCCAACCACAGCTGCCACCATCCACCTCCCATAGCTCAACAGTGACTTAAGAACTAAAAATAAGTAGTTATTCTTTAACTGATAAAACGAAAAAAAAAAAAAAAACCCAGAAATAACTAAACTCTGGAAATACAATTGCTTAACCATTCCTTTGTATTTTTATTGAACTTTTTTGATTTTTTTTTTAAATTTCTGCCCAGTTACGACAATTAAATGGGAAACCACAATTACAATTCACAAACTGTGGCATGAAAAAGAACACACACCCCATCGGGAATTACACCCAACCCTTTCCTTTTTATTCATTCACAAGAGTCCAAAGCACAAGTGTCAAATATGAGCACTGTCATTTTTTTTCTTGGAAGGAGGAAAAACATTTATTCTGGCAGCACTTTCACAATTCCAGGAAGTGGTTCTGATACCACAAGTTGCAGGAATAGAAACCATAACAAACTTGGAGGGCGTCTGTTTGCGAGGCAGGGGACCACTTGGTTGGAAAAGACCCCGTTGTGCTTACTGAACTGCCTGTCAGCCTCCGCTGGCTGAGTCTTCCCAGGTGTCGAGAGAGAAGAGCGAGTTTCCTGCATAGACGGCGAAAATTCTCGTAGAGCAGAGTGTTTTCTGGATCTCCAACCCTCCTCCCGACCCTGAAGCAAGTTCTCAAGCTTTTCTGGAGCTTCTTTCAGTCACATGATCCTCTATCGTCATGACCTTTTTGCTAAAACACATGTGACACCAAGATTTCTTCTTACACTGCTTCTCTAGGGTTCAGATGACAGCACAAGATGTCACTTGTCAAAAAAGAGCAGATATTAAGAACATGGGCATTTATGTTCATAGTAACAGCAAATACTTTGCAGGGTATGTCACCCAAAGGAGCATTTTTTTTTTTTTCATTTCATATGGTCCTCTGGGGAGTTAGCCCGAAGTCAGACACTTCAGAGTCTTTTTTCAAAAGACGGGTCAAAGTCGGTTAATTTGACAGTTTAGGAACTGTCTCATGCCAATTAAAAAATTTTTATGCCCAACAATTCAATGGTCCATAAAGCAATTAAATGTTATCATTCGGTTTACACTTATACACACACACGCACGCACACGAGAACTGTGACAAAAGGACTAACCAGATTAATCTTGAGAATGGGTTCAAAAAGAAAATGAAATCTCAAATCTGAGGCGTCATATTCAAGTAGTAAAAAACACAGAAATGGTCTGATCTCATTCGATTTTGTGATCATAAGAAATCATACTGGTTTAACTAGAAAAACCGATTTGTGAGTTTTTACAATGCGGCTGCTTGCTTGTTTGTTATTTCTCTTAAAAATAAGCTGAGACTTTGTATACTGTGGCATTCTAAGAGTCAATACTTTATAAAAGAAGTAACAGAATACTACTAGCTGACTCCCTTTTCTTGTCTTACTAACCTGGCGAGAAACAGTTTTACACATTTTCAATCAACACATGAAGGAGGCAGACGTAAAGGGTCTTTTACATTCTTCAGAGAATGCATTACCATTGCAGCAGACGCTGTTTGGCCCCAATTAAAAGTTGAAGAGACAGCAATTTGTTTGGTTTGCTTTTTAAGTTTTACTTTGTGGAGATTTTTAAACACGGCTTTTACTAGCTCTGGGCAGTCAACAGTCCAATCAGAGGCTCTGTATTTATAAATAACCAATGTGGGATTATGCTCTCCAATTAGGCAGCTCACTATCTTAAGGTCTGACAGCCAGATGTGGAGGGCTTTCAAAGTGCTCTGCGAAATTTCACAGACTGTTCTAGAAAAAAAAAGGACTTAGGAGCAGAGCTCTTGGCATGCTTTAGCACTGACTCCTGATTAGCTTAAGCTATTGAAAGACTTGCTGACCCATTTACCCCGCTTACTAGAGAATCCTAAGACCAGGCCTCCATCAGCACATCACCTGTGACAACCCATGGTCAACACCAAACCTGCAGGAAAGGACACTGCCCGGCACTAGTGACATGTGGGGTAAAGAAAAGGAATAATCCCATTATCCTGCCCGATGGTGTGCCCTTATAAATAAAGGGACCTTTATTTAAAAGCAGGGGAGGGAAATGCACGTTTGCCTGAAATGCATGTTTAAGGTTCTTGCAGATTATTGACAACCTCTGTGAACCAACGTTTACTCCACGGGCAGACAGATATCTTTTTTTTTTAATCTGAGAAGGATTAAAGAACAAAGAATGAACAAAAAGGTCTTACGCTAAAATAAGAAATCAGCCCCATCTTGGCACAGTTCTCATGCAGAATATTGCACCCAGTGTTAACTAACGCTAGAAGCTTCAAACTGTATAAATTTAAATGTATTTGCATATTATAAAAATAAAGATAAAACATATACATATTTTACACTAGTTATGGAACAGCAATGAATGGTCAGTCGATCCCTCTTTCACATTTAACAGAACTGAAATCTGAGTGCTCTAAATACTGCCACCTGCACTGGAACTATGGCTTATATGTGCACGGAAAACAAAATCCCTGAGAAGCCATTCGACTTTTTTTTTCCTTTTCTTCAAGTAGCGCTCTCCTTGGAGGATCACAGTTCTGAGGTTCAGGTTGTAAAACATTTGCTCCATATCCTCCCACCCTTCCCTCGGCTCTTCCCCCCCACCCCTCGGCCGCAGCCCAGGTGTGCTCCTCCTTTGTGAGCATCCTCAACACTTAGGCACCCAAGTTCACGAACACTCTTGGGAGTGTGGAGGGTTGGCCAGGTCCGAAAGATGGTCCAGGTGGGTTCTGATGCTCTCTTTTCTCCACGGAAATTCCACAGCCATACAAGTCACTGGTTTCTGTGCTTTTCGCCAACGTTCTTCCTACATGGGTAGATGAGAAGAAAGCACAGAAATGACCAAAGGTAATAGAGAATGATATTCTCAATGAGAAGAACAGGAAGCGATAATATAAATCTATTTTTTTGCATAGATTTTCATTGCTATTTCTAGAAATCCTTATAAAAATGTAAATGTCAGGCAATTAATGTTCCTACAAAGGAAAGTGTCTTTTTACTAGAAAGCTAGGCAAACATTTCTGTTTGTGAGTTAAATTCAGCTCAGACAGAAACAGGGGATTGCACTAATTAGCTATAACCACTCATTCCATAGTAATTTCACAGCTTAACTAGATTTCTAATTAAGAACCCCAAACTCTAAACACAGCACCGCTTCCTTTCAGGAAACACACCTGGACACACACAGACACACGCTAAGTAACCCTCTAGGAGGAGGAATATTGTACAGATGAGAAAGTGAGAATGGATGTCTATCTGGACTAAAAGGCATGATTTTACTTAAAGTCTTATAAGCACGTCTGTCAAACCGAAAACTGGAGTCGGACGAACAAAAAATGAAGATAGAGGAAAAAAAATGTCAAATGTCTCCACCCCTTATTTCAGCTTTCCAATAATGACATGCAACATGCTGTTTTTAGAAGTGTTTTAGCAACAGTTCAAAAACATACAAAGACAAAAAAGAGTGGTGATGTTCCCCCCCCCCACCCCTGCCACCTCTCATCTTCTCATCTCTCTTAATGCTGCCTCATTTTACGGAAACTGATAATTTAGTATCTACCTAAGACATCTCTCCAGCCCAGGTAAGCATTGGTTGAGCATAACTTTAATAACAACAGCACCAAAAAAATCCACCTTCCATTTATTAAGCACTGACTACCCACCAGGCATTGCACCATTCACCATACTGCATTATTTGATTAATCTTCAACTCATAACACTCCTACCAGGAAAGCTGCATCTTACTCTGCATTTTACCAAGAAAGAAACTAAGGTTCCAAAAGGTTAAATAACTTCCCCGAGGGGACACACCAGAGAGCGGCACAGCCAGCCTTTAACAAGGGTTATTTGACTCCACAGCGCGCTTGACAGCTAAGAGCGGGGCTGAACTATTTGAATCTTCAAGACGTTTCACATTTCTCTGGCACTCAGCCAGGGGGACTTTTCGAAGGCCCATTAATATAGGAAACTTCTCGGTAGAGAAAGTTTTGAAAACTGCCTCAAATTCCAGTACTAACATAATAAATCTAATTGTAAAGAGGAGGGCCGTGTGAAAACGCACATCTCCGAAAGCAGTTAATTCTGGGGGTGCGAGTTTTGGGTTCGCGTGGGAGATGTGCTATGTAAATGTTTTTCTCACTGAATTTACAAACCTTCGGAAATGCAGACAGTGGTGTCTGGCTGCCTGCTCCCCTGAGCCACATGTAAGACTGAGAAACACAAGAATACCTAATCAAGGGCACCTGGAGGGAATATTCCACTCTTTAAGGGAGAAAAAGGAAAACTGGTTTGAACATTTTTCCACACTGATACCACTTTTCACACTTGGGCTCCCAGGGAAAGAAAAGGTCCGCCACATTGCCAGCCTTCGCCACCTCTCACTGCTTGTCCATCTCAATAAATGCATCCTCATCTGTCAAGATCCATCTCAAATGCCACTTCTGGAGCTTTTCCCGATTCTTCCTGATGGAGTTCCTTCTTCTCTGTGCCTACAGAACTTCGTTGATCCACCGATCGTAGCAGGTATCACATTTTAATTATAATCAGACACTCACAAGGTTGTCTGGTCAGGTCTTTGATCCCCATTCTCTCCAAGGTGACTGTTAGATTCTTGAGGACAGGGTCTATCTTAGTCATTTATGCATTCTCAGCACCTGGCACAATGCCTAGTAGAAGGCAAATACTCAGCAAAGATCTGCTGAATGGATGACGAATAAGATGTAATGAAAAAGTCACAGGTCAAAAATAGCCAGGCTGCTAAGAGCTCACTGCTCTAATGGAGGTGTCTAAGAAGTACAAAGGAGACGTGAAGGAAAGAGTGACTGATTACAGTTAGAAAGGCTGAGGGTGGCTTCTTGGAGGAGCTGACACGTGCCCTTGGCCTTAGGGATGACAGGCCTTTATCAAGTAGGAGAGAAGGAGTGGCAGCTAGCCATGGCCTGAGAGCCAGACAGGGGCATGGTGTGGCTGACCTCTCCCACAGGAAGGGAGTGTCACGCATGTCAGCAGGGTGACTGGGGTCTGATTATGAGTCACGCCCAGGATTTTGAACTTGAACCTATAATCACCAGGAAGCCACTCAAGGTTCTTAAATAGGGAGAGAAGTGACAGGGCTGACACTGAAAGATAATATTTGTGTGAAGGACAAAAAGACGAGAGAGTAGGAGGCCAGCTGAGACTCAATCATGGGAATCTTGGCTGAGACAAGTGGACAGGTGGACCTAGAGGAAAGCACAGGCCAAAGAGAAAGTTGTATGGCCAAATTCACTGACGTCAAGACGCACTGATAAGACGGGGTAACAGGTCTCAGACTGCACATGGGGAACAGGGAGAGGGAAGCAGGAAGCTGAGACTCCTAGCTTGACAGATGGGTGCAAAGCTATGCCATGACCTGAGACAGGAAGCAGAGACTGAGGAAGAGCTTTGGGGGGCGGGACGGGGGGCTATGAAACCGCCAACAGGACATTGTAAACAGAGGTCTAGAATGAAGGGAGAGGTCAGCTTGGGGGCTCAGACCCAGAATCCTCTCAGGTTCCTGAACCTGCTCTCCCTGGGATGCACCAAAATTATTCAAGGGATTTAGAAGCTCAGGTTGAAAATGAAGCCAGACCATGTTGTATTAACCATGCCTTTTATCTTCTGGGTTCTGATGCTTTGATATCTAGAGCCTTGCTGACCCTGGAGACTGCCCCTCCCAGCGCCAGCCAGTTCCCAGAGACAGTAAACAACTCAAATGTGAGTGTGCTTCTCAGATACAAACCAACTAACCCAGAGCCCACACCCAACCACCTCTTTTATTGGGCTGTCACTCTCTGGGCCACCATCCATCTGTCCTATCACTCCAGGGCCAGGTACCAGACAACCAGGGATACGCCCTATGCCCCACAGCCCGCTGAAATGATTCCAAAGGGGCGGTCCTTGGCCTGCTCACTCTGCCTTGCCTGTACCTTCCCGCAGACGCCACACTACAGGCTCTTGCCCACAGTGCTTCCCTTTCTCTCTCTGCCTCAGGACTGATCCCAGTGCTTCGCTATGTAGCCCCTCATGGCACAGCATGCCCCCTCCTCTGGGGAGCTGCGAGTAATAAACCATCTTTTCAATGGTAATTGTTTCCTGATCTGTTGGTCTTCCTAGACCTCCAATTTTCCATTATTACGCTGTATTGTAAAACGAGCGTGCAAGCAAGAACGTGCTGTGAAAACAACACTGAACTCAGGAGCTTGATGTGGATTTCAGGCCCAGCTGTGGCACTCAGTAACTGTCATGGTGGGAGCATGCCTTGGTCTGGGACTCAGCACTCCCTGCCCTACGTGACTTACAGGGTTGTTAGGAGGAGCAAATGAGTCAGGGGGTTTCGTTCTGAGAAGTTTATCCAGGCATTGCAGGCATCTGTGACTAGAATATGGAAGAAATGATACCACTCACCGCCTCTTTATCCCAGGAAGATGAGGTTAGGGCATCAACATGACTGAGTAACTGCAGGTGACCCTATAAACAGATCTTTGTGAATTCTACCTTGACTCCTTCATGGCAGTGGAGGGGAAGGTAAGCCACATTTACCTTCCTTGGGTTGTTGTTACATGCTGTCAAGTCGGCTCCCACTCCTGGTGACCCTAAGAACGAGTGATGTCCACAAGGTCCTGTCCTCAACAGACCTACTCAGCTCCTGTAAACTCAGGCCTGTGGCTTCCTTTATGGAGTCCGTCTATCTCATATTTGGTCTTCCTCTTTTCCTGCTGCCTTCCACTTTTCCCAGCATTATTGTCTTTTTGAAAGACTCTTGCCTTCTCATGATGGGCCCAAAGTAGGACAGCCTCATTTTTATCATTTTTGCCTCCAGCAAAAGTTCAGGCTTAATTTGCTCTAGGACCCACTTGTTCAACTTTCTGGCAGTCCAGGGTGTCCGTAAAGCTCTCCTCCAACATCTTATTTCAAATGAATTAATTTTTTTCCTGTAAGTCTTCTCCACTGTCCACTGTTTGCACCCGTCCATAGTAATTGGGAATAGGAGGGTGTGGACAATCTTGACCTTGGTCTCTAATGACACTTCTTGGCACTTGATGATGTTTACCAACTCTTTCATTGCTGCCCTTCCAAGTCCCTGTCTTCTCTTGATTTCTTGGCTGCAGTCTCCATTTAAATTGATGACCGAATCAAGGGAAACGAACTCTTTAACAATTGCAATGTCTTCACTGTTTACGTTAAAGTTGTGTAGTTCTTCTGTAGTCACGATTTTTGTCTTCGTGATGTTCAAATGCAGTCCTGCTGTGGCACAGTCTTCTTTCATTTTTGTCAGAAGTCATTTCAAGTCACTGCTGCTCTCTGCCAGCAAGATGGTGTCATCTGCATAGCTTAGACGGTTGTTATTTCCTCCACCAATTTTTCACTCCTCCTTCATGTGAGTCTAGCCCAGTTTTCGTAGGATATGTTCTGCGTGCCTTGGGTAGGCACCTCAATTAATAAGCTAAACACTGCTAGGTAAGTCAGGGGGTGGATTTTACTCTAATATCTATATTTGCATTTGGGATTTTTAAATTATTACTTTTATATGCCATCTACAGTGTACATCACTAATATTCCTAGCAGAAATGACAGTGACTAAATTTACTGAGCACTGTTCACTCAGTGTATGGAACGATGCTAAATGCTTCCCCTGCAATTGTCTAAAAGCTCACAGAGATAAGTGCTTCTGTAATCTGCATCTGACAGATGTCTACAGTCACAGCGCTAACAAATCGTCAAGATTCAACCCAGGAAGCCCAGAGCCCATGGAAATGCCTTGAGAAAATAAATACAAACAGTGCTTTCAAAAAGCTATTTTGCTGTGTTAATCAACTTGAGCTTTTCCTGATGTTATAATCTTGCATAATATTAGAGTGAATTTTTTTAAATGACTTCTTTTTTTCCCACAAGGATCTGAATTACTGATAGATGCAATACTATATAGTAAATTAGGCAAAAGAATCAAGCGGTTTCTATATTTCTAACTCCCAAACGCATCTTGATTCTGGGTAAGTAAAAGATTTGCAATCTTACTATGTCCTGCTCTCTAGAATCTCTTCATCCCAAACCCCAGCCGCCCTTTTTCCCTAAAGTCTCCAAGTCCTTAGGAAGCCCTCATATGTTTAAGAAACCCTCTCTGCTTCCCAGAGACTTACCCTTAAAAATTGGTGCTCCTAAAGTCACAGATTGGGTACAGTAAAAATGATGGCATAAGGGAAAGAAGCACTATCTTTTCCACTTAATTTTCCAAGAAAGTATGGAGATACCTAAGCAGAGAGGGAACAAATTCCAGTATCAATGTGGTTGATGGGAGACGAAGGCATCAGAGCAACACTCTTCCTCCCAGCCCGGAAAAGCTGCAAGGCAGCGAGCTGCCTCACTCTTTGCAAAGAACAAAACAAATCAACGCAAATCAATGTGACACACCCCACAGGCAGCCTCCACACTCAGCCTCCTTCTCTTCTGAAATACCACACCATCCCCACCCTCCATGTTTTAAAATTCTGCGGTCAGTGAAAAATTCTCCATTGTGATAAAGCCAAATTCATCGCGCTCCGCTGAAGTTTTAAAAAATTGCATCAAGTCCATACTAACTAACCTGAGTGCAGATAAACACACTTTGCCTGTTTATTTGGTGAGATAAGAGCCACAGTCGTCATCCTAGGCTTTTATAAAAGGCTATTTCAATTGGTCTTAAATATTCTTATGTCATAACAATGTAACTGCCAAAATTCCTATGCAAAGTAATCAATATACTTTTGAGAAAACTTAGAAACAGTAAGTAACTGGAATTTTACTGGGATCTTGCTTGAATGAAAATGCTACAGTATAAATGCAATAATCCCAGTTTAAAAGGTAGTTTTGAAATGCAGTGTCTCAGCCTTGCCTTTTATTAGCAGTAGTATTTTCTAGAAAAGGGGAAAGCTTAGCCCAACAATTTTCAAACCTGCCCATTTTTTCTAATCCTGTAACACATGACCTGCCAAAATCAGAATTATCTTCCTTTTTCAGTTCCACCACTCCACATATGATGGAAGGCAGACAGACATGGTACCACTCAAGAGAGATGGCAACTGTCAGGAAATAAAAATGATATATTTCCATTTCCTGTCTGTTCAGGGGTCAGTCCATTAAGAAACCACATGGAAGAATGTGGGTTGCATTCCAGTATGCCTCAGGGTAAAACATTTTCATAAGCTAACCTGTTGAATTCTGTCTTTTAAATGAAAATCAGTACATAAATTGGGTTATCTAGCAGTTAATCAAAGTATATACTTTAACTGGGGGAGGTGGGCTGGTCTAAATCTCTTTGGAAATGAGAAAGAAAAACATTCTACAAGATACCTAAAAATGAAATGCAAACAGCAGCCTGTCATTGCCCAGAGAAGTTCACACTTCCCTTCTGAATTGGAATATTAAGTGTCTCAACCTGCAGAGCAATAAGACAGAGACAGAAATCCACAAACAAAATTTTAAAAAATAAATCTAAGAAATTATCCTTCTACTTTCTCCTTACTTTTAACACTGAAAACAAATACATATATATATATATATATTTTTGAGGAAGATTAGCCCTGAGCTAGCATCTGCCGCCAATCCTTCTCTTTTTGCTGAGGAAGCCTGGCCCTGAGCTAACATCTGTGCCTATCTTCCTCCATTTTATATGTGGGACGCCTGCCACCGCATTGCTTGATAAGTGGTGCGTAGGTCTGCACCGAAGATCCTAACCAGCCAAAGCAGAGCGTGTGAACTTAACTGCTACGCCACCCGGCTGGCCCCTGAAAGTACATTTTTGCCCTTTATCACTCCTCATGTCCAAGCCTCAGCATCCCTTTAATGTCTAGGGGTCGGTTAGGCTGTCATTCAGAAGTTCTGAAGGATAAATATGAGAGGTGATGGATGTGTTAATTAATTAGCTGTGGGACTCTTTTAACAATGTATACGTACATCAAATCACCACGACGTACATTTTAAATATCTTACAATTTTATTTGTTAATTATATCTCAATAAAGCTGAAAAAAAAAGGTCAGTGGGTGCCAAGGGTAAAGGGGGTAGGAGGGATAAATAGGAGGAGCACAGAGGATTTTTAGGGAAGGGAAAATACTGTGTATGATACTGTAATGGTGGATACATGTCATTATACGTTTGTCCAAACCCACAGAATGTACAACACCAAGAGTGGACCCTGAGGTAAACTATAGACCTTGGGTGATTATGATGAGTCAATGTAGATTTATCAACTGTAATAAATGCACCATTCTGGTGAGGGATGTTGATAGTGGGAGAGGCTGTGCGTGTGTGGGGGCAGGAGATATATGGGATCTCTCTGTACCTTCTGCTTTGTTGTCAACCTAAAACTGCTCTAAAAAATAAAGTTTATGTTTTAAAAAATGCCTACCTTGGGGCTGGCCCAGTGGCATAGCGGTTAAGTTCACGCGCTATGATTTGGTGGCCCAGGGTTCACTGGTTTGGATCCCGGGTGTAGACCTAGCACTGCTTATCAAGCCTTGCTGTGGCAGCATCCCACATATAAAGTAGAGGAAGATGGGCATGGATGTTAGCTCAGGGCCAGTCTTCCTCAGCAAAAAGAGGATTGTCTGCAGATATTAGCTCAGGGTTAATCTTCATATATATAAAGAAAAAAGTCATCTACCTATACTAAAAAGAAAGTTCTGAGGAAGACGGATCCCCTCCGAGCAGCTCCACTTCCTCTCTACTGTCCAGGAAACAGGGGGCTGGCAGTACGGGGTGCAAGTCATGCCCCTTTACACTGAACTGGGCCTGGGACAACATGTGTTTATAAGAATTTCTTTAAAATTCACAAACCTGTTTAATAGCAACACACCAGGCAGCCAAACCATTCCTGAAAGGGACACTACAAATATTCATTTACTAGATGCAAGTCATGGCAAACGGGCGTGAAGTTTCTCTTTGGACTGATGAACATGTTCTAAACCAGATTGTGGTGATGGTTGCACAACTCTGTAAACGTATCAATAACCAGTGAATGGCAGCTTTATGGGATGAACGTATACCTCAATAAAGCTTTTAAAAATGTATCAGATCAATCCGTATCCTTAAGGAGGTCAGAATTTTTCAGAGCAACCCAGCAAATTGTTACCACATAAATTTTCATGTCATCTCAAAAGCAGATTTCCTTGATAATCAGCCCAGGATAGCCCAAGTACGGAAATGACTCCTATTTCTACCTGATAATCGGCAAAGGGGACAAGAAGCCACTCAGCTCCTGAGTTTCTGCCTGGAGGGTGAGGTGCAGGAGGAGAGCATTTTATCCAGTGCATCTAACCTCCTCCCAACGGGAACCACCAACCACCAAGACAAGTTATGAGAGTAAATAACATTTTTTTAAAAAAATCGCTACCCACTCTTCATTCTCTGTCTTTCTCCACAGGGGAATAAAATACCTAGGAAAGGTGTAAAATGAGAAATGGAAAAGCTTAGAATTCATAAGGAAGATCCAATCCAATGAGCAGTCATTGATGGTGTTTCTTTAGAAAGCACATTGGAGCACCGTTATTTTACACATGGTCAAAGGCAGGCAGTTACGTGACAAGTCTCTGCTTTGACCTATAAAGGAGAAGACTAAACTAGTCACAGAAGAGCCTGGAATGTCTTTTTAAAAACCACCGTAAGATCTAGATCAGTGACCTGGAAGTGGGATGATTATGCTGGTTGCTTGGGATGGCTCTGTTGATGCCTGTTGCCCCAGTATAATTATTAACAGCCCTCCTGTCCCTCTCAATCCTTTCTTGATTTGAACAATACATTACATATTCAGCCATGAGGGTGAATTGAGGGTGGAATGGACTGTGCGGATTCACACAGCATAGATCAGTTTTGCCTTGCTGCTGCCAATTGGTTATTGACCAGAGAGAGGCCCTATGGTGAAAAATAAGGCCCACTGGCTGGGGAGCCCACCCTTGGAACCACGGAGGAAACTGAGATCAGGAAGTCCAGCCTACACACATTAGATTCACCTGGGTGGCTCTTTTTTGTTGTTTTTTAAAGACTTGTGCCTGGCCCGTCCCTTTGGCAATTCTGGTATACCTGGCCTGATTATGAAAACCGGGTTCTTACCATCCACCTGTGTTTTATGGGATGATAGAGAATAAAAGATCACTCTGCGGTGACATGCTTAAGGTAACTTAGCCAGTGCAATAGCCCCAGTCTCCCAATTTCTAGTGCCTTCTGGGACCCCAAGTATAAATGTCATGTTCAGATCCAAACTGCATTGACCTAATGACCACCTCCTGTGACAGCTTTCCTCTTTGATGCCCCAAATCTCCCACTTCTTCATGGATATGAGCTGTGTGTGCTTGGCAGCGGAGGGTTGCATTAAACCAGATGGTGCCAACAGGGGTTTTGAATCCAAGTGGATTTTATACAAATGGCCTCAAGAGAGATAGTTCTTCCTTTGCCTCCATACTACAAATTGGTAATTTCCAAGAAAAGTCTTGCCAGAAATATGAAACATTCCTATCTAGAGAATATTCCTCTATTTAGAGTTGAGACACATAATCTACATTTGCCATCCATTTTATGAGAGCTTTTTTTTTTTTTTTTACCCATTTGAAAATAAAACGATTTACATAGCTAGGTCAAAAGCAGTTAACCCTAAAGGTATTCCCTCCAGCATCTAGACGTCTGAGTCTATGTGGCTCTGATTATCCAAGACTTTCAAGCTGCTTGTTTGTTTAGGTCTAACAAACTGTGAGAGAGAGGGGCTGACAGCACTGTTTCAGGTTGGCATCAATTTCCTTCTGTGGCGACACAACAAGAAGCCCACGGGAAAACACCGATAAAGCTGGCTCCGGGCCACTGGTTTCTTGTGCAAATGGATACAATAATTCCTACCTCTCCCTTGCCTATTAAATGCCTCGTGGTTATGGCAAAACAATAGGTTAATGTCTCTCCTGGCTCAGGAAAATCTATGCCAATGCAAGGTGTATTGAACAAGGGTTCCGTCCGTTCCATATCCTGCTGTTTCTTTAATATCCCTTATCTTTGCCCTACGTGTATCTGAACGAAAAGGACCAATGTACATGGATTCAAAGAACACTAACACTTCTGTTGTTTGATACAGGATAGGGATGCTCTGGTTAATATGAAGTCACTATGTGATCCTAAGAAGCACTTGAAGATTTCACACTGTCTTAGGGTCCTACTGTGATGAAGTCTACCACGGACACTGGCTAAAATAGCATTCTGAATATAACAGCGTCAGATGAGAGTTTCCACTGGGTCTGCGCTGATATTTCCCAGCTGAGAGAGATTAGAGACGTTCTGTCTAATGAGTACCCGGTTTGGAGAAAAGGGGCAGCCCCTTCTACTGCAGTTGCTAAAGGATGAGATGCCACTGCAGCCCCTCGCTCTGCAGAGAGCACACCAAAGGAGGCAAAGCTGACCCCTCAGGGCCATGAGCTCCCAGCACACATAGCTCTCCGGAAGGCAGCCTAACAGCAAGTCCCTCAAATGCAAACTTTCCAACCTGCCTATAAAAAGCTTACATACGAAAAAAAAAAAATTCTATGTGGCCAACTAGGAAGAAAAATGAAAGTTTCCTGCAGGAATACCTTGCCATCTAACTCATGTTGCTGATACACCCAGATAACAAGATCTGTTCCAAGGAGACCTGCGGCCACCACTTTTCAAGATTTGAGCTAACAAAGTATCCATCTCAGTTTAAGAGTGGACTGTTTGGTTCTTAATACCACAAAAAAATAAACAGGATGAGTTTTACCTATAATACTAAGCTAATATTCTATCCAAAAGTTAGTTCGCATGTGTACCTTTGTCTTAAGTCCATTCTGGGGAAGGTGGGCTCAAACTGCACAGCTGCTGATTATCAAGGACTGATAGAGAATCTGGGCCCCGTGGCAAAAAATCATCAATTACAGATTCTCCATAGGATTTTCCTTTTTAACGGGCCCTCACTGCTCTTTGAAGTGAGCGCCTACTTAATTCTGCAATGACAGAATTAAGACTACCCATCAAAAAACTGCTCTTTGTGGTTGCATACACCTGGCAAATACAGTAAAAACCAATGAATTAGACACTTTGAACTGTGTGGTATGTGAATGATACCTCCAGAAAGCTGTTAAAAAGTCTTCTGACTTTCATCAGCAAAAGTAAGAAAAAAAGAAAATGACAAATAAAAAAAAGTTTCTAGTTGGCTGCATAAGCCATGGTGTCGATGTCACCCAGATGACCAGGTCTACCCTGGGGTGCTTTTCAAGGTTTGTTGAGAGGTACCTTAACTTGGCTTTTGGTTATCACACCCACCGAGGCAGGATCAGGAGGGGGGGTCTAAGGGCAGTTCAGAACTCACTTGGAACAGGGGCTGATCACAGTTGGTGTGGGTGGGTAGACCAAGGCAACATTCACTCGCTCGCTGCCGTTCTTGGGGCAAATGATCTCTGCCACTCCTTCTGGTCTGGGCTGACTCAGCAACTCCCCTGCAGGAGGAGAGAGAAAAATGCATTAATGAGATCTGCCTTAAGAATGGGACCACTTCACGGAGAAATACAGCGCTCAGGGATGGGGGAGGCGGGGAGAAGGGCAGGTATGAGGAAGCGAAGGGTCTACAGACAATGGAGTCAGGGAACAAATGTGCCAGGAGAACAGCAGAATTGGCTCAGGGCCCCTAGCCCTGCCTAATTTCCCATCTGCATCACCATGGAGAGCGTCCTCACGGTTATGGCAGGAAGGCCATCGTTCCAGACAAAGACAGCATCTGCCACTATTTTCCTCACCTTCCTTTTCACAGACTGACTCCAGAGACATTTATCTAGACGGCGCGGCAAATTGAGCCAGGGTCCCCAGAGACTGGCGGAGCAAGGGCTGCCGAGGGGGTGTTCCTAATGAGGATTCGGGGCAGATGGGATTCGGGCGGACGGCAGCGGCCTTTCAACAAAGCCCTGGGTAAACGATCTGGAAATGCAGCCGATTGGAGGGGTTATCAAGGTGAACAGCCCAGCTTCATACCAGCAAGAGGACTTCCTGGGCAGGTAGGTGTGTGGATTTGAAAGAACCAACACAATGCTCTCTTATGAGTAATGGGGTCTAGTAAAAACAGCTAATTAACTTAATGGATTACCACGATACCCAAAGGAAATCTGTGTACTCTGCATGCCCCGATAGAATTTCTTTCCAACCAGATCTTATATCTCTAAGAGCAATGATGACTTCTGTACCTCGGTTTCCGCCCCATCATTGACTTAGCCAGCGCCACCCTGCCCTCTCTCTGTTCTCATGGCCAGCACGAGTTCCTTATGTCAGAACACATCTTTCCTAGAGGAGCCATCTAAAAATAGTATTTTTAAACAATGTACTAAGCATTGAAACATTCCTACTTTTAGGAAAGATATTTATTTCCTGGTTTAAACATTTTCCTATAGCTTTGCACAATCTGATCTAAATGTAATAAGTTCCTTAACGAAGCCACTGTAATCACCGAATTACCGCGAAAGTTAATTTAGCATCATTAGCTTGTATCGTGAACACATGGGTATCAGAACTACATGCCAACACCAGCTAGGAAAAGACCTCAAAATATAGAAACGCAAGTTAAAAATGTAAACATTAAATGCTATCAAAGTAATAAAACAAGCAAAGGAATAGCATGTTAGAGCTGGGACTTCATGAACCTTTTAAATCATCCAGTCCAAAACCACCTTATAAGTCAGAAGCTCTCTGAGTTTAGCAGATTTGCTCCAAGTCCCACAGAGAGCTGGCATCTTTAAACCAACCAAGCCACCACGTGCCACGGGGCTGGAACTGCAACAAGAGAGTGTTCTGAACCCCGTAGGCCTGTTAACACCCCTGATCCTGGACAGCAACCCCCTGCTTCCTCATCTGATATTTTCAGTTTCTACCTTCTGTCCTAAGATTACCCCCCAGGCTTGAACATCGACTGGGCTTCTCTGGTTTCCTCTGAGAACTTTCTCCTGCTTGGAATTTCACACAGGCCTCGGCTCCCCCTTGGCTTTCGGCCAGGACAACTGCAGAGTCAACACCCATCCCAGGCACCCATCCCTGGCATCAGCCTGGCACAGCTGGCTTCCTTGATGGGTATGTTATAGGTTTTGGTGAGCAGACCAGTTTGCCAGAGAATTTGAAATAATCTGCAGTAGAGTATTAAGCACTGATTATCAATTTCTATGAAACCAACAGCTTTACGGTCCCCCTCCCAGTATCCTACAGGACCATGTGACTGGTTTTGTTTAGGTCCTGTCTCTAGCAACACTGCCAGCCATGGAAACAGAGCACAAAGGCTGAAGGCACGGAGAACTTTCACGCATACGAAAACTTTGCTTGATGCTATAGAATAGTATTGAGCGACAAGCACAACAGTTCACAATCTCCGGGACACCACGCACTCCAGCAAGCTACTGCGTGTTGCCAGTATTCTCAGGATTTAAGAAACATGCCCAGGTGCTAGATTAAGAAAAACAGCTTTTTCCTCAAAAAGACTTTCTTATTACAAATCCGAAGAGTGGTTCAAAACGTGCTATCTACCAAAATAGAAACTAGTGATTTCAAACTTATTTCGCACAAACTTGATCTTCAAACTTAAGTACAGTCACTCGTTAAGCATCTAATCAGGGACACTTTGGAGCGTGTGAGGAGCTGTAGGAGATGCAGTGGATACAGGAGTCTAAGGCAAGGCCTCTGACGTGGGGCATCTGCGCATCCGAGAGAAAGGCTAGTGCACACGCGGAACCACAGTCCTGTGACGGCGCCCAGGAAACTCATGAGATGCTAGGGAAGTAATGAGAAGGACAGGCTAACGCTGATTTGCAGGATTGGCAAAGACCTCCATGAGTAGGGAGCACTGACTCAAAAGACCCAGTCACGTTCATTATCAGAATGGAGAACAGTGCATGTGCGCTACCCTATCATCGCACTGTCCTATGTGTCAGACTGAAAAACAAACACAGATTAACCCTAGAAGAAAAAATGACCACAGTAGCAGCTAACATTTATCGAGTAGTCAGTATGTGCGTATACTAGAAACATGTTATCTCACTTAGTCCTCATGCCAACCCCACTGTGAAGTAGGTACAGTTACGATCCCCATTATATAGCAGAGGAAAGTGAGGCTCAGAAAGGTTATGTAATTCATCAACGGTCACGAGGAGGAAGTGGCAGAGCCAGAATCTGGACTCAGGGCTATCTGACTCTGCTCTTAACCGCCGTGTAACAGTGTCCTGTGGCAGGGACCATGTCATGATTAAATTAGACAATGTATGAAAAGTGCTAAACATCCTATCTGGCATCTAGTAAGTTCTTGACACTATTACTGTAGTGATAAGACTTTTTTTAAAAGTTTACTTTTCCAGATATATGAAGAATTCATATGAATATATGATTAGTACCTGGACCCTCTATGGTAAAGCAGCACACAAGGATAGACCATGAATCATCTACACGCAAACACCACCTCTCCAGAAATCTGAAAACTTCGAATGAAAACAATTGAGATTTATCACACATCTGTCATCACTAGCAAAAGCAAATAAAAAGATAAATCACAAAGTTGGTGGGAGCTGTAAAAAAAAAAAAAAGAAAAAATTAACATTTACAGAAAATATGTTAGTAATAGAGTAAGAAGAAATATACACGTAACCGGGTGTATTTCCATTTTTAGGAACTTGCTTCAAGGAAGTTGGCCTTTCTTTCTGACAAAAACTATATAATGATTGCTCACAGCAACACTATTTATAGAACAGTGGAAACTTGGTACCCTCTGAAATGTCCAACAATGGGGAAATGATTAAAAACTACAGCACATTCATAAGACGGCATTCTCTATAGTCTTAAATATTATGCAACTGCCATTTCTACATAGAAATGTAAACTTGAAAGCACATTCTGACTAGAAACATAAACTGATAAAGAACACAGGTGACTTTAGAGTGAAACCGATCATTTGAGATTAAATAGACCTGAGGTTATTTGTTTGTTTATTTTTATATTTGAGTCAATAATAATAAAAAAAAAGACTAAAGTATGTTTCACACCAAAGGGAGATGCCAGCTTTAAATGCTGGTGCTTTTCCCTTTTGCTGGAGAACTTTCATCCACGTGCAGTTTACACTGCAACCAGTCTTTCTGAAGATGCAGAAATCGACGTGATGAGCAGAACGCTGCATTTACTGAAGCCGTATTAGGCAACAGCACCGTCTCCTCGTGCCCATTAAACTTATGAAAATCTGCTCCTCATTACTCTGGCTCGGGATTTCTGGCATTAAAATGCTGGCAAATTCTTATCTACTCTTTTTCCCTCGTGGAAGGACAGATCACCAAGTTTATTACGATTTTTTCAAAACCACAGAAGATAAGTGAAATGAGCTCATCTTCTTCAGCTGGCCACCAGAATTCTCAAATACTGGGCACATTATGTAAAATATTAAAAATTTATCAGCCTGATGACCCAAACCACAATATTAAAAGCCCCAAATATTTCCTTTCAGTGCAAATAAAACCCACTTCCTGAGCTGGGATAAAGATCTAAGGTATGACTATCTCTCAAAACAGCAAAAGTGGTTTAGAAATTAAAACAATTTTAAAATAAACAATTATATAAGTTCTATTAAGTAAGGAATTACCTAGATGTCTTCAAGACGTCTCTTAGCTCTAATATTCTAAAATTCGTACCCCCTCCCCATTCTCCAAAGTCCACTGGTGTCTTTTCATTAAGAGTAGCTCTGGATGTAGCTGCAATGAGACGCACAAATGCATGCTTCCCACATCTTCCCAGGGCAAAGAAAACATCATCTGAAACCAATGAGCGAGAAGGTTCCCCACTTTGCAAGCCCCCTCAAGCTATCAGAGGCATCAAAGATTGGAGAACTCCATGGTCACTCTCACATGGAAGACGAAAAAGCCAGATAGAGATAAAATGAGATCCTGTCTTAAATAAAACTCAGACAGTATATACACAGTGGAAGTAAACACTGAACGTTAAAATGTTCAATTTAAGATCATGCCACTGCGTGTACTTGGAGTGTGAAAAAAGGCAGCAGAAGAGTTCTCTCAACCCTGTTGGTTCCAACATAACCCACCATTTGCAGACTGCATGGCCTCTTCCCGTTTCAGGGGAGGGACTCCACGCCTGTACAGCATCCCACTACCATGCCCCGCTCAGGACCATGGCTGGCGGCTCCTGCCCAGCCGCTGCTCAGAGGAAATAAAGTGAATAGACTAGATTGTACTTTTTGGTAGTCCTGATGATAAAACAAAAAAAAATCCATTCTGTGATGTAACTTTGGTCTCGGCCCTTTGATTATGAATTATAACTGTTTTCAGAAGAGAAAAGGCATGCAGGAAGTCATGCACCAAGTCTGGGCGAAGAGCAGAAACAGAGCTGGGCCTTCTGTCTCCAACCCAGGACTGTGCCCGTCTCTGGCAGTCATCTTTCTCACAGAAGTGAAAATTAAGCATAACTATGGAAATATGTCCTTCCCAACCTATGAAAGTTGTCTTAAAGTGCCATTTTATAATAGCCAGTGGGAATAAACATAAAATTTTAAAATTAAATTTAAAAACCAAAGGATGTAGGTCATAAAATGTCTTAAAGGTATTTCCTATCATATTTAAACTAAAGGTGAAGTTTAAACGTAAATTTGAAATGAAAATGATTAAGGGTAATGCAGTTTTGGGAATTGATTTTGGAAATGTTACCATAACGTTTAAGTAAACAGAAGACGTCAATAACTGGGGGCCAGGAATTACTTTGCTGGTACAAGACATCCTGGTATAAATTAGATGAGAAATGAAAGAGGAAACTCCTAGGTCCTGGGCCTGGCCCTGCCACTGAGTTCACTCAGTCATTCAACGGATGCAACCCAATCCCCAGCTGCAGACTTGGGGAGGACGCAGGTAATAAAGCATTTAACCATCCCTGAGTTCATGGAGCTTATAGTTTAGAAGGAAGACTAGTAAACAACAACTACATAACTAATAAAAACTTGTTAGCCAGATAATTAAAACAGGCTGATGTGATGGAGAGCGACTGGGTGGCTGCTTACACAGGGTTGTCCAGGACACCTCGCTGAGGAGGTGACATTTAAGCCAAAATCTGAAGGATAAGAAGTGAGCCATAGGAAGAACATTCCAGGCAGAGGGAACCACTAATGCAAAGTCCTGAAGAGTCTGGCTGCCCAGAGAAGAGCCGAGCATGTCTGGATCATGGGGTTAAGGGGAAACGGGGCGAGAGGAGGAAGCGAGGCAGTGAGGGCCAGATGGCGAGGACTTGGCAGGCCAGGGAGAACATGTGGTTTTCATTGTAAGTGGCAAGGAGCCACAGGCAACGCTTTAAACAGAGTAATGACATCGGATCTGGCTGCTGCATCGGGTGGCAAGACGAAGACCATCAGGAGGCTCATGCAGGAAACCCCGCAAGAGACAGTGGAGGACTGGTCTGGGGCGGTGCTGGTGGAGACGCAGAGACTGGGGTATGTTTTGCAGACAGGCGACAGGACTTGCCAATGCACTGGATGTGGAGGTAAGAGGCAGAGAAGAACCAAGGATCATTCCAAACCTTTGGTTTGAGAAACTGGTGGATGTGGTACTACTTGCAAGACTAAGAGAGAAGGAAGTTTATGCGAAGGGGAGAAATTCACAGTTCCGTTCTGGCCAAGCTGGATTTGACTGTTAAACATGGTAATAGATATTAAGTGAGCAATGACATATACAATTCTGGCTTTGCTGGAAAGATTAAGGCTGGAGGGAGAGATTTGGGAGTAATCAGTAAACATAAAAGTGGATGATGTCACCCAGGAAAGTGAGTAGATAAAGAAGAGACAGGAACAGAGACAAAGCCCCAGGGTGCTCCAAATTCAGAGGGCGAAGAGAAGAGGAAAGGCCAGCCAGGAGGTGCGAGAAGGGAGAAGAACAAGAACTGGGCTTCACAAAGCCAGACAAACTCCCTCAAGAAAAGGGAGGGGTAGGGGCTGGCCCGGTGGCGGCAGCAGTTAAGTGCGCACGTTCCGCTTCAGCAGCCCAGGGTTCGCCGGTTCAGATCCCGGGTGCGGACACGGCACCACTCGGCAAGCCATGCTGTGACAGGTGTCCCACATAGAAAGTAGAGGAAGATGGGCACGGATGTTAGCTCAGGGCCAGCCTTCCTCAGCAAAAAGAGGAGAATTGGCAGCAGGTGTTAGCTCAGGGCTAATCTTCCTCAAAAGAAAAAAGAAAAGGGAGGGATAGCTGTGCCAAATTCTGTTGAGTGGACGACCAAAATAACACCAAAATAACAAGAGAAGGGGCCACCGGGTTTGGAGGTCACGGGAGGCGTCGATAAAAGCAGCCTCAGCAGAAGGGTGGGGATGGATGTGTGACTGAAGAGGCCTGAATAAAGGGTGGGAGGTGAAGAAGTGGAGAGCAAAGCCAGAGACGACTTTTCAAAAAGTTGTGTTGGGGCCAGCCTGGTGGGGCAGCGGTTAAGTTCACATGTTCCACTTTGGCAGCCCGGGGTTCGCCCGTTCAGATCCTGGGTGCTGACCTGTGTACTGCTTGTCAAGCCATGCTGTGGTAGGCATCCCACATATAAAGTAGAGGAAGATGGGCACGGATGTTAGCTCAGGGCCAGTCTTCCTCAGCAAAAAGAGGAGGATTGGTGGCAGATGTTACCTTAGGGCTAATCTTCCTCAAAAAAAAAAAAAACGGAGAAGTTGTGTCTTGTCACTTGTACTCTACCTATGAGCTGGTTACACCACATCTGAGAAAAACAATGAGGGAAGTGGACTTGATCATCTGAGTTTTCTCCAGCTCTAAGGCTCCATGTCTCAACCACCAAAATGAATGGGTGGGTAGAAGGAGGAGTGAGCAAGAGAATGAATGAAAGAGCACAAGGCTCAGAAGACAAAGGACAGAAATGTGTCCTGGACAAATCCCCTGAAGGGCAATGCAATGAACTGTTTTGTTTGTTTGTTTGTTTTGGTGAGGAAGATTGGCCCTGAGCTAACATCTGTTGTGAATCTTCCTCTTTTTGCTTGAGGAGGATTGTCGCTGAGCTAACATCTGTGCCAATCTTCCTCTATTTTTGTGGGATGCCGCCACAGTGTGGCTGGATGAGCAGGGCTAGGTCCATGCCCAGGATCCGAACCTGCAAACCCTGGGCCACAGAAGGAGAGTGCAGGAACCTAACCACTGCACCACTGGGCCGGCCCCATGAACTGCTATTTTGAAAAGATAATCGGGAGTGTCCAAGTCCCCTCCATATTGGTTTAAATGATAAGAAAGCCATTTGTGGGGCAGACATCGCCATTAAAAGAAAATAACAATGGTGAAATAACATTTGCTTTCTATTTAAAATAGATTTTTACAAAAATATAAAAACAGTCTAAAACACTTGAATCACACAAATCAGTTTAATGGATATGAAACTGCTGGTCATAGAGAAACAATAACAGTCGGGCTCTGGAGTCAGACAGCTTTAGTTCCAGTCCTGGCTAAGATTTACAGATCAGTCAGGGTCTAGGCAGGAGACAGAACCATAGAGTAAGGTTGAATATACATAATAATTAACTTTTTACAGGGAATTTACCACTAAGAGGAAAGAGAAGTCTAAAGAACACCCTAAGGCTGAAGGACATTATCTACGGAAGAACCCCTTGGACCTGGGGGGAGCCTCCCCAAGGCTGAGATTAGACCTCGTTGGATAGGGTATGGTGCAGCCCCGTGGATGGTGGAGAGGCTTGCTAGGCTGCCCCGGGCCACACCAGTCCGTGGTCAGCTGGCCAAAGCTAGCAGGGAACTGTCCTCTGGGGGCCAACAAAATTCCCCGGGAAGCAGTTGGAGGCATGGGGAGCATGCTGTTGAACTTACTAGGAAGCTGGATGGGGTACCCGCGGATGCAGTAGGAAGCTCCCTGCTGTGCCTATGGAGGTCAGCTGCGGTGCCCACAGGACTCATCCAGCGCTTGGCCACATATACTCCTAGGGAGTTCTGGGATTCAGAGAGCGGTCCCCGAACTCCAGGGATGCTGCCATCGTCCTGTAAGCAGAGTTGGCTTTGGGCTCAACTAGTTCCTCTCCAAAACGAGTCAAACGGATGGGGCCACTTAATAATTGGCCACATCCTAAGGTGTGAACTCCAAAGGCGGCTGCGAAACTTACACCATCAGAAATCGCACACCTCTTCCAGAATTGTGTCTTCATTCTCACCAGAGAGCCCTGCAGTTGTTCAAGATGTAGGAATCCACTGGGTTCTAGGCAGTTTAAAAAGGTAAAGACATCTTCGTCTCCAGCCATTTGTTGAATTCCCAAGTCCAGTTTTGATTCCGAATGCTGGGACTTCTTTTTTAAAAGAACACTGAGAAATGTCCTTCCGTGCCTTGAAGCTTTGGGGACTGTGTGTAAAATCTTATCAGTGAGAGAGGACAATCTACAAGCCAAACAGAAGCAGGCCAACTGGCGTACTTAGAGATGTCCTTGAACGAGGGGCGCAGCTCAGGACCTACCGTCAGAGGGTTTTCCTGGCCTGGTCATCAGGCTGCACTCAACAGATCACATGTCAACACTTCAACTTCTTCCCAACATCCTCCATGGTGGGGACAGTTACAGGCAGAAGGAAAAAAAAAGGTCGCACTGTGGATCCTTCTGTGACTCACACAACAATCCTAACCTGTGAGGCGCTCCGACTCTCCTGACGATTAATGCAACGGACGCCAGGCCGGCCCCACACCGGGCACATGTGACTGACACCTTAGATTTTTTCTTTTATGGCAGGTGCTCCATCTGGAGCAAACAAGCTGGGCTTTTCCTCGTTTAGCCCAATTCTTGACAGAAGATGATTGTCCTAATGGTAATGTTTGCTTATAATTAAATAAAGCTTCTGTTTGTTGGTTCGAGGGACAGAAGGGGTGACTGAGTATCTTAGGTACGCTACGGCAAGAAGAGCTCATTTGGCC
The DNA here is from genome assembly GCF_041296265.1 of Equus caballus. NCBI lineage: Eukaryota > Metazoa > Chordata > Mammalia > Perissodactyla > Equidae > Equus > Equus caballus. Next base: position 33,399,139 of record NC_091710.1, on the reverse strand, counting down.
CAGGGGACCCCTCCCTGATGGCTAATCACTCAGGTCTCTTCCACATCAAAAATGTCATGACCTCAGCTTCCCTCCAAAGCACTGGGCAAAAGTTCAACCAAAGGAAGAAAAAAAAACGCTAACAATTCCTTTTCAAATCTCCACTTGAGTTTTGTCACTTTCCTCGAATTACAAGCTAATACTTCCCTTTAAACGTCTTTTCTTTTTTGTTTTTTTATTCACACACATCCAATCCTCTGTGCCATTCTTTCCGACCCCTTCCCTCACGCTTGGCTACTGAAATTCCCTTGCCTACAGCCTCCTGTCTCCAGCACCTGCTGTGACCCACAGCCCCATCCCCTCCCCTCGGGGCTGCTGTTCTTCAGAGACTCTTCCACCTGCTGAAAAGCCTCAGGGCCTCGGAATCTCCAGAGTCCAGAGGCATTTCCTTCCCGAGTGTTCATCACAGCACTGGGACGAGATGCCAGGTAGAAACTTCAGGAAGATTCCACTTTGAAGTGTAAGGCCCCAATAGACACAAAATAAATATTCCTGGGGGCCGGAATAAACATCCCGGGACAGCAGGTGAACCTGGCTCATGTGATATTTATTAAAAGGGAGGCAAAATTACTCCAGGGAGGTTGCAGGAAGCTGAGGCACCTACTGGGAAGGGCTTTGCTTTGGGTTCTAAAAGAGCGAACAATAGCAAAATAAAAGATTGTTCTACATCAAAGTTCTTTACACTTGCTGTCCTCAGCATCTTCATCAGTCCCAGATGAGCCCAGGTAATATTCATGTTGCGATAACACAAGAACAAGCGATCCAGTCTTTAGATTCTGTATGAGATTTCTCTAGAATGTCTAAAAGTGAACGACCCTTTATCCTAGAAACATAGAACCACGAAGACCACTTGAAGCTTAAATATGGTGGTTTTATGAGAAGAAAGCATTCATATTGATGGCAAGCACACTTTAAAAACTCACTACCCAGGAGAAGTGGGGTGGATGGGTCCAAAAAGGTGTAGACAAATTCATGCAAGTAAACCAATGATGGGACACACTGAGAAGGCAACGCTTCCAAGGTTGAGGTGACAGAGGACAGCCCCAAGACCTTCTACAACACTGTTCTCTTAGCAACGACAAAAGAAGTGAACGAATCAATCATTCACATTCAGCCCTCCATCTCTCTGCAGTTAATTGATCGGCTGCTCGCTCAGCCTAAGCTGCTCCATAATGGCCTTCTGTATAAGCACGTCCTTCAGAAAATGCACGTGAGGACTTACACCACCCTCTCCTCACTGACACCGTCTGACCCAAGTCACAGGGCCAGCCCGCCCAGTCTCTTCCCGCCATTCACTCCTTCCAGCTCGCCTCTCCTCAGACACGTGCGCCTGCCACTTGGCTCCATTTTCACGGCTAAGGGTTTATATAAATACAAATCGACCCAAGAAAGGAAAAATATTTCCCTTTTTCCTGCTCTGGATCCAGTTCCAGCAGACTTGGCAGAGGATTAGACATGCTTCACAGATCAAAGTGTGCTGGGGGAGGAGGCCAGGGGAGCAGAGCCACGGGCCTTCCCTCCCTCCCAGAGCAAGTCAGGATTATAAAAAGCCCACACGGCCGGCCGCCAGCCGGACTGAAGTGCTTTCAAAAGGTTCCTCTTTATTTGGATAGCCTGTCACCTACTTCTTACTGGAAACGGTTCCAGGTTCAGAGAAGTTGAGGCAGACAGCATAAAAGCATTCCGACTAGAACTGTCTCCCTCCCACATTCGTTTTCCTTTCAACTGAAAATGGGAGGGACTTTTATGACCTGAACAGAAATTTGAAACACTGGCCCAGCAGCCTTGTCAAAATCTACCTGGTTGTGAAGTACTGAGGGAGCCCTTTGAAGTCCTTAAGAATGATCAGAAACCAGATATTTGCTTCTCCTCTCCTAACAAGGAAGATGACAAGGATTTCTGCAAATTCGTTCTTCTCTGAGGAAGGGAGAAAGGCAGAGGAGTGAATGTGGGTTGGGACGGGGTGGGGGGAACCGAGGAGCCCCTGCAGGGGCCTGGGAGACAGAGAAATCCCACAGACTTAGAGTCAGACCCATGGAGCCTTCCGGCTGGAAGGAACCTTGAGCCCGTTCCACTTCCTTATTTTGCACACGAATAATATCTCCCACATGCATAAACAAACACTACAGGGGAACTCTTTCCAGCTCGGATCCTCTCCCAACATGAGCTTTCCTTTATCTACTTCCCCTCCCCAAGTTCCATTTCCAGAAGGTCCAGCCTGGACTTGAGGCCACTCTAAACAAACAAAAAGCATCTATGATGACCTGAAAAACCTTAAATTGCACGAACCATCGAAACCAAGCACTCTATAGCCATGCCAACGTCTTAAAAAGTTGTAACTGAGGACAAGAAGGAATTCTCTATATTTCATTGCCCCTCCCCCTGCAGGCAGATGCAGCTGGCTTCCAAAATGGAGCCCCAATGCAGACAAAGGAAAGACCGTAATCAGAACAGCATTAAAGCCAGTATAGGATCGCCAAAGAGGACTGGCATCGTCAGAGGAGAGGGCAGCGCCATGGAGAAGCCACTTCTGGGGGCAGCTCGGTCTAGAGGGAAAGCCCCACTCAACTGGGCCACTTGCCTTGCCATGGCCTCAGTTTACCTCCAGTCCTGAGCTCTTGCTTGAATATCAGACCAAGATCCAACTACCATTACTACTTGGATACTGATTGTCCAAAATCAAACTCTTGATTCCCCCTAGTCCCACCTCCTGAAAGTTACTCCTTTCCCAGGCTCCCCTATATGCGTAAATTTCCACTATGTTCTTCCAGTTACTTTGGACAAAAAACAGAGTCATTTTTCCCTTGCTTTTTCTCGCACGCTGCACACTGAATGCCTCAGCACCTTCTTTTCCTCTACTTTCAAACCCGTCCAGCATCTGACCGCTTCACCAGCTCCCCAGTCCAGCCACCAAGAACCTGGACGTCTGCGGTGGTACCTAGCTGGTCTCCTTGCCCTTACAGTCTGTCTCCCCCGGAAGCCAGGTGGATTGTTTTAGAATGCAGATCAGATCATGTTACTCCTCTGCTCAGCAACCTCCATGGCCTCCTCTGTCACCCAGAACAAAACCCTAAGTCCTCACAAGGGTCTAGGGGCCCTATGTGATCTGTTCCCATCGACCTCCTACCCCTAAGCACTCCCTCATTCTGCTCGAGCCTCACTGGCCTCCTTGCAGAGCACACTCCTACTCCAGGACCCTGTCCTAACCACTCAGCCTCCCAGCCCCACCACCGTCCCCCATACACATTTCACTCAGGTCTCTGCTCAGCCATCACCGCCTCAAACAAAACTTCCCTGACCACCTTGTACAACACGGCATCCTCACCTCCCGGTCACTCCACATCCCACTGCCCGCTCTACTGCTCTTCATACTTATGTCTGTCTGACATATATGGGTTCATGGTGTGTCGCCTCTACTAGAATGTCAGCTCCACAAACATGGGGATTTCCCCTATTCACTGTTGGATCCCAAGCATCCAGCACAATGCCTGGCGCACAGCACGCCCTAGATATATGGTGAATAACTGAATCAATGAACTGATGAATCCGTAAATTAAGGGCATATACGAGGCAGCCATTTAAGTTTCCTCAAGTCTGGGGTTCCAAATCTTACACTGGTGTGGAGCAGGCAGGCCATTAGGGCCGAAGTCTACACTCTCTTCTTCCAAAGGGGACACATGTCCAGCTAGGGTAGGTTTCCAAACTTCCCTGCACAGCGCTGCCTCCTCCACACCCCAGGCCAGGCGCAAAAGCCGGAAGTGCTCCAGGAAGCCACCTGCTTTTCTGTCTTACTTGATTTTTGCATCTTTTGCAAACTAGAGAGAAAGTACACCAAAGTCAAGATCCATTTGGGGAGGTTCTAAAGCCAACATCTTGAAATGTTTTCGAAACTTTGAGGATTACGTGACTCCAAGACTCCTTAGGGAAACCCCTAAGTGTAGCTAAAAATGCTATTTTCTGAACTGTAGCTGAAAACGGCTTATTTTGAGAGTGGTGGAGGTGGGGGAAGTAGAGGTACCATAAATTCTTCAGTGCTGGGTGTGGGGTAGGAGGAGAGCACAGCTGAAACAAGAGCTTAGCCCCTGTCCTTTTCCCGTCTCAGATAGTCGGCTCCCACTCATGAGCTGCTCAGCACCCCGCTCGGCTGCCCAGGGAGCCCTCTGCAGCTCTCTCTCCTCTCCAGGCCTCAGTCCTGCAAACTCTCGTCACCCTGGTCTCCTTAATTCAGAGCGTCTGCTGGGCTCTGCCTCAGTTTCCCCTCTCTGCACCACAGCCTGGACTCTCATGGCACTAAGCTGGGGCAATTATGGGGCTCACCTCAGTCATTTCCTATAGCCCAGGATCATTGTTGCCTGATGCACAGGGTCTTGAAAAAAATCATTATTTTGTATATTTTGCTTGTCTTTTTTTTTTTCAGGTGCAAGAGGAAATACAGTATCTGGTACTCTATTTTAGCTGAAAGTGGAAGTATGGATAAAAATTTTGAAGTACCTTTGATACTGTGAATAAACTAGTTTCTTTCTAAATGGTAAGCCCTTCATCAAAGTTAAAAATTTATGCTTTTCCAAAGACAGTGAATGAAAAGACAAGACACAAACTGGGAGGAAATATTTGCAAGGCATATATCTGATAAAGGACTTGTATCCAGAATATATAAAGAACTCTCAAAATTCAATAAGAAGAAAATAAACAACCCAATTTAAAAAATGGGCAAAAGTCTGAAAAGACATTTCAGCAAAGAAGGTAAATAAGCACACGAAAAGATGCTCAATGTCATCAGGCATCAGGGAAATGCAAACAAAATCAAAATGAGACATCACTTCACACCCGTTAGGCTGTCTAAATGAAAAAGGTTGACCATACCAAGTGTTATAGTGAGGATGTGGAGGAACTGGAACTCTCATACACCACTGGTGGCATTTCTTGAGAAGTTGAAACATACATCTACCATGTGATCCAGCTATTTAGTCCTAGAAATTTACTGCCCCAAAAAGAAAGCGTAAATCCATGCAAAGACTTATGAATGTTCACAGCAGCTTTGTGTGAAGTAGCCAAAAACTAGAAGCAACCCACATGTCCACTAAAAGGTGAGCAGGTAACAAATTGTGGTATATCCATACAATGGAATACTACTCAGCAATAAAAGAGGAATGAACCATGGATATATACAACATAGATGAATCTGAAAATAACCATGCTGAGTAAATGAAGTCAGACCAAAAAAGAGTACATACTGTATGATTCCGTTGTATGATTCCAATGAAAATGCAGAATAATTTATAGTGACAGAAAGCAGATCAGTGGCTGCCTGGGGTGGGAGGCGGGGGACAGGAAGGGACAGGTATGAATAAGAAGAAACTCCTGAGGGAGATGGATTTGTTCATTATCTTGACTGTGGTGATGGTTTTATGGGTATTATATAAGTTACAACTTATTAAATTGTACACTTTTAAATTGCATATTTTACTGTATGCCAATCATACCTCAACTGTATCTCAATTATATATCAATTAAAAACAAAACCCTATAGTTAACCAAAAACCTGAACTAAGAAACACCCTTTGGTGTTACAACATGACCACCCTCCCCAAGAAAATGAAATGCTTGACAGATCTCGGGAAGAACAAATTTCACTTACCACATCCCATGCGTTTCAAGCTAAAAAATCAGGGAATCTCATTGAGCAAATCCATAGAAAGCGGAAATGCCGTAGAAGCATCTATCTTTTTGCTGAGATTCCTTTTCCAGCTTATATTTATGATTATTTCATTTGTGCCTCACTGTGATATTTGTAAAAGGAAAAGTATATTCTATTAGAAATGAAACTCAAGCTGAAGCTATACTCAATCATGTAGAAAGTTCTCATAGTAATAGTGGTGGATACTATCTAATACCTAATAATAATTGGTAGGTGACACTACCTACCAATGGCTATTAAATTAGTAGGTCAAAGTAGTCAAAGATAACTGATGGTTATAAACTTTCTTTTTTTTTTTTTTTCTTTTTTAAACGTTTTGCTTTTGTTTTAAATTTTTTTCCTTTTTTTTTTTTCCTCCCCAAAGCCCCCCAGTACATAGTTGTATATTCTTCATTGTGGGTCCTTCTAGTTGTGGCACGTGGGATGCTCCCTCAGCATGGCTTGATGAGCAGTGCCGTGTCCGCGCCCAGGATTCGAACCAACGAAACACTGGGCCGCCTGCAGCAGAGCGCACGAACTTAACCACTCGGCCACGGGGCCAGCCCCGGTTATAAACTTTCAAGGAGTAGCAGTGATATGGAAACACACCAAGGACTGCTGCTGAAGGACCAGACACGCAAGAACTGACACGTATGGTAACACAAGTCAAGAGAAACACACTCCCACACACTTCTCATCAACTAGAGATGTGTACCCTGGCTTGATTCCCCTCTTCCTCTTCCACCACAGAGAATTACTCTCTGCCTATCTCAAGGTTAAGAATATTATAACTTAGAAGTGAGACATAAGTTTTAGTTCACCCAACATTATCCCACCAGACCTCCAGGAGAAGACAAGGCTAAAGATAAGAAGAGATGAGGACACACTCCTTTCAGTCTTGAAGCACAGTTATTTGGTGGCCAAATCACAGAATTAGCTCCAAAGAATGCCATTTTCTCTCCACCTAGACTGGAAATGACACCAATTTTGATAAAATGAACAGAAAAGGGAATAGCTACCATCATAATCTCTATCAGTTATGAGGAAATTTACCCTGGTTTTTATGGGAGGAAAAATCTCCTTATTTCTTGAGCTGAGAAATTACACCAAATTATATCCAAGCTTTTTAACTGAAGCCCATTTGCATCAGAGGTCATTAGTCTAATAAGGCCATTTGAAACAAAAATTAGAGGCAGCTGACAACCTATAAACATTTGACTCAAAATAATAAATGGCCCCATCGGTCTTAGCAACGATGCTCTTAACAATTCCGCCTAAGCAAGGCCTCTATAGCCCTGTATCCTTGGTCCCAGCCCCCAGCCCTGCTGCAGCCACACTCCTGAACCCTGTTCCCAGCCCACAGATGTGGGCGCTCTTGCCTCTCCTATCTTCCTCCCCTCAGTGGCTCCAGCCTTCATCCAGCCATACACCCTTATCTATGCATTCCACTACGGGCTGAGAGTGCCCAGACATGATGGCCACCAGTACTCTTTTCAGAACACTGTAGGTTATGTGGGCTTTGTGGTTCGGCCTGGAAGCCAAATCAGCATTCAGAGCATCATTGCTTCAGGCCTGTGTCTTCTCCTTTAGAATTAGAAAAAAAAAAATTTTGGAACACAGCCCTTTGTGGGTTAAGGACAATCCATATAATCCAACAGCAAACCTTCTCTTTACATCCCACAAACATATTATAAGAGACTTTGGAGGCACAAGCAATGTCACACTCATAGGCCAATGCTAGGTGACATCAGTCTCCTGTAACTCATTGCTCAATGCATCCCCAGATTTGCCACAATGCAAGAGCTACAGAGACTTCTAATTTTCTGAAAAGAGAGAGAAGGATCAAACTTTCTGACCAAGTCTGAAAGCTGGCCCTGCCGCTTATCCACTATGTGACCTTAGGGAAGTTACATAGCCTCTCTGAGCCTCTTTTTTTCTCATCTGTGAACTGTGGATAATAAATGCCAAATATATACCTCTGAGGAGTGCTGCAAGAATTAAATGATGGGGCCAGCCCCATGGCCAAGTGGTTAAGTTCGTGTGCTTCACTCTGGCAGCCCAGGGTTTCGCGAGTTTGGATCCTGGGTGCGGATACGGCACCGCTCATCAGGCCACGCAGAGGGGGTGTCCCAAACAGCGCAACCAGAGGCACTCACAACTAAAATATGCAACTATGTACTGGGGGGCTTTAGGAAGGAGAAAAAAAAAAGGAAGATTGGCAACAGTTGTTAGCTCAGGTGCCAATCTTTAAAAAAAGAATTAAATGATATTTGCGATTGATCTATGCCTACAGCTGGCCCACAAGAGCAGCCCAATGAATGTTTATTTCTTACTCACATGCTTATTAATCTGAAACCTAAGGTTTCAACAAAAATAACTTCTGGAAAGAGAAGTGCCTATGAGAAGAGCGATCAAAAAGGCGTGGACTTTGCTATGGCCTCCTCAACAAGCCGCATCGCCACTCCTGTGCTCTATTCCACCTCCCCGCCAGCACCTGCTCTGTAAAGGAGAGCTAGCTCTTGCATCCATTGCTGAAGGAGGTGTAAATTTGTTCCTGCACTTTGGAGAGAAATTTGGCAACGCCACTCCAAGATATTTATTCTATGGAAAAACCTACAAATGTCAAAGGCAAGTATTTACTTCACTATTGTTTCTAAGGTCAAAGACCGAAAACAACTCCAATCCCCATCGCTAGAAGCCAGCTTACACAGTGGAATATCATACGGCCAACAGAAAAAGAACCAGGCAGCTCTATGTGGATCAACATGTCCAGTAGATATTTTTAACTTAAAAGAAAAAAGACACAAAGCAGTGTTTATATTATGCTATCGTTTTTTTCCAGGGGAACTCTCTCTTCCCCTATTTATACATTCAAACGTATATTTGTAAAACATAGAGCAGTGCTGCCAGGACACCCAGGAATCCCCCTCCAGGAGACGAAATGGATGGCGGACAGGAGAGGAGACCTCTTCCCCATAGAGCCTTTTGTACCATTTACATAGACAACGTATTAAACACAAAACTTAAAATAACCTACCCCAGTGTCAATTTAATTTTTCTTCCTTTTCTCTCCCTAGAAAAATCTCTTGCGTTTTTAATCTTACTTTAATTTTTTAAATTCTAAAAATAACACGTGCTGGTTTTAAATAAGTTACTATGAATATAAAATGCATGAAGAAGAAGGTATAGTCATTTTCCCCCCTCCCCCAAGTCCTCCTGGGTTGGACTGCTGTGTGCGCTTTCCGACCTGTCCCCTTGCTCAGATGCACTGACAAAGCGTACATACACACCAGGGGGGTTTTGGGGCTGATTTCTTTTCTACCAGGCAGGACCATCCCATAAGCATAAGTGCAATGTTCTTTTCTTTCATCTGACAGCATATTATCTCACGGTTATGTTAGAGGGAGAGATGTATTTGTTCCCACTTTCTTTTTTATTTTTTAAATGTATGTTTTTGTTTTTGTTTTGGTGAGGAAGATTAGCCCTGACCTAATATCTGTTTCCAATCTTCCTCTTTTTTTTTCTCTCTTTTCTTCTCCCCAAAGCCCCAGTATACAGTTGTATCTCCTAGTTATTAGTCCTTCTAGTTCTTCTATGTGGGATGCCGCCACAGCCTGGCTTGATGAGCAGTGTGTAGGTTCGCCCCCAGGATCCAAACTGGGGAACCCTGAGCCACCAAGTCAGAGCAAGTGAACTTAACCACTTGGTCACAGGGCCAGCCCCTATTCTCAGTTTCTTTATTCATCTAATCTCAATGTCTTTCTCTTCCCTGCCCCTGCCCCGCCCACCGTCACGCAATTTTACATAAATGGACTCAGAGCACATAGTCACTTTTTAAATGGGATCCTTCTGTTTGTTTGGTTTTGCTGCCCGCCTCCCACCCCACTTCCTAAACAATCTCAGTCCCCCCGGAGGGTGGGTCCAGTGCCCACATCCCTACCCTGCGTTCCTTCCTGAGCCGTCCTGCTGGGGCTGCTGCTCTCAGAGCATCTCCGAGTGAAGTGCCCTGGGGCCAACTGCAGGCAGCTGGCCAGTCAGTGACTCAATCGTGGGCTCTGGCCAAGTGTGAAGTGTGATTCCAGACTCAAGCCGAGGTGCCATTTGCATCATGGGATTAAATGATCTAAAAGGAGAAGCCACTCGAAGCTTTTCACAAACCCAAATCACGTACCTGATTAAGAAAAAATAGCACAAGTGCCAGGAAAAAGCTGTTCAGCAAGTAAAGGTCTCTAGCTGGGGCATCCTTCCCCACCCCTCTTCCTTTAAAAGCCAACATAGAGGAGAGAGCACTGAGTCCCAAGGGCATGTGGGTCTCAGTTACACAGACATCCCCGCTGGCCGCCCACAGGGTCCCAGGCCACTCCCCGCCTGGCCTTGGGTGTGACAGGGAGCAGCTGCCAGATGGAGCTGGAATGAACTGTGGGGGATTAGCGGCTTGTGCAAAGCTTACGGATGCCTCCGAGGCCCGTGGCAGGAGGTCACAGAACGGGGAGGAGGGAGTGGAAATGGAAGGGCACTTGCCACTGAGCCTTCCTCCAGCCTGCACTGCTTGGTTCCCAGACTTCATCACAGCCGATTGCACGGAAGGCGAGGAAGATTTACAACCTCTGTTCACAAGGAGGCGAGGGCAGAAACGATCACCTCCCTCCCAGAGACGCCTACAATTCTATGTCCACGCAAAGTCCTTACGGACGCCGGGGGTTATGGAAACACGAGTCAGTCACCACTGATTAGTCCAAATTTGATTTATGCCAGAGCTCCACATTTTCTCTCAAAGGGATGGAGGGGCCTTTAGAAATCCCAAAAACCGGCTAGCCGTGTTTAAACCTTACTTTGGTGCTTCCACAAGGACTTGACCTAGATCAAAGAAATCCTCCTCAGGCCCCAAGCGGAGCTGTTAGTAGATACCTCGCGCGAGGTTTTCATAAAATCCCACTGAGATCAAGCCCAGACTGACAGCCCAGGTGCCTTAATATGCTCTCATCTTTTTCCAAACACGTGCAGAAGAGAGATGGGTCTACTCAGCAGTAGAGCATTTTGGCGTATTAGGAATGCAGTGATCACCTTCAGAAAAGCTCAGAATGAGAAGGAAGATGGTGAGGACGGCCTTCGGAGGCTGGCTCCTAGCTGGACCAACTCCTTGCCGTGGGTCCCTGGGCAAATGGTTTTAAGGGCGCTAAGCCTGAGTTTCCGCATCCCTATGAGGATACCGCCTACCCCACAGGGTTGTTGTGAGCCCTGAATGAGACGACACACACAAGTTTGGCTAACCCAGACCTCCTGAGGCCCCCAGGACCCTGGCCTCAGGACTAGATCAGGGCTGGTCACCTGGCCACGGGCACCCAATTCCAAAGTGTGGCTGCAACACGCATGCAGCCTGGTGAGAAAACTGCAGTAGGCGGATCAGAGGGCTCCCTGGGGAAGTGGAAATTGGGATGAGGGACAGAATTAGTCTGTGGGGGTGACCGAAGCAGAGAGAGGCTGGGGCGGTCATGTGGATCACGCACGAGCTGCAGAGAAAGCTGGTCTGAGGGGACAGAGAAAAATGGAGCAAGTCCTTAGGGAGAGACAGAGATGGCACTGAGAGGTGACCACACCTGAAGCGGAGGAAGACAAGACGTAAGGGGGACCAAAATGGCACTGAAGTGGGGACATGGGACCAGGAGGCAGGGGATGGGGGACCAAGTCAGGGGAACGGAGATGGAAGGCAGGTGGACTGACAAATAGAATGATAGACAGGACAGGAGGTACCAACAGACTTGGCGGGGAGGTGGGGGCTGGGGGAGGGAGGAGAGGTGACATCAGACAGAGGACCTGGAACAGGGGACACAGAGAGCGACCGGGACCGAGCGACAGAGAGACACAGACTGTCCCAAGTTCCAATCCACATGCAGAAGGCCTGGCCTTGTTTCCTTTCCTCAGATTCTGGGGATCGCTCTACTCTTGCCACATCCTGCTTTTCCCCCTTAATTTAGTTCAGGAGCTTTAACTAGGACATAATAACTAATAAACCACTTTTATTGAGAGTATCCATTTTTTTTCATTAAGTCTAAGTTATTATTTGCAACTTATTATGTAGCTCTAATAAGTTATTATAAAAGTACCTTTTAAAACTTTGGCTTTAAAATTAACAGTATATTTCTCTGTATCTAGAAAAATGTTCCACAAGGGCTCCAGTGAGCATTCCTGCCAGAAGGACAAGGGCAAGGAGCTAGACAGAGGCCTGGGTTCAGACCCCGGCGCTGCACTGACCCTGTGTAAGTCCCCCCCAAACCCTGACTCCTCTGGGCCCCAAGCCCTCAGCTGCAAAAGGAAGAAGCCGACCTGGTTTATCTCCAGGGTCTGTTCAGCTTAAAACAGACTGTTCCGGCTTAAAATACTGTGGAAATGTATTTTCTACTGAATTCTCTAGGCTTCTCAAGTTAAACTGCTCGCAAATTTAGCATGAAGTGGAACAATCTCTTAAATAGGCCAACAAACGTGTCCTGGGCTCTCCCCAGCCACCCTCCCACTGCTTCCCCTATTCCCCATCCTCATGTCGTGATACAAGGTACCGAACCCCACTGGCACCAAGGAGAGTTACCTGCGAGCTGAGTCCCACACTTAGCCCAGAGAACAGTCGAGGCGGAAAAAAGACAAGATACGGCCAATGAAGCCCTCCACTTAGAGACACGTGTCTCCCTGTGCTTCGAAGAACTCAGCCACATGGAGCACAATGTGCCTGTTACTCTGTTCTCTATCATGGCAAATTTCCCTAAAGTGAAAAAACAATGGTAGGGGCCGGCCTGGTGGGGCAGCAGTTAAGTGCACACGTCCCGCTTCACGGCCCGGGGTTTGCAGGTTCGGATCCCAGGTGGGGACATGGCACTGCTTGGCAAGCCAGGCTGTGGTAGGCATCCTACATATAAAGTAGAGGAAGATGGGCACGGATGTTAGCTCAGGGCCAGTCTTCCTCAGCAAAAAAAGAAAAACAAAAAAAAGAGGAGCATTGGCGGCAGATGTTAGCTCAGGGCTAATCTTCCTCAAAAAACCAAAAAAAAAAAAACAATGGTAAATCATACAAAAAGAGGTGAGAGTTACTTTTCCATATAAATAAAAGTGCCTTCCAGGAGCTCACAGCTACATGCCCTTTAGCCAGACCTAAATATTTCCATCTCTGTGGCTCTCGGCTCTGCCACCAGTCTGTCCGCAAGGTGGACACGTGGACCAGCAAGGCAGCCCCACCCCACCCATGCTCAATGCTTCCGTGAGAAGAAACTGGTAAACCTCACAAATGAGGCCTCCCTCTTAGGGGCTCAGCAGGGAGCAGAAAGCCCCGAGGCCAACCTCTGACCTTCAGTCAAGTGAACACCTGCTGGAAAAGCAGGCCTGGGTCCCTGCAGTCCTTAACCACTGCAGCACAGAAAATGGGCCCTGGTTGGCCCCAGAAAAGATGGAGTGTCCCTTAAAATGGAACATGGCAGGTCATTTCAGAGTCCTCTGACCCTGGCCAAGGCCCGGCTCAGAGACAGTGCAGGGCTGGAGAAGGTGTGCAGACCCCAGGGGCTGGGGCTGAGCGCCTGGAGGGCAAAGGCAGTTTCTCTCTCTCTCTCTCTCACAAGCACGTGTGCACCCCTCCCCTCCTCCATCAGAAGTGGAATATAATTCTTGCCAAATACATATAATAAGGTAAAACTCTTATAAGAGGATGCTGCTCTCAACTCTCCCCAGGTGCACAGGGGCAAACCATCTCCAAAAGGCAAAATCCTTTGTGGTGAAGATGGATTTAGCAGTCAGAGGCCAGGCGAGCAAGGGAGAGCATCCATAGGTCCTGAAGTTCAAAGAAAGAAAAGGGATGAGAGAAGAGGTGAGCAAGCTGGAGTCAGGGCTCCAAGGAACGTGGGAATGAGGCGGGCGTGGAGTGAGGTGCTGGCCACACAGTAACAGACATTCGCTTCTTCCTGCCAGAGATCCAGATCTCCCCCACAAACGTTTACAGGGTCAGAGGACCGCACTAGTTTGCTAGGGTTGGCGTAACAAAGTCCCACAGACTGGGCAGCTTAAAGAACGGAAACTGATTTCCTCACACACTGGAGGCTAGACCTCTGAGATCAAGTGTGAACAGGATGGTTTCTTCAGAGGCCTCTGCTTGGCTTGTGGACGGCCGTCTGCTCCCCGTGTCGTCATGTGGTCCTCCCTCTGTGCACGTCAGTGTCCAAACCTCCTCTTCTTATAAGGACGCCAGTCATATTGCATTAGGGCCCACCCTAACGACCTCAGTTAAGCATCTCTTTAAAGACCCTCTCTCCAAATACAGTCACATTCTGAGGTACTAGGGGTCAGGACCTCAACATACGAATTTTGGGGAGACACAGTTCAGCCTATAACAAAGACTTAAATAAGAGTCTCTCCAAAATGCGAGCTTTCATTTGTGACTGAGGGAGCTGACTCAATCCTCCTCTTTGGTTCCTGGAGACTGCGCAATTAACCAGAGGAGGCTCAGACCTAGAGGGAGTCCAAGATATTAGCTAATCTAACCTCTCATCTCACAGCTGAGGCTGCAGCCACAGGCTCTGAATAACTGGCTGGACAGCTGTACCCAAGCGGTTCCGATAATGGATGGATGTCAACTTCTCTCCCTTAAAGTTAGCACATATTCACTGTTAAAAAAAAATCTCAGCAGGAAAGAATAATATAAAGTGAAAAATAAATGTCCCTCTTCCTCCTGACTGCCAGTCCATTCCAGAGTGGAATACTGTTATCCATTCCTCAGGCATCTTCCAGAAATACTGTATGAAACACAAATGTATGTATGTATGTGTATGTGTGTGTGTGTGTGTGTGTGTGGCACAGACATCTAGTCTTCTACTCAATATTCCCCCTCCTTTTGGTCCATACTCACAGAACCCTGGATCGTGTGTGAGGGAAGAATGTGTACCAAACTAAAATCCCTTCCTTCATTGATGCTGTCGAAGGTCTAGTGAGCCAAGGGACAGTTCTCGCCAATGAAATGTAAACAGAAGTCTGCTGGGGATTTCCGGAAATGTTTTGCCTTTCATGACACAGGAGCCATCCCGTCTTCCTACTTTTCTCCTAATATCCTTCTCCACCTGGAAATGCAGACGTGAGGTCCGGTAGAGTGCAGCCATCTTGCAACAACAAAGGAAAACATATGAGGACAGGGGTGCACAGAATAAGGAATGCAGAGCAGAATCATGGAGCGTGCCCAAGGCACAGATGGCACAGACAGGACCCAGGAGCAATCCTGCCCTGCCCACCTGTGCAGACTTCTCATCACATAAGGTAAATACATCTGTTCAGGCTGTTTGTTATTTGTAGCCAATACCTTCCTGACTGATACACTGTATCTTTTTTATAAAACACAGATATCATCAGACTATACACACTGATTTGTTTTTTCATTTAATATCTTGAATCTCTCACAATCGAGAATTGTGACATTTTTAATCACTGCATAGCGTTCCACTGCATGTCTAGTAATGAATATACAGTTTGCTTTCATTTTTTCCTGTTACAAACACTGCTACAACAAATATCTGTGTAGCAGATTTTTGTGCACTTGCTGGAAAATATTTACAGGGTCAGTGGCAGAATTACTCAGTTTAAGGATAGGTACCTTCTAAATTTGGATAATGTACAAATATTCTTCAAAAACACTCATCAACTACATATGTGTGCCTATTTCCTCATACTTTCACTAATAATGGGTACTATCAAACTTCATCATGGTCAATATATAGGTAAAAAAATGGTATCTTGTTGTTTTAATTTGAATTTTTAAATGGAGTGAAGTTTAATATGTTTTAATATGCTTATTTCTATCAATGAATATTGGTTCAACTACCCAGCTGTCCTTTTTCTTACTGACTTTTAAGAATTCTTTCTATATGAAAGGAATTAGCCCTCTGATACACACGCCACAAATATTTTTCCCAGTACTTTATTTGTCATTTGACTTCATTTATGGAATTTTTGCCAAACAGAACATCTTAATTTTCACATGAAATTTTCCTTCTTGGAAAGTTAGTCTTTCCCTTTATAACTTCTAACTTTTGTGACGTGCTT
This sequence comes from Equus caballus, assembly GCF_041296265.1. Classification (NCBI taxonomy): domain Eukaryota; kingdom Metazoa; phylum Chordata; class Mammalia; order Perissodactyla; family Equidae; genus Equus; species Equus caballus. The sequence goes on along the minus strand of NC_091710.1, from coordinate 33,383,358 downwards.
AAGAAAAAAAAAAAGTCTTCTATCTCCACTCCAAGATATATTTAAAATTTACTCATGTTTCTTCTAATAATCTTTACAATTTCATTATTAAGTTTAAATCGTTGAGCCATCTGTAATTTACTTCTATCTATTTTATTTAAAGAATGAAGAGGGATTTCAGCTGTCTTTTTTTCCAACAGGTATCCAGTTGTCCTAAACACCATTTAGCGACGAGTTTATTTCCCCCACTGACTCGTAATGCCACCTTTTCACATCTGCAGGCCGAGTGTGAAGCAGCCCACAGCTGACAGGACTCTGACTCAGGTCCTAGCCTCATGGACGTCTCAGTCAACGATGTGGATGAAAATAAACAAGAGAGCTGATAAATCATTTGGTTGGCTTACAACCAAGAGAATGAATTAAGAGGATGAAACCAGAGATTTAAAAAAAAAAAATCTCAAAAGGCTGGAGCAACAGGAAATGGGTAACAAGATGTCTAATAGGAAAGCAGTTACGACATAGAGGCAGATGCAGTGAAATCAAAGCATCGAATACAGAATGGGAAACGAGACGGAAGCACAGACATGTCAAATCGTCTTTGGAATTTCATGAGCGGCTTTGATTTAAGGCTGTCAAAAAGCTGAAGTGACCTTAGACTGCCTTCAAAGAAGCAAGCCCATATCTTACGCTAGACCACTTCAACAGACAGGAGAGACGAGCCCACGGCCCTGTGGCTCAGGTATCCCACAGTTCCTGGAACATTTACTTCTGTTCTGGACACTGTCCTTTCAGGAGAATATTGACTACATCATTTCCGTGAGGAAGAGAGCAAAAGATAAAGGCATTTAAAACAATGTCACATGGAGAAGGAACGACTTGAGACGTCCATTGTTCACTGCCCCAGTAGACAGTGAAACTCTGGGAGGGGCGAGGCCCAGGCCGCCTTTAGCTGTGTATCTCCCAAACCCGGCACAGTCTCTGAAAGTAACTGGCCCCTAATAAGCAGCTGTTGAACAAAAGTGAACAATGTGGGGGAAAGAACTTGTTTTTAGCTTTCTGACGCAGGTCCCTTACGGCCCCAGGGGAAAGCTCTAGCTGCTCACCCCTAGTTCAGTCCTTCATCATCTCTCCTTCAGACTGTCAGCAAGGACAGCGCTCCCAGCTCCATCTCACCGCCCTCCCGTCCACCTTCCATTGTGCAGCCAGCAGTTATCTTCCTAAAATGCAAATCTCCTTGCCCCAACCTCCCAGATTCAAGTCAACTCCTTGGACACTGCCCGGGCCCTTTGTGATCTGGTCTCTGCCCACTTCTCTAGCCCCTGCCCCTTTAACATAAGCTTCATCATCAAACTTCTCAGTGTCCCGAGCACATGCCATCTCTCCACGGCCTCTGCAAAGCTCCCCTCTCTGTCTGAGATGGCCCCGCCTCTGTCCCTCTCCCAGAACCCCTCCTCTGCCCCCATGTCCAGCAGACTCCAATTCACCCTGTGCAACTGGCTGCCCCTCAGCCTGGAGACCTTGCCCAACACCCTGATCCTGAGAGAACCAACTACCCCTCCTCCATGCTGCCTCAGCGCCCTGTGCGTCATCTTCACGGAGTTATCACACTGAACTACAGCCCACTCGTGGGCATTTCCAGTTCTATATCAGATGTGAGTTCTTTGAAAAATAAGACTGTGTCTTATCTATCTCTCTATTCTCAGTGCCTGGCACACTGGCAGAACCGCTGGATGACTGCGAGTTCAACTAGAGGGGACAGGAAAATATATTCCAGGTCAACATCAGAAAGAAACTTGAACAGAACTATACAAAAATGGAACAGGTTGTCTCTAACGGCGTTGTCCTCAGAGGTGTCCAGAGGCCAGGTGGGAAGGCCAGAGAGGATTCTCAGTGTCCAGCTTGACCAGTGCTCCTCAATCTCTAATGCACAGACCTGGGCACACCTGATTCAGGAGGTTTGGAGTGCGGCCTGAGGTTCTCATTTCTAACAAGTTCCAAGGTGATGCCAAAGCTGGGGTCCAAGGACCACACTTTGAAGATCAGGCAGCTAGATGACCTCGGGGTCCCTCCAACCCTGAGATTTATCCGTGGACACTGATATAAGAGGTGGCCCCACAGCCTTTGCCCTGTGGAACCATTAACTAAGAGTTAATACTTGGGGTTCTTTGATGAGAAATGCCAAGCTGAAAGGCCCAAGGAAGGAAGGACTGGAAAAGCTCCTAAAATAAACTGAAAAGTCCGGCTCCGCAACAAGATTTTCCTGAAGCACTTCCACTAAAAGGGCACTAAGTTATTATTAGGTGTCAGCCACCGTTTGCAGTAAGCTATTTGGTTTTCAGTATGGTTTTTGTTTGACTATTTTAAAACCCGAATCATAGCATAGTGTACAAGTAAAAGAGGAAATCGTCTGGGATCCATCTAAAATTATAGGTTATTAGAGTTAAACGGGATATTGGTGGGGACTATTCTGAGTCCTCTAGACCAATCTTCCCATTTCGCAGGCAAGAAAACTGAGGCCCAAGGTCATCAAAGCTGGCACTGAAGCCAGGTCACCTGGCCTATAGTCTCAGTATACTCTCCTTGCCTTTAAGTCAGCTTAACGTGCAAGTCTAAAGAGAGATACACTTACTTCAGTTTTCAGAAGTAACTCGAATAAAGCATTTAAGAAAACAGTTGATAAAAGAAATCAAACTTAAAAATACATCCTCTCCATAACACTGCTTGATTTCAAAACTTATAAAGCTACAATAATCAAGGTAATGTGAATAGACATATAGATCAATGGGACAGAGCAGAGTTCAGAAACAAACACATCCATGGTCAATTGATTTTTGACAAGAGTCGAGTTAACTCAAAAGGGAAAAGGTAATTTTTTTCAACAGATGGTGCTGAAACAACTGGATATCTGTATGGAAAAAAACAAACCTCAACCCTTATCTCATGGCATACACCAAAAAAACTTGAAATGAATCCTAGACCTAAATGTAAAAGTCAAAATTATAAAACTACAAAAGAAAATTTAGGTGAAAATCTTACTATTGAGATAGCCAATAATAAATAAATAAATAGCACTAACTAGAAAAAAATAAATAAATAGAACTGATACACTGAAATTTTAAACTATTGCTCTTCAAAAGTCACTGTTTTAAGAAAATGAAAAGGCAAGCCATCACTTGGGGCAAAATCTTTATAATACATACATATCTGGCAAAAGATTTGTATCCAGAATATATAAAAAGTCTTACAACTCAATAATAAGAAGGAAAGCAACCCAATTAAAAAATGGGCAAAAGATTTGAACAGACACTCTACACACACAAAAACATATATAGGAATGGTAAATAAGCACACACACAAAGATGCTCCTCATTAGTTATCAGGCAAATGCAAACCGAAACTATACTAAGATAATACAACACAGCCAGTAGAAGGGCTAAAATTTAAAAAAATGACAAGGCCAAGTATTAGAACAACAAGAATTTTCGTACATTATTGGTAGGAATGTAATGGCATGACCGCTTTGGAAAAGTCTGGCAGTTCTATAAAGTTAGACATGTACTTATCATATAACCCAATAATTCTAATCTTAGAGAAACAACAATACATGCCTACACAGAGACTTACACGTGAATGCTTACAGTGGCTGTATTCACAATAGCTAAAAAGTGGAAATGATCCAAATGTCCCCCATGAAGGGACTGAATATAGAGTGTTATTCCATAAAATGGAATAGTACTCAGCAATAAAAAGGAACAAACTACTAACACAGGTAACAACATGAATAAATCTCAAAAGCATTGTGCTGAGTAAAAGAAGCTAGACCTGTGGTCCCCAAACTGTGCACAAAGTCACCCCAGGGTACCACAGTGACCTCACAGGCATACTCCAGGATGTCTTAAATTTTTGATGGAAACATAGCAACAACTACAGGACACCAGACCAAGTACTTCTACTGAGTTCTCAGGACCGAATGGAACTGTTAGGTATTTCTTTTGACTTATGGCCCCAGAAAAATAAATTACTGATTCTCTCTAAAGGTGTTATAAGCTGAGAAAGTTTGGTAACCTCTGAGCCAGACTCAAGGGGTACATACTATATGATTCCATTTATGTGAATTCCAGAACAGGCAAACCTAATCTACAGTGACAGAAAGCAGATCAATGGTTGTTTGGGAAGGTGAGGATTGAGGCACCTTTTGGGAAGATGGAAAAGTTCCATATCTTGATGGGGATGGTGGTTGCATGTCAAAACTCATGGAATTTATCATACACTTAAAATAGGTACATTTTGACTGTATGTAAATTAGACCTCAATAAAGTTTATTTTAAAATAAACTACCCCTAAAATTTTAAAACATACATTTAAAAATATATCTTCTTGGGGCCGGCCCTATGGCTTGTGGTTGAGTTTAGTGAGCTACACTTTGGCGGCCCAGGTTCAGTTCCTGGGCGTGGACATACACCACTTATTGGTGGCCACACTGTGGTGGCAACTCATATACAAAACAGAAGATGACTGGCACAGATGTTAGCTCAGGGAAAATCTTCCTCAACAAAAAGAGGAAGATTGGCAACAGGTGTTAGCTCAGGGCCAATCTTCCTCAGCAAAAAGAAAAATATACATATATATACATATATCTTCTCTCATGGGCTGTGAGCACCTTTCCAAGATGACAAGCACCTCATAGCAGGAACTGTGCAACAGCCATCCCAGTAGCTGCCCTCATAGGGCCTTGTAAAGCCACACTGCTCACACTTGGGAAACATTTGCCCATTAATTCTCCAATTTTCCTCACAATGAAGATGTTTCCACAAGGAAATGAAAGCTAAAACTGAATTTCAACCATAATTATCTTTTTATGAGAACAAATTTTTATTTCAGGAATTTAATTTTTGCATTTATAAATATTTATAAAGCTTTTATCTCTTACTCCCTCATGATTCTAATCACTGAATAAGGTTTCAAATTAAAATTTTAAAAGATCATTTAACCCTCTAAGAATATTTGAGACCCGAATAATACCATGTAGAAGAGGCAACATTCGGAGCCAGCTCTCAGTAACCACGTGTGGAGAGTAAACTTTTCATGGCCCCCTGCAATTATTTAGAACAGCGATCAGTAAAATAGGGCCCACTGCCTGCTCTTGTAAATAAAGTTTTATTGAAATACGACAGCCACGGCCAATCCTTACACAGTATCCACAGCTACTTTCCAGGCTGGCAGGTTGCTTTCCAACTCTACTACAATGGCAGAGTTGGGTAGTTGCCAGAGAAACTCTATGATCTGCAAAGGTAAAAATATTTACTATCTAGCCCTTTACAGAAAAAGTTTGCTTCAGAAAAATGAAGGATTTCTTTTTAAACATAACTAAACAATTACATGCAAGCTGTGATTCAGGAGGACATTTTATCATTTCAAATGCAAATTTCAGGCTACTCTGTTGTTTCCAACAAAATATGTAGCTTGAGTAGTGCCAGGGTCTGGATTGTGTCCTACTCAAAAAATCTACTTCTGTGGGTTGTTTCAAGTTGTAATTACCAATGGCTCTAAACTTCTTCAACAAAGTACCCAGTTTTCCATTTTAAACACTTCCTAGATGGATGGATCCATATACACATGAATTCAAGGTCTTTATGCACAGTACTAATTCAGTAGAGAACAAATGAAGTGGAGATGACTTCTTTGGTCTCCCTTCTTCTTACACGGGTCTGGAAAATCTGATTCCTTTCCATCTCTGAATCTTATTACTTTTCTGTAAGTGAACCAACCTTTCTTCTTTTCTCTTTTGTCTCCACAGTAATAGTCATCTTGTTGTTTATTTAAACTAGCTCTTTGCATATGTATGAGTCTCATCCTCTTCCTCTAATGTAGAAACTAAAGCATAGTTCCACACAAAAAATTTTTAGGTATTTTTGTACAAGTTGAACTGGGTTAGAGAGAGCAATGAGAGAACAGTGGCTTTCCGGTTTGGCAAAATATAACTAAGCTCTGTGTCTACAAATACTCATTTAGCATTTTGAAATAGGAACTGTGATCAATTTGTAATCAGCAACTAGATGTTCTTATTACTGCAGTTCTTAAATGATGGTACAAATGCTCTGCTACATTGAGCAAGCTCTTTATATATTCTTGAAACAGATGACCAAATAAGATATCCTGCCAGGCTTTCATGACAAAAGATTTTAAAAAGGAATGAAGCAAAAGACTTGATTTTCTCTAAAGAAGACATACAAATGGCTATTAACCTCATAGAATGACGCTCAACAGCACTAATCATGAAGGAAATGCAAATCAAAATCACAATAGGATACCACTTCTTACCCATTAGGGTAGCTATTATCAAAAAAAAAACCCCAGAAAACAAGGGTTGGCAAAGATGTGGAGAAATTGGAACCCTTGTGCCCTTGGTGGGAATGCAAAATGTTGCAGCCGCTGTGGGAAACAGTATGGCAGTTCCTTAAAAAATTAAAAATAGAATTACTGTATAACCCAGCAATTTCACCTCTGTCTATATTCTAAAAAGGATGAAAAGCAGGGTCTCAAATAATTATTTCTACATCCATGTTCATAGCAGCATTAATCCCAATAGCTAAAATGTGGAAGAAACTCAAGTGTCCATTGACAGATGAATGGATAAGCAAAATGTGGTATATACATACAAAGAATATTACTCAGCTCTAAAAAGGAAGGAAATTCTGACATATGCTACAACATGGATGAACCTTGAGGATATTATTGCGAAGTGAAATAAGGCAGAAAAATACTGTATGATTCCACTAACAGGAAGTAACCAGAGTAGTCAAATTCATAGGGACAGAAAGTAGAATGGCGGTTGCCAGGACGTGGGGTGGGGAGAATGAGTTATTGTTTACTGGTACAGAGTTTCAGTTTTGCAAGATAAGAGTTCTAGAAATGAATGGTGGTGATGGTTGCACAACAATATGAATGTACTTAATACCACTGAAATGTACGCTTAAAAATGGTTAAAATGATAAACATTATGTATATTTTATGACAATTTTAAAAATGAAAAAAAAGTAACACAGCAAAGGATTCACATCCAGAGTACACGCAGAACTCTTAGAATTCAATAATAAGAACACAAATGACCTAATAGAAAATGTACAAAAGGTCTGAATGGACATTGTACAAAAAAGATGTGAATAGCCAATAAACACATGAAAAGATGCTCAACGTCACTAGTCACCAAGAAACTGCAAATTATAATCATACATGCACCGGCGCCAACCCTGTGGCCGAGGGGTTAAGTTCACTCACTCCACTTTGGTGGCCTGGGGTTCACGGGACCTACACGTCGCTCATCAAGCCATGCTGTGGCGGCATCCCACACAAAAGAACCAGAATGACTTACAACTAGGATATACAACTATGTACTGGGGCTTTGGAGAGGGGGAAAAAAAAGAGGAAGATTGGCAACAGATGTTAGCTCAGGGCCACTCTTCCTCCAAAATCAAAACCCAAAAAAACCGTACATCTACCAAAATGGCTAAAAATAAAAAGATAATACTCCAATGTAGCTGGAACTCTCATACATTGCTAGTGTGAATATAAAACTGTGCAACCACTTTGGAAAACAGCTTGACAGTTTCTTATAATCAGTTAAACATATACTTTCTATAGAATCCAGCAATTCCACTCCTGGACATTTACCTGAGAGAAATAAAAACATATGTCCAACACACAAAGCCTTGCACATGACTGTTCATAACAACTTTATTTACAATATAAACTGAAAACAACCTAAATGTCTATCAGCAGGTGAATGGATAAGCAAAATATAGTACAGTCATATAATAGAAGGTACTCAGCAATAAAAAGGACCACCTACCACATGCAATAACATGGATGAATCTCAAAGAGGTCACACTGAGGGAACAGGCCAGACAAGAGACGATCCTTCATGATTCCATTTATATGAAACTCCAGAAAATGCAAATGTAATGTATGGGGACAAAAGGCACAGCAGTGGTTGCAGAGACTGGCATGAGAAGGACTGACGGAAAAGGAAGGGGCAGAAAGGAACTTTGGGGAGTCTCGACTGTAGTGGTGATTAGACACATGTATGAATTCGTCACAACTCATCGAACAGTACATTTAAAACAGTATGCTTTATTTTATGTAAATTGTGTACATCAATAATTTTCTTTTAATTATCCTGCTGGGCTTTCAAATCAAAAAATTTAAAAAGCAAAGCAGGAAGCCTGTCCCTTTCCCCCTCCACACCCTACCCTTTCTAACAAATCTCACACTAAAATTCCACTTAGCATCTCCAGCTTTCTCTTTCCCCTTCCAGAGCACCAGTCATTTTCATATTTAGAGGACGTGCTCTCTCTGGTCTAACACAAGGCAAATTAAGCAAATGACTGTATTATATTATATAGACACAGGGTTGTCTGATGCTTAACTCTACGCACGTGAAAGAGACTTTAACTCAATTGTCAGTCGCTACTTTGCAAACACAAAGGCTATGAAGAAATGAGAATAATATCGACAAACTAGAGCACTAAACTTTATGAGATCAATAAGTCCATTTCCTACAGGAACTATCTATCCTGGGTACTAATTACTGTTACAATTTCTCGTTTTGAGAAAATCAAACCCGGGAAAAGACAGAATAAAAAGTAATAAGGATTTTAAGATTGCAAGATTTGATGCAAAAATTAACTGTGAATGAGAAAATAAATAAAGCTGTTTCTTCTCAAGTCTCGTTTAGTAATTTAAAGATAACATTTTTGCTTCAATTGTGAAGAAAATGTGATATCTATGCAGAAGCCCTGTCAAGCTGTAAAGTGCTGTACTCTTGAAAGCTGTCATTATCAATGAGCCACACTGTCCCTTTAACATGGAGTATTAGTCAGGATTCTCCAGAGAAACAGAACTAACAGGAGAGAGAGCGAGAGAGCGATTATATACGTAAAATATATTATTTACATATATGTAAAATGAGATTTACTATAAGGAATTGACTCACACAATTATGGAAGCTGAGAATTCCCATGATCTGCCATCTACCACATGGAGCCCCAGGACAGCTGGTGGTGTGGTCCACAGGCCTGAGAGCCAAGAGCCAAGGGTATAGATTCCAGTCCAAGACTGAAGGCCTGGGGATCAGGAGCACAGGAGGCAGAAGCTCAAGGTCCCAGCTGAGCAGTAGAGAGAGTAAATTCCCCCTTCGTCTGCTTTTTGTTCTATTCAGACCCTCAAGGGACTGGATGATGCCCATCCACATTGGGGAGGGCCACCTGCTTCAGTCCGTTCACCAATTCAAAGGCTAATCTCTTCCAGAAACACCCTCACAGACACACCCAGAAATAATGCTTCATCTGCTCTCTGGGCATCCCTTGGCCCAGTCAAGCTGACACATAAAATTAACCATCACACATGGCATCGGAGAGAGAACACTGACCCAGAAATCAGATATCCTAGTTCTGGTCCCAACTCTACAGATTATGAGCTAAGTGACCCTGGGCAAATAACCACTTGTCCTGAGCCTCTGTCTTCTTGTAGGCCAGCAATCCACACCCTCCTCATCTCAGAAGTGTACTGTGTCTGGATGTCTGGATGCACTCTAGTGTACGATTAGTTCTAGCAGACAGGCAAAAGAACATATATACTTGTTCAGGGTAACTCAGTGTGTTTAAAGGATTATTAACCACCACAACATATATCCAAACCCCAACTGTCCCAACTCTCCCGTGAACAGAGACCCCAGGGATGTAACAAGGTGGTTCAGGCGCCCCTGCCTTGCCCTGTCCAAACCTCCAGGACTCAGCAGCTGTGACATTGCCAGTCACAACACCACCAAACACGTCACACTACTCATGAGAGCAAAGTGTCCTCCCAAGGTTTTAAGGCACAATCCTTTTTAATGGACGATCATTTCTTAAACATTCCTTTAGGGACAATTCCATTAGCTAGATGCTCCCTTAGACTCCCTGACCCCCAAGGCCCTCTCACTGCTCTTCAAAGATACTGTACTTCTGTCCGCTCAGAAGTCCGATTGAGTGGCAGGCCTTGCCTTGTGTTATAAGCATACTCCTAACAAAGATGGTGTAAAAGGTAACACTTTTAAAAGTCCTAAAGGAAATTGTTGTTCTATTATAAATCCTTTTGTAAAACGATCCACTTCTTTTTTCTTTTTTGAGGAAGATTAGCCCTGAGCCAATCCTCCTCTTTTTGCTGAGGAAGATTGGCCCTGAGCTAACATCCATGCCCATCTTGCTCTACTTTATACGTGGGACGCCTACCACAGCATGGCTTTTGTCAAGTGGTGCCATGTCCGCACCCAGGATCTGAACTGATGAACCCCAGGCCACCGAGAAGTGGAATGTGTGAACTTAACCCCTGGGCCACCAGCGGGCCCCGATCCACTTCTTATACAAAAGTGTATTTTCCTACTGGGTTTTAATTAAGCAAGGCATAAAAACTTCAGTAAAAAATAATCAGGGCCTGATCCTACAGCAAAAGAATGAAGTGAAGGGCAAAGCAATCTGAGAGGCTGCATGTAAATAGGCTTTTCCTTTTGAATGAGCTGATCTAAGTAATCGGTAAACCTGCCTGACGTAGGTTTTAAAGGGAAGCCTTGGAAGAAGATGACCCACCCCTCCATACTTTTTGAGAGGCTATCATTTTAGAGACCTAATTTTTGATGTTAACACTTCCTCAGACCACAATAAATCATTCAACTTCAAAATGACTTGGGAGACACATGTAAATCCTACTAGAAGTCCATCTCTTAGAGCCTTGCTACCAAGTGTGGTCTGGACCAGCAGCGCCAGCAGCACCTGGGAGCTTGTGAGGAATGCAGAAGCTCAGGGCTGGCCCCAGACCTCCTGGATGAGCATCACGCATTTGAACAAGATTTGCAGGTGGTTGTGTGCACGTTCAAGTTGAGAAGCACTGCTTTAATCCTGGTTACTACGTGCACTGTCTCAAAGAAATCCCAGGATGCTGCCTTGTATTTCTTCCCAACTGTGATTCAGGACATACGGATACTCATATTCCATATTCTGTCTCAATTTCTCTCTTGTGTTTTGGCAATTTTGATTTGCAAATTAGCATGATTTGAACCAATATGAGAACAAGAAAGTAGGCATCTGTTTTGCATGTAAGAATGTGAGGGGGGGGCCCTTCGTGTGAGAGAAAGACAAACAAAAAGAAAGGTGGATAGGTACAGGATGGACAAGCAAGGCAGGGGAGAGGAGGAGGAGACAGAAAGGAGTGTAGAGGTGGGGTCACTCTCCCTTGTACCTCACCTTGTGCGCCCTCCCCATAAACACTAGTAAATTCATCCATATCTTACAGGCTGTAAATCAAAGACTAGCATTTCTCTTAAATTTAGCTCTTAGACTAAGGTCAGTGATAATAAACCAAAAATGGAAAAAGTTGGAAACTGAAGAATTCTCTGACATATCATTATCTGGGGCAGAATTACCTGCCTAAACAGGACAAAATATAAATAGAAGAAATCTATTTTATAAATGATTATAGGATCAATTTAATATGATTACAAATGCTCTCCTCTGGGACTCTAACTGTATGGATGTCATGCTGAAAGACATGGAGATACAGACTCTTATCATCTGGAAAAGCCTGACAGGTGGAGAGGAAAAGAACTCCGGACTGCAGTGTCAGCCCTTCCCCTGACTGGCAAGGAAACCCTGGGCAGAATCAGTCAGTCTCACCTCTGTCATTCAAACAAATAAGAGAAATCAGACTAGAGAGTTTGCAAAGGTTCCTCCACTCCAGCTGAGGAAAATGATATGACTCTAAGTTCCAATATTGTCCCAATATTACTACTTCTTTTAAAAATGGGGAAAATAGGGGGCCGGTCCAGTGGCATAGTGGTTAAGTTTGCATGCTCCACTTTGGTGGCCCAGGGTTCACAGGTTTGGATCCCAGGTGTGGACCTACATACCGCTTATCAAGCCATGCTGTCGTGGTGTCCCACATACAAAGTAGAGGAAGATGGGCACGGACGCTAGCTCAGGGCCAATCTTCCACACCAACAATAAGGGTGGGTGGAAGGAATAACACACAAATGTTCTCACCAGATGCAGGATTCAAATGTGTTACTTGTTCAGTTTAGGAAACAGGACAGCCGTCTTCAAAATATGATTCCATTTATACTTAACCAGGTTTCTTTACAAAAATACACATAAAATATGCATGGGCACATACATAACTCCTGTCCTTGTTTAAAATTAGCATGACTCTTGCACCAGCTTCTTATCTGAAAAGATCTAAAACTACACAATTAAGATGCTATAATTCTGCAGAGGCAGGCTGGCTCCCATTCACTTCCTCTGTCATAAACCAGGAGGCTGGTGCAAGGTCAGAGCTTGGCTTCAGATGCCTCCTTCTCAGATAATCCCACGCACTACCCATTGCTCCCATTGCCCTGACTCTCCTTATACTTACTCAAAGCTAAAATTCTATATTTGCATACTGGATTACTGACCACCAGCACCCCACAGACATACCCAACTGGATTTTCAACCCCTGGACAGCAGGGGTGCTGCCTGTCACTGCTGCATCCCCAGCCCCTCAAACAGCGCCTGACACATCGGGGTGCTCCATAAACACTGCTACATAAGTAAATTTAAGTTCTAATACTGGTCACTTGGGTTGTTGCTTTATTTTTAAAAGAAGGCCTAAATACTATTAGCATAACAAAGAACTCTTGGGTAAGTTATGAACAACAAAAGATGAAGATAGAAGAAAAAAAGAACTCATTTAGAATAAGAGGAGAACCATGAGGACATTCAAAATAGACTAAGCTATAACCTCCCTCGTTATTTTGAATGCAGATATGTTCCCTTCCCCTTAGATTTAAACTGGCCTGCTTTCATCGATATGCAAAGAAAATAAAGTGGATTTTTTTTTTTTTTTTTACATTCTGCTTCAGTTGCCATTTTCTCTCAGCTGAACAAATAATGGAGTTTTCCAGGTTAATTCATATAAAAGTCAGAAACAATTCTATAAAAAAAGGAAAAAGCTACTTTCACAGTGAATCCCAATATCAGCAAGATTATAGGTGATCTGTCTGTGACACACCAGAAAATCCATATTCCTTTTTAGTAATATTAGCCCCATCACACAGCATGTCAGGTAGCAAAGTCCAACCTGGGTGCACACCCAGTTACAGCCAGACGCTGGAACAAAGGGTCGTAAATGGTATCTGTGAGGCTGTCTGGAAAAGGCTGTCAATTAGAAGGCTACAGTTTAATTAAACTGCCTTTTATCAGGCCCTCCTGCTGGGGCCCATATCATGCTCCTGAGGATGCTTTTTCCTAACCAGCCTTTTCTGGTCTTTATCCTGAATTTTCCTTTCCTTGACTTAATGATTCCATATCTTAAGCTTAGTGTTGTCCTGAGATTTATTAATAAAAGCATACTTATCCCTATGGAAAAGCATGGGGAAGATGGAATGAGACAATAACAGCTTTTAATAACTACCATAATAAAAATCTAAACAGTTCCCATACTCAGCCTTTGATTTTCCTCCCAAAATCTCCTCCTCTCCCTGTCTTTTCCAGCTCAATAAAACGGCAAGCCCATCATTCTGGATGCTCAGGCCAAAAACCTTTAGGTCACTCTATTTATTTCTCTCTCTTATAACCCAGAGCTAGTCCATGAACCCTCTAGCTTTATCTTCCCAACAGACCCAGAATATGACCACTTCTCACCAGCTCCACTGCTCGTACGCTCGTCCATGGTACCATCATTTCTTGCCTAGACTACTGCACAAGTCCTACCTCACCACCCTGCTTTCTTCGTTCCCTATTCACCACACACCCTCCGGAGTCTTTTAAAAATATTTAATTTAGGGCTGGTCCGGTGGTGCAGTGGTTAAGTTCCCACGTTCTGCTTTGGTGGCCAGGGGTTCCTGGGTGCAGACCTAGCAGGCTTGTCAAGCCATGCTGTGGCAGGCGTCCCACATATAAAGTAGAGGAAGATAGGCACGGATGTTAACTCAGAGCCAGTCTTCCTCAGCAAAAAGAGGAGGATTGGCGGAAGATGTTAGCTCAGGGCTATGCTTCCTCAAAAAAAAAAAAATTAATTTAAAATTTTCTGAGCTCAAAAATCTCATTAGCTTTCCAATTCTCATAGAGTTAGTGAGATTACAAGTGATAATTTTCTTCTTTCATGTGTTGACAATAAACATATTTTACTGTCCCTAGAAGCGACAACTACAAGGTTTTTGGTTTTTGTTTCCAATAAATTCGTTAGAAACATCTTGAGAGATGAAGATTCTCAGAAGTAGATAGAATTTACTTCAATTATAGGAAAAAAAGATGAAATAGAATAGGAATTGATTACTGATAAGACAGCTGGTGGTTATATGCTAAGAAATAAGAATAACCTATATTTAAAATTTTCACGTATTAACTACCTGAATGAGGACACTTCATTGCATATGTATAAACCAATTCTGCAGTAAATTCCCTGCACATCCCAGACCTTCAGAAAATGTGTGCTGACTAAAATTCTGCCTTATCATAAATGGTGAAAGGACTATTTTCATCCCCAACCACTGCAAACAGCAGGCATCTACACTCAAATTGCCTTTGATGGCACAGCCCACTTAGTATAACCAATATTCGGCGTGTAGCTGAATAACCTCAACTTCCTGCCACATTTGTGCTTAAAAAATCTGCAGACACTGAGAGGGATGTATACTTGGCATGGCAAAAACAGGTAAGATATAAAGCAGTCTACAAACATCCCCTCCAATTTGGGGATATTTCCTCCCATCCTATAACAAAAGGTGAGAAAAAACAAAGCACAACCTAGACCCCAACATAACAGGATTGCTGGGAAATTCATCCGGGCAGCGGCCACTGTTTTCTGAATGGATGGGATGGGCTGCACTAGCCAATCCCTCCGCTTTCATCCCTGTTAGCAGGGCCCAGAGGGTGTCCCACCTGACCCCAAGAGGCTTGAAATGGCTACTTGTGCCCTTCTGTAGTCTTATCTTTAATCATTTCCAGCACATTTATCATAACAGCACTCCTCCTATTCTTCAAAGAAAGGATTACGCCCAATTTACACACGGCGGAACACGTGCTAGTCATTTTGAAGGAAGGACTCTATGCTCCGTGTTATAAAGAGCCAGCCGGGCTTCAAAATGAAGAAAAGGCATCTAATTTCATTTCCTTCTCCATCTCAAGCAAAGGACTAAAAGGAAAAACCATTCAGATAAAGGGACACAAATATAAGAGCAAACGGAATTCCTGGGGAGTCAAGCCTCCTCCTCACTAACCCTGAAACTGAAATATTAAAACGCTTCATGAGATGAAGACAAGCCCTCTGACTAATAACAGAGCTGGATAATTATTTTTAAACAATAAGTAAAATATGCAACAGAGAACTGAGAAAGCTTTTTGTCCTTACATTAGGACTTTTTTTTTAAAAAAGCAAACAAAATGAAAAATGCAGGCTACTGTAGCGAGCTACAGCCCACAGGCTTCTTGACGCAGAACTAAATGTCCACAGAACCACTTTTAGCAAACACAGTGCAATGTGGGCTCCACACACAGAAGTGGTTTGGAAAAAAGATGTTCAATCAAACAATCTTTTTTTTTTCTTTTTTTCTCTAAAAGTGACAGGGAGATTTACTTCTGATTTCAAGCCACTGTTATACTTACTTTTCTCTTAAATTGCTACCTGGCTGAATTTATCATTTCCCCCAGATAGCATGGTAAAGATACACAGCTGAAAGTATGGTATAGCACTCTGAAACAATTAACTCTGAAAATCAACGGTTCGCTGATTTTTATTCCTTCATCCACCGGCATATGGATGTGAGTATGTGGGTATATATACACACAGATGTATACACATATTCTACGTCAGTAATATTCATTATTAGAATGATACAGTAATATAATACATAGTAATACATATTACTATACAGTAATATATAGTATACATATTACTATATAGTAATATTTTAGATATCTATGTCTGTTACTATACAGTAATATTTTATATATCTATGTCTGTAAGGAGAATGTGGGGTTATTACAGAAATATTTACCCAGCCGCATATTCATACCTTCATGGTTCTCTCTGAATTCAGTCCAAGCCTGGCACCAACAGAGCCTCCAGTGGGCTGAAAATGCATCTGTGTCTCCTAGACACGATGTGAGCAGCCTAAGTGGCGCTTTATTGTGGTCAAGGGAAGCATGCTTTTGTATAAATCTACGATTTCTTTCTCTAAACGGCAGACAGGTAGGAGTAGATCAGCTTTACTATCCAGCAAGGGCAGAAGTTATCTGCTTTCCTCTTCTCGCAAAGAAAACCAAACCCTGGGGGAAAGTTTTAGCCAAAGCCCTGATTGCCTGATGCGACCCGGAGAAAATTCCATTTTGAGAAAGTGTACTTTCTTTAAATACCCTGAGACAGAAAGCACCAGGTTTCTGAAGAAGCCACTAGACTTTCTCAGGATGGTAGAAACTTTTAGAAAAGCAAAAGAAATTAAATTACTTAAACCTAACAGTTTGAAATCCATACCTGGAGCAACACTGATAACTAACACTAGGTCTATTCTGTTGCAGATAATTTTATATGATTCATCTATTCTTGACCAGTTTTGAGGCTACCAGAACTAAAAATCAGATTGTAAACTTTTAGATCCAGTGGCAACTGCCAGCTATTCGACTAGTTAGCACTTATAAACTATTAACGCTCAACTATACCCCTGGGTAAATATTAATAGTCACTTAAATTCTCTTTGCTTACATGAAACACAAATAGCTTAACATGAATGCAACAACAGATACTAATAACTTCTTACTCTTTGTAAAATGTTAATAGCAAGAGTAGCTCTTGCTGATACTCAGCCTGAAAATACTTCCCATATTAGAGAGGTAGACAGTGACGCTGATATTTTGCTAATAGCGTATTTCCAAATGACAGCAGAATTTTTTAACTGGAAGAGACTTTAGAAATCACTTAATCCAGGCCCTCATTTTAAAGATTAGGAGACAGGGGGCCGGCCTGGTGGCGCAGCGGTTAAGTTCGCACGTTCTGCTTCTCAGCGGCCCGGGGTTCGCCGGTTCAGATCCTGGTGCGGACATCGCACCACTTGGCAAAAGCCACGCTGTGGTAGGCGTCCCACGTATAAAACAGAGGAAGATGGGCACGGATGTTAGCTCAGGGCTGGTCTTCCTCAGCAAAAAGAGGAGGATTGGCAGTAGTTAGCTCAGGGCTAATCTTCCTCAAAAAAAACAAGATTAGGAGACAGGACCAGAGAGTTGAGATGCCCAAAGTCACAGAGTTTCTTAGTAGAAATATCAGAAGACCCTGAATACCCAGACTACCACCCTACACACCAACCCAGCTAACCCTCCACCACTCATGTAATCCCAACAGAACTCTCCTTTTTCCTCGTCTGTCTCCAAACTAGCCACTCTCTCCTCCAGCGGGGGCCATCTACCCCCCAAAAGCCCCATCAATGGTTTTACAACCCCTGGAACTAATCACCTACAGCCCATCAGCTTTTCCTTAGAGAAAACCTCTTCTACTTCGTAAGCCAGAAGGCTGACCCAGGGTTATGTATGTAAGTTTCCCCCAAGGGCTTAGGAGAAAATTCCAGAGCTAGGTGAATTACAGAAAATTAAAAGTACAAAGTTTGCTTTCCCTTTTTATGACACTTTGGTTGTTTTCAGGAAGACCAACTCTATCAACGAGAATCGACACTTTTCATTTGTGCTAAGATTTCGTCTTGGGTGTCTGATTCATGGGAACTAGATTTTGTTGTCTGATCCCAAATATTGCTATTTAGTATTCTTCCAGTACTTGACATTTGCAAAGTTTCTGTCATTTAAATAAGTACCACACTGGCGAGTGAGGAGGGCACTGGGCCTCCTGCGGACGTGATGAACGGTCCGAAAACAATAGCTGCACAAATGCATGAATAAGTGTGGGAGAACACTCTTAAAGTGAGGTATAGACACCACAGAGCAGCCTCCGCACACTCTCTGTACAGACATGCTATCTCAACAAGATGACTAACTCGCTTGGCAGTTTAACCAAATTTGTCGTATCATGTCGCGCTATAAAATGGAGTTTCAATGAGTTGTTCAATAACCAGGGAACAGAACATTTCAAGTACTTTTCTACTGTTGCAAAACAGAATTGGAAACGAGACTCTATTCTTTAATATTACACCCCTTCCTCTTGCCTTATTTTTCTCTTTCCATTCACTAAGTAACACATTAACCAAAGAATGCCCTCAGAATAAAAACAAATACAGGAAGTTAATCTCAGCAAAACACTAGCAGTAATGTTAAACCAAGGTAAATGGAAAATAGGAAGTTTCGATGCTTCCCATAAAAAGAGGTTTTCTGGAACATGAGACTTCAAGAACAATCATCATGGCCTCCATTCTCAGTAGGTCCTCATGGAGAGAGAGAAAATCATTTCTCTGGGCGCAGCTGAAGTGTAAGTGTAAATTCCGGGTCACCAGGCACATCCCTGCCGAGGACTGAATGCTCCTCAGAAACACCTCCACAGAGCCCGGTTTCAGAGGTGCAGGGAGTCGGGTGGGACACCAGCTTCCTCCATGGAGAGCTGGCTCCAGCACCAGGCCAGCCACCCCCACACCAGTCTGCCTTCCTCAGGGAGCTGAGGTTTCGGCAGCACCTGGCATGTTACACGTGTCCTTAGCATGACCACTGAAACCTACCAGACAAGGTCTTACAGCTATCGTCTGCTGGTTTCAGTGGCTTCAAAACCAATGAGAGCGTTTTGTTTCTTTGCAAATTCTGTGTTCTTAGGACACCATCGCCCTTCATTAAGGCTGAGGTTCCAACTTCTGTGGCCATTTGGCACCGATGCTTTTAATAACCGTCCAGTGATTTGGTTCTCAAGTCTAGAGAAAAAGCGTGCTATTTTTGCTTTTCCTAATAGGGTACAGCCAGCAGAGCACAGCCCGCCCCGGAGAGCTCTAATTTGGCTGACATCAGAACAAAGTCTGTTCAACTGTTTCTTATATTAGGCTATCATTGTTTTTAGCCCTAATGAGTCAACTTTACATTCTGGGAGAAGGACATGAGTCCTCACTTCCAAATACTTCAGGTCAGAACTGTTTACATTTCCACAAAAATATTTATACCCAGACCTATTTCAGAATCTTACTTTGTGGATGGGAAGATGGCCTAAAAAAACCGGTAGAATCCAAAGGAGGCGGGAGGTCCTGATTCTATTCTGAGCAGCAGCAACTGCCTGCCCCAGCCGGTGTCTCTGCCCTGGAGTCCCCCGGCTTCAGCCCTGCCTGCTCCACTCTCTCCCACCAGAAAAACGCGGATTTACCATCCACTCACGCTCATGTAGTTATACTGTGTATATACACCCACCCACACGTACACACCCACGCACTCCACAAAAAACCAAAGACATAATACCGCACGTCGTCAGAGCTTGCTCTGACGCTCTCTCCCTCTAGCTCAACATATGACAGCTCCCTGTCCTGCCCGCCCCGGCCCAGCTGTCAGGAAGGAAGGGGAGCACAGGAGAGCTGTACTGAGAGGAAGAGAAAGGGTGGGAATCGAGAAGGGGGCCAGTACCTGACAACCACAGTTCCATAATCGCAGACAACTAGTTTATTAGGTAGAATGCACCATCTCCCAAGATGGCTGCTTATTAACACAGAATGTCTGGATTCAGAGTACCTGGCTCAGAGAGGGCAAGAAGCACTAGCAAACCCATTAATTCCCGTCCTCGCTACACGTTCCTATTGTAAAGGCTATCTTGCTGTGGGAGAGACAGTCCGTCTTCACTAATACAGTGGGTGAGAAAGGGCACTTACTCCTGCTTGCAGTTCCCATCCTACATTTCACAGAAGAGCCCAAGTCCACTGAATGCCTTGATTTGCCTTAGTTGGGGTCACATTATAGAATTATATCTATTTTGGTTCAAAAAAATATGTTTCTAAGTAATGGACATAATATAGGGTTGGCAGATTTAGCAAAGAAAAATACAAGATTACCAATTAAATCTGAATATTGCATGGGATGTGTTTATACTAAAAAATTGTTGCTTACCTAAAATTCAAATTTAGCAATATACGTATACATGGGACATACTTAAAATAAAACTTAGTTGTTGTTCATCTGAAATTCAAATGTAACTGAGCATCCTGTATTTTACCTGGCAACCCTAACACTGTACCAGGACCTGGGAGAACAAAGATGAGTAAGACATGGCCTCTGACCCCAGGAGCTCCCTGGTGAGACGCAGACCTGAACAGGAACAGTACGGGTTAGAGAAGAGGACTAGAGATCCTTATCAAGTGCTTTCAGAAACACAGGCAAAGGAGCCATTATATCCTAATTTAGCACACCAACATCCCTATGCTTCATAATGAAGATAAACATTATAGATTTTTTTATTCCAGAATTCTCTATATTCTACAGAGTCAAAACCCTGATTCGTGAACTTGCTAAGTGTTCTAAATGTTCTTCCTTGACAGGACATCATCCATCATTCTCTCTTCAGGAGCAACATCCACAGCTTAAGAGGTAAACCCCAAGCTAGGCTGAAGTTCCCGAAACTTCCAGGAGTTGCCTTAACCGGGACCTATGATGGTAACCTCACGAGAGCCCACGTGAAAGCAGGGAGCACGTGGCTTATGTGCAGGGGATGCTCAGTCGGGGTCATCTGGATAAGAAAAGTGAACTTTACTAACGCCACACACCTTCACCTGTAAACCAAACACCTGAACGATTGCGGAGAACACTCAGTACACTTTCTGCCATTTCTGCATCGGAAGCAAGTTACTGTCAAGATAATCTGGGGGGAGTCGGAGAAGGCCGACCACAAAACAGATTCAAAGAGACAAAATAGAAAACATGCTGAATCGTTTACAACGTCAAATAATCTTCGTCACTTGCGATCTGAGAGCTGGCACAGCCTGAGAGTTCGCCTCGTCAGATACTTCGAGTGCAGCCTTTACCAATTCTGCTGAGATGAGGGACTCCCCTCACACTGCTCATGGGCCAGCTCTGAAAGTAAGATTTTGGGCCCATATTTGGAAAACTAACTCTCCTTTTATATCTCGAGCTCTTTTTTGCATCAGCGGCCAAGGGAGCTGGGTAGGGCACCCAGAGACTGGCCAGGTGGGGTCAGGCAAGGACAGTGCCAGACAGAGCTGCCCAGGCTCACATTATTCTTTTCGTGGTGCTAGGGCAGGCGTGATCTGCACAGCCTGGCACAGAAGTCACCTGAACCTTCTCATGAAGAGCTGCCTCATTTCCCCTTGATTTCGAGATCACAGGAGAGAAAGCAAAAGGGAGGCAGGGAGAAAAGGAAGCTAAGAAATAGGTGGTGTGTAACTATTTCCTGCTGGAATTGCCTCAGACCACAGGAAAGAGGGCATGATGATTAGGTGGGAAATCTAGAACATAATTTATATCAAAGACAATAATTCAAAGACTTAAAATTGCATAATTAGCTTAATATTATTTTACTTACAAGGTCTCATATTTCAGTACTAAAAATGCTAACGCTTTAAAAAATAAAATTGGCCTTTTATTCCTAGCCTATTATTCTTTGCATCCCCGGCACTGAGCATTGTCACGGCACTTAGCACACACCCCACTATGTTTGATAAACTGATGAGTTAATGGATGAGGTTTCAACCCTCTGGGCCAGATTCCCTATGACAGCCACTCGTTCGTTTATTACCGCGCACGGGAAACTGTCAGCCACAGGGTTTTGTTTATACATTTTCCTAACAGCAAACATGATTCTCCAGGTGATAAAGAGAAATAAGTCAACTCAAGTTCTCATCTTTCAGGGCCCAAGATTAAAACTTACTCAAAACAGCCACTTTTACAAGTCAGGAAAGTAAAAACACTATTTCATAATATGTCAAAAAAAAAAGTCAACCTGTTTATAATTTTGTTTTGGAAGCAGTGCAGAATGAAACATTTTGGAAAGCACTGCCAAATTCTAAAAAAAATCTCATAAAGCCAAAACCAAATTCAGCTCATTAAACAAAGTGGGGGGAAAAAAACTGTATCGATTCAAGGCAATAAAAGTTTAAACAGAAAGTTCATGAAAGATTAATAAATTCCAGATGTGGCCCCGCTTTTTAACTATTAAGCAGTCAATCCAACTTCCATTGGTTAACTAACACAGGACAGGTTTGCTTCTAATTTATACTCCTTTCACATCCCTGACTCCTTAAGAAGGTATCTTCCAAGCCAAAATATGCTAACATTTTCTGCCTTGAAATAAACGTGTGAACTTTCTGGGCTTAGGTACTTTCTTCTTCCTCTTATCCAGCCACAAATGGTCTAGTTAACTCCACCGCATTGAATAATATATGAGTAATTACAAATTAAAACATATATATGTTTATATAGTATATACATCAAGTACTATATATATATATAAGTAGTATGTATATAAAATTAAAAACAAGTAAGATAATGGCCAAGTGAAATGAATTAAAATAATGAAATTAATTCTAAGAAGAATTTTAATCAAAAATGAATTCAAAATTAATCAGTCTTCTGTTTTGTGAATTCAACAGATGTAAGTGACTTTTAACTGGTAATCTAACCAAAAACGACTTTCACAAACTAATTTTAAAAGTACCTAAAGCCTAAAGCAAGTTTTCCTCTACAGTTAGGCAAGTTCGGTCTGCTGATCTGCCCCACTTCTCGATACATACACACTGCTGTCAATAATCCACAAACACCAACTTTTGATAAAACATTTTCTAAACACATTGAGAAAAATCAAGATGATTCAAATATGTGAGCTGCACCTAAAAAAATGCTATAAGACAATGACCAATGTTTACCGACCTGGCTCATTTCCCTGCCTCCAAGCCTGCCAGCCCTTGACCCAAACCAAGCAACAGCCATCTGTCTAGTATCTGAACTCAGACTGGCAGAGGGTGAAGGGATGGTTCAGGAACCATGAAAGGAAGGAAAGGAATTGTTCAGAAGTGCCTACTACGTGCCAGGCATTGTTATGCAATTTTACACACATTATCTTATTTAATCCTTACGACAGCTCTATGAAGTAGAGTTAGGTTTTTTACAGCAAAGGAAACAGACTCAGATGTCCCCATGTCATCTAAATATAAATATTATCAAAGTATTCTTTTTCACACACTCTTTTTATTACTTTTTGGTTTATAAGAAAATTCTATTAAACGGCCCATCCAATTTTGGAGGCTAAGATGGGTTGGATATTGAGTTATTTATTTTACTAGGGCCTAGAGCTATAGTCTATGCTACATAAAATAATTATGTGATACTATGATTACAACTAGATTTAAAATGCTTGTGCCTTTCAGGGTGACGGATATGTTCATTTTCTTGGTTGTGGTGATGGTCTCACAGGTATACACATACATCAAAAGTGATCAAACTATACAACTGAAATGTGCAGTTTATTGTATGTCAATTGTACTTCAATAAAACTGTACAAAAAACTATGTTCATGGATAAGATCTAAATAGAAATTTAAAAAGTGAAATATCCATAGTTGATAGAGCATTCTGAATCAAATGAGCTATACAGTGATTGCAAACAAGATTTCTCTATCGGCATTGCTCAATGTATAGTGTATATAACACCAGCTCTAGGGCATGTTACAAGTGTTACACACACACACACACACACACAACAGTGGAGGGGTGTTAGTGGAGACCCACTAGTCAAGCTATGCTGCAGAAATCCTCCTGACTATATAGTCCTTCTGTATCACTGTCCTAGGGTACAAAGTACAAGTTGAGCGGCTTAAACAGCAGAAATGTATTGTCTCACATTCGGGAAGCTGAAGTCCAAAATCAATGTGTCGGCAGCTGAAAGCTGCGAGGGAAAAATCTATCTCAGGCCCCTCTCCTTGGCTTGTGGATGGCCATGTTCTCCCTGTGTGCTTGTCTGTCTCCAAATTCCCCCATTTTATGAGGACACCAGCCGTACTGGATCAGGACCCATCTAATGAATTCATTTGAACTTGATTACCTCTATAAAGACTGTCTCCAAGTACGGTCACCTTCTGAGGTACTAGAACTTAGGGCTCCAACATATAAATTTGAGGGGGACACAGCTCAACCTGTAACACTCTCCAATAGTGCTAACCTGGCAAGAGATTCCTGAGAAGTCCGGTTTACAGATTTACCCTCCCTGTGGAAGTCGGAATCTGACAGAGTCTTACCCACCTGAGTGTCCTTCTTTAATGTTCTAATTTATACTCTGGTTTGGTAAGGTATCCTTATTCCATTATGTAAACAGACTATCAAAAAATTTTTCCTTCATCTGATATCTACATATGGATGCCTTTTTACTATGGTTTCTGTTAATGATCTACCCATTCTATGTCAGGCACAATATTCATCATCCTCACATCCCTTTAGAGCAGGTATTTTTCATATTTAGAGGGTGGGAGGGGTCAGGGTACCCTCCCAAGGTCACACAGCTAGCAAGGAGCAGAAAGTGGGGATTTAAACCCAAGTCTGACCCCAGAGTCCCCACCCCTCCTCTCTAGCACACCGGCTTCTAAACAGGGGCCGGCTGCACCATCCTTGTACTTTCACTGAGGTTGAATTCACCCAGCGAGGAGAGAAGCAGCTTTGAAAGGGGAAAAAGAAATCAAGAGTTCTATTTTGGACATGAGATGCCGTTAGATATTCAAGTGGAAATATAAAATAGGAAGCTGAATATGTTAGTCTGAAATGCAAGAGACAGTTGGAGCTGGAAGAATAAACTTTTCATTCATCCGCATATGTGTGGTATACTAAGACCAAGGATTGGACGACATCGCTTCATGATGTAGAACAGATACCAGCAAACTGGCCACAGGCCACTGCCTGTTTTTTTTATGAACTGTGAACTAAGAATGGTTTTTACATTTTGAAACAGTTAATTAAAATATTAGAGTCCATCAGTAGTTTTACTGGAGCACAGCCACACTCACTCATTTGTATAACGTCAATGGCTGCCTTTGTGCTACATCAGAGTTGAACGGCTGCGGCAGACTGTATGGCCCACAAAGCCTGAAAGATTTAGTATCAGACCCTTTACAGGAAGTTTGCCAATCCCGCCTAGAGAGAGGAGAGAAGCCTGAGGATGGACCCATCCCTGGTGGTGACACTGAGACACCGGGATGAGGAAGCACATACAGCGAAGGCGACTGAGCAGAGCATCCGGCGAGGTAAGACGACAACTGGGCATAGGATGTCCCCAAGGCAGCGAAGAAACCGGAAGCCAGGGGAGAGCAGTGTTTCCAGAAGGAAGGAGGGAACAACAGTAGGGTCATGTAGGGGGAGGACTGAGAACTGACCACTGACCACATGGGCATCACTGAAGACCAAGCATAAGCAGCTCTGGAGAAATGGGACAGAGTCTGACTGAAAGAGATTCAAAGAAGGAACAGAAAGCAAGGAAGTAAATATGGAGGCTAAACAAGGTTTTCAAGAACCTTTACTATTACTGGGGTGGAGACAGCAGCCAGAGTGGACCACAAGGTAAAACACACGCTTTGGTTGTTCATTTTAAGAAAGGAGATCTTACCGTCTGATGAGATGCTGACAGGAATGATCCAGCAGGGGAAAAATGATGAAGCAGGAGAGATGGGGAGCAGTCACCGTAAGAACGAAGGGCTTCAGAGAGCACAAGGGTGGATGGTGCCTGTGAGTCACTGGCCAGGAGCAGAGGTGGTCATCTGTCGTAACAGGGAAGGGGAGGGAGGGATATGGGTATGGATACAGGTCTGCCGGGACAGGCAGTGGTGGGAAGATGAGAAAGTTCTCTTCCTACTCCTTTTTTCTCAGTAAAATAAGAAATAAAGACATTAGCTGACAGGGGACATGGGAAGGTTGCTGAGCATGAAAGGAGGGGACAAGGCAGGAATCCGTCACCCCAGAGAGTGAGAAAGTAAACTGACAAGGGTGGTGTGCCAGGATCGTCTCACAGCTCTCTGGGAGCACTGAGAGATGTGATGTCATACATCTAAGGAGAAACCATTCAGCGGGGTCGTGGTAGTTTCTCTCCAGCTACGTTCAGACACTTGAACACCAAGATGCTTATGCAGCAAGGAAACTGGACTAAGGGAATTGAGGGTGTACGTATGCAAAGAGTGGCCATTCAATAATGGACCATGGAACCTAAGTTGGGTGAGGATGTGAGGACATGAGCAGGGGTTGAAAGACAGTATAAAAGTGACAAGGTCAACAAACCCTGGAGGTCCCAGTGGGATCAAAGAATTTTTAAGTGGATTATGTAAACAATTACCCAAATATGTACTACGAATTTAGGTCTTCAAATATCACATTTTTTAAAACCCTAAAGCAGACTCTTGCCTAGAATTCTAGCTGGTATCTGATGGGATTACAAAAATGTAATAGCTTAAGCAGCAGGCGCCCCTCACCACCTATCAATCATTCATTTCCTCCTGTCAAGGGAGAGAACTTGATGAAGGTCATTATCATTCCACTCATGTCTTCTCTGTGCAGCCATGAGGGATAAGACATCTGAGGATAGCACAAGGGGAAGAGGGAAGCAGGCTTTCGGGGGAAACAGGCTTTGGGGGCACTCATGAGAGAGAAAAAGAATCGGGAAGAGAAAGGGAGTGAGAGGAGGTTGAGAGAAAGAAGGAAGAGAGGTGATAGCGACAGTAAGGATGAAAATCACTTTAACAAAGGGTAAAGAAAGTAATGAGTTCTCCACATGATGGTCATCAGCAGGAGGAAACATCCAGATGTCATATACTGAGCAGTCATTAGCACCGAGACTCCAAATTTATCAAACACCAGGTGTCCTTTCTTCCAATACAAAAAGGAATTGTCATTTTAAAAAATCATTTGTATTAGGACAGTATCTTAGTGTCCTAGGGCTGCCCTAGAAAATACCACAAACTGGTGGCTTAAACCACAGAAATGTACTGTCCCACAGCTCTGGAGGCTGGAAGTCTGAGATCAAGGTGCCAGCAGGGTGGTACCACTCAGAGTTGAGAAAGAGAATGTTCCATGCCTCCCCTCTCGCTTCTGGTGGTTTGCTGGGAGTCTTTAGCATTCCTCAGCTTCTGCTGCACCACCCTGATCTCTGCCTTCATCTTCACGTGGCTCTCCCTGTGAGCACGTCTGAGTCCACATTTCCCCTTTTTTATAAAGACATCTAGTCATATCAGATTAGGGCTCACTCTACAGATCTCATTTAACAGAGGTAAGGAACAGAGCTAAGTACTCTGTAATGACCCTATCTCCAAGGAAGGTCACATTCTGAGGTACAGAGACTAAGACTCCAAGATTTCTTTTTGTGACAGGAGCACAATTCAAGCCACAACAGACAGGAAGGCTTGTCTCCGTTTTCTCTCTTAAATTAGAATGCACGTAACGGAGGCCGGCCAGTAGCACAGCGGTTAAGTTTGCATGTTCTGCTTCGGCGGCCCAGGGTTTGCCAGCTTGGATCCTGGGTGTGGACACGGCACCACTTGGCAAGCCATGCTGTCACAGGCATCCCACATATAGAGGAAGATGGGCACAGATGTTAGCTCAGGGCCAGTCTTCCTCAGCAAAAAGAGGACTGGCAGCAGATGCTAGCTCAGGGCTAATCTTCCTCAAAAAAAAAAAAAAAGAATGCAAGTAACCTAGGGGCAGATACCATTTTTCAAAGAACTCTGCCTCAAAAGATGGAGGATTTTACAGAAAAAGTGCATATTTTACAATCTTGGTTGGAGTTGATGTTAAAGGTGGTACAAAACAGTTTTGTTAAATTTCCTATCAATGTATGATTTCATCAGAAAGAACCTCAAAGCCGAGGAAGTGGTTTTGAAATTAGATTTTCTGGAGTTTAGTTTTTCCAATGTGCAGGATTATGCATTTCCTGAGAAAGAGGTGAAGGCAGAAGAAAAAAATTACATAGTGCCCTCCCATACACTTCTGCCACAACATAGAAAAGGAATTCCTAACATATATATTTTTTTTATCATAAGCTAAAGATTTTCCTTAGTTTGGGGTGACATGATATATAAATTAAGCATAATCTACATCCCAAGACCCTTTTCAAGAATAAGTCTTTGCGATGGAGGGAGGAAGTGATTATAAAAGGGCAGCAGGGGGAGTTTTTGGGGGGTAATAGAATTTTTCTGTGTCCTGATTGTGGTAGCAATTATAGGAATTTACATATGAGTTAAAATTCATAGAACTGTACACTCAAAACAGTCAATTTTACTATATGATAATTTAAAAAAGAATATTAGGACTTAGCATTTATTTTTTAACAGTTTTAAGTGACATCTGGTATTAATCCCATTTTTCAGGTAAGGAAAGTGGTGGCTTGAAATTAAATAACTTGCCCAGGATCTAACACTTAGGTGGAGGATTTAGGATTTGAAACCACATCTGGCTGGCTCCAAAGCCAGTACTCTCTTCTACTGGCCCACAATGCCACCAAGAGAACTACGAAAGTACTTAACCTGGCTATGCCTGCTCCCGCTCAGAGCTGCAAATCCTTGATCAAGAACAAAGGCTATTGTCAGAGGGAACACACACACAGACCTAGGATTCCAAAGAGAGAGCACAGAACAAAACATGGAAACCCATCCCACGTACATAACATCATTTCTTGGGTACACTTGCTTCTGTGGCAGATGTCCAAAGACAACAGCCTATGTGCTGTGTGTCAACAGTCTCAGCTCTGATTGCTAGGATAAGCTCTATTCCACATGCAAAGAATAATCACCTGCCGACTCAGGCCTCTGTACTTAACTACTAGAAAAAGAGAGGGAGAAAATATGCCAGTCAGGAAACGGAAAGCATGCATTCTGTTCTTTTCCATTTTGCTTGGATGGGTCTCCACTTAGAAACATAAGAAAACAGGGCATCAAGTTGACCAGCCCGGGCACACTGTTGTATTGACTTCTCTAGAATAGGTCTTTAGAAGTTTCCAGGCATTCTTCATTTGATGCTGAGTGTGGCCCCTGTCGGCGTCTCAGCAAACAAGGAAGTTTAATCTTAGGATGAAATGACAGCACTTTCCCAACATCTTCTGCACTCCAAATAAGGCCATGAAGACACCCAGAAGCAAGCCTCCTTAAGTACCGATCATCTCACTTATGACTAATGGCCCAATGCATTCAGCAAATACCTAAGGGAAGAGTCAGTGCGAGGTCATCCACTAAGTAAGGGCAAACTATACAGGCTCTTCTTAAAAAAGGTTAAGAGAGGCTTGCTCTTGACAGACTGTTCTGATTTTCAGGCAAACTGCCGGTCTTGTTTTCTTCAGTCTCACACGCATACGTGTCTGTGTATACAAGTCCACTTCTTTCTTCAGCAAGAAAACCCAAATACGTTCTTATAACTACTGCAATGGAGACAAGAACAACTGAGAGTCAAGTTTCACAGTGCCGATTATTATGACAAAGTCTGTACATGTCTTTTAATTTCATCACCTAAATTCCTTCCGGCAGGGACAACTCATCTTCATATCCATCCACCGGAATTCTAACTAGAGTGCCCTGAATGCAGTAGAGATATAGGAAGCATCTACTGAACTGAATTAAAGTGAAATGAGGGAAAATGAAATACCTAATTTAGAACAAAAGATTTAGGCTTTTTGTCTTACAAAACTGTTGAAACCTAACCACTGCCACATAATCTTGAGCTGGAACCACTGCCAAAAGTCTTTCCAATGAACTAGAAAGCAAACAAAATTTTTTCTATTAGTTGAACCATATGAAATTGCCGATTTTGTAGGTCAAAATTTACTGGATATCAACAATTTGACACAGTTCATTCTAATAGAAAATAACCAATCATACAAACTAAGCTGGAAAATCTAGATTTATCTTCATCGTACGTTTCACTTACAAAATACTCATATACAAAGGATAGCTCACAAGGCATAAACTACGTTAATGTAAAAAAACGTGTTTCAGGATACATAAGGAAATCACTTTAATCGGAACTTATTTTTAAATTAGCTTTAATAACATGTAATTTACATATAATAAAACTCACTAATTTTAAGTGTAGAATTTGATGTGTTTTGACAAATGTATCCAGTCTTGTCACCTCCACCACTATCACGCCCCTAATTTGCTTTCTGTCACTATAGCAGTTTCGCCTTTTCTAGAATTTCTCATAAATGGATTCACACAAGACGTACTCTTTTCTGTCTGGCTTCCTTCACTTAAGCACAAGGCTTTTGAGATTCATCTACACTGTTTCATCAGTAGTTCATTTCTTTTTATTGCTAACTAAAACCACAATTGTTTATCCATTCACCAGGTAGGTTGTTTCCAGAATTTGGCCATTATGAATAAAGCTGTTATGAACATTTGTGTATACATCTTTTTCATGTGTGTGTGTGAGGAAGATTGGCCCTGAGCTAATATCTGTGCCAATCTTCCTCTATTTTGTATGTGGGATGCTGCCACAGCATGGCTTGACAAAGGGTGCATAGGCCTGTGCTCAAGACCTGAACCCACAACCCCTGGGCGCGTGAACTTAACCACTATGCCACCGGGCCAGCCCCTATACTTCTTTTTTTATACATAGATTTTCATTTCCCTTGGGCCAAGGAGTGAAATTCCTGAGTTGTATGGTAAATGTATGTTTAACTTTATAAGAAACTATCAAACTGTTTCCAAAAGTGGTTATCTCATTCTACATTCCCAGCAGCAATGCAGGAGAGCCTCAGCTGTTACAAATCCGCACCAACACTTGGGATGGTCAGTCTTTGTAATCTTAGCCATTCTAGGGGGTATGGAGCATATCTCTTAGTGGTTTTAATTTGCATTTCTTTAGCAACTAAGCATGCTGCTATCTTTTCACAGGCTTATTTGTCATTCATATATCCTACGTGGGGAAGTGTCTATTCAAATCTTTTGCCCAGTTTTTAATTGGGTTTTATTATTATTATTGAGTTGTAAAAGTTCTGTTTTGTTTTTTTATCAGAAATATATTTTGAAAATATGTCTCCTGAACTATGGATTGCCTCTTCATTTTCTTAAGAGGTCTTTCGAAGAACAAAAGTTTTCTGGTTTTTTTTTTGAGGAAGATTAGCCCTGAGCTAACATCCACTGCCAATCCTCCTCTTTTTTGCTGAGGAAGACTGGCCCTGAGCTAACATCCCATCTTCCTCTACTTTATATGTGGGATGCCTACCACAGCATGGCTTGCCAAGTAGTGCCATCTCCGCACCCGGGATCTGAACCAGCGAACCCCAGGCCACCGAATCAGAATGTGTACACTTATCCCCTGTGCCACTGGGCTGGCCCAGAACAAAAGTTTCTAATGTTAAGTCCCATATGCCAAAATTTTTCTTATATAGTTTCTATGCTAAAAAAAAAATCCTTACTTATCCAAAGGTTACAATGAGTTTCTCCTATGCTTTCTTTGTAAGATTTTATAGTTTTAGCTCCTACATTTAGATCTATGATTCATTTCAAGTTAATTTGTGTGTACAGTACGAGGTATGAGTTGAGGTTTGTTTTTATGAATATAGAGATCTAATTGTTTCAGCACCATTGGTTGAAAAAGATTTCCTTCTCTCATTGAATTACTTTTATACCTTTGTCAAAAATCAATTAAACATATACATATGGGTCTACTCTGTTCCACTGATCTATTTGTCTGTCCTTATACAAATACCACACTATCTTAATTACTGTAGCTTCAAAAGAAGCCTTAAAATGAGGCAAATTCTTCAACTCAGAATAACTATTTTTAAGTAATTTAATAACTGGTGACTGATTCCCCACAGAACAATTCACTTCCAATGGATACATCAGAAGACCACCAACTGATGTTACCGCTCACTCTATCCCCCACCATTTTGTTGTTGTTGTTGTTGTTGTTTTGGGTTTTTGTGGTGAGGAAGATTGGCCCTGAGCTAACATCTATGCCAATCTTCCTCCATTTTGTATGTGGGACACCGCCACAGCATGGCTTGATGAGCAGCATGTAGGTCCGTGCCAGGGATCCCAACCCACAATCCCTGGGCTGCTGAAGCAGAGCGCAGGAACTTAAACACTACACCACTGGGCTGGCCTCATATCAGCCCCCTCCCTTTAAAATTAAGAATGGCTGCTTCCACACATACCAGTGGGGCTCCAAAGCCCCTCATCTACTTCTTGCTTAGATAGGGCATAAAGAATTCCTTCCCAGTTGACCTCACCAAGGATAGCCTGTCACTTTATTGTTACCACTACTGCTCTTTTCTTGTTCCACCAGCCATGACCCCCTGGACTCTTGGTCTCTACTCCTTAGATTTTTCCAGACCACATTACCAAAAAGTTCCCAACCTCAGTTTTGGTTACTGGATTCCAACACCTTTGGCCTGCCTCAGAGACTGATATTCCTGGGGTGCTGGTCCTAAATCCACACTGTGACCTGGTTCACTCTGAGCTTGGACTTTCCCCCTCAACAGCCATAACCACGGATGAAGAAATGAATGAACAAAGATAGTTCCACTTCACCCCCAACCAGGCCTGCTACTAATGGCCCAGAGGGCTGTTCATGGCACTGCTCCAGGGCCACTGCTCACACTGCCAGCAATGGAATTGTGCAACAAAATGGCGCTGCCCCCACTCTTCTACCTCTTCTCCCCATCCCCCCCTCACACGTCTTCATATGAAAAATTACCAAGCAAAAATAAATTTAATGTTCCTTGAACCAAATTCATATTCTAAATACTCTCAAGTTGACCTTGATGTGTTTCAGATAGGTCAAAATTCAGAACAGTACAAAAACTGGTTTGGTGAAATCACTTTTCAAATTCCTTTTTCCTAAATTACTCAAACATATATTTACATCATCTATTGAACCATAATAAGTCTGAAATTAGCTATCCCTTTCCTGTAATTTGTACCAGCTATCTACCAGATGATTTTGAAATTTATTTTATCACATAACATGAATTTTCCCACTTGCATCCCAGGAAAAAGCCCTAGGACTTGGCGTCATTTGGCAGTCATTTTACCTTTCAACTCACCTAAAGGCTCTAGGTTCTATTGAAAAAAAGAAATAAAGAAGGAAAGAGAGAGAAGGAGGGATGGAGGGAGAGAAGGAGGAAAGGAAGGAGAAAGAAAACAGGGACTAAGATAAGATGTTATAAGGTTCTACAACACAGCAGCGAAATTTTCTCATCAAAAAGATTACCTGAGATTTCTTTTGGTTTTACGAATGAATCGCATATTAGCTACTAAAAAGGATATCTAGTTTCTGAATAAATCAACTAGGCATCCACCTAGATTAGAAAAAAAGAGTTTCACGCTCAAAATGAGAAGCTTAATGCCACAACTAGAAGGATCCACAACTAAAAATATACAACTATGTACTGGGGGGATTTGGGGAGAAAAAGCAGAAAAAAAAAAGAGACGCTTAGAAACTGCTTCCTCATAAAAACCTAGCTCCATTTAGTTTAAGAAACAGAACTCAAAGGGCAAAAATTGGAAACCCCTGGATACAACGATGAAAAATGGGTAGAGAGATGAATGGGGTAGAAGGTGGAGACGGAGGAGGTAGGAGTCCATCTAACTCAGATGCACCACTAATCCAACCAGGGACACCGTCCAGGAAAGCCCTACAGAAGGGGACTCACGCTGAAAAACAGCAAAGGACACGTGATATTCATTACTCTCTGGACAACTTCTCTTCACTGTAGAAAGGGACTGTTGAGGACAATTTTACATCACTCAACCGTCAAATCTTAGGCTGTCAAAGGTGAGCAGTCTACAACTTCTCTAAAATTCCTAGCAATTATTATAAAAATCAGGTTACCAATATTAAACCAGACAGCCCCTTAGACCAACTAGTTTTTGTTCTCAAATCCGACGTTCAGTATCTCAGACAAATTTAATTTTCACAGTCCAGAAAGGCCAGAAGCCCAGTTTAGATAAAACAATTGGTGCCCTATTATTTCCCTGGGGAAGACAGAACAATTAGGACAAGGATTACTCCTACAACAGAAGAGATGTCCTCCACACCCCTCCTCGCACACGTGGCACAGAAAAGCACCAAATGGTGCCGACCTCAAAGGAGGTGATGACAAAGATGCTGAAATGCTGGGTGCCCTGGGACTTGGCTGGGCAGTTTGGGGAAAGCTTTACTGCGGGCTGACATGGCTTTGTTACTCTCTTTCTCTATGCAGGAAGAAGATAGAAAAAGAGCCAGGGAAGCTGGGAGGCTCCTCTTTACCCATTTGAGTAGCAGCCCCTCGACCGGCACCTTATCTGCAGCAAGCGCTCTCCCTAACTGATCACGGTTTTTCCAGAAGATAAATTCAGGTATTTGAATAGGGACTTAGAAGAGGGAGCTATGGTTACCTAGTAAAGATTAGAGCTGGTAAAAAGGGTCAGTGATACTAAATGGCCACTGATTCTCTTCTCTTTCTCCAATCTCCGCCATATTCTCTGGGTGACTGCTTCCTTTATTTTCTGCGTGAGATAGAAGAGCACGAGTATGATGGAAAATGTTCATATTACTACTGGATCTCTCTGGTCTTGCGAGCTACCCTAATAAGCAATCACCTTGTGGAATCCTAAAATAAAATCATGATATGAATTCATGAGTCAAGGAAGTGCAGTTTACTTGTATAATTAGCCTTGTATAATTGAGAAGAGGGAAATGCATATCAGATACAAGACAATTTTAAAAGTATAATCCCATCATTTGCAAATAACTAACTATAAACTTAGAAGGTGACACTGGGCCAAAAAAAAAAAAAAAGAAAGGAAGAGAAAGAGAGAGAGAGAGATGGCTTGATATGATCTACTCTCAGCATTCCGGTAGTGCAGCTACACAATATATTCACAGTATTTCCTGTACTACTAAGATGCATTAGTGTAATAGAGGAGGGGAAACAAACCAGGCCTTCAGACTAAAGGAAAGAAGATAATAAAGCAGATGGATTGAGCTCCTCAAGTTTGTGCTGGCAGAGAACGCAATTAAATACGGGCTACGGTTTAATCAAAATTACAGTGGTTAACAGTGTAGAGAGACCCACTAAATTCTTCACCATATCAACTTTCTGTCACATTTTTATGGCACAGGCTAAAAATATCATCTCACACGATTAAAAGTATGCTTTTAACTGTTCCCAAGAAAGCAAAAAAATAAATGTTTCTAAAATAGCGTAAAAATAAAAGGAGATTCGTATGTGCCTCCTTATATGTGTCACATGGAAAATTTTTTTAAACAATCAATGTTTCTACTCTATGATCATTAATTCAACCCCAGGATTTTAAAGGCAATGCAAAGCGTCATTACATGATAACGAGCTAATGGTAATTCAAAAATTGTGAATTACGATACTTTTTTAGTTAACAGGTTAAAGGCCCACAGATTTGATGATTTCTCTTGAATTAAAAAAACCACCATTTTAACTCTGTCCTTTAGGCAGGACGCCCTTCCCACCTCTACCAAGTGGAATTCAAATTCCTCCATTACCCACGCAGGTGGAAGGAGCATCTTTCTCCTCTGAACTCTCATGGCGCTTTGTCTAGAATCATCGTACAATGTCCTGCAGGTGTCACCAGCCCGACCTCCCCTTTTGGACCAAGGTCCCTGAGGACAGGCTCCAAGGGCTATTCCTGCTGGCTCTCCCATGGCGCCTGTACCTTGCCAGAAGGCCTCAGTAAAGTCCTGCTGTCTGAATACAGGATTAAGGGAACAAATATCCTGACAAACATCTACCTATGTGTTAACTCTGGATGTTATCCCATTTCTCTATATTGCATGAGTCAGGGTCATGTCTTTTAGTTAACACAGACAAACAAAGGTAAATGATTTTTCCTGCAAATTTTTTTTCAATCTAGTATGAGCTAAAAACCATAATGAACCACTGAGAAGGATGGCCCCAACATTCTTCAACTGACTATTAATCGGAAGGAACTCTGACTACCACATGCGCACGGGTCCTCGGGAGATGCGTACTTCAGAGGGGGCCAGGAAGCCCGGAGCTCGCCTCGATCTGGAGCTTTCTCAACTATTTAGATGTTTCCTTGGCTCAGGCCACAGACGATCACCTCAGTTCCTGGAAGATGAGACAGCTCCCCAACCCATGATAAAATACATGGGTAAGCCCTTTCTAATTAACTCCAGATGAGCCAGACATGACACCTGCGTCTGGGAGGCTCCGCCATCAGGAAGTTGATGGCCGCTTCCACTCCAGGAAGCAGTGATGAATGACTAAAATAAGCACTGTTCCCATTGGCTTCCACTTAGAGTCATCATGACTTCACGTGTGAAATTTAAACAGTACCTTTGATCTCTTACTCAGATCCTAAAGGAATCTTTGCTAGGGGAGAGGGGGGAAGGACAGAAAAAGCACAAGCTAATTCTCTGCTGCGTTTCCTGTTTTCAAGCCTCTCTAATTGCATCTAGAGTCTAGAGAAAATTAGTGGGAGAAAAGATCATAGGCACGTTCTTAATAATTTATTCCAATTTATTTTATTATTATTATTAGGTTAAAAGGTAGGTAAGGCCTAACCCGCTCTTACACAGAGCATTTAATGAGGGTGCAGTGAGGAGGAGGGGGGGGGCAAGAAGAGAACTGCTTTAGAGGTGCAGTGAACCCAGAGGAGGTGCCCGCGCCATGCTCCGTCGCCAGCCCGCCCCGCAGCTGTCAACACCCCAGGGGCTTCTCCTCCCACTGTCCCTAAATCCCATCCTACTGTGGACCAATTTGATAATGAACAAACAAAGCACAGCGTTTGCAACTAACAGAGCAGGACAGCAAAAAACGAGCATCCCGCACGGAACAGATCTCTTTAATGCATTCGCTCTGACCTCCTCTTTGACAGCACCACCAGTGAAAATCAGCTAGAACAAAAGATGATTCGTTATGCACGGCCATAAAGAAGAGCTGGGCGTGCTGCATGCATAATTCATGATGCAAAGCAAGCCCCCACCCGCATCATTTACCCTTTCAATATTTTAAAGTGGTGAAAGCTTACTGGATATTTATAAAGTCTCTTATTTCTACGCAACCCTTCCAAATTTAAGAACGAATGGGGAACTTTATTCTGCTGCAAATGACATTACTTACAAATGTAAGACTATAAATCCTCTAGAATTCACTTGGTACCCATCATAGGAGGGCGCCTATACGACTCTAGTAAACCAATTAAATCAGCAGCCAATATATATCAGTTCTGTGGAAATTAGCCTTCACAAATCATTTCTGTTTTAAAAATAAATGCCCCAGTTTTCTTCCCAGTGTGGTTGAAAGTCATCCCATCCCTTACGCCCAAATCAAAGAGACATACCTTCTGCCTCATACAGGAGGAAACTGAAGCCCAGAGAGGTTACTGGGCATGCCGAAGATGTCACAGCCAGGTGGAGTCCTCCTAGGCCGTCTCCTCCGTTTCCAAGGACCTGCCTGGGGGCCTGTATCGTGTACTGTCTGAATCACCTCAACATGGTCCCCCCGACTCCATTCTCGCTCCGTTCAAGTCCAGCTTCCATGCTGTCGCCCTGAGTAGTCTTACAAAATGGAAATGTTGTGCAAAAGTTTGACCAAATGTACAGCGTCCTCATTTGACCCTTCAATATTTCCCTCTCGCCCTGGGAAAAAAAAGCCATCAAATCAAAGAAAAAGATTTTAGCTTTATATCGAGCCTCCAAGAGTTCTGTTCTGGTGAAAAAAAATCTTAGCTGATCAGGTAGACAGGCTAAAAACTATGTCCATGGGATGGGCAGGGCTCAGGAACATAGTTGGCTCCCAGTAATGTGTACGACCCTCTCCTCTGCTCCCCTACTCCACTTCAATGGCCCTGGGGGTTTGCAGAAAGTCCTTGACCATCGCCTCCTGCTCCCAACCTTCCAACCCCGCCCACCTGGCTCCAGAAAGCCCCCTCCTCAGGCCTCTCCTGGCCTCTCGAGATCTTTTCGTTCTTTTCATTGTGGCATTTATTACACAGCAGGACAATTGTAGGTTTACTGCTTGCTCCACTTCCCCGCAGTTTCCTGAGATCAGGGCCTTGTTCAAGCCCGACTCCCCATGACTGCCTAACGCCTCGTCACTGCAGATTCCCAGTCAGTGTTTATGGTCCAGCACTCCAGAGTTTCACACACGCTATTCTGTTTTCCATTCAAACAACCCTCATTTTTGACAGGTGGAAAGTCATCCATTTCCTGAGAGGCAGTAAAGGGTGGTGACAAAGAGCATCAGTTCTGGAGGAGGGGAGCCTGGGGGCCTACCACCTACCGTGTGCGCCTGGCCAAGTCACTCAGCCCTCCTGTCTTAGTGTTCCTTACCTGTAAACAAAGATCACGGGGCCCACACGGTGGCTTAGTGATTAAGTTTGCACGCTCCACTTTGGTGGCCCCGGGTTCAAGAGTTTGGATCCTGGGCTCGGACCTACACACCACTCATCAAGCCATTCTGTGGCAGTGTCCCACATACAAAATAGAGGAAGACTGGCACAGATGTTAGCTCAGAGCTGATCTTCCTCACCAAAAAAAAAAAAAAAAAAAAGATCATGAGCTAACATTTATTGAGCACTTACTATATGGTAACAACTACTCTGGACCCTTGGCATCTATTAATTCATTTAATCCTCACAACAGCTAAGGAGGCTGTGACAGCAGGAGCAAATGCTTAGGACCTGTTTGTGAGAATTATTTCTCCTCATCTACAGATGAAGAAACTGAGGCTCAGGTTGGCTTCTCAGAGGTCCAGGCTTCTCTACTCGATAATCCACTGGCTTTGAAAAATAAAAGATGTCTGGCCTCTTTCTCTGATGCTGGTTTAACACAAAGCAAGAAAGCTACATGGCAGTATTCATTTCCAGCTATAGCTAAAGGACACTTGTCCTATGCCACCCTCCACAGGAAACTGTATAGTCTCCCTGAGGTGAAGATCTGTCCCACTACAGAAAGGAGCTAAGTCAGAGGAGGAGGAAGACGAAGCGGAAAATTATTCATACTTTAAGTCCCAGCACACACTCAGATTCCAAGCATTATACAATTATTGCGTAATGCGTGCACGTGCATCCTTAGAAGGCAAGAGAGCGTGCGTTTGTGTATGGATGTGAACAAAGCCACCGACACACCACCAGATTCTTCAAAAGCAAATATATGTCTACAACCAAAGGACCAGGATTCTTTTCCAACAAAGAACACTGACCACCATTCTCATTCCCGACTCTCCCTCCTGGTTTACACCGCGTTCTCATTTCAGTGGAAATCCTCCCACGAAGGAACATGTCTCGAATTACAAATGGCACAATAAATCAGAAAATTTATGAACTGTAAAAAGGCATGGCATGCGTATTCCAACCTTCGTGCGGAACACCTGGGGCCAGGAGCTCAGCAGTTGATCGGTTCCTGGAAACAGTCACCTGTTTTTTGGCTCAGCAGGAGAGAATTTTAAGAGCCCTGGTAATCAACAAGATACAATCATCCTTGCTATTTGGGTAAGCTTTTGACACTGCACTGTGTCACACAGGCAAGTTCGGATGCATCAACAGTCTTCGAGAAGTGCCTGAGAGGCTAAACAGACCTGGAAAGTTCTGTCTAGCTGCATCAAGACCTGGCCCAACAGCCTCGAAGGCAAATTCCTGAAATGACCAAACAGAAAACAAGTGAATTTTCCTTCTCCCTACACCAAGGAGAGAAGATGGAAATAATGTAGCAACCAGGAAGAATGCACATTACATGGTAACCAGAGGGCTTACATGTGTGTTTTTCTAGGAGAGAGGGAAAAGGCATACTAGTCACAGAGGCTTAATAAAAGAAAGAAATCAAAAGAACACCTGCCCAATCTAGATGGGGAAACAACCAGGGCCGTGCCACTCAGGAGCCATCTGGGGGTAAGCGGTGACAGCCAAGTGGACAGATGCATCCTACAGGGACTTTGCATCCCATTTTTTGTTACTGTACCCCACACACAAAACAGCCCAGCTCTCAGCAGACCAGTGAGCTGTTCTTGGCATCACAATGTTCTTCTGGAAAATTCACATCTCTCTTTAGTGCTTCCCCATGCGATTCATGAGCAACAAGCCCGCTGAATGAAAGGCACCACAGCTATGCCATGCTGATGTATGGCGAAGGGAAGTCAAGAGCACCCCAGAGAATATATATTTTAAATAACATGTTCAGAAAATGTGGCATGCTCTTTTCTTCCATAGCGTCTGCATTGATTCGGACATTAAATATGAGATGGAGGATTTTAAAGACCAAATACTTCAATGAGCCCTGTGAAAAATCCCTTTCTTCAAGAACCTGACTGGTGATTTTGTATCTTTAAACACAAAAGCAACTCTAACAGGATTTAATTGTTTACTGTTTACAGGTCAAACACATTTTGGAGTCCTAGGTTAGACCCATTCTTTATTCATTACACACACACAAGAGCAAATAGTGTAAATAATCTCTTAAATTTTAACCCCCTGCTGGTACCAGGATGAAAAGTATAATGGTGTGGAACTCTGGGGCTGGTTATAGGACAGAAATGAAAACTGCCGCACTGGCAAAGTGGATTTTCTTTTAGATGACAGTTGAGGCAGACAGGCAGAAGCAATGTTTTCAGTCAATGAGATACAGTTCATTATCAATTATTTTTCATTAATATCTCACATGGACACAGCATTATTCTTTCTGCCACTGTCTTATTTTGATCAGTGGTATATTTATTTGTAGACATGTAAGATTCGTAATTATTGCTGTCTAAATATTGTATCACAGTAGAATGGATGAATTAAGCTGTGAAATGCATAATTACGCTGAAAACAATGGTATTCCAATATACATCACAAAAGTCAATTAAAAAGATTATCCATCTTTTAAATCACAAAGTTAAGCTCTTATAATTCCCAAGCTCCTTTTTAAATCCCATCATTTTGACTCAGAGATTTGCTTCTTTCTAATTGCATCTCAACAGTGTTCTGAGCACAGAAAGGGATAACCAACCCTGAAGGAAATAAAATTCATTATTTCTCAAAATTCTGGAAGGTGGAAAACTTAGCTTAAAAGTCTATAAAACAATCTGGAAAGGATCAAAAGCCTGTCAGTATAGAGCTAACTAAACAGAACATCCACGGGTAGAATATTATGCTCTGTGTGTGTGTATAAGTTTGTAGGTTTACAACTGCTCATATAGAAGCATCTCCCAAAACATATTTTAAGTGACCAAAAGCAAGGTACAGAACAATGAATATAGCCTGATCTCTTTCAGTTCAAATATATGCAAACATATGTTTTCTTTTCCTTGAAAGAAATCACAAGAAATATTTTACAGAGAAGAAAGAGACCTGGGGAGGGGGCTATGAGAGAGGAGCTTTTGCTTTTCAACAGACCATCCACATACAGATATTACTTTTTT
Source organism: Equus caballus (assembly GCF_041296265.1). NCBI lineage: Eukaryota > Metazoa > Chordata > Mammalia > Perissodactyla > Equidae > Equus > Equus caballus. Next base: position 33,342,061 of record NC_091710.1, on the reverse strand, counting down.
TATTGTCAGTAGAGGTTATATGGGTAGAAAAATTATGGTTCACTATGTGATTCTTTCTGTTACTTCTCTGCACCTAGAAAATAATGATATTTCGTTTAACCATAAAGTAAGCCATCAATACATCGCATCGAATGAAATTTAAAACTTCAAAACAACATAAGCTTTTAAACATCAAAAAGGCAAACAAGGGGCCAGCCCAGTGACACAGTGGTTAAGTGTGCACGTTCTGCTTCAGAGGCCCGGGGATCGCCAGTTTGGATCCTGGATGCGGACATGGCACTGCTTGGCAAGCCATGCTGTGGTAGGCGTCCCACATATAAAGTAGAGGAAGATGGGCACGGACGTTAGCTCAGGGCCAGTCTTCCTCAGCAAAAAGAGGAGGATTGGCAGTAGATGTTAGCTCAGGGCTAACCTTCCTCAAGAAAAAGGCAAACAAGCTAGAAAATAAACGACTTAAGTATGATAGACAAAAGGTTATCTTTAGTATATAAAGCGTTAATATAAACTGAGCCCTGTGATTATAAGAAATCACTGTGATTAAAAAAAAAAAAGCCATTAATGGGCTGGCCCTGTGGCTGAGTGGTTAAAGTTCCATGCACTCTGCTTCAGCAGCCTAGGTTTGCAGGTTCAGATCCCGGGCACAGACCTACTCCACACTGTGGAGGCATCACACATACGAAATAGAGGAAAACTGGCACAGATGTTAGCTCAGGGCAAATCTTCCTCAAGCGAAAAAAAAAGACAAAAGAAAAAAGAGGAAGATTGGCAACAGATGCTAGCTCAGGGCAAATCCTAGTCACCAAAAAAAAAAAAAAATTAAATGATGCCAAAAGACGTGATCAGATAATTCACAAAAGAAGCAACATAATTAGGCAACATTCATAGAGGAAAACATTCACGTTCACTAATTAAAATTTTGAAACATCAGTGAGATATTGTTTTGCATTAATTGTCAGTGCATTTTTAAGACGATACCCCGTGCTGAGGAGGTAGTGAAACCAATGTTGCATCCTCTGCAGGTGGGAGCATGACCTGTGTCCCCCTCAGGAACAGCAACGTAAACATGTATTGGCTCTTAGACATTCTTTGCCTTTGACTCAGTGATTCCACTTTGGAAAATATTGCCCAAATAAGAAAGAGCTTTTATAAAGAAATACAGTCATCACAGAATTACTCATAACAACAAAAACTTGAAACAACTTAAGTGTCTAATGGTTAAACAAACAAAGGTAAAAATCCCCTTGATGTCCTCTTATGCAAGCATTTATAATTACTGTGTACATACTAATACCATGAAATCATATTCATGACACTTAGGTTAAAAAAAACAATATTTAAATTATTTATACAATATGATTATGACTATATATTTGAATAAACCTAAGCTTAAGGGGGAAAAATTGAAAAGACATAGAGAGAAATGTATTATTGTGTTAGATATCAGCTATGAGTGGTTTTTTCTTTTTTCCTTTACCTTCCAAAATTTCTATATGTTTTAATAAGGGGGAAAAAGCATTTTTAAAAGAGCATAAGATGTTTATGAATAGAGATCACACTAGATTACTCTCCTTCTATGAAAAAAGAAGAGTTTTATCCATAAGCTTATCAGACTTCCAAATATTTGTTTAGACTTGCGCTTTCTGGAATAACTGGTAACAGCAGCAGCAGCTGACATTGGGTTTTTGCCATGTGTCAGGCATTGTTCCAGCATTTTACATGTACTTACTCCACCCTCAGGACCACCCTCTGAGATAGAAACTATTATGACACCCAAAGTCACACAGCTAACAAGTGGTGGAAAAGGGATTCGAACCCACGGGTCCACCGCAAGAGGCCTGGCATCTAACCACTACGTTAACGCTTCCATTGCAAAATGCCACGAAAAAGTCTAAGTGTTTCAAGTCAAAATATATAGTAAATAGAAACAAACTATAAAGTAAAATTTTAAAATGTCGTGCACCTCCTTGGATTCCAGTCAAAATGTAACCAAGTAGATTTTGATGAATTGAGAGGCAAGCGAAGACAAACTCGAGTGATGATATGACGAAAGATGCAAGGAAATGCTGTCAAAGTGGGGTAGGTGTCCAAACAAATGAAATGCATACAATGTGGCATCCTATTAGTGCAAAATTAATAAAAATCAGTATTTTCAATCAGTCTGTGATGTCACAAAAAAAGTACAAAGTAAGGAGAGTGAAACAGTGCACAACAAAATGCTAATTGTTTTGCAGCCAAGTTTGCCTTTATTGCCGGATGTGTTATGGTAAGATTTAGGGGAAGGAAAATCGATGTTCTCGGGTACATTCCTGGGGCTTACAGAGGCATGCGGCCATCTGGCTGTTAGAACAACCAACACTCCTTTTCTGTCAGTTCTCAGACATGGAGAAAGTGACCAGTGGCACGCTTAGACAGGGATCTACGGGACAGGCGTCTGTCAGCCCAACAAGGACTTGATTACGGGTCTCAGAAAACCATCTGAAACTTCCCTTCCATTCTCCCAGTCATAAATCTCCTCCACAGTCTCAACAGAGCCCTGCCAGGTGGAAAAGCAACAGACTAGGACAATGCTTCCAAAACTCCGGTTTACGGGCCAGCAGCGGTCACCAGCAAACTTGTACCAGTCCATAAATGTAACAAACACAGAAGCCTCTTCCTTACTACGTTGCTAAATGCTTTTGTGCACCCATGCCCACCCCAGGCACAGCATGCTGAACTCTCTGTGTCCTCGTCCTTTTTAAATGCCATTCTAATTTGAAATACTCTTCCCCACTTCTCCATGCCTTTAACTGGAAATCGCCCTTTACCACTCAGCTGCAGGGTAGCCCTTACGGGCACCCCTCTCTGAGACCCCCACCTCTCCCTGCACCCGACAGTGACCTCCGCTGCTCTCCGTGTGGGCGCGTCCCATGCATTTTCAGAGCCCATATGCCAGCACTGACCACAGCGCCCAGCACTTAGTGACATGGGATGGACACTCGGAAAGAGGGAGGAAGAAGTGAGTTTGTGCGTGTTAGAAAGCAGTGGGCTACTTCACCTTGAGAGGCAGGGCAGGACAGTAGGGAGAGCAGAGGGTCAGGCTGAAATCCCAGAGCGCTCTAACCCTGGGGAATTCGCTAAACTGTCTGAACCTCAGTTTCTCCCCCTGACAATGAGGACAATGACAATACCCACCCCTAGGGTTGCTGGGAGTATTAAATGAGATCTCCCACAAGCAGCACTTAGCACCGTCCCTAGAACATGATGACAACTCAACAGTATCACTGATTCTCCTATTTTTCCCCAACCCTATGCCCTTAGAAAGACTGATGTGAGGATTAATTCAATAACCTTTATGGCATGAAAAATACGAATCTTACTGAAACAATAAGAAAGTTGATAGGTCAAACAACAGCATCTAGGAGAAATATCGTTTTGCTAATTTTATATTTTCTCTCTCCATTACTTTTTTAAACTCCCTCTTTTAAAAAACAAAAAAGAAAGAAGGGCCAGCCTGGTGCACAATGGGTAAGTTCCCACATTCCACTTTGGCGGCCCAGGGTTCACTGGTTCGGATCCCAGGTGTGGACCTACACAGTGCTCATAAAGCCATGCTGTGGCAGGCGTCCCACATATAGAGTGGAGGAAGATGGGCACGGATGTTAACTCAGGGCCAGTTTTCCTTAGCAAAAAGAGGAGGATTGGCGGCAGATGTTAGCTCAGGGCTAATCTGCCTCAAAAAAACACCAAAAAACAAAAAGCTGATTCATTCTGGAAGTTTTTAGGAATCCTCAGATACAAGGCATTTTCCTGTTTCAGCATCCTCTCAAGATCTGCCTGAGATTTCTTGCAAACAAATGATCCAAACTGAAAATCGACGGAAAAGAATGACTTGGGCTTGACGCATCTGTGTCAAGCAAATTCAAAGCTGTAGCTCGTTTTTCTCAGCACAATCATATTTTTTCCTGGGAAAATCAAAAGCCAGTTCTTTTTCCAATAATTCCTCAAACATGCAAATGAAATTTCTCCATTTGTGGTCTGAATCCACATACACAGGAATCAAGGATTACGTCAACCAAAAGCCCAACTCAGCTCCTTGTGGCCACGGCTATGTATTTCATTTTATTCTCTTAAAACTCCCAGCTCAGTGCAGACTTCTGTGTACAGCAGGTATTCAACAGTGATCAATGACAGAATTCAGCCAATAAACTTATGGTACACTTGTCTGTGTAATCTGCTAATGACCTAATTTTGCAACAGCGCAACCCCATCCCCGTAACCCTCACATGTGTCCATGAACTTGCCAATCATTCTAGACTTCTACCCAAAATTTATGCGGAAAAAAAGCATTAAACAGAAGATAGTAATTACACAGTACTTATTTGCGCTTCTCTTCTAATGTGTTCTTTATGTGTCACTCCCCCCATTAAATCACATGTCACAGAACAGACCAGAAGGCCCCATGGTCCTACTTTCTGCTCTCCCATCAACACTAAGTAAGAGGACTCTCCTGGCAGCCATGGTACAAGATGTTCATCAACGTGGCATCTTTAGGTCCAGCCTAAAAAGCCCTCTCTCCTTACATCATGCTTTAGAAGAAGAGTTGCCACAAAGAGCCTGGCAAAAGAATTCCCAGTCCATTCACCCCAGGAAGGAAGCCATCCACCTCACCTGCTCCTTGCCTCAAGGAGCACTTGGCTTGAAGGTGTGACTGTGCAACCTTGTGAATGTGCCATGGAACTGTTCACTTAAAAATGGTCAATTTCACGTTCCGTGAATTTCACCTCCATAAAAAGGAGAAGAAAGCAAAGGCGAAGACACCAGTGCTGCAGCCAGTGAGCCAAACCATCCGAAAAGCAGAAAGGCCCACACAAAACAGGAACCTCCAAAGAGTAGTCTTGACACAACTTCCTTTCCTCCTGCCTTCTCCCGAGTGCCCTTGAGCACAGATCTGCAAAAGCGAAGGAAACAGCTGGAACAGCCTGGGTGCCTAGGGCTGCCTGTCTAGCAGGAAGTTCCTTCCTGAGGCCAGTGAACCGGCCTCCAGGCTCACAATGCCCATGCGAACCCAGCACCAGTACCCGGAGCCTTCATCCTACTCCCATTCTCCCCCGTCCGATTCTTTCTCTGTTTGTATTCTTTGCCTTCTGCAAATCTACAGCTAAAGAAAAAAAATTTTCTGGTGGTTTTTCACTAATTTACTCTTTAAGAAACATAGCATCAGTATTTTCTGCTTAGAGATTATGTTGAGGAAAGGAAAATGTTTTCAAGCATTCAGTGCCAAAAATAAAAATAACTGAAAATTTTTCCTCCTCCCTCTCCACAAATAAGTCAGCCCCACTGGCAATGGTGTCTGGGAGTTGTTATCCATAATATACAGTATATATGGAACCAACTCTGCCTGCAGGACAGTCAGCCAACTCTTCCATGGTCTTCCATGGATTCAAACCAGCAACTTCACCCCGTATGGAGTTTCTGGAAAGTAACTGCACTTGGAAGAAGGCGAAACAGCTGGTACGAACTGTGGAAAAAGTCTTCTTTCCTGCCGCCACCATCACACCTTCACTTCCCTCACCGTCCACACTTTCCCTGTCTAGAGGCCAGTGTAAGGGAGGGTTGGGGTTAGTTAGAAAGGCGAGCTATGAAACAGCAGGCTTTGGGGAGGGGGTGCTGACCGTCTCCAGGAGAGCCAGGGTAAGGTCGAGGGGAGCAGGCTTTCTGCTGCAGGTCCTGCACGTCACTCACCTTGGCATCCTGATGAGCTGTCCTTTGCCCACGCCTCCCCCACTTCTCTAAGACTGAGGAGATGTCTACAGAGGGCAGGAACGTATGTTCCAGAAAAATCGCATGGGAAAATTATACACACTTATCTTAAAGTATGCACTTTAAGATACAGAACATCATAAACAACCCAAAAAAGCACTTTGCCAAGGAACCAATTAAGAAACACTAGCATTTCTTGAGTTCTTAAAAATAACCAATGCACTTTGAGCCCTTTCTGCCCACTCAGCCCTGTGCCAGGCACTGAACCGGGAGTGCTGTGCCAGCACAGGAAACCTGAGAACTCAGAGATGCGAGTACAACGCTGCAGAGGGATATTGCCATGCCTCACAGAGGAGAGGGTCTTTACGGTTCAACAAAGACACAGCATCCTACGTATTCTATGGTTGTCTGAGACGCCTGTCAATCACTCTGGGTTCCACAGGCTGTGCAGACAGGAGGAGCCAAATGGGGATCAGAGCGTCAGCTGCACTAAGGCTAGAGCAGGACTGGGGAATGCAGGCCAACCTGGGGCCTCCTCCTCCCTCCCTGCCAAAGTGAAGGTGGCCAGCCCCCGGAGAGGGTAAACCTGACAAGCATCCAGCAACTGGTTTTGCAATCAGAGCTGCTGAACCAGAAAGAACAGAGAGCTGGCTGGGCCTGCCCCAAGCAGACCCTACCTGGAACACTTTCCATAGAGCATGAAAACACAAAGCAACTCTCCTCTCCACCCCTGGGCACAGGAGTGCCAAGGCTGCAGGAGACAAGAGAGGGCAGGAGATGACGCCAGCGCCTGCCCCATGGTTTAAAAAAAGAGCATCCTAAAAGATGGATGGCCAGGTCCATAAAGAAAACAGGCTCCCATGGAGAGAAGCAAGTTAGTGGGTGCACGGAGAAAGTAGCCAGAAACGTTCACTCCAATAACAGCCCCCACGCCCATTCTGTACAATGGAGCAGAAGCCCCCGACTTCTTTACAGAGACAGGAGGAATCATCGTTTTCCTCAACACATCCTCTCACCTAATTCCCAAAACAACTCTGTGAAGCATGCCCTATAAATGTTTCAGGTGTTAAGATGAAGCAAATGCCTAAACTAAAATAATCAGGTAAGGTTTCCTGGGGACTAAGATGAGCAGGCGGCAGAGCATGACATATAACATTTGTTAACAAATAAAAAATACTTTCTCTAGGGAACTCTAAACTACTTGTGCAGAGATGGACTTGAGATTCTTTTCTAGAGTTTAAAGAAGAGACACCTAACACTTAGAATAATTTGAACACTCCAAAGGCCTTTCAAGTCTTTGAATTCTATCATGCACGGTATTTCTTTCTCCCACTGCGTGATTAAGGGTTTGATTTTTATATGAAACGAAGCCCAAGAGAGTTCAAAGAGGACTGTTCACAAAAATAAAAGCCCAGAGGCATCAATATTAATAAAGTTAAACTAAAAAGATATTTAATAAGCTTTGTGAAATTAAAAACAATGACTAATTCAATCCAAACAACTAGGTCACGCTAAAACTGCAGAACTCTCAAACTGAGACATAACAAGGCAAGAATTCTGCCTTGCTTCAGTGGTCAAAATGAAGGGCCCATTCAAGGGAAAGACCAGTAATCCGGTCACAATGGGGACACCAGAGGGACATTCGGGGGGCGAGGGAGGGAAGTTCGGACACAGGACAAAGCAAGATGATCACTACGGTACCACCTGGGAATTTGACAGAATACGTAACAAAGAAAAAAAGATGTTTCTCACAAAAAAACAAACAATCAGTCAGCAAACATCTGAGAGACTCAGAGAAGCTACAAAGCTTGGGGCGTGTCTCCTGCCCAGGGGAAGCAAGCGGGGAAGGTCATCAAAGAGATATGATGACAGACACGAACACCAACAGAACAAGGCAAAATACACTGAGCGCCTCAGAAACACACGCAGTGTGCATGCACTGAACAAGGGCAGAAGGCAGTGGCCTTGGAACACGTGGAAAGGCATCCAGCAACTGAGGGAATGAAAGAGATCGAAAACAAAGAAGACCACATATGAATTCCCTGTCCACTGCTTTGTGGTGCTTCCTAATTATTCTTTAAAACGATCTTTAACAATTTGGAGAGTAGGATATTTAGTGAAAAATCACACTCAACCCAAGTTCAACTCACTAAGGCACAATCTTCCAATTTGAAAACACACAGCATTCGCTCGACCACTTAAATAGAGCATCAGAGCACTAGAATCTTGCAGCAGACCTGTGTCCCAGCCTCCACGTCGTACTCAATACACCACTCATCATCCTCAGGAGTATTCAGCTTTTCTGGTCTAGAGGTCATATTGGTAGAAAAGAACAAAAGCATAAATAAAATATCCCACAAGAAGAAACTTACTCTAGGATGAGACTATCTGATCAAGCGATGAGGAGAGAGGCTGGCTGGCGGATGCTGGCAGTGTGGTCAGTCCTGCAGAAAGCAGGCCAACTCACACACCTGACATTTAGGCTCCCTCACAGGCCTCCTTAGAGTTTCCAGAAGCATCGCCTGTCACTCACCCATTCACCTTAAATATGATAAACAGGTAATCTCTCTGACAACGTGAGTACATCTGTTTTTACAAGAACTTTTCAAATCAAGAGGTTGTTGGCTGAGAGTTTTCTAAAACACTGCATTTCTTTTGTACACCAAAATCAGAAAAGAGAAATCTAGGATTACACAGCCTAGGCCAACTACCTGGGCACAGCTCAGGCCAGAAAATTCAATGTCCTATTGACAGAGACAAGGCCAAAAAAGGCTTTTCGCAAAAAAACATTTTAACAGGTATTAATGCAAGTCTATGTTTCTTTGTATAAGAGCAAAGGAGACACTAATTTTCTATTTAATGTTAATGTCCCAAAGTTGAAACAATTAGAAATCCAGGAGTTTATTACTGTATATAAAATTATCAGTTTACAGGAGAACTTGACACTTTAATAACATGTAAAACTAAGTAACCAACTTTTCTAATGTCTCTAAAGAACAAAATGACTTCTTAAAAAAGACAAAGGCTACCAATAGATTCAAAGGTTTATGCTGAATTAAAATATATTTTAATAATCTAGAGACTCGATGAATGTACTTTTAAATGGATGCCCTAATTGAACACCCAACATTAAAATTCTGTTCTTACATCACTTTCCATCTTTTTATTATTTTAGCTCTTCCCAAATCTTCCAGCATTGCGACAATTATTAACAAATGACAGCTATCAGAAAAATATGAAAGAGGAATATGTGTTCTTTTCCCCTGACTTCTTTCTTTATTTTTAAATTGTTTTATTGAGATATGTAACATTATATTAGTTTCAGGTGTGCAACATAATGATTCGATATTTGTGAATATTGTGAAATGATCACCACCATAAGTCTAGTTAACATCCATCACCAAACATAGTTACTTCCTTGTCGTCTTAATGTAACAAATGTGCTATTATCATCTTTTCCCCCTACTTTGTGCCCTTTGCTACTTTTGGAAGAAATACAATCCTAAACCAATGAAAAAAAGGTAACATTTCTTTGACCATAACTAAGACAGAAATGTAGAGACTATATTATAAAAACAACTGATGATTTATTCCTACTCAAGATATAAGATAATTTGACCATTTTCAACCATTTATTTGTTTTTTATGTTGAAAAGCATCATCTCTTCCTCAGAGTCTGGACTGCACACCAGGTGTGCCTCCTTTGAAAGACAAACACAAAACAATAGCAAGAGAACAGGCTCATTTCTGCATCTGGGGACAAGCTTGTTTGTGGAATTTATGACTGTCAAAAAAAAAAATAAAGACATTAGGAAAAAAATTCCAACCTCACTGTTTGCTCTTCAAAGTTCTTGGAACTCCTCTGCACAGATCTTTACCTGTTCAATAACCTATGTCCTTCCCTGTGTTGTTAGTAACATCAGTTTTACTGACGCTCCATCTTTGGATTAAGAATTGGCTTTAGGCAGCCCCTTCAATAAGCTACTCGGTGAATATGTAACTCTCAACCACTTTATTCAATTGAGCAACACAATAAAGAAGTATCTGCTTTCATGAATAAAATACAATGGCAAATATATAACAAACTGAAGAGTCTATCAAGTCACCGACTGTGACAAGACACCACACAATCACACAGAACGGATGGCTCAGGGGACTGGTAACTGAATAAGGGAGCTTCTTTCAAACTGAAGAATTAAACTTGGCCTAGATCCACGGCAACGGAAAGATGTTACCTTTGGAAATACTGGTGTCCAATTCCTTCCTGATACCATTATGAGCTCCATTCAGACCAGGACAAAGATCGGAGTGGCATGTAGGCTTCCATTTCATCACTGCTCAATGTACCCTGGGGGTGGGGGACCGAGGGGACAAACTGGCAATGATGCTATCACTGGGTTTGTCCTTAGGACACTTAGAATGTTGTTAACAAAAATCAGCACTGTTTAGAGACTTGCTCCAGAGTGAAGAAATGAACACAATCCCAACTAAAGACTCAGGATACCAAATAACCAGGATCCAAAAATCCCACTAATCTTGGAATTCTCTCTCTCATCTATAATGGTTCAAAAATGCGCAGGGGTGGGGAAGTGTGCTGGAAAACATTCCCCAAAAAAGAAAAAAACTCTCGTCGCTTTTTGTTCCTTTCATCTCTTACAGAGTACTTCCAAAAAGCTCCACTCCCTAACACTTACCAAAAACCAAACCTTGAGATGTCTGTAAAACACAAAACCGCCAGGAAATACCCGAGGAAACTCCCCTCAGAGACTTCAGTAACCTCTCTCATGCCCTGGAGCGTGCCGGGTGAGACAGCCACCCCAGGATCCAGCCGTGTTACAGACTAAAGTTTTTATCTTAACCAGCACATGATTCACCCTGATTACGAAACATTCTTCTATGGAATTTCTTAAGAAAAAGGAGCAATAATTTTTACTTTCTGTTCACACTCTGAATTTAAACAAAGAATATGACAACAGACATCTCAAACTCAGAGCACTCATTCCAGATGTGTCTAACACGCATTATAACCCAGACTGAGCAAGAGGCCAGTGTCAGACACGCTCCATCTTCTGTCCAACCACTTGACGTTTCCTTCCATGAATGGTGGGCTAAACTGGGAAGAGGGAAGCGAGGTCGAAAATGTTCTGTCTGGAACCCGCTTTGAAAGTCTGACCCTTGAGACTGCATCTCATATTGCTTACGTACTTCTGCCTTTGATTTGTCCCCAAAGCCCCCTGTATTTACCTTGAAAAGCCTTCCTGGGGAGCCTGTGAGGTTAAGCAAATAATCTGCCACACGGGAAACAAATACCTTCACAAAACACATCTTAAAACATACCACAGAAGAGCCACGGCCCTCTCTCCACTTACCTGGGAAAGCGTGTGGATTGGGCGACCCTCTCTTAAGGCACTTAGAACAGAGAATGTGCACGGTGTAGTGCAGTCCAGGCCACTCCTGAAGTAGGACATTCAGTTCCTCTACCAAAGGGGTTATGGCTTGCCATGCCGTCCATATATTTGGTAATGATGCATGGCTGGCAATGGACAGAGTGTCTGGGTGCAGGACCCCCTTGGCAGGTCTGTAACTCACCACCACTGGAACTTTCCCCCGATAGGCAAAGATCTGAAGTTTCCCATCGGACCTGTGCACCACATGGCTGTTGATTTGGACGCTGTAGCGTGCAAACAACCCAGGTGGGAAGGTAAAGGGAAAACTATATTCAATCTGCAGTTGCTCAGCCACGAAAGACTGCCCCGCCAGGTTGGTCCCGTTAATCCAGGCCTCCGCGTGGGGCACTTCGTTCTGCACATAGCATGGGAACTTGTACCAGGCCGTGGACCCATTCAAAGGCTTGCCCTTGGGTTTATTGAGGCAGTAACAGAGTCCCATCTTCTCCAGCAGCTCCAGCAGCAGCTGCAAGTCCTGCTGGGCCTGGACATGAGGCTTAAGCAGCAACCGAATGACATGGGCTGGCAAGAGCCCATGAAGCAGAAAGCCCTCTACATAATGATGGAGCTGGGTGGCCCGCAGCACGTCCTGGCTCGGGTTGGGCAGCGCCACCACGGGGGAGCTTTCCCCCTCGCCTTCGCCCTCTCCGCTGGTCCCTAGGAGCAGCTTATGCAGCAGCAAGGAAGGATCCCTCTGGAAAAAGACATTGAGAATGTCGATGAGGCGGGTGAGGTTGTGGAAGACGTGCTCCTTGAGCGCCGGGCTGTCCTCAAAGTAGAGCAGCTTGCCGCTCTCGTGCAGGTAGGAGAGAGCACTCTGCAGCCGGTCCTCGGTCAGACCCGCCTGCAAGCCCAGGCGCGCCGAGTCCCACCAGCTTAGCCAAAGGCGCTGCGCCTGAGGGGGCTGGAAATGCAGCTCCTCCAGCACCTGCCAGGATCGAGGCAGCACTCTGTGTAAGTTGGGGAAGATTTCCCGGTGCTCGGCCACCGAGAGCAGTTTGTCCCGAAGGCGCTGTAATTGGCGGGGGTCCCTGCAGCTAACAGGCAACACCGGGGAGAGGATCTGCAGCCGGTGGTTGAGCAGGTACTGAAAATGGGCCTTGCGCCGCCGAAGGTTCTTGTCCGAAACCCCATAGTAGGCTGCGTGGGGGCTGGCGGAACGCAGCTCGAAGTCCCGGGCCAGGGCCTCGTCCACCACCTGCGCCAGACGGCTCAGCCCCTCCGCGTCGTGCTTCTCCTGCAGGGCGATCTGGCGGTGGATGTCCAGACACTTCTCCTCTAGCTCCCGCTCCCCACACAGGTCTGCGTGCGTGCCCACGATGCACACCACGGCGTGAGGCACCCGGGCCCCTACCCGATGCAAGAAGGAGCCCACGGTGGTGGGGAAGCCGGGTGGCTCATAGGTGGCCAAGTTCACCACCAGCACATAAAGGGCTCCTGGGGAGAGGAAGAAGGGCTGGATCACCTCGTAACTTTCATCGCCAGCTAAGTCATACACGATGAACCGCAGGCCCCGGGAAGCATCGGCCGTCCAGCTGGTCACCTCAATGCCCTTACTCACGGGAGGAGGTGAAGGTGGGTAGCTCTTCTCCTTGTCCCCTCCTCCTTGGTTTCCCTCCACTCTCTCCTCGGTGAGGCAGTGGCGGAGTAAGGTCTTTCCTGCAGCCTTATGGCCCATCAGAAGCAGCTTGAGGCGCGGCTGCACCGCCGGCTGGGAATGAGCCAGCTCCTTCTGGTAGGCTGCGATGTAGGGGATCCCCTTCATACAGACCTCGTAGGGGGGCTGGATCAGTGGGTTGTCCTTGATCTTCCACAGGCCCACCCGGGAGAGCTGGCCAAAGTTGTCCGGCAGCACGGCGATCTGGTTCCCCTGCAGCACCAGCTCCTCCAGGCCGGTCAGTTCCACGATGGAGTCCGGCAGGTAGCGGATCCGGTTATTATCCAGCCACAGGGTGAGAAGACGACTGAGGCCCGAGATGAGGGATGGCACTGAGGTGAGCTGGTTGCGGCTAAGGTAGAGCTCCTCCAGACCAGCCAGGGGCAGCAGCGCGGCAGGGAACTCCTCAAAAAGGTTGGAGGAGAGGTTGAGCATTTTGAGCCGCTGCAGACGGCTGAACTGGGCGGGCAGAGCCTGCAGCCCGTTGTTGTCTAGCATGAGGCTCTCCAGGCTGGCCAGCTCACAGAAGCCGCTGGGCAGGGTGCCAAGCTCAGCCCCACTGAGCCAGAGGATCTTGAGGGCACGCAGGGCACTGATATCCTCAGGTAGGCCCCGCAGCCGGTTGCTGGACACGTCCAGCTCCTCCAGGGCCGCCAGCTGCAGCAGCTGCCGGGGAAAAGCAGTGAGCTGGTTGTGGTCCACGTCGAGGGTGCGCAGGCGGTAGAGGCAGGAGAGGGAGTCGGGCAGGTGCGCCAGCCGGTTAAAGCTGACATCCAGCTCCTCCAGGTGGGCAAGGGCGCCCAGCTGGGCGGGCAGGGCGGGCAGCTGGTTGTGGCTGAGGTTGAGCTTGCGCAGCTCCCGCAGGGCACTCACCACCTCTGCGCCCAGGGCGGTCAGCCGGTTGTGGCTCACGTCCAGCTCAGTGAGGTGGTGGCCCAACTCGGCCACCGCCGGGGGCAGCCGGGCGAAGCGGTTCCTGCGCAGGACCAGGACACGCAGGCTGCCCAGCGCCGAGCCCAGCCCGTCGGGCACCTCCTCCAGGCCGTTGTTGCCCAGGTTCAGCACCTCAATGTCACCGATGTTGGCCGGCAGCACGAGCTGGGGCGCGTCGGGGGAGTCGATGGGGTCGGCCCCGGCCGCGCTGAGCGTGAGCTGGCGCAGGTTGCTCCGCAGCTTCCTGGCGCGCAGGGCGGCGTCCCGCCACAGCCTCACCGTCTTCAGGTTCCCACTGTCCTTTCCAGCCATGGCGGGGCCCCAGGCCGACACCCTCACGCGGGCGCGGGAGCCCGCAGCTACATGCCGCGCTGCGCCCGGGCGGGCGCCACTCTCCGGGGCGCTGTCGATCCCGCTCCCCCCTTCCCACCGCCCCTCGGCGACCGGCGGCTGGGGGTCCTAGCGCAGCCAGCGGCTGGGCGCCCGCAGCTGGGGCGCGGCGGCGACGCGAGCAGCTCCGGGGGGCGCCGAGCACGCGGCTCGGGGGCAGGCGGCGGCGGCCGGCGGGGAGCGCCGCGCGCATTCTCCTTCCTCCCGGGCCATGGGCGCGCCGGGCCGGCAGGGCCGCCGCCCGCCCGCCGCGCCGCGGAGGATGCCTGCTGCTCCTCCTCCCGCTCCGCCCGCCTCGCGCCGCCTCGGTGCCGATCCGGTCCCGCTACCCTCGCAGCCGCGGCCCCGCGGCCCGCAGCGTCGTGGCCTCCGCGAGCGGCTGCAGGAGGGCGGCGCTCGGCTCGGCGGCGGGCATGGTGCGGGCGCAGGGCCGGGGCGCCTCCTTGTCTCCGCTTCCCCGGGCCCGGGCGGGAGCGCGAGCGCCGCGTCCCCGGTGCTGCGAGGGCGCGATCGGGAAGCGGCAGCGCCGCCCGGCGGAGTGGCCCCCACGTGACCGGCGGAGGCGCCGCGTGTTCCCGGCACCGCCCCGGGGGCGGGAGCCGCGGAGGAGCGCCGGCTGCGGGGCTGGGGCGCTGGCCCGGTGCGGTCCCGCGATGCGGACCGCGCTCGGCGGGAGGCGCGCGGGGAGCCCGTCCTGGCTGCGGCTCCGGGGCGCCCGGGCTCTCCTGCCTGCGGTCGCCGGCGTCTGGCTCTTTGTCGGCCCTGAGCCCCTAAGGATTTCTTTTTTCTTCCCTCACGTGTCGGATCCGCTGGCTTCCCCTGCTCGTTCTTTACCCCCTTCCCCTTCCACTCACTCTACATCCACACTGTAATGGAACTGGCAGAACTCAGAGGCCTGGTTTCCTTGTAGGAGCTTAGAACCAGAGTGCGACTAAACAAAAGAGAGAAAAGCAGGCAACCAGTCATTCATTTGGTAAATATTTATTGAGGCCCTATTTTGTGCTCGACCAACTGAAACAGACGTTCTCACTCCCCGGGGAAAGGCTCTGAGCAGGCTCCTCGCCGGCCTAATGGGGGGCGGGGGACGGGGGTACGCACCGTGTTTTATCTGGGGTATCCCATTCATCCTCGCCCCGTGCAACAAACACCTTATCCCCAACTGTACAGTACTTGTAATGCTGTAGGTTCAAGAAAATGACAGCGGGGGCCTGCCCAGTGGTGCAGCGGTTAAGTGCGCACGTTCAGCTTCGGTGGCCCGGGTTGGCCGGTTGGCATTCTGGGTCGGACAGGGCACCGCTTGACAAGCCATGCTGTGGCAGGTGTCCCACGTATAAAGTAGAGGAAGATGGGCACGGATGTTAGCTCAGGGCCCGTCTTCCTCAGCAAAAAGAGGAGGATTGGCAGCAGATGTTAGCTCAGGGCTAATCTTCCTCAAAAATAAAAAGAGCTGTTTCAAGCAAAATTCACAGCCCGCTGCTCAACTCGGAAGTTTATTTTGTGTGTGTGAGGAAGTTTCTTTGAGATCATATCTACACTAATAACTTCTTCAGAATTTACCAAAACCTTGAAACCTATCAACTCTCCAGATGCCACCTCCATCACTGCCTCCAGATTGGCTGCTAATGAAGCAAAGAGTTTTCAGAGACACAAAATCGAATGTAATTGGTTAAATGCACCGCTTTACACGTTGTGGCTCTCTCCCACACATGCCGTTGCTATCACTGGGGGACCCAAATTCGGTGCAAGTATTTGAGTTGTAATAGTTTGTCTCTTCAAAGACAGCGCCTGAACGTCCCAGGCTGGAAAGCTGCCCCAGTGATGGTTATCAAGCCTGGGTCGTACATCCTGCAACTGGACGATGCTCCCAGGGTCCAGGTGGGTTCCACGGGCTGGGACACCATGGGTGAAATGTGAGTACATTAAACAGGGCAAGCTGTGTTCACCCTAAAGGACTTCTTGGGAGACCTAATTGCCCAAGGGTTCCCCTGGCCCCCTACCCCAAGAAAAATTCTAAATCATCTAGGCCGACCCTTTGTTTTGCAGAGGAGGAAACAGGCCCAAGATAAGTAACTTCCCAGTCAGCCAGCCAGGTAAAGGGTAGAGCCAGGTGTGCTAATTCCCCTTGTGGGGGTAATCTGCTGAGCACATCCCTTCATGGGATTCTTGAGTCAGACCCCAAATCCTCCACTCTTTAGCTCCTTCCCACCAAACTTGAACCTCAGCCTGGGGAAGAAGACAAAAAAGGCCTCAGCTCCCTAACCTACTGTATTTATTTATTTATTTTTAAAGATTGGCACCTGAGCTAACATCTGTTGCCAATCTTTTTTTTTTCTTCTTCTCCCCAAAGCCCCCCAGGACATAGTTGTATATTCTAGTTGTAGTCTTTCTGGTTGTGCCATGTGGGATGCTGCCTCAGCATGGCTTGGTGAGCAGTACCATGTCCACGCCCAGGATCCAAACGGGAGAAACCCTGGCCCACCGAAGCAGAACGCGTGAACTTCACCACTCGGCCACCTGGCTGACCCCCTCCGTACCCCACTTTGAGTGCTTAAACTGAAGTCTTAAAGTGGTTTGTATTGGATCTAAATAACCTATGCTAAACAGTTCTTCAGAACTAAAAACTAAACAGTTTCCATCAGAAAATTATACTTCCAGCTTTAAGATCTTTGAAAACTCTGCTCTTCCTTCGTCAGGAGATAGTCTGTAATTTGCTTCGTCTGATAAAGATTGCTGGGTAGGATCAGAGAACACCCTGTCTGGGGCGTCTTGCTGCTCCCTGGAGCACGAAAGCCTGGTGTAAATGAGTTTGCTCGGCAGGAACGTTCTTTTTGAGCCCTTCAGCTTGCTGTGGACTGTTGCAGTCAATATCGTGGGAAGCCTTGTAGTAAAAAGCCTTATCCAAGCGTTCTTTGGAAGTCAGATCAGGAGAATGCCAGGATAAAATATAACACCAGGAAAAGAAATTGTGTCCAGCATGGCTCTTCAACTCAGAAAGAAGGATCCCAACCTGGGCACCCAACCTGGCACTCCTCTTGCCACACCCCACCCCTTATGGTAAAGTTTCTGATGGGCCAAGGGGTATGAGGGACGAGCCCCCTGGACCTTCTAGGGCACGCTTGGTGTGAGTCCCTGAATTCTGGTACAAACAGCCTCAAGCCTGCTTGGGAAGGTGGGGCAGTCTTTCAGAGTCATTCAGGGGTTGCTGATGGGAACATTCCAGACCTCTGGGCGTGGGTGGAGCTTGATGTGCCCACAGGCTCCTCACTGTGCTGGTGGAGCCCAGGTTAGGATGAGAGGGAGCATGGGTATTGCCACATTTGTTAGCCCAATGTAGCACATTTCAATATTTAAGCATAGAGTATATGGGCCTCCACTTGTGCTCTTGCTCCTGGCCCTGCACATGTTAGAGGTGGCCTTGCACATGTTGGGGTTTTCCTAAAAGCAAAACCCAATCATTTCAGTTTGGAAAATAGGGACTCTGATTATTGGAGGTTCTCTTGCCCTGGATGTTTATCCGACATCATGGACCTAATCTATACACTTTCTAAACTTTTCCATTTATCCTGTTTTTCTTACTCTGAGACTGTTTTCATTTTGGCTGCTGCCATATAATTGCAATTGGCTTTCTCCCAGAATCCAGACCCTCTGCGAAGGCATGATTCATTTAGGGCAATGAAAGCTAGGTCTTGAGCAAGGCCAAGATGTGGCTAGCCAGAGGGGAGGATCCCCGGGCACTTGGGCCAGAGTCTTCCATTCCATGACCTGTCAGTGTCGCAGTCTGAGTGGCCCAGCAGCAGGGGTCCTTCACTCCCAGCCTTCTGAGACTAGCAATAAGCTCCGTGTAAGCTTTCATCCCTGGTTTCTTTTGTTCTGTCTTCAACATGCTCAACTTTCCTCTATCCCGGCAGATTTTTCTCTTGACCTTGCTACTGCTTCGTTGCTTGATTCTTTCCCTGTCAGATATGTTGCATAAGTGGTCTGGGGCTGGTCTGATTCCTCTTCACTGGTTCCCTCCTTGGGCCCAGTAATCTGGCTTCTATCCCCACCCACCCACAAGGTTGCTCTCTAAAAGATTCACTCACCCTTTCTCCTTCCTTGACCTCCTTCCCATCGCTGAAAATGTTAAGCAACTTCCTTTGGAAACTTTCTACTTTCTTGGCCCATAGAATATTTGGTGTCATGTTAAGGTCCGGTTTTTCAAAAAGAGCCCTATGAAGGCTAATTAGTTCCTTGTAGGAATCAAGTTTGCAATTAGAATAAATGCTATGAAATGAATCGCTATAACTACATAGACAAACTGGCCAGGAATTGCCTAGTTATGGATCCTTTTATGAGAGTAGTTAGTCATTATGCTTTTTCGACTTATTCTATTTATGTTAAAGATGGTTGATTTGGAAAATCGTGTTAGTACCCTTTTCCACTGAATTTTAATTTTATCAACCGCAATGTAATCAAGTTTTTATTTTAGGGTGACCAAATGTTCAGTGTGCACAGACTGAGGGGTTTCCCAGGATAAGAGACATTCTGAGCTTAAAACCAGAGCAATCCTAGGAAACCAGTACGGTTAGTTAACCTCCTTGGTCCTTCAGAAGATCACTTTATCTTGCTCTCCCTTTCCCCTTCAGCAGTTCAGAGGGCATAGCTTCCCAGAAATGCAGGCTTTGACTTCCTCCAGCTGCTTTAGATTTTCAAGAATTCTGATTTCATTTACTCAGTAAATGCTTACTGACTTATCAGAGATGACGTTCTTGGGCTTGACATTCTAACTAACTTTGGAGTATGGAAACTCCCTGTCTAGTTTTAAGAGGAAATTGGGCCAGCCCTTAAGCCTTCAATGCAAACGAAGCCCAAAGCTAGGATACAACCTTTCATGGCGAAATTTACTCAGTTCTCGCCTTGAAGTCTGGAGGGGCCGGGTATATGCTGCCTGTATCGTGAAAAGATAAAAGAGAAAGGACTCCCCACATTTTTCCTTTTTTGTGATTTTAGATCCAGTTAATAGTTTGCTTTGAATAAACATTAACAAAAATGTCCCCTCCTATTTGGCTAAAGGTAAGTAAGAGAAACTCTCACCTCCAGGATTTTAATCAGGCCACTCCGTTCTTTGGTTTTCTTGGAGATAGAAGTAGAGGAAATCAAGGGAAAAATAGAAAAAGGAAAAAGGAGGGATGCCCCTCTAACAGGTTTTAGGCTTGCTCCAAAGAAGAGGATTAGAAATAAAGCCTTAAGAATTGACATAAGGCAGTTTAGCCACAGGAGATCTTCGAGGTCATGTCATCTAAACTCTTTGATACTGGGCATGTCCAACCGAGGTATCCAAGAATAATGCCCCGTAATAATAGCTAACACGTATTAAAGGTTTTCTATACACTCACACCCTGTGCTGTATGCTTTTCATTCAGTATTTCATTTAATCTTCACAACAGCCGTGAGTAGCAGGTTCCTTTATGATTCTCGTTTTATAGATGGAGAAAAATGAAGGCAGAGCTATTGAGTGGCCGAATCCAGACTAAACACAAGACAGAGTCCAAAGCTCATGTTTCAATCACTGTGCTCTTTCTTGGGGGGTTGGTGGGGTGGAGGGGAATGGGTCTTAGTTCACTGTCAGCTGACTGTGTATTTTAAGCTGTAGAGAAGTGGTACCAGCTGGAGAACAGGGCTGACACCCAGTCTTCAGGAGAAAGTGAATTTGGCTCTTACAACATTGAAGAAGGTCATATTGGGCAACCAAAAGCTGTAAGCAAACACTATCCCCAACTACGAGAACTGGGATTAACATCTGTTGTTAAATGTGACAGCAGGAAGTAGTATTTCCACGCCACTTTTAGATAAGTTGAGTTTGATTTGTTTCTTTCTTTCTTTGCTTGTTTTAGAGAGAAAGGATTTAATATGTGTCCCCCAAAAAATCTATACTTCAATTAGGGAGCATTTCAGATTCTGTCTTTTGAGAAAAACATTAAAATAAAAAAAACCCAGAAAGACGGAAGACTAAATTATCGAGCTAAGATTAGGTACAAAGAATCTGACATCTTTCGTTTGGAGAAAATAAAAACTTAAACTTCCTCCCCCTTCTTTCCCCAAATTTAATAAATCTGCCTTGAACTCACTGTCTGATTTGAATTCGAGCCAGTTTGTATCGGCATTGGCTAAGAAGTCTGAGAGGGGTCACTTAGCTACCAACAGGGAACACAGAAAATTCTTCAAGACACACTGACTCCTCCAGAGAGCAAAGGCAAAATTGTACCAATATGTCTGTTGTTTTTTCTTTCCCTTGCTCGACAGAAAACAAATTTATCTTGGAATGGGCAGCGTTAAATTTAACATTGGATCTCTTTGTGTTTCCAGGTCAAGTGGGAACACATATGCTCCCTACTGAGGAAAATAAACTGCAATGTATTTTTAGCATCTGTTGGAAGTACTTTCAGCTGAAGACATTCTTCAGGATCCAGTCTGTTTCACCGAAGGCTAAAGGATTTGCCACAGTGTCACCTAGAATTCCAGGGCTTACCCTGGGGGTCTGTAAGGAGCAGTGTCCATGACCCCCCTCCCTGGCCCACCCCCACCATTCTCAGTCCCAATCCTGGTGCAAACATCCTCTTTCTGACAAAAGGAAGGAAAACCATTCCAGTGAAAGTTTAATGAAAAACATCTGTGAAATAGTCATGACAAATGAAGCTAACTATAGCACACTTGGCATTTTAAGATGAAGCATGTCCAGGAGGAGGGAACAGGGAGGATGGGGAGCAGAGAGGCTGCACCCCCCTCCTTTTGTGCCTAATGCTGAAGGTAAGCCATGGACAAGGAGGAGCCATATGCTGTGTCTTTGTGAAAGGTGCCTATGGGTGCCTTTGTGTGCAGTGCACAAATTGTGCAGCCCCAGTAGTGGAGGTTTAGTTACTAGTCTGAAATGTAATGTTTGTTTGTGAGATTTGGTGTCAGTGAGACAAATGGTTTAAGACCTTGCTTCTGTCTGCACAGTTTTGATAAATATCTCCCATTTTCAAAAACAAATTTAGTTAACTGCTGGCTTTTAAATAAATGACGCAAGGATATTGCATCCTCCTTGTGAAACATTGGATTTCTAAAATAGAAACAAAGTCTATGGTGACATAGTATAACACACATCATAAAGCATAGCATAGCATTTTCAAAAAGGTGAAATCTTCTCTGAGAACCGTAATTTTGACTATACTTATGATAAAGCCATGTATTTATTAAAATACAGGGAAGCTGAAGTTACCATTTGTGTTCTTCCTGCTATTTTATTACTCCTGTAGCAAAAAAGAGCTTGTTTACTCTTCTGTAAAATAGAACAATGAAATCGGATTCCCACCTCCTCTGCTTCATCCCATGAAATGGGAGGTGCCTTGGAATAAGGCCATGTCAGTATGAGGGACTATGAGGTGTCATAATAGAAGCATCCCAGTTGGTCATAACTTCATTGTTAATCCAATGAATATTTGCATAAGGCCCTGTGCAGGGTGCCTGAATACAAGATAATTTGAGAAGATTCTGCCTCTGTTGTCTTTATCAGAGTGTAAAAATAAAGCCTTGTCTACTGTTGATTAAGGCAGTCTTCAAAAGCTGTGGTCCTGGGGCTGGCCTGGTGGCGCAGCGGTTAAGTGCACATGTTCTGCTTTGGCAGCCCAGGGTTCACCGGTTCAAATCCTGGGTGTGGACATGGCGCCACTTGACAAGCCATACTCTGGCAGGCATCCCACATAGAAAGTAGAGCAAGATGGGCACGGATGTTAGCTCAGGGCTGATCTTCCTCAAAAAAAAAAATAATAATAAAATGAAAAGGTAAAAAGAAAAAGCTATGATCTTCTTATAAATTAAAAAAATACTGTTTCAAAATTCCCAGCACAGATTGGATGAAAGTCTAGATAAAGCAGCAGCGGACTCCTGAGTTTTGTTCCTTTGTTCCCTAACTGCAGTGGCTCATCAGATGTTAAAGAACAATTTGAGGAAGTCCTTTTCTTCCTCTGTAGGGTAATATTGTTCTGCGGTCTTTAAAAACTAAGAGTATTAAGTTTGTCTCTTAGGAGTTTGGGTTTTGTTCTAGTATAGAATAGTATTAAATCTGTTATTCTTCTTTGGCTTTTTTAAATAAGTTTTTTAAATAACAAGTTTAACACAATGTACAAATTAAATGAAAACGTGCCTCAGATTAAACTGGGAAAGTTATAGGAGGCTTGTCCTAGCAGTTTAGGTTTGTAATGGAGGGAAAATAATTTTCCCTCTACGCTTCTGAGTTCTTGGCTGAGACGCCCGTAATAAAAGACAGATTAACAAGAAAAAAACAAACAGATGTTTATTAACTGTACACCTCATGGATACATGCGAGATAACTGGGGGAAAATGCATACCCCAAAGAGGTGGCTTAGAACTCTGGCTTAAAAAACCATCTTAAGGGCTGGCCCCGTGGCCGAGTGGTTAAGTTCGCGCGCTCCGCTGCAGGCGGCCCAGTGTTTCGTTGGTTTGAATCCTGGGCGCGGACATGGCACTGCTCATCAAACCACGCTGAGGCAGCGTCCCACATGCCGCAACTAGAAGGACCCACAACAAAGAATATACAACTATGAACTGGGGGGCTTTGGGGAGAAAAAGGAAAAAAATAAAATCTTAAAAAAAAAAAAAAAACCACCTTAATAGGGAAAGGGGAGGGGAGGTGTAGGCCTCTTAGGGGCGAGTAAATGATTTTTAGGAAAGATGAATGGGCTCTTAGAAGAAGAGATGGGAGGGGTGATAGTTTGTGACAGAGTTGTTCAGGGCGTGGTGTTGATCTCTAGTCTCCTCTCCTGTCATGAGTCAGTCCTCCCTGGTTGACGACACTCCTGGGGAGGGGATCTACGACAATTGACTTCCTCGGAGGATCTGCCTGTAGGCAGATAAGGGGAGTTCAGAGAAAGCCTCTCCTCGCATTTGCTGTTCTTCAAGTGCCTATTGCTCAAAATAATCATATACCAAAGCAGCATATTTTGAGGTGGCGTGTCCTGCCTCCCCCAGGTTCCGTGCTGCATTTGGCATAGTCACACAACCCTACTGCTTGTCCTTATTGTGTCCCAGGCTTCATCTCTGCAAAAACACTGAAGGTAACTGGGACGAAACTCTCCGCTGGTGTTTTTTTTTTTTTGTTAATTTTAATAGTCCCCTATTTACGGATGATATTCTTAAAATGGATAGCTTTATTTTTAAATCTCCTGGTATATAACATTAAATTTGTGATAGAAGATTATAGGGTGTGATTTTTAAAAATACATTTAATGTCCGGGGCCAGCCCTGTGGCACAGCGGTTAAGTGCGCACGTTCCGCTTCAGCAGCCCAGGGTTCACCTGTTCGGATCCTGGGTGCGGACATGGCACAGTTTGGCAAGCCATGCTGTGGCAGCCATCCCACATATAAAGTAGAGGAAGATGGGCACGGATGTTACCTCAGGGCCAGTCTTCCTCAGCAAGAAGAGGAGGATTGGCAGCAGTTAGCTCAGGACTAAACTTCCTCAAAAAAAAAAAAAAAATACAGTTAATGTGATGCATGACTTTTCGTATCTGTGTAAATTCTCAATGGTCCCTTTAACTGTCCCCTGTCCTCCCAGCAGTGGACTCCCAGCAGCTATTTGTCCATTGAGGCCCCACACTCCTGCCCTCAGTTAATTATATCCAAAGCAAGTAATTAATTGAAACTGGGGCAAAGTCCCTATCCTAGAAATCTGGAATTGGGATTGTAGGAGAGGAAAATAATTTTCCCTCTAACCTTCTGAGTTCTTGGCTAAGACCCCTGTAATAGAAGACAGATTAACAAGAGAAAAGCAAACAGAAGTTTCTTAACATGTATACCTCATGTATAGATGGGAAACATCCAGGGAAAAATGAGTAATTCAAAGTGGTGGCTTAGAACTCTGGCCTATATGGCATCTTCAGCTGCAGACATAAGAAAGGTGCGGAGGAGGCCAGTTCAGGGCAGGAGACGGAGGGTTGTTATGCACGTTCAAGTCAGAGCCTTCTCCATCGATGAGGGTATAAAGTTGTCTCTGAGGCTTAACCTTTGTCCTTCCTGGTCGAGAGGGTAAGAGGGACACCTCTGTAAATTTATGTCCTGCTTTTAGGCAAATAGGGGAGGACAGGGAGCTTTTCTTGTGTCTGCTTCTCCTTAATTGCTTTCAGCTCAAAATAATCCTTATGCCAAAGTGGCATGTCAGTCTGGGGTGACATACTCTACTACCCTTCAGGACTATCCTATAGGAGAGTAGGAAAGTCATTCTTTCTGTGGGTCCTCACTTTAAATTGGAAACCATGAGCAGCCATCTCCAGATTGTCAGAGGTACTTGGGAGCAAAGGAAAGCCAGCTCGCGAAGAAAGAAAAAGGCAGACATGAAATGATATCAGATACAAGAAAGAGAGTGTATTTCTTGGATTTCCAAGAACGTTTTGGTTTCTTGCCTAGTATTCTTGAGTTTTAGCAACATTCTCTGCCCTAAAGACTTACAGTAAATCCTCTGCTTTTGCTAGAGCACTCTTGAATTGGTTTCTCTTCCTTGAAACCAAAAGACACTTAGCATAGAAATTTTTATGTGGAAGTAAGTTTGCAGGTTACAGACCATCAAAGAAAATTGTTATGTCAAAGCAGATGAGGTGGGAAGTGGGTAGTCCTGGAAACAAAGGAGGTTTGGTAAAGTGTGTTCAGTTCGTGCAGCTTTTCAAGGAAGTGGAATGAAAGCAAGAAGGAGAGAGGCTTCAGGCCAAGGTTGCCTAGGCAAAAGCAGACAGAGAAAAACAGTAAGAACACAATTACATACCACAAGCCTTTCTGACCACAGCCAGCCATCTAAGACTGCTCAAAATCAGTCTAAAAAGCCTGTAAAAAAACACAAATCAATACAACCAAATTCTGTATTGTAACCACTTGAAAATAAGATTAGTGTGTTTATTGAGAAAATGTATACTCTTGGCAATTAGAATGGGAAGATCTGGGAGAAACCAGAGGTGCTGAGGACTTCAACCCCAGAACCTCAGCTTTAACTCCCCAAACCCTCATTTGTGTCCCTTGCATTCACCCCACCGCAGAAACGTGATGAGACCTGCCCCCGCTGTAAAGCAGGTCAGCTCAAATCACCCTGGGAACACAGGTGACATTTCATGATACATGAGAGGAAAAAAGTGCCATCATAAGCTAAAGAAAATGACAAACAGGGGAAATATATTCAATAGTCATGCACCGCATAATGACATTTTGGTCAACAACAGCCCACATATACAACAGTGTTCCCATACGATGACTGCCATCTAGCCAAGGGGTGCAGTAGGCTATCCCATTGAGGTTTGTGTGAGTACTGCAGGGGAGGAAGAAATTTTCCTCTACCCTTCTAGGTTCATCTGGCTGCTCTAAGAATTAAATTGGCATGAGGCAGATTAACAGGAGAAAAACAAAAGTTTAATAACATGTGTACATGGGAGAAACCCAGGAAAACCCGGTAACTCACCAAAAAGGCTGAAGCCCTCATCTTAAATACCATCCTCAGCTAAGGACAAAAGAATATTTTCAGGGTGAGGAGAGTCAGGGACTTCAAAGGGAAGGAAGGCAATTCACAGGCAGGTAAAAGGAGAAAATATTTGGAAAAGAAGAGTTTGGCCACGCAGAAACAGAAGAACACAGAGGGGAGCCCAACAAACAGGCTTTTATAGGTTCCTCCCTCCCCACTATCTGGTTCATGTTATACTAAGGTGATAGCTTGCTTCCTGAGACAGGATTTTTTATTTGAATTCTTTTAGGCAGTTAAGGGGGAGGTAACAGGTAAAACTTTCTAAGTCTTTTGTTTCTTAAAAATAATCTGCCTGGGGCCGGCCCGGTGGCGTAGTGGTTAAGTTCGCACATTCTGCTTCTCAGCGGCCTGGGGTTCGCTGGTTTGGATCTTGGGTGTGGATATGGCACCGTTTGGCAAGCCATGCTGTGGTAGGCATCCCACATATAAAGTAGAGGAAGATGGGCACGGATGTTAGCTCAGGGCCAGGCTTCCTCAGCAAAAAGAGGAGGACTGGCAGTAGTTAGCTCAGGGCTAATCTTCCTCGAAAAAAAATAAATAAAAAATAATCTGCCTAAAGTAATCCTTGTGTTAAAGAGACACATTTTGGGGTGGCAAATTTTGTTCCCCTGCAGTACACCCTATGATGTTCTTGAAAGGACGAAATTGCCTAATGACACGTTTCTCGGAACGTATCCCCATGATTAAGCGATGCATAACTGTATGTTACTATATAGGGATTATATTGAAGATATATAAGGAATTCCTACAAATCAGTTTGCAAATGATGAATATCATAGTAGAAAAACAGGTAAAGAAAACAGTTTACGTTAGTAGAAATACACATGGATGATAAATATGTGAAAAAAATAGTTTAACCTCACGAGTACTCAAAAGTAATGCAAATTGAAATAGGATACCATATTTAACATATTAAATTGGCATAGCTTTTTAAACATACATATCCATGGAAGAATAGGGAAAAGGATTGCTCTCGGGTATTACAGCCAGGAGTATATTGGCACAACTTTGTTCAGAGCATTTAATAATATGCAGCAAAAACCTAAAAATATGTTCTACTCTCAGGAGTCGTTCCAAGGAAATGGAGATGCACCCAAAGGTCCACATACAAAGATATTTAGTGGGGAAAACTGAAAACACCCTGAATTTCCAACAGTAGAGTAATGATTGGTTAGGTAAATGTTGGCATACATATATGATAGAATCTATGTAGCCATTAGAAATTGCTTTCCAAGAAAATTTAATAACTTTCAAATATACCTATGTTGTAACATTGCTGAAAATTTCAAGATACAGTTATTCATATAAAGCATGACCTTACTTTGATGTAGCTACGTCATACCTATATGTATGTGTGTGTGTGTGTAAATGTACATTCATAGAAAAAACCTGAATATATATGCTTCAGATTGTCAGCAGTTTTTATCTCTGCATGCTAGAATTACGACAATGTTATTTTCTTCCTTCTTTGTTTTCCAAATTTTTTATAGTAGGTATTATCTTTATTATTAGAATAAGTTATAATTCAAAAGAAAATCATGCAAAAGAGAACATATATTTTGTTTAGGCAATCACAAGAAGCACTTGTTATTTTTAATGTTATATTTCTGTATTTCCATTTGTGATTTGCTTGAGAGCAAAGATGATCACGAGGAAATCCCCATCTTTCCTGGAATATCAATCTAAGCTTCCTTGTTGGTCTTCATTCAACCCTTATCCAACATGTGCAGTTTCTCCAAGTTAATTGCATGAAACTCATAAAATTGGGGATTTTTAAATACATTTCAGTGTCGGGAATATGGTTGCCTAGTATTACAATACCAAAGATACCCAGAACTCTCACTTTTAGCTGCAAAATTATTTTAAACTTGGGGCCGGCCCGGTGGTGCAGCGGTTAAGTTCTCACGTTCCACTTCGGGGGTTGGGGTTCACCGGTTCAGATGCCCCGTGCAGACCTACACACCACTTATCAAGCCATGCTGTGGCAGGCGTCCCACATATTAAAAAAATAGAGGAAGGTGGGCACGGATGTTAGCTCAGGGTCAGTCTTCCTCAGCAAAAAGAGGAGGATTGGCAGCAGATGTCAGCTCAGGGCAAATCTTCCTCAAGAAAAAAAAAAATTGAAGGAGATGAAGTTCTGGAAATGGTTTCTTTGCTTCACTTTAATCCTGGGAAAGAGTTTTCTGCCCCACCTCCCTTTTTTGACACGAGATTTCTCTTGCCTCTCCTCTGTGTTCTGCGGAGCTGGGCATTGGAGAAGTAGGCAGATGCCTAAGGGCATCAAGGTCAACAGCAGGTGAGCAGACCAAGAATCCCAAAGGAGAATTCAAGGTGGGAGAGGGAGTCTGAGCCTAATGGCCCATATCATATTCTAGTTTGCTTTCGCTTGACATTTGAATGGAGGACAGTGTTTAATGTCTTGTCCGCGTTAATACAAGTATGCAACCTGAAGACCCCGCCTGTAGGAATTTAAGGCACTGCCAGAGGCTGAGTGAGGAGATACCTTTGGGCAATAGTGCCTTTCCATCAATCATCTAAGTTAGGTGAACTCTTATTTAAAAGTTTCATAACCAAGTGTTGGTAAAAATCACTTTGCAACTAGAGTGACCTCTCTACCCGACCTCACTTTGTGGCTCTGGGTGAGTCGAATAGCCACCCTGATTCTAATTCCATCAACCAGTAAAGGAAGGAGTTGAATTACATCAGATGCTTAATTTGGAGTCTGACAGTGTGCATCAGCAAGTCCATGAATGTGGGAAATTATAGCAAAATTATATGCATTTTTCTAGGGAGAAGATCCGTAGCTTTCATCAGTTCTCAATTTTTGAATCCAAAGAAATTACAGCCCCATGAATTGTATAATCTTTAAATTCCATTCAATATTAATATGTATGCATATTTTGGACAGCATAGATATCTTCCCAATTTTTACCTGATTAGAGAACTTGATTTTATACCACGTTAAGTTTACTCAGACTTCATGTTGGTGAGGCCAGACTCCAATGTGAGGCGAAGATCATTATTTCCTTTCGTTTATAAGGAATTTTGCTACAGGAGGGGTCTGTATATGTACACGTATGAAAGAGCTACAAAATTCAAAAAGCTTATTAAATCTATTCTATTTTATGTCAGTGATGGAAATTTTGCAATTATGTGAAATGAGACATGATTTTCTAGTTTAGTTGATCTAATTAAGATCTTTTAAAATGAATGTATGTTAAGAACGATGTAACACAGTGTTATCACTATATGATCCTGATGCTGACCTTAGTATAATGTTTTTAAAGACTATATTAGTATATAATAATAAATAATATTTATTTTTAGATACATAAATAACTAAATATAAATAATAATATATAAATAACTATAATGAACTCAGAATCTTCAAATTTTCATTCCCTGCTTGATGTCAGTGATCCAAAATATCTATTCACATCAGTCTCTCTGACATTTACCTGTTCTTTCAAGAGATGGCATTAGAAGTGACTTAATGATGATGTAGGCTCCTAGCATTTTGGTGCTCTGCAAGCTGACTTCAGATATATTGGGAAATTCTGTCTGGGAACAAACACAGGCAGTGTCTCTGCCAGGGGCACTGAATCAACGTGACAGAGCACAGTCCTCTTTCCCAACCAACCAAGCTGGGCACGCGGAGCTGACCTCGCTGCTGTTGGGTGCTCTGCAGTGATGTCTTACGTGTGACAGAGACCGTAACCACTACACAAAAGAGCAACCTGGCCCTGCAACTGCGGAGAGCAGTTTGTTCTTATTTTTGAAGTGGTTAACTTTGGATTGTTAGAGCGCCTCTAAAGGTCTTACAGAGGGTTTAAATTCTGTCATTTGATTTCTAGATTCCTCATCTCTTTGAGTTTTGAAAATATCACTAGCACTTGTTTTATGTGCAGTTTTGGCCCCCAAAGAATTCAGTCAATTTGCAATAAAGACTGAAATAAAATAGTTAAAAGAATTAT
This sequence comes from Equus caballus, assembly GCF_041296265.1. Classification (NCBI taxonomy): domain Eukaryota; kingdom Metazoa; phylum Chordata; class Mammalia; order Perissodactyla; family Equidae; genus Equus; species Equus caballus. Next base: position 33,312,382 of record NC_091710.1, on the reverse strand, counting down.
GAGACAACTAGATAAACAAAATTTGGTATATCCATACAATGAAATAGTCTTAACTAGGAAGGAAATTCTGACACATGCTATAACATGGCGGAACCTTGAAGGCATCATGCTGAGTGAAATTAGCTGGACACAAAAGAACAGATATTGTATGATCCACTTCCATGAGGTTCCTAGACTGGTCACATTCATGGAGACAGAGAGTAGAATGGAGGTTGCCGGGGGCTGCGGGGAGCAGGGGAATGAGGAATTATTGTTGAATAGGTACAAAGTTTCAGCTTGGGAAGATGAAAAAGTTCTGGGGATGGATGGTGGTGATGGTTGCACAACCATGTGAATGTACTAATGCCACTGAACTGTACACTTAAAAATAATTAAAATAATAAATGTTATCTTGTATATATTTTACCACAGATTTTAAAAATCCATTGAATTAAAAAAATTATGAGACGATACAGGAAATTTGAACACTGAGTGAATATGGAATGATATAAAGAAAGTATTGTTCAGTTGTTCTTGTTTTTTTTTTAAAGACTATCTTTTAGAGGTACTAATGAAATATTTAGAGATAAAATGATATGCTATCTGTCATTTGGGTAGAGATGAAACAGTTTTGACTATGAGTTGATTAAATTTACAGAGAGAGAAAGAGAAAAAAAGATCAAGGCTATATAAGCATGTATTGCTGTTAACTTTATGTAAATGAAATCAAAATATGGATTATAGATTTTTTTAACAAATATGCACTATCCCTTATATTATTATCTATACTTTTTTGGTTTTCCTGAAATATTCCATATTTTTCAAAACTTTTCTTATTACTTTGATTATAAACATCTTAGTACGTTTTCCATTGTCAGTACTATATTCTATAAGCTATACACTTCCAGAAAGCATTGACTGTTCTTCTGGATGATCTTTCAGCCTAATCAATAAACTTAGGGACTTTTTTGAGATCCTACAGAAAACGTAAATTATTCCTTTGGAGTCTTATTCCAGTGTCATTATTTTTGAGGAGTCACTTTTTTCTTACTATGCAACTTTGCTAGGTGAAAAAAAAAATGGCATAACATCACCATAGAATCTGCCTAAACACTAACACAAACTTAATACTAATATAATTTAGTTTCATCCATACTGAGAGTGAACAGATGTATATATTCTTTAAACTATGTACTCCTTGAGAACAAAATCCGTGGTTTTTTTAAAGTAGGAAATAATGAGTACTAATAAATATTTGACTAAGAATAGAATGTCCAGGACTCCATTTTTGGAATTCCTGTGCTGACCTGTAAACCATCGTCATATACTTGGCAAAGAAGTCTAGATGTATTATTTTAACTCTTACAAAGCATGGATTGTTGGTAATTTAAAATAAAGCCCCTCACTCACTTCATCCCAGTTGTGATGGCCTTTGTATTATTCTTGAAAATCTGGAGCACTTTCCTCTTACAGTTCCCTCTGGAAATCTCTCCTAAGATGTTTGCATGAACTCCTTCCCTGCTTTTTCTTGTAACTTTCCTGGAGACCTTCTCCAACCACCCCAACTAAATTTGATCCCTCTCCTGCCCCGTTTAACTGTCTATCTCTTTACCCATCTCTTCCTACCTCCTCCCCAAGTGCTTATCATTACCTGGTGTATATTGGTTTGCTGTCTGTTCCCCACACACGACTATAACTTCATAAAGACAGGGAATTTTTTTTTCACCCCTGAATAACCTAGGCCTTGGCACACGGTAGGTCACAACTGAATATTTATTGAATCAATGAATGGACAAAGAGTTGAAAATGAACATACGGTTGAAGAGAGTCTAACTTTTAGCTAGAACAATGAACTTCAGTCATATCTTCAGCAACTTCCATGGGACACTCATGGAATTTAATTACATGTATTAAATATATTAAATCTTCAAAGCACAGTATAAATAAGTCTTTTAATACCTCCATGAAACAGATGCTAATACTCCATTTTATAGATGGCAAAATGAAAGCACAAAAACGAAATCCCTAAAGATCAATGAGTGAGTCAATGTCAGAGCTAGATTTAGAGAATTTTGAATATTTAGTCTCAAGCAACTGACTCCCGAAAGTCATTTGTCTATATCTTGTGCTTGTTACAGCTCATTTAAAAGCGTTTACTATTCCTGAATTTGAAAGCCTCTCAGGTAAGAAATTGGCTTGTTGTGACAGTAGGTGGTGACTCAGTTACTGTAAATGTTCTTTCAAGAACTCGTTCTCCATCTATATCCAGCACTTCACAAAGTAAGTTGCTGTCTTGGCAGAAATATATGGTCTGTAAGTAAGTTACCAATTAGTTTCATTATGCTTGTGCCTCATTTAATTTTAAAATGGATTCCTCCACCCAAATCGATTGCAAAAGCAGGGGAAACCCTTTATGCAGTGTCTGTAAAAGATTTTCTCAAAGTCTAATTGTACTTTTGATTCTTCAGACATTGCTGGAAATTATATGATCCCAAAATTCAGTACACCAGAAGGGTCACACAACCCCGTTTTCTTCGAGAAGTCTCTTTTTATATAAGGACAGTGGTTCTCAAACTGGGCTACATTTAAGAATCACCTGGAACATTTATCTATACTGATGCTAGAATCGCACCCCCAGGAATACTGATTAATTTGGTCTGGGGTGTGACCTGGACATGGTGATTTTTTTAAAGAAGCTTCTCAAGTGCAGCCAAGATGGAAACTTTTGTAGCAAAGTGTCAGTGCATGGATCTTCCGACACGACCTGAGAATGAAATCCGAGGAGAAAAACGAGAGGACCATGGATATAATGATTTTTAGATTTCTCTGTAATTCCAGATAATGTACACTATTTCAATATTGTTAATATCTTATGGTATTCTTCACCCTGGGGTTATTTTTCAGAAGGATCTAGCTTTACGTATCTAAGATTTAAGTGAAATTGGTCTAAGATGAAAAGGATGTCAAGGTGACAACAACTGGGATAAAGTGTATGAAACATTCCTTAAAATGTAACAAGCTATAAAAATGTGAGATACAATTATTATTCATCAAAATTTTGACATGCTACATGAGCCATACAGGACCAAAGTGGTCATTTATATGATATAAACTGCCTCCAAAATAATTTTTAGTGATAAACAAAATTCACTCAAAATGTGTCTACTTTTATTTTGGAGACATCGTGTCTTCATCATCAATCACTCTCACTTGCAGAAAAAAATGGATTTAGTTTTTCATGCCTGAAAGTTTTACCCATTCTAATACCTACAGCTTAAAGTAAAACAGAACCCTATTGTAACACACTAATTGCGGCTGACAATTCAGATCCCTCTATAACAAAACCATTATGAAGAGTTACACCCATATATGGTCTTCGTTTGTTTTCTATCGTGTTCTCCCACTTGGTACTTATTTGGTTTGCTTGCTTATTTAATTGTGAGTGTTAACAAAGACAACATAGAAAAATACAAATGAGGAAAAAATTACTGAAAAAGAAATGCTTTTTCAGAAATCATTGAGAAAAAACACATGACCTCAGCTCTTTAAGAGCAGGACTAGAAATTCTGCCTCCATCAGTGGCTCATCCTTGGCATCTCGTTTGGTGCTTCCAGAACCCCGTTCTCCTGGGTCCCTCCCTCCCTTCACTGGCTGTGGGTCTTGGGTTTCTTGTCACTTGATGACTTAACCTCTTTGAAAGAGTTCTTTTCCCCTGCTTTGCTCCAGGCTGTTGGGTTTGCTTTTTGGGAAGGTTCTCTGAAGCAACAAGGCTGGTGTCATTCAGCACTCCTTTGTAAACGCTCCCTTAATTCCTCCGGTTGAGTCTGGCTCATTGGGTGTTGCCCATAAAAAACAGTGACTTTTGTAATCACAATTAGAGCTGGGTGGTGTGACTAATCAGTCAGTTCACTGCATCTCTGTTATCTTTAGCGAAGTGAGTCTGTTTCAACGTGAGCTTTATGTTCAGATGTCACTCCCTACCTGATGTTCAAATCGATATTTGTTCCAGACTCCAGATGTTAAAAAAAAAAGAGGGGGCTATTTGTTTTCTTTCTAAAAACGTGTTCTATATGCCTTGTCAGGAGTGGAACTAAGTGCACAGGAATTTGGAGACATTCCATATGCTAGCTCACTATCCAGAATTCACAGGGCAGGGAAGCCATATTTGAGGAAGATTAGCCCTGAGCTAACATCTGCTACCAATCCTCCTCTTTTTGCTGAGGAAGACTGGCCCTGAGCTAACATCCGTGCCCATCTTCCTCTACTTTATATGAGGGATGCCTACCACAGCGTGGCTTGTCAAGCGGTGCCATGTCTGCACCCGGGATCCGAACCAGCAAACCCCGGCCCACCAAAGTGGAACATGTGCACTTGACCACTGTGCCACAGGGCCGGCCCTGTTCAGCCATTTACATCAGTTTGAATTTGAGAATTTTTTTTTAATACTTTGGTTTATAATCCAATAAATCCTTCTTTATTTCTTTTCTTGCTCAAGTTTTCCAGCTTTGGCCACCAGTAGCTCTTGCAATTGTTTCCTTGTCCCTTTGACATACGCCTTCATTATGGGCTTTTTTTTTCTTTTGAGCGCTTCCTTGATTTCTGGCTCTACAAGATGCTCCAGGTTCATCGCATATGTTTCCTGCCCCACTTCTAGAATCAGTCATATCTCTAAGGAGCCCTGGTTCCTTTTGTCGGAGAATGGTAGTAGAAATCAAGATCTACGGGCCGGTCCGGTGGGGCAGCAGTTAAAGTTAGCACATTCCGCTTCTCAGCAGCCCAGGGTTCGCCAGTTCGGATCCCGGGTGCAGACATGGCACTGCCTGGCAAAAGTCATGCTGTGGCAGGTGTCCCACACATAAAGTAGAGGAAGATGGGCATGGATGTTAGCTCAGGGCCAGTCTTCCTCAGCAAAAAGAGGAGGATTGGTAGCAGATGTTAGCTCAGGGCTAATCTTCCTCAAAAAAATAAATAAATAAATCAAGATCTGGGTGACAAATATGCTCATTGTTACTCTGGGGTGCCTTTGCTTCTCAGCTGAAAGAGAAAGAAACTATATGTGCGTATACTAACCCATGTATCTACATATATCCATAAATATTTCTATATGTAACCATTTGTATCTATGTTAAGCAAAACAGGAGTTCATACAGATGTCTCTAACTCTAATTCATTACCACATTGATCATTCCAACCACCTTCTCTTGCTTCAACAGTGAGAAGCCTGGCTCCGACCATCCACCACCCCTTTCCTTAATTGTTCAGTTCCAGTATACACGTATAGCAGTATCTGAACGTTTGCTAACCTGTACCCCTGTGGGAGGCAACCTTATCAACTAGGGTTTTCTAGAAAGTCTGGAAGACATTATTCTGGATGGCCATGAGCCTGATATCATGCAACAGCTCTGGTGCTGAGCAGGAAGGGGCAAATTGATAAGGGAAGACGGTTAACGGTCTCTACCATGGAATGCATTTCAGTGGCAGCTCAGGGAAGAGAAAAATACAGTGGTTTATTTTGAATTTTAGCTGAATTTCTATGAAAAGGTAGGTTGTTTTCTTCCTCAGACTGCAACTTTTTGACACAACGCTCGTTTCCTTATTTTGCCGTAGCACGAGTCCCATCTTCTTTCAGCCTCCAAAGCCGTCAGTCGTCCTGGACAGAAGTCAGAGGAGCAACCTTATTGGGTACATCATAAACTGTGAGGTGAGAGGGCACAGCAGGGTAATGAGGTGGTGAGGGATGGATGGATGGAAGCATCCGCTAGTTATTGAGCAGCTGAAGGTGGCACAGATTGTAAACAGGCGCTGCCTGATCCAAGACATCAATACAAGGGAAAAGAAACATGGGCGATGGGATGGGCTTTTACAGTTGACTATTAATGAGGCCCCCCCACAACTTGGACGAGTCTGTGCCCCATCACTAATCTGTTACCAAAGTAGCTGTCAATGCGCCATTTTCATCCAATGGCGGTTGGCAATTCTCAAAACAAACCATTCCACACCCACTCTCCAAACCTGATCTGATAGCCAAGAAGCGTTATGCCAATATATGGGAAACGGCGAGCAACTCTACACCGGGAAATCTAAACTTCTCCCTATCAGATGAGGCGACTCAGAGTTTAAGATTCTTCAAGAGAGGAAATGACATGATAGAAGGAAAGGGGCTTTGGAGACCCTCTCCTCTGGGTTTGAATCCCAGCTCTGCCACTTAACAGCTGTGCAACCCTGAGCAAATTTTTGCTGTTGTTTGTGTTAAATTGATATTAAAATACCAAATTATTAAATATAATTTATCCAAATAGCCAAACGATATATTTTATTAATATTTAAAGTGATATGTGACAAAACCCACAGAATTTTATAGCACAAAGAATGAACCTAATGTATGTAAATTTACGAACCATTTAGGAGGTCAAGGGAATTCCAGGATGGAATGCAGAATGTGACAAAACTATCTGTACTACAATGTATGAAATAACTTCGCTGCGAGGTGAGGGGGCAAAATGTTAACCTAAGTGACTTTGGAAATGAGTGGAATCTGTTAGACTGCAGGCAAAAGAAACTGTATGTCAACACTACACTCTACTTGGAAGTGGAACGTGGAATTTCCAGTAAGTGTCCTTAAGGGAGGGGTGGGCCTTTCTCTTCATTCTTCTTCTTTCCTGCTGAATAGAATAGGACATGACGTCCAGGTGGAACACCCGTCTTGGACCACAACCAGGTGGCAGACAAGGGTTGAGAATGATAGAAACAAAAAATAGAAGAAGCCTATGTTCCTCTCCCAATTGTGGAGCCACCATACCAGCTAATTTACATGGAATGAAAAAGAAACTTCAGTCTTGTTTACCTTGCTCTTATTTTGAATTTCCTTTCACAGATTAATCCCAACTACATAGATTTTCCTTGTATCTTTTACTCCCTGCCTTTTATCCCTCCACCTCAGTCCCTCAGAAAATGAGGGTACATAACTTTTCATAGTATAACTCTCCTTGTAAGCCCCCACATTCCGAGATATTCTTAAGCACTTAACTGTAACCAACAAAAGGGGTGCATAAAGTGGACTCTTGTTCACAAAAAGATTATGCCCTTGCATGGAATAACAATTGATCGGTAGCATAATTTGCATTAACTCATCATCTAGCCAAAAGAGTTTTTTAAATGATCCAAACAGTATAAATTTAGCTTTTGTTTCGTTTCTATCAAAATTATACACTTTCTGCATTTGAGGAGAAATGCCAAGAAGTATAACCTTTAAAAATGTAAAGTAACTAAAATATACAACTATATACTGGGGGGATTTGGGGAGAAAAAGCACAAAGAAAAAAAAAAGAAAAAAGAAGATTGGCAACAGTTGCTAGCTCAGGTGCCAATCTTTAGGAAAAAAAAAAAAAGGAAAGCAACACAAAATAAAAACACTAACATGCTGTTTTGGAAGGTGGTAAGTTTGGGGTCTAAGACAATGGAAATATTTAGAAACTAGTCATTTATGACTAGCATGCTGTTTTTCTTTTAAGTATTTCCGTAAATAGGCACTAATAGTCTGACATCTCTCTATCTTTCTTTTCTCCTCCCTCCCGGACTTTGGAAGTTATACTGAACTTAAGAATTACTTGTCTGTTCATAGAATGATAGAGCAGAAAAGGAAGATGGCAGTTAATAGTTGCTAGGTGTCCCTTTCAAAATGGTTACCTAGCAACAGTTGGAGCCTGTAGCTACAAGGAGTGGTACCAGTACAGTTAAAGGTTGCTTGAGCTACATAGTTGCTCCACTGAAAATCTCATCAGTATGGTTTTTAAAATAAGAATCACATTTTGGGGTCATGTTGGCTGATGCACAACTGACCATCTGTTTTATTTGTTTTGTCTCAACCTCTGACAAGAGGAATGTGCTTGCTGTGTTTACAGAAAACCACTTAGGTTGTGGAAAAAAAATCTGACAGAATTTGTTGCTAAAACAAAAATCTCTCTCAAAGTTCCTAGATGCCAGGGATAGCAAATAGGCAAATCTATAAACAGATTTTTTTTTTTAACCCAAAGTCCACTTTTATGTAAGAAAATTAATGGTTTACTTAAACCCACAAAATAAGTTTGAAGAGTTTAAACGAGTATTAAATAAAATAATTTTCACTCAAGTTAAATATCGTTCTAAGATCACTCAAACTGAGCCAGCCTCCCCTGTTTCATCGGCATACATTCAGTTCCAGGAAACTAAGACAAAATCTATTAAAGGAGAAACGCAGGATGTATTACAGTGGTTGTGGTATTTGATATATATATCCTGTCATTAGGCTGCACCTTTGTTTCCTTTGTGTTAAGCCTCTCTCTTTGTTTACACCAACTTTCTATCTGTCTTTCAAAATCATGAAAATATTTCATCTGTATGATTTCTCCATAAAGTCTTTGGAGCTCTAACATCTCAAAAGGAAAATTCTCAATAAGGTTTAAATGCACATCACCTATGCTGTGTGGGTTAGAAAGGAGATTCTATTAAAAATCAAATTTTTAGGCACTCAAGTAGATATTTGTACACCAATGTTCATGACAGCATTATTCACAATAACCAAAAGGTAGGAAAACCCAAGATGAGCAGATAAACAAAATGTGGCATATATAAAAAATAGAATAGTATTCAGCCCAAAACAGGAATGAAATTCTGACACATGCTCCAACATGGACAAACCTTGAAGATACTATGCTAAATGAAATAAGCCAGACACAAAAGGCCAAAGAGTGTAGGTTTCTCTTATATGAAATACGTAGAGTGGTCTAATTCATAGAGATAGAAGGGAGAAAAGGTCACCAAGGATTGAGGGGGTCAGGAAATGGAGAGTTATTGTTAATGGATACAGAGTTTCAGTTTTAGAGAAGAAAAATTTGTGGAAATGGATAGTGGTGATGGTTGCACAACATGGTAAATGTAGTTAATGCCAGTCAATGGTACACCTAAAATGGGTTAAAATGGTAGATTTCAATTATGTACATTTTACCAGAATAAAAAAAATTAAATGCATTTATTTAGTCCAGACCAAATATTAACAATGCTCTGATTTTCCCTTGTGCTCCAGTGTCCTGATGGGAGATAATTACAGGGAGAGAAAAGTCTGCTGTGGGTATTGTGTAATGTGCACCCAAATACAGAAGAATAAACCACGCCGTTATCCAAAGAGTAAAATCCTGCCTGATTCTTGCTGGGAATTCTGACATTGGTTGAAACAAAACTTAAAAAAAAAAAAAAAACCAGTCAAAGAATGACTCTTTTGAAGAGAGAAGGGGCTGGCAACACATATTCTAACAAATACCCATTGTATTGTTTCTTGTTGGCCTTTTTTCATCTATGGCCAGACATTTCTTAAATTTGTCTATCCTGAAGAATTTAATAAAATATATTTTAAAAATGAGCTAGACTTGAAATTATATTCTACTATTGCTTCCCCTAAGCAGAACTTTCCTAACCATATGTGGCTTATATAATTGATCCTATTCAGCAGCATAATTACAGTATTAGAATTGCATGGTTTTTTTTCATCTGGGCCCTAGGCTGAGACAGTGCAGTAACTGTTTTATATAGATTCTGCCATTTTAACTACAGTGCCTTGAGTTAGTCAGGATGGACCTCAAAGGAAGACCAAATGAGAATTGGGGGCCGTTCTGAGTCACAAAATTACAATGTGTAATTTTAATAAAGAAGACATTTCATTTTAAAGCATGATTTTAATCTTTTCATATACATTTTCTTGAATATTTTTCCCCATTGCAAAAGTAAAGTGTATCTATTATAGAAAAAATGAGAAATACCTAATATACCCCCATAGTTGAACGGCCACACAGAATTCTATCAAAGAAGCATGGTGAGCCAGCGTGTCTGCCTCTAACGGTGCTGCGCTGGTTATGTGTCATTAGCTGCAGCCTGTTTCCTCCAGATTCATTCCCCTGACCTCTGTGCTGCTCTACCCTCTTAGCGGCTGACCCTTGCACATTGTGTCACTCAGGTTTCCTGCCTACATCTCTGGCACCCCAAAGAAGAAGCTACTTCCCAGAAGAAATACAGTGTCTTATTTGGGGTTCCTCTGACAGCAGATCTTGCAACAAGTACTTGAATGCAAGTAGTCTATTTGGGAAGTGATCTCAAGAAGCAGCGGTAGGGAAATGAGGAAGTAAGACAGGGAGGAGAAGAAAACAAACAAAAGGGCACATTGTCGAGCCAGCCCTGATGGCCTAGCAGTTAAAGTTTGGCATGCTCCACTTCAGTGGCCCAGGTTCAGTTCCCAGGCATGGACCTACACCGCCTATCTGTCAGTAGCCATGCTGTGGCAGTGGCTCACATAGAAGAGCCAGAAAAATTTACAACTATGCACAGCTATGTACTGGGGCTTTGGAGAGGAAAAAGGAAGAAAAAGGAGGAAGACTGGCAACAGATGTTAGCTTAGGGTGAACCTTCCCCTGCAAAAAAAAAAGAGAAAAAGGGCATGTTGTCAAGCAAGTCACCCTTATGGGCAACGGGTTTAATCTCTCAGGAGAAATCTTGGAAACAGAGAAGAATATGCAGCTGAGAGCACCCTTCGGGTGGGGAGTAGGGGTATTTATCACTGATTCCTATCCATCATGGACTGAGGCCTGGCCCACGGGTGAGTGTGCATGAACATGTAAGGATGGGGGCCTTCAGGAAGGATGCTGTGTATTGGGTCATGAAGACACAAGAAGAGCAGGGAAAGGTCAAAAGAGTCAAAGAGCTGCACAATGATGCTGAAGTAAGCTCTGGACTGTGCCCATTGATTTCCCCAAAGATGTTGCTGGAAGGACAGTCTTGGTGGAGTGGCAGGGCTGAAGCCAGAAGGCTTCAGAGAAAGAAGTGGACGCAATATGAGTGGACAATTCTTCCAAGAAGCTTGATGCTGAAAGGGAGGAGAGCAAGAGGGCTGCCACAGCACTTCTAGAACTGGGGACATAGTAGGCAGACCAGACATAAAAACCACCTGTTTTGGCTGCCTCGGATCTGCAAAAAGCAGAGACCCTATGTCATAGATGATCTCAAGATTTCGATGTGTAATAAGGGAGCTGAAGAATATAGTTTCAATGATTTGGATAAATAATCGTAGAAGAATTCAGTGTTTAAAGGAGTTTCGCCAAGAAACACACATACACATATACCCAGAGAGAAAAACACTTTGTTTTTAATGGAGAAACTGCTTCCAACTTGTTATGATCTTTCTGATCTTGATCTGTGTCCTATGGTTTTTAAATCATTGTGGTCAAAGTGTTGAATATTTCATGAGTGACCCAGACACACCACTTCAGCTCCACCAGACTGTTTTCTTATCAGCAAATGGAGAGAGCTACGTCTATTTGTTGCGAAGAACAAGTGAGATAATGTAATATAGAAACAATTTGTAAATCCTAAAGTATGTAATTATGAGGCATAATACGTGTGATTGCTTCTTGTATGCTGTGTATCGCTGTTAATGGTTACATATTATTCTAACTGCATTGCTGTCATAGTTTATTTAACCACTGTCGAATTGTTGCTCATTCTTGCCTTTTGCTATCATAAATAAAGTTGATTATAAACATCTCTGCATGATTAGCATTTTTTCCCATCTGAAGTATTTCCTTAGGGTGAATTCCTGGAAGTCCAGTAACTGGGTCCAAAGAGTAGCTGGGACACTCTTCCTTAGATGATATGCATCTTCTTAGTACCAAAAAACCCCACAAAAACAAAAAAGGACCTAATTGTGATGCACCACGATTCAGGTGAATTAACAAACTAAATCTAATCCTGGCAGTGGGAGCGAGTCAGCACATATCAAACCATATCATCATAATTTTAAAAGGCAAATAGTTGAATTTTCTCTGATCCTGGACCCTGTCCCCCTATGGCTAAAGAAATCCTCTTTTTGGAATGTGGCAGGAGAGAGTAGGAAATGCAGATCCTGAGCTGGAAGGCTTCTTTTCCAGTGTTAGCAGCTTCTATTTACAAGAGACCTGGTTTTTGGAGGATGGATTTCTTCCCATCTGAGGCTTCAGGCACTTTTTTTTTTCAATTGGTTTAGATTCAGAGCAAAATAATTTCGGTAAAGGATGGTTTACAACCCAGATTTTAGGTTGAAGTCAGGGAAATGAATTTTGCACTTCATGTAGATAAAATATAAAAATATATTCCTCATGATTGGTTCCAGTTTGTGAGAAATATTATCTTAATATTTATAAAGTATATGCAGATCCCTAGACTCTTGAACTGCAGATGGCTCTTAACATCTATTATCAGATGCCATTTTTGGAGGCTTAAATGCTCGGTTTGGCAACAGTTTTCTGCCTGCACGATGCCATTTTGGATTGAAATTTTGCTCTCTTCTGGGCTATTTCTTTAGGTTGGCTGCAGGAATCAGAGAAGAAATCTCTGACCCAGCTAACATGGTTCAGGAGAAGCTTTCCCTGTAAGGTGTTTCAGGGGACTTTTACTCATATTAATCAAGGGGCCAGTGTGATTGATTATTAAATAATTAGCTCTGCTTTGCTCATTTTGTTTCTCCAGATACTTCTCTTTTAAATGGCCTGAGAGGAAGTAAATGAGAGGTACAATGGAAAACGCTGGCTGGGGGGCTGGCCCGGTGGCAGCAGTTAAGTGTGCACATTCCGCTTCAGTGGCCCAGGGTTCGCTGGTTGGGATCCTGGGTGCGGACATGGCACTGCTTGGCAAGCCGTGCTGTGGTAGGCGTCCCACTTATAAAGTAGAGGAAGATGGGCACAGATGTTGGCTCAGAGCCAGTCTTCTTCAAAAAAAGAAGAAAAGAAAAGAAAATGCTGGCTGGGAGTTAGATTTGATTTATAGTTTCAGCTTTGCCACTAACTAGCTGTCCAACCAGACCCAAGCTACTTAACCTGTTTGAGCTTCTGTTCAACTATGACGTTGACTCTAACAAACACTCTCTGATTCTCTATGGAGCAAAGGCCTTTTTTTCCCCGTGACATAGTAATCTTCTGAGAGCCAATTCACTTAGAAAAGTCTTTTCCAAATGTGTCATTGCTGTTGCATTGCATTTGTGTGTGTTCCTGTGGTGGTGGAGGGGTGGTGGGAGGAGAGATTCCTACTTCTCTACATTTCAGCAGTAGAAAAACAGGTTGAAAAAAACCATTGTGCTCCCCTGCGTTTGGGCCAACAGGAATCAGGCCACTTTGACCTCATGGTCCCACGGAGGCTGCCAGGAAGCTGCAATTCCGTCCAATGCTGCTGAGACAGCAGGTTTGGCACAGCTGAGAGGAAGCAGTGCAGAGAGTTAATGCCCATAAAGGGCTGAGCACGGTGCCCAGCCAGGGTGAGCCCTGTACAGCGTGCTGAATTTCCACCTGCCTTGTCGTCATTGTTAACACTTCCAGAAATAGCCAACAGAGTTACCTAGGGAAGGGAAAAAAACCTTTAACTTACTCAAATTTCACTTGGGGTGCATTAATACTTTATAAAAATAAACTGTAATCCTTCTACTACTTGTTAAGGCGTTACTATTCCTTTCAGATTCAAATTCTGGCAGTGGTTTATTTATATCATCCTTTGTCATTTCTCTGATGTCACTGTTCAAGCTGAGATCCCAGACTGGAGGATCAGCTCCCACAAAGCACTATTATGAGGGCTAGGCGAAAGCAAGTCCCACTGTTTCCTGAGTCAGCTTCCCTCCCAGCAGCCTCCCAATTTGGGCCTGTGGTGCTGCCCAGCCACCTAAGCCGCTGCCCGCTGACGCAGTCTGCACACCTCTGCTGGTACCTCCAGCAGTCATGCTTCCCTTCATCCCTGAAAGCTCTCTGGCCCTGCCTGCTGGTCCAGCTGCTTCCTCACACCCCTCAGCTCCCTGGAAAATGATTTGCTGTGGGTTTTCAATTGCCCTTCCCTGGCTCTCTGCCTAGAAGGTTCTTGCCCTGCTTGTTGGCCTGGTAAACTCGGACACCTGCCATCCTTCAGGCTCAGCTAAAATGTCTCTTCTAGGCATTGTATTGCTTCCTCCTCGCAGCTGCTTCAGCACCAATATGCCACACACTGGGAGTTTCTTGGGGCCATTCATTGTATTTTGATTTTTGGATTTCGAGCTCAGAATCTGGCAAATAGGCGCTTAATAATTGCTGAATAAACATTCACACCTGCATTCTAATCATCTCATCTTCAATTCCTGTTTAGAATAAGGTGGGGGGAGGGATTTAAGTGGATAAAAATTGGAAACTGACATGGAGGGATTTATATTAAACAATGTCTGGACTTCAATTTGCTCTATGGAAACTCATCTTTAAACAAAGAAAAATGGGACCAGATGACATAGGGTCCCTTTCGGTTTCAAAGACCTGATCTAAGAGGAAAGTCCCTCAACACTCGCATCATCCTCCCCTCATGAATTTCTCTTATACTATCTACCAACCGTGGACCCATTTAGGTTAGCAAGTTACTCTTTTCAAAACATCATTCGCTAGGAAGGCTAAGCCTTATTTACCCCTTAGTGTGAATTGCTCTAAATAGACACCCTCCTACAGAGAGCTCTGTGCTGGGGGCAGTGAGCACTGGAGACGCATATTTGCATGGAGGGCTCTATCTTGGCATACAGATCACAGCGCTATTACTAATTCATGCTCCTAAGTTGCAATCCACTCTTGGCCCAAATTCCTGGCCCATGGGAAGCCAGTCTCTGCAGTGTAAAGGGTCTGGGCATCCTCGCAGACGAAGCTCATTTCAGATCCTGGCTCTGTCAGCTACCGGCTCTCTGACTTTGGGTGAGCTACCTAACTTAGCAGAGCTTCTATTTTCTCCCCTGTAAAGTCGAAACAACAGTGAATGCCTCACGGGTTGCTGAGAGGATTAAATGAGATGATGGGGGTCCCGTCATATAGCAGGTCCACATGAATAGTGACTCTGACATCTTTGAATGACTCTGGGGCTCCAGAGACTTCCCCCGAGTAGGTGTGGGTTGGTGGGTTATTGAGTCTTGCTCTGAACTGGCGATGAGTCGGGTGGGGGGTGGTTCAGTCATAGGACAGGATGCCTGGGGGATACTCAGTCAGGGATGGCACACTGTGCAGCCCTGAGGTTTGATCTGCTGGGGGACACAGTATTCCAGGAGCTCCAGGACAGTCATTACTCTCAGCCTGTCAAAGGGGGCATTGGCTGACCAGATTCTAGGGTCTACACCCTCTTCCGGTTGTGGACCTTTTCCATTCCTAGCTGTCTGAACTAAGGAAGCCCATTGCACTTTATAGAACTATAAAACACACAGAAACTCTTATTTCAGGCAAGATGTAAAATACCAGAATCAGTTTTGCATATGTATGTAATCCATCTCTCTATCTCACCTTTGGAGGAGAAGCCCGTGGAGGATTATTTCTCCAAGTGGGGCATTCAGGGCAGCTACACCTGAGCTCCGTCTCTGACATGTTGAATCAAGATCTAGATGGGGATGGAGAGTCAGCATTAAGTCAAGTCCCCCAGGAATCCTGATGCACCTAAACCCTCGCTTCTTCAAGTGCGTTCTCTCGGACAGCAGCGGTGGCATCATTTGGGAACTTCTAAGAAATGCAGAATCTCAGGCCCTGCCCCAGACTTACTGATCTGCATTTTTAAAGAATCATGCTAAAACACACATAATACAAAATTTATCATCTTTATTTTTTTGAGGCAGATTAGCCTTGAACTAACATCCACCGCCAATCCTCCTCTTTTTGCTGAGGAAGACTGGCCCTGAGCTAACATCTGTGCCCATCTTCCTCTACTTTATATGTGGGATGCTGCCACAGCATGGCTTGATAAGTGGTGCACAGGTTCATGCCCAGGATCCGCACCGGGGAACCCTGGGCCACCGAAGCAGAGCACGCAAACTTAACTGCTATGCCACTGGCTGGCCCCAACCATCTTAACTATTTTTGAGTGTACAGTTCAGTTGTGTTAAGTGCATTCACATCGTTGTGCACCAATCTCCAGAACTCTTGCCATCTCGCAAAACTGAACGTCTATGCTTGTTAAAACAATTCCTCATTTTCCTCTCCCCCAAGCCTCTGGCAACTACCCAGAATCTGCATTTTACCGAGATCCCTGGGTGGTTCATATGCCCATTAGAGGTTGAGAAGCACTGTCCTAAGCATGAGAACCACAGATGAAATCAGGAGCCACTGGGAGCTTAGTGGGGCAACCAGGCCACAACCTTGGGCAGTGGCAACCAGCCCGCAGAGCAACTACAAATCCCTCTAGGCAGTTCTGATGCATTCTCAAGTTTTGAGAACCACTGCTCTAGAACAGTGGCTTGTACCCCCTGCCTACGTATTACAATAGCTTGGAAATTTAAAAAACGTTTATGCCCAGGACCCATCCCAAACTAACTCTAGTCTCTAGAGGCAGGGCCCAAGCATCTGTACTTTTGAAAGAGCTCCCAGCAATTCCGATAACTTAGCTAGGTTTCAAAACCACTGATCTGGAGGGAAGGGGCGGAGGAGGCTGTAAGGATGAAGTGGATTCTGCAACCGTGCGTGGGCATTAGAAGGAAATGGTGATTCCAAGGAAGGCGTTGTAACTGCGGTTCCGTTCTATCTCTGCTCAGCTACCCAGGAATGAGGGAGCATTCAGGGGGAGTTAAAATAAAGAAAAAAAAGCTGTTTTTGCAAAGAAATAGCTGTCTTATTAGAAGCTCTAACATTTTAGATGCAAAAATCCCTACCACCTCTCTCCCATCGCATGTCCTTATTTCCTATCGCGGCGCTCTATTTTCTTAATAGCGTTTACCACAATTAGCAATTATCGTGCTTATTGTCTGCCTCCTCTCACCAGAGCAACAGCTGTGTCTGTGCTGAGTCAGGTTCACAGCTTCTGCTCGCCTCTCCCTCTCACAGAGGCTTAGTGACAAATCTGATCCCTCCTTAAATAGTTGAGTGAATGAAACACGTGCTCCAATCAACCGGCTATGCCAGCGAGTCCCTTCCCACCTTGTGGCCCCAAAGCACTGAGCGTAATGTAGAAAGAGAGAAGATTGTTGAACTGCCAGACCCGAGAGAATCACAGGGAGGAGTGGGGAGGAGAGGGGATCTGCATGGAGCAGTCAAGGTTGGCGGCGGCCAGTTTTCCCCGGTGGAAGAGGCCAGCGTGCTAGCGGTGCAGACTGATTCATTGGGTGAAATTAGAATTCTTAAATGAGTAATGGGGACTTTGAGCTGGTAAAATCTGAATACATATAAATGTGACTCATCCAGAATCTCCCAGCTGGTGAGGCTTCGATTACAATGCATTTATGAAATCCGCATGTAGAATTCTGTGGTGCAAAGAGCATAGACTTTGGAACAGACCTGATTTCAAATTCTGCTCCCTCTCCCGGCTGGCTGTTCAACCATGGGAAATTACCTATCTGAGCTCAGCTTCCTCCTCTAACATTGGGATAACAATGTTTATCCCGTAGATTATGAACGTGCCTGGTAAAGTGCCTGACACAT
This sequence comes from Equus caballus, assembly GCF_041296265.1. Lineage (NCBI taxonomy): Eukaryota > Metazoa > Chordata > Mammalia > Perissodactyla > Equidae > Equus > Equus caballus. The sequence goes on along the minus strand of NC_091710.1, from coordinate 33,294,965 downwards.
AGCAGCCCTCAATAAATGGTAACTCCTGATCTGCAATCTGGATTTCCTCGCCCTTTCCTTTTCAAATCTTTTCTTCCATTAGTTATGCTCTTATTTCCTCCTCACTAGAACCACATGCAATCATTTATAGTACTTGTGGTCTATACCATTTGATTAGAAAAAAAAAATTACATACTGACTTACGGATTGTCTTCTATCACTATACTGAGAGCTCTTATATAGCGAATACATGAAAATTGAAGGATTTATTTGACTTGTCTCCCAGCCCAAATGCAAATGCCTTTTGGAACAGAAACCTTACCTTCTGCTTCCTTCTGTCCTCCAGCACCAAATTCTGCAGTCAGACACACAGATCTGATGTGCACTCTCCGGACCTCAATAAGTGCAGTTAATTGTTCTGTTGGGGAGCAGTGGTTACTCCCTGAATATTCTGCACCCCTGCAAGCCACCTCTCCCCAAATACAGCCCATTTGTGTGTCGCTGACACTGGATCTGTTTAAATTCTGATGATATGCTATACTGATTGAACCAGGTTTTCCTCTTTGTTTAATGAGATTCTTATGTGCTTTACCTTTAACAGAATTCAAAGTATTATGAAAAGAGATGTAACATCCTTAAATCATCATGATGTTATTTAAGACAGTGGCAGGGAACACAAATTTCTTCCCCCAATCTAATCTCCCCTTTTCCTTTAGTAACAGATCCCAAATTTTTGGTTGGCACATTGCAGTCCAGTTAAAAGATGACATTTCCTAGCCTTATTTGCAGTTGAATGAGTCAGATAGCTAGGTATCTGCCATGGAGATGTAAGTAAGAGTACTGTGTAGTAGTTCTGGGGGAAGTCTCCTTATAAAGAAAGTATTATGTGTTTAGTCTTCCTCTTCTGTTGCCAGCCTGGAACATGGATAAGAAGGCTGGAGCACTAGTTGCCTTCTTAGACCATGAGTACAAGGGCCATACCTTAGAGATGCTAGAGCTGACAGCCAGAAGGAGATTGAGTCCTTAATGCATTTGGGTCACCTTGCCACACCAACACCAAACTGCCTACTTGTAAAAATTCCTTTCCAAGAGAAAGTGGCCCACTGTTATATGCAGCTGAACCTAATTTGAGCTAATACAAGGGATAGTTAAGTTATGCTTATTTCATATTCAATTCACATGAATGAGGTTCAATCACAGATAATTAATCCACTGATTCCATGACGATCATGAATTTTATAGTCTACTAATTGTACTGACCTGCTGGGTGAATGTAGCCTTTTGCTTTATAATGCAAAATAAAAAAACGTTAAGATGCTTAAGAAAGTGTAGCTGATCCAAAAAGCCAATTTTAGACAGTAATAAATAGCCCTAAACTTCTCTGGGCACCAAAGATTACCCTTAAGGAAAATACATGCAAAAAAAGCACATAATCTAGTCAAAGTAAAAGTATTGCTGTTGGTTTTATGGATTTTACTAGTGACTTTTCTCTGCCTTAAGTTTGAAATAGATTTTAGAAACATTTCTTGTGCTGGAGAATTTTCATCACTAGTAAGAAACACAGTCTCTGTCCCAGAAACACACATATATATAATTTTGTCTTTGCTTTTTATCGGAAAATGAGCAGAGTGGGAGAGAAATAGAGATGGCGTGGAGACCAAGGGAATAGAGCTTAAAGGGAATGGAGTGGAAGGTCATGACACTGGTCAGCAGGAAAACTGGGAAAAGTAGAATTTGGAGCAGAAGATGATAGAGGGTGTCCCATGGGCTGACTGGGACATAGGGTAGTGATAATATCTACTATTTGGATAGTGGATTTCTGTTTACAAAGCTGGTGAATTATCTTGCTCAGAGATAAGGTGTGGAAACACAGGGAGGATTGCTGGGGATTATGGGTGAAGAAAGGGATGACTACAAAGGAAGAGCAGGAGGCAATTTTTTTGGATAGAAAAGTATGAAATCTCCATACTCTGACTGCCCAAGATAAGCACGGTTGTCCACAATGTTTGTCGTGTATATCAATATCGTGGGATGATTCAGCTTTTGTACCACATTCTTATGCCGTTTTGGAGACTCTCTTTATGAAAAGCACAGAATTAAGTTCAGAGACCCGTGCAAGTGAGAGCTCCAGAGGCTTAAGCTTCATTAGCTCCACCATAATCCAACTCTGGTCATTATTTGTACTTTAAAAATAACCTATAGTAGACATTGTCTGCAAACCTTTTTCCCCTCAACTCTGTATCTTGGGTACCCTGTCAATACATATGATTCTAGTTCATCTTTTAAAATGATCCTGTGGTTCTCACAGTACTCATTATACACTTATTGAATGATATTTAAATTATTTCCATACTTTGGTCCTCTCACTGGGGGATGCTTCACGTAACAACAGAGCCTGGAATCCAATAAGCCCTGAGTGAAGATTTGTTGAATCGGTGCATTGTTCTGAGCCGCATAGTTTCTAGGTTTGACAGGGTTAAAAGATGGTGATCTCTCTTGGAAGTTGCCCCTGGCCAGGGTGGAGAGGGAGAGAACAAAGCTCCACTATTCTCTTCTTCCAGAGGCCTGGCCCTCTTCTGTGTATCCTGCCTCCCTCCCTCCCGCTTCCCTGGGCTGTCAACACGCAGCCTGGCTCCTAGTGAAGGGTGGGAAACCTCACTGAACAGGTTCGGCCAGAAAACACGACGGTGTTTCAGGAATATGCTTTAGATTTCAAAGCACTTTTAACTTTATAGGGAAACTTTCCCGAACATTCTTTCTGCGGACCGATGACAGCAAAGTCCCAAACATAAAACGTAACAGAGAGTGGCAATCTGAGGGTCTTGAGTACATTTAGCTGCTGTGAATCTGAAAAACAAAGAATATTTAAAATGAATAAAAATTTCACAAGATCAAGGAATGTGGGACTCTAGAAATAAAGTTGTCTTTATATTCTTACGTGATAGAATGGACGATGAATAAATCTACTTGAGCCGGGCCCAAAGGCATAATCGGTTCATTTGTGATTAGAGACATTCTCTAGAAATAATAAGCAGACTGAAAGTACTAGCAGAAGATGCAATAGGTTCAAAAATCTATCTTCCCAGAATAAAGAATAGAGTTTTGGTGTTTTTAATGAGAAAGTTTGTATATGCTCATTTCCTTGAATAAATCTCTATTTCGTTCATGAAAGATGGTGGAATGTTAAGTCTATCAACTTCTCTTATTTCCAGCCTCTGTAGCCTTCTATTCTGAACTGGGACCACTCTTCTCCATGGATTTAGTCATGTCCCCAGGCTCAGGAGAATCTAAGGGACCCAAGGACAGGTGCTCAGCGTAAAGGACAGTTACTCTTGTTCCTTTCTACCTTCTCAGCTTTACAGTTTTGTCGGGAGCAGAGCTCTCGCCTCATTCCCAGTGCCCAAGTGCCTGTCAAGCACGAGTTTCAGTAACCAGGTCACATGTCTCTCCCATAGTTTGCTCCAGATCCTTGAGCTATCTTGGCACTTCTTTTCATATCCCAGTTTTTCCAGAGCTAGGATCCCGAGTGGACATTGTTAGTTCTCTAACCACCATCTGTTCCCATTTCCTAAAGTTACTTACACTGTCTTCCTGATATTTACCTCTTCCCCACGCAGTCCAGACATGTCAGGGAAAGCTGACCCCACCCCCAGCTCAAGAGGTGGGCTCCGGTGGGCTGAAGGCCATCAGCCCATTGCAGTCCCCTGATCAGTTCAGCTGCTCAGGGATGTGCCTGCCACTCACGCAATCCGATCTGGGTGAATCTCAGTCTCTTGCCTAGAATGCTGGGACCAAGATGCTCTATTCTCTCTGGAAATAAGCTAGAAAACAGTTGACTCCCATTGCTGCTGGTAATTAGTAGTTAAATATTCACCAGTGTTTCCTTTTTTCTTGGAAACACAGCTCAACTCCATTTCCTAGACTCCTTTGCAATTAAGTATAGCCATTTGACTGAGTTCTAGCCAACGGAACGTGGGCCAAATTAATGTCTCTGCTTTCAAGCCTGACCCCTCATGAGTGATCTTCCATCTTCTTTGCCTGTCTGCTGCCTGAATGGAGAACCACGACGGAAGGAGCCTGAGAAACTGCTTGGAGGACAGCTTCCCAGGGCTGTTGCTTGACTGGGAACACTGGACTGAACGGTTTCATGGAGAAACAAATGTATATTCTGTTAAGTCCCCAGAATTTTGAAGTTATCAGTCACAATGTTAATCTTCCCTGATGAGTTCACTTGCTTACGTCTGAATCTTCCTTTTTGTGATCCCCTAAGTCCTTTTTCTTGATTACACATGTTCAAGGTGGGGTTTTCTGTTACTACTTACAATATAACTGATACGGATCCTGCACCCCTGCACGCCATCTACATTGCACTGTGGCTTTTGGCTGTGCTGTTGATGCTGATTTGATTCAGTTTATTTCTGGCCTTCAATGTCACCTTGCCCGGGGAGAGTGGCTCTTGTTTGGTTAATGGCTCAACCAGCGATTGTGGTTGAGTGTTCTGCCTATTTTCTTCATTCACTAAGATAACTGCAATTTTCTCTCCATTTAGGGATTGAAGTTAATCATTATTGGCTCAGTGCTGCTCTTGGTTAATTATTTAATGCTTCCTAATTGCTTATTAAAGGGCCTAACAGCCAAATAGTTTAAATAATAGTACAAAGTAAGAAAAAAACATAAGTTTGGGGGCCTGCCCAGTGGCGAGACGGTTAAGTATGCACGTTCTGCTTCAGTGTCCCAGGGTCCGCCAGTTCGGATCCCAGGTGCAGACATGGCACTGTTTGGCATGCCATGCTGTGGTAGGCGTCCCACATATAAAGTAGAGGAAGATGGGCGTGGATGTTAGTGCAGGGCCAGTCTTCCTCAGCAAAAAGAGGAGGATTGGCAGCAGATGTTAGCTCAGGGCTAATCTTCCTCAATAAATAAATAAATAAATAAATAAATAAAAACAAAGACAAAGAAACAAAAGTTTGCATAGGAGTGTCTCACCCTTACTTTAATGGGGGTTAGATTTCTCTACGACCACATCAAATCTCCACATTCTCTGCTCCCATAACTTTCACAGGGACCAAGAGACCTGGGAGGCAAATGACAAGGGTCAATGGCCAATGAGGTGGTTTGCTTTGTCCTTTGCAGAGTGTTGTCTGTTTAGAACAAGCAGCCTCCTTTGTTACTAGGAAAGGTCACACCCTTGTCATGTCATATTCATAAACAAACTAATGTTGAGGAAGTATCAGATATAACCAGGAGCAAGCTCTTTGCTTTTTGCACCTACCTTTCTTTTTCATACCATTTTACTGCCCCTCCTAAGGAAGCCTTCCTGTGCCTCTTGCCCCGTCAGTCTAGATACCTCGAGCCAGTATCATAGCCAACACTTTTTAGCCTACTAATCCCACTTCCCGTTCTTTCCTACCTCCATTTGCATCGAACAGTGGAAGTACAAAAATGCTTAAGGTAAATCTCCTTCCTGAAACCACTTGCAGCCTCATGAAGGAGACACATATACATTTCATTTTAACAAAATGTGGGCAGTGCTATGATAGAGTCATACACATGCTGCTGTGAGGCACAGAGAAGAGCGACTTCGCCCAACAGGAAGCTCATAAAGGTTTTCAGGGAGGAAATGATACCTAAGCTGAACCACAAAAAGCTGAACACCATTGGAACATAAACCATGAGCAGGGAAGTGCCAGGATCTGACGGATGGAGGGATGTGTACAGGCAGGATGCTGGAGAGCGTGGGGGGTCAGGGCTTACAGGGGCATCCAAGCTTGTCTTCAAATTATTTATTTCTATTAGAATTTAAGTTCCCTGGGGCTGGCCCCGTGGCAGAGTGGTTAAGTTCACGTGCTCCGCTTCAGTGGCCCAGGGTTTCTCTGGTTCGGATCCTGGGCGTGGACTGGCACCGCTTGTCAAGCCATGCTGAGGCAGCATCCCACATGCCACAACTAGAAGGACCCACAACTAAAAAAACATATACAACTATGTACTGCAGGGTTTTAGGGAGAAAAAAAAATTAAGTTCCTTGAGGGTAGGAACCTGATCTGTCTTGTGCACTGATGTATCTTCAGAACCCAAAACGTGCCTCGTACCTAAATAATACTACATAAGTATTTGTGGAACTGAACGAATGCTTGGAAATGATGCCATCAGATGTAAACCTCATAGAAATCACTTTGGTAGCTGTGTGGAAGCTGGCAGGGAGACCAGTCATGGGAATGAGACCTCCATATGGCAGTGAGAGCAGGACAAGAAAGAGGGGACATATCTGAGAAATGTTTACAGAGTAAAATCATCAGGACTTGGTAACTGGATGCGGGAGATGAAGGAGAGACTAGCACGATTCTTAGTGATAAAGGATACAGAGGAAGAAGAGATTGGGACAAGAGGGATAAAATAGTAGAAACCCACATGACTAGGAATTTGCTTTTAACAAAATCTTTCTCCAGCTGCCTTCTCCATCATCCACCCTTGATTCTCAGAGACCCCCAGAGAGGTAATGTTCAAGCCACATTTCTACTGCCGTATTCATTCAAACCACATTTATGTACTTTTAAAATTGCATAGTTTATAAAATTATAATTTAGAATATACTTATATACCCTAAATAATCTGTTATTTAAAAAATGTTTGTTTGACTTTCTCACTGTATCTTTCAGTCATTTCTCTCTGCTTTGTTTTTTCCATATTTTTGACTCCCTGTTCTAAATTATTGATGCGTATATACGTATGTACATGTATATGTGTGTGTCTGTGTGATTTCGATAATATCGAAATTACAATTTATGAAAGTGGTTTTATTTCAGAGAAGACATATTTCTCTAACCACGAGAAGAGAGAAACTTTTTCCTCTAAGTCTATTATTTATTATTGGGATGTAACATAAGATTATTTTTATTTAAAAAGACAATTTGGATGCACTCAATCTGACATGTAAATACATTTTTAGTTATTAAGTTAATATTTAGTTTATAAATAACACATTTCTTTGTCTTCTCTTTTATTTTCTTTGTTTTTACTATTAGTGAATTAAAGTCTGTGAATGGCCAAAACAGGGAATGCAGCATGTTTTGATTTCTGACTATTAGGTAACATTATACACGATTATATCCTAACTCTACAACTCATCTGCTTTTGTTTTGTTAATTGTTTTTTTTTTTAAAGATTGGCAGCTGAGCTAACAACTGTTGCCAATATTCTTTTTTTTTTTTCTGCCTTTTCTCCCCAAATCCCCCCAGTACATAGTTGTATATTCTAGTTGTGGGTCCTTCTAGTTGTGGCACGTGAGACGCCACCTCAGCACGGCCTGACAAGTGATGCCATGTCTGCGCCCAGGATTCGAACCAGCGAAACCTGGGGCTGCAGAAGCAGAGCGCGAGAACTTAACCACTTGGCCACGGGGCTGGCTCCTGTTTATTGTTATATTACATAAATATTATAGACACATCCAGGAATAAAAATAAATGATAAACTAAATACCTGCGTCTCTTCACCCAGCTTAAGAAATACCTATTAGATTTTAAAATAATTTTCTGATCATAAAAATCATATATATTTGTTATAGATATTTTAGAAAGTATAGGAAAGAATAGGAAAGAGGAAGAAAAACATCTATGATATTGTTACCCAAGAGTAACCCACAGAGCATTTTTATATTTTATATTTATTTATATTTATATTTCATATTTCCACGAAATATTTTTATTCGAAAAATCATATTTTAGAAACAACTTTGCACCTTGCTTTTTCCTCTTAATATTGGATCATAAGTATTTTCTTCTATTACCACTACATAGGCATCCTTTTTAATAGCTACAAAATATTCCATTGTGTGACTGAATCAGAATTTTAAAACTTTCTCTTAAACTGTCCTCTAAATTGTTGGACTTGTAAGTTACTTCCAGTTTTTCATGATCATTAACATATTCTGATGCATACCTTTTGCATAACAACTTTTCTGTATCGGGATGCTGTGGCCTGTGTGTGAATCGTGAATTCTATCTTCCCTTGGACAGATCCCCGACTCGTGGAATCACCAGACCAAAGGAAATGAACACTTTGAGGTTCTTGATACATACTGCCAAGTTGCTTTCCCAAAGACTCCGGCAATTAGTGTATTCGAGAGCACGTCTTTCACAGCACTCTCGCAAACACAGATGTAGTTAGCCTCTGTTTTTCGAAAGTGCACGGATGAGAAAGTATAAATGGGGCCGTACTATCCGAATTATCCTTTTGTCTTGATTCTGCGTCCTGTTGATGATAAACATAAACCAACCTAATTTTTTCAATCCTAAAGGAAAATTCTGTCAATGGAGAAATTAATATTAGATAATTATGAGTGGTGAGAATTTGGTGGGGAGGAAGGTGGAAATGAGAGACTACAAAGACGTGAGGACTTATTAGGCAATGATTCAAGTCACATATATTTGGGCATAATTTTATAGATATTGTGCTTATAAGATTTTATAAAATACAGAGCTTTAAGATTGTAAAATGGACATGAAAACTTTGCTTCTTGGAGGTCATTTTTTTTTTTTTCAGAAGAGGGTAATTTTTTCAAGATTTTATTTTTTCCTTTTTCTCTCCAAAGCTCTCTCAGTACATAGCTGCATATTCTTACTTGTGGGTCCTTCTAGTTGCGGGATGCCACCTCAGCATGTCTTGATGAGCGGTGCCATGTCCGCACCCAGGATCTGAACCAGCAAAACCCTGGGCCGCTGAAGCAGAGGGCAAGAACTTAACCACTCGGCCACGGGGCCGGCCCCTGGAGGTCATTTTTGATGGAAGTAAGGTTTTTAGCTGCCAGTTATTTTCTATTAGCATTTGAAGATATCATACCACTGGTTTCTGGCTGCCATTGTGGCTATTTAGAAATCAACTCTGGGTCTCGCTGACCTTTCTTCAAAAGTCATCTGACTTTTTCTCTGACTAGTCTTCTCCCCTCACTTACCCCTTTGTTTTTAGTTTTCTTCAATTTCACTCTGCTATATCTAGGTATGGATTTTTAAATTGTCCTTCTTGATAGTAACTCTCGTAGTGGGTCTGGAAATAGTGTCTTTCCGTCTTGCTGGAAAAGTCTTAGTCGTTATTTCTTCAAATATGGCATCTTCCCAATTCTCGGTTTCCTCTCCTTCGGGGATTTTGATCAAATGTATGTTAGATGACCTACATATTTGATAGTAGTATGAGGTTATTATACATTTTTAGGTGCAAGCACGATATTTTGGTTTTGTTGTCTTTTGAGTCCTTGTTTTTAAAGGACAGATTTTTTCAAAATGTAGGTTAGATCTCTCCCCCTTCTGGGTCTCCTTCCTTTGCTTTTATTGTGCTTTTTTTTTTGTTTTTTGTGGAGGAATTTCGCCCTGAGCTAACATCTGTGCCAATCTTCCTCTGTTTTGTATGTGGGTCACTGCCACAGCATGGATGCTGACAAGTGGTGTAGGTTGGGGCCTGGGAACTGAACCCAGGCCATTGAAGCAGAGTGCACCAAACTTAACCAATAGGCCATGGGGCCGGCCCCTTTCTTGTTCATATCTTTGACTCCCTGTTCTAAATTCTTGACAATATATGCTGAGCTACTTGCCGTTTGCTAATCTTCTGCTATACCCAAACTGTTGCCAAAGATGTCCATCCAGATAATACATATGAAATTTATAGTAAATATATAGAGATTTTATAATAAATAGCTATGAATTTCGTTTGGTTCCTTAATCTATGTTATTTTATACTTTTCTGTTTCCTGCAAATATTTTTAGTTTTGTCATTTATTTTTCTCAACCCAGCAAGCAAAGTGGCTCTATCACCTGAGTCTGGGAATTCTGATCCCTGAAAGCTGTGTGGCCCTTTTCTACTGTCTGTGGTTTCTGTCGGTTCTCCCTCATGTGGTCTTGCTTTCTTGTGAGCCTGGTTACCTGTAACCGTGTGCTTGCCATTGACCTCGATGACGACGGTTCATGAAGCTTCCTGAGGCCTCGGAAGAACAGGCCTCCTCCTGGAAGGCTTTGCATTTGCTGCTGTCAAAGTCTTAGAAACACTCCCACTTGGGAACCACCTCAAACCAAATTTAAGGAGTGAGGTTCTCCAGCCCCTCAAACTATATGTACCCAGAATGTGAATGCATGGGAGGTCTGGCCTGTGGTCAATTTTCTATAGGATTTGTTTCCCTTTCCTTTTTTTTGGCCTGTTCTGCTCAGCTCCGAGGTAGCATCTGCTAGTCTTTTGTGGTTGTGAGGCAGAAGAGAATGTTTAGTTTTGCTTAACTCACACAGAGGGTGTTGCATTTTGCTGTTAAGGGCTGTAGGGCCAGTCTTCCAGAACTGCCCCCTATGCTGGACTGGGACCTGTGTCCCCCTTACGCCACAGGGCTAACAACCTCGGCCAACTAGGTGTTGTCTTCAATTCCCTCAGGGCATATGCAGCTTTGATTCCCCACCCCCCCCCCACCCCTTCCAACTATTATTCTGAAAACAACCTTTTATCCAAAATCTAGCCAGAGAGTCCCCACTTATCAATTTTTTTCAACTTTTCAATTTTTTAAAAGTGATCCAAATAACTTAGCCCTCCCTGTCTAGGAACAAGAAGTCTTCTGCTAGAAATTTTTAACTTTGTAATTAGCAAAAAGTAAAATGACTCAGTTTTTTGCTTTGGGAATCTGACAGTAAAAACGTGGATGAGTGGCAGCTTGATTTTACTAAAGGATAAAATGCTTATTATTAATAACCAACAACATAAATAATTTCCATTGGCATCATTAGTCTGTAATACTGTATGAAATTCCAGCTATTGCGGCCTCCCTTCTAGATACCTGATACCCAATTGGCAAAAGTGTTTTGAATAATCAAGGATGATTGACCGATGGCGACATCTACTAGGATCTAGTTATATAAGCGTAGGCTTCCATTTTCTCAGGTCTGAAATGAGAAGGTTGAACTCTGACCTCTGAAATGAGAGGGTCATTTCAGTTCAAAAAGTAATCTGGCTTTTTTGGAGCTAATAATCTGGGCTAATAATATTTCAGCTCTTTTCCCTGGGGAAGGGGGGCAGAAAGACAGGTTTATCCAGTTACTACTTTTTCCTCTCCTCGGTCCAAAAAATAATTTAAAAAAAGAGTTTGTAGCAGCCTACAAAAATAAATCAATATAATAATACAGAAAAATATATTGAGATTTTAAAATCAGAGGAAGAGAAAAGAGATGAGCACATACAAATTTATTCCATAATGTCCTATAGTTGGGTCACACAGTCTATGCAGAACTTTCTGGTGGCCCAAGCAGAAAAGAAAAATTGGAGGCCAGCCCAGTGGCACATCCATTAAGTGTTCACGCTCCATTTCGGCGGCACAGGGTTTGCCAGTTCGGATCCCGGGGTTGGACATGGCACAAGCCATGCTGTAGTAGGCATCCCACATATAAGGTGAAGGAAGATGGGCACAGATGTTAGCTCAGGGCCAGTTTTCCTCAGCAAAAAGAGGAGGAATGGCAGCAGATGTTAGCTCAGGGCTAATCTTCCTCAAAAAAAAAAGAAAGAAAACGAAAAGAAAAATTGATTAGTTACTAAACTCACATTGTTCATAAGGTAATAGCAACAGAAGCAAAGCGTTTCCTAGAACCTCATTCTGAGAAAATCTTCTCCCATGGGTCTTGTATTAGTTTCCTAGGGCCACCATACAAATTACCAGAAACTGGGGGGCTTAGAACAACGGGAATGTGTTCTCCCACAGTTCAGGAGGATAGAAGTATGGAATCCAGGTCTGGGCAGGGTTGGTTCCTTCTGGGGATCTGAAGGAGAATCTGTCCCATTCCTTTCTCCTGGCTTCTGGCGGCTGCTGGCAATCCTTGTTGCTCCTTGGCTTGTAACTGCATCCCCCCAAACTTGTCCTGTTTTCACATGGCCTTCTTCTCTGTGTGTCTGTGTCTCTGTACCCAAATTTCCCTCTCCTTTCTCTTATAAAGACACCAGTCATTGGATTAAGGGCCCACCCTAATCCAGCATGACCTCATCTTAACTTGATTACATCTGCAAAGCCCCTATTTCCAAATAAGGTCATGTTGACAGGTACTGGAGGTTAGGTCTTGAACATATCTTTTTGGGGGACACAATTCAACCCATTACAGGTCTTTATAAAAGAAACCCTGAGCGTTGTATAGGAAGCATTTATACCTCCTCCAGCTGCTCTGCTCCCAGAGTACCCGGTCCCTCCCACGTTCCATCCTCTATATCCCACCGCCTTGATGCTGACTCCCTGGCAGCTGGGTGTCCCTCATGTTCTGACAGATTGTTCTGGACAACCTGGAGGGTTATTAATAAATAATAATCACTAGACCAACCAGTTCTTGGTCCGGTGATAGAAAAGAGAGGAGAAGAAATACTGTCAACACTTACTGAGAGCCACAGCTCCCTGGAAGAGCACCAGATTTTAGAACTGTGACCAGGTCATCCTGACTGAATTGAAGCAAGGTTTGGGGTGAGGACGTAGCCATCTCCATCTTTGCTCCGGGTTTCTATTTAAGTAAATGGCCATGCTTGCTTCTTTATTTTAGCTAAAGCAGGTCGTTGGGCAGAGTTTTTGTGCAGAAGCCTGGGGAAGAAGTTAGGACAATGGAGGGACTGGCCTGGTACGGTCCTCTTTCCAGTTCTTGGGCCGGTTTTGAGCCCCTGTGGTTCAGTGGGTTAGAGATAGAAGGTGTTCTAGGAGCAAATCGAGGAGCCTCAAGCCTCAAGCATTTTCAGTGGGGCCCAGGTTGTGGCATAGTGCACCGGGGAGAGGAGTACTTTCTCTATTCCTCCATGGGACACAGCTCGGCTGTGGAGCCGGGAGGACCCAAAGGGAAGCTGTGCTGTTTCGTGTGCAGGAGGATTTGTAGCATAAGGAAGCAGGAAGGAATCAGCCTTTTTATTTTCCTGTGGGAGACCCTGGTGGCAGTGGCAGTGGATAAGTGATCACTCTCTCAAAAGCTTCTGTGCAGAAGACTTATATAAGAGAGCCAAAATGCTGAACAAGACCAAATTTGCTTCTGAGCAAATGTGAGACAATTCTGGGGTGTCCTAGAAACAAGCAGGAGAACTTTCTATTTTTTTTTATTTTCAAATGCCAACTTTTTATTTATTGTAGCAAAATATATATAACATAAAATTTAAATCATTTTTAAGCGTACAGTTCGGTGGCATTAAGGACATTCACACTGTGGAGCAACCATCACCACCATTCATCTCCAGAACTTCTTCATCTTCCCAAATGGAAATGCTGTCCCCATTAAACACTACCTCTCCATTCCCCACCCCCCCCCCCCCAGCCCCTTGTAACCTCTGTCCTACTTTCTGTCTCTATGGATTTGACTACTCGAGGTACCTCACGTAGGCGGAAGCATTCAATCTTTGCCCTTCTGTGTCTGGCTTCTATCGCTCAGCATAACGTCTTCAAGGTTCATCCATGTTGTAGCATGTGTCAGAACTTCCTCCCTTTTTATGGCTGAATGATACTCCATTGTATGTCTACACCCCATTTCGTCTATCATGCATCTGTCAACAACTAGAACCTTAAACATGGGGACCGAGGTCCTGCAGCTATGTAAGCGGGAACTAACAAGTAACAGAGTTCAGACACTAGTACGAACGTGAACTTAACTTTCACCCGTAGACTTAGTGTAGCTGTGGACATTCAGGTTGCTGAATTGTGTAATTTTTTCTTCATCTGGCACATATCTTAATTTATAGCTGAGGAAATGAAACCCAACTTGCCTAAAGCCACCTAGCCTGGCCTTGCATGTCTCCTGACAACTCGACAAGGCCTCTGACTCTACCAAGAATGAATGGGTGGCCTCTTTCCCTTAACCCTCATAAGGAAATATGGCTCCCAGCAGCATCTGGGAGGTCACCCCACCCTGTCAGAAGAAAACTGAGATGAACATCTCTTCTCTGCTGACTGCCGAGAGGGTGGATGGCAAGAAATAAACTCTTTCGATCCTTGTTGGAGTTCTCACTTCTTTTTATGAAAATAGATCCTATTCTAGATAGAATCCTTTTGGATTCACTTGTTCATATTCTGTTAATAGTTATACAGAATTCGTAAATGTATTACTGCTATGTGACCCATCTGACTGATGGAGTGTTGACAGCATGTGACTTATGTGTGCAGAATGACACAGCTGGAGGGCTATTTGGCTGTAATTACTTAGGGTTTTATTACCCTCCCTGCAAATGGAAAGTGTTAAAATGTGAATGCACCAATTGTTCCCAATTACTTTGGACATTTTCTGTAAATATCTAACCCCTTCCTGCAATTTTATTAGCGACATTGAAAGGAAAATTATCAGATTATTGCATAGAATTTTAAAGCGAACCAATGGGCCTTTAAAATTGCTTAATAAAACAATTAAGTGGTTGAAATAGGATCATCAGAAATGATATGTAAGTTCCATTAGGATGGTAGGTGTCACATTTCTGGTGCTCAATGGAATGTTAAGTAACAAAATTAATAAAAATAGCCACACAGAAAATACAACATAACTTTTCATGAATAACAGTTTATTGCCATAACAAGATACGTAAAATCTACTTGACAGATATAAATAGCAAAAGGAAAACCCCAAAACAAAACTTTTTTTAAACCAATTTTTTTCTCCTCTTACAAAAAAACCCTGAGAAGTAAAATAAAATTAAATTAAGAATTTTCTCTACCTACTCGTCTGTGTCCTTCCAATGGACACAAAAATTTAAAACATGCATTTGATTGTAGCAGCCTGTTGACCCACTTAACTGGTTCCCAGCAGCATCTGGGGGGTCACCCCACTCAGTCAGATGAAAACGGAGATGAACATCTCTTCTCTGCTGACGGCCGAGAGGGTGGATGGCAAGAAATAAGGGGAGGAGTTTGATTTTGTTTATCTGGCCTTGTATGAATACAGGAGGGCTAGAGTTCTTCAACCTGAAGATATTTCAAAATAAGAAGTAGCAACGAATCTTCAGGTTACTTATGCTGGTTGTGTTGAATTGCTGTGGTACCCTGAGCTTGCCGTCAGAGCAGCTGGCTAGCTGTCCCCTTTGGACCGCCTGTACCAAGCGGGTGGACATCGTGGGCAAACTGAAGAGTATCACAGAATCTCAGAGCTGGAGAGTATCTTCTTCCCAATGAATAGCCTGCACATGCTTATACATAAGCCGTTCCCTGACCTAGGTGTTCGTTTAATTACTATCTCAAAGCATAATCTAAATAGTGATACAACATTTGGTCAAGTAATTCGCAGTGTTTAGTAACTTACCTGTGGGAGACTTGGCCCTGGGAAATGGTCCCTATAACCCACCTGATTTTAGGGCTTTAGGAATCTAAGAGGACCATGTGATTATGTGCTGGGTCGGCTCTACACCTCTGCACCCCACCACTTCCACATGCCCTAGTCTTTATGGCACAAGTGGGTTAGGAATTTTACAGATGGAAGATTAGCCATCTTAGAGTTTTCTCCCACTTTAGTTCCCTTATGTCACACATTTACAGGTCAGAAATAGAACAAATGTGACCATTTGCTGGAAACATTGCTGGCTGACTGAAAAAATTAGATTGCCCAACCTCTCCGATGCATACACATTTATCTATACAACTTAGGTAAGTGAGATCTGAATTTTCCACATGCTTCAGGTGAAAACCATCATTCTTCCCTTGCTGCTAAATCCCTAGAGAGTTCATATTTCCTAGTGCCCCTCATTTGGCTTCTTTCTACTTTCATTTTTCTATTTAGTTGATGCTCAA
This sequence comes from Equus caballus, assembly GCF_041296265.1. NCBI lineage: Eukaryota > Metazoa > Chordata > Mammalia > Perissodactyla > Equidae > Equus > Equus caballus. Next base: position 33,279,247 of record NC_091710.1, on the reverse strand, counting down.
GAGCCTCCTGAAATAGACTAACAAGAACTGAATGGAATTTCTCAGGCAGGAGTTTCTTATATAAAGCGGTCTCTCCCTAAACTCTGGTTTGGCTCATATACCAAACATAAGGAGAGAAGCCCACTCGGTGAAAGGGTCCGTCAGTGGAAGCCCCCCAAGTGCCAAGGAGCGTGCCCCTTCATTCGTCAGAGCACGCACACGGCGAGGACGTTCCTCTCCCAGCAGCCTAATAATACAGTGATGTTCAAACTCAAGTATCAAGACAGCTTTTAAAAGAAAACAACATCTTCCTACAGCTTCAAAGATCCTGTGCAAAAACACGACTATTTTATGCTATAAAAAACCTCTTCGATTGTAAGAGGGAGTGTTTTTTGTGACTGGGTTTTCTATATGGAAATGATGAACATTTGGTTACCTTTTGACCCCCTACTGTGGTTATTATTTCCCCTAATGGAGTTAGGAACTTGTATTTTTCCTAGTCCCATTTTCCAAAGAATTGCAGACGCACTTGGCAGGACACATATCTGAGGGAAGTGCCTAGGCTTTTTAAAAAACAGCCTGGGGGCCGGCCCAGTGGCGCAGCAGTTAAGTGCCCACGTTCTGCTTCTCGGGCCCGAGGTTCGCCGGTTGGGATCCCGGGTGCGGACATGGCACCGCTTGGCACACCATGCTGTGGCAGGCGTCCCACATATAAAATAGAGGAAGATGGGCACGATGTTAGCTCAAGGCCAGGCTTTCTCAGCAAAAAGAGGAGGACTATCAGTAGTTAGGGCTAATCTTCCTCAAAAAAAAAAAAAAATAGCCTGTGTGCTATTAGTACATACATGAGGAAGTTACATCATCCCCCTGCCCAAAAAATAAACTCCCAGAACTATATGAGAAACTCTGAACGGAACTTTCGTCACCAGGGAAGAGACAAGTCACTCCCTGTGGCAGGGGTGACATCACCAAGAACATCGGGAGAATGAAAGAATACAAATAATGGCTGATCTGAGAACATGCAGTTGGAGGTGAGACGAATGACGCCCCCTTCCAAACTCTCTGCTGCTCAGGAGTGATATCGATGTGTTGCTCAGTGTGGCTCTAGGGCCTATGGCGCTGGGTAACATCTTAGAGAAAAGGAATCAAAAGTCTCTCATTGAAGATGCCAAAAGGAGGATTTAAAATAAGTGCTCCACTAGACTTTATTTTCAAATGTACTTTCTTAAAACCAAAAATAGGACGTCCTTAGAAATGATTTACACACATGTATTTCAAAAGGCATATATATATATATTGTCACCAAAAAGCAGATAATATTGTATATACAGATGCGTGTATATGAAGAGGAAATAGCTAGTAAAATATGTATAAACATATTAAGAGTGGTTACCTCTGGGGAATGGGAATAGGGCTGGGGACCCCTGTAGAAGTGAGTTTTTCCTTCTTGCTTTATTCTATGTTTGAAAAACTGTTCACCTGAAGTGGGTATCATTTTTATGATAATTAAACTTAAAAAAATATTTCACTGCGTACCTGATCTGCACAAGGAGCGAAAGCAGAAGAGTTGTTAGAACAATGTGAGAGAGATGTCAGGGTGCCCAAATGTGTTTGGATCCAGTAAGTCACTAATAATCATGCTTGGCTAATAAATACTGCTATCAATTACTGATTTGTAATCTCTTTATTACAGATACATAAAAAGGGCCAGTAACTAATTGACAAAAATTGGAAGCAACCAAGACATCCTTCAATAGGTGAATGGATAAACAAACCGTAGCATATCCATCCATAAAATGGAATATTATGGGGCCATGCCAGTGGTGAAGTGGTTAGTTTTGCCTGTTCCGCTTTGGTGGCCTGGGGTTCGCCAGTTCGAATCCAGGGTGCAGACATGGCACCACTTGGCAAGCCATGCATCCTACATATAAAGTAGAGGAAGATGGGCATGGATTTTAGCTCAGGGCCAGTCTTCCTCAGCAAAAAGAGGAGGATTGGTGGCAGATGTTAGTTCAGGGCTAATCTTCATCAAAAAGCAAAAAAAGGAATTATCAGTGATTTTTAAAAAAGACCTATCAAGCCATGAAATGACATGGAGGAACCTTAAATGTATATACTATGTGAAAGAAGCCAATCTGAATACATACTGTATGATTCCAACTGTATGACATTTTGGCAAAGGCAAAACTATGGAGACAATAAAAAGATCAGTGGTTGCCAGGGGTTGGTGGAGGGAGGGAGGCAGGAGTAAGCGGAGCACAGAGAATTTTTAGGGCAGCCGAACTATTCTGTGTGATACTGTTGTGACGGATGCATGACATACATTTGTCAAAACCCATAGAACAGTGCAATACAAAGAGGGAACCCTAATGTAAACTCCGGACTCAGTTAATAACAATGTATCTATATTGACTGGTCGGCTGTAGCAGATGTATTACACTAATGCAAGACGTTGACAGTGGGGAATCTGTGCGGACGGGAGCGGGACACATGGGAAGTCTCTGTACTTTCTGCTCTATTTTTCTGTAAAACTATAGCTGCCCTTTAAAAAGTCTATGAACTTTTTAATAATTTAATGCTGTTTTAAAATATTTACATGTGATAATAAAAAACCACTAATAACATAATATGATTAAAAACTAGCATTTCAAAACCAAGTCGGGATCATGATGCTCTAAGCGGTGTTTTACAAGGTGAGGCGCGGGAAGGCTTTTCTTCGCGGTCTCGTTTGCGCAGCCGTCTTGGGACAGTCCAGGTCCTCCCTCGCGCCCTGCTGGCGTGGACCCGGGGCGCCCTCGTTCGCTGGCGCGGCCTTGGCAAGCGCTCACCTCGTGCGCCCTCCGCCGCCAGGATCCTTCTAGCTCCCACCAGGGTGTGGAGCACCACCGGCAGCTCCCGCGTGCTGGCGCGTGCCCCTTCTACCCAGTTGGTGATCACCGCGGCCGCGCCACCCGCCCGCGCGCCCCGCTGCGCCGGCTCCACCTGCGCGCCCGGACCCGCGAATCTCCACCGCGCCGCGCCCCGCACCAGGGATGCCGAAGGATGGCTCTGCTCGGAGCCCTCCCTGCGAAGGGCGGCCGCGGCTAAGGGTGCAGGAGCAGGCGGCCGCTGGGCCGGTCGGCTGGGAAGAAAAGCCCCGTGCGCGGCTGGTTTGCTTTCCAGAACCCTTGGCCCCGCTCAGGGCCCAGGGCCATAAACCCACAGTGCAAGCGCCGCACGTACACACCGCTCTGGACGTTCCGTGTGTCCCTTGTAAAGCCTGGGTGGTGGCGCTTACAGCCTAAAAATAAACACTCACTTCCCTTGGGGACATTGGGATTTATTCTATTTAAATTGCACAGATTGTTTTCATTCCTTGGTGTCTGAAGTATTGAAGGCAGAAATGTGCTTCTCGGCTCTTGGCATGTATTTGTTTTAGTGATGGAATCACCCTGCAACACGGGCTGCTCCTACGGCAACCGCAAAAAAACAGGAGCAGCCTTCCATGGGGTCTGGACAGGAAACTTCGCAAGAACGCGGGCACTGTAGTCACTGGTGTGGGTCTCCCTGGTAGGGCCTGGTTGGGGAGGGAGGGCCTGGTTAGCAGGCGTTGAAGGAAAGCAGTAGGACAACGGTGTTTTCATGGTAAGTTCTGCATTGTGCTAACTCAGCTGGAATTTTTTTTAAGTATGCCCTACTCTCTGGGTTAGTAGGAAATACTGGAATTCAGAGTTAATGCTTATTTAAATTACATGAAGGGAAAGTGTTCCACATTAGCTCATATTCATACAATGGCATGCATTGTCCTTGATGTTTTATGTATATAAACAACTTACACACACATGCATACAATGTATGATGTATATATAATATATAATGTGTTGTATATGATGTAACTATATAACATTCCATTTATTTTGAAACTTTGTACTTCAAAGCAGATATTGTTTGGAAAACACTTGCACACATTATACTTCAAAGTTTAAGTTCTTATATTAAATACAGAATTGAGGTTTAAGATTCATCTAGATCCAGCCTAAAATGCAAGGCTTTCATTTCCTTCTAAAGGAAGAGTTCTCAACCCTATTAGCCTCCAATACTCAGTTTTTATAACAAATATTTTGCAACACTTCTTAACTATGCTAAAGTAGATTTCATAGTTAATATCACTTACCTACAACATACCTTTAAAAAAAATCAACAAATGCTGTAACTAAAATATAAAGGAGAAATAAAAGGAAAGTAATTAATAATGATAGAATATGAGGGCACGACAAGAGAAGATGTAATGAAGTAGACATATGCGGGCCTTTATACGTAGAGTCGCATATGAAGGTGACAGCTACACATGAAGGCTAACACAGGTGTCTCATATTGGCAAGTAAAACATCCCAAATTGGTGATAGGATTTCCTGAAATGGCAAATAGCTCTCGGTAAAGCAAGCAGAATAAAGTACCATCGTCCCTCTTTTTACATCGTAGTTGCTTTTGTGGAATTCAGTGTATATTAAAACCAAACAAAAAATATTTTGTGTTTATCTGTAAAATGGAGTTGGGCTCTGGGCTTAGATAATCATAAATAGGGTATTTGGTTTATTCGACCTTCTTAGACAAAGATCTGATGGGGTATTCAGAAGTTGACGGAACTGTCCGGTGCCAACAAGGCGAACCAATACCGTGACAATGAATCCTCACTCCCACACAGATTTCCAGAACATCCCCCAGGGGTAATTCCAAAACACTCCACCTTTAAACCACCGTTTTAAAAGACAGAACTCCGACTCCAACAGGAACATAATGTTAACGTATTTTATTCATTGACTTGAGATTTGCATCAAAGAATGGAAGGCAAAGTTGCTGAAAACCAGACTGTCTTAAAATCAAAGAGTGAGAAACTGACCACAATGAAAGCAGTCTTTTCCTAGTGCTGGCTGCTTCGGGAGAGCACTGCAACGACCAGGGTATTCACAAACAAAAAGAGTGAGGGCTACCAAAAGCTGTTCTGAGCATTTTATAAGTGCAGCTGGCACCAGTTATGGGGAATAACACTGTAGCAAATCTGTGCCCAGTGATGAGCTGAATGAAATGGGAATGAGATGCAGCATTCTCAGCTTCTCCGTCTCAAACAGCTGCCTTCTGTAGAAAGCTTGTCAAGCTGGCTGGAGCACAGCATCCCTTCTGCAGGGCTGCATGCCATTTGCTTGTCTGGAAATAACGTGTCACAGGCAGATTCCATATGCCGTGTACCAAATCGTGGAGAAGTGCAGGGTAGGAAGACTGGATTAAGAGGAAGGAAGCGAGGCAATAATTCTCAATCCTGGCAGGACACTGGGATCTCTTGGGAAGTCTTTAAAAAAATATTGATGCCTGGGCCCATCTTTTTGTTTTTTGTTCTGTTTTCTGGTTTTTTATTATTGAGGTCACATTGGCTTATAACATTACATAAATTTCAGGTGTACATCATTATATATAGACTCCATTGTGTCTATAAAAAGTCTAGTTGCCATCTGTCACCGTACAAATGTGCCCTTTTACCCCTTTGCCCTCCCACCCACTTCCGCTCTGGTAACCGCCAATCTGCTCTCTGTATCTATGTGCTTCTTTGTTGTTGCTGTTTTTTTCATCTTCCACATATGAGTGAAATCATATGATATTTGGCTTTCTCCATCTGACTTATTTCACTTAGCATAATACCCTCAAGCTCCATCCATGTTGTCACAAATGGTCAGATTTCTTCTTTCTTTTTGTGGCTGAGTAGTATTCCATTGTATGTATATACCACATCTTTATCCATTCATCTGTCAATAGGCACTTAGGTTATTTCCTAGTCTTGGCTATTGTGAATAGTGCTGCAATGAACATAGGTGTGCATATATCTTTTTGAATTAGTGTTTTCATGTTCTTTGGATAAATACTCAGAAGTGGAATAGCTGGATCATAGGGTAGTTCTATGCTTAATTTTTTGAGGAATCTGCATACTGTTTTCCATAGTAGCTTCACCAGTTTACATTCCCACTGGCAGCATATGAGGGTTGCCTTTTCTCCACACCCTCTCCAATACTTGTTATTTCTTGTCTTTTTAATAATAACCATTCTGATTGGCTTGGGGTGATATCTCATGTTTTGGTTTGAATTTCCCTAATAATTGGTGATGTCAAACATCTTTTCAGGTGTCTGTTGGCCATCTGTATCTTCTTTGAAAAATATCTGTTCAGATGAGACCATCTCTTTGGCATTCATTTTTTTGCAGTAAATGCTAGCTAATCTTACTAGTTTTGTGTCCTTATTTTTGTATGCTAGCTGCCCCCAGTAAGGTTATTTTTGATATCTCAATAGTTTTCTCCTTCGGAATTCAGGGTTCAGGATACTTATTACACATCTTGTTATGAAACAGAAAACTAGTGAGTCTATTTTGTTTCATTATCCGTTACCCCTTCATTTAAGCTCCCACTCACCGGGGCTGAAAGCAACTGTGTAGTTCTCTCCCCTTCTCCCTCGAATTCTCCTACACATGAACTTACCGACACATTCGCAATGCAGTGAGAGTCCCTTTTCTTTTTCCATCTCAATCCATGCAGTTAGCTTAACCTGCTCCATGGTGATATCCACCCACAGCATCCTGACTTCCTTGGAGGGACAAGGGTGGGACATCGGCGTCATTTTACAAGCTCATCAGGTGATCTTAATGTGCAGTCAGGGTGAGAACACTAATCTGGCAACTGGGAACAAAAGAAGAGTGAACCTTTGTCCCCTTTGCCAGGACAGAGGCTTTACAAGGTAATTAAATACGTAGGGAAGCCCCCACAAAGGAGGTTTGGGCCACAATGTTGTGTTCATCCTGAAATATTAACTAGCAGCACGACCTTGAGCTGGTTAATCTATCTAAGACTCAACATCATCTGTCAAAGGAGGTTAGTTCTAGTACCTGCCTTCCACAGGTATGATGCTTAAATGAGATGATATGTGTCAATCACTTAGCACTGTGCTTGATGGATTTCTTCATCAGCATCATCGTCATATTATTATTTAATGGAATAAAAAATATTGGATTGAAGATTCATTCATACACAGCATATATGCTTCCACAAAGAAGTGCACATTCTACAATGTAAACAAAAAATCTTTTAAAATCATTCCATATTCTTGGAGGGATTTTCCTTTGAACATAGATGGGGCAACAATTTAACAGATTTTCGGTTTTCCTAATTGAATCTGTTCCCAGTCTTTCTTGGCCTTCCCAGCCTTGAACCTCTATCTTGTTAATTCTCCTGCACAAAAGCCCATACACCTGTAGATGGTTTCTCCCCCTCACTGCTTCTTGGAGCACAGCAGCCCTCAAACAGAAGCAGCTTCAGGCTACCTACCATGCTAGACCAGCCCTGTGTCCACGCCAGACAGCGTCTGTTGGTTCTCGGCTCCACTCCCGCCCGCCTCTGCTTTCCTTTGTGTCATTTCTCATGCTCTCTCCCTCCAGGTGAAGATGAGCAGGTGGGAGGAAGAGAAAAGCTGTTCTACTTCTGGCTCCATCAGTGGCGGTACCCATAACTGCATACAACAGGGGGCCCAGACAGCATCCGAGGCTCAGGTAGTGGTGGGTGGGGTGAGCATCACCAGGCATGCAGCGGCTCCGGCCCTGAGAGGGCAGCAGCTTCTGAAAGGACAATGACTAAGGCAGATTTCCCATGTGTAGAATGGGAATAATAATAGCAATAAAAATAATAGGACCTGTCCTCTTTTACCGCACAGAACTGTTGTGAGCATCCATTATGTAATGGTTACTAGGTTGCTTAAAGGTTAATAAAGATCTAATTTCAAAGTATTATGATCATGCAAATAAGAGGATTCTCATAAGGAAACAAGTAGAGAGTAGTGAGAAGATTTCTCTGGAACACAGAAAAAAGACAAAAGATTTTTTTAAAGTGCCCTTACTGTATCATGATGCATTCTCCCAGACCAGGTTGTCCTATTTTTACAGATATTTATACTCTGTTGTCATCCTGAAGCAGTATAGGGTGGCTATAAAGAGCTTAAGTTGGTAGTCAAATCCCAGCTCCACCTTTTATTGCTGGGTTGTCTTAGGCAAGTTACTTAACCTCTCTGTGCCTCGTTTCCTCATCTGTAAAATGGGAGCAACAATAGACCTACCTCATTGGGTTGCTATGCAAATGCAATAATTCATACACGACCAAGATGTTGGATAATCAAGATTCGTGTGACATAATCAGAAAGCACTTTATTTTGTTTCTTATAGTCCATTTAAAAGTTCTTCCGTGGAAGAAAGTCTTTCCCTGCCGTGAATGAAAAGTCAGGCAGTTCTCGAATGTTTCCACTATCTTTAGATGATAAAAAGTTCTACAACCCCATTAAGATGCAAAACCCAGTCTCATTTTGATGCTTAGGAAGTTATGGTTCCATCTAATAATAAAAGCTTCCCATTTCCTCCAGAGTTCCCCCTAGCTGGGGTCTTCCACGGAGAAGCCAGGGATAAGGGGCACGATTCTCTTCTCTTTCCTCCGATCTTGCTCTCCCAATTTAATAAGCAGGCTTTCTCGTCAGTGGAGATGGGAGGAAAGGTCAGGGGGTGGGCAGAAAAGTTCTTTCATAATCGGCGCCCTTGGAAGATGGCATCCCACTCTCTGGGCTTGGCAAATGTGGAAAAGTGACTATTTTTCTGGTGTTTCAGAGTTTCCCACCATGACATTCAACTGCACCTCCCATGTTGACAGCAATGTCTTCTAGCCGCTGTCTGGTTGCTGCCCCCTCAGCCATGTGTGCTTGCAGGCGTGTGTGTGTGTGTGTGTGTGTGTGTGTGTGTGTGTGTTCAGTTGCCCACTCCACATAGAATCTCTGTTGGAGACCCGTTATTCCTCCAGGCAGTCCCTTGGCCAGGGTTGAGGAAACCTCCAAGCCAGCCGTCTCTCGCTCGTGCTCCACGCGTGGCCTCTGTCCCGACATTCTGGGAGTGCAGGCTGATTTTAATCCAGCAGCAACTCTCCTTCACTCTGCTAATGCTGCTTCCAGTCTGCCCTGCTCTCTCGCCCTCCAGATGCTTTGGGTGCACATCAGACAGCAACCCACTGTGCCTGCTCACTGCAGGGGACACATGCCGACCTCTGGATGGTCCCAAGGAGCCCTTCTTGTCTTGAGATGGAGAAGGAAGCATCCTCATCACGCCCCTTTGGTGCATGTGGAAAAGGACCCAGAGAGCACCTGTCTCCAAATACATTTGCTTAACAATTTTTTCTCTCAATTTCAACTCTTTTGTATATTGGACTTGGCTGAAATAGTCAAGAGTTGTATAAATAGTTTTCAACTATATCCTACTTCGTAAGCCCTCTGGGGTGGTCTGTCTTAAAACTCACTTTGGTATTAAATATCTATTGTCTTCAGGGCTTAGCCAAAACTGGGAAAGGAAGAGACTCATTTTTACATCTTTTGCATGTGAAGAGCATTTATAGCAGTGCTTAATAAATGTTAGTTATTGTTACGACCCTGGATGTAAAACCAGACACGCGGTTAGTTTAAAATAAGTAAGTGGAACCAAAACAAAAGAATCACTCAAGTTGTCCTTCTCGAACCAATAGCCTGGGATAATCAATTTGATGTTGTGGAATATCTTTCCCAGTTTATTTTCAGAGTGGAAGAGATTTTCCTCTATTTGGAATGAATCAACTAGAGTTCAGCTTAGGAAGAGCAATGGACTTGTGATGTTTTATTTGTAGTCAGTGATGCCTTGAAACTGAGCCACAGCAAGCAAAGGTATGTGTGGTGACAACTGTGGCCAGCATGAGGCCAGCAAGTATACAGGGCCACGGTGTTTCATGCAAAGGAAAATATGGAAAGATTAACATCCAACCCCTTTGGCAATACAGTTTCTATCATTTCCTCCAGCAGATGTAGTAGGGAAATTGAATGGTGCTTTCATACACTTGGAACAATTCCTCTGTGGTTGATTTTTCTAGGGAAAAAGGCTTATTGCATTTTTTTTTTTTGGTGAGGAAGATTGACCCTGAGCTAACATCTGTTGCCCATCTTCCTCGTTTTGCTTGAGAAGATTGTCGGTGAGCTAACATCTGTGTCAATCTTCCTCTGTTTTGTATGTGGGGTGCTGCCACAGCGTGGCTTGATGAGCGGTGTGTAGGTCTGTGCCCGCGATCTGAACCCACAGACTCCAGGCCCCTGAAGTGGAGCTCGTGAACTTAACCACTATGCCACCAGGCCAGCCTTGGCTTATTGCTTTTTAAAACTGAAATCTTTTCATACATTAGGAAAGGTATGACTTTTTTGTTATATAACTGCAGTCTCTTTTTTTTACGCTGTGTTTTCCAAAGAAAGATGAGAAGTTACTGGATGTGGAGTAGAGGATGTGGTTCTGATTGGACCAGTCAACTCCCAGCTGTGAGAGCCTAGGATGAAAGCTCTTTGAATCCTTGGCACCCACTTCTCCTCCATCAAGTGGGGACCACAGACCTGCCTTGAATAACTCACAAAGCTATTTTAAGGATTTGATTGTCAATATGTGTAAAAATAGTAATACTATTATTTCATTATTAATGAAAGTACTTGATAAGTGCAGCAAAGTAGCTAGTTTTCCCGTTGAGTCTGGATTTAGACTTGCTGAAAATACATTTTATATTGAGCAGCCTGAAAGAGAAAGCAAAGACTCAGGGAGCCTAGAGTTTTCTGACTCATAGAAGAACCTACATAAGAACATGAGGAGTCCGTTAACACAAGCCTGGAGAGTTCATTGACTCTAGTAAGCAAATTACAATTTTTTCAATCAACCCAATCTCTAGAACAAAAATTAATTCAATGTTTTATAACAGTGTGGTCCTCACTCATTTTGTGAGTGAAAGTCACATTTCCAGGCAATGGAATGAGGATAAGTTTTTAACAGTTGTGTCCTATGGATTGCCTTGTTCCTTCTCAATAAGCATAATAAGCGGTAGATCCTGCATAGATGAATAAATAAGATAGCTGAGTGACGACACAGCAGGGGCCATGGAGATTGAGAAAGCATGGTAGGGATACTGGAATTAGCAAATCGCTAACTATATCAAGAACAACTGGCATTGGATTTTTTACTGTGGGAGGAGAGATGACAAATACGGTAGGGGGAGGTGAACTCTGAGGTGTTGGGTTGAAACTGGTGATATTGATGTGAACTCAAAGTTAATACAGATAAAGATAGGCAAATAGAGAAATGGTTTTATAGAGCATGTGTCTGTGTGTATCTTTAGCTCTGTTCATGAGAGGGCTCCTAAGCAATGACATCCCAGTGGAAATGAGTGCACTGGTTTCCAATATTATTCTTCATTCAAAGGAACCGGGGCACCTTAGAAAAATGGAGATTCCAGGGCCAGGCCGGGGTAGATATGTGGTGGGCTTCAAACTTTTGTTGCATAAGAAAGTAGGGAAATGCTGAAAGAATGATGGGAACATGTCAAAAGGACACAGGAACTGGCTTGAAGGGACTCCCTTGGGACAATTTGGGCATAAACAAATTTGATAGTAATGGATTATAATCCCTTGAATAAAATAAGAAGCCATGAGTCCACAATGATACAAATACACAAAGAAATAAATAAATGTAAACTGGTACACTTATTACGGAAACAGTATGGAGGTTCCTCAAAAGATTAAAAATAGAACTACCATATGATCCAGCAATCCCACTCCTGGGTTTTTATCCAAAGGAAGTGAAATCGCTATCTATGGCGATGCGATATCTGGGCGTGTCCTTGTTGGGAGAGGTCCACATTTATGGCTGTAGAATGATGGAGCACCTGTCTGAAGCTTGCACACAATGGTTCAAAACAGACTAAAGACTAAAGACGAGAGAGAGGTGGGGTAGGAGTGAAGAGGGAGAGAAAGCAAGAGCAAAGGAAAACTGGGGCATCTGGGTGAAGTGTGTGTGGAAATTTTTTAAACTGCTTTTGCAACTTTCCTATACATTTGGAACTATTTAAAACTAAATTTATCAAGGTACTAAAACTGTTTCACCATCTACCAAGTCTCTGAACAGTGTCCTAGATTCACGGTGCTCCTCTGATTACAGATTTTCAATGTTACTTAAATTTCTATTCCTTATCTTAATATTAGCTGTGTGGTTACCAGGTCTAAAACCTCGTAGTTTCCTCTTGGCTTGTTTCCAGTGCGACATATGGTCAGCGTCAATACCTACTTGGAACCTCTGAGGGTTAGGTAAAAATGAGCATCCTGAGGCTCCCCAGATCTATGAAGTCAAAAAATTGGAATGAGGACCAAGAATCTACACTATTACCACGCTACCCGGGTGATTTTTATGCACACTAAGATTTAAAAGCTCTTGTCACGTGGTTTCTATGGTGTCGAGCTCAGCAATTTTGACAAGGACCAAAGAAATGCCTTCAAGACACACACAATTGTATTATGAAATCCTCATTTTAAATCTAATTCTTTTCCAGTTGCTCGAAGTACTTATTCAAGTATTTTTTCTATGGGCCCTTGCATACCTGAAAATTTCCGTTTACATCACACATGACAGAAAGCTTGACTGAGTGTAAAATTCTTGGGATACAAACTTTTCCCCTAAAAATGCTGTCAATATTGTCAACTGACTTCTGGAATTTAATATTTCAGAGAAAACTGGGGACAGCCTAATTTTTGTTCTGTTTTTAGAGTTCTAGTATTAATTTTCTGCCTAGATACTTCCATAATCTTTTATCATTTTAATTGAAAAATTGCCAAGATGTGCCATTGATCACGTCTGTTGTACCAGTAAGAATGTATAATACTAATATCCTATATTACTAAGAACGTTTTTCACTGTAGGATAATTTCCTTCCATTGCATCTTTGACTATTGGCCTGGCGAGTACCTTCAAGATACTCAAGGATCAAAGAGGCCAGACAACCTTCAAGCCTCCTCACCTTCACTCATACTGTTCTGCATGGCCCTGAAATGTACTCTTGTCTCCTTTGCCTGGAAAATCCCTCCTCATCATTATTTTTGTCATGGCTTAATAAAACACACAAATTTATAATTATTTATATTGTTTAAAAGCAAAGTAGATGTTTATAATCTTTTGCAAACGACGTTTTTCTCTTCTGTGCTTTTTAAAATTGTGAAATGTATCATACACACACAAGACTTAGAAATAATAATAATACAAAGTCTTGTGTACCCGCCATCCAGGATGAGAAACAGAACATAAAAGTTCGTTAGAAGCCCCCTCTGTATCTCTCCTTCATTGCCTTTTAAAAATAGAGACATATACCTAGCTGTCATATTGTTTAGTTTTGAAAAAGTAAGAGGCAAACACAAATTTCGCTGTGTGAGGAAAGGCAGAATTGTCCCTATTTAATGAAGGCTCCCGATAATCTGAACAGTTTTGAGTCACAGTCTGGCTTGAACTTCTATGACTGTTGACACGAACGCTTTGGAAGTCAGTGGGCAAAGTTGTAAATGAGTCCTGGGAACTTTGGGCCTTAGGGCATCTGAGAGAACTGAGGAGTGGAGTCCAGGACATCCAGAAGAAACATGGTTAGAAAGAGTGAGTCGCACAGTATTTTCTCCTTCTTAGTTTACCATGTTCTACTTCCAGCTCTCAAGTAGTTCAAAGCAGAATGTTTCTGTGGAGTGAAATGAATCCCTTAACTTAACATGGCCGTGCAACTTGGAGGAGAGAGGAGTAACTTCATCAGCTCGTCATCAAGACAAAGCCAGTACAGATAAAAACCCAGCCAGGTTCACTGGACCTTCTGTGCACCTGTTAACTAGCATCAAGGATCTGGGTGACAATAGCACTCAGCATGCCTGACTCTTGTGTTGCACTGCTCTGACCTTCACTGGTGTCCCTTGTTGGAGCACAGCTGTCATGCTGGGGTCTTCCTTCGCCATCCTGGGGATTCCCTTTGCTCCCTTTGTCCTGTGTTAGATCTCCTGTTTTCTGAATGCTGCATCTTTCTCTTTCTTGACTGACTCTCACATTTTGGGGAGCGTATCCTCAGTAAAACTTTGAGAAAGGAGGCATAGAAGAAAAGATTTTTGAGACCTTGTAGTCCGAATAGCTTTGCCCTATTCTCATGCTCTGTGAAGAATTGATTAGGTATAGAACTCTAAATTGCAAATAATTTTCTTTCTGGTTTTGGAAGGTATTGCTCCAGTGTTTTCTTGCTTCCAGTGTTACTACTGAGAAGTCAGAAGCCTTGCTGTCTCCTAATACTAGACATCCTCTACATTTTCCTGTCTGGAAATGTGTAATATCTTCTTTTTACCCCTAGTGTTCTAATATTTCACGAGAACATGCCTCAGAGTGGATGCATTAGACTCCGTACTTACCGGGCTCTTTCAATACTGCAACTTATAGCCTTCAGTTCCAGGAAATTTTCTTGAATATTTTCTTTGAGTATTTTCTTCGAGTATTTTCTTCCCTCCATTTTCTTTCTTCTTTCCTTCTGAAACTTTGATTATTTGATTGTTTGATCTCCTGGATGGCCCTTTGATTTTTTTCATCCTTTCTTTCTACTTTATAAGAGAAGTCCTCAAATTTACCTTCTCAAGTGCTGTCGATAGAACTTTCTGCAATGATGGAAATGTTCTGTGACTGAGCTTTCCAACATCTAGCCACTAGCCACATGTAGCTTTTGAGTATTTGAAAGGCAACTAGTGCAAACAAGAAGTTAAATTTTTAATTTTATTTATCTTAAGTAATTTAAGTTTAAATGTAGTGGCTAGTGGTTACCACCTGGGACAGCAGACTGTTTGTTTTCTGACACCATGTTTTTAATTTCCAAGAGCTCTTTTTAGTTTTTTTCCTAAATCTTCCATTTCCATAGCCTTGGTTCTTATTTGATAGATGAAATGTCCCCTCTTATCTCTCTGAGGATATGGTTACAGGTGTTGCTTTCAAATTTTAAGTAATTTCTGTTTCCTCCCAGATGCTGCTTCTGTTTGTGCCTGTTTGATTTGGTCTCTCTCTTCTGTATTCCAGGTTTCCATTGGATGTCTGGTAATCATTGGTGGTCTGCTCAAAATTCACAGTGGGAAATTTAAAAGCGCATTAGAAGCTCTAAGCTTGTGAGTTTCACTATAGGGTGATGTCGGTGAGGCGGCTGTTGGGGAAACCTCGATGTCAGCATCTTTAAGCATTTTCTTTTTGGGTGGCCAGATTCCCCAGTGAAGAGTCTTCTAATCTCCCACCTCAAGAGTAAAGATTGAGCTGCTGCATTCTGGGGACCAAGTGGAGAAGAGATTTGGGTGGGGTGATCTCTTAATCCCCCTCAATGAGAGTAAACATCCAGACTTCTGCTGTGGTCAGGAGGGTCCGGGGCTCTAATTTCTTCTCACACAGCTTTCCCCTTGGTCCTCCTTATATTGTTGGCTCTTCTCTCCGTTTTACCTCCAGTCCAAGACTCGTGGTCACAACTTAAAGAGCCCAAGAATTGTGCCCTTTGAAGATTTTGCTGTGTAAATATGGTTGGTTCTCAGCTTTCCCACTGACAGCCTGGGATGCTGTTTTCTTAGGTCTGTGAAATCACTTACCACTGATCCATCAGTTTTTCAGCTTCCAAAATTTTGTTGCTGTTGTCTCCTCTCCTCTTCTCCTAATCCTTGTGGGTTTAGGTCTTAAAACAAAACACTTCCTATTTGATGTTTGTTCAAGAGGGAGGAAAATTAAATGCACATGTTCAACCCACCACTTTAACTTGGAGGTTCATGCGTCTACACATTCTGTAAGGTCCAGTTCTAGAAGGCATCCTTCTGACTCATTTGCCTTCAGCAGACTTAATCCTGTCCTTCACTGCTTTCAAAAATTTCCAGTGGTGTACACAACAAATTGGATCCTAATCCATTTGTTTATATATGCCTCTTTCCTCAGAGAAAATATTAATCTTAAAATGTGAGGACCAAGTTTTATCAATAGCAGCTATCGCAGTTAATAGTAAGCACTCAGTAAAGGTTTGCCATATTCAGGAATGTATAATGAGTTTCCACAAGGGTCGCGGTGAAGCTTTTCAAAAATTGAACACCTATGCAGATACATTTTCTACTGACTAGAAATGTTTAATTCCTTTTTTTTTTTTTTTTTTTTGCTGTCTTCCCAAACTAAAACTGAAAATCGGTTGGCGCCGCCACCGCACAGAAGCCTGTGGAGAAGTTTTTGGATCGATCGCCCTCTGGTGGCACTTCAAGGAACTAACTTCTTGTACAGCTTGCGAGTCTTCGTTAAGGAGGACATCTACCTGGCGCTGCTGCTGTGAAAATCTCAGCGGAATGCATCTCTCTCTCTTCCTAACTGAATACGCATGACTTCTGTAATCACAGAAAAGCTATAATTTTCAAAACAATTTGATGAGTTTCTGATACAATATAAGGACATTACAAAGCTGAACAAAATTACAAATAGAAATTATACTTGTTTTTAAAACACAATCTATTTCTAATGTTTACTTTGTTTTCCTTATTTCTCAACCCACCTCAGTTGAATTACGATAACCTTCAAATGAGTCATTTATGATTCAGATGGTAAATAAATATCTAAAGTTCTTTATAATAGAAAATCCATTTTATTTTATGTAACAAAAACCCAAATTGTTTCTTCTGCTCAATTTCAAAATAAATCTGAAACCTTTAATATGCAGGTTTAAGCTTGTTTATTTAAACAAAGGCATATAAAAATGTGCAAAATAAACTTTCTTGGATGATCTGTTTAATGAAAGGGTCAAATTTGTACGCATCTCCCCTGTCACCAGGTTGTCATGCAGGGCTGTGCTTGTCAGCAAGGCTACACAGCCCCGGGCTGCGGGCAGAGCAGAGGACGCCATTTGTCTTGTGTTCCAGAGGAGATAGGACGTGATTTTTACCAGGCCTCACATGTGTTTCTAATACCATACGAGAAGAGAAACTATTCGAACAAAGAATTATTTAGCTCACAAATTATATATAGCTCATATGCATACATATATATTGATATCTAAATTGAATAAAATTATTTAAACTTTCAAATGTTTTACAAAGGAGTTCATGCCAAACAAACAAGAGAAACGGATATTATTGGATAGGAGCCGCAGAGAATAAAGATGGGCAAGATGCCCCCCTCTGCTCCCCATTTTGCTGAGAGCAGAAGCAGTGTTTAACCAGCCTGGGCCCAGAGTCTTTTCACTTCCTGTTCAGCAGGAATAGACCATTTCTATGGCCTACTGACTGTCTATGCTTTCCATTCTTAATCTCCTTCTTCTTCTTTTTTTTTTTTTTCCAAATAAGCATTCCTATTCTAGTTATCCTGCCTCTGCCTCTACCATTTTATAATGGGTACAGTCAGAGCAGATAACTTGTCTTTTGGTTTATAAGCAGCTGGACCAAGAAGAGCCCATCTGAGCCTGATGGAGAGGCCTGCACATCCCCCGGGGATCGTAGACACTGAGCCGGACGCACTGGCTGAATAGGATCTGGGGGTTGTTTCCACTGGGGAAGCGATGAGTGTGCTGTATGTGCACAAAGAAGGGTGTGCCTGGATGCATGTGTTCACCAGGATTGTGGCAGAGACTGTTAGTTGTCCAAATATTTGATCTCCCCTTTTTCAACAACAATGTACTTTCAATTGTCAGTAGCTAACTGCTCACAGAACCAAGGCAACATTTTCCCCAGCCTCTTCTGCAACTTGTGTGTGGTTATGTGACTAAGTTCTAACAGATGAGATATAAGCACAAATAATAGGCATGACCTCTGGCTGTGACCTTAAAAGAAAATGCACAATCTCTCTTTCAATGTCTGCCTCTTCCCACTGGCTGGAATGCACACAGAATGCCGAGCTGTCTGGAGCACGAGGACAAGGACAAAACACTAGGAACAGTGGAGTCACAAGATGGAAGGACCCTGGGCCCCTGACATCTTTGCATTACGGAGCCAAGCTTTAACTTCTGAGAGAGATAAACTTCTATGTCATTTAAGCTACTGCTATTTAAGGTCTTTTTCTTACACAGTCAAATCTCTATCTACAAAAATATGCCAAGGAAGGAAGTTGATCTCATAAAGGGCAGAATCTAACAAAATCTGGGGGTTTGGGGGAAACATTCTGGAGAAGTGAAGTTCAATCTCTGATCTGAACAATGAGAGAAATTAGCCTGGAAAAGCCCTGAGAGGAAAACTGGCACAGGACGTGGGGTACTGAAAGAAGTTAAGTTTTGAAGGAGACAGAAGGTATTTCATGCTGAACCTGGAGAGAGAAGCACAGCCTGGATCCTTCTGAGCCTTGTAGCCATCTTGATTAAGGAAAGTGAAGAAGATGAAAAGCCACAAGTGAATCCCATGTTTCCGGCCTGGTCAGCTGCGTGGTTTATAGAACCGTTTACTAAGAAAAGACGTGATGGAGAAGTGGAAGGTTTCGGTGGGAAGATGGTGAGTTCGTTTTTGGCTATGTTGAGTTTGAGGTGTGTATAAGTAGGCAATTAGTTATGTGGATCTCGTGCTCAGAATTATGATCTTGGATGGAAATGTAAGTTTTGGAATCATTGGTAAGTGGATGGTAAATAAAGCTAGAGGAATGGATAAGAACATCTAGGGTGAAAGTCTATACTGAGAAAAAAATATACGAGAAGATAAGAGGGTCTAGAATCCTGAAAGAATTCCTCTATTAAAGGACTGGATCTAAGAGGGGGGAACTGACCAGGGAGATTGAGAAGGAACGGCCAGAGAGAAAGGAAGGAAGTCAAGCAAGTGCGTTGTCATGGAGACCAAAGTAAGACAGTATTTCAGTAAATAAAGAATGGCTGACATTGTTGGATGCTGTTGAAAGGTCACGTAGGATGAACTCTGACAGGAGCCTACTGGGTTTAACCACATGGAGATAATTGGTGACTTCAATGGAGAGGTAAAGGCCCTGGACGGTGGGGGTGAAATCCAGATTAGGGTAGGTTGTATAGTGAATGCGTGGTGTGGAAAAAGAGACATTTCTTTCAAGATGTTTAGCTCTGAAGGGGAAAAAGAGTGAGAGTGCAGCAGCTGCAGGGGTTCTGACATTGAGAGAGGTGTTTGGTCTGGTTTGGATTTTTAAGTTGAAAAAATTTGAGTTGAGCCCATTTAAACACAGAAGGGAAAGGTCCATTTGCAAGGAAATGGTTGAACATACAGAAAAAAGAGCGGACAACACAAAATTCAAGGCTCCTGAGAAGGTAGGAGAGGAGGGGAATTGAGAGAACATGTGGTTTATTCAGCAGAAGGGGAAGGAGGGAAGGAAGAATGGCGGGATGGAGCAGGGCCGGGACTAGGCTGAGGCAAATGAGGCACTCACCTTGGGCCCACAGTTTAGGGAGGCAGCAAAAAGCTCAGTAATTAAGATAAACACTATTTCAGTGCAATCGCTTAACAAATCAAAATTAACGCAAAAAAACTATGATGAACAAAACACCAAATTTTAAACAAAGACAGGATGGTTTCTGGGTGGGTGAAGATTTGGTGGCGGAAAGCTAAAATAGTTTTCTTCAGAAGGTTTCTATTTTCTTCATGAAGCACGAGGTGAGGTCATCTGGTGAGTAAGGGGGGGAGCAGATGGGAGGTTGGAAGTGAGAGCAGAGAAGGTTTGCATAGGTTGTGGAGAGGGAAGGCATGATGAGGAGAGACACATGGTAGGGGTGCCAGTGGGGATCAGTGCCCGGGGGAAGCGCTGATCATTCACTTATCATGGCACTATCTACCTGTGGTGTGGTCCCTAAGGCACCTGTCAGAACTCAGAGCAAGCACAGAGAAGGCAGACAGATTTATCACCATGGGGGTTCAGTCAGGGGAAGAAATTTAAGATACTGGCCAGAGATTTACTTTTGAAAATGGACCATACAAGCTTAGCTGGTGAGGGAGGAAGTCAAATCATGAGAAATAAGCTAAGTCAAATGTAAAATTACAGCTCCAAAATAGAATGTAAATGCCATACGTTTTGGGCTGAGTTGTGTACTCCCAAAATTTGTATGTTGAGGTCCTAACCCACAGTGCTTCAAAATGTGACTGTGTTAGGAGACAGGAGTGTTTAAAGAGCTAATTAAGTTAAAAGGAGGTCATTATGGTGGGCCCTCATCCGATAGGACTGGTCTCCTTATAAGAAGAGGAAATTGGGATACAGATAGTTACAGAGGGAAGACCACGTGACGACCATGTGACGGGAGAAGATGGCCATGCACAAGCTGAGGAGAGAGGCCTTTGGAGAAACCAACCTTGTAGACACTTGGATCTTGGTCTTCTGGCCTCCAGAATTGTGAGAAAATAAATTTCTGTTGTTTAAGCCCCCCAGTCTGAGGTACTTTGTTATGGCATCTCTAGCAAACTAATATACAATATATCTTAATATTGTAGAAATAATAATGTAGCTTCATAACTCATTAGCCTCTTTCTCTCATGAACCCTAGAGAAATTCTAGAATTAAGAAAAAAACCATGGATTTGAGAAATGAAGAGCAACAAAAACAAAACAAGAAACTCCTTGGGAATCTGAAGGCAGTTTTGAAATGATGTGGGAGGTACATGTGTTTATTTGGGGAGGAGGAGGTGCTCATCCTGGGGTAGTGAGTGAGCAGGAGCAGCCATGAGAAGGCCTGGAGGAAAGCAGAAATCAGCAGCAACATCCCCAGCCTGCCCGTGTCTTATATCACGGTAGCAGCATTAGGGCACCTGGCAGGAGAAAGCGGTTGATGAAAACAAGAACAGGCTGACCAGCTCCCCTGGTGTTCATTTCTTTGCCTCTCCCCCTCCAAATTCTAGGGCTGGTGGATTACGAACTGGGGAATCGGTCTCTCAAAACTACTTCTTCCAGAGACATGAAAGGTGAAACCCTGGACTTAGTTGCCTGGTGGAGTGACAACAAATGGGAGTGATTAGCACTAATTCTGTGGTGACTAGGGCTCCCTGGCTTCCTTCTTAAATCCATCTGGAGGGTCACACATGCCTCCTCCCCAGTTCACATCACCAGACACTGCCCTGCACACCTGAGCTCACGGGCCAAAATGACCTGGCACCTGTGGAGGAGCAAAGAGACCACGAGATGCAGATAACAAACTGAATCACACACACCAACTGAATCAGAATTATTAGAACAGATGAACTGAGAATTTAAAATATGCATAAGGAATATACTTAAGGGGATAAATGAAGATATTAGCCATATGAGCAAAAAGAAATCACTAACAAGTGGAAATATGAGTTAGGAAAAAGGAGAAATTCTGAGGGGCAAATGGTGTGGGTCTGGCCTCAACAAGATGGAGGGGCTGCTGCAAAGCCACTGGCAGCCACACAGACAGTCTGGGACGGAGGCTCCCGAGTTAACTTCTCGAGGTTTTCAAAAAACCCACAAACTACTGAAATTGTTTTCTCTGATACCCCTATTGGCTTATTCAAGCTGCTGGCTAACCCAAATATGTACACACCAATCACTATTTCCAGACTGTGGCCTCTTCCCTCCCTCCTTTGTCTTTTAAATCCTGCTTTTGTCTTTGTTTCTTAACAACAATGACTGCCTTCCTCCTGTGACTAAATTCCTGAAGAAAATTAACTAAAAGTCCTTGAGTTATTCTTCGACTAAATAGAATAGCTGGAGGGAAAATACAATAAATGAGAAAAATGCCAGGGAGGTGATGGGGTTCAGGGCAGGCCGCCCCAAGATGCACCAGTCTGGTATGTGGAGTATTTCAAGCTAAAGACAATAAAGGCTCAGATTCAGTAAGAATATTCAACCTTTCCCCTCTGACTGCCTAAAAGAAATATAAAATAAAGGCCTGTGCCCAGGACAGGCCATCACCATCGATAACTTTGGGTTCCAGTAGACTGGGAGGATCCTTGCTAAGCCCACTCTTATCAAAGTTCTATTTGCCATACATTTGCTTTTCCATTTCCATGTGGGTTGCCTTCCTCCCCTTTGAAGACCCAAACCACTACCCCAAACGTCCTCCTTGTCTGGAGCTGAAGATACTTAAACAGGCAGCCTTGGCCAATTGGCCGAGTTGCTCAGTTTTCCTGAGCCTCTCCCATGTATACCTGTTATAAAGCTTTGTTTATTTTTCTCCTGTTATTCTGTCTGATGTGAATTTAATTCGTTGTCTGGCCAGAAGGACCCAGAGAGGGTAGAGGAAATGTCTTCCTCCCCTATAGAGGATACAGCTAAAGAATAAGTTAGAGATTTGTAAAATCAGATTGAGGGGCTTTCCCAGGAGGCAGTAGGAAAAATAAAGACCCTTGGAAGACATAAAAGGAAAGATACATGTAGAGGATATGGAAGGGTGAAGCATAATGCCAATATCTAGATATTATGGGTTCAATATGGAAAGGAGAAAAAAATTGGAAAAGAGGATACATTTACAGAGTAATGAAGGTAAAAGTCCCTAAATTAAAGAAAAATGAAAGATGTCAAACTGAAAGGAGTCACAGAAAACCAAACTGAGACAAAAAAGAAAATCCCTACCTAGACCCATTAAAGTGAAATTTAAAAACATCAATGACAAAGATAAAATATGCAAAGTTTCCAGAAAGAAAGGGAAGATTATCTAAAAAAGAGCAAGAATCACGTTGACATCAGACTTTCAAAGCAACATTACATACAAGAAGAAAATTAAGTAATATTTTTAAAGTATTGAAGGAAAAGATTTTGGAGGCTGCTGAAAACATTATACTAAATAAAGAAGTCTTCTATGCAATTCTCATGAAATCAGCATGCCTACCATTAGTATTAACGTATCACCAAGGCTCCTGGCCATCGCAATAATAGAAGAAAAAGATAAAATGGGTGTAAGGGTAGGAAAGGTAAAACTAAAACATTACTTGCAGAACTAGGATCATCCATCTTAGAAAAAAACCAACAGAGGAAAAAAACTATTAAAATTCATAAGAAAGCTTAGCAATGATAAAAATCAATAGTATTTTTCTCACCACAAATAACCAACCTAAATTAAAGAAAAAAATAGGGGCAGGCTTGGTGGCGCAGTGATTAAGTTTGCACGTTCCACTTCTGGGTGGCCCCGCGGTTCACCGGTTCAGATCCCTGGTGCCGGCATGGCACCACTTGGCAAAAGCCATGCTGTGATAGGCATCCCACATATAAAGTAGAGGAAGACAGGCATGGATGTTGGCTCAGGGCCAGTCTTCCTCAGCAAGAAGAGGAGGATTGGCAGTAGTTAGCTCAGGGCTAATCTTCCTCAAAAAAAAAAGAAGAAAATATATATAACATTCAAAATAATATAAAATAATATACCCTTCATAATGGCAACAAAACCCATAATGTATCTAGGAATTAATTAACCGAGAATGTGCAAGACCTGCATGGACAAAATTATAAAAATTTAAAGACATAAAAGACGATCTAAATAAAAAGTTATATTTTTCAATAGGATGACAATATTAACGTGAGTTCTCCTCAAATTAATCTAGCGGGTTCAATTTTAATCCAAATTTTTGTTGGATTTTTTTGAGGACCAACAAATTTGTCCCAAAATGTATGTGAAAGATCAAAAAATCCATAAGTAGCTAAGTCAGTCTTGAAAAACAATAAAGAGGAGGAATTTGTTTTATAAGATATTGAGACATACTGCAGAGCCAAGCAATAAAAACAGCGTAGGAAGCGTGTAAGAACAGACACCAGAAACCAACAGCAGGATGATCAAATACAAACGTAAAAGCATAAATGTAAATACACAAATGCGACACCGGGCAGCATTGGGTAAACGACTTAGAAACAAATGGCATTCTACCCCGTAAAGGTCACGTATTTAGTTCAGCCTAGAACAATATACAAACCTGGTATCTAACACTATACAGATCCATCACTGACAGCGGATTAACTCAGGGACATTGCAGCTAAATGAAGGGCGGGTACATCTTTCACCGGGGTTAAGAAGAGAATAACCAATTCCAAAACCTCTCCTTTCAGCTTGGGCCATACCCGAAACATTTAGGGAGGCTTTCCCCTTAGCTCTCCAACTAGGGCACGTATTTTCTAAGCAGAAGGCACGAGCATCATTGGGATTTCTCCCTCGGTGGTATGTGGAGAGTCTCAGCAGAGTCAACATGTCACAACATTTGGGTCTCCTGCATGCTGCTATCACACAGTCAAATGAAAGGATGGGACACTGTGGTCTTTCTAGAACATTCCAGGCACATTCTCTGCTCAGGGCCTTTGCACTTGTTGCTTGTTCTACCTGAAACTCTCTTCCCCAGATATCCTCACAGTTTGGTCCTTCACCTCCTTCAGGTCTTTGCTCCAATAGCACACCATCAGAGAGACCTCCCATAACTACTCTATTTAAAATCCCTCCTTGTCCCCACATGGGGATCCCCCCATTCTCCTTACCTGCTTATTTTTTCTCCATATTGTAAACATTTTATTTATTTCTTTTCTTTATTGTCTGTATTCCACTTCTTGAATGTGAACTCCACTAGGGCAAAGAGCTTTTGTCATTTTGTTCAACGCTCATTCCTGACGCACAGAAGGTGCTCAGTAAATATTTGTTGGAGGAAGGAATGGTTCTAGTGTCTTAGCGTTCCCACAGATACGGGCAACAGTACTAAGGTACAAGCTCATCATTTGCAGTGCAGATAAATTATCAGTCCTTGATAGTGAATCTTAACAGTTGTGACACATGTTCAAATCAAAAAGTTCAAGTGCAACAGTTTGTTAACTAGCGCTTATTAATGTTCATGTAATGTGGATTCTGACAGTGTTCACTGGGAGCAGTGCATCGGGACTCAGAGTCATTATCTGAAGAGAAAATGAATAAATTCTGGCAAAAAGAGTTTATTGGTTCAGGAGTTGTGCCTTAAAAATCTCAATGATTTCTGGGGCCGGCCCAGTGGTGCAGTGGTTAAGTTCACACGTTCCACTTCGGCAGCCCAGGGTTTGCGGGTTCGGATCCCAGGTGCGGACCTACACACGGCTTGTCACGTCATCTGTGGCAGGTGTCCCACATATAAAGTAGAGGAAGATGGGCAAGGATGTTAGCTCAGGGCTAATCTTCCTCGAAAAAAATGATCTTAATGATTTCTGAGCCTGTAAAACTTGGTTTATAAACACAAAGGTAAGTCTGTAGTCATGAGGTGAAAAATACAGTCTCCTTAGGAAGAAACAGGTGACATCAGAAGTAGAACACCTCTGGTAGATTTCCAGTTATGTCCCTTTGTCTATTAGGGAATTATATGTCCTCACACATTGCCAAGTGACTTGAAGTGATCCTGTATTCGTTAATTATTTTTATAATAATGCTGAATAACAAAGCATCCCAGTGGCTTACAATCAGCATTCATTTTTATTCCTCACAGGTGTGCAAGTCAGCTGGGATGGCTCTCCTTCAGGACGTGGCTTTCCTGGGCTCATTTGCCTGAAAACGTCTTTGTCTCACCCTGCTGAGTAAAGAATTCCAAGTTGACAATTTTGTTTTGTTTTTGCACTTTGAAGTTGTCGTTTCATTTTCTTTTGGCTTGTAAGGTTTCTAATGAGAAATCCATCAAAATTTTTTTTTTAATGATATTTGGTGAGGAAGATTGGCCCTGAGCTAACATCTGTTGCCAATCTTCCTCTTTTTTTTTTCTCCCCCAAGCCCCAGTCCATAGTTGTATATCCTAATTGTAAGTCATTCTAATTCTTCTGTGTGGGATGCCAGCACAGCATGGCTTTATGAGTGGTATGTAAGTCTGCACCCAGGATCCAAACTGGCAAACCCCAGGCTGCCGAAGCAGAGTGCACAAACTTAACCACTAGGCGACAGGGCTGGCCCCCTACGAAAATTCTTTTTGTTCCTTTGTATATAATGAATCTTTTTTCTCTAGCTGTTTTTAAGATTTTTTCTTCATCACTGTTTTCCACCAATGTGATTATGATATGCCTTGGTGTAGTTTTCTGTATGTTTATCTTACTTGGACTTTTTTGACCTTCTCAGATCTGTGGTTTATAGGTTTCATCAACTTTGGACCATTTTTGTCCATTATTTCTTCAAATATTTTTTTCTCCACCTCCGTTCCCTTTCTGAGGCTGCAATTACATATAGATCAGGCCTCTTTGTATTGTCATGAGGCTCCGTTCATTTTTTTCCAGTCAATTTTCTCTGTGTGCATCATTTTGGATTGTTTCTATTGCTATGTCTTCAAAGTCATTACTTTTTTTTTCCCCTGCAGGGCCTAATGTATTATCCACCCCTCTTAGATATTTTTTAAAATTTCAGATATTACATTTTTCATCTCCAGAAATTCTATTTGCTGATTTTTTTTTTTAAATCTCTTCAGTTTCTTTCCTGTTATTTTTTCCTTTAAATCCTTGAGCATATGGAGCACTTGTTTTTGCTTGAGGAAGATTTTCCCTGAGCTAACATCTGTGCCACTTGTCCTCTATTCTGCATGTGGGTCACCATCACAGCATGGCTGCTGAGGAGTGGTATGGGACTGCACCCAGGACCCAAACTCATGCTGCTGAATAGGAGCATGGTAAACAACCACTAGGCAACAGGGCTGGCCCTGTGCACGTTTATAATAGGTGTTTAAAGTCTTTATGTGTTAATGACATCATTTTCATCATTTCTGGACACGTTTCAATTGACTGACTCTATGATATATTTCCCTACTTCCTGGCATGTATTTTTGACTGGATGTCTGATATTTTGAGTTTCATGTTGTTGTCTTGGATTTTACTGTAGTGTTTTAGAGAGAATTAAACTTTGTTCTGGCAGACAGGTTACTTACAGTCTGCTCTTTTGAGAGTTTGTTTTAAATTCTCCGAAGGGTCTACAATATCTTTTACTCTAGACCCTAGAGGCCAGGGCTAGTCTACCTACGTACCAAGGTGTGACACCTCTGGGATCTCTACCGCGTATTTCAGGTATTCAACAAAGTCTCTCCACTCCGGCTGCGGCGAAGTCAAATGATTCCTGGTCCTGTGTGAGCTCTCAGAATTGTTGGGTTTATGGTTCCCCAATAATTGTTCTTTCCTGGCCCTCTGGAGTTTCACATGACATGTTCACTGATTTTTATTCAGCTAAAGATTCAAGAACACTCCTCTGCAGATTTCTAAAGCTGTTTGTCTGTGAACGCCACTCCACAAATTCCAACCCACCTGGCCTCCCCAAATCTTCTAAACCCCAATCCCCATCTTCTCCCTTCAGTGAGACCTCTGTCTTGTCAGGGAGACCTGGGTCTCTGAGTGCCCCTTCCCTGCACCTCTAACTGGAAACGGCCTGTTGACGCAAATAATCCATCACAAATCTATAAATCAAACTTGGGATGAGTTTATTATGAGCCAGATTTGAGAACAATATAGCCTGGGAGAGTCCTTCCACAAAGGAATGGAGCACTCCAAAGAAGTGGGGGAATACAGAGTCAAGGAATATACAAAGAGCATGTATCACATATGATTGGAATGTCCCTTTTACAACAGTCACGAGATTGCCCTGTTGGCACAGCGATTGATGGACCCACCAGGCAGCAGGTCAGTTCTCTCGAGCTGGGTCACAGGGTGAGTGTAGCAATCAGTTCCTAGCCCACAGAGAGATGCTCACCGGTAAGGAAATGCCAATGTGGGAGAAGTTGCACCTTTATCTTAAGGGTATTTGTTCTTGTCTTTGAGACACAGCAAATGCTTAAAGCAGCTATACAGTGCATGCTGAGTGGCCACGTCAGGCCCCTTTGGAAAATACAAGGTCAGGAGGACTTAGTTTTACACCAAACGGGCTTCCTCGTATACTCCAATATCCTACTGCTTGCCATTTGCTGATCAGGCCTCTAGGCAGAAAGCCAGGGTGATGCACAGCTCCTCTCATTCGTTTTTTTTCTCCCAGGTCTAACAGTTCAGAACTGCCTGTTGTCCAGGGTTTCAAAACAGTCGGTTCACGTATCTAGTTCAGTGTTCTACTAAGTCCAGACCCATTTCCTCGTCTTGTCCAGAAGCGGATGTCTTGCACTTCTTATGGGAAATGTACGCTGTTTTCTAAATATTTGCTATGGTTTAAATTCCTATAGGGTCCCCCTCGTTTTTCTTCTCAGGAACCGTGGGTGGGATCGTTTACTCCGGTAGTGTCCCAAGGGACTCGAAGCAAGCCTCTTGCGCACCCTCCACAGGACCCCCGGCCTGCGCGCGCGGGGACCTCTGAGCCCTCCCCACCTCGCGTCTCCCGCCTCCCGCGCGCTCCCGCCTTTCATTCTCCCTCCCCGGCGGCCGATGCGCTCGCGCCAGCCCACTGCGCCTGCGCGGCGTGGGGACGCCGCACGCTCCCGGAAGTGGGAGGTGTCCGCTCGAGTTTGTGTGGCCGCCGCCGCGGGAACGCGAGCCCGGTAATTTTTCAACGGAGAACGGTGCGGCGTTCGGACTTGGCCGGTGAGAGGGCGCGCGGGCCGGGCGCCGGCGGCTCGCTTCTTCCGAGACCCGCGGCATGGAGGACGAGCAGAGCAAAGAGCCCGGCGGCGAGGCCGTGGCCCCCGCGCGGCAGGAGGAGCCGCGGCCGGAGCGTGGGGAGGAGCCGCGGCCGCCGAACGCCGAGGTGAGAGCCCGCCCGCGCCCCCTGCTTCTCGGGTGGCCCGCGGGAAGCGCCGCCCGCGCGCCTCGGAGCCCAGCCCCGGCCGCCGTCCCTGTCCCCAGCTCCGGGACCGTGCCTCGGGGTGGTTGTCATTGAGCCCCTGTGGTCGGGATTACTTCCTGGATGAGCGTGAACAGTCGAGACTGTGGTTTTCTGAGTTCTGAGTGGGAATCCTGCTGTAAACATTCCGTGCGTGGTGTCGCTGCGGTCGTTCTGTCTAGTCTTTGTAGGTAATTGGTAGGCTATTTTTAAACAAATCGCATCGTATGCTGCAGGTATGTCACTTTTTATGATCTTTAAGCCTGTCTCATTCCAGCCTTAACAGAAGGTGGTTGTGCCTCTTAGTTGGAGCTTGGTCCTTGATTTTTGCCCATTTACTGCTATCTCACATAGACATAGTGTATGACTGATTTTCTTAATGATTTTGACAGTTCTCTGGTAGTTCCTAGTTACAGAGGCAAAATTGTAAAAACGCGCTTAAAACTTGTTTACTCATCTTAGTTAACGAATATAGTTATTTTGACCAGCGCTGCGGATTGTAAATAATCTGATACCAATATTGGTGTTTTATTATTATTATTATTAATATCAAACAAATGTTGAGCCCCTCCTAGAGTGGGTACTTGGCTGCCTAGCTCTTGCTCCTCCTCCTGCAGCCGGTTCTTCGCACAGCAGCTGGGATGGTCCTTTCATAACATCAATCTGTCCGGGTTACTCCTTCGTCTCCAGCGTGCTGCCCCGCACGACCTGGACCCCGCCTGCATCGCTAACTGCATCGCGCACAGTGCTTCCCTATTGCTCCCTCTGCGCCTGGCTTCCTTGCCACCTTTTATGGTGGAAAGTCTTTCTCTTTGGGGTCTTTGTATGCTGCCTTGGTGCTGCATGCTCTTCCTCTGGGTCTTTGCATAGTTATCTCGTTCTCCTTAAGGTATTGCTTTTCAAAGAGGCCTTCCACATCCCTCCTCTTTAAAGAACCGCTGTTCCACCGCATCTCCCTCTTCAGTCTGAGGTACTCAGTGTGTGAGTATCTCATCGTGTAACATCGTCGTGTAAGTCACTTTAAAAATAATTTTTCAAGTTTCTTTTTAATAAGAGACGTGTGATTGAGTATGCTTCATTATATTTGAAAGTCTTGAAGCTTTGAGATATAATGACTTAAAGCCTGGGTCTATGTTCCGAATTGGTTTTAGTGACTGTCATATTTGTTAAAAACCTATTGTTGGATGCTCTTAATCAATGATAGAGGTTTTTAAAAAAACCTCAATTAAGCAGAGTTTTTTGTTGGAAGTCGGCTAACTGAATTTGTATTATCCCTAATGTCGATTATTTTGTAAACTAATAAATGTTGCATTTTTATATTTTTAACATATATGTTCAAATTTTATCAGAATTCTTCCTTTGGAAGAATTTTAATCAAGTTAAATTCTGCATCTAAGTTTTGTTTCTTTGTGTGCAGATGCAGAGTTGTTTTTTTTTAATAGATGATGCAGTTTTTTGTGGACAATAAAATAACTTCTATTTTCTTTTGCCACAGAAAAAGTTTCTTTTGATAAGCAGTTACTATCTAACTTATTGTTAAAACATATTTCATCTTGAAACAACAAATTGTGTTTGTTAAAAAAAACAACTCTAAGGATCAAGCTATCCTTTTTTCATCACAGAAAATGACAATTTTGGAATACCTCTATCTTTTTGTAAAAGAAAATGTGTAACTCATATTTATGTTCAACAACACTTAAGTACTTCACAATATAGTTGGTAAGCCTCTGTTTGGTATTAAAGAGTTTCATGGTCACGCTCCCTAATGTACAGATTCTCTTATTTGGGATAATATAAACCGTACAACCACTTACTTGGACACATGAAAATTGCGAAATCCCACAGTACTGAGAAGGTGGATATTCCTCTCTGTGCTGTGGAGTCTGTGCCACTTTCTCATTGTATGGCCAGTACTGTATGTGACATGTGACAGATGGGCATAGAATTGGGGAGGATGCCATTGTCAATGTATGTATTATTTAGTAAACTAATTTTGTTTTTGTAGATTAACAATACGTTGTAGGGTTTTTAATATTTTCTTTCTGCTCCTTAGCACTTGGCTTAAGTAAGCATCTTTCTTTGGACACCATTAGTGTAGACCTGACATTTGAGAGGAAATACGAATTGATCGCTGAGACCTGGACCCTGGCTGTGCCCTGAACTTCACTGGAGGAACAGGGCTGGAGTTAGACCGAGGAGAGGAAGCAGATCTTTACAGAAATCCTGCTTTATAACATGCTAGAAGAGGCCTGAGTGTTACTTGTGGGTAATGTTTGTAGCTACAGTTTTAGATAAGGATTAAGCAAGTGAATCAGACAGAGGATTTAGCGTCGAGAAAACTTGGTTAAATTCACTGAGACAACAGTTTTGGTAGACAGGATGTTACTCAGTGTTGACCTATATTTTAAGCTGACTGCAGATGAAGTTTAAAATTCAGTGTAAGTTTAAAAACAAAGGATAAATTATGCTGATTAAATTCTAATGATAAAGTACGCTGGTATTGTCAATTTATTGTATTATTGAAAGCTGATTGTTTTCTTAGCTTTAGTCAAAGATCAGTGTAGTAAAGTCTTTTAGCTGTTTGTCAGCAAGGAACTTGAGTATAGTTATTCTTCAGTTAATGCGCAGTTCACGTGTTGGAACTGTTGACGTCTTCCTCAGAGGGGGTGGGAGCGAGCAGTTCTTGAGTACTCGAGCACGGTACCTAGCATTGCATTTCCAGTAAATGTGTGTTGCATTAAATTGAGAGTTTAGAGTGAGAAACAGTCCCTGAACCATCAGGATCAGTCCTAAGCCAGGGACTGTGGCCTGTCAATGGTTACCGCTCCTTAATCTGTAATAAAGTTCACAGGGGGATAATGTGGTCAATTATGGCTAACTTAACAAGCTTTAAATGGGTTAATAGAAAGTACCAATGTGTTTTTGAAAATTCTGGAACACCTAATGTTTGTAACATTGCATGTGGAAAATAATTAACTTTTAAATGAATCTTTGAAACATACCATATTAGTAATTTCAGGGACTACCTGTGGAGTGATGAAATTGAGTCATGTTTTTTCTTAACACGGATTTTTGGTTTAAGAAAAGAGAAAAGGTTTATAATACAGTAACTGTATTTTCCTGAGCAACTGGTGTAGCTGTAACTTTTGGAAATTATGTGTTTTACCTTGGGTACTAGGAAGTTTTGAACTGCATTTCTAGTTCATTTTGTTTTTATATTGGGGAATTTCTGTTCACTTTGTGAAATGAAAGGTTAAAAAATTCTCAGAAAGTTACTGAGTTATACACGCGTAATGTTGCGAAGATTAACTTAAAAATTGGTTCGTTTGTAAATTTTAGAGTATTGTCTGTGAAAAGGTTTGTTCTGCAGTCTGTGTTGCTAATAAGTTGCCATCTGTTAATAGCCACTGTGGCTATGGTATTAGGAGCCTTGTTATACAGAATCTCATTTAATCCTTATAATAATCTTGCCTAAATACTGTTTATCATTACCAAACACCAACTGCCACTTAAGACTATTATTATTATGCCCTATTTTATAGATAAGGAAACTGAAGATCAGAGGCTAATAAGTAACTATGCACGGTCATGCTGCTAGCTAATGGTTGGCTGGGGCTCTGTGCTGAGGTGGCTCTGACCCCAGCAGCCAGTGCTCTTTTTACTTAGCTTGCCTGTAAGGACCCTCATGACTCAGAAGAGAGCCCGGTAAATTGTGTTAGAAACACATTCTTCTTCCTATCCTGCCCTCCCTCCGCTAGCTGCAGTAGGTACTTTTGGTTGAACATGTAGCACAAAGAGACCTCAGGAGTTCGAACCTTCAAGATGTTTATACTAATTATAAGCTATCCCTTTTTTTCTTTTGTAGAAAAAGCAACGATGTAGATTTGATGGCCAAGAAACAAAAGGATCTAAGTTCATTACCTCAAATTCAAGTGATTTCAGTGACCCAGTTTACAAAGAGATTGCTATTACGAATGGTTGCATTAATAGAATGAGCAAGGAAGAGCTCAGAGCTAAACTTTCAGAATTCAAGCTTGAAACCAGGTAATTAAAAATCACTTTTTAAAATTATAAAAGTAGTACATGCTCATCCTAGTGAAAACGCTGAAAATTTAAGTCATCTGTAATCCTACATAAAAAGGTAACCATTATTAACAATTTACGTAACAGCTAATTTACATTCTTGTACGTGAATCTTTGTGTGCAGCTCTGATTGCTTCTGTCCGTCTTTTAGGTGATAGGCTAGGATTGCTGAGTCAAAGTCTATGAATATTTTGACAATCTACCAGCAGTGGTTAGGAGTATCTGTCTTTCTATGCCAAGTATGTTTTAAATTTTTTTAGTTCATTTGGTTGATGGATTATTGTATCTTGTTTTATTAGTGAGATCGAATATTTTCCTTTTGTCCATTTGTATTATTTTTATAAAGAGAGTTTCTTTGAAATCAGGCAATTTAAGAAAGTCATTCACCTACTGTAAAATATTTTTTTCCTATTTTAGTTTCTACAAATATGCAGAATGATAGTATACATTATGTTTAACTGTAAATTGAATGAGAAAACAGTGCAGCTTAGCCAACTCTATTTGTGTGTGTGTATGTGTATTTTAATGAGATGTACACATACTTAAGTTTTTAATAACTTTTTCCAAAACAAATCACTATTTTGACTTGGGGCATGGGGCAGGAATGGCCTTTAGAATCCAGAAAAACGTAGAGATTTTTGATAGACAATGGAACTGCCAGGCATCAAGAAAAAAATTAACTACATGTAATAGATGAAAACTGTTCTTGTTTCTGGGTGCCCCTGAATCCTTACTCTCTTATAAGCAGTATTCCCCCTCTTTGCTTTAAAATAGAGCTTCGCTCCTTTTCAAAAGAGCACACATATATTCTTTTCCCTTCCAGATTGTCTGCATCATAATTCGTGAAGAATATTTTTGCCTCATTTCCCCCTGACTCTTTCTATTATGAAGATATAATCTGTAGCCTGTGGAAGATTTTCTGAGCAAAATTTCGGTCCTTCCCAGGTGTGAAGATCAGTTGCTCACTCTGACTTGCATGGGAGCTAGAGATCTAGATGTATGTCTATCCATTTATTCAACAAGCACTGACTGAATTCTAAGCGCTATACTGGGCATTGATGTTATAAAGGTGAAACAGATCTATTCCCTGCTGTGGAAAGCTCACCGTCTTTTGGAAAAACACACTGGTAATCACAATACAGAGTGACCAGTGCCACATTGAAGGCCTGGCCAAATACAACATGAGAACACAGAAGAGAGTCTGTCTCAGGAATTCAAGGGTGACATTCGAATGGATGTGCCAAACAGAAAGGGGAGGGGGGTGTTTCAGGCAAAAAGAACTCAGAACTCCTAATTTCTGTTTGTATGTTTTCTGTTGCGTGATCTTTGTTTTTCTTCAGCTGTTGTACAAGCAGAGTTATAGAACGTGATGAAAGCGCACCGCATAGGCAGGCAATGACTTGTGGTATGTTTTGTCTGTCATATGCGATGTACTGTGGGGAGGGGAGCATCTGAAGGTGACACTGAAATGATGGGTCGTAGTCAAATTGTGAAGGAACTCCATGCTAAAGTCTGCATTTTACCTTGTGAACTGAAGGGAGCCACTGAAGGTATTTCAGCAGGAAATTGGCCTTGGGGCTTAGTTCTCAAGTAGGGTAAAGAGGGGACAGGAGGGTTGTGATGATGGAGGCATTTGCTGTAGTCCAAGAAGCTAATGGGAGCCATACCAGAGAGAATAAAGGGGAACCAGATTCTGCATGTTTTTCTGAGTTGGAATTAGCAAAAATGGTGATTATTTGGATGTGGAGGGGCAAGAGAACTGTTTAAGATGTAAGTTTCTCTCTGGAGCAACTGATTATATGTTTGTGTTGCCCTTAGGTTTGCAGGCAACCCTTTAGTAAAGTATGGTTCCTCCAAAAAAGAAAGAGAGAAAGAAAAGAGAAATTGAGACAAAGTCATCCAAAGCTGTCACATGACACAAGGGTCACTCACAGTACCTTAATATGAAAGGGTTAAGGGGTTTCTTTCCTAGGTGTTGGTAATTTGGAAAAATCTCAAGCAAATAAACACATTAAGACACTTTGTCTTAAAACAGCTAACGGGTTAATTATCAGTATTTTCATGGGTAGAATTGCTTGTCAGTGGTAGTGTAGAAAGGAAAACAAAAGGTTAAAGCAATTTTTTTAAGTAGTCACTCATCGGTGATGTGACCAAAATGCCTTACTTGTCACTACACATGAATTGCAATTTAGATCCTCTTATTTTTACTGCCATTTTATATTTGCAAGCCATTACCGGACCCAACCAAGTAATGCTGGAGGAAGTCTGAGCATTGGTCGTGACTTTTAATTTTTTGAAGAAATACGTATGGTTTGAAGAACGTGACCACCACTGCAACCGTTGTTATCTGTTAGAACAACCCTTTCCCCACCCCACTGTTTGTGGGACATATATTTCAAAAATACTCACGATACTAAAATCTCCTACATCCTGTTCTGTCCATGGTGAGTTAAGAAATCTACTTCCAGTTAAGAACCTACTGAATAGGACGTGTTCTCCTGGACACGGTTTACTCTACATATCTTCTAAATTAGTTTTTCTAGTTAAATAGCTAACATGTTCAACTTTGTATACTGGGTTCATAGTGCTTTCATATTTGGATGGATTTTTTTAGTTGTCTAACCCATAAAAGCCAAAAGAAAGGAAAGAGATAGCACAATATGTTCAATTCAACTGGATTTTCATACTCTGAAATTTATATTTGGCCAGTAGAATAATGCAATATTAATTTCAGTTCTTGTATCATGTATGTCATCTTAGTATATAAGGCAGTGTGGCGTTGTAGGTGGTCTATGCTGACAAGGCTTATGGTTTGTAGAACCAGTATATATTAGAGAAAATGCTCTTATGTAGTATAAAAATGAAGTTAGTTGCAAAGGAAAATATTGATGCTCTATTAAACATTTTAATTAGTTCTTTGCCAACTTAACTTTGAGTCTTGCTTTCTTTACATTTATTTTAGCTAACATTTGCTAAATTATGCTGTAACTGTGTTCAATCCAGTGCCAGCAGGTAAGAGTTCAGGTTCTTGAGTGTAAGATTCACCTAAGAGTTCATTTTATTCTTATTTTTTTAGGGGAGTAAAGGATGTACTAAAGAAGAGGCTGAAAAACTATTATAAGAAGCAGAAGCTGATGTTAAAAGAGAGCAATGCTGCCGACAGTTACTATGACTACATTTGTATTATTGACTTTGAAGCCACCTGTGAAGAGGGTAACCCACCTGAGTTCATACATGAAATAATTGAATTTCCTGTCGTTTTACTGAATACTCATACTTTAGAAATAGTAAGTGAATTGTTATATTTTAATTTTATTTTAGCAGCTGTTCTGGAGTTTGCTAGTAAGATGAAGCATCTCATTTGCTGTTTTCGCTAGAATTAGAATTCTGAAGTGGGCTTTTTGCTTTTGCTGTGTCCTTTGTATCAGCTTGATTAATAGAAAAGCAATAATAAAATAATTTCAGAGTCTGCTTCTCTTCTTTTCCAGTAGCAAAAATTAGGGTGTTTTTTCTGTTTGTTTAGAACACATATCTGGCTGGACATCAGAATCTCCTAGGGAGTAAAAAAATAAAAATACTGATGCCTGGCCTCCGTCCCAGAGGTTCTGGTTTAGTTGTTCTGTGGTGGGGCCCCTGCTGTCAGCATTTTTTTAAAATCTCAGTGGATACACAGTCAGGATCGAGAACTGCTGCTGTAGACTAGTTTATACTCTGATGTCTAACAATGATAATTTACAGACATGGCCTTTCAGCTTAGAACTGGCCATCTTTCTGGTGAAAAGTTCATGGGGGAACCGACTCTCATAACCTTGGCTTCTAAGCCATACAATATATGTGCTTTAGAAACTTGTCAGTGCATTGTTAGTTCAGGAAGTCAGCGGGAATTATCCAGAATAATACTGTCTGCCTTGTAAAATCTGAGTGAGGATATATCATAGCGTCTCAAATGTCCAAAAGTTGCTTATGTGGTATCTCCAGTTGCCCCCACCACACTGGGAGTAAGTATAACAAGGCTTTGTATGGGGCTGGCCCGAGGGCTGAGTGGTTAAGTTTGTGCACTCTGCTTCGGGGGCCCAGGGATTCACCAGTTCAGATCCTGGGCGTGGACATGGCACCACTCGTCTGAGACGGTGCCCCATATGCCACAACTAGAAGGACCCACAACTAAAATATACAACTATGTCCTAGGGGGATTTTGAGAGAAAAAGCAGGAAAAAAAAAAAAAGGAACATTGACAGCAGTTGTTAGCTCAGGTGCCAATCTTAAAAAAAAAAAAAAAAGGCTTTGTGCATTAAGATGCATAGATTTTTTTCTTGGTATTGTTCATAGCCTCTTTTAATTATATTCTTAATCAGCCTGTTTACCTAATTTTGTTGTCCAAAGCAGATTAAAGATCATCTGGGCATCTTGGCATCCAGACATAACTCAGTAGATTGCACTTCTCTCTTACTCGAGGTTGTTGCTCTCGCAATTCTCCTCCCTTATTTAGACATTAATGATTTATTGCTTTCTACTGTATTGTTTCCATCACATACAAACATGTTGGTATTTTTCTCACCATAAAAAGCCTTCACTTGATCTCACTTCCCTGCCAGCTAGCCCATTTCTTTGTTCCTATGTGGCAGATTTCTTTGAAAAAGTTATGTCTGTTTCCTCCTATTCTCTCTTAAACCCACACCACTGTGGATTGAAGTTACATGTTCAGTCCTCTTCTTCCACTAAAATTATTCATCAGTGTCATCTTGACCTTTGCCTAAATCCGGGTAGAACTGATCACTGTCTCCTTGAAACACTTTCTTCAGGTGACTACCAGTACGCCCCATTCTCTGGATTTTCCTCCACCCTCATTAGGTTCCCCTTCACAGTTTCCTGTGCTGGTTCCTCCTTTTATTCCCAGCTTCCTCTTCTCAGATGCCCCAGTTCAATGCGAGGTCCTCTTTATAGATCTCCTCCCTTAATGATCTCATCTATCATCTAGTTCGATAGCTTTTAGAAACTATATGCTCATCACTTCCAATTACATGTCTTCAACCTGGACCTCTGCCCCGAATCCAGACTGCTTCCTTAATATCTCTACTTGGACACCTAAACACGTTTCTTAACATGGCCCCAACTGAATATACCCTCAACCTGTTTTATCTCCAGGCTTCCATAGCTTGAGCGATGGCGACTCTGTCTTTCTAATTGCGCAGTTCAGAAACGTTGTGGTCATCCTTGACTCCTCTGTTTCTCTCACATCACACATCCAGTCCAACAGCGACTCCTGTTTGCTCGTATATTGAGAACCAGACACTCAGCTGCACGGCTCTGCCTCTAGTGTGAGCCCCAATAATTTCCTGTCTGGATTTACTGCGTTCACTATCTAACTGGTCTCTGCGGTTCAATCCTTGTCCCCTACAGCCAGTTCTCAACATAGTGGCCGTAGCGATCATTTCACTCCTCTGCTCAAAACCCTTCAGTGGCTCCCCAGTTAACTTAGAGTAAAAGTCATATTCCTTATATGATCTGGCCTATTGTTACTTGATTGCACCATATTGACCTGCTTGCTGTTTCTCAAAAATGCCAGGTGTGCTCCACCCTCTCCCCTCCCAGGGCTTTAGCTCTAATTCTTTCCTGCAGAGGTCCTGCTGCTAATTCCCTCCCTCCCATGCTCCCTCCCTCCCTTCCTCCCTCCCTTCCTTCTTCCCTTCCTCCCTTCCTTCCTCCCTCCCTCCCTCCCTTCCTTCCTTCCTTTCCTTCCTCCCTCCCTCCCTCCCTCCCTTCCTCCCTTCCTTCCTCCCTCCCTCCCTCCCTTCCTTCCTTTCCTTCCTCCCTCCCTTCCTTCCTTCTTCCCTTCCTCCCTTCCTTCCTCCCTTCCTTCCTCCCTCCCTCCCTCCCTTCCTCCCTCCCTTCCTCCCTCCCTCCCTTCCTCCCTCCCTCCCTCCCTTCCTTCCTTCCTTTCCTTCCTCCCTCCCTTCCTTTCTTCTTCCCTTCCTCCCTTCCTTCCTCCCTCCCTTCCTCCCTCCCTTCCTCCCTCCCTTCCTTCCTTCCTCCCTTCCTTCCTCCCTTCCTCCCTCCCTCCCTCCCTTCCTCCCTCCCTTCCTTCCTTTTTCCCTTCCTCCCTCCCTTCCTTCCTTTTTCCCTTCCTCCCTCCCTCCCTTCCTTCTTCCCTTCCTCCCTCCCTCCCTCCCTCCCTCCCTTCCTTCTTCCCTTCCTTCTTCCCTTCCTCCCTCCCTCCCTCCCTTCCTCCCTTCCCTCCCTTCCACTCTCACCTTCTAAATAAAGCCTAACTGGTCATCTAATAGTGTAGCTTAACCACCCCCACACACCCAGTGTTTCTGAGCCCTCTTACCTACTTCATTTTTTGGCTTACTATGTAATTTACTTAAGTGATTATTAAATATTTGGTCAATGAATGCATAGTTCTCTATAGCATCATTCTGTTCAAAGTATTAAATAGTGAGTCAGATTTCATTAATGTTATGCTTAGTATTACCTCCTTGTAATGGTAAGGGAAGTTGCCTTATATTTTTGAAAGATTTTCATTTAAAATTATAAACAAAATTTTGAAACTTAAAAGAATGTAGACTTCATTTATCTATGAAATTCAGTTAAGTAGAATTTTTCCTTTTCCAACATGTCTGGTAAGTAAAGAGCATCAAACTTTTGAAGTTGAAGTGTTCTTTGCTGTTCTTTAATTTTGCTGTTTTACAGTTGTTAGTAAATATATATATAATTCATCTGCTTAATAGTATGTAAAAAGAATTTATGCGTAGGAAAGATGAGCATTTATTTTTCTTAATTCTTTCATCTTCTACAAAGAATACTCTTTGTCTTTTTCGCCATATCTGCCTGCTATTAACAGTTGATGCCTGCAAATCTTCAGGCTTTGAAATTGTCCTTAATGTTTAACACATGACTTAGTGTGATCTGATTTGGGGTTAGAGGAAAAGGCAGCTGGCGGCCTGAGTCTGCTGATAACCACACTGGCTGCACTGAGTTCACGGAGTGCTTGTGAGCAGAAAGTAAGAAGGCAAGCTTGACAGCTTCTTGAGGAAGTGAAAAATTGCTAAAAAATACAGTATTGTCACCCTTTAAACTACCACATATATAGTCAAATTTGGACTATTCAGAATTCAGTTTAATGGAATCTTAACATAAAAATAAGGACTATTCAGGAGTAAATGAGAGCAATAATCTGGAGCTAATTTCTTATAACTGAAGACTGGCATTTCTTCAAAAGAATTTATTATTTGAAAAGCTCTTAGTATCTTGAAGTAGAGCTTGTGTTAATAGACTTTACAGTTTCAAAATACTACAAACAAAATTATCAACATTTTGCTCCTCACGAAATGTTCATTTAAATTTTGGTTTGAGGGCTTGGTTTTAGACACTTGCTTTATCTTAAAATTTTTTAAGGTATGAAACAATTTCTTTTTTCTGCTTTTTCTCACCAAATCCCCCTAGTACATAGTTATATATTTTAGTTGTGGGTCCTTCTAGTTGTGGCATGTGGGACACCGCCTCAGCATGGCCTGATGAGGTGCCGTGTCTGCACCCAGGATCTGAACCAGCAAAACCCTGGGCCACTGAAGCCGAGCACGGGAACTTACCCACTAGGCCATGGGGCCGGCCCCTGGAACAATTTTTTAATTAAAAGAATTAGAGTGCTTTGGGAGTAGGGAATTATCCTTAAATTGTTAAAACTCTAGAAAGGTCTATGTCATGAGCACCTATAAAATTACAACCGCGTGTGGCTGAATTTGTCATGTATCATGTGTCATGTATCTTAAGTCACAGGAAATGCTTTAACTTCCTGTCTTTCCCTTGTAGGAAGATACGTTTCAGCAGTATGTGAGACCAGAGATTAACACACAGCTTTCTGATTTCTGCATCAATCTAACTGGAATTACTCAGGTTATAATTCTGTGTTCGTTTTTCTAGAGTTGGAAAGAAGTTTCGAAGTTAGGGATTTATTTCATAGTTTTTCAAAATTGTTGTTGTAAACAGTTTAAATTAATGTGATACTTTCCTTGCTTGGTAAAGATCCTTCGTATTTTAATTTTTAAAAAATAGAAAAGCACATTTTACACTTGGTAAAATTTTTCTCAGCCTTTTCTTTTAAGGTTTGTAACAATGAATCTGAAGGTCTCAGGTGTTGGGAGCATTAGTAAAGTCAATGTTACTATGCTGAACTTGGAGATAAAGTTTTAAAGTGTGCCTGTTTACAACCTGACTATAGCTCAGTTTTCCTTAGGTCTCTGATTTTTAGTTGTGTTCTAATGTGGTAGGCCCTAGGATCATTTACTTAGTTCCCTTATTTATTCGTTCATTCACTCAACAAATATTTGAGCGCCTACTATAATATTTGCCAGGGTACCACGGGAACAGAGATGATCAAGTCAGTCCCTCTCCTCAGCTCACTTAACGATCTCTAATCAGGAGGACAGACAGATTAAACCGGTGGTCAGAATATGATTAGGAAGACTGACAAGTCATTCGGTGTTTGATTGGGGTACTATGGGCACCTATACAAAGGTCTTCCTATGACAGAGAGAATGGAGGGCTGTCCTGGGAAACACTTCTTCAAGTTGCCGAGCTTGGGCTCCATCGTGATAGGTAATAGGCAGAAAAGAAGAGCTGGGTATTTCAGATGTGAAGGGTGCAATTGTAGGTAGTTTGGAATGATTCAGGTGTGTATGGGCTAATAAGAAAATGGTCACAAATAAAGCTAAAGTGAAGGGCAGAGGCAAGCCAGGTTGTGAAGAGTCTTGTGTCTTTTTATCCCGAAAGCCTGGTGGGGTGTTGGGAGGACTGTGAGTATGGAAGGGTTGTGGTGGAGCAGATTTCCGTTTTGGGAGGCTGAGTCTGACAGCAGTGTGCGTGTGTCGTGGGAAGAGGTGAGCTTCGGGATGGGGGGACCCCTTCAGAGGGAGGGCTGTGGCTTCCAGCTGAGCAGAGTTCCCTTTCTCCGCTCCGGAGGATCGGTGAGCCGCCAGGTTGAGGCCTGAAGAAAGAGCCACTGGGGATGATCTTAAATCTTCATTTGGGGAGGATTGTGTACCTCAGTTGGAAGCAGTCTCTAATACTTGGCTATAAACACTTTTTAATTGTCTTAAAAATAAAGTGTTAGTGGATCTCCACCGCAGAAATCATGAAGAGTTTAAACATCACAGAAGACTTTCTCTCTCTGTTCCTTTCCCTCCGGTGTTTGTGTTGGGTTTTGTAGGACTACGTGTAGCTACCGTGAGTTTCATAAAGTTTACTTTGTCTCCTCAGGATCTGGTAGACGGAGCTGATACCTTCCCTCAGGTACTAAGAAAGGTAGTTGACTGGATGAAACTGAAGGAACTAGGAACCAAGTATAAATATTCCATATTAACGGATGGGTACGTATTTAGGGAAATTATCTTTTTAATCGACTTTGTAAGATTAAAGATGTCCTTACTCATTTTACTTTCAGAATAACCATAAAAATATTATTTAGTAAAGATGCTAGAGTCCCTCACAGGAGACAGTACTTGTCCTTTCATGTTCTTATTCCTAGTTAAACTAATTTAACTAGTTAAATTATTCCTGTTAAATTAGAGATCAAAGAGAGGAGGGAAAGCAATGATAATGGTCTAATTGGGAAATCTAGAAGACTAGAGAAAGATAAATATTAACATGTGAAACTGAAGTAACTTTATTAAAACTCTGTTTTTATCAGGACACTTTCTTGCTCAGAAAGTCCAGACTCTTCAGTCTGGCTGTCAGGGTTCTCTCATCTGATCCTGCCCCACCTGTGCAACCACATCCACCAGCCGTTCTTTTTCACCCCAGTCAGGCTGGCTGTGAGTCACAGGGTTTGTCCCTTCTCTATGTACTCGCTCATGCTTTCCTCTCTACTGGAAGGAAGGCGCTCATCCTTGACTGCTTCTTTGTCGTCATTCAAAGCCCACCTTCTGTTTACTCCAAACACTGGAACTCATTGATCTTTTCTTTCTTGGCAGTCTTATAGCGTCTATATGTACCATTCATGTTGACATCTGACTAAATATTCTGATATCTCAACTTTATGTTTGTAAGACTTACATTTGCAAGGAGATGAAAAATCCTTTCAGAGTGTGGACTTTGCTCCTTGATAGTCTTCCATAATGCTTACTGGAGTGCTGGGTGCAAAATACGTTCTCAGAAAGCATTTGTTAAACGACAGGCTACTTGGGCAGATGAGAGCGCTTGAAACAAGGATTACGGCATTGTGCTGGGGCAGCTCCTGTCCCATGGTGCTGTTGAGATTGAAGAAAGTCCTAACGCACTTCTGTTTCAGACTGTGGACAGTTTGTGCGCTGAAGCTGGGATGTCACCCTCGTGACAAGTTTAGAAGCCCTCACATACAGGAGGAGAAGAACACGGAATTTAATCACATCGTTGTTGTGTTTTGAAATGGAAGTTTGGGAAAATGTTGATAGACCTCTTTA
This sequence comes from Equus caballus, assembly GCF_041296265.1. Classification (NCBI taxonomy): domain Eukaryota; kingdom Metazoa; phylum Chordata; class Mammalia; order Perissodactyla; family Equidae; genus Equus; species Equus caballus. Next base: position 33,236,221 of record NC_091710.1, on the reverse strand, counting down.
GAAATCTATTATTGATTTTAAACCTGAATGAGCAGCGCTTCTGCTCAAGCATACGGGTGTTTCTGTCATAACACAGTATGTGCGACTCGGTAAAAACCTCATACTTCGGGGCAGATCATCAAAACCTGTGCAATTTTGTAACCAGAGCATTAAAAAACCAATAATGAGTACCTCTAGAAGCAATTTGGACAGCCCGGGAAAGCAGCGCAGGGTAGGTGGACGTTTGCCCCCGAGGATCTTACAAATGCACAGAAGCAGCAGGATCCTGCGGACGGGCACTTGTTTTTAATTTTCTTAAAATGCACTTGAAAATACTCCTGTTGTCAGTGCAGCAGCTGAGTTGAGAGCTTTTTTTCTTTCCTGCTGAAGGTTATAATTCCTACTGCTGTTATTCTGACTCCATCTGCCTAGAAAGAACCATGTATGAACCAACACAGTTGCCACGCTATACAGCCAGTATTCCCCTACCTCCATGGGATGATGAGTGTTATAGAAACTGACACTGTAGCAGAACGAATTATATTCTACCTGCTTGATACCAACTACTTTTGTCTCTTTCGAGTATTTTGTTCATGTTTTTGATTTTTGTTTTATTTCAAAGCACACCCTCAAAGAATTTCCTAATATAAACCTGGCATTAAAAGTAAGCTTAGCAGAGTTATTTTAGAATTATGAAAAAATACTCAACAAACTAGAGATCTGCCCAGGTAATCAGAACCATAAAAATGACCAAGATGAGCCTAATAACAATTAATCAGTTTGTGGCAAAAATTTAATTCACCTGACTTCTACTTTTCTTTGTTTTTTTAAAGGTTATTTTTGTATTAGTATTTTGGAGGAAGAGAGGTTAATTTTCTAAGCTTAATGTTGTGTGTGAATATAAGGTGATGTGTAAATAAAAAATAGAATGACTTAACATACTCATTTGTAAGAATAGTATAGCATTTATTTTATCCATTTTTTTCCCTGTTTTTGATTTTTAAGTTCGTGGGATATGAGTAAGTTCCTGAACATTCAGTGCCGGCTAAGCAGGCTCAAATATCCTCCTTTTGCCAAAAAGTGGATCAATATTCGAAAGTCCTATGGAAACTTTTACAAGGTAAAATTTCTATATTTTATTGACTACATTGCTCTTGATGATAAATTTATTATATCTTACCTGTACATAACGTGATTTACTGGGTGCTTTTCACAGAAAAAGGCCATATAATTAGTTGTTACTTTTCAGATTCCAAATTAATTATGTTCATATGAGTTTAGAAAGTTAAGCTATTTTTCTCATTCGTACTATGACTTAAATGGGTTAACTATATATACGTGATCTTCGATAACAGAGCTTTGAAACCATAGGGGTGTTCAATATGTAGATTGTTTGTGGAACAAATGCTCCCCACTGAACTTTAATTTTATCAAAGTTGATACCTAGGTATCATGTACATTTTTAAAACAGTATCGCAAAGCTTAGGACAAACTGCAGTCTTTCGCCCTGGCCCTCACCAGTCCCTGTTCTCCTGAGGCAAACACTTTGAGCTCTTGAAAGCTATTTCGTATACTAGTAACCTTTATATTTCTAAATTATATGTTTATGCTATTTGGTGAGTTTTCAGTTTGAGCTATCTGTTAAGTTCCTGCAATGGGTAATGAAGATTTAGCTCTATTAAAAAGCCACCATTCCTGCATGACCTTCCCCTCCCCGCGTCCTTCTAATACAGTTACATTACCTTTAAATCCAACCGTTATTCAGTGTTGACATTCCTGTGACTAGAGAGTGTTCACAGCCTTGCCCCAGAGTTAATAATTAACTTCTTTAGTTGTTTTCTTGTCCCGTTGCTCTCCAGTCAAACTGTAAATCACTTGTCAGTACTCAAAACACTCTAGTGGTCTGTCAGTTTCTCTTTTTTCCTTTTCTTTTTTTCCCTTGGCAACTACCTTCCTGAAGGTTTAATCGTCTTGTGATCTGAGCTGTGTGTTCTTCAGGCTTCTTGTGAAGTCGCGTAGGAGGTTTCCTGTGCTTCTCTGTTGTGTGTTAGATCTTGTGTTGGGTCTTCTTTCTCCCCTTACCACCTCATTTTCGTGAAGCACATCCTAAAGTAAGTTCAGGAGAAAAGGTGCATTTTCTTCAAAGCATTTTTTTCTTGTGGTTTTAGCACTTTTAAAATTGAGAACTATGTATACAGAAAAGTCGAATGTGACAGTTTGTTTTGAGTGAAATCCCTGGTGACTTCCACCCACTTAACCCCCTTCCTTTCTCCCAGAGTTCCCATAAGCCATGCCTTCATGGGAATCATTTTATTGTTTTTCCTTAGAGCTTTAATATTTATATGTTTATCCTTTTACCATATAGTTTAGTTTTGCCTGTTTTTGAACATGATATAATTAGCATCATACTGGCTGTATTGTTTATTTTGCTTTTTTTCTCAAAATTGTGTGAGATTCCTCCATGTCATGTGTGTAGCTGTAGTTCAGTTATTTTATTATGTGTAGAATTCCATTGTGTGAATATACCAGAGTTTCTCTCTTCTACTTTGGCCGTTTGAGTGGTTTTCAGTTGGGCTTTTGTGAACAGTGCTCCTGTAAATGTTCTTGTCCCTGTCTTCTGTCTGTGTACACTCATTTCTCCAGGGTGTAAATCTAGGCGTGGAATTGCTGGGTAATAGGATGTGTGCATCATTGACATTACTAGATAATGCAAAAATAGTTTTCCAAAGAGATTGTAGCAGTTTGCACTCTCACCAGAAGAGTGTGAATTTACAGTTGCTCCAGTGGGTCTTTGCCAGAATCTGGTATTGCCGGATGTTTTCACTGTAAATCTAACGGATGTGTAATTGCCATCTCATTGAGGTTTTAATGTGTGTTTGCTTAATTACTCATGAGGCTGGGCTCCTTTTCCTTTGTTAGCCATTTGAATTTCTTCCTTCTGTGATGTCCCTGTTTAAATCTTCTACCCACTTTTTAAAAATTGGGTGGTTTGTCCTTTTGTTATTGGTTTGTAGATCCTTATTTTGGATATTATTCTCTTGATTGTATTTGATAAATATTTTTTCCTTTTAGTGGATGTATCTTTTCACTCATTTTGTGATCTCTTAAAAATAGTTGGTTATAAAAAATTACAACCATGTACAAAAGTAGACAGGTCTGATGAACCCTGGTGAACCCATTTTAACGGTGATAACTCATGGCCAACTTTGTTTCATCTGTATCCCCACCTGCTTTCCCCTTTCCTTAGTCTTTTGAAGCAGATCTTAAACATTATTTCATTTGATCTGTAAACATTTCAAGACTTAACTCGGAAAGATAAGGACTCTTAAAAAACATCACCACCATACCATTATCACACCTAAAAAATTAATTCCTTAATGTCATCAAATTATCATAAATAGTTCATTTTCTTTTACCTTTTGTGTGTTGAATCAGGATCAGAATAAGGTCCACACATTTGCAGTTGGTTCCTCTTCCACCTCCTTTTTCCCTCTAGCCATTTTTTTTTTTTTTTTAAGAAACTGAGCCATTTGTCCTGTAGAGTTTCCCATAGTTTGGATTTTGCTAATTGTATCCTGTGATTTGGTTTTAAATGTGCCTCTCTCTTGTGTATTTCATGTAAATTTATAGGGGCTTGATCATCTTTAGGTGTTTCTTTTCTTTTTTTTTTTTTTACTACAACTCCCAGGTGGTAATGCATTCTTATATTAGGGCATCTTTTTCGAACCTTTCACTAAGAGGAATAATTTATTCTAAAGATAATTATTAATAATTAACAAAACCATAAAATAATTTTCAGGTCTGCATAAAAACATCTACAGCTCGCAGTGCATTAGAGTGATCAGAAAGTTCTAGATATATTAAGGCAGTAAAATTGCCAGTGCTCTTTTGAGTAGAGAATAGTGTTTTTCTGTGGATCTGTTTGTGTTGGCCAATTTCTTAGGCTGCTCTTTTCTGCATGATTTTCTCCTCTTCATAACAGATATCAACTATAATGCCAGTTAGTAGTATAAGTTGAAGAAACTTATGTTTTCCTTTTTAAATGTTTTTCTTCTTCTTTTTTTTGGTTTGCCTTATTCAAGTAGATGCAAAAGTCTTATCACAAATATGTGCTGTATACAGTGCTAACAAGGTATGGTCTTTGGTATATGATATGTACAAAGTATTCTTTTCTCCTTTGTAAAATTAAAAGTGACTTTTTACCCAGCGTTTCTTGGGACTGGAGGGTGGAGATGGATAATTAAGCTTGAAATTAATCTCTTTCTTTCTTTTTCATAAACTTATAAGGCAAATGTCATACATCCTGTTAAATAACTGGCTTAAACTTAAAATAAAGTTTGATTTTTTTCTGTAAGTGTGCTGGAGCAATATGAATAAAAATACAGCCTAAGACATAATTTACACATCATTTTAGAAAATAAAAAAGTTTCTTTCTGGCACGATCAGACTCAAATGTAGGGTTACCTTTTACAAAATTACCCAAATGTGTTAGTTTCTTTACTTCCTTTATAGTTCTATATACAAATTAAAATGTTTTTGAAGTAAAAGTAAAGAATGAAATATATCTCTTTAAGGTGAAACCTGAGTTTGTTTTTGTTCTTTTTTTTTTCTGTACAGATAACTCAATTTTGGGATAAATTTGAGATGAGCTCACAGGCATTTCATTTTCCACTGAAATTAGAGTCCTGCCCTTGCTCTTCATGTTGTTAAGCAAGAAAAAGCTTGCTTACACATATAAGAAGTTGAAAAATGCAGTGAAATGTTCATTGCTTTCCTGTAAATGACAGGACCCTCTTCTTTTGCAGAAATCTACAACTTTTCTAGCAGCAGATCAGTCAGTCTCATCTCCAGTGTGCTGTCAGACTACCTTACAAAGCTCTTTTCTCAAAGTCAAATTCTCAGGCTGAGCAGAAGATTCAGAGATAAGGTCCTTTGCTTGGTCGTAGTCGGGTGTTGAAAGAGAAGAAAATACTCATTTTCTACAGTTTTCCAGGTGGCTTTCAGTAAGTCTTGAGACTTGCTATTAGCTTTCCTCACTATCAAGTGCACACAAAAGCGTGAATATTTAAGATTTCCTTTTGCACTGTGATATTTCCAAAGACTCCATTTCCTTTCAGATCCAAGAGTCTTGTCACTTGAAGTTACATGGTTTCTCCAGGGTCTTGCAGGCACTTATTCAGTTGGTTTATGTGATGAACGTATCTGCTAAGTAGGCTAGTTTTTGCAGCTCTTCTTCAAACCTCTTGGCAAAATCTGGCCGCCTAGTTTCCTGCCACTCACCTTTCAAGTCAGACACCTAGCTGAACACTTTTCCTTGCTAGGCCAGAGGAAGTGTGAAGCTGATGTGTTCTTTATCCAGGTTTTCACACAGTTTACATTTTAAACATGATCGAATGAACTGGCCTTTGTGTAATAGAGTTAACTATTTTTCTAGCACTATCCAGGACTTTTCATTTTATCTCTGAGATTTTTTTTTATTGTGGTAAAATGTACAGAACATAAAATTTACCATTTTAATCATTTTTTTTAAAAATTGAGGTCATATTGGTTTACAACATTGTATTATTTCAGGTGTTCATTATTATATGTTAGTTTCTGTAGACTGCGTCGTGTTTACCACCTATAGTCTAGTTTTTCTCTGTCACCATACATATGTGCCCCTTTACCCCTTTTGCCCTCCCCCAACCCCTCTGGTAACACTAATCTGTCTCCTTGGACATTAACCCCTTGTCAGATATATGATTTGAAATATATTCTCCCAGTTGGTGGGTTGTCTTTTCGTTTTGTTTATGGTTTCCTTTGCCTTGCAGAAGCTTTTTAGTCTCATGTGGTCCCATTTGTGTATTTTTTCTTTTGTTTCCCTTGTCTGAGTAGACATGGTATTATTTTAACCATTTTTAAGTGTATAGTTCACTGTCATCAAGAACATTCATATTGTCATGCAGCCATCACCACTATCCATCTCCAGAACTTTTTCATCTTCCAAAACTGAAACTCTGTGCCCTTTAAACAGTAACTCCCTATGACCCCTTCCTCCAACCCCTGTCAGCTACCGTTCTACTTTCTGTATCTATCAATTTGACTCTTCTGGGTACCTCATGTAAGTAGAATCAATAGTATTTGTCCTTTTGTCAATCTCTGTATGACTCCACTCATATGAGGAATTTAAAAATGTAGACAAAGAGAACAGATTAGTGGCTACCAGGGGAAAGGTGGGGTGGGGGTGGGCACAAAGGGTGAAGTGGTGCACCTACAACACGACTGACAAACAATGATGTCCAACAGAAATTTCACAAGATTGTAACCTATCCTTAACTCAATTAAAAAAAAAAAGTATTTGTCCTTTTGTGAGTGACTTGTTTCACTTAGCATAATGTCTTCAAGGTTTGTGCAAGTTGTAGTATGTGTCAAAATTTCCTTCCTTTGTAAGGCTAACTATATACCATTGTTTGAGAATTTCCTACCTTTTTTAAGGCCAAATAATATTCCATTGTATGTATATATATACCATATTTTTATTCATTCAGCTGTCAATGGACGCTTGGATTGCTTCTACCCTTTGGCTTTTGTGAATAATGCTGCAGTGCACATGGATGTGCAAATGTCTGTTTGAGTCCCTGCTTTCAATTCTTTGGGAAGACCCCAAAGTGGAATTGCTGGATCATGTGATAATTCTCTGTTTAATTTTTTAAGGAACTCCTATACTGTTTTTGCACAGTGGTTGCACCATTTTACATTCTCTTCAGCAATGCGCAAGGGTTCCAATTTCTTTACATCCTTGTCAACACTTATTTTCTATTTCCTTTTTTTTATAATGGCTATCTAATGGTATGAAGTGGTGTCTCATTGTGGCTTTGATTTGTATTTTCAGAATGATTAATGATGCTGAACATCTTTTCATGTGCTTATTGGCCATTTGTATATCTTCTTTGGAGAAATGTCAAATCCTTTGTCCATTTTTTAATCAGATTTTTTGTTGTTGAATTTTAGGAATTCTTTATATATTCTGGTTCTTACTCCATTTTCAGATATATGATTTGCAAATATTTTCTCCCATTCTGTGGGCTGCCTTTTCACTCTGTTGATAGTGTCCTTTGATATATAAAAGTTTTAAATTTTGATGAAGTCCAGTTTATTTTTTTCTTTTGTTGCCTGTGCTTTTGGTGTCATATCCAATATATCATTGCCAAATCCAGTGTCATGAAACTTTTCCCCTGTGTTTTCTTCTAAGAGTTTTATAGTTTTAGTTCTTAGGTTTAGGTCTTTGATCCATTTTGAGGTAATGTTTATATATGGTGTAAGGTAAAGGTCCAACTTCATTCTTTTGTGTGTGGATATCCAGTTTTCCCAGCACCATTTGTTGAAAAAACTGTCCTTTCCCCATTGAACGGTCTCAGCACCTTTGTCAAAAATCAGTTAAGAGTTTGTATATTTTTGGGCTCATTATTATATTCCACTGGTCAATATGTCGATATGCCAGTATATTATTTTGATTACTGTAGCTTTTGTTAGTAAGTTTTGAACAGGAAGTGTGAGACCTCCAATTTATTTTGCAAGATTATTTTGGCTATTTGGGGTCTTTTGAGATTCCATGTGAATTTTAGGATGAGATTTTCCATTTCTGCAAAAAATGTTGTTGTGATTTTTTAGTGATGGCATTGAACCTCTAGAACATTTTAAGTATTACTGATGGCTTGACAATATTAAGTCTTTCAGTCCATCAACACAGATGTCTTTCTGTGTCTTTAATTTCTTTCAGCAACGTTTTACAGTTTTCAGTGTACAAGTCTTTCAGCTCCTTGATTAAATTTATTCCTAAGTATTTTTTCTTTTTGATGCTATTGAAGTGGAATTGTTTTCTTAATTTCCTTTTTGGGTTGTTCATTGTTAGTGTATAGAATTGCAACTGACTTCTGCATGTTGATTTTGTATCCTGTGACTTTGTTGTATTTGATTATTAGTTCAGACAGTTTTTGGTGGAGTCTTCAGAGTTTCTACATATAAGATCATGCCATCTGCAAACAGAGGTAACTGTACTTCTCCCTTTCCCGTTCGCATGCCTTTTCTTTTTCTTCCTTCCTTGTTCTGGTTAGAACTGGCAATACTGTGTTGAATGAAAGTGGTGAAAGTGGGCAGCCTTGTCTTGTTCCTGGTTTTAGAGGAAAAGCTTTCAGCCTCTCACCATTGAGTATGATGTTCTACTGTGGGTTTTTCATGTATGACGTTCGTTATTTTGAGGTAGTTTCCTAGTTTTCCTAGTTTGTTGAGTGTTTTTATCGTGAAAGAATGCAGTTTTATCAAATGCTTTCTCTGCATCAATTGAGCTGATGGTGTTTCCCCTCATTCTCTTAATGTGGCGCATTGATTTTCACTTGTTGAGCCATCCTTTCTTTCCAGGAATAAACTTGGTCATGGTATATAATCCATTTAATGTGCTGCTGAATTCAGTTTGCTGGTATCCTTGAGGATTTTTGCACCAATGTTCATAAAGGATGTTGGTCTCTTGTTTTCTTCTCTTGTGGTGTCTTTGTCTGGCTTTGGTGTCGGGGTAAAGCTGACCTCATTGAATGAGTTAGAAAATGTTCCCTCTTCAGTTTTTTGCAAGAGTTTGAGAAGGATTGGTGTTAATTCTTCTTTAAGCATTTGGTAGAATTCATCAGTGAAGCCGTCTGGTCCTGGGCTTTTCTTTGTTGGAAGGTTTTTGATGTTTTTCATTACTTATTCAGTTCACCTTACTTTATATATATCTGTTCAGATTTTCTCTTTTCTTCATGATTCAGTGTTGATAGATTGTGTTTTTCTAGGAATAGTTCATTTCATGTAAGTTATTCACTGTTTCGGAAAAGTTATTTTTAGAAGCACATTTTCTAGGTGATGATTAGTGGAAGGCCCAGAATGCATTGTGGTATTACAGCTTAGGATAATTATTGATGTTTGTTATGGGGCTTTTATGTCATTTCCTTTGTGATTCTCCCAATAACCCAGTGAATAAGCAGTATAACTGTTGTTCTCATTTCCCAGATGAAGCTGCGGCTTCAAGATGCATAGGTGACACAGCTATACCAACTACAGAATGTAAAGCTTGAATCTGATTCCTGGTAGGGATGTGCAGAAGATAGAACAGTGCTTCTCAAAAGCAGGGAGGCATATTGGAATTGGAGGAGTGTGTGAGATTTTTATATTTATCAAAATGGAGAAGATATTTAAATAGGTTGAAAAATACCCCATGACATTGTCTTTTCTTCTTGATCTTCATTATTTTTAGTCATCTAGAAAGGCTAAGTGTGTTTTGGTGTATCTGTCTGAGGAGTTAGTCAAGTGAAAATATATATTACAGAAAAATACCAAACACATTAGTTTGGGTTAAAAAGGTAGAGAGCTTCAACTTAGACATCCAGAACAGTACATTTCCTTTCATAAATGATATATAAATTACAAAACTGTAGACTTTTCACGTCTTAAGGATTCCATCTCTTTATACGTATTTTCATCTAAAACTCTAGGATCTTTTTTTTAAAGCTCCAAGAGTGTGAGTTAGTTATTTGCTTCATTTGACCAGGAGTATTTGCCCTTTGCCTAACTTTATTTAGCTATTACTGTTAATTATCAGTTTCTTATTTTTCCACTTCATAGTGACTTACAGAATACTAAAGAATTATTTACCAAGCTGTTTATTTTTCAGGTTCCTAGAAGCCAAACCAAACTGACAATAATGCTTGAGAAACTAGGAATGGATTATGATGGGCGGCCTCACAGTGGTCTTGACGATTCTAAGAACATTGCCCGAATAGCAGTTCGAATGCTTCAGGATGGGTGTGAACTCCGAATTAATGAGAAAATGCACGCAGGACAGCTAATGAGTGTGTCTTCTTCATTACCGATAGAGGGCACTCCAGCTCCACAAATGCCACATTCTAGAAAATAACAGCGTTTTTGCCCTTTGCCTGTGGATCATTCCCTCTAACTGGAGTTGCTACAAAGAGACAGCCGATGAATGCTTATTGGATTAGTCCTGCAGTGCAAAATTTAAGCACCTTAAACATTTAAAATCTTATTACAGCTATAGCTCTATATATGTATATGAGCAGATTTTGTGGGAAGGGCATATCAAATTCTTTGTCACCAGCACTTTTGATATGAGCAGTATTTGTTACATGGTAACAGTTCCTGCTTAGAACCGAATTTTATAATTTAAGGTGTCCAAGATGTATTCCTTTTGGTTTTAAAATGCAAAGATTTATTGGCTCTCCCTTTGAATGTCATATCTTATTGATGCTAAGATATATGATGTATTTCTATGTTAACATCATTAGGTCAAATCATTTCTTAAAATGCAGAAAAGATTGGAAGGTGGGCCTAGTCTAGCCTTTGGGTTTTAAGAATATCATAGTCCTTTTAATTTTTGAAGTTTATATGTGAAGTTGAGCTGTGTGGTAAATTTCATGAAGTACTTTGTACACATATCTACTTAGATTTCTTTTCAATTCATAATTGGAAGACGTGATGGATTATAGGGTCCGGTTAAAAATTCAGTTACTGATGAGATTAATGGAAAGTGAGAAGAGAACACTGTTTAAAGGAATATAAGGGCTGTAGCTCAAACTTTATAACACAGAGATAAATCAGTGGGGTTTTTTGAGCTTGTTTTTTTGGTTCCCCTCCCTCTCATAACACCTGTCTGCCCTAATAGTTAAATCGAAGAGACCATGCTTTGAAATAGACTTAAAATTAGGAGTCACCACTTAATTTTGCATTTGTATTCAACATTATGAGTGAGGTTAATAAAGTCAAATCATGCTTTCTACCATATCTTATGTTTTTATTATTAAAAACTGATTTTACATAGTGATCACTAAATGTTAAGTAGTTAGTTTTTAACTAATTCTAAAAACAAAAATGTGTTTATGGAGTTGAGAAAATAAAACTCTTCTTATCTAGAAGCTGAAAATGCTTTCAGAATTCTGAAAAATAGTTTCAGAATTGAATTTCTCCCTGTGGCTTTCATGGAACAATTTCTTTGACATTGTTTGCTTTTTTTCTTTTACTTTTTAATAGTTATAATGCTACTTTATTTTGATGATTTATATATTATAATTGAATGATTTTTTTTTAAAGATTAGCACCTGAGCAATCATCTGTTGTCAGTCTTCTTTTTTTTTCCCTTCTTCTCCCCAAAGTCCCCCAGTACATAGTTGTATATTCTAGTTGTGAGTGCCTCTGGTTGTGCTATGTGGGATGCCACCCCAGCGTGGCTTGATGAGTGGTGCCATGTCTGCGCCCAGGATCTGAACCGATGAAACTCTGGGCCGCCTAAGCAGAGTGTGTGAACTTGACCACTGGGCCAGGGACCGGCCCCTAATTGAATGAATTTTATAGGGGGTTTCCAACCCTGATGTGTAAGAGAAAAGTAGACATTTTTCTTGGTATGACAATTCTCTATGCAGTGCTGTAGGTTTCTTACTTGAAAGAATGAGTTTCTGCCTTTGAGTGTAGTTGTAGAATTCTGCATAATAAAGAATAACAAGTGGCTAACGGAAGGCACAAGGGTAGGCATGTGGAGTACAGTAAAACAAGGAACTTGAGATGTTTTAGGTTTATACAGTAAACTCTGGGGGTGACATGGATATATGCTGAGATTTTTGTGATCCCCAAATAGTACCATATAATATACCGTAAGGTATTCCTGAAAGTTTTTCAGAATTTCCTTCAAACTCCATGCCGTAGCAAAACTACTTCTCTCATCAGCTTCCAGAGTCGCTCATCAATAGCTGAAACTTCACTTGGGAATTCTGAGAATGGCAAAGAATACTACATTACCCTCCTCTTTTATTTTGTTTGTTTACATCAATCTGCTAATTTCCTTGCCTTTTTTTTTTTTGCTAAGTAGCCAAGTATGAACAAGCTCATTTTGTATTTCTTGTGTGTGTGTGTGTGTGAGGAAGATTGGGCCTGAGCCAACATCTGTTCCCAATCTTCCTCTTTGTAGTTGAGAAAGATTGTCACTGAGCTAACATCTGTGCCAATCCTCTGTTTTATGTGGGATGCTGTCACAGTGTGGCTTGATGAACCGTACTAGGTCTGTGCCTGGGATCCAAACGTGTGAAGCCTGGGCCGCCGAAGCAGAGCACACAAACTTAACCACTATGCCACTGGGTCGGCCCCTGTATTTCTTTTTAAGACATTCAGCCTTATAAGCTCTCAATACCCTTTTGGCTCAAGCAAATATTTTATTTGGTGATGCTTTACTGTCCCCATTTTTTTTTTTTACCTTATTGAGGAATAACTGATAAATAGAATTGTATATATTTAAAGAATAAATGTGATGATTTGATAGTCATTGTAGAATGATTATCAAGATCTGAACACGTAAATCCCTCATATAGTTAACTGTTTTTTAATGATGAGAATGCTTAAGGTCTCTTAGCAACTTTCAATTATACAATACCATATTATTAACTATAGTCACCATGCTGTACATTATATCCTCAGAACCTATTATTGTAACTGTAAATTTGGACCCTTGGGCCAAATTTCCCCCATCCCCAACTCTTGGCAACCACTGTTCTATTCTCTCTTTCTATGAAATTAGCTGATTTTTTTTTTTTAAGATTCCGTGTGTAAGTAATACTGTGCAGTACTTTGTCTTTCTCCATCTGGCTTATTTCACTTAGCCCTCCCAGGTTTAGCCCCATTGTTGCAAATGATAGGATTTCCTTCTTTTTTATGGTTGAATAATATTCCATTGTGTGTATATACACCGCTTTTGTTTGTTTGAAGATATTTTTTAATTTCCCTTTTGATTTCTTCTTTGACCTATTGCTTGCTCAGGGTGTGCTGTTTCATTTCCACATAGTTTTGAACCTCTCAGCTCTGTTCTTTATTTCTGCCTTCAGATCATTGTAATCGGAAAAGATATTTGATAGGATTTCAATCTGAAATTTGTTAAGACTTACTTTGTGACCTAACATTTGATCTGTCTTGGAGACTGTTCCGTGTGCGCTTGAGAAGAATGTGTGTTCTGCTGATGTTGGATGGAATGTTCTGTATATGTCTGTTATGTCTATTTGGTCTAAAGTGTCATTCAAGTCCATTATTTCCTTATTGATTTTCTGTTTGGATGATCTATCCATTGTTGAAAGTGGGGTATTGAAATCCCCTACTATTGCTACATTGCTCTGTGTTTTTGCCTTCTGATATGTTAATAATTTTTTAATATATTTGGGTGTTCCAATGTTGGGTACATATATGTTTATAAGTGTTGTGTCCTCTTGATGAATTGACCACTCTGTCGTTATATAGTGATCTTCTTTCTCTCTTGTTACAGCGTTCAAGTTAGTCTATTTTGTCTGGTATAAATATAGCTACCTCTGCCTTCTCTTTTGTTTTCTGTTTGCATGGAGTATCTTTTTCCATCCCTTCACTTTCAACTTATGAGCGTTCTTAAAGCTTAAGTAAATCTCTCTTAGGCAGCATTTACTGGGTCTTATATCTTTATATCCATTTAGCCACTCTATGTGATTTAATTGGAGAATTTAAACCATTTATATTCAGAGTAATTATTGATAGGCAAGGGCTCACTATCTCCATTTTGTTAATTGCTTTCTGGTTGTTTTGTAGTTCTTTGTTCCTTTCTTCCTGTCCTTGTGAGTTGATGGGTTTTTGTGTTGATATGCTTTGATTCTTTTCTCTTTATCGTTTGTGTATCTTTTAGAGGTTTTTGCTTTGTGATCACCATGAGACTTTCATAGTACATCTTACAGTTATAATGGTCTATTTTAAGCAAGCCCATGACAGCTTAACTTTAATTACATACGAAAAGTTCCACACTTTTACCTGCCCCCCCAACATTTTATGTTGTTGATGTCTCACTTTGCATCTATCTATAGTGTATCCATTAACAAAATAATTGGAACTGTTGTTATTTTTAACACATTTGTCTTTTAGCCTATATGCTAGAGTTCAAAGTGATTTACACACCACCACGGCAGTATTAAAAGAGAATTTCGAATGGGAGTATATATTTACTCCCATATTTACAGTGAATTTTATACTTTTAATATATTTTTATCTTAGTAATTGGTGTCCTTTCATTTCAGCTTGAAGGAACTCCCTTTGGTATTTCTTGTAAGTCCTGTCCAGTGGTGATGAATTCCCTCAGTTTTTGTTTGGGAAGTCTGCATCTTTCATCTGTGAAGGACAGCTTCGCTGGGTTAAGTGTTCCTGGTTGACAGGTTTTTCTTTGAGCACTCTGAATATATCATCCCACTCCCTCCTGGCCTGCAAGTTTTCTGCTCAAAGCCTTATCAGATTTCCTTGGATGTGAGGAGTCTTTTTTTCTCTTGCTGTTTTCAGAATTCTTTGTTTTTCTTTGACTTTTGAGATCTTGATTATAATGTGTCTTGGTGAAGATCTCTTTGAGTTGAATCAAAGGGGGTCTTATTGCTTCATCGACCTGGATGGCCATATCTCTCCCCAGATTTGGGAAGTTTGAGCCACTATTTCTTTAAATAAGTTTTCTGTCCCTTTCTTCTGGGGCTCCCGTAATGCGAATATTGTTTTATTTGATGGTGCCCCATACAGTAGTCCCCCCTTATCTGCCGTTTTGCTGTCTGCAGTTTTAGTCACTCATGGTCACCTGCGGTCTGGAAGCAGTGATCCTCCTTCTGATGTCTTGTCAGAAGGTCAGTAGTCACCTAATGCTACGTCACAATGCCTGTGTCATTCACCTCATTTCAGCTCATCACACAGGCGTTTTATCATCTCACATCACAAGAAGAGGAAGCGTGATAAGTACAATAGGATATTTTGAGAGAGAGGGACCACATTCACATAACTTTTATTGCAGTATGTTAGTATTCCTTGTGTCAGATGGAGTTTTTGTTAGATTTTGCTGAGACTAATGATGCCTGTTCTGATGAGATGATCTTAAACGTCAGGAGTACTTCTTTCTACTTTTTGATTTTTGTTGTGTTCTGTTGGCTTTAAGGTATTCAGTACTGCTCATTCTTGTAAGGAAAATGCTTGAGAAGCGAATGCCATTTAGTATTCCAGAAAATTAAAAATATTAGTAATATTTTAGACTTGTCAGTTTTTATTGTTTATTAGTACTGTGATATATACTATATATTACAATGATAGTAATATTTATTAATAATTATTTATTACTTACAAACAACCCTTTGTTTTTTCCTTAATCATTAACTGTGTTAATTTCTTTGCTTTCTACTTTTCACTTATGACACATTGGCATACTGGGTTTCTGCTGTATTATTTCAAATCCACAGTCTTTAGAACCAACTGAGGTATATACCAAAGCACCATATTTTGTCTGTATTTTACTTGTTTTGTATTCTTTTGGATAAAATACTTCAAAACATTTGCTGTGAAAAAGTCTTTCTGATGTGTCTTTTTTACCTAAAGATAGGCCTGTTTAACCTGCCTCCTCGGGACAAATTTCTACCTGGATTGGAATGAAAAACCGTAGAAGTCACTAACATGTTATCTATTAAAAGGGAGACGGTATCTTTGAAGACTTGTTTAAATGGTCATTTTTTAAAGGTAGGACCAGTTGACTCACTCTGTTTAGTACATCATCATGAATGTTATCCCCAAATTATCATGCAAAACCTAATAGTTTGGAGGAGAGGAAAAGAACTGGTAGTAAAGTTACTGAGAAGCGAAGGAAGTAGGATGGTCAAGATAGCAGTGCACGTTTGGTGTAGGCTACAGGTGGGATCACCAAATAAACCACCTGCCTCTTCTGTGAGGATGCCTGTGTGCACACAAAAGCCTGATAGGATCTGTTGTATTTGGAAGGGAGACTTTCAGTTTCTAAGCTGCTGTGGAGTATAAGCTTGACAGCAGGGACTGTGACTTCTACATCTTTGATTCCAACAGTGTGTGCTTCCAAAAATGTTCTGCATTTAGTTGAGTCCTGTGTTAATAAGTGAACGACAGCATTAAATATCCTTTTTTCTATTCTACTTAGAAGTTTTCTCTTTCTTCTGCACCATGAACCTGTCTTATTGCACTTTGCTTATTGCATTTTGCAGCTACTGCATTTTTTACAAATTGAAGGTTTCTGGCAATCTTGCCTCGAGCAAGTTTTTCACACCATTTTTCCAACAGCACTTGCTTACTTTGTGTCTGTATGTCACATTTTGGTAATTCTTGCAATATTTCAAACTTTTTCATTGTTATGGTGATCTGGGATCAGTGACCTTTGATGTTACTATGGTAGTATTTTGGGACACCACTAGCCACGCCCATATAAGACAGCGATCTTAGTAAATATTGTGTGTATTCTGACTGCCCCACTGATCAGTTATTCCCCTGTCTCTCTCCCTCTGCCCTGGCCTCCCTATTCCCTGAGACACAAGAATATTGAAATTAGGCTGAATGACAACCCTACAGTGGCCTTTAACTGTTCAGGTGAGAGGAAGAGTTGCACGTCTCTCACTTTAACCCAAAAGCTAGCAATGATTAAGCTTAGTGAGGAAGGCATGTTGAAAGCTGAGATAGGCCAACAGCTAGGCCTCTTGTGCCAAGCAGTTAGCTAAGTTGTGACTGCAAAGGAAAAGCTCCTGAAGGAAATTGAAAGTGCTACTTGAGTGAACACAAGAATGATAAGGAAGTGAAACAGCCTTATTGCTGATATGGAGAAAGTTTTAGTCGTCTGGATAGAAGATAAACCAACCACAACATTCCCTTAAGCCAAAACCTCATCCAGAGCAAAGCCCCAACTCTTCAATTCTGTAAAAGCTGAGAGGTGAGGAAGCTGCAGAAGAAAAGTTTGGAGCTGGCAGAGGTTGCTTTATGAGGTTTAAGGAAAGAAGCTATCTCCGTAACATAAAAGTGCAGGGTGAGGCAGCAAGTGCTGATGGAGAAGCTGCAGCAAGTTATCCAGAAGGTCTAGCTAAGGTAATTAGTGAAGGTGGCTACCCCAAACAGCATATCTTCAGTGTAGACAAAACAGCCTTATATTGGAAGAAGATGCCATCTAGGACTTCCATAACTATAGAGGAGAAGTCAGTGCCTGGCTTCAAAGCTTCAAGGGACAGGCTGACTTTTGTTAGGGGCTAATGCAGCTGATGACTTTAAGTTGAAGCCAATGCTCATTTACCATTTTGAAAGTACTAAGGCCCCTAAGAATTAGGCTAAATCTACTCTGCTGGTGCTCTGTGAGTGGAACAACAAAGCCTGAATGACAGGTTTGTAACATGGCCTTCTGAATATTTTAAACCCTCTGTTGAGAACTACTGCTCAGAAAAAGAGATTCAGAATATTACTGCTCATTGACAATGTGCCTGGTCAGCAAGAGCTCTGATGGAGACGTACAATGAGATGAATGTTGTTTTCATGTCTGCTATCATGACATCCATTCTGCAACTTATGGATCAAGGAGTAATTTCAACTTTGAAGTCATGATTTAATAAATACATTTCACAAGGCTATAACTGCCTTAGACAGCAATTCCTCTGATGGATCTGGGCAAAGTAAATTGAAAACCTGGGAAGGATTCACCATTCTAGACGCCATTTTAAGAACATTCACAAGGGGCCAGCCCAGTGGTATAGTGGTTAAGTTTGCATGCTTCACTTTGCAGCCCAAGGTTTGTAGGTTTGGATCCTGGGCACAGACCTACACACCACTCATCAGGCCATGCTGTGGCAGTGTCCCACATATAAAATAGAGGAAGATTGACACAGGTGTTAGCTCAGGGACAATCTTCCTCAAGCAAAAAGAGGAAGATTGGCAACACGTGTTAGCTCAGGGCCAATATTCCTCTCCAAAAAAAAAAAAAAAAAGAACATTCACCATTCATGGAAGAGGTCAAAATATTAACAGGAATTTGGAAGAAGTGGATTCCAACCCTCATGGATGACTGTGGGGTTCAAGATTTCAGTGATGCAAGTAACTACAGATGTGGAAAAAGCAAGAGAACTAGAATTAGAAGTGGAGCCTGGAGATGTCACTGAATTACTGCAATCTCATGATAAAACTTTAACGGATGAGGAGTTGCTTCATATGGATGAGCAAAGAAAGCAGTTCCTTGAGATGGAATCTACTTCTGGTGAAGATGCTGTGAAGACTGTTGAAGTGACAACACAGGGTTTAGAATATTACATAAGCTGAGTTGATAAAGCAGCAGCAGGGTTTCAGAGGATTAATTCCAATTTCGAAATAAGTTCTACTGTGGGTAAAATGTTATCAAACAGCATCGCGTGCTACAGAGATGTTGTGAAAGGACAAGTCAATCCATCTGGCAAACTTCATTGTTGTCTTATTTTTAAAAATTGCCACAGCCACCCCAGCCTTCAGCAGCCACCACCCTGATCAGTCAGCAGCCATCAATATCAAGGCAAGACCCTCCACCAGCAAAAAGATTACGATTTGTTGAAGGCTCAGATGATTTGCATTTTTGTCAATAAAGTATTTTTTAATTAAGGTATGTACATTGCTTTTTAGACATAATGCTATTGCACACTTGATAGACTACAGTATAATGTAAACATCACTTTTATAAGCACTGGGAGACCAAAAAGTTCATGTGACTTGCTTTATTGCGATATTCGTTTTACCGCAGTGATCTGGAACCGAGCCTGCAGAATCTCCCAGGTGTGCCTGTTTTTCAAATCGCCCTGCCTCCACAAACTTTCCAAAGCCCTTGGACTTGTTAATCTAGAGCAGAAGTTGTCATGCAACCACCCAGGGGCCGAATCTGGCCCACCACCTGTTTTTGTATGGCGTACAAATAAGTATAGTCTTTACATTTTTAAATGGTTGAAAAAAATCAAAAGAATAATATTTGGTAATGTGAAGAGTATATGATTATCCAATTTGTTTCTATAAATAAAAGTTTCGTTGGAACGCAGCTGCCATGCTCATTTGTTTGCATGTTATCTCTGGCTGCTTTCGTGCTACAATAGCAGAGTTGAGTAGTTGCAGCAGAGACCATGTGGCCAGCAAGGCCAAAAATAGTACTGTCTTGCCCTTTGCAGAAAAAGTTTGCCTACCCCTACCTGCTTGATCTAGAGCAATATAAAAGGTCCATTAGTAAGTAAGAAATTAACTGTGGTAACAGGATAGCCTAGAGCTGAATGTTAAGGTACAAGAAGAATTGCACCTAACAGTGGACTCCGGCAAAGCACTGTGGCCTGCAGAACAGGCGTTATCATCTCCATTTGATTTTTCTAAAGATTGGCACCAGAGCTAACATCGGTTGCCAATCTTTTTTTTTTTTCTCCTTCTTCTCCCCAAAGCCCCCTGGTACATAGTTGTATCTTCTAGTTGTAGGTCCTTCTGGTTGTGCTATGTGAGAGGCTCCCTCAGCATGGCTGGATGAGCAGTGCCATGTCTGCACCCAGGATCCGAACCGGAAAAAACCTGGGCAGCTGAAGCAGAGCCTGTGAACTTAACCACTCGCCACAGGGCCGGCCCCTATCACCTCCATTTTACAGATCAAAAAATTGAGGTGCAGAGAGGGTAACTTGGCAAAGTTTAAGTAGTGGGAGTTTCCAACTTGGGCAGTCTGCTTGACCCTCTGCACTTTATCCCTTTGCTGTGTTGCCTCCCCTTACCGACGTCAGCTCGTTTGATGTTCTAAGAAGAGGTCAGTTGTCCTGCATACTATGAACATCTTCCTGCTGCGGTTTAAACTAGGCGTTTTCAATGTCTGATTGTACTAAACGTTACATATCAGGAAATAACTCAGTGGTCATTCTTTGAGTGAAACAAACATATGACATACTGTTAACCTCAAAGGTAACAAAGTCGCAAGGCTTGTGGGCATGGGGGTCAGTGGGGAAGGAAAAGGATGTATGTTTAAAGTTTTCCCCAGTGTCCTCGAGGCGAGGACTGTAATGAGTCTGCGATGAGGCCTAGAGGTCAGACGGCTTCAGCTTGGCGGCTGAGAGGTGGAGGTAATTGTGTTTTATGGATCTTGCCTCAAGACTTGAGTAAGAGGCTGATGATTCTGACGCTTTAAGCTAGATCTCCTTTTGTACTTCGAAATGAGTGTTCTCAAGAGAAATTTCTTTAGGGTGAATACTGATAAATCATTGTGGAGTCATGTAGTACGATCAATAACAAGTTTAGAATACTAATCCTTTCCCCCCCCCCGCCATTGAGCAAGAGAACAATAGGAGAAAGCCTATGGTTTTCTGCATAGTTGGTGCCAGAGGAGTTGAAGAATGAAGCTTCCCCTTCATGTGTCCATTCTTGCTTGCTGGCCCTGCTCCTTCAAACAGAAACCTGCTTTCCCTTTGGCTGTGCTGTTGTCAGTGGGACCATGACTGGCACAGGCACATAAGCTTGAAACCTTGGAATTACTAGTGGTCCCCCCTCCCCTGTTGGCACGACATCCTTTGATTATTTTCCAGTGACAGTATCCCTACCCAAGTTGGCTTCCATCCTAGCTACCCAGATTACTGCTAAAATTTAACTGACTCTTCTCTCTCTTCTATACACTACTGTCATAAAAAAAGCTTCCTGAAATGTTGCACATTTATCTCAGGAAACTTCACATTTCTTGTAGGAGAAAACACAGCTCTCTGTTGGCATTTAAAAGCCTCCACAGTCTGGTTTGTAGTTACCTTCCAGCTCTTACAGCAGCCATCTGCTCTGGACCAGTCACTGTGCCTCTCACCGCCATACCTGCATCACCTCCTACACCTCCTACTTCCGTCCCTGGCCAATGAGCCGTCAATCTGGTTCTCTTGATTCTGTTTTTTTTAAGGCCACTTTGATTGTAGCCTTCTCCTTCCCAAACTACCCTGACCTTTGCAACAACTCCCTCTCTTTGTTCCTTACACTTTTCTTGTACCCTTAATTTGTGCTATACAGATTTGTATTTATCTCAAGTTTTTTTCTGTTTCTCCAACGAAATTGTAAATTGTTCCAGTGCAGGTTTTTCCATGTTGTATCCCCAGAATCTAATACATAAGGGGTGCTCAGTTAAAAATAATTAGTGGTGTGAAAATACATTCCATGAGATCAGTACCTTTTCCTGAAATTGCGAGGAGTAGAGAGCCTAAGTCTTGACTACTGTCTGATGAAGAAGAACTTGCTGCTTGGGCAGAGTTATAAATATGAGCTGTTCCCTTGCCTGTTACTATGCACCATAAATAAATTTTTAGAGACTCTGTCTCAAGAGCAGAAATGTTTAATCCCTGTCTGTGCTTGGCTTTCCTCTAGGTGCCAGGAAGAGCAAACAAATGTTAAGCTTTACTTCCTACTTGTTCCGTCTATGCACTGCTGATAAAAAAACCGCTCCAACTATATTTGGCCTTGAAAAGGTCGTTGTTTACCTTTCCTCTGTCTAGAGCAGTGATTTTCAAACTTCTTTGCACAAGTACTCCCTGTTTTTAAAAAACAGTTTTAAGAGGAAACTGTTTTCTTTTGCACATTTAAAGCAGTTCCTAAGTTTAAATATTGACAAAGGATCAATTTCCAGCACAGTATAAATGTTGACATTTTAAAACAAAATGTTCATCACTCTTTCAGATACATCCAGTGGAGGCCAAATACCATAGAAATTTAATACCATCAACCATATAGAAAATACATAAAGATATTTAAAAATTTAGGCCTTTCCTTTTTCTCCTTGCACTTGTAGTTGCATTGCAATTTGCCCACAAGATTTTATCCTAATGTAATACGGAAAACCCCCGCCGTAATGCACAGATGGGACCGAAGAAGTTGAGTTGTGAAAATGTGGGATCATATTATTGTGATAATAATGAAAAAGAAAGTATGCTTTAGTCTGTACTGTCATACATAGGACAACAATAAAGGTAGTGAAACTTGTACAAACTGACCACTAACTGAGGAAGTCCCCATCCATCACAAGGCAATCACTTCCTGACTGCCCCACCCCCCCATGCCTTCCCCAGAGAAGCTTAGTAGGTTTGGGAATGGGGACTGGGCTGGAGGGTGGGGGCCAATTCCATTAGATCAGATTTTCATATTCCTGGAGTTGGTTGTCATAGAATTTTACTATATATTTTTACCCCCAAAAGTCTTATTGATCACACTATGACACATCTTTGCAATAAAAATAAGTATAGGCATTTAAAATTTTTAAGTTCCTGCGACCTCAAGGCTGTGCTAAATTTCTTCTATATTAAGTTAAAATTACTTTAGGTAATTGATCAAAATATGAATATATTTAAAAATTTGATACAGTCATGTGTTGCTTAACGATGGGGATATGCTCTGAGAAATGTGTCTCATTAGGCAATTTCCTCGTGCGAACATCATAGAGTGTGCTTGCACAAACCTAGATGGAGTAGTCTATTACACGCCTAGACTACATGGTACTCATCTTATGGGACCACCATCATATATGCAGTCCATCGTTAACGAAACGTCTTTATGCAGTGCATGACTGTACTTATTAAATGAAATTTAAAATTTTTGGAAGTCCTCGTTTAATGAGATTAATCTTTCTGATGAGTTTATGTATCCTTGGATAAATATAGCATTGCTAGAGTGAAAGCAGGTTCAGCATCAATTCTATTTCTATGTTTCATTTCTATGTAAATGCTGAAAAACAGCCCCTAAATAAAAAGATGGGAATAAGACTAGCTTTATTAAAACAATTTTACTCAATTCTTTAAATTCCATGCCTAAAATCACACCATGTTTTTAATCATCCTTAATCTGCCAACATGATTAGTGTATTGTTCATTTTTTGTTGAAAACAGAATTGGTAGCTGCCTGACTTTTTAGAAGAGTTTGTTATGTAGAATTATTCACTCTCAAATTTGGGGATGGAAACCCAAAGGGCTTTACCAAAACTATCAAATGATTATCAACTTTACTGTTACTTTTTCACATAGAAAAACTTCATTTAATCCAGTATATTTAATCCAGTTGGACAATCCAGCCTGTAACTTTCAAAACACCTTTTCAGATTTTTTTTTTTTAAAGATTGGCACCTGGGCTAACAACTGTTGCCAATCTTCTTTTTTTTTTTTCTGCTTTATCTCCCGAGCCCCCCTCCCCCCCCCCATACACAGTTGTATACCTTAGTTGCAGGTCCTTCTAGTTGTGGGATGTGGGACACCGCCTCAATGTGTGTGACTTCACGAGCGGTGCCATGTCTGTACCCAGGATCCGAACCCTGGGCCGCTGCAGCGGAGCTCGTGAACTTAACCATTCAGCCAAGGAGCCGGCCCCTCAGATATATTTTTGATACAAATAGTGCTTTAAATATATTTTCATCATAATATGTATTTCATTAAATATATAATTCATCAAAACCTTGGACCTGCAGATTTAATCATTCAATTTATGGTAAATATCCACCTATATAATGAAAATAAATAAAATACCCACTCTCTCATCATTAAATCAAATAACTAAATCAGACTTCCTTTCTGTCAGAAAATGACTGACTTGAAAATTCAAATATTCTGGTAATGAATTTTGAAGGATATCATAAAAATCATTAAGAACACCAGAGAACACCTCTTGTAAGAGATTACTAAAAGGAGTCAAGGTTTAAAATAATAGATTTAACAATTTTCTTAAAAACAAGATAAATCAATATACTATTTCTCATCATTTAACTTGAAGAAGTCATAGTCCTCTGTAAGCTAAAATTGTAAGTTACTTAGGAAGCAAGTAGGTTGATAAGGCAAGATATTCTTTCAATAAAGGTGTGTGCATATATTGAAATAGTGTTTGGCTTTAGGTAGAGTTAGGAATCAAATAAAAAGTAACATTAATTTTATTAGATAGGATCAGAATTTTCCTATAGAGTGTTATAGACTGCTAAAAACTAACAAGTGTGGCAGCTGGAATCTAATTTATTTTCTGTTAATAGATGGTAGGAAATATCAACCATTTCCTAAGATTAAATAAGGATTTGACTGTATTTGGCATAAGTATTTCATGATCTGATCATGAAAAGTTTTCTCTGTAGATTTATTCAGTGTCTTATGAAAATTCAGGGCATCATGAAAATTCTAGTAGTCCTGAAGAATATTCCAAGTTACAGTTAAAATAATCAGCATCACTAAACTGCTCTTGTTTTGACTGTTCAAAGGTACTTTTCTTTCCAGTCAAGATTGTTCTAAGGATGGGTATTTTAAATAGTGGAAAAAATTACTTATGAGAAAAGCTGTTTGTAGCATTCAATATTTCTCACAGGTCTTTGCTGCTTTGCTGGTGGAGCTCCCATCACGAGTCATGTATTTCTTCCTTGGCAAGGATCTGGAGATGGAAGTGGCCCGTTTGTTAAATAAAAATCATTTCTCCCACTGTACCCCACTTTACCACATATCCAAATTTTGATCATCCTAACGATTTCCCAAATACCCCATCTCTAAATCTCCCTTAACAGAAATACAGAACAGGGAAATCAGGAAGCCCCAGGACTGACGCTTGTGTACCCTCTAGACTTTAATGCCTCAGAGCAGTGCAACCCAGCCTGAGTTGGGGAGGTGAGTGGTGTGCCTTTGGTTTGTAGAATGGAAGAAATATTGTGGATGCGGTGTTTTGGTGCTTTACAGATTGCTCGGTTTGAAGGAATGGTATGTATGAAAGGTGTGAATGTAGAGGAAGATTCCTTTAAAATTATGCCTTGGAAGATTTTGAGGTACCTTCATAGGATAGGCATACCCTATATGAAGACCTCTGGTCCAGAGTATTGACAATTTCTGTCCTTATTTCTGTATGTTCATAAAATGTTTTCATCAGCGATGTTGTGCTCTTTTGAGTTCCATTTAATAAAAGTTCTTATTTAGGACTTCCTTAGTGGGCACCGAGAAAACTGGGTTAATCTTTTGTAGGGGAAGTCTAAAGCAAACTAACCTGCCCCTGGCCCCTCCATGTCATAAAGCTTATCCATCAACCAGCCAACACTGAGCCTTTTGAATTGCCTTTATCTGATAATGTCAAGAACACCTGGGTTAGCATGCCTCCCGGCTCCCTCAGTCTAGTGCTTGCTCCCTCATCCTGAGCCGTGGGGACAGCGCACGCACACCAGGTGAAATGTTCTGGAACAGTTTTCGGTACCGACAGCTGAAACCCAGTCACTCGCTCTGCTGAGTGTTTCGGCGATTACACGGCACTCCGGCTAGCTCGCTTAAAATGTCTAAAGCGTACACAGGGAACAATGACCATAACTTTTGTTTGTTGTGTGTGTACGTGAGAAAAACGTGGGAACTCCAAACAATAACTTAATGATGATTCAGGAAATTCAGGAAAGACAGGTAAAATATAGTAAATAGACCTGAAGTCATAAAACATGCATTCAATTTTCCATTCCTTCTACGGGCAACTTCCTTGTGCTCTCCCCATTAGTGTTTGGGGAAGAGAGAAGGAAGGGGAGTTTTTAAAAATTAGATGTGGTAAAGTTCCAACTTAGCAATTTAAAACATTCTCAGTCATTTTGGGGTCAAATATATGGATTAATGTCTGCTCAGTAAGGATCTTATGCTGTCTTAGATACCATGGTTCTTTTTCTTGAGAAAATTTATTAACCCATTCAAAGACCGCAGTCTACTGCAACATTTTTTATGGCCTTGCTAAGTAAAGTCATTTATTCCAAGGCTCTATTTGACTGTCAGGTTTGGGAAGAAAATTTACTACTTCTGTTCAAGGTGGAAGGGAATAGAATAAGAGAAGCATTAGGAATTTCTCAAGGCCAAGAGGAAGGACTCAGGGACTGTGTGTCTCCCTCGGCTCACGTCCTTGGTCCTCACCTTGCTTTATTTTCTCCCTGTGACACACAAGATTTCATCACCTCCCTGAAAAAGATCCCAACAATCTGTTGCCCTGACCTCTATTTTGAGTTCCAGAAGTTCTTCTCAACCCCTTACTGGATATTTGATGAGTGTCACCAACATCTTAACCTTAATATATTAAGAAACAAACACGTGTTTATCCCCCTGCCCAGACTATATTTCTGTCATCTGCTCATCACTCACATTCAAAATCTGTGGCAAAGCTGCTGGCTCCCTATTCTTTATTCTTTGGGGATGCTTCATTTGTCGCACTGCAGACGAGCCGTGGCTGTCTGCCCTTGGAGGAAGGCTAGATGTGATTGCCCTTTGCATCTAGCATGAAAAGTTTGCTAACAAAGCTGGAGGAAAGTGCTATGCCCTCAGGAGACGAAACCTGAGCCGGCTTGAATCAACCCTTTCCTCTCTTGCTCCCAAATGTGGGGTCATATATCGGCCTGGTGCATCTGTCATCTCTGGAAGGCTCTGGACTAGTTTACTGTAGCCACCAGAGAGCAAAGTTTGGCTATTGTCTCCTAGCAGTCTAGGCTTCCTCGCTTCCGTTGGAATAGGCGGGGTTTGACTGTACTCTTATGTCTAAGTGCATCTCTTTAGGTTGAGAACCATGCTTGAGCGTAGAGGGGGTGCATAATTCTGATTTAGCTTTAAAATTTTCTTTCTACTTTCCCACTTAAATTGATGCAAACCATTTCTGACATCCCCTAGAACTCTTGTGTCTTCTTAAAAATCCCTCCTTTAAGACAGGTGGTGGATGTTTTCTTGTGTAGGCTGTCAGATATGGAGATGGTGTATTTGAGAGTGCCCTCCCCAAGTGCCCAGTTTCAGGCCTGGCTTGTATGACTCTTTTGTGACTCAGTTATGAATACTCTGAGAGCTGAGGCTGGCCCCATCACCCTGTCTTGACACAGTGTCTTGCACATTCTCAGACCCTACCATGTACAGGCCACACCTAAAACCAACAGCACATACAATAGGGTTCCTTGGAGTTCAGGAATGTCTTATGGAAAATGAGGACAATAGTGGCAAAATCTTTTCCTCTGTCATGCTAAGTAGGTAAGATGCGATAAGGCTCACGCTCACATTCTGTTGGAAACTTAAGCAAATACTTCTAGAAAATATTCCATACTTGATAACCAATAAGAGGAGGTTAGGCACTTTTTATTAATTCATACCCTCGTAAGTATATTGTTTGTATTCAGCTAATAGACACTTATTGACTATTTCATTCTAACTGAGGAAATAAGGCATACACAGGGAGAGAGAGATAACAGTGTAAAGAAAATTTTGAAAGGGGCCTAAAGAGCAGCCTAGTGTTTGACAGCATAAGGGTTAGGAGCCACATCTGGGTTTTGATCTTCGTTCTGATGCTGTGGTGTGGCCTAGGCAGGTTACTTAACCTTTCTGACTCCCAGGTTTCCCTCTAACACCTTCTTTGTCGGCTTGTTGTAGGAGTTAAGGGAAGTAATATGTGAATCATGCCTAGTGAACTACGGCTGAGTTAGCTAGAATATCATAGAGTAGAACACAAATAAAACATCTTCAAAATTCATCATGATACCAAGGGTGTCCTAATTAGCATGCATGCTGGATGTAGGGCCACAGGTCTAGGGCTCCTTAAGTTTTCCATGGTTAAGTATTGAGATTGTTGGCAAAAGTGAAATGGCTTTGGCTGTGGGAATAAGGGGGTTGTGAGGGACAGAAGGGAAGCCGGGGACCAGATTCGCAGACTCTCACTACATCAATTCAGTAGAAGGACAGGTCACGCCAGTCCCCATACAAGCTGATTCAGCTAACAAAATGCCAACCACCCATCATCAAGGAGAGGTGATGGGGAAGTCAAATGATTACAATCCATGGTGTGATCAAGGTATACGGAGGATGCTACAGGAGCAGAAGCAAAGATTAATGGACTAGGGAGCCAGAGAAGGCTTCCTCTAAGTGGGAACACAAGTTAAGTCCTAAAGAACAAACCAGTAGATGCTAGAAAGAGAAGAGGTAATAGTTTCCCAAGCAGCAGAAACGGCATGTGGAAGAAATAAAAGCATGGGAACATAAGACGCAACTTGGTTCCTTATGATGGTATTTTCCCAGTGGAGTTCTATTTGTCTCCATATGAAGACCGAGATTATAAACCTGTTGTTGACCGTCACGTTGACCCGCATCCCTGCATCATCTGCTTGGCTAACACTGAGCCACATTTCACCTGGTGAGAACTGTTGTTGAATTCTTGTCTCAAAAGTCCAGACCTTGAAGCCTTTAAGCATAATGCTATTAGATCCAGCTCTGAGCTGGCTTCTCAGATTTCTGCCAGACTGGTTCTGCAGCAAGTGCTCTGCCAGGCAGGGAGTTCCCCATCGCACTCATGTACATTTGCACTGAAATGAATTGCTCACTCTGGCCCTATAGTCATAGCCTCTGCAAATAGTAGTCAGCTTAAAAGGCGTCTCTCGTTAGACCTTAGTAGAAAGATTAATGGACACCAAAGACTTCGGTTTCAGTGGCTCTCAAATCTAATTTATCATCAGAATTGCTTGAGGAATTTTTAATATGGAGTCTCGGGCCCTCCTCCTAGAGATTCTAAGGTGGAGCCTGGGTCTGTATTTAAAAAAAAAATCTCCACAAGTGATTAATCATCAGCCAGCCTGGGAAGTTTGGTTGAGCAGAGAGTCGCTGGCCTATCTGTCCGGTGACCATCGCTGATGGAATCTGACCGACCAGGTTCCTTTCTTCTGAGAGTTGATGCCAAAAGACACCAGTCGTTTGGAGCACATCCCTGGAGAGGCAGTGATGGGAGCTCCCTCTGAGTGACAGCAGCGTTTCTCCCCGTAGACAGAGGCAGTAAAAGCCAGTTGGCAGAGAGAGAAAAGCAGCACACAGCCGAGCTGCAGAGATGGGGCACGGCAGAGGTGTCTTGGCAGCCTTCCAGCTCCCGGTTCCTTCCTGCAGCCTGGCCACACTCCTGGCTTTGCTTCCTTGAGATGTTCCTTTCTCCTTGTAATAAACTCCCCTCTATGGCTCAAGCCAGCACAAACTGGTTTCTGTTACTTGCGATTCAAGAGCCCAGCTACCATGAGTCTAAGGAAAAGCTTCTCTAAAGAATAATCCAGGCAGGCATTTGAAACACACCATGGTATGAACTATCAACTTTCTTCCCAAACAAGTCTGGAAATAGGCTCAGGGGAGGAAAAAACAAAACGCTCTTACTATTGAGTAGTTTATTCAGCCGTTAACTTGGTACAAGGAATACCCCTTTATGAAAAAAAGACAGAGAGACGCTGTATTGATTGCAAGAAATGAAAGGAAACAGAGGAAGCCACACGCAAACAAGCAGGGCTCAGCTGGGCCTCCCCGAGGGAGAAGGGGCTACAGCCAATTTTGTGGCACAGATGATTTCTGAGGCACAGCCAACCTCAGTCACACGGATCCCAATCTGTGCCTTCTGCCTCACCCTCTCTGGATCAGCCTGGGGCTGGCAGAGGTCTCTGAACTGGGCTGAGATTTTTGACCGGTTGGGTTGAAACAATCAACACTGCCCAGAAACAAAGAGAGCACAGCTGTTCTCAGATGGGAACACAGGCAGCTACTCTTTCCAGAAGGGAGCGATCCTCGCCAAGCCAGGATGCCTTCAGGGTCTTCCTGCGCAGGGCACTTAAATAACTCCTACTCTGGAACAGGAAACGCATTCAAGCCTCCTCGTCACCACCACACACCTAAAACCCAGAGACTTCATCCCACGGGGACTGGGAATTTACAGCAGCGTCTTCGGCGGGTCGATGAACTCAGTTAGTGGCTGTTGACTCCACTAATAAGCCTCAGGCCACAGAGGCCACTTGGGCCAAGCAGCCCTGCTCTGCTGTGTCCTGTGGCCACAGAGCGGCCCCTGAGCCCAGCCAGCTGGATGCCTGCCACTGGGAGAGAGACTGGAAAAGGAGCACAGCAGTTGTGAGGCAGAAAAAGCCACCCCAGACTAAAATTGGGCCTGTAATGTCATTATGTCCCATACTAGTGGTCTTCAAAGTATTTCCCAGAGCCCCTGAGGGTTCTGCAGAGCACCCTGGGAAAGGAGAGCGGGGTCTGAGTCTCTCCTGACCCCTGCCTTCCAACAGGGCAGTTCCGCCTTCATCTATTTATTCCTTGGGCTTTTCATCATTCTGTGTGCAGAAGAGATTCGTAACTCATGATACAAGAAATGCCTATTGAGTGTGTGGGAGCCTGAGTGCATGCAGGCCCACGCACGCCAGACGCTGTGCGAGGTGTGTCAGGTGCCTCAGCTCGATTCCTTCAAACAAGTCCAAGAGGGAGGTTCTATTACTATCTCCAGAGTACAGTTGAGGAAACAAAAGTCAGGTGTCTTGGCCAAGGTCACAAGCCAGTATGTGGGAAAGCTGGGATCTGAGTCCAGCTCCCTCTGGCTCTGGAGCCCTGCCTGTTATTAGCCTCCAGGAAGGACCACAGGGAATTTCACTAAAGGGATCCTTCTCAACCTTGCCTGCACCTCGGGATCGCCTAGGAAGCTGTAAAGATTGCAGATGCCAGGCGCTCGCCTCCGGAGATCCTGGTTTAATGGATCTGGGCAGCAGCCTGGGCATACAGATTAGCTTTCTAAAGATTGAGAATCACTGCGTTAGAGAAACAGTGATAGGAATTCAATAATTAAAATGACCTGTCAACACTGATTTGAGGGTGTCAAAGATAGGAATTTCCGTCATGGCAAATTACTCAACTGATGGTATAAAAAGTGTCCTTTAAGAAAGAGAAAGAAATGCAGCAAAACTCTTCCTACAGCTCTAGTGCGAGGTGATGAAGACTTTCTTTCCTCCTCTTCCTCGGCTCAGCTATGAACCTGAGTGCATATGGCGGGCACTTACTCAGTGGGGCTGACACAGAGAACAGCTAACACACAGAGGAGGTGGGGAAGGACAGCCCACACCTGTGATGCATCTTTCATGTACCCAGTCCAGGACCGGGATACGGTGAGGCAAGTGAGGCTTCAGGCACAAAATTTAAGGAGACTC
Source organism: Equus caballus (assembly GCF_041296265.1). NCBI lineage: Eukaryota > Metazoa > Chordata > Mammalia > Perissodactyla > Equidae > Equus > Equus caballus. Next base: position 33,205,476 of record NC_091710.1, on the reverse strand, counting down.
AGAAACAAAAAACCCAAAAACAACTCTGTCGCTGGGATGAATAATGTTTTAGTGCCATGTTTTAAAAAGTAAAAATTAATGCAAAACACGTCCAAAGTGACCAAGAATTTAAATACAGTCAGGATCCGACAGGCTGGGACTGGGTGAGGGGATGGAGTGAGTGGTACCAAGTGAAGAGTTGACTCTCTTGCCTTTATTTAAAATGTATTTTTTTTTGCGTTAATTTCGATTTTTAAAGATATTGCATTAAAGTGTTATTTTTCTTAAATTTTGTGCCCCAACATGAGTTCCAGTAAACATTCCTGCCAGGGGAGTCAACGACTTCTTTTTTGGTTTGTTCAGATGCTTCTGAATTGAGGGAGGGAAATATCACAAAAGCATCAGAGTGCTAGCCTCCCAGAAGGCTGATGGGATTTCCTGCAGCAAAGAAGACTTCAGCAGAGAAACAGCTAGTTGCTCAGAGCCAGCAGGTGAGGAGAGGGGGAGTGGAAAGCCGTGCACAGAGAAGGGGAAGCTGAGGGCAGGACCGGCAGCCCATGGCGCTGAGGGCAGCCTTGCAGTTCCTATCTCTGTTGATTCACTGGGCTGGCATGAGTTCTAGACCTCAACACAGAACTCTGTCATACAGGACGCTGTTACCTTGGTTTAAATGAACCTGTTTAATCTTCAGTTCCCTTATCTGTAAAATAGAGCTGCTAATATATATCCCTCCCAGGGATGTTTTAAGGCTAGAGGAGGTAATATATTTAAAGCACTTTGCACACTGGTGTATTCTAAGTGCTAAAAGCATTTATTATTATATGACTATTCCATTTTCTAAGTCTGTTCTAGAAGCTCTACCTTCTCATCTCAGTCCACTTCTGGAACATTTCACTGCTCACTGAGAACTCACCAGAGGGTAGACCCAATCAGTCAGTTGTGTTGTTTATTAATAAATCTGAGATGTTGTCACTAAAGTGGGTCAGGATGAGAGAAGGAACAGAGAAGCCTGGATTCTAGTCTCAGGCTAAGACTTGTTAGCTGTGAACGTAGGTAAATCCCTTCACATCTCTGGACCTTCTTTATTTCTTCCTTATAAAAGGAGGATAATAATAGTTTCTTTCCTGTTGTCCTCCTGTTGTGGGGATCAAAGAGATAATAGTGCAAAAGTGACTCAGTTGCGCTCTCAGATGGAAATACGCTTAAAGGTGTAATTCTTTAAGTGGGCTCATTTCTTTGTCTGGGCTGCCTCACCTGGTGCTCACACTGAACTTCAGTAATCCTTGAAGTAGTTTCTTTATTCAGGACTTTAAAATGAGAGCAGAAAGGAATAATTGAGAATAACAAAACTCGGACTATGGAATGAATGACATATTCTTTGCTAAATTCTTAAGTGGGGAGAACAGACCTCAGGTCTGGTGTTAACTATATTACTTTCCTCTAGGGAATTGGGGGTACTTTTAAGAAGCACGATGAGGGGAAATGTCTTCCTCCTCATCCTGCCTATGACTACTTCTTTGTTGTCCTGAGTTTGTATATTTTGGTCTTCTCAAGTGTCCCATGTGGTTTACACCTTCTCCAGGAGTGTGTGTTTGAAGGATCCCTTCTTTTTCTCAAAGCTCACACACTAATTCATGAGAATTTTCAGTCCTTTTGTCTATAATTGTTTATAATTCAAACTTTAAATGCAGAGTCATTTTCCAGCCATGGTTAGAGAGTGAGTGTAGCGTAATGATGGAGAGCGTGGCCTCGGATGCCATGCTATGCCACTAAATAAGTGGCCTTCCTCTGTTCAGTAGGGGAATGGCAGCCCTGATCTCATAGGGTTGCAGTGAGAAATAAAACAATTAAAGTTATAAAGCACTTAAAATAGTGCCTCGTGGATAGTAACCACTCAATAAATGTTCGCCATTATTGTATTGACCCCTGTTTGTGTTAGCTGTCACACTGATCTGTGCACTTCTGAAACTTGAAGCTTGTTCTATGAAGCACTTTCTGTGAATTTCAGCTGTTGCTCCCGATTACACTTTCTGGCAAGGTTTTCATTTCTCTTTTTCTTTGCTTTCTTCCTCTCTTCACAGTGGCAATGGGAAGAATTATATAGACTGACTACTTCCAGGAAGTCTTTCCCTCTTGGCTCATAACATTAAGCATCTCTCCTCTTTGCCCTGGTCCACACACTGGTGGCAGCCACTGACACTTCTGTCATCCAGCAGTCCTATATCCATATGGATGGTCTGCAGTAGCGTTTTGTAAATTATGAAGAGTAAAGTTCTAATAAAAGAGTTGACATCTGATTGGTATCTTAATGTTCAGTTATTTGTGTTATTTATTGAAGCTAAATGGTTTTCACAAAAAACCAAAATAATTAGCAGTCATATCTAAAAACAATTCTAAGTTGTATTTGATAAGTAGAGAACTAGAAGTTGCTGTAAAGTTCTGGTACATCAGAACACGCACATTTTGGACTACCCGATGACAGGATAGTCAAGTTAGAAGTGTGACATCATCACTGATGTGGAAAACAGGTTTATCCACAAACATTTATTGAGCACCTGCTGTCTGCTAGCTCCTGTTGGAGGCTCTTGGGGATACAAACAGGAATAGGTCTTGCCCCGGGATTTTGCATCTGAATGCTTAGACGTGCTGTAGTCAACGATGTGGCTTGTTCTTCAGTATAGCATCACAGCAACCGATTTCATGCTGATTTATGAAATTAGACAATAATAATCTAGGATCCTTATTGTCTTCTTTTCAAAGGCTGTTGCTCAAGTAGTGGTAGATAAAACTCTATCGATGATTACCACAAATACGTATTTGACGACTGTAATTATTAATTGAAACAGAATATTAAAATAAAAATCCAGCAAATAAGAAGATGTGATATAAAATAAGAATTGATAAACATTCCTGTGCTAATTTATTTTAAAATGACTTTGTTTATTTTAAAAGGAATATGTGTTAATGAGATATATATATGTATATGTATTTATCAACATATACATATATGAAATCACTTATTATCCCATTACTCAAAGCTTGTTAGCATCCAATTTCTGTTTTGAGTTGAAAGTAAGTATTTACCATTTAAGAAACGACAAAGCATTTTATCATATGATCTCCTATGATCTTTGCAACAGCTCTGAGGTGGGCAGTCCATATTGTAAATGGAAACTTCGCCTCTGAAAGGTTGAGGCTTGGCCAAGCTCACAGAGTTGGCAAGTGGAAGAACCAGGATTTATACTGGAGTTTTAACTTCGAACTCAGCATTCGTGACAGACACAGAAGACTAGATAGTGTGATTTTTTTTATTTGAAGTTCTAGAAGAGTCAAAACTAATCTGTGGGAATAGATGTCAGACCAGTGGTTGCCCAGGTGGTGGGGGCAGGGAGGTGCTGGGGAATGACTAGAAAGGGACATGAGGAATTTCTGGGATAGTGGAAATGTTCTAAACTTGATTTGGGTGTTGGTTACACAGATGTAGGCATTGGTCAAAACTCATTGAACTCTACACCAAGGATCTGTGCATACCACTGCACGTAAATTACACCTCAGTTTTAAAAATCGTTCTTCTACTTTGAATGATAGAATATTAAATATGGAAAATGGGAAATGCTGCAATGTCCTAATAATGTAAAAATATTAAATTATTTAATTTCTTAAAATGTAAGCTATTTTAATCATCTAAGCAGACATCTTCCCTTTCCTTGCATATTAATTTCCTGTTACTGCTGTAACAAATTACCACGCTCTTATTGGCTTAAAAGAACACAAATATATCATCTCATGGTTCTGGAAAAGAGAAAAATGGGTGTTGCTGGGCTAATTTCAGGGTGTTGGCAGAGCTGTGTTCCTTCTGGAGGTTCCACAGGAGAATCTATTTCCGTGGTTCAAAGAGAGGATTTCCAAATGACCCATAACCATGTGAGAGGTGCTCAGCCACATTCATAACCAAAGTAAAGTGAAATAAAAAGCCACAGTGTCTATCAACAGTAAAATAGATAAATTGTGATCTGGTCATATAAGGACATATTATATAGATATGAAAATGAATGAACTGCAAATATAAACAATAACAAGGATTGTGTATGTACTCAGGTATGATACTGACTGAAATTAGCCAGTCACAAAAGTTTACATAGTACGTGATTCCATTTAGATAAAGTTAAAAGAAAAAAATGCAACACTGAACCACAGCGTTGAGCGACATCCTCTTAGATAGGAGGAACGTAAAGAGAAGCGAAGCAGTCAGAATAATCAGGGAGGGGTTGTGGAGAGGGATGCGTGGTATTCGGGAGGAGGCCTTTTGGGATGCTGGCAATTCCTGTTTATTGACCTGGGTGGTGGTTAGATGGATATATATCTTGAGATAATCATTGTGCTGTACATTTTTGTTTTGTACACTCCTTTGGATGCTCTACTTCAAAATTAAAAAGTTAAAGAAACACCACCAAGATGGTTCAAGACAAAAAGGGAAATCAGGACTCGTTAGCAGGCATCCAAGAACCTCGGGTGATATTGGAACAATTAAGCACTCAATTTAACTTATGGTTCACAGGGACCAATGCTAAGAGGAAAACGTGTGCTGAATAGTTCATACTGTCTGATAAGAATAAGCACACGTTTGCTGGAGAGACAAATACTTCTCTGGCTCTAAATTTTGGGCAGAATATTATGCTCATTATATAAGAAGTGAGGACAATGTGTTCGGTGGCAGATTTCCTGAAGACCACAGAATGTTCCTTAAATGGCCATTTCTTATCTGAATTCTTCACAAAAGCTGAGAGCAAGACATTAAATCAAAACGTGGTGAAGGCATTTCTGAGGGAATCTAAGTTGACACAGTCCTGTGGTTTTCTAGGGCAAGGACACACCAGGGGTGCGGGAGCTCTAAAAAATTCCAGCTGTTTCTTGAATGCAACATTTCATCTTCTCTTGTACGGACCCTCACAGAGAAGTGGCTGTACGCATCAGGGCCCCAGGCCCGCTCAGTCTCCTTAGACTCTTATTCTAGCCCTGATTTCCCCCCATGGCTCTGTTGGCTCTGTTCCTTGACCTTGACCTTGACCACAGCTCTTCTCCTGCTGAGCATGCCTGACTCCCCAGCTTAGGGTTGAGGCTACAAAGAATTCCTAAAAGTGGCTGGCTTTGCATACTTAATGAATGCAATGGATTCAACATCTTATGTCTCTCCCCATTCTCCAAGGCAGGCATCCCTCGGCCCCCAACCCTGCAGCACAGAGGAATGATTGAAAGCATGGGCTTTGGGTTCAGACTCTCTGAGTTTGAATCCTGACTCTACCACTTAACAGGCATATTTTGTCTCTCATTTCTCCATCTGTAAAATGGAGATAATTACACTACTTTCCTCAAATATAGGTTAAAACATGTAATGTGGGGAGACGATATAGCACCATGTTGAAAGCACAAACTCGGGAACCAGACTGCCTGGTTCACATCCCAGCTCTGCCAATTACTAGCCATGTGATCTTGGACAAGTTTCTTAGGTCTTCATGCCTTGCTGGCTCACCTGTAATCTAACATAGCACCTGCTTAAGGGTTGTTGTGAGGATTCAATGGTTAATATCTATAAAGCACCTAAAATAGGGCACATACTGAGTGTTTTATAAGTGTTTGCTAACTGAAGATTAGAATGATGCTTGGTGTATAGTAAATTTCAATAAATATTAGACATTGTAATTATTTTCTGCTTATGTGACTCCTCTCCCTCCAGTTCCCCAACTATAGCGATTGATTAAGGAGTCAGAATCTGAGCCCAAGCCTTGGATATTTCCAACTGAAGTCTTAGGATGGGGTGGTGGGAAGACCAGTTTCCCTCTAGTCCCACAACTGTTGCTGCAGTGTCAGGGAAGAAGTTAACATACAAAAGTAAACAATATTTGAGAGGATGGGAGCAGAGAGAGAAACAGAGACAGAAAGAGTGAGAGATAAAGAGACAGAAGCCTCATGGTGTTAAAGTCATGGTTCCCATGTCTGGAGTCCCAGAAGTTTCTTGGTTTTCTCTCTTTCTAATCATGGTTGAACAAGAGCTCTTTTTATTCCTTGAGCCACCTTCAAATATTTTTTTCAATAAATCTCCTTTCAGCAAATTTGAGTCAGGTTTCTGTCTCTTGCTACCAAAGGAATCTGAAAGAACACCGCTGGTTTGGGAACAGTCACCTCCTATTCTTAATCTAATTGTCTAACCCTCCCAGGGCCCTTAGTCTTTGGGGATCCCAGCAACGCTCTCTCACTAACAATAGCCGCATTCTGGCCTAAGAGGCATGTACCAGCACTGTCAATTCATTAATTGAGAAACACACTAAGTACACACACACTGAGGTGCATTCTTTGTACAAGAACTGTGTTAAGCATTGTGGTGGATCCAGAGGGTCATAGTTTTTGAGAAAGTTAAATATTTTAACCTCAGGTTACATTTCAGAAAACTGAAGTAAAGAGATTTTTCCCAAAGACACTCTTCAGAACTGTAGTACGATAAAAAGTATATTTGGTCTTTGTCCCAGCTCCTAGCACAGAGCTTCCAACACCCTTGGAATTTTCTGAGGGATAGGAATGTGTTTCGTTATTCATAAAAAGCTTCTTTCTGACCAAATCTGAATTGATGCCAATGAGATGACTCATGTGGACCCTTAGTTTCAAGGGAGGGGCTGATCACACGAGACAGATCAAGCATGGGATTTAATGCTTAGCACTTTCAAAACCTCACCCCCAACCTCCAGGGAGAGGAGATGGGCTGGCGGTTGAGTTCAATCACTAGTGGCCAATGATTTAACCAATCGTGCCTAAGTGATGAAGCCTCAATAAAAACTCTTGAACAACGACGTTCTGAGATGCTTCCAGGTTAGTGAACTCACGGATGTTCTGGGAGGGTGGAGCACCCAAAAGGGCATGTGCCCTGTCCCCCAGTGCTATACCTTGCCCTCTGCATCTCTTTCATTTGGCTGTTGTTGAGTTGTATCCTTTATAGTAAAACTGTGATTGTAAAGGTAGCTCTTTGCTGAATTCTATGAGTTGTTCTAGCAAATTATCGAACCTGAGGAGGATCTTGAAAACTCACGAATTTCTTTTGACTGTTTTTAAAAATTGAGATGGAATGGACATATAACATTATGTTACTGTCAAATGTACAACATAATGATTTCCTATTTGTGTAGAAAGCCCCCAAATTATAGTCCGCTGGGCAGAAGTGCAGGTGGCCTGGGGACCCTACTTGTGCTGGTGTCTGAAGTAGGGGCAATCTTGTGAGACTGAATCCTTCACTTCTAGAATCTAATGCTCCCTCCAGGTGGTTAGTGTCAGAACTGATTGCATCGTAGGGCACCCAGTTGGTGTCGGAGAGCTAAGAACATTGGAAGAACTGGCTATGAGAACCCTCTTCTGAAGGGCAGCCAACCTCTCAGTCCTCTATTGCCTGCAGAAAAGCACTGTAAAACACTTGAAGACAGAGCGTAACAGTCAACAGATTCTTTTGAAGTGAAAGAAAATATATCCGTGATAGGTGAGTAAACAGCATCCTGTGGCATGTGAAGGCCCAGTGTGCTACCTGGGGTGATAATGAGCTCCCATCTCCATGTTCACACACGAAGTTTATTTGATGTGTGATTTATTCTGCTGAAACCCCTCAGCGTGGATCCAATTATCTCACCGTGGAAAAGCAACGCCACGGAATTGGATGTATCAAAGGTAATATACATTGCAGTGGTAATGGCTTTTTGGAGTATATTTAAAGTAACCTGTGATTGAACTTATCTGTGTGTCAGACTCCCCTTAGAAAACGGTTCTGAGGGCCAAATTATGCCTGTCAAAATATACCATTGTATGCCCAGTTAGTCCTGATTCTGATTCACTTTCTTATAGGATTCAGGTTTACTTTTCTACGAATGCATTTGTTGTCTATTTAACATCTCTATTCTTACATTTTTGTTTGTGTTTATTTTTTATGTATTTGGAGTGAAGTCACTCTGGGGACTAATTCACAATGTCGTCAGCAACAACGGAGACAGATCTCAGGACAGGTCATTGGGTGGCTACGTGCTTAGGGTTCCTGGAGCTCCAAGGAGACAGAGTGATTAAGAGTTTGGAAACAGTAAGGTTTCTGGATGTTGGAACTAAGATCCTCAGATGCAACGGAGTGGAAGACACTATCGGTCTCTGAGGATTTGGGGTAAGATGGATGGGGTTGAACAGCCCGGAATCCAGGAGCACAGCTCTGTCCTGGCTGTGTTTATATATGAGCTACCTCCTTCCCATCTGTTTTCCCTAATCTATTGGGGTGGGGGTTATAGAGCATCACATTAGGATCTTTCCACATTGTTAAACTATTAACGAGTCATTATCAATGGAATCGAGTTGATGAGCCATGCATAGTTTGCTTAATCATTTTCTTACTGTGGGTCATTTTGGTTGCTTCCAAATTTTGCTTTTGTAAATACAGCAGTAATAAACTCTTTGCCTGTAAAGGTTTTTCCACATGAAGGGTAAAATTGCACAAATTAATTCCTGAATATTTTAAGGCTTCTGATGCGTTTGCCAAATAATTTTCCAAAAGTGTTCTATTTTCTAAAGGGCAGTACCAAAAAGTACATTTTTCTCTGTTCCTTTGCCAGCACTGAGAATTATAATTTTTTAACAGCTTTAGTACTGTAATAGTTGAAAAGTGATCTTATTGCTTTGATACATATTTCTTCAATTATTCTTGAAGTTGAGCACTCTTTCCTTGTGTGCTTATGAAACACTTATTTCTTCTCTTCATATACCTTGCCCTGCTCTGGACGATTCTTCCTCCCATGGCTTCTAACTGCAGAATGAGGTCCACAAATGTTGAATTCATTGGAATTGGCAGACACTTCAGTAGCCACAGAGAAGACCCAGCATACAGCTCAGGAGTCCAGTCACTTTTGGGGTCCATGCTTCGAAATCACTCTTGTTTACACATTTGTGGTTTGCAAAACAAGAATCAGGCATTTCTTTTCATTCATTCCATCAACAAGTAGTTCTTATGAATCTTCTATGTGCTGGACACTGTTTTAGGCACAGTGAAAAGTAGACACAAATCGCTCCCTTTACAGAGTGTGTATTCTAGTGAGGAGAGGAAGAAAGTAAACATAGTAAGTGTCAACGAAAATAATCCATAACCAATCTATAAATGAAAATTTGGGTGAGTTTATTCTGAGCTGAAATCTGAGGACCATGGCCCGGGGGCTTTCTTCCCGAAGGAAGAAAGGGCACCAAAGAAGTGAGGTATACAGAGTGGTTATATACGCCTAAGCAGGACGTTTCACATATGATTGAAATGTCCCTCCCACAATAGTCACAAGATTGCCCTGTCAGCACAGCGCTTGATGGACACAGCAGGTAGTGGGTCTGCTATCTTGGCGGGCATAGCAGGAGGCAAGTCTGTTGTCTCGAGCTGGGCGGTCACAGGTGAGCGCAGCAATCAGTTTCTAGCCTAAGGAAAGATGCTTAATCCTTAAGGAGATGCCAACGTTGGGAGGGGGAGGGAAGTTGCACCTTTATCTCAAGGGTCTTTGTTCTTGCCATAAGGAATATGTAAAGCAGATATACAATGCATGCTTAACAGCCTCGGTCAGGCCCTTTTGGAAAGACAAGTTCAGGCTGAATTAGGTTTACACCAAATGGCTTCCTCATATTCTCCAATATATCCTATTACTTGCCATTTTTATTTGTCATAAGTTATTTTTTACATTAGGAAATGTAAGTGCTGGAGGAAAAGGAGAGCTGAGTAAGAGGGGTTGAGAGCACTGGAGGAGGGTGGAGTGGTACATGCAACAATTTTAAACTGGGTGGTTGGGGAGATCTTATCAAGTTGACATTTGAGCAGAGACTTGAAAGAGCTGAGACAACGTGTCAAGGACAGTCAAGGGCAGATTGCTTCAGGCAGAGGCACCAGCCAAAGTGAAGGTTCTGTGGCAGGAATATGCCTGGTACATTTGAAGACAGCAAGGAAACAGGGTGGCTAAAATGGAATAATGGCAAGTAGAAGAATAGAAGTTGAGGTCAGAGAAGTCAAAGGGGTGGATCTTGTAGGGCCTTTGGGGCCGTTGTAAGGATTTGGGCCTTCCTCACTGTGAGATGGGAGGCACTGGAATGTTTTGAACCAGAGGAGTGAGATGATTTGTCTCAAGCTGCATTAAAAACACATGGCAGGGTGTCGAAGGCAGAGCCGAGAGACCAGTTAGGAGACTGCTGCAAATATCCAGAGGCCAATAGGCAACGGAGGTGGTGAGCAGCCCCCCGATTCTGGTAGAGCTCAGGGGATTTCCGGGTGGAGTGAATGTGAAGTGTGGAAAACGGTGGAGTCAAGGCCTACTTCTTCTGAAGAACTCTTAGGTTACTCTGTGCACAATGGACCCTTAATTAATGTTTCTGAACATTTCTAGAGTTAAAATTAGAAACAAACTTGCTCAGGGAGAGAGCTCCAGGTATCAAGGCCATGAGAATTAATTCCTGTCATGAGAAGTCAGAAGGGGCAGTGGTTTTATCCATTCTAATGAGATGACAAATAAAAATGATAACGAGATTGTGATATTTGGTCTATCCTTTTATGGTCTTCATTTATTCCTGTTTAACATTACTTAATTGGATTAGGATAAACATTTCCTAACTTGGCAACCACTTGTGTTTCTTACATAGGATTTATGCTCGGTGTTTTTTGAACTCACCAACCTTGCAATGATTTGATTCAGGGTTCACATTGTGTTTGAGTTGTTAAGCGTATGAAAGTGGATGGCAAATGAAAGGCAGACAGAAATCAGATGAATTATTTTGGGTAGTGGTAGGCCATTTTGTTATTCAAGATCTGTTCAGTTATGAATGATAGATATTCAATGCTAGTCATTATTTTTAAATGAAGGGGTTTAACGTATTTTAGGTATTCTGTTTTCTTAACTAAAATTTAAGTCGAAGACAAAAGGGGTCTTACAGACCCCACTGCAGAGACTGAAATGTGACTGCTCTGTGAGTTGAGAATGAAGCAGCTGGTTCAATATCTCTGTGATAGCTTCTATTTTATGAAAGTTTGGGAATCACATTGCCTCACTGTTCTGGTGTTTTCCGTGATTTCAGCTGACCTATGAGAAGGGGCGGTACAGAAAGGAGAAGTCAGAGGGTGAGGGAAACACTGCAGGCTGCCGTCATCCCATGGGCCTGGCCATGTGGCGGATGGCAATAAATCCTGGTGGAACTGGGAGAAGGTCCCGGGTTCTTCATTTGCTGGGTAAACTTGGGCAAGTCATTGAACACTTTCAAGTCTCAGTCTGTTTATTTGTAAAAAGGAAATAATTCGTATGGCCCTACCTATTTCTTAAAGTATTTGTGAGGCTCAAAAGTGAAAATGATATGACATAAAATTGCTTTGTAAACACCAAAGCATGTACAAATATAAGCCTCTAATTATTGATTTAGCTATAAGGTACATTGTTCATACACATACAATATGTCATACCCAATTCTTCCATTATCCTAAAAGCTGTGTGAAATTTTCTGGACATAAATAGTCCATGATTTCATGATTGGAATTTTTCCTCCCTATGGCACAGTTCATTATAAAGGTCATAGTGAGACTTAATCTTTAACCCACGTGTTTATGTGTGTGTCTGGGTGTGTGTCTGGGTGATGTGTCTGTGGGTGTGGTATCAATAGTAGGAGGGGAAAAAAGAAGAAATGTGGACAAGGCCTTACAGAAGGTGGATGTAAGAGGCCTTACAGATGACCTAGTTCAATTTCCTCATTTTAAGTTGTGGAGGCCAGACTCCGCGGTGTTATGTGTTGAATGCCAAGGTTACACAGCTTGCTAGAGCAGAACCAGGACTGGGAGCCAGGTCAACGGACTCCCAGTCCAATAATTTTTCTACCTCATTTTGCTTCTATCTTATATTGTACTATTTTTCTATATGTGTTTGCACAGAGGGTTATATCCCACATGTACATTATAGAACATTTTCCCCACAGTTCCTTCCCCAAGCAAGAAGTGTCCACCAAACCTTGAACAATCTCACTTAAAGCTCTACAGCTAAAAAGGAAGGAAGCAGAGGACACATATTTTCAGAGCCACAGCTAAGCTAGAATTACTTTTCTCCTCACCAGGAATTCAACCTCTTTTGAAATTCAAATTTTTTTCAGATATCTCTGAAATCTTATTACATGTGATTGACCTGACACTGTCCTGCTTTTGAAGAAGCATTTCTGGAAGCTCCACCTGACAACTTCCATTACCTCTCACAGGCTATCCTGCTTTTCAGGAAAGGCAGGTTTGGTTTTGAGTTTGCATTTTTCACTGGGGCTCTCTTACTAAGGTGAGTGGGAAGCTGCATATTGTGAAAGCGTCGGCCTCTGACACAGGGGTCTTTTCTGACACCAACAGAAGCAACCTCCTCCTTTGCCTTTAGTCTCCATCATATCCACGGTTTACTTTTCCTCCTAGGATGTATCACTCTGTTTATCTTCTCTCTTTTCCTGTGTGCTTATTCATTGCCCATTTGTCTCTTTTCACAAGAATGTAAGCTTCTCGAGAGCAGGGAGCTGGCCTGTGTTGTTCACCAGAGCATCTCGAGTGTTTAGCATGTGGTAGGCACTCAAATATTATTAAAAGAATGAAAGAAATTGTGAGGCCATGAGTTGAACATTTATAAGGCTTTGGATCCATATTATCAAATCGCCCCCCCAAAATGTCAGAATTCACAACCTCATCCGCAATGACTACAAGGATCTTTTCCTTTGCATCCTCTCTGAACCTGGGTATTATAACCTAATTATAACCTAATTGTTAATATGATAGGCCAAAAATTTTTTTAAAGGACTATTCTTATTCTTATTTTAATTTACATTTCTTTGTTGAAATGTTTTTTAGAGAGATTCTTATTCAGACTAGTTAATATGTTTTTTTTTGATTGTGGTAACATACAGCGATAAGCTTTCATGGTCGAGAAGATTCTGTTAATCTTCCCTGAGAACGCTGGGTAAATTAAAGATTACTGTACCAGCTTCTCTCCGTTATGAAGTTCAAATATGTATGAAAGCATGTTAAGAAGTAGAAACAAGTTATGCAATCATAGTGATTTGTTCTACTCAAGATGTGAGTGTAGAGGACAATGATGGTTTTACTCAAAAAGCATATTTAGAGTTCTGTAAAGATACCTAGTTATGTTGGTGACACAGCAGTGGTGCTCAGAATGACCAGTATGGACAGAAAGAAAGAAATTGTTTGGCTCAGTTCCCAACCACTTCTTCAGCCACAGAGCATTCATAATGAATACCCACAAGAACTCATTGCTCAGAAGGACCAATTAACCCACTTAACCAATGCATTTTGTCTTCGCAAATGCACACGGAAAGAGAACACTTGCTATCTGAAAGGACCTGGCTCCAGTCTCATGTGGATAGGTCAAAGTTAATTTTTTTTTTTTAGCTGTGATTCTCTGAACTATGTTTCTAACTTGAGGCTGACTTCATTTTAATCCCTCTTTTCCTCAGCATTTTGGCAGACCATGTGTGAAGGGCGTGGCAGGGCTGTTGTGGTAGCGGCCAGGGAGTGGGCAGAGAACATTTCAAGGGCATTGCAGTCTGCTTTGTCACTCTGAAGTTTTCCAGAGACTTCGGGGTGACTGGACTCCATCCTGTCTCTACTCAGTTCTGCTGGGTGTTTTGGTCTGTTGATTTTCCAGTGTTCGTAACCCAAAGCAACATATCTTTCTTGGCATGTTTGGAAAGGGAGCTGGTGCTAAGATTATTGGGCTCACAGGGAGTGTTCTTGTGTTTACACAGTATAATACAGGGTGTTATTCTAAGCTGAAGTTGGTATGGTTATAGACAGCTGTGAGGTTAGTTTCTCCTAACCATTTTAATAAAACTAATGATAACCAGTAGACTTGACACAGTGATTTCTCAAAGGAGCGTCAGCGTTCGATAAATACTTTTCCTTATCTAGGGTTTATATTCTAGCTATTACATTTAGAAGCAGAATGCACAGCCATCATAAAATGCCTAACCATTAAGATCCCTCTTGGAATTCAATATAATTAAAAGCAGCAAGAATTCATTAAGTTTCCAGTAATGCCAGCCCTATGCAAGGAGGTTTGGGGGACACCCAAGAAGTAAACCTCCTGTAAATGATGTCCTAATTATGTAAAGGAATAAAGAACCTTCTCCAGTTTTTAGTTCCCAATTCATTCATCTGAGAAATGCTTTCTCCAGGTAGGATAGGATAATTGACTCCTTCTGTTGGTCCCCCATTCTTCAGGGAAATGTGGAAAACGCTCCCATGTGATCCATTCTATGGCTGATACCTTCCTTTCAGGTGTTCAAACTGTGACACATTCCTCACACCCATAGTGTGTGAGCTCCAACAGGGCAAGGTGGTTTAACTTTGGAAATAGTGGTATCTAGAGAATAACAGAAAGGCACAGTTCTCCTAAGAAGCGTGAAATATGGAATATAATGATTTTGAGTTTTCCTGTGGTTTTTCACTTAGCATTTGATAATACCTTTCCTCTTTGGGGTGGGTGATACCCAGTCTTTACCTCCTAGCCGCATGAGATTGCTGGGTTAAGACTTAGTCTCACACCACATTGACCCCTCTCTTTAATTTCTTATAGGCTATAAAAAAAAAAGCCCAACAGCTTTATTGATATGTAATTCACTTACCATAGAATTCAATTATTTAAAGTGAACATTCACAGATATGCAGAACCATCACCATAGTTGATTTTAGAACATTTTCATCACTCAAAAAGAAATCCAGTATCTTTTAGCTATCACCTCCTTATTCCCCCATCTCCTCCATATCTAAACAACCACTAATCTACTTTCTTTTCCTTTTTTTTTTAAACCTCTGAGGCCCTCATGAATCAGCACTTTGATATCAAATCTCCACTTTTTTTAAATGCTTTTTGGTGAGGAAGATTGGCCCTGAACTAACATCTGTTGCCAATCTTCCTCTTTTTTTTTCTCCCCAAACCCCAGTACATAGTTGTATATTCTTCTTGTAAGTCATTCTAGTTCTTCTATGTGGGATGCCACCACAGCATGGCTTGATGAGTGATGTGCAAGTCTGCATCCAGGATCCAAACCAGCGAACCCATGGACTGCTGAAGCTGGGCATGCAAACTTAACCACTTGGCCACGGGGCTGGCCCCCAAATAGCCACAATTTTTTGGTCAGTTCTTCACCAGAACTTGATGTACACTCTACCCTTCAGCTGGAGCCAGTGCGCTAGGGACCAGCATGACCCGCCAACACCAGCAGCCCCCCAGAGAGAAGCTGAGGGTTAGGGTTAGCCCAGAGTGTTCTCAGGTGGACTGGAAATCCTGACCCAGCATTTGGAGGACCTCCTCAGCCTGAAGCTTCTCTTGGACAGCCAACTTCAGGGTTCATCTTTCCACCTCTTTGGAAGTACAAAAGCGTTTTGCTGGCTAGCTTTTCACTGTACCTTCATTCTATGGCTCTCTTTAATTTACATCCACCTTCTACTCTGCTCGCCTTCAGGATTTTTCATCTGCATCCACCACATTCATCACGGAACAAATGCCAAATCCTTCTTCTGACTTTTGCTGTCAGTCAGTTTGAATATTGGTTGTCTTCTCCGCCATAAACTTTAACACAGTTTTGTCCTTGGTTTTGGAAGAACAGTGAATGAACATTATTTGTCTTCACTGAAGGCTGTGTCTTAACCACCTTCTAGTAGCATTAATCTGTCAAATCAGCTCAAAGAGGCAAGGCACCATATATTACCTAACTTGAGACTTCTTGTCTATTGAAGGCTATTGTCCACTCTCATTAAAATAGCTCCACTTATGGTCCTGAATACTTCCAAGAAGGGTAAGCATAAGAGAAGGTGTATGTGGGACATTTTGGTGGGGAGGAGGGCCCCTCTCATCACTGGCGGGCACGTTAGAAATAGGGCATGATAGAGATCGGTGAAATTAGTCACTTAAAAAATAAGAAGTAGAAGAATTTTCCTGATTTTCTTTTGGTTTTCCAGTTCAATTTTTATTTTAAAAATTATGAGGTTTTTAACCATTTCATATTCAACATTTTGTTTTGAAGACATGATGTCAGACTTTTAAAAATGTCACTATGTATAGAATAATGTAAGAATAGAAGAATAATTATATTCTTCTGGTGTGAAAAATTTGTGGCATTAGAAATGCCTCTTATTCTTTTTTTTCTTTATTTTTTGAGGAAGATCAGCCCTGAGCTAACATCTGTTGCCAATCCTCCTCTTTTTGCTAAGGAAGACTGGCCCTGAGCTAACTTCTGCACCCATCTTCCTGCACTTTCTATGTGGGATGCCTACCACAGCATGGCTTGCCAAGCAGTGCCATGTCCATACCTGGGATCCGAACCGGCGAACCCTGGGCCACCAAAGCGGAACATTAGAACTTAACTGCTGTGCCACCAGGCCAGCCCTGCCTCTTACTCTTAAATAGGCTTAAACATACTTCAACTGCTCTCCTTCTGAAGCAGTCAGGACTCTAAAGACTGAAATAAAACTATATCCAGTCCAGTAAAGCTTTTCTTTTAGAGTCTTTCCCTTGTTAATAATTCACTTCATGAAAGATTCAAACCCTCTACTATTATAAAATTTCATGATTCAGTAAACCCGTACTTTGTTTTCATAGTGCCCACATTTATACGGATACTTCCTGTAATATATCCCCCAACCTTTTTTAAATTCTTGAAGCTTTAATTAATAGAGGGCATAGCCCTCTTGGCTTATTTTAGTTTTTCTAAGGGAAAATCAGCATTTCCTTGTATTGTTACTCTTCAGAGCCCTAAGAGCAAAGTTTTCTCCTCCAACCTCACAAGAGGTAACAGAAAAGAGTGGCAGGGAGCTGCCTTAGGTTTACGTGCATTCCTCTGGTCCTGGCTGAAGCAGTAATTTTCCCAGGGAAGTCCATTTTTCCTTTCCTGAACCATATCTGAGCCAAAGGCCCTATAAGGGCAAGATTCCCTGCTTTGTGATGAAGCGCCAGCACATGACATTCTTTCTAATGAGTCAGTCAATAAAAATTGTTTTGCAAATGAATCTAACTAGGCCTCCACTCCAAGCTACGTGAAAGAAAAATCTCTATCATATGAAAACATCTTGCTTCATCAACTCAACTCAGATAGGCCTTTCACTTTTGTAAGCAGAGTGAAATGTGTTTCCACACAAAGTGAAAATCCAATCTGTCCTTATTTTTCCTTAGACACGTGTCATACAGTGTGAGAAAGTGAAGGAGACACATCGGAAAGTGTTCTCAGGGCTTGGGGACTGAGGAGAAGCTAGTGAATTTTGTGTACGTTAATAAGGAAATGTCTAAAAATATTTTGAACTCCTGAGAGCTTCATATAAACATTAGGTGACGGGATTTGTTTATACCGTGTGGTTGAACATGATCTTAACCTGGAATAGCACTACCCGGTTATTAGGAGAAGGGGGAATTTATTAGCAGTGCATTTCTGTTATGTGGCTACTAAAGGACTGACAGTGGGCTTAGTGAACCCACAAATGGTCTCCAAGGTGGGCACACATCAGTTAACCCTTCAGGCTCAGGAAAATGGAAATGAAAGGAAGAACAATGCAATGATTGTCTAGAGGTTAACTATCATTACAGTAAAAAGGAAGAAAGAAAAATTGAAGGAGAACATGCAAGCAAGTCATGTGACTCACTTTAGGGTGCAGCAAAGAGGGTATAAATTTCAGGGCTGGCACCCATAAAATTCCCTTAGGGGGAAATAGACAACATGTCAGATTCAATTATAAATCAGAATGACATGAAGGATTTAAATATGACCCAGGCTCCAAGGTTTAAGTGATGCTATAGACAAGTGAGAAAACACTTGCACTGTGAACTTGACTTTCTCTCAAGTACTCT
The DNA here is from genome assembly GCF_041296265.1 of Equus caballus. Lineage (NCBI taxonomy): Eukaryota > Metazoa > Chordata > Mammalia > Perissodactyla > Equidae > Equus > Equus caballus. Next base: position 33,187,600 of record NC_091710.1, on the reverse strand, counting down.
CAGTAAAGTTACCCAGTAAGGAAAAGGGGCAGGTCAGGGAATTAATCCTAATCCATCCATTAAGAGTTTGTTTAAATTATCCAAGTGCCTTTGGAGATGCTGTGTGCTTCTCTTTCTATGGGAGAAACTAAATTCTATCCAAAGAAGGGTACCTAGAATGGCAGAAAAGTCTGTTAAATGAGAAATGACTGAAAAACCCAGGTGTGCTTAGCAACAAGAAGAGAAACCTGACTGAGGACAAGAGGGCTGCCAGGAATGTTAGGAGGGAGAGGGAAAGTGTGTTCCAGAATGCTCTGGAAGGCAGGGCTTAGACCAAAGCAGAGCTGCTCAGCACTTTGAAGGGGCTCTCTGAGGGGGATAATAATGATTCAGAGGATTGGGATTTATTATAAGGCTGCACTGTATGGGGCGGTGGATATGGAACAGGAGTGGGAAGATAGGGAGAGCTGTTATGGAAAATAGACTCGTAAAGATCTCCCTGCCTCCATTTTTGTCTCCCCCTTCTGATCTCCCTCATGCACAGACCAGTCTTAGCTTTCTTCTGAGCATGTTGAGTTGCTGATCAGAACCTATAATTGGCTACCCATTACCTACTGAATCATGTGCAAACCCCTTTTCCTGGTATTCAAAGCTTTCTGTAATGTGGTTTTAAACTCCTTTCAGCTGTATCATTAGATTAATCATTTTCCTATACCCTCCAACTCCTAATACATCATACATTTTCCTGCCCATGCACCCTTCGCCTCTTGATACCTCCTTTCTCCACTCAATTCTCTGCTTGCTTAAAAGCTTCAGGGCCCAGCGAAAACTCCACCTTTTCCACCAAGGCTGCCCCATCCAACCCTTCCTCACGCTAGCTGAATGCACCACTTCTCCCTCCGTGTTCCCATAACACTCTGGCGGTCTTTCTGACACTGATCACAGGCTGTCTTCTTTTCTAATATTACGTATTTGTATAGTACTTTGAAGCTCACAAAGCGTTTTCACAAACACGGGTATTATCTACCTGGGAGGTTTTTATTTCTATTTTGTAGATAACTCAGGCTTTGAGAGTTTAAGTAACTTGTCCAAAGTCACAGAGCTAATATTTGCTAGAGCTGGAACTCAAACACAGGTTTTCTGACCCTAAATCCAGACCCTCCTAGGATTGTGGTGAGGTTTAGTTAAAAAAAAAAAATCTATTAAATATGAGAGCAATTTTCAAATTCTAAAGTGCTACCCAGATGAAAGGAGAGATTTATCCATCAGGCTGCAATCTTCTAGAAGCCAGAGACTAGGTCATTTTCATCTTTGTGTATAAATGCACGTTCTCAGGCCCACCTGAGATCTGCTGAATCAGTGACTCCAGCAGTCTCTGTTCTGACAAGCCTTCTGGGTATTCTGATGCGTACTCAAGTCTGAGAACCAGGAGTGGGAGAGAAGACGATCCTTTTAGTGGGGCCCTTCTCATCAAGAGGCTCCAGGGGCATTACCGGATCATTAGCAAGTACACAAACTTCAATTCTCAGGGGAGAGGATGGCTTCTAGTGCTGAGTGAGCTAAGATTTTTATCGGGGATAAAAGAATTTCAAGACTAAACTGGCAAGATTATGAGCGCTAAAGGGTGTTGTCTTACCTGGAAGGCAGGTGTCAACTGGAGCTTTAAGTGGAGGAGGTAAGAAGACAGGACTTTGAAAAGGAAATTCTTCATGGGTGTCAGAAGATCTTATGGGGAGGGGCAAAAAGGATTTATCATGGAATTTTAATTTGGGAAAGAAATGACATAAAAAAAGGTTTTTTTTGAAAACTGCTGACAACAGGCCTTTGGTGAAAGGGTAGAAAAATCCAGGAGGATGGCCAAGCGTAGAGAGCAGGTAACGAAGTACTGAGGGCAAGGCTAGCCCCTTAGTACTGAGGGCAAGGCTAGCCCCTTGGTCTGGAGAATGAACTTAGAGTTTTGAGTTCCTGTGACCATTTTATTTTGGAAACACTAACGTGAGTTCAGCTCTAGGCTGTTTTTATTTTCCTTAAACAATGCGTTGTTCTAAAGAGAAAAAACAAACTGTGAAATGTCCTTGGTTTCTTTAAGCTACTTTGAATAATGCAAAATGTTGGTTGTTACCCTCATTTGAAATGTGTACACAATTAGCTGGTGAAAAAGAGGAACTTGCTAAAGTTCAAAGTTCAAGTGACTGTATAACACAAGTAGTCGGAATGGAAGTGTCCTGTGAGTCTCCAGGAGGCTTCTGGTGGGAACCTTGATTTAACATCCTGAAAGAATGGCTTGTGTCACCACCCATAGAAATACTGTGGGACGTCTATGACCCCTGCCCTGATCTGCCTGTGGGTTTCCATGGGTTTGCATTCTCCTAGTCACCCTTTCTGTCACCTTATTTCCCCATGGTCACTTGGTTTCTACCTGTTTCTTTGAGCTCTGGCAGCTCAGAATCTGACTGGCACTCTACCAGTGTGGAACTTGGTTGCTTCTTTCTCATGTCTCCCCCTCCCCAGAGCACCACTAATGAGGCTCCTGTAGGTAACAGACTGTAATATTGTGATTTATAATAAAAAAAATGCATATTTGGTCTTTGTCCCTGTTTCTGGCACGGAGCTCCTAAAACCCTAGGAATTTCCCAGAAGTGAGGAGAGTCATAAAGGTGTCTTTTGTTATTCTTAACAAGCCCCTTTCAACCACACTTGAGTTTGTGTTAATGAGGTGACTCTTGGAAAGCCACTAAGGATGGGGGCTGGTTGCCAGGGGAACCGACCCTGTGATTAGAGGGTTGGAACTTTCAGCCCCACCTCCCAGACCTCTGGAGAGGGGAGAGTGGCTGCATATCGAGTTCAATCACCAATGGCCAATGATTCAATCATCATGCCTACATAATGAAGCCACCATAAAAACCCAAAGGACGGTTCCAACAGCTTCTGGGTTGGTGAATGCGTGGAGGTACTGGGAGGGTGGCACACCTGGAGGGCGGAAGCTCCGAGTCCTTCCCCACGTATCAGGACCTATGCGTCTCTTCTATCTGGCTGTTCCTGAGTTGGTTATATCTTTTTATAATAAACCGGAAATCTAGTAAGTAAAATGTGCTGTGAGCCACTCTAGCAAATAATCAAACTTGAAGAGGGGGTTGTGGGAACCTCTGATTTATAGTCTGTTGGTCAGAAGCACAGGTGACAACTTGGATTTGTGATTGACATCTGCATTGGGGGTGGGGGTAATCTCATGGGACTGAGCCCTTAACCTGTGGTATCTGATGCTATCCCCTGGTAGATAGTGTCAGAATTGAGTTAAATGGTAGGACACCTAGCTGGTGATGCAGAATTGCTTGGTGTAACAAAACTACCATCCGTCTGGTGTCCAAAATGCAGCAGTGCTGTCATAGATTATTGAGAGTAAAGGAGACACACAGGAATGTGCTTTTCCTTCATACAGACTTTTAGTGAGTGATGAGGATTTTAGGCTGGTTAATTTTAAAACTGCAGGTGAGAAGCGGGCTCGGAGGACTAGAGTTTGATTGCCCTTTGCTGAGAGACATTTACATTTGTAAGGGAAACCTCCATCTGTAAAGATGCCTCCCTCTCTGCACCAGGAAGAAGGTGGGATGGCCTTATCTCTGGAAACTCTTAACGGGGAAGGCAAGGACTTAAGTTGTTTACTGTCTGGCAACCTCATGTAACTGATTTAGGGTGGTGGCTTCTGGCCTTTACTTAATCCGATTTGATTCTTATCTAAAAGTTGTGGGACTACCCAATGGCCAGACCCCACCTGCACTGATACCATTTTAACTTTTTTACATGTTCTTTCTCTTGTCTTGTAAAAAGATGGCTTACATACCTATGCCTTAAATTTAGCCTTACTCTCCACCCATGTTTGCAGCAGAAGTGGCAGCAGCAGCGGCTCTTCCTGCCCGTGGGTCCTGTCCCCACGCACCAGCTCTGCCTGCCCATGGGTCCTGTCCCCATGCCAGCAGCAGCAGCTCTGACAGCCCATGGGTCCTGTCCCCATGCTATTCCACACTATTCTCTAAATAAAAGAGCACAGCTACCAGACCTTGAGAGTCCAAGAAATCTTTCTTTCGACTCCTTGGCTCACCGACCCCGCATCAGTGAGGATATTGGCTGACTTAGGGAGACAACAGTACAGCACAGAATAGGCGACTACTTAAAATTGACTGCTACATTAAAATGTTTACCAGTGAAATGTGATGTCTGGAATTTCCTTCAAAATAATTTATGAGGGAGGGTTGAGTGGGTGGGGCATTCTGGATGAAATGTCCATTTTAGATGAAAGATTGGCTGTGAGTTAATGGGAGGTTGTCAGTGCAAATAACCCATAACCAATCTATAAATCAAATTGGGGTGAGTTTATTATGAGCTAGATCTGAGGACTAGCCTAGGGCCTTTCCTCCCCAAGGAAGGAAGGGCACCAAAGAAATAGGGTGTACAGAGTGGTTATATGCAGTCAAAGAGCATGTATCACACGTGATTGGAATGTCCCTTTTACAACAGTCACGAGATTGCCCTGTTGACACAGTGATTGATGGACACAGCAGGTAGCAGGTCTGCTGTCTTGAGTTAGGCGGTTACAGCAGGACAGCAATCAATTCCTAGCCCAGGGTGAGATGCTCATCCTTAAGAAAATGCCAGAAGTTGCATCTTTATCTTAAGGGCACTGTTCTTGTCTTTGGGACACAGCAAATGCTTAAAGCAGATATACAATACATGCTCAATGGCCACGTCAGCCCCTTTTGGAAAAACAAGGTCAGGCTGAATTAGTTTTACACCAGATGGCTTCCTCATATACTCCAATATATCCTATCGCTTGCCGTTTATTTATCAAGGTTTACTATACTAGTCTATTTACTTTGGTATATGCTTGAAATTTTCCATAATAAGTATTTTTTGAAAGTGGATGCCAGATAGATAGACAGACAGCCAGATAGATAGACAGCCAGATAGATAGATAGATAGATGGATAGATAGATGCTAGCTAGCTAGCTAGATCCTAGAATCCCTCAGCCGTCCCTGGCATGGGAGGTTTCTCTCTGGCTATCCTTCTCTCTGCGGCCTGTCTACTGGTATGTTTGCTCGATCCGCCTTCTCCTCTGCCACCATTTCTTCACCTCTCTCTCCCTTTCTATGACCCACTAAGACCCTGTCATCCCCACTTAAGGGGTACACTAAAAAAAAAAAATAGTAATAATCCTGTTCTGTGCAAAGCGAGCAATTTAATTCTTCTTTGTTTAGATTTATCATCAGCCTACACTGCAAGAAACTACTTTTTTTTATAATCGAATACACCCATTCATATTGTTTTTCTGAACAAAAGCAGTTCTAACCTCATGAAGAATTCTGCCTTCTTCCTAGTTCATTTGCATCCTGCCACCAGTTTTTAAAATCGCTGAATTTCCCCCACTAGGACTCTAAAATTTGTTTAACCTCAGAGTAGAAGGCATGAATAGTAGATACTTCGTATGACTCCAGGAAAAGGAATTTAGTCTTTGTCTAGAAACTTCCATCAGCAGAGGTCTAACTATAAGTCTTGATTCTTGATTTGCCTCTGGTTTAGAGGGGCAGGAGAATGGAAATCCCCACAATGTACTAAAACTCATTTTCTACGTATTTCTCTTCCTTTAAACTCCTCTTACTCCTTTTACCAGAACTTCTGGCAAGTAACATGTTGACTCACGATGTTTGATCACTTCCTTCCTCTGGAGATGCTAATGAGTTGTCAAGTGACCAATAGACAGGATGAGACGAAAGGGCCCTCCGTGTTGCAGAAACTCGATCGTCTGGGTGTTAACAATTTGGAACGAGCAGTGACAAACTGAGACAGAATTAGGTTGGATGAAGAGGTGTCTCTTGCCTTCCAGCATGAAATCACTCTTTCTTTGTTTCGTTTTAAGTTCAGATTCTCTGGAGCCCATTTGGGTGTGTAAAGGTTGCAGCAGCAGGAATGACTGTATGTCTTAGGGATCTTAATCTCAGCCGTGTTGGAAAGACATTGAAAAGACCTTGTGGGGCAGCTAAGTCTGGCTTCCTCATCTTAGAGAGAAGGCATTCGCTTGGGAACATTTAGACAAATCGCTTCTCTCCTTCTCCACTTCTCTTTCAGGGCCAGAAGGTCCATCTGACAGTCCAGCTTGAACCTCTCTAGGGTAGGGAAGAACGCCTTTCTAGGAACATATGGAATGTTGATGGTGAAATGCCTGGAGAGTCATAATTATTGGAGACAAGTCTTTAATTCCAGGCGACGCAATATGTGGCATGAGTTGGAGAAGGGTGGGGAAGATGGACTCTCCTAAATTTTATAAGCCATAGAAGTAGAGCTGCCAGGTAAAACATGGAATACTCACTTAAATTTGAATTTCAGATAAACAAATACATTTTTAGTATAAGCTTGTCCCACATATTGCATGGGACACATGCATAGTAAAGAAAATATATTTGCTCTTTATCTGAAGTTCAGATTTAACTGAGACCCTGCATTTTTATTTGCTGGCAACCCTGTATAGTCGCCCAGTCATTCAGACTTTATTTTGCTCCGCTGAATGTAACAAGTGTTCGTGGGTGAAGCAAACACAATGAGTGTGATAGTGCCTTGTGTTGACCTATTTTCAGTGAAAAAGTCACTTATTGTTTTCCCTTTGGGAATGTTGTTAACACGCTGATTGTGCTATGGAAATAACTCCCATCCAAAGGTCTTTTATTACATCATATGTGCTGCACGGAGAGAGCGTACCATCTAGGCTTCAGAAATCACTGCTTACTCCATTCTTTTCCTGCTTTTGATGCCTTTTTAAATTGTACTTTTTATTATGGAAAATTTCAAGCATACACTAAAGAAGAAAGAGCTAAACAATGGATCTCCACATACTCATCATTCAACTTCGGCAACCATCAATTCAGAATTAATACTACCTCTTCTATACCGCCCTGACTCTATCCATCCCAACCCCATTATTTTAAAATACAACCCAGAGAGCTGGAGCTTGATTGCTTTATAACTTTCTGTTCCCCACTGTACGTTTTCTTTCCCAGGAATGGGATTATATGCATAATGGCTACCCCAAATCATCTAAATGCTGCTCTCCGTTTTCATATTCTCTAGTTGCCTGCCTTCCCAAATATAAAATCCAAAAAAATCAACATTTTCCAGCCTCCCTTGCCCCAGGGCCCATACATGAGACTTGAGTTTTGAAAGTCAGACCCACTTGGCACAAGCCTTTGGCTGGGACTCGAGCTATGGGAGGAAACAGGAGGGGTGGTGCGTATGTGCCCACCCTGCAGTGTCGTTCTGCGAGCTGTTCCTGGAAGCTGACCTGAGAACATATTCCTTCAGCTTTTCCAATGAGTCTGTGAATATTCTAACATACCTTAACGCATCCTTCCTTCAAACACTAGCTAGAGAAGCTTCCGTTGACTTGAACTCCGGTAGCTTGACTGATAGAAAAGTTAATCCTTCTTACCTTCCAAAGAGGCAAGAGAAGAGAAGCACACACACACATTGAAGTCACTCAGAAGAAAAATGTGATGATCCGTGTGAGTTTAATAATTTATTGAGCACTTCAGGCTAATGGGACAGCCCTAGAGCAAAGCAAGGCCTTCTACCTGCAGCATCAGCATCACTAAAGACTTGTAAATTCAAATTCTTGGCCCGCTCCCAAGACCTAGTGAATCAGAAACCTTGGGGGGAGCCCAGCGATCTGTGTTTTAATGAAGCAGTGATAATTTAAGTCTGGGGTCCGCAACGACAACCTGAAAGCCAAATCCTGCCCACCGCCTGTTTTTGCAAATAAAATTTTATTGGAACCCAGCCACAATCATTTATGTATTGTCCCTGCTTTTGTGCTACAATGGCAGGGTTGAGTCCTCGTGACAGAGACCATATGGCCCACAAAGCCTGAAATATTTACTACCCGGCTTTTTACAGAAAAAGTTTGCTGACCTCTAATTTAGATTCACGCTAAAAGATGAGTCGATAAAAGTTAGAAGATGAGTCGATAAGAGTTGAACAGGAATGCCTGACACTAATTTGTAACAAAGTATAGCTGTTGGGATTGGTTTCCACGAAAGAGCTGTCTTCTACCATTTAGCTGAGGTCGGTGAATACAGAATAGCTGGCTATTTCTAACTTCTATCAATAGCAATCTTTGCTGCTGAGGACTTAAATTTAACAAAATCTTATTTGATCAAAATACATTAAAAAAAAAAAGTGTGTGTGTGTATGTGTATCCAGCAGACCAATAATCTCTCAAACAGCCAAGAGCAATCACAGGAAAAGCCAACAAAGGCCTAATTCTATCCTTACTATTAGAGAAATAATTCCAATCCTCTTCCCAATCTGAATTTGTTTATCTGTGTTGTTGGGGCATTTTTCACAAATGCTATAAGTTAGGGACGGTAGATCTACAAAGTGAGTTCAGGGGGTGCAGAGAGTGGCCGGGGTAAACTATTTGAAATTGATATAAGGCAATTGAATTCTTCAGAACCGAGGATAGACAACTCTTACTTGATCGTGCTTCATTTCACTCTGCTCTGATCCTGCGGCTTGAAGAAGAGGCAGCCACACAGTGGGGGCTCCACCCACGTTCTAGTCCCTCATGAAGTGAGCCCAGGGTAATGCAGGAGCCTGTTCACTAGGTACCGTTGATCCTGGGCAAGCATTTTTCCTCCCTGGTGGTCAGTTTTCTCACCTGGAGAAGATGAAGTGGGGCTGGATGATCTCTAAGATTCTTTCTAATTCTAAAAATACATTAATTGCTTTTCAAGTGATCCAGTTCTTCTTGTTGCACTGCTTATAGCTTCTAAGATACCTCTTAGAGACCATGTGGTACTCAAACCTAGGCTCTTCAAGGAAGAAGGAAATAACCCTTCTCAGACACTGCTGGTATGGTAGCTTTTCTGGAAGACATGTTTATGGCGTCGATCAGAAGACTTAAAAACAATGCAATCTCTTTGGTCCAGCAATTGCACTTTTGAATATTTATTCTAAGAAAATAAGAAAGGGTGTGTTCAATGATATAGCAACAAGCACGTTGGTTTCAGCACTGTTTATAACAATGAAAAATTGAGACAGCCTAAATGTCCTACCTAATCAATTTGGTTGAGTAATCCGTGGCACATACATATTATGGAATATTATGTGGCCATTTAAAATGATGTCGTAAAATTATACTTATTCCCATAGATAAATACTCATACTGTTGAGTGATCAAAGCCTCATTTTTGTTATATTTTTCTGAAATGGACTTATTTATACCTATGTATGTTTATTATGTTACTATATTTATACCTATCTGTATGCCTGCATTATAATCTACAAGGGTACACATGAAAATTTTCAAAATGGTTACTGTTGGGTCATAGGATTATGAGTATCTTTGATCCCCTTCTTGTCTTATCTTTATTTGTGATTTTCTACAGTGATGATGTATTACTTGTGTATGTGTGTTAATACACACATATGCACATGCACATGCATACACACATCTCAGTTCAGATTAAACACAAAATTTCAGTGGATAACTTTGGACTCCCTACCCTCTGCCTTAAATGACATAAGTGCCCTCCCCATGCAGCTAGATGGGGACAGCAGGCCCACAAGTGTTACAGGCCACCCTACTTTTGTAGAGAGGGAAAGAGGCAGGTATGACACTGCAGTCTCTTGCTCCTCCCTCCTTTCCTGGCTAGGATGACCAACCAGCCCAGTTCACTTGGCACTGAGTGATTTCTGAGGATGTGAGACTTTCAACACTCAACTGGGAAAATCCCAGGCAAACTGGGACAAGTTGGTCACTCTATTCCTGGCAGACTTGGGAAGACTGGCTAGTACTTGCACAGGTACATGGAGGTGCATTTCTGATTCACTCCATGGTATGTGTTCTCTTGAGAGATTACTTAGCAAACTCTTGCTGACCCCTGGCTCTCCTGGCCAGGAGGGCCTATGAGCTCAGCAGGGTGGGGTCAGTACTCAGAGGAGGTCTTCCAACCCTCAAGAAAGCAGAGCTCATTTCAGGTGACACCTTCTCTTCTCTGCATTTATCTCAGTGCATGCATTTGTTCTGTGTCTGAACCTCTGTAAGTAAAATGAAACAAAGTGTTATCTGAATAATTCAGGCCAAATTAGCCATTCAGTGACTTAATTTCCCACTTCAACTATTACTGAACATTGAACTAATTAATATTGCTGCAGTTGCATTTATGGTATCCCATTAGCCCAATTGTGCCCGTTCCACTAAAGCTCCTGCCATCATTTTTATGAAGAGTGAAAGAGGAAAGGGATCAGAAGTGGGGACCAGCAAACCACAGTGGTGTGGAAAGGAAATGTGACGTGATGAAAGCGGAAGTCTGTGTAGACTGCTGGGAGATTAACACTGAATCTCTCTCTTTTTGTTGCACATGCACACACTTGTAAGTGGTGGGCGAGATAGTGCAAAGCAGGACTAATGCCAGTTCAACAAATGAAAGTTGTGGTCTCATCTTGCTGCCTGTCATCCTTCATTTGAAAGTAGCACCCCTTCTTTGCTACAGGTGAGCCAGGAGACATTCTCATGGGTAATTTCAGGGAATCTGTCACACTGCTCACAGTCACATGATTCCCCTTGGATCTTAGTGTGCTAGAGTGCCCTGTTGGGGATGTGTGAAGGGGAGCATCTCCCCAAAACAGACTGGGCACATTCCCTGGCGAGGTCATGCAGGTGAGTTAACAGGTGTTCCTTCTGTCCTCTACCCTAATGTGCGAGATTGCATTCGTTCCTAGTCCCCAAGGTCAGCACGTGGAGTGCAGTGGAGTGGAGTGGCCTCGACTTCAGAATTAGCCACATTTAGGATTGAACTGCAGTTCAATCACTTCCCAACTGGATGGCATTTGTCAAGTTATTTAGTGTCACTAAGTCTCAGTTTCCTCAGATGTACAATGGGAATAATCCAGTTCTACCTCATTCTCATTTTTCTCCTCTGCTGCGTTTCTTTGACCTGTGCTTCTTCATTGTCTGTAAAACACACGGAAAGAGAGTAGAATTGATCCAGGGGTATTCCAGATTATTCTCATCTTCGGGACCACAGTGGCCACAAGCATGGAGCCTGGATCTTCTTCCACAGGGGAAATTTACCTTCATTTTTCTTTTCTGAGAAAGACTTTGATGCAGGAGTTTGTAAAGCACGTTCCATGGACCTTTGGTAGTTCACCATGGCTCTCCAGGTGTGGTAAAATTCAGGGTGAGAAAGTGCTCACATTTCCTCGTGAGGAGGAGACAGAGAGAGCGGCCACACTGACTCTGGGTGAGGACTCAGTTCTGCTTTCAGAGCTCTGGGAAGATCAGATTTTTTTCTTCTTCTAGTCACTGTAAGTCCTACCAAGAGCCCACAGAATTCAATCCTTTTTTGTTGTCCACCTCTTCTTCACTAGCAGCACAAGACGACCAGGTCTGGGTAGCCAAAGCAATCCCTTGGCTTTTTGTTGTTTGTTTTACACCACTAAGAAGAACAGGGGGATTAGGTAGGAGAGTCCACTTAGCTGTTTGGTGAAGAAATAAGAGACGTGGTGAGATTCAGGTTCAGGTGCATTTTGCTGGTGGGAATGCAAATAAGATCCAGAGAAAGGTGATGTGAATGTGAGCCATGAGAGAGGTTCCCTGAAGGACCCACGAGAACGTCTTCTGACAAGACTGACGGAAAAGAGGGTGGGCCACTTTCAAAGGAAGGATGACTGACGGCAAGATGAGATCACAACTAGCATATTTTTTTTGAATTGGCATCAGTCTCACTCTACATCACATTTCCCACATGCACATGTGTGCATGTGCAACATTAAAGAGTGGGTGATGAAAATCCCACCTCCTCTTTGTAAGCAAACCGAATCCAAGGACTCAAGACACTTGCTTGACCCAATTATCCAGAAATTAACTGCTTCATCCTCCTCCTTGTATTTTGAGAGAGAGGAAAGGTGGGTAGTGGAGCAGTGAGAGGACAAGTGAGGTGTGCTCAAGCGTATTTTGCTGGTGGGAGGTCACATTAATGCCAACTTTTAGAAAACAATTTGCCTGACTATGTAAAAGACTTTAAAAGTTTCCACTCGTTGATCCAATAATTCTAGTTCTAGGAATCCAGCCAAAGGAAATAATCAGTAAGGCAGATGAGCATGTATGTTAAGGGTACTCACTTGTAGCATTATAGTAAAATATTGGGAAAAATGAATATGACCGAGGATGGGAAATATCTAAATATATTAAGTATATCCATAGGATATACTTACACAGCCAGTGAAGGTGATATTTTAGACATATGCATTTTCTAGATTGAAAAGATATACATGTACGTTGTTTGAAAGTTTAAATAGTATAAAAAAGAAGAAGGAAGTCTCCATCTCACCTCAGACCCCGGTCCTTCTCTGTAGGTACGTACGACTATTGTCATCAGTTATAGAGTGAGCTTTCGAAAAGAAAACGAGAAAGTGAAATAAGAAAATAATTCCAAAGTAATGGTTAGTGGAAGAAACATACAGAAAAAAAAAGCTAACTTTTTGGTATAATTGCAGTTCAAGAAGGTTGGGATGAGAATAATATAGAAAAGAAATATTCCATGCTGTTTCTGAGTGGTGAAATTAAGGGTAATTTTTGTTTCTGCGTTGTAAAATTTCATTAATAATATGTAATTTTGCTTTCCAATACTCAGCGTTTAGGGAGTGGAAGACTATTCAAGTTCAGAATTCAGCAAAGAGCACAAATCATCTGTAAATAATAAATTTTTTCCCAAATCAAGGACTTTTATATTTATACATATATGCTCCCCTATTTTCCTCATGTGTAAGTTTCAAATAGCACAGCAGGCCAATTATAAGCCTATATGCTTTCATTCTAGAATACCCAGAAAAGGAGTTTTATCTCCCCACCAACCTTCTCCATCATCCCACTAAATCCACACACAGAGGAAAGTTGGAAAACACCACCCTAAGAAAGTCAGAGTGCTTGCTATTACTTGGTGGTCTTGTACTCAAATAAAAGAGTTCCTTTAATTTTGCCTTTAAATGCCAAATGCTGAAGTTGGAACCTTGTCTTTCTATAAATGAATCCATCAGGGAAAATAAATTTGACATTGGTTCTTAGGTCAAGATCTAATGTTATGAGATTTTTCACAAGAATCCCAAGGGGAAATATTTGTCTGGTTTGTATATGACAGTGCTTAGGAACAAACTCTCCAAGGTCCCAAAAATGTTAAATGTTCATTTGAGAGTCAAATACAGGTTTTTAGATTTACAATGGTATTTCAGAGTCCGTACACAAATTTTAAAGAGAAAGGCATTCCTAAATACACCTAAAAGGATAAAGTGTTCACTTCCGATATTGGAAAGAGCCCTCTGAACTTCCGTTGAAGTGTGTGTTTGTGTTCTCATGCTGAATTCCCATGGTGCTGTGAAAACTCTTACTGGAGAGGAGGTGGAAGGGTATTGGCTTCTCATTCTGTTCAGAATCTTCCTATCTACACCATTGTCCCTATGGCCAGTGGTCAGGTTCACCTGAGTCTGGGCTGGAACAAGCAAATATCCTATTTGTAGTATATCCACATAGCATAGTATTGGTTAATTGGTCAAGTAGATGATGATGTTAGTAATTACTTGAACTAAGATTTGCTCTTGCCGTGGGTAAACAGATACGAGACTTAACTGAAGATTACTTGGTACCACATGAACAATTTTTTCCTTTAGTCCTTCCCACACTTATCACTTTATTAGGCTAAATTTGACAGCTGTGAGCTGGAAGTTCTAGAAGCAATAAGGAGCCAGGGCTGTGGGCAGTGGTCTGCCACTGGAACTAGATTCAAATTTGTATTTCCTCACGTTTCGAGTTCTTTATAGATTTATAGACGTATTTTGTATTAGTTTGCTAGGGTCACTGCAACAAGGTAATACAAGCTGGGTGACTTAACAGAAATTTATTTTCTCACAGTTCTGGAGGTTAGAAGTCCAAGTTCAAGGTATCAGTAGGGTTGGTTCCTTCCGAGGCTGCCAGGGGGACAGCTGGCCCGGGCCCCTCCCAGCTCCTGGTGGTTAGCTGGCACTCTGGCGTCCTTGGGCTTGTCGATGCATCACCCCGATCTCCTCCTTCACGTTCACATGGTGTTTTCCTTGTGTGTGAATCTGTCTCCACATTTCTCCTTTTTATGAGGACACCAGTCCTATTGCATTAGGGTCCCGCCCTCTCCCAGTATGACCTCATCTTAATTACATCTGCAACAACTCTATTTCTAAATAAGGTCACCTTCCGAGGTATTGGGGAGTCAGGACTTCAACACATGAATTGTTAGGGGACACAATTCAGCTTGTAAGAAATATACACACAGACAATGTATAATGTTTTTGAGGGGACACAAACACAGTGAAGGCCAGTTTGGCCTGCTCCGGACACTGATGGCATGACAGAGTCTTCCTCGAACCCCACAGCATTGCTGTGAGACATGTATGTCTGCTGCTGGTCACCACAGTTATGCATTAAGTACATTTGTGGCATTGCCTTTGCATTTGATGGTAGAATGATGTTTCATGTATCAGTATATTTTTTGGCAATAATCATAGCTACATATGCATGCAACTAGCAAATGGGCCAGTTGAAAAGTGTATGAAATGTGGTTTAAGATTTCACAGAATTTCTTCCGTTTTTCAGGGTCAATAGCCTCATTTACTTCTTCATTCCAGTTTAGATACTTATCTATTCCACACTGGTTCACTTTCAGCTTGGGCAATTGTGCATCGTCAGAGCAGACACTCATGAGTTGGGCCCTGGAAGTGACAGGATTGGATCAGCTAGAACTTGAAAATTTCTACAGCCTTGTGGATTCTGAGAAAATGGCATTTGGTGCTACTTGAAGTTTGCCTCATCTCTGCTGTGAGTACAATGGGCCACCGCACGTTTAACAAGGGAAGTCCTGCGATGTTGCCCCCATAGTTCTGAAGATCCAGGATCTCATCGTTCTTTGAAGTCGTCTTGGAGAAACCAGTGGGTACCGAGTGGCTATTACGAGTGTGCCAACGCCAATCCGTCAGAAAACAGATCTGGATTCACCTCTCACCAGCAGTCAGGAGACTATCACATCTGGCCAATAGAGCAAAGCACACATTTAAGGAAACAGAACGTAAGTTCTTGAGTGTTCTAGAGAGCGTAATCTACCAGAAGACATTTGCTGAGTGTCAGATACAGATACAAGGACATCAGGGGGCTACAAAACGAAAAGGCACAACATCCATATAAAGAATGTTTGGGGGCCGGCTTGGTGGTATAGTGGTTAAGTTTGCATGCTCTGCTTTGGTGGCCTGGGGTTCGCTGGTTCAGATCCTAGGCGCAAGCCTACACACTTCTCATCAAGCCATGCTGTGGCCACATCCCACATACAAAATAGAGGAAAATTGGCACAGATGTTAGCTCAGTGACAATCTTCCTCAAGCAAAAAGAGAAAGATTGGCAACAGATGTTAGCTCAGGGCCAATCTTCCTCACCAAAAAAAAAAAGTTTATAAAACAACTTAAGACTTTAAAAATAATTATTTTTTTGAAAGACAGATATTTTTCCTTAAGTTTTAAGGGAGGATGCTAATGAGTTTTAAATATTATTTATCATTCAAATGCAGAAAAAAACCTCTTTTAAAATTATGGTACTCCACATACCCATCAGCTAGCTTCAACAATTATTAATACTTATTATAAGTTAACTGTTTAATAATGACAATGACAGTAGCAATTATTGGCAATTTAAAAGCTTTGCCAGAGAATATTACAAATAGCGGACGAGGCATTAAGGAAAATGGAAAAATGAGCTGGGATATTTCTTGACAAGCTCCAATTCCTAAAATAATAGCCAATTACATTATGGACATTGAGGATCGCTGTGGACTCTCATAACGAGTCCAAGCAGCCAGTTGAGTTTCCGATGGCAGAGGATCTCACCCCCATTCTAAGTGCTGAGTTAGGCAACATCCCAGGGGCCTCTCTACAAGAGCTAAGGGCTGATATTTGCCCAGCAACCCCTCTCTCTGCAGTTGCTGTGAGCACCGAGTCTCTCAAGCTCTTCAGTCTGTGAACCTCTTTGATGAGGCAAAACCCCTCCCACCGTCTGCCCTACCTGTTCACTCTGACCACGAGGGAGGGCCTGCCTTCGCTCGCTTTTTCTGTCCAGTGTTTTGATGGATGATGAGTTTCCAGAAACCCAGCTGTTCCGAACAAAAACCACATCTCCTTTTCTCTGTTCTCTTTGTGGTAGTTGGGGAACATAAATGTGTTTCCCATTATTGGGTCTGTTTTACAGTGTGAGTTCCTGTTGGGGTTCATTGTTTTGGGCATTACTAGCTATTTCAGCTCATACAAGACTGGCCTTTCCTTAATGTTTAACAATGGCAATCTGAGAGGAAGACAGGAAGCCCTGAAGTGTTTTGCTAAATTTAAAGACTCAACCAGATATTAAGGTTGGGGAGATTTTTCTTGCTTTAAAACACTTGTAATCCCCTAGTGTGTGTATGCATTATGACGGTGGGGTGGGGCACCTGGAATGGGGTGATGGATGATAGGACAGACCCTAAGAGAATTCCAAGATTAAAAGCCATCGTGGCACATGGAAAGAGAAGAGGACTTAGAACCTGAAGGTCTGGTTTGAATCCTGAGTCTTCCTTCTTGGCTGTTTGCACAGCTAGCGACTTTGGGTAAGTTAGTTCACCCTTCTGAACCCTACATTCATCATCTGCAAGAAGAAGAGAACATAACCTACTCCTTAGAGTTGTTGTGAAGATTAAATGAGATGCCGAATGGAAGCATCTGGCACTTTATGTGTGTTCAATAATCGGTACTCCTTATTATTTCTTATCTCCCTGTGTGCTGGCAAGGAGTGACAGCATTGCAAATACAGGGCCTGTGACCAAGGGATACCCAAATCCACGGAACAGCTGTGTGCAGTAGAGATTTGCTCTGTGTTTAAGGATCATCTATGGGGGCAGGAGGAGACCATTGATTAACCTAGCTCTGTGACCTGGGCAAGTCGCTTAGCCTTCATAACCTTATTAAGAAAACATCAATTGAGCCCCTGCCTCCTAGCTCCAGGGCGTTGGGTCATCTGTGATATGGAAACCATAGTATCCCCACTTTCATCACAGAGCTGACCTGGGGATCAAATGAGAGAATGTCTGTGAAAGTACTTGGTAAACTTTAAGCACTATCTAAATGTCCTGCTGTGGACCTGAGGCAGAGAGAACATTTACTCTGCCCCATTCATGAGGTCCAAATACAAACTCTCCATCCGTCTGCATTCAGCAGAGAACAAACACATTCTATTTGGCTTTAGCGTTGAATGAAAGGTAAACAGTACCTTTTCAGTTGCTTTGAAAGAGAGTTCCTCTCTGCTCCCTTCACAACAAAGGCAGGCCCTTTGACTACTTCCTGCTGAGTTTAGAAGAGATGCTGGATTCCAAGGGCCTTAGAGGATGTGGAAAGTGAAGCGACGGAACAAGTGTGTCTAAAGACACCCACACTTGGTTCTCAATGGACTGGCTTTTTCTGAAGCCCCAAACCAAGGCCAAGCACCCCGAGGCAATTGCCTTCTTCTTGCATGGGGTAATCCCAGGGAAAACACATGTGGAAGCTCTTGGACAATATCACTGCTGGGTTGTGTAATGTATTACCATGAAGGTGATGAGGAGGGCAGGGTGGTGGCCTGGAGCTGGCCTGGGAAGTCGGTCCAGTGGATTGACTTTCATGGTACCTTTCAGGATGACTGTGGGAAGAGTCCTAAGTGAATCCAAAGTCCTTCAAGGTTTGTCCTTGAAATGTCTATCACTTCCTGTCTATCGCCATTCTCCATCGGACTTCCTCACTAGCACTCTTTCCTTCAGTCTCACCAGTCCATCCCGCGTGTCCTAAATACTGCCTCTGGGATGGGGAATTCAGGCTTTTCACTATCTAGATGAGCCAACTTTTCGTACCTAAGTCCCAAACAAACTCACGTCCCCATCATATCTTTACTTTTGCTCCAGCTGTCACTTTCTCTGCAGGCTCCCTTTTTATACTCTCACTACCCTTCAGGACACTGTGCTTTACCTTCCTGTGAAGGCTTTTGTGACAATTCAATCCCACTGCTCTTTCTCTCTCTCTGGTGTAATATAGTATAGGATAGTACGTATTTTCCGTATTACTCTCTGGCCTTTAACAATTTTCTATTCCTTATTCATTCATTAACAATTTGCCTTTGTACCAGGCACTGTATTGTGTACTGGGATCCAATGGTGAACCAAACTTGGCCTCTCCCAAGAAGAAATTTACCATTTAATAAGAGAGAAGGGAGATTTCAAGAAAAAAAGGAAAATAATATGTAATACATCATAAAGAGGATGGATATTATTCTAAAAGTAATGAAAGCCATTATAGTTTTAAAACATTTTTTAACCAGCTTTATTGGGGTATAATTAACATACAATAAACTGCACTTATTCAAAATATACAACTTGATAAGTTTTGACATAGGTATGTACCCATAAGACCATCATGACAATAGAGTGAGCATATTCATCAACCCCAAAAGTTTTCTCGTGCTTCCTCCTTCTCCTACCCCTGCCCTAAGCAACAGCTGACCTGCAACACTACTGATTAGTTTGAATTTTCTATAAATAATCATGCAATATATATTCTTTTCTGTGTGTGGCTTCTGTCATTCAGCGTATTTATTTTGAGATTCCTTCATGTTGTAGCCTGCACAAAAAAAAAAAAAAAGCTCCTGCTTTTTCTGCTGAATAGTATTCCGTTGTATGATGTATCAGTCTGTTTATCCAAACACCTGTTGATGGACCTTTGGTTGGTTTCCACTTTGGGGCTATTATAATAGTGTTGCTATGAACCTTTGCCTACAAGTATTTATGTGGACATATGTTTTCATTTCTTTTGGGTAGACAACTAGGAGTGGAATTTCTCCGTTGTATGGTAAATTTATGTTTAATTTTCTAAGGAACTGCCAGGTCCCTTTGACTCAGGGCCATCATTCTGTTCATGTCAGCTCATTGGGGAATAATGTAGACATAGACAAAGATGGTGAAGCAAGAAAATAATAGCTAACATTTATTATACATTTCCCACATGCAGGGCGTTGTGCTACGAATTTTAAATGCATTACTCCTTAATCCCTCTGACAAACACCCTGAGATGGGCTTATGATTATCCTCATTTATAGATGAAGCAACTGAGACTTTTTGAAATTAAGTAACTTCCCAAGATCTCTTATCTACCAGCAAAGAAGCCAAAACTCAAACCTAGGCCTTTCTGACCCCAAAGTTTATATTCAGAACCACAGTGTGAGTAAGGTTGAGCTACGGATGCTAAAGTCAAGACACTTGTCTTGTGCTTTGCTTTCTTCTCAGGCTGGGAAGGGGGACAGCACAACGTTCTGTGCCTCCGAGGCGGGGTTCTGTTTCGCTGAGATGTTGCTTTCATTTTTTTTTACCCGTTAGTCTAAGAATTCAAGCAAAATATTATGTGCAAGTTACAGTTTAGAAATCATTTTATAGATTTCTCTAGAACTCTATAGAAATCATTTATAAAGTTGTCTAATCCAAATGTAGGACTATATTTAAAATGTATTTCTTTTTTACTAGGCTTAGATCATAGTTCTTTAGAGGGCCTCATCCATCAAAATGCAATCAATGGGAATGACTGTGTGAGGAATCCCGAGGATCTATACTATTTGGAGGCAGACTGATACAGCAGAAAGAACACGAGTTTGGGAGTAAGAGACTTGGGTTGGCTACGCAGTCTGATAGTTTGCAGGGGGAAAGCTATTTAAACTTTGTTTTCCTCATCTGTGGAGCGGAGACAGTAATATCTATTTTAGAGAGTGGTTTTAAGGATTAAAGAAGATTACAAGTCAAAGCCTTAGGCTCTTGGTGAGTGTCAGTTCCTAGTTCCTTTTTCCACTTCTCTTTTTTTTAAAGGACTCAAACTTTTTCATCCTAGCTTAATATCTGAAGCCCTTGCAGCTAGAGGTTGGTAATCCCTCCCGAACCATAGGCAAGATTTTGCATGTTTGTTCATGTACATTTTGGCGAGAAAATGTCCTTGGCTTCCATCAGGTTTCAAAGCAATCCATGATTCTAAAACAGTTCAGAACCACCGTGAGACTGTTCTTCATTCATTTATTCACTCGACAACATTTATTGAATACCCACTAGGGGTGAGCCCCTAAGTAGAGAATGAGAAACTGCAGGGTTTTGTGAATTTGCAGGTTACCACACTAAATACACACATCCGAGAGAACGTTTGGTGCATGAAGAAGAAAGCAGAAGAGTCCTAGGGTGGAGATGAAGATGATATGAGGTAAGCAGGGAAAAGACTCAGGAATCAAGGATATGAACTTCCCTGACTTTCACCCATGGCTGCAGACGCTGCAGACAACCGTGCAGGTTCTCCCTGGACAGCAGTGCCAGCCGTGGGGAGAGGGGGCGTGGTGGTGGGGAAATGCAGCCTGACCTCCCCTCACCCCTCTGAGGGCCCTCAGAACCTACCTGGAGGGGGCTCCTTTTTCTGGTTTGCCAGAAGGTGCCCTCCAGGCTGCCAGCCCAGTGGGGTGCTGCTACACAGCGTAACATTTTCCTTTAGTGGTTTAACTGTTAAACTTTAAAGTGGATCAACTCTAGCCCTGAAAAAAAAAAAAAAGAGTGTTCTTTGCTCAATTGATCTCTTAGAGGACATGATAAAGATAACAGTCAGTCGGGTCACTATGTCAACAGTGTTTTGAAAACAAAGGAGGTGTCTTTTGGTCTTCCCAGGCAGTTAGCAAGCGGAGCTGGAAAACTCCTAAAGCCAGCGGGGAATTTGGGTATTATGTGGCTCAAACCCCTCATTTTACAGATGAAGAAACTGGGGCCCAGGGAAATTGTGACTTTTCCGAGGTTTCATGGCCTTTTCTTAAGCGAGGGCTGCTGTCAGTAAGTGAAGCGGCTGAGGAGCAGATGGTGAATGAAGGCACGTTCTGGATGATTCATTGTAGGTGCCGTGAGCATTTAATAGTGGGAAAGGCCCCCGTGCGGTGGACCCCATTTCTGTGGACCAGGCCACAGTGACCAGCTCCACCTGCCCCATCCTATCTCGGCCTGGAGCCTGTGCATATTTATTCTTTGGAGTCTCGTACTTTGCTCTTTTATTTTTACTGGCTGTGCGCTTGTGTTTGTTCTTGGCGCTCTCTTCATGCATATTTCAGGCGGCCCCATGTTTAACTTGAGCTCAGGACTAAATATAACCACTCTTATCACCAGAGCCAGCCATACATGTCAGCCCCTTTCGGTGTGTGTGTCAACTCCACTCCAGTTTGCCTGCCACAGACCTGAGACCCAAGGTTCTCAGGAAATTGCTACCACATCCACATTGCACAAGGACAAGCTTCCAACCCCACCCCCTCCGTGGGGTTCTCCTATCAACCATGTTCTCGCCCGTCTAGGTGATTCCTGTGCTGATTAACAGTTTTCTATAGGGTTCATAAATTATTTTGTGGTTTTAATGTTGTCAAAACGAGAGTGTCTGTGTCTTCTACCTACCTTTTCCCATTCACTCCACTCAATGCTGAGAATACATTAGGTGCTTGCCAATTTCTCACTTTCTTGAGAACATGGAAGAACATTCCAGCTAACATTTCCCTTCTTTGCCAGATACAGTAGAATCTGCTATGACCTGTGTTACAAGGCCGGGTGAATTATAGACAAGAAGAGTGGCCGAGAGCGACAGCAGGACCTCTTATACGAATACACTTAGTGAGGGAGGAAAAAGGACAGTTGCTCTTCAGCCAGTTGAATCAACCTAGGAACGATGAGATAACAGAACTGGAAACCGCATTGCTTTCACATCCTCAGACTTGTCTGAAAGCAGATCCTTTAAAAGTTCTCCGAGGTCCATAAGGTCAGAGATTCGCTCCTTTGCAAGAATACTATAGGCAATGACATCATTTCCCAAACCAGTCCCTCTTTCCCTCCCTCCCTTCCTTCTAGCAATTATTGAGTACCTACTATGTATAAAGCTCTGGGTTAGCAAGGAAGACCAACATGTGCTCCTTGTACTTAAGGAGCTTACTATTTAGGAGAAAAGACAAACAGCTACATTAAAAGGACTAAGAAAAGGCCATTAGGTAAGATGACTGGGCTGCTATTGGGGGCTGTCAGGAGAGCAATTCAGATGTTTAGAAGCAGAGGCCATTTTGGCAGGGGTTTAAGGCAAGTAAGAAAGCAGAGAAAGAAGATGGTAAAGAGAAGACGAGAAGAAGATTCTGTGTGTTTGTTTGTGTGGTTTTGAGCTTGTGTCAACCCCAGGAAGGAAGCAAGTGGAGAAGATGAGATTGCAGGTGCTGAGGAATGCATGCAATGGACCACAAATGGGATTCCATCAGAGAAGGCGAGAACATGTGTATCGGGGCAGGGCGTGGGGCCATGCTTTGTGTGCTGCTCAATCAGGATGATTCTGATTGTTTCTTCATCCTGTAGATGTGTAAGTAGTGAATTTTCTGCGTGGCTGACTGGCTACAAAAGGCTGTTCTCCAAAAGATCTTCTCCATTTTTGTGCTGGCTGTAGGTGAGGAAGGGAAATCGTTTTTGCTCTTTGCCCTCTGTTCTGTGTTTACAGGGTCACCTCATGCCATCAGGACCTTGCGTGAGGACACAGTGTCCAAAACCATTCATTAGAAGAACCATTCTGGTCGGTGCGCATCCAGTGGCTGCAGGGCTGCTGGTGGGGACAGGGTGGGCACGGATGGTGAGAACTGGAGGCTGCCTAGCTTTGACATCTCTACAGCAGTGAGCCTGAGAGGGCCTAAGGAGGGTGTCCTCACGGTGCAGCTGAGAACACACAGCATGGGGGAGCCTGCTGACAAGGAGGTGGGGCTGGCTGCGAGCTCAAGATGGGGCCTTCTGACTTTCAGTGATTCATTGTTAGAACCGGAATTTCAGGGTTCCTGTAGCCTGGGGTCCACATAGGTAGGTGTTAGAAAACTGGAATTACTAGATGATTAAGCGGTATGGCATGTGGATATATTCAGAGTGTGAAAGCTTTACCTAAGAACACAGAGCAGGATCTTATCTCTACTGCCTCAGTTGGACATATGATATTACACTGGACATAAGATCATAGCCTTTGTCTCCCTTGGAAACAGGCAGTAAAATGAGATGAAAAAATGTTCAGCTTATATTTTAAATCAGATTGAAAGACCAATTCATTTTGATCACAAGCATATGGCTTTTGTTATTCCACAGCCCATATAAAATGAGATAACATGAGTCGTGTGTATCCCACAACTGCGTAGATGCTCGAACATGCTAATCTCTACCCCATACCACCTGTTTCCCAGAGAAGAAAGTCTCAACTCCACACACTGCAAGCCTTTCTGCACAGCCTGGTTCCCTTTGTTGTGTTCAATAATACTTGAGCCCCAACTGTGTGTCAGGCTGAGGAACACAGGAAAGTCCCTGCTCTCATGGAATTTAAATTCAATAGGAGAAAAAGTGGAGAAACAAATAAAACAAAGTGTATAATGTCAGGTAGTGAAAAGTACTATAAAAAAACGCAGCTGAGTAAGAGAAGAGAGCTTCTGCCTTTATTATCTTTATCTCACCCTTAGCCACCAGAGGAACTGTCTGCTGTAGCCAGGCAGACATCCCACCGTCCCAGCAGAGAGCTCCCTGAGGGACAAAGTGGGTGCATTTCAACAATTTCTTTCACCAGAAATCCCTCCAACTCCCTTACCCTTATCTCGCCTGCCTACGGTTATGTTGTCATTGATTCCGATCTCAATACTTCTTCCATTTGGTTTCAGTTTCCTTCTTAAAGTACATCCTTTTCATTGAGTAGTATATTCTCTCAGTCTTTGACTATATCTTTATTTCATCTCTACTTTGTTTAAAAGTTTAGCCCTGTGTAGATTCTAGGTTAAGATTATTTTCCCTCATCGGTTGGAAATATTATTCCATTGTCTTCTAGTGTCTATTGCAGCTGTTGAGAAATCTTCAGTCAGGCTAATTGTTGTCCTTTGTATAATTTGGTTTTTTCTCTTCTCTTCCCTTCCCTCTCTCTCTCTGTTTTTTCTTTTTCTCTCTTTCTCACTTTTTCCTTTGGCTGCTTTTAAGTTTTTTGGTTTTTTAAAAAAATTGTGTGAGTGTATGACTGCGTGTTTTCTGGAGCTTGACCACAGGTCATGTTGGTATAGATTTATTTTTCTCTGTCTTGCCTGGAACTGATGTCTCCATATCTTCAAATATGAATTCTTTTCATTCTCCCAAAACTTAAACTTCAATTAAATATTGGTCCTTCTTTTCTATCTTCTATTTCTCTTAATACTTTTTAATATTTTCTCTCTCTTTACATCTCTGGCTTCATAATGGGTAATCTGTTTATATCTACTTCACAATTACAAATTACAATGACCTATTTTGCAATCCACAGATTCTCTCTTCAGTTTTGCTAATCTGCAGTTAAACTGTAAATTGCATTTTAATCTTAAGGATGACATTTATTTGTTTTTAGAAAAATTTTTGTTAAATCTTTTTTTCTTTTTCCATAGTGCCCTGTTCTTCTCTTGGGGTTTTGCCTTTTTTGGGGTTTGTATTTAATCATTTCAAATGTATTTCTTTTACATTCTCTTTCAGATTGCCGTTCTATTCCATCTAGTCTAATTGTCCATTTTATTTTGTCTTCTTATTCTTGCAAATGGTGGGTTATTTCCTTATGTATTTTGTCATTATTTTTTCATTTGTGCTCTAATAGAGTTTGTGCAGCCAGCCCTGGTGGTCTGGTGGTTAAGATTCACTGCTCTCACCACTGTGGCTGGGGTTCCTTCCTGCTCAGACAACCACAACACCCGTCTGTTGGTTGTCATACTGTGGTGGCTGCATGTTGCTGTGATACTGAAAGTTATGCCACTGGTATTTCAAATACCAGCATGGTTATCCATGGTGGACAGGTTTCAGTGGAGCTTCCAGACTAGACAGACTAGGAAGAAGGACCTGGCCACCGACTTCCAAAAACACCGGCCTTGAAAACCCTGTGAATAACAGCGGAGCATTGTCTGATGGAGCTGGAAGGTGAGAGGATGGTGCAAAAAGACCGGGCAGGGCTCAATTCTGCTTTACACAGGGTCACTAGGAGTTGGAATCAACTCCATGGCGCTCACAAGAGACTGTGTGTGTGTGTGAAAGTTTTTGTGGCATGAATTTTGAGAGCATCCTTCTAATGGCTGCCTCTGTTCCTGCCAAGGACTCTATGGGTATCACTGGCTGAAGACCAGGTTTTTACGTTAATTCCTGAATTTAGGATTTTCTAGACCACACAGGTGAATCTGAAGCTTTCATCCATCCAAGATACAGGCCTAGAGTTCCTGTGTTTCAGGGGAGACTTTATTTCCTTACCAGGAGTCCAACCAGGAACAGAAGAACTTTCTAGTAATATCTTTGTACTGACGGGTGGATTTTTCTTGTCTCTCTTTTACCTGAGTTGGTAGCTCTATCAGAGTCCCAGCTCAGTGCAGGAATTCCAGTTTCCAGCTCCATATCTCTATCAGTCCCAAAGCCTTGTTGAGGTCGAATATGCAGGCTAAATATTTACTTTAAAACCCAGTGCTGCTGAGATCCTAAAAGCAGTCCTTGAAACAGCAGCATCAGCAGTGCCTTGGAGATTACTAGAAATGCGGAATCTCAGTCCCACCCAGACCCATAGCATCGGAATTTTCCTCCTAACAAGATCCCAGGTGATTCATGTGCACATTAGAGTTTGAGAAGCATTGTCCCAGATCCCCATGTTATATAGTCCTCTTTCTTCCAGCCTCTCCCCTAGAGAGGTACAACATCAGCTCATGTGTTTTCTAGTTTGCTTTTTTAAAACTTTCCTCTGCATTTTGAAAGTGAGAACTTCTCTTTCTTGGGAGCTCATCTATGCATTTTAAAACACTTTTGTTAAAACCTTCTTAGTCTGCCATATCACCTGGCCTGGAAGGCCAATCCTCCTCGTTCTTCCAAGTCCAGCTTTTAAGTATTTAGCAGCTTCCGAGGCTAGCCCCTAGCTTAGTGCCTCGTGAATGCAGATACTCAATAACTCTTTGTAGCTTCTATGTTCCAATGATGGATTAGAAATGTTCTTTTGAAAGTTGCATAGTCAAGTGCATAGTTTTTGCTTGGTTCCTCCCTTGCATGGTAGCCTCCTCCTTTTTTATCTATGAATGCTTTGATCCGTAACATCCTCTGGTCCTGCATTATACTTTTTACAAAGCTGGGTCTGGCTCAATGCTAGGTCTCTTCTCTTGCACCACGGAATTTCTCTAGCGAGATAGGAGAAATCAGTTGTGCTCTCAGAGTTACAGACACTGAACAACACAGCAGGGGCCAGTTTATCAGTGGACCCCTCTTTCAGAGCATCTGATGAATAGTTGGTTATCTCAACCCATGCCCGGTCAGCCCGTGCATGGAGGCCTGGGGAGTAAAAGCTCCCGTAGAGGCAGGTTTCTCCAGATTCGTTCCACAGGAATTAACTGCACACTCATTCATGGCATTGCAGCATCCTGAACCCTAGGGATGCCTGAAGGGGAAGAGGAAGCAACCTCTGACTTTGGGGAGCGTATTGTCATATGACACCAAGGTATGCATGTCCAAAAGAAAGAGAAGAAAAATCCCAAGATGTTAGATAAGCAAGTGCCTGCTAGAGAGGTAGAGACTGTACTGTATGAAAGTGCTCAGGGAACATCAAATAAAGAGAAGGATCTCCATAGGATGGGGCAGGGTGACAGTGTTCCTTCATTTGTTTAAGTGGCTGCTAAATCCTTATCCCCTGCCTGCTTCTGCTTGGGGCAAATCATTCTCCTTTGTTTCAAAGAGAAGGAAGGAGCCCTTTGCCCTCGCTTGCCTGGGACATCCATCACACCAACCACGGAGGCCTTGGCTATGTATACCATTTTGGGGGCTCTGCTTGGCATAAAAAAGATATCTTCCCCGCATGAAATGAGGAGGGATTTCTGCTTTCTTTCCACCTCCTGTAGGGTACATCTGGCCCACAGTCCCTGATCATTGTTTGCATAGCTTTAATCCAAATGCCTACATTGTTTTTTGAATGGTGAAACACTGAGCCAACAATAACCTTAGGTCTTGATCTGCTCTGTTCATCTGGAGGGTAGGATTATTATCTGAAGCTCCCTTCCAGCCAGTCTGCTACGCTCTTTGTTTCCTGGAAAGCCAAGATCATTGCCTTTGAAACTTTGCTCACAGTACTCCCACCCCTGGAATCCTTTACCCCACTCCTTTCTGAATCCTACTCATTCTTAAGAGTCATCCTACTCTTACCAGGGTGACTTTGTGTCTGCACTAATTATTTGAAACTTCAGTTGTGCCTTATATGGTTAGGAATTCCTTTTTTGCCATTCTGACTTATCTCCCCAAATATATTTTAAGCTTTTTGAAGTCAGAGAGCTTATAGCATGCAGCATAATGGCAGGTAGAGAGCAAGTTCTCAAAGACCTCAGGAAAGTCTGTTGATTCCAAACTCATATTATTGAATATCAATATAGTATTCAATTATTCACATGATCCAATGAATTATTTCTATATGACGCCCAGGTTGTAGTGGAAATCGTATCAAAGAGTAGCTAAAAACATAGGACCGTCTTGTTCATAATGGTTATAGGAAATGAGCCAGGTTTTCCCCTGTCCAGGGAGGTGGAATGCCTCACTCGTGCTTGCCTACACACAGTGCCTCCCTCCACCTGCCACCGACACTTCCTACTATCTTTTCTCTCATGTAGGATAGTAAAACGTCACATGCAACTTCCTCATTGTATGTATTTGGAAGCTCTGTAATTAGGTCCACACACATATATAATTGTTATGTCTTCCTGATAAACTGATAATTTTATCATTATGAAGTCAACTTCATCTGATATTATTGCTGCTTGGCCTTACTATGCTTACTGTTTGCATATGTGTCTTTTTCTATTATTTTGCTTTCAAACTATCTGTCTTTATATTTATAATGCATCTCTTGTAGACACTGTGTGTTTAGGTCTTGCTTTTTGATCCATTATGACAATCTTTGTTTTTTAATTGGAATGTTCAGTCCGTTAATATTTAATATATTATTGTTATGGTTGAATTTAGGCCTATTATTTTCTATTTGTTTTCTTTTGGTCCCATCTACTTTTTGTTCCTCTGTTTCTCCTTTCCTTCCTTCTTTTGAGTTAATTGAACATTTTAGAATTTTATTTTAATTCATTTATTGGCTTTTTAGTTATGCCTCTTTGCATTAGTTTTTGGTGGTTATTTAGGGATTAGAATGCACGTCTTTAACTTTCATTGTCCACTAGAGTTACTTCTGGACTGCTTCACATAAAGCATAAAAATCTTGCACCTGCACAGCTCCCTTTACTATACCATTCTTTATGACACAGTTGTCGCGCATCTATGTACATTACACATATCCATATATATCCTTATACATTATAAAATAATGTTTTAATTTTTGCATTAACCAATTACATGTATTTTAAAGAAATTAAAGGGAAAAAGTATTTTATGTTTACCCAAATGTTTACCATTTCTGATGCTTTTTATTTCTCCTTGGAAATCCAAGTGGCTATAGCTTTTCCATCATCCTAAAGAACGTGTCCTGTAGCATTTCTTATAGTTTAGATCTGCTGGTGATGAATTATCTTAGTTGTTGTTTGTTTGAAAATGTCTTTATTTCACTAAAAACACATTTATTTCCATCATTCTTGAAGGATATTATTTACTGGATAGAATTCTGAGTTGGCAGTTGTTTATCATTCTGCTGTCTTCTGTCGTCCATTGTTTCTGATGTGAAGTTAGTGATAATTGAAATTGTTGCTCTTCTTTGTAATATGTTGTTTTCTCTAGCTAATTTCAAGATTTTCTATTTGTCTTCGGTTTTTAGTAAATTGACTATGATGTACCTAGATGTGATTTCTTTGTATATATCATACTTGGGGTTTGCTGAGTTTCTTGAATCTATAAATTATTCCCTTTCACCAAACTTGAAAAATCTTCAGTTGTTATTTCTTAAAATACTTTTTTCTGACCCATTGTCACTCTCTTTTCCTTCTGGCACTCCAATTACTCATATATTAGATCTTCTGATATTGTGCTACAAGTCACTGAGGCTCTGTTAATTTTTTTTCAATATCTTCCTCTTTTTTCTTTTTTGATTGGATAATTTCTACTCTTCTGTTTTCGAGTTCACTTACTCAGTGTTCTCTTTTATCTAATACATTGTTAAGTATGTCCAGTGAGTTTTTTAATTCTGATATTGTGTATTTTAGTTCTTTCTCCTGGTTCTTTTTTAAAGTTTCCCTTTCTCTGCTGAGATTTCCTATTTATTCACTTATTATGAGTGTATTTTTTATGGTCTTGAGAATAGTTATAATAGATGCTTTAAAATCCATTTCTGCTCATTCTAACATCTGTCATTCTCAGGGTTTTCCTTCATTGATTACTTTTTTAAAAAAGTCACATTTTTCTGACTCTTCATAAATCATCTAATTTTAGATTATATACAAGACATAAATGATGCATTATAGAGAGTCTGGATTCTGTTATATTCCTCCAAAGACATAGATTTTTTTGTTAAAGGGCCATTAACTTGCCTGGCCTCAAACTTCAAACTCTGTTCACCTTATGGTGGGAAGAGGTTGAAATCTATTTTCAGTTTTTTCATTCAGGGGCTCTTTGGAGTCTGCCCCACACATGCATGATTCAGGGGTCAGTCAGAGATTTGGGAAAAATTTAAATGCAGAATTTGGGGCTCCCCTTCCCCAATTTCTCCTTTCCAGACTATGCTTTTCCTTCTCATTTTCCAGCTACTGAGGTTACATCAAATTATTCAAACTGTAGGATTCTGTCTGAGTTTTAGGTATCCTGTGTGTCAGGAGCAAGAGCTTGAGAAAAAAGTTTTGAAAAAGGCAAGAATTCACCAGGTACCCATCTCTCCTTTCAAGGGTTGGCTCTCTGCTAATTGTTGCCTGCTTTTGGGCATTCCCCAGTGCTTTCTGATAATTGTCCTTGCTATTTTATACAGAGTTTATGGTTGCTATCTGCAGGATTGGTGGAGAGAATGCTAAGGCTTGGCCGGAGGGGTGTGCGTGCCCCTGTGAAGTGAGAGACAGAGACCCAGGCTGAGGATCCCTGTGACAGTTCTCTAAGGTGTTCGTAAGGTCCCATGCAAACCACATCTCAGGACACTGGCCCCTAATGCACAGAAAAGGGTCCTCTTGGATCTGGGATAGCCTTTGAGGTGACTGAGTGGAGCTGACTGGTCATGCCCACTTACCATGAAGAAGCCAAAGTAATCCTGATAGCTCCTCTATTCTTTGCAAGGCACAGTGCTAAATGTTCCATAGACATGATCTCATTTAGCCCTCCCCCAAACCTTTAAATTAGGTCTAATTATTATCCT
Source organism: Equus caballus (assembly GCF_041296265.1). NCBI lineage: Eukaryota > Metazoa > Chordata > Mammalia > Perissodactyla > Equidae > Equus > Equus caballus. The sequence goes on along the minus strand of NC_091710.1, from coordinate 33,157,173 downwards.
CATTATGCAAATGAATTAGTGAGACCCAAAGAGATCAAGCAATTTGTCTCTCAGTCACACAGCTGAATGTGTGCAGAAGTACTGACATCAGGGGCCAGCCCTGTGGCCGAGTGGTTAAATTTGCTTGCTCCACATCGGTGGCCTGGGTTTTCCGGGTTTGGATCCTGGGCGCAGACCTAGCACCACTCATTAAGCCATGCTGAGGTGGCGTCCCACACAGTAGAATTAGGAGGACCCACAACTAGAATAAACAACTATGTACTGAAGGGCTTGGGGGAGAAGAAGAAAAGAAAAGATTGGCAACAGATGTTAGCTCAGGGCCAATCTTTAAGAAAGAAAAAAGAAAAGAATGACTGCAACCTGGATCTGCTTGACTTTAAGCCCTCTTTTCTTCTAAGCATAGGAGAAATACGCATTCTACCGCTCCTTCTCTGTAGACATGAAACGGTGGCAGAGTTCATAGTCATGTAAATACATACTCTGAAGATTTACCTTTCTTATTCCCTTGTCTCTTTCCTAGATATGGAAAATATCTAGGTCCAAGTGGCCCCTGCAGTGCCAGGTGTCCCCAAAGGAGGGAATTCCTGCAGACGTGGAAGACTTGCTCTCCTCTGAGAGTTCAGGGATCTGACTGCAGACCGCATTGTTGCCAGCTCCTGGTGTGATGTTGGGCAAGTCAGCCTGCCTTCCCTTACCTCAACGTGCTCATCAGTAAATCTGGATGAACTCTGAGATCTTTACACAGCTGCTTAACAGCCTAATTCTGAGGTTTATTTTTGGTGGCCAGGAACTAGAAAGAAGTCTCTTGGCAAAATTTTGCTTGTGGACCCTGAATTTAACAGGATCCATGGCAAGGTCATTGATATCTTTAATCCCCAGATATCTCCCAGTAAGTAAACTCAGATAATAAAACCGGGATCTCTAGTTATTAAGAACATGGTGTTCTTCAATCTCTGACTCCATCTAGAGCCTCCCTCTCTGCTGGGTCCATCAGGTTCCAATCGGTGCTATGGGCCTATCTGTTGTCCCTCAGGAGCTCCTTGATCCTGGTTGGGTTACTGTTTGCTTCCAGGGCTGTAATTCCTACAGAGGGAGCAAACTCAAGAATACAATAGTCCTCTATATTGGTGGCCTGTGCTCTGGGGTTCGGTGCTTAACCTTTCCCACCTACAGAAAGAATCTACCTGCCTAACCTGTTCAGGGTGGCAGAAAAAGGTTGTTTGCATTTCCAACTCCCTGTGGAATTCAGTTTCCATGCCTGCATCTCAGTCCCTCTGCTCAGCCCTAGACTCATAGCCGAGTAGGTTGGCTGCGGGACCTGAGGAATTCATCAATCTATAAGTTTTCACTAGGTAAATCAAACAATTAAAATCCTGACTGAAATGCCTTTCTGGCACCAGAATCTTGTCAGTTTCTGGAATCTCTAAGGTCCATTTCTCCCCTTCTCCACCCCACCTTGTTCTTTTTTTTTTTTTTTTTTAAATCATGCTGGAAAAATCATCCTGTTGGGAAAAAAAAAGTGAAGGAAGTGTGTACCAACTCAGCGTGCTAGAGCAGTCCTTTTGAAAATGACAGCTTGGGCCACAGCCGGTGGTGGCCTTCACCTTCCTGATCTTCCCAGAAATGGCTTTAGCAGGAGTTTATGAACATAAACCATACTTTCCTTTTGACTCCCTGTGCAACTTTGGGAAATGAATTGAACCTTTCAGTGGTCCATGTGGGAATGATAGCTGCCAAGGTGTGGCCTCTCATAATTTTGTGACGATGAAGACCCTTGAAATATTAGGAGAGTCTTGGAAAAATAAAGTGACCTTCCAAGGGTGACATTTCTGGTCACAGCTAAAATGACAACAGTATTTAAATGGTGTCTTCTGGTTTGTCATAAACTTATGTCCTCAATTTACTCTGAGACTGAACTCTGCAGTTTATTCTGCAGATATCTAAACCAGATGTTGACATCGTACAGTCTGTGTGTCAAAGATGACGAGGGCCTGATTTTCACTCATGAGGGGCAAAAAAAAAAAAAAGTGTCACCACTTTTGCTTACAACTTCTACTTGCCTTCTCCCTTTTCACACTTCTGCCGCTTCCAAGAACTGAACCACATTTTCTAAGCCAGACCTGGAGGGTTAGAGTCACCAAAGAAGAAGAGGAAGCCCTCATCTTGGCAAAACTTTTGAAGTTTCCATTCCTTATTTAAAAAGGGGAAATATCCATTCCTTAGAATGAAGATGGAAGTTTTCCCAGGGCTGCTGAAGTAACCGCCGATGGACAATGAAATGCTGTCAAATTCTCACAGCAAGAATTTCCCAGAAGGCAACAGGTAACTGGATGTCATTTAACTTCTCTGGGCCTCGGTTTTCTCATCTGTGAAATGAGGCAATAGGAGTCACAGGTGGTGGAAGGTTCTTCCCTATGTCAACAGTCTGAGTCTCTCTCTTTGCTATTATTGTGTTCAATTATCATTATCCAAGCTGATGTTGCCCAAAATTATTCATTTATTATTTTTTGTTCCTGAACAAAATAATCTCCAAGCTCCTCTCCTTCTTCTCACCCTTTATAAAGTACTAAGATACTAAATATAAACACCCATGACCTTTATCATCTTCTAGCTCAGCAAAAGAGAGGAAGATTTCATCTTCCTATGGAAGTGTTTCAGATCTCATCATTGACTTGAGTTTTCTTCAGTATCTCTAGTATCTTGGGAGAGTTTTTCTTCCTAGCTAACACTATCTTCTTTATTCTAAAGACCCACCCAAATATTCTAGGCTTAACTTCTTAGCAAAGTTCTATTCTCATATTTCTGGCTGCCCATAGGGAATTTGCACTTGGGGAGAATATCTCACTATAAGTCAATCAACAGGTATTTTTGAGCAGCTATTATATAGCCAACATTATGAGTAATCTAGAAGAAACATTAGACATCACCACTCCTGCTCTGAAAGACCTTGAATTGAAACTAGGCAGGAAAAACTAATGGACATTCAGTCAGGAAACACTTGTTGAGGGCCTCTTTGTGTGAAACACCATGAAGCCTGATGGGTAGTGTGGCAATATACCCCAATTTTCCAGGAACCGTCCTATTTATACATGTTGTATTGGAGTAATTATTAATATCACTCCTTCTGATCTTAAAAAGTGTCCTACTTTGAGTGAAAAATTATGAGGTGGCCTTAACGATGGGGAGTGACAGGGCCTCAGTATCCTCACCCATGGGAGTCAAGTCAACAGAGAAAATTACCATAGCAATTGAGAACCATGCTGATTAGTGCTTTGTTAGCACAGGAATAGACACTGTCACACCCTGAGTATTTTTTGGTTTGGATGAGGCAATTCCTCTCATTATCTGAGATATTTATATAGGCTCTATTGTGTTGTTGGTTAATCCAATAAAAAGGGTTATTTTCTCTAGGTTAAAACTCTGATCAGCATCTATGTCTCTGAGATGGGCTTAACCTATTACTGAAATCTTTCAGATCTTGGAATATGGGAAATGGACCAAGGAAAAGCCTTAAAGAATGGACAACAAGTACATTCTAGCAGCTTGTGTAGTCTACATAAAGAAAAGGGCCCTCAGATCTCATCGGCTCACTTCAATAACCAGGCCTGAGTGTCTATTCCATGCTAGGCACTGGGCCTTTAGTCAACAGGGCAGAAGGAACTTCATGAGCAAAACTCAGAGGTAGGAAATAGCATGGGGTATGAGGGGACTGCCAAGCCCTTGGCGTTGGTGGAAGGTGAGTCCAGTGGGCGGCAGGAGATGTGCCTATGGAGGTAAGCAGAGGCCAGAGGATGGAGAACCTACATCAAGAAACATAGGATTTTTAAGTTTGGGATTGAAATGGTACCTCAGCACTTGCTCCATCTCTGGGGCTCTGACTGCCCTGGCGGCTGTGACATTTGCTGCAACAAGATCGGTTTTTCAGGGTCCTCGCTGATCTCTGAAAATCCGCTGTGTGCTGCTCACATTTTCAGACTTAGCAATGCTGATGAGACAGTTTCTAGAGATCCACGGCAAACAGGAGGGAGAAACTAGCCCCGGGCAGACATCCCCATGTTTGGTGTCACCTCCAGGTGCTACAGAAGAACGGCTGCAGCAAGGACAATTGAGCCACTGGGTCAAGGTAGTGGTGTTCATGTTCTTTCTGAATGTGCAGCACTTGCTGACAATGCTGGGCTGGTGCCGGAGAGCCAGCTGGTTCTTTCCATCGTTCCTCCCACTGGTGGACTTGGACGGCCCCAGAGCCCTGTGACCCAGCTTGAAGAGCCACCCCCTAGCTGCTGGATCCTGAAGTCCCTGCCACTGTGAACTGCAGTGTACAAATCAGGTGACCCTATTTAACCTGGCAATGAAAGGTCTTGGCAGCAGAAGCAGAGCAGTATGGGTTTGGTACATAAACACAGGAATTTTAAAAAAAGGCTCATACCAGTTTGAAAAGAGCAGGTAGAATCCATCAAAAAGGCAAAATCTAAAACTAGCAGGAAGAGCTGTCTCCCATCGTGTGAGAGGGACTGCCAACAAAGATTTTGTTCAAATAAGAGAATTATTAAGAAATAGATGACCAAGAACTTTTAAAATCAACGACGGATGTTTGTTTTCCAGTTTGCTAGACACAAACACCAAGCAGAATAAGTGCAAGAAATATCTCTTTTGGGTACAAGGGAGGTTTTTCTTAAAGTTGCATGAAACTTTTTCCTTTTTCTAATTCACTTAAACACGTTTCTTCAATTAGTATTCTTTTCTTCTCCATTGCAAGAGTCTGACCAGTGTTCATTTGGTGAAGAATCGGTGATGAACTCAGGGATGTGAAGGGGTGTGCCCCTCCTTTGAGGCCTGTAGAGATGCTAGGAGATAGAAACTGTCTTGAAGAGGAAAAGCCCATCAGGTTATCAGGCCGACACTTGTGGCCCAGGCTGGGTCACGTGGTGCTGATCACTTTCATCCAAAATGCATCGAGGAATATGTTCTGAACTGGAACTTGAGAGTCCTATGATTATGACTTTTTTAAACTGTAACGCACAGGACAGAATTCCAAATTAACAGCTTCCTTTATGAAGTTTCACTCCACGTTTCATTATCATTTACGCCAATGCTCCTCTAAGTGTCGGTCTCTGATGACATGAGGGGCTTGGTCCAGAATGTAAATCAACTCCCTGAATGAAGAAAGTCAGGCTTTAAAAAACCCATCAGCTGAACCACGGTGTGCTTAGTGAGGCACTGACGTATAGTATGGCTCAAGCGCCTTCTCCTGATGCAGAACGACAAATCTGCAGACCAGCATCGGTCTGCAGACGGCACTGTATGAAGCACTGACATATACATTACTGTCACTTGTGTCATCCTTCCAATCTCTAATTATTAACCTGTCTTAAATTTTTAAAAATAAATTTTCAAGCAATTTCAAACTTAGCAAAAAGTTGCAAGATTAGAGCAAAGAAGTGTATACCTTTCACTCAGACTCCTTCCCGGTTTCACCCATGACGTGCTTGCTAGCAAGGTGTCCCATTCTTGATCACATGATCTAGTCTCTCTAGATCTGGCATGAGTTTCATGGCCTTGACCTTCATGAAAGTTACATTTCGTAGAATGACTCAGCCTGGGTTTGTCCTGTGCTTCCTCACGATTAGCCCCAGATTATGTGCTTTGAGCAGGACTGTCAAAAAGTGATATTCTGATTGCACCCTATGAAGTGGCCCCTGATGTCACTTGGTCCCATTAACTTTGTGTCCCTGTGGTAACTTTGATCACTTGATTAAGAGAGTATCTGCTCAACGTCTCCACTATACAGTTACTTTTTTCTTTTGTAATTAATAAGTATCATGTAAATATCCTATTACTCAATCATTTCACTCTCATCTACTTGTTTTAGCACTCATTGATGTTTCTTGCCTGCATTTATTATTACTATGATTTTTGCCAAATGGTAATTTTCTAATTGTATCATTCTTCACATGTTTCTTAGTTGGCATTCTATTGCAAGGAAGATCTTTCTCACTATTTTTAAATTCATGTTTATAAACAAATGAGTTATTATTCATTGTGATCTATTATTTGATGGGTTATAATCCATTATCATTAATTATTTTGATGATCAAATCGCCCCAGATTTTGACAGTAGGAGCCCTGTGAAACGCTTCTGTGTCTTTTCGACATGTGCCCATCATTCTTGAACACTTCCTTCACAACAAGCTGTTCTAGGCTTACCTTGTATTTTCCCTGCCCCAGATCTGGATCAGCCAATTCTCTAAGGAGCCTTGGTTCCTTTTCATGGAGGGTGATATTTAGAAGCCAAGATCTGGGTGCTAAATGTGCCTTTTCCTACTGGAGTGTTGCTTCTCCCAGCCCGCTCTGTGGACAAAGCTTAGAAATAGATCTATTTTTTACATACACCCACGTGTACCCACATATGTATGGATGCACGCACACCTTTACATCGGTACTTCTGTCTGTTTCTCTGGGTCCCATTATCCTTAGTATGTTTATTGCTCAATCCCATGGTTTGGCCATTCCCCTGACTACATGAGGCTGCCTCTCGCCCTGCTCTGATATTGCCCTTGTAAAGGTCGTCATTACTAGCTGTCACCAGTTGCCCCTGCCACCTTGCTTCAATACCATCCTTGCCCAGGCCCTGTTATCCCCTGTGCCTGCCCAGTGAATGTTGAACTGAATCAGGAAGGAAAGGAAGGAAGCCAAATTTTGTTTCGTAATAAGAAGAAAAAGTAAGCAAAGGCTAAATTGAGACCATCTTCAATGGTTAGTTCTTAGTTCACTGAAACACCTTAGGATTTAACTATAAGACAGCCCATCCACCAGTGTGATATGAGTATTGACATAAACGCATCTTATGTGTGTCTAAGTCTACTTCAGGACCGTAATGATGGCCAGGAGGGTGGGAGGAGGTGTGTGCTGGTACATTCTGGCCTTAGCTCCAGCAGCAGGAATAGGGCTGTTAGCACTGATTTTCACGTTGCTAAGTCAGCAGAATGCTTTTCAACCGGTCTAGACACGCATCATGCCTAGCGAAAGAAGAACAGAAAACGAACAATTGATTTTTCAGTGGTTCTTGCCAAGAGGTTATACTATTCACCCTCAAGGAGGCACTGACCTCTGTTGAAATGAGCGCAGAAAAATAAATGCGTTTCTATAGTCAGGAATGACTGTTACCTAATTGTGAGCTCACATTTCCCGTCACTTGGGCAACAATTATTTGCCAGCACTTCTAAGTTAATTGTAAGCTCCGTGAGGGCAGGATGGATACTTAGGTAATCACCCACAGTGACTTGCAGTTAGTGGAGATTAGTAGTTGACGACTCAAGATTTGATCCCTCCCCCCACCCCCAGCTAAGGACGTCAACCATAACACTGGGTGAGAACTCATGTCTGGTTTTCTATAGTGCTCTAGTCACTTCCACTGTTCACATTTTAGATACGACAGAAATCTGTAACCTGCTGAAGCAGTTATAGGAGGCAACCCTTTGCTATTTCCCCTTCTCTCCCTCCCTTCCTCCTTGCATCTCTCTCGGCCTCTGATTCACAGGCTGGCAGAACATGATGCAAGAATGACCTTGATCTAGGTGGGCAAATGGCCCTGCTGCTGAATTGTGCCATTTTAAGCTCAGAGCCGAGTGGCAGGACATCCAGGCTCGGATGCAGTCAGAGGCCTGGTGGTAGGCTGGCTTCTGCCACGAACTCTCTGTTCAACTTTCAGCAAGTCTCCTAACCTCTCTGGGCCTCATCGTCTGCATTTGTAAAAATGGAGGTTGGACCTCATGATCTCTTAACAGTCTGTGGTTCTACACTGGTTTCACTTGGGCCTTGTGAAATACCATGATTCATGGCCACATCCTCAATGACGGCAGAAGGATGGCAAGCGACAAGGAAGACTGAGAGTAAAAGCATACCCTGTGAAAACACTAGAGAGACCATTCTTTGGCCACTAAAATTCAAACTTCTCTTTCTCTGTGTGTGTGTGTGTATGTGTGTGTATGTTTGCTTGCAATTACAGGAAAAACAGTAGAAAGCCACTTACAGCTGTTGCTGGATATTATTATAAAATATATATGCAAAGACAATCCCTAGAATAGCCAAAACAATAGTGAAAAAGAATAAAGTGGGAAGAATCACTCTACCTGACATTAGGTCTTACTGCACAGCTACAGTACTCAAGACTGCGTGGGATGCACGGAGGGATAGCCACATAGATCAATGGAACAGAATAGAGAACCCGGAAATAGACCCACACAAATATGCCCAACTGCTTTTTGACAAAGATGCAAAAGCAAATCAATGGAGGGAGGACAGCCTTTTCAACAAATGGTGCTGAAACAAGTGGACATCCATAGGCAGAAAGAATGGAACTTGACCTAAGCCTTTCATACAAAAATTAACTCAAAATGAATCATATATTTAAATTCAAAATGTGAAACGATGAAACTTTCAGAGGAAAACATAGGAGAAAATCTTTGGGATCTAGGGCTGGGCAAAGAATTCCTAGACTTGACACCAAAAGCATGGTCCCATAAAGGGAAAAATTAATAAATTGATAAAAAGTTAAAACTTTTGCTCTGAGAAAGTCCATGTGAAGAAAAGGCAAGCTATTAGTAAAAGAAAATATTTTCAAGCTATGTATCTGACAAAGGACTAGTATCTAGAATATAGAGAGAAAGAACTCTCAAAACTCAACAGTTAAAACAAAATCCCCAAGCCAATTAGAAAATGGGCAAAAGACATGATCGGACAGTTCACCATAGAAGCTACATAGATGGCAATAAGCACATGAAAAGACGTTTAACTTAATTACCCATTAGGAAAATGCAAACTAAAACCACGGTGAGTTATCACGACACACCTATCAGAATTGCTAAAATAAAAAATAGTGATACCAGCAAAAGCTGGTGAGGATGCAGAGAAACTGGATACATTGCTGGGGGCATTGTAAAATGGTACAGGCACTCTGGAAACCAGTTTGGCAGTTTCTTATCAAATGAAATACGGACTACCATATGAGCCTGCAATTTCACTCTTGAGCACTTACTTACCACAGACAAATGAAAACTTATGTTCACATAAAAACCTGTGCATGAATGTTCATAGCAGCTTTGTTCATAGTAACCCCAAACTAGAAACAACTCAAGTCCTCTTCAAGACGGTAACTGTTAAACACACTATGGAACGCCTATACTGGGGAATAATACTTGGCAATAAAAAGGAACAAATTTGATAGATGGAACAACTTGGATGAATCTCCAGGAAGCATGTTGAGTGGAAAAAGCCAGTCTCCAAAGATTATATGCTATATGATTCCATTTATATAGCATCGTCTAAATGACAAAATTACAGAGATGGAGAACAGATTAGCGGTTGCCAGGGGTCAAGGACGGGGGCGGGGTGGGAGTCGGGGAGGAGAGGAGTAGAGGGAGAGAGATGGTGTGTCTCTAAAAGGAGAACATGAGAGATGCTTGTGCTGGTAGAAATGTTCTGTGTCTTGACTGCATCAATGTCAGCCTCCTGATTGTGACATTGTATCACACTTTTGCCAGATGTCACCATTGGGAGAATCTTGGTAAGCAGTACAGGACTCTCTCTATTATTTCTTAAAATGGCATGTGTATCTACAATTATCTCTAAATAAGTTTAATTTTTAAAAAGAGAAACATTAGGGCTCTTTGTCTGGGCTTAATTTGATGCAAGTAAATGGAGTAAAAAAAATGTACAATTTGGGAGAAGAAAAGACTAAAATAACCATTGGAGAGAATGTAAATAGCTTGGTGAAAATGATATGTCTATTTCTTTCCATATTCCCCAGAGTACTTGGCCCCAATTATAACCTTGCCCATAGGCACACTCAGTAATTTTGTTTCACGTATTATTGTTAGCACAGAATAGAAGATGCCTTGTCAAGCAGTTTAATTTTTGTGTGTAAATGTAAGACACATATGTAGGATAATAGGCAACTCAAATGTGGTTCTGTGTGAACAAGCCGATGATTTTTTGTGGAAGATGATAATTATCCTTGATGACAGAACCTAAGTCCTTTGCATAATGTGGGGTTCAATCGTGTTTCCTCCCATAGTGGCTTTGTTTGTTAGCTTGCCTTTGTTTCATTTTACAGGATATCCTTGAACATTTTTACCAGCATGGGAAGCAGGAGCAGCGTTCTTCTGCTGCGTTCTAGGGAAAAGGTTCTCACCCCTATTTCTGGAGCCCGGGGCTCTTAGGAAGTGCCCCCGGAGACCACGGAGTGGGGAAGTGGGCGTGGTTCCCTATGTCCTGCAATTTCCATCTTGGGCAGCTCCTTTTCTATCAGTTTTGCAAATTGGGTTCAGGTAAGATTTGGTTTAAGAACAGATTCCAATCCTTCATAAAACGTTTGAAAACCACCAGCTGCTCCTGTCTGAGTTCACCGTCCTGCAGGGCTGCAGTTGCAGTTAGACCCCCAGGATCTGCGCATTCCCTGTCTGGGGAGATAGCAGAGAGGCCAGCAGATAAGCAGTGAGCTGAGCTGTGTGGGGGTAGAAGAACTGGTGCCTGGTGTCTCTCTTTCTCTCCTCCTCCAACCGCTGGTGGGAGAGTGTGGCTCATTGAGTGCAGCCCTTAGCCCTGGCCAGGACAGAGAACTCCTCCCCTGGAGAAGCTCTGGAACACAAACTCCCCATTTCAAAGCAGAAAAATGAACCAATGCGAGAAGGATTTTTGCAGAGGAAAGAATTTTTCTTTTCAAAGTCTGTGTGTGCGTGTGTAATATTAACCCATGAGTAACATAAGACATGAGGCTTCAAGGGGGCGAGGTGATTGATCAGTTGATGAGAAAAGCGGCTGGAGACTGGAGAATTCAAATTAACCAATGCTATTGCCTCAGTGAATGTGCAAAGCAGTGTACAAAAGGAATTTCTGAAAATATTGGGGGGATATTTCAGTGTTTGTTTCAATAGATAACTGATTGATGGTGAGTAATTAATAATAACATAATTTTTAATAAAATAGTAGGATAATAAGATCAGTGAAATGTCGGCTGGCTAATTCCATGTTCAAATAGAACCAAGATGTCCACCAAAGGGCCATCAATTAAGTGGCCCTAAGAGTGAGCCCGGTGGAGGTAGGGCGTGATTTTTCTGTCTCACCAGCTCCAGCAATGCAGGTTGTGATGGGCGGCATTCCCACTTTCTCTGAAAGAGAGGTGAACCCTGGAAAGCTTAACCCCCTTTGGTGGTGGAGAGTTCCCCTTGGATATATTTGGGGCTTCCTAAAAACCTCTCTGAGTCCCCACAGCACTAACAGAGGGTCATCTCAGCATTCCAGACCCTCCTCCAGCCCTGGGTAACGGTAAATCTCAGCAGGAGGAGGTGACAAAACTTAAAAGAAGAGTGTGTGTGTCAGCACCGCAAAGATGGCCATCAGGAAGGGAGAACTTGCTGGGCCAGAGAAAGATGAGCTGAGTCCCTGTAGTTGGCAAAAGTCCCAGGAACACTATCAGCGTTGATTCTGGGGCCTGGGCCTTGGAACACTGCTAGATTCAGCCTGTGTCTCTGTCCCCAACAAACGCCTTCCTGGGGGAGCTTTGCCATGCCCTCTTTGCTGGGGACGGGGGCGGGGGCGAGAGGGAGGTAGTAGGACATGAGCCCAAACCATTAATAACCTCTTTCCTCTTAAATTCTCTGCCCTGAAGAGTGAGCTGAGTGAGGTTTCCAGAGGGCTTTTGGCCATCAGCACTACAATTAGGAAACAGGAAACCTAACCAACAAAAACACATCTAAACCACAGACAAAATCACCACTCTGCTATAACCCATCCAAAAAAAATGCACTGTCCAGCCAGAACTGATGCTGGCCCAAGCGTGGCCTGGGCTCTCTGAGCTCCCCAAAGGCCTCAGAAGATCCCAAAGGCCCGGAGGAGGTGAGTGCTAATGGGGCTCACGCAGTGGGGCTTGCTCAGGCTGCTTCTAGATTACCCCGAGTGCCCCAGGGTAATTCATAGCACCCCCGTTCCTTCTCAAAAGAGTCCCAGTTTGGACCATAAATTATATGTTCTTTAAACAAACCAACCAAACAACTGAAAAGTTGACTCCAGGCTTCAGCTGAGGGTCTGCAAGTCCGCTCTGAAGTCTCACTTTTCCTATATGACTCCTCAACCAGCATCAGCAAACCACACCAGTAAGTCAAGTCCAGCCCTTGGCCTGTTTTCGTATGGCCCACAGCTAAGAATGGTTACATTTTTAGAGGTTTTTTTTTTTTGAGGAAGATTAGCCCTGAGCTAACTGCTGCCAATCCTCCTCTTTTTGCTGAGGAAGACTGGCCCTGAGCTAACATCCATGCCCATCTTCCTCTACTTTATATGTGGGACCCCTACTACAGCATGGCTTGCCAAGTGGTGCCATGTCCTCACCCGGGATCCAAACCGGGGAACCCTGGGCTGCCGAAGCAGAACATGCACACTTAACTGCTGCACCACCGGGCTGGCCCCTATAGGTTTCTCTTTTAAAGAAGAATATGTGACAGAGAACTCACGTGGTCCACAAAGCCTAGAATATCTACTATCTGGCCCTTTACAGGAAGAAGGTGCCGACCCCTGATCCAGCCTCCTGATCTTGCCGTTCGGGGAGAGGGCCAGGATCTTGGATCATTACTAATGTCTTTGGCCTCCAAGAAAAGAGTGTTATGTATCCCCACCCTACCTTTGCCAAATTCAAGTCCAGCACAGGGCCTGATGCCAGGGAGGTGCGTTTGTGCTTGCAGCACAAAGGACACCAACTAAACACGTCACCTGCTGGAGAATCCCAAGTGGATACAGACCTCTGTTGAGATTCCTCTTTATCCCTCTCCAAGGGTGAGTGATGGCAAAGGGTGAGGAATGAGGGTCAGAGCCTTCCTGTGCTACACCAGCGCTTCTGTTCTGGTGAGAGGCGATGCTGAGGCCACAAACCCCGCCTGGCTCCTGGAATGCCGCTGTAGCCGCAGGCCCTGTGGTGGTTTCACATCCTGCTGCCCAACGGGCTCTCGGATACTCAAATCATCTCATGTTCACTTTATGCCTCCCCATGGTCTGTGGTCCTTGTATGTGCTGAGGAGGCCTTTGGGAGGGACGTGCCTTTCGGGCACAAAGATGCGCGTGTCCACTCCTCCCCTGGGGACTGCATCTTTAGCAAAGGGACTTCTTTTCAGAATCACCATTTTAGTCTCGGTTCTGTGAAATTGACTCCAATTTTGGGGGAACAGTTCTTGGAAAAAGAAAAAAGACCCGCGTGGTCCTTCCAGCCTTGTCACTGACTGGCTAAGTGACTTTAGGAAACTCACCCATCAAAAGGACTCTCTGATACCCATTCCAGCTTGAATGCTGATGATTTTATGAAGTCCAAGACATGGGAATGCTATTTATTCCTGTGATTCTCATGAAGAATGCAAATGGTGTATGTGTACTTCTTACAAATTGAGAAGCATTTTAAAAGTGAACGTGTTGGGCAAGTCTCAAAAGTACTCAGGGTCCTTTTAGAGCCGCTGGTTACCTTGTTCCAGCTGAAAACACTCAGAGCCCCTTCAGGAGGGCAGTTGACAGGGGACAGCAAGGTCAAGACCACACCCAGGCTTCCTGGTTCCTAATCCCACTAGACAGCACAACACACTGTTTTTCACCTAAGATGTAAATGTCTCTTCTCGTGGTTGGGGAGAAGCAGCACCAAGCACGGCCCTGCACGGGGCAGATGAGCAGTAAACGTTCGCCCGAATTATCTAGAGAGCTGGATATTTGCTATTCCGTGTACATTGCTCTAGAAAAGTTTTTTTTTCTTTTTACTACAAATATTTCTGCAATGTCTGTCTCCCAAGTAAGAATGACTTAATGATTATGAAAACCACACTGAATCTCAAATAGACATTCATAAAACCAACGTCATGTTTTTTAACTCTTCCCATTTCTGCGAAGGTAAATTGGGGGTAAGGTTTGACACTCTCGAGAAAGGCGGTTACAGATGTAGCTCACTTTGGCATCGTTGGCTAGGTGCTAAGTCATTCGCTCCACCTGGCCACTGCAGAACGGCGCCTTGCCTTTTCCAGAGTGGCTGAGACTGACTTACAGGAAACATCTGCCAGCGGTGACCTCTCCCTCCATCCCATCTTCTGAACTTCGAAATAAAACATCTCTGGCAATTTTACTTAAGGGAATTGTCCAAGACCCAGGGGGGACAGGGATCCCACCAAAAGCTGGTTCGTTTTGCTGGTTACACAGTTTGTCTGATCCAGCAGTTAAAAGCCATGCTAGCCACTGACAGTTTCCCCACTTTGGAGTACACGAAACCAAAAATACGCTCCAAGAGCAAGTGAGGGGGTAGGAAGTGACGTCCCTTCAGATCCTTAAAACTGGATTCGGAACAACCTGGGGCCCTGTGCTTCCTCCCTGGCATTTATCTCCCCAGCTAGGACCAGCCTTCACTGCTTGAAGCTTACAAAGCAATCAGCTGCCCTCCTCTGCGCCTCACAGCTTTTCAGCTCAGCCATGGATGGGGATCGAGTCCTCCGGAAACCTCCCTTCTGTATGTGGAAACATCGATCGAAAATATTTCTCCCCCAGCCTCTGGCTCTAAGAATAGAGTCAGTTTAAAACTGGACAGTTTCAGTTTTGCCTTCTCTACCTTTATTACATTTTTGCGTTTGAGATACAAACCACTCTTATACCACACAAAATACATCCATTCTTGTGATTTTTTTAAAGTGCATTTCCCCTTGTGTACAAAAATATTTATTTTTTAAAACGCAGAAATTTCTTGACAAGGCACTTTTAGACATCGAATGAGGACGACGTTTCGGTTCTACATTCATAAAAGGGAAACTACGTCATCACAGCCGCATTCTTGGCGTCCTCGCAGATTCTAGGAACTGATAAACAAAACCATCAAAACGTTCACAGCTTTACAACTTGGGCTGTGATGTCTTACAACCTCAAGAAGGAAAGCTGCCGTTAGTTAACAGTTAACGACAGCTTATCCCTCCCAGTCCCAGAGGTGTCCCACTTCAGGAATTGAAGATAAGCTGCCAAATCGTCTTCGGACGATCCCATTACACGTGTAACTCCTTGTCCCCCATTTCAGTGATATCAGGAGAGACAGGAGACGGGACCCCCCAAGAGTCTTGACCCAGAGCCTTGAGGTCTACTCGGGCAAACCACATCCGGTAGAGGAATTGTAAAAGAGGAAACAAAGGGAAGACGACCAAGGTTTTCATTCACTGTCCTTTGAGAGAGAAGACCCAGAAAACGGGCCCATCTAAAAAGTGAGCGAACACACACTTTTTTGGTTTATAAACATATACAGATACAACCCATTTAACGTCCAGGTGACTACAAGTTATGCTTGTTTTTAAAAAGCAACTTATATGCAAAGATCAAAACCACAGCATTCTTTTAGCAGTTTGAAATTTACACCTTTAAAAAAACATATTGAAAGAGTAATGCTTTGCCACCATTAAAATTAAATCTTAAGAGATAAAATAAATTCTACCGTGACTCTAAAATTGTCAATTTCTGGAGAACTATGTAACTCCATTATTTCTCACCAGCTCCCCTACAAGAATACTTAAAAAAAAAACCCACTCAAATGTTCCATATCTTCCAAGAAACCTTAAAAGCTTATTTATTATATATCTTTATATGTTCAAGCCTATTTATTGCACCTAATTTGCAAATGCCCCCCAGGGCATTTGGGGGAATAAATATGAAACAAAAATGGAGCTGCTTCCCTATTCCTGGACAACGGCACCAGTGGCAGGAGGCTGGTCTTTCTGGGGCAATTTGGGAAGGACATTGGGATGGGGGGGCCGTTTGTCATCATAGCCAAGAGCTGTCTGAGGGTCCAACCTACAAGTCAGGCTGCAGTGAAGTCTCCAACTAAGAAAGCTGTCACTCTCTGTGGTGCGGGGAGCTATGAAATAAGGAGAGGTCCCATTGAAGCGGTTCCTGAGGTCATCTGTTGATATCCTGGGACAGAGCTGGGCCCAAAGGAGAAAAACTGATGGGTAAAGAGAAGACAGTATTCTTCAGATGCTGCCACGTCACTGAACGACAATGCCGACGGGGAAGCTGGGCAAGCAGATTCTTCAGTCATGAAGGGTCTTTGCAAGCAGGTGAGGGCTTTCTTGGGGTGGGGTTTGGGGGTGGGTAAGCAGCCCAGGTGCACTGGTGGGGGGCTGGCAACCAGTGCCCCCAGCAAAAAAGCTGGGGTGAGCTGGAGTGAAGAAGGGTAGCAGGGAGGGTGTATGGTGTTTTAAAAGAGACACTTATCACTGAATCACCATATTTCAAATTTTGACACGGAATGTCTTAAGATCACTATTACTGAAAAACCAACAGGAGTCACTCAAGGCTTTTCTCTTATGAACATAGAATGATCTGGTTACCTTCAGTCCAGTAACATGCAAATGACAGTGCACCTTACACCTTTTCTGAACTTCAGGAGGAGGGAGGGGCCTTCTTAAAAGAAAATAAATTCATGACCTGTATAAAATCAGTTTTGCTTCCATTCCACTTAGATTTCCACTATTAATAAACCAGATTTGTAACAATGAAAGTATTGGTTGTGTACCTGATGGGTAAGATATGCTCAGATAAAACACAGTTCTGCCCAATTTCAGGTAAAAATGTGATTTTCCCGTAAATGATATCATCATGTAATCCCCGAGTGCCATCCACCTGGGAGAGGCATAAAAAATAAAGCACTAGGTTGCAGACGAGTGACAGCCAATTTTAGGAACAAGAATTACATTGAACACCACTTAAGAGCATTTACAAAGTCAAAACACTTTTAAGTTCAAAAAAGGAAAAAAGAAAACCCACCACAAAACTCTAGGAGCCAAGACACTTCATACCTGCCCGACACTGATTTTTTAACTGATCTGGAAAATGCAAGTGAAACTGCTTGCTGAGTCCAGGAGCTGTGCCCCAAATCCAGGCAGCTGTGCATTTCTCCTCCTGCCTCCCTTAGGAAAACCTCACTTTAGTAAGACCGGGCAGAAGGAAAATGAGACGGTTGTTTGAGCTCCAAAAACAAAACAACACAGAAAAAACCCAACCTTTCTACAAATACACATGGAAAAATATTTTTTAAACGCCCCCAAGTACAACCAATCTTGCCCAAGAAAAATCACAGTTCCAGGAGCCTCACAACAGTATGAACCAACAGACTTTTAATTCTTTAGTCCAATATGGTTGAGAACAATTAATCTCTGATATTTCAGAGTTGGCAAACACGGAAAATAAACTATGAGAACTTGGTGAGGTTTTTCTCCCCTAGCCCGACATACTCACACACCATAAATAAGAACACCCAAGTTCAAACTCCCAGCGTGCCTCGTAAAGTGTCCTGGATATTGAAAATCACAGTCAAGATAAAAGAAAACATCTTCTGGAGTCTTTGAGGATATAGTGGATCTCCAAATCAAAATGTCCTGCACACAGCGTCACAGACGACTCTCCAGGAAAGGCAATTCTAAATTCCTTTTGTGAAGAACGAGATGCCGCAAACCCGCGGAGCAAGTTAACACAAATCTTGTAATTGAGCCGTCTGGTGACTCAGAGTAGGAGTACTTAGAAAGCTCCCCAAAAAGCCAAGAGGAGAAGCCAGAAGTGTTCCCTTCGTGGCTGTCCCGCGTTGTCATGAGCCTGCAATCTGTAACACCACACAGGAGCCAGTTACGGTGGATAAGTGGCGTGTGTTTGTGCTGGAACATACACGTGGGGTCAGAAAGCGGAAATGCCTGTCTCAGTCCCAGGCTCATTTGCCATTACTATCTTTTCCTGAACATCAGATGAACTGTGGAAGCAAACGATGCAAAATAAAGCACAGAGATAAAGTGTGATGGACGTGTAGGTGTGGAACAGCAGCATGAGGCAGGAAGGGCCTGGCCGGGTGGAGAACACCCGAAGATGCACGGCGAGGATCCAGTGGGAGGTGGCTGGGGACGGAGTGACTTTGAGGTGACTGACTTTCCGCATCCGAGGGGAGAGGAGTGGCTCCTCCGGGCCGCCTGGCACGCTCCGGGTTGCCCTGTTAAGACATCATCCTCCAGCTTTGCCAGCACCGCCTGCAGGCCTGGTTCCTGTCCAGACCCTATCCCGCACATCCTGCTCAGCCCCTCGTGACAGCCACGGGTGCCAAACAGCCAGCACACCACATCCACTCTGAGTGTGAAACCGGTTCTGTGATCTAAACCTGGCTGGTTTTGCTGGTTTACGAAAAAAGTGAATAGGATCCTTTCTTTTCAAAAGCTGTGCCTAATGGCAGTTCAACTTTTCTCTTGGCTTCCATCTCCATCCCACGGCGACTGCTTTTAGGCTTGTCTGCACCCACTCAGCCAGGCTCTGTCATGTGCAGTCACTAATAGTAGGGCCCTAGCTTTTCGTATCCTAAATAACTAGGCCACTCTGGAAACAGACCATAGGAACACCGAGGGCTTCCGAACTGGTCAAAGGATATTCCAAAATCTGGACCATTCGGTAGCTCAGCTGTTCCCTGAGTGGATTTCAGTTCAGCCCGGATGATCCGATAGTTTTTGCCTTTGTTGCTGTCCCAGTATGTCTGTCCACTGCACTCATAGCACACGGCGAACTCCATTCTTTCATAGGACTGGATTTTCTCGGGTAAGCTAATGTCAAAGGAGAACGTGTCCCTGTCTGAACCGGCATAAGTGTCCTTCACATACTGGCAGGGAAAGTCTGTGAAGCTCTTCCAAGTGTCAAATGTCATCCTGATTTTCACCGTCTTCTCAAAGGCGAGGTTCTGCACCTTCACAGTGCCTGCGATGGCCCTGTCCTTCAGGACGCAGTTTTCAAGGCACACGTGGTCGGTCTGAAGCCGATTTCTAAAGTCTAAGTAATCGGCCGAGGGCTGTGAAAAATCCAGAACAAAGCTCTCGCTCTCTGCTGTCGTCAAATTCACGATGTTGTCTAGGAGTTCAGTGATGTTAAACGGAATATCTAACGGGTCATCGAATTCTGAGAACACTTTGACCATTGTCAGGGCCAGGCCCTGGGTGTCTGCGAAGGATACTCGCTTCTTCACCTTTTTCTCCTGGACGGCGGGGGCCACCATTCCACTGGCTTCATTCTTGCTGCTCAGCTGAATACAAGGCCTCAGAGGTTTGCTGGGCTTTGGGGAGATCTGGAAGGCGCACCTCTCTCTGCGCAAGGAAGGGGCCATGCAGCTGTATCTGCACTCGATGTCCACGGCCATCGTTGGGTTAGATGAATAGGCTAGGACCCTGGCAGAGGGAGGAGAGAAAGAAACAGCAACGAGATCAGACAGACGGTGACAGACATCACTCCAACAGGGACTGGCACATCATGTCTTCCTTCCTCCCTCTCCACATGGTTACAGCTCAGGATTAAGTCGGGTGTGGTCCAGCATGACCTTGGTTTCAGGGACAATTAAGTGTGTAAAGTTAGGGGACAAAAGGTCCAACGTTCAATCAAACAAACAAACAAGGAAGCAGTGGTCTGACCACTAAGTTCATAGGTCTTTCTGTCGGGATTTCTTGGGGCCTTCGGAATGCTAATACACACGGGGCACAAAGAAAAGAGCACACTGTGTGCAGCATTTCCCAAACTTATCTGAGTAGGGAACCCTTTTTTGTGGAGTATCTTGCAGGCATGTGTTCTAAGGAACATACTTTGGTAAATACTGCTTTAACCCAATGAAAAGAAATTAATTCATCCCATAAATATTGATTGGTGTTTATTGTATGCTGGGCATTATGCCAGACACCGGGATTCAATGGTGAAGACAGACACAAACCTGCATTAAATTTACAATAGATTGTTATATTCCAGTGTATCTTTCTTTAAAAAACTCCCAGCAATTTAGTACTTTTAAACCTTTCATATGACTATTTGTCTTATCTACAGTGAAAACAGCCTATTTATGAATAAAAAGCAAAAACAATCATGTTAATGAGGTTAAATTGACTTCATAAAAACTATATTTTTTGTGTAAGTGAAAAAAATAATACCAAAAGTTTTAAAAACTGGGAAAACATTTTACACAAAGCATGACAGCAAAGAGTTACAACCTTAATATATAAAGAGTTCTTAAAAATCAATAACAAGGTCAAATATTCCAGAGAGAAATGAGCAAAGAGCATGAATAGAAAATTTATGAAAGAAATGTAAAAGTGGCCCACAAATATTGCAAAATGTCCAACCTTATAAGTAATTTAAGAAATTTGATTAGAAAATGTCTTTTTTTTTCCTACTGTTAGGAAAGAATTAAAAAATACAATAGAAATATTTCTATTAGTCTAAATTGACCCAACCTTTGTAAATGTTCTTAGCATTTTTGGTTCTAATGTCACATACACATATTTATCTGAAGGAAATAATTAAAAATCCATGAAAGTTAATTACTAAAATGTTCCATGCAACATTATGAGGGGAAGAGGGTGAGAAAATAACCTAAATGACCAGTAACAAGTGTCTGGTTAAGTCAGTTGTACCACATCCATGTGATAAAATGTTATATCATCACTAAAACCGTTATTTGGAAAAAGATTTAAATGGCATGGGAAAGACTTATAATATATGTTAATATAAAAAATAGAAAAGATAAAATTGTACATAGAGACCAAATTTGTGAGGAAAAAATATTATGTATAAGCACTCACACAAAAAGACTGAAGATTTATGCTTAAAACTCTCACAATATCCAGGTGATAGAATTTCAGGCAATTTCTCTGTTCCTACTTTGTCCCTTCTTATATTTTCAAAAATAATATCCCTTCTATAATCAGGGGAAAAATGAATCTAATAAAACACCTTAAACATTTTAAGATTTGCCAAAAATCCATCCAACGCTATTACTTCACTAAAGCCAAGCAATTTTTATCATTCTGATCACCACGGAAAATTTACATGCTGAGTTGACAGTTGCCATGGGCTAACTGAAGAAGTCAGTGATGAAACCAGGATCAGAACGTCTAATCTAAGAATCACAGAACACAGGATCTGGATTCGT
Source organism: Equus caballus (assembly GCF_041296265.1). Classification (NCBI taxonomy): domain Eukaryota; kingdom Metazoa; phylum Chordata; class Mammalia; order Perissodactyla; family Equidae; genus Equus; species Equus caballus. The sequence continues at coordinate 33,136,187 of NC_091710.1, read as the reverse complement.
TCCCAGCCACCTCTCCCCTCACTACGGCAATGGTGAAGGAACATGGTGGCGTGTTAGGGGCTGCCGGGTGATGGTGGTAGCCAAGGAGAAGAGAAAGGCAAAATGTTGCTCCTCTTCTTACAAGAGCCAGGATCACTGGTTCGGTCCATAAATAGCTCATTTTCAACTTCTGATTTCGATTAATCAAATATATAAAGAAAAATGAGATAGGATGAAGACATATTGGGTTTGATCCCATTTTTCAAAAGAAATAGACCACTCTCCTTGGATGCAAGAATCGCTTATTGATGACCAACTGGAGAAACACAAATTCAGAGACAAAACAATAACTTAAAGCTCGAAGGTAGTTATCTAAATATTCACTTTAAAGGGTATTTGTCTTACCGCTTTCTAACCAAGTTAAACGAGTGAAAATTTTAGGAACAAATTTGCTTTCTATTATCTGTTCTTATACCCACGCATTTGTTCTGGAAAGGAAAGTGGTAACTGAACTGGGTTAAGAAGGCTTTAAAGAGGGTCAATGGATTGACTAACGGATTCAATGTAAAAAAACCCTATACTTGCAAAGTATGTAAATTTTAGTATATAAGTATATAAATTTTAGTTTTATATAAATAAAAAGTATAAGTATAAATAAAAAGTATATAAATTTCAGTTTCCCCCTGGCCATTGCAAAACGTTGTTAGAATGTACTGGAATTACACCTTCAGCTCTAATTTTAACACAGGCGGCTGTTTTTGTTTTTGTTTTACTAAATACGGATTAAAAACCAAACAGCGGGCAAAGCCTTGCGCGCCAGCCCCGCCTCCTCCGCCCACCCTTGGCAACCTGGGTGTGAACCTAAGGAGGAGGGGTTCCTCCTGGGCTGCAGCTGCTTCCTCCTGGCCTGAGTCAGCACAAGCTTATCGGCAAGTTCTCCATGCACGTCCACCATGCCAACCCCATACGAGCTTTCCCGCACAACGTGAGCACAGCTTGTTAGAAAAAGGTTGGGAAACTCTGAAGACGTTGGGGAAACAGAATTCTAAAGCAAAGGGGTCAGTTCAAGAACATGCAGCAGAGGAAAGTCACTCTCAGATTCTAAGCCTGCGGGTTAAAAACACTTTGCTGAAGACCTCGGTAGAGCAACACTGTTTGGACCTATTGGTGTAAATTTCCCCTGAGATCTCTTTTATCCCCAAACTGTCAGAACAAGCGGAACTGGGCGGGAGGGGGGAGCGCTAGTCAGAGCCCACAGCCAATTCAACCATTCCACTGGCGCTTTCTAGAGCCCGATTGGTTCTGCAACATTCTTCCAGGGAAGGCAAAAGTAGGGTTAACTGCCTGGCGGCCCAAGGGTTCCTAGCAGGGTACTGCCCCAGGGCATTGCACAAGCAACCCCCCAGAATCCCATCGCTTTTCAGTGTCACAGTAACCAGAGGTGAGGACCTTAACCCCTGTGGCCTCAGTCTGGGGTACGATCTGACTTGTTGGCCACCTTGCCTATCCACAGGTAGATTTAGGCTTTTATTAACCAGATCATTCTCCAAGAATCGATGCACCAAAGTGCTGGTTGGGTGTAGGCGTTCCTGACCCTCAGCTCAAGACTTCTTGAGTGGACCGTGACAGGGATGACCGTCACTCAGTAGTCCTGGGAACGGAGACGTACAAGGTAACGGCTTCCTAAGTCCCTGGAAGGAAGGCACCTGGACAGGTGTTCCATCCTCAAATGGCATGAAAAGGATCAGTTCCAATACGGGATGCACCAGGCTGTACCTCAGGCCCCCTCCCCTGACTGGCTCTCCTGCCACTCAGCCCTTTTAGCTCCCAGGCCAGGGAAGATGAGTCACCAACGTTGGCCAGGGAGAAATCCAGAACGAGAAGATACGGACACACATTTGCACAAGGAGAGCATGCCACAGAAGCTGGACACAGTTCGTTGTAGGATGGGATCATGAGAGCATGAGTAGCTGTTACTCAGACCAGTCAAGAACTTTCCTTCCAAACAGGTGATGAAGAGACCGAGGTTGCCCCATGAGGGACAGGGCCATGGCTGAGGGCAGATTTCAGTGTTCCTGGCCAAAAGAGGGCAAACCCTAACACTCCATGAAAATTGGAGAGAAGGTGGAAAATTTTGCATAAATGCTTTCCCTGTTCCACTAGTGACAAATAACACACCTTCTCAAGACAGCTGGCCAGGGTTAGAGGTCATGGAGATTTTTCTTGTGAAAGCTATATAGATGGACTTATACAGAGAATAACCCCATGACCTTCACAGTTTCGGGCGGCTGAGCTACTGGCTTTCTGGCTGTGCATTTTATAGGAAGTAAATATTTTTTTTGTATTGAGGCCAAGACATTCCCCCCTCCATTCCCTTATACGCTGATAAGAAAAGACAAGAAAAATCAGACACATTAAGAACCCACCAGGAATGCTGAAACTATGTTAGGTAAACATTCACAACCAGTTTACCAGGTTATAATTTTTTAAAGACATGGCCATCTACCCCTTTGGCATTTCTTTATTCCCTCCCAAAAGCTCTGGCTCACCCAGTACAAATAAAGGTGACTACCTTCCCTTTGTACTCAGACCATGGGGCCCTTATTCACAGCCTTAAAAGTCACTTGTACTCTTCTATCCTGTCACCATCATCCAAAGTATCCTCGAGATAAACCTCTGTGGATGAGGCAGCATATTATAGGAAAGAGGTAAGTTAAAACCGAACAGTCCCTGCCATCTAAAAAGGGCCACCATGAAACGCAGAGCGCTGATCTAGGAGTGCCTCCACCCAGCTGTGCCGCTTAGGGCAAGTCACTCAACCTCTCTGGGCTTGAGCTTTCTCCTCTGAGGTCCCTTCTAGCTCTAACATTCTGGTTGCTAATAATGCCTGATGTTCTCCTCTTCCCACTAACTTTTCCCTAGATATTTCAGCTCCTCTGTTGTGGAAAGTCTTCCAGCTGTCTTCACTTTAGTCTTGGCTCCTGGACAACCCTGCCAAATGAACCATTTCCTCTTCTCCTCTGCACCCCAGCTCAAAACCCTAACGCTATCTTCTCCTGGACCCTGGGTCTCCCAGGGAGGCCTGGCCACACAGACCACAGGCTCCAAAACCTTCCAGAAACTCTCCAAGTTCTCAAGTCTAGTCTTTCCTCAACTTTTTGGACAAACACCACCAGGACGGGCCCCGAATTTTCTAGTATGTCGTTCTGGGGCCCCCACCCGTTTTGCACCGAGTCCCTTCCACATCCCTTTCTCTGCTCCAAAGGGTGGCATGAACAGGACACCAGGGGCGGGGGCAGAGCGTCCAGGGTGGAAGATCCCACAGGTCACTCGGACCCTGCCCCCCTGGGCCCAATGGGGTCGGGCTGCACCCCGCCCCCAAGCACTCCTCAAGCCTCCTCGGCCTGCTCCCCGGTACCCACCTTTTGGGCCGCGGGGAAGCCCCCTCTCCAGCTTGCTCGCAGCATCGGAGAGTCCGGAGGGAGGTGGCAGGGGAGGCCGCCGCCACCGGACTACGTGAGCGTCGGTGTGTCCGGGAGGCAGGGCTTGGGCTCGGTTCCCGGAGATGTGACCAGCAGGGGGAGGAATACGACGGGGGGGAGGAGCCCAAGTTATCGCAGCAGGGCGGGGCGGCGGGGCCACTCCGGCCGGGACGGCGCCTCCCGAGCGTCCCCGCGCGGCCGCCTTGCCCCAGACGGTCCGGGACAGCCCCAGTCTGGGGACCAGGGGCCGGTGACGGGGGTGACCCCGTTCCGGAAGGCCGCGGCCGCCCTAGCACTCCATGGTCTCTCCGCCCCCGGCGGCCAGAGAGACTAACAAGTGTGTTTCCTTGCGTTTTACGGGGAAACCGAGACCCGGAGAGAGACGCAGCGACGTTTCCTTGTGCTCCAGACCCCACCGCCCAACTCCGAGACACCTTCCAGCAGCGTCGGGTCCCAGGCTGGAAACGCCTTGTGTCAGGTTGGAACACGGGGCAACAGGGAACAAGGGTATCGGGAGTCCCAGCCCCAGTCCCCCGGCCACCCCTAGCGGCCGGGACCCGCACCTCGGTGGAACACGTGGGTCTGGCCAGGCTCCATCCTACCTCTTGTCCCTGAATTGCCCTCTCCACGTGGAAGCGACAGCTTACTGGAGCCCGCCTAGAGTGTTCCACCCCCGGAGTGTAAGTGCAAGTTGCACGGTGAAAGTGTAGGTGATATTAACCAGAGGGACTCCACTGCGCGCCCCTCGCCGCCGTTTCCCGGCCCTACACGCGGACTCCAGGGCTTGGGAAGGGACGTACCTGGTACAACTCATAAGCCCCGAGGTGCAGAGGCGCCAAGCCCGCGGCAGCATCCGCACGGGGCTGGCGGGGGCCGGGGCTCAGGTCCGCGCCCTGCGCGGGCAGCCGCATCCGTTCATGCCCCAAAGCAGCCCGCTCGCCTCCTCCCTGCGGCCCATCACCCGAGACTCGGGCTCCCCGCCGCCGCGCTTCTCCCTTTAACTTGCCGGCCACCTCTCCCGACTCGGGATGCCATCCCAGGCCCCTTTTCACGTGAACGCCCCCCGCAACCAATGGGCGCGCCCGCGACGCGAGCCGTCGACCAATACCGGTGGAGTCGCGGCCCCCAGCGCAGCGCTCCGCCACGTGATCGGCTGCGCGCCCAGAGTGATAGGGCTGGCGTCCAGGGGCTGGGAAGCGGTCGGCGGGTCACTGTTTCATCAGGAGCCCAGGGACGGGCGCCAGGGGGCAGAGCCACTTTCCTCCCGAAGAGCATCCCGTTGCAGCAAGAGGGCTGGACGCAGGCAGCTTGCAAAGTTCCCTCTTCCTGGGCAAAGTCCTAGCCAGGCAACGCCTTGCTACACGCGCAGACGTGGTTGCGGTGGCATTCACACCGTCCCGCCCGCCCCACCTTGGTCTTACACTTTAGCCACGGCGTTCACAGACGACTATTAGTTCCCCCATCATATGCGAGCCCGGAGGAGCCCGAGAGAATACCAAGTGTGTTTCCCTCCGTTTTAGGTGGAGTCCCCGAGATTGGTATCCTCAGCTCCTATTGGAGGGTCGAAAAGAAATAACTACTTTACGCTTTCTTTGTGCCTGTCATGGTCCAGGTGTTACTGTGAAAGGAATACAGTAAAACCCTTTTCATAAAATTGTTATTGGGGCAAAGGTCCAATATCCAGATGAGGGTTTCTCAAGTAGGTATATTTTAGAGGAAATTTCCTGACTTGAATCTGTTAGTAACTACTTACACCTGCAGGGCCGCCAGGATCTCTATGATACACCTTGAGGCCTGTAGAGAATGATGAGCTTAGAAGAAACTGGAAGCCCCTCCTCTCGTAAGAGATCAATTTAGGTATACGTATATATAGTCATATGTTTAGTCTCCTTTGTGTTCAGCCCTGAGCTAGCCACATGAGAATCCCAGATTTTTAGTTTCAATGAGTTTTATAAATTGATATACTGTTGCCAGCTTTTTCAAGTGCCAAGTACAGACATTAAAATAAACAAACCCTACCATCTTCTGCTACCATCCTTTTATTAAAATAAAAGTACTCTTCACAGCAATAACATCAAAATGAAGGAAGGATATAATCTCAGAGTAAAGGCCAGTCCTTCACATTGGATATATTTAGCATTATGAAAATTTATTGTGTTGAATATGGCATTTGGAAATTTCTGCTTTAAGGGATCTAAGAGCTTCTCATTTTACTAGGAATGTGAGACTAAAACACTGGTTGGTTACAGTAATTCAGTGCAGGCCTTCAACTCTATAGAGAGCTTCCCCAGACACAGCCTCCCTGTGTGAAGGGCCATCATTAGTCCTCTTTTTCACTGGGCATGTCTGATAAAGGACCACCTGTGAAATCAGCTATTGGTAGGTGGTTGGCAAAGAAAGTTTCTATGCAGTATTCCCTTTGCCAACTCTACGCCCCTTTAATGAGCTGATGAGTAGGTTGAAGACTTATTAAGCCAAGTATTGGCTACATTTCTCAGGTGTGGTGAGGATCCTAGAGGGGTGGGCAAAGATAAAGAGCCAACATTGCAAAATGCAAGCAGGGAAAGGGCGATCTGAACCAAACTGGGAAGGAGTTGGGACAAGTAAACACAACTTTATAGCATTAGGGTTTGGAAGCATCTTCCTTACATGGATCTAGGAAACCATGGGTAATCATTTCCCCTGTGGTTTAGATGACTATTTCAGACCAGGAGGGTGGGGCTAAACTCGGTGGTGGCACACCACAGGCTTGGTAGGCAGGAAGGCAGCATGTACAAGTTTGAAGAGAGCACAGTCTCCTTTGCAATCAGAATAGAGCTGGGATGCAAGCTCTGGAGGACTGTTCCAGCAGAATTCATAGCAGTCCCAGAGCCCCAGAATCTGGGAGCTGGACTGGCCCTTGAACATGCTCTTGCCTCACTCTCCAGCAGGTGAGGGAAAGTAAGCAGAAAGTGGCAAAGTTAAAATGGAAAATTTCATCCCTGTAGTTAATGCATACCAAGTTCCTTTTATAATATCTGGCATTGAATTTTAGCCTTAATTTCATTTAATAAGCCAACTTTCCTCCCCAAAATAAGCCTAAAAGATGGGCAGTGGCTAAGCATATAGCTAATTATCATTTTTCCATAAACTGTTCTTTTTCGTGGCTCTTAACTACCGCATTTCTGCTGGAAATGGAAAAACGAGTGAAATATCATCTTGCTCTGGAGAAGCTCTTAGGCTAATAAATAGTGATGTGGGATAAATGTATGGAAGGTCAATGTCTGTGTTTGGGGAGCTAAGAGGAAGACTGTGCATGTGTGGCAGTGGGGGTGTTGGGGGGCGGGGGGAATGAGGAAGGTCAGAGAAGGCTCCTGAAGAAGTGAGCATTGAGCAGGGTCCTGAAGAGAGAGTTAGGGTTTAAGGGCAATGGGAGAGAGCATGGCAGGAATTGAAGGCGCAGAGTGCTATATGTCTCCCCAAAGAATTTCCACTCTGCTGATTAGAAATTAAGTCCTTTTTCTGGCTTAAATATTAGACAGTGTTTCTTTATGCATGTATTAACGTCAGCTTTTTGCTCATCCAGAAAGTTTTAAAAAGTATTGTTAATGTCTTATCTCCTTCTCAACTTTACATTTCAAAAACAGTCCAAACCTAGGTCCTATCTTCATCCAAGATTTTGGAAAAGAGATCTTTTTTTTTCCTCCTAAGAGTTGTAACATTGCTTCTCCTTGAATAAAAAGTATTGCAAAGTGATTCTAAATAAAAATAACCAGCATCAAGAGGTGGAACTAAAGAAGAGAACATTCTTTTGCCTGATCAGAATAGAAAGGGGGAAAGACCGTTTGCAAACCGCTCAAGTCCATTTATATTTAGACGTGTGGAGTTGAAGGCACCTGTCAGATCTGCTGATGTGTGCTGGATGCATTGTGTTACCTGGGGCCCTCTGTCCCTCTCTCAGATTTGACTGAAAGTGACTTGCTAGGTGATGTTTTTATGAGACAGGCAGAGGCATACTGGCAGAGGGATTCTGTAAGCCTCTGTCGAGGGAGGATGTGTCCTTAACACGGGAGAAGATCTTGATTCGTTTACTTGTCAAAGCTCCTGGCACCCATTAGGGCGTTCTCACTACTGAGGGCTTTTGAGTTCCTGAATAAGGTTGATGGTGGAATCACTCTTTTAAAAGCCTTATAAACAGAGCAGCTTTTATTCCACAGCTCGTACTTTGTGCCATGCTTTTTGTGAACCTGATATAATATCTTTAATTTGTATGGTTGATTATTTTTTATGATTATAAAACTAATATGAGAACACCGTAGGCATTGTGTAAAGCACAGAAAAATATGAAGATGAAAATAGAATCAGCACCACCCAGCAATCACTACCAACACAATTCACTGTCTTTTCTTTCAGTATTTATTCTATACATAAAATTGTATTATCAGGATCATCATATACATACAGTTTAATATCTTGATTTTTTTACTCAGGACTGCTTCTCATTTTGAGTGTATTAGTAGGATTATAACTTTTCTGACATGCTTTTTAATGGCTGCATAATATTCTTTCATATAGAGAGACCATATTTTAACTATATTCTAATTGTGGGACACAGATTTTTTTCCAAATGTTCTCTTTGTAAATACACTTTGGTAAGCATCTTTATGTTTAAATCTTTGCCCACATCCCTGATTCTTTCCTGTAACCATCTTTCCCACAGAGTACAGACATTTTTAGACTCAATTTATATTGCCAAATTGCTTTTAGAAAGATCAGTATTGACTTTTCATCCCCAGTACTAGAGAAAATTAGGAGTTAAATAATCCTAATAAGGTGTTGGTTTGTGGACTTTGGGCAAATTATACCTCATCTTGCAAAAAATAAAAAAAACATATAAGTTTTACTAATGAATCGTATACTCTGTGCCTGAGTGAAAATAGCGACCTACCTCATCTTTTGCCTTTGCTTTGCATCTCAAAATATGCAGCCAATTTGGGGTCATGAATGGGGACTTCATAACCCGTATTATTGACTTAAATGATATTAAGTGGTGGCTAGTCAGAGAGAAGGAGGAGAGGTTGGCAAGTAGGGAGTACCCCTTTGCCACAGGCTTAAAAGGAATTAGGCAAAACCCAGTATGTATTTATATTCTTTGCTCATTCGCCCTCTGTTCATGGCTGGTGTGGTCATTAATTATATTTAAACATGTAACAATATACATATGATGCAATGTATAGCATCCAGAATTTCATGGCAGGTGGCATGCATTTTTATGAGGAGAACAATGTGTCAGGCTGCCTTTAGGATTGTGACAAACCACTTGGCTGTCGCGTGCCTTGTGCCTTAGGTCGGGGCTGTTTCTGTTGCGTGCCTCTGGAATCAGAGGCCTCAGATACTGCAAGCACTGCAGGGTTTGGTGTCAGCAATTGTGTTTCAGGTCCATCCTGATATTTACAAAACTGCCTGGTTCCTACTCTTAGAAACAGGCAATGATATAATTTATATCTAGAAAACAGTTGAGGAATGAGGACTGACTTAAGAAATGAGGGAAAAACTAAGGATTTATATGCAATGATTTTTAAATATACATCCCCAAGTTTTCCAGCAACCCTTTAATTTTCTATCATTCCTCTTTTTCTTTGAAATTTAGAGTCAGAAGCTGAATTGACTTCATGGTTTTCCTTAGAACCATTTGATAGCCTCTAGAGAGCTACGACTTAAAGACTGCATTCTTCCTTCTCGAAACTTACGGTAACGATTTCTCCATACAGAGCCACAGGCTGTTTGGGAGCTAGAAATCGAGCCCTTAAAGCTAGGAAGTCACCACATGTCGAGAATATTCCTTCTCTGCTCCTGGCCTTGCTCATGTTCCCAAGGAGACACAAATCTCGGAGAGCAGTGGGAGATCCATGGTCTAATGTCGATATTTCACTTAGTGCATCATAAAATGTGGAAGACAATGGTGCGTTTGTTAGGAAGGCTACTCAAGTTTGTTTTAAAATTACGCTTCACCGAAAACAACAACCTGATAACTAACTATTAGGATGAGTAGTCTTACTTGGTAAGTAGCCAGGACTATAAAATATACAAAGCCAAACTTTGATGTTGTTTCCATGTAAGCCTTGGAAATTGATATAACCATATATAAAACTTTAGCAAAGATATTTGGCATCATTTCTATTTTCTTCAGTTAATTCTTTGGTGCTCTTCAAATGCAAAGCCTCCTTAAATGGAGGGTATGTTGTCGCCTATTTTTTTCAAGGCTCATTGATCCAAAAAATTAGTTACTTATCCTTTCTTCCCTGACTGTCGCTCTGGTTCTTTTTCATTCCTTCTTTCCTTCTCTTTTGGTATTGCTCCTTAGTTTATAAAATGTAGAAACTTCTCTCTCCTGAGATTAGTAAATAAACATTTCTCTTTCTTATGAATCAGCATTATCCGTCAATTTTCAGGGACAATCCAAAGTCATAGGTTACGAGAAGAAGAGACATATTAAAAATCTACGAAGAGTTTCTGGTTTAACTTCCTGCGAAAACTTTTGGGAAGACACTTAAAAAGATGAAGACTCACGTCGCCCTCGTGCCCTAGAGATAATGAAAGGCAGTGGTTACGAGCTCGGTCATCTGATGGTCCTGGATTTGAATACTTCTCTGCCGCAATGAGCTGTGGACCTTGGAAAAATTACTTCCCAACTTTGTACGTCTCTTTCCTTATCTGTAAAATGGGAATACTAATGCCTGCCTAGTAGGGTTACTCCGAAGATTTTCTGCAACACTTTATGTGTAACCAGGATGACGTGCTCTACAAAACCCAAGTACAGCAGAAGTCACATTTGTTGATTATTCTTAATAAGATAAAATCTGAATCTGAACCCTTCGCTTGCCAAGGCCGGCAAGAAAGCTTAGTATCTGTTGGCTTCTGCAGCCCCTCACAATTGGGAACAGGCCCTTTGTTCTTAGACTCTGTGGTCCCTGACCTTGGTGCTGCTCCTTCGGCAGCCCATCCTGGGTGGAGGTTAGGTCCTCACCGCCCACCGCAGCTGCTGCTCAAGGCGGGCTGTGGTGATGCCCCTCAGCAGGCCTGGTGGGAAGCTCACGTACCCCCACATCTCAGCCCCTTCCACTTGAGGAGGGTATCAATTTCTCTCACCTGTAGAAACTTCAGATCCCACAGGTCACAGGCTCTGGGATTTACCCCCTCTCCGGGGTGATCTTTCTACAAACCCATAGAAGCATGAGGCACTATCATCTCTCACTCTTGGAGAGTTCTGGACCTTTTCTGGAAGGACCCAGAATTCCCAAACAAAGGCTTGTATGAGGGCAATTTCTTCAGATGCTCTCAAACACGGAAGGAGCTGTTAGCACTTCGTTAGGACTAAAGGAGCCAAGACTTTAGGGAAAAAAGATGTGCCTTTCTCTCTGGTGTAAGGTGTTGGGGTCTATGAGAATAAAGCATAAATTTAAATAAGCTGACATATTTATAAACTATCAAGCACACGGTAAATATTCCAAGGGCATCATTAGTTTGCTGAATACCCCCTCATTTGAGGGTAGGTGAACAGAGACACCTACTAAGATATAGCTTATTAAAAAAGGGAAAGGGCTATTTCCAAAGACTCTGAAAAGGAGCAGACCTCTGAAACAGATTTACTAGAGGAAACAAAAGAAAAATTCAAGATATCTTTGATTACAAGAAGACATGGTATCTATGAATTACAGGAAACCACACACAGAAAAGACTCAGATGAAAAGTTATCAAGATTATTTTTTAAAGAAAATTTTATTTAGAAATATGTGCATTTATCCTACATAGTTCATTACTTTCTTAGGTAGTTCTGCCATATAATAATTTATTTTTTTGAGGAAGGTTAGCCCTGAGCTAACATCCACCGCCAATCCTCCTCTTTTTGCTGAGGAAGACTGGCCCTGAGCTAACATCCATGCCCATCTTCCTCTACTTTATATGTGGGATGCCTACCACAGCATGGCATCCCAAGGGCTGCCATGTCCGCACCCAGGATCGGAACTGGCAAACCCCAGGCCGCCGAAGCGGAATATGTGCACTTAACTACTGTGCCACCAGGCCAGCCCCCCATATAATAATTTTTTTAGTAAATTCTTAGTAAAGTATAGCATGCATTTTGAAAAGTGAACAAATTTTAAGTGTGTAGATTAATAAATTGTTGTAATATCTATCCAGTAGCACCATGGAAGCCCAGTTTTATTCCCAATCTCGGTCACTCTTCCCCACATAGATAAGAATTATATTGATTTCTAACACCATAGCAAGATGGTTCCTTATGAAACTAAACACAATTTTACCATACAATCCAGCAATCATGCTCATTGGTATTTACCCAAAGGAGTTGAAAACTTATGTCCACATGAAAACGTGCACATGATGTTTATAGCAGCTTTATTCATAATTGCCAAAACTTGGAATCAACCAAGGTGTCCTTTTTTTTTTTTTGAGGAAGATTAGCGCTGAGCTAACTACTGTCAATCCTCCTCTTTTTGCTGAGGAAGGCTGGCCCTGAGTTAACATCCATGCCCATCTTCTTCTGCTTTATACATAGGACACCTACCACAGCATGGCTTTTGCCAAGTGGTGCCATGTCCGCACCCGGGATCAGAACCAATGAACCCTGGGCCGCCGAGAAGCAGAAGGTGCGAAGTTAACCACTGTGCGACCGGACCAGCCCCAAGGTGTCCTTCAGTAGGTGAATGGATAAATGAACTGCAGTACGTCCAGACAATGGAATATTATTCAGCACTAAAAAGAAATGAGCCATCTAACCATGAAAAGACATGGTGGAAACTCAAATGCATATTACTAAGTGAAAGAAGCCAATTTGGAAAGGTTACATACTATATGAGTCCAACTAGTTCTAGAAAAGGCAAAACTATGGAGACAGTAAAAAGGTCCGTGGTTGCCAGGGTTGGATCAGGGTGAGATGAAAAGACAGAGCACAGAGAATTTTTAGAGCAGTGAAAATACCGTATGGTGTTATAATGATGGAGACGTGTCATTATACATTTGTCTAAGCCCATAGAATGTTCAACACTAAGAGCGAACCCTAAGGGAAACACCCTATTGACTTTCGATGATTATCATGTGTCAGTGTAGGTTCATCCTTGGTAACAAAGGTACCATTCTGGTGAATGATGTTGGTAATAGGGGAGGCTATGCATGTGTGGGGGCAAGAGGTATATGGGAGATCTCTGTATCTTCCTCTCAATTTTGCTATAAACCTAAAACTCCCCTAAAAAAATAAGATCTTAAAAAAAGTTAGTGAGATTAGATATGAAGAAAGATGAGATAAGAATGGATGGCAAAAAACAGAATCAGAGGATTAAACTCCATCATGGAGGTGGAAGTAAGCAAAATTGACAGTATAGAAAATAGAATTAGTGGCTTGGAGGTTAATCTTGAGGGGATGTATAGGAAAAATATTGAGTTAGAAATGGTAAGAGAAAGGGAAGAGTTACTGAAACAAGAGATAGATACTGAGAAAAAGAAAGGGAATCCAATTTAAGAATTATAATACTACTAATGAAAAATACCAGAACAATAGAAACAGACGTGATAAAAACTTTATTAGAGAAAACATTTCTAAGCTGGAAAGAGTCCAAAGTATATAGATTGAACGGACTCGCATATTTCAGATGGAATCAATTAAAAAATCCTACACCTAGACAACAATTTTGAATTATAAGGACAAAAGATAGTCCTACAAATATCCAGGTAGGAAATAGCCACCCTTCAAAAAACAAGTTATTGAAGAACAAATGCCAGATTGACTTCTGACCTCTTCATAGTACTAACTGTCAGAAAACCAGGGAGAAGCATCTGAAAGAATTTTATACTCAGTCAACTTGACTTCCACGTGTAGTTGACCTCTCTTCCTAACACTTCCTGATTTTCTTACCAAATTTCCCCCACATCACAAAGTATAGCAATGAGACTGAGGACTGCCCCAAAAAAGTAGTTATAGTTTATCCACCATGCTAAGTTAGTTCCTTGATGAGGTTCTAATGTTACATCTAAAAGTCTATTTTGTGCTCTCATTTTGCTTTTTTCTCCAACGATCTGCTCATCTGGCAGCAGTAGTGTTGTTTGCTGCTGAGAAAAGAGGTCTCGCCCCCAGTGACATCTTTAACCTCACCTCTCCCACTTCAAGGGTGGTCCTATTGTCTTCCTTGCCAGTGGGAATTTACATTTTGTGGGCGTAGTGTTTGCTCAGGTGGAAGAGCTCATCCCAAGTCTTTGCTCCTTAATTTCATTCCAAATGCCAAGACTTTAGTTTATAAATCATATCGGAAAATATAGACTACTAGAGTTAAAAGGACTTTGTGTCTTCTTGTCTAGCATCCTCTGTCTACAGGCGAGGAAACAGGGACGAAGAAAGATGCCATCACTTATTTCAAGTCACAGATTCAGATACTGCTTGAGTTGAGACTAACTAGGCTCCTGTTTTTCTGTATCCACAACCAGCCAGACTGATGGGCGAGATCTGTTGACCGGCTCACTCGAGCCAGTCTTCACAGTGAGGAAGAGGCTCATGAAGGCCACAGCCCAAAGCCCATGGAATGGCCAAATGCAAAGCGAATGCCCACTAATCAAAAGGCCAGTGAATTTCCCACAGGAAGTGGAGACAGACCTTCCACATGGAACCTTGAAGCAACTGAAAACCAAGGTGTTTCAACTGAAAACCAAGTATGAGAAGAGTCTGAGGACGTAGGTGATGGGCCTCCAGCCAGTTCTTCAGAGTTCTCCAAAGTTTTAACTTTTAAGGGCTCTAGTAACAAGAACATTTTCCTTCTAAACAAGCAGACTTGGCTCATGATACCTGACATTCCAACACTGACCAAATTCAGATCACAGCCTGTGATTCAAGACCACAACCTGCTTTGGCAGATTCCATAGCTTTTCTACTTGGTACTTGGGTGGGTCAGGAACTCAATAAGATGCAAAAGAGAGAAGCCTCACTCAACCAGTTTAATTAAACAAACAAAAAGAAGCAAGAAATTGGTCTATATAACCAAATACCAGGAAGGCTGGGAGTAGGCGGTTGGTCCTAGGATTAACTTCTCACGTGGTGGGGAATGTGGCTGCTCGGGTCTGTGGGCCAACACCAACCCCACTTAGAGTAAGGGGAGGAAAGACGGCATCTCTCACCTGACATCAGTATACGAAATTCCCAGGGGGGACACTAAGGGACTAATAACTGTGGCCAGGGAGGTGGCTCATCCTGGTTCCACGCTCGCCTGTCTGTTGAGGAGCACATTCTGTCATCAGTTAAAGGGAGTGGGCAGGAAATGAGTCCAGAGCAGGTGTAAACAATAGCCATTGTTTCTGTTGTCATCTGTAGCAGGTTTCAGACAGTGCGTAGATGATGGCGATAGCATGCTCTCTTCCTGTTGTTACTGCCATCTTGTATTTCCAAGAAAGGAGGAGAGCAATTAACAATTACCCTCCTCTGCCTTTCCTTCTCCACCATCACCAGCCCCACTTCTGGAAGGTGTAGGACACTATCTCCTGGTCAGGAAGGATGGCTGAAGAGCACAAGTACTTAGCACCCTGCACCAAGGACCTAGGAGTCCACTGTGCTTTGTGGAGGATCTCTGTTCTCTACCATGCTCTACTCTCTCTCAGAGCCCCTTCCGGGGGTCTTGGTGGTGCTCTCTCCCCTCCTCTGGACATGATCGTCACCAGCAGGGAGGGCAAGAGAGTAGGTCCACTTGGTACCAAGCAAGAAACAGACAGAGCAGGAGGAGACACCCAGGCTGGAGTCTCCGAGATGACGCCCTTGTGCTCCATCAGGCGGGCGGTGTCAGTAACCCAGGTCACCCTTGGCTCTGTCATTATCCAGCTGGCTGGTGCAACTTGAGCGAAGCCAAAGCTGTCACCTCCAAAGGAGAAGGCCCTCTCGTCAGCTCCTCGACTTCATTTCTGTTTTTTATACTCCACAGGCCCAGTCTAAACAGTAAGGCTTGCATTTATTGAGCATTCACTCAGTACCAGGCGCTTTACACAGTTTATACCAATATCCTGAAAGGTAGGTATTTCTATTAACTGCCTTTTAGAGGTAAGAAAATCAGGGCTCAGAGAAGTTAAGTAACTCGCCTAAGATCATACAGCAGCAAATGCCAAGTTTTGATTCAAAATCAAATCGTCTGACCCCAAAGTCCAGGCTATTTCCACCACACCAGGCTGCCTCTCAGAGCAACCAGATGAAAAAGGCTGATGGTCCCAGCTCAGGGACTTCTTGTCTTGCTTCCCCAATCTTCTCAGTTGAATTTTAGGGTCTTACCTGGGGCCCTAGCAGAATAAATTTTGGATTTTGCAGAAATATCCCCTAATTCCATTTGACGGCTGGGACAGGCACCTCACTCACAGGTGGGCCATCAGGAAAGGATGGTTGGGGTGCTCATGGCTGTGGCTCCGGCTGGAGGAGGAGAGGTTTGCAGCCTCCCTGGATGGCTGTGGCAGAGGGGCCAGAAGGAAATCTGGGGACATGGTGTAGGGCTGGAGAAAAGAGCAGAAGATGGGGACACACGTGGGGAGGCGGGCTTCTGAGGCTTGTGCAGGGTTCAAGGGAAAGGCTGCTCAGTGAATAAACAGACGCCAAATCCCTCTGTTTGCAGGAGGAAGCCAGACATGGAAAACAGCCCTCCTACCCTAAACAATTCTCAAGTACACCCCACATCCTGAGACAGCATAGAAGACCAAATAAACAGAACAGCCTGCTACACATGCAGTGAAGGTAGAAAAGCTCATGGTAAACCTGGGGGAATTCATTCATTCAAACCTGCTCTGTGGAAGTTGTTTTGGAAGAGTGACTACCTGGGGGCCAGGGTGGCGGGAAATCTGCTGGCTTCTCTGGCTTTGTCACAACCTGGGGGCACAGAGCTGCGGTGTGCAAAAGAGGAGTCGCACTTGGGTCTGTGGTTTGTGGTAGGGAGAGGAGGCTCCTGGGTGACTGCCCCCGTCCTCTCATCTCTGGGCCCCAGCCAGAGCTGGCACTTGTCACACAATGTGTGAAGCAAGTGACTCTTGAAAGACATCAGGAGAGGGGCAGTGACTAGGGGAGGGGACCGTTGGCCAGTGGGTCCTCGTGGACAGGAATTTTATGTTCCTCTGATTGTTGTGCTTTGAGGACTCCTGGGATCTCAAAATCGACAGTTTTCTCAAGGGAGTCATAGCAGCCTCAAAGACATCCTGCTAAAACAAAAATTAACTCTAATTCGAATTCACTCAATTTAAAACACGAGTATGCGCCATCTGGCATTTTTATGAATAAGAGGGAATGTTGCAGAAACAAGTGATGAAAATTTCAAGGTTCCAAAAAATATTGGGAAGTCAAGAGTTTAGGGTTATAAGGATTCTGGAAAACCCTCTACTGGGATAAGTGTTTCTAGTGCATCACTGCCGGCTATGGAACGTGACGTAGAAGCACTTCCAGACCCGACACTCATGCCCCCTGCTGACGGGGAAGCCCACCTCACCTCTCCCAGGGGAGGCAGCACATGGACTGTGACCTCCCTCTTTATAAAAGTGCTCAGGGGACCGAGATTTCCCAAGAAACTCTTTATTTCCCAAACTCTTAAAGGTATTTAATTAATTTAATTTTTTATTTTTTTAAAAATGGAGCCAGACTCTATTACAGATGGTGACGTCACATTTAAGTATCTGCATTTTTTTTAAAGATTGGCCTTGAGATAAAATCTGTTGTCAATCTTTCTCTTTTTTTTTTGTCCCCAAAGCCCCCCAGTACATAGTTGTATATTCTAGTTGTAGGTCCCTCTGGTTGTGCCATGAAGGATGCCACCTCAGCATGGCCTGATGAGCAGTGCCATGTCCGCACCCAGGATCCAAGCCAGCGAAACCCTGGGCCACCGAAGCAGAGTGCAGGAACTTAACCACTCGGCTACCGGGCCGGCCCCTAATTTAATTTTAATTTCAAATGTATTTAATACCTGTTTGCTTAAATCAGACCTTTTGCTTAAGGGGCGGCCAAAATTGGACAGAGGAAAAACCTGGAAAATCATTCTATATTTAGAGAAACGTGGGAGAAAAGAAATGATAAAGAAACAAGGAGAAAACAACAAAGAAGCTATATGCTGTTGCTCTGCAAAGCACCTTGGGTGAAATGGCGGTCTCCAGAGAAGTTTGTCACTAAAAGCTTTCTGGGATCAAATAAACCTGGAGACTGACAAACCATAATCCCACTCGGAGATGCCCGGTGCTTGAGAGCATCCTGAAGGCTTGGACGGATGCTGCGGTGAGGAAACCTGGCTGTTTATCTAATCCAGCATTTCCCAGACTAACCCAAAAGCTCATGCTGCCTGCACAGCTGCACTTTACCGTATGGAAAGAGTAAAGGAGGGAAAAAAAATGAACATAGATGAGCCGGACTGAAATTTTAGAAAGGAAATTCTAACAGAACTGGGACATGTATTATGCATGATTTAATTCTGTGTAATGTTAGCTGTCCATAGAGAGCGAGGACAGAAATAGTTCCAACAGATATGAGCCAAACACCTTTTCCTAGAACAGGACAATTAGAAGGATGCCTTCTTCTATCCGAGCACAGAACCAAGGCACAATGGAAGAAATAGAACCAAATGGAAGCGATTATAATAATCAGCCAGTTCAAGGCTTACTGATGGAATGAGGGTACACCAAAACAGCCCTCCTTGGACCACACAGACACACAAAGACTAGACCCAACCGCTTCCCTGATACCAGCGCTGGTGCTAGAAATAAACCCACAGACATTAGCATTTTGTGCAGGAGAAGGCCAAGTCAAGATGGAGGCAGAGAGTGGGGCGATGCAGTCACCAGTTAAGGAATGCCTAGAGCCATCAGAAGCTGGAAGAGGCGAGAAGGATCCTCCCCCGGGGCCTTGAGAGGGAGCCTGCCCCTGCTCACATCTTGATTTTGGACTTCCGGCCTCAGAATGGTGAGAGAATACATTTCTATTGTTTAAGCCCTCCAAAAACAATAGTAATAATAATAGAGGAGGTTTTATCTTTGTAAAATCAAAATTCACTCATTCATTCATTTAACACAACTGATGGATTGCCTCTAAGTGCCAGTGAGGGCTGAGGGTGCAGAGTGAGCAGGCTGGGGTCCCCACTGCGTCCGTGCTCATCATTGGCCAGAGGAGAGATGGGAAGAAAGAGCTACAGGGCACTGTGCTGGGCTCCTTCATAGTGTGATGGCCAGAGCCGCTGGACTGAACCCAGACTGCGATGGCCCCAGGGTAGCTTATCCGTTTTGATCCCTACAGCGATTAAACACTGCTATCTCAGTCACCGAGGCAAACCAACAGATGGCGGTTTAATTGTTTATAACACCAAACGTTAACTACAGGGCTTGGCAGTCTCTCTCTCATCCTGAAGGTTCTGGAAGCAGGTATCAGACAGCACTCTGGAAAAAGGTAAAACGTGGACACTCAGAATTCAGCTCAGGCGCGCCCTGCTTTATAACTTCTGTCAAACTGCAACATGGAGACTGTGTCAGAGGAGCACTGGACAGAATGATGAAGGGCTTTCAATTGCTTCTTAAATAAATGGTAAAAGAGGAAGCTACTCACAGAAGCCGTCTCTGGAGATGCAGTGTTTCTATCAAGCTACAAGTGTCGGCCAAAAATGTGTTTGGGAAATTTGGTCTCCTTCCCAAAGGGAATGTGTAGTCTCCTTGCTCCCAGCCACATTTGAATGTTGCCTGCCTTGTCGCCTGGGCAGCTTCCCCTGGATACCAGCACTATCCATTTTAATATAGCACTAATTGCAGTGATGGGCAGGGCACTTATGTCTACTAATCAGGTCAACACCACTTGGCCTAATCTTCTAAAATGGACTACAAGCCATTACTAAGCCGTGGAAGTCTCCAACTGTGCATGCAGCTGTAGAGACACCTGCAAACAGGAGGCAGCAGCCAGCAGAGAGTTGGCAAAGGCACCTTGCGGTCCAGCTGTCACCAGCATTCCCGAAGAGCCGTTTCAAAGGTCGCCATTTGCATCCAGCTGCCTCTCAGAGGTGCTGCTATTTACACATTGCGGGAGCTGGACAGCCAGCCCACTTCAGAAGGACCCAGGCTGAAGCTTCCACTCTAGGTTTAGGAAGTATGTGCTGACAAATTCTGTGCACAGAGCCCTGGCAGGCTTCCCGGCCCTCCGAGTGCGGAACCTTCAGCTCCCAATGCAATTGTCCTTCCCCTGCAGCCTCTTTATTCTCCTCCTGGACTCAGCTGAAATGTCACATACCCAGAGAGGTCCCTGACCCGCCTCTACCCCAGCGAACTTCCATCCTTCCTGTTGGTTTCCTTCGCAGTTATCACCATCTGTAATCATTTCTATTTCTGTTTCTTTTCTTGTTTGCAGTCTGCCCTCCCCAGCTGGAAAGCAAGCCCTAGGACGGGGAAAAAAAAAAGTCCTCTCATGTCACCTCTGTATTTCCCACAGCACAGACTGGCCGTGTTGATTGAATAAAAAAATGATGTGACAATGGTATCAGAGACAATTTTGAATGAAATAGAAAAAGGAAGACTACCGGCCAGTTTTGACCATAGACACTCATTTATTTTTGCTCTCTCTTAGCAGTCAAACAACTGACAACTTCTGGATCTAAGTGGACCAGAATGTTGAGGCAGTCTCCTGAGAAGGCATCCATCAGGTTCTTGAGTGTTGACCCGAGCCAGAGGGACTCATGCATTCCAGGTGGTGCCTTCCACCTTGTCATCCTGAACCAGGTGTCCACAGAGACCAAGAGTAAGGGATGGATATACAAACACATAATAGCTGACAGGAGCGTCTCCAGAATCAAGAGGAGCCCAGAGCTGAGAGCAGTCTGCCTGCAAGGCAAGCAGGCAATTCTGTGATAGTTGCCTGGAAGGGCCGGAGAGTCAGGGAGAGTTTAAGGGCTGAATGCCACACTGTTTTAAAGATTACTAGGGGCCGGCCCGGTGGCATAGTGATTAAGTTTGCATGCTGTGCTTTGGTGGCCCAGGGTTGGTTTGTGGGTTTAGATCCTGGCCAAGGACCTACACATTACTCATCAAGCCATGCTGTGGTAGTGTCCCACATACAAAATAGAGGAAGACTGGCACAGGTGTTAGCTCAGCAACACTATTCCTTAAGCTAAAAGAGGAAGATTGGCAACAGATGTTAGTTCAGGGCCAATCTTCCTCACCAAAAAAGAAAAGAAAAGAAAAGAAAAGAACGATTACTGGTCCCCAAAGTAGCACTTCATCCTGCATCTTGAGATTTTCTGGGGCCCAAGTAGCAGGAACCCACTCCAAAAGAAATGATTAAGGTCCTCTAGTTGAGAACTTCCAATTTGCCATGTTTAGCTAAAGTTAGGGAGGGAATGGGAACATATCTGTGGAAGACAGAGAATGAGCAGCTACTTATGAGCAAGTATTTTTATATCCTCAGAAAACCAGCAAGTCAAGCAACTAGATTAACATTGATCTATCCATCTATCCATCTGTCCGTCCATTATCCGGTTGGCATATTGTAATGGACTCAGGGCACTATTCTAGACCCTGGGGATACAGAGAAAAAAGACTCACCCCTGCCTTTGAGGAGTTCATGGTCTAGTTGGGCAGACAGGCTTCTAAACAGATGGATACAGCACAGCGATCTGTGCTGGGACAGAATCTGTACTGGGAACGAGGAGCACAGAGGAGGAAGCCCACAACCCCTCGGCTGTGCCAAGGAGGTGGAATTTGAGCTGATCGTTGAAGGAGGACAAGGAGTTTTCCAGGTGGAGAAAATGGGGTGGACTCTTTTAGACAGAGAAACAAAAGCAGATAGACGTGGGAGAATCTGGATATTTTAAGACCCACAGCCATTTCATGTAGATGGAACGTGAGGCATGGAGGAGAGCTGTGGGGCTGAGGCTGGACCAGGGATTGGCCTGATAGTGGGACCCCTCGGGTGCCTCACCAGGAAGCTTGAGTTCCATCTTCTTCTCAGTGCAAAGTATCTGGAAAAGACCTGCATGACTAGATTTTTCTTTGTTTTACACACACACACAAGATAGACAAATTTGGGTGGAAGAAAATGTCCAGAAGAACACAGGGTTGGAAGTCTTGTTTGATAACATGTCATGAAAGATGCCAAATAAGTCTGGACTTTACTTTCTAGACCAAATGTCCAGATCTCAGATGCCTTCGGAGGCCTGATAAGAAGCAAATGTGTGAAGTTTTTGGGTGTGATTGTCCTGTCTAAAGAATTCAGATTCAAAAATGTCAAAAACGCTGTTTGCTAACCGATCACAGGAGTGGATGACATGACTCTACTCTGAGCTTGGGATCCCTGGGGTAGGAAATGAGGAGTCATGGACGGGTTTGTATGCGGGGAATCATAGCAGACGCTGTTGGTGCTGTCTGCCCAGATCCCATTGGTCTGCCCTGGAGCTCTTCTGCACATAGTTCCCCTCAGGCTGCTGGCTTCCTGCACCTCTCTGCCTGAGAGCATTCTCTGGCCAAGGAGGAGTGCCTGGCCACATATGTGGCAGCCTAGAAGTGTCAGAGCATTACTGCCCCAAGAGCAGCCCTTGACCAAAGAAGGACAGGAATAGTTGGATAAACACCTCCGCTTCCTTGCTCCTTGATGGGCCAATGCTGCAGTCTACACAGTTTCTCAAAGGGTCCCCAGCAGAATGGAGCCTCAACTGCCCACAGCAGTACCTCACTCATTGATGCAGCTTTATGGGCCGTCTTAGGAGGGTTACCTGGAAGACAGACCCTGAAGTGAAAACGTGCCTGCAGGAAGTTTATTGGGGAATCCCCTTGAGACAAACACCTGTGAGGGAGAGAGGAAGCAGGAGAGAGTTGTTGAACTGCAGTGCAATTACAGCCTCAGAAGATCCCACAGGAAGCTCTGGAGTTAGGCCAGCCCTTCAGAGTTGACCCACTTGAGACCAGGATGGAGGACAGGCCGTTATAGCCACATGTTGACTTGTCAATGGATGTGGGCTGCCCCTAGGGAAGAACGTGAGGTGAGGCTGCTCTCCTCTGCTGAGACAGGTCCCTGGGGAGGGACTCAGCTAAGAGCCATCAGACACCATACCCCAGCAGCTAGGAGGATAGCAGGCCTGCAGGGGGATCTGGGCAGTGCAACACAACATCCACTGTGTAGGCTTTCCTCCCTTCCCTCCCTTCTCACTCTCTCACCATCTTGAGGTCATTTCCCAAATGAACCACCTCCCAAATGAACCCAAATTCTTGTCTCAGGGTCTGTTTTTGGGGAAACCCCAACAAAAAGAGGAATCGTCTGATCTGCGCTTTTGTTTAAGAAACCCAATCTGGTAGCAGTGCGTAAAATAGATCGGAGGGCTGAGAGACAGACTAAATAGACCACAGAAAAGATGATATCGGTTGTCCAGGGAAGAGGGATTCAATGAAGAGGATGCCTAGGGGAAACAAGAAAAGGGATGGAAGTGAAATGGCCATCAGTGAAAATAAGGCATGCAGAAAAAGGAATAGTATGCAGGTGAGAGAAGTTACTTTGGTTTCAGAAATTGTGCACTTGAGGTGCTGGTGTGCTATCTGGGTGGAATTTTCCACCAGGCAGGTGGATATTCAGGTCAAGAGATACAAACTGAAGAGTTGGGTATATGGCAGTGGTAGTTGAAACAATGGAAAAGATTGTTAAGGGAGAGAGTACAGAAATGGAGAAATCAACTAACAATCTCTGAGTATCTACAGTGTGCCAGACACTATGCTAGGCTGAGGGCAAGTCCTTAGGAAAGACCAACATTTACAAGATTAAAAAAGGAGGCAGATTGTTGAGAACAGCACTCAGCAATGGCGAATACCAGGTCCACCAAATACCACTCTTCCTTTCTCCACCACTGCAGACATCACTAGTTGATCACGACGATTTTCTCCACAGTGCTTGAACTTGCCTGCCAATCCTTCCCAAGGCTCTGCTCCAGGAAGGAGCAGTAATTAATGAGACTTGGCCCTTGAGTGAAAAACTGTTTGCTATCCTTGGAGTCATGGAAGCTAAGAGAAGAAAGGCTTGCACAAAAGAGAGGGTGAGTGGGAGGCATTTTCAATTCTAGAGAGGCAGAAGAGAACAAAGCCTGAAAAAAGCCAGCTGGGCTGAGGAAATAAAAGTCTTGTGGACCGTGGAGAACAGCTTCAGGAGAGCAGCAGGATAGCACTCCGAGGGCAGGATGGCAAGCAGATGCTGGCATTTCCACCTGCTGCCTGCTCAAGGGAGCACTGTACCAGGAGCCGGGAAGTTTAGGCTGTAATCGCCGAGTTCTTAGTAACCCACTGTGATGCCATAATCTTTATCTCGAGAAATAAAAATAATTAGGTTTGGAGAAGCAGTTAACAATTACGTTTTCTCTCTGTGGATAAAACTTTACTTAATTTTCCAAACCTGTTTTAAGGATACAATAAAATCTTATTTCCAAGATGCATTAGGTTGGCCCATATGCAGTATGCATTTGGTTTGCATATTCCACAACTGCATTTGGAGGACATTGGAAAAGCTTTCAAAAAATCCCCAAATGCAAGTGGCTGCCGATGCTGGAAAAGCATTTGTCAACAATATCTTCTGCTTTCTATATTTAAGACATTTGGCATAGAACACATGAGACAAAACCAGAGATGGCCTGGCGATGGCTTGGCAGAAGGAAATGGACAATGCAAAGGATTCAGTCCCAGGAATCATCTTGGCTCTGGCTTTAGCTTGGGTTTGACCCAGGGTGAGTTGCTTAACTTCTGTAGTGTTTTGTGTCTTCGTCTGGAAAATGTGAGTCCTGGCCCTGGGTGCTCTAGCTGAGAGAAAGTCTATGATTCATCTCTGGCCAATCCACCTTTACCCTCAAATTCATCAGACGCAGTCCTCATCAATAATTTATGTACACCTGCAGGTCAGTTCTGCATAGCATCAAATTTCCCTTCCTTGTTCTGCTTCCAGTTGAATTAAAACTCCCTGTCCCCTGCCATCTCATGACACCACCCAAAGTCTGTGAGTTTTAGGGGTCAGAGTTGCTGACATCTAAGGTGCTTTCAAAGCCCAGCATTTCCAGGAAGGCACCATCAATGTTAAGTGCTGGCAGATCTCTGGATTTCTTAGTATTCTCAAAAATGTGCAAGCTCCCTCGTGCTGTGTGCCCACGAGCAATTTGGATATACCTGCAGATCTGGTTACTGTATCAACTGGGCCACATCCAAAGGCCACAACACTCTGCTTCCTGCATTTCAAGTGTGTTCTTACTGAAAATTCTGAGGAATACCTAAAGAATTAAGCCAACTTCTGGTCAAAACCACTAAAGTCATTGGGTAAACTTGAAGGAAGAACACCGTATTGGATTGTTAGTATTACTCCAAATAATGAATCAGAGATAAGGATTTTGTGTCGGCCCATGCATTTCTTTGAATGTTGTGCAGTAAAGAGCTATGAAAGGACCCAGAGCAAAGGGGAAGCATCCAGACTCCATCCAGAAATGAGCATCCTTCAGAGCTGATACCTTAGCCCAGGGAGAGGTAAGCTCTGGGCACTTGCCTCCTGGACTTGTCTTTGGCTTCTCTGCTCTTTCCATTCTCATTTCCAGAGTCTGCTTCTTCTGTCCATCCCTCAAAGGCTGGTGTTCCTCAGGATCCTTCATCATTGTATTTATTCTTCAAAGGCTCACTCATTTTCTGGACTTAAAAATGTGACTGTTGCTGATGAGACTTCTGCATCCTCCTGGTCCCTGAGCATCCCCACTGGGAGCAGAGACACAGGTGGAAAAAGCATGAGTCCACCTGCCCTCCCCCCACCCCCAGTACGTGCTTAAGCTCAGTGAGCAGCACCATCATCTACCCCGTGGCCTGAGCTAGAAACCTGGATCCACCTCAGACTTCTCTCTTACCCCCAACAGGTGGTCAAATCCTTTCTGAGCCACTTCCCTTTTCCCTGGCGCCACCTTCTCTCCATGTCAACTACTGCTGCCTCAATTTGGATGTCCATCGTCTCTTTCCTGAACTATTTCCATACCTTTAGCTGATCTTGCCACCCCCACTTCGCCCTCTGCACGGCACTCAGAATGATCTTTCTCGAACGAAAATCAGATCATGGCTTTCTTTTGCTGTGCCCTTCTTTGGCTCTGTAAATGCGGTCCTTTATTTCCACGCCCGGAAACTTCTTGCATCTTCCTGTGGCTGCGTCACACCTGTAGGCCTCATCTGCTGCTACCTCTGCCCACGTAGCCTCTTCCTTTGTCTGTCTGGTGGGATTTTATTTATTCTCAAGACCCAACTCAAGTTGTACCTCCTCTGTGAAGACAACCTTCACCCCAGCCCACCCTCTTCTCCAAAAGCCACACTTTCCCTTGTTCTGACCTCCAGCACTTACTGGGGTTCCTCATGCAATTGCAATGGTTGGGACCAGAATCATCTGAAGACTTCGTCACTCACACGTCTGGCACTTGGGCTGGGAAGACTCTCAGCTGGGACCACTCAGGAGGCATCTCTTTCTTTCTCTGTGGTCTCCATGTCAGAGTAGACTGACTTCTCACATGGCAGCTCAGAGGTCCAAAGGTTCATGGAGAGAGAGAGGCAGAGAGAGAACCAGGCAGAAGCCATTTAGCCTGTTACGACCCACCCTCAGAAGTCTTGCAGTGTCACTTCCACAACATTCCATTGGTCCAAGCCATCACAAAGGCCTGCCCAAGTGAGAGAGGACGTAGACTCCTCCTCTTGATGGGAGAATGGCAAGGTTCTGGAAGAACATGCAAATCTGGAAGTGTTGTGAGTATTTTTGGAAAATACCATCTGCCACACTGTTAACAAATCTTCATCCTACTGTGAGTTCTTGGTTATCAGCATTTCATTGAATGAGCACCCTGGCAAATAATGCTTCTGCGTATCTGTGACAGATGGACTTTGATGCTGGAGAAGGCCCTCCAGAGTCACAGCAAGATACCCACACACCTGCTGAATCACCAGAGAGCCTGAGAATTTCAGAGTCACCTACGGATGATATTCAATTGCTCATTATTTGGAACTGAAAGAATTAGGGAGACATTTGGATTCTCAGTCAGCTCTGTTACAAACTAGCTCTGCGACCTTGGGCAACCTGTGGGATGCGGGTTCCTCATACGACAACTGGGAGCTGACCTAAATCCTGCCTGGAGTCATTCTGTGGTTAGACTGGTATAAACCTGATTTTGCCAAGTCCCAACAGTTATTATACAGATATTTTCCACAGTGTGCCTCTTAACATGGATTGCTTGTGGCCATCTCCTCTTGGTGGGGACCAAAGGAACCACGTGACTGTCAACCATGGACACCTGGCCTAGGCAGAAGCAGGGAGAAGTCAACCCAAGGTGGAGGAGCCACTGGAGGGAGAAAAATGTGAAGAGAACAAAAATAGAGAAGAGGCAGACTGATTAAAAGGTCGTTGAAGTTGGTGTTGGCTCAGCATCACCAGGGTGGGTGACCTCGCTGGGCTCCTTAGCAAGACAAGGCAACTTTAATAAACCTTGCTTCAGCTTGTCTTTCTCTCTTTTTTTCCCCAAGACAGGTGTTTCGACTCTTCTAGGGTACAGTATTTAACATAAATACACAAGGTTTGCCAGGCCAACTTATCCCGTGGAGGGGACCCTAGGGTGGTCGGAATTCAATTAGAATTTTCTTCCTGACTTGGCTTGAGTTGATACTGGCCACATCTGGTTGAAATGAGAGGCATATTTTTCTGTTGTGCAAATGGATAATAACACAAACAAAGCTGAAGAATTCAAAATCAACAGTGCATAAGAACGTAGGTGGTTCAAAATTCTCCTGGGATCTTAGGAAAAAAATTAATTTCTTTCTTGTCACTTAAAGCAGAATCAGGGTGTGTTTTTCGGGTTCTACCTTTTAGCCGGACCATACAGAGGGCCAGGAAAATAACTCTATAGAGAAAGAGTCCAAGGACCATAGTTTTAGAAGAGTAGCGGCTGTCTTCTAAAGTTGGCTTTGCAGCTTCGGTCGATTCTGCTGAGTGCTGCTTATAAGCATCCTCAACCTTTCCCACGGATTATTCATTTCAAACAGAAGATATTGGATGCTTTCCAGTAGGCCAGGTACTGGGGGCGTAATCACTAATATCATGTTCTCCCCTCCCAAGTTTATGATGTCCTTTTTATATTAGAAAGTAATACAGGTATATTAAGAAAAAATTGGGGGAAAAAACCCACCATTCTAATATAGAACTGCTGTTAGTATTTTTATGTATTTTTTTCCTGGGCACATAAAATATGTATGTGGTTGTAATAATACTGAATACAAAATTTGTATCCTACTTTCTCGGAAAAAGACCCGTTTATGAACACCAGCAGCTCGGATGCTCAAAGCTGAGAGAGGAGTTTCTCCAGAGCGTGTGGATAAGTCAGTGCAAAGGAAGGCCTTGGGGTGTTTTGAGAAATCACCTTCAGGGTTTTGTTTGTTTGTTGTTCTAAGATGTCCACCATCCCCCTCCCTCCTTCTCTACAACGCAAACCCAAAGCAATGTTGTCCAGGGTGAAAGAGCTGAGGATGCCCTGACACTGCAGGGGCTCGCACTGCCCACCGAGGCACAGTTTCTAAGGAGCTGGCTGCCAAGCGGAGTTCCCAGTGCTTCGTAAGGACACAGAGGACCTGGCTGGGTTGCAGGCAAACAGCACCCAGCGGTTGGAAGCTCTGCCTTCCTCTTCTTTTTTTCTCTCTCTCCCTTTTTTTAACATTTCTTTAGTGCTGCCCAGGGGGAGGTTATTATGTGAAGCTCCAGTCCTACTCCGTTGTATCTTTCAGGACTGCCTGAAGGAGTGCTGCCTCTGACACTAAAGAAGCCTTTTTCGCTTTGTTCAGATATCGGTTGTCAATAAATAAAATAATGAGTCTAAAAATAGCTTCGTGCTGTCAGGTTGTACGGGACCAGCTCCAAACCCTGAAAACAGTGCCAAACCCTTGCCACAGAGACCACGGCCTGTGAAGAAAGGGACCCCAACACCTCCGCCCAGAGCTTGTCTTCCTTTGTGGTCCTCATTTGATAACAGAGGTCCCCAGTAACCGATCCAGGTTTATGGGGCTTAGAGCTTGTGCACTCTGGGAGCCTTCCATACAGGAAAGCAAATAAATGAATAACACAAAACTCTGTGCGGGGATTTGGAAGGGTCCCAGGCAAGTGATAGGGCCCTTCGCTTAACTTCATTAGGTTCACGGTGAACCCACCCCTGGCGGTCACCTCCACAGCTCTGCCCTGGGGGAGGAGGTCTCCTCCTCTCTAATCTGCCCCAAGTGAGAGGGGGTCGGGATGGGGTGGGAGAAGACCCTGGTCCTGGCCCTTAGTGCTGAACACTTTTCCCCCAGGCAGGCTGGTATCTGCAAAATGAATGTAGGTAAAAAGGACAGGAAGAGATAGAGAAAACAAAGATGATGTAAAAATTGTTTGGATTCTAAGGTAAAATGTCTGAGTCTACATACAGGAGTAGATGCACAGAAGGACTTGAAATACTAACCCTGAAACCTCTTAACTACAAAAGCTACATCACGGCCCTGAAGAGCGTATCTAAGTTTTTATAAGCCTCGTCCCCTGGGCTTCCTGGTCCTGTGGTGTGATGGGCATCCCCGAATGCCGTGGTCTGAGGGAGGAGTTGGCCACTCCTGGCATCACTACAAATTCCTTTCCTTATCAGAACTCAAAACATTTTTGGATTTAAACCTCACAGAGGTTCCAACCCTTCAGGTGAGTTTCCGGCTGAGGTCGTCATGTGTTAAATGGACTGGTATAATAGGTAAGGTGCTTACAACAGGGCCCAGCACCTCGTCAGTGCTGAGTTTGTCAATATTATTACTAGTAGTCCAAGGGTGGCTGGCCTTGGGGATTAACAAAAGGCTTCCAATGGAAGTCCAGCTCCATTCATCAGCCCTGAGTTCCCTTTCCCACATAGCGAGAGTTGTGCCTTTAACTGTCCATCCACGAAGGGTGCAGAGCCCCAGGGGCTGAGACCATATACTGACACACACAACAAGCCATCCAAACACATGGTTGGGAGTGGAGGCTGTGACCTTTCAGAGGCTCTGTGCTTCCTAACAAAACCTAGGATCCGCTCTAACCAGGTGATTCCTATAGGGCTTACCCAGCCATATAACATTAGAGATTTCCTTTCTGAGACTATCAGGCTTCTTCTAAATCTAATGTAAGGCATTATCGCAGCATTTATTGAACTCCTACTATGTGCAAGGCTGTGGGCTAGAGGACAGGTGAGGTATAGGAGATCATTGTCACAAGACCTAAATTTCTCCTCTTTCATTTCTGATTTTATTTATTTGAGTCTTCTCTCTCTCTTTTTTTTTTTTTTAAGTGAGTCTGGCTAAGGGTTTGTCAATTTTGCTTATCTTTTCAAAGAACCAGCTCTTAGTTTCATTCATCCTTTCTATTGTTTTTTTTTTGTCTCTATTTTGTTTATTTCTGCTCTGATTTTTATTGTTTCCTTCCTTCTACTGGCTTTAGGCTTTTTTTTTTTTTCTAGTTCTTTTAGGTGCCCTGTTAGACTGTTTATTTGAAATTTTTCTTGTTTGTTAAGGTAGGCCTATATTACTATAAACTTCTCTCTTACTACCACTTTTGCTGCATCCCATAAGTTTTGGTATGTTGTGTTTTCATTTTCATTTGTCTCCAGGTACTTTTTGATTTCTCCTTTGATTTCTTCATTGATCCAATGGTTGTTCAGTAACAAATCTAAATTATTGTACACCTATTAAGTACCAGGCACCATACAATGTGCTTTGGGTCCATGAGCTCATTTTATGCTCAGAGCAGTCTTTAAGGTAGAAATGATTGACCCCATTGGATAAAAGGAGAAACAGAATCGAAGAGGTTAAATAGTTTTTTCAAGGTCATATTCTAATGGCTACTGGAGGTAGAATTCAAACCCTTATCCACTGCTTTAGACTGCACTTTTCTTCTTTTGCAACCACTATAGGTTACATCCCTGTCCTTAAAGGGATCATAGCCTTGGAGAAACAATCAGTTACTAGCGATCTTGTGGCTTGAGCATCCCTATGTGTCCTTAATTAGAAAGATTTTGAATCAAAATAAGTAACTAGATGTTATTATTTCCTGAATTGAAAAGCATATGGGATTATAGATGTTTCCTTGTCATTTAGAATCATTTTTATTATAGAAGTAATTTGCGTTCATTGAAGAAAATCTTTCAAATGAAGAAATTTATTAATACAAAAATAGTTAGCCATAATTGGTTTGTCCAAAGATAATAATTGTTAAAATTTTGGTGTACACCTTCTCATCTTATTTATACCTGATAATTTGTTCATAAAGTTGGGATCCTATGGCATTTTTGGCTTTATAATCTACTTTTCTAACTTAACATTATATCATGAATATTTTTCTGATATAGTTAAAGAACAGTTTGAATATTTAAATATTCTGTAAAACACAATTTTGATGATTTCCTGATATTTCATCATATGGTTAGATCATAATTTATTGATCTATTCCTTAATTTCTTTGTTACTAGAGACAGGGCCTTCATAAAGGAGTGTGCATTTTGTGTATTGTACAAAGGCTTCTGCCTGGGGGTAGGGGGTTTGGGGGGAGGCTGAAATGCACCTGGCACTCTGCTCCTTGGGGCATGCACATCCACAGGCTGCAGGGTGGGGGTCGGGGGAGGGGCAAACAGGGCAGAGAACATCTTTTTCTAGTTAGCACAAAGGCTTTGAGAGGCCAGCCAGCACCTTGATGATAGATAATACTCTGCTGAATTGAATAGAGAAAATTCTTGTGTGTTATCTGTTATTGGCAATTTCTATCACCAGAATCTGCTATCACTTACAATGACTTCTGTGCCTTTTTCAAATGAATAAGTTAAAAGTTTATATTACTGTAATTTATTTGCTTAACTATGAATTCCATTGCACAACTTTTTTTTTTTTTACAGAGCTAGTTATTCAGAATTATGGTTCTGCAGGTAATGAGAGATTTTTCTATTTCCCTTTTATTTCCACAATATGGTGTGTGGGTCTTTTAAATGTGATAGAATATATAACCATTAAAGATCATTTTTAGCAATGGCAATTATTATTGATTGAAAATATACTAACACAGTCTACCCAATAATGCCAAATCCTAGGTTTATTTAATTCCAGGGAACTGATGGGACTTTTGCACATTTGAGAGATGTGATTGTAATGCTGAATAGTGCTGAACTTTCCCCCAAACTGGTCTTGGCAGGGCAGAAGGTCATCACCGTTTTATAGTGTCCTGCTCCATTATAGGAGATAATGCAGAATTGTAAAGGGGAAAACTAGTGGTGGTGATGATGATTCTTTTTAGATTAAGCATTAAAATGACACTTATTTTGGAAATGTTTCTCTAGCTGCCTTCACCACAGGAAACTTGTTGGACTATAAATTACTTAATACATTTTGCATGTCCCTGAGTTTTGGCGAATGTACCGATCTCTTTATTAGAACAGCCATTTACATGATATAAATCTGCTCTGAGCCCAGCTCGGAGACCAGACACCGTGGTTTGGAGTTACTGCTGCTGCCCGGCCAGCATCCGGAAGCAGGCCTCCGAGGGGCTGCAGCTGACAGGTTTAATCCTCTGCTTTGGAGCAGAGAGAGGCTGCAAACGTGCAGACCAGGGCTTGGTGCTTGCCTAGGGTCAGACTTTCATCTTCAACCAAGAAATGCCAGGGAAATAGAGATGAACCATGACTTGATAGAAGGTTAAAGTGTGGACACTTGCCAGTAGACTGTAATAACGACAGCAACTTCATCTTAATTTTCCCATTAGGGAGGGTGAGTTTTAGACACTCTTAACAGCTAAAGAAACACGTGGCAGTAGCAATAGTCCATGAATCAGGGTGGAATCATGTAGTTCTTTGAAGAGCCTCAGTGCAATTTTAGCTCAATGTACACTGCAATAATAAATGTTGGCTTTCATATAGAAAATTGATGTAAGGCCAGCATTCTAAGTACTGTTCAATTGTTTTAACAGTTAGGTGAACGTGTGCGTGTGTGATGGGTCGGCCTCACTATAGCTTGTCAGGGGTAGGTATACAGAAATTCGTTTGTTTTCTTTCTTTCTTTTTTGTCTTTGTAAGGTTTGTGTGTCTGTGTAGTGCGTGGACCTGTGTCTTGGGTCTAGTTTTGAAATACTGGACACAGTGGGAAGGGTAAGCAGCAAGGTAAAATTTAGAGTCACTGACGAGCTGGGTGACTTTGGTGGGTCACGCCAGCTCTTGGATCCTCAGTTTCTGCATCTATAAAATAGGGATGCAGGATATCAGGAGGATTAAAATGTCGACGTTCTATAGCAGTGTGGGTCGCCATTAACACAGGGACAAGAGCACATCACCAAAACCACAAGACAAGACTGGGAATAGGTTCCTGCCACCCCCGCCTCCCAGCACTCGCTGTTGTCATGTACTCAACATACTGAGAGCCAGGAAACCTGAGCTCTGTCACATGGTTACTACCTATTAAGACTAAGAAACTTATGGAAACCCCAAAACCTACTTGGGGCTCAGTTTTCTCAATAATAAAACAAGGGGGAGAGAATGAAGGCTGTTCAGGGTCGTTCTGGAGATAAACTTCTCTGAGTCTAGAAATAAAGGCAGGGAGGAAACAAATGGGAGTTGCTTCCTCGCCTTTGGGGATCAGAAGTGATAATGACTTAGCGCTCAGCACTTTGGCCAATTCTGCTGGCTTTTCCCCAGCCAGTTTTCTTCCCCTCTCTGGTTTTGACCTTTTGATTTTGAGCTGTCAGGCAGTTGATCAACGATACACTTTGTATGGCTCATTTTGTCAATATAAGGTGCTAAAGAGCCACTTTTTCTTTTCCTGTAAACAAGCGCTTGTTTATGAGCCCAAAGGGGATTGATAAAAAGTATTGTGTTCTCTCTCAAACTAACACACACACACACACACGCACACACACACACAGAGTCATGATGTACTTGAGGTCCAAGAAAGAAGATGAGTTTTATTTACTTCAAATCTGCTACTCAGGCCCTTCCCTTGGGCAGGGTCACTGGGCTACACCCCAAGCCCAGAGTGACAGGCACTGTCCCTTACTCCTCTTTCTTAAAAAACATTCAAATTCTATTTCAAACTTTCTGCCCTTAATGATACCCCAGGGGCCTATGCAAGGCTTTAACAGTGTGCACTTACCAGTGCTTTGCCCTGGGTTAACTGTGTGTGTGTGTGTATGTGTTTGTTTTTCCAATCACAGAAAGTGGAGGGTAAGTAACTCACCTTAAGTTCATCCTAAACTGAAGGTCATTTACTCATGATCTCAGGAACAGAAAATCCTTTGTCTGTTTTTCTCCTTTGACCATGGACAATGTTGCCATCTGATGGGACATTTCGGTTGTGATGGTGCGTTAAATAGCTTTTGCTCTAACTCTGTCCATCCACCTGGGGATGCAGAAGGCCAGACCACATCCCTGGAGAGCCTCCTGGCCTCACGCCCTGCTTTCAGCCTGCCTTTCAACCACGTGGGCCCCATGGCAGTCTGTCTTCTTGAATGCCTCCAGGAGCCCAGATGCCACCATCTTTTCTCATCACCTGCTGCAACGTTGAATGGGAACTTGTGTTTCTGAAGTGAAGATTTGGAAGAAAATGTTATTTTCCCTAACACCAAAAAGTACCTCTGAGGACTTAGAGGTCAATGTGTGGATGAATATCCAGGTCTCTGATCCATGGATATTCATATCCACATATGTACCGAGTGTCTGATAAGATAAAAAATAGGGCAGGTGAGTAAAAGACTTAGGACCTTTCCACATGAGGACCATTTTTAAAAATCAAAAGGTGTTTGAAAAAAATGTAAAAAGGCAAGACTCAATTGCCTAACTACAAATCCAAAATTTGCACTGGAAAATAGATGGTAAGTTTTCCCGGCAACCGTAAGTCAGTCTCCTTAATAAAACTCGTTAATCCACATGCCCCCTACTCCTGACTGTAGCATTTACAATAAGACCTTTTATTCCAATTATGAACATAGGATATTGGAAAATATATTTGGCAAGCAAAACTTGTAATACTGTGCTCAAGAATTCTCTTATTAAAATGCACACAAACTCATACTGGAGATTTATTAGTCTTTTGTCTCGTTGCATTAAGTTCTTAAGCTGATTTTTGATATTACTCCTGTGGCATTTTAAGGCTTTTGTGCTTAGACTGCACATTTTTTTCCAAGCATAGATATTTCAAGATGAAGTAGGTAGCATTTTATAGAATTTCAAAGAGATAGGGTGGCTAAATGATGAATGAAGGTAGTTACAATCTAACAGGAATAAAATAGGCCAAGATTTTTCTCCTGAAACTGGATTTTTTTTTACACTTTTTTACAATAACGTGTTTTAATATTTTCTCCTCTTTGGGACAATGTATGTATAGCAGACTATGCTTTTCTCCTTATTTTTCTTGACTTAGGGTCAGAGTGACAACTGGAAATGAACGGGATCGCAAACCCTGGTTCCTTTGCTCCCTGCGTTCTTTCCTATCTGCTGGCATCTGTGTTACATTACTTCTGAGGACAAGTCAATGGCTTCCTTAAAGCTCTTCCTCTGTCTCCTTTATGTTCAATTTCCTTCCTTTTGCATGTCATTTCTTAATGGCTTTGAAATTTCAGTGTTATTTGCTCTCATCCCTTGACCAGCCTGCAGTGTTTCCGGAGGTAATCTGATGAAGTGGTTTGAATAGCTCAATTCGGAGAATAGCTAACAGGCAGAAGAAAGGATGGGTATGAGTAACAGAGACGGCTCAGTAAATCAACATATGTAGTGGGGGAGGAGACAGGTGTCAGGAAACATTGACCCGCCAGGACTAGGATTGTGGGGTATTAAGTATAGGCGTTCTTAGAACTGAGACAAGAATGTGGAATGAGAATCCATTGTGCTCTCTCTGGCAATCTTGGGGGTAGGGAGCCATCAATTTCTTGTTTCACTTTTATTACTTTTGGAAAGAGGAAGCGTTGTCTGTGTTTTTTGTGGTGCTATAAAATCAAATTCATATTGCCCTGAGCCCCTACTAGAGGCTACACGGCGAAGTAGAGGTGCAGCTGGGGACACTGAAGAGCACTAGCTATGGATAGGAGTGGTTGAAAAAGCAACTGGAAACCACAGTGGAATTGCTAACACAAGGTGGCTTGGCATCAGTTACCTGGTGAATGCTTGAGACCCGGAACAGGCCTTCTGAGGTCAGTGCGAGCAAGGAGGAGAGAGGCGCTGGGGCTCTGAGGATGGGAGAACATAGGTGACAAAGAGGAGAACTGAGACATTCCACGGAAAAGAGTGGCAGTGGCAGAGTAGATAGAGCCCCACCCAGCAGTCAGGGGACCTGGCTTTGCATCTCCTCTCCAGATCTCTCCTCCAGCTTCCTGTGTGGCACGGGGCAAGCAACATAACCTTTCTGAATTTTCATTTCCTCAACTGTAAATGGGGCATTTAATGACTCATCCATTCAAGGAATGTTTGTTGAGCACCTGCTGCGTAGCAGACGCTAGAAGTACGGCAGTGAGCAGCAGAGATAGGATTTACGCCTTCAAAGGGTTAGTCTTCCGGTGGAAAATCACAGGTCGTCAGGAGCCAACAATATTGGGAATTGAGTTCTATGACAAGGAAGTGGTAGGGGCCATGGGAATACCAAGGAGTAGAGGCTTCCTAGAAGAGGAAATGAGAGTGAAAGGTAAGTAGAGGTTGGCTATCAAAGGTGAGATGAGGGAAGGCCCTTCTGAACAGAGGGGCAACGCTCTTATTTGAGGGGAACATCGAGTTCAAAATGGTAGAATTACAGAGCTCTGACAGCGCCGTATTAGGAAGATCCAGCAAGTGCTACCACGAACAGTAGTGCTACTAACTAGCTGTATGAACTTGAACAACTTTCTTTACTTCACAAAACCTAGTTTCTGAATCTGTCAAATGGGATAATAAGGGCCCGTACCTCATTGGATAGCACGTGGATTAAATGAGACCATGTATGTCAAGCCTGGAGAAATGTTGATCACTGAATTATCATTATTACTACATCTTCCAAGCCACAGGGACCCTGTGAGTCACCAGACTCCTTGTCACCAGTGCCACTGCACACCTTCCCCACTCACTGCGGCCCTCTCTTGAGGGCAGAAAGTCCCCATAAGGCCAGTTTTCTAAGAAAGTGCCATGGGGCTAATTTGTGAGCAGTTGCTTGTACTGGCTTAGCTTTTCTCCCTATTTCTAGGGGTTACTGCTGGAGGTTCATTTCTCCTCAGTACTTCTCATATTTCTACACCTAGGCATTTCCTATGTGGAATCCAGGGAAAATGTTGGTATATGTGGCTCCATCCCTATGGATAACATGGCTTTCTATCTCTATTATTTTGACATAATGACTGATGAATAATGAGGATGACTAGGAAGCCTCGGAAAATAATGTGCTTTCGGCTGTTTAAAATTATTTTGGTCCTCTCGTTTCTCCTTGGCACTAAGGATAGCATTATTTTCTTATCCTCCATCCTTCCGCAAAGTACAAATCTTGCTTTTAGAACATGGAAAAGTCAATTTAGGCTTTAAATGTGTCCTTCTAATTCTTTAGTTATAGCAGAAGTAACTTCTCAGATGGTCCTATCAGAGAAACGCCACGCTCTAAAGATCTACTTAATTCTGCAGTGACTACTTCCTGTGTATTTGTTGAAAATTTGGCTCAGTTTTTAATTGAGTAAATACATTTTGAGGAACTGCAGACATGCTGGAAGTTTGGGCAATTTTGAGAATCAAATCATATGAAAAACTTAAGGGTCTTCAAGGATGTATTCACCTCTGGCCGTATTTCCAGTCCTGCCTCCCTGTCTTACCCCTCACCTGACCTGGAGTAGTTCTTACTTTACTCTTAAACCACAATCCAGAAGCAGCAGATCTGTGGAATGGTGTAATAGCAAAAGGGATTCACAATCATTTGTGCTTTTCATCAGTGACTTCAACAGCAATAATTCAGAATACACTCCATGCTTCAGTAATGCAGATCTGAAGGAAGCGGGAACTCAGACCGACCGACTGATTTGAGGCTGTGTGGTTCAGTCCAAAATTTAGCCGTGCATGGAATTTCATTAAACATGGAGCGCATGGTTTTGATACAATCCCCACTTTGTCCTCCACCCACACCACTGCTTTCTAAATGAGTTTGGTTGAGAGCAATCTATTAATCCTTCAACGATGAGAAAGAAAAGCAATGGAAAATCTGGCAAAATGAATTGTATATGAGTCAATGCTTGGACTCCTGGAAGTGGAAGACGTGCAGAAAGAAAAAACCCGTCTTTCAGCAAATTGAGAGCATTGATTGAGCTCTGCAAGGAAGAATTTCTTTTTAATTTTTCTTTTTTGATAGATGTCGGAGATATTGAAGTAAAGACAATAAATAAATAACATTGAGCAAGGAATCATTTCTACCAATGGCGGCATTAAAACTTTTACTGTGACTGCGTGTGGAATAGGCAAGTTGGAAGCTTATGAGTGGTTGCTCTCTTAAAACCTGTTCTAGTGGGAGCTGGCAGGGGACACAGGGCTGGGAGCTTCATCTGGCACAAAAGAGTGCGAACCCTATCTCAGAACCAAAGCTAACTTCCCCACGTGATCTTGTTTTCCGTCTCAGTCTCCATGCTCAGTCCTCACTGGCAGCCTCCCTTTTGATCCATTTGGTTGCTTGCAGTGGGTCCTGCACCCTGGCCCAGAGGCCCCACGTGGCATAGGCAGGTCTCTGTAGAAGGTGGCGCTTAGCTTTTCTTTGTTTTCAGTTTCCATCCCTCCCCCATGTTATTTTTATGACCTGTGCTCTTTCGTTCAGTTCTACCCAAATCCTACAGGTGCCGTGTTTCTGATTCTGTTCCAAGGACCCCTAATGTTGTCCCCTAACAATTAGGTTCATTTGTGGCTGATTGTGCCTCTGCACTTGGAATAAACATTTCATTTCACCTTTCAGGCTCTGACAGATCGGAGCCACCGTCCTCAATTACTTGTTTTATGCTGTAATCAGCATTACCAGGCAGCTTTTCTGAAAGATGGACATGTACTTGGATACAGATCTCTTACCCTCTGGAAGATTGTTGTTTCAAAACTTTATATCTGGAATCCAACCTGGAGATTCTGATTCAGTGGGTCTGGCATGGGGCCCAAGAATTTGTAGTTTTAACAAGTATCGTGGGTGATTCTTATCATCAGAGAGGCCTGGAAACACTGCTTTATTGTCTACTTGACTTTCCTGCTCTCATTCCCACCCCAATCACATAGACCTGCCCAGTACTGGCT
This sequence comes from Equus caballus, assembly GCF_041296265.1. Taxonomy (NCBI): domain Eukaryota; kingdom Metazoa; phylum Chordata; class Mammalia; order Perissodactyla; family Equidae; genus Equus; species Equus caballus. Next base: position 33,097,462 of record NC_091710.1, on the reverse strand, counting down.
GCGCATGCCTGCTGGCTTTGTAACGAAGCTATATGCTTCCCTCTGGTAGTTGGAATATAACATGGCAATTCTGAGCCCTTGTAACTTTTTAAAAATGGGATTTTGCCAGATCAGTCTTCCCACATCGACACCTTCAATTCGTTTCTTCCTTTATGAGCTTCTAATTGTTAAACAACTATGACGTCTACGTTTTTGTTTTTTTAATTTGGAATTTGGTTCATTAGAAAAACCTGATTCCTACCAGCTATGCAAAGTAGTGATGGAAGTTCTTGCTTTTTTATTTGTTCTTTTCAATTAAAAATTTGGAGGAAGGGGGGAAAACAGGGAGTGGTTTCATGGATATAGGGGTTCAATTTGCAAGATGAAAAGAGTTCTGGAGGCTGGTTGCACAGCAATGTGAATATACTGCCACTACAGAACTGCGCACTTAAAAATGGTTAAGATGGTAAATTTTATGTTACGCGCATTTACCACAATTTCCAAAAAGTTTTGGGGGAAGTATACACAGGTTTATTGTCCAGATAAAGGACAGAAATGAATATGTGTGGCTCCGGTGTGGCCAGGGACTGTGCTAAGACCTTTTTCACTTTTTCGTTTTATTAGATTATTTAGTCCTTAAACGACCCTGTGCCTGTTACACAGATAAGGAAATGAAAGGCCACTGAACTCAAAGGCCAGGCCTGCTCAGTGGCAGAGCCCAGGGTTCTGACCCAGCTCTGCTTAGCTTCACACTCACGCACTCTCTGGATGTAAATTTCTGCCCTGCCAGGTTTCCCTGACTCTTTCTAGAGCCTCGCAGAAGGCTGAGTCACATGCAGCCCTCCCAGGCTGGATCGGCCCTTCCTCAGACACATCTCTATGTAGTGTGCCTCTCCCCTGGGGTGTCCACTCTGGGTCCCCCCATCTTGCAAGTTGGTAAGATTTAATGTTGGAAACATGGAAAGTTTAACGCTTACCTTTAACAATTCTTCAGGTATGAGGGACTCTCTAAGGAGATTAGCTAAGGATGACAGAAGCCCTGGTTTGCGATGATGTATATACAGTTTACCAACACCCTTAGCCAATACTGTGTGCATAACCAGTGCCCGCCAAAGCCAAAGCACCCTGGGACTCGCTGTTGTGCAGGTGACAGTTCCAGGTGCCAGGCACCACTGGCACACCCTTAGCCTGCAATGGCTGAAGGCAATGGCTCTCTCAGGTCCCATGGGGACCTTTCTCTCCGTTGTCATGGCTGTCACAGCTACACCTCCTCTCTGTCCCCTGCGGTTGGAGCTGGAATGCTCTTGTTGACATACCAGAGCTTTGCCCCTAACTGGAAAAACTTCTGTGCGTCTGAGCGCAGTCACATCAAGTTTCTAATTCCAAGTCTGGTTTCATTAACTGTATTCCAATTACTCTAGGGACTGCTTTCCCTAATTTACTCCTACTCGGCTCTGTGCAACGGCTAGAACTTCTCTTAGGTACTTCCGCATCGGGACGCTCTTTGTGTCTTCTTTCTGTTGGCGCTGCAGTGGTGAAGGGCTAGTCTGCAATCTGGCCCCGCCCCTCCCCGAACAGAGAAAACCTCTCAGGCTGCGGGCTTCCTGGAGAACCCATTCCACTGGACAGAAAGTTTGACAAGTCTGCGTCTCACCGTCAAACATGACCTTCTATTTCTATCCACTTAACAGCTGTTTTCTGCCTGCCAACTAATGTTCTGCTGTGATTTCATCTTCGTAGAGTATAAACCACTTTACCTCTCCCAGTGCCAATTACTCATTTATTAAATGAAGGTCCCTTCTAGCCTGAGCGTTCCAGATTGCACTAATTTTCCTCTCTATTCCCAAACTCAGCAGCCCTGGGAGCGCCTCTCCTCACTTCAGAGACAGAGAACGTGCGCTCCCAGCAATGTTGACACAGGCCCTCCTGTGGCCTCTCTGACAGGGCCCCGGATCACAGCCTGGCAATTCAGTTTCTCGGAGCCAAGCTGGCTCGAGCCTTCTTGATGGGGTGGAGGCTGGAGCTTTGTTTTAGGAGGAGGCTCAGAGTGACCGAATTAAAGCCCAGGATAATACGGGACTTACTCAGAGCGACTGGACTCACGGGAGCCCGGATTCTCCAAGCTGTCCCAGTGTCCTTCAAGTCCCTACTTGTATACTGAGGTTACAGTAATACCACGAACACCTAAACTTGCCTGCACGGAACTTCTATCTTCTGCCGCCAATCAATGTGTTTCTTAGACAACTTTTTCCTCGGTCCCAGCTGGCTTTTGAGGAGTAATTTTTTTTCCCACGGAGCGTTAAGAAACGCTTCCTCAGCAAATTGAGAATAAGGAGGTATATGAAATGTTCTCTCTGACTGTCTCAGTGACTCATTCCAAAATGTCAGTTTAGAAGGCTTTGTAATTCAGATGGAAGCTTCAGGAAAATGACAACATATAAAAGTCTACAGGATCGTTCCAGAGCATTCAAAACTGAAAACTGCCAGAGCCCGCAGACCTTAAAGACGTGTGTTGGCAATGGATGGACCTGTGTCACAGATGCCAAATCCACGGGAAATACTCAAGATGGAGTCACTTCTCAGCCGAAGAATGTTGGAGAGCACTTGGCCTTTAGATGATGGGCGTGCCTGCAATGAAAGAGCATTAAATTTTAAAATCAAATCTTATTTTCCATTAACGTATTTATTTATTGAGTCCTTGTTGATTCTGTATTGATTTATTGATGGCAAATTTCATTCTTTCACATATTTATTTATTCATTCAGAAGTCGTCTCTGAGCGCCTATCCACTGTGTGTCAGGCTCTTGGTGAAGCTCTGGCATTAGAGCAGTGAACAAGAGAGATGCACTCTCTGACCTCTCAGAGCTTGCGTTTGAGAGGAGGATAATAAACTGACTAATAATGAATTGAGTAATTATGGATTGTGAAAAATGCCATGAAGCAAAGAAATAACATGGCATAATATTAATAGTCAAGCTAGGAATCACTGAAATCATAATTTGCCCACTCTTTGGTTTTCTGACGCTCAATTTTCCTTCCCATTGCACTTCCAGACCAATGGTTCTCTAACTCAAGCTCAAGTAACTATTGTTAGAAAATAACCCAGCGTATGTCTAAGGGGGCTGCTTTGCGATTGCAGATAAACAGGCCTCCTCACTAACTTCTCCTACTTAGTATCTGCCTTACATTTTGGAATTCTTCTAGGTAGGTTATAATTTTTTTGAAAATCACACGATGCACATTTTTTATTTATACTTTTGATATATGTATAAGTTACGGTTCAAGACAATTAAAAAGGGGTTTACATTTGACATAGCTCCGTTCAAATTCACGATGTTAATTCTCTGAAATCATAAATAAATAATAATAAAATAACCAACATCTGAACTGTGGACTTTCAGAGAACTTTATGATCTCCCCGTGGCAGATGACATCTTGTTCCACTTGCCCCTCCCTTCTGTCCTTTGCTCTGGCCCAGTTTTCCAGAACTCCCAGTTCTGATCTGGTTTTTCCTACTGATTCAGTGGATGCTGAGCAAAGTGTTTACCTTCTGTGTCTTTTTATCTCTAATTTGCCTCATTCGTCTGAATGTCGCCTGGTTTAGATGAGTCAAACCTTTAAAAACCCATATAAGGGTTTCTGCTAATTTTCTCTATCTTAGAATACAAGTTAGAATTGCTTGTGTGTTTTAGTACTGTCTTCAATGTTTTTTGCTGCAAAATAATTAAAAATTAATGAGATTTGTATGAATAAAATTCAACAATAGGGCTCCCTACCAAAAGCCCACACCAAGACAATGAATTCTAACTCGTGTTTAAAACAACCAGTCTGGTATTGAGAACACCGAGTGGCTCTTTTCAAGTGGAAGAAAGACAGGAGAGGTTTTCTATATTAATGAGCAGCTCTACTTTAATTCTATTGGGAGGGATGCCCATGGCATCTGAGCCTGTGTTATATTGGTTTGCAACATCTGTCACTGGCTTACATAGCTATTAATCTTTCATTTCATATTCAGACTTATCAGTATTCATTAAAAACTCTCTATTTGGGCAAGTCCTTCTGGGAAAAGTACCCTATCTTGGCATCTTAGATTTTTTTTTTCTTAAAAAGAAAAAATTCAATTTTAAACACGTTTTTCACCTGGCAGAAGGCAGCATCCGGCAGCAGGAGGTGGGAGCTAGTCATACGTGCAGATGACCGAGCAGCTCGTCTCAGGGGGAAGTTTAGTGTCGGTGGGAGAGGGGTTCAAAATTAAAATGTAAATTCACCATTTCCATTTTGATTCCTCACCTACAAGAAAATTTAGAACCTGGTGCAAATTGCATTCCATTAACACCGCCCACGAGTCTTGCATATTTTGGGGGGAGGTTGTAGAAAACCGGAGCCGGAGTGCCTGGATGCTTAGAACAGCGACTCATCGACTCACCTTCTGGGAGTCCAGGCACACACACAGCGTCTGAAGGTCTCAACAGAAAGCTAGGATGTCCTGCCCCAGCAAAAAATCGAATGATTTTCCATATCTGTAGCAGAAAAGTAATACAGCAGGGATTTCTTCCACCAGACTCTGTTTGCAGCTCTAGCGCATATTAAAAATGCAAGAAATGTGCAATGTGACCCATTGCTGCTTATTTCACATTTATAAAAGATGAATATTCCTAACGTTACCTGTATAGTAACTTCCATATATTATCATACTCATAGTCTCTCAATGATTCAGAGAGGAATTAGCGTACACTGAATTTTTTCATGTAGGCAAGGATATTAGAATAAATCTATCAGATTTAGTACAAATTGAGCCCACAGCCAAAACAATCTATATAAAGAAAAACCAAATACTGGGTCTAAATTAAAACTCTTTTCCTTTTGATGGAATGGTACCACCAGGCCTTCTGCCTCCAAGGAATGAGAATATAGAGAATAAACTTCTGAAATCTCTAAATCCCAGCAGAAATGCAGTCTTGCAGGAGAATGTGACAGTGCAGCAAGATGCCTGGGGAGGGAGAAGCTCTGCTTGTGGCTCTTGGAGCTCTCCCTCAGCGCTCTTTCCTGTCTTTGGAGGCTCCAGCAAGGTGAGCAGCTGCCCAGGAAACAGAATCATTTTTCCCCGTCCTGAAGGCCTGATTCTTCGTGTCCTCTCAGAGAACACCTGAGGGTTTCTGTCTGACTACAGACTTTGGCCAGCAGAATTTTTCCAAGTCGGCGGGGGGAGAGTCTGGGAGCCATATTCTGCTCCCTACCGCACCATTCTCAGAAGTCTTGACGAGTGGCCTGGATCTAGTACCATAAGCATGTGTTTTGTCAGCCGCCATTTTGAAGAGATTGACCCTCATCTAGACTGAGTTGCAGCCTAAAGCTGAAGGTGACCAGAAAGCAAGAAGAAATACAGTGAGGGAAAAAGACAAGAATTTTGCTTGTCCCTTTGTGTAAACTTTCCCCTTTCCTTTCCCTGGCTTTACCAATACCTAAACTTCTGAGTTCATTTAATTGCCCCGTGACTGGATTCCGTCGATGGTGTGTGTCATGGATTTAACCACCTTGTCTGGACTCAGCCTCAGGGAGCCTAGACATACTGTTCTAAGTGCTGTGACGTGCAGGCGTATCCCAGCCCAGCAAATTCCCAAGCTCAAAACCACATGGAAAGGGCAAGAGGGCAAGGGTATACTGTCTACGCACAGAAAAGTATTGCTTTGAGCATTTTTTGTTCTTTTTAAACTTTCATTCTGGAATAATTTCAGGGTTTAAAAAAATACAAAAAAGTACTGTATATCCTTCACCCACAGCCCCCAAATTTAACATGTTACGTAGTCCCAATTATGTGAGTACCTAAGTACAAGGATCAAAATCGGGAAATTAACCTTGGTACAGGGCGATCGTCTAATCTCCAGACATTCCAATTTTGCCAGGTGTCCCGGTTTTCTTCTTTTCCTGGTCCAGGATGCAATGGAGGATCTCACCTGTCCTTTCATTTCCCATCTCCTTAATTTCCTTGAATCTGCAGTGGTTCCTCACTCTTTCTTTGTCTTTCATGGCTTTGATGATTTTGCTGAGTACAGGCCAGTCATTTTGTAGACTATCCCTCAGTTTAGGTTTGTCTGAGGGTTCCTCAGGATGAAATTCAGGTTCTGCATCTTTGGAACGCATATCAGGGTATCAAAACATCCCATTACCGGTGACTACCCCCTCACATCTTTACTTAATGCTCAATTCTAGAATATATATAAACTAGTTTAACATCTTACTTTGTTCAATGCCTGGACTTAGTTACAAAAGTGAGAACTTACATGTGAACTTAAAAATGTTATTTAAAAAATCTTCGTCTTTCCTTCTCATATTGTCACCCTTAGTAACTCTACAGTAATGCAAATTTTACCTTTTATTCTTCCAGAGACATTGTAAGCTGTCTTATTTCCTACTTAGGATTCTATGTTTATTAAAGACTTTTTTCAATAACTCTTATAGGAGGAGAATTGGGATGGAATAAAAATATATTATCTTTTCTTTGATTTTCCTTAGAACACCCAAAACAGACCAAAAGGAGACTGTTACCCAGTCCATGTGTTTTCTTTCAATACAGTCATTTTGTCTTTTCATCCAGTTTAACTTTCTACTTAATAGAATAGGGAACCATCAGAGCTCCCAACATGCAAAGCATGGACTTCTGTCCGGTTTCTGAGCAAGTTAAGACAGTGAGAATGTGAAGGCTTTGTGGAGACCTGGAGATTTATGGAGATTACCCAGAGCAAGGATGCTATCCACATGTTAAAGAAAAGACAGCATTGACAAATGCAGCTTTCTTAGTATTTCTCAGTACCCTAATACCCTAAAATTGTTGGTCTGGGCCCTTTAAGATAGGCTGTGGAACAACATTGCTGCCACATCTATCATCACTGGGGAGCAGCTGAGATGAAATGAAATATTGTCAACGCAGTTTTTGCTCTGCAGAAAAGAGCCCACAGACCTCTACTCTGTGCCTCTATTTCACTTAAGCCTAGCATGCCAATAACAGATCTAAGTCAAGGCAGTTGACAACCTGGTTTGATTGCTCCAAGAAATTCATGAAGATCCTACATTTATTCAGTGCAGAGTTGATCATTTTCTGCAGGACCACCTCTGGCTAAAATAGGAACGAGTAAGAAGATTGTTTATAGAATGTATGAGCCTACCATCTCATATGCCCCAGGTATTTGTGCTATGTTTCTAACAATTAGCACAAGTAAGCAAAATCATTCGACACAAATGGGTTAAAATCATTGCCAAAACAAAGACTCTTATGCTATTAAAAAAAAAATTTAGTTGCATATCTGCTATAAGATTGCACTTTAAAAGTGAAAAGTCACTGTAAGGTTTAAAATAAAGAGACAGGAGAAGATATCCCAATGAAGTATAACAAACCCAGCAGGATGGCGAGATTCCCACACAATGTAAAATTAAGGACAAAAGGATCTAAATGGCACAAGATGACATTAAAAATAATAAAAGATACAATCACACAAAACCTATTACAGTCATAAAACTTCACGCACCATCATAGCAAAATGTATACAAGGCAATAAAACTATTAGAAAGCTTATGAGAATTTAATAGCTCTCAGTATTAATGGTAGATTTTAATATTACTCTTTCAGTATTAAACAGATTAAGTAGTTTAAAAATAAATAAGACCATAAATGTTTTGAATATATAATAAAATTAATTGTAGACATATAAAATTTTGTTGTTTACAGAGTTTTATCAAGTCCTCAATGAACATTTGCAAAAGTTGATCACGTACAAAGCCACAAAGAGAATCTCAATAAAATGCAAAAATTAGTAGTATTTTAGGGTATATTATTATTTGATTGTAGTATAATAAACTGGAAACTATTAGAAGATGACAAAAATGACCTAACAACTTAAAAATTATAGCAAAACCACCTTTTATCACACCTGTTGAATAAATGAGGAAATCAAAACTAAAATCCAGACTACTTAGAGATAATAAAAATGGAAATAGCACACTTCAGTACCTGCAGGTATTGATACAGCCAAAACCATACTCAGAAAAAAATTCATAACCTTAAATTATCTTGTGATCAAACAAGAAAGATGGAAAATTAACTAAAACTGAAATCAAGAAGGTATAAAAAATGATCAAAGTAAAGTTGGAAGAATAAATTAATAATTAGAAAAAAATATTTAAAATTGGTAGAACCATATAGCTGGTTTTTGAAAATATCAAGAGAGAAACTGATGGTAAGACTGGCCAAGAAAACACTTCACAAGATATATGCATACGATGTTAAGAATGAGAAAGGGAAATATGACTACAGATATAGCAGAGTTTAAAATTATGGGAGAAAGATATTTATACCATAATGGTTGACAATCCAGATAAAATGAATAATTTAAAGGAAATTTTAAAATATCAAAGTTGACAAACTAATGTACAAAACTTAAATGTACCAATAATGACAGATGGACAATTTTGTTAAAAATTTACTTCCAGATGTTATTAAACTTTGTCAGAGCATAAGAAAAGATGGACACTCACCAAGTCAACTTTTTAGGCTATCATAACCCAGGTTCAAAACCCACTAAAGATAGTAAAAATTGTAGACCAAATAAATTATAAATATATATGTGCAATTATCCTAAATAAAGTATTAGCAATTTAACCTAGCAGTTGATTAAAAAAATAGCATGTCATGATTCAAGCAACTTTTCTTTCAGGAATTTAAGAATTGTTCAGAATTAAGAGATTTATTAGTTATGTCTTACTTACAGATGCCTGTGGTGGGCATCCTCTAAGATGGCCCCCACTGATCCCTGCCTTCTGGTGTGCACACATTCTGTAGTCCCCTCTTCGTGAGTAACTTGCTTCTAACCAAGAGAATTCAGCAACATTGAGGGAATGTCATTTCCTGGATTAAATTACAAAAGATTCTTGTTAGCAGACTCTTCCCCTTGCTGACTTTGATGAAGCAAGTTGCCATGTTGGGGAGGTCCACATGACAAGGAACTGAGGATGGTCCTGGCCAAGAGCTAACTAGGAACCGAGGCTCTCAGAACAAAAGCCCGAAATGACCTGAATCCTGCCAGCAACCATGTACGTGAGCTTGGAAGCAGATCCTTCTCCAGTGGAGCCTTCACATGAGACCCCAGCCCTAGCCAACACCTTGATCACAGCCTCATAAGAGACCCTGAGCAGAGGACCCTGCTGAATCATGCCCAGATTCCTGACTCATAGAGACTGTGAAACAATAAATGTATGTTGTGTTAAGTGGCTAAGTTGGTGGTAATTTGTTAGGTAGCACTAGATAACTAACACTGATGCCTAGCAATCATTGGACAAAATTGATCAGCCATTTTTGCAAAGGGAACCTCCGTTTACTGGGCCTCATCTTTCCATAAAGGAATTTCTAACAGTAATGTGTCCTTTCTATCTTCCTCCCATGGGAATGTCTGGTGAGCTTTGGAGAAAAGACAGATTTCTTGCCTCTGCCCCTTCTGATCTATTTTAGATGTGCTTACTTGCAAGAGAGGCTCCTTTCTGGAATGCTTTCCTCCATGTGGTATTATATTTACTAGGGCAGCTGTGCCTCTGTGCAGGAAGCTTGCCATTACCTGCCTTTACCTGGGTGAATTTATTTCTAGGGGGAAGAATTAGGAAGCCACCTGAATCCATGCATCTACGTCACGTTCTCCAATTAGTCTTGCCATTAAACGGGTGTTTTGATCTTCATCAGCCTAATTCTTGTGTTCAGAATTGGTTCTAGACTCAAGATGGGGAACAGATAGGGTGTTATTCATTGGTGCCCTAAAACCCCAGCTAATGCTGATAAAAATTCTTAGTATACTAGGAATGGAAGGAATCTTCCTTAATATGGCAAAGAGCATCGAGAAGAAACCAATAGCAACCATTGATTAAACAGTCAATTAATAAAGGAATTCCTATAAAAGTGAGGAACAAGGCAAGAATGCCTCCTTATTACTAGCATCCAATCTGGTTATGGAGACTATAGTCAACAAAATAAGGGAGAAAACAAAATAAGATATACATAGGTTGCAAAGGAAGACATAAATATGATTATTTTCTAGAGACATATTTTCATACAGAGAAAATCAACCAAAAAATATTAAAACCAATAAGTATGGTCGCTAAAATGTAGAGAAAAAATGTATGCAAAAGCCAGTTGCTTTTCTTCATACAGTAATTATCCGTTAGAAAATTTAATGGAAAAAAGATTCATTCGCAATAACAATGAAACCATAAAATACCTACAATAGCCTTTAAAAGAAATGTGAAAAATCTGTTGGAGAAACCCATAAAACTTCTCTGATGGAAATAAGAAGAAGACAGACTTAAATAAATGGAGAGGAAGTATCGGAGGTCAGTGGCAGGGTACTCTGCTAGGACGATGTTTACCGTATTTCTCATTAGTTAACCAGTAGAGCAGATAATAGCACTATAGGATTCTTCAGGAAGTGATCAGAAAGTACCACAAACACGGCATCTAATTTCCATGGTAAACAACTTTCCGAACTACTCAATATTGTTCAACAGTTTTTATAGTTTTGGGATTTGGGCAAGAGCTCTGTCACACCTAGCCGCTTGACAATGTCATCAGTCTCCAATGATCCTTCCTCAACCCTAAAGGGCGGGACAGCCTCATCCTCACTGAGACGCTGGCGCAAAGCAGAAATCATCTACTCTATGTACCTTCTTTTGCTGGAAAATGGCTGTGTAGAATCGCGTGTGAAGCAAAGAAAGGGTTAACCAGGTTCGGCAAGCAACATTTTCTCCCGAAGTTCAAGAGTGGTTCTCATGGAGTCAGAAAGCTGGTAAGGCATCTGTCCTTTGAGCCGCATCATCTATGTGAATCCACAGCAGCTTCCAACAGCCCTGAACTGCTCTATAGAGCCAGTGCCAACAACATATTACTCCTCACTTAGTGGGTCTTTGCGCTCCAAGACTGCAACCTCTGTTTACTAGATTATCTCCTTTGGGTGATGCATGTTTTATTCACAGCAGCGGTGAACGTGCAAGACCTAAACTTCAAGCAAGCAGGGTCCATAATGTGTGAAGGTTCTATGGGAATCGAATGTATAATAAATCAGGCTTCCAAACATATTCCTTTGGAGTCAGCCCGGCTCTGCTCTTTCTCTCACTCCCCAGTGCAATCTGTAAGTACGTCCTGTAGGCTCTACCTTCAAAATATGTTCAGAGTTCCACCGCCTCTTCACCACTTCTGTCCTGCCCCAAACCACCATTACATCTTGCCTAGATTATTGCAGGAGCCTCCAACTGTTGTCCCTGCTGCCACCCAGGCCACCTTCCTTTTAAATGAAGGCCATGGCATGTGGCTTCTTTGCTTTAAATCCTCCAATAGCTTGTCCTTTGCTCAAAGCAAAAGCCAAAATTCATATGATGGCCCATAAGTAGAGTGACCATATAATTTATTCTTCAAACAGGGACATTTCAAGAGTGAAATGGGGACTTATTACAAATTGGCCCAGAACAATAGGCATAAACAGGGCTATCTCAGGCAAATGAGGTGGTTGGTCACCCTGCCTATAAAGCTTTGCATGATCTGTCCCCTTTCCTGCTATGTGTCAGCCCTCAACATCCACCAGTACCACCTTCCTCTTGCTGCTCTGCCCAAACAGGCCTCCTTGCTGTTCTTTGAACATGCTAAGCATGCTCACACCTCAGGGCCTTTGCACTTGCTCTTCCCTCTAGTTGGAAAGTTCTTCCTCCAGATAAGGGCATGTCTTAACCTTTCCTTTTTTCTAGACTCTGCTCAAATATCCCCTTAGTAGAGAGATGCTCCTTGACCATCTTGTAAATTACAGCAATCTCATTTCCACTCCCCACCCCCAAGGCTCCTTATCCCCCTCACCCTGCTGAATTTTTCTGCTGCTTTATCACCATCTGTCATGTCAGATATTTATCTCTCATTGTTTATGGTCTGTTTTCTCTTGTAAAAATGTAAGCTCCATGAAAGCAGGGAATTTATTTTGCTCATGATTATATCTCTAGCCCCCAGAACAGTGCCCAGCATGTAGGGAGCACTAAATGACCATGGATTGATGGAAAGAGTGAGTGGTGGAAGGGAAGAGCCATGTGGAAATCATGGCATTCTCTGTGGAATAGCATGACATTTATGTTCAATCCCATCAAATGAAGTAGGAATAACTTATCAGCAGAAAATATGGCCACATTATCTTTGTAACAAAAAATCATAGACACATATGTCCATAAGCAACATCATGAACAAAGACAGAACCCAGCAAACTATTATACCCATCCCCGTGACGCAGCGACTAAGTTTGCACGTTCTGCTTTGGTGGCCCGGGGTTTGCCAGTTTGGATCCCAGATGTGGACCTGTGCACCACTTGTCAAGCCATGCTGTGGTAGGCATCCCACATATAAAGCAGAGGAAGATGGGCACGGATGTTAGCTCAGGGCCAGTCTTCCTCAGCAAAAAGAGGAGGATTGGTGGCAGATGTTAGCTCAGGGTTAATCTTCCTAAAAAAAATAAAAGAAAGATGGACTGTTTCAAGCTTTTTATGTTTGTATTTGCTTGTATCTTGATTTTGTTTTCCTTTTCTTCTTGCAAGTGCTAAAGTTCTTATAAAAGGAATGTTGGAGAAAAACATATAATTTTGAACATTTTCTCCATTAGCTTGACTGTTTCGGAAGAAAGAAAGTCATTATCAGATTTCAGTCACAGAACATTCTGGAGTGTTCTGCTGGCTTGGAGCTTAAGAATTGGTGTACTAAATCACAACCAGTCCAACATGAATAGCCTTTCGAGATCTTCTTCTTCATCACACAGATAGGAAAATTGGGATCCTTGATGGTTGTGACTTGCCTGAGGAGGCAGGCCTCCAGTAAAGGTTTACTGATACGCCCTTTGACAGTAGTATTTGAGAATGCAACTATCTCCACATCCTTGCCGACACTGAGAATTGTATAAAATATTAGTCAATTTAATAAACGAAGATTGGCATCTCATTCCTTATAATTTTGTTATATTGTAATTTTAATTCATTTACTTACTGAGGAGATTGAGTACTTTTCCCACACATGTTTACTATTGGTGTTTTTTCTTTTGTGAATTTCTATGAATCTCTTGTGTCAATTTAATTATAGTATTAGTCTTTTTGTTCTTGAATTATCAGAACTCTTTCTATATGTAAAAGCTCTTATTGTGTTGTTGATGGTACTTTTGTTTCGCTTACTTTTTGATACAAAGAAGATGGGCACATAAATAATTTCCTGTATATTTTCTTACCTTTGATTTTTATATTTAGAAAGCTTTCTACACCTATGTGTGTGTGGGGGAGGGGTTGTATGTGTGTTTGTGCGTGTATGTGTATCTTTGCTGTTCCTGCTCTCACTAAGTGAGGCAAAAGTCACGTGGGTAATAGTTTGTCACACACACACCACCCTGTGCCTGTCAGTCAGTCAGGGAGTGAATCACACTCGCTTTCTTCGCGCGTGTCAGATTGGTGTGAAATGAATGCTGTCAGCAGAAGGTGTCCCGCTGTGGCAGCCCTAGTCCCCTGTGCTGGGAGGCAGCCAATTCCAGAAACAGGAATGATGGGGCTCATCAATGCATGCTTTTTTACCTCTCTTGTCCTTTCCACTTATCCTGCCATTATCCCAATTCAATTTCCTCCCCTTGCTAAATCGCCAAACCAGTTTGTAGGAATTAGGATTGATGTGTCCTGAGAAAAGGCAGCTACAAACTATACTGTAAGTTTTCCAAAGACAAGACTGTATTTTATTCATTTTTGAATCTTCAAAACCTAAAACACTCTAGATTATTACCTAAAGTGACATAATTTCGAACTTTGAAACAAATAAGGAATTTCCTTGAGAATGCTAACTAATGACTTCATTCGTATACTTGACCCAATTGTAATCAAAGTTGAGAGATTTGAGTCTGATGCAAAACAAGAGTAGGAAATAAACAGCAGAACAGCAACAGAAGGATGTTTTGGGAATCTCTTTCTCTAAAACAAATCAAGGAATATGACTCTTTTGGATTGCTTCTGCTTCCTTTTTTGGTCTTTACATGGGACATAGACCAGTTCATTTAGTAGGATTCTTCTGGATTTCTGATACTATCAAATTTGATAAGAAGCACTGAGTGAGACAAGATGCATTACAAGTGGTCATTCAGTCTTTGCAGTGTCCTTTTCCTATCTGAGCACATGGCCTCCATGTATGGGCCTAGTCCTGCTGCTGTCCTTCCCCCGGCAATGACCTTGATCATAGACAGCAGGGATTCTAGTACTTACAGAGATTCTAGAAGGTTCTAATACTTACATCAGATCCATTTTTGCTGGAGACTCTGCCTTTCTTTTGCGCCAGGGTCTCATGACCGGCATTTGCTCTGTTTTCTCTTTCTCTGTATCACTATCTTGCAAAACCTGGGGTCTTGCAGTCTGTTTAGAAGTAGGGCCCTGTGTTGCGCTCCACAGGAGTCCTGAGCTCCACCCTCTTCTCCATTCAAGGGTTGGGTCTATGCTTCCTGCTGCATTGCTTATCTAATGGCTGCCTGCTGGAAAGAGTCAGGAACCCTCCTCCCCACCCTACTGGGGAAAGGATACCCATGCCTCATGTCAATCACAGCCAGCCCCAACACCAAACATATTGCTTGCCAGCATTGGGCCTTGGCCTGGTTTATCATGTTCTCTCTACCACTCCAGGCTGTTTCCCCACATTTGTAGCTTGTTCCCCTCCCTCTCCCAGGGGCCAGGTCCAGGCTAGTTGTGGCCCCTTCCAAACTGCTCCATATGGCCGTGGCTAACTGGACTCTACTTAGCCATGCCCCGAGATACAGCTGTGGAAAACAAACTGAAAAACATGACATCAGTAAACAAAAGAAACTGACTGAGAGGATGCACAGTCTATAATGAGCAAGACGGTTTGCCTTTGGCCTTCACACTGAGCTCTTACAATTAGCCACCATTTGGAACACCGCTTGTATCTCCTCCATTTCTTGATCAAGATCTATTTGTCTTTCATTACAGGTCTTCTAAAGAACAGCTCAGCAGAATAAAAGGATAAGCAATTTAGAATGTGTAAATGATGCCAATTTTTTGGCGAGGCAGGGGAGATGGATCACAAGGCTGGCCTCTGCAGTTGCGAAATCTCAAAGTAAGATTTATTTCCTCCTAAGCTGATGAAGCTGGCTCTGTTTACTTGTGTGTCTGTAATTGCTCATGCCCCTTCAGCACTTGCAAACAACAAACTCTGGTTATTATAAGCAGAAAAGGAACTTATTGGTAGAGTACGGGATAGCTCACAGAATTAACAGGGAGGATGGAGAATCTGACAAGAACCAAGGGGAGCTGAATGGTTGGCACAGGCTAGATCACCACATAATGGGTACGGGCTGGGTTGGGTGCTTCTGCCACCACTACTGCTTGCATGGGTACCACTGGACCCTGAATGCTTCCAGTGGTGCCACCAAAATGAGTTCCAAATTGTCCCTGCTCAAAGGAGTCACTGCTCCAGACTCAAAATCTTAGGCAAGAGTAAATCACGGTTGTATTTTAGCCATAACCTCATATCCCAGCTGCTTTCCATGAAGGCTCACACAGAGGTAGAACTTGAGAAGGGGTTCAAATGGTGAGCAGCCAAAACATGGCAAGTGCTTATATTTCTCCTAACAACTTGCTTGAGAATACACGTCGTTGATTACTTTTCATGAAGGGAGATAGTGGGTGGGATAAAGCTTACTTTGCCTAGACAGGGAATCAAGCGGCTAGTCTTGATCCCTGAGAATCCAATGAGACAGATTCCTACACTCCTGCGTGAAGAGGAGCAGGGAAGTAGAAAATCTCTAGAAGGAGGTAGAGGCCTTGAGTTTCTGAACCCAACTCTGCCATCTAATTGCTTAGATAAGTTCTTTAATTTCTCTGGGTCTCAATGTTCTGACCTGTAAAATGGGGAGAATTAAGTGAGTCCCTAGGATGAAGCCTCGCACATACTAGATGCTCAATCAATGGTCACCATCCTTATTGCTGTTGCTCTAATTTTTATCACTTCAGTCCATTTCCCTGGACCACGCGGTCATATCAGCCTCTCCCCTCTCCTACAAGGGGCTGTCTGTCTGCCCTGTAGCTGCCAGGTAGAGTGTCCTGCTCAGACGCCTGGAGTGGCTTGAGAATGTTGGCTCCTTTGTGGAGAAGAGGTATAAGGTGAAGGGATAAAAAGTCAGCGAGTGATACATTGAAATATAATCTCTCCACTAGAACATTTGGATAGTTTGGAGATTGTGGTCAGAAAATGGTCAGTTAGTGGACCAGAAATGGTCAGTTATTTAGAGAAATAAAGGCATTTTTCTCTTCTCCCTTCCTCTAAACTCCCCCCCAAAACATTGAAAAATAGGCATAAAAACTCCATTTGCCACCAAAAAAAGGAAGAAAAAGAAACTGAGTCAGTAAAGCAAACCCACTAGACCAAGTTGAAGTCATATGCTCGTGCTATTAGTAATATTACTAAGTATTAATTCATACTGAGATTATTAATATTGTAAAATATTGATATGAGTAAAAGGACACAGATCAATAAGTCATTTGAGTTAATATAGTTAGCAAATGGCAGAAAAAAAATTCAAACCCAAGTCATCCAATTCCACAACCTGAGCTCTCAACCTATACTGTGCCACTTCTCTGAATGCGTCTCATTGAACTTGAGCATTCCCAAAACGTCTGAGTCACAACCTGAAAGATATATCCAGTAGCCACTTAATTAGATGGCCAGGTCACGGAAAAGACAGGGCACATCACTGCAGAGAGCAGTCGATGATACCCCTGAACAGGAGGGAGGTAGCAGAGAAGGAACAACCATGCTGATGACCCATTTCCTTTGTCCCAGGCCTTGTCTTCTGGCCAAAGGAAAGTGTCAGTGTGTGGGCCAAGGTGGTGGGGTAGCCTTAGCTACATCACAGTGTGGAAGACCTTCGGCCAAGGGCATTTATGGTGAACCAGACTCTTTTCCTGACCCTAGAACCCTGAAGACAGATGTGCTCCCTAGAAAAAAGGAGACGACAGATAGAGTGAGGGTGTTTGAGATGTCCAACCAGAGCTGGAGCTGTGGGCTGAACATCCCATCTCATTTCACCTTAATTTTTATTTTTTTAAAGATTTTATTTTTTTTCCTTTTTCTCCCCAAAGCCCCCCAGTACATAGTTGTATATTCTTCGTTGTGGGTCCTTCTTCTAGTTATGGCATGCGGGACGCTGCCTCAGCGTGGTTTAATGAGCAGTGCCATGTCTGCGCCCAGGATTCGAACCAATGAAACACTGGGCCGCCTGCAGTGGAGCGCGCGAACTTAACCACTCGGCCACCGGGCCAGCCCCACCTTAATTTTTTTTTTTTTTTAAAGAAAGTGGCCAGAAGTGAGACAAGGGCATGGTCTTTAACACTTGTCTAATTCCGGAGTTGACATAAATCAGCTGGCCCCAGAAGCTTTTCAGCGCATTAGAGAAAATTATCTTTTGACACAGGAAGGATGCAAAGTGGAAAAACGTTCATAAAATATATTGGAATCATCCTTCCCCAGCTTGTCCAAACTGCATCCTCTTCTCAATTTCAGGTTCTCGAGAACTTATTCTTAAATTTCTGCGCGTGCCTCAACCCACGCAGGGAAGCCGCTTCTCTCTTTATAAGGATGAGAAATGAACTAGAGTTGGAGGCGGAATTCACAGAAGCAGGAGGCCTCCTGTGTGTCTGTGCTTGGCATGGAAGGAGCCTGAGTGGGAGAATTGATATCTCACATCAAGAGAGATTTCCTGAAAGCTGTGAAGATGCCATCTGCAGTCCTCCAGCACCTTGACCACTTTGAAGGCGGCATCTTCTGCTCTTGGAAATACTGCATCAGCTGCCCAATTAACTGGAGGGAACAATTAGCCACTAACTTCATTGTTCTGAGAGAGTTCCTATGGGATGTGTTCCTTGGCCAAAGCCACATCACAAGGGGAACAGCTGCTGACTTTTTGGGCAGGGGTCGGGGGGCGATGAGGTGGGTGTACTCACCATCAAAGGCTGCCACATATCAATAGATGTTCTCAAGAGTGTTGGAGATAATCATCTAATTAGATAACTAACCCTCGAATGGCAGAGAAGAGGGAAGTTGAAACAGAAACTGGAATCTGCCTCACACTCACACTGATGGGCTTAGTGTCTGTCCTCCCCTAGATGGTCAGCCCCATGAGGTCAGGGCCCATGACTGTCTCAGTGTCATTATACCTCAGTGCTTCTCAGAGGGTGTTATAGATTTAAATGTGTCTCTTCCAGATTCATATGTCAAAGTCCTCATCTCTGTGAATGGGACCTTATTTGGAAGTAGGGTCATTGCAGATGTAAACAGTTAAGATGTCATATTGGAGTAGAGCGGGCCCCTAATTCAATATGACTGGTGTGCTTGTCAAAAGGGGAACGTTTGGACATAGATCCACATACACGGAGAACACCATGTGAAGTTACGTTGCCACAAGCCAAGGAATTACCAGAATCTGGAAGAGAGACCTGGAGTAGATCCTTTCCTAGAGCCTTCAGAGGGAGCATGGCCCTGCCTTACTCTTGGATTTGCAGCCTTCAGAACTATGAGACAATAAATTTCTGTTGTTTAAATCACATAGTTCTTAGTACTTTATTACGGCAGCCCTAGCAAACCAATATGAAGGGCCTGGCACGGAGAATGATGAACATTTGTTTAAATGAAAGTATAAAGAATTGTCTTCTTCCTTACTAGCTGTGCGATCCTGATGAATGAATTTTATTCCACAATATGAAATGGAAGAAATGTCACTTATTTTATTTCTTTAAATCAAACGTATTCTGCTCCCCGTTCCACCATGTTGGCATTGGTAGTAACTTTAATGTTATGATGTTTCCTCCTCTGCTCCACATCCTAGAGTGTTGTGAAAAGGTCCTTGGCATCTTAGACCATCCACAACCTTGGGAGGGGACTTCTGTTCTTTGAGCACATGGAGAACCAAGCCTGCGCCAAGCTGGGATTCTCACTGAGGCTGGTATCCTGGCCTCCCCAAGAACACCGCAGAAGTATGCTCCTATGGGGTTCTGCCATTCCTCCACGGTGTAGCAAGTTTCGGTTGATTGTCACAGCTCTTGAGACCAAGTCTCTCCTCACCACCCCTTGCTCCCAAATTCTGTTCCTATTTTAAGTTTGAGGAAGGCTTTGCTCTTATATCTTCTTCCCTTCTCCTCTTTCCAAGGCACTCACCTCTCCCCTCACTCCCCACCCCCCAGAGATATCTGAACTAGCTTAGGCTTTCCAAAACCAAAAACAGCAAGCTGTGCTTTCCCTTGGCAAGACAAATGCTTCTGAGGCAAGTGAATGCAATGGCTGAGCTGCCATCTTCACTGGGAATGGCAAACTTCAGTGTGAATGAAACACGAATTAATATCTGAGGTAGATTGTGTTATTGTTCCCAATTATTCACTCCTTCCTTCTAGAAGAGGGTAAGACATCCCTGCCCAGAGCTATATGAGCTGCTGTGCTCCCTTGTGAAAAATAGATATTCCTTCCCCCACTGATGTCAGGCTTGGTCTGAGACTTGCTTTGGCCAATGAGATGTGAGCAGATATGACATGGTACCCATCTAAACGCTGTTTCCACTAACTCCTCTTACTTTTTTCCCTCTGCTGTGAGAATAGTATGCTCCAAAAAGAGCCTCTCCTTCAGCCTTGATTCATGTGGAACAGACCCATAGCCAACTTGCAGCCTGGTAGTCTGGAGCCAACCCACAGCTGATGTGTAACAAGAATGAAAAATAAATGTTTGTTATTGTAAACTACCAAAATTTGGAGGCTAGGGTTGTTTGTTATCATAGTATAATCTAGCAAAATCTTACTAGTAAAATATTAAATAATTATCTATCCACATTGAAAAAGCTGCTTCCCTTCTCTGAGCCTCCATTTCATTACAGGTAAAGTTGATTGGTTGGGCCACTTGATATCTTAGATCTTTTCTAGTTCTTATCTTCTAGGATTCTAAATCAATACGACCAGATCCTTCTCCGTAGGGCTCATCCATGAAGGCATCTGCTAACCTCTTTCTCTCTCCTCCCCATTGCAACATTTGTTCTAACTTAAATGTCTATGACAAAACAGGGAAACAACATGGTAGAGGGGAAAGAACTATGGCTAAGGACACTTGCAGACTCAGTTCTAATCCCAGTAACCAATTACTATCTGTTAGACCATTGGTAAGAGTTAAGTCTACCTACCCTCATTTTCCCAACTGTGGAATAATGATAGGATTGTGATGATAATATAAGATAATACATGTAAAGTTTCTAATACAGGCCTTGTCACATATTAGATATTCAATAAATGTTAATTCTCTTCTTCCTTTTAAATGTCTTTAAGAGTTTCTTCACCCAAGAGGATTTGTAACTTAATGGAAATCAATGGCCTAAGACAAAAGGAAGAAATTCTAAAAATTCATTTCAGATATCAGCTGTAGATAGAGAAGGCAATGTTAGGAATTCCCGAGTCCCATACATTACACATGTCGGGGGATGTGTCATCTATCTCTTCCACTTACTCCCCGTGGTCAAACTTGTTGTGACTAGGATGGGGAAGCGTAATTCTGTCCCAAGGATAAGCAGTGAATAGTTGCAACAGAAATACACCTACTGCAAGGGGTCCACACCCCTTTCTTAAGGAAGCTTAGAGAACTAAATAACTCAAGAAACAGGGAGTGGTGAGGTAGATTAAATGCTGTTAGGAGGTTGAGTAAGATGAGGTCAGAGAAGGGACCGTTGGGTTTGGAAATATAGAGGTCTTTTGTTTCATCAGTAAGTCATTCTTCTAAGCTGACATATTAAGTACATATGAATGTACGCTCTGTGCTAGAAGCACATCGTAGCAACACTACTGTCAGCTTGCCCCCTGAAGAACAATCTCACTACTTCTGTATCCTGAAAATGGAGCTGATTAAAGATGCTCTGGAGCAGCTTGTGGGTCCAATAATCAAAGGTATTTGGCTACAAAAATAGAAAGTGTTAAATTGATTAAACAAGGAGGCCATTGCCCTGAGCAGGTTCTAATACCTCAGCAGCCTATTAAGCAGACTAAAACCTAAGCCTGTAAACGCTCAAGGTTAAGGAATCAAAACCTAAGGACAACCAATCACAAACAGCCAGCAGGCTTCTCCAAACCAGACAAACGATTAAGCTGCAGCCAATCAAATGATTTTCTTGCTTTGCTTGTGATTTTTCTCTATAAAAGTCTTCGCCCAGCTCCAGTGGGTGGAACGCTCTTAACCACTTCCAGTTTGGCGCTGCTCGGTTTGAATCAATGTTTACTCAAATAAACTCTTAAAATTTTTAATATGCCTGTTTACCTTTTAACAAAGGTAATTTTGATTTGCCCAGTCGTAATTATATACATGCTTTGGGAGGAATTGTTGGCCAAACAAACAGTCACAACTATACTTTCTGACCAAATTAGTTTAAGGGATTTTTCTAAAGACAAAAGAAAGCATTGATGAATAAGTTTACATTTCATGGAAGATGCTCTACCCTCCTTCTTCCTATTAGTCAGATTTTCCTGGACCAACCCTCACACTCCCCCCGGACCTAAGTGTTTGCTTGTTTGAGAAGAAGCTGTGCATGCATTTACAAAGTTGGGGGTGTGGATGGCTCTGGTGAAGCAATAGCCATGGTGTGGAGCTGAAATGCTGACTTCACGTATTTTTGATTTAGGACAATTATAGGAGTCATTTTGATATTTGTCAAGGTACCTGAAAAACCTGAAGTTTCTCCATCTGATTTCTATCTACCTTGACACCTTGAAAGAATTGTTCTTTGAAAATGTAAATCCTGACGCTTTGATTTTTTTTATATTTTAGACTATTAGGGATGGTAAGGAGATCTTCAGGGTATTTGGGTTCAACATTCAAAAAGAAAGTAAGAATCTCTACAACCCTGACAAATTTAGCCTCCCTCTGAATATATCTGGAGATAAGGGAGCTCATTGTCTCACTGCCCGAGGGACAAAACCAACTTTCAACTGATGGAATTCTAATTTTAAGGAAGTCCTTTCTGATGTTTAATTAAACTTGCCTCCTTGTAACTTCCATCAAGTAATCTATGATGTGGATAACGTGTGCATATTAGTCAGGGTTCTCTTGAAACAGAAATAGGGTATATATGGGAGTGTATATATATGTAGATGAGAAGATTTATTATAGGAATTAACTCATGCAGTTACTGAGGCCCAGAAGTACCACAATCTGCCATCTGCAAGCTGGAGACCCATGAACGCCAATGGTATAATTCAGTCTGAGTCCAAAGGCCTGAGAACCAGGAATTCTGATGTCTGATGTCTGATGGAGAAGACCAACATTCCACCTCAAGAAGAGAGAGTAAGAATTTTCCCTTCCTCCGCCTTTTTGTTCTTTTGGGGCCCTCAGTGGTCTGGAGGATGCCCACTCACACTGGTGACGGCAGATCTTTACTCAGTCTACTGATTCAAACACCAGTCTCTTCCAGAAACACCCTCACAGACACACACCAGCTATCTGGGCATCCCTTAGCCCAGTGAAATTGACACAAAGAGTAAACCATCACAGTGTGGTATAAAAAATGTACTTGGTCTTTATCCCTGGCCCCTGGCACAGAGCTCCTAAGACCTTCTGGAATTTCCTGGATGATAGGAGTGTGTTTTGCTTTTCGTAATAAGCCTCTTTCTATCACACCTGTGTTAATGCTAATGAGGTGACTTAAGGTGGGACCCCTAGATAACTTCAGAATGCGGGGGTCCAGTCAAACACCAAGCCAACATTAGAGGGTTGAAACTTTCAGCCCCACCACCCTGACCCCTGGTGGGGGAGAGTGGATGGAGATTGAGCTCAATCACCAACAGCCAATGATTAATTAATCACGTCTATGCACTGAAACCTCTATAAACACCCACAAATGACAGGATTTGGGGAGATTCCAAGTCAGTGAGCACATCCATGTACTGGGAGGGAAGAGTACCCCAACTCCATGAAGACAGAGGCTTCTGCACTCCGGACCCTTTCGAGCCTCACCCTATATACCTCTTCATCTGGTTCTTCATTTGCATCCTTTTAATAAGTTGTAATAGCAAGTATGGCATTTTTCTGAGTTTTGTTAGTCATTCTAGCAAATTATGAAAGCTGAGGCGGGTAGTTGAGGGAACCTCTGAATTTTTAGCCAAGTCAGAGAGAACTGCAGGTCTGGTACTGGCATCTGAAGTGAGGGCAGTCTGGGGGAACTGAGATCCTTTAACTTGTGGGATCTGATGCTAACTCCTGGTAGTGTCAGAATTGAATTGAATTGTTGGACACCCGGTTGGTATCCAGAGAATCAAAGAATAGGATGAATCTGTTCCATCTTTCACATGAGAATCCTTCGAATATTCTTTAGCCTTCTCTTAGGTTGAACATCTTTAGGTCTCCAAACTTGAGATAATTGATCAACAGCTCATCATCCATATCATCCTTCTCCATCACTCATCAGAAACTCTAGCTTGTCAAAGTCCATATTAAAAGGCTATATTTAAAATTTAGCACATTTCTCTAGTTGCGGCCTAAAGAGGACATTATAAGTACCCTAGGCAGGTTAATAATTTTATGCCCCTTCAGATGGACATGCCCTAAATATTTGTCTGTTACTTGGAGTCAGGCTGGGAATGTCAGCCAGCAGAGCTCTGGTCCCCTTTTATTGCTGATCAGTTCAGTTCTTGCCCAACCGTGTGCACCCTACCCAGAAAACACAAATCCTATAGATAAAGGCAACTACCTCCTGGAAAGCCAGTTCGTGATGCTCAATTATAACTCAAACATGTCCTCAGAGAGCTCAGATCTCATGCCAGTGAGTTTATCAGAAAGTGTCAAGGAGTTCAACCAAGAATTCTGGTAAACGACGTTTTCTCCATGTTCTTACACATCCCATGACATTGGAGCCCTGGACATCGGCATGGCTGACACACTCCTTAATCCAGTCCTCGATCTGACCACTTATTTTCTGTGTCCTGGGTTACTATATTGATTGTGTCAATTTTTAAAAATCCTAACACAGTATGGCTCTTAGGAGACTGTAGTTAACTTAAAGACAGATTTTTTTTTTACATGAATTGTCAACCAGTCTCCTTCATTCTATATTTATGTGTTTGACTTATGAGCATGAATAAAGAATTTTACATTTAGCCCAGTTGACTTTTGCTTTGTAAGATTCAATGAACCATTTTAATTTTGCCAAAAGCATTTTGAATTTTTATTCAAATTAGTCAGTATAGGATATTCTAGGCAATTGCATTGTCTCGCTGACAAAGACTTGGAGGTGGAAATTCGACCACTCTGTTAGGGAGATTTCTCTCTTTAAATTCTAGACCTGTGCTATCAAAACAGTAGTCACTGGCCTCACATGGCTTTTGAACACTTGAAATGGGGCTAGTTCAATCCAGATGTGCTATAAGTGTAAAATGCATACCAGATTTCAAAGGACAGGTACAAAAAAAGGAATGTGAAATACCTCACTAATTTTTTAAAATATTGATTACGTGTTGAAATGATAATATTTGGGGTGTATTGAATTAATTAGAATGCATTATTAAAATTTCTTTTGCTGGTTTCCTTTTACTGGTTCAAATGTGGCTAGTAGAAAATTTAAAATTACATTTGTGGCATGCATTTGTGACTTATAATATTTGTTTTAGACAGTGTTGCTCTAGACAGAGCTTGAAGAGTTGCTTAGACAGAGGTTGAAGAGACCTCTAGCTTCCCTCTGTTGTAACTGGATAATTGGAACAAACTCGGGTTGGGCGGCAGGCAGCGGAAATTTCAATACAAGGCCCAATGTGGTGTTATGTGAGTGGAGGTGGTATGTGAATGGAGGTGGGAGTGGGAGGCAGAATTGGGCAGCCAGAGAGCAGCCTGTATGTACGTAGCGTGTATGTAGGAGGCTTGAAAAAGCACAGGAGATGAGGCACAGTGTCTGGCAAGGCAGGGAGAGGACACCCAAATTGAACAGCAATTTTCTACAATTCCATGCAATATGCTGGATGTTGGGTCAAATGACAGTTTATCCACATGACTCACCCCACAGTTTTGCCCCAAATCCATCCAATCAGGAAAGCCTAGGTTGCTTCAGTCTAGCCTTGTACCTCCTTAACTAAGCCCAGCCATTCTTTTCCAGCAGAGGGAGGAAAGAGGAAGTAGAGATTTGTGCTCTGTGGCATCCCCTCTTCTCCACCCACGCAGAGCAGACTTTCACCATTGGTGAGCCCAATGTGTGGTAAGCATGCTGTATCTCATACAAACAGAGAAAGCAAAATCCAGCTAGAGTTAACGTAGCTAAACGCCAGCACCCACACCTCTGTGCTGAATTTTTAAAGTAGGAAGGCAACCAAGTAGGCAGTGACACTCAGTGTTCCACCTGTTTCCATTAACCGTCAATTCCCTTGCAAACAGGAGGTATTAGTCCCATTTAAGATGGGAGCCATGAGTGTGGCAGACATTCACATTGGCAGCTAAGGGCTGAACATGGCCTTCAGACATATTTTGTTTAGTTTTTACAACGTTTTAAAAAATTGACCCAACCTTGGAAAATCAGAACATCTCATATTCAACTCGAGAGTTTGAGCTTCCCTTGAAAATGCCTAGGATAATGCTGGGTCAGTATTCCCACAGGGTAACAATGGGCAGAAGTGGAGTACCAATAGCCCCATTATCCCAGGCCTGTGTTCGCCCCTGCCAGGATCCCCGGGGCATATGCACAAACACCACCAAATCCACATATTGGAGTCATCTAGCCGGTTCATGAAGTCATCTGTGTTCACCACCCCTCGGTCTTCCTACTTGGAAAGCTAGAAGGGGTATGCTATCGAGAAAATAGCATGACACAGGTTTTTCCATGATGACTTTATTGCCAGGACATATGAGTTAAGTGAGAGTGGAGGTTCCAGAAGGGAGAGATTAGGATGCTGGATGTTGCTGCTAACTGGATGTGTTTCCAAGAGGTGGAGCAGAAAGAGGAGGACAAAGTATAGAGTTGGGGAGAGGGAATTCTCACTCATCGTCCGAGTTCCTCTATAATTCACCTCTGCTGCCCACCCAGGAGAGCTAGGAACAAGGGAACCTAGTTAGCCACTAGCCGAAAACCATGCAATTGTTTCAGCTTCCTTACGTGAGCAGACTTACCATTTAGAAGGATGTATTTTTCCTACTAGTAAAAGGAAAACACAGTGTAGCAAGAGCATGGGGTCTGCATGTGTGAGAACGGGTTGCACAATGGCTGGCTGGCCTAGCCCGCTGAATGGAGGCACACCCTGCTCTCCAGGAGATAAAGAGCAGGCAGATCACGTCCTCATGTGCTCACACATCCGAGGTTTAAAGAGCAGGTTAGTACCATACCCCCGTGTAGACTCCCGGGACAGAGGAGCAAGAAAAAGTCTTCCCTGTTTAAAGCAATCACCCCCTATGGTATTCCACATACTCGACTTTTATTGTAAAGTAACAGAATTTTAAAAAAATAGCAGAAAAGGGTATGGTAACCCAAACACAGCAGCAGCTTTTTTTTATTTAAGCAAATTGGATCAAAAGATATTGCTTAAGAAAGACCTGCGTTTCCTACACATTCCTGAGGTAGCATCTAGATAGCTTTTGTAAACTTGAGTCTACTCTGGTTGCTGATTTTGGCCTAGATTTCTTTTCGAGAAAGAAAAGACTTTTGAAAGTCCCTCAGCCCGTGGTGTGTTTTCTCTCCTGAGCAATGACTAATTCAGGAGGCCAATTTTAGCCACACTGGGAAGGGTCAGGTCTCACATGTTCTGTAATGACCAGTTTATTTTGAGGACCAAACTGAACCTTTTTAAATGACCGTGCCCCTAGCTGAGATCTAGTTTCTCGCTGACAGTGATCATAGTGTGAGCTGGCCATTAAGTCATATGTTTGTGTGCCTATTCATTTGAAGCGGGGAAGGGACTGAAAGAAAGACCTGTTAGAAACTGAGGGATTGACTGAAATTTGACTTGCATTTTCTTATAAATGTGTTCAGTGATTTTCCCCTGAATCCCATATCTGATAAATGCAATCTAAAACAAACCAGTGAAAAACAAACAAAAATAGCTAGTCCATTTTACTCTTGTCCTTCTGTTCTTTTTTATTTTATTTTTTTATTTTTTTGAGGAAGATTAGCCCTGAGCTAACATCCACCACCAATCCTCCTCTTTTTGCTGAGGAAGATTGGCCCTGAGCTTACATCCATGCCCATCTTCCTCTACTTTATATGTGGGATGCCTACTACAGCATGGCTTGAGAAGAGGTGTGTACATCCACACCTGGGATCCGAACCGGTGAACTTGGCCGCTGAAGCAGAACGCGCAAACTTAACTACTGTGCCACCAGGCCGGCTCTTTGTCCTTCCATTCTTGAAGTTGCTCTTCTCCATTTTCCTTGCCCTGAGTCCAGCCTACAAGGATGTTCTGAATTCACATCTGTTACTGCAGCCTTTAGATCTGAAAGGGTCAAATTTTTTCCTTTAGGGCGCTACCTGGGCATTTCTATACCATCACCCCATGATCGCCTTTGCTCTGCTCTGTAAAATTCATGATGTTTATCTTTGAACTTGCATATGTATCGTCTGCTCATCTAAACTCTAAGCTCTTTGAGATGAGTGGGTATATCTTGTACCTTTTTGTGTCGGCCACAGTTCTCTGGACAATGCTATGCACAGATTAGGTTCTCAGAAACAATTTGCTGAAGGAATGGCACAGTGACTGATTTGGAGCACAGAATGTTCATGAAATGGTGATTATCTTTGCTCCTGTTACAGGTGAATTCAAGGGACTGGATTATTTATTCAAACAGTAACTCAGAACCAGAAAATCACCTGTCTAGAGCAGGTCTTCTCAATCCACAACCCGACAGATGATATCCTCCACAATGGTGTCATGGCTTATATTTTACTTTTCCTGGTTCTATTCCCTTATCTGTGCTCTCACAAATACACACACCCCACACACGTACCACATACACCTCTTTGTGCTTCTATATTCTTCCTTATCTTCCTTTCTCTAGAAATATTCAATTTTATAAAAGCTAAACTCAGTGCCTTAGGTCAAACCCATCGAGTTGGTATTTCCCAGGACCACAAATGTAAGGGGTAGATTAGTAAGGTCAAAATATTATTTTTTAGTATTTTAACTAAACAGATATCTAGAATTCAAGAGTACCAAGGCTTCATGCATTGCATACATTGCTTTACCTCTTACACTAATACAAATTTTATAAGCATTTGAAAAGCCAAGAAAGGAGAGACCTCTTGGGAAGGGAAAATCGATTGCAGCATCCTCTGACGGCACCCTGGGCTGTCTGGGCATTGTGAACAATGGAGGCAATTGAAGGATTCACATGAGTAGCTGATCTTCACATCTTTACAAGGCATCTTCTGGAATAGCCCAGTGCTGGGGTTTCAGTGAGTCCTGAGACTTCCTTCCTTTGGCACAATTTTCCCATCACGATGGGCCCTGGTTCAAGATCTCAATATTACACATGCCCAGGCAACTTTCATGTTTATTCTCAATGTTTTTTTTAAAATAAAATAAACTTGTTCACTCTCCTCCCCACCAAAAAAAGAAAAAAAAAAAAACCCACTATTACTTCAGAGTGCCTCTTATAGGCTGAATTGTGTCCTCCGCAATTTCATACGTTGAAATGCTAACCCCCAAGTACCTCAGAAGGTGACTGTATTTGGGGAGAGGGTTATAAACAGGTAATTATGGTAAAATGAGGTCATGTGGGTGGACCCTAAACCAATGTAACTGATGTCCTTATGAGACAGATGTACAGAAGGACAATCACGTGACGACACACAAGATGGCCATCTACAAGTCAAGAAGAGAGGCCTCCAAAGAAATAAGCCTGTTGACACCTTGATCTCGGACTCCTAGCCTCCAGACCTTTAAGAAAACAAATCTCTGTTGTTTAAGCTTCCCCAACTGTGGTCCTTTGTTTGGCACCCTGAGCAGACTAAGACAACGCTCCTCCTACTCATTTTCTCCACATCTCTGAGACATATATGCATTTTGCAGGTAAAAAGGACCCCATGAAAGGATACATCCAAACAGGGATAAGTGGGGATTGTAACAATCAGTTTTTCCAAAGTCCTATACAACACTGTTTTTCATTCTACATTTTAAAAAATTCTTATTTTAAACAACAAGCTTGATTCCTGTGGAACAGCAGTTCTTGACCCCAGCTTCATGTTGCAATCAACTAGAGAGATTTGGAGGAAAGTTACTGATATCTGGGCTCCATCTCCAGAGATTCTGAATGACTGGTCTGCGTTGGGTGCCCTACTCCACCCCAGATGATTCTAATGCATAGAAGAGGTGAGAAAAATTGCTTTAAAAATCAGTTGATTGGACAAACTCTGAGAATTGAAAGTTTACAAAGAGAATCATTCTATTTCTATCTTTTATGTGTGAAGTGTGAAGAAGATTGGCCCTGAGTTAACATCTGTTGCCAATCTTCTTCTTTTTACTTGAGGAAGATTCTCGCTGAGCGACATCCCTGCCAAGCTTCCTCCATTTTATGTGGGATGTCGCCACAGCGTGGCTTGTGGAGCAGTGCTAGGTCTGCTCCCCAGATCAGAAGCCGTGAACACCCAGCCGCCAAAGCAGAGTGCAGGAACCCAACCACTATGCCATTGGCCGGCCCCTATTTCTATCTTTTAAAAGACTCATATTTCATAAATCAGTTTATATTACTCCACCAATATAAAATGTATTTCTTCCTCCAAATGTCTCTCCAATCTTTCAGTCCCCAGATCACAGGGAGTCGAGATTGCACCATTTAGTGAGAACAGAAACTATTTACTAATTGCCTCACCACTGATCAATGCAAGTTACAAAATGGCAGCTAGAGTTTTAGGGAGTATTTAGAAATCCTCAAGTTCCAGGAAGCATCTATGTCTAGAAGAAACTCCATTTGGATAGCGGTGCTCCGCATCACCCCAATTAGCAATGCAGCCGCACAAGCCCTGGGGAGAACTGGCTTAATTTGGAGAAGCCGGGTTGAGGGCCAGTTCTCCGGAACCTGGCGGCAAGGGAAGGTGCCATGGCTGCCAATTAGCCGGACCTGCCTTCAACCCGTCGCTGCTTAGTGGCAGCCTTTTAATGTTTGTTGGTTTTTCATTAAAGCTTGATCCGATTCTGCGGATTTCTAATGTCCTTTTATTTGATAAGTCAATCCCAGCCTGGCAGTGTCACATACACAAGATGTTTAAACAAAGAGTCTTGGCAGAAAGTGACTTTCAAAATCAGCTCTGTAGTTCTAGAAGACAATAAGAAAAAAGAAAAAAAGGAAGAGAATAGTGGAGAGAGTTGCAAGGCCCTTCCTTGAGGCTGTGAAATATCTGAGGGGCTGAGAGGCGTGGCTGCTCATGGGCCATGGGGTGGGGAGGGGGTCGGGAGACGGTGGGGAGGAGGGCGTCTCATGCAGTTTTCCCCAAAGGACAAAAATCTTAATGCTATCTTTTTCTACAATAGCTTTGAGATTATTACCACGGGTCTTTAAGGAAAGGAAAATGAACAAGAAGGTAGCTTCTCCTGTCGGAGGAGAGAGAATTTACAATAGTACATCAAAGCTTCATTTTGATCGTCATCGGCAGGCGCCACCACAGCGGCCAGGTTGGACAAAATTGCTTCAACTGGCCTCTTGAATTCTGATTGGCTAGGCAATGTAACCTGGCTAACCAATCAGATCGAGTCTCTCTGGGGCAACTCCAGACTAGCTTGAAACGGAACCTCACGATTGGCAAGCTTCCCACTGTCGATTCATCTTGTATTTAACGAGGTATGCTGGCTATAATTTCTGGCAGGAGCTAATAATGGAAGTGCTTGCTAACAGCCTCATTGATAACTTGCCCCATGCGGGACTGTTCTTCCATCTGTTAGAGCCAATGTTGTTTCTGCTGTGACAAAGTGGACTGCCTAGGGCTGATGATCTAAGGAGTTGTATCACCTGCCAAGATGGCCAAGGGCACAAAAAAGCTTAAGACCCTCTGTCTAATCCTCTAAGGGCTGGGTAGTGCTTTGTTTAATGTGGCTCAGTTCTTACAGCTTGAAAAATCCTGTTCCCAGGGGTTCAACAGCAGTGTCTATTAATGCCAGCCTTATTTTATATATATATATATGATTTTATATATGTGTAATATATATGTATGTATGAAATCACTATACATATCTTGATATATACATATATCTCAATGTACATATATATCTTGAGATATATATACACATAAATATACTTGAAAAAACAATAGTGTCTATTAATGCCAGCTTTATATATAATATATAATTATATAAAAATATATAATTATAATAAATATATATAATAAGCAAGACTTTTCAAGTTAATATATATGTGTGTGTATATATATTTCTTTATTTAAAAGAAATATATATATCTGTCAACTTCAAAAGTCCTGCCCCCAGGGGTTCAACAACAGTGTCTGTGAATGCCCTTCTTTACAGGCTGTTTCCCTGCTGTTCCCTCTGCCTGAAATGTGTTTCCCTCAGATATCTACGTGGCTCGCTCTCCAACTTCTTCAGGTCTTTACTCAAAAATCGCCTTCTCCCAGGCACACAATCTAAAATTTCAACCCCTCCCTCACTGCCCACATTTCATCTTATAATTTTCTCTCCTAATCACTTAACACTGTTGAATGTACTACTCATTTTACATTATTTATCTTTTATTGTCTGTCTTCCCTCACTAGACTATAAACTCCATGAGGGCAGGGATTTTTTGTAGCTAACACATAGGAGGCAGTCAGTAAATATTTGCTCAAAGAACACAACAGTCATATATTTATTGAGGACGTGCTGTGTTCGAGGCCCCGTGCTCTTTGCGATGGGACATACAAAGCCCTCTAAGACAGCCTGTGCTTTCTAGAAGCTCGCCACCAGTTGATGAGGAAATGAGAGTTGACAGTACAAAACAGTTACGGCAAGTGTCAAACGAATGGTCCAGATAATAATATGAGCAGATTCAGAGGAGGGAGAGACTCCGAAGAACCTATGTAGTCAGGGAGGGCACTGTGGGTAAGGTGGGCCTTGAACTTGACCTTAAAAGAAGAGAAAGGTGTTAGATGAGTGTTAAAGAAGTGGGAGGGTGTTTTGGGTGGGAGCTTTGCCTCCTTCAGTAGCTTTGTAGATAAGACACACAGCTTTGCCAGTGTAAAAGCCAAAAGGAGCGCTCTGCTCACGCCCCAGCCTCCCCCATGGGCTCGTTGCCATCTGGCCATCCTCAAAATAAATGTGCATGCGCCTCCTGAGTGTCCTGGTCACCTCCAGGCTTGGAAAGCTGTATGACTGCTGCTTCTGTCATTGAACGACCAAGGGAAACATTCGTGCTTCCCTAATGCTGGCCTCCCGGGGGGAGTGTGTTTTAGGAGATGGGCAGTCTGATTGAGTCAAACGGTACACACATCACGGGCCAGTTAATCCTGGGACTTTACCTATCAATGAGGTAAGGATATCTCATTTAAAGGCATTTCTGGGTAGCAAGTAGTTCAGTATCACTGAAGTTTACAGATGACTAACGTCTGTTGTTTTGAAAAACCAAAGCTTAAGAACCTATTGGGTGCATCTCTTGAGGAACCGAATTATAAAAATACAGAGGTGTCCTCGGGGTGATTAAGGTTGGCTGGATAGTGAGTTGCTCACTAAAGCCCCTCTGAGCTCTATGGGTTTCTTAGTTCTGCCTGTTTTAATAGCTTTTTGGTTTTTTGTCTCTATCATCAGTTTCAGCCTGTGAGGTATCATTTCTCATTCTCAACTTTTGTTTCTAATTATCTACACACTGGGAATCCAGATGAAGTACTGTATTTTAATTATTACTTTAAAAGTACATAGGCTTTGGTCAAGGTCTTGGGAATACTCTTCTGAGCCAAAGATGTGCCCTTCGGTGCCCGGGATGTGGGTCATCTCTGTCAGTCACTCTCCCTGTTAGCCGCCCGGAGGCCCTTTTCCTTGAATCCTGATATCTAGCTGTGGTCAAGATGAGTGAGGTTGTCAGACTGCTAATTCCTGGACACATGAACTATTACTAAGGTTTTTGTTTGGTTTAGTTTCATTTCTTAGATATGAGGAAACCAAGGCCCATAGAGATTAAGTAACTTTGCTGACGGTCGCAGAACAGGTCTAAGGAGCACTGCCAGTTTCTAACCTGGACAGTCTGGCTGGAGAGTCTACGCTTTAACTTCAAAATGCTGCTTTTCCTGTATAAGGTTATTATTAAGCCCAGTTATAATGTGATGCTACGTAACAAGTGATACCTACATTAATCGTTCAACATATACGTAGTAAGTTTCACCCCGAGGCTATAGACGTGCACACAACACGGAATGTGCCTGTGGCCACGTTCCAAGCTAATGACAGAGAAAAGACTGGCTGCTTCTCTAGGCTGCATCTTTGTTTTGTGGTTATTTTTTCTGGTACAATTCTTTTCTGAAATGTTTTCCTTCTTAAGTACATTCCTCCTGGGTATCTCCTGGTTATTTTTCAATATTTGATATTCTTTAAAATATGTGTCTCTGATTCGTTTCCAAAGCGCCTCCCTCTGGAACAACTACAGATTAAATAACGGCAGTGTATATAGTAAATTCTTCCTGCTCATATTAAGTTCTGCACAGCTTCAATTAACATTAACGCAATGTTAAATATTCTGTTTCATGTTATCATCTAGTAAGTAATAGAGGAGGAATAAGTTTTTAAGGCTGAGACTTCGTAGCTATATTTAAGAATTCCTCAGATTTTATCATGTCTACCTGTGTTACTCCACTTGAATGACAGCTAAGCCATCCTGGGAAAGATAGTGATCAGATAGATTGTCAATGGGGACAGCCTCACAAACCCCACAGATGTGGAGAAGACAGCACAGAACACTGAGAGACCGCCTCAGGTTCTGTGGCTTACAGAAGTGGGCAAGGCTCTAGTATACTGAAGTCTCTTTATAGGTACATCCATTTTTTTTTTCCGGGGAACCTGATCCAAGATAGTAGTATTTATTTTGTTAGTAAATTTTGGCTATGTTCTTATTACAAAAATAATGCATATTCATTGTTGAAAGTAAGAAAATCCATAGAGTAAAAAGGACAAAATAAATAATTCTAGACTCCAAGGGTGACCATTGTTGACTTTGGCAAATATCCTCCCATTCAGAAATAGATCTGCGGTAACTGTTACACTGACGGTTTTAATCCAATATGCCACCATGGAATAAGATAGATCCTTTGCTGTCCCCCAGGTCAGTTAGGTTCTGATGACACCTCAGCAGGTTAGACTCTGGTCAACTAGTTTCCCCTGAGGGCAGGCGTTGTTAAGGAGAACAGACTGCACTTGCATATTTCAAATGCTTCCTTTACCTCTCCGCCTTGCTAGAAGCACGAAGGGACTTTTCTCTGACATTTACTGTGGGAACCTGGTCGAGCTCCTGGAGTTAAGTCTCACAATACTGTAGGGGCCCCCCATGACTGGGTCCCTCTGGAATTTTTAACTCTCAGAGTTGTCCACACTGAGCCTCCAGCAATTCCTCAACTACAGCTCAGGTTTTCCTACCCCAGGACTGGGTTCCCAGCCATTTCCACCTGTAAGTCTCTGTTCCTAGAAGCTGTGACTCCCTGTCTTCTCCTATCCGTCTCCCCAATCTTGCGGACTGGATTTGCCCTGTGTTCTTCCATCTCTTATGGATCCAAGAAGAGGTGTTGACTTTTCAGTCTGTTCACCTTTTTAGCTGTTGTTAGGTTGGCACGACAACTTTCAACCTCCTTACACATGGGACCTAAAACCAGAGCCTGCCCCCAATTTTCAAGAGAGAAAATAAAATACACTTTTTAAACTTTAATTTGAATGAATTAGGATTCCTGGGAGAGTGTTCCAACATTTCTTGAGATAGTTGGTGTTGCAAATCTAGGGTTGGAGATTTCAGGTTTGAGATCTTGGGTGAGAAAAGAGTGATCTATGGAAAGGGAAGAAATTCTAGAGGTTGGGGAGAAGGAAGATTGAGAAGCGAGGGGGTGGTCAGTGAAAGTACACAAACTCCCCACAAAATGGGATCTCTATAGGAATATGAGTTTTTGTTCTTTAAAAAAAATTTTTATTGAGATATAATTGACATGTTACATTGTATTAGTTTTAGATGTGCAGTGTAATGATTTGATATATGTATATATTGCAAAATGATCACCATAATGAGTCTCATTAACATCCATCACCACACATAGTTACAAATTTGTGTGTGTGTGATGAGAACTTTTAAGATCTATTCTCTTAGCAACTTCCAAATATACAATACAGTGTTATTAACTAAAGTCACCATGCTGTACATTACATCCCCAGAACTTATTTGTCATATAAATGGAAGTTTATACCTTTTGACCACATTCACCATTTTGCCCACCCTCCACTTCCCACCTCTGGCAAACACCAATCTGTTCTCTGTATCTGTCAGTTCATTTTTCTAAAGATTGTACTTGTAAGTGAGATCATACAGTGTTTGTCTTTCTCTGTCTAACTTGTTTCACTTAGCATAATGTGCTCAAGGTCCATCCATGTTGTTGCAAAAGGCAGGATTTGCTTCTTTCTTATAGCTGAGTAGTGTTGCATTGTATATATGTATATATACACCACATCTTCTTTATCCATTCATCTGTCAGTGGGCACTTAGGTTGTTTCCATGTCTTGGCTATTGTGAATAGGTTCAATGAACATGGGAGTGCAGACGTCTTTTCAAGATAGTGTTTTTGTTTCCTTCAGATAAATACCCAGAAGTGGATTGCTGGATCATATGGTAGTTTATTTTTAACTTTTTGAGGAACCCTCATACTGTTTTCCATATTGACTAAATCAATTTACATTCCCACCAACAGTGCACAAGGGTTCCCTTTTCTTCACGTCCTCTTCTACACTTGTTGTTTCTTGTCTTTTTGAAAATAGCCATTCTAACAGGTGTAACATGATATCTCATTGTGATTTTGATTTGCATTTTCCTGATGGTTAGTGATGTTGAGCACCTTTTCACGTACCTGTTGGCCATTTGTATGTCTTCTTTGGAAAAATGTCTATTCAGTTTCTCTGCCCATTTTTAATTGGATTGTTTGGTTTTTTCCTATTGAGCTGTATGAGTTCCTTATATATTTTGGATATTAACCCCTTATCAGATATATGATTTGCAAACATTTTCTCCCATTACATAGGTTGCCTTTCATTTTGTTGATGGTTTCCTTTGCTGTGCAGAAGCTTTTTAGTTTGATATAATCCCACTTGTTTATTTTCGCTTTTGTTGACTAGTTTTTATTCTCTTTTGTCTGCTTTTGCCACATTGTGACTGATTCTTCTTTTGTAAAAGACAGGGCACTGGCTGCTTAATTATGAAAGCATGACCACAACACAAACTCAGCAGGAAGCTTGTGGGGATACTGCTTCCGTTTAGGGTTAGGCCCACCAGTTAGGGCTTCTCTCTCTCTTTCTTTTTTTTTTTAATTAATTAATTTGTTATTGAGGTAACACTCTCCACTTTCAACTAAACGTATGTTAATATTATAACAGATATTTAAGAAGGGTACGATGATAATGGGAGACTCCTTTCATACAAACCCAATCTCCTCCAGATCTGGAATCTCAATTAGAAAGAGTAGACTTTAATAAAAAGTTTACTAAAAATGTTAAATTACTAGGTAGTAGAGGCTTTCTTACTCTTTTCTTTTTTTCTAGGCTCTGACCTCATGGGAGAAAAGATCTCCTATTTGGAGACAGTCCTGCAGCGCAAAAGATTCTCTCTCTCTTCTTTGGTGGGCCCTTAGAAACCTTCAGGTTATTTGAATCTTAAAGTAAACCGTGTTGTGCAATATGTAAGCAATCAGGGAGATTTTTCAATGGAAATTATACAATTTTATGGGACTTGGTCTACACTTTCTTCCTTTTTAGTACAAGACAATTCAATAGGTCCATTCATTCCTCTCCTAACACACATTCTCTTGCATAAACAGTTTCAAATAAGTCATTTGCATAAAGATACATGCACCCCTATGTTCATCGCAGCATTATTCACAGTAGCCAAGACTTGGAAGCAACTTAGGTACCCATCAAGGGACGAATGCATAAAGACGATGTGGTATATATATGCAATGGAATGCTACTCAGCCATAAGAAATTATGAAATCTGGCCATTTGTGACAATCTGGATGGAACTAGAGGGGATTATGCTAAGTGAAATAAGTCAGAGGAAGAAAGTCAAATACTGTATGATCTCGCTCATAAGTAGAAGATAAAAACGACGACAAACAAACACAGATTGGATTGTTGGTTACCAGAGGGAAAGGGGGGAGGGCAGAGGGAGAAAGGGGTGATTAGGCAGGTGTGTGTGGTGATGGATGGTAATTAGTCTTTAGGTGGTGAACATGATGTAATCTACACAGAAATCAAAATATATAACGATGTACACCTGAAATTTATATAATGTTATAAATCAATGTTACTGCAGGTAAAAAAATAATCAGCCATTTACCATTTAGCAAGTGTTTTCTCCTCTCCTGTGATTTGCTTCTGTTTCATTTAAAATAAACTCTCCACTTGCTTGGAAGGTATGACTAAGATTCAAACTCAGCCCTCTTGGCCTGTTCAGTTTTGCTGTAAAAGATGAATTGCAAAGTAATAACTGAGCAGAGCCAAAATAGTCAATGCAATTACCTTTTGGTACATTTTTGTGCTAATGATATTTGAATCAATATGACTAAAGAACAAAAATAAATGTCAAAGCAAATACCAAAGAATGAGTAACCTACTGCAAGGTTGCTAGAATCATAAGCCGTTCCCTGTGCTCTAAGATTGCTCCAAGAACCATGTCAATATACTAATCTCATGGTAATGAAAAAGTCTAAAAAGCCAGTACTTGTTTTGTCAAAGGCACAAATGTAAATCCAACTTGGTTTATGAAGAAGTTGACACAAAGTTCTGATGGTGCTCAAGCTGGGGCGGTCAGCAATTATTCTTAAAAGGAGATTTCTATCAAGAACTTTCTTCTAAAACTCAAAATACTCTGGAATCATTAAAGTTGGAAAGGATTTAAGAAATTATCAAATTCCTTCATTTGGAAGCTGTGGCTCACAAAATTTAAGCAACTTGTCCATGGTCACATTGCTGGCCTGTGCCTCTTGCTTAGCCCAGTGATCTTTAAATTTGCTTATCTTGACACTCTTGTGTTAAGTGTCATGCCAATTCTCTCTCTTCCATTTTGTTATCAAAGAGCTCCTCCCTTAAAAACTACTGTGAATGTTGGGGAGGGAAGAGGTCTTAAATATTCTGATGCAGGGTCGGTGAGCCTAGGAGTCGAAAGAAAGATTTCTTGGGCTCTTAAGATCTAGCAGTAGTGCTCTTTTATTTAGAGAATAGCGTGGAATAGCATGGGGACAGGACCCATGGACAGGCAGAGCTGCTGCGTGGGGACAGGACCCATGGGCAGTCAGAGATGCTGCTGGCATGGGGAGCTGCTGCTGCTGCTGCTGGCATGGGACAGGACCCATGGGCAGGCAGAGCTGCTGCCGGCATGTTGCTGCTGCCACTTCTGCTGCCGGCATGGGGAGCTGCTGCTGCCGCCGCTGGCGTGGGGACAGGACCCGTGGGCAGTCAGAGCTGCTGCATGGGGACAGGACCCACGGGCAGGAGGAGCTGCTGCTGCTGTCCCCGCTACTGCTGCAAACATGGGTGGAGAGTAAGGTTAAATTTAAGGCATAGGTATGTGAGTTATCCCTTTACAAGACAAAAAAAGTTAAAATGGTACCAGTACCAGTAAGGTCCGGCCATTGGGTGGTCCCACAACTTTTAGATAAGAATCAAACCGGATTGAGTAAATGGCAGAAGTCACCGCTTAAATATTATCTTCAGCTGAAGACAAAGGAGGATTTTGGGGGTGGGGGGAGTGGGGGGGGGGTCAGTTACATGAGGTTGCCAGACAGTAAACAACTTAAGTCCTTGCCTTCCCCATTAAGAGTTTCCAGAGATAAGGCCATCCCCCTTCTTCCTGGCACGGAGAAGAGGCATCTTTACAGATAGAGGTGTCCCTTAGAAATGTAAATGTTTCCCAACAAAGGGCAAGCAAATTCCACTCCTGGGGCCTGCTTCTCATCTGCAGTTTTAAAATTAACCAGCCTAAAAATCCTCATCAATTCTACATTATAATGTAAGTTAGTGTTGGAATAGATGTCCCCTTGGCTCTGTCACATAAATGAGTAAGGTGAATTCTACCCAGAGACTCCAGGCCACAGGCCTTTCAGTGACGCCAAATTGGCAGGAGAGCCTTTGTAGGAACTTGATAAGGGCTCACAAGGTGTTCAGTGAAAATGACACAGTCCAACACTGGGGGCCTCAGAATACAGGACCACCACAGCCTACACAGGGACAAAACAAACCAAGGAAAAATAGTATCCACCATCCTTTAAATAAGAAGGCCAGGCCCATATCAAAAGCCAGAGGATAGAGATAGAAAAACTTGGATTCCAAAGACGGGAAAATGGAGAAGTCTATCAGAAAAATGGGTAAGGAAGGTGACACCAAAGGTGACCAGATGTTGTCAAAAGGCTGGGAGTGAAGGACAGGCACTTGATCCCAAGCAGGTTGGGTAAATGGGGTGGGCCAGCGGGTAAACCTTTAACCCAAAGGATTATGTAGGACCTAGTGGAGAAATCTTGGTCCCAAAGTAGAGTCCTAACTCTAGCCATGATTTGTCTCATTCATTTACTCGTGTAATATTTATGAATACCCACTGTGTGCCACGCACTGTCTTAGGTACTGGGGGATGTCAATGACCAGACATAGTAGGAACTTCTGTCAGAGAGACAGACACCAAATAAATCACTACACAATCATTTATTTACCTTTGTGGCAAAAATTAGGAAAGGAAAGCACAGCATACAGTGAGAATTCATAAAAGAGGCCACTAACTTTGCTTGAAGACAAAGGGAAAATTGTAGTATAAGCTTTTAAAATGGAAACAGATATTGAATGAAAGTTGGTTAATTTGCTTTTTCTGTCTATAGCTGTACGAACTGTTATTAATCAGTAATATCAGATAAAAGCATGTGCCT
The DNA here is from genome assembly GCF_041296265.1 of Equus caballus. Taxonomy (NCBI): domain Eukaryota; kingdom Metazoa; phylum Chordata; class Mammalia; order Perissodactyla; family Equidae; genus Equus; species Equus caballus. The sequence continues at coordinate 33,057,341 of NC_091710.1, read as the reverse complement.
GAACTGACCATGTATACTAGAAACCCAGTGATGGGGGCCAGAGAAAGGGGTTCCACTGGGGGAGCCAGAGAACACAGGAGCAGTTGAGTTCCCCACCCTGTGGGATGACAAGCAAGAATGAGGCTCCCTCTGGCTTTTGCTTACAGCCTGTAAGGAAATAGATTGCTAGACTTGAATAAGGCTGCATTTCAGCATGAAGTCAGTCAGTCTGACCTCAGTGCCCCAGTTCTGATTCCTGCCCTGCATTTGGTGTCCCTGTACTGAGGACCACTGTGCACCCAACTTTCTTAATCCTTAGCCCCAGGAACCTACTTTCTCTGAACTGTTTCCAGATTTTGGATATTGCTCACATATGTGCTGGATCTTTGCTGTAAGGATCCGGACCAGACAAAGCCTGGGCTCTTATGAGGTAGTAAGTGTGTCTTGCTTATCACAGACATGTGGACTGATCCTTCCGTTATGACTTATCTTTGGATTCATGCTCCCACAGTCAAACCCCATAGCTGTGTAGAATTCCCAAGGATGCCCACACTTGTAAGGTCAGATGCTGGAACACCATGCCTTAACATCTAAACTGGATTCTTTAGGATCTCATGACTACGTGTGACTTGGCCCATAGTCACCAAGCCCTGCCCCTAGCATGAGGTCCTGATGAGGCCCCCACTACTAGCTGAAACTGCGACATCAGAAATGGTTGACCAGAGTCCACAGGTTGCATGTGAAACTCTCTCTGTGTTGTCAGAGGCTGATTCTGAGATACCCATGTGTGAATGAGAGGGTGTTGAAATAGACTGAAGCATTCCATTTGATGGTGAGCCCTGCAAAAAGCACGTGTGCCATGTGGTTGCCCAAATGCCTTGCGCTGCCCTAAGAGAAATCTAGAATGAGGAGTTATAACCCTACACTGCTTGGAACAGTGCATATGACATATCAGATCATATCTGGAGTGCTCTGTACCATGGTGAACAGAGCATTTAAAAAAGGATTTAGGCAAACTGGAAAGAGTGATCAGACTAGCGAAGGGGTGCAATCATTCATGCGAGAGAAGCTGAAGCTGAAGGAAATGGGAGGCTGGCCCGAAGGAAAGAAAACTGGGAACTGCTTTCAAATGGTAAAAGGGCTGCGGCAGGGGGGTTAGACTTGCTCTGAGTTGTCACAAGGGTGGACGGAAAAGCAAAAAGAAGACAGATTTTCAAATCAATAGGAGCAGAGTTTTCTAATAGTCTAATTTTAATAGGCTGTACAGAGACAGCTCCCCGGTCGCTGCAGGTGTTGGAGCATAGAAGGGACGACGAATGGAGGGATGGAGTAGAGAGGACTCATGCATCTGATGGGTACTTGGTCTAGAAGATTTTCAAGATCCCTTCTGATCCAAGGATTCTGATTCTAGACTCTATGGTCTGACCCATCAAACTGCCACTCAAACCTTGATTCCCATCCATATTTACCGAGGTTTTCCTGACAATCCAGCTGAGAGATGTTACCTCCATAGAAAGTTAGCTTGACACTGGGAGCCTTGCAGTGAGCTGAGAGTAGTGTGAGGTCTCCTCCAGCTCTGGGTGGTGCAGCCCTGCAGCTTCAGCTGACAGACCTTGGTCCTCAGGGTCCATGCCAAAGACCGAATACGCATTTCTGATTGGTCATTTGAAGTTAACCCAAATGCATACTTTAGGGACACATTTTTTCCTGGGTGTGTGTGATTTCCAAATGGGGACTTGTGTTCTGTAGAGACTGACGCTCCGGCTCTGAGGATTCTCCTCTGCTCTATTGAACTAAACCTGGCTAGAGTTGAGAATAGCCACTGTCTAGTCACTTCAAATGGGAAATTTATTTTCTTCAAGATCATGAAAAGTAACCTGGAATGTGTTTTGCTAAAAACAAAATGAAACAAAAACATAAACCCAGCTGTTTTGCCCAAAAAATCTCTTCACTGGATATGAGAATCTTTAGGGGAGGTTTTAGGGATTTTAAGACTTAGAAAGGATAGTGAGAGAAGGAATAGAGAGAACTCACATAAAAAGAGATTGAAACGTGGAGATAACTTTCAAGAGAAGAATGCCAGTCTTGTCGAGGGAAAGCACACAGGGCTGTCCCTGTAATCGTGTTTACACGGGCCAGCACTAATAACACTTATGCTAGCTTTCCCCCTGCTAAATCTGTAACCTGAATCAACATTTAACCTAAGTAATACTGAGCACACAAAACAAATCCTTTCCTGGTGTAAACTGTGCCTGGCTGAGTTAGTAACAAACACAATTAGCTGAAAGGTCATGGGATTAGGGGAAGATGGTGATGAAAATCAAGTCAGAGTTAGCAGCTCTGGGTACACCAAGGCTGGGGTGCTGATTCCAAAAAAGAAAGGGACTAGTTCTCGTTTCTCTCAAGCTATCTGTGGATACGTTTCCTGGACCTTTTCCCCTAAGTCTACCGAAAGAAGCGTACACTCTTAGCCCCTGCCCAGGTGAAGCCCTAGCTGAAAGGAGACGTCGCTGGTCGTTCTGGAGATCTTTTGACCCACACTGGCAGAGTCAGGACCAGTGTGGCTTTGAAGGAAACTATGAATGTGCCAAGTTTGTCCAGAGGATACTGATGACGATGATGCTACTATTTACTAAGAGCTTGTTGTATGCCGGGCGCCTTGCTAAACACAGTAAGTATAGTATCTCATGAAATCCTTACAACCAACCTGTAGGGCAGATATTATAGTTCTCATTTTCCAGTGGAGGAAGTGGAAATTCAGAGAATTTAAGTTTCCTGTAAGGTCACTCAGCCGATGAGTGGTGGCCTGAGCCTGTGGCTCTCAGGTCATCTCCACCACAAAGACCAGCAGCCTTCCCCCAGCTCCCTGCCCTCCAGGCTCCTTGCTGTGGTGCTTCCCAGGCTGGCTCTACCCTGTTCTTAGCTCTCAACCCCTAAGAGGGCTCTGTGGCAAAGGAGAAAGAGCCTATGAGTTAGAGCCAGACAGGCTGGGTTAAAAACCCAGCCACCACCTACAGTTCTGTGATCTTGGATCTTGGGCAAATTACTTAGTCTCTTACAGCCTCAATTTCCTCATCTATAAGATGTCTTCTTTTGCATAGTAGGCAGTTTTTTCAGGCATCAGATTCTGAAATGAACAAGTAAGCAGAAAACAAAGTTAAGTGTGTCCTTAATAAGCCCTTAGGGAGGTGCCACTTGGAGCCCCCAGTAAGTGACAGGTAGCTTTCTCCACTGGGGATGCAGAGGTGATCAAGACAGGCAAGGTCCCTGCTCTAACGGGGCATAGCCGTTTGGTGGAAAGTGAGCATCATCACACATTGCGATATTAAGCGCTATTTGAAGACTTCGACAGGGAATCATGAGGAAAAGCTCCTCTGAGGAGATGGCATTTCAGCGGAGATTTGAGTGACAAGGAGGAGCCTCCAGGCAAAGGTGAAAGGAAAGAGCATCCAGGCAGAGGGAGCAGTTAGGATCAAGCTCCTGGGGAGAGAATGAGCCAGAGCGGAGCAGCTAAGGGGCGAGCGTGGCAAGACGAGGCTGCCAGTTAGGCGGAGAATTACATCATTTAGGGCTTGTTTGTTTTCCAAGTGTTCTGAGCAGGGGTAGGTTGTGAGCTGGATCCCCTTTTCAAGCTGTCTCTGGTGCTGTGGGGAGGCTGGATGGCAGGGTGGGAGGAGGAAAAGCAGGGACAGCCGTTAGGAAGTTGGCCATGGCGCAGGTGTGAAATGCTGGCGGTGCAGAGTTGGGATGGCAGTGGAGATGGGAAGTAGCAGCAGGTTCAGTGTCTGCTCTGGAAGGAGAGTTGATGGGGATAGCTGGTGGGTTGGATGTGGGGTGTCGGGACAAGAGACGGATCAAAAATAACTCAAGGTTAACCATTATTTGCCGCTAAGTCCAACACAGGTTGGTTTCCAATGCCCAGGTTTTTCGCCAGTGCCGATAAAGCTTCTTTAGTGGAACACCCGGTGAGGTAGTTGTCTTCCAAGGGAGGGCCATATAGAATGGGGGAGGAATGTGTATCTCTAAACACTAGTATCTCTCTCAGCCTAGGGAGCTGCTCACACTAGGAAGGGCTCACAGGACAAGACCAGGGAATGCATGCTTCCCTCATTGCACTTACTTGGGGGCGTATACTCTTCTACTGGAATGGCAGGGATCCCCTGGTGTCCATGGTATGTAAATTTAATTTTATTCTCCATCTCTCTTTTCCTCTCATTTTAAATTGAGATCAGTTCAATGTGCCTGATAAACATACAGTGACTCCATAATAATGAGGATGACACCCTGCGTCAGCTCGCGTCTTCGTTAGAACTCAGAGTGCATTGCTTGGCACGTGTTAGCCAGTTGTTCAATGTTGTTCCTCCTCTGTTTTCTTTTTCTAACCCCAATATTTTCTTCCCACCTGCCCCAGTCAAAGTACCTGTTCAAGCTCTCATTCCCTCAGGAGTCTGCTCTTGTAAAATCTTATAAAATAATTCACATCAAATCATTGATGAGTGTTTATGAATCCTTTCTTAGGTGAAATAAATAAATCTGTAGTTAATGAGCGCCTTCTGAAAACACCATGCTTCAACCCAAAGTGGAATTGTAGTTGTGGAAATGTAGGCATTGTGGGATTGTTAGAGAAGAGGATTGTGGGGAGGGAGGCCTTTCGGTGCTTAGGCATCACTGCACGCTGGGCCAACAGCCCCATCCGTAGGGATGCAACAGAAACAATAGTCCCACTGCAGCAATGCTCTTTGGGAGCCAAGGCCTCCTTGGTCTGGGTGTGCAGAAGAAATGTCCTGGAAAGGAAGAGAACTTGGTAGTGCTTTCTTAGGAGAAATAAAACTTCAACGGGAGTGAAAATTTGAGCAGAATAAAAGGCAAGTAAGGCTGGCAAACTTGAGGCCTCCTGTGGTGAGCTTGAGCCTCTGCAGAGGTCTAGGTTTCCAGCCGACCAACTTGCTCTCAGTTAAAAATCAGTCTGGCCCTTCCATATTTTCTTTCACCATCCTTCCATCCTCACTCAAGCCCTAGGAAGAAAAAGCTACTATCCTGGCTTCTAGTTTGTATTTTGGTAACTACCTGAGAAGATGTGCTGTCTGCTTGGTCCTCATGTGTAAAATGGGCATAATAATGCCCTCATCCCATTTTGTGGTTGTTATGAAGGTTACATGAGGCTCCACACAGTGCTGGCCCATTGGGCGAATCCACTAAAAGTTGGGTTCCTGCCTCCTTACCAAGGAACCTATGACTAGTTTCTAGTAATTTGTTCATTCAGTGACTATTTATTGAGTACCTACTGTGTACCAGGCCCTGTTCTAAGTACTATAGGATACTGTAGAGCTAACAGTGAATGAGACAAAGTTCCTGTCCTTATAGAGCAAGGACCTGATAAGTAAATAACTAATATAAGCTCAGATTATCAATGAAGATAATCAGATAAGACAATGGGGTAGAGAACTATGGGGTTGGGGGCAGGAGTGGCCACAGAAGACCTCTCTGGGGCGATGAGCTTTGTGCTGAGATCCAGGATTCAGGAAGACTCTCTGTCCTAGCTTCATGATTTACTACACCAATGATCACATTCAAATAAAACTTTGATTAAAACAGAAGCTCAGGGAATGATTTTTTGATTAACTGAATTTTCTAGTCTCAACTCTTAAGCTCTTTTTGTTTTGACTATTGTTATGCGAGAACATTTATAAGTACTAATGTATTCAGTTCATGTTCCTGATGAAGTAACGTAGCAGAAAGAAGTATAGTAGAAAGAACTAAAAGAGTCTTGAAAGATCCGAAGGTCATTGTTTGGAGCCTAATTTACTGCTTCAGATATTGATGCTGTTAAAAAGAAAGTGTGGGCCAAATTGGATACAGATTCCACTTATAACCTAGAAGTTCTTTTTAAAATAAATCAGTGTTACTTTTTACCTAATAAGCAAATTGTAGGGAAAATTATGAGATATCTTGTATTCTCCTGGCTCTTGGTGTCTGAGTTCTTCTTCTCTTTCTCTTGGTCCTCTTGGTCCATATCCTCAAACATCCATGAGTTCACATTTGGTTTTGGTTAACAAATCCATGGTCAAAAAGTCATTTGAGTGTAGGCTAGAAAAAGTGATGGACACTAGCTATTGTGTTAGTTTCCTATGGCTGCTGTAACAAATTACCACAAGCTTAGTGGCTTAAAACAGTATGATGTATTCTCTTATAGTTCTGGAGGTCAGAATTCTGATGTGGGTCATATTTGGCCAAGATCAAGGTGTCGGCAGGGCTGCGTCCCTGTGGAGGCCCCGGGAAAGACTTTGCTTCCTTGCCTTTTCCAGTTTCTGGAGGCTGCCTGCATTCCGTGACTCGCAATCCCCTCTTCCTTTCTCACGGCTGGCAGCATAACATCTTCAAATCTTTGGCTACAAGCCCTGCTTTCATTGTCACATCCCCTCCTGTGATTCTGAACTTCCCTCTTACCTCCCTCTTCTAGCAATCGCTATTATCACACTGGGTCCCTTGGCTAGTCTAAGATCATCCTCTTATCTCGAGATCCTTAATTTAATTTTTTGCACTTTTTCCATGTGAGATAGCATTAGTCAGAGGTCCCAGGCACCGCAGTCACAGGTTCCATTAAGACGTGGACATCTTTGGTGCTGGTAGTGGTGGTGGGGGGGCATTATTCTACCTAACACAGCTGTTACCCATCCAAGGGAGATTTGTTAACAGAGGACCAAGCCAGGATTCACATGCAAAACTTTTCACGCTAAGCCGGTGTTTTAAACCAGTCCTCTAGAGTTTCCCATAAGTGATCAAAGCAATAAATATAGTGACTCCAGGACCGACCCATTACCAGATCATGTTTCAGGCCACAGGTCCTGACTGGGGGGTTGGAAACCTTAGCCTCTGGATCCAAGTTGCATTTCCGTATCAAGCTAGTCTGGGGGCCCAGGTGTAACTTGCAATCTCAGTAGACCCTGGAGTCCCCACGGACCACATAAGGTTAAACCCAGGACCAGGCAGAGTGAAGGCATTTCTGGGGTGGCTGGCAGGGCTCTTTGCATAGTTTTACGCAGGAAACCAGAAGTTAAACTTATGTATCTGATCCCTTAGATCCTTGCAGCCCTGCAGAGACCACTGCTTTGTGTAGACAAAGCTAAAGCCAGAACTGGGACTGAGTTACAACCAGGGAACCATGGTGTGGCAGCTGGATTGCTGAAGACATTGAGCCAAGACAGAGCCACCCTTCAGTCCCTGGGGAATCTGGATCATCTCTATATTCAGGGCCAATGTAGGCCAGCCAGTCAGCTCTGCATCCTCAGGCAAAGGAACTGGAAAAAGAAGCCACAGACCATGCTTGCATGTGTGTATGTGAATTGACCTTATCTTAGGGATGAAAAAAAATCTCTGTATATACTTTTAGATAAGGATGGGCCTTTAGATAAGAATGGTCTGTAATTCAGACCAAAGTGTCTCCTCTGTTTTTCTTATATAATCAAATCAAGTCAAATATGTTTAATCCTGAAACTAAGGAAGAGGCAATAAATTGGAAAACTCTTTGGCCAGCTCTCAATTTTGGTATGCATTTTTTTTAAAAAACCCAAATTTTAGTCTTTTCGTTCATACAGGAATCTCAAGTTTCCTGTATGATTTGCAGCTTTCCCAAGATTATAGTGTATCAGTTCTTTGAGAATGCAGCTTCCTGTCTCCCGCCCCCAGTAGATTCATTCACAGATTTACTTTTTTTTAATTGATTGACTGACTCTTATATGTTTATAATGGCTTAGGTTGTAGAGCACAGTTCTTGGTCTTATTAGGTTTATCATTTAGAAGGGGAGATCAAAGGTACTTTGAGTTGCAGAACCACGGGCTAGTGAAGTGAAACCCTTTGATGTTTCTGCCCCAAAGGAAAACCTTGTGAGAGAGGATGGTGTCTGGGAGATAGACACTCAAACATTCATTAGCTGAAAGCATGAGAACATTGGTCGGGCCCCAGGATAGGCCATGAGAAGACCTGGGCCCGGATGATTCTCTGAGTGGTAGTTTGCAGTCGTGTGGTATAGAGGCAAGAACAGCTCCTGGGAGTTAGAGACTTGGATCCTAGGTCTGCTCCTGTACCTCATAACATGGTCTGAACCTCATCTTTCCACCCATGGAGCTGGAGCTTCAGATGATGAGCCAGGCCTTCTGTGCTCACTCTGTTCCTCAGCCGTCCTTCTTGGTGGAGTCACAGAGTAACCCAGAACTCACTTTAACAAACATACCGCCATCCAGCACTGGTGGGAAATGAACTATTCTAATCTAGAAAGTGCTGTGATTTATTGAGTGGTACTACCTATGCCTTACATAGAGGGCGATTTACAAAGAATTAGAATACAATACATATGACTTATAAAACTAAAAAACTGTAAGCTTATACATTCCCTTGATTCATGAAGGATTTCAAGGCCTAATAGCTGATCCTATCTATTTGTGAAAGGCCCAGCATCAGGTTATTCTACTTAAGGTAAGCCTCTTCCTCTTCCTCCCACTAGTTATAGAACTTAGACCTTGAAAGAATCTCCATTGGCGTCCAAGCCTAGATGAAGAAAAAATTGAAGCGTATTTCTAAGCTGACAAAGCTCGTTCATGGAGAGCCAGGAAGGAAACCCAATGACCCCTATTCCCAAGGCCATTCTATACCTTGCTGCCATTCACAAAACTTCACACAACAAATATATGTTATGCTTTGTGGTGACCTGGCACTGTTCTGGGCACTGAAGATAGAACAGTGGGCAAGCAGCCAGCCTCCTGCTTTCAAGGACCCCCCCCATCTTCATGGGGCATGTAGAAAATAAATGAACAAGATCACTCCAGGTGGGCACAGGCGCTATGAAGAAAGCAAATCACAAGAATGTGACAAAAAATGATTGGGCCAGAATGAGTAGTTTAGACTTGAGTGAAGGCCTCTCTAGTAGAAGCTCTTCAGCTGTCTTCTTAGACTCACTCGGAACTCTCTTAGGAAAAACCGCCGTCCAACAGTGATGAGAACTGCATTGTTCTAATCTATAGAATGTTGTGATTTTCTAGATGCCATCTGAGTTGAGGCGTGAATGATAAGAAGGAGCGAACCACACAGATACCTGGGAAAGCGTCTCCCAGGCAGAGGGAACAGCAAGCGCAGGGGCCCAGTGGTGAGAACGATGAGGAGACAAAGTCTGGTGTGGCTGCAGTTTGGGGGCCATGACAGAGAGTTGTATGAGATGAGGTCAAAGAGGTTGAGAGTCCAGAACTGCAGCGGCCTGCAAGCTGTGGGGAGGAGTTTGGGTTTTGTTTCACATGCAATCAGGAGACTTTGGAGGGCATTGAACAGGGTAGTCACAGGGTCCAATGTATGTTTTTAAAACATGGCTCTGGCTGTTGTGCAGAGAATGCACATAGAGGGGCAAAGTGAGATGGGAGACCAGTTAGGAGGACGGTGGGGGAGCGCAGGTGAAGGTGATGGTGGCGTGGACCAGGGAGGCAGAGATGGGGATGGAGACAAATGGAAGGATTTAAAGTGTATTTTAGAAGTGGCACCAACAAGACTGCTGATGGGATATGAAGGAAAAGGAGAAATCAAGGAAGCCAGTGGCTGCAAAGACTGGCGGACAAACAAGGGTTTTAGTGGGGATGACAACTTCAGTTTTAGATATGCTAAATTTAGGTTGCCTGTTGACATATTGCTTTAAATATTCTCTAATTTAGTCTAAACTTTGCCCCTATATCTCTGACTGAATTGAGTTTTCTGTGTTATGCTCTAGAAACTTGTCTCTGGCACCTGCCTGTGATTCTTGGACAAGCATCAGTTATTCTTTAATGGCAACAGTGATGGAACAGACTTGAGAAGATGTCCTAATTTCCCATTTGGAGAAGCCACTCCTGGTCTCTGGTTGTGCCCAGCTTTTCTTTCCCTTTATAGGAGGGACCACAGGGCATGCATCCACATCTCAGATGGGAGAGGCGATGAGGCCAGGTAGACCATGAGAGCCAGATGGCAGAGAGACAACTGGGTCTAGACCCCAACATGTGACCCTCAGGAGCCTGGATTGGGTGGTTAGCATTGGGCTTCTTTCTATTTTTGTTGGGGCAAACAGTGGATAATCAAGGAAAAAGAGACCATATGAGATGAAATGTTTAGTTTGGAGAAACTTGAAGTGGGAAGAGAAAGCCGGCAGTTGTCTGCCTATCAGGAGAGAGGTGAGGGGATCAGGGATCCCTTTGCATCTGATGGGAAGAACCCAGATGAGGGGCGTGGAGGACCAAAGAGATGAGCTCATTTCAGGGACCAGGAATCTGGAGAAAGGATGCATTCTAATTGAGTTGATGGAAGATGCAGGTTAGAACTGCGAAGAGACGGCTTCCCGCATAAGCAGGTGGAAGAAGACCTGGGCTGAGGGGAGAGGGGAGATTTCAAGCACTAAACAAAGCAGTCTAGTTTTGTTTGTTTTTAGATTTTTTTATTTTAAGCACAAACTAAGGCAATCTCTAAAGGCACTGATCTCAGTGCTCAGACTGTATATATGATTTTTTCCCAAGGATCTTAATATCACTGATATTCCTAGTGTCATCACACAGATGAAATTTAGTGCCTATTCACTAATTTCAATTTGTGAAATGGAAAAGAGTGTGGTTCATGGATTCAGAGAGCCTGGGTTTGAATCCCGACCCTGCCAACCCCCAGCTATGAATCTAGACACGCTACTTAAATTCTCTGTGTCTCAACTACCTCATCTTTAAAATGGGGGCAATGATAGCCCCTACCCCATAGGGTTATTGTAAGGATAAAGGAGTTAATACGTGTTGAGCCCTTGAAGTAGTTCCTGGCACATATTAAGCCCATTAAAATACCATTTCCTGTAGGACAAAGAACAGAGGGAAAAACGGGGCAACACATTGTAGCTTCTTAGCCTCCCAACTCCTTGTGAGAGCGAGGAAGAGGTTGAAGTGAACATAGGTGACCTTCATCATTTCATCTTGGGGTTCTGATAGAAGTGATTTCCACCAAACTGGGGACCCACTGGGTCATCTCTCTGCTACATTAGACGAAGAGGAGGGTGAGTACGTTAGTCACGTATACAGCATGTGGAAAATAGAGAAACAGCAGCGCATTGGCCACATCTGCCTCCTAAAAGTGTTGTTAAGTAATTCACCCTGCCTGAGACATAGGCAGATGGTGAGATCCCTTGAAACACCACAGTGAAATATCTGGAGGTTTTATAGATTAATTGCATTAGAAAAGAGGTGTTAGAAAAATCCTGCATTAGAAACACTCAATGCCTGATCTTTACCCTTTAGTTTATGCCATTTCTCTCCTGAGGGAACAAACTTTAAAAAATTATTTTAAAATGTGATACTAAGAATTATCAATCCATTAAGGTAAACAAGTGCATTCTAATTAACAACCGTTTAGGGGAAAAGAGCTTGCTGCTGCAAGGCCAGATAAATGCTAACCCAAAGCTACAGGAATTGCGCTGGCAACGTGGTCCAGCTCAGTTATTTTGTCCTCACTCAGCCAAGTAATTGATGTCTGATTATTTTGCCTGGTGAGTGTTGGTGGAAAGGGAGTGTATTCTCCCTGGGCAGGACCGGCATCATGAGCAGCTTCTGGACTGTGCCTCGAGGAACAAAAGAATGTACAGGGCAGGCTCATCGAGTGAACATGTCCCCAGAACTGTGAAAACAGAGACAGGGCATCCCCACGTATTCAGAGCAGAGACAGTCGCTGGTCACCTGTCAGTCCACTTGCTAGGAAGTACCCCAACGACTGTACAAGACTTACCCCAAATCAGCCTCTTTGACTTAGTAAAGCTTTTCCAGTTCTAGATGTAGAACCCGCTGAAGCTACTACCCTGCTTGGTGAAAGAAACTAGGTAGTGAGGTTTCCTCTCCTGTTAGAAGATGTTGTTATGACAGTGAACATTGCTAAAAAAGCCTATCTTTAAATAATTGATTGAACACTTCGTTTCATTCTGTTTCATAACCTTGATAGCTCACTGGTTATTTAATGAAGGATTTGTAAGTGCTGTTACTTCACATTCAAGAAGTGCAGGAGAAAGTATCCTTCAGATGCCCATCTCGAGTGTGGGGGGAGGATAATTTCTAAAGAGGCGTTTGATTAGGGAGTCTAATCACAGTCCAGAGACGTGGGATTTCAGCATGAACCCCAACAAAGAAGTGAATTATGCAGCTGATTATCCTTGCACATACAAATAAATGCTAGCCATTCAAATTGGCTTCCGTTCAAAATTGCTGTTTGTTTAACTTAAATAATACCATAGCACTTATTGATATAAACATCCTGTTTGCTAGAAAAGCCTTCATAGAAACAAAGCTCCAAGAGTCTAGCAAATACTGAGACTGAGAGGCCTCAGAGAAATGTCTCGCCGTATTAGATATTTCAAGGAGCCTAGTGGGACAGCCGACAACTGCTGGGCTCTGTCTTGCTTTGGTGACAATTCAGCAGGCAGAATTCTTAGATACCCGCCATGTCAGCAAATTGTTTCCGCCCCGAGAATAGATAACACGATATGGTCAATAGAACCTATGCTGTCAGGATGAAAAACACCCTTGTTGGTTTTTTAGGGTTGAAAGGTGATGACCTTCCGGTTCAACCCAGAAAGCTTATGACCCTGTGTGCCCTAGGTCACACAGTCAGTAAGGGGCAGACCCAGAATGTGAAAAAGCGTTCTGGACTGTTGGTTCAGTGTTCTTTCTACTTCTCTGAGCTGCCTCTTAGGGCACACATTTGAATCACTGGAGTTTTTAAAAAGCTGACAGAAATATTCAACTCGCTTTACACTTGAGATAGGCATCTCTCAAGCGCAAGGGAGAAAAGCCCCCATCGTTCAGAGCCCACCTCAGCCAGGTTCCAGGATGGAACTGCTGTGTTAGGATGGGGTGAGGGGGCAGGCAGCGATTTTGGCAAGTCTGCAAGACAAGCTGGAAATGGCTCTAGAAGGTCCTAGTGACCATGAGAGTGTTGGGAAGTAATCCTGGCTTGTGGCCCACAGACTTCAGGAACTGAGCGACAAGGAAGAGACACTCCTTCTCTTTGGTGGGGGACAAGATGGGGAGATAGATTCCCTTCATCGGGGGAAATCCACAGAAAATCCACAGCAAAGTCAGCTTTGTGGGCGTGTTTGTTTAACTACATAGCAGGCACTTACTGAGTATTTACTATGTGGAAGGCATTGTATCTTTTCATGAATTGATTACAAAAGGAGATGTGGGTGGATTGAATTAGGGATTGGAGAATAGAGGTTGTGCTTAGTATAAAAGTCACGTGCGGTAGAGTTCCATGTCAGGTGCAACAATGGACTCAGAGCGGGAACAGAGAGGGGATGGCACCTGGTCTCAGGTATAAATAGGAGACAAGGCCACTTTCCTTTATGTTTTCAGTTATAAGTCTTTGAAGAGGAGGAGGAGCATGCTATCTACTACTTAGAATTCTCAGCGCCTTCTAGAAAAGTATTCTGTACATCCTAATCACAGTAAATATTTGTTGAGAAATCAACTAATGAATTGGTGAAAGAATGATTAGTAATATCTCATTTATTTGAACTCTTTGGGGAATTATGTTGGGTTAGGTGATTTTTCCAGTTAACTAAGACTGGAATTCAAACAAACCAAGCAAATAATTACAATGTGAGGTAAATTCTATGAAGATAACTGCTAAGGTAGAGAATAATGTTAGAAGGGAGGTGGGTATTCCTGTAGTGGGGTGAGCCGTGAAGGCCTTGCTTCAGAGGTGACAATTAAGCCTTATCCTGAAGGACCAGGACAGCCAACCATGGGGAGAATGCCTTGCTCCTTTTAGCAGCTCTTTCTACCCCACTTTCCCCTCACTTTCTTTTCTAAGGTCTGCCAGCAAATATCAGAAACACGCGATTGTTAAATCATTAATCTCATGTTCACAGAAAGCAGAGATGTTGCTCTTAAGGGAGTTTCAGTCCCTTCTCAGGTGAAAATATATAATTTTTACGTCAGTTGTTTTATTCAGTGTTCATCTTACTGTGGAAAGACATGCAAAGCACTGAGCACCAGGGGAATACAAAATGAATAATTCATGGTCTCCTCTACCTTAGGAGCTGTGTTAGTCAAAGTGAGCTAGGCTATGTTGCAGTAACAAGTTAGCCCCAAATCTCAGCGGCTTAGTGTTGTAGTAGTTTATTTCTCCCTCACACAATTTCCAAAGTGGGTCGGCAGCTCTCCTGGGTAGCTCTCCTACAAGCAATTACTCAGGGATCCAGGCTCCTTTCATCCTGTGATTCTGGTCTCTATCCACAGAAGGTGAAGAGAGGGCTGGAGGCTCATCAAATATTTTTAAAGACCAGTCCTGGAAGATGCTTGTACCACTTCTACCCCAGCCCATCAGTCAGAACCCAAACACACATAGCCTCAAATTAACTGCAAGGAAGACTTGGAAATGAGGTCTTCCTGTGTGCTCAGACAGAAGAAACGGGACTGATGAAAATGTAGCTGGTCTCCACTCCAGGGAACTCTTAGTTTAGTGGCCCAGAAAGATCAGCAGACACTAAAGAACTTTTATTCGGGGCTGAATATCAAAAGCATTACACAGAGGTGGAAACGAAGACAGGAGCCCATAGAGATGAGATTGATAAATTCTGATTAATCAACGAGGGATAGCTGATAAGGGAAGTCTGGTAGAGGAACTGGGTTTGATCAGGGTCTTAAAAGATGAGTAGGTGTTTAAATGGTAGAAATAAAGGAGTGACATTAGACATAGGCAGAGATATGTGAAAGTTCATCCCAGCCAGAAACGGTGAGGATCTGATAAGACTGGAGGAAACAGGAGTGGAGGGAAAAGAGGGAACAGATTCCCAAGGATCTTGGATGTTTCGTTAAGTAGTTTGAATTTTGTTCTGTAGGCAATAGGACACCATGGAAGCTTTTTCACATAGAAATGTTATCAGAGTTGTGTTTTAAAAAGAGAGACTTTCTTTTCCAGGTATTTGATTTATTGTTGGCTGAGGTCGATGGAAGATTGAATGACTGATAATTGAGGATGTTACTATTTCTTAACAGGCACCTCTTTTCTTTTAAGAATTAAAAACACTTTATATGGGAGCCAGCCCGGTGGTGCAGCGGTTGTTTGCACGTTCCACTTCGGCAGCCGGGGTTCGCCGGTTCGGATCCCAGGTGCGGACATGGCACCGTTTGGCAAGCCATGCTGCGGCAGGCGTCCCACATATAAAGTAGAGGAAGATGGGCATGGATGTTAGCTGAGGGCCAGTCTTCCTCAGCAAAAAGAGGAGGATTGGCGGCAGATGTTAGCACAGGGCTAATCTTCCTCAAAAAGAAAAAAACACCAAAAAACCCACTTTGTATGTATTGGAGGAGTTCATTAATCCACAATTTCTTCAAGAGTAGCACAGATGAATCAAATATCCCTACATGACCTACACTACTGAACTGAGAAAACCTCATGCTGACGGCGCAAATGACGTTTAAGAAGAGGTGCAGGTTGCATCATTTGTCAGCCTTGCAGAGAACTCTGTCCAAATGCTACTGGGAGAACTGGAGCAATGTGCCAACTCCACAGGGGAGCTCAGAATACTGAAATCAGATTGCAGGCATTTACAGGGTTCCAGCTTTCAACTCATTTCTGATCAGCTAATAAGAGCCCTCATCTTTAAATTTTAACCTCAAAGATAAATACCCCTTTCTTCCTGCATTCTTAATCCTATTGCTGCTTTGTAGTTTTGATAGTTAAATGTTTTTCTCTGTCACAGGACTTGTCTAAATGCTTAGAAATTTAGTTTAAGTCGTAACATAGATGAAGTTTCTTTAGTTTCCTTGGAGCTCCCCAACTAAGGTCCCAAGCCAACCCTTTTCATTCCCACATCTCCAATCTGGAGAATAATAGAAAATACAGAAACATGAAAACCTTGATTTTAGGTCCCTTTTCTTCAAAGAAGTTTAGCACACTTCACTTGAGTAGAAGTCACTATTGATTCTCCAACCAATGGCCAGTTCTTTCCTTACTCCTTGCTGTCACAGCCCTGATTTTGTCCAGAAGTCCACTTTTTCTTAACCTGACTCAAGAGTAAACCTAAGTTAATCTAATCTAATCATGGCAACCTTGTGCCGCATGTCAGTGATGGATTTAGGGTGACCCAGTCTGGCTGATGAGGCATGAGTTCAGGCCTGCCAGTCTTTGAAGGGCAATAATGCCAGTGCTGGTTCCTCATCTTCCACTGGATGCTGTTGCGTTGGGATAGGGTGCCTGGAACAGTGGTGGCCACCTTGCAGCCCTGGGAGAACCCAGCTGGAGCAACCTCAGTGTCCTGAGAATGACAGCAGGAAGGTGCGAAGAGTCTAGGGCTCTAGTGGCATTGCAAAGTCACTGGCTTTTAATCAAGCCCAGAGGTGTTCCACACCGAGACTGCTTTTATGTGAGATGATTTGTTTTCTCTATTTGTTTAAGCTGATCAATTTGGAGTTTTTTGTTACTTACAGCATAAGCACTATAACCAATAAAAGTGGTAATTTTCATCATTTCTTACCTTCCCAGCAAGGAAAGCAGATGGTCAAAGCAGAGCCCTCACATTACATAACTCTAGGCTATAACATAATCAGTGCCCCTGGAGTTAGACAAAGCAGGTTCCAGAAAGCAGGCAGCGAGCAAATGGCTTGATCCAGGTCACAGAGGGGATCAGAAAGAAAGCCAGGAAGGGTCCGGCCAAGACAGTGGCTTCCTCCTTGAAGGTCAGCTGGAGTGTGGAGCCGGGCACTCCTGGCTCTGATTCTTTTTGCCTGTAGACTTTGGCTACTTCACTCACCATCTTGAAGCTTTGGCTTTTCTCACCTGTCAAATATGTACCTTGCGGGTTGTTGTGAGAATACAAAATAGAGCCTAGGAAGTCATCTAGCATGGTGCTTATGGGCCCACACAAGATGGGTGTTCAGTAAAGGACAGCTTTTATCTTAACTAGAGTGATGATTCACAGGCTTTTTCTCCCTCAGATCTTTGGGCAGCAAAGAACCTCTCAGCCATGTCCCCTCGTATTGTCACTGACACCACAAATTCATAGGGCAGAGGGAAGGATAGTGTTCTGAGAGTGAGACTCAGTTCTCAGCTCTGATTAGTCATTAATTCCTGCCTGACACCACGTCCACACAGCTCCATCTTGTACCTGTGAAAGCTCATATGGATCAGGAGAGGTCCTGGGACCACACCTGAGAAGACTTCTTCTGTTTTTCCCCAGCTTTATTGAGATATAATTGATGTGTACCACTGTAAGTTTAGGATGTACAATGTGTTGATTTGATGCACGTATGTATTGCAAAATGATTGCCACCATAGTGTTAGCGAACACCTCCATAACGTTACACAATTACTATTTCTTTTTCGTGGTGAGATCATTTCAGACTTACTCTCTTAGCAAGTTTCAAGTATATAATACAGAATTATTAACTAGAACTACCCTGCTGTACACTAGGTCTCCAGAATTTATTCATCCTATAACTGGAAGTTTGTGCTCTTTGACCAACATCTCCCTATTTCCCCCACCCCACCACGCCCCAGCCCCTGGTAACCAGCATTCTTGTCTCTGTTTCTATAAGTTCAACTTTTTTAGATCTCACATATGAGTGATACCATACAGTATTTATCTTTCTCTGTCTGACTTACTTCACTTAGCATAATGCCCTCAAGGTCCATCCATGTCATTGCAAATGGCAGGATTTACTTCTTTACTTTACCTCTTTTCAGGATTTACTCATGGCTGAATAATATTCCTTGCGTGTGTGTGTCTGTACATATATATATATATATATACACAGACACAAACACACACACACTCTCACACACATATGTATAGCACATCTTCTTTATCCATTCCTCCATTGCTGGACACTTAGGTTGTTTCCATATCTTGGCTATTGTGAATGAACTTGGGAGTGCAGATATCTCTTTGAGATCCTGTTTTCATTCCCTTCGGATATGTACCCAGAAGTGGAATTGCTGGATCGTATGATAGCTCTATTTTTAATTTTTTGAAGAACCTCCATATGTTTTCCATAGTGGCTGTATCAACTCACATTCCCACCAACTGCGCAAAAGAGTCATGAGAGCCCATTTCCTTTAGCTGCATCGCCACCTAAAAACTTAGAGGAAAATTGGGTTTATAAGAGTCATTTCAACTGAGGGCTGTGCTACTTACACATACGGCCCATTAATTCTTTTCATAACTACTTGTTAGCCTCCAGTTTGAGAGAAGGAGAATAAAAAAATCTGGAATGTTCTCTCTTGGAATGATAATTGCTCATTAGAACCCCATTTCGTTATAATTGTTCAATTCATTATGCTGAGCACTTCATTAGAAGCATTGTAAAAATTCTGACGACTTGAATATGTTACATCGAATAATGAAATGAATCTGATTTAGAGCCCTACTGTTTCTTGAGGGCATTTTCTAAGTAATACAAGTCTGAGAAGCCAGAAAAGTCAGAGTCTCTATATTTTCTTCTGGGGGTCATTATTGGTGCTTTTAAAAAAATCATTTTGAAATAAGAAGCTTTCTTTAGAAAAGAAAGAAAAAAATAGCCCATAAACCTGAAATAGTCACAATGAGGCCACATTTGTCTTTACAAATACAAATAGCTCAGAATTATCTGCAATTAATAGTAAACCAAATCTTTTTATAGTGCTGTTAGGGACTTTTGGGTAAAGATAGCAGATTGAACATTTTCATTTATCTCCCCTTCTTCTTGAAAGCCTACTAAAATGACAGTAATGGGAGCTTACAAAGGGAATAAACCCACAAGGACAAAGAAAATGAAGGAGACAAGAGCAACAAAATCCTGGAAGTTGGAAACAGAAGGACAGGGGCAAGCGACTTTGCAGAGCCAGGAAAGCAGAATCCTGAGCTGACAGAGAGGGAAGTGAGTGGCAAACTTGTTGGACCTCAGCACTCCCAAAGTACTCAGGAATTGGTGTTTCCAGTAGTTGAGGGTAAAAGTGGGGCTCTAGAAGGATCATCTGGGAATTTGGATCCCCATATCTCTTCCTTCATACTGCCTAGCTCAGGGACAGACACTCGTCCCCACCCGCAAGACTCAAGAGGTTTTCACCTCTGGAGACAGTGAAACATAGGGTCTCTGAACTGGAGGAATCTAGAAATAGTTGATGGCAAGAATACCATAATAGGGTCAGCCTGGTGGCATATGGCATAGTTGTTATGTTCGCATACTCTGCTTCGGGGGCCCAGGGTTTGCGGGGTCAGATCCTGGGCGGGGACCTACACACCGCTCATCAAGCCATTCTGTGGTGGGGTCCCACATATAAAACAGATGAAGATTGGCACAGATGTTAGCTCAGGGCCAATCTTCCTCATCCCCCGACTAAAAGAACATCGTAATAAAACAGGGGATCAAATGGACATTTATGTACCTAATGATGAGACCCTCCCTCCAAGCCCTGTCAGGCTAGCAAAATACTGGCAGCCAGGCCTAGACCCTGAGCATGAGGTTGGAAGACCCTTCTTTGAGAAATCTGACCAACCCAAGGTATTTAGGAAATATCTACAGATAGTGAGCTCAGGGAGTCCCAAAGAAAAGAGCCAGTCAGAGCAGTGGTTCTCAAAGTGTGGTTTCCAAACCTGCAGTATTGGCATCATCTGGGAACTTTCTAAAGATGCAAATTCTTGCACCCTGCTCCAGACCTACAGAATCAGAACCTCTGAAGGTGGGGCCCTGAGATCTTTGAGAACCACTGCTCTTCCGCGAAGCTCACCATGAACACAAAGTTTCCCTTCTTTATAAATATAAGCAGACAATCAAGGATGAGTAGGTATCAGAAGAAAGATGGAGAACAAGAGAAACTGAAAAAATAACAATCTTGGAGGGAAAAAGAGACAATGCAGGAAAAAAATTAAACTTGGAAAACAGCTAACATTAATACCCTGGGAGAGAGAAGGATAGGTATTTCATTCATGAAACAAGAAGAGGTTGCTTTTTTTTTTTTTTTAAAGAAGTGGTCCTTTAGAAAACAACAAAAATAGACTTTTGAAAATTAAAAACTAGGGCAGTAAAATGAAGAATTCAACATAAAACTAAAAAGTAAAACAAAGAGACAAAAATGTAGAATATAGGAAGAAAAAAGAGAAAAATCTGAGGATTAGTCTAGGAGAGTGGTTGAGAACTGCTGGTCCAGGAGGACAAACATACAAATAATAAGAGATCTGGACAAAGGAAGCGAAGAGGAGGGAATGTTTAATGAAATAATTGAGAAATGTTCCCAGCATTGAAGAACATACATGCACAGATTGACAGGGCCCACCCAGTGCCCAGCCAATGGATGAAAAGAGAGTCATACCAAGGCACATCATTGTCAGATTTCAGAATGGGGGAATAAAGAGAAGATCCTGCAAGTTTCTGGAAAGAAAAACTAGGCACATATTAAGGATTAAGAACCAGAGTGTCTTCAAACTTCTCAGGAGCAGCAGTGGATCCTGGAGGACAGTGGAGCAAGTCTTCAAGATCCTTAAGGAAGATCATTTCCAAAGTAGAATTCTATAGTCTGGTAGACAATTAATCAAACGTGGGGCCAGAATAAGTATAATTAAATGTGCAGGTAGAATAAAGACACTCAAAAACAGGCCATGGTTTCAAAGCTCTTAGGCTGAGAGGTTACATTTTGTATTAAGAACTGGATAGTGGTCACTGTTGAAGTACCAACTTCTCGTTCACAGAGACACGTGTCAGAGAAGTGTGTAAACTTTGTGATGACTGCTGTTTGGTCCCTTTGCCTCTATTCTCATCTCTCTTCCATCCATGCTCCCTCCACCTGTGACCAGAGTTCTCTCCCCTGAAGACACATCTCTCCAGCCTGCCCCAGTATCCTTAAGATACTAAACACACCTTTTTGTTCTCAATGAGGCTTCCTCTTGTCTCAGACCTACAATTTCTGTCTTGGAGGGGCTTGGGTAGAAATCTGGATGGAGAGTAAGAGGCCAGCCCTGGGGTCTTGTCTTAAAGCTGCATTTAAAAAGTAAGCACTTTCTTAAAACTTGCATTTCCTATCACTTTAAATAAAGTTCTTCAAGACAGTTTTATTTACTCTAAACATAAGGTTAAGAAAATATTACTTGCTCCAATCAAATGTTATTTTTATCATTTTTTTTTGGAGTGGGTAGAGCGTGAGCTTGGAAATCAAACCCACCAGGCACAGTTCAACTCTCAGCTCTGCTGCTGACTCCAATGTCACCCTAACCTCTCAGTTTTCTCATCTGCATAACAGAGGTAATGCTACCCTCTTCGTAGGGCTGTGGTGGGAATGAAATGATCTGTGCCTGTGCCAGCACCTGGTGGCACGCCCATCTCATGGTAAGCGCTGCATCATCAGTAACTGTTAGTAATAGCTGTGAATTTAATTCACAAAGTCCCCTTGCACTGCCTGTTGTGAAGGCTCACGGTATATAAAGCAGAGCTGGGGGGCCACTCTCATGGACATTGGTACTTTGATTTTATAAGCAGTGTCTACAACTGTTTGGAAGAACCAAATGGTGTGTAATTATGATTATCCCTTCTGTCATAAAAAAAATCCTATATAATTTTGTAAATTTGAATGTAGTATTAAATTTTTTTTCTGAGGGAGATTAGCCCTGAGCTGACATCTGTGTCAATGTTCTTCTATTTTGTTTGTGAGCCTCTGCCACAGCATGGCCACTCATGAGTGGTGTAGGTCCATGCCTGGAAACCAAGCCCAGGCCACTGAAGTGGGTTACACCGAACTAAACTACTAGGCCATTGGGGCTGGCCCTGTAATATTGATTTGAGTTGCCTGTTATTATCAGTTATAAAGATTTTCCAAGTTATAAAGTTAACCAAGGATGAACTGGTCGCTTCAGTGGCATGGGGGCTCATCACTGTGCCAGGGGTGGCTCCAGGATGGGGCAGAGGACCACTTGGCTGGAATGTTGCAGAGGACGTTGAAGGACCAGCGATGGTTTGTGTTGGTGACTTTAAGTTTTCTGAGGTTCCAAATGTGCCTCACAGGGCTCTAAGCAGCCTGGCAATTTATCATTTTTGCTTTGAGTTTCTTCGGTCTTACAGACTACCCATCAAGTAATTGAGAATTGATAAATAAGCATTAGAAGCAAGCCCCCTGTTGACCAACTTTCAGGTTTCCCTTGGTGAGTTTTCTTGAAACTCAGTTCCTGTGTATAATTTTATTCATCCAGCCCTGGGGAAAGACCTCTCCCCTGAACTTGGAGGAGGATAGCAGACACTTCCTAAACTCAACCCTAGGGCTGCAAAGTCAGGGCGAGGAGGCAACAGTGCTCCTTGTAGATAGGAGCCAGCAGTCACAGAGCTAACACGCCAAACCTACAAAACTAATAAAACTTCCATGTAAATAGGAAGGAGAAGGACAAATGGCTGCCAGGCCTGTGCATTTACTGACTCAACGCCAATCCCAGGCCACAGAGCTCTGTACACTAGATGCTTCGGTTGGACTGCTCGAGTATTGACATAGTCTTGTAAACTGAGATCCTTCAAAAGGGTAAAAAGAAAAAATAAATTTAGAGAAACGTTTGCATAGAGGTTTCCCTTGGGTTCCAGCTGCCCGACTGAATTACCATCAAACCATCGCCCTGGAATAGGGTCATGAGGGTTGGTTTTCCTGGCCTCACACAATGAACACAGTCAATATGGATGCTGCCTGCTTTTCATTTGGAAGAAATTTACATTTGATCCTGCCCTCACCCCACAAACTTCTACCCTCGTATCTGCTTGACTCTATCATTCTTAGGCCCATATATTTGCAAAAATGCTTCCACTGTTCTTTTCCCTGGTGACTGGCCTATAAAATTTCTCTCCCTCCATCTTCTTTCCATCCCAAGCAAAACTCACATTCTTGAGTTCAGACTGGCATCAATAAGGAGTTTGGAGGGAAAAAGCCGAGTGTACTAATTCATACCAAAAAGCAAATGTCTGATAAATCCTTGGAGCAGTCCTAAAACTTTTATGAATTCGAGTATCCCAGTTATACAGTTTCAGGTTGGCACTTCATTCACTAAGACCAAGGGCACGAAAGAAGTTTTTACATCATTAGTGCTACCTCCCTTCCCTGGGCTCCTTGATCCGATAGTAAGGAAACAGCATCTGGGAATAGCAGATGATACCGCTAGTCTCCAAATATTCAGAGATCCACAGTCAGTATAGACGAGACTCATGGGAGCCTCTGTGGACATGCAAGAGACTGCAACCCAACACAGGGTCCTCACATTCTCAGTCCCTGTCCTGGGGCCTCCTGAGATAGGGATTCCCAGGGATGGGCCTCCCACCCCAACTCATTCTGCATTCTCCTCTCCTCCCTACCCTCAAAGCCCAAGGAGGAGCTTCTTTTCGTCCTCTGGGAGTGTGGGGAAAAGGAGCACCTCTTGATGATGGAGTTTTGACATTTGACTCATAAATGTTAAAACCTGTCAAAGGCTTGTGATGTGTTGCTACTGTTCTAAATGCTTTAATTCATTCATTCAACAGGAAGGTATTAAGTGCTCCCTATGTGCCAATCACTTCAAAATACTATTTAGTCATTCATTCATCCAACATTTGACCTCTTATATACCAAATATTGTTTTAAATGCTATTCATTCATTCAGCAAGTGTTTACCAAGAGACTCCTGTGCACTGGGCACTGATCTAGGCTCTGTAGCAGTGAGCCAGGCAGAGCCTCCACCGCTATAGAGATGAGAGTCTACTGAGTTGCCAGGCAATGCGCAAATAGACAAACAAGAACACACGTGTATATCAGAGGGTGTTAAGTCCTACTGAGAAAAAGAAAGCAATTGAGGGCACAGATGGTGCATGTGGTAGATACTGCTCTATTTAACCCTCATTGATGAGATGGCATTTGGGCAGAGACCTGAAGGAAATGATCGAGCAAGCTATGATAAAACCAGTCAGAGGAAACAACATACAGATACCCTGAGACATAAGCATGTGTCTCATACCTGAGCAAAACCACGGAAGGCAGGAGTGGGGTGAACAAGAGGGAGGATGGTGCGTAGGGTCAGAAGGAGCTGGCAGAGAGACTGCACAGGGCCTCCCAGGGCTCTGGGAGGAATAGGCTGTTACTCTGAGTTGGACGGAGAACACACTAGAGAGCTTTGGCTGTAGGAATGACTTGTTTTAAAAGCATCCTCCGGCTGCTCTGCTGAAAATAGACTGTAAGACATCAGGGTGAAAATCAGCAGACCAATTCAATGGCTAGTGCAATAATCCAGGCTAGAGGGATGGAGACTCTGCAGTAATAGCAGCAGAGGTGGTGAGAATTGGTCAATAACTGGTTATATTTTGAAGGTAGAGTCCACAGGCTTTGCAGATGGATTGGATGCGGTACGTGAGAGGAAGAGGGAAGTGAAAGATGATTCCAAGGATTTTGTCCTGAGCAGCTACAAGGATAGAGTTGACAGGTATTGAGATGGGGGAAATTGCTGGAAGAGCTATTTAGGGAAAGGGGCGAGATAGGGAGTTTGGTTTCAGATACCATGAAGTTTGAGATGCTCATGACCTGTCTAAGGAAAGAACTTGAGCTGGCATCTGGGTGTTAGTCTGCAGTTCAAGGGAGGAGTCTAGGCTAGGAATATAAAAGTGGACAGAGATGGCATTTCAAGTCACAGACCAGATGGATGAACTGAGGGTGAGCATGGTTAGGGGAGAAGTCCCAGCATGGAGCTCTGGGGCATGCCACTGTCCAAAAAACGAGGAGGAATCCAGAACAGAGATAAAGAGGTGGCTAGTGAGATAGGAGGAGAACCAGAATAAACCGTTACACTGGAAGCCAAGCAAAGAAATGATCAAGAAAGAGGGAACAGTCAGCTATGTCCAGTGCTGTGGACAGGTCAAATAAGATGAAGCCTGATGAATTTCCACTGGGAAATTGCCAGTAGTCCTAAGCAGAGCTGTTCAGAGGAGTGATGAGGACAGAAGCCTGATTAGAGCATGTCAGGAACAACAGTATTTATGTGTTTAATTTCCGAGGTGAGCTCTATTATTATTTCTGTTTTACGGATGACAGAACCGAGGCACAGAGAGGGTTGGACCCAGCTGGGACTGGAAGCCAGACCGTTGGCTCCAGTGGACATGCCCTTTGTCTCTACTCTGTGGGCTTCTAACCTGAAACTCGCGGATGGCAGTGGAGAGGGGAGAGAAGCCCGCTGGCATCTGAGGACAACAATCTCTAGGTAAAGGGGGCAATGGAAGGAAGAAGAGGGAATGTGATTTCGCCCCCCTCAACTCCATCTTTGCTTTCGGAGAGGAATGCTGCCTAAGACAGCCACAGGGGCTGGACAGGAAAAGGTACCCTTTGCTTTTTCAATGGAATTTTATATTTCTAGAAATTAATTCAGAATCTTTAATACGTGCTAAATGTTCTTCCAGGAAAGATGTGACGTTAAATTGTCATTGATAATGACAAGGACAATGGGTAAGGTTTGGTGCTTACGTAGAAGTGTCTTGCTGTGAACTCTGCATTCACCAAACTTTATCCATGAACCTACTGCAGTCTCCGGGTGATGAGCAGCAGCAAACTCCCATAATTGGTTTTGTTTTGTTTTCACTAGATGAACTTTCCTGTTAGCTATGTTTCCAAGCCCGTGAACAGAATTCAGGGGCCTCTGAGAAAGACCTGGCTTGGAGGATGGAGCGGGGAGTGCAGGTGACTGAAGACCAGGCTTGCTGGAAGGTCAGTGTCCCGCAGTGACCTTGTGGTCCTTCCTGGGGTGGAGCAGAGGGTGAGGGGACAGAGGAAAATACTCCACTCTTCTTCCTGTTGCTCCAACTTCATAGCCTTTTTCCTTAGGACCTGGCAGGATGTTCTCCAGCAGTTACCCTCTAAACCCTTAGCCGTGGACACTCAGTTGTCATTTACTTGGTGATGGTGGGTGGTGCGTGTGATGGCAATCTGGATTCTTATCCTTATCGAAAGGAAGACAATTAGGTCACTGATAGGGACACCTACAGGAGACACTGCAAGGCAGTTGGGAGAGCCCCAAAGACATGCGTCCCCGTTGTGCAGGTCTTCACGAGGCTGGTCTTTGCAGCCTCTCAGATGGCGGGCTGGACTCCTGACTGAAGTATACAATAACGTCAGTGAGCCCCCCGTTCTCCTGCTCATTTGGGAGGGGTCTCACCTGGCTCCTTTGGAACCAGGGTAAGGCAGGACCACCTGGCAGACAGGTGACCATTCACACTTTCCAGGCTTGGGAGAGAGAAATCAGCTAGACGGAGACCCTGGGCCCCCGGATCTCGTGAGCTGACATCCTGGGCTCAGTGAGTTCTCTTTGGTATTGAGCTTCCAGTCTGAGCATTTTGAGCAGTTTCAAAAGGATTTCCCGGTGGTTACAAGGGTATTCTCTTTATAGCTATTTATTCAAGAGTAATCATTTTTCTCTATGTGTATTACACACACGTGTGCACGTGCACACACATACACGCACACACAATTAAAGTATTTCTCCTTCCCACTTTTCTTGTTTCCTTCAAAAGAAAACTTCCCTGAAAGGGGCCACAGTTTTCAAAATGAATTATTCAAAGCTGAATGCACAGACCATCCTTGCAGAGGTCAAAGTTGGTATAAAACCGGGAGCTTAATTTTAGCCAGTAGAGCACTTCTGCCAAGCTTTCTCTTCCTTGTTCTTATCTGCAAATCCAAAATATCATCACTGTCCTAAGGAGGGTCTCAATCTCCCCTCCCAAGCATCCCAAAGCAGAGCAATTTAGTATGCCTCATGCACATGAAAGAATCATGGTTATTCTGCTAATCTGGTGGACATGACACTTAACCCACAAGTTCATCCCCTCCATTGACAGAGAAAGAAGCCAAGGCTCAGAGAAGTAGCATGACTTGCTCTCAATCACATAACTACTTTTAGGAAAAACCAGCTCTCCTCACTGTGAGATATTTACTCTTGCCTCCATGACCCCCATGTAATGCCTAACTGTTCCTATGTGTTAATTCAAGTGATGCATTAATGGAAGGGCAAGAAGTTCAAGCCACCAGCATCAAAGGGATGAGAGTTGACGTGAACATCCAGGAAATTTGATATGCCTGGACTCATTTGAAGGTGTAGTTTCTGGGGGCTGAGAGAACTGAAGAGCTTGTTTAGACTATTAAGAAAATGAGAATCTAGGGGCTGGCCCAGTGGCCGAGTGGTTAAGTTCGCGTGCTCCACTGTTGCGGCCCAGGGTTTCACCGGTTCGAATCCTGGGCACGGACATGGCACTGCTCATCAAGCCATGCTGAGACGGCATCCCACATGCCACAACTAGGAGGACCCACAACTAAGAATATACAACTATGTACCCAGGGGCTTTGGGGAGAAAAAGGAAAAACTAAAATCTTTAAAAAAGGAAATGTGAATCTAATCTTTACCTGCAACAAGCAGGATTGGGAGCCAGTGGGCAGAGCACAAGGGGAGGCACCATGGCCTGTTTCAGGATGACTCCTCCCTGACAAAATGATGCTCAGAGAGAAAGCTGCTTGAAGGAAGGAATGTGTTCCAGCTATCTAAAATTCCTTGATTATTTCTTCTAAAAGATACTCATTCTATGGTAGATTATAAATATTTGGAACTCATGACTTAAATATTTGTTGCTTATGCCATGCCCAGTGTATCGTAGGCCTTCAAGTTTTTGTTGAATGAGTGCAGATGATTCATGCTAAACTAATATACCGATGATACATTTAAATTTTTAAAAAAAACCTTTTTCTGATGTATTAAGCTAAAGTTAATATGATAAACTATAACAGGAATAAAATGTATAGGCATTTACTCAGTTTCCAAAAAATCAACAGGAACAAGATGAAAGATATTTGTTTCAACAGCAGTTTGAATGAATAAGACATGGGAGCTTTTTACAGCTCAGAAGAACCAAATGTGTGACGCACATACTAAAGAGTTGATGCAATAATGAACTGTTTTAATGGTAAGACAGTTTCTAGATCAAGACTGGACATTATGACACTGTGCTCTTGGGTGATTAAACCCTATCTGAAGTATTGGAGTTGATAATTAGGTGTCACTTAATTAGGTGTCATCTTAAGAGAGGCACTGACAAACTAGACCGTGTTCAGAGGATGGGGGTGGGGTGGCAAATGTCTAAATGCCATGACATATTATGCCTTGAAAGAACTCAGAGTGTTTAGCTAGAAGAAACAACCAAAAGTGACACCAAGATTGATTATATGATGCATTGAATTTCATCAGAATGTTATGACTATGAAGCAACATCCATAATGTGGCACGGAAGTGCCTGGGGTAGTCAAAGGTGCTACCCTCAGCATGGGAATCCCTGCTCCCATCACCCAAAAAGGCTTTAGGGTATAAATTAGAACTCTCTCCAAACCATCGCTCTCCATAAACAACGGGTTGAAATTATCCTTACCCACAAATAATGATTCTACATATTTTTTTTGCCCAAATAATCATGGTCCTATCAGAGATGTTAGATAATTCCACCAGTGGATGTTTTCTGTGGCTTCAAATCATTAATGAGTTTTGACTGCAATGAAAGCAATAAATAAATGCTCCTTGTCTTTTGACAGTGACAATGATATCCACTCACAGAGCTGCTTTTTCTCTTTGGGTATAGGTTTTTAATTATGTATGAATTCACCAAACCACATTTCATTCAATTCATATATTCCTACCTGTTTTTAAGGGCCTTTATCAAATACTTTATCTATGAATTCCCCTTACCTGCTAGGATACTAACACCATGAAAAAATAATGAAGTTAGTATTGCATGACTTGCTTTTGTGGACTCTCAGATCCTTATTTTCTGAGAAGCTTCAATTCTTCTGTTTAATATTCAATTTTAGAATTTTGCCAGGAAATAACAATCATCCCATTTCCACTTTTGAAATTCACCTTTTTGAAATTTGGGAGATCTTGTTCCCCACAATGTCTCTAAGATTATGACAAGGGTTTTCTGGGATCCACCCTAAGTTCTTTCTGGACTGGTGAGAACACATCTGGATGGGGGAAGACAGATTAACGTGGAAGAGGCAGCTTCGTGGAGCAGATGGCGGTGGCCACCCGGGGCACCATGCCAGCAGGATTCTTACACCTTGGCCAGGCTCTGCAGGAAGTCATGCCGTCATCAATGCATCATTGGTCCAAAGGGAAGAGTGGCAGTGTGGGGACCCAGTATTTATGATCTAGAACTAGATGTTTTCTTCCTATTTCTTTACCATCCTGAGCTTTATTTTCCTTCTCAGCATCTTTGTTTTACTCCTTCCATTTGAAGACTCTTCACATTAAGGGATAAAACTGAAGAAAAATCGGAGGTGGTAGTTGTGTGGTTTATTAGTTGTGAGACTTTGGACAAGTTGCTTAACCTTATTTTGCAGGTTCAATTTGATTCTTTCTTAGACTGAATTTAGCCAGCCCTGGTGGTCTAGTGGTTGAGATTCCATGCTCTCACCTCTGTGGTCTGGGTTCATTTCCCCATCAGGGAACCACACCACCCATGTCAATTGTTGTACTGTGGTGGCTGTGTGTTGCTGTGATGCTGAAAGCTGTGCCCCTGGGATTTCAAATACCAGCAGGACCACCCACAGTGGACAGGTCTCAGCAGAGCTTCCAGACTAAGACAGACTAGGAAGAAGGATCTGGCCACCCCCTTCTGAAAAATTTGGCCACGAAAACCCTGGGAATAGCAGTGGAGCACCATCTGATGAAGCGCCGGAAGGTGGAAAGACCCACCTTCAGAGGAAAGATCCACGGGCAGAGCTCCCCTCTGCTGTACACAGGGTTGCTAGGAGTTGGAATCGACTCAAAGGCACTAACAACAAAAGACATAAATCTATGTAGTTGTGACTGTCTATACCATCTTGGACTCCTTAAGTTCTCTTTCTGTCCATGGATCCACCAAATGCACTTATTACTCTTTTTTTTTCCCCATAGCTTATTTTATTTCCAGTTTTATTAAGATATAATTGACATATAACATTGTATTATTTTAAGGTGTACAACATGATGATTTGATATATGTATATATTGCAAAAAGACTACCACAATAAGTTTAGTTGACATCAATCACCTCACGTAGATAAATGTTGGCAGCAATGTGGAGAAAAAGGAACCCTTCTGCACTCTTGGTAGGGAAAGTAAATTGAAAAAGCCACTATGGAAAACACTGTGAAGTTCCTCGTACGATTAAAAATAGAACTACCATAGGATCCAGCAACCTCAGTTCTGGGTATATATCCAAAGGAAATGAAATCAGTATCCCAAAGAGCTATCTGATCCCCATGTTCATTGCAGCATTATTCACAATAGCCAAGACGTGGAAACAACCTAAGTGTCCACTGATGGGTAAATGGATACTCTTTCTTTTTAATTTTTAAGATTCCTTCCTTTAAAAATCTCTCCAGACTCACTTACTCACATAATCCTCTGTAGCCTACTCTACTTCAGATCAGATTCTTGCTCCCACCTCACCCCTTGGACTGGAAACCTTGGGTTGTCCTGTGGTTTCCCGGACGTCTTTTGCCAGGACCATGGTTGGGAGTTCCCTGTGCTCTCTGCCCATGGTCTCAGGCCAACCCCTGTTCACTCCTGTCCTTCCCTTTCCTGACTCCCCCACCCAGGCTGGACAGCACAACTTCCTAGAGTGGTAAGGTCAGAGAGTGACATTCAACTTGCAATCACGCAAATGAGGGTGCTTAAAAACCTGTAAAACCTCTAAATGGCTCCATCATTACAAAATATTCTCAGTCCTAAAATGCAATATATTTTAAGACAGTATAAATTCAAAAAACGTTTTCAGGGAAAAAAAATAATAAAAGTGCACTTGGATTTACAAGACATTGGATTTCGGAAACATTAAAATGTTAAAATAAAGGGTGTCTTATTATTGATGCCCGCCTGCCACTTCCGTGTGTAACTGCTTGTTGAACAGCCTGGACGTGGTAGGGTGAAATCAGGAAATAGCTCTGTGTTTCTCCCACCACAGCCACCCTCAAGCCCATTCGGTCAGCTGCCCTTCCCCACACCTCAGTGTCATCTTGAGCAGCTGTTGCAGTGCTCCAGTCACTTCCAAGTATTAGAAAGTCCAGTATAATCCTAATCAGAACTTCACCCCTTCATCCAACAGAAGCTTCTCCTCTCTCCCATCCAGCAGCTCAGCTCAGGTCAGACCTGCTCCTTCTTCCTACCCCTCCCCTAGTCTCTCCGCTACTTCCTGTTCCCTCAGGGCCGGGGCCAGGCCAGGGGCAGGGAAAGGGGCCTGTGGTTCTGTACTTTTCTCTGAGCTGTGTAATGCTCCCTTTCATTGCTGATGTACACATATTGGAAAGTTCCTATGGGATCCTTTTGTCGGTTTGTTATGTACACCTCTCCACCGCTATTGCTCCCTCTTTCACCTCCCTGCACATACTCTCTCAGATGCTTGTGGATTCTGCACCAGGATGCCACTCCCCAGCAGGGCCATGCACTTTTAATGGCCTCGTACGATGCCCCTCGACTCTTCCTCTCTGCAGTTTGCTGCTGGGATCCCTTCACCCAAGCAGGCAGCCCTCTTGGCTGTGGCCCTTGCCAAACTGGGGAATTGAGGGCATTCCTACCACTGCCCTCTCTCCTCTCCCAACCGTGAGCGGGAGCATCAGCCGGTCCCCTACCTTCAGGCTGCTTCAGTGGAGTCAGGCCCCAGTCTCATGACCAGTAAACCCAAGGGCTGAATTTCAAGTTCTCTCAGGAGCCTTCCTGTGCCCGTCCAGCCACAGCATGGGGAAGCCTCGAGAGTTTGGGGAGATCAGCTAGGGCTTGGCCAGTGAGTGAAGTGTCAGCCACCACTTCCTAAAAATAACTCTAATCTCCACCAGTGGTTCTCTAGAGTCCTTCCTCACTTGTCCTGGGTGGTGGTGAGGAAGCCTGGGTGCCTGGGTTTGAATTCTGACTTTGTCCCTTACCAGCTGTCTGACTTTGAGCAAGCTGCTTTAATTTTATGCACTTCCATTTCCCCACCTGTAACATAGGGATGAAAATAGTACTGGTTGTTGTGATAATCAAACAAGTTCAAACATGAGTGTGTAGAACAGAGTCTAGCACCTGATGGAGTTTGAATCGCAAGACGTTGTGCTGCCCTTACTGTTTCTCGAGCTTCAGCTCCTCCTGGCCTTTAACTTCTCTTCCGGGTTCAGGCTACTCGTTTGCACATCCCTCTGGATGTGGTCTCCTTCTAGCTTATGTTCATGTCCTTCTAGAGCCCAGCTCAACAGAGTCCACTCTGCAACCACGTAGCTTTCCCTAGAGACCTGCTCTTGTCTTTTGCATCAGCAAATTTGTTATTATTCTGATTTTCAGAGAGCCTCATACCCCATCTTCCCTTTTAGTGTCTCTGCATGGCTACGTTTGAAATGCATACTTCCCCCTCTGAAATCCCCTTTCTAAAAATATAAGGAGCACATCTCATTATGTCCAGTGTTCCCTTCAGAACACTCATATTAAGTTCAGAACAGTAGTCCTTGTGTTGCTTCCTCACTCTCCTGAGAAGTAAATTCAGGAGTAAAAACAAGTCAAAATTTAGCACAATTATATTTCGAGGAGCTCTCCAACTAAAACTGATTTTTCAGTGCTCTCTACCTTTATGACAGTTTCCTAAGTAGTAACTGCAATGGGATATTAACATAATCCTCCTCCAGTATTGAAATTGAAATCTGAGTGAGGCCCCAAAGCTGAGAACTGCCCTAAAGAGAGAGCTGGATCATCTGTGTAGGGCTGGCAAAGGGATGGTCCCAAACTTGTTCTGTCATCCACCTCAATAGTTTAAAAGAGGAGGCTAGGAATTTATTAGGAGGTTGAACCAGCTGGTGGCAAGGATTAGTTTGAAGAGAGTTGGTGGTGTCTGGCATTCCCACCACTCCTGCCCCCACCCCAACCCACCCTGGCTTGGGAGGACGGGAGTGGATATTTCGCCCTCACCTTAAGCAAAGCAAGAGACACTTCAGAAACCACTCAGAGAACTTCACCTGTGTAGCCCAGAATTGCGTGGGTGCAGACTGGCATCTGCCTTCCATCTGTAAAGCTCAAAGAAAAGATTGTGACTGGAGCTGCCTCTCCCAGGGAGCAGGATAAAGAGACAGAGCTTGAGAAGCGAGGGTACCCAAACATAAGGGTGTACCAGGTCTATGGGGTAGGGAAGTGAGTGGCCAGCTGGATACAACTTTGACTTCTTTAAAAGGACTGCAGGTTGGAGATCTCCATGATGTTAAGCGAGGTGTCAAGGGAAGACTCCCAAAGAACCCACGCAAGCGCTACACAGGAGAAAGAATCAGCCTGACCCAGATTGCAAGGATTACAACCAAGTGAGTCCTTTCTGACTCCTTCCCTTTCTCCATTTCTCCAGTTCCAGGGAGGCTGAATGGGGAGGAGGAGTGAAAATAGAGATGAAGTCAACCATGACGCCCTACCCCACCGCCAGCTCCTAATCTTGTATCAGGCCCAATCTGGCGAGTAGAAAGGAGTTTAAATTGCATGACAAATTTGAACTCTGGATTGAACTGGACATTTTTATTATCTGAAAAATGAGGCTATTTGTTAATTCCATAGGCCCTACCTGAGATTTCATCCAGAAGCAAAGACGAAGCATTCGATTTAGCACAGAAAAAATAGTATAATTGCTTTCTGCTTGCACTCTCTTTTGAGTCCAGCTCATTTAATGAACCAGTGACTCAGTAATAAGAAAGCAGAGTCCATATCCTCTGTCTAGATGGTCTGTGGACATACAGGATGATTTGGTTGTGGTGTTGGATGCATGATTTTCACATTAAGAAGTTCCTATACATTAGGAACCCGCCCCCAGATTGATGACCTTTTAGTCTTCTCTCCTAGTTTTGTCCATATGCTTTGGTTGTCAATCATCATGAATAGAAGATGGTACAGGACCAGGGTGAATTCCTCTTGCCATCCTCAGCAAAGAGCTGAGCACTTGGCCATGAGAGGCGTATGAAATATTTGGCAAAAGACGGAACCCAGGGACTGAGAGGGAAGCTTAGCCATCCAAGGCTGGAGACAGGTCCCCGCAGTGGGGAGCTCCCTGTCCACAAGTTCAGCACTGCAAGATGTGGGAGGGTGGGTGGGGGGTCACGAAAGCAAGCAGGTGAGCAAGAGCTTGGGGGCGGGAGCTCCTGTAGAGTCGCAAAGGCTGGAGTAGGTAGAAGGTCAAGGTGGGTGGGGAACTGGGAGGTGGCGGTCTGTGTTGGGAGGAGCTGAGAATGTTATAAGGGCACTGGTGTAGGGTTGCCAGACTTAGCAAATGAAAATACAGGACACCCAGTCCTCTGCTTTATCTGGCCACTCTACTCTAGAGGTTCTGCTGGACCAGGGGAGGGAGGAACACTATCTTTAGCATTTGCTATTGTGGCCCGTAGAGTCACTCCAAATTAAAGAGAGGGAAACAGAGTGGAAATCGGTTGTTCTCCTTGTGCATCTGAGAGAGAGGGAACATTACAAATAACAAGATGCATCAACTATTATCACCAGAAAACGAAGTTAGATGGAAGAAATATTGTGTGCCTTGGGGATGAAATGGACGCGAGAGAGAGCAAATTTATGTTATCTGCTTTAAAGAAATATGGCCTAGATATAAATGACTCTAAGAGAAGTCATATAACAATGTAAAATATGTTAAAAAGTAACAGTCTTTAATTTAATTTTGAGTCAAATAATTGGGTTAAATTTATTCCTTGTGCATCACATAATTTTAACTTTCATTATGCAGAGCTGACTATGCCATTTAAATTGTGAGATTATGTTAGGCACAATGAATTTTAATGGTATTTACTATTTGCTGGATATTCCTAAAAGGCCGAACATCTTGAAAAGTTTGTTCAAGTTATTTCAAACCACTTTCAGAGCCTTGTTAGCAAGCGAGAGCTGAGCTCCCGTCAACAGAGGCTTTTGAAAAACTGACAGACACAAGTGCTGATCTGCTCGCAGTATCAGGAGCGCTATTTTCATACCAACAAATTCATTTGCAAGGGAGGTTCTTGCTGCCACTTAAAGGGCCCCCATCGCGGGCACCTCCCAGCTGTAGTCCTGTGATGCTGGGCAGCACCAGACAGGTGCTTAGAACAAAATAAATCTTCCTCCACCTCCCCGGTTTTTGAAGGGCTAAGCCTCTGGGTGATTGAACACCAAGTGCCCCACTTACTTCCACCACTCCAGCCCCTCTTAGATGAGCCGTCAGCATCCTGAGAAATGATGCTGAACATACTCTAGGATAACAGGTACCAGGGCATCGATGAAGAAATCAAGAAATTTCAGAATGCAAATACCTGTGCTGCTGGAGTTAAGGAGAGAGCTGACATATCTTGCGGATCTGAAGGGGAGCCCAAAGCCCAGATGGGTGAAGTCATTTGCTCAAGATCCACTAGACAGTGCCAAGGAGGTGTTCCTGAGACCCGGACTGGAAAAGTTACCTTTTTATTTGGTATATTCTTAACATCTAGTTGCAAAGTCCAGGTTTGTTTTTTATTGGGTTTTCTTAAACTGAAGTGCACCTATATTTGTGTTGCCTTCAGCACCTTAAATTATAAGTTTCTGCATGAAAAATAGTGTGGTTTCTCTAGAAATTTCTCTGACAGGAAGTCTAAAACTGTTAGTTCTTCACAATCCCAAAGCCGTCATTGTGAGAACCAAGGTAGGTCTCTCTGCTGATGTGCTATTCCTGAGTTTGGACTTCTAACATGACCCAGCGCTCTTTCCTTCTGTTCAGATACCGAACATCCTGAAAACAGAGCTGCGTTCTGCCCACTGTAGTTCCCACGATGGCCTCAGCGCAAAGTGCCAGCTGTGTGAGCTGGTGACCAGGAGCAGGGTCTCTGCCTAGAGAGGTCTACACCTGAGGAAGTGATGGATGGGAAACTGAGTGGAGATCAACGGAAGAGCAAGAACTATCTCTGTGATTACAATTGAAGATGAATTGGCCTTGTTGAACTGTAGAGGTTGGGACCAAAGTATGAAAGAAGAGGACTTATAATTGGGCACTTGCCTCTGGGAGGGAAAAAGGAGATCGCAAACCTGAAGCTGTGCCATGGGCTTGGCTTTCTGGGCAGGCGAGCCCCCATGGGCACTAACCGTCTCTCCCCTCCCTGTCCCCACTGTCTCCTGGCTGGTCTTCCTGGCCAGACGCTGGAGGGTGATCTGCTCTTTCATATTGCAGTACATGACTCATTTCTTCCTTGCCTTCTGACTTCCTTTCTTTCATTCCTCATTCTTAACAGTTTTACCAGCTATTTAAAATGCATACTCTTAGAAAATATAATGCAAATGCATGGAAAAGATGGAAACGGTGGGAAAGGAACACAGAGAAAATTGTCTTCCTTCCACCCCTGACTCTTGACAAAAGTTCCCTTCTGAAGGACGCACCACTGATACTAATTTCCAGAGTATACCTTCCCAGAGAAATTATATATATATATCAGCAGAAGTACCTATCTATCCATGTGCGCCATAGATGCAAGCCTGTCATGTGCTTCCTGCAACTTGCTATTTCAGGCAGACTCCTTCTAAAACACCATCCTGCTTAAAATACTTTAATAGATCCCAGTTCTCTGCAGAATAAAGCTCAGTCTCTTCCTGGTCAGAGCATCTTTCACAATCTAACTCCCCAAATGAGCATTGCCTTCCAGTCCGGTGCCCCTCTCCCTCCAGCTCCCTCCTCCTCCTCCTGCCCCACCCAGGTTTCAGCCTCAGTGGATCTCCAGACCTATAAGTCTCACTGCTGTTAGTTCCTTGGTCTAAAGACACTTGCTTTACCTCTTCTGCTTGTCAAAAACATTCCTTTTTTTTTTTTTAAAGATTGGCACCTGAGCTAATATCTGTTGCCAATCTTCTTCTTCTTTTTTTTTCCTTCTTCTTCCCAGTGCCCCCCAGTACATAGTTGTATATTGTAGTTGTAGGTCCTTCTGGTTGTGCTGTGTGGGACGCCACCTCACCATGGCCTGATGAGTGGTGCTAGGTCCGTGCCCAGGATCCAAACCAGCGAAACCCTGGGCTGCTGAAGTGGAGTGTGTGAACTTAACCACTTGGCCACAGGGCCGGCCTCTCATTCGCATCTTTAAAGAATCAATTCCACATGTCACTCTGCTGTGAAGCCTTCTCCAAATTTCTCAGCCACGTTGACTGTTCCCCTTCTCTAAGGACCCTCCCTGTCAAGTTCTGTATCCATCAGTGGGTAGTTCATTTATTCTCTGAACACCCTTGAAATGCCAAATGCTGTGCTAAGGGCAAGAGAGACCACAAGAAACAACACAGTCTCTGCCCTCAAGGAACCTAGCAGTGAAAAGCGACACACTATGATAGCAGTGTGTGATGAATACAAGGTGCTGAGATATGTAGAAAAGGGGCCCTTCGTGCATACTGGGCTGGGACTAGTTGGGGAGGTTCCTAGGGGAGGCAGAACCTAAGCCAATGCCTAAAGTTCTAGAAGGATGAGCCACGCGAGGAGTTGTGGAGAATGGGGAAGAGTCGAAATGTCCCTGAGGAGCCATGTCGCACCAAGAGAAAGGCAAGTGCAAAAGTTAAGGAGCACCAGATTTCATGTGACATCAAAGCTCTCAATCAATATGGCAGGAGGCTAGAGCTGTGAGGGCAAAGTCAGGTAACCAATGGAAGACAAAGTCTTGGGTAAATGATAAAGTACTCTTCAAACAACTGGTGTAGGAGTAAGTGACTCATCAACTCTGGCAATTGCAGATTCATAATCTTTGACTTCCAATTTGCAGCAGCCTCTGAAGATTTACAGAGGATTGGAGGAAGGGCAAAGATTGTCACTCAACATGATGGCCTTTGAGTACTTAAATTATAGATATTGACAAGGTGCTGCCGGGAAATTTTGAAGGTTAGCATTTTGGTGAATTGCTCTGTAAAACCACGTACATATTAATAATGCTAAGAGCGGTAGGGATTAGCCTCTTTTGAGGTCTTACTCTGCTTCTGACACTATTGTAAGTGCTGTATGTATTAGAATCTATTTAATCCCAACTACTTAAAGCATGGGTATACTATTACTATTCCCATTTTATAGATGAGGAAACTGAGATACTGAGAGGTTAAGAGGCTTTCCCGATGTCGCAGAACTTGTTCATGGTGGAGCCAGAATTGAAATCCTAGCAGTCTGGTCAGAGCCCATGTTCCTAACCACTAGACACCACTGCCTCTCCCCAGCTGCAGCTGGCGGGTGTTTGGACGAGCCTGCTGCCAAGCCTGGTGACCCAAGCCCGTTCCAGAAAATGAGTCCTGGAATAAAGGACAGATCGACAGTAGGTGGAGTGTGCATGGCCTGCCCTTGGCATCCTGAAGCAGCCACTGTCTGAAAATAACAATTTGGGGAGTTCAATTAACAGCACACTTGCAGGAACACCAAGAACAAGAGGAACTCCATGGGTGAATGACTTGGGGACAAAAATCAGAATTGAGGGGCCTTGGTTGCCATCTTTCAAGCTGCCATGGACAGCAACAGGCAGAGCTGAATGTGCCCCGTTTTGGCAGGAGAGTGGTCAAGATTAATTACCCAGATGGATCGCTTTGCTCAGAAAAAGCCAGCAGATGGTTTGATGTAGTGACTTCTGCAACCATAAAACCAGGAGATGTATAGCTATCTCTGTGCTAAATGGGGCCTTGAAGAGATTAACCTCACGTATAAAGTGAAAATGATATGCATGAGTTTTACCAGGTAGGGGAAACAACTCGTGATCCTTGCAAATAATCATTTCATGCCAAGGATGCTGGATTCAAATGTCAAACTATGGAAAAGCTTTCTTGAAAGACAGCCTATGGGACTGTGGGAGAAGTGCTGGATTCTGATAGGCAGAAGATTAGAATTTTATGTCAACGCCTTGCAAAGATCCCTGAATACATAAGCTTTAAGGAAAGGGGGGTAGGTTGGAAGTTCTGTTTATTTTATAGCCAAGATATATCTTCAAAGTGAATGTGTGTCAACGCCATCAACCCAGCTGGGAGCTTTGTGACCTCCACCCACTCCCAGGGGAAGGTGAGAGTGAGGCCAGTTGGGGGTTGCAGGCTGGGCTGTGGTGTCTGGGTTGGCGCATCTTACTGCCTCATCAGCCTTACTCGCTGGTCCTACACTGGGCTGCATTTCTGCCAGCCGCACGCGGCATTTCTAAGGTGAAGAAAGATGTTCAAGTCACAGCTCTGCTGCTGCCTAATGGTATGATGTTGGGTGAGTCAACATCTCTGAGCCTCAGTTTATTTGTTGATGAAATGGGATAACAATCCCCCAGAGATGTTGCAAGGATTGAGATAGTGATATGAAAAAGCTGCAGTCACCCTGACATGCTAGCTGTCGTCGTTAGCAGGATTTGAGGCGTAATTCACCTGATATCCTCCTTCTACTGCTGGTCCTTCACACACCGCTTTGTTTCATTTGTTTTTACCACATTTTATTGCACTAAATTAGATATACCGTAAAATTTACCATGGTAACCATTTTTAAGTATACAGTTCAGGGGCATGAAATACACTCACAATGTTGTACACCCATCACCACTATTCATTTCTAGAACTTTTCCATCATCTCAAATTGAGATTCTATACCCACTAAATAATAACTCCCCTCCCTTTCTTCCCTCCCCTAAGCCTCTGGTAACCTCTTTTCTATTTTCTGTCTGTATGAATTTACCTCTTCTGGATATTTCATGTAAGTGGAATCATATGATATGAAACCTTTTATGTTTAGCTTATTTCGCTTAGCATAATGTCTTCAAGGTTGATGCAGCCTTGAAACATGATGCATGTTGCAGCGTGTGTCAGAATTTCCTTCCTTTTAAAGCTGAATAATATTCCATTGTATGTGTATACCATGTTTTGCTTATTATTCACCTGGTGGTTGTTTCCACTTTTTGACAATTGTGAATATTATTCCTATGAACATTCATGTAAAAGTACCTGAGTTCCTGCTTTCAATTCTTTTTTTTTTTTTTAAGGAAATTTGACTTTTTTTTTTTTTTTGAGGAAGATTAGCCCTTAGCTAACATCTGCTGCCAATCCTTCTCTTTTTGCTGAGGAAGATTGGCCCTGACCTAACATCTGTGAACATCTTTTCTATTTTATATGTGGGACATCTGCCACAGCATGGCTTGATGAGTGGTGCATAGGTCCACACCCAAGATCTGAACCGGCGAACCCTGGGCCACCAAAGCGGAACATGAGAACTTAACCACTGTGCCACCAGGGTGACCCCTCAATTCTTTTGAGGATATACCTAGGAGTGGAATTTCTGGGTTATATGGTTATTCTATGCTTAACTTTTTCAGAAACTGCCTGTTTCCCACAGCAGCTGTACCATTTTGCATTTCCATCAGCAATGTACAAGAGTTCCAATTTCTCCACATCCTCACCAACACTTGTTATTTTCCGTTTTTTTAATAGTAGCCATCCTAAGAGGTGGAAATGGTAACCTCTTTTGCTTTGAAGGGTATCAGTTACATCTCCACGGCATGAGAAACCCTAGAGTAGATACGGTTGTTTGCCTATCACTGGAACTCTGGCATGTCGGGGAGGGTTTTGGGTACCAGGAGTCCTTTCTGCAAGAGTTTTTACCCAAAACAAAATGGTTTTCCAGGGACGAACTGGGAGAAGGACTTGGGGCTGTAATCAGTTGACAATTCTGTCCGTTTGTTCATTTATTCATCCACTCATTCATTCATCCCACAAATATTTATTGAATGCCAATTTGGGTTGTAGGGAACAGGGAGGAACTGTGCTACATGCTGTGGCAAGTAGATCTCAGCATCCACAAAACGGAGAATTGGAAAAGACCTTAAGAATCATCTTGACCAAACACCTGCCCCATTCAGGAATGTTCCCTGAAACTAGAGAGCTAGGATAGGGCTCAGGTTTCCAAGGCAGTGATTGACCAGGAATGATGTAGTCCAAGCTGTGAGATGAAACTCCTCTAACTTGCCGGAGAATGAGTTTAAAACAAGGGCAAGCATCTGTAGGAAGCTCTCTTTTTTTCCAGCTCACTAGACAGTCCGGTCACTTGATCAGCTGGTGAGATCTGGACACAGTAAAACAAGTGTCAAGCAAACATGATTAGATAAGCCCTGAGTACTCACACAGTCCCTGCATTGTGATAACCTCCCACAGGAATGTCACGGACAGGCTGTGTGTGGTGGGAGATACCACTGACTTGGAATTTGAGAGCCAGGCAGGAGTGTATTTGATTTCAATCTGGGAAAATTCCAGAGCACTGAATTTAGAGGATTTATGAACACCATCATATCCATACAATTGGATTTCATCAACAAACACAGACGTTTTCTAGCTCATATTGGGACATTTCAACTATATTAAAAGGCAAAGAGAAAGAGATGGAAACAGTGGTTAGGATGCAATTCACAGATACAGTTTCCATATATACGTTTATTTTACTCTGGTTACACTCAAGCCTCAGGAGTCCACAAATAAACTGGACTCACAGACAGCGTCATTTCTTCAAGTCACGTTCTCTCTGTATCCTGTACGCCCTCCAAAGCCACACAAAGGAGCAGGACTGTCCTCATCTGCATCCCTCAGGCAGAGAGCAGAATTTTCCCAGATCCGGGTGAAGATTTGCAGGAAAAGCTTCCCAATCTTTGTGAACATCATCACAGTCCAAGACGATGGCTGAAAAATTAGACTAAATACTATTACACTAAACTTTCCATTAGTTGGATGTCATTCGATTTTCATTCCATCTATATTCTTGGTGATCTTCTGCATTTAATATTTTACTGCCATTTTTATGTACATAGAAGTACTTCACAGAAGTAATTAATATAAGTATTTGTAAGGTCTTTCCATGTAGGACAATTAGTTTCAGAACATTCTGTTGGGTGCTGCAAGGCCCTTAGTTGTGTCTAGATTCCTGTGCTTATATAGCAGGATGCAGGATCTTAAAAGGAAGCAGAAGGCCAGCCCCAGTGGCCTAGTGGTTAAAGATCAACATGCTCCACTTTGGCAGCTTGGCTTCGTTCCTGGGCTGGAACTACACCACTCTGTCTGTCAGTGGCCATGCTGGCAAGTCTTCCCCAGCAAAAAAAAAAAAAAAGGGAAGCAGACAGGCAGACAGCTGAAGACTAATGATTCCCCTGCAACTTGGGTAAGTGAAGAGGATTCAATTGGTGCTTGAGCATCCTCGCTCCCTATCTGCCCCTGACTGCTTTCTATTCCTCACTCTGGGCCCTAATGGGAAGCTCTTCCCAGCTCTGCCCTCTCCTCTTCTTGCCCGTGACTCAGCAACCTGGAGCTGCCCTTCCATGTTCTCCACCTGGCTTCCTGCTGCAACCCCAGCAAACATCTGCATATTCAACCCACCCAGTTAGCCTGGACCTGTCTCAGAGTAATTCCCCCACAGTGGCGAGGCAAGGAGAACCTAAAATCCTGCAACATAGTTTAGGAGGATTTGTACCACCACAGACATTTGAAAAGAAGTAAGGCATCAGTTAAGCTTAAAATCAAATTAAACACGATCCTGCCACACAGCAGCCAGCCAATTGAGATTACAGTCACAAAACCAATTCGGGATTCAGTGCGGTTACTAAAGGAGGTTGTGGAAAAGAGAAGCGATACAAACAACTATCTGAAAGGGATTGTTGAGGGAATTTTTGAAAAACTTTTCCAGTTTTATTGAGATATAATTGACATACAACGTTTTATTAGTTCTAGATGTACAACATACTGGTTTGATGTATGTATATATTATAAAATGATCACCACAATAAGTTGGGTTAACATCCATCACCTCGCATCAATACAATCTTTTTCTTGTGATGAGAACTTTTAGGATCTACTCTCTTAGTACCTTTCAAATACACAACACAGTATTATAAGCTAGAGTCACCATGCTGGACGTTACATCCCAGGACTTGTTTATCTGATAACTGGAAGTTCGTACCTTTTGACCACCTTTGCCCACTTCCCCCACCCACAGCCCCTCATCTCTTTGAAGGAAATTTTCATGGGGGTAGTTTACACAAGGCCACCTTCCAATGGTGGGATTTACTGATTGCAATAGTCTCCAAGATCAGGACTGACAGGAACAGTCTCAGTTGTTCTCTAGACCTGACAGCTTTCAGTCACATGGGGGTGGATGGGGACCAAGTTCCTATGCCATGAGTGAATCAAACTGAAGAGGAACAGGGCCAATTCTGAGAAGGGCTGTGCATGTGTCCTGCTCTCTAGGAGCAACTATTCCTGTCTGGAGGTAAGACGAATACTCAAGAAGCACACAAGGTACAGGGAGGTTGGGGGTGCCCTTTTTACCTGCATAGACACTTCTCCTGATTCCATTACTCGTGCTGCACTGTTGCAGTGCATAGGCCTCTCTGGGCCTGGAAAACCAAGCCTGGTGACCCCGGTACCACCAGTGCACATCCTGGAAGTTCATGGTACACTCAGAGATGAGCGAAGCCTTACAGTGCAATGACTGCAGATTCTAGTTGTTGTTTTCTGTCTGCATAGAACTTGTTGGGGGGGTTCCCCCTAGGTTTGCACTTTCGTGAGCAGGAACCTCTTCTAAGGTCACCCCCTCAGCCGCCATTCATCCTCTTGGGAGGAAGAGAGGAAGTCAGTTGTCTGGTTGATATCCTGGGAGAAGGATCTGGGCCTGCAGGGCTCAGCTCTTCCTGGTTCTTGTTCCAGATCTGCCTACAGGCACAGAGGATCCATCCTGGTGCCCCTGTGCCTGCAGAGGGGCCCGGCCCTGTGGGAAGGCCTGCTGAGCTCTGGTCCATGCAGACATTTCAGAGCAAAGCGTTGGCATAACCCTTGGGCTGCAGATCTGCAGCCACACTGGCTAGCCAGCTTGTTTGTAGTAAAGCTGACACTTGGATCTCCAACTGTTGACTGTCTGTATCTTTCTCTCTATGGATTTTGAATTCAGGTGGAGAACATGGGTGTTATGTATAAGCCCCCACAATTCCCAAATTGCGACAGCCAGAGGAAACTCTTTATCCTAACTGTCCCCCAATTCAACACACGTGTGTGAACACACACACTCACACACACACACACACACACACACACACACACACACTTCCCCCTCCTGTCGTAAAGTTCCCCACCTCCACTCTCTTCCTCTCAAGGTCCCAGGTACCTGACACATCAGGCTGGATTATCTGGCCTGAAGGGGCTCCTGGTTTCCTTCCTCTGAGGGAAACGTGTCCTTGGTGAGATGCCATGATCACGCCCTTGCTCGGATAGTGTGGCTGTGCCTCTTCCATCACATGGACAGATAGATGTCACTGAGACCATCTTCTGTGGGAGACCCAAGAGCTCTCAGAAGCCACCTCCTCTTTGTCAGTCCTGTCCTCAGTTCCATTCAAGATTCTGGGCCATCTCCCTCAACCACGACGCCAGGAGCCCTGCTCTGCCCAGCAGGACTGGCCGGTCATTTACAAAACAGAAGTATTTTCTGGCATAAAACTAACCACCAAGGAAACAAAGCTGCCTTTGACAAGAGGTCAATGTCAGGTCAGATAAGCACAGCCTGGAATTTTCAAGTATCTGCTGTAGCTGGTGCCCCAATCTCATCTCT
This sequence comes from Equus caballus, assembly GCF_041296265.1. Classification (NCBI taxonomy): domain Eukaryota; kingdom Metazoa; phylum Chordata; class Mammalia; order Perissodactyla; family Equidae; genus Equus; species Equus caballus. The sequence goes on along the minus strand of NC_091710.1, from coordinate 33,012,800 downwards.
TTCGTGTGCGAGGCTGGGTACGCTGATGATTTTCTGACAGCTTCCAGAACCCGAGGCTCTGTTAAAGATAGGAGGTGAATGCCGAATGTTTTCCCCGAAGAGGGTGGTGAAGGGAAGTTTACTCCCTGTTAATATGTGGCTCCTGATGCCAGTGACTACACTCCTTCAGCTGCCAGAGCCCAAGGGGGCCCAGAAAAGGGCTCCGACTTAGTTCTCCATGCTCCCCAGCCCTGAGAATTGCTGAGGGCCTTCAGGATATATTTATTGAAGTTCAAATGGAAACTCATTTAACGGGCCCCACAGGGTTACCAGGTGCACTTGTGCATGGATCTAAGTCATCACCCTTGGAGTTGTGCCCAACCAGAGAGGCATATGCAACAGCCCTGGGGTCATGCAGGGGAGCTAAGTGGCAGACCAGCATGTCCCCATAGAGTGGCCTTATGGGGAGGTTTTGCCACAGGCTGGGCTCCATCACCAGTTTCAGAGGTTTGGCCACCTCATTTGTGAGGAGGATAGAGGCCTCTCTTGGGGAAGGACCCACCGTAGCCATGCTCACAGAGGCTGCAGTAATTACAAATGAGAACTAAACCAGCCACTCAGGAGGACAACCAGGGTTGGGACACGTTCTCTCTGGACATTGCTGAGACAGGCATAGTGGACACTCACCCCGCGATGTTCCCAGCTCTGTGATCGACTATCCCTTTATCTGATGGGCATATTCTTTCCTTAGAGATGGATAAGCAACATTTCTAAGTCCCCGTTATTCCTGACTCCTGCAGGGCTGGAGGCAGTCTCTTAGATGATTCGCACCTCTTGCTTTGATCCTCTGTGTGGAAGTTTTACAGTTTAACTCACAGGGTAGCAACCTGAATCCAAATGATTTGGGTGGCTCTGAGGGACTCAGTTCATCCCAGCCTCCAAGTATACTGAGGCTTGCCATCATCCCTACCGGCTCCACTGCTCACCAACCCGTGAACACATCATGTTCTTCTACCGTTGCGTGCATTTACCGATGTTATACCCCGCATCCGGCCACTGCATCCCCTGCAAGTCCCACTTCCTTCAAGAAGCCTTTCCTGACCATCCTCCCCCTTACTGATCTCTGGTCCTCTGAAACTCTACAGTACTTAGAGATAATGGAACATAATTTAGCCCTTAATTGGATATTGGCTAGTATTGATCTCTGTCACTTCCTGTGTGTTCTACTTCACCAACTAGACTCTAAGCCATTTCAGACTACAAAATGTATTTCACATTTCTTCAGCCTCCTCCATCATGTCTAGCACATTGAGAACATTTGGAGGTATCGGATAAAAAGAGGCACATTAAATAATTTTTGCTTCTCCAAATTCCACCATATTTTCTATGCGTCTCAAATCCCCTCCTCCACGAGAGTTTCCCCAACCGTTTGGGTTCACACCGATTTCTTCTGCCCTTCCTGACCACCCTGTATTGTCTGAGCCATGCGTTTTGTCACTCAGTTCTGTTCTGTCACTCAGTTCTGTTCTGTCTAAATGTATCCTCTGCTTTAAGGTTTGAGAGTCCTGTCTGCACAATTGTATTCAGGGTTCGGGCGATGTCAGCTCCAGACTGAGGTGGCACATCAAGGCCTGTATTAGGATCTGACCCACACAAGTCTCAGCCAATGTCCGTTGCTGCTCTGAAGGTTGCCCTCCCCAGCCTCTCTACTCTCACCTATCGAGGAGCAGCCTTCAGCATCAGATAAACCTGGACCTGATTCCCAGAGCTGTCACTTACGAGGTGTCCCTCCAGGCAACACCACGCCTGAGTTCTGTAGGCCTCCATTTCCTCATCTATAATATGGAGAGGCAGAGTAAACCCGTCACACAGAGCTATCGCGACCCTTCAGCGCCATCATCCAACACAAGGCACATAGAACAGAAGAGCAGGGTCTTTTGGAATCAGACCACGTGACCTTGACCAAGAGACTTTATTCCCTAACCTGCAGTTTCCTTGTCTGTATAACAGAGATTGTCGTGGGAACCTCATGGGCTTCTTGTGGGGATGATACCAGATGATATTAGATGCTTATATGTTATTATTATAATTAGTAGTCATAGTTTTTAAAAACTGTTATCACAGTAAGTGGCACATGGAAAGTGCTTAATAACTGTTATCTTCCTCATTTGAGGGGCTTATGATCGCCTTGTTTCTTTCCCAGTTATCACTGTAGGTCCACTGGCCCCTTTTTCCACATATGCCACCCACCCAGCTCAAATCAGGGCTTGCACTCTCATCGACTCTTTTCCCTGTCCACCAAGGCAGTCCTGGGAAAGCAGAGGCTCAGCATCTCCAGCTGCACAGCTTTCTCTCGGCCGCCACCACAAGTTACCCTGTATCTCTAACTCCTTAATCCTACAGAAGAGCTGCGATAAATTCTTACTCGAGGCTGGCATGTAACAATTTGTAGTGTAATAAAATCTGCAAGATTCTTCCCTTAGCAGAAATTTTGACAACAGCTCTTTTCCCAAAGGACAGCGCAGAGGATGCCTATGCTAAGGAAAAATGAGCTCTCCCGGAGAAAATCGCTCTCCACCGCACAGCGTGTCGGAAGATCAGCATTTTCAGGAGCTTGGCTTGGCGTTTCGAATCCTGTGGCCGCCGACTGTTTCGTGTATAGGCCGTCAGCCCATCCTGATTGTGCAGGATGATCCAGGTAATTCCTGGAGAATAGCAACCTTCCACCTTTGGTCCTGCACTAATGCTAGAAGGCTCTCTGACCTCTCAGTCCTTCATCACCTACAGCCGCCACTGGAAGCTACAAAGTCAGGCTCTGCACTCGGAGCCCTGGCCAAGCTGAGACCTTTAGTGCGTTTAACTTCTGAAATTCTTCCTTCGGTTTCTGTCCCTTGTGGTGTATTACTTAGTTACTATCCATACCGCTTGGGTAGTGATTTTTTTTTCCTTTTTTCTCCCCAAAGCCCCCTGGTACACAGTTGTATATTCTTAGTTGTGGGTCCTTCCGGTTGTGGGATGTGAGACACCGCCTCAGCGTGACTCAATGAGCGGTGTCATGTCCGCGCCCAGGATTCGAACCGACGAAACCCTGGGCCGCCTGCAGCAGAGCGCACAAACCTAACCACCCGGCCACGGGGCTGGCACCCTTGGGTAGTGATTTTCACGCAACTAAGCGGGTTCCACAATTCACTCCTGCTTTTCTGTAACGATGAAGAGACCCACTGTATTCCCGCTTAACCACGTTGGCTTAAATTTGCGGACTGCCTCCAGGTGAAGGGAGAGGGTATAAATAGGCAGCGTTGCTATTGTTCATTTTTACTGTGGCTCATTCTGCCCATTTAATGTTTGGATTTCAGAAAATCAGGAGCTTTTAATTGTGTCAAGGGCAGGGCCAGGAAACTGCAAAGGAGCCATGATGATTTAGGGGGAAGAAGCAAGTCCAGATGAACCGAGAGATGGTTCTGGAAACTTCACCATAACTAAGCATAATGTGCTACAAACCCAGAAGGAAGGACTAATGAAGAAAAGCAGCACAAACAATTGAAGCCACGACTAGCTGCTAAAGGAAAGGAGGGATAAAGAGAATGTTAAAATCACTGATAACTCCTAAATGCATTTACACTTGCCTATGAAATGCAGCCATGCCCAGAAGCACATACTAGGTCCTCAGAGTCACAGATGACATTTGTTGCTTCAAGAGGCTCCCTGCTGACCAGTAATATATCACCAACCCAGAACTGGTCTTGGAAGAGGGGTGGATGAGAATGATTCAGGAGGTCTGAAGTAGGAGCCCCATTCTGCATTTTAACAGACACCCCGGGAGGCTCTGATGCCCGTGGTTTACAGACCACTCTTTGAGAAACTCTGGAGTAGATGACTACAGGATTTTTCAGCTGTGTGTATTATACACACAATCTCTAAACATTCGGGTCTTTGTATATCTTACGCATTCATCGCCTGTGTGTACATACGCAGGGAGAGACTATACACCATCTGTCTCTCTGCTCTATGTATGGATTCCACATGTGGCTCATTTATCATAAAACAATTGAATTTTATAAGTTTCAGTAAAATCAAATAAATATAGTGTATGGATTTGAGTATTTTCTTTCCTTACTGAGCCCAGAAAACGAATTTAATTTAGAAAGGATGACGGGAATCGCAAACACAGCCCCAGGTCTCTGAGAATGAAACAGACGTGTCTGTGTGCTCGGCTTCAGAGACCATTTCAAACCAACTTGGGGATCTTGTCGTGGCTATTCTGATGGCTTCTCTTTCTTTCCAGCCTCAAACCTGGGGTTTGACCTCCCAAGTCAGATGCCTTGTGGATGTGCAGGCCCTGGGAGGCTGTGACTGCCCTCCTCAAGTGGAAATGAATTTTTTCTCCTAGTTAATCACTCACCTTCAGGGATGGCAAAGAAGGTTCAGCTCAGGGGCTGATTCAGAGCGTTTTGCAGAAGTTGCCCAAAGGAGTGGGTAGAGAAGGATTTTGAGGCTCTATATGGGCTCCAGATGAAGGAGTGTGACCTAAGTCCCTATGGGGTAGAATTGGATCACTTTTCTGTCACCTATTTGGCAGTCCAGCCCTGGGTTTTCTCTTTAAAGATCTACTCTTTTTATACATATTTTTAGAACTAGAAGAGAACTTAGAGATTTAGTAGATAATGGTTAGAACGTCGCTCTCCTGACTCCAAATTCCATGTTCTTCCCAATAACTCGGTTCACAAGCATTACCCAGACTACTGGGGATAGAGACTGTAGAAGGCTGCAAAATGTCACCCCCCCTGAGATCCATCCTTCCAGGTGGCCTCATATTTGTAGCAGAGGCCTTTTCTGTCTAATCCAGACAAGCTTCACTAAGGGTAGTGATTTGGGGCGGAATATGAGAAAATAGTAATCCCAAACCATGCTACTGGGGGTTCCTGGGGGAGGACAGGCCTTACCTACCCCAGCATCCTTATTTCTGAGTGGCATTTTCAAGTCTTTGGTAACTTATCAGAGATGCTCTGCGCTGGTTGGATTCTTCCACCTCCTAACTCAAGGTGTAGATTTGTCAATTTGCTGGTTCTAAGGCTATGTATGCTCATGAATCAACCTACAACAAACAGCCTGTGATGTAGATGCCTCTGCCTCTTCCTCCAGTTGGGAGGAACCCAATGAAGACAGTTTCCCAAGAGCTCTTGCTGTTCACTATTATGATTCATTGACTTAATTGGGGAGTGGGGTAGAAAGAGTGAATAAAATGGAAATAAACATTATGCACACCCAGCATTTAACTTCTTTGATTTCAGACAGGCTGACTGAGTAGTCAGAATCCAGGGGATATGAGTGGAAGGTAGCATGAAAGACTGAAGGAAGGGAAGCTAGTTATAAATGGATGAAGCTGAGAGAAGCAATGAGCTATTGGGTAGTAATACTGTCCTCGTAGCATTTCCATTGCATTATTTTACTGTAAAGAAGAATCAATAAAAAGATGATGCTCAAGGTTTTCAATTTAGTGAATCTCATCTAGGACCAAATACATCTGACAATAGCCTGACTTTTTAAAATGCAAACACTGTGCTCAGATTTATTAATTTTTATGTTATGAATATTTAAATAAGCCTATCCCAATGGAATCATTTTACATCGAGCTCATGCACTTACATTTTTAATGAAATGAGTAGTCAACCATTAAAAATAAAATATTGATGTGAATTGTTAGACTAATTGATTGAGGAAGAAAGTTATTATGCAAGCAATCAGAGATTTAAGAAAAATGAAGAGAACTCAAACCACCCAATTATTGTCGGCCCTTGGCATTAAGACTCTGTCGAATATCTCTCTCTCTTTTTTTTTTTTTATGAACAATCGCTTTTTAAAATGTCTAAAGAAAATTATCTTTGTAAATCAAGCCTCAGGTAGAAAAAGTGAGTCAAAAGGTAATATGATATTCAGAAGCAGAACTTAACTGCTTAGTTCCTGCTACAAAATATGGAGATGGGGAATGGGGGTAATTTTCTTTGTAATGCAGGCTCCAAAGCGGCTTTTTCCTAGATTCTGTATAAAGAACAGCAACACAAACTGAAGATACATCTCCTCTGCATTTCAAGACACCTGTGCTCTTATCAAGATGTGAGTAAATATAATTTTTCAAGTCACTTTAAAGATTACTAGATTAAAGACCTTTCGAAGGTCTTTTAAGTGGAAGAATTATTGTTTAAAGCAAACCCTGGCATTCCTTCTTGCAAGTATGATTTTCTGTGTTTGGGTGTCTTAAAGTGAGGCACACTTTTCTTTGAATTGAAGGTTTAGGCATAACTAATGAAGACTGCTTAGCTCTCAAATTCTTTTTAGCAGCTGCATCTATAAAGGAAGAGCACAAATTTCACTGCCACCCCACATGGTTGGCTGGCCAATGAATTCCTAACTTCTGCTCAGTTAGGAGTGAGCTGATAAACAGAAATGGCAAAAAGAGCTATAACCTATTCAAGAGAAGACTGAGCTCAGATTTCGTGCCAAATACCTCTCACATAGGTGTTTGATGAGCAAGGCATGTATTGAGTCAACAACAGGAGGCCCTGTTATGTCGCATGGTAGGTGCTAGAGGCTCCAAGAACAAGAAAAGACGGGAGAAAGTGAGTTGCTGGTGTGTTGTAGACAGGAATAGAGAGACTAGAGGAATAAGAGAATGGAGAATATTGGAGAGAAAATGGTTAAAGTGAAGCACTAGGGAGGGGAAGGAGAGGGGGTCGGGGGATGTGGGAGGAGCCAGATATATGGGGAGCAAAAACAGTGGACCAAGTGAGCAAGGAAATATCCAGAGTCTGGCAACTGGTGTCATTTAGTGCAGTGCTTCTCAAGCATACGAGTCCCCTGGGGAGCTTGTTAAAATGCAGAGTCTGAGTCAGTAGATCTGGGCAGGGCTGCAATTCTGCATCTCTACCAAGCTCCCAGAAGATGCCAATGCAGCTAGTCCACACCACACTTTGAGTAGCAAGATTAGAGGATCGCGCTTTCATCTGTTGGAATGTGAAGAATGTCCATACCGATGAATGAATTATTTATTAAGAGCCCATTGTGTACCTAGCAATCTGCTAAGTACACTGAAGAGTTTAAAAGAAGATGAGAACCCCTGGTGCAGGAACTTAGAGTCTTACAGAGGAGATAAGACATGCAAACACAAACCCACTAGAGGAAAAGAGAAGAGACTGTGTATCTGAGAGTGTACGTGGGGCCGGAAGTCTTCAAGAAGAGAGAGGGATCTGTCTAAGCATGATGGAGCTCAGACAGGCAGAAAGGAGAGGGCGGGACCTTACAGTGAGATGGACACAAAGGGGAAGTGTGTGGAATGCAGGCGCAAAGAACTACAGAGACCTCTGTGGGGCAACCCCATACAGTGACCTTCTCTGGGGTTGAAAAGGCTGAATGTTATGCTGGATCTGAGTTCAGCTGAAAAGGCTGGTGTGTCTCCTGAGCCCCTAGCACCTTACTGGATTCAGTAATGATCATTCAGTAAGTGAGTGACTCATTGTCAGAGCTTTCAACGAACCACAGAGCAGCCACCATGCATATACTAATACCCCCTGCCACAGGTATTCAGGTTCCAAAGATGAAAAAAAAAAAAGGATTCCCACTGTAACAATGGAGAAAAACATAAATCATGACTGTGGCATGATGACCTATTTAAGATATTCATTTCTTATTTGCTTTTGCTGCTGAACGGAACAAAAAATATTAGAGAGAACATTTTCCTTCTTGCTCCCTCCTTAGAAAAACAACCACGCATTTGTGTTAAGGTTCAGACTCTCTGGGTTTCCGAGGCCTGGCAGAAGCAAACCTTGCCCATCTTTGGGAAGATTGGATCCGCTCTAGGTTATGCAGGAATTGCCAAAGGAGGAGAATGTCCCGCACCCACATGTCCCAGAGCTAAATCACATCGGCCTCATTAAGTAACATGGGGATAAACACAGGTGTCTTGGTAACTCAGTCAGGGCCAGGAGCAGTGAGTATGTCTAGGGAAGAGGAGATGGCTTCACCCAGGAAGGACTGACATTTGGGCTGAGCCTTGAAGAATGGGGGGTAAGCTACCAGGTGACACAGAGTTCAGGTCTTCTAGAAGGAGGCAGCAGCTCTAGCAGAGGCATGGTGAAAGCCCTGTGTTAAGAGAATGATGTGCTATGGATTTTAGTTGAAACCTTGGGCCCGTGAGGGGTTGTAATGGGAAGTGAGCATGGAAAAGTTGACCGAGGCCAAGCTAAGGGAGATCTTGGACGCCAGGTAGAAGAGTGTAGGCCTCATCTGTGTTGGTCAGTGGCGTCTATTCATGACTCTCCCATCTTACTTGGATAAAATATGATTGTACACACATAATACTGGCAGTCGGTGTTGGGTCATGGTTAGGAAAGCAATGATATCGTCACCCAAACTTCCATTAGAAATCTTTGTCTTCATTCAGCTTTTTCCTGAATTATGTGATGATGAAGGAGTATGAAACTGGGACGAGTAAACCACAGATGATTTCTGGCTTCCTTACTAACTTGCTGTCTAATTTTTCTCAAGAGGCAACTTCTCCAAACCTCAGTTTCCCCTGCTGCCCTGGGAGTAAAGCTCATTCTGGCACACCAAACTTAGCAGTTCTCATGATGAAGGTTCTTGAGAACTTCCTGTGTGCTAGTCACGCGCCTTGTCTACCTAAGCCCCAACCACCCCGTGAAATAGGCTCTGTTATCAGCCCTTTCACAGTTGAAGAAACCAGTGGATCTAAGTAATTGACCTAAGGACACGCATGACTAATAATTAGCAAAGCTTCTATTCAAACCCAATTCCGTCTGATTCCAAACTCAACCTATACTCCATTTGGCAACACCCCACTCCCCCAAGACGGCATTTCCAACAATCACCATTTCAAAGAAAACTTCAAACTCAAAATTGTTTCAAAGTACCCTTAAGATGTTACCTTATAATCCACACGCTGCTGGGAAGGAATACAGAATCATCTAAAGCTGGACTGCAAAGAGCGTATAAACCACTGGGTTCCTGCTTCTCTCCTTACACAGGAGAAGACTGGCGTGCAGCCAGGCTGTGGCACTCACTCAAAGTCACACAGCTTGTCCTAGTAATTTCCTATTATATTTTAATGTTTCAAGCACAGTGCATTGAATAGGGCCTCTGATAAATACAGCTTAAGATTTTTTGCACTTACTAATTTTCTATCCTTATAGTTGAGAGCCATTCTCTTCACTTGGAGTTTTCTCATGATTAAGATGGGTATACTCTTTAAGAGAAAAAAATGGTGATATTAAGCATAAAATACGCTTGAAAAATTAAGACCAAAACAGTATCAAGAGTCTTAAAACTATTTATACTCTTTTATTTAGTAATTCACTTCTTGGAATGCCTTTTAAGGAAATAATCTGAAATTCACAGAGATATATGGACGTGAATGTTCATCTCAGCATCACTTATAAAAAATTTTTAAAAATAATAATAAAACTAGAAACAACCTAACTGATCAACCTCAGGACAATGCCCACAATATAGAACATTATGAAGCCATTAAAATTTGTTTATAAATGACTTCAATGACATGAGGAAATGCTAATTACATAATCTTAAGTGAGAAAAAATGATGAAATAACATAAATAGCATGATCTCAACAATGTAAAAAGCTACATAGAAAGTAGAGAATACACCAAGATTCTATGGGAATTTCTCTATGGAAGGGGCAGAAGTATAGGATTAGGAATAATTTTACCTCGGGTCAGCCCGGTGGCATAGCGGTTAAGTTTGCACACTCCACTTTGATGGCCCAGGGTTCACAGGCATGGACTTATACACTGCTCATGAAGCTATGCTGTGATGGCATCCCACATCCAAAAAAAGGAAATGGAGGAAGATTGGCACAGATGTTAGCTCAGGCATAATCTTCCTCTCTAAAAAAAAGAGAATAATGTTACCCTACCTTGTTCTCTAAACTTATCATAATTTTCTAAATTTTATATTAGAAAATGAGTTCCCTTTATAATCAAGAAATAAACTTTTTTTAAAAGGCATGGAATATCTTGAATAAGTAGCAAAGATGATCTCTCATGAAATACTTGTTTTATTTTTCATTTGGAGCTGTCATCCTACATTGACATAAAGCTGTATATTATGACGCAGAATAGACAAGATAGGGGCCAGCCTGGTGGTACAGCAGTTAAGTGCAGATGTTCCACTCCGGCGGCCCGGGGTTCGCTGGTTCAGATCCCGGGTGTGGACATGGCACTGCTTGTCAAGCCACGCTGTGGTAGGTGTCCCAGATATAAAGTACAGGAAGATGGGCACTGATGTGAGCTCAGGGCCAGTCTTCCTCAGCAAAAAGAGGAGGATTGGCAGCAGATGTTAACTCAGGGCTAATCTTCCTCAAAAAAAGAAAAAAAGAGAGAAGAGACAAGATAGTTTCAGGAACACCAGGAACTGGTTTTGAAGGCCCTTTTCAGAGTGTGGCTCAGAAAAAGAAACCTGTCTTCTGAGGTGAAAGATCTGGATTCATGGGACTGCAGAAGTAGTTTACAATGCGAAGGGACAAGACAGGAGAGAGGGACAGGCAACAGGAAAGTAGCTTGCCTTAAGATAAAGTGATTCTCATGGGAGAAATAAAAGACATTCAAAGAACCACCCATCGCTCTGAGAGGAAACTCAGAGATGAACCGATCAACTCCCTCATTTTTTTCCAGCTTTACTGAGATATAATTGACGTATAATATGGTGTAAGTTCAAGGTGACAGCGTGTTGATTTGATACATTGGTATATTACAAAATGATTACTGCCATAGCATTAGCTAACACCTCTATCCTGTCAAGTCCCTCACGCTATAGATGAGAAAACGGAATCCAAGGAGATTGAGTGACTCTGTGAAGATCACACAGTGGGTGACCAAGACCCCCAGACCCTAGTCCAGTTTGTTTCCACTGTCAATGCTGCCTCCCAAGCTTTAAAACAAATGCCTAGGCACTTTAAATAGGCATCTGGAGGTTGTTATTATAATGGAAACTCTGAGTTGCCACTGTTCCTCTCCATGATCCCAGCCACAAGCCTGAAATACCAGACACTGCCAGTGCCAGCTGAAATCACACTTCTGCCACTCTTGGCCAATTTCTTTCTGAAATGGTTAGATCCCTGATCCAGAGGTCAGTGGAGTGTCTGGCCAGGATCTGTGGAGGTAATCTGGATTTCTGGACTTCATGAAGGTGAATGGGAGAATGCCACACAGTGAGCATCCCATTTTCAGAAACTTGGTTCAGCGCCCGGCTACACTGGGAATGTTCCTAGCCCACTTTGCGGAAATTACTCAACTCTTTCCTGGCCTTAGGAATAGACCACGAAGAGATGGTTGCGCTCAAAAATAGAGCAGTAAGGAGAAGTTGGGATCTATGATGATAGCAAGGAGCCCCACTGAGCAGAACAAACCTCTAGACACAGTGCAGAAAATCCTATTAGGGTGGAACCGTTGGGTGTGGTAATCAGTGGGGAAAATTGGTTGAGATGGAATCTAGCTCCCTCCCTCCGATTGGTAGAAATGGAGACCCACCTTATTCCTCCCAGGAAAGTGGAAGTGCCTTAAGCTTTCTAAGCTGGCACACACCTAAGACTGGTGGGAGTGGTGATGTCAACATCGGACTCTTGCACTTTCTGCACTGAACCCTGTCCTGCCCTGTCTTGCCTGTGGATGCGCCTACCTAGGTCTGGTTCTGTTGGTGCCTGGGATCCCAAAACAGCAGTGGCAACGCCTATAAGCAATGTCATGTTGGTGAAGACAACAACACAGGTGTGTTGACAGTGACCAAAAGGAGCAGGGAGGCGTCTCTTTCAAGGCTTGAGGTACAGAGTAACCTAATGGTGATAATAGAGGTCACCAATGTGTTCAGCTACTAGGAGGAGAATTTGAGTGTTGCTTTCATGTTCTGTCTGAGGAATGGAAAGGAACAGAGCTAAAGGATTGCAACAATTATACTGGGGAATACTCACAATAACACCTAACAGGGATTTATAAGAATTCATTACAGTAACAAAAATTAATTCAGTATGTCTTACATGGCATTTATTATACAGGTTACACATATGTAGCCCATATGTGGAGGATTAAGCATCATATAAAAAAAGATAAGGTTTCTGCTCTCAGGGGCTTTCAGTCCAAGGAAAGATAGAGAACAATTATTTGTAAGTGTGATGGATAGTACAATGGGGAAGTACAGGGCACCCTAAGATCACATAACAATATATATGAACTTAGGGGAGCGATCAAGGTTAAATGAGATACCATGTATAAAGTGCTTAGCATGGTCCCTGGCATAGATTAAGCGCTGGATAAATTGTAGCTGTTGTTTTGTTATTACTAATGGCCTGAAAACATGTTTCAAGGAGACAACAGCATTTTTGGACTTGTGAATTGGAAAGGAAAGTCTGTGATCCACATGCCATTCATTCATTCATTTGTTCATTTAATATACTTTTTTTTTAGCTTGTATGTGTAAGATGCTGTACTCAGTGATAGAGATACAAAAATAGGTAAGAGTCTCTACCCTCAAGGGGCTCAAATTCGAATAGGGAAGAAGAACATAAACAAATAATTGCAAAATGTGTAATAAGAAATATATTACAAACACAAAGATCAGCGAGTCCAATTCTACCTCTCAGGGTCCAAGAAGCCTTCACTGCATAAAGGAAGGTAGTTGAGTCTAGAAGGATAAGTAGTTGTTCTCCTGGGGCCCTTGCTTTCTTACCAGTTCTCTCCTGGGTGTGGAGAGCTTGGCAAGGTGACTTTTCTATTCTTGTGTTCCTATTTCCACGTTTGACATCTCAGTCCAATCAGCTGATGCACTGAGGAAAAAAAAAGTTGGAAAGCGTTCACTGCCAGGCTATAGCTACAGAATTTTTGGCCAGAAGAACAAATTCAGAACATGCACATTTCTTATAGAGGAATTCACTTCCACAATAACCATAAAATGGTCCATCTCCACAAGAACTATAACTCAAAAAAATGTGTGATTCGATCAAAGTTTCAGCAAATACTCCAATTATCTGGGTATTCGTGAAGCTGAGAGATTTCTGTCTCCTGATCCCTGTGACAGTTGACAAATGTTCGTAAGAGAATGCTCCCTGGCCTCACAGAGCACATTTTCCAAGCTGTCATCGTTAGGCAGAATTCTGCACTCTGACGGCCTGGGCACAGAGCCTCAGCATCCTGGTGGCAGAGTTCGTCTAAAGTGTCTCACAAGGGAGTAAAGGAGAAAAGAATCAACACTTAAGGAAAATTCCATTGTTCTCCTCAGACAGGAAACATGACGGTTTTGTTCCTTTAAGCCTGTCTGTGCCTGAGCGACTGAGGCTGTCCCCGCTCTGCAGCCTCTTCTCTGCCAGGAGCTTGGGCCAAGTCAGAGGCAAAGTGCAGACTCGGCGAGTTGACTGAAGGCCCAGAGAAGCACAGAGCCATCTGACACCTTCGCATGGGTGCCTGCATGGACCGCTCATGTGAAGAACCAAGTAATTGGGTCTGTTAGGCCCACGCCTGTGGAGCGTTCTCTCATCTCTGACCCAGTCACCCCACACAGCAGAAGGAAAAGCTAGTTCCTGCTACTTCTAGCTGGTGCAGCAATCAATTGGAGAAGAGTCCAACTTGTCTCTTTTCCAATTCACATCCAAAGCAAACAAGCAGACAAACACAACTCTAGCAAGATAGGAGAAAGAGAAAGAGCTTATTCCTAAAGGGAAGCAGAATGGTCAGAACAGCTATTCCATGAGTATTTCTCTCTCAGCTTTCTGAATCTTGACCAGCTCTCCCTTCCACCCCAGGATCTGTGCTTCAGAGAGAAAGCCCATACACCAGGCAAAGGAAACTAGATGGGCAATGTTTCTTTTCAAATCATAAGAACACTTGTGAGCCTGATCAATCTGTGAAATGTCAATTTCATAAACCAAACTATCTGATATTTCATATGCTCACACTCTGACCCAGAGAAAGAAGAGTCCAGAAGAATCTGCTCTAGAAAGCCCATCTCTGCAGATGGACTCGGCATGCTTAGGGGACGCAACGTGTCCACCATAAGATGCTCCAAAAGTCAGAAGCAGTCAAAGTAGAGAAGGACGGATAATCCTGGGGAAAAAAATCTCTTACCTTAAATGCTTCCTCTTTCAAGAAAGTTCTGCATTGTGGCTACAACACGGAACATGAGGAGCACCCCATTTAACTATTTATTCCCATCTTTGGCTTATTGGCTCCCCGAGAAGTGAAGACTCAGAGAGAAAATTATAGGCAAAGCCCCTCTGAAAATTTCACGCAGAGCCAGAAAAGCTGGTAGATTCAGGAAGGATTTTTATCAAGATATTAACAGTGGTTATCTCCAAGTTGCAGGATTATATGGATTTTTCCTTTCCTTTTTATATTTTTCTTGATGGTTTGAAATTTTTCTTTATAACAAAGTTGAACTATGTTACAATCAGAAATAAAATAAAATACACATATGACCATGGTTTACTCCTCCTTCCGGAGACCTCAGTAAAATAACAACGTGGGAATAAACTCGTAACAGTCAAGGTAATTGGAGAAGACAATGGAGGAGAGATCCCAATACATTTTCAGAAAAAGTAAAGAAAATAAACGCCTGTTGATGGATAATCAGATCAAGGAAGCCATATTCCAGAATGGTGGTAAGGGTAGAGGGGTGAGGTTGTAGAGATTTTCTGCAGATGAATTGACCAGTTGGTGGCGCCCCACACTCTCCTCACCCATCCTGGAGTTTGGAGCCTTGGCAGCTAAACCTCCAGGCAAAAATCAGAGCTTCCTTCTCTGCAGATGTTGAACGTTCTTTCTGAGAATCAGGGCGTCTAGACTTCGGTGTAGCCAACTCCTCCCCCCCCCCCCCCCCCCCACACACACACTTTTGACTTCAAGAGTTTTCTAGCCAGACTCCTCTTTCTGCTCACACCAAAGTGAAGCCTGCCCACTAACAAGCCCCATCAAACAGTGGCATGGTACTGGGGCATGGGGGAGTGTCATGAATGGAATCCATTTACCCTGAGGGCACAGCACATGCTTCATGACATTGAGCCCATAGTATAATTCTAGCTCAGTGCTATCTCAATATTTATGGAAAATATTGATTAATGTATGTACCAATAATTTCAGTTTATATTAACATAAAGTTTATTGGGTTCCAGCTTTGAAAATCAGCCTAATAGAACACAGAAGACTGAAATATGGTTAGAGAAAAAAATGTAATATGATCAACTCTGACAATGTAAAAACAAATTCCACATGTTAGAAAATGAGAAGGATATGGGGAGAAGAAGGGTGGAGCACTCATATCTTAATCTAATTTATTTGGAAATCAAGAGGCACTTTCTATGTAAATCGATACAGCCATTGTGGAAAATAGTATGGAGGTTCCTCAAAAATTAAAAATAGAACTACCATGTGATCCAGCACTCCCGCTACTGGGTATGTATCTAAAGGAAACAAAATCACTATCTTGAAGAGATACCTGAACTCTGTGCTCATTGCAGCATTATTCATAATAATCAAGACATGGAAGCAACCTAAGAGTTCACCGACAGGTGAATGGATAGAGAAGATGTGGTGCATGTATATAATGGAATAATCTTCAGCCATTAAAAAAAGAAAATTCTGCCATTTGCAGCATCATGAATGAAACTCGAGGATATTAAATGAAATAAGTGAGACAGAGAAAGACAAATACCACATGGTATCACTTATATGTGGAATCTAAAAAAAAAGCTAAGTTCATAGAAGCAGAGATTAGAATGGTGAGCGCTGGTTGCCAGGGGTTGGTGGGTTGAGAAAATGTCTAGATGTTGGCCCAACGGTAATAAACTTTCAATTTTAAGATAAACAAATTCTGAGGATCTAATGTATAGCATGGTGATGATAGTTAACAATGCTGTATTGTGTACTTGAAAGTTGCTAAGAGAGTAGAACTCAAATGTTCTCATTACACAAAAAAACTAACTATAAGAGGTGATGGATGTGTTAACTAACCTTACTGTGGTCAATATTTCATAATATATATATAAACCAAATCATTATGTTGTACACATTAACTTTACACAACGCTATTTGTCTATTATATCTCAATGAAGCTGGAAAAAAAAAGAAGCAGTTTCTAAGGGTGATGGAATATGAAAATATATGTTTACATTCTCCAAAAGGACAAAGGAAATAAATAGTAGAACAAAAATAATTGTCAAAAATTGGGAAGAGGAGAAGAGGGGAGGAAAAAGTGAGTTAAATCCTTTGAGTGACTAGACAATGTCTTGGATTAGTAAGTCAAGAAATAGTATATAAATTATTTAGAGTCAGGTTTGTAACCACGAGAATGAGGAGCAGAAAGCATTTACCTCCAACAACTAGGGCTGAGCACGGGGAAGGGTGGGTGGGCAACTGTAGTTTTTCATTATAATTCCTTCTGTTGGTTTCTTTTGTTTTCTGTCTTTTTTTTCAATGTTCATGATAAACCTGAGGAAGGGGAGGAAGGAGGAAAGGGAGGGAGGGAGAGAGAGAGGAAGGAAGGAGGGAAGAAGGAAAAGAAGCAAATGCCAAATGCCATCAAGAGATTACCTCTTACTATAGCTAACCACTGATGTTCTGTCAATGCCAGGCAGCACGGGGTGTTAGATGGTATAAAATCAGTATGATTGGTTGGTTTTTCCATCTCCTTCTGAAAAGGACTTGACTCTCTGACAGTCACCACTTTTGAGTTGAGGCACAAGGTATGGCAGCACCTACGTACAATGAGATCTTGTGCCTTGGACTGGCTCACTGCCTCTCCTGGTTGGTCATTGACTGTCAGCCTCTTCTTGACCCTGCCTCCTACAGACTCACCCAGCCTGGACTCGGGACTCTGCCTGGACCTTCAGCTTCTGGCCTTGTTTACCTCCACACCAGGCTCCTCATCCTGGCTTTGTCTCTCCTCATTCTGGCCAGTTGATCTAAGGTTGATCCATAACCTCCAGGCCCAACGAGCATAAGAGAAGAGAGAATTCTTGTTTAGCATGGATTTCCTAGAAGATGGGTGACCGAAGGACACTCCCTAGCAAGGAATCCTGTGCACTAGAACCAAGAATCACGCAATGAATAATGGATACAACATGGGCTTTGGGGCCAAACTGAGCTGCTCGAGTCCTGGATCTGCTGCTAATTGTGTCACCTTGGCCAGAATACTTAAGTTCTCTGAGCTTCTTTTCCTTATCTGTAAAGTGAGGATACTACCATCTCTTGCATACATGGTTTTATCAGGAGCATTAAATGAGACCTTGTATATCAAAGGCCAAGCATACTCCTGACTTTGCAGTAGGTGCACAACGTTAGATTCCCTCCCGCCTCCATTTCCCCCATCTTCCTTCTTCCCTTTCTCTAGTTTATATAAAGGTGGACACAAAGTGAAAAGCAATGAAATACTTTGCAGGTGGTCACATCGAAGGTTAGGCAATGCTCGAGCTGCTAATAATTCTACTGCTTTGCTGTGAGTATTACAGCTTGGGGTACAGGCTCATTTTCCTTGGGAAAAGTCTCTCTTGCAGGTAGCTTGCCTCTAAGATAGAGGAGTCACTGGGACCACAAGGATCCATTAGGACTTAGGGCCATAAAAATTTTAAATATTAGAATTGGTAGGACCTTAGAGTTTATCCGGTGACCAGCCATCATTTACAGAGAATTTGAGACCCAGAGAAGTTAAGTTGCCTGGTTCAATGTCACACACCAGATCTACTAAAGTCCCGTGCACTGCTTTTCTGAAATGAAAGGTACCCAGAGAAGGTTGTGTTTTATGTCAAAAAAATATACATTATGCCATAAAATACAGTCTTGACTATGTTCTGTATGAAAAAAGATGCATGATGAAAAACTCTAAACTCAAAAGAAGGCAGGCATTTTAAAAGTGTGTGTGGTTTTTTTTTTATGTGAATACACTGAATGACACTGTAGTTAAATGCCACAATACATTAAAGGAAAATTTTGCCTGGGCATCGAAACCACTGATAAATGGTGAGTTTGTTAAAGACTGTCTACTGAATGCAACAGACATGATATATCCCAAACAGAAGCAACCGGAAGTCCTGTCGCTTAGTGTTTTAAAAATATGGCTAAGAATCTACAGCACAAATTATATAAGAAAGTTAAATAATTTCTAGTGTTTTAGCTGATGACTTAGTATGTTAGTACATATATATACTACATATACTATACAGCATATATATCTTTTTTCATGGAGTTGATTAGGATTCATGGCTAGAAGGTTGCTTGGATATGATACCATTATGGTGGACATAATTATCAGGAAATGACTTATTTTTGGGTGCCAGGCTAATCTTGATAGTTTGAAGGTAGAGTAGTCAATATTAATCTGCCTGCTTACATGTTGTGATCTGTGATCTGATTGGCGTTAATGTCAGACTTATTGTGAACTTAGTAAGGCAACATGAATAAAGACATAGAACTTATGCCTCTTCATTACTTTAATCACCACCAATAGCTTAGTAGTAAAAGGTTAGAACTAGAAAATGTCAGGGATGTAGTAAATAACACCAGCACTGGATATGCTTCTGTGGCTTCAACTGCTGATAGGCAATGATTTGTGTGACCCTACTGAGGCACGGATGTCATATTCTGCTGTATTTCATGGAGTTTGGCTGGATCAGTTTAAGCGGTTTTGGGTTGGGAACAGTTTTTTGTATTGTTGAAAGAAACCGACTTGTTCATATGATCCAAGGAAAAATCTCCATCCAACTCAGAAAAACTAGACCACTGAAACACTTGGAATCTTTCTTTTCAAGAGTGTCCGTGAGTTATGGATCTATACACTGTAGCTAAAAAATGTAAGATCAATTCACTCATTTCTAAAAAAACTACCACTGAGAACCTCATTTTGTTGGGAATAATCCGGTTTAACTACAGTGGAATGAGCTTTCCAGAAATAAAAGTAATAGCCTGAACTTCTTTCTCAAAACTGTAGATTTGAAGACCGAACTCCTACAAGTGTATTTCAGACTTAATCACAATGAAATAACACTGCTGTTTACTTTTCTCGATTAATCTTAATAGAAGAAAGGAAGCACTATAAATTAACATTATTGAATTTTAGGGCAAAATAGTACTGAAAACTAAACATGATACGATTGATGTATCAGAATTCTAACAGTGCACATATTCTTTTCATGCTCAGAACACAAAATGGAACACTAGACATTTTGGTACAGAAGACAAGGTGTCAGTTTTCCATTTTCACATTAAAGAAGAAAAGAATTACAAACATTTGTTTTGATTTATTATTAAACATCTCTAGGTCTCAATTTGTATTTTTATAAATATAAAATGTAATCAATATTACACACATATATATATAACCTGCTCGCATTAAAGTTAAACATTTGTAAAGCCGGTGTACTGATTTTTTCTTAAATCCAGTCCATGCCACTCATTTCTGCACCTGCCTGCTCTATAGGCACGCATCTGTCAGCCTCTGAACCTCAGGGTAGACTGCCTTCTGCAGAGCATGTGGCTGATGCTGGAGATGGAATACCGGAGTTCAGGAGCAGAGCACTACTTGGCCTGGGCAGAAACTCAGGGCATTGCCACTGCATGGGCAAGCATCTGTGGACTGTGCCATGTGAAGCTTTGTCTACAATATTGCATGGCATGGACGTGGAGAAACTGGAGTTGACCAGTAAAAGTTTTTGGTTCCGCCTGTGCCTGGATTTGAAACCAGGACTGAGCATCAGCACTTTTGGACTGAGCTAGCCCTGAGACACAGGAATACTTTTTGAATGAGAAATAGAGGCCCTCAAGAGGGTGATACTTGACTTCCTACTAATAGGACAAATTAGGGCCTAAGTGATTGATTGAAATAATAAAAGATTAATTTATATTTTTGTTTTTAGTAGATCTTGAGTACATAGAATTAGATTAATCATAACTCTTGATTTGTGGCACATTCTCATCATTGGCCCCTGCATGGTCTTCTTTTAGTGTCTGAGTGAATGCATTTATGCAATTATTCAGAGCTAAGAAAGCATTCATACTCTGAGCTCTGTATTGAAGAATACTGAACACGGCAATGAACCCTGCTCAGATGAGATCTAAGAGAAGAGAAGAAAAAGGAGTGAAGACGGGACAACCAACATTTAGTGAGCATCTACTCCTTACCATGCACTATGCTGGGCGCTTTGCAAACATTATTTATTTGATTCTCCCAAGGGCGTCCCTAGCAAGCCAAGGGCTCCCCATCCTTCCTGCCTGTGGTTCTTTCCCATTACTGCAATCTGGCGGGTCACAAATAGAACCCCTGTGAGTGACAAGTACATTTCAGTGCAATATTCTCAGGTGGTTGAGTGGTTGGGTGCTGGGTGCTTTTCCATTTTCACAGCTGAACTTTAAAATCTCATTAAAACAGCGTTTTGTTGCCATTTGCTGAGTTTAAATCAACAGTGATTCAGCAAATAGGCAGACACAGCAAGTTCTCTCTCCTGGCAAGTATAATAAGGGGCCTGCATGGTATATGACTGAGAGAGAAAAAAGCAGTTTCCGAGCTAAAGCATTGTGAGCCCCTTTGTAAGCATTGTCTCCTATAAACCTTAGCTGATCTTTATATGTGAATGACTTTGAAAGAAAAAGAAGGCTCTTTCTTCTCCCCCATCCTTGGCAGTGTTTGCACTGGCAGAAGTATTGGACGGGTGCATTGCCAAGAAGTTTGGAAATGTCTGTTAGTGTCTGATGCAACCTGATGTCCTGAATAACATTAATTTTAAAAAAAGAAGTTTCTGGACTAGAAAGAGTCTTTCTTAGACTTAGAGCTGATCTAAATCCCCTAGCTGGCTCTTACCTAGACTGTTAAAAGTTTTTCTTAGTAACTGGCTGGAAGACTCATGAGGAAATACTGCAGTGGCTCCATATTTGTTGCTTGTCTACTATGGGCTAGACAAGTGGCTGGTGCTGCTGAGTCAGACGGGGCCCAGCCCTCAAGTGGCTCTCAGGCTAAAGTCAGAAGAAGGGCAGGGCTCCGAAAATTGTAACTCAAGGTTGAAAGAAAGAAGGGCCATAAGAAGTGCTAGGCAGGGAGGGGTGAGTCCTGAGAAAGGAGCTAAAGATCCACGTGCTCTTTCAGATAAGACTTGCAGATTCCGAACTAGAACGTGCAAAAGGACCTCTGTGACCTCTGTGACAGTGAAGAAGAAAGGACAGGGCAGCTGCTGGGGTCAAGACAGGAAGACGTTGACTTGCATGAAGATGCGTGGAGAGGACTTCCTTAGGTTTGAGCCACTTCAAGAGGAAATAGGAGGAAACATCAAGGCCGCCTGTAAGGAGAGCAAGACTTTACTCCTGCAGCCCCCTCAGGACTGTGGATGCCCCTCCCTGACCTTGACCCCTCCCTTCGTGTCTCATTCTGCATCCTCAGGGCTCTCAGGCTCTGACTTAGTCAACAGGGACCCCCTCTTGCCTGTCTTCCTCCTTTTCCCTTCTCTGTTCTTCCTCCTTTGGGGCTTGGTCTCTGCACAGTGAGGACTAAATTACTAAATGACCAGAATGACTAAATTCATGACTGAACCGATTGGCTCCTTAGAGGCCCATCTCTAAGAGCAGCATTCTCTGACTCCGTAGCAGGCCAGTAGGAAGATATTTGAAGACCTGGAATTGTAAGTTCTTAGAAAATCCCCAAAGGCACCGAGTCCAACCTCCTACCGTTTGTACCCAAACTTCCTAAATCATCCACCTTGGCAGCTTCTGATCTCTCTGCCTGTAGGTAACTCGAGACCAGTGGCCATGGGTGCCTTTATGACAGGTCTCCACCTTGGTAGCATTCAGGAGGATTAAGGGCTAAATTAAGGGCACAAAGCCCCTCTTCAGCCCTGGGGCAGCAGGGGGGTCCCAGGGTCGGGAAGACCTTGGTCAAGCGCAGCAAGGAGAACAAGCAGCTACTCAGCCTGGCTGGCTGTTTATGTCGGGGACACAGGGCTCCACACCAGCTGCCGCTGCCCGCCCGGGCCTGTGGCTGCTGACAGCCGGGGCTGGATAATGTGGGCATTCATTGCCTCCAGCTGCTCCTCACAGGGCAGGCTCACCGAGGGTGCAGAGGGGAGTGAATGAAATGGGGGAGCCAAAGCAGAAGGGAGAAAGCAGCCATTTGTATGAGTGCCATGCAACTGCAGGGCCACCATCAGCCTGGGGAGTTGGGACCTTGCTGCAGGGGAACGTGAACTTTGTTGCTTGTCCCGCCTGAGTCTGTAATGAGGCTAAGTAAACACGTCTAGCATTTCCAAATACTCTGCACGATTTTCTCCCCAATGAGCTGCCTGCTGAGAAAGGGCGGACAGACCCAATCCTCCCAAATCAGTTTGGATGCAATTCAATTTTTTTTCTCCCTGGGAAGATAAACTGGGTCAGTCATTTTCTCCGTGATCCACTGATAAGAGTCCCGGATGGGACTTAGGGGACCTCGGGTCTACTCCCAGCCTGTCCACCATGTCCATGACCTCGGAGTAGTTAGGTAACTGTTCCAGGCTTCTACATCCTCCCCTTTAAAATGGACATCACAACAACTCTCCTACCTACTTCACAGGGTGGCTGACAGGACAAAATGAGAAAACAACCATAAATCATATTATACACAAGAGACCAATAAGATCAAGGGGTGGGCAAGCTTGTCCACAAAGGGCCAGGTAGTAAATATTTTAGGCCTTATGTATCCCATAAGGTCTCTGTGGCACGTTCTTCTTTGTGGGTTGTTTTTACAACGCTTTAAAAGTGTAAAAATCATTCTCAGCTCATGGGCCACACGAAAACAAGCCCTAGGTGGCATTTGGCCCACGGGTTGCGGTTTGCCAACCTCTACTGGAGACAAACCACAGGAGATGGTTGGACGGAGGATCAGCCTCCAGTGGTTGTGATAAGTCTAAATGTAAATAAGCATTAATAAATAAATGATATATGGACAGTGTATGAATATAAACGAATATACATATCCATGGTATTTTCTGACTTGTGTCCCCCACTGGTGAAATTACTTGAATCCCAGCCCACAGGCCATCTTGTTCAGATGCTCCTAGACTATCTTGCCATTTGCTGAGCTCTTCACTGCCTAGGCTAGAGCATCCGTGCTGACTGAATCTGTGGTCTTAAACTGGAGGCCAGCCTTCAGCCTCAATTAGGCTGCTTGTCGTGCCTAAGAGGTTCATTGGGCCCTCATAATAACGGCAGCTGACCATCCTGCCTCCCTAGCCACTGCTGCCTGGGCGTAGCTCCTGCAGGGAGAATGGGATGAAGGCCTTTATTTGGGGGCCACTCCTGCGCAGGTAAGAAACAATTAATGTTATATATGGCAATTAGCTCACAAACAGTCTGTTGGGGACAGTGTGTGTTTAAATTTTGTCACTATTTCTCCCATAATACCTTAGTGAGGTAAGCTGGCTTTATCACTGTCATTGGCAAAGAGGAGAATTGTGATGAAGAATATTTAAACATAGCACTCAAGACTCTAAAGTCAACTCCCATGATTGAGTGGAGCAATGGTTTCTGGCTCCTTCTGTCTCTGATGAGGAGTTAGATAACTGCTTCCCTTGTATGTTTCTCTCTTCTTTCCCATCCTCCCTCCTGTGTGAAGCTATTAGAAGAGCCACAGAATGAAGCCTGGATGAGCAGAGCAGAGAGCAAAGAATGGTTGCTTCATCCTCGTCCCTTCCAAAGTATTTCCAAGGGGAAATGGCAGATGAACAACACTTTTCTAGACTAGAATGATGAAAGCCGCCAGATTTCAGATATACCCGTGCAAGAGGCAGTGCTGACCTCACGAATCTTGCTTTTGCTGGTACTGTGTGGAACTATGATGAAATGAATGCAGTCTTTCAGAGCCAGGTTCCTTGATAGCAACCACCTCGTACCTTCTTTTGACAGAGGGGAAGATGGAGAGCCAGAAAGGGTGTGAGCTTTTCAAGAAGATGGCTGGAGTTCAGAGCTGAGACCAGCAGTGCAGTCTCTGACTTGGATCCAGTCCATTGTCTACCACACTCTGCTGTCTCCCAGGGTGTCAGCTGCCCCACACAGCTACACTTTGTGTTTGTCATTTCATTTTTATGATCTCAAGACGTCTTTTCCCACTTCAGATGAAGATCTCTGTCATTTCTAATTCAACACAATGTTTTCTCTCTGAATGATTATTTCCCTTTGTTAGCACATAGGGCTAAAAGCTCAACACTGCTGTTTGAGCATGGCACAGAGTAGAGCTCTATTCTGCAGAGGAAAGCTCTAGTCTTCAAACACAGGCCACCTCAAACACAGACCAAGGATGTTATAAATGCCTGGCCCTGGTCACAAGAGGGAAAGTGTAGATGGCTCAGGGTAAGTCCATCATCCCTCTTGGGCAAAACTACCCAAGGTACCCATTGTAGAGATGGTGATGTCTGCATCATTTTCATGTATGAAGGAAAATCCTTTAGAAATGAAAAGCTAGCCAAGGTCAGTGCCTGGCAATCATTAGGGACAATTAAGGTTGATTAAATGAACGAAAACTCTTCAAAGGAGATTTTTAAGGTGAAGCTTCTTAGGAGAGGAGCTAGACAAGCTAATGAACCTAAACAGTGAATAGCTTATTTTGGAACACTGTAAAAACATTAATTTCTTAATGAAAGCATAATAAAGAGAGAAAATAGATGGCAGTGTCCCCCACCTGAAAACTATGGAGATAAAGAAATGAAAAATTCTTACTCTCCAATTTGGGATTCATTGTACTACATGCATCTGAAATTGTGCTGTATTTCAAAACTTTAATTTTTTACTAAAGTTTGGGTTGATTGACTTTTGATAGGTGAGAGGCATCCTGATCTCATCAAGAAGGTTTCCCAATGACCATTGATCCCAGACACGGAGTTGAGCCCTTGTCAGCTTTAGTCCTAACACCAGACATTCTTGAACTTTACACTCTGGGGAGGGGCTCTTCCTGCTGTCTTAAGGCTGTGGCCATCGGTCTGGGGCCTCTTGAGTGGAACAGGCCATCATCTTCATAGGGGCCCCGAGAAGGGAGAGACATCCATGGGTAGCACATCCAGGGAAGGGAAGGTATGCCAGGCCTGCCGTGAAGAGCTGCTGATTTCATTATTTCTACTTCACATTCCACTACTCCCGTGGGGAAGAGAGGTAAAAACACATTTGGGGGAGAATGCAGTTTTTCAAAACATCCCATGACTCCCACTAACTCCAGGATAAAATCTAAACTTATTGGTATGGCAGACAAGGTCCTCCGTGACTTGACTTCAACTTCCCTTTCTAATCCTCATCTTTTGTCACTCCCCACATATTCTGCCAGCCTCTGTGAATTCCTTGTCCCTTGTCAAATGTACCATATTCTTTTTCACCTTTGTGCTTTCACCTATGCTATTCCCTGTGCATGAAAGACCCTTTCTCCCTTTTATGACCTGGTGAAATCCTACTCATCCTTCAAAACCAAGCTCAAATAGTCCTCTGTGATGCATTTCCCGACTCTCACAGGCAAAGTTATTTCTTTGTTCTCCTTTAAGTTCTCATACAAACTTCTATGATGATGTATACGACTCTCCAAGAGTTATTTATTAATGTGTTTACCTCCTCCACTGGTCTGTCAGCTCCTCATCTATAGGGGCTGTGACTACCTATATTACCCTCCACCTAGCCCAGTGCTGGGCTATAGTGGTCTCTAAAAAATGTTGAGCAAAGGAAGGACTGACATGGACCTAGCTCTCACAAGCCTTTGATGGCCCAGCAAAACGATTCAATCTCAGCTATCCTCTGTGGTGTCCACTGTGCGGTATTCAAAATTATCCGTTAGGGTACAGGGAGAAAATATTAAAACTCCTATTTATATTTACGTTTGTCAGAAATTAACAATGAAAGTAAACTTTTCTAATAGTTCATATGGATTGATAGTAGCACATGCATTTAATTTATAAATAAACATATAAATTAAGAATAACGTATGCATTAAAAACATTGTAGACCACCATTATAAGTAATGGGAAGTCATTGACAAATTCTGAACAGGAGAAAAATGTGAAAAAAACAAGTGTGTAAGAGAATCAATCTGTAGACTGGAGGGAGGTAGGGCCATCTATCAAAATGGAAAGAACTACAGTGGTCCACGCATAAGAGATAAGAGACTAGACAAGCATAGGGGTGATAGGAATGGGGGAAAAAAAGAATCACTAAAGAATTGCTATCATGATCTTCCTTATTATCGTTACATCAGTGGAACTCAGAGACATATTGGCTAATGATAAGCAGAAAGCATCCCCATGGAGACCCCACGACGCAGCCTCGACCTGCAAGAACTGGCGGAAGTCAAAGATGGAGATAGAATACTTCGCCTCAGGCTTAGATTCTATAAGTGACACTTTTAAAAATTTTTCTCCACTTGTTTGAAGGGGCAACAAATAAAGGCCAACTATCAGGCCTGTTCAATGTCAGATAGGACTTCTTAATAAAGATTGCTTATAGCCTCAGACTGTTGCATCCACATTGCACAATTGCTGTGTGGGGCGGGTTGGATGCTGGTCTGAGCCGCTGCTGGGTGAGTGACCGTCTTCTGGCTGCTTCCTGTTGGCTTAGGAAAGAACAGGAGAAGGTGGGTTTGTTTGCCAGTTGAGCAACCTGCCATGGCGCTGCCAAGGTCTGACTCTCTCCCTTTAAACATTAACCATCTCTTAAAACATTTGCGTTTTGTGCCCAAGACCGAGGGGGCCCAAAGAGAAAAGAGAGGAGGAAAGGATAGGAGAAGAGGGCAAGGAGGGAGAGGAGAGCTCTACACATCAACAATTTATTCATTCCACAAACATTGTACAGAGTTCTACACACTAACAATTTATTCATGCCACAAACCCATGCACTGCCCAAGACCCAGGGTTTGAGAGCTGAGTAGAACATGATTCCTATCCTTAGGGACTCATAGTCTAACAGAGGAGACAGACAAGTAAACACAAAACAAAGGGAAAGGATGAGCCCTGGGTCATTGTCATTTCCAGAATCTTTGTTCCCAGGGCAGTGGTTCTCAAACTTCAGTGAGCAAAATGTGACCTGGAAGAGTTGTTTAAAATGCAGCTTCGAGCTTAGCAAGACTGTTTCAGTGGGTCTGCAGTGTGGCCCAGGGGTCTGCACTAATCCAGCTCTCTGAGGGAATTCAGGTTCAGGTGGTCCGTGACCACAAGGGGGCACGCCCTTCAGGGTAAAAGCCTGGACCTGGAGGTGCAGCCATGGATCTAGTCCACCAGAGGCTGATGGGAGACATTGCAAGAAGAATGGAAGAGGAAGCATTAGAGATGATTAAGGGCAGAAAATGGAAAAAGAGAAAATCCAGGGTGTGCAAGAAAAAATAGTAATGCCTCTCTAAGGAGAAGTGAGCAAATATTCCCAGAGACCCTGGGGCTGCTCAGTTGGCTGGTGTCCACATGTTAGCCATAATTTGTGGTCTTTATCATATAAACTTGATGACTTACTTGAGTAAGCATATAGCAATGAACAAAGAGCAAACTCTGCTAGAACCTTGGGCATAAATAGCACGTGTGGACCCCAGCCTTTTCTTTGTCGTGCTTCTTGTCATTCTTCCAGATCCCCTGACTGCAGCACATTGCTTATCTGAATAAAGCCATGGGCTATGGCAAAGGAGGTTGCTTTAAAGAAGAGGCACTAACTTGACACTATCTTCAGTAACTTCCCTGGTTCTTGGCAGCTCTGTCTAGCTGCTCGCCAACCCTGCACAACCCCCTAGGCTAGTCTACTCCAGAGCAGTGTCCAGCTTGCTACCTGAGACGGCTATGGTGGACCAACCTACATGAAGCTAGAGCTCTGATGGCCATGAGCAATTTCCACCAATGGTCCACAGATCTTACTCCTCATCCTGATTGCATCAGGATTTTTTGCTTTCTTAAACTGGTTTTGGGCCCAAATCTGAGCCCCTGGGGTATGTTGGTCTGATCCTAGTACCATCTGGCTTTTCCTTAGCATCAGGCAGGATACTCCTGTTTATCCTGGCACTGTGCTTAAAGTGCCTTTCCCCACCTCTTTCCAAATAGACATCTCCTCCCTCATTATTTAAGCTCCTGCTCTAGCTACCTTCCCGATGACTCTTCCTCAACCATCCCTTTCGCATTTGGAGTCCTTTATCCTATGGACTCTTTGCTGAGGAGTGCCCCACCCACTCAACTACAAGTTCCAGGGATCTAGTCTCATGGAAGTCACGAGAACATAAAGCTTAGGAACTCAAGCTAAAGTGAATCAGAAACTCAGCACTGCCACCTACCAGCTCTGTGACCTTGGGCAAGTTACTACATTGTCTTCAGTCTCAGTTTCCTTACCTATAACATGGAGAAACAATCAGACTTACTGTTAAGATTAAATGAGCTAATGCTTGGCCTGGTGCCTGAAAGACGGTCCCCGTCAATAAGTGTTTGCTCTTCTCCTAATTCGTATTTATATCCTTTCTTTTACTCTAATCCCCATGGACTTAGTACAGAGTAGATGCTCAATGAAGTTTATTGAATTAACAATTAAGATATGTAACCTTAATCACTGGATCCGTTCATGAGCACATTTTAAGAAGGCGTGGGCAACTCAGTATGCCCCTTTAATTCATCAATATTTTGTGGTGTTTCCTCCATACGAGGACTTCCTTAGAGTGGAATTATCTAAATAAGCACAGGCACATTCTTCTCCATCGCTCTGCTTTCGTGTCCATTGTTCAGCATGCTTTTCTTACTTCAGTCCCTATCCTCACCTTTGCTCTCCTGCTTCGGAATAAAATCAGAAATGGCAGCTATTTTAAAGTACCTTAAACTGAGTCGAAGTTCTCCAGGGGAAAATAGCCACAGAATTCTATTACGTCTGTTATAAATGTTTGAATTCCACTTTTCCCACTGTTGCTTTCTACCCTGTGAAATGAGATGGGAAGAACTAAATAAACTCTGAAGTTTTTTTTAATTGCTGTGGTCCATGATCTCCTTTTGTGCACGGCTGGATTTTTAGGCTCAAACAGGTAAAGCAATTTTTGTACACAAACACAGCTTCACGATCAGTTCTGACTCTCTGACATGGATACTCTCAGGAGGCAATAGGGGCAGCCTCTGCTGCCTGCCCTGTTTGCTACTTGTCTTCCCACTTGCCTGTAATTCCTGGAGGCTGTTCGCATGGCTGAGCTAAACGTCTGGACATTTGGTTCTGGTCCCCTTGAGTCCAGGAATTCTGAGGAAAGATAACAAGGGTAGACAGAGTTCAGAAGGAACTAAATGCTTCTTAGAGATCTTAATCGAATCATGGAAAGTTAAATAGGAAGACAAAACGTCATAAAAATAGGTGAAAAGCCAGTAACAAACACTATATTAGCTTTCCTTCCTCTCTGGGGAAGCCGGCAATGAGCCCTGTGTGTCCCAAGGAGGCTGTATTTGGCTGGTGCATTCAGCCTACCCCCCAGCCTGGCGGTCCCTGAGCCAAGGAGAGCCCCCGACAGTGTGGGAGGAGCCCCCCATCTGGGCAGGTGGGCCTGTCCTAGCTCTTCCTCCCTCTCTCTCATCCAGTGTGGCTCGCTTTGAATACGTTCTTCCTCTGGGCCACTGTTTCTCATCCTCTATGAATCCATTTTCCTTTTTAAAAGCATTTTTAAAAATCTCGCATATCTCTCCTCCCCCGCAGTGGTTGTGATAGGCATCCCCTGGGCCAAGACCTGTCCCATCCACACACTTGAGTGGGAGTGCCAGCTCTGGCTCCTCCCTCTCACAGCTCTCCGGCTCTCCATTGATTGCTGGTGATTGGTTATCAGGAAGCTTTCTTGTCTAAACATCAAATCCAGAGGTCCCGCAGTAAAAGATAGTGGCTAAATGAGTCACCCATGCAATGGATGTTTCTTAAGCATCATCTATGTGCCATTAGGTGCTGCGCGAGGCCCAGGAGGTGCAACGATGAATGCAAGAAAGGCCCTGATTTCAGGAAGCTCCAGGCAGACACAAGAGCAATTCCAAAATGATCAGTGCTACCTAAAACTAGGCACAGAGTACTGTGGGACCCAGAGGAAGAAGCAACTAGCTCTGCCTTGGGGTCCCGAGGAAGGCTTTGCAGGCAGAGAAAGGAAAGAACGCCAGCCAGGAACGGAACACAGAGTGTGTCTGTTGAGGGACAGCAGCTGGCGGACGCAGAGCCTATTCGGGAAATGGTGGGTGGTTGTGGGGAGCTGGAGCACAGGGCATAGGGCTGGAAAGTGATGGGAGATGATGCTGGAAAGCTGTGTGGCTGTCACATGTGAAGAGAAGCTAAGGCATTTGGACTTGATCCTGTTGGCTATGGTATAGTCATCAGACAACTCAGCAAGGGACCGAAAAATAATATGAGTTTTAGGTCTTTCAATAAAAAACCACCTGTGCAGCCAGCATCCTCGTTGAGCAATTAGAGATTAAACATGAGAAGGGATCAGCGGGTAAGCACCTCCAAAGCAGGCAGTGGGCGCACTCCGGACTGGTGGAAGCTGCTGTGGAAAGTAGGGGTTTAATTGTCCCAGCTCTTTAGCTTGCTGACTTAAGCCCTCCATGAAGCACACTTGTTCTGCTGCACTCCTAGAATGCAGTCAGCTCAGCCTGCTACGTGACATCACTGTATTACAGTGAGAGAGGAGAGGTGACAGAATTTCTGGAAAAGTGCTTTGGGACACCCAGGATGCTACAAATGCATTGAGAATGAGTATTGCAGTTTTCCACGGGCATGCTCAGAGGCTCCAGGCAGGATGCAGACCTGCGCAGATAACTTCCTTGGAGAAAGTGGTTCCCTTCAATTTAACAGGCAACTTCAGGGCAGAAACGTAGGACAGTGAGAGAGATGGGCACAACCAGTTAGGTCCGTCAAAGCAAATTTGGTGACCACGAATATGGTTCTTGTTATTCAGAATAATAACCGTAAGGCAGGAACGATAAAGCATGTTTCGTGGATCTCTAGCTTTCTGGCATATTCCTTGGGGTTAATTAAACTCGTGTCAGCAGCAGGACTTTTCAGAGCTTTGAATATGCTAATAAGCATAGTGATTTCAAAGGAGGTTTTATATATAACATTTCTCAAGTTGATTTGACCATCAAACTCCCTCCTATTTTCTGGTCCACATCTCCCGGAGGCCCTCCAAGACCCTCAAAAAATATTAGAGTCCACTGTCTGCCCACACTATATTTCAAGAGGAAAATGCCAGTTTCTGGGGAAGCTGGAGGGACCCTGTGAGGCAGGAACAAGTGGAAGCAGCAGCAGCAGGGGCTCCAGTCAGGCAAGGCCTTCAGCTCTCCTCTCTGCTCCTGCACCTGACGCGGTAGCCTTTGGGTCCCACGTGAGGAGCATCGCTTCCTGTTCTTTGCTAAGAACTGCCCCGCTTCCCATCTGCCTCGCCCCACGTGACCAGCTCCTGGCCAGAAGCTCATCGCTAGCTCCTTATTGTTCCTGTTTCTTGATATTTTTAGCTCTGGCCCAGAGCTCTTCACAAGAACTCAGCAAGAAGGGCCCAAGGTGACATCATGAATACTGCCTCATTGCTGTAACACTGGCTTAGGAAATATTACTCTCTTTCCTCACACATTTCAGTTGCTCTTTGGTTTTGGGGGAGTTTCTTTGAGGGCTCCTATCATTCCATATTCTACCTCACATAGTTTGTAATTATTTTCATTAGTTTTGTGCATGCTTTCTAGGGTTTGATCTGGTTTTGCGTCTTTGTGTATTGTCTTACTTGTTTTCATCATCAACACCGGTTTTCTCTACTTGAAGAAAAGAAGAGAGCTTAATTTGGTTTTGCTTTCATGTTTAGTGTCAGCGACGTGACTTTCTTTTTTTTAGCCTGATGCTTTCAGGATTACGTGCACAACGTGCTCTTCACAGGAGGCTGTGCCGAGGACGGCTGCCTTGCAGGGGAGAACTCTCCCCTTGTTGGGAAGAGCTATATTCTTCTGATCTGCCTTGGGCTTTTGTCCCTGGGCTGCTGCCCCGCTAAAGATACTCTGGCATTCTCTTTGTAAAGCAAAAAGGCAGTTGGTTTCTGAAACCACATGATTGATTTTAAAACTTAAATCCCAAACCCTCCATTTGAATAAGAAACCATCCTCCAGCTTCAAGCTTTACCTCAATCACTACTACCTTTATTCAAGTTAAAACGTCCCCCTGGTTCCCTCTCCTTCCACTAAAATTCCTGGTTACTTTTAGAAGCCTCATTTTACTCAAAGTAATACAATTTCTTCCATTCTCTTGTTCTCCAGGCTTATATTTCCATCTGTTTATGGAAAAACCCTCTCTCTGGAGGGACTACGAGCTTGTCAAATTCAGCCCATTCAGAGATAAATCACATTACCCTCCTCCAACCTGTCCCCTCCTTGTTGTCCTTAGTCAAGACATGGACAGCCTCTACACAGCTGAGCAAGCTGAGATCTCCCGGTCCTCATGGTGTCTTCCTTCTTCCCCATTCCATCAACCTAACCTGATCTCATTTAAATTCTCTCAATTCTGAATTAGTAATTCCTCTTGCATGAATCTCTTTCCCTTCCTCCCTTCTGCTATTGCCCGCTCTTGTCCTCTCTTTTCTGGACAGTGAAATAATTTCCTTGGTGGTCTTCTTGTGAGACCCTTCCCCTCCTCTAAATCCACCCTCACCCAGCAGCAGGAAAGGCTTAATCAGCAGTGAATACTCCCCACCCCTCCCAGAACCGCTGCCAGGACCTGGGGTCAGATCCTCGGCAGCAGGGCGAGCTGGAGCTGTAGCAGCTCGTGCCTTCAAGAGATGGATTGGAGGTCATTGTGTATCTCAACCAAGCGACTCTAACTGCCCCTTCACCTGCTCACTCAAAACTCTGGGGGCCTTCTTCAAAGAACCTATGTTCCCACGGCTCTGGGAGTTCCTCCAGGCTGTCATTCTGGCCTGGTTTCCCCTCTTTGTAGCCTACGCTTCATACCAAGATCTTGCTACTCTGCCCATCCTCCAATGAGTGGTTAGACTCTCTGATGAGTTTTGGAGATTTCTTCTTAGCTCTGCGTTGGTATCATGGCCTACTAGCCACAAGCAAGCCCCACACAGTCCAGGTGACGGGGACACTGAAAACCAGCCCTGGTCCAGCACCATGGCCTTCTACTTGCTGAACAACGAGTCCAATAGGACTCCCAGACTATGAGGTTTGAGAGATGAAGTTCACTGGCAACGTCTTGGAGGAGTCCATAAAAAGTATTTCCATGTTGTCCATTCGTTGATTCACTTAACAAATATTTGTATAGAGAGACTGCTAAGTGCTGGATACATTACATGGTGTTGAGGATACAGCACAGAGGAGGTCAGACTATGTCCCTGCTCATGGAATCTGTATTCTAGTACTAGAGGGACAGAGAAAATATATTATGTTAACTCAAACATAGCATCAAAAATTGTCAATAGTTTTTTTTTAATTGTTTCTTGGTGAGGAAGATTGGCCCTGAGCTAACATCTGTTGCCAATCTTTCTTCCTCCTTTTTTTTTCCTCCCCAAAGCCCCAGCACATAGTTGTACACCC
Organism: Equus caballus; assembly: GCF_041296265.1. NCBI lineage: Eukaryota > Metazoa > Chordata > Mammalia > Perissodactyla > Equidae > Equus > Equus caballus. The sequence continues at coordinate 32,979,285 of NC_091710.1, read as the reverse complement.
TAGTTGTCAGTCCTTCTAGTTCTTCTATGTAGGATGCTGCCACAGCATGGCTTGATGAGCAGTGTGTAGGTTCATGCCCAGGATCTGAACTGGGGAACCCTGGGCTGCTGAAGCGGAGTACATGAACTTAACCACTACACCACTGGGCTGGCCCCTGTCAATGGTTTTAAAAGTCTGAAGACAATTAAGCTGTACAATATGTAAGCGACTGAGTGGGAAGGGCCAATCTAAACAAGATGCTCAAGGAATTAATCACTGAGAATATGACATTTAGGCAAAGATCTGAATGATAAGAAGAAGTCAACATGCCAGTCTTGGTGGGCAGAGTATCCCAGGTAGAGGGACCAGCAAAAGTTCAAAGCCCTAACATGGGAATGAACTTAGACGAGGCTGTGGAACAGAAAGGAGACAGTGTGACCAGACTTGATGAGCAAAGTGGTGAGCAAGAGGAGATGAGGTCAAACAGGAGGACACAGGCGGGATTGCGTAAGGCCTTGGTAAGTTTGCATCAGAAGTTTGCATTTCCATCTGAGACCAACAGGAAGCCATGCTCTGCAGACTCAGAACAAGAGCAATGCTAGAGACCACAGTGTCTGAGCATCTATCTAGGTTCCTGGAAATCACACAGAGAGTGCAGACAGGCCCTGAAGGGGTGAGTGACTGCTGAGTTTCTTAGATGTCCAGAGCCCGAGGATGATATCTTGATGGACACCCGATTCCTGGGGCTAGTGAAGAGTTCAAATGGATCCAGGAGGGAGTAAGCAGAGACCTAATCTTTCAGCCAGTCCTCCTAGAGAGGAGGGGTTTTGAGGAGGCTGAGGGCCCCAGGACTCAGAGAGGCTGGACATGTGAGCTCCAAGGATCCAGGAAGGCTGGAGACCAATGTGAACACTAACAGTGCTATCGCAGCGTCAAGACACATGCAAGGTTTGGGGCTGCAACAATGGAGCCACACTAGAAAAACAAAAATACTCCCACTAACCCTAGCCGGCCCTGGATTTTCCATACTGTTCATTTTCAGCTCTGCTCTCCCGCACAGTATGTGCCCTGAAACAGCGTGCACAAGCCTGTAAAGATACATGTTGAAACGGCACCCTGATATTTATGCAAGGTGGGCCCCAGAAGTGCCCAATATGCTAATAGTATCAACCTCAACCCCGGGCGAAATGGCCTCCTTGACCTTTTTAATGACCTAAGAGAAGATCTCCCTTGAGAAGAGCCTCTTTCTTTGACAATTGTTCTTTTTTCTTCCATGGTAGTTTTACCTGTGCTAATATGCAATGGTGAAGAAAGAAAAAAAGCAACCCTCCCAAACAGAAGGTACTGTGAAAGGGCTCAGACTGCTCCGTTCTCTGAAAAGCCCCGCTGCCTCGGCCACAGTGAGGCTTTGGAACAAAATTAGGACTGTATGAAGGATGAATGGGTCCAGTCTGTCTCCTGCAGAGGCTGTGCTGGGCGGATGGGGCCAGAGCCGTCACTTGCTTCATAAGCTTTCATAGAGCGTCTTTCATTCAAAGATCCCAGGACGCTTCACAGCTGCTAAAATGATCCTAAGCAAATATTTGTAGCCACACAGTACAGGTGGGAATATGGAGGCCCCAAGAAGAAACAGGACTGACCAAAGACCCCAAGAGTCAACTGCAGAGGTAGGACCAGAATCCAGGACCTGAGCCAGTTTAGAGCTCTGTCTGCAGGATCAGGCCTGGGAGACCATGTTTGGGACTTCATGACTGAGACGAGTCATGATCAAACAAATTTGAGAGTCCACAATAACAGCCAGGGGTGAGCCTGCTGGTTCCTAATCTGATGTCATTTAGGCACGTGTGCATGGTGATGTGGTGACCTGCAGCTCGAAGTGGCTGGGAACTTTAATAATTAAAGCCCTCTAATTAGATTGACAGTGTCTGTCCGAGTGAGCACATGCAGGAGAGTGTTTTCTGTGTTCCTGACAAATTCACTTTATCGCTTCAATTAAACCTGTTTCCGGTGTGCTGGGGCTAAAAAGGCCAATGTATATAGCAACCACATGGCCATATTGCCAAGATAAGGACGGACACCGTACACTCCACCTGTGTAGGCTGCAGGCTGGGGTCCAAGTCAGGGGGCCAGAGTCAAGATTAAAGATTGCTATGGTCTGAATGTTTCTGTCCCGCCAAAATTCAGGAGTTGACATCCTAACCCTGAAAGGTGATAGTATTAGTAGATGAGGACTTCGGAACGTGAAGCTCTCATGAATGAGATTAACGCTCTTGTAAAAGAGACCCCAGAGAGTTCCCTCGCCCCTTCTGCCACGTAAGGATACAACGGGAAGTCTGCTACCTAGAAGGGCACCCTCACCTGACTGCTGGCTCCCTGATCTCAGACTTCCAGCCCGCAGAACTGTGAGCAATAAATTTCTACTGTTTATGGGCCACCCAGTCTGTGGTGTTTTGTTACAGCAGCCTGAACAGACTAAGACAAAGAGTATACTTTGATATGGTCCTTCAGGAGGGATGCTGCCTCATTCTTGCCGCTGCTGACCTTAAAATAACCAAAACTCCAACACAATGGAGAGTTATGACTTAGGGTGCTCAGGCCTCCTTCTCTCAATCGGCCTCACTGGAGTGGATTAGCTAAATGACGGACAATGTGGGAAGCATTTGGGAGGAAAGATAGGAAAGACAGAAGATAAGAAGGGCTCCAAGACTCAGTGTGGGCTGCCAACAACTTTATTTCTCACCCAATTTGGCCCTCAGAGGTTGATTTGTCCTTGGGCTTCTCCCAAAGGTCAGATCTGAATCAAGATCTTCCTAGATGCCAGGAACTTGGTGGAGCTTCAGGGCCCATAGAAAACCACAGTGTGAACTGTGGGGGGTCAAGGGCCATTTTGGCACTGCAGAGTGGTGGTTATGAATTCAAGTTCCAAGTCCTCATTTACTAGCTGTGGGATCTTGGGCAAGTCACACCATCTTTTTGCGCCTCATTTTTCTGGGCACAAACAATATGCATTTGACAGGGTTGTGAGGTAAGAATTTGCTAGAGTTAACACTTAGAACAGAGCTTGATCTGCATTAAGAACTCAATAAATGTCGATCATTATCATTACTATTATGTAGCAAACTCATGGTACCCCAGAACTTCTTAGATTTCTGGTTCCTCTTCAATACAGATCGAATTTACTCTTGGGTCCAATTTAACTTGGGAGTTACATATAAGACAATTTCTGAATTAAATGGGCTTTGGCCAAAAGACCCCCTTTGTTAGTAGGTGAGGAAGGAAGCCAGGCTATGCTGAGAAGTCATCTCATCACTGACATTTGGCCCAGCACCAGCCAAAGCTAGCCCTGGGTAAAACTAAGACAGGCCAAATTTGCTTCCATTGAGCTGCTCCCTTCTAAGCACCCTACCATCCCAGGCCCACCCAAGATCTATTGCCCTGGAAAACACTCCCAGGGAAGGGCCACTGGGGGCAGCCTCCCACCTTCAATCAGTCAGCAGGCTTGCAGTGAATTCGGGAGCAACAGCCAGCTCAGAGGAGGCATATCCTTGGAGCTGGCGAGGAGGCGTCAGAGAGAAAGCCAGAGCAGAAGGGGGTAGACGTCAGTGCTAGGATTCATCTGAGTAGGTCTTGGGCAATGGAAAAGCATTGTGTATACTGTCAAGGGCCACCCAAATGTTAAGGGGTGTTATTATATAACTGTTACTACTTTTCATTGAAAAGCCGGTTGTTTATCATCTATGTAGCCGGCAACAGAGCAAAGGAAGCCAACGAGATCTGATCTGGGTTTACCCCACCTCTGTGGCTGACACATGCGTGACCTCAGGTGAGTACCATGACCTTCCAGACCCCGACTTCGCAGTCCATGAAGTCCCAAGAGAGCAGGGCCTTTGAATGGACTGAAAGTGATATTGTAAAGAGCCTGGCCGGTAGCAGACAGTCAACCAAGAGTGCTTTTCCCTTCTCTCTAGTAAAGACACACACAGAGCACTTTCTTTACATGGTAATGGAACTTCATAAAACTAGAAGGCAAGCCCGTGGCCCCAGGGTAGGCTTTAGTAGTGAATTATTTCCATAGCATCTCTTCTCTCTTCAAAGACCACGCAGAGAGAGAATATCTACGTCGGTGTGGTTCAGCCTTATGCAGCAGTTGCTTGCAAAAAGCAAGGTTCAGGAATGTTTTCAATATGCAGAGCTCTTTTGTTGACCTGGGTCCTGTCTCTGTGGCCTCCACCCAGCAGAAGCCTCCAGCTCCTGTGTTGAAAGGGCAGAAGAAGCTTGCCGAGGGCCCCAGGAGACCCAGTGCTAGGCTTTGTGTGTTGGCTGGAATGCTTCCCATGGTGCTCAGTGACCAGAGAAGACAACCACCCACACACCAGAGAATGTGGAGGAGTGTCCAGGACCGTGGGAGCATTCTACTCAAGTCCACTTGACACAGCCAGCACACCGCATGGCTTCTCAGGTCCCCTTGCTTGGGCTGCTTCCAAGCCTTCAGTCAGGCTGGACTAGGAGCTAAGATGCTCTGTTTGGGAAATCGCCTACACCCTGGCACCCAATGCCGGGCATTCATCAGACGTGGGGGATGGGAGTCTGTGGAGGTGACACGGATTTATTATTCCACGATCAATTTGATTGGTACCTCCCTGGGCCCTGACCTTATTCCCTCCTGCTTCCGTTGTACCAACACCACCACCTCATGGACAGACCTACTCACTACAGATGATGGTGATTTTTCTTTTTTTTTCTAGTCAGTACTCTGAGAAAATGAACTCTCCTTCTAACATCCATTTCAACCTTCTAGGCCTGTGAGGATGCTGGGAACGAAGTGCACCCCCCGAAAAATATCCAAAGAGAGTGTGAACAGATTAGACCCATAGTCTCAGAGATTGTCTGTATATATATACATATATAGGATATTTATATGTATGAAATATGTATGAGATATGAAATATATGTATACATCTATGTGAGACTTGTGTGTGTATGTATGAGCTCCAGCTATATCTTTTTTTACCTAAAATAATAAATATTTATTGATTTGAGTATATAATATAAATATATTTATTCCTGGGCAAGCCCTAGGTCAACCTTGAGATGCTCCTTTCTGCTTTTCACACATTTCTCAGGCTTCATACATTATAATTTCCTCTCCACCCTTGATAGATGTTTTAACTTGATTTCACTGGGATAAAAATTATTCAGCGTCTGGTCCTCAGGATGCGCATCAGTAAAAAAGGCTAGTGGTGGGCATTAATAACAGATGTCGAACGCCCAGCCCAGGCTTGACACAGGCAGATGGTTAATAAATGGCGTGGGTGGAAGTGGGGCTGATGGGTGAGGAGACAGCAATGCTCTGGTGGTGCTGTGGACTCAGAGAGTTCGATGGGCACAATGTCAATGACCTTCTGGAAGACCCCACAGTCCTCGTCTTCCAAGAGCAAGCTGGTTAACATCTCTGACCTCCTGAGCCTCCATTAGTTGCATAAGTAATAGAATAATCAGAACCTGGGAGCTTGATTCCCGAACATCTCTACTGCTGATGGCTCTTTGGCATTGTAAAAACACACAGAAGACGGAAAGATAAAGCCATACTTGAAGTCTAGTTATTTCGCAAAGAATTAAGTAGAACTGGAGGTGGAGGGGCCTCTCAGCGTTTCTGGATGTCTAAACAGAATTGTCCCCCTTGCACGGGTCCCATGTACCTGGGATAGGTTGCAGACACCTTAAGTAACATTTCTATTAAGATAGTGAGAACAAACAATGGGGACTCCCATTTTATTCACTCTCCTCTCCTAGTCTGTGCCAGTGAGCTCTGAGAAGAGCTTAAAGTGGAGGGTATAGCAGAAGAAACTTCATTCAGTTTCCAGTCTTCTCAGTTTTGTTATAAGGGGGGATGTTACCAAGCCAAACATCTTGTGCAACCTACTAACCGGCCCAGGGTAGAACGAAGCAGTGCACTGTGGTACAGAACGCACACACCCAAGACCAAAGGTGTAGGTGAACTTGTCTAGGCTATGAATTTACCATGACTTGGTTTCCCCATCTGTCAAGTAAGAAGGTCGATCCCAAAGACCCTTAAGTTCCTTTTTAGGGTTAACATTCTCTAATCCTCAACTTACAAACTATAAAAAGTTTGAATCAACTGATGATAATGACAGTCTTACTAGAGATTTTAGAACAATGGCACAGAGAATCCAAAACAGCAGAAAATCAAGAAAGCATTTATGTCTGATTCAGAAATTCAGATTGACCATCCCATCTGTCATCAAAATATTGATTGTTTTGCAGAGAACTAAGTGGGTCTGGGGAGATGAATAATTAATGTTATTAGTAGTTTGCATTCTATGACCACTAATGGTGGTCAGCCAAGAAAGGACGGAATATGTGCCTGAGAGATAAGAAGGAGTCATTCACTGGTTTGACAATTAGCCATTGAAGGCCTGCTCCCAGCCCTAACCCTGAGAGGGCCACTTAGAATTCAGGGCACACCCCACTCACAAGGCACCTTAAGATGCAGATTCTGACTCAGTAAATCTGGGGTGGAGCTCAAGATTCTGCATTTCTAACATGCTCCCAGGAGAAATTAGATGTGTGTGTGCAGAAAAATAGCTGTACAAGATTTTCTGCTAAGTGTTGAATGAGGGCTCCAGATTCTCGAGGCAATTGTGGTTCAGGGAATGGGGACACCCCCAAACGTTAGAGGGAAAGCTTAGTTTTCTTAAAATTGGAGGGTCAAACCAGCATGAGTGTAGAATGTTGCTGTGGTTGAAATGCTTGTGGATAATTGAGAATTAGCGGTTATGGGAAAGGGAGGGAGAGAAAAGAAGGCATTTTACAGGCAGCAGGAATGGAGCGTCCTGATGACTGCAGTTCTGTTAAAATGCAGTGACGGTTCTGAAGCACAGAGACCCTCATCTCAAGGCTCTGGCCTTTCTGTCCTTCAAATTGAGGTTTGCTTTCGCCTTAATGGAACAATTTTCTTCTGATGCCACAACAGCCATTTCATTCCAAGATGGATTGCAATGTGAACTGATCTTTTTCCATTCCACATCCCAAACCGCAGCACAATTAGTTTCTAAACAAATGTCGATGGCTTCTCAGGGAGGCTCTGAATGCCAGGCTGGAATACAGTGGCCAGCCACAAACGGTGTAGATGTTGGCTGTTCCCCTGAAAGAGCTCAGTGGTTCTGATCGCACCCATCCCTCTTAGACACCCTACATTTCCTGAGAGGCATCAACATGGAGGAGCCCCCACTCAATGTTTTTGATGCAAAGTAGTTTAAAAGACAGAAAGAAGATGGAGTTTGTTTTGAAAGTCAGACATATTTTAATGCAAACACATTACCTGTTTGTCTTTCATTTTTGTCTTGACAGACTCCAGTCACACATAGAGATGTCTTCCCATTCCACCCCATCTTTTGATCGGAGTGAGGACAGATGGTATGGGTTGAATTATGTCTCCTCAAATTCATATGTTGAAGTCCTAAGTCCTTAGTACTAAGTACCTAAGTACTCCCAGTACCTTAGAATGTGACCTTGTTTGGAAATGGGGTCATTGCAGATGTAGTCAGTTAAGTTAAGAAGAGGTCATACTGGAGTAAGGTGGACTCCTAATCTAATATGACTGATGTCCTCATACAAAGGGCAAATATGGACACAGACCCACACATGAAGGAATGCCATGTGAAGATGAAGGCAGGTGTCGGGTGATGCATAATCTACGAGCCAAGGAACACCAAAGATGCCAGCAAAGCACCAGAAGCTAGGGGAGAGGCATGAAAGATGCTCCTTGACGGCCCTCAGAAGGAACCAGCCCTGTCTACACCTTGATCTCAGGCATCGAGTCTCTAGAAGTGTGAGATAGTGTACTTCTGTTGTTTAAGTCACTCAGTTTGTGGCACTTTGTCACAGCAACCGTAGGATATGAATACAATCGATTGATAATAAAGTTAAGTCTTAATAAAATTAAGGAGTTATATCTGTGGCCTTGGAAAAAATCTTTTAGACTCTGTGAAATGAGGAAGTTGGAGCAAGTGGTTAATGAAATCCCTTGCATTCTGTGAAGGTAAAGCATTCTGTGATTTTCTGAGACTCTCGTATGTGGATCAACCTAATGCCATTTTGTGGATAACACCTGGCAAGTGGGAGCTGAGAAACAACAGCTGCACCCGAGGAGGCCGAGCATGAGAGGAGGAAATGGAGCTCAGACAACGAAGTAACCAAGCAGAGCCTTAACCCCATGGGGACCACAGATGCTAACAGAGACCGGACCGTGCCTGGGTGAGAAAGGCAGGGAGCAATCTCTGCAGAAAGCAGGGTGACTAGGCAGGACTGGCAGTGGCCCCAGGATCCCCCTCCTGCAGGCAGGGCAGTCTGTAAGCAACAGTTAGGAGTCAGGTGAAGAGCACTATCCTGAGTCTCTGGCCTCCAGAGTCGGCAGCTAGCAAAGGGCAAGGAGCACCAATTCACAAACCAAGGTAGGCAACTTCAGGACCATTCAGGAATATTTGTTGAAGGAGACCCTTGTTAAGTTGGCAGGTAGGAACCAAGAGTCATCATAATTTGGATATAAAAGAAAAAGTGACCTCGTGTTGTTGTTACTGGTGGAAGGCATGTTGGTGTTAGGGTTACAGGACCGGCCATTCTATTCTGTTCATGATTGATTTTCCTAGTCTGTGCCTTTCACATTGTACGCCTTCAATTTGTGACATGAAAGGAGGGCAATGAAGTAGGAACTTGTTCCAGGAAGAGGGATAACAGTTAACCAATTTAGTAATCAGGCCCACGTTACCCTTCCAGACTCAACTTTAATTAGCTGCTTATTTGAATTAATTTTATTGTCATCATTACATTGATTATATTATTTAGTGCCTGTTGGTGAAGGATAATTTGTGTGAGCACGAAGGTTAGCTTAGCAAACCAAGAATTTGAACTGGAGAGGAGGGGCAGTAAAGCGTTCCCGTGTCATCAGTCCACAAATATTAACCAACTCCCTGATGTGTGCAAAGCACTGTGCCAGCCACTGTCATCAACGGCATAGACACACACACAGTGGCCAATGATTATTCTTCAAAATGATACAGGAAGCAGAATCCCGTGTTCCCTGAGCAGCCTCTGTTTTCTCTGTTTTTGCACTCAGGCTTTTTCCTCTTCTGGAAATGCCCTACCTTTCAAAATATCTCTCATCCTTCAAGGCCTATCTCTCAAATTACTTTATCTCCCCATTTCCTCCAGAACTGCTGGATGGGGATATTCCTTCTTTTGTATACCCACAACTCATTGCAAGTCTCTGATGGAACTTGTATTCTATCATGTCTTCCAGCTAACAGCTATTTGTCTTATTCCTCTCACTAAATCATATGTTCTCTGATATGCTGGGTTGAATAATACCCCCCAAAATTCATGTCCATCTGGAACCTCGGAGTTTGGCCTTATTTGGAAATAGAGTCTTTGCAGATGTAATTAGTTAAGGATCTTGAGATGAGATCCTCCTGGATTTAGGGTGGGCCCTAAATCCAATAACTGATGTCTTTATAAGAGAAAGGAGAGGGAGAGCGAGACACAGAGAGACCAGAGAGAGGAAGACGTTGGAGGCAGAGGTTAGGGCTATGCAGCCACAGTCCAAGGAATGCTAGGAGCCGCCGGAAGCCGAAACAACCAGAGGCAAGGAAGGAGTCTCCCCTAGGTCTTCAGAGGGAGAATGGCACTGCTGACACCTTAATTCCAGACTTCTGGCCTCCAGAACTGTGAGAGGGTAGATTTCTGTTGTTTTAGGCCACCAGGCTTATGGTGATTTGTCATGGCAGCCCTAGGGAGCGAATACATTTGAGTATGATTTATGACTTACCTTTGTCTCCTCTTAAACTTGCTTATAAGCATTTGTGAAAATACTACATTGGCAAGTCATTAATCTCAGCTTTTGTTTTAGCCATTGTGGCTAAAGAAGCACTTGTTAAAAAAATAGCAAACATCAAGGACCAAGCAAAGTCAAATTACATTAATTAGTTGTGTTTTCCCTAATGTGAGTCCTGGGAGGTACAAGGGCCTTTTGTGTGCAAAGGAACCAAACAAGAGATGCTTGGATCTGGTACAGCAGTGGCCCTGCTGAGTGCTGAGACCTGAATGAGGCCCCTGACTGCTGGAGGGAGCCCCAGACTCATAGTGAGTTTGGCCACCAGGAGAATCCAGGTCCATTCTCTGTGGCCTTGCATGATGCAGAGAAACTCAAGTTTCTGGATTCCTGGCTGGCCCCTCAAAGGGCATGCAGACAAGAAGGGGTTTCCCGAAAAGCTACATGAAGCAACCCAGGGATTTGGAGCCAAGGATGACCTTACATCCAGTAGAATAAACTTTGTCATCTTTTGAAGGTACCTGCTAAGAAGTCTTTCCAGTGTGCACAGGCATTGGAAGGTCAGGATTGGGCATGCATTTCTTTGGGTTAAGCATTGGCTCGCCAACCCACCTGTTTCTAATGCATACTCATCTCTGGGAGATCTGCTGAGAAACCCACTAATTTTCTAGTGGCTCTTGATGTATCAAGTAAAACTTGTAATAGCTAACACATACTGAGTACCCTCCATGCCAGGAACTGTACTAAGCATCTTACATGTATTTGATCATTAAATTCTCATGGCAACCCTACAAAGTAGGTGTTTAAGCCCCCATTTTACAGATGAGGAAACTTGAGCCTAGAGAGGTGAAATAACTCACTCAAGGTCATGCAACCAGTCCAGTTGTGCTGGGTCTCAAGCCCAGTCTTTGTGCCTCTAAAGTCCAGGCTGCTAACCCAAGCTATTCTTTCTTTTCAAAGGCCCTCTCTGTTTCACCAAAGGCATGAGCGCCTATGGGGCCCTAGTCACAGGAGGGAAAAGTGTAGGCAGAGGTGAGGGCAACTGCTGAAGATCAGCTTCATGATTTCTGTCACATCTGGTCCCCCTGGGATGCACAAGGGCTATTTAAAGCAGAGGCGGTAGAAATTCCATGGAAGCTGAATGCATAGCTAAGCGAGCCCCCAAGCCTCCGGGAACCCTGTTGCCTGCACTGAGAACACCTTACGCATCCTACTAGATTTTTGCACAGGAACCAGGATGTGACTCCGCCATATGTCACTGTGCTGAGCCTCTCCCTGGTGTCCTGGTCAACCATGAGTTTGAGGTTTTGCCCTGCAGGGGTTAAATTCTCCGCTGGAGGAGTAGATGAGAATCCCTCTTGGTGAGAACATGGGGAGGCCAGATGCCCCCATCCAGAGCCTCCTGCTTCTAGCATTTTGCTCATTCTGAATTAAATATTCTGCCCTCATCAGGATCTTTTCCACTTGTAACTATCGGCATTGATAGATAAGTGAAAAGCAATAGGATATGTGAGGGAGCCATTTGGTTTTAAACTAATTCAGTCTGACCTTGTTTTTCCAAAAGGGCCTGACATGGCCTGTTGAGCACGCATTATACATCTGCTTTAAACATTTACTATGTCCCAAAGACAAGAATGATGCCTTTAAACATAGGGATGTGACTTCCCTCTCTATTGGCATTTCTTTAAGGATAAGAATCTCTTGCTGGGAACTAAAGATTAATTACCGACCTGCTGTGCTCACCTTGTGACCATTGATCTGCCCACCACCAACCTGCTGTGCCAGCTAAGCATCTCATGACAATTGTAAAAGGGACATTCCTACCAAATACGATGTATGCTCTCTGTTCCAAGATGGTATATAACCACTCTGTACATCCCATTTCTTTGGTGCCCTTCCTTGGGGAAGGAAGGCCCCAGGCTAGTCCTCAGATCTGGAACAGAATAAACTCACCCCAATTTTGATTTATAGATTGGTTATGGATTATTTGCATCGACAGCATGATGATTGCAATGTTTTTATTCTATTATTAGTCATAAACCAGGGGCAAATCACTATTTCAATGGATATTGCTTATAAGTTATTACATCAACTGCTCTGCAATTCTGTAGTAATGCCTTTCTCCAAGACCCTCAAGAATATAAAGAAACAAAAGCCAAGCAAGATTTCAGTCCAGAGGCTGCCAGCACAGGGCTGTTCCTCGGGCTTCTTGCCTCAATGGCATTTCCTGGAGTAGCGAGTTATTTAATGCTTACATGGTGATATCCGATCTTTCTTTCTATTGTCCCCCAATGGCCACCGGAGCTCTCTCATTCAAACACAAGCTGGTGTGAAACCCAAGAGAAGGCAGTTACACTGCAGGGCACCACACAGCTGTGCATTTTCATATTTGCCCAAGTGGCTTCCTAGGGCGAAAGTGATGGCCAAAGCTCTCTGTTTTGAGTAAGTAAACTCCATTTTAACCACAAATGGCTCTGAGTGTTGTGGCCCTATAAGTTACTCCAGAACAGTACTGAGGCGCTCCTTTCTCAGCCTGGGCATCCCAGGATGGGAGTGCGCACTCGCCAGCATGGATTACTGGTGGTTTTGTTGGCAAGGCTGAGGTCGTTGTTCCCAGGGTGGACTGAAAATGCAGCCCGCCATGCCATTTAGAAAGCAGCCCTCAGCTCTCCGGTCAGATAGTAACATGTGTTGCTTCCTGGCAAACTGGACTCTAGAGAAGGATCTCATCTATTGCCTACTGCCACTCTGTCCTCAGTCTGGAGGGTAGCTGTTGGCTCTGTCATGGGTGTGCTTTGGGTTTGAGAGGAGAGCAGAAAGAATCTATTTCTTTTAGAAAGACCATCTCAGAGGCCCGGCTCTGTGGCAACATATCCATATCAATGTGTAGAGTGTGCCTGGCTCCATCTCCACCTCCTACCTCTTCTCAACCTCTTATAGCAGAGCAAGTCATGAAAAACTAAGAGACTGATGGAGGAACCAGCCCTCCCATACCAAGTTCCTGGTACCTCTTGTGTGTCTACTGCCTGAAAGGGAAGGTTTGGGCAAAAAGGACAACCAGGGATGAAGGCGAAAGGAGCCAACCTCAGCTGAGTAGATGAATGATCCTAAAACCCAGCCCTGTCCATGCTGTCTTGGCAGGGGGAGGGGAGAGTTGGCACCAGGTTGCGGTAGCAGATGAAAGTCCAAAGAGACTGCCCTGTGTTTGGTTCTCACTTGAGGGGGCACCAGGCTTGGTGAATCTCCCAGTGCTTCCCATTCCTCCAGGGGCCGTATCGTGAGTGGCACATCTCACTGGGTGGTAAGATTTATGTCAACTGATGATATCACAACCCAGAGTTGTTACAAGACCATGATGTCAAGCTGTTAGTGGCCACATTCCCATTGTCCAATCCAATTAAAAGCCTTTATTCTCATACATGGAAACTCAAGAGTGTCCACAGAAGTAGTTCTCATTGTGACTCAGAGACAAGTGGTGGTCTGTAAGGATTCTCCAGGTGACGACAGACTAATTTCTCACAGGATAGGAGACTTGCTCAACATTCTGCACCATCAAACTCTTTCTTACTCCCATATCATCCCCATTGACGTATACATCTGACTTGACATGCTCATCTTTAAAACAAAACAAAAGCTTTCCTTTAACCTTATGTTCCCATGCAACCATGGCCCCTCTCTGCTTCCCCTTATAGGAAAACTCCTCAAAAGTTATGCATTCTCATTGTCTCTATTTTCTCACCTCCCATTCTCTCCCAACCAGCTTCCTCATTCTCAGTTCCATTAGAGTGGAACCACTGACCTCTGCTTGCTTAAACGAGAGGTTAGATTTCTACTCCATCTTACGAAAGTTCCCAGCAACTTTTGTCACAGTTGACCCCTCCCTCCTTCTTGAAACTTTTTCTTCTCTAGGGTTCTGTGATGCCATATTTTCTTGGTTTTCTTCCTACTACTTTATTGCTTTTCCCAGTCTCTTCTGCCTGACCTTTTAATGTCAGATCCCCCAGGACTGGGTCTTCAGATCTCTTCTCTTTCCTTTCTGTCTCTTGGTTCCTCTCTTCTTCTGTTTTCCTTCTTTTCTTCTTCACTCTTTCTCCAGGTAATCTCTTTCAGTTTCATACCATCTGTATACTCACGACTCTCAAATCTATCTTTCCAGCATTATCTTTCCCCTAAGGTTCAGACTCATATCTATAACCACCTATATGACATCCCTGCCTGGATGTCTAATAGCCATCTCAAACTTAAATGTCCAAAATTAAACTCTTGTTGTCCCTCTAAAGCCGATTTCTCCCCCAGGATTCCTCTGTGAGGAATTGCTCATGTCCAAATCTCAAGAATCACTTATCTTTGTCTCCTCTTTTTCAATCACACCCCACATTCAATCAATCGGACCTATTGATTCTAACTTCAAAGTATATCCCAGAATCTAACTACATGTCACCACATGCAAGTCACGTCTCCTGCCTGGACCGCAGCAAGAGCGCCTGTTTCTGGGTTTCCACACTTGCCCCACTATAACGCATTCTCTGCCTAACAGGAAAAATAATCCCTTAAGAGTGTAAATCTGCCATATAAATCTTGCTAATGGTTTCTAACCACATTTCAGAATAAAATTTAAGCCACTTGCCGCATATATAAGACCCTACATGATCAGACCCCTGTCCTCCTCACCTCCATTCTCAGCTGGTTCACTACACTGTTACACTGGCCTTCTTTTTAGTCTTCAAACAGCCCTGACTTATTTCCATCTCAAAGTCTTTGCATGTGCTGTTCCTTCTGCCTGGAATGCTTTTCCCCCAGACCTTGGCATTATTGACTTTGCACTGTTCAAGTCTTACCTTCATTGTCCCCTCCTAAGAGAGAGTTTCCCTGACCACATAGTTTGGAGCAGCTCCCAAACCTGGTCCTGCTCTATCTCATTACACTGTTTGTTTTCCTACATGTCAATTAACACTCTCCACTTGAAATTATCTTTTTATTTGTTTACAGTTTATTTTTGTCTCCCACAGCAGATCATATGACAGCAATCTGGTCTGCCTTGTTGACTGCTATTTCCCGAACTTATGCTAATGCCTAGCTCAGATCATACGCTCAATGAATACTTGTTGTGTGAGTAAATGCTCCCATTATGATAAGCTCTATACCGTGTTCCTGTTTCTGGTATGAAGCAACATGGTCTCTAAACCTGGCAGCACAGGAGAATTACCTAGACATACTTTTCAGATTCTTGGCCCCATCCCAGGCTTTATCAATGGGCCATTGAAAGTGTCCTGATCTTTCCGTTCATGCTGATGAAAAGTCTTGAAGTGGCAAAGGCAGGGGGCAGGGGGCTGGCACTCAGGTTAATGAAATTCAAGTTAAGTGGTCTTGGGAGTCCTCTGTTCCACCAGAGTAAAAATTGTTGGAAACCTCTAGATTGCAGTTGGGGGTGGGGTGGAGGGGCGATGAGAAGCTGAACTCTGGCATGGGCCCAACTGGCTGTTGAAAGCCGAGGTCCACTTTTAGCCACTTTGGTAGCTGAGTCTGTGAATTACAGGGGCAACTATTAGTTCAAGAAAAACTCTTCACCTCACCATGTCCTTCAGTTTCATGATCTAGAACTCTGCAGTCCAATTCAGTTGCCATGATTTAAATTTGAATTAATTAAAATTAAGGTATTTGCCTTTGAATTAAATGTGTTAAAATTAAATAAAATTAAGCATTCCATTATTCAGCCTCACTATCCACATTTCCAGTACTCACTAACAACATGGGCTAGTGGCCTCAGTACCAGACAGTGCATTTCCATCATTGCAGAGAGTTCTGTTGGACTGAGTTGGTCTAGAAAATGAGCTCCTGGGTTGGTTAGGGCATCCACCTGCTGTTGTTATTGCTTTAAATGCCAGCCTTGTCAGTCCAACATGGAGCTAAGCTCTGCCCTGGTTAAGCAATGGGTCTCGTGAGGTCTGGGAATTTCAGTTGAGCAGGTGGGAAGCTGATGCAAACAGCTTGTAAAAGCCTGTGCCAGCAGACTTGCCCACACACAGAGGAGATGCACATTTTTACAGACATACCATTGTTGCCTCAGAGGACTTGGGGAAAAGCATCTCTCTGGACCAGGAAGGGCACTTCCTTTAACCTGCTGTCCTTGAACTCTGAGTGCAAGGTCACTCATGGGAATATCACCAGAATTTGTTCGGTAGCTGTTTCTCTGGCTTACTTTCTATATCCCTAGTGAGATGATCAGTCACTGGAAGGCCGGGGAAATGACTTACGCTCTCCTATTATCTCCTCCTCAGCATTTTATATACAGATGATAAACACCAGCACTTAGTCTAACTTGCATTATAATTAGCTCTCTACATGCCTCTGTTTGTTTGCTTATGAGGTTCTCAAGGGCAGTGATAATATCTTATTCCCTTCCTTTCAGCACCTGGCACTATGCGTGATGCATAATTCTTTCTATACAAATATTTGTTAGATTGGATGGGTAGGTGGATGGATGAATAGATGTATGGATGGGTGGGTAGATGGTCGGATAGGTGGATGGATGGATAGATGAATGGATGGATGGATGGATGGATGGACAGATAGATGGATGGATGGATGGATGAGAGGATGGGTGGATAGGCGGATAAGTGGGTGGATGGGTGGATGGAGGGGTGGCTGGATGGGTGAGTAGACGGATGGAAAGATGGACTCAGACCCGCACTGATGGAAGATCCCTTGTTTCAGTAATATCAAAATTTCTGGCAATATATCATTTCTCATCTCAGGACTTCAGAAGAATTCGGTATTATTCTCTTTTCTGAAGTTGAGGAGACATATTTCCCAAGTCAACAGTGAGTGGATGAATGCAGGAAAGATTTTCCAATGTCCTCAGAGCATTCTCATGGGATTTCATCAGAAAAGCCATTTCCTTTTTCTTCCCTCTGGTAGAAAGCCCAGCTAGGAAAAGAACAAATCTAGCTCAAAAGGGAAACATGGCAATAAGGAAATGTCATAAGAAGTTGTGTATGTGTCATGTGAAATATTCAGGTTCCCAAAGCATTTTTTGTTAGTCTTTTAACGAAATCCTGAATGCTTACTATAGACTGTCAAATCTTCTATCCCCACATTATCTCTGAGGGAGAAGAGAATGAGACTGCATGTTGCACAGCAGAGAGGCACATGAGATCATAAAACCAGGCACAGGCCAGCTCTTAGCCACCTGGGAAGGCAATAAGTTCTTTGGGGGCATATTCATTATCTCTGTGTTGTATGCTCATGTCCATGAGGTTGGGACACTAAAGGGAAATCTAATGATACTTATTGAGGATAACACAGGCAAACTGTTTCCCCCTTCCAGCATACTTTTTCATGTTAAATTATCAATGCTATAAATATTGCTTGGCTGATTTTTTTTTGTAATTCTTTTCTGATTATAAAAATAATCTGCATTCATTATAGCAATATCAGAACATGTAAAGGAATTGTAAAAAGGTATAAAGAAAACTAAAAATGTAACTCTACTACCCTGAGTTACCGCTGAATATATTTTAGCGTATTTCTTTCTTGTCCGTTTTCTATGTATATATGATGCAAATATTAATAGTTATATATTTTTTGAATAATTAGAATCATGTTGTTCATACTTTGTTATTTGCTTTTATATTTAACAATGTATTATCATGAGTATACTCCCATGAAATTAAATATTTTTCAGAGCAAAGTGGCGTACTGTGAAAAAAATCCTTCTCGTCTCCCCAAGTTTTATAGGTATAACTAAAGTATTATTTAGAGATAAATTTATGATTTTAAGTTCCTATATTAAGAAAGAAGAAAGGCTAAAAATTAAGGAATTAAACATCTAATTTAAGAAGTAGATAGAGAAATAACAGAATTAACAATTTTCCAAACAGGAAATTCAACTAAAGTCATGGACTCAGAAATGTTTTAGATTTATCTATTGTATCTTCTTTCCTTCTGTACTTTGAACCTGTTGATTCTTAGGTTTTAGACATGTCTCTTGTGAAAGGGCATTTAACTAGGCGTTTTAAATCCAGTTTGACATCTCTGGCTTTTAGCTGAGGCATTTAGTCCATCATTTAAATGTAAATGCTGAAATATTTTACCTCTATATCTTGTTTCGTGTTTTGTAAGAATCTGACTTTCTCTACATCTCTTATTTTCTCCTTTTTTTGCCTTCTTTTGGACTGAGTTCTTTTCATTTCTTCCTACTACTTTGAAAGTTACATAAGTAATTCTCTTCTCCTGGAGATTTTCCTAGAATGTTAAGAAACATACTTAACTTACCATAATCTAAATTTAATTAATAATTTTCCCTCCTCTGTACACTACAATGACCTTAGAACGCTTTAATCCTATTCCCCCTTTCAATTTATATGCTATTGTTGCTATTTATTTCATTTCTATTGTCAATGTTTTTTGGATTTACTCATGTATTTGCCACTTTCCTGGCTCATTATGCCATCTTTCATCTCAATATTTATATATGATTTCACTTCCCTCTGCTTAAAACAAGCCCTTAGAATTTCTTTTAATCACAATCTGTTTTTTCTTACCTCAAAATGTCTTTACTTCACTCTTAGTTTTGAAAGAAATCTTCGGTGCATATATCGTTTTAGGGTGATAGCTATTTTCTGTCAGCATATTAAAAATATTTTTCCACTATCATCTAGCTTGTACGATTGCTGTTAAGAAGTCAGTTGTAAATCTGTCATTCCTTTGTGAGTAATCTGTCTTCTCTGCCTGCTTTTGAGATCTTCCCTAGCTTTAGTGTTTTGAAGTTTCATTACGCTATATCTGGGTGTGCGTTTCTTTCTTTTTCTTTCTTCCTTTTGAAATCCTGCTTGCATTCCTCAGGATGCTTGAGTCTGGGGACTGGAGTCTTTCACCAATTCTAATTGTTTCTTGCTCTCTCTCGGGACTCTGTAACAGATAAACTGCTGATCTGTCTTCCAGTTTTCTAATTCTTTCTTCAGCTGTGCTAATCTTCTCCCAAAGCACCCATTGAAGCTTATAAAAAGCTTTAGCTACGATATTTTTCATTTCTAGAAGTTCTACTTGGATTTTTTCCTCAAATCTGCTTGATAACTATTCTATTTTTTTATTCCTCACTTATATTTGACAGAGCCTGTTGCGGGCTGCATTGTGTCTCCTCATAATTCATCATTAGAGTCTTAATCTTAGTACTTCAGAATGTGGCTGTATTCGGAGATAGGCCCTTGAAAGAGGTAATTATAGTTAAATGGGGTCATTGCAGTGGGTTTTAATCCAATATGACTGGTGTCCCCATCAGAAGAATAAATTAGGACACAAACACACTCTGAGGCAAGACCATGTAAGGACAGAGGGAAGACAGCCATCTACAAGCTGAGGAGAGATGCCTCAGAAGAAATCAGTGCTGCTGACACCTTAATCTTGGACTTCTAGCCTCCAGAGTTGTGAGCAAATAAATCTCTGTTGTTCAAGCCACCAAGTCGTGGCACTGTGTTACGGCAGGCCTGGTAAACTCATAGAGACCCCTCAGTGTCTTTTTTTTAAACATAGTTAAAAATACTTTTTTTATATTCTTTGACTGATAAGCCAACATCTGAAACCTTTTGGAAGCTGAAGCTCTTGCCTGTTTTTTTCAGTGGTATTATGCTGATGGAGCCTGGTCTCTGTGAGTTTTGTGATCTGTGCAGGTAAACTCATGTTTCTCAAAAGTTTTATCGATGGGAATTCTTTAAGGCAAATCTGAGAGGATTTGTTTTTCTTAGTGCCATGAGCCTAGGGCCCCTTCCAGCTCAGCAGCATGATACGCTAATTCTCAACTTGAGTTTCTTGGCTCTACTCAGATCATATGAACTCAAGTTGGAAAATTCTACAATGGCCTTATGTTTATGAATAATCAAGGCAGAGATTTTGTTCCCTTAACCCAAGTACTAAGGCTGGAAAAAGGCAATTTTCCTTGATGGCTAGGGCAATGATGGGGGAGGGGGAGGGAAGCATATATCTAATTCATGCTCACACGAAAGATATAACCCACTGGGATTCCAGGTTCTATGTGAAGATCTTCTACTAGGTTCTGTACTTTGTGAAGTCCTTAGGCTTTTTCTCCTGTGGCCTGGCCACTGGAGTTTGATAAATGCTCTCAGGACGAAAGTCAGATTTAGTGTTTCAAACATAGGTGTAGAAAGAGAGGTCATTTTTAGCCCAGAACCTCTGTTAGTTCTCCAGAAGGGTCAGGCTGCCCTGTGCTGGGAAAAGTTTAATGCTGCTATTATCTCTCTGCTGCCTTCCTGCCCAGCAAGGTGAATCTTGCCTCTTAAGAGAGCCAGGTCCAGGAGGAAAGCATTTTCTAGAAGTCAGTTCCAGATCTCCCAGAAAATTTCTGCAAAGTCCTTATCCATGCGTTGACTATCCTGTGCTTGAGCTCTCACCCTACACAAACACAGTGCTTTGGAGATCGTGTACTCCCACCACCATCTCTTTAATCACCTTTTCTCCATTTCCTACACCCTGCTTTGAGAAAATAAATAGAAGAGCCATCTGCCTTGGAAGATGTCCTGCTGATACTCTCCTCTTTCAGCAAGCACTAGAAATAGAGGCTAAATTCAAAGATACTGCATCACCCAAAGCCGTATGGAGACAGGGCCAAGGTTCCTGCATCTGTTACATCCCTAAAGGAGAGCCTGCCAACTCTTATTTTAGGAGGATTTTTTATTTCAAAAGCCTGAGCCAGCATATGAAGTGAATCTCTGGCCTGAAGGCATTTTGAAGCATCTTAACACAAGGCAGGTGGCTGAAAAGTGTGTACAACCTCACCTGGCACTGCCTTAGGTTTCCCTGAATGCAGAGTTGGCTTCAGTCTGCAAGCCGCTCTCTGGAAGCCCATTGCATCGAGCAAAAGACGATGGAGGCCATGAACACGGATGAGTTAGTGGGCCCCAAGCAAAAATCTGCCTGAGAAACACACTACTCCATCTGATTATTCTCTGGTTTTATGTAAAACCACCAGTGTGATTTATGATTAGTTTTTGATTCTTTTTCATTGGAGTTAGGCCTAACCAGAAGCCACAGGAATCACATGACCCAAAGATGGATGGGTCCTCTTTCTCAGGCTCACTCTTGACCAAAGCAAGTTGTGCAGGTTTTAAAAAAAAGTCAAGACAATATTGACACACCTACTGACCATCCTCATTAGTTGTTGTTGCCAGGCCACCTTAGACAGCCTCTGGCAATCACAAGAGAAGCTAAGCACATTTTCAAATTCAAAGTCAGGTCTACAAAGGTCTGGGAGTCAGTATTCTCCTTGGACAAGGGCAGAAGTCAACTCTCTCCCTTTATTACCAGCCTTGCCTGCCCCATGTTTTCAACAGGATAAATCAGGCCAATAAACCCTACTCGCTTAATGGGAGGTAAAAGGCATGAAGGATGAATAATATTTAGGAGATGAAAGATCAATTAATGCTTAGGAAATGTTTAGGCCTAGAGAATTCTTTTTCTATTTGTGAGGTGGTCACTGGAAATCAAGCTTAAGTTTCATATGAGTCCCATGGGTCTAAAAAAAGTTTTCAAGTACTCTTCAAAAAATTAACCATTGATATATCTGGTAACAGATGATGGAATAAAATGCTATTGGTCTCTTTCCCTTTCTGGAACACACAGAAAATAATATGTATAACCCGTAAACCATTCTGAAGAATATTTAGAGCTGATTGAGTGAGAGTAACAAGAGCAAGGAATACCAACAATCAGGCCAGTGCTTGACACTTGGTAAATGTTGACCCTCCAGATCTAAAGCAGGATGCTCACATCCCTGATGCTGAGTGAAAGAATTCTCTAAAACCCAAGCAAGAGTGTGAACTTGGAACAATTAAGCTCAAATTCCTGGAGAGGACACAGGAGGAAAAAGGACCATTTCCATAGTGGTATTCTAAAGTTTGTCCATTCAGAATGGCAGGGGAGGTACGGATGTCATAGGATGGAACCTAGGGTAAGCCATCTGTGTGTTCTAAGATCCCATCCCCACGCCAAGCACTCCTGGCTGCAAAGGAGGGGAAAGCCAAAAACTTAAACCAGGTAGTTATTCAGAGCAAAGAGTACAGGACATCTGTGCAGAAAACCTAGACAATAATAATTATGAATAAATTTGAAAGCTGTACTCCATAACCAAGGACTATGATTAAAACCATGCTTAGGGGAAAATTATTAGGCTTAAGCTCTTAGCACTAATAAATAAAAAATAATCAAAACAATGCATTATTTATTGAACTCAAGAAAGTTTAAAAAGAACACCAGGTGATTACAGAAAGCAAAAGAAGAAATAAATAATGATGAGAGCTGAAATGAACAAATTTTTTAAAAAATAGATATTTGGAAGAGAAAGTAAACGAATCCAGAATCTAATGCTTTTAAATGAAATAGATAAACTGTTAGTACCCCCCCTCCCAAATAACAGACAAAATACAAATACACAAAATTAGAAAGGAGAATGGGGAAATAACACAAAGATGGAGAAAGTTCAAAGAAAACTCCATGCTCAACTCCTAGCAAGCAAATGTGAAAACCTAAGGAATTATCATATACGAAGTGAGAAGTTGTCTAGATGCCAAGCCCACATAATTTCAAAATGAATTAAGTCTTTGAGAAATAGATTGTTCTAATACTTTAAAAACTTTTCTAGAATAACCAAAATAAGTGCTTCCAATGTCATCTTATAAAGCCAGTGTAACGCTGATACCCAGATTTGACAGTGATGGTGTGTTATGCACACACAGAACTCAAAAAAACAGCAGACTAATTTTACTAATAGATCTAATGCAAAAATCATACATAAAATATCAATACATGAGTTAGGATTTTCTTTTTTGCAATTGACACACTTTTTAAAAAATTTTTGTAACTCTTTTTTTTATTGACAAAGATTCTCTCTGAGCTAACATCTTTTGCCATCTCTTTTCTTTCCCCTGCAAAACCCCAGTACATAGCTGAATATTCTAGTTGTAGGTCCTTCTAGTTTGTCTATGTGAGCCACCACCACAGCATGGCTACTGACAGACGAGTGGTATGGTTCCACGCCGAGGAGCCAAACCTGGGCTGCTGAAGTAGAGAGCACCAAATTTTAACCACTAGGCTTCAGGGCTGGCTCAAAAACTGACACACTTTCTATCAGCTCCTTGACCAAAGAGGAAAAGGTAGCTCTATTACAAAAGAAAGAAATCAAGAAAATATTTCAACAATACAGAAGGGCATTGTGGGAAAACTGACTTTTGATCACAGCCTTTGGATCAAGGTCAGTGTTGGAACCACCAGGTGAAAGAGTAGTAGATCAGAGTTAAGAGGCTGGCTGCGGGCTAGTGGGTTTTCTTTCTTTTTTTTTTCCTCCCCATATGCCCCCAGTACATAGTTGTATATTTTAGTTGTGGGTCCTTCTAGTTCTGGCATGTGGGAGCCCCCTCAACATGGCCTAATGAGCAGTGCCATGTCCGCGCCCAGGATCCTAACCCTCGGCCACCGAAGTGGAGCGTGTGAACTTAACCACTCGGCCACGGGGCCGGCCCTGCAAGTAGGTTTTGTAAGTCATAGAAAAGCCAGGGGCAGAGATTGCTCACAAACCCAGGCATTGACTCTGCTTTCTCCAATCTGGGAGAAGTTTCTTATGTGAAAGTGAATGTTCTGTTTAAGTAAGTTCTTCCAAAATGATGATGTGAACCTGTCAATACAGTTCTACTTCCTGTCCAAAATTCCAGTAGGTTCTGAAGGGGGCATTGAGGAGGCTAACCTGGTGGGATGAGAGAAGCAGGAGGAGAGAAGAGGGAGAGAGATAGTTTACATTCTTCGGAAGAATAAAAACGGAGTTTGTGAAGGGGAAGTAAAGAGGGCGTGAAGAGAGAGGCTCAGATTAGTAACAGTAGTCATAAAGAAATGCAGTCGGGACTGGGCGCTGTCGACAAGGCTCACACTGGTAAGAGATTAGAGCTGAAGTCATTAAACAGTCTCCATGGAAGCTTAGCTGACTGTGCTCTGCTTAATCCTCTTAGGCCAACAGGCCCTTCTCACCAGGCCTTGGACAGGAGCTCATGATGATTCTGGCTTGAAACGCAGGCCAACTTTAGAAATTAGACTGGCTATTCTGTGAGCACTGGGAGCGAGTGCATGAGTTGGTTTGTGAGGTGTGGAAAACCAATTTGCTAAAGGCACAAGTCTTCCATATAACCCCAGCCAAACACCAAGTGAGGAAGGAAAAACAATCTAAACATAAGTACTCAGCGTGGCTTCATAGGAGCCAAGAAGAATAACAGCTATAACTCTTACCGTCACCCTGACTCTCCCGGCCGAGCAGGCCCCTGAGGGACATGGAGGAGAAGCAGATCCAGCGCGTGACCTGTGGGCTTTCACATTGAAACTGGCCTTCTGAGAGAACACGGCCAGAAGCTAGAAACACCCAGAGACACTCAAGACAGCCCCTTTTTCCAGAAGGATTCAACCCGTCTCAGCTCGATGAGCCACAGCAGGCTCCTGCTGGATTGTCGAATTTCAGGAATGGGTTGAAAGTCAGTCTGGGTCCGAGACAAGACTTTTGGTTGAGAGAATATATGAAAATCTTTCTCTGAGTAATTTCCTTCCTAACTGGCTATAAAAAAGAGGAACAACAGTCAGTTTTTAGTTGGGTTAAGATCTCAAAGGCGCTGAGATCAGTTCACTCTTCTGTAAGTGTGGACTTACCATGGAACAGATCTAAGGGTCTTTGTTTGGGATTTGCCACTAGAAAAGGTAGAGAGAGGTGCTGCCCTTAGGAAATATAACGCCTCAGGTGTAGTTTGAAATTTTCAAATAGCCACATTAAACGGGAAAAGGATATGGGCTTTGGGTGATAATGATGTGTCATCGGAGGTTCATCGAGTGTGACAAATGTACCGCTGTGGTGCAGGATGTTGACGGGGGCGTGGGGTGCTGTGCATGTGTGAAGACAAGGGATAGATGAGAACTCTGTACTTTCTCATTAGTTTTGCTGTGAACCTAAAACTGCTCTAAAAAATAAAGCCTATTTTTAAAAGAGGAAAAGGAAATAGAAGAAACTTTTCATATATTTCATTTAACAAAAATATTATCATTTCAACATGTAATTGATATAAAAACATACTAATGAGATCTTTTCCATTATATTTCCACATTGTCTTTGAATTCAGCGCGTCTCAGTTCAGAGTAGCCACTTTGAAGTCCTCAGTAGCCACGTGTGCCTAGTGGCTGCCATGTTAGATAATGACGTATTGGACATAAAGGATTGCATCACATGGTCCCTGCCCTCCAGAGCTTGTAAACTTGCATCTGTATCCTGCGGGATGGAGAGACTTCCCTGCGAGGACCGTGCTGGAGAGAGATGGGAGCTTCCTGGAAGTTTGGTGCACACTGCTCGTACCAGGTGGGGTTTACAATGCTTTCTCCCCTTCTCAGCTTCTGGTTAACTAACAACTTCACCAACCAACCAATCTGAACCAATCCCTGATGACTCGACGAAATAAATTCACAGGACCAATTGGGGCAACCCAAACTCACATACCTCCTCTTACGGTATTCGAGGGGTCTCCATTCTGCATGGATTCAGGGAGACAGCAGAAGGTAAGGAAAGAATGAAACCAACCTCTGGATGATCAATTTAACTTAAGGACACATGTGAACACTTAACCAGGACCAGGGCCAGTAGAAGGACTCGTTCAGACACACCCCTCTTGCCACTCCTAAAGGCAGGTTTGGCTGACACCTCCATGGCTTAGGGAGGCAACTTTTTAAAGCGCTTGGATCCTTCACACGCAGCCAGCCCCCCATGAGGCGGCTGTAGCTGGCACCCCCGAGCCAGCACTGGCTCTAGTGCCTGGTCAGCGTGTTTGTCCAGCACTGGCCTCCCACTCATCCTCCAGACCCGCTGATCCCCAGGCTCTAATCCCTGGCTTAACACCTCAACTTTTCATATCCACTTCTAGATCCCTTCAGACGCTCTTGTCTGGTTCCCTGACCTTAGCTTCTTGCTCAACTCTGTGCTTTCTAGATTCTGCAGTCTCTCAAGTGTGGACAGGAGTTCCTGTCCGCCACAAAGACCCAGGGAAGCCCTCCCCAGCCAGGCTTGCCTAGGCCTTCCTTGCCTCCCCTCCCTGTTCTCTGGCAGTAGGGAGCCCTTTGGGTGCAGTGAAGTTCATGGCTAACCCCTGACCCCAAGGTCCTGGGAAGCCCCTGTTAGAAGGGCGAAGTGTGGGTCTGGCAGCCTGGCCCTCATCACAGCTTCTCTGCTCCCATCCTTCTACTTTATCTCCAGGTCCCTCATCCTCTTCTCGAGTCTCCCCGGGCTGGTTTCCTCTGCCACATTCATGCTAATGTGCTAATTTCAGAATGCTCAACTTCTCTATCAACAAACTCTCAAAATTCAGCGCCTAAAACGTGTTGATAACTTTCCTTATTTCTTTCTTTCAATATTGATATTGCACAAATTTATGCAACACAAGAATTTTTCTTTCTGTGAGAGCTGGAAACACATCAGATGGCTGTGTGATGACTTTTTCTGCCACTTAGGTGCCG
Organism: Equus caballus; assembly: GCF_041296265.1. Lineage (NCBI taxonomy): Eukaryota > Metazoa > Chordata > Mammalia > Perissodactyla > Equidae > Equus > Equus caballus. Next base: position 32,952,920 of record NC_091710.1, on the reverse strand, counting down.
CCCTAATGCTAACACATTAATGGGAATGAGCACTCCCCAGAAGATTTTCAGCTATTACTCAAATGCCCTTTTCTCTGTCGTAATTTTCCTGTTTCCTAACATCAAAAGCTGCACTGCTTTTGAATTCAAAGAGTTCGCTTGTACAGAGACTGGTAACACAGCCTGGAAAGTGTGGTTAAACCTTTCATTCCCTCTTCTTGAGGGTTACATTAGTATAGGATGTCTGTCTCCTGGAAGGGGTCCAAGTTAACAGGGAGTTGGATCGCTCCAGAAGGGAGCAGGGTATTTGGCCAGCAGAGTGACCCACATCCCTCTGTCCAGCTCATCAGGGGAGAGACAGCGGTTCTCTTTGAGGGCTGCTCCATGGCACTGCTGGTGGCCAGCTTGCCATGATGAGAAGGTGCCCCATTATTTTCCATAGCGGTCATATGCTCAGCTTCCCACTGTGATTTGGAGCAAGTGGCTTCCTCATATTTGGCTCGAGTTGCTCACCTATTAGTGAAGTAAGAGGGAGAGGGCACACAAAACTGTCACTTGACGGATCCTGTCAGCAGCCCTTTGAGTGTAAGCCAAGGGCAACCCTCAAGCAGAAAGTCGGTGCAGACACTTAAGTGGAATGTTACCCAACAGAGTCAGGCCTTAGCAGGGGTTAGAAAGGGCCCTTCTAATGGATTGTCTCTGTTTTTCTGTTGTGTTTACCACATCTTGGGATCCATATTGTTGTTGGGTCCCCCTGGAGGCGAGGGATTGAGCAAGACTAATACGTGCACAGGCATGAATGAGACGGCTGAGTTATTCCTGTACGTTCAATGTGTGTGGTCTATTAGGATTTCCTGAGCATAAACCTGAGGGGAGGGGAAAGAATTCTATTACCTGCGTTCCATAAAAATCCACTTGTTTTGGTATCAGTTTTTGCTCAGCCCCAACTAAAGAAACATTTTAAAATGGAAACCCTGACCCATTTCTATTGTGAATCCAACAAGCCTTGACACTGAAATGTGCCAGCTTTCCACTAGGGGGAGATTCTAAGGCAGCACGGGCGCCAGGAGGCGCTGTTATCGAAGAGACTGAACCGGAAAGAAACTGGATTTGTGCGTGTGTGTGTCTTCTAACTGGAAACACAACTCTCTTCTATGCATTGGCTTCGATATGATTTTTGTGGTTCGATTTAATATGGGTTCTGTCAGAGTGGATGTCCCAGCTCCCTTTTTTTGTGATCTAAAAAGCTCAAACACTGTCTCTGCATCACAGGCCTTTTTTTCTCTCTCTATTATAAAATAATACATATAATCTTCCCTTCTTTCTGGCTGAGCTGGGTACCACACATAGTCAAAGGAGTGGGCCGGCTCCTTCCTCGTTAGTGCTGGCTAGCTCAGTGTCAATTTCACAAGTGCCAGCATCTGCCAGGGCTCTCGGGAAACTGACCGTCTCATTCAGTCTGCCCAGCAGCGTATAGCTAAGCCTGCTCAATGCCAAACCTACTTTGCGCATTCATCATCTTCCCTTTTTTGAATATGTAGCTAAGAGAAATAGGATCATCCTTGCTTTTTGAATAATTTTTTTTTTTTTACTGGTTGAAAACAATGAGTAAAATGTATTTGTTTCTAGGGTAGTGACAGGGAAATGCTCTATTTCTATGGTAGGAGGTGCTGAGGTCACGGAGAGAGTATTACTCTGGAGCCAGAAATTGTGTTGGAAGCCCTGCAATGACGCTTACTTATTGGTCCAAGATCCTCAGTCTAGCATAACCCCTCAGGCTTCAGCTTTCATCACTTAAATAGAGATAATAATGCCCACATCCTAGGATTTTTAGGAGGATAAATAAAGATATGCAGGTGAAAAGACACAGGACAGTGACTGGCACATGGTAGGTACTCAATCCATTATTTCCCCTTTGGTCAAGATGTCTCTGCCATCTGGTCAGTTTTAAAGATAATCTCTCTCTAATGTTATTTTTCCTCATATTATTTAATGGCCTGTTCTCTTGATCAGTGTGAGATAAGGATGTTCTTATACAGAGAAGTGGGGAGTGGGCAAATCTAAAAGAGAAACCCATCTGCTAGGAACAGAGAACATGATGTAGTTGTAATCGAGATGGAATAAAACCACTTCCCGAACCAGGTGGCCAAGAGTACACTGCTTTTGTTAGAGCCTCAACTGCCTTTCTGCCCATCTACTACTCATCTAGGCATGCTCCAGAACCTGGTGCCACCCCAAACAGGGTGCCTTCATCCTCTCTTGACTTTGGGTCTTCAACTTCATCCCAAGATGACAGACATTGCAGAGCTTTGTCAGATGGGGTTATATTAAGGCTGTACCTCCATATACCTAAACCATAATTTTACACATTCCTTGGAAGCTCCCAGGATTTGATAAACGACTCTGTGGGCTTCTCCATCTAAGATTCCTCCCCCTTCTGGGGCCTGGTTTACTGGTACCTGGCTACGAAATCCCAACAACCAAATAGACTTAAATTCAAGATTAATTTCCCTCTATCTTCTTGGCTTCCTGGTTGATACAAGACATGCATTCCAACAGAAGCACGTTGGTAAGCATGGTTAGGCTGCACATAGCTTTATCACCTCAGTTCAGCTGCGTTTTGGATAAGTAGGCTTTTGTGGGCTGGCCTGGGAACTCTGCCATGATGTATAATTTTGTAGCTATGGGATGTGAGGCCCAAACTCTAAATGAATGGCTTACCAGCTTATTTTCAGAATTTACCTGCCTGTAAATTGAGAACAGCAGGTTCTTTTGTAAATGGCCTGAACCAGAAGTATGATTCAGATAAGGAAGGGCATTTCTAAATGACCGGAGGACCCACGGGAAAGCTGTTTGCAAGGGGACTGATGTGCCCGAGGAGGACAAGCAGGGACACACTTTGGTTCTTGGACCATGAGGCAAGTTCAGGGAGCAAGGTGACTCTAAGTAATGGACACCTCACCTTAGGCCAGCCCCACGGACCAATGCCCATGTCTTAGAGAAAAAGACAGAAAGTAGAAAGAAAACACTAAAAGCTATTGCGCATCAGAAATGCTCTCTTCAGTAGAGGCAGAGTTGTGGCGGACATTCCCTTGGTGCGGGCAGAGTGAGAGCCAGCAACATCGGCAGCACTCTTGACACCAACATCCAAGTGAGGTGTTGCCACTGTGAGCTGGAACAGGAAAGAGCTCAGGTGTCCTTCTTCAAGACACTGGGAAAGACTGTGGAGCACAGAGCAACATGTTGGGTCTTCCACAACGGTTGGAGAGGATGTGAGGCATCTGAAATGCCAGATAAGTGTGCTATAAGGGTTACTGTGACCATAGATTTTACCTCCAAAATGGTATGAACTAGAAAACATTTTTACATTAAAAAACTTTTAAGTTTATATATCATATATATACATATGTGTGTGTATTATATGTATGTTATACATATATGTGTATGGGTGTATATATACATATATGTGTGTAGGTATATGCAGGCATATATATAGACACATACATATACCTACATACACATGTATAATATAGCTGGTTGTAGCCAGACACTGGCATTGAGGAGCCCAGCAAATAAGGACAGAAAAAGGCAACTAAGATCTTCAAAAGTGAAGATGCGGGCGGGGCGCAGACAGCCGCGGTCCACCAGCACATGACTTGTCCCTGGTGTTCTCTCTCCAGCTCCTGAGCCCTTGCTCTTTTTTATACTCTTCTGGCTTTTGACTCCAGATTGCCCTCCATGCTGGCTCTTGCCTGGGCACTCTTCTGATTTTGCATCTCTCATTTCTTATACCCGTATCCAGCTCAGCCTCTGAGTCTGTCTGCTGTCTCAAAAAGAATTCCCTAAAGGATTTCCACAAAATACAATTCCAAGAGTGCTGTGCAAACTAGGCATACACAAATAGTTCATGAAGAACAGAGATGCTGTCTCTACCCCAGCGCCCAACCCTGTGACTGTACGTAGAAAGAGCCCAACAAATATTTGCTGCATGGATAGATGGCCAACTTTGGGGAACTCAGGTTAAACTTAAAAATAGATGTCTTTGATTATGGAACTTTAATTAGCCCTTAAAATGTTAAAAAGCATTGAGAATGAACCTTGACCTAAAGCTCATGCCTTATATAAAAATTAACTCAAAATGAATCACGGATTTAAGTGTAAAACTAGAATTATATATAACATTTAAACAGATCAAATTAAACTTTACTTTAAAGGTAAAGTAAAACTATGAACTTTCAGAAGAAAATATAAGAGAAAATTTTCTGGGCTGAGGTCCAAGTGAAAAGTTATTAGCCATGACACCAGAAGCATTGTCCACAAAAGAAAAAGTAAATTGGACTTCATTAAAATTAAAATCTTTTGTGCTGTGAAAGATCCAGTTAAGAGAATGGAGAGGAAACCAACAGCCTGGGAAAAAATATTTGCAAATCAAATATCTAACAAAGGACCAGAACAGAGAATATATAAAGAGCTCTCAAACTCAATAATAATAAAACAAAAAAATCCAATTATAACTGGAGAAAAAGACATGAACAGAGATTTCACTGAAGAGGAGATACAGATGAATAACAGGCACGTGAAAAAGATATTCAACATCATTAGCCATTAGGGAATTGCAAATTAAAATTACAGTGAGATATTGCTACATACCTCCTAGAACAGCTAAAACAAAAAACAATGATAATGTTGGAGAAACTGGTTCTCTCCTACTTCCCTGGTGGGAATATAAAATGGTACATTGGCAGTCTCTTATATAATTAAACATGCAACTACCATACAATCAAGCAATTATATTCTGGGGCATTTATCTTGAAGAAATAAAAATTTATGTTCGTACAAAAATCTGTACACAAATGTTCATAGCATCTTTATTCATAGGCAAAAACCGAGAGCAACCCAAATATCCTTCAATGGGTGAATGGTTAAACAAACTCTGGTACATCCATACCATGGAATATTAATTATGCAGCAATAGAGGGGAATAAGCTATTGATACCTGCAACAACCTGGACCAAACTTGAGGATATTATACTGAGTGAAAAGTTGATCCCAAAAGGTTATGTTGTGTACTATATGATTCCATTTGTATAACATGGTTGAAATGACAAAATTATAAAGATGAAGAGCAGATTAGTGGTTGCTCAGGGACAGAGAGGGGTGTGTGAATACAAAGGGGTAATGTAGGAAAGTCCCTTTGTGGTGATGGAATGGTTCTATACCTTGATTGTGGTCATGGTTACACAGATCAATACATGGGATAAAATTACACAGAGCTATTTACACACACATAAATGAATGCATGTAAACAATGGGGAAACTGAACTTGGCCTGCTGTCCAGTTATTAGGAGTGTGTCGGTGTCAATTTCCTGATTGATATTGTACGACAGCTACATAAATGTCCCCATGGGGGAAGTTGGGTGAAGGATACACGGGACTATGTGTACTATCTTGCAGCTTCCTGTGAGTCTATAATTATTTCAAAATAGAAAGTTAAAAACAAAGATTTAGAATGTCCAAGAAAGGGTTTGAACCCTGAGACCCTTTGTTCCCAGAGCACTGGTAGGATTAATGCTCTTCGGAACACATGCTTGGAAATGCTTGTCAAAGAACCTGGGTTCAGAACCAGCTATCTTTGTCTCCATCCCTCTGGGATCCCCACCCTGGACCTACCAGGCTTCACCTCCATCAGTAGCCAAGCTTTCCCCGAAGTCTTGTCTCACAGAGTTGATTTTGTTTCAGAGAGTTTTCTAGAAAAGTTGTATCTTGGTTCATCTCTACTTTTTGCTTTGGCTCAGCCTGCCCTATCAAGCTTCTGCCCCAATGTGTGTCACTCTGTGACAAGTGCCATGCCTCCACGACAAAACCTAATAGGATGTGACATAGGTGGGGGCAGGTCAGGGTAGTGTCAGCCAAGAGTCTTGAGGAAACAGATTCATTGCTGTGATAACTGCCTACTCTCAGGAGGTATTTTGACATGAATAGAAGCCGTGAATGGATCTGGAAGAAAGAAGTAATTGTTTCTGCTGCAGCGGATCTGTACTGTGTACACACTTGGGTTGACATCTTTATCTCTATAGATACACAGCCTAGATCAATGGTTCTTAAACTTCAGCGGCCATATCAATCACCCAAGGAAGCCTGTTACTCCTCTGTTACATCAGAATCCTGGGGGAGAGGTCTCACCAGGTGATACTGATGCAGGAGATTCTGGGACCACACTTTCTTCTATGGCATCACTTTAAAAAAATCATTTTAGTTGAGAGCCTTCTTACTTGCAATTCATATTACATGAAGTGTTTAAAACTGATAACCTCCACACGCTCACACTAGGACTTGTTTAGCAAATGATTTCTTTTTTTTAATCTTGGTACATTTTAAGACATTGTGAAAAGGACACTTTTGGTCTACTCTGAGTGGTTTTTTTGTGTTTTTTTTTTTCAAAGATTTGTACCTGAACTAACATCTGTTGCCAATCTCCTCCTCCTTCTCTTCTTTTTCTCCCTAAAGCCCCCCCAGTACATAGCTGTATATTCTAGTTGTGAGTGCCTCTGGTTGTGCTATGTGGAACGCCGCCTCAGCATGGCTTGATGAGGCGTGCCATGTCTGTGCCCAGGATCCAAACCTGCGAAACCCTGGGCCACCAAATCAGAGCATGTGAACATAAGCACTTGGCCACAGGGCTGGCCCCAGTAAACGATTTTTTATTCCCTTGCATATCACTCAGAAACAAACCAATGTAGGGGTGTGTGTGTTTGTGTGTGTGTTGAAAAAATAAAGGGTGATAAACATTTCCAAATTGTTGGAACCTCACCACCATTGTGATATTCCCAGGGCTCTGGGAAATAAGAAGATTTTTCTTTTGTTTGTTTTTCTTAATCATGGTCAAGGAATCCTTAGAGACAGTGTGAACATTAACTTTATGAGCCCTGCAAAAGTCTTTATGAGTTTTGAACCCTGTATTTCTTTAACTTAATAAAAAAGTCCTAACAAATGAGTCTGATAGATTTGGCAACTTGTTTGTTGTTGGATATTCTGGCTTATCTTTAGAAGTCCCACTGGAGTCATAACACAAGGGCAGCACAGCTTTATGAAAACGGAACAAAGACTCACTTAGCGATTCGAGGTAATGAACATAGATAGTCCCAGTAATCCTGGATGTGGCTGGATGGCTTGCCGTGAGTTCTCTTGACTGGACACTGGTGATCCATCTGACCCTTGTGTTTCCCAAAGCTATTGTAAGCAATATAGCAAAATATAATAAAAAGTATTAGAGGATGTCATAGCCTTTCCAATCACCCTCCCCCAACAAGGCAGTTTCTGAGTTTCTCTGGATTCTGTGACTTTGTGGTGCTGATTCAGATCGGTGATCTCCAAAATGGGGTGTCCGATGTTGATCCACAGGGGTGCAGAGGAAAATGTTGGAATTTTCATGTATATTTAGTTTTATCTAAAAAATAAATGTTTAACTTAACTAATACTAACATCTATGTTGGAATTGGCACCCTCACTTAGTCTACATGTTCCAGACACAGTCATGGCACCCCTGTAGCATTCCCAGTGTCTTAAGAAAAGAGTGGGGAGTCTTTGATCAAGGAGGATGATGACAGCCTCTCATTTAGCCATGAGCTGTCAGGTTATTGAAAGATATTGCGGTAGACATGTTACTGGTTAGGTGGACTTATGGATCATGTTATCTAGATTTAATTAAACTAGTCCTCACAAAAAAAACAAGTGGCTTAAAACAATTCCTTCGAGGAATTGCCCATATCTTTACCACAGAAAACTCACCTAAAAAAGTCAAACAACCCAAAGAGTCAACTAAAGATAATAATAATGCAAACACAAGAGAACGTCAAGGCAATGGAAGAGCTGACATTTTTCCTACTCCTCAGCGAGTCTTCATCTGCTCACATCATGGGGTATTTTAAAAATCAGAGATGACCTATTGGATGTGAAAAGAAGTTGGTCAATCCGTGAGAAAGTGCTTTTTGAAGACTTACATGTTATGAAAAGAACAAATTGAAAGTGGATATTTGGAAACATTTCCATGTCTATATAGTCTAATTTTTACCTGAAAAAAATTCTGTGCCACCTATAAAACCTCATATCAGCATACTTAAAGAAACTATCAAAACTCTGCTGAAACTTCTTCAGAGTTTTAGTGAGTTTTGAACCTTTTGTCAAAAGTATGAAAATGAAATATTTTGTGATTAGTCAGGAAGAGCAACTGATTGACATCAGAGAAGATAAAATTCACTAGCAGAATTTAAGCAAAAACCTTTGCATAATCAGTGGAGTGGAATGAAAATGAGCCTCTAAAGGGGCACATAGTCCATCTGTTTCTGCGCATCTTTGCAAGGGAACTATTTCAGCTGTAATAAGCAATAAAGTCAAGTATCAAAGAGAGAAAGAGAGCGAAGGAGGGAGAGAGACAGAACTGAACCTATAACCTGAATTAGAGTTACTGTATCACAAGTATTACGCCACTGTATTCTAAAATAATGAAGCATTTGCAATCATACCATTCCACTGAAAATTACCATTCATAAGCTCCTTTGTGAGGGCAAAGTTTTGTTAACTTGTCAATAAACTGCTTTAAAACATGTATATATAGTATGAGATATAAATATGACCTTAGTCTCAAACTTTAACAATTTCTTCTATGCACATTTTTAATGGACAAAATATATACATCAATGGTACATAAACATTTTGAAACTTTCTCTTTCTGGTTATTAGGTTTTGTGGATGCAATAAACAGTCAAAAGTTTGAAGACCATAGATTTAAATAGGAGTGAAAAATGACATCTGGAAAAATCCAGGAGAGACTAAACTAATCTGCATGATAACAATGTCAGCCTGAGGGGGAGGGGCTGGGAGAGGGATCCACAGGTGTGAGTTGTTGGGAGGGGAGGGGCAGACTGGATTTGTTCTTTGTCAGTTTGTCCATTTGTCATGCTGTGCAGGAGAGATGGAGAAGAGAAGAAAAGCACTGTCGGGTAGAGAACGTTACAGCGTGTTGCTATATGACATTCAGTGTACTGAGTTTTACTCTTTGATGCCCTTTCAAGAGACTTGAACAAACATCTGAATAACTTTTCCATGCTTTTAGGATAACTGACTCTCAATCCTGTTTGAGGTTACACTGAGCTAAGACTGTCATGAGGAGACCCAGCTGCCTACAGGTAATAGAGGCATCAGCCATGTCTTCACCACAGAAAACGCTGGTCCAAAAACCCCAACCATGGTATTCAAAGAGTATGGCTCACTAGATTGACCACAGGAACAAATCTATCAGCCTAAAAATTGCCAACTTAGTGCGTATGTATGAATATAGAAATACAAAGTTATAAATATAAAATTTTTAATTTGCTCAACATCAAAATAATTCTGGAAGGAAATGATACTTCAAAGGTGGATAGGATCAGATTGTGAGTGCAACATGCAAAAACATCCAAACTTAGATCACACTTGCAGTGTGACATGTGGAAATAGGCCAGCAAAAGAGAACCTATGGCTGCCCCAAAAGCAAATGTGATATGCACCAAGAAAAGTATGGGGTGCCTATTGCCCTGTCATCTCACTAGAGTCCACAGAATTGCACCAGACCCCTTCCAACAACCGGCACCATGTAAGTGAAGAGGCCACATCCAGCAAGCTGTGGAGGTTCCCATCGACCTTTCCGTTATAACCCCAGAGACGTTCAGACTTTCAGAAAGGACAGAGGTGTGCAAGGAGCAATTCAAGGTGGGTAGAAAGGTGGGCAGATTGGAAGTCAAAAGTGGGACATGTAATAAGGAACCTGCGATATGATATTTTAAGATGACAGAACTGAGATGCTAAGATTCTTAAGTCTTTGGAGAAGTTTCAAGGGCTGAGCATAGGAATCCCAAGCATTAGGAATTGGGAGTAGAGAAAGACCTTGAATTCTATAAAAATCTACATGTGTACATGAGGTGAGTATAAGAGGAACAGGATAGAAGGCAAGATATTAAGAAACATTTCTAATGACAAATGCTTTGAAAATAAAATTGCACTGTAAGGTATTACAGCTTCTATGACTGCAAAACAATGTAAGCACTGGACGCCCTTAGGGTGACCATTGCATTAGTGAGCTCAGGCTGCCACAAACCAGGTGGCTTCAACACCAGAAATTTGTGTCTCCAAGTTCCGGTGGCTAGAAGTCCGAGATCAAGGTGTCAATGGGGTTAGTTCCTTCTGAGGACTGTGAGGCATAAAATACAAAATTCAACTGAGTACCTTTTAAAGATCTTATTGACTCAACGATTCATGAATTGGGCAGCATCCAATCTAGCAGATAGAAAGGCGCTCTGAGGAGCTATGTACAAAATGAAAGACTTACAGGCAGAAAGGAGCAGGAACAAGGAAGTTACATTAGGCAAACAAGTGGCTTGGTTATCGCAAGGTTACTTTCCTGTAGGGGACGGTAGGGGTCTATCAGGCAGATTACCCAACTAGGGCCGATCAGGCAATTCCTGATCGACTGGTTTAAGATTTCATTTCTTTGAGAGCTAATACTGTAATTAACTTAAGTCTTGGTTTGGTGACACGGGCTTAGCATCAGCGACTCCATTTGGGGCCTGTTGTCTTGTTTTTTGCAGAGGGAAGGATCTCTTGCATGTTTCTCTCCTAGCTTCTGATGGTGTGCTGGCAATCCTTGATGTCCTTCGTAGATGGCTGTCTTCTCCCTGTGTCTTCACATCATTTTCCCTTCTCTATGTGTCTTTGTGTCCAAATTTCTCCTTTTTATAGGGAGACAAGTCATGTCGGATTAGGGACCCATTCTATTCCAGTATGACCTCATTTTAACTAATTACATTTGCAATGACTCTATTTCCAAATAGTCACATTCTGAGACCCTGGGTGTCAGGACTCCCACATGTGAATTTGGAGGGGACGCAGTCCAATCCACACTAACCATGGCTATGTAAAAATAAAACCCACCTCCTTTATTCCTTTTAAACGTATGGCTTTGGTCAAGGGGTGGGATTTGCAAAGCTGGCAATTCTGCGTTACTATCAATGAATCACATCATGAATTACAATGCCCTTAATCACCCCATATGTAATCTCCCTCCTGTACCCAAGGACAGCCCCCCACAGGTAGAAACCAACCAAAACTGTTTTGAGGTAAGAATCGGTTATGTGATTTACATTCCCGTCCCTGTCCCCAGCCATGCCTCCCCACGCTGGTTTCTCCTCTCCATATGTCATACCCTTTGTTCTTCTAAAGCTACAGATAAAAGATTTCGGACCAGGCAACATTTGAGGGTGTCTGTACAGTCTGTGGAATATCTTCCCAAATGAACAGCAAAAGGAAGCACTTAAAAGGTATTATTTCAATAAGATGTTCATTCTGAACATACCAGAAGTGAGATTTTTAAAAAAATTCTTGCCCTTTACTTGCTATCATTTCTAATATGAATAAAGAAGCTGTCTTTACCTCAGGGCAGGATGCTTCCCTTCAGAATACAGTGGCTAGAAATACAGCACGCAGACAGCCATAAATCCTTAGTGTACGGGATGCAGAGAAAGCATTCTGATGCATTTCATGACCTGTGAGCATGAAAATCTTCTACATGCATCAAGTGTTGCTGTTGGCATTCGTGTGAATGTGTGGTGGTTTGAATAATGAGGAAGGCCTTGGCAACTGCCCTCAGGCTCCAGGAGCGAGGGAGGTGACTCAGCTTCCATACGTAATTTCCAGGTAGAAATTACAAGTAGAAAATGTGAATTGAACTGAAATTTCTAAACCTGAAAGTGTCTTCTTGGAATATTAAAATAACCCAATCTGAACGCAACACAGACATAGCAGAACTATAAGCCTCTGGATTTCTGGAAGATACTTTAGAAATGTGTTTACGTTTGAAACTTTGAGGGGCTCTCTGAGGAGATAACACGAGTAATGGTCACAGGGTGTGACCTTTCTCAAAGATATGAGCCACACCAGATGTGTCTGACCAACGACTGTGACCATGTGATAGGCATCGTACAGAAGATAACAAGGGAACCTTTTGGCCTCTTCCAACCTTACAATCCTATTAGTCTGAACTCCAGGCGGTGAAGACATCCATAGGCTCAAAAAGGGCAGAATGAAGTGTGTCTGGGCCAGAAATCCAAAAGCCTTTACCTCTTCCAGCTCTGTGCTAAAGTACTCAGTTCTGGAAGTGAAAGAAAAAGGGGGAGGTGGCACTCAAAAAATTGTATGGAGTACCTACATTAAATGAGATGAACCGTTTATCATTCCCGTAGGAAAAGTAGGAGAGTCCACCCCGAGACAAACTCTTAGGTCCATCTTTTGGAGCACAAAAGGAGTTCAAGCCTTGCCAAAACATATATAAGTATTAGGATTTGGAGGGGTTCCATTTGTTCTCAAACGCCCCAGAATTACATTGAGCATAAGTGCCTGTGTGGTTCCTGTAACAAGAGCCAGCATGTGTCACTGCTTCCAAGGTAAGTCAACCCTACAGAAGGGACAGAAGATCGCTTGTTCAGTGTGCCATTTGAAATCAAAAGGGAATAAGGTGGCAAGTGTTTGTTGATTACCTCCCTCTCTACCAGTGGACTAGTCTATCTAGAAGCCAATCCACTTCCCTTTTTTAAAAGACTGTGGTAAAATATACATAATATAAAATTAAGCCATAAAATTTTAGCCATTTTTATTTGTACAATTCAGTGGCATTAAAAATCCACTCAACAATAGTGTGCAACTATCACCACTACCAAAACTTTGTCATCATTTCCCAAACTTTGTCGTCGTCCTAAACAGAAACTCTCCACTTGCTCTTTAATCCGTAGGAAACAACTGTGCAAATTGTGTTACTCTCTCCTGTCTGACTCCAAGCACTGCTTCAGTCCTGTGGTACCTTCTACTGAGAAACAACAGGGCTGAGGACATGGAGTGACCACCATGATGCACAACTGTCCTAGCTAAGGTTCCGTGACCTGCGTGGGATAAGGGTCCAGGCTGCACCATCCTGACAGGGAGAACACACTCAGATCCTCCGCCGGTATATTTCCAGGAACACTGCCTCCTCCACATGGCCTGCTTGTTCTGTGTTGAGATGAGCGCTCAATTAATTTTAATGATGTCATAAACTAGATAATAGGAAAATGAAATGGACCAGTCTGCTTTCACTCTTAGGGGCTAATGACAGTGGACACACAATAAACAAATAGTGTTAAGGCTGAAAAATGACTCCTTCCTCTTGGTCATTTGTCTGGTCTGGGCTTTTAAAGCCCCGATGGCTTTGTTTATTTAGGAGGCAGCAGTAAATCTCTGATATGGAATGGACAGAGCAAGAAGCCCATCTTGCTCCCCAGCCGTGGCTTCCATCTACCACTTTTTTCCACCCCCAGGCAGTGGGAACAGCTAACACTACTTCTGCCTCTGAGGGGAGGAAAAGGTTATGAGCGACAAGATTTCTTTTAATCATGCAGGTTTCCTTCTAGAATACAGGATCAGATTGACAAGATGCCAGTTCTATGCGTGCCACTGCCACCTGGGATCTTCTCACCTTCACATACTCAAGACCACCTGATAAAAACACTTGCATATTTTTGTCTTTGGTGGCTCCTCTGCTGTGATAATATCCTATGTCCATTTCAGTCATCTCTGGGAAATAAAGTGAGTGTCTCGGACATGTGAGTTATAGCCCTCATTACTGATGGGGAAATTGAGGCTTGGTATATTAAGTGACTAACTCTAAAATAACCAGTTAGCTAAAACTCCAAACCTTACCTGTTGGCCAATTTATAGGTACTCCCTTTCCCATAGGTAGAGCGTCAGAAGACCAAAGCTTGGGACTGCCTATGGTGAGAACCAGCAGAGACAGTAAGGAGGAAGCTTGAGACAATGGAACCAGAAATTGGACACAATACTCCGAATAATAGAATTCCAGAATTGGAAACAACCGTAAGGATTATTTTAGACCAGTGAGCCTCAAACCATTTGTGCTGGTTAAAATATAGACCCCTAGGCTCTCCCTGATCTGTTCATTCAGAATTTCTTGGAGGTGGGATCCACAAATCTGTATTTTTTAACAGCTTTCCAGGTCATTTGGGTGCTGTACCAGATCCTGGAAACAATGATCACATTGACCAAACCTCCCACAGAAGATGCATCTGAAAGAAACATGAGACAATCCTCTCTTTGTTCTGGACTTGCACTCCTGTAGATGCAGCCTGGGACGGTATTAGCATTTTCAATGATGGAATCATAGTAGGGAATCTTTATTGAATTTGGGGTCAGTGAATATTCTCAAATTCTTTTCTCATGAATCACCATGATATTTATTCTCAAATCTCTAAAGGCACAACACAGGGATGAGATTTGAAAAACTGGAAACTTATTTAAGCCCAGTTAGTTTGCTCTGCCCTCCTTTCCTATGTCCATCTTTTGTTATTAAAATCAATGGTGTTTCCATCTCATCATGGGTATCAAATTATAACACAAACAGGAAGTAAGCCTAGTTCTACGGCATGGTTCACATTTCAATTCAGTTCAATACATATTTGATCAGCAAGTAATTCAGCAAATTATTTACATGCTAGGCACTTTATATTTAAATATATAACTTAAATACAAGGTAGAATTGATATTCGCTGGAAGAGAGAGGTCAAGTGTTATGCATATCTGAAGAATGCAAAGATCACATCTTGTTGAGGGTGGGCTGAGGACAGAGGGGCCTTATTGGGAGAGATCCCATTTGAGCTGGAGTTTAAAGTACCATCTTCAAAGATGGGCTCAGGAAGGCATTTCATGTATTGAAAAACTCGTGAGCCAAGTAACGAATGTAGGAAGTGTTGAGGGTGGGGGTGGTCACAGAATAGTCCATTTTAAGGCTAAAAAAGTGGGTTAGGGCTGGTGTAGGGAGGGCCTTCTAGCTAAAGAATTTAGACATCATTTTTCAGAAGTGGGGAGTCATTAAATGCCCTGGAGCAGAGGAGTGGCCATATGAACAGACTGAAGCCAGGGAAGATTGGAATCAAGAGCTCCTGTCTAGAGGTAGGAGGAAATAAAATATTTATAAATTCAAACAGTAAGAAACCATCTGTATTAGTTTCCTATGGCTGCTGCAACAAATTTCATGGCTTAAAACAACAGACATTTACTCTCTTACAGTTCTGGAGATCAGAAGTCCAAAATCGGCTTCACTGGGCCAAAATCAAGATGGCTCTAGAGGAGAATTCATTTCCTTGTCTTCCAGCTTCTAGAGCTGCATTTCTTGCATTCCTTGCATTCCTGTTGGCCCCTGCTGAAACAAGCTGTGTTGTTTTTGTAATTAAAATAAAGAGGGGCAAAGTCAATGAGGGCCAGAAATAGGGCAGTGAAGATGAAAAAGGGCTGATGTGAGATGAATTGCAGAGATCAAGTCTCCAAGAATGGACAACCCAATAGATATCAGGAAGAAAGGAAAATGAAAGAGATCCCAGGCTTGCAGCTGGGTGACAGCAAGGTAGGCTGTTAGTGGACATCTTGGCACGAGGAGCTAATTTGGGGAAGGTGAGGTTTCCTTCAGCTCTGTTTATCCTTTTAGGCAAGCCCACTAGTATTTTGCTTTTATACTGTGGTATGACATGAAACTTCCAGAATTTCCATCTAATCAGTCACTAGGAAGAAATCTCCTTTTAAGGATCCAAGACCCTTCAGCAGTGCTTAATTTCCACTTCAAAGGCTCCTCTGCTTCTGCATTCACAGAGCCCAACCTTGGAGCCCAGCCCTAATGAGAGGGGGCAATGCCTTCGCTCTGGCTGCTCATCAGCATCTGTCCACAGCACTGAGACCCATCCCCTGGGAAGTTCTGCTGCAGTTCTACTTGAAGGTGGAGTGGGGAAGGAGTAGTTGCCTGTGGTATCTCTGGGACAGAACCAAGGATCATCCTCAGCTCCTTCTGTGTCCCCGTCCAGTCACCAGACCAGGCTGGAACCTCCTGCCCTGCCTCCTACGCCCCCTCTTGCGGCAACAGTAACCCAGGAGACAGTGAGTCAAGATAGGCCTTTGGAGAGAGGCCCAGGAGGGGAGTGGGAGCAGAGGGTAGGGGCCCTGGATGTGCAGAGTGCCCAAACCTGATCTCAGTGGAAAACTTTTTGGCAAAAAGAACCTTAGACTGGAAAGTAGGGGGCCAGATCCTTCCACAGCTATTAGCTCTGTGCAAGGAATCTGGGAAAGGCCCTTCCTGCTCAGGGCTGATTCTCCACGCACTCTTCAACGTCCAGAGTTCTGGCCATGGGGGACGGGGAGAGGGGCTCCTTTGTAGATTAAAGACAAACATTGATGGCCTCTGCTCAAACAGTACTTTGGTTCACAGGTGAGTACTAGGCTGAATAATGGCCCCTCATCTACTCCTAGAACTTATAATTGTTACCTTTTTTGGAAAAATGGTCTTTGCAGATGTGATTAAGGATCTTGAGATGAGATTATCCTGGTTTATCCAGGTGGGCCCTAAATGCCATCATAAATGTCCTTGTAAGAGAGAGGCAGAGGGAAATTTCACACACACGTGCACACACATGCACACGCATGCACACACACACACACAGGAAAAGGTGGTCTGAAGATGGAGCAGGGAGTAATTCACAGATGTTGGCCCCAGAGATTGGAGCGATGTGGCTACAAGCCAAGGAATGCCAGCAGCCACTACAAGATGGAAGAGACAAAGAACAGATTAGCCCCTAGAGCCTCTGGAGAAAGCACAGCCCTGCTGAAACCTTGATTTCACACAGTGATACTGATTTCAGACTTCTGGTTTCCAGAACTGTGAGAAGACAAATTTCTGTTGTTTTAAACCCCAAGTTTGTAGTTATTTGTTACAGCAGCCACAGGAAACGAATACCAGGTGCAAGGCCACCTTGGGCCTGTGCATCCCAGAGAAGCACTTACTATGTCCTTGGCAGGTCCTCTTGACATGACCTGGGACCCTCCTAAGGAAAGCTCCTGCTCCCTGCACCCTATAGTAGAAAAAGTAATGAGAAGAAAGTCAGAAGACCCACATGGCTTTGAGCAAGTCACTCCATTTATCTGAAAAATGGTTCCCCATCTGATGAGAGCAGGGACCACATTTCATTCCTCTCTATTCCTTGGTGGCTAGAATAGTGCTAGACACATCCATGGGAAGCATTCAATGTTTGTTGAATAAATAATATTATTCATTATCCTTCTCCTCCTACCTTACATAGTTGTCTACTGTGGAGCCTAAATTAGAAAAGTAAGAGTATTTTGAAAGTCGCAATGCAATAAACAAAAGTTAAGTGTTGTTAACTGAGACGTGTGTCTCATTGAACTGCATTATTCAGAATGCGAAAGTTACAGCTGGGACCTGGCCTTCTGGAAGCCACATCGCCTACACACATCGGGAGAGAAAACACATTGCTTGGGGTCTCAGCAGAATTGGAACCTGGAGCTATTTCTACGAAGGCAAGGAGAATGTCTTTTTAATGAGCTGAGCAGTTGTGCAGTCTGCATTTGAATCTGCTGAATTGCTCTACTCCCTGTAGATGGTGTGGGAGTGGAAGATGAGAATCTAGGGAACTATGTTTGTTTATAAGGGAAGCCTAGTTTGGGAGGCTGTGGGTGCATGTGATATAGTAAAAAATATATCTGGTCTTTGTCCCCAGTTCCTGACATATAATCTAGCTTTGTCCCTGAGCCCCTTTCAACCATACCTGAGTTTATGCTAGCAAGGTGACTTATGGTGGGCCCTTGACTGGTTTCAAGAAGGAGCTAACTACACTAGAAAGATCCGGCATGTGATTAGAGAGTTAGAACTTTCAGCCCCACCCCCTAACCTCCACGGGTGGGAGAGGGACTGGAGATTGAGTTCCTTCTCATGGCCAATGATTTAATCAAACACGTGAATGTAACAAAACCCTAATAAAAACTCTGCACACCAAAGCTCAGGGGGGGGCTTCCTGGTTAGTGAACATATCAATGTTCCAGGAGGGTGGTGCACCCCAACTGCACAGGGACAGAAGCTCCTGCTTTGGGGACCCTTTCAGGTCTTGCCCTATGTATCTCTTCATCTGTCTGTTCATTTGTATTCTTCGTAATAAAATAGTGATTGGAAGTACAGTCCTATGCTGCATTAACAACATTTCAATCAACAATGGACCACATATATGACAGTGGTCCCACAAGATGACTACCATATAGACTAGGTATGTAGTAGGCTATACCATGTAGGTTTGTGTAAGTACACTCTATGATGTTCACATGATGACACAGTCATCTAAGGATGCGTTTCTCAGAACGCATCCCTGTCGTTGAGGAACACACGACTGCACAGCACTTTCCTGGTTTCTGTGAGTCCCTCTAGTGAGTTAGCAAACCTGAAGGGGTTGTGGGAAGCTCTGAACCTGTAGCCAAGTCAGACAGAAGTGTAGGTAGCCTGGGGACCCCACCTGTGACTGGCATCTGAAGTAAGAGCATTCTTGTTGGGGACCCTGCCTTTCAACGTGTGAGATCTGATGCTAATTCCAGGATTTAGTGTCAGAATTAAACTGAAGTGGAAGACACTCAGTTGGGTCAAAAAATCAGTGTCAGAACTTAGCTGAATATCCAACTCATTGGGCTTCTCCACTTGAAGGTCAATGGCAGAGGAAATAGCCCTAGCCTCTGATTGACCAGACAAGAAGAAATGTGGCAGTGTAGACCAAGCACAGGGAGTCCAGCCATGCAGCTTCTATCATTGCTTCTACCACTTACCCTAGAGCAATGCCTTAACCTCCCTCGTGTCCTCACCTACAAGATGAGGCAACTTAGCCACACATCAGAGTCACCTGAGAAATTTTTAAAATGCAGAGTCTCCCAGGCCCACTCTTCAGAATCAGAGTCTGAAGAGTGGGAGGAAGTCCCAGGGAGCAGTGTTTGTTAAAACTACCTCCCAGGTGATTCTGTTTCAAGGAATGGTAGTAGACCCAGTCAGGGTTTTTTCAGATTCCCTGATGACGAGAACAGCCTGGGCCTCATCGCAAATCTACTAAATCAGTATTCCCACTGGAGGGATCTAGGAATTTGTCTTTTAAGCAAGTGCTCCAGGGGATTCTTAGCAACACAAGAGTTTGTGAAGTAAGACTTAAAGCGGTGGTTCTACAAGTATGAGATTGGGACCAGCATCACCTGCATCACCTGGGATCTTGTTAGAAATGCAAAGTCTCAGGCTCCATCCTGGACCTGCTGCATCAGAAACTCTGGGACTGGGGTCCAGGAACCTGAGCTTAAACAAGCCCTCCAGGAGATTCTGATGCAGGCTCAGTTTGAAAACCATTCACCCGGAGAGCTTCTAAGTGTCCTGGTAGCACTGGCGATTTCAGCCTAAATCTTACATGGGCGATTTCATTGCATTTCTTCCGTGAACTCAATAAAAGACCCTTTCCTGGCAACCATAGAGCTCAGACTCCCTGGAAGCTCTGATGTGCTCTCCTTTTGACCTTAATGTCAATCCTGAGACCTTACTCTCCATCAAGACTGACCGGGAGACTCACGCACTCTGTCCCCAAGCCAAAAGTCAGGATGGAACTCCTTTCCACTATTAATTGCAAAAGGACCAGCTTTCCAGAATAAGAAAATCCACTCTCTTCTTGGGTCCTTCCCACTGCAGAAGCTGGTTGGGCAGTATTTTTTCCTCCAGACAGGTAAAAATGTTGCAGGCTTCTCTAGTTTGGATCTTGTAGCATCTTTAAAGCTCACAGACTCATGTTACTGGGAGAAAATTGAGAGATCCTCTAGTCTAATCTGATTTTACCAACTAAGAAGCGGAGGGGCCCAGAGCTAGGTGGTAACGTGTCCATAGTAACAGAGGTAGTAACTCAATTCATGAAAAAGCTGGACTCACCTTCAAACTCATTTCACTGACCCACGCTGCTTCAGCTTTGAAGTCACAGGTGCTGGTTTTCTAAACCCTAAGACTCTGCAACCTCAATATAGCCTTTAGGACCATCCATGCAAGTCCAGAGAATTCACGGTTCCCAGAAACAATGTGGATTTGGACTCCTATTCGCAGAGGGGAGGCAAATAAGAAAGAAAATATTTTTTCCAGGCAGAGTTACACACGACATTAATAACAGCTCTTGCTACAGAGGTTCCCTCATGTACAAGGTGTTTCTTTTCCTCAAAACAACTCTGCAAACTGGGCATAATTATCCCAATTTTACCAGCGAGGAAATGCTGCACAGAGAGGAAGAGGCCAAGTACATGATCAAGTCCAAACAGGGGACAAAGTACAGGTGAGATGACAACCCCTCACTCTGCATCCTGTGCTCTTCCTGCGAAGCCATCCTGCTTTCTGGTGACTTGCACTTGAACTGGCAGTGTGATTTCTTTCAGTCGCTAAGTCGGTGAATCCTACCTTTGACTGCAAGCTAAAATCTCAGAGCGGCTGCCTCCCCTCCCATTCCCATTAAAACACAACCTCTGGGGGTGGAACCAGGATGTTAGTATTTTTTTTAAGCTCCCCCGGTAATGCTAATGTGCCGTGAGGGATGCAAACCACTTTTCTAAATGTTTAATTTGCTTCAAAATAATTTAGCTCACCAAGAATAGACACTGTTCTTTAGGCAAGCGTTGGTAATTTAATTAATTAAATTGCTCAAACCTATGATTGAATTATATTTAGAAGTTAGATAAAGAGAAGAACATGAGGAGAAGAGAGAGTTGAGTTTTGTTAAATAGTTTATTTGGGGACATGTCTGCAAAACTGTTGCTGGATATCAGAAATAACAGCTCATCTCAGGAACCCCAAGCCCCCTGCACCCCGAGATTTCCTGGGGCACAGTGTTATCTTGGTGTTTGAAAATGTTTATATGTTTAAAAGTAATTAAAGCAAATTGACAGTTCATTATTCTGAACATGATTTTACCAAGAGAAAGTTCTCTTTCAATGTAATAAGTTTCCTGTTTAAAGCATTTTGTGTCATGTTCCCAGGTTAAACATAGCAGGCAATAATCTTTTGGTAAGTCTTTGTGTCTTATCCGGAAGACTTTTTAATTAATAGCATATTCATTAAGGTTAAAAATAGATCTTTACCAGAGGTCTTTCTTCAAGATAATCTATACCTCCCACTCTTTAATTAAGGCTTCCTGGCATGAAACACACTCCCCCAAGTTCTAGTCCTTTTGGCCTGATTCCCTAAAAGCTTATTTCCAAAGAGACTGGGAGTAACCAATACTCTTCTTTTGAGCATGAAGAAAGACCTAGAAAGCCCCACCTCGCAGACATCAAAGGCTCCGGCCCCTCCTTCACCTTGACAACACATCGACGAGATGGCAAAACCCAGCCACTAAGTGCATCCTCAGAAATTTGCCATCTGCTTTGAAACTGAACCAAAAAGCGGTTTATAGATATATATATTTACATTTTTTTCTGCGTGAATCTTTTGTACCTACCTTATTTTCTGAAACATTTATTTAGTATTGAAATTACAGTAATAGAATTCTTTATCATTGGAGTAAAGTTTTTTCAATAAAGACCTTCTCTACTAGTTTCTGGAACCTCCCTCCACCTCTCCAGATCAAATGAAAAGATTCAAAATTCTGCAATTCAGAGAGAAACGTGCTGGAAAAAAAACCTTTGAGATAGACTTAAGTGCCTCAAATTTCTTAGCCTGGAGGAAACTGGCTTCAGGGTACCCCATTACTTGCCTAAATGATACAAAGATTACTCTGCAGAAGATGGGAACCAGCTACTTTGTACAACCTGTGAGAAGAGAACAAAGGAAGCTGACTTAAACTGCCACAGGATGGATTTAGAAGGATCAATACAAGGAGGACTTTCGCTTCTGAAACAGGTGAAAGAGCAAGAATTCTCTTCTTTAAAGCTTTAAAGAAAAAAAACAACATGCTCCCTTGTATTGACTGGAATTAGTTATTCTTGAGGATAGGAGAATTAGTCAAAACTTTTTCACTGTACAGTGACAGAAATGCAACATCTAGCTCCTTCTTAAAAGATGAAATCATTGCTCATATTATTGAAAGCCCAAGGGTGCCCTACAGGCATTGCTGGATTCAGGGGCCAGAACAAGGAGAAGGGCACACTGTGTCTGTCCATCTCTCTCTGTTTAGCTTTATTGTCTGAAAGTCTTTCTCCTTGTGACAGCAAATGGCCGCAGGCAGCTGTGAGCTTATTCTGCCCTTAAAGCTCCTCTGTCAATAGTTGCATCAATAAAGGATCCTGATTTGCCTTGAGTCAGCCCCTGGACAACTCACTGGTTCCAGAATAATCTAATCAGTCAGACTGGGTTGTGTGCCTGTCCCCATGGCAAAGGCAGCGAGAACCCTCAATTGACAGAACCCACAGATCTTATGGAAAGCAGGAAACAAGAGTTCCAAAAGGAAAAGAGGTAGGACAGACTGAAAAATAACCTGGCTACTGCAGAGGATGCATTTGGGCAGAATTCCACTTACTCTCCTGCAATCACATGATGACAACTGTGAATCAAAATTTTAATAGACTGCTACACTGGTGTCCCAAACCCCAAAGCTAAATGCGACCTTTTCTTTTGGCTAAACCTTAAGCTTTTAGTATCTTTTTCATTATTGTTGTGTTCGGATTTGGGAGGTTTTTTTGGGGGGGGGGGGCAGAAATAATGAACTCCTGATAAACTGGTTGTTATAAGAAACGAGGTAACTTTTCCCAATCTTTGGATCACTGTTAACCAATCTGAACTTGATGTGGTTTGGGTCCATTGGTCATGAGCCTCCACAGGGAATTTCCTGTTGGCTTTTTCTATCCTTAATATTTCCCTCTACCTGTCACCATGTTGCAGGGGCCAGACAACTGCCCACCAATGGCGCTCTTGCCCTATTTCTCAGAGCAAACTTTCCCTGGCTCCAGAGAAGAGGGAGTTCAGGATCCCATCATCTGAAGCCCAAAGATGAGTGAAGATGATCTTGCCCCCAGGGCCCAAAGAAGGCAATCACAATTGTTGACAGTACGTTTCTTGTTTGGTCTTAATTAAAACCACTCAGCTTATCATTCAGCGTTCTGGGAAGGCACAGAATTCATCTCAGGTGGTTTGAATAAAGAGATTTTGTGAAGAACTATTCACAGATGTATAGGCAAGATTAAGGCAACAAACCAGAAAACAAAGATATCCAGAGACTAGCGACATTGGAAGACATTACCTCCACTAAGGCCAGAGAGACAAGGAGGAAATAGAGTTACCAGAGCTGGGTGCAAGCTGAAGGTAGAGATGGGGCCAACTGGCAGGAACAGAAGGCATGGAGGGGGTTATCCATTTGCCCCCTTGATACCTTGATCCCCTCTCTGATGCCCTGCCGCTGTCTCCCTGTACCAAATCCACCTGGCAGCCAGTCAGCAAGGGGCCCAAGGGATGCAGTCCACAGGGGTCGGCATCCCAAGCATGGAGCAGGGAAGAGAAAGGAGAGAATGGCTTGGCACACCATTTGGGCCACCAACAGACTTATCCAATTGCAACGTCCCAACCTAGTCCCACTCATTTTTAGGATCTTTTCTCCAGCATCAGTAAAGAGAATACTAATTTTCTCTCTTGTGCATGTGTGTGAGTGCGTGTGAATGTGTGACAGTGGTTTCAGAGTCTGAAACCGCCATCAGACAGAGCTTGACTCTGAGCACTGCAGCTTGCTAGTTATATGATCTTGAACAAATTGTTTAGTTTCACCAAGCCTTAGTTTCCTCATCTATAAAATGAGGACAATAACGGTACCCACCTTAAAGGGTTTTTGAGCTAATTAAATGCGACAATCCATGTAAAGTTTTTAGCACAGTGCATGGTGCAGAGTGAGGGCACAGAGAAGGCATTCAGTGTGGCTGGTCCTTTCTGAGCTACTTTGAACAAAGACGTTCGCCCATCCCCCACGAGCAGGCAATTTTTGGGGCCAGGCCACTCTAAATTCAAGTTTAGAGGGAAGACTATTTGCAAGTCGTTAAGAGAGTAGATCCCAAGAGTTCTCATCACAAGGAAAAAAACATGTTTTTCTTTTTCTTTTTTTTCTATCTATATGAGAGGATGGATGTTAACTAAACTTGTGATAATCATTTCATAATATATGTAGGTCAAATTATTATAATGTGCGCCTTAAAATTATCCAGCATCAATGTCAATGACATCTCAAAGAAACTGAAAAAACAGTTAGAGGGAAGACAGACAAACGTCTCTCACGCCTGCAAAGATGCAGCCCTGCTAGGACAGCACAGAACGCGCAACTCACATGGAACATCTGCACCGAAGGCAACGGCCGTGACGTCAGGGTTTCCCCAAACAAGAGGCAGGTGATTGCTTCACATCTGCGTGACCAAGGGGCCCGTTCTGGTTATTTTCCCCAAAGGAAACATGCTCCACAAATAACAGAAAATTACTAGCAATGTTAAAATGATACTTTTCCAACTTCAAAAAACCCAAAAGAACAAAATGTCTCAGTCAGCTCGGGCTGCTATGACAGAATATCACAGGCTGAGTGGCTTAAACAGGAGAAATTTATCTTCTCACAGTTTTGAGAGCTGGACATCCCAGATCAAGGTCCAGCTGGGTCAGTTTCTGGTGAGAGCTCTCCTCGTTGGTAGATGGCCACCTTCTCGCTGAGCGTTCCCATGGCCTCCCCTGGGTGTACGTGTGGAGACAGAGAGAGAGAACTCTCTCCTTTCCTCTTCTTGTAAGGACACCAGTCCTATTGTTTTTGGTCCCAACCCGAATGACCTCATTTAACCTTAATTACCTCCTAAAAGCTTTATCTTCAAATATAATCACACTGGGGCTAGGGCTTCAATGTATGAATTTTTGGAGGACTCAGTTCCCTTCACAGCACAAAACCAAAGAAAACTGTAGTCCCACAAGTCACTCGATTACCAAGATTTTTCAGATCACCTCAAAATATTCCTGGTTATCAAAACAGCCTCATCAGAAGCCAGGAAGTTTACCATAGGAGAAAACAGCACTGCTCATAAGCATGTATCCAACAAAAATGTGTCCATGTATTCACCAAAAGACATATAATAGAATGTTCATAGCCCCAAACAGAAAAACCCCAAATATCCATTTCCTGCTGAATGGATAAACAACCGCTAGTATATTCCCACAACATCAGAGCATACGGCAGCAAAAAGAAGCAGTAACATGGATAAATCTCACTAACACAAGGGAAGAAGCAAGACGCTTCAAAGTACACATTCTATGATTCGGTTAATGTCAAGCTCAATATTAGGCAAAATTACATCTGGAAGTCAGGAGAGTGGTTACCCTTGGGAGAAGGGCATAATGACCAGAAGGGGCCATGGGAGAGGAGGATCTGGGATTCTAATGCTGTAATGTTCCATTTCTTGGTGTGGGTGCTGGTTACACGAGTGTGCTCATGCTGTGAAAATTCACTGAGCTCAGGACGGATGGTTTATGCATTTTTCTGTATGTATGTTAGATTTCAGTAAAATTTTGCAAACCTCAAGCTCTGACATCTGATTCTGGGCATAGCCAGCTTCCTGGTCCTTCAGTTGTGTCCACCATTGCTGCGCCCCATGTGCTTTTTGCAGAACCTGGGCAAGAAGTGAGGGTGGGAGGAGAACACAGAGAGAACCGCTGAAAAGCCCACAGGAGAGGGAGAAGCACCCCAGTGAGCCGGGGCACAGAGTGCATGAGCCGGAGGGAGCACAGTGAAGGGGACCTTTGGCAATGAGGGCAAAAATTAAACAACATAGTGAGAGAATGTTTGTTTGTTGCAAAGGCAGATAATATGAATAGCATCAAAAAGGAAAGAAATTACTTTGGAAGAATCATTTTAGCATCTTATCTGCACATAATGTGAATTTGAGAAGGAAAAAACCAGGTTCACTGAGATCCATGTAAATAAGTGCGTGCTGGCTCCATGCTCGTCTGCGTCTGAATCCTCAGAACATTTCCCGTGAAACAAGATGTGAAGAACATTCCATCTCACCCAGCAGACAATGCTGATGTTTTGCTGTGGGCCCGTTCACAATAATATCAACTTCTAAAACTAAGGGAAGTGAATATTTATTCCTCGTAATCAGACTCTTCAGAACTTGTTGACTGAACTGGCAGGACTCTGCCTGCCCACCACACTCCAAAACTTTTTTCGATTCCAGTTTACAGATATTGTCAGTGTCTTTACACGCACAGGACCAGAGAAGTATTCTACGTTCTTCACAGAAATGAAAGTAAGGATGGAGTGGCCAACACTGGGGTATGGGATCCCACCTCCAAAAATTACCTAGGAAACAGAGCAACATGAGAACAGCATCACCCGCAAGGAACACTGAGATTTTAGCATCATCACCATTTCATGATCAACTACTAACCACCAGGTACTGTTTTATGAACTTTGCATGCATCACGTGCAATTCTCACAGCTGTTATTATTTCTGTGATATTGATAAGGAACCTGATGCTCACAGATGCTAAACAACTTATCCAAGAACACACAGCCAATCAACGAGAGCCTGGATTTCTCAGGTCTGTCTCCTGAGTTATGCTCTTTGCACTCTGCTCTACTTACTGTCTCCTAGAATGAGCGAAGTTTTGAAGAGCTTGGTAGGACCAGAGTGAGTCTGCAGATAGGAAAATCCAGCAGGAAAGAAATGATCTCTGAAGACAAAAAAGCAGGAATAAGAGTAAGGTTTAGAATATTCTACTCAAAGATCTCTCTGCTCTCATTGCCTGTTAAGAAGGCTGGGAAGGACTATGGGGGAAAGTTAGTGCTTTTTGCTGAATAGCCTCATAGATGGGCTACAATTAACAGAGAGGGAGAGGGAAGCTTAAAGCGACATTTCCAGAAACCCAAATGGCATGTGCTGCAACACTTTCCTGGGTCTAAACCAGAGGGTTCCAGCCAGGCCCATAAGAGATAAAGCCCTGGAGGAGCATTTCAATGACTAGCAGGCAGGGTCTGTGCTGTTTGTCATGCTGCCTGAGACATTCATCAACCATAGATGCTGTGGAGATGAAGCAGTGGACATCTACTTCAGGAGAAGGTGGAAGATTGGAGTGATGCTTCTGAATGATCTGGATCATTAGAGAGAGAGAAAGGATCCTAGAGATGATGGGAGAAATAATCCATGAGAAGAGACAGAAGGAATGAACCCAAGGAGGCAGAGATGCAATTCAGCGCTACGAGTTTGGTGAGAGTAGGATAAGGTGCTCTCTGGAAGGCAAGATAAGGAACTCTGCACTAGCAGACCCCATGGACAGAGAGAGGCAGAAATCCTGTGAAGGTGAAGCTTGAGGGTCCCTCACTCCCAAAGGCTCCTTTCCAAGAGCTTACAAAGTACACTGACAATGCATTCGTATGATCACATGCTTGGTAAAATTAGGGGAAAAGAGATGTTTTAGCTGAAATTAGTTAAGCTTGGTGAATCTTTTTATTCCAACTTCCCCTTCACCCTACTTGCCCATAGATCAAGTGGCCCCAGAATGTCCTTGGTCCTTTTGGGAATCCAGCTAAGAGGAATTTGTGTTGGGGGTATATTTAGTTGAGGTCTAATGGGATATATTAATATGGTTTTCAGTTATTTCTATGAATAGTCATTCCATGTAGGAATGGTTTTCAGGAGCATACCTACCATTGTGGGCGCTGACTTGCCCAGCATCATAGCACCAAGATGCAGGGCCAGAGGTCACATCGAGATATGAACGAGTTCTCCAGTGATGGGTAAGAAAGGATCTGGATAGTGTGGAAGAAATAAGCTTGGAAATGTTTGGAGCAAGAGCTAGTCTAGGAAAATTATAATCATCAGATGATAAAACTGAAGCAGAGGATTTGAATCTTATCGATGCCAAATCAAACTTGGAAGCTCTCTTGTGTCAAGAATACACTCAGTAAAGCAACATCTACAACTATAAACTCGCCTCATGTATTTTTTTCTTTTTTGATGGGAATTGTGTGAAATAGAATTTACCAGAAATCTTATGTTTGTAGGACCCAAACAGCAAGTCTGTGCGTGTGTGAAGCTGACATCTTTCAGTCAACCCAACTATCAGCAATGAGAAACAAACGCTGATGATCTGTGGTAGAGGAAAGACTGAATTATCTTGCTCGTCTCTCTATAGAAAAAGCTATTACAGAGTTGCTGTCATATGAAGAAGTAATCAAAGAGCAGGCAGCCAAAAAATTGGGGGAATATGTTATAAAGGTGTTTCAGGTAATTAAATAATAAAAATATAGGGTTTTTTAAATGGCTTTTGTGATGCTTGTAGTATCAGTCAGCTTTTTAAAATTTATGATTGTGGCTTCTTTTCACATTCTAAATACGTATTCGTGTCTGTGCCTAATTTTGAATTTACATTTTCCTACTCCAGTTCTTAAAGAAGGCCCGTGGAATTGAATAAGCTTTGAGCTCCACATCACCGGCCCCACCCCTGCCTGAGATGAGGGATTAACAGCAGGTTTCCCGTGAGACAGGGCAGAGGATTCATGGAGCCAGCTGGAGAGGGGAAATCCTTTATCAACCCAGGAGGAGAGTTACACAGCTGGTGGGTGATTCCCCACAGGGGAAGGTGGAGGGAGCTAATTAGTGGATGTGCTCAAGCATGGGGTATGGCAAGGGACAGAGGAAGCTGCGAAAGCACCTGATATGGTCTCTCCTGGCCTGGAATTTTCAGAAAGAGGGTGAGATTTTCTGTTTGAGGCAGCAGGGCTGTCCCAGAATCCTTGAAACCAAGCTAGGTCTGGCTTCCCAACAACGGATTGACACTTAAGAAAACTCCAGGAAGAGGAGAACATGTTGGTAAAACCTATATCCTAAAATTCTGGAGAAAGTGTAGCTCTAATCCTACGAGGCATTGAGTCTCTCAATGGCCCTAAGGAATTTTTGTTCTCGAAGCGTTAATGTTTGTTTCTTCCAAATTTTATCCCAGGCAGGCATACGATGACATCCATAAGAGGGTATTGCCACCCATCACACCTTGGCTTCCCTGAGAATTAGTGCTCGGAAATGAATTCAAATTAATTATCTGGTTACACGATGGCAGGATTAACCTTTAAAGTGGATGCAATGACCATGATTTACATAATCTATTTAATCATTTTTCAATAGAGTTAATATTCTGAAGACAAGTGGGGAGAAATAAATTACATCTTATAGCTTTTTGCAAACACCAGGCTCAACTGACTAAAGAATAAAATTAACATTATCTAAGGTATGGAACATATCGGGCGCCCGAAGTAATAAATTAGATTACAGGGATAATTAACAACCCTTCCAGAGTCTTCCCGTAATATGAATTCATCCAGACAGTAAATAAACAGTGACACACACAAGGAGCAGATTTCATCCATCTTGGGACCCAAACAGAGATTCCCTGATCTGATAAGACCTTACGAAACATTTGACAGGTGTGTGGAATAAACATGGAGACTATTTATTTAAGGATCTACCAGAGATCTGTCTAGAATGGAAGGTATAGGCTGAAAATGAGCCAAATAAAATTTAATTTGAATCTGGGTGCATTTCTCCTCTGATGGTTTTCTTCATTTAGGTTCCATTCTGGGCAGGATGTGCGTGTTTTATTCTGCTTTCTAAAGACACAAAGGCCTAACAACTTAGTGACTGGAATGGTCTGTTCTTTAGTCTCAAGGAAGCTGGTGCCTCAGAGCTGTGACGTGAGGAAACCAGAAGAGACCTTGGGAAATGTGTTTAGGGAAAGATGCCTTATTTAAAGTGAACTTTCTGATTCTAAAAAGTCTGAAAATTTAGATTTCCCCAAGAAAATGAGAAGACAAGGAATATAAAAACAGAAACTCTGTCATTTTAAAAAGTAGTTTATATAAAAATTTAATTTTCAATTAAATAAAATTACACACTGTGAATGCTGCAAACACAAGGGAAAAAAGGAGAGTTCCACGAGGATACTGGAGCTCTACCTCTCACACAGAATGAGATGCAGAGGGAAGCATGCAGGGAGGAAGCTGCGCCTGGAGACACAGAGAACTGGGTTCCAGCCCCGCTGCCGCTAACTCAACAGCTCTGAGCAAACTCACCTCACTCCTCTGGGTGTCTAGGTCCCTCATCTGAAAAGTAAGGACCATCTGGTACCCAGCTCGCAGCACCCCAGTTAAGCAGGGGTGTGGACTCAGTCCAGCCTGTGTGTGAGTTTCAGCCCTATTAGCTGCACAACTCTGAGCAAGACATTTAAACCTTTTAACCTCAGTTGCCTTATCTGTAAAATGGAGAATTAGTAGAACCTACCTCATAGGATTATCAGGATGACTGACCAAAGTAAATGAATAGAGTACTTAGCACACAGTGCCTGGCACACAGTAAGGGTTTGACAAAAACTGGCTCTTGATAGATATAATATAGCTCAAAAATCTCCCCAGCTATAGCATTCTATAATCCTAGTTTTATGACATAAGGATAGAAAACCCACAGTTGAACAATATTACAAATGATGAGTCTGTTTTTTAGTGCCATCGAGTCAATTCTGACTCCTAGCGACCCTGTGGACAGCAGGGGGAACCCTGCCCCATCTTTTCCGCCATCCCCTCACCTTCCAGTGCTACATCAGACAATGTTCCACTGCTATTCACAGGGTTTTCATGGCCAGTTTTTTCAGAAGTGGGTGGCCAGGTCCTTCTTCCTAGTCTGTCTTAGTCCGGAAGCTCCACTGAAACCTGTCTACCATGGGTGACCCTGCTGGCATTTGAAATCCCAGTGGCATAACTTTCAGCATCGTAGAACATACAGCCACCACAGTGTGACACCTGACAGACAGAGGGTGTGGTTCCCTGAGCAGGAAGTGAACCCGGGCTGAGGCTGTGAGAGTGCCGAATCTTAACCACCAGATCGCCAGGAAGAATCTGTAAGCTGTGTCAGTTCATGAAGACATAAAGACACCATAACGTTAAGTAGAAGAAGGAAGTTGCAAATAGTTGTCTTCAGTGTATATGTGCTCGTAAAAATGAGGGGTATATGACAAACAATGGAAGGAAATCATCATTGAAACCATTGAAATATTCTATTATCCTTCTCTCTAAAGCTGTTTGAGAGTTAATACCAATTTAAGAAAAAGCTGAAACTCTATGAAAAGTGGTTTCGCTTCTCCTCTTTTTCTGTGAAATTATCCAAGATAAGTAGAGGTTGCCATGTGGGGTCACAGTTAGTGCCCGAGGGCCCTTGGAAAGCCATCCTGCCTGGGCGATGGATCTAGTTGTTTTGTGGCTCATCTTTAGCGCCTCACAAAAAGCTTTTCAAAAGGGAGAGATGGTCCCTTCTCTCCTCGTGAAGCTTGCTGAACGTCTTTCCTCAGAAAATGTTCCTCGTAGCTTTTCTCTGACTCAGCCTCAAGCATTTCAAGAAAAGCCCATAAAGACAGCGACTCCATAAATTCAGCAGAAACACTCTTCATCCAACTTTGACTCTTACTTTTTGAATGTCAGTGGGAAGAGAGGGTGTGCCTCTCTACTGCCATTTAAACAGTGCTGGAGAATGAGAAATCCTCTGTGGAATCAGCGACAGGCACAGCCACTTTCTAAATGATACTTCAAATGCAGGGTCTCAGGCTTCTGGCTCCTACGCTACTGATCTTTCTACCCCACCTAAACGCCTCTGTGTTACTCTAATAACTAGAGAATAACCACAAGAGCTCAATTATCGAGTATTTTATAGATGCGTGGCACCATGTTGAGCACTTTACACACATCGTTTGATTCTCACAACAACTCTATAACGTATATAGTAATATTGTCCCCATTTTACAGATGAAGACATGGAGACTTAGAAAGTGCAAGCAACTCCTTCGAGGTTACAGTGTTTGTAAACACCAGAGATAGGATTCGAATCGCCTTCTACTTGATTCCAAAGCTCATGGTCCGAGCAGTTACTCCGTAGGCCTGTCTGTTGGTTGAGAGAGCTCTCGCCCTTAACAATCTTCCCCAAATTACTGTGGCGTCTCCTCTCCTTTAGGAATAAGACATCCTGTGCACATGCCTTAGGGAGCGTTTTCCCCACCATGAGTGCCTCAGTTAGCCAATAGTTTGATTGCCTGTTTTAGCCCAGCGATCGTGCTAAGATAAAAAGCTTTTGAACTTCCAGCCTTGTCATCTTCTAAAAAGAATGCATTTGAGGAGAGTTAATAGACACGTGAGGTTTTAAAAAATTAAAAGTCCATCTTTAAGTAAGAGATTCTTTAAAAAGTGGGCTAAAGAGCAAAAAAATTCTAAATCTGAATGCATGTGTGTTTGTGTGTGTGTCTGCATAAAGGAAGTCCAAGAAAAACGATGCCCATTTATTTCACAAAATGCCATCAGAAAAGATGAGGAATGTCAAGGCAAGAGGAGACTATAGCTATTTATTCCCCAAAGGAAGAGCATTTGGGGAGATTCATCGGCATGACATTAGCAATCCTCCAAAACATTTAGACATGAATACTTGAAGACAAGAAAAGGACAAATCAATCAGGCACATCGCATTTGAAACCATCACAGTACACAGTGCTGCGATAAGTCATCATCTGTGAATGCAGCCACTTGCTTCCCCTCTACTTAGCTGCTTCATCTTCCACAGACAAGTATAAAGATACAGCTGGGAATCAGCCAAACCGAGGCAACCAAACATGTGCTCCTTCAAATCAATGTGCAAGGAAACAAAATGGAGAAAGCCCGCTTTCAAATCAACATACTCCTTCTCTAAAGAGGGGCTCCATCTCTTCCTGTATATGGGTGCGACACCCCTCAGAGAAGGGCGAGGGCTGATTTCTTTTCTCTTCTCAAGGGTTAATTCTCCTGTTGTTGTCACTCACAGAATGCAATAGCCAATTGGAGGAGATATCCTTTTGTTCCTCTATGTCAGTAATAGACGTTTCTTTTAGATCAGGGAGCCGGAGGGGGGAAGTGAAGATGCCAATTAAGCATGAGGGAGGAATAAATTTAGTCTCATGCAGCCTCAAAATGAGCTACCCCACAGTCCAGAGTTGTGTCTCTGTCAGGTTCTTCAGGAGTATTCCTGATCTTAAAATTAACTCTATTGGAGCCAAGAGAGTGTTCCTTTTCTTCGTAGAAAAATCACTTATTCACTTAGGTCTCAGACACACTGGTTCTGAAGCTAAAAGTCTTGTCCCACACAGCTCTGTGGGAGGCAACAGAGTTTGGCCACATTATTCTGAACTCTGAATACGTGCAGACCTGAATTCAAGCCCTCAATTTCTTCTTGGCTTCAAGATCTACCAGGACTCGGGGAGGGAGAATGGAGGTGTGGAGTTCAGAACTACTTGGTTTTTTATTTTTTGTTTTTTGTTTTTTTTGAGGAAGATTAGCCCTGAGCTAACTACTGCCAGTCCTCCTCTTTTTGCTGAGGAAGCCTGGCCCTGAGCTAGCATCTGTGCTCATCTTCCTCTACTTTATATGTGGGATGACTACCGCAGCATGGCTTGGCAAGCAGTGCCAAGTCCACACCCTGGATCCGAACCAGCGAACCCCGGGCCGCCAAGAAGCGCAACAGGCAAACTTAACCGCTGCACCACCGGGCCGGCCCCCAGAACTACTTGTTTACTTGATAAATTATAGATCCTCGGGGACTGTTGTCAAGCTTTGAGGGAAGAAGAGCGGATTCTCACATCAACCTTTTAAAGGCTTCATTGTATATTTGAGGTGCAACAAGGGAAATTCACCAAATTTCTCTGAAATTTTGTTTCTTATTTTGTAAAATAAAAATAACCTCTTCTGCTTAGCTCACAAGAATCATCTACTTGTGCAGAAGGATCGTGTCCCCTAAAGTTTTATCTCAAATTTTTGAGCAGCACCCAGCATAGAGAAAATGTAGAAAAATATGGTTGAGTACATGAATGAGCGAAGGAATAAGTACAATAGTGGATTGACAGGAACAAAATATGAAGAGTTCATGAAGTCCTCTATACTATTTGCAAGCACAGGCTTCCCCAGAGGTAATAAACTATAGGGCACTTCCCTTGGCACGTTTCAACCTCTGTAAAGTATTTCAACCTTTGATGGAATTATAATTTTAAATTGTTTTGTCTTTGGCAAACCAATGCTAATACACGTACGGCTTTTCCTCTAAAGACCACCTTCACCTGAGCTCTGGTTTCATCTCCCTGTCTCTAGGTAGCTAGAGGTATTGTCGTGTGCCTTTGTGACAGCTCCAAGGGAGGTTTTATGGGGTCACGTCTGCCTTGCCATAATTCCTCCAGCCGTCACCTGGCTTGCACTTCTAGAAATCCATTACCCTCCAAATATTAGTGGGAAATGATGATTTTAGAAGAAAACATTAACAAAATTAGAGATCCCAGTCTCAGGTGGGGTCTCCCTAGAGTGCAGGCAGCAGGGTCTGTCTGGGTCCTCACATTTGAGACCTGCCAGTTTGGCTCACATCCTTGTCATGTCCCTAGGGAAAGTGTTAGCCACCAACCACTTCTGACAGTGGGCCAGGCCCTGTGCGAGGCTCTGTGGGTAAACTGAGGTATGTAGTATCCACATCCTCCAGAGAGACAGACATGAACACATAAAAGTTGTCCAGCACTCCAAGACAGCCCATCTTAAGGGCTGCCTGAGCCAGCTGGGGTTGCCAGGTCTGAGAGAGCAAAGGGCCAGAGTCTTTGGGGAAGATTTGATAAAGAAAGTGGGACTTGAACCAGGAGTTGAGGGGGAAGGATTCACCTAGCTGTGCAGAGAGGAGTGGGAATTCTGAGAGGAGGTGGTGACAGAGAGCATGTGACCAAGGCAGGGAGGAGACAAGCGTGTAGGGAGAGCACCAGACGGGAGCTGGAAGAGGCAGTGTTCGCGCCGACCTTGCACGGAGCCAGTGAGGCTCTCCAAGGGCCTTGGGCAAAGACAACAGGCTGCTGAGGCCCAGGGTCTTCCTTTCTTGACAACTCTTTCTCCCTCATAGAGTCCTTGGAAAGATCAAATTAAATAGTGGATGTGAAAGCTATTTGAAAATTCTAAATAGCTGCACAAACTCAATGTGCCATTATCATTGCTATTTCAGAAAAATAAGGGTAGAAAAGCAAGAAAAACATTAAATGTTGGGCTACTATGTTCACTGCAGCATTATTCACAGCAGCCAAGACACGGAGGCAATTTAAACGTCCAGCAATGGATGAACGGATAAAGCAGCTGGGAATATACACAATGGAATATTGTTCAGCCATAAAAAATGAGGAAATCCTTCATTTTGTGACATCATGGATGGACATGAAGGCATTATGCTAAGTGAAATAAGTCAGATGGAGAAAGACAAAAACTGTATGATCTCACTTATATGTGGAATCTAAAACAACAACAACAAAATAAAACTCATGGAAAAAGAGATCAGATTTGTAGTTTCCAGAGGCAGGAGGATTGGAGGAAGGACAACTCGGGGGAGGTGGTGAAGAGGTATAAACTTCCAATTAGAAGGTAAATAAGTACTAGGAATGTAATGTACAACATACATAACGACAGTTACCCCTGCTGTATGATCTACAGAAAAGTTAAGAGAGTAGATCCTAAGAGTTCTCATCACAAAGAAAATTTTTTTTTCTTGTCTTTTTATTGTATCTCCGTGAGACTACACCTATTGGGCTAATCATTTCACAATATATGTAAGTTAAACCATCATGCTGTACACCTTAAACTTATACAGTGATGTATGTCAATTATTTCTCAATAAAACTGGAAAAAATATGTCTGGCTAAGGAGCGGTGCTGGTTGAAACTGAACTTCCTAAGAAAGAAGGAGCCATGAAGAGCCCCAGGCAGGCCCGCTCCACTCCTCTCTCTCTGCCCGCTGCCTCCTTCCCTCCCCCGCAATCAATACCCCCCACCTCAGCCTCCACCTCTCCTACAAACGCAGCGGGAAGACGAAAGCTTATCTCTGAGAGTATGGATGAAGCATTAATTCACCCATTTCTGCTCCACCCTCCCCCTCACACAAAGCTAAAAATGAGCAAATCAATCAATGTGGTCTATTTTAGAATTTCAGCAAACTTTGAACATCTGAGGCAGCGCTGCCTAGCAACAAGAGTGATGACATCGGGGCAGCCGGAGTTCTGATTCCAGATGTGCTGCAGATTCGCTGCTTAACTTTGGCTTAGCTTTACTTTCCTTGTCTGAACCTCAGTTTCCTCATCTGTGAAATGGGGGGCTTCCATGTTCTTTAAGGACTTGTCATATCCTCTTGGGGGATATTTCTGTACCTGAGGACAGTGGAGTGGAGGAGCTTCAGGGAGGGCACTACGTGCTCCAGGAAGAGCAGATAAAATATATGGTGGACACGCTGACAACTACATGTCCTGTCTAGAGCCAGGTGGACACTGGTCCGTATGCAACACACGCTGAGGACGTGCCAAATAGATCGGCTGATGAGCGATGCAGAGCTCCTGCCATCAGAGCTCACAATCGCGTGGCAAAGTCAGACCAATAGGCCATTACCATGAAGCACGGCAGGCGTCTGGCCGCAGTAGTGCTTGGAGCTACAGGAGAGAGATGAGGGACTGCGACATCAGACTGGTGTTTTCCAACGTTTCCATCTTGTGCTCTCCCCAATGCTTTCTCTGTTTCCTGAATAGCTTCCCCAATCAAGAGGATTTAGATACAATTGAGCTTCTATTTTTACAACATTACAATGACATTACATATACCAAATATACCCAACCCTCATGGATCTGAGATGCCCTGCGAGGGATCCTCTCCACCCGCTGTGGCAAGTCGTGGATTACCTAAGGACCTTGTCCTATGCCATCACACTGTGATTGTCTATCTTGGTCTATGCTGGCTGTTTCTGAATGGCGTTTATTGAACTCACTTCCAGAACACTGCCCTTTCTTTTTCTTGCTCTGTATCTGCCGCTTGGCTGTGTTATAGCTTTCACCAGGTGTCCCAATTCTGTTGGGCAAATTCCCTATATCCGAGGGCAAACACCAGGATACAGACTCAGCACTGACAGAGAGGCCAATTATCAACCACCTGCTTGGGTTTAATCAGGAGAATTCACGCCCAAAGCCGATGAGAGTCTAGGGGGTGGGGATTAGTGGTGTTTAGCAACCATCTGCAAGGTTCCTAAGCGCCCTGTTCACTATAAAAATACATGCTTTGTTTCTTTTTTCCTAAAAAGTCCCTTCTACCTTCAAGGGTCTGGTATCCAAGAATCTTGTGATAGAGCCCCTGCTCTCCATCTTTACCCTTTCTTTGTTTCAGAGACCTGTCCCATTCCTCTGAGCCTCGGCCACTCTTGACTCACAATCCCAGTATTTCCCATCTGCCCAGTCCTCCAGTCCCTTGATCCTTTCGCTGGCCCGTCCCTGCACCTTCTCCAGTTCCATATGGCTTTCTTGAGAAGGATGCACAGCTACCTCAGGGGAACGCAAGCATTTGTTATGTGTTTTCAAAGCTCTTCCTGGCGACACCAGCCTCGTGCTGGCCCCTCTGGTCACATCAACCCATGCCAGCAGATGAGCCGAATGATAACCTCTGGCCTTCCTTCTCCTGCATTCTCTCAGGGATAGACACTCTCTCCAAGGCCCTCTGAAAATGACTCCGCCCGACAATAGCTGTTTCTCCTTGCCATGCTGCTGTTCTCTGCCACAGGTGGGAATCACTAAGAAGCAGAAACTGTTTTGCAGCCAGAAGAATTCTAATCCTGGGCTAAGCATGTTCGCATCCCAAATGCACCTAGGGCACGGACTCTGACAAACAGATGACATAGCCACAGTTGTGGAAGCAGAGCCATCCGCAATCCTCTGGCTTCCTCCTAGGGTGGCGGCAAGGAGCTTCCATCACTGCCAGTCGCTCTGATTAGACCCCTAAAGCACAGCCGCGGTGTGCAATTTCCTTCCAACAGCATGAGCCTGAATCTACGTGAAATGAACTGGATTGTGTTCATCAGAAATAGCTCCAGCAACTGTGTGAGCCGTTCCGTTTCTTCTGTTCCAATACAAGACTTTTCGAGGCTTTCACGAAAAATTATAACCCATGATTTATTTTTTCTTCCCGCAGAGACACAGTGTGTATGTGTACACATATACACCTAACTTGGCTCGTATGCACCGCCCCCTCTTCCCTTCTCTAGTTTCTCTCTCCATTTGTTTCTCTGTTTATATATTCTCTCCTCCCTCCCCCTCTCTCTTCCTCCCCTCTCCCTTCTCTCTCCTTCTCTTTTTCTCTCTCTTCTCTCCCTCTTTTCCTCACTCCCTTCTTCTCCCCGCTCCTCCCACACTTCCTTCTCTTTATCTTCTCTCTCTATCTGTATGTGCCTCTCTCCCCTCATCTCTACTAATCGCCCTGATGCCTAAAACTGGGCAAAAAAGAGAATTCAGCCCATGGCCCTGAAATTATAAAGCGTCAGCTTTGTGAGGGTTGTGTCGTCTACTCACTCCCCATCACTGTGTCCCAGCGTCTCACTCTACAGAGTTTCTTTAATACGTGCTTGATAAGCAGCAACAAAAAAATACAGCAGAAAAAAGCTATAAAACCAAACTGCACTGAGCTTAACTCTCCCGTGTTCATTAACACTCGTTGATACCGTGGATTCTATTAGGCTGACCTTTCACAGCTACAGTGTGACACGATCTTTATTATGACAAGTTGGAGCCCCCAAGTGCTTTCTAAAATATGAAAGAGCAAATGATCAGGGTTTAGGGGACTTTGGGAGGCATTTTATTACACTTTGATTTTTAGAAAATTGGTAATTTGTGTATGGTACAATTTATATACATTCATGTACTGCATAATGACATTTCAGTCAACGATTGACTGTGTATGCGATGGGGGTCCCATAAGATGAGTACCATATAGCCTAGGTGTGTAGCAGGCTATACCATCTAGGTTTGTGTAAGTTCACTCTATGACGTTCACGCGATGATGCAATCAGCTAACAATGCATTTCTCAGAACGTATCCCCATAGTTAAGTGATGCGTGACTATTCTGATTTGACCTAAACACCCTTTTCCCTAATTGTGCCACATGGCAGAGAGGCATAAGGAAATGGTTGTAGAAATTCTTTGTGTAACATATTGGAAGACAAAACAGAAATCTGTGTGTCAACAGATCTCAAATATCATTCATTTCTATCCCTCGGGCTCTGACGCAGTAGCAGCTGCCTCTGAGAAGTCCCAATTATGAACCTGCCCCTGCTGACCCACCCCTTTGGGTGCCTTTGCCCCAGGAGGGTCACTCACTCCAGTTCGCTCTGTCTGCCTGGCCTCTCAGCTTTGGTGTCATCAGCTCCCTGCCTCTAAGTTGCCCCTGTTTGTCATTTCAGCTTCCCTGAGAGCAGTTGATGCCCGAACAGCCCTGTCCTGCACACATTCGGAATGAAAACATCTTTTGCACTTGTCCCAGTGGCGGTGAATTATAGAATCATAAATCTGAAAGGGATCTCAGAGTTGTCTCCTCTAGTCTCTCACTTGACTAATGAGTAGGGTGACCGATTTGTCCGGACAGTTTCAATTTATGCCCCTTGTCCTGACGTAGTTATTAATAGCTCCCTCTCTTACTCTCAAATGTATCCTAATGTGGACAATAAATTATATAGTCTCCCTGTTAATGAGAGAAGCAACTAAGCTGGAGCCAGAATCTACATCCAGGTATCCAGAGTCTTTATTTTTTAATAATTATGATACTGTGCTGCCTCTTTCACTTTAGAGATAGTTTTTTTGAGCAACGTTTCTTAACTGAAATGACCTGGAGCGCTATTCCAAGACACAAATTCCTTGGCTCTAATAAACTCTCAGAGTGGGGTCTGGACACGTCTTATGACAAAATTCCCAAGGCAATCCTGATGTACATCACTGATTCAGAGCTACTGCTTAGCGAAAAGAGGTAGTATAGAGAGGTTGCTACACCATCAAAACTATGTGACCAGATGTACTGTTTCAGTGCTAACAAATTTCACCAACCATTTGCCAGACCTCAACGCTTTATCATTGATGACTCCATTTTGGTTTTTGATGCACCATGTGACTTTGAGATAAGGCTAAACAGGAAGGTAAAAAGCTCAGAGGTGACTTTTCTCTTGGGTCCAACTCTAGAAGGCATACAGAAAGACTTCCTTGACCCCTAGAGGTTTGCTTTAGTTTGACCTTCTGCTTCCTACTGACCATGCATGCAATCAGAGGTCAATGAGCCAGATGAAGATAGATTTCTTCGTGCCATAACAGTGGAAGATTATAGCCTAAGGGTGGCTTTGAGATAAGCCGAAAAGCAATGCTGACCACCAGCAATGTGAAGCTGATGACCAGAAGAGATTTAGTAAAAGACAGGAGTGCTTCTTACATTTCTCCAGGAAGAAAAGAAACCAGCAGAAATGACTCCATGCCAAGAAGGAGAAAGTGAACCACAGCTGGAAACCTAAGTGAAGGGAGAGCAGCGATTAATCAGTGCTTGAAAGCCATCTGCTTTCCTTGGCGTGGAGTTCATGCCCGCGGCACTGGCTACAGATGCTTGAAGTGAGCCGGTGCTGGAGAAGGGGCGGTGTTTTCCCATTCAGGGAAGGTGTGAAGATTCATCTTCTGCAAGACTGGAGCTGCTCATTTGGGGCAACGTTGGTAGGTCCCCCCACCTCTCATCTGGAGTCTTTACAGGTTGACCTTCTTTTCTTTCAAGTTTTCGTGTTAAAGTTTTTGTTTTACAAATTGTAATCTTATCCCTGGACTTAGAGCTATACATGGAAAAATAACCAAACATGTTTATCTTTCTTCCTTTCCAAAACCCCAATTAAAAAAATAGTAAAGAAATTGAAAAAGGGCATTAACCCACAGGCAAAGAGCACGAAAATAGAAATGGAAAAGGAAAAATAGACACAAAAGATTTCTATAAATAAAGGGGAAAACAGAAGCCGATGGGGTGCTATGGACTGAGTTCTGTTCCCCCCAAAATTCATGTGTTGAAGCCTAATTTCCAATGTTCTTGGATTTGAAGATGAGGTCTTTGGGAGATAATTAATGTTAAATGAGGTTATAAGTAGGGGAGCCCTGATCCAAGAGGATTAGTGTCTTTATAGGAAGAGGAAGAGGACCAGAGATCTCTCTCTTTTTCTCATTGCATGCACAGAAGGAAAAGCTCATGTGAGCACACAGAGAGATGGCAGCCACCTACAAGCCAGGAAGAAGGTCCTCACCAGAATCCAACCATGCTGGCCCCTTCATCTTGGACTTCCAGCCTCCATAACGGAGAAATAAATTTCTCCTGTTTAAGCTACCCAGTCTATCGTTATGTTATTTTATAACATTTTTGTATGGCAGCTTTTTGCTATGTCAGCTTGAACAGACTAAGCCATTTCCAATAGGGATGATCATGTAACAACTAGGATTTGTGGAAATGATGGTGTAGGAGTTTAAAGCTAGGTTATAAAACACACTGGGACTTTTAGCTTGCTCTCATAGATCAATTGCTCTGGAAGAAGCCAGCTTCCACAATACGGTGATGTTCAAGCAGCCTTAGAACCAAGAGCCAGCCAACAGCCAGCATAACTTGCCAATCGTGTGAGTGAGCCTCTGCAGAAGCGGGTCCTCAAGCTCCAGTGATGCCTTCAGACGATGTCAGGCTCCAGTCAACACCTTGACTGCAAGAAATGAGAGACCCTGAGCCAAGATCTCTTGCCTAAACTCCTCCTAAATTCCTGGTGCACAGTAACTATGTAAGATAATAAATGTTTACTGTGGTTTTAAGGCACTAAGTACATTTGGAGTACATTTGGAGTATTAAGGTTTTGGTACTTGGAAATGGGGTGCAGCTATAACAAAAACCTAAAAATATGGGTGTGGATCTGGACATAGTAGTGGGAAAAAGCTGGGAGGACCTTGAGGGGAGTGTTAGTGAAAGCCTAAGGGATGTTAAAGATATTGTTGGTAGAAGCATGATTTCTTTTGAGGGGGAAGCTGGGGAGGGCCTAAAAGAAAGCGAGGGAAATGTTACTGGAAACCAGAGGAATGATGATCCTTGTTATATAGGAGCAGAAATTTAGCAATACCGTTGTCTGTGGCAACATGGAAAATAGAAAATGTACCTAATGAAGTGGGTAATCTAGCTCAGAAGATTTCCTAGCAGAATGCTGAAGGTGCCACACAAGTCCTTTTTGTTGCTTACAGTAAAATGTGAGAGTAGAGAGAGAGCCTTTGTTCTGTTTTGTTTTTAACTGAAAAAGAGATGGGGTGTGATGGTTTGAAAATTCCCAGCATCACAAGATGGCAAATGGTTTTAAAATTAAGAAATGGTTTCTAGGCAAAGATCAAATCCAGGGCAAAGTTAGGAAAAAAGATAAAGCTGACTGTATGGTTGTGAAAAAAAAAACTGTTAAAACTTCAGAAATATCTAAAGCAGTGCCTCAGAGAACTGTTTAGTCAAACAAGGCTTCCAAGAATCTTGAGTTCTATCCCTCAGCCATCTCAGCAAAAGCCCAAGATAGAAAAAGCCCTATCTCAGAGATTTCTGGATTTGGTTCTCATCTAATGGCATGAACTGCAATAAGATTCACAGGAGACCTATAAAGTTTTTATATGAGTTGCATTGGCAAAAATACCTCCAGCTTGGATCGAAAGGAACAGAAACAGAACAAATTACAAAGAAGGCTTTGGACCTTCAAACTTCTACAGGCAAAAAGCAGGCTGAGAAAACTTCTCAGCTGTAAACACAGTCTACCTTTCATGGCAATGGAAGAATGACTCAGAAAATAGAAACAAATGCTCAGAGAACATGATCAAGAGCCACGGAGAATTCTTCCCAGATTCTGAGTCTTAATTCAGGAATGTCAGCTGTGTCTTGCTAGATTTAAGAATTACTATTGACCGTTGACTCTTGTGTGTCTCCTCTTTCTCCTCTTTTTGATAGGAGAGTTTCTAACAGCTGTCACATACAAGTCCCATCAACGTACATTGGGTGTGGGGGCTGCAGATAACTAGCCTCTTTAGTTCACGGGTCTTCAGATTGACACGACTGTATTTGAAGAACTGTTCTCCAGGAGCCAGCCCTGAGGAGCTTCTCTTTCCCCAAACCTGATTTAAAAGTGAAATTCTGGTCTCCTAGCTGATGCCATCATGGGATGAGGCTTTTGGGGATGTTGAGAGGGGAGCTAGTGAATTTTGCATGTGGGAGAGACATGAATCACCAGGACTGCCATCTTGACTGAAACCTCATGAGAAACCCCAGAGCCAGAACCACTCATCTAAACTGTTCTCAAACTCGAGACCCATAGACTGTGTGAGATAATAAATGTTAATTGCCTTACGTCGCCAAGTTTTGATGTGATTTGTTTTGAAGAAATAGATAACTAATATAAAAATGAATTACAGTATTTGAGCAGTAAACTTTATTTAATAATGTAAAAAAAATTGTAATACAACCACATTGGAGAAGGGGAAGCGTAAGTGGAGAAGGCAAAGAAATAAAAGCTAAATATTTACCTACCTTATCAGAGTCTATAGACACCATCTAAAATTGACACACTAAGAAATAGCAAAAAATGCATATTATATAGAAAAATATGGAGATAAACAGATGGATTACCTAAAAGAGTTGAAAGGGCTTATTTCTAAGAAAGAAAACTGCAGATGGAAAAGGGTGGAACAAGGAAATAATACCCCCCACCAACAAAGGTGAACCCCTTAGTAATGTATGATTGTTTTCAAAAAGAGTGGGCATATAATAATTTAATAAAAATAAAGTTTTATTTAGAGAAAGAAAGACTCACCCTCTATCTCAGAGACTCAGTGATATTGGTGAAGGTGTGGGCTGCAGTAAGTTATAGGCATGATGAATGGAGACAAATATTCACTTAGGAGCTGAGGTTTAACCAGTTTCCAACCCAGGGGAGCAAGCCGGGGGGTCATCATGGCAGAGGGTGAAGTTCCTGGGCTGCTGGTTGTGGGTGCACACATAGAAAAGGAGCCATCCTTCAACCATAGTCTCTGGCAGTTCCATGGTCTCACCTTTTTGTTATAGCTCTAACCACCATTGTGCCAAAATAACACCCCAAAAAAGAGCAAAGGAAACTTGTGGGGAAGACACTGCTTTTGGAGAACATGCTTAGTAGGATCACCAAATCAGGAAACCTCAGTTCAAGACCCCTCTGCCACTCAGGAGCCCGGGGCCCCAGCACAGTCATTCCTCATCTCAACTCCATTCTTTCTTCTTCCATAAAATAGGCCAGCTTCCCGTGGGCCTCTCTCACAGGGTTGGAATGAGAATGAAATCATGAAGTGTGACGGAATTTTTAAACTAAGTGCTATGTAACTATGGGTCCCCCTTCCCTCCGCTTTGGCAACTGTGCTTCCACTTCCTCCCAGGACATTGACTAGAGAAAGATAGTACAGCTTTCTGGACTGTGAAGAAAAATGGCCCATTATTACCATGACCCAGAAAATCTTAAGGGCTAGAATTACCTGGAAAAGTTGTAGAGAACAGGGACACTATCCCCTCCACAGTCGAATGAGGCAAATATAATGAGGGCTGGGAGCACTGATAAATGAGGGCATTAGCGCCCAGACTGTCTTAATGTGACAACTTAAGTATCTCACCTCACCTTTCTTCACCTTCCCCACT
This sequence comes from Equus caballus, assembly GCF_041296265.1. NCBI lineage: Eukaryota > Metazoa > Chordata > Mammalia > Perissodactyla > Equidae > Equus > Equus caballus. The sequence goes on along the minus strand of NC_091710.1, from coordinate 32,908,475 downwards.
TTTTCAAATAGCACTGGGCGACGCAGGCTTTCAGCTTTACCTGCCTATGTCTTTATGTTCTCCCAGAGTGGGAGGGTAGTTATCTTCTTTTTCTCTTTGGTTTTTTTTTTTTTTTTGGTGAATATAAAATGGTTAGAAACTAAGGGCAGACTCTATGCTTCTCATCTTTGGAAGCTCTTCACAAAAAAGAATGAACCATCCAGAGACAACACTGACTTGTGCACGTGTGTGCAGCCCACCAGCACAGACGTCTTTGTAGGCAGGTGGGGTGGGAAGACAGACACTGACAGACGTGGAACTCTGAAATATCTGCTCATTCCTGCGAGGTAGGGGGGCTCTAAGACTTCCTTGAATTTGTCTAGTGTTGAGATGCTTTCTCCATTCCTATAGCTAACGTTGGCATGGCTACCTCACGGCAGATGTCTGAGGCTGCCTACAGTCATACTTTTAGGCAAAACTTGGCAGAAATCATTAGAGGTGCTTTAACCACCTCATTGCCAAAACAAGGAGAAGATCATGCCAAGAGAGCCCAGAAATTAGCCCATATTCATATAGGCACAAGGTGCTAGCATTCCGATGCCTCCCAAATTTATCCTTGGAATCTTCCTAAAGAGCAAAGAAGCAGATTTATAAGCGTGAGAGGCCTGCACTATGGTCCTTAGAGCTGAAATTCCATCAGCAACTCTGCACCTGCTATTGAACACGGCCTGCATTCTATAGAACGGATGCCTCGTGATTTGTAAGGGGGAAAATCCTTCTCATGATGCCACAGAACACAAAGAGCCACATGTGTAGGACTGTGAGCTGCTTTCAGGAAAGGTGGAAATCTACACATTCTTACCCCATCTGTGCAACGCCCATGAGTGCGTTAGAGGGGCTCTGGAAAACCAGGGTAAGATCAGAGTCCCAAACAGTACCCTCACCTGGACTAATCAATGAGGAAAGGAAGAACATTAGCTAAAACAGATATAATTTCTTAGTGATGAAAAAAAAAAACAACTAAAGACTTAAGAGATCATTGAATTACATCAGGTGAGTATTCTTTTCTGTAGCTTTCCCATTGTTCCATCAAAGTGTGACTTACAAAAACACTTATAATGCAGAGTGTGGTCTTGGGTCTAAAAGGAGAGAGAATGATGGGTTTCGGATGAAAATTGTGTTTTCGTTAGTGAATCATCCATTTAACCCATCAATATTTTAAGAGCCTGCAAGGTTCTGGGATACAGAGATGGTCAAAGCCATGTAAAATGGTACGGTCTCACTCTCTGGCTTACAAGAGAGAGAGATGAAGAGGGAGATGGAAAGGCAGGGAGAGATGGCGAGACAGAGAGATAGAGGCTGACAGAAAGTCAGAGAGAGTAGACAGACATCTTTTGGCACCAAGCATAGACCTGTGAGACAGGTAACCTGGTGTACACGGAGTGCCTGCTGTGGGATGTTGGTCAACTCATTCAATCCTTTTAGACTTGTGTTTTCCATCTGTTAAAAGCTATGTTTTATAATGGAGCAGAAGAATTATATAATTGTATGAATTCTCTCAGGTTCTAAATACATGAAAGATTGATATGTAAGAGGAGTTTGTTCATTCAACAAATATGAATAGCTGTCAAGGTTGTGTGCTATATATACTATGTACAATTGTAAGAAAAAATACATACCATCTCTGGTCTTATTCTTCTCAAACATGGGCCAGATCACCTGGTGGGATTTTGGTAAGAGAAATTCAAATATGCAGCAGCATATAATAATGAGTGTTTGTGTTCAAGAGGAATCCCAGAGTCTGACCTGCATCCTAATTCCAGATCCATCACTTAACAGCTGTGAGACTTGGAGCATTTACCTCTGTAAGCCCTAGTTTCCTTATCTGTAAGCCTGGAGCTAATACTGCTGACTACATAGGGTAGTTCTCAGAATTAAATGAGAAAATGCGTATGAACTGCTTTCCACAGTGACTGAAACATAGTCAGCACTCAACAAATGGTAGCTCTTACGATAATCTTTAAAAATCCCCCCAACTCTGAAATGTCTTGATCTAGTCTATTTTAGTATCTAAAGTCCAAGTAGAAATGCCTTACTCAGAGATGAGACAATAGTACCGAGCCACCCGACCTTCCAAGGAGGCCATATTTGGCACGTGTGGACTTGAAAATTATTGTTGACTCTTTTCAAACCCTGTGCAAGAACCATGAAATACAGAAATGCTTCAAATTCACATTTCTACATGTTGGTGGCTTATTTTCCCCTTAATTGATTAGAGCAAGAGTATGAATCAACAAGTAATGAGATGTATTTGTTGTAATTGTTTTTGTTCTGTCTTTACCTGAGCAAATGTATGTTTGGATCTCATCATTTCCTATCGTATGAACTCTGACTGACCATCCAACGTTGAATTGGCTCACCCTCTAAAGAGAACAGCTTTCGGGACCAGCCCAGTGGCGTAGTGGTTAAGTTTGTGCACCCCGCTTTGGTGACCCAGGGTTCTCAGGTTCAGATCCTGAGTGAAGACTTAGCACCAGTCATGAGGCCACACTGATGAGGCAGCACCCCACATAAAATAGAGAAAGATTGGCAAAGATGTTAGTTCAGAGCCAATCTTCCTCACAAAAAGAGAGAGAGAGAACAGTTTTCTTTTCTTTTTTTTTTATTGGCACCTGAGCTGACAACTGTTGCCAATCTTCTTTGTTCTTTTTTGGCTTTTTCTTCCCAAATCCCCCCAGTACATAGCTGTATATTTTAGCTGTAGGTCCTTCTGGTTATGGCATGTGGGACGCTGCCTTAACATGGCCTGACGAGCGGTGCCATGTCTGCGCCCAGGATCCAAACTGGCAAAACCCTGGGCTACCAAAGCAGAGCATGCAAACTTAACCACTCGGCCATGGGGCCAGCCCCTTCTTTTCTAATACTGTGTTTTTCTTGAAAAATTAACTTGGATAATTCATTGTAACTAATAACATATTTTAGCTGAAATAGGAGCTTTCACAAATAACCTAGAAAGTATGTAGGCAGGATATGTCAATGAGAAACATTTTTTGGTGCGACTTTACCTAAAACAATAAATCCTAAATTGCTATTACAGTACAAATATATACTATTTTCCGTTAAATTATAAAATAAAATTTATTTGTTTTCCATGGATTTACTCAAAAAGATTTTCTTAAGAATAATCTGCTCAAGCTAAAGGGGTTTTTTTGAGATTAACTTTTAAGGCACTCTTGAGATTGCATAAATCTTCCTTAATGATGAATTCCTGTTCAGCTACTCTGCTCCCCTCTACAATATTTGGAGCCATTCCCCTAATCTATATATTTTGTCTTTCCAGCCATTTTTACATAGAGTTAGGTAATAAAATCACAAGGAACTTATTCCCTTGAGGTTTCCCTGAAACATTTGCCATTCTCAAAACAGATTGTTTTATGAGCATATTTTATCCACTTGCATAAAACAGCAAGACAAATTTCCCTTCAAAAGGAAATAGGTTGCATGCATCTTTAACTTTTGCCTTTCAATTAGAGTAAGCAATGGCATGCTTCCAAAATCCTAGACAAATAGCCCAGGATGCGGCTTATTTCATTTTGATCATTTAATGGTGACTAACATTTGGACTCACATTGATGTGTATATCCTTTCAATATGCCTTAAAACCTACCTTGTGCCAAGCTGTGTGCTAGTGTTAGAGAGCTCAGACAAGGTTAGGAAGACACCGTCTCGGCCCCAAAGAGCTCCCAGCTAGTCAGGGAGAGAGGAGTCTTCAGAAGAGGGAGTGGCACTTGAGCCGAGTCTTGAAGGAAGAGCAGAAGTTTGCGAAGTAGAAAACAGATGAAATGGTATTCCAAGCAGTAGAACAGCCTTTCCAAAGATTCAAAGGTCGAAAATGGCATGATCATGTCGGGAAATGATGAAGTCAGTACACACAGTGAGAGGGCAGTTGCTACTCCTTGAACAAAGGTGTGACTTTGCTTGCAAATTTGTAAAAGCATGAATTGCTTATGCACTTTTTGCGCCCTTTCCTAATCCTACATCATGGGCCACTTGAGCCCAGATTTTCTGGCCCTTTGGCACCAAGTGGCTGGCTCAGGTCACCATCCACTAGACCCTTGGGGTCACGTTCATCTAAAAATTTTCCCTGCCCATAAAGATAGTGGTGATTCACGCAGCCTTTTGGCAGTGGGAGCAGAACAACTCGATGGTGAAGAGCATGCGCGCTGGTCAGTTCTGCCCTTTCCTCTGTGACCTTCAGCAATTGACTTAATCTCTTTTGCCTCAATTTCCTCCCCCATAAAATGAAGATTAAAAGATACCAACCTCATAAGGTCATGGCAAAGATTAAATGTGATGAAGTGTGCAATGATTTAGATAAATGCTTGGCACACAGTAGAGCTCAGTGAGTTTAGCTATTATTTATTAATACTACAGACTTCCCAAATTCCTCACTGTCTGTAAAAATAAGATTGTATGAACAGTTAGTTCCCTTTTTTGCTTCAGCTCCTCCTAAGGAAGGTCAAAAGCTTGTCGTATCTGCTGCTTTCGGCCTAATGGGGAACTTCCATGATTGAGAGTCCAAGTCCTCCACCATTCCTCCAAACTCTCCCTTTATTGTCTTTGTTATATCTGACATTTGCTAAAAATGACATAATACCCTTTTTCATCTAATCATGTGACATAAAAAAACTCAAATAATAATACTGTCTTGAATCTCCTTTGACCACTTCCCACAGGTTCTCCACAAACCTCCTAGAGTTTGTGGCCTCCCCAGCACGTGAACATTTCTTGATACTTAGGGTCACATCTCTTTCTCATAAGCTGGTTCCCTTTGAAAAAGGCACATTAGTCTCATCCCCAAGCCAAAATTCTGAGTTTCATCCCATAGGCTGAGGCAATCAGCTCCTGAGATTATATTTTTATGTTATGTCCACTTATTTCCAAGGCTCTGCGTGTTGGCGAATGATGTCAAATGCTCCCCATACTGTTTCTGCCTTGCCCCCCCCCTTCAGTGTTTTCCCATGCGTTTCCTGACAAAGCCCCTTATTTCTCTGTAGTTGGGAACTTCATCCTATCCTCCTTTATATTCAATTTAAAGTCTTCTTAAACTAACTGGCTCTTCTCCAGGCAAACAGGCTCCTCTCTTTCTTCACAAGATATGAACCACGCCTACCCAAAGGATCATTAACATATCTTAAACTATTCTTCATAAATCAAAATTTGAATTTTCACCAGCTTTGCATAGGCAATCTTCTTCTCACCTCTAAAGTCACAGTAGAAAATATTACCTGTATTTCCAAGTCCTTCACTATTATACTATTATAGCAATAATAATGGTAACAGGTAACATTTATCGGCCCCTGCTATGTCAACAACTGAAATAAACATCAATTCAGGTCACACCAATAAGAGTCCTGTGAGATAGATAGGCAGGATTATTTTTCTCATCTTACAAATAAAGGAACTGATGCTTAGAGGTTAAGTGATTTGCCTGAGATCACACAGGTAGGAAGTATCAGAACAGGATTCACCCCAAAGCTTTCTTGATACAAGACCCATGCTATGGATCATTAGATTCTACTGTCTTCTCCAAAGATACTTCAGAATATGAAGTTTTCTTACATATTCTGAATCTTGTATGTGGTAGATTAAATTATTGTGCCCAGTTTCCCACTTCTCCCTACATCCACATCCTCGTCATGGCCTCACAATGGTTCAGCATGTTCTTTCTGCACCTTGACTTTGGGGTTTGGACCTGCTTTGGCCCAAGAAACATGGGCAGAGGTGACAGGCTTGGGCTTTGCATTAGTTTCCTGGGGCTGCCGTAACAAATTACTACAAACTTGATGGTTTAAAGCAACAGAAATGTATTCTCTCACAGTTCTGGAGGCCAGAAGTTTAAAATCAAGGTGTGGGCATGTTTGGTTCCTTCTTGCCAGCTCAAAGGGAGAACATGTCCCATGCCTTCCCCCTGGCTTCTGGTGGGTGCTGGCAATCCTCGGCATCCCTTGGTCGTATCAGCAGAGCTCCACTCTCTGCTTCTGTCCTCACCTGGCCTTCTCCCCCTGTGTCTGCATCTAAATTTCTCTCATCTACTAAGCACACCAGTCATTGGATTAGGCCGGTTCTAACCCAGTATGACCTTGTCTTAACTTGATTACATCTGCAAAGACTCTGTTTCCAATAAGGTCACCTACATCGGTAGGATGGGGGAGGCATTAGGACTTCAATGTATCTTTTTGGCGCACATAATTCAACCCACCTCAGGCCTTAAAAGGCATTTTTGATTTTCTGCTGGACTCTTAGTGCTTCTGAGCTCCCCAGGTCCCTGCTGCCTTCACCCCTGGGCCCAAGAATGAACACCCGTGGAGCAGGAGCTGCCCCAGCCAAATGGGCCCACGACTCAAGGCAGAGCCACTGGGCTGAGTCCAGCTTATGTAAGTCACCCTCGTCTGACCCACAGGCCCTGAGAAAACACGATTGCTGTTGTAATCCACTGTGTTTTGAGGTGGTTTGTTATGCAACGTTTTTGTGGCAATACTGAATCAATGCAATTAGTCTCCTGCCCATTAGAAATGACTAATTAAAAGATACACTGTGAGAGAAAATCCCATTCGCAATAGCAACAAAAGCCGTAAAATACCCAGGCACATTACCTTTCAGCAGATCTTGGCCATGTGAACTTAAACTTTATATTATTCATGGAAGACTGACCATTTTCTAATTAAAAAATTATTTGGGAGCCAGCCTTCACGTTCTAGGGGTTAAGATTCGGTACTCTCACAGCCACGGCCGGGTTCATTACACAGTTGTGGAGCCACACCACTCATCTGTCAGTTGTCGTACTGTGGCAGCGGCTCACATAGAGAACTAACAACTAACAACTGGGGTACACAATTATGCACTGAAACTTAAAAAAAAAATTACTTGAGATCCCACTGGAGATTAATTCAAGAAACAATGTAAACCTGTCTATTGATAGTAAGGAGGAATGAGGAGGAGATAAAAGGAACTAAAGATGCAAAACGCAAAATCCCTGCCCTCAAGGTGCTCATAACCTCTGAGGTGAGTGCAGAGCTTCTGTCGGTGAACGGGATAAACAGTATCCCATTCTCACTATGTCTAGATATGTCTTTCTTGTCCCTCAAAGGCATTTCTGAAAAAGAACAAGGAAGAAAAGCAGCGTATGTGCCTCTAAGAGCCAGACCTAAGTGACTAGACTCTTCATTTTGGTGGGACATGGGAGTTCAAGCTGCAGGTTATACTTTCTAGCTAAGGTGACTCTCTGACTTTCTCATCTCGTTCAGCCCTTTCTTCTCCCTGTATGGTTCCCAGTCCTGACTACACCCCAGCATCTCCAACGAAGATTTTTCATGCTGATAATTAGAGTTGATGTATTTATGGGGCTCTGTTTTCCCAACGGATCATCCCATCTGAGGCCAACATTCCTTTTGAAGTCCAGAGAATCTGAAGCTTGGAGGAGCTGAACACTTCCCAGAGAGCAGAGCCTCAGGGAACAAAACTTTAGATTGATCTTAAGATAATTAGCCATCCTTTTCCTCCATTCACAGAGTGTCTCTTTGGAAAACATTTGGCGGCAAAAATCATTAATGAACACATCTAAAACCCTAATTAATCAAAGCATGAATCCGATTCTTGATGAGCTGTTTCCCTCTCCATTACATTTGTGGTATGCAGACATTTGGACTGCTGGCCCCATAATAAAACGTGGTCACACTGTACAATGTTGAAGTCTCAGCCACGTGGGCTACCATTTCATTGTATCAACCTCCTCGTGATCTTTGCTCAACACTCAGAATTTCTATTTCAGTCAACAAAAAGCAATCAAATGTTCATCTTTTGCTACCAGTTACTCAATGTGAAAATGACTTGTACCCACTGTAATCATTTGATGCATAGCTCTACAAAACCCACCTTAGAACAATTTGTTCTCTTAAATGAGTAGCTAGAAAAGTTACATGATGCCAAGCACAGTCTTATTATGTCTCTGGCAGACAGCTGCCAAGGAAATATACTCTGTAGTGTTGGGTATTACTTGATAATTTGTTACTGTGGGAGAACAGGTGCATTTACAACACTGCTGGTGGATGGATGGAAATAAAGAAGGGCATGGAGGTGAACTCTATGATTTTAGGTCATTTATTAAAGCTCTCAAAGCATCAGTTTCTTCATCTGAATAACGAAAATAATAATGTTGCCTGCCCATCTTACAGGGTGATTATGAAAATCAGTTGAAGTGCATAAATGTATAAGCAGTACCCACCATGTCCAACACTGTAATAGCTATTTCTGGAAATATAAAGGTAAATAAGTCTTACTTCTTCTTCTTCTTCTTCTTCTTCTTCTTCTTTTTTTTTTTGGTGAGGAAAACTGTCCCTGAATTAACATCTGTGCCAATCTTCCTCTATTTTGTATGTGGGATGCCACCAAGGCATGGCTCGAAGAGCAGTGTGTGGGTCTGCACCCAGGATCCAAACCTGGGAACCCTGGGCTGTTGAAGTGGAGTGTGCGAACTTAACCACTATGCTTCCCGGCCAGCCCAGATAAGTCTTATTTCTTGACTCAAAGATCATTGAATGGAAAAATAAAATAATTTATGTAAATTGTTAAAATCCCTACAAAGTCCTAGGAGTGGTCCTGGTAGTAAATTCACAAAGTCAAAATTAGAGGAGAACTTAGAGATTCCGTAGCCTAGCCCTCTCATTTCAAACAGAGTTCCAGAGAGAGACATGACTGGTACAAGGCTGGACTATCAGGAGAATCAAATATTTATTGTTAAAAGGTTCCAATTTTTAAGCAGATTCCTGGAAACTCAGATAGTCAGAGCTGGTAGAGTCAGCTAAAATTTAAACAGTTCTGTAGGGCAAGTTGAAGACATTTAGAGCAACCTCTCAGTTCTGTTTAACATTGCAGGTCAAAGGGTAGGCTCAGGAATCAGACAGACCATGTGGGTTCTGGCTCTGCCACTTACTAGCCAGTGACCTTGGGCAAGATATTTAGCTTCTCTTTGTCTCATTTCTTCATCTGTAAGGTGAAGATAATAGGATTGCTGTGAAGAGTAAGTGAATTAATATGCAAAGGGCTTTGAACAATCTGGCACATGATAAGCGCTCAGTAACTGTTACGTATTAATACGATTTAAGTAAGGTGAAGGCTCACATGGGTCAGCGTGTTTGTAAGAGAGGAGGCTCCGGAAAGGATGATGGGGCAAGACAGAAACCTTAGACAAAAGGGCAGAGCTCAAAGTAGGGAATGCCATGAATGTCTGTTCCCCACAAACCAATCCAGAGCTGTGACCTTTAGGCTATTTCTTTCCTTTCACGAAGGTGTCAGCTAACACCCTCAGCATTTCGAATATCATGTGCAAAGCATGAGCCTGTGCTTCTAGGACTGCAGCAGGCCCTTGTCAGCTCAGCTCCCAAGAACAGCTCACCCTGGGTTCAATTAAGGCAGCAAATGGCTTCCAGGGAAGAGGCAGCCCCTGTTCTGAGATAAAGGCATTGATCACCCGTCGTTAACAATTCATTAGCTGCATCAGGCCTGAAGATTGACAAGCACATCCTGGTGGGGTTGTTTGGTTAACGTGCTGATCACATGTGATTATACAAGGCTTCCTAACCTCAGCAGAACGCTATGGGCCCTGCTGACACTAGAGTAGGGTCACTCTGGGACAACTGTCTGTTTCCCAGCCCCACCACGTAGGCAGGGGCGAAAGCAAGGTCAAAGTCAAAGAAGAGGGCGAACTGGGCTATAACCTAGTCAATGAGATTGACACAGCTGGAGAAAGAACACGTCAGCACAGAGGTGTGGTCAGCATGGGCCAAAACAGCGTCCAAGAGGAAGAAAGAGTCAAAACGCCCTGGTCTGTCCTGGAGTGTGTTGCCTGTTCCGTCATCTGATCCCCTCCAGGTATATCCCTTTGGTGGAGAGTGAGGCATTTGGCTTCATGTAACATTCCAGTCAGACACCAGCTCCCTCTTCTCCTCTGATTCCAGGCTCGCCCGGCTCTCTTCGGATGATAGTTTACTTCCCACACGGATTTCACCAGGGAGAGAATGTGCCTGAAACAGAATGTGTGTCTGATCTCCTGGCCGATTTTGCTTGTCATTGTAAATTAATAAAATGGCATTTTGATTTACACGTCTGTCTCTTGTGAACTTGGTTAGTACGACTGAGGGTCTGATAAACTGGTCTTACTTCCGTCTGCTGACAAAACCAATTTTCTCAGTTTTTGAACCTGAAAAACTAAAGGCCAGACCCTGGACTGTGATTAAATCACCCAGGTGACTTCCCCTTTGAAGTACCCAGTAGCAGGCAGTCAGCCTTCCGTCTACACCGCATTTCCCTCCCGGACTTTCATCTTTCAAGGTGAACGCTCCACTTTCAACGCCCACTCGGATGATTGATTCCGTGGTGATAAACCCAGGAAATGGAAGTTTGCCCCTAACCTGAGTTACCCAATCAACGTTCTGACATATCTGCAGAAGCCTCTGAACACATCCTAATTCTAATGAGCATGTGAGTGTTCACATTTTACACATGTCCTCTATTCAAAACTAGGAAGCTACTATTCATTTATAACCTGAGCTTTCCAAAGCCCATCAGACAGCACTACGTTTTCATTAAACCCAGTAGTGCTGGCTGGGTAGCCCTCAGCCCCTGTCCCCAAGCCCTCCCAGTCTGACCTGAGAGTCCTCTGAGGGACTCTCACCTGTGCTCCCGGTCCTCTCCTCTGGCCTCTTTTTTAATGTTGGTCCCCACAGGTCAGTTTCCAGAGAGCCTGGCCTTTGCCACCAGCACTGCTTCTGGTGTGACAGGGACCCCTGAGATTTCTTCTTCCAAGAGCACAGTCTCTGGGAGTTTGCAAAGCTGCTCTCTGGCACCTGAAGGTGACAATGGCATGAAGTTTCCTCAAGTCACCTCTTAACCCCTGGAACCATGCACCTGTATCACAGAAATGGGTGATACCCTTCCCCCGGCCTGTACTGCACGATGCTCTCTGGGGTCCCAGGGTGGCACTGCCTGAGCCCAGAATCTTACAAAGTCCTGAGGAAACAGCGCCTTCCTTTGCTGAGCCTGCAGCCCCTCTCTAAAAAGGGAGCTAGCTTAGGACTGGGGGAGCAGATGCCTTCCAGTCCTCCCCATCTCCTGCGCCTGCCTCTGACCTGGAGCATGCTCAGGAATCTTCCTCTAAGGTTATACCATTCATTCATGCAAACAGATGCCTGGGGATGGCCGCAGGGTCAAAAATCTCCACTCAGGCTCAGAGAGGAGAACCCCTGTGCTACACGGTCATATGCCCATTCAACAGATAGCTGTGAACACATGCTCAGCACACCAGCTTCTGAACCAGGTTGTGACAATAGAGAAAAGAATAAGACACAGTCCTTAGAAGTTCAGAATCTGGAACATGAGACAACAGAACTCATTCACAACTAGCAATGATATAATATCATATGTACTGTAGTAATAGTACGCACAAAATATGCTAAAACAGAAGGAAGGCTTCCTAAAGCAGAAGTTAGGCGGTAGCAGACAGGAGCTGAGTAGAGAAAAAGGAGTCTCTTAAAAAGGCTCGCTAGGAGATGACAGTTAACTGGTCCTTGAAGCATGAATTAACCGGGTAAACGACAAAGTCATTCCAGGCAGGGGGAGAGCTGTGAAGGAAGGATTAGTGGAAGTAATTTTGTTCTATAAATTTGATAATTCCGTAAATGTGATTTGGCTATACAACATACGAACAGCAGTCTCCAGTCAAACCTTTTGAAAAAACTGATGTGGCAACAGGATTTGATCCCCTCTCTCTTTCAGTTGCGGAGACTAAACAATAGCAAAAGAAGAGGAGGAGGAGGATGAAGACGACAGCGAAAGCATGTCAACACCATCTGCTAGGCGTGACTTAGCTGAAGAAATTGGGATAAATACGAGGGACGTGAGCAGTCCTTTGACGACTAGTACATCAAACATTGATTTAAATCAGACGATGAAAAATGAAGCAATAAGAAAAGTCCAACCTTAGTCAAGGTATGCAGAAGGACTAGTCTCCTCCTAATTCTACTAGGCCAGTGGCACTTACCAATCCAAAGCTATACAGAAAGTAGGACAGACCACGGGACAGACTGGGCTTCACCAGCCTTCTCATCTACTTTCCCTTTTAGGGAAGACTCTCAAGATACATTAACCCATTCCGCACCCTCACTTACTTTAGATACACCACTAGTATTTCACTCAGATGTTCTAAGAGACAGTACATGCATTCCTGGAAAAGGAGTTGCAGAGAAAGTAAGCAAATGGCATTCGAGATTCACCATATACCACGGTACTCAGGTGGGAGCCCAGGATGCTGAATCCACCTCTTGAACAGGTATAGGTATCTGCCATGAGTCAGAAGGACCTGCTTCCTCCCAAGAGAGCAGTGCCACCTCAGGGACTAAGGGAATTGATATCAGCTGAATGCACCTGGAAAGTTCCGCCTCCTTAGAAGGATCCCTGTCAACTTTGCCTTACCTGAGACATCAGAAGTGGCATCTTAGTGCAGTACAAGTATACAAATATATCGCAGAATTATGTAATGGAGGTTCTCATCTCAGGTTACTCTTCGTGTCAAACTAGTCTCGTCCACGATGAGGGAATCACCCAGCCTGGACAGCAGATGACTCACGTCTTAATACCACATGCCTGATTTTTGGCAATCTTTTCTAAATATTGAAATGAGAGATTTAAGATGACCTGGGAGATGCTTTTTGAAGTCAAGCCTATCTACAGAAAATATGCATTTTCCATCTTCCTTTCAAGTCAGACAAGGCAGTCTTGCATCTCAGCATCAGCCTCTGGTCTGCACACATCTGTTATCTCTGTTGGAGGGACGTTTGATCTAAATGTACATCCAAATGGCAAGAAAATGCATGTACCTGAAGTATTCAGATTCCTGCTGATAGATCAAGAAGAGCTATGTCAAAATGTCCAATTTTTTGAATGGCCAGGAGTGTTGATGTTTATGACTCCTTGGCTAAGGGAGATACTGGAAGACAGAAACTCCTTCCTACAGGCAGCCCACCAGCCACTTGACAAGAATCTGCAGTTTTTAGGATGAGAATGGCAGCTCCCAAGCCCAGATCCTATCCTTGTTTCCTATCTTGGTCCCTTAACAGCATGGAAGGAACTTGAAAGCTTATTAGAAAATGAAGACAATCATACAGTAACAGTGGCAGGCTTTGTGACTCATCATCCAGGTGTTTTCTGGAACCTAGTGTGGTATTTTAGACATCTTGACTTGCCTAGTAACCTACCTGGATTGATTCTGTTTTCTGAGCATTGTAATAAGTATTCAGAGATTCTCCGCTATTGTAGTCTGAAGATGGTAAGTTTTTTTGTGTGTGAGCAAGATTAGCCCTGAACTAACTACTGCAAATCCTCCTCTTTTTTGCTGAGGAAGACTGGCCCTGAGCTAACATCCATGCCCATCTTCTTCTACTTTTATACATGGGACACCTACCACAGCATGGCTTTTTGCCAAGCAGTGCTATGTCCGGACCCAGAATCCAAACCGGTGAACACCGGACTGCCGAGAAGCAGAACATGCGAATGTAACAGCTGCACCACCGGGCTGGCCCCAGTAAATATGTTTCAGTACAAATGCTATGGGGCAATATGAAATTATATCTGGACACAAAACCTCCTTTGTACATCCCCATGCCCAAAAGTATCCAATGGTGCCTTCATTGCAAAAAAGAGATAACTCATTTAACCAAGAACTATTGAAAAGGATGGTAAAAAGCATTAAAATGCATATCCATGGACCAACGAGTCAGATTTTAGAGACACTGAATAAGTTTCCACATTTTAAAAGACAGCAGAATTTATACTGAGAAATACTATTCCTCTCACTTGTAACGTAGAGTACAAGACGGCATAGAATCATCTCACAGCTGGTCAAAGTACACACAGCTGTGATAGATCATCAGTACAGGGACGACGGGATGTGGAAAAATCTTTGGATGTGTGTGTGTGTGTATACCTTCAATATGTACTGTATAGTCAGTGTGTAAAATAACACTTCTATAAAAAATAGAAGGAAAGGGCTAGACATAACAACAGCAAACCGTCATGTACCAAAGAAAGCATCAACAAAAGTCTTAGGGCAAAAATTGTTAGAATGAAAAGAGATATTGCAGAAGCATAATTTCGGAAGCCACATCAGTCTATGACAGAGCAAACAGAGGCCCCCCAAATATAAGAATGTATTTGAGCAATATCACTTAAAAATAATATTGTATACATTTACATAAAAGTCTATGTACGTATATGTAAATGTATATATTTATCATCTTTCTGAGGCTGGGATCCTGGGTGTGGTCCTGTACTAGCTGGTGCCCGTGTCTTTAGGAAGAAAGCAGTATAGAATAAAGGTAAGGCTCTGGAATCAGACACTTCACTTCTCAGCTCTTCAGTTCGCTTAAGAAGAGAAATACGTCACCTCTCTGAGCCTCAGTTTCCTCATCTGTAAAATGGGATAATCACAATAGCTGCCTGTGATAACGCATAAAAGGTGCTGAGCACAGTGTCGGCTCTGAGGTTGGTGCTCGCTGCACACCAGCTCTGATCCCCTTCAGCGTTGTCATCCCCCCCACTGCCTTCCTCTGCTGACAGACAGTGCTCCGGCCTCTCCTCAACAGTCGAGGGCCGTTGCCTCCTGTACAATTCATGCCGGTGTTGTATAACTTCAGGGATTTCTGTACCTTATGTTTCTGCCTGGCGTAGCAGTGCTCCACTCTTTAGATGCTTTTTCTGTAGGAGAGAGAAGAGGAAAAGAAAACGGCAGCATTTTCTGAGCTCTGGTGACAGTTTTTTCACTTCCACCTCCTAGACCATGTTGCTAGAGGGGGCTTGCGGAACGTTATTTAAACCCCAGGGCACGTCAGGGTCCTAGATGCCCGGGCCAGGTGGCACAGCCCGGCTCTAAGATCAGTTCCCTGGTCAGGGGGTCTGATGCTGAGACCAGCCCATCAGTGCCTGATGCTGTGGTCCCTTGTGGTAATTTTATTTAACTGTCTAATTCCACCCAGCAATCGGAATTGACTCCCCAGCACTCCAACCCACTAAATGTGCCTGTAGATGCCTAAATTCCAGTTTGGACAGATTTCAAGTTGTTGCCCACAGGGCTTCTTGCCACATGTGATGTATGGCTAGTGTTGCCCAGCTTCATGCTCTAGAACCTGAATTTTTTTTTTTTTTTTTTTTTTTTTGCTGAGGAAGATTTGCCCGAGATAACATCCATTGCCAATTCTCCTCTTTTTTTGCTTGAAGAAGATTCACCCTGAGCTCACATCTGTGCCAGTCTTCCTCTATTTTGTATGTGGGTCACTGCCACAGGAGGGCTTGACAAATGGTGTAGGTCCACAACAGGCATCTGAACCTGTGGACCTGGGCCGCTGGGTGGAACACACAGAACTTTAAACACCTGGCCGTGGGACCGGCCCCTGAACCTGAATTTTAATCTAGTTGGGACCCTGATTCTGCTCTTGTCTACAGAATATAAATCTTCTCTTTCTTGAGAGACCCATAGAATGTTTACCAGATATTAATCAAATGGTCATAAATGAAGAAAACCACAATAAATTCAAAGACTAGAAATTGGGTAGGCCACATTCCCTAATTACAGTACAGCAAAACTAAAAGCAATTTACTAAAATTATAAACAGAAAAAAACCCCAACGATTTGGAATTTTTTTAAAGTCTTCTAGCAACCATTGGACCAAGGAGGAAATCAATAAACCAATAATATGTTATTTAGAAAATAATGGAAATAATAAATCCATATCAAAGCAAGAAATGAGGCCAAGCAGGATTTAGAAATAAATCCATAAACTTTAATTGTTTAATTAAGAAATAATAACACCTACTAATGCAAAGTTAAGGTTTTTGAGATAAAAATGGTCCCACAAAATGAAATAATGAAGTTAAGAACAGAAATAATAACGTCTTCCTTATAATGAATGCCTCTATGTATCAGGTTCTTTCTAATTCCTAAAAGATTACAACTGGGGTATTATAATCCCATTTTGCAGATAAGGATACTGAGTACCAGAGCATGCAAGGAAGTTGTATAAGGCGTCAAAGCTCTTAAATTGTGAGAGGAATTTGAACTCCAGTCTGTCTGACTCCAAACATTGCCCTATTTCCACTATATTCCATCCACCAAAATGTGTTCTTTCTAATATATTGCACCCATGCAAATATACTTTAAAAAATAAACCACATGCTGTGTCATTGAAAAAAATTATATAATGGATGAGATTCAGAAACATTTAATGAAAAAAGATAATAACAAATATAGTATTATACCAGATGAATATTTTTAAATAAAAGTTATACTATATAAAAGTACAAAATACTGAAGATCTTAATAGAATCATTTATAGAAATATATAATGACTAAAATTGGCGCAATAAGTAGTCCATCCGTTAGGATGAAGTTTTGTTTCAAGTGACTGAAAATCCAAACGAACTGTGAAGTGTTCTCTCTTTCTCTCACTTTCTCTCTCTCTCTCACACACACACACAAACACACACACATACACACAAAAATCCAGGCCTAAGCAGTCCAAGTATTCTGGGGCTCCCAAACTCTATTATTTTGTTGCTTTGCCATCCTCAACATGATATTGCCACCTCATGATACAAAATGGCTACCTTGGCTCCTGCCATCAGATGTGTATTTTAGCAAGTAAGAAAAAAGGCACACACTCTCCTTTTAAGAACAGTTTCCAGAGCATATCACTTTGCAACCACTCTGTGACAAACAGACTCTAAAATGGTCCCATGTCCCTACCCCTTTGATATTCAGTCCTTTATGTAAATCCCTCTGCTTATGTGTGAGTAGGACCTATGATTTATTTCTAACAAATAGAATATGCCAAAGGTGATGGGATGTGGCTTCCACGATTATGTTATATAAGATCATAGTCATCTTGTAAACTCACTGTTTAGTGACGCTCTCCCCTGCCGCCTTTGATGAAGTGAGCGGACATTCAAAGAGGCCTACGTGACAAGGAATCAGGGGTGGCATCTGGCCAACAGCCAGCAAAGATCTAAGGCCCTAGTCTGACAGTCCACCAGGAACTGAATCCTGCCAATAAGCTCATGAGCTTGAAAATGGGTCGTTCCCCAGTCAAGCCTCAGAGGAGACCTCAGCTCTGACTGCCACCTGGATTGCAGCTTTGTGAGAGATGCTGAAGCCGAGGACTCAGCTACCCTGGGTCCAGACTCTTCACCCACAGAAACTGGGGGATAATAAATATGGGTTGTATAACTTGCTATTGTGATATTGTTACACAGCAATGGATGACTAATGCACACTCCATTCACCAAAACTTCTTCAGCTCGGCCACATGCAGTTACAAAGGACACTGGAAAGTATAGTGTTTATTCTCATTGGCCATATGTCAGGCTAAAAGTCAGAAATTCTGTACCAAGGGGGACAAAGCGAATGGATATTGGGACCCAACCAGCAGTTTCTGCCACAAGAGACTAAGTAGACAAATAACAGAGAGAAAAATGAGAAATCCTATCAGAGGGCTAGATACAATATGCTACTCCAAGCCATAGTGCTGTCACTATTAAATTCTTCCAAACATTTAAGAAACAAACAAGAGGCCAGCCTGGTCACAGAGTGGTTAAGTTCACATGCTTTGCTTCAGCAGCCCAGGGTTCCCAGTTTCGGATCCCAGGCACAGACCTACACTGCTCATCAAGCCATGTTGTGGCTGTGTCCCATATACAAAATAGAGGAAGATTGGCACAGATGTTAGCTCAGAGCCAATCTTCCTCAGCAAAAAAAAAAAAAAGTGACAAACAAAAATCCCTCTGTTATAAAACTATTCCAAATTATCTGTTGCTGGTGACACTGCAAATTAGAGTAATCCTTTTAGTAAAACAGTTTACAATATATATTAAGAGCCATAAAAAGTTTCTATCCTTTGACTCAGTAATTCCACTTGTAAAAATATACCTTAAGGAAACATCCAAAACACTGAGGAATAAAACCGTGCAAAATACTGCTCATTGCAGAAATATTACTAACAGTAAAACTTTAAAATCCCCAAATATTCATTAATAGATCAACCAATAAGTAAATCATGTTCCATCTGCCCAATGAAATTATCACATAGTTATTAAAAATAATAATTATAAAGACTATTTCATAGCATTAAAAAAGTACAATGCAAAAATGTAAACGAATGAAAGTAGAATTCAAAAAACATATTTTTAAAAAAAGAGTGAATAGAAATACAACAATGACAAAGTGATAGTTTTGGCTAATGAGCTTATTGCTGTTGCTTTCTTCACATTTTCCAGATTTTCTCTGATTACTTGTGTAACCGACAAATTAAAAAATGATGAACAAGTTTGAATGATAAAAATAGCCTCGTATATGCATATTGGGCTTTCCTATCAATAGCTGGAACACTTTGTACTTCTCTCTCCATATGCTATCTAATTTAATCTTCATAATGCCCCATGAAGTCACTGCTAGTATTATCCCCATTTTTCTTTCAAGGAACTGGAGGCCCAAGGAGTGTGAGTGCCCCCAAGGTACCCAGCTGGGACATGGCAGAGACAGAATTTAAATTCATGTATGTCTGACTCTAGAGCCTGACGTTTAAACACTGGGCTAAAGAGCAAAGAATAAAGCAAAGAAGTGGAGATAGCAAATGAAATTCCTCGGAGAAATAAGTGGGTAAGAATTGCTCAGAAACCACATTTGAGGGGAGAAGTCAATACAACTCATGAATTCAAAGCCAAGAGTCCACAGCCCTCTGGATGTCACAGGGCCCTTAGATCCCTTTTTAAAATGTCTGATGTCCTTTTCAAGAGCTCACTCCTTTGTGATCAAGTCCCGTATCCCTTGGAACAATGAGCTTTATGTATGGGCTCTTTTTGTGCCTAGTGATCCGTAGGGGGAGAAATTAGTGGCCTTGTGACCTCTGTCTCCTGGCACCAGTGAGGCTCACACGGTCTCCCTCAGCATCCCAGTGGTGATGTGATAATCCGTCAAAGGCCCAAGAGCGCAATAGTGAAGCCCTGTTGAGTGACAATGATTTCAAATGTAAGTTGAAGAAGTAAGTGCTTTAAAAATTCCTCTGAGGAGTCAGACCACAAGAGTGAAGAACAGATTTTGTGAGCAAAGAGGTGGTTCTCTTACACAACGAATGAGTTTTCATGCTCGATGATAACTTACTTAGAGTTTCTGCCCTCCACAAGCAGAAATGAAACTATTCTGCATAGAGTCCTCAGCAATTCAGCTCTGATCTCTCTACGCTTTTTGAAGAATCTTTCTTCCACCTGGGGTCAATGTTTGCAGGACCAGAACAACATCCTGCGTTTGTAATGAGCTTTCCAAATCACATCTGGTGCACAACGTCAGGCTTCCTCTGTCATTTTCATTTCATTTTGGAAGGAAAGTTAAGTGTTTATAGCTCAACGCTCAATTTAAAATTTTTCTATGTTCTGCTGTCCAATTGAAGTACATTAGAGTTTGTGTGTGTGTGTATTATATGAACTTGCATTTGGTAGAGAGTATGAAGCATGTATATGTCCACATGCTGATCATAATTTCTTCTAACACGCTCCCCCTAGGTTTAATCCACAGACCTGTTAATTCAATTGGATTTAGACTTATAATGAACTGAAAATATTGCTGAGCAGAAAAACTTCCTTGTTTTTGGATAGGACATCTTAGTATCATCGAGATTTGCATTCTCCCTAAGTTTAGTTGCAAATCTAATGCAATCACAATAAACTATCTTTCTGGAGGTCTTTCTGCAGGTAAGTAAGTGATACCAAAGTTCATATAGAAAAAGACGTATGCAAGCATACCTAGGAAAATACTGAAAAGGAAGAACTGTGAAAGTGATCAGCTCTCCCACATAGCGTGAGTAAGTAAAACAATGTGGTATTGGCATATAGACAGACCAGTGGAATAGAATAGCAAGTCTAGACCCCAACTATATATAGAAATCTAGAGTATGATAAAAGGGGTGTTCCAAATTAGTAGAGAAAAGAAGGATTTTTAAATAAATTGTATTGAGACAATTGAATAGCCACTTGGAAAAAGATGATATAGATCCATTCCTCACACCACACACACACACACACACACTCCACATGGGTCAGAGATCTAAATATCAGAATTGAAACTATACAAGTTCTAGAAGAAAGCAAGAGCTACTTCCTCTGTAATGTGGATGTAGGGGGAGGCTTTCTAACTGTGACCCAAAATCCAGATGCAATAAAAGACTGATACATTTGACTATATTAAAAAAAAATTGAATGAAAAAAATACACCACCAGAGAAGTTGAAAGACAAATGATAAACAAGAGTAAATATTTGCAAAATATATCACAAAGAGTTAATATCACTAAAGAACTTTTAAAAATTGAGGGAGGTAAAGAAGACCAAAACTCAGCGGAAAAATAGGAAGAAGACATAGTAGACAATTCACAAAAAAAAAATCTCAAACATATGAAAAGATGTTCAGCCTCCCTCAAGATAAATGGAATACCACTTATCACTGATACACCATTTTCACCTATCAGGCAAAATTTCAAAGCTTAACAATATACTCTTTTTGCCAAGACTGTAGGGAACCAGGCTGTGTCTCTTTCTCTTTCAGACATTGCTGGAAGAAATCCAAAATGGTAAGCCAATAGAGGGGAAGGTAGTAATGTATAACAAAACTCCACATGCATTTCCTTTCAATCCAGCAATCTCACTTCTATAAACTTATCCTGAAGATACACCTACAACAATACAAAAGTACAAAAGCATAAGGTTATTCATTGCTTGTAACTATAAATTATTGGCAATTCCCTAAATGCCCAAGCATAAGAGATTGATTAAAGACTATGAAACACACATGCAATGGAGTACTATGCAGCTGGAAAAAAGAATAAGAGATCTTTATAAACTTATATGGAGTAATTTCTAGCATATATTGTTAAACAGAAAAAGCAAAATGGAAAAGAGTTTATGTAGGATTATACATTTTTGTATAAGAAACAGCGGGAAATCAGAAAACATATAAGTCTGCTTATTTTTGCCAAAAATAGCTCACCACACACAGAAAAAGCATAAATCAAAAAACAATGAAATTTGTTACCAACAAGGGATGAAGGAAATGAAGTAGAAAGGCTAAAGGAAGGAGAAACATCACTGAGTATACCTTTCAATATAAGTGTAACTTTTGAAAGCACATCAATGAATTAAAAAATTAAATCAACAAGGATGGGGTGAAATCTAAAACTTAATGCAAACAGAAATAAATGATCCCAAGAGCACTACAAATGAAAATATAACCATCCTGAAGGGGCAAAATATAAATTACTACAGGAACTTTCAAATACAGTACTTTGGTGATGTACCCTCAATATAGTGGGGAGAAAAACTGTAAACAAATGTTGAACTTTTTAGGGGTTTTTGTTTTTGTTTTGGGGGGTATTTTTTGTCACAGAGGAATAGAAATTCTTAAACTACTTTATGTGAATTGTAGAGTTGAGCAGAAGAGTATATGTGATGATATTTTGGGAGTCAAGATTCTCACTACGGAAGTAGGAAGATACGGAAAGGTAGAGTGGAGGAAGGGTGGGGAGACTCCTATGGAATTAGACTGGAATTGGAGGAATCAGTATAAACTTATGAATTCAAATATATATTTATTTCCTACTACAGTCTGCAAAAAGGACTAACAGCAATCAGCACATCTAGAGGACTGATACTGGTTTCTAAATACTACTAAGGCTTTGAGGGGAATCCCATTGGCTAAATCTGGGACAATTTGAGCACTAGAATAAATAAGAACTGCATTGGATTATAATTCGTTGTTTAAAACAGGAATCATGAGTCCATGCTGATGATAAATAATGAGATAGAGAAACAGATAGTAGCTAGATAAGAAGGGAGAGCTCACTCATTAAAAAAGAAAAAACGGGGATTTTTAACTGCATGACCCCCTGCCAACTGATAAATGTGTTGAGAGTGATGGAGTTTTAAACCACTATTTTGCAATGATCATTTCAAGCAGGAATCATCAATTGATGTTAAAATCTGAGGAGTAGAAGGGGGAGTTTGATGAGGAGCAAGATGTTTACTTGGTATTAATGTGTCTCCCTACAGAATGTTTATTAGTTGCAAGGGAAAAACAGAAATTACACAGTGGAGAAACTGGCTAACATCTTGACTGGGTGATCACAATTAACATCGGCAAGAAGGAGCACACAGGCCTGTGTGCCTCCAGATACACACCCTGAGAAGGACACCACATCAGCCTTGAGGTATTCTGGCTTTCGATGCATAACCAATGCATCTAATCGTGAAGAAACATCAGACAAACCCATATTGAGAAACAGTCTCTAAAATAACTGGCCTATTTTTTTCAAAAATGCCGATGTTATGAAAGATAAAGAAAGGCTTGAGAAACAGCTCTAGATTACAGGAGAATGAAGAGATGTGACAGTTTAACATGTACCTGGTCCTGGAGTGTATCCTAAGTTGGAGGAAAAACACATGGTATAAGGCTCACTATTGGAACAACTGACAAAATTGGAATATGTATTTGATAAAGTATTAGTCAATATTAAATTTCCAAATTTTATAATTGTGCTGTGGTTACATAAATAATAACTTGGTTCTCAGGAAATACACATTGAAGTGTTAAGCACCGTGATACAGCCAGCCTACTCTGAATAATAATGTGTGTGGTGTGTCTGCACACACGGAGAGAGAGAACAAATGAGGCAAAATGTTAAAAAGTTGGTGAATTGAGGTAAAAGGTATGTGAGAATTCTCTGAATTATCCTTTCTTTTTTTTTTTAGGAAGGTTAGCCCTGAGCTAACATCTGCTGCCAATCCTCTTTTTGCTGAGGAAGACTGGCCCTGAGCTAACATCCATGCCCATCTTCCTCTACTTTATATGTGGGACGCCTGCCACAACATGGCCTGACAAGCGGTACCATGTCCGCACCCAGGATCCGAACCGGTGAACCCCGGGCCGCTGAAGCAGAACGTGAGAACTTAACTGCTGCGCCACCTGGCCGGCCCCTCTGAATTATTCTTAAACTTTCTGGTAGGTTTGAAATTGTTTCAAAATAAAAAGTTAAATAAAGTATCTATGTTTATACATATAAATACACATATTTGGGTAATTCCCTTAAATGAAAGACAATGTTTTGTATTCTTATTCTCATCTTCATCCTTGACTAGATAAATCTCTTCTCTCGCTGATATCTTCGTAAGTTGTTTTATCTTTCAGTTTCATTTTGGGGTGGGTAAGAAAGGAGGATTTTTCTTCCCAGTTGACAAACGAAGAAAAGAAAAAGCTGGAAGTGCTGGGAAGAGAGCATCCTTGCCAGGAATTAGGCAGAGGCTCGACGTGGATCTTGCATTAGGACTCTGTGGCTTCTTGGAGACCGTGGGGACTTCCGTGGTGGCCTGGAGTAGGATGTGAGCCCACGCATGGAGCGAGGAGGCTCAGGGTCTCTATGAGCAGCCCTGCTGCTATAAGGGCTGTACCACTCCCTGGATGCGCCCGGGGCCACCAGGGGTCCCATTGAGGAGGCTGAGCCCAGAGCTCAGCCCTGTGGCTGTTATTCCAACCCAGAGGCCATCCTCCCTATTCTCCCTAACGAGGCCACACGATGATCATTATACTGGTTTTTTCCCATTCTTCTTAGACTCATTTCCATCTAGTTAAAAATGCGCTTCCTTACTGATTCCTTAATCAGCCTGCTCCTGTATTTAATCATGCCCTCTCTCCACCCAAACTCTTTGAAATTAATTGTTATGCAACAAGGCCCAAACCTCTCATATTCCCCTATTACTGCATGGCACTCCATTTCCTTAAGTTATAGCAAGAATTAAACTGTGCTTTAATTAAGTAAGCCCTACCCTCCTCTTATTACAGTCCCAGGCAGGCAATTTCCTTCAAGTAATTTCCTTCATTTCAATATTACTACTCAGGCCTGCTGGGGCTGGAGGCGTGTGTGCGGGCACAGGATGAAAGTTTATGTTGTCTTTGGATGTTGATAAACTACCTTGGCAACATCTGTAATTTCTAGAACTCTATAAAATCTAAATTGTTCTTTTCTCCCTCCCAAAAACCTCTTCTTGTGGGGAAATAACGAAAGCGAGCCCTTCTGCATTTTCCATCTGAAATGTAATCAGCGTATAAATCTCCAGACCCGGGAAGAATTGCTGTCTACAGCTCTTGCTACTACTCACATCAGAAAGCACAACAGGTTGGAGGACACAAGTTCAGAGCACCTTACACGAAGCACGTTCTGAGGAATTTCTCAGATCCCTATCGTGGTGTGGAAAACGTGAGGCATTCAGTACAATTCTGCTCCACGTCAGCCTTGCAACAGAAAGTGCTAGAATGGTTTTCAGATCTGAGAGTCCTAAACCAACACAATAAGGGGGCTCTCTAGGTCTGACTTCACGCCTCTGAAGGTTAGTACGGCTGAGCGCAGGCCGCAGTTAAGCCCCTGCCTCACAACTGGAAGTCCAGCTGGGCATCTCTACCCAGTCTCCTGGAGACCCAACCCAGCAACTATAGGGCACGGGGGACAAACCATCCTGGTTTACCCAGGCCTGAGGGGTTTCCTGGGACCCAGGACTTTCAGTGCAAGAATCAACATAGTTCCTGGAAAACTGGGACAGTTGGTTACCCCAATGGCAGGTCCCTAAGGGCAGGGTCCCTTTTCTAAGGTACTGTGTCCAAAGTACCCTAGCAGCTTCAGCTAGGATTGAAGGGTTGTCAACACTGAATTAAACTGAATGATTAGGGACTTCCAATTCTAGAATTGGGCCCCGGTTACAGACAATTCCTTTCTCCTCATTCAGAGAGTGGGTATCCCTCAAGCAAACAGCAGTATCTCTATTCTCAATGGCCAGCCTATTCTGACTGAGGGACAAGCCGTAACTAGGTAAGATGCTGTTCCTGTTACCCCAGAGAAGGTTTGGAAAGACTTACAAGAGAGTTGAGAGGGTCCATGTTTGAGGAAAACAGGTTGGGAAGACAGCACAGAGCGCCCAATCCAGGAGAACTCGATAGGGCTGAACAAAAGCAGATTTAGAATCCAAGATGAATGTACTGGATCTGTGGATCTCAAACGTGGTTTTAAAGAATTATTAAGGGTGCTTGTTACATAGTAATAGTAATAGCTAGCAAGTATTAAGCCTTATTAAGTGCCTGGCACTGTTCTAGTCACTTTAAATGGATTTATTCATTTAATCCTCTCTGGTTATTATCATCATTTGACAGGTGAGGCAGAGGAAGGCTAAGTAATTTCCCGAGACCACACAGATATTAAGAGAAGGAGAAGGTAATCGCCAGAGTGGTTTTTTTTTTTTGCTGAGGAAGATTCACCCTGAGCTAACATCGTGCCAATCTTCCTTTATTTTTTTTTAGTTTGTGGGCTGGCAGCACATCATGGCAGCTAACAGAGCAGTGTACATCCACGCCCAGGTACCAAACCCAGGCTGCTGAAGCAAAGCACACCGAACTTAGCCTCTAGGCCACTGGGGCTGGCCCAAGAGTTTATGTTCTTGACCATTGCATTATACTCCTCACAGGCTGTTCTCTTTCTGTTAAAATACAGATTTCCAGGTCCATCCTTATATAATAAATTTGAAGTGAGGTCCAGGGATGTGCATCCTTAACAGCAGCCTAAACGATTCTGATGCAGGAAGAGGCAATATCTTAGGGGTCAGAGGACATCTTCAACCCCACAGACAGGCAGGTGCCCAGGCCTCACACTGGAGGTCCTGGATAGCGAGTGGGTTTACAGCAGCAGTTCTAATTCCGGACCCCACCAACTGATCAGCCCTCTGTGGCGGTGGACTCTTCTCCCCGCATCAAGACTGACCAGTGGATGGGGTAGGACCGAAAGTGAATGATCTTAACTTGGGCTAACAGCTCCTTCCTCCAGCAGGCCAGTGGATTCGCTTGGTGAGAGGAATTGTGAGACCAGATTGCTAATGCGTTTTGCCGAGCCAGAGCTACAAAACTGCCGGAAGAGACCCAGAACCTTGGCTTTTAACCCTTGGACATGAGGTGCTTGTCTGAGCTGAAATGTGGTGGAAACACATGTGAACTGCCTGAAACACAATAAAGAAATGTGGGCATGCCTAGCCTGATTTTCAGTCAAACACAGAACCAGCCCCAACGCCAGCTGACTAGGCCAGCTATGTGGTCTGAGCGGTCCCATCGGGGAAAAAACAGACTGCTCTTTCTGTCTTCCTGGGGAGATGTGAGGTTTTCAGAAAAATGGACCCTGCCTCTTGCTTTTGATAAGTAAAAGCAGTAGGAGCTATGGGAGTACACGAGGCAGCCATTTGGTATAAAATTAATTCGGCCTGACCTTGATTTTTCAAAAGGGACTGATGTGGCCTGCTGAGCATGCATTGTACATTCTGCTTTAAACATTTACTATGTCCCAAAGACAAGAATGATGCTCTTAAAGATAGGGATGTGGCTTCCCTCCATATCAGCATTTCTTTATAGATAAGCATCTCTTCCTGGAAACTGAGGATTATTTAGCAACCTGCTGTGCTCACCTTGCCCAATACTGACCTGCTGTGCCAGCTAAGCATCTCATGACAGTAGTAAAAGAGATATTCCTGTCATATGTGATGCGTGCTCTTTGTTCTAAGACAGCATATAACCACTCTGTACATCCCACTTCTTTGGTGCCCTTCCTTCCTTAGGGAAGGAAGGCCCCAGGCCATAGTCCTCAAACCTGGCTCCTAATAAACTCAGCCCAATTTTTATTTCTAGATTGGCTATGGATTATTTGTGTCGGCATTTCAAACAGGCAATTCTCATTCGCTGCTTCTTCCCTAAAGTCAGCATTTGCATTTCATGAGTGGCAGATCAGGATCACTGTGCTTTGAACAATTGATTGTGGTCCTCTGGGGGGGGGGGGGGAGGGTTGTGTGTGACAGACAGAGAGAGAGAAGTACAGCAGCTTGTGCAAAGGGCTCCTTTGCTATTGATATTGCTGTGAGTATAGCTCAAAGCCTGTTTCTTTGCTAGAAGTAATCACAATACTTCAGCGCTC
This sequence comes from Equus caballus, assembly GCF_041296265.1. Classification (NCBI taxonomy): domain Eukaryota; kingdom Metazoa; phylum Chordata; class Mammalia; order Perissodactyla; family Equidae; genus Equus; species Equus caballus. Next base: position 32,881,358 of record NC_091710.1, on the reverse strand, counting down.
ATTAACGCACCTGTATTCTGGAAGCTGAATGTCTCCAGTTGAGGAGAGCAGAGCCTGTTACCTTTCCCCAGTCTACTGGCCAGCTATGGCCTTGGAGAACCGATGGAAATTATGTAAGCTTTGTTTCCTTCTCCTACCCTTGTTGGTGGAGATTTTTTGATAACATGGCCACATCAGACAGACTGCTCTTCCTGATCCAAACTCCCCAGATTCTCCGGGCAGCGTGTTCACCTGCCAGCCAGCCAGCCGTTTGTAGAGGGTGAGATAACGAAGCAAAATTACCATCACGTCCAGGCTCTTTCTTCTCCTTACAGGCTCCGCAGCTGGCTCTTCCCGCTGGGCTTTTTTCCTCCTCTTTCTTTGTGATTTGCAAAAGAACAATTAGGAACATCATTTTAAGGTGTGTGTGCCCGTTGGCGTCCTTTTAAGCGGTACCCAGAAGCACTGGATCCCCACAATTCCTTGTGCCCTAGCTGATCTGCCCCAGATTTCTTGTTTCAATGACATCCATTCTTCAGTTAGGTCTTTGTGTTCTGGTCTCTCCTCGAATGACAATACCCAGAGGATAAAACATTTCCCTTCTTTTTCCTTTTTGTCTTTATTTTAAGGGCAATTCCTCCAGTTCTTTTAGTCAACCACTGAAAAGAATTCTTGTTCTCATCAATGGCTCTGCTTGACTAAGACTAACCACAGGCAGACGTATGGACAGATCTTAAAGCTGGTGGCCTGAAATATTTGACCCATTGCAGGCGAGTCCTTGTCTAAAAATACTCCCTCTGCAGAAACCTGAACTTTCAAACAGACGATGATAGAATTTAAAGGATTCCTTACAAAAAGAATCCTCCAGAGATTGATTACTGTAGGTAATTGCTTACAGATCATTCACTATAATCAAAGAGGGGTGGAAAATTTATGGGTGAAGAAAACTTAATTTGGAGAGAAATTTAAAGCCAACCTGTTAGAACAATCAAAAATTAAAACCTTTGGATTATAATGAAAGCCTGTGCTAAAATAGGATTTTGTATACAAAAATTTAAACCATACTTTTGTTTCTTAAAAGCTAGATTCTGAGGAAATTTTATTAATCTAATGAATAAACCAGAGGCTCATCTGTAAGTCCAAGAAACAAACTATGTGACCGTCTTATCAATACTTTCAGATGAAGAGGTAAATGCAAATTAGCTTGTTGTTAGGCAGAAAGGGGAAAGAATGCTCCTTTCTGTCTGAACACAACGGTTGGTCGCAGAAAGAATCATGCAGAAGTTCCATAATTTTTTTTCTCTCATAAACTCCTTGATAATCCAATAGGTGAAAAATGGTATCTTATTGCTCTCATTTGTATTTCTCTATCCATAAAGTAAAACGTCTTTTCATATGTCAATGGTCATTCAGATTTTCTCCTGTGAATGGCCCCAAATTATTATGATGATCTTTTTTGTTTGTTAGGAGCAATTTCTATATTATGGATCTATGCTTTCCAATATAGTAGTTTCTAGCCACATGTGACTATTGAACAGGTGAACTGTGCCTAGTCTGAACCAAGACAAGCTCTAGTATGAAATAGACACTGGGTTTCAAAAACTTAGTACAAAATAAAGAATGTAAAATATCTTATTAATAATTTTCTATTGATTGCATGCTGAAATGATACTATTTAGGATATCTTGGGTTAAGCAAAATACATTAGTACAATTAATTTCACTTGTTTCTTTTTACAAGTGGCTGCTGTGACTTTTTTTAAAAACTATATACTTTATTTTATTATTTTTTTTTGAGGAAGATTATCCCTGAGCTGACATCTACCACCAAGCCTCCTCTTTTTGCTGAGGAAGACTGGTCCTGAGCTAACATCTGTGCCCATCTTCCTCTATTTTATATGTGGGATGGCTTGATGAGTGGTGCCGTGTCCGCACCCAGGATCCAAACCAGTGAACCCCAGGCCACTGAAGTGGGACGTGCAAACTTAACCACTGTGCCACCAGGCTGGCCCCTGCTATGATATTTTTTTAAAGCAACTTTTTTAATGTAGTTACTAGAAAACTTAAAAATACAGACGTGGTGAGCAAAATGGTGGAGTAAGAAACCCCAGACCCTCCTTCGCCCACAGAGACGCTAGTTCAACAGCAATACATGGATCAATTCTCCCTGTGAGAAATCCAGAAAATACTTAAGGGGCTTATGCACCCCAGGCAAGCGTGAAACCAGCCACAACAAAGTCAATAGGAAAATTCATAGCAGTCACTTGCCATAGTCCCTGCCCCCAGCTCAGCACAGTGTGATCAGGAGAAAACTTCCAGCTCCTGGTTTCTCCTTGGGGGAGAAAAGAGACGACTGGAACATACATGCAATGTTCTGACTTTTCAAGGGATGTTGAGGGAGTGGTTTCTTTCTTGCCTGAATCTACGTGCTGGCAAGAAAGGGCACTGAGTTGGGGGCCACTGAGAACAAAGGTGGAGGTTTAGACTGGCACACACTCACCCACAATTGCCCCTCTCCTAGATCAGCACAGAGCAAGTGAGAGAAAACCCCCAACTCCCACCTTCTCCCCGGGGAGGGAAGGAGTTGGAGCATACATACAGTGTTCCAGCTTTTCAGGGGGCTGCCTAAGGGACTGGTTTCTGTCTCACCTGTTTCAAAGCACTAGTGGAACCTGACATATTCTAGATGATTGGGGGTGCTGAGAACAAAAGAGATCTGGGCAGCTTGCTCCAGAGGACCCTTAGTATAGCAGACAGAGACTGTTACAACTCAATGGCCTCTCCCTTGGGCTGGGGAGGTGGAAGAGAAGAGTGGAGATGTGTCCAACATTCTGGCTTTTTCAGGCTGCCTGAGGGACTGGTTTCTGTCTCATATGGCTCTGAGCACTGATAGATCCAGTATGCTCTAGAAGCCTCAGGGCGGCTGAGAACAAAAAAAGAGCTGGGCAAGCTTGTGGCAGCTCCTGAGAATCTGAAATACTGCAGACAGCCACCAGAGAGAGCAAGAGGTTATCAGCTCCAGAAAAAAGAAACCCACAAATTCATCGAGTGGAAATTTACTAATTGAAATTGGATATAAATCCAGAGAAGATGCATCCACAGAAAAAGTTTTAGAGGCACCCAGAATCTTTAGCTGAGCTGATTCGTGAAGGTCTTTCCTTGTACAAAGAAGGCCATAAAGACCAGGAGAGGTTGCTGTTTTTTGAATGCACAGATACCAACACAAATTTATAGGGCACACAAATAAACAGGAAAACATGGCCCAATCAAAGGAACAAAATAAATATCTAGAAACCAACCCTAAAGAAATGGAGGCATATAAATCACCTGACAAAGAATTCAAAATAGCTATCATAAACATGCTCAATGAACTCAGAAAACAATGCAAGAACAAACTAAGAATATCAACAAAGAGATAGAAAATATTTTTAAAAGAATCAAACAGAAATTTTGGAGCTGAAGACTACCACAACTGAATTGAAAAATCCACTAGAGGGGTTCAACACACAGACTTGATATGCAGAAGAATCAGTGAACTCAAAGACAGGTCATTTGATACTAACCAGTCAAAGCAGCAAAAAGAAAAAGGAATGAAAAAAGTGAAGAAAGCCTAAGGAACTTAGGGGACACATCAAGTGGACCAATACTTGCATTATGGGAGTCCCAGAAAGAAAAGACAGGGAGGAAGAGACAGAAAATTTATCTGAAGAAATAATGGCTGAAAACATCCCAAATTTGGGGAAGGAAATGGACATCCAGATTTCAAAAGTCCTAAGAACTCCAACTAGAATGAAGCCAAGAAAGTTCAAACTGAAATACCTTATAATCAAATTCTTAAAAGTCAAAGACAAAAAAGAAAATTGTGAAAGCAGCAAAAAACTGATTTGCCACTTACAAGGGAACCCTAATAAAACTATCTGCCAATTTCTTAGCAGACACCATGTAGGCCAGAAGCGAATGGGATGATACACTTGAAGTGCTCAAAGAAAAAACTGCCAACCAAGAATACTATATCCAGCATAACTATAGAATTACACAGATGAAAATGAGAAAGAGATCAAAGAATGTTACTAGGGAAAAAAAATCAACAAAATGCAACTTCCTCTTTTTTTTTTTTTTTTGGTTCTAAAAACCAATTGTCCCTTTGCTATTTATTCAACAAGGCATCCTTTCCCCTACAATTAGTAAAGCCCCTATCATAAATCAAGTTTCCACAGTGTGCACAGATGTGTTTCTGAGCTCTTTATTCTCCACAGTTGATCTATTTGCTCTTTCTGCTCCCATGCTACAGTTTCACTTGCTGTGGCTCTGTAATTATGCTTATCCCTAAGGTGATGTAATCACATACCCATCTAAGAAGCTCCCTACCCACCCACTTCTTTCTTCATTTTCAGTTACTGTTAGAACTTTTCAATTTCGGGATTGGTTCCCCTCCAGCCCTACAGAGGCTGTGGTGCTGAACATTTTTCAGGCAGCTGGCTCTACTCTGTGCCCTGCCCCAAGAGATGGTAGACATATTTCCAAGTCCTAGACCTAAAGTCACATGATCTGGTTCCCATCTAGAGAGAGAATCTGTTTCCTCTCCTGGCTCCTGGCAACTGGTCCATTTCAAGCTGTGACCCCAGGCTATTTTCCAGCCTCTGTCCTCTAGTATGAAGCATGTTCTTGGCTTCTAACTTCATGTAGCATTCTAGGAATGGCTTCCTTCGATACACAGTACATATTTGCAGTTCCCACTGGACCATAAAATGTCATCCTCCCCTTGCTGCTACTTACCATCCTGTTCTCTAAAAGCTTTGGGTTCCCTTGGTTTCTGTTCCCCATGATTCCCTTTTCTATTTTCAAGCACAGCTATATAGATTTAATATCCTTTTATTATTTTATCTATATTTTCTCTGTATATTAGGGCATAAGGGGAAGTTTTCTGTGTACATAGAATAGAATCCATCATTAAAATTTTTAGAAGTATATTTATTAATATAAGAACATATTTGTGATATATGTAAGGGAAAAAATTACCCAATGAGACAAGTGGATATTTAAAATACAAGCAAAATATTTGCACATGTACACATATAAATGAAGACTATATTACAGCTTTTCAGGCTGATTGGAAAAGCAGTAGGTTTAGTCTATATTAGATGAATTGCAAGAAGAAATACAAGAGGAGAAATGAAAAGGAAACTTAATGCTGCTCATTTAGTCCTTATGGAACCACAGAGACCTCATCGCTGTTCAGAACACAGCAGTGGCTCCGTGCTCTAATCTGGCAAACCTGGACTAGATGTGACAATCGTGTCACAACTTGCCTTGTCCTCCCCTCAGAGATCTCTGCTTTTTTCTTTCTATCATTCACTGGACCTGGTTTCTTTCTGTCTCTGCTTTACTTCTGCCACTGCCCACTGCTGCAGCCACCTCTCTGTTCCTTTCTCTAACTCACAGTTTCTGCTCACCCACTGCCCCCACTGCCTCAGGGCTTCTGCTCACTCCGTTCTCTCTTTGTATGTCTTCACCCCTGTGCTTCTCTACCATCCACATCTCTCTCTGTTTTTCTCCTGTTCCAGCTCCAAAAGAAGGATCTGATTCATTTGGTTCTTCGCTATTGAATACAGAACACACTTTTTGCTCAAAGTTCTCACACAAAATGATCTTAAACACTTCTGGCTTCCTGGTGTCCAATCTATATGTTTCTGCCTTTAGGACAGTCACAGATGTCTGGTTCCATGAGCAATGGCGAAGGTTGCAGAACCACATGACCCACAGCATGAACACTCTTGCAAAGAGGCTGCCTGTAACCACACAACTTAGGAGGCGGGGCTGGGCCTGGCAGCCATCTGGAGCTCCAGGACATACACTAGGACATTAAGAGTAGTTACTGTGAATGGGTGGGATTTTAACTTTCTCCCCCAACCTCCTTTTTCCTTTGCTTGTCTTCTTTTTCTTCCAAAAAAATAAAAATATTTTCTTATGTAAAATTTTAACATTTGGCACAGTTAACTATATCTGGTTGCTTATATTTCTTTAAACCTTGCCTTAAATTGTTCATTCTATTTAAATGGAATTCTCTAGCATAACAGCTTGATTAGAAGAGTTGAAATTAGAACAGTAAGGGATTGCTTTTCTTTAATACAATAGAGTGCAGAAACACACCAATATTTGTCTCCATTAGCCAGGTGTATGGAAAGTCACAGTATTTAAACCTCAAAACATCAGTATCCATCTTGTGTTAGATTACCCACTCTTGAAGGGGCTACTTAAATGGAAATACACCAAAGATTTGTCTTCAAAGTCAAATCGAAAGACTGACAGTAATGATCACATCTGTTTTGTAAAATCTGGGATGATATGATTATGATAAAGTTGATGGCATCTCACATTTGCATAGCAAATATGGTATAAAATGAAATTTTATACATTTCATCTTACTTTATTTCTACATCAATTCTGTGTAGACAAGATATGAGTTATTATCCCCATTTTATAGTTGAGAAACTGGCATTTAGAGAGAGTGAGTAAAATTGTGAGGTTCAAATAGGATTCAGAAATAATGACTAAGGTCCTTTGTTTTTTCCAGTATGCTTTAAAACCCAGTAATATAAATGTAAATTATTTCCATAGGAAAGCACAATTATAACCCTCTTCAGTCACTTGAATGATATGACAGATATACAACTCATCTCTCAATGGTATTCCCATATGTTCAATTCAATTCAATTCAATTCAGCAAACATTTGTTTTCCTTTCTTCTCCCAGTTGCATCATTTTCTCATGGAAGCAATACCTTGGAGATGTAGTCTACGCCTGATATTTTTACATTGTTATCATAGGACACTTTGGCTTCTTGAAGCACATCTGGGGCAATGGCAGCACCTACTTTTAAAGAACATTTGATCCTGTCCAAAACATCCAGAAGACATCTGATCCAGGGCTGGCCCAGTGGTGCAGCAGTTAAGTGCACACGTTCCACTTTGGCAGCCCAGGGTTCACCAGTTCGGATCCTGGGTGTGGACATGGCACCGCTTGGCAAGCCATGCTGTGGTAGGCGTCCCACATATAAAGTAGAGGAAGATGGGCACGGATGTTAGCTCAGCGCCAGTCTGCCTCAGCAAAAAGAGGAGGATTGGCAGCAGGTGTTAGCTCAGGGCTAATATTCCTCAAAAAAATTTTTAAAACAAGACATCTGGTCCATAAGACATTTGTTACACACCAAAAGGTCCTTGGAATCTGGTTCTGTCCAAAATGTCCATGAGCTTATTTGGTCCATGCCAAACAGTTTTGAACAGGACCAAATATCAAGGACCTTTTGGCACGGATCAAATGTCTACTAATTGCACCTACTATATCCAAATATGCTTGATGCCCCCAAATCTCCACTAGCTGGAGAAGGAAGCAATGTTTCACATACAACAGCTTTAAAGTTCACTTTAAGTTCACTGCATTACACTGCTGCCAGCAACATTCTCATGCCAAAATTTCCAAGGCCCCTGAGTTATACCTTCAATTTAGCATCAAACATGATATATCAGTCATATTTGTATTTGACTATAGATAACAGAAAATTTTATTACAACAACTTAAGCAAATAGAGGTTGACTTTTTTTTCACATTCTAAGAAGTTCTGAGTTGGGCAGACAAGTCTAGACATGGCGCTGAAAGATGTCTTTAAGAAACCAGGCTATTTAGATCATTCTGCTCTACTACTGTCACAAGATGGCTGCTGCATGTCCAGGCATCATGTCCACACTCAAGGGGAAAGGCAAAGCATCGTCTGTCCCCTCCTTTTGTTTATTTTTTCATATAAAGAGAAGCTTTCCTAAAAATCTCTGCAAAAGAATTCACCTTAGGACTCAAGATTTCATTGGCCAGAACTAGTTAATATGGCAGCTCTCCTCTACAAAAAAGGCTGGGAAATTGGGGAACAGGCTTGTCCTGATTGATCATGATCAGTCATAATCCATCACCTGAGGCTGGACTCATGGCTGCTCCAAACAAAATCTAGGTTTCGTTGTGGTAATGAAGTTGGACATGCATGGATCAAATGGTATATGGTGATGCAATTGGATACTCAAGTCCAGAGAAAATGCGGGAATGAGGCCTGGTAGCCTTAAAAAGGGGGTTGGAGAGAAGAAACCCTCACCTGTGTTCCTCACTCTCAAATGGGGGATACGAAGGTTGTTCTACCTAGTCTTGAACTGAGTGGAATGGGAAAAACCTTTCAAAACTTTGATTTGGTCAATAATAAAATTTTTGTGTACACCCATATTTTAAAAATAGATTTTATTGTCTGTAAAAAGCTTTGGAACCCTATAATCTCACAAGGTACAAGGGGCTACAAATGGCCCTTTCCAGGGAGGATGCATTCTGAACAGCAAGAGAGCTGGGCTGGCATGACACTGTCAGCCAGCATCCTGCTACCCAGAGGCTTATGATGACTCAAATTACTAAAATGTCTGGGAGTCATTTTCATTATCCTTATTGACAATTAGCTTTAATGGCAAAATGAAATAATTAGGCAACAACAAGTCTGGAGCATTTAGCTCTTCCGTTACTGTTATAAAAGAAATTCAGTGACATAAAGGCAAGCTTACCAAGTCTTAGGGCCCTTTCATATGAACCAAAGTGGCATGGCGCTAAGATTATGGTGAGAAGCCAGGGAAATACAGTCACTGAACTCATTAGCAGAATTAACGTTCCATGTGGCAGTCAAGCTATTGCTTTACAAATTATCTAAGATAATTAATAGAAAATGTGCTACAATAGTGAATGGCATTTTAGTAACTTCCTCGCCAGCATGCATTGCAAAGAGCACTAGTATTTAATACTCCCATTTGTTTTTGTTTCTGCTTCTTGGAAGGCATTTTGCCAAGAGCTTGCCCATATTTAACATCATCGCTCGTTGACTTTGTCAAAGTTAACAGAACTGTAATTTCCCTCTCAGTCACTGTCTTAGAATTAGAGAACACTAAAACGGGGGAGGATTCCAATCAGTATTTCTCAATGGAGAAATGGTTGCAATCTTGGTCAGAATGTGCGTTCTTGTGGTAGAGGACTGACCTCCACATGGCATGGCATTTATCATCCCTGGTCTCTAAACACTAAGTGCCAGTAGCACCTTGTCAATTATTTTGATGACCCCACACACTCCCACACATCCCCTAAGGACACAGTTAAGCCATAGACTGAGATCCAGGGAACATCTTAAATTCCCAGATGTCCAAAGTAAGATGTTCAGTAGCTCCCAACATACAGTAATTGGTGGTAGAGACAGTACTGGAACCCAGGACTTGAACTCTGAGTCTGGGAATTTCACACAACAACAGATTTTCTCTGCCATCCAATAGAAAGTTAATAATGTCCACTTTGTGCAAAATAGGTATTTAATCAATATTTACTGCAATAACTGAGAATCCAATTCAATCAAAGCCAATGTTATTCATTAGCAGATGGCCATCTATGGCAAATGGCATCATAAATAAATAAGGAAAGGTATTTTGCATTTTGGCTCTAGCCTAGATATTAATTGAAGAGAACTTGCATTGTCTAAGGGTTAGACAAAGGGCAAGGGTGTTTTGTCCAAGGATGTTTGGGGTAAGGGCAAAGTCAGAGTGATTCCACTAACAAGGCAGCTGGGCACCCAGAGCAGCACTTCATACAATGCTGTGCTCATGGACTGAGGAAAAGATGCAGAAGTATTTTCAGTAATACTTTCCCTACTTCCTTTTGTCAAATAAGCTTTCATTTGGTAACAGTTCACTCCCATGGCCTGGCCTTCTATCTTTATCATTGGAGCAACTTTCCTTCACCAAATACTTTTAGCATTATTTTTGCCCTCCTTCCTGGTCACTAAAGCACACATTCCATTTATCACTTAGTCATTCCACAAAGGTGGCCACAGAAGAGTATCCACAGTGTGACAGGCACCATGCCGATGTTGGAGTACAGCTGGAAAACATGGATGGTTTGCAGAACTGCTAGAACAGATGTTTGGCATTGAAAACCAGGTTCAAATTCCAACTCAGCCCCTTTACAGCTCTTGACTTTGGTTCTATTCCATCTCTGAAGCTCAGTTTTCTCATCTCTAAAAGTGGGAGAAATGCCCACGTTCTAGAATTATATGGGCATTAAATGTAAATTATGTGAAAATTCCAAGCACAGCGCCTGGCACATACATTTCCTTTTGCTTCTGAAAGTCCTAGGTCTGGTGATAACTTTGCCACTGCCCTGAGCTAAGATTCTGAGTGAGCTGCACACACAGGCACTGTGGTGACCTATAAAGTGAGAATGGTATCTGCCTTATCGACAGGTAACAGGAGTATTCATGGGAGTATTGTGAGGTTTGAGTGATTTGATATTTTTTATACTTAAGTGAAATTTAATTTAAGTGCACATACACACTAATATACTTAACTTGTTTTAGATTCATAGCATTGGGAACAGAATTGGAATAACACAGACTCAATTCTGATAATGGCATACGCTTTGCATTATTTTTAAAGAACTAATCCTTACACACTTTTTGACAAAATAATTATATTTTTATTAATGCCATTTATATTGCTGCAACCTTTAATAACACATAAAAAGATTCCTTTCTTGTTCTTTAAAATAAACCCCAAAACATACATACATATGTTATACCTCTCAGTTTTAAGATCCTATGAAGTCAGAGTTATCAATATAATTGTCTGGTGGTGAATGCAGCTATTATTGGAAACTGTGTACAGTTAGCTTGGCACAATACAAAGACCAAATATTTTAGAGTCTGACCTGGATTCAAATTCCAACCTCTCCATTGACTAGCAGTGAAATCTTAGAAAGGTTATTCAAAATCTGTGTACTTCCTCATTTCCAAAATATGCATTTCACAAGGCTAGCATGAAGGTTAAATTAAATACTGTCTGTGAAACGCATAACAGGATTGAGTACTCAGTAAAGATTGGTTCCCATTTCCAATGGCAGGTTTGAGTCTTAGGATAGGAAAGACCACCTCTTCCTTCTTAGTGCGATTAACTCCAACTCATCCTCCAAGACTTTGACCCTGGGAAACCTTCTCTGGGCAGCTCCTGACCACTACCAACCCACGTGTTGATTCCCAGATGGCTAGGCATATCTTCTTGTCCTCCCCGACACTGTGTGTTTACCTATCTCAAATCACCAACCATCCCAATTGGTTGCCATGTTTTACCTGTTTGCCTCGGACACCAGACTAGAAGAGCTCAGAAAGGTCCAGGCACTGGCTCTCATCCCCGTACTCTAGTTCCTCACGTGTCATAGGCATTAAACAAAGACTGGATATCTGAAAGTCAAATGAAATAAAGACACACACAACGTTCTACAAAACAACCCCCCCGAAGTGTTAAAACACTTTTCCTTCCCCACCTTCTCACCAGCCATGAGAGCTGCAATCTTATCGCTGAAGCACAGAAGTTTGAAGCCATTTGATGATGGTGTTAGTGGTGCCAAAAAGCAAACCCAAAGAGTCTCTAAGGGACTATTTTTCTCTTGGATTTGAAAGCCGGTGTCCAAACTCTGAGAGCTTATATGAAGAAATGATAGCCCCTTCAGGACAAGCAAGAGAACATTTCCAGTTTCTTCCCCCTTTCTATAGCACTCTACGAGGCCATTCTGTCCCCAGAATGAATATAGGACGTAAAAGCGATGGAATGGTACATCCAAATCATTACTCATTTAAGATCCTCATGAAAGTGGCAGGAGACATGGATAATTCTGCCTAAACCTATCAGCCATCAGTTACTTATCGTACTATATACAGCTCCTGCTTGGTTTTCTCTCTGATCAGGGCAGCCAGATAGGCATCACAGGACAAGTCTGCTGTCTTCATGCAATAGACAATGAGAGAAAAGGAAAGAGGAGGCATCTATCACTAATTTATTCTGCCAGCCTATGTTTTATGCATACATTATTTCATTTAATCTTCCCAAAAGGCTTGTGAGGTAGTTAAGCCATTCATTATCTTAGTCTTACAGATGTAAGTCCAAAGACTCAGAGATATTTGGTAACTTCCCCGAGGTCACACAGACAGTAAGAAACTCTTGGTGCCATATGGACCTCCCACACAAGGAAATTTCTTTTCAAGAGAATAAGTTGCATGCAGCACGTGGACCGGGTTCTTTTACTCATTCATGGGCTTTGGAGTCACACAAATGAACTGAGTCCCAAACACAGAGCACGTTGAGTGAATATACAATCTGTGTGCACATTAGTTACTTAATCTTTCTAAGGCTCAATTTTCTTATCTGAAAATGAAGATTATAAAAATGCCTGCCCCACAGAATTGTTTGGAAAATAAAATGAGATAATGCATGTGCTCGACACAGTGCAACTATGCCAGTGTATCATGTTTAAACATGTTTCTACCAACAAAGCAGGCCTAGTCCAGTGGGAGAGCCACTGTCATAATCAACCCTCTAAGAAACAGTGAGCACTGTTTTAATCAGGATATAAACTAAGTTCTATAGGAATACTAATGAGGAAGTGACAGACTCTGCCTGAGGGAGGAGAGAAGGCTCCCTCGAAGTGGTGACATTTGAACTGAGCCTCACAGGATCTGTCATATTTCCCTGGTTTGAGAAAGAGGAAGTGGAGGGGTTTCTGGCAGGCATGGGGAACTCTGTAAACAAGACTTGAGATGTGACGATATGTAGCCAGACAGAGATCAACTGTGAGGCGCATGGAGGCGGATGGCAGGAGATCCAGCTAGAACTGTAGGTTAGAGTCGGGGTGTGAAGAACCTGGCATGCCAGGCTCCAGGCTTTGGGGTTCATTCTGTAGGCAGTGGAGAGCCACGAAAACCTCATGATCTGGGGAACCACATGTTCTCATTTTCATAGTAGAAAGAGAATCGGGGAGGCCATCTGGACGCTGGATTAGAAGGCACAGAGCTGGAGGCAGGAAGACCACAACAACTCTCCAGAACATAAGGGATGAACAAGAGCGTGGGAAGGGAACAGAGAGCAGGACTCCCGTCTGACAGACGGATTGCAAGTGTCCACGATGCAGACCTGTTACTCATTTCCCTAGGGCAACATTGTTTAGTGTTCCATCCTCTTTTTCAGAATCAAAAGTCTTATATATTCAAGGCAGTACTTAAAAATTGGAGAAGTGAGGGGACTTTAAATACAAGAAATAAACAAAAAATAAAGGAAGTTTGTGGAGTTTACTTGACCTGGATGGCCCTCTGGTTTACTCTAAAAATACCTCCGTAAGACTATGACATATAAACAGTTACTGGAGTTGCTGTTCTCTAAATGGACTGTGAATCTCATATTTCCATTTTCCCATGGCTCTGCATTCTAACGCTCTTCTGGAGAAAGTATATTGGTCAAAATCAAGTCATTAGGAAAGAGAGGATTGACTGAGAGGAGATTTCTTCAGAAGTTACTGTACCAACTTTGTCCCAGAAACACCAATGGCAGGATTAGCATGAACGTTCAGCCCCAGGTACAAGCGCTCTCCGAGATGCTCATGTCCAAGGATATATCTAGACTTTAAAAGTAGAAGAGATTTGCTTTCAGATTTTTATTATAAACCAAAAGACAGAAAGCTAAGAGCACAGAAACTTTTAAAAGGCTGTGAACTGAAAATTTTAGTCCAAGACTTCGTTAGGCACTGAGAGAGAAAGAGGTGAATACACAACAAATAAACATTTGAAGGGCAACTTAGGATATTTCAAAACATAGAAAAATGATGGACTCTTTGATGAGTGATGTTGGGACATTAAGCTGGCCATGTAGGAAAACAAAAATCCAGATTCCTACATACTCATTAATCCAAAATAGACTCCAGAGGGAAAATAAAAATACAGAAACAAAACTTTCTAAAAATGTTTTTATTAAAAAAAGTTATGATCTTGGAATAGGGAAGACATTCCTTAGTATAAAATATACCTAAAAGTCATAAAGGAAAAATTAATAAATTTGATAACATGAAAAGTAAAAACTTACATATACATATATTAATATATAAATGTATACTAATAATGTCAAAACAAACAACAATCTGAGAAAAAAAGCATTTGCAACACACAGGACCCTCTCTCACCTGGCCTGCACACTTCGATCCCTAAAACTCTGCATACTCAGGGCAAAGCTCCCTCTTCTCCCAACTTCAGTCCCCCAGTCCCTCTTGCCTCCACCCTCATAGGCTCACCTCCATTAACCTCTTTGAAATCATCAGCACTAATCTACATCATGACCTTTATCCTCGTCTATATCAATCACCTCAAGAAGCCCAGATTTCCCCCAGTATCTGGACCCTTACTCCGATTTGGTCCATGTATCCCATTTCTGGCCCCACACCTCACCCATCCCTAATTCCTAACACCGTTCCCCTGCCCTGTCAGTCAAAAGCAGATCTCATATATGCTTAACTTCTCTTCTGAACAGTCCCATCAATTTCTTACTCTGCCTACAACCTGGCTGTCCCTGAACGCAGAGCTTCCTCACAGCCCTGTCCAGGGGCATCTGTTTTGTCTCCACCCCCACCCCCACCCCACCCCACTTACTCTCTAGACCTAGAAATTAGGTAGGTGCCCTTCTGCTTCTCAGGGCCATGACTAAGCCGTCAGCTCTCTCCTCAACTTCAGATGTCATGTCATAGGATTGGCACTCTTGGGGCCAGCCCCATGGCCGCGTGGTTAAGTTCATGTGCTCTGCTGCAGCAGCCCGGGGTTCACCAGTTTGGATCCTGGGCACGGACCTAGCACCGCTCATCAAGCCATGCTGAGGCAGCCTCCCATACAGCAGAACTAGAAGGACTGTGTACAACTATGTACTGGGGGGCTTTGGGGAGAAAAAATAAAAAGATTGGCAACAGATGTTAGCTTAGGGGTAACCTTTAAAAAAAAAAAAAGCTCTGCTCTCTTTGGTGCCGTCATCTATTGGCTCAGGACACTTCCCTCCATTTCTTGAAGTTTTTTGAAGACGCAGTTCACTTCCATTCTCTTCAACACTACTCCTATCACAATTCTTTGAGATTCAAACATACACAGAGGTGATTCTCATAAGACTTTGACGTCTGAATTCTTTGACTTCTTTTCCTCGAGTAATCTTGTCCCTCAGCTTACCTCAGCCATTGACTCTCCCACAGTGAAACATTTTGTTACCAATAACTGGAACTCCTCCATAATTCAATACAGGGCATTCTGCCCTCTGGCCACCCACTCCTATATTTCCAGCTGGCTCACTCCAGCATTCCATCTCCAAGAATTCTTTGACTCTTACCACAGAGATAAAGAGAAGCATTAAGCCTCCTGTCTCTAACTCACTTTGTGGTTTCTTCCAACTTTATTGAGATATAACTGACATATAAAGTCATGTAAGTTTAAGGTGTACAACCTGTTGATTTGGTGTACTTATGTACTGCAGAATGATTACCACCATAGTGTTAGCTAACACCTGGATCATGTCACAAAGTTACCAATTTTTTGTGTGTGATGAGAACATTTCAGATCTACCCCTTAGTAACCTTCAAGTATATAAGACAGTATTATTAACCGCAACCACCATGCTGTGCATTAGGTCCCAGAACTCATTCACCGTATAACCGGAAGTTTGTGCTCTGTGACTGACACCTCCCCACTTCTCTGAATCCCCAGCCCCTGGTAACCACCATTCCAGTCTCCATTTCTGTGAGTTTGGCTTTTTAGATTCCACATATAAGTGATATTACATAGCACGCATCTTTCTTTGTCTGACTTATATTACTTAGCACAATGTCTTTAAAGTCCATCCATGTTGTTGCAAATGGCAAGATGTCCTTGTTTCTCGTGGCTGAATAATTCTCCTTCGTGTACATATACCACAATCTTTTATCCATTCATTTGTTGACAGATATTTAGGTCGTTTCTACATCCTGGCTATCGTGACTAATGCTGTAATAAACTTGTGAGTGGACATATCTCTTTGAGATTCTGCTTCCATTTCCTTTGGATATGTACCCACAAGTGGGATTGCCAGATCATATGGTAGTTTTATTGTTAATTTTTTGAGGGATCTCCATACTGTTTGCCATAGGGGCTACACCAATTTACATTCCCACCAACAGCGCACAAGGGTTCCCTTTTCTCCACATCCTCACCAACACTTGTTATGTCTTGTCTTTTTGATGACAGCCATTCTAACAGGTGTGGGGTGATAGCTCACTGTGGTTTGGATTTGCCTTTCTTTGGTGATTAGTTCACCTTGAGTTTTTAGTTTCCGTCTTTCTTATGTTAAATTCCATGTTCCATCAGTATAATCACTTCTTTGCATTTATCTTCAGCTCACCTGTCCCCTCTTGTTTCTTCAAACTCATCTGGTGTTACTGACTAAATTGTGTCCTCCAAAATTCACATGTTGAAGCCTTAACTCCCAGTGTGACTATATTTGGAAATAGAGCCATTAAGGAGGTAATTAAGGTTAAAAGATATCAGAAGGGTGGGGCCTTAACCCAATAGGACTGGTGTCTTTTTACAGAAGAGGAAGAAACACCAGGATGCACATGCACAGAGGAAAGTCCACGTGAGGACACAGTGGAAAAGCAACTCTCTGCAAGCCAAGGAAAGAGGCCACAGGAGAAATTAACCTTGCCGGCACCGCGATCTTGGACTTCCAACCTCCAGAACGGAGATAAAACAAATTTCTGTTGGTTAAGCCACCCATATGTGGTATTTTGTTGTAGCAGCCCTAGCAAACTAACACATCTGGAAAAGCCCAACTTTAGTTAACGCCACATGTGTAGTTGTGCAGTTGAATCTGGCAGCAACAACAACAATAACAACCACAAAACTCTCAAATGTGACTAGTGTCACATTAAACTCAAGACTAGTAATATAGAGCAGCCCTTGGCGTTGCAGGGCAATCATTCCACATATCCCTAGACCATTCACCCTGCCACTCTCACACGCAACTGTTTCATGCCTTCACCTCTCTCCTCAAACCTCCAGCATCATCTCCCTGACTTTCACCTTCAGTGAATGATGTTGCTTCCTATCCTGCTGAGAGAACAGACACAATCACAAGAGATCTTTCTCAAGCTCTCACCACCTCTTCCCTCTTAGCCTACACACTACCTAATTTGCTTATTTATCTTATAGCCACTCAATAAATAATTTTCGAATAATGAGCAGATGAATATGACAATGGATCAATTTCCTTATTACACACAAAAATCCTTACAAATCAATAACAGAAAGAACAATTCCATTAAAATGGACAAAAAGTATGAACAGAAAGCTCATAGACCAAAGAAATACAAATGGCCAATCAATATATAAAATGTGTTCAATATTGTTCATAGTTAAAGAAAGAGAAAAACATCAAAACAATAAAGAGACATCAAATTCCATTCATCAGACTCACTAAAATTCAAAATCTTGGTAAAATTCAGTGTGGGTGAGGATGCAAGGAAATAGACATTTTCATACACTATTGGTGAAAGTGTAAGTTGGCATTCTCTTTTGACAATATCTACCAAAATTTAAAACAAATATACCTTACACAAATGTGCCAAGGTATATGTATGCATAACAGGCTGTTCATTCACAACTTTGTTTATAATAACAAGTATTAGATTTAAATTAAAATGATACTGTTTAAAAACATTGGTATATTCATAAAGGGAATCCTTTGCAGCCATTCAAACGAAAAAAGAGAGAACTACATTTACTGAGATGAAAAGATATTCATTATAGCCAGCATTCCAGCAATGAACAAAACATTCTATAGAGAGAGAGAGAGAGTATGTGTGTGTGTGTGTGTGTGTCCATCCATTAAATATCTCTGAAAGAATATAAGCAAATAATAATTATCGTTTCTTGGGAGTAGTTACAGGGGATTGGGAAAAGGGAAATTTTTTTGATGTTTTATCCTTTTCCATACTGTTTACTTTTCATGACATGTATGACTATTTTATTTTTTTGAAAAGAAAGAGAAGCACCTTAAAGGGCAATGGTCAAGTTCTTTTCCCTTTTACAATTTCTGTGTTGTGTGTACTAATGAATATAGTCACACACATATATCACATTTTATGCGGTGCATGGGGTTAAAGCAATTTCATATCAGCTAATGGATTCAGTTTTTTGTTTTCAGAAGGCAAAAACAACCTGTCAGGAGAGTCAATTAAGTGTTCCCCATGCCCCACATACACACACATAAACTCAATAAATGATAAAAATCATTCAGACAATTTGTTTGGCATTTTGAAGACAAAGCAAACAATCAATAAACCACTTCTCAGCTGTGTGTGTGTGTGTGTTATTCTTTAGACAAGTACTGTGTTTCAGGATTTAGATAGCTATGTCTATTTAATCCGCTAGGTGCCTACTAATTTGTCTAGCACTGGATTGGATCCTATAAGTAAACAAACTAAGCCCCTGCCTCAAGATGCTCATATCCTTCGAAAAGCTGGGACGAACAATATAAACACAGAGGAAATTGTCAGGAAAGACTTCATGGAAGAATGCAGACTTGAGAGGCCACGAGCAGAAATCAAGTCACATAATCGATGATCAGTGTCTTTCTTCTAAGAGTTGGCCTTCGAAATCACAGTTTTCGCAGTCCATGTACTCCAGTAAATTATGACAAGTCAGAAATGCTGCTATTAAAATAGACCCCTGGGGCAAAACTCCTCGCTAAACCAATTTGAATCCAAATTGACATCAGAAGATACAAAGAAAACAAAACAGCTGACACTGTTTCCAACACTGCTTTATAAAGGTAAGTAACTTTTATCTATTCAGATACAAGAAGATCCTGCATAGTGGAAAATAGTAACTATTTGGGGATGTTGCTGAAGACGCAAGCCTTTCAGGAGATTCACCCTTGCCCAAATAAACTCTTCCTGAATTATTATGCCCATTTCTAAATCAGAAAATTACTGAAATGCAAATTGAACAGAGCAATTTATCTGTGACTGAAAATACCTCAGAGTTAATAGAGCTCCACTGATGAGATCTAAAAAAGACCAGGGAATAGCAGTAACTAAATTACAATGGTATTATTTAGCAACATAAATTTAACCACAGCAATGTATATCATGAAAGTCATAAATAAACATCAGAGAAAAATGGAGGAAAAATGGGGAGTGACGCAGAATGTGCTTTGTTAAGAGGAAGGGATCACAGGACCAATAGATCAGCTCCTGATCCACAGTCAAACTTTCAAACTGGTGACGGTAATTAAGCTAGCCAATTAAAAATGTTCCCTTTCTTTCCCCACTCCAGATTTACAAATAAGTTAATCAACTTTTTTGTGATTTAAGATCTCTTGAAAGATCTCCATGGAAAAATATTTCTCTAGCAACCTGCCACAGTGCCCGAAATTCTCACTGTTCGAAATTTAAGGATTTAAAAATCTTTTGGTTTCCAACATTTCCCTTTTAAATCTCACAGAAAACTGACTCTTGATCAGCTATACCAGTGGGAAGGATGTATCCTAAAACTAGTGAAATTTGTAGACAAAAAAAGAGCTTAGTGGTGCAACTACTCCTTTTCCTCCAAATTTATTGATGAGTAACCCGCGACCCAAAGATGTTACCCAAGGTCATGATATCGACCCTGATATCAGTTTCCCCACATTAAACCCAGCATATATGGGGTTAAAACCAAAACACTCATTCCCTGCTGACTCTCTGGATTCCTGGCTCCAGAATCCACTATCCTCCATGGAGACAAACACTGTCAAGGACAAGCACCTGGACTATTCCTCCCGCAAAGAGAAACGGGTTGGTGGGAAAGCTGCTGACCAGCAAGGTCACAAGCTCCCTCCTCTCTGTAAGTGTCTCAAGGCCAAAGACGAGCTGGAGGGAAAGGTCCAACCAGCAAGGCCATATGCTCCCCCTCCCCTCCCTAAAACCCCAAATAAAAATCCTTCCTTTCAGCTTTTTGGGGAGTTTGGGATTTCAGCGTTAGCTGCCCTCTCTCCTTGCTCAGCGCTGTGCAAAAATAAAATTCCTACTTTCTTCCACCACACCCAGTGTCAGAGATTGGCTTGCTGCACAACAGGTGAGCGAACTCACTTCAGGTTCGGTAACAGTCACAAAGCTAATCAATGACTGAACTGGAACTAAAATCCAAAGTTTTTAATTACCAATCTAGTGTTCTTTTCCTACACGGTGCCTCAGTTTCTCTCCAAGACTATGCAAAAATGAGACATGGGAGAGATACCTGGGGCAAGAAACAGGAATTGTATAAGTGTGTCCCCACAAAGAAAAAGAGAAAGCCCCGTAAAGGAACTTCACTAACTTCACAATTTTGTCTAGATAAGTTCCATTCAGAACAATTGAGTTTTTTTCCCCATCAAATTCACAGCTGATCAAAGAAGACTAGAATTGAAGCTTGGCGTTGGAAGAATTAAGATGCCATGTGGAATTTTGAATTATGTTATTGATTGTAGATGATTTTAGTTGACCATTCCTAAGGGGCAATATCCAAAAATTAACGCTGTTTATTGTCTTCCAGGCCAAAGTCACTATTACTCAAATTGATCATCTCACTACTTGCAAGACTAGGGTATTACACAAGGTTTATATAAACTTACCTACTTGTGGTGGAGGGTTGGGTTACCTAGTGGGCATAGTATATAAATGGTTGTGAAAGTAGCAAAGCAGAGGCAGCAAAGAAAATGGAAAGAATTTGAGAGTGGATATTTCAAAAAAAAAAAATCAAAGTGGTCTTCATTTAAGAAAATCAGAACATTGTCAGAAGGCTTTACACCTATTTTATGGCTTAGTAGTATTTTCATTTTAAATTCATACGGCTGAGAAGCCCCATAATCCTTTTAGAACTCAATGTCACTAAAGTTTTTAAACCAGAACTTCTGGCTAAGATGGCATAGTGTCTTCATGTTTTGCTGCATTCCCCTATTCCTCACCCTCAACCCCCGATCAAAACCAACAGCAATGATGGATAACCAAATGGGGATAGTCAATATTAAAAAAAACAAGATAAGTGCCTCTGTGGACCAGAAGCAAAACAGGACCTCAGAATAGTGATAGAGACAGAAGCTGGGATCTGGGTCAGGAAGTAAACAGTGTTCCCTAAGCAGACATCACTTCAGAATGACAAGGATGAACAGTGCTCCCCTTAGGTGGACCAGAGCCAGGTGGATGGAGAGCCCAGGGACTAAGGTGGGCTCCTCTGCTCTTGAAAGGATGCTGAACATGATTGCTGCCTGCCCTCTACCTAGAGCCATGGCTTTATGGAAACTTAGGACCCTGGGAGAGGGGAGGACAAATTAGTCCTCCACTGGGAACTGAATTAAGTTTTCCCCTTGGCTCAGTGAATGGATCTGCAATGTCCCCCAAGGTCACCGTGTGCCGGTATTCCCAAAATCCCATTATAATAAGATCTGGTTTGTTAAAGAATGGTGAACCCTTTCTTAGTCCAATCAACTGAAGTTCACCAGAAACAAACATAAGGCCCAACAAGATCAGGTTTATTGCCTTACTGCTATGAGGAAGACCAGAGGAACAGTGAGTGTGTCACCAAACAAAGGGAAAAAATAGAGTTAGCATAGAATTCAGGGAAGAGTGGCTTTTAGGTGACATTTAAATAAAGAGGGTTTTTCTTAACCACTTTAACTGTTTTGAAGTGTACAGTTCAGTGGCTTTAAGTACACTCACATTGCTATGCAACCGTCACCATCCACAGAATGAAACGCTTTGCATTTTGCTTAACTGAAATTCTGTACCCATTAAACATTAACTCCTCATTCCCCCTTTCCTCAACCCCAGGCAACCACTCTCCTACTTTCTGTCTCTGTGAATGTGACTAGTCTAGGTATCTCATATAAACAGAATCATACATTCTCTCTCATTTTGTGGCTGCCTTTTTCACTCAGCATAATGACCTCAAGAGTCATCCACATTGTAGAATGTTTCAGAATTTTCTTCCTGTTTCAGGTTTAATAATATTCCATTGTATGTATATACCACATTTTGTTTTTCCATTTATCAATGGATGGACACTTGGTTTGTTTCCACGTTGTAGTTATCGAGAACAATGCTGTTACGAACACTGATGTACAGCTATCTGTTTGTTCCTGCTTTCGATGCCTTAGGGCATATTTCCAGAGGTGGAATTACTGGGCCATATGGTTATTCTATGTTTAGCTTTTTGAAGAACAGGCAAACTGCTTTCCACAGCAGCTGCACCATTTTACATTCCCACCAGCAGTATATGAGGGTTACAGTTTCTCCGCATCCTCACCAACACTTGCTATTTTCTGGTTTTGATTATAACCATCCTAGGAGGTATGAAGTAGCATCTCATTGTGGAATGAAATGGTGTTTTGATAAACCCAACACTAAACAGGACTGTGTACCAAAGGGTCAACATCAGGTCAGGACTGTGAAGTGGACTCAGGATCTTCTTTCCCTGGAAAGTGCAAAGTTTGTGTGAAATGTTGTGTTCAGAAATTCCTTATCTCAACCGCTGTGCCTGGGTTGGTAATTGAGGCTGCTTCTCTGTTGCAAAGCAACTTCGATTTTCCAGGCAAAAGTGTAATGAATGCTCACTCTTGCTGATATAATTTCAAACCACAGAATTTCAGACAATCTATGATTTTAGAAAATAAGTTTTCTCAGTAAACAAGTAAAAGAAAGACCCCTTCAAAAATGGGAGTTGTTGTGACACTTTACAATGGCAGGGTTTTCTTGGGAGAAATATTGCTTGGTCTTAACTTTGCAGCTGGCTGTCTCTGTTATCTGTTATCCCAGATTGATGAGTACCAGGGCGAATATTTCACTTCTTGGTCTAAGCTAATTTTTACTTTCTCAGCGTCAAAGATACAAAAGAGAGAAAGGAAGTAAGAAAGTCATAAATAAAAACCTTCCTATTGAAAATGAGCCAACAAACCAAAATTCCAAATCACATAAATTTAATGCTAAGAGAGACAGACAGCTTTTCCACGTGGGCACGAGACTGATGGCAAATGTGATGTTGGGGTCCACCTAGTATACCGTTAACTCGCAGGGTGGCTTAGCTGACTCATTAGCTTTTCTTGGGTTTTTAATTTCATCATGTATAAAACAGAGTTAACAATATGTCCCACTCAATTATCTTGTTATTAGACGATTCAAGGAAGTAGTATGTGAGAATGGCTTAAAATTTCAACACGCCTTTCAAAGGCGTGGTCTTACTGTTACTGTCATTTGTTCTTCTCTGAACAAAACATTTGGAGACTAGGAGGGGCGTTGTTTCTCCCGCAGCAAGAGCATCTCTTCTTCCTTTCGTGTTAACTGGGACTCACAGAAGATTTTCCTCATAATCCTTTGCTGCAAAATCAGGACAGAGACTGGGCGGGACCCCCCTCTGGTGTCCTCCTCCCTCAAGCCTCTTCTGCTCTTCCAAAGGGTTATTTCACCCATTTAGACTTTGTTTTCATGGACAAAGATATGGTTGGTAATCTCTTAATATTTCAGCCTTTCTCCTTTTAGTAGAAGAAATGGATAGTGAGCCTGTGAGCCGGAAATGCCAACTGTGCAATTTACATCCATCACTCCATAATTAGCAATTAGCTGAGCACAACAAAGGGAGATCCTGCTATGATTACCTCTCCACACAATCCAGACAGGGAGATTATGTTTATTTCTTCCTTGCAAAGTGCGAATTGGGAACCATCCAAGTATTTAGCGAGAATAAAGTACAACGTTGAAATGAACTGTTTAGAAATGAAGATGGGGAGGCTTTAGGCAATATAGTCAGGGTTTCTTTGGGGACCTCATTTTCATTGAGATCCAGCCTCCTGAGCCCATGTTGACCCTCCAAAGAAGAATTTAATATCTTTTTTGCAAGGAAGATGGAGCATTATTCTGGGTAATGACTTCAGATACCAGGCTCTAGTTAGCAGCTGATAAGGACACTCTCAACTGAAAGATAATATCTAAGAGGGGATCTGATTGGCTCTTTCCACTTTGCTTTTTCAGTGCTGAAAGCCAAGTAGACCAGTTCCTTGCTGGCGTGAAAGGTAAAATAAGCCAGTATGACCGATACATCTTTCAGCTTTGCCATTGGAGTCGTAATCGCTCTGCCCCCTAATTTTCCTGCCACTGTAGGAGCTATAAATGGCATCCGGTGAGGCCACAAATTGCTATGGAACACTGTGTGCATGAGGGAAATTCTCTCATTGTGTAAATGGACCAGTTCCCACCCTAAAATTACTGCCTCTCTCTGACAAAATGATGTGGCAGCCTTGTTATTGCCTGCTGGGTTGTGTAAAATCCGACTAATTTTACAGGAAAAAGCTTTTTCTATCTCATGATACCTTAAAATGGGGATTGCCAATTTTTGGTCAAACTAGTGGGCTGAAGGAGTGATTTTTTTCTTCTTTTTTCTTTTAGGAATGGTCATCTCCAGAACTGTCACAGTCCAAGAAAAGACAGTAGGTTCCCCTCAGAGTAATCAGCTGAGAGTACATTTTTTTGACTCTTTTCGACTCTGATTCTAGGCCTAACCCTTCTAAAACACCCTCCCCCACTTCCTACTTCCCTCGCCTCCCCCCACCTACACACACACAAAGATTCACCATTAACGGTTTGCCTAAATTCTCACACTCTCCCTAGGCAGTCTTTCTTGGAATATCCAGGAGAGGTAAACACATCCTTCTTTGTCCCCACACTTCATTGCTCATGCTTCTAAAGCAGCTCACCTCACTTCTCTCTAATTATTTAAGTCTCCCCACTAAATTGTGATACCCTGGAGGCCATAAACTATTTTCCATTCAACTTTGCATCCCCAGGACAGACCACAATTCCTGGCACACAGTCGGTTCTTTTCTTTTTTTTTTTTTGAGGAAGATTAGCCCTGAGCTAACATCTGCTGCCAATCCTCCTCTATTTGCTGAGGAAGACTGGCCCTGAGCTAACATCCATGCCCATCATCCTCTACTTTATATGTGGGACGCGTACCACAGCATGGCTTGCCAAGGAGTGCCATGTCCGCACCGGGGATCGAAACTGGCAAACCCCAGGCCGCCAAAGCGGAATGTGCGAACTTGACAGCTGCACCACCGGGCCGGCCCCAAGTTGGTTCTTAATAAATGTTTATAGTCGGGTATTTCTTCTAAATCATAATTTACCTGTTCTTTTATAAGAGATGATTTAAAAACAGTTTTAAGATACTGGTTCTAAAAAACAGCAGATGGATTTCTTCATAAGTCTATATTGTGTGTGGCCTATGGGCTGGGCAGCCAAGGTGAAGAGGACTGAGACACCGACTATGTCCCAAGAGGCTCACAGCCCAGTGGGAGACAGACATGGAGACACATCATTACAGGGCTGACACAGAGGAATGAATCATGTGCTAAGGAAACATGGGAGGAGTGGCCAACTCTGCTGGGGACAAACTGAGAAGACTCCGCGGCGATGATGACTTTGAAAAGGGGTCTTGAAATATGAGTACAATGTGGCAGGTAGAGGAGGATGAAAGGCATTCTAGGGGGAAGGAACAACTTCTGAAAATAAAAGTTTCAAGTCTAAAAGGGACAGAAAGAACACACATTTAGGGCTGTGCTCCTGCCTCCTCACTTGTGTGTACACCCAGCCAATCCCCTCCCCTCGCCACCCCCTTACCTCCAGCACATTTGGGGGGCTTTCAAAAAGAATCTCTTCTGGTGGGAGGTGGGCAAAATGGGTGAAAGGGATCAAAAGGTACAAACTTCCAATTATAAAATAAGTCCTGAGGATGGAATGTACAGCATGGTGACTACAGTTAATAATACTGTATTATATGTTTGAAAGTTGCTAAGAGAGTGTACCTTAAAAGTTCTCATCACAAGAAAAGAAATTTGGTAACCGTGTATGGTGATGGGTGTTACTAGACTTATGATGGTGATCATTTTGCAGTATATATGAATATCGAATCATTATGTCTTACATCTGAAACTAACATAACGTTATATGTCAATTTTACATCCAAAAATAAAAAAGGAATGCTCACAACTATTCCAGAGTCTCACTTGACTTTCCTGTCCTGTATTTGGGAATTAATACAGGACCTGTATCCTAGTGGACCTGAGGGTCCTAGTGGACCTGAGGTTCCTAGTGGACCTGAGGTTCCTAGTAGGCAGGGGTATTGTTACTGGCTACAAACATAGGTTCCCTACCCACCACACTAGAGGGGCCAAATAAAAACTAGAACGCCAGGCTTATGGCAAGGAAAGGGTTTTTATTTCAGGTGATGTCAGCCAGGAGATAAGAGTGAGCCCTCAAATTCGTCTCATCTCTTCTCGTCTCCCCAAAAGATGGGACGCAAGGGGTTTTAAAGGTTGCAAGGGATGTCTCTGTTTGTAGGGTTGGGGGAAGTCTGTGGTCTTGCTGGAGCTTTTCCACCAGCCTTCATTCAGCCTTGTAAGCCTGCTTACAGGGAGGAGGATGATAAGGGAATCCAGGTAGCTATCCTTGGCAGTCTGTCTCCATTGCAGATAGTGGATTCTGGAACCAGGAAGCCAGGGAGTAAGCAGGGAATGAGTGCTTTGGTTTTAACCCCATATATGCTGGGTTTAATGTAGGGGAACCAATAACAGGGCCGGTATCAGTAGGAACTCTCGCAAGGGTCACATCACTTAAGACGTTCTTCCCAAAAGGAAAGGAAAAGCCTCTCCCCTCAGCAATAAGTGAGATCCCTGAGTGACTCACTTCTGGTTGCTTATCTATAGAATCAGAGATTCTTCTTATCAGAGAAGCCTTTAGATGTCACCACCTCTGCCCCCATAAGAACATGCTAACTGAACTTCTCCACATTCTTTCCTTTCCCTTGTGTGTAGCCGACCCTCAGAGCCCCAAAGACTTTGGAAAAAAGTTCCAGAGCATCACTACGGAGCTTGCTAGAAAGAATCTTGAATCACAATGAGAATGTAGCCAAAGTTCCTACCAGTGGAAACCAAGGCATTATCTTTTGTACTATTTTTCTTCCTCATTGCCACTTTATCATCTACTCTGATATCTGAAGACTTCCCACAAGGCCCTGAGGACTGGATCAGGTACAGGATGGTCGTGTGGTAGCATCGCATATTTTAAAATCTTGGTTAGGTTATTCTTTTAAATGAGGGCCAACTTTAAATACGTTTCTGAATTGTACCCTATAACTGCAGTCATCCTGGTTTAAGCGGCCCAGAGGGAATATATTAAGCTGACTTGCATCCTCGACTAAGATACAACAGTTAGCTATGCATCAACTTTAAGAGACTTTGACCTATGAAAGTCCTAACTCAGCTCCTATATTTTGTGTCTCTCTTACCCTTTGGATTCCCTCTTGTCAGTCCTGACAGTGTTTCAGTGCTCTCATCCACTGCCTTTACTGGTTTCCATGGGGACACCTCACCTGGAGCTGACCTCTTTGCTCTCTAGACCAATGGTTTTCCAACCTGGATGTCCAGTAGAATCACCTAGGAAGTTTGTTTTCATTTCAATTCCAGGGCCGACTGCTGGTATTTTTTAAAAGATACCAGACAAGTCTATTGTGCAGCCAAAGTTGAGAATCATTGCTGTAGACACTGTTTTTCTTTTTTAAACTTTTAAAAGCTGTAGAACTCTGTTCAAGTGAACACTTAGGCAGAGACCCAAAGTGTAAAGGAAATTAGAGGAGAGTTTCTTTGGTTGATGAAGTGTGAGTGTGGAAAGAAACACACATCCCTAGGGGACTCCATGGGATTGTCTAAAAGCCTTCAAGAATACCTCCCCACTCCATCAAAATATACCTTCTCTGAAAGCCACTCCATCAAACCCAGAGGTCCACAAACTTTTTCTGTTAAGGGCCAGTGAGTAAATATTTTAGGCTTTGCAAGCCATATGATCTCTGTTGCAACTACTCAACTCTGTTGTTCTGTTGTTGAGCATGAAAGCAGCCACTGACAACAAACTGGTGAGCATGGCTGTGTTCTAATCAAACTTTATTTACAAAAGCAGACTGTGGACTGGATTTGACATGCCAACTACTGTTTGCTGACTCCTGTCTTAGAGCATTGCCTCCTTCTAAATGATTGATTGTTAATCTTACAAACTAAATATATTTATGTTTTACTACCATCCAAGGTACATCTGTTCTTGTTATGTGTGTGTTAACTGGAGCCCTCTGATAATAGCCCATAATGCCAAGAATTGGTTTACCCACATGGATTTTGGTAGAACCAAACCAAGGGACTAATTATTTGGTGGGAGGTGGAAGGTCTGTTCAATGGGCTAAACTGGGGTGAAAGTGACTCAATCAATAGTCACTTCTTCTGAATTGGAGTTTAAGGAGGGTGGAACTGAAGTCCTTCCAACCACCTGCAAGTCCCTGGCAGAAGGGCACTGATTTGGGAGAGTGGCAGCTATAATAATCTTGCCCCTTTGTTGAATAATCAGAATGTCATGTTGGGGTAAAAAACACCTTGCCAAAGTCTGTCATGTTGGCCTTTAAGAGTCTTGTGCTCAGGCTTCTCTCTCTGAAGGATCACATCCTCTCCAGCTCAGAACAAAGACTACACAGCAATGCCTGGCTCTGGTTTGTATTTCTCTTGGGTCACATTCAGGATCGACTCATCCGCCTCTGCTGACAGAACAGCACTCTGTTCTCTGGTCATGATGCTTCTGAGATGCCAGAGCTCACTTATTTAAGAGCGTTTTTGAAAAACCACATTCTTTTGATTATTTTCCTATTCAAATCTACTTGACACTTTTCTTTCTGACTCAAGAAACGCCTTAATTTTTTTCATCTATAGTGCCCTGTAAATCAGAAATGAAAATGCATGTTGGTAGTAGTTAAAAATATGAATGCTGAATTATTTAGGGAGAATTGTGCTGATATTTGCAATTTACTTTGAAATACAGCAAAAAAACTAGGATAGATTGATAGACAGAAGGATGGAGGGATCTGTGATAAAATAGAGTAAAATATTAATGATAGAATTTAGGTGGTAGGTATATGAATGTTCATTGTAATATTCTTTCAACGTTGCCATATAGTTGACATTTTCATAATAAAATGTTGAAAAAATAAACGGAATATTCAGAAAAAGAAATTTCCTCATGTGAATTATGTCAGTGCTTAATTCAAGACTCAAAAACTTGGACCAGCATAAGAGAAACTCTGCTTAAAGCAGTAATTATGAGGAATGCTACTACCAAGGAGCCTGATTAGATTCAAATATTTTATTCCATCATCGTGACTATGAAATCCTCTTAAACACCAAGTACTAAATCAAGTATTCTGGCATCAGCATAATTGATTCTTTTTTTTCCCTTTGGATCTCAGGTGGGCAGAATGGGATCCATCATAATAAACCTTGGTCACACTGTCATCATACTGTGGCCCACTTCTATTTATTTATTATTTAGTCATTTGTATTAAGCACCTGCAAACCCACCACTCAAAATAAAAGCCAGGACTTTGACAACCCACATCCAATGACATGGTCTCCCCAGCCCAGCCCAAATCACCCTGAATTCTGTGGCCATCACTCCCATGCTGTTATATATCTACATACATGTGTGTATGTGTGTATGTGTTCTTTGTATATCTATGTAGTCTTTCAAAAGTACATAATTTTAATTGTTTTTAACTTTATAAAAGGGTATATTCCTTTTGACTAGTCTTGTTTTTTTCTTCTTGTGTATTATATTTCAGAGATTTATCCATACTCTTGCAAAATTGCTATGGTTCATTTGTTTAATTCCTGTATAATATTCCATTATGTGACTCTACCCATTTATTTGCTGTCTTCAGTTACAAGCATTTATTCCAAGTTTTAGGATTATGAACGTTCTTATACATGTCCCCTGCTGTATGAGTGCAAGAATTTATCATGGCTGTATGCGTAGGGTAGAATTGCTAGGTTTTAGGGTATGCTAAGGCTCAACTTTAGGAGATAATGCCAAACTGTTTTTCAAAGTGGTTGTACCAATTTGTACTCCCCCCAGTAATATGGTTTCTATCCTTAGACAACATTCGATCCAGTGGAATATAAGAAAAACTAATAAAATGATTTCATATGACATATACATAAACAGGGTGAGGAATGGAATGGAGGCTTCAACATATGCCTTTTAGTGATGAGGAGAAAGTAGTAAGGGTATTCGTCTCCCCGTCTCAATTGGCATTCATTAGAGTTACATCTAGATAGATGTTTCTGTTTCTCTCCTTCTGCTCCTGTTTTCTCTGTTTTGAAATTGTTTGCATTATGCGATTCTCTTGGGTTCCTCTCCATCTCACAGGCTGTGGAAATGTTTTAACTTTTTATTCCTTGGCAAAACCAAAAGCCCCTCTCCTACAATAATTCTTTTCTTCTGCAAAAAAAGCATTAACCCCCATACACGTTTCCAGCAGTAGCTCGTCCTTCCCTCTCTGTCAATTTCCTTCTGCCCAATGAGCGGCCTTGTGTTTGGAGGTCAGAGGTGCCAAATTAATTTACTTGGTTATTCAGAATCCAGAGATTTCACTTGGGCCTCTGGGTCTGTTAAAAACACTCCCTTCAGGAAACAAATTGGTGATTCATTTTATAGCTAACCCAAGTACAGTCAGGCTGTTAGTACCGTATTTGTGTTCTGTCTGTCTAATATCTGGACAGCCAACCCGGAATATGGATGGATGGTCTTCAGCAGCACAACTGATAGGCTGGTGATCTCCCCCCACCTAACCCACCGCCCCCCCCCCCCCCCGAGCTTTCACACATTCACTCTGCATTATCAGTTCACCCAGACAGGGAAGAAATCTGCCACCTCTGCTGCAGGTGCGAGGGTCACCTCAGGTTTCCTGACAGCCTGGTATTCAGTCTGCTGCTCCTGCCCACCAGCGAGCCTTCCCACCACAGCGGCCTTATCAGATAGCGAGTTTCATTATGTGCTGTCCGCTGGGGACTCTACTAACAGCAATAAATTCATTCCACTGTGCTGGTCTCTGGACTATTAAAGCCTTTTAGTCCTGTTTCTCCTTTAACCTCCCATGAGCCAAATATTCACTCTGACAAAATGCTATTCATTACAAAGTTAAGATGACTTTGACTCTCTCTCCAACATAATACAATGAAGACGTTTGTCCAGGATTCATCTATAGCCTGATGGTATTAGGGATAAAAACATGCCAAGGCAGGCAGACTTCTTCCAAAATGGATGGAAATTACCTCTAGCTAGCTATGCCTTGCTTAGATAAAAAGTGGCTGAAAAAAAATGGTTTTCTGCTCATTTTTAATATCTTCACCAATATGTTGCTTAAGGGAGGATGATCAGGAAAAAAGAGAATAAAGTAGAAAAATGAAACATTACTGGAATATAAAAAAAGATCAAATCTCTTTCACTCCTTTTTTTTATCCACAAATATTTTCCCGTGCTCTTTTCCTCCATGCTGAGAGTTAGAAAATAGATGGAGGAACATGATAGAGTAAAAGACATCTCTGGGGCTGGGCACAACGTAGATCTTAGGAAGATCTTGCTTATGGATTGATTTGAGCAGAAATTATAGCTATGTTTGATTTATCATCCAAGTCAGCTACAGGTCCAAATTGTGCCTCTATCACATACCAGCATCTAGTAAATTTATTAAGCTCTGGAGGCCTCTTTCCTCATCCATAGGATGGGAGAAATAGTACCTCCATTTGGGTTGATCGTGAGGACTAAATGAAATAACGTATACAAATCTCCTAGCCCAGCACTTAACATACAGTAAGAAACTATGAATGTTTATTTCCTTTTCTTTATCCTCTCTCCTATGTAGAGAGCTAAAGAGACAGGCAGGAGAGGAGAAGAACAAGAACACAGAGCTAGATTGTTGTCAGGCTCAAAGAAAGCTTTGTCACACCTATTTGACTTTAGAGAATGTGATCTCTCTTCTGCCTACATTGAAGGAATTAAACAGAATAACCACAGAGAATCAGATGGCCGTGCTTGATGTAGAAATGAGGTTGCAGATATTCCAGATAAAAATAGTGACAGGAAAGCCTTTGTGGTCAGAAGATGGAGGATAGCATCCCACCAGACTGGGCTTATTCTAGTCTTAAGCGTAATCGATCATACTGTTCTGTGTCCTGGGCTTTATGGCTGTGTTTTGGGTACCAACTTCACCCCTAGTTTCATCTTAATCCTTCCCTTCATTTCCTTTCTCTTTCATTACCAGTTTTCCTTGTTTATTTTCTATGTCACTGTATGCTATGTACCTTTGTAAGCCTCCTTGTACTCCATCTAAATACTTTGTTGAGTAATTAAAACTTGGCTCTCTTGCTTTTCTCCCCATGGCTCTGCATGAGTCTTTTCCTTTGCATGCCTGATGGGAACACTGGAGGCTTGTCAGCTCTTACAGGGAAAGTCCCGCCTCAGGAACAAAGGGAGGCTCTGTTGCTTCCACAGCCATGGCCAGCTCCAACCCAGAATAAGGAGAGATTTGGGCTGAACTTTCCAGAACACTGGAAAAAGCCACCTATCTGCCAAGAACATAGAAGCCAAGTCACTCATCGTCTCACTTGTCTGTCCAATTAGAGACATTGCTTTATAAATAATTATTTTTCCAAAAATGTTCCCATCCACTCTCTTTTAAGTAGAGTAACTTCAAAATACCTGATATTGTCCACCTTGGGGAGTTCCTTGGGGAGTGTGAGGAATCCATCAGGGTACTAAAAACTCTTTTAATGCCTTCCTAGCCTCTGGAATTACTTTTGAAGGATACCATTAGAATGCTATGACTGGGGGCGAATGGGGTGGGGAATGAGGACAAATAAGAGTTTTTCCACTTAAACTTGTATATTTGTGCCTCAATATGTTCAAATAGCCCATCAATTATTAACGGACTGGGAAAATTTCCAAGCATCAAAACGTACAACACCAGAAGGCATTCACCAAAACAGGTTCTATTTATTGAACGTTGTTTACTATCTCTTGGCAGCTTTGTCTTTTTAGATGCTGTTTGGAAGTCTCCCTAATGGATACACTGTCAAGTGGGGAGATATCTGTTTGGATTTCTCAAATAAAAGACTGGCAGAAACCCAAAGGCAAATACGCTAACTTCAGATTCTTAGAGAGATCAAAGAAAGCTTTTCATCAGCGAACCCACCTATGTTGATTCCCTCCAATTTGCTGAATCCGTTCGGTACTAGGATTTAGTAGTAAGGATTAGACCTGCAATACTGTGGTACGATACCATAAAATTCAGAGCTGGAAATGTTGTGGGTGTGAACAGAAGAATAGATATTAGTAGAGAAGAAAATTCGTGGTACTTAATGGGAGTTGGTGTTGTCCATTCTTGGCAGCGTTGAAAATTTCTTTTTATCCTAAAATCCTTTGTTTTGTTATTCTAAAAGGTAGGGGTAGCTGAGAAAGAATGAGAAATATAGGCGATTTTACTCTGTATGTCAGAGAATGCTTTTTTAACCACATGCAAATATAAAGACCTGGCTTTCAAAAACACACACAACTGAGTAGTCTTTTGGGTATAAAATTGTGAACTTATTAAGTCTGTTCAGTCATTTCTTTTGGAGATGAGCATTTTGTTGAAGCCTCACTTTCAAAGGAATGAAGAATGAGATGACAGAATAAAGAAAAGGGATTGGGAAAAACCGATCCACTAAGATCTCATGAGTAACTGGACATGGCCCTGACTTTGCAATGCAGTCTCAGAGGTGGCCACAAATCTTGGTGTGTTAAGGATTACAGAGCAAAGCATCCATTCCAATGAAACACACGGGCACTCGCACAGGACGCAGAAATTTAATGCATGCCCGAGTCTATATGGGGGCTGCTTCGGTGGCTGTTTCTACCAAAGTAATTGAGAAGCACAGATGTCTACTCCTATCTCAAGCTAGAGGCATGTGGAGTCTTGGGTACCTTATGTGCAGGTACAGATTCTTGGGGGGTGCTTGGGGGGAGTATCCACCAGCATCTTTTGCATTTGCTCACCACCCACGTAGAACTCCTGGAACACTGGATACCACATGGTACAGGTAACAGTGCTAGCCAAGCAATCAGATGGCTTTTTCTACATTAACCATTTTCCTGGAAAGACAAATGAAAGCCTATGGAGGCAAAAGTACTTGCCTAAAATCACCCAAAGCAAGGCAGTGGCTGGAAATTCACTAAAACTGTGAATTACAGATTTCAGGCCCATGGTTAAGCTTTCAAAAGGCGCTGTCTCTCTCTCTAGAGGAGTACCTTAGGGTGAATAATCCCATAATGTAGGATCAACAAAATCCAAACTATTTTTATTCTAACATATAGAGGTATTTATGGAAAATATTTCCAGGGGTTTTTTTAGAGGCAAGAAAAACACATGAAAGCATCTTAAATTATTTAAAAGAAAATTATTTCACAAATCCAGAGTATAATTATTGTTTTGTTACATGATTTTATCACTTGCATTTCCAAAAAACATATTCTACCTAACATCAAATGTACTTGAAAGAGACATGGACTCTAGCTCTGACTAGCACAGTTGAGGGATTAGGTTCTATCTTCCTTTGGTGACAATTCAAAAGGAATTCACCATATCTTTGCAATGTTGTCTGATGATGTATAGTCCAAAAATAACTATTGTAATTTACTTGATTAAAAGCAATCACATTCTATAACAACGCTCAGAGACACTTGCTCTATGCCATCCCTAACAGGGAAGGCCAAAACAAAGAAAAATACCTCTGTTAGAACCATCACTCTCTCCTGCTTTATGCCTTATCACAGGAAAGCAGTGCCATTTTCCCCTGCACATTAGACCTAAGAAAGACTTACGTGTTTCCTTTACACTTCCCCTGAGGAGAAAATTTCACAAGAAACGGAGTTACATCAACCCAAAGCAATTTGTGTCCCTAAAATATTCAGGAATGCCCAGCCTGCAGAACCATCATTAGCATTCAGTTGCACACTTTGTTCCTAACAAGCACTCCTTGGCCCTGCAAAAGGTAATCATTGTCGTTCTTCTTCACTCCCTTTAAATTGATGTGTCCCTGGCTACAGAGGACTGCCAGCTTACCAGCCCTACATTCTAGCCTCATAATTGTACTAAACTATAGCCTTATGAGCCTCCTTCAGCAACCACTTACAAAAAAATTATGATCCTCTCCAAATCCTGGAGTTTGGAAAATAGGCAGTGAGGGACACAGACGCCTAGACCGAGAGGTTGATTTCTATATCCCGTAAGTAAGGAGACAGAGCATTCTACCCTTTGCTGAGGATTAACGGATATTTACAAAGCACTCTTAGGTGACATTATTCTGAATGATATGAATGAAAGAAAATACATAAACCCACACTCTTCCCTTGAGTTTGCTAACCTTGATTGATTTTAATCCGTTGCCTGTTTTTCCTGATTCTAGTTCAGAATGTGTTTAATGATGACAATAGTAAGGTGTAATCTGAAGTAAAGAAAATACAAATCTTCTGGAGATTTGAGAGATCGAGTCAATGCCATAGATTTGAAGCAGCAGCTCTAAACATTATGAAGGAACCAACATTTTTGAGCAATACTCTATGCCAGGCTCTATGCTAGTACTCTACATTTACTATCTTATTTAATAGTCACTACAACCTGCTGAAATGAATTTTATCTCCCTTAATTACAGGGAAGAATTTGAGGTTCATAGATGCTAAGACAATTGCCCAAGATCACACAGCTAGAAGGTATTGGAGCCAGATGCCAAACCAATAGCCCAGAGCACATCCTTTCCATGACTTGACGCAACTCTTATATGAGGAATCATTGTGCCCTCCCTTCTGCTAAAACCATGCTCTGGTGGGAGTAGGAGGTTGAGTCTGGCTGTAAAGCAGGTTAGGAGTCCAGGTAGTAAGATCTAAATCTATTGGTGCTGGGATCCACATACTTGACTAAGCTCCTAAAATGTTGACCCAACAGGACAAAATCCAAGAAATGGCAGGGTAATGTACTTCCCTCTGGGGCCTTAGGAAAACCACATGCAGAAGAAACATTCATGGTTACAGTCAAAGCCCATTACAGATTCCGGGAACAATTACAGGCATTACAAGATATGTTGAGCAGGAGGAATAGCCATTCACTGGATCAGACTGTGCTCATAGGAGAAAGCTGGTTGGTGAGAAAAGCTGAGAGGGAGCTTTTGAGTCCAAAGTCAGAGCAGAGATGCACTCTGGTCGGAGCCAGTGGTCAGCTGTTCTGGTAACAGTCACTTTTTTTTTTTCAGTTCATAATAGTTTACATCATTGTGAAATTTCACTTGTACATTATTTCTTGTCTGTCACCACATAAGTGCTCCCCTTCACCCCCCTGTGCCCACCCCTCACCCCCCTTCCCCTGGTAACCACTGAACTGTTGTCTTTGTCCATGTGCTTGTTTATATTCCACACATGAGTGAAATCATCTGATGCTTGTCTTTCCAAGTCTGGCTTATTTCACTAAGCATAATTCCCTCCACATTTTTCCATGCTGTTGCAAATGGGATGAATTTATCTTTTTTTCTGGCTGGTAGTATTCCATTATATATATACACCACATCATCTTTATCCAATCATCAGTCGATGGGCACTTGGATTGTTTCCATGTCTTGGCTGTTGTGAATAGTGCGAGCAGTCATTTTTTGAAGTGATAGCTTCAAACCCTGGCCTTACCTGATATTACTTTCTTTTTTTTTTTAATTTAATTTAATTTTTATTTTTTGTCATGGAAGATTGGCCCTGAGCTAACATCTGTTGCCTATCTTCCTCTTTTTGCCTGAGGTAGATTACCCCTGAGTTAACATCTGTGCTAATCTTCCTCTGTTTTTTGCATGTGGGATGCTGCCACAGTCCAGCTTCATGAGTGGTGTATAGGTCTACACCACGGATCTGAACCTGCAAACCCTGCGCGACCGACACAGAGCGTTGGTGTTAACTTCTACATTACCGGGCCAGCCCCCCATGACCTTACTTTTAAATGCATTTCATCCTAGTAGGCTGAGAAGCCGTATGGGTTCTCCCGGGGATCTGGCCAGTGCGTGGTGAATCTAGAGAAGGCTGTGTAGGGAAGTCTGAATGTTAGTTTAAACCTTGTGTCCCCAGGGTTAAGCCCTGTGTAGAGATCAGAGGAGGGACTCAATAAATATTTGTGGAAGGCAGAAAGGAAAAGAAGGAGTGAATAGGCTAAGGTTCTAGTACTTTCAACAAACCATTCAAAACAAGTCTAGGGTCCGGGGTTGTGTGTCAGGAAAGGACAGAAAAAGCCATGGTCGAACTCCCAGATGTGGTATGGCGAACATCAGAAAAGAGGTTCTGACTGAAGGCTCAGTCACTAGGAGATGTGGATTGAGGGACTGTTCAGTCACAAAGAAGGGCTGGGTGCAAGATGTGGAAGCCAGTCATTGGAAAGTGCGGAGAGGAGAAGCGATACATCCTGCCTCTGAGGAACTGGAAAATTAATTAGGACCTTAATCACCAAGACATGTGAAGGAGGAGAGATGAAGGCACCAAGGATATAGAGGCATTGAGGACTAATAACCTAAAGCCCTGACTAGGATATTCCCCTACCCAGGGGCATTGTTAGTCCTGGGATAAAGCTGCACCTGTAGGAGTTTCTGTACTCTTCACAGAGAATGTTTGGGGTTGGGAAGACATGGAAATCTAACAAATTATTGCACATCTTTCTGGTGACTGCTTACCAGTTTATTCATTCTGCCCTCTGGATAGCTGAGGAGATAGAGCAAGTCCTCCTAGGTTTGGTAAAAGATCTGCCTCTCCAGTTCATTTT
This sequence comes from Equus caballus, assembly GCF_041296265.1. Lineage (NCBI taxonomy): Eukaryota > Metazoa > Chordata > Mammalia > Perissodactyla > Equidae > Equus > Equus caballus. Next base: position 32,843,738 of record NC_091710.1, on the reverse strand, counting down.
TTTTAAAGAGAAGGACAAGGGACATTGATGAACCATTGCATAGAGAAATAAGGTGGTGGGGCAGTTTATCCATAAGCACAATTCTTTTAGGAAAATGTGATAGAAGGAAGCAGGATGACCCTGAAGGGAGCGACATGATGTTCCACTTCAACAATGCCTATCCATCCCATCCCTGGCTGTATACTCCTGCGCCCAGGATGGGGGTATCTGCCCCTTCTTAGCATCCTCTGCTATTGCCATCACAGTATACCTTGTACATTCTTTACAATTGTCAGATTATTTTATTTTTATCTCTACAAACTATAAACTCCAAGAGAATAGGTACCATGTCTACTTTTTCATCTTCGTATTCCCGGAACCCAGGTCTGTCCCTGCAATGCTCAATAAAAGACATTTGGATGAACGAATGAATATCAAGACTTCCTCTCCAATTTCAACTATAGGGAAGAAAGAGAAAATTTTAAAGACGAGATACAGGGCTGGTGTTGCTTTTAAGTTTCTCCTTAGAAGGCTCCTGAGGGCTGCAGTGTAGCAACTTATAATCTCTCTTAACACAGAGCTTGGGGCTGGAAGTCCAAAAATTACAAGAAAAGAATAGATGACAAGATGTGTGCCATAACTTAACAGTAATTTCTAGGTCACTTGCAAATGGTTGCCGTTAATAATTACAAGCTTTTATTGGGCCCTTTCTATTTTCAGAGTGCTTTCCGATCGTGAATTTGTTATTTCTCACAACATCGCTATGAGGTAGACCATCATTATTATCGCATTACAGATGCACTAAGGATGTCAAGTTGGATTTAATTGATCCAGGAATGTAGCTATTCTTAGCAGTTCATTTGCCCCTCTGCTTTCTGGTCTTAAAAATCTACTGATGCTGCCTAGAGGGTGATACTGCTAAAGTGAAATTTAGAAAGAAACATTGCAGACAACCACAGAGAATTGCAGGAGCAGAGTAGGTACTAAATTTCTGAAAGGTAAGAGGTGTCAGAGAGAAGTTTTGGTGTATTCTAGAAGTGCGTGCATTAGCTTCCAACCATTTTCTGAAAAACTACTTTCCTACTAAGGTTACTGCCACCTTGAAAATACAAAATTAGTTTAACATGCAGAGGTTTGAAAGCAGTTTATACAATTTGGCCTCACAGTGTTGAGCCAGGTTTCCCTTCAGTGATATATCTGAATCCCAGGTCCAAATTATAATGTTCACGTGGAAGGTGCATGTGATTAGATGTTCACTCCAAGGACTAAAACAAATATGATCACATGCTGGACATAGTATTGCCCAAGAAGGCTGGTGAATCTGGGAGCAGCACGTGAATCATTGGAACACTGTGTCTCTACATGCCAGGAGAGTGTTTCAGCTGCCTGTCTATGGGATGTTTTTGCTTCTTCTCTCCATCGTCTAGCTTTCCATTTGTCCACCTGTGGAGCCTTCTCAACAAGCACCAAGATTGTTCTTGTTGTGGGTTGAATTGTGTCACTTTAAAAACGTATGTTGGAATCCTAACTCCTAGTACCTCAGAATGCATCCTTATTTGGAAACAGGGTCTTTGCAGAGGGAATCAAGTTAAATGAAGTCATTAGGGTAAGTCTTAATCCAGTGTGACTGTGTCCTTACAAAAAGGGGAAATTCGAATACAGAGACAGACATGTGAAGAAGGAAGACGGCTGTGTGAAGACAGAAGATCGGAGTGATGCACCTACAAGCCAAAGAACACCAAAGATTGCCTGTGGACCACCAGAAGCCAGGAAAAGGCAAGGAAGGGCCCTTCCCCTATAGGTTTCAAAGGTGCACAGTCTTGCTGAAGCCTTGATTTCATACTTGCAGTCTCTAGAACTTGGAACAATAAATCTCCATTTCTCTAAGCCACGCAGTTTGTGGTACTTTGTCATGGCAAGCTTAGGAAACTAGTTAATACAGTCCTAGTAATAGATCAACCTCAAAGGGAGATGAAAAATGGCATATTATCCAAGGCCACTATCTTGTATTCAGTTCTCCCTTGTGCTAAGTCACTTCCTACTATATAATAATTTGGGTGTGTGGAAAATGATCTCCATCATCCAGACCACTGGGCAACATTTTTAGTTGTTACATTAACAATTGTAATTATGGCCACAGCTCTACACCATAGAAGCTACCCTCCAAAAAAAGAAGATTTTCATATCAACAAATTATAGCCCTAGTTTCTTACGGGACCATCATTTGAAAGTACAAGCTTTCGGTCACACAAAAGACAAGGGGGAAAAAAGGTGAATAGTATGATGCAACCTGTCACCACTATAGAGAAAGTGTTTTAATGCATATCTTGCTAGTATCTGCTGCAAGCAATTTTTTGAAATACAGTAGATTAAATCCAAATAATGTAGAAGAAAAGAAATAACAAAGAGGAGAAATTAAGGAAATAGAAAATATAAAACAAAGAAAATTAACAACATCAAAAGTTGGTTCTTTGAAAAGACATTTAAAGGTGATAGATACTTAGCACAACTGGTAAGGAAAAAAGGTAAGACACAAATTGTGAATATTGGAAATAAAAAAGAGACATCACTATGGATCAAACATGTTAAAAAGTTGATAAGATACTATGGGCAACATTATGTCACTAAATTGAAAATTGAGACAAAATGTACACATCCAAAGAAAAACACAATTTAATAAACTGACAGAAAAATAAATTTAAAATTTCAAACATGTATCTATTAAAGAAATTGAACCTGCAGTTTAAAACTCTCTCACAAAGAAACCACCAGTGCTAGATGGCCTTGTTAGTAAATTCATCCAAACATATTTAAAGATGGAATGTTACGTTAACACTAGTCTTAACAAACTCTTGTAGAATATAAGAGAAGAAACACTTCCCAACTTGTTTTATGAGGCCAGCATAACCTAACAATGACATCACCAGAAAGGAAAATTACAGGAGGATATCCCTCATGAGCACAGATGCTAAAATCCTAAACAATATGTTGGCCAAGACATCTTCACAGAAGACTATAAAGCATTTTTACAAGAATTAAAGCCGTCCTAAATAAGTGAATAAACTATATCACCAATCGGAAAATTTGGTATTATAAAAGTATAAATTCTCTCACAAATAGATATATAGATTCAATGAAACAGCAATCAAAATCCCAGAAGGTATATTTTTGTGAAAATTGACAGATTGATGCTAAAGTCTATAAGAAAATGCAAATAACATAGAATAGCCAAGATAACGTTGAAGAACAAACCAAGACTTACCATAAAGCTGCAGTAATGAAGATAATGTGATATTGGCTCAAGGCTAGACAAATAGACTGAAGGAACTGAGTAGAGAATCCAGGAACAGACTCACAACAAATACAGCTACTTGACTTATGACAAAGGTGACATTGCAGTGCCATGAGGGAAATGACGGACTTTTCAATAAATTGAGTCAATTGGATATCCATATGGAAAAACCATAGTATGATTCCTGCCTCACATCATATAAAAATATCAAGCCTGGAAGATTTCATATTTAAATGTAAAAGGCAAAACAATAATGTGTCTAGATGGGGGAATATCTTCATAAACTTGGAGCAAGCAGATTTCTCAACAGGACACAAAAAACACTGACCATAAAGGGGAAAAAGAAACATATTGGACTTCATTAAAATTAAGAACTTGTGTCCATTAAAAGATGACATTGAGAGTGAAAAGGCAAGAACAGACGAGATAAATACCCACGTGTGTAAAATTTCCTATATCTAGGATATATAACTCCTAATATATAAATAACTCCTAAAATCAATAGAAAATAAATGAGTAAAGGACTTGAATAAATACTTCAGAAAAGAAAAAATCTCAATGGCTAATAAACATACAAAAGTTTCTCAACATCAATAGTCACTAGGGAACACAAATTAAAACCACAATGAGAATCATTACACATCCACCAAAATGGTGATTATGCAAAAGAACTACAATACCAAACGTTGGAGAAGATGTAGAGGAACACTCATTCATTGCTCCTGGGAATAAAAATTGGCACAATCACTTTAGTAAACTGGGAGTATCTATGCAAACTAAGGAGATGCATACCCTATGGCCCAGTAATTTTACTCCTATGTATAGATCCAACAGTAATGCAAACATGCAGTTACCAAAACACATATATGAAAATATTCATAGCAGCACTAATCCTAATAGCCAAAATATGAAAACAACCTAATGTCCATCAAAATGAAATGGATAAATTGGAAAGCAATACAGCAAAGAGAATAAACCAGCTATTGTTACACACTCTAACACAGATAAACCTCACAAATATGTTGAGCAAAAGAAGCTAGAAGCAAAAGAGTACATACTGTATGATTCCATTTCATTTTAACTCCATAGAGCTGAAAACAGCAAAAACTAACAGCGGGTGATAGATGGCAGGGGGCAGGGAGTGAGTGGAGAGACCCATGGGGTCCTGGTGATGGCCTATTTCTTGATTTGGGTGATAGTCACATCAGTATGTTCCTTCTGAAAATGAACCAAGCTATACACTTAAGGTTTGTGCGTTTATTAGCCTGTATATTTCAATACAAAGTTTACTTGAAAACTGTATATCTTATGGATAGCGAGTCTTACAAAACTACAAAACTTTAAAATCTGATGGATTCTTAGATTTGGGGGTCAAATGGGGATGACTGAGTGACCCTGGATAGGGAGGTGGCTAGAAATGCGGCTGGGAAGATAAATTCAGGCTACACTGTGATGTTCTCTCAACGCAATGCCAAGGACTTGAGAATTTATTCAGTAGATCATGAGAGTTCCTTGTGATTGAGTGAGACGATATGACCATATTCACATTTATAGGTAAAAACGTATAGCAATAATGAAATAAGTTGAAAATGGAGAGAGAAGACACAGGAAGACTAGTTAAGATGTCAAAAGAAAGAGAAAAAAATGAAAGCCCGAGATGGTAAAGAATTAAAACCTATTTTCCCTGTGCCCATTCATGTCTGCCCTTCATCTGGAGCTGCTGAGTAAACAAGTCTAAAACTTGGTCACTAAAAGGAAAACTGGTGGTGCCTGGGAATTTGCTGTCTAGCCATCCCAGGAGCATCTTCATAGTTGGTAGCTGGTGGGAGAGGGGCAAGTCCTTGGCTGTCAAACCATTTTTACTCTGACAAGTTCTTGGGTGCTAGCTCTTGTCATGCTTCATATCTCAGGGCACATTCAAGCATGGAATTTCTTGTGAAGTTAAAAGAAAAATTTATGTTATCTGTTGAAAAATCACAGGACAGAAACTGCAAGCAGCACAAACCCGAGGACTACAAAAGTGGATCAACGTATTTTGACACTAACTGCTTTACTTGGGTAATATATTCTGATGTTAAGATAGATTGGAAATACTAACCAGGAAAAACTAAACAAGAAAAAAGCATAAGGAACTCTTTAGCTTGTTTATGGCTTTATCTCTAACAAGAATGCTTGCTCCTCCAGCCTTGTGGACACGAGAAATCCCCACTGGTTTATGAACAAGGTATGCATGCAAAAAAGATCCAGCAAAGAGATGAGAAAACCTTCCCCTTCTTTTTATTTTGTGAATCTCCTAGTGAATCATCAAATCTGGGGGTAGTCTTGTATATGAGACGGGAGTATATGCAGAAAATAGTTAACGTAGAGGGCTTGAACTGCTATCCTTGGAAAGACCTGTTGCAAGATTGGCCTTTGGCTGGCGTCTGGGAATTTAGATTTCAGGAGTGTTCCCACCATTAAATGATCAGAGTGGCTCACTGTCCCTAAATTGTTTATACAAATGATATGGTTTTTGCTTGTATTAGTCAGAGTTCTCCAGAGAAACAGAATCAATAGGATGTGTGTATGTATACATACGGAGAGAGAGAGAACAGAGAGATTTATTTTAAGGAATTGGCTCACACAATTGTGGAGGCTGGCAAGTCCAAAATCTGCAGGGTGGGCCAGAAGGCTAGACGCAGCAAGAGCCAATGTTGCAATTCAAGTCCAAAGGTAATCTGCTGGCAGAATTCCTTCTTGCTTGGGAGGGATCAGTCTTTGTTCTGCTCAAGCCTTCAACTGATTGGACAAGGGCTATCCACATTATGAGGGGCAATCTACTTCATTCAAAGTCGGCCAATATCTAGTAAATCTCCTTCAAAAACTCCCTCACAGAAACATCCAGAATAACGTTTGACCAAATGTTGGCACTTTGTCCCAGTCAAGTTGACAAATAAAATAAACCACCACAATGCTGAACACCTGCTTTCCTTCTGGGAGTCTGGACATATGGTACATGCCAGGCAGAGGTTGCCTCTGTGATCAGCTCCCAATAAAATTCTTGGCCACCGACCCTCTAATGAGCTTCCCTGGTGGAAAACATTTCACAAGTGTTGTCACAATTTGTTGGTGGAGAAATTAAGCACATCCTGTGCAACTCCACTGGGAGAGGACTCTTGGAAGCTTGTATCTGGTTTCCCCCGGATTTCACCCAATGCACCTTTCCCCTTTGCTGATTGAGCTTTGCATCCTTTTCCTTTAATAAGTCATAGTTTTGAGTATGACCAGATATTGAGTCCTGTGAAGCTTCCTAGTGAATCTTCAAACATGGGGGTGAGCTTGGGGACCTTCAACACAGGATATTACAAGTACCCATATTATTCCCTTTTTCCCTTGAAATATGCGGAGAGGCATAATACAAGAAACCACGTATTGTCTCAAAAGGACATTATAATGAATAACAAAAATAGTTTAAAGGGAACTAGTGATTATATAGTACTTTAGAAATATGAAGTGCTACATAAATGCTAAGTAACCATGAGACAAATTATACTTTTTCATGAATTCCAAAGGACATTTCCACAGATTTTTTTTTTGTAAGAAAACAAATTTAATTATGTGTGCCCAGGAAGAACTGTTGTAAACCTTTTAAATGGATCTAGAATATCTTTAGTGAGAAGGATACGTACAGAGATTCATTAACTGAAGGGAAAAATGTTTGGGGACTACTGAATAAAATTTCAGGCCTAATAGGTTTTGAAATCAGTTTATTAGAATTATAAGGAAATATTTCATGTATAATGATCTCTGTGTTTTGCTTAATAATCATGATAATTAACTTCTCAAATTCAATAAAAGTGTAGGAAATTTATCTACGGTCAGTACTTGACAAATAAATCGTGGTAATTACATATTCACGTGGCCAATGAGAATTCTTCTAACCCAATCTAATAAGCAAGAGTTCTTTAAGATAACTATTCTTGTTTAAAATGTCACATTTATAAAATGACTCCTACTGGTCAGGGATTTTGAGGCTCCGTGACGATATATAAACCAAAGTTTCCTAAATCTTCAGGTCAGTATTAACATCCTTTCAGATCCAGCTTTAGTAAGAGACATATTCTCAGGGCATTATAACACATCCAGATACAATCTCTGGGGGTTTGAAGGTGTTGGGTGACATAGTACAGGGATTTTTCCATTTCAGGGCTGTCTTGACTTTCCACTGTTGCTGCATGGGGAACACGGTAATATATCAAAATCCCAGAATAGCCATAGAAGATGAATTATCAAAAGCCTGATACCTAAGACATGATGTAAACCACACACCAAGCAAATATTATCCAACTTTTGTATCACAAACAAGGCTGACATTCAATCACTTGACATATATCATCTACAGCAGTGACTCAAAGTGTGGTTCTCAGATCTTCATCGCCTGGGAACTTTCTAAGAACGCAAATTATCCAACAACAAAGCAACCAACCCAATTCAAAAATGAGCAAAGGACTTGAATAGACATTCCTCCAAAAAATGTATATACAAATGGCCACAAGCACGTGAAAAGATATTCAACGTCACCAGCTGTAGTGTAAGTGCCTGACATTAAGCTTTCCAACTGCCAAGGCATCCATTTCAAAGACATCCATCTCAAGTAAGCAGATTGCCAGCTGTATGACACTGACTACTGGCAAACCAATTAGATAAGGAGCTAGGTGGCCCCCACCCATCAAGTTCCCCTTTAGAGAGCACTAGGCAACCTAGATAATTGACAGCTTGAGTGACCCCGCTTCTCCCTTCCCCAGCCCTGATTCCCACTCTTTTGTTTTAAATTAGCCAATAAAGAGGGAACTTGAGAAACCCTAGACAGCTCACTCCCAGACCCTAATAAAGGCAGAGCCCCAGATCTGAGCTCTCTCCCTACCTGTAACCTTGTATTATGGCCCTTGGGGGTGCCAGGTACACTCCAGGTCTTGTGAGTAATAAATATTGTTCCTCAAAGTTGCCTGATGGTTTTTGCTGAAGTGTGTCCTGCAATCATAAGAATCACAATAACTGGCTCAGCTATAAATGGGAGCCCTAGTGGGGGAAATGTCTGTGGAGCTTGGAATGAGTGCTGTATGCCCAGGCGAGTGCCTCAGGCATTTCTAGCCTACAGCACTATCGTCAAAAGGCTTGGGACCCATGGAACACTAGCCATTAGGAAAATTCAAATCAAAACTACAATTAGATACCACTTCACACCCATTAGAATGGAAATTATTATTTTTTTTAAAAAGCAGAAAATAGCAAATATTGGAGAGGATATTGAGAAACCAGAAGTCAGTTGATTGCTGATGGGAATGTAAAATGTGGCAGCCACTGTGGAAAATGATATGGCAGTTCCTCAAAAAGTTAAACAAAATTACCATATGAGCCAGAAATTCCACCTCTATGTATATAGCCAAAACAATTAAAAGCAGGAATTCAAACAGATACCTGTACACTAATGTTCATAACAGGATTACTCACAACAGCCAAAAGGTAGAAACAACCCAAAATTCCATCAGCAGATGAGGGGATATACCAAAATGTGGTATATACCTAAGTGGAATATTATTCAGCCTTAAAAAAGAATGAAATTCTGACACATGAATGAACCTTGAACATATGCTAAATGAAATAAGTGAGACATTAAAAGACAAATACTGTATAACTCCACTTATAAAAGGTACTTAGAACAGGCAAATTCATAGAGACAGAAAATAGAGGTTACCAGGGCCTGGGGGGGTGAGGGGTGGGGAGTTATTGTTTAATGAGTACAGAGTTTCTGCTAGGGATGGTGAAAGGGTTTGGAAATCAATAATGGTGATGGTTGCATAACATTATGAATGTATTTAATGCCATCTAATTGTATGCTTAAAATGAGTAAAATGGTAAATTTTGTTATATATATTTTACCACAATAAAATAATTAAGTATGGGGCCATCCCGGTGGCCTAGTGGGTAAGTTTGGTGCACTCCACTTCAGTAGCCCAGGTTCGTGAGTTCAGTTCCTGGCCACGGACCTACACCCCTTGTTAGCCATGCTGTGGCAGTGACCCACATACAAAATAGAGGAATATTGGCCACAGATGCTAGCTCAGGGCAAATCTACCTCAAGCAGAAAGAGGAAGATGGGCAATAGATGTTAGCTCAGGGCATATCTCCCTCAGCACACTCACACACACACACAAAATTAAGTTTAAAACAAAAGCAAATTCTTGGGCCTTACCGCAGATCTACTGAATCAGAAAACTCTGGAGCTGGGGCACAGCCATCTGTGCTCTAATAAGCCCTCCAGGTGATTCTGATGCTTCTAGAGTTTGAGAATCATTGATTCAAAGAGATCTGAAGTTTACATCAAAGTTAGAAAATGGAGGCAAGATAAAATCTCTACCAAGAAATACAGACTGCGCCCTTATTGCTAATAGCTAGCTGTGCTTGTGAAATACAAAGACCCAGCCAACATTGTACATATATGGGGGAGGAGGTGGTAAAGGAAATTTCCCCTAGGTAAGTTTTGTTTCATTTCAAATAACCAAAAGATACCACTGTGGAGAATGGTACTGTTAATGCGATTTCTTTAAAGCCAAGGATCAAAATATGTGCCCATAAAATGTCTGACAAACTCCCCACCATGACGAAGGCTTGTCTGATAAAGATGTCAGCCACCTTTATAAGTGGTTTTTTGAAGATGCTCAAATAAACTCATACGTTTTATCAAGTAAAATTTACTCTAGGTCTTTCAGATGAAGGGAATTTAATATAAGGAATCAAGTGCAAAGATTCTGGAAGGGCAGAGAAAATAAGCAGGGCATAATAAAGCACCCCAGACATTAGGAACATCAGGAAGTCATTTACCTCTCCTGGGACTGGGGGTTCAATAGGAGGAGGTGATATTGCCAAAGCCCAGAAGCCTGAGCTGTCTGTCGGGAGGTGCCTAGGGGGATCTACCTCCAGTTAAGAAGGGCCTGTCTGGAAGGTGACAGAGTCATGGAGGCCACCGCCCAGAGATGCCACAGGAAGCTGAAAGTGGTGAAGAATTATCCTGGTTCTCTCTTCCTCCTTCCCTCCTATAAGTGTCTCCAATTGACTGAGCCCACTAGGGAGCCAAGGAGCAAGGGAGCCTGGGAAATATCCCACGTGGTGCAGTGCAGAGCAAAGGAAGTAGCTGATCTGAGATCAAACTGACAGTTGATGGGCAAACATGGCACCAAAAAGGAAGATGCACCTCTTTCTACTGGAAAGAATACCATACTCAGAACCAAAGCATTTGAATTTGGGGCCAGCTCTATTATATATGATTTGAAAAAACTTGACAAGTCAGCTCACCTTCTTCAGCCTCAGGTTCTTTTCTGCAAATTAGGAGTAGCTAAATGATCAACCTCTCAGAGTTGTTGTAATTATCAAGCGGAAGAATGCATGTGCACATGCTTGTCAACTGTGAACCATCACATGAATACAGCAGCATGATTGCTAAAAGTAGAGCCAACGATCTGAAGCAGCTTTCATCCACTCTGAGAAAGTGGAATTAAGGCACCGCTATCAACCTTCCAAGAAGAACCAGAATGCCTCTCCACTCCTCTCCATTCCAACATCACTCCATCCCGAGTCAAAATTTGAATTTTGGAAAGCCAAGCTGGTTCAACAGTGGAGTAACTCGGAGCATGAAACATTCTTCAATTCTGTCTTCAATGAAGCATTGGATTGAGATGTTGGGAGTTAGTTTCTGGACTGGTATCCTAGTGCTTGGGCTCAAGACGTGGACCACTGCTGTATGAGATAACAGATAACTGTTTTCTCAGCTATAAAATTAGGAGTCTGGGCAACATTGTGTCTAAAATTACTTCCAGTTCTAACATTCCATTGTCTTTCCAATGAATATTATAATTTCTATTTTATTTAGAAACACTGTACCATGACGGGAACAAAGCCACAAAGACTGTAAAATAAAGACCCTTATGATATTTGCCTCTTGCTGCGCTAATGACTACTTTTGAGAATATTAGTATGGAAATATGTCAAGAGGGAAGATAGCTGACATAGTTTCTGTAAACATCCTCATATATCTTCCCATTTTATTTTCCAAATTGAATAATTATACTCAAGTAGGCCCATCAGCAGCTGGTGACCCCCAATCGGGGACAATTTTTGTAGAACTACCAGGGCTTGGCTGGAGCAGGCTTAGTGATTTCAGCAAGGCCACACAGCTGGAGACATTCAAGACAAACAGACCAGGCCTTTTCAACATCAAAAGACAGTGGAGTCCAATCTTAAGGGTATTTACGAGTTCTCTCACTCTTCCAGCAGGCAGCAGCAGGCAGGAAGAATTGATTCTTTAACAGGCATAAGTAACACTGGGAGTTCTAGAGAATATTTAGAGAGGAAAAACCTAGGAAAAGTCTGACTTCTTAATCATTTGGCAACTGAAAGGTATAAATGTGGGTATAAATATGTGACCATATTTCATTGTCACAGATGGGGAAGGCCAAGATTCTTGTGTTACAAAGGGAAATAATAGCGAGATGTGGTTGTCAGTAAGCTTTTTTTTTTTCAAACTATCCTCTTAGACGCAATTGTTTCCTCTGGCACTTACTTGGAATAAGTCATAATAGGAAAAGAGTCTATGCAGCTGATTCAGTAATATCTGAATATCTCTGGCAATCGAGAAGCCAGGCATTATAAAGAAAGTAAAATAGCAAATAATACAGGGAGAACACAGACTTCTGAGCCAGATGAACTGAGGGTGGTCGGCTATATAAAGGGGTTCCAAAGAGACTCTATAGGCTGCGTTTGTTAAGGAAACTTGGAGAAGCACTGTAGTAGGTACTTGATAAATGGATGCTACTGATATCATTATTATATAATTGCACTGTACTTCTGAAAAAAGTTCTTTCAGTACCCTGAGTATTCTCAATAGCTACCAAGAGCCACTGGGTTTCCTATCTTAATCCACATCTCTGTCACTTTGGAGTGTCCTCCTCCTCTAACAATGGCCACCCTTGGTGGCTGATCTCTTCCCCCACCTCTCTAAGCCTGAATAGTGACGATTATAAGTTTCCAATGTTAATCAAGCCTTAAGATACTAAGTCAGCCAAATCAATAAAAGCGTTGTATAATTAAAGTTGAGCAGCTTTTTTTGTGCTTGAGAAAAGCTATAATGATGCTCTCGCTCTTTATAAAGGACTGGCTGAAGTCTAAAGATTTTCAATTAGTTCAAATTTCCAAAGAGATTTGTTTTTCACAGGGCCAAAAGAAAAACGATAAAAAGAATTTCAGAGTACTGTATTGGCGAGAATTGTAAAGATAATCACCCACATTAGTCACATTTTATCCATTTTATTTCTCTGCTTTTTTCTGAAAAACTAGAAAGAGAATCCAATAAAAAATTCTGTGATAATGGAACAGATCCCTTTATGAAGTGTAAGTACACTTGCAATATAAATCCAAATGACAATACTGTAACTGTCAGCTGATGTTCAAATATTCTGTCCAAGTTAGGTGCTGAGATGAAACCCCATGAAGACATGGATCCCTAGTGTTCATAAGAACTTCCCCTTGGGTGCCCTTTGTTGGCATGGAGCTCTCCCAAGGGTGATTGTGGTAGGATCCTGGGCACCCTGCTTATGGAGTGCAAACAACTATGCCGCATTCTAAAGGCCTCTAGAAGCGCAGGGGGCCCAGGCAGCCAGGGGGTAGCTCCTCCAATAATTGTAATGCCATTAAAATACCACTCACTGTTTGTTTCGTTTTGTTTTGTTTTTTAAAGAAAGATTAGCCCTGAGCTAACTGCTGCCAATCCTCCTCTTTTTGCTGAGGAAGACTGGCCCTGAGCTGACATCTGTGCTCATCTTCCTCTACTTTCTATGTGGGACGCCCACCACAGCATGGCTTGCCAAGCGGTGCCATGTCCACACCCGGGATCCAAACCAGCAAACCCCAGGCCGCCGAAGTGGAACGTACGCACTTAACCGCTGTGCCACCGGACTGGCCCCAACCACTCACCATTCCTAATGAGATCTTCATAATCAATAGTGGTACTTCATGAATACACAAGGCACCTAACCAGCTGATTAGTATTTATTGGATGTCTATGATGTTTTTTGTGTTGTACAAAATAACAGAACTACTATTATTGAAGGTGTGATTCCATGAAGCTTTTGACATAGTATAGTTGTATATATTTGCAACTCTCTACATGTGACGACCCATAACCAGGGGCAATATTAAAAATATTTAACAGGGGCTGGCCCGGTGGCACAGCAGTTAAGTGCGCACATTCCGCTTATCCGCGGCCCGGGGTTCGCCAGTTCGGATCCCAGGTGCGGACATGGCACTGCTTGGCGAAAGCCATGCTGTGGCAGGCGTCCCATGTATAAAGTACAGGAAGAAGGGCATGGATGTTAGCTCAGGGCCATCTTCCTCAGCAAAAAGGGGAGGATTGGCAGTAGTTACACAGGGCTAATCTTCCTCAAAAAAAAAAAATAATTTAACAGCCACCAACCAGTCAGATAGATGTCAGTCAACAACAATTGGTGCAGCCCTGCTTCTGTTTTTCAGCTGAACATCAGCCCTGCTTATGTCAGATTCTTTAGAATCTCGGTGTGTTATGGGAGATCTACCATAGACTCATGGCCAATCCCAGAACCCAAATGAGAAGTCCAAGTCATCTTGAGGTCTTTGACCCTACGTGTAAAAGGATATACAGAAGTAGATGCAGAATAGTCAAATTTGAGATGGAAGAAAGGACTGTATGATTTATCTTTAAGGTCCCTTATGGAACTTTGAATTTTTGAAAGAACAGAATCACTTGTCAGAGAGAGAAGCCCCATTGTAGCAACAGCAGCTCTGATCATATGTACATTAACTTGGCTCTGATTTCAGCAGAACACTTTGAAGGAAGAGCTCAAATTCTATTGCTGGAGAAAGAACTCATTCTTCAGAGGGCAGAAGTTTAGGCCAGCATGGTGGGTTCTAGGATATGAGAGGACAGAGACGTGCTGATCTCACCTGGGACTAGATTCCACTAGAACCCCTTTGCTTCCTGAATGCCGAGCCAGACCCAGGGTCTCTGAAGGAGAGGTGGCCACCTCCTCCTTCCTGTGTGTTTATGCACAGCAGCTGCCCACTGCTCTGTGATACTCAAAATTATCCCTACTCGAAGTCAGCTTTGCATGTAGAGTTTGTATAGTCTGAATGTCAGGAAGGTGCAGAGGGAAGCGTGGGATGGGAGAAAGCTCAGCCTCTTGAAAGAATGAGTGGAACGCCATCTGGTACTGAGACTTACTTAGGCAAGTTGGAAAAGCTGAGTGTAAGCAGTGTAATGGAGGTGGTGGTAATAGAGAAATCCATTCCGGACAAGACTTAGGTCCTACCTTCTCAAACTGAAATGATGGATAAGATTAAATAGCCCCTCCCTCCATAGATTATAGGGGTACAAATGTGTAACAAGGATAACATTCAAGAACTTCTAAAATTTATTTATTAAAAAATGTTATTAAGAAAATAAACCATGATATCTTTTTAGAGTAAAATTAAAAGAAGAATAGTCTCCTTTTCATAATTCACATGAACAGAATAGTAAAATAATAAAAAATGGAACTCGTTTAGGGGGCCAGCCCAGCGGCATAGTGGTTATGTTCAAGCAGTCTACATCAGTGGTCTGGGGTTCACAGGTTCAGATCCTGGGTACAGACCTACACACAGCTCATCAAAGCCATGCTGTGGTGGTGACCCACATACAAAAAAAATAGAGGAAGATTGGCACAGATGTTAGCTTAGGGACAATCTTCCCCAAACAAAATGAGGAAGATTGGCAACAGATGTTAGCTCAGGGTCAATCTTCCTCACCAAAAAAAAGGAACTAGTTTGAAAGTTAATACTGCTCCCTCACCCAGCTTGAGCCTGCTCTAGAAGCCTTTCAACTGCAAGAAAATCTCCTTTACTAAAGTCAACTGATTGTAGATGTTAAAAACATTTAGAAAATATCTTCATAGCAACACCAGATTATTGTTTGATCAAATAACTGGGTACCACAGCTTAGCCAAGTTGACGCATAAAACTAACCATCATAGTCACCTCAGCAACTTGGTACCTATACACATCTCCTTAAACCATACTTAATCTCTAAGCATAGACAAGGAGAAAGTCATTCTTCAGCCTCCATTGCGTGCAATTAAGAACGGCCTAAATCCTTTCCTCAGAAGAGGATGCAAAGTCCTTGGATGATTTCGTTCATTCTTCTCCTTGATTATGTAAACTTTCATTAATATATTAATACATGTATTAACATATATTAACATATTTTATGTTATATGATAGAGAAATAAGAGAGGGAAGAAAATATACATATATATTCATAACAAAATAAGGAAGAAATACTCAACATTTACAGTCCTAATTTCTACAGCTGGTCAAATGGTTGTAGCTGGTATAATAACTACGTTCTTCCATTACCCATTTCACATTTCCATTACCCACAGCAAGCACCTCAGCTAGTTATGGTTCTTTGCCTGGTGGGGTGACCAAACTTTAATTTCTGAAAGGTCTGGGCCATTAGTAGTCTTGTGTAAATTGGGCTGTTGTATTTTTCCATTGATTTTAACCATAGGGCATGGTAGTACTAAGAGATCCTTAAGGGGTCTCATGTACTTCAGACACACTTTTCTTTATCTCTGTGTTGTAGTAGCAGCCCAATTTTCCCTTGGTAATCAGGATCAATCACCCCAGCCAGGACGGAAACTCCCTTTCTTTGACTGCTATTTCAGAGGCATGAGGAGCCCAAAGTGGCTGGGTGGCAGTTTTATCATCCAGTTCAATGAAATCATTAACGTGTCTCTTGGTGGAAGCATTCCTTGCTCTGGAACTAAGACTTCTAGACTAGTAGAGCATAAGTTCACAGGACAGGAGGCAAAACTTTTGCTAGTGGGTCACTAGGGGTAATAGCGAATGGTTCCACTTTAATTTCTAGCCCTTGACTCCTGGACTCATGAATCTTGACCATGGGAGAAACAGCACTATGTATTGGACACTGAGTTAGAATATATACAGCCTCCAGGAAAATGTTGGCTCAGCCCTGCAAAGTATTGGCATCTAGCCTGTGTCATACCCGAGTCACTTCAAAAGGCCATTCCACTGTTCTATCAAACCACCTGTTTCAGGACGATGGGGAACATAGTAAGACCAGTGAATTCCATGCTTCTTACAATGCTTATACCATGACAGTGGATAAGGCATTCTGTCAGTCCACAGATGGTAGTTTTGGCAGAAGAATTGCATGCAGGAAAGGCAAATCCATATCCAGAGAAAGGGTCTATTCCCGTAAACACAAAACACTGCTCATCTCATGATGGAAGTGGTCCAATGCAATCAACCTGCCACCAGGTAGCTGGCTGGTCACCCCATAAAATGATGCCATATTTTGGGACTTGGGTTTGGCGTCTGCTGCTGACAGATTGGGCACTCAGCAGTGACTGTAGCCAGGTCAGCATTGGTAAGCAGAAGTCCATGTTGATGAGCCAAGGCTTAACCTCCATCCCTGCAACCATGGCCACCTTGTTCATGAGCCCATTGGGTGATGACAGGAGTGGCTGACTGGTATTTACAGAATGGATCATCCTATCCACTTGGTTATTAAAACCTTCCTCTGCTGAGGGTATTCTTTGGTGAGCATTCACACGGGACACAACTATCTTCACTTTTTTGCCCATTTAGGGAAGTCTATCTATATACCTCTTTCCCAGACTTCTTTGTCACTAATTTTCCAGTCACATTCCTTCCAAGTCCCTAGCTATCCTGCCAAAGCATGAATTGGTATATAATTGCACGTCTGGCCATTCTCTTTCAAAGCAAAGTGAACAACAATGCTCAAAGTTCTGCTTAACGCTAGGATTTTCCTTCACCACCTTTCTTCAGGGACGTCCCAGAAAGGGGATCTAGGGCCGCAGCTGTGCACTTTCAGGTGGTGCTGGCATATCGTGCAGAACCATCTGTAAACCAGGTGCAAGTTTCCTCTTCCTCAGTCAACTGATTTTAGGGAACTCCTCACGAGGCCATAAGTGCCGGCTGGGAGAGAGAAGGTAATGTAGGAGGAGCGGGAACCACGGGCACGTGGGCCACTTCCTCATGTAACTTCCTGTGCCTTTAGGGCCTGCTCAAGCCCGATCTCATATTTACTACTTTCATGTGATGATGGAATATACTGCACACAACCAACTTTATGGCTTGGTGAGTCAGACAACATCCAGTTCATGATGGCCAGCTCAGTCACATGGTAACTTGGTGAGCCGTGGGTAAGTATTCGGTCTCTACTAGGACCCAGTAGCAGGCAAGTGTCTCCAAGGAGAGTAGTTATTCACATAGGATGGCAGAACTTTGCTCCAAAATCCGAAGGGTCTATGCTGTGATTCACATGGAAGGACCTGCCAAAGGCTCCCAACAGCTTTCCTATCTGCCACTGACACTTCAAGCACCATGGGATCTGCTGGGTCATGTGGCTCCAACGGAAGAGCAGCCACTGCAACATCCTGAACCAGTTGCAGAGCCTTCTCTTGCTCTGGACTCAATTTAAAACTAGTAGCTTTTTGGGTCACCCAATAAACAGCCTGGAGTCACGCATTCTGAGGATTATGTTGCCTCTGAAATCCAAAGAGGCCCACTAAGCATTATGCCTGCATTTTGATTATAGAAGGGGACAGATGCAACACTTATCTTTCAACTTAGAAGGGATATCTTGACTTGCCCTATACCACTGGACCCCTAGAAATTTCACAGAGGTAGAAGGCCTCTGAACGTTTGTCAGATTTCTTTCCTATCCTCTGACACAGAAATGTGTTACTAATACGTCTATAGCAGTTGATAATTCTTGCTCACTAGGTCCAATAAGCATACAATCATCAATGTGATAGACTAGTGTGATGTTTTGAGGAAGGGAAAGGTGATCAAGAACTCTGTGGACTAAGTTATCACACGAGGTTAGGGAGTTGCTATGTCCCTAAGGTAGGACAGTCCTGACCCCATTATGGTTCTCTGACTGAATATAGTGCTTTGTCTCCGTCTCTCCTTTCCATGTGGTAAACTAACCCAAGTCTGCCCCTTAGGGCAGGCCTCTCTCTCCTCTTCATAAAGTGGGCCCTTGGGTATTCTCATTGTAATAAGCTGAATAATGGTTCCTCAGATATTTCCACATCCTAAATCTGGAACCTGTGAATACTACCTCATATGGCAAAAGGGACTTTGTAGATGTGATTAAGGATTTTGAGATGGGGAGATTATCCTGGATTATCTGAATGAGGCTGATATAATCACTATGATCTTTTTAAGAGTGAAGCAAGAGGAGTCAGAGTCAGACAGAAGGTGATGTGATGATGGAAACAGAGATTGGAGTGATGTGCTTTGAAAATGGAGGAAGGGTCACAAGCCAAAGAATATAGGAAGCTACTAGAAGTTGAAAAAGTCAGGGAAACAGATTCTCCCCACAGAGCTCCCAGAAGAAAACAACACTGTCAACACTTTGATTTTCGTTCAGTGAAACTGATCACAAACTTCTTACCCCAGAACTGTAAGGGAATAAATTTCTATTGTTTTAAGCCACTGTTGGTGGTAATTTGTTACAGCAGCAGTAGGAAACTAACACACCCTGCTTAGAGCTTTGAGGTCAGCCTGTGCTGTGAACTGTGATTGTGGAAAGTGAGGAGGACATTTCTGTGACTCCCCAGAATCCATTCCACCTTCCCCCATTAGACTTTAGCCATGTAACCTGGGGAGTTCATCCCCGGAGTGGGTCCTGATTAGTTCAAGCCCAACTCCATTAAAGTTGGTTGATTCAGAAATACAAGCCTGAGTCAATCAGAGCATGGAATTATCCTGCAACAGGAATTAATGTAGAAATGGGCACATGACCCAACTTGAGCCAATGAGATGCAGGGAGAACAAAGAAAGACAGTCTCTCTTTTTCTGCTTTCTATTTCACTGAGAAAGTAGAAGCAATCAAGAATCTTTCTCAATCTCACACCATCATATATAGCCATTTATTGCACCTGTGCCCATATACTCTGCTTTTTTCCTTGATACTAAGGATGAAGAGTCAGTGATTGTCCTTCAGATCTCACCCCTCTTACCTACCTAAGGACACACGGCCCCAGCTCCACATCCCCCCAACCCAATCTTCAGCGTCATGAATTTCCCCCTCTCTACTAGACTCTTCTCATCAGCATAAAAATACATTTTATTTTCCCCATCTTAAAAACCCTCCTCTTTTAAGAACCACTGGTGTGTATACTTTAAATGGGTGGATTGTATGTATGTGAAATGTATCTCAATGGAGCTATTATTTAAAAAAAGAAGATGTTGACCTGTGCTCAGAACTCTTGGGTGCCCTCAGCATTTCTCAGGACAGGCAGGAGGAAACCCTGCCTGTGCTACTTCCTGCCTATCTCCGGAACAGCCCCTTTGGCACAGCACCTCGGGGGCTGCCTGACACACAAGGGCTCTCTCTCCTTCCTGCCCTCTGCATGGCAACACTGTCTCTGAAAAAAAAAAAAAAAAAAGGATGTGGGCAAATATGATATTTTAAGCGTTACAAATTGGGTAGACTAAGTCACAATGATTTTTCAACTGCTTTAATGAAAAATCTGAAAACATTTGCAAACTTATTCCATAAAAATGATATAAATAGCATCTATTCATTAATAAAAGTATGATAAAGTAGAAAATAAAAGAAAATCCATTAAAAACACCCTCTCTCTTGACATCACTCCTCTCTTCAGTTGCTACTTTAGTCCTCTCCTGCCCTTTGCACCACAGTTTATTTACAAAAATTGTCTCCACTATTTTTCTTCAATCCGTCTTTTCCCATACTCCATTGAACCTACTTCACGCAAGCTATCACCTCAGCACTTTGATAAAACTGCTCTTCAGGGTCACCAGTAACCTCCATGTTGTTAAATTCAAGGTCAGTTCTCAGTCCTGATCTACTTGTCCTGTCAGCCATATTTGACAGTTTACCATTTCCTTGTTATCCCTGTTTTCAGTCAACTATTGCTACAACAGTGCTGTGTAACAAACCACCTCAAACTCAGTAGCTTATAATATTTATATTTTTGCTTATTCCTCTGTGTGTCACATGAAGGGTCTTCTGATCTAGGCTGGGCTCAACCCGGCTAGGCCTCAAGCAGAAGGATGGGTTCAAGTCTGCTCCACAAGTACTCCAATCTTTCTTGGACCAGTGTGTCAACGAGGTCATGTTTCTTCCATGTTGATGATATATTTCAAGTGGGCAAGTGGAAACACAGAGTCCCTCTAAGGTCTGGAGTCAGAACTACCACTGGTGCTTCCACCAACATTCTATTGGCTAAAGAAAATCTTGCCTTTGAGCCCCAAATCAAAGGGCCAGTAGATATCTTTTACCATAAGGGAGAGTACTTGCAAAGTCATATGGCAAAGAGCATGGAGACAGGGATGGATGAAGACTAGGGTCTATTATTTAATCTACTATGACCCTCTTTGAATCACTTTCTCCATTGGTTTCTGGAATACTACTTTCTAGTAGTTTTACTCTTACTCCATTGGCTGCTCCTTCCCAGCTGTGGAATTGTGACGCCTCAAGGCTCGGTCCTTGGACTTCGTCTCTAGCTGTAGCGATTCGTTTGCTGATCTCATCTAGTTTTATGGTTTTAAAAATTGTCCATGTGCTGATGACTCCTCAACTTATGTCTTCACTCTGACCTCTCTCCTGAACTGCAGACTCATATACCCAACTGTCTACACTTGAATGTCTAACAGTAACTTCAAACTTAATGCATCCAAAACCAAGCTCTGCTTTTCTCTCTGAACTGTCTCCCATATAATAAATGCCAGCTCTTTCCTTCCAGATGCTCAGGTAAACCCTTGGAGCCATTCTCCCTTCTTCTCTTTTTCCTGTCACCATTATCTCTTACATTTTAATAGCCTCCTCCTCCCTAGAATCTGTTTTCAATACAGCAGCTAGAGCAAGCTTTTAAAAATATAGGAAAAGGTCATTCTTCTGCCCCAAACCCTTCAATGGCCCCCAACTCACTCACAGGACAGTCCTCGTATCACTTAAAGCCCTGTAATCTGATCTGTTATTTTTTGACCCTATTTCTTCTCACCTGTTCATTCACTCTGCTTCAACTGCATGAACTTCCTTGGTGTTCCTTGAACATGCCAACTATCTCCTGCCCCAGGGCCTTCGTATTTGTTGTTCCCTCTTCTTGGAACATTCTTCCTCCAGGAATACTCATGCTTGCTCCTTCACCTCATTCAGATATTTGCTCAAATGTTACCTTTGTGATGAGACCTTGCCTAACCATCACATTTTAAATTACAGCCCCTATATTCTTTACCCTGCTTTTCCCAGCTCTTATTTTTTCCATAGCATTATTTACCACCATCTGGCCTATCACAGATTTTACCTACTTGTTTATTGTCTGTTTCTCCTAGGCGGATATATAAGTTTCATGAGAGCAAGAATTTTTTTGTTCACTACTGTATCCTCAGAATGCAGAATTGTGCCTGGCACTTGATATGTACTCAATAAATATTTGAGAAGCGACGAGTTGGATAGATGACATTAAAGAATTTGGTTAACCTGCATAGTGATATATAATCTGCTTCATTTATTGTGGTTGAGCTTAATGATTACTAAAACTGACCTGATATACCTTAAATGTCTCAATAAAAAGTGACTACCTAACAAGCGTTATTAGCATCCTGGGTTTGGATGGAATCACCCAAGAAGTACATACACATGGAGAAAAGAGGGCAAGGATTCCCTTGTTCTTCCTTCACTCACCCGTCTGGCTACTTTCTATGACTCCTTAAAGCACTGCTATTTCTTAGAAACCATTTCCAGTAAAAACACTGGGGCTACAAGGAGTTACTTCACCTGTGAAGAATTAGTGTCAAGGCAAATGTGAGCTCCAGAGGAGATCTGGGTCTCACTGTGAGCACAGGCATCAATTCCACTCCTGGCATTCAAGCAAAGATGCTGGAGTTACAGAAGGTGGTAGAGGGTAGGTGTTAAAAGCCCAGACACCAGAGCCAAAACACCGTGGCTCAAATTGTGGCTCCACATTTAATAGTCATGGGACCTTGGGCAAGTAACCTAACTTTTCAGTTCCTCAGTTTTATCATCTGTGAAATGCATTTAATAACAGTACGTACCTCAGTTACTGGGAGGATTAAATGAATTAATGTAGATAAGGCACTTATGACATATATATAGTACTATACATCATTTACATCGTATATAGTAAGTACTGTGTGACAGTGATATCGCTATTTGAAGCTAGGATCATATTGTTTGAAACATGGAGCCATCGCCTCCTTGAATGCTTACCCAGGGCTGGGCTACACACTGCTTCGTGTTCCCAGAGCACCCTGTATGCACTGCCCTTGGAGGACTCACAACATTGTGTTGACATTATCTGTTTATGAATCGGTCTCCCTACTAGACCATAAACACTCAATATTTAGGGCCAGGCCTAATTCATTTTGGTAATCTCTGCCTGGTATGGCATCTGGCACCTGGAAAACACACCTGTGTCTACAGGGGCCATGTCCTTAACTGAGTAAAACAGCTAGACATAAATTAACAAAAGGAACGGTGGAGAATAATTGCCCTTTGGCAATACTAAGTGGCAGCAACTAGGCAGCTTCAGCCTATTATCATGTGAAAAAACATAGGCTGGGGCCTTCACATCATCTGATTTTCCAAAGAAGCCCTCTATTCGTTTTCTATTGCTGTAACAAATTATCACAAATTTAGTAACTTAAAACAACGCAAATTTATTATTTTATGGTTCTGCAGGTCATAATTCTGGCACGGGTCTTACTGGGCTCAAATCGAGGTGGTGGTGGGGCTGCATTCTTTCCTGGCGGCTCTAGGGGAGAATGTGTCTCCTCACCTTTTTCACCTTCTACAGGGTGCTCACATTCCTCGGCTTGCGGTTCCCTTGCTTCATGTTCAAAGCTGGTTATGGCTGGTTCCATCCTTCTCACATTGCATCCCCGCAATCTCCTTTTCTGTCTCCCTCTGGCATTTTTACGGATAGTACTCTTGTGATTACATTAGGCCCACCCACACCATCCAGGAAAAGCTCCCATTTTTAAGATTAGTTGATTAGCAATCTTAATTCTATCTGCAGCCTTAAATCCACTTTGCCATGTAAATTAACGTATTCACAGATCCCAGGCATTAGGACATGGATATCCTTGGGGTGCCATTATTCAGCCTACTATGAACCCGAAATATGGATATAAAAATAAACTGTGGATTGCTCTATTATGTCATCTCTGATATAGGGCCTTTCATTTGTTGGGGTGCTTTCTTTCTCTCACGTTGTTGGCCCTTCTCACATACTTGGCTGTTTGTGGTGGTAAGCTCATCTTCTGTGGGAGATTTCTCCTGCAAACACTTTGGGTCTCGGGGACCTCAGGAACTGTGGCTGTGTTGGTTTCTCTTGAGGTGGTCTTGGAGCTGTGGTGGTCTCCCACATAACAGCTCCAGTGGTGTCTCAGCACTGTGGGGCAGAATCTTGTGAGGGAGAAATCTGGATTCTTCTTGGACAGAGTCTCCTTCTCTCCCACACCCTGACTACAGCAGAACGAGACTATTTGCATTTCCCCCAAATAGAAGAGGCCCTTTCAGTTCCCAAGTTTATTCGACCTTCTTTTAAGACACTGTCAAACAAAAGAAGCAGCAGATATGAGAGGC
The DNA here is from genome assembly GCF_041296265.1 of Equus caballus. Classification (NCBI taxonomy): domain Eukaryota; kingdom Metazoa; phylum Chordata; class Mammalia; order Perissodactyla; family Equidae; genus Equus; species Equus caballus. Next base: position 32,819,733 of record NC_091710.1, on the reverse strand, counting down.
TGAATATCAACGTTATCGGGCGAAAAGGAACTTGCTTGTTATTGAGCAGGCAAAATTAGTCTTGTCTCCCAGGTAACCTTTGTACATCCCATACCAGAGGCCTTCCCCAGTTCTTGATAATAATAACGGCTGACATTGACATAGCATTTATCACGCGCCAGAAGCTGTTCGAAGCATTTGGCATATATTAACTCATTTATTTCCCACAACTCTTAATATCCCCGCCTTGAAAAGGGGTTTACAGAGGTTAAATGACTTCTCCTGGATTACTCAATGTTTTATTCTGAGCAACAACATCAAAACGAAGACAAAATATAAACGAGAAGACGATGTCAACAGAAATTACGCACAAATACCACTTAGCTCAAACAGCTTTCACTCATTTCTTTCCTTCAATAGGCCAAGCAAAAACCGCAAGAAAGAAAGAGATAGCTGGAAGAAAGCACGTGTCACACGCTTGGGAACTGGCTAGTGCCTCTCACTGCCTCAGCTTATTCGCAGCCAGTAGGTCTGGCGGTTTCTACTGGCAGAGGTCTGTGCTCCAATCTTCACTGGGGGTAGGAGTTGCCTTACGGTCAGACTGCGGCCGTCCGCAACGGCTCAGACGGTCACAGGGATCACCGTTCATCATGACTTGGCCGGCTGGCCCCATGTTCTGACTGGGGAGGTTGAGCACCCTGGGTGTGCCTCACAATCTATTGGCTTGCAGTTACATCAGCCCTATTCTGATTGGCTACACCCAGTTACGGAAGCCATTACATCATTACAGATGCATTGTTGGCTAAGTATACCATTCCTGATCAATACATTCCAGAACTTTTGAACCTTTCTAAACTTGTTTATGACTTTGGGGGGAGGGTAGCAGGTGTTTATCTCTTTTGAGAGAGGAACCTATATGCTAATACTTAATAGGGTATACATGTATGATTTTAATTAATTTTGGAAAAAGTAGTTACAAGGAAAAGAACAATTTTGGTGGGAAAGCTTATTTACCATTTTTTAAGTACAGCAAGTAGGTTTTTATTTGTCCTTGTTAAAATGTAGGATGTGGCGTCCTTTAATCACACACAGCTGGTTAGTGACAAAGCTAGGATTCATATCCAAGCAGTCTAAATGCAGAATCCACATTCTTACCTACTATATTATATTGCCACCCTGCTTGGAACTAACACTTCACGTTGAACTGACTACTCCCAAGTGTACAGACCATACCAGAAAAAATCCAAGTTATTAGTGGGCAGAAGTCAGATATCTTGGGAGCAGCATCCAGAGGACCCTGCTACCTAAGAGATATTTTATAAAGCAACTGAAAATTTCAATGGGGAGATTTTTAAATTACTATAATTTTCCTGCCTTGTGTTAAGTTGTTTTGCTTTTTCTTTTAATAAAACTTTTTCTGATACCATGCAGTTAGCATGATTGCAGTTGTTGGAATTGTTGCCTACCTATGGCCTTACAAGAAGAGATTCTCTGGGTTTCTGGATGGAACTTTGGCTAAAATTTCTCTTAGCTTGGTAATACCTTCATAGAGAAATCTGGGCCCTCGGCACGAAGGGCATTTCTGACATAAGAAATCTTCTTTTAAGGTCAAGGTGAGGAAATGGCACTGCTTCAGCCAAATGATAGCTTTAGCCTTGTGCTTTTGAATTTGCAGAGGCATTGCATAGAGCATCGAAGAATAAGTGGACTTAGTAGATCCAAGATACTACCAGTGAACTTGGACCTGGGGCAGGTCAATGAGAAGTATATGGATAGAATAACCACACTAATTGAAATATGGAGACTGCACAAGTTTATGATTGTGTAACTTACAAAGTGTGTCCATATCATCTCTATGGGGGAAAAACAACAAAATCCAGAAGGCAAGAGCCCTTTGAATTGGTGGCTCGCTCTTTTGTGTCAACAATATGGCTTTAGAGTGCTATGTGCTCATGTTTTTATATCACTTGGATGTGATTTTTCTGAAAACATTTTTGAAAATGGTGAGATGCTCCACAACTATGATCCTCAACAATTCTTGGAGATAGGGCCAGTATAGAATCTTGAATTTTCAGATAAAAAAACAAACTTGATCTTTCTTTGCTTAAGATTCCTGTTACATGTAAATATGTGGACATTTATTCCCAGTTACTATCTTTGTCATAAAGGAATTTATATGGAGATGGCTATCAACAGTGGCTATGAGTTCCTGTCAACACTTATTTATGCCACATAAGAGAAAGAAAAACACACTCAAGGAGTGCTTACAAAACACCTGGGTCTTTTAATCCTCACAACACTACAATAGAACCAGAATTTTAGAATAACACAGCTGAAGCATAGCTACCAAGGTTAGCCACTAAATAATCATCAGAGATGTATTCAAGCCCAGGCTTGTTTGACTCCAAGCTTTGCTCTTTTCACTAGGGTATAGCACATCCCTCACGGAATTGTTCAGCTGTGAAAGATTAGGTAATGATTTCTCCCCTTTTGTGTCTAGAGTTCAAATTTTTAACCCATATAAACCTAAACCTTATGAATACTTAATGTTAAGTACTTTTATTCCTTTCCACTGGAGGGGGAAAAAAGCAATTTCCAATGGATCGAATGCATTTTCAGACATACTTTACCAGTAGAGTAGTTTAAGGCAATTCAGCCTATTTCCATCTAGCAGAAATTTTCTTATTTATTTTCTACTGATAAACGAACACAATAGACACATTTTGAATTGGGGGTGAACATTACTACTTCTTCTTGATTTATGAGTAACTTGCCTTGGGGGACCAGGTGAGATAATTCCTTATGCCTCCCATTCAGGTAGAAGGTAGTTAAGGCAGCACAAGGTAAGTTAGGGACATCTAATGCCTCATGTTGATTTACCCCCAGTCCTCAATGCTATCCTGTGCTGTGCATTAATTTAAGATTCAAAAGCAGCAGAATGTGTGTTGTAGACAGATTTTAGTTGCACTGATACAGTTTTCCTATCCAGCCACACATTTGTTAATTTGTGAACAATGGCACAAATTTATAAAACAGATGGATAATGTTAGGGTTATAATCTGTAACCCCAGATTAGATGACAATAAATGTCACTCATAATATTAATTATGTTCTGACCTTGTTGTATTTAGATGGTAGTCCTAAATAAACTGATCTATTTATTTAGATGGGAATATTAACACCACACTAATTATATTTAATAATGAACATGTGAAACAACAATTTATCACCTGGTTCAATATTCTGCAATGCTAAATTTCTACTTGGCCCATCTAAATCTTGCATATTTCTTAGGCCACAGAATCTTTGTCTGTGTCTACTGTATTGGAATGGTGCTGTTTCTCCAAATTTCCACAATGCCTAGTTTACTTTAACAGGAGGCAGGTAATGGAGACCTCACTGAGATTATCCCACGCACTGATACACCTCTTTTTGTTGGGCGGGAGGCGGGGGTAGTGGGGGAAGATTAGCCCTGAGCCAACATCTGCTGCCAATCCTCCTCTTTTTGCTGAGGAAGACTGGCCCTGAGCTAACATCTGTGCCCATCTTCTACTTAATATGTGGGACACCTGCGACAGCATGGCTTGCCAAGCGGTGCCATGTCTGCACCCAGGATCTGAACCAGCAAACCTTAGGCTGCCGAAGCAGAATGTGCGAACTTAACCACTGCGCCACTGGGTGGGCCCCTGATACATCTCTTGATGGTAGACAAAGAAAGTAGGCAGAGGAAAGAGAGAAAAAGTAGTTGTTGAAGAATGGCGTCTGAAGGTGAATGATGAATAGCAAACAAGTTTTCATCTTAGTTTGGGAGGGGGAGGGAAGAGGACTAAGAGGAATGGAGAAGAGAAGTTCAGCTAAAAATAATTTGAAAGAAAGGAACATATTCATACTTATTTGAGTCAAGCTTAAGGGGAGAAATAAAAGTACAGAGATAATAGAATAGAAAAAACCATAATTTTAATAGTTAACAATTATTGAACTATTAATTTGATTTTGCAGAGGGAAACCCGGCACAGAGTGGTTAAACAGCTTCTCCAAATTTATGCAGTTAGTGAATGGCAAAGCTTGAATTCCATTCTTGGCAATCTGAACCACTGTTTTAAAATGGAGTATTAACAAAGCACATAGAGTGAGAAAACTTATAGCGAGGGGACATTAGAGACCAAGGGAATATCTTGAGGGGGGCGGTGAGGGGGAGACCGGGGACTGCATTTAAAACAATTACCAATGGGCTAAATATAGTTATGTTGTATTAACGGTCAGAGCGCTTTGTATTTATTAGATCATTTAATTCCGCTAACAATTCTGTGAGGACAATTTTCAGACGAGGACACTTGATAGGTGATAAACGATACCTTCTCTTCTTGCACTGAGATACATCTCAATAGCTGGCTCTGGAGCAAGATAAAGAAGACTGAAGGAGACTTGGCAACAGAACGGACCACGGCAAGGTAAGCAAGTTGAAAACGAGAAATGCAGGAAGTTTCCTATTTAGGCAGAGGCTACTTCCAGCTTTCAAATCTCCCCAGCCGGCCCGCCAAGGCGTCACAAAGCCCGCCCCCCAGTCACAAAGCCACGCCCCCTTCCGTGGCCGTTCTCTGAGCTCCCAATACTTCCCTCCTTCTCTCTGACTCCTCCCACTCCGCCCAGCATCATTTCCTGTGCGCTGGGTGCTGATTGGTTCAGCGCTCGGAAGTGAGGGCGGGCGGTGGGGCCGTTGCCGCAGTGACAGTGCTGGGGGAGTCCGAAGATGGCGGCGTCGCGTCGCTCTCAGCATCATCACCACCATCATCAACAACAGCTCCAGCCCGCCCCAGGGGCTTCGGCGCCGCCGCCGCCACCTCCCCCGCCCCTCAGCCCCGGCCTGGCCCCCGGGACCACCCCAGCCTCCCCCACGGCGGGTGGCCTGGCCCCCTTCGCGTCCCCGCGGCACGGCCTAGCGCTGCCGGAGGGGGATGGCAGTCGGGATCCGCCCGACAGGCCCCGATCCCCGGACCCGGTTGACAGTACCAGCTGTTGCAGTACCACCAGCACAATCTGTACCGTCGCCGCCGCTCCCGTGGTCCCGGCGGTTTCTGCTGCATCTGCCGTCGGGGTCGCTCCCAACCCAGCCGGCAGTGGTAGTAACAATTCACCGTCGTCCTCTTCTTCCCCGACTTCTTCCTCCTCTTCCTCTCCATCCTCCCCTGGATCCAGCTTGGCGGAGAGCCCCGAGGCGGCCGGAGTTAGCGCCCCAGCAACCTTGGGGCCTGGGACCGCGGGACCTGGGCCAGGGGTCCCGGCAGTGAGCGGGGCCCTACGGGAACTGTTGGAGGCCTGTCGCAATGGGGACGTGTCCCGGGTAAAGAGGCTGGTGGACGCGGCAAACGTGAATGCTAAGGACATGGCCGGCCGGAAGTCTTCTCCCCTGCACTTCGCTGCAGGTCAGAGACTTTTGTATTGTTTACTAAGGGTTTGGTGTTGGGGACGGGGGTCCGGGTGGAGAAAGAAAAGAAGTTATGATGGAACAAAACGGGGGCGTGGTTATGGTTCCTCAACACCTCACCGGAAGACTAGAGGTTCTTTTCTTTAGATAGTGCCTGGGTGACGGGGGGCGTGGTAGGGGCATGTGTGAATCCATTCTTTTTAGTGTTTGCACAGTGATACTCGTACTCATTCCCAGACTCCTTTAGTGCTAGTCTCTGGATATGGGTATACTTAAACTTTTTCAGCTCCGAGGGTGTAGGAATAAAGTCAGATTTGAGCAGTCTTCGAGTAGTTTTGCAGTTTGTTTGCTAGTTTATTTCATTTTACAACAGGAATATGTTCCATGAGGACATTCTAGACCAAAAGAAGTTTAATGTAACTCAGCGAGTCTTTAAGGATCTATAGTATATTGTAGTCTCAGTAAGCCAATGGAAGACATAGATGCAGTTTGTGAAACTTTTCCCCTTTCTCAAGGAGTTTACAGTCTAATTGGGTAGATCAAAATATGACTATATGAAACAACTGGAGAAGAATATTTAGATGCAGCATGTGGTGGTAGAATAAATACAGGCTTGGAAGTTCTGGACGCTTCTATTTGTTCGTTGTCTAGCAGGCGGTTTACCTTAATCTCAGTTGCCTCGGCTTTCTCATGGGCAAAAATGATACACTACGGTTGTGTGAGGATTTAGTGAGAAGCGTCTGGCACATAAGTTCCTCAACAACAGTCCTAATTCCTAAACCCCGGACCACGAACTTTTGTGTTTCTTTTTTTTTTTGTGAGCAAGTGGTTGACTATTTTTTCTTCTAAAAACAGCTATTTTTATAAAATACAGAGAGATATAAAACAAAAACAGAGGACCATAGTCTCACTGCCCAGATACCTACTATTGACATTTTTAAAAATAAAGGTAATGTTATATACAGTACAAATGTATATGTTATATATACATTATAAAATTCATATGGGACAGAAATACACAAAATGGAAAAGCCCCCCTAAAAAAAATCAAAGATAACAGACCAAAGATACATTCTCTTAAGTTTCTTGCTATGTTTCTAGTATATATCACTCCTTGAATTTGTTCTGTTAATGGTAAAACGTGTGTTAAGAATTTACCATCTGTATTATTTCTTTTTACCACAACTTGGAAGATATTACTCTTCTCGTTTCACAGATGCCACAGTGAAGCACATACACAGGTATTCACAGAGCAAGTAGTAGGACCTAAATTTGAACTCACTTTGATTTCAGAGCTTGTGAAATCAAGTTTAAACTATTATAACCTATATCTGGGTTCATTTTTGTGAGTATTTGTGATGGAGTTTCTACTTTCCCAGTGTTTTGGGGGAAGAAGTAATTGAGGGCATATACTCCAAGAGTAATGTTCACACATTTTTTTATTGCAGCCCATACTTAGAAATGTATTTTACATTGTCACGTACTCACATAAACCTAATCAAAAGTTTCAGGAAACAATGGTTTCTCTTACTACATGTGTTGTAGTCCGATATTTTATATCCTATTCCATTTCATTTTTTACAAAGCTGTTTCTGATCCATTAATGAGTCATCAGCAATATGAGAGACACAGGAAATCATTATTAGATCACTGGATCCATTCTTGATTTATAAATACTACTATTAGGAATGTGGTGAATTGAATTGTAAACAGGCTTCCATCTAACTAGGTGTTTGCTCAAGCATGCTTATTTTAGACTAAATAGCATTTGTTTTTCCTTAGGCCAAATGAGAAGTCTAAGTCTGATATTACAAATCAGTCAAGGTGGTTTACTTTTGCATACTTTATTCCAAATTTAGTTATTTTAACACATTGTTTCACAAATCTCCTCATTCCTCACCACACTGCATTTTAAGTAATCACTAACAGATGATAGTTACTTATATTTATTTGTGTAATAATGTGCTTATTTAGGATTAGTTACTCGTAAAATCATGCTTGTCTCCCAAATCACTTCTTCTGGTTGCCACAATAGTTACTTTTTATTCTGCTTTAGAGTTTTATGTGTACCCAGATAAGCTAGAAGACAAACAGTAAACCAGTGCTGTAATTATGTTGTAGTTATGAGAACCTAACCTCGAACTGGCTTTTGTAAAAAAACAGTTTTTTTAGTTCACTTGTGGAAAACAGACAACAGTAAAACTCTCTGTGGTTTAAAAACGTAACACTCTGTAGTCAATTTACTATACTTTTGTGTTTGTGTGCATAGCATTAAAGCTTTGTTAAATCTAGTCTTCGCCATCATGTGTAGGCTGAGTGGTTAAACGTAATTCTCAGTTGACTGTTAGTTGGTTGGAATGCTAGTCACTGAATTGTCACGGAATAGCTGTTTTAAAGATAGGAAATTGGTACAATCCCTTGGATGGAAAAGTTTAAAAATTGTGGTTCGTTTGTTCCACAGATATTTTATTACTTATTATAGGTCAGGTGTTAAATCCTGACACAATTAGGAAGTGGCAGATAGACCTTACCCTTAGGGAGCTTACAGTCTGATGGGGAAGACAAACCAGAGCAACAACATTAGCAAAAGCTCACAGTGTGTAATCCAAGAGTGATAGGAAAAGTACCTGTTGGAGCAGGTAGTAGGGACTGTGTCCTGGTTTTAGAACATTTAAGGAGGTCTTTCTAGATAAAGAGATTTTTAAAGCAGGGATTTAAAAGATGAGTCCAAGCTAGCCAAACAAAGATTGGAAGGATGAATGTTAATTAATACCTTTATTTCCCTTTAAAAATGAGTTTACAGTTCTACAGAATGAAATGAAACCGTTTTTAAAGATCTCAGAAGTGATATGAAGTTGTATTTAAATCCTTTTGACTTTTAAAAATATTACCATAAGAGTACCCATAATTCTTTCCAGCAGCAGAATTAAGAATCCTTTCTATCTCATTTTGGACTGTGATAATTATTTGTTTAAAATATGGCTTAGCGACAATAATGGAATCACCCTCCCTACAATTAGAAACATAATCTTCAGTTTCCCTTGTTGATCCAGGCTGTCAAAATACTATTTCTAATGCCTTCTTGAGATGGCTATATCAAAATGATTCTCTCTTATTGTTGTCTGAAGTTTAAATAAGACTTTCTCTTCTACAGATAAGATCCTTGACCCTGGTTTTCCATTGTTCAAAGGACAGTCAAAGCTTTATCAATAGTATCAGTTTACAGTGATATTATCTCCTTAGTTCAGTGCCTAGTGGTGACATATTTTTGTTAAAGAACCAGTATATTCTGATGAGATCTCTTTTTACAGAAAAGTTTGAATGAGGTCTTTTTAAAAAGGGCTTTTACCAAAGCATTGAAGTCTGAGATTTCATAATATTTTTACTTTAAATTGAAGAAATTTTGAAATAGAATTCCTGGTAGTTAGTTAACATATAACTTGGGTTAGGATATGTAATCTGAGGGACTTCAGTATCAAAACTGGCAAAATATATATGGCAGATTGATGCTTTCTTTTGATTTGGTGGTATCTACATCAACACATTTAACCGTATGGAGGTTGCATGACTCATTCCTGTCTCTTCTGATTTTTCAGCATGACCACGTTTGTCTTGTCTTTTCCTCATCACTGTACAAATGTCGTTCCTGGTAAAAAACACTGTGTCCTCCAAACTGTCACCCATCAGTGGGTAAGAAGATGAGTCAGAATGATTCGGTCCTGGAGTGGGAATCTTTTTTGTACTATTCATTGTCTGGCAAGGTCCTTGATAATGCTTTTAAGCAAACATCCTGCCCCAGGGTTTAAGAAGGATCTAATTTGGTAATAGGAGAAAAAGAACTAGTTTCATAAATATCTTTCCAGACCTAATATTGTTGGCTACAAACTGGATTATTTTTTACTTAGTGTTTTCTTAAAACTTTATGCTTTGCTTAAGGTACCACTTAAAAAAAAATTCCACATAGAACTTTTAGTTAGAAAGATACGCAAAATGTCTCTTCTTTTTGCCTCGATATCGCTCTTTGGAAGCAAATGATTTAAGGAACAAATTAGCTGTTTGTAAAATGTTATGTAAAAGTATCTCTGATAATTGGTGACAAGCACACTGTTCAACAATAGAGGAATTCTTACATAAATTAAAATACTGTACTATTTCTATGTGTCTATCTGCTTATATTTTCCTTTATCCATTAATATATCTTTTTTCTGATGCATGTCAATGTAAATTGCAGCCATTTTTGTAGCTTCCCCTAAATACACCAATATGCGTACCATTATCTAGAGTTCAGTATTTGTTTAAATATTTTGTCTTTTAATGTGAAATGTGTACAAATCTTATGTGTACATTCGCTGAGTTTTGACAGATGCAAACACCTGTGTAACTCAAACCCTTATGGAAAGTCTTGATAACCTCAGAAAGTTCCCTCATGCCCGGCCTCTCCATTCCTGTCCTCCCTTCCCGGGGAGACAAACACCATTCTGACGTTTTTCCCCACTGTAGATTGGGTTGCCTCTTTTAGAAGTTCATGTAAATGGAATCCTACAGAGTTTACTCTTTTTCTGTAAGACTGCCTTTACTCAGCATATTTTGATGTTGTAGCATGCATCAGTAGTGTTTTACTGCTGAATAGTATTTCACTGTACGAATGTGCTATAGTTGGTTTTATCTCTTCTCCTGTTGTCAGACCCTTAGGCTGTTTCCAGTTTGAGCTATTATGAACATTCTTGTAACATTGGCAAACGTAGATTTTTTTTCTCTTGGGCCAATATCTAGTATTAGAGTTGCTGGGCCTTAGGGTAGGTAAATGTTCAGTTTTATAAGAAACTGCAAGACCTTTTCCCAAATTGGGTATGCAATTTACATTCCCATCAACAACGTTTCAGAGTTCCAGTTGTTCCATGTCTTCCCAGCTTTCTCGCATGTTCTCAAATGTTTTAATTTTAACCAATCTATTGGAATGTATGGCAGTTCATTGTGGTTTTGTTTTGCATTTCCCTGAAATCTGGTGTTCAAGACTTTTTCATGTGTTTGCCATTTATATATCTTTTATGAAGTTCTACCCTCCTTTTTTTTTATTGGGCAAAGTTCTCATTTATTGGGTTTATCTCTTCATTATTGAGTTTTTGGAATACTTTAGAGAGCCTGCATGTTAATCCTTTGTCAGATAAATGTTGTGCTGATTCATTTACTTAATAGGGTCCTTCAAACAGAAGTTTCAAATTTAACTAAATTTATTTTATTTATATATTTATTTTATGGTTATTGCTTTCTGTGACCTATGACCTGGATAAGAACTTTCACCTATTCCCAAGTCACAAAGACACTTATTTCTTACTGAAAGCTTTATAGTTTTAGCTTTTACATTTAGGTTTGTTACTAATCTTATGTTCACTTTTGTCTTATCTGTGAGCTTAGATTGAGGTTTATTTTTTTTCATATGAATATCCCGTTTTCCTAGCACCATTTGTGAAAAGACCTTCCTTTTTCTTTCGTATTGCTTTTTCAACATTATCAAAAATCAGATGTTTGTTTAAGTTGGGGTCTCTACCAGACTTTTCATTCTGTCTCATTGATCTATTTGTCCATTTTTATGCCAGTATTACATGGCCTGGTCACTGTAGCTTTGTAGTTTTCTTGAAGTTGATAGTGAACTCCAGCATGGCTCATCTGTTTCCAGATTGCTTTGTACCTACTAGGTCTGTTACATTTTTATTGAACTTTTAGGATCAGCTTGTCAGTTTCTACAAGAGTGTGCTGAGATTCCGATTGTGATTAGGCTGAATCTGTACATCAATTTGGGGAAAATTGACATCTTAACAATAGTGAGTCTTCCAATTCTTTATTTGCTCTCAGCAGTTTTTGGCATTTTTAGTGTGGAGTCTTTCGTGACATTTGTTTTTCCTGAAATTTTTTTTTAATGTATATTGATGCTATCATAATGGATATTGAAAATTTTTGTTTTTTAATTGTCTGCTGTTAATATGGTCAATTTGTATATTAACCTTGTATCCTATGACCTAAAACTCAATTATTATTTCTAGTAGCTCTTTTATAGATTCTTTAGGATTTTTGTTAAAAAATAATATTATCTGCAAATAGAGACAATTATGCCTTGTATTTCTTTTTCTTGACAGTGGTGAGCAAAAGTGGCAGAGTAGACATCTTTGCCTCATTTCAGCTCTTAGGGGGAAAATGTTCAATATTTCACCATTAAGTAAGATGTTAGCATTAAGTTTTTCATAGCTGTCCTTTATTAGATTGAGGAAGTTCTCTTTTAATCCTAGTTTGTTGAGTGTTTTTATTGTGAAAGGGTGTTAAATTTTATCAAATGCCTTTTCTGCATATGTTGAGATGATCCTATGGGTTTTCTCCTTTATTCATTTAATATGTTGTTTTATATTGATTTTCAAAAGTTTTAAATCAACTTTGCATTCTTGGGATAAACCCTACTTGGTCATGATGTGTATTATCCTTTTTATATATTGCTAGATTTTGTCTGCTAATATTTTGTAAAAGATTTTTGCATCTGAGTTTATGAGAAATATTGGTCAGGAATTTTCTTTTTTGTTATGTCTTTGTCAGGCTTTGGCATTAGAATTATGCTGTGTCCCGTCCCCATCCCCACCGCCCTCCAAGAGAGTTTGGAAGAGTTCATTTCTCTATTTTCTGAATGAGTTTTTGGAGAATTGGCATCAATTTTCTTTAAATACTTGATAGACTATCCACAATGAAACCAGCTAGACCAGTTAAACTTTTGTTAATGAATTTAATTCCTTTAATAGGTATAGGGCTAAGAGACTTTTCTCTTTATTTGTCAGCTTTGGTCAGTCTTATCTTTCAAGGAATTTGTTCGTTTTATCTGTGTTGGCAAATTTGTTTGCATAAAGTTGTTTATAATACTGTTTTATTATTGTTATATTGTCTATAAGAGCTGTTGAGGTGAACTCTATTATTTTTCATACTGGTAATTTGTGTTTTCCTCTGATTAGCCTAGTGAGGGAGTTTATCAATTCTGTTCATCTTTTCAAAGAACCAACTCTTGGCTTTGTTAATTTTCTCTAGTGTTTGTTTTTCATTTCACTGACTTCTGTTCTGTTCTTCATTATTTCCTTCCTTCGACTTATTTTGAGTTTACTATATTTGTTATTTATTGCTGTGCATGCAACTACCCCAAAATGTAGCAGCTTAAAATAACAAACACTGGGGGCCGGTCCCATGGCCCAGTGGTTAAGTTCTCGTGCTCCGCTGCAGTGGCCCAGGGTTTCGCCAGTTTGGATCCTGGGTGTGGACATGGCACCGCTCATCAGGCCATGTTGAGGTGGCATCCCACATGCCACAACTAGAAGGACCTGCAACTAAGATATACAATATGTACCAGGGGGTATTTGGGAAGATAAAGCAGGAAAAAAACAAAAAAGATTGGCAACAGTTGTTAGCTCAGGTGCCAATCTTTAAAAAAATAAACAAAAACAAACATTTCTTATTTCACAGTTTCTGTGGTTCGGGATTCCAGGTGTGGGTTAGGAATGTGGGCTGTGTTCTCTGCCTCAAGGTCTTTCATTTGGTTGCAGTCAAGATGTGGGCTGGGGCTGTGGTCTTATCTGAAGACAGTTGAAGGAGGAGTTGCTTCCAAACTTGATCATATAATTGTTAGCAGGGTTTCGTTCCTCACAGGGTGTTGGACTGAGATCTCCCTCAGTTCTATAGGGCAGCTCACAGCGTGACAATTGACTACTATCAGAGCGAACAAATGAGAGAGCAAGAGAGGGTAAGCAGGTGGAATCCAGAGTCTTGAAAATCGAGTTTCGGAAGTGTTAACTTGTTAACTTTTGTTGGGTTCTGTTTGTTAGAAGGAAGACAGTAGGTCCAGCCCTTACTCAAGGGGAGAGGATTACACAAGGGCATATGTCCTGGGATATTGGGATCATTGGGAGCCGTCCTAGAAGCTGCCTTCCACGTTTAGTTTGTTTCTCGTTTTCCAGCTTCTTAAGGTGAAAACTGAGGTAATTAGTTTTAGACTTTTCTAATCTGAGTTTAAAAGTATAAATTTCCTTCTAATCACCGCTTTAGCTGCATCCTGCAAATTTTAAGGTGTGTATTTTCATTATCATTCAATTTGAAATATTTTCCAATTTCCTTTGTGGTTTCTTTCTTGATCTGTGGATTGTTTAGCAGTGTGGTTTTTAATTTCTAAATTCGTGGAGTATGCTGGATATCTTATTGTTGATTACTAATTTAATTCTATTGTGATCAGAGCACATACTCTGTATAATTTCACTCCTGTTAAATTTACTGAGACTTGTGTTTTGGCCCAGATTTACTCTATTTTGGTGAAATCTCTTGAAAAGAACATGTATTCTGTAATTGTTGATTGTAATGTTCTATAATATCAGTTAAATCAAGGTAGTTGATGGTGTTGTTTAGATCTCTTATGTCTTTTTTATATCTTATATCTCTTATATTTTATATTTTCATGTATATATGTTTATTTCTTATATTGATTTACTTTCAACCTATCTGTGTCTTTATATTTAAAGTATGTCTATTATAGAGAGTATATATTTGGGTGTTAGTTTTTTACTCATTCTGACATCTGTTTGTTTCATTTAATCTAACCCATTAATTAACAATAATACTTCCAATTCCAATTCCAATTTAGGGTTTTTTCTAAACTTTTTAAATATTATGTCTGTACATTATTTCTTCCGTACCTAGACTTCTGGTTCTCAAGGACCAAGGGGATTATAGAATCAGAATATCTCGTAATTACTCATTTGCTTTATCCTATAGTATGCACAAATAGTCTTGGAATAATAATACAGACACCAACATAATTACTGAAAACAGTTAAAAAATATTTTGCATATACTGTCCTTATTTTTGCTCCATTACTCTTGCTCCATTGTCAGAGGATGTAGCCGTTACATACTTTCTCTCATAAATTTCGTTTTGCTTTAGTTCTGCAAGTATACGTGTGGTAGGTGGTCCCCAAGGTGGGTACCATAAATTCTCTTCCTTCATGTGCCTTATACTACACCTCTTATCAAAAGGTGGAGCCTCTTTCCCGCCCCTTGTATCTGAATTGATCTTGTGATTTGCTAGGATGAATGGAATGTGGCAGAAGTTATGCTGTGTAATGTCTGAGCCTTCAGAGATCTGCAATTTTCATTTTCATTTTCATGCATTGGGACTCTCCGTCTTGGAATCCAGCCACCATGCTTTGAGAAAGACTGTGGAGCGAGAAGTAAGGCTGGTCAGCAGCCCCCACTGAAGCTCTCAGCCAGTACCTGCTGCCAGCTGAGTGAGTGAAACCACCTTGGATGTTCCATCCAGATAACTGAACTTAGTTAACGCACAGCGTCACCAGAAATATAAGTGGTTGTTATTTTAAGCCACTGAATTTTGGAATAGTTTGTTATATAGCAGTAGATACCTGGAATCATTATTTATAGCTACAGCTCTATATCTATTTTTTTGTAAATGTTCACCACTATTCCTCATTTTGATTTCTCTACTTATTTTGGTGGTCCCTCATTAGTTCTCTAGGGTTTACTCAGGCTGATGTCCTGGAAACAGTATTCCCTGAAAACTTTTTAATGTCAGTAACAGTTGTTGCCTTTTTCTTGGAAGTCACTTGGCTGGATGTAAAATCTTTGGTTCTTGTTTTCTTTCCCGTATTTAAAAAGTTATTCCATTTTGTTTTGGTCAAAACTATTAATGTTGAAAGTCTGATGGAAATTTGATTTTCTTTCCCTTGGTCTTTTTTCCTGGATGTCGGAAGGATGTTTTTCCTTTTTCATTAATGTCCATGTATTCTACTAGAGTATATCTTGTTGTTAGCCCCTCCAAGTTGATTTTCTCAGGTATGTGATAAGCTTTTCCTTTACATAGTTTCAGCTCTTTTATTTTAGAAAAGTTTTCCTGAATTATACTTTTTAGTATTTATTCTTTTTCCTTGCTTTTATGTATTTTGGAACTTTGGCTGTCTTCTAAATTTGTCACTTGCTCTTTTTTGTGTGTATGGTAAAATATACATGACATAAACCTTACCATTTTAACTTTTTTTTTTTTTTTTGCTGAGGAAGATTCACCCTGAGTTAACATCTGTGCCAATCTTCCTCTACTTTTTTGTATGTCGGTCTCTGCCACAGCATGGCCACTGATGAGTGGTATAGGTCTACACCCGGGAACTGAACCTGGGCTGCTGAAGTGGACTGGGCTGCCAAACTTAACCACTGGGTCGTAGGGCCAACCCCCATTTTAACCATTATTAAGTATACAGTTGAAAGGCATTAAGTACATTCACAGTGTTGTACAGCTATTAGCACTGTCCATTTGCAAAACTTTTTCATCACCCTAAATAGACACTCTGTACCCATTTAAACAATTACTACCCATTTCCACCTCACCCTAGCCCCTAATAATTGTGACTTACTCTTGAATCCTTTTTAAAAAATATATTTTCATTTCTTTTTGTTTTTTAAAAAACTTCCTTCTTTTACCTTCTGTTTCTCTTAAGGCAGGAGTTGGGAAACTCTCTGTGAGTGTCCAGTTGGTAAATATTTTAGGCTTTGTGCTCTCTATGGTCTCTTTTTCAACTCAGCTCTGCTTTTGTGCGGTAAAGTATCCAATACATAAATTAATAGGTGTGGTTGTGTTCCAGTAAAACTTTATTTATAAGAGCAGGTGGTGGCCAGATTTGGCATGTGGGTTGTGGTTTGCTGATCCCTGACATGAGGCATTATCTGTGGGCTTTTTTTCACTTTTGTTTTACTTATTATTTAATCTTTATTTCTGATATGAATTTTTTAAAATTTTGAATTGTTTCCTGCATTCTATCATCTTATATCTAATTCAGATTCATGCTGTTCTTTCATATCTTGCATCGTTTTCATAGTTTTTAAGCTAGTATTGAAATAGTACATCATAATTTTGTCTGTTTTCTGGGCATTTTCTTCTGTATTCTTTGTCCATAGGGATATTATTCTGCTCAAATTCTTCTTACAGCTTTGCTTGGGATTTGACCTTAAATTTTTTTCTTTTGCTTATTTTTACAGAAATTAACTGATAAGTAGTTTCAAGGCTAGCAATAGAGGCCTGAGATTTCCAGGATGACTCCCTTTGGTCTTTCTTTCCATTTGGTGGACGTGTAGCTCTGCCCTAGAATAGATGGAGTCTCGGTAAGGTTTGCAGGATCACCTCCTGCAGGAGTAGCTTTTCAGTGATGAAACATCACCATTTTATATCTCAGTTTATATAGCTACGTGCCACTTTCTGGGGAGCCTTAACCGGAGACATGCTGCTAGGGGCATTTTATAGTTAACAGGTCTTCCTCATAGTCTGTTTACATGAAGTGTTTTTGACAAGAAACCAGCCATGGAAACCATAGTCTAGTCACCTGCCTTTTCTCTCCCCTGGGGCGTCCTCTTCCTTGCCAAGGAACTGAAAAGATCACAAGCTAGGTGTTCCTTCCTTCCAGAACTGAAGTGATTCTTTGGCAGTTAAAAGGCCAAAGAAACGTACCTGGGGAATAGAAGGCATATCATCAAGGGCCAAGTTGTGAGCATAAACGTGTTAAAAAATAAGATCTTAAGCTTAGAGCCCAGGAGGAAAAAAGTAATCAAGGAATGTAAATGATGCTAAGAAAATGTTTTATTGCAGTGGTAGTTTTGGAAAGGAATAAACGTCATCATGAGTCTTGTGATGAAATGTGGGTGAAAACATTAGAGTAGTTTATTCTTAAGTTTATTTAATAGCCTCCTTTTGCTTCATGGACAAAGAAATCTTTTGGGTGGTTGACTGAAATATGCGGTAGATACAGGTGAAGAGACAAGTGTCTCTTAATTCATATTTTTCCCTTATGTCAGGGTCCTGGAAGCTACTTTGGCTTATGTTTATTCTCCTGACAAAAATGCCCAGAAAGGTGGGACGTGGCCTTGACGCTGGGGGAGTGCATGCCTTGTATCATCAGTGGGGACTCCTAATAAGACTTGAGGAGGGTGAGTTTTTTGGGGATTTCTACTAAAGCCTGGGTGCTCAGGCTAACATTTGAGGGCCCCTTTCTAAACATCATTTGAGTGCAAGTACTTGAGGAAAGTTCGGAGTGTTTGGTTTTGGTTTGCCCACTGGGTTTTCCTTTTCAGGCTTCATCAGGTGTCCAAGACTGCTTCTCCCTGCCCTGAGCTGCTGGGTGCTTTGTCAAGTGGAAACTTGTTTTGCCTGTCGGTTCAGGTGCTTCTGTATAGAATTAAAGCAGTGTGAGCTTAAACCCTTTTTTCTTTTCTGAGGCTGTGTTTTTGGAGTGTGTCAGCTCCCTATTCTGTTTAGACTAGTGAATTTTTTTTTTTTTAGTTGTAGAAAAAGGGGAAATAAAGTGATGTGAAGTTTCCTTTCCCTTTTGCCTTTTCGCTGTAACACAAATTCAACTCATGGTTGGTGGCAGCTGTTTGTTGGTTTGGTTTTTTGGACTTGCAACTTTTTTCTTCTGTAGTAGAGTTAAAAAAAAAAAAAAGTGAAGAGGCATTTGGTGGTTAGCAGATGATTTTTATTAACTACAAACTGAAAAAAACTTGTTTTAATTTACTGATTGACCAAAAGTCCTTAAAGCTAAAGTCCCTGTATCATCAGGTATAGTTTAAAAATAGCCTAAAGCTCCTGATGCTCAGTTAATGCCTAGATAGAATGCTTTTGAAAAGCTGGGATGTGTTCGTGTATAACTAGACACTGAACAGATCCGATGCCTTCATTCTGTTAGATTCACCAGCCATGGAAACCATTTTGACAGTCTCATCCATCTTATTAATCCGATGTGCAGTGCTCCATTTCCAAAAGCTCAGGCTGTTCTCATGGTGACTGCGGAAGTTTGTGTTTTTGGAAAGAAATGACATGGAATTACAGTTTAATGAATATGTCTTAGCTACTTTTTTCTAATGTCTTGAGGAGAGATGCCAAGCTATGCTTTTCATCTTTGCAGGAAAATGTTCTTATTTGGGAAAAAACCCTTTTGGACTAATTTAAAAACTTATAGCAAGCTATCAAAAACTTGGTTGCCTCTCTCCCCCCAAAAAATCCACAAATATTTAGCAGCAGGAAAGTGTCACTGATACCCTATTGGAATTTGATGAAAGCAGACAATTCGAGGTATGTAGTTAGAGCAGTTCAATATGTAATTCAGTGAATTGTTCGTAGTATGTGCTCTATAAATGTTTGAGCAAGTGAACTTTGTAAGTTAACACTTCTAATTTCTGATCTTCTGACTTTCTTAAATGTGTAAATAATAATCCATGTATATTAGTCCAGTCCTTTGTCATCAAAGTGCTTTCACTGCTCTGTTGGCATATATATGAAGGAACTTAGTTTTGATATTGTTACTAGACAGTATAAAAACTAATAAAAAATAGCAACAACTGCCTTTGAGTGGTTTTTGTGCTTTCCCAATGTAATTTTATTTAATCCTTACAGCAACCATATGAGGAAAGTTTCAGGTCTGTTTTACAAATGAAGAAACTGAGACTCAGAGTGTAATGTGTTGTCCAAAGTCACATAGCTGTCAAGTGATAGAGCCAGATTTAAACCCATATCAGGCTGTCCGAAAATCATTTGGCCCATGCTATTCAAGTAGAAAGTTGATAGCGAAGAGAAATAAATTCTTCTGAGTCGTTTTATATATATATATTTTTTGAGGAAGATTGGCTCTGAACTAACATCTGCTACCAATCCTCCCCTTTTTGCTTGAGGAAGATTGTCCCTGAGCTAACATCCTTGCCCATCTTCCTCCATTTTGTATGTGGGACTCCTCCACAGCATGGCTTGATAAGCGGTGTAGGTCTGTGCCTGGATCTGAACCTTCGAACCCTGAGCTGCCAAAGTGGAGTGTGCACACTTAACCACTACACCACTGGGCCGGCCCCAGTCATTTTATAATTTGACAATTGTGATTGCTTTCTCAAATTTGTTTTCTGAAAATAAAAGTTATGGTACAGGGGGCTGATCCTGTGGCCAAGTGGTTAAGTTTGTGTGCTCTCCTTCGGCGGCCCAGGGTTTCACCAGTTCAGATCCTGGGCGTGGCCACAGCACTGCTCATCAAGCCATACTGAGGCGGCATCCCACATGCCACAACTAGAAGGATCCACAACTGAAAATACTCAACTATGTACTGGGGGGCTTTGGGGAGAAACAGGAAAAATAAAATATTTAAAAAAAAGTAATTGTAGAAATTTTGGAAAGTGCAATAAAAAGTGGTCCATCATCTCACTGCCCCAGGGCAGTCACTGTGGTCGTTTTGGCATATTCCCCCCAGCTCTTTTCCTAGGTATTTAAAATAAAGCAAAACTGCATATAAATGCTTTCTTAAAACATTGTGACCAGGATGTGATTGAGACCATGCTTTTAGTAAGTGGGGTATTGGAACATTCACAGTTATTAAGATTTTGGACTTTCTGATCTTTTGATCAGTCACTTCATAAACATAAAAAAGTGTGATTGGAAGTAATCTTTGAAGAACCTCATAATTAAATGGAAGAAGGCCATTTTAGGAGCTCCTTTCTTTAAAAGACTACTTGAAATTGTTAGAAAATCTTGAAGATAAGCTGCTATATGTTTTGATTCATGGAAGCAGTTAAGAAAAAAGCTCATTTTGACAGTCAAGAAAACCTAAAACAATTTTAAAATACTTAATGCCCCTTAACTAACACTTAAAAATAGTTAAGATGGTAAATTTTGTGTTTAAGTTATTTTACCACAATTAAAAATTTTTGAAAGGGGGTATCCATTATAGTGGGCATTTTGATCTGTCTGTTGTCCTAGGGAGAACTCATTTCTTAATATTACCAACATGAAATATGGGAAATAGCATATTCAGTAGAGTGAATCTTAGTGATATGTTGAGGATACCCTTTTGTCCCTTCCGTACATTCACATTTCTGAGAGTAAATGTGGTCCTTCTTTGACAATATGAAACTAAGTATTAATGAAGTGTTTGTGGAAATTCAAAAGACCTACATGCAACTTGCTTAGTTACCAGTCACTGGGACAATTCTGTAGTGTGTTTCCCCCTTTGGACAGTTTCTCAGGAATCTGGCCTGAGCCGTAAGGTTTTGCAGTGGTTCAGTAACAACGCACTAAATCTAGGTGCTATAAGGAGCAAGATGATGAAACTGGCATTATTTCGTGCCCTTGAGGAAGTTTATAGTCAAAATGCAGTGGGTATCAAAATGTTTGATCTCAGGACTCTTACACTCTTAAAAATAATTGAAAGAGCTTTTGTTTATGTGGATTATGTCTATGGAGATTTATTATATTAGGAATTAAAACTGAGAAATTAAAAAAATAATAAACTCTATTATGTGTTAGAGTAAATCACACTTTTAATGAAAAGTAACTATTTTCCAAAACAAAGATTAATGAGAAGAGAGATATTAATTTACACTTTGCAAGTCACTTTAATGTCTAACTTAATAGAAGATAGATCTGCTTCTTCATGCCATTTGTTTTTCTTTATGATTTGGATTGAAGTATGTGAAGAAAATCCTACTTTAAACAGGTATGTAGTTAGAAAAAGAAGGAATATTTTAATAGCATTTTCAAATAATCTTAGACTTTTTTCTTTAATACTACGCCCAAACTTGATAAATAGTAGTTTCCTAAAGGTTAGTTGCAATGTGAAATCTGAAGCCATGTCAATAAATTTTTCATGCTCTGCTATGTTAAAATCCATTGGTATATCTTGCATGAATGGATCTTACCCTCTACATGTTTTGGTCATTTGAAAAATAGTTCACTGAGCTGTGCATATCTTCCAAATGTTGACACATTTCACTTTATAAATAAATATTAAGCACATTTGTTAATGTCACCACCAACCTCATCAGAAAAATATTTTAAGTATTGGGAAACTGTTAAGCCCACGGTGGCAGATGTAAGTTTTACAAAACTTGCATTTTTGCCTGAAAGCTCAAATTTTATCATTGGGAACAAATACTGTCTGTTTTCTTGAAGTGACAAACTCATTTTGATCATTCTCGAGAAAATGTCTGTCAAATACACAGGTCAAACTGAGCTCACATGGTTGCATAAGTGCTATCCTGCAAGACGACTGTACTTTGCTGTGTAGTGGAGGTGCTTAATGAGTATTTCTCATTTTGTCACAAGTATATCAAAAAGATACGTACTCAAGGATTGGAATTTAAAAAAATTAATAATATTTACATTTTCATGAAGGACATTCTTGAGTGAAACTGGCAGCCTTTTTTTCTTAAACTGTGAGGGCCTGGTGGTGAAGAATAAAATGACTAATAGTGCAGCTTGGTGCCACCATCTTGGTTTATGCCAAGATTCACCATTGCTTTTGTATCATACATCAAAAGCACCAAGAGGACATTTTCCAAATGACCAACACATGATGTCATAAAATCATGCACTATTACTGTCTTGACAGTGAAAAAACCAAAATCATCATAGTATTATCTCGTGAATAGTTTTTACTTCTCAGACCCCCAGAAAGGGTCTCAGGGACCATCAGGGGTCATGGACTGCACTTTAAAAGCTACCGAGCTAATACAAGTGGTTCTTAATTTTGTTAACACTCTTTTGAGAATCTGATGAAAAGTATGGAGATTCTCCCCAGAAAGATATACTTAAAGAACAAATTTTATGTAATTTTCAGATGATCACCATCTTCCAGAAGCATTAGAGCTATGGTTCTCAAACTTTCAAACTTTACACCAGAGTCACCTGGAGGCCTTGTTAAAACAGATTGCTAGGCCACACTCCCCAGATTTCTCATTCACTTGGTCTGGAATAGAGTCTGAGAATTTGCAATTTTTTTTTTTTAAGATTGGCACCTGAGCTAACAACTGTTGCCAATCTTTTTTTTTTTTTCAGCTTTTTCTCCCCAAATCCCCCCAGTACACAGTTGTATATTTTTTAGTTGTGGGTCTTTCTAGTTGTGCTATGTGGGGCACCGCCTCAACGTGGTCTGACAAATGGTGCCATGTCCGTGCCCAGGATCCGAACCAGGGAAACCCTGGGCCTCCGAAGTGGAGTGCGTGAACTTAACCACTCGGCCACTGGACGGGTCCCATGAGAATCTGCATTTTAACAAGTCTCAGGTAGTGCTGATACCGATGCTCATCTTGAGAGCATGGTTCTTGACCCTAGACCAGTTAAATCGTAGGAATAGGGGTAGGACTTTGTGTTTTTTTGAACTGTTCTGGAGATTCTCACATGCAGGCGGGGTTGAGAATCGTTGCTCAGGTTAAGACTCCCAAGTCTAGTGAGATTAAGAACATCTAGCATTGGTACAGCCTTTTAGTATTTAGGAAGTATTTTGACAGTTGTTACTCATTTACTCCTTATCAGCCTGTAAGGTAGTTATTATTTCTGAGGAAAACTGGCTTGATATTTGTGAAATTATAGAGTTATAGGAGCTCTGGGCTTTGAGTCTGAAATGAACAAAAAGGGCAGTTGCTAAAAGTTCTTAAGACAGTGGTCTACATATATTTTTAGAGAGTTTTTACGTATATATATATATGCAAAACATATATATGTATGTTACTAAATTTGCTTTACTAAAACATTCTACTAATTTGTATTGCTACCATGCCCTTGACAACACTAGTCATTTTCATACTTTCTTTTTTGAAATATAAGATATGCACAGAAGCGTGCACAAATCATAAGTGTATAATGAGGTGAATTTTCACGAAGTGAATGTACCTGGTTAACTAGCACCCAGATCCAGAATCAGGTCATTATCAGTGATCCAGAAGCCCCTGTCTTGTGTCCTTTGAGTCACCACCCCTCTACCACCCATAGATTAATTTTTCTGTTTTTGAACTTAATATAAATGGTGTTATGTAGTATATGCTATTTTCTGTGAGATTCATCCATCTTGTATAGTTGTAGATTGTTCATTTTCATTGTTATATAGAATTCCATTGTGTGCATATACCACTTCTTATCCATTCTACTGTTGATGAACCTTTGGGTAGTTTCCATATGTTGGCTGTTATGAATAGTGCCCCTGTGAGCATTTTTGTACATGTGTCCAAATATAATTTAAAACATATTTCTTAGCTTTTTGATTTTAAAAAAACCAGTATTCACGTTTTAATGTGCTTTTCTTTGATTATATCTGGAATAACTGATTTTATTTATTTATTTATTTATTTTGGTGAGGAAGATTGTCCCTGAGCTAACATCTTGCCAATCCTCCTCGATTTTGTATGTGGAATGCCACCACAGCGTGGCTTGATGAGTGGTAGTAGATCCGTGCCTGGGGATCTGAACCAGTGAACCCTGGGTTGCCAAAGCAGAGCACACAAACTTAACCACTATGTCACTGGGCTGGCCCCTTCTCTTTGTGATTTTTATGGCAGAAAGTTAGTTGATGCTATGTTGTTGTCTCTTTCCGCATCTTTATTACATCTCTCTGTTTGAACCATTCTGACTTAACTGCTTATTCTTTAGGTCTTATTAGGGAGGCTTTCCTATCTCAGGCTTGCTGTGTACTCTTTGTAATCCATACATTGTAATTGTTTGTTAGAATGTTTATTGTTCGGTGTTCCTTGAGACAGCAGTAGGTTTTTACTGAGTTAATTCGTGATACGTAGATACACACAAACTACTGCATTCCTTTTTCATCCGGCTGAAGTCTTCTCCCCAGAGTACTTTCAGCTGGGATGTTTTTGTGTTCAGCTTTGAGATTTTACATATCTGAGATTACTTTAATTTTGGTCTTACGTGTAAATACAAAGTTAGCTAGATATGGAAATAAGCATCCAAATGGTTTTCCTTAAAGTTGAGGTTGACTTTAGTCTGAAATCAGCTGATTCCTGTTATTTTTAGATGATCTGTGTTTTCTTCTGAAGGATTTAGAATTTTCATAGCCTTTGATACTGCTAGACTTCACTCTAATGTGTCTGTCCATTCTGTTTGGCACTTCGTGAACTCTTATTACCTGAAATTTTACACTTTCCTTTAGTTAGGAAAAGTCCTGTCATTATTTCTATGTCTGTTTCCTCTCTTCCTGTCTTCTGTTTCTACTATCTCTTCTCATTCTCTCCTTCTGTGTACCCATTTCAGATGCTTTTTGGAAGAGTTCTTCAACCTGATTTTCTCAGGAATTTATTATTTCTTTCTGTTTCTATGCAATTAATTCATTGTTTCAAAATCACTCCTTTTATATTTTTCATGACAATGTTTCCAGTTTTACTTGGTAGATTTTTGTTCTCATGTCATGTTTTCCATATTCTACACTTTTTCTGTAGCACCATTTAATTTGCCAATTTTAAATGTCTGTTTTTGGTCTATTAATTCTGCTTTCATTTTGTTCTTTCATGATGCTTGCACTCCTCAGGCATCTCATTATTTTCCGCTGTGAGCTTTTATTCCCTTGGAACTAACAGCTGTTTGGGCCAATACTGTGTTTGTGTGGGAGGATGGGTTTTGATGGGGGTTGGATTTAGGGGAGGTAAAAGCCTGTGTTCTAGGTTTTGGTCCTCTGAGTGGTTTGAGGCAAATAGGGACGTGTCTGAGGGTAGAGAGGCTCCAGTTGGTGATTTTGGGTCAGCTACACCCTGGTTGCTCAGGGTTTCTCTGGCCCGTGTCTTTTCTAAGTGCTGTCCCCTTCGTCGTAGTTACCTAACTGGGAGTTCCCTGGTACTTTGCTTCCAACCCCAGGCAAGTTCCTATGTTTTATCGTGCTGTTGCCCCTCTTTGTGGTGGAGCTGTGCTGGAGATGCTGCGTTCATATTCTGCAGTAGCGTGGGGGACAGTGTGACAATGTTGAGGAGTGAAAAGGACACAATTAGGACACTTTCTTCTGGGCTCTCCGCTGTCCAGGATACCTGATCTTCTGCTCCCCAGCTAATGTTTCTTCTTAGAGCGGCACTCAGCCATTTGTTTTTCTTCCCCAAGGAGGAATGATTACTTGCAGTGTTTTGTTCAGTTCTTTTTAGCTGGAATCTGGGATTCGTCTCTTACCCTTTTGCTTCTGGTGATTTCCTGATGCGTTTGGGGAAGGCACACCTTCTTGACTGTACTTTAAATTAAATACTTTATTTATTTTTAATAAATAAATAAAATACTTCTTTTATCTAAGTATAAATGTTTTCTTTCCTAAATCAGGTTCTATAAAATGGAAAAGTTAATTGATCAGACTCTGCCTTTGACAAATGGAAACCATTTGCAACTTCATTGACTCTGTAGGATCCATTTTGTAGTTTGTTTTCTAAACTGTTATTTTAGAAACAACAGGGACTGTACTCCCTGTTGCTTAACCGTGACTTCTGATCTAATGAAGTCTAAAATAGTTCTTTATTTAAAAGCTAATATAGTTAGAATTGAAATTAGAAGAGGATGCAATAATGACCTTGAATATTAAGTAGAAAATGTTTCTTTGTCGTAGAGCATTTATCCTAAAGTAAGCAGGAATCTATTACTGGTCATCTATCGTTCTGTGTATATTGGACTGCATAAATTTAACCCAGTATATAGAAAACCCTTGACATTTTTAAAGAATGTGTCACAAGACTTTCCTCAACCTCCAGATTAGGGAACACTGCTGTCGCTTGTAATTTTCTCCATAAGATGCAGTAAAACTGAAAACTTTAAAAGACTATAGAAGGTAGCTGTATTCAAGAAAGTTAGTAGAATTAGAAAATCATGTTGAGATGGACCTGCTCTGCCAGGTACCCCTCTCTAATTTTGAGGTTGTCTCCTGCATATCAGCCAAGATAACAAGTGTGATTCAGATTTTTCATTCAGCAAAATTACAATTACTGTGATTAATGGGCCTTTAGAGATGCTCACAGATATCTGGAATCCCCAGTGTTAAAATGGTGAGTGATGAGTCTGTTTGCCGGGGAAGAAAAGTTACTGAAAAACCTTATAGCTAAAAAAAGAACCCCAAACCTTACAGCTGTTGCATGAATGTATCATAGCTGAGTTTTGTTTCATTGAAAGTAATTTTACTGTCACTGTTAAGAGTTTTTGTTTTGTTTTTTATTTGGATGGAAGTGGATTGATGAGAGAGTAAGTAGGTCATTCTAATATTTTGGGTTCTAGTTTTTCCTAATGTTTTTAGAGAGAAGAATGAACAAGTTACATCTGTGACCAAGCGCCTTTTTATCTTTCCCAGTTTACCTTCTGCAATTTCCTTTATGTTTGGAAAATAGATATATATGTAAGAGTTCATGAGTTATTTTCCTAGACAATCCCAAACTTACTTTACTGTTACTTTGAGTATCTTTTGGATGTAATCTTTTTACTTAAGGAAAAAAAATTAGAAGTGAATTAATATGGGAGATGTAACATAAATTTTCTCATTGGTTATATAAGTGTAGGTCAATGGAGTTAGCGGTTCAAATAATGTACAGTGCTTGTGGCTTTGCTGACAGTCCAGTTAGGGCGAAAAATGTCTTTAAGCTGTGACTTTGCTACTATAAATAAAAATATTACTTTAAAATACTCCAAACACCTTAGGTTTTTCTCCTTTCATTAAATTTTAGAAGTCATAGTTGTTAGTTACAGGATTTTATATTGGCTGAGGTTGTTCCTTTGAAGCTATAATTTTAGGCAGTTTAAAATGCTGAACATAAGTGAAACAGTCTTCTGTCTCTAAACTCAGACCTGGTGAATAGATACAAATGACCTTACATTTGATATTGAAACTCTAATGTTAGAATAGGGAAAATTGTTAAGTATATTGGAGTTAGGTTATGTGTTATGAACTTAGGTTTTCCTCACAGTGCCAGCACAATGCTTTCCACATAGTATATCTTAAAATTTCTTTGAATATGTGAAATAATGTAATTATTTCTCACACGCTACTTAGGGGAAAGAATGTGCTGAAATTTACAAAATAGGTTATATTTAGTTTAGTAGCTGGAAAAGACGAGTTCATCAGGGTCAACTTTTTGTGTTACTTGCTTGGTCTGACCCTTCCCAAATGGCACCTCTATAAATCGAGTTGCTTAAGCTGGAAACCTGGGGGCCAGTCATTCTGGCTTTAAAACCTATCCCAGTTTTCTCTTTTTTTGACCCATCTACACTGCTGCTATCTTATTCCAAGCCACCATCAATTCTTGCCTAGACTATGGCAAAATTTTTCTTAATTTATCTCTCTGATTTTGCTCTTGACTTTCTCCAATCTATTTTTTACATAACCTACTGATAATCCTTCTTAGACTTCAATGGAATCAAGTAATTTTCCTTATAAACAGCTTCCCACGTTTACAATAAAATCCAAACTTCTTGTGCGTGACTTACAAACCTGGGGCAGATACTGTTGGCTATCCACCCAAAATTCCCCTTAATCTTCACTAACAGATCTTGGATTTTGTTCAAGGCAGCAGTGTGCCCAGCTATCAAAACTTGATTTTCCAGACTTTTTGGGTAGCTGACACATTTTTGGCTAATGAGATATAGGTGAAGTATCTGGAGAGGCTTCCTTAATAATAAAAAGGCTAAGGGGCTGGCCCGGTGGCGCAGTGGTTAAGTTCGCACATTCCGCTTCTGCGGCCTAGGATCAGTTCGGATCCCGGGTGCGGACATGGCACCGCTTGGCACGCCATGCTGTGGTAGGCATCCCATATATAAAGTAGAGGGAGATGGGCGTGAATGTTAGCGCAGGGCCAGTCTTCCTCAGCAAAAAGAGAGGATTGGCAGCAGTTAGCTCAGGGCTAATTTTCCTCAAAAATAAAATAAAATAAAATAAGATAAAAATAAATAAAATAGTAAAATAAAATAAAATTAAAAATGTAAACTTACTATCTCGGCTTTAAAAAAATAATAATAATAAAAAGGCTAAGAGAAAGCTTTTTTCTCCCTTTGCTCTCTCTCCTTTCTTGTGTGGGAACCAGAACATCAGGCTTAGAAGTGTAGCACTGTTTTGTGACCATGAGGTGACAAGCAAGTAAAAGACAGCTTACACATTCTAAGGATTCCAACTGCAAAGGTTTTTAAAGAGCTCTTAATACCATTGTTCAACTGCTATATGAGCCTGAATTGGCTATGACTAGACAAGTTGTGTGAGACCTGTGGATCTCTGCATTTTCTTTAAGCCTTCAATAGTTAAGTAGTCTGTTAAATTGCAGCTGAATGTGTCTCTGGTATAAAGGCCTTCCATGATCTAGTCCTTGCCTATTTTTCTGACCTCATCTTACCATTCCTACTGCTGACTGTGCTCTAGCCACATTAGTTAGCAAACAAATCTTGGCTGACAAACGCCTGCTCAAATCCAGACTCCTTGCTTATGACTCAAAGGCTCCGTGTGACCTGGTTTTACTGACCTCTCCTAATGTACCAGTGTCCTCTCCATTCCAAAAGCAACAAAAACCTTACAACATCCAATAATCCTTGACAAGTATGTGTAGGATATTAATGGAGAAAAACACAAAATAGGAGAATATAAGAGACCTGAATTGAAGGAGAAATATATCATATACATGGATTAGAAGACTCAATATTGTAAATTTGTCAGCTTTCCAGAATTAATTCTAATCTCTGAGCTTTTTAAAGCAATTTCTAGCAAGTTTCTTCATGAAACTTGAAGATATTCATATTCAACATCAAAAAGCAACAGTAGCCAAGATAATTTTTTTAAGTGGAATAAAGTGGGTCGACACTGCCCTACAGGATATCTAGACTTATTTTGAAATTAAACTATTAAACAGACAAACTGACCAAAGAGAAAAGATATGGAAACAATAAAATTAGCTTGCTGGTAGATTAAAGATCTAAATATGAAAAGCAAAATTATAAAAGTAATCTAGAAGAAATTGTAGGAACAGTATAGGAATAGAAAAGATATCTTAAAGATCATGTAGGAAGCACAAACCATGTAGGGAAAGGTTGATAAATTTTACTATGTTAAAGTTTAGAACTTGTATGAAATCAAATACACTGTAAACAGAGTCTAAAGACAAGCCATAAATGGAGAGAATATGTTTATAATGCATGTGATCAACACAAGATTGGTGTTCAGAATATATGAAGAACTCCTATAAAACAATAGGAAAAAGACAAACAGAAAATTGGGCCAAGACAATGAAGTGATAGCTGACAGATGCAACTTGAATGTTTAGTAAACATATGAACAGATGTTTGTGTCAATTTGCATGGATTCAGCTGTAGGTGTTCCAAAACTCAGCTAAAAGAAGCTTAAAGCCTAAGGACATTTATTTCCTGCTTGTCAAGTCTAGGGGTAGGAAGTTCAAGAGGTGGTTTAGTACTCTATGAGCACAGGAGGGGGTCTATGCCAGTATTTTCATAATTCTCTTGACCTTCCTATCATGGTATCAGCAGCTCCAAATGTTACAACCTTATATGAGAATTTTCTAAAAGGAAAGAAGAGAAAGGGGCCTTCTTCCTCCACACACCTTCTCTTAGTGGGGAGAAAAATCTTTCCAGAATCTTCTAGGTTTTCTTTCTGTCTCGTTGCCAGTCACTGACAGAGAGAAATGAAATCACCTTTCTGGCTTACAGTAATCAGGATTCACTCCCTGGACTGAGGAAAGGATTACCTTCTCTAAACGTATTACTTTCTGTCCAATTCCTGAGCAAAATTGAGTTTCTCCTTTTTGCTGAGGAAGATTTTCCCTGAGCTGACATCTGTTGCCAGTCTTACTCTTTTGTATGTGAGCCACTGCCACAGCATGGCCACTGACAGATGAGTGGTGTAGGTCCGTGCCCGGGAACAACCTGGGCTGCTAAAGCCAAGAGCACTGAACTTAACCACTAGGCCACTGGGCTGGTGCAAAAGTTTGTGTTTGCCAGCAAGAAGAGGGAATAATTGCCACAGTTATCAGCCTCTCACTAATATAGGTTGAACCATATGATATTGACCGTATAATATGAATGTATGTAATATGTTGCAATAACACGGAATGTGAATAAATATGTTAATATGAAATATATGGAAATATATAAATATAAATAAATAATATATGTAAGCTCATGTATTTAAAAACATGTATATGAAAAGTATAAAAATATGTATGGGTATGACAAACATTGAGTTTATATAGTAGTATCTCTGGGGAAGAAAGTAGATGAATAGGACTGAAAGAGATTTCAACTGTATTTATATATTTAATATTCAAAAGAAAATGCAAATATCTGAACCAAAAATGTAAATTAACACATTTTTATTTTTTGCCTCTCTGCTTGTAAAGCTTATGTTATGTTAATGTACACAGGATGGGGAAATGAGTGTTCTCAGGCATTTTGGTTGAAAATGAAAATTGATAGAATGAATCAGAGGACTTTTTGGCAACATACGAAATTTTAAATGTGTATCCTTTGACCTAGTACTTTTCTTTGGAGGAATTTATCTTAAATAAAGGTCTAGACAGATTTACAAAGATATATGTATAAGGAAATTTATTTTAACTTTTTTTTCAGAATGGCAAAAATCTCCTTTTTATAATGGAAACCACCCAACTAAATACATTGTGATATATCCATGTAATGGAATGCTAAGTATCCATAAGAAAATGATGTATAAATTTTAAATTTTTACCAGGAAAAATATCTGTGATATTAAGACAGAAAAACAAGTCATCTTTTAAAACACACAGACACATACATTTGCAAAGAAAGAAATCTGGAAGTTTATTCATCAAAATGTTCGTGGTGGTTATCTCTGGATGGTGACATTACAGATGATTTTCCTTCATGAAAACTTGGTGTTTTGTTTATGTATTTTAGAATATATCTGGTACTTTCATAGTCAGAAAAACCTTTAAATCTGTTTTTCTTTTGTAAATTAAAAATATAAAATTAAAAACTGCTTACTTACTATTTTGGTCTAATTACCATGAAATAAGTAAACGTGTATGTCCATGTAGTCAACAGATATTTTCCTGAGGCCATGCTGAGTATCAGGCGCTATTCTAGGTGCTGGAGAGACATTCAGCTCATAGGACAGTCAGGGTCCCTCTTTCCATGTAACACCTTCAGTAGGGAGAGACAGCAAGGCAAGTAAACAAATACATGAACAAGGCACTTTCAGTGATTAAGTGCAGAAGGAAAGTAAAACTGATATTGAAAAGGAATCTGGAAGAGTATGTGTGCCTGTGTGGGTGACTTTAAATTGAGCTGTCAGTCAGTCTCTCTGAGTTGCTTATCTTTGGGCTGTGCGTTGGATGACGGAAGGAGCTAGGCATGTGAAGATCTGGGTCCCACGTCTCAGGCAGAGCACACAGCAAGTGCAAAATCCCCTAGGCTGAAATGAGTTTTCTCAAATTCGGGAACAGAAAGTGGAAGACAGGATGAGGAAAACTCAGAGAGAAAGGAGAGGCAGGAGGGGCCAGCTCACATAAAGGTTTGTAGGTCATAAGGAGTTTGTAGTAATATTTTATTATATGTGTTATGGGGACATATTGCAGGGTTTTAAGCAGGGAAACTACTAAATCTGATATATGCCATCAAAAGATCACTCTGCCTACTGCGTTAAGGATGAATCGTAGGGCAGCAGATGTGACAACAGAGAGACCGGTTAGAAGGTTATATGCTGAAGTCTAGGCAAGACATTGCGGGACTTGAAACTGTAATCAGAGCTGGTAGCGCTGGGACGTAGACAGATTTAAGATGTGTATTTGGAAATACCGTTCATGAATATCAGACCTGAGGGAAAGAATTCCTCAACAATAAAACAAGGATAATGGCATCTCTCACAGGGTGTTATCACAAGCAGCCAATACATGCCAAGCATTTGGCATACTTCTTGACACACATCAGAGCTTACTAAATGTTCGCTACTTACCATTATTACTGTTATTTTTATTGTCAAGAATAGGGCATGTACCTTGAGCAAAAAGCATGTTACTTTAAACGTTAAATTATACCTCTTGTATGACTCAGATTGGACGTCTGTTAGAACATACTGTGTGTTGGTAAAAATCACAGTGTATGCACTCTCTTAATTTTTAGTGACCTTTGCTGGATCAGAGAGAGATGGTTCATTGGTTTTCCTTTTGTACTTAAGAGAGTCATAAATATATGTATAAGTACTTGATACTGAGCCATAAATATATGTATAAGTAGTAACATTATTCCTTTAAAAAATTGTGACTTAGCTATTTTTTTAAACATGTGCTAGCTTGATGGAATGGGGCACTGAAAATCTTGTCTGCAGTATGTGTCTGTAATGCTCTGACTTGGGGGCTGTTTCCCTAAGAGTCGGTTAGTAATAAGTTGCTTCAAATTCTATGTAGTTCTTTGAACTGACCCTAGTTATTATTTATATTTTTGTTTTCAGACCCAAATAAGCAAATCAATTATAGAGAGAATTATGATTGCAAGCTTTGTTTTGGAACAAAGTTCTTATATGACTGTCAGAGAGAATAAATTCTCTTTATGTGTGAATAATAACGCATAGGCATTTAACATTGCTAGTGGTGAATGATGAATTATGGTTTATACTCGGTAGAACAAGTAGAGTCTATATAGACAAGA
The DNA here is from genome assembly GCF_041296265.1 of Equus caballus. Lineage (NCBI taxonomy): Eukaryota > Metazoa > Chordata > Mammalia > Perissodactyla > Equidae > Equus > Equus caballus. The sequence continues at coordinate 32,786,870 of NC_091710.1, read as the reverse complement.
AAAAACAGGATATTACAGAAAATTCAACAACCTGGAAAGGTATTCTTTAGATAATCAGTCTTTTAGATTAAAAATATATAAAACAAAATATAGAAGAAATATATATATTTGAAATATAGACATATGTAGAGCAGAGACTAAATCACCAGGTAGTAGGATTATGGAATTTTTCTTTTCTTCTTTTCATTTATCTGTTTTCTTAATTATCATATAAAAACACAATTTTTTATAAAGTATATTTATGCACATACACATAGATGTTTATAAAAGGAGGTATGGGTGAACAGTCAAAATCAGTAAAGACATTTTATGTGGTAGTTACAAAATCTTCTCTTCTAATATGATTTTGAATTATTAAAATATATTGTCAGAGGTTTTGTTATCCACAAAACAAATTAAACTACTATTTAAACTACTGTAATTTAGAAAAGTGTATATAAAGTTTACTTAAAACATGTCTATATGGTTTATACCTTTTTTGGTGATTTTTAAAATTGTGGTAAAATATACAAATTCTAAATGTAAAAATTTTGTTTAAAAATAGAATTTACCATTTTAGCCATTTTCAAGTGTGTAATTCAATAGCATTAAGTACATTTGCAATGCTCTATAGCATCCTTTTAATATAGGATGGTGTTGTATTATATGCAAAACCATCATTTGTTTTACAGAGCCTTTATTGTTGGACATCTAAATTACTTCTGTGATTTTCTATAAATAATACTATCATAAACATCCTTGGTGCAAAATCTTTGTTCATATATGAATACTTTTTTAATGATAAAGTTTGAAATGTGATGTTCAGTCAGACAGTATATTTGTTTAAGCCTATTGATGGTAACACTATGTTTTTTCCTAAAACGTAGTACCAGTTTACACTCTCATTCTCAGTGTGTGAGCGCAATTCCATTTCACCACGTTTTCACTGATATCCAGCATTTTTGTTTTATTTTATTTTTTATTTTGTTTTATGTTTAAGATCTAAAAGTTTTAGTAAAAAGTAAATATACTCTTTGCTATTTTGCTTCAAAGTTATAATGAATATTTTAAAAAATGCCTGTTGATAAATTAAAAAGTATGTCATTTTACCTTTGTTTATTGATGAAGAAAGAATATTACTTCTCAGACTTTGTTAATGCATTGCTTAGGGAAATGTGATTTTGCCCTCAGGCTTTGCTCAGATCACCTTGAAGAAGGAAAGTTGTGAAATCATCTTGGGTAGAGAAAGTGCCTATGGCCCAGTAAAGAATGGGTTGTGTTAGGGGAAGAAGGACATTGAAGTTAGAGAAGGGAGCAGAACCTAACGTCCATAAGGTCCTGCAGATAATTAAAAACAAACAAACAGCAAGATGGTGATAGTTATGTTAGCACTTACCCTGTACTTTTAGTGTTCCAGTTACTAATACAAAATTGACCTCTTTGTACCTCGAATTTTCTGCTTAATTTGAAGGACATTTTCTATGGAAACCTAATTCTGACTTTGTAATGTGTGTCTGTGGGAACATGTCTTTTCCTTTGGAGACTTCTTAGCGCCTACTTGCCTGGAATGAATGGATTTCTGTAGATAGTGTGGAGGACATATGGTGAAATAAATCATCCCCCCCCCCCACCATTTTCCACATAGTTCTCATTTATTTAGTTTATATATGCATAAAATAGAGGAAGATAGGACTCTCCTTACTTTTTAGCTTTATTTCACATACCGTTTTCTAACAACATTACACTGGAAGTAATGGCATGGAGGTACTGAAACCTGGTGAATAAGACCTAATACAGTTTAAAGTAGGAAGAAAGAATCATTAATAAAAATATTAGCTGATAAGGATAAAAATGCTAATATTTGCAGTTCCTTTTTGTTTTTTTTTAAACCCATTGCAATGTAGCTTGTAATTTCATCACTGTACTACAGTTACTTAAAAATTGTCAGTGGCTGTTTTTTCCCTTCTTCATTGATCTCACTAAATCTTCATCATGCCGGACTTTGTATAGCGCCCTTTGACTTCCATAATGTTGTACTTTCCTGGTATTTCTTACCTTTCTCAGTGTTTACCAAGTCCTTGTACTGCTTTCTGGCTCTTTTCTCCTCCTTTTTCTGTCTGAAAATTGTGATATTTCTCACCAGTGTTCTGGTTCTATATTTCTAAAGGCCTGTATTCCTGCTTGCTTGTCATATCGTTTCCTCAAACTCAATAAATCTCAAGCTTGAATTGTTTCACTTAACTACACATTTCATTTAGTTTGGCCACCAGTCCCAACAGTAGATATTTTGGCACTATCTTTAGTTCTTCCTTTTCAAATATCTTTTTTTTTTAAAGATTGGCACCTGAGCTAACAACTGTTGCCAATCTTCTTCTTTTTTTCCTGCTTTTTCTCCCCAAATCCCCCAAGTACACAGCTGTACATCCTAGTTGTGGGTCCTTCTAGTTGTGGCATATGGGATGCCACCTCAATGTAGCCGAATGAACGGTGCCATGTCTGTGCCCAGGATCCGAAGCAGCGAAACCCTGGGCCGCCGCAGCGGAGCATGTGAACTTAACCACTCGGCCACAGGGCCAGCCCCTCAAATTTCTTGTAACCAAACCATCACCACATATTTCTGAAATCTATACATTCCTCTCCAACTTCCCTCGTGTAATGTTGAGTGTTGTGATTTGTTTTGATTTGGTTGTCAGCAAATTATTTGATTATTTGAATAATCTTTCTCTCTTGAAATGTAGAGATGGATTTTGTGCATACAGTTTTGTCTTGTGAAGCATGAAAGGAAAGTGAATGCCTTGGACTAGAGTCTTGTCTGATTCATTTTGTATTTCTAGCACAGTTGCCCAGCACATAATAAGTGTTGAAGAAATGTTTTTTGAATGCACTGCCCAAAGACTAAAGGAAGGGGTGTCTTAGTTCTAAGTTACGTGAGATAAGAGAATCCATTTGAATGGCAGCCAATTTTTTTTTTTTTTTGCCTTTTTTGCTATAGAATACAGTACTTGAGTTGTTCATTTTTGTTGATATTGTTAAAGGAATTCTAATGATTCTTTTTACAAAATTGATTGAATGTATAAGATATTTTCGTTGTTTCCTTTTTTAGGTTTTGGAAGGAAGGATGTTGTAGAACACTTACTACAGATGGGTGCTAATGTTCATGCTCGTGACGATGGCGGTCTCATCCCACTTCATAATGCCTGTTCTTTTGGCCATGCTGAAGTTGTGAGTCTGTTACTGTGCCAAGGAGCCGATCCGAATGCCAGGGATAACTGGAACTATACCCCTCTGCATGAAGCTGCTATTAAAGGGAAAATCGATGTATGTATTGGTAAGTATTATTTGATATCTACATTGTAAGATCAACCTGACAGGGATAAAATGTTAAACAAAGGTTCACTATTCTCTCTTGTCTTATATTGCAGTGGAGATAGCGTTCTCTCAGAATAAATAAAGAAGGCTTTATTACTTCTTATTCTTAGAAGCAGTTCTTTTCCATCAAAAGGAAGGTAGAAAGATGGTAATCTAAAGTGGGTCAAGAACAAGACTCACAAAATTAACTCTCCAAATGCAAGTCAAATGCCGCCTGGTATGGAACTAAATTTTGATGGATTGCCGTTATCAAATTTAGTTAATTTACAGTCTCTTTAAAAGACCGCAAATTTTCCATCCTGGCCTAAATGAGAGCCATTATAAAGTACAGGGTCTTACTGAATTGGATGACATATTTGGATGCTTTAGGTCGATTCAAGAAAAGTCATCTAATTCTAAGGCAAAGCCTTTTTCTTTCTGTTGCTAGAATTGGAGACTGATACTTTTGTGAGGACTGGGGCGCTTTGAGTAAGTGGCTCAAAGCTTAATTTCAAAATGTGCCATAGTCTAGAGGAAAAGCAATTTCGAACAAAATTGAACTGTTCAACCATTTTAAGTATTTAGATTGTATGAAATTTATTCAATCAGCATTTCTTTCTCTTTTATATATCTCTGTATTTTTTAGATTTTGCTTTATTGTACAAAATCTTTCATTTTGAAATCTAACACAAGCTTCTAGAGGACAAGCCTAATTTTTTTGAGTGTTACTCAAGATAGTGGATGTTTGTGGCAGGTTGATTTACATAATTATTGTCTTCCTGGATGACATCCATTTCAGTTTAAACAGTTATCTTTGTGCTAAAACTCAAATATATGTCATTTTTAAAGATGTAGTGGTGGTGCCGTTAAGATGTTCTGTCTCTTAATAGCCATCTATTCTAGCCTCCAAGATATTTTTCAGTTTTCCTCAGATTATTGCAAGGCCTGACATATAACTTCTTTATCACCTTGTCTATCATTATCTTTCGTCACTTCAGCATCCATTGACATGACCCTTTGGGTATCCTGTCCTTTTTGATCTTTGAGATCTTCCATTTTCGGTTGATTCTCCCATTTCCTCCTAAGTCTTTACTAAAACATCCTGGACTAAGTTATTACATAAAACTACCCTAAAAAACGTTAACTTATATTCTCTGACCACCAAACCTCTTAAGTTCCTTGTAATAAATACTATGTGATGAATATTATTGACCTTGATATGTATTCTTACCAAATCTTCTAGACTTTCAGCTTCCCCACCTTTATCCCTTCTTGCTTCACCTTGTTGTCACATCCATTGGAGTTTTCTGTTATTAGTCTTAGAATTTTATACAGCTTTCACCTTCTTGAAATATTATCCTTTCTAGGCTTCAGTGTTCTGTTTTCATACCTGTATCTCTCTGAATTTTTTATTCCATAGGTGCTTTTAATATCTTATTGAAATTAATATTCCTCTCCTCCTCCTCCTAATCCAGCTTCCAAATGTACATACTGAAAATGCTGCTTTTATCTAAGTTCTCTTGAAATAAAGGACTGGATGTAGGACTTGAAGTTTTAAGCAATAAGTCCCCGCGGTTCCCCAGTCCTGCAGTACTCGGTAGCCTTTGGCACATATTGGTTTCCTTGTTTTTAAGTTCTTGTGCCTTATAAAAGTTGAGGGAAGGAGAAGGACACCTTTGAAACTATAATCAAAATATAATTGAGGATACAGCTGCTATTAAAGTATGTAACATAGTTATAATGGGAAACAAGATTGGTTGTAGACCCTTCTGCACCTTAATTAGCTTTCAGGAGCTATTAGGAGATTTATTCTCAGATATACTGAAACCTCCGGTAGCTTATGTATCATCTTTCTGAATTTGAGTGTAGTTATGGAATTCTGTTCTATTAGGCAAATTTCCACTTTGGGACAACTGGGTGAAAGAATTGGAAGGCTTATTATTATGTTTTTCTTTTTGCTTGAATCTGATAGTTGTGAGAGATTACTGTACAAACTTAATTTTTAAAATATTTTTGCCTAGATGATGAAATGCTGGCCTCCTTGTTTTTGGATTAATCACATCTCTATATGTGAAACAGAATAGTGAATACATTTGATATTTATAGAGGTAGAGCCAAGCCACAGTACCACTGCCATAAGGGAGGCAGCAGGGCAGGCGGCTGCAAAGCGTATGCTCTGGGCTTTTGTCTTGACCCCCCCCCCCAGTTACCAGCTGTCTGTGAGATCAGGGGCTACTTACTTAACCTCTGTGTTTCGTTGTATGTGAAATGGGAATACTATATCCATACTTCACAGGGTTCTTGGGAAGATTAGCATGATAATACATGTGACGTAGTTAGAGTACCTGGTGTGGCAAACATTAAATAAATATTGATTGCTATTATTAATTACTGTTGTTATTATTGCTAAGATCTCAACATGAATTATGACTACTATGTGAAGTAGACTTCCTGGTTTCTCCTATTTGCCCTTTATTGACATTTTTTTAAAATGCCAATTTAAAAGTCTAACCCATGTGTTTCTTTCATAGATGCTATTTAGCATTAAAAAAAGAACAAAACAGCCTGAGATTATTAAAAAAATCAACTTTAAATGCTTGTATAATTAAAACCAACTACTTAAGACAGGTTATGGAGTTCATTATAGTAATATTGATGATCAAATTTTTATATTGTGTTTAACAAATCTGCTTTACTTTAGAAATCAGCACTTTTTCTGCCCTTAGAACTTATTCATTTTCCCCTACCTCTTCCTACTCCCAGATTTAAAGTCTCCATAAAATTAAAATAAATGATGTCTTCTTTTCTCCATTTGTCATATGATTTTTTGAGACTATCCAAGTGTTAGTGCTTTGAAATTCCATTTTAAAAGCAAATGGTAGACTCATCTTTCACAAAGACGACTTATAAAAGATCTGGGAGTCATAATGGACATTTGCCATGTTTTTTCTTCTTTTCCTTTTTAAATTTTGTCTAACTAGTGTCCAACTCCTTTTCTGATTTTGGAGATTTAAAATTATGGTTATTATGGGGAGGAACACTGAAGCTCCTGGAGTCAGACTTTCCTTCATTTTACCCCATGGCAGTCAGGGATGGTCTTGGTTTGGTTAATCAGAGCCCCCCTTCTATAATGTAGAATTTTGAGTACAAAGTCTTAAAGATATTAAGGAATCACTCATAACAGCAGGGTTTTTTCTTTTTTCCCCTTTGTGAGGAAGATTGGCCCTGAGCTAACATCTATTGCCAGTCTTCCTCTTTTTGCTTGAGGAAGATTGTCGCTAAGCTGACAACTGTGCCAGTCTTCCTCTGTTTTATTTTGGATGCTGCCGCAGCATGGCTTGACGAGCGGTTCTGGGTCTGTGCCCAGGAATTGAACCCGTGAACTCTGGGCCACTGAAGCAGAGTGCATAAACTTAGTCACAATGCCACTGGGCTGGCCTCTTTAGCAGCAGTTTTTTGCTGCATTGTTGGCAGTGGCCCAGCCATAATGTTCTTACTAAAAGACAGTTGTACTTCCTTCTACTTGCTCTGTAGTTTTCTAAAGTTGGTCCTCCACCTTCGTGTAGGTTCAGTTTAAGGTAGGCACAATGGGTTTCTGTTATTTCCAAATGAATATAACTGATAGAGAGATCTTGAGAAGGTAGCTAAGTGGAAGTTCTAGTATGAGGCCTCTAAAGTAGCAAAGAAATCTCTTGACTCTTTATATATACTTCCCACTGCCTTCACTCTATCTGCATGTATCTCACACTCCCTTCTCTCCTTATACTCTGTGGTTCTCAAGGGAGAAGGGGACAGAGCATGTTCCCTTTGGAGACTTCTGGGTTCCTCAGCAAACAATTCCAAAGATCATAGAGGTGCATGGTCTTGTAACAGTGAGTAGGATTCTCACTGTTTGGAGTACGCCAACATCAGACCTGATGCCCAGTAAGCCAAATGAAGAACAGCAAGCTTTCTTAGCCGAAGAGATTCTTCTGAATGAACAATCAGAATCCATATCCACTGGTTAGATAAACACCTGAGTGAAAAAATAAAAATAAAAAGATCCCTCAGGGAGATTGAAGTGTAGTATGGGAGAAACTTCCTGGGACCAAAAAAAAATTTAATTTTTTTCTAAGATAAAAAGTTCAATAGATGAATTAAAGAAAGACCATATTAGTAGCCTGGAAGATCATATGTGAGAATTATCCCTCAGTACTGAAGAAAATGGTAGCATAGGGGAATCATGAAAAAAAGGGTAAGTAAACCCAGTTAAGTCAACTTATTTTAAAACCTTACATGTGATAGGCATTCCAGAAGGAAAAAAAAGAGAAAAATAACTGATGGAAGAGATCAATAATAATTAAACAAATGATAAGTAGAGAAAAACTCAAGTCCTGAGCTTGAAAATGCTCATGGAGTTCTGTGGTGTATTGATGAGAAAATACACACTGAGGAAGGCATATAGAAATCCTGAAGTTTTCCAGTCAGAAAGAGTAAGTTCCCCATAAAGAGAAAAAAAAAATTAGACCAAGGACTTTCCTTTTACAACAGTGATGCCTTCCAAAGACTACTGGAAGAAAAGGATTAAACTGATTCCCTAGATAAAGAGCAGTTCTTCAGCTTTTTGGGAGTAAAAAAGGCTGAATAGAGCAAGTGACATTATTGAGAGAAACAAAGCTCCTGCCACTTGCTTTCTTTCGTTTTCTCTATACTTTCAAATAATTCTGGACATCGTTTGTCTTATATGCAGAGACTAAGGAGATCCTTACTGGATATCTTACTTGAGAGCCCTAAATGCTAATTGCTACTTAAAAATCTAACAATTAAAACTTTAAAAAAACAGTTTCGTTTTCCTGGCTTAATAGCCTTATGTCATACTGGTTGGAGTCAAAGAGACCTGGGTCTTTGAACAAGTTTATTCTCTTCCAGGTATTAAAATGGGGGTAATAACTGTCCTTCATGTAGTTGTTAAGAGGATTAAATGAGAGAATGCAGGTAGGGTCCCTTAGTGTGATATCTGTGTAGTATATGCTCAATGACTGGCAACTGCTCTTATTGTTAATATGAAAATAACATGATTAGAAATAATCCTATTGTATTACATGATATTGATTCAGATACTTTTATAGTTATTGAAAATGCAAGAGAAAATAGAGATCTGATGATATTTTTCTAAAATGTCTTTAAGCAAATTGGTGTATTAGGAGAGATTAAGCCAAGTAGATACAGTATCATTTAATACCATAATTAAGACAAAGTTGGCTATCGAAATGAATTAATGAAAACTGCCATCCTCATTTTTCCCATTCCAACTTAAAGCTTCAGTTAATTGTTTAATGAGTAATAAGATTTCTTCTATTTTTTTCATTATTTACCATTTAGGTATTCTTTGTTAAAAAATTGTTTTATCTCTTCCTCCCCTTTCTTTGTCATAGGAAAGTAAAGGGCATGCCTTAGCTGTGATCTTTCATATAGATAAAACTCAAGTTCATGCAATCAAATGTAATACAGTCATGTATAGCTTAATGGTGGGGACATGTTCTGAGAAATGCATCCTTAGGCGATTTCATCATTGTGTGAACATCAGAGTGTGTACTTATACAAACCTAGATGGTATAGGCTATTCCACACTGAGGCTATATGGTACTCATCTTAGAGGACCACCATTGTATATATGGTCTGTCAGTCAGACCGAAATCTTGTTGTGTGGTACGTGTGTGTATTAACCTGGATAATATCCTGGTTCAGACAGAACGTTAAAGCAGATATTGTTACAATATACAATCTGTGTAATTTGTATATAAACACACACACATATATATATTCAGAGATGTGTGTGTGTGTGTGTGTGAGAAATTAGGTGGTAAATAACCCAGTTGAATGACTTGTTGAATTTGGGCTGATAAAAATGAACAAAGTAGTTATCAGCAATATGGAGTTACCAGCAATAGGGATGACTTTGCTTTTATAGTTAGAGGAATTGAGGACCATTGTGGTCTGCTGCAAGGAACAATGAAATAGGAATCATGTGACCTGGTGACTATTGTTGAATCTCCCGTTCGCAAGCACCTTGGTTTGTGATAGATTATGAGGCAAATTACTTTCTGTGCCTTAGTTCTTCATTAATCAATCTTTGAAGGGGTCCACATTCAAAACCAAATTCATCTTTACTCCCTCATCTCCCTCACTCACTCCCCATACAACTCACCACTTGGTTATAGATAGCTCTGTGGGATTGGCACCTATTTGTAGTGCTGTGGCCCTAAGAACCATGTCCATACTAGGAAACTTCTCTGATACCAGAGATGATTGATTAGGAGTCAACATCTGGCCCAAGCTGGGGGCATTGGATTCCTTCTATCTCAGGTTGGAAAACCAGAGTGGACTTGAAGCCAAGACCCCTCAACACTGAGGGAGGATTCTACCGAGAAGGTTCACCAACTTCTGTTCCTGAAGTCCCTGGAGCTAGCTTGGTTCTTCATGTCTCGATTCTTGGTTTTCCTGAAAGCTTGAGTTTCTCACTCAACCATTTGACATTCAGTCTGACAATTTTACATGCGGTTTTATTATAACTTCATGTATTATCTGATCCTTTACACAAGGGTCTTCTAATCCGTAAACAATACCAGATCCTTCTGGTCTACCTGGTCCTGCTGCCACCTATGATCCAAGACTTCTCTCCTGCTTCCAGTTTCCTACTTCTCCAATCAAATCTGTTCAACAGAAAGTGGATTATTCTGCCTTTAATACAGCTTTCATGGCTTCCATACATAAAATCATTGGCTTCCATACATAAAATCACTGGCTACAGAATTTTTATTCATGTTAACAGGATTTGATAAGAGCAGGGAGGTAATTCTATGAGTTCAGTAGCTATATTTAATGAGAGGGTTTTAACCATAAGATTATTAGATTAATGACGTTTAAATAATAAAAATAAATCATTTGGATAAATTATAAAGATTATGGAAAATTCAATTGTAAAAATGTAACATAGAACAATTTCTCACTTGAGATAAGAGGCATCTATGTGAGCATTCACATCAATTTTATTACGTAAAATACTCTTAACCAGTTAATATTAAATCTGGAAATCATTATTTTTTTAGGCCAAATATATCACCATCTATTTTGGTGTTATAAGCATTTTTAAATCCTGTTTTATTCACCAATGTATAAATCTAAATGTCCAGCAAGTGCCTGGAACAAAGTAGGCACAATAAATACTAGTAAATGAGTAAATGTTTGAAAACAACAAATAGAAGCGGGTAGGTACAGATACTTACTACATAATCCTCATGGAAACAAAATAGTCAGCATGTTATCACAACAGAAAGACAGTCAGTGATCAAAATCTAAGTCTTCTGACTTAAATGTAGAAAATAGAGACTACACAGGGAACCAGGGGGCACCCAGATCATGTCATGGCTGTTCCCACCTACTATTTCTCCACAGTTCACGTCCACGTTCCTCAATCTCTCATTCAACAGACATCACCAAATACCCACTGTGATGTGCAAGGCTCTGCACCTGTAGCTAGAGACTTCAAAAAGAGACACAGCTCAAGAAAAACTTCGATTTACTGAGATATTTATGTGAACTGATCATTTATAATTAAAAATGGCACTTCAGTTTCTTCAGGTGTAAAATGATGATGATAACACCTCTCAGGAGCGTTATGAGGATTGAATGACTCACTGTAGAAGATCGTAAGCACTATATGTGTTTGCAGTATTAGAATTAAATAATATAAATGATTAATAATTTAATAAAGAACAAAGGTCGATATCTACTTTAGTGATTAGTGCATTGTAGGTGCTCAAAAAACGTTCAAGTTCAAAGTACTGGGAAGGTCCCCAGAGAATCTGCTATTTGATTTGGCTCTTAAAAAACAGGTAGAAATACTCAGATGAAGAATCTGGCAGATGTCCTCCAAGTAAAAGTGGGATTTTGAGGTTTTCTAAGGGCATAACACATTTGTGAGAATAATGAGAGGTTGGGTCAGTCAGTTCCTACTTAGATTGTGCATCACACCACCATTAGATTTGTTCCAAAATCTTTAACAGTTCACTAAAGACTTGAAACGGACTATCCGGGCTGATAGCAAGATGCTCTACTATATGGACCTACGTGGTCCTTCCAGTATTGTCTTCTCACAATTCACTATGAAACTTTACTTTTCATTTGAATTGGACAGTACTCTGGTATCAACAAAGAGATCTTTTCATTCCTCCTGACCTTTAACCTCTCCCCACTCACGTTGATGAAAATAACTCTCCATCCTTCAAGGCTGAGCTCAATTTTCACCTTCTCCATGAAGTCCTCTTGGTTCCCTCAAATACGCTCTTCTTCTCTGTGGCCTCGTAGCACTTCACTATGGCATTATCTTGCTGAGCCTTATATCTTATTTGTCTTATCCTTCTGTTCAAACGTAGTTGACCATCCACTCGAACTTATTCCCTCTTCTTTCTATTTAAGAGAATCCAATTTTATTTGGGAAGCAAGGCGCCCACCAATCCAATCTCTGTCTCTATGTGTTTGTTGTTTTTATCCTCTGTTTATGAGTGAAATCATATGGTATTTGACTTTCTCCCTCTGACTTGTTTCACTTAGCATAATACCCTCAAGGTCCATCCATGTTGTCACAAATGGCCAGATTTCATCGTTTTTTATGGCTGAGTAGTATTCCATTGTGTATATATTCCACATCTTCTTTATCCGTTTGTCCCTTGATAGGCACCTAGGTTCCTTCCAAGTTTTGGCTATTGTGAATAACGCTGCAGTGAATATAGGGGTGCGTGTATCCTTATGCATTTGTGTTTTCATATCATTTGGATAAGTACCCAGCAGTGCAATAGCTGGATTGTATTGTAGTTCTATTCTTAGTTTTTTGAGGAATCCTCATGCTGTTTTCCATGGTGTCTGCACCAGTTTGCACTCCCACCAGCAGTGTATGAGAGTTCCCTTTTCTCCACATCCCCTCCAACACTTGTTATTTCCTATCTTGTTAGTTATAGCCATTCTGACAGGCATGAGGTGATGTCTCATTGTAGTTTTGATTTGCATCTCCCTCATAATTAGTGATATTGAACATCTTTTCATGTGCCTTTGGCCATCCTGTATATCTCCTTTGGAGAAATTTCTGTTCAGATCTTTTGCCAATTTTTTAATTGGGTGGTTAGTTTCTTTGTTGTTGAGATGTGTGAGTTCTTTGTATATTTTGGATATTAACCCCTTATCAGATATATGGTTTGCAAATACGTTCTCCAATTGTTAGGTCATCTTTTCATTTTGAGGATGGTTTCCTTTGCTGTGCAGAAGCTTTTTAGTTTGATGTAGTCTCATTTATTTTTTTCTTATTGTTTCCCTTCCCTGGTCAGACATGATACTTGAAAATATTCTGCTGACCAGTGTCGAAGAGTGTACTGCCTTTGTTTTCTTCTAGAAGTTTATGGTTTCAGGTCTTACACTCAAGTCCTTAATCCATTTAGAGTTAGTTTTTGTGTATGGTGTAAGATAATGGTCTACTTTCATTCTTTTGCATTTGGCTGTCCAGTTTTCCCTACACTGTTTATTGAAGAGACTTTCCTTTCTCTGCTGTATGTTCTTGGCTTCCTTGTTGAAAATTAGTTGTCCATAGATGTGTGGGTTTATTTGTGAGCTCTTGATTCTGTTCCATTGATCTGTGTGTCTGTTTTTGTGCCAGTCCCATGCTGTTTCTGTTGCTATAGCGTTGTAGTATATTTTGAAATCAGGGAGTGTGATACCTCCAGCTTTGTTCTTTTTTCTCAGGATTCCTTTGGCTATAGGTATCTATAACCAAGTGATGAGGCTTACAGGGGAGTGAGTAAGGGAGAGGAGGAGGTAAAGATGAGCTTGGTTTTGAATTTGGATCCTGCCAAAGACTGATTAATGATTAACATTCTTTGAGCCATCTCATCATCCCTTTAAAGGATAACCTTAATACAGTTTCTGAAAAAAAAAAAAAAGTTTTTTTATTAATAGCGTTAAACAGCTGTCTGTAAACTTCTGATTTTATTATGTGCACATGTGCTGCCACCCGATGTATCTCTTCTCACACACATACTCTGTTCCGTTGGACTTTGTTTACAAAATACAAGTTAAAATTATTAAGAATTTCAAGGTGGTGACAGCAGAACATTAAACCAAGCATGGGGCAAATGCACAGGTTATATGCCCTGATCAGATCACACCCTTCTCCTTGTTAAAATGCTCCAAGGAATTCTCATTACACTTGAATGATATCTAAACTCCTTATCGGTGCCCAACTTGATCTGGTTCAGGCTCCTGCCTACAGCATGGTCTTCATCCCTGTCATTCTCTCTTTTCTCTCCATGTCCCAGCTACGCTGGCCTTTTTGTCTCTAGAATGTACCAAGCCTCTTCCTTTATCAGAGTCTATGCACTTGTTCTTTTTGCCTGGAACACTTTTTTCCCCAGATTTTTGCTCATAATGTTAGTTCTTTGTACTCTTGCTCTAACAATGCTGTCATAATTTCTTACCCTTCTTGTCTGGTTTCTCTAACCATGTCTCATTTTACTAACCAAGTTTCATTTCATATCATTGCACTTATTGCCTGAAATTATATATTTTTTCAATCGTATGTTCATTTGCTTGCTTGTCATCTTTCTGTGGACTCCCCTCACCCCCATGCCTTAATATAAACACAGGAACCTTGTCTGCCTTATTTTGCACTCTCTCTCCAGTGTAATATACCTCATCCTACTCAGAGTAAAATGCCTGCTTTGTGCCAGAACCTCCCTGTGGTTTTAATTTGCATTTCTCTGATGAGTAATGTTGTTGAGCATCTTTCCATGAGCTTTTTGGCCATGTGTATATATTTTTTGGGGAAATGTCTATTCATATCCTTTGTTCATTTTTAATTGGGTGAACTTTCTGTTACTGAGTTGTAAGAGTTTTTTATATATTCTAGCTAGATGCAAGTGCCTTGCCAGATGATTTGCAAATATTCTGTTGTCTTTTCACTTTCTTGATAATATCATTTGAAGGGAAAAAATTTCTAGTTTTGATGATTAATCATTAACATGAAAAAGTCTGCTTGTTCTTTTGTTCTTTGTGCTTTGGCGTCATATCTAAGAATCCATTGCCAAATCCCAGGTTATAAAGATTTAACCCTATGTTTTCCTCTAAGAGTTTATAGTTTGAGCTCTTAGATTTAGGTCCATTTGGAGTTAATATTGTACATGATGTGAGGTAAAGGGTCTGACTTCATTCTTTTGCATGTGGCTGTCTAGTTTTCCCATCCAGGTATTCATAATATTCCTTTATAATCCTTTGTATTTCTGTAAGCTTGGTAGTAATCTAAGCCTTTCATGTATGATTCTAGTTATTTGAGTCTTCTTCCTTTTTTTTCTGTGTCCATTTAGCTAAAAATTTGTCAGTTTATGTTATTGTGTGTTTCAATAGTCCTTCCTCTTTGTTGTTCGATGTTCCGTTGTATGGATGTAGCACAGTTGGTGGATGTTTGGTTGTTTCCAGTTTGTAGCTATTATGAAGAAGGCTGCTGCGAACATTGATGTGTAGGTCTTGGTATGGACATACTGTTTGATTTCTCTTGAGTGGGGGCCTAAGAGTGGAATTGTTGGGTAGAATGATAAGAGTGTGTTGAACTTAAAAAAGCTGCATTTCCCTGATGGCTGAATGTTTTGAGCATGTTTTTATGTACTTATTGGTCATTTGTCTCTATTCTTTTGTGAAGTATCTGTTCAGATCTTTTGGCCATTTTTTAAATATTATTATTGAGTTGTGAGAATTCTTTTTGAGTTGTGGATATGAGTCTTTGTTGGATGTGTGTATTCTGAATGCCTTCTCCCAATCTTTGCTTTGTCCTTCATTTTCTTAGTGGTGTCTTTAGACAAGCAAAGACTTTTAATTTTGGTGAGGGCCAATTTGTCCATTAAAATAGGAAAAGTATTTGATGTCTCCCCAGCATTGGAATAATAAGGCAAGATTTCTATTAGACAATAATTCTTAGGTTAAAAGCAGTTTATAGTAAAATAAGATTGTAGTTTATATTGCAGAAATGCAGGAAAGCAGTTTTTGGTTTAAGAGTCTCTGCTTGAAATGCTTTATAACAACTTGTTTCAAATACGTTTTTTTTTTTTAAGATTTTATTTTATTTTTTTTCCTTTTTCTCCCCAAAGCAGCCCAGTACATAGTTGTATATTCTTCGTTGTGGGTCCTTCTAGTTGTGGCATGTGGGACGCTGCCTCAGCGTGGTTTGATGAGCAGTGCCATGTCCGCGCCCAGGATTCGAACCAACGAAACACTGGGCTGCCTGCAGCGGAGCGCGCGAACTTAACCACTCGGCCACGGGGCCAGCCCCCAAGAATACATTTTTAAAAATTAAATGAAAGAATAAGCTATTCCATAATGAAAAGTTGAATATATTATATGGATCATTTTTAAGATTTAAGAGTAAAAGTTAGGTAGACCTTGTTAAATTAGAAAATAATTATCTAAAATGTACATGGTTATTTCTGAGGTAGCATTATTTGCCCCTGTTATTTGGAAGTATATTTCTAGAATTTGGCAAAATGGGTTATTTTTAATAGTTCGTTTCCTGAAATGTTTCCGTAACGAAATACTCATTAATTCCTAATACTTAAATATTTTTTCGGTTTGTGCTTTCCCAAGATTAAGACACATAGATGTTCTTTGAACTGTTTTTTCATGTTATTGGTTTTGGTAGAATTCTCATAGCTTTCCATATTCCCACAATATTGAGACAGGAAACATGAGCAGTTTAATTATCAAAGACTGGTCTTTATAGTTCTAGTGTAGTCTAAACCTACACTTCTTGTTGGCATCTAGAAGTAGAGTAGTTCTCTGTCCACTGAATATATTTACTTTCTTTTTTTTCCCAACAAAATGTGAGTGGGAGCGAGATATATAGCTTCTGAGCAGAAGTAAGAATCAGAGCCTAGGGGCCGGCCCGGTGGTGCAGTGGTTCAGTTCACATGTTCCGCTTCTCGGTGGCCCGGGGTTCTCTGGTTCGGATCCCGGGTGTGGACATGGCACCGCTTGGCAAAAGCCATGCTGTGGTAGGTGCCCCACGTATAAAGTAGAGGAGGATGAGCATGGATGTTAGCTCAGGGCCAGTCTTCCTCAGCAAAAAGAGGAGGATTGGCAGTAGTTAGCTCAGGGCTAATCTTTCTCAAAAAAAAAAAACAACAGAGAGAATCAGAGCCAGTTTACCATATTATATTTTTCCCTACCTTGGTTATTTAGTGATCACATTTTAACCTAGAGCCCTCTGCAGCCTGGGCTTGTGAGTGAGGGAATTTCCCTGCTGTGACTTTCTCAACTTGTAGTGTGAGCAAGAAATGCACTTGTTTTGCTAAGCCAATGAAATGCTGGAATACTTTGTTACTGCAGCATAACCTTGACTACCCTGACTGTAAGACTCTATGAGATTGAATTCATACATAAAGATAAATAATAAAGAAAGGATTGTTTAAGAAGAAGAACTTGTCTGTTTGGTTGCCGTGAAGGAGAAAAATATCTTGGAGCTGATCCTCAAGTGACCCAGGATCATAATAATTTATAATACCGTCCTCCTTGATAATTAGCATATGCAGTTGGTATGTGCATAGTGATGAATTAAATTAAAGTTTCTGTAATCAAAATATATTTACCTTCTAATGTTGCTGTAGGACTGGGTGACAGTCTCTTATACTGAATCAGGTAAGGTGTGAACTTGAGCATGCTCCAGACCGGTTAGTGCCTTGTTACAGCTCCTGTAGTACTCTGCTTAGTTCTTACTTGGTTCTTCTTGCCTGATAGATTGTTAGTTCTCTGTGATAGGGAACTAACAATAATCTTCTTATTCGTTCTTGTATTCTCATTACCTATAAGTGGTATCTAATTATATACTCAAGAAATGTGTGTGGAATGACAAAACAATTCATAAGAAGGTGGTTTTGTTCTATCTGGGTTTTTTGCATTAGTCTTTGCTAATATGGATAAGGAAACTGAGTAATTTTCTACTTCCTGATTAGGTGATATTTTGAGGTTCTTTTATTTTAAAGTAATGTGAATTTGCAGTATGTCCAACACTCCCATATTCATATACAAATATAAAACACATTTTATAGTCAGATATAAATTATGTTTAGATTATCCGCCATTTGTCAAATCATTGTTCTTCTTCCTTAGGATAGGTTGTTGAATACTGATTCACGTCATGCATTGACTTCTGATTGTAATGAATTTTCTATAAAGAATGGGAAGTTAAACATTTGTGGTTGTTCCTTGTCAGTTCAACCCATGAGTTGCTCCTGTTAGGAGCTGAGGAGTTGAGGTAGGGAGGGGGACCAAAGAAAAAGGTGATGTGGTAAATTTTCCAAAAATTGCTGTGAATAGATAATACATCATAAAGTGTCTTCCCTTGAGGCAGCTAAAGTACTTTGCTAAATAGTTTCACTAATACTTACGTCCTGTGCATAAGGCAGCTGATTCAATGAGGAAAGAAAGAAAGCTACTTTGCCATGCTCTGTAGAGCTCTCTAGAGCCATATTCTGTAGAGTATAAAGTTGTTATAATGGAAATGTTTTCTTGATTAAGAACTGAGAGTTCTTTCTGTTTAGTGGAATTTAAGAATACATTTTAAGCATGAAAAATTAATTTCATTCTTTAAGTCTGCAAATGAATTCTTCCTTATTCTTAGTTTAGCTTTTTAGATCATCTAATATTTAGCAAATTTAAAGTGGTGAATAATCTTTACCTAGCTTTACAAAAAAAAAAAACAGAAACAAAAAAAACCCCCAAAACAAAGTCTTAAGATAACCTACTGAAATTTAAACCAGGTTTTTATTATTATAACTCACTCCTAAAGTAATATCCCTCTCATAATTTCCTTGTGAATCCATTTTGTATGTCTACTATCTAGAAACATATATTTACTTTGCTGTACAAACTCCATTTTAGTTTAAATTAGCTAATCCCTTCCATGGTTACCTGTCCTTTGATGAAGTTAAGAGCCCTGGAACTTGGAGTGGCCTGAGATTGGGGGTGGGGGAGCAGAGGGTGGGATCAGTGTTGGACTGCTTCTGGTACATTCTTATTTCTTGTTATTTTAAATATAGTATATTGAAGATTAACAACTTTCTAGTTTTGTCTTAACAGTCTTATTAGAAGTAAGAGATGTTCATTAAAGAAAAATTAGAAAATACACTAATTGTCATACCTTGTTTTCCGTTTATTTAGACCTTTGCTGTCTAATATGGTAGCCATTGAATGAAAATTAGTTAAAATTTTAAAAATTAAAAATTTAATTTCTCAGTTTAACTAGCCACATTTCAAGTGCTTAATAACTGTATCTGGCTGTTGGTTATCATGTTAGTGCAGATATTGAAATTTCCATTGTTGCAGAAAGTTCTATTAGCAGTGCTGTTAGACTCAGTGTACCTGTGTACATAGTTCTTTTTAAATAAAAAAGGGATCATTTGGAGCCAGCCCTGATGGCCTAGTGGTTAAAGTTTGGCGTGCTCCACTTCAGCAGCCTGGGTTTGTTTCCTGACAAGTGGAACCATTCCACTTGTCTGTCAGTAGCCATGCCGTGGTGGCAGCTCACATAGAAGAACCAGGAGAACTTACAACTATACGCAACTATGTACTGGGACTTTTAGGGGTTGGGAGGGAGAAGGGAAAAAGATGAAGATTGGCAACAGATGTTGGCTTAGGGTGAATCTTCCCCTGCAAAAAAAAAAAAAAAATTAAAAAATTTAGTCTTAAAAAGCTGAGAGAAAGAAGAGGAGAAGGATGATATTCATCTACTACTCCATATTTAAAAACATAGGCATCATTCAATTCATACTGTTTTGTTTTCTCATTTTTTCACTTTGTATTGTGAATATATTTCATTATCAGTAAATATTTCTAATCTCATTTTTTCTTTTTTTGAGGAAGATTGGCCCTGAGCTAACATCTGTGTCCATCCTCCTCTATTTTATGTGTGGGATGCCTGCCACAGTATGGCTTGATAAGTGGTACATATGTCTGCACCTGGGATCCGAACCAGTGAACTCTAGGCTGCTGAAGCGGAGCATGTGAATTTAACCGCTATGCCACCAGGCTGGCTCCTATAATCTCATTTTTGAAGACTCGCAAAAATTATACAGAAATAACCATGATTTTTTTAATCAGTCACCTATTTTAGGCCATTTAGACTATTTCTGATTTTTCACTTTTGTTTTTTAAACAGTAGTATATGGAATATTCTTTTCATAAATATATATATAAAATTTAATTAGGGTAAATTCTGGAAAGCGACAGCTTCTTAATAATAAGAACCAAAGAAATTGTAGCTGCTGGAGAACTCCTCCAGGGCTCTTGATTTTGTCTGTCATATTATCTATCCAGATGTCATCCATAAATGTGCTAGGTTAAGAAAAGGTATTTTCCACACCTCTTTTACTCTGTGCAGAAATGCATTGAAAATTCAGTGAAGTCTTGGGAATTTGATTTACTTGCTTTTGTTTCATTATTGTCTTCTCCCTTTTTCCTGCCAGAATACCTCCCTTTGGCATTTTAAACATCAATTTTCCATATAAAAACTGAATTGGGATCTTTTAAACAAGTCTCAATGTAGCATTTTCATAAAAATTAAAAGTTGGCAAAATTCCATACTTGTATCCTTAAAACGGAGACGAGCCAAAAATGATGGTAATTTTTCCCTTCTGAAGTAATCCCCACTGGCACTGAGCACTGTTATCTTGAAGACTTGCCCCCTTATTTTCACCTGCTTTCAGGAAGGTTAGAGTATTTATGTATTTACCTAATAAGTTTGGGACCACTTTAGTAGGCATTCTGGATAATGGTGGTAAATATATACATATAGTTTTGTATTTGTTCATTGCATTTTATTTAAATTCCCAGAAGAGCACTAGTATGAATGCTTTCATTCTCCTAAGGCCTTAAGAAAAGATCGGCGGAAAAAGGTCAAAAAACAAGAACAGAAAAACTTTATACATTTTTTAAAGTGATGCAAGACTTTACTCATTGCTGAAGCCCATCTATTAAAGGAATTAATTATACATTGATGTTTAGTTCTAGACTAACCATGATGGTTCGAAACAATCTGTGGATTTCAGTGAGATGCATGGCTTAAGTTTGGTGTTGTATGAAAATGGTATTTGAGCAAATGGCTCACGTAACGAGTCAGGTCTCGTTTTACGTGCTTATCGTGTTATCTGAAACTGGTTGCATATCAGAGCTGTGTCCTCGCTTTGTGCAGTTCCACGGTAACTGAGGTTTCAGAGGCAGCTTCAGATTGGAGATAAAGAATTACGGAGTCCTTCTCGCTCCTCCTTCTCAGCTGACCAAACTATAAAGTTGTTAAGTATAATAATTGCAGTTTTAGACTTAAAAAAATATGTTTTGTACTCTTGTTTTATTTCTTGAATTATTAGGAATCTGTTAATTCTCTTTTTAAAATGGGTGGGTGTTAGACTTTTCATCTGTAAAGAGAATCCAGGATTAAGATTGTAAATCTCCCCATGAGTTGTTTCATATTCAGCCCTCAGATAAGACATTAATAAATCTCACTGGGTGTCCAAATATATGTTTATTTTATGTCAAACCTGAATATTTTTAAATTTGCTGTGATATAAATAATCTTGGTTAGAGATAGAGGGAATCTATTTGTTTTGCCTGTTTGGAGCAGAGTTTTGAGTGTTGGTCTTTTGAAAGAATATGTTTGAGCATGAGGATTGAGGGCCCAAGAGCAAGAAATATTCCAGTGGGTCTCCTAAAATGGAACCCTAGCTGTCAGGGGTGTTATTTCAGAGTCCTGGTTTCATGCTTTCCCCCTGGGGGATTGTTTGATGAGATTAGAAGGAGGACATTGGTCATGGGAGGAGTAAATAAGGGGTTTAGGACAAATGTGTAGATGTGCTTTCAGAATTCACGTAAGAGGAAGAAAGCTTGAGTTACAATTCTGGGGTCATCTTGGCTTGTTACTTGTGTAGAGTAAGGTAGAAAGTAAATGCTTGGCTTTAGAATTAGGTGTGAATTTCACTTTACCACTTAAAAACTGTGATCTTGCACAAATAATTGAGTTGCTTTGAGCCTCAATTTCTCATTTATAAAATGGATATCATACCTACTGTATCAGATTGCGAGGAGAAGTGAAATGAAATAATAAAGTGGGCAGAGCCTCGGTAAATGCTTGTTTTCCTCACACACTTTTCCCTTGGGTGGCAGCAGTAAGGTGTTCTCATAGGTCATTTTTGTATTCTGAAGCTCAGTAAAAGCTTAATGACTGACTGGTTGGCAATTACCGTATGCTGCTCTTTGTTACTATCAATGTGAATTAGTGTTATGTCCTTTGTTCCATATCCTTTGTAATTTTGTAAACTGGAGTTGTGATTTGATAAGACATGAAATCATTTTTTTATTGCAGTTTAAACCTAGTCAGTGGAGACACTGCAAGTAGGATAAATGGAAAATTATTAATGTAACTTAGACATTTTCCCACAAATATTTCAGTAGCAAGAGTATGAAGTTCTAGTGATTTGCTGTGCCTGAGTATAAAGCATACAGAAGCTTGACAAATAGTGAAGAGTTGTGAACAATGATTAATATTTTTTTAAAGCAAATTAATTATAAGTGAATAGTTCTTCAAGCTGCCAGAGGGCGTCATCTTAGTTGCTGTTTCTGAAAATTGCAACCTGCTAGGAATGAGAGAGGGGAAAAGGTCAGAGGAGGAATTACATTAAAAGAAAAAGGTGTCTCGTCCTCCTCAACACTGGGGATGGGAGCTGAGGTGGGATGTGAAAAATGATTAAATACTGTCATTAGGAAGAATTGTTCAGAGGATAATTTATCCCATCCAATAGAAAAACAAAACTAAGGTTTTTAAAAAAATTATTTGGTGAATTTCCCAAAGTATGAAAACTTCTTAAGAGCTATATTCTGTGTGTTCTTCAGATTGAAAGCACAACAGTGTATTGAAGTTTCAGCCTGTTGAGTCAGTCCTCAGAGGCATAGGAAAATAATAATAGTGGTATGATTTCTTCAGAAACTAAAGTTCAAAGCAGAATCTGAATATTATGGTACAGGTTCAATCCTGTGTTCCTTGTGGAAATTGTTTTTATATGTGTAACTTTAAACCTTGTATCTAGTAGCACTAAAACTGATTTTAATTGGTCCTAATGTTTTATACTAATGGAGAGTTTGAGGCCTTGAGAGAGGAGAGGCGGGGTTACCAATTTAGGGAAGGGGTCAGAACCTCCAGTGAAGGGTCTGCCCATCTCTCCCAGAGACAGATTGGGAGGCACCTTTTGCTTGTGGTCGTTGTCCCTTAGGACTATAAAAACTCTGTGATCCTGTTATAAACTTGGATGGTCAGACTGTAAAGATGTCTGCTTTATTCCTTATTAGTGTTTCATTTAGCTGAGTCCAGTCGCGTTTTAGAAGTAATCTCCCCCTAAATAAAAGGAAGCATGTAACAGTTGACTTGGTGCAAATGAATTCATTGTTCCTGGGGCTGTTACCAGTTTGCCTTTATTTCAGTCTAACAGAGATTTTTTAGAACTCTCTGTACACATTTTGAAAAGGAGATGAAAAGATCCAGATTGAAGGGACAGGGTGTTGATTGAGTCCCTATTGTGTGCCAAGAACCAAGCTAGGTTTGTATGTGTTGTCTCATTTAGTTGTAAAGGCTCTCTTCGGGGATAGGGAGTGTTGAATGAAAGAGGAAATTGAGATAGACGTGAAGTAACTTGTGTAACTTGCACAGAGCAGTTATTCTAAAACACAGGTTTGTCTGACTCCTGGACAGTGGTTTCTTTCAGACTTCACTCCCTGGGGTTTCCAGGTAGAAAGAGAGATGCTTTGTTATAATCGTTCTTAAATTTATTCCATTGCCTGCTTTATGTTATAATAAATTGTGGTTTGTGTAAGTAGATAATGCTGATTTCACAAATGTATTATGGCCTGGCTTAACTTTTTATTGCAAAAAGGATATAATTGGTCTTGGATATAAAATTTGCCATCTATACATACAGAATAATCCATATCTAAGTTACTCCAGGTATGTTGGACCTTTTTAAAAATTCTTTATATTTATAATAAAACTTTGACAATAGGTTTTTTTATTATTATAAAATTTAATGCCAAAGTTTGTTCATGAAGAACTACTCTCCTATGTAAATTCAATAAAATTTTATTTCCTTAGATTAATTTTCTGAGTAATTCCATTTTTTCTAATGTCTTTTAAAAAAAGTTCTATATGTACATGCTTAGTGTGTGCTGGGCGCTGTTCTAAGAGCTCCTCAAATATTTATTTGTTTTGTCCTCCTGATAACCCTGTGAGGTAGCTTCTATTCTCATCTCCTGATTGACGGGTGAGGAAATGGAAGCACAGAGAAGTGAAGGAGCTTCCTTGGGTCCCAGAACTAGGAGATGGCAGAACTGGGATTCCAGCCCGTGTAGTCTGCCCCAGAGGACTGGCTCCTGACCACAGCTGCATTCTTAACCTTAAGTATGGTGTGTTGCCATCACTAAGTAAACCAGATTTAGTAGAGAATTTGTTTTTTTGAATGTTTTAAAAAATTGTGGCATGTGGAAAAAAGTATAAATGAGTATCTAGTGAGCTACATAAAAACTAATTCACTGAGGTGGAATTAAATAATGTATCATAAGTATGTTAGTCCCCGATGTTGACAGAATTCTGAATTTTTGGCGACTTTTGTATGACATGCAAAGACTAAAAAAGGTATGCTTAAAAACCTGGACTTCTGCATAATAGAAGATTACTTCTTTACTATTTTACCTAAGACATTTCTATAGTCTCCGCAATATCACAGATTCTGGATTAATGGATTATTTTATATTGGTCTTATTTATCTAATGCTGTCATCATATTTAATGTTATTCACTTGACAGGAAGAACTATCCAGTTTTTATTTCTCCATTGGTTACAAATTAATTACTTTAAACAGTAGCTTTAAGAGAAGTATCATTTTGGTAAACATACTTAAACAGCATGGGTAAAAATAATTTTTGTCTGAGGAGAAATATCTTTCTCATTTCTCTTGTTATAAAAATAATACATGTTTGTAATAAACATTAAAACAATGTAATAATATGTAAAATAGAAAGTGGAAGTCCCAATTATTTCACTCTCTCAGAGATATACTTTTTGTAAACTTATTTATTTACCACATATAAATATATCTGCATAATAGTTTAAATTTAGGACCTGTTATTGTGGTAAATACCCATTGAGGTGTCTTCCCAAGTGTTCTCATAGAACCACCGCATTTTTCCCCATCACCATTGTTGCTATTGCCTCTTCCTGCTTGTCTGACCACACTTTTGAGGTCCAGAACCAGATATTGAGACAAGCCCGCCCACATTCCCTTTAGTGAGAGTGGGGAATTAAGCCTTAGATATTGCAGGTGTGTGTATCGTCTGTATCTGGGGGGGATGGCGGCAGTGCTGGCAGACAGGGATAGACAGCAGCAAGACAAAGTTTTGGACATGTTCCTGCCTTTGCTTTGATAAGATACCTCTATTCTTTAATAAATTTTGCTATTTAAGTTAGCTAAAGTAGTTTTTCTCCCTTGTAAATTAAAAAAACCTCTAATTGATAAAGTCAGTACTCAAAGATATATTCATAGATCACAGCACCTTAAATTTAGAGGGATCCTTAGAGATCATTTTTGTTATTTACTCTTTACTCTTATTTACTATTACTTTTTAAAACTTATTTTGTAGTTACTATTTTGCTTTATTGATTTACTACTTACTTATTTCCTATTATGTTTTTAAACCATGGAAATGTTTCTTCAGATGAAACCTAATGCAGTAACCCGATATCTAAAAGTATTCAGCGACAGGAGAAGCATAGAGAACCTAAAGAGCAGTAGTCTCACCCGGGAGCAGTTTTGCCCATTGAGGGGCTATTTAGCCAGGTCTAGAGACATTTTTGGTTGTCACAATGGGCGAGGAGGTGCTATTGCCGGTGCTGTTAAACATCCGACAATGCACGGGACAGCTCCCCACTGTTAAGTACACACTGCAAGACGAGTGAAGCCCAAAGCTAGGGCCTGACTAATTTGACTGGTAAAGATGCAACAAGTCACTTTCAGATTTAGATAGTTTATTACTTAGATGGCAAAAAGAAGGGTACGTCAAGGTGCCGGCCCGCTGTGCTCTGTGTACCACAGACCAAAAAGGATGACACTGAAAGAAACAAAGGACCAAATGATTGCAGCACGAGTTGTGGGATACCCTGCGCTGAAGGGCCAGTAGAAGAGGAGAGGGAGAAAGGCCCATACTCCTCAGAAGTGGGAAGCAGTGAGACACTCTCATGACAGTTTCCAGGGGAGGCAGAGAGGTGAGTGCACGATGGCCTTGGAGTAGCTCTTGCAGGTCTCTCATCCTCTCTTATTCCCAGAGATCACAAGGCCTTGACCAAGACTCTGATAAACAGCGATTCAAGTCTTTGTGTAGCATATGAGGATACCTGCAGTCTCTGGGGCGCCATGGTGAAGCCATTGCATTACCCTGCACCTGCAGCAAAGAAATTATCTGGTCTAAAATGTTAATAGTTCTGAGGTTGAACTCTGCTCTAGAGTAGCTCTGTTCAGTAGCAATATAATGCCAGACAGAAATGTAACTTAAAATTTTCTAATAGCTACATTAAAAAGAAACGTGATAATAATTTAATAATATATTTTACGTAAGCTGACATATCCAAAATATTATTATTTCAACATGTAATGAGTATAAAACATTATTAATGAAATTTTTCAACCAAGCTTCTGAAATATAGTGTGTATTTTATACTTAGAGCAGCTCTCAATTCAAACAAAATTTTCGTCAGTAGTACTTAATCTGTATTTAGATTTAGTAAAATTTACAATTGAAAAAGTAGATTCACATACCTAAAGTGTTCCAAACATATTAAGCATTTTCCAATAACTGAATTATTTATCAATTTTAAAATTTAAATTAATTAAAATTGAATATAATTGATAATTCAGATCGTCAGTCTTACTAGCCACATTTTAAGGACTCAATCCCCATCTTTGGCTAATGGCTACTGTATTGAACAGTGTAGCTCTAGAACACCAGGAGATGACTAACCATCTTAATTTATGGCTAATGAGAGCAAGCTGGGACCACACAACCATCACTTAAAAACTTTTCTCCTGAAACCCAGCGTCCTCAGTTCTCTGTTCATTGTACTAGAATACCTGTTCTTCAAGTTCCATTTTAGAAGAGCTTTATAAGTAGGTCACATTGGACCATGCATTATATTATGAGGTTCTCAGGGGTTTCTCCAAAGGGTATTAAGATGAAAGAAGCCTCCTTCACTCAGTGAATGTCACTACTCATTCAGTGAAAAGACACCACTGAGCATAAAAGAAATAAGCTAGAGCTTATGTTCTTGAGAGAAACTTGCTTATTGACATGAGTATATTGAGAGAGAACAGAATTGATCATTTTTTCTGAGTCCCAAATTTTAATTTGGTAGACAGAGCCAGTGTTTATCTGCCATGAATGTTAGAATTTAATGTTTAGTTTATTTGGGGTAGAAACTCTGCTGTGAAAAAGATGGATCTTAATAATTGAAGAGAATTCTAAAAAGAAATGTAAGAAGGAAATAAAATATTTAAAAAATGCAAAATTTTACAAATGAAAAAAATATTAAATTATATCAAGAGTTTTCTTTGATTTGGCTCATCAGATAACCTTATATATCTTGGTTGCAGAATAGTGTTGTAGAAAAACTTTGATTATATCTACTTTACTATTACCATTTATTTAAGCAGAGTTTTTAAGGTATATCGTAATTTAATTGATGTTACCTAAATTACCGGTATAGGGAATGTATAGGACTGTGGTGTTTTTACAGTTGCAAACATACCTGGAAGCAGAGATAGAAATAAATTGTTACTTATGCTATATAGAATAACATATAGTTAGGGTAGGCTCAAGAATTATTTCTCTCTGATGTATTTTGTATACTGTTACTCAATTACCTGCTTTCTATTGAGTTATGGGCTATTTTTTTAATAGCATTTTCCCCTAATTTATATGTGTAACATTTTTTTTTCTGTGTCACTGAGTTTATCCTGTGTGGGCTTCTTGAACCTGTGGACTGGTGTCTTTTGTTAGTTCTGGGAAAATCTTAGGTGTCGTCTCTTCAAATGTGTATGTGTTTTCTCTTTCTTTTAAGACTGGTTACAACATGTTAGACCTTCTCCCTCTGCCCTTCATCCATGATTGTCTCTCCATGCAGCGTTCTTGCAAATATTATCAACGTATTTTCCAGTTCAGTAATTTTCTCTTTAGGTATTTCTGATCTGTGGTTAAACTCCTCTATTGAACTTTTAAAAAAGCCAACTTTATTGAATTATAACAAAATAAGTTGGAGATAATTAAATAAAATGCATCCATCTTAACTGTACATATTGATGAGTTTTGACAAATGTGTACACCCATGTAACTACCAGCACAATCAGTTTAATAAAACATTTTCATCATTCTGTGAAATTCTCTGGTGCCCATTTGCAGTCAGTTTTTTTTTCCTCTCCACCATCCCCAGGCAGCAGTTGATCTTTTTTCTGCCACTATAGATTAGTTATCTGTTCTAGAAGTATGTTCTTTGCTGTCTGGCTTCCGCTTTGGTATATCCTCATTAATACTTAGTATTGTCTGTCTTTTAAATTTGCGCTTCTCTGTTGACTAATGATGTTGAACATCTTTTCATGTATTAGTAATTTGTATGTCTTTAAAGTGTCATAGTCTTTTGCTCATTTTTCAAATTGGGTTTTTTTTTTTATAATTGATTTGTAGGAGTTTATTATATAATCTGGATCTGAGTTCTTTATCATACATGTTTGTTGCAAATGTTCTGGTCTGTGGTTAGTTTTTTTTTTTTTTTTGAGGAAGATTAGCCCTGAGCTAACTACTGCCAATCCTCCTCTGTTTGCTGAGGAAGACTGACCCTCAGCTAACATCCATGCCTATCTTCCTCTACTTTATATGTGGGATGCCTACCACAGCATGGCGTGCAAAGCAGTGCCATGTCCACACCCGGGATCTGGACCAGTGAACCCTGGGCCGCCAAAGTGGAATGTGCACACTTAACCACTGCGCCACCAGGCCAGTCCCTGTGGTTTGCTTTTTCATGTTTTTTTTTTTTTTTTTAAATAAACTGCTGTCTTTCTTTTTTTTTTTTTTTTTTTTTTTAAAGATTGGCCCTGAGCTAACATCTGTTGCCAATCTTTTCTTTTTTTTTCTTCTTCTCCCCAAAGCCCCCCAGTACATAGTTGTATATTCTGGTTGTAGGTCGCTCTAGTTCTGCTGTATAGGATGCTGCCTCAGCATGGCCTGATGAGCAGTGGTAGTTCCATGCCCAGGATCCAAACCAGCAAAATCCTGGGCTGTCAAAGTGGAACGCACGAACTTAACCACTCTGCCATGGGGCCAGCCCCTCATGTTCTTAATGATGTCTTTTGAAGAGCAGATAGTCTTCATTTTGATGAAGAACAACTTTTCAATAATTTCTTTTATGGTTTAAGCTCTTTTTATCCTAAGAGATCTTTCCTATCTCAAGATCATGAAGATTTTCTTCCATGTTTTGTTCTACAAGTTTTATTGTTTTAACTTTCATATTTGAGTTTATGTCTTGTTTGGAGTTAATTTGTTTGTATAATATGAGGAAAGAGTCAAGTTTTGTGCTTTTGTTTTTTCTTTTCTATGTAGATAACCAGTTGTGTCAGCATGATTTGTCAAGAAGACTGTTTTTGTCTCCATTGAATTACCTTGCCTCCTTTGTAGATAAATCACTTGGCCATACATGTGTTGGTCTTTTTTCTGTTCCTTTGATCTAAATATCTATGTTTGTTCCAATAATACCCTGTCTTAATTACTATAGCTTTACAGTAAATATTGAAATTACTTAGTGTGACTCCTTCAACTTTTCAAGTCTAGAATTTCCCAGTTGGTTCTTAGAGTGTCTCTCTGTTTATTTCTTCAGTCCATATTTTCCTTTAATTCTTTGAATTTGTTTATAATAGTTGCTTTAAAGTCTTTACTAAGTCCAACATCTGGGTCATCTTGGATATGATTTCTTTGGACTATTTTTTGTTGTTCTTGACTCTTGATCACATTTTCCTTTTTCATTGTATGTCTAATAAGTTTTGATTCAGTGTTAGACATTGTAGAGATTATGCAATGTTAATTTCACTTTCTATGAAAAAGTTTTATTGTTGTTTTAACAGAATTCGATTGCTGGCAAATCACGCTGAACTTCTGAAGGTTTGATTTTACGCTTTGTTAGCGCATTATTGTGGAAAGCCTAAAGTGTTTCCCCAATTTTTTTTTTAACATATTGGGACTCAATCTCCAGATTCTGTCTCCTTTGCAGGTCTTGTTGAGATGTAGTTTTAGAGTTTATTGGGGTGTGTCTAGACTAGGGCTTATTCTAAGGCAGAAGTTTTCAAATATTTTGGTCTCTTTGCATTTTTAAAATCATTGAGCATTTTAAAGAGCTTTTGTTTATGTGGGTCATATACAACATATTAGAAATCAAAACTACAAACATTAAAAAGTTACTGGTTTCTTTAGCAAATAGCAAATTCATTATGTGTTAATAGAAATAATATTTTTATGAAAAATAACTATATTTTCCAAAACAAAAAAGTTAGAATAATTGGCCTTGTTTTATATTAATGAAAATATCTTTACTATATGACTTAATCAAAGTCAGCTGGTCCCCATTGGCTTCTGTGTGTGATCTATTCTGATGAAGGTCCAAATTGATAGTTGGAAGAGGGAAGTGTATTTAATAACCTTTTTGAATATTTGTGGATATTCTTTTTTGATATCCCATCCAAACTTGACCAGTGGTAGTTTCTTAATGGTTAACTGCAATATGGACCTGAAACCATATGAAAAAACTTTTTGTATTCTGTAGCATCACAATCTGTTGGTCTGTCTTTCCCTTAGAAAAGATCTTGTACCCAAGCGTGATCTTGTAACAGTTTCCATTGGTCATTTTGGAAATATTGGTTCACTGAGTTACGCAGATATTCTAAAGTGTTGACACATTTTTTTATGCTATATCAAAAAACTACATTTGTTATAATTACATTGATGTCAGCAGAAAAGTAAGTGTTTAGAAGTTCCAGCTCATGTAGGCAAATAAAAAATTTTGCAAAATTCTGACTTCTTGAAAGTTTAAATTTTATTATTGACATTTTAAAAAAGTCCGCCTGATACCCAAGACTGAATAACCATAATAGTTTTGTTAGTTTGTCTTTTAATTAAAAGTGATGTTTCAGGACAAAAAGCAGTAGTTTAGCTTGCAACTCCAGTAATTACACAAATCCTTTACCTTGAGACAACCATTGTTACTTTGATACATAATGGAAGTCCTTTATACATTCTTTCCAGTTCTTCACAGAGAATATTAAAAAGATGTGTATCCAAGGGTCAGGATTTAATAAAATTAATAATTTTTACTATGTCATCAAGGACATTCTAAAATGAAACTGCCTTCTTTTTTCACTGCAAATGCATGGTAATGAAGAAT
This sequence comes from Equus caballus, assembly GCF_041296265.1. Lineage (NCBI taxonomy): Eukaryota > Metazoa > Chordata > Mammalia > Perissodactyla > Equidae > Equus > Equus caballus. Next base: position 32,755,966 of record NC_091710.1, on the reverse strand, counting down.
GCAGTGGGGGCTGGCCACGTGGCCGAGTGGTTAAGTTCGCGCGCTCCGCTGCAGCGGCCCAGTGTTTCGTTGGTTCGAATCCTGGACGCGGACATGGCACTGCTCATCAGACCACGCTGAGGCAGCATCCCACATGCCACAACTAGGTGGACCCACAACGAAGAATATACAACTATGTAATGGCGGGGGGCTTTGGGGAGAAAAAGGAAAAAAAAAAAAAAAAAAAAAAAAAAAAAGAATGCAGTGATCACTCATATAGTTTGATGCCACTGCCTTAATTTGTCTAAGTTACCAGCAATTTTATCCTCCATTGCTTTTGCACCGTCAGTCCAAATGCTAACACAGTGAAACAAGGAAATTGTGTTGTAATGTTATTGTGAAAATAGTTTTGACGTTGTAGACCCCAACTCTGTGCTCTAGAGTATGGTGCTTATTCATGACTAAGTTGGCCTTTCTGTTTTCCCAGATCTGTACCGTGTGTGTTAATGAGGTGTTTTTAGGATCTCTTTACTCTCTTAAGGCCAGAATTTCAGTTTTTCTCAGCACTACTCTCCCCCCTAGCACCTCTTGATCTCTACTAACTCTGTTATGCTTTCAACCCATAGCAGCTACTACCTGTTAAGCCTCAGGTGGTCTTGTCTTACACATATACAGCCCAGCCCACGACTCTGTTACCACAGGGCACGCCTGCACAAACATTTGGGCCCTGCTCTCTGTGCAGGTCCCTTCTCTCCAGCTTCCCACCCTGCAGGTTCCAGCCAGTTCATCTGCCCTGAATTCAGATGTCTGTCTTCTCAGCTCAGCATGACCACCATGTTCTTCTCTGATTCCAGTTGTGTGCCCATGGTTGGCAAATTGTCTTAGGCAGAGAGTTGAGTGATTATGGTGCCCATCTTTTAGTTTCCTTTCTTTGAAGGATCACAGTTTAGCACTACTATTCACTACTGCCTTCAATTAGTTGCTTTTATATTTTGCCCAGTTTTGTACTTTTCATCAGGGAGGGAGGGAGGGCTAGTCTGATACCAGTTACTCCATCCTGGCTGGTAACCGAAGCCTTCATTTTTAATTTTAGTTATTACATTTTTATTTTTTGTTGTTCTTTTTGGCTCTTTTGCAAATTTGCCTTATCACTTTTTATAGTTTGCAATAACTTAGACATTTCAGCTTGTTTTTTATTTCATTAAACACAATAAGCATAGTTCTTTTTATAAAATATGTCTAGTAATTCTGGTATCTAAAGTTTTTATGGGTCTGTTTTGTGTTGTCTGTTGCTGCTAGTTGTTGCATCCGCATTTTAGATTACTTCTGTGCCTGGTTATCTTGGCTAGGTGCTAGACATTTTACTGTATGTTTATAGGAATAGTTTTCGCCCTTTGATGAAAGCACCTTCGCCTAAGAGGATGGGAGTGTCTGTCTGCCAGATGCCCTGGCATTACTGCCACTCTAGGACCACCTTAAATCAAATTCAAGCTTTCAGATAGCCTGGACACCCAAACTTTCCAACCAGAGCTTTGATTCTGTACTTGGGCTAGTTCACATCCACTTTATCCTCATCCTGAGGGTACAGCCCTTATTGTGTGCAGAGAGTCTGTTAGAATCCTTATTTTGGGGAGGTTCCTGGGCATTAATTGCTGTTCCCTTTGCCCCATAAGACATTGAAAGGACACATTTTTCTGCATCAATAATTGCTTTCAGAACAAAGGCAGCTTCCACACATGTTTACCCTCTGGATTCACTTTGCTGTTCAGTTTTGGGCTGGTAATTCTTTAACTGTCTTATTAGCTCTTAGATGATTTTAAGAAGTTATGTTTTTGTTTCTGTTTTAAATCTAGTTCTGCTCATTGTTTACAGCCTAAGGGTTGGTCCAAATCAGCAAGTCTGCCAATACTGAAAACAGGAAATTGTGCCATTTAAATTCTAATTCAAATTCAGTAAGCCATACTGCTATATAGGATAGCACTGGTTGCTTGAATTTTCATGTTTACTGTTAGTGGTAAATCAGCTCTTGATGATTTTTAAAAAATAAAATATATCAGGTTACTTTTATGCTGTAGTAAATAAAGTGTATCTTGAATGAAAAGATAAATGGTTTTTTAAAATATGTGCAGTATATAAATATATTCGCTATTATAGTGATATAACATTATGCCATTGTATAGTATTATACCATTATAATATTGTACGTATTTCTATAGAAGAGGTGGTCTGAATATGTATTAACCACAGGATATGTCATATGTATCACTTTAAAAAAAATAATTTGTCTCTTAAAACCCGTGTGTGTTGGTGAAAGTCCCATGCATTGAAAATTGTAGCTAGTTAAAATTTGGTCACTTGATATTTTGCTCTGAAGTTAAAAAATTTATTTGCTAAGATATCTGTTGAACTTGGTCCTTTGTATGATTGAATTTTTGAAACTCGGTCAAATGAATATCTTTATACACTTTAAGATGACTATGAATACTTGAAAAACGTTTCAAACGTAACTTCTTTTAAAATTGTCTGTTCACGGTGAAGAACAGTTTTAGACCCTGTGTAGCTCTAAAGTTCAAATAACAAACAGAATTTACAGTATTCTAATAGGGGGATATCTGCCATTTAAAGTGAAAACTATAGTAAAGCACTTTCTGATAATTTACCTAAAAGACTTGCTACATTTTTAGCTTGGAAAGTTCACATTGTTTCTATCTTCTTAAGTCAGTTAACAACCCCCGTAGTTAAATACAGTTTATCATGATAGCACTTTGTATTTTTCTAGGAATTTGACAGGGTAAAGCTTTGCATACATGTAGAAATATTTTTATTTGGAAGAATTAAAATGATGTGAGAGCTTAAATTGAATAGGCTTGAAGAATTAAATGAAACAGTGTCAGTCTCTGCTGCATTGGTCACAGGCTAAAGGCATGCTTTCTGAATCTGGCTCGCTGTAGCTCAGTGCTTGCACCAGAAATAGGAAAATCACATGTCCTTCTTGCCATAAGCTCTTTGAGAATGACATTTTGAATATTGTGATCCTACCTTAGTTATAACTATCTGTTATTATGCTAGCTGTTATGTTTTCTCCATCTTTCTCACTTCAAAAGGAGATAAATGGATTTAAAATAACATCAGTAGAACAACTGGATACAGCCAAATCATTTGGAATTTGAGGTTTGATAATGCCCTAATTGGTTAAAGATAGTACAGGGAGATTTTGAATAGCCACAGTACACAGTATGTGGTCTTGAGTTTCTGCACTGAATGCTACTCAGATTTTAATTTTCCTCTTTTTCTTTCAAACCTTTGTATATTGTTTGTATATTTTGAGAACTTTGCTTTATATATTTGTGGTACTTTCAAAGAAGAATCTGTTTTATATCAGTGTGCTGTCAATGTATATTGATTTTACAAGATGAATTTATAATTGTATTATGTATGAGTAGTCACATTTTATTATTCCCTTTGGTAGTTCAGAACTTTGAATGCAAATTTTGAAGCATCCAGAATTGAGAGTCCTATGTGCTGCCACTTCAGGTACAGACTGATAGTTCTTGAAAGCTATTGTCATTACCTCTGCCTAAAGTATGTGCTGTTCTTCTGGTTTTAGAAGATGCCTTGAAGCAACTCTTTTTTTTTATTTTAACGTATGATCTTAGATCTTAAGCCTTCAGGTCTTTGGTTGTAACCGTAAAAGCATCATCAGGAGTTGAGGCCTGCCCTAGGTGTCTAGAAGTCATCTGTCTAGTCCAGCTCCTTCCCTTCCTAGACCTGGGAACTGAGGCCCAAGGAGTTTTACGTGTGCCCTGGCTCAGTGCTTCTCCGACCGTCCACGGGAGGGGACTCATTTTTTTCCTCCCCAGTGCGTGGCAAGCCAATAATTTTGTAAACTGCAATAAAAGTGAAGTACTGGAAGAAGTAATTTTAAAATGACATATACAGTTCTAATTGCTTCCTCTTAATTTCTCTGCTTATCTCAATGTAGCTGGATTACAACGAGTTCTGGGACTGGAACAGTCCATAGAGCACGCTTTGTATATCACTGTCCAAGGTCGGAGTTGGCAAACCATGACTCGTGGGCCAAATCCAGCTCACCCCTTGTTTTTTGTATGTCTTGCAAGCTAAGCATTGGTTTCACATTTTTAAATGATTAAAAACAATCACAATAATATTTTATGACACATGAAAATTATACGAAATTCAAATTTAGTATGCTTAAATAAAATTTTGTTGGTACACAGCCACACACATTCTTTTAAGTGTTGTTTATGGCTGCTTTCCCCTGTAATGGTGAGGTTGAGGCAGGGGTAAGGAGATGAGACAGAGACCATGTGGTCTACAAGGCCTAATAGATTTCCTGTCTGAAGTTCTGGCGCTCAAACAAAGCACTGAGTTAGTAGTTCGTGGGAGAGTTGAGAGTACAAATAGGGTCCGCATTTTAAAATGTGCTTTAATATTATCATCAGCTGATACGTATTATCAGGCTGTGTGCTTAGTACTTTTGCATACTACTTTTTGTTCTCATTTAATCCTCCCACCACTGGCTGCCCTTTTATAATAGTTAGATTGAGATCTTTCCTGGTCTGGTTATAAATACCTTTACTGACCCTAAAACACTTAACCCTACTGAGTTTTGTTTTTTTAACTCCTATCTGGTGAATTAAAAATGGTTGAATATGTTCTAATGTGAATTTTGTTATCAGCATCTGGTTAGGAAAATTCAGCTGCTTCTTCCCCATTGCTATGTTACTCTGCAGTGATGCTTCTGTGTCTTCAGTCCAGTGAAAGAAATAGGTATGATGCAAAAATACTTGGAAAACAGGTTTTTCTAGTAAAGATTACCCCTATTAAAGTCACCTAAAACAAAACTGCAACTAACCCATAATAGCAGATTTTTCTTGCAAAATAGCAAAGATATAATAGGTGAAATACTAGTTACAGTAAAAAAGAGTGAGATTTTAGGTGACTTTAGCAGGAACAATAGGCTTTCAGTGTTTTGCCTGTGCCACTCATTAAGCTGCAAAATAAAAGCTCTCATCATATTATTGTCAAGTCTTGTTAAATTAATACATTGCTTTACTTCTTGTTTACAGCATGTTCTGAAGTTCTTGAAGTATGCAATAAAAAACTCGGCTTTTCATGGTAGCTGTGATTTCTTTGTTTTCCTACCCTTTGCATGTGATCACTCAGCAGCTAAATAAAGATAGAGCGATAGCTGTCAGCTTTGCATTTGATACATAAGTCTGCTTCATGATAAAGACCCGTGACAAGCTAGACCTTCGTGTTGGGATTTCTTCCTCGAATGAAAAAAAATGTTGCTGTGAAAGCTTGCTCATTATGATGAAAGAGGAACTATGGTTTGATACTGTGGTATTTGCTGTTTTATTCTACTTAATCTTGAGTCAGTTTGTAAACATTGGGAAAATGATTATATTTGTTGCTTACCTTCAAGAATGAAGTAATGTACAAAGTCTTGGCAAAATCTCCCTGCATCTTCTCAAGCCCTGGCTAGTTTTTATGATCCCAAGTCTGAAAGTGCCCAAGATTTAATGCAAGAGATGCTGATGCACACTGTCCCAGCAGCTGCGTCCTAGTTCTAGATAAAGCTGTTCCTTTGTACATAATAACAAAGCCATTAGATGGCTTATGCATTAAAGGAAGAGGAAGAGCTTTATGAATAGCAGGACTTACTACTTAGTAATATATGAGGATTGCCTTCCAGATATTCCAAAAGAATATGGGTATTTTAGCATGGAACTGTTAATCAATGAAAATTTGGAACTCTTCAACAGTAGTGGCTCAGGTGTTTTTAGACATTATATGACATGTTTTTGGCCACTTATTTGAATTTAATATTTCTGCTTTGTTTTAAACTTATGCTATAGTGTAGTGATAAATGACAACAACTCCTGTTCTTTCTGGGAGTACACAAAATCTTAATTTGAAGTGTTAGAATAACTTGTAATTGAACTGTGCTTATTTGGACTAGATTTTAATATATTTATTAGTTCAACCGTTGGTTGGGTAGTATAACACCCACCCTCCCTCTCTCCCTATACACACACATACCAAATGTAGTTGAGAAGTGTTTCGGATTAATAAATTATTATATCTGGATTTTATTGAAACAGTGGTTGTCTCTTTTGGGAGCCTCTATATCTAAAAATTCTTTACAGCTACTTTCTACTCAATATAGCATGCGCAACATTCATTCCTTAGCATATGTTATAGTGATTGAGTTTCTGTTTTTAAAAATTTTTGATGGAAAGAATTATTGTAGAAGGTGGGGGTTTTTTTGCAGCTTGACTGCAGGGGACCAGAGGTGCATGCATTACTATGTCTGTTAAACTTCTTGGAAGCAAGCCAGTCTGTTATGGTGAGTTTCATGTGTAAGCGGTGAGCCACTAAAAGGCTTGCACAGTGTTACAACTATTCGGAGGAGAGGAGGAAGCGTTCGGAAATTCGGCAGTAAAGCAGCAGCAGCAACAAGCAGCACAGTGGTGGTGAAGACAGGCAGGTTCATGGCGAGCCGATTCCACAGTGAGAGGCAGGGAGCCCTGGCTTCCTCTCCTGCTGCCTGAGGAGGCAAACCCGAACTGTCTATTGCGAGATTTTTCTAGTTCCATGTTTATGCTGTTCAGTCATGTGATGATACTGTACCATAAGTTGCCAACTTCGCTGTACTCTAGAGAGGCTCCTTTGCTGCAGTGCTTTTTTTTTCCTTTCTTTTTCTTTATTCTTTTTTTTTTTCTTGAAAGAGAAAAAATCGTGCAATGTATGTTTATGCCTGCACCATGCCGAGGCGACACTTACCAGTAAACAATCTTTGTATCCCTGAGGTGAGATACTGTTTCTGCTTTCCCTGCACAGTGCTGCTGCAGCACGGAGCGGATCCGAACATTCGGAACACTGACGGGAAGTCAGCCCTGGACCTGGCCGATCCATCAGCCAAAGCTGTCCTCACAGGTAAGGAGACAGAGCTGCTGAATTATTTCATGTGGAACTACAGCTTGATTTCATAAAATCTCCAGTCATTGAATTGTATTTTCCTCTACTGATTAAGCTCAACAAATATGTATGCCATCACCTCTACTTTATTATTGATTTGATATATTAACTGTCTCATTAATTGCTCTGCTGTCCATGAGCATAAGCAGTAAGGTTGTTTATTCTACTTCAGATTGCTGAGAATTATAGTGTTAAGTGGTAACATACATTTTCACTCATATTTTAGTTATTTTTTATGGTTTAGAACATAATTTTCCGGTCCTTCATCCTCTCGGTTGATTCTTTGGAAGATCCCCACTATAGAGCGAGCAGGGGTATTTGAATTACTTGTAAAAGTAGTTTGGATCGGAAAGACAACCTGCTGCCTTATTACTGAGATCAGTGGTTAAATAAAATATGATGCTGCTTCTCCCTTGCCACTCGGTTTATATTTTTGTCGTATCTTCTCACTTCTACCATGATAGCTAAGTACTTTTTAACTGAGGCAATGTATTACCTTTTTACTTCAGGTAATGAAAATTTTTGGCTTAAGTATTGGTTTTATTAAGGCAATGTCAAGAACTGGCAAAGAGGAATTGCTAGAATAGAAAGGATCTGTCATAACAATATAGAAAATAATGCTCTAAGTGATACGATATTGAGCAGCTGTTTTCATTGATCTTCATTCGCAAAATGCTGCATTGGATCTATTTTTGTTTTTATTCTGAGCATCTGAGTTCTGCTGCCTTTGCCTTCTTTCACTTAACTGACCTTTGTCATGTGCAGCCTCTTTGTCACTGCAGTGCTAACAGTATTGTTTTAGGTTGTGTGAAAGTAAATGACTTCTAGCTTCCTTTTAAATTTGCCCGTGTCTGAAGAAAATAAATCTTCTGTTCACTTTTAAGGTTAGAGTCCAGGCTGTGCATTCTTAACAAAGATTCTGAGGTGAATGGAAAACGTTCATATACAGAAGGCTTTGAAAATATGTGGAATTTCGCTCAGTTACTCTGCATAGAAAGGCAACTTCCCACCATGTTAAAATAATATAAATCTCTGCTAAATCAGAATAATATCATTTTTCTCAATTAATAAAAGGTTGGGTGATTCAGTTGTTAAATCAATACAACATGCACTAGAGGAAGAAAGCTATTTTAAACCAGTGTAGATAAGAAGAAATCTAAATCTAATTATAAAATTTGAATACTGAAATTAAAATATATATCGCCTCAGGCCTGCTGCTTAGGTTCTGCACCCTTTCAGTCTCTTCTTTTAACACAGCCCTGGGCAACAATAGCAGCCATGGAGTGGTCTCTGGGCAAACAAGAAATATCGTTCATCCTCGTAGAGACATTATAAATGCTGACCTAGACTCTCTCTGTAACTAAGTGTCCTCCCTCTGACCTTTCCTCCTCTTCAGCCCTCAACGTCTGCCTTGTCCATTTGCTAGATTCATTTTAATATGATACTCCTTTTAGATCCACTTTAATTTTTTTTTAAAGCAAAGTTTAAATATAAGATGTCAGCTAATTTGACGTGAATTTCGGGGGAGATGATATTGGCTGTTGATAGTTTGGGAAGGACCTTTGGCATCACAACTCCTGGAGACTGAGGATTCCTGGGGGACAGATAGCAGATCTGTGAACTTGATTTGGAAAGCATCTAGCGCTGTGCTTTGCTTAGATAGGAAGATGTTAATTCTTCTTGGTCGTGATACTGACTTCATTACTTATTCTTTTCAATAATATTTACTTTTTTGGAAATGACATGTAACTTTTCAGATATTTAAAAGAAAAATATTCTAGTAATAATAGTTAATTTTGTAGAAAATTTAAGCTAGTAATATGTACACATTCATGTTGTATCGTGCAGTGAGTTAACACTTAAGTGAAGTATATTCCAAAATGTTTTTCCATTTAGTTTCTCTTGTCAGCAGTTCTTTCTAGTGGAGGTGTCATTTCCAAAGCTAAATTAAAAAGATTAAGCATTGATAAAAAAGGGAATCTTTTGAAAGGAATGCCTGAATTTAGAATTACTAGAGATTATTCTGGGTGATGTGTCCTTCTTTGTTTTTATGCCAAATGCAGTTGTAGTACCATTACCCACCTTAAGAGTGAAGTTTCTGTTCTTAGTCTTTTTCCTTTTTGGGAATTTAGTTGCCAAAGATGACTTTCTCATATCTTTTATGTTACTACTTTTGTGCATTAGCCAAGGCTATGTACAGGTTTATCTGTATATTCCTTAAAGGAAATTAACAAAGTGAAAATTCCTTTTTACAGAATATTTTAAAATATGTAAAAGAGTAATAACCTCTTCTGCATAAGGAATGCATGGATTTTTACAAATCTGTACAAAATAACAGCATACCCTTAGTTTTACAGTTAAGGGGCCCCAGCGCGTAGCCGATTGCCTTGGATAGCGCATTCAGTTATTTTGAAGAGAATAATTATTTGAAGAGATTCATCAAACTCTGCTGAATTTCTGTGATAAGTGAATGATATACTAGAAGAAATCTTGAGGGTGGTGGCGGTGGTTAATGACTGAAGTTCTGGACAGTCCCCTGAAGGACTTGAAGGTGGTTTTATTTTTCGTTTTTTAGGAAACAAAGGATCTGAACAGTCTAAAACAGCCTATGTAAATCATATTGAAGAGCAATTTTGGTTTGTTGCGAATATGGATTTTAAGAATTTATTTATTTTGGCCTTTTTTCCCCCTAGTTATAAAAAAATACATTCATTGTGGAAATTAAGGAACATAGGGGAAGTACGAAAAAGAAATAAATCATTTGTGATTCTGCCACCTAGAGAGAACATTTTGGTGGTGTTTATTTATAAGGATAGATGACCAAAGGTGTCTTTATCCTTGGCAGAACCAAGGAGGAGGAGGATATAAAGTGGGTGAGTCTAGCTGGTCACAAGGTTGCCAAGATCATTGGTCCTAGCAGTTTCCTGGCAGATTTAGGGGTAGGGGAATAAGGAACAAGGATGTATTTGCATCAAGGTGTCTCAAGAATCAGCTTTAATCTGGATTCATTGCCCCTCTGAGGAAATCCTAATCTGTGATTGCTGGGCTGGCTCCCAGTCTTTCCAGAATCAGTTGTGGCTCAAGCTAGAGGCAGTGTTGAGGGATCTGGTGTGTGCTTGCTGAGCCTGGAGTGTTAAATCAACAAAGTATATCTGTAACCCTGTCTCTTTTTTCCTACTCCACTGCTTTGTACTGCTTTTCAGATAAAACCAAAACCTTCAGTGAGGACTTAAATGATTTAGACCCTGCCTACATAGGTTTGACTGCTAGGCTTTGCTCAAACCAAAATTTAGGATTCCTTTTTTTCCCTCATACTTTGCATCCAGGCTGTCAGTAATTCAGGGCTGCCATACTTTTGAATCCCCAGTCCAGCCGTTTCTTACCAACTTCACTGCTCCAGGCCTAGGCCACACCTTCATCATCTTTCTTTCATGACAGCAGTAGCCTCATAGTGGGCTGCTCTGCCTCCACTTATACTTCACTCAGTTCTCACTGTAGCTGGAGTGATCTTTCTCAAGCATGAATCAGCCCTATGATTAGGAAATTCTGGGGCTGGCCCGGTGGCACAGCGGTTAAGTGCACGCATTCCACTTCAGCGGCCTGGGGTTCACCGGTTCAGATCCTGGGTGCCGACGTGGCACCGCTTGGCAAGCCATGCTGTGGCAGGTGTCCCACATGTAAAGTGGAGAAAGATGGACACAGATGTTAGCTCAGGGCCAATCTTCCTCAGCAAAAAGGGGAGGATTGGCAGCAGTTAGCTCAGGGCTAATCCTCCTCAAAAATTTTTTTTTTTTTTTTAAAGATTGGCACATGAGCTAACAACTATTGCCAATCTTCTTTTTTTTTTCTGCTTTATCTCCCCAAACCTCCCCCGTACATAGTTGTATATCTTAGTTGCAGGTCCTTCTAGTTGTGGCAGGTGGGATGCCGCCTCAGCGTGGCCTGACGAGCGGTGCCATGTCCGCGCCCAGGATCTGAACCAGTGAAACCCTGGGCTGCTGCAGCACAGTGTGTGAACTTAACCACTCGGCCACGGGGCCAGCCCCCAGCAAATTCTTTAATTTTCCCATTAATAAAAATTCTCATTACCCCTGAATAAAATCCAAACTCTTTAACCACCGCCTACCATGATCTGGCGTGTGCCTCGCCTGTCTCTGATCTTTCTTCTCCTCTATTCTCCCTTGATCTCTGCTTCAGCTACAGCTGGGTGCTTGCTGTTCCTGAAACAGATGAAGCCCTTCTCTGTGTCTGGACTAACAGTGTCTACTGCAATTGGAACGCTACCCCAGAACTTCACATGGTTCATCAGTTAAATCTCCACTCAAGTGTTTACTCCTCAGAGAAGCCTTCTGGTCCTCAGTCCTGTTTGCTTACTTAATTTTCTTCATGGTAGCTTTCTTATTGATAGCTGAAATTGCATTGCATTATTTTGTTGTTATTTGTTTGCCCCAAGAGAATGAAAGCTTTGCAAGGATTTGGACTTTTGTCGGTCTTGCTCACCTCATTTTGCCCAGGACTTAGACGAGTACATAAAACAATTAAATAAACAGAAACGTCTATGGTCTGGTTACTGATAAGTGAGGGCAACATATTTTTCAGGTCCTACAAATACTAAATACTCATTAGCCATTAATTATTTGACACCTCATGCCATATTGTAATAGTCTTATTACATTTTCTACTTCCTAAAAATTGTTTTGAATTGCTTGTAGTCATGTACAACTCTTAAAACATAGTGCATTTAGGGGCTGGCCCGGTGGCGCAGCGGTTAAGTGCGCACGTTCTGCTTCTCGGAGGCCCTGGGTTCACTGGTTTGGATCCTGGGTGTGGACATGGTACCACTTGACAAGCCATGCTGTGGTAGGCTTCCCACATGTAAAGTAGAGGAAGATAGGCATGGGTGTTAGCTCAGGGCTAGGCTTCCTCAGCAAAAAGAGGAGGATTGGCAGTAGTTAGCTCAGGCCTAATCTTCCTCAAAAAAAAAAAAACCACCAAACATGGTGCATTTAAACAAATGTTTAAATTGGTATGATGGGTGAGTTATGTACTGAGCCTTTTATCAACACATTTCTTAGATAGCTTCTTTGAGAACATTCCAGTACTGGAAAGATGAACCTTCCTGAAGCTGTCACATTAGACTTCCAGGTGTCAAACCAGGGCCTAATTTTTACTCTTCTTTTGGTCATTGCTCTGTTAGTGTGCTGTTTTGCACATTAGCTGTACTACAGTGTAGCATATTGCATATCATGTGCAGTATATTTTGACCATCAGCCTACCTGATTAAAGACAGATTTCTCATGTCCTTAATTTGAACTTTAGGAATTATTTTTATCAGTTATTAGGAAGTCTAATAGTACTATATGCCTCCTAGAAAATAAACCATAAGAAGAAATACCTTCTTTTTAAAACACTATATGAATATATACCTCAATTTTATTAGGGGAAAATTGTTATATTAAGAGGATTCCTGATTTAAAAAAAATTTTTCTTTAGTATTAATGCAAAGAAGTTAAAACTTGTCATTGAAATAAAACAGTGTGAATACTCATTTTAAAGATATGTTGAAAATGTTAATCCCTTAACTAATTGTTAAGAAAATTTTATTAATGGTCTGATCTGTCTATAATTTTGGACATGAGTAGAAAAATTTATAAAGGTTTTGTTATTAAAAGTGATCGAAATACTTTTTTTGAAACCTTAAAAACATGAAAATAATTTAGGAGAGGAATATAAAACTAGTACCTTTTTAAAAAGACCATATCTAACATAGGTCACGTTAATTTAAAATTTAAAGTGTTATTTGCACCTTTAACAAACAGCTCAAATGTTTACCTGAAACCAGTTAATTTCTTTTTTTTTTAAGCACCTATTTAATTTGTTTGGTAGTTTATATTGAATTGTTTTTTAGATTACTTGCAGCCAACCAATCTTCTTATTAGAAGTTAGCTTTATGTAAAATACATAATAATAATAAATTAGTAATAATAAAGAAGAATAAATAATAAAAATGATAATAAAGTAATAATAATAATAGCTGTCAACTCCTGAGTGCCTCTACGAGCCTAGCACCGTTCTGAGGGCGTTGAATCCTCACAACTCTCCTAGGAGATAGACGTTATCATTGTGCCCATTTTTACAGATGCAAAGGTTAAGTTACCTTTACAGCTTCACCCAGTCACTAAGGGAAATTTTTAGGCTTTGAACTCAAACAGTTTGGCTTCAGAATCAGTGCTCTTATATATGCAGAATCAGATTTTTTACCTACTCATTCATTTAGGAGAATGTGCTAGAAAACATGTTCGAAAAATTGGACTGACTCATAAACTCAGGATTTAAATCCAAACTGTTAATGTAATGTTTCTCTACTTTCTTAGCTTAAAGATTGTTCTTTAAAAAAAAAGAAAAAGAAAATTTACCTGATTAATATTACCTGCAGGATTTATCATCATACTATTATAATCAAATCAATTAATTGGGTAATAAATTGATTTATCCAACTTTTTAAATGCTTTTTTTAAGTCTTTGTCCTCTAGTCAGTAGGCTTGAATAACATGCATTTGAAACACTAAAAGGAATATTAGAATCTGTAAGGAAAGATGTAATACTCAAAGTGTTTGAACTATTGATAGATAAAAGGCAGCTCAAATAATGGAGTAAGTTAAGACTTCTGTCAGTTACAGGCAGTTACATATATAAATGGAGTAAAAGAGAATGGAAACTTTTTCTATTTAGATAACCCATCAGTCTAGTATTTCAAGCTCATCCCATCAACTTTTTTGTGCAATTGAAATCAACAGGCTTATGTCATTAAAACTAACATGATCCTTCAACTCATCAGAAATGACATATTTGTAAAGCATAATATATTGGTAGTGTATACCCTGAGAGCAGCTGTCATTTCCCCCAGTAAACTGTAGCAACCTTAAGCATTCTCATTGCAATTTGTATTAGAACTTTAGTTACAATGAAGTTGCTTTTTTTCTTGCTGAGGAAGATTCGCCCTGAGCTAAACATCTGTTGCCAATCCTCTTTTTGCTTGAGGAAGATTTGCCCTGAGCTAGCATTCGTGACAGTCTTCCTCTAATTTTTATGTGGGTCACTGCCACATCATGGCCACCAATGAGTAGTGTAGGTCTGCACCTGGGAACCGAAGCCGGGCTGCTGAAGCAGAACGCACCAAACTTAAGTCACTAGGCTCTGGAGCTGGCCCCCCAAATTGCTATTTTAAATGATTCTCTTAAAATTTCTTATAATAATTACTGTTAACATTTGCTTTCTTAAAATAGCATGTGTGGCATGCGAAGGTAAAATAGCACATTAGAATTCATTAATGCTTTGGTATTATATGGGTTAATAGCTGTATTCTTTGAAATTTTTGTTAAACTTTTATATAATTGTAGATTCACGTACAGTTGTAAGAAATAATAATAATACAGAGAGGTCCCCTGTACCCTCTGTATTATTTTCCTTTAGTGGTAACATCTTGCAAAACTGTAGTATGGTATCACATCCAGGATCTTGACATTGATACAGTCAAGATACAAAACATTTCCATCATGAGACACGTTATTCTATACTTTTCCTACTTGTAATGTCTTTATCTATTTTGATATTAGGGTAATGCTGGCTTCATAGAATGAGTTAGGGAAGTGTTCCATCTGCTTTTATTTTCTGGAAGAGGTTGTTTCCTGGAAGAGATTATTTCTTCCTTAAGTGGTTGGTAGAATTCACCAGTGAAACCATCTGGGCCTGGTACTTTCTTTTTTGAAAGACTATTATTGATTCAATTTCTTTAATAGATATAGGGCTAATTAGGTGATATATTTCTCTTTGTGTGAGTTTTGGTAGTTTGTGTCTTTCAAGAAATTGGTCAATTTCGTGTAGGTTGCCAAATTTCTGTGTGTAGAGTTGTTTGTAGTTTTTCTTTGTTAGACTGCTTTTGATGTCTGCAGCATCTGTAGTGACATCCCCTGTTTCATTCCTGGTAATTGATAATGTTGTTTTCTCTTCTCTGTTATCAATGTTGCCTAAAAGTTTGACAATTTTATTGATCTTTTCAAAGAATCAAAGTCTTTATTTCATTGATTTTTTCCCTCTATTTTCTGTTTTCAATTTTATTGATTTCTGTTCATATGTTTATTATTTCCTTCTGCTTACTTTGGACTTATTTTACTCTTTTTCGATGTTCTTGAGGTGGTTGCTTAGAAAATTGATGTAAGATTTTTCTTCTTTTCTAATGTATTCATTTTGTGCTGCAAATTTCCCTCTCAGTACAACTTTAGCTGTATCCCACAGATCTTGATATGTTCTATTTTTATTTTCATTCAGTTCAATATATTCTTTTTTAATTCTCTGAGACTTCCTCTTTAACCCATGGATTATTTAGTGGAAGTATGTTGTTTAGATTCTACATGTTTGGAGATTTTTCTGCCACCTTTCTGTTATTGCTTTCTAGTTTGATTCCATTTTGGTTAGACAACACTTTTCTTTTGCTGAGGAAGATTCCACCTGAGCTAAGAGCCTTCCTCTTTTTTTCTTTTTATGTGGGCTGCTGCCACAGCATGGCTGCTAACAGACAAGTGGTTTAGGTCCACGTCGGGGATCTGAACCTGGGATGCTGAAGCAGAGCATGCTGAGCTTAACCACTAGACCACTGGGGCTGGCCCTAGATAACACTTTTTATGTTTTCAGTTCTTTTCATTTTTAAATTTTTGTTTTATGGCCCATAATGTGGTCTGTTTTGGTATATGTTCCATGGGAATGTGAAAAGAATGTTTTTTTGGCTCTTGTTGTTTGGAGTGTTCTATAAATGTCTTTTAGATCCTCTTGGTTGATGGTTTTGAGTTCTGTGTCCTTGCTGATTTTCCCCACATGTCCTTGACTGATGTCATGGGAGGGGAGGAGGAGTGGTCTTGTTGCATTGGGCTGTACTGAAAGTCTGTGGCAGTCCATGGTCTCCACTGATACTGGGGTGACGGGGGGCTCATTATTACCTGGAAGAGATGAAAGTCCTGGCTCCCAGTGAGCTTGCAAATCTAGGCTCATCACTAGGCCTTTGCTTTAAGAGTCTGGGTGGGACCACAGGTTTTTTATTTGTGTTTTTGGGTTTTTTTGTAGTATTTGGCTGGAATATACTTGAGATTGTCTAAAGCTTATCTCTATTGCTAATCTGTCCTTCTCCTGGACCTCTGGCTAGAGAGAGCAGGTTCTGTTTTGTTTTTAGTTTGCACCTATTGACATTTCTGGGTTTCCAGTTTCTTCAGCTCTTAAGTCTGTATATTTGGGGCCAAAAGGACCTGAGAACTCACCACCATGTTGTTTCATGGGTACCAAGATCCCTAACGGATCTGTCCACCTTTGAGCATGTTCTTATGTTTCTTTTATATATAATGTCCAGGTTATGTTAGGTGTACTTAGTGGGAAGAATAGGGAAAAGTACATCTACTCCCTTTTCCTAGAAGTAGAAGTCTTGAAATTATTTTTTTATTCTTTTTGTGGAAGATTAGCCCTGAGCTAACATCTGCCACCAATCCTCCTCTTTTTGCTGAGGAAGACTGGCCCTGAGCTAACATCCGTGCCCATCTTCCTCTGCTTTATATGTGGGATGCCTACCACAGCATGGCTTGCCAAGTGGTGCAATGTCTGCACCTGGCATCTGAACTGGCGAACACCAGGCCACTGAATGGAACGTGCAAACTTAACCGCTGTGCCACTGGGCCAGCCCCTGAAATTATTTTTTTTATCTTTTATTTTTTTAAAGATGGGCACCTGAGCTAACATCTGTTGCCAGTCTTTTTTTATTATTGTTATTTATTTTTCTTCTTCTCCCCAAAGTGTCCCCAGTACATAGTTGTATATTTTAGTTGTAGGTCCTTCTGGTTATGCTATGTGGGATGCCACCTCAGCATGGCTTGATGAGCAGTGCTGGGTCTGTGCCCAGGATCTGAACTGGCGAAACCCTGGACCACCGAAGTGGTGTGTGTGAACTTAACCATTCGGCCACGGGGCTGGCCCTTGTAATTATTTTTGATCAATCATTACTATACGGAATCAGTCATTACTCACATGGATACTTTGAGGTTTTAAACGTTGAGTGAAACTGCATAAACAGTCGGAATTTTTGCAGCATACCTGTTTTTCTAAATCTATCTGCTGATCCTAGGTTTAAGCGGCTGTGAGTTATGAGGACTAGTATTGGACCCTCGGTACTGTTCACACAGTACTGCAGAGAACACCATTGCTTAATGCTGTAGCTTTTTTAACTGAATAAAAGCAAAATTATGATTTTAGTATTTACAGTTGAGATAATTGTGACTAAAAGTAAAAGTTATAAACAGCCTGCTGATGTGAAAGTTGTAAACAGCCTGCTGATTTATCAGTTGGTAACTGGTAGAGAAGCCCAGAGTCCCCTCTTTCATGATCTTCTGTCTCTGCTATTCGTTAATTCAATTTACTCTGGCTCAGCCCTAGGATTGGAGTAGCCCAGCAGCCAGTATTTTCCTAATTTGTCTAATTTAGAACAATTGTTTTTCTGAAACTTTAAAAAGATGGTGAACATATGGTGTGAGGTTTTTATTATTTAAAAAATGAGGCATCATCGAGTGGTGGAATAAAGGGAATAATAGGTAATTATTTAGGATCAAAGAGGCTCCATAATTAAAATAGCTAACAGTGTTGGAGAATTTACTGGTGGAATTTTTACAGGATACCATCTTTTCCTGCTGTACTCCAGCTTTGTCAGTGTCCCTGTCTTATATTACTCATTCTTAAGCGCTGAGGAAACTGGAGCAGGGGATGATGCAAAAGATATTAACTGACCTAAAACAAAAACCTCCTTTGAACAGATACCTGCTTTTGTGTCTGGCATTTTCCAAGTAGTACTGTCCTTATACCTACATTTCACTCCTTTCCATATGCTCAATATATTACCCCCTCTTGTCTTCATCTCCTTATTATCCAGCATCAATTTAACATAACAGTATATGTGTATTTAACTTTTATATTTATTTGAGGTGTTTGAAATTGACTAGCTTGTTATTCACATATTTGTGAGCTGGAATCATATGTTTAGAAAGAGCGTTAGAGTTGGTCACGAGATGCCAGTTGCAGTCTTGTCTGGCCCCCCTTAGCTTTGTGGCCTTTGGTAAGTCGTTTGCTTCTATGTCCACTTCTGTAAAGTAAGAATGGGAGAAGATGATCTGTTAGCTTTAAATTCTTTGACTTCTGATTATGTTACATGAAGACCCGTTAATCACAATGGTATCAGAAAAACTTATAGAAACACTAATTTACCTGTTGCGCTACTATATTTCTGGCAAATATTTTTGTTTACATAAGTGGAAAATAAGTTGATTCTTGGTCATTTTATGTAATTAGAATATGTTGGTTAGTTCCTTTCAGGCTATTTTAAAGCAGATTCAGCCGAAGGGCCGGGGGTTTTGGTAGGAACTGAGATACTCCTTATAGTAGTTTTGGTCCCAAGAGTCCTCAGAAAAAACAGAGTAGATTGTATGTTATTTTATGCTTGTTGACTTTTGTCTTAAAAGAATTTCATTAATGTGTATGTGGTTTTTTAAAAATCATTTTCAGCCTTTTCCAAGAGATAAAGAACAATTGTATTATTAATAACAATTACTGGAATGAGTGACAAAAAAGGCAAATAGTCAACCTGTATGCTAACCTCTTTTATGGCCTTGAAATCCATAAATAACAATTGTTTCACGTACGTCTTTGGATCCTATTATTTACTGAAATTGAAGCATTATTTTACTAACATCATTACATTATTTCAACTCCCACATGGGTGACCACTGAACACTCTTAACTTTTCAGTTCCCAGAACTGCTTATGACTACTGGTTTTTCTTCCATCCTACCATAGCCACTTATACTGTGGTTAATCTCTTCACTTTGCCTTCTAGTAGCTGACATCCCAAATCTTGCTTTTTAATTATTCTAAAATCTGACCCTCGCCTCTTATCCTTTTATTTTGCCAACTCTATTATTTTGTGAATTCTTGAATTTCATTGAGACTTGGAGTCATTTTTTTCAATATATTACCCCCTCTTGTCTTCATCTCCTTATTATCCAGCTTAGATTCCTGGATAATGCCCACCATTTTCTTCCCTCCCTCACAAACGTTATTCGTTTACTGGCTTTCCTTGCTCACTTGGCAACACTGCAGTATTTATTAAACCCAACTTATCTACCTTGTTTATACCTCTACTCAAGAAATTAATGGCTTCCAGGATACAAACCTTCCTGCTTTTTTTTTTCATTTCGTTGATGGATTCTTCTGCTGATGATTCTTTTTCCTGTATTCCACATCTAAATACGGGAAGAGCCCAGGTTTAGTCCTAGGATTTTTACTCCGTCTCTGACTTCCTGGGTGATCTTATTCATTCAGTCCATTCACTTTAAATAGCATCTATAGGGGGCTGGCCCGGTGGCGCAGCAGTTAAGTTCACACATTCCGCTTCTCGGTGGCCTGGGGTTCACCAGTTCGGATCCTGGGTGTGGATGTGGCACCCCTTGGTACACCATGCTGTGGTAGGCGTCCCACATATAAAGTAGAGGAAGATGGGCACGGATGTTAGCTCAGGGCCAGGTTCCTCAGCAAAATAGAGGAGGACTGGCAGTAGTTACCTCAGGGCTAATCTTCCTCAATAAATAAATAAATAAATAGCATCTATATGTGAAAACTCCTCCCTCAAACCCCCATCCCCCAAATTTATGGCTCTAATGCTGACCTCTCCTTTGAGCTCCAGAATATGTATCTTACTCCCTACTTGACATTTCCAACTTAGTTATCTAATAGACATCTCAAACTTCACATGGCCAACACGTAATTCTGTATCTCCCTATCCAACCCCATTGCCATGCCCATCAAGCTTTAACCCCATTCTTTACCCCTCTTGAGAAGCGGCGCCACAATCTACTCAGTTGCTCAGGCCAAAAACCTACAAGTTAGATATGGTTCTTTTCTTGTCCTCATACCCTATATTCAATTAATCACCCAATTCTGTTGGTTTGACCGCCAAAATCTGTTTCAAATCTCTTTCTCTCAGTCTTTGCTACTGCCATCAAGAATTCTAATTTAGACCAGGGCTAACCAAAGTGTGGTCTGTATGCTGATTCCGGCAAGCTGTTTGTTTCTGTCCTGCAGTGAGGTGAGGGACTGGCACCGGAATATAAATCAACCACACCTCTGAGTACGGCTTTAGTTTAGCTATGCTTTTTTTTTTTTAATAGCAAGACTTCCTTGATGAAAAAGCATTGCCTTGATTTACATTCTGATGCGAGCTCCTGATCTTGTTGCAGACTATCTATTTTGAGTAGTACTGGTCTAGACCACTGCCGACAGCCTCCTGACTGCTCCACGTCGGCCTCCCTTTCGGCCATTGTCTACATAGCAGCCAGCAAATGTTTTTAAAATGTTAACTGGTTTATTTCATTCCTTTCCTTCAAAATCATTCCACTTAGAATAAATTTCAAACTTTTTATCTGTCCCCTATCTATTTACGTGTCTGCATTGTTCACTTTCCCTGTTGCTCCTTATGTTTCTACTACTAAATCTCTATGCAGTTATATAAGACCATTATTAATTTGATCTTACTTTTAAGGAAAACATCTTCTGATTCTGTTGCTTCTCATGAGGCTATTATTATTATTAGCTAGCTGTTCTTGTCTAAGTATTGGAAACCTTATATCTATCAATGTGTTGATTTCAGAGATTTCATTTTAACAATTAGCTGGTGTATAAAACAGTTTCCATAGCATTCTTAATACCTACAGTTTTTATGTAGCAAGAATTCTCTTGTGCTTCTGAAGGGTGTCAAAAGGGATGTTCCATGACAGAACGTCCCCCACTCCTAGCAGTGACATTGTTACAGTCGAGAGCCATTTTAGGATCTTTAGGATAGACAAAAGATTGGGAACCATCTGAGACTAAGAACAAGCCTAGTCTAGCATGATGTGATGTTTGTGGGTATATTTTCATTTATTTGCTTAGAGATCACAAAATGTACTGATGAGAAAGAAGCCATTGGTAATTATTTTATAAAATTAGGTTATCTGGTGTAGTGGAAGAAAATTGACTAAAAGCTAACCTAATTTGGGGTTGTCATTTGAATAAACTACTGTTTTTTTTTTGTAGACTTAGTTAGACATCACAATCAAAAGATAAATCTGTCTTTTGTTTTGAAATATCTCTCATTCCAGTCTATAAAATTTTGTTTTATATTTGTAAGCCTTTTCTTATTTAACTTTTTCTTTTTTCTCTTACTTCTTCAGTTACAAAACACTTTTGCAAAGTAGTGCTAAAACAAAGAGTTGGTTGATTTTTTTTTTTTCAAGAAAAAGATGACAAGTTTTTAAGAATCTTCAATGTGAGTGTTGATATAGAATTCAGATACAGTTTTCATGAAATGGCGGCTGCAGTGGCACTGGTGCATGCTTCAACAGTTGACTCCTTTATAAATCTTATTATAAAAAAGGGGAGAGCAACGTTGGTTTGTATGATCAAAAGTAATCAAGTTCTGCACTAAAATCTTTGAAAAAGCTTTGGGTAGATCATTAGTGGCAGTTATGTGTGTTATGTGTGTTTATATTCCCAGAGAACTTAATGATATTAGTAGCTGAAACTTGTAATTAGACCTTTGTTAAGTGGAAAGATAACAAATTTCATATACTAAAATATAATCGAATTTTTACAGATTATACTTACACAGTTTAATTAAACTGCAATTTTTGCCTGAAAATTACATTCTAAAGCATTGGATAGGGGCCAGCCCCATGGCCGAGTGGTTAAATTCGGGCGCTCCACTTGGGCGGCCCAGGGTTCGCCAGTTCGAATCCTGGGTGCAGACATGGCACCGCTCTTCAGGTCACGTTGAGGTGGCGTCCCACATGCCACAACTAGAAGGACCCACAACTAAAAATAGGTGCGTCCCACATGCCACAACTATGTACTGGGGGGCTTTGGGGAGAAAAAGAAAAAATACAATCTTAAAAAAAAAAAGCGTTGAATATTGCAGTTGAGCTATTGCATGGTTCATGTGTCATTGCTAATGTCAAATTTTCCTACTGCTATTTCCTCAACATTTATTATTATTTTTAAAAATATTTACGACTTACAGAAAAACTAAAAGAATAGTAAAATGAATATGCTTCCCGTAGATTCACCAATTGTTAGCATATTCCAGATTTGTTTTATATCTTTTTCTGTCTATAATTTTTCCTTTTTCTTCTCTGAACCATTTCGAAGCTACTCGCAGATATTGTGGTGCCCTGTGCCTCAGTACTTCAGCATGTATCTGCTAAGCACCAGAATACAATTATCTCACTTGGGAAATTAAGCCTTAATACAATACTATTTTCTAATATGCAATTCACCTTCCTATTGTTTTATAAAAATATTTCAGGGCCTATGACCTTTCCTATCAATACCTGATAACTCCATTTCTTTAAACAGCTTTTGAGCCCCTTGAACTCTTTCCTGGACACTTAGAAGTTGGCATATCATTTCACCTCTCCCTAATTGTTGCTCCTTTTGTATAGAAGCTGTTAGTATTGCTCTTTTTCCTTTGCATCTTTTGCTTTTGGTTTAATGATGTTACTACTGTCTGTGTTTGTGTTGTTCCTTACAGAGATATTTGGATGCAGGTAGTAATTATGGAACATGCTACATTACCACTTACATTAGGCACTTAAGAAATGTCTGATAAAACTGTTTTAAAAATCAGATTAAGGAGCTGGCCCATGGCATAGTGGTTAAGTTTGTGCGCTCTGCTTTGGTGGCCCAGGGTTCACCGGTTTGAATCTTGGGTGCTGACCTAGCACTGCTCATCAAGCCAAGCTGTGGCAGGCGTCCCACATATAGACGAAGATGGGCATGGATGTTAGCTCAGGGCCAGCCTTCCTCAGCAAAAAGAGGAGGATTGGCACAGATGTTATGTCAGGGCTGATATTCCTCAAAAAAAAAAAAAAACCAAATTAAGACTTTTTAATCTTCCTTCAAAAAATGTATTACTGACCTTCTCAAAGGAGTTTAATACATTGGTGATCCAGACTTGGTTTTCTAACAATTTATGATTTTCAATTATAAAAATAAACAAGCAAAACATTATCTGTTATTTATAATTGCAAAATATGAGAGCCTTCCTAAATGCCCAAATCGAGGAGAGTGGTTGAATAATCTGTGGTACATAAACATAATAGAGTCTTTCCTGTCTCTAAAATAATGAAGTTCTCTGTGAACTAAGTATAATTCCCCAAGATGTATTGTTTAGTGAACAAAGCATGGAAGAGTATTTCTAGTATGCTACCCTGTTTGTAAGAAACAAGAAGTGGTAGCTAGTCTCCGAGGAGGTCCTCAGTCACCCTGCCTGTACGTGTTCACACTTTTGTGTAGTCCTCTCCCACACTGTCTCAGGGTTATTTTATGTGACTAATAGCATATGGCAGAGCTGATAGTATGTCACTCCCAAGATGGTCATAAAAGACTATGGCTTTTGTCCTGGGCTTTGACTTTCTCATTCTGGGTCACTTGCTCTGGAGGAAGCAAGCTGCCATGTTGTGAACTACGCTATAGAGAAGCCCATATGGGGAAGTACTGAATTCTTTGACCAACGTAGGCTTGTGAGAAACCGAGGCCTGCCAAAACTGCAAGAAATACCTGCAAGCAGATTCTCCGGTCTCAGTTAAGCCTTAAGATATTGTAGCCCCAGCCTCCAGCTTGGCTGCAGCTTTATTAGAGATAGTAAGTCAGATTGATCCAGCTAACCAATCCCGATTCCTTACTCTCAGAAACTATATAAAATATTTGTTCTTTCTTTTTTTAGAGGAAGATTAGCCCTGAGCTAAAATCTGCTGCCAATCCTCCTCTTTTTGCTCAGGAAGATTGGCCCTGAGCTACCATCTGTGTCTATCTTCTTCTATTTTCTACTTGGGACCCCTGCCACAGCACGGCTTGATAAGCAGTGCATAGGTCCACACCTGGGATCTGAACCGGGGAACCCTGGGCCGCCGAAGTGGAATGCACGAACTTGACCACTGAACCACCAGGCTGGCCCCTAAAATATTTGTTCTTAAGCTGCCAAGTCTTGAGGTAATTTGTTAGATAGAAATAGATAAATAAGTCACAGGGAAATTTTTAAACAACACTTACTGAACTGCTTATTTGAATTTTACTTTTTTTCCAAAATGAAACACAAGAAGGATAAATCAGAAAATGTTGAAATTGGTTACCTACAAGGGTGTGGGGACTCCAGTGGGAAAAGGGGAGGGAAGACATTTCGTAGAGTATACCTTTCTGGTATAATTTTAATTTCTGGAAGCGTGTTGATGTTTCACATATTCAAAAAATAATTAAATCAAGGATGGGGGAAGAACCCCCAAATTTGAATGCAAACAGAAACAAATGAACATCTGTGTTTCAAATAAATAGCCATAGTGAAGGAAATAAAGAAGAACTAATCCACGTAGCTTTTGAACACAGGACTTTGACTTTAGACCCTCAGTCTAGAAGGGGGAAAAGGTAATTTCAAACAAATCTTGAATTCTTTTTATTTAGTTGTTTTGCAATGATGTGATGTGGTAATTCAATTTTATTTATATTGTAAGATTGATTAAACATGTTGGGAGCCAAGGCTCTGACTATGGAATAAGAGATATACAAATGTGGAATGGGGAGAAGATAAAGGAGAACCTTGTGGAGTTGGATTGAGGTTATAGGTATCAGAATCATAGAGGAAAAGATCTCCTAGGAGCGGCCAGCCTGGTGGCACAGCAGTTAAGTTCACATGTTCCACTTTGATGGCCCGGGGTTCACGGGTTCAGATCCCCGGTGTGGACCTATGCACTGCTTGTCAAGCCATGCTGTAGTAGGCGTCCCACATATAAAGTAGAGGAAGATAGGCATGGATGTTAGCTCAGGGCCAGTCTTCCTCAGCAAAAAAGAGGAGGATTGCCAGATGTTAGCTCAGGGCTAATCTTCCTCAAAAAAAAAAAAAAAAAAAAAAAAAATCTAGGGCTGCTGTAGAAAGGCCTAGAAGCAGTGTGTCTGTCACTCCTAGTAGCAATAGAGCACACCTGTTTCCCATATCTTGGTTTCTGCATGCTATTTCCCTACGTGCTATTCAAAGAACTCTGAAAAAAAATGACTGATTTCAGGACTAGGATAGCAAAGGTATAAGATGAGCCTGGAATATTTTGTTGTCCTATAAAGTAAGGAAGTGCACAAAAAAATAATGGGGGCATATCAAAGAGACACAGGAGCCACCTTGAAGGGGCTCCCACTGACCAAATCTGAGATAATTCAACCATCAAAATAAATAATGATAGTAATGGATTCTAGCCCATTAGAAAAAATAGGAATAGATACGTTTATACAGTGATAATAAATGAGTGAATAAATGGATGGGGGAAAGGTTCTTTCTTTTTGTTAGAATGCCCATTGATAAATGTAGAGGGACTGTTGGAGTTGGAAAAATCACCATTTGCAACTGTCACAGTAAAGACTGGTTAGGACAGGAATCATTAATGGATGTTAAATTTCAAGGACCAGATTTGATGAGGAACAAGTATATTTGCATGGTTCTCAGCATGTCTGTCCATAGATTGATTATTATTTGGGAAAAACAGTAACTATATAGCGGAGAAAATCTGACAATACATTTATTGTGGAAGCAAAATTAACATCATCAGTGAGTCAGATAAACCTTGTGTGCTGGCTGATGTAACACCTGAGAAGGATACAACATGTCTTAAGTTGCATTCTAGTCAGGGGTGCATAACTGAATCTCATGGGGAACTATCAGACAAATATAAATTTAGCCGCTTTCTACAAAATAATTGGCCTGTATTTTTCAAAAATGTCAGTGTCTTGAAAGACAAAGGCTGAAGAATTATTCCAAATTAAAAGAGGTTAAAGAGACATAACAACAAAATGCAAAATACGTGATCCTGGACTGGAGGGGAAAAGATGCTATAAAGGATGTTATTGGAACAGTAACAGAATTGTAATATTTGTTCTATGTTAGATAAAAGTATTGTACCAATGTTAAATTTCCAGAAGTTAATTACTGTACAGTGCTTACATAAAAAAAATCCTTGTTTTTAGGAATTACATTGAAGTAATAAAAGACAAAGAGACATGATATATTGCAACTTTCTGAAATTGTTCAGAAAAATCATTTATTGTTTGTACATACATATGTACATAGAGACATAGAAAGGAAAGAGAGGATATAAAACACATGGACAAAATAGTAAAAATTGATGTCTGGACAAAGAGTTTACAGGAGTCCTCTGTACTGAGTTTGTAATTTTTCTTTGTTTTTGAAATTAATTTAAAACTAAAGGTTTTTAAAAGCTAACACTCTGGGAAAAAAGTGACAGTGTTTGGTCAATAAATTCTATGGTCACTCTTACTATTTTTTCTACTTTTCAATCTCACATACAACCTCAGATAGTCTCTTATTTTGAATTACTCGTGATTAGGAAAAGCTCAGTCTCTTTTTTTTTTCTTTTCTTTACATTTTACTTCTAACTGCATTGATGTTCTTTTCTATTTATTATTTCCTCAAAATTAAATACTTGTTTGTTTTCTATCAATAAAGGTCAAAGTTCCCTTGCCTTGCTTTAGATCAGAACACTATCTTATGGGCATTATCATAATTGTTATCTCCCCATGTTTTCTATTTGTTTTGAAGAAAACTCTTGGGCATTAAATTTGTTGAGATTGTTTTGAAACAAATCATATCTGTACCCTTTTGTCTTTTCTTTTCCTCGGGAACACAGTAGACTCAGTGTTCCTATTTGGATGAGAATATATTCATTAGTGGGCACAGGGTGGGTACTAACTAGTTCCTGGGAAGCTGTTTAACCAAATTAGCCTTCTTAGCTTTGTGTAGCTGAGCAGTATCTTCTCTTCTCAGGGCAAGGATCAGGCTTACTTACAGTGTCAATAATTTAGAGTATCTTAAAATTGTCTGTTTGATCTTCAGCCTCTGACAGGTTCAGAATTGCTGGACTTTTTGGATGTGGACATTGAAGTCATTTGAACTGACAGCTTGACTGGGCGTAGAGAGGAATACAGTGAATCTTATCCTCAAGTCTTTCTGAATGAAAGTGGAAAATGAATAATTAAATGAAATGACTATGAGTGTTGTTTTACATATGGCAATTTCTTTTGAAAGAAGTAGTTTTTTAGGAGATTAATTAGACAGGAAATCAGTGCTAGGTAAGGAAGTCTTTTTAGATAGATGGTCCATTGATTTGCGGGTTATCAGAACTTCCTCATCTCCAGTTTGTCTCATATTCTTTTCTTTCTGAAGAGGAATAACATTCTGTGTATCAGTTTTTATTTATGTTCTTTCCCTCTGGTTTTTTCTTTGTGGAGAAGAATTCATTGCTCTTTATAATTCTAGTTATATGTATTTGACTTCAGTGTTTGCAAATAGGCCCCAGGTGAATGAAAAAGAATCTTTTTTCTCTATTGATGTTCTAATCTTTCCATATGTTGTTTTTCTCTTATTTTATTACCCTTCATTGCCCTGAAAGTGAATGATATATTGCTTATGACAGGACATAAAAATGACTCTTGTTTTCAGGAAGTTATTAGAATGCCAGTGGCAGTAACAGACAGACATGGAGAGTATCCTTTTCTCCAGAAGAGCAACAAATTTTGTAAACTTGTTTGCAAAATGTCTTCTTTCACTTTTGAAACCTAGTAAGGGAAAATAAAATAACCGCTAGCCTATACTCTTTGTAAAACAAAAACAGAAACATGCTATGTAGAAATGGTAATAATTTATAGAAGAGAAGGATAGCCAAGAATATAGAAGAGAAAGAAAAGTAAGAGTGAAAGCAATATTTAAACTCTTTACCGTCATACCAAAAGTTTATGATTTTACTCATTTCTTTCTCTTAAGGATATATTTTTATACATACTCTTCTCAATATTTTAATTTTTAATTAGGGAACATTTGACAGTTTAAAGGACTAGGGCTTCATAGAAAGTTCTTGGATCCTTTTATATTTCCCTATATTTACGTTAAATCATGGCTCTCATGTCAGTGTTACTCTCCCCATTATTTAAAGTATATTTTGGGCCAAATGTCATGCTTAATTAAATGTTTTGAGTGATACTTTGAATTATGGCAGGTTTTGGTCCTAAAGATCTTCCAGTCTCCTAGAGAAGAAAATAACCATGATTATACAGCCACGCCTGTGTGTATATACACACACACATACATTTTACATGATTTTTTTTTCAGAACAAAGGAGATATTATTGAGTGATAGTTTATATATTTTGTTTCTGAAAGAATGGAAAAAATTATTCCAAATGTTTTTCACTTTAGGTCATTATGTGATACTTTTCAGAGAAAAATCATTAGAGAAAAGTTGAGATGATATTTTTAAACATGATTTGACCAAAGAATGAAGGTAAAGATAGTCTCCCCTAAGAAATATTTGAAAATGTGAAGTTGAAAATTCTTTTAAATATGCTAAAAACTATAAAAGCAGGAAGGAGAATGGCGTACTTTTTGGAATACAAAAAAAATAGGAAGATGATGTACAGAAAGTTCTACAAGAGAAATTAATGTACATACATTGTAAAATTGGTGCCCAGATCACAGAGCTAAAGAACACTTAAAGGGATTAAACTTAATTAAAAAGAGATGAAAGTGGGGTGAGGATGTCCTGAAAATTTTACTCATAGAGAACAAAGTGAACAAAGTCCTTAGGAAGCTACATAGATTGCAAAAAGACTTAAGTTTACAAGATAGCTGCCTTCCAACAGAGTTGTCTCTCAAAACAAATGGTTGTCGTACCCACTTCTGTTATTAAGTTGACTTTCTACGCATGAACCTGAGTTGAAAAGCATCGCTAGACTTTTCTTATCCCACTTTGCCAATAAGTTTGCCATTGTCCGGTGATGTGATATAGTTAAGTCTGAGTGTTCTCAATTTTGTTATTTAAAGCAAATCAGAGTGCTACCTTATAGATTTTTTAAGGTTAAAATTCAGGAACACTAGTGTATTTTTTAAAATAGACCTATCTTTAGTTGATCCAAAAACCAACTCAGCTTTCTAGTAACCCATCTTTGCAAACTGTAAGTTGTTTAAACATAGGAAAACAGCTTATGAGCATTTTTTACTGGTAGAATGGAAGAGCAGTTTTCTTTTAATTTTGATGTATCATTTCTCTGTGGGCTAAAAAAAATGAAATGTATTTTTTAATTGAAATAATGAAGTGTATATGATCACTTTAAAATACGTTACATAGTTGATTTTTTTCTTCCCACTGTATAGTCTTGTTCCTCTAATCCTTTAATTGTTTGGATGTCTGGATTTTCCTAAGTATTTTTCAGTAAAAGATCTTAGATCTTTTCATCATGTAGGAGAATATAACATATATATATATATATATATACACACACACACTGTGTTTTATGTGTTTAATGCAATTCAATAGCTTTTGTATTTATCTGTGATTTAATTAAATGGATTTACTTAACTGCTGAAGCTATTCTTCAGAAGCTGTAGTGAGTTCTTAGTGTCATAGGCGATTTTGGTTTTTGTTGTGAGTGTATTGTAGGGAGGGGGTGAGTTGAAGAGTGTGCAGAAGCAAAGGACTTCTTTGAGTACTTGCAGGCCCTAAACTTGGGATCTTCGATTCATTTTCCCTTAAGACACTCATTCATACATATGCCTTCCAGAAAACTGTAGAAACCTTGGTGTCCCAACACGGTGAGGACCATTCAAGAGCCATGGGAGATGTGCTTTTATTTTCTCAATAAAGGATCATTTCAGAAAAGCATCTGGACCTCTGTAAATCTTTCCCAGTCCATCTGAACTCTTTAGCTGAAACGTACTTATGCAGGAAATATATCAAAAATTCTCTCTGGTAATTTTGACATTCTTACATCTTAATCATGCCAAGATTAGGTTTCTCCTTAAATACAAAGCTATACTATTTGAGTTATTTATTGGAGAATAGTTCACCCCTGAGCATTTTTAGTTAGACTGTAATATTGGAAAGTAAATAAATCACTATCAGACTGGATCCATTATATTTAAGAATCTGTCTTTGGTTATATGGATGGCAGTGATTGAGAATTCAATTTGGCATAGTAAGAGTGCACCAAAGATGGGTTCATCATTTTTTTAATTTGTAAATTTGTGCTCAGCTAATCAATAGAAATAATTTTATAGAAATAATAATATACAAATAATTTTTTCAATTAATCAATTAAATGTTCCTTTTGAGAAATAAAATAGCACCTTATATATGGGAACTGTTGTGACACAGCTAGGCCACCAACAAAAACAAAGTCATTGTGAATTCAAAACATACCAGACATCCTCCTCACCTGGCTAATATGGGTGATGGTTGCGTTTTCACCTGGTCATAGAATTGACTCCATTTTCTAATAGCACACAATCTAGAACAAACCTCTGCTTCCTTAGACCCTCCCCACAAATCTCCCAAACAAAGCTCAAATGCTATAGTAGATTCTCTCTAACGTCCTCTCAGAGAGATGCCCTACTCTTCCCCATTGTGTGTGTTCTCCCTCACGGTAACAAGGAACAAACCCACCTTGTTCAACTGTAGGTGTGTTCTTGGTGGTCTTCACTGGAGGGCATTGACACTTTCCTTAAAGCTGTGTCTCAAGAGACAAATTATTTCCCCAACATTTAGGAGTTGAATGCTTTGTTAACTTTTGGTATATATAGTTTTTGAATTCAGCATGTGTCAGACATTTCGATGGTTAAGTATATCAGGATAAATAAGGCACTATCTCTGTCCTCTAAAAAATTTCAGACTGAGCAATTGATGCATTTTCATATAATAACAACAGTGAGCCTAGTGTATTTATAGATTATACTCCTTTTTTTTTTTTTACCATATTTCAACTGAAGGCAAAAAAAAAAAAGCTTGAATATTTGTTCATTTTGTATAGGGATTCTGGTTAACTTGATAAGGACTAAATTTTTGGAATTTATTTACAAAAACTTTAGTGCTACAAAGTATTTATAACATTATAAAATTGCTTCTGAGAATGCATCTTTTAAAATGTGTGTGTATCAGAGAAAAAGAAACAGGGAGAGACTGAGAAAGAGATGTGTACTTTGTAACTCCGTCATAATGATTTACACAGAAGCCAGTTATGATGATCTGTTATGTGCCTTTCCTAAAACAGCTCCTGGAATTACTGTTAGTTCCATCATCTGCCCCAGGATATATCTATCTCCACAAGACGTTTTCTATAAGATGTGAAAGTTTCTCAGTTCAGTCTGTGTGGTGAAAACTATGGATCTTCATCGCACACAAAGCAGAGAATGCATCTTAAACTAAGATTTCACTCTTGAGCAAATAGCCTCACCAAATCTTCTTATATTCTAAAGCAAATCATTGGGCCCCTGGGATTTAAAATTTCCACACTTCCAAATAGCTACTGATAGTTCTTTACAAGCTTGATCTAGAAGTATTTGACTTGAGTCTTTTAAAGTTATTAAGATGAGAAAACGTAAGTCTGTCAAGAATCCAAAATAGCCAGCTGAAATTTTGTGCTCACTTGCTCTTAGGTAGTCTTTGTCACCGTTCCTGGGTAATTATTTGCAGAAGCCGTTAGAAATGGCTTGTTCTATCAGTTAAGCTACATTTACTCAAAATAAATACATAGTATGTTTTACTAGCACAGAATGAGAGAGTGTGTAAAGGAAGAATCATGTTTAGTATTTGAATAGTGCTAGTTGCCCTTAACTGTAGCTTTCTCTAAAATCTGTAACTATTATAACATAATCAGAAATTAGAAATGTGAATTTATTAGAAACGGCTATCTACTTTTGTCACACTAAGATTTCTACAAGCATAATTTAAATTTTCTGTCTATATGCTATTTGGGCTGGGCTGAATAATCTGAGGTGGTGGCAGATGGACCAGAATAATGCCATCCTTCCTAAACATGACCAGCCATGAACTATCTAGCTGTAATTTGTCAGACTGTTCTTTTATGTATAAAATAAATCTTGTAATATTGTCCTTAAAATAGTACTCAGTTTAGTTTAGAATATTGAGCAC
Source organism: Equus caballus (assembly GCF_041296265.1). NCBI lineage: Eukaryota > Metazoa > Chordata > Mammalia > Perissodactyla > Equidae > Equus > Equus caballus. The sequence continues at coordinate 32,723,892 of NC_091710.1, read as the reverse complement.
CATTATTTTTTTTTTTAGGAAGATTATCCCTGAGCTAACTACTGCTAATCCTCCTCTTTTTGCTGAGGAAGACTGGCCCTGAGTAACATCCTTGCACATCTTCCTCTACTTTATATGTGGACGACAACCACAGCATGGCTTTTGCCAAGCGGTGCCATGTCCTCATCTGGGATCCAAACCAGCAAATCCTGGGCCACTGAGAAGCGGAACGTGCGATCTTAACTGCTGTGCCACCAGGCTGGCCCTGAACACCATTTTTTTTCTTCTTTTAGCTCTAATTTCTCATCAAGTCCTCTCTCGAGATGTTTTAATTTTCTACTTAAAATGAATAATAGTACCTTTAGTAAAAATGTGTTAATTCTTTCTAGCAAATAAACCTTGATTTATACCTGCAAAGAATATTATTAAATAACCGTACATACTTTAGTATCTCATAAGAATTCATGTAAATTCAAATCGAAACAGAAAATTCGTTATTTTACCTCTTTTGAGGGACTACTATTGTAATAATAGCCTTATTAAAAGTATATAGGTACTGTACTTCTTTATAGCCTGTTGTCATAAAGTAGCTGATTATGCTGTACTCCCATAAACAGTAAGAAAAGATTACTATTTATCTAATTTATTTTTATATAAATTTTAAGTCAGCAAAAGGAAAATAGAGATCAAGTAAAATTAAAAATCTGCTTTGTTAAACATAATTTAATATGAGAAATTATTCAGATATGTTTGCTTTTTACCCATATTTTGAAGTCATTTATAGAATTTTGGAAGTCAATTTTTATTATTAATTTATTCATTAGGCATAGTCTTCAAAAGAAATAGGAAAGAAATTTAAAATGATACCCTTCACAGCCACTAAGATGGCTACCAAACAAAACAACAGAAAATAACAAATATTAGCGGAGATGTGGAGAAATTGGAACCCTCGTGCACTATTGGTGGGAGTGTAAAATGATGCAGCTGCCATGAATAACAGTATGGAGGTTCCTCAAAAAGAGAAGTAGAATTATGGTGTGATCCAGCAGTTCGACTTCTGGATATATATTCACAAGAATTGAAAGCAGAGGCTTAAAGAGATATTAGTACGCTCATGTTTGTAGTAGCGTTATTCGCAATAGATAAATGGTGGGAGCAACTCAAATGTCCATCGAGAGATGAATGGGTAAACAAGATGTGGTACATACATAAGATAGAATTTTATTCAGCCGTTTAAAGGCTCACACTTATAATTAGTCTAGTATTCTGTAGATAGAGGAGAAGAAAACAAGTTCTTTTTGTATCATAAGTGACTACATGTTTGATTAGTTTATGGATTGCAATTAAAATTTTTGTCTTCCTACAGTAATTCGAATAGCTCTCTCTTCAGAACTATTTGCCTTGCTTTAGGGGGAAGAGAGATGTTCTAAAAGGCTCACAAGTTAGAGTCAGCCAGACTTTGTACTGAGAAGTACATTTATATGTATATGTTTATAATAATTTTTGACTGAACTAAAAGCATAACATTTTCATTTAGCAACTTCAAATTGCCAGATCAAATTTTGTGCTTATTTATCCTGATTTATCCATAATGCAGTTTTTGAAATCTCTATCTTAATCCTTTCTTATTGGCTTTTTCGGGAGTTTCTAGTGCAACTTTGTGATACTTTCATTCTTAGTTCTAAGCCTAGACACAAGAGACTCCTCTGTTGTTGCAATGGAGCTTCCCCAGATAAGACGTTGTTTAAGAAATGTATCCAGGGGCCGGCTCCGTGGCCGAGTGGTTAAGTTTGCGCACGGCCCAGGGTTCGGATCCTGGGCGCGGACATGGCACTGCTCGCCAGGCCACGCTGAGGCGGCGTCCCACATCCCACAACTAGAAGGACCTGCAACTAAAATATACAACTATGTACTGTATGTACTGGGGGGTTTGGGGAGATAAAGCAAAAGAAAAAAAAGATTGGCAACAGTTGTTAGCTCAGGTGCCAATCTTTAAAAAAAAAAAGAAACGTATCCAATTCCAAGGATGGGAAAGTGAGTTAGGTATTCCTCTTCTTTTAAAAAAAGGCATTGAGTGTTCTTGGAGATAGAAGATTGAATGTAAAATATGGTTCCTGACTTCAGGGAGTTCAAGTTAGGCAAGGAAGACAGACCCGCAAATGATTTTTCACTCAATATAGAAAGTGCTATAGAGCACAGAGGAAGGGGCAGTTGATTCTCTGCAGAAATTACTAAAGCCAGGAATTCAGCATTTACTGCATCTGGGTTCTCTATTCACTTGTCAGGCTTCCTGCTTTCTGTCTAACATTTTTGTGTATTTTACCGTTTTTACTATTTTGTTTTCCTATACTTTGGCTCTACAATGTCAAAAGAATATGGCCTAGATTAAAATCAAATGGTCTTATTCAGTTTCACTCGCCAGTTGCTTCTGGGTCATCTAAAAGCTTGGCACAAAATAAATGCAATAAACAAACTAAGCAGACGGAAAAAAATTCAGCTCTTCTTGAGCTTGTTCTCGGCAATAGTAATATCATTCTACCAAATAGATAGCACTTTCTTCTGTCTCCATCAGAAGGTGTCAAGTGATCAGAATCATGATGTAAAACGTGAATACAGGAAATAAGTGTCTAGGATGAGGGTAAAAGTGTGCTTGCCTGTGTGTGCGCACTGGTTTGCTAGTTGTTTTTTAAACTTACAGCTTATATGACCTTGGAACTTTTTCCCGAAGGTAGTAATAGGTAGTAACTTATTTAACTTGAGTTCCAAAGTGCCCTTTCTTTAATTTTCTTAAGATATAATTAATATCCTGCTACCAAAGAAGCAGAAAGAAAGGAAAAGGAAATAGATATCTTCCGTCTGCAAATTCATAGATTTCTGTGCTTTATTTAGTGTTTACTGTAGCTGATATACTGGCGGTACACAGCGTGCCTGCATGTGTGCGCGCACACACGCACACATGCACACACACACACACACACAGACATGGGTAATGAATGACTAGCAGAACTGATCCTGAAGCCAGGCTGATGATGTCATTATTAAGAAAGCAACAATATCTTGATAAAAGGGTTGCAGGTCACTTCTGTGGCTGTGGTGTGGCCTAGTGAGGAAAGATTGTTTTATGTGGCCTTGTCCACATCCCATTGGAAACAGTCGTTATCAGCAGGGCTGACTTGCACTTCCTCAGTATTTAACAGAGTACTAATCCTAGATTAATTCTATTTTTAATTTATCTCAAATCTCGTGCTTTAAAATACTGACTACTTATGTGCATATTAACCTTCAGTCAAATGTTATAAGGATTGCTACATTGCCGAGTTGGTATATTTCTGTGGTAGATAGATGATAATAAGCCAAAATTGATATGTGTTTCATGAAATCGTATGCAATTTAATTTAAATTTAAAGTTAAAAATTAACAAACAAAACATGAAATATAGCAACAAATTTATATTTTCATTATGACTTAGCATTATTGACGTGTGGATGAACTTGAAGCTGCTAGAAGTCAACAGGTCACCAACTAGGATATTAAAAAAATGCCACGTATCTGTATGATGGGAACTTATTACTCATACATACATCTTTCTTTTGGAATGAGGTTCTCTCTCTAATGAGGAAATAGAGGTTTACTCTTTGTAAGGGTCTATCAGTCTCAGTAAGGGTATCTCTCTTTTGATGTGGAGGAGAAGGGAAAGTTCATCTGCATGATTTTTCTAGTTATCTTTCTCTGAATAGCTTTCGCTTTTTCTTAGAAATTACTTAAACTCTCTATTTTTTCCACTATTTTATTAATATGGTACATCAGTTTTTATAGTTTTCTTCTGCTATTATGATTACAACTTTCTGAGGACCCAGCAAAATTCTTAGGACAGTTAGATAAAATGCCTCCCCCCCTTTTCATTATGTAAAAGCCATTTTATTATAGAGAAAGTTAGTGGGGTATGGAGAAATCTTTTTTCTCAGATTCCTTAAATGTTAGTGCTTTTTAATCAAAATTCTTTCACTGATGTTAATGAAAAAGAGGTTCTACTTCCTGGTGATTTACAGGGGGAGATAATAAACAATATTAGTAAATCAAATGCTGTGAAATTTGAAAAGCATTCTTCTTATCATCATCATGATCTCGTGTTGGAGCTTTACTTTGAGTCACGCGTTGTTGGGTGTTTTCTTTATATTACCCTTGACCCTCAGAGCAACCCATAAGATAAGCATTATCTTTCTCTTTTTATGATGAGAAACATGCAGCTCAGAGAAAGGCTAAATGATTTGGTCAAACTCGCATGGCAATGTAGTAGCAGACCCAGGATTCATTCAAAATGTCTGGCACAAAAGGTGATGCTCTTTGTTATGACTAACCAATGATTCCCAAGACAGGCCCAGGCCCTGCGCCCCCCGTGGACATGTGCACAGACCACCCCCATCTTATGTGATGAAAGTCATAAAATTAGAGGAGGAAAAAAATTAAAAGACAGCAGTAATATACCATCCTGACTCCAATTAGAGGTTTTTAGCTTCTCCATTTATTATAAGCCTCTTCAGTCTTTTTTTTTTTGTCTTCAATAAACATGTGTAGCCCTGGAAGAGAATCATTATTAACCCATCTTATCTAATATCAAAGATTACTATAAAAATCCCAGATACAAATGTTTTTGCCAGAAAGACTTTGTTCTTGGGTCAAAGAAGGAAAAACCCCAAAATATATGTATCCTTTTCTAGAAAATTATTTTTGAGTAAGGTACTTATATAATGTACATTTTAAAGGGCCTGTGAATTACATAAAAAGAAATGTGAACATAATTTTTAAAAAACGGTATGAAGCAAATAAACTTGAATTAAATCATATCAGTGTTAAATTATTTGGAACCTACCTAAGGCCATGTTTTTAAAAAGTAAGTTGGAGACTTCAGCCACTGAAGATTGGTTTGAATTTGCCTGTTTTTTGGGTTTTTTTTTTTAAGGTGAAGTGAGAAGAAGTTAAAGGGAAGAGAACAAAGCACGTTGTGAATGCTCATGAATCAAATTACTCTTATTTAACTGACAAAGTTTGTTGGTTAGGGTACTAACCACATAAAAGCAAAGGTATATTTGACATCAGGGTCTGCTGGATCCAGGGACTCGAGCTGTACCACGTGTCTGACTGTCACTGTCTCTCTAACCCACCCGCCTCCTTTCTGGCCCCTTCCCTGCTCCCCTTCCCTCACTCTTATACCTTCTCCCTCCTGCCCTCTTTACGTTATTTCTCTTTCCCTTCTCTGTTCTTTCTGTCCCCAACCCCCACTGCCCAGTGATTGCAGCCTGTCTCCATTTTCTGTTTTTCTGTTTTCTTAGGCTCTTCATATGTTGAAGAACATGGCCATTGGCAGCTCCAAGGCCACAACCCTATGGCTCTTATTATTTCTCTAATGTAAAAAGAGGGCTCTTTCCTAGTGGAAAGTCTCAAGGAAGAACTCTGAGCTGCCTGAGTCAAATTTCTATACCTGGATCAAGCACTGCTCTGGGGCTGGAGTGTGATGATTGGCCAGGGGTAAGCAGGGCTCTGTGATTGGGAACTCCACCAGAGTCACATAATCATAGTAAAGGAGAAGCAATTTCCCAAAACAAGGAAGAGAGCGCTTACCAGAAGAAGGATGTAACAGGCACTTGGGTAGACAAAAATAACATGTCGACTGTGCTTTTCTGTTTGGATTTGTATTTTTCCCTAGTTTATTCCTAACCTAGTACTAATAGCTAAAAATGGAATATTTCTTATGTAAAACATGCTTTTACAAAAAATTAAATTTTAATTCCTTTGCACTTGAAAAGAGATATGAATGTGGTTCCTCAGAATTTCACCAGAATCTTTATTTCAGAGTACATAAACATGTTTTTATTGATAAAGAATGTTTTTTATATCATTGTGAACTTAACCAAAAAGTAGAGTAGCTGTCTTATTTAGATGTTCACTATATTTTTTCTTTTTTCAAAAGTTTTTTGGTGAGGAAGATTGGCCCTGAGCTAACGTCTGTTGCCAATCTTCCTCTTTTTGCTTGAGGAAGATTGTCACTAAGCTAACATCTGTGCCAGTCCTCCTCTGTTTTGTATGTGGGATGCCACACAGCGTGGCTTGATGAGCAGTGTGTAGATCTGGGCCCAGGATTCCAGCCTATGAACCCCAGGCCGCCACAGCAGAGCATGCAAAGTTAACCACTACACCACTGGGCTGGCCCCACCATATTTTTTTTATTGAAATATAATTGAAATACAATATTCTATTAGTTTCAAGTGTACATCATAGTGATTCATATTTATGTATATTATGAAATGGTCACTATGATAAATCTAGTTACCATCTGTCACCCTAAAAGTTATTATAATTTATTGACTCTGTCCCTATGCTGTACATTACATCCTCATAGCTTATTTAATTTCTAGAAGTATACACCTCTTAGTCCCCTTCACCTGTCTCAGCCGCCCCTACCTCCTCCCCGCTCTGGTAACTGCCAATTTGTTTCCTGTATCTATGAATCTGTTTCTGTTTGTTTTGTTTTTTCGATTTCACATATAAGTGAAATCATACGATATTTGTCTTTCTGTCTGACCATATATTTTTTAAACAGCTTATTCTTCAAAAGAAGGTCATGCCATGTAGAATTCTATTTGTTGCTTTATAGTCTATAACCGTAGGTGTTAAATTTCGCGTGCCTTATTGAAGAAAATTCTTTATTCCTAGCACCTTCTAGGGAATACCTTTCTAGACAGTATAATCTACTTTCTGTTTATAGAGGAACATTTATAGAGGCAGCATTTGGTGTGGTTAAAACTTCTCTGTCGGCCATGTGCTAGCTGTGATAGATGCAATAATGGCCCCCAGGGGTGTCCAGGTGCTAACCCCCAGAACCTGTGACTGTTACTTTACAGGGTAAAAGGGACTTTGCAGACGTGATGAAGTTAAGGATCTTGAGATGGAGAGGTCATTTTATCAGGGTAGGCTCAATGTAACCACAAGGATCCTTATAGAAAGGATGAAAGAGCGCCAGTCACAGAAAGAGATGTGACATGGAAGCAGAGGTCATAGTGATGCAGGGCCATAAGCCAAGGAATGTGGGCACCCTTTAGAAGCTAGAAGAGAAAGCAAGGGAATGGGTTCTCTCCTAAAGCCTCCAGAAGGAATGCAGCCCTGCTGATCTCTTTTAGACTTCTGACGGCCAGAATTATGAGAATAAATTTGTATTTTCAACTATTGTTTCTAATAATTTGTTACAACAACAAAAGAAACGTATTAGCTATGTGACCTTCTATTGCTCAGTTTCCTTATCCATAAAATAGAGGTAATCATAGAACCAAAGCATTATTTCAGGATTAAGTGAGTTCATTCAAGGAGAGTGCCTGTCAAATGATAAGATTTTATATATAATTTTGTATATGAACTAAACTTAGAGACTAACGGATGGATCTAATGAAGAGAAGTCAGTAATAATGCATGCATGGGTACTTAAACCCAAATTTATTATAGTTAACGTGTATACAGCTGTGACATAAAAGTCTCGCATGTAATCATGGATCTGGAAGGGACCTTAGATTTGGAGGTTAGCTAATCTAATCCATCACCCATAAGGATTCTAGACTATATTCCTATGTGTCGCATTTCTCTACTGTGTCCCTGTGAGCTCTCTGCCATAATTAGTCCATTGTTGAATAACTTAAGTGGTTAGAAATATTTCCCCCATTTATTAAGCCATCTATAGTAAGTTCTTTTTGGAACTACATTGTACATGGCTAACCATTTTCCTTTTTCGAGTATCCTCTGAAATACTGGCAGTAGGAATCAGAACCCTTCCTATAACCACCACCTCTACCACCACAGTCTTTTATACTGAAAGCTAAATAGCCACCTCCTTTAAAAAATTTGTTTTATTCTGCTGATACAACGTAAGTTGCCATTTGCTTTTTTATAAATTTGTCACATTAATTCGTTGAGCTTTCTGCCAAACCAGCTTCAGAGTAGTTTAATCTGGGCTAGTCCTGAGTCAGTTTTTACTCTTTCTTATATATTTGAACAGTTCACTTTTCTTTTTACTCTAATAGCAGGACGTTTTATTTACCCTCATTCTTCATGTTCTTGTAACACTCGCCATCAGTTGCCATCATTCTGTATCCTGAGCTAGATTCCTCAAGACCAGATTTTGTTCTCTCTTGTTATCTAGATAGCCAGCTGTGCCCTTTTTCAAATTCCCATTTCTTTTAAGTTAGTCAGCATGAAGAAATGATGAATTTGCCAAGTCCTTTGGTCCCTTGCCCAGGACTTCAGAGTCACTAGACATGGTCTATATTTCTTTTGGTGAAGTTATTCATCTCTCTAAGATTCAGTAAAAGTGATTAATGATGTGTTTGACACATTATCTAAGCACACTCTCAGTCACTTCTTGGCATGTGCGTTTGAGTGAGGTGGCCTTATAAAAAGCTTGTGCTGCCTCTGTGAGTCATCATTAACCAACGCTGGTCTGTTTCTCTGAATACTCTAGCATGTTGCAAAGATTCTTCAGTCCTTAATACCTGTGAATTCTCACCATTATTGCATGCATCTTTAAAAGCCCTAGATTATCTACTAAGAAAAGCCTTATTTTTGCATTCTTCTGGTCATTAATACTCAGTACTTCTTACGTCTTACTCACCTCTGAGTCTCCGGCCTTCTCAGTCTACCTCACCAGCTTCATTCCCGGATTCTCCCCTCCCTGATTAGATCCCTCCCTCTCCGTTTGCTGCTCTCCTTCTTCTCCCTTCTGCCCAACCCCCCTTCCCTTTTCTTCTCTTTCCTACCCATCACTCCACTTCTACCAAATCAGCATCCAGAAGTCATGCTCTGAATCTCAGAAGTTCCTTGTATGTAGGCGAGCCTTCTCGCCTCGCTCAGAGAGAATGTGCCCCTGCTCCACTGGGAGGGTTCACTAAGTTTTGTAACCTTCCAGCACATGACAGTTTTAGGTGTGTGTTGTCCAGGACAGTAGTCACTAGCCATAGGCAGCTGTTGAATACATGCAATGGGCCTAGTGCCACATTGGAAATGATAATATTTTAGAAATATTGGGTTAAATAAAATGTATTATTAAAATTCATGTCTTCTGTTTCTTTACTTTTTTTTAAACGTCTACTAGAAAATTTAAAATTACATATGTGTCTTGCATTATATTTCTACTGGACAGCATTTTTAGATACTGTAAATTAAAAGGAAATACATAAGGAGATTCATTAACACAAAGCAAAAGAGAAAAATAAATTTTACATTAAAAAATAATAAAATGTCTAGCAGTCTGGAGCCGTTTTGCCTGGATGTACTGTCCCTGCCGATCTCAGCAGGCCCAGAGAGCATCGCTGCAGTGTGGCACAGTCTGGCGGAGGTTCATAATAATTGGCCCTGATTTGTCAAGAAAAGTTAAGTTATGTTTGGAATAACCTATTTTTGAATGTGTAGAAGTGTGTAATATATTTCAGGAAGAAATTCCATCAAAAGCGGAGAAATTAAAATGCTAAGTTAGCAGTTATGTTGGAAACGTGTCTGTCTGGAGTGATTTAGTCCTGGAATGTTCCCGGAGAGTTGATTTTTATGGTGGCAACTTTTAACAAGGCTAAATGATAATTTTTATATGAGGGTAGCTTATAAATCTGTGGGAGGAAAATAAGTCCATCAAAGAGTAGAAATGTCAAAATATTCAAAAACATTGTTTTTGCCTTCAGAAATGGTCCTTAATATTTGATGTGAAGTATTGTATTTATATTAAAGTCATTATTTCAAAAAGAATTCATTGTTTTTTTAAAAACCAGTATAAAAATTTGATCTCTTCATTCAAGAAACTTTTTTTTCGTGACGAAGATTGGCCCTGAGCTAATATGTGTTGCCAATCTTCCTCTTTTTGCTTGAGGAAGATTATCTCTGAGCTAACGTCTGTGCCAGTCTTCCTCTATTTTGTATGTGGGACACGGCCACAGCGTGGGCTGATGAGCTGTGTGTAGGTCCATGCCCGGCATCTGAACCTGCGAACCCTGGGCTAATGAAGTGGAGTGCATGAACTTAACCGAACTATGCCTCTGGGCCAGTCCCCATTCAGGAAACTTTTGTATGTAGTACCTGCAAGCTCTGTCTTTGGTCATCTATGTTTAGAAATTGTGGTAAACATTTCTTACAGACAAATTCTACAATAAAGTTATAGATAATGCAAAAACTAAAACCTTACCCTAAAAGCAGATGAATATTGCCATCAGTGTCTGGACATCATGGCAAGGTTGTATGCATGAAGTGATGTGCATCACAGGTTAATCTAAGCAGCTTTTTGAAAAAATAAGAGAAACAAAGAAGTTCTGAATCATCATTTACCAAAAGGATAATATCCAGTGCTGAAAATTACGTAAATCTAATTTATGCCCTCTAAGAAATAATAACTAGGAGGACAAATTTATATCAGCACATGCAAAAGACAAGCAGTGGTGACTCAAATTTTATTAATATTAATATAAGATTGTCTTACACATGTTTCTGATAGAAATGTTGCTGCCCTGTGTTGCTAGGTATTTAAAATAAAAAGGAACTAGACAATAAAACTGATACCAAGGGGTGGGGTTCAGTATATTCCAGATAAGAAGATTAAAATGTACAGTTGAGATGTGGCTTCAAGCCCTCTCTACGTAGGAGAATGTATACCAATAAGATAATTTTAAGACTATGTGAAATTTGACATCTCCTATTTCTATTTCTGCTGTTTGCTACTTCAGATAAAAATGTTTTCTTGACTTACATTTAGGCAGACTTGAAACAATTTCCCAAAGCAAAATACTAGAAAATAATTTTTCCAAAAATTGGGAACATGTTCTCTTCATTTCCTCAACTTTAAAATCTTTCTTCCATATTTTTCTGAAATAATAAACATCCTCATATATCTCCTTCTCAACTGAACAAAATAAGGAAAGTAGATAAAAGTATAGGAAGAAAGTTAAAACCAAAAGCAATCATGATAACACAATAGCCTATTGTATTAACTATATAATAAAAAAAGATTGAGTAAATTAGTTAAGTGAATGCTCAACTGTATTGATTTTTTTTTTTTTTTTTGAGGAAGATTAGCCCTCAGCTAACTACTGCCAATCCTCTTCTTTTTGCTGAGGAAGACTGGCCCTGAGCTAACATCCATGCCCATCTTCCTCTACTTTATATGTGGAATTCCTACCACAGCATGGCTTTTTGCCAAGCAGTGCCATGTCCGCACCTGGGATCCAAACTGGTGAACCGTGGGCTGCTGAGAAGCGGAATGTGCGAACTTAACTGCTGCACCACTGGGTCAGCCCCTGGACTTTTTTTTTGAAGCTAATATTATGCCCAGGAAAGAAACAAACTGGCTTTTCAGACATTATATCTCAATAACTCTCTTTACAGTCTTTTACATACAAGATTTTCCAAAACTGCTTCTCTTGGAGAACATTTTCTTTATTATGTCTGAGATGCCCCTGGCTAAACTGTGAACCCTGTCTTGAAATTGGCTGTACAAGAATCAGACTGTTCAGTTTTAACAAGTAAATTCATAATTAAGTAAACTAGCCATGTTATTTGAATAGATTATTCTAACTTACTGGGCATTTTTCAGTATATGAAGTTTGAATCTGTGGTAATAATTCCGTTAAGTACAAGCTGAATCAACAAATTGTTGCTACTATGGTTATGTTCATTCAGAAAGATTATTGGACAAAGTATTAATCTAAGATCAAGATGTAGATATTTTAAATTTCTCCATTAATTTATAGCTATGTTACATGATATTCCTAGTCACACATAAAGCTAACGCATCAAATCACAAGCTCCGTTACATTGTGATCCATCCAGTGCCTTCTCTCCCCTTCACATTCCTTCCATGCTTATTGCCACCGTTTATGTACTTTTTTCTCTCACCATTGTCCTACAGCAGCCCTGTAACTAATCCCCACTGTCTCCAGGTCTTAATTTATTGAGTTACCAGGTTAAGTTCAGCTTTAATTACCTTATTCTACTGCTCATAAAAAAGAAAAGAATGATTGCTTCTTCCTATGCCTTACAAAATAATATTCAACTCTACAATGTAACATTCAAGAACCTTTAAAATATAGATCAACTTTATTTTTTTTAATTATTATTGTGTCCCCCATTTCACTTCACCTTCCCAACGTATGCTGTAAATTTGACATCAATCACTCTCCCCCAATTACAGCTTGCATTTTCCTGAACTTCTTTGCTCATGTTGATAACAATCCAACCTCCAATCCATCTCCACATGTTAAAATCCTGTCCAAAAAATGTATGGCCAAGCTTATATGTGACTGACTTCATGAAATCACTTCGTATCATTCCGATTAAAAATACTATCGAAGAGCATAGATTCCAGCCTAGTTTTGCCACTACATGGCTTTAAAATTTTAGACAAGCTATTTACCTATTCTGGGTCTTAACTAAATCGTGTATGAAGTAAGGATAGCAAACTAGTTTATTTTGAAAGCCAGTTCTAAGATTATATTTAGAATCAATAGTGTAAGCCAGAAGCTTTTTGTTTGTTTTCTGTTTGAACAGAGGTTTTTAACTTGTGATAAGTTCATAGAACCCAGCAAGTGTGTAAAAACTCTAAAGCTGTAGGCAAAAATTTGAGTTTATGTTCTCACGTGCACAGCATTTCCTCCCTAGGGAGAGAGTCTAAAGCTGCGTTCATTAGCTCCTTAAAGCTGGTCCATGATCCAAAAAAGCTTAGGAACTGTGGTTTCTCTGATATGAATCTTTTGTTTACACAGACACGCACAGTGTCTCTTTCTCTCTCGCAGTCCCAATGGTAGACAACTGAAAGCTTTAAGAACATGGTGCTTAGCTTTGTCATCTCCTGAAAGTGACCTTCAACCACTTGTCCTCAACACACCTGACAAAGAGTGGTCACCTGGGTGATATGCTGCCATCAGCAACAGTACACTGCAGCCTGCTAAATGAAGAAGATGTTCTGTGGATTTGGTGCCATTCCTGCTGTGCTTGCTCTGATTCCATCACTTTTCTCCTATGATTCAAGATTGAGTACATGGTACAGTAGCAGTAGCTGTATTACACTCAGCATATTGTAGATAGTGGATATATATTTGTTAAATGAATAAATAAATGATGTTATTCAAAGGAGAACTAATAAATGGCTTTTTTTTAGATGGAATACATCTTTTTAAAAATTAATTAATTATTTTAATTGCAGTAACATTGGTTTATAACATATAGCTTTCAGATTACATCATAATATATTTCGAATTCTGTGTAGATTTGCAAACCATGTATCAGCTAAGAGGTTAATATCCAAAATATGCAAAGAGCTCATACAGCTCAACAACAACAAAGACCAACAATCCAATTAAAAAATGGGCAAAGGATCTGCACAGAGATTTCTCCAAAGAAGATATACGGATGTCCAACAGACATATGAAAAGATGCTCAACATCATTAGCTATCAGGGAAATGCAAATCAAAACTACAATGAGGTATCACCTCACTCCAGTCAGAATGGCTATAATTAACAAGCCAGGAAACAGCAAATGTTGGAGAGGATGTGGAGAGAAGGGAACCCTTGTTCACTGCTGGTGGCAGTGCAAACTGGTGCAGCCACTATGGAAAGCAGTATGGAGTATCCTCAGAAAATTAAGACTAGATCTACCGTATGATCCAGCTCTCCCACTGCTGGATATTTATCCTGAGTGGTATTTTTTTAAAAGAGAATGAGGGTTTGAATGAGAAAGATTATGCCTAGGATAACACCATTAATCAGACTTCACTAAAGTTAATTAACTCTAACCCTGAGTAAGAGATTTAGTGATACTTTTGGGAAAATATAAGAAAAAATAAGTTAAGCATTTGCAGCTGAAGAAGTAAATCACAATTGGTGCTTCTTGAGAAGACCAAAATTGCTAAGTCACTGCCTGTTTCAGAGACTTTGTAAACCAAGGACAATCATAGACAATAATCACAGTGAAGACAAAGAGTTCTTACATCACTCAAAGAGTAGTCACTTGTACTTCTACGTTAGCCCTCATTTCCTTAGTTCCTTGTGCGTGTCATAAGAAGCAGAGGGCTGACAGTCCCCAAATAGGGGTCACACAGAACTCCAGGCCCTCAGTAGGCTGATGCATTGAGGGGCCACGCCACGCTGACAAAAGCAAGGACTGCAGGAAAGTAATTTTCTTTTCACAGATAACAGCATGGTTCCTATAAATCAAAATATGGTTTGTTCATATAGTCTCATAGCCCTGAGATTGCAGGTACTACATACAAAACAGTTCCTTTGAATGAAGAGATCAAATTTGTGTATTTGCCTTGTTTAAAAAAAATACAAAAGACAGAACAAATGAAAATGAAGAATTAAAGGTCTGCAAATTAGTTCAGTTTAGGGGAACTGCCCCACAAGAGGCGCGGCTGGGATTTCCAGCTATGCGGTTGTGCAGTACTGTCATATTTCTCATTAGTCAGTGTTTTCTTTTTTGTTCTTATTACTTTCTATAGGTGACATTTCATATTCCAGAATTAAGAATTTTTCAGATTTTAAAAAAGACTTGATTTAGCGTTTTCTTAGGGAGTTAAACATACATTTACTATACAACCCAGCACGCCCACTCCTAGGTATTTGCCCAAGGGAAATGAAGACATATGTCTATATAAAATCCCGCCTGAAGTTTTCTAGTAGCTTTATTCATAATCACCAAGAGCTGGAAACAACCCAAATGTCTATCAGCTAGTGAATGGATAAGCAAATTCAGATGCATTCATGTAATGGAATACTACTTAACGATCAAAAGAACAAATGCTGATCTGTCCAACGACATAAATGAGTCTCAGAGGCGTTTATACCAAGTAAAAGAAGCCGTACTCAAAAGTTTCTGTATTCTGTGACTCCACTTATATGACATGCTATAAAAAATAAATCAATAAGGGGACAGAAATCTGATCTGTGGTTGCCATGGAGTGGAGTTGGGAATAGGAGGTTGATTATGGAGGGGCCTGAGGAAACTTTGAGTGATGGAAAGGTTCTATATCTTGAGATAGTGACCACAACTGTATAAGTGTCAGAATTCAGAGACCCGTACATCTAAAAGGGTGAATTTTATTGTATGTAAATTATACTTCAGTAAGTAAATAAATAAAATAAGAAAAAACACAGTACATCTACTGTATCTTATAAAACATTCCAGTCAAGTCTTGGGCTGTACCTTATAATCAAACATTAATATTTTTGCAGTGAATATATGACAGCTATGTATACTAAGTGGGTCAAATTTTGCCTCCAGAAGAGTTTTTAGAGCTTTTTGGATTTGCAAATAAGGAATTGTGGGTTGACGACTATAGAAAAAGGACCACTAGTGTAGAACATAAAACTCTTGGCCAAATTGTTTTGGGTCAAATATGGATTTTACTTTTCCAGATCACTTTTTTGGGAACAAACATTGTGAAAGTAAAAAATTGATGTCCCACTTTTCCTAGTGATGGCAGAGCTAGAACTCACTTCAGATCTTTTATCATATAGTCCAGTGTTTTCCCCTGTATTTCATGCTGATCAAGAAGTTGTTTGTTATTCAGTAGGGGGAAAAAAAGAGTTTTGGCAGTGACAATTTTAAGAGTAAGAGTAATATGGAAAGTAGTTTTAGAGTAAAAGATGAGCTTTTAAATAGACATCATAGACACTCTGGAGTAGTTTAGTCCAATAAAGGTTTCAGACTGTTCCATCTAGTATTCTCTCTGCACCGTCCAGTGCGTGCCATGTCCAGTATCTGCACTAGCCACGTGTGCCTATTGAATACTTGAAATATGGTTAGAGCAACTGAGAAACAGAAGTTTTTTTTTTTATAAACTTAATTCATTTAAAATTAATTAGTCAAGTGGGAGTGGTGAATACTGTATTGGACAACACAACTTAGAGATTATAATGGTATTATAGCACAGGTGCTGTTTGAAGTTAGCTGGTGTTGGCTAATTAAAAAGATCAAAGTTGTAGGAGGCAATAGAGGGGAAGTTCATTTTCCACCAGGAAAATACTGTCTTCAAGCCTAGAATTTGAAAGCCCCACATTATTCCGTGTTTGGAATGGATAGAGAGTTAAACACTGTGACCATGACTTAACTAATGGTATGGACTTTGAAGCTGGTATCAGAGTGAGTGGGAAGATTAATAGAATTCAGAAGTAGGAAGAAGGCATTGAGAACTCTGATAACTTTGTAAGTTTTCTCCAGTTGTCCTGAAAATATTCATGAAAGATTTCAAACGGAAAAAATAATTCAAGAATTTCTCAGGTCATTGTTTATATATAGTAGAATATCAGTCTGTCTGAGAATTGCTTTTGATGGAAGACCTAGCTTTAACCTCTTGAGATTAGATTATATCCCGGTGCTTTGGTGAAATTCTTTCCATAACTGCATAGCTGGTTCTGAATTTTCAAATCTGTTTTCCATAGAGGCTGTCGGTTTAGCTACAAGAATCAGTTCTTCTCTTATATTTCCTAGTACCGTGATGAGAAAATATCTTGATAAGAATTATCAGTTCCTAGTACTACTTAACACTCAGCAACAGGGATCCCTTGGGATCCCTTTGCTGATAACTACTGAAAAACGGTCCCTAAACCTGACAGCTGAGCTTCTTGATTGCAGTCTTTACATAGCTCTTCCCTTGAGAGCCTAACACACGAGGAATTAAAGCACTCTGTGGGAAATGCAGCATGCGTTCATCATTTGAATAGACCAGGAATGCATCTTCTTCATTCCTTTTCCCTTCGTCCAAAATGGGGAAACAAACCAAAAGGTAAACCCTGTATACTTATACTTTCCTTTTTTTTTGCCCTTGTTTACAAGCTCATGTGGAAGTTCAAATGCTTTGAAATAGGTTTGTTGGAAATATTTGGCTTGTGTTTTATAAATATGTTTAACCTATTTAAAGCTAGTTATTGTTTTTGAAATTGTTTGGTTGCTATTATTGTATTGTTACTTTTCTTTTATTTACGTCACTTCCTCCAAAGCTCAGATTTGGTTTAGCTTGTTCAGGGCCTGACAGGTAGTGAATAATACACGGTGAAACCTGAGACAGTTCATTTAACTGCTTTGGCGTCAGTTTCATTAATTGTAAATGAATATGTTGTGGATGATCCCTTAGAAGAACTTTTCTGAAATTGGGGTGAGGTGACAGGAGAAAGGTGACTTTCAAATTACCTGCCCCCTCATTGCATAGAATGAGAAATGTTACTGATAGGCATATATTATTCATACTTTCAAAGTAGAGGAAAGAAAGGTTATGATTCTTTTTTAGTTTCTTGTTGCTTTAAGAATTTGTGATTCTGTGTTCATAATCTTGTCACGCTTAACAAAACCAAATGACTCAATTCTACAAAACTGTCTATTTTGATCCTGTCAGTTGCTGAAGAAAGGGGCAAAACTCCTCAAAATGTTAAAATGTAGATGTCAATAATCATGACTTCTATTTAGTGATTTAGTTTCCTCATTTTTCTTTTTCTCCCCAAAGTCCCCCAGTATACAGCTGTATATTCTAGTTGTAGGTCCTTCTGGTTGCACTATGTGAGACACCGCCTCAGCATGGCCTGATGAGCAGTGCCATGACGGCACCCAGGATCTGAACCGGTGAAAGCCTGGGCTGCCGAAGCGGAGCGCGTGAACTTGACCACTCGGCCTTGGGGCCAACCCCAGTTTCTTCGTTTTTATTCGAAAAGCAGTTTTGCCTTTACACTAAGTGAAAGAGAAGTTTCTAACTCCCTCAGGGAAATACAAACGGGAATTTTATTTTTATCCTTCTTTCTGATAGCATGCCTATTTAACACATTAACTCATACCCCCCGTCCCCATGTATGTACAGTGTGTGTGTATTTATATTTACATGTATGCCATCATTAGTTAGTTTACTAATAAAAACAATTTAGACTTTGGAAAGTAAACTTTGTGGCTTGCTTTTTTTTTATCCCACTTATTTTATTCTAATCAAAGAAAAATATTTTAAGCCATCTATTTTCTCCATTCCTGGCTACTATTATCTTGACTATAATTGCCTAGTTTCTTTTCTGGCTGATCTATTGCTAGCCTTTATCTGGATGTTATTAAAGAATATAAATGCTCCATAGAGCACCATAGTCTCAGCCAGGGTATTTTCAGATTCTCAGCTAAAATGAGACAGAGCTGGTGGTTTGGCTGTTAAGTAGGTAGCTCAGATTTGTTGTCAGTGTGTGTGAGGTACTCTAAATTTATTATGTTAGTTGTTCCCGCGATGTAGCATTGAAAAATAGCTTCGCCTGTTTATGGATCGTAGTCCTTGGGCACCAGATAGTGGATGTAGGGATGTATTGCAGAAAAGCTGATTAAAGTACTGTGGTCTCTAACAGTCAGAGTGGAAAGTCATTTGTAATACCTGTGTCTGACCCTGTTGGGTGTGCTTGTGTTTCCTTTTGAAAGCTTTGGTTTATTATCAGCTTATTCATGAGGGAATAATATTTTTGTACAAATGTGCCTTTTGGAGGCACAATAAGCAGGCTCTACTTGACGAGATGTTTGTGTAGGGAGACTGATCGCAACTTGGAAGACCCCAGATCCTTTGCGGTTTCACTCCCTAGCTTATTGGAGTCGTGTTTCACTGTCACTTAGACTTCGGTAGTAGCTACTTCCAGTTACCACCTGTAATGTGTTTTTACTGTATATCAGGGAATTTGTAGTTATTCCAAGATATAAACTATGTCAGAATTCTTTGTCCCATCTTCCCCCTGCCTTGGGCCACTTTTCTCCCCAACCAAAGTTCACTGGAGTGGAGTATGGAAATATTTTATATAATCACAAAACTTACAGATCTCTAAATATGCGTGGCACTCCCCTTGTTAAATATTTCAATATTTCCTCAATTGCTTTCAAAATAAAGTTCAAACTTCTTAGAGAGCCATTCATGATCTTTCTGTTTCTTCTCGGCCTCCTTCTTACCCATTCTCCTGCAGATGTTCTTTGCTTCAGATTTGCAGAGCCACCATTGCCTTTCTCAGTTCTCTTACTTTGGTGGTTTCCTTCTCCCCACCCTTCTTCACCTGAGGATCACCTGTCCTTCTTCAAAATTCTGGACAAGTTTCCCCTCCTTCAGGAAACCTTCCTTGAACCACAATTACCCTGCCTCTTATTAATTCCACTTAGACTAGTCTTTAAGGTCTTTATAGCATTTCATAAGATTATTTTCATAGTCTACTATAAGCATTTGTTTACTTGTCTGTCTTGTTTAATAGACTAATATTCCTTGATTTCAGATACAGTGTCTTTTTTTGGTATAGAATCTGGCATATAGGTCTTTCCAATAAGTGTTTGTTGACTGACTGACTGACTTTTATAGAAAATTCCATGCTTTGGTTTACTTTCCTCTTGATTCTTAAGGCATTTGAGAATATGGGTTATACCATTTTTCTCACAAGGAGCTTTTTAAATTGAGTCACTAACTTCCATATTGCCAGCTAAAATTTTTAATAAAGGTAAATCTTTGGCTTTGGGAAGGCAAGAAACCTTATTGGCCAGAGGATATAATAACATGAATCTTAAACTGTCAATCAATTAAAGAATCTGGAATACAATGTATGGGAAATTGGAGAGACCAACTCTTATGATCATGAATCATGCATTGTAGTTTATCTGTGTATATTATTGAACCTGTGACTTTTTGTGTATATAAAATTCCATTAGAAGAGAATAGATATTTAACAACTTTTTTCTTATTTGGTAATAACAGTTTACAGTTTCTAGATTTTAATGTAATCTTAATCCAAGAAGCAAGACAAAGTTTAAGCTAAAAGAATATTTGCTAATGATGGGTTATAGAATTTTTAATGTGTGCTTGGTGGTGCCGAGGTGTCTTCATAGTATTTGCATCAATATTCTGCATTCTGTAGCAGAACAGAAACAAACTGCCAAGAAATCCATATTTACAAATGATAGCATTTTTAAAAATAATTTAATCTTATTTCTTAG
This sequence comes from Equus caballus, assembly GCF_041296265.1. NCBI lineage: Eukaryota > Metazoa > Chordata > Mammalia > Perissodactyla > Equidae > Equus > Equus caballus. The sequence goes on along the minus strand of NC_091710.1, from coordinate 32,703,919 downwards.
AATTATAACACTTCTACTTAATCTAAACTTGTATTTCTTCTTATATGTATACTTAATATTTTCTTTTACATAATTATTTGCTTAGGCATTTTGTATAATTATTTCTTTAGTGATGTAGCAAACTGAGTCATCATATTATAGCTGAATCATAGTCCTGGCTGTTCTTTTCATTTGTTGAATGAATGAACAAATGCTATATTATTAAAATTCCTTGTCCTTCAGTTAAGCTTGCAAAGGAAATTTGTTAGTTAGATCTTGAGTACCCTAAGAAATTTGTATTGAAGGTTTTAAATTATATGCCTATTTTCAGTCTGATATATTAAAAAACAGAATGGAGAAAAATTATCCACATCTCCATAGTTGGCTATCTGCTCATTCTCAGAGACCCCAGCCTCCTTTTTAAAATATTTTTAAGATTTATTATTAGTTAAAATTTGGTATTGAATTTGTATAGAGTGTGAGGATTGCAGCACATTGGAATATTATTGTCATTTAAGAATGTGTTCACTGTTTGGGTTTTTGGAGCGCTGCCTTCAAGAGGGTTCATCGCATTTGGTACGTAGTTCACGTATTTCTAGTCTACAGACCTACCCTATCAAGGCAAAGGCTTCATGATCCTGGTATTTTTTTTCTACTGCTATAACTCAGCAATGGTAATTAATTTTTTTTTAAAAAAAACTTTCCATGTCATTTCAAATAAAACTGAGTTTTTTTCAAGACTAGTAATTTGTACCTTTAAAGAGCCGCATTATTTTGCTTTTGTCTCAGAATGTATTATGCTTCACAAGTATACTGTGACAGCCTGAATAGGAAAGGGGGGAGGGGGCATTGTCTTCAGCTGGCATGCTGTTATCAGAGGGAATGTGTTTCTGGACACGAGATTTAGCATTCATTGGTTGTCTGAAGAAAGCTATTTCATCTGAGGATTGGACAAGAAGCTGCGTCAATTTGCTGCCCGTCTCCAAGGCACTGGTGATGCTGCCTTCACAAGCTGGCTAACGTCACGGCTCCATCACCCAGCGGGGTGTGGACTCTCTTTTTCTGTTCTTCTCTGTTTAATTCTCTGTTTGCTGCCTACTGCATTTCTTAATCTGTCTTCTGCCAAATGCTAACAGCATGATATTTTGCAATCATCTAGGTGAATACAAGAAAGACGAACTCCTAGAAGCTGCTAGGTAAGTGATTCCATTCATTTTAAGTGAATATAATGCATTTAAGGGAGAGAAGGGGGAGGGCAGGTGGAGGACTGTAAAAATTATAACATGTTATTGTCTTGCTTGGATTTTATGCAATAATTTGGCTAAGACTTTACACTAAATCTTTGTATATTTTATTTTGCATGATTAGTGTATTAAATGAGACTCTTGCAATACGGTGATGATTATAAGGTTAATTTTATTTGGAACATTTCTTAAGATAACTGCAAACCTTAGTTGCCCAGCTTTTCGAATGGTATTCTTGGAGTATTTAAATACCTCTATCTTCATTTTTCTCTGAAAATTTTTCTAGCAAAGCTTGAATGAGGGGCATAAAGTAAATGTTAAAATTCTCATCCATTTTCTTTTGTTCTTGGTCATTTATAATTTAATTGATTAGCTTTTTACAGCATTTTCTATGTATTTTTAACTCCAGTGTTTATCACTTAAGAGAATAAAGTTTGTTTGTAATTAAGAAGGTGACTTTATGCAGATAAATAAAAACAAATAAAAATGTAGAAAGCTACATTATCTTAAGATGTACCACTATATGATGATTACAGGAATTAATTAGGAATATATTAATTGAATTGAATTTAGCAAAAATGATTCAGAACCATATAAAAGAAATCAAAGCAAACTCACATTATTTTCCACTCTCGTGAAAAATATCCATAAATATTCATAGGAAGCTGTATAATTTTATAGGAATTGACTTACTCTCTTTTTATAGGAGTGGTAATGAAGAAAAACTAATGGCTTTACTGACTCCTCTAAATGTGAATTGCCATGCAAGTGATGGGCGAAAGGTAAGTTATTTAAAATGTAATGTCCCCCTTCTGTAATTTCTTTTTGCTTTATGTTTAAAATTTTTGAAGTTGGCATATATATGTATATACATACACACACATATATATGGCTGTATTTTTACTGGCATCTTTTCACAGTAAAATGAAATGCTGCTGTATCTGTTATTGGCAGTTGTGATATATTCATAGAGCTGGTGAAGCATGAATCTTCAGTCTTTTCTTTTAAATGTCAGACGCTGAAAGTTGTTTGTTAAAAGGAACTGCAGCTTTGTCAGTGATTAAAATTATAACAACATATATTATTTTCTGTGAATGCGAATGGAAATTGGAAATATTTGTTTACGTCCTATTTACTCACCTTGTTGGGATATTTGCAGTTTGGATTTCTTATTTGGTAGAGGAAGATTTGTTTGCTACATACCGTCACTTTTTCCATTTAATGCTGAGAAAATGTTGCTAACGGTTTTTTTAGATCTATATAACAGCCTGCTTTTTGTTTATTATTTTTTTATTGGCTAAGTTTTTATCATGGTATGTTGAAAGAAAATAGATTAAAGCAGAGAGAAATATTCCGCATTAATATACAGTTGTCATAAATGTAAGGTAAAATATAAAATATACAGCTGGCATCTTCATTATCTCCTTTGTATTCTTGCTGAATGTAGTCTGAAGTGTAACCCTTTACAGCCTTTGGTAACTGACTGCAAAGTTTTGCAGTGATTACCTAATAGATATTGAAAAACAAAGCACTCTCTTCTGTAGTCTTTTTAAAAACAAGTTAATTTTTTGATGTTCAAGAATGGCTTTTATATTTGGTTTCAAAATGCATTTAAAGTTAACACTACAAATATTGAAGAAAATCATCTTGTGCCTAATATTTAAAGAATGAATTCCTTTGAAATTATTTATAGTGAAAATATGCTATGGAAAATACCAGGACGGCTGGTATGTTCCCCTTAGAAATAATGAACTATTTTGCTTTTAAAAATTATTTTTCTGTGAGAGTGATAATTTTATAGATCCAAATTATTCCATTTTCCTTAGCTGCCTTCACACTTTTTTTGCATTTTAATGAAACTCATATATTAGTGGCAAAGAATTGAATCCCTCAGACTATATGTTGTTATTGTAGATGGCTCGTATGTCATTTCACATGGCCTAATGAGTGTTCAGTTTCTCTGGATAAATTTAGGGAGAGACTTCTACTTTTCTGGAAGGTTAAATTATGTGTATATCAAGCTATAAATTAACAAGGATTTACTCAGTACTATTAATGACTTTTGGGAGATATTTTTAAATGATAACTGCTTGTTTTTCCTTCAATTTTGAAGTTCTTTTGGGGATTTTAACATTTCTGAGTTACTTTGAGCTCCGAATTTTGTTTGGATCCTCTCAGTAGATAAAGTGACTTTTATCACCGGGCAGAAAAGGGCCTTCTTATCCATGGTAAGTGCAGCTATATCTTTGGACAGAGCTCTTTTAGGGCCCAGCCTACTTCAGTTTCCCATGACCATTTTAATATTACAGAACTTATGTGAGATTACTCTAGCAGGAGTCAATTTCCATCCCAGCCTTTCTCCCATCCTTACCCTTATACTTTGACAGCCCTGTTTCTAGTTCAGTAAATCATAATAATTAAGGAGCGTGAGCACTGATAATTAACAAATTACCTCTTGTCCCTGCCTCACCCTCTACATAAATATATAGAACTCCTTTATTTTTCTTTTTGCCCAAAGTAGGATGCACTTGCCTCATTCCTTTAGCTGGAACCAGTGTATTTCTCATCTAGATTCCTATGTTCCTTCTCTGTATTACTCTATGGCATTTACCACAAAGTTTTTGAATTGTAGTTATTCATACATGTCTTTTTCTCCTACTCATCTGTTGGCTCTCTTTTGTGTTTTGCACATGAGCCACCCTGGGACTCTGCATGTAGTAGAAGCTTAGCATATGAATATACTCCCTGAGAAACATCATTTTATTCTGAGTGGAAAAATCATCCATAGTCTTTGCCATTTAGAAAATTAACTCAGAAGTATCTGAATGGGATTTTATACTTTGTTATTATATCTTATTATTAGAATTATTTTATTAATTTATTTTTGAGTAGTTATACCATGAGGGAGAATTATATATGTAAAGGTGTAGAATATTTTTAAGAACACGTCTCAAATATTATACTGAAAGATTCATAACATAATTTAAATAATGCAAAATTATAGAAAACGTGCTCCTATACTTTTTTAGATTATTACTTTTCTCAGATAGAAAAAGAGAATTAGACTTAAGCATTTATTAGGTTTTGGTATTATGCATAAACATAAAAATCATTCAAAATTGTCCATCAGTATGCAAAATGCAAGTAAAATGTCATAATTAAAATTGAATAATGTTCATATTTAGATATTACCCTTGTTTATGGCACAGAGTAATTCTTATTAAATGTACCAGTTGCAGTAAAGCCACAAAGCAGTACATATTCTGGGTGCTAATGGAGGTGGGGATAAAATTCCTTAGTTATGACAGTATCTTTTCTTTTCTTGCTGTTGATGTCAAGAAAATGCGTAAGCAAATCTAGCTGCTAAATTACAGATCTGTCTTGTATATTTAGTAATTTTTCATGCTATTTGCATGTGTTTATTTTGAATTAGGAAGTCAAATTGTATATTAACAAGAGGATAAAGGTACTTTACCTATATATAGTAAGTTAGTCAGGTATATAAAGTTTTATTTCTTGGATTTGCATTTTAGAAAACAGTGCTGAATCAAATTCATTTTTAGAGGGTTTCCAAAGACTATATTAATGCTTGACTGAGTCCTTGCCTATCTCTGTTTTTACTATGATTCCTGGTTTGTAAATTTACAAAGCCGATGGAAATGTCAATTTTGTAATGTTTTTAGAAAAGAAATGTTCCTTATACATTAACTAGTAGGTGGAGAATGTGCCTAGATATATGTGGGGGTTTTAGACTTCAGCATTCCTTTTTATTGTAATACGTGGGATTATAAAATGACAGTGTAAATTTTAAATAGTCTCTTAATTCTGTTCCGTGACCTGATGATTATCTAATTAGTTAATATGTGAGTGGTTAATATTTTTATTTCCCACAGACAATTTTTTTTTAACCTGTAGAATTCTTTAGAATAGTAAAGTATCAGTAAGGTTTTAAGTAGTGTCTCTTGTAATATTATGCTTTTATTTTACATGTAAATCAAAGTGGATCTTGGCTACTCTAGAAATTTCTAGTTGTTGTTTTCCCTAAACAGCAAAGGCAGAAAATTTTTTTGTGGTGTTTTGTTCTAAAATGCTACTTTCATACAATTATATACACATTCTATTGATGGCCACTAGAAACATAGGGGCATCAATGTAATTTATTTTTCTCCTATCTCCTGCCCGTTATTATTAGGCATAACATTCCACAGTTCCTTATTTTGAATTGTTGTGAAGTGCAACCAGATCCTTAAAACAGGTTTTTCCCTTTCTAGAATTCTTTATTCCTATACTTTCAAACTTAGATTTATTGTCCTTTATTCTCCCTTTACAGTATTTTCTATCAAGACCAGACATTTTATTAGCAATTGTCCAAATATCCTTACCTTCTTTGATATGTAAATTTAAGGTGGTGGTAGTCTCATGTTTTTCAGTATTAATTTTCAGAAAGATACCTTTTTGCAATAAATGAAAATAAATATTTGAATACATCTCAAATTATTCCAACACTCAACCCTCCTCAGAGTTTTTGTTTTTGTTTCTCTCATGTTATTTCCTTTTCCTAGCTGCCTTTATCCCCTTCCAGAATAAATATCCTAAATTTATCCCTTCCTCATAACAAGGAATAAGTTGGAGTTGGGCATTACTGTACATATTCCTGAATAGGAATAATATGTATCTTTCCATGCATGTACTGTGTCATTATTGCTGATTGTATGTCACCAAATATTGAAAGTAGCTAATACTTGGTTGGTACTTTATTTTTATAAAGTATTCAGTGTAATTTCTAGTATTTCAGGTTTCTTTCTGCTCCTTTCATTCATCCAGCCAACACTCAATACTTGACATGTATAGATCACTGTGCTAAGTGTCATGAGAGATAAATATGTATTTAATGATATTTGTTCATGAGGAGCTCAGAAATTGATAGAATGATTAAGACATTATCCAGTACATTGAAGCTAATGCTCTAAAAAATGTATGATTCCTTCTGCTGTGATACAGTTGTAAAGTGTAGATTTAAGGTGGGTTTTTTTCTGGCCCTTTTATTTTTAAAGCACTAGTATTTAGACATGAATGCTCTTCTGTAAGAAAGCACAAATTTAGATGAATAGGCAGTTGGAGGAGCATGATTTAGATTCAGAAAGATTAACTGAAGCGTTTCTTTAAATGTCATATTTCTACTGTGTAAATGTTTGCTTCCGTAAAATAGTTAATAATGAATAAGACTCTGGAAATAGAGAAAAGTAAAGTGTTTAAAAACTATTTTTAAATAGAGATCAATCAGAAATAAAGTAGAATTTAGTACCATCCCTGGAAGACACCATAAAAAATTGGGATTTAGATGAAAGGGCAAATAGGCTCTGAAGTCACACAGATTGGCTTCTCCTCTCTGCTCTTCCACTTTTTAAGTGTGAGACTATGGCGCTACAGTTTTCAGTATATTCATTTGTAGAAGGAGATAATCATACCCATTTCACAAGGCATTTGAGAGGATTAAGTGAAATAATATGATAAATGTTTACGGTTTGTAGCACATAGTAGAACCTCAGTAAATTAGATCCCTACTCTTCCAATACATTTTTTGAGGCTTTTGAATGTATTTAGAATGGATGCATACATACTTTTGAGTACGCCAACATTCCCCACCTCTCTGCTTAAATTGTATTTATTATCCAAGCTCAGTCCCAGGTGGTATTTGGATAAACTGTAGGTTACCAGGTAATCTACAAGACGTATAATTGATTTAATTCTTTTGGAGCTTGGTCTTTGCCCCCTCCCTACCCAACATCACATTTAATAAATAAATTTGTTTATATGAGCAGCTTATGAATTCAGAGTGTGTTCTTGAGGTATATCAACCCATTTTTAAGAACATATTGTAAAAAAATTATCTGGCTGAAAATAATGCCACAGTAGTCATTTGAATTCCATAAAGCATATCCAGTGAAGCACAAAGAATATATAAGATTAGTGCAATTTCTTTTGTATTTATATTAAACTTTAAGGTTATATACATTTGTCATATTGTAATATAGAATTTCTCAGTATTCTTGGTTAACTGCTCCCTCTCTCAGTGTAAGTAAGTCCTCATTAAATACTGTGTTTGACCAGGATTTTAACAATCCTTATGTGGTAGATTGTTGCTTTGAAGACCCTTCAATGAACCATGCCTCTCATTTTTTATGCCCTTGTCTAGTCCCTTCCCATACTGACTCTGAGCTAAGCCTGGGACTGCTTTGATTAATAAAGTGGAAGTGATACTATGCCAGTTCCAGCATTAGCCCCTGAATTGGCCCGGCAGCTGCTAGTTTCTTGCTTTTGGAATGTGCTGTCTTGGAACCTAGCTACCATGCCATGAGGCAGCCCAAGCAGCCATGTGGAGAGGTCCATGTAGAGAACTGAGGCTTCTAGCCAAAGACCCAGGTGATCTCAGTTAAGCTTCTAAATGAGTATGACCATCCAGGCATCTCAGACATTCTAGCCTTTGCTGAGCTCCCACTCCAGCCTCCAGGTGACATCACCCATCCCAGCACCCTGGCTCATACGACAGAGAGCAGAAGAGCCTCCAGGTAACTCACCATTGTGTGGGTGGTTTGTTATCTAGTAATAGATAACTGAAATACCACTACTATAAGAAAATCTAATTTAATGCTTATTAGCTATTGGGTAAGAAAGATTACATCTTTTCTCAGATGGATTACTGAATATGGTTCTTGCATAGCTGCTTGGAATAATAAGTGAAGATTTTAAAATAAATCCCCAGATAGATTTATTTCTCTAGCTATGTTTAATTATTTTGAATTTATATCTTAGAATATAAGATTTTTTCCCCCTAAGAATGCAAAAAAATAATTCCATGTGCATCTTTTGGGGTCATGGTATTGTGTGAAAAAGCAGGAACTTGAAGCTAGAAGACCCAGTTTTAAGTTAAAATTATGACTAGCTGTGTGATCATGGCAAGTTTTATTATATCTCTGAGTTCTCAATTTTTTAGCCTAAAAAATGAAGAGTATGGGCCACGTGAGCTCTGAAATACCTTTCAACTCTAACATTTTAAGACTGTAATGTATTTTGTTATTTACTTTTCATCACTGTTAGTAGTGATTGCCAGTAATCCAGACTTGGATTATGTAAAAGTCTGTAGAGTCACGCTGCATAAAACACTTGTGGTATCTGGAATAAAGTTCATATGGATCCTCTTTTCCCTTTAAGAAAGTGTTGGCATTACTTGAGGACACATGCCGGCTCCCTGTGGTCTTGATTGGCCTTTATCATCCTCTTTTGTTCTTACCAAAACTTGGTAGATAAAAGGTCACACCATTTTTTAATTTCCAACTTTTATGGATCCTAGCTCAGATGTTACTTGGGATTACAAGAAGGTCAAAATGCAGTAAGTCTGCATTCGGGAACTCTTCACATACTCTAGGTTTAATTATATGTCTAATCAAACCACTTCTTTAAAGTGCATCTTGCTGAGCAATGCGTGTGTTATTGTCATGCAGGAATCCCTTCGAGCAAGTTTTCTTGCCTGCTTATGTTGGGATATATTGTGTAAAATCCTTATGCTCGTGTATATTCATTTTGTAACAATAAGGGCTTGAAAATGTCTTTTTTATTTTTCATTCGGGAATCTCTTCTACTAAAACAGTCTCTATTTTGTCAAGTATGACATTTCTGCTGGTGAGAGTAATTAGTACCCATGCCAACTGTGCTCTGTTTCTCTCTTTGAGAAAATAATTTTTAGTGGAGAGGGACCTGTGCTAAAAAGCAGGTGGTAAAACTTAAGAGTTCCTTTTGGCTCCGCTTGGCCGCCCTCCTCCTAACTTTGGTTTGTCTATACTCATATCCAGTAGGCACAAGTGTCCTGCAGTCTGCAACCTTAGGATCATTGAGGGATAGAAAAGGAGTGAGTACTAAAGCATTTTGTTGTGAGTATGGTTCATTATTATAATTTGATTTAGAAGCCAAATTACAAGAGTGACGCTTCAGTATATCCATTAAAATGGTGAGAATCTAAGTTTAAAGTGCTTTTTCTGTCTCTACTGGTAAACCAGACTGTGTAGGGCAGGGTGCGTTACAGCTGCAGCAGTAGCTTGAACAACATCCATCTGACAGAGTGGCAGGAGAGGATCAGGAAGAAACACAAAAGGAGCTTCAGTGGCATTGCAGGTGTCCTAGCTCTTCAGCTGAGTGCGATGCTGGGTCGTGGGATTTACATATTTCTATGTATCAATTATTACATAGCCCTATAATGGTTATGATTTCATTATGATCTCTTTGGCTTAATGATCTCTTTGGCTTCAACTGTTCAGTTTATATAAGTTGACAGTAGAGGATTCGCAGAAAGTTCTTAAATCCTTTTAGTAAAGGGTGAACTTTAGTGTGTAAAAAGGCTTCCTTAGGTACAAAAAGAAATCTGATTTCAGAAACTCTTCTCACCTGATGAGAAGGTGCAAACAGTGAAGAGTTAATTGTGGATTTGAGAACTTTGGAATTATCTATAGCTTTGAGTTAGCATTGTTAGAAACAGTTGTTTGGCCACAATATGAAATCAATATAAACTATTAATTTCTCAATTCATTGTGTACCAGTTACGTGGTGTCTTAGTTAGCTCCGGCTGCCATACCATGGACTGGATGGTCTAAACAAGAGAAACTAGTTTCTCACAATTCTGCAGGCTGGCAAGTCCAAGATTAAGGTGCTACTGAGATCAGTCTCTGATGAGGGGCTCTCTTCCTGGCTTGCGGAGGGCTGCTTTCTTGCTGAGAAAGGAAGCGTGCTCTTGGGTGTCTCTTCTCTATAAGGGCGCTAATCCCATCATGAAGGCCCCACCTTCAAAACCTCATCTAACCTTAGCTACCTCCTGAAGGTCCTGTCTCCAAATAGCATCACATCGAGGGTTAGGGCTTCAACATCTGAGTTATGGGGAGAGGGGGACACAAACATTCAGTCTATAACATCTGGTTATTTTTGTATCACTTTTTTTTTTTTAAACAAGTATAATTGCTCAGGAAGCTTACTTCCCTCCCCCCACCATGCATATTCATCCATTCACTCACTTGCTCAATTAAATTAGAATTATAAAAGGGAGTTTCTAAAAGTATCAAGAATCTTCATAATATTCTTTTTAAAAGAAGATTGCTTTCAGGGGCCGCCCCGTGGCCAAATGGTTAAGTTCGTGCGCTCCACTTCGGCGGCCCAAGGTTTCGCCGGTTCGAATCCTGGGCACGGACATGGCACTACTCATCAAGCCATGCTGAGGTGGCGTCCCACATGCCACAACTAGAAGGACTCACAACTAAAAATACGCAACTATGTACCAGGGAGCTTTGGGGAGAAAAAGGCAAAATAAAATCTTAAAAAAAAAAAGATTGTTTTCAGTGACTAATAAAAAAACATCTTTCTCTACGAAGACTGGCATCAGTAGTAGAACTTTAAAAACACTGTATCATGCATAATTACTTGAAATTGCATATTTGGGTAGCCAAGTTAGTAAATTTGGAAAAAATGTTCCCTATTTTGCTTTTAATTTTTTAATAGTAGAATGATAATACCCTACTCTGAATACCCTAAAAATGCCCATTAAGTAATCTGCTAGTTTCAAGGAGGGTCAGTACCTGTTGGAACTGGGGAAAGGGGGCTGTGGGCAGGAAACAGCTAGAGATCTCTGCTCCTGGCTCCTTTGGCTGCCGAATTCACATATGCAAACTCAGAAACAACACAGACTTTATTACTGAGGGAACTTTGAGGTGCCATCGTATCTCCCAAGTCCTAGAGCTCTTAACCACATTAAAATCAGCGAACAGAATTCTCATTCTCCCAGTTTACACAGTTAAAATGACCATCTAATGATCTAAGGGGGGATGATTTCCTCATAAATAATCTTTCAATACCCATTGGTGTAGCTTGTTTCCTGTTTTAAGAACAAGTCATCTATCTGTTGAATGTTAGTGAGAATCTTTGATGTTTAAATTTGAAAAACTAAGATTGGAAATATTAATTATAAAAAGGAATTCATGTGAGGTTTGGGTAGAGTGAAAACTTTTCTCCTTAAAAGTATGAAACATCAGGTTACTATCACACCAAGAAACCTGGTTTCCATAAAGTCTGCCAGCTGTTTCTCGGTAAGCAATGCAAAAATGCAAAGTTCATGTTGCACCTTCTGAGAAGCCAAGCATTCTTTTCTTCTTTTCCTCATACAAACCCTGTGAGAGGATGCTTCAAACTCATTTTCATGCATACATTTTAATTCTTCTGCTGATTCTGAGGCTGGCAAAGAGAAAAACAAATTTCTGGCTATTGAAGAATCCCCTTGGAGTTTCCACAATGATAATGTTAAGTTAAAATTGAGTTAAGTTGGCATTCAGAGCTTTATTCTCAAAAAGATTACCCTATGGATTTCCTATTCCTCCTGTCTATTTCCTTTCCTCTATCCTTCTCTTACCAATACATACACTTAAAGTAAAGATAGTCCTTTGTATTCTCACTTTAAAAATTAATTTTTACTATAGGGCAGTTGAGGTACAAAAACTTTATTTTATAAATTCTACAAGTTTTTTTTTTTTGAGGAAGATTAGCCCTAAGCTAACTGCTGCCAATCCTCCTCTTTTTGCTTTTTGCTGAGGAAGACTGGCCCTGAGCTAACATTTGTGCCCGTCTTCCTCTACTTTATATGTGAGATGCCTGCCACAGCATGGCATGCCAAGCTGTGCCATGTCCGTACCCAGGATCCAAACCGGCGAACCCTGGGCTGCCAAAGCGGAACGTGTGAACTTAACCGCTGCACCACCGGGCTGGCCCCTCTACAAGTTTTTAAATGCCTTAGGTTTCTTCCTAAAAATGACTACGTATGCTACCTTAGAGAGGGAAGAACACCCTCTCTAAGACTGTGAAATATCAGTCACTATATACCTCTGTTCTTGTAGTCTATCTGGAACTCGTAGCATCTTATTTAGAACAGGACTTAAATAGCAGCTAGTCCGCCCTCCCAGTGCAGTGCTGGAACCTTCACCCTGATAACTCGGACATGTCGTCATCTGGCTCTGCTTGAATACATTTTTAAAAAATGAGAGCTCACTGGTTTGGACCAGACCATATCTGCAGTTAGTGCTGAATTTAGGGTTTCTTGCTTTAAGGAAGTATATTGACCAGCCAGAGGGTGACTGGGAAGGAAGTCAGGAAATTATTCTGGAAGAAGCAGTTGAGGCAACTGGAGGGGTTTAGTTCAAGAAGAGACCAAATGACTATCTGTTAGAGATGCATAGAAAAGTCCTGCACTAGGAAAGAGGCAGATAAATTATCTTCTCCAGTTTCAATATTCTGTTATTCTGCCTTGTCCTCCAAAACTTATTATTTTAGACAACTTCTATTGTTAAGAAGTCCTGCATTTCTGGGGTGCTCATCCAATGGTATGGTCACACTCTCATTGTTGATAGGGTTTGGTACGTGGTGTCCTGTGGATCCCAGTGCTGAGGTAGTCAGAACTACCAGAGCAGTCCCTGCTCCCCTCAAGTCACTCTCCCTGCCACTCCGCCACCCTAGTCATTTCTGAGCATCCTCTCCGGAACCCGAGGGCCCAGCCAGAGGTGAAGAAGGAAGGCACAATGAGAGTTCTGAAGTCAGACTATGTGGGTGTGATCTCCGACTCTGCTATTAACTTATTGCCTTGATCCCCCTGCTCTTCAGTTTCCCCATTTGTTGTATGGGGAGAATAATAGTTTCTAGCTCTGGTAGTTGTTGTATAAAATAAATAAGTTAATACATATAGTATACTTTGAACAGTGCTTGGTATATAGAAAGTACCCAGTAGCTTTTAGCTATTATTTTCAATAAAATGCTTTCTATTTTCAAAATGTTTTTATATCTTCCATTTCATTTAGCCTTAAAATAACTCTGTGAGGAAACTAGTCCTATAGTCACCTAACTACCCCCATTACAGAGATTGTGACTTAAAAACATTAATATGTTAAATGCTCTTAGGTTGTGGAGTACTATCATGTCTATTAATGAAAAGTAATAGCCTGGATGTAGTCCACTGTGACAAGACTGTATCTGTGTTGGTGCGTTTAGCTCTAAGCACTGTACTTTAGAGAACCATTGACCAAGAGGCCCAGGACCGGAGGAGAAGACTCATACTGGGAAAGAAAACATCATTATAAGAGGATCTGGTAATGTGTATTCTGTAGAAGAGACAAGTTAAAGGAGGCACGGTTTTTGAGAAAGGTGTAAATAAAATATTTTTTAAATTTATTTCTACTTTGGCTCATCAATTTTCATTCTCCAGACAGTTTCTCTTTTAAATTCTCTTTATAATAGAAGTTGAGAAACTTCAAGGAGGCTGTCTTATCTTCATTATGGTCCTACTTAAAATATCCTTTCAAAAGACGGACGTCAGAGATGAGATATATTTATTTCCATGGACTCTTGCCCATATCGATTCTCTAGCTTTTAATTTGTTTGGATTCTGATTTAAGTATCACTGTCTCAAAGAACTTCTTAACTATACCTAGCAAGCAGATTAATCATATTGCTGTGCCTGAAAGAACTTTAATAAGCTCTGATTATGTGGTTATTATATTTTCCTGGGAATTTTGTATTAATGGCTGATATAGTATTTTTTTTAGAAGGGAAGCAAAACACTGATCAAGCTTAACCAAGTGATAAGTTTGAATGAGATGTGTATTGTTAAGATAGAGCAGGGATGGAACAACCTAAGTGTCTATTTATGGGTGATGGGTGAATAATTACGGTATAGCTACATAATGGAAAGACTATGCAAAGAATAAGGTAGACCTATATGTACTAATATTTTAATAGACAAAAAGAAAATTGCAAAAGAATATAATATGGTCCATTTCTGTGACAAAAACAGCAACAGAAAGAACTCAAGAGAAAAACACACATTCATATACATAGAAAGTATCTAAATAATACTTATGCTACTATTTAAAGAGTGGTTACCTTTGGTAAAGGGGTTTGCTGGACTAGAGGGAGAAATGGAGAGAACATTTTACTTTATATTATTTTAGAGGGGAATGTATTATGTTTATAATTTAAAAGAGAATTCTCTTGAGGAGGGAATAGTGGGTAAATGTTAAGTAATTGTTAATTGAGACCAGTTAAATACATATACATTGTACCTCATTTTTGAAATCAGATCTGAAAAAGCATGTTTTTACATGTCCAAAAAAGTAGAAATGAGTGTTGGAATTTTTAAGTTTAATGATTTTGTGTTTGTTTATAAAAAGATGGCAGGAACTTAAGAATATTGCAAAGATGATATCTGGGATTCAGGAGTTCAGAGAGGTAGTACTTAACAAAACTGTTGGTACGTTGACCAGTCTTGTCACTCAGAGTAGACTATTCAGACATAATATGTCACCTCATGTGATACTATGTGAAATGAATTGTATCTATGAAATATTCTTGCCGAAAAAGTTTCATTTGAAGGAGGAAAATTAACTTCTAATTTACATGAAATACAGAATATATAGGCACAGGTTAAATAATCATATGAGAAAGAGAACAAATAACAAGATTTCTTCAACAAGTCAGTATTGTGAAAAAAGAAGAAAAGGAGGGATGAAAACAGTTGTAGACATAGGGAGACTTAATTAAAGGCACAATAACCAAATGTATGGATCCTGATGCCCAGCAAACCAACTTTAAAAAGTTTTTGAGACAATTGGGAAGTTTGAATACTGACATGGACATTAGATTATACCAAAGATTTACCACTCTTTTGTCACATGTAATAACAGCAGTGGGATTTTAAAAGAAAATGCCCATAATTATTAGAGGCACTTACAGGAGTATGTGGGGTGAGATGTTACAGTGTCTTGAATTTTGCTTCAGAAGCCAGCGTAACAAAGTCTTAATAATTAATGTTTGTTGAATCTGGGTGATTAGTACCTGAGTGCTGAAAAGATCTAAAGTTTTGTCTTTTGAAACTATTTTGTAATTGTAACTGTAGAGCAAGAGTCTCAAGGACGGATTCAAATAGTATGTTATATTATTGAATATATTGTATGTTCCATTATAGTATGGAACTGAGAAAGACTACACTTAAGTCTTTTGAAGAAATGAATTGTTGGATGGAAAGAGAAGTATCTTTTGTCATCTCTTGAGCCAACTCTTAATAGAATTCTTTTCCTAATTTGATAAAGTAATGTCTTGCCTTATTCAGAATGTATATGTGCACTTGGCCATGGGTACATGGACATTCAAGTGCACACACACACACACAGTTTTCTGACTTGGACAGCTCCAGAAACCAAAACACTCATTCAGCATGAAGTCTGGCTAGAGTAGGGTGATCAGCTATCCCTGTTTGCCTGGGATGAGTGGATTTCCTGGGTGCAGGAAAGTCCTGGGCAAACCAGGATAAGTTGGTCATCCTAGTCTTGAAAATCCCACAAAATTTTATCTAGGTCAAACTGGACTTTCATCTTAAAGAAAACCAAAATACACCATACATCATGAGGTTAGGCAGCTCTCTGATGACTTACACCATGGCTTCACAGTTGTGGTTTTGTTCTTTCTTAGGGAGTACAGCAAACATCACACAGGCCTTTGTTGAAATGTAGGTGTAACTCTTTCACACAAATTTAAAGTCAGATTCACCCAGCTGGATTATTCGTGCTGTCTGTTCCCTTTTAGTAATGTAAATCAAAAGCTGACAATAACTTTCATTTTGTTTAATATCCTACCATATATGAGGTACTCTGTTCAGCCTTCAAAACATAAAATTAAGATATGTTCTCCATTCTCAATGAGCTCATGGTGAATTAGAGGAGACAGACAAATAAATATTATTTTGTGACAAGTGTTAAGTAAAAGATTGTGGCAGATAGTTTTAGGACCAGTCTTAAGCAATATTTTCTGTATTTTTATTGCAAAAAAAATGTTCAAAGAGAGAACAAGAGGAAAGGAGATAATTATTTGGAGTATTGGATTTTTGGAATCTCATTTTAAAGTCTTGTTCAAGGAATCCCCCTAAGCTCGTACTTTATAAAAATAGCATAATAATAATAGTCTTAAGAAATTAAGAATTAGTTTTTATACTATTTTATGCTTCCTAAAAGATTGGGATATTCTGTCTATATGACAATTGGTAACTTCAGAATCTTTCTCAGCACTATCAGATCAAGGAACCATTTCCCCTGTACCTAGCAGTCATTTGTGAACAATGTTTTGTGTTAAAATGTAAATGCTAAAATTCCCTTAGGATTGAATATGTAATAATACATTTAAATCTTGAGACATTGTTATCATGGTTTCTTTGCTCAATGGAAAAAAAATGATCTAGAAATCAAATTTTTATATTCTGGGTACATAATAATATATAGGTCTTCCAAAGCTAATGCATTGTGTATCTATAAGATTTTTTATTTTGGTATTTCATCCTCAGTAATATTTTTTTCCATTGTTCTTTGGATTTGTTAAGAAGTCATGTGTGAAATTAAATTTAAGTGGGAAAGTATTTGTTACTGGGAGGCCTTTAAGTTTTTCAGAAGATATTTCACTTATTAGTATAGTTTAATTCCCAGTGGTTTCAGCTAATTAATAATTATGGCACTTGAGCTATGTGGAGTGAACCAAGGGGAGCAGAGTAAAAGATGAGGTCAGCAAGTTGGGTGTATTCAGAGAGATCGCTTGTGGCCTTCTAGATCATTATAAAGACTAGCTTTTACTTAGAGTGAGGTAAAGAGCCACTGGAAGATTGTAAGCAGAGGACTGGTATCTCTAACTTATTTTAGTAGGATCGCTCTGCTGCTATGTGCCTAGACTCTAATTGGATTATGCTAGAAGTAAGGAGGCTGAATAGAAAGCTGATGGTATTACCCAGTGGAGAGAGGATGGTGGCTTAGACCAGGGTGATGCCAGTACATGTGGTAAGAAGTAATTGGATTCTGGAGTTAGAGCCAATAGAAATAGTCTGATGCAGTGAGCAGAGTGTGTGAGAGAAAGATAGCAATCAAGAAAGACTTTCAAAGTGTTTGACATGAGTTGCCGTTAATAGCAATAGGAAATTCCGCAGAGTAGGTTTTCGGAGGAAAACTAGGAGCTCAGTTTTGGACATGATGCACATGAGATGTCTCGTATATCCATATGATGATGTCAAGTAGGAAGTTAGCTTATGAGAGTCTGGAGTTTAGCAAAGAAGACTGAGCTGGAGATATAACTGGGGAGTTGTCAGTGCTTGAATGTTATTTAAAGCTGCAAGAGTGCATGAGATCACCAAAGGAATGAGTATAGCTAATGAAGAAAAGAGGTCTAAGGACACAGTCCTGGAGCATTCCCATGTTAAGAAAAGGAGGAGCAACTGGGAAAGAAGACTGAAGAGTGACAGTGAGCTAGGTACCTAGGTGCCCTGGATACCAAGGGGGAAAACATTTCAAGAAGGAAGATGTGATCGGCTATGTTAAATAATGCTGATAGGTAAAGTAAGAAGAGGACTGATAAGTGACCAATAAGAAGCAACTTCTTATTGGTGCGTAAGATACTTCATAAGGTAATAATAAGTAATAATCACCGTCTGTTGAGCTTTTTCTATGTGATACTGTATTAGGTGCTTTATAGAGTTATCTTTAATCTATAAAATAGTCTTGTATGTTAGGAATTCTCATTTTAACGGATATTGGAAGCCAAGGCTCAGAGACATTAAGAAAATAGTCCAAAGCCACATACCTTGTAAATTTTACAAAGCAAGAATACAAACCCAAGACTTAAAAGCCTTTACTCATTTCCTTATATTATGCTGCCTGGACTTAGTGTTAATGTTGTGTCCACAGTTTTATAATAGAGTTGTCAATTGTCACTGTTTTAGGTATGCATGTATGTGTAGGATAAGTTAAAGCCGTCTTAAATGCTTTGCACTATGCTGCAAGTCTATATCATAAAAGACAAAGATAGATTTATATGTTTGTTTTTTCTTATGGCCTGATTTCAAACAGAAAATTTTTAATTAGAGGATTTCTTTAAGTAAGGATTATTTTTTCTGTAAACATTTTACAATGTGAAAATATTAGTAATAACATTTCCCTTACAGCAGAATAATACATAGATTTTTAGAGTTTTTGTGTTTGCAGTTGTTTAATACTTTATCGTTCTATGTGTTTGACTTTTTAAATATTCTCAACAAAAATATCTGTTTTAAAAGTAAATCTGAGGTATATAACCAGGCACTGATTTCTGTCCTGTGTATAATGTTGTCTTAAATGCTTGATTCCTGTGTTTACTAGTTTACAGCCACCATGAAATTATCAAGTAACATGTTTGAGTATTTTACAAATGGATCTGCTTTATTTTTTTCAAAACCCAAATTACACTCTGTTAATTATCCTAGCATTTAGCAAATTACTTTTATCATTGCTTTGCCATTTGGCAATTGAAGTGTAAAGTTGGCACGATGTGGTAACTATTCACTAAATTTAGTCCTAGACCACATGATTTTAATTGCTTTGCATCAGAAGATAGCATTTGGTGTATAATGTTTAGTTGTAAATTTTTTTCTAGAGGAAAAATCTCTGGGCTCTTAGTAGTGTAAGCTTGTTTAAATCATCCGCTGTTCTCAATTTGTACTTTTTCTTTTTGCTTTCTACCATTTCCTCAGATTTATTGCATGCATTTTACAAAGTTTTTATGTGCCTTCTAGTGATACTATTCAGTTTGCATAATTAGCATCCACATGAAAATGACTCCTTGGAAAGTCTCATCTAGATTGTTCTGCACTCACTCTCCCTGTGAATTCATCCACTCTCCTAGCTCAGCTACCTCTGCTTAGATGCCGCTGCCATTTGCTAAGTGATGTTGTCATTGTCTCTGCTGGATTAGTCCTGTCTTTTATTCAGGTCTTCCTGTCATCAGGTTTGCCCTCCCTCTCTACTTTATTCTCTGTAGAATAGCTAGAGTGATCTTTCCGCTTCAAGTCCTTCCGGGCTTCCCCAGTGTTCTTTAGAGTCTCCTCCAATCTCATGCTCTCCGCCTAGCCACTGAAATTTTGTTGTTCCTCAACTATACCATGTCCACTGGGTATTGATATGTGCTCTGGTCCCACTTAACAAAGCTTAAAAGCAAGCTTTGAAAGCAACTAATGTCTATATAATTGGAGTCATCCCCAAAGGAGAGAATGGTGGGAGAGAGGGCAGAAAAAATATTTGAAGAAATAATAGCTGAAAGTTTTCCAAATTTGGTGAAAACTGTAAACAACACATCCAAGAAGTTCAGCAAGCCCCAAGCATACACACAAAAGTTGAAACTATACCAAGGTACATCACAAGCAAATTGCTTAAAGCCAGTGATAAAGAGAGAATATTAAAGTATCCGAGGAGAACCACATGTACAAAGGAACAAAGATAAGGATGTTGGCAGACGTCTAGCCTGAAACAATGCAAGCCAGAAGATAGTGAAGCAACGTCGTCAAAATGTTGAAGTAAAGGGAACACAAGTCCTGAAAATAACTTGATATTCTGTGGAGGTATTATTTGCAATAACCTTTGATGTGTATCAGAAAGCAGAAACTTGGATGGGCACGTTGTTTGATGATACAAAAATTTTAATGATCTATTTTTATATGACATTTTCCATTTTATAAGTGTTTATATGTGGGAAAAAACTTTATTTTCACACATTTTTGAGATAGCTAGGATAGTTGATTTTATCTCTATTTTACATGTGAAGAAGCTGAAATACATAGGTAACGTGACTTTTTCAAACTCATCATCAAGTTTCCTGACTTCCTATTCAGGACTCTTCTAATCTGCTTGGTCTCCTCCTTATTCCTGTGTATTGCTCAGAATATTTCCTAAACTTGGAGACTGTCAGAATATGTAAAAATGTATGGAGTGCCTTGAAAGCAGTAATAGGTAATACAGTATTTAGTAATTCTTTTGTATCTTGACATTTGGAGTATGTAAAGAAAATAAATTGAAATCTTATTAAATCTCAAAGCCCAAATAGAAGACAGGAAAAATGAGAGTGCATTAAAGTATATTAGACCCTGTGTGAAAAGCTGTTATAGTAGTTAACTTTAAGTAAATGAGCAAAGGTGGAAAAATTGCTATGGTTGCAGAGAAGCTTGTAATTAAAATAGTTATTTCTGATTTTTTAAAAAAAGGTGAGAAGTTTGATTATTTTAATTACCATATTAAATTTGACCAAAGAGCCTTTTAATAACTTAGTTGAAATTAAAATGTGGCAGAAATTAGTTGGGAAGAAACTGTATTTTCTCTTGTATTTGTACTGCATATGTAGTGCATAGAATAGAAGAGTTAAATACTATCTTGGCATATGTCATTGTATCCAGTGTAGGAAATTAGTTTTGACTCATTGCTAGCAGCCACATGGAATGAATATGGTCCATTGTCCTTTTTGTTTCCACTAAAGTTTCTTCAAATATTCTTTAGAGATGCTTTTCAATCTTTCCTATTAAAGAGAAATTTTGAGAGCTAGCTCTTTAGGTCAGGCTTTGTGATAGAATTGGGATTAAAGTTAGAACTTGAAAGGTAATCAGGACTTAAGTAGGATAGGAAAACTGTTTTCAGTTATGAGAAATATGAGCCCTGACATGTCTTCTCAGAACTGTGAGAGTGGTTCATTATGGAAAGAAGTAAGAAATAATTTAGAGTGGGTAGGGTAGGACTGGATGACTGAAGGCCTTGAAAAACACAGGAGAAATAGGTGGATGGCACTGAAGTTAGAATTTACTCCTGAGGTGAGCGAATTGTCTCTCATCCAAGTATGTAATGTGAATTTTTGGCATTTCAACTCATTATTTTCTGTGTATGTTAACATTCATTGTGTTTAAACCTAAATAAATACTGATTAAATGGTAAAGCAAGAATTGTTTACCTGAAGAAGGGGGCGTGTTTTTCTCTTTTCTAGTCTACTCCTTTACACCTGGCCGCAGGCTACAACAGAGTTCGGATAGTTCAGCTTCTTCTGCAGCATGGTGCTGATGTTCATGCTAAAGACAAAGGGTAGGCGTATTGCTTTCTTCCCTTGGATGGTTTTGCTCATGGGTTATTATGCTTTATTTTCAACATCTGATTCACTAAGGTTTTTGAGCACTAGACAACGAAAGTCGTGTATCCCATATCTTTACAGCCTGTGTAGCATTTTAAGAATGTTCACAACTTTGATTTGACTTCATGTTCATGTTTCTACTTATTAAGGATTCTTCTCATAATAATTTCCTAAATTAGTTTAATTTTATTACAGTTCTGTTATTTGAGGTTAAAATGTTTCTCTCAATTACAATTCTTATTTCTCACCTTTTCAGTTGCATTTCAGAAAGATAGAGAAGTTGAAAATTCTGATAATCCAGTAACATAGCTATCATAGTCTTCAGATATGAAAGGATCATCTCTTATTAATAACCAAAATCATAAGTATACAATAATCTAATTTGGGTTTTTTTCCTGATGAAATCTTGGATATCTAAACTGAGAAAACCTAAAAGGTCCTTTTGAAGGTTGATATGGGAGGAGGTTGGCTGAGAACAAGAAAGCAGTTGTCATTTATTTTATGAATAGCTGAATTTTGGAAAACTTGGTACCAGTTTCCTGTCTAGTCTCTAGGGACATATGAGTCAGGTCTGCTTTCCTATGTGATGGCTAACATTTGTCAGTATCCCACCTTAAGACCTCAAAGATAATTGACCTTACTACCCAAGTGAGGCAGATTCATATGCACTCTGGTGATTGGCAGTGTGAAGAAGAGAAGCCCTGGAGGAGGGTTTCTTTCACTTTGCCCCCTCTCCATGTCAGAAAACGTAGAAACGAAGAAAGAGCTCTGTACTTGAGGCAATTCTCAGGAGAGGAATCATTTCAAATCTGCTCTTTTCGGTGCTGTGTTTCTCTCTTGCCTGCGCCAGGTTTTGTGCCATGTGTGAATGTGTCCCAGTAGCACAGGGGCACACATGCCTGATGTTCTTGCACATCTTTGTTTCCTTGTGCATGTCTGAAAACAGATGGGTGTACAATAGGTGAGTCATCAAGAGAAGGACACCACAAAAAGAGGGGGTCTTGTAGAATGATACTTTGATATGCAAGTTGTAACAGTTTGGATACTTAACTCTTGTGCTGGAAGTTACCATGAAAGTGAAATAAAATGGTAGGAATATTTCACTTCACTATCAACATGTATTTTCTATAAATAATAAAGCATGCAATTGTCAATAGTACGTATTTCTTCCTTTCACCTAAATGTTTTTCTAACTTGTGTTTTTATCATTATATTTAAGGATTATATACACAAAACGCAAGATAAATATAAAAGGTTGAACTTTAGTTATGCTACATATCCTTTTATTAAATACTTTTAAATATTTTTTATTAAAATTGTACTGGGATGTTTTAGATTTTTGTTTCTTAACACTTTTTGGCATAGAAATGGCCACAAGTTGTTTGAAATTTCAGTATTTTAATTTGCCTTTTTTCATTTAGTGGACTTGTACCTCTTCATAATGCATGTTCGTATGGACATTATGAAGTTACAGAACTGCTACTAAAGGTAAGAGAAATTAAAGATATTGAACATCATTGCTTCTTTTGCACTTGTCATGAGTTTTCCTGGGTTTTTTTTTGGGCCAGTAAGATTTATAAGAGAATAAAATAGTTTTTAAAAATACTTCTGTTGCCTTAAAAATTTTGAAACAGTTTAAGCTGTTTTTAAAAGCTGAAATTAAAACACTTATTGACATTTCAAAGAGTTGTAACTGAAGTTTACAGTGAAATAAATGTCTTCTGAGTTTTATTTAATCCAGCGAAATGCTTACTAACCTAAAACTTTTTTTCTCAATTTAGCATGGAGCTTGTGTTAATGCCATGGATCTCTGGCAGTTTACTCCACTCCATGAGGCTGCTTCCAAGAATCGTGTAGAAGTCTGCTCTTTGTTACTTAGCCATGGTGCCGATCCTACATTAGTCAACTGCCATGGCAAAAGTGCTGTGGATATGGCTCCAACGCCTGAGCTCCGGGAGAGACTGACTTGTACGTGTTTATATCCCAAAATCACTACTGCTTGTTGTAGATTGGAATGTCTCACTTTTGTTTAGTTCTTAGGGCTGCCATTTTGCCTAACTTAGATAATGTCCTTCTAATCTTACATGTACGATGGTTTATGATCCTTATTTCTGATCATCTACTTTTCTTCATGAATCCCACAGAATCTATATACACTATATGCATTTTGTGTTTATTTAAGCCTAATTCTAATTATGTACTGTTTCCTTTTTTTAAAAGCTAATGAGGATGAGTCAATCAATAACCATTTATTGAATACCTGCTGTGTGCCAGGCACTGGAAATATAGCAGTATGCAAACCAGAAAAAAATCTCTGAGCTCACGGAGATTTCTTCTTGTGCTGTTGGTAATAGTAGATAATATCTGACATTATTGAGCGCCTACTGTTTCCCAATCCCTGCAAGGTTGCATAATCATATTTTTATTTCTTGTGTGTCTTAGGGCCCAAGTGTACTCACTTGCCCAAATTATGGTTTGGTGGAAGTAATCTTCTCAAATACAGATACATATATATATATATATATATGCATGTTTTTAAAATAAACTTTTTGTTTTAGAATAGTTTTAGATTTACACAATAGTTACAAAGGTAGGACAGAGACTTCTCATATACCCCATTCCCAGTTTCTCCTACTATTAATATCTTACATTAGTATGGACATTTGTCACAATTAATGAACCAATATTGATACATTATTAACTAAAGGCCGTACTCTATTCAGATTGCCTTAGTTTTTACCTGAAGTCCTTTTTCTGTTCCAGGATCTCATTCAGGATGCCAACTTTACATTTAGTTGTCATATCAAATACTGAGATATATTTAATTCTGCATGTGGGCATTTCAGGTTTAAATTAAAGTAGATGTTACCTACCTAATTTTTCACTGATCCTATTTTAAGAGTCTTTACATCTAGGATTGAGAGTCCGATAACTGAATTTAAATGCCTGAGAAAATCTTTAAATGATAACTTTAGAAAAAGGCATAGTCAAAGTGATACTAACGTCATTTAAGTTTAAACAGATTTTAAACTAGTTTATGTTAAAACAGGAAGAATTCCTTGCAATTTTGATCTTAAGAGGAAATTTAAATTTATTTTGGTACTGGAACAGATGACATCCACTAGATAACAGGCCAGCACAAACCAGATTATAACTGGGCAGATGTCTTAGCAATGAATCCTTGTAGAAGTGCATTTATTCTCTCTCCCACTCATACGACTCTTGCCATATGTTATCTTGCATTATGTAGTTCATTTTTCTCTGTGTGTGTTCTGTCTTCCCAGTGAAATTCAAATTCTTAGAAAGACCTTTGGTTTTATTTTTCTGTCTTCTTAGCACCTGCACAATGCCTTGTTACCTAATAAATGTGTCGGTGGCGTTTGTTTGGGCCTATATATCTACCTAATCCCAATTTAGCCCAGTGCATTGTGCATACTGTGTGCTCAGCAAGTTATTGGATTGACTTTAACTTAACTCAAAACTTATTTTTTTATCTTTTTCTAATTTCCTTCTTTTGTAGTTTTATACCCTGGGCTCAGCTTTGTCCCCGTGTTACCATTTGACTGTATTTTCCTTATAATTGTTTGGCAAAGCTTGAGTATTAATGAGTTTTTACATTGTGTTTTGCTCATCTGTCTGATTCCAATGTAAACATTAAGATTTAACCTAAATTTGTATAGTTTTGTAAAGGAAGAAGTTCCCTAATTAGAGTACTTTTCAACCTTGTCAGTATCTCCTTTATTTTTTTAAATAAGATTCTAGCAAGGAATTATCTGAAGAAAAGGATTTAACCAAGTTGTCACTTCTCTAACTGCAGTCTCATCGTCATGTCCACCGCTTTAGTCTAGGCGTTCACGGTTACAGAATGCTTTTTAGAAAATTATTCAGGAAACAAAGAAAAACAATATTTTGATCCTACCCAGGGTAATAGCGTTTTCATTACGCACATTTTTTTCTGCTCTTTCTTATCTTCTTTTAATTTGTTGTTTTCATGAAGCCAAACAAACAAGGTAGTTTGGGTACTGCACGTATTGGAGCTGAAAATACTTAAATTAGCTTTCATTCTTATTTCAAAATGCTTTTAGAAAGAGAAACGTTTAAGGCATTTTATAAATATTAAGTTTTCAGGGTAAGTTTGAGTAATTTGCAGTCTTACCACTTTCTTTGTAACTACTTAGCTTCTTTGAAGTTTTAAAAATAAATCTTTATATAACTTTTGCATTTAGAAGGACAATTATTTAGTTGATAGATTTTCTATCTTCTGGTTTGTTTTTTTAATCTTGAGTATTTGTCAGTAAAATATTTTAAATTTGAAAATCAATTTGGACAGAAATCTTTACTTTTTTGCTAAAGAGCAAAGGTAAAGAGTATTTTACTTCTTGTTCTTTGAGAAAATATTATGCTGTTTAATTGCATTGTTGTCATCATTTCTTTATTTCCTTCATACCACAGTCTTATTATGTTTTTCATAAATTTCCCCATTTAATTTTCTTATGAGCCACCTTTCCTGAACTTAAAATTGCTTTTATCATTTTAATAATCATGACACACTTGTCATCAGAGAAAAGACCAATATGATTTGAATTCAGTTTAAATTTCTCTAGACTGATGACCCAAGCAAAGCAGTACTTTTTGCTTGAAATCTGTTCTCGGTGCATCACCTTCTTTTGCAGTTGCCAGGATCCTGCTCCTCCCATCTGGCAGTTTATCATTCTCTCACTTCTTTTATCCCTAATTTTATCATTAAAATGAAAATATGTAATTTTGTTATTTCAAAATACTGGCTTACTTTCATTTCATTTTGACCTTGATTTGAGGTTTCTGAAATTTCAAAGTCCTAAACTTTGAGGAATTTAGCACTGATAAAGTACCACTAAACAAGAGGTTACAGAAAAATGGTTTTTGTCCTGAACCTGCCATGACTTATTTTATAAATATTCCCCATTCATGCAACAAATACCTACTATACAAGTACCTACTATATGCCAAATACTGTGCTAGGTGATGGGGCTGCCATAGCAAGTAAGACAGTGTGCCATAGCCTGTGATATAAGGCTAAATGCAAGTGTGGGTGACTTCATAAGAAGGATCCCTAACCCAGTAATGGGGAACATCAGGAAGGCTTATCCGAAGTATCTAAACTGAGACCTTGAACAATGAGTGAAAAAAGCATGTGTGTATGTGCACATATGTGTCTCTGTGTGTTTCTCTCTGTCTTTTGAGGGAGAGAAGGGAGTGAGATGGGACCCTCGAAGGTAAGGAGAGAGAGGAAAAGGGAAGGAATTCAGTAGGAGGCAGGTACAAAGGCCTGAATGTGAGTGGGCCTGGAATTGGTACATAGTATAGTAGGTCACACATCATTTGCATCTTTTTAGAACAATTTTCAACTTTTTGTTAATAATTGGTTATATCAAAATACAAACTAAATTTGTAACATAGAAACTAAGATTATATGTTTTTAATAAATAAGAGTATTGGATTTGTATTTATGCAATTGATTTGGAAATACCTTTTTAAAAACTCTCTTACTTGCTTATGCAAATAACAAATAGTTCTTTGAAAAATTTTCAAACTCTGGCACTTACCCCATAATTCACTTCTTCCCTCCTCTGTGTCAAGATATAATCACTATTAGTATTTTGATGAGTATGTCTCTAAATGTCTTTTTTAACCATTACTTATATTTAGTTGTGGTGGCAATAGTAGTAGTAACAAATTGGATCAACCTATGCTTCCTCTTCTGCTGCTTGAATTTTCATTTAATAACATATACTTTCATGTCAGTATATATAGATCTATCTTTTTTGTTTAAGGGCTATAAAGTATTCTAAAGTGTATAAGTGTTCACAGATTATTTAACTGGTTTCCATTTGGTAGACATTTAGGTTGCTTTTTTTAAAACTTTGCTGGATTGAGTATCTCCGTGTGTATATCTCTATGAACTCTTAAAAGTATAAAACAATCTTATTTCAGAGCATACATTTGTCAAAATTTTTTATTAACCTACATGCTCATTCTTTGCACCTTTATTATCATATCATCATGTTGCTGCTGTTGCTAAAATAGAGGAATATTTAAAATTAATAATTTTCTTTATAATCATTGCTAATGATTATTAAATATTTTAAATCTTTTTTATGTCAACCATTATTTCATTAACAGATGAGTTTAAAGGTCATTCTTTACTACAAGCAGCCAGAGAAGCAGACCTAGCCAAAGTTAAAAAAACACTTGCTTTGGAAATCATTAATTTCAAACAGCCACAGTCTCATGAAACTGCCCTGGTAAGATTTTATTGTTAATCCATGCCTTGGATAACAGTAGTATAAGCACAAAATATGATTTTCATTTCAGAAACCTTAAAGTAACTTTAGTATCTGAAGCGCTGGAAATTTGCATTTTAATATTGGTTGCAGTGATTTCTAAATTTGGTTTGGGAGATGATTGCTTTTATGGGTGAGAGAATAGACATTTGTTCAACCTTTATTTGGGTATTATTTTTACCTTTGTCTTTCCCCAACCATATTATAACAAATCTACCTTTGGGGCCAGGGCTTTCATAGAATACAAGATGTGATTTTTCTCTATAGAATCTTCTTTTTCCTGTGGCTGCTAGATAAATACTAGAGTTGTTTTCTGTAGAAGATTAAAATGTTTTCAAAAATATTTGTATCATCCTTTTGAGCAATTGTCTTCAAAGAATGCATTCATTACGTTATTACAATCATTATAGAAGAATGGTAAGATTATGATTTTTTTTGTTCAGACTATACAAGTTGTTTTTAAAACTGTTCGTATTTTTTCTTCTAGTGTACTTCCAGAAAGATTAGTTTGTTTTTCTTGTCATTGACCACACTGAGTTTCAGACGTAGGGCTGGTTAGATTCCTCCTGAATTCAGAATTGAAGCATATGTGATGCCTCGATCAGAGACTCTAAATGTGCTTCAGTTAACACTCTCACATCTGTCTGGCACAGAAAGGTCAAACTGTCGTCAATATCTGCTGAAAACAACATTAAAAGAGTCACCAAATCGAAATGGGTCAATTGTATGTACACTTAAATATATGGCTCTCACACTGGGGTTCAGATACATTCCAGCTGCACAGCATTCACTCAAAGCCACAGAATAAACCTGACCTGCTTTTTTGGAATATTCATTCTATTCATTAAGAAGTAGTTTTTCATTTTTTTAATTTTAATATAAACATAAAATTTCTGAGAATACTTCTCTCTCTGAGCTCTTACGCATCTGTTACATTCTTGCCTGTTCCTGGACGTGGAGACTTATTCTCCTTTGATGCTAGGTGTACCCCTGGGGAGAGTTTGACAAATACTGACTTATGTGGCTGGCAGCCTACTGAAGGATTGAGTTGAAACTTCAGTTACAGGTTTTTGTAGCTTTGGAGAGGCAGTATTCTGATACCTTCAAATAAATAAACATAGTGGATAATTATTTCTTGGCTCAAGGAAAAGAAAAGAAGTCTGTCTTAATGCTTAACCAAGAGGATAATTTCACCTTGGTTTAAAGGCTTGTGTTTTGTACTTCCAATGTATTTAGGAGGAATTTTGATCATCTCTGTAGTCTAAAATATATATTTTGAGATAACAGTGTTCTAAACAGCAGATGGTATTTAGTTCAGAAATCTACTTTTAAGTAGAAGTTTATTTTATTAACTTAGTTTCGTTTACTTTACAGCACTGTGCTGTGGCCTCTCTGCACCCCAAACGAAAACAAGTGACAGAATTGTTACTTAGAAAAGGAGCAAATGTTAATGAAAAAAATAAAGAGTAAGTGTAATTGCAGAAGTTATTGTTCAATTCTTAAAGGGAAAATGCAATAAAAGTTGGGAGATTACCTTTACCTTTTCTCCTCTCCACAGTTTCATGACTCCCCTGCATGTGGCAGCAGAAAGAGCTCACAATGATGTCATGGAAGTGCTGCATAAGCATGGAGCAAAGGTAAGACGCACACCTGCAGTAAAGGCCAAACTTGGCATTGAGTAGCGAGCCGCTCTCAAGACTGTTACTTTTCTCTCTGATTTTCCTGAAGAAATTAATTTTATAAAGGACTGTTAACATGTATTTGAATTCATCAGTTCTCCTTTAAAGCTGATTTAAATCTTGTTACTAATAAAAATAATTGCCTGTGTACTTAACTGTCATTCTTCTATAAAATATAAAATGTAGCTACAGTCTTACCATTTGAAATATGTTTCAACTTTACATTGCTTTACATTTGTCCTGGGATTGATCTATTTTGAGAGTCAAGGTCAATGATGGTTTATCAGAAAATAATTTATGAAAATGATAGTCAAAATATCACTACTTATTTTAAAGAATATTTGTATTCCTTCAAACTGATAATGATAATTTCTCAAATAACTTTGACACTAAAGAAACGTGAAATTTTTAACAATCATTTTTATTGGCATTATCTGAATGGCATTATCTGAAACTCTGAATCGCTTGAGGGAGGAAGGAAGGAAACTGGTTGTTTTTCAGAGGTGACTTGTACTGGCAAATTTTTAAATCCTCAAGAGTGTGTATGTTAAAACAGTCGTCTCCAAGAAGGGTGCAGACACTCTATGGAACATACAAGATGAGCCATTGAGTGCAGGAAAAAGTACTGGAATTTTAATCTTTTAAAATAGTGATTTCTTTACGAATAAAGAAATTAAGATCTACTAATATTTAATACACAGATGGTTGCTTACACCCTCATTAGGTCAATGTGTCAGCCTGTCTGAGTCATGTCAGGGCCCAAGTGTTTCTCATCTGTTCTCTTTCAGCAGGTTTTGACATATTGTACTTTGCATGTGTCCAAATGAGTAGATATATGGATATTATCCTATTAACCTTTATAAATACCATTGTTGATAATCAGAGGGAGTGACCATGGCAATCTTATAGCATAAAGAGATTGACTATTTCATGAATTAGTATTTTCAGGAATTGTCTTAATTTCTTGTGCTTTATTTTTTCTTTTATGAAAATTAGACAGTTCAAAATTTGCTGATAGTTCTATGATGACAAATGACTATTACTTGTATGTAGATACTTTTTTAAAAAAAGAAACATAATCACACCCTTAAAGTTACATATTCTAGAATGAATGAGAAAGTAACTGCATTCTTTAAAGAAACTTTAAAAAATGGAGAGGACATTTTGAAAATCGATTTTTAGAATATGTCCACTGTTTCATTTTTGTTGCCAAAAGATGATGTAAATATATCACCCAGTTGTCATTTCTACATAATTAAGACACTTGACAACAATCTTTTAACCTGTTTGAGTCTTTCTGAATTTGTGTTTAAGTGGTTTTTGAACCTATTAAAAGTGTTAATGTAACACCTTCTCATAAGTTTGCAAGAACATCAGAAAGATGCAATTTTACTAGCAGAATTGCAATTAAAACCCTAGCATAATTAGTAAGTTACATTAAATATAAGCACTGTCATTTAGTGTAGACATTATTAACAGGGCACTTTTTCCAGTAACTACATACATATCTGTATGAAATCTTTTTATCTAATGCGGCCAATGGGACCAATTATTGAAAATGAGCTTGCTTAGAATCAGACCCTCAAATCTACATCACTATTTTTTATAAGATTTTTAAAAGTTTTTGTAATTGAGCTAAAAGAGATTTTGTACCATTAGTAATTAAAATATTTTTTAAATTTTGTTTCATCTCTTTCCCATCCTTTGTAATTTCTCTTTTTGTGTAAGTTTTATATGTATTTATTATGTAATAGTATGATGCTGCTTGTTTATAAGTTACAAATGAATGCATATGTATATTGAGCGGATTCTCAAAACATTTTTTTACTCATTAGGTGCGTGATCCCAAAATTTAGGTATCCTTGCTTTAAAAGGGTAATAAGTATTTTTAATTAAAAAAGCAGAATGAGCTGGAATGAAAGGGAACAGAGTTCTATAGATTTATTGCCTATTTTGAGGGTACAACTACTGCATTGTTATATAAGTAATGTCTTATTGCTCAGTCAAGTGGAAAGTGCTAAGCTGAGTGGGCTTTCTGCTATACTTAAGAACACCTAATGTTTATCATTGACCTATTTTTAATAATATCTTATGGCATTTATAATGTTCTTGAAAAACCATGAATAATGCTCTTCAGTTTGGGAAAATATCTGTTTGTCATCTCCCATGAGTCATTTTGTTTCATGAAGTTTCAGTGAAGAAGAACATAACCTGTCTTAGTCAACATTACTCCAGCTCTGTGGTTCTCAGTCTTTCTCTGCCCATCATGTTCACCGCACATTCTCATCAGGAATGTCTCAATTCATCACTGGGGCGTGTATAATCTTAAACACCCTGCCAATGATGGAGAGTGACTTTTAGACTAGTGGATTCTTCCTAGTCTTTCCCTAGGTTCAAGTAAATTGAGAACTCCTGCTGTAAGTCACTTTAAAACAGAAAAAAAAAATCATACTTAATCAGGATTGTGGTTAGTAGTAGACTCCAGTTGCCATCCTCCCATTCACTCACTCCCTGGTTCCAGGGCTGCCTGCTCTCCCTCAGGGCTGTTTATCTGGTGACTAATGCCTTAGTAAAGACCCACTGTATAAACCCAACTTAGCTACTGTTGCCCAATGTTTGCTCGCTTAGTGTTCTTTCTGGGGAACTCGTGGCTTTCGTTTGATTTCCGCACAACTCATGGTTTTCATTTGATTCTAAAAGAACGTCTGAACAAACAGCACACCATTGAATTCGGATTCAACTGTCTTACACTGCTTCCACCATCCTGGTGCCTTCTGCGCCTCATGATGAGTCCAGGTCTCAAACTAAGACTATTAAATCAGAAAAGGCAGAGAATCTGGTCAGCAGATCTAATACTGTTAACTAATTTGTCTTACTTAGACAGCTGGAGTTTAGTAATATTTATGTAAGCGAGAACATTCTTTTGCTCAAAGCTTGGTGATAAATGCAAAGTCCAGGTCTACATGCATGTTGTGTATAGAACATAGACAGGCGTGCTTCCCAGTTTAGAATCCTCCACTTTCTAGGTTTGTAACCTTGGACTTAATTTTCCTGAACCTCAGTTGGCTCATTGGTGATATGTGGATATTAATACCTTCTCTACAAGTTTTTTTCTTTTTTTTGTAAGAATTAAATGAGTTTATGTATGTATATGGTACCTGGCACACAAACAATACTTTGATTACTAGTATGAACACTGTGTTTTTTTTCCATGTTTGTCTTTTCAAACTTATATACTAGGTATTTCCCTTAATCTAAATTTTTATATAAGACTTATATAGGTTATGTATAAGCTATATAGCTTTTATATAAGCTTATATAGCTAATCACTTTATAATTTTTTTGATCTACTAACTCAACAAATATTGAGATGCAAAATGATCAAGACTGTGTGCTGATATTGTGGGAAATACCAGTTTGGAAGTTAATGCAATTACCAAACTTGAAACTAATCCTGAAGCAATTTAGTGGCATTAGTAATAAAGAAGGAAGAGAAATAATTAATCCACTTATGAAGGAATAATTATATTATTTGGAAATGAGTTGGATGTTAGAATGGACTTAGAAAGTGGTGGTACAATTAATGGAATTAAGAAAGCTAGAGAGAAACACTGATTTCCTATGCCTTGATAATGATTTTGTACTTGGAGGTGATATGATAGATGGACATGTAGATAAAACTAGTGATAGGAAATATAGCACTAGAATGTTAGAGTTTGTAATTAGAAAGATCTATTGGGAAGTGCAATAGGAATATGAAGAAGGAACAGGAGATCAGTGCTGAAAAGAGAAATCAAGGTAGACAATGTCATTTGATTTGGCAATTTTCATATAAGGGCTTTGTAAACTTTTGAAGGAAGTATTCCAAAGATGTAGAGGTAGAGAATTGTATTAGTTAAGGTCTTGGCAATAAACAGTACACTCAAAGTGGGTGATTTGAGGAAAGCTTAACAAAGGAGTTATATACAAAGACGAGGGTATGGTTTAAAGAAATCAACAAGGGATGAGGTAGTACTAGCAGCAAGTGGGGAGATGTTACCATCCCTGGGCCTGAAGGGACAAGGAATGGGAGAGGTCACTGGAACCAGGAGAGGGTGGCTATGTGGAGAAAGCCACCTGGCAACCCCTGTGGCCTTTGATAGAGGGTATATCTTACCCATACTCCTCATTCTCCTACTTCCCATCAGTCTCCTGTCAGTGCCTCCCATTGGCCACATCCAACAAAAAATTAAAGACCTAAAAGAGTCCATTGATGTGATCCATACAAGTGATTTTCCTAGGACACAGAGCAGGGTGGAGGATGGATATGGATCTGGAGAAGTAAGCAGGCAATATTCAGGAAAAGGGTAGAAAACAAATGGCTAGTGAGGAAAGGAGGGTTATAAGAAAATGGGAGAATCAACTCACTCATTTGAGAAATCCATTTTTGTAGGAGTAAATTTCTGTATCTTAAAAAAGTTAATAATTATCTCTACCAACCCCCTGCTTTGCAAGATTACTGTAAAGCCTAAACAGGAGAGACATGAAGATTTTATCCTTCATGTGGCAGTTTTTTTCTTTATTGTTGTTAGTCTACCCTGGCATTCTGCATGCAATTACTACTGCTTTGTCTGCTATCCTTATTAAGGAGAACTTAAGCCCCAGTTGCAAATGGTATTATTAATACCTAAAAACAAAAAGTTTAACTTTGAGGTGTGTTTTTTTTAATACATAAAAGAACTGTTTTGTCTTAGCATCTGTTCAGTGTGTGGAACACGAAGAAATTTCTTTTGATTGTTCATATGTGTTAATTTGGCAGATTTATTTATAGTGAATATAAGAAGAAATTGTGTCACTAGTAATTGGCATTAAATGGGCTTATTTCTCACATTGAGAAGTGATCAAAAGTCTTTGCTCACTTTGGGGAAATGTGTTAGCTCATTACAAAGATTTTATTAATGCTCTTCTAGAAGTGGATTGATAAGCAGATTCTATCAGCCCAAAGGTGTTAAAGTACTTCTCAAGCTGTACATCCACAGTATGTTTTATAGTTCAAATAATATCCGAAGTTCGATCATGTCACATAAAGTCCAAAGGTGCCAGTATCTCAGGGACATTTAGTTACCAGTAACAGATCACCTGAAACTGGATTAAGCAGAAATCGAAATCTATTTAATATCTATATAAATGTATGCTTGTTACTTTTGTGAGATAACCGTATGGTTATCCCACGGAAATAATCTCCAGGAGTCCTGGCTGAGATTCACAAGATGAGAACAGGAGTTGGGAAACCGTTGGGTACCCTGGCTGCCATTCTCTCTCTCTCTCTCTCTGAGGTCGCATGGGTTTCTTTTCACTGTCGATCTTTGTTCATCTGCTTCGTTCTTCTTTTTATAAACTATATTTTTCAGTTTTACTTCTCTTTGGTCTAAATATGGTCTCTGCAGCCCCTACTTTATGTGTCTTTGGCTTAGAAATATACCACCTGCAGCTCCCGTCTCCCAGGTCTCAGGGATGAGAAAGGGAGGATATGAACAAGACATCAGTTTCTTCAGCACGGCCACTGGATTGGCATGCTCTCGTCTAACCAGCTGTGCTCAGGCAGTTATTTCTCAGACAGTTAGGGCATGTGAGAAGACAAGTGACCCTTTAATAAGGCAAAGAAAATATATACTGTTATAATATTTCTGTGTACCTCTTTTCAGAGAAGCTGAGTGATTTTTTTTTAATTTCACATGAATTTTGAACGTTTGCAAATAATAATACACTCAAGTTCAGTTAATCTAGTTTCATGTCTGTCAACATTAGTTTCGTGTCTCTCAAATTATATTAAAATTTAACATCTTAGACAAATTCTCAACTCTGTAGTGGGTTCACATCGCAGTAAAGGAATAAAAAGCCTTTTAAAGTAAAATATTCATTACTTTATCAGAATTCTAGTTAAGAATTAAATTTGTGTTCATTTTGTCTGTTTCATTCCTCACAGGAGATGCATTAACTATGTGTATCCCACCATGCATATCAATGGCCTGTAAATATCTGTTAAAAACTTTAGAATCAAATGAAATTATACTTTTATTACAGATAAAGTTATTTTCAATATTAATTCTCTCAGTGCTGACATTTACCTTTTTTTTCCCCAAATTTCTGGGGAAAGGAGAATGTGTGGTTTTTGGCTAGAGAATATTTTAATAGTCTCTAATGTTTGTTCAGTATACAGCATAATATGTTGAAAACAGTATTCTTTATCACCAGAATTTACTAATTTGTTGTCCTTGTGAGCCATTCATTTGCCAACCATTTTCAAACACCCACTTGTACAAGGCATTGGACTTAGTACTATGGGGTATGTAAGAAGTTGGAATTTAATCTATTCTTAAGGGACTTAATATCTAATAATAGTCTTATCTGACACAGTCTACTTGAGTATCTGTTACACAAATTGGAAAGTGGTATATATAAGAGAAGTACAGGTAGACTGCTATTCGGAGGGGAGAACAATTACTTCCATTGACGGTGGCGTACTCGGGGAGAGATTGGAGAAATTTCATTGAGAAAGTACAATTTCAGTTAGTAGTGTCCAGGAATTAGATTTTTAAAAATAGGAAAAATACAAAGAATGTATTTTAAGTAATGACTCAATCAGGAAAGCAAAGGAGTTTGTTAGTCAGAAGTTATGATTAGTCAGTAAGTTGGTACAGAAAAGGGGAATAATGAAAATCTGAAAAGATAAGTTGGAGCAAGACCCTGGCAATCTCAATTGGAGAGTTTAGATTTTGTTCTCATAATACTTGGAGAGCCATTGGAACCCTTTGATTAGGTAGGTGACGAACAGAATCCTGCCTCAGGAAGACAGATAGTTCCTACGAAACTACCTTCTCTTAGGAAACCAATTACAGAAATATAGATTCAACCTATGTGTGTAATAGCTGGTATAATCATTTAGCAGTATTGAACAAAAGCAGCTTTTTAAGATTTTTGTAAAGAGAGATGGTATCAAGATGATGTTTCTTACCTTCAAGCTGAAAAGGTGACAGTATGCCTGTTCACCTGTTCCCTAGGTTAGCCTCTGTCTACCAGGACACAGACCTGGTTCAGGTCCCTATCTTTTGTCCCTCTATTGTTGATTTATTAATGCCTGTTTTTTTTTTTTCATTGTTTGCTTTCACTTTCAAAGTGTTTTGATTTGAGCAAAAAAATACATTGTCATTCTAGCTGAAGGAATACAGACGCTGTTTTCAACTCTCAGGTTACTTGACATCACGTTTAGTTTGAGACATACACATGTTCGCAGTTAAAGTAGAATTATAACGTGAAGCAATAAATCCCTAAGTTCAGAAATGTCACAGAACGGTTCGTGATTAATCACCAAATGAGTATGTGGAGCAATGATAGCTTTAAGCTTAGGCGAAAGATGAATGCAGCCGCATCGCTAGCTGGTTGAGACTGCGGTGTTTGCACTGATTAGAATTTTGAAAGATTCTCCTCAACCCTTCCCCTTATGGTCTACTTGCTGGTTTCCAGAATTATTTTGGCATGTTTGAATCATAATTTTATGTGCTACACATTTCAGGGCAAATGCCATTGTGTTTTTTTATCATTTTATCTAATTATCCTCTTAGGAAAAATCATTATTACTACTCAAATAGAAATAAAGATACATACCTCAGGTTGTTAACTCTAGATAGAAGAAAAAAGGAGAATATGTTTTGTCTTTAAAACTGCCAGACGTCTGTTGTTGTCACCCTTCTAAATAGATATCTCAAGCCAGTCCTGACTCTTTAATTACCACAGTTGAAGTGTAACATGTTAAATGTAGCATTTTTCTTATTTGAGGCGGTTTGTGTACTTTAGTGAAAATAGTCTCTTTAATGCTGAATGGTAAGCGTATTTGATGACGTCCTCTATCATATCCTTGTGGAAAGTGTGATAGAGGAAATTAGGGGAGAACTGGGTCTAAAAAAGACTTGATCAGGAAAGTTGATCTAACACTCCCAAATTTCTGCAGCAAGTATGTATGTTAGTGATTCCAAATAATATGTATTAAGAATTAAAGTTGTATCTCTTTAAAGTATGAAGAATAAATTAATGCTGATGTATATAAAGTAAATCCGTCAAATATATTTTTTAGGTTGAAAATACAATTTATGGACAGGAGCACATATATACATATAGGTATTAATTTAAAAGTTCTTAAAAGAAGAACTTGTGAGTGTCAGTCGCATTTATTTGATTAGTTCAACTTGAATGACCATTCAGACAATTATGTGTATAATACCACACCTTATCTTTTGGTTTGTTTCTTTGCTTTTTTTAGAGCTTGATTTTTATATATAAAGAATATTTTAAATGTTGTGAAGGCTTAATTTTTTGCCCGAGTCAAGAATTGTCCATGTGAGTCATAACTATCAAAACCAACAGGACAAAAAACAGTGTTGTCTTGGAGATCTTCCAGCTCATGGACTATATTCTGTACTTCAGTTGGCCCATTTTTTTTTTCAGTGCTTCCAGTATTGATTTTGTAGATAATGTGCTCAGGTTTTCCATCAGTAGAGTGAATTACTGTCATTTCCCATTTATGTAACTTATAGAATAGTAGAGGTTAGAGTAATAAATCCAAACTTATGAGAAACCTCCTTTAAATAATTGGAGTTCCGTGTAGTTCTCTGGGATCACAATAAAATAAAATTACAGTAGCTCGAAAATATCACCCTTCTTCACTGTGAAACTGAATTAGAGCAGCAGTACAAATCCTGCCATATGACCCATAAAAAAACCAGGGGATGGGGATTGAGCTGTACTCATAAAATAGTTACTCCTGCCCTCTGCAAACAAATCTATCACTTACTTTGGAAGGCTTCACATTTTGCACATCTGTACCTTGAACCACCTCAGAATATACGGAGGAGAAAGTTAGGTTGACCACTTTTTAGAGACCCCTGATTGTATTCCATGAATGATAAAGAAAAACATTAAGGGTGTTGATAAAGTTAAATGCAAGAGGAAAATAAGGACGTTAATTTTTTTTTTTTTTTTTGGAATCAATTTAAAGATCTATAATGACTCAAACAGATAGTTGATTTCCCATCCAGTAATCATTTTTCCCTTTCTTCCTTGCTTTGTAACAGGGGTCAGCAAACGTTTTCTTAAAAGTCCAGATAGTAAATATTTTAGGTTCTGTGGACCAAGAGACAAAATCGAGGATTTTACGTAGGTACTTATATAGCCATTTAAATGTAATCAAAAACTGTAAAAGCCATTCTTAGCTTGCAGGCTGTACAAGAACAGTCAGGTGGTTGGAACTGACCCACAGATCGTGGCTTGCCAGCTCCTTCTATAGGACTCTGTTTTGTTCAGGTGTGGAAGTTCAAGGGAGGAGGGTCTGAAACAGCTCTGGTCGCCTCATTCTCTTTTGCTAGTGACTGATGGAGGCATAGATTCAGGAAACATTTCGGGTCCCAGCCATCAGGAGAAGTCCCCTGGGAAACACTTTCTTCTCTTTTAAAGTAGACGTACGAAACTCCTTTTTGGCCTTGGACGGGATTATATGGAGTTGATGCATGAAGCTGCCACAGTCAGCTTTTGACCTTAGAGGGAAGCCTGGGTCCTAAGATTGGGGCATCTGAGAAATTTATGACATTGGCCTCTAGTGGGGAATAATCCTTCCTCACAAAACCCCTTATAGAATGTCTAATATTTTCCCTGCTATCCATTGTTTTCTTTCCAAGTGGGTTGTGCAGAGTATCACCAAGCTGTTCTAGTTTTGTTATTCTGCTTATTTCCATGGAATGAATGCTTCTATTACAATACTCACTGATACTTTTCTATGACTTCTTGTAGTACTTCAGCTTTATTGTCTGATAAAGCAGTCCACAGATGTTCTTTCATGTTTGTGATACTGTTTAGAGTTTGAGGGAAGAATTACACTTTCATAATAAAAATATATACATTTACTAAAGCAAAGAATTTTGTGTTACATTGGTCTGTCTTGTGCTTTATCTAAGAAAGTTTGGCTTTCTGAAATACTAGAATATGATACTACCTGTAGGAATGAGTAAAAGCTTATATATGTAGGGATGAGGACATAAAGCTTCAGTCTGTGATCAAGTTTTTATCTTTCTAGGCTTGTCAATCAGTCCTCATCAAATAGTTGGAGTTTTTTTCAGCTAAACATAAAAGTTTCTTTTATAAATTAATTCTAATAGCCATTTATGTATTATTCCTATTTTTATTCCTTCAGCAGACATTTATGAAGCTCCAGCTATGTCCTAGACATTGTCTTTTCTTGGGGGGGAGTAGAAGGAAGAGTTACATTTAAGATTCAGTCATGGTCATTGCTTTTAAATAGCTTACGATTTACAAATAGCGTCTAGCACAGAGCGTAATAACGTGAGCACTTAGTAAATGTTAGTTGCATCCCTTCCTCGTGAGACTTCTTAGGTGGCAAACAACTTAGTTCTAATTTTGACAGGTACATACCAGAGGGAAAGAATGGGAAGCAGAGAGAGTAGCACAGCCAAGAAATGAGAATGCAGAGTGTACAGCAGAATTGCACTCAGGACCACCTCTTCCAAAACAGAGACGGGGAGAGGAACAAGAAATATTAATTTACATAATCTTAGGGAGGGGTGATTTTTACTCAGTAGTATTTAGTCCCTGAGTGTGTGCCGAGAATGAATGAGAGAAGGAGGAAGTGAATCTGCTGTTTTCTAAATTGCACTCAGTTCCATCATGCATATTTATAGAGAGAACCTCTTCTTACACATAGCGTGTTTTTATTGTTTAAAGATACTGTATATACGTTATGTGCTGTTCAGTTGATCTGCTCAGACACTAGGGGTAAAACTGGCTGATATTGGATTTACTGAGAAACTTTACATCTGCCTCTACTGTTGCATTGCTAAAGTGTTTTCAAGGATAATCTTGACCTTAGAAACTAACACCTTCATAAAATGGGGCTCCAGTGTAATCTAATAAAGCTGGAGCATAGCAGGCCTATTAGATTGTGATGAAAAAATATAGTAGAAATTAAGGTGGTGCAAAAGTAAATTATGGATGGTCTTGAATGACATGCTGAGGGACTCAGGTTTATTTGAAGGCTTTGAAAAGTCACTAAGTTTGCGCCGAGGAATAACTTGGTAAGATCTATATTTTAGAGTAGTAATTCTCAAACCATATTCCCATGATTTAACGGGTCAGGATTTCCGTCACTATAATTGAATAACATAGTGGATTTCTTACCCAATTTTCAGAAAAATGTTAATAATTAGAATGTTCTCAATTGTAGGTTTTTCTCTTATGGTGAAGAAGTAAGAAAGAAATATTCATAGAAGAATTCAAGAAGTTTAGTTTGGCAGCTTGTGTTTTCCATCAATACATGCTAATGACTGTGCTTTTATGTTGTCTGTGTATAAAAAACCATTTTTCTGATAGCAAATGTGTTATAATTAAATATGTAGGTATTTCATGGTGACTTTTGTGAGACACCATTGAGAGTTTAGATGAACCCTTGCCTGAGCCTTGCTCATTGTGAAGAAAGACTGGAGATGGGGAGATGTTTGTCTTAAATGCTTTCTTTTCTTGAGCTTGTATCTGTAGGTGTGCACAAATGTTTTGAATAACCAGCCAGCATATATTTGAAAATTTTCTATGTATCGTTAATAGGAGCTTCCTAGAGGACCCAGAAAACCTATAGAATGCAGTCCATATTCTCAATAACCTTAGTTTTACTTGGTAAACAAAAACTACCCCAATGTCATAATTTCTAAGAAAGTGCTAAAGTGACACAGGTATTCAGGAAAGAAGGAAGCATTGAGACTTTTGGTAATCAAGGGAGACTTGTAAAAGGTGAGACTTGCACTGTATCTCATAATCCAGAGGGGCAGAAAGAAGGGCTTCTCTGAAAGAAGCAGCGTGTACAGTGAACATGGACTTTGATCTGAGTGCAGTAGAGATATTTACTGGGCATCTTGGAAAACAGGTTAGGACCAGTAAGATTTGATCAAATTATGAACGTGATCCCAAAGTTTAACATTGTCTTTGTCTTAAAACTAGCTAAATTATTCTTCTTCCTCCATAACTCTTCAAAGTTTTCAAAATGGAACATTTGAGTCT
The DNA here is from genome assembly GCF_041296265.1 of Equus caballus. Taxonomy (NCBI): domain Eukaryota; kingdom Metazoa; phylum Chordata; class Mammalia; order Perissodactyla; family Equidae; genus Equus; species Equus caballus. The sequence continues at coordinate 32,662,576 of NC_091710.1, read as the reverse complement.
TTGAATCATTTTTTTGGTGAAATGTGTTGTTAATTCACTTAGGACATATTATCATAATTATTTACTAAAATTAGAAAGGAAACATAATTAGCTACTTTGACTATCTTTGCTTACGTATCCTGTTGTCTTTATAGTCTGAGAATGAGTTTGGTAAAACCCATTCATCCAAAAGTATTTAATGTGCGTCTTCGATGTGGCAGGCAGTGGATATCAGACAAGAGCCCAGCCCTCAGAAGCCTTACGTTCTAGTTGTCATGGGAGTGGCAGGGAGTGGAGGATGGACAGAAGGATGGTCATTCAGGGAAGGCTTAGGTATGTGTAATTTTCAATAAGGTAGTCAGAGAAAGGTAACTAAGTAGGTGATAGTTCTTCAGAACCAGGAAGCAGAATTTAATAATGAAGTCTTTGGCATTTTTCAAAAAGCTTTGACAATTGATTTTTTTCATAAGAATATGTTTGCTAGGGTGTAAAAGGGAACAAAAATAGATGGTCAATTCCCTGTGCCCACCTAATGATTTTTCAGATGAACGCGCTGGACACTCTTGGTCAGACTGCTTTGCACAGAGCTGCCCTAGCAGGTCACCTGCAGACCTGCCGCCTCCTGCTGAGTTACGGCTCAGACCCCTCCATCATCTCCTTACAAGGCTTTACAGCAGCGCAGATGGGAAACGAAGCAGTGCAGCAGATTCTGAGCGGTGAGTTAAAAGAGATGAATACTGCATTCTAGTCCGTCTCTTCCGTGTCCACCGATATACACAGACAAACTTTATGCCACTTGTTTTAAGTAACTCTTTGGAATGTTGTTTGCCTGAATATTTTCTTGCCTTTCCTTGCTTGCAGTTTAGCCTGTAGCCCTGTTCATCAGCCTTTTTTTGGTGGGATGACGTAGGTGTCATAGTAAGAAGGAGGCAAATACTCTCTTTAAAATTTTTTAGTTTTAAATTGAAAACTTGACTCATGGGTCTTAGGATCAAAGGTTACTTAAAAGTCTGTTAAGCAGTGTGGAATTATGGTAGCTCTACAATCTATCAAATAGAGAAAATTACAAATATTCATATGGTAATGATCCTTAATTAATTATTCTTACCTGTGTTATATTCTGACCTGGTTTTTGTAATTCTTAACTTCATTGCACTATTATGAAATTATCTTGTCTTTGCCTGGTTTCAATATAATTATAAAACCTTGCTGAGTGTTACAGTGCCCAGTGCCCACCTAATACAGTGTTAGATACTTTAACTGTTTAGTTTATTGAGGGAGGCCAAACGTGAAACAGATATGACAATAGACAGTGGTTTCTGAAGCCCAAAATTTAGAGGAAATAACATAGTCTACCTACTTAAAAATGATGAACTAGATACAAAAGAAATTTAATATAACTGGCTCTTCTTTCTCATTCCTTTAATTTTGTCTCTGGATTATATCTTCTATAGAACGACATAAACCAGAAGAGTAAAACGGAGAAGGCTACAGACTAGGAATCAGAAGTTCTAGTTCTTTTTCCTACCTGTAGTCCAATAGTTCTTTACTCCATCAGGCACAGGGCCCACTTTTAACGATGAATATTTTACAACATCCCCTTTACCGTCCAGAAATGAAATTCATAGATAATATGACGTAACTATACAGATAACTTCCAAAAAAATCTGTATTGAATTACCTAACTGTAATATAAAGGGAAAATGACAGTAAGTTACAATAAAATAATTTATTATTATTATAATGGTAATAGCTTGGGCATGTCTACACTAGGAAACAAAAATTGACCACATAAATTTCTGAAGGGCCCCCAGAGTACAGCCCAATAACATTACACTGAAATAGGGGACGTTACTCAACTTACAGAGCTCATGACAGGTGTTGTTAGAGCTGAATCAGAGCTAACCAGCCTCATAAGAGTAACTGTGCTACATTGTGAAAGCTATTGGTGAGGATTTATTTTCCTCATGCTACTTCATTCTTAGATAGTGATCTTAGATGGTGATCTTTAGACAGCTGAAGACAGACCTGTCTAGGGCATCTTCACTATCAAAATGAGTAAGATTCTGTCTCAAGGAATGAAATTTCCTACTATAGGATTTCAAGCTTGACCTATGAAAAACATGGCTTCATTTAACTGCTTGTTTCAGAGCAATAGTACATTTGCTTAAAGAAGATAATCACTCTGACTAGGAAATATTTCTGCCTTCTTAGTAAATTCTAATAATTCCTGAAAAGTGTGATTTTTGTTAAAACATTCTTAATTTTTGTCTTATACTTTTTAGTAAGAACCATTTAGTACTGAATTTTAAGTTAGTTTCTGTAAACTGTAATGATAAATCAGGCAAACATACATCTATTACATCAAAATTTGTAATAATACTGTGCATGATTTTTAGAAGTAATTGACAAAATGGGGAGGAAAGGATTGAATAAATTAAGCAGATTAGACCTATTAATGCTTTTAAAATTGTCTTCTAAATAAATACAGTTACAATATGTGACTCCTGGTAAAAGATAAAATTAAATGTTGAATCACAAATGAAATATTTTTCTCCAATTGTTTTGATACTTCTTAAAAATTGATATGTAAGATAAAGCATTATGTAGATAATTAAATGCTTAATTTGGTACATGCCAGAACTTTTTAGTTTAATTCTTCATGTTTTTTATTGATCTGGATAGATAATACAAATAACAGAATTATATGGTAAAGTCTTGCCCTTCAAAAGGTTTTTTAAAATGGGAATTGTTTCTTGTTTAGAAGAGAATGTAATTGTTTTTTCTTTTTTGCTGAGGAAGATTTGCCCTCAGCTAACATCTGTTGCCAGTCTTCCTCTTTTTGTATGTGAGCTGCTGCCACAGCATGGCCACTGACAGACAAGTGGTGTAGGTCCACACCTGGAACCAATCCCAGGCCGCCAAAGTGGAGTGTGCCAAACTTAACCACTTGGCCACCAGGACTGGCCCTAGGATATAATTTTTTAAACTAATATTTCCATGAGAAACTTGTGTGTCTGTAGTCTGTGAACCATGTGCTAGCTCAGCTTTGCAATTATACCTACATTTGCTAATCCAATTCCAGTTTTATATGTGTAATGACTCCTGAAAGAAAGATAAGTCATAGAGGCTATATAGTAAGTTTCTGGTGGCTCTGTCCTGGGTAACATTGTATAGATTCATTTAAATACACCTGTTAATACCGGATTTGCGATCCATTTTTAGAAACCTGCACTTTCAAAATTAATGTCAGAGTAAAGAAAATAAGATAAGTAGCTTTTTATAAACTAGCATTTTAAAACCTTTTTTCAGAAGATTTGACTTTTTTGTGTAGACCTGCTTTCTCTGTGCCTGCTCTGTCCAATGTGATAGCCACCAGCTACATGTAGCTAAATTTAAATTAATTAAAATTAAATAAACTTGAAAAATCTGTTCCTCAGTTGTACTAGCCACATTTCAAGTACTCAGTAGCCACACATGGCTAGTGATTACTGTATTAGCATAGATAAAGAATATGTCCAGCATCACAGACAGTTCTTTTGAATAGCACTTTTAGGCTAGATCTTGACCCGAATTCTTCTGATTGTATATTCCAGTATAGTTAGTTGCATTACTGTTACCTAATCATTTACAGAGGTGAGGATTAGGGGGTTTATGATAGCTAAATTAAACATTGAAATAAGCCTCTAAGACCTATTGCCAGTCCGGTAGTCTGATACTAACTAAATGGTCAGTCTACAGGAGATTTTTTTAAAAATAGCAAATAGCCTTCCAGCCTTTGAAACTTTACGTTTCTTTCCTTTTTTTTTTTTTTTTCAAATTCTAGTGGGCCAGAATAGAGTTGGAGAAAAAATTAGAAGTTCATCTCCAGCCTTTGACCTTAGTGAGATCTTTAATTTCATACTCTGCAAAAGCCAGTGTGCTTATAATGGATTTTACTAATATAGTTCTTTGCATATCAGCTACTCTTCTTTTGCCTATATTCCATTTTTAAATTCATTTTTATATCACTTCTTTAAATTGTGCATCTCTTTGTACAAAGTTCCTGGGCTGTGTATATATTCTTTCAGCTAATACTTTGTTCACATTGTTTGTAAAAATGAATCTGTTCTAAGCCTGTTCAGAATTTATAATGGATGCAGAGCTCTATAATTTGAATAGTAATTAATCAATATCTTTAAATAACTTCTTTACTTTCTACTCTTTGACTAGGACTAAGAATTTCTCATAGTTCTCAGAAGCATTCTTGTATTTGCATAAAAATTTTTGCTTGGTTATAAAATTATACCCCTTGCAAGTTAGTCTACACCAAAAAAGATGTGCCAATTTCAGACAGTTCTTAAAATTAAGAAATTCAGCCATGTTAAGTATCCCTCAGATGCTAGAATCTGAAAATATCTAAAGTTCTAACTCTATATACAAAAACAATTGTCATTTAATTTTGTTGAAATGATAACTAAGACTATTACTTATAGATATCCAAAGGATGTCCCGGTGAGTTTTACCAACTGCCAGAATGACTATCATAGAGACAGAATGTACACACAGACTTTCTCACCTATAATGCCGCAATGTCATGTGCAATTAGAATGGAGGCAAATGAGACATGAGAGAACAGAATAAGGGCAGCTGAAGAAAGAACTATGATTTGCAATACACACTGACCCCAATATTATAAAATAGCCTGGAAGTCAATTCAGCAAATACTTTCTGCATGTTCTCTATGTGAAAAGATGAACAGGGCCTGGTTCCTTTTCTCAACAATTCCACAAACTAATGAATGTAATAAGCTCCTTTTTAAAGAAAAATAATTGTTGACATTTCAGAAATGTGTACTTCATTATATGAGATAACTCTTTTTTCCCTCCATTTAATCTTAGCATTTTATCTGCTAAGTGTTATTGTGACTAAATAAGTACAGTATGTTCCATTGAAGAGTTTTCATGACTTAATTTGTAAAAGCCACTCTCCTGAATGAAGCACTTTGGATAGAAAGAGCCAAAATGTTTCTTTTGAAATCTAAAACTCGTTTATAGCATCACTTGATCTTCCCCTTTGGTATCTCTGATTATAAGATAATGCAATCGTAAATCCGAAAGAGAATTTAAGGGCAGCCAACACTCACTTTATAGGTACAAAAGCTAAACTAAGTGATATGTCCGTAGTCACAGTTAGTGGAGCCCAGTATAAATCCAGGTCCCCTGGACTCGGGTCCCTTGGTGTTATGTGAGTGTGCACACATGTGCAGTATAAAAGCCATATTTAATGTCCATGGACAAACTTTGAGTGATAGATTATGCACTGTTTTCCTTAAAAACCCTTTTATTTGGGCCAATATGTAATGAATTTTTGCTTTGTTTATATTGGATTAATCAAAATACCTCATTTGTTAGTCTCATACTTCTAGATGTTGACGGCTTGATTTAATTATATTCTATTTAGCATTTGTATCACATCTCCCAATTATATAGACATTTTAAATTACATTTCCCTGAAGCCATTCAATAAATGTGAGTTAAACAAATTTCTGTATTTAATAGGCCTGTTTTGTACACTGATTATATTTTGTAAGATCACTGATTTCAGGAGTAGTATTTCTGTTTCATAGTGAGGAAATGGAGACCAAAAAGAAAGGCTAAACGTTAAGTACTGAAAGATGAGTGGCTTCCCTAGGTTTGCATAATAAAATCTATGGCAAGGCTTTGCAACAGCACTTTGCAAGGCCAGTGTATCATAAAGGTGTTCTTGATCTCATGGTTCTGTGTTTCTTCATTTCCCTTTGCCAAGTTTTGACCAGAAAATTAGAAGGATAGAGTAGTAGGGATGGAGAAAGATTTGTATGTCTTTGGATTTATTTAAATTTGGCTTAGGATGAGATGGATATAGATTGAAGTAAGAGACTACTTATTTCTTATCTGAAAAAGATTTGGAAAAAACCTTATATTAGATCTCAGAAATTTCTGACCCCTTGATCTCACTCTTTCCATTCACCAAATAATTTTCCCTCCTTAACTATTCCTTAGAAACTAACGGTACTCTTTCTTTTATGCAGAAAGTACACCTATACGCACTTCTGATGTTGACTATCGACTCTTAGAGGCATCGAAAGCTGGAGACTTAGAAACTGTGAAGGTAGGTTAGTGCTTTCAGCGTCCTGGGTAGCACTGTTGAAGCTTTGCTAACCAATTCATTTTAAGCTTGTAAGTGAAACTACTCAAATCCAAACAATAAAAGGGATGAGCAGAGTAGATCCACAAATGAGAGATCTTTAACCACGAAGAGTTTCCTAGCACTTGCTTTATATCCATTAAACCACTGTTTTGTCACTTATCTTCTCGTTACATGAAAGCTCTTTTATTTCCACTTACATTAATTAAGGTGTTATTTTTGTCCACATTCATAAATTTTTAAGCTGGTTCAAGCCCAGGTAATAGTGCAATAAAGTTTGAAAAAGTATTTCTTGAACTTTCTCACATTTGCTCCGGGAAAGCATCCTTATCATTCTTCAACCATTTGGGATTATTTATATGCAGAAGATGGATTTTCTTTTCTCCTTAATTCTGCTTGCCAAGAAAATTGTATCAACCTTTGTATGTGTTATAGAAACAATGGTTATAGATTTAAACTTTTTCAAATGTAAAATTATATTCTAGGGTCTGGCCCAGTGGCATAGTGGTTACGTTCATGCGCTCTGCTTTGGCAGCCTGGGGTTCACAGCTTCAGATCCTGAGCGTGGACCTACACGCCACTCATCAAGCCATGCTGTGGCAGCATCCCACATACAAAATAGAGAAAGATTGGGACAGATGTTAGCTCAGGGTGAATCTTCCTAAAGTGAAAAAAAAAGAGGAAGATTGGCAACAGATGTTAGCTTGTGGCCAATCTTCCTCACCAAAAAAAAAAAATATATATATATATATTCCAATATGGAATATGCTTTTTAAAAACACACACATTTCCCATCTATAATCATTCATGCAGGGATGAAGATAGCAGAAAGGGGTATGTTTTTTGTTTTCGTTTGAGGGTGGTCTTGTGATTTTGTTTATATTTCTTGTTTTTTAAAGGAAGACTAATTGCAAAATTGGTATTGACAGTCATACAGCGTTATTTTTTACAAACTAAACTTTGTCGCTTCTTATTAAGTGAACTTTATTTTTGTGATTTTTAGCACTTTTATCACTCTTGATGTATACTGGTTGAAAATGACAGTGAAAACTTTCTAAGTTCTGTTGCCCAGAAATTTTATTGTTGTTTCAATATGTGGCCACTTCCAACTTCTCTTCCATCTTACAACATCATCTAAATTATTTAAAGAAAAATAGTAAATTTCAGTTCCAGTAGCCACCGGGGAGAAATTCTCTTCAATCAAAAGTTATATATTTTTTCTTAAAAATACTTTTATCACTTGAAATGTATCCTAATAAAAGAAAATCTTTAAGTATAAAAGTGATTAGGACTCCTTTTCTGTATCATAGCATTATAACTCAGCTATGTGCCCATCATAATTAAATTAATAGTTTATTTTTTTAATGTATAGTTTTTACATACTACACATTAGTTCCACTTGTTTTGTGTATAATAGGCAAATATGCTACAGCTTTTAGGTTTCCTAAACAATCCATTCACAGTACAAGCCAAATCTATTTTTGTGAATGGAATGAAAGTGGCAGAAGAAAACAAAGCACAAATTAAGTGAGAAGCCTGGTAAATTTCTTTTGCTATAGGCTTTAGAAAGTATTAGAAATTAAGGATTAGGAAAAAAGGCCGTTTGCTGAGTAAAGTATTTGAAATTATGAAAAGCAGGTACAAGGGATGTAAAATTGCTTTGGCATTCAAAAAGAAAGTGAAATAGAATAGAGAGTAAAGAATTTCCAAACATTTAATAAACAGAGTGGGCTTTTATTTTTGTAACCTGGCAAAATGAGTTGTGTTTCCTTCCCTGCCTCTTTTTGCCAGTATTCTCTGCAAAAAAAAAAAAAAAGTTACTGTAGAATACAAGGAGCAGAAGAAAAAGCAGCAGCAGCAGGAAGCAGCTTCAGCCATGTGAGGCACCACAGAAGGTGTTTACTGCCAATTTTTTTAGTTTATCTATTATTCATTTTTATTTAATTTTATTTTTTGATTCTATAATTAATGGGTTAAATGGCCACAGACTCGCTTTTGCTTAAAGGATAGGATGTTTGACCTGGCCAGATTACAACAGATCTTCAGATTTTAGAGTTTGGTGCTTTTCCACATAGAGTTGATAAGATTGTAGGCTCTCTCTTACTGCCCAGACTCCTTTCTGTCACGTATGAATTGTAACGCCTGAAAAGTCCTGTTTTTACCCTACAGTGTGAAAGCCCCAACTCAGTGTATCAGTAGAAACAGATGTCTTATAGGTTCTTGGTTTTTGTATAGTAATAGCTCATTACAGTGATGGAGCAGGAGCAAGACTGTCAAATACCTGGAAAGCCCTGCCTTCATGCCTTGTAGCCTAGAAAATGTCACCGTTTTCTCTGCTTTTTGACGTTTCTTCTTTTTATTACCTTTCTCCTCATCACTTCCCTGAATTGAGGTAATTAAGAAAGTAAGTAATGATGTAGCAAAGAGATCAAGAGACTAAAAATGAAGGAAACAGGGTGTGAGTCTTTATTTGGTCCCTTGCCAACTGTATGAAAAACGATGTCACTTAACCTCTCTGAGCCTTGGTTTATTTATCTGTAAAATGGAGATAATGTTCAACTTCACAGAGAATTATTCTCTCACTGAAAGAATCTGAAATCCTTTGAAATTGTAAATTATTGTGTAAATGTTGTCACTGTGATTCATCTATCAGTCTGATGATGCAATGCAGCCTGTCCATCCTTACTTTGCTTCCTACTGCTTTGTAAGTAGATGGAATGGAGCCTGTGCTGAAATGACAGCATTCAAAAGGAGGAAAGGAGACAGAGAAGAGATTTGGAGGGCGCAGCTGAAGGACATGGAAGTAAAGGCCAAAAACTGGAAAATGATTAGAATAAGTTTGATTCATAGAGTTAGGCAAACATCCCCCGAAGACCAAGTAAAGCATTGTTGACTTCATGGCTTTGCTTAGTGAATCAAAGGGCCAAGTGGGTAGTGCAAAGGGCCAAGTGGGTAGAATTAATATGATTTTTCCTCCTTTGCTTGCCAAAGGAGGAGACAAGAACTTTGGGTAATTCTGCAGTCAACCAGAGTTGGTCTTATTTGAGCACAGAATGGCTAAGTGCGTGTTGATACAAGCAGACACGTGACAGGTAGTCTTAGGGAGGACAGCCTTATAAAGATGGAAAAGGAAGGCATCATTTGCCTTGGGAATGCTTGCTTTATTATGAGTTTTTCTTTTTCATTAGGATTTTGGCTAGGAAACATTGAGAAAGATTAAATTGCTCTGTAAACAGTAAGAATATTTGTAGACACTGTAAGGCCAAGCATAGTGCTGATTTTTAAAACATCGCTCATTTTATCTAATCTTTACAAGTAAATATTCATTAGAAAATTACAATTTATCCAAGATGCCTGCAGTATTTTGGAGCAACATCTATGAATAAATATTAATGTTCTTTTTGTGTTTGTCTGTGTGTGTGTGCCATAAAGCAACTTTGCAGCCCTCAGAATGTGAATTGCAGAGACCTCGAGGGCCGGCATTCTACGCCCTTACACTTTGCAGCAGGCTATAATCGCGTGTCTGTCGTGGAGTACCTGCTCCACCATGGGGCCGATGTCCATGCCAAAGACAAAGGGTATGTGCTGGAATTTGGCTGCGATTCAGTCACTTAAGACTTAAAATTTTTTAAGTCTTAGATTTTCTTCCTATTAAAAAAGTAATGCAAGTTTTTTTAAAGTTTAAAGTGTAAATTAAAACATTATAGTAATGTACAGTATAGAAAGTTAAAATTCCCTATCACTCTACCTCCTAGAGATGATAACAGTAAAATATTACTGTAATCCTCCAGATTTTTTAAATGCATGTACCAGTGTATGGGCTGTGGTGGTGGTTTTTAATGTAGGCGGTGATACATACGGTCTACTTTGCAATATGCTTTTTCATCCAGTAGTATATCTTGAATGTCTTTCCATATCAGTATGTAATGGTTCATTTTGTCCTTTTATTGCTTGTATATAGTATTTTATTGCATTATATGAATGTGTCTATATAGTTTGTAATTTATTATTCATCCTTTTTTTTCTATTAAGAATGTATAATCTCATCCGAAAAGAATCCATCCATCCCAGTCAATCAGTATTAATAGAAACATAATTTTATTTTTACTAATTCAGATATTGTGTATTTTTATATTAGTTTATTAATTTATCTAGACAGATTTTAAAGCAGCCATGGAAGCTATTTAGAAATACAAGAAGGAAGTTTTAACTAAAATGAGCTTGCATATTCTGAGTTAATTTCATATCATCGGAAACTATAAATAAGCAAGCACCTTTCTATGCAATTACGTACGAGAGTGCTGTGGAATTAAACTGTACAACTTAGACTTCAGTTAACCATCATGGGTTTATCTTGTAAAAGGGACACATCAGACATGAATAATCAATAATAATATCACTAGCACTTTCAAAACACTGTAGTGCATTGGAGAGCAACCAACATTTGTTTCTGCTGCCCATTTTAGCACTTATTATTTTTGCTCTCAAAACGTTAAAAAAAAAAAAAAAAGCACTGATTTCTCTAAATAAAAATACACTTGATACCTTGTTTTTGCCATGTCTGAAGTGTAACTTTAAACTTATCCTTTTGGCGAAGCCTTTTTTGTGAGGATGTTTTTGTCCTTTTTGAATGCCAGCTGCCCTCTAATCAGGACTTAGAATCATCTCGGAACAGTTTGCTCAAAAGTTGACCCAGCCAGATTTTCTCATCTGATAGAGTTTATGGTTGACATCATTATTTTTCTCACTGAAATTTCTGTATCTCTTGGATTGTGAGTTTTCATTGCTTGACACCTAAATATTTAAACCCATGCACATAAACCACTTCTGAATTGTTAGGAGAAAAAAATGAAAACCAAAACAAAAGATAGAACTTGCTTAAATGAAAAAGTTAAATTGCACTCTATGTTTTATAAGTAAGCCTACAGCTTTCATTAGGAAAACCCAAATGGAAGAAAATCTGAGCGATAGTAAGATCAGATTATTGATTAGTTATTTCTGAAATCACTTTGTGCTCTTGTTCTTTATATTGCCAGGATGAAACCTAAATTAAAAGTATGGTAATGATGGGGCCAGCCTGGTGGCATAGCGGTTAAGTTTGCACGCTCTGCTTCTGCGGCCTGGGGTTCACCAGTTCGGATCCTGGGCCATGGACCTGTGCACTGCTTATCAAGCCATGCTGTGGCAGGCGTCCCACATATAAAGTGGAGGAAGATGGGCACAGATGTTAGCTCAGGGCCAATCTTCCTCAGTAAAAAGAGGAGGATTGGTGGCGGATGTTAGCTCAGGGCTAATCTTCCTCAAAAATAAATAAATAAATAAAAGTGTTGTGATGGAACCTTTTTCTGTGGATACGTCTGTATGTATTTTAAGTATAAAGATTGCTATAAGATTTGTATCTATCACCAAGAAACTAGGGAAACTCGTTATATTGAAAGGGACATTTTTAAAATTATGAATCCTTATAATGATCATTTTAACTCAAATATTTGTTATATATCTTTAAAATAATTTTCTTCTGTTTAGTGGCTTGGTACCCCTTCATAATGCTTGTTCATACGGACACTATGAGGTGGCTGAGCTTTTAGTAAGGCACGGGGCTTCTGTCAATGTGGCGGACTTGTGGAAATTTACCCCTCTACATGAAGCAGCAGCTAAAGGAAAATATGAAATCTGCAAGCTCCTTTTAAAAGTATGTAATTTTAAAAATTATGAAATATGAAGTATATTTATTCGTTGGTTAGTATGTGAAATTACGTCAAAGTAAATTATTTTCTTAAGTGCGGTAAGTGCTGTAGAGACTGCTTCCATTTTGATTTTAGGGGATGTTTCAGTGTGATCTCATGATACGTGAGAAGCTTTGAGTAGTGTCTGAAGTGCCTTTCTGGACTGATTTGATTAAGTTCAGTTCATCACAGTTCATCAAGGTAGGTTGTGCAGAGAGTTGAATTAGTTTGCATTGCTTATCTAATATAGCATTGATATCAGAAAGCATTTGTACAAGGAAAAGCAAGTTTTTTGATCAAGTTTGATTTTTTTCCTTACTGGCTATTTTATTACTGTTAACAAACTCATGCCTCATTATGAAACATTATTTAAATGCATATATCTTATAAGAATGTTATTTTAATATCAGATTTTTATTAAAATATAAAATAATCTCTAAACAAAGTTATTCATATAAATTTGGGGGATATACATGAAATAGTAGAAACTAGTAGTTATATGAAACTAAGTTAATATTTTTGTGTTCTTTTTAAATTAAAGTATGTGAAAAATGACCAGACATGTATTTATATAGTTTTCTCTCTTTTTTGTAACTAGAGAAAAACTGATCCTGGTTAAATATAAATAAAATTATTCTCTCACCACTTTTATGGTACCAAATATGTTCTTATGAGTCTTGAGAATAATACTGTATTTGATACTTGTTCTTATTATCACTGGTTGTTAAGAAATAACTTCCAGGTCACCATGAATTCATTGTCTAGCTTGGTTTATTGCAGATTTCTCCACTGGGCCAATAGTCTATGTCAGGCTCATAATAAAGATTCTTGACTTTTATTTACTTTATTTCATAGGTATAGGTGATTAAGCTTTAAAAATCAAATTAATTGTTAATACGTTTGTATGTAATTTCATGCTAGGTGTTACGACTTACAAGACTTACTAACCTTTCTTCTTACTGATTGCATTTAGAGTTAAGTGCTTTTTCCACCTGTGTGTCTTCCTCTTCCACACTTCTTTTTCATGATATACACTGAATATCTTTATGTAATTGAAAGCTGGTCAAATTAACATTCAGGCCATTCTTAAAAGGAAAAGACGTTCCCAAGACCACTTGGAGTTTGAGAAATTATATGATATGAGAAGTAAAAGGCACTCAGCACCTTCCCCAATTCACTGTCACTGCTGATCCTGAGGCTTGGGGTTTTGGTTGAGAAGTGGTTAGGAGCTGATTCAATATATTGCTAAGTAGGAAATTTGGAAAATAAAATAGAATTTTGCTCTGTTTTTCAAAATGCATATAGAATAGATAGCTTTCCTTGGATGAGTGAAGGTGAAGTTAAAAACAAATAAACCTTAAGAAAGATGCCACAAAAATGCAAACCCCATTTGGTTTTTTTGGTGTTTTTTTTTCTTTTTTGTAGCATGGAGCAGATCCAACTAAAAAGAACAGAGATGGAAATACACCTTTAGATTTGGTGAAAGAAGGAGACACAGATATTCAGGACTTGCTGAGAGGAGATGCTGCCTTGTTGGACGCTGCCAAGAAAGGCTGCCTGGCCAGAGTGCAGAAGCTCTGTACCCCAGAGAATATCAACTGCAGAGACACCCAGGGCAGAAACTCAACCCCTCTGCACCTGGCAGGTAGGGATCTCCAGCACTTCAAGTCTCGCTGTCCTTTCTTGGACACCTAATACAGCTTACCAGAAGGTGAAAGAAATGCTGAGCATGGAGGGAACTAGTCAGTAAAATGGTTTTGATGGACGTAATTTTATATAGTGTCTTATTGTAAAAGCTGTTAATTATATGATAATAGTATTCGCTTTTAAAGTGAAAAGTCTTAAAATTGTAACATTTTTCAGTTATTTTTATTTATATACATATATATTTTTTTCTTGTAAGCTGACATGTTTGCCTTGTTTCACTCTAATAGCAGGCTACAACAACCTGGAAGTAGCTGAATATCTTCTAGAGCATGGAGCCGATGTTAATGCCCAAGATAAAGGTGGTTTAATTCCTCTTCACAATGCAGCATCTTATGGGGTGAGCATGCTAGAGTTCAAGTGGAGGAAACTTCCCTGAGATTTACTACTTTATTAAATGTATACTGTACACGAAGTAAGCAGATATCTAACCAATAGCATAATGTAGCGCAATTTTAATCTTACTATTCAGAATGTTTTTTAGCCTATCTTTTGGCCAAGGACCATGCTTTTTATAGCTTTTTGGTCTCTTCACATTATCTAGCACAATAATAGGTGTTTAATGACTGCTCAGTTAATATTTATTGATACAGATAATAAATCTTAACTCTACCTCAAGTAGATTTTAGAAACTGTAAAAGCCAGTAGGCCTCTTTATAGGCATGGAAATTATAGTTGCTTTTATGTTTATCATTAGCATCTTGAAAATTTTCAGGTAAATGGTTGAGCTATTTGTAAATATGGTTTCTTAGAGTTTGAAAGACTAGTGAAAACCCCAGAGTGAAAGTCCCGAGTCATTCCTTCAAAGCACTATAACCATACTCATCAGCTGGGAGAGGAAGAGGGATGTCTTGCAGCCTTGATGACCTTTGTTGGAACTGACTGCCTGGCAGTCACCAATGCCCACTTCAGACCTGACGAATCACACAGGAATAGATAAATTCTCCTGTGCTTGTCTGTTCATCTACTTAATCCCTATTTGACTGTAACAATCCACAGATTCCAGATTGTACCTACCAGGGGTTCTCACAGTTGGAATCACTTGATGAGGACAGTTTCTGGATTTGCAAAAGCCTAGCAAACTACAAGTAAAAACTAATCGTTGTGATTTCCCTATGCTCTTACTCTCTACTCCCTTGCCCTTCATAATGAGAACGTCCTCTTCCTCTCATGCCCCCTCTGCAAAGACCAGTATTTCAGGGAGATGAGAAATCTGAGTGGGAATACTTTAAGGAAAGCAAACAATCCAGTTTTGAGTTGGACAAACAGAAAAGAAAATTATACTTCCAAGAGTGATATAAATTAATTGAAAGTTTTCTGATTTAATAAATATTTTGTTAGTACTAAAATCCTCTTGAAACTGTAGTAAAACTACCTTTCCGAAGATGATTAATCTTTTATTAAAATTGTTAGAATTTTCTTTTAACCTTCCTTCCTGTAAGATTCTCATGTTCACTGTACAGATATTTGTGCTGAAGACCAGGCGTGGTAAATATTTACCGCTACCACACTACATATACATTTATGTATAATCCTTTTACCTTTGAGTTTTAACTATAAATATATATCATTTGGACATTAATGTTTACCACTTCTTAGCGTGATCCTTCTCCCCACTAATCCATTTGCTAAGCTTCAGTTAAGAGTTTATAAAGCTGATGGAATCAGTAGAACTTAAATCAAAGTCTTTTAACTTCTTTATAAGCCTACTAATGAGTAAGGGTCGGTGTGGGCAGTAGCATTATAATTCTTGACCTGATCTAGTAAAACTTAGACTATCAACTCTGTAGACTCTGTGGATCATGTCTTTCAGTATATCCCATACATTGTGGGTGTGGAAAAGTTCTGTCCCATCAGTCTTCCTTTCACAGTCCTCACAGTTGTCACAGAGGGTGAAGAAAGTAAAAATTTATATGAGTATTTTACCTTTTAATTTCCATTCTTCTGATGGGAAAGGTGTTGAGATGTTACTTATTATACATGTGTGTCATTTGGTGACCAGTGTGCGAGAAATAAAATGTATAGTGGTTCTCTTTTGTGGCTAATAGAATTGTAGTGTGCAGGTTGGCCTTGTCTTGTCTCATGTTCCCTTGAAGCTCTCTGGCTGTTAGCTGCAGGGAGGTGCAATGCAGTCAGTCTGCTGACCTCTGGAGGCCCATGGTTCCATTTTTATAAACTTGTTTCAGCATTGTCCACCACTCCTGCTCTCCTCTGCAACTCCAAGTGAGAAAAATAATGAACATTTTTTGTTTCATTCTCTTTTTATGTTATCCTCTTTGTTACTTCATCCCTACTAACCTCTTTGTGAATGAAGGTAACTTACCAAGGTGGAAATGAACAGATGATTCTCCAGGCTGTGTAGAGGACATTTGGTAGAGGTTTTGATCAACCTGGTTCATCCCATCCTTCTACTAAGGAATGCTTATGAGCTAGATAATGGGTTTGTAGCAGGTATTTTTACCTCATGATGTGGGTGGATTTTTTGAGACACTCTAAACGTCCTTCATGTGTTAAACTTGTAAATTCAAAAATCAAATATCTGTGAGTTTTGGATTATGTACTGTTATTCACTAAAACCTTTACTTTCATGGTTTCTTGACCTTTTTTGGTTGCCATGTCTTTGCCACGTGCAACGTGTACTCTTTCCATTAACATCTCTCATGACACACAGTGATTCTCTGTTGGCACTAGGTAAGGTCATCCTCCCCACTGAGAATCTCTGCTCTACAAAATAATTTTATCTAATGCAATCTGTATACCATATAATCTATTGTCAGTAATCGTATCAAATTAGTATTTATCTCAGTCTCAGTAATCTTGAAATAAGGACAAATGTTAACACCATATAAAAATTTTAAAAGCTACTTTCTCTTCCTTTAGCTAAAGGGTAGGTATAATTATATTTTTATTATTTCTGATATATAAATCTATTGTATCTTTCCAAAGTCCTTTTTTGTTTACGTTACACATAAGCCTTGGTTAGACATTTAAATGAAATTGTAGGGCTCTGGTCCACATTTCTCTGTTAGGATGGCAAAACACTGGTTATATAGTCTTCATCCCACTGATGCTTGAACTGGCCTGGCAGCAGGGTGTATATGATGCACTGCCCTGAAATAATAGTTTTGAGAAGATTTCTGTGGTACTTCATATGGGGTAGAGGCTTCTATATAAAAACAAAGCTATTTGTAGAGTAGTTTGAAGTATAATGTTACCCAATGATCTCTACTTAAATAGCTTCTCTCTAATATCATAAGAAGTTTAAATAAAAGTTGCAGCCTTCATGAGAGTTTATATTAATGGTAATGGGCCTTATCCTGTAGTGTTTTTATATTATAATGCCTTATGTTAACTAGTCTTTAATATACTTTTACACAAGACAGTTCATTTTTCTGCCAGTCGGTAAATTTGATGCATTGATATTTATTTACCACAAAGCATGTAACTTTCTATTATAAGAGTAAGTGATTTGCTGAGTTTTCTCTCTCAACTTTTTCATTTTTTGGTGCTTTCTCTAAAAAGTATAATATTGGAGGGATTTCATGACATCATTGTAATAAAGCCTCTGTAGAATTAAATAAAATGGTTCTAACCAGAGCCTCAGCACATTTCTCTTCTTCCTGCTTCCCACCTTTCTTAAATTAAATGAGGGCCCTCACAGTCTTTTTGTGTAGTGTTTGTCATTTAAAGCATTCTGTGCTGCTGCTGGATTCCGAAGGCGTATTAAACTGACTCTTTCTTCTGGAAACATTCCAACAGAGTTCCGCTCCTTTTCTAGACCTTCCAGTTCAATATTTCACTGTTATATAGAACTGAGCTGTAGCTTATTTATTGCATTTATCAGCCTTAAAATGTCAGTTACTATTTCTGCCCCAGTGGTGTAGCGATTTAAAACACCTGAGAATTGTATTTTCAGTCTAGTTGGGTAGTAGTGCACTTCTTCCTGTTTATTGCTCTTTCAGATGTTCGTCAGCAGATTTAACAAGTATGTAATTGGTTTCTCTGAGCATAAACTATAATTACAATTCAATATAAAGAAAGTTTAATAACACATACCATATATGCAATTCATTTACACACACACGTAATTTTCCTTGGACTATCTAATTTTGGAAGCCTTTGCAAATTAGTCTACCAAATTACATTATTCTGCCAGTACACATAAGAGTAGAACAAAATTAGTCATCAGCAACACAGTTTACTAGCCTATAGCCTTACTGGAGAAAAGCTGGAAATTATGCCATGCTTTTGAGTTAACTGAACAAAAACAGCTATCCTTTTCAACGTATGTCTTTTGAATAAGGGAGGTAAATTACTGAATTTTGTTTGGTTTTGTTTTAAGTGATTTTGATAGTACCACAGATGGTACCTATTTCTGCCTTTTGTGTTACGATCAATTTTATAATGATGGTATATCATTCATAATCCCAAAAAGATCACAAAAAATAGTCTGTTCTCAGAAGCCCTAGTCTCATTATACTTTTTTTTGGTATTTGTATTGTCAGAACAAATGTGGAAGCTTTCTTAGAAGTTGTCTGATTTGTATTTTTCTAATAAATTTTCTTCTCTTTGTTCTCTGAAATTACTTTTCCTAAAATTGATAAATATTTGTATTATATTTAAAAAAAACCTTTAATACTACCTCAGAAAAAGTGCCTGTTCTTTTTGAAACGAGTGTCGTCAAGAAAGGAAGGACTGTCTTAAGGAAGCTGTGAAGAAACATGCCCTAAATTCCATCATGGGATGTTTCTGTCTGTGTTTTCCCCATCTCTTCCCGTTTTGTGAAAGTCAGCTTCAGATAACTCAGTTTATTGCAGTTGAGCAACAGAGTAAGTTAGAAATCTACTCTCAACAGAGAATGTGCTTCTGAGTTAATTATCAAAAGTGATCAAATTATACCAGGAAATGTGTGCATAAGGAGTATAATACCAGTCGCACAAAATTATAGAATATTGGAGTTGAAATGGATTTCAGAAATACTTCAGTGAAAACCAAACTAGCATCCCTAAAAATGTTTATAAAAATAAAGTTATTTTTAATATTCTCAAAAGCCTAATCATTGAATGCATATTATCTTTGCATAATCAACTGTCTTCAGCTTATTTTATAAGGACTCTTGGGAAGAAGCTGAACCCTTTTGTTATATAGAACGTATTATTTGAGAGAAAGTGCTCTCCTTGAAGCTTTCTCCTACACTGTCTTGCACAGTCCTGCCCTTTATCATTCTTCTTCAGTTCTTACTGCCCCTTTGTCCTCCTCTGAGGACTCTTCTTCCAGGCTCCTTTCCCAAAAGATTGTTGTTCTGAAGGCTTTTTCCCTGTTGTAATTATCTTTCTGTGTTCCTTTTCTTAGTGAGCTCATTGATCAAGTAGCTACGACTATCAACTCAGTGTTGCATTTTGTAATCCCCTAGGGTCTCTACCCCAGGGCCAGCACTTAGTAGGTATTCAGCAGATGTTTGTTTGGTGGGTGAGTGGGTGAGGAGAGTAGGTGAACAAGTAAGTGATGCCCTCTTAGCTGTGCTGCAGCCTTTTGTGTCAAACCATTTGCAGAACATCTGTCCTTTGATACTTTACCTCAAAAGCTACATACCCCGAATACCCCAAGTGAAACTTACCTTTCTTATGGTTTCATTCCGACTTAAACTTTTGCTACTCAATTACTGTTAATGGTTTTACCTTTGTTTTTTAATCTTCTAGACCACATTTTTAAAAAAAGGTAGTCATCTTTGATTTTTCTTTCTCTTTTTTCCTCTGTAGTTAATTTATCTTTCTAAAACTTTGTATTTTTCTTTTCCTTCAAAATTTCTCATGTTTAGCCCTTCTTTTCCATTCTTCTCTAACCATCACAGTTCAGGATCTCGTCACCTCACGTCTGGGTTATTAGTTAATGTGTCTGCTGCTGACATTTCCTCCACCCCCTATGTCATTTTGGACATGACTAATTTTTGTAAAATATTGTTTTGTTAGGTTATATTACTTTCCCAAAGGCTGAAGAAAGAACACTGAGAATCTTTGAGATATGTGTTTCAATCACTAGATCAGATTGCAGTGGGTTAGAAGAGACGTGGGCAGATAAGAGAAGCAGTGGGTATAGGAAGCTTGTTTGAAAAGTTTGGCAGACAGATTAGAGCATTAGTAGGAGACTCGGAGTCAGGTAATTGTTCCATTTTATGTGTTTGTTTTCAAGCAAAATCTGACTATGTTAGAAGGCTAAATAAAACATTTTAAAAGTGCCCACAAAGAATTACAGGATAAAAGAGTAATTGTGAAATTGAGATTTTGGAAGAGGCAAGAAAAGATGGAGTCAAAAATATAGGTAGAGGGGTAGGAATAATATTCTTTTTTAATAGAAGAAACTTCTATTAAGGATAAGAATACAGATACAGAGAGAATGAAATGTTAAATAAAACAGTGTCCCCAATGGTGCTTTACCAGATGATCTGATTCTTAACTCTTCACATCCTTTTTCTTCAGCATGTGGACATAGCAGCATTGTTGATAAAATACAACACATGTGTAAATGCAACAGATAAGTGGGCATTTACTCCTCTTCATGAAGCAGCCCAAAAAGGAAGGACACAGTTATGTGCTCTACTCCTAGCACATGGTGCAGATCCAACCATGAAGAACCAGGAAGGTCAGACACCTTTAGATCTGGCAACAGTAAGTTCCCTTTTCAAAAGTATTGCTTTCTGTACTTTCAGAGATGACATTAAATTCCAAGGCTTAGCAGGTTTACTTTTAGCAGTGCATATTTCGCTTAGAAGAACAAATTTCCTTCCTTCTGAAATTTTTTAAGTTCTCATTTTTTATATAATTTAAAACTCTGAAGGTGAACTAAGCAGTAAGTTAATTTACTTCTTTTTGCCATGCTTAACTTGGAGGGAAACTTGAACCATAGAAAACACATACTAGAGTGATTCCTCAAAGAATTACATTTAAGTATCTTACATATTCAAAATTATTTGGCATGTTATTCTAGAGCAACTGATGTTCATGATCATTTAACTGAGGCTATGAGATAGTCAACGGAAAATTAACTTCTGGTCAGTATATTATTATCCTGAAGATGGAAATTAATATACTCTAGAAATATTTTCAAAACAAAGAATTAAATTTAGTGGTTAAATATTAACTACAAAATTAAACAACAGCATCATCTTCCCTGAACTTCTTGAAAATGGCCACAATTATGTATAATTTTTATGGATAATTTTTTAAACCAGAAATACTTTTCCAAGCCACATTCTGTTTCCTGTATCTACTGCTAAGTAACAAAGGATTTCAAAACACTTAGTAACTTAACCCAAACTGAGGGAGTGGCTTATACAGTTACTTAGTATTTCTCACAGTTCTGTGGGTTGACTGGGCTCCGGTTGGTAATTCTGCTGTTTGTTCAGCTCCCTTCAGCTGGGAGCTCAGCTGAGGCTGCAGCATCTAGGATGGCTGGTCATCCTACAGGGCCTCTCTCACCTGCTATCTCGTCTCTCGGTATCCACTCAAACTTCTTTACAACATGGAGGATGGCTTCTAAGACAGAAAAAGTGAAGCTGCCAATTCTTTTAAAGCCTGGCTCAAAAACCTCAGAACATTACTTCCTCTGCTTTCAAGGGGCAACCCAGATTCCAGGGAAGGAAAATAAATACGACTACTTGATGGGAGGGGTGGCATACGTGTACACAGAGGAGGGAATTAATGGCTGGCTAGCTTTGGAGGCTGTCTCCCACATCTTCTAACAGCAGTTAATGCCTAACAAACTGGAAAGTTCATGAATAGCTAGCCAAATTAAAGTGCTGCCGCTTTAAAATTGCACCAGATTTTAATTGTACATTCAATTTTTGAGTGTGCACTAAATAACTGAACAAAAATTATTGTAAGTTGTTTAAGCATAAACAAAACATAGTAAATATGGAAACTCCTAAAGAAGAGATTAAGAATCAACACTCTGAAATATGCTTTTTTGTTAAATGAAAGATGAAATATTTTATTTTTTAACTCTATTCAAATCTTTATTAGTTTACATATTCTTTAAATGCATATGTAATCAGTATGAACAATCGGAATCGTATGTACACTTTTCCCTTAGTGTTCAGAAAGTGTTTCCAAGAATCAACATAGCCCACATTCTTTTTTTTCGGTTAACCTTTTTTGTTTGTTTGTTTTGGTGGCAGGAACACCTAAGATGTATTCTCAGCAAGTTTCAAGTATATAATATAGTATTAACTGTAGTCACCAAGCTGTACATTAGATCTTCAAAAGATAAAATATTTCTTAAAAATTGTATAGTTTCTCCAGTTCTACCCGCTGAAACTACTGGGACTCTTTGGAGCTGCAGATTAGAGAAGGAAAGAAGACGGAATGATCAAAAACAAATAGGGAATAGGGAGGCATTCATTACAGAAAAAATTCACAAAGCGTTTGGTCCTTAGTGAAAAACTTACCGTTTTAAAATGTACTATTTTGTGTTTTTTGTATTACTATTTTTAGGCTGACGATATCAGAGCTTTGCTGATAGATGCCATGCCCCCAGAGGCCTTACCCACCTGTTTCAAACCTCAGGCTACCGTGGTGAGTGCCTCTCTGATCTCACCAGCATCCACCCCTTCCTGCCTGTCCGCCGCCAGCAGCATCGATAACCTCACTGGCCCTTTAGCAGAACTGGCAGTTGGAGGAGCGTCCAACACAGGGGATGGTGCAGCGGGCACAGAAAGGAAGGAAGGAGAAGGCAAGTATGCCCTGGGAATGCTTATTTGGCTTTTGACTTTTGTTCTTTTAAATTAACAGATTCACTTTTTAATATTGGTAATTCTTGAACATCCTGTCTGCAACTTTTCATATCCATAACAGCTTATAAGAAATATGTCTTCATAAAATAAGTTCCTTGATATCTACATTGTTCTTACTTATATATAGTCCAGTACATCTGTTTCCAACCATAGTATGTTACTGAACTACTGAATGAGTCTTATTGCTGAAATATATCAGAAAAAAACTGAAAGATTACATAGGGAGAGAAAACTAAACAATAGCTGATAAATTTGGAGTTTTAAATCCACCATTAAATATTTTACAAAAGAATTAGATTATGCTCTATAATATTAAAATTAATGTAAATACTACTGATTTTATAAAGATAAAAATAAACGCTGCTTTAACTTCTCAAGCAAATTCAAAGATCACTTGAAGTGCCTGAATGAAGTTTGTGTATTCTGGATTATTTTATGCTATGTAAATTCATCCGCACAGCCACGGATGTCAGAGAGCCATGGCTTTAAGTGAATACTGGACCTTCCTTTAGCTTGATAAAGTTCTTTCTGAGAAACGTTAATATATGTCTGTTTTAGTTGCGGGTCTTGACATGAATATCAGCCAGTTCCTGAAAAGCCTGGGTCTTGAACACCTTCGGGACATCTTTGAAACAGAACAGGTAAGCTCTCTTACATATAGTTGAGAATGTTAAATTAAATATCAACAGTTACTAATTGCTACTCATTGTTTCTTTTTTGCTTCTTAACTGCTATTTTAAAACTCACAACAAGTTTCTAAAGAAGCCAAGGGAATCCAGTATTGTATACTTCTCCCCAAATTGCCTAACAGATGATGGGAGTCTTTGTTATTTTGTTATATCTTTATAAACAATCTGGCTCTATATGATTTATTACATGTCAGGACTTAGGCTGTGAAACTGCCTCAAAAGAATATTTTCAAAATCTTCCTTCACTGTTGTGTTTCCAAGAGATATTGACACTTACTCATCTCATTTTACTACTAATGGGACTAGACTCCACTTAAGGAGTGAGAAATTTTTATATTAACTGTTTAGTAAAATCTTCATGAAGCAATTGTCCATTAAATTGGAAAGCGAAGTAATTCTTGGACAAGTATACCTTTTTAAAATTGCCCCTCTATGAAGTTTCTGTGGTTCAGTTGGAGTCTAAAATAATGTTGAAGCAAAACTTGGCCATATATTCACAGACCTATCCTATTTTCGGGTACATCTTAAAGGTCTGTGAAGTATAGTGTGAAGTCATCATTAATGTGTTTATGAACTTAGATTCTTCTGTTTGTCATTATGTTTTTTACAAAATAATGAGTTTTTAACTTATTACTTTATGCTTTTATTACCATGATCAGTGTTAAATATTGAATAATAATAATGAGTTTAAATTGATATACATAGAACCTTAGAATGGGAAAGATCTTTAGAGATCATTAAGCCATTTTCCCAGATGTAGGAATTGCCCTTTTAACATCCACCGGGGAGGATAACTTGTTACAATGAGGGCCGGTATAATAAAATGCTTGTAATTAAAGTGTGCCCAAACTGCCCCCGTGTATAATCCCTTGATCTCATGTTTACATTTACCCTGTTTTGCACAGAAATGTAATCTCTAGTCTACGTAAGTATTCGTCTGGTAGAGCTGCTGTAACAAATTACCACAAACTTGATGGCTCAAACAACAGAAATTTATTCCCTCCCAGGCCTGGAGGCCTGAAGCTCAGAATCACAGTGTCAGCAGGGCTGCAGTTCCCGCAGAGGCTCTGGGGAGAATCTGTTCCATGCCTCTGCTGGCTTCTAGACCCCTATGGCTTGTGTCCACATCACTCCGGTCTCTGCTTCCATCTTCCCCGTCTGTCTTCTCTTCTGTGTGTCTTTTAGAAGGACATTTGCGTTGAATTTAGGGCCTACCTGTATAGTCCTAGGTGATCTCCTCATCTTAAGGTCCTTAATGTAACTACATCTACAGAGATGTCAAGAACAGTTTCCAAGTAAGGTCCTCCGCAAGTTCTGGGGGTTAGAACATGGATGTGTCTTTTTGAGGGCCGCCATCCAGCTTACGACAGCATAATACAGCCCTTCATGTGATTCTAAGACCATGTCAACTTCTCATGGACTTACCCTTCCAACCACTCACTCCTACAAGGTTTCTCCTCTTTAAGGATAAATTTACCTTCTTTTTCAATTATTCTTTATATAGATACAGTTTCCACATTCTTTGCTGGCCTCTTTGCCCCATTCTGGCTTCTTTGTAGATATATAGTCAATTTGGAGTTCG
Organism: Equus caballus; assembly: GCF_041296265.1. Lineage (NCBI taxonomy): Eukaryota > Metazoa > Chordata > Mammalia > Perissodactyla > Equidae > Equus > Equus caballus. Next base: position 32,637,940 of record NC_091710.1, on the reverse strand, counting down.
TTAAAATCCCCAAGTCTTTTTCATATCAGTTAATACTGGTAAGATTTTCTAATGTCTTCTTCTTTTTTTAGCTAAATTTCTTTATATTATTTATTGTAGTTCACCTTTAATCCTCTTAATGATCAAAACCGTGGATCAGAAATAGCACTGGGCTAAAAGAAGACCTTGATTCTGATTATTTCCTGCTGCTTCTTAGCTGTGTGACCTTGGTGAAGACATTTAACCTATCCCTTCCCTTACCTGTAAAATATAAGAATACCTTCAAATGTCCAGGTAGTTAAAGTTCCTGGTCATACTGTGCTTCTCTGCCAGTTTTCAAATATGCTCTAATGAAGCATTGGATGTGTCTTTTGTCCGGTGGTAAGGACTTCATAGACTGCTAGAATCATTTCCTTTCCTTTAAGCTTCAACTACCATTAATTCACCCTCTGGTTTGGAGATTTCTTATGAGAATATCCTAAACACTAGAATCTTTTTGCCTTCTTCCCTGCCTGAAGGTATTAAAGCTGTTTTAAATCGTTATCCTCTGCTATAGCCATATTCCAGCCATATCTCTTATTCCCAAATCATATCCACAATAACTGTGAAATTTCACACATCTTTACTTAATAAACCAAAGACCCTAATTCAAACAAATAACTCCAATTGGCTGTTGAAAGTTTTTCAAAGGACTTGAGTTTCTACTCTTTCACACATTTTGCATCGTAATTTTATTTTCTTTTTTCTTTTTTTACTTTACATATTCTCTTTTTCAGTGACTGATTTCCTGTGGCATGGTTATCTCATTAATTTTAATAGTTTAATGGTTTAGGCTTACAGTTGGTCCTTTTGACAGCTTATCCTGGCTTCATCAGTTTCATTGTTATCTTTTTCACTGCAGTTTTGTTCTGAGTAAATGGTTCCATTGATTTTTTTTGCCAGAATAATTTCTATATCCCTTTTTTTGATCATTATGTTGACTATTCCATTAATGTATATTACCTAGCGCAGTTACCTTCCTCCAGACAAATGATACTGCCTTTCTTTGTATTGAACTATGTTTGACTGTCTGCTGGCCCAGTCATTGAGCAATCAAATTAATTTTCATTTTGACTGCAAGTGTTACTTGACTAGCCTTCAGTTGTGGAGTAATAAATTCTGTAACCGTTTCCATTAACTTACCCATAGAATTTTCTCCTGTTAACATTCTATATCAGGCTAATAATATGTGATGATGGTCAAGATATTTGTGTAGGCAGGGTTCATGCATTGTATTCATTTAATTCATGCCTATTTAGCTTAAGCCAGAGAGTCATTCTCTTTCCTAAGATACTTTGACACATAATATCTTATTGTTTCTCTTTGTACTCATGCATACTTCTCTCCCAGTGGAGTTGGAAATATAGTTACTCTGTTTCTGGTCCCAGGAAAACTTCGTTCAGAGCATCAGAGCCTCACATCTTATCTTCACAGTTGTTCTTTCAGAAGTCTCTTAACTAACTTGTCTTGACATATATACTTTACCAAGTTCTATATTAAATAACGTATACTTGTATTCTTTATAGCTAGTTATATACAGTACCAGTGTCACCTTGGCCCTTTATAATGTAGCTTTCTGACTAGCACACTTTTCCATGGGAAAGACCGATTCGATTTACACTGCAGTCCTTGGAACAGAATGCCGTGACTTAGAAGACTCCTTGTGAGCATATGTATGGTCAACCTGTATATTTTCAGGAAAAGTGACCATATAAATTTTTATTTCAAATTCTTAAAGACAAAGGCATGGACTCAAGTAAATTCATTGTGAACATGTTTCTAAAGTTAGTTCTAATAACTGTTACTGAAGCCTGCAACCTTGTAAGCCCAAGTAAAAAAAAGACTTTTTTCATTAAAACTCTCATTTTTCTGTCTCCATTCCAGATAAAATGAACAAATCTTAGAAAGAAGAGGCAGTCCTTCTTGAAGTAACCTTCTTGAAGTGACATTTGCTTTATATGCAAGATGATTTAGCTGATACATGGATGGTCGTTATTTTAAAGATTGTAATTTGATTTTACTGTGTGCTAGATATAAATAACTGGTCCGACAAACTTGTAATTTCTTGGATAAAACAAAGTTAAGATTTTTTTTTTAAAAGGAGTCAATGTAAAGATAATTTCCAGAAAAATCTTTTCTAGAAGTATAAACTAAGCCCTGCATCTTGGAGCAACATGTCTGAAATCCAGATAACCTGCTTTACTTCCAGGTGCTTCATTTCTTTTCTTGATACAATAAACTCATATTTACTCAGCTTCAGAATTTTTGAATAATCTTTCCTTCCATTCCTTTTTTCCCCCCCCTTAACCATTTCTATGTACCAGTCCCTGTATCTCTCCCTTTGAAATTGCTCTCTGATTCATCTCTTTTACCCCACTCCATCTTTATCTTGTTCAGTCGCTTTCTCTTCCAAATCTGCCCTTCATAGCACCACCGTTCTCCTCCTAAAACACAGCTTTGTATTACTCCGCTGAAAAGGCTTCCTGGGACCTGTCGGATGCTATCTTACCTTGATACGTGGAGCCCCTTAAGATCTGCCCTTTGCCTGTGCTCTGTCCAGCTCTTCTTTTACCCCTGTGTGTACGTGATACTCTTACCATTTTGAACTTCAGTACTTAGTCTCTCAGACGTTCTGTATTCTCTCACTTAAGTTTCCTTTTGCACATGCTGTTCCCTTTCTGTTAAACATCTGCCCCTTCTTCCTCTGCCTGATTGACTCCTGCTTCTTAGCTGAATTACCTTCTTCTAACAACCTTCCTTGACCCCCTTTCTTCCCTCCTAGTCCTCCTTACGGCCTTGACCAAGTAGGTAACCTCCGTAAGAGTTCCCGTAGGGATTCCCCCCAAATTTACCAACCTTTACCATATTTTTTGTTTACTTTTTATCTCCTTGGAAGAGGAAATAGCCTGAACTTTGGTGGTAGTATCCTGCTCATTTCCTGGCCCCACTCTTTTACTACCATTTTGGACCAGTTATTTAACTTTCTGAGCTATAGTGGGTTGTTTTAGAATTAAATGAAGTGTTTATTTAGTTCCTTTTTTGGAAATATCTAGTATGTAGAAGATACTCGTTAAACATCTTATATATGAAGGAGTGAACAAATGAACATAAACCTAAGTTCCTTAGCTTATCATTTAAGGTTTTCCAGTGGCCACTGCCTGATGAATATGGGGACAAATTGGGCATGTGACTCAAAGCAAGTAAATGTTTAGTTATTTTAGTTCTCTAGGCATCCTTTTCAGGAACATAAGCAAGGGAAAGATTCCTATGGCAATACATCTCAGCTCTTCGGTGTACTGTTTTTATGACTTCTCTGAGCCTCAGTTTCATCATAAGGGTGTTAATAGTACTTCATAGGTCATCATGAGGATTAAATGAGGTATTCATTTTATGATTGGGGATATATAATGAGCAGATATATTAAACGTTCTCCATTTCTTCTCTAAAACCTTGTAGAACTACTGTGTTGTGCTGGCCTGGTTTCTGCGTCTTCCGGATAAACACTATATGTATCAATTCAGAAAAACTTAAGGATTTTTTGAATTGAAGCTACCACATAGATATGAGATCCTGTTTTTTATGTTAATCTTATTTAAACTGAAGTATAGAATGCTTGGAAGGAAAAACATGGCATATCAATAATGTAGTAAGCCCTGTATACAGTTTCCAAATTATATTAAAATCACATTTGCTAAAAATGTAAGGACTTTTATTATTTTGTGAAATATTCTGTCTCAAAGATATATGTTTCAGAACTGTTGCTTTTTAGAGCTCTGCTGTAAACTTCCTTTGAGTGAGTGGAAGTGAATTGCCCATTTTGTGCAATGAAGCAATTATTTCTTAAATGGCCACTTAAAAGCAATATAGTAAATTATTTCCAAAGAACGAGTGATGTATGCTTGTTGCATTGAGAAGATCGGACGTATTATATAATATTTCATTCTGACAATAAAAATCAGCAGAGCAGGGCTGGCTCTGTGACCGAGTGGTTAAGTTCGCGTCCTCCGCTGAGGTGGCCCAGGGTTGGGATCCTGGGCTCGGACATGGCACCACTCGTCAGGCCACATTGAGGCAGCATCCCACATCCCACAACTAGGACCTGCAACTAAGATATACAGCTGGTGGGGGGGTGTGTGTGGGGGGGGGTTGTTGGGGAGATAAAGCAGGAAAAAAAAAAAAGATTGGCAACAGTTGTTAGCTCAAGTGCCAATCTTAAAAAAAAAAAAAAAAAAAAATCAGAGCTCCAGGCCTAATTTGTCAGTCTTTTAAAATGTTCTGTGTAAGTATAAAGGTAGAGAAGCTATGGATAAATAAAAATATCCCATTTGAGTGGAAAAAGGGTGTCTATAAAAGAATTTCTCAGTTTTCTAAGGAAAGAGAAAATCAAAGGCTAGTCTCAGGAAGTAGTATTTGGATTGTCACAGGGCCAGCTTCCTCTGAGCTGGAAAATTGCGTATTGAGCCCTCAAGAAGTGTGGCCGCCCAAGGTTTCACCTGTGCGTTCAGAACGCTGCCACTGGGTGGCGGTAGAGTCACAGCTTCATTTAGTCAACATAGGGAATTCGGTGATTTTGAGTCATGGTGGTAGCTAACTAATCATCTCCATCTATAGGGACGAATGACCAACAATTAAAAACCACTGTTTTAGACAACAATAGATATGTTAGTTAGGCTTCAGGGATTGTTAATCTGAGAATTTATAAGAAAACTTAAAAACCACCTACTCTCTCTTTTTCTTCTTCAAATTAGAATTCTTTATATAGCTTCTATATAAAATGGTCTGTAATCTAACAAAATACTTGTGACATAAATCTCACTGTTTTATAAGGCAGTCTTTCTGTGCTTGAATATTTCTTAGCCCTGGGAAGTTCTTCCTTATCTTTATATAAATCCTGCTTACCTAAAACCGATTCCTGCTTTTGCCACGTTCTGTTTCGTTGTGCTAAGCACCTCTCCCTTTCCCTTACCATTCACCTCTACTGCCTGCTGCGCACCGGGATCTGGGATTTCCGCACTTTCAAGCTACTGGTTGCCCTCGTAGATCTTGGGGCAAGCAGAAGGTGGTAGAATTAAATAATTAAAAGGAAATATAGCAATGATCATTTTATATTTCCAGAACATTGTTCATCCCATTTTAATTCTCCATCTACTAAAAGCAAATTAAAGAGTATTTCATGTGAGCAAAAGGCAGATAAGATTATCAAGACAATTTTAAGAAGATTATAAGTTCGTGCATATAAAGGACACAGTAGAATTTTCTTAATTTGAATGGGTATTCCAGCGTTGAAGACATGGAAGAGTTTTTGTTGTCTGAGGAAGTGTTAAAGATTTAACAATTAATTCGGTATCATTTTTCAGATTACTCTAGATGTATTGGCTGATATGGGTCATGAAGAGTTGAAAGAAATAGGCATTAATGCATATGGACACCGCCACAAATTAATCAAAGGAGTGGAAAGACTGTTAGGTGGGCAACAAGGTAAGCTATTCAGAGAAAAATAAATTTCAGAAATTAGTGGTACAAGGTAAGTGTCAGGGCTGGCATTTGAACTCAGGCGATCTGACCCCAGAGCTCACACGCTCGATGGGAAAAGCACCTCCTGCCTTCCCCATCTCAGTTATTGGTATTGCCCTTCCTCAGTGCTCCAGCTAGAATTTGAGTCATTCTCTCTCTCCTCACACTTTATATCCTAAATATCTCTGTAGTCTATACTTCTGCCCTTTCCCACTTCTGTTTGTTAGAAGTTTCATTAGAAGAAAGCCAGGGGAGAGAAAGGAAACAATTTGAGTTAGTTAGTCTGCAGAGCTAATAAAATTGCAAGAGGGATGTGAAACAAAACCATAGGTTTTTGAGCTTGAGACTTACTTATTTATCTGTATTAAATTAACAAGGATAATGAAATTAACAAGAATTATGTATTTTAAACTTACTGTAAGTGACCATTTCAAGCTATTTCACAGTTTTTAGAGGATAATGCTTCTTTTTAGAGCTGACTACATTGTAATTAGTGTGTTTCTCTTTTGTATCAGATATAGCTTCATGTACATTCACGGTAGAGTTCAGTTCAACAAATAATTGTGGAGCCCTGCTGTATGTACAAGAAACTCTGTAAGAACAGATGAAATTGATCCCCAAACACATCTCCATTACTTCTCTTGTCTTTGGATGTACTTGTTTAATATAACCTTATATATTAGGTTCAGATTACAAATAGTTTAGACTTGTTACAAAATGTCAATTATTTATGACAAAGCTTTCCCTAAAATAGAGCCTGAATGGTTTTTTTTAACATGTTGATTGTTCTTTCCCACAGGCACCAATCCTTATTTGACTTTTCACTGTGTTAATCAGGGAACTATTTTGCTGGATCTTGCTCCAGAAGATAAGGAATATCAGTCAGTAGAAGAAGAGGTAATGTACATCAGAATTTTTAATCTTTTCCTGAAATCTGTGCTTCAACCTATTTTTCCAAGAGAGATAAGCTTGTCTCACACTGACTCATGGTCACTTGCCTATCTGTTATTCTGTCCCTTAGCCATGCGGTGGAATATTCCCAAAATTAAAATAGGTCTGTGGGTTAGAACTATGCCACGTTACTCTTACATCATAAAGCTCAGGTTTCCAATGGGTAGGCCAGATCTGTCTTTCTATTCTGGAGACTTTCTTGAAAGTCATGTAACCCTATTACAACTATTTTCTTACATCGTTAAAATGCTACCTAAGAATGATATGAAGTGAGAATCTCGCCTCTTAGATAGCAAATATCTTCTCATCTTTATTTTTATTCAAAGTTATAAAATGTGATTATAAAATAATATGCCTAATTTTCAGGTATGCCTATGAAATCTGCCTCATTAGTGGAGTCACCTTTCATTTGTCCAGTCACATTATTTGAAAGCACCAGAGTAAGGGTACTTGTATGAACCTCCTGGTGGACGGATGCCTTAGAGATTCCCTCTCTACTGATGGTGTATGCCTCACATCTTATGCATAAGAAACAAAGTGCATAATGGCATCAGCATAATAAATAAGCTGGCTAACCTAATTCCATTATTTTGCAGAGAAGGGCATCCCTACATTTTTGTTGTTTGTTTTCTGCTTTTGACTTAGTGCTCATATTCTTCCCATTCCAGGAACCAAGCCCTGTTACCTAAGAGTAGTATTTCAGCTCGTACTTAGCCAGTCTATCAAGAAAGCATCTTGTCTTCTAGTGTCATATTGCCTAGTCATTCTCCTGATAGTAAATTTTGATAATAATGTCAAAAATGTGGTGAATAACTTCACAAATGGAGCGGTGAGATAATTAACTCTTTGAGTCACTTTTGTGAGAAACTTAGGTCTTTAAAACATTTTACTTTTCCATAATAATTCTTTTTAATTTGAAGAGTGGAAGAAGGATGAGTAGTGTTCTGAAGAAAGTTATTCTACTTATCTACATGTTTTATTTAACTTCCCCTGATCTGTGCAGTTATACTTTGAGATCCCAAATTAAAGAGATGATAGGAATATTTCACCTAGGGAACAAAAGTTTTTGGTTTTTAAAAATTCTTTATGCTTATTTTTAACAGTTGTTCAATGGGGTATTCATTGAATGTGGAGAGTTTGACTTAATCAGAGTGTTGCTTCTCATTCTCAGTACCATAAAACAGTAATGTGGATGACTTTAGTGCAATATTTTATTTATATGTTTCCCTACTGTATTTGCAGAAAAATCTTTCAAAGCTTCTAGTAGAAAATAAAAAGAAAATGCAGAAGTTTAATGTTTATGTCTGTGACTATTTTCTCACTAGAAATACTTATTCATTAAACGTGTTGATCAATTTATAGTGAACTCCTATTTATTTATAAGTGCTGAGTCTTAGACTCATTAGTGAAACAATGTGATAGAATTGAAATGTTGAGAATAACAGAAGGAATGTCTTTAGAATTATACACTGGCATATATTCCCAAAGTTAATTATTTTATTTTATTCCATAGATGCAAAGTACAATTCGAGAACACAGAGACGGTGGTAATGCTGGCGGCATCTTCAACAGATATAATGTCATTCGAGTAAGTTTTTAAAATTTTAGGGTGAAAATTGGATTACAGGGCTTGCCTGAAAACCAAATACAGACGATGAAAACTTTTTGTTAAAAGTCGTATTTTCAAACTGTTGAAGATAATCAGTCACCTGTTGCCCTGCAGTCAGTGTCATCCTCCTCCCTCCAATATAATCTAACCCCTCAAGACCATTCTTCCCTAGAAATAGAGACACCCAGGAGACACCAGCGTGACAAAAAGAAGGCTGGATCAGCTGGTACTGGTGATTCAAATATGTTAATGTGACTCCCAGCTCATCCACAAATGTAGATGATAGCTGACAGTAATTTTTGTTATCACCATTTTAAAGTAGCATTACAGGTCTGGATTTCCAATCTAATTGAGGCAGTAATTATATCAGAATGTATACATCTCTTAATCTTAGTATCTTAATTTATAATATGGGATAGTTGACTGCTATATGCTTTTTTCCAAGGGGTATCATGAAGATGAATAAAATCTGTTGAGAACTGGTTTAACCCTTTGGGTTAATAGACCTGTGAAAGTCACACCAGTGTGCATCAGAACTACCTGGGAGGGGCCGGCCCTGTGGCCAAGTCGTTAAGTTCTCGCGCTCCGCTGCAGCGGAACAGGCTTTCGCTGGTTCGGATCCTGGGCGCGGACGTGACACCACTTGTGAGACCACGTTGAGGTGGCATCCCACCTGCCACAACTGGAAGGACCTGCAACTAAGATATACAACTATGTACTGGGGGGATTTGGGGAGATATAGCAGGAAAAAAAAAATTACCTGAGAAGTTGAAAAAGATAGATTTATGGACCCTTATATCCTAAAATTCAATGAGTCTGGGGAGGAGTCAAGGAATAGCCTTTTTTCTTTAACTCCTCAGGTGATTTTGAGGTATAGCCAGGGTCTAGTGCAGAATAACAAAGAAAAACCATAACTGAAAATTAGGTCACTGAAAGCCAGAGTATTAACTGAATTACACTGACCTGGCAACTTTATCATTTTTACATAATGTTTTAAGCAAACAAAACAAAAAACAAAAGTTGAAACTTCCTAAAGGAAAACACACTTTTCATTTTAAATCAAACTGCCAATTAATATATATTTCAGTAATTTGCTTCTTTCTTCCTCATCTTAAAGATTCAAAAAGTTGTCAACAAGAAGTTAAGGGAGCGATTCTGTCACAGACAAAAGGAAGTATCTGAGGAGAATCATAACCATCACAATGAGCGCATGCTATTTCATGGTGAGTGTCATGACAGTAATTATAGACATCTCTGAGCTTTTGCAAATTCCAATAAAGTGGAAAGCTGTATTAGTGTTGTGTTAAAAATGATTTGTTTTAATTTTTTTTTTAATTACATCCTGGTACCAACTTTCTAGTGCATTACATGTTAGTACTGGCTTTCCAAGGCATGTACAATGAAAATGATTCATCCAGAATAGTTTCGGAATGTAAATTGCAAGTTGAACCATCTAGATAGTGCACTATTTCTATTGTAATTTAGTATAATTGTTTTAGTTTATCAGATTATCTATTTTGCTTAAAGTAGGATTGAGTGAAATAATCTGTATTTTCAAAGCCACATTGTACTTTGCTATCTAAAATCTCATGCTATCTGCAGAATCTCTTTAACATCCTTGCTTGGTAAACCCAGTGGGTTCCTGAAAAGATTCTATTACATGATAATAATCTATATGTAATAGACCATCTTACAAAGAAACTTTTCATGTATGCGTTATTAATAAGTTAATCTGTCAAGTGCAAATAGTGTGTAGGTAATTGAGATTCTAGGAAGGGGTTCAAAAGCAAATCTTTCTATCTTTCTGTTTTTAGGTTCTCCTTTCATTAATGCCATTATTCATAAAGGGTTTGATGAGCGACATGCTTACATAGGAGGAATGTTTGGTGCTGGGATTTATTTTGCTGAAAACTCCTCTAAAAGCAACCAGTATGTTTATGGAATTGGAGGAGGAACAGGCTGCCCCACGCACAAAGATCGGTCGTGTTATATATGTCACAGGTGAGCATCTTGCCTTTCATGTAATGGTTGCTGTCCTCAGGTCATGACCCAAATTAGTTTCTCAGGCTCTACAGAAGCCACAGGTTATCCTCAGTCCTACTCTTAAAGAATCAGACAGGTTTGGAAGTTGGGTAGGAATAGCTTATCAGCCTCTGCCCTAATAGGAGCAGTGACAGCAGAGCTGATACCAGTGGTTGTAAAAACCTGACATATGTCAACTAGTCCTAGGTTACAATGAAATTCCCTCCATCTTGGCTTTCTCCCTGGGTTCCACTTTCCTTGCTTCAGAATCAGAACAAGAAAAGATTGAGAATTATTTCTGTAGAGCAAAGAACTTCTAGCTGTAGTCACTTTTGACCTAAAACACACAACTTCTATAAACAAGTAGAATCTTCAGTGTGTTTCTGATGTTGTTAGTGATGTTTTAAGTCAGGGTATATAATTAGCTTTGAAAAGTCCAACTTCAAAATATTAACTTTGGAGTTAGTAGTAAACAAGTGAATATTAGCTTTTTAAATAGGATTTTAAAACTCAGAAACTGAAAAGAATAATAGTATACTCTCTCTGAAGTCAGTGAAAAAAATTCCCTTCCATGTTCCCTTCCCTGCCCAATAGAAAAAATAAAAAGAGTTGTACTTTACAAAGATTGCAGTTTATTACATTTCTCTTTAAATTAGCCAGATGCATTATTTTTGCAAAGTCAAGTTAATGACATCTTGTAATTCAGTTAAAACCTCAAAAAGACCCATATAACCTTGAAATTCATTATAGTTGTTGACCTTAAAACTTATCTCTCTTAGTTACATTATGAAAAATATTAGAGCAGTCACTGTTTCTAAGATGAATGCCGTATGTCCAGAAGAAAATTTCTTTCCCTTATGGCTGCTGTGGCTAGTAACACATAAAAATTACCAAGAACATGTAACATGCAAAAGTTTCTCTTTGTTGCTTCAAACCTAACTCCTCTGGAGACAAAATGAACCTAAATAAGCAATAAAAGTGAACCTAGATGAGGATAACAGTCACTCATTAAAGTTAGACACACAGGTGTGTCTTAGCCAGGATTTCCTAGAAAATGGAACTTGAAGCAAAAGCCTATGTACTAGCACTTTCTTGGCAAGTGCAATCCCAGAGAAACAGGAACGAGGGCGCAAAAAGAAGTAAGGTGGAGAAGGAGGCTGAGCAAAGGCAGTGAGGTGCCTGTGAGCTGGCCAGTTTCATAACGGGTGCAGTTGCTTGCTCAGTCCATGAGACATCTTCAGAGAGGCTGCATGAACTGCTATATCTCAGAACAGTACATCATGGGAGAAGAGAGCTGAATTATCTGCTGGTCGGCAGCTGCCCCACAGGGCATTGGTACCCCGCCTTTTGGGCTGCTGCATTGCAGAATGCACCACAGTGCACAAGGTGAGCCAGTGAGCAGGCATGAGTTGGTACTCTCCACCTGCCCATTAGCAGCCTGCAGCCTCATGGGCCAGCCTGGCAGGTTCTGCATCTTCTGCCTCTTTAGCAACAGGGAATCCCTGGGGCAGGAAGCAGAAGGCAGGAGGAAAGGCCTGTCGGGTCAAGCTTTGTGTGACATGTGGACTGGGAGTAGCCATGGCAGTGGGCCCAGCTGGTTGAGTAGGCAGAGTGCATTGATACCATAGTGTTGCCACAATGTGAGGATGGAGTTCAAAGAGCCTCTGTCTAATGTAGATCGAAACCCTTGTCTCTGGGACCTACAAGAGAATACAGTTGACACCAAGCTAGCATCCCAGTGGGTCATCAATAGCATCACACTAAAAAAGCCAGCTCAGGCAGTACCTAGTTGTACTGGGTATGGCACCATTTTTAATTGACTCAAAGTAGTGTCTCTGATTAGTCACAATGCAAAGATCATACTCCATTACTGAAAACAAGCTATTTACATTTAACAGTATGACCAATCTTACTGATTAGTTAAAATGTTTATTGTTTATGTTAAGGGCTTGGCAAACTTTTTCTTTAAAGGGCCACATAATAAATGTTTAGGGCTTCACAGGCCCCATGATTGCTGTTACAATGACTCAGCTCTGCTGTTACAGTGCAAAAGCAGCCACGGCCAGTATGTAAATCAATGTGTGGCTCTGTTCCAATAAAGTTTTATTTACGATAACAGATAGCAGAGTAGATTTGGCCCCTGGGCCATAGTTTGCCAGCCTCTAGTTTATTAACACGCTTTCTTCCCAATCAACCTTTCTTCTCTAGAATATTTAACATCTGCCCCAATTCATATTTCAACCAGATAGTATGATTTCCAGCCATACATTTAAGATAAGTATTTTTGTGTATGACCCAATTTTACTGTTATTTATCTCATCCTAGTTTTTACTTCTCCATAATGAGTAAACCCAATCTTAATTTCAGATGCTGCTGCCGTCTGCTTAATTTTCTTCACTTTCCTCCTATCCATCCATACAAGAACTCAGTTTCCGCTGGTATTTCTTTCTTTCCACTAGTCAAACCTTGCTAGGTGTTTTCTGTGACTGATTCCTAAACCACACCAAAGCTACTTTGTGTAACTATTGAGCCTAACTGTTTATGGTAAATCAATATATCAAATCCCATTCCATTCCTACTCATAAATTTGAAAGTGACATTTAAATTAGCTTGCTTTATGTTAAAACTTTTTAAAAAAATCAATAAACCTAATGGTTATATCATTCTAAGATTTAAAGCTTCTGTCAAAGTATTGCTTTCCTTTTTTCTTCAGACAAATGCTTTTCTGTAGAGTGACCCTTGGAAAATCCTTTCTACAATTCAGCACCATGAAAATGGCTCATGCCCCTCCAGGACATCACTCAGTTATCGGGAGACCAAGTGTGAATGGGCTGGCATATGCTGAGTATGTCATCTACAGAGGAGAACAGGTATCTTACTCATCAAATAAGCATAAGAAAGTTACTAAACATGTCAGTACAGAATATGGAGACCACGCAAAAGTTAAAGAAAATCATTTAATGAAATATCTACCATATAGCATTAGTTGCTTCAGGTCAAAATGAAGATATCAAAATTCTTTGACATCAACTTTGCATACAAAACCCATTAGTCACCTGTTAGCCAAGTAACACAGTGTAATCAGGAGGGCTGCTGGGAAGTAAAGGCATGAGATCTCAGTCTGTTCTGAATTAAAGCTTTGTATCCTTCTTACCCCAAGATGGCAATGGAGAGCTAAGAGCAGCTGCCATTTAGTGGGTCTTCTTCGTGGATATAGTTGCCACAGGCTTGGTCACATGAGTTGAGTCTCTATACTTCTGAACATGGTACTTTACAGAGAATGAAAGATTTCTGAGTCATAAAGCTACAGCACTTTAAATTCTGCCAACTGCTTGAGGCTCCAAAATGAAATTGTCAGCAAGCAGGAAAGCTTTCTATCATTTTCAACCCAGTCCTTAACTCTTACAGTAATGCTAAATGCATACTGATTTGTCTAAAAACAAAAATCAATTTGAGCTTAATTGAATTTCAAATGGATACTTAACTATCCTGATGGAGAAGAGAAGAAAAGGAGAAAGAAGAAATTAACTAAATACAAGTAAACTATGAAAACAACATTTCATCATATGCCATCAGTCTTGGATCGGGTCGGGCGTGGGTTTGGGGGAAGAATTGCAGACAAATCCTACACTCCACATAGTAGACGTGCTGATTGTGGTGGTGTGGACAAAGCAGTGACACTCTGTTAGGTGTGTTATAAGGTGGAGGAAATGAGTCAATGTGTTGACATGTTGATTTGGGTAGCTGTGGCTCTCACTGTGGAAGAAGGGACATACAAATATGGAATGGGAGAAGGTAGGAATGACTCTGTAGGGATGGACTGAAATTGGAAGTATTGATGTGAACTCAGGGTTTCTAACATATATATGTGTGTGTGTGTGTGTGTGTGTGTACACATGTAAATATATGTAAGCATAAGTATATGTGTAAGAGTGTATGTAAACTTATGTATGTATATGAGTGATTATGTGCATATATTTTTTAGCACTGTCTGCTGGAAGTAAAGAAACCCCAGTAGCAATGAGTATACCTAGAACCCAGATTTTGGCCTCTAATACCATTCTCCACTGTAACAATCCTGGGCTCTTTGAGGAAACAGTTAATTCCACAGCTGGAGCAGATTAGGAGCAAGATAAGCCTGGAATATCTTGTTGTATCAGAAAGTAATGAAGTGCTCAAAAAAAATGATGGGGGCGTGTCACAAGGACACAGAGCTAGCTTGAAGGGTAGCCCACTGGCCAAATCTGGAACAAAGTCCACACCAAAATAAGCACAGTTATAAATATTAAACTATTGGAAAAACTAGAAATTCGTGATTCTATACTGACAAGAGATAAATAAATAAATGAAGGGGGAAAGAAAGCTTTTACTTACTGTAGAAAGCCAGGATCGGATGGGTAGATGCAGAGGGAGTACTGGATTTGGAAAATCATCATCTTGCAACCACTGTGGTAAAGATTAGGTTGGGCAAGAATCAGGAATGGATGCTAAATTTAGGGGATGATTTTGAAAAGGAAAAGGATATTTGCATGGTAGCCTTATTAGTTACAAAGAAGAAAAAAAGTCACAGTAATTATACATTGGAGAAAGGGGACATACCTTGACCAGATGATCAAAATTGACATTATCAATGAGGGGCAAATAGACATAGAGTGTGCCTCCAGATGTGATATTCTGAGAAGCGTGTAACGTCATCTATGCAGTATTGCAGCCAGGAATGTTTAACCTCAGTCTAATCAAAATGAGAAATGTGCTGTTAATAAAAAATGTGGGAAGATTCGATTCTTCAAAACTGGCAATGTTATAAAAGACAGAGAAAGACTTTGAAAACTTTCCAGATTAAACGAAACCCAAGAGACAAAACAACTAACTTAAGGTTCTGCCCCCAAATTGGATCTGATACTGGAAGAGAAAGGACATTATTAGATCAGCTGACAAAATTGGAATATGAAGGGTAGGTAGATAAAAGTATAATATCAATATAAAATTATAAAGCTGAGTCTGTTCTTATGTAAGAATATCCCTATTCTTAGGAAATAAATACTGGCATATTTAGGGATAAAGAAGCATGATGATGTCTATAGCTTACTCTCAAATTATTCGGAGAAAAAATGTGGCTGTGTTTCTTTCTGTCTGCCTAGTGTATGTAGAGGTAGGGGAAAAGTGCACATGGTAAAGCAAATGGAGTAAATGAAACCTTAACAGTAGGTGGATGTAAAGGGTATAGGTGAGTAAAGGGTGTACAGGTGTTTGGGTTCCGTTTTAATTTTTGCAGCTTAGTGATGGTCAGATCACATACAAACACGCAAAACTATAAGTATGTTCATCACTGTCTTGATTATTATGATGAGAAATTTAAACAACCTAAATATTCAACAAAAAGGGAATGTTCAAATAAATATTAGTATATTTGTATGCCTGTGATTAAATTTAACATGACATATGTTAAACTAAACATGAGAGCAGTTATCTCTGGATATTGAGATTATAGATGATTTCAGTTTTCTTTATCATACACTTTTCAAGATTTTGTAAGTTACCTATGGTAATATAATTTCTTTCATATTTGGGTGGAAAAATAATAAAGGATATTTCAAAAATAATAATAGGTAGGCATTTCTAAAATTTACTGATCATTCAACAATTTCCCAAGCACTTTGGCTTGATAACTTGTATGAAGTCTCTTTCTAAAAGAATTAAGAGAATGACATGGTCCAAACCTTATTTGAAAGAAAAAATTACCTTGAAAAATGAAATACGTGTAGTATTTGTTTTATATCAAGGGAGCACACTTGTTCTTCCATATCTCAGTGTTCTTGTCCGCATGGATAGTGTTAACTGTAATGTCTACTAATTGAGTCATTTCCTGTGGGCAGTTTCCCCAGTTATGGTGAAGTTTTCCTTTACTGACTTTTATTTCATTCCCCTTAGTTGTAGCTTAAATCATCCTTCACCCTTAGTATTTCAAACTTTCAAGAACAGACAAATGTCTTATTCAGAGGGTTGATTTGAGGGGTATTATTCATTATTGATGGGATTGTTTCTTTCTTTAGAATTAAAAAGATATGTTGAAAATTAACTGAACTTTGCTTGCAAAGGAAAATGCCTCTGATTTGAATATATGACTGAACTTAAAATATCAGGAATCTGTGTGTGTGTTGTATTTTAAGCTTCACATTAAATTCGGCTTAAAGAAGAGGTGTTCTCTGGTCACTGGTCGCTATAGATGTTTAGCCTATTTTACTGAAATGATATGAACAATGCAGAATTATTTAACCTAGAGAATGGAAGACTATAGAATGATTTATAGAATGATTTTCCAGTATACCAGGTTATTCAAGAGAGCATGCTATCCCTTCTTCCTCTCTGTGAAGAATAAACTGAAAGCTTTTGAGTTTAAATTTTAGCATTAGTCATTTGGGTTAAGAAGAGTCTCCTGAAAGTCAGTTACCAAAAATGGTTGTTGAATCTTTTCTTATAGGAACTTTCTTTTTAAAAGATTTTATTTTTTCCTTTTTCTCCCAAATCCCCCTAGTACGTGGTTGTGTATTGTAGTTGTCGATCCTTCTATTGTGGCATGTGGGACGCTGCCTCAGCATGGCTTGTTGAGCGGTGCCATGTCTGCGCCCAGGATTCGAACTGGTGAAACCCTAGGCCACCAAAGCAATGTGCGAACTTAACCACTAGGCCACGGGGCCAGCCCCTATAGGAACTTTAAAAAAAAAATATGGTCTGTGCTTTTATAGCTAGTATGGATTTAAAGTGACTTGACAGGAAATAATTGTTGGTCTGTCCTGGGCCCTTCTGGTCCTGCAGTTTAATAATTCCCTCACCTTAAATCCCTCTGGACTTTGAGGTGATTAGTCAGTGCGTCAAACTGTACACAGCAACAATGCAGTAGCCTAACCAGTAGGCACCAGAAGCACTCCAATAAGGACCTTTCCTTAATGCACACCGTGAGCATCTTAGACTCTGCCTGACTGAAATTTACGTGTCAGGATCTCCTTCAGTAGTGTGCTACCAAAATGCAAATACTGCTGTTACTGACCCTTCTCCTTAAGCAACTTTTCTGCAAAGAAAAAGGATGTGCCGTACACAGTATCATAGATATTAAATTTCACTGGGACAAAAGGAAGTAGGAATATGCCTCACGCTCATTTTGACACTTAGCATCTGCCAGCTTGGGTTATTTTTGAATTCCTTTTTTTCTGTGTCTGGTTTATCCTCTCAAACAGCAGGGTCCATATCTCACATCAGAGTGCTTTGTACACAGTAGATGCTCAATATGTGTATATTGGTGTTGAGTAAATAATTTGCTTGACCATCAAACCGTCTGGTTGACTAATCAGTTTTTCCATTTTTCCACCAGTGTTTGAGCTTCTCTAGATTCTTTATGCCCAGCTCTAGAATTCGCAGTAGATAGCTGCCCTAGTTTGTTTCAGTAACCAAAAGCTAAAATGCCATTTAAAACCATTTCAAGAATTAAGTAGTGTTTAAATTATAATAAAATAAAACCACAAACTATTCAGTTATTGAAATTTCAGATTGGAAAGTCAGGAGAGGTGAGGATTGTTAATCTTGCTTATTCCAACTAAATGTACTAAAGATGGAACCATTGCTGTTTCTAAGCCAAACCATAGCAGACTGGAATTTTGGAAAAGAATATTATGAGTGATAATGGTTCCTTATGTGTGTAGAGACAGTTATCCATGTAAGGAACTGTAACTTTTGAAAACACATTTAAACTTTTGTTCTTTTTGTCCTTGCTGAGACCTTCTTCAGGAGGGACTAGTCTCTGACAAATGATAATAGTAATGACAGTAACATATTATTAGTAATAACTAACATACTAGATTCTTACTCTGCCTGACCTGTCCTAAAATCTTTGTATTTAATCCTCACAAAAGTCTTAGTATTATTACTGTGCCCGTTTACAGATGAGAAAAGTGGAGGTACAGACATGTAACAGTTTCTGCCTCCTAAGATCAGAGGTGTAAAATTATAAAGAAATAATTTAGGACATCTATTACATGTTTATTTATGCATTTTACATATTGAACAGTCCAGTTTTTTTTATCCTTAATTCTTTTTATTATCTTACTCCATATCTATATGCAAGTAATTTGTAGGTCTGCATTCAACACGTTATTTTGGGGCCCAAAACACTTAGCTCACCAAGGAATCTGTTTTTCAGCCACACACCACTCTGAAATACTGAGTGTAGTCTTACCATTACGTTATATTTAGGGTTGCAGAATTCCTGTGTAGTATACATGGTTTCAAGGGGGTTTGCCACCCCCCGACCTGCCTTGGGTTGTCTTCGCAGTGATTTCTGGTTAAGGTTTAGAACAAGTTCCTCTGGGCAGGCTTCCCTTCCTACTACAATCAGCAAGTGCTCTTTCCAGTCTGGACGCTGAGCCTTTGCTTTTACACACTACAGGAAAGAAGAGGCGAAAGAGAGAAGAGAGGGGGTGGAAGGTCTAAAGCTGAGCCATTATCTGTCCTGTGAAAGTTGCCTTTAATTAGTCAACTTAAAAATTATCTCTCAACTGCTGCCTCTAAGTTATTGGTGACTCAACACACCTCACCCTTCCTCCTTCTAGCTCAGTCACATGATCATCTTTGATTAATTTGAAATCAGTTCAACAGAAATATTCTTTGATGTAACTAACTCTTATTGAATACATGCCGTGTGCCAGCCCTCTGCTAGGTGAGGTGAAAGAGATAGATTTTCTCTTGCCTTAGTTTTCCTGTTTATGGTATGTGGCTCTCTAATGAGGGATGAGTACAGTGTAACTAATTTACAGTATTCGAAGTAGAAGTAATACAGTTCTCTAGATTAAAGGATTTATACATGTTTATATACAGATATGTAGATGGACCTCCTAGTTGTTCAAGCGCTTAGTAATTGGCTGGCCTTCACGGGCTCTTGGGTGTTTGTAGAATATTGGTTAGGATCAAGAGCCTCTGAGGCTTCCCCATTAAGTAAGCTTTAATATTGTCCCTGCCCAAAGGGTGATGCGTTTTCCTCCTGTCCTCTCCAGGCGTACCCAGAGTATCTCATCACATACCAGATCATGAAGCCGGAAGCTCCTTCCCAGACCGCAACAGCCGCAGAGCAGAAGACCTAGTGAATGCCCACTGGTGAAGGCCAGGTCGGATTAGAAGCTGGGACTGGATTACAGTGGATTGTTTCCAACAAAATCAATATTCTCGAAATCCCTGACAGCCTAGAAATAAGCTGTTTGTCTTTTATAAAGCATTGCTATAGTGATGAAAATAGTATGAGTAACTGATACATACTCAACTGCTACTGTTCCTTTTGAGGAAATGTTTACAGGGGCGGCCTTTGAACATATCTCAGGCTCATTTTCATTGCAGTTATCCATTTCTGAAACAAGATTGCTTTGATCTAGACTTGGAAATGGAAAAAAAGAAGACATAACCAGTGCTTTCCCAGATGTTCACAATTCACACACTACATTTGCTTTGTTATATATGGCGCTTGTATATAACAAATATACACATACTACAGGCTCGTTTTTAGTTTTGTCTAAACATGCATCATTGGCTTTTTTTCCCTTTTTTTGGCTTACTTTGAAAATGAGCCAGAGCCTTCTTGAGGACATTTTGCACAAAGTCACACTGACTAAAATCATTAGCAATGCAACCCAAGCTTCTGGCTGAGCAAGACTTAGTTTCCACTTTTTTTTCACTTCATTTTGTAGCCGCACTTATCAACGTAAAGTGAGATGGAAAGGAAAAACATCAACTTTTGGTTTCTTTTTGTGAATTGGCCAGTCTTACAAGGGAAAGGCACAAACGTGAACCTGACTTAGGAGCTCCCAAGTTCAGAAAAGTCAAAGCCGACGGGGGCCACTTGCTCTTTCCCATACAAGCCCGCTTCAGAGGCGTCAGGTCAGTGCTGGAGGCCCAGGAAGAGCACAGCAGGAAAGGTGTGAGGGATGCCGCGTGACGTTCGGAGGTGAAACACCTGGGGGGCTGCGGAGGAGCAGCCTCCAGAGGACGTGAGGAGCGTGTGGTTCTATAAAACCGCAGCAGGGAAGGATTGCGGGAGCTCCTCAGAGAAAAAACGCTTCTCTTCACTTAATCCGTACCACCAGAATTGTCGCCCCCAAAATTTGCCTTATTTCCAAGTTCAGTGGAATCATTGTACTTCATTAAAGTTACAAAAATATTGCTTTATTGTTTCTCTAGTTTGGAAAGCTAGGATTCAAGTCCTATTTAGGAGATAGGTATACACAAAGGCAGGAACTTTTTTGTTTATTCAGTTGGGGTTTATTTTGAGCGAGGTGCTTCAAATAGTTTATGTAGGCCCCTGCACTAAACTTGTGAACCATTTCTTCAAACTGCTTAAGAGACAAGGAGAACAAAAAGTGAAACCAAAGCTCCTTCAGTTATTTTTTAAATGAAGGTGAAGTACCATGCTGTTTCTTCGTGAAACAGTGTTTTTTCTTTTGTTTGTTTTGATCACCATTTGCCAAGTGCACATTGACCCTGTAAAGAAGTATCCCTTGCAGTCCTTACACTTGCCCTTTTCACCTTAACTGATGTTGAATTGAGTGCATTAATTTGTTTACTTCCACATGCTGTGCATCTACTCAGCTTTGAAGCAAAAGTAATATAAATGTGGTGAAAAAAAGAAAAAACAGTGTGACACAAACTTGCCATTTCAACTTAAAGTCCTGAAAACTAATTTGTTCCGTTTTTTAATGCAGGTTGATTAAGCTGTGACCTCATTTAATCTCCTAAAGAAAAATAAAATGGTTACATGCAAAAATTCTAGACTAGGCTCTTAACATATTCAGTTTGCTTTCTTTGGGGCTTCAGTCAATGCTAGACCTAGGCATCGGGAGCTGGTTTGAGTTTTATAGCGGAATCTTGCATGGGTCCTCAAAATTAAATCAAGAATTAGCCTCAGTTTTTGCTTCTATTGAAGTTTTAGTGACCCAAGCTGGGTGTTTGTGTCTTGGCTACTTGTTTAATAGCACTAGAATTCCATGCGAAGCTGCGAAGTGTGATGTTCATTAAGAGGGCTTTTTTCCTCCTTTCCTTCTTTTTTGCTGTGTGTAACAATGGGTTGAAGGATTTGGCATCTCTGTAGTTACCAGTAGCTGTGAAAGTGTATGTTACTTGCCTCCCCACTTAGATATAGTTTAAAATGGTAAACACAGCTGTGATTTTTACTTATGTAAAAGGTTAATACGGTATACATATGGAAAGCTTTAAAGCTTCATTAAAAAGATAAGCCACTCCCCGACTGTGGTTATATGTTGTTTCCATCATCCTGACTAGATTAATGGACATGCCAGTTTTAAACTTCAGCCTTACACTTGAGAAGTTAAACTGTGGTTCAGTATTTAAACTGCCAATGTTATGTATCTAATCTGTTATGTTCTGTGTGCCGAGTAAAGGTACTGTGTAAGGAAGACATTTGCAGTGCTTCGTGTCTTGTAATGAATCAAGTATATAGTAGTTCTCGAAAGAATGTGTATATATTATTCATCTACTAAAGAGAATGGGTTAATCAATATCTCACAGGAGCCAAATACATTTCTCGAAACTTGAAAACCAAAGGTCGTCATGAGTGCACTCAAGTTAGCAAAAGTTGATTACATTTGGAATTTTCCATCTATAGCAGTGTGAAAAATCCTTTGGATTATAAAAGTATGGCATTAAATTAGGCTGAAATCTACTTAATTTCTTGTATATGCTCTATATAGAAACACTACCAAGTTGAGGACTTACAATATGGCCTCCCCTGAAATGACCCTTCTGTTTCCCAAACCACGTAGAAGAGAGAATCTGGACACCTCCACCAGCTTTACTGCAGTTCTAGAATCAAAGGACTTCTGGACCTGATGGTTCCAGTTTATTGGGTATTGGCCAGCTGGATACTTGACTCAGGTATAAGTTAAGTGCTCTGGACTGGACACTTGCTCCTTGTACTTGGCCTCCTTCCCTTTTCCCCAGATTGCTAGTCAGGAACTGTAATTAGCTCCAAGAGTTACCTTTGACCCAACTCATTTTCCTCCTTTCTTCATCTTGAGTCTTGCAAAAGGAGACTGTACCTCTCTTTCCATCTCAGAACCTGAACCAGGTGTTAGGCTCATGTACTCTGCTCAGAAGGGTCTGCCACTTTGTTAACAAATGACAGCATGGAACCCAGAGTTTTAATTCTATGCAAAATAATAGCCGTACAATGAGAAATCTTATTTACCTTTTCCTTGTTGGAAATTGGAATTTCCAGCTTTTCAGTAACATAAGTAGAATAAACTATATTAGTATGTTTTCATAAAGTATCATCCTTATGCTCATTTAAGCTTGATGTTAGTGACTAGACTAATTCCCCTTTGCTCTCAAAATAGCAAAGTGCATTGATATATACAGAGAAATGCCTTAAAATGGCAAATAAAGTAATATAGATTAATATTGTATTATTATAGCCTTTATACAAAAAATAAAATTTTGGTATGTACTGGAAGAACAGCGTTAGAATGCAGTAAGCTGTCTAGGTTTTTCTCTATTTCAGTACATCTCCCAGTTGCACAAAGGGTTATTTTGGACATTGCTCACCCTCCCTTTTTAAACATATGCACTCTCTGGAGTCCTGTAAACAGCCTTTCAAACAGAAATGGTGTATATTTCTAAACACCTTTTCTGCTAGTGTGTCCAGATCCCATTTGTGTGATAATCTGTCATAAACAGGCTTCTGACTGTGTTTCCTATTGGGTAAGTAACTTGCATGGAGCTCTAGATTTTAGTGATTCAGAGGCCACTCAAAACTGACATTAAGATAGGGTTTCATGTTCAGAAATTTATTGAAAGACTAAAACTTGTTTGATGTCAAATCATTGACAGAGAAATGAAAAGAAAGTAACTGTGAAGATAATATTTGAGCTTTGGTTGGACACATCTAGCATTTGAAAAGGAAATGCATCTTTTTAAAAACCACTCTAAAAAGTGAGGCTTCTTCAGATACCTTGTGCATTCTGAAATTAATAAACAATTAAATACTTCGTAAGAAACCCTTAGCTATGGCAGAAACTTTTTAACCTTTTATATCCTAATAAATAAAACATTGTAATTCCATTTCTTAGTGTTTGAAAGGTATCAATGAGTCAGGTCTGTCTCCATGTGTCTCACACCTGTTACGCTTATTTGATGAGGTGTATTTCATAAGTCTTACTCCCTTACGTGGAAAGGAGCTGATGGAATCAATCCTCTCCAGTTTCTCTATGTCTGAAACTTCTCAGCTGCCGGATCTACTGGTTTGGAGGAATGCTAGAAAGATCTCAGAACCTATTAAGTTTTGTGTATGTGGGGCTACAGCAACGACTCTCGAAGCGATACTATGTAGAATTTGCGGATTGCACAAGCTGTTTTTAATCACTTTGAAATATAAACCATGGTGATAAGTGAAAAGCAGTAGGAAGCTAAAGATTTTATAAGCTCTCTCAGCCCAGATCTGCTCGTGGTGTGACTGGTTTTATACGTCTACCAGAGGGTGCTGCCTCCTTTGAAATAACATTCACGCTGTAGAGATGGTTGCATTTTGACTCTTCGTTCTCTCACATTTTCTTTTCTGATTTACACTTTCACATCCCTACTCTCACCATACCACCCATCTTTTCAAACAGATTTCTTGTGCTTCAGAATTCAGATTTCCTTTTTTATGTGTCTCCCCAGTTCTGCAGGCAGCCCTGAGAGCCCTTTGTTGACTCAGAGTGTTTGCAGAGAAGTGCAGTTAAACTCTTGTAGTGGGGTGTCCCTCACGCACTCCAATGCCCCTCCCAAGGCTCTGAATGAAAAGCTAGAAAACAGACAGTAAAAATCAGGAAGGAACCAAAATCTTGGAGGCTCATAGCCTAGACCTAGAAGATGACCTCGACTGTATAACCATTGTATTCATTACACAAAATATTTAAACCCTTCATGTGCGTATAATACCTGCTTCTGCTTCCATTGTTTCAATCTCATCTGTCTTTGTGGTAGCCATATTTGTCTTTGATCCCTACAAACTAAAAAGGTACTTTTATCAACAAGGTTTCTCAAAAACATTTACAAAACCAGCTTTGAGGAAATCTAGAATGTTGCCTGGCAACAGCATTTAGAGTAGTAATTGTATTTTCTCATTGTGATGTTGGTCTGTGTAAGTAACCAATGTAGTGACTGCTTGGTTCCTTATTGGTGTTGTTTTTATTTCTAGTCTCTGTGGGACCCACCAGTGGCAGGGGGCTCCAGTCCCCTTCCTTTGCTTTTTTGCATTCGTCTGTTGGTAGGATTGCCGGAAAAATGCAAGACACCCAGTTAAATTGGAATTTCAGATAAACAAATAATTTTTTAGCTTAAGTATGTTTCATGCATTAATTGGCATATATTTACAGTAAAAAAATTGTGTTATTTATCTGAAATTCAAATTTAACTGAGCATCCTGGTTTTTTGCTTTTTTTAATTTTGTTTTACTAAATCTGGCAACCCTTTCAATTTGGTCATGGAAAATCGCTTACAGCATGTGAATTCTTCTAGTCTTCACTGTCTTTCACTGGAATGGAAGCCTTTTTCTCCTCACCCTTTGCTTTCCACAAGAGGGCATCAAGGAACTTAACCTGCCTACATGGTGGGTTTCTATTTAAGACATCTTTATGATTATATTTAACCTGTAATTGTGCTTTGGCTAAATGTCTAACTTACAGTACTTGTAATTGTTTAATATTCAATAAAAACATTTTTAAATATACTGTATGTGGATAGCACTCAGCTCTGAAGTGTTTTCATTTCCCTGTTTGTTCATTTCAACCTGATCAACCGTAATGCAACTGACCTAAAACTGTGGGAATACCAATAACAATTCTCCCTCTTGTCTTCCTGGTGAGATCTGGATGGGCAGAGCCTTGTCCTCACCCGTAAGCCCACAGGAGAGTGACTCAAGTGCAGCAATAGCAGGAGCGGCCCAGCTTCCTTTGAGAAATATCTCAGAAAAGAAGGGGTGCAGGCTTTGGAGGCAGACCTCGCACCAGTTCCCGGGGCAGCTCAGAGTCCCCACACAGAGTCTATTACCCAGAGACTCACGCCCTCCACCTGCTGTATTTTGGGGGGAAGAAGGGAGAGACTTCCTCCCTCATATAATGGTAAACATGAAATGCCTAGCACAGTGCCTGGCCCAGAGGAGTAGGAAAGTTTTTTCCCTTTACTTCTGCTCTCCTTTCTCCATGCCTAGTGATTCATTAGATAGTAAACTGAAAACCAGAATGTTACCTGTAATTTCTTCTCCAGAGGGATTGTCAGAGTCACAAGGAGACATAAATTAAGTACTTGGAAGCACTGTAATAACCCTGCAAATAACAATGAACAAGATACTTTGTGTACATTGTCATTAATGCTAACAACGCTGCAAAATATATATTTTAATCCTCATTTTATAGATGGAGAAACTGAGACTCAAAGTGATGAAATATGTTATATCCCAGAATTCTTTCCACTATAGACTGTGATACCAATTGATATTGTAGGAAAACACAACTTGGGACCCCAAAATATGTCTCTTTGTCATAAGGATTATATTAGGCTGGTTGTTTTTAAGAAACAGGGAACATAGAAGAATCTCTGAAAACCAAGTAGAAGTTACCCTTTGTAAAGACATTTACATTCCTTAGGGAAATCTCCATTTGTAAGGATGTCTTCTTCACTGTACCAGGAAAAGGGAGGTGAGCTTATCTCTAGAAACTCTTATCAATGCAGAAAGCTGTGACTTAAATCTGCATAACAACCTTACCCTTGTTTACTGTGCTTTCTCGATAACCTCTCATAACTGACCCCCCCACCACAACATCTTTTGTCTTTAGCTGAAGATGGTATTTGTGATGGTGGTTTGGCCATTTTGGCAAGTTATTCAGTTTTCCTGGTTCTCTCCCATGTATACAGGAGGTATACATGTTATTAAACTTTTGTTTTTCTCCTGTTAATCTGTCTCATGTCAATGTAATTCTTAGACCAGCCAGAAGATCTTAGAAGGGTAGAGGAGAAATTGCTTTCTCCTCGACAGTTGGTAAGCCAGCCAGCAGACTTCACTAGTAGGACGCTGCTCTCTCTGGGAGGACTGCAGCTGAGAGATCCTGGACCTCTGACAGGAGCTGGCAGAAGGTAAGAGTTCTTACCATGTCAGTCTTCTGGATCTCTGCTTGCAGGGTCCGAAGGAAGTGAAAGCAGAGATTTTTCCTTTCCAAATTTAATTTAGCAGGAGAAAATATTTGTGTAGCTGGTTCCTTGGACTTAGCAACTCTGGTAAATTTGGTAGAGTACTCTTGGCTTTACTGACCCATTTCCTCCTGGAGATGATCATTGTTTGTCTTTGTCTCTGTCTGTTGTCTTGTTTATCTTGTTTTGTGTCTTAAGAGCTTACTTTGTGACCAATGAGAATATCATCTCTGGTCTCCACCGTCCGGAAGGTGCACTTACTTGGGTGCATCTTGGTAGCCAGTTGAATGGACCAGGGTTCCAAGACACAAGGTCAGAAGCAGCACTCTCTCTGGCCATGCCAATTCTCAAGGGATTTGTCGTAAGGGGTCCTCTTCCATAAGGGGCCTTTGTCATCTCAACCTTCGTTGCTTTGTTAGTGCTGGAAAAGCTCATTCCAGTACCACCTTCCCAGGGTCACAAATTAGCAGTTTTCTGACTGGAAGTATCTCACATTTTTGTGGAGATCGGAGACACCATTTTCACTACTCCATCCT
The DNA here is from genome assembly GCF_041296265.1 of Equus caballus. Classification (NCBI taxonomy): domain Eukaryota; kingdom Metazoa; phylum Chordata; class Mammalia; order Perissodactyla; family Equidae; genus Equus; species Equus caballus. Next base: position 32,611,072 of record NC_091710.1, on the reverse strand, counting down.
TACTGCCTGTGCAATGAAAGCCTTTGCTTTCTCAGACTATTTTGAGAGTGAACTTTCTGGATCTTGTGAGGGCTGTATCCTTTGCCCTTTCCTTTTGGGCCACCTCCATGATTAAGCCATAAAAAGGCTCATTGGTTGGAGTCAATATTGAGAAGATCCTACTTGTCAATGACCAGACAATTGACCCTGTAGATTGGAAAAACTTCTAAATTTGAAAAATTTTTTTAGAGAGTTCTCAGTCTAAATAATTGTCCTGAAGTTCTAGAACATAGAAGTCTTTCAATTTCCATCTTAGTTGAAACTCCCTCATTTAAAAACAAGTTTAGTTGGATGGGCAGGTCAGTCCTTTGATAGGCTAGGAATTGAAAACAACTGTCTTTGTCTTGCACATCTGCAAAACCAGGAATGGCTCCAGAAACAGTTCAAAAGCTCACGTACATTTACCATCCCCCAAACCTGCTCTATTCTTCTCAAAATGCTTGGAGATATTAGGATATTAGAAATAGAATTGTCCTGCACTTAAAAATTTAAAGTGCCTGAGACCTCTGATAATAGGCAAAAATGCCCCAAAAACTCCATCTTAGAGAAAACTTGAATACTTTTCTCTGTGCCTTTGTAATGTAAATTTTATACCCCCATCTTCTCTGGGAACTAAGATCCATTCTTTGATATTCAAACCTTAGGGAGAAGTTTCTCATCAGAAGGAAGGAAAAAAAGGAAATATTTGGAAATTGGTCAAATGAAAAAACTTTAAATGTCCTCTCCACAAATATTAGTAAAAAGCTTTAGCAAGTGAACTTAACTTTTTCCAACTGCCAAAACAAAATTTGGATCCAACTGTTCTTTTTTTTTTTTTTTTAAAGATTTTATTTTTTTTCCTTTTTCTCCCCAAAGCTCCCCAGTACATAGTTGTGTATTCTTCGTTGTGGGTTCTTCTAGTTGTGGCATGTGGGACGCTGCCTCAGCGTGGTCTGATGAGCAGTGCCATGTCCGCGCCCAGGATTCGAACTAACGAAACACTGGGCCGCCTGCAGCGGAGTGCGCGAACTTAACCACTCGGCCACGGGGCCAGCCCCCCAACTGTTCTTTTATAAACTAGTAAATCTTGTGTTGCTCCTGATTCATAACCATAATTTAATGAAAGCTATAAGATCTCTGTTTGCATCTATGTGTTTGTATGTGTGTTCATATATGTATGTTGTGATTTTTTCTTTTTTTACCTCTGGATAGTATTGCCAAAATTAGTTGGTAATGAGTGATATTCAATTGGATCTAAAACAAACAATCACAGTAATTAAGGATTGAGTCTTCTAAATTCTCAGAAACATACTAGAAATGAACCCAAATGAATTTCAAGTTTATGTGATCTGGGAAAACATTAGGTATTAAAGCTAGTTTAAGTTGGTTGTTAATTAAAGCAGACATGTCTTTAGAGTTAGTAACATTGACTATAACACAGATAAACAACTTATATTCTACCTGGGTTTACTAGTCAAATTTATCTCTGTTACAAAATTTGTCAGGAAAATATGTATATTTTATAAAATAATATATAATATTAAAGTATTATATATCAATAATATTTATAATAAATATACAAAGTATATTAAATATATATTAAAATAATAAAATATACATGTTAGCTTAGAATTATAGCTGACTTTGTCTAATGAAGTTATTGTAGATAATCTAAACAATTGATATGAACAGATGATTTAAATAGATTTAAATAAGAAAAGGTTTTAGGTGAACTTTTTCACAATAATTATGTGTTATGTTTTATGTACTTGAAAGTAGCATGAAAATCTTTTTGGTAACTTGAAACCTTAGAGTTTTGCTAAATTAAGTTAAATGATGGAAATTTATTGAATATCTAGATCATTTCCAAATAAGATAAAATACTGAACATTAATTACTAAACATAGGATTATCTACTTTTGGCTTCTTATTATAGAGAAACTAAAAGATAAATTTAGGTCTGGTAGTAAACATGTCTTATGCTTTATTGAAAATTGTGCTATAGAGAAGCATATGTCTGTGGAAATTATAAAGTGTATTTATAAGTTTGCCAATCAAAAAAATACTGGTATAAGAAACAATTCACAATTGCTTACTTCTTAGTTTTCACTAGGAATTAAGGTTTCTAATGATTAAAAATTCTGATTAACATATATAATTAAAACTACTAAAATAATAAGGGGGACATCTTAGTATAAAATGTGTTTTCAGTAAAACAAAAAAAAAAAGAAGTATAAGGAATGAATCGCATTTATTAAGAGAAAACAAAAAGTTCTTTTGTCCTAAAAAGAGGTTAAAGAAAAAGAGAGAAAAGGAAAGCATAGGAGAAAATCTGAATATAAAAAAGGAAGTTATAGAAGGTTTGTGGAAAAGGAACTTTGAGAAAAGAGTTTTATGCTTAATCAAGCCAAGATTGGAATGAATTTAAGTAAGTGAGTTTTAGTATCAAAAGTAAGCTGGTACAAAATTAGAATTTGGTTTTTTCTCTGTTAAAAGGACAAAGTTATTTTGAACTTTGGTCTGCTCTTGGTAAAGAGATTATGAAAGATTTTCTTTACCTTTGATTAGTCTGCCTAAAAAGCAGGGATTTATGTTTTATCCAAATAATTTCCTGTGTTGTTTTATCAGGTCTTTGATTACAAGAGCTAAGTTTTACTTACAACTTTTTCACTTTCTATATTTGCCTGCAAAGTCTTTCTCACCACGGTTAAATGCATAACTAAGTATTGTTTCACAGTAACCTAGGATCCTATATGACCAAATGTTCTAAAACCTTTTGATATTTTTGGCAAACTTCCCAAAATAAAATTTTAAATCAAGTCTTTTTGACTTCTAGCTAACTTTGGGATTTTTCAGAGGGCTCCTGAAAAATCTCAAAGAGAGATATTAAACTAATTAGCTTATTTGGTATGTTAAATTGCATAGGAAGCATTGATAAGCATAGGAAGCATAGGAAGTGATGATAAACCTTAAGTTATATTGCATGGATGAATGTTATTAATATAACTGTTCTAAAAATTATATGAAATTCCTAAAAATCTGTTATGTCCTGGTATAATGTTATCAGTCATAATTCTAGTTACCATCATAAAATGTGTGTTATAGAAATAACCAAATTTCCTTGCAATTGCATTGTAATCAGATCCTTAACCATGCCATTTTAAGTATTTTGTTATTTACAGACAGTTATTATTTTACTCTAATGCTTTTGCAAATATGTTTCACCTTTAGAGAAATTCATTGAAAGGACTCTGACACTCACTCTAGAGTGCAGCTTTCTGATAAACTTTCAGATCATACCACTGACCTGGTTAAGAATTTGTGGAACTCTAATGAAGAAACAGATGGCTTTATAAAACTGCTAAAGATAAAAATCAAGAATTAATTTCTTAGGACTAAATGAACTTTTGAGAATGATTATAATTTTTATAACTTTTTGTTTGAAATATTGCTGATTTTTTCAATGTTTTGTTTTTCCAAATTTAAAGAAAGTATTTTTCTCTTAAGCTACCTATGACTTAGAGCAAAAAACATTTATCTTTTTTTTCCCTACCTGATCCCTCTAGAATTCAGAAACTAAGTTCACTAGGAATCTGTTCTTGTAAGAGGGCACAATCGGAAAACATTGGTTATATTACCATGGCTTTGACTGGAATGTCATGTTTGAGAAAGACATGCACAGACTCAGATGTGACCAGACAGCATAAGGAACTAAGATTGACTTTACGGAAGCCAATAAAGCCCCCTTAGAAAAATTGGCCTTGTACCTTCCTTATATGGTTCCTAACAGCCTTACCAGGTGAATAAGGAAGGTCACTTCCTGGCAGGCAAAAGAACCTCAGGATATTTTGGGGACCTCAAGAAGAGAGGAACTAACCCAAATCTAAACATATTACAGGCAAAGTGTGATGGTGCATATTTGGCCTGGCTTCTTACCCTCAAGAGGCTGTTAAAGTTCAATCTGGAGAGTACTTATGAAAAGTTTCAGCAAAGAAGATTTTAGAAAGCCCATATGATCAATTGCTATTCTTGCTGCATTTATGTAAATAATGAGGCCAAATTTATTGAAACTAGGCTTATTTTGCAAATAAATTTGTCTTATTTTGTCTATTTTTGATAAAAATGAGGGTGATTATAGAGAAAAAAATTATGTTTCAATAGAAACTATAACAGGCACTTATGGATATTAGATTCTAGTTCTGTTAATTGTCTTTGAGATTTTGTTTTCAACCTATAAACTGAACTGAGTCCTGAATTCTTCTAGTTTCCTCAAATATTTGGCTGCAGCTCTCTAAACTAGTGCCTCCAATTTTTCTCCCACTTTTGACTTGGAATCATTGAGAACTAAAGCTGCCCTTTTCCTGAAGCTGTAAAAACTGAAACTGGACAACTAGATATAAACTTAAGAGTGATCACCACAATAGCCCATGCTTTAGACAATCTTCATGCCTGTTGCTGTGTAAGCCACTCAGAAAGTTGACCTGATGTCATCAGAGACAGTTCAAACTGCAAAAGATACTTTGACCCTAGAAACCTTGACTGGCTGCCCCTGGACTCGAAAACTGGTTTATAGTCTACACCAATCATTAACCTTTGTTTTTCTTTTGTTTCCATAGAAATGCCTCATTAAATACCTGATTTCTCACACAATATAGGCCTAATTTTGGGAACCCAGCATGACACCACCTCCTAAAATGAGACATACCTGTTTAACTGAACTGACCTATTCTCAGGGCTGAGTGACTGGTTCAATGAGATGAAGCAATCTATCAACTTCGCTTCTGGACTGTGAAACTTCTTGTTTGAAGTCACAAAGGCAGGACTGTAGGGGGGCAGAATTTGTCAGCCCAAAGTATGTCTCTTTGGCATAAGGCCTATTTTAGACTGGTTATTTTTAAGAAACATATTTGGGAGGAGCTCTGAAAACTAAGTACAGTCAAGCATCACTTAACAATGGGGATACATTCTGAGAATGCTTTGTTGGGCAATTTCGTCATTGTGCAAACAGCATATAGTATACTTACATAAACCTAGATGATATAGCCTGCTACACACTTGGGCTGCATGGAACTAATCTTATGGGACCACCATTGTATATATGGTCCATCATTGACCTAAATGTCTTATGTGGCACATGACTGTAGAAGTAACCCTTTATAAAAGATACTTACATTTGTTAGGGAATTCTCCATTTGTGAGGATGTGTCCCTCACTGTACCAGGAAGAGGGGGATGGCCTTATCTCTAGAAACTCTTATCAATACAGAAGGCAAAAACTTAAATCTGCATAACAACCTTACCCTGGTTTACTGTGCTTTTCTTGGTAACCTCTCATAACTGACTCCCTCCAACCCCAACACCTTCTTTTGTCTTTAGCTGAAGATGGCATTTAAGGTGGTGGCTTTGGCCATTTTGGTGAGTTACTCAGTTTTCCTAGGTCTCTCCCATGTATACAGAAGGTATACATGTTATTAAACTGTCTCATGTTAGTTAAATCTTAGACCAGCTAGAAGAACTTAGAAAGGAAGAGGAGAAATTTCTTCTTCCCCAACAATATGCACCAAACTCTGACTGTATATGGAGTTTCAGTGTTTAGGCAGAAATGAAAACACCAAGGTGACTCTGCTACATGAATTTATATCCTGAGTGTCTCCTGAGAAGATCAGATGCTAAATGCTGTTAGACTCAGGTGCTCGCCTTTGGTTATTGGTGTATTAGAAAATAGAAATTATCTGAATTGCGCACAAAAAGCAAGCAGAATATAAAATAACAAACAACTCAGAATTTCAGCAGCTTGGTTTGGTTATTGATACAGAAGTATTCCAAGGGCTCGCTTTTATAGCTTGAGCCACCGTGGGTTGGGGGGCTGGGGAAGTGTAGGGGAGGGCTACAAATCACTTGCTGGATTGGATTTATTTTCTGCAGAAAATTACTTGCCAGAAAACTAAATCCTATTAATAGAAAGGGGTGGTGCTTCCTGGGCAGCAAATTTTGAAGAACTGTTTTTGAATTCCATTGGCTACATTGAGGGCTTTGGTTGGTGTGACCCAGCGCCTCAGGTTAGAGGCAGCACACCCTATTAATAGCACTTGTAAACCTCTATCATTTGTCACGGTTCACTTTTCTTCATTATTTTATAATCATAAGACAGTACAATAGGGCAGCCTCCAAGCTGAAGGAGTACCTGGCACTATACTGGGAATGATAAAAGGTCATCAGTTCCCCTTAAGCTGGGACCTAGCTGCCAGGTTTTCTGGTTGGCATCTACTCTGAAGACTGCTATATGAGCAGTCTCTGAAGAGACAGCAGAAGTGGAAGGAGGTGGTGTGTGTGTCTTCATTTTGACCAGTTCCCACCTGTCCAATAGTGCTAATAACAAAGCTTTGCATACCTAAGACAACACATGGGTTATAACTCCATTTTGGTAATATCACTCTTGGCATATTTTTCTTGGCAAAGGACTGATTTGCAATGTAAGTCTATTCTGCTTTACTTTCATAATTCTGCTTACAAATAGAAGTATGTAATACAAATCATGAAGTATGAGATAACCATGGATGTGAATCACTGGGGGTATGTAGAGGCTGAAGTTGTCAGGAAACCACGGCTGCCATGTATCACTAAATTGCTTCACAACTCCAAGGAAATTCCATGAAGCCTGTATGCCTCTACTCTTCTATCTCCCAAGTAAGAATACTGTCTGCCAAATAGTTATTTAATAGGAATATTTGGAAGATGTACAAGATGATACAGATGAAATGCTCTTGGGGTCCTAGGAGAAAACAGAAGAGTAACAATGATAATTTAGGTGACTAGAGAGTCTGTTAGTGCAACGAGTTTGCTGAAGGATTAAGACTACCACCTCTGCCCTTAGGCGGCCTGAGTTCATAGCCTGGCTCTGCCGCTTGCTTACTAGTCATGTGACCTTGGGAAGTTCCTTATCCTCCCTGTGCCTCAGTTATCTCATCTTTAAAAATGAGTACACTGCTACTACTATGTCATAGAGTTGCTGTGAGACTAAATGAGCTTTCTGCTGGATTGGAAGCCGGAGTGCTGCTGAGTGGACCTGGACCTCCAAGACACGGAGTGAGAAGCTGCCCTTTTAGGCTCTGGGTAACTTCCTCTCCTAAGGGCAGGACTTGTTAAGAATGAAGCGCTCCTGTCTATTTCAAAATGGTTCCTGTCTCCCTCCTGCCAGAAGCACAAGGAGATTTTTCTCCAGTATTTACCATGGGAACCTGTTTGAGCTCCTGGAAATAAATCTCACAAAATTGTAGTAGCCCCCTGACTGGGTCCCCTTGGCGTTTTTACCTCTCAGAATTGTCCACGTTGGGCCTCCAGCAATTTGTCAGTTATAGTTCTTGCTCTCCCACCCAACACCGGTTCCCATAGCGCTTCCCACTCATGAGTCTCGGCTCCAGCAAACTGTTACTCTCCGTATTCGCCTGTCAGCCTCTCCAGTCTTGGGGACAGCAGTCTTCCCTGTGTCCTCACCTCTCACCTATCCTACAGGAGATGATTTTTCAGTCTGTTCAATTTTTTACATGTGGTTGGGACAGAGTGGAGGCTTCCCAGCTCCCTACATGCAGAACTGGAAACCCCGTACCGCAATGACTTTTTAAAATACAACACCAAAGACCTGATGCATGAAAGAAAGAAACTGATAAACTAAACTTCATTAAAATTAAAAACTTTGGCAAAAGACACTGTGGCAAGAATGAGAAGCCACAGACTGGGAGAAAATATTTGCAAAAGACATATCGATAAAGTACTGTCATTCAAAATATACAAAGAACTGTTGAATCTAAATATTAAGAAAATGAACAACCTGAGTAAAAAATAGGCCAAAGACCTGAACAGACACCTCACCAAAGAACACAAACAGATTGCGAATAAGCACATAAAAAGATACTTAACATCATATGTCATTAGGGAGGTACAAATTAAAACAACAGTGAGATACCGGTACACTCCTATTGGAATGGCCAAAATCTGGAACACTGACAACACCAAAAGCTAGTGAGGAGGGGAGCGAGAGGAACTCACTAATTACTGGTGGGAATGCAAAATGGTATAGGCACTTAAGAAGACAGTTGGCCAGTTTCTTACAAAATTAAACATAGTCTTAACTATGTTCCAGGAATCGTGTTCCTTGGTATTTACCCAAAGGAGTTGAAAACTTACATTAACACAAAAACCTGCACACAAATGTTTAAATCAGCTTGATTCATAATTGCCAAAACTTGGAAGCAACCAAGATACCCTTCAGTAGGTGAATGGATAAACTGTGGTACATCCAGGCAGTGGAATATTATTCAGCACTAAAAAGAAATGAGCTGTCAAGCCACGAAAAAGACATGGAGGAAACTTAAATGCATATTACTAAGTGAGGAAGCCAGTCTAAAAAGCCTACGTATTGTATGATTCCAACTATATGCCATTTTGGAAAAGATGAAACTATGGAGAGAGTTAAGAGATCAGTGGTTGCTAGACATTAGGTAGGGAGAGAGGGGAGACTAGGCAGGGCACAGAGGATTTTTAGAGCAGTGAAAATACTCTGTATGATACTATAATGATAGAAACATGTCATTATACATTTGTCAAAACCCATAAATTGCACATCACCAAGAGGGAACCCTAATGTAAACTATGGACTTTGGGTGATAATGATGTGTCACTGTAGGTTCATCATAAGTGTTGCAAATGTACACTCTGGTGGGGGAGGTTGATAATGGGGAGGGTATTCAGGTGTGGGAACAGGGGTTATATGGGAAATCTCTGTACTTTCTGCTCAATTTTGCTGTGAAACTAAAACTACTCTAAAAAATTAAGTCCATTTTGGAGCTGGCCTGGTGGCATAGTGGTTAAGTTCGTGTGCTCTGCTTCAGTGGCCCAGGGTTCCCCAGTTCATATCCCAGGCATGGACCTACGCACCACTTATCAAGCCATTGCTGTGGCAGGCATCCCACATATAAAGTGGAGGAACATGGGCACAGATATCAGCTCAGGGCCAATCTTCCTCAGCAAAAAGAGGAGGATTGGCAGGGGATGTTGGCTCAGGCCTAATCTTCCTGGAAAAAAAAAAAGATTTAAGTCTATTTTTAAAGGGAGAGCAATATAAGGACACAAAAGTATGTACAAGCCAAGTATGTCCATAGATACTTTCTCTTTTAGTTGAGAGAGGAGACATAGAGATGCACATGAAGAAATAAATATTAAATAAATAAAAATAATTAACTTTGTCTAACTCCTTTGACTTCAAGGAGGTAAATAGTGTAAACGTATTTTACAGAATCCTGGTATTTTTTAATTAGTTTGAAACTAGGGAGAATAAAGGGGAAAAGCAAATACTCTTTATGTTTCCTCCACTTTGGACTGAGAGCCTGATTTTATAGACCATTGCTCCAAAGTTCAGACCCAGGAGAATTATGAGGAAAAGAGAGCAGGTGGGCAGACAGCTCTACTCTCAGGCCCTCACTCAGCACACGACAGTGAAATTGAACTGAAGCTCCCTTACATGGCGGTGGGTGCCCAGCCACAGGTGAGCAGCTTTGTTCTCTGTCTAAATTTAAAATAAGGCAGGATAGTATATACGCAAAAGAACTGAAAGCAGGACTCAAGCAGGTATTTGTTTAAATATATGTGTGTGTGTATATATATATATATAAAAAATTAAAAAGTCAAATGACAAACTGGGGGCAATGTTTGCCATTCCTACTATAGACCAGGAGCTAATCTCTTTCATACAGAAAGAGTTCTTAAAAATCTGTAAGATAAAAAAGGAAAATCAGGGGCCAGCTCCGTGGCCGAGTGGTTAAGTTCGCGCGCTCCGCTGCGGCGGCCCAGGGTTCGGATCCTGGGCGCGGACATGGCACCGCTCGTCAGGCCACGTTGGGGCGGCGTCCCACATCCCACAACTTCTTAGAAGGACCTGCAACTAAAATACACAACTGTGTACAGGGGGGGTTTGGGGAGATAAAGCAGAAAAAAAAAAAGATTGACAACAGTTGTTAGCCCAGGTGCCAAGAAAAAATAAATAAATAAAAAGAAAATCAGGTAACAGTTATGAACACACAGTTCATAGAAGAAACACAAATGGTTCTTGAATCTATAACAAAATGCTCAACCTCATAATAAGAGAAATGCAAGTTAAAAGAATAAGTTAATGCAAGTTACCTATCAGATTGACAAAACTCGGGAAATTTTATAACAATGTGTTAGTGAGTGTTGGGGTGGAAAAGCAGTGGGTCAGCGGAGAAATTATATAAACATACATACACCTTCATGCCTTCACGTGCTTGTAAATGCATGGAATATCTTCTGGGTGAATATGTAAAAATCTGGTAACATTGGTAAACATGGCTTTACTGGGTGGCTGGGTGCCATAATTGAGGAGACATTTTATTATATACACTTCTGGATTTTTTTAAAATTTTGATCTATGTGAATAAATTATCTATATAAAGCACTAAAATTTGGGAATGAATTAGATCATTTATCATTTGACTTGGAGGGATTTCCACACTATATTGAAAAAGCAAGATGCAGAAAATTGCATATTATACGTATAGTCTTGGTTTTTTTTTAAATATGTAGAACATGAGGTTTTATTTATTTATTTTTTTAAGATTGGCACCTGAGCTAACAAATGTTGTCAGTCATCTTTTTTTTTCCTTTCTGCTTTTTCTCCCCAAATCACCCAAGCACGTAGTTGTATATTTTAGTTGTGGGTCCTTCTAGTTGTGGCATGTGGGACACCACCTCAGCATGGCCTGATGAGCGGTACCATGTCCACGCCCAGGATCCAAACCAGGGAAACCCTGGGCCACCAAAATGGAGCACAAGAACTTTACTCGGCCACGGCCCCCCACCCCCCACCCCCCCCATAGTCTTGTTTTTACAAAGTGTCAACACAAAATAACCAATAACCATTTTATACATAAGAGAGAGAAGGTTAGTTTTTCTTGAACCAAACTGAGGATTATATCCTAGGAAGGCAGTTTCCACAAAGGAAGAAAGTGTTCCAGAGAAGCATGGGTTTTCACTACAGTTTTATACCTTTTTAGAACACAGACCATAAACACACCCAGGATACATATTCATCAAAGTTTCAGAGAGGTATTCAGTTGCAAATTAGCAGGTCAACATGACCCTGATGTCCGGGAAAGGGAACTTACTTACCTTCAGGAGCACCAATACACCAATATGGGCTTTACCCATACTGGTGGCTCCAGGAGGGGAAGTATGCATTCTTATCTTAAAAGAGTGCATCCTTTGAGATAATATTTAATGCGTTCTTTAATAGTTAAAGCAGATGTACGATGTAGGTTTGATAGGCCATAAGTAGGCTTCTTTAGTTCAAGCCAAATCAGTTTGGAACCAGAATAGCTACCCCATATACCTCAATATGTGAAAATCTTTTGTCAAAAGCAAACAATACCAAGTAAAATCCCTATATGTAATTATACATGTAGATATATGGTATATGTAGTTTATACCGTTATACTGTATAATACATTATATTGTTTATGATTTTATGACCATGGAGAGCTACGGAAGGACACATGATTGTTAATAATGATTGTTTGCAAGGTTGGGGAAGGGAGGGAGCTAAGTCAAAAGAAAGTATTCTTTTACAATATGTCTGACATTTTTGAAAGAAATACTGCGTGTATGTGTGTATATATACATATATATATTTACATCTATCTATCTAAAACATAGAGCAAAGAAACATCGTCTATAAGCCACGAGAAAACATAACTATCATGACTCTTTGTCCATGAATTAGAACATCAAAGCATGTGTATGTATGTATATATAAATGCACACACTCATATATACATATATATACCTGTATACATACATATATAAACATATATACATATATATAAAGATGCACATGGAATGTGGAGAGTGGTTGTTTCAAGATAACAGGGTTTCGGAAGATTTTTTGTTTCCTAATTTTTTTAAAGATTTTTTATTGTTTTTTAAAATTTTTCCTTCTTCTCCCCAAAACCCCCCAGTGCATAGCTGTATATTTTAGTTGTGGGTCCTTCTAAGTTGTGGCATGTGGGAGGCTGCCTCAGCATGGCTTGATGAGCAGTGCCATGTTGGCACCCAGGATCTGAACCGGCAAAACCCTGGGCCGCTGAAGCAGAGTGCACAAACTTCACCACTTGGCCACCAGGCTGGCCCCATGTTTTTTTAATATTTTGATGCGTTTGAATTTTCCAGTGAAGCTATTTCACTGTGGGAAGGAAAAAAATTGAAACAAGAATAGTTTTTAAATCACGTGGCTCAGTAATTCAAGGCCTCTCCTCCAAATTTGGAGTCTGATTTCCAGGTGAATTGCTTTAATCTGTTTGGAAACTTAAAGCAGGAGCAATCACCTTAGAAATGAAAAAAGTGATGATGACAACAGAATTGTAAATACGCAATTCTTCTAGTGCCTCTGCTATTTTTTCCCATTTTCTCAGAATGTTGGAAGAGAATCTTTTCCGTTGGAAGGTGGAAATGAAGAGGACTGAGAGAAATGTCTCTCTCGGCTGAATCTTGCTGTATCTACTCAAAGCAATGGATTATATGTTAAATGCAGTTACATTGTTGTAAGCAAAATATCCAGAATCAACATTTGGCCTAATTACAGAATGCAACCTACACTATAGTCATATTTCTATTATTTAATGGTCATGTTTTCTCTATAATGGAAAGATAAATCCCCAACTGTTAGTTAAAACTAAAAGGAGACACATAAAGACACACCAGGCAAGTGGTAACTAAACAAATGTAGAAATGGTATTATTGATTCTAGACAAAGGAGAATGGAACATTGCATGGAACAAAGAGAAACATCACCTGTGGGCCACAAGAAGCCATAAAAATCATAACTCTTTGTGCATGCAACTCAACGTTAAAACATAAAAAGTAAAACCTGTTAAAATCGTCCACTATGATTCTGACTTTATCAAATCCTCCTTATATTTTTAATACTTTCCTCTAAGAAACTGACAAAGAAAGCAAAAATAAATAAAAACATCAGGGTGTTGAATATCATGTTTAACCAACTTGATTTTAACAAATATATAAAACTCTGTACCCCAAATCAAGAAGGTACATTCTTTTCGAATGTCATTGAAACATTTACAATAACTGACTTGTACTCAATCACAGTAAACCCTCAAACTGCAAAAAGTAGACATCAAACATGACACATTCTTTGACCACAGTGCAATAAAACTAACAATCACAGAGAAAAGTTAAAAAAACAAAAACCTAGCCACTTGGAAGTTAAAAAACAGTCTTGTATACCATTCTTAAGCCAAAGAAGAGATAAAAAGTAAAATTAAATGCTATTTAAAAATAAAGAATTTGTGCCTATTATACAATATTATGCAGCCATTAAAATGAGTGAAATAAGGGGCCAGCCTCATGGCCCACTGGTTGGGTTTGTACACTCCACTTTGGTGGCCTGGGTTTGCAGGTTCAGATCCCAGGCATGGACCTACACCACTTCTCAGCCATGCCGTGGTATCGACCCACATATAAAATCAAGGAAGATTGGCAACAGATGTTAGCTCAGGGCAAATCTTCCTCAGCCAAAAAAATAAAACAGGTGAAATGGAACTGGTGGTAGGGATACAGGACATCCACAGAATGTGCTGTTAAGTGAAAAAGCAGGCTTCGGATTAACAAATGTGCACCATGATCCCCTAGGGCAAGAGGATCCGATGGAGCAAACACAGGTTTTCCCAATTCTATTGATTTATGCCTTTGCAACTCAAAAGACAGGAGTGCGATTCTTGAGTTTCTGTGTTCTCCAGTGCCATCCCTGGGGCACTAAGTAAATGGTGCTATCAAGGTGTGGCCAGGCCAGGAGTAACAGGGATCAGTGGGGGGGGCGGGTGGAGATCTTGGCTAATGTCATGAATGTTATCCTGTCAAACATGTTCATTTATAAAATGTATAAATAAGAGTCTTGAAGTAATTAGACCAAATGGCTCAGTTTGTTTACTGGAAGGCAAAGTGGGATGTAGAGAAGGAGGAGCTTTTACTTTTTACTCTTATGTATATGTGTTATTTGAATTTTTTGTCAGCATATTTTCATGTATTACTCATTGAATAGCTTTATTGGAGTATAATATACATACCATAAAATTTACCCATTTTCAGTGTACAATTCAGTGATTTTTAGTAAATTTATTAAATTTAAGGGTTGTACAACCACTACCAAAGTCAGCTTGGGAACACCACTATGGGAGGCACCTGGAACCTCAAGGTCAAGTTCAGCAGCATTCCAGTGAACTTCCTCGTGGCAGGAAGTGGGGAGCCAGTTCCCTTAGGTACCGCTAGGAGAAGAACAGATTCCCTGCTTTCATGAGAGACCTGAGCACCACTTCCAGAAGATCATCCTGGCTTCCTCTAATTCCATCTGTGCTATCAGCAGTGAGATTCCTGGAAATGAGATGCTCATTCCTGGAGGATAGAGTGCACACCACGTAGACGCATGGGTTCTGGGGCTGGACAAAGCCTTTAAGGAACAAGAGCTATGAAATCCCCAATCTCCTGGGTAATAGACAACTTTTCTCTAAAGGCTTCTCTCCCTATGAAGGTACATGTTGGAGAAACTGACCCTTTTCACCTTGTGTCTAACCCCTTTTCTGTGCCTTTGCCTGTCCATCCATCCTCTCACCAACAACTCTCTCTCCCAGGAAGAGGAGTGGCCCATCCAACTGGTCATAACCCAGGACACCATTAGACTACATTTTTTTCCACTGAGTGAGGTACCTCTGTCTCAAGATTGGCACATTCCTCTTGTTCTTTCTCCTGCCACGGACAAAGTCTGTGCCTTCTCCTCTTCACCAGCAACTGCGAAGGTCACTTAGTGCGGGGATTGCGCTATAGATTGTAGCTCTTTTAGGTTCCTGGGTAGGAAGCTGAAGGTCTAAGCTGTCCAGCCCAGCTCTTACCTAAGAGCCCACTGTAGGGAGGGAGCAGAGGCGTGCTCATTTGATGGATGTTACTGACACCCTTGGATGAAAATCCCAGTCCAAACCTCCCCACCCCCATTGCACTGTATGTGACCCCAGAAAACCAGGGGAAGAGGTTTTAGCAGGGGCTCCTGGGAATGTGTCTGACTTACCCAGACACCCTGGAACTCCCCTTGTCTGCCTGTCCAAACCCAATTGCCAGATACAGGGTCTCAGTAGCTCTGGATTCTGGTGGTGGAGGATCCAGCACACATTTTCTCTAGCTAATTGGTCTCGTATGGTGCACTCGGTTGGTCTCTGTGCCACTCACTGTGCAGCAGGAAAGACAGCTTGGGTGGACATAGCTGTAAATAGACTAGAGGAGACTTGAGGTAAGCCCTAATGGGGAGGGGGCTGGTCTGAAATCAGTCGTTACTTCAAACCCTCCCTGCTCCCATTCTCTCCTTGCATTATGCATTTACAGCTTTCTACTTTCCAGCATTTCTTTATCTACGGATCAGATGGAGCCGATGTAGCATAAGCGAGCAGTATGCATAGTGGTTGAAAGCTGTGTTTTGGTTCTTGAATGAGATCTTGGAAAGAGGCATCTCTGGATTAGGGGTAAATCTTGCATTTTCAGGTTTTCTAGATAACCATTTATTGGCATGTTGGTTTTAAAAAATGGCTAGAAAAATTGTTTGACTTTCCTTCCATCAAGAGGCAGGGTCTTTCTTGCCTCCTGTTGGATCTGAGTCGGCGAAACTGCTACAACCAATATAGAGGAAGTGCCGCTCTGTGACTTCTGAAACGAGCTCATAGAAGGGGGTGGAGCTTCCACCTTGTGCACTGGAATGCCCGCACTGGAGCTCTGATCTGTGTTGTAAGAAATCTGACTACTCTACTGGAGAGGGCATGGGTAGATGCTCAAGGCGACAGTCACAACTGAACTCTGAGCCGACAGCCAGCATCAGCTGCCAGTCATGTGAGCAAGCCATTTGGATGGCCAGCCGCACTGAACACATGACAGCAGCCCAAGCCAACATCGACTGCAACCACACAAGACACCCCAGGTGAGAAGTGTCCAACAGAGCCTTTTCCAGGTTTCTGATTTCCAAATTCATGAGCAAAATAAAGTGGTTGTAGGTTCACACAACTGAGTTCTTGGGCAAATTGTTGTAGTAACAATGATAGAAATCAGACAGTTATGGTCTGTGGGTTGTTATGATGGCAGATCGAATGGAAGGCGGGTCAAAGGGGACAGCCTGTATCAGGTATTCCTGAAATGGCAGTCAGTCCAAACCTCTTGCAGGAGTTTGCAGAGTTTGACTCACTGTCTTAGGTGGGCCCAAGAATCTCCATATTTTTAAAATTATCTCTGATAAAAAATTTTGAAGTATTTTTATCACAATAGTGATAGATGCACCATACAAAAGGAGATAAATCCCCCCTCCTTAGGATTCCCTCCTCATCATTTTTCCCATTTTCCTACCTATTTCTGCATATTTATTTCTCTAGGTGAAATCAGGATCATGTTGCCATGTTCCTCCCAAATCCTGTTGGTGTTTTGATTTAGATCACATTAAATGTATAGGTTAATTTATGGAGAAATAATATCTTTTCAATATTGAGTCTTTTTTTATCCAAGAACACAGGATGTCCTTCTGCCTTTGTCAAGTGCTCTCGTTACGTCCCATGCTTCTGGTTTACGATTTGGGGAATTTGTACCAATGGAATCTGAAACAAGCAATCCACAGATCAGCATTGGGTAACCACTGATTTGTAGCATCTTCAACTGTTTATTTCTTCAATCTGGCCTTGAAACACAATGCTTATTTCCATGATTCCAGGAGAATGTGAGGTCAGCAAAGTTTCCTAGGATTCTGTGAACTGGGCTGGACCCCCTTGTTATGGATGGGCAGGGGTGTTCCAGCGGTGGTCACTCCTCATACACTCTTCTGTTACAGCCCTAATCACCCGTGCTTAGGCTGTTTCGGCCAGCCCGCTCCCACTAAGCAGCCATCCTGATTGCTCCATCCTGTCCTTGGCACAAAGCAGACTTTCAGATGAAGGACACTCCCTGTCTCTTACCACTCAGTTCTTCCTGCCAGTCTCTCTGCCTAGAGAAACCAGGTTCTTAGGGCTTCCTATTAGCCTTCTCCTGTCACTGACCTTGAGTGGCGTCCAGGGAGCCCATGCTCACTGATTTGGGGGCCAGTCTCCACTACAGACATTACTAAACAAGCAAGATGGTCAAATGACCCAGATCTTCTCTCTCCCCCTTCCAAGTCACTGTAGCAGCACAGTTTTCAAGGAAAAGATGAACCAAGCCAGAGGTGGTTGGAAATGTATTTATTTTTCTTCAAATGATCTTTTTCAAGCAATAAATAAAAACAGACATGTTGACTTTTCTAAAAAAACAAAACCAAACAAAAAAATTCCCTAAACTATATACATCCTACGGAAATACAAGCATATCAAATGTAGAAATGACATCACTCTGAAAGATGGGGCTATTTACAGAAGTTACAAGTATTGCATTGCTCTGTCTTGAAGAAGCCTCTTCCTCGTGTGACTCATAAACTCTGAGGAAGGGCAGGGTGCTCCTGGGGGGAGGGATATCTTCAAAGAGGAAAAACATCAACATCCAGACACTGTATTCAGTTTCCCAACAATGCTGCACAGATCAGCTGACTTGCAAGGGGCATGAAAGGGTGCCCTGTTCAGGAGGTCACGTGCTCCTTGAGCTCCTGAGAGAAACCATCTTGTCCCTCAGCCAGGCTGGGACTGGCAGTGAGACTATGCTGAGCCAGTGACAAACTCAGGCTGTGGTTTCTGTGAGACAAGTCAACTCTGTGTTATGAAGACCCAGCCTCCAACAGCACCTTGCCATCCAGAAAGCAGTTCCCCAAATTGGTTACACATGGACAGCACTTGGGCGCTCTGAAACATACTGATGCCTGTGTCCCTTCTCCAGAAATGCTGGTTTAATTGGTCTGGGATAGCCTAGGAGCAAGGTTTTGAAAGCTCCCCAGTTGATGCTAATGGGCAGCCAAGGTGAACCACTGCCTTAAAACTACCGGCTTAGAGGCCAGTCTAACAGCCCCTTCCCCTCACACCTGAATCAACCATCCTACCTCCCTCTGGCCGCCTTCCCAAGGATTTTAAATGTTTCCTCATGGCTTCCCAACTTCGTTGAAAAGTCTGGAATCCAGCTGGAATGAGCACCTGAGGAAAACGGCATCAGGAAGGGAAAGACCGCAGCTGGGAGCTCCCGGCCACCTGCTCATGAGCAGCTTCAGCCTACTACTGCTCCGTGGGAGAGGAGGCCCATTTCCCTGAGGGCTCCACCAGCACCCTTGGGTCACACAAGATTCCAGGAGGGAACTGGCAGCACTCCCCAGTCTCTATAGAAAGATCCAGTGAGTCTACAGCCTTTTGTAGACAACAGCACAGTTGATAATCAGTGCAAGCGGCAATGCTTTTTGGCCATTACAGAAATTTCACGTCACCAGAAATCATTCCATGGGAGGGATTTCTGTTGAAACCCACTGGACTGACCCTGCCATGGTGTCTTCCTTAGAACACTTCTAAGTCATTCAAGAGGCTTCTGATGGGAGAATAACGACCCCAAATCCCCTTTTCCAATCAAGCCAATTTCCTATTTAATTTCTAAGAGTTTGGGGACTCATGCTGTTATCAAGTACAAAGAAAATGGCTTTATAAATAGCAGTCTGACATTGTGGTGAAGACTTGACTTGGAAAGCAGGGGAAAGGCATGTCTGGGGCTGGTCCTGAGCTCCGACTGTCCTTGTGGTTGGAATCCAGTCTGGGAAAGCAGGATACGCAGGTTTTGGCAAGTGTAGACTCATTCTATAAAAAGTGAATCTGTTCCAGGCTTCTTGCCCTCCCCTCTCTGCTGCTGGAACCCATCACTCTTTCAGCTGCAGAACCCACTTGACTGCATTCATCACAAAACAAGAAGCGACTTCCAGGAGGCACGGAAAAAATGGGAACGTCCAACCGTGCCGTCTCTAAATAGGACCATTGTCCAGGAACCCCAACCCCTCCATGGCTTACCCCTCACTATTCAGCCAAGCAGCTCCTGGGGAAGGAGGGAGCCCCAGGCTTTTCTCAAAACAGGAAGCGGGAACTTGGGCCTCACCCAGAGACGGGCTTGACAAAAGGCAAGACAAATGATGCCAACACAGGTTTATGTTTCTGGAAGGAAATGTAACCAACCTGGTCCTGTCTGGGATGCCAGGGTGAGAAAGAGCATTCCAACACTATTCTGACATTGAGGCTTGAAGTTATTTACGGGTGAGCAAGAATGTTCATTTAGATGTAGATTCTCAAAGGGCTAAAAGAAACATGCTCTCGTTTCTAGACAAGTTTGCAATTACCTCTAATCTGGCACTCTGTGACAACACTGTTCCACGACACTACAAATGAAACGACATGGAGCTTGTTCCCTCCTCCCTCCCCCCAAGTCCAAACCACAGAAAACATCCTTCTTCCTCCAAAAGCCATTCCTCCATTTGGAAAGGTCCCTTAAGATGGCATTATCCCATGGAAGGATTCCACAGTGGCACCCAAGTGCCCTGCATGCCCGTCACGGAAGCCCAGCAGCCAGCTCCCAAGCAGAGTCTGCCCGACTCCTCACTCACGCTCTTCTGCCATTCTAGCCCTCAGCGAGACCTGAAATGTGGTGTCCACGCCCCTCTTTTTATTCAAAAGAGGGCCTTTAAAAATATTCACCTAAACTAGGAATTTGAAGAACACAAGAATTTCTTGGTATAGAGTAAACCCCCTACAATTAAAAACTCCAATCTATGCAAAAAGAGATGGTGCTTCCACTTAGAAAAGGATCCATTTCCGACCTGTCTCTAGTTAGCTGGTTTTCCCAATGGCCTTGCCAGATGATTTGCTGTGGGAAAATCTGAATTGCACCCAATTTTTCAGGAGCACCATATATGGTATAGCATTTATCACAGATGGTATACAAGTCCTCAGGCAGGCCTGTAAGCAAATGCTCCCACCGCCAAACTGAGTTACCGATCATCAGAGAGAGAAGGTGGTATTGTGGTTTACGGCATCAGTGGTCTATGTGCCCAGAAACCAGCTTCAAAAGCAACTAAAATGTCATCCTTTCCTTTCTTCCTCCTCCCACCCGCCCTGGCCTGCTTCTCAGTGGCACCCAGTGCAAGCTGATCGTCATGCTAACTGGTCCACATGGAGGAGACACCACTGACTCCCTCAGTGCTTTGAGGCTCGCAGGCTCTTGTGCTCGGCTGATGGACATCAACATAAATACATCCTAAATCCACTGTCACTAGACTCCTTGTACTTACATACTCCAAGGAAACTCTTAATAAATACTTTTATTTATTATTAAGCATAATTATTCACCTGTGGGTGACTCAGAAAGGAAAATCATGTCCTCAAAGATTTCTTTAAAAAAAAAAATTCCTCTAACTAGGAAAACAAAAAGGGACCAAGCACAGAGAACCAGGCACTTCCGGCAGACCTGTTTTCTTCCGGTTTCTTTCCCTCCCGCCCGCCCTCTCCCCGTAAATCAAACTGGGTGCGCACGTTTGCCAGGATCTGTGGGTTTCATAACTTCAAGCCTTACTGCTTCAAAAAATGAGGTAACAAATTCCTATCTGAAAAGTAAAACTGACACATAAACCAAACCAAGGGCTCCCCTGCCTGCTGAGGCAGCCATTATTGCTGTAAGTTGGAGTGTTTTGTTTGTTTGCTTTTTATATGTATTCAGTCCTTATTGCCATTCTAGCTGGCCCCATGGTTGGCCAAGGAGAAATGGATGGGAAGGAGCTTGGTCGCCTGCCCCCAGCAAGTCCCGACTTGCTGCCCACACATGGCCCACCTAACCCTTGCCAGAAGCCGACTGGTTTTGGGGTTCCCAGAGTGGCTCTAACAGCTGGGGGAGGTGGTGATGGGGCTGTGCAGGTAGGGCAGGCTGCTGGGGGCCGAGTGCACACCCACGGAGACTGGGAAGCTGAAGACAAACTTCGAGGTGGGGGTGGGGGTGGCCTTGCCCCGCTCCCGCAAGGGCCCGGAAGGGCTGGCGGCCTCCACGGCACAGGACGTGGCCAGCACCTGCGACTCGAACTGCAGCAGCTGCCCCATGAAGCTGAAGTTGGGCGAGATGATGCTCCGCCGCTGCTTGACGAACTCAAACGCCTCCTCCAGCCTCACCCGCTTCTTCATCATCAGGTAGGCCAGGCAGATGGTGGCCGAGCGCGAGATGCCCGCCTGGCAGTGCACCAGCACCCGCCCGCGGCAGTCCGTCACCGCATCTGGGGCAGAGAGACGCGATTAGTGCCCTCGGCGGTCCTGCGCCTTCACCTAACGGCAGGTGCAGGGGGCCTGAGCCAGAACGCGGGGTGCGGGAGGATTTGAGAAGCATGGAGGATGGGACACTCCCACTGAGGGAAGAAGCGTTCTCGGCTGAAAGGGGAGGGAAGAAACCCACGTGGGAGGGACTAAAATATCCTAGCATTCCACCCCTTCTGGGATATTTTTGAGACTTAACTGAAGAAATGCACTCCACTTAGGAAAAACTTGTGCTAAAGCCAGTTAAACCCCAACACACAGTCAAGGATTTCCATTTGCAGAAACAAAACCAACGACCCATTTCTCCCTTTCTTTGTCTTCCTCCTTATCCCCAAAGCCTTATGGGTCTAGAGACCTGAAGACACGGAAGGAAAGGTTATTGGCTCTGTAAGCCAACAGTACTGGCAGACGTGGGAGTTTGTCTTCCTATCCCCACCCAACGCAACATCCAGTGGGCAGGCCTTCCTGTGGAGGAGGATGCAAACCGGGTACACCCTGGATACAGCATCTCCTAAATCCCTCCTTCAACACATGAGTTACAACTGGTTCCCTCTCATCCTCCCCACCCGACCTGGGCCCCGGGACCCCAGCCAGGGCCAGCCTACCGATATACTCGATGGCTTCCATGAACCAGGAGCTGATGTCAGCCTTGTGGTTGTCTTCCACCGGGATGCACTTGTACTGATAGTGTCCTTCAAAGTGGTTGGGGCAGTCGGAGGAGACGTTCAACAGGGCCGTGATCCCCAGGGCGTCCAGCATGTCTCTCCGGGCTGCATGGTAGGCACTGCCGAGGTAGAGGAAGGGAAGGATCTCCACAGGACCCCCCTGCACCAGAAAGGGAAAACAAGGGCCCCCAGGCATCATGAGTGTGGGCAGCTAGGAAAAGGGCCAGTGGGGGGCTTGGGCCGGGGGGAGGGAAGCCAGCCTGAGGTGGGCTTGCACAGACCCTGGGGAGAATGCCTGTGGACACAGCCTTCCAGGTCTCCCCTCATCCACAGGGGCTCCTGGAGGGAACAAGGGGCTCAGTGGGACGTCTCCAGCCTTTACACTCCACTCTGCTGTGGGCAGAGAAGCCAGGACAGGGAAAGTTTTGGGGGCCCCTCCCATTGGCTCCAGCAGCCTACCTCCCCTGTGATGAATGGAGGGGCAGACACGAGGCTGGCTTGCCACACTGTGACATTCAGAGCTTGCACCTGCTAATCATCAAGCTATGTGTTTTGTGGTTTAGGGACTTATGGTTGGGTAAGCCTTCTCTTGGCACGTCAAAAGCAGACACCAGGGGCCGGCTCCGTGGCCGAGTGGTTAAGTTCGTGCGCTCTGCTGCGGTGGCCCAGGGTTCGGATCCTGGACACGGACATGGCACCGCTCATCAGGCCACGTTGAGGCGGCGTCCCACATCCCACAACTAGAAGGACCTGCAACTAAGATATACAACTGTGTACAGGGGTTGGGGAGATAAAGCAGAAAAAAAAAAAAAAAACAAAGATTGGCAACGGTTCTTAGCCCAGGTGCCAATCCTTAAAAAAAAAAAACAAAGGAAGATTGGCAACAGTTGTTACCCCAGGTGCCAATCTTTAAAAAAAAAAAAAGTTAAAACATGAACCTACGCCAGACTCAATTAAAAAAAAAAAAAAGCAGACACCATGTCAGCCTCACAGACAAGAGGAGGGACCTTGGTAAAATGAAGTAATGTTGGCTTAAATTAATGACAGTTTTCTGAGTCAGGGCCACGCGAGTGATCTGGGATTTGGGGAGCAGAATTGCTGGACCCCATAAATTCACTCTCTCTCCATCTAAATGAAAGGGCTGGAAGGGGTGGGTTTGTAAGAAGTGTGGTAGCTTGAGTTGATTTTCTTAGGGGAGGGTTGGCTGACCATTTATGTCCATTTGGTGTTTACAGTTGGGTCGTACATGAGGGACAAGCGGACTGTTGTAGATCAGGGCTGGGGGTCCACAGGCCACTCCTTCAAAGGAGGGTGTCTCTCAGCTTCCTACATGGCGGGTCACACCCTTCCCACTCCAGCCGGCCTCCTCGCTTGTCTGCACATAACTCTAGTGGCTACTCAGCGAGTTATGTCTTTATATATTTTTTGAAAGCAAGGGTACTAAGAGAGGGAAGGGGAAGAATTCCAAGGAACAAATGGAATTTATTCCTAACCCACCTAACATCCCACCCCATACTCGCGGTTCACCACGTTCTCCCCAAGTTGAGGTACTGCGTCCAAAGCCCGTGAAAAGCAGAGCTCTGAACAGAAGCCCCTCCCAACCTGGTCGTGCAGGGGGGTTCCACAGGAGCCGCAGCCCAGGTCCAAGGACTCGGGGTCGCTTGGGGACACAGCAGGTGGGATGGCTGCCAGGGACTTGGTTTTGGAACAGAATTCCGGGTATTCGGAGGAAAACCTCTCATAGCCACCTGTAAAGGAGAAAGAAGCAGGTTAGGGGCATCACTAAGCCAGCAGGAAACCGGGAAGCGCTTGAATCCTACCCAGGACTGAGAGCAGTTGGGAAGCTGGGGCTGGCTGGATCCACATTTGCCACTGGGTGGCGCTGTGGACCCAGAGATACAGGCTATGGAGTATTTTTCAGAGATGCAGAACCCACATTTGGTCGCGGCTAAATCCTGAAGACTGGCAGTAAAGCTTTTTGGACGAGACTTTGGTATGGGATGCAGATACACAAAGCAAGCTGTGCAAGGGGTATGCAGAAGGGACTTTTTGCAGAGGAGCTCCGTAGGGTGATGACAAAGCATGAAAGAGGGAATGGCCACTGTGGGTTTTCATGAGTGCTTGGGCAGCCTGCAGCTGGGCCCTGGGACCTGCAAAGCTGTCATCCCCCAACTTCAGTGCTTCCTCTGAAGAGGTCCTCCAATGTGGGAGAGAAGGAAAAAAATACCCTGGCACCAGCCCTTCTGGATCTCAGCAACAGAACAGATGCCAATCGCGAGGCCTCGTGAACAGCTGTTCCATCAACAAGGAGCCAAAACAAGAGGAAACAGGCTTAAATCTAAATAAATCCCTCTTGCTACATACAGGTTTGGGGCAAAGGAGGATTTCCTGACCTGAGAGTTGCTAAGCCCTGGAATGGTTATCTACGGGATTATCTTCCGGGGAAACGAGTCTTTTACGTAAAAAAAGATAAATGGCCAACTTATGGGGAATAGTGTTAGTGCGAGCAGGGAAGTGCCAGCTGGGCGGGGATGGGCAGAGAAACACCGAGAGAAGAGACAAGAGGACAAGGCGCTCAGCCTGCATCTCTGATTTTCTTGCGGTCTCTGGGCCCTTGCTCTGTGGGTCACTTACCATCTACTGTCAGTATTTGGCCCTGCTTGCATTTTTACTTTTGCAGTTTCTGTAGGACCCAAGATGGATTATAAATTAATTCAGCAGATGAAGAGGGTCAAAAGGTACAAAATTCCAGTTATAAAACAAGTCAGTCCTGGAGACGTAATTACAGCAGGGTGATTATAGTTTATAATACTGTATCGCATATTTGAAAGCTGCTAAGAGAGTAGATCCTAAAAATTCTAATCACAAGAAAAAAAAAACTTTTAACCATGTATGGTGACAGATGTTAACTAGACTTTTATTGTGGTGATCATTTTGCAATATAGACAAATATTGAATCATTACATTATACACCTGAAACTAACATAATGTTATATGTCAATTATACACCCCCCCCAAAAAACCCGCAAACTTACGTAAAAATAAATTAATTCAGTAGGGCCTGCAACCACTGAATTCATTAGTGGAACAATCACGCTAATGGACCCATTCAACTGACAGTCATGTATGTAGCTGGACCTTTAAATCCTTACAACAGAGCGCTATGGTGCCACTGTTCCCTGTAATGGTTCAGGGTGATCTTCCAACATGCAGCCATGTGATGGTTAGTCAATTACTTGCCCTGAATCCCAGCCCTAGAAACAACGGCCTTGGAGAGGAAGGCAAGTGATTCTTTGCCACATCATAAGGCTTACAGAAACAGGGCAGACATTTTTTCCTCTCTGACCGGAGGCTTCTCGATTCCCCTCCACTCCCTCCCTCAGGATATAAACGGATCTCTCTCTGGTCACAGGCCCCCGCTCCTGCTGAGTCATAATGACCAGCCTCCCTGGATGGAAAACCTGCTGCAGGGGCCACCACTGCCAGTTTCAGACGTTCCGGTGCTCTTAGAGGTCCTCTCATCGCAGGGGCACCCCTCCCTGCCATTATCACCCTGTCACCCCCCTTATAAAGCTGCAAACACTGCTGCCCCAAATGCAGTGGACAGAGCAGGGCAGAAGAAGAGCCAGCAAACGTCTTGAGCTGAAGTCCCTGCCATGGGCCTCTGGGCCAAGAAACTTCAGCAAATGCTCCCCTTTGGAGAAAGTGGGAGGGGAAATGGATGGATCAACAAGCCATCACTGAACGCCTACATAAAAATCCACCACTTTTTACTCCAGATAGCTCTATAGGATTTGGAATCTTTTTAATAAAATGATCCTTGTGTTAATTTGAGCTATCAAAACACACTTTTTTCAAAGAAATGTAAGGCATGAGTGGTGCCCCCCAAAGCTTATCACCTAGACAGGCAGAGAAGCGCGACCCCCCGCCCCCCCGAAAGTGGGTGGTGGAGGCACAGGAAGCCAGGGCCAGGTCCAAGGTCACCGAGGAGAAGCACCTCTGAGGGCAGGAAGGGGAGGAGCCTCACGGTGGTTGAGAGAATGCTCTTCCCATCGCTGAGCACACAGCCTTTGCAGTGAGACTCAGAGGTCTGAGCTGAATCCCAACCACCCGGTGAATCATCAGCTGTGCAGCCTGGGGCTGTCACTGAACCTCTCTGAGCCTCCTCCTCATCTGTAAAATGTGATGAAACAACCACATGCGGCATCCTTCAAGGACTGACTGGGACAGCCAGCACTCTGCGCCTGGCCTCGGGGAGACTCATAATGAAGGTCTCCTTTTATGGCACCTACAAGGGGACTCCAGCATTACTGCCAACTTCCAAGACTTTGGACAGCTTCCTCCTCTAGAGCTTTACTTATTTTTTTCCAGTCGGAATCTTGAGACCTAGTAGTTAGACAGCGGAAGTGTGGGTACGGCGCTTCCTGAGCTCAGCGTCCTTCCCAGCCAGGGACATCCGCTAGCTCCCCATCGATCATCAACCAATCCCGTGGAGGGATCCCCAGCTGACCCTTGAGGGTGTGGCAGATGGGGGCGCAAGTGGCCCAGCGGGCAGGACAGAGGTGACCCAGAGGCCAGACCAGGCCTGAGGGAGATCATTTGTCATCTCCCTCCAGGCTGCTCCTAACAGGACAGGGAGACAGCAACGGTTGGGAAAGCCACCATTAGAACGGAGCAGGAAAAGGATTACTGAAAGGTCACTTCCCTCCGGCGATCTGAAAGGATCTGAAGAAGCAGATTAGCCCAAGGAACGGGAGAGCACTGGAGGGTGGCATCCCTGACGGGGGGCAGCAATGAAGGGGGTTCTCTCTCCTGAGCTCCCGCTAGCTTTTGAGGTTCTGTGGCTGGTTGTTACAAGGAGCATCCCCAAAGGAGCTCCTCTGGCGGGGGCCAGGGCCGGGGAGGAGCAGACTCTGCGATGCTGGAGCAGGGGCATGCAGGCCAGGCGGCGCAGATGGAAGGGGACAAGTCAGGAACCACGCCAGTCCACACCCCACGAGGCCACCCCCCAGGAAGTCATCTCTGGGTATCAGATCCATGTGAATAAAAATGACAGCCCACTAGGTACCAGGCTCGTTCCATCCACATGTCCAACCAGCAGCCCTTGAGAAAGGCCTGACTAGCCCCAATTTTACAGAAAAGGGAACTGAGGTGCAGGGCAGCCCCCAGGAGCAGGACCGGCATTCAGCCCACTGGCCTCAAAGCTGACTTTTTTTTTAAAGATTGGCCCTGAGCTAACATCTGTTGCCAGTCTTCTTTTTTTTCTCTTCTTCTCCCCAAAGCTCCCTAGTACATAGTTGTATATTTGTAGGTCCTTATAGCTCTGCTATACGGGACACTGCCTCAGCATGGCCTGATGAGCGGTGCTAGGCCTGCACCCAGGATCCGAACAGGCGAAACCCTGGGCTGTGAAAGCGGAGCATGTGAACTCAACCACCTGGCCTCGGGGCAGGCCCCATCAAAGCCACTTCTAATGTGGCCATCAGGAGCCCACCCAGCTGCTTGCCCATCTCTGCCTTCCTGGTGGTCCCTCTCTAAGGGGTCTCAGCCTGCTGGTTTCATCACATGAAGACACAGACCCTTCATGCAGAAACAGAAATGAGCTGAAGAGGGCACTGCTGACATTTCACCAAACGCAGCTTCTTTCCAGTGCTCTCTTAACTACAGGTTCTCAAGAGGGAGTCATGACCAGCATTTTTTATTTAATGAAATAGGATAGAAACTACTAGAATGCATCGCACTAAAAAGGATATAATTTCATGGACCTCTGGTTTCAGGTGTGTCTGTATCCCTATACTGGGTCATGATGGAGAGCAGCAGGAGCCAGATTTAGATCACCAAGTGTGAGCCAAAACTCATGAGAGGGAAGGCTTATTCCCGCTGTACACACAGGCTCCTGCAGGTGCCACGTGGGTCGAACTCCCAGCCTGCGCTGTGGGGGGCTTGAGCAAGCACATTCCCTCCTGAACGGTTTTACCACCCTCAGAATATAAGAATTTCAGACTATCATCTCTAAGTTCCAATATTCTGTGATCCTAAATGTCCATGATCTACTTATTTGCAAACTACACACTGACAGCCGGTACCCAATTCTGCATTTCCGTCTTCTGAATACAATTTCCTAACAGACATACCAATGAATTCCACCCGGTTTTCCTACATCCTGTTGAACGTAATTCCGTAACAGATATCTAATTTTGACCTGTTTTTCCCATGTTTCTTATTTAATAATAGACTTTCTAGTCTTAAAACTCCCATTTTCTCATCTGAATTTGAAAACTTGAAGTCTAGGGGGAAAGAAAGAAATGTAATTTTTCACCCAACTTTCTTGAGGAGTGCCACATCTACAGTCCGACTCCCTGCTCTTTTCTCTTTCTCACACCCACTCGCACAGCAAGGCAGTTTTCAAAGTTTACTGCAAAGGATGACCCGCTGGCCACGAGTCCTTCCACCCACCTCCCGTCCAAGCAGGGGTAGGAGAGTATGTGTGTGAAATGGCTCTCGAAAGGCTTTCTGATCGGACCACCATAATAGGACTCTTAATGGGGTCTGTGATGGGGAAGACTGTCTTTTGGTGGTGATTATGGTCATGGATCTTAATATGGCTGCTGCTTTTTTCCCATGACTCTCAACACTCAGAATATCATCAGTTCACAGACAGGCTTATGGCCTTGATCTCCAGGGACCTCTTATCAATACAACGCAAACACTGACCAGCAAGAAAGTGTGCGGTCATTTGAAGGTCATTTGCCTGAGAACTTCCCTTGATGTGGGTGTTCACTCAGTAAGTGCCTGTGGGAATGCTGAGCTGTATTTAAAGTTTACCTGTGGGGGCTTCTTGCCTTGGGCCTCCACGCACAGACCTCCTGCAGGGCTGGGCCAGCTGGCTGACACCTAAGGCCACCCTGAGCTGGATCTTGTTTGCAGTCCCTCCGGTCCCTCTGTACTATCTGCTGCCTTCAGCAAGCTGGCTTCCGTTTGAGAGTGAACTTTTCTTCCTGCCAAACTTCCTCTTCGGTAGGTGGAAACTGCCTCCCAGTAAGGAAACCGGCTATCTGGTTTCAGATGTTCTCATTTTTTCATGGAATTTCTTGGCTCATTAAAAAGGCTCCTTAAAAACTCCCTCTCTCAGTTCTGTGCAGCCCATCGTGGTGGGGACAGCCCACCTCTCCTATAAGCATCGAGGACAAGCCCAAGGGAGCTGTGATGGGCTTAATGACGATCAGGTTCTCACTCAATTTACATGCAGAGAAGCATCCAGTCCAAATGAGGCAAAAATGAGTGAGTTTGCTTCATTCGTTGTAATTCTTTAGTGAATTACAATAGGGGTTAGAAATTACCTTTGAGGCCTACTATTTTTTATAATTCTGACACTCCCAATCTTTGGCTGTCATGGGCATTGTGTCATATCTGCCAGAAGAAAAGCCAGTCCTTTTCCCTCTGAGAGGAAGATGCGAGCACTGTCAGCTCCCCACCCCCACCCCTGGACGATGCTGCTCGATGCCACTGACCTTCTGGGGGACTGGGATGTGCTGGGCAAATGGGGATAGAGAGAAAAGACAGATGAGAGTCAGAGTCGTCGCCAGGGCTGCCAGTCGAGCCCCACCCTCCCATCCACACCCTTCATCACTGGCCTTGGTGGCCGTTTTCTGCAGAAAGTGTAATGTCAGAAGCAGTCCGGTCAGGCCTGGGGACTACGGGGTACGTGAGGCCCGACCTGGAGGGAGAAGCTGGACTATCTCGTTGATCCTCCCAATTTCTCAAAAGAGCTCCAGGACCGCTTTTAAACCAGAACTTGAATAAGGACTGACAAAGGTCATGAGCTGAGATGAATTTCAGACAGGAGGAAAGATAAGGTTTTTATTCCTGAAATCGTCTATGTAACAAACTGATTTGTTATTTGGGGAATATGGGAGGTAAAGAATGACTTCTATTAAGGTTAGAAAATGCTCTTTTGGTCTTTCTTTAATGACCAGGGGGGTCTGAAAGCCTACTCCAAGGGTTTATGAAGGAGAGAGAAAAGCATTTCAAAGGAGATGTGTACTGTGCTGTAATGAAATTTGGAAAGCTGAAATTTCTAAACTGTCACTAAAAATGCCTTACAGGATTTTTAAATAAAATGAGCTGGAGGAGAAAAAAAAAGATTTACCCCAATGGAAATCTTTTCCTAGCAAAAAGACCAGAAAATGTAGTGATTTGGGTTACTGCTTTTAGCAAAACTTGGGTAATATGAGGAAATGTAAAGGCTGGGCAGCATTTGATTGATATTAAGTTTCCTCTTAACTATGAATTCTTGCCTGTGGCGTTAGTCATTAACTACCTGCAGTGAGTAACCAACTGCCCAAGTGACAGAAATAGAAAAATCAGATTTTTAAACAGAATTAGCTGGTAGAATTAGAAAGCCCATGGCCAGGAAGGATAACAGAACCTCTGAAACATTCTTCTGTTCTTACTGTCCCCCCAGGACTGCGGACACCCAACAATTCGTCTTCCACTGGCTTCACTCTGACCACTTTTACTCCACACCCGCCATCACTCATCAAATGAGACACACAGGCCCATTAGCTGCAAAATAAAACGAACAACTCAGGTGGGAACCAAATTACCCAACCCCTAATCCATTCAGGCATTTACTAAAGATAATCTAAGGGCTTTCGTCCGCGTTTCCCTTTAGTTCCTGCCCCCAGGCCCCCTCCCATGAACCCACCTTTCTTCCCTTCCACCGGCTTCTCCTCCAAGGCACCGAGGAGGCCTGGCTTTCCTCCCGGGCCCTTCCCGCGCCGGCGCGGGAGCAGACGCTGCCCTGTTTCTGCTTGCCCACACTAGGGACGGCTCCTCCTTAGAGGGCAGAGACCAGGAGCAGGAATTTTGTCAAGACTGCCTCTGCTTAGCCCAAATAGGAAAATAACCTACCACCTCTACAGAACAAGCTGGAAGACCCCCGCCCCCCACTTCTGTGAATTTTAGGCGACTGCTACCAAAGGCAGCCTCCCTTTGCTTATCAAGACCCAGCTCGACCTCTCCTGGCTACTCCCGGGGCCTGGTCCTGAGAAGACCGAAGGGCGACCTGCCGCCCAGGCGACATCTCAGAGGGTAGCGACTTTGAGACGCAGAGGGTCGCCCTCCCTCGGCGCCAGGTCAGACAACAGGAGGCAGTGCAGGCCTCGAGAAGAAACAGCCCTGAGAACGAACACTCCTTTTCCGTTGGCCGGGCACCTCGCCAACCGCCAGGGGACTGTCATTTTCCCCGGAGCTAGTCTCCCAGTCTGTAAGGTAGCATTTGCCTCGCGCCAGCGGCTCATCCGCGGAGCGACTCTCGGAAACGATCGGGCTCCGGGCTCTCCCGGTGGCTTTCGGGGGGACCAGGGAGGTGCCACGAGCCGGAGTAGGAAAACCTTCCAAATATGCCTCCCTCTCCGGGAGCGGGGTCGAAGTGTCCGCTCGCCCCGGAGCCCAAGGGCCAAGGTCCCCGAGCTGCCGCTCTAGGGCAGTCCCCTCCAGATTTCTTCCCGGAAGAAAAATAAAATAAAACGAAGCCAGACTCCACGTGGGTCGGCCCTACCCCGAGAAGGGTCCTGCGTTCAGAGGCCCCCGAAGGAAGGCGCGCGCGCGGGCTGAATCCGAAGGGACTCGAAGGCAGCGCGGCACGGGGAACATCCCAGCCAGCCCCAGCCACTCAAAGGGACTTTCGTCCCAGAGAAATTTCTCTCATCGTTCCCACGAGCGCCAGCACCCGGCAGGGGAGGGCAGGCGTGCTCAACAGCCTGGCCCCCCACCCTGGCGTCTGACAGTAGTGGCCACGGGAGTCCGCTGGCCGTACGCCCGCGGGGGGCCCCCGGGCTCAGCGCGCCGCCCAGGGCAGGCGAGGCCGGCCGTCCCCAGCGCCCAGCTCCCCCGCTGAGCGGCCGGTCTTTCCGGGGCAAGCCCCTTCCTGGCACTTTCTCTTAAAGCGCTTTGGGGAGAAGGGAGGAGGTCTGGGCTCAATCGGAGGTGCAAAACGCAGCCCCTCCCAGAGAAAGAAAAATCAGCAAAATCGCCTTAGTGGTTCAACCAAAGGTCAACAGCAGCATTTCCCCAGCAGCTGACAGGTCAAATGGCCAGGAAACAACTGCCGAGAACAAAGCCCCCCGCTGTTCACCAGGGGCAAACCCGGCTCGTCGGCACTGAGCAGTTTTGTTGTGCTTTTTGGATGGGGCGATGGGGAGAGGTTTCCGCCCCTCCTCCCTCCACCATCTCCCTTCCTCTCGGCTGAGCGGGTCCGGAGAGGAAAGAAAAGGAGGGAGGGGGCGCGGGGCGCCTGGGGGGAAAGGAGCGGCTCTTTGATGGCCCGGGTCTGAAACGCCTATCGGCTTCTGAGGCTAGGACCGTCTAGGGCGCAAGAATGCGAGGAATGCGGCGGCGGGAGGAAGGGGCGCAGCGCGACAGGGGGCGCCCCTACCCCTCGCGCCCTGCTCGCTCCCCCTGCCCACCCCGTGCCCGAGTCGCGGAGAACCGCCGCCCGACACCGCCGGGCAGGTGCGGCCGGCGCACGGTCCCCCAGTAAGTTGGATAACGCCCGGTCCTTCTGGGGTTCTGACTTCCAGATTTGACAAGACCTCCCCTCCCCAAAGAGTTTCTCCAGGGTTCACTTAAATCAAGCACGCGCCGCCATCTGATCTTCGAGAACCGTCTGTGAACAAAAGGTCGTACTTCTCCGCTGCCTGAATTTAAGAGGTACCATGCCGCCTTGCGTTTCCCAAATACTCAGACCTCCTGCGCCCCGGCTCCCGGAGCCTGGATCTAGCCCGAGGCAGGAGTTGGCCACCTTCCAGGTGGAGCTCGGAGTTGGGCAGCAGGAAACGAGATACAGAACGCTCCACACAGGGTCTGCAAGCCGATCTCCCCTTCTGCATTGACCGAGGGCTGGTTCCCAGTCAGACCGGCAGGGTCCATCCCACCTCGGCGCTCACCCTCCTTCACCCACTTCGCCACCTCTTGGGTTCTCGGGGTCCGACTCAGTGCAGGGCCCGAGCCCGCCAAACCGATAGGCCTAACCTGTCCCCACTCGCACAGTGGCACTTCCCGGGACTCGAAGGTGGGCAACGCAGATGGGTCGCTTCGCCCCCGAGGCCGGACAGTTAGTGAGTGTAAATACATGCAGAATCGCCCTGAAGGGTGCGGAATTACAGGTGACGGAGGAAACGCGCCCTCACCGCCTCTGAGGACTTCAAGAGCTCGCACTTGCACACCGACACGCACAAAGGAGTGCGCAAGGATTCCCGCAGCCACGAGGCCCTCCGGAGACTTCCTCTGCCCGTTACGGCCCGGCCGCCAAGCCCCGCTACACCTAGCCTCCAGCTCGCGCCCCGGCGCCCGCGGTTACCTTTGAGCAGGCAGATGTCGGTGCGCTCGGCGTTGCGGCGCAGCGCCTGAACTACCAGAGACACGGTGCTGTCCTCGCGGAGGCTCTCGGCGCGCGGGCTGCGCTCGTCGTAGACGATGACCGCCGAGTAGAGGCCGGAGCGCAGGCGGGCGCGCACCTCCTCCTCGGCGGGCAGGATCTGCTCCAGGCTCACGGAGCCCTTGGCCCGCCGCCGCACGATGGTGTTGCAGCGCACGTTGACCGAGCCTCGGATGTAGCCCGCGCTGTGCGCCAGGAACGGTCTGCAGTCCAGGAGCAGGCACTTGCCGCCGCTCGGCAGCCCCAGGGCGCCGTGGCTGCTGCTGCCGCCGGCGCCGCCGCTGTTCTCATCCCGATTCATCAGCCTTTTGAGCACGCTGCAGTCCATCTCCCGCAGCTCCTCCACCGTCACCATGGTCGCCGGGAACCGCGGCTGCTGGGCACGCAAGGAGGCAGAGGACACCCGGGCCAGCTGGGGCGGAGGAAGGGGCGGGCGAGGGCTACGGGAGGGCGCGTGCAGAAGTGCCGCAAACTTGGCCCCCAGGGGCTCCCCCGGGCGAACCTCTTCTCTCCGGTCCCCTTCCTCGCGCAGTCTGGCGGTTACATAGCAGTCCGAGCGGCCACGGGCGCCCGGCAGCACGGCGCGCGCTGGGGGAGGCGGCGCTGGAGGGGAGTGTGTTTACGGAGAGGACCACGGGCTCCCTTCTGTTGTTGCCTCTATTGTATTTTGCCGGCCGTGCTGCTCCAGCCGCCGCCGCCGCCGCCGCCGGCGCTGCGGTTCCGGCCGCCGGTCCCCACCAACAGTCGGAGCTCGGCGCTCTGCCCCAGCCAGAGTTTCCTCCTCGGCTTAGAGATTTATTAATGCTCCTCGGCTCTCCCCCGGGAGGGGGCAGATTCATTACTACCTCTCGAGGCCCCGCCTCTTTCCATTCTGGGCCTGGCGCCCTCCCCCGCCCCGCGCGCTCTCTCCCCGCCCCATCCCAGCTCCCCGGGCCCCGCGGGCCCCTCCTCCTGCCCCCTCCCCGGCGCGTGAATGGAGTGCCGGCCGCTTGCGCCCGGTCACGGGGACTCGACGTCACAAAGAGCGGAGTAAACAGGGCGCGCGGTGCTCGCCGGCGGGCCCATTCATAAAACCGAGGGCGAGAGGAAGAGGGAGGCGGCCTCCGCCCGGCAGGCGGGCTGCAGCGCCCGGACTTTGTGAATGGAGCGGGCGGCGCCTCCCCGGCCTCCGCGGCTCGTGGCCCGCCCGGCGCGCGTGGCCGAGCCGCCCCTCCACCCGGCTGCGGCGTTCGGCGTTCAGAAAGTCGCCAGCCGAGAAGCCGGCCTCGAGGAGCCAGCGCTCGGTTGGGAGGTTTCACCCCTTTTTACCTCCGTGCTCCCCCGCTGACAGCCTCGCAGGTCTGCGCCGGGGCCCGAAGCGGAGAGGAGAACCGGGCACCGCTCAGCAGCCGGCGGGCCGGGGACCTCCTCGCCCCGGGCTCCCCGAGCGCGTTCGGCGCGGCCAGTCTTTTTTCAAATGCAATTCCTCAGACTTCAGCTTATGCATTAGCGTGATCGATTTTCACCTTAAGCCATTAAATCAGCTTTATAGCTTCCCGAGGAACGTGGGCAAGCCCCAACTTAGAAGATGAAAGAGCAAGCCCTCCCGCCCCGAAGCCCGGGAAGAGGAGCGAGGTGTTGGGTTTGTTGCTTTACGACCCAGGGGGAGGCATTAATGGCCGGAATGTTGTGCCCCTGGAGGAAGGCGGGGTGCCACTCCCTTCCACGCTTCCTAAAGATGTTGATTTAACCCTGGTGGTGGGGGGGAACCCGACGTTTTCGGCTTTTGGAAAAGTCGTCACCCCCCTCCCGCACACGTGTGAGTCGTCTTCTCAGGAAATGACTCCACATTCGGTGCGAAGCTCAGACCCAGAGAAATGTACGCGTCAAGTATTTAATAAGCTCTGGGGCCGATTCAGGCTTCTTTGCTCCCTTTTTCCAGGTCATGTAGCCTTTCTCCCGCCCCCAGTTTTACTTATGCATTTAATTTCCCAGAGGCTGCTTTTGGCATGGGGTTTGCGCGCGTCGTGGTGGGGACACGACAGAAGGCAAAATTATTCGCCCGACATCTTGCCAAGTCTTGTTAGTGAGAGTGAACCGCCGAGAGGGGCCTCGGGGGCGGCGGGGTCGGGTCCTCCCCTCGGGGTCGCGGGTGGAAGCCGCCGAACCCGCGGGGTCCCTCCCGCCCCCGACTCGGCCTTCCGCTCTGCCTTTGTTCCAGGCGGAGCGGCTCTCCGGAGCTGTCACCTCCGGCCCCCAGGGCCACCCCTCCACTCCCTAACCCGGCCTTAGGGGACCTCCACTTCCGAGGCCTGCCCTCCCACTGCGCCCCGAATCCCGCGACACCCCGGGCCGGGTCGGGTGAGCTGTGAGGGGCCCCGCTCAACCGAGGGGATCTTCCTCTTACCTCTGTCTCCAAAATGGCTCAACACGGCACTGCACTGATCCTGTCTCTGGTTAGAATTTAATATTTTGTTCATCACGGGTTTTGTGTTTGCATTAATTTTAAGTGTTTAAAAAAAGCATTGCATTACGATATTATTTATTTTGACTGCTGACTTTTCGGTGCTCCCTTAAATTTTGCGCCCACGACGCCTTCCTCACCCTAGTCCCAGCTCTGGAAGGAGCCACAACTGCGCAACGAGCGAGGCCTCCGGGTGGCGGAGCTCGGGCTCCGGGCCCTCTGGGTAGGAGGTCAGGGGCCAGAGGGGTCGGTACTCCCTCCCGAGGGCAAAAGGCCCCTCTGTCCGGTTTCTCATTCTGCTCAGGTGGCTGTGAGGCTTTCCAAAAAAAGACGCGCTCTCCTTGGTACCCCAAGCGTGCGCCCTTTCCAAGGAACCCCCCACACCCCGACAGTCCCGGGCGCGCTCGCAGCCTAGGAATCCGGCCCCTGGCAGGCCCGCGGGCCGGGACGTCCCCGGCCCGGGAAACGCCGACACATTTCCAAGGGCTTGGACAGGACATTTTGTGGAAGAGCCTCTCAGTGGGAGGCAGGTCCGGTCCAATTTCGCACGTGTCGCAGGAGCTGGGGAGACGTCCCCGGGCCGCACTGGCCGCGCTCTGCTGGCCTTTGTCTCCGCGCGCCTGGGGCGCCTCCCCGCCGGCCCGACCCCCGCCCAGCGCTCACGTGGCCGGTAAATAACAGTCAAATCCGGGGGGAGGAAAATGCCCGCCGAACAAAGACTTGCTTTCTGCACCTGACAGTAATCCGCGGCGGCGAAGCCCGTAAATCCCGCAAGCGAGTCACACGGAAGAGGGTGTGGGCGGGCGCGTGTGAGTGTGTGTGTGTCCACGTGTGCGTGTCCGCGCCTGCGCGCCCGCACCCCGGACGGGAGCCGCCGCTTTGGAATTAATGTTTTTAAGGCAAGAGCTGCTGTAATTACGAACGCGAAAGCCTGATTTTTGAAAGAGACTAACAACAACAAAAAAATCCTCTCCTCAACACAGGGATTAGCCTTCAGATGTGTAAATTTCAGCAAACGAGATTTAAATTTTGTGTTTATCCGGATTCTATGTAAACACCCTAGATAATTTTGTTTATCGGTATTGTAAGTGTGTGGGCCATTTGGTACACAGTGAAATGACTACGATGTGAGAGCTCCCCAATACCAACTATAGAGATGATAAAACTTGTCTCCAATTAGTATGCAGGCTGCAGGTGGGAAATGTACTCAGTTTACACAGGAACCTTAGGAAACAGCTTGTCAATAAGTAGATCCTGGAGAAAACAAAGGCGTTTGGAAGGAAGACATTGTTTGAATGTCATTTCAAAGTTAATTTAATTAACAAGGCATGTCTGCAGGAGTCGGGAGAGGATTGCCCAAGGAGAGAGATTTTATTTATATTCAGCAGTAAACCTCCGGGTGGAACTACTTTAAAAATTCACTGTGACATGTAAATCCAGCTTCCCTTTCATCAGACAGTCCTTAGACCGACCTTATTAGTCACTGTCAGGCCTGGCGAACCCATGGTCTTGTTTAAGAACATTTCTTTCCAATTAGGAAGTTGTGTGATCTGGGAATTTAAAGCCCAGAGTAGGATCCCCCGAGAGGATTATGGCTTCTATTCTGGTTTTGATGCCAACCTCTGACTCACTGCCCTGTCCCAAAGTGCCGGAATAAAACTTGTCTGAAGAATCATTAATGAATTAATCACGGTGGTGCTGGAAAGAAAGGGCCTGTGGACTCCTCTTCCCGAACAGAGAGGATGCCTTGCTCATTACTCTCAACTGGAACAGGAATGATCCGTTTTGCATGGAGCTATTGGCGAGGCTTCTTGGATCAGCTGACTGGGGAGCTTCCCCTCTGGCAGTGGCAATGCTCAGAAGCACTGGGAGGCTGTCTCAGGCTCCTGGAAGCAGAGAAGTCTGTGTCTACTGTGTTCTCGGGCAACATGTATAATGGAATCAAGGAATGTGTGTCCTTTCCTGCCTACCTCTGCCCATCAAGTCAGGACTCAGAAGCACTGGAAAAGCCTAAACCTCACCAGACAATGTCAAAAGCATAGCCTGTGGGTTTTTCTAGTCCTGACTTGGTCACAGATCTGTTCAGTAGCCTCTGTTTATTTTCTCTGCATGATACTATAGCGCTTGCTAATGATTTAAAATGCTAGGTTTCTAACCCAAGGTCTCTGCAGAAAGGTTTTAATACATTGCTTCATTCACTACTTTATTTGAGAACTATTCAATCTAGGCTGTGCCACCGTCCAGCTAAGTGATCTGGGGCAAGACGATCTCCCTGGATCTTGGTTTATTCATCTGCAAAAGGAAGAGTTAGGGCAGCGTGGTTCCTCAGGTCTAGTCTGTTTCCAGCTCTGTGTGGTTCTGAGCAGGAGACAGCTCTCTGCTCTCCTGCCCAAGCCCAAGCTCCAGCAGCCATCTCCTCTCCGTCCTCAAAGCCAGGCCTCATCATGCAAAGAACAGTCTCTCCAGCTCCTTTCTGTCCCCTTTTTGCTCCTGGTGAGCAGAGTTCGTCGTTTTCATATGTTTAGTCAAGTGCAAATGTCCCAAGCATCTTCATAAAACTTCTTCATCTCTTCAGAATCAAATTTGGGAAACAAACACTTCTCCTAATAGGAAATAAAAATGGGCTCAGCCTTTTTGGGGGGGTCACTCTAGCTGTGAATATTTTCTTATGCATTCATTCAACATGTTCAATTCAGCAGGGGAAACAAATTTGTCCAAAACACTGACTGTGCCTTCCAAGAGTTTATAATCTGGTCCGTGCAGTCCCTGGGTGATTGTCACTGTACCTTCCTGCAGGGCAGGACCTCAGTGTCCTTAAGAAAGAACAAACAAAATGCTGGGAGGGTTCAGACAAGAAGCAGATTGAATGGTGGTGTGGGATGAGGGAAATGGAAGAAAAAGGCCCCGTCATGAATAAAATGCATTTCCTCTACTTAGATTTTATCCTTCATTTCTTCTAGGACGTCCTCCTTTTCTTCTTTAACTTTTCACTTTGATTCTGCCCTGTGCCTTATATCTTTCCCTTTCGTTTGTTAACTTTTCTCTTCCCCAGTGGTTTGCCTGCTAAAAATAATTGAGCCATTCTTCTGAAGCTACAAGGGAGCCAAGATGATGCAAAGGCTCTGTAGAAAATCTATGTCATGGACAGTGAGCGACCTAGATGTGAGAGGACCCAGCTGTGGGCCTGACTCTAACTTTCACTGTCATCTTAAGCAAGTCAGTTGTGCTATAGCTTAATTTTACCATCTTTAAAACTAGGTTAAATCATGTATTATTATTTACTTTTTTTCAGGACAACAAAATGTCTAAATCACCCTCCCAAAGAGTCACCAGTCAACTTATTTTCCAAACTAAATGTTGGCATACGTAATCAGAAAAGATTTTTGGGTTTGTGAAATTATTTTTTTGAAAATTCTTACTGGGGCCGGCCTGGTGGTGTAGCAGTTAAGTTCGTGCGCTCTGCTTCGGGGGGCCTCAGGTTTGCCGGTTCAGATCCCAGGTGAGGACCTATGCACCACTTACCAAGCCATGCTGTGGCAGGCGTCCCACATGCACGATAGAGGAAGATGGGCACAGATGTTAGCTCAAGGTTAATCTTCCTGAAAAAAAAAAAAAAAAGAAAATTTCTTACGGAGTCAGTCCTGACGGCCTAGTGGTTAAAGTTCGGTGCTCTCCCTGCTTCAACCACCTGGGTTCGTTTCCTAGTCTTGGAACCACACCGCCCATGTGTCAGTTGCCATGCTGTGGCAGCAGCTCACACAGAAGAACTAGAAGGACTTACAACTAGGATGTACCACCATGCACTGGGACTTTGGGGAGGAAAAAAAAAATCTTACCAAAAAGTAAAAATTAAATCACTTTTATTTGTGTATTTTCTAAATCTTCCTTTTTTGAAAGCAATAAAATGACCCGAAATTAAGACTATCACAGAAAATCTGGGACTTTGGGGCACTATTTCTTCATTGGTGAAACAGTAAAAGGAATGAAGTTATGGAAGGCTGTGGTCGTGTTGCCTGTTTGCTCCCACAGCCCCAGGTCATCATTTTCCACTGATGTCTCCACGTTCATTCTGCAGAGGGTCCTGGACACAGTTCTTCCTGCCCAATAAGTGCCCGGAGTGTGTGTCCTGCCTTCCAGAATTTTTAGCTACTCTTTGCTTCTACACCTTGGTCTAACTCAGGCCTTTTTGTGTAACAGTTGGTTAATTCTCATCATAATTGTAGAGGAGGAAAAAAATATTTCCTCTACCCTCTTAGATTTGTACTGGAGGCTTGCAAATTAAACTGACAAAGACAGGTTAACAGGAGAAGCAGACAATATTAATTGATGTTAATAATTTTTTTATGGGCACAGGGGCTTCACAGAGAAGAAATGAAAATCCAAAGGAGTGGTTAGGCTTGGGGGCTTATGTGCCATTTTAACAGAGGGTAATAAATTTTAGAGAAGTGAGTAGACAAATGAAAAGAAGTTTGGGCTTCTAGGGTTGACACGTTATCTAGGGCTGAAGGTGACTAGGAAATACATGGCAGAAACTAAAGGTAGATAAGAGTTATTTAGTGAGGTTTATTTTTGCAGCCTCATCTTGGTGCCACCTCCCCCTCTGCTGATAAGGGTTGTTCTCCTCCTCCTGGTGCCAGAGAAGGAGATGCCTGCATAATGGGGATTATGCCCTGCTTCTAGGCAGATGGGAAGAGGGGCAGAAAGCTCTTCTTATGTCTGCTTTTTCTCAGTTGCCTTCAGCTCAAAATAATCCTTATGCCCAAATGGCATATTTTGGGGTCTCGTATTCTGGTCCCCTTCATAACCATGTCACAGCTTGACCAGGTGCTGTGGTGCAAAGAGAGGGATCAGAGTTTCAACCTGAGCTTTGCTTCAACGACAAGGAGGCCCCATTCAGTCAATCAGTAGCCTTAGAAACTCTGTAGTCCTTTAGAAACCCTGAAGTCCTTACTTCTGAGTTTTCAGGTAGAAGGAAGGAAGGGGCCAAGAACCAACCATTTCTAAACGGAAACTATCCACCTTTAGTTAACTGTTTGAGCAAAAAGCAAAAGGCCTTTGACGCTGCATGAGGTTGCTCAATTCACTTCTGTTGAAACAGTAGTTTTCTGAAGTCAGGGCACGGACAGCCTCTCCCAGCTGCGTGGGGCACTCAGGTTCCCAGCCCCGGGAAGGAGCAAAAGGAGAAGCAGCGACGAGGGTGAGCACAAGGACTGCTCCCTCCGCCTGGAGCTTCTCAGTGGGCCATGGTTCTGAGGTGCCTCCTGCAGGACGACAGCCCCGCTCCTCAGGCACCCCGAGTCCCACATCCGCCTCCAGCATCCTGCCCATGAAATTTTCCTCCGGATAATCTAATCTTCTATGAAATCCAGTTTTTGTCTTTGAAAAAAATTATTTGGACTATCTGGAATCAACATACCAAAGGAATACAGCAAAACGTGCTCTGTTCTTTTCCAGATAAGAATTGTAGTCCTTCCACCTTTTCAGTTGGAATTAGCATAACAAACCACAGGGGTTTACTCACTGAGGGAAATACCTAGGGTCCTCTTTAAGCAGCGGTTAATTACATCCTGCTATTCATCCCATTTATTAGAGGTTAACTAATTAGCACCAGCCAGCTCCATTTTTAATCTAATATGTTTCTCTTTCTCCAGACTCCCAGTGCCTGTGTCACAGTCTTGAACCTCCCCACTAAGTGACAAAATAACAAGGTCTGTCTTCTCTTCTAGGTGACCAGGGACCCTTGCTCAAGGCCCATCTGTATGCCCCTGCCTTGAGTCTGAGCTGTGTCCTCTCCAGACCTGGTTTTCAGTTGATGCAGTGAAAACCGACACAAGCTTTGGAGCCAGACAAAGGTGGGTTTCAGTGCTCGCTGGGCCGTTTGGCAGCTGGGGAACTTTGGGTAAGTTGTGACCGTCACTTTCCACATCTTTTCAGTGGGAACGTTATAACACCTACCCTAATCATTGGGAATGTTATTTAACAAATTGTATTCCGTTTCTCCTGGAGAATTTCTTTAAGAAGCTAAGAGATGTCTATGAGGCAGCGTTTCTGATTTATACATTATTCTCTCCACGGAGGTACAACGGGCAAAACTCCAGGAACCTGGGAAAGCGCAGGGCTGGTCGCGGGTCGTCAGGCCGGGCTGCTCCGTTGGCTCAGCTGTTAATACAGGTATTTGCCAGGTAGTTTACCCATGAGCCAACGTAAAGTGAAAGGCTCTTGGATTCTTCCTGCTGCTTCCCCCTGTCCTGGACTGCTCCGTGCCCCTTTGTCTCACTCCTCTTAATGTGTCACCACACTACCCGCCATTTATCCAAACGCAAATCTCACTGTATCGGTGCAACCTCTGTGACCACACTGGCAGGAGAAGCAATCCCCTCTTCTAGTTTTCTCCAATCTTTACTGCCTTTCGCTCATTTATTTCTTACCATTTCCTGCACAGTGCTTGGCTTTTCACCTGTGTTATGGGAGAAATCTCCTTGATGCAATGGTGGACTCCAGTTCCACTACTAGGCAAACTGTGTTCATCCGTTCACGCTGCTGTAGCAAAAACACCATAGACTGGGTGGCTTCAACAGCAGACATTTATTTCTCACAGCTCTGGAGGCTGGGAGTTCTGTCCCAGATCAAGGTGTTGGCAGATTTGGTGTCTGGTGAGGGCTTGCTTCCTGGTTTGTGGATGGCCATCTTTTTATTACATCATCACAGGGTACAGAGCCGAAAGAGAGGAAGTAAGCTCGCTCCTGTCTCTTCCTATAAGGGCACTAATGTCTTTCATGAGGGCTCCATGCTCACGACCTAATCACCTCCCGAAGGCCCCACCTCCTAATACCATCCCCTTGGGAGTTAAGGTTTCAACGTATGAATTTAGTGGGGGGACGACACATTCAGTTCATAATGCGATCCCAGAGATGTTCCTGGAACAGAAAGGCTCTTAGGCCAAATTAAGATGCTCGAACCACACAGTATATTGAATCAGTTGAAAACACAATGAGAAACAAGGTAAAAAGATGAGGTTGGTTAACCAACTTGGGTCAGGATGCAAGCGAGTGGGAGGACCACACTGCTTCTATTCTCATTTGTGTGATGTTCGTATGGCCTGTGTTCTCTGCCACAGCAGCCTTCTCTGCTCATAGGGTAGTTACGCAGCCCAGGGTTGAGGTTTGAACAAGGAGGCTCAGCAGAGGAGAGCATCTGAGCTGACACGTACTTGCTCTATTAGAGAGATGGAGGGAGTGAGTGTGCCTGGCCAAGAAGCAGCTTGCTAAACAGCCATGGGTTTTATCTGTGTTTCTAGGCAAAGCACATGAGGGGCCAGAAAGGGACCAAAATGATGTCACCAATGGTGGCAGATTTAGGGATAGCATAGCTGTCATCCTAGAGGTGGCATAAGCCATACCTTATGACTTGCTCCTTCCATCCTTTTCTGTATATAAGTAACATTCTTGTTGCATCCTTTTAGAAAAAAAAAATGTGACAAATATGCATAACATAAAATTTACCATTTTAACCATTTTTAAGTGCACAATTCAGTGGCATTAAGTATATTCACAATGTTGTGCAACCATCACCACTCTCCTTCTCCAGAACTTTTTCACCATCCCAAACTCTGTAATTAAACAATAACTCCCCTCTCCCCCCTCCCTCCAGCCTCTGGCAAACTCTATTCCACTTTCTCTATGAATTTGCCTATTCTAAATAATCCATGTAAGTGGCATCATACAATATTTGTCCTTTTATGTCTGGCTTATTTCACTCAACATAATGTTTTCAAGATTCATCCATGTTGTAGCATGTATCAGAATTTCATTCCTTTTTAAGGCTGAATAATATTCCATTGTGTGTATATACAACATGTTATTTATCCATTCATCTGTTGATGAACATCTGGGTTATTTTTACCTATTGTGGATAATGCTGCTCTGGACATTGGTGTCCAAGGATCTGTTTAAGTGTCTGCTTTCAATTCTCTTGGGTGTATACCTACAAGTGGAATTCTAGACCATATGGTAATTCTATGTTTAACTTTTTGAGGAACTACCTGGGTCATCCTTTTTCATCTATGTTTAGTACTTGTATGCTCTCTTTTTCTGTAGCTAACATGTCTTGTAAGCCAGTCTTAGTCCATTCAGGCTGTTATAACAAATATCATAGACCGTGTGACTTGAACAACAAACATTTCTCACAGTCTGGCGGCTGGAAGTCCAAGGTCAAGGTGCCAGCAGGTCCAGTGTCTGGTGAGGAGCTGCTTCCTGGTTCACAGATGGCCATCTTCTCATCGTAACCTCACATGGCAGAGGAGCAGCGGAGCTCTCTGCGGTCGCTTTTATAAGGGCATGAATCCCATTCTTGAGGGCTCCACCCACATGACCTCATCTCCTCTCAAAGGCCCCACCTTCCGATACCATGCCATGGGGGGTTAGGGTTTCAACATAGGAATTTTGAGGGAACACAAACATTCAGTCTAAGGCAAGCTACTTGCTTCTATACTGGGTTTTGCTTATTTTCTGTAGCAGAATTAAATAATCTTAGATATTGCAGCAAATTCACATTACAACCCTGTCCATATTATCTGCCTAGCAACACTGTCAGATC
This sequence comes from Equus caballus, assembly GCF_041296265.1. Taxonomy (NCBI): domain Eukaryota; kingdom Metazoa; phylum Chordata; class Mammalia; order Perissodactyla; family Equidae; genus Equus; species Equus caballus. The sequence continues at coordinate 32,566,589 of NC_091710.1, read as the reverse complement.
TGTTCTTGGATCTTAACAAAACTCCTACAATCCTCAGGCCAGAGCTGTGCACAGAATCTTTGAAACAGAGACCTGTTAACTTGTTAATTGCTATGATTGCGCTCAGGACAAGTGCCAACAGCCCTTCCCCTCCCCACCTCGCACCCCCACCTGCCTCTCTGCTCCGTGTGCGCTCCTGACGCTCTTTCTACCCTCTGTAGGATTTACCTGCCCTACCACACCATCACTGTTGCTGGCTTCTCTGGCCCCCATTTCCTGCTCCTTTTATGTGGATTTGATGGTTGCTGGTGGGGTACCCAGGGCCACAGCTTGCTCTCTGGAGAGACCCCTCCAGACCCTCAGCCTCCAACCAGTCCACCCTGGCCGACTGCCCTTGGGCTTCCTTGTCTCCATCCACAGGCCAAGAGCTTCAGGCGCTTTCCAATCCTGGCCCGGACAGGCAGGTTTAATCCTCTCATGTGCTGTGCAGGAACTTCTGCCTGAACTAGCTGCTCCCGCTCACTGAGGCGCACAAAGGCGGTCACACTGAAATGAGCTTATGTGTGGAGATGACTGTTCAGAGCAGAGCCCGAGCTAAAGGGTATGCTTCCTGGCCTGAGGCATAAACACCACATGTATTTTTTCCCTTTCAGAAGGGATATTTTTCATGCTCGTAATGAAGTGTGGTCAGAACCTATTTTCTTCTAGAATATTAGGTCAGGCAGAGGTTTGTCCTTCTTCTGTTTTGTACATGCGAATAAAAATGGAATAAACAAAGCATACCGTTAAATCTTTCACACATATGTCAGTAGAGACAATTCTAGAGCAGACTTTTTTCTGGGTTCCTTGTTGTTGGTTTAAGGGGAAAGGCAAGAGACTAGACTGCGTGCCTTTAGCTGTATCTTCACGGTCTTTGGGTTGGGAAAAACAGAGAAATCGTTTCTAAAAATTATCAGGATTTCCACTTGGAAGTTATTAGGTTTGGAGAATATGAGCCTGCAAGATGCTAAAAATACAGATTTTTTTTTTTGTCTTACTTATGAGGAGTCCCGTTTCTGTGACTTCTTTCCAATTGACTGAAGAATCAAGAAAAATGTTAGAGACAGGCTTAAACCTCCCCTGTGGGGCGGCTCTGGCAAAGGCCTTTTCTGCGTCTGAAATTCCCCAAGTCCTTGCATTGCAGAAGATGAAGTGTGTGTGTGAGTGTGTGCGCACACATGCACATATACAGATATGTGTATATACATATACATACATACAGATACACATACATGTGTGCGTAAAATTTTTTTCTTCTTGAAACACCATTTCCAACCTCCCCCTGCCCCTTCCTGGGCTCATTTTCGTAAAACGCCCCATGTTCTTTCGCCACCACTTGCAGTTCAAAGGGGCTTTCTTCTTCTCCCTTTTTTTTGAGAAAGATTAGCCCTGAGCTAACATCTGCCGCCAATCTTGCTCTTTTTGCTGAGGAAGACTGGCCCTGAGTTAACATCCGTGTCCATCTTCCTCTATTTTATATGAGACGCCTGCCACAGCATGGCTTGACGAGTGGTGCATAGGTTCGCACCTGGGATCTGAACTGGCAAACCCTGGGCTGCTGAAGCAGAACATGCAAACTTAACCGCTGTGCCACCGAGCCGGCCCCTCCTCTTCTCCCTTTATGTGAGTGTTAACTCCTGTTCACTCCTGACAGGATCCATTCAAATTAAATGCTCACAAAATTCAGAGACCAGTTTTCTTCCACCTCCAGTCTGGGTTTTCTTGTTTGTCGGTGCGTCTCCAGCTCGTTATCACTTTGGAAGGTCAGCAGTCATCGCTGATGATGATTGACAGGTGGGAACAGGGAGAATCAGGGAGCACCCAGGAGCGAGGCATCCTACGTTTCCCTAGGATCATTACGGAGGAGAAAACCAGTTGCTCAAATTAGAACACTGGAAGAAGTGCCTGACATCCCACCCAGTCAGGGCCTCAAGGTCAGCTTGTGTCCACAGCCAGGGAGGGTCAGTGTCTGTCTGTCCGACCCCCTCCTGCACTCCTTCGAGTCCTGAGGAGAGGCGGAGGTGGTTGTTACCAGGGTGATTACAGATGAAAGGTAGCTGACAGTGGCATATGCCACCTGCTGCGTTTTGTAGCCACAGTGCACCATCAGTTAAGGGACTGTGTGGACGCCTGCGATCCCTCAGTCTCCCTGCCTGCCTCCTGGATGGGGCTCTGTTCTGAGGATAACTCAATGTGAGATACCCTGAACAGGGTCTAGAAAACAATGGCCACTCAGTCAGTGGGGACTTAGTCTGCTAGGGCTGCCATGACAAAGGACCACGGACTGTGTGGCTTAAACGACAGAAATTTATTTCCTCACAGCTCTGCAGGCTGGAAGTCCAAGATCAAGGTGTCAGCAGGAGTGTTTTCTTCTGAGGCCTCTCTCCTTGGCTTGTAGGTGGCCACCTTCTGGCTCTGTCCTCACGTGGCCTTTCCTCTATGTGTCTGTGTCCTAATCTTCTCTTCGTCTTTTTTTTTTTTTTTTGTCTTAAAGATTGGCACTTGAGCTAACATCTGTTGCGAGTCTCCTTTTTTTTTTTCTCCTTCTTCTCTCCAAAGCCCCCCAGTACATAGTTGTATATTCTAGTTGTAGGTCCTTCTGGTTGTGCTATGTGGGACGCTGCCTGATGAGTGGTATCATGTCTGCACCCAGGATCTGAACCAGCAAAACCCCAGGCCACCGAAGCAGAGCGTGTGAACTTAACCACTCAGCCATGGGGCCGGCCCCTCCTCTTCTTATAAAAACATAGGTCATGTTGGACCCAAGCCCACCCTAATGACCTCACTCTAACTTAATCACATCTTTAAAGACCCTCTCTCCAAATACCTCACATTCTGAGATACTGGGAGTTAGGACTTGAACATATGAATTTTGGTGACATAACAGAACTGTTTATTTTCCTGGAAAGAGGCCTGAACCCCTCTTCTGGGAAATGGAGGGAACCCGTCTTCTTCCTTACACTCTCTGCCCAGGTAGTTTCATGTAGTGAAGAGAGCTTAGGTTCTGGAATCAGCCAAAGCTGGATTTGGACCCCAGCTTGCCCCTTTCTGGCTGCGTGACCTTAGGCCAGTTACCTAATATCTCTGAGCTCCAGTTTCCTCTGCTGTGAAATGGGGACAAAATAAACATGCCTCAGAGTACACCCGAAGCTTCAATGAGATGACATAAAAGAGCCGGCGTGGTACCTGGCTCAGTACCCAGTTCTCTCCCTTGGCTCCTGACTCATTCCGTTCTCTGAGGTCTGCAAGGACATACCCATCCAGAGATCAGACAGACCCATTTATTTCTGACCAGATGAGCAACTGCCTCCTGGGTCAATCACTTAATGCCCACCTCGTGACATCTCAGAACCTCCAGGAAGGATCTGAGTCTCCTGGGGCCCTCATTGCTTCCGGTTCCCACACACACAGCTGAGCCTGCTTTGTGCTCCTGGACCCTCCTTGCTCTGCTGGGCTGGGGTGGGGGAAGGCTAGGGAGCCTCATCTCCAAGGACACTTGCTCCCAGACATACAGAGGTCTCCCGCTGGAGATACCAGAGTGGCCGCAGACCGAAATCAACTGGACACTCTCACTTTGGACCGGGGCCAAGACAAAAGCCACTTGCACTAGTTGTCAGAGTCCTGTGATTAGCAGTTTCCCAGGCTGGGGAAGGTGACCTGTCACTTGTCAGGGGAGTCAGAAGCAATCACTAAGAGCGGTTGAGGAGAGTGGAGGGGACAGGGGAGAGTGCCAGATTCTCTGCGAGAGCTTGGCTCTCCTCCTCCTGGAAGGTGGCGTGTGGAGGACGTCCCTGAAGACAGGGCAGGCGTTTCTCAATCGGAAGGAGTGTTGCAGGGCTGCTGGAATGAGTCTCCTCCAAGTGCCACCCCCACGTCTCTCCCATGACTCGCCTGCTCCGCTGAGGTCAGGGGCTCTGGAGGGGCAGCTGGCAGGGGACTGAAGAGAGCTCAGCCATGGGAAGGGCTTTGCATGGGGGCCATCTGGCCCGTTGGTGGCCGTGGGCTCTCCTGTCTCCGCTGCCTTTTTCTGCCCTTTCACTGCTAGTTCGGATCTTCTCCAGAAGGTACGGAAAGGGGGCAGAGGTGACAGAGAAGGGAACCTGTTTAGCTTGGCAGGGGTATCTGTGTTAGAGTTATTTGTGTATGTGTACCCAAAAGCACTCATTTTCTTCCCGATATGCAACAGAAAATAGACAAAGGTTAAGTAAACACTGGCCATTCCATGGCCCCCGTGTCTGCCTGAAGCTTCGCGGGGAGTGGGGCAGGAAATGTTGGGGGAAGAGGGACTCCCAGCCTCCCCCAGCGTATCCATTAAGACATAGGTGTCTCTTAGTCCCACGGTCCCTCAGCCATGCTTGGCTGTATGCCTGGAGTCCTTTCCCCACCAGCTGGCAGGCCCTGTGGTTGGGTTGGTAGCCTCACACTGGGTCTGCCCAGGGCCCAGGCCCCGGCCTTTCACCATCAATTTCTTGATCTCTGCTCCAAATCTCTCTGGGGCCTCGGCTCTTGCTGCCTAAATCTTATTTCCCTTAGTTGGGACTGGTGGTGAGGGCTTTCCCAGGTGGGGCTAGATGCTGCTCATTGAACCCCAACCTCCTGGATGGGGGTGGCTCCATCTGATTGGACCCCACAGTGACCCCCTTTGCATGTCACTGCCAGCTGGGGGGTGTTGGAGCCAGCCACACTGTCCGCTGACCACTGGAATTTGCATTTCCTGCCTTTCTCTCCACCTCCATCCAGTGGCCAGCAAAACCAAACTGGGTTAATCCCTCCAGGCTGCCAGCCTGCTGCTGTGGAGTCAAGTATGTCTCCTAGCGGAGCCCACAAGCCTTCGGAGCTGGGAGAGTGTCGACATGAGGAGGCACACACGGCAGTGGGCTTTAGATGGACCCTGGCCTCTCCCAGAGCCATCTGTGACCTCTCCCGCCCTCTTCTTTGACCACTTCCCTGACAGCTGGCTTGCCTGTCTCACTGTCTCCAAGTGTGTTGCCTTTTGCTACCTCTCACCTGGAAAATTACACCCATTTCCTAATCTGTCCACCCATCTCTTTTTGCTTCAGTGAATCCTACACACTGCTGCTGGATTGATCTTCTTAAACATTTCTGAGCATATATCGTGGTTACAAATGTTGTGTGACTCTCTGTTACCGGCCACACTCAGGGATCTGCAGTGGAGCCTCTGCCTGCTCTCCCAATGTCCCCGACCCTTCGTCTGGAATCACCCCGTGCTCCGTGTCTGCCTTGTGCTCTGTGTCTATATTTTCTCTCTTGAGTGTCTTGGCTCACGCTGTTCTCTCTGCCCCAAATGCCCTTCTCCTGGATCTCTTGAGAAGTTTAAGAAAGACTTCGAGCGTGCACAAGCGAATTCACCCCAGTGTGAGCCCAGTCCACTCCCACCAGAGACTTACGCAACCCGCCCTGAGCTCTTTGAGAATTGCCCCCCGCCAGAGTGATGCAAAACCAGAATAATGACCCATCTCAAGAGAGATTGCAGACTTCACTTTTGAATCACTTGGAAATTTGGACAAAACTTTTCCACGTTGTGTGTGTCCCTTTCGCTTTCGGTTCAAGGAGACTCGCTGACCTTTCTTAAAGGATGTGACTCTCCGTGCCTGGCAGGCAGTAGATTCGTGCCTATACGTGTTGATTATACTGGTTGACTTTGTTCCATGACACGACCAAATTCTATGTTTTCTAGATGTTCCGGCCAAAAGTAGTCCTCTTTTCTTTCGAACTCCTTCTAGCATTTTGTCTGTTCTCTCGAAGCACTGTCATCTTCTTTTATTTGTTCATTTAACAAATATCCAGGCATTGTTATTATACCAGGCACTGTAGTTACACTGGGTTATGGTTGTGAACAAAACAGACAAATATACATGTCCTTGACCTCATAGAGGTTACATCATCTACAGGTAGAGACAACACTAGACACAAAAAAGTCGCATATATAGGACGTTAGATATTGACAGGTCATGGAGAAAACTAAAACAATGATAGAGATACAGGGTATGGGAGGATGGCAAAAGTTTAAAATAAGAAGGTCTTATAAACTTGACTTAAGCACGTCTTGATATGCTCGATTCTTAGGGTTTTTTTTGGTAGATAGTGGTGTCCCCTAAGAAGTTCAAGGTAGGTGAGGGTTGGCCACTCCTCCATAACGTCACTGTCAGGAGACAATCAAAGTACATCTCAAACGAGATTCTGCTTATGGCATTTATTAACCGGGTCATTGTTAGCAAAGCAGGCCCCAAAATTGTTCATACAAGCCGTTCTGACTTCCTATCGACCTGTCCACGTTTCTGAGGTTTTGCGCCGTCTAGGTGGGGTCACGCACCCCAGATCCTTCCAAACCAATGTCCGAATACAGGACAGAGTAGGGAGCAAGTCTCTCCTGATGGGGACAGGGGACAAGCCTTGCTGGATTCTTACACCCTGTGTGCATCAGAGTAGAGAGTGTCCCTAAGTCCCTAGATGATTGTAGCCAACTGTTAGAGAATCCACAGAAATAATTTTAATTTTACCTAAGAAAGCCGATTCTTCACTTTCACTGTTACTTAACATGTTTCTAGTTTCACCAAGAAAGACTTATTTTTTTGACTTAGTGTGCACATTAATTAGCAAAGTGTTGGTTGTTGCTTGAGTTGCAGATGACAGAAACTCTTGGAGCAGCAGCCTCGGAGTGTGGCCTTTTCTGGTAGGATGCCAGCTGAGCATTTCTGAGCTATGCATTCTTGATTGCACGTGAACTGACCATCTCTGGAATTAAAACTTAAATGAGCTGGCACATACATAATACTCTACTGACTGTACTGAAGTATTTTAAAGTAAATTGCAAGTAATATAACAGGCATTGAGGGAAGACCTCACTGGGAAAGTGACCTACTGAAAGCCTTGAAGGTGGTGGAGGAGTGAACCAATGCTTTGGGAAGCGTTCTAGGCTGAAGGAATAGTAAATGCAACATCCCTGAGGCAGGAGGGTGCATGACTTGCTTGAGGCACAGTAAGGAGCCAGTGTGGCTGAAGCTGAGTCAAGCGAAGAGGGAGAGAGCAGCAGCAGATGATACCAGAAAGGTCATAGGCCCAGATTGCATGGAGCCTTGTAGACCATTGTAAGTGAGATGGGAACCACTGGAGAGCTTTGCACAGAGGAGTGACATGATCTGGCTTAGATTTTCATGGGATCAATCAGGTCACCGTGTTGAGAATAGATTGACAGGGACAAAGAACCAAAGCAAGGAGACCAGTTAGGGACCTGTTGAAGTAGTTGAGGTGAGACTGCCCAGGATAGTGAGAAGGGGTCAGAATCTGCATGTACAATGAAGGTAGACCTGCAGGATTTGGCGATGGATTGGAGGTCGGGTGTGAGAGAAAGAAAGAACTCGAAGTTGACTCCAGATGTTTGGGCTGAGCAAGCAGAAGCTTGGAGTGGCCGTTCACTGAGATGGGGAAGACTGCAGGGGAAGAAGGGAGGTGGGTAGATCAGGATTTCAGTTTAACAGGTTTGCAAGGCAGAGCGGTGATGTGGAATATACAGTTGGATATGGGAGCCTTATGTTCAAGAGAGAAGGATAGGCAGGAGTTATAAACTTGGGAATAATCAACATAGAGATGGTGCTTAAAGCCGTGACTCTGGATGAGGTAACCCAGAGAGTGAGATAGAAAGTAGATAGAAAAGAGAAGAGATCCCAGGACCAAGTTCTAAGACTCTCTAGCATTAAGAGGTCAGGGACGTGAGGAAGAACTAGAAAAGAAGACTGAGAAGGAGCCAACGATGAGATGGGAGGAACACCAGGAGACTGTGTGTCCTGGGAGCCCGGGGAAGAAAGAGATCAAGGAGGAGGAGCAAGCGACTGTGGAGATGAAGACAGAGACCTGACTGCCGAGTTTCACAATGTGGAGGTCTCTGGCAAGCAGTTGGTTGGGGTGGATTCAAGAGAGAATGAGATGGGCAAAATTGGAAATATTGAGTTTAAACCACTCTTTCAATCAGTACTGTTGAAAAGGACAAGAGAAAAATGGGAGGTAAGTCCCTTTAGGGTGCTGTTTGCATTAGGTGAATCCCATATTTCTGGATCATCTAATGCTTGCTAGGGATGTGTGCCAAAGGAACAAGGCTGGAGCCGTGCCTCCTCCTGGGAGCCACTGCTCTGCAGAGGAGATCCATCTGTGAACAGGGACAGGCATTCTAATAATGGATGGTACCAGGTTCTATGGGAGCAGAAAGAGGCAGAGACAAACTCTGGGGAAGTTCAGGGAAGTGGCGCCTGATCTGGTTTTGAAGGAAGGCTGGTGGTTGCCAGGTAGAGTCGGGAAGAAAGTTGTTCTCAGCAGAAGCCTGGAACGTGTGCAGTGAGGGTGGTGGGAGCTGAGTCTGGCAGGGTTACTGTAGACCACATTGATAATGGCCTCGTGTGGAATTTGAACTTGTATTCCATGGACCACAGGAAACACTGACAGTGTTTAACTCCTGGAGTGACAGGATCTAATTTGTATTTTGGTAAGACACCTCTGGGGTTTTGGGAGTGGAGCCTGGAGGCAGAGAGCAGCGAGGACTTTCTGTCACAGTCTAGGCAAGAGCAGAGGGGCCCAGATTAGGGCAGTGTCGTGAGGACGTTCAAGAGGGGAAGGATGCGGTGAAAGCCGCAGGGCCGGGTGACGGCTCGAGGTGGGGACGCAGGGGGAGGGAGGCATGAATGACTCAAAGGTTTCTGGCTCGAACTGAGCAGATGGGTGGATTAATCTTTCTGTCTCCATAGTATTGAACACATAATAGATTCATGACAAATATCCCTTGGTTGTTTGAACTTAAATATGAAAACCCTAAAAGAGAGTTTTGAAATCAGTTTATAAGAAATCAGGGGCCACCCCACACATCATGTCCTAGTTCATGGAGACTGTCGGCAGCTGCTGGGTGTCCTTGCAACCACAAGAGAGGCCTTCCACCACGTGGGTGCCCACAATCTCCCTGGGAGCAAAGATTACCATGTGGAGTAACTGGAACAAGATCGAGTCACAGAACCTATTGACGATATGTGATGGATACAAGAGCGTTATCTTGTGTGATTCAGACCAGATGGACTCTGGGGGGCGTTCAGAGAAGAGAAAGACCCAATGAGACTTCCAGCTCGGCCCTAAAGGGTAGGCGGGATTAGGGCAGGTGTGATAATAATTATAAATATTTATCAAGCCTTTGCTAGTTCCGGGAGCTGTTCTAAGTGCTCCATTCAGGCCGCTAATCTTCAGAACGGGCCTATGAGGTGAGTCCTGCGATTACAGCCAATGGACAGATGAGGACAGCGAGGACAAGAGCTGCAGGCACTTGTCGAGGTTCCCTGGTAGGAACTCGCCAGTGGCAGAGCCAGGATTGTGACTCAGGTATCTGGCTCCAGAGTCCTACTCCAGACCTTCCTGCCTACTGCCCCCTGAGGTGTACAGGTGGAGGGGGCAAAGATAGCACTTAAGGGGGCTCAGGAGCGAGTTTGGGGTGCAATGAGTCTCCTTGACTGTCCCCAAGGAGCCATGCTGGGCAAAGCAGGAGGCAAGCTGTGCTCAGCTGTTGAGGGTCAGCTGTGACAGGCAGCTCTCCTCTCCCCCCGACAGTGATTGCCAAGGGGAGGTCCCTTCTGACCACAGAAACCACAGGGAGAAGCAGGAGCGAAGGAAGCTGAGGGGGGGCTGCGATGGGGACCACAATCACCAGACCCCCACCCAGCAGGGAGGGGCATGGGGAAGAGAGGTGAACTGACAATGGGCTTAGTGAACAGGGCAGCAGGATGGAATCGCCCGTGCCAAGGGTGCCTCCAAGGAGAGCAAGTGGCTCCAGGGCCCTGTCGGCCGGCTGGGTGGAGGTGGGGCTCCCTTTCAGCCCCCGAGGGGCATGAGCTAAGATGAGAGCCTGTCTCCCAAGCTCCGTGAATGAAACTTCTTTCAGAGGCAGGTTTCTTTCCTCCTTTTCATCGCATCCTCTGGAGTCGAAAGAAGAAAAGAAGCCCAAGAATAGAGCAATATGGGAGAAGGCGCTGTGCAGAAGGCCTTTGATCCCCCTCCTGTCTCTTACATAACCATCCTGCTCTCCTTCCGGCACTCTGTAGCTGAGGGCTCATGTGTCTGTTTGTGTGTTTCTGCTGTGAGCAACTGCCCAGAGGGGCCACCAGGCCCACGTCACAGCCTCTGCAGCGCAGCGCTGAAGGCAGCGCTCCTGACTCACCATCAGCCCTGAGCACTGCAGGGCAGCTGGCCAGCTGCCGGGCCCTGTCACTCGGCTCCCCTGATGGCCAGGACCAAATGACAGAGGTGCCTTTCTAGTCCCTCTCCACAGGCAGGCCCAGCCACTGGGAGAGAGGATCCCAAACCAGTTTTGAAAAAAAGGCAAAGCAACGTTACCCATTCATGCTGCAAATACTTCGTGACTCCCAACCAAGCCGCGTGCTGCTCTAGGCAGTGGGGGCAGGGCTGTAAACAAAGCGAACCAGGAACTGCAATCCAGGAGTTCACATCCTAGTGGCTGAATGAATTAACCAGATTCTTAAGAATTCCAGCCTTAAAGCTGGCCTTGCCACACTGGGCATTCCATCATCCTGTGTCCCGTGGTCCCCACCTCTCACTCCTCCCCTTGACCTTGTCCTGCCTCCTGGTCTTGTTCACCTTGGGAGTCGGCACAGATTACAGAGCAAGGCTAAGATTAGAGTCAGACCTGTGAGCCTCTCTGACCTGCGTAAGCTGCCATCACAGCCGCCAGAAGGCACTCCTTAAAGCCGGGTTTGGGGCAGGGCTTGCAAGGTAAAAGCTGAGACTTGCTCTGCCTGATGGAGACAGAGGTGATTCAGAAAGATCATCCTAGTGATTGCTCCCAGTGATATCTCCCACTCAATTTGAGCTTGAGCTGGTCCAAACTGGAGGTCCTGGAAAACTCATATTCGTGAGCATAGCTTGGCTGGTGGACTTGGAGGGAAGTACGTTCTGGAATCCACATTATCCACTTCCTCTGCTTGCTCTTTGAGATCCAAGCAGGGAGACTGCAGTGGGGAGGACTCGGGGGGAGCCGTGGGGCAGCTGGTGCGTTCAGGCACAGTGTGCCACGGTGCACCGTAACATCACGTTACCTGGAAAATGCCCTGTGGCAGATGAGGATGCACAGCAGGCCCTGAGGGCAGTGCCACTATGCCAGGCATTTCACCTGCCCAGTGTTCCTTCTTTAGGCCACAGCACCATGATTTTCCTTTGGGGAAATATGCTTTCTCTCAGTCTTGGTGGGATTGTCAATCAAGCTGCCTACTTGCAATGGACACAACCACCAGGCTGGCCTATCAGACTCTTTCTGTTGAGCAGACATGAGGTCAGTTGGCACAGGTTTGTCCCAATGGGCCTATCAATGTGATTCTGCCACTCAGATTCCAGATGGTCCTGGGTCCTGTCCTGAAAAGCTTGTTGATTCAATTCCCTCTCCTATTCTGGGAACTACCCTGTATCTGTCCAATATATCCATTTTCTTGCCTAGATTAGCCAGGCTAATATTTTCTGTTGCTGGCAACCTCAGAACCCTAAGTGATGGGAAAGCTAATCTGCAGCCTCCGCCTGATCATCACCTGCATAGGGAGAGGGTGACAGAACCAGTCATGCTTACAAAGTCCCCAGGACCCTGTCCTCCTCAAGGGGGATGCAGCCCTCGAGGGAGGCGGGTTCAGCTAGCAGAGCCACTCAGCTGCACTGTGATCTATGAGGAATAACTGGCCTGCCCCCACCCTTTTGCTGTGTAGTTAATGTTGCTATGAAGAACATTCCTTCATATTTTGGACTGCAGTTTCCAGAATGTTCTCTTTACCTTGCCTGAGTCCTAGGTGGAAGAGAGGGAGGTCCTCTCAGCATTTGCCCAGCGTCCAGCCTGGCTTCTCAGCTCTGTTACGAGGCCAGGCTCTAAGGTGGCTGACTTCCTTCCTGCCCTTCTCCTCTCTTCCAGATCACCCAAGAGCTGGAGTGAGGTCGGTGCTAGGAGGCAAGGAGAGCAGAAAGCAGAGAGGAAAGAACCAGAACTCCGACAGTCCTATTGGCTGCAGCTCTGCCACTTGCAGGGCCTTGGTCAGCTTGTGCTCACTATTGCATCCCCAGGGCTGGCCCCTAGGAAGTGCTCAATGCATGGTAGCTCTCAAATGAACCTACTCCTTGGAGGGGGCCTCTCCAGGGGTCCGCCCTTTCCCCTCTGAATTTCCATGACACCCCATCTCTGTACCTCCCTGGCTGCCGCACTCATCATTTTAGTTTTGGAATCTGCTGCCCCAGGAGGTAGTAAGTGCTCTCCTCAGTGTGTTCAAGTCGAGTTTGGAGACCGTCCAACAGGGATGTTTTAAGGGGATTCCAGTTAGAGATGGGAAGCTGGGCTAAATGAATGCTAAGATCCCTTCTAACTTGGGATTTGATTATTCTATACCTATTTTTTGGCTTTTCAACTTCTAAAATATTTTTATTATGAAATTTTCAAGTATTCAGAAGATTCAAAACAATGCAATAAATAAAAAAATGCATGTGTAACCACCACCTAACTGTCAAATTTGAACTTTTTGCCATGTCTGTTTTGGATACAAATGAACTCTGTGCAGATTTGTGAGTTTTTTTAAAAGTAAATATTTATTGACACATAATTTACGTAAAATAAAGTACACAGATTTTGAATGTGCAGTCTGGTAGGTTCTGACAACTGGGTATATATGTGTAACTACCACCCAGACGAGATATAGAATTTTCTGTCATGTATCTTTTCTGGTCAACTGCCCCTGCCAGAGGCAACCGGTGTCCTGATTTCTCTCACTATAGATTAGTTTGCCTGTTCTAGAACCTTCTATAAATAGAATCGTACAGAATGAACTCTTTTGTGCCTGGCTTCTTTCGCTCATCCTAATGGGTTTGGGATTCTTCCATGATGCTGTAGGTATCAGTGGTTCATCCCTTTTAATTTCTGAGTAATATTCCATTGGATGAATACACCACAGTCTACCTACTCATCCAATAATGGACCTTTGGGTAACACATTTCCCAAGATAAATGAGGAATATGTTCCCCCCAAAAACTGTACGAATATATTCAGAGCAGCTTTTCTCATAATAGCCCAAAACTGGAAACAACCCAAATGGGTGTGCTATTTTTATAGGAGCATCTGCCCCTGGATGGTGAGGACAGGATGCTTACCTGATTCATCTGCGTCCACTCACAGTGTTTCCAACATAGTAGATGAATCAATAAATCTCTGTGGAATGGATGAAAGGCCCAGGAGGATGCAGAGTTCTCCAAGCCTAGTTCAGGAGCTGAGGGGAAGGACTGGCCCTGGTCTGCTCACCAGGAGTGAGACAGGACATTAGCAGGGAAAATGTAGGTGTCGGTTCTTACCACAGCCTCTGTGCTAAGCACAGAGCCCACCCAGGCTAAGTGTTCAGATTATGTATGTTGAGTGAAAGAAATGGGGTAAATGGGCTGTCGAGTGTTGAAATCACTAAGCCCTCTTGCTTTTGGACCATCCTACCTTCCACATCATCCTTGCTTCCTGCAAAGACACAACTTCCAGAGAACATGGACAAAGGGACAGTGTCCAACAGGGAGAAAGGTTCAGCAGAGGGCCCTGGAGCTGAGGATTAGGAGGTTGAGAGTTTCCAGAGTAAAGTTAGACTAAAGTGGGTTCTCTCTCTTGCCCCCGAATCCCACACCTAATCTCTTTTATTCTTGTACACCGGTAGACTCAAGCACAGGATTCTTCCCATTTAGGATCAAGAAATTCACCTGGAGAGCCCCAGGGAACGCACCAGGAAATCTTCACTTTCTTTCTTTCTTTCTTTCTTTTTTTTTCAAAGCTTGGCACCTGAGCTAACATCTGTCGCCAATCTTTCTTTTTCTTCTTCTTCTCCCCAAAGGCCCCCAGGACATAGTCATATTTTCTAGTTATAGGTCCTTCTGGTTGTGCCCTCTCACTTTCTATTGCTGCTTTCAGGTCGATGATTTCAGATCTTCATAAAGCCATCAGACAAAGCCAGGTAATGGATGGCCTGTCATTCACCCCACCAGGGGCTCTGGCCTTCAGCTCTTCAGGAAACCAGCCATTTGGTCGTGGTTGGGAAGTCGATTTTACAAGGGATAGAAAATGTGGCCTCACTTCAGGGTGTTTGTTCCAAAACAGGAATAAATACATTTCCTTAAATGAAAAGTCTTAAAAACTTCAAGTCCTTCTAGGCAGAAACTAAAGATTTCAAGAGAAGTGTGGCGAAGGGCCCCCTGAGCCCAGTGTGACTCTTTATCATCGAAGGATCAGTATAAAAGGATCTAGAGACTTTTTACCTATGAGGCCTCAACTCTGTCCCTTGGTTTGGACCCCACAGGTACTCTAGTTTCTAGGAAGTTGTCATGGGACAAGGACACTAGGATTCCAAACTTCTGCATCCTTCTGGTTCTACATCTAGCTATTTCTAGGGCCTCAGGTAATCCTGTTTCCTCACACGGACAATGAGAATGCTGGATCAGACAATCTCTAAGACCCCTTCCAGCTCTGAAATCTAAGCTTCCAGTATCACAAGCTCAAAGCCGTGATACTGTTGGTCTCACACAATAAACACATTCAGGGGAAACGTTCACAGCAGTCTCTTGCGGCGAGTTCTTGTGTTTTAAAAACTAAGATGAATGTTTTAAAGACTGCCACTCACTGTTCATCCCCATAGAGGCAGTTTTCCTGCTCACGATGTGTTCTTTTTTTGGGTGCAATTCAGAAATGCTTTCAGTCCACTGTCCATGTCGAGGGAAAAAAAATCTGGAAGATCTTCTGCTTTATATCCTTGTTGATAATCCTCACAAACAAGGCCCCACCGCCTTCAGAAGATGGTGGAGGGATAGGAAATTCTCATCCTTTCAGGTCTAAAAATAAGTATTTGTTGATGATCTGGACAATCATTGTTTGAAACAGCAGCAGCCCGGAGTCTTACCACATGAAAGAGAAGGGTGCGTTTCCCTGGCTGGGCTCAGGGACAGCACAGTTAAAATAAAATTGACCTTTTGAAAAGGAACACTGAGAAACTGTGTGCATGGTTTCCGCCCCCCGCCTCCCCTCATTTTGTGGACCCAGTACTGAATTTTACATGAGATAGCCTAAGTATGTTCTTCAAGCTGAACATCGTTTATTTCCTGTTAGGACTTAAAGTGGATTATATATTCAACCTGACCTTTAAAGAACTTATGACATGAGTAGGATTTCTGAGGATTCACGTTATGGAAGATCAAAGATAGTTCAGTCAATAGAAAGGATTTTTTCCTACTTGTTGACTGACAGAACCATTGGTCTCGAATGGTTCTGTTGGTTCGCTTTGTCCTCCATCCTTTCTTCAAGAGGCAGCTGGCCCGTGGGCTTTCGAGCAGCTGGACATGGCCGCAGAGTCTAGCTTTGCTCCTCACAGTTGTGGGGCTGCTGCGGACGCACCTATGCCAGTCTGGGCATTCAGCAAATGCGGGGACCACCTGGCAGAGATGGCGAGACTCCAGAGAGCAGAAGTAAGTGGGCTGATGTCCCTTTCCCCACAGTGGTGTTCCTGCTGGCAATGAAAGCCAGTCTCAGGCCAAAGTCTGCCAAGCACACAAACATTTATTGGTGAGCAAGGACTATGCGTGGGAGGTTTGCTCAGAGGTGCAAGGCATGCTTTCCGGTAGGTCAGAGGCAACTGGAGGGACGCAGGACCAATGGAGGTGCCCTTTGGCATTAAACTGCTGGACTTGGTCACTTTTTAAGCCTTATTTATGCAAGGGCACTGGAGGCTGTGTCATATCTCTAACCAATGGTCTATTTGAGAATACATCACCCATTCATTTCACCAACAGAAATATTTCTAGCATCCCTTATGCTAATTAATAAACTCTTTAGTGTAGTGTTCCATACTATAATTTAAATGCTAAGTCACTACCTCTGAAGGTATTGATTCTTGATTAGGGCACTTCATCTGTTAACCACGCCTGGAGGGCTGGCTCCTGATTTGTCCTTGAAACCTCACTAACTGCCCCCCTTGTCCAAGACACCTCTAATCGCACTGTCTCTACAGAAGTATTTTTAAAGTACTTACTATACAAGCAATGTAGTAGTGACCAACCACAAATTATGTAACCTCTCTGTGACTCAGCTTCCTCATCTGTGAAATGGCCATGCTAATACCCTCTAAGGGTTTGACGTGAGGATTAAAGGAGATCATGTGTATAAAATAAGCAAAATTGTGTGTATGTGAGTGTGTACCCAATGACTGGACTGGCACAAAGAGCCTCCAAACATTAGTCCCCTTACACTTTCCTCTTAAGGTTTCCAAAGGATGAACAGGGAGAAACTAGATGGGGAAGAAAAAGAAAGCAGAGATATCAAATAGAGGGAATTATGGGGAAACAGGAGGATTCTTTGAGTTTTAAGGAAAATGAAGGGAAGTCAAAGTCACGTTCCCAAATGTTCCCTTGCAGAAAATAGAGATCAAGAAGTTTTCCTTGAAGATGTGTTTCCAAGAGCTTTTCATCAAAAATACTCCAGCAGCCCATTACCCAAGACCCTCAGAGGACCCGTTACCCACGGATGATCTTTTTGGATGAGGTTTTCTACCTGGTGGTTTACAGATGGCCAAGACACTGCCCCATCTGAGAAAGAGGCACACCCAGGGTCCCCCAGACAGAAGAGTGGGGCCGTTTGGCCCACCTCCTCCTGCAGACAGAATGTCGTGTGAGGGTCACTGAAAGTGGGGAGGGGTCATGAAAGCCAAGTGCCTAAGAAAAGTGGGACTCCTCAGAGGAGGGAGCAGAAGCTGGGAGGAGACGGGCAAGCACAGAACCACGGGCTCCCCGCCTGTCTGAGCTGGGCCTTCGGACGGCCAGCCCTCCCTGCACATCGCAGGCAACTGACACTCAAACCGGGAAGGATTATTTTGAAATTAACAAAAGGATCACCATCTGCTTCAAGCAGCAGGTGCTCAAGTTAACAAACTGGAACCTGGAACTTGGGTCAGTTACCTTGACATCTCTGGGAATCCTGTTAACTGGCCCCTAAACTAGCCATGGGCCTATAACCCACTCTCAGTGGCTCAAAGTAAAAGATCCAAGTATTTCACAAAAGATTAAATATATCTTGAGTGCTAGATCTTTAGTGGGTTATTAAGGATGATTGGAAACATTTGAGATTACTGCCGTTGGGGTTGTCCAACAATCTGGCCCTGGTGTCATTGTGAAATGTCCATACTCATAACGCTTACAAACAAACGTCAAACTTCGGCTCTTGGGTGGATCATGAGACTGATCCAGCTCTTACATTTGGGGGTATCGCTATAACACCACCAAGGATGTCAGAACATCCTTGTCTGTACGTAAGTCTTGAATTCAAAACTCAGCTCTACTGCTGATTATGCTATGTGACCTTAGGTAAGTTACTTAACTTCTCTGAGCCTCAAGCTCTTCCAGTCAAAAATAGAGAATAATAAAACTTCACAGGATTGTAGCATGTGGTGTTCGGAATGTCTGGCGATCACAAACTGTTACTTGAAGTTTGTTAAGTAACTTTTTTTAAACTGATTTTTAAACTTTGATAAGAAAACGTCAAGATGTGTCAGCCTGCTGGATGAGGCCTCTGGTCAGGACAGTCAATTAGAGAGGAAGCTGTTTCTTAAGGTGATGGATGGGAACAGAAAGTGGAAATAGCAGGAAAGGATATTGGGAGTGATAAACAGCTGGAAGCTTTGTTCCTGAGTCACCTCCTTCCCCAGAAAAACTCTCCCCACCTCGCATTCCCTCCCTCTGACTTAAGAGAGGCGAAGGCCTTTATGTTGGCAGGTCCCTGTGCAAGAAGGGGTGAAAAGTCCCTGTGCACCGCGAGAACTTGAACGCCGGCAGCCAGAGATGCCACGCCCTCTCCGGGCTGCGGCCAGACCCCGCCCACCTGCGTCATCCCGGGCCTTACTTCCAGAAGGAGAATCTTGTCTGTTGCAGAGGGTTTAGAGGGCAATTCAGAGTTCTTCTTGCGCTCCTTCCCTATGGAATTCTGATGATTCTTTAACTCTCTTTTAAACACCGTGAACTGATGGAATTAATTATTTTACGCTCACACACGTAGACACATACCAATGTCCTGTCCCCTCTCTCCTTCCTTTTTTCTTATTGATTTATTGCACCAGGTCTTCAGAATTTGGGGTCTACCTTGACGTCTTCACTCTTGAGCTGAGTGAAACCAAGCCCCAGTCCAACTCGGGGTACTCGGGTCTGCCTGCGGTTTTGTTCTGTTTATTTCTTTTTCTTCGTTGCGCCTTCCTCACCCCTATCCTTCGCTTCCTTGGAGAGGTTCTATCAGCTAGACCAGGTCTTTGCCTGGGGACATAGAAAGTACAGCATGCCACACCCCGGGAGAGTCTTAATTTTAACTGCTTAGGGTAGAAAGGAAGAAAAGGAAGAAAAGGAAGGTGATGTTCTCCTTTTCTGCTTGTTTTACCTCAAATAAAGACTTGCTTTTCCTGCTCTGTGTGCACCTGAAACCAGAGGTTATCTTCAGATTCTCTCTTTTCTCACTCAGAACTTGACCCTAGGGCAAAATGATATAGCCCTCAACCTCAGATTAGTATGTTTGAGGTTGAGGGACTTATTTATTTTTCCTTACGTGTAGTTTCTCTGACTCATTTGCTGTTTTTATTTTCCTCTGAGGAGTAACCAAAATCACAAATCTTCCAGTCTGCTCCATAAAGCAGCTGGGGACAGAAGCAGAATCCTGGGAGCCTCCTTCCTTCCAGGCACCAGGAGGCAGCCACATGCTGCCGAGGGGACACAGGCACGTGTCACCCCAGGAGCCCGTTTGCACAAAGCGTGAGCTCCGGAGCACAGCAGTCAAGGCTCCCAGTGACTCCGGGATGCAGCCCCGGCCGCGCTTTCTCATCGATGAGACGTGATTGTGTGTGTGTTTCATTATAAAATGTTCAAACCATGAAGACATTCTGTACATAAAGAAGAATGCCACCACTCAGCCATAATTACCATCAACATTTCGCTATATCTTCTTCCAGTCTTTTCTGTATAAATGTAATGTATAAATAAATTTCTTTGCAAAAAATTAAATCACACACATATGTGCCTATTTTTTTAAAACCAAAATATGGAATCATACTGTAAATGTCATTTGACAACTTGCTTTTTTAACTTACATATGTAGACATCTAACCATGTTAATATATCAATTTATAATGTTGTTGTTTTTAAGTGGCTCCATAGTATTCCATTCTATGGATATACCACAACTTATTTAACTTATGTCCTATTGATAGTTTTGTCCCATAATTTTGCTATTAATAATAATGTTGTGATACATATATTTAGACATATATTACATATATGTGTGTATATATATGTATATACGTATATGTATATATGTGTATATATATGTATATATGTGTGTGTGTATATATATAAATTTGTCCAGTCGTTTCCTAGAACACAGTCTCAGAAGTGGAATTGCGGGGCCAGCTCTGTGGCAGAGTGGTTAAATTCGCGCGCTCCGCTGCGGCGGCCCAAGGTTCGGATCCTGGGTGCGGACATGGCACCGCTTGTCAGGCCACATTGAGGCGGCGTCCCACATCCCACAAGTAGAAGGACCTGCAACTAAGATATACAACTGTGTACGGGGAGGGGGGATTGGGGAGATAAAGCAGGAAAAAAAAAAGATTGGCAACAGTTGTTAGCCCAGGTGCCAATCTTTAAAAAAAAAAAAAAAAGTGGAATTGCTGGGCATACCATTGTTCTTGGTGCCTTCCCTCCACCTCGTTCCATATCACCACCTGTTTTCACAAATTTTCTGTCTTTTTGGGCACTTCATGTCTGTGTGTATTTCCCAACTCATTCTGGGTCCTGTTACATTGTGAAGATATACCTTGGATAAACTGCTTGCATTCCTTTATTCCATTGTCAATAGTTAAACATTTGTCCTCTTCAAGACTCTTTAAACACTGCTATGCAGCCAGGCCCCAGGTCTCTCCGGGAGCAGATTGCAGACAGACCAGACGGTCCCTCTGACACTGGGCCTCCTTTTCCCATTTAACCTTTCTCTCTCAACACACACATTGCTTTCCAGAGCTAACATTGTGCTTTGCATGAGGAACATTTTGTGATCTGAATTTTCTTCAAATTCCAAGAATGAGGAAGCACCACGTGTTGATCAACTACTCTGATTTCCCAGTTGTGACCTTTAGGTGAACTATCTGGTCCTCCCCACTATTCTGGAAGTCATTGCTCTATCCTACCTCTTACAATCTGTTGTGGTGAGAACCATGAATTTGCGGCTGGACATGGGGGATGGGGAGAGGGTTGGAAGAGATAGGCATGTTCGCGACTAGGAGAAGACCTGCCGGAGAGACCCTGTTTTCTCCTTGTTCCTGGTTCTTCTATCTATTCACTCTTTCAGCCTGACCAGGGGGTCAAGAGAGAGAGAGCACAGGGGGAGGAAAGCTTTTGACCTTCCAGTCACCCACGCACCCGTCCAGTGCGTGGACGGAAGTGGAACTTGACCTTGTGGTGGGAAAGTGCCCAGAGACTCTCCGTGGGAGGCTAGTGAAACTGTAAATATTGAATAAACAGAAAACCTGAGTCCACACCACTCCTGTAAGACAGAGCACAGCTGGGTTTCAGTTTAGTCTCTTTATCACCCCAGATTACTGATGAGAAGAGCAAATGGGATGACATTCATTTGCTTTGAAAATAAGTTATAGAACGATTCAAACTCAGTAAAATAAGGTTTCAGGTCATCACACCATTTCTTTCCCTTACCAATGGGGTAATTAGAAAACTGACAAGTGCAGACAGCTGTTGGGAAAAGAACTTCTCATGATGCATAGTAGGCCAAGCTGAGGGCCCAGGATTCAAAGGTCCAGGTCTTGCTTACTTCGTTTGAAACAAAACTGATTTTTAAACTTCCTGATTCTTGCAATTTATCACATTTATAGACATTTTTCTTTAAATATAAACAAATTCTTCTCCAAAGGATGGCAAAGCTAAGGTTGTGGAGACAGTAAGTGCAGGCAGGAGATGTGGGGTTCACTCTGACTGTCTTCGCTTAAAAGATGGAGAAAGTGAAGTAAAAAAAAAAAATTACAATCCGTGATACCCTAAACCAGACTTTTTGTCCCCTGAGATTCTGGGGCAGTAGGAACTTGAGGGTACAACTAGCCCTTTTCCTATCGTTTTCCCAACACTAAAGGGTTCCTGAGGATCCCCATTCACTCTGGAGTCGTGAGAAGAATGAGAAGTCGTGAAGAGTCAGTGTGAGCAGGAGTGTGGCAGGCCTCCCACACATGGGGGGCAGATGGAAGCTGGAGACTCTGCTGAAACCCTTCATTCACCTCAGGCCAGAGACTCCTGTTTCGTAAATTCTTCATCTGACATCACCTCGGTTTGCTAAAACAAATTTTATCTGCTCTGCAGGTCTCTACCTCTGGGATCTGTCTCTCCATACGAACTCTGGGCAACGACAGCTGTCAACGCCCCAGCTCACAATGTCAGCTGCTGAGCAGGCGGAGCAGCTGAGGCTGGGGAGGGGGCCACACCTGTGTTTCTGGTGTCAGGATGGAATGAGGCAGAGAGGAGGAAGGGGGCAGGGACATGAGGGTAGGGGGCTGGGGTGTGGGGCAAAGCTCAACTTTGCTATTCCAAACCTGAAGAGTCAATGTGGCCTTTACTAATTAAGCCATGAATAAAAAGCCAAAGTCAGAATTAAGGATTGCTAATTATCAGATTCTAATCCAAGAACCATTTAAAGTCTTATGGCATTTCATAGTCCCAGGCCCCAAAGAGAATAACCAGAGAGATCTAAACTGTTTGTGCTCTGAAATGAAATGGAGCACTTCGGCGCTTTATTAGTTAAAGACTCTTCTGGCCTTCATTGGATTCTGTCTAAAGATTTCTGCTCCCTACTCACTATCAGCTGGAATGGGAGCCTGAAGTTTTTATTTTCATACCTCTTCTCCTGGGTGGAACGATGTGCTGTGGGTGTGACCGTCTTAGAACTCTGATTCTGCCCTTTAAGTCTGGGGGAACTGTGTGTTTCCTGCTGTTTCCCCTTCTTCTCCACCTCTTATGAACTCCAAGGGAAGTGGTCTGGCACTTAACCTATGAAAGGCAGGTTTTGTTATGTCAGTTATTGGAAATTCTAGAAGCTTCTGAGTCTGTTTCATAATGCCTGGATCTCTTGCATGACGCCATCATTAAATACCCCATCACTGAAGGGATCCAAGTCTTCCTTCTTAAGTCTGTATATTTCACCTGGAAGACTTTAACTATTTTCTGGCCTTGATACCCACCCAGAAAGCTTTGGGGGACTTTTAGAGTTGGTTAAACTGTGTGTGCTGAGTCTCCTAGTAAATGACTTACAAGGAAACGGGATTTAACAAATACAAGAAAAGTGTTTTACAAACAATTTGCCAGATGGCTCTTCTCCGCTTGTCATATTAGCTTGGTTTTGTGACTTACGAGTAAATTTCCTTGTACAATTCCCACCGGAGCTACAGAGTTAGCAAAAGTGTGTCAGAGGAATATCTAAATAAATCCTAGGCAAAGGGGAATTTTCAATCATAAAACTTCCTGGTGGCTTTAATCCCATGGAGGAAGCTCACAGGCTTTGCAGGAGAGCTTTCATGAAATCACCCACAAACTGTGTGTTGGAGGCAGGACCGTCTTTCCACCACCAAACCAAGTGGAATCTAATTTGAACACAACTTGTGGCTAAATCTCTCGCCTTGACTTGGTGTAATGATACTTTTTTCAGCATTGGGATTAGATGAACCAAAATAGTATGTATGACACCGGCTTTTCTCAGGCTGCAGGGATCACAACCAGGAATAGGAAAATGCCAAACGTTTCTCAAGACAAAATATTTTCTTCATTTTCCATACGGAAAAGTTGGGAATGGTTTTTCCAACTCCTTCAAGGCCGGTTGGTTTTAATGACTACTACCATCCGATGAAAAAGATGGAGGGAATTTTCTCCCAAGAGTAAGAAATATTTCCACTTTAAGGTCTCCTGCTCAATTGCAGAATGATTATTTATTTTAGGTTTGATCTTTCCAAGTCTGAGATTGAGTATACAGTAAATCTTCACTCTC
This sequence comes from Equus caballus, assembly GCF_041296265.1. Classification (NCBI taxonomy): domain Eukaryota; kingdom Metazoa; phylum Chordata; class Mammalia; order Perissodactyla; family Equidae; genus Equus; species Equus caballus. Next base: position 32,543,458 of record NC_091710.1, on the reverse strand, counting down.
CAAGGCCCTTGATAGCAGGTGGAGTCGGGACCGGGGAAAGACAGGTGCAAGTGCATCTAACAGACTGCGAGATTGTTCACAGATGGACTCTTAACGCAATTGTCCTACTATTGTTTGTGATTCTATTTAACTTGAAATGGACGGGATAGTAAATGTCCTTTCTTAGTCCAGTTGAGCAGACTAATATTGATTAACTCATTGAGTTTTTCTTAAAAAAAAAAAACCTAGAAAGAGCATTAAACCTAGAAGTCAGGAGTCAGGAGACCTGGTTTCTCTGTTTCCAACTCTGCTATTGATTCAGTTTGTGACTTAAACACTTTGATCTTTCTTTTTTCCATCTGTGGGATGGGAGTGAGGGGGAAGGGTCAGACTAGACCACTTTTAAGATTTCTTCTACTCTGGATATGAAACTATTATTTTCCTTTTTAGTCCTCTTTAGCTTATATGTTATCAGCTCTGACCTCCTTCCTTGGGTGGCTGGATAAGTGGTGGCATAAATCAACTTTCTTTAGAAAATTCTTAAGATAAATGTCTTAGAAGTACATAGGTGTGAAGGGTTGATGTTTATCGCTGTCAGGGGTTGTTTATATAAATTTTGGGTGTGTTCAAAGGTCACAGACTGAATAGATCTTCGTAATCAATTATGAATAAAATTATGAATAAAAAGTTGAATTTCTAAGCAATCATCTTAGGAGTCAGGCTACCTCACCATCTTTCCATTTGCTTTGCCCTCTTCCTGCAGCCTCTCTCCTTAGAACTATACATGGCTGCCTCCTTCACTTTTGGTCCCGGCCAAAATGTTCCCTCCTCATTTTAGGGCTGTCTCTGACTGTTACTAACCTCTTAATTCTCAAGTTCGTGTGTCCAATGTGCAGTGAGCCAAACACTGAGACATCAGTGCTTAGAGATGGAGAAAGGTTATTTGAATTGGCCAAGAGGAGAAGCTGGGAGCATGGGTTCTCTCAAATCTTCCTTAACAAAAGAAAAAGGCAGGGGTTTTTATAGAACAAAGAGGTGTGGCAGGGTTTCAGAGAAACAATGGGGTAATCTGTGTTTCTTTCACTCCTCATAAGACCCTGGGCAATCTGACTTCTGGGCATCAGTGGCAGCTGGGTGCTTGTTATCTGATGACCCTTGAAGGCATTCTCTTTCTTCTGTGAAACGAGCTCATAAATTCCTGGGACTCTTGAGTTACCCCTCAGATTAGACAGGAAAACAGCAAATTGACAAGATTAACTTCTTTTCATAACAAGATTGAAAGGTAATCTTATTGAGCATTTACTGTAACCCTTAGGTGCTCAGCTTCATGACCACCTATCTAGAGAGGTCCCTTCCCTTCCCCATTGCATTATTCTGTTTTGTCCTGTTTCTAGCCCTCTCTCTATCTGAAATCCTCTTACATTTTTCATTTGTTTGCTTGCTTCTTGCCTGTCTTCTTCCGTTAGAATGTAAAATCATGAGAGCCTAAACTTTGGCTTCTTTTCTGTTATGTCCCCAAGGCCAAAACTAAAATTCTTCACAGGTCTTTGTTGAGTGAATGAGTAAATCTCCATTTCTCTTTCTTCCCTCACGTTACCACCATACTAAGCTTCTTGCACTTCTTCAAACAGGCCGTACATTTACCTCCATGTTATTTGCTCTGCCAGGAAGGCCACCTCTCTTGGTTACATTTCTACCTACCCTCGAAGACCCAGCTCAAATGCTGTTCCTCACCTGGGACAGCACTGAGACAGAGCACCTGGAGCTACTATAACTCTTACCCCATTGTACTGACTTGGTTTGTCTGTCTGTCCTATCAGTCTGAAGGGATCCTTGCTGTCAAGGACCAATCCTTCCTTACCTTGGTGGCCCAGGCTTCACATAGTGTCTGACGCCTAGTAGGACCCCATCAGTGTTAGTGAATGAATGATTTTCTCCAAAGCTTTTGGATAATCAGACTTGTATATGCAGACACTGTCTGGCAGGCCCTTGTCCTTTGGGAGTCCCTGTTTATTGTCATTGTTGTATTTCTAGTGGAGGGGGAGCCTGACTACGGGTAACTCAGATAATGGCCATCTAGGTAGACAGAGACTGACCAGCAAGAGTGTGAGCAGGTGCTGCCAGCTGCCTTTTGCCGAGGGACACTAGGCGCTCAAAAAAGTGTAAATCCTTTTACTGTGTTGCATTTGGCCTTTTCTCAATCAATTTGTGAATCAGATTGCCATTCCACAGTTGCTTGCAGCTGGAAAGCAGTGGAAGAAGTGGGAAGATTTTCAAGTACCACTCATCTGGGTGACAGATACTCCTCCATCCTGGGGTGAACCACTGAAAGGAGTGTCAGTCTCATCCACTTCAGATACCATTTTCCAGGATCGCTTTACTTAAACCTGGCTAGAAAAAGGGGCTTCCACAAATGATCAGTTGATAGAAATGCAAAAAATCTTGCCTAATTACCACAGACTCACTTCTGGTTCTATAGAGAGAGAAATATTAAGATATCACTTTCTTTTAAATCTGTTTTTGACTGTCTAGTTAGTTAAATGTGATAACACACATGACAACTCCTCTGTTAACTGCAAGTGGGATATGAAGTGGTTAGTCATTTTTATTAAGAGTAGTTATCACAGGAGCCAGCCTGGTGGCATAGTGGTTAAGTTCGTGTGTTCTGCTTCAGCAGCGTGGGGTTTGCAGGTTGATCCTGGGCATGGACCTAGCACTGCTCATCAAGCCATGCTGTGGTGGCATCCCACATAAAATAGACGAAGATGGGCACAGATGTTAGCGCAGCGACAATCTTCCTCAAGCAAAAAGAGGAAGATTGGCAACAGATGTTAGTTCAGGGCAAATTGTTTTCACCAACAAAAGGAGTTACCACAGGTCAGAACAGCCCCACACGTCAATGCTTTTACTTATAGGGGACATTACTGAAGATTTTTAGACTCTGGAAGAGATTTCCTAAAAGTGATGGAAAAATAACACTAGGAGAACAACATAGCATTCTATAAATATTTGTTGATTGAAAATCAAACGTTTTTTCTCATTTGCTAGGGGCGTGGAAAATATGAAGCCTAGGATAATAACATTTAAGTAACTAGCCCCACCTTCGGGATCATTTTAAAAGTCTTAAATTTGGGAGGATTTGAAGGAGGGTTTAATTAATGGAATGAGATTTCCTGGAGGGCTTGATGTTATGGTTTTGACTTTTCTAGATGCTTATGTCTCTGATGAATATTATCATGGGGTAATATTCTTCTTGGATGACTTTTCTGAATGTCTTCTCAATGGGATGTGACTCCTCCTTACTCTTAACGCCTCAGCCCTTTTTCTGTTCTTCTGTTTCTCTCTTATAATGTTTGTATCTTATTCCCTCTGTTAATTTTAAACTCTTTGAGGGCAGGGCTTACAGCTGACTTGTCTCTTTAGCACCTGCATAACTCAGCGTAGAGGTAGGAATTCAACACATTGAGCCAAATTCAGAATTTACTTATATAACCAAGTTCCCATAAAATCAAAAGCAAGGAGAAAAAAATTAAACTCATGAGAGAGTGATTTATAAATCAGAATACCAATTTATGATAAGGGGTTATGCTAATTCTGCTGGGCAAATGTTTCTGGTTCTTCCCACTTCTGGTCACATGTTCAGATTATCCTCCCCACGTCCTCCCCTCCTTTGTGGTTGGGGGAAGCCATGTGACTGGTTCTAGACATGAGTTATGAATAGAAATGATATGTGTCACTTAAGCTGTGATCAACTGGCCCAGTTTGTCTGAGGCTGAGGGGTTTCCCAGGATGTAGAACTTACAGTGTTAAACCAGGACAGTCTGTGGCAAAACAGGCCAGTTGTCACTTGAGCTGGAGCATTTAATTGCTCGTTCAAGACCCTCCACATTTCTCTCTTTTTCCTTCTGGCAGAGACTGGCAACGTTTAGGTAGTGGGTACTCCATCTTTCCAGATCCTTGGATCACACAATGAGCATAATCCACCTGTGAACCCACGATGGGCATGTAAGCCATATCAATAAATAAAGCTTTATTCTTATATAGCACTTAGATTGGGGAGTTTTTGTTATTGCAGCAAAACCTAGCTTATCCTAACTGATACATGAATACAAATAACACCTGAGTTCATACATGTTGGTGAATAAGTGCTGCTCTTTTTTCTTTTAATAGGAAAATCTGCTAAGGATATCAAAGACTATCATGAGGTCGCTTAGTGAAATCAGAAGCAGAGCTAACGAAGTTGGAGAATTCTAAGATGTTTTCATTAATCTGTGCCACATTTATCACTCATTCTCTTCTCTAAAGAGGTATATATGCCAAGCAGACTTGGTCAGTGACTGTCTTTCATTAATGGTGTTGGAAAAGAACTGTCTGATTAATACATTCTGATTTTTCCCTTCCAGACTTAACTTTATCATATTACTTTAATTTCACAGTGGGTTACAATTCTAAGTCAATAATGCATACTGAAATGTTTCCATATTAGATAAGAAGTTTTCTAGTACTATCCAGGAAGGGCCTCTTAATCTTATCAGTAAATTTTCTCTCATTCACATTTCAGGAGGGTGATTTTAATCATTAGTTCAACCAATGGTTGTTAATACCTATTTCCCACCAGGCACAAACAAGGCAGACAAGATCCCTGACCTATTGGAATTTATATTTCTATTAGCTGGGTTAGGGCTAGCTATAATAATAGAGACAGTTATAGTTCAGTGGTTAAAGAAGATATAAGTTTATTTCTCTCTCACATAACAGCCCAAGGGGACATTCCAAGCTATTCCAAGCACAGGTTCCTTCCACTGGTTTTCTTCACCATCAACTAGAGTCCTATCATCGGCCACATGGTTGAAGTTTGGGTGGCGGGTGGTTTTGCTGGTAGGAAGGGGCAAAAGAACAAAAAGGAGGCACAGCCACTATTCTAAGGCTGAAATCTAGAAATGACACATCATTTCCACTCACATTCTGTTGGGGAAAAACTTAGTCACAGGACACTCCTAACTGCAAAGAAGTCTGGGAAATGTGGTTTGCTTATGTGACCAGAAATAAGGGTGAAATGGATTTTGGTGGGCTCAGTTGCAGTATTCTAATTGGAGATATAAGAATTTATTACATACTTCTCTGTGTACAAACTTCTTCTTGTCCCTATGTCTTCTTATTGCTGTGGAGGATACAAAGAGAAAAAAAGGCACCATCTCTACCCTAAGAAACTTACATCTTGGTAGAAGAAATACCCTATGTGTACTACAGATGCATAGCTACAGTATAAGATAGAATGTTATAAATGGCAAGAATGGCATAAGAACAGAATATGCAGGGAGTTCAAAGGACAAAGGTTTGTAACATGCTCTGATGTCCCTGTGGGATAGTAATACTCCTCAGCTCTCCTCTGTGCAATATCAGCTCTCCTCCATTGATATTTATGCCTTACCACGTCCTCTGTGGAACAGCAACTCACCTATATCTTGTCTCTTCTAGGAAATTGAGTCCCTTCTCTCATCCCCCCATGGAACACTTGACATCTTTAAAATGTCCCCATTGTAGGGTGAATATATAACATCATCCAAACGAGGACAGTTTTGAGAGTAAAAAGAGGTGCTATTACTCCTTAAACTTGGGCTGCGGCATAATCCATGATCATCTCAGGCAAACTGGGATGCACGGTGGCCTACCAAGGGGCATTACATGGGGACATCACCCGCCCTGGGGGCCAGTGACCCAGTCACTCAAGATTCCTCCCCTTCTTCATCTATCTGCTGTGTCTTCTCAACAAGTTTCCTAAAGGTGACTGACTCCTGGTTTATAGATACATGTAAATTTAGATAAAAAAGACCTTATTTACTAGGCTTAGATGTCCTGGTTTTTAGTGTTGTGTTCATTGTGGGTTTTTTCCCCCTGAAATCATTCTTTTCCTCATTGTTGAGATGTCGAAGATAGAACTTACTTTGAGTCCTATAGTCCTTGTTTTATTCCATACTCATCCTTGTATTAATGTTCCTTCACTCTAATTTCCCTGCACATAAAACAAACAGGATACAGCCGACTTTTAGGAAAACCTATCACACAAATGCAAGGCATCCTATTTATTAATTTTTTTTTTCGTTATTGTAATTTGGTAGGGGTGTTGTGGGAATGGTAGGGATGGGGGGAAGGGGAGAAAGTCGTGGGAGTACAGCATGTATTCTCGTAAACTCCTTTTAGGAACATGGCAGAGGAATTTACAGAGTAGATCGGGCAAGTTGGAGTTAAGCCAATGCGCATGGCTCCATCCTTACATCGGTGGGAAAGTGTTCTTTTTGGATACAAGTGCCTTATATGCTGACATTTCTCTGCTGTGGGACATAGGAAATGCGCTTTGTTTGTCATTTAAAGGAATTCCAAATTCTGTGACCTTGAGGCCTTGAGCACAGTGAGAATGGCTGAGAACTCGCGAGTCCTCCGAAGCTGCTGCTCGGTCCTTGAGCAGCTGGGACGCTTTCTTCTTGTCTGAGAGAGACGGCAGCCTGTGTCAGTGGACTTTGTAAGGTTTTTACACGGGACCAATGAGATTTTTAAAAATCCTTACTCGCTCCTTGCCAAACTTCCCAGACTATTTGGGGTTTTAGAAAAAAAGTTTAGGGGCTGCCCCATGGCCGAGTGGTTATGTTCGTGCTCTCCGCTTTGGCGGCCCAGGGTTTCACCGGTTTGGATCCTGGGCGCATGCCACAACTAGGAGGACCCATAACTAAAATATACAACTATGTACTGGGAGGATTTGGGGAGAAAAAAGCAGAAAAAAAAAAAAAGATTGGCAACAGTTATCTCAGGTGCCAATCTTTTTAAAAGAAGTTTAAGCCAACATTTTAGTGTTCAGAGTTCTCTTAGGGACAGCTCACCTGTGATTTGGGTCAAATGATAAAATTCATTCCTTTATGTCAATCTGTTGTTTGCTCACTCATAGGAGGTGGGGTACCCGGGTGGGGAGCAGGATGGAATTGGATGGAGCCAAGAAATCAGCCGTTATTTTTGTGGCTCCCGAGAAGTCAAGGGCTCTAGAACCCAAAGAGACAGAATGCAAGAGTTTGGATCCCTGGCAACTTTGAGCAACGTTTACTCACCCACGAGGTAGGCCCTCTTGTTTCTACAATATGTGGACAATGACAGCAGCTAACGTTGATTCCATGTGAAACACGTAGCATGCATTCGGTTAGTTTTTCTCTATCCTCTCATTTAAACCTCATGCAAACTCCATGAGGAAGGTGTTATTATCCTCATTTCATGGATGAGGAAATAGAGATTTAAGAGATTAAGAATTTAGCCCAAAGTCTCAATTAAATAATTGGCAGCACCAGTAATTGGATCCCAGTCTGGCTGACTCCAAAGCTTTTAATTGGTGTTCTCTACCATGTTGTGATAAACAGGAAAGTGAGTCCAATGTCACATAATAGAAGTACTTGGTGTACATAGTGGGGGGCTGTACCTCGAAACAGTGCTGAATAATATACCTTCTGTTGCTTCTGTTTGTGGCATCTCTGGATTTACTTGAGTTGACTTCAGCTTTCCAAAGGGAGTTTACTCAAAGAATATAATGCAGGAAAACAAGTTGAGTTTTTCTTTCTTTGGAAGGAGCGCTGGGTGGATATTAAAGGGGTGCTGAAGGGCTGCAGACACCCTTGTTTAAGGTTGGACGTTCTCCATCATCATTGGGTCGTGGGGAAGCCTACGGTTGATGGTAGTCTGTTCCTTCTTTTCTGGAAAAGCTCAACATTAGTCTATCCAGATTAGGAAAAACGAGTATATTTTTTGAAGGGATCCTAGAGAATCTTCCACACTGCAGGAATCAGATATTTGGCTACTTCAAGAGAGAAAAAAAAATATTGCTCTGGGGGCTGCCCGGTGGCACAGCGGTTAAGTGCGCAGGTTGCACTTTGACGGCCTGGGGTTCACTAGTTCGGATCCCAGGTGTGGACATGGCACCATGTGGCAAGCCATGCTGTGGTAGGCGTCCCACATATAAAGTAGAGGAAGATGGGCATGGATGTTAGCTCAGGGCCAGTCTTCCTCAGCAAAAACAGGAGGATTGGCAGATGTTAGCTCAGGGCTAATTTTCCTGGAAAAAAAATGTTGCTCTATTTGTTGAAAGACTTTATAATGGAAAATATTCAGAACATCCAGTAATGGATTTGGGTTGGCAGATTTTTTAAAGGGATTATCTCTTCTGGGCCAATTCTATATTGAGGTTTACTTAGATACGACCAAAAAGTGGTCTTGTGATCTCGACTTTACCCCCTAGGCAGGGAGTGAGTACTCGAAATTGTTAATTATCATTGCAGGATTAAATGTAATTTTATTGTTTTAAATACTTTTCAATATTTTCTACATTAGGTATGTGTTCCTTTTACGATTATTAAATTAGAAATATTATTAAAGATTTACCTATTCTTGAGTCTCAAAATTAAAATCTCTCTACCCTGCTATGTATTGAAAGTGGTGTGCGTGTGTGTACCTGATTGTGGAGACCTCCCACTGTGACTCTCATTTGTAAGAATTCCCGGGGGCTGGCCCAGTGGCTTAGTAGTTAAGTTCGTGCATTCCGTGTCGGCAGCCTGGGGCTAGAAGGTTCAGATCTTAGGCACAGACCTAGCACCACTCATCAAGCCATGCTGTGGTGGCATCCCTCATACAAAGTAGAGGAAGATTGCCATGGATGTTAGCTCAAGGACCATCTTCCTCAAACAACAAAAAAAGAGGGAGATGGGTTAGCTCAGGGCCAATCTTACACACACACACGCACACAGAATTTCACTTGCTGATAGGTTGTTACTTATAACATGCTCATTACTTCTCAGACAGAGATCACTGTTTCTTTATTCCCACTAGTTGTGAAGCCTCATTTTTCTATATATTTTATTGACATATTGCTTGAATAGGTAGTAGATCCATCTCGTTGAACATTTGGAAGGTACAAGAAGTTCCTTCCTGGAAGCAAAGTTATCAATTTCTTTTGTATTTTTCCAGAGATTTTTCTTGTTTCTATAAGCAAATACTCACAGGCACGCACTGATGTTTACTGAAGCAAGTTTGAGTCAAAATAAAAACAAACGAAGACTGGAAATAAAGTGAGCTTCAGGTTGCTCTGCTTTGGGCTGACTTACCTCCTCTATCTGCAGCCTTTTTCTTTGAACTGATTCAGATTCTAATCCCTACCATTTTCTCATTCTTCTCTCTTCTACCTCAGAGAGAAACAGCCACTCTTATTTAGTTTTGATCTCAAAACACCTGTTTCTTCTTCCTTTTTTTCTTTGAATTTACTATTAGGTGATGGAATGGTACTTTCTTCTTTTTTTTTTTTTGCTGAGGAAGATTTGCCCTGAGCTAACATCCACTGCCAATCTTCCTCTTTTTGTATGTGGGCAACCTCCACAGCGTGGCCACTGACAGACGAGTGGTGTAGGTCCGCCCCTGGGAATTGAACCCAGGCTGCTGAAGCAGAGTGCGCTGAACTTAACCACTAGGCTACTGGGGCTGGCCCAGAATGGTACTTTCAAGCAAGAAGCGAAAATGCAGAAGAGATGGAGGCTGCAGCAAGCCAATACCACCTCTGGGAGGCCATCCCCAAGCACCTCCCAAGCTGTGCTCTGTGCAGCTCACGGACTGTGGAAACCAAGTGTCCATCAAGGGGTGACCTTGTGGCTTCTGAGAGTACAATGTCCCCGGCACTCCTACCTCTGTTGGGATTCCCAAAGACTTCCTCCTCATTCCCCTGGCCCATAGCCCATCGCATCACAGACGCCTGTGCGCCTTTAAACGGTCTCTTAATTTCACCCTTGGAAGGGTGCTCAGTCACAGTGAAAGGGAATTTGAAGTCAAAAGTAGTTGCTGAGCTTTCAGCCTATTATTAATTTGCAGTATTATTAGTGACAGCAGGAATCACAAGGTTTACTTTTTTTTTCCAAAAAGTAATTTACCCTCCTCTCCCACCGCAGCTCAGTTTTAGTCAGAATCAAATGCTCTTCCTCCTACCAGGTTTCCAAGCACACTGAACCACAGACTTCTCGAGGACAGAGGGACCTGGTGACAACATGGTCTGGTCCTCTCAGTTGACAGGCCCACGCATTTCTCACTGATCTGATTTGAGATTTTGGGACCTCAATACCACTATGAGGAAATGCACTCGGCTTTCCCTGAAAGTAAAAGTCCCATGGACAAGGTCATCTGTCTGTTTCTGATGCTATTTGTCAGACAGCTTCAAATATGGTGACTCATAGTCACAGATCGGAATAAACCTACTTGCTATCATTTATTAAAAGCGAGTTATGCCACCACCTGGGGAGGCTGACTGACTGCCTCCTGTAAGTCACGTCTCCGGGCCGAGCTGGGATGAAATCATTTTTAATGACATGGTCTCTAAATAGCCCAGGCTGGCTCTTGTTGTCGTTGTTGTAGTTTTGTTTGTGTTGGTTGACGACAAATCCTTTGCTAATATTTCAGCCCTCAAACGAGGTACAGAACCATTGGCTAGTGAGAAAACTTTGCATTCTTCCCTTTCCTCCCGGAAATGGCCTGGGTTCCAGGAGAGGAGGGCTGCATGAATGACGAGTGGAAGAACACCCGGAGTGGAGGTGGGGAGTGCAGCTGACCTCTCGATGTGGCCTCCTGGGCAGCCCACTCTTCCTCTATTGTGGGCGTTAGGTGGCCCCCTGCAGATGGAATGTTTGAGATGGACTCACTGGTGATGTCCTGCCATGAGTGGGGCCGCACAATGTGCCTTTAGGGCAAACTCTCCAACCAGGATGTGGTCCTCTGGTTGGAGTTTCAGATCTAGCTATTCTGATTAGGAATAGAGAACACAATTATCATAATCAAATTCCCAAGAAGGGATGATCAATTTAGAATAAGAGATTAACCACCAGTGGACCAGAAGACAGCTCATTTTCTCCCTGTACACTCATATACATGAGAAGCCAATTATAATTTTAGAAAGAGCCTTGGTACAGCTAGAATCAGAGGAAAGAGAGGTGAATTTAAAATGTACATCCAATTTTATTTACCCCTCCATTGTTCTTGTGTGTAGCAGATTTCCTAAAATAAAAAAAAAAGCTTTGCAGATTATCTGTTCTTTTTTATTTACTATTTATTATTATTCTTGGATAATAGTATTAAACATGCTAAAAATTTCAAAAAAAGAGGGTACAGTGAAAGCAGAGTCATGCTCCCAATGTGTCCTCAGTTCTCCAGTCCTTATCCAGTTAGCAATTTCTTGTGCTTCCTTCCGGAAATATTCTATATGTGTAGAAACATACATGTGTGTATATTTCTTCCACTCACATTTTATATGTACATCTGGTGGTACTCTAGACACACTGTTACATGCCTTATTTTTTCGCTTAACATTGTATCTGGGACATCTTTCCAAGACATCTGATTTTTTCCATTATATGGACATGCCATAGTTTGATGGACACATCTGTTGCTTACAATCTCAGGCTATTATGAAAACTTCTGGAATAAACGAGATGATTTACGGCATACTTTTACCACGGAGCACTCGAGTCAAACATCCACCTCTTCAATGGAGTAGAGGTCTCTTGTGAATGGAATGGTCTTGTCTACCAGGCCCAGTGGGCTTCTTCCTGCACACTGATAAACACTGACAGATTCTGATCCTTTTCTTCACACTGCCCACTACCACCTTGCGCTGTCAGCTTCCACGTTTACCGTTACCCTTCCTCCGGGCACAATGAAGTTAGATTTTGTCTTTTTGGTTAGACTCATATCTCAGTAAGTGCCTGAGACTGTATCTAAGTTTCAAAGGTTACATTTTAGCTTTCCCAAACCTCCTTGGCCTTATCTCTGCAGAAAATTGTTACTTTAGGGCTGTGTAGTATAGAGATGTAGCGTGTGTGTGTGTGTGTGTGTTCATATCAAACTTGTTTAAGTTTAGGGAGGTTTATGTTGCAGCAATGCAAACAACTTAAAAATGAATGTTTATCATTTGTGTTTTTAGAAGTCCTGCTGGCGTGCTGCCACCAGAAATTCCTTACTGACCATATTTCTGCAGACTCCAACCTCCTGTGTCCTCTTTTAGAACCTACTTTCCTTTCCTATGGTGTATTATTAAAAGCCTGTCTTATCTGACCTGACCACTAACAACTTCTCCTCTCCCTCCAAAAAGATAGAGTATACATCTCTGAGTATATAAAGCCCTAAAGAGTACAGAAGTGGACGTGAAGGCACTAGAATGATACTATTATCTATCTGTGCCTCTTAGATGTGTAACTCTCAAAAGCTATGTCACTGAAAAATAAAATCCATTAGGCAAGGCTACCCGCTACCTTATTTATTGGCTATTTGTAACTACTTTAACAACTAGACCTCCAAGTATACAATCATTCTAACACACTCAAAATGTATTTCTTGCTCACATGACAGTGGGTAGTTGAGCAGCTCAGCAGCACGACCCTCCTCCACAGCATAATTCTGGGACCCAAGCTTCACTGGCTCTGCTCCCTCCAACATGTGGCTTCCAAGACTGACACTCCAACAGTTGGAAGGGGAAAAGAATCACAGAGGAGCCTGCACGGCAGGCTTTTATGGACCAGACGTGGGAGTGGTGCAAATCAGTTCTGCTCACATTCTACTGGCCAGAACTTGGTCACATAGCCACCTAAGTGCAAGGGAGCCTGGGAAATATAGTCCCTGGCTGGGCTTCTACTTCCTAGCAACAGCTCTACACTATGGAAGGGGTGTCTGGATTTTTGTTGGACACCTAACTATCTTTCTGTTATAAGCATAATCATGATGTCTTTATATATCATCTTTTGAATACTTATTATTTACAAGGTGTTATACTGTATATATATGTACTGTCTAATGCAATTCTCTAACAGGTAGCTATTTGTTGTAGACGTTATTATTATGATATTTTGTACATGAAGAAACCAAAACTCAGAGACTAAATTTCTTGCCCAAGGTCATACATGTAGTTCATTTTGGAATTGTGATTCAAATTCTGGTCTACCTGATTCTTAAACCTCATGCTTTTAATTTTTATGTTATAGTCCTTAGGTCAAACTGGCACATCTGAGCCTTTAATAGCTAAGACAGATGACAGGGACCAACCCCAATGTTCCTCTTTGTTTTTCTCATTTCTTTTCCAGCGGCACCATAGAGAAAGCCTGATGTTTGAGTAATCTCAATCGTTTTCATACCATCCTCTTGCCTCTGCTGTCTTCATTGTCTAGAATCTGGACTATTTTCAATCATTCTCAAGGATTAAATTACTATTCATATAAGGATGACTCCCAAATATTTATCTTCAGCCCCAATATTCCATCTTAGCTTGGAGTCATATTTCTGACTGCATACTCACCACCTCCACAGCCACTCAAATTCAACACGTCGCCAAACTGAAGGCTAAGACCCGCCCATTCTTCAGGCTTGTTAGGCAACAGCTCACTGGCTTTGTTGATCTCCCCAAAGTGTGAGTGCTGAACATTTGTTTTCCATTGTGCCTCACCTCTTAAAGATTAAGTAGGCCCGCTGCTCTTTTGCATGTTTTCTAGACAGTCCAAATCACCCTTGCTGGTTGGGTTGAGGGACTATTTTGAGATGGCGATGATGGTTATCTCAAGAAAACTCCCTCCATGGGCAGACCTCTTCTTGTCTCACTTCCTATTTGATACTGAGAAAGCTGGGGAAAACTTCTAGATCACGTGAATCCTTAGGTACTCAGGCATGGCCTGAGTCACGGACACCCACTCATGGAGACACATTTATGCTTAGGAAAATGATTGAGTGGGCCATCCACGTATCTTCCAGTATCTCAAGTCCCTCTGTCCAATCTATTCTCTGCTGGCGTCTTTTCTCTCCCTGCCTCTCCCACCTTTGAGCTGATCCGAATGCAGAAAAGAGCCCAATGCTTCAGAGTTCCTCTTCCACGCAGCCATTCCAGAGAGTTCATGGGAAGATGGTACTTGTCCCTAGTAAATTCAGCCAGAGGAAATACAGAGGCCTCTCTGAGATGCCTTGTTTCCAAGGAAAACTCAGGCTACTTGATACAGATCTTGGACCTAGTCAGAGAGGGGCTGGAAGGCCAACTGGTACCGATCATTAAATTAAAAAAGAAACGCAAACGTCAAGACGTCCTGATAAACGATAATATAAAAATGGCAATGGATAATCAGAGAATTTGAATTCTTATTTTCTGCTACCTTTTTGTTCTTTGTCAAAAATAGTTTGTTATGAATGCGAAAGAAAATATTTATAGCTGTTGTTTAGTTTTCCCCTCTTACAGGCCAGGCATTGTTGCTAATCTTTACAAAAATCTTGTGGGGTAGGTGGTATGTGTATTTTACAGATGAGGGAACTGACCTCAGACAGGCTGATCGACAAGTCAATTTACTTAAGCGAATAAAGTTTTTTTCCCCACCTTTTTATATCTGTAGCCACAGACCTAGGGTAAAGGACCTTGTCTGCCTTCTGCACTTCTGTACACCCAGAGCTAATACAACTTTACTAGTACAAAGTAGGGGCTCAGCAAATGTTTGTTGAATGAATGAAATGGTGGTGTGATTAAAATGATGGTCTCCTCCACCTAGGGGCGGTATAAATTGAGATGGGCCAGGTTACAACGTGATTACAAGTAACCCCAAATTTTCAGCAGTTCAGAACAACAAAAGTCTGTTTCTTGTTCTCACTTTGTGTCCATCACAGGTTGTTGGGGGGGGGGGCACCACTCACCACAGTTCCTCAAAGAGCCAGACTGATGGAGCTGCTCCAATCTTGACTGCTGCTAGCTGCACTGCAATTAAATGATGTAAACTGAAAGTGACACCCGTCTCTTTCACTCACAGCTCACTGGCCAGAACTACCCACGTGGCCCCACTTAATTATAAGGGGATCAGGAAGTACAATTCTATCATGGGCCTGGAGAGGGGTAGATCCAGAAATATTTGGCAAACAGCAGTAATGAACTCCATCGGATGAAGCCATCTAATGAAATGAATGACGTAGAAATGCTTTTTATCCTGAGACACAGTTACTGGTGATGATTAGGCTTAGGAAGGTCTCCAGTCATTGTGTTGGCTTCTGCTTCAGCCCCTCATCAGGAGTTCATCCTGGGCCATGACGGAAAGGCACTGGGGCCTGCTAAGAGGGAGTATCATATCCAGTCTTGATACCTTAAAAATGTCAGGGGGTTTCTGAGCACCCTAGTCTTGTAGGATCCTCAAGCACACATGGGTTGGTTAGGAGGCTGCTTTCCCACAAGAGGACGGAGGCTTGGGAAGTCTCATCGCCCTGGTGCGCTTGGACTTATCCTGACTCTTAAATGGAGAATATTATTGTCTGAATCCTTTTCTTTGATAAAAACACCGCAGGCTCATGTGGTTTGGAGACTTGAACTTCAGCGGCTGGGGAGTAGGGAGCAGAGATTTGAGGTCCACTGGGATAATTATTGGGGCACAGTCCGTACTGGCAGAACATTTCCATCATCTAATATGAGCCAGACGTGTAGGGCAGCTGGAATTTGACCAGACGATGTTTCCATCCATCTTTTTTGGGATGATATTCCAGGTTTCTGGAAAACAAACCAAACGGAATCCATAAGTTCATGATCTAATTGTGTAAAGTGCTGAATACATACAAGAGTAGCAAGTAAACAAACTCTTCAATGCATAGTGAAGTGACATTTGGTTATCCTGTCATTGCAGAAGTAAAGTGTTGAAAGCCATTTCACCCTACATGAAAGTCTAATCCAATCCTCTTTAAAAAAGACAAGAAACAGACTGGCACACCCAGTTCGTGCCTTAGTTCTCTGAACCACAAGCAGATGGCCTGCCTTGTGTTGAAAGGTGGGGATGAAAACCAAATTTCCCAATAACTCAGTTCCTCCAGATGTTTATCATTGATGGTGTCTGAAGTATAAAGGAAGTTTCCCTCTTCCAGACATCTCAGGGGATATGGGGGGAGGGGGGGTGGTAATAACCCTGAAGATAAGGGTCATTTGGGTCATTTATTGTTTTAGTTTCCCGCTCTTCACATCACCTCTAAAACGATTGATATGTCCTGTCCTGTGGTCAGGAGTGTGGCTTATTGGACAGATCCTGTAGACTCAGGGGACCCAGGGCTAGTTCTGCCTTCCTTAGCTACACATTGAGAGACCAATTATCTTTGGAAGTCTAATAGTACAGTAACTAAGAGCACCTGGGTTTTGGAGTAAGAAAGACCCACTTATTACCTGTGTGATCTCAATGACATTGCTTAACATCTCTGAGACTCAGTTTCTTATTTTGGAAAGTAAGGATAATAATAGCCCTCACTTCTAAGGGCATTTATATGAGAATAAAATAAGGTTATATTTGTAAAGAACACAGCAAGTACTCAATAAATATTTTAAACATTTCTAGGTTGGGCTGAGTGTGAAGGCGCCTCACCATTATATTAAGTTACTGGGTTGTTGGGGTTTTTTTTACATGTGTAAGGTGACTAGATATACCTTTACATCAAATAGTCTCTTAAATTTATTTTTGGTGCTGTGGAGTCTACACGGGATGGTGAGGAATCTGACTAGTCTCCATTGTAGGTGCCATACAAAACTCATGCGGGGGCCAGCCTGGTGGTTAAGTTTGCACACTCCACTTTGGCTGCCCGGGGTTCACCGGTTCAGGTCCTGGGCGTGGACCTACACACTGCTCATCAAGCCGTGCAAGGCAGGCATCCCACATGTAAAGTGGAGGAAGATGGGCACAGATGTTAACTCAGAGCCAATCTTCCTCAGCAAAAAGAGGAGGACTGGTGATGGATGTTAGCTCAGGGCTAATCTTCCTCAAAAAAAAAAAAGGCCATGTGGATTACATTCTTGGTGTTGTTAAACATTGAGCTACTAAACAGACAACGCTAGTCTGTGCTGTCAGAGGTCAGGTTAGCGGTCACCTTGTATGGGGGGCAGTGACTGGAAGGGGCTGGAGGGCTGGTACTGGTGGTAATGAGGTTCTGGTGATGTTCTGTTTCTTCATCCAGGACCAGTTACTCAGGTTGTTTATCTTTTGAAAAATACATGGAGCGGTACACTCTGATAGGTCCATTTTTCTCTGTATTATGCTTCAATGCAAAGTTAAAACTATAAAGCTACCAGGGCATCAATCTAATTTGGTAAGATAAGCAACCAGCATTGAAAATCCTGCTGCGAGGAAGTGGAGGCCATATTTCTGTCTGTCTCTCTCTCTGTTTTTCCCTCAGATAATGCCTTACCTCGTGGAAGCGGTAAGGAAGCAAGCAAAACATTTTGGACATTTGAATTTTATGTCTCTGTCCTGTTAAGTGGTTGTGAATTTAAATTTCATCTTGTCTGAAATTTGTATTTCTACTCATGTACCCTTTTTGTTTACATTTGCCCAGTGTTGCTTTGCCTATACTCTTTTTTTAAATATAAATTTAAAATAATAATACTGATAAATTGGTGAAATAATTCTATGCACAGTACCTATCTTTGGAATTAGAACATTAATAATACATTTGAAGCCCTCCATATATCCCTTTCTGATCTAATTTTCATCCCTCCCACCTTTCTTTATATGTATGCATCACTAAATAATATATGAGTTAGCTTTTTCTGGTTTAAAATTTTATAGTTCAGCCATACTAGATAAAGTCAAATGTTTTCCAAAGAAGTTCTAGCCAGTTTCCGCTCTCACGAGCCGTGTTTAAGAGTTTCTGTTGCTTCCCATTCTCACAAACAGTAAATATTGTTCCATTTCTTAATTTTTCCCAAGTTGTAAAATATCCTAAGTTTTGAAAAACTGATAGTCTATGGTGGTTTTAATTTGCTTTTCCCTAATCATCAAGGAGGCTGAGAAGTTTGTCAACCCAAATGTTTATTTGCTGTTAGAGCACCATTTTCTGTTTAATGTTTATAGGTTCTGTGGGGGAGGGGAGAATTTCCCCTCCTTTTCCCCTTCAGGTTCTTACGGCTGGTCAAGTAATTAAGAGGACATAAGGTGGGTTAGTAGGTGAAAATCAAACAAAGTTGAATACACGCACATGGGGAATTCACACGAGCATGAAGAATTCCAAAGACAGTCAGGCAAAATGAGGTATATATGTCTGCCCGAGCTGAGAAGGAGACGGAGGTCTGAGACTTCAAAGCGGGAGAAGGCAATTTACAGGAAGATGAAAAGAGTTAATATTTGGTGAACAAATGTTTGCTGGGCCTTCTATAGACAACAGGACCCAAAAGAAAACTTTGATCAAATGGGCCTTGCTAGGTTCCTCCCTGTCTACCACACCTAGTTCATATTATGCTAGCGTTATCTATGGTGAAGCTCCTTCCTGAGACAGGCCTTTCTATCTTAAATTCTATTAGGCAATTTGGGGGAAGGTCAAAGATTCTTACTTAGTCTTCTGAGCCTTGATTGTTTTCAGCTTGAAATAATCTGCATAGCAGACTGGCACACCTTGGGGCAGCCTACCCTGAACTCATCAGCTCTTATCTGACTTTCTCTGGGGTTGTGTCTATTTTCCTGATTGATATGTAGGAATTTTATATATACATATACACACACACACACGTGAAAAGGAACATCAAAGTTGGAGGACTCATACTACCTCATTTTAAGATTTACTATAAAGTGACAGTAATTAAGTTAGTGAAGTATTGGTGTTCTGATAGAGCTATAGATAAATGTAATGGAAGAGAGAGTCCAGGAATAGATCCATACATACATGGTCAATAGATTTTTCAGCAGAGATGCCAAAGTAGTTCAATAAGGAAGGGATAATATTTGAACAGATAGTGCTAGAACAATTGGGCTTTCATAGACAAAAACATAAACAAATAAATAAGCTGACCCTTCCCTCACACCATATACAAAATTTAACTTGAAATGAATCATACATCTAGATATAAGAGCTAAAATAATAAAACTTCTGGAAGAAAACATAGATATTTTTGTAATAATGGGTTAGTCAAAGATTTCTTGGCTAGGACAAAAAAGTAAAAAATGTGAAAGAAAAAAATTGATAGATTTAACTTAATATTAAAAACTGCTTTTCAAAAGACACTGTTGAAAGAATAAAAAAGCCACAAACTGAGAGAAAATATTTGCAGAACACATATGTGATAAAGGGCTTGTATCTAGAATATAAAGAGACCCTTAAAATTCAATAACGTGATTGAGCCAACCCTGATGGCCTCGTGGTTACAGGTTGATGCTCTCACGACTTCAGTGGCCCGGGTTCATTTCCCAGCTGCAGCCACACCACACATCTGTCCGTTGCCATGCTATGGTGGCAGCTCACAGAGAAGAAACAGAATGACTTACAACTAGGATATACAACCATGCACTGGGGCTTGGGGAAGAAAAAGAAAGAGGAAGATTGGCAATAGATGCTAGCTTAGGGTGAATCTTTCCCTGCAGGAGAAAAAAAAGTTCAGTAAGATGATAAACAATCCTATTTAAAAACGGAGAGATTTAACAAATGCTTCACCATGGCAAATAGTATGTGAAAAGATGCTCAATACCATTAAACATTAGGGAAATGCAAATGGAAACCACAATGAGATATCACTACACAGGTACTAGGATGACCAAAATGAAAAACATTGATCTTATTAAACGTTTGCAAGGATGTGGATTACATAGAACTTTTGTGCTTTGCTAGTGGGAATGCAAAATGGTGCAGCCACTTTGAAAAGAAGTTTGGCAAGTTTTGTTTTTTTCAGTTTGGCAAGTTCTTTGGGGTTAAACATACACTTACCATGTGACCCCCAATCCCACTCCTAAGTGAAAACCTATGCCCATCCTAAGACCTGAATGCAAATGTTTACTGCAGCTTTATTCATAACCAACACAAATTGGAGACAATGCAAATGTTCTCCAACTGGTAAATCAATTAAAAAAATTGTGGTACATCCATAAGACAAAATACCACTCAATGCTAAAAAGAAATGAACTAGTGAGTGCAGGGACCAGGGAATGGGGGAGGGGATTAACTGCAAAGGGAGGAAAGGAAACATTGTGGGGTGATGGAAATGTTTATACCTTGACGGTGGTTACATGACTGCATAGGTTGTCAAAACTTGTTAAACTGGACACTTAAAAAGAATAAGTTTTATTTTATGAAAAATATATATAATGCAAATTATATGTAAATTATATTTGCTTGTTATATTGTATGCAAATTCAGTAAAAACTGATTTTGTAAGAGTCAAGTAGTTCCACAAGCTTTTTTTTGTAAAATAGCAGACTTCCCATTGCCCATCTCTTGGCATGGGAATACTTGAAGGAATCCCTTTCAATTCTTTTAGCTGAATCTTATGGGACCTCTATCACAATATCATATTTCTGATTTTCCAGTTGTGGGTATTATGAATTGAGTCCCAACTATGTGAGAATGAGAATTTAACTCCCTTTCATCTCCCTTCCCCATCTCAAACGCACATCCTTCCACACCGCTCCCTCCTCCTAGTTTTCCCAATATTGTCCTACGTACTTTTAGTGAGGTCAGTATTCAATAATTATATTTAACTAATTGTGGGTATTGGTTCACAACCGAGCTGTGTAGGATACTCGATTATTTTCCTTTCATGTAAAACTTTTGCTCTCCTTACAGTAGTCCTTTTTGTTTACTCCATAATTTTCTATGTATTCACCAAACTCAAACTCGTGGCCAGTTTTCAAAATCTATGCTTGCTTTTTGTTCAGAAGCATCAGGTATTTTATCAATTTCATATGCTTGAACACATTTCTCTGTCTTCTGAACGCCTCTGAAATGGGCTGGATGCCTTCTGTAATGGGTCATAACTGTTATCCTGAGTTGCCCTTGAACTCTATCCAAAAATTCCTCTCCCCTCTCTCCCAGGTGGCATCTTCCACTTATGGATCTCATGTCTTCTTTCTTGATTTACTCATGTGTTTTGTAGAGCATGTTCTGACGATGAGCGAGGCTAAGGTAAATTTTTAGAGACTTTATACGTCTGAAAATATATTTATCACATCTTTCTGTTTAATGGATAGTTTGGCTGGGTAAAGAATTGTTGAAATAATTTTCCTTTAGAGTTTTGAAGCCATTTCTACACTGGTTTCTAATTTCCAATGTTGCTTTTGGGAAACTTTATATTCTGATCCATAACCCTTTGTGTGTGGCCCTTTTTTTTTTTCTGGAAGCTTGTAAGGTCTTCTTTGTATTCCTTGTGTTCCAAGTTTCATAACACTGGTCTGGATCTATTTCCAGCCAATGTGCTGGGCATTCCACTGGCCCTTTCATCCTGGAAACACATGCCCTTTGTTTCTGGGTATTTTTGGGGAATTATGTCTTTAATTCTGCTGCTGTTTTCTCCTGTTCTGTCAGTAATTTTCACTATTCATAACAGTTCCACTAATTTTCTTATCTTTTCTCTGATATTGTCTATTTCTTTGTCTTTTTGCTCTACTTTTGGGAGAGTTTCACATTTTACCTTCCTTCACTTCTGTTGACTTTTAAAAATATCTGCTCACATACTTTTAATTCCCAAAGGTTCTTTTTTTCCCATACATATTCTTTTATAATAAACTACTTGTTTTTATTTAGTAACTGATATATTTCCTTGTATCTCTCTGAAGGTATTAATAGTAGTTTAACAACTTTTTATTTTCCCAGAAAAGTCTCCATTTCCTATGTTACTTTTTATTACTTTTCCATGTTTTCTTTTGGCCTCTGTCTTTCATATCAGGAGGTGCACTGACCTACATCATCTTATATCAGAGGGGCACTGAGTTAGCGTCCCCTGAGGGTCCCAGCTTTAATGTGAAGACCCAGGCTCAGCTTCCTCAATTTTCAGAGCACCTGAGGCTTAGCAACCAGACAGCAATGCCAATTTGGGATATAAGGAGGTTTCTTCATGGCAACTGCTCTTATTAATCTCCCTTCTACCTACGTGTGTATTGCTTATGCTTCCAACACAAGATTTAGGTTTCTGCTTTTCTTTTCCTTCTGATTCTTGAACATTCCCCTCATTATTATATCCTACATGCTTTATCATTATAACTTTTGTTTGTCATAATTTATCAAGAAGCTAGTTATATTTCAGTGGGAGTGAAAGTTTTATAGCATCTAGTGCACCATATTGCTACCACCCTCAATTTTCCACTCTTCTCTCTCACTTTTTACTTTTCTTTTAAGGTTGGCCCTTGAGTTAACATCTGTTGCCAATCTTCCTCTTTTATTTTTCTTCTCCCCAAAGGCCCCCCAGTACATAGTTTATATTCTAGTTCTGGGTCCTTCTAGTTGAGCTCTGTGGGATGCCGGCTCAGCATGGCTTGATGAGTGGTGCTAGCTCCACGCCCAGGATCTGAACCACTGAAACCCTGGGCCGCTGAAGTAGAGCCTACGAATTTAACCACTCAGCCACAGGGCCAGCCCCCGTCTTTCACTTTGTTTTAACTCGACTTCTTGTAAAACAGTATGACAAACTCCTATGCACCATTATCCAGTTTCAACAAATGTCAACGTTTTATTATTCTTATTTCATCTAATCGCACCCTCCCACATTCTGCTTGGTTGTTTTTTTTGAGAATTTTAAAGCAAGTCCCTGACATTTTATCATTACATTCACAAGAATACCACTATAAATCTCACCCATAACAACTGCGATACCATTATCACACCTTAATATCAAATACTCAGCCTGTGGAAACATTAATTTTTCACACATTGTCTCCTTGATCTATTTTCTGAGTCTCTTATCTTTTCCCTGTAATTTTCTTCTCTCTATTCTTTGAGATGTTCTTGATTTTCCAGGCCACTAATTTAGATATTAAGAGTGAATTCAGCTACTAAAATTTTCAGTTTGCAAATCATATTTTTAAGCTGCAGGATTGTGGGGTTTGAGGCTCATTATTTTTTTTCTTTGGGTGTCCAGCTCTCGCCTTCCATAGCTCTGCTTCCCTGGCCTGTGTTCTCATGATTTAATCTCGTCCTTCTCCTTCTGGCTGCTTGGGCTTCTTGGGTGGGCAGTTTTTTCTCTCCGGGACACAAATCCGGTTGAGGAAATACCTTTAATGGCAAAGGCTGTGGAAGCAAAGGTGTCTTACTTAGTGGTTGTTGAATTGGTAATGAATCTACAGTCAAGGATTTGTGTCTCTCATTCTATGACTGCTGTCCTCTGAACCGACTAAAACAGTAATAAAATTCTCACCCAAACAGCTGCTCTGAATTTTCATTTCTAAAGGCAATCCTTTCCAGGAAAAATGGCATCTCCTGGATATATGTTTAGGTGTTATATGGACTGTGCCAAGCTTGGTCTTGAAAACACCCCTTGGGTTAAAGGACTATTTGTCATCTAGGATGATTAAACTAAGGATGTGGGGATTCTATAGGGATGTATTGTGTGTGTGTGCACATACGTATGTGCATGTGTGCATGCATGCGTGTGCCTGCAGCTGTGGAGGGAGAGGTTCTGAGAACCACTTGCACCACCAGAGGTTTAAAATAATTGTAGGGTTTTAAGAGGGTGGTTATTAACTTTTACTTGTTTTCTGTTAAACTCAGTCCTCTTTTTCCTAGAAAAACAAACGAGTGCAAATAGACATAAACATTTACATGCAATTGAATGGTCTCAGGTTTCCAGAAGCCTCCTCATAGGTCTGAGGCAATAGTGCAGCTTCGAGAAGGGAAAGGAGGAGAAGCAAGAAGCCACAGTCCTCAGAGTGAAAAGCATGAGGCGTGTGAACCACAGCCCTGGGCACTAGGATGGGAAATAGGAGGACCTTGGCTTGGATTTGCCGCCAATGAGCTGTGCAATCGGGGCGAGCCACTTGTGTGGTAAAATGGCATAATCATACCTACCTTATAGTGTTGCTTTAAGGATTAATGGAGGCATGATAAATTGCTAAATACACATTAGCATTATTCTTTTAAATTTTAGCATAGAATCCTAAATACCATCTATTTGCTTCTACAATATAAAGCTTTATTCTGGAATTTGCCTCCAATGGTCCCAACACTTCTGGACTTTGGTGGCAATGCTCTTTTTCAACCATGCATAGGGCATTCCTGTACAGAATTAATTTGGTGGTAGAAAATAAGTGTCATTTTATATTTTAAAACCATTTAGATGTTAATTCGCTTTTCCCTTAAAGGGGTCTCAGTGGAAAGCCCACCTTCAGCTGTGTAAATTTGCCTTGAGGGGGAAGAAGCATCATGGGATTCTCCACCACTAATGTTTAAGACTGAGAATGTAATGAGTAAGAAAACCCTTGATGCAAGTTACTGAAAATCAAATCTAAGTTTTCCGGAGAAGTATTTGCGAGCAGACTTGGTATTTTGAGCACCATTTTTATTATCCATCTTCAGCAGTTGAGGAGGAGGGTGAGCAACAAGAAAAGGAGAAATGTAGGCACGGTGAGACGGGAAGGAAATTTCTAGGGAAAACTCTGTTTAAAAATGGAGAACGACGAAAGTTAACTGACCTACTGATTTTCCTCTTTATGAGAAAAACCAGGTGCCTTAATCTCCCAGAAATCAGAATGTTACGACTTTGCTGCACAGACAGTGTGGAAGGCAGGAATGGACATGACAGTGTACTTTCGACATGACTCATGCTTCTTTTGAAGCTGGGTGTTCCCAGGAAGTACTTTTCCAGATGGTCTCTTCTGAGTGGACGTAGCAGGGCACCAGGTGAGGTTAAGAAAGATGGAATCTGGAGAGCTTGTTCAGGAGAGAAACAGATGATAGCCACGAAGGAATTGTTGATAATTTTGTTAGGTGTGAGAACAAGAGTATGGTTATAGTTTCGTTAGTGTAAAAACACTTATGGTTCTGGCCTTCTTGCAGTATCTTGATATGTAAGTAATGTCCACATTTTTAAGAGATGCACGGAGGGATAAAATATAGTGCCTTAGATATGCTTTAAAGACCAAAATTCTAACAGTCATTTTGTGTAAGAGGTGTGGTTAGACGTGGCCCCTGTGCCTGTCAGGAATATAAGAAAATTAGAAAAACAAGCACGTCATGTTTTAGTAAGTGGAAAAAACAATAAACTCATTTGCAAAATTAAAAATACATATTTTTTGTCTTCAGGATCAAGTGCCTTTCATGAAGCTCTCAGCTATGTTGCTACCCAGTTAAAAAAAGAAAATCTTTGGGTGAAAAGACCCGTTTCTTCATGTTCTGCCCACCAGTCTGGAAGGAGAAGAGCCGGTCGCTGTGTAGACGCATCAAGAGGACCCTGAAGAGGGTTTCTCCGGGGGTGTTTGCGCGCCTGGTTGTTGTTAAATGAGGCATTTGCTTCATCATAAATCGAAAAGTGCCTCTCCCATCCTTCCTCTTTCCTTCCCCCACGGCAGCCTCTGCCTTTCTCAGAATGCAGGCAGTGCCCGTTCTTTCCACAAGTCATCAGTCCAGGTACAGGCGATGCAAAAACTCCTTCACTCAACACACATTTTTGAGCACCAACTAGGTATAGGCAGAAGGGCCCTGGGCTGGATTTAATGATCCACTGGTGCCATCCTGAAATTCTTAATATATTTTGAACAAAGACCTCTGCATTTTCATTTTGCACTGTGCCCTGCAATTTATGTAGCCAGTCCTGAGAAGTGAACAAAGCAGACAGCAATCCCTGATCTCGGCAGCTTATCTGCCAGGACTGGATTTGGGTCCTGGCCCTGGAGGAGAGAAGGGGCGCAGATAGCGCTGTGGGAGGAGAAGCAGATATGTAAAGAAGTCCAGCAGAGCAGGGGAAGAAGGAGGAGGAGGAAACATTCCCTGGTGGGGGAAGGTTCGCTTTAAAAGAGCAGTGGGTGTTTGCTAGCAGAAGGCCCTGTGCGTGGGAGATCAGGAGCTTCCGGAACGGATACGTATCCACGTATCCACGAGCAGGCGCGTTAGAGATGCAGGTGGGAGGGGCGCCCGTGTGCGTTTGGTGATGGTGAGCTCACGGTTTGGGGGATACAATATGACGAGAGAGAGAGAGAGAGAGACAGAGAGAGAGAGACACACACACACACGGCCCGCGAGGGGCTTAATCTTAGAGGAATTTACCTGCCATCACGAGGAACTGACACTATCTTTCGGTGGATGGTTCTTATCTCTTAGCTATTTATTAAAATCCCTTGGGGGATCTTAAGCATTATACCAAGCCCCAATCCATTAAATCAGAATTTCAGGGATTGGGACAAAGGCATTGGTATTTTTTAAAGCAACCAGGGTGATTCTAATGGTTAGCCGGGGTTAGAAGTAGCAGAGTTAGGCAAAGGGAAGTGTGGGTGTAGGATTGTATACTAATAAAACGATGGGCGGACTTGCTCATAGCTAGATTTTAGAGAGTTCCGAGAAGTTGGAGGATGAGTTAGAGAGGCGTGGTCAGAAGGGACATGAGTTCCGACAGTGCTTCTCAAACTTTGCTGTGCTTATGCACCCCCTGGGCACCACCTGCTGATCCTGATGGCGTGGGCCTGGGGAGGGGCCTGAGACTCTGCATTTCTAACAAGCTCCCAGGTGCTGCTGAGCTTGCTGCTCCTCTGGCCACATGGAGCAGCACGAGGAGTCAGGGGACAGTGTCCGTGGCTTAGGTAAGAGATGATCAAGGCCTGATAACAAGAAGTGTGCGTGGGGATGGAGACAGCCAGGATAGCCTCCAGATTTCTTGCTTGGCTGACCGAGTAGAAATTGTGGAAGGAAAATTTTTCACTTGGAGCAGCGCTTGCCTAAGAGATGTCAACACTGAATGTCATGTTTCATCACCACTGATTCTGATGAGCTGAAGCGGACAGGACCCTTCCCCGGACCCAACGGGAGGCTCATCACCGACCGATAAACTATGGATCTTGTTTTTAACCAACTGTTTGCAGACTTGTTGACTCACTTAAGGCAATCTAGGGTGATAATTTCCAATCCTTAATTAGAATAATTATCACAAATTCTCCTTTTCCAGCACTTAAAAGGCACTAATTTTTCCCTCAGGGAACTCCATTTTTTTAAGCTCTGCTGGTCTTGGACGACATTACACCATTCGGCAGACAGGGGACCCGGGAGAAAGAATGCGTTGTTGGGAGTAAGTGGGGGAATGTGGAAGAGGGTAAGAAGATGAGTTTGGTTTGCGTTAAAATTTGTGGGCCCCTTTGATGTATAGTTTCAGTAAGCGAGTGCGTCTACAAATCTGGATACACAAAGGGAGAGTTTGGGATGCAGAAATGGATTTAGAGGCAATCAGGACATATGTGGTTGTTGGAGCCATGAGAATGAATGAGACCATCCCTGTGTAGTGAGGTGGGAAGAAGACCCTGGGTGACACCAACACCCCAGGAGGGGCTGAGGATGAGGAGCCAGCAAAGGACACCCACAACAGGAGGTTAGGATGGCTTATCCTCTGACAGCCCCTCTACCCCCTCATAGAGGAGCTTGTGTAGCTCCTCATGCACGGTCCAAAGGAAAGGAGAAGACACATGCAGCTAGGATGCCTGGACCAGGTGGGTCAGGTCAGAGCTACCGCACTGGTTCCGGAACCACACTGCTCCTCTTCCCATCAGGTGCCGAGACAGTCTGATTTATTTCCTTCTCTTAAGTTGTATTTTCTTTCTGAGACCTAGAATCCCCTCATCTGATTTGGCTTCTGTCTGTTCCAAATCTCTGCACTCCCCAAGTCTCTGGATGTGCCTGAAAATGCCTGAGCCCTAGAGAATCCTAGTTCCCATGCAAATCAGTGGAACACGTGTATAATTCCGTGCCAGATGCGTTAAAATCTTAGCTTCAGCCTTGCCAGATCCCCACTTCATAATAAAGCCACTGAGGACCTTGGGCCTGAGGTGAGAGGGCAGGGGAAGGAGGGAAATGGCCGTGGAAGAGAAGGTCCCTTTAAGGCAATTGGGAATGTAGAAGAAGTTGGGAGGACAGAGGAAAGGAAGAGAATCAGGTGCCAGAGCGACTGAGATAATGGTCACCAAACTGCCCCCAGAATCATTCAATAAGTGCACATTATGGGAAGAAAAAGCAAAGCAAAACAACACTAATAAAAAACACACCTCACGCCAAAGCTAACAGCTACAAAATCCAAATGCAGCGTGGTTTCCAGTTTAATTGGATTAGGGTGCGTTGAAGCTTCTGGTGGAAGCAGCTTTGTGTTTTCATGGTCTTCACAGCTGTTGCACTGGGGTCTTGGGGATCACCGGGTGGAAGGACAGTCTGAGACGGTCTGCTGAGGCTCCATGTCCTGGGCAGAGGCTCCAGCCTGAGTCTCTGCGCCCTTAGATTCTATAAAGGAAGAACTCAAAGTAAGGCTGTAGGTTAAGTAAAATCCCAAGAATCCTTGCTCTTGACTGGATTTTTATCAACTCATTACAGAATTCTGATCATCTCGTGCTCCTCAAAACCTCTGATAGGTAGATATTGGTATATTTGATGAGTAAAAATGGGGAAAGTAAATTATGAATGAATTCAGATTTCTTGGGAAAGAAACTCTTACAAATATGGTTTCCATGATGGAGGGTGGGGGCCAGGGGTGTGTGTGTGTGTAAAATTTTTGTTGGGGACAGGTTGGAACATTAGTATTGAACGCCTGGTGTTCTGGAGCTTCATTTGTCAGGTACGAGTGGCCAATACGATATAACAATCGATGCTGATGATGTTTGAATCACATTTTGGTGCCTCCTAATATAATAAAGGAAGACATATATCTATTGGATTTTTTTTTTTAAATCAGTTGCATTTTTCCAGGGCTTGATAGAAAGCCAGCTAATTTCGTGGATGCCGCCGCTGAGGAAACGCTGAGGTGGGTGAAGAAGACGGAGAATCACGGATTTAGCGTTTGTTAGTTTCTAGGATAGTGTGGCCAAAGGGGAATGATGTTATACCACTCTTCCCACCTCACCCGAGGTGTGGGCAGGGGAAGGGTGGCTAAGGAAATTAAGTATCCCCTCCCAGGCATATGAGGTGACATCTTTGCCTGTGTCTTTTGTTTTTTAAACCGCATGACAAAATGATCAGTCTATTTCTGTATATTCCATACCACCTAGGTGGTTACGTTGTTATACAACTTTTGCTTGTACAGAGAGGTTATTTTATGAATTTCATGTCAGTGCATGTCTTGGGTTTAATAGAATAACCCTCCCATAGAGACAGCTACAGACATATTAGGAGCAGAGCCTGGCCAAGGTGTGGGGTTTCCTGCGGGTACTATTTGTCTTTCATTTTATGAGAAAACATTAAAAAAAAATGAAATAGCGAATATATTTTGAATACCCATTCGTAGATACAAATTTTTAGCAAAATGCTAACCATCTATTAGCTTAAAAAATTTAAACATTGAATTCCAAACAGATTAAAAGGAAGTAAGTTTAACTTTAAAGGAAAGTCATTTACGAAAGAGGCATTGGGGAAAATAACTGGTAAAGGAATTTTTGGAACAGAAAAGTTTTGAGTCACTGTTGCTGGGCTCACACCAGGAATAAAGTTGGGCGCACACCATCCACCCACGGTATATTTTTGGCTACAGCACAATTTGAGCCCTGGCTCCGACTCCATCGTTTACCTCTCCACTCTTGTGTAAGCTGAGCTGGTAAATCCCTTCCCAAACTTGACTCCCTGTTCGTAAAGAAGGTTTGGTCCCTTTTCAGGCCAGGTCCTACTCCTCTTACACATTTGGAGGCTGGGACATCGTGTGATGCTTTGCATCTCTAGAGGATCAAAACTTGCTCAGGGTTTTAGAGAAAAGGATATGCTGAAGAAGGAGACGCCTTAGAGATGAGTCACAAAGCTGACTTTCTAATGTTGGAGGGTAAGAAAAAGCCAAATGAACTAGAACTACTTAACCCCATGAAGACAGGACTTCCAATATAATAAATATCCAAAGAGGGTAACAAGGCCCATTTGGACAGGTGAATTGTATGGAACTCAGGAAGAATTTCCAAATAATTATAGTAGAAACAAAAAAAGGAGTTGAGTGTACGGGTGCTAATGTGGGATATTATATTATTAGCTGTTGAGCTGTACAGAGCAGATAATCTGACTGATAAAAGGAGAACTTCTCATCCTCTCGGTTGATGATGCCAAAGTCTTGGCTATTACCCATGGTGAATCACCACCCACAATTAGAAAATGCCCGCAGTGCTGAGGTGATTTCCAGGCAGATAAGGGTAACTTATGGCTAATTGAGAACGTTTGCTGTTGGTCAAGAGATCCTCAAAGTGGAAGAAGGAAAGTGTGTTTTCATTATCATATCCTTTTTAGGAGGGCGTAGCCCGTGGGACTCCTCAGATGAAAATAACCCCTTTTGGCAGCTTTTGCTTCGATTTTTAGGAAGTGATAGTTCTAAGAGTCTGCCTGCTGAAAGCATTTCTTCCTGATCAGTTTGTGTGTGTGTAAAGTGACCCCCTCTGAGAGCCAGAAGCTCTCTCAAGGCATTTGTGTCTGAGAAGGAAAGACGTAGAGGGTGGAGGGGAGCCTGCCCATTGCCAGAAGGACTGGCCAGGTACCAAGTGAGGTGGATGTCTGCTCCGCTGTCGCACGCTTTCTCCGCTGCAGATTCTTGCAGCATCCTATTAGAATGAAGAACAGCTCAGCTGAGAGGGTTTAAACCTTGACTGAATTATAATGAAAAGAAAACAAGTACAGTGCCAAGAGTAGTATTCTTGTGTTTTTGTCTTCCTGACAATAAACACTAGTCTGGTAATCAGCTGTGACAGAAAGATGCTTCCAGCAGCCTCCAGAGGGGGATTTTTTTCATCTGATTCTAAATTATATTCTTTTCATCAGAGTAGAAGAAAATGCTTTAAATAGCCCTTGGCGCCCAATCCACTGGGTGAGCTGTGCCCTTGTTTTAATTTTCACCTGCCAAAAGGCTCTTTATCCTTGGGTCAGCAGTGGATCTGTGGTTTTTGTCCTAACGTTTGCAAATGATATTCATTATTTGGGGGACGATTACGAACACGAGCTAAAAATCCTTCTCAAGCTCTTTTTTATGTCATTAGATTCAAAATGATTTTCCAGTCTCTCTGTAAAGATGCTGTTTTCTTAGAAAGCCAATTGGCCTATGGGTGGCGAGACCGTAGTAACCCTTGTATAGTCAGAGGATTGTCAGTCCTTCACTGGGCCCATGGCTGCTCCTCCATCCAGGGCTTACCGGAGTGCGTTAAATGAATGAAGCAATCGGTCAAATTCCAGAAGGGGGAGTGAAAACTATTCCTATGTGCTCGGTTGGCCGAGCCCATGGTCTGGGGACAGAGTGAGCACCTCTGTATGGTAGTCGAGTCTAGTGGTCAACATAGCCTTTGGTGCCAGATAGGTTTTGACACAGATGGTCTTTGGCATCACACAAACCAGGGGTTGATTATCAGCTCTCCCCGTACTACTGTGCACCCTTGGTCAAATTATTTAACTTCTCTGACCCCCATTTCTTCATCTGGAAAACTGGGTTAATAGTGCCTAATGTATATGGGTGATGTAAGCACTCTCTGGAATAATGTTGAAAGTCAGTTTAAGAGTGGCTGGCACGTGCTTGTTTGATAAACATTCTGATTATTGTTATTAGAGGCATGGATGACCACTAAGAGTGCTTGTGCAGGATTTAGTCAATAGGCACCCACATTCACTCTCCCCTCCTTTTAGGGTACCTTCCCTCACTGCAGAGTTAGAAAACCCCAAACTACCCCATTTCCCCGACTCTCTTTCAGCTAGAAAATTGTTTCCTTTCATTGGATTTGCTTATGTGATGTTTGCAAGGAGGAGGTTTGACAGTGGCCATTTTCATGCTGCTTTCGTCTATTTTCTGCAGGTGAGCAAGGTCACGGGATTTTTCTGGAGCACTTGTCCAGCTTTGTAGATGACGAGAAGTGATGACTTTCTGATCGTGGCTTTCAGATTCCTGTTTCTTCATCCCTGGATTGCAGCTTTGGTGATGTGTTCTTGAACTCAGTAGACTCTGGGGAAGCCTCCTGATACCCCACTTTCTTGATTTTACCACAGGGACCAGCTCCCTGGTGCTCTGGCATTCTGGGAGTTTTTCCTGGAGATTCATCTGAAAGCCTTCTTCTTTGGCCTTTCCACCACTTCCCTAATTAAATCATTCTGTGTTTAAAATAGAGTGGATTCTGTTTCAAGCACCAAATCCTAACTTAAACCAGTCCCATGGGGAGAATGAAGAAGGGAGAAGGTAGAAGGAAGGGGATGGTAGGGAAGAGAAGGTTCAGGAAGTAAGGAGGAGAAAGAGGCACCTTCAACTGACTGATAAGGTAACACCCGCAACTTGTGACTATCCACACAGAACACGAAAAACTCAAGAAGAGAGGAGCAACACTGCTGTGAGTTCTGGGTTTAAGATCTGTTATTAGGTGGCCATTAAGGATCACATTGAGGGGCCTGCCGGGTGGCACAGCAGTTAAGTTCCTACACTCCACTTCAGCAGCCTAGGGTTTGCCAGTTTGGATCCCAGGTGTGGACATACGCACTGCTTAGCACGACATGCTGTGGCAGGCATCCCACATATAAAGTGGAGGAAGATGGGCACAGATGTTAGCTCAGGGCCAGTCTTCCTCAGCAAAAAGAGGAGGATTGGAGGTGGATGTTAGCTCAGGGCTAATCTTCCACAAAAAAAAAAAAAAAAGGATCACATTGATTCTGTAGGAACTTGAACAAACTCCAGATACTTGGTCACCAGGTTTGTGTAAACAGTGTGGGGGCACCAAGTCTCTCTTTGATCAAAGCCCTTGAATGATATAAAAAGACCCCTGACCAGGGGTCCATCTCCTCTTACTCCACCAAGCCAGCCCCTCTCAGAGAATTAGTCCATGAATGGTTCAGATAATGAAGTTTGATAGGAAAGGATTACTTTGGTTGATGTCTTGATTAGACTAGAAATATAGCAGATCTATAAGCGTCCCAGGGCTGGGAAGTCACTACAGCGACGCATGACATAAGGATGCTTCCGTCAATAATGGACCACGTATAAAGCAGTGGTCCCATAAGATGATCCCCATATAGCCTAGGTGAGTAGTAGGCTATGCCATCTAGGTTTGTGTAAATATACCCAATGATGTTCACACAATGACAAAATCACCCAACAATGCACTTCTCAGGATGTGTCCCCATCGTTCAGCCACATACGACTGTACCTTTCGGTGCCTTCTTACCTGAGGCTTGATGATTAAGCCACTCTCTCCTCGGGAGCTGGGTTCCTACTTCAGAGACTGGTCTGTCACAAGCATAAAGGGGATTAAGTATTACAGAAGCATTCTAGGCTATTAAGCATAACACACTGTTATGATGATGTGTGCGTTCAGCCGTGGCTTGGAATAATCACGACTATAAGAGCCCTCAAGACAAGTCTCTCATTAGCACATTTATCCACAGGTGTCTAGAGATAACAACTCTTAGTGAAATGTCAGCACGCTTACTGGTCTTCATCTAACACTAGTTTATCAGCAAGGGTGCTGTGAAAAAGGCACTTGAGTGTAAAGAAAGCAACCATTTCCCTAGCAATCTGTCATGGGTAGCAAATTGGGACCATTGTGCCTCCTCTTCATACAAGATACTGGCGACAGTTTCAGAAAAGGTTCGGTGTGCCTGACCTTATCAACAACCATGAAGGAAGTAATGAGGCTGCACTGCCTCATCAAAGTTGAAATCCTTTTGGAAAAGGTTTCCACTCCCATCCTGTTGGAATATCATCACCAGATAACACCCACAGAAGACTAGGCATTAGTACAAGGGGTGATAAAGTTAGATGGATTCACTGATGTGGTAGATTAAAAATGGCCACAAAGAGGGGTCAGCCTGGTGGCATAGTGGTTATGTCTGTGTGCTCCGCTTTGGCTGCCTGGGTTTCATGGATTTGGATCCTGGGCATGGACCTACACACTGATCACCAAGCCATGCTATGGTGGCATCCCACATACAAAATACAATCTTCCTCAATCAAAAAGAGGAAGATTGGCAACAGACGTTAGCTCAGTGACAATCTTCCTCACCAAAAAAAAAAAAAAACCCCACAAAGATTTTGCAGCTTCTCTCATCAAAAGCTAAAATCTATTCCTCTACCCCTTCTAGTTGGGCTGGACTTGACTTGATTTAACCAATAGAATTTTGGAGAGGTGATATGGTGTGACTTCCAAGCTTAGGCTATAAGAGGTCTTACATCTTCTCTTCTTGTTCCCTTGGAACGCTACTGCTGCTGTGTGAAGAAGCCCAGGGTAGCCCACTAGATGATGAAACTACATAGAACAGTGATGAGTCATCCCAGCTGAGACTCCTTAGACCATCCAGTCCCCAGTTGACCCACCAGGACCGCAGCCTTGTTGAGTGACTCCAGGCAACACTAGAAAAATTTGTCTGTCCAGCTCATCCCAGCCCAAATTACTGACCCACGGAATTATGAACAAATTTGATGGTTTTTATTGTCAGCCACTAAATTTTGGAGTGTTTGTTACGCAGCAACTGACACAATTAGCTATATTGAGACTGACCAATCCAAAGAGAGAGGGTGGGACATACAATGCTATAGGTCTTGACGGCCACTGTAAAGCCACACCGGGTTTTAAAATGATCCTGCATCTTCAAACTGGATTCTGTTTAAGAACCACAATTAGCAATTGTTTTTGCATGTCTTTGGATCAATATACTCCCCCCAAACAGAATCATATTCATATCCGGCAACTTAGAAGATGTTAATTCAATTACTTATTTCAGAAATCTTTCTGGCCTAGGCTTTTCCCCAGTTTATGCATTTACAGGTTGTGATATAATAAGTATACTTGGTCTTTGTCCCCAGTTCCTTGCACAAAGCTCCTCAAACCCTTGGAATTTCCTGAGTGATAGGTGTGTCTTTCGTCATTCATAAGGAGACCTTTTTGAGCTTATATTAATGGGCTGACTTTTGAAAAGTCCCTATGTAACCTAAGGATCAGGGCTGGTTGCCAGGGAAATCAACCATGTGATTAGATGGTTGGAACTTTTAGCTCAAACCCCCGCCCCCCCAATTCCTAGGAGGGGAGAGGGGCTGGAGATTGAGTTCACTCACCAACGGCCAATGATTTAATCAATCATGCCTATGTAATGA
The DNA here is from genome assembly GCF_041296265.1 of Equus caballus. Lineage (NCBI taxonomy): Eukaryota > Metazoa > Chordata > Mammalia > Perissodactyla > Equidae > Equus > Equus caballus. Next base: position 32,508,477 of record NC_091710.1, on the reverse strand, counting down.
ATCCTCCATAAAACCCCAAAAGGACTGGGGGAAGACGGGGCTCAGAGAACTTTGGGTTGGTGAACACGTGGGGATTCGGAGAGAGCGGCATGCATAGAGAGAGTGTGGAAGCTCCTCCACACCACTTATCACCTACCTTGCTTCGTGCATCTCTTCCATCTGGCTGTTCTTGAGTTATATACTTTTACAGTAAACCAGTCATCTGGTAAATAAGATGTTTCTCTGAGTTCTGTGAGCTGCTCTAGCAAATTAGTTGAACTCAAGGAGAGGGCCATTGGAACCTCCAGTCTATAGCCAGTTGGTCAGAAGTACAGGTGACAATCTGGATTTATGATTGGCATCTGAAGAGGGCAGGGGCAGTTTGGTAGGACTAAGCCCTTAACCTGTGAGATCTGACACTCACATCTCCAAGTAGATAGTGTCAGAATTAATTGCTCGACAGCGTTGGAAAAACTCAAAACAGACAGATCTTTTGACTAGTCAATCCTTCTGTGATCAACAGTTTCCAACTTTTGAAAGATGGGAAATAATCAAAGGAGGATGTGAGAGAAAGCTTGAAAGCAAGAATGAATGTGTTGAGGGACTGGTCTGGATGACTTAGAGGGCTAAATTGAAGAATGGTGGGAAATAACATTGGCTGATATGTAAATTTAGGTGTGTTTGACTGCATGTATCCTACTTCAAAAGAGCTGATTATTGAATTTTCAGGAATTTTGTAAGCTAGTTGTCCAATATAACCATTACTAAAAGTTAAATGGTAAAAATGTCAATTAAATTAATCATATTATGAACAAAGATAATAAATACTCAGAACTCATCACCTCCTAATTACTTTACCGTTATCTATGCTCTTGAGGTTACGTATATCTATTTTATCTATGTAGCTGGACTACTATATAATGGCGTGCTTTTATGCATTTCTTCTCATCTTTCGTTCAGTGACATCACTCTGGTAGCTTGATATCAACTACAGAGGGAGAAGTTATGGCACGGAAAGTAGCAAATGCTAAAAATCAGGTCTTTTCAGCCTGGCAGCTGGGAGTTAGGTTTACCATTGCTTAAACTCTACAAGTTTGTTTATTTCAGTTCCTCATGCACGATGAAATCTAGACACAGGTAGTGGCTACTGTTGGTTCAACAGCCCAAAGATGTCAGGGCTGCAGTCTCTGCGATCTCTTAGCTTTTCCTTCATGGTTCTAAGAAGTCTCTGCACTTCTTAACATCGTGTTCACATTCTAAGCAGGAAAAAGAAAGAAGGAACAAAGCGGAAGAGGTAATATCCACATTTGTAAAATAAACATCCAAGAAGTCTCCAGCAGACTTCTGAGATTCAAGGAGGGGTAGGAGGTGGAGTTTGTTTAGCTGAGTGTGATGTCTTCCCCTCCCTGACAAAATTGGGTTTCTGTTAGTAAATGAAATGGAGAGAATAAACTTTAGATAGACAACTGTCAGTCTCTGCCACAGTTGGGTTGCTAGATGGATAGACCCTACCTCATAATTGCGCAGGCTCTATCATTTCCACGTATATGTACATTAAGTCATTTTCATATTAACAGCAGTTCTGTAAAGTGGAGCAGTTTCACTATCATCCATTCTACAGCAGAGGAAACTGAGGCTCAGAGAGATTTTAGAGGTCATCGAGACAGTCTATTGCAAAGTTGAGAATTAAAACAAATTTTCCTTCTTTAAGTCACTGGCTCTCTCCTTTTTACCATACAACTTCAGTCCCATATTGGGGAGGATTTTGAAAATTAGCAGGAAGAATTTATAATGAGCTCGTCTAAAAAACCTGACAAAAATTGGAAGGACAGACAAAATACCAAAAACGTGAAGGCAGTGAAATGAAGTCTGCAGGAGATATACTAACACCTTGCTCTATTTTTACCCCAAATGCTTGGTATTTATAGCCTGCTCTCACAGTTCCTTCCTGCTGATAGAATCAAGGCTAGTGGTTTGATTCATTGCACCAGGGAGTTCACACTCACTCCCTCAACTTTATTCTAGGTAGTTCATGGTAATTCTCTAAATCTTATTTCGACATTGACTTTACCAATTTCTGCTTCTTCTCTGGATGGGCTGGGCTCATTTTTTGGTCATCTGAATTAGAAACCAGATGACTGAGTATTGTCAGTTGTCCTCCACAGACACACTAGCGTGAAAAGAGAGTGAATTTTATTTTCTGTGGAGGTTGACTTTCTCTACTATGGAACAATCTTTTAAAATCTTCTAAAAAGTGGTAATGCTATGCTATCATCCTGAAATGTTTGGCTCAAGAGCTTACTCTCTTAACCACTGAAGTATATTGCCTCTCAAATGAGTACATAAAGTTCTAATTATTATTTATGTTTATGGATGCATAGTAGTTCATTGAATGGAACTCAATGTATTTCTCAGTTTGCTACTGATGGATTTGAGGTTGTTTCCATTTTTGCTAGTGCAAACAATGCTACAACGAATAAAGTTGTATAAATGTGTATTAACTTTATTTTCTTATTTTCTATATTCTTGATGCTCTGGCATCTGGGGCCTCACTGACCAGGAGAGACTGCCCCTCCCAGGACAAGCCAATTCTTAGAGATAGCAAGAGACTCCTTGTGAGCGAATGTGCTTTTCATATGCAAACCAACCAATCCAGCATCCATGCCCCCCAACCATCTCCTTTATTGAACTCTCATCCTCCCAGGCCACTGTCCATCTGCCCTAATCATGCCGGGACCAGGTGTTGGACAGCTAGGGGCAGTCTCTATGCCCAGAGCCTGCAGTAAAAAGATGGAAAAAAGATACACTTGGAATCATATCAGACAAAGTACCATATCTGACAAAATAGGGTTTAAAGGAAGAATCATTAGAGGCATACCTTGTATTATTGCACTTCTCTTTATTGTGCTTCACAGATACTGCATTTTTGTTTTTAAGATTGGCCCTGAGCTAACGTCTGTTGCTAATCTTTCTTTTTTCTTCTTCTTCTCCCCAAACCCCCCAGTACACAGTTGTATATTGTAGTTATAGGTCCTTCTAGTTCTGCTATGTGGGACACTGCCTCAATAAGGCTGGATGAGCGGTGCTAGATCTGCACCCAGGATCCAAACTGGTGAAACCCTGGGCTGCCAAGGCAGAGTGTGTGAACTTAACCATTTGGCCATGGGGCCAGCCCTAGATACTGCGTTTTTTAACAAGACCCTCTGCCAGCAAAAAAGATTATGACTCACTGAAGATTCAGATAATGGTTAGCATTTTTAGCAATAAAGTTTTTTTTTTTTTGGTGAGGAAGATTGGTCCTGAGCTAACATTTGTTGCCAATCTTCCTCTTTTTGCTTGGGGAAGATTGTTGCTGAGCTAACATCTGTGCTAATCACCCTCTATTTTGTATGTGGGATGCTGCCTCAGCATGGCTTGATGAGCAGTGTGAAGGTCCATGCCCAGGATCCAAACCCACAAACCCCTAGCCACCAAAGCAGATCACGGGAACTTAACTACCATGCCACCAGGCCAGCCCTGCAGTAAAGTATTTTTTAATTAAGGTATGTACATTGTTATTTTAGACATAATGATATTGTACAATAATAGCAATTATTATAGTTAATAATAGCTATAATAGGTATTGCTATTAACAGACCACAGTATAGAGTAAACATAAATTCCATTTGCACTGAAAAACCAAAAAATTGGTGTGACTCGCTTTATTGAGACATCAACTTTATTGCTGTTTTCTGGAACTGAACTTGCAATATCTCTGAGGTATGCTTGTATTAAATTTAGAGGGATATTTTGTAAAGATAAATGAGCAATCAATCAGAAATATATAATAATTCTAAATTTAAATGCACTGATAACGTAGCATACACACACACACATATAAAATTGATAGAATCAAAAGGAGAAATAGACAAATAATCATAGTGGAAGATTTTAACTCTCCTCTCTCAGTAACTGATAGAAGCAGCTGACAAAAAATTCAGTAAGAATATGGAAGATTTGAACAATGTGATGAAAAAAATTGACCTAATGGACACCTATAGAACATATCACTCAACAACTGCAGAATATACATTCTTTTCAGGCACATCTAGAACGTTTACCAAAATTGGTTATATACCAGGCCATAAAGAAAGCTGTAACAAATTTGAAGAATAAAATCAGACAGAATTTCAGAATATTGAACAGAAGAACGTTCTTCAACCAGAGGGAAATTTAATAACAAAAAAATAGAAAATTTCTAAGCATTAAGTAATGTATGTCTAAATAACCCATGGATTTAAGAAGAAAGCACAATGGAAATTATAAATATTTTGAACAGAATTATAATTTAAAATGTATCAAAACTGGTGAGATGTACAAAAGCCATGTCTAAAGGAAAATGTACAGCTTTAATGTTTACAGTAACTGAAAATCCATGATCTAAGCTTATATACAGGAAGTTAGGGAAATAACAGAAAATTAAAACCAAAGAAAGTAGGAAAAAGGGAATAATAAACATAAAAGCAGAAATTACTGCAATGTACATAGAGAGGATCAAAAAAGCCAAAAGAAGGGTCTTTGGGAAAAAACTAACAATATGGACAAACCCCTGGTGAGACTGATCAAGAGAAAAAGAGAGAAAGCACAGATAACCAATATTGGGAATTTTAAAAAGGGCACTGTAATATTTTACAGAGAAAGATTAAAAAGATGAAAGAGAACATTAGGAACAACCTTATGCCAAAATTTTAAGAAATTTAGATGGAATGAATATTGCCAGAGAAACACTACTTATCAAAATGGTCACAAAAAGAAATATAAAATCTGAATTGTCTTATAACTCGTAAAGAATTTGAATCTCCAGAGCCAGCCCCGATGGCCTAGTGGTTAAAGTTCAGCACGCTCCACTTCAGTGGCCCGGGTTCAGTTCTCAGGCACAGAACCACACCACTGTCTGTCAGTAGCCATGCTGTGGCAGTGGCCCACGTAGAAGAACTAGAAGGACTTACAACTAGAATATGCAACTATGTACTGGGGCTTTGGGGAGGAAAAAAAAAAGAAAAAAGAGAGGAAGATTGGCAACAGATGTTAGCTTAGGTTGAATCTTTCCCAGCAAAAAAGAAAAGAAAAGAAAAGAAAAGAATTTGAATCCCTAATTAAAACCTCCCTTCGACAAAAGCACCAGGCCTAGATGGTTTCACTAGTAAATTCTTTCAAATACCTTAGGAATAAGAAACACCAACCTAGCAAAAGCTTTTTCAGAAAACAGAAAAAGGGGAAACACTTTCAAACTTAATACCAAAATCTGACAAGGGCATTACAAAAAAGAAAAGTATTGGCCAATATCTGTCTTGAACAGAGATGCAAAAATCCCGATTAATATATTGGAATTTGAAAAGCAAATTTGGAAATGTATAACATGACTAATATATCATGACTAAGTTGGATTTATTCCAGTGATGTAAAGGAAAATCAATCAATGTACTTAACCACATTGGTAAAGGAGAAAAATCATGTGATTGTCTTAATAAGGCAGAAACAGCATTTGATTAAATTTAACACCCACTTAAAATAAAAACTCTTAGAAAAATAAGCATAGTAGGTGTATGGATTCTCTCTTGCTGCATAACAAATTACGCCAAAACTACATGGCTCAAGACAACAATGAACACTTAGGATCCTTACATTTTCTGTGGACCAGGAATTTGGGAACAGCTTAGGTTGGAATTCTTACTCTGGTTCTTTCATGAGGTTTTAACCCATGTATTCACTGGGGCTGCAGTCATATTGAAGGGTAGTAGAATATGCTACTCCAAGAGATGACGGTAGGAGTTTGGGACGTGCCACCCCAAAATACGCTGCTTTGGTATATTGATTATTTTGAGCTACAGGCACTTGGAAAACAGCAAATGCGAGGAGAGGCTTTCTCTGAACTCCCCTTATCTGCCTACAGGCAGTTCCTCCACGAGGAAGTCAATTGTCATAGATCCCCTCCCCAGGAGTGTCGTCAACCAGGGAGGACTGGCTCATCACAGGAGAGGAGACTAGAGATCAACACCACGCCCTGACCAACTCTGTCACAAACTATCACACCTCCCATCTATTCTTCCAATACTCCACTCATCTTTCCTCAAAATCATCTGCTCTCCTCTAAGAGGCCTACATCTCTCCTCCTTTTTCCCTATTAAAATCATATTTAAACCTGAATTATAAGCCTCCTTGGGGAGTTACTCATTTTTCCTCGGACATCTCCCACGTATACAAGATGTATACATGTTAATAAACTTCTGTTTGCTTTTCTCTTGTTAATCTGTTTTTTTGTGACAGTGGTCTCAGCCACAAAGTCAGAAGGGTAGAGGGAAAATTATTTTTCCTCCCCTGCAATCTCAAGGCTGGATTTGGGGGATCTGCTGCCACGGTGTCTCACTCGCATGGCTGAGAAGTTGAGGTTGGTTGTTGGGGGCAGGGAGGGACATTATTCTTTCATCACTACTATCACATGTGGACCTCTTTGCAGGGCTACTGGAGTCTTCTCAGGATGTAGTGACTGGCTTACCCAGGATGGGTGATCCAAGAAGATTAAGAATCCACCGGAAATTAGTAGAAACTGAAATATCTTTTATGGTACAATTTTGGAAGTCACCCATCATTTCTGCCATACTCTATTGAACACACAGGCCAGCCATGACTCATGTGGGAGAATACTATACAAGGACTTGAATACTAGGAGGGGAAAAGTATTTGGGACCCTCTTAGAGGCTGGTTTCCACAAAAGAGAACTTCCTTAATCTTACAGTGTGTGTCTACAAGAATCCCACGGCAAACATTAGACTTCAGAGTGAAATTCTGAGACTTTCTCCTGAAATTGGGACTGAGACCAGAATGCTCACTAAAATCACTTCTATTCAACATTGTCCTGAAGTCCTATCCAAAAAAGAAGAAGAAAAAGAAGCAATATTAGGATTGTTTCAACAGGAAGAAAGAAAATGTCATTATTCATAGATGATACAATATTACATAGAAATTCCAAGTAAATCTACAGGTATACTTTTAGTGTTAATGAGTGACTTAAGTAAGATCCATATATAAAAACTAATGGTTTTATCAGCAATAAACAATTAGAAATGATATTGAATATCACCATTTAGAATAGTTTAAAAGAATCAACTACTTAGGAATAAATCTAAGGAAGATACAGAAAACATCTATACAGAAAACTAAACATTATTAAAAGAAATTAAGGAAATTTAAGAAAGCCTAAATAAATAGAGGGAAGACTCAATATTGTAAAGATGTCAGTTCTCTCCAAACTGATATTTAGATTCAGTGCAATCCCCATAGGCTTATTTTGTGTGTGAGAGAATTGACTAGCTGATTCTAAAATTATATGGAAATGCAAAAGGACAAGAATAGCCAAGACAATTTCGAACAATGAAGCTGGAAACTCATACTACTGATATCAAGACTTTATTTAGCTACTGCAAAGAATACAGCATGTAATTGGTGCAAGGATAAATAGGACAAGCTGATGAAGAGAGTCCAAAAAGAACCACCATGTATGGACCTTAGATTTATGACAAAGGAACACTGCAGAGCTATGAGGAAATGACAGTCTTTCCAATAAATGGTGGTGGGTCAATTGGATATCCATAGAAAAAGTTGAAATTTGACCCCTACCTCATACACATAAAAATCTATTTCAAGTGGGCTGAATCTTTAAATGTGAATGGTAATTCAATACATTTGCTAGAACACTGCAGACTATCTTCATGACCTTGGAGTAGGCGAAGATTTGTTAAATAGGACACAAACCAGACAATAACCGTCAATTGTATTCATCACAGATATCTCTATGGGAGGGAGGGGCACTGACATTGTGGGAAAAGATATTTGCAAAACTTATAACTGACAAATGACTCATATCCAGAGTATACAAATTATTGCTTACAAATCAGAAAAGACAGATAACAGTAGACAAATGAGCAAAGACTGGAAAACTCACTTTACAAAAAAAAATCCAAATAATATATAAATTTTATTAAAATTTGTATTCACTGGGCTGGCCTGGTGGTGCAGCAGTTAAGCTCGCACATTCCGCTTTGGCGGCCCTGGGTTCGCAGGTTCCGATCCCGGGTGCGGACATGGCACCACTTGGCAAGCCATGCTGTGGCAGGCGTCTCACACAGAAAGTAGAGGAAGACGGGTACAGATGTTAGCTCAGGGCCAGCCTTCCTCAGCAAAAAGAGGAGGATTGGCAGCAGATGTTAGCTCAGGGCTGATCTTTCTCAAAAAAAAAAAATTTGTATTCATAATGTAAACCACATATGATTGTATATATATATATATATGAAAAGAGCTCAGCCTCTTTAATTATTAGTCATCAGGAAAATGCCAGTAATTTTTTTTTTTCCCTGCAGGGAAAGATTCACCCTGAGCTAATATCTGCTGCCAATCTTCCTCTTTGTTTTCCCCTTCTCTAAAGCCCCAGTGCATTGTTGTGTATCTTAGTTGCAAGTTCTACTTCTTCTATATGAGTCACCTCTACAGCATGGCAACTGATAGACAGGTGATGTGGTTCCAAGACAGGGACATGAACCCAGGCCGCCAAAGCAGTGAGAGCTCCAAACTTTAACCACTAGGCCATCAGGGCTGGCTCAATTTTTTTATATATTGACCTGGGTGGTGGTTATATAGGTATGCTTACTTTGTGACAATTTGTAAAGATGTAAGCTTATAATTTGTGCACTTTTCTGTTTGTTGTACCAATTAAAACATTATTTTAAGTCACTTTTTATTGGAATTAGCTTTAGATGGCCTTCGGTCATTTTCAATGCAAGGAGTGAAGATTAATGTGCCATTTACAGTGAAAGGCCTCACGCACGCAATCCAGCCAGGTGAGCGTATTTACCTGTCTCATACAGGAGTGCAGACAAGCAATGCTAGGAGTCTCCTTTCTTTCTCTTGGTGTGTTTCTGACTGCTTTCATGGAAATAACACCACATCTATGGGCCAGAAACCCTCCCAGATTCCAGGGAGAGTGATAGCCCATTGGGGAGCCCACAGGAAGTTCATCTGAAGGCTGGTGTTAATGGCCTTAATCCTTGCTACTTGATCGATGCTGCAGGAGACTTGCCTTTAGTTCAGGGAGCACCAGCTTCACTTCATTTTCTCAGACTTTGTTGATTGCAGTTCCATTTCTCCACCTCAATAGTGGTTCTCAAAGTTTTTGGGTCTTGGGCATCTTTGAAAATCTCAGAAGTTCTCTGGACCCTTTCCCAAGGCAAAAATGCACACTGATACTTTCAAAACAAAGGTTTGCTTACAGTTTGGGGCATGGGGATGGGGATAGACCTCAGGGAGTTGAAATAGCAGGATTAGTATAATTGATAGCCAGAGAACTCTGTTGGGATTCCCTATTTAAATTCCCTCCATCACGTTGCTTTTTAACCTTTTGGGTTGTAAGTGAAGCCCTTATCTATCAAGTGAGGTAACACAGCGTAGGCTTTAGGAGTAAAAGGAAGGGTTGGATGGATCATCAAAATGCAAATGGAAGCCCTGGGTGTGTCCTGGCTAATGCTTATATAGAAGAGGAAAAATTGCTCCTTTTGGCTGTGGGAAGTGCTTTTCCATTGATCAAGAAATTGAAACAAAGAGGGAGCCTTGAGGCTTTTTGGGAGAGGGAGGGGCACATTGGTCTCTCTAAGATTGGTTGATTCTCAAGGGATGCTCTTCTTTAATAGGAAGTGACAGGAGCATCTCAGAACTCAGATCTCCCTCCTCTGTGAACCCATCCCCAGCTCTCTCTTTGGGGATCTGTGCCGGCCTCACAGAAGCTGAACTACCTAATCAAAGGTGAGGAGTCCCACCTGTTCCAAATAGACAATGTGTATTGAGTTGCAGAACAGATCGCTTCTGCGCTCTCTCAAATCCTTGCTAGAGAAGGGTAGATAAGGAGGGAAGAATTTGTGTGGCAAGTTTCTACTTAAATTAGGGACCAGTCTGTTTTTTAATTTTATCCCACATAGCTAAAGAGGAATTTTAGGACAGGGAGAAAATACTTCAAAATGAATGAAAATAACAATGCAATAATTCCATTTATCTTCCCTCATGTTAAAAGATAAACTGAAGCATATGAAACACTTTAAGAGTTTATTTGAGCAAACATGGATTTGAATTGGGCAGTACCAGACTGGAAACAGTTAGGAGCAGGCCACAGACAGAAGCTAGGAGCAAGACTCTTACAACAAAAGAATTGGGAGCAAAGCAAGGAAATTATTTGATTGGCTGTAGTTTTAGTGGGGACCTTATTTGTGAAAGCCTAATTGGCTGTTTGTGATTGGTTGTCTTTAGGTTTTGATTTCTTACTCTTAGGCATTTATAGGCTCAGGTTTTAGTCTGCTTAAGTAGGCTGCCAACACTTTAGACCCATGTCAATCTAATGGCCTCCTTGTTTAATTAATTTAACACCCAGCTAACTTGTTCTAGGTATTTAATGCACAAGAGCTTTACGAAATGCTTTTCCTCAGCTCCCTGTTGGAGAGTGAATTATGAGCCTACTTTTAATATCTTGAGATGCTACCTTCATAAAATACTTAGAGAGTCCATCATGGAGCAAACTGACAGTCCTTGACACTGGTGAGCCAAGTTGTTACAGCACATTTGCTTTCAAATAGTGTCTGTAATTAGAAGCAGATTCTCCACCTGAGACAAAGTAAAGGGGCATTTGGGCAACTGAGATGCTAGTCAAGCGGCTCATACAGGATGATGCCGGTTAGCCTTTCTCCACTTTCTTTTTCTTTTTCTTTTTTTTGAGGAAGATTAGCCCTGAGCTAACTACTGCCAATACTCTTTTTGCTGAGGAAGACTGGCCCTGAGCCAACATCCGAGCCCATCTTCCTCTACTTTATACGTGGGATGCCTACCACAGCATGGCTTTTGCCAAGCGGTGCCATGTCCATACCTGGGATCCAAACCGGTGAACCCTGGGCCACCAAAAAGCAGAATGTGAGAACTTAACCACTGCACCACTGGGTCAGCCCCTCTCTACTACTTCTGTAACCCGCATGCGTGTTTGTGTTTGCACATTTTAAAAATCTAGAGAATCTTGAAATCCAAAGACATCCTTCTAAATTTAGTTTGGGCTTCAAAAACACTTGAAGAAAATGCTAATTATTTTTTTAATTCTTAAAATTGGTCATAAATTCTTAGAATTTGAGATAGGCACAGACATAGTCCTTATTCATATTTGCATTTTATGACTTGAATAACACACTTTGCATGAGGTCTCAGATACATAGGAAGTGGCTGACAAAGATTATGAAAATCAATGGTATTGATAACCATACAGAAATCCTTAAACATCCAAAAAAAAATCCATCAGAATGACTTAGAGCCTTTCAATGATGCTAGAGAAGTAGTTTTCATTTTTAGAGAAATCGAATTTCTTTTTAGTGGTAAATAACATGAGCTAGATAGATGCAAATTTAGATATTCCAGGAATGCAAATGATTTCATTCTTAGTAACTCATTTGACTTAAAAAGTTATTTTCTCTATTTCTGTACAGGGAAGTCCAAAAAGAATCCATGTCACAGTAAAAGCTGTCTTTTAAGCATTTTGAATTGAGCGTTAGCTACGCTACTATCTGTGCTTTGCAGAACCAAACCCAAGCAGGGCTGCAGCCCACGTGCTCAGGAGGGATGTGGTTGAATAAGAAAGGCCCTCCCCTGCATCATAGTTTAGGCCTATGCAGACACATTTCATACCTGCAGAGGCAAATCCATAACTCCTCCAGCTTAATGCCCAGTATAGCATGGGGGTTATAAAAAAGAGGGCAAGAAATTCTTGGTCTAAGGCTATTTCTATGGTATGACATTCTAGGGGAGGGGAAAATTTTTTTTCCTGTACTCCCCTTAGATTCTCAGGCTGGGGCCCTGTAATTAGACTAAGAAAAAACAGGTTAACAAGAGAAAAACAAACAGTTTATTAACATGTGCATTAAGCCTGCACATGGGAGCACCCAGTGATGAGTAACTCATGGGGTGGTTAGAATTATGTTTATATAGCATCTGAATAAAAGAACAGCAAAGTTTTAGAGAAGTGACAAGACAAAGGAAAAGGACTTTGAGTTTCCAGAGTGGCAAATTGTGGGAAGGCAAATATGTGGGGAAACTACTGGAAGGTGAGGGCTAGTTTCAGCAAGGCTTGCCGTGTAGACGCCTCCTGTGCTGACTCTGGACTGATCAGGGTCTAGAGGTCTTTGTGGTGATTAACTTCTGCCTTCCTGGTAGAGAGGGGAGGGGGAACACCTTTGTAAATTTACACCCTGCTTTGAGGCAAATAGAGGGAGGGCACAGAGCTTCTCTGGTGTCTGCTTCTTCTCAACTGCCTTCAGCTCAAAATAATCTTATGCCAACGTGGCACATTTTGGGGTGGCATATTCTGTGAGTCGTCAACACTACCGATGGAGTCTGGTTAAAATATTTGCCCAGGGAAGCCCTAGAGAGAAAATGGCAGCATGGAGCAGGAGTTTGTGTGTGATAATGGGGAAGTGGAGGACTTCAGTTAAAAACAAATTACATTTTAATCCTGTATTCACATGCTGACCTACAGTGTGGCCTTGAGCACATCAGTTAATCTCTCAAGGGTTCGGTTTCCTCATCTGTAAAACTATAACTTCATTTGTTAATAATGTTTACATTATTAACAAATGATGAGGAAATGGGATAATGCCTGTGAAAATGCTTCCTGGACTGTAACTGCTGTATAAGTAACAGTACTACTGATTTTTATTTATGTATATTTGTGTAGGGAGGTGGAAGAAAGTTGGAGAGACAGATATGGAAAGGTTTTTACATATGGGTATCTGTGCCTGTATTCATGAGTTTGCAAAAGACACACCAAAGTAATTAAATGAGATGACTTGTTTTGTATAATTTTTATTTATCAATAATTAAAAGTAGTCACTTTATGGGGCTGGCCCCGTGGCCGAGTGGTTAAGTTCACGTGCTCCGCTGCAGGCGGCCCAGTGTTTCGTTGGTTTGAATCCTGGGCGCGGACATGGCACTGCTCATCAAACCACGCTGAGGCGGCGTCCCACATGCCACAACTAGAAGGACCCACAATGAAGAATATACAACTATGTACCGGGGGGGGGCTTTGGGGAGAAAAAGGAAAAAAATAAAATCTTTAAAAAAAAAAAAAGTAGTCACTTTAGGTTTAGAATAATTGATCTCTCTTCTTTCTGGCAGTAATTAGATTGTAGGGCCAGGTGTCTGTTCAAATTATAGTTAGGAATGTGCATTTATATACAAATAAGTATACAATGATGCTAAAGTTATTTTTAGCTTTATAGGAAAATCCTCTCTCCCTCTTCCAGCCTTTTCCCCTCAGTTTTTGCCCAGTCCCTCCAAACCCCAAGACTCAGATAATTGCCCTTATTCTGGTCCTGGTGGATGATATTGATTCCTGGGGAAAAACCTTGATCTGAACCACCATGAAGTAAATAATAATCCAAGCTGTGTTTCCATTTTTAGTTCCTTTTAGCTTGTACATTTGGATGAATCACTTCACTTAAGTTTAACCCTATGAAAGTTGGTTGAAGAATGTTTTCACCATGTTTATGGAATACATAACTGAGTCTTCTTAGAAAATCTGTTTTGGACTGTTGCCCAGCTACATTTTAAATTGCTGCTTGAAAGAAGAATTCCTCTTCTCAGATGGTCTGACGTATTCATGGCATCTGGAGGAATAGTGGTTTTTGGAAGCTAATGATCCTCCAATTTTCACATATAATAATGTATGTTTCCTATTTGTGCCCAGCAAATTTAGAAAGCTGGGGGAATTCATAAGTTTTATGATTTGGCACCGTTGTGTTGGTGAGCCAGCTCTCCCCCTCCCCAAATAGCCCTGGTTTGTGGTGTGTGCCAATTTCCGTGCTGCAATTACTTCCGCCATAGCCAACTTCAAGCCACCATCAGGTTAACAATGGACTCTCCAGAGCAGATACAAGATGGCTACAGCACACTAGTGAGACCATAACATTTAGTAAGACATCATTTTTGTAAAAGGAAAGACCAGGTGACGAGGAGTGGGAACAGTGGCTATTTTTGGTCTGAGCTCTTTGGCATATGCTCTATATACTAAAAAGATGTATGAGTCACTCTTAATAATAATCAGTTCCAGGAGGGTCAGTATAAGACACTCTCTTCTATTTGCCCATTACTTTTCCTCCCCATTATGTCTTTTCTAACCTTAAAGAATCTCTAAAAAAGAATCGTTTATTGGTAATGATAATATAGATATGGCTTACTTTTTGTAAAAAAGCAGACTATATAACACATAGAAGTGTATGAAAATACAACTCATCAAAATTTGTGGGGTTCAGCAAAAGCAGTGGTTAGAGGGAACTGTGTAGCACTGAATACCCAGATTGGAAAAGAAGAATGATCTAAAATTAATAACATAAGCTTCCACCTAAGGAAACTAGAAAAAGAAGAAGAAATTAAATGCAAAGTAAGCAGAAGAAAAGAAATAATAAGAATTAGAGTAGAGATCCATGAAATTGAAAACAGGAAATCAATAGAGAATATAAACAAAACCAAAAGTTGGTTCTTTGAAAAGATGAGTAAAAGTGATAAACTTCTAACTGGGCTAACAAAGAAAAAAAGAGAGAAGAACAAATTATTAATGTCAGAAATGAAAGAGATGTTCTTTCCACTGATCCCATGGACATTACAAGAATAAGAAAGGAATATTATGAACAACTCTATACCCCAAGATTTGATAACCTAAATGAAATGGACCAATTCCTTGAAAGACACATTCTACTAAAACTCATACGAGGAGAAATAGATAATCTGAATAAAACTGTATCAACTAAAAAAATTGAATCAATAATTAATAACTTTACAGAACAGAAAGAATCAGGCCTAAGTAGTGTTACTGGTGAATTATGCCAAACATTTAAGAATAAAAATGATACTAAGTCTCTACAATCTCTTCCAAAAAGTAGAAGCAGAGGGCATGCATCTTAACTCACGCTATGTTCCCCTAGTACCAAAACCAAAGACATTACAAGGCAGGAAACTACAGACTAATGTCTGTCATGAACATAAATGCAAAAATCCTCAACAAAATATTGGCAAATCAAATCCAACAATGCACAAAAAGAGTTCTTCACCATGACCAAGTGGGATATATCCCTGGTGTGCAAAGCTGGTTCAATGTTAAAAAATCAATTAATATAATATTTCACATCAACAGGCTAAAGAAGAAAAATCATATGATTGTATCAAAAGATGTAGAAAAAAGCACTTGACAAAGTCCATTATCCATTCATGATAGAAATTCTCAGCAAACTAGGAATAGAAAGAAACTTCCTTAATTCAAGAAAGAACATCTACCAAAAATCTTATAGCTAAACTCATGCTTAAATATGAGATACTAGATACATTCCCCTATGATCAGAAACAAGGGAAAGATATCTCCTCTCACCACTCATATTAACTACTACTCTTGAAGTCCTAGCTAATACAATAAGGCAAGAAAATGAAGCAAAAGGTATACAGATTGGGAAGGAGGAAATAAAATCATCTTTGTTCACAGATGGCATGATTATTTATGTAGAAAATCCCAAAGACTCAACAAAAAAACTCCTAAAACTAAGAAGAATTTATAGCAAGTTTGTAGGATACTTACAGGGTTAACATACAAAAGCCAACCGCTTTCCTATATATCAACAATGAACAATTGAACAATTGGAATTTGAAATTAAAACACATTGGCACAAAAAAATGAGATACAAAATATAAATTTATATAACTATAAATCTAATGAAATGTAAACAAAAACTATATAAAAAATGGCAAGATTTTGATGAAAGAAATCAAAAAAGAACTAAATAAATGAAAAGCTAATTTCATGTTTGTGGATAGGAAGACTCAATTTTGTTAAGATTTCAGTTCTTCCCATCTCCATCTATAGATTTAACACAATCCCAGTCAAAATCCCAGCAAATTTCTTGTCAATATTGACAAACTAATTCTAAAGTTTATATGGAGTGGCAAAAGACCCAGAATAGTCAACACAATATTGAAGGAGAAGAACGAAGTTGGAGGACTGACACTGCCTGACTTCAAGACTTACGATAAAGCTACAGTAAGCAAGACAGTGTAGTGTTGGTGAAAGAATAGACAAACAGATCAATGGAACAGAATAGACAGCCCAGAAATAGACCCACACAAATATAGTCAATTGATCTTTGACAAAGGGGCAAAGGCCATTCAGTGGAGAAAGGATGGTCTTTGCAACAAATGGTGCTGGAACACCTGGATATCCTTACGCACAGAAAAGGAAGCTAGACACAGACCTTACATCTTTCAAAAAATTAACTCAAAAGAAATCACAGATTTAAATATAAAATGTAAAACTATAAGCCTTTACAAGATAACTTCAGGGGAAAATCTAGATTACCTTAAGTTTGTTGATGAGGTTTTAGAAACAAACACATAAAGCATGAGCCATGAGAGAAAAAAATGATAAATTAGACTTTATTAAAATGAAAAACTTTTGCTCTGCAAAAAATACTGTTAAGAGAATGAAAAGTCACAGAGTGGGAGAAATACTTGTAAACACATATCTGATAAAGGACTTGTATCTAAAATATATGAGAACTCTCAAAAGTTGACAATAAGAAAACAAACAACCCAATTAAAAATGGGCCCCAAATCTAACAGATACCTCACTAAAGAAAATATATGGATCGCAAATACGCATTTGAAAAGATATTCAACATCATATGTCATTAGGGAATTGCAAATTAAAACAACGAGATACCACTACACATCTTAGAATGGCCAACACCTAAAACACTGTATCGAATGCAGTTGAGGACATGGAATAAGAGGAATGCTCATTCATCGCTGATGGGAATGTAAAATGGCACAGCCACTTTGGAAGACAGTTGGACAGTTTCTTACAAAGCTAAACATAGTCTCACCATAGAATGTAGCAATCCTTGGACTTTACCCAAATAACTTGAAAATTTATGTCCACACAAAAACCTGCACATGAATATCAAATTTATTCATAATTTCCGAAACTTAGAAGCAATCAAGATGTCCTTCCGTAGGTGAATGAATGGACAAGCAAACTGTGGTACATCCATGCCATCGAATATTATTCAGTGATAAAAAAGAAAGGAGCTATTAAGCCACAAAAAGACATGGAGGAATTTTAAATGCGTATTGCTGTGTAAAAGAAGCCGGTCTGAAAAGGCTACATACTGTATGATTCTAACCATACGACATTCTGGGAAAGGAAAAACTGCAGAGACAATGCAAAGCTCAGTGGGTGCCAGGAGTTTCGGGAGAAGGAAGGGAGAGACGAATAGGTGGCGCACAGGGGATCTTTTGGGCGGCAAAACGATTGTGTATGATGCTGTAATGGTGATACACAACATTACATACGACACAAGAGTGAACTCCAGTGTAAACCGTGGACTTTATTAACAATGTCCCAATATTGGTTTATTACTTGTAACAAATGCACCACACTAATGCAAGATGTTAAGGATAGGGGAATCTCTGTGTGTTTGGTGGCGCCAAAAGGGTATATAGGAACTTTCTGCTCAATTTTTCTGTAAACCTAAAACTGCTCTAAAAAAAAAATTTACTAAGTAAAAAAATGTAAAGTAGACTAACACGTAGAACTGTATTTTTTCTCCCGGAGGAAAGATTGGGAAACTTTTTCTGTAAAGGATCAGATGGTAAATGTTCTAGTCTTTGTGGGCCATGTAGCTTCCTATTATTTCCTCCTCTTCTTCTCTTTCTCCTCCTTCTCTCTCTTCTTCTTAGTCCTTTAAAGATATAAAAGCCATTCTTACTTTGCAATGTGGATTGAGCCCAAGGACTGTAGTTTACTGGTCTGCCCTACATTATTTTTCGTTTTTCCTTGACCTCTAGCATAACCGTCTTCATTTCCCTTCCTCCTCTCTACTCTCATCTACATTTGACATAGAAACTTGTGATATTTAAATCCTTTCCATGTGATTTCCCCTAGTATTTGCCATGCTTATAAACAGGGTAATTTTGAAAGCTTAGTAAGAAAAACGAAGAGTCAAGAATTAACTCACTGGCCGGAAGTAAAAGAAAGGGTATTTTTTGTTCTTAGATTTTGAGCTCCTTTTGCTAAGGCTTAGGATAGTTATCAAGAAAGGAAATCTATTGCAGCTATGAGACTTCCCCTGTGCATCCTGAGAATGTTTTAATCAAATTAAATTTTCATTAAAATCATTTTAGAAGAAGCACTATAAAAACAAGATGAAAGAATAATTTAGTAAAAATTGTGAAAATGGAATTTCATAATCCTAAAAAAGCATTGTTTTGAAATTGTGAAAATGGAATTTCATAATCCTAAAAAAGTATTGTTTTGTATATTAATTTTAGTAGTATACATCAACTGAGTTTCCATAGTATGCATACTTCTTTGTATTTTGTTAATTTTTACTTACTACTTTAGCATACAAAATGTTTCCAATTTTTACATAGTTTTTAAAAATTATTTTCTTTAATTGCTACATAACATTCCATCATATTGATATACCATAGTATATTGAATAGCTCCCCTAGCTTGCGAATTATTTATGTGGCCATGAATATTTTCATACCTGTGGCTTTTTGCTTAGTTAAATAATTTTCTTATGATAAATTGTGAGAAGTAGAATACTTATATTAAACATGATGATTATATTTGTAGTTTATCCTATATATTTCCATTTTCCTTAAGGGACAAGCAATGTATTTTTTTACTAAAAAATTGAAGGGTTAAATTTAGAGAAATGATTTGAACGAACATGAATTTAGGTATTACCTCTGAGAATTTAGTGAGTGTTTGTTTATACCAAAGATAGGTAACACTTGGTCTCTGACCTCACAATATTTACTATTTGGTGGGAAAACAGAGCCAGAACTAGAATGTGAAATTTAAAGGGGTACCAAAAAACTCACTAATCAAGATTGATAATATTTTGATGCAATATATAATAAAAATCAACTTCGCAAACCATGGCCCGTGGGCTGGTCCTCTGTTTTAATAAATAAGGTTTTACTGGAACCAAGACCAAGAGTAGGGTAGAGCCAGGGAGGCATGGTTGTGCAAGTGGAGGTCGGACCTTATTGCTATTTAAAAGTTTCATATTTTGTTCATCATGTATTTTTTGCATTTAATTTTATTTTTTAAAATACTGCATTAAAACATAATTTATCTTGATAACTGAGTTTTTTGATATCTTCTTAAATTTTGTTCCCAAGGCAAGTGCCTCACTCGCCACATCCTAGTCTCACCCTTGTCGGGGAGATCCAAGAAACGGGTAATTGGAAGTGCAGTGAAAGACACCGGGTATTATGAAATGTGTGTGCATGTGTGTGTTCCAATGGTGATGGTTCGTATTTCACTACCCACAAGGACCATGGTGCTAGGTAACATGTAACGCGAGACACCTGCAAGCAAGGATGTTGCGTGGTCCGGAATCACTAGAGAGGGCTCGGGTTCACCCTCAGCTTACCGTGCAACCATGCCTCCATCTGTGCAGGATCAATTCTGTAGGCTGAAAATGTAGCCCAACCACTGCCGCTTGGCAAGCATTTGTACTTTTCTATTGACTAGTTTGTGTCATCTTTATTGTTCCTTAATGCATTAAGCATATTATTATGTTGTTTTAAAGGAACCACGGGAGTGGCAACGGTTAATGCTGAGTGTGTTTTCAAAGCCAGGTCAATAAAGTGCTTGTAAGGCTTATCCTGTCGGAGATTACTGCCTGCAAAAGTATAAGCAGAAAATCCTTCCTCTTTTCTAAAAATTGGTTTAAGAAACGGTTTCCAAGTTTGCTAGAAAAATGAACAACTTTTCTCAAAGTCCAAATATAGCAGACTCCAGGTTAGGTGATAGATATCTGTTCCTTCCTTAAACATATTTCCCTTTCTAAATTTCATTTAACTTATGGTAAAATCAATTTCAGGAAATGCTGAAAAATAATTATAAGTACAGCTACTATTCCATTTTTTTTGTACATCCATTGGAACATAAGACCATAAATACCTAGGATATTTACAGAAAGACCTAGGCATTAACAGATATACCTTCAGGTCAGTATTCTGTAACTAGAAAGAAACTTAGTAAGGATATTATTATTTCTCTAGTACCCAAGATGGAGTTCTTGCAATTCTGCAATTCAATAAATGTATGAAATTTGGGCTATAGGTAAACTCTGAGAGACAGAAATTGACCAATAGAGGCAAAATATTCTACTAGTCATTATAATGGACTGTTATGAAAGAAGAAACATCCTGTGTTTGAATAGATGTAGAAACAAGTCATTTCAGAACTGTTTTAGGATTTTGTTGTTTTTATATTATACCAATGCCACCCCTCGCTGGGAAAAAATATTCCCCCATCATGTTTCAGATTCCTATGTGCTTTCTGCTGGCTCATAGTAGCTTGATGTGAATGGATATGGTTGAATCAGAAAGCCTGTGGAAGGAGAGTCAGCCTGCCCTTCCCCCCAGACAGGAAGTGGAAGGGAGATTAAAGATGTGCCGGTGTCTGTTTTGGGCTTCCCCTGAGCTATGAAAACAAACAGAACACATAATTAATATTCTTCCTGCAGCTTGTGGAAGGCCCTTAGGCGGAACATCAGTGATCATTTTACTATCTATATTCAGGCTGCGTTTTGATGCATGATATTTTGGGAAAGTGTGGAGCATTGCGTAATCTGGGATCATCTGTAAATAAATGTCAGTTTTCTAAATGGGAGGAGAGCCAATCAGGGGTTGTTCTGGAGTCAGGGCCAACCTACAGAGAGATGGAGAAAGGAAATGGGGTGGTGATCACTGGCGGATGGTAGGAAGGCATTGTTTTGAAAAGGATGGTTACTGTCAGGGGCAGTAGCCTGCCTACGTCTATGCTGTTCACTTTCAAATCAGTTCAATAAATACCTCTTGAGCATTTAAACTGCATGTCAAGTTCTTTGCTAGTCCTAAGGTACAGGGATAACACACGATAGCCTAATGGATGCAGATAACAGGAAGGGGAAGATTCTTCAGAGATTAATCACAGCAGAATTGTGAGGCCTGACCAACAAACTCATTGCAAAGTCCTTCCCCACTTGCCTTTGGGACTTCCCACTGACAGCCTATAGGACTCAGGAAGTTTGTGGGTGACCAGTCGAGTCCTACTCCTTCTTATTGTGTGTGTTTTATAAATGCAGGGGGAAGGTAGAGGGTTTGATTTACCCCAATGTCACAGTTGGTAAGCTGTGGGAACCAATTTCCTGGTTCCATTTGTATTGTTAGTGGTGAAGAAACAGACTTGTGTCCAGTTTCCGGTGTCCACATTCACCCACCCCCTGCCCCCAGCCAGCAGTTCTTTTTTCTTATACAATGGTGAAACATTATCCTGGGCTGACTGTCTAGCCCCATTTACATTTATGAAGAAGATGGATTAGCATAAAATGTATACAACTATGCATAGAGTTTTCCTATTAACGCGACTAACAGGATCAAACAACATGTTAACACAGTGCTTTGCAATTAGTGCTAGGAAACTTGTGTCCCTTGTTTCTGGGCAGAGACTTTAGGGCTAGTCAAACCCTGAGGCTCAGGCAAAAACAAAGAAAAAGAACAACACCCAGAAATCTTGTGACTCCTGTCTTTGGAAGGTGGGCAAAGACTTTTCAGATCTCCTTTTGGCTGATCAGGGATTGCTTCAGAATTCTGCTGTGTCTAATGCTGTCATAGTGGACAGCACCCATTTGATGTCAGAGTGGTCCAGGCTAGGTAGGTGTATTAAGAATGGGTGTGCGTGCGTGTGTGTGTGTACTGGCAGTGTCCATAGTTTAGATGTAACAGCCATCCTAATGGATGATGCTCGATGAGGTTTCTCATCTTATGAAAGGAGTCCCTTCACAGATTCAAGTCCCTTCCAGCTCTAAAATTTTGTCAGCCTATGATTTTATATTGAGTTTCAGAGTATGCTCAGGTTTTTTTTCCGGGGAGGGGAAGGAGGGAGTAGATTTAAAGGAGGTTTAATCCTTTCACCATTTATCATCAGGAAGTTGAGCGAGATGAGGGAGATAAACACACAGGAAATGCCTATAACAACGCAAGTGAGTCTGTAACTAAATTGGAAATTATTTAGAAGGCTCAAGAGTTCCAAAGGGCAGGGTATCTGGGAGTGACTAGGGGACATTTTGTGGAAGACAGTCAAGTAGGACTTTACCTGGGGAGAACTTGATAGATGAGGATGTGAGCATTCCAAATTAATAAATATACAGTATTTGAAAAGCATATATCTATGTGCACAATATTTACATATATTCATTTATTTGTGTGGCTGTTGTCACTTATCTGCATATTTATATAGGAAGATGCAAATGGCATAGCAGTTGTAGAATTTTCTCTTTGATCCACTTTGGTTCATGACATGAATGAAACAACATGTGATGTGATGACTGCCAGAAACGCACAGACCATGTTGTGAAATATAATGAGTGGTTGAGACCTGGTTAGTTATCTTTAGGAGCTGAAATAGTACAAAGTCTTAAATCTGCTAGGGAAAATTGCAAGACTTTGCTGTGAGATGTTTCCTCTTGAGAATGCCTTTTGTCTCCACCACCTGTCCCAACGCCCAACTTCTCCGCAGGACCCCTAGGCTCTCAAACTCAACCCTGCCTGGGAGTGCTGATGTGGGAAAGGCTTTCTGGAACTGCAGAGCTCAGACACTGTTCCTCACTTGAAGTATCGTTTGTTTTAACCCTGTGGCCCTTCCTTGGCAGAGCCATGCGTTTTCCAGACACGACTTTGACCTCCAATAAGTTCTAGTAGTTATTAAGCCAATGATGACAAATTGAATGTTAATGTCATCATTTTTTAAATGTGAACCGAGTAATAATAATATTAATAAAAATAGCAAACACTTATATAATGCTGTGTTCAGAGTATCATTCTAAGATTTTGCATCTCTTACCTTATGAACTCTTTATAATAATCCTGTGAGGCATAGGGTATTACTATTATTCCTGATTTACAGATGAACAAATCAAGGCATAGAGAGGTTAAGAAGCTTGCATTTGATCCAGATCTCTGAACCGGAATTTGATTCCAGGACATCTGACTACAAAGTCTGTATTCTGAATCACTCTAGGGAAAGGAAGCCGTTTAATGTGGAATATTCCTAATTTCTATTAATTCCAATGGAGTCCTTTTCTGTCTGTAATAATGTTTTCTGTAGTCAGAGAAAGGATATTGACCTGTCATTGGGGTGGGGCCTCGTGGCACTGTCTCTTGTGCCATCCCTCCCTCGTCCTAGCCAAGGCTAAAGGGTATCATTCAGGGTCTCGGAGGGATACCACATTGAAGCTATGGTCCTAGGACCTGCCGTCTGTCCACAACTAGGCTAACCCGTTCCTAACCCTGAAGCATCAGAGGTCAAGTCTTGCCCACAGGACGTGTTTTTAATTTTAACAAATGCCACCTATAATTAACCATCACTGTTGACATCGGGTCATTTTCCCATCCAGTCTCTTGTCCGTGCATTTTCCCCTGACTTTTCCCTTACTATTGAAATTTTAATATATAAACAGTTTGACGTACTGCTTTTTTGTTTAATACATCGCAAGCCTTTTCTCACAGTATTATAAATTATTCATAAGTATAATTAACTTTTTTGACGCATGAAAGAATTACATACCCATGGCAAATATTTCAAACAGTACTGAAAGATATTTTGATGCATATCCTAGCATATATGTGAATGAATAATTTTTGTTGATATAAATAGATCCGATGATATATGCTATTTTATACCCCACTTTTCTCTCTCTCTCTCTTCCCCCGAAACATAGAGAAATATACTAATCTGGAACTAATATTTTCTTTTCATTTTCATCTAATTTCCTTTACTGAGGTTTTTCAATACAAATGTAATACATAACTTACTGTAACAATGGAACTGGTACAAAGACATATAAAATAAAAGCAAATCGTCTCCTTTGGCGCCATCTCCAAACCCATCCCCTGGAGCTACCCATGCTAACACCTGCTATCCACTTCCCACGAGGTTCCCTTGCTCATTCAAACAGATGCAAATGCATATTTACATATAGAGAGATTCATTTTTGGTTTGTTTTTACTCAAATATAATTAAAGCAAACACATTAGTCTGCAATTTGTTTTTTGGTCCACCCCCTCTTGACAATATATTTGGAACATTCCTAACAATTCAAGAGACACAGCTCGATTATATTTTTGCTTTTAATTGCTCTTTCTCTCTCTATACCTGTGTGTGTGTGCATGTGTGTATATATTTTGTCTCACAATTTTTATTTGCATTTGGCTTTGAAGGCATCTCTATCCCCATTGTTAACAAGCCTGCTGATGTCCCAGAAGGTTCACGGCTCCCAGTCCTATCCGTGGAGGTACAAAAGGCATCACTTAACAGAATGTGCTTGAGAGACCCAGTCCAACCAGAGGCCTGCTCCTGGAAGAAAAGAGAAGGAGGGTCCTTTGGTCCAACAGTTTCTGCACGTAGAAAGCCATTGAGCACTTGTCAGGTAAATAGTTACATCTGTCTTTCCTTTCTTGAGCTTTTAAACCCACAGGCTTTTAGGGAAAATGTTGTGGTTTCAAGATGGCCAATTCATAAAACTCCTTTCTTCCTGTGAGTTCTGTGTCAATCAAGAGGTCTAAACAGGAGTCAGATGAAAACATCCTCTTACTAGTAAGCCAAACTGAGCCAGCTTAGAACTAGGGCTGTGATGAGCCTGAAGCAATTTGCCCCTCCTTCCCCAGACACAGGCGTACACATAGTTGGAGCCAGCCTGTGCCAGGCTGCCCCCTCTGTGGTATGTAATTGCTGGGGAGGCATCCCAGGAGGACAGTATTCCAAGGAGAGCTCTTCTGAGACAGGGGCTCCATGTGGCCCCTCCACCTTCCCCATCTGGCCACGCAGGTGTGCCAGGCTTCCTCCTTTGGTGAGGAGAGAGAGCGGTGAAAACTGGGTAGACGTTTCTTCCCTCTTCCCTCTGAAAGGGAGGCAGTTCGACTTGAAGAGCTGAGATGGGAAGACTGGGATGGAGAGGGGTGCTCCCGCTGAAAAGCCAGTCACGCCGCAGGAGGGAGATTTATCCTTCAATCTGTTCTCCAATAAATCTATTTTCATCATTTCGTCCATCCCAGAGCAGGTGTTAACATTTTCACACTAGGATGATGGACATTTTGAGAACACCTCTCGTAGCCTTGGTGGCTGCTGTACCTCCAAAAGCATGTCCTTCCCCTCAACAGCTCTCCCATCCCCCGCCGCCCTGCCGAGGTTGCATTGGAAAGACCCAGAAGTTCTGGATGACTGATGAACACCCACATCTCACAGAAGGATCGGGACAGGGTGATGCACACCCAGAGAGAGAGCCGCCCACAGCTCCATTTGCTCGTCTGTCGAATGAGGAGGTCGATTAAATCATCTCCCTAAGGACCCTACTGTGCCAACCTTCCGTGATTCTGAAACTCCACCTCCGCCATAACTGCTGAGGACCACCTTGTCCATAAATAAGTGAGTGGAGCTGTGTAAACTTCCTGAATTTCTAACGACCAAGAGCATCTTTCAGGTACGTTGGGAGCCCAGGATTTTACTTCTAAGCTCAGTAGGCAAGATTGGGACCTACCAAGACCCGCAGCAACGACACACTCGGTATCTGTAAACCCATCTCTCTGGAAGGATAAGCTGACACAAAGTTTATTTTTTTTCTTGTGTGTATATATATATATTTTATTTTGCTCATTAAGTAAAATTTTTGTGTGTGTGTTATTTATATATTTTTTTAAATTGCTTTATTGCGGTCATAATGGTTTACAACATGTATAATTTTAGGTGTGTATCATTATTAATCAGTTTCTGTATAGACTGCATCATGCTCACCACCAGTAGTCTAATTTTTATCCGTCACCATAAGATGTGCCACTTTACCTCTTCCACCCACCCCCCACCCCCTTTCCCTCTGGTAACCACTAATCTGTTCTTTTTATCTATGTGTTTATCTGCCACATATGAGTGAAATTATGCAGTATTTATCTTTGTTTGGGTTATTTCGCTTAACATCATACCCTCCAGGTCCATCCATGTTGTTGCAAATGGGATGATTTTGTCTTCTTTCATGGCTGAGTAGTATACCATTGTATATATATTATATATGCACCACATCTTCTAAATAAACCGGTACAACCTTTTGAAAATATTCATCAAAATAAAAAATATACACATACTGTTTGATGCAGCAATTTCACTTCAGGAAATTTACCTTATAGAAAGTAATCATACAAGTATAAAGGAATGTCTGTACAAAGATGCTTTTTCTAGCATTCTTTGTAAGAGAAAAAAATTCAAAATAACTTGAATATCTATTAAAAAGATGGATTAAATAAATATGGTTCATATATAGAATGGAATAACCATGCAGCTATCAAAAACATATTAAGGAAAAATCTGAACATGCTGACGTGGAAAGTTGTCCAAGACAGAGTAATGATTGAAAATAACGAGCTGTCTACACTATGTTTGGTATGATTACATTTCTGGGGTGTATGTGGGGTATGTGGGGGTGTATGCTTAGAAAATAAACACACATACCTCAATCTCTTCACAGTGTCTATCTTGGGGAGTCTGGATTGTCTGAATTGGGGTGGGGGCTGGTGAAAAACAGAAGACTTTTATACATTTCTGTACACTGTTTTTTCTTTTTAAACAATAAATACTTACTATTTTTTTTTTATTTTTCCTTTTGCTCCCCAAAGCCCCCCAGTACATAGTTGTATATTTTTAGTTGTGGGTCCTTCTAGTTGTGGCATGTGGGACGCCGCCTCAGCATGGCCTGATGAGCGGTGCCATGTCCGCGCCCAGGATTCGAACCAGTGAAGCCCTGGGCCACCGAAGCTGGAGCACGCAAACTTAACCACTAGGCCACGGGTCCGGCCCCAATACTTACTATTTTTATGTCATATACAAAGAAAGCCCCCTCAATCCTCAGACAAGCAGTTGTACAGGGTGTGGACTGAAGAGCTAGCCTTTGTGGGCAAATCACTTAGGTCAATGAAGTTTGATGGAAAACAAAGCGTTGGAAAAGCTCTTAGGCATGGACCCACACTACTTCTCTCACAGTACAGTAGAGCCTCAGCACTCTGGTGCTTAACATCCTCAATGTCAGCTACTGACACACGATCCCAAAGTCCATGACATACTCATTTGTAAATTTGGGAAGGTACCAGTTTGAATTCATGTGTTTTGAGTGGATGGTAATGGCCAGTGGCTTCTGTATGATTGTCCAGGAGGAATTTCTAATAGCCCACACAAGCCCATTCATCGTGTCAGGTAGTTTGCCCATGGTGTGGTCTGACTGCAGGCCCGATGTCTAGCATGCAGGGCAGACCAAGCCACCTCCTCTGGCACTTTGAGGGTTAAGGACCATTTCACACTCTACTGAGACAGTGGCTTTCTTTCTTGTGACAACAACTTTGTTTATTTCACTGAGTCTCGGTACATGGAGAAATTTGAGAACAACCAAGAGCTATTTGCTTTTAGTTTTCTTGTAAAAGCGTTGCATGGGCTAAATGCATTAATTTATAAAAATTACATAGAACAAAACTTGGTAAAATAAGCACTCACATTTTAATTATTATTATTACTGCTATCATAGACTATCTAGCACTAGTGAGCTCCAAGTTGCAAAGCGACTGAATCTGAAGAGAAGACCTAGAAATTCTCTAGTCGAAACTCCCACTTTACAAATGGGTGAACTGGGATTCAGAGAGGAGACAAGACTTGCCTGAGGTCACAGAGTTCACTAGGAGCACAAATGGTATTACAATGCAGGTGGAAAATATTAATTTAGAAATTTTAGATCTTTGAAGCCAGCCAGCACATCCCAGAAATGTTTGAGATAACAAAGTGGCAGGATAACCCTGGATTCCCCCAGAGAAATCTTGGATGAGTTGTTTTCCTTTCATTGTTTCTTATTCCATCGATCCTTAAGATCCTCTTTACAGGACCCCCAGGAGCCCCCACTTATTCTGGCCCTGCTTCTTTCAAAGGTGGCTGGGCCAGAGCTGGTCTTGGGATTATGCATAGCTGGGAATGGTTGCTGACACTGGGAGAGATGGAGGTCTGCCGTGTTTATTGGAAGCTGGATCCCTTGGATGGTAGAAGGGAAATCAGGAAAGTTTTTCTAACCTTTCATCAATTCTTCCTTTTTAAGTGACATTGTTTCGTGGGAGGCATTTGTGTTTAGTTTACTAGGGCTAGCTAATAGAGTATCACAAACTAGGCAGCTTAAGCAACAGAAATGTGTTGCCTCACAGTTATGGAGGCCAGAAGTCCAAGATCAAGGTTGGCCGGTTGGTTCTTTCTAAGGGCTGAGGGAGAAAGTCTGTTCCATGTCTCCCCCAGTTTCTGGCGGTTTGCGGGCAATCTTTGGTGCTCCTTGGCTTATAGAAACATCACCTCAATCTCTGCCTTCATCTTCACATGGCATTCTCCCTGTATGTCTGTCTCCAAATTTCCCCTTTTTATAAGGACACTAGTCGTATTGGATTGGAGCCCACTCTAACGACCTCATTTTAACCTGATTACTTCCGTAAAGACCCTAACTCCAAATAAGGTCACATTCTGAGGCAATGGGGAGTAGAACTTCTACATATGTATTTGTGGGGGGGGGGGGGTACCATTCAACCCATAACAGCACTGAATAATTTAGATGAGTAGGGACTGTGTCTGTTTCATTTCCCATCGAATGCCCCAGTGTCTAGCACAAAGCATGGCACATATTGGACGCTCACAAATTTCTCGAGCTAATGAACACCCTTAGTTAACCTCACCTAATTATACTGGGGGTTTTCAGAAGGACTTTTCGAGGTGTTAATTTTCCCTCAAAGATGTTGATTACCCTGGGTGATGAGGGAGTTGGAAGACTGCACAGTCAGTAATCCCCAGACCTCAGGGTAGCCAATTTAATGTCAGCATCTTCTCACATGAGCACGTCCAGTTGCGCTATTAGCAAGTATAAAACTGACTGACATTGACTTTTGTCTGTCCTGTCCGGAGCCTGGTGGAAGGTATGCTGAGCAATGAATTTATCTGAAAGCAGTGGCAGTAGGAAGAGGAAAAACGCCTGAATAGGAGAGTTGGCAGCCCTCTGTTCCTGGCTTAGAAATCCTATCCTGCCTTTGACTTCTGATGATACAAGGAGAGGTTGACACATGAGCATCTGTGTGGCACTGGCCATGGGAACGCTGCCCAGGCAGATAGGGAAGTTCTCATAAATGTCTCTGTGACTGGGGGAAAGCCAGTTCTTAGATATCTGCGATCCATCTACAAGAATAGTAACTCCTTGCAAATTAAGCCTGGACTCAGAGGCCCCGCTGGTCAATCCTGTGTCAGTCCTTTATATTTCCCATTAGAATTGTTCATGCACATAAACAACAGATGGAAGAGATTAATGAGACACATTATATTCAAGTAGAATAAATTGATCTGCAATGTGGATGTAGTGCTTTCATTTGGCAGAGTGTAATATCGGTTCAACGGAAGACTGTAGTAGCATGCTTCAAGGCTGCCTGGGCAAAATCTTCTAGCATCAGGGTAAGAGGCAAGAAGCAAACCTATTTTAAACGCCTGTACCCTTTCCACAAAATATTGGACCATCCGAGCCATGCTGCCTGAGTTATTTCAAAAATGGATGACGGTAATAATAGCAAAAGAGCAGATGACACAGGATCTAGTCACTTGTTTATTTTTATGTGTTTTGCTCTGTTATATTTTGAAGTGGGTGAGTTGGCCCGAGAGTGTGTGCCTACACGGCCATCTGGGAAAAAAACTGGAGAACAGATTTGGGGCCCCTTGGTTCTTCTGTTTGATTGGAAGTGAACTTCCCCCTTGGACTCTAATTTGCAATGTTTAATGGAATAGAAATGGTTGGCAGCTTATTGTTGACTGCGTTAGAGAGAAAGCAGTACTTAGCGTCATAAAGGAGCTCTTTGCCCATTTCTCCGTTAGTGAATGTAAATGGATCGCTGCCTCTAAACACTTAGACATGGCACTCAGGGGCTCAGACCAAGAACAAGACTGATGCTCTGAAAGACCACATGAAACTGTTAGTTACCTGGCTGCTGTACCTTCCAGCCCCCAGATGTCAGCCCAAGGTCAGCCCCATCAGGGAATCCGGTTCAGGACTCAGGAGCAGCTGGAGAATGTGTGCCTTTCTGGCAAGATCTGGAAAGATTGGCTCTGTGCATCTTAAGGTCAGTGTCTATTCAGAGAAAGGGCAGTTATCCTTTTCTCGATGAATCTGTACCGCCAGAGCTGCCCTGCAACGCGGCTGGGGCTAAGAACTGGACAGCATTTGTCTCTCGTCTGAACTTACATCCTTGTGGAATACAAAGTGGTCACTGGCAGGCTGCCACTTTCTAGGATGACTTTCCATAAGCTGCTGGCATGCCCCACTGCTCGTGAAATTCCAGAAAGTCTGATTCCAGGCTAACCATCCCAGGCGCATCCCCATTTCTTTTCTGACCTAGTTTGTGTCTGCTGACAGCTCCCGGTCACTGCTTACTGGTGGAACAGCTGTTTATCCATGGTCCAAGTCCACATGCAGTACTTCCTATGGAATCTGCCTAACACGGCTAAGAGTGGGAGTCTTATTTCCACCACTTCGGTGCCACATTTTTATTAATAACCTTTAAGATTATAATAAGTTTAAACATTTTCATTATGAAACATTTTAAACATACGGAAAAGCATAAAGAACAACACAACAGACTATTATGGGCCTGCTCCCCAACTCTATCAAAAGCCTTTTTATTTTTTGCCATAAAATCTTACAGCTACACTTGATGTCTTCCGGGAACGCCCCCATTTCATATTTCTCCCCTTCTCCCACACTTCCTTCCTCTCTCACACCCTCCCTACCCAGAAATAACTATTATCCCAAATTTGGTTTTTTCAATCATATGCTTGTTTTTTCACGCTATTACTTCATGCATATATATCCTTAAAAATATACAGCATTGTTTTTCATGTTTTTAAACTTTATATACATGTTATATTTCAGTACTATCCTTCTATAATTTGCTTTTTTATCTAACATCTTGTTTTTGGAGATTTCTCCATGTTGTTTCGTTTTTGACTACACTGCTGTATAGTATTTCATTTTATGTATATAAATTATTTATCCACTCTCCATTCGATTGATATTTATACTGTTTTCTTTTTTTCCCTTGCTTTTTATAAAACACTGCAATACGTATCTAGTACCCATTTCTTAGTGTGCAAATGAAAGATTTCTTTCCAGCATATATACCTGGAAGTAACATTACTGGGTGTAGTAATACTGACAAATGTACACACCCACCAGTGTGTATGTGAGGTCCCATTTCTCTGCTTTCTCACCAACCCTTGACGTTATCATGTTAACATTTTTTTTTTTTTTTTTTTTAAGATTTTATTTTTCTCCTTTTTCTCCCCAAAGCCCCCCGGTACATAGTTGTATATTTCGTTGTGGGTCCTTCTAGTTGTGGCATGTGGGACGCTGCCTCAGCGTGGTCTGATGAGCAGTGCCATGTCCGCGCCCAGGATTCGAACCAACGAAACACTGGGCCGCCTGCAGCGGAGCGTGCGAACTTAACCACTCGGCCACCGGGCCAGCCCCCATGTTAACATTTTTTAAGACAAGTTTTTTTAGAGCAGTTTTAGTTTTGCAAGAAAATTGAGAGATTTCCTATATACCCCCTGCTTCCACACATGCATAGTCTCCCCATTGTCAACATCACTCACCAAAAGGTGCACTTTTTACCAAGAATGAACTTACATGGATACCACATAATTGTCCAAAGTCCACAGTTTACCTTAGGGTTCACTCCTGGTGTTGTACCTTCTATGAGTTTGAACAAATGTATAATGAAAAATATTCATCATTGTAATATCATACAGAGCATTTTCATTGCCCTGAGAATCCTCTGTGCTCTGCCATTCATCCCTCCCCATCCCTCACCCCTGGCCACCTCTGATCTTTCTATCCTCTCTGTCGTTTTGCCTTTTCCAGAATGTCATACACTTGGAATCATACAATAGGTAGGCTTTCAGATTGGTTTCTTTCACTCGTGCCTTTAAGATTCCTTCATGTATTTCCAGGACTCAGTAGCTCATTTCTTTTACATTATCATTTCTCACCCATCTGAGAGTATCTTACTGTTGTTTAATTTACATTTCCTTAATTATCAGTGCTGTTGAGTACGCTTCCCATGTGCTCACTTTCAGTTTTCTTCTTCTGTGGTTTGTTTCCTTCCATACTTGGCCTCTTTTTCCACAAATATGTTTGTCTTTTTCTTTTTGACTTGTAGAAATCGTTTATAAATTTTGGACACTAAGCTTTGCTAGTTTTAAGGGTTGCAAATATCTTTTCCCAGACTGTGCCTTGTCTTATAACTTTGTTTATCTGTCTTTTGGAAAACAAAAAGATTTATGTTTTAAGGTCATAAAATGTATTTTAATCGTCTATCCTCTTTTTTTTGATCTTTTTAAGGAAATCTTCCTACTCCTCAGCAGAGGTCATAAATATATTATTCTATATTGTATTCATTAAGTTTTACAACCTTAATTTAGGTTTTTAATTGACCTGGAATTGATTTTTGTGTGTGGTATGCTATAGAGATCTAATTTTATTGTATTTTTCATAAAGATCACCTGTTGCCCCAGAACATTTTTTGCATAATACTGCTCTCCCTATTGTTCCAGTTCCACTTCTTGGGGCAAGGGTGGGGGCAGTGTTCATGGAGCCCAGGTGAGACCTGGAGCTGGGGAAGAGGGGCGCCTCGCAAGAATTACAGTCACAGACAGATGAAGCCCTTGACCCAAGGGGGCCAAAGCTGGAGGGAGTGGAGGAATCAATATCTCAACCTCTCTCCCCTCCTGCCTTCCATTATTCTGCTGTTACTTTCCATTGGTCAAACCCAGAGGGCAAGGGCGACCTGGTGATGCAGTCTCTAGGGCCTGGCGTCCCCAGGACTCAGAGGAGGGCAGTGAAGGGCAAAGGAGGCATCTGTGTGGGGTACAGATGGAAGCCTGCCAGCACGCTTCTCCACGGTGCATACCGTCATTTTATCAGTCTTCTCTCAGAGACGTAGCGCTCAGTTTCACTATGGTTTTACAACCTATATATGTATCCCAATTTAGTATGTTTTGAAAGTACATTTTCCAAAGCTGGGGAGCCAGTCCAAACCAAGCTGTGCAAAGAAAGGGTGATATTTCTGCTGCCAGAGAAGACACGTGAAGAGTCTTCAAGTCACGCTGTGGCTTCAGATTTCTTGAGACTTTTTAAGACCCCCCCTTCTGGAGAAAGTAATTCTTGGCAACCTGCACATAATGAAGAGCAGGAGATTTAAAAGCTGGTTGGAAGTATTGAGAGAATGATGAGGTTGGTTAGCATTTATGATCACTGTAGAGCGACATAGGTGGACCATTTGTTGGAGAAACCCCTGACGTCAGTCTTTTTAGATCTTTCCTCTTGGGCCATCAGATGCCCTGGAGAAAGCTTTTACAATTCCTTGTCTTCACCAAGTTGGGGAGGAGGGCATGGATCTCAGCGTTCAGCATTCAATTTCATGTGACAATTTCCCTCTTTGGGGCAGGATAGTATTTGAACCCATTTGGGCTGCTCTAACAAAAATGCCATAAACTAGGTGGCTTATAAACAGCAAATATTTGTTTCTCACAGTTCTGGAGCCTGGGAAGTCCAAGATCAATGGCGCCAGAAGATTGGGTGTATGGTGAGCACCTGCTTGCTTATTGAGGGTCGTTTTCTCATTGTATCCTCACATAGTGGAGGGCCAGGGGAGCTTTCCAGGGTCTCTTTATAAGGACACTAATCCCACTCATGAGGGCTCCATCCTCACGACCTAATCACCTCCAAAAGGCCCCACTCCCTAATACCAACACCTTGGGGGTTAGGTTTCAACATGTGAATTTGCGGGGAGGGCACAAACATTCAGATCATAGGAGATACCTATACCTTCAACTGTGTCTTGGTGGCCCCAGAGTCCAGAAGACTTTCCAGTCATCTGCCAGGGTGGTTACATGCAGTGTGGAGTACAGGAAGGACTTTAAGGATTAACTATTTCCCAAACTGCTTTCACCAAATACTCCTTAATTTAGTACACCCTTTCTTCTCAATTCCAGACTCATGCGTCACTGCCTGTGGCTGAGCCCGTGAGGTTACCGCCTTGAAAACCATGTTTGTTCACAGCTCTACCCACCACGGCTAAGGATTTGCCCCGGGCAGGTATGCGGGTCAGTTACCTTTCATCCGTCTGCGGTCAGCTTCCATGTCTTATTGCTGCTGTCTCCTCCTCTGTCCTCTGTGCTTGTGTATTTCTGTCCTTTTAAGTAATCCCTTTACTGTACCGTTAGTGGAGTCTCTGGAGAGAGAGAGAAATTAGATTCATGTGTTCAAACATCCTAACCCAGAATCCTGTCTTCCATTTTCTGTAAATTTATTCGCTTTGAGAGGTGAATGCTTTGTTAATTTATTTTCAGTCTTTCTTGTTTTTTAATAGACGCATTCAAAGCTATCAATTTCCCTCTAAATATTCTTCCCACAGATTTTGATATTTAGTACTTTCTGTTGTTGCTGGGTTATAAGTATTTTGTCGTTTCCACTCTGATTTCTATGAAGTTCATGAGTTACTTAAGAATGTATTTTTAAATTTCCAAACATATTGTAAAACGATCTTTTTATTGCTGATTTCTAAGCAGTATGTGGTCAGAGAAGATGGCTTTTATGATATGGATTCTTCGAAATGTGGTGAGATTTCTTCTGTCTCCTATGGTCAAGGTCAATTGTTGTGTATGTTCCATGTGTGTTTGAAAAGAATGTAGAGTGTGCATTTGTTGGGTGAAAGAGTCTATGTATATCTATGAGATCTGACTTGTTGATTTCATTATTCCAATAAAAGGGCATCTTCTGTGTTCTTCTAATTTTTATTGGCACAATCAGTTTCTCTCCAATGATTATTCTGGTTTTTGCTTTATATATTTGAGACTACGTAGTAAGATATATGCATATTCATAATTGGTTCATTTTTTTTCCATTAAATTTTATCTAATGTCATTCTTTGCCCCTATTAATGTTTTTGCCTTACCTCTTATTTTGTCTGATTATGCTTTATTTCCCAGCTTTCTTTTGCTTTTTACTAAATACTTTATAATATTTATTTTCCATCCAATTATTTTCAACTTTTCTCCCTCTCTATTTCTCTCCATGCATGCATATGTTTTAGGTGTGTCTCATGTAAGAAGTGGAGAGCTGCATTTTATTTCTCCATGAGGAAGATTGTCCCTGAGCTAACATCTGTGCCAATCATCCTCTATTTTGTCTGTGGGATGCTGCCATAGCATGGCTTGATGAGTGGTGTGCAGGTCCATGCTGGGCATCCGAACTTGCGAACCCCGGGCTGCCGAAGCAGAGCACGCAAACTCAACCACTACACCACTGGGCTGGCCCCTGCATTTTTTTTAAATTTAAATTTCATTTAATTTGGAACTATGTAATCCCTCATATATTACCAAATGATAGATATACTAAAGGGTGAACTAAACATTTTCACTCTCATCTCCTTTTCCCATCTTCCCGGTCTCTCTTTTCAGAGGTGGCCAGTAGCATTAGTTTCTTGTTGGAGATAATCATTGTAAATATAAGTACATATGTTCTGAATACTTAGGTTTTCTTATAGTGGCATTATATGGACTGTTCTGTACCTTGTTTTTTCACCTTTGAGGGATTTCGCCTTAACTGTACATAAAGAACTTCTTCATTCTTTTGAGTGACTGCAAGTTAGTTCGTTTTATGAATGTATCCTAATCTAGCTAACCTATCTCCCATCAGTGGACTTTTAGGTAGTTTCCAACCTTCTACTTTTACAAACAATGTTGCAATGAATCATCTTGTACAAATATTATCTAAACATGTGCAAGTACATCTATAAGAGAAATTTCGAGAAGTGGAACTGCTGGGACAAAGGGTGTATGCTTTTGTAATTCTGATCGATGCACATGTTGCTCACTTGCCCTTCTTCAAGTTGTCCAGTTTACACTCCCACTGGCAAAGAATTTTCTCATTCATTTTAAATCCCACCCACTGGTTTTCCCACTTCCTCACCTTATCAGATGAGAACCAGTCAAGAAAGAGGCATCTCTCAGGGTTCTAAACAGAGGGAATCTTAAACAGGGAACTGATGACCCAGGTGACGGGAGAGCTCGAGAAGCCAAACATGGGATGGCGACAACAGCAGCAATAGCAGAAGCTGCTACTGCTCGAGGGCTGCAGAGCCAAAGCTGCGGTGTTGCTGGATCCCAGATGCCAGGGCCATCCTGAGGAAGCTGGAACTGCAGCAGGCCTGCCCGGCACGAGCTAGGAGGAGGGAAGGAGAGGCCGCCAGGAGGGAGATGGAGAAGTAGCTGCTGATAGACATGTCCCTTGAGGCAGAGAGTGAAGGGGAGAAATACTCTGGTTTCTCTCTTTCATCTGCCTTCCTGTTTTTCTGCCAATGCCTCTTGTTTCTGAAAAGAACCTGAATTCAACAAGAGTTTGGTAAATACATTTTCCTATGAACATAGACAAGAGGTGGGGAACGGATCTGAGAGCAAAACAAGCAAATGAATGGCATTGTCCAATCTTTTTGCTGTTCAACTCCATTCTTACCCCTCTACCCCCATTTAACTGCCATGCAGCAATAACTCCGGGCTTCTGCCTGACAGCATGCAACTATCCTTTGTACCAGCTCAGATTCTTGAGCTCTTTCCCCTGAATGGGGACGTATCAAGTCCCTCACACTTATCTGCTTCTCAATAGTCTAGGATCTCCCATTCAGGTCTGGATGTCATTCTTCTGATGGTAAACTTAAGTACCATCAACATCCCTCATAGAAAACCACTAGAGAATTGGAAAGAAAAAGAAAAAGAAATAATTGATTAATGCATGTCTACAGAAGCAAGTGAATCTTCATGTTTGCAACTGGCCATAAGGCTGTAGCTGATATTTATCACTTTCTGCTTCCACCACTTATTCCGTATTCTCTCTGTCCTCTGCCAGCATTTGGCTGTTTGGGAATCTTTACCTGGAGGAGCAACTCAAATCTTTAGTCTCAAAGGGTCTGATTTCTTAGCAGTCCTGCTGTTATGGGTGCAGCGGCTTCTGCTGACTTTTACTATTGGTCATGAAATACTAAGAGGCACTGGGGAAAATCCAGTCAGTTCCAGACATAGACTTCCCTGCCCCACTGAGTATTAGAAACTCAGGTTCTTCTGGGTAATTGAGATTATTTCCCTCAGCCAAAATGACAACCCCTTTTTCTGCCCACTGGTTCAGTGAAGACGGAGCCTGATGGTTGCCTCTACTTCCAGTTTTGTGAAATCATTGTTGTGTCCCTGGTGGACACATTTCTCTCTTGGGAATCAATACCCATTGGGCAGAGCCCATAGTGGCAGGACTGGAAGCATTCTGTGTATGGGCCATAAGTGTAGTGAGAGGAGTCACTCTTCTGTGACTTTGCTCAGGCCCCCATGTCTTCTGACCATGGAGAAACTGCAGGTGTATTGGTTCCTGATTCAAAGTAGGTACTGCATCCTGTTAGGACAGCATGCCAACTGTGCAGGGTGTGGTCTCCCAGCGGGAGCACAGTTAAGCTGCTGGCGGGCCATCCTGCCAGATGCCTCTTGGTGATGGGGGTACTTGGTAAAATTAGAAGGGCAGAAAAGGGCTGGGAATGGATTTGAGAGCAAAATAGGCAAATGACTGGCAAGCTCACCAATTCGGCATGTCATCCAATGGTTTGGTCTTTGCCACTCTGGTAGATGAAGAATGACAGCTCAGTGTGTTTTTATTTTTCATTTCTGTTGAATTTTTTTTGTGTATCTAAGGGCCACTTGGATTTCCTTTTTTGTGAACTATTGGTATATTTTGCTTGGGTTTTTTTGAATGTTGGTACCTCCTTAGTTTTAGTGAAGTTAGCCTGTTTTTGATATGAATTGTAAATACTTTTTTTTCCAGATTTGAAGTGCCACTTTGTCATATATTAAATTTTAAAACAAATTTAGATCTATTTTTGGACGTTTAGAGCTGTTATCTTTTATTTCTGTGGTTTTACGTTTTAATATTTAGTAGGGCTAATCTTCCTCCATTGTTCTTCATTCTCAAATATTCCCGGATGACGTGGCTTTAAACTTTTTTCATATTAACTTCGTGATTAACTTGTCTAAACCCTCCCCCCCCCCCCCCCCCCGCCTCCAATAAGTCCTGTTGTTATTTGTGCTGGGATTACATTCTCAAGCACTGGGTCCTGCATGATATGGCCCATGGCTGCTCCTCAACCTCATCTCCTGCCAC
Organism: Equus caballus; assembly: GCF_041296265.1. Lineage (NCBI taxonomy): Eukaryota > Metazoa > Chordata > Mammalia > Perissodactyla > Equidae > Equus > Equus caballus. The sequence continues at coordinate 32,470,048 of NC_091710.1, read as the reverse complement.
TGTCCCCTGTGTTTTCTCTGCCTCCCCAACTCTGGTCCCCTTGCTGCTGCTCAGGGATGCCAACACCCCCCACTTGCTGTTTTCTCTTCATCTCTGTTCAGCAAGTTTGAGAGGCCACATTCCCATCTGCAGTTAGGTAGCTGGGAGTTCCCTCCTGCCCTGGGACATTGGGGTGTAGCAGGGCCCAAGTCCCAGTGGGCAGTTGATTCAGTTCCTGGTCTTGGCACTGAGTCTTATCCTCTCTGTACACCAGAGCCCCCATTTGCCATAAAGCTGCAGCCCCAGGCAGTGGGCAGCCGCCATGTTTTCAGCTGCGCCATCTGGGTGGCATCTAGCAGTAAGCCTGTCTCCACCTCCACCTCCAGCGGGAACACATTTAGCACCTGTTATTTGAAGCAGCTGACCTCTTAGCCAGCACTGCCCAATTCAGATCCGAGAACCCAGCAGGATCACAGATCCAGTTCTGCCCATTGCTTTCCTTTCCATCTGCTTCTAGTCCTTGGAGAAGTTTAGCTTCTTTCTGAGCCGGGCTGTGTTTTACTGGGTTTCTCTTTTGATATTTTATCTCTCATTGTTATGCATTCAGAGCAGAGGCGGGTGTGATGAACCATGAACTGTCGGCACCATCTTGACCAGACCACACACTTAGATTGGCAGGTGCTCATTTAAAACGCTCAAAGTCAATTTCACACAGGCTGCTGCTAAAATAATATAGCAACCAGCCTGCACTTGTGTGGTGGCTTTTGGGTGCAAAAGCTGGAGCTTAGAACAATTCCTTCTAGCAGCAGCTGGCCTAGAGGAAATGCGGGCGGATGGGACTGCAGATTCATGGTCTCCAACCCCAGCAGGGCCTTCTGCAGCGCTGCATGTGAGCCTGGCTGGCTTGCTCTCTTATTTGCTTCTGCACTTGATCTGGCCCCTTCGCCACAGTGAGTGTGAATAACAGTACTGTCACTGCTGTCATCATCATGAGCGAGGTCATCAGATTAAACTCCTGCAACAACTCTCACTCTTAAACTGGACTCAGTCTTGCTTCTCAGTTTTTGTCTCAAAGGATTCGCTGCCCTTCTTTTTTGTCTAAGGCTTATTCCTCGAACTGCCCTAATGCTCACCCCTGGTCACCACCTCAGGTTTCCCACGTCATCTGTTTCCACTTCATCTCTATATGAAAACTATGAAATCTGTATTTTACGCCTGGCTCTTTTATGTCTGCGTATTACCATGGTTAAGTGTCTCTCCTCTCTCAAACAGTAAATAAATACAAAATCTCCCTCGTCCTAGCACCTTTTCTAGCTCCTGCTACCTTAGCCCTCCCTTACGGAAGGACTCCACAGAGCAGTCTTTGCTCACTGCCCTGCTCCTCCCCGCCCTCTTCCTCTTCAACCACTGCAATTAATTGACAGATCCAATGGTGCCTGTTCCGGTTTTATTGCTTGACTTTTCTACAACATTTGTTACTTCCACCCTTTTGAAACCCCACACTTCTTTGGCTTCCATGGCCCTGTCTCCTCTTGTCCTCAGGACCGGTCGTAGAGAGTTCCATTTTGCCTCCTTTGTGACTGGCATGCCTTTACCTTCCCCGGCTTTTAACCTTGATCTGTCTGCATCTTGCAGACTCCCCCTGGCTTTCTCAGATGTGCAACAAACCTTCCTTTGCACTTGCCTGCAGATGATGCCTGTACTGGAGTGAATGATACTGCTCCAAATTCGTGCCCACCCGGAACCTCCAAATGTGACCTTACTTGGAAGCAGGGTCTTTGCAGGTGGAATTAGTTAAGATGACGTCATATTGGATTGGGGTGAGAGAATAAATTTTTGTTGTTTAAAGTCGCCCGGTTTGTGGTACTTTGTTACAGCAGTTGTAGGAGACTAATACATTGGTTCTCTCCATACTTTGAGTAGAGTTCACCAAGGCCAGGGTGCTGTAACCACGCAGGGCAACTCAGTGTTCCCTTATAGCCTCTTCACCTACTTTGCTCAGCTTCAGCTCTCTCTTAACATTCCCGGTTTTAGACCAAAGATCTTTTATTTGACCCAGATAGTAGCTGTGGTACAGAAGAAAAAGACAGGCTTTGAATCTTGACTTGCCGCTTAACTGCTGTGTATCCCCAGGAAAGAGAAACTCCTTTCGTTGGCTCAGTTTCTCCATCTGTTCAGTAGGACATGTTAATTTCTGCCTTCCTGGGTTTTGAGATTCAATGAACTGATGGGAAAAGTTTTTAGCATATATTCAAGTCCATAAATGTTCCTTTCTTTGGAAGGCAGAAACAAACCAGCAGTGGTTGGAGTTCTGCTTTTCCTTCATCATTCATTAACTTGACATCATCAGCCACAAGCTTCAGTTGGCTCTTGTCACTCACACAACTCTAGAAAAACCCTTTATGAATCTGACACCTTAATGTGAGTCTTCTCCTTAGGCTAAAACTCCAAGGCATCTTTCAGGTCCATGACCTTGAGGTTTATTCTAGGTCAAGTGCCCTGTCATCTCTATTCTCTCCTCTCCATCTCTCAACAATTATTACATTTTCTTAATAATTCTGAGGTTGTCAGAGAGCTTCCTTCTTGTGTAGCAACACTGTTTTCTTCAGATACTTGCTGGTCCCCTTCCAACTTCTCACACCTGGTGATTTACCATCCTCAAAGCTTCCTAGGTAAGCTCTTTCTTCTCTCAGAGTTGAATGACAGCAGCCACAACAAAGACAATGACGACCGCACTTCTGTTGCACAAGCCATCTGCCAGCACTGTTCTATGAGTTTCACACATATCAACTCATTTAATTGTTAATCTTTTGTGCTTTCTTTATTATCATCTCTCATGTTAAACATTTTTTAATGTATGATTTTAGTTCCTTTGCTGCTTTCGTAGGCATTTTTTCTAGATTTATTTTCTCAGTGGATTCTCTAGGGATTACAACAGACATCTTATCTCAGTAAAATCTACTTCAGGTTAAAACTGACAATTTTGGTAAAATTAGAGCAACTATGCTCTATTTTCTCCCTTCTCCCCATGCTACTACGGTCATATAGTGTACATTTTATATATATTATAAACCCAGCAATACAGTGTTATAATTTTTTCTCCATACCATCTTACGCTTTTATAAAACACTTAAGACAAAAAATACATTGGTCCTTTCTTTATATTTACCTACATATTTACTATTTTGGGTGCTCATTCCTTCCTGTGAATTAAGGTTACTGATTTGAGTCATTTTATTTTAGTCTGGAGGACAGCTAGCAAAAAAATTCTTTCTGTTTTTATTTTTCTGGGAACATCTTTACTTTTCTTTCATTCTTTTGAAGGATAGTCTTGCTGGATATAAAATTCTTCATTGAGAGTTTTTCCTTTTGGCACTTTAAATATGTCGTCCCACTAACTTCTGGTGTCCATTGTTTGTGATGAGAAGTCAGCCATTAATCATGTTGTTCTCTTGTGAATGATGAATCATTTATTTTTGCTTCTTTCAAGATTTTCTCTTTTTCTTTGGTTTTGACTATGATGTGTGTGAGTGTGTATCTTTTTATGATCATTCTACTTGGGTTCATTGAGCTCTTTGGGTCTGTAGATTGTTTTTTAAATCAAATTTGGAAAGTTTTCATTATTTTCTTAAGTATTTTTTCTGCCTCTTTCTTCTTCTGGAACTCCCATTACACGTATGTTGGTTTGCTTGACATTTTCCCTCAGCTCTCCAAGACTGTTTCTTTTTCTTTCTTTTTTTTTCTTCCTGCTTTATCTCCCCCAAATTCCTCCCAGTACGTAGTAGTATATCTTAGTTGCAAGTCCTTCTAGTTGTGGCATATGGGATGCCGCCTCAATGTGGCCTGACGAGCGGTGCCATGTCCACGCCCAGGATCTGAACCAGAGAAGCCCTGGGCCACCACAGCAGAGCGCGTGAACTTAACCACTCTGCCACGGGGCTGGCCCCTGTTTATTTTTCTTCCATCGTTTTTTTCTCTCTGTTCTTCAGATTAGAAAATTCCTACTGATCTATACTCGGTTAACTGATTCTTTTTTCTGTAAACTCAAATCTGCTTTTGAGTCCTACCCTTATTTTACATGTGGAGAAACTGAGTATAAAAGATGTTAGGTAATCACCTAAGGCAAACCGTTATTTAAAAGACACAATAGAAAATATTTTAGGCTTGCAGTTCACATGGTCTGTCACAACTATTCAACTCTGCCAGCTTAGCTCACAAGCTACATAGACAATATGTAAACAAATGGTTGCAACTGTGTTTCAATCAAACCTTTATTTATAAAAACAGGTTACTGGACTGCAGGCTGTAGTTTGCTGACCTCTGGCCTAAGTTTTGCAAATAACAACTAGCATTCCTGGGATTCAGATCTATGTGTTCTTTCTTCAAAGTCTGTGGTTCTTTCCAATATCTCACAATGCCTCCTAGTCTGTTTAGTGATGAAATCATCCTGGGTGAACCACAAATACCAGATAGGGCACCAGACTTATTTTTGCATGACTTCCTTCATTCTAGTATTTAGAATGCCTGTTGTAATAAGAGACTCTTTTTCTCTTCTTTCTCTCACTCTTCCTTCCTTTTGTTTCTTCTTCCCTTCCTCCTTATCTCTGTCTTTCTTTTTTTTTTTCTATTAGTCACCTTTGTAGATTGACTGTACTGCCTTTTTTCTAATTCAGCTTTCTTCTCTACTGAAATGTTTCATTTTTGCCTATAGGAATTCCTGATGACACACTGTGTTCAATACTCACTTAGAAAAATGATAATTAGAAAAGAAAATAAGGGTGCAAATGGTGTTGCTGGCAGGACTATCACCCATAAGCTATAAATAGAGTAGAAATAATATGTTTTCCTTTGGTGATCTTTGATTTATTTTTTCATTTCCTCAAGAATAATCTCCTGGAGGCCAAGAAGCAGGGAAGCATGCACATTTCAATTTCTTCTTTATTTTCCATGGATGATTTCTTTCTTGAGCTATTTCTTCTCTCAGTCTGGCTTTGTCATCCACAACTTGAAATGTACTGCTCCTGTCAATCTTTGGTTGTAAGAATTGCTCCCCTGGACTTCTAGGGAAAAATTCCCACCCCTGGTATCGGAGGCCTGGTACTAGTCCCAAGAAGTGAACTGGATCCTAGAGTCATGCCTATCACAGCCCTTCAGTGGCCATGTAACTTGGGTACATCCGATAGATTGTTTTTGACAGAAAGCAACAGAATACTCAACTAAAAGTGGCTTAAATAATACGATTTTAAATTCATGCATAAAAAGAGTTTTCTGAATAGGGCATTCCAAGCTTTTATCATTCAACAGCATCACCAAAGACCTGGAATTTCTCCATCATTCTCCTCTACCCTCCTCCCTGTATTGGCTGCATCCTTAGAATTGTCTCTTCACTGTTAAAAGATGGTGGCCATAGTTGCAGGCATCATCTATAGACACAACAACGTTTGACTGAAGAGGAGACCTCTCTAGATGGGGTAAGATGCTCAAGCTCTAACTGAAGAGGAGGATGTGAAGGTATCTGACATTTCAGTTCTCTAAAATGGGGTTGGTATCCACCAGAACAGAGGAAGGGGTTGCGAAGCCTAGGCTGATGACACCATCAGTTTGGTAGGCTCATATTTATCCCAGTTAGTTCTGCTCCAGGGATGTTGTCACCAATGGGTTTGGGAGACAGCCTTTACCTGTTGACCACACTCAGCACATTTCTGGCTGAGCATGAGGTAGAGGAGAGATAACATCTCCATTGTTCTTGTTGTGACCCCCCAGCAGTCCCTGGTGAGCTGTCTTTCATTTTAGTGTTCACTTGGAGCTCCATGAAGGATTGGCAATATGTTCCTCCATTGGAAGAGGATTTCCTTCTGTTTTACCCAATGGTAACAGCTTAAAATAAAGTAAGCCCTGTGGTCATACTTTCAGTATTTGTTTATTCATTCAATCATGTACTCAGTGTCCACTATGTGCCAGGCACTGTGTCAGCCACTGGGGTGACAAGATGAGTCAGACAAATGCCTATTCTCTGGGGTTTGGGTGTGTTCGATTTTCTTTCTGGCCCCATCACTTTGTAACTCTAAAACTTTCTTCTTCTATGCTCTGGATGAAGTCTGATTGTCCTCAGATGGTGCCCCAGGAAGTTGCCATTAGTCAACTAGAACTAGCTCATAAGATGAAAAATGTTTGCTATCCTTGTCCAGTCTCTTTATGTTTCACCTGGAGGATCTGAGGCTCTTGCTGAAGAAGTCTAGTCTCTTCTGAATCTTCATTAGTATCTAAGATGGGGATCGGAAATGACCACAGTACTCTGCATTAGTTGGATTCCTACTAGAAGGTTGGGTGAGACAAACATTACGTGTCCTCCCATCATTTGGCTTGCAAAACAGCAATGTACACTACAGCAGGTGAGAGAGACCCTGAAACAGCCTGCAGTCTGAAGTCACATCCAGAATAGCAATGCCAAACTATTTGACAGTAAAAAGGCTGCTAATGCTTTCTGCCTTGTACAGCAGCCCAATTCTGGAATCTGATGACCTTTCCCTGGACAGGGAACTAAGCTGAGTTTGGACTTAGGAGAGAAGAGCAGATGGCACTGGTGAGAAAGAAACCCCTTCTCTCTGCTTTTTCTGGGAAGAAGAGCACTTTCTCTTATCCTAGTTCTCAGAAGAGAACATAATATGATGCCATGAAGATCTCTTTTCCATCTTGGAACAGAAACTTGTGGCCATTGAAGAATCTGCTTTGGTTTGCTTTGCTTCAGGCAACAGGGAAAATTAATGAAGCAGCTTGAACTCATAGGTTGCTGAATGTCAAAGGATGTGTAATAAACAATCAGAAATGATGTTCCACCAAGCATGAGTAATGCAGGAAACATGTACACAGATTTCATTAGAAAAATAAATTTGTTACTTAGGTTTGGATTTGGGTCATCTATTCGATTTTTCTTGAATTTAAAGTCACTTTCCTAGTGGAATACGTATTTTGAACTTGTTTGGGGAGAGGAGGGCACTTTATTTGCTTATATTTTGGTGTTCTCTGCCTAAGCGTGAGACTGATAAAGTCAACTCTAAAATGCTCTTCGGTTCAGATGTCTTTATCTCACCCACATGGGATGACTTTTTCATGAGATATAACCGAGATAAAATTTAAATTAATTATCTAATGCCCGCCGTCAGAGACTGGAAGTTCTGATCTGAGGCCTGTGATCTGTGAAGGAAGCTGAGTCAAATGACCTGTACCAGCTGATAAGACGAAGCCAGGCAACTGACGAAGGTAAAGACTTGATTTCCCACAGCTGATTCTCACTGAGATTCATGTCTAGAGATATTTATCATGGTCCTATTTGTAATTCAAAATCATCCGGAAGTGACCTAAGTGTGCATTGATTGGAGACAGGTCGATGAATTATGGTTTAACTCTACAACAGAAAATTATGCAGCTATTAAAAATATTATTATAGGAGGATATCTACTGACATGGGAAAATATTTATGCTATGATATTAAGTGGAAAAACATTAAGTGAACTATAATGATATGCCTTCAATTTTTTGACATAAACATAACCATATTCACATATATGTAAATGTGCATATTTACATAGTCATTTATTCAACAAGCGTGGACTGAGTTCCTTTTGTGTGTCAGATACTGTGCTAGGGGCTGAGGACATAGAGCCAAACAAGGTTAGTTTAATCCCTGCCTCCGTGGAGTTTATAGTCTAGTATGTAGAGGAAAAAGTGTGGCAGTAAATACATCAAATATACATCGTTTTTTCCGGTGGGTCAGTAATTTACATTTTCTTCTTTATGCATTCCTGTATCTTCTAGATTTCCTACTAGCAGTAAATACCTTTTATAGAGAGAAAAGGACAAGCGTTATTTTTAAAATGAGCAGAGCTGAACACCTGCCCCCCGGCATGAGACTGTCCGTGAAGCTGGAGGGTCAGTTTGACAAACTGCAAAAGCTTTGATCTGGGGACCAGGAGACTGTCACTAACCGGCTATGTGGCTGAGGACAAGAGACTTTCCCCTCCTGGTCTCAGTTTCTTTTCCTGAACTGTGGTAATTTGGCCCAGGAAATGTCTAAGGTCTTTCCAGCTCTAATGCTCAAGGCGTGGAACAGTATTTGCAGACACTTTCGATGGGAGAAGAATTCCCACAGAAGCAAATCTACGGGTCCATATATCACCTGCTCTTACAATTGTCCTAACTCACAATTTAATTGTGGCTTCTTCCCCCCGGCTCCGACAAATGTTATGTTTAATTGATGTGCAAATCATTTTTTGAAGATTCTAGACTATTCCTCCTCCATCCTTTGCATTTTTCATACCTGGGAGAAACTAGGGAGAAAATGATATCATAATCTTCTCCTCATCAGCTTCTCTGTGTGGCCTAAAGGAAACAATTTTCCATCAGTTGTTGACTATTCTGCCTAGTCCCATGGTAGATGCAACAGAGGATACAAAATGAGAGTCAGGCATGATACCAACTCAAGAGGCTGGAAACCTCGATGGAGAGAGGCAATGAAAACTTACGAAGCAATCTGAGAATGGCACAGCAGCGTAACCCAGGTTGGCTCATGCTGTTCCATCAGGATAGGTTATAGGTATTCACAACAGGGAGACAATGGTGTGGGCGAGACCAATCAGGAGAAGACTTCTGGAGTCGGCAAGGTGTGATCTAAGCCTTAGAGGACGGGCACGATTTAAATAGGTGCAAGGAGAGGGGAGAACACTTCTAGGAGGACGACCACGATGAACTGGGAGGAAAAGGCCATTGATGGTAGGGTTGTGAGATCTAGCAAATAAAAATACAAGATGCCAGCTAAATTTGAATTTCCAACTAACGATGAATAATTTTTTCGTATTGGCATGTCCCATATTGGGCACACATAAAATTTATCATGTAGTTATACTAAAAATTATTCATTGTTTATCTGGAATCCAAATGTACCAGGGTGTCCTATATTTTATCTGCAATTCTGGTTGGTGTTTGCTCATGTGAGGATGTATCAACATTGAAAAAACTCACCTGTTTCAAGCAGATGATTCAAATTCCTATCTTACCATCTTGGCCGTTTAGAGGCCTCTACCAGCTCTGGCACTGAGTCTCTTTTGGGTTACCTTGAGTGGGTATTTCATAGACTGTACTTTATTGTACCTTTATAAAATGAAGCTTTTGTGTTGATGCCTGTGTATTCTAGGATATTTCAGCATGAGAAAATTTGATATTAGATAACAGAATAAGACTACTCTTGTCAACCCTCATATAGGAAAAGCTGACCCCTGTCTTTTTAATTTCCAGGCCATGGGATTCACTGCTACTTGCTAATATTTTGTCTCTTTTCCCTTTGTCTGGGCACAGCTAGAGTCCTTCATGTCACTTGTCTTCTCAGAACTATCTTTGCATCTCACAGGTATGACATGATTTTCTTTTCTTCTCATCATTGTCCTGCCCTTCTCAAATTCCTCCCAAATGCAATGGACCTTATCCACTCCTCTTGAATGGTTGCTGGAGGGGAATAAAAAATAATAAATCCCCAATTCTGTCTCCCCTGCCCCTGCAAAAAATGCCATCACCGCAAAACTCAGAACAAGGGCAGACATCCATCTGCTCCTTCCTAACAGGATGGAAGCAGCCAGATTTTCACTTGTGGAGATCACCCATTTTCCAGATGGGAGAGTCATTTTCCCTTACCACATAAAACTGCAGGTAAAGACTATGTCTTTTCCTTGTTCCCTGTAGCACCTGTGTTTTTACTCAATATTGGTGAAGGATTTAGAAATGTGTTTCCTCTTGTCCATTAAGTGCTCATTTATATGAAGTGAATTCCCTTTGTTCAAGATTGGGCCTTCAGAAGAGGTAATTTGCTTCTATTTAGTTGCTCACCCGTTTAGACTCTTGAGCTTTGGGACCACCAAAGCCACTGAGGTGGCCAAAAGAAGACTTGCACTTGGCAGCATGGCTACTTTGATGTGATTTGTTCAAATTGGCCTTGGACACAAGCAAATCATTTGTATATTGCTTGCTTCTGGGCTGGGGTTCTTCCACAGGAGCTCCAGGTGACCCCATCCTAATCCACAACCTTTTTGGATCACAGGCTCTTTAAAGAGGGCTCACGAGGCTCTGACTTGCTGAATTCTGTTCCCATCTTTGGAGGTGCTTTAGGACAGATGGTGGAGTTCAGTTTAACCCCGGGAGTGAGTATATTCTTCCTCCTCTGTTCTGACACGGGCCTGTGTCCGGTATGAAAAGCAGCTTCCTGGAGCCATTGCACAGCATACACCATCAGATATCCGACAGTCTGTGTGTCAATTCTGGGGAAGGACATTAGAGTCAATCTGTAGAATCCAAGTGACGCCTAAGAAGAGAAATTGCCTCTCCTTGAGACCCTAGAAAAGCTCCACCTTCCCAGACAGACTCACTTTCCACCTACCTGATGCCAGGATCCCACACACCCAGGTATGTTGCAGGGTAGCTGCCTCAGGGAACATGGCCTTCTGGCTTTTGAGTTAGGCCTGTGACTCAGCAGGGTAGTAAGACTTGATGTGACAAAGGCCACGTACTTCCTTTGTCTTCATTGAGGCCAAGTAGGAGAATTAAGGAACATAAATTCTGAAAGATTACATTGGATCAGAACAAGGCACCTGTTGTTCTGCCAGGGCTTAAAGGACATTGCAAAGGTCGTTGTGCCCACTTCTGTTTTATTTAGTGATTTCCCCTGTCTGAGTCAGCTTGGGCTGCTATGACAAAATACCGTAGACTGAGTGTACCAAATACCATGAACAGACATTTATTTCTCAGAGTTATGGAGGCTGGGAAGCCCAAGGTCAGGGTGCCATCATGGTTGGGTTCTTGGTGAGGGCTCTCTTCTCGGCTTGCAGACAGCCACCTGCTTGCTGTGCCCTCCCACAATGGAGAGAAAGTCAGAGAGAACAGGTTCTCTGGTGTCTCTTCTTATAAAGGCGCTAGTCCCATCACGAGGACCCGACTCTCATGACCTTGTCTAAACCTAATCACCTCCCAAAGGTCCCATCTCCTAACGTCACCACATTGGGGAACAAGGCATCAACATATGAATTTTTGTGGGACACAAACATGTGGTCCATAGCACCCCCTTTCTGATTTGAATGCTATTGCTGTTGTCTTTTCCCTGCTGACTAGTACATGGTGTGCCCCATGAGGTAAGGAAGGGGTTGCGCCCAGACTTGGAAGGAGGATGGACAGCTGTTGCACTTCTGAAGACTCAGCTGAGTGGAGAACCCTGGTGGTCTCCCACTGCTCATCTAGAAGATTCCAAGCCTGGGAGCATATCTGACTTGTCAGACATGACTCTTCTGACCTTCTGCCCCAGGTCTCAACTAGACAGTTAGGACATTTTTAGAAAATGATGGAGTAAATTTCAGCATCTCCCTTCCCCTTTCTTTTAAGTTTATTGAATTAAGTTTAGGTTGACTAAATGGATGCACCCATTCTTCCAGGAGCTTCCTCAGTATTGACTTAAAATCCTGCATATGACTGAAAGTGTCATGATGTCTCCACTTCTCTATATTTCATAGTCTCCCCTGTATTGGTCTCTTCCAGGTGTTGCCGTCTTAGCCTAGATCAAGCACCCAAGGGCAGGTACCTTCTCTCATTCTTGGACTTCAGCATAGTCTAAGGTACTCTTCTTCATTCAAAGTTAGAAGAGTCACTGGTTTAGAAAGGTCCTCAGAGGCATCTAGTCTGTTTCCTTTAAATTAAAGAGGGTTTCCTGAGGTCACAAAGAGGTGAGGATATTGGCCAGTTAGACCCAACCTCCTGACTCTTCCTCCAAGGCTCTTGGCATAACACTGTTGAATCTCACTGATGATGCCCAGGGAAGTCTCAAGGTGCAGAAGAGGAGAGGTACCATGGACTGCGGGTGCCAGGAACCTGAAGTTCTGAGAAGAAATGGTTGGAATAGTGTCTGTGTTTCTCAATAGCTTTAGGAAGAATGTGCTTCAGATTTTACCTTCATGGAAAGGCAGCTGAGGATAGGAAGTATACTGAAGGATGCTGAGCAACTTTTCTCCTCCTGGAAGCTCCCCCTGACACCTTGCTGTGCCATTGCTGCAGTGGCCTCTGCCCTCACAGGGGCCTCTCACTTTTCCATTGACTGACAGCTGCTCTTTGGCATATGGAAGTCATCGGTCCCTCTGAGCAGTTGAATTAGCAGCTGGGTAAGGTTCTTTCATCTCAGAAAAAGGAGGCAAGAGGGGAAGAAATAATATTGCAGAGTCAGAGGCATGAGAGATTTCTCTGGTTCACTGGACTCTTAAAGGCAATAGCCCAGTACGGAGTCTACATAAAGAGAGTATTACTGTTCTCAGATGTCAGTGGAGGCATGAGGCTAGTGGGGGCTCTCTGACTCTGTGTGTGTGTATGCACACATGTGCTAGAAAGAGCAAATGGCAACAGAAAAAGATTCTCATTTCAGGCCCGAGTGGGCAGCTACTTGTTGGCTTTCTTTTCTGCAGTCTCAGCAAGATGGCTGGAGGAAGAATGAACCTGCAGAGGGAAATCCTTGTTCCTTTCAGAGGAGGCACTGGAGGAGAATACCTGTGTATTCTGTCTTAAAGGATCTGTGGTGATGTTCCGAATACTAACCAAAGGCCCCTTGAAAAGTGATAGCTCAAATTTGCTGAACTTACAGACAGAATAAGATTTGTAAGGTAGGGGCTGGCTTGGTGGTGTAGTGGTTAAGGTCATGTGCTCTGCTTCGGCAGCCTGGGGTTCACTGGTTCAGATCCTGGGCATGGACCTACACACCACACATCAAGCCGTGCTGTGGTGGCATCCCACATAGAAGAACTAGAAGGACTTACAGCTAGGATATACAAGTATGTACTGGGGCTTTGGGGGGAAAAAAAAGAAAAAGTGGAAGATTGGCAGCAGATGTTAGTTCAGGGCCAAACTTCTTCACCAAAAAAAGCATACTTTTAAAAAAAAGAAAAAGATTTGTAAGGTGAACCTGAAAGCTAAAGGAAGAACTATTGTTTTATTTGTTGTTGGTTGAGTTTTTTTCATTTGTAACTTCAATACATTGAATAATGATTTTAAATATTAAAAAAAAAGAATCTATGGTAGAATTCCTCTGGCTTCACCTGAACTTGCATTAAACGTATCAACCTATAGTTACAGTATATGGTAATACAGCAAGTATTCATCAGGGAGGTAAGGAGACAATATTTGAAAATAGCTACTCTGCGCCCAGATATTGGCAGCCATTATGGAAATTCAAAACTCTATTCTGGTTTTCAAGTGCCATCAACTTAGCCAGTATACAACTCTTGTAGAAAAAACCCAAAGGGTCAGGACCCTGCCTAATCCCCCTCTGCAAAGTTTTAGAATATTCTTTGAAGCCAGGAGCAGTTTGGGTGAAGGGATGTTGGGCATGGGGAATCATGAGTGTCTGAGAGTAGCAGCAAGATTCAACCCTCCTTGAAGGGGCCGTGTGCACTGCAGGAGGACGGAGCACTATGCTCGGTGAGGCGTCTTTCTTTCCCGAATTCTAGGCGTACAAATCATTCGTGGCCAAATGTTCACTGTTTTCTAGGAAAGTTCAACCCTGTATGGGGCTCAGGGAAGATTTTTTTTTCCCTGTAAAATCCTAAATGTTTTTGTTGCATAGAAAGCCCTCCTAAATCCTCCACGTTTTTAAAAGCTTAGATCGTGTAATTGTGTTTGGAAAGTGTCTCGGGAAAGCCTCTCCAGGTCTGGATAAAGGATTACCATAAGACTGTTCGTTTAGATGGAACTCGTTAAAAGGTTGAGGTGGGAGGGCTCATTTAACTATTGCACCTGTGTAGTTAGCATGTAAGTAACAACTAGAGCAACAACAATGATAATAGTAAAATCTACCACGACAATGAACATTGATTTAGCTTTATTATGTGTCGGTCATTGTGCTAAATGCCTTACAAACCTTATTTCACTTAATTCTTGAGACCCATAAATGGTTACGTAGGCAGAGAGGCAGACAAGGAGCCCCCTGCTTGAGATATTTTTCAACTTCTTAGCCCAAGCGGTAGAATTTTAAACCATGTACTAGAGTGAGGTGCATATGGGAGCCTGCTCATCACTCTTTTCTCAAGGTAAGAAAGCATTTGATTTTCTGGAAAAGCCATTGAAATCCATTTGACTTGGGTATGCAAAAACAGAGGCTTCTGTGCTTCCCACCCTGAAAAAGGACAAGTGGACATTCAAGGACTGGCCATGCACCCAATCATTTCCTGAACAATATTTATTATGTGTCCCACCTTGCCAGGCGTGATGTTTGAGTACCGACACATTGCCGCTGATACCCCTAGTTTAAAGATGCTCTTAGATTTGGAACATGAATTGAGTTCCAAGACCCTCATCTAGTGTCAAGGAAAACAATTAAATTTTTATAGGGTTTAATGGAAAAGGCTAAAAGACATGGAAAAGCATACAGCAAACGGGCTCAGAGGCCCCTCCCACCCTCAAGAATCTATAGCCGGAGATCTCCCACCCCTCAAAGTGTGGCATCCTTCTCAGGTTATGTCTTAAGCACAGCACAGATCCATGCAGAAGGCAGACCAGTCACGACAAAAGGGACTCTTACGATGGAACAGCGGTTGCATGAGTAAGTTGGAGAGACACAAGCGTAGTCACATTAACCTCCAACCTGCTTGACACCCCTTAACACATTCACTTCATTTCTGCAGTTGATTTCTCTGTCCCTTTCTGGGTTTTCATTTTCCTCTCGTTTCTATCCCAGATAAAGCTTCCTCCTCAATTTTCCTGGTCAATAAAGCAGTAAGATCCCTCCAGGCTGGTTTGCTCAGGCCTCACCTTGAGGTGGGATTGCAGCTCAGGAGCTGAGCCACGAGCCTTTCCTGTTCTCCACTGAGGCATTTCCCTCGACTAGTCTTTCTTTCCTTGGCTTATTGTCTCTGATCTTTCTCTTTTAGTTGTTACAATTTTTTTTTAATACTTCATTTTTCAGGTCTTTCTTTTCCAATGAATGTATCTTATGGCTTTAAAAATGGCATCACATCACACTTTGGTCTTTTGTTGTTTTCTGAAAAGCTCCTTTCATGCTTTAAAAAAAAAATTTATGCCATTTGAGGTTATTCAGGAGCTGTGGCATGGGGACCTATTTTTTTTGTTTAGGGACAGAGATTGTCAAAGATAATGTGTATCATCTGATTTCTTAGCCAGGTTCTCTAGAAAAAAAGAGCCTAATGCACAGCTTAAGGGTTAATACTTTACTAAAAGGTGAAAGGTCAGGGTAAGCGGAATGAGGGAAAAGAGGAATGGGCCAGAGAAGGTGCGTTACTGAACTGGCTGCTACTTTATAAGGGACATGGCTAGTTGCTTGGCTACATGGATGGTTCTAGACAGGTGTGCAGAAATATCATGTTCAGAATAATCCACTGGAGGGAAGAATGGAGAGGCAATTTATTTGTTGGCTCTCTTCTATCTTTTGTCTCCCATAGGTCAAGGTTTGTCCGTGGGAAGTTCAGCCCGGCACTTGCAGGTTGTATAGCCCAGCTCCGCGCACATCCTGTGGTTTGGAGCTTCAGCCAAATCCAGTGGTGAAGGGAGCAGCCAGACACTCTCAGGGCCAGTCTCAGATGGAGCAAGTGGCTGTGGAGCCTGAGAGAGATGAGACCAATTAGATAGGGTCTTCTAATTTCATTGCAGGCCCTGCCCAATCAGGAGACGGGAGATGGCCTGGGGGAGGAAGGAAAAAACACTTGCTGTACTGCTGAAAACATTTTAGGAGGCAGAACTGGCTTTGTCTTCAGGACCTTTAGCGCAGGAGTCAGCAGACTTTTTCTAAGAGCGCCAGACGGTAAATATTGCAGGCTTTGGGAATTGTGTGGCAAGAGTCAAAATGAAGGCTCTTGCGTAGGTGCCTATATAACTATTTAAAATGCCACCATTTAAAAATGTAAAAAGTGTTCTTAGGTGGCAGACCTTAAAAAGACAGGCAGCTGGCCAAATTTGGCCTGAGGGCGGTAATGTGCTGATCCTTCTTTTACAAACAAGTAACCAACTATGGGTTCAATTCAACTTTCCGATAAGGTCTCTGATCATCCCAGGCACCAAACAAAATTGTTTTTCTTTAAGACCTTTCCAGGAAACAGGTCTTCAAGAGTGGAGGTCACTTGGGGTTGGCCTGATGGGCCAGTGCTGTTTGGACTCTGTCCTATGGCTATTTATGTATTGATTTATTTTAGTTTTAATTATTTTCGTTTTGATAGCTGTGTGCAGTGGTAGGCTGGAGCTGGCTCATGCTGGCTCGCGGAAGCTGACCCTGCACATCTCTTGCCATTCAGAGGTGTTACATCGGTGTCTTGAACTTGGCCATAATGAGAATATTTTCACCATGGAAACTGGCAAATGTTACAAATCAGTACTTTCTTGGGAGTGGGAGGAACAAGCAATTGTAAATATTTACCAGCACACCGCTGGGCATTTGCCTTGTTGTGTTAATTCTTAGAGACTTTTTCAGTGATGGTTATATGTCACTTGGGGAGAAACATAAAGAGGTGGTAGAGAGCCATATTAACTGGGCTGGTGGTTTGGCCTTACGAAGGGAAAGGAAGTGGCCTGAAGGAGCTCAAGGCTTGTTAGTCAGTGGCCTACTTGACACTTCCACTAGGATATGTCACAGGTGCCTCCAACTCAACAAGTCCAAAATGGTCTCAGAATCTCCCTACCCTCAAAAAAAAATGGCACTGGAGCTATCTTGAGGCTTTCTCTCTCTCTACC
This sequence comes from Equus caballus, assembly GCF_041296265.1. Taxonomy (NCBI): domain Eukaryota; kingdom Metazoa; phylum Chordata; class Mammalia; order Perissodactyla; family Equidae; genus Equus; species Equus caballus. The sequence goes on along the minus strand of NC_091710.1, from coordinate 32,453,317 downwards.
TCCATCTCCCTCTGACCTCCCCTGCCCCCCAATCAAATTAACCCTCAAGACCTGCTAACAATGCTTCCTGTAGAATATGTGGATTTCTCTCCTCTGTGTGGCATTCTCGTCCTGCCCACCATTCTCTCTTGCTTGACCTCCTAACTGGTCTCCTCTTACTGGTCATATCCTCTTTCACTCCATTCTGCTAGCCAGAATAATCTTCCTAGACTGCAAATTTGTTCACATGACTCCCCGGCTTTAAACCCTTCAACTATACCTACTGCTTCTAGAATAAAGTCTAAACTCCTCACCATGCTTTGCAAGCCCACTTCAACCAGCTGAGGCCTGCCTGCCCAGCCTCAGCTCTGACTTCTGGGATTTTCTCGCGGTATCACAGTCCCATTTTGGTCTCACTGACCTTGCATCGCCTGGAATGGACCATGTTCCTTCTTACACGCTGTTCGCTCTCCCCACCTCAGTTTTGTCAGACTAATCCTTACCCACCCTTCACATCTTAGCTCATGGAGTCTTACTTTCTTTGAGAAGTTTCCTTCACCGCTCTACTCAGATAGCTGGGTGGGCTGCTTTACCCTCAGAGAGTAGAATTTAGAGGAGAGGGCCATTGAGAGGGCACTGCACAGATGCTTCCAGAGTTTTATCCGTTGAGTTTACATGGCCCTGTGAGCTTACAGCCAACCCTGCTTTCTGGAATCTCTTTTGTTGTCTCTCTGTGAACCCAGAAGGTAGATATACCCCAAACTCTTAAAGCAGCACTACCGTAAGACATTAAAAGACCTTGGGAAGTAACCTAGTGGATTCCAGAGCACAGTGCTTTGTAGCAGGCAGACACAGCTCTAGTTTTAAGGGGTCCCTGATGTCGGAACACAGCCCTCAGACTACTGTAAGCGAAGACAACAGGAATGGTGTGCAGTTCTTTCCAACATCTAATGGCCCACGGGAAATGCTTCCGTTCTTCTCCCAGCAGTCTGCATTTGGGTTTAAAATTCACGCCTTTTATGGAGATTGGTGGTGACTGGGATGATGATGAGTTTCTGTGTATGGGACAAATGCATAATACGTTTTGGGGTATTACTGTTGAATGATAGTTCTAAAAATAGCATTTGAAACCTTGTCTATTTTAAAGGATCACTTTTGGATTAAAAGGAGAATGGTTTAGGTATAGCCAGAGAGCAGTTGTGCCAAACATATAGCATCTTGCATGACGGTGACCAGGGAGGTGGGGCAGGATTAAGGCAAAACTTGCTAGACCAGGCTGCCTTCCTGCTCAGCGCCACTGCTCACCATCTGTCCGCTCATAGCACTCTCTCTAGTATTTAAACAATTTCCAATTGCCATCTCTTAAAATAAAGCTTAATATATTCACATCTGGTGGTTTCCTGCTCCAGTTATGCTTAGTGTTGGCCTTCATATTTAAAAAACTATTCTATGATTGCTTTGTGTTGCTGTGGAAGAGTTTCTGGATTAGGGATTTATGATTCTGGTTGATTGCATTGTGATTGCATTTGCAAGTGACAGAATGGAAGGAAATCTGAAGTCTGTTTTTATCGTGCTTCTGTGGGTACCAGCCGTGGCTGCAGATCAAAATCATCTGAGCAATTTTTTTTTTTTAAAGCGCAGATTGCTAAGCCTGGTTCCAGACCCACTGAACAGAATCCTTAGTCATGGAGCTGGGCATTTATTTTAAAATCTCCCCGGGTGATTCTAATATGCAGCCAGGACTGCTAACCGTGGTTACCCTGGTTTTCAAAAGTCTCATCAGAAATTGTCAGTTTAGCATCTGTCTCTTGAAGAATCTTTTCTTCTGTGTTGGCAGTTGAAGTTTTCATTCTGAGGATCAATAATGTTGAAATATCTGCATTCACTGTCTAACCATCAAGAAAATTGTCTCAATAATATCAGTCTTCAAAGGGACTGTGGAACAAAGTGTTTGAATTGAGACTGTCATTCACATTAATTCCTACAGGAAGGAACAAGTGGGCTTCCCGTTGGCAGTCCACTACGTCACAGTGTGCTGAGGGACACACTCTCCTCTCCTGCCTTCAGACAGAAGGAGCATCAGTTTCGGGATCAGGTCAAGTTGGTTGTGAGTTCCGGCTCTACCAACTTATTAGTTGGGAAAACTTTAGTTTCCACAACTGTAAAATGGGCATGAAAGCATTTCTCTTGTAGGGATTACAGTAATCTTTAGAGCTATGAATAGTGCCTAGCCCATAATAGTTGCTAAATAAATGAGAGCTATTCTGCTCGTGAGTATAACGAAAAGCCTAGGATTTCTGTGTGGCCCTGAACACTTAAGGGCTGTCCATTCTTCTCAGGGAGCTGGTCCCCAAGTGTTGAACAAAGTTCTTGCCTCTACTGGGTTCTGTTTCAAGACATCAGCTGGTCCAGTTTTGCCATTTGGTATTTTCCCCAAGCATTTAAAGATGGAAACAAAATAGTTTTGCCCTTCCTGGCAGTAATCCCTTTCGATATTTTCTCAAATTTAAAGCTAACAGCCAGACAATGGGGTAAAACACTTTAGTTTAAAGCAAGCTTTGGGGCAAGATTGTCTGTATTGGTCTCACTTCCCTCTATACAGAAAGACAACCTGAGATTTCAACAATAGTCAGGCACGGCCTCCCAGCTCCTCTGCTCTTAACAAAACCCTTTTCTCCCTCACCTGCCTGCCTCACTAGGGAAAATGATCAGGTCCTTCCTTTTCTTGCCTTGCCTCAGCAACACATCTTTTAATTGCTCTTCTGAACTTGGGGCTTTTTCTAGCACAGAAGCCTTTGAACAAAGCTCCTCCTTTATGAAAACTCTCACAGGAGAGGTGTTACAAACCTCTGCAGCTAAGTGAAATGAGTGGAGTGAGTATCTTGATAAGACTTGTTCTCTTTCCTTTGACAGAACAAAACTCCCTCTGAGGAAGAGAGAAGGGGTCTCCATTGATGAACACATTCCCATTGCTGCATACATTTACATTCATGAATTATAATGTCAGACCATTTCTCTGGATCTCGTCTTAAAAAGCTGCTACCTGGTATTATTCACATGCTCCACCACCTTCAAGTAAAGTACATTATTTATTAAAATAGAGCAGTTATGACAATGTGGCAGGACACATGGAAATTTTGCAAGATGAGAGGCGTTAACCAGATAGGGAAGTGGAAGAGGGGAGTGGGTAGGCATCTGGGGGGAAAAATCTTCCCACAAGAACACTTTGGCTAGAACATTAAAGATGTGGATGAAATGAACAAATGAGGAAGAAGGAAAAGGCAGCACTCAGGAGGACAGGAGTAGTTGGGGGCCTTGAATTGTTGGGTTGGTGACCAAAGATTTGAAGAAATGAAGAAGAGCTATAAGTCATCTTAGGAAAGGGAAATGCGTTAAACCTCAGACTGTTTGCTTACAGGGTGGTAGAGCAAAATGAATGCGATGGTTTAAGATGAGGAAGTACCCAAAAATCTACAATGGCAGAGAACTTGTCTCTTCCTCACTACAAAAAATGGGTGTGATACACTGGAGTGAATTTCTAAGGGAAGGGAAGGGGTAGTGAGAGAGATTGAGAAAGAGAGAGAGAGAGACAGATGGAGAGAGACAGAGAGACAGGGAGAAACAGAGAGAGAGGGACAGAGACAGAGAGACAGAAGCAGAGAAAGAGAGTTTTACAGATACAATATTTCATAGAAAAACTAAAAATATGCAATTTGGTCTTTGAATAATTTAGAGAAGTGACAGAAAGATATATTTACTGACACTGATTTGCATCTCTAGATAACACATACATACTGTCTATAACACAACCAGGAAATCCATCTTCTCTCTAATGTTGTAGGAACAGCAGAGCCATCAGGGAGGGTTTGATGAGTGACGGTCAAACATAGTAGAAAAACTCTGATTTAGGGGTAGGACAGACCCAGGTTCCATCTCAGCTCTTCTGGAACTTCGATCTCTCTTATCTGTCCAACAGGGTTGGCAGCACTCCTTACCTCAAGGGATTGCCGGGAGGAGGAAATGAGAGAGGGTTTGACTTGCCATTTAAGAGGTCCTTGGGCCTCAATCACTGTGCAAAGATACACTGGTACCCCTGGAACTCTTCTCAGGGATGTCCCCTGCACACCGTTACCCTATTGGGTACCAGATATTTGTCAGATTTTCAACATCCAGTTTGACACATAGGGTGTTGGGGATAGAATTTGCTAGTGCAAGCTCTTGCCAAAAAACAGAAAATCATGTTTTTACTGGGATATGTGAGAAAACTTTGCCTCCTGAGCTGTCAGGACTATAAACAGTTCTTGTCAACAGTGACTCAGCTGAATGGAGTGGGGGTGGGTATCAAGCACAGAGTGTGAAAGCCATGGGCACTTGTAAAGACAATGTGACAAGTGGCAGTGTTTGAAAACTTGCTTAATGTTGGTTTGCATCTTTTAATATCTTCCACTGTTGCAGCCAAATGTTTGACCATGAAAATGTTGAGCCTGAAGTCCTGTATGAGCGCTCAGTTATGGCAGCCATATGACTTCTCAAGGTTCCTACTAGTTGTCATAGATAAAATGTCTCCCAGGGGGCTTCATTCCACTTTGATTTCATGAATGACCTCTTCTGACACATGGTGAGCTCTCTGGCCCTGGTTCACTATTGTGCCTCAATTCTTCACTTTTGCCCTATGACTTTGCATTTACTGCTGAGCGTTTTCAGGATATTTTCATGTGTGCTAATGTAGAGGGCTCGTTTCCCCATTTTATATCCTTTTCATTTGTGGTTGCTTGTGTAGCAAGCAGAATGATGGCTCATCAAAGATGTCTATATCCTCTTCCCCAGAATCTGTGAGTGTTATGGTCCATGGCAAAGGGGAATTAAAGTTGCAGATGGAATTAAAGTTGTTAATCAGCTGACCCTAAAATAGAGAGATTATCCTGAATTATCTGGGTGGGCCCTACGTCGACACAGGTCCTTAAAAGCAAAAGAAGGATGCAATAGAGTAGGTCAGAGTGATTTGATGTGAGAAGGACTCAATCTGCCCTGGCTGGCTTTGAAGGTGGAGGAAGGGGCCAGGAGCCAAGGAGTGTGGGCAGCCTCTAGAAGCTGGAAAAGGTAAAGAAACCGATTCTCTGCTGGAGCCTCCCGAAGGAACACAGCCCTGCTGACATCTTGATTTTAGACTGCTGAGATCTGTCAGACTTCTGACCTCCAGAACTGAAAGATAATAAAGTGTGTTGTTTAAGCCACTACATTTGTGGTAATTGATCACAGCAGCCATAGGAACCTAGTACATTTTGTATCTCCCATAGTGTTTGCTCGGTCAATTCTGCAGCATCAGAGAGAGGCCACGAGCCTGAAAATGAGCCCCTGCAGTCCCAGAGGTTCTAGCTGGCAGCTGCACGCAGGACTCTTACAGCTGGGGGGCTGAGGGAGAGGAGCCCAGGCCACGTAGAAGCTCTGTCTGGAGGAGCATGAGCGGCATCCCCATGGAACTTGCTTCATCCTTTCACACCATCCACACACTGTGCTCAGTTGTCACGGGCTCACTTCCTGTTTTGGTCCTTTATTTACCAGAAGTGTCTCTCCCTTTCTGAGAACAAGTCCACTTGACCATGCAAAGAGAAGCTGTTCAGGAAACACGTACCAAGGTTTCATTTTGAAAATCTTAACGTGAGAGCTGACGTTGGAAACCTCACAGACCCCCAAGCTTAGTAATGGTTTAGAGAACTAGCAAGTGTGACATGTCCTCATGGTAGATTTGGCTTTTCAGAAATTAGTTTTGAAAATACCTGTTCTAGCCTTCATTTTAAAAGATGGAAGAGTAAATAATTTTTAATAATTTGAGCCTTTGGGCTAAAGCCTGCTGTTCGGATATATTTTTCCTCCTGGGACTCTCTTTCAGAACTGTCCCTCTTTAGTACCACATATCTGGACTTCCCCAGAGGTTTACGGGAAATGTTGAATCTCTGCCTTAGGGTTTCTGAAGTGTAATGAATCGGATGTTTGAGTTGTTTGCTGTAAGGGGTTCACCACATCAGCTAGAAAGATCTGTGCTTAATGGCTCTCCTGGGATCATATAAAAGTGTGAAAAGAGGGGCTGGTCTGGTGGCATAGCTTGCGTGCTCTGCTTCGGCAGCCTGGGGTTCACGGGTTCGGATCCCGGGTGCAGACCTACATACCACTTCTCAGGCCATGCTACGGCAGCATCCCACATACAAAACAGAGGAAGATGGGCACAGATGTTAGGTCGGGGTCAGTTTGCCTCACCAAAAGAAAACCAGTATGGAAAGAGGGATGTTAGCTTATCCAACAGAAATGGCACTGCCCAGTCATACGACTTCAACCAGTGCCCAGTTCTCTTTGGACGGCCCACATCAGAGAGGCTTTTCAACAACAGCTAGCCCTTTGAGTCACTTTAGGATGTCATAGCTTTCAGTGAGTTGCTGATTAATGTTAGATTTCAGGGAAAAGCCAATTTGAAGTAAAGTTTACATAGAAAATAGAAGCCTAAAATGTAGATCCTGGAGTGTATATAGTAAGGGGAGGGAGAGTATCAGCAATTGTATTAGTGTGAAAAATGCTATGAAATGAGCAATATGGCTTGCTTCCCTTCTCTCTCTCTCTCTTGCAGTTTGCCTCTTCTTTCCCTCTTTCTCATTCTTCTTTCCCAATTTTGCTTCTCTCTCAGGGCCCAAAAGCTGCTTGAAGACATATGATGTGTTTTAGTTCCTTTTTTCCCCGCTCAGGGCCTTACTTTGCAGGTACTCAGTATATTTTTTGTATCTAACTCTCAGCTGTTCATCTTTTTAGAAAGCATTTTATGTTTTCTGATTTAGATTGGGGGTGGAGTTATGTTATTTTATTTATTTCCAGTTTTATTGAGGTCTAATTGACAAAGTTGTTTATATTTAAAGTGTACAACGTGAGGATTTAATGGTGAAATATTTACCACAATCAAGTTAATTAACACATCCATCACCTCACACGGTTACCTTTTTGACTACTCCATATTTTAGAAGGACCCCGAAAACATGGAAATAAATCTTTCACTGAGAAATGGCCCAGGTTTGCAAGTAGGGGAAGATTCAAGGGCCAGTATTTTAGGGTCTCCTCCGATTATGACCCCAAGCCTATTTGTAAAGCCCGTGGGAGGGCTTCTCCAGGCACAGAAGAATGCCAGAGTTAAAAAGCAAGCCCCTTTCTGCCGTGTATTATATGTCATTGTGAAAAAAAGGACCCAACGAAAAGGAAGGCTCAGAACTTAAGATGTATTCTATTCCCAAGTGGAAGGCACGTTTTTTCTTATTGCTTTAAGCAGCAAACATCCGGGAGCCTTTGGTCCTGGGCAGGATGTTGGTCTGCCAGCTTCACGGAGGAAAGGAACAATGGCTGTTTAACTTGCTTTTTATAGCAAGCCCATTTGGGAAGAATGAAGACGGGAGGACCTCAGAAGAGCTTCCTCTCCCTGAGGGTTGGCCCATCTGCTCGGGATGAGGAGAGGGTGCAGGAAGCCGAGCCAGCCAGGGCCCTGCCACTGCCCTGAGCGTCGCCCTTTGCCAGGATGCTGGCCCACGCGGCCACTGAACAAATGACACACCCTGGGAGCAGGGAGGTTTGTTCGGAACCCCTTTCGGAGGGTGAGACAACTGATTTCTGTCTGGGGATTACAGAGACATATGTTCGCTGAGCATCTAAGAATCCTTTCTCTAACAAAGCCTCTTTTGTGGGGTGTTGTCAGAGGAACGCATGATAACTGAAGCTCACCCCTGCAAATGATTAAACATTTAAGACAAATTAATCAAGATATTTCTAAGTGTCGTATCTTTAGGCTTTGGAAAGCAGAAAACTGGGAACAAATTATAAATAACCATGAATATCATTTTGAAATATAATGAGTTGAACGATTACAGCTACTCTTTTATTTTGGTGTTATGAATACTATACTGAAACTCACAATGTCATCCCCACCAGGTGTAAGTGGCTATACTTTCTGTATTTTCATCATCTTTTCCTATCTTGGGTTTTGGCATCTTTTTTGGGTCTGTCTGGAAGTACTTCCTTCTTTTTTTTTCTTCCCCTTTGTTTCTATTACTTCCTCTTTGTTTCTACTGAAACTAATAAATTGCTTTGTTATGGTCATACGTAAAGAAAGAATAAATAAACTCTAGAAAGAACCTGATGAATTTCCTATGAACTTACCTGATAGCTCTTTAGGCTGTCCCCAGACCTGTTTTTATTTTATTCTTACATCAAGGTTCCTGCCTATCTTGCAGTGACTTCCAGATAAGGAAGGTATTTCAGACCCTGTGGCAGGGTGAGCCAGGGGTCTTCTCTGAATGGCTCTGACTCAGCTGAGGTTTTAAGGGCACAAGCAAGAGTTGGAGGAAAAGAAGACCCTTTTGCTGGGAGCTTGGTCCCCAAACTCAGTGAAGTTTGCCACACTGGATGCTGGTTGTCGATATGTGTGGCCTTTCCTTCCTCAAAACTAAGACAAAAGTAGTCAAGGCACCCTGTCTTTTCCTCATATTTTCACTTAGATGCAATGCACATAGCCAGGTGAGTCCCCGTGCAAGATAATGATCCTTTCAGTACCTTAGATGACATCATTTGGGGATTTGTTGAGCAACCACAAGTGCTGCTGATGAAGAAGAGATAACACAGAGAAAATATTTGTCCTATGAGTCTCTCACTATTCTTCTTAGTCACAAATGTTCTGATGTGGTGGTGGGAGTAAAGAATCCTCTTATGACTGCTCTACATATCAGGGATGGGAAATTCTTAGGTCATCCGACTTACCCTTCAAGATATATATAGGATTATGGCTTTCTGTTCATCCTCTGGGCTGACCTCATCTCCACATGCTTCCTTCTCAGAAGAAACAAAGTGATGAATGAAGATCTCAGGGTTGGAGAGATGTTTGCAAAGAATCATGCCAAATGGTGCCATTCCTATTTTCTGTGATTCCACTCCTCTAGTGGCTGGGTCCTGCCCAGGCTGTCAGACACTGATTCTAGTTCTGACGCTCCATGAAGCCTACAGCAAGTGACTTCAAAATATTCTTGTGCCTCAATTTTTCTTCTTTACCAGTACTGTCCAATAGAAATAGAACATAAGCTGCACACGTAATTTTAAATGTTCTAGGAGTCACATTAAAAGAGTAAAAAGAAAGGAGTTAAATTAGCTGAATATATTTCATTGAAGCCAATATATCTAAAATATTATCATTTCAAGATATAATCAATTCAGAAATTAATGAGATATTTTACATTCTTATTATTCATACTAAGTCGTTGAATTCTGTTGTGTATTTTCCGTGTATAGTACATCTTAATTCGGACTAGCCACATTTCAGGTGCTCAATAGCCACACGTGCTGGTGGACAGAGCAGCTCTATATAATGGAAGATGTATCTATTGCTTGTTTTTAGCTCAAAAAGTGTCTGAATTATTTAAAATAGAACAAAACGACGTCACACTATGGTAAAATTGAATTATGAGTTACTCTACAATAGATGCACAGGTGTACTGTTCTCGGAAACAAGAGATATCAATGTCTATTGCTTTTTGAAGAGTACTGCGTGTATTTTAGAGCTGAATGAATATCTGCTTTAAACAATTTGACAGACACAGGTAAGGATACACAGGGACGCCAAGAAAAAATTTGAGTATCGTTTTTCCCTTCATGGGCTGGAGGTTCAGATAAACTTTGAAAGATGAGGAGCCTATGAATTACAAGAGACCTTTGAGGCAAGGCCAAGAATAGGTCAAGGAAGCCAGATATGGAAAGTAGATCCCCCGGTATTAGCAAAATCAGCATACTAGGGGTGTGAAAAACCAAGAATATGTCCTATGAGTAATTCGTTCTACTCTGAGGGATATTTTCCTGATGAGTCCAAGAAGCCCCCTAGATGTGATTAAGACATAATCTTAAAGGATGTCATGGCGATGGAGCTGGTATTTAGAGACTGAAGCAGGTTAAGAAAGATGTTGAAATGAAGAAAGCCTTTGTTGCCGTGACGAATGCAAACAGGAAGGTGGGGGCTTGAACAAGAGTTGACAAATCTATTGTTATCTTTTCAGTCTTGTCCAAGGCAGGGGGTGATCTGGCCAGACAACTTGTGCATTCCAGGTGCTTGGCAGGCAGACTCCATCACAGAGGCGGTTGCTCCACGGGCAGCCTCAGAAAGCAGTAAATCTCCGTCAGGGAGAGCCCACGGCCTCTGCTCCGATTGTGTAAGGACAGTAGCTAACCCTTGTCAACTATCGACTATGTATCAGGCTCTTCAAAGATTCTTCTGTAAAACAGATTGTGTGCGTTTGCTCGGGCTGCCATAACAAGATGCCACAGACCAAGTAGCTTAAACAACAGAAACAGACTTTCTTACTGTCCTGGAGGCCGAAGTCCAAGATCAAGGTGCCAACAGGGCCATTTCCTCTGGGGCCTCTCTCTTCAGCTTACTGATGGCTGTCTTCTGTGCACAAGCACCCCTGGTGTCACCTCCTCCTCTTCTAAGATACTAATCATTTTGGATTAGGGCCCTACTGCACTGTCCTCATTTTAACTCAATCACTTCTTTAAAGACCCTACCTCTAAATATGCTTACATTCTGAAGTACTGGGGGTTGGGACTTAAACATATGAATTTTAGGGGGACACAGTGTAGCCCATAACTCAGGTATTTCCCATCTTACAGATGAGGAAACTGAGGCCCAGGTGACTTGCTAGGGGTCAATAAGCCAGTTGAGACTACAATCTGGATCTCAAGTTAGCGTTTGAGCGTTCTTTATACCATGACCACTGGTCTCTTGAGGTGAACTGATGTTCTGGCTAGTGCTGTGTAAGACACTTGGAAAACTCGGATTTCCTCATTGCCTGCATGATGACTTGGATGTTCCATGGGGAGTGGTGGAGTGGGTGGTAGATAGTGGAAGTAGCTTGGGGATTTGGATCTGGAATCTGAGTGTGAGTCTTGGCTCTGTCATGTACTAGGTATGTCGCCATAGTCAAAGCCTGCCTTCCCTAAGCTTATATTGATTAGTATTTATTAAGCACAAGTACTTAGCACGGAGCATAAATCTTTTCATTCCATGTTCGCAACAGCCTATGAGGCAGATACTATTACTATATCTACTTTATAGTTGAGAGACAGAGGCTCAAAGATGTTGAATGACTTATCAAAGGTCGCACAGCCAAGAAGGCCTAGAGCCAAGACTCAAACCCAGGTATGTGGATTCCAAAGTCTGTATAGTTAACCATCACCAGACCTAGAAATTATAAATCTTATGCTTTTTCGAGAGGAAAAGTCTGCGGTTTAATGTAAAATCTCCAGAGTTTCAAATTTTGAAATTCAAGTTCCTTAAAGACACTAAGCAGGGCAAACAAAACACATCAGGGAACTTCAGGTTGGACTAGATCAGCTTGGGAGTCCTTGCTCGTCCAAGAGTTCGTGATTCTCTGACGCCATTTGGAATTGGTGAAATGGCACTTCATGGGTGTGGCAGGACTGTGTGGCCTTTGGGCCTGAATGACTGGTTTGAATCTGTGCCTTGACACTTAGCAGCCGCACGCGGAGGCACAGTCCTTAACCTTTCTGAACCCCAGTTTCCCCTTCTGGAAATTGGGGCTTGTGCTCTGCACCCTGATGTGAAATTTGTCACAATGTTTGTCAAGTACCTGGCCAGCCCTGGTAGGCAAGGAGGAGCGGTGAGCATTTCACGCTGCCTGCATCTCTCTGCGTGGCTCACAGGCTTCTAAGGTGAAGGCCTATGTGGCAATTTGCGGGTATATGGTCAGAATTGCCACCCTGAAAGTTCACACCCAAGGTTCTGTCATTTTAACTTTAGTTTTAGAATCTTCAAAAGTTCCTTTGATAAAAACGCCCCACAGGGTGGCCGCACCTGAGCAAGCTACCACTCAGGGTGGGCCTATGGTCAGCCAGGTGGGGACAGAGGAAGGAAGGAGAGTCTGTCTTAACTAGATGGGCTAAAGTCAGATTCCTTATAGTGGAACCAGCTGGTTCATTCTTAATAAATTTAATAAAAGACGATCATTTTAGGGTCCTGAAATAAGCAACAATTGGCAAGATTGGAATGGCGTGTTCTGACCTCCAGGCCCCTAGTTACCATGCGCATGAATAGCCCAGCGCCCAAAAGTTGCCGTGGATGGTTTCCCTTCTCAAGTGGGGTGGTTTTTGCCCGTAATAAAGTGGCTAGTAAGCTTACGCCTGTAACAGGCCCGGCCACCGTCAGTCATTTCTCGGCTCCCACCCACGCACCTTGCCGCGGCAGATCTGTAAGTGTCCCCTCTTCCTTGCTAAATGAAGTCGCTCAAAGATTCGGAGGAGAGAGGATGTGGCATGAAGCAGAAGCCTGCGCCCACAGCCCGGCACCTGCTTGGTTCAGTGAGTGCCGTGTGCCTGTGCTTCCGCTGCTGGACCGAGTGGGGAGCTGGGCTGTGACATTTGCTGCCCAGGTTTTTTTTCCAGCAGCATCTGGAAGAGATGCCGGGAGGGTCCAAACGAACCACATGGTGTTCTCTGGAGGCTGAGCCGAGGCGCGTGGGCGGAAACAGCCTGGGGTCTCTTTGCTCTCTCTCTGCCTAGAACACTCACTGCGCATACCACAAGTTTTTTTTAGAGGTTAGACAAATTTGCATCCTTCTCCCCCAAGCCAGAGGAAGTGCTGGAGGAAGTCACGTATTAAAAGAATGGGGTAGGGGCTTAGGTTAGGAAGAGGGACTCTTCTTGGCAGCTTTCCCCGTGGCCAGAAACCCCAATAACCTTGAAGCAATTAACCCGTCAGGATCCGGATCAATGGAGTTCATGATTCATCTCAGAAAGCCTTCTTTCTCTCTCTCTTTAAATCTGAGCTTTAAACTAATCAGCAGCAGTTTGTCTAACAAGTCAGCTCCAGCTCCCTGGGGACACCAGCAAATCACAGGACAGCTGCTCTTAATATGAGAAGGCCAGGAGAATCCACTCAGCAGCGCACAGGGTGTTAACACACAGCCCCGGCATTGACCCCGTAAGTGAGGACCAAAGGAGAGACAAGCTCCTCCCTGGGCTTTTCCTTCTTTGCCTTGGGAGCCTAGACGAGCTGGTCTTTGATGCCTTAATTGGTTCTGCACTCTTTTCTTCCCTTCATAAATTCAGTGAAATGATACACATTTAAGAGTTAGTCAAACCTCAAATTAGACTGTCTGTAGAAGTGAGCCACTGCAAAGAAAGCAATTAAATTATTGGCATGAAACAACAGGACACTGGAGGGAATGGCATGGAGAAACCACTAGTAAAAGTGGAAGGAAATGACTTCTGAAGATACCATTACCTGTGCTGAGAGACCTCAAGTATACATCTAAACCATTTCTGACCAAACTTGAAAATAAGGCTGTGTATGTCATTAGCCATCATGTCATTAGACGTCAGGAAGGCTTTGCTGGCCCCTGGTCTCTCTGCATGCTCTGCTTATGTTTAGCTTGGGCCATGGGGTACCGAGGCCCATCTTCCACTGGTTTCCATTAGGAACTCCCTCGTGCCAAGCACGTCCCGAATTTTCGTAGAACTTACTCAAAGTTTGGGGTGTTTGTGGGATGGGGTCCCATCGTGGATCTCTGAGCCTTCTGCCTCCCGCATCTCCACTGTGGTTCCCTTCCCTAATCTCTGGGCCACATTCACTGCATCCTGGATTGGCTCCTAGTCTCCAAATCCTTTCCCCACTACAGGGCAGATCTCATGCCCCCTTCCTCAAGGTCTTGCTGCAGAGAACGACATCTCAAGGATGTCAGTGTCTGCTTTCACAAACCAACCAGCCTTGGCAAAATAAGGCTATTCCCAATAACACTGCCTCCCCTCATTAAAATGCCCTGGGGGAGGCGGAAGGCAAAAATGTGTCCCCGCTACATACATAACCCACGTGCCCCCAAGTTTTCTCTGCCTGCTGAAACAATCTGAGCCCCGCTCCTGTGACGCTGCAGAAAATCCAGCCCCTTTCCCCTATGTTTGAGGCTCCCTCTTGGAGTGCTGAGAGATGCTGCTAACCCGTTGACTTGCTCTAGAAGCCCACTGCCTGGGGCCTCTCCCTGGTCAACTCTGGCCATTTTGCAGCTGCCAATCTGGCTCCCTCCTGTCGGCCTCCCTGGGAAGGATGGCTACAGGACCCTCCCTCCCATTCTCCAAAGAAGCTGACACAAGGCTTTGTGTTTAATGAATTTTTCAGAGCTCAAGGCTAACCTAAGGGAACTGTAATGCAGAAAAGGGAAGCAAAATCAATATGAGGTGTTATGACTGAATGTTTGTGTCCCCTCAAATTTATATGTTAGAGCCCCAACCCCTGGGTTGGCTGCATTTGGAGATGGGGGCCTCTAAAGAAGTAATTAAAATTAAATGAGTAATTAAGGTTAAATAAGGGTGAGGCCCTGATCTAACAGAATTAGTGTCTTCATAAGACGCACCAGAGAGCACACACAGAGAAGGGCCACTGAGCACACAGTGAGATGCACGATCTACCGCCCAAAGGGAGGGCTCTCATTGCACACCAACTCTGCCGGCACATTGATCTTGGAGTTTTAGCCTCCAGAACTGTGAGAAACAATAAGACAATAAGATTCTATTGTTTCAGCCACTCAGTCTGCGGTATTTTGTTATGGCAGCCTGAGCTGATTAGGACACGAGGTGTCCCCCTGCTCTCTGGGTCCTTCCTTTGGGTTGTCCCAAACTCACTACTCACCATCACACGCCTTCACTCTTGCCTACTCCCTGACTGGCCAGATCAGCTCACCTTCTGGCCCAGACTCTCTCAGTCTCTTGCTCCTCCCTGTCTCCTGGCCCCAGGCAGAGGGAGTAAAATGCTGTAATGCTGTAAATAATCTCTACAAAGAGCGCCCATCCAAAGTGAAGATGGAGTTTCATTTCACATCCCAATCTGGAGTGATTGCAGCTGGGTGACTGCTGACTTTTCCAAGATCCAGCCTTGCTGGGAAAAAGAGCGTCTCCCCATCAAGCTTCTACCCTAGAATGCAGAAAGGACCACAGCTGAGTTCACGTAATATTCAAAAAAATTTTAAACGTACGCAAAATTGATAGACCGGTACAATGAATGCTCACATACACTTTACCTGGACTGAACAATTGCTATCATTTGCTGTGTTTGCTTAATCTACATATAGATAGTTCTGTGTGTGTGTGTGTGTGTGTGTGTGTGTGTGTGTGTGTGTGTGGCTAGATCATTTACAAGTAAGTTGTACACATCATGATACTTTATCCCTAAATACTTCAGCTTGCATCCCCTAGGAATAAGAACATTTTACAAATCACCACACCATTAACACCTAAGAAAATGAAAAGAATTTCCATAATACACAACAGCTGTTAAAATAGCACTCACATCGTTGTTTCTGATATTCTGTCCTCACTCTTGGGGCCACATGGCAGTATGTATGGTCAATCCTTGGGAAAGCCAGTCAATCTCTCTGTCCAACTTGGGAAATAAAGTTGCTGAGAGTTAAAATTAAGATTAACTGATACTCAGAGAAGAGACACGCAAAGCTATCTTAAAAGGTATACAGGTTGCCAGATCTTCGACATACAACGGTGCCCAGATTAAATGTATTAACATATCTAAAGAAAAATCCTTGTCAGTCAGAAAGGGCCAGAGTGGGGAGTAAAGAACAGGCCCAGGGGCGGACAAGTCAGTGCTCATTGTGCACAAGAGAAGATGCCTGCTCCCCAGGACTGAACCAGACAGCTGGATACATTAGCTTTCCCTCTGATAAAACAAAATGCATGTCTTTCAAAGGAAACCTGAAAATGTCTATAAATGACGGGAGGCTCTGAATGGAAGTTCTGTGTTCCTGGTCCCTGGGAGGCAGGAGAGGCACCAAATGGATATTTCAGCTTCCAGAAATGTTCTCCCTGTGGCTTTCAAGGTAGACGTAAAGCTTGGTTTTCAGGGCAGACTGTTTCTGCTGTGCTCTCTCGATCCTGCCGATGTCAGAAAAGCGTGTACTTATGGGAGGTGGGTGGTGGTGCTGGAGGTAGGAAAGACATCCCAATATAAACATTTTAGACAGGGCCCCTAAGTATTCTGAGTAACAGTAGGAAAAGCTGCTTAAAGTGGGAGATGGCTAGAGTAGATTTCTACCAAATGCTTTTTTCTTATGATGAGGAGATTTGGCAGTTTCCCTGGGGGGTTTTGAAGGCACTGTTTGTGGGAGCCTTGGATGGGAGGTCAAGAGAGCAGAGAAGGAAGAGGACTCTCTGTTCTAAGCATGGATTTGCAGTCATCCTGGTTGTAAATGCATGGGTTATGATGGCCGTGGGCCATCCCTGCATCTTGGACCCTTGGAAATCTGTGAGATTCTTTGACTTTTGACTGTGCCTAACAATGAATCACCTCTCCCACCCCTTTCCAGAAGAAGGCCTCCATGACCTTTATTTGGTGCTCCATCATCCCTCTGGCCCAGACAAGAGAAGGAAGGCCAGAGGTGGTGGCAGTGAGAAAGCACAACTGGAGGGGAGGGAGGAGGAGCAGAGGGCTCAGGTTCCTCTGCCATCTGGAAGAGGCTATGTGTCCTTGGGTGGGTCCTGCAGGTCCAGGAGTTGACTCATTTGGCTAACAGTCTGTTGACCCCGAAAGGAAAGGCTCAAAACTCAGTGAATGTAATGGTGGGAGGGAATACCATTAAGTATGTTATTCACAAGTGTCTTTGCTTATTCTTGAGGATTTTGCTAGACCCTGCTTGGCTGGTTTGTGGCTTGGAAATGAGGACATGTGCCTCGGTGTATGGGACTTCTATTAAACATGAAATTTGACCCCATAAGTACTATTTAATCCTATAAATGCTGTGCATGGAAGACTGGGCCTTAGCTAATGGACTTCAAATATTCCAGTCCCATTTGAAAGAGCCTCTCAGTAAGAAGCAAGGTGAGCCGACTCTCTTAGGCCGATGCCCTTAAATGTGAGATTTCCTCTAATTCCCTTCATTCATATTCTATACTGCGAAAGCAACTGTTTTCGTTTCCTTAGGCTGTTGTAACAAAGCACAGCAAACTGGGTGGCTTAAAACAATAGGAGTTTACCTTCTCACAGTTCTTGGGACCAGAAGTCCAAAATCAAGATGTCTGCAGGGCCATCCTCCCTTCGAAACCTGAAGGGGAGAATCCCTTCTTGCCTCTTCTAGCTTCTGATGTTTACCAGCAATCCTTGCTGTTCCTTGGCTCGTAGATGCATGCTCCAATCTTTGCCTCTGTAGTCACATGGCTGTCTTTCCTCCCTGTGTGTCTCTGAGTCTCTTCTCTTCTTATAAGGATGCTTGTCGTATTGGACTAGGGTTCACACTAATCTTAAGACCTTGTCTTAGCTACATCTGCAATGACCCTGTTTCCAAATCAGGTCATATACAAGTACTGGGGTTAAGACTTCAACATCTCTTTTTCAAGGGCTCAGTTAAACCTATACCAGAAACCCTTAGATTATGATGTTGCTTCCCATGGGGCCTTCCTTCCGGGGTAGTGTGTCTTGGCCATACATACTTTAAGTGTTGTCATTCCTGTGTTAGTGAGTTCTCCTTGTAAAATCCATAAATTAGACTTAGAGAATGGTTTGGCTTTCCACATAGTTGGACTATAGGAAAATAATGCATTGATCATATGTGGAACAGGGTTCCCATTTCCAGAGAGAGAAATTTCTCATTGTAAGCTAATAAATTGGCTTACCATAAATCCAGATTGATTCATCTCACCATCCATCCCTGCTATGAGAGGAGCAGCCACCATCGCCATGCCCACAAAGCCAGGTTTCTGAACTTCTGAGCTGGGAAACAGACTTTGTGCTAATTTACGAAGATAATGACCATCGACCTAAGGAGCCCCAGGCGGTTGAGCCACCTCAGTATTCGCCAGGCTAACAGCCCATCCTACATTGCCATGTGATCAAATGTGACGGCTGTTATTTGTCTTATTTTAGATTTTGGGTATATGGGATTTGTTCTGCGTAAGAAATAAGTGTTCCAAAGAGAGCTTGGTTCCCTTGGTAAAGCAAACAAAACTCCCATCCAGAGATAAAAAAGAAGTTAATTAAAACCAAGGATGTTTCAGATCTTATCTCAGATTCAAATTTAGTAAGAAAAGAGAGGACTTTTAAAGAAAATTGGTACGACTGTTGGTATAATGCATGAACCTAATAAATCAGTCAGAAGAACCCTGATCATGGCAATGTCTTAAATCTCTGATGTAATGACAGCAAATTTTAGCAGATTCATTCTAGAAGGCAGTAGAGTTTTCTTCTCCAAATTAAGCCAGTCAACTATTGAGGAATTACAGCATTTATGGATAACTTTTATGACAGGCAGCAAATCTGGCACCTTCATTGAGAATAAAATAGAGACACGTGCATCCTGTTCAGCGGAGACAGAAGAAATTGTGATGTGAATAATGTTTGTACTAAGATGAGGATTGAACAACTGATGGTGCTGTTTCGAGGCGGTGGCTGGATGTAGGAACTGACTGGAGGTCAGAGGAAGTTATTTAATTAACTTGGGTCCAGAAGGCAGGCAGACTTGCCTGAAGTGCAGCACTATAGGGCAGCTGGAAGGAAAGGCAGAGTTTAGCTGACCACGAGCAGATCTCCTAGGACAGTGCTTCTCATACTCGAGTGTGCACGAGAGAGTCATCAGAGAGCTTGTTAAAACACAGAATCTGATTCAGTAGGTCTGATGTGGGGCCCATATATTTGCATTTCTATCAAGGTGATGCAGATGCTGCTGGTTTGTGGACCCCATTTTGAGAAGCATAGTACTGGAAAACACATAAAAGCTGAGAGGCGCTACTGGAGTTAATTTTTTACAGAAACAGCAAGTCTTTAGAGAAGAGAAGCTTAGGAAAGAGGTGTGAGGCTATGTATCAGTTAGGACGGTATCGCTGCTAATAACAGACATCTGAGAGCCCAATGTTAACCACACCTTATAAGTGTAAAATTTCTAAAAGTTTCCACAGGCTTTCTCAGTTCGGCAATGCCTCTCAGATGGTAAATGAGCCTAGTGGTTTTAAATAGCTCTCTCTTTCTTAAAAAGAAGTCTGGGTTACTTTGGTGTAAGTTACTAGGACTTACCAGGGAGAATTATTTTGACATCCCCTAGTTTGGCGTTTCCCAGCCAGTGAAGACGTTATTATTAAAGAATGATGAAAGTTGTAACTACCCTTTACCGCATGCCAACTATGGGTCAGAGACAGTGCTCACTATTCACAGTGGCGCCATTCTTCTTAAACATCTGTAGGCATGCCGTATTGTACCAGTGTAGAATCATAGGATAACATGGTACTTCTTCCAAGAGTGTGAATATTGCTTGAACATTTTGGAGAAAACAGATTTTTTAATATTAAAATATGTATGCAAATATTGCAGCATAAAAGACAATCTATAAATTTTAAATAAAAATTTATGACATTTTGAGTTTGTGAGAGGCTGTTTTAGGCTACACCTCTAGACTTCTGGGTAGATATGTTCCTTTGCTCTTTTCTTGCTCTCAGTGGTATTTGTGTGGAAATACTTGCCATGCACCGTGCAAAGGCGTTGGTAATTGTGTGGGTCTGTTGGTTTTCTTACAGTTCTTTGGCTCCTCCCTTTGAGGTCTAACATGTGCCATGATTTCATGTGTTGTGCCCTTAAAACTTGTCTTAAGAGTAGGCATATGCCTCTAAATCGTTGAAAGTCTTCTAGGTTGGCTTCTTTTGCTCAAACTATTGACCTTACTGGCAGTCCTCCCACCATCTTCATTTCACTCTTTGCGTCACAGGGGGGTTTTGGTTTTCAAGAGTATTCCTTAAAATGTGAACCCTCTTTGGAGGGGCCATGCCAGTTGTGAGCTTATGCCTAAAGTCACCTGAGGAAAGATTGGGAGTCACAGGCTTACATATTGTTCACGTGGAAGGAGACCTCGGAGACAATTAGCATAATCCTTTCATTTATGGGTAAGAAAACTAAGCTCCAGCAAAGAGTGGGAACAAAGATGTATTACCAAGAAATCTCCTTTTTGATCATTTTAACTCTTTGCCTGCCATACGTGCTTACAACTCTAGCCAATGTTGTAAATGGTAGCCATCAGGTCTAGACTTTCTCTTCCTCCTGATGCCAGCCAATCGCTGCCGTCACCATCTCTGTCCTACTTGCTAGTTACTAGAGGAGTAACTTGCTTGGATTGACCCAAGAGTTGGTAGCCAGAGGTCATTTTGAGTGACAACCTTCTATAAATGTAACCTAAATGGAACTAGGTCATTATGAGTGATAGCTTTCTATAAATTTAAACTAACCAAGGAAGTTGATGGAGCTATGGTGGTTTAAAACTGTATATATGTGTTTGCCATCTTTGGCCTCACCATGAAGCCACCTTCTGGACTCCTGTTTTTTTTACTGTATTCCATAGTACTAGGGTGAACCTGGGGACCCATAGAGTCTATTGGAGAAGTGTGGCCCTGGAGTGGGAAGCAGACAGAGACAAATCCCAGCCCAGCTCCCTCTCCATCTTACTTCTGAGTGAGCACCAGCATCCTGTTGCATCTACTCCTGCTACTTTGACAGCCTAGAGAGTGTTCCTTATCATTCCAGTCTGAGCTCAAATGCTGCCTCCTCTCTGACATCCTCCTGAACTCCTCGAGGTGACCTGGGCTCCTCCAAGGTTCCCTGAAGATACACATCCCCAGTATGGCAATATCTTAGGGTATTATAGTTTTTGTTTGTTTTTGGTCTATGTCTTCTCACACAAGTCAAAGCTCCCTGAGGTCAGAGACCCTGCCTTTCATTGTTATAACCCTATTGCTTAGCATAGGCCTGCAAATAGTACACACTCAGTGAAGGTGTGCTGTATACTCATACACGAATTAATCCATGAAGAATTTGAATAAATGAAAGGGAGGTAAAGAGGGCAATTCAGGCAAGTAAAATGGCACAAAAACACCTCTAGAAGTAGGTGCAAGATATTTCTAGGGAGAACAAGGAAGCCAGGCAGATGGGAGGAGAAGGTGTTTCTAGAGTTGCTGGTGGTCAGATGGGTTTGTGTGGCGAGATGGTTGCAGATCATGGAGCACCTTGAAAAACAGGCAGACAGCAAGCGTGTTATGCCTCACATGATGACACAGCAATGTGAGTTCAGAAACAGGGAATCATGTCCAATGTGGGCTTAGAGCTCCATGTAAAACCAGATGTCTGAGCCTCTTGAAGCTGTTTTTATAAATTATTTTCCCAAACCTTCCTGGGTAGGATAGATTACATTTTCCAAAGATTATCTATATCTGTCTATCTATCGATCTGCCGATCTATCAATCTATCTACCTACCCACTCCCCTACCTCCCTATCCATCTATCCCTCCAAAATACTCTTCTTACAATGTGATGTTAATATTCCTCCTGTCAGGTGGTGGGTTTCTATTCCCTCCCCTTGAGCATGGGTGGATTTTGGGGGGCCTTTGTGGTGGCAGCCTTGACTGATAGAGTATGGTGGAATTGATGCTATGTGACACCTAAGGTTAGATCATAAAAATGTCATGTTTTTCTACCTTGTTCTCTTGGCACACTCACTTTCGGAACCCAGCTACCTTGCCATGAGGAAGCCAAGCAGCCTGTGGAAAAGCCCACGTGGAGAAGAACTAAAGGCCCTCTGCCCATCTCTGGCTGAGCTCTCAGGCAAGAGCATCAACTTGCCAGGCATGTGAATAAACCATTTTGAAAGTAGTTCTCAAACTACCAGCCAAGCTACCCTGGCTGATACCACATAGAGCAGAAATAAAGCCATTCCACCAAGTTCTGTCCCACGTGCACAGTGGTGAGCTAAATAAATGATTATTGTTTTAAGATACTAGGTTTAGGGATGGTTTGTTATGAAGCAGTAGAGAACTGGATGAGATTTGGGTTGAGAACCCAAATCCTGATGCTGACTTGGTGACTGGGAAGCAGTGAATGCCTAAAAGTATTGAAGAGTGTTAGTGAAGGCTTATATTAAAGTAGCGAAAATATCGTAGGAAGCTGGGGAAACGGGAACCCTGGTTATGTAGCGGTGGAAATTTTGACAACATTGTCAACTGCAGTAATGTGGAAAATAAGAAATGTACCTAATAAACTGGGTGCTCTAGCTAAAGAGATGGCTGGGCAAAGTGTTAGAGGTGCCACTTAACTTCTAGCTGGTCTTAGTAAAATTCAAATGGAGAGAAATGAACTAAAAAAGAAAAAGAAAAATGGAGCTGCTCAGTTGTCAAGCAAAATCTAGAGGAAATATGAGTGAGTGAGGGCTTTCCAGAATAAAGAAGAAAACTTTCTCATTCTCAACTTCTCCAGGTAGCAACTATTCTCAAATTAAGAATAATGTTTATCCTCAAATAAATATTCAAATTAAGAAACAATTTCTAGGCAAAGATCAGATTCATAGTGGGCCTCTAAGATTCTTT
The DNA here is from genome assembly GCF_041296265.1 of Equus caballus. Lineage (NCBI taxonomy): Eukaryota > Metazoa > Chordata > Mammalia > Perissodactyla > Equidae > Equus > Equus caballus. The sequence continues at coordinate 32,430,922 of NC_091710.1, read as the reverse complement.
GTTCGGACATCAGAAAGATGTAAGGCAGTGCCTCATAAAAACTGTCAGACAGACAAAAACCTTTGTAAAGATATTGAACGCGTTTCCCAGATTCAATCCATTAACGAAATAGGACTTCTAAAAATCTTAAGGCATTGTCCCATACCGGTCTCACTGGGAATCCAAAGTAGAGGAGAACTCATCTAGAAGAGATTTGTGGGTGTAGCCTTTAGCTACTGGTATGGATTTATAAATTGACCTAGCTTGAACTGAAAAGGATAGAGACAGTACAAAATGAAAAGAGGTCATTGGATCCCTAAACTTCTACTCCTAAGAAGCAGGTTAGGAAAACAACCCAGCTGCAGACATAGTCTTACTTTTTTTTTGGAAAAAAAGGTAATTGGGAGAGAAGAACTAAATATCCGGAAGGCAAAGCCAAAGGCCACAGTGAATAATTCCCAGGCAGTAGTGCTGAGCCCTAATCAAGGAACTGGCAACGTGTGACTGGCTGGATTTCAGAATTACTATGGACCAGTGAATGCTGTGTGCCTTCATTTCTCTCCTTCTTGAATGAGAGACTATAGTGGTTATCCCATGCATATTCCACTATTGTACGTTGGTTGTGTATGTGGTGGAGTCAGGGGCTGATAACTCGTTTCTTTAGTTCATAGGTCTTCCTAGGTCTTTGGGCACAAAGAAATAGTTTCCAAGTGGATATTCTCTAAGAACTGAATCCAAGGAGCTTCATCTGCACATGGACTGGCTTTAGATAATGAGGCCCTGGACTTCTAAGAGGATGCCAGTGAGATGAGACTTGGGGGGCTTTGGCAGAGGGGTTAAGTGTGTTTTGTATGTGAGATAGATGTGAATTGTTATGGCCAGAGAGTAAATCACAGTAGAGTGTATTTTCCGAAGACGTCCACTACAATACATCCCATCCCATCCCACATACTCTCACAACATGACATTGACACTCCTCCCATCCAGTGGTAGGGTCTGTGTCTTTTTCCCTTGGACCTAAGTGGGCCTTTACAATTGCCTGTATCAATAGAGTATGGTGGAAGTGATACTATGTGACTTCTGAGGCTAGGTCATAATTGGGAAGCTCGTTCTTAGAACCCATCCACCATGCTGAAAATAAGCCAAGTAGCCTTGGAGAGGAATTGAGGCCCCCACCTCTCAGCCTGACTTCCCATCCTACTGCCGACACCAACTTTCCAAGCATTAGAATAAGGTAACTTGGAAATGATCCTTCAACCCTCAGGTGAGCCACCCCAGTTGATACTGTGTGAAGAAGACATGAGCCTTCCCTGTAAACTTTGCCCAAATTATACACTTGTGAGATAAGTAAATGATTGTTGTTTTAATTCACTAGGTTTTGGAGAAGTTTGCTCTCAAAAATACATAACTGGAACAATAGGGGCTGATTGGCAGTTCTATGAAGAGCCGTGTAAGTAGTGAGTCATAGGCGACAGGCAGGATCCCGGGTGTCCTGTGACCTGTCACTCCTCTACTTATAAACTATGGGTAGAGAAGTAGCAGAGCATGTACCAGGGCACACAGGAGGAGGGGACTTGGGTTGGAGGCCACTAAGTGTATTCTTTACACTTAACAGAGTCAGTAGCTCTTTTAATGCACTTGAAGACCAGATTCCCCTAAGACTGAATTAAATTAAAAGAGAAAATCTGCTTGGATTCACTTGAAATAAAACTGCTGGGATGAAATCAGTGTAAAAACAAGACTTGAGAATGGGTAACCGTGGAGGGAAGAGATCAATCTTGAGTAGAAGCTTGTGTTGCAATGTGGAAAACATTTTGTAATCTGAATGAAAGAGTCAAAAGCACATGGATGTCAACACTGGCTATGGAGGTGGCACATGATGGGGATGGTTCTGATCCATGGGGGCTGCTGGAGGATGGAGGGCGGGGAAACCAAGACTGCTTGCCAGAGGAAAACAGTCCCAGGAGCAAGGAAGGCAGAGATACAGATGGATATACGTTCATCCAGTGGCTGGGTATTCAGGAACATGGGAGACACTAACTGGCATAAGACACGGCCTAAGGAATACACACTTCCATCAGCTGTAGGAACTCTTAGTACAAACCGCTCCATCCCCACAAACTAAAGGCCTTAAAGCTTTAAGTGGCCTGAGTTAGAACTCTAGTCTGTAAACACAATATCAGATGTATCTCTTTGCCCTCTGGTCCCGTGTCCTCCCGGTGCCCCCCTTAGGAAGAGGCAGGCAGAATAGAGACTAATTATTCTTACTGTGCTCCAAGCCTCCCTGGGGTCAGAGAAGGTATGTTATTCACACTGCAGATGCTTGAAAACACTTGCTGGTTGAATGGACGAACGCATACCTGTGGGGATGAATCCAGCACCCAATGGCACCTGCAGAGCTCAAAGGAACTGCAGAGAGCACTTGGAGAAGGGGAGAGCAATGGGTGTGCAGGGCTGGGATATCCGAGGGGTGGAGATGTGGGGAGGTCAAGTCTTAGGAAATCTGAGGCCTTGCTTAACTCCTTCTAAGTCAAGTGCTAATTAATAGACAGGAAGTCTAACTGGTCTTTTCAATTTCCCTTGCCCTGCTCTGAGGGAGGGGTAGTGAGCAGGGAAAGTGACTGGTGGAAAAGGAGGAGTTGAAGGAACCGAAAAGACTCCTTAGCTGGAGCATGAACGGAGCTGGACCTGTGTATGAGCTGAGCTGCCTACCGTACCCATTCCACCTCCTTCTGGGGCCACCCCTTCCTTTTTGCCAGTCCAGGTTTCTGGCCTTCCAGAGGCCCAAAGGTGTCAAGTGACAGCAGGAGGGCAGTCTGTCAATCAGGCCGCCCTGCCAGGACCTGTCTACCACACCTGAGTCGGTTACCTCTGGTTAACCCAGGTCAGTAATGGCAGGAAACCCTCAAATGTCACCATGAACATGGGACGTCTGCAAGCTAAAAAGGACCTGGGCAATATAGTTCAACTCCTTTATGTTACAGTCAGGGGCACCAGGGATCTGAAAGGTTTACTGGCTTGTCAGAGGTGGTGGTTAGAGCCTGCTGGAAGGCACATCTCCTCACCCTGCTTTCCACTGCAGCCCGCATCCTTCAGAGGCGCCTCACCCGGGAGAGTTTAGAGCATAAAGCAGGGTTCTCTGCCCGTCTCCCCACTCTGTCTTTGCTCTTCCTCCCCAAGGTGGAAGGAAGTGGGTTTCTACTCTCTTCACCCTTTTGTTCACCTCCATCCTCCCCTGTGGTGGGGACAGAAGCTTTTAACATAGTTACTCATTGAAGTTTTGCTATGGGAAACCATCCAAATGACAAAAAAAAAAAAAAAAAAAAACCTTGTTGGTAAAGTTTTTTGTACCAACAAAAAACTCTTGTGGGTACTGAGATCCCTCATTAGAATGTGGGGATCCAGGATGTTGTAGGTTGAATGGTGCCCCCTAAAAAGATATATTGAAGTCCTAACCTCACGTATTGACCTGTGAATAAGGTCTTTGCAAAGGTAATTAAGGTATGAGGTAAGAGGAGGTCATACTGGAGTAGGGTAGGCCTTTAATCCAATCTGGCTGGCATCCTTATACAAAGAGAAGAGACACAAAGACAAACCTTCACAGAGGACACCTTGAGAAGACAGAGGCAGAGATTGGAGTTATGCGGCCACAAGCCAAGGAATGACTGGGGCCACGGGAAGCTGGAAAGGGCAAGGAAGGATCCACCGTAGAGGCTCTGGAGGGAGCGCCACTGTATAGGTTAGATTTATAGCCTCCAGAACTGTGAGGGAGACTAGATAACTGTGGTTCTAAGCCATCTGGTTTGTGGTACTTTGTTACAGCACCCCTAGGAAAATACACATGCCACATGGGTCTTGTTAGCTGGAATCCAGGAAGCCAAGCCTGCATGAAGCCAGGATCTGGGGATGGGATAGAGAAGGAAGGAGTCAGGGGACCAGGCAGAAGGGCTCACAGGAGCCCATGTAAGGCTTACCTGGTGCTACCTAAAGGTGAGCAGGAGGAACAGCAAAGAAATATGGACGGGTCCTGTTCTAGCTGATCATGAGCTGAGGCCATTTCCTTTCAAGTCATTATGGGGCCTAGCAGTGGCTAAAGAATTAACGTCCAGAAATTAAGTCACTAAAGTCATCGCTGGCTGGTCTCATTCCATTTGAACCTGCATCTTCTTATTCAGCAGATGACAATGGTCAAGAGCTGGCTTCTGCCATTTCAATTGTGATGGGACCTGAAGTCCTTAAGGGAATGGACCTCGGCATACAGGGACCTTTCTGTGGCTTCCTGTCAGTGCCGGCAGTGAGCGTGGCATGCACAGGTCTCTCAGTGTATGTTTACTGGTTGGGTGATTTGTTATCATAACAAAAATACAGCCTAGGGTGGTTTTGATTTGTTTAATTTTAAGTATTCCTGGCAAATCTGCTTAGCATATAGCGATATCTTTATATTCCTGGGCAGGGTATCAGTCACACGGCAAGCACCTCATCTCTCCTCAGCGACCTCGCACTGTAGATGGCCTTGTCACTGAGCTTGGTAGAACCTTCTAATTTGTACTTTTCTTGTTTGTACTTTTAAGGTGGTCCTGATGTTAGAAGATGCTCGTCTTGCCTTTTCTTCTCCTTGCTTCAACTCCCCACCCCCATCACCCTGTTCCTCCTCTTCCTTTAAAGACTCTTTATTTATTTTTTGTTTTTACAGAGTTTAAAGAGCAGGATGATATAAAAAAGTGTGCACTGAGAATCCTCACTCGTTCCTCCATCCTCCTCCTCTCCCTGGGCCATGCATGTGGGTAATTGCCATCAGATTCTTATTTATTTTTCCAGGACTCTCATGCAGATAACTACACATAAAGGTATATATTCTCATACCCCTTCTATTTCTTATACAAAAGATAGCATGCTATCTACACTATTTGACATCTTGCTTTTGTTTTTCACATGAACGGTACTTTATTGAGGTATAACTTATAGATAGTAAAATGCACAAAACATAAGTACACAGGCCAATGAATTTTTTTCTTTTCTTAAAATTTATTTTTCTTGTGCGACTTTTAAAAGCAGCTTTATTGAGGTACAATTGGCATACAATAATAAACTGCATATACGTATGTATCCTCCTTGGAAGTTTCTTCTTGCCTCTATATTTCTTGTTAGCTACTGAGATGGAACAGATTGATGAACGGGGCTGAAGACATCTAGCAGTAAGCTGATTTACACTTCTTCGAGGCTCCTCTAGTTTCTTAACAGCCAGGAGGTAGGTAACAAAATTTAAGGCTTTACTCCTACTAAGTCTTACTAATCACTTAAATTTCTGATGATTAAACATTTGACCTCAAGGGACTTTGATAAGATTAATTTGAAGGTGTTTGCAATTCAAAACTTATTTTGTCGTCCTGTAATGCTTCTAAGTGTCAGAGCTTCTAGTCCTGGGCAGTTTGACTCACAGAATCAAGGATTCTAGGAAGAAGATAACTTCCATGGGCTTTCAGGATTTCCTTTGTTTATAAGCAGTAATCCTGGGAGGAAGGAAATGAACACTTGTTAAGCACCTTCAATATGTCAAGCACTTTACATGAAATAAATAATTTAACCCTCACAAATAGCCTGCAACAGTGATGGGATTATCACCATCTTCCCAGAAGAGGAAATGGGATCTGAGAGTCTAAGCAACTTGTCCAAGGTGATATTGTAAGTGGCATGAGCTAGAATTGAAACCCAGAGCTATATTATTTTAGAGCCCATCCTTTTCAAATCATGGCTCTACCCTCTGTTCCCGACCACGAGACAAATATCAGCAATGTATATACAGATAGATACACACACACACATATATACATACGTATCAGGATGTGCTATATGCAACATTTTAAACACTTCCAAAGGCTTAGGAAAAAGATACAACAGTCTGTAACAGGAGATGGAGGCAAACTGGTCATAAAAGACATGAATCAGTGTATTTTGCTATTGATATAAATATATATGGATATAAACACATATATTGAATTTGTTCCCAAGTATTTTAGTTAATAAGAACTGAGAAGTTACTATGGCCTAGGAATTGTGTTCTGTGCTTTGGCAGAGACGAAATGAGGATGAGATGTAGCATCCACTGGCGAAGACTATATCATGTTGTTGGAAAGCAAGGCATGAAGTGGGAGATTGTGTGTAGAGATGTGAGGGCAACGTGGTTCTGGAAACCATCTGATTGGAGGGAGAGGAAGTGGAGTATTTGACGTTGGGTGTGAGGTTGGGGATCTGAATATCCCAGACAGTGACGTTTTGATGAGTTGCTCAAGTTTACCCAGCCAGCTGATAGCAGAGCTAGGACTACGTGTCAGGCATCCTGCCTAGTTATATATCTTACCAACCTCTGTATTCTCCGAAAGCTGAAACCTTTGTATTGCAAGAGCCAACTTCAGTTAGTGGCAAGCAAAGACAATGAGGACCAAGGCATAAGTCCCACAGGAAACCCATGACCCACTCAAAGGGGGTGATTGAAGAGAGTTCCCTGGAGGGCCCATTTACAAAGAAGGAGCAGGTTTAGAAAAAAGCAACAAGAGATGGTGAAGCACCAGGACCAGCAAAAGCAGGAAGCCATTGCCGTCCCCAACTGTGAGGGGCAAGGGGACAGAGAGGGGTGCTACAACCAATGTGCTGAGTTTCTGGTCAAGGAATAAATATCCATTCCTCACTCTCCTTGCACCCTCTGATCACTTCCTCATTCCTCCTCTTTGCCCAAACCAACAGGAAGCCAGAGGTCACAGGAGCTGTGTGGGTACAGTTCTTAGAGGTCAGCCTCCTGGGTATAGTGCAGAGTGGAAAAGGACAAAGGGTGGATTTGGAGGGACAGACAGAGAATATCCAGTGCAAAACCTGTGCTGGGGGGATCCAGGAAGGCTTTCTTGGCAGTGCATCAAAGGAGCTATTCCAGGTGCCCTAGAATCTCAGAGTTTCAAGTTTATTCCCTTTCGTAATCCCATAGCTTGCCCTGGTTCACAGCAGAAGCTCTATAAACCCAGGACCTTTTCTTATTGTAGTCATCATTTCCTGCAGAACCCAGATACAAGTGCCAGCTGCTTAGCTCAAGCCCTTGCTAAAGAGGCAGTAATGGATCTATTCTTAGTGATCACATTGTGATGGGTTAGTGACTTGAAGTTCAAGGTAGTGGGGACCTAGATAACTGAATGGTAGTGTTGTTTATTGGTTCCAAAGAGGTCTTCCTCATTAACTCATTATCTTGCTGGAGAGGCAGTTGCATTTTGGCTCCAGCTTTTAAATGATAGTGGCTCTATTTCCGACTTGCTTGGAAACTATTATTAACTATTATTCCAAACAATACACTTGCATATTTGACAATCCGGAAACCAAATTTAGCAGTTCAAATTATAGACAACTGCTCTCTTATAATGTTACTGTGATGTCCCAATTTTTAAGACATGGAAGATTAACAAAGCCAGCTTTAAATGCTTAAAGCAATATTTTATGTAAGAAACCATTTTCCCCCAAAGATGCGTAGATCTCCAAAATGTTCCTAGAGCTCTCTGGAAGATAACTAATATTTCTTTCACAGGAAAGGGGAGTTGCAGAAGATCAAATATATGCAAAAGCCCTTCAAAGCTGTACCACCAACTTACTAAGGAATTATGCTGAAACTAAGGGAAACTTAAGAGGTAATTTAAACGATTTAAACATCACCCTTCTCCCTCCTTCCAGAAAAACCCGCAAGACAGTGCTCATAATGTTAGACTGACCTTTAGCATATGTGACTTTAATGAAAGACAAGACTTTAATGAAAGATTCTGAATACATCTCAAACCATTCTATAAAGTAATGATTTCTTGTCAAGGTCCTTAGACTTACTTGTGAAGAAGGGACATCTGACCTTTGAAAATTATTCCATAGGTCTAAATCATCTAAGTATATTACAGCTTTATTCTTGCAGACAAGAGAACCAAAAACAGTTTGGATAATGGAGAAATTGTTAATACAACTGGATTTGAATGCTACTTATTGAGATACCACTGTGTGATTTTAGACAAGTTACTTAAGCTCTCTGAATCTATCTTCTCATCTTTAAAGTAAGAATAATACTATCCTGCATGCTTATTGTAAACAGTAGATGAATTCGTGTTTGAGCACAGTGTTCAATATATGAGCAATAAGGTATTTCTCCTAAAGGTACTTTTTATAAGTAATACAGTAAGAAAAAACAACCACAGTAATTCATGAACCTTCTCAAAGTTCAGGGCTCTTACTGAGAATGCAATGTTGGCAATGGAGACAAAGGAGACATAGAGTTGAGACGTAGAGACAAAGAAACAAAGTTGACATAGGCAACAAAGAGAACATGGTCGTATACATGGGATCTGAAACAATGTCACAGTTTCTGACAAACCAATCTAGCGCATGCCAACTTAAGGGTCCTCTGCATCTATTTTCAAATTCTTCTATTAGGGTACCGAAACCAGCTTGCTTTGCCTGGGATTACCTGACCATGTAGCTCAGGGTCCATGATCATTGGGACAGTGATGGTAATAGTACCCACTCATCCTGCAGAATGGTTAGTGCGATTGTTCAGCAGCCCATACGTGGAGAAATGATACTTCTAGACATGGAGAGGATGTTGATACAAAATTGTGATGGTAATGATGCAAACAAGATGGCTTGTTCTGATGGTGATATTTCAAGATGTAAATAGCTTGAAACTGAAACAGTTTCTACAGGACAGAAGCTGTATAAACCCAGCATCTTTGTTTCAATAGACTTCAAATCTCTCTGCCCTCCTCAGAAATCTGAGAAGCTTGAACCTTTGAGGACAAGAGTAATCTGTTCTTTATATTTTTCTGACTTTTTTATAAATCTTACATCATTTTATAATATGTACAATTTACCATCGTCAAAAATGTTTACTTTTTAAGATTCTTACAAATAAAATATTTTTGGAATATTTTTAAAAATTGAAATTTATTTTAATATATTTTATATAGTGTCATCATTGAATCTAAATAGAACAAAAGACAGACGGAAAGGGGAGGAGAGTTAGAAGAAATTTCAGAAATCTGCTGTAATATCTCCCCTAAAGAGGCAATTAGTAAATTGCCCAGATTCTGGAACTTCCTGTCTCAGTCCAAATCCTGACTCGACCATTTACCAGTTGTATGAACCTTGGACACGTTCCTTAACTTCACCCTGCCACTGTTTTTTATCTGCAAAAGGAGGACATAAGTATGTTACGAGACTTTACTCCTTTGTTTTCCTGAAGCACATCCTCTAGGAGCTTATTAAGAAAGGGTGCCTTAGAGGTAAAATTCTTGACTCCCTGCAAATTTGAAAGTGTCTTTCCTCTACCCTCACACTTGATCAATCAGTTGGCTGGTAATAGAATTCTAGGTTGAAAATCATTTCCCTCAGAATTTTGAGGTTAGTATTGGTTCAACGTCTTCCACCTTCCAGTGCTGCTGTGGAGCATTCTGATGCCTTTCCGATTTCACTTCTTTTGTCCCTGACTGCTTTTGTTCTCTCTAAATGCTTTAGTACCTTCCTTTTTATGCTGGTGTACCTTATTCATTGTTTATTCATTCATTGTGCTGAGCACTTGGTGGTTACTTTCAATCTGGGGATTCATATTATTGAGTTCTAGGAAGTTTTCTATTATTTCACTGACAATTTCCTCTCTTCCCTTGTCTTCATTCTTTTCTTAAAACCACTATTAGTTGATGTCAGACTTCTTGAATTGATTCTCTAAATTTCTTACCTCTGTTCTTCTATTTTTCTTTTGTTGCACTTTTGGGGATATTTCCTCACATTTATCTGTCAATCTCTTTACTGAACACTGAAAAATTAATGTTCTGCAGGGTTTTTTTTTAAGGAATAATATATGCTTATGTTAAAAATCCAGAATCACAGGGAACTAGCCCAGTGGTGTAGTAGTTAAGTTCACCTGCTCTGCATTGGCAGCATAGGATTTGCAGATTTGGATCCTGGGCATGGACCTACACACCTCTTATCAAGCCATGCTGTGGCAGCATCCCACATATAAAATAAAGGAAGACTGGCACAGATATTAGCTCAGTGACAACCTTCCTCAAGCAAAAAGAGAAAGATTGGTGACTCTTAGCTCAGGGCCAATCTTCCTCACCAGAAGAAAAGAAAAGAAAAGAAAAGAAAAAATAATTCCAAAATCACAAAAGAGAATGTAGGTAGAAGTAGGGCTCCCTCTGCTCCTCATTCCTCAGACATCCATTTGCCACCTTGGTAGGGATATTTGGCTGAGCAGAGGATGAGGCTGAAAAACAGGGGTGTGTTATGAAAGTTTGCATACTGAATGAAAGGAGTCCCAGCTCTCTTTCTTCACCTTGATTCTACAATGCAACCATCCAGGAACGTGTTCTCCTGGATAGCAACTGGCTGGGTGGCTTTGCTGGAGAATAGAACCTTGGCTGTCAACATCTTTGGGTCTTTTCTCCTGGGTTGATAAGGTTCCCTAACATAGAAATTTCTAATATCCTATTTGGAGAGCATAAGCCTGAAGCCTGGCTGCTAACATTTTGAGAAAAAGAGCTGGTAGGGGGTAGGGGGTGGGGGGTATTGAGGGGAGCCATCTCCATACTCAGTATGTAAATTTGTACTTTATCTTTCTATTTTCCATATTGTGCCACCACCCTCCACTATCCACGGTCTCCAATCCACAGATGCTCTGTTTTATACTCTCTAGAAAATAAACCCTTATCTTCTGCTGAGGTCGAGGACAGGAAATCATCTGGCTGACATGAGTAAGAGAAGGAATTTGTAGTTCTAACTACTTTTTCCATTCTTTAGATTGGGTGATTTCTATTGACCTATTTTCTTATTTACTGCTGCTTTCCATTCTTATCTCCATCCTACTGTTACTCAGTCTACCTAGTGAATATTTTATTTCAGATACACAACTCAGTTTTAGAATTTCCTCTTTAAAAAAATAGTTTCCATATCTCTCCCTTTTTCAACCTTTTCATTAATTATGAGTATGTTTTCTTTTACTTTGTTGAATACAGTTATAACAGATGCTTTGAAATCCTTGTCTGCTACTTTAAACATCTGGGTCGTATCAAGGTCAGTTTCTGCTGATTATTTTTTCTCTTGAATATGAATCACATTTTTCTGTTTCTTCCTGTGTTGAATGACTTTGGATTATATTCTGGACATTGTGAATGCTACGTTGTGGATAACCTGGAAGAGTATTGTCTCTTCCTATTTATTTATTTTAGTAAGCAGTTACCTTGGTTGCATTCAAACTGAAAAACTCTGATTTTGGGGGGCACTTCAAATTTTCTATTACTTCTTGTACCTTTAATTGGGCTGTTTTCAGCTTTCTCTGTGCATGTGTAGCTTGAGAGTCACGCAGATATTTGATTAGAGTTTATACACAAAATTTCTGGCTCCCTGTCACTGGCCCTCATGTTTCCAATATTAAAACTTCATTTTCCCTGTGGCTGGGATTGCCCTGGACTGTGTTCTCTGGTTCTTTAGGCTAGACTGCAAATTTTCTGTTGGAAATGGTCACCTTCCTTTGATCTAAGAAAAATAAGGTGGGGGGTGGGGGACTGTACCACTTCCTTCTTCCAAATGTGAACGCCCTCTCCAGTCTCTGCCTACTTTTGTTCACTCTACAGTGCCCTGAGATAGTTTATTTCTTTTAAATGTCATTCAGAATTTATAGTTATCTGTGGGAGGGCAAGTCCGGTAGGAGCTTACGCTACTATACCAGAAGTAGGCTCCTTTTAACTGCTCCTTAAACAATCTTTTGTTTGTTTGTTTTTTTGAGGAAGATTGGCCCTGAGCTAACATCTGTTGCCAATCTTTCTCTCTTTTTTTTCTTGAGCAAGATTAGCCCTGAGTGAACATCCACCACCAATCCTCCTCCCTTTGCCAAGGAAGACTGGCCCTGAGCTAACATCCGTGCCCATCATCCTCTACTGTGTATGTGGGATGGCTTGCCAAGTGGTGCCAGGTCTGCACCCGGGATCCGAAGCTGCAAACCCCGGGCCGCGGAAGCAGAACATGTGAACTTAACCACTGCGCCACTGGGCCGGCGCCCCGATCTTTCTCTTTTTGCTTGAGGAAGATTGCTGCTGAGCTAACAACTGTGTCAATCTTCCTCTATTTTATGTGGGATGCTCCCCCAGTGTGGCTTGACAAACGGTGCTAGGTTCACACTGAGGATCCAAACCTGTGAACCCCAGGCTGCCAAAACAGAGCGCACAAACTTAACCACTATACCACCCCGCCGGGCCCTAAACAATCTTTTAAACAATTCTATTTTCAGTCATTAACTCCACTTCCAAAGTAACTCAGTGCCACCAATTTCTGCGCTTTTTGGAAGTTCCATGTGCAAATGACAATACCACTGGGCTGATATTCACCCTTAAAAGATCTTTTAGTGAGAGCTAAATAACACGTAAATGAAGTGAGAGACAATGGAAGATTGTGTCACGGAACATTCTAAATCAGACAGAACCTCTGCTGCTCTTTCACTTAGTCTCAAAATGGCAGAGGTTAGGGCTTTTCAGCCTCATGCGGGCCAAAATAAGAGTATTCCTTTAAATCAGCACCTTAAAAAATATGGCTAAGGACTTCTAACATCAGAACCACCTGGGGTGTTTGTTAAAAATGCAGATTTCTGGGCTTTACCTTAATCTTCCTGAATCAGAATGTGGGGTACAGCCTAAGAATTTGTAGACAGTACGTGCTCATCAATGTTGCCTATCCGTGTTATTGGCTGAGGCTGCATAATCAGCAGAGAGCTCCTGATGGGTGTGTGACTTCCCAGGTGCCAGGTGTGGGAGGGGTTGTTGTTGATCATAAATGGGACTGGTATTACCAGTCAGGCACGGCACCTGATTTCGAGTCAGTAAATATGCCTCAGGATGACGAATACAAATAGTTCGGAAGCATACTGCATGGTAGGAAACATTTTTTGTTTGCTTTCTTTTCCCAGGGTCAGTTTGAAATGGGGTTTTGGAACAAGACTTTAGTGCTGAAATTTCAAGGTGTTCTTAACATCTATACTCGCTAAATTCCTATCAAGAAGTCACTACAATGGACTGTAAAAATGACCCCTTTGCTGTAAAGAGATGGCCTTGTCTCTGTTCTCTCTGGTTTCTGTCACCTGCATTCAGTTAAGTAATATCACCAGTACTGCTCTGTATGGTAATAGTCCGATGGAATCAGTCACTTCAGGACCCTACATACACATTGGAAAGCTTTGAGAAGGTCATCTCATTAATTTCGGGAAGTTAATTTTTACTCTCATCTTGCTATAAACTCAAGAGCACAGGGAAAGTGAATTGGTCTTTTAGATCCATTTAATTAAGAATTGGCTTCATTCTTAATTTATGCCACTCTAGTCCATCAATTGAGGTCTCAGTAAATTTGTTCTAGAGAAGTTAGTGCACATTTTATAGGATCCCTTTAGCTATTAAGGTACAGGCTGTTTCCTAAGGACAGTCACTGTAAACAGCTGTGATATAAACTGCAGAAGAAGATGTGGACATAATTCAATAAGTTTTTGTTTCCAACTGAAGTAAAATTTGAATGTCTTTAGGGCTTGAGTCAAAACTTTTGGCTTACTATGGAAAACAGTATGGAGATTTCTCAAAAAGTTAAAAATAGAAATACCCTATGACCCAGCCATCCCATTACTGGGTATCTATCCTAAGAACCTGAAATCAGAAATCCCAAGAGTCCCTTGCACCCCTATGTTCATTGCAGCATTATTTACAATAGCCAAGATGTGGAACCAACCTACGTGCCCAGAAACTGATGATTGGATAAAGAAGATATGGTATATATACACAATGGACTACTACTCAGCCATAAAAAAGACAAAATTGGCCCATTCGCAGCAATGTGGATGGACCTCGAGGATATTATGTTAAGCGAAATAAGCCAGTGAGAGAAAGACGAACTCTGTATGACTCCACTCATAGGTGGAAGTTAACATATTGACAAGGAGATCTGATCGGTGGTTACCAGGGAAAAGGGGGGGTGGGGGGAGGGCACAAAGGGGGAAGAGGTGTACCCACAACATGACTAACAATAATGTACAACTGAAATCTCACAAGGTTGTAATCTATCATAACATTAATAAAAAAAAAAAACTTTTGGCTTTGTTCACTGGTCTAGAATTCAAAATAATTTCTCCCTCTGGTCTTGTACTCCTTTTCTGAATATTATTGAATTCAAATCACTTGAAATGGAGCTAATCTGGCCTAGTGGAATTTTTGGAATTCTTTAAACCCTCAAACAAATTGAATTTATCTGGGACTCAGAAGAAGTGGTGAACTTCAACATTACAGGGTTTTCTCTGAATTCAGAACAACCAAAGTGTTCTCTGTAGAATAGCCCTGAGGTGAAGATTTTCAATCGCTTCCTCTCTTCCTCCCTCCCTACCTTCGTTCTTCCTTTCTTTTTAATTGTCTGATAGTTGTTCCCACTTGTCCGATGGGAAAATTGAAACACTGGAAAAGTATTATGCTCATGCCTTGGTTACACACACCTTTTTTGGGAGGACAGAGATGGAAATAAAAGGCAGCTTTCCCTCTCCAATTCAAGGCTATGTAACTTCTACTCCTGGGCCCTTTATGAGGCCCTACGCAAGGGTGTCTGAGCCCTTTTGGGGTCTTTGAAGGAAACAAGAAGGATTTTTGAATTATTTTCGTTATTTCAAAAAGTCCAACAGAAATTGAACATTTCCCAAAATAAAACTGCATGAATTAACTAGAATGCTGTGGTATTTTTGCTTTTGATTAGAGCTAAGTAAATTCAGTTTGATAACATTGATCATCACGCTGATGTGAGGCTGTGATTGCAGTTACATATGTCTTAGATGATTAAAGTGGGAAAATAGGTTAATTATGTCTTAATAAATGCAGTTTATTTGATAGGCAGAATTTTATAAAACCTGAAATCAGAAAAAATATAATAAATTTTGGGAACTCTATATAACTAGAACAGGCAGAGCCGAGGCACATAAAACTCTAAAATGTATCTATAGGAAAATTATTCTAGAATCACAAAATTCTGTATATTTTTTCTTTCTGGTTTTGTTAACATGAACAATACAAAGTCAAATTGCCCTTTCTTAAACTTTTGACACTAATTATGTCTACAGTCCATTGACCAGCTACTGTCCATTACTGACATCTGTTTAGCATTAATTATGTGACTTTTCTAATTTTAATTTAATGGACTGATATCTGTGGATGCTGACAGTACATTTAAAAGAAGGTATTTGACAGCAACAACACAACTATTACATTGAGAAACAAAGAGAAAAGACGAGTTAAATCTATCATTCTGCTGGAACTCAGTAGATATCTTCCCCACGTGCTAACAACACACGGCGTTGTTAAGGGCAGTGAAGCTGGTTTGGAAAGTATAAATAGAAACATAACGTATTTTCTGATCTCTTATGAATCATTAGGCTTGTTGAAAGACATTTCTTTGAGGAAGTACTCAACCTGCTTCCCTGAGCTAACTTTACAGGTTGGGGTTTTCGTAATCGTGTTACAATCGCTGTGGCTTCAGGCGTCACTCTTCTGACTCACCTGGCGCAGGCTGCTTTAGACACATAGTCCAGAGTTCACCCTGCTGAAGGGCAATGGCTGAGATCATTGTTTCCCCAGGGTGTGGCTTTTAAAGGTTAAATCTGTGGGACGATAGGACAGGCGCTGGGGCTCAGGAACATGTGACTTGCTAAGTTTAGGCTGCATTCTTCCCTAGTATATTCTGGTTCCAGACATCATTCTGGAGTGTTTCTTGGCCCTAAAGAAAGGTCAGGCATCTCCCCACTGCTGTCGTCATGAGGGTGCCTGTGAACTTGAGGTAACACCGGAACTTGGTAACACTCAGTCACAGGCGTTATTTGTAGGATCATTGCCTCTCTATTGGCGCGCGTTACACAGAAACACATGACGTGACAGAAGCTTAATCTACTCAGGTTCCTCGTGTGTGAAAGAGAGGCAGGGCAGATGGTCACTAAGGACCTCTCAGGCTCTGACCAACTTTCTATAACTCGAACCTTCCTTGAATAGTAAATCTCAGAATAAAGATTGCCGTGGCACAACACTCTTGACCAAGTTGACTCCAGACAGGAGGTAATTTACATGTGTGCGAGACTCTCGTTTGGGGGTGGGGAAAGCCAGTTTGAGACAAAGCACATGCGTCAAAGTACGTATTTTAACCTTTAAAAAAAAAAGGAAGGTTCACCCATGGAAGGTCGATCCTTTTCTTTTTGTTTCTTTGTGCTAGTGTAGAAAACGACCAGCTATGACGCTTATAAGCATCTGCATCAGAACCTTTTATCTTAGGGATTTGAAGGGTTGATGATTTTAATTGCGCAAGTTTCTATGTTCTCAGATGTGTCTTTAAAGTTCTTAACTTTCTGTTTGTCTTTCATCCTAAGTTCACTGCCACGCATGAGACGTGTGGGGCTTGGCATCTGTGAGCACTTGAATAAGTATTTATTAATAATTCAATTGTCATTTATGTAGACTTTAATCTAGGCCAACCCCCATTGTTCTAAGTCTATATTGTTTAATCTTCACAATAACTTCATGATTTATTCTTGTCCTTACTTTACAGATGAAGAAATGGAGATTTTTGAGAGGCTGAGTAATTTGCCTGAAGTCATATAAACTTGGACAACAGGATTCAGGCTAAAGTACATTTTATTCAAGAGCTGGTATTCTTAATCACTGTGCTATATTGTTTCCCTTCCTTTTGTTGAAAGGATGAATAATACAGGCTCTTTCCCGTTGGGGAGAGTGTGATATTAGCAGATCTCCTCTGTTGAAGACATCCTCTGTGGTGGAGAGGAAGGGGTTTGCGGGTGGGGACTCTCTTGCCAACTTCACCAGCAAAATAGACAGCTGCAACTCAATCCCATTTACAGAAGCTTAAAAATACACACACACAAAGCAAAAATCCACACTTTACAAGAGCACATTCAAGCAAAATGAAATATATTAGACTCGTTATAATGGTTGCTCTCAGGGGTGGGGAATAGGAATGGGAATAGGCCTAAAAGGCAACAAATGAATCCACAAGACAGGAGAGAGGACCTTCTGAGGGCCCAGTAATGATGATGTGATGTGACCTGTGAGATATAAGGAATGCAACTCTTTGCACTTGAGCATCCTCACTCCACTGTGAAAAAGACTAACAGCCAGGAAAGGGAAAAGAAGATGCGGTTAAGACAAGATCTGGAATGACAAGGAAGACATGAGTGAGTGTCTCCCACCTCACATTCAGAAATCATTCATTTAGTCCTGGAGTAGAGGGACTTTAATGTAAACATCAGCTACACACAGGCGTGCAGTTGGTCTATCAGGTGTTCAAGTTTTGCCGGAGGATAAAAGGTTTGAGGTCCTGTCATCCACATACTAAAGGAGAAATGGTCTCAGAATGTGTAAGCTGGAAAGGATGGATAAGAAAGCCAAAGGACAGTGGTTGAGATGGCACAGCTGGTGTGGGACAGATCTCGAATGACAACCCAATTCTCTTCCCACTTGCCCACGCTGCTTCTCCAGGCTCATCTGCCCCAGCTAGTCTCTGGACAGCCCTGCACTGAGATAACACTCTGCTTCTCTTGTTGAGCTAGGAGCAGATTTTCTTGCCCGTTTTCTCCCTTTCATTACCTTGACTCAGAGGAGCCTTGACTTTGGAAGGCGCTCAATGTTGTTGAGACTTCCAGTGCTTCAGTAAGGAAATTAGTTTTGTATTACTTGTTCTGGATTGTTGTGACTTTTCATTTTATTCTAGCTTCAGCTCTGCTGTTAACTAGCTGTATGAATGTGAACTTATCCCGCTTATATTGGCTTTAGTATCCTCATTTGTCTGAAGGGAGGTGCTTTTATATTCTCCAAAGAGCCTCCTAGTCAAGGTTCTATGGTCAAGGCTCTTCTGGGACCTCAGAACTCACCTTCTCCACCAAGGCAGGCATAGGAGAGCTCGGGCTCACAAGGAATTCTCTAAGTTGCTCTTCTGCATTTCAGCTGCACATCAGTCTTACGAGGCTCCTGTGTCATCTCATCCATAAGTGAGCAGGGAGGTGCCCACCAAGAGCAAAGTGCTGTGTAGAGACAGACAATCCTTGCCCTCCAGGTGCTATCATCTCACTGCAGAAAGAATAACAACAGACAGATGGAAGTACACTAAGTGCCAAATCAGGGCAGGGAGTACAGTGCTGTGGCTGCTTACACTGCATCAGATCTGGCTGTGAGCGGCCAGGAAAGCTTCTCAGAGGAAGAGGGACTGATGCTGGAGTTTGAAGGAAGATAGGATGCTGATAGCAAAGGCAACGAAGTGCAACAATATAGGTGGAGGTCACAAACAGACCAAAGACACAGTCAGGGGTTGTTGGGTCCTCTGCAAGGAACTAACTAGAGCGGAAGGTGATGGTGTTCAGATCTCAGCATCCAGATGGGTGTAACTAGGGAGCTGACCAACTGAACGCATTATTTACAGCAAATTTTGGTCAGTTGACATTTGAATGTGTATCTGAGATGGAAAGTATGAGAGCATGAGTTAACAAAGTTGTTTGGAACAGACCCAAAAGTAGAGTGTGGCTGTCACAGGACAATCCGCACAAGGTGGGCACTTCCTGGGGGGTTTCTGTAGCTACCTGACCATTTGAGTGTGGACACAAACTCACCAGGAGTTAAAACAAAGGCAGAAAGAGGACATCCAACCTTCTGAGAGAGAACACAAAAGTGTTTTGAACAACAGATGAGTATTCGAGAAGTACAAGGCAAGCGGAGAGGGTTGCAAGTGAGAATGATTTAAAAGGTTAAAATTCAACTTTTCTTAACAAGAAATAGTGACTGTATGAGGAGATAATGCTGCCAAGAGCTTTTTCTGCCCACATTGAAAGGGTATGTGTAATATCCGAACAACCACGTTTTGCATCTGAATAAGTTTGTGTGGCTATTAGAGTTAATAAATGCACAAATCAATATACTGTTTCACACACAATTTACATCAGCGTGTTCCCCTGGAACTTAGACATTCTTTCCCATATACTTATTTATATATATATGGATATATGATTGATAGATGATAGATAGATAGATAGATAGATAGATAGATAGATAGATAGGTAGGTAGATGGATGGATGGATACGGGGCTGAAAAGCCAGATTGGGAATAAATTGTGAGGGACCTTGCATGCCTCGCTAAGGAATTGGGGCTTTCTCTTGGGCAAAAGAAAACCATTGAGATGGTGTTTGGATGAGGATTTTATAGATTGAGTGCCTGCCTGCTTTTTGAAAGCTAAGCGTGAATTACTAACCATAAAATAGGAAGTGGGTAGTTGCTGGAGTCCTCTTTGAGGACAAATGGCCCCATTCTCATAGCAACCGTCAGCTTCGCTCCAGGAACTAGGATTCCTGAGCCCAGGACAAGGCAGGCAGGGACAGTAGGGGCTTAGCTGCAGCTTCCTCTAAGGGCATCTGTGACATCAATGTGGCAATGCTGGGACAGAATTAAGCTTTGAGCTTTCTTCCTTGGCCTCACGGGGCCTACCTCCTGCAGGCTTCTCTGCCTCTAGCAGAAGAAAAGAAGACACGTTTTTGGAAAGACTAAAAATCGAGTCCAGGTTGTTGTTTTAGTAAGCAGCATGCCTAATAATAACTAGTATTTACATGACACTAGATGGAAACAGGATGGTCAGACCCTTAATAAAACTCATAAATACTTGCCCTTCTCTTTGTTGGGCATGACTTCCATTTAGCAGGTAGCTACGTTTTACTTCCACAGAAGGGAAATGGTAGGAGACAAACAGAATCACAACTGGATTACTTGAATTTTCTAAATATACTGTTCTGGAGACTATTATACCAATAATAATGGGAATCTCTTATTTGTGATGCATCAGGCAGCTTACAGCGTGGTTTCAAATGTATCCTATCCTTAGAATCTCACAATACTGCTTTGTGATCATCAGGTCTGGTGTTGCTACCACCCCCTCCCATTTAAATATAGGAAAACTGAGGCTCAAATTGCTTATGTGAGCTGCCTGGGAACTCGTGGCCAGCGAGCTGCACAGCCATGATTCAAATTTAAACCTTCTGACCCCTTGTCTAGTGTTCTTTCCTTTCTGCCACACAAAAAAGCAGACTTGATTTTGATTCTGCGTTAGTAAAGTTCTTTTCTAGTAGCCCATTCCTCTCCTCGGGCCCTGAGATGCTGCTGACCTCCAACAAAACTGTGGTCAGAGGCCGAGGCGTGACCCCACTCCCCTGAGCAAAGTTCTGGTCAAGGAGCGCACAGCCCCACTCACACATCCTTCTTTGCACAGAGAGGATTGTGTTACAGGGTCATCTTTGTTCCACTCCACACTTCCGTGTTCATTTGTACACAGAGAAAATTGTGTTTGGGATTTGCAAAGTACAGCAGAGCATTTCCTGGTTTCACCACTGGCAATTTTTTTAACCCATTGGTATACCTGTTCTTTAAAACTTGAGTATAGTTCTTTCAAACTGTGAGTGAGTTTGAAAAATGTTGAGGGTAGAGATGGGCCCAGGTTGTTAAGACTGCGTGTTTTCAATAGGGGAAGATATCCTGATGATGTCACTGTATAAGCTCCTTTGTTTATTGAAGAAGAAACAAAGCTGTTTCAAGGAGGGAGAGAGAAAGAGAGAGATTGATTTTCACTTGAAGGTAGGGACCCTGAGTTATTTATCTTTACATCTTGCCCCTGTCCTTAGCCCAGCACCCAGAAAGGTGCTGCCCATAGGAGATACTCAGTACACTATTATCTGCATAAGTGACTAAGGAACCCAGAAACCTGCTTGCTCATCCCCTGCATTGCTGGGTTCCATTCCTATCCGTGGTTTAGGACTTTAAATAGCTTTAAATAATCCCTCTAGCCTGAATTTAGATACGCCAATCCAAATAAAGCCCTGGAATGGTGTCTCCTCTGAAGCAGCTCCAGGGGAGGTATAAAAATAGTTATATTTAGAACAGAGCTATTAATAGCTTCGTTTTCTTCTGAGGCTTCTCTCTCTGCTCCGGAAAAAGAGGATATAAAATATTGTCCATCCCATGCTCCTCTTTAGGGTTTTGACACCTTGTACCTCATTCGACCTGTTAAATAACAATGGTCTTGCAGACACCATGGTGCCCAAAGGAGCTCTGCGGTGTGGACCAAGGACACGAGTGTGCAAGAAGTCGGGAAGACAATTGCCTGCATTCTTCCAGCCCACTTCACCCCTGTTACCCCAGAGAAGAGACTCTCAGAGCTACCCTATGAGTTTTCTGGAATCCTGACTCCTGGATTGAGAAGAACTCTGGCGTAGCTTTTACCAAACTGTAATCCACGGTGTAACAGATGCTGTTACTTGATCTGTCAAAGCTTTGGTTTACTCGTCTGTAAAACACGGGTAACAGGAACTAATAAGGTTGTTTGAGAATTAAATGAAATAACACCTGTGGAAAGAACCTTCCCCAAGCTTGGCTCCCAGGAACCACTGGTGCCCTTGGCCATTCCCTCTTTTTTCTTCTTCATAGCTAAACGGATACAGTGAGTCCTTGAGCTCTGGTAGCATCCTTCCACCCACTTTTCTACCAATTTGGCTCCTCTGCTTCAAACTCTCACTCAGGTCCCACCTCCTCTGGGAGCCTTCTCTGAAATGCTTGCCTCGCTGGTCCTTGTGAAGTGTTTGGGTTTCTCAGAGTGGTCCTGGCTGAGCTGAAACTGAGAATGGGCGTATGGGGCCCCTAGGGGTCCTTAGGTGAGTTGCCTTGCATGGGAGGAGGGCCCAGAAGGAGATCCTTTTTTAAAAAATATATTTTCAGATTGCTAATATCCAGCTGGTAAGAAACCATATGGGAATTATTTCTAAGTGTCCTGGGAACCCAGAAGGGGATCCTTTAGTAGAAAATTTTAGGTGCTTAGATGTCCTGGGGGGCAGAGGGAAGAGACGGCCGCAATGGAGGGGTGTCCAGCCCAATCCCTTTGGAAAGTAGCAGCCTCCTCCCCATTTCTGTATTTCTGCAGGGAACCAGCCTGGCTCTAGGACAGGGAGGGCTAGAGAAATGCAACTCTTACGTGCGACATTGGCACGACAGATTTGGGGACACAGGAAGACAGGCCCTGGGCAGGGCAGCCTTCCCCGGCGGAGACCAGATGGACTCCCAGCCGAGCCCAGTGAAAACAACAAGCCCAGAACTGTTCACAGACATGAAAGACATTCCCAGAGGGCTCTGAGAAATACTTGGGGAGGATTTTGAGATGACTTTATGTAGACAAAAGGGATGATGAGACAGCAGAATTTATGACCTCATTCACACTCACCAGCTGATTATGCTTCTAAATAATGCAAACCGCCCCACTGCAGAACATCAGCTCACCAGGTAGCGGAGCAGATCCCGCACAGGTGTGTGGGTGCTTCCTGTTCAGTACGGATTGTCTAATATAGCACTGAGTGTCTCCGTCGCCTTCTGGAATTTGAGCTACTCGCTGTTGCTTGAGATTCAAAGAAAAAAGGGAGAAGAGAACTGCTTGTTGTTTATTAGGATTTTATCATTACCAACAGATCCTCTTTTGCAATTCTATCCCCCAAACTCAACCTCCATGGCCTGGGTCACTTTTTTCCTCTTTCTTGTGATATTTAATGATTGTGAGGGTTTTTTGCAGTAATAGGTTGATTTAGAATTATGCTGAGAAACACCCAATTATTTGATGGTTCCAGTGCATTTGGGAGAGAGTTTTAACTTGTCTGTTTCTAACTAAACAGAACTAAAACTAAGGTGGTAACTGTGATCAAGGGTTATTTATTTTAGCCATATTTGCACTTGGCTCTTTTTAAGAGTTGGTACCTGGGCCAGCCCTAATGGCCTCGTGGTTAAAGTTCTGTGTGCTCCTGTTTGGTGACCCGGGTTCAGTTCTGGGTTCGGAACCACACCACTCATCTCTCAGGAGCCATACTGTGGCGGCAGCTCACACGGAAGAACCAGAAGAACTTACAACTATACACAACTAGGTATTGGGGCTTTGAGGGGGCAAAGGAGGAAAAAAGGAGGAAGATTAGCAACTGATGTTAGCTTAGGGTGAATCTTACCCTGAAAAAAAAATATGTCTTACTCTTAGCTCTATGCAGCCCATAAAAAAAAAAAAAAGGGACACCTTCTTGAGTTATTAAAGTCAATACTGCTAACAGAAGAGATAGGGATCTGAACTTTACAGAAATTCTGAGTGATGTCTTGAATGTCCTTTGATTCTAATCGTATTTTGGGGGGTAAGATGCTCGAAGTGCCAACTCGTCATTTTCAGAATTAACTCACTGAAGTTGTAGGTGTCTAGCTGCATCCCTGAGGTCCTTGCTGGCCAAGGAGTCAGCTATGAAGTCTGGCTGAGCCTTCAGGCCGGTGTCTGTCATCACACAGACTTTGCTGGTGGCTTGAATTGCTCAGAGGTTGCCACAGAGAGTGGGCAGCCTCCACGCTGTAGTGGCAGGATGTGCTCCCAGGATGAATGACTGCCTGACAAGTGTCCACTTCCAGTTCCAAAGCAAACAGCTGGCAGTACCCTTCCTTTATGCTAAGCACAGAGGAAATTGGCCCTTCCTTCTCCTCCCCCCACCCCCCCAAGGAAATAACATAGTGTTTCCCATAGCCCACAGCCAGCCTCTCACTCTTCTCTGAACCTTTTAGATGCAAATCACCGGGAGGATGCTAGGGCCCTGGGGACAGAGCTCATTGTCTGTTGTGTTGTCACCTTCTGTTATCCAGGTGCACGGCTTGGATTTCATTCAACGCCCTATGTTCCTGGCACACGAATAAACTTAGTGTGGTCTGGTGGGCCGAACTGGCTTCCTGCTTCTGTCAGTGCTGTGTTGGCCAGTTATTTCCACTGTGCAGGAGGCAGCCAGTGCTCCCACACCACGCCCCATCCCCCACCCCCCCAGGCTGAGGCTGGAGATGCCCTTTTGTTTCTTACCACTTGGCCCTGGAAACAATTGTCTTCTGACAGGCTTATCATGCACAGGGTGTTCTCCTCACTCTGTAGCTCTTGCCAGAGAAATAATAGTGACCTGATCTTTCCTGAAGTCTCTCTCCTTCTACAAGCACCCTGTGTGAAGCCTGTGGGGAGCCCTCAATAAATATTTGTTGAGTGGATTGGATAAATGGAATCGCTTCTGGATCACTTGCCCACTTTAAAGAATTCCCAATGTGGTGGTAAGTCTGGCTTAAATAGAAGCTATACTGAGAGTGCTCAGTGAAGCCTAGAAAAGTTTATTTGTTGCTCCAGTGCAATCAATGACATTTGGAAGGTTGAATGGGATAGATCCAGACAGCGGAGCACGGCGGGCTCAGGGGAATTTGGGGAAGCTGGCAGCTAACATTTCTTTTGCACAGTTGCCGTGTTCCAGGCACTGAATGAGGCACGGTATTTGCGTTATTTCACTTCTTCTGCACAGTGAATATTTCCTAAGGAGGAAATCTTGCCCTGCTTTAGTGACGAGGAAATGGAGATGCATCAATTTCCAAAGTCAAAGCTAAGAGTTAGGTCAAAGCCTCTGCTGTTTGCGTCAGCCCACAGCAGAGTGGCCACTGGGCTCGGGTGAGCCAGACGGGACACTTCAGAGAAAGATTCGAGTCACAATAAGCAGAATGACTTCTATTTGTGTAGCACTTAAACATTTACAGCATGATTTTACATCCACTAGTTTACACTCATAGATGTTTTACGCTATTGTATATTTACACTAGTCCGTTTGCCCCTCACAGTAACTTAGTGAGTTATTAGCTACATACCACCAATGAGAAACTGAGGGATGAAGAGACAAAGAGAATTTGGTCTAGAACTCAGGGCATCTGATTGTGAATCTATTGGGTTTCAGAGAAAACAGAGCACTTTTATTAAGTATTGTGAAAAAAGCTCAATACAGCTTTAACTTCCAATACAAAATATTAGGCTGGAAGCTCCTTAAGTTAGGAACTAAATATGATTCACCTTTGTGTCCCCAGCACCTAGCCTGGCATGGGGCTTATTGCAGGTAAACAGTAGGTACTGAAGGAATCGGTGTCATTGGTCATTGTGATTCATTGTCTATAAAGCAATGGGCCTACAGAGCGGCTTCAGGGTCGTTCCTTAGAAGTATCTAAGTGTCGTCCTCATTTTTAGTGCAGTGGTTAGGAACAAGAACAGTGGCTTAAAAATATTTTAGTGTTAGAACTCTCCTTTTCAAAGAAATCTCAGGCAGAATCTTGACATGGGAAGTGGTTTTTAACAAATGGAGAATTGGGCAATTGATCTCTTCAGCATTTGATGGAAAATACTTCAGTGGGAAACTCCTGCAAACTCTCTGTGCTCTCCCAGGTTTCCAAGGCGCACGGTCTGAAGATCATTAAATGGGATGATGAGATTGACCAGAGTACTGTTCATTCCGTAACCTTGTCACACATTCACGGGCTGTGTGGGGAGGAGGTAAAGAACAGGTGAGGGAAGAATGGTGGATACCCTTCTTCTGGATGCCAGAGTCTCATCATTGCGGGTGGAAGGAGCAGTGGAATATTGGGCCAGAACTCAGGGCTGAGGGACAGATATCCTGTATATTAGATGGGATTCTCGGGTACAAACAAGAGAATCCACTCTAGCCAGTGTAAGCACTGAGCATTTTATTAAATGGTAGGCATCCCTCATAGAATCATTGAGAAGGCTGATAAACATGCATTAGTCGAGATAGAATTTCCAGGAATGAGTCCCAAAATCACACTGCAGAACTGAACTGACAAGTGAGCTGTTGCTTCTGCATAGTGAGATGGTGTTCGTTCCAGAGTTACATTGCCTTTGATATGATCAGGGAGTCACTAGACCCAGCAACAAAACAGAGAGCCAGCATTGTAGCTGCTGGCTCCGGGAACAGACCTCTCTACCTTGATCCACATCGGACAAATGGAAGTCTTGTACTCAAACTTTCTTGCCACCTAAGTCAATTCATAACTGACAACCAACACAAGTACAATTTAATGGTAGAGCCTAAATCACATCTGGAATCTTCACTGCTAGGGAGTCTGAGAAATCTAACACCAACAGGACAAGAGAGGGTTAGAATGTGTTGAGCAAGCTAATATCTAGTAATGCCACAATCCACCACTTTGGTACCCAACACTCATGCACGTCTTTCCCTTTACTTAAATTTCCAAACAACGGCAACAACAGACATTCCTGCCTAAGCTAAGGTACTAGGTTGGATCTTATGAAATTGCTGATTTTTGAGTTTTTGACCTAAAAATGGCAAACTCATGTGGTTTAATAGTAACTGGCTTGTGTATGGTCAAACCCATATGCATATTTACCCTCTCCTCCAAAGTCTTACTGGTCAGAGCATCCATCTCTGAGCAATGGTCATTCCCCCTTAGTTCACTTACAATCCAGTGTTACTGTCCTCTAATCTATGGACTAGATTAGGAAGATAGCCATCACAACCACAACAGTACAGGAAAGAGAGGAAGAGATAAAAGAAATTATATTTATATGGTTATAAGCGGGTGCGGGGGGGAGAGAACAAAAGAAACTATGGGTAGATATTGCAGTTCTCATTCCTGTAAATGGTCAAAGTTATAGTTGATTGGTATTTATAGTTTCTTCCTTCTCTACCAATTTCTTTGCCCTCAGTCAATACTTCAGTCAGTCAGGACTCTTTACTTAGTGGGGTGCCCTAAACAGTTATTTCTGAGGGGTCTAGCCTATGATGGTCTCTCCTGTCTGGGGTTGTTACAGACTTCATTAATTGTTACCATAGGTATGACCATTTTAGGAGGTGCCCCAGAGGATCCCCTGCTTTCCAGACATCTTTCTCCCTGCCCCGATTGTATAATAACATGTTTTGTTTTGTTTTTTCACCTTGTTCATCAAGGCCAATCATGCTGGCTAAAAGATAACTCCTTTTTTTGTTTTCGTTTTTTTGCCTATTGTTTCAATGGCACCAGGGCCCAAAGTGACTAGATGGCAGTCTCAGCTTCTGGTTCAGTGGGAAAATGATTGTGTCCTCTGGTGAACTATGAGTTCTAAAGCTCCACAGCTCAAAGTCTCAGAGGTAGGAAGCAGATATTTTGCAAACGGGTCATCAGATGTAGCGGTGAGAGATATTTTGCTACTTAGTTCCTATGGCCATGCATCTGGCTAAGGGAGAAACACTCCTATTCATTTGTTTCTGATTTGGAGCATATGCCACATTCCACCACCTTGCTAGTCATTGTTCCCAAGTAGCACTGTAACTGGGCCTTCATGGGCCATTCCCCCATTCTATGAGGCCCTTTGTTTCCGGATGAAGGATATACTGTAAGAACAATGAATGCTGTGAGCATGCACACGTGGCCTTACCAGTTTTCCCATAAAATAACTGTCCCTGAGAGGAGCAATATTGCGTTGGATGCAATGATGATGAATAAGGCATTGAGTAAGTCCATATATGGCAGAAGCATGGCAGGAAAGAAAGACAAATCCACATCTAGAATAAGCATATATTACAGTGAACACAAATTCTATTCAACAACTCAACAAGCAAACTCCCAAAATTGTTTTTCTACTTCTAAATAGAGAGTATAGATGTGGCAGAGTACAGCCCCGGAAACTCAAGAACTCCATGCATGTGGGTGCATGATTAGGGGACACACTGTCTCAGTGGACCATAAATGATGGACTGACAATTTTGTTCTTGTCCTCAGGGACCCTTCTCCTATTCATTTATGTTTTTGCAAACCATTGCCACTTTTCTCAAACTCGCGATTCCAGTCCTTTCTCCCTCATTCTTAGAAGATGACCTTTCTTCCTTCTTCAGGAAAGACGCTGAAGCACTTAGGCCAGAACTCCAAAATCAAGTTACCCTGGGCTGCTTTTCTTCAAGATTCAGAGAAATAAGTTTAAGGCTAAAACTCCAGCTAAATTCTTAATTCTCATCTCTTCCAGATTCTTGCTCCATTAACTATCCTCTTTGGAATTCTCATCCTTACCACATCTATAGGCTTCTGGCTCCCAGATTGGTAACATGCTCAGATTGAATCCATCTTAAACTAATAGCAACAATAAGGACCAAAAAAACTGGAGAGAACCCACCCCCCACCCCCACCCAATCCTGCATTGTCTTTTAGCTATCACCTGACTCCTTTCCTCCAGTCAAGGCTTTTCGAAAGAAGCGTCTGTAGCCATGTCTACCTTCTCACCTTTCCTTTGCTCCTCAGCCTATATAGTTAGGTTTTTATTTCCTCTCTTCTCTGAAACTGCTTAGGTCACAAATTTCAGACCCATAATGTAGTGGCCAAGCTCAGCCACCACTTTCATCCTTATCTCATTGCTGTCTCTATGGTGGCTGGCAGTGTTGATTTCTCCCTTGTCTCTCCTCCCATTACCTCCATAACTCCGCAGCCATCTGGCTTTCCTCTTGTTTCTCTCCATCCCTCCAGCCTGTCCTCCACCTACCTACCTCTTAAATGCGTTCTTCAAGGATTGCTGCTCTCAGCCCTTTTCTCTTCTTCCTCTTGTGGTACCTCAGCAATCTCCAACTACTCCAGAGTTGTTGAGGTTGGGTGTTTTTTTTCTAACTGTCCCTGCATGTAGATGACTCCTTGACTTCATTCCTGAATCTCAGATCCGCATGTCCAATTGCCTATGAGTCATCTCCAGATTAATACCTCACAGGCAGCCCAAGCTCAACAAGGCTCCAACTGAAATCATCTCCCTTAAATCTGCTTCCTACCCTACTAATGACCCGTGGTGTCAGGGAAAGCAAAGTTGCAGCTTATAATGAGGTGGTAGAAAGTGTGTAGGGGGAAAAGCAAGATGAGAGAGGTTTGGTTTAAAGAGAAACAGCAGTCTAGAGGCACAGGCTCAAGGATGCAGGCTGGAGAACACAGTCCAGAGGACACAGGCCGAGGATGCGGACTTGAGGACACAGTTTAAAGCACACAGGTTTGAGCATAAAGTCTAGAGAGCACACAGTCTCAAGGACACAGGCTTGAGGACACTACCTGTACGACACAGAATTGATAGGAGAATTGTAAGACAAGGAGCACTTCTAGGGGAGATGGTGGCGTAGGCCACAATTGAGGATGCGAACCAGGGGCAAAGAGCAGAGACTTCATCCCTGGAGCAGTGCTTGTTGATTTAACGGACTGAAGGGGCAGTAGCCAGGTGGTCATCTGGTAGAATGAGGTATGGAATGTTTAGGGAACGCTTGGCTGGGAGAGGGGGAAGCTGGGTAATCAAAGGAGCGTACAAAATTACCCAGCTCCAGGGTTCTAATGAGATTCGACGGTGGAAACACCAAAGTCTCAGGATGTTGAGCCGTTTTTACTGGAACTTTCTGAGAGGGTCCAGACCAATGGAAAGAGCTGTTGCAACTCGTCAGTTGTTTTCTGAGTGGGAGCCCTGAGTCTCCAATGAGTATGTGGCTCTTTGAGGGCAGGTGGCATAGCGCTTGCATTTTTTTGGCAACTCCTTTAGCACCTAATAGTGTGCCAGGCACACTGAGGGTCCTCGAGAAACAATATTTGGAAAGAGTTGACCTAATAATTGTGTCTGTGGAATCCCTAACACCTGCTATCTATCATCTCTTTGTTCTTGTCACTGAGCCAGTTACCTTTGCCATCAGAATTAGGGAATGGCTCGTGGTGGGGACCTGGTAAGAAGGAGGAGAAAAGAAGGTAAAATATTCTATTAAATACTCGGGAATTTCTTTTTTGTCAACTTAATCGAAAGGTACTGATTGTAAATGGATTTTATTGGAAAACCCATAAAAAATGGAAAAGCACACATAACTATCCCAGCAGTTTATTTGCAGTGCTAGATTCTTACAGTAGACAGAGCTATCAAAGAAAATCCCAGCACCTTCACCTCATGTCAAGTTATCAGCCCGTGACTCTGTGAGCGGTGTCAGCTGTACTCACAAAGACGTTATCATCTCTTGAATCGCTTTGTTGTCACAATTCGAATGGTGTGTCAGCCTCCATGGATCCCCGACAGCATTTTCCTCTACATGAACAGCACAGAATTTCATTTTGTTCCTTCCCTATTGCTAGGTTGGCTTCACTTTCTGGCTGGTGTGGCAGCCTGCTCTTGTCCCACCCAAAGCAACCTGCGTAACTCTGTCAAAGGTGAGATCGGTTTCTGATTTTGATCTCTACCTTGTGAAAGGGGAGCTGGCATTCCAGAGCCTTAAGTCCTCGCACTAAATGTGTGTTAAATGCCTTGCAAGATGAGAAGCGATTTCATCTTATAAATGATGGAGCAACAGACTTACACAAAAGAATTGGTAAGGGGATGGTGTAAGTTGCAAATTAATTGTACAGTTGAGAGTTACCTCCTTTCTTATCTTCTCTGTAGCCCATCTCCTTCCTCCAAACATTTCCCCTCTGAGCAGTCTATGCTTTTGTCCCCAGTCCTGACGGGGGACTGGGCTGCTTCTGGGTTGTCATGGTATTGGTGCTGATACCCTGAGTAAATAGTGTAGCGGGCACAGTGCATCTTGCCCTAGAATGCTTGGATGCTCAGGGTCCTCATGACCCTCCACGTCTCCTGGGGTGAGGCAGCTTTAAATGGAAGCCTATCCCAGGAAAGCCACACTGTTACACCATCTAACTCTTAAGCCTAAAGAGACCAAGTCCTTCTGTTCAATTTCCTGCCCTGGTCAGAGGTTAAGAAAAAATTGGGGGGAATGAAAACCAGTCCATCCTCCGTAGTCACACTCTGCAATTCTGACCTTATTTAGTTGGGCCTCTACCTGTGAATTCTCTTCAGTTCAGGTTCAGCAAGCATTTTTTTTTTTGGCTTAGTATGTGCTGGACGCTAGGCAAAGAGCTAGGAATATAAAGATGAGTAATGTCAAAGTCTCAGCCTCTCAGCAAAAGATAGATTTGCAGTGAAAGAAATCATGACACTGTTAATGTATAGTCAGTGTCATTATGAGCTATGTAAACCAGAGGCTATTCTGGCTTGGAGCGTCTACGCAGGTGTCAGAGGCAGTGGCATTTAACAGATGAACAGGATTTTCTTAAGCAAATGATGGGAGGGGGGTGTCACTTAAACAAAAGCAATAACAAAACATGAAATGTCTATGCTCAAGGGGTTTGCAGTCTGTAGTAGGACATATGCATGCACACATACACCCACATATTTCTTCTTCTTTTTTTTTAAATGAGAATGAAGAGCTTTTTTTTTTTTTTTTCCCTCCCTTTCAAAGCCCAAGTATATAGTTGTATATCCTAGTGGTAGGTCATTCTAGTTCTTCTGTGTGGGATGCCACCACAGCATGGCTTGATGAGTGGTGTATAGTTTGGTGCTCAGGATCTGAACTTGTGAACCCCAGGCTGCCAAAGCGGAGTGCACAAACTGAACCACTTGGCCACAGGGCCAGCCCTCATGTTTATTATTCTAAGATAAATAAAAGAGGAAAAGTGGTCCTCAGCGAGGGGTAGACCTTTACAGAAGGCTGTGCACTGGACCTCAGATATAATGCCTGTCATCCAAAGCAGGAGGACGACAATTCCAAGTGATGCATTGGTGCAGTGGTAGCAGAATACGACGTGTTCATCAAGAGGAGTGCACCAAGACTATGGGAGCACAGGGGTGGGGGCGGGAGTAATATTTTAATTTGGAGAAGCTCTCTTTGGTCAGGACATTAAAGGATAAGTGAGACTTCAAGAGTCAGAGAAGCGGGGAGGGCACCTACTCTTCCTTCCATGCTTGCCAGAGACTCTTCGTCCTCTTGGAGTCTGTCCCTTGTGCTTGTCCCTTGTTTTCCAAGTGACACAGAGCTGAACATATCCTTACTATAGATAAGAGAGGCTGTGCTGAGGGCAAAAGAGAGTCATATCAGGGTATGTGCCTCCTGAGGCCCCTCCTCCCAACTTTCAGAGGCCTGACTTGGTTTCTACCTACCTTGACTCCTGCTGGTTGTCTGGGTTGCTCGTGTTCGTTACGAATCTCCTTTGAAATGGCCAGAAGACACAAAGCTCCAAATGATAAGCAAAGACTGTGCAGTAAAACTGATGAATAATGCTGTCTATGTATATACCAGTGCAGATCCCCAAGAGAAAGACTCTTTATTGGAAGCATAAAGTAACAGTGTAAGAAAACTCAGGTGGTCCCTTGGAGTTTGTGGATTGGGAGCAAACCAGTATTATTGGCCATCAAATATTTATTGTACATCATCGGTATGCAAAGGACAACCTTCTCTCTCCAGGAGCTTATGAGTGGGTTCGAAGCTGAAGATGTGAATAGATGAAAAGGTAAATAGCAACACAAGTATAAACTGATGCTATAGACAATGTTTGTATCCCCCCAAAATTCATATGTTGAAACCTATTCCCTCAATGTGATCATATTTGGAGGTGGGGTCTTTGGAGGGTGATTAGGTCATGAGGGCAGAACCCTCATGGGATTAGTACCCTTATAACAAGACCCCAGAGAGCTCCCTTGCCCTTCTGTCATGTGAGGACCCAATGAGAAGACCACTGTCTATGAGCCAGGAGCTGGCCTTCCCCAGACACTGATCTGCTGGTGCCTTAATCTTGGACTTAGCCTCCCGAACTGTGAAAAATAAATTTCTGTTGTTTATAAGCCATTTTGTTTATAAAATTTTGTTATAGCAGCTGAACAGACTAAGACAGGTGAGATCTCATAAGATGATACATGATGAAGTGTTGCGTGAGTAGTAGAATGTCCTCTGAATGAAGGGAGGGGACGATTGGATTAGCTGACTTCCATAGACTCTGTTTTTAGATCCATCATTGTATGAATCTGACAATAATTGCTTTGAAGTCAGAGTTTTATCATCCAAACAGCTTTTCTTCTCTTCCTCTGATTGTATTAACATAAGAAAATAATTCAAGAGAGCAACAGTTATGTGGAATTAACCATCAGTTACCTGTAATAATAACTGTTATACTACTTGCGTCTTATATGTAGGACATAATATGTTGAAAATACTGACTAGTGAATTTACAGAGTATATCGAAACTTCTTTACTTGCGAACAGGTTGGGTTCTCAAGGTCATTCTTTTTTTTAAAATTTTGTTTTATTATAGTAAGAATACAATAAATTTTTAAGTACATTATACAGCATTGTTTACTATAAATACAATGTTGTACTGAACATCTCTGGAACTTACTCATCTTGTTTAACTCAAGCTTTATGCCCATTGATTAGCAACTCCTCATTTCCCCCGCCCCTGCAGCCCCTTGAAACCACCATTCCACTTTGATCTTAAGGTCATTCTTAAATCTAGTTGTTTGCGAGTTCAAAGTGTCTTCAAACAAGCAACATTTGACATTTTCTTACCACTCTCAGTGTACCTATTTCTATACTTGTTTCCGTAGTAATTCTGTCTCTTCTTACTAGGACCTTCAACACTCTTAATATTTTGGATTATATCAGATATGATGGGATTAATACTATCTGCAAAATCCCAAAAAACAATAAGCCTTCACTCTCCACTGACAGAGATCAAGAGGAGGCTTGGTCTTGGAGTAGCGCTTGACTTTCCCAAATGTCTGTAACTTCATATACAAGGCTCAAAAGGGAGACAGGGAGACAGTATTAAGAATGATTCCTGAGCTCAGAAATTAAGACCTTGCCTCCCTAGGTCTTCTATCCCACTCTCTCGAGAATGGGCCTGAAGTACCCACCCCTCCTTACCTTTCAATACTTACAGCTTCACCAGCAACATTTGTCTTGAGTCCGGTAGGACTAATCTCATTATGCTTTCTGTCCTTGTTTATTTCAGTTATCCTAAGAAGCCCCAGCCTCCCAGGTCTCTTTGTGTCTCCACCCTCTAATCCCTGTAGGCTCTGCATACCCACTAGTCTGTCTCCACTTCTTTCCCCTTCCTAACTCGTGAACCTCTTCTACTGTGTCTCTGTAATTCCTGGACCATCATCAGCAAAATCCTACATATCCTTAATCTCTTCTCTTTCCCTGAATCTCCCCTGAGGACAGTGCCTCCCCTGCAGCCCCTCAAGGGGTAGCTATTTTTCTCCTGTAGACTTTGTACCACTGGGCCTGGAGGAGACCTAGATGTTCTCTGTGAATCCCATGGCCTCTTAAAGCCCCTTCCCCACTTCCCTCCCCAAACATCACTAGCTTTGAATCTCATATCAGATTATATCACCCAATATCCTTCATTGTTGCTGCCATGTAGGAAGGGGATCACTCTCCCTCATTTCTTAGAGATTTAGCTCCTGGTTTGCTGGCACTTTCCAGTTTCTCTCTTGTCTTAATGTTTGGTGATTTCAGGATTCTCACAGGTAGTCTTTTCAATGCCTTGGCCTCTCAGCTCCTTGACCTCCTCTCCTCCAACGCTGTTATCCTCACTCTACCTCAGCCACTCATTCCCGTGTCATGCTCCAGACCTGGTCATCACCAACAATGCCACTCCTCTATATTTCAAGTTTATGCAACCCAATCTCAGACCACCACCTCTTATCCGTTCAACTCAGTCTCTCTGGTAGCCTGACTCCAAGAGTTCATAGCCATGCCAGAACCTCCCATCACCTCATCCTACCATTTGTTCATGGTTCTGCACATAAAACACATAAAAATCTCTTAACTTCACTTCCCTCAATAGCTAGTGCCCTGTTTTTTGCACCCCTTGTAGCAAAATTCCTTGAAAGAACTGTCTTTACTTACTGTATCCAATCTCCCCTCTCTCATTCTCTCTTTAACTCTCTCTAGATAGTATTTCATGCCCAGTATTCTCAGAAGGGGGTCTTGTTAAGGCCACATTCCTCAGTCTGATAATAGTCAATGCTACCTACTCCTCACCTTAGTTGACTGATTGATGTCATTTGACACAGCTGGTCACCACCTCCTCCAGGGAACGACCACCTCAGTAGGTTTCCAGGAACCACACACGCTTGCCTTTCTTCCTACACTCCTCTGGTCTCCTGCCCTTCACAGGCTCCTCCTTTCCTTCCTGTCACTGGTTCTCTTCCTGTTCCTCTTTTCTATCCACACCCCCTCCCTTGGTGATCTCATCAAGTATCAAAGCCTTAAATATTATCTATTTGTCAAAGACTCTTAGTTTTTTAAGTCTGTTGCAGACCTTGCTGCAGTACTCCAAACTCAAAACCAACTGCCTTCTTGATATCTCCACTTGGAACTTTGTGGAGCATGTTCCAAAGTTGAGCTCTTAATTCTTTTCTCCAAACCAGCTTTACTCTGGGCTCCCAATTTCAGTTGATAGCAACCTTATCTTTCTCCTCACTCAGGCCAAAAAACTTCAAGTCTTTACTCAAATATTGCCTTCCCATGAAGCCTACCCAACAATGCTATTCCAGTTTGTATGCTATTGTCCCCTTGCTCACTCCATCCTCCTTACATGTGCTTTTTGTTTCCATAGCCCTCGCCTCCTTTTAGCATACTACGTAATTTAGTTATTTATCATGTCAACTGTTTGTTATCCATCTCCCCACTTTCACCCCCATCTTCCTAAATTATAACCCCCACGAGGGCAAGGATTTTTTTCCTGGGCTGTTTATCAATGTATCCCGTACATCCAGATTACTGCCTGGCCTGAAGTATATGCCCAATGAATCTTTGTTGAATGAATGAAAACAAACAAATTAAGTCACAGCGGCCAAAGCCAATGGCAGTGAATGAAATAACCTTACCTGACCACTGAGTTGTCTATTGGTAGCACACAGAGTGACATGATGTTGCTGGGTGTGACACTTTATCCATGAGAGTTTGAATGCTGACGTTTATAGGTAGGA
Organism: Equus caballus; assembly: GCF_041296265.1. Lineage (NCBI taxonomy): Eukaryota > Metazoa > Chordata > Mammalia > Perissodactyla > Equidae > Equus > Equus caballus. The sequence goes on along the minus strand of NC_091710.1, from coordinate 32,395,194 downwards.
GAGCTTCTTGATTCCTTTAGATGAAGTTGAATGAATTCATCCTCAAATTCAGAGATAAGGGGAGGGCTTAACTCCTTTACCTTATGTTCACTGAAAGTAATGAACGATATGTTTTCTCGAGCCTTATAAACACTCGCAGGCATTTATGAGATTACTACAGTATACTGAGAAGGGTGCTGAGCATTGGGCTATGGGTTTATTGTGCCACCACTAGCCCAGAGGCAAGCAATGCTGGTTGCTACCCCTCTCCCTGTCCTTGCTACAGATCTGGCTGACTCCTGTGAGCTGGTGAAGAAACGACAGAGTGGAGCCCGTTCACTACCTCCCACCCGCATTATTTACTGTCTGTTTCAGGCTGCAGCCTTGAGCCGGTAACTGAACCCATTCTGGTGGTCTGAACATACGACCCCTGGAGAACCTGAGATAGAGGACTTACCTCTGTCTGACTGTGGCTCTCCCTCAGCCTCCCCCTTATGCTTGGCTGTGGTGATTCACTCAAACAGCTGACCTGGCTAGACAAACTCACGGAATTCTTCAGCTTAGATTACAAAGACCCTCTTGATAAAATCAAGAACACACAAGATCAGTCATTTGGGGGCAAGGAAATCAACTTATATTCCCAGCACTACCCACAGTGGACAGGAAGTCAGGTGTCAGGCACAACAAGACCAAAGCTCTGCTTTGCTTGAACCAGACAGCTAGTACTGCGAGGATAGGACAGCCAAGGAGAGAGGGAGGTGGCACTGCCAGCTGGTGCCTACAATCAACACATCAGCAGAGTCACATACAATAAGACCAACAAAGAAAGTGGGGAGGTGAGGACAGAGAGGGACTGGAGAGTTGACACAACACTGCTTATTCTCTGACCACACACCTTTGGGCCAAAGTTTCTCAAATTGTAGTCTTCAGACTATCTGCAAAAGAATCATTTGGAGAATGTGTTAAAGATGTAGAGTCCTGAGCCTTAAATTCTGATTCAGTATGGGGTTTGTGTTTGTGTGAACTCCGTGGGTGATTCCATCCCATGTAAAGGTTGAGAACCAATGTTTAGGCTGTGGTCTACCTTCCTTCCAGGAGGTCACTCTCCCCTGCAGGGTTCCCTTGATGGGTCCCTCACAACCTTGGACGGTGGTCGCATTCCAGGGGATGGCTCTGGAGTCTGTCTTTGGCACCTCTGACTGTCCCTGGGTCCACACACTCATAGTGTATCTGGTTGGCCTGAAACCACCTAAGCTCAGGGCATCTGAAATGAAATTCCTCATCTACTTTTCCAAACCCAGCTTTCCTCCTTGGCATACTTATTCCTTTTCCTCAATAATCAGACTCACAAACTCTGAAATGTTCTTAAATCCTTCATGTCCTTTACCCATCTCTTCACCTAAACAGTTCCCATGGAGTAGATTATTCCCTGATGGTGTATCTCACTTTTATTGAGTTCCTTCCCCTCCATTTCCTGTATTCAAGTTTAAAGCCTCCTTCTTTCATGCTGACAGGGGGACCAACCATCCTGGCTTGCCTGGGTCTGAGGAATGTAGGATTTTCCATGGTAAAACTTGGAAGGTCCTAGGAAATCCAGGACAAGTTGGTCACCCAACCTAGACTGAAAATGTTTGCTTATGAAGGGGGAAGGCATCATGGTCACACATCGCTGTAGAGAACACATGTCCAGTCCACTGTGACTTATAAGAGACACATACGCCATTTACAATTCCCCCAAATAAAGGATAATAGTTGCCTACATTTCTTGAGCATGTACTCTGTTCCAGGCACCGTTGTAAGTGCCTCGTATGCAAACCTTCGGTTAGCCTCACAGCAACCCCATGAGACGGTCCAGTGCAGTGGTTAAGAAGATGGGCCCAGAAGTCAGACTGATTGGGTTTGAAACCCAGCTCTACCACTTGCTAGCTGATGTCCTTGGACAAGTTGTTTAACCTACGCACCTCAGTTTCCTAATTTGTAAAATGAGGCTGAAAATAGTACCTAATTCAATGAGGTGTTGTGAGGACTATGATACTTCATTGAATCCAAGAAGTTACCCATTGTATGGTGGACCATAACTTTATGCATCACTGATAGAGAAAAATATCTACCAATTCACCTCTGAACACCACAGATTGTTAGATGTAATCTGATTTCGCAGATGTTAAAATGTGGGAAAATATGCAACTTACAATAAATGAAATGTGGTGAATGGTTTAAATGAATGAGGATACTGTTATGGCCTGAATTGTGTCCCCCCCAAATTTATGTGTTGAAGTCTTAACACCCCGTTCCTCACAATGTGACTGTATTTGGAGATAGGGTCTTTGAAGAGATAATTAAATAAAAGTAGGTCATATGAGTAGCCCTCATCCAATAGGAATGGTATTCTTATAAAAAGAGGACGTTAGGATACAGACACACATCAAGGGAAGATCATGTGAAGACACAGGGAGAAGATGCCCATTTGCAAGTCAAGGAGAGAGGCCTCAGAAGACACCAATCCTGCTGCCATCTTGATCTCAGACTTCCAGCCTCTCGAACTGGGAGAAAATAAATTTCTGTTGTTTAAGTCCCCCAGTCTGTTGTACGTTGTTATAGCAGCCTTTGCAAACTAATACAGAACCCTTAATAAAGCTTTCTGAGACCACAAGACAAGGAACTGAGATAAGAGTTCCTGTCTTAGCAGGAGACCTCCAGCCCACCCTCAGTTGGTCCCTTGTGTTCAATTAACCCACTACGAAATTAGACTTTCCCTTCAGCTTGGGTCTCAATTCATGGAGAAGTCAACTGTTCACTTGGAGCACCAGAGCTGTATGAGAACCTTCACCATTAGCACTTAACCTCTTATTTTTTAAAAAATTCCATTTATGAGGGCATAAGGGGAAAGTGTGAGGAAGCTTTGGGTGTCAACACACTGTTAGCCAGATTCTGACGGAAGTACACAGCCCATGCTTAGCTCAGCCCATCTTTAGCAAAACTGATGGTGGGTACTTGACATTAAAAGGGTTTATAACAGCAGATTGTCTAGATTAATTAGATCTTCACACAGGACTGACACCTCCTCTCTTTTTTCGTTTTCTAGAGTGGTTTGACATTTGTGCATAATATGGAGAAAGAGCAAGACTGAAATGTGGCTGTTAAGAGTCTTGGGCTCATGTTTGCTAATCTCCTGTATGGTGAAACACTGGCACCCAGACAAACTCTCATTCACATTGGAACAAAGCACTAGTTATGTGTGTTGAAATTCCTTAGAGAAAATGTCTTGCAGCCTGTTGGGGAGTACATGAATGCTGGAAATACTTCACCCAATGTTGCTCAACGTCCTGGGAAGACAGTGTGCTGGCATCTGGACACCCACTCTGGAGAAGGATTGCAGTGCTCTAGGGCACGTGGGTCTGGTGAGGACAGAAGGAGCATGGGTGGAAGGGTGGGTGGAGATGGGGTTGGATGTTTTCTCTGTAATCATCCCAGACCGAGCTGGAGCCAGCTCCAGACTGCCCACTTTCTTAGTCCATTGAAAGTATCTAAAGTCAGCTTGTTGCCAAGGCTGTTGCTTCCCCTGCTTGGGGCCAGATTTTCCTGTTTTTTGATTATAAATCTTAGTTACTTGAGTTTCCTCAACTTTGACCTGGAGAAGTAAGAGGGTAGAGGAATGAAGGAAAGGTTTTCGATCAGTGTCAAAGGTATGAAATGGTTAGGTGGCGGTCTGTGCATGTAGGATGGAAACTAAGTCAACTGTGGCTCCAGCTGTTTGGAGATAACTCCAATAGATGGGACTAAGTGACCAGAGAGCGCAAAGGAAGGTGGATGTGGTAATGGGGTAACAGTAAGAAGTGAATGCCACTAGAAGAGCAAGGAGAAGGTGCTGAGCTAGAGCAACGGTTCTCATTGTGGCCCCTGGACCAGCAGCATCAGCAGCACCTGGGATAAAAATGCAGATTGTCAGGTCCAACTCAGACCTACTGAATCATAAGCTCAAGGGGTGGAGCCCAGCCATCTGTGTTTGAACGAGTCCTCCTGGTGATTCTGATGCACACTAAAATTTGTTAGCAGCACTTCTGGAATGAGGAAGAGACATCTTGGTAACACTGGGTTTGAGAGGAGGGAGGAAGAGGAAGGGGAGGAGAATGGACTAAACAGTAGAAAGAAGTTATACTCCAAGAAAAGGAAAAGTGACGAGGGCTGCCAGAATGGAAGAAGAATGTGAGTCAAGATTGTAATAGTTCATGGTAGCCTGGATTTTTAGTTAGCACATGCCTGCCACTGACATCATGCAGAAGTTTTAAGGAGAAGCAATGATAAAAGAACAAATGTGGATGCAAATTCCTCTCAGAAATTACAAAAGAGAATTACATTGCTGGGATTCACTTGCAGATCCTGGAAGGGCTCATTTATGTGTTTTTCACTCCAGTCTGGTGTGAGTTGAAGGGTGGCCCCCAAAAGATATGTCCTCGTCCCAACCCCCAGAACCTGTGAATGTGACCTTATTTGGATAGAGTCTTTGCAGATGTAATCAAGTTAAGGATCTCAAGATAAGATCATCCTGGATTATTTAGGTGAGCCCCAAATCCAATGAAACTGTCTTTATGAGACAAGAAGAGGAGACAGACACACAGAGAAGGCAATGAGAAGACAGAGGCAGAGTTGGGAGTTACGCAGCCGTAGACCACAGAACGCCCGGAGCCACCGGAAGCTGGAGGAAGCAAGGAAGCCTTCTCCCTCAGAGCCTTCGGAGGGGGCGTGGTCCTGCTGACACCTTGATTTTGGACATGTGGCTTCCAGAACTGAGGTAAGAGCTATCTGTTGTTTTAAGCCACTAAGTTTGTGTAATTTGTCAGGGCAGCTCTAGGAAATGGATAAACCAGGCCTCAGGAAAAAGGCTCTGGGGTTTGGAGTCAGAAGGACCTGTATCTTAATGTTTTCTTTGCATTTCATTCCTTTGGATGGGGTAAGAGCTCTCAGAGTCACAGTGCTCCCCATGCGGCCTGCATTGCTCTTACTTTACCTGTCTGCCTCCTGTGAGCATCTGACTTTGTGCCCGCTGGGTTAGATGCTCTCTCAAGTCTTCTCCATCTTTGATGCCTTAAAATTCTACCAAGTGGATGGGCACGGTGAGTTGATAACCCAAATCTTTCGGGAGTATTTGGAGATGTTGCAGTCTACTGTCCTTTGAATGGCCTGGTTGATTACTATGAAGGATGAAGGAAATTCCTTCCTGAATGCAACATGATGCCTTTTTCAGAGCTGGGCCCCGGGTGATTTCTTTGAAGCAGTGACAGGGATTGTCTCCTGGCTGGGTTTCAGTCATTCCTTCCAGAGGGTGGGCGGGGGTGACTCTGGAAAATTAGTGTCGAGTGACTGAGTGAGAAGGGCCTCCCCTGCAGAAGAGAAGAAGTAAACAGAGGCCCGCAGTGGGGACGTTATATCATCCGGTCACTATTACCCATGTATGAGGCACATGTGGTTGTTTGGAATTATCCTCAAGTTCTCCACCCAAAAAAAAAAACATGACCTGAAGTCAGTCTTTCTCAGAAGCTGTGTGTTTTTCAGGGAAATCTCCAGCATTAGCTACTCCAGCAGAGAATTATATATTAGCTGGATCAATACTGTCTCCATCCAAGGGGATTTATTTCTGGAGTACCAGAAAACCCTCTGGTTAATAGCATTTTGCTGCTGGTAAGTTCCCAAGCTGTGCTTCCGATGCTGGGTGGCATTATGGGGTTCTGCTGTGGTGCATTTTCCATCAGCCCTGCCTCCCTACCTGCTAGGTGTCAGTGAAGGCGCTGGGGAGTAGAAGCTTTATGTGTCAATATTCCTCTTTGGCTTTGCAGCTAGGGTGAGGAGAAATGGTTCCAAGCAGGACAGGTAAAACTGTGAGGGACAAAATTTGTCTTCGGAGGCCTCCCGGTACCCCCAAACCCCGCCTAGTTTCCCTCTTGGTGCACATCTGTGGCTACCCTCAGATTTCATACTTTCATCCTCTTCTTCTCATCCTCCTCTATCAAAGCACAGCTGGCATTTACCTCAACCGTTTAAAGCTTGGATCTGTTGATAAACAAAGGTCCTATGGCTATGAGCATCCTACCGTTTCCAGGTAAGCCATATGCACATTAGTAGCCTTCTCTAGTCCGGTGGTAGGAATTTCAGAGCCATGGTGGACGGAGCAGTGGGGCGCGGGGGCGGGGGTGTCCCTCAGAGGTCCTCAAAACACAGCACATATGTGGCTGCTGACTATACTGTGGGACTCAATTGACCCTGGACCAACATGGAAAGTGAATTTATTTACTTAGGTCTGCAGGGGTTTTTCAGCCTCACCTCAGAAGTCAGTCCCAGGGAGAGAAGCTTTTGCTCAATCTCCTGCTGAAGGAGGCTTCCTTCAAAGACCAGGCAGGACAATGGGGGTGGGAAAGGCTGAGAGAGCCAGGGTCCCCACTGGTCGGACTGGCTCAGCCACCAACTGGCCATGTGATCCTGGACCCTTCCCTTAACTCCTCTGAAAGTTGCTTTCCTCACCTATAAAATTTAGTGGTAAATCAGGTGGAATTAGGGCAGTGTCTGACCAGAAAAATCATACAGGCCAACAGTAAAAGCCCGGCTCTCTGGGCCTCACATCCAACCACGTGAATCCAACTCTCCATGGAGGAACACGGGCATCTCTTTTTTAACAGGCACGGCTGTGATCTCAGGGAGCAGGTAGTGTGGGGAACAGGTAGTGTGGGAAAGACGGAGACGATTTCTCAAGGCCCTCATAGCCTCGCTGTCCTGTGAGACTCTCCAGAAAGGCAATTGGGCAACAGTTACAGCAAGGGCCCTGGAGCCTCATGCCTGAGTTTAAGTCCTGGCTCTGTGGTTTACCAGCAGTGTGACCTTGGAGAGTCATGCCTCTTCGTGCCTCAGCTTTCTCATCTGCAGAACGGACATCACAGGAATATCAGTCACTTAGGCTTGCTGGTGATTAGATGATGCCAAATAAGTACAGGGTACAGATGGTGTCTGACACATAGCGAGGGCTAGGGAATATGTTCATTGTGTTAAAACTTCAAAGGGCAGGACAAGAAAAGCATTTGACAGAGCTTCAGAACTCAGCACAGTCTCTCTCTCTCTGCATCTTTCTCTGGAGCTCTGAGCCAGGTGGGCTGGGTTCCTCACTTCTGCTGTCTTTACCATCCAGGCTTACTTAGCACATGTCATTGTTTTGACCTTGTTCACATATAGGTCAAATCTCCACCAGATGCCAAGTGCCCCGAGGGCAGGGCAGGGGCACCTTCCTCTTTCACCCTCAGTGCAGAGCAGAGCTGGCAAATGGCAGGCCCTGCCTCACCACTGACTGAGCCAAATTCATCTGCTGGAGCTCTTGGCTCTCAGGCTCTCTCTGCTTCCCTTTGTCTATCTGTCGTCTCCTCTTGTCTCCATCTCTGCCTCCCTGGATCAGAATGCCAAGCTGTTCTACTGGGACATAAAAACTGGCCAGCAATAGGGAGGTAATTTTTTTCTCTCTCCCCTTTCCCTGGTGGAAGGTGTGCACTGGGAGATCACCGGGTCACAGGAACAGCAGTATCTCTTCACTCGCTCTGAGGCAGGCAGGAGTCTTGCAAGTGAAGGTGGGAGGAACTGGCCCCTGGACCACATCCTCAGTCCTGCAGGACAATTGTTTTTTTGCAGTGCCTAAAACAACAGTATTGTCCCAGGAAGACATTCCATTTTCCCAGACTACCTCTAGGGGTGCCGATCATTGCTTCAGCATTGTGCCCCTAAGGGAGTCAGGTCTGGTGGCCTGGAGGTTGACCAAACTGCCAGTGAGGGAGGGGGCCAGGCCATGGGAGGTGGGAATCCACTCAGGGTCACAGCTAAGGCCGAGAGGTGGGGACTGGGCCTGACCCCTGCTCTGCCTCCAGCTTTCTTGGACCTTTGGACTCGGAACTTCTCTGTGCTATACCAGCAAGGATGACAATAGTAAAAGAGAACCAAATAGAAGCTGTATCACCTTTTATGACCCAGCCTTGACAGTCATACAGTGTCATTTCTGCTGCAGTTACAAGCCCACCCAGGTCCAAAGGGAGGGAACACAGGCCCCACCTCTTGATGGAGGAGGGTCAAAGTTGCCTTGTAAGGAGAGCGAGTGGGATGCGAGCTAAAGCTACAGGCATGTATTAGGGTTCTCCAGAGAAACAGAACCAAAAGGAGATCAATTAATTAATTAATTAATGATAAGGGATTGGCTCACATGAGTATGGAAGCTGAGAAGTCCCAAGATCTAAGGTTAGCAAGCTGGAGACCCAGGAGAACCAACGGTGTAAGTTCTAGTCCAAGGGCAGGAAAAGAACAATGTCCCAGCTCAAAGGTCAAGCAGGCAAACTTCCTTTTTCCTCAACACTTTTGTTCTATTCAGGCCTTCAATGGATTGGATGAGGCCCATCCACATTGGCAAGGGCCACCTGCTTTCCTCAGTCTACCGATTCAAATATTAGTCTCATCCAGAAACACTCTCACAGACACACGCAGAACAACGTTTCACCAAATGTCTGGGCGCCTCGAGGTCCAGTCAAGTTGACACATAAAATTAGCTATCACAAGCCATCTCTGAAAAACACAGTTGCCACATTCTCAGAGAAACAGAGCCCCACTTCTTTGGTCCTGAGGCAAGCTCGGAGCCCTTCTGGCTCTTCTAAGGGATGTTGCTACCGGCAGACAAGGCCACAGGATTCAGGCAAAGACACTTCTTCCTCAGGGCCCCCATCCTCTCTTGACTAGGCCTTGTAGGGAAAGGATCCCAGAGATGAGAATGGCGGCTTGTGGGAGTCACAAAAGACCCTAGTCAGAGCATTGCCACTTCAAAGGAAAATCCAGGTGCTGGGAGTCTCTTGGGCCTTTTGTGACTAGGCCAGCTCACCAGTGGGATCCTGTGGACCAGGCTGGTAGTGAGGGGAAGAGGAAACCCAACTGATGGTGTTGTGGGGGCGAGACCAAGAGTGAGACCTGGGAAGGCACAGAAATAGGGCTGCTGAAAGGCGCTCTTTCTTTTCATTGTCTTTATCTTTCCTCTCTGCCCCAGCTCTGGCCCTGTGGTTTGACAACAACATCCAAACAGACAGGATAGATTGGAATAAGCAGTCAAACAAAGGAATTAGTATATTACTGAGTTCGATGTTTACGCCACATGTGTGTATTGAGTGTCATTTATGCACTAGGGCTCTCACAAAACTTCTGAGAATAGGATATTATCAATTTCAATTTGTAAGCAAAGACAGAGACAGAGAGGTTTAATAACTTGCTTAAGATCATTCAGCTAGTGTGTGATGTAGGCTGGATTCAAAGAATGTCTATCTGACTCCAGCAGTTCATTGCACTATATGCTCATTGCACTATATCAGGGTTCCTCCAACTGGGGGCAGGCGATGCGGAATGGGAAAGCAAGGTTGATATGAGGAAACAGCACCAAGAAGGAAGTTGGGGAGAGGGAAACCAGATTCCCTTCCTGCATTTCTTAGTGGTTGTTCACCTTTAAGGGACAAGCAGGTAGGGGAGGCTGCCCGGTTCTATGGGTACCAATGAATTTGGGCAGGAGATGATCTTGCAGAGAAAATAAGGAAAGAGGCCTGCTGTGTTCAATGAGAAAGGAAAGCTTCTGGGCCAAGGACAGCTGGCTTCTCTCACGGGCGTGGTCAGCGTACACAGGCCTGGGAATCGCAGCACAGCACTAGACATTTCTCTCTCCTACTCTCAAATTTGAAGTTTCCTGGGACAACATGTTTCATTTATTACAAAATAATTTCCTGGGAAAAGGCGGGATAGAGTGGATCATGAAGAGAAACAGGAAGTAGGAACTCTGCTTCTGGCTCAGTTGCTACTAGTTGGTGTTCTAGGCAAGTTACTTCACTTCTTGGGGCCCCTAGTGAGTACATGGTCTCCGATCTTCCTTCCAGCTCCAAAGTGTGTGACTCTTCTCTAGTACTGGGCCTGGTATACAGTAAGTGCTCAGACATGCCAAATTATGGAACATGTTGAACTGAATCTCCGGTTGCTCCATGGCAAAGTGAGGGCCCTGTTTCAGGAAGAGGTGACGTGAGAGGCAGCTTTTCTCTTTATACCTTGGCCTGGAGTGAGGGTTTACCCTCGGGCAGGTCACACCAGAGCTCTGAGAGCCTTTACATCTTTCATGCAACTGTGACTCCTAAGTCACCTTTATGTAACTTCCTGGGCCAAGTAATCCTACAGGGTTGCATTAGAATGTTCTCGCTTTGGCTTTCCCTTTGTTCCAGATCTTCTCAACACCACCATGGGAATGCACACAATGAATCATGGCATAGAGCCTACCAGGATGTTCTGGGTGTTGTCGAGGGGCCCTGGCGGGACTGGAAGGATGCTCATACCATCTCATGTGCTCAGGGTTTAGTCAGGCTGCCCTCCTTCCTCCTTGCCTTGGCTCTTCTCAAACTCCCCCACTGTTGACCACTCCCTTTCTCTCCCAGACCCTTCCCCAGGTCCACTCATCCCGCATCAGGCTCCTGCCTCTTTTCATCAAATGTTTACCTGTTACTGACTGTCCCCTCTGCTAAGCTCCCCCTCTGCTCCTCGCTCCAACCCAGTCAACCTTTGGGGGTGTGAGGAGGGTGGAGGAGTTGGGGCACAGCTAACAGCAGGTGAGTCATCTCCCCAGGTTGACGTGGGGAGAAAAGAATGGGTGGATGTGCTGGTAGGAAAAAAATGACATTCAGGCTAAGAGTACAGCTGAATCAAGCGTTAGTCATTGCACCCAGGGGAGAAGGATGCCCTCTCTGAGAGGGGTCATGTATGTGTATGGGGGTGCTGGTGAAGATTTGGGTAGGGAGAAGAGGTCTGGGGGAGCAATGGGACCTACCACTTAATGGAGCCATTTATTAAATACAGTCTGAATGTAAACTGTGGATCATTCAGATTCATGAAAGACCATCAGTATGCATCAGTGAGGGCCTCCTATGTGGGAGACTCTGGGCTTGTTGCCCCATGGCTGGTTTACAGTACTATAGCCTTTGAGATGGGGTCTTGGGAAGAGGCTAAAATTTGCAGCCACGGGTAGAGGTGTTAGCCTTCATGGTAGAAGGAGTGTCTATTTTTCTGGATCCTTTTTCAAAAAGAGCATGGGTAATTCCAGTGTCTAAAATGGTCAAGGACCAATCTGAAGGTTAGGATGGCACCGATTTATCTGATACAGCCCTTGAAGATCTGTGAACCTATGGCCTCTCCATTCATCATCTGAGGACAGGAGGACAGGAGGACATGGTCCTAAGGGATTGAGGTCTCAGTCCCTATAAGAAAGCTGAGATAAGTTAGCATTAATCTTTTTCATTGATATTCCCTCTTTCTGTTTTTGCAAGACACTTGGTGTCTCACCTCATTAGCCTCCTTTCCCCTTGGACTGGCTCCCTCCATCTAGTACTGACCTCTCTGGTCTCCGAGGTCACAGACTCTGGGGTCTCCTTGGATTTAGTAAATTCACTGAACACCCTTCTATTCATTTCCTAAAAGCAATCCCACTCTCCCCCTCCCAATTCCATTGTTCTTTTTGTCCACCTTCTTTTCTTCAGCTTTCTACTGCCATCAGACAGCTTTGGGCCTTCAAACCATCAGGTATGATCTCCTAGCTGTTGACTTGCAATTGGTATTTCTCTCCTCAAAACACCCTGTGTCATGCTAGTATGATGAGATGATGGACTGTGTCAAGAACCGCTCTTGCAGCCCCTTTGGGATTTCCACACGAGACACAATGCTACCTGTGCATCAGAAATCCATTTCCTCTTCCTGGACATGTGGCCAGCCTACATTTCCTGGTCTCTCATGAAGTTGAGTGTAGTGTATAACTGAGTTCTAGGCAGTGGAATGTGAATAAAACAACCAACACTTTAAGAAGAGCAAACAAGGATGAAGCTCAGGAGATGGCAGCATAGGAAATAGAGGTGCCTGGGTCCCTGAATGACTGTGAGGAGGAAAGCCATCCACCAATGAGTTTAGACATCTACATCAGCAAGAAGTAAATTGTATTGTGTCTGAAAATATTTGAGTCTATTTATTACCACAGCCCAGCCTAGCACAACTACCCCCACTTCAAGTCTGAAGTCCTCTATCTGATTTCTAAGATCTTCCATAAGTTGCCCCTTCACCTATCTGTCTTCCATTCCCACTGTCCCCTCCTCTGCCTTCTCTGTTCCGGTCATCCAGGTCTCTGTTAGCTCTGAGCATGCTCACTCCTGCCGCCCTGCTCTGGGCCTGCTATTCCTCCTGCCCTCTGCCTTCTGCTGTGCTGATCTCAACATCTAGCTCTTCCAGAAAGAGCCTCAGACAATTCCATCCCACTCTCGTCTCTCTCTTCCCTGAGTCAATAGGTCAGTAATTGTTTCATATGTAATTTCTTTTCCTCCTCACAGGCAAGAACGGCCTTTGTGTATACTCTTCAATGCTGGGTATAAAGTAGGAGGTACATTTTTTTGTGTGAATTTATTGTAGTCTACGGCCCTCAGACTTTATTCCTTGACATGAATAACGTGGAGTATGTTCTCTAATAGATCACTTGTTCATTCCACAAAAGATTTACTGGGTGTCAGGCTTTTTACAGTTCCCACCAGCATTGTCGTAAAGAGCTATAGGGAAAACTCCAGGGAGCACATTAAGAAGTAACTGACCTTCAGCATATGTGTCACAATATGAGCCTCCATGGTTTGATGAGCGCTCTGTCCTGGTTAGTTCCTGAAGTTGCCCATGTATTTTCACTTTCCCCTTAAAGCTTTTGTTCTGTCAACAGTGTACCACCAACGCTGGAGCCTGAGTCTGAATGCACCCAGGGAAGTACAGTGCAGGAGCCCTAGAACAAAGGAATCCCACTTGACTTTGAGCTCAAAGTTTCTTTGCCTGGTCAGGACAGTACTCTAGAAAGCCAGGCTGTGGAGAGAGAGGAACTTTTTCCAAATCTCCAGTATTTCCCTTTGGCGTGTTAAGAACTGAGCCTTGCTACGCCTTATCAAAGAGTGGTGGAGAGGGCAGGTAGCCTCCAGCCTTCCCAAACCACTGCCCAGAAGGGGATGGATCAGGGGCAGGGGAAGTCCTTGCCAACAAGGACAATAAAGCGAAATGCCAACCCCTCTGGCTCTCTAGGATATGAGGAGTGTGGATCTGAGATTGCCAGGGAGATGATAAGTTCAGAGAGAGGCCAAGATGGGAGGGCCTTTGTTCCGCCTCTTATTGGGACTCTGGGAGGAGACCCTTCAACGAGTGCCCCCTCCGCTGTCATGGAGTTGCAGGAAGGTCAGCTCCACTAGGGCACGGATCTTTATTTTGTTCTCTGATCCCAAGCACCTAGCACAGTGACTGGAACATAGTGGGTGTTCAATAAATATTTCTGCGACGACAACATTAGAGTAAAATTGATGGGATGCCGCCTCTGGGCAGAACTCCTCCATGTGGCTAAGGCATCCAAGATTCTCTATGAGCCCCAGGAGGACACAGATGAGTGGGGAGGGCTGGAGGGTGAGCTTATGTGGGATGTTGACACCACAGAGGTTGCAAGGAGGACCCTTTGGGTTGAAGGGGCAATTGTGTCCTCAGCCAGTGTCAGAAGGACACTCAGCACCAGTGAGAGCCAGATGGGGCTGAGTCTGCTGGGGAATGTTGGGCCTGGTAGACCAAGAGCTGCCACAGCCTCGTTACCACAGCATTGGCAGCGCCAGGCAGACAGGGGGCGCCATGTCCCACAGGACAGAGAGTAGCTCAAGGGCACCACAGACATCAGAGGCCACCTCTGTGACCACAGGGACTTAGAAACTCCCCCAAATACTACTCAGAGGTCATCTTGGGGACAAGGATGGAGTGGGGCAGAGCTCGGAGTATTTCTTTGAAAAGTACTGTTGGAAACTTGAAAAGAGACTGGTGCAGTAGGAAGAGCATCAGATATAGCTGACAGCGGAGTCGACACTGGCGCCTACCTCACACGGTTGCTGTGAGGATGGATGAAGAGCACATAGAAAGCATTTGGAACATAGTAGGTTGTAATCAACGTCCTTGCTGTGACTGTTGTTGCTCCCCAGAGAGGTGGCGCTTTTGGGGATCACTAGGTCTGTTAGGAAAAACAAGATGTTACTTTTCTTTTGCAAGTCTGAGCGTAGTGTGAAAAAAAATTTTGCTACCATAGCAGTTAATAACAACACGATTTGAATAGGCATTTGTGGCTTCCACAGCACTTTCAAATATTGTCCCCTTGAATGCTCTCAACAATGCCACAACAAGGGAGATCGTTTCTACCCTTACTTTACAGATCTAGAAACTAAAGCTCAACAAGTTTGACAGGCTCACACAAGGTCATACTTGTGGCAAATACTAAAGCCAGCTCTGAAACTCAGGACCCTTGACTCCAAATCCCTTTCTCTTTCAACTCTATCACTCCTGTAAGTGGGCCCCACGCCACCGACGAGGGCAGGACCCTCCACCTACTTCTCGGGTCATGAGACTTCCCTCCTACAAGGAGGCTTTTGTTTAGTTGGGCCGGGGTGCTGAGAAAGGAACAGGATCACAGAGGGTCCCAAACATGTGGTGGTGAAAGAACAGAGTCTCTGGCTAACTTAATAAGTGCTGGCTTCATTTGTACAACAATCCTGCCTATGCAAAATGGGTTTCAGTGCTCCTGAGGTCTTACCAAGTACTCCCACCAGCACTGTGTGGCAATTGAGCCATCTGCAGTCTTACAGACAGGCAGCTGAGATGCCGAGAGGCCAGGAGGCCTTCCCAGGTCATACAGAATCAGAGGTGACTCAGATAGGAGGAACCCCCACCATCAAAAGGTGGAAGTGGCTGGTAGAGGTGGCCAACACCACGAACAAGGGAAATGAAGTCAGTCACACAGGGCTGAGCTGCCCAGACAAAGGAGGACTTTCGCTTCTGTCTTAGTTAAGACCCTTTGGGTGGCAAACAACAGAAGCCCAGTTCAAATTCACTTTAACACTCAGGGTGGGTATATGGGTTTTGGGGTTTTTTAAAAAAAAATGTTATCTAAAATGGGGGGTTATTTGTTATGAGGGTTCAGGGGTTTCTCACAGAATCCAGGCAAGGCATGAGACTAGAAGATCATTAGGTGCTGTCCCTGAGTGGCATGGTCTTCTGGTTAGATCTGCCTTCTCTTTTCTCTTTGCAAACTGGCCGGCCTCCTGGTTGCCTGCAGTTCCAGAATTTGCTTCACCTCTGTCCCGGTCACAAGCAGAGGCTGAGACTAATTTCTCTGGTTTTTCAGTTCCTGGTTCCCAGCAGAGGGGACTTGATCCGCCTGGATTGGGGGTCTCCAACTTGCTATGGTTCAACGGTCTCTGGCTGTTCTCCTGAAGTGCTCACTGGGCCTACCCTCCAGTCTAAGCAGAGAAGAGGCCATGTGCAGGACAGGCCTTTGGGCCACAATGCAGGAAAAGCTGTTTGCATGTGGAGGAAGGTTAGCTTATTCTGCATTCTGTTTTTTATTTCAGAAGGACTGCTTTTCTTTCCATTTCAGCATTTTCCTTGCAATCCACCCCGAGAACAGCTGTCAGTCCAGGCATAAATGTGGCTGCTTTATGTAAAAGGCAGAAAGCTTTTGTTAACATAACCTCTTACCTAGTGCTCTAAAGTGTCCAATTTCCTCCATGTGCCAAACAGCAACTCCTTGGCACCTGTCAGGGGAAGCTTTGCCGTGGGACCAGAGATGAGAACAGCAAGGGACAGGGCCCCTCGGCCTCCAGACACACTTACAACTCTGTGATTTATATTCTTTGGGTCCTCTTATCTCCCTTTTTGTCATTTGGTAGAGGGTAGGCCTGCTGACCCCCTAGATTCTCACTCTGGGGGTCAACTGCCAAAGAAACCAAGTCAGAGAGGTGTGGCCCAACTTCATATGACATTTTAGCTGGTTGAGGGTGTTACTTTGCTGCATGGATGGTATCTGGTGTAAAAGAAAAATTTGAGGGTTTTTCTCTCTCCAAATTCAGGCCCCCCAACATTTAACTTAGAGAATAACGAAACACTAACAGTAGCTTTAATGGGAACTTATTTCACAGGGAAGTTATAAAATTGAGAATTTATGCATGGCATTTAGAAGCTTAAAGTGCCTTTTCATGGAACATGTGTGTAAGCTGGGTGTTTCTTGGGTCAGACCTGCCTCTTGTAAGGGATGCTCAGCAGAGCCTCTGGCTTGAGCCAGGGCCGGGGGTGGCTCATAGCTCCTCCTGAAAGCACGTTCTTTTTTGTGACTGCACCATCTCTGCTCCTTCGAACCCCAATCAGTAGGGCGACTGATGTCTCCCCTCCTGGCCATCACTGATGGAATCCTCCTCCTCTGCATGGAGGCCACCAGTCCTGGCCCCTTCTCTGCTGTATCAGTCACAGCCCAGGGAGGCCACGAAGGGGAACTTTCTCCCCTCATGGGGCTAACATTCTACTATTCAGACCCCAAACGGAATATCCATACTTCCCATTTCTCCTCTGTGAGTGAACTCAGTCTTCCCACATAAGAAAAGTTACTTAGAGAGAAGATGGGGGTGATGTTTATGATCTCTTTCTAGAGATTTATGTCAGCACATGGAGGGCAGCACCTATGATTGCTCTTTCTGAGTACATTTTGGTGCCACCATCATAAGCAAGACCAGGCCAAGGTCAGATGCAGCAATTGCCTCACCCAAAGCATATGCTTTTCCATTGGCCATTTATTGCCGGTGTCACTATTGTAGCGAGAGAAGCTTCTGGGCGTTTTGGTAGGTTATTAGGGAAACACGAAGGTGGGATTGAGTATTGTCCCACCATCTCAGATGACTTGATTTGCCCACAGTGTCTTTGTCACAGTCCATGTATGTTGGATGGCAATGGAAGCACCAAAACACAGGCATTTTCTAACACTTCTTATTACTGTAGAAATTAGCCCAGGCTGGCCCCACTCTAACCACGGCAGTCCACAATTCTAGGAACTCCAAAGGAGCAAAATAGATGCATACGCAGAGGCACGGTGGCCCTAATTCACTCAAGAATCACCATATCCGCACAATAAGGATTGGGTACATCTTTCGCTCCCCTCTCCTACAACAGGGGGAGAGCAAGTCAACAAGCATTTATGTACCCAGCACGGGTACATACATATGTATTATTGAGTTACTTTCACGGGAAGCGGATTTCCAGTGTAGCACTGAAGACCTTGAAGCTCACATTCATGAAGAAGTGGCCAGGTTTGTCCGGCACCAAAGACTGCCGTGGGCTCTTTCATCAGGTTCCCCAGCAGATCGTCACAGATGGGAAACTTTCCTCACTAAGATTTGACAATGTTCCAGGGCCCTGGGCTGGGGTGGAGTAGCCTCAGATGACACTGTGAAATGAGTGAGGTTTGTGGTATTTGAGTCCCCATAGCAGCCTTTTCCCCACTCCTGACAGCCAGTTACACGTGCCTTTCTCAACTACTGTCCCTCCTCTCACCCCCAGGGCTACTGTCAGCTAATCCCTGAAAGCTGAAAAGGCTAACAGTGGTATCTTTTCTGGAAGACACTCAAAGAACAAAAAGATCCAGATCTCAAATGACTCTCTCCTTGAGGAATTTCAGGCTCCAAGACAGGCAGAGTCTACACACCTCTTAAACCACACTCTCAGCCCCGCCCTTCTCCAAAGGCAATAGGAAGCTATCTGGAGAGAACTACGTAGGTATATGGCCTTGCGCTTCTGTGATCCAACAATCCTGGTTCTCTGCTGAAGTTTGAGGCTTTAAGATCAGCTCTCCCCCCATCACACACGCACAGTTTGTTCACTGTGTGGAGCTAGGCTCCTCAGTTTCATTTGCACTGTGTGTTTTGTCTGCTTTCACAACCCATCAGTTCACGGCAGCCATTAGAAACCATGCCATTCCAGATCAGGAACACAACGTCCCAGGTACCACTACTTTATTTAACATTGTTTTGAAAGTGCTAGTCAATAGAATTAGACAAAAGGATAAATAAATATAATATAAATATTTTAAAAGGGGGAAACATTATTTACAGATGATCTGATCACTTAATTAAAAACCTCAATTAAACAAAACTATTGGAAATCTTAAGTTCAATAAGGTGACCAAATTCTTAAAAACAGCAAAATCAATGTCCTTAGAGCCAAATAAGAACCAGTTAGAAAACAACAATGTAATAAAAGACCCCATTCACAAAAGCAGCCAAAACAATAAAATAAAATACGATAAAATGAAATACCTAGGATAAACTTTAAAAATATGTGCATGATAAATGAAGAGAATAGTGAAATCCAGCCAAGAGACATAAAAGAAGTTCTGAATAAATGAGGAGACATCTTGTTCTCAGAGGGACAACTAATACTGTTTGATTTCTAAACATTCGGGGATTTTCCAGATATTGCTCTGATACTGATTTCTAGTTTAACTGCATTGTAGTCAGCAAGCATAATTGCATGATTTCAATTCCTTTAAATTTGTTAATGTTCAATTCATGGCCCAGAAAAGGGTCTATGTGAATGTTCTATGTGTCCTTGCAAATTATGTGCATATTGCTCTTGTTGAATGGAAAATTCTATAAAAGTTAATGAGATCAAATTTTTCATTTTCTGTATCTCTGTTGATTTTTTGTCTACTTGTTCTGTCAATTATTGAGAGAGCAATGTCGAAATCTCCAACTAAAATTGTGGATTTGCCTATTGAGAAATTTCCACTCTCTCTCTTTTTGCCTCAAGTATTTTGGGGCTTCTTTGTTTGGTGCATTCACCAAGAAGATATAGCAATCCTAGACACATACGTACCCAGCAACAGAGCTTCCACATACACGCCTTCTTGGTGAATTGACCTCTTGATCATTAAGTAATGTCTTTGTTTATCTCTAGTAATACTCTTTATTCTGAAATCTACTCTGTGATAAATAAGATAGTTATTCCAGCTTTCTTTTGATTAGTATGTGCGTGGTGTGTCTGTTTCATCATTTCACCTTTTTTTTTGGTGAGGAAAATGGTTCCTGAGCTAACATCTGTGCCCATCTTCCTTTACTTTGTATATGGGATGCTGCCACAACATGGCTTGATGAGAGGCGTGTAGGTCTACACCTGCAATCCGAATCTGCGAACCCTGGGCCGCTGAAGCAGAGCGCATGAACTTAACCACTATTCCGCTGGACCAGCCCCTTCATCCTTTTACTTTTAACCTACCTACGTCTTTATATTTAAAGTTAGTTTCCCTTGGACAGTATATATTTGGGTCTTTCTTTTTTAATAAATTTCTTTTTTTCATATATTATTTAGTTTTTATTTAGGTGAAATCAGTATACAACATTATGTAAGTTTCAGGTGTACAACATTGTAATTTGAAATCTGTATACAGCACAAAGTGACCATCCATTACCGTACAATTGACTTACTATACCGATTTCAACCAACCCCCAATCCCCTTCCCCTCTGTAACCAACAACTGTGTTTTCTGTATCTATGAGTTTGTTTCTTTACGTTTGTCTGGCTTTTTTAGATTCTACGTGAGTGAAAACCTACGTTTGTCTTTCTGCGTCTGACTTATTTCACTTATCATAATACCCTCAAGTTTCAACCATATTGTCATAAGTGGCAGGATTTCATTATTTTTTATGATTGAGTAGTATTCCATTGTATACATATACCACATCTTCTTTATCCATCCTTCTGTCAATGGACACTTGGGTTGTTTCCATATCTTGGCTATTATAAATAATGCTGCAGTGAACATAGGGGTGAATATATCTTTTTGAATTAATACTTTTGTGTTCTTTGTATAAATACCCAGAAGTAGAATAGCTAGATCATATGGTAGTTCTATTCTTAATTTTTTGAGGAATCTCCATACTGTTTTCCATAGTGACTGCACCAATTTACATTCCCATCAGCAGTGTATGAGGGTTCCTTTTTCTCCACATCCTCTCCTATACTCGTTATTACTTATCTTTTTGATAATAGCCATTCTAACAGGTGTGAGGTGATATCTTGTGTCTTTGATTTGCATTTCCCTAATAATTAATGATGTTGAACATCCTTTCATGTGCCTGTTAGCCATCTGTATGTCTTCTCTGGAAAAATGTCTATTCAGATCCTCTGCCCACTTTTTAATTGGGTTGTTTCTGTTTTTGTTGTTGAGTTGTATAAGTTCGTTATATGTTTTGGATATTAACTCCTTGTTGGATGAATAATTTGCAAATATCTTCTCCAATCCAATCAATCTTTTTTTTTTAATTGTGTGTCTAGACTATTTACAATTAATGTAATTACTGATAGGGCTGAATTTAAAATTAACATCTTGCTACTTGTTTCTTATTTGTCCCTGTGTTCTTGCTCCTTTCTTTCTGTTTTTCTTCCTTCTTTTGCATTAATTGCATATTTTTTATGATTCCATTTTATCCTAATTATCAGCTTATTAGTTATACTTCTCTAAAAATTAGTTGATGGTTGTCCTAGGGTTTATAATATGCATCATTACTTATCATAATCTACCTTAAAATAATATTATTTCATTTATTACATTGCATAAGAATCTGACAGCAGTTTACTCCCAAATTCATTTCTTCTATTTTTCGTGTTATTATTGTCATACATTATACTTTTACATACATTATAAACCCTACAACATATTGTTTCTGTTTTTGCCTTATCCAATCAGTTATCTTTTAGAGTAATTAAAAATAAGGAAAATGTATTTTATATTTACTTTCATTTTTACCATTTTGGCACTCTTTGCTTCTTTGTGTAGATCCAAGTTTCCACCGGATATTATATTCTTCTGCCTGAAGAACTTCCTTTAACATTTCTTGTAGTGCAGGTCTACTGGCAATGTATAATATCAGCTTTTATTTTTCTGAAAATGTGTTTATTTCACCTTAATGTTTGAAAGATATTTTTGCTCAATATAGAATTCTGGGTTAACAATTTTTGCTTTTTTCTTTTGGTATTTGAAGATGTCCCTCCATTATCTTTTAGCTTGCATAGTTTCTTATGAAAGGTTTCCTGTAGTTCTTATCTTTGTTCTTCTCAGTATAACGTATCTTTTTCCTCTACTTGTCTTCATAATTTTATTTGTATTTTATGTAAGTTGACCTTGGGTCAACTATCTTGCAATTTTGTAATAAAACAAAGCTGAATCTTTGCTTTACTCCTTACATCCAAATAAATTCTAGATGGATCAAAGATTTAAATGAAGAAAAAGCATAAAACTATAAAAACACTAGAAGGAAATATGGATAAATATTTTTTATAACTTGGGATGGTACAGATATTTATAAGCATGATATGAAATTCAGAAATCCTAATAATATTGAAAAATCTTAACCCATTGAGATTTAAACTTCTACGTAGCAAATATCAAAACAAAAGATCATAAACAAGATTTAAAAAGTAAGGAAAACATAGGGCAAATTTTGTCACTTGTATGCCAAGCAAAAGATATATTTATATATCAAAAAATTCTAAAATATCAATAAGGAAAAGATGAACAAAGAAATAAAAGATAGGCAGAATATATGAAAAAGCAATTCCAGAAATAAAAAGTGAGTAAGTCTTTGAAAAATTATTCTATTATATAGAATGCTAATAACAAAAGAGATATTCATTCTTTTTTTTAAGCTATCAGATTGGTAAAGGTTAAAACAACAACACAATACTCAATGTTGGAGAAGAACTAGGAAAACAGACCCCCCAAAGCACCTTTTGTGAGTTTCTAAATTGATAAACTCTTTCTGAAGGGTCAGTTGGCAAACCGGATAAAGATGAAAAATCCTGCACACCTCCCTTTGACTCAACATGGTGAGAGGCAGCACACAGGATTCAGCATCAGACTACCTGGGGTCTAATCCTGGTTCTGCCACACACTTGCTGTGTGATACTAGGCAATTTATATCATCTCTCTGTTTTACTTTTATTGTCTGTCAACTGAGAATATTAAATACCTACCTCATTGGGTTATCATGAGGATTTATTGAACTAATATCTATAATGCAGTTAAAATGGTGAATGGCACCGTTTTGAACCCACATCAACCTGACTGTTTGTTGTTAATATATCAGTAGTGGTCTTCATGAAAATCCTCTGAAATCGTTGGGGCCCTGTAAGCAAAAATCATCTTATAAGAAGATTTTTTTTTTCCTACTGACCACCAGTTATCATCATCATTTAAATTAGTTGAACCTGTAGGTCCTAAATTACTAATGAGATGATGTGATATCATGATAGTAAACAGTTTGAATTTAGGTGCCAAGATGTTTGAATTTTGTCAGTGTGCTTGACATTTTGAAGATTGGTGGTTTACTTGTATCTCAGCCTATAAATGCCTGGACACTTTCCTTAAGAGCCATGACCATGTTCTTAATGCCCAGTTTACACCATAATTAAAAGAGCCATGTGGTCCTGCCACAGGGCCAACTCAGTGTGACAGGCCATGCCCTCCATTCTGTGCCATTTCTGTTTCAACTGTTGAAACAGGCTGACAAAATTGCTGTTCCTCTTTTGAATGATAGAGACACAAGACTCCTTAGAGATCTACAGCTAAGGACCCATGTGACTAGAGAAAAAAATTTTCCCTTGGTGGCACTTTTGGAATGAAGAAATTCTTCCTTTACCACTGAAACATCTACTTTTGGAAATTATCTGAAGGAGATAATAACAAGAGACAAAGATGCTTATAGTAGTAAAACCAAATCAAGTTTTCATTAACGGCCAATTGTGTAAATAAACCATGGTTCATCTATAGAATGGAATGAACACCCATTAAAAATATTTCTGTGGATGTACACATATATGGAAAGATTCCCATATTGTTGGATAGATTGCACTGGTTGCATTTATAGCGTGAGCATTCATTCATTTTTTTTATGTCGAACTTGTATCCACTTGAAATTATATATTTTTTATTTGTTTATTATCTGTTGCCCTCAGTAACCTAAGATCAGGGAATTTGTTTATTGCCATACCCAGAATCTTGAACATCATAGGAATTCAAAAATACTTATTGAATGAACAGATGAATACATGAATTCCACTTCTGTATATGATGTATCTCTATTTCCATTGTATACGTCATACAGAGAGACGTCTGGAAGCTCAGTTCACCTAAAGGCTGGCATTGGTTGGCTCTGTGTGATGGATGCTCTCTCTCCCATCTCCTCAACCCCTTACTCCTTATCTACATCCATAAATACAAAAATAATATACGAATACACTCTCAATGTATAAACTTCCAACAATATGGAAAAACTATGTAGATAAAAGCAGAAGTTCCCTTTCATTCTCTCCTCTTCCCACCCTGCCAAATCCCACCCTCCTTCCCAGAGATGACCCCTGTTATCAATTTTGTGTATATCCCTCTAGACTTGTGGAAACGTACACCCTATGGAGAACAACACAGTTTTATTTGTGAATATTCTTTAAACAAAATGGGACTAGTCTGTATATATTGTTCTGCAATTTGCTTTTTCCATTTAACAATATATGTTGAAGTTCTCTCCATGTCAGCACATGTGATCCTTTCCTGTTCTTTTTAGCTGCTGCACAATAATCTATAATATGCACGTGTTACCTAGTATGGATGCATTCCGGGTTATTTTATCACTCCCCCACGATGGGCATTTAAGCTGGGTCCACTCTGTTGCTGTCACAAACCACAGCGCTGCAGTGACATCTCATTAGGTTCTCTTTGTAAATATCATGTGTATTCTCAAGACAAAAGTTGTGAAGTGGAATTGCCAGATGAAAGAATTTATGCATTTAAATATCATCATTTTCTACCAAACTGTCTTTCCCAAAAGTGACACTAATTCCCCTACTAATATTAGGTGAGAATGACATTTCTCTATTCTCTTGTCAACACTGAATCATATTACTAATCTTTTAATGTTTTGCTGGCTTGACAGGGAGGAAAATATGTCTTTATATTGTTTTAATTTGCATTTCTCTGATAACTGGCAAGATTGAGTCCTTTTACCTATGTTTATTAGACTTTTCTTCTGGGAAATCCATATTTGTATTCTTTGTTCATTTTCATGTTGGGTTGCTTATCTTTTAGTTAATAATTGGTAAGATTTTTAACAACATATATTCTGATTATTGATTTTTTGTTACATATTTGAGAACTTCTCTCCTTAAGATCAGAAAAATAGGTCTCTATATGGTCCTTTAATGGTTTTTGTAGTTTTGCTTTTTATATTTAGCACTGTAACACATTTGGCATTTCTCTGTGTGTATGGTGTGAGATAAAGATTTAATTTAAAAAACTTCCAAATGAATAGCCAGTTGCTCTAACAGCATTAGTCAAATACATATTCCTTTCCCCGTTTGGAAAACCGTCTTTGTTAAGTACCAATTAATGGCATGATTTTTATTTGAATTTATTATATATGCTTTTATTTTTGAATTATTTACAAAAAGCATGCATTATTTTTAAAATCTGAAAAGGCAGTTATTTTCTATATGAATACATATTATAAGATAATACACAAAGTTATTAATGATATACTAATTTAAAAATTCAGGTGATAGCATTTTATGTATAATTTAATCTCAGTTATGTAAATATATCTATGAATACATAAAAGCAGCAGAAGAAAAGTAAAATGCTAACAACTATACCTTGGTGCTCTAGAATTCAGGATAATTTTTATTCTCTTCATGGTGATTTTTTTGTGTGTTTTCCAAATTTTAAACAGTAAACGTATTATCTTTATTATAAGAGAAAAGCTAAGTTATTTTAGAAACATTTAGCAATGCACATTAAGATTTTCTTGGGCCTCAAAATCAGGAATATAGAAACTTTTTCTCTGACAGCAGTTGATAAACAACTAGTAGAAAATCAAAATTTTGATTTTATAGTTGTCATTTTTCTTATGCTAATATTTTGTTTTCTTTTAGGCCTCAAACTTGCTGTTTTTAGGCTTATGTACTTACGCTAACTTTAAGTTCGCTTTATCCTTAATTATACTTTATTCCTTACACCCTTCAAATGTGTTTGTTGCCCAAGTGGACCTAGAGTGGGGTTTCTTTACTTTCACATACAGTGTTTTCTTTCCTAAGCCGGCTGTGCAATGAACCACGCTTTTCCCCACACCAGGCTGCCTTCCCGGTATTGCTAGTTAGGGAGGAGAAGGGAGGGTAAGAAATCCCCAAAGAGTTATAGCCAGGGAGTCCCAACCTCGGGTTACAGATCAACATCCCAGTGACTGATCAGAACCTTCCTCGTCCTGCAGTTCATGGGAAAACGGCACTTTCACCTTCTGCAAATTTGTAATCAACCAACTGGGAGAAGACCTGGCCCTTAGAGAGCTGGACAGCACTGCAAAGGCAGAGCCGAGGCTCCTGTGAGTTTCTGCCCCTTTTGAAATGGAGGCTCAGGTTGCAAGGAATGATGGCCTCCAGTGGTTGCTCCAGCTTCAGCGCTTTCTCACGCTGGGGAGGGCCCAGAGGTTGGAGGAGGAAGGGTGGGAGGGAGGGGCAGGGTGATTGTTAGGGAGTTTCTGCCACATACCAGCCTCCACACTCATGCTTTTCTCCTAGGGCGCGCCTGAGACCTAGGCCACAGCAATTCTGTTTGGGATGGGACAAAAATATCTGTCGAGAAATTGATAGCAGGTGCTGGCTGCTTAGGACTGCCTTTTTCCCGCTTGCAACCAACCCCGAACCTCATATATTTTTTTAGGAGGTGTGTCGTCAATAACCAGCCCCTCTCCTGCTGGTTCAGGCAAGCCATCCTAGTCCGTTGGTGCTTGATGAAGGAGGTAAAGGGTTCAGGGTCCTCGTGTGAAGATCCTGTTAGGGACTATGTTAGCCAGAGGCATGACTTCAGCAGACAAGCAATGCTCGAAATCTTAGTTCAGGAAGTGTGGACACTTTTCTCTTTTGATTTCATAATGTCCTTTAAGCTGAATGCCTCTCTCTTGCCCATGTTTCCTGTCACAGGCTCCAACAGGCTCCAATTGGAATACCACTTTTAGCACTTAGTTCCAGTTCTTTTCTCCTTTACAAGGCTTGAGTCTCTGATTTTCAGCATTGCCTTCTTGTTGAATCATGTGAGGAGTGGATATGATATATGTACTCAGGATGTCTGGTGTTACAAGGATGTGGATGAATCTATCAAGGAAGAGAAGAGAAGACGGACAAGGGACCTCTTTCTGAGCATCTATTATTGTGCTAAGTGCTTTCTATCACTGCATTTGATTCTCCCAAATGGCCTCTTAAATAAAATGTTATAATCTCCACTTTCCATTTGAGATTCACTGTAGCTTCCTTTAAGTTGCACAGCTAGTGAGAACATGCACCCAGCTCCGTCTGGAGCCAAAGCTCACAACTTCCTCCTCTTTACCAGGCAGGACCCTGGGATGGTGATGGCAAGCTTGGGGATCCAACATCTGGACCAGGTTTTATTCAAATGTGAACTACTTGCACCACCACCGCACCGCCTTCCCTGCCTTCCACCAGAGTCCGTGGACATGAGCCAGAGGCTGGTGTTCAGGTCAAAAGAAGTACAGCCCCTAGCCACATCACCCTGGAAGGGAACGGTCCAGAACCCTGGCATCCTTATTTACTTGTCTTGACTCAGCTTTTGTAGGATCACATACCTGTTCTTCAGTCTTCCTGGTTATTAATCATGGTCCTAATTCAGGAGATGGATATGAAGCAAATCAGGAAGTGGTTAAAGGAAATATCATACATTTGCCCATCACAGTTTCTTCAAGCTGTGTACTCAGCGCCATGACTCAGTGAGTAATCTCGTTGCTCATGAAGAGTGCTACCATCATGATTTGGTTGCTTTTAAAGCCTCATGAGACATCCTTGCAGCAGTAGAAGAGATCTTGTTTTTTAAATAGGGTGTATTTTTTCTCAAGAAAGAGAGGATTACCCTTGGTCTTCCAGCATGGCCTTCTCCTTTGCTCTAGGATATACAAAAATAAATGTAGTCTGTTTACCTCTCCCTATAGATCAGGAAATACCAAACCCTGAGGTTCCAGGGCAGTGGTTAACCCTGCCTTTGGGTCCATGCCATGTCAGGATATGATTGAACTGTTCTGGTCACAGCGCCCTAATGTAGCTTTGCTCCTATCAAACCCACGCCTTCTTGTCAAGTCAATTACTAACCTGAAGACTGGGGTAGAGAGAATTAATGGAAATCGTGGAAACTGAAGTTCAAAAGTAGATTCTCAACCATTGTTTGTTCCTCATAATTGACCCTTTATTCAGGCCCTTTATTCTGACAAGTTATTCTTTCTGAACCTGAATTTGTGCTAAGGCTGAAAGACTATTGTTGGTTTACTAGGAAACAATAGTTCCAAGCATGCTAGACTCCCACCTTCCCTCACACTGTTTATTTTGCCAGGAATGTGTTTCCTTCCATGTCTGCACATCCTTAAGCTGCCCACCCTCTGCAAGGCTCTGTGTAAATACCTCCGCCTTCGTGAAAGAGTCCTTGGATTCTCCAACAGCCCATCGTAAGATGGCAGGGTCGGGGCAGAGCAAGGATTACAGGATCAGACCACCACAATTCACATCCCAGCTCTGCCACTTCCTAGCCACAGGACTTTGGTAAAGTTTCTCACTGTATCTTTGCCTTAGTTTCCCCATCTGTAAAATGGGGATAAAAATGTATGTACCTCAAAAGTCATTAGGAGCATTAAATGAGTTATTACATATTAAGGGCTTAAAACAGTGCCAGGCACACACTAAGTACTACAGAAGTGTTTGTTAAATAAAATAGATTTCCTCCTCTGAACTATTCATAACATTTCAATATATCTTCTAGGTGCATACCAGTTTCTATTTTCTATTATACAAATTATCTTCTCTCCTTTCCTAGACTGAAAGTTCCTAGAAGTAAACCCATGCCTGTTTCTGTTCTATATCTCTCACACTATCTTGCATATGATAGACACTGCATAAATATCTGGTGAATGATTTCCACAGTAACTGCTGTGGCTTGATCCTCTCATTGCAAATGGCAGCACCTATAACTCACAAAGAGCATCATGGGTATTGTCTTTCCTATCCATAAAGAGTTTGATTCTTTCTCAATTCTCTTGGAAAGTGTTCTAAAAAATGTACTTCCTCTCAAAAAAAACACTCTGGAATGTACATCCTGTCAAGGGTCCGTTCATGCTCCTGGCCACTGGAAGCTTGGTGTGGCAGTGAACAAGTGTGTTAAAGTCGGCTCCCCAGGATGGCTGCTTCCTGGTGGCATCACTACAACAGAAACTTTTGTCAGCTCACTCGGAGAACCTATTTGCTCATGGGAACCTGGTTCATTTATGCTCAACTTCTAAGATGTTGCCTAACAGACCAAAAAGGCAAGTCATCAATTTTATTGTGAAATAGATCTCCTAAGGAGGTCCTTCAAAACTCTTGTTGGCAGGTTAGCACATTCTCTTTCCAATATGGAAATTTACTTGAAAAGTCAAATTAATATCAGAATGCTACCCAGTGGGTGTAGAATTGAATAAAGAAGTTAGATGTTCAAGTTCTGATTGCTTAATATACCCATTTTCACTAAAGCAAATGCAGACCAGAAGGGGCAGGGTGCTCTGCACACAACCACACCAGACACACACTAACAAATTCTGACAATTTACTTATCTCTTTCCAATATTCCTGGCCAGTCATTAAAACTTCCGTTATGACATTACTTCCTCATAATGGATATGTTTCAGTGTCCAAGATTACAACTTATCTTTCATTCTGCATTCTAAATGAAGGCTTTCCTTTTGGGAAGTACTCTAAGTCCTTGGCTAATATTCAGAGAATGCTCTAGCTTCATCAGCAACACATTTATAGCAGTCTTTGGTGTGTAATTTTTTGGAGGGAAGATGGCAAATATCATTCAATTTTACATGGATTCTTGTTAGTCTCAAGTCCTGATGTTGACATAGTCTAACCTGCATCCTACATTCCAGAGGCACCCTGTTTGGATTTCACAGCTTCAAAAATCCTGAATATTGTTGGCATCTTAATTTCGCCGGGAGGCAAATGCCGCCCATTCAGCTAGCAATTTTCATCTATTGAATCTGGTTCTAATTGAAAACATCAGTAGGCTCTGTAGCTAAAGAGGTCATTTCTGTCGTTTTGTTGTGCGCCATTGCAATTCCCCCAGGAAGGAGAATACACTGTGCAGTTACGTGGTAGTGTTTGGTTTTGTTTGTTTGTTTTGGTTCAGATGTAGCTGAACTCCTTGGATGATAGTGGAACTGGGAGATGTGCCTTGAGTCTGAAGTTTGCCAGTAGGCCGCACCTTTCGTTCCACTCTCAGAGCTGCACTCTTGTGACTCCCAAAGGTCCCAGGGAACAGAACAGCACCATCATAAATGTCTCTCTGTTCTCAGCTAATTAAGCTCTGCCAGTGTCTTCTCTCCAGATCCTCACCAGTGCCATGTCATTCCCTGGGCACGTGTCTTAGGTTCCCCTAGAGAATTGGGCCCAATATCAAGTTTTTACTTGAAAGGCAAAGAGAAAGGTGTTGAAACATTCAGAGAGAAAATTCCAAAAGTATTCATGGTTGACCATAATTTGAGTTGCATTAAAAATTCTGGATGCAGGCTTTGCCTTGGGCTTCAGTAAACAAGTGAAGAGTCGTGGGTGAGGATGGGAACGAGCATTGAACACAATTTTGAAATCCTTTCATTTTGCGGAGGAGGAAAATGTGTCCCAGAGAAGGGAGGTGCCTTCAAGGTTACAAAACTCCTTAGTAACAGAGACGGGACTTGTGTCTTGAGACCCCCTGTTTTTTCAACTAGATCTCACATAATGGATACTGCAAGTGCTTGATAATTTAATTAGCATTTAACCACTAACTTCTTGAGCACATTGTGGAATTTTTTTCCACTTCTATTAGAAAACATATATGATGCAATTTTTGTAGAAATTTTAGTTTAACTATATAAAAGATACTTCTTGAGAGATTACTGCAGGCCATGTTCCATATGCCTGTTTGCTCGGCACTGGGGCTAAAACTGTGAGCAAGACAAAAATGATCTGTCTTCGTGGAGCTTACAACAACAGAGAACACAGACCTGTGAACAGACCAGGAAGGAGAGGGAGGCTAAGGACTGTGATTAGGAGGGAAGTTCCTATTTATCCAAAGGAAATGAAATCTCCATCTTGAAAAGATAGCTGCACCTCCCTGTTCATTGCAGCATTATTCACAATAGCCAAGATATGGAAATAACCTAAGTGTCATCAACAGATGAATGGATAAAGAAGATGTGATATATATATATATATATACAAAGGAATATTATTCAGCCATTAAAAAAGAAGGAAATTCTGCCATTTGTGACAACATAGAGGGACCTTGAGGGTGTTATGCTAAGGGAAATCAGTCAGCAGAGAAAGATAAATATTATGTGATCACACTTACATGTGAAATTTAAAAAAACAAAACCCATAGAAACAGAAATCAGATTGGTGGTTGCCAGAAGCAGCAAGTAGAGGGTGAGGGAAATGGGTGAACATGGTCAACAGGTACAAACTTCCAGGTATAAGACAAATAAGCCCTGGGGATGTAACGTATAGCATGGCGGCTGTAGTTAACAACACTGTATTGTATATCTGAAAGTTGCTAAGAGAGTAGATCTCATCACAAGAAAAAAAAATTGCAACTATATGTGATGACGGATGTTAACTAAATTTGTGGTGACCATTTCACAATATATGTATATCAAGTCGTTATGTTGTATGCCTAAAACTAAGCCAATATTTTGTCAATTTAAAAAACCTCTCCAAAAAGGAAGAAGAGAGTCCCAAGAGGTGGGGTGGGGATGGTCAGAGAAGGCATCTTGGAGGAAGTGTTTTCTAAACCAAAACCTGCAGATGAGTAGGAAGAAGCTAGATGGGGAGGAAGAGGACTCAGCTCACACTTGCTTTCACGCTGCGTCCTGCTTCTGTGGATTAGCATGTGCTGGGTCCTTGGCTTGGAATGCCCTCCACACCCTGCTCTACTCACACCCTCATCCCCTCTGCCTGCTGAGCTCTTAGTCATCCTTTCCTTCTGGGGGCAAGTGTCACCCCCTTCAGAAGCTCTCCCTCACTCAGAACAGGCAAAAGGTCTTTACTCCGTTCCCTATCATGTTTTACCTTTTATTATAGCGATTATCATATGCTGCAAAGAGATGCTTTCTATCTGTCTTCTCCACTAGATTTCAAACTCTTAGAAAACAGATTTTCTTCTACTCACGTTCTCATGTCTACAGTGTCTGGTACAGGGCAGGTGTTAAATAAGTGTTGATACTTGATAAAATAAGTGACTGGCATCAGGCTTAGCCTACAGCTCTCCGAATGCTGCCTCAAAAGCTTCCAAACTACATTTTGGTCTTCAGATTACGTTTGAAAGCTCTCATGTCTGAAAGTCCTTATTAGGGAAGACCTTAGGGTTGCCTTTCAGGAGAATGAGAACACAAACCCAGTCAGGAGTACTGAGAGTCGCCGCACTTGGAGGCCCAGGCTTGTGCTCGGGCTGTGCTTCTCTTTATTCTCCAGCTGGTGAGGGATGGAAACTGCAGGCTCCCCCAGCATGTCCCAAAGTCCGGAGTCCTCCCTGGTGATTTATCTTGGGCTAAAGACTTGCCAGGAAAGCTGCAGAACAAAATGAGAAGCTATTTGAAAAGTCTGGAGCCAGACAAACATTTGTGGGCAGAGTGAGAAGAAGAAGACGAACTGTCCATGTGAGAGCAACGAGAATGCACTGCGCCTGCCGTTGGCTGGGTGGTTGTGGTAATGGCGGCCATCTTTGAAACGATGCATTTGGGAGCCTTCAGTGTTCTTTATTAGACTATTCTGTTAGCTAACTCACAAGTTGCTTGTTTGTTGGTTGGTTGGTTTAAATGGCTTGTTTTTAACATTTAACTGGCACATTACAACTAGTTTTATTCATCTAGAGATTTTACCAGCTCCCAAAGGGTCAGTCACTTGCATTGTCTTTGTTGGAATGGGCGAGTTTTCCTGCTCATTCATTTTCTACTTACATGTAAAGAGCTATCATTTCCGTTTGAAAAATATCTACATTCACAGTGACTGCCCAGGACATTGGTTTTGGTTTAATCACACAAAAGATATGATAACCTCCACTGGCAGTCGGACAGTGTCTGAAGCGAGAATTAGCTTAATCGGCTGTCCTTGTTAACATGCTCCCAATTATAATCTGCTTTTGTCCACCACATTTTATCTGCAGTGGAGAGACAGGAGTCTCCCCTCCTTTTGGGCCAGTCTCCTATCTGTGCTAGAGGATTTTTTATACTGCTCCACCTAGACCTTGAGTCATCTCAGCAAATCTGCTCATTATGAACATTTTTTAAATGGAAAGACCTAGATGAAGCAACTGAACCTGGAGTTGGAAAGCATGTGAATGTCAGGTGAGTGGTTATGTCAAATGTTGCAAATACATTTTCTTTCCTAATTACTCTGGGCCTCAGTTTCCTTATCTTTCAAATGTCTTCACCTTGAAGGAAGCAATTTCCAGAGTTGTTTGCAGGCTCTTATGGTCTTGAGTCTATCTAAGCTTTGTATCATCACTGATGGAATGGGGGCCATTCTTTCTGTGGGGAACCCCAGACCGGGGAAGGGACTGAAAGGTCCCCAGAGCATCCAACCCATTCAGGAAGTGGGAAAGTGAGCTCTCCTGACTCAGACCCCGGAAATGAGGCCATGCACACTGCAGCCCAGAAGACGCATCCTGTTGAACCATGGATGGGGGCCAGCTGGGAGGGAAGTGGGGAAGGTGCTCGATCTCTTCCAGCACCTGCCCCTCAGAAATTCTCCTGACTCCTGGATGCCTGAGGGACCACCATTAGCAAGTGGGCTGCCCACTCCCTTCTAGCTCCCCTCACCCTCCTTCGATCCCCTTAAGGATGAGTGATCCTGGAGTGGGGACTGAGCCAGTTGGGCTGTAAGGCAGAGAAGAGCCTGTTCTGAGCAGAGAGGAGGTTCCTGGAACCTAGCAGAGCCCCCTTCTGGGTACTTCTGTTGCAAAGCAGTTCGTGGCATTCATTGTCTGGGACACAGAGCTGAAAAAGAGGGCTGACTCTAGGGGTATGGGGGCATTCTCAGTGAGATCTTGAACTGAAGAGGGAAAAAGATGGGTTTTTGTGAGCCTTTGCCTTCTCCCCTTCTGTAATGGTGGATCAGGGCTGGATCAGGACAAGCAGCCTGCTCCTGACTTGTCACCCGTGACAGAACAAGATTCCAGAAAGGCAAGTGGTCTTGGAGGGGAGGTGTGTGAGTGGCCGGCAGTTCTCGGCTCTGCCTGCCCCTTTAGCTGTGTCACCCAATCCAGGAAGCAGAGGAGGCCAGTCAGCCTCTGAGAATTATGCACTCACCTGAAACTTAAGCCAGGCTTTAAAAGACGCCAAAACGAGATGATTAAGCTGAATGAGTGGGGTGAATTTTAATGCATTTCCCAACTCCCCAGAAGAGGAGGCAGTTTAGCAGTGGTTGTTGCTAAAGATCTCTGTTATTCAACAGAACAGATTAATTCTCAAAAATCTTTATTGAGGGGCCAGCCTGGTGACATAGTGGTTAAGTTTGTGCACTCCGGTTCAGTGGCCCAGGGTTCGCAAGTTTGGATCCTGGGTGTGGACCCACACACTGCTCATCAAGCCATGCTGTGGCAGCATCTTGCATATAAAATAGAGGAAGATTGGCACAGATGTTAGCTCAGGGACAATTTTGCTCAAGCAAAAGGAGGAAGATTTGCAACAGATGTTAGCTCAGGGCCAATCTTCCTCACAAACACAGAAAACAAGCAAAATGCCTTTATCGAGTGCCTTCTGTATGCTTGGAAAATCAAGCAAGATGCTTATAAAAGAGCTTTTCTATGAATCCTAAAGTACATTTGCTGGCTCTGCCTGCCTGACCCTACCTCATTAAAATTCCAGATGTCGGAAGAAGGCTACGCTCCATTCCGTGATTTAAGGCCCCCTTTGTTAGTTCAAAGCAGCCTCAGCTGCCCCTGATGCAGAGTGCCAGGTTCATGCCCTTAGCTACATTTCGTTGAGAAGGATGCCAGGTGGGCCTGTCTCTAGAGCATAGTGGTTTTTCTTAAGACAAGGGGTTCTTAGGAATAATTGGGCCCCCAAAGTGTGTGTGAATCCCCAGAAAATGTGTTTTTGTTGTTGTTTATTTGAGTTTTTTACAACAGGGCCTGTGACTTTTACCAGATTCTTAAAAAGAAAGACAGACAAAGAAAAGTCCCCTCAGCCACGTCCCCCGACTGACTCACAGCTCAGGGGCTGGGTGGGACCATCCTTTCTGTCTTTGTTCTCTATACAGCCCAAATGTCCCCCTACTTTTACCAAAGCAGGAAACTGTATCACCCCATCCTGCCCCCTTAGTCGTTTGAAGGCTCCTTGCTGGCTGCACAGCCAATCATTGCTAGGCAGAGGGAATCCTGGAAGAAGCAATGACCAGGCGCCTTAAGATCAACACTTGCCCTCTTTGCACCATGCACAAGTCACAGAATGACTTCAAAGAGATGTCCCAACAAACACACCGCACCCCTACCCAGGGTGAGAGGGCTCATGCACTTTGGCCAGCCATTATTCCGGCGCTGGAAAAACTCACAGCTCAGTTCCTGAGGGCAGAGAGTAGAAGGAAGCCACTGCAGTGTCTGGAAACAGGGTGAGGCCCCTCCCCGGGGTAAGGAAGTGGGGGTGGGGGCTGTGAAGCTGGCGGGGCCATAATCTCCATGGAGGAAATATCAAACTCTATAAGATGTGTTGCCTTTTTGCTGCTAGTTCTCTCCTTTTTCTTTCTTTGTAAAACTCCATAACCCACTGATTTTCATTTACCACTGATGGATATGTTTGCTAATTTGCTAGTAATATTGCTTTCAAGCGACAGGAAGGAACTTGTGTTTGGTTCCTTGACTTTGTTTCAGAGGCCAGTCCTGTGGGAGGTGGGAGTGTCTTGACGTTGATTAATGGGACATTTTCTTGCTATGGAGTGGGGCTCCTTCTCATTTATCTCTGGGCTTTCTCTTTTGTTGACTCACTGCCCACCTCCTGAGACTTTCCTCAGAGATGGAGGAGGCCGGCTCCCTGGGGATTTGGGGACAGTGGAGTAAGGCGCTTTCCTCACCTGCTGACTGGCCGAAGCCACCATCCTCCACCTTACCGGAAAGGTCTGTGCTATTTACATATGACTCAGTGCTGTGACCCGTTGAAGGAAAAAGCAGCGAGTTAAAAAAAGAGTTCTCTTCAGATATAGGCTGGCTTGATGGGATCTAAATTGTGGTTGGGAAGACTGAGACATGGGATGGTGCTGAAAATTGAGATAGGGAAACATTTAGATCGCAAAGCTGGGGGGTCCCTTTCTAGCAATAAGGAGAAGGGGGTAATGGCTAAGATGAGAGTGATTTCTTCCTAGGGAAGTAAAGATATTCTATCAGTTAGGATGGAACAAAGATAAATTGGGCGAGGCCATTTGTGTAATGGAATAAGCACTGAATTGGGAGCTAAGGATTGGGTTTTAAATCCCAACTCTGCCACTTATAAGCTTTATGACCTTGGAAATAATTTCCTTGAGTTCCAGTTTGTCATGCCCCCATTAGGAATAGTAATGTATCAGGATGGTTTAACTTGCAAATAACTGAAAACTGAATTCAAAATGGCTTAAATACCAGAGAAATGATTTAGTTCATGGCCTCTAAAGAGTCCATAAATGGTAAAAGCTTCAGGCATGGTTTGATCAGGGTTCCAGATGCATCTCTCTTTGAGTCTCTTGTTTCTGTCCTCCTTCAAATGCTTTCCTCTTGGGAGAAAAATGGTGGTGGCAGTTCCAGGCCTCCCAGCTTGCACATCACATTGCCCAGAATAAGGTAGAGAACTTCTCTTCCCCAATCGCTGAACAAAATTATTGGAACTCCCTCTGACTAGACTGACTTACATCACATGCTCACTCCTGAACCAATCATTTGGCCTAGTGAATGCCATGCACTACTTGTCATAGGCCTGGTCATATATTCTTGTTTACACCAACCGCCGTAACAAGAGGGATGGAGTGGCTGTTTGCTTTAGGCTGGGAGTTTTGAGAATACCATCCAAACAGCACAATTGCTCCATGGTAGAGAAGGGGCATACTAATGATGTCAACTAAAAGTAATATCATTCATTAAGGATGAAAGGGAGACTTACATAATTTAGCATATATGGACCTTCCCAGCACTACTCCTAGCACATAGGAGATGCTCAAACATTAGTCAGATCTGAATTTGCGGTGAGATGTCCTCTCTCAGTTTTCTATTGCTGTAAAACAATTTATCATACAGCCAGCAGCTAAAATTCAACACCCATTTCTTAGCTCACAGTTCTGTAGATCAGAAGTCTGGGTATGGTGTGCCTGGGTTCCCTGCTCAGGGTATCACAAGACCAAAAGCAAGGTGTAGGCCAGGCTGCATTCTCACCTGGAGCTTGAGGTCCTATTCTAAGCTCATGCAGCTTGTTCACAGAATTCAGTTCCTTGTGGTCACAGGACTGAGGTCTCTGTTTCCTTGTTGGCTGTCAACAGGGAGCCACTGTTAGCTCCTACAGGCTGTTTCAGTTCCCCTCCATCTTCAAAGCCATAAATAGAAAAGCTCTCTTGAACTGATCCTTTTCGTGTACTGAATCTCTGGGTCTCTACACCCGGATTTAATGGGATCATGTGACTATGTTAGGCCCACCCAGACAATTTCCCTTTTGATGAATTCAAATGATTAGTAGCCTTAATTACGTCCAGAAAGTCTCTTTTGCCAGGTAACATAATATAATCAATCACATGGGCGTGTTATCCCTCATATTCCCAGGTTCTGCCCACACAGAAGGTGCCCAGGGGTGAAGATCTTGGGGGCCGTCTTAGAATTCTGACTGCCACATGCTCTCAGAATATCTAAGCCTCGCTTATTGTAACCTGTTTTGGTCACAGTGCAAGGCATCATAGGAGCACAGTAAATATTTGTTGAGTGAATGAATCAACACGGTTCCCAAGGCCCTTCAGGATCTGATTCATTCTTACCTCCTGCCAGCTGACTCTCAATTCGCGCGCGCACACACACGCACACACACACACACACAAACACACACTGTCCACACTCCTAGGCCAATGCTGCTAGGCCTTCAGACTCAGCTGCCCTGACCTCTTTGATCTTCCAAGCCTGGGTCAGGTAACCTGTGCTAAAAGCTCCCACAAGTACCCTTATCATAGCATTTATTATAAGATAATGTGTTAGTCCCCACTCAAGACTGAGAGCAGGGAATGCAGGAACCCGTATATGCACACTGATTTGCAGGGTGACCAACCATGAATTCTGACACATATTTTTCCAAAGACTCAGACTTTCTAACACCAACCGCACCCCTCAGCCTAGAGTCCCTTAACTCTACACCAGTGACTTAACTTTAGACCCCATTTGGCTTCAGAATTCTGCATCAAGTGAGAAGAGCTTAGGTTAAAGCATAGTAAACTCCAAAATGCCATAGCAAACTCCAAAATGCCACGGTGAACTGATAGATGCAGGATGCCATCCCAGTGTCTGATACGAGGCGATGGCGTGGCAAGTGCTTCTGGCTCTTCAACCACGTTGTGAATGTACTAACTGAATGTCCACCTTCCCCTTTACGTATCACCTGCAATTTCCGCTGCAGCACAGGCAGTGCTGGGGTGGTAATGAAGAAAAGTGTGCTTCTTGTGATTTTTTTCTTTCTGTTTAAAAGTCCATTTCCATTTCACAGAATAATATACTATGGGGAAACAATATGCTATTAGTGTTGAGAGCCAGGGCGGTAAGATGAGATTAGCAGGCAATCCTGAAGGGGATTCTGTTTCAGTTGTTCTGTGAACTTGGACAAGTTCATTCTCAATCTTAGCCACTCCACTAGGCTCTGGGAATAGAAAATGAAGAAATAATTCCTACCTTTGTGGAGCTGCCGGTCTAGGGGTAGAGATAGAAATGGAAGCAGAAAAATGAC
The DNA here is from genome assembly GCF_041296265.1 of Equus caballus. Taxonomy (NCBI): domain Eukaryota; kingdom Metazoa; phylum Chordata; class Mammalia; order Perissodactyla; family Equidae; genus Equus; species Equus caballus. Next base: position 32,357,278 of record NC_091710.1, on the reverse strand, counting down.
ATATATCTCGGTATATGTTTGAACAGGGTGACAGAGTACAGAGCAAGGAGCCGCTGGTGACAGTTGACTCTCATCTGAAGTCTGAGTAGGAGTTCGCCAGCAGGAGTAGGAGGAAGGGAGTGCAGGCAGGGGGAGCAGCTGTGAGCAAAGGCACAGGAGGTGCAGAGAGGCGAGGGAAGTGGGGAGGGAGGGACGCTGGTGAGCTCTGACAGCCAAAGGCTTTGCAGGACATGGCTGTTGCTCAGGGAGCCAGTGAAGAGAGAAGAGCGGGAGGGAAATGGAGCCGTGGAAGGAAGGTTCTACCTGCTTAGCAAAATGCAGGTGGGGAAGAGAAACAACTGGTCTAGGAACACGATGAGAATGGCTGTGGGAGCAGCACGAGAGAGTCCCAGCCTTAGTTACTTCCTCACAGCCTCAGTTTCCTTAGCATGCTCTGTCCTTGTTGGGGCAACTCACCTCCAGCTCAGCTGGGTAGAGTGCAAGGCCCTGGGCTCAAGCCAGCAAGGTGGCATGGGGAACAACAGCAACCTTTGTGGGTGGCTTTCGGGGCTTAGAAAATGTCTGTGGGACTGACTGGTCCCAGGACCTCCACACAGAGGAGAGAGGCGCAGGGACTAGAAGTCGTGGCATTGTGACAACCCCTTGGTGGGAATGGGTAAGTTGGTTTCAGTGGCAGCAACTTTTGTAAAAGCCCGGCTTCAGATTCCCCACAAAGAGGTCAGAGAGTGGGGTCACACCTCCTGAAGACTTGTTCTGGCTCACAGCTGTCGGTGGTGGGAGACATCACAACTCCCCTGGGGCGCCTGACTTTATGTGGAAGGGAACTTTGAATATTTCTTGAGGGGTCTTTGAGTAGAAGCCTTTAGGATGGATATACCCACGCTAACACCAAACTTGATTCCTTACCAAGTGAAATTTAAAACCTGTGCCCAAAAATGTACAATTACCATCCCAGCCAAGATCTGTAGGCCCTAAAAACCATCTTTTGGGGAGCATATAGCCTACTTTTTGTAAGGTACAATAAGATTCCTCATTGCTGTTCACTTTCAACTAACGTCCATCAAGCTCCCACTCGGATCCAGTTACTATATCTGGGACCCAGGAAAAGCTCTTTCCTTTTAATAAGTAAGGGAAAGGAGACTAAGGAAAATTAAATAATTCATCAAAGTTACACAGAGAGCAAATAGCAGAGGCAGGATTTGAACTCACGTTTCCAGATTTGGAGTCTAACATGCATTTATTTCATGAAATGAAGTCACTTGAGTGATCATGTCATTCATAGCCTCCAGGAAAGTTGTTTCATTCATCAAGATGCCACAAGCTCTTGATTCGTATTTGAATTCTTACAGAAGATCCCATTCTCTTTTATCCTCCTTTGGGTCATGGAATACCACTCTTACCTACTATCACTAATTATTTCAGGGCACATTGCTGCCTGGCTAAAGGCTGCTTTTCCTACTCTCTCTTACGATAAGATGTGGTGATGTAACTAGCTTGTTACCAATGAGTTGTGAGTGGAAGTGATCTAGACAACTTTTGGATCTTGCCCTTTAAAAAACTTATTACACATGCACTCCCCTTGGTGTTTCCTCCTTCCCTCTGGCTGGAAAATATCGACAAGTGGAGGAATTTCTTGAACCAGGTGATGAAAACCACATGTTGATGATAGCAGAGCCATGCTGCCATCCATGGACCACCAACCTCTGGACTGCTATGTGAGAGTGTAATAGCCAGTTATCGCTACATAACAAACCATCCCAAAATCTAGTGCTTTAAAATAATAACCATTTTTTATTTCTTATAGGGAGGTCTGCTAATGCCAAGAGGTTTCAGTGATCTTGGCTAGGCATGTTGACATGTCTGTGGCCAGCTAGCAGACCAAGTGGGTTCACCTAAGATGATCTTGGCTGGGATGACACGGCTCTGCTCCAAATGGTCTCTTATCTTCCAACAAGCTAGCCTAGGCTTGTCTTCATAGCTAAGGCAGAGCAGCAAGAATAAGAGTAGAAGCATGCAAGGCCTCTCTGGGGGCCTAGAGTTGGACATAGTGAACCATTGCTTCCACCATAATCTCTTGGCTAAAACAAGTCACAAAGCCAAGCTACTCAGAGGTTGGGGAAATAGACTCCACCTCTTGATGGAAGGAGCTGCAAAGTCCACACTGGACACAGGGATGGGTAGGGAATTGGAACCAGTTTTGCTCTCAGTGTACCACGGTCCACCCTCTGGCCACAAATGTTCACATAATATATATACCAAAGACCTCCGAAAGTTGTGTGTAATTATGGCATTGGATGTTGCTCCAAGTCTAGGATCTCGTGACTGACATCAGGTCCACATGTGGTTTCTCTTGATCCAAATACCTATGAACTAAAAACATAAGTTATTTAACATACCTAACATACAATGATGAAATGGGCAAACACTAATAATAAATTAAAATAATAATAATAATGATAAATATAATATAAAAATAACTTTTTAAAATAATAAAGAATTAAAATAATTTAAATAATAAATTTAAAATAAATAAATAAACTCTGGCATCTGAAGAGGGGAAGATTGGTAGACACTGGTCTCTGACGATTCTGAAATCCCCTGGCGCACATACTGCCCGTTTCCCACACTCTGGGGTTGGGCACCATCATGGCAGTGGCTCTCCAGTCCATTGCTCTGCGTGGCTTTTGGCTCTGCCGTCTGGGACATCCTTCCTTTTCCATCACTCTCCTTTTGCCACTTCTGAAAAGGGCGTGAGAAAATGCACAGCAAGCTCAGCCTTCTTCCTGCCTGTAAAGCATTGGGGACCCAGGAGCCTTTTACGGTTTTGAACAACTTTAATTCAGAATCTTTTAGTCCAAGCTGGTGGCACTGTTGCCTTTACAATCCCTTTAAAAACTTCATGGCATTACTTTGGATCTGATCTGAATCCACTCTGTTTGACAAATTCTTTTTGAGACAGGCCTGATTCTCTAGACTTATTCTCAGCTTTGGCATTCAGGCTGCTATGGGATGGCATCCTTAAAGTTTCTACAAGCACTTTTGTCCAGCTGAGAGAGTATCCTGGGTACCGCCTTAATTCTTTCCAAGATCTTTTTTTTTTTTTTTTTGAGGAAGATTAGCCCTGAGCTAACTGCTGCCAATCCTCCTCTTTACACTGAGGAAGACTGGCCCTGAGCTAACATCCATGCCCATCTTCCTCCACTTCATATGTGGGACGCCAACCACAGCATGGCATGCCAGGCGCTGCCATGTCCACACCCCGGATCTGAACCGGCGAACCCCGGGCTGCTGAAGTGGGATGTGTGCACTTAACGGCTGTACCACCGGGCTGGCCCCTCTTTCCAAGATCTTAACAAAGGGTCTTATAACTACCATCTTGATTTATGTTTTACTCTAGGTCTATATGTCTCTGGCAGTGCCTTGGGTTTGATCTTTTAGTGGTTTGGGTCACTAGAAATGAGAAAGTTTTATTTTCCATCCTACCCTGTTCTGTACCCTCTGTATTCCCTCTACATTCAGTTTGCAAATGAACCACTTCTTTCTTTAGCAGGAGATACTTTCAAGTTCTGCCTGCAAATCTCATTGCTCAAATCTAAAATTTCACAAGGTACATTTTCTGTCATCCCACTTACCGTAGACAATGGTTTTACTAATTATTTTGCACTATTTAATATGGGTCACCATTTTTCCAGATTTCTATAGCTTTCAGGCCTCTGTATATTGTCTGGTCTCTAAGCCAACGTGACATGTTTTAGGATTTTGTTACTGCAGCACCTCACTTACGCATACTGACTTTTGTTTCAGGGAGCTATTGCTATGTGACAAACCTTCCCAAAATTAGCTGCTTAAAACAACGACCATTTTTAAGGTCATGATTCTTCAGATCAGCCATTTGAGCTGGGCTCAGCTAAGGGGCTCTTCTGGTCTTCGCTGGTCTCCTGTGTCTGTGGTCGGTTGCGGGTTGGCTGGCAGGCTCTCCTTCTGCAGATCATCTGACTGTTGGCTGGGTCCCTTGACTCTTCTTCACATGTCTCATTCTCTAGGTCTCTTTCACATCTCTCTAGCATGCTGGCTGGGCTTATTTTTTTGGTAAGGCCAAAGCTCAAGTACCAACCAGGCCAATTGTTCAAGAGAGCCAACAGAAGTGCACAAGGTCTCTTAAGGCCTAAGCTGGAAACAGGCATTCTGCCACTTCTATTGGACAGGGCAGGTCCCAAGGCTGACCTGTTTAGAATGAAACTCTGAAGTTACAAAGCAAAGGGCACAGATACAAGGAAACGTTAGTTGGGGCCATCAATGCAGTCAATCAACCCCAGAAAGAGAAAGAATCTATCTTACTAAAGTCACTGTGCTTGGTTACAGCACCATAGGTTGTAATCTAATACACCTACTGTGTGCCCAGCAATGTACCTGTCACCTTCCTCCTATTTCCAAAATTAAAAGGAGGAAGCATTGTCCCCAGGCAAATATATACCCACGTCTGTCAAGCCACTCTCTGCTGCTTGAGCTTTCCTCCCTCCTGGACCTGGCTTTTGGTGGAGAAAAAGACCCCGACAAACATGATTCTTGTTGTAATGTGCAGAAAGTGAACAGCCTAGGGAAGTGTGCGCTACAGAGATTCCAAAAGAAAAATAAATAAACATAAGCCATTGTAGTTGCTGTTGACAATGCCATTTTTTTTTAAAAGCAATGATTTGTCCTCAGAAGACGCTCAAATGTGGTTTCCACTCAAAGTCAACTGAGGGTGTTCTAACATGTCTTCAACTGAGAAAATTCAAAGCACTAAGTAGTTTTAGAAAAATCTCACTGAGGCCCTCTGAGTACCCCCCCAAAATTCATATCCTGAAGTGCTAAGCCCCTGTCCCTCAGAATATGACTGTATTAGGAGAGAAGATATTTAAAGAGGTGATTAAGTTAAAATGAGGTCATTAGAGTGGGCCCTATACAATATGACTGTTGTCCTCAGAAGAAGAGGCGATTAGGACACAGACACACATGAAGGAAGACCACATGAGGACACAGGGAGACAGGGACCATCTATGAGCCCATGAGACAGACCTCAGAAGAAACCAACCCTATTGACGCCTTAATCTTGGACTTCTAGCCTCCAGAGCTGTGAGTGAATAAGTTTCTTTTGTTTAAGCCACTTAGTCCATGATACTTTGTTATGGCAGTCCTAGCAAACCAATACACTATCTAAGATGTTGATGAATTGGAGTACTTTTTTGGCTAGAACGGCTCACTTTACACATATTTCCTTGTTGAAGTAAACAGCAGAGCTCACTAATGTCAATAAGAAAATTTTATTGAGCACTTACTATTTGCCAAGTACTGTGCTAAAAACTTTCCATGTATTTTCTCATTTTGTCCTCAGAACAATTCTGTAAGACAAGCACTGTATTAAGCCTGTCTTTTTAGATGACAAAACTGAGGCTTAAGTGACATGTCCTGAGTCTTCCGACTGGCAGAACTGGGATTTCATCCCTCTCAGCTGGAAAAGGCCTTGGCTTTGAAATCAGATGGATTTGAGGTTAAATTTTTATTCTGCAAATTACTGACGATGATACCTTGAGTAGTTTACTCAACTGTTCTAAGCCTTAGCATCCACATCTAAAAATGGTCATAAACCACGGGTTATTGTGATGGTTGAATGATATAACACACGCCTACTAAAATGTTTGAAGAAGCCAGGCACAATTCCTGTTGCATATCAAGGGTTCAATGAATGTCAGCCTTTGTATTTTAAGACAACATTAAGTCCAGTTGCCTTATAACCATCTCTAATCCAGGCAGTCTGTGTGTCAGGGCCAGAGGTCAAGGCTGTTTCCTGCATTACATTTTTTCCAGTTCCTTGTCCCATCTGCTCTTACGTTTCCTCAAAGGATATGACCTTTACCCATGACCTCACATTGTAGATGGGGAGGTCACAAAAGGTCTCACGCAGACTGAAGAAGCTCAAGGTTCAACACAAACTGTTGCACAAAGAAATTAAAGGCCACCATGTACATCTTCTGAATAAATGGCTGAATCCACATGCTCAATAAAAGGGTAGTGATGTGAGCACATGTAATTTTCAAAGCTGTGATTTGGAGGGTGTTGTTTTCATGAGGTGAGATTTTATTGATCATGAGTAGGAGGATGGCATCGTGCTGGGTCCATCAGGGCAGTAAACTCTGAAGATGTACAGCACCAGATCGAATGGGATCAGTGCCTTTAAAAGGGTGAAATGTGCTGAGAGGTTAGAGGATGGAGAAGTTATTTTTGGTTTGGAAACATACAGAGCTTTCATGGAGAGGTCGACATTTAGGTAGGCCTGGAAGGAAGAGAGGAGAGAGATGGCTTTTTAATCCAGGCGCACTTTACTCTCAGCTTGGTTACTTGTTAAGGCATGTGGGTCTGTATTTAATTGACAGCAGAGATGAGCGCAATTTCAACTATTTGTAAGGAAGTGCAGTTTGTAACATTATTAACTAATATACTCCAAGAACTTGGCAGAAAGAGGCTGTTGTAGGGACAATTGTTCAAAGGATAAGCAGCTCTTCAGTTGTTTTGGCTATTTTAAGGTCTTCCCTGGGATTAAGTCACATGAACCAAAAACAGGGTTCCTGGATGATGTCACATGGCCACCGGCTGAATTGTTTTCACGGATGGTGCCTTGGGGTGATGGGCAGGACATCCCATCATGGGGATGCTTCAAGGCTGCCGATCAGTGGAGGGAATCCTGACCTGCTTAGTTCGGTCCTGTAGGCCTCTGTGGTCCAATGGCTGCTCTGTCCCTGAGGAAGTCTTGTCTGGAGAGGTAACCAGCTTTGCCTTTCAGCCTTATTTCCTAGAAAGCTTAGAGTCAAATTAGTGGCTCCCTTGTAACAAGCATACGTATCATTATGGTATGCAGTCTTTAAAGTCTTATTCTTGGCTCCATTTGAAATCCCCATCCTTGTTTTTATTTCTTCTTAAGTTCCTTTCTTTGATTTATATCTTCTTTTTCCAGCTTTTATATCCTTGTTAACTCCTTTCAGTGTTTTCTAGAAGGAGGTATGGTAGAGCCACACTATCTTTTCATTTCCTTCAAGCCTGTGATCTTTGCACATGAGGTTCTCTTTGCCTAGAAACTTTCCTTTCCCCTTTCCTCTTTTCCCCTTTCCACTCTGTCCCCTGACGACCCTGGAACTCTGCCTTCTTTTAGGTCTGTTTTGACATGACGTCTTCCATGGGTTAGAGGCTCCTCCGTGTGTTCTCTTAGCATGCAGCTCTCTCTGCTCCACAGCACTCTTTTCTCTCTGTGGAATGGACCCCTTCCTTGTCTGTATCCTCTACTAGACCATTCACTTTGTGAGTGTCCAGTCTGTATCTGTCTTCTTCAAGTTGCCTTTCCAGAACCTAGTATTTTGCCTGGCACATATCAGATACACAGCAAACAATGGTTATACAGATGAGAGAAGTTCTTTTTATGACCTCCAGTTTCCTGACATGTCAAGAAGATGCTGGTTATCATGTAGGATTGTTGTGAGGATTAAAGAGAGTGATTCATATAAAAGTCCTAGGGTAGGGCCTGCCGTATATTAAGATGACTTCTCACCTTCAACCCCACTCCTTGTAAGTGATTAATTTCTTAGCACATAATTCACTATGAACCAAATCCTTCTTGGAAGCAATGCACAGTTTGTCTCCAGGAAGAAAAGCTACAGATACAGAGAAAGCGATTAGGGAGGGCTTCCTGTAGAGGTGGAGCATTATGGGAGCATTTTAAGGAGCTAAGACTTCAGACAATAGCCAGGCTCAGAGAGAGGTGGTGGAAGGTGCGCTGGGGAGGCAGGACCAATATGGGGCCAGCGAGCAGCCCCTGACTCCATCCTTCCAGGTCACTACTCTGATTTTCATAAGGCAGCTTTGACAAATGCAACAGACTTGGGGCTCAGCATCAGGAACCTGTGGTGAGCATTTCCTGGGGGGTGTGAGCTCCTCTGTGCATATTTTTCATCTTTCTGTGTGTTTCCAGAATCTAACATATTTCTCTGCTCCAACACCTGTTAAACTCAATTCTCTAAGCCATTTGTCCCTTGGCCTTCCTTTCAGCCAATAACACAGTATAAGGTATCTATTCTGTCTCCAAATACCTTTTCCCCCTTTGGTTCTCAAAAAGCAGTAGAGCTTCCAGGGAGCTCGAAGACCATCACATATGTGTCTGAAATTGCTGCATGGTGGATGGGAGAAATGCTGCCTCTTTACTCACGGGAGGCATGGTTTCTTCCACAAATGTGGGTTGAGCCCCTACTGAAAGCCAGGCACTGGGAACAGAGGTACCCAAGGATGGATAGCTTGGTCCCTTATCTCCCAGACATCACAGGATCTGTTCTAAGAGGTGGCCTCAGCCTCTTTAATGTCTCCATAGTCCGTTACTTGTCCCCTGTCCCAACAAGTCACCCGAAACAATTGATTTAAGCACACGTCATTGTGTTCACTATGCCACTGCAGCTTCAAAACACATCTGTCTCCTGATAACTGCTGTAGAGCCCCTCCTAGAGGAAAATTCCAGAGCTGCAGCCTGAGGATCTGGGAAGAGAGTATCTGGGAAGAGAAAGCCTGCAATGTCAGTCTCAGGAGAGGATGGAGAGGTCTCCATTCCTTTCTGAAGGCTTCTTCTACTGCAAAGACTCACTCTCCCCATAGGCCAATAGAAGCCAGAACAAGATATGAGGAGATTAGCCACCCCATCTCTTTCACCATCTTTGCTTTCATGCCTCCTTTTAATAAGATGGAGATCTAAATATTTAAATATGGCTATTTGTAATGCTAGTTCAAGTCGAAAACATACTATTTCAATATAGCCCTAGCTCAGGCCTATGGACGTAGCAAGGCCTTAATAAATACATGTTGTTCACTTGGCTGTAGGTCCTTGATCCCTGGAACTAAACGTGAATAGAACAGGGATTCTCGGGTATTTCTTGTTTTGCTTGGAACAAAGAGCCTCTGAGCAGCAAATCTTAGAAGGAACAATCTCTTTTGTGGCCAATGTGAACCAGAAAACAGCATCAGGAGCTTGTTCTTGGAGTCCTTATAGTGTCCAAGATCTGAGTTTTCCATATTGAAAATGGAGAATGTGGAGACACCAGAAAATTATATCACCAATTCACTGTCCAAGATCAGCTAAGCAAGCATGGTACTGGCTGGAGAACTCCTACTCCATTTATTTAAACAATCATTCCTCAGGACACTATAGAATTTCGCTAATAACTGGCTGAATATATGTTTAAGCCCAGTAATAATGGCTAGCAAAGCAAGAGGTACTTACACTTAATTATACCTCTGCGTGTAGGTTGGCACAGAGGGAGGCCTTAATTATCAATGTGTTATGCCCTTGCTTTACATATAACAAATGGCTTTAATGTGGCTATTCATGTTATGGTTTAAACATCTGGGTAATTAGGAAGTGGAAAATAGGCGTAGCAGAGGGGGCTGTCAGTTTCCTGAGCTCTGTATTCCTGTGACCTTTTGTGCTCTGTACCTCTCTGGGCTGAAACTCCTGGCTGAGGGAGGCAGGACCAGGAGAAATGCATAGTGTGGACTTTCTGGGAATATGAGGAGGCTAAGGAGGGTTACCTCCATTTATTTAACAAACCTTTGCTGAGTACCTACTATGTGCTAAGCACTGTTCTAATCACGTGGCGGGTCAGTAAGCAAGGCAGACTCAGATTCCTGCTTCTGTGGACCTTATGTTTGAAGCTGGTTCAGTCACAGAATCCAAAGAGCTGATAACTGGCTCAGTGAGGGTCACCTGCCCTCCACTCTGTCCTGTCCAGTGCCTCTTTCAACAACTTGAATGAAGATATAAAAGGCATATGACCAATTCTGCAGAGAGCAACAGTGAGCACATACTGGGTGCCCAGGAATTTCCTTACTTGATTTCTTATCCTCACCATGATCTTACAAGGCCCCTATCATCATCATTTTCATTTTAGAGCACAGAGGACTGTAGGACTTACCTGGATCTCACATCCATGTTGGCTTCCCTCCCTCTGAAGATGCAAGGCTGAAGATGGCATAATTAATATTGGATGATGGAAGGAAGATTCCAAAAGTCTTTATTCTCTGAATAAACAAGCTCAAACTAACAGTTTGCGTTGGGGGTATAAGATAAAGCAGTAACGTCTAAGATAGAACATTTAGAAACTCGATTTCTCTTGGCACTGTTTTTGATGCATTATCTATTTCTGTGATTACTTCCTGCTGTTTATGAGATTTCTCCTTTTCCCTGGCACTCTGGAGGAAGTTGTCATTTAAATGCAAGATTAATAAATTTGATAGCCAAGTTTAAGGGGTAAGAGAATTTAGTGTTAATGTTACTCAAAGGCTGCAGCAGCCATGGCCAAGGTGATTTAGGGGTTGATCTCTGTCCCAGCTATCCCTTGCTGTGTGATAAACCAACCCAAAACCTAGTGAAGTAAAATACAATCATTCTATTACACACATAGATTCGGAGTAAGGAATTTGGATAAGGCATTTCAGGAAAAACTTTTCTCTGCTTCACAACATATAGGGCCTCATCTGGTGGGACTGCAGTGGCTGGGGTGACTCAGATGTCTGGGGGCTGGAATCATCTAGAGGCTTCTTCACTCACATGTCTAGTGTTTGGGTTGGGATGATCTGAAGACTGGACTCAGCTGGGACCCTCTGCCGGAGCTTTTCTATGTGGCTTGGGCTTCCTCACAGAATGGCAGCTCAGGATAGTTGGATCTCGTAAAGGGCATCCTGAAGCTTCAAGAGCAAGTGTTCTAGCAAACTAGGTGAAAGGTACATGGCATAATTTCACCATATTTTATTGGTCAAAGCAGTCACAAGTTTGTCCAGATTCAAGGGGAGAAAACATAGATCCTATCTTATAAGAGAGATGTCAATGAATTTGTGGCCATATTTAAAAACCATTGTATCCCCAAGAAACCTATCTTCCCTGTGGGTTTTAGCTCAATTTGCTCTGCCAGAGTGACTCCCAATTTGGAGAAGAAAAAACTGGATGGAGGATGTGGCTGCTGTCGTCAACTCCTTGAAAGACTGTCACTTGCTAGAGAGAACCCACAAGGCTTCAAGCACACAACTAAGGACCAGAGAGTAAATGTCAGAGGAGAACTTACTGATATTTAGAGATGTCTGTCAATGGCTGGCCTGGCTAGTAAGACAGTGAGTTCTCTGATTTTTGAGCTATTGATTAAGCACAAATCAGGAATGTTCTAGAAGAGCTTCAGGCATTGTCTGGGAGGTTGGATTAGATGATTTATTTGGGAAGCAGGGCTATCAGTGACTATAGGTCAGAAACATCACCACAGATACAGAGAATGATGCATAATAGTGCAAGACTTCAATTTTGTTTTCCAAATCACCTCCTGAGTCCATGATTTCAGGAATATGGGAAGGCCTGATGGTACCCCCCTTTATACTCCTCTCCTATATCAGTGGCTGAAATCTCCCAACAAGAGATTAATTCTTTTAATTTAAGCCTTTGATCCTTGTTAACATGAGATACTCTGGGAGAGATGAGAGCCAAAGTTCTTTGGGGTAATTTATAATTTAACACGAATGTGCCTCAAGTCCTATTCTGTGAGCATAACTTGACAAGAAAAGACAAGGCAATGAGTATCCGAGAAGGATGAAGGGGAAACACAGCAAAGGAGGAGACGAAAGGAGTCCTCAGGCGTGGGGAAGATGCACAAAAAGACGTGGGAGAGCTGAGGCTTCGGGGGCAGACCTGGTTGAGAGCTGATTTCTTCAGAGTAAATTAAACAGATAAGAAACCACAGTTTTCCAAGCAAACCAGTAGAAAGTGGGTGCCCTGTGCACTACCATTCCTGCACTTGAGAAATGCAGCGATGAGTTCAGCACAGAGACCACAGACCCCTCTTTCCTGCTGGAGAAGTGAGCCCCCGCCCCCGCCCGCCCCGCCTCATGTATTCCTGTCCCCATACTCTGCTAGAACCGGGATGATCTGAGGCCTAGCCCACTTCCTGAGAAGTCACATCAGCCTCTGTATAAACAAAGTAAAAATCTCAACCATAAATCTCCAAAGCAAGAGAAATCCCAGAGGAAGACAGAAATGGTGTGGGAGGCAGACACAATCCAAGGGGAAAATGTTTCAGGTTGTGCACGTTAGATCTGGTCATTTAAAAATGACCTCTTGAGAAGGGCAGGGGATAGCAGAGACTCAAACTGAGGCTATAAGATTCATGGCATAAACAGAGCATTCGATACAGGGAAAAATAAGCAACCAGCACACTCCTGCACCCGCACTGCCCACACATCCCAGAGAATTTCTAAAGAAGGAGGGAAACAGTCAATGTTTCAACCTGTGTTGAGGACCCCAACTTCCATTCTGCATTTTCCTTCCCTCACACAGCCCAGACTGTGCCCCTGCAAAACCAGCAGTCGAGAAAACATTTGATGTCAACTATTTGCATCTTCATGTGATATAAAGACAGTGGGCTGGCTCCCTCCGCATATTTTAGTTTTAAGGCTTATATTTCCAAGAGCACAGTGAAGGACTGTCCCCATGGGAATTCAGCCTGGGGAGGAGCGATTGGGCAGATACTAAGGAAGGAGAGGTGGCCTCAGGGAGTTCAGCAGGCAGCCATCACTTCCATTTCCAGGTAGGAGGGAGCTTGGGGGTCAGCTGCTGGTTCAGTCGAGGGAGGACAGCAGGCTTGGGCTTTGGTCTGGATGCTGTACTCCTGGCAAGCACCTAGTGAGTGGGAGTTCAGGCTCTGGTCCAGCGTGAGTCTCCATCTTTCTTCCTGTGGTCTGTGGAGGAGCCAGCTCAGTGGGGCTCCATATTATATCAGTAGCCATCCTGAGGGAGGTAAGAACACAGCTCTTCCTCTCAGCTACAGAAATTTTAATTGAGCTGTAAATAGACAACCATGAGGCCAAGGGAGAAATCTTCCAAATGGAGACTTCGCATGGTCACAATATTCCAGACCATGGAGATCTGGGGATGAAATGTCCAAAGTAACATGAAGTGCTATTTATTTTTACCAGTACATATCAACCAAGCTCTGACTGTGTTAGGCATTGCCAGTAAGCAGCTTGACAGGATCACAGACACATCAACAGTCCCTAAGGCCCCATAAGGCTGTTTTCCTAACGTTACACATCCTCCAAGTCATAGATGTCATAACGCCGTTCTGGAGGAGATTGAATATCATCCCATTATTAGAAGATGGAAAGTAAATTCAATATACAAGATCAAATGCAGATGTTTCTTTTTCTTTTCTTGTCTTGTTTTTTCTTTTTTCTCCAGTTGCTGCACCAGCAGATCTTGGTTGTGAGGAGCTTTTCAACCTTCACAAGCACAGTTACAACATCACGCTCAACAAATTCATTTTAAAGGGACCATTTGATAGGATTAGAGGAAAAGAATTAATGGCGCTAAAGATTCATTTAGCATAGATTTTGTTCAAAGAAAGGAAAAGTCTTGGAACTCAATATGAATAAATTTATATGTGACTCAGAAGAGAGAGCAATTTTTATACATGAATTTGAACTATGTGAAACCAGCAGCAATAAACAGGACGTATAATACTATGGATGGCCAATAAACAAGAATGAAAGTCTGAAATAATATTAAACACTAGGAACCAACTCAGACAGCCAATATCCCACTCAGTCAGATAATAACTCTGTTGGCCCACACGCATGGGAATTCAAACTGGCTATGTAGGATGCAATTGCAGAATTCTGCAAGTTCTGAATATTCGTAGGGGCTTGTATTGCCCTGACATCGAGAAAAAATAGAATTATGTACTCATTCTTGGAGAGAAGACTCAGGGACTCTCACATTTGTATCAGTTAATCATAAAGAGTCTTAGGCAATTTTCCTTTAAGATTTGTCATAAATGTTTTGCGTAAAAAATAGGACCACAACTCCAGCCTGAGTTCTAAAGAATGTTTAGTGTGTCTATAATCTCAGTATTTCTGCTGTGCACTCTGGATACAGAGGTCTCTAGTAGCTTGATTTTTCTCTTTTCTTATTATAATTGGAGGAAAGATTCATCAGTCTGGTGGGGACTAGCCATGTTTGGCCTCCTAAAGAGGGAAGCTCTAGTGATGTTTATAGGAAATATACTTATCACGGGAAATTTCCTTGATGCAATGGTAACCTACAAATATACTACCAGGCAAGCTAGCTCAGAGATCATGGAACAGAGGGGCCCGTACCAAACTAATATGCTTGAGACATATAGTCTTTTGAATTATTGTAAATACATAGCTAGAAGCAAGGGGCACAGGTGAGGTAGGGAAAAAGGCTTTGGGTGCATGTGGGGTGGAGGGAACACACTACCTGGTCCTTAGTTACACAATGTTCATACATCCTGTCTCTCTCTCTGCCTCACCGGCCTTCCCCACTGATGATGAGTGATGCAGATGAGAGATGAGGTTTAAGCAAAAGAGTTCAGCCTGAAGGTGCCCAAAGCCAGCACGAGTTTGTTCTATCACAGAGACACAGGGCAAGTCCCTGACCTGTAACTGAAGTTTGCTAATCAGCCTGATAAGCATGGATTTTATCTACAGTTACATGATGCCAGAGGGGGTATCACTAAGGGGTAGTCAATTTGAGGCCACATGAATACTGAGTGTCTCCTGTTCCTCATGTATATTTAGAGATTCATGAATATTTGTTGTCTTTTGGTGATTCCAGCTTTTCTGTCTATGATCAGCAATACATGATTTACTAACTATATCGAGGACATATTGGAGTGTCCCATATCAGGAAGGGGCAGAGGCAGGAGGCCAGATGGTGGGATACCTTGAATTCTAAGAGAACATGAGAATAGTCTTTTAAATGCTTGACCCCAAATTCTTCATTGTGTGATGGCAAACTTCCATCAGGTCTCTGGAAATAACGATGATAATGTCCTGTGATTTCATCAGTCCGTCCAAAATGTAGAAAGCCACAGTCTGTTTAATTGATGACATTTGGGACAGTAGGAAAATTTGAAACCTATGTATTTCTAAGTTAATATCGTGTATTATTGGAAATGTTTATCTTGAAAAGATTGCTCGCCACGAGGTGCTGAAAGGTCTCAGCTGCCTAGCTGGGTCAAGGCTGGGGAGAGGGGTGACTTGCCTTTGTTTCAGGCTGACAAGGGGACAATGGGAAATGTCTGGAGATGATTTGTGCTGCCGGCATCTTCAAAAATGAGAGACGATGGAGGGAAAAATATTACCCTGGGCAGGGCTGGTGGTGTGAGGAAATGATGATTCAGTTCATCTCTTTGACCCGTGCGGTGCTTTGTTTAAAATTGTGCTAGGCAATTCCTTCAGCCTCAGGAAGAGAAACAACTCTTGTCAATAAATTATAGCGGATGTGGGAGATCGCTCCCAGGGTGAGGTCTGGGACTGAATGAGTCCTGCCAGGTCAGTGCCCACAAAAGCAGCTGCCAAATTTACATTTTTCCATTTGCCCTCTGGTTCGGAGTGGATATAAATCCACATAATGCAGCCACAGAGCCCCCTGTCTGCTGGCCACGCACTGGGATAAAGGTTGGGGAAAGAGAACAGAGGACCCCAACTGCTAGACCTACTTGACAGATGCAGGCTCTGCTTCATCTTTTCCAAATATCTGGAATCCTCTGGAAAATGGTCAGTCCCTTGACCAGAAATAATTAATTTGTGCTTAATGTCCAAACTTTATTGAGGGCAAAAATAATTCAACCTACAAAGATATACATTTAATTATAAAAATTATACATACATATGTACATTGCTAAAATTTTCAAGAGTACTAAGTGAAGACAAAAGAAAGCGAAAATCTTTCTCTTCCTATTTCCCATCTAAATCCAATTCCCCAGTGATAACTGCTGGTAATTTGGTGTGTATTCTTTCAAACGTTTAACTGCATAGAATGTAGTGGCATAGGCTCTGAGATCAGACTGCCCCAGTTTGAACGTGTTTCTGTGTCTCGGTAGCCATGTTGCCTTAGATAAGTTCCGTAACTTTTCTGTGCCTCAGTTTTGTCATCCTTAAAGTGGGGATAATAATAATATCCACCTTATAGATTGGCATGAGGATTAAGCAGAATTTACACTTGATACTTAATAAGCACTCAATATGTGTTTGCAAAAATGGGACTATATCGAAGGTGATTTTGAAAGAAAAAATTCCTCAGGAAATTTGGAAACAAAGGGCAATAAAGTAGAAATGTAAGTTAGTTTGTTGGGACAAGATGAATTGGACTTAGCTCTTCGGAGTTTCTTTTTCCAAGAGCAGTAATTTCTTATTCTTCCTCAGTAAAAATAAGCACCTCACGGCAATTAAGACCAGGCTCTGAGATCAAACACACAAGGACTGGAAACCCAGCCCCTCTACTTACTAGTGTTATGATAATGGCAGGTTACCTAACTTCTCTGAGCCTCAGTGTCTTTGCCTATATAATAGGAACTATAGTTCTGTTTCCAGGATTATATGAGATAATGCATGTGAAAGATTTTCCTTGGCTCAGAGTATGCACTCAGAAGTGACGGCTTTGGTATCATGAAGCCAAGGGCTTAATGCTTCCTTTTTCTGATTTCCCCAGTAGACATATGGAAGTACAGGGCTGCTACCATTCTCCAAGGAGAGGAGAGAGATGAAGACTTGACTTTGATCATGCTGGGGATGGCTGACTAACACACCAAGTTTTGTTTATGACTTTTGGCAATCCATCTTTATGTTGGAATAGAGTTTTCTAGTTGACAAATCACTTTTGAACGCGTTCAACTTGACCAGAACCCTGCAAAGTAGGATGATAGGGAAAGTGTCATTAGCATAGGTTTCTAGATAACAAAACTGAGGCACAGAGAGCATAAAGTACCTGGCCAAGGTCACCTAGCACAAGCAGAGCCAGAACTGGAAGTCTGTGCTGTAACAGGCTTAGCCCTCTAGTTCCCGGAGAAGGCCAATCAGAGGCCAGCTTGTAGCACATGAAGTGCGGTGGACTGCACAGGTAAGATAAGGATTCTGGGGCCAGGGTCTGGCTCAGAGTAGGCCCTCAACAAATAGGTCGCCATTGTCATCAGAGCATCTTTATGTCCCACCATTCTACTTCTTCCACCATGACTGTATCTCAATCCAGATTTGTTTTTCTGGGCCTGGTATGGTTGATGAAGCTAATAACAGACTCCTAAAGTGATTATGAAGCCTGAGACAAAAAAATTTTTCTTCCTTATCAAGATGATCTATATTTCGGGCAGCATGGCTCTTTTCCTCCTATATCCCTTTCGTATATTTTGCGTCAGGAGTGATTTTGCTTGAGAAACATTGTCAGGACAATT
The DNA here is from genome assembly GCF_041296265.1 of Equus caballus. Lineage (NCBI taxonomy): Eukaryota > Metazoa > Chordata > Mammalia > Perissodactyla > Equidae > Equus > Equus caballus. The sequence goes on along the minus strand of NC_091710.1, from coordinate 32,339,981 downwards.
TCATCTATAACTGCATTGGAAGGAAGAGGATAATGGAAATTTTAATGAAAACGCCAACGCAATGAGAATAGGAATCAGTTCTTTTGCAATAGGAAGCAGCTACTTTGCTCAACAGGCAACAAAACCTTTAGTTTGTGTTCATGAAAATTATGATCATCTCCGGCTCCACTGAGATTTAACCAAGGGGGGAAAAAAAAAAAGAATTTAAAAAGTTCAGATGCAGTTCACTCGGAAGTTTGTCTCCAGACTTTGGGAACGTTTCAATTTTTCAAAAGGCACACAAAGAAGGATACTGGATTCTTGCACAAAACAACACAGATTCTCTAGATCATAAGGGCTGTACGAGACAGTGTGTTGCTAGTCGCCTGTGCTTTGCATCTCATGACTATGAAACAGCAGAATTAATAGTAACATGCTGGACTCATTGTAAGCAGCCTCAGGGCCTGGGCCATGAATGGGGTTGCACTTCAATGGCAGACTTACTCTTCCACCAAGGTCTAACGCATGTGCTGTGTGCTTGGTGGGTGATAGCTGGGGCAGGGGGAATTGGGAGTGAATACGTGTTGTGTGTGTTTGAGGGACAGACAGACCAAGGTCAATCAACAGTGATGCCTGAGCCTGTCTGGTGATCTAAATACTAGGGGGCCCAAAGAGAGTTGAACACTCACAAAGCCTTTGTCATTGAGTGGTAGGAGGAGACTGTGGTGTCTGTCCACCACCCAGTCTTCCATGGACAAGAGAATGAAAATTCAGTTTCATAGAAGTGTTCCATTGTAGTGCCTCAGGTTGTGTATGGCAGATACTGCCAATATCCAACTGTCTATAAGAAACACACGGTGCTCCTTTACTCACTCGCACAGAAGAACACTTCTGCGACCAGATGTGTGGGTTTTCCACACTAAGCAGTTCTGACACTAACTGCCTGGAGTTGGGGCAGAATCCTTAGGTTAAGGTCTCAGTTCCACTAGACTGCCCCCCAATTCAGACACCAATTGCAAGTCATGGGTCCCCAAGTTACCCACAACTTCTGCCCAACCTGGCTACAAATGGGAAGTTCCCATGACCCCCTTCTGGGTTTGATCACTTGCTAGAACAGCCCACAGAACTCAGGGAAACTCTTACTTATGTTTACTCGTTTATTACGTAATAAAGGACATGACGAAGGATACAGATGAACTTCCAGATGAAGGGATACCTAGGGCGAGGTCACGGGGGCCCCAAGTGTAGGATCTTCTGTCCTCATGGAGTTAGAGTGCTCCATCCTCCCAACAAGTAGATGTGTTCTCCAACCTGGAAGCTCTCTGATGCCCGTACTTTGGGGGTTATTATGGAGGCTTCATCACGTAAGCATGATTGATTGTTAAGTCATTTTCTAGCCTGTCTCTCCTCTCCCAGGATAAGGGATGGGGCTGAAAGTTCCAAGCTTCCAGTTGTGCCTTGGTCTTTCTAGTGACCACGTTCATCTAGGAGCCCACCAAGAGGCACATCATCAGGACAAAAGACACTCCTATCACCCAGGAAATCCATGGGATTTAGGAGTCTTGAGTCAGACACTTCTATCACTCAGTAAATTACAAGGTTTTTGGAACTGTGTCAGGAACCAGGGTCAAAGACCAAAAATTAGCAGGGACCAAGGACAGAGACAAATATATATATACACACACATTTCTTACTATTTCACACCAACCCAATTCCCATTCTCTTACCTTTTATTACTCAGAGAATTACAGTTTTGTCCCAGGAGGAGGAACAGCCCAGATAAACAACATTCACAGCCCTCCTTGCTGTTAGGGATGATCATATGACAAATCATAGTTGTGGCTAATGAGAAGCAGTTAGAAGTCTACTGGGGATTTGGGAAAAGTTCTGGTCTCCTGATTTGGTGCCTTTCCGTGGTAGTTTGCAAGAATGGCCACGATTCTTCTCATTGCTATACCTTTGGAATTGACTTTGCAACTCCTCCCATCAAGAAGCAGAGACTATTTCTCCACCTCTGGACTCTGGGCTTGGTTTGTGACTTGCTTTGGCCAGTGTACAATAACAAATAAGATGCAAATGAAAACAGAAATGTTATTGCACGATGGAACTTGCCCTTTCTTGCTGCTCTTGGAAACCTGAGATGGCCACAGAAAGACACCAGGGCTAGCCTGCTGAATGATGAGAAACATGTAGTCTGGGTACTCCCACTGCTCTTGCCAGCAACATGCCAACAACTAGATATGTGAATTAACCATACTAGATCATCCAACCTCCAGCCAACTCGCTGGGTGAATGCAGATGCACGGGTGAGCCCAACAGAGATCAGCTAAGCTAGCCCAGACCTGAAGAACCACGCAGCTGACTGACAGAATGGTTGTTTTAAGCTACTAGATTTTGGGCTTTGTTAGTTATCCAGCAAAAGTAAATGAATCTATATTCCTTCCCCAGGTCACTTTCCTCTTTCTGCCTGGAATGCAGACATAAGGCTGAAGATGGAGCAACGACCTTTGCAGCCATGGGGATAAATCCATTTCAGAAAGACATACTTCCTGATAACAAATTGATAACACCATAGAATAAGGTCTCTACATCCCAGAACTACCTAGTTCCAGATTTTATGTTTTGTGAGATAAACTCAACCGTATGTTGTTAAGCCACTTATATCATCCAGTTTTAGTTGCAGACATTAGAATGCACTTCGCATAATTTAGGTAGAAAGTAGTTTGTTAAAATATAGTAGTTAGCTTATGGAGTTCTAGAAATCCAGAGAACCAGTTTAGGATTATACTGAGGCAGGAAAAGGGCAGCCAGATCCAACAGAGCCAGGAGAAAAGCCAATCCGCAATGCAAGACTGTTCTAGTGGCAAAGCAAGTATCGCTGCCTCCTGCTGCCCTGTGTTAGGGAATGGACACCAAACCTTCCTCCATGGCCATCCTGGAAGAACAGGTGCCTCTGTCTGTACTCTCCACATGTAGCTACTCCCAAGCTGCTCACTTTTGCCTAAAAACCTCATGCAAGAGAACCTACTTGGCAGAACCGTGTGTTTTACTCACCCCCTCTCGACCTGGTTGGTGAAGGAGGGGTTCCTGCTCTAGGGTTATGAGGATGGCTCAACACATGACACTGACACTGGATGGATGATTTTGATAGCAGTTTCTTGGTCACGTGTACTCACCATCCAGAGTAGGAGGACACAGCACACCACACAGGGCCACACCAGGTTGTACTCCGGAACAGAGTGAACAAGCAGGGACTGTAGGAGGCAGGCTTTGTAGTAACAAGAGGGTGAGGTGACTCATGGTTCCCATGGGAGGATGTGATTGGCTTGTTTGAATAATTCCACAGGCTGACAGGAAACTGAAACCTGACGCTCAGGGATAAGCAGGCACTGGGCCTGGTCCCCATCATAAGGAGGGCTGTTTGGCTAAGGGACCTTATCCACTGAGGCAGAAGGGGTGGAGGACTTGAGATTAGGCCATATGAGGCCCTCTCAACTTTACCAGATGTCAAGTGAATCTTAATTTCAGTCTTATGCCATATCATGTCTCAAGCAAGTGCCCTAGCTGGAAGGGGATTTGGGAAATCTAATTCTAGCTTCCTATTCTCAGGAAGGCAAGCTAAAGGGATTGAAATAGGTGTTGAGTGAGCAAGGTTCCACCTCTTTTATTATTCAAGATCCATATACACCCTTCTCTTCATAATTAAACTTTTAGATAAGAGCAGCAGCGACAACATGGGCCAACCTAACGTCATCTAACTCATCTTTATACAAATGAAAATGCACTTAGCAAGGAAAGATTCCCAGTCTCATTGGTCAGTGCCTCCACCTCTGCATGATGTTTATTCCTTCTCTAATGCAGTCACAATCCTGACTAGATATCCAGTAGCCCGGGGACTGAATAAATAGTAGGGAGAAGGAAAGGGAGAGATTGTAAATGCCCACTCATACACACTCACATACATACACATCAAAGAAAGGAAGAAAATATCCACAGCTACCATAGTCATTTTCTGCACCTAGCAAGGAGCAGCAACAAGAGGGCATAGCAGTGCCCAGTAGAAGCCCAGTGATGCGAGGCAGATGCAATGGTGCCAAATGGGCATGGTACTATCTAGGGAGGCCTGGAGTAGAGAAAGGGGGAAAGGAGAGAGGGACAGATTGTATGGAAGTACATATGAGATCCCCCAGTGCTTCTGGAAATACCAGAGGGGGAGTCTTTGCAGGTGTCTGTGTTTGTGCATTATAAGTAAGACAACACTTATAGAGGAGGACAAAGAGAACACATGTTAAAGAAGTAAAAAGACACGGTCAGGCAAAAACAATTACTGTCCAGTCGGGAAGACAATTATTAAATGCACAAAATATCTACAGGAAAAAAAATAGTATGAGATTAAGAATGTTCTGGCTCTATGAGAAGTACTGAGACGTGGAAGGAAGGGGCCAATCTGGGAAAGACAACAGATCACCATGGTGTCCAAAGGCCAATGGCCAATGCACAGTGTTCTCAGAGGGGACAAGAGCCCCCGAGGCCCAGAGAAGTGAAGTGACTTGCTCTAGGTCACACAGGCAGTGAGTAGCAGGGCAAGTGTCCTTCAGTACAGCGCACATGGCAAACTATAATGGAGTAACTTGTAGGAAATAGTCTTATGCTGGTTTCCCTTTGCGCTTTTCACTCTCCTTTCAGTCAAAGAAAAGAGCTACTGTGTATTTTTTGATTAGGTCATTTGATCTCCTCGTGCCTCCAGTAGGCAAACTTCCCCAACCAGTCATCTGTTTCTCAGCTGAACTTTTTTGGCTAATAATAAGAAAAAAAGTAGTTTCTGTTATGATAGTATCTTATGTGCTGTGCAATGGAAAGGACGTGAACTGCAAGTCAAGAAACCTGAATTCTTCTCTTGGCTTGTCGGCGACTACTGGGGGACTTCAAGCAAGTCACTTCATCCTTTTTGGGCCTCTGTTGCTTCCTGAAAAATGAATCCTAGAGCAGTGGTTTTCTAGTTGTTTCTTGGAACCCTAAGATCACATGGTAGTACCCAAGAAGAAGATAAGCAGGGAGACCAACGGAGCAACACTTCTGGTCCCCCACTCCACCTCAGTTTTACATAGTGGAGTTCCTAAGCTGAAAAAAAAAACCATCTAGAGAATTGCCCAGGCACTAATAATCTATGATTCCAAGGCGTTTGGTTGCTGGTTCTAAAGATAGCCTCATGCCCACATGCTTCAAGTGAGTAAAATTTTGGATGGACTAAAAATAAAGAATGCTAGTTTGATTTCCGGATTTTTTCAGAATGGTGCAGAGAGAATGGACTGAGAAAAATGTTTTGTGAGTAGGGAATTATTTTGCTTTCCTGCCAAGATTTATTACATAAGCACGTTTTCTCCCTAGCAACACCAGCCCCAGCGTGAACACTATTTCACTGTACGTACATCTGCCTTAAGGACATAAACCGGAAGATTCTTATAGGCTGGGGCCACATGGAAATTGATTGTCAGAACCTTCTAAAAAAATCAGTGGGAAAGATGAGAGTTCAGCGTCCCTTGTTTCTTCCTCTAGAATCTTAGCCATATTAGGAATTTATTTAGTCATTTTATAAATACCCTATTACTATGACGACGAAGACAATTACACTACAAATAACATGGAAAGAGGATTTCTAGGCAAGTGAATGTACTCACCTTTAGTCCAGAACAGCTGTTAAATGGTCTGTTAATAAACAAGCTGTAAGAAAACAGAGATTCTCAAGTTATGTTGCTTGATGCTAAAGAAAAACTGTTACAGATGCTCAGACTTTTAGCTAATGAAATAAAAACAATGATCTACATGAGACACAAAGTAAAATTTAGGGAATGAGATATGGGAATCAAGATAATTAGAATTTTTGTTTGTTTGTTTAAAGGTGAGCAAATTGGAAGATTCCATTAGGACAATCTTCAAGTGAATGAAGGTGTTTTGTGAATTAAATCTTTCCTGATCATTTCTTATATTCCTAAAAGAACAAGGAGGAAATGGACTTATATTTAGAAGAAAAGATCTTGATTTGTTAACAGAAGTGAGTTGAGATTTTTTGGTAATAAAACACTGGGGTGACCAAAAGAAGGTCACCCTCAGATCACTTGCCATCAGACCATCTGTCCTGGGCATTTGTCCATTTAAAGGTGAGTGGTTGGAGAAAAGGATCTTTATGATCTTCATAACTGTATATGAAGCATGTATAGAAATGTGAACTGGTAGAATTAGTATTAGTATATTGCATCTGTAAAACTTTTGATGCTTTACAAAATCCCTTCCCTCTATGTGATTTCACTTGGCCTGTGGGAAAGGTTCAGAGGCAGCATGCCCATTGTGCCAGTGAAAGACCTGAGACACAGGGCCATAGGGAGGTGAAAAGCCTTAACCACAGCCACAGGGAACCAACAAAGTCAGGAGCAGCCCCTTCTCCCACCATGTAGCCCCAGGCATCGTAATATGAGAGCAACCAGCCGGCAGAGGTAGCCTTGGGGGGAGGATTGGAAGTGAAAAAGGCCCTGCGAGAGATGGAGGAAGGGCATCATCTGCTGAAGAGTGGCTGCCTGTGGAGACGTCTCTAAGAGGGGGATCGTGACCTCAGATACTTAACAGGCTTTAGGACCCAGCCCTCACCTATCAGGTCCACAGACTCACAAAGGCTCCCTCTCAATACCTCACAACACAGGAGTGGACAAAAAGCCACACCACCAATTTATTTATTTCTAACAAGCATGATCCCTCTCCCCAGTTATTGGAATGCTCATGTCCATAAGGGCTGATGATTCCACGTGAGAAGGTAGAAGCTGGGGACAAATTACTGGGGCCACCAGGCTGGGAAGGGGACCTTGGCCTGACCATGTTGCAAATCAGTTTAAAACCCCTGTGAAGGTTTTTAGCTGTCTGCCTTTGCTGGAGCCCTCAAATCTTTTTTTTTCACTGGGGCTCGAACTCGTTCTCAGCAGTCCTGTGCTCATGCTTATATTTTATTCCTAGAATCAAGGTGTCTGGTTATTAAAGTATTTATAAGAAGGTTATTTGTTGACCATAGAATCAGATTGAGCTGGAAGAAATATTTCATGGAAATTTTCCTAGAAAATTAAACATATCAACATCCCAGCCCTGTATCTCTGGTGATTAGATCTACTAGCATCCCTCAGATACCATATCCCTCCCCTCTGAATGGGTGGAATGTACCAGACAATTCTGCCCTTTGAATTATATATTTTAATGCTGACCATACTAACCTCCCCCAGCCCCCTGCCCCATTCAATGGCCCTTTCTTTCTCTAAGCACATTAACATTATTCTGATTCCTGTTCAGTCCACGATATTTGGCCATCTTATTGGTACCACTCTCAGTTTTAAGGGACCCATAAGTGACAGCAATGTGTCTGAGGGCTGGGGGACCCAAGCATGAGAGAAGAGGCCCCAATTGACCGGATGAAGTCTTGGAGACAAACAACAGTAATAAATGACTCTATATTCCTCAGCATCTGATCTTCTTAGTATTTTAATCTTCCTTTGAGCAAAGCAAGAGCCATGTCACCAGACAGCTGCCCCCCCACCACCTCCCATCTTCCTCATCATCAGTAAATTTCTAGCAGTGGCATAAGGGCCCAGGAGGGTGGCTGCTGTAGGATTCAGTGACACTTCTTCTTCTTTCTTTCCCACTCCTGGCTTGCTTGGTTTGACCTTGCTTTGACCTTGACACGACTTCTTTAGGCCTCATCATCCCATTTGCAGAAGGGGGGTGTCTTAGACATGACTGTCTCCAAAATCTCTGCCAACTCTAGATTCTCAGAAGGATTCCCTCCGGAAAAAGAATCCTAAATTAAGTAAATTGGCATCAGCTTTTGTTTCTGTTCTTTCTTTTCATTCTGTAGCTGCCAAGTCATTTTCTAGGTATTTGAAACTGAGTGAAAAGGTTTCCCGGGGGTTTCATTTCGGTCGCTCTCTGTGTATTTTTATTATGCACTTACCCAGGGATCAGCCTCTGTAACTGTCCCCCAGGCACAAGTGTCCTTTTAATTCCCAGAAGCTTGGCAACCCACGTAAAGTACTCTAATTAAAAATGTGCATTTTGAGAAAAATTTGAAGTCACACCCTCATACAGTGGAAGAAAGGATCTCTGTTAAACTCTCCACAGAATGAGAATGACTTTTACTGTTAGAAAGAAATTTTCTACTCTACCAATCCTGGCTCCGGCCTTCAGAGTCCACCCGGGCATTGGAGCTTCAGAGGACTTGCTCCATGGGTCAGAAGGACTAACCTCCAGCTACCATCTGTTAAATCCTTCACTCAGGGACTCGAGCCACTAAACACCTCCTGAGGACCTGCCATGTGTCCGGCCCAAGCCACTGAGGATCCAAAGGCAGCATGTTGCAGGGGTTCAGGGCTCAGGCACTGGGTGTCATATGTGGTTTGGGTCCAGGTTCTAGAGTATATCAACTCCATGACCTTTTTGATCTTCAGTGTCCTTATCTATAAACAGATAGCACCTGCCACATGGGGTTGTTGTGCCAAGTCAATGAAGAAATACATACAAAGTACCGGCACAAAGTCTGGCCCCTGGTAAGCCTTTAATCAATGACAGCTACTATACTGACCAAAAAAGGGAAAATGGCATTCAACAGGCATTAACCAGGAGTCTTTTCTGTTTCAGGCACTGCGCTAAGACACTGGATATGCATTGGTAAACAAGCAGGCATCATATCTGTTCTCATGGAGCTTGCAATCTGGTGGGAGACACACTCTGTATAAAACAAACAAGCCTATAAATATACAATGACAGATTGTAGTCGGTGCTATGAAGGAAATGAACTGGTGCCTCAGCGTGCTTGGGAAGACGATGTGGGCAGAACCGTGTGGGCTTCAAGAGAAGAAAAGGGCTTCTTAGCACAGGAGCTACTCTTGTGGGATGGGGATGGTCGGGCAGTCTTCCCAGGAGAAGAAAACACACCTATCAGAAGAAACTTGCTTTTTGTTCCATTGACTCACAGCATTTTAAAGTTTGAGCATTTATCAAAGATCATCCAAAACAAATCTTTTATTTTATAAATGAGTAAACCAAAACATGGAGAAGGACATTGCCTCCAGTCGTATGGCTGGTTAAATGAATCAGCAGGCTCCAGAACTCTGGGAGTTTTTTCTATCACTTCTTATTTCTTCTTAAATATATCAGAACATCCAGGATTTTTTTTTTTTTTAAAGGAAGATTAGCCCTGAGCTATGCAAGGGAACCAACTCGGGAGGAGGACTATCAAGTTCCATGATCTGCCCAGCTCATCACCTTCTCCCCCGACCCCAGCCCTGCCCTGGCAAGGGAGACGCAAGAGTCCCAAGTCTGGAGCTCATCTGACTTAACAGGGATCTGCCTGGCTGCTGATCCTTCTCTGACTGTCATAGCTCAGTTCCTGTTGTCTGGGGTCCTACCTCAGAGATTAGTTTTTGCTAACCCCAACTGGACCGACCTTCCCAGTACTGTTCATCTTCCCACCCGACCTGTCCCCCTCCTCATGTCACCACTGTTCGCTCAGATCTCTGACTTCAGGCTTCAGCTAAAGGCACCCATATTCTGGCCTAATCATTCCTTCTGGATCTGATCTCCTGGTTGCAGACCAGCAGAAGTCCCTACACCCCTACATGCCAATTGTCAAAGGAGCAGGGTCCTGGATGTTTGAGTGTTAGGTCTCCCAACATGCATCCCATCCATGCTTCCCTGTCTGAAATGCCCTCTGTCATGCCCTTCCTGACTCATCCCATCTCCTCCCATCCCCATCCAGAACCCTGGGCAGTCAAACAGTATGAAGAGCAGGGACAGGACAGCAGTGAGGCAAGGGAGGTGCCTGGGGCATAAAATTTAAGGAGGCACGCATTCTCAGTGCCAACTTTGAACTTGCATGACCCAGATAGGGACTTCTTCCATAAATTTTGCACCCTAAGCACTTCTTTTGCCACACCCTCATCCTAATCCTGGTGAGGTGATCTCCTAAACCTAGAATAGTCTTAAGGCACTCTCTAGACTAGAGTTTCTTTAATTTCTGGAAGGGATCACATGATTATATATAGGGAATTCTACTGCCAAGGTGGAAAATTCATGGGGAAGAGGAAAGCAGTTTCTATCAAGTCCAGCAGGTTTCATGGATGGTGATTAATCCCTTGGTGAAAAATGGCAATTTTAACATTGACATGAGTAATCACATTTTTTCTTTCCATAGTAGTTTAGCATTTCCTGCTATAATAATTCAGGCCTAATACCTCATTCAAGGAATCAGAAGTGTCAGCACACTATTAGCTTTCCCCCACTGACCCATTTGTTTCTTCATAAAATCGGTCTTAGTCTGCCACCATGCTGGCATTCATTACTGATTCATGATGGACATTGACAGAGATTCAAAAAGGGCATTGCCAAGAGGGACCTCCACACAAAGGATGATTCCTCAACTTGGTAGCAACTCAATGACCCAGTAACTTGGTCATGAGTCTCTTGACCTATGAAGTCCCCTGCTCTTCGATTGTCAAGGCCGTTGTCTGTGAAAAGGCAGGAAGAAAGGAGAAGCCCTTGGGCCAATGGTCGGGTCTCTTGGCTCCTAACCCTGGCTCTGTTGTCTAACTTTGCTAAACTTTTGACTTCTCTGGGCTTTAATCTCTTCATCTGTACAAAGAGAAGACTGGCTGAGAGCGAGGTGAATAAAGACAGTTTCAGCTTGAAAATGCTAAGGTGCTACTTGGTGTGGCACTCGAAGTTTTGTTTTTCTTGAGAGTTCCTTGAAGTCTCTCCTGTCTTTGTTCTCTGAAAGACTGACAATAGCAGTGGGAGTCTAGGGTCATATGCACATTACCATTCTGATTTGCCAAGGTGGTTTAGGAATGTGAAAAGAAAAGCTTTGCTGCACTTTCATTTCTTGACCTGTACTCTACGCCTTTCCTTGCTCCCTCAGGGCATCTTCAGGATCTTCTTGTCAGCTTCCCTTCTGCTGAGCTGCCAACTCATGCCTCCGTAAGTGAAGGAGGCCTCTTAACTGGCCCACTAGCATCATCTCCTTCCCACTAAGGTGTCTGACTCATAGCTGCAGTGTAACGTGTGGCACCCCCAGAGGAGAATACATCTTGCAAATTGCATTTTTTGGTCTGCTGCTTTTCTTGGGAGCTGCTTTGCTGGTCTGCCCCTTCTGGATATGAGAACCAAGATGATAACCAGAATTGAATTCTTCACACGTTAGGGAACATCTAATTATATCTGAAGGAGCTTTTTAACTCAGACTTTTGTTTTTTTCTTTTAATTTGTATATATTTATATCTCAAGTATATTTCATAAGAGTCAAATATGAGTAATATGTGTAGTACCGCTTAGATTCTGAGTGTCTAAACATCATTAAGATTGTGAACTCTTACTCTGAAGAATGTATTCAGAATAAATTCTGATACTTTTCTCTGGACATCGTTTTTCTAACTAGTTTTTGAAAACAACAAAGTAAGAAAGGACTGGGTTGGCAAATAGATCTTCTCTCATCTACCAGCACCTATCAATTTATAGTGGCTTCCTTGTGGCTGTGTTGAAAAGGATCATGAGACAGTGACTTGGCAGGAAAAAATGCCTAATGGATGAGCAATGTCTGGTATGGGTAAGGAGGGGGCCAGGCAGCGTGTGTGTTCCTTATGCGCCATCCTTGGATGACATCTTTCCAGCCACTGCCCACCTCACCCTCCTGCTTGAAACCAGAGGGCAAGGCATAATGCTCAATAAACATGAGTGTTGTCCATGATGGAGGAATATTACTCACAGTATGGTTGTTTCAGTGATAAACATCAACTTACAGGGTAAGTTATTACGGTGTTAATTTTGGGGTCTTGCTTCCACATCAACATACCTGGTGAATCCGGTTAAAACGGCTACCGAACCAGGTTCACTTTTGCCTGTCACTCAAAAAGCCAAACACTGAGATGACAAGATTGCAGCAAGGAGAGAGTTTAATCACAGGCAGCCAAGTGAGGAAGCAAGAGAATGAGTCTCAGATCTGCTTCCCCGAAAATAGGGACTCAGGGATATTTATGGAGTAGAGGGGCAAGGTGGTCTGAAACGTGGGGATAGGTGATTGGAGGTGAGGAAGGGTGAGGTAATTGATGATGTGCGCAAGCGTAGTCTGACTCCATGCCTCCTCACAGGACCCATGTTCTCAAAATGGCAGCATTAGCATGATCTGAGGGTGGAGTTTTTAGCCTCTTGACGTCAAAAGGTCACTTATCAGACGTCTGTTTATGGGTCAGTTTATGGGTTGGTGGTCTCAACCGGCCTGAAGTGGACAAGGGGTTCTAATTCCTGAAGAACAGCTCTAACACCCTTTATCATGGTGACCCAGGCTCCAGGGAGATGTTAGCCATAGGAACCTAGTGGGAGTCAGATAGCATATTGCCTAAATGGCACAGTTAACAATGGGTGAGTTAAACAGCTAAAATCTATACAGTAATTGCAAAAAGGACAAAACCTTTAGTTCCTAGCTACTTAATCATCAATGGCTAACTCTTTGCTGGTTTCAAAACTGAAGTTATTTTAGTGGGAGGTAAAAATATCTAATTGAGATTCTAATCTAATGATTAGATTAGACCTAACGATGACAAGAAAGTTAGTAGAGAAGGAAATTGAGGTCCCTAACAATTGCTACACAGTTAGGATGCAAATAAGTGCATATATGTCTAGCAACAGATAACCACTTGTAGGATCTTTATACTAAGGTCCATTTACTCCTTACTAAGGAAGTGGCATACTCTTAGCCAGACAGGACTACAGTAAATCTCCCTGGCTAATTTTGTGTGTGTCCTGCTTAGATTTCTTTATCCTGGCTTCCCAACCGTCTCCCTCTTTGCCTCCCATTGCGTATTCCCATGTCCTTTATGCTAGGATGGGCTCTTCCCTCTAAGGGCCGCGAGCAGACCAAATGTTGAGAACTCTGCTTCTCCATCTGCTCTTGCTTTGGATTTTAAGGAGAGAGTCATCAATTGCATTCCTCTAACTCCAGATATTTGCCTTTTTAATTGACAATTGTTTGAAACTTAAAGAGGTTTCTTTTGCCTCTGATACAGAAAAATGTCTCCTTTCCCCTCATTCTCCAACCCCCCCAAACCTTGGGGATCCATCCAGCTTGAACATCACAATGCTTTGCTTTCTGTCTCTCTGCTCTGATCACTGTGTGGCCTGGCTTGCCCTGTGGCTGTAGGAGAGATTTCGCTGGGTGAGAAGGAACATATTTCAAGTTGAATAGGAACCAAAAAAGTCTCTAAAATTTACAGATTCGGTGATATTTTCTGGAGGGTCAACATCAAATGCTCTGCTCTGTCTGGCAAAGCAGCCAGATATTCAACTGTAGGGACAATTAAAGTCCTTATGGTTCTCATGGTCTCATTTTTACAGAAAAAGTAGGAGCAGAGGTGGCAGGTGCTCTGTCTGGAGAGGACAAACCCAGTTTTGACCTGTCTCTTAATTGGGCTTGTTTCATGATGCAAGGAATAGACACACGCTCACATGTGGAAATGAGAGAGGATAGGAATGTATTCCAACAAGCTTCATGGAAAACAGAATGCTCACTGAATATTCAATGCATTTCTAGAAGCTTGGAACTCTTGTGCCCGCTCAGATTTGCTCCTTGTTGATGCTAGTAAGCCAGCACCGCATTGACTCTGCTACTGCACATCTCTGCTTTCATCGGTGACAGTGGCGCCACCTACTAAGGTAATTCTTCACAGTTACCTCCTTCTTTTGTTTTCCTGTCTCCCGGTGGTTTCTCTGGAATGCATCCTCATTTGTGCCTCACCATGTCGCTCAGTAGTGTCACACAAAAGCAGCAGCTGAAACTTCTTGATGCTATGTGGAACCGGGGCTGGTATTTTCTAGCTTTAGCCCTTCCTAAGAATATATCTGTTTGCTATTTTCTGCCTAGTCTCTTCCTTGCCATTGTTCCCTGTTTTGGTTTACTTAGTGTCAATTCCCTTTCCATATGGATTAGTCAGTCCTTTCTGCTATCCACTAAATTGATTAGTCATGAAATGAAGGTAACATCATCTATTAACTCTATCGTTGAACACTGTTCTGAGTGCATTAGGGATAAACTTGATAAGACACGATCCCCACCTCCATCCTCATCCCTTCCATGAACCTTGCTCCTGTGAAATAATAGGGAGTGATGTATTTCAGGATATTTGCAGATGCTCAGCACAGTTCCTGGCACATTTTAGGTGCTGTACAACACATAATTGTTGGACGAGTGGATGAATGCTCGATCGTGTCGTTAAGCATGTCAGGGCTCTGGGAGTTTAGATTAGGTGTGATGATGTCAGCTGGAGAAGTGAGGGAAGGTTCCAGTAAAGGCAGGACAGGAAGGTGCTGGAAGGTGTGTTAGGATCTACGTGGGCAGTCTGAAGGGAGGCAGGAGTACCAGGCTAAATGAGGGCCCTCAGTTCTCTGGATAAAAGCTGCTTCTCTGACTTAGCTGTGACGGTGATGACGGCTGCTGTCATTATCGCTAAATTTACTCTAAATAGAAATCTATAACTATCTCAATGAGCTCTAAAGAGCGGCTGAGTCATCACGGCCACCGAATGTCGTCACATACGTTAAGTGCACCTATGTGTCCAGAAACGTCCCAGCCACTCTGTTACCTGCACAGCCTCATTGGGGCTTTTGGATTTGAAAATAGCTGTATAAAGGAAGGAATCTGACCTTAGAATGAAAGGAAAATATACTCTCTACATCTCTCTAAATCAGATTTTTGCTATTACATATCATAGAGACTTTTAGATGTGAAATTACAAATCATTCATTCACAAATAATTTAGAATATTAAGGCAATAGGCATAAAGCATGAGAAGAGGGGGGCAAAATTCATAACTAATTACAATTACTTATCTATTATAATTGTACTAAGGGCACAAAGGAACAGGAAAGCATGCTAAGGAGTACGGAATGGGGGACCTGACCTCGTTTGGAGCAGAGAAGTTTTCTTTAAGTACTTGATTACTCAGAAGGATGAGAAAGAGCCAGGCAACCCGTTGGGTGAGGATGATCTGGGAGCAAACTGGGAAAAGACTCACTTTCCCCATGCTTTGAAGTGCATATTTTACTAACTTACAGCTCCCTGCAGTAAACTCCTTTGGCTGTTTTGACCCTTCAGAGGTTGGCTAAGCAGGTAACATTGTGACCACAGCAGCTGCTCCTGACACGAGGGACAAACATCAACGTTTGCTGTTCTTTAACTCTGGCTACCAGGGGTGGCATTCAGTGTCATAGTGCCTCATTGATTCTTTTGACTCTCGAGTTATGTTGAGTAGAGCACAGGCAAACACAGACACACACACACACACACACAGCACAAGGCAGTAGATATTCAAATCTTCTGCACAGCTATTTTTCTCTTCTCCTCAAAGTCCAAAAGCACGGTTATATATTGCAGTTGTAAGTCTTTCTAGTTCTTCTATGTGAGCTGCTGCCACAGCATGACAACTGACAGATAGGTGGTGTGGTTCCGCGACCAGTAAGTGACCCTGAGCCGCCGAAGCGGTGAGAGTGCCGAACCTTAACCACTAGACCATCTGGGCTGGCTCGACAGTTATTCTTTAAATATTTGCATGCTCAAGGTTCTGATCAGGCTGAATATGCCATGCACTGAGATATCTCCAGCAACCTCACTTCTTGACTTTTCAGTACCCCCTTGGCCTCCAGTTACCCCTGTTCTCTCCTTCCAAGCAGTTTCAGGCCAGGTTTCCTCCCCCACCTCCAGAGCTCTGACTTTTCAACACGTCGACCTTGAGATCATTGATGCGCATGCTTCATTCTACAATGTGTGAGGAAGCTAGTGGAACCAACGTCCATGGTATTTCTATTTTGTCCAAGCTCGAGACCTGCCCACGAACAGAGAAGCTTTAGCAGTAGCCATCTTGAACATGAACTTGGACTTCAGAAGAAGTGAGAGAAACCAAGAGGTCTGAAATGTGTTTACAACTGGCTTGCTGAGAATGAAGGGACGAGGGGTGTTTCTTACCTGGCTCTGACCCAGCCTGTACAGGCTCCGTTCTGAGAGTGTTGGGGCTCTTGCTGACCCAGCCTAGAACCGGGCAAGGAGGGGGTGGGTGGCAGTCACGGAAATTTTGTTGCAGGTTTCCAATATTCATAGCTATAAAAGTAACATGATCACATGATTTTCTCTCATTTAGAAGTAAAATGCCCGTAAAAAAGGAAATTGTGAAAGTAAAACTGGTAAATGGAGACCAGCCATCTGGGCTGGGAGCATGCTAAGGTGGCGCTTTCTCTCTGAGAAGGGATCAGGTGGAACTGCTTTATACTACTAGACGACCTGGCCTGTCTCATCATCCAGGATCAGCTGGAGAAGAATTTCACAGATGTCACATATGGAAGACAGAGATCAGACCTAGAAATGAGACTGGACTTTGCCTTCCGGAATTTTCATCAAAATGTTAATATTCTCCAGGCCTCTATTCTTCTCTCTGTAAAATGGGAACACTGATTTCTGACTCCTGAAAAGAGAGATGAAGTGCTTTGGGACCCAAAAGACAAGGCTGCAAGGCTGCATTCTTATAGCTACACATTCAAGAAGTTGTTGATTGACCGACAGGGGGACTGGGAGGAAGTGGGGCTGATTGATTTGCACATTTCAGTCTAGCTGAACATGAAATAAATTTCACTGTGGTCAGCAGAATAATGTCCCCAAACACTCCCACACTGTAATACTGACAATAATGGGGCAGCATCTTTAGGAAGCTACAAGTCCAGCAGAGGGACTGGGAGCTCTAGAGGGATGTGTCCAAGAAATAATGAAATGGACAGTGGACATGTTTGGAAGTATCAAAAAGAGATCTATACCTCCGGCAGAGTTTGGGGATAAGTTTGTTATAGGTACACAGGAAACTGGGCAAGAATAATATGAACAATTATTTCCTCTAGGGACAACACAGTTGAACAAACAGATATAATCATTATGTCTGAAATGGGTCATCTGAGAACGTTCATTAGTCATAATAATGCAATCCCTGGATATTGATACAGATATAATTCATTACATCATTTTGGGAAGATGAGAGCGAGTGTATGTATGTGCATACGTATGTGTGCACGTGTGTGTGCCTGTGTCAGAGCCGTCCACAGGGGTATAAGGAAGTGAAATTCTCGATTTCCATAGAATGAAGTCAACAGATACTCTCTGAGACTGGAAAATCAAGTACAGCAATGCGAGCATGCTCTTTAGAGACATGGAGGTAAGCACCAGAAAGCACTGGTGGTCTTCAGAGAACGGAGGCTGGCAGGGCAGCAAGGCAGGGAGAGCCCCTCTTTAAACTATGGACATGTATTCCTTGGATAGAAAGTAGAACTAGCCTAATACAGAATGAAATGAAACTCAGTGACACCTCATTCGAGGCCCTTCACGATGCGCCCACAGGCTAACTCAGCTCATGTCAGAATATACCAAACTTCTTGCCATTCCACACACTGTAAAAAGTTTCCCCAAACAGGACATTCTTCAAACATGCATGCTGTGCCTTCTGCACATACTCGTCCCTCTGCCAGGTGTTGCCACTTCTCCCGTCTCTACTTGGTCATCTTCAGTTGTTCTCACAGGTGTGGGTCCCATACCACCTCCTCCAGGAAGTCCTCCTTGGTTCCCTCAGGTCAGAGTTAGCTGCTCCCTCTCTGTCCTCACAGCATTTCTGGTCCTGTACTGCCATCTGTACTGGTTTGCCTGCCTTTACTTTCATGAGGGGCCATGTCTAATCCACTCCCTCATCTCCACAGCCCAGCACCATGCCTGGCTCACAGGAGTTCCCAGTAGACATTTGCTGAATGTGAAAGGAACTCTTTCTTTGATGCTGAGCAAAAAATGAAAAAAGATGAATCCTTTCTGAGTGGTCGTCCGATGACAAAGGGACCTTGGAGCCAATCAATAGAGTCAGAAAGGATGGGGGCTCCGGAGTGGACCCAGGAGGCAGAGAGGCACCAGGCTGAAGCAGTTGGTCCCAGAGGGAGAAGTCCCAGTGAGTGACAGCCTTCCACAGGGCCCAGTCAGCAGGGGCAAGAGCAAGAGAAGGTTCCAGAGTCCATATCACAGCACCTCAGGGATGCCCACGTGGTAGCCTTACCGTTAGACAGTGACAGGGTCCTCCTTCGACCCTGCCCTGCTCTCCCTTTCTTTGGGTTGAGAGGGTCAGCATTATGGACATTGGTAACCATTGATGCCCCTCCCCAGCCTTCTTCACCTGACTCACTGCCTATGAGCTCGGTTTCCCAGGAGCTCTCCCGCCTCTCCAGACAGGCTGCCTCCTTTCTGTGCCCCGAGCACCGGAGGGGATCCCAAGCTATGTCCTCTGCACGCTGCCCTGTGGGGCTTTGCTCCCCTGCCAGGCCATGAGCTTCTTGGGATGGGAAGTACGTGTTGTGCTGGGTCTTCGTGCCTGTCACACACAATGGAAGATTGTTGAAACAATGGGTGGGCGGTTTGTGAATTCCTCCTTCCCTATGTCAGACCCAAGCATGTGGGATGGGGTGCACACAGCATGAGCCAGGGGTGTGGAGACCTTAGCTCTGTCACCTCCTCCATGGACGGGGGTCTTAGAGCTCGAGCAACCTCTGACAGCTGAGAAGAGAGTCAGGCAGCACCAGAAAGGAGAGAATTTCACATTCCCTCTTCCAAATTCCAGGGGCCAGGAATAAATATAACTCCGAGATGTTTACCCTGTTGCCCTACCTGGGAAAAAGTCTCTTTAAGACTTCAAGTTATCTCCCAGCTCTGGAATTCTGTGCTACTAAGATGCTTAGCTTATCGAACCATACTCTTCACCCCAAAGCTTGCTTCAGTCCAAGAGTGCTATGTTTTCTCAGGTTCTTCAGGGGACAGAGATGCCAGAGAGGAGCCGGTGCTTGCCCCAGCCACAGATCCCTGGTGCTGTGGGTTTACTGATCCCCCAGCATCATTTCTGCTGGAGAGTGGGCAGAGTGCAAGAATAACTCATGGAGGCAGTTGCGGTGCTGGGATGGGGGCTGAGAAGGCAGCTCGAATTCAGCCTCAGCCCAACCCTCAGCAAGAAAGGAAGCCCTCTCCCTCTGCCCTTGCTCCCTTAGTCCAGTGGAGATTAACAAGGTTCGAGATGACTCATTCTGTGAGTCAGACAGGGGAAGAAAAACAAGCACGTCAAAGTCTAACTTTCAGATGTGTAAAGATTTAGAAGTCTGATCTGTGACCAACATTGTTAATTTGAAGAGCTGGGAAGAAAACTGCGAAGTTCTCTCTCCTTTCCTTGTCTAGGGGCTACGTCTTCTCTGAACCAGCTGAGCAAAGGTCCAGCTGGAGGAAAGAGAACCCAGAGAAGCCCCAGGGCTCAGAACAGGAAGTATGGAGGAGGAAGGTGACCTGCCAAGGCCCGGAGCTGAGGTGTGAAGTCTGTCTTCTGTTTTTCTGGGATCCCTTTCACATCCCCCTTTCCTTCGGGCAATAATGGTCCCTATCCATTTCCAGGTGTAACTTGTGCCCTTGATTCCTGCCTCCCTCATTCTGCGGTTCTCAAACTTGGCTTCATATTGGAATTATCTGGAGAGAGTAAGACATCCATCCACGGTCAAGAGAGCTAGTGCTGGGGTGATGATTAAACAGTGCTTGGGGCCAGGAATAGGCAGTAACTTGGTACCCAAGTGTAGATCCCCGAGGACTGACAGCATCAGAAAAAACTAAAATAAAAATTGAATTGACTGAGTACAAAGAATAGTTGCTAATGTCATATATGCCTTTCTTACCAATTTTTACATTTCTGTGCTGCACACTCTATTTCACGTCAACCTGGGCATAATGCCAGAGTTTCTTGCTCACGCAACATGTTGAACAGCATGACACTGAGGATGGAGCACTGGGATAGACATTCTGGAGGTGCTGCTGTCCCAGCCCCGCCACTGGCCAGGGAAACAGAGGTAAACAGTTTCGGGTTCAGCTTCCATCTCTGTGGCAGGTTAAGTAGTTGACTTCTAAATCCTCTTCTAGTTTTAACATCCTGTGGTTATCTGTTTATAAGCTTTTAAAAAGCAGGGGAAGGGTCATGGCCTTCTTGAAAATTTTTCAGCTGAATTAAAGAATGTTTAATTAGATGATAGCAAAATAAAAAGGAAATAAAACAACATTTACCAAATTCTGGGTAGAAGGTAACTTTTAAAATGTAGAACATTTATAAAATGGCAAAACTATCAAGAAGAAAGTAACATTGACCCACTATATTTTGGTATATTTCCTTCTGAGCAGACTTTTCTAGATGATACTGTAGACAGAATTTAATATTTTGATTCTTTTAGGTAAACATTTTTACTAAATTTTTATGTAGATGGTCTTTATAATTTCCATTTAAATGCATAAAATTCAACTATGTGAATATACTCTATTTTATGTAACAATTCCCGTATTTTTCCGTATTTGAGAGGTTGTGTTAGGGTTACAGAATTATGAGTGACTTTGTTTCTATTTCATTTTATTCTATTTTCTCTAGTGTGGTTCAATGTTATTCTTATCAAAACTAAATTTAAGGTTAGGACATACTTTTTAAAAGTGGGAGGGATATTGATCGTTTACACCAAAATATCACATTCTTTGAAGAGTCTCAATGCAGATTTTTCTCGACTTTCATCAGCCCCTCAGACGTCACAGGGCTACAGCCCCAGAGGCGCGGCTAGAATTCCAAACATGACCATCAGCCGCCTTCTACCACTGGTGTGATTCATGCTGCGTTCACGAAGCATGCCATCCCCGTTCAGATAACAATTTGTCATTTCACCACAACAGGGCCCCCAACATGCAGCAACTTCACTGGAATTCACTTTTCCTGTTTTTCGGGCGCCTCCCATTTCCAAGAAGGCAATTCGGAAATCTCTCTTTGCTTTCGCCGCAGCACCATTCATCAGGGCCCTAGAGAAACGACCATATGCCACAGGAGCCGAAGGACGGGAAGCATCCTATTCCTAGCCCGTCGTAAAGAATCCTAGACCTAGCCCGACGTAGGCTTATCATTCCTTGGCTGATAGATGACCGTCTTTTCCCTGTGTCTCTTCATATCATCTTCCCTCTGTGCATATCTATCTCTGCGTCCCAATGTCCCCTTTTTATGAGGACAGCAGCCATACTGAATTTGGGCCCACCCTAATGACTTGGTTTTAACTTAACTCTGTAAGGAAGTAGTTTCCACATAAGGTTATATTCAGAGCTACTGGAGGTTACCCATTTCTTCTTGGGGAAAACAATTCAACCCGTAACAATATGTAAACGTCGGTAACCGGAGGTGGATCTCCGAGCCGCCTCCGCGGCTTTCTTAGACCCATTTTCTCAGGGGAATTAAGAGGCCTGGGGTTAGTGGGATTTCCCTGGTAGCAAACTTTCCCTGACAATGATAACAACTTGCAGTGGTAGGTTTTGCTCTAAATTAAGAACATTTCTTAGCCAAGAATTTTATTGGATATTGCAAGTGTGGCCCAGTGGGGGCTGCAGAAAGAGCCTGAGGTCTTTCACTCCAGTCTCTAGAACAGCAGGCTAAGCTTTGCTCTCTGAGTCTGAGGAAAGGAGGCATTTTGGGAGGGGGCGGGCCTTGGGCTGCACCCACTGCTGGGGAGACGCCTCCGGCTGTGCATCTTCCGTTTCAGGTCTCCAGCCCTGATGTAAATTAGCCCTGCCTGGTTGGGGCTGCG
Source organism: Equus caballus (assembly GCF_041296265.1). Classification (NCBI taxonomy): domain Eukaryota; kingdom Metazoa; phylum Chordata; class Mammalia; order Perissodactyla; family Equidae; genus Equus; species Equus caballus. The sequence goes on along the minus strand of NC_091710.1, from coordinate 32,318,279 downwards.
CCTCCCAGCCGGGCTGTTACTGCAGGAAGCAATGACAGCGATGCTCAGCGGGGTGCAGCGGCTCTCCTGTCCCGGATGACAGAGACCTCAGTCCTTACCACGCCTTTGGGAAGTAACTGGCTAGTGAACTCAGCATCGCATTTCTGGCATCGATTTCAGTCTAAGCGTATCTCACTAGCAACTGAAGCACACTTAACAGCGGATTAAAATAACATTTCTGTGGGTCTGGAAAGCCCTCATTTGACATTCTGCTGTGATGTGACTGCCACAGACCCATGGCTTCTTTTAGACTAGGACTCTGTAAATAAAATGCCATTTTAATTTTTCATTATATTTTTTCTATGTTAAAAGTAATTGATGCTCCATATAGAAAATGCAAGAGGTGTACTCATATTTTCATCAGCATTTCTATCATTAAATAATACCAAATGTGAGTGGCATGAAATAAAACAGGGAAGGGAATCCGATATTCATTGATGCCGCTGATGTGCCTGGGCACCGGGCCAGGAAATGGATAAACGCTCTTGCATTTCATCCTTCCACAGCTCCTGCAACCTGGGTGCGTTATATCCATTTTCTCCAGGAGGCAATGGAATCTCAGGGTCGTTTGGCTGCAGGCTGTCTCCACACACACTATGGACTTTAAAAGTCCAGTTCTAAGCTCACCTCTTCTCAGAACTCACCCCTCTCCAACTGTTGACCTTTCTTGGGACTTCTTTGACTTCATATGCACCATTTCAACATGTCTGCTATACAATTAAAAAAAATTTTTTTACTGCTATTTTAATACATTTATTCATGTCCCCACCTCAACTGAAAATTTTCTAGTGCAGGGGTACAGCATTTACTTCAGTATTAAATAAATGTTGAAAAACTGCCCTGCTGACTGCTTAGGAGCTGTTTACCTTAGAGTGTGTAAGTCGGGTGTCTCTGTGTCAGATTTGAGGGTTCAGAGGCGATAAATGGATAAACTTCTTGACCCTTCTGGGCATGGACTTACTTCTCCAATAACAGGCTTGATTTGCCAAACCTAGTAGAGAAGAATGCTCTGCTTCGTGAGGAAGCTATAGTAGTTTGGGGGCATGTGAATCCTTCTTAAATAAATTTGTAACTGTAGCCTGCCCTGGAATTTTCTTTGTGCTCAAAAGGGCCAGGTAAATGGGGCCAGCCCAGTGGCAGAGAGGTTAAGTTTGTGTACTCCACTCCAGCGGCCCTGGGTTCATGGTTTCAGATCCCAGGCACGGACCTACACCCTGCTCATTGGGCCATGCTGTGGTGGCATCCCACATACAAACTAGAGGAACATTGGCATGTGTGTTTGCTCAGGGCCAGTCTTCCTCACCAAAAAAAACAGAGCCAGGTAAATGAAGCAGAACTCCTCTTTGGTAGAAATCTGAGCATTCTGGAATGAGGTGAGTTGGCTCCTGCTTCCCTCACACATCTCTTTATCAGGCATGAAGGGGTTTTGCATAGAAGTGTTCCTCAGTTGGCAGGAAGCTCCTAGAAGACAGAAGCTGCACCCTATTCATCTGTGTTCCTACTGCCAGGGAAATGCCTCTTCCTCTTCAATAAATGTTTGGTGAATAAATGAAAAAAATGAATGAGTGAGTTGGTTTTTTTCAATTCCTTGTGAAGTATTGCCCATAGGCCCAGGGCATAGGGCAATAGTCATTGTGTGAATCCTTATACATCCTCACCTTTGATATGTGTCCCTATCCTCTGGGCCTGTGTTAATTTACTTGAGTGTTTTAACCATCAGACGTGCCAACTATGCAGGCTAAGTTCCGGGAAAAAACACAGAGCGAAGTCTAGTAAAATTTCATTTTCACTCATATGTGGAAGATAAACAAACAAACACATAGATAAGGAGAACAGATTGGTGATTACTGGAGGGAAAGAGGGTTGGGGGAGGGCAAAAGGGGTAAAAGGGCACATATGTATGATGACAGATGGCAGCTAGACTTTTGGTGGTGAACATGATATAGTCTATACAGAAGCAGAAATATAATGATGTACACCTGAAATTTACACAATGTTATAAACCAATGTGACTTCAATTAAAAAAAAAATTTCGCTTTCTCAGTTATTTTGGCCTGAAGTTCCACACAAGCCTAATTAAGTAGGCACTAACACGTATTTGTTGAATGCACTGATGTATGATTGCAGAGTTATCCATTAGGGGCCCCTGATTACTATTTTATATTTCCAGGAGTTACGGTCACTTAGGCAAAGTTCAGAGTGCAAAGCAAAAGACAAACGCCTCCTCCCCACATCCTTCCCTCAGTCCAGATCCAAAGAATGTGAAGGATTGCAAAACTTTCCCCCCCCAGATCCCCATTATTCCTCTACAGTTCTCTGTCCCACCCACTCCCAAGCAGACAAAAATCAAAGAACTAGAATTTGCAAACCTTCAATGCTTCGTTTGTCCCCATCTGTTTCCTCGATGTGTCTGAGCCCTTACACTCTTACAAATGTCTGCCTCCAAACCCCAGAGGTGAGTGACAGCCTCTGATAAAGCAATTGTAAGTTTCTTCTTTCATGTGGCATCTGTCCCACGACTGGATACAGCTGATTTACCTGTAGTAAAAAGGACAGTAACCAGAAAAGAGGATTACAGTACATTCAGAGGCAATCAAGGGAAGAGAAGAAACCAAGTGCCAAGAGGGTATTAAGTAGCAGAGTTATCTGAAGGATTAGGACAAATTTACAGAGAGGAAAAGGAAACAACAAACCTTCTAGGACAGTCCCTATACTTCATAACTCTGGAATTGAGTCAGAAGCTTGATAATTGATTTTCTATTTTAGGTAATTTAACAGGTAGACACAATTTAGTGGGTTTTGTTTATGACTTTGTTTAGGGAGTCCCAGAAAGCCTGTTTTTTATTGACAAAGCCATTCTTTCTGAAGCAACCTAAGCTTTGGAAAATGCATATTCTTAATTCCTTCTGTACATATGTATACAGAGTGTGGGTGTACGTGGGGTGCTGGGAGGGTCTTGTAAAGCCACAGGAATTGGGGAATTTCTTTGAACATAAATTGTACTTGAAAATCTGGGGAAGACATTATCTTTTTGTATTGAACAAATGTGCATTTGTCATGTAATATAATGAGCATTTTTGCATGAATTTTAAAGATTAACAGGAGAGGTCAAATAATTGTCACACTACTGGCAGCTGCTTCAAATCAGCAGATTTTCTTTCGCCCACTCCTGGGGGTCCTCTCTGTTCTTGGGCCTCTAGGCAGAGATGGACAAGAAGCCTCTGCTGTATGTATGAATACATTGTCAAGAGACTTACTTTGCAATCCTTACTTCTGTAGCAATCCTTCTACTTGGAATTTCAAAGGCATCTTTACTTGGGTCCTGCCTCACTTTTTTTCCCACTATTTCTCTCTTTTGGCCAAGTTTCCCAGCCTATAACTCTGCTGGCCATCAAGGAAAGTTAATCAAACAGAGCAATAAAATCGAATGTGTGGTACATGACTCATTCCTCCTTCCATTCTCCCCATTTTTCTACCACTCCCCAAAGGATCACGTTCTCTGTAGTGAGTCATAGGTGGTGGGTCTGAGAAATGACTGAGGCCCAGCCCTAGATGAGGCTGGAGAAATCAGGAGAATAGATCCTAAGCGGGAGGTTGTGGGAGTTAGGAAAAGATCAAAATTCAATTTGTAGCATCTTTGTGAAAGATTCATAAAACAGGTGAACTAGAACTACTTAGAAAAGTTCAGCATGATTCATACCATATGAATGTGAAGAACTGGGACGTTTTCTTTTCCCTCTCTGCATTGTTAAAGACTGAGTAAAATAAAAAACTCCATCTTACTTTTGAGGCAGAATGGCTTGTAGAAAAGAGGTCAGCTTTGGAGCTAGACAGATATGAGTTCAAATCCCACCTGTGTCACTAATTAGCTGTGACTAGGGCAAGTTAATTAGACTCTCTGATCATCCGTATCCTCATCGTTAAAGCAAGGATAACGTATTATCTTTCAGTGAAGGGTTAAATCAAGTACATGTGAACAGTCTGATGTGTAGTGTTAATCTACTTTGTATTACTCATCTATTTCTGTGTTACAAATCACCCAAAACATGGTGGCTTCAAACAACAAACATTTATTATCTCATAGCTTCCATGGGTCATGAACCCGGGTACACTTCAGCTGGGTGCCTCTTGCTCAAGGTGTCTCCAAGGTTGCAAGGAAAGGGTTGGCCAGAGCTGCAGTCTCATCTGAAGGCTCAAGTGAGGGCAGATCTGCTTTTAAGCTCACTCACATGTCGTTGGCAGCCCTCACTGGCTATTGACTAGAGAAATCAGTTCCTTGCTGTGTGAGCCTCTCTCTGGGGCAGCTCATAACATGGCAGCTGGCTTCCCTCAGAATGGCAAGAAAGAGAACAAGAGAAGGCAAACAAGATGAAACCAGTCTTTTTGTAACCTAGTCTTGAAAGTGATAACTCATTACTTCCGTCATCCTCTGTTTATTAGAAAAAAATCACGATATCCAGTCTACACTCAAGAGGAAAGGATTACACAAGGGCATGAATACCAGGAGGGGATCGTTAGGGGCTACCTTAGGGGCTTCCACTACACTCTTGCATTCAACAGATATTTGTTGAGTGTCTACTGTTGGCCAGACACTGTGCTAGGTGATAAAATATATAACAGTGAGTAAAGTGAGACCTGGTGACTGCCCCCATGCAGCTTACACAAGAGGAAGCAGGCATGAATTCATGTCAAGTTATGACTTATGGTGCTAAGAAAGCACAACTGCAGGGACTCAGCCTAGTAAGCAGTCAGTGAATACTTTCCTGAGCAAGTGACACAGGAGCCAAGGTCTTATGGTTACTCAGGAAAAGAAGGGGAGGAAAAGTCATACAGCATGTGCAAAGGTCCCAATTTGGTATGACGTTCTTAAAATTTTAATCCCATATTAATTTATGACACTTGATCAACCTGGAAAAGATATTTACTTTGCGTACCTATTTAATTTCACCTCAATCAATAGCGAAACAACTCAGAGAGGCATTTTGTTCTCTGATTTTCCTTCGGGGCTGTGGATGCAACTCCGAAGAGAGAGCTCTGCGGCAGAGATTCCCATACTTTAGCGGACATGGAGTCTTGTTGGATCCGATGGAAATGCAGATTCTGACTTGGTAGATCCCGGATTTGTCATTCAAATTGTGGTCCCAGGAGCAGGAGCAATGGCCTCACCTTGGAGCTTGTAGCAATGTAGACTCCCAGGCCCCAGAAGAGGGCTCTAGAGCAAGGGAGCACATGAATCACCTAGAAAGACTGGGCTTCATTCCCAATGATGCTGCTTCAGCTGGTTTGGGGGGGACTCCAGAACTGGCCTTTCTAACAAGCTCCCAGGGGAGGTTGCTGCCACCACCAGACTTTAAGTAGTGGCGTTCTAGACTCCTAGAGCTCAAACTCTTAGCCAAAATATTCTAGAAAAGACCTTGAAGTCTTTTACCCCTTTTACCCTTACCCCTGCTGGAGTAAATCTTAAGGAAAGGTACCCTCTGCTGTGAGGAAGGAAGAATGGCTCATCCTCTTTCCTCTCTCATTACATTCTTGATGGAGAGAGTAAGGAAGAGCTGGAGGGAGGATGTCTACCCCGGAGACCACCCAGAGATCCAGAGACTGTTCGTTTCTTTCAGGGAGCCTCCAGGGACCATCAGAATCTTCTGTAAATTAGTAACCAAGGTGCATTTTTACTATGACAATTACATTCCTTGTGACACATTTTAACCTGAGTAATAATTTCCATTCTTGGAATACCTACAAGTCTTTGGGAGACCAGCAGAACACAGGCAATGTGATGTTGAGGTCAGAGAACTGGACTCAAAGGACGTGGGAGTGATCCTCAGCTCTACTGCTCCACTGGTGTGAGACTCTGGGCAAGACAATAATCCTTCACACTGGTTTCCTCATCTTTAAAGGGAGGAAAATACCAGCCTCAGCTACCTAACAAGATCACTGTAAGAATCCAAGCAATGACACCTATTCTTTCTTTTTTTCTTCCCTTCACTCTCCTCCCCTCCTCTTCTCTTCCTTCCCTATGTCTTCTCCTGTCCCATCCTCCCCTTCTCTTCCTTGGAGCCCAAGGAGCGGGTGCGCTCAGGAGGGCATCCATGTGGGAAGGTAACCTGGTACAAAGTAATAAACTTGAGTGGAATGAGGACAGTCTCCTAGTGGTGGTGGGGGTAGAGTGGTTCAGGGTGTCCGAGCCTGAGAAGGGTAAGACAGGCATACATATAAAGTGGAGTTGGGGGGTGGTCCCAACTACAGCAAATTGGCTACACAGTGGGAGACTGATAAATAAATAAATGTATTGAAAACAATAGGAGCCACGTACTCACTGTTGGAGAAGGGAGTTACCAATATGGAAAGAGAGAAAATTAGAACAGACCCTGTGGCATTGGATTAGAGTTGTTTATAGATGGATGTAGAAATAGATGTGTGTGTGTGTGTGTGTGTGTGTGTGTTCTCTTGCTCTGTCCCTGAAGGGGTCCTAGAGTGGTCAGCAAGACCCTAACAGCAGCAAGAGCACTTAGCACCCTATCAGGGTCAAGGGCTCCTTAGAGAAATTACTGATTCCACATCTGGAACAGGAAGAGTGAGAGATGAGTCTTGCACCAGAAAGTAAGGAGTGTTCTAAGAATGATGGAGATGTTAACACCAGCTTGAAGGAGCTCCCACCGGCCGTATGTGAGACACTTTGAGCATGAAAATAAATAATGTTAGTAACAAGTTATAACCTAATGAATAAAATAGGAAACGATGGGTCCAGAAAGAAGTGGAGAGATGAATAAAGTAAACGTTTGATGGGATATTTACATTGCCTCAAATTACCTCTCCACAAAATATTTATGAATTATGAAGAGAAAAGTAACTTTACGGTGGAGAAGCCTGGCAGACACCACCTTAGTCAAGTGACCATAGTGAATATCACCAGTAATGGGATAAATTGAAATGATGCACCACCCAATAGTAGGCAATGAGAGGACCACACTATCACTTCTATGATATTCCAGCCAAAGATGTGTAACCTGAATCTAATCGTGAAGAGCTAAGTCCATATTCCAACAAGGAGAGCCCATCAGAGGATACTCTACAAAATAATTGACCTAAAATCTCCAAAGTGTCCAGGTTATGAAAGACAAGGAAAGCCAACGAAACTGTTCCAGACTGAGGGAGACTCAGGATACACGATAAAGAAACGCAGTGTGTGACCCTGGACTGTCCTTTTTGCTCCAAATGACGTAGGGGACAGGATGGGAAAAACTTGAATGAGGTCTGAGGGTCAGGTGGTGGTAATACACCTCTGTTAATTTCCTGACTTTGGTGGCTATATCGTGCTTTTGTAGAAAAATATCCTTGTGTGCAGGAAATACACTAGAGTTCAGGGTTGATGGCACATCACGTTGGCAACTTGTTCAAGTGGTTTAGGGGGCAAGTTCTGAGTTCTGTATTTACAACTTATCTTCAGGTTTGAAATTGTTTCAAAAAGCAAAAAACGATGCACATCAATGTGTCCTGAGAGACATAAAGCAAGTTACAAAAGGTGGGATGACGTCACTCTCTGCTCCTCCATCTGCCGTTTGCTCTGTGTAAAACCATCATCACGTCCTTCCATCTCTACTTGCAGACTGTTTCTGGGCTCTCTCCCCTCCATCGCTTTCAAAATCATCACCGGGTCTAGGTTCTCACTGCTACTCAACAGAACCAAGGCAGTGGTTTCCAACCTGTTCTTCCTGCCTCCAGTGTCAACTTCTCTTCCTCTCTGCTCCATGCTGCCCCCAGCCACCTAACCTGTTGCCGGCCCTGCAGACTGAGGAGTTTTTCTAAAACCCAGATCTGCTTGTGTTACTGTCCTGCTTAACATTCTTAAGTTTTCTCTTCTCTACTGCTCATCCATGAAGTCCCAGCTCCTTAAACATCCCTTATTCTGGTTATAGCCTGTCCTTCAGCTTCTTCTACTTCTGCTCCTGCCTTTCCTCATGATTTGAGCGACACTGGACAATTCTCTTTCCCAGGAACCCACTGATAGCTGCCTCCATGCCTCAGCAATGCTATTCCCTCAGCTGTCTTCTCCCTGAAAGTCTCCTGCTCATCCTTCAAGATCCAGCTCAGATGTCACCTCCTCTGTGAAGCCTTCCCTGATCCCCACCGCCCTACCGCAGGCAAAGTGCCTCCTTCCTTCGCATTCCAGTAACTCTTAGTATAATCGCTCTCATAATAACCATCATTGTTAGGGAATTGTTTGTTTTGTTATATTTGCTCCTCACCAGTCTCTGAAGACAGAGACTGTGTCTTAAGGTGATTGTCACCAGCACAGTGCCTGGCACCTTGTTGGTATTCAATAAATGCCTGTTGAACGATGGGACCAATACTGCAGGGGGGGTGCTGTACTATCTGGACATTCATCAGGCACTTGGTGGCACTCATGTCGAGACTCCGCCCTCCTTTCGGGCTGGAAGAGCCTGCAACAGCCAGAGGAGATTTGATGGGTCTGAGACATGCATAGTCCTAGTTAAGTAACAAATTTTGCTCCCCAACACTAAGGTTTGCTTTCTTTTCTTTTATAGGCAGTTCTGGAGCACCAAGAAATGGCACGCTCTTTTTATTCTTTCCCCACATTAAGAAAGAATCTGATAGGGGCTGGCCCCGTGGCAGAGTGGTTAAGTTTGCACGCTCCGCTGCAGGCGGCCCAGTGTTTCGTTGGTTTGCATCCTGGGCATGGACATGGCACTGCTCATCAAACCACGCTGAGGCAGTGTCCCACATGCCACAACTAGAAGGACCCACAACAAAGAATATACAACTATGTACTGGGGGGCTTTGGGGAGAAAAAGGAAAAAAAATAAAATCTTAAAAAAAAAAAAAAAGACTCTGATAAAGTCTTCTCCAGCTCCCCAGCCTTTGCAGAGCTGGAGAAGACTGTCCAGCTGTGGTCCCAGCTGGGCGGGCAGAGCGTGCAGGATGGGTACAGAGGGTACAAGCTGGGGCAGGCACTACTTCTCCCTATCCGTGGGGGGTGCCAGCACATGGGATGAGCAAAGCCAGATGCTGTGTAGGAGGTTAAGGTCCAAAATGCTGATTAGAGAGCCAGGTCCTGCATCAGACCTGGTGGGAGAGTCAGAGCAGGAGCCAGGAGTGTGGTGGGAGGCGGATGAGGCTGAGCGTCAGCCGAGCGGAGAGCAGGGGCATCCGGGAGGGTTAGGCTCAGATGCACTGGCATAGCCTGGCCTTGGAGGGCGGGCAGGCGTGCAAGAATACAAGGAGTGGTTAGTCTATTTGCATAAAGGATCCAGAGTGAGTCAGAGGACAACGAACCATAGGTGATCAACAAGGCTTCTCATATTATCACGAACATTTATCTTTCCTTTGTGTCAAAGCCTCTTTGCTTTTTGTGGCTTTTCGGTTAGCAGAGAGATGCACGTATGGGAGAGAAACAACGTCATTCTTGGTCCGTGCTAATTGTTTATACTGGGAACTGGATGCTAAAACCCCACCAAGCCCTGCTAAACGGGGCAGGAACATAGCACGTTAGACATCAAGTCAGCCCGGCTGAGAACCGCTGAGAGTCACGACATAGTGAAAGTCAGACTAATTTCAAAGTTTTTCTAATACAAGTTTATGCAATTCAGGTATATCTGTCTTTAAGCTAGCCCAGAAGAAATTAGGGGATGAGTCATTCCATTACAAAAAAAAAAAAAGATTCACAATAGAGAACCCTTTTATAGAGCACGCTGCCCACATGTATTTAAAAAGAGCTGGGAGTTAGGAGAAGTGTAATAAGTACACGAATGACTAGAGCACATCTACAGAAGTCGATTCTGTCCATCCCACACGTCCGGGAAAGAGAGGTGAGCCGCTCTCACAAACTCAAACATGGCAGCCACTGAAGCTCGCAGAGTTAGAGAAAGCATTGATTGCAAGCTTGTGATTCAGGAGTACAACCTCATATTTTCTTAAAAAGTCCTCCTTTTTTCATTAATTCAGTATTTACTGAGCATCAACTACCTCGCTCGGCACTGAAGATATAACAGTGAACAAGGTGGATACAATCCTTACTCTGACCAAATGTTATTCTAGTAAGAAAGACAGACACACCACAAATAAATAGACAAGTGATTTCAAAAGTTGCCAGTTGTGATAAGTATTGCACAGGAAATAGCCAAGTAGGTGAGGTTGTGTGTTGGGGGGGTATGGGGGGTTTGGAGGTGGGGATAACTTTAGATGGAGTGGCTGGGAAGGCCTCTCTGAGAGGTGACATTTGAGCTGAAACAAGGTTGCTGGAAGGAAGCTGCCATATGATGCGTGGGAGAGTTCCAGGCAGTGGGAATAGCGTGTGCAAAGGACCTGGGTCAAAGAAAGAGCTGGTCAGTTTGAAGAACAGAAAGGAAACAGAAAACAGCATGCCTGGAGCTTAGCAAGTAAGAAGATCTCATGAGACGTGGTTGAATCAATAGGCCAGAGGCAAACCATGCAGGCCCTGGGGTTCATTCCAAGGGCAACAGAGAGCCACAGAAGAGTTTTAAGCAAGTGAATGCTATGTATCAATTACATTTAAGGAGGTTACTGTTGTTGGCTGCAGAGTCGACTGGGTGAAGGGAGATCATTTGCACACTTACCAGTTGTCTAGGCAAACAATAGTAATGGCCTGGATCAAAATGGTGGCAGGCAAGATGGAGACACGTGGATGAACTTGAGATGTATTTTGGAAATAGAATTGACAAAATCTACTTTGGGCTAGTTGTGGGCTTGAGGTAAAAGAAAAGTCAAGAATGATTTCTAGGCTCCGAGCTGAGCATCTGGCTAATGCCTGAGAAAGGAAAGACGTACAGCTTTGGGAATTGCGAGTACAGGAAGAATCAGGAACTCACATGAGGTGTTAGATGTCTTTGAGACATCTGAGTTGAGATGGCAAGTAGGCAGTTGGGTAAGTGGGTCTGGAGTTCAGAGGTGTGGTCAGCTCTGAAGAAAAGAAAATCCATGTCTATAACCGTGTAGATGGTGGTTGACCTACCTCAGGGCCAATTCACTTACTCTTCAAGTGTTTGCACATCTTTCTCAGGACAGAATCTTGGAGGTAACATATCTCTATTGCATTGTGAATTACGGTGTTCATTGCTTGTAAAGTGTCTTATCTTAGAAAGTCTACATCTGTTATCAATGACTTAGTGTGTCAGAAGTGGCGGGCACTCTACTTACGTGATCTCATTTAATCTCTGCAATTTTATGAGGCACAGAAGGCAGATATGAGTACAGTTAGGGACAGATTAGAGAATGGAAGCCCAGAGAGGTGAAGTGGCCTCCCCACAGTCATACAGTTGGTGTGCAGCAAAGCTGGGAGGGGAACCCAGGCCCCCTGACTCCAGGGTCATGTCTCTGTCCGTGTGGACTCCTTTCCTCTCAGTAATAGCCTCTTATTTGCCCCTCACTGGAGAGCAATTTCTGTAGCACTATAGTGGTATAGTGGCCGTGTGAGTTGGAACTTGGGGCAAGTCGCTGAATCCCATTGAGCCTCCATTTCTTCAACTATCATGATAGCTAATTTTGTGTGTCAACTTGGCTGAGCCACAGTTCCCAGATATTTGGCCAAACATTATTCTGGATGTTTTTGTGAGAGCACTTTTGAATGAGATTAACATTTAAATTGGTGGCTTTTGAGTAAAGCAGACTGCTTTCCATAATGTGGGTGGGCTGCACCCAATCAGTTGAAGGCCTAAATAGAACAAAGACTGACTTGCCCTGAATAAAGAAAAATTGTGTAGCAGACAGCCCTTGGACTTGAATGGCAACATAGGCGCTTCCTGGGTCTCCAGCCTGTCAGCCCACCTTACAGATTTTGGAATTGCCAACCTTCCCAATCACATGAGCCAATTCCTTAAAATAAATAAATATATAAATATATAAATATATATATATACACGCACATACACACACACACATATACATACATAGTATATATATAATATATACATATCCTATTGGTTCTGGTTTCTCTGGAGAACACTAATACAACTATAAAATAAAATGGTCTACTTACCATGTAGATTGAAGATTGGAAACATAGGAAATATGTTAAATACTAAATAATATTAAACATATTAAACAATAAATATTAAATTACATAATATAAATTATATACAATATGTAATTATGTATAAATGGATACATGTATATCTGTCAAATGGGGCATTATGCAACCACCAAAGATGATTGTATAGATTGTTTAAAAGTTTTAAGATGTTTAAATTACAAGAAACTTCAAATAAATAAAAGTACAGAATATTGTGTGACACCCACACACCCACTACCCGTATTTAACAAATGTTAACGTTTTGCCTTTTTCACTGCAAACGAAGAAAAAAAACATGATAGAACAATAGGTACAGCTAAAATGCCACTGTCTGTCCCTGCCCTCGCTCCTCCATAAATAACTGGTCAATGTGCATCCCTCCCACTCAGATTTTTGTACTTTTAGCATCTATGTATGTCTACATGAACAATCCATAGTGTTGTTACATGCATTTAACACGGTTACACAAATGCTACTATGCTAATAGTAGGAGGTTAATAACATGCTAATAAACAGCTAAGAGATCAAAAAAGCAATTAAAGAGGAAATTAAAAAACTCTTGAAACAAATAAAAATGAAAACAGAAATTTCCAAGATCTGTGAGACATACCAAAAGCAGTTCTAAGAGGAAAGTTTATAGCGATACATACCTACCTCAGGAAACAAGAAAAGTCTGAAATAAATCATCTAAACTTATATCTAAAGGAACTAGAAAAAGCAGAACAAAGCCCAAAGTTAGTAGAAGAAAGGAAATAATAAAGACCAGGGTGGAAATAAGTGAAATAGAAACCTAAATAATAATAGGAAAGATCAATGAAACTAAGAGCTGATTCTTTGAAAAGTTTTTTAAAAAAATAAATGTTTAGTGAGACTCATAAAAAAAACCGGGGGGGACCCAAATAAATAAAATCAGAAATAAAAGTGAAGATGTTACAACCAATACCACAGAAATAAAAAGGATCATGAGATTACCATGAACAATTATATGCAGTAAATTGAACAACCTTAAAAAATGAATAAATTCCTAGAAACATACACTCTTCCAAGACTGAATCAGGAAGAAATAGAAAATCTGAACAGACCAATTACTAATAACAAAATTGAATGAATAACCAAAAAACTCTCAACAAACAAAAGTCCAGAACCAGACAGTTTCACAGGTGAATTCCAGCAAATACTTAAAGAAGAGTTAGTATCTATCATTATCAAAGTATTCTAAAAAACTGAAGACAAAGGAACACTTCCAGATTCATTCTGTGAAGTCAGCATTACCGTAATACTGAAACCAGACAGCTACCACAAAAAAAAAAATTATATGCCAATATCTCTGAACATTAACGTAAAAATCCTCAACAAAATATTAGAAACAAAATTCAGCAATACATTAAAAGGATCACACATTGTAATCAAGTGGGATTTATCCCGGGAATACAAAAAAGGTTTAACATTGGCAAATCAATCAATGTGGTACACCGCATTAACAAAATGAAAGATAAAAACCATATAGTCATCTCAATAGAGGCAGAAAAGGCATTTGACAAGATTCAACATCGAATTATGATAAAAATTCTCAATAAAGTGGATATAGAGGGAACCTGTCTCAGCATAATAAAGGCCACGCACGAGAAGCTCACAGCTAACATCATGCTCACTGATGAAAAGCTGAAAGCGTTCTCTCAAAGCTCAGGAACAGGACAAAAATGAATACTCTCACCACTTTCATTCCACACAGTATTGGCAGTCCTAGCCACATCAATCAGACAAGAAAAAGACATAAATCTTATTCAAATTGGAAAGAAAGTAAATTGTCACTTTTTGTGTCTGACCTGACGCTACATACGGAAAATCCTAAAAACTCCACCAAAAAGATATTAGAACTACTAAATGAATTCAGTAATTCAGTAAAGTTGCAGGATACAAAATCTATACACAGAAATTGGTTGTGTTTCCAAACACTAATAATAAATAATCAGAAACAAATTAAGAAAACAGTCTCATTTGGGCTGGCCCGGTGACACAGCGGTTAAGTTCACATAATCTACTTCAGTGGCCTGGGGTTCACCAGTTTGGAGCCCAGGTGCAGACCTATGCACCGCTCATCCAGCCATGCTGTGGCAGGCGTCCCACATATAAAGTAGAGGAAGATGGGCACAGATGTTAGCTCAGGGCCAGTCTTCCTCAGCAAAAAGAGGAGGATTGGCAGAAGATGTTAGCTCAGGGCTAATTTTCCTCAAAAAAAGAAAAAGAAAACAGTCTCATTTACAATTGCATCAAAAATAATAAAATACCTAGAAAGTAATTTAACAGGAGTTGTGAAAGACCTGTATTCTGAAAACTATAAGACACTGACGAAAGAAATTGAAGATGACACAAAAAATGGAAAGATATACCGTGCTCATAGATTCAAAGAATTAATATTGCTAAATGTCCATACTACCCAAAGCAGTCTACAGATTCAATGTAATCACTATCAACATACCAATGGCATCTTCACAGAACTACAATAAATAATCCTAAAATTTGTATGGAACCACAAAAGACCTCGAATAGTTACAGCAATCTTAAGAAAGAAGAACAAAGCTGGAGGCATCACACTTCCTGATTTCAAATTGTACTACAAAGCTATAGTAACCAAAACCATATACTACGCATATTCTTTTATGACTTGCTTTTTTCACTCAATGTATAAAATAGTGGTTATTGTTTTGATAATAATTAAGTCCCTACTATGTACCAGGACCCAGGCTTACAGTTTCCATATATTATCTCATTCAATCCTTATAATAAACCCAGGGGGTATGTGCAAGTGCCCCATCTTACAGAAGGGGAAAATAAAGCTCAGAGACATTATATCACTTTTCTGTGGTCACACAGCTAGCGAATGACAGAAATGAGCCAGGATTCAACCCCCTCCACTAATCTGTTCTCTGAATTGTTGGGCTCTTTCATTGTTCTCATTTCGTTTTCTTGCTTGTAGGTTAGATTTCCTACTTGGCATTTCTTCTCCCTTCCCCTAAACTCATAGCAGATGTGACTGCTTTTCCCCAGATCTGCCTGGGGAAAATTTGTTAGTCTGCCCTGTTTTGGGGGGTTGGTCAGACAACTTGCTGCCCAGAAAGGTGGGGGCTTTTGAAGGCTCCCGTGACCCCACCAAAATATGCCTGCCTCACAAAGAGAGTGGGCTCTCATTTCTGCTTATGTTTCTGTGAAAAGGGGTGTTGTGATTATCTATCACAGCATAACAACCACCTCAAAACTTCGAGGCTTGAAACAACCATTTCATCGTCTTTCGTGGTCCTCTGGGTAGACTGCTGAGCTGAGCAGTTCTTCAGGTCTCCCTTGGAGCCCCTCGTGCAGCTTCAGTCAGATGACAGCTGGGTTTGGAGTCACTGAAGATCTGACCAGGATGCTGAGACCGTTGGAGCTCTCACCCTCCCCATGTAGCCTCAGGGCCTCTCCCCTCCACCCAGATGGTCCAGGAGCTCCGGCCACGTGGACTATCCTCCAGGATAGCCAAACATCTTAAACGATTCCAGGGCTCCAAAAGTGCCGAGAAGGAAGCTGCCATCATCCTGAAGGCTTAGGCCCAGAGCCTGCACAGTGTCACCTCTGCCAAGTTCTATAATTCAGAACGAGTCACAGGCCTGAGCCCAGATCCCATGTGGGAGGATCTACACAAGGGTGTGAATGCTGGGAGATGTAGTTTGTCAGGAGGCATCTTTGAAAGCTAGCTACCACCATAGGAAAACTCAGCACAGACTTCATCTCGCCCCCCCCAAACATTCTTCCTATAAAGATTCCCTTTAATATCTCCATGCTTTCCTAATATACTTAAGAGGATTTTTTAGCAACTCTACGGCAAGACAAGTAAGAGACCAAATTGACAACAACACTGACAGTCAAGGACTGAGTCAGTCATCTTAGGAAACCAGAGTTCTCAACAAAATATTTTGTCCCTAGCCCTACCTGCTCAGCACCTTACTTTTATCACAATGAGAATGCTCTCTAGAAGTTTCCTCAAGGGTTAGTTTTGTTCCAGGCTTTGGAACCCATGCCACCAGATGGTAGCCATAGAAATATCAGAACTCGCCTTTGAAATTGGATTCCAATCACCCAAGGAACCCATCTTTAATTTTAGACTTTGAGGTGGCCACATAGCCAAACTTCTCCCTTCTCAAAAAGTCAACACGGTAATGGTGGTCAGAAATCTCTTTTGTCCCTGGGGGAAATAATTTTTTCTGTTTCAAATCCATAGGAGGGATAATTTTTGCAAATTTAAAGTTAGCATATTTTTAGAATAAGTCATGTAGTCATGTAGTTACAAACTTTAAAAGTTTCATAGAGAATTGAGTAAGAAATCTTCCTTCCACAGCTCTATCCCTCAGACACGCAGTTTCCCTCTTGTCTTTTTTTCCCCCAAAGATAGTTGAGATTTCTTCTTCCAGAGACATTCTATGCACATACGAAAAAATATTCATTCATATTCTTTTTCCAGTTTTTTATACAAATGGAATCACAGTCTACATACTATTCTGGAACTTTGCTTTTCTTAATAATCTTGAACATGTTTCTATATCAATACACAATTTCCTTACTCTTTCCTTTTTGGTGGCTGTGTAAGCATTCCATTGTATGCATCTACCGTAATGTATTTAAACAATTCTCTCTTGAAGGGCATTTAGGTTCTTTCCAATATTTTGCTATCATTAACAAGGGTACAATGAATAATAGCATATATACCCATTTCATACATGTGCAGGTTTATCTGAGGACAAATTCCTAGAGCTGGAATTTCTGGGTCAAAAAGTACGGTAATTTGTAATTTAGTAGATATTGCCAAGTTGCCACCCAAAGATGTTGTACTAATTTACCCTCTCACCAGTAATGCATGATTTGCCTATTTATTCCACCCTTGCTAGCACTTTCTAAATTTTCTGACTTTTGTCTACCTAATGAGGAGGAAGTGTTATTTCAACGTGATTTTATTTTTAATTCTCTTATTATGAATGTAATTGATCACCCATTCTAATGCTCAGGTGCCATTTGTATTTCCTTTTCTGTGAACTATGTGTTTAAATTCTTTTGTTCATTTTCCTTTTGGTTATATTAGCTTTCTTTTTTATTTGTAGGAGTTTTTATATGCAAGAAGTTAGCCCTTGGACTCTGATAGGAGTTGCAATTTTCTTTCACATAATCATTTGCCTTTTTACTTTACTTAAGATGGTTTTGCTAGGCAGAAAATTTTATCTTTACTTTTATGTAGTCAAATTCATCAGTGTCAGGCTTTCTTAGCATTTTTTTAGAATGACTTCCCCTCTCCGAGGGAAAAAAAAACCAATGTTTCTTAGAGTAATTTTATAATTTCATTTGTTACATTTAAGCCTTTGATTTACATTTATTTTGGTGCAAAGTGTGAGGCATGGAGTCAACTTAATTTTTTTTCCAAATGCCTACCCAATTGTCTCAACACCACTTAGTAAATAATTCATATTTTCCTCACTGATTTGATGTGCCACCTTTGTGACACTAAATCTTCCTACTTGGCATATATTATATTTTTTGTTATTGTTCAACTCTTTTTTCTTTTCTCTCAGAAGTGTTTAAAACTGTTTCTTCCTATAGAGACTGCATGGGTCTTACTAAGTTTACCTCTCAATATTTTTCTTTCGTTGGTTGTTGTTACTGTTGTAAATGGTTAACTTTTCTCCAGTTAGAATCTACTGGCTATTGATGATCCTATCTTCTCATTTGTTTTGTTTGTTTATATAAAGGCTATTGATTTTTGCATTTTAGTTTACACATATCATTTCTGGAGGAAGATACCTTCATCCTCGTCTTCAAAGAATTCTCACAATTTTCCAAGGAAAATAAGTATTCCAAAGCAAAAAAAATTACTATGTACACTCCAAGAAGCAAGGTACCAGCAGCAAAAACTAGCAGACAAAGAAGATTATACAAATAGACTAAAATTTTCCAGAACCAACATAAGAGAGCAAACTATGGAATGAAGAATTCCAAAGACTCCCAAGCAGATACTGAAATTATTAGATATATATAGAATAATTATGCTTAGTAAATTCAGAAAAGTAAAAGACACACTTGTACGTATCTGCATGGAACAGAAGCTACAAAGACTAACCAAGTAGTTTGGAAAATAAACAAAATTAAAATACAAAGTTAAATAGATAGATTTAAGAGCAAATTAGATTTAGCTGAAGAGAAAATTAGTGAACTGGAAGATAAATCAGAAGAAATTATCCAGAATGCAGGCCAAAAAGACAAAAATATAAAAAATAATGAGAGGTTAAGACGAATGAAAGACAGAATGAAAAAGGCTAACCTATATATGAACAGACCTCCAGAGGGAGAGAAGAGAGAGAATGGGGATTGAGGTCATATTTAAAGAGAGGACTAAAAATTTTCCAGAATGAACACAAGAGAACAAACTACAGAATGAAGAATTCCAAAGAATCCCAAGAAGATTAGATAAAAATATTAAAAAACAAACAACTTAGATACAGCATAGCAGAAGTGCAGAAGAGAAAAGGCAAAGAAAAAAGATATTAAAGGCACTCAGAGGAAAAACTCTTGAAGAAGGAACAATTAAACTGACAGCTAACTTCTCAACAGCAATAATAGAAGCCTATAAAAAATGGACTAATATCTTCAATATTCTGAAAGATAATAGCTGCCAATCTAGAATTCTATACAAGATGAAACTATCTTTCATGGATGAGGGCAAAAATAAAGACATTTCCAGAAACAAAGTGGAGAGAGTTTGCCACCAGCAGTAACTCTCTAAAGGAAAGACTAAAGGAAGAACTATCAGCTGAAAGAAGGTGATCTTAATTGAAAGATCTAAGACGCAAGGAGTGAAATGTAGACAAGAGACATAAACAGACATTTTTCAGAAGAAATGTGGCCAATAAAGGTATGAGAAGATATTAAACATCATTAAAGATCAAGGAAACAAAAATCAAAACCATAATGAGATAATATATTCCACCCATTCAATTGTCAAAAATTAGGAAGTGTTGGACAATGCTAAGTGTTGGGGGGGATTTGAATCCACAACCTTTCTTTTACATTGCTGAGGGCACCATCCATGGGAAAACTGTTTGGCATTGTCTCCTAAGTTGAGCGTTAACCTATTTATGATCCAACACCTCATGTTAGGTTTATATTGAAGAGAAATTCTTGCACATGTACAGGAGATATGTATAAACAATGCTCATAGCAGCATGATTTAGCAAAAACATGAAAACAATCCCAAATGCCATCAATAGGAGAATAAACTGTAATCAAGTCACACAAACAGATATTATGTAGCAGTCAAAACAAATGAACTACAGTAACAGGCAGCTAATTGGAAAGTTAAGTCTCAAAAGACTACATGCAGAATGACATTCTTTTATCAAAGTTAAAAGCAACTGAAATTATATATATATTGTACTTATTCAATTTAATATCTATATTAGGAATACACATAGATGTAATAAAACTATATAAAAAGCTAAGTTTTGGAATGATAAACCTGGGATTCAAGACGATGGCTACTTTGGGTGGAGGGAGTCTGGAGGATGGGATGGGAGGAACTAACGTGGTTAGATGAGGCTATTGTCCAGATCCTGGTGTTTGTTTTAGGCAGCAGGTTTGCAGGTACTTATTACGTTATTAAAAACTAACCAATAAATAAGTAGAAGAGCATCATGAAAGGGCTGATATTGAGAGGATGCCGTAAACCAAAGACTATATTTAACTCAATTGTGTACATCGAAGGTCCATAGAAAGAAAAATTAAATTAAAATACGGGCTAAGGGTCAGAGAGTGGAAAGCAAAGTTAGGGTTTTGTAGGGAGAGAAACAGAGTGCATATCTTCCCAACTAACGGGAAAAGAGTGTGGTGAAAAGAGACTCCAACAAGAAAGGAAAGAAAAGAAAACATAAGAAGAAGGAAGGATATTACAGCAAACAGATGTAAATCCAAATAGAGCAATAGTTACTCTAAGTGTGAAGGAATAAAGGCATTAGTTAAAAAACAAAGATTGTCAGAGAGAATGAAATAAAATGAAGGTATTACTCAGAATTTAAAGTGTGAAAATAAATGAGATTGCAACCGAAAGATGTCATCTATGCATAAAATAATGAAGATGGAAACTGGGAAATTGGCAATGCATTTTATCTCTAGACTTCACTTTGAAAAGTCTCACCTTATATAAAGTCTTGCACATGCATCTACCCACTGCTGCACCCCACCCCCAACCCCATTGTAACAGCCTAATATATCTTGGCTAACTACGCACAATTAGGGCTGGCTTATAAGTGAGAAAAACTTGCAACAATCATACACATTGTTTCTGAGGATAATTTGGCTCAGCATCCTTTGATAAGGAGAGCAAGGGAAGGGGCTGGCTTATTTCAGACTATGGTAAGAACACGTATGTGCGTAGATACTTAACAATCCACGCGTGAATGCTCAGTACATGGACAGTTGTGTATGACTGAGCTGGTATATTGGATGCTATGGTTTCCACCCCCAAACTCCCTTCAGGATCAAGGCACTTATTTCCCCAGCTGCAAAGAATATAGGATGCTGATGGCTTACAGCTGAGTCCCTTCCCAAGAATTGTCCTCTGCCAAAGGTTATGCAACCCCCATAGGAGTCAAAATGTGAGAGTCAAAGGGCCAGCCCTCTTGCCTGGTTTCAGGATACCTGTGAAGGCCATTCAAGTTTCAGAGCTCCCTGTGGCATCAGCTGAGGCCCCTCTCACAATAGTGTTGCAATTCAACTTCTCCCTTTGCCCAATCCTGCCTTCCTCACTCTCCTACTGGTTTGCTGAGAGCACCCTACTCCGTTAAGACTCCAACCGCTCTAAGGCCAACTGGGTGTTCTGCAATTTGTTTCTGATGCTAGCCACCTGGAGTTAGCACAGACTCCAACAGGTTAATGCCAAAGTCCCCCACAGGACTCCCCTCACTGCACAAGTCTCCTCACAGCTGCATGTCTCCAGGCCACCCACACTTCTAATTCGAGGTTCCCATGGCCCCCTCAGGTTTGATAATTCGCTGAATGACTCACAGAACTCAGGAACTCACTGTACTTATTATTACAGTTTCATTACAAAGGGTACATGTACGGAGGACCAGCCAAAAGAAGGTATGCACAGGGTGAGGTCTGGAGGGAACAGAGTTCCTGTGCCCTCTCCTCATGAAATCAGGCTGCATCACCCACCCCGTGCACTGATGGATGATTTAGGATGTATGATTACCAATCAGGAAGCTCCACTGAGCGTCGTCGGGTCCAGGGTTTTAGGGAGTTTCATCACGTAGACATGCTTGATGAAGTCAATGAGCAAGTGATCAAACTCATTCTCCAGCCCCCTCTGCTCCCTGGAAGTCTGGTTAGCGTACAGTCCCACCCCTCTACTCACATGGTTGATCTTCCTGGTGACCAGCCCCCATCCTGAAGTTATCAAGGGGCCCACCCTGAGTCATCTCGTTAGCAGAGACACTCCTATCACTTTGAAAATTCCAAAGGTTTTTGAAGCTCTGTGCCAGGACCCTGGGACAAAGACTAGATGAATTTCTAACTCCTTAAAAACGCTCCTGCACACAAATCTGTCTTAGAGTCTGTTTCCAGGAAACCTGACCTAAAAGAATTTTTGCCAGGGGTGACTCTAGGAAATGCAAGTGCTGCTCTGGTCCCTGATGTGTTGTGTTCTGTGGAGAGATGGGAACCCAAGAGCTCAGCCATCACTGGATTAGGCTCTGCCCACACAACCGGGGTTAGTACCTGGGTGACTGCTCCCCCTGCCTGATGCTGGCAGCCTGGGGGCAATGTTCTAGCTTGGGGCTGCTTCTACACAAAAGAGCTCTTGGACCTGGGATGATCCTGAGCTGATTAGTTTGAGCTACTAAATATAATAACTAAAGGGAAGGAGTATGGGGTTTTTGTCCCTATCCTATTCAAGTCTACTTATAAATGAAAAAATAAAAAAGAAGAAGGGGAGTAGTTTCTGACTCCCCCCTTACCAGCAGCCACTCATCTGAGTGTTTCCGGGAGTCACGTACATTCAGTTTTGGTACATGAGCAGGTTCTGAATTCCAGGACCACTAAATGTACCTTACTCTCCACTCCAGCTCTCCAAGCCAGACTTCTCCCTCAGATCGCCATCCAGGGCACCCAAGACACACTCACCCCAGATGTCCCAGACTTCTCAGCCTCAACATGTCCAAAAGAAATTACACCTTCTCCCCAGAAACATCTTTCTCTTTTCTCTACCATCACCTGCACAATGATCTCAGCCAGAACCTTGGTGTCCTTTTGGCATCATCCTTGGCTTCCGTGTCTTTCTTGTCTCTGGTCTACATCAATCACCCTGACTGCCAATTTCACCTCCTGACTATTTCTCAGAATTCCCCCTTCTCCCTTTTCTGCCACCACTGTCCGCATGCCAGCCTTCCTCATCGCTCTCCTCTGCTGGAAGAAAACCTTTCGCTTCTCTGCCTTCCACCATTTTGCCTTCTTCAATCCTTTCCCTCTGCAGACACTTGAGAAGGAAGCACTTAAATTACAGATCCAACAACTTCCCTTTTCGCCTTTATTTTTTCCATTAAAAAATATTATAAAATAGTACATCTTCCCAAAAAAGTCAAATAGTAGAAGTAATATATAGTAATAAGAGAAGTCTCTGTAGTATTTTTCCCCTTTTCTGTCTAACACCCCATCTCCTCTTCTTTCTTCTAAGAATTGTCCTTCCTCCAACTCCATAAATAAAGGCCCCCTCTCCCGCAGGAGCTGCCACTTTGTTCCTTGGTCTTTCTGTCAGGCCACAGTTAATCGGTTCATTTTGAGAGTTCTTTCCTGTGGTTTTGGACTCAGGCTCAAAGTATCTAATTGACCTCTTTCTATGGTGAAGATGTAAGATGTAAAATTTGGTTAAGTTTGGTGCCCAGACTTCCTGCTCTGATGAGTGTAGAAGCTGATGCAGTGGTCAGAAGAGAAAGAAAGAAGAATGAAGTGACACACCCAGAGAAAGAAAAGGAGGCAAAATGGAGAGAAAAAATCCTACATTGTTGTTTTCTTCCCTCTCTCTCTTTTTTTTTTTGGTGAAGAAGATTGGCCCTGAGCTAACATCTGTTGCCAATCTTCCTCTTTTTTTTTCCTCCCCAAAGCTCCAGTACTTAGTTGTGTATCCTAGTTGTAGGTCCTTCTAGCTCTTCTTTGTGGGATGCTGCCTCAGCATGGCTTGATGAGAGGTGTGTAGGTCCGCGCCCGGGATCCGAACCAGCAAACCTCAGGCCACAGAAGTGGAGCTCACGAACTTAACCACTACACCACGAGGCCAGCCCCTGCATTATTGTTTTCTTACACAAATGGATCATACCATATAAGTTGTTCTTTCATCTTTTTTTTCATTTAACAATATATCTTGGAGATCTTTCCATTTCATTCCTTATGAAAATTGTTTGTTCTTTTAATAGCTGCCTGATATTTAATAGTCTGAATGTTCCATGGTTTAGTTAACTATTTCTAATCAATAAGTAGGTTGTTCTCCATCTCTTGCTGTTACAGAGACTGCTATAATAAATATCCTTGTGTAAATATGTATTTTTTATAGCAGAAAGTCCTGAAAGAGGAATAACTACTCCCATTTTCCCAAACTCCCCAGTATTTCCAAGATAAAATTCATGGTTTTCAAAAGGGCAAACACCACCATCATGCCTATTTGTCACCCCTTCTAGCTTTCTGCCCTGCTCTCCAGCAACACAAGTTGCCCGAAGCTTCTGGCTTGTATACCATGCATTTTCCTACTCTGCTTTTCCTTGTTCTTGCTGCACCCAGAATGCCCCGTCCACCCCTCTCTGCTCAGTTCATTCCTATTCAACCATTATCACTCAGTTCGGGTGTCGGCTCCTCCAGGGAACTGCTCCAGGCCTCTTTCATCATCGCATGTGCCACACTGTATCCAACTTATTTATTAATATACCTGTATTTGCCACTGGATTATGAATTCCTCCAGGTCAGGAACTGAGGAGAGTACTTGTGTCTTAGTGTTTTTGTATCCCAAGTGCTTAGCAAAGTGTCTGGAACCTAGCATGCAGTCACTTACAATTGAATGAATGAAGGTCTACACGCACAGATTTATCGGATCCTACACCCTCACCCGATGTGCCTTTGTTCCTTTTGAAAGTTAATGGATCCGGTATATTCTTTTTTTCTAATCAATTGTAATACTGCAAACACACATATGCTTACACACGTACACACACACACACTATAGCGTATAGATTAATGCATTGTTTTAGTTTTGTATTTTCTTCTGGTGGCCAGTCCTGGAACCTAGACCTGAAAAACTGAAAGCTCATCCTTGTTTCCTAACCAGCCTCTCACAGTGTTTTTAATCCATAAAAGGGGCTGTCGACTCGGCTCCCTGGTCTGAGATTCAAGACTCACAAATTTAAACCTAGTTGGGAATTGCAAACATACTTTCATTTATTGCTGCTGCAAAGAAGAGGCTTTTACTTAAATATTAAGGTTAAGGGGTAGAAGCATAAATAGAAACAGTTAAGGAATATTCTAATTGTTCTTCTGTCTCCTCTTGCGTTAACCTGCACCGGATTTTTAGCCGGGCCACGTTCCCCAAGTGCTATCGTTAAACCTTACATACGTTACTTCTGATTTCAATAATAAGCCAAGTTCCATCAGTAACTACCTGGGTTAAACGTTCCCCTAAGGAGCATCTGTGTTCAATATAAGCAAACCACACACAAGGTCACCCCCTGGGACAGCTTATACTTTTCTTTTCATAATTGAGGTTTACTAAGCTGCAGTGATATGCTAAATTGCCCCCATCTCAAAAGGGCCTTTTAAAGTACATATATATCCAAGAAGTGTATTTTGAGGTAGTATAGCATAATTTCAACGGTTAGGTACCTTGCCTTTGAAGGCAAGCAAACGTGCCGCCTAGTAGGTTCTGTGATCTTGAGCAAACCCCTTAACTTGTCTGAGTCTCGGTTTCCTCTTCTGGGTCAGTGTGAGGGGTTTTTTCTTTGTCTTTTTTTTTGTTTGTTTTTTAATATACGGGCAACTTCCCAGATTCAGAAAAGGCTATTTTTTGCTATTTGAAATTTTAATTAATAGTTAACTTGTTTACGATACATATTCAAAAAGCTGGTTTTCCTTAGTCCTTGAATTCAACTTAAAATTCTTACAATTTTATAACTAAATACAGTAAGTTTCAGCAATCACCTTTCTGATGGCCTTTTTTGTTAATATTTGATCAACTCAGGCTGAACAGACCAAACTCCTTCAAACAGTCAGTACCATTTACAACTTACTAATTAAACACCTTAAACTCTCTTTATAAACATTATGTTCAGCTTCCTTTTTGAGCCCTTCAGACGTCTGCCTTTTTAGCCAAAATCTAAGAGCTCAATTCTTGTAAATTTAATAAGTGAAACTTACAGTGAATTTCCAGTTTAAGAGAACTTAAACATTATCAACTAAACACACAAAGATTATTTCAATTTTCTTAAACCGACATGAAGCTTATAGTACTATGAATTTTCATTTACTTCCTCCCTTCTAAACTCAATTTTAATCCTTCCTAGAGTTCAGAGATTCTCAGCTTCCTGAGTAGGGCTCTCAGGCAGATTGTAGGAACTATCCCAAGAGAACTAAGGCTACCATCTCAAGCACGTGAAAGGGGCTTCTGACCAAAGGTCCAAGGTCAGGAAAAGAAACCCGGGGGATGCGTACATACAGGATGACTCTCCCCCTCTACTGACAGACACAAGGTATCATTTTTATGGTTGAAATACTGAAGGACTCAATGTCCTTATCTTCAAGTAGAGTTGGTTTCACCAATGTCTTTTGGGGGCAAGGTATCCCATTACCTAATTGTTTCATCTACAGTCACCTACACTATTTGAGTCTAACATCTTTCAATAATCTCTTCACTGTCTGCATGAATTCGGCTTTCTTATTTATTTTTTAGTTTTATTTTTGCCCTCTTGTCTGACAGGGCACAAGTCCTTTGGTGGGATGCTACATATTTCCCACATCTTCCTCTGGTTCTTTAGTCATGAGGCCAAAACCATGCCAAGAACAATGTGATCATTTCAGTACCTCCCACATAATGCTATTGTGAGAATCAAATAAGCTAAAGGAATGCTAACATAGCACACTGCCCAGAACACAATAGGCACCTGACAAGCCGTTGGTATTTTGGGGTGTTTCATCTACAAAGACATATAATTATAGTTTAAAAAATCATAAATGATATCACATCATCTATTTCCTGCCAGAGTCCCGCTACAGCAGTGGTAAAAAGATGTTTAAAACAGCATGAGCCTATAAGCACAGAAGGAAATAAAAGTAGAAGAGATGATAGTTCAGGAAACCAAGAAACCAAAAGACCTGAATCTTAAGCAGATGATGAGAAAAGCTGAGAAGCACCTCAATTTGCATTGAAGATCCCTGAAAAGCTCAAGAACTGGCAGCAATAGTTTTCTCTGAAAGTTGGAGTGACGGTGGGGAAAAAAATGGGATTAGTAAAACATTCTCTTTAAGAAGCATTTAGACGCTTAGGTCACCTCCCATTCTATACCTGTAGATGCAAGTCCTCTTTGTCTGACCAAAGACCAACTGCTTATTCTGTTGTGGTAAAACCCAGGACTGTGGACTAGGGGTTATCAGCTATAGTTGAAAACATGGGTACCTCACTGAAATAGGAAGATTAACAAAGTTTAAACATAAACATTGAGAGCCCTCTCTAGACTTCTTACCCTCCTACCTTCTCTGGGGAATCTGACCTGGGGAATCAACTCAAAAACAGGCCTAAAGACTCTGCATGTGGGATTCCTCAATGTAATGACCCAGGCAGATGGCTAAAGGGAAGACTGCAGTTGACAAGCCCACCCACGAGCATGGAGTTTCCAATTGACTCTTTGGTGTGGAGTGGGCAGCCAAGGATTCTCACACATGGAAAGAAAGCACCTAATACGAAACTCAAAGACCAAAATAAGCAAAAAACCCAAATAATGCAGGAAGAAGAAAATACCTAAAAACTATCATTAATATCTCCACAGGGCAAAGCACCTTTTAAGTGATCAGGATGCAATTGTTTTTCTCAAAAAAGGGAACATCAGAGGACTCAAAAAGAACTCTTGAACATTAAAAATAGGAAAAAAGTACAACCTAATAGAAAGTTTGGAAACTAACAGTGAAAAAACCTCCTAGAAAGTAATACTCCACCAAAATAAAGGAATGAATTGATGAAGTGGAAGCATTGGAATCCGGGTAAAAGAGAAGCCAACAGAAAAGATGTGCAGGAATCCCTACACGACGGTGGAAATATCCCCACACAACAGTTATGCAGCCAGCGTCCAGAGCAGCCAGCTTAAACGCAAGCGGATCAAATGGCTCCAGGTTTCTCCAGAAAAGGAAAGTTGATGGAATATCAAATCTTCTGAATATGTGATGAGGAGATTTACACAACTAGGATAGAGTTGGAGTGAATTAGTGGTAAGTATTTAGAAAACAAAATGTTTTTCACTTCAGGGAAAGTGGGAGGCTGTACAGAAAACACAAAGCAGTTGCGGTATGTGTCACACACAACACAGTTGTGAGCATCTTTCGTGACCTTAATACACAAACTCTGAAAAGCGACCTACTTAAAATACCAATATATATAACAAAACTAGGTGGATTTGGAGAGAAAAAGTGTGTGTGTGTGTGTGTGACAGAGAGAGAGAGGAAATCTATTAAAGGCTAAAGACTTGGAAGATAGCTAAATCATTATCGTTTGTAATAGGAAGTCAATAGATAATGTCTAAAACTGACCCAAAAAGTCAATAACTGTCAATAGACCTATGTTATTTAGAGATATGGAGGTATATGTCAAAAGTTAGATATGTAAGTTGACAAGGGACACCTCTTAAGAGTGAGCAATAGGAATAGATAATTATATAGGGAACTACTATTTTTCATAGCATACTTTTTAAAACTATTCCACTCTTTGAAATAAAAAATGCTTTTTTTTTCCTGAGGAAGATTTGCTCTGAGCTAACATCTGCTACCAATCTTCCTCTTTTTTTTTTTTTTTTTTAATGTAGGCCACTCCCAGAGCATGGCCACTAACAAACAAGTGGTGTAGGTCTGTGACCAGGATCTGAACACAGGCCACCAAAGCAGAGCATGCCAAACTTAACCACTAGGCCACCAAGGACTGGCCCTGAAAAATACTTTTTAGAAATTAAACTAGAAATAACATAATGTTTGGAAAATCATCAAACACTTGGATTTTAAAAAGCATGTTTCTAAATAACCTGTAGATCAAATAAGGAATAACAAAGGAAATTACAATATTTTGAACTGAATGGAAATGGAGAACATAACATGTCAAAATTTTTGTGATGCAGCTAAAGCAATGTTTGGAGGAAAATTTATAGCTTCAAATGCTTATGTTAGAAAAGAAGATAGGTCTCCAATAAATAACATATGTCTACTTTAAACTAAGAAAAAAATTGTTTTTTGAGGAAGATTAGCCCTGAGCTAACATCTGCCACCAATCCTCCTCTTTTTGCTGAGGAAGACTGGCCCTGAGCTAACATCTGTGCCCATCTTCATATAGTTTATATATGTGACACCTGCCACAGCATGGCTTACGAAGTGGTGCCATGTCCACACCCAGGATCCAAACCAGCAAACCCCAGGCTGCCAAAGCAGAATGTGTGAACCACTGTGCCACCAGGCTGACTCCTAAACTAAGAAAATATTTTAATTGCAAAGTAAGCAAAGGAGAAAAGTAATAACATAGGAGTAGAGATCAATGAAATAAAAAACAGAGAATCAATAGAGAAAATCAAGAAAACCAAAAGCCAAACTAATTAAGAAAAAAGAGAGAAGACACAAATTATCATCAAGAATGAAAAAGGTCATTGCACTAAGGTATTAAAGGGAAGAGAGGACAGATCTTGTGGTATTAAAGGAAAAATAAAAGAGTATAATCAACCATTTTATGTCAATACATTTGACAACTTTGATGAAATGAACATGTTCCTTGAAAGACACAAACTACTAAGGCACATTCAATAGTGTCAATAACTTTATGTCTATTAAATAAAGTGCATGTATTGTTAAAACCTTCCCACAAAGAAAGCTCCAGGCCTCAATGGTTTTGCTAGTGAATTCCAAAAAACATTTAAGCAAGAATAACAGCAATTCTATACAGACTCTTTCAGAAAATAAAAGAGAGAATACTATCTAACTTATTTTATGAGGTCACTATTACTCTTATATCAAACTCCCCTCAAAAAAATTTTTAAGAATATGAGACTACAGACTAATATCCCTCATGAACATAGACACAAAAATCCTTAATAAAATATTAGCAAATTAAACCCAACAATATGTAAAAAGGATAATAAATGATAACCAAGCACTAGGAAAGCAAGACTGGCCCAATATTTGAAAATCAAGCAATGTAATCCACCATATCAACAAACAAAATATGAAAAACCATGCTATTATCTCAATAGATGCAGAAAGAGTATTGATAAAATTCAACACTCATTTATGATAAAAACTCTTTCCACAATCTGAGAATTTATGAAAAGGATATTCTTTCCAACAAATGGTGCTCAAACATTTGGATGTCCATATATAAAAGAAATGGACCTCAATCCATACCTCTCATCATATGAAAAATTAACTTCATATGTACCATAGACTTAAAAATAAGACAAAGATTTTTTGATAGAACAAAAAGCATGAACCACAAAGAAAAAAATATTGACAAAATTAACATCAAAATTTTAAATTTCTGCTCTTCAAAAGACACTCTTATTAGGAAAATTAAAAGATCATACCATAAACTGAGCACAACTTGCAAAACACATATCCACTTAAGGATTATATGCAAGATTCATAAATAACACTTAGAATTCAATACTAAGAGGAGAACCAGCACAAATTAAAAATGGGTAATAGTTTTGAACAGTCACTTCCCCAAAGAAAATATGCAAATATCCAATGAGCACAATGAAAAGTACTCAACAACGTTAGTCATTAGGGAAATGCAAATTAAGCCACAATATGATATCACTTAATATCCAGTACGTTGCCAATATTTTTAAAAATGACAATATCAATCTCACCAACAATGACAAATTGTTGGGAAAATATGGAACGACTGGAACTTTCACAGATTGCTGATGGGAATTAAAAATCTTACAGCCACTTTGAAACATTTTGGCAGTTTCTTATACAAATTAAACATTTACTTACTATACAATATAGCAATTCCACTCTTAAGTATTTACCTAAGATAAATGAAAGCGTATGTGCACATGAAGACCTGTATGCATATGCCTGTAGCAGCTTTATTAATAAAAGCCAAGAATCAGAAACAACTCAAATGCTCATCGATCCGTGAATGGATAAACAAACTGTGGTATATCCATACAATGCAATGCTACTCAGCAGTAAAGAGCAATGAACTACTGACACATAAAACAAATGGGTGAAAATCAAACTATTATGTTAAATGAAAGAAGCCAGACACAAATGACTATATAATTGTATGATTCCATTTATATGACACCCTAAAAGGCAAAACTATAGGGAGAGAAAATGGTTTAATGGTTGCCAAGAACTCAGGGTGAAGGAAGGGCGTTGACTGCAAATGCACAAGAGGGGACTTTTGGGGAGTGATGAGTGTGTTCTATATCTTGATTGTGGTAGCAGTGCACAGCTGTGTGCATTTATCAAAACTTATCTACTATATACTTAAAAAGAGGGACTTTTATTGTATGTATATTATATCTCCATATAATTGAGATATGATTTTGTCAAACATGGTGGATTGAATAGGGGTGTTATCTTTGCTCCTTCCTGGAAATCCTGTGGAGATGATTGCAGATGAGAGATGGAAAACATTTTGGAAGATTGAAAATGGATGGACCACTGGCAACTAACTTAGCAGAGTAAAGAAAGCTAATATCTGACTGCCAGTAGATAAGGATGCTGATGAAAAGCAACATAATATTCTCATTAGAACCCAAGACAGCTTAGAACTAGAGGCACTGGCAGGTTCTGAAAGGCAGAGTAAGAGGTAGGGTGGATGTGAAAATGACTGGCTTAAAATTAGGCGTCCAGATCGCCTCACTCATCCTGTGTATTCAGGTAGCAGCCCTGCCCTCAACCCAGGACGGGTAGGAGGTTTATCCTCCTGAGTAACTGGTCCAGAGACACTCTGAACTTTGGGTCATCAAGAAGCTGAGTAAGGAAAGAGATTAGGCGAAAGTCTCTACGATGAATGAGACACTCGATCTAAAGAGCCTCCACCATCTACCTTCCTTGATCATTTCCCAGACACCAGTAGCCAGATCTATATCCACACTAGACAGGAGATTAGATCTTTCTTCTCTGGACCAACACACCTGAGAGAAAATACATGGAGATACTGACATATCTACATTTACCTAGGAAATGGATGGGAACCTTTTGGAATAAAGCCCACTAGTCAGCAAGCCACATCCATACAGTATTTTAATGCCTTATTCTCAGTATGATTCAACAGCCAAGAACAAACCAGACATTTGAAGAAATCTTACCTGAAAGAAAGAGACGCAAATCTTTAAACCAGAAAAGTAGAACTTGGAATAAAAGAAGCAATTTTAAAAGACAAAAAAAGCAGAGTAAAACTTTAAAGGAATTGAAAAAAAGACTCTACAATATCTTCAGAGTAATAAAAGAAGGTATTTCATCCAGTAAACAAGGAGAAAATACTGTTAAAATGATCATTTCTTTTTATATTAAAAATAACAAAGCAAAATTAAAAATAGAAAGAGAGAGAAAGAGAAAGTTTGGAAGATAAAGTTGATGAATCTCTCAAGTAGATAAGAAAAAAACAAGAGATGTAAAAGAAGGTAATTGAAAGAGAAAAGTGAATCCAACAACCAAATAGTGAGTCTTACAGAAGGAGAGCAGGAAAAACTAGAAGAGGAAAGTATGAAGAAAATAATAAAGAATAACTCCAGAACTGCAAAATATGGGTTTCCCGATAAAAATTGCCCATGAAAAAGGTTCACTGAGGCATTTCATCGTGAAACTTCAGAAATTTGCAGACAGACAGGATCTTAAAAGCTTCAAAAGAGGAAAAAAGAAAAATAGGTGTTGGCGTGGAATGGAGCTTTTCCACAGCAATTTCGAGCAATGCTAGAAAGCAGAGGAGACATTTCTTTAAAATTCAGAGGGATAATGATTTCTAAATTAGAATTCTGTAGTCAGCCAAGCTATCAGCTAACAACATTTTCAAATACGCAAGGACTTGAAAAATTTACCTCCCACGCTCTGATTCCCGAGCAGCTACTGTGGCCGTGCCACACCAAAACAAGAGAATGAACCAAGAAAAAAGAAGACAAAGAATTGAAACAACCAAAGCTTCAGTGTGGGACGAGGTGAGCTGAAGTCTCAGGTTGTCAGCTATGCGTTGGGCATAGCGCAACCATTCCAGAATAGGACAGCACAGACGGCTCCAGCAAGAAAGGAGAATATGGAACCAATAGGATTCTTGATGTATTTGAGCATGTAGAAAATAATAAGATTTCATAGGTTTTTGCAATTCTGATAAAGAGTTTATAAGATCCTATGAGAATCTGGGCTCTTGCTTTTAATTTACTGAACTTTCTATATTCCTGTCACTAATCATTAAGTCCGGGAGAAACAAAAAGGAAATGATTGTGATTCAGTAATGAGCAATAGTTATATAGCAAAATGATGTGAGCATAAATATTGATTCAACCAAAAAAAAATTGTTAGACCTATAGAGGAAAGCTACAAGGAGATACATATGTTAAAAGCAGTGAGGATTGCAAGGACAGTGGGAATAAGAGAACTTGGTTTTCTCCTTCCATAATAAAACTTCAAGCTTTGACTTCTGTTAGGATGTGGAAAGTTGTAAGAGACCATCGCATCAACCTAACAGTGAAACAAGTTGGATAAGCTAAGAAATCGTAGTTTTACTAAACGTATTAGAGAGCTGAGAACACAAGGAAACCTGAACGAACTAAAATCCAGAAAGTAATAAGCCCTGTATAGGAGGGGAGAGACTTATGCCTGCTTTCATTCTTGATAGAGCATCAGGAGAGTTTACCCACCCTAAACAGGAGGAAGAAAAGGCTGGCTGAACTGTTAACAATGAATGGTCACTTGTGGGCTGCCATAATAGATGAGAATTCTGAAGATCCCCAGTTGAAAGCAAGGCTGGAGCACTGGAGTAAATTGCCTCTGAGGAATGCAAGTCTTCCCCAAGAGCAATACAGCAGCGGCTGAAGGCTGGGGATGGGGAATGAGAAACGCATTTTAAGTATAAAGACTCTCATAGGCTAATAGTAAAAGGCTGAAAAAAGCCCATACTAACACTGATCAAAAGAAAGCTGGATATAATTACTGAGACAAAAAACAAATGTTGGAGGGGACGGGGAGAAAAGAGAGCACTCATACACTGCTGATGGAAATGCAAACTGGTGCAGCCACTATGGAAAACAGTATGGAGATTTCTCAAAAAACTAGAAATAGAAATACCATATGACCCAGCTATCCCACTACTGGGTATCTACCCAAATAACTTGAAATCGACAATCCAAAGTAACATATGCACCCCTATGTTCATTGCAGCACTATTCACAATAGACACGACATGGAAACAATCCAAGTGCCCATTGACCAATGATTGCATAAAGACGATGTGGTATATATATATATATATATATATATATATATACACAATGGAAACTACTCAGCCATAAAAAAAGACAAAATCATCCCATTTGCAACAACATGGATGGACCTGGAGGGTATTATGCTAAGCAAAATAAGCCAGACTGAGAAAGACAAACACGACATGATTTCACTCACATGTGGGATATAAACCCATGGACAAAGAGAACAGTTCAGTGGTTACCAGGGGAATGGGGGTGTGGGGGGGCCACAAGGGGTGAAGGGGAGCACTTATGTGGTGACAGACAAGAAATAGTGTACAACTGAAATCTCACATTGATGTAAACTACTATGAATCTCAATTTTTAAAAAAGCTGGAGTGGTTATATTGAATCAGGTGAAACAGATTTCAGAGCACAGAATTGTTACCTGGGAATAGAAAAGGTCATATTCTAATGATTAAGGAGTGAATTCATTAAGATGATATATCATTCCTAAATGTTTATGTGCTTAATAACAGAGCTTTGGCATACATGAAGCAAAAACAGATACAGCTTCAAGAAGGAATAGACAAATTCATAATGATAGTCAATTTCAACCCTTGTCTCTCAGAAAGTGACAGAACGAATAGACAGAAGATCAGTAAGGATAGAGGAGACCTCAGCAACAATATCAACCAAGACCTAACAGAAATTTATGAAACACACCACCCAGCAGTAGAATATACATTTTGTTCAAATACACATGGAACGAAGATAAACCACATTTGAGGCCATGAAACAAATTTCAGTAATTGTAGAAGATTCAAATCATACAAGTACGTTCTATACCCACAATGGAATTAAATTAGAAATCAATAATGAAACATGCCTGGAAAAATCCTCAATTATTTGGAAACAAAATAACATAACTCTAAACAACCTGTGGGTCAAAGAGAAGATAAAAATGAAAATTAGAAAGTATTTTGTAATATAATGAAAACATAAAATTTATGGGATGCACCTAAAGCAGTGTTTAAAGGGAAATTTATAGCTTTAGATGCTGCTATTAGAAAAATGTAAACTTCATGTACTGAGCTCCCACCACAGGAAACTAGACTAAGAAGAACAAATTTAAGTCCAAAGGAGAAGAAGGCAAATAATAAATAGAAATCAGTGAGATAGAAAATCAATAGACAATAGAGAAAAAGCAACAAAGTAAATAGCTGTTTTCTTAAAAAGTTAATACAATTGATAAACTCTTAGCTAAACTCATCAAGAAAACAATTTACCAATATCAGGAATGAAAAAGAAGAACTACTACGGTTCCTACAGATATTTAAAGGTTAATAAGGGCATGTTAAGAATAATTTTATACCAATAATTTTATTAATTAGAATGAAAATAACAAATTTCTTGAAAACCACAGCTAACCAAAAGGGACATTAGAAGAAATAAAAACTATAAATAATCCAGTGCTTATTAAATAAATTGGTTTTATAGTAAAATACCTCCTCACAATCTCTGGGCTCAAATGACTTCACTGGTGAATTCTGTCAAACATCTAAAGAATTTAAAGAATGTACCAATGTTATACAAATTATTTCAGAAATTAGAGGAAACAGGAATATAACCCAACCTAGTTTATAAGACGAGCACAATCCGGATACCAAAACCTGGTAAAGATATTTCCTAGACAGAAAACTAAAGACCAACATTGCATGAACATAGACAAAAAATTCTTTCGGAATATCAACAACTCAAATCCAAAATACTTAAAAAGAATCATACATCATGGCCCAATGGTTAGTTTAACATTGTAAAATTAATCAGTGTAACTCATCATATCAACAGACTAAAATACAAAAACCACATGATCATCTCAACAGATGGAGGAAAAAGTTGATGAAAGTTAATACCCATTCATGACTAAAACAAAGAAGTCAAACACAACTCAGCAAACTAGGAATAGAGTGGAACTCCCTCGACTCGATAACAGGAACCTGCACAGCTGTACGGTAAACACCAGACTTCATGATGAGGGGGTGAACATTTTATCCCGAAGAGCAGCAACAAGGCAAAGTCCTTTCAAATCACACAGGAAGTCCTAACCAGTGAAATTAAGCCAGGAATAAGAGATACAAGAAGTAAACATTGTAAAGGGAGAAGTAAATCTGTCTTTATTTTGAATTCCTAAAATTGGGAAAAATTTTAAAGCTCTGTAAGTATACATAACATAGACATAAATTCAAGAAAAAATTTTGACCTTAAATGATTCAGGAGTGGGGAGTGGTGGGGTGATGTACTGATTTTTGCTTTTATATGCTTTGTAGTGTTTTTTGATTTTTTAAAACTCTCTCTTTTACTTTGATAAAAACACAAATTAAATTAAAAAGAAAAAGAGAAAAAGGCCTCAGTGGGCATTAAGCACATTTGTTCAACTCCAACTATTTCCTCAAAGACAATTTCTTTATTTAATAAAGCCTTTTCCCCTGACAATTCCCTTAGTAAATTAAAGTGTTGACTGAGCTTTGCCTTCTTTGAAAACAGAGCTTGTGAAATCTAGAAGTACTTAAAAATGCAAGTGCATATTCATTTATTAATAGACTGCAATCAAGCCTTGGAATAAAAATAAAAATGTAAATTTTAAGCATAATTAAAGAGCTTTAAAATTGTTTTTCCCATGACAAGAATTAATCGTTTTTGGCTGTTAGCCCCAAGGGCAAGCATCTACGCAAACACAACGGTTTGTTAACAGTACCTATATAATATGAACATATACGTCCCCCGCGGGAAGTGTACGTAAAACTTATGGACTGTTTCTCAAGAGAAAAGGGCAGAAATGTAATAAAGCAGAGTACACACATTTTGGAAGGCTAACACCTTCTGCAGAGTGTTGACTGGTGTCCAGTGGGACCGTTGTGAGTGGAAGATGTGTAATGTTAAGTCTAGCAAGAGCCC
This sequence comes from Equus caballus, assembly GCF_041296265.1. NCBI lineage: Eukaryota > Metazoa > Chordata > Mammalia > Perissodactyla > Equidae > Equus > Equus caballus. Next base: position 32,281,529 of record NC_091710.1, on the reverse strand, counting down.
TTGAAGTGGAACTTTGAAAGGTTAAATATGATGTCCCCTGTGACCCATTCAAAAACGGAGCTTTTCAGCTTAAATGTCTCCTTCTTAGAGAGATCACTCGATCTAAAGTAGGTCCCCTGTCAGTCTAAGTCCCAGTACCCTGTTCGGTTCTTTCCCAGCATGCCTCACAACCTACTACTATTTACTTCTTTTGCTTTGTCTCTCTCTCTAGAATATGAGGTTCATGAAGGCAGAACCATTTATTTTTATTGAAGTATAATTGACGTACAACGTCCTATTTGTTTCAGGTGTACATCATAGCGCTTTGACATTTCTATACATTACGAAACGATCACCATGATAAGTCTAGTTACCACTTGTCACCACACAAAGTTATTACAATATTATTGACTCTATTCCCTATGCTCTACGTTACATCCCTATGATTTATTTATTTTATAACTGGAAGTTTGTACTTCTTAATCCCCTTCACCTATTTTGCCTGACCCCAACCCCTCTTCCTTATGGTAACCATCAGGTTTTTTCCTGTATCTCTGAGTCTGCTTCTGTTTTGATTTGTTTGTTCATTTGTTTTGTCTTTTAGATTCCATATGAGTGAAATCATACGGTATTTATCTTTCTCTGTCTGACTTATTTCACTTAGCATAATGCCCTGTATGTCCATCCATGTTGTTGCAAATGGCAGAATTCCCTTCTTTTTTATGGCTGAATAATATTCCATTGTATATATATGCCACATCTTCATCCGTTCATCCAGAGCCATTGTTTTTCTTGTTCATCATTCCACATTCAGTGCCTGGACCAGGGTCTGCCTCATCTAGAATATGTGATTTATAAAGTATGGCCTAGAAATCGATGATTTAGAATGTATTGTTATTTTGGTTGTTACTTTTTATTCAGTATATAGACCTATTCTTTAAAGGAAACTTTCAGTGAAGGGTTCATGAAGAAGCCAATTGTCGTAAAAATTCTGTGTATAGTGCCTGGCAGGGAATAGCTGCCCAACTTAGCAGTAGACTGTTTAATATTCTCACCTAGTGTAACCCAACAAACACTCTCTGGGTTTGAAATTATTTGTCCTTAAACCCATAAATTGGAAGTTATGATAGGCAGATGCTTATGGCGCATGATTCATTCATTTGGCCATTACTTCACATATGCATTCATTCATTCATTTGATTATTTATTCATTCACGTATTCATGCCATTTATTTGTTCACTTTACATTTACCAAGGATTCATACGTAGCTGGTGCTATGCTACAGTTGAGACAGAAATTATGCAAGAAGAGGAAGATCTGATGGAAACCAGTGTGATGGATTAGAATAGTTCAATAGGCCCCCCAAAAAGTCTTAATGAAGTCGCTCTACAAAATATCTTTTCCATAAGTTAGGGTTTCAGTGTGTTGAATTTCCTTAAAATGAAACCAACTTTCAAAGAAATGCTTTATTAGTTATCAGGATTTTTCAGGCTTACAGCATATTGTTGATGCCACCTGGGCTGCCCTTCTAACGAGCCAATGTAAAGTGAAGAGTGCCCTGGTTCGAGGCAGCCTTGCCAGAATGAGGCCTTGAATGTCTTCAATGTACCCTACAAGTTTAGAGTCAAAGTAAGTAACCCACTCTATTTAATTGTTATTTTAAAAGCTATGCTCTGATGTAAGGTAGAGATCCAACTGGAAGATGGAGATTGTCCAATAGTAACCCATTATGAAATCTGCAGAAACTTTGAACAGCTATAAATAATAGGAGAATATTATCACATTTAGGCTTCCAGGGGCAGATAACAGCTGGAAATACCTAGTTAGAGTGAAACTATTCACTCTTTAAGGAGAGCAAAAATGTGTTATCTTAAATGGGAAAATCCAGAAACATAACTCCTAGCACGAAGTCTCAAAGCCACAGCTATATACTGCCTTCTTTGGCCACACAGTTAGGAGATCCATGAATGCAGAAGAAGAGAAAGAAGACTGGGAGTGGGGGCTAAGGCTCTCCCTCTAATCCGGGGCCCAGTCCTTTCTTAGGCTGTTGAACTAAGAACTCAAGTTGGCGGAGGTAGTCTACAGCCATGAAGGGAGTTAAGGGATCTGAGTTCTGAGCAAAGCTGAAGATAGTTGTGTACAAGCCTAAAGTAAGTGAGAAAAGAGTTGAGGATTTTCTCTTTGAGACTGAAGAGAAACTGTAGAAAATATTAAGCATCTTTATATGAATGATAATTACTAAAGAATGATACCTTAACATATGTATTTAAAAGCGTATACTACAAGATTATAAACTCTTCAATTTAATTTCAACCCTACACAGATATAGAGACAGAGGGAGAACCCATAATAGATTAGCTACAGTGGTTAACCTGGTAGGCATCCTTCCTGCCCTCATGATGCTTACTGTCTAGTGGGAGAAAGATATTAAACAAACTGAAAGAGGAGGATAAATCTCATAAATGGAACAAATCAGGTAAAGAACAGCACCAGCCACCGAATTTTCTGTGCCTATCGTACACGATAAGTGGCCACGAGTGCCTTTAGGTGGGCTGTGTCCTCATGAACTTGTCCTGATTCCTATCAGGACCATGGCAAGGATGTAATGAGGGATCCCAACAGCCCCAGCAGGTGGTGTCAGAGAAGACTGAGTAGGGAGCTGGGGTGTTCATCTCCGCCGGGAGGTAATGGGTTCTCTTCCCTAACAGTATCAAGACAGACCATGTGGGGGCCTAGACTTTCATCCCCACCTGGCAGTAATGAGGGACTCCTCCATCTTCCTGCTGGAGTGACATCAAAGGAGGTCTAGGGAAGGGTCAGAACTTTCACTACCACCAACCAGTGGCAAGGCAGTCCCTACCTGGTGGTGCCAATAGAGGTCACATGGGGAAGAGAAATAAGGCATTCCTACTCCTCCCAGCCAGAGGAGTATCAGTAGAGGCCTAGTGGGGAGCCAGAAGTCCCACCCCTGCCCAGCAGTAAAGAGGAGTCTCTCTCATGGGTGTCAGTGGAAACTGAGGGGGGATCTTTGACTTCCATCCACACCTGGCAGTAATGAGGCAGCGTCTCTTGCTGCCCCTACCTGAGCAGTGTCAAAGAAAGACAGCTAAAAAAGAAAGCTTAAATGAAATCCAATCTCATAACATAATGTCCCAAATGTCTAAGTTTTCAATAGAAAAATCACTCATCATACCAAAACCCAGGAAGACTTCTCACTGAGTGAAAAGAGACAATGAGTAGATGTCAACATTAAGATGACAGAAATGTTACAATTATCTGATAAAGATTTTAAGCAGCCATCACAAAAATGCCATGATGAGCAGTTATGAACACAATTGAAACAAATGGAAACATAAGAAATCTTAATAAAGAGACAAAATGACTCAGCAAATAAATAGAAAATATAAAGAAAAACCAAATGGAAATTTTAGAACTGAAAAATACCATAAGTGAGACTTTAAAATGCTACAGGTGGGCTCAAAAACAGAATGGAGGAGCCAGAGGAAAGAATCAGTGAACTTAAAGATAGAAAAATAGAAATTATTCAGTCTGAACAATGGAGAGAAAATAGACTGGAAAAACAAATAAACAGAGCCTCAGGATTCTGTGGGACTATAACAAAAGATCTAACGTTTATGCCATCAGAGTCCTAGGAGGAGAGGAGAAGGAAGGCAGAACTGAAAAAGTGCTTGAAGAAATAACGTCTGAAAACTTCCCAAATTTGGAAAAAGGTATAAATCTACAGATTCAGTAAGCTGAGCAAATCCCAAACAAAATAGACCCAAAGAAATCCACTCCAAGACAGATGAGAGTCAAATTTCTGAAAACTAAAGACAAAGAAAATATCTTAAGAGCAGCAATAAAGAAATGACACCTTACCTATAGGGTGAAAACAATTTGAATAAAAGTAGATTTCTCATCAGAAGCCATGGAGTCCAGAAGGAAGGAAAGAGGCAGGGAGCTGTCAACGCAAATCCTACATCCAGTGAAAATATACTTCAGGAATGAAAGAGAAATCAAGACAGACTCAGAGTAAGAAAACTAACGGAATTTGTCACCAGCAGACCCACCTCAAAAGAATGCTAAAGAAAGTTATCAAAACAGAAAGAAAACAATAAAATAATAATTTTGGAGCATCAAGAAGGACGAAAGAACACAGTAAGCAAAAATATGGGTAAATGCAATAGATTTTTCTTCTTCTCCTGAGTTTTCTTAATGATGTTTGAGGGTTGAAGCAGAAATTATAATACTGCCTGATGTGGTTCTAAACGTACATAGAGGAAATATTTCAGACATTCTAAGTAGGGAAGGGTAAAGGGACATAATGGTAAGGAAAGCTTGTATACTTTGCTTACACAGGAAAAGTGACAACACCAGTAGACTCTGACAAGCTATGTGCTTATAATGTAATACCTAGAGCAAAACCACTAAAAAAGCTTTACAAAGAGATACACTCAAAAGCACTATAGGTAAATCAAAATGGAAATTTTTTAAAGTGTTCAAATAACCACAGGCAGTAGGAAAAAGAAAACAGAGAATCAGAAAGCAGAAAGACTTGAAAGAAAATAAAAGAATAAATGGCATACATAAGCCCTAAAATGTCAATAATTACATAAAATGTAAATGGGCTAAATACACTAATTAAAAGACAAAGATTGGCAGAATGGATTAAAAAACATGACCCAACTATATACCATCTACAAGAAACTCACTTCATATATACAAGCAGGTTGAAAGTAAGCAGATGGAAAAAGATATCATGTAAACGTTTTTTTAAAAACTGTCTACATTAATATAAGATAAAGGAGACTTCAGAACAAAATAATTATCAGGGACAGAGAGGGACATTATGATAAAAGCTCGTTCCACCAAGAAAACAGAGCAATCCTAAACGTGAATACACCAAACAACAGGCCTGCAAAATATATTAAACAAAAATTTATAGAAGTGAATGAGACAAAGCCACAAGTCTCCAGTTGTACTTGGAGACCTAACAATTGATAGAACAACTAGACAGAAAATTAGCAATGATATCAAAGAACTCAACACTGCCACCAAATAGAATCTAATCAACATTTATAGGACATGCCACCCAACTAAAGCAGAAGACACATTCTTTTCCAGCGTCCACAGAACATATGCCAAGATAGACCATATCCTGGGCCATGAAACAAACCTCAACAAATTTAAAAGAATTGAAATCATACAGAGTATGTTCTTTGACCAACATAGATCAAACTATCAGTCGCTAACAGAAGACTACAGGAAAATCTCCAAACTCTTAAAAACTTAACAACAGTCTTCTAAATAATCCATGGATCAAAGTGGAAGTCTAGCAATGAACATATGGATTCCAAAATAAAAATACAGCATCATTTACAATCACTTCAAAAAATAAAAACAAAACACTTAGGTGGTGGTGTGGGTTGAATTGTGTTCTCTTGAAAAAGAGATGGTGGCGTCCTACCCCTCAGTACCTCAGAATGTGACCTTATTGGGAGATAATGTCTTTACAGAATTAATCAAGTTAAAATGAGGTCATTAGGGTGGGCTCTAATCCATTATGTCTGCTGTCCTTATAAAGGAGGGAAATTTGGACACAGAGACAGACACGCATAGACAGAAGACAGCGTGAAGAGGTGTGGGGAGAAGACAGTCATGTGCAAGCCAAGGGGAAAGGCCCAGAGCAGATGCTTCCTTCAAGTCCTCAGAGGGAAACAACTCTGTCAATGTCTTGATTTCATGTTTGCAGCCTCCAGAACTGTGGGACAATAAATTTGTGTTGTTTAAGCCACCCAGTTTATGGTACTTTTTTTATAACAGCCCTATTAGCAAATTAATACAAGTATAAATCTAGTAATATACGTGTAGGACTTGCATGCTGAAAATACAAAAAGCTGATGAAAGCAATCAAGGATCTAAATAAATGGAGAGACATACCATGTTCATGTATTGGAAGATGCAACATAATAAAGAGGGGGTCCTCCCCAAATTGATGTACAGGTTTAGTGAAAATCCTATCAAAATCCAAGCAAGGTTCTTTTTTTGCAGATGTAAACAAGATTAGTCTAAATTTATATGGAAAGGCAAAAGAATTACAATAGCTAAAATAATTTATAAAAAGAATAAAGTGAAAGGAATTAGTCTATCTGATCTCACAACTTACTGCATAGCTCTAGTAATCAAGACTGGTGTTGGTGGAAGGATAGGTACACAGGTCGGTGGAACAGAAGGGAGAAGCCACAAGTAGACCCACACAAATATGTCCAGCTGATTTCTGACAAGGGTGCAAAAGCGTTCAGTGGAGGAAAATAGACTTTTCAGCAAATTGTGCTGGAGCAACTGGACATCTGCAGGCAAAAAAAGGAAAAAGAAGAACATTGACCCAAGACTCACACTTTTTAAAAGAATTGACTCAAAACTGATCACAGCTTAAATGTAAAATGTAAAATCACAAAACTTTTAGAAGAAAATATAGGAAAAAAAATCTTCAGGATCTAGGGTTAGGCAAAAAAAGTTTCTGGAATTGACACCAAAAGTGAGATCCATAAAAGGAGAAATTGATAAATTGGACTTCATCACAATTAAAAGTTTTTGCTCTGTGAAAGACCTTGTAAGAGCTTGAAAAGACAAGCTATACACTAAGAGAAAATATTTGCAAATCACATATCTGCAAAGAACTAGCATCTAGAATATATAAAGAACTCTCAAAACTAATTTAAAAAACAATCTAACCAAAAAAAAGGGCAAAAGACGTGAAGAGACATTCACTGAAGAGGATGTACGGATGGCAGCTAAGCATTTGAGAAGATATTCAACATTATTAGCCATTAAGGAAATGTAAATTAAAAACACACTGAAATATCACCACACACCTATCAGAACGGCTAAAACAAAAAGAAGGACACCACCAGCAAATGATGGTGAGGATCACTCATACACTGCTGGCAGGAATGTGCAATGATACAGCCACTCTGGAAAACAGTTTAGCAGTTTCTTTAAAAACTAAACATGCGATTGCCATACAATCCAACAGTGGTCCTCCTGGGCATCTATCCTAGAGAAATAAAACTTAGGTTCACACCAAAACCTGTAAACTAATTCTGTAATAATCCAGAACTGGAAACAAATAGCCGTCATTCAACAAGTCACAAGTTGAACACGCTGTGGTACCCCCACACCACGGAATACTGTTTGGAATAAAAATGATCCCACTATTGATACACACAACAACCTGGATGAATCTTCAGAGAATTATGCTGTTAGAAAAAAGGCAATCCCAAAAGGTTACACACTGTATAATTCCACTTATATAATATTCTTTCTTTTTTGCATTTTAATTGAAATATACTTAACATATAACATTGTGTAAATGTAAGATATACAACATGTTGGTTTGATACATTTATCTATTGCAATATGATTACCATCGGAGTAACTAAGGCCTCTGTCACATCACATAATTATTTCTTTTTTGTGGCAGGAATATTAAGATCTAGTCTCTCAGTGAGTTTGATAATTATAATACAATATTGTTTATATTCACTATCCTGTGCATTAGATCTCTAGGACTTATTTATCTACTAGTTGCAAGTTATATAACATTCTTGAAACAACAAAGTTATACGGAGAGCAGTGGTTGTTGAGATTAAGGAAGGGGCGGGGGCAGGAGGGAAGAGGATGTGGCTATGAAAGGGCAACATGAGGGATCCTTATAGTGATGGAAATGATCGGGATCTTTTTGTTGTTGTTGCTAAAGATCGACACCTGAGTTAACAACTGTTGCCAATCTTCTTTTTTTCTTTTTCTTTTTTTTTTTCTTCCTGCTTTTTCTCCCCAATCCACCCCCCCAGTACATAACTGTATATTCTAGTTGTGGGTCCCTCCAGTTGCGGCACGTGGGACGCTGCCTCAACGTGGCCTGGTGAGCGGTGCCATGACCGCACCCAGGATCTGAACCAGCGAAACCCTGGGCCGCTGTAGCGGAGAGTGCGAACTTAACCACTCAGCCACAGGGTGGCCCCAATGATCTGGATCTTGATGGTATCAATACTGATATTCTGGAGTGGAAAAGTCCAGTAGTTTGGCAAAATGTTACCATTGGGGGGCCTTCGTAGAGGTACAAAGATCTCTCTGTATTATTTCTTACAATCGACTGTGAATCTACAATTATCTCAAAATAAAATATTTAATAAAAACAAAAGAAAGCAAAACTAAACAAAAATAACATTTCCAGATAATTAGGAAATTTTATAGTTCCTATAAACATTTTTTATAGGAAATCAGCTCTAAATTCAATTCATCTCTTCCTTCAAATTCAGGTGTGGTAGAGAAGATATTAGAGCTTCAGCTCTCACTAAATTGAGTTGTGATTCAGTCAGCATCCAGCAGGTTCATAAGTCCACAGAAGAGCACTGGGCACTGTACCTGACCCCACCACTACCCCTGTCCTCAGGTAGGCTGCAGTCTAGACAGACAGGCAGGCTAAAGGTCTGCAATTAGAGAAGCATGAGGAGCCCCATTTGTCCTCAGGTCCAAGCCACTTCCTCCTCTCCAGCTTCTCCAGAGAGCCCTATCCTTTAGGGGTTAGTTCGTACCTGCTCATCCATTAAGAAAGGTGGCAGTTTGATTCCATTTGGGTCTCAACTTTTTGTGAGTGTGTCCACCACTCATCTCCCTTAAGAGATACTGAAGTGGCAACGGTGGTATCTCCCAAGATGGTTCTGGGGAACTAAACTCCCGCAAGGAGGCCAGAGCAGAAGCACGTGAGACATATGCACAAATGAGAGAAGCTGTCGGGACACCCAGAAATAATTGGAAAGCTATCGGGGTTCCTTATCCAGCACAGATTATAAATCGGGCTGATATGTCCATGCCTTTTTTCCCCCATGGTTCTTGTTTTGAATAAAGACATGAACTTGTGGCTGACTGTCCAGAGTTTGTGGTCCATAAGTGAAATATCCATGAAGCTCAGAATCATGCCACTGGATCTTCCCAACACCCAGCTTAGTGGGGCCAAAACTACTTAAGGGCATCCCAAATATCAGGTTCTGAGTCCACTTCTCTACCACACACACCTCCATCTGGCATGTGGATTTCCTTCCAGGCCCCTGGTGACACCTGCATTCACTCTGACAAGCCTACTAAATTCTCCAGGTCACTTGCCTGTTCCTTGGGTCTCACTTACATCCCTTGGATGCTTTCATTTCCACAACCCTTAGCTGGTTTTGGCTTCCCTGCCATTGACTCCCAACTGGTATCATCTCAATGAGACCCTTGGCTTGGCATGTCACAGTGAGGTGATTCCTGTAATCTTGGTCCCTTGGTGCCTGGCCATGACCTGAGCAACCACAAATGGTCTTTTCTGGCAAGATAGCCTTCAAAAATATTGGATTCTTGAGCCCGGCCCCATGGCCGAGTGGTTAAAGTTCTGTGCGCTCTGCTTCAGTGTCCCAGGTTCATGGGTTCAGATCCTGGGTGTGGACCCACTCCACTCATCAGTCATTCTGTGATGGTGTCCCACATACGAAAAAATAGAAGAAGATTGGCACAGATGTTAGCTCAGGGCAAATCTTCCTCAGGAAAAAAAAATTGCATTCTTTCCCAGCATGTCCTTTGATTCAGCTGAATGTTCCAGTTGCTTTAGTATCAAAGTGACCTCTGTGGTGAGGAGGCAATCCCTGCCTTCCACCAGGAGCTCTACTGGTCGCCCCTTTATGTCCACAGCCTGTCTTGCCTCCTCCCTTAATTCTAAAGGCCCTGCTCCCCAAATTGCACGGGATCAGACACATTAGCATCCCTCTCCAATCCAGTTGTCTGCAAACTTTTTGATAGTATCCTAACAGCAAAAGAGTTTTGACTGTGTACCCTCAATAAATAAACCACCACCCTAACCTGTACATTATAACAGCATTAAAGACAGAAATTTAAAAAGGACAAGATAAGGTAGAGAGCGGAAATCCAAACATGTTTTTCTTTCACCTGAGTGGATCCTTCTGTGTTACAAACGTGGGAGGCCGTGTCTCCAACCTGCAAAGCCCAGTGGTCAAGTACATAAGTCTTTTAACAAGGGCAACGAGCAGGTGCCACATGGATATTGACCTTCACCCCAAAGAAAAACGTTTCCAGTAAAAAGAGCTCAGCTCCCCCCTTCAGGACGTGTGGGCCTCACTCTCCTCCACTGTAAAATCGCCATCTGGACTGATGCTTTTCAGGACACTCCATGTCTAATGCTCCTTCTGTTGCCGCATATTTATTAGTGAAGACTTAAACGTGTGGGGCAAAGAGAAACTACTGCGGGAGAATTGCGGCATTTAAGAATCTGAATACGACTTTTTACCAAAGAGGAACTTAAAAAATAAAGAGAATGGTGGATTGGCACACAGTTTTCACAGCAAAGGCTAGGACTGTGCCCCCTGGCTGTGCAGCCCACTTCACAGACCGTACTATTGATGGGGGTTGGGGACAGAGTATAATGGCGGAGAAAGAGAGATCAAGGCAAGGTCTGTTGTCAGAGAGCTCAATAATACTAACTCTCAGCTAATAGTAGCCCCTCCAATCATGTGAGGCTATTGTCAGGCTTTTATATATTTGAATTTCTTATGTATTTTCCAGGAACCCACTACCCAAAAGCAAGTACTGCCTTTGCTATAATTTTTTTAAATCTTTACTAATTTGATGAGCGGCTGCAGTCTCTCATTGTCATCTCAGTTTGGATTTCTTTTATTATTTGCATCTTGAATATTTTTTTCATATGATTTTTGGCCATTTGCATTTCCTGCTTTGTGAATCCCATTTATATCCTCTGCTCAACTGTCTATTGGAGTCTTGGAATTTTGTCTTGTCAATTTTTGGTGATTGGGATTTCATACAATGAGGATATTAAGCTATGTGTGTGCGTGTGCCTGCGTGTCTGTGTTTTGTTGATCAGTTGACATGAGCTCCTATGAATTTTCAAGCTAAATAGCTGTTCTATTTTGGTTCGAGAGAAAAAAAAAAGTCAAACCACGATAAGCTTTTAAACTCAGCTTCATTTCCAGCAGGAATTGTAAAGCGGCTGAGCAAGAGCAATTTTCATTCTCTCTTGGTTTGAATGAGAGTCTTTTTTTTTTTTTCCTCTCGTGAAATAGGAACTTCTTTTCTGTTTATTCATACAATTGCCATTATCAGCAATAATAAGGCACCTCTATTGAGAAGCAACCGTGGACTGGAAGCTGAAGTACGTCAAATCGGGACATTACGGCCAATAAAGCACTTTGATTTAGACAGGGCCCCTCGATTCTGTCTAGAAATACATTTTCAATCATTTTGATGAAAAGCATGACAACCTCAGTGGATTCTTCAGAGACGCGACGTGACACTGCCCATAAGCTCCGTTGTCTTTACGTGATTAAACTGGGCTGGTTCAGAATCCTATTCCTGCACGCCTGGTTCCGCCATGGTGAACACAGGCAGGAAGAAAGTCTTAATCAGTTCCTGAGCGAGCCACAGCCGGCACGACAGAAAGCGAGATTCTACTAAGTGTCCTCTGCTTTGCTGGCTCCACTGCGTGCACCAGAGCTCCAGAGGGTTGGAGGCAACAGGACTGAGCTTCCCCAACGAGGAAATCGAGGGGCAGGAGGAAGGAACAAAATAATCCAGAACTCTGACTGGGAAGATTGGGGGTGGGGTGCGTGCGAGCTGGAGATCCACCTGAGCGAGGAGAAAGAATTCCCGTGTCAGCGCACACCGCCAGAGAAGGCCGCACGTGAGGACTGGGAGCTGGAGCTCATCTCAAACCCCTCATTTCTCAGTTGAGGAAACAGCCCCAGAGAGGTGAAGTCACCCTCTCAAAATCGCGCACAGCGTGTAGGGGAGAAAAGGGACACGAACTCACGTCCCCCAATAACACCAGGCTGCCTCGCAAATATCATATCATTTTTCTTAAACCATTTCCTTTTTGCTTTCTCCCTGTGGTTTGAAATGAGAATGTCAAGTCTTAGAGCCGGCAAGACCTGCCGAGCACGTAGAAGCTTCTCGATGCATATTTATTGAATGAAGGCCTCATCCTGTGCTTCCGAGCAAAGGCTTCAAAACTAAAGAGATCCAGGCCCAATTTCTAGGCCAGCTACAAATCACTGTGCAATCCTGAGAAAATTACTTGGCCTGAGTCTCAGCTTCTTTTTCTGTAAAATGGGGATGATGCTAATGGTACTGACCTCAGAGGGCTATTTTGAGAAGTAAGATAACACACATGCAGGCTCTGGCTCACTAAATGTTGCTCTATCACTAGCTAGATCTTACAGAAAAGGACATAAAGACCAGAAGAAGAAGAAGAAGCAATTTTGCCCAAAGTAACTCATTCTTTAGAGGACAGCTTGCTTGAAAACCTGAGAGTCTGGATGTTGGGATGGTCCCTTTCAGTCTCATATATTCACAATGGCTCATTTTTCACGGGCCCAAGGAAGTCATTCATTAGAATTCAATATCTTGAATTATTAAAAAATAATTTGCAAGAACCCCAGGTTGGATAAGCTACTGTAACCCAATGTCTGTAATAAAATATTATAAGGTTTGAATTATACCAAACCCTGTCAGCTCAGAAAAAACTTTTTGAAATCCCATTGACAAAAGACACCATTGAAAGCTGGAAGAGGCATTTGTCAGGAAGACACAGATACATAAGGACGGAAGAAATTGGAGACAGTCTCAGAAGACCTTCCTGTTGCCTCCACTGGGAGCTGTGTGATCTGGATAAACTGCTCCACCTCTCTGTGCCCATGTCCTTGTGTGGGGTTAGGACTAGGTAATGGCTGAGATCTCATTGGGCTTAAAACAAATTAAAACAAACCTGGGATTAATCCTATAAAGATTATAGGCCCAGAGAGTACTCTGTGACATTATTGAGAAGGGTTTCTTGGCTCCAGATTGAATTTAGCGAAAGAAATTTGTTAGCTGACAAGTGGGATAGGAAAAGGTCTCATGAACGTCACTACATTAGGAATGTCACAGCTCCCGCCAGCCCCACTGTTAATTGACATTATGTCTACAATATTGGATGAATTTGCTGCTAAAACAAAGTGTTTTTTTGCAACTGGCTTCATATCCTTAATGCTCTCCTTCTCAAAGCTGTCTTCAGTGGCACATATTTCCAAAAGGAAACCAGCATTTCTATTGTTCCTATTGCAATAGAATGTTTGACATATAAAGGGAAGAGTGCCCCCTAGTGGAAGTATAATCCAATCAAGCAGCCCAGCCCGCCATTAAGAGCTGTTGGATAATGTTCTGTTTGGGAAATATTTCCTATAACCCTCTTCCAAAAGTCACTTGGGCTGCCAAAAGACGCACATCAGGGTTAAGCTTCTACCAAGGAAATGTGCCTTATTGTGAATTTTTTAAAAGATGGAAACCAGGTTTATAATTTTGGGTTGGGATAAAGAGAAGACAGGCGGAGCAAGAAAAGGATCAAGAGCTAGGAACAAGAGATCTGGCATGAAAAGAGAGGCAGAGGACAGAACACAGGCAAAATAAGAAGGAGGACATGAAAATACATATTACTTCTTGGTATTTTTCTTCCTTAAATTTATGACATTTTATTCTGGATATAAAGTGCTTTAGATGGAGGGAAATGCCTTATTCTAGAATAATCCTCACCAGAGATCCTGTTTTGAGAGGGGCATCTTGCATGACATCAGAGAACAACGACTCCATTCCTAATAAGGAAGCAAACTACCAAGACTCAGTGCCCGATCTAACAGAAGAGACCTCCTACTTCTCGTTCATGTTGTGCTCAAGGGTTTTTAACAAGGAAAAAATGTGTCTGATGCCAAATGAGAGCTTTGACAAGTGTGTGAGTTGGGTGGGGGAGGGGGATGCATTGATGAATGACAGAAATGTAAACCCAGGCGCCTTATGTGGCTTCATTGGAAGTGACGTCTGTGTTCAGGGACACTGCTCTTCCCATCAAGATGCAGTATGGTGGCTGCCCAATGACTTCAGGGGTAGATGGATAGACAGTTTCTATTTTAATAAGCATGTGTTTACAGTAATGTATATTAGAAAAAAATCAAACCAGCATATCAAACCTGTGACATTAAGAATATTATTTTTAACATAAGGCTGAGTTGTTTTTTTTTTTAAAGTGGGTTGTTTTAAAGGCAGATATTAAATAAATAATGAAATGGGTGGAAAAGAGAGGTGGCGAAAACCGCGAGTGCGTGCTCAAAGTCACCGAGGTTAGGAAAACGCTGCTGTAAGGAAGCAGATGCTGTTTAAATATTTTCCTCTCCCCACTCCGGAGAGACAATAAACTGATCCCTTCTCATATTTATTTTGTCTGTTTGCTTCTTTAGTTTGCCTGGCTCCTGTCTTTACCTGACACCTTGTGCCGCCCTGAATCAACTGCAACGTGCAAGCCAGTCCTCCTTGACCTGGCCTGTTCAGCAGGGGTTCCAAAATTGGGGTCCAGCTAAGGAGGCACTTCTAAACCGTTCCCAGCAGTTCATAATGAAGGGTCTCCGAATCAGGCATCCTCCCTGGATCTCGCTGCCCCCTTCATCAGCATCCCCCAGTGCTCTCTTCACTCCGAGAGAAGGTTCAAGTGCCAGTGACATGGTCAACGGCCCCCAGCAGTGAAAAAGATGGATTGCTGCCCTGAGGACATGAGGAAAGCAGCTGCTGTCATCTTGAAGCCTCTTTTCCTCAGACAGCGTCCCTGAGAAGGCTCTGCCATCAACACCATGTCAGGCAGCAGGGAAAAGGCTGCGCTGAGAAATTCCTCTGAGCTGCAATGAGGAGACTCTTTCCTCACAGCCACCTCGGGTATTTCCTCTGTCAGCACCCTGCCAGTGTGGACTTGAGCTTGTCCTCCAGGGCTCATTCCATTTCGGTTACAAAGCATTCTGAGACAACCTAAGAGTGGGTTTTCGTGTCATTTTCCCTCCAAAACGTCATTGCAGGAATGCAACTTGATACCTAATTTACAGTATCTTACAACCAACAAGAGGCCCCTTTGTGAACAGCTGACCTTTTCCACAGGCTGTGTTTCGACTGGCCACCCTTCTTCCACTCTAACGCCAGGGTGAGCCTCTGATGATTCGGCCAATCAAACCCCAGAATACTGAAAAGGTCAGCAGCCCACTGGGCACGAAGAACATCTAGAGCTTCCCAGGACCGCCCTTCTACCAGAGTGGACAAGACTCAAAACTGAGGACAGGCTAGCCCATTTTGGTTAATATATAGACTGATACTTACTGCTTTCATTCCCCATCGCACCCAGAGTTTGGGAGCATATACCCAGTGGCCACTGGTAAATGTCTGACAATCAGTTCTGGGTGGGGAGAGTCCTGGTTTGTAGCCTTTGCCGATTTCTGTGGTGTAAATACTCCCATCATAGTCAATTTCAAGCTATCAACATGATGTCAACCGACTCACAAGATTCCTGAAAATTTGACAATCAGCTCTTGCAAGTCTGTTCGAGCCTGCCGCGGCACCTACTGCATATAACCCTTACGTGTATGTGCTACAGAGTTCTTCAATGGCACACGAGACTGTCTGTGTGGGAACGCTTCTACTTCATTTGGCTGATGTTAGGATTTCTGACATATTCCCTCATCTTCTCCTGCATCCTTCCTTTTCCTTCTCCACATTCTCAATTTCTCTAAACTCCTCACGTTCTCTTTCTTCCTCTACAGGTTCTCATCTTGTACATACCTTCAGGCCATGTGGAACTGAAATGATACATTTCTATTACACTATGTCACTCGCTCTGTGACAGCTGAAATTTGGGCAGAGCTGGAAACAGCAAGTTGGGGATTAAAGATTCCACAGTTGCTACAGGCACAGTTCAACTATAAAAGCTACTGAAGGCTAATAATTAGAGATCCGGAGATGAATGCGACACAGTCTCTGCCTTCTCAAAACTCGTGGATGAAGGAGAAGATGGCAAATGATGTCTCCATGGCAGACATTAACAACTGCAGAGTTCACATGCAGCTTTAAAAAAAAAAAAATCTATCTCAACAGAGTGGTCCAGGCAGCACCTACTAATTAATCAGAGTTGGGACTCAAAATGGAATGTATTTGCCATCCTTGACCCAGTAGTGTAAAAGCAGTAAGTTCAGGAGAGAGAAGACACAAAAGGTGTAATATGGGGAAAGGCCGAGTCCCATAAACAGCCTAATTACTATTTATGCCCAAAGCTAGCCCTGTCTAAGCATTTACCTCTAAGTGAATAGATCTCGGGGTCACCATGAAAACTGTTCTTTTGTCTCTGGGGATTGTCCATGGCAAGAACCAGTACGAGGCCACAGGCAGACCTGAGTCTGTGGGTGTGAGGATGTCAGAAGGGGCTGGGCTGATTGCAGAAGGAAGAGAGGGTTGGTGTTTGTTATTAAAAGGCATCATGAACGGTGGAAGTCAAGCTGTGGTTTTAGAGAGGGTTCCAAGCGTGGGGGTCCAGCCATGGCCCACTTCCTTCAAAGGTGGGTGAGGGCCTGTTCTGGGAGGTCCCTTAAGAAGGGGGTTCACATTCAATCTATACAGAATCTGGTTACTTCCTACATCTTCAGGGATTTGGAATTTTATGTTCAAATAAGTTCTGGGGGTCTACAGTTAGCCACAGACGTGAGTTCTTTTCAATGGAAGAGAAGGGAACTGATCTTTAATATATACTCGGTCAAAAGCACCCATTCTATTCTCCAAATATCAGTCTTCTGAGAGGGAAAACAGTGCCCAAGGGACCAATGAGCAACATGAGCAGGACTGCAGGCACTCCTGGGCCTGGTCCTCTTGCAGTCACATGCAAATTTCCTTGATTCTAGATCTTTCTTGTCTCAAACTCTAAGACCTAATGGTTCCCTGAGCTTCTTGACTCCCATATCTCTGATCTGGAGTAACAAGCCTTCCCACGCCTTAGTCTGAATCTGTGTGGCCTTTTCTAAAGCTTTATGTTCTTCTTAAAGAACTTTGGAAAGGATCTCAGTGAGAGGAATCTAATAGAACGGATGTTTGCTGGTGAAATCCGGTCACTGTATTTCCACCTCCACCCCTTCCTCCATAACACTTCCTTAAGCACGCCTTCGCTAAAAGATGGAGCTCGTCCCACAGGGCTGACATGGAGATAGGAGAGAAGACAAAACTCAACGTGAAGCGACCCAGCTGAAAATGTTGAATCAAACGGGATCTCTTGAGCCCTTAACCCCGTGGGAGGAAAACAGCGAAGTTCAGAGAATGGTAAGTAACGTTACTCAGGCTCCGTGGTGAAGTGTGGCCTCTTCTAGACTCTGATTAAAAGTGAGCAAACTGACTCCCTCGGTATTTTGCTGGGAAAGCCATCACTCAATCATAGCATTCCCAAGGAAGAGGTGAGGAATAGGGATTGAATCCTTGCTATTTTTATTTTTGGAGACACGAATGAGGCAGTCGGTTCTGGAGGAAGTCACGAAAGAAGCTCTGAATCAGATGGTATTTCACCCACCATCGCAGGCCAGATGACTTGTGCTATCATGTACCAAATCAAGGAGTTCTCCAGGCTTGCTAACTGGGACACGAAATGGCCTCACGCAGCTCAAACACAGAAAATCCGAGGACTGGTACAAAGTCCGTGAGAAATATGAGAAAAGGGGAAAAGTGTGTCCATGTCCTGGGAGAAAACCATACAAGCCAAGCTGCAGACACAGGCTGTAGGGCCTCAGCTTTCTCCAAGGCAGGGTGGGAGTGTAGGAGGAGGAACAGATATCCTGGGTCAGCCACCACCCCCAAGGAGCCAAGGCCTTGGTGCCAGCAGGAGAGAGGATGGAGGGACATGCTTTCCTCTCACAGTTAGAATCAGCCCTGGTGGGCAGAATGGAAGGCTCTCTGCCCATGAACCAGAGCAGCCCATGTTGGTCCTCACCCCTGCCTGCCCTGTATCCCCCGAGACTCTCCAATTCCCGACTCCTCACATCCAATCTCAGATTCTCCTCCCATCTCTTCCTCTAACTCAGTCATCTGCCAAGTCATTTCTCGATATTAGCAGATTAGAAACCAGGAGAGTGGATTGGACTTTTCGATTCCCTATGTCCCAAGTAGCCATAAGCTCCTCTGGAGTACTGGCTGTACCTTATACCACTTCATTTCCCTCAGCATCGAGCCCTGTACTTGGAACATGCTATGTGCTTGATGAAGATCTTTGATTTTATCCCTCACGGATGACTAACTCCAGTGCTGAAACCGACCCTTCTCTCCTTTAAGGATTCCCAACGATTATTGTCATGAGCTAGCTGTTAGGGCAGCTTGAAAATTTTATGGCAGATTTTTTTCAGCTTCATTGAGTTTAACTGACAAAATTGTAGGATATTTAAAGTGTATATTGTGATGATTTGATATGCACACACATTGTGAAAGGATTCCCCTCATCTCATTAATTAACACATCCATCACCTCACATATTTATCTTTTTGTTGTTGTTGGGGATATTTAATTTCTACTCTCTTAGCAAATTTCCATTATACAATACAGTGTTATCAACTGTAGGTGCCGTCTTTTACATCAGATCCTCGCACCTTATCCATCCTACAGCTGAAAATTTGTACCCTTTTACCAACCCCTCCCTGTTTCCTCTATCCCCCAGCCCCTGGCAACCACTTTTCCGCTCTGATTCTAAGTTTGACTTTTTTTAGATTCCACATATAAGTGATATTATACAATTCTTGGCTTTCTCTCTGTGGCTTGTTTCACTTAGCATAATGCCCTCAAAGTCCATCCGTGTTTTCACAAATGGCAAGATTTCCCTTCTTCTCATCGCTGAATAAGATTCCATTATATATAAACCACATCTTCTTTATCCATTCATTTGTTGACAGACACTTAGGTTGTTTCCACATCTTGGCTGTTGTGAATAATGCTGCAGTGAACGTGAGAATGCCGATATCTTTTCAATATCCTGTCTTCATTTCCTTTGGATATATACACAGAAGTAGGATTGCCGGATCATATGGTGGTTCTATTTTTAATATTCTGAGGAGCCTCCATACTGTTTTCCAGAGTGGCTGCACTAGTTTACATTCTTATCAACAGTACACAAGGGTTCCCTTTTTCTCCACATCGTTGTATGGCAGATATTTTGGTTGAAGACACCACAGAGAGAACGCTCACTATTTTGAAAGGAGCTTATTCCATTATTGCAAAATTCTTGTTTTAATTCTTAGGTGACCATTAAAACTGAACCCCTGCTACATGAAGTGGTAGCCTTGCCTTGGGTGAAACCCCTCCAGGCACTGAGAACTTATTCCATCCAAAGGCAGTTCACATTTTCTTTTGACTTTTATGCCACTAGAAATTTCTACGTTATCAAGAGCCAAAACGTATTTTTATAGCACACTTCCATTGATATTGCTCCACTCTTTAGGGACATTTCAGACAAGCTGATTCTTCTGCTACATCATAGCCCTTCACATATTTTAATGCGAGATGTGGGAGAGGTCCCTTCTTCCCCTCTTCTCATTTTTCTCAGAAAAGGAGCTTCTGCCCCTCTAATCTTATTGACGAGCCCCTAGCATTTACAGGGTGTCCTTTATTGTGGGCCTGATTACTGGGCATCCAAGGCAGGTATCAGACTGGCAGGCTCCTCTTCCACTGCTCGGGAGCTATGGGACTCTTGCCTGCTCTTGACACATCCTGTTCTCATGCTGAGCGCCCCGTGGTACCTGCCTCGGTGTGGGAAGTAGTTCAGGTAGGGCTTGGGAATGGCCGCTCACCAGCCGTTCTCTACCTGTTCTGTGTAGGGCGGACCTGTGCTCTTCAGCCAGGTGGGTGGTTGGGTGTCTGCACTTGGACTTTGTTTCATAGACCTATCTGCATCCTCCACTCCCTCAATCTCTCTCTCTTCCTTTCTCTGTCTCCTTTACTCTCTCTCACAATCTCCCCTCACTCCCCTGCCTTCCATCGCTCTCTCTCTCCCTCTTCATGCCTGAATGAGCAGCAAGGGGTGCACTGCAGGTCCACAACCCATATCTTCAATTTTGAAATCAAAAAGGCTTTGAACACTGAGTTTGTCATAAGTCCGAAACAAACCCATTTGGTAGTGAAACTTGATATGAACTGACGTGAAGCTACTCAGTAGTCTTTATCCCATTTGGTATGAATATCCATGCATTTTTGCTGGAGAAATATTAATGTATTTGGTTATAGGATGTGTCTTCTAACCCACTGAGGTGTGTGCCCCTTCCTAAAATTCAAAAAAATCCTGAATTCCAACTTTATGCCTTGTTTCAAAAACAGCATTTTTTTTTTTATTTTACCTTTGAATTTTGCATGATACAGACTGCTAATTAAAACATGGTGTGGTAGTTTTCATTTAGCTGGTAACCCTCGTCTTTATTCTTCACCAGCAAGAAACCTGGAGGAAATGGAGACTCAGACCCAAACGCTATCTTGCTTCACTTGCCTTAGAGTTTTCCTTTTGTTCACCATTCTTCACCTTGATTTAAGTTCCTCCCTGCACAGGCCACCGTCCAGCAGCATCCAGAACTTCACTCCACAGCCTAGGTGGCTCCAGCATCACAACTAACAGAGGGCAAAGATCGCCCGTCTCACCTGGATCCCATGAAACTCATGCTAAGTGCCCCCATATAGCCACACCTCCTGCGACCTTACTAGAACAGCTGAAATTTGGATTCGAGCTCAGGGCTCAACACTTATTCCCTTTAAATTCCTTCTTATTGAATTAGTCCTTTCATTCAGATTCAGATATTTCTGGCTCCTGATTTTGTCAAGTTTTTTTAGCGTCCTTCTTGGCTTTATGTCACGTGCAAATCTGACCACTGGCCTTCCATTTCTTCATTTACATCATGGATGCACGTGTTAAACAAAGACGGGACCGACCTCCAAGCAGCACAACATACCTGCAGAAATCTCCATGCATTTGCCTTTATCTGCGAATTAGAGCCTTTGATTTATGATCGTTTAATGAATTAAGAATCCACCTAATTTGACACGAGAAAAGTTTATCAAAGGCTTTGCTACAATCCAGACACACTACTTGCCCCATGTTTGCTGATCTATCAGTCTCCTAACTTCCAGGCCAAGAGCTGTGGCTTCAACCTGATCCCCAGTGAACTAAGCTGGGTTACTTGATCGTGGCTTCCAGTGTGATGCAGTCACGTGATCATGGCTTCCTTTGTGAGGTTGTCAGGAACCCAACCCAAGTTCTTTCACCCTGTAGCATTCACCCTTCTGTCCTAAATGCAATAAATTTAATTCTTACTTTAAGTGTCGTGGGTTTTTTTTAACTGAAAATAGCCAGCAAGTCCTCCTATATCTTTTCCAATTCAAATTCCTTTTGTTGAGAGTTAAAAAAAAAAAAAAGATAGATAAATGAATGGTTAAAAATCTCTGATTCTTAGTCATCTCTAGGACCAGTGACTCTTTTCCACAATGCCAACTTTTCAAATTCTTCACTTTTGTTTGTCTTTTTGAGCCTGATAGGTATTTGTGAGTAATAAATAAATATGTAGGGTTACAGGTAAATTTTAGTTTTTACCTTTTATCCGAATAAGCTTATTTCCTTATAAGGAACATTTATTTTGACTGAAATAAAAAGCATACAGGTCCTAACAACTCTCCTCCCATCAGCCACGCAAGGACAGTAGCGATTGGCTGGTTGGATGTGCAGGGGCCTCCCCTGGCCATAGAGAGGAAGGACCACAGTCCCTTCCTTTGCCCCAGGCCTTGTGAGAATCAGCACTGGCCCCGCTGACGGTGAATTTGGGGTCTGAGGGCAAAGGTCCACCTGGACACAGGCAAGTGTTGTGAGGACTCAGGTCTAAGGAGACGTGGAGGGAGAGCAGACTGGAGTCTCCAGGTGTGGCCCTGTAGCTAAAAAGCCCAGGTGGGTTTCAAGAGGTCGGACAGGATCCTCTGAGCATGATGAGAAACGCAACACCCACCGTGCAGCTGACATGAGTGGACAGTAAGATGAGTTATGTCAGTGCAGGTTCTGAATTCTACCGCCATCTGAGTTACAGACAAACTTAATTTTTCATTCCAAGTTTTCATTGATAAAAACAGATAATAACCTATTACCTGGTCGTCTTGAAATGTCCAAGGAAATCAATATCAGACTTTCAGGTACTCTAAGAAAGAAGGCTGAAATACGATCAGAACTGACCCTCAAAGAGCTAATGTGGAGACATTGCGTGACTGTGAGCTAATTGCCTACAAATAATAAGAACGGATCAGCCGTTCATATTTTAACTTTTTACTGTGTGCCAGGCACTGCTCTAAGTACTTTACGTGAATTAGGACATTTTGTCATCAAAATAACCCTATGAAGCAGGTACCTTTATTATCCCTATTCTACAGCTAGGAAACCAAGGCACAAAGAGGCTGAGACATCACCTCAATGCATATCTAGAGAGTATGAGAGCAGCCCGTGAGCCCTGCTTTCTGGCTCTGCAGTCCATGCTCCCAAGCCCTCCATTACCCAGGAAAGTGGCCGTGCAGAATACCCTAGAGGATTGACAGTGAATCAGGTTCATAAACTTGCATACAAATGGGTACGTTTATATTGACAGTGATTGTCTTCTCTTTTTAATCTGGTTTATCCTCTTCTACTGATCAATTCACAAGTATAAGGATTAAAATAGCAAGGACAGATTGGGGAAACTGACTGAATAGTGACCTGCTGTCCCCGATGGGAGAGGTAAGCTGAAAAGATGCTGAAGAATGTCCCAAACAGCAAGGATGCTGGACAGGGGGTGGTGCTGGCTTGAAAATAATTCCCCCAATAAACAGTCTGATGAGAATCCTTATATCCTCTCCGTGTGCCCCCATCTCCTCATGATCTTAGAAGCACAGAGGAAAAATCATCTTCCGTAGCCAACTCTCTAACTACATCTGCCAGAGAACACTGGTGCCTCACTCTTGCCCAAGACCTCGTATATGGAGGCTCACACATCCTAGACCCATCGAGAGCCCAGGCAAAGGCTCCAACGTTCTCCTGTGATAGAGCAGGAAGATGCAGAGACCTGGGCACCAAATCCTAACATGTGTGAACTGTAAGGCCCTAGTGAATCACAGAATGAAGTCCCCTCTTTGTAAAGAAGACGAAAGTGAAGCCAGATTGGTGACGTCACTTACTTTAGATCACACAGCTCCTTAGTGCCTTATTCCTCCTTGATTCCCTGGAAATTGAGCACAGAAGGTGCTCAGGAAATGTTTAATTAATTATCTGTGTGAGTTTAAAGAGGTCAGTTAACCAATCTGGTCTCAGTTTTATCAACTATAAAATATGGAAAATAATACCTGCTCTATATGCCCACAGAATTATTGTGAGATGAAGACCAAGTAAAATTTACCCTTCCTCCCCACACACACCCACACAATCTTTGCTCCAAAAAGTCACTGGCAGGAGAGGAAAGAGGCCCATTGTCATTCCTCCCCCTTCTCCCTCCTCCGTCTTAAAGATTTGGAAACAAAGCAGCACGGTGACTTAGCCAAGACCAGACGTTGACTTAGGCCTGGGAAGAAATCCAGAGAGGAAAACCAGTTGGATTGTTGGAGTTTTTGTTTTTGATGTCCTTTTTTTTTTTAATCAACTGAATTTTGTTCCTACAATAGGGAGGAAATTAAGTGTAAAACAGTCTTAGTCTATTCAGGCACCTTGGAGATTACTCGGGTCTATCACTTCATTTTAGAGATGAGGAAGTTAAAGTAAAACGAAATTTGCCCCAGGCCAGCTGGTTAGGATCCAGTCTCCTGACTCCTGCTCCTCTCGTTAAACGATCACCTTTCCTCGCAGCTTCCAGAAGGGAGGGTATGGCCCTTGGCAAGCCTCAGAACTGCTCCGAAGCTGTTGGTACCTACATCCATTGTATGTTTAGTCACAACTGGCAAGTGACTCACTTCTGAACCCAGGCCCCCTCCCCATCCTTGATTGCTGGTCCTCATGTTTCTTTAAAGAGGATGTCTCCAACGGGGCCTCCTCATTACAAATCCAGCAGCCTCCTCTCTGTCCTCTGTCCCCTCTGTCCCCCAGGGACTGTGTCCCTGACTTGTAGCAAGTGACTGCTTGGCTAATTCATCCTTACCTAAATGCCTGCGCCTTTTGACATCTGTGATACTCTGCCCTCCCCTTTCTCATGCCTCTCCGATAACGCCCCCTGGAGCTCCTTCTGCCTCTCACCCTGGATGCAGGCAGAGAATTCCACGGTTTCAGCAATAATCCTGAGGAAGAGGATCTCTTTAATTCAATCTCTTCCCTCTCTCCTGAGCTCTAAATAAGTATTTCCACATTAATAACCCTCTACCAACCCCACTCCTTGAACCCAACAGTCTAAATGGACTTTTGGTTTTCCATTCCCAACCCCTTCCTTTCTCGACTTCGCATTTCCACAGGAGCATTGCCTTTTCACAGTACCTGGCCTAGAAACCTTATGCTCGTCTTCACTCCTTCCTCTTTTTTGGCACCAGTTCCCATTAGTTTTGAAGTCCTCCCTGTAGGTCCCACCTTTGTCATGCTTTTCAACGTATCCCATTCTTGCTGCCAAATTCTATTTCTGACATAGTAGCCATAATCTCCCTATATCCAGACATCCTCCCACTCAGTCTATTCTGCACACTGTTCTACAATTGTCTTCCTAAAGCCCAGATATTATCAGGAGCTCTACTTCTCAGTAATCACCAATGTCTCCACAGTGCTCACCAAAGTCCATCCAAATTCCTGAGCATGGTCGTATCAGTCAGGGTTCTCCAGAGAAACAGAACCAATAGGATTTAGAGAGAGAGAGAGATTTATTACAAGGAATTGGCTCAGATGATTACGGAGGTGAGCAAGTCCCAAGATCTGCAGGGTGAGTCGGCAAGACAGAGACCCAGGAGAGCAGATGGCTTAGTTCCAGTCTGAGTCTGAAGGCCTCAGAATCAGGAGAGCAGATGGTGTAGTTCCCATCTGAAGGCCATCAGGCTCAATATCCAGAAAGAGTTGATGTTTCGGTTTGAATCTGAAGGCAGAAAAAAAGCCAATATCCCAGTTCAAAGCCAGTCACAGCAGGAGTTCCCTCTTACTCAAGAGAAGGTCTTCCTTTTGGTTTTAATCAGGTCTTCAACTGATTGGATGAGGCCCACCCACATTAGGAAGGGCAATCCGCTTTACATAGTCTTTCAATTTAAATGTTAATCTTACCCAAAAAACCCTCATAGAAACACCCAGAATAATATTTAACCAAATATCTGGGCACACATGGCCCTGTCAAGTTGACACATAAAATTAACCATCACACTGGCAATACAGACATTTTCTAACATGTCCCCATTAAACTGTGATAGGTTCCTAGAACACTCACTATGTGCCAGGCCCTCTGCGAGGTGCTTTCACATTATTATATGTCTACAAAGTACTGCAATTCCAATGTCATAAATAGAAACGACAATGTGTGTGTGTGTGTGTTCTAACATTTTCAACCTACAGCAAAATGAAACCAGAACTAAGTGGATATCTTAAAGTTCCTTAGTGTTCCAGGAAACACTAGGTGATTAGGAAACATAAACTGATTATGGGAATTATTCATAACTAACATTTTTGTACACCTGCTGTGTACCAGTCAGCGGGTTAACTGTTTACATGCGTTGGCTTACTTAATTGTCACAAGATACCCATGAGTCATTATTATGGCTCATTTA
Source organism: Equus caballus (assembly GCF_041296265.1). Taxonomy (NCBI): domain Eukaryota; kingdom Metazoa; phylum Chordata; class Mammalia; order Perissodactyla; family Equidae; genus Equus; species Equus caballus. Next base: position 32,255,911 of record NC_091710.1, on the reverse strand, counting down.
CAAAAGTCATTTTAAGAAAGACAAAACTGAGGACTAAAGAGGTTAGGTGACGCCTAATGTCAGAGCCTAGGCAGTAGCAAAGCACGACGGGAAGCCAGGTGTGTCTGATTTTTAAGCCCCTGCACTTAACCTTCACAGTCTACTGCCTTATTAGGAACAGCTTGCAAGAGGGTCCGGGAAGTGTCTTACCCCATCTCCTCCCCCCGTACAACTTCATTTTCCTGTTTGCATGACACCAAGGGACTAGAAAATGTGCACCTGAAGTATAAAGCATGGGATTCTTATTTGAAGTTCCAAATTTTGTTTCAATAGTGCTAAAGGAAGCCTCGGTAAGTGTCGCGACAAGACGGTGCCAAGGCTCGGTGTTTCGATGCACTTCACTGGCAGGGATCCACACCTAGTCGGAAGCAACGGTGCTGACCTCCGCTGGAATGTCACATCTCGGATCACAAAGCGCTTTCCCACACTCTCTCCCTGAACCATCACAGTGACCCTGAAAGGTATTACTCTCGTAGTTGTTAAAAATTAATAAACTGAGGTTCAGAGAGTTAGGGACTTGCCCGAGGTCACCCTCCTTGCAAGCGGTCAATTTTTTGACTGCTCCCTGTTGCCTCTTAATAACACCCCTTATTCTTGGAGACAAGTCGTCCTTTGGTAAATCTCGTTGTACAGAGCTTTTCACGGTATTGGTAACAGTTACTGAGCCAGAACCACGTAAAATGGTCACTGCACAGGATCATTAACTGCAGAGGATTCACTGAGTCCAGAGGTCTTCCCAGGATACAGAACCGCTTTGCCGAGGCATTTCTGCATGTAAGGATTTGCTGTAATGTGATTTCACCTGAATGTTTAGCCATTGCTGCAAATTCCACTTCAAAGAAAGGGTGTATCTTAACAAGCTACTGCTGTAGCTGTTTCTCTGCAGCTGGCATTCCAGAGCAAACCAGAGATTAGAGGAGTTCCCCTTTGGATGTGGAGATAGAGAAGGCAGGCTAGGGACCCACCCGTCAGTCTTCCCCCCCTTCCTCAGTGGGTGATGCTGTGGTGAGACAAGCAGCCTCTGTGATTCCTGATCAAACGTATCCACCTGGCTGTCATAACATGGCCGGAGTCACAGCCTGGAAGGACCAGACTTTCCAAGAACCAAAACCACCCTGAGGCTGCAGCAGCCTCATTTGATGGGACAAATCACAGTCCCCATCAGCAGAGCTGGGGAGGGGATGGAGAAAGGCTCACAGAGCCTCTAATCATGCTCTCCATGCCCTTGGGCAAACTTAGAGACACCCCATCTGTCAAAACTGCTCACCCAGAGAAAATAATCAATGACAGGCAGCCATGGTCAGACCATGTGACAGCAAAATGATTCCAGGTGCAAAAGGGCGACAGCTGCACGTGCGGGGTCAGCTCTCCACACTCAGAGGATGAGGCACAGCATGGAGGTGGGAAAGGATTCCCTGCCAACACACACACACACACACACACACACACACACACACACACCCTTCCTATGTCATGGTAACCAAGGCAACCCAACATGAGTCATCAAATCTCAAGGTGGATTAGCAGAGCAGGAGAAAGGCTTTTGTTTGTTTGTTTAAAGCTTTTCCCCTTCTTTCCTCTTAATAGCTCGGTCTGATGTTGATAATATTCAAGGAGATCTCTTACCCTCAGAAATCCTAAAATCAGTGTCTTTAGCTCGTTTAAGCTTAGAAAGCAATCAACACTTTTTTTATATTGAGTCTGGGCGGGGAAGCTAGGGCTTAGCCATAATGCTGTAATTGGCAGATCTGAAATGATTACTAGAACTATTAGGATGGTGACTCAGAAAGCGTATCCTCTCTGCTCTGAGGGTCAGCACGACTCTCCCGGAGGCCCACTCCTGAGGGGCGTCTTGCCTTCTCAGAGAAGCCTGCCTTCTTAACCCCACCCCCGTAGCATCTGAACAAGCAGGCTCTTCCCGGGCACAAAATGGCCCCTCGGGGTGCAGCGTGCCTGCAGACTTTCTATTTTGGGTCCTGAAAGTGCTGCACCGCTCATTGGCTGTGCACGCTGAACAGAGAGGTCTTCCCAGGACCACACACTGGAGGACTTTACCAAGAACAGAAATAAGTCAGTGGAAGAAATGAGATGACAGTTTACGAGGGCGAAGCACAACGCTGGAGAATAAGTACACACCCCCGGCCAGTGCTGAGAGCTCTGCTCTCTGCAGATCCTGCCTGGATCTACTCATAATACCCCGGAGAGGCATCCAGGGACTGATTGGGAGGTGGCCCTTTGCCATGTGGGAAAGAGAGGTACTAGTCACAGGACTTGCCGTGGGTAATAAGCCTGCTCCCCATAGGCACTGCCATGGTTCAGATCACTTCCCAGGGGTTAATTCCCAATGAAAGCAAGTGCTTTGAACCCAACGAAGAAAGAAAGATGGTGTCCTGGGTGCCAGGACACTCAACCTTTGCCCTCCCTTCCTCCTTAGCCCAAAGTTCCCCTGGTGCTTCCTCATGGGTCTGAATTCAGGGCCTGAGCTGGGTTTTGTTAAAGTGGAGGTCGTTGACCTGGTAAAGTTCAGCTGGAGGTCCCTGCTATTTGATGGCAAGACAAGAGAAGCACAAACAGTTCCATTTCAGCTCGCCTCTCCTCACCTACAACGAAAACCGCAGCTGTCAAGGCTTTTCATTTTCAACGGTTGCAAAAAGCATCATAGGGACCAGGAACAGTACTTCCTGAGCAGGGCGATAACTGACATGAAATCTGTAGTCACCCCAGCAGCAAAGCATTATTTCCATAGTGCTGAGGAGAGAGGTAGACTTTATTTTAAAGGACATTTTTGAAATAGTATTCATTTTCATAACCTTTTATCTCTAGCTTCCAAATGTATATTAGGCCAGCAAAGATTCCACTGGGCCTGTGTCGAGCAGAGCTACCTACAAGGGTGATGCGTGAACACCAACATTCATTCACATCCATGATGTCTATGACCCTTGCTTCCAACCACATTCCCAGGCATGTCGGGCCAGGGTGGTGGGCTCTGTAATGTTTCTCATCGGCTTTCCATGCCCCATTCTCACCAGCCCTGCCATCAACATCCTTTAGACCCAATGGCAAAGTAACCGCTCAACCCTTGTACTGTTCTGTGGAGTTCGACCCAAGCCACACTAACAGCCCTGGCTCTACTCTCAGGTAACCCACAGGTGACATTTGGAAGATTCTTTTAAGGGAGTTTTTAGATGAGGAAAGGGAGCCCCTGAGGGGTGATGTGACTTGCCCAAGGTCACCCAGCATTCTAGTTACAGAGACTGGAAGTTGAGCTTCCTGGCTTCAAATTCAGAGTTCTCAGCACCCTAACTCAGTGAGGTGTGAAAGAGAGAAGGGCCCCTCGAATCACTTCCTGATGTAAGCGTTGTCTTCTCTACCCGATTATCTAACAGCAGCAAAGACACATCTAGGGATGGTAATGCAATATTTCAAACCACCAAAACTTTGGTATAAATTAATAGATCTTATCAGTCAACTCTGTGAAAGGAGACCCTTGCATCGTGGGAGAGCCCAGTGTCCAGGGATAGCAGTGGGTCCCATTAGGGGCCAAACAAGACAGGGCAAAGAACCCTGAAGACAAACACCAGTTATGTCATAGCTAGCTCCCCAATTCTGAGTGAAAGGAGTGGTGGAAAACATCCAGAACTCATGGCTAGATTACTTTCATGGATCCAGTCACTCAACAGCAAAGAGATTTAGTGATCCATGTCTGTTTTGCCTCCAGTTGGCCAGTATGACCTTGACTGACCCTCAGATGTGTGAACTGCAGAGCGTCTGGTCTGCTGAAAGGCTCTCGCACACCCCCACCCACTTGAGAAATTAGATAACTTGGCCTTTTGACATTACCTGCTGCTACTCATGGCTCCATTTTGTGTCACTGCTTCCCAGTGTCCTGACGCTTCCCAGTCACAGTTGCTCTCAGGAGCCTCATCTCCTACCTCCTTGAAAAGTTCTCTATGACCACCTCTGAGTCAAAAACAAAAACACTAAATTATACTTATTGTAACATGGTGAAAGTCTCCATCTGAACCCAATCATCTGAAGGCTTGAATAGGTGGATTTTGGTTGTTATCACACTCAATTTTCAGAAGAGCAATCATTCTGTCTTGTGGGATCATTTGAAACTATTTTGCTCTGCAAAAACTCCACAAAGTCAGAAAGCAATGTCAACAATACTTTCTTGTCCCTTCCTACCCACGTCAGAATCATAGCTGAGGTGCTACCAGTATACAGATATAGAACGTCGGTTTTCTAATGCTAAGTTGCCTGGCTACTAAATTTCTGAACTCACTAGCAATGCCCTTGACACTCGTCCAAGTGAAATAATTCCAACTAGGTGGTTCCCTGGTTAGGAAACTTGCTTTTCCTTGTAGCGAGTGTGGCTTCCTTTCCCTGCGTGTCTCCCTAGGCTTCCTGCTCCACATCTCTAAGTGTGATGCTCAGAATCTGTACTTGGGGTATGGCCCCGTGGCACAGTGGTTAAGTTTGGCACATTCCGCTGCAGCGGAAGGCCCAGGTTCACGGGTTCGGTTCCCAGGCACAGACCTACACCACTCATCAGCCGTGGGTGTGGCAGTGACCCACGTACAAAATAGAGGAAGACTGGCACAGATGTTAGCTCAGGGCTAATCTTCCTCAAGCAAAAAAACAAGAGGAAGACTGGCAACAGATGTTAGCTCATCAAAAAAGAAAAGAATCTGTACCTGATGCAGATATTCTTAGCTTTGCCTTTACCCCAGGCCCCAAACCCAGTTGGTTCATCCCACCTTACGTGACTTATCTCAGTTTGGCGGATTCCTGTAACTTCCAACTGTTTTTCTCTTCTATACCTTAAAGTGCCTTTTTTCCCTACTGAAATTGCGTTCAGGCTGCTTCTGGAATTATCTATTTCTTTTTCAATTCTGTCCATCAGCATGCTGCTAAGTGATTCCTCCCCAAACTGCATCTTGGCTGGGGCTTCCTTTTTGAATGTGTCTCTCCAGAAGCCAAGGCGGAGAGTAGGGATGTTTAGGCATTCCTGGGGGATTTGGGGAGCAGAGTGGAGCCTCCAGTCCTGGGCATAGCCTTCAGGAAAAGGTTGAATGAAGCTCAGTTAGTGACAGAAAGAAGGCAGGTTGTGGCTCTGGGTGCTGGGTTGAGAAATAATAATTGTAGTGCCACTTTCCCAGTGTTTACATGCTCATTAATGACCCGGCATTACGGGGTCTCCTCCGTTGCTCAGCTCCTGCTTCTCAAAGTTCTCTAGCAGCCAGGGTTTCTATCTACCTGCAGCCTGCACTCCAGAAAGAATGCCTCCCTCCGTACTGACATCAGACCATGCAAATGTACCTTTATGCATTAGCTATGATTTTTAAGATATCATGAATTCAACTTTTGAGCAAATAAAAGCCAATGGAGATTGCAATAAAGTGGGCAGGCGTCAAAGTCAGGCTAAACTAGGTTCAAATTCTGCCTCAGACACTTAGCAAATATATGTGTGGCTTTGGACAAATTATTTTAATGCTCTAAAATCTCAATTTTCTCATCAATAAAATGTGAATAAAAATAACAAGTGATTTATGGATTTGTGTGAATTACTGAGAAGTTAACAACAACCACATAAGAGTTAACACTTGAAAAAACACATTTTGTGTCAGGCTCTACTTTTAGGCACTTATTTTGTCATTCTACTAACCCTAAGAGGTTATTATTAATTATTGTTAATATTGATGTTATTATTATCTTTATTTTACAGTTGAGGAAACTGAGATACCAAGAAATTAACTAGCTTGGCCAATGTCTAGCAACACCCTTAGACCCTGGCCAACTGCAGTCAGGGGAGACCTGCTCTGCTCCAGGCCTTAGGCCCTCCTATGAGAGGCAGTGGGACCAGCAGGGGCCTTAGTCTTCATTTCTCTCCAACCCTTTATTTAACACACTCACTGGGGGAGACCAGATGCGCAAGGAGCTCATAAACCTGTGCCTTTGGTGTTGTCCCAGGGCCCCAGGCCAGGCGCAGATTCAAGAGGGTGTCCCAACAAGCAGATCATGCCTGCTGGCCAGCAAGGTGTCTCTTTCACAGACACTAGAATAATGTTGACACCATGATTCTAGGTGAATCAAATTCTTGTATAGGAAGGAGGTCCTACAAAAATATTTGCCAAGAGCCACAACACCCTAGGGCAGCCCTGCAAGGTCCCATTGCTAAGAAGCAGGGCGTCTTAGATTGAAGCCGTCTGCCTCTAGTTCTTGACTCTCTATATGGAGGACTGGCTCACAGCAAACGCACAATGCAGTGGAGTTATTATTAGGTTTTAAATGCCTTGAGGAGTTTGAGCTAAAAGAAATCTCGTGCTAAAGCAAATCTGTAAAATAAATGTGATTTTTGCCTCTGTTCTTAAGTCTTAATTCAGGCTTTGTAAAAGGAAACCTGCTTATAAATAATTAGGGATGAGAGCTGATGATCAAGGCTGGGTTTTTGTGTCCCAGGCTGTGTTGGGCTTTTCAGTGAGAGGAGAAAGGCAGGTGTTATATGATAAAAAAGTTGTCTGGTATTTGCCTGGGTTTAGGAAGAACCTTTGGAACTAAACCCTAAACTTCCTGAGTGATAGGAGTGTCTTTGTTATCCATAGTGGGCCCCAGGGACCTGAGTTTATGGTAATAAGATGGCCCATGGTGAGCCCCTAGATAGTTTTGGGATATGGGCTGGCTAAGCCGGAAAAACCACCCTTGTGATTAGAGGGTTGGGGGTGGGGGAGGATGGACTTGGAGATTGAGTTCAATCACATGGCCAATGATTCAATCAATCATACCTACATAATGAAACCCCCGTAAAAACTCTGGGCACCAAGGCTCAGTTGAGCTTTCCTTGTTAATAATCATGCATTGACACGTCAGGAGGGTGATGCATCCTGAGGACCCAGAAGCTTCATATTTGGGACTCTTCCAGACTTCATCCTATGTATCTCTTTATTTGGTCTTAATTTGTATTCTTTATAATAAAACTATAATCAAAGTATAGTACTTTTTTGAGTTCTGTGAGTTGTTCTCGTGAATTATTGAACCTGAGGGGGTAGCGAGAAGCCCCGAGATTTGTAGACAGTTGGTCAGAAGTATAGATGACCTTGGACCCTAGTGAGAGATGTAACCCCAATGTGTGAATTCTCTACTATCTCCAGTAGTTAGCATCAGAATTGCGTTGTAGCAGGAAAAAGGAATGCCCAGCCCCATGAAGTTATGCCGGGGCAGAGAAGGAGTGAAAAGGGCAATGGGACAGCTTGACCTCATGTTTTGTTTTTTAGGATCCTTTCCTCATATCTAGACCTTACCAAGCATTATCTTTTATCCTCCACTCAAAAGCACTCCACTGCCACAGCTTAGAGGCCGTGTCTGAAACACAGCAACATTCTCTCAAAAACCTCCAAGCTTTTTCTTATTCATAAGCCTCGGTTATTATCTGCTGACAAATGGGGAAAAAATATTAAGCAGGTTAAATTAATCACCATGATACAGCCCATACCTGCATTTATACTTTCTTCCAAGGACCTAAAATAATTGACACAGGTGTCCTCAAGTTATTTAAAACAGGATGAAGTCTTTTTCCTGAGCTTGGATTAGGTATGATTCTGTCTAGTGGACTTTCACGGTCTTTAGAGGATCATGATAAAGCAAAAAGAGCATCAAATTAGATACAAACACCTTGAGTCACGGTCATCTCAGGAACTATGTGCCCCCTGGATGGTGAGGCAGGCCAGCAGGGCCAGGGACTTGTCAAGCCCCATTCTAGTCATCCAGAGCCTAAAACAGGACTTCAAGCCCAATGGGGAAATGAATGGAATGTAAAACTGGAATTGGAGGAGAAACTCAATCAAACAGACTGGAGGAGCACTCAGATGTAACGGGCACATCATTGTCAAGGCTCACCCTAGATGCCCGGGAGGGCAAATGATGCCAAATCCTACTGCTCTTGTCTTCTCACATACATCCCAGAAAATCTATCTGGCATAGGCTGTGAAGGGAGGAGATGTGAGGGGCTTCAGCACACCCAGCTGAAAAAGCTTGTGGCAGACAAGGTCTGAAAAGAGGGTCCTTATGTTTGAATCTCTCTCTCACAAGTCACTTCTGTCACTCACTGCACCCTGTGAAGTGTTAGCATCCTGACCTCCAAACTTACCTGTTTTAATCAACCGACGGCATTTCAATGAACCTGCAATGTAGGAGAACACACAGGGTTGTATCTAAGGAGCCAAGCCAGCATGATGCCTCCTGGCTCTGGGTTGACGAGGAGAAAAGTAATAAAGAGGGGGAAACCTAGTGTCTCTTTCACCTCCTTCCCTCAACAACCTCCTGTCTTGTCTGCTTACTATTATAGCTCTTTTTAAAGACTATTCTTTTCTCCACATTGTTTTCCATAAACAGAACACTTCAGAGAGCTGCAGCCTTTGAATGTTCCTTCAAAGCCCACTATGTATCTGTATTTCCCAATATTCATGATGCCAGTAAATATTAACTCAGCTGAGGCATGTTTTGATTAGTCCTATAAATCAAGATTTACAATGAGCAAATCTCATTAAAATGTTACCACAGCACCAAATTTAAGCCAAATGGACACAACCCCAATGCCCCTGTCCTACAAATCTAAGTCTTCTGTGGAAGCCAGCGTCTATTTCAGCAGAAATTATAGAAGAAGAAGAGATGGATGAGGACAGTTGGAAGGCACATCAGAGCCATCTCTAAGTGTCCATGATTGCCACCGGCTATATTGATTGGATAATGACAAGGAGATCTGGTTTGAGTCCAAAAGAGAAGCCACTCAGAGGAGGCAGAAAGCAAAAGGAGTGCTTAATTTTTATGAACCTGTTGGCTGGTGCTTGATATTAATATTGCGTGTTGTCAACCTTGTCTTCTTTTTTATTTTAAACTCCAAATGAAGAGCTATGACTGGCTCTTGACTATAATCCCAGTAAAAGAATGCAGCATTTCCATTCTGCCCACTCCTTCATCCCAGTCAAGTTAATGACAGCACAGGGTCTTCTGATCTTGTCAGGCTGTTACAAGTTGAAGTTTGGAAACATGTAATAATTTCAAGGATTAAAACAAATCATCCCACTGCTAATTATCAGCTTTCTTAGGCAACAGCATGTGGGGTCTAACTTAGGGGCCGTGAACAAATCTGGACAATGGCCTTGCACAAAGCAATCTTGTCCTTTCTCCCTCTATCTTTCCTCACCACCTCCGGTTTCTCAGTTGAGCTTACCATTTGGTTGCTAGGTCAGCAGAAGGTGAATGGTTTCCTGCGTGGGTGAGACAGAGTGGTTGCAAAATGTGTATCGTGCCTCAATTCAGCAAATGGTGCCCCAGCTGTCAGGGATGTACAGGATATTGGAGGCTAGGGTTCAGGAAGGAGCATGAGGTGAATTGCATTGTCAAGCACAGTATTAAATGGCTGGTCAGCAACTCCTTCCCCCTCCTATTATTCTCTCAAAGTGAATCTATTCCATTGGCAGGCACTAGACTGAGGATTTCCTAATAGAATCACAGAGTATTAAGTCGGAGGGAGCCATTTGGACCAGCCCCTACTCTTTAGAGATCCAGGATTTGATGACCAGAGCATGCAGGGCAGTGTGGGCATTTTTCTTTGGCGGGAGGCGGTGGGGGACAGCATGAAGAGGATCCTAATCTGGCCAACAAAATAGTGCTGACATTTTCCAAGAAAATGGCTAACTGAATCGTGAATGCTAAATAAGAACAGTTCTTACGGTGCTTGAGGGCAAAACATTCAAACCTGACAGTCCTAACATTTAGAGAAATGCATGGTATTGAAATAACTTGAATTAGTTCCCTAACAATGCCGATGCCCTTACTCCAGTCATAAAGCAATGTTTCAGGGCTGGGGACCATATTGATGGCTCCCCCTCGACCTGGAATCTTGTAGCCTTGGTTCATCTTGAGCCATGTGTAATCACAATTCATTTGATAAAAACATATTAACTATATACTATGTGACAGAATCTAGGGGGAAAAGTGTGAGTGAAGCATTTTATCTACCTTCAGAACCTTCCAGATATGCAAACACATTTTTTTTCCAATGTAAGGAACCCAAACAAATTTGTTATGATAAGGCAGTTTCATCTACAAGGTGGCTTCCACACATAGACCACTTTCTCCTTCCATGCTTGGCAAAAGCCAATAGCCATCAAAGTCACATAAAATTATTATAAATGGTAGGCATTTATTTTCCGACATTAAACGATGGGAAGTAGTAATAAGTATCAGTCGTGTAGCATTTTATGTGTGCAAAGTGCCTTATCGTCATATTTTATGACTTGTTCTACATAATAGCTGTGTGTGAGATGGGCTGGAACAGGCTCTCTTTTAGAGTTAGGAAACAGCAGAGATCACCAGATACATCAATGCCCTCTTTGAATGCTATTCACCTTGGAGTTTGAAAAAAGGTCATCACATTTTTTAATTTCTTGTAATTTGCATTCTGTATGTTTAGATTTGGTTCACCCAGTCTTTTTATAATGGTTCAGATTCAAAACTCAGATTCTGAACTGCTCAGGCCACACCTGTATGTGGCTGCCAAGATGAGCCATGGCAGGCTTGACCTGACTCTCTCAGCCTTCATTATGATCAATAGCTCTTACCACAATTCCACTGGAACTCCATTTCATTCTTCCCATTGCTTACCCTCTAAGGTCAGGGAAATGATCCCTCCTGCCTCCATCCCCCTTTCCTTCCAAGTAAGTGATCTTCAGGGTTCTTATTTGCCTCTCACCACCCAGCCTTTTGGTCCAGGTTCCTTGGGCATTGTAGACACAATGGAGCCACTATGGATGAGCTCCAGCAGAGAGTGATCAATTTTACTCCCAACCCCTACTTTCCTCTGATAATCTATGACTGGAGTGGAACCTTTGGGAGGCGGGAGTAAAAGTCTTGTCAACTCTCACTAACTTTTTTGTTTCCTCCTTCCACTTCTTCAGCAAGTCTTCCTGAGCACTGTGATCACCCGGGGGTGATCTGGTGATCAAGGGGGACTGGCCCTGCCTATGAGCAGCACATAGTCTAGCGGGAAATCCAGAAAGGTCAACGGGCAATTACCAGTCAAGGCTGTTGGGGCCGTGAGATTGCTGGGCACTATGGAGCAGAAGGGATGGCCACTTGCCTCAGGTCTGGGCAGTCAAGGAGGGCTTCCCCAAGGAAGCAGCCCCAGGGCTCTGGGCTTTGGAGTTAGATTGTAAAAGGTTGTGTGTCTTTTGCTTGGCTTTGAGTCTAAGGAGTCAAGAAAGGTCAAGGATGTGGCCCAGGGGAAAAAGAATGGAGAGCGTCATTACGCTCTAGGCATCAAGAAAGGAAGAGGGATTAGGCTTCCTTTGGGTTTGCCGTGACTCAGGCTTAAGTCACGTCCAGGGATAAGAGGTACCTTTTGTTCACTCCCTGCAGGATGTCTCTTGACAGGTGATGAGCAGTTGGGCAAGGTTCAGACCTAACAAATATACTTTCACCCACAAAGCCTAAACGGACAGGATGAGCTCCTTTTCAAACTACTGCTGACAAACTCCAACAGCTAGTCCCAGTGCTGAAAAGGCAACCGGCCCAAGAAAGGGAATCGGGAAACAGCTCTGTTTAATTACATGTGTGGCCTTAGCCAGTCATTTGACCACTCCGGGACTCACTGCATCATTTAACTTATAGAGTAAATAGTACCTGCCCTACTCACTCAACAAGTGGGTTGGGAGGATAAAATCGTATAATAAATACAAAAAGTTTAAGATATACAAAAGTAAAGCCCATGACTGTGTCTAAGATTGTTTCAACGTGTTCACTTGCTTCTGCTTCTAGGTTAGTGTTCTCTTCATCCACCACTGTCTCAGTTGCCCCCTCATTGAGCCCACCCACTGTCAAATGTTGCCCCTCCACTCACGGTCTTATATCTCTTAATCAACAGCTGCTGATCATGTGGCCATGGCTGAGCCCTTGCAAGCATTTGCCCATTGTCATCACTAACTCCATCGAGTATTCAAATGGCCCCTTCACTTTAAGGCCCATAAACCCATATTCAAGTCTATTCTGAGCCCAAGGCCATGGAGTATGCCCTCCCACAGTGGCCTGTAGAGGAAAGCCTTAGTCACTGGACACCCACAGTGCTCAGTTATCCCACTGTGCGCAGCAGGATTCTTCTGGCTGGAGCGTATCTGTCTTTATTCCTGAAGATGATCTCCTGGTGCCCGTCCTCACGTAACTGGGGCTGTTTCAGCTGTAGTGAGGGAATTGCTACCCCATTTCTTCCCACTCTCACCTGTCCTTGGGCAGGGATATGCATGAAGTCTAAACCAACTGCCCTATTAACAAGACAATATCACCTTGACTGTTCTCTGGCCGGCTGAGCCAACTGCCTAGCACAGACCAAGTGCTAGGTAAATGCTTGTCAAATGAATGACTAGACCTTGTTATGGGCTGAATTTTGTCCCCCCAAAATTTATGCTTCCAGTCCCAACCTCCAGTACCTCAGAATGTAATCCTATTTGGAGATAAGCTCTTTAAAGAGTAACGAAGTTAAAATGAGATCTTTAGGGTGAGCCCTAGTCCATTATGACTGGCCTCCTTATAAGAAGAGCAGGTTTGGACACAGGACGTGTGTGCCTGCACAAAAGGAGGACCATGTGAGGACATGGGGAGAAGGCAGCTATCTGCAAGCCAGGGAGAGAGGCCTCAGAAGACACCAAACCTGCCAAAACCAAGATCTCAGACTTCCAGCCCCCGGAGCTGTGAGAAAATACATTTCTGTTGTTGAGGGCACCCAGTCTGTGGTATTTTGTTATGGCAGCGCTGGCAGATAATACAGATCTATTTAAAAACGTGTAAAAATAGTAATCAAACCACAGACCAGCAGGCTGTTGTGATGTGGAACTCAGCCTCCCCAGTAAGTAAATGATTTGCTCGAAATGGGGAAAGTGTTTCTGGATCCATCTTGTTCCTTGGACACCCTCATGGGCCCATCAGAAGCGCTTAGAAAAAATGACCAAAAGGGTAGAAAACAGAGACTTTCCTAACAGTAAGGCAGGAGCTTATTTCTCTCTGGACATTTACGAAGTGTCTCTGTGTTAGATTAGGAGCAGATATTATTTTTCCATTTTGCGGAAAGGTGGCTTAGATTATACAATGAATCTGTAGTCAATTTAGAATGGCATCACAGCTGCATATTTTCCAACCACAGCGTGCCCCAGCTGATCTTGGCTCCCTCTCTTTTTTCATCTTTGCTTGCTTTCCGGCAAACCTTAATGTATGTATACATATGCATACATAAATATACAGATATTTCAAAAGTGGGGGAGAATTTGAGGGAAAAGCCAATATTTAGCAATAGAAAAAAATGATGAAAGCATCCTTGCCTATGTAGCCTTGGCAGCTGAGACAAAAAGTGAGAGCTCAACTGATTAATTAGACCATGCCTGAATTCTACCGGCTCTGAAGCTGAATTAAAGAGAAGTGAAACTATAATGAGCATCAGACACACTATCCCCAGGGGCACAGATGACAGAACGAAGTATGCGTGTGGGGAGATGATCAGAGATGGCACTTGGACCCCCGAGGGGTCAAGGGCTCTGCTCGCTACAGAGACATAGGCTCTGCAGGCTGCCTTCCCTCCCACACAGGAAGCCCTGTGCCTGTGTTTGTTGTCTGTCCCCCTCCTGGTCTCTCTTTTAGAGGGAGGACACCAACCTGCTCCTTCCAGTGCCTGCCCAATGCCGCCCTGACCAGTGGCCTCCATCACCAGGCTCCTCCTTGTTCTCTTGTCAGTCCTCCATTCATCCTTACTGAGGGCCCACTTTGTGCAAGGCTGTAAAGAGCTCAAGTCTCATCCTCCAAGGTTGGTGGTGAGGGAGAATTTCCAAGTGAGTAGAGAAGACTGGAGCCATAGCCCCTGCCCTCACCCCTGGAGATTCAGCTTGCCCAGTGGCTCCTCTCCCAGATTACCACTGTGGCTCCCAACCCTGGGCTCCCTTCTGTTGTCCCTGCTTCTATGCTTACCTGCACTCCAGTCTTCACACAGCTCCGAGAGTCACCCTAAGTCAGATCCTAGACTCCGCTATCCAAAATCTTTCTGAGCTTTCCTAAATCCCTCAGCAGGTCACAAGACCCCGCCCAGTCTGCCTTCCCTGTTTTCTCTTTGGTTTCATCCCCTGCACCTCTCTCCCTTCTCTCTCTGGTTCCAGCATACCAGTAGCTGTCTGTTCTTGAGTTCTCCGGGCAAGCTCCTGTCTCAAACCCTTTGCACCTGCTGTTCCCTCTGCCTGCCACACCTCTTGCCAAGTGGCCATGTGCCTCACTCCCTCACCTTCCTCAGGGCTTTGCTCAAATTCACGCTCTCAGTGAGGACTTTCCTGGCCCCCAGTATTTTAAACTTCACGCCTCATCACTGGCACCCCAATCCTCTTTTGTACTTAATTTTTTTCCATTATGCTCTTTCCCAGCTGACGTATTTATTTTTTGCCTCCTCTGACAAGAAGGTAAACTCAAAGACGGCAGGAGATTTTTCTGCTCTGTTGCAGGGGGACCAGCACCTAGAACAGAGTCTGCCATTTATTGAATGAATGAATGTACTCAAAGTCCAGCTCATTAATTGGAAAATTAATCCATGATGGTAGAGCAGTTATGGGATGGATTCAGCTGTCCTTTCTAAGGGACTCATTTGTATTTTAAATACTATAAAGTGACCATGACTTTGTTCCCTCTCACTACCGTGGATGGACATTCCTGCAGTATCTGTTGTGGGCCCACTCTGATTGCCTCAGGGTTCTATCTCAGGTCTCAAGAGGAGTGCTTTCCGGTGGCAGCTGCGGACACGTGGAACACGGCATGGCGCTCGGCAGGCTCTGCGAGTCGAGGAGCATGAAATGTAAAACTCCTCTCCTTACAGAGTGGTAGCTCCTGCTGGCCTCTCTCACCCACAATTACCAGTCTATTTTAACACAGAGCTATTACTATCTTTGTAGAAGAGGGTTGTTTAAATTGCATTTTGTTTTTATTATTTTTGCCAATGGAAATAATATCTTGGCATCTTTGAATTTACACTTTTTCAGGCTACCAAACAGAATATGCAGTAGAATCCAGTTTTTATAGTGTTCGTGTGTATGTGTATATATACTTACATATATATACTTGTATGTTTACATATTTTTATATTTTATGTTTATGTGTATATGTTTATATATACATATAGAGAGAGAATGAAAGAGTATACCAATATGCTAATGTTTGAGGGTGGTGAAAATAATGTGATTTTTATTTAACCGTATTTTTCACAAATGAGCATATATTATGCATATAAGAAAAACACCAACAAATTTTACTTGTTAAAGAAAAAGTACTTATATTACTTGGGCACATGCTTGCTGCTAAAGGTCAGTTTTCAGGTACAGGAAAACACCAAAACCCCCTTGAGGTGTGATCATTCCTTCTACTCTGTGATGTTAGCTTACACGTCTGACTTAATAACTACAGGCGAAGTGAAATCGTAGTACTGGGTTCTCATGTCTCCATTTACCCCGAATATAAGCCAAGCCTGAGGCTAACACGGGCCTGATTGACTAGCGATGCCAGTGTGCTCCATCACTTCCTCGAGAAATTGTTTGTGGCATCAAAGCTGGCTGTGGAGTCTTGAAACTCTTGTTGAACTGGATCCTCTGCCTTGACACAGCCGCGTTTCCCTTCATTGCTTCCTCTCCTCTCTCCTCTGGAGGGGATGTCTGTGTTTGCCATCTGCCTCTCTTCCTGGCTCCTCCTTTGCCTCTCAACACTGGGGCAGCATGCTCTGTGCTGCTCTGTAAGCGACATCCTTCCTCCCCAAACCAGCGATCAAATTCTTGAGATCCAGAGAGCAGCAGTCTCCTTTCTCCACCCCACACTCCTTCAGTGCTTTGCCTTCTGTCTAAAAGCTCTTTGTCTTTCTTGCTCTTGCTCTCTGTGTTTATGCACTGGCTTCGATGTTTATTTAGGGAGTTGCTTATGGACACACAGTGTGCAGGAACCAGCACTCCAACTGGTGCCCTGACCTGGCCCTTCCTATGACTGGTAAGACAGGTTCTTCCCTTTGGAGGTTGCTCCCAATCCTTCTGGAACACATCTTTCAACATGCAAGCCTTCTGCTAGATGTAATTTATAGAACATAAAACAAACTCTCTTCCTTGGTGTTCAGGAACCATGATTATCTGGTCCCCACCTGTCTTTCCAAACTAATCTACCATGAATGCTCTCTCTGAGTCCTTTCCAGGAGCAAAACCCTTCTCATTGTTGTGTTCAGGCTCCAACTGGTGTATTTGTATCTATTCTTTTGTCCAACCCAAGAATCGCCTCCATAATCTATCAATTTGAATCCCATCCATGCTTCCTGTCCTCGCTCAGATATTATTTATCCTGTGATTCCCTGTGACCATCCCAGCTCTCAGTGACCTTTCCCACTCATGTTGAAATTCTCACATAATTTGAATATATGCATAAACAAAAAATCATGATCTCACACTGCCGAGTAAAAAGAGATGAACCCACATGTCTGAGAGTCTGCTTTCTATACTCTAATGAAAATGACAAAAGGCATATCAAAGGAGGAAGAAATTTCCATTGGGACTGTAACTTGGAGATAGACTCTATTTACATGCCAGAAACTATATATGATTACTATGTTATTGACACATACACCACATGTTGTGTAGGTGCAGAGCATGACTGAAGAAAGATGGCCTCACACCTCCCCCTCACAAGTCAGAGAGGAACTTTGGAGGAGTAAGTGGAGGAGATCTCAGCAGAAACTCTTACTAGAAAGAGTAAAACTGGTAATGGTATAAATTTATATCAACCATCTCTCGTAAGTAAGAAATGAGAGGAGTGTTCTGAGAGTACCCAGATGGAGAGAATTTACTCACCTTCTTCACGGGGAAAAAACAAAAACCAACATTTAGTCAAGGAAAGGATTCGGCAACAAAGAAGAAGTAGAATATAACCTTCAAAAGAGACATCAACATTATAACCTTCGGAAAAAACAGAATTAAATTTTAGAAAGAATCTGCTAGCATGCACACAGCCACACCGATTTCTTCAGACAATTTGTGCAGTTATATAGAAAAGAACCTCCTATTTTTCCTGGGCATAAGTGTCAGGCCTTGGGCTTTTCTCCCTGTGGAGTTTTGGAAAGAACACAGGAGTTATCTGTTCCACACGTAACTTCAACTATCCCATTTGCAGCCCCAGTTCTCACTCCGCCCTCTGACACATTTGCCCTCTCCTGGTCCAGGGGTTCTCTGAGCCTCATCAGCTCCATCCTTGACACACAGTGCAGGCTGCACTTCCTTCTGCTTCCCATCCTCCAAGAATCTGGTGCAGTTTCATGTCCTTGGATTCCCTTTTCCATTATCTGAATTGCTGTAGGCTCTCACCTTTCTGTTGCTTTACCATCACTTACTGGGATATCATAAGACAAAATACGTAAACGTGTGTGTTAAGTCTGTCACTTTCATCTGAAAGGCTCTTAAACTGTTACTCAATTCTTCCCGAGTTATTTTATAGATTTAATGAAATTTCAATCAAATTACAAATGAAATATTTTAACAAAATAATTTAAAGTTTATTTGGAAGACTATATGGTAGACCAAACAATAAAATTCTAAAACACAAGAATTATGGGAGAATGGGCTGGCTCATAAGGCCAGATATTAGGATATTTGGGTACAAAAAATAAAACAGAATGATTTTAGTGGACTGACAGATCAGCGGAGCAGAAAAGAAAAAAACACAGACCTGCATACATGCACAAATTTAATATGTGATTAAGATAGTACTTCAATCTGGCTGGGGGAAAAATTAAGGATGATGATGGCAAACTGGGTGAATCATCTGGAATGACGATAAAACCAAACTTTGTATGTTTGTATGATACATTAGGATACATTCCAAATAAACCAGAGTTAAATGTTTGTGAGAAAGAAAAACAGTAACAGAACAAGATAAAAATATAAATTAAAATGTAGCCAGTTTGGGGGTGGCAAAGACATTAATAACACAAAAGAGAAGAAGGAATCCCAGAGGAAAAGACTAGATAGCACTGATTACATAAAAATGGAAAATTTCTGTACCCTTAAAAATCAACTTTTAAAAGACATAGATAAATCAGGTAAAATATTAGCAATATATGACACACAAAGGGATAATAGTATTTACAGACCTTTTAAAATCAATCAGAAAACTACGAACACCCCGCAAGAATAGGGGCTAAAAACACAAAACACAATTCACAGAAAAGAAAAAAAAAATGACCAATAAAAAAGAAACCACGTTCAACTTCTCTAGTAAGCAAAGAAACAAAAATTAAAGCAAGATATCATTTCTAACCACAAAATTGGCAAGCATTTAAAAAGTTATAACATCCAGATTGGTTATAGATGAAGTGAATAGGTACCCCCATTCATTGTTGGCGTGTGTGTAAATTCTTATAGTTTTTTTGGGTTTTTTTTGAGAAAGATTAGCCCTGAGTGAACATCCGCCACGAATCCTCCTCTTTCTGCTGAGGAAGATTGGCCCTGAGATAACATCTGTGCCCATCTGTTTCTACTTCATATGCAGGACACCTGCCAAGCATGGCTTAATAAGTGTTGCATAGGTCCATGCCCGGGATCCGAACCAGTGAACCCCGGGCCACCGAAGCGGAACATTCAAACTTAACCGCTGTGCCACCAGGCAGCCCCCCTATGACTTTTCTGATGAGAAGAAACCATACTGGCAGAAACCCTGCATGTGTGTTTTTTTCAATCTTTTAATATATTCATATTTTTCAGTCCATTAAATTCACATCTAGGAAATTCTCCTAGGCAACTATTTTTAGATAGTCACAAAAATGTATGCAAAAATATGCACTGCAATATTATTTGTAATAGGCTATGGCTTTAATCAACATAATGCCCAAAAAGGATTTGTTAAATTAATTATCATGCACCCAAATGATGGAATATCTCATATCCATAAGATAGTTTTAAATAATACTTAATGACTATGAAAAATATTATCACTATAGTAGGTGAAAGGCACATTTTAAATGTGCATGTGAGCCCAACTTTGTGAAAAGAAATTCAAACACATACACATTTTTAAAAACTATACCAAATGTTAATGGTGATTATCTCTGGGTGGTGGCATATGGGTGATTTAAATTTTCTTCCTTATATTTTTATATGCCTTCCAAATTTCCTACAATAAACATATGTCATCTTTATAAACAGAAAACATTTTTTTTTAATATAATGATTTTCTTAACCAGATTTTAAGTTCCTCAAGGGCATTTTTTTATTGAACACATCATCCCACAGCACTGCAACTCCTGCAGGGTTGAGGCCCAGGATGTGACTTTAAATGTAGTGGACAATAAAGAAATTTTTATCTGATTTACAACCTTCCTTATTGGGGTTTTTATTTTTCCATTTCAAAAGAATATGAAGCATATTTTTAAAATATTGGATCATCATCCAAAATCTGTTTTTCATTTGGGCATGTGGTAAATACCGCTGCCTGCTCTGTCAGTAGCGGAAAGCAAATCCATTGCCTGAAAGGGTTAATTTCGGGCAGTCTGGCCACCTGTTCAGCATCTGCCTCATGGCATTCATTTCAAAGGCCTCCAAGGCTCACCAACTCAGGAAAGGGATTTTTGCTTTGCGGTGGATATATACACAAAGCAAGAGCCAACGCAGATAAGAAATTCCCCATCCAGAAATAAACATTTCTTAAGCAACCCAGACAATGAAATGGATGATAGCCTTTTCTCCCAGAACTTTTTCTAATTATGTTTTTATTGACTTTTCAGAGGAAATGAAAAAGGCTAACATATAATTGACTAACAGAAATAGAAGTAATAAACCAAGCCAGAAAAAATCTTGAGGAAATGTGTATATAAGGTAAAATAACTCTACTATGAAAATTTATTATATTATGTTGAAGTTGTATAATTACCTATATATGCTGTTTTGGCTGTGGAAAGAGCTGGGTGTGTCGCTGTGATATGGAGTTATGAGGGTGGCTCAGGTCTCTTTCCAAATCTGTAAATCCTCTGGGTATTTTAAATTCTAAATTTTGAAAGCAGTTATCGGTACCAAATTCTGAATTCTACATGAAAGAATTGTGGAGGAGGGTGGTGTGTGTGTGTATATGTGTGTCTATGTGGATCTTAAGGCATTTAGCAGCTTGTCTCTTGATAACCTTATAGCCAAGAAGATTAATTATTTGGTGAACACACATACATGTATACATACGTACATAAATAAATATTCTCCAAATGGTCAATAGACGGAGGCCAGTCCGGAGTGAAGTGGTGAGTCATGTACCGTTGTATTTTCAACCTAATTATTAATATAGCTGGAATCAGAGATTCTAAGTGGCTAATCAGAATTATGAGCAGAGCTCAGGGAGAAATGTGGTAGGACTTCAACTTGCCCGTGCCCTGCAACCTCTTCTGTAGGTCCTGCTCCTCTCCCCCCATACACCTATACTTCGAGTAATAGACAGTGTTCTTGATGGGAGAGAATCGTATCTTCAGATGTCAGAGTAGGACAGACTTTAAGACCTGCTGACACTGACAAAAATCGAAAAGGCAAGCTCATCCAATCTGTGAGTAAATTGCAGCTAATATTTTGATGACAGAATCATGCTGTAAACTGATTTTGACAGGTTGAAATGAAGAGATGAATGTAACAAGAAGATATTTAATAGGGATAACTATTAGGCCCTGACCTTGGGCCAAAGATCAATGCACAAACACAGGGGGAGGTGGAAATAGCTACGTAGTGGTTCTTGCGAACAGACCTGAGAGGGCTCAGGTACCGCTGTGGGTGCCAACCTGAAATTGGGTCCTGAGCTTTATACATGGACTTAAAGAACTTAGAATGAAGAAGTTGGCCTACTCTCTTTCACCCTGGTCAGAGCACACCCAGAGGGCTGTGTCTGGTTCTCTGAGTGCTGTCTTTTAAGGGGATGTAGACCAATAGGACTGGGTTCAGAAGAGAGCGAGTGAATGCTGACGGGTCTTAAGCCATAACATAGGAGGAAAGGAGTGTTATTCCTAAAGAAAGAGTGATTTGAGTGTGAGTGGAGGGCATGGGGTTGTCTTCAAAGTTTAGAAGAACACAGAAAAACACCTGTCCAGATTGGTTTTACCATCCTCTGTTCTTTAGTATCACTGTGCCCATATTTCTAACATGGTAGAAATTTATCTCCATGTTAATTTCCTCCCATAAGTCTATAAGCTCTGTGAGGACAGAGACTGTGTCTTACTTTCTTTGTCTCCGAAGCATATAGTAGATTCTCAATAAATGTTTTTTGATAAGAAGGAAGAGGAATTAGACTTATGTCTGGTTCCTAGGGGTAGGTAGCACTATGACCAATAGTTGGAAGCTGTAGCAAGACAGATTACAGCTCAATGTGAGGAACTGTTAAGCAATAGATTTGAACAAGGTAAAATAGCCAACCTCAAGAAGGAATGCCTTCAGCCACAGACTGAAGGACCACTTGGCAAGCTAAAAGGAGTTCAACATTCAAATGGGTAGTTGGAGTAAATGATCTTTAAGGTGGCATCTTCCAAGCCTGTAATTTGTGAGTCCACCCAAGGGTGCATAGGATTCTTCTTTAAAAAAGTCAATGTTCTCAGAAGAGTTTAAGTGCTTCTAGAGACACACGAAGCCCCATTATTTGGTTTCTTTTGCCAGAATCTCATGGAGAAACTATAGGTCCACGTCCTCAGGTCCAAGGTCAGATGAAAAAGGACCACCATATAATTAAGCCCCTCGAGTGATGCGTGTCTTTCTCTCAGCTGGCAGATCTTCATTCTACCAGGCAGTCATCCTGACTCAGCCTTTGACTTCATGTTTTCCAAGCTCAAATTGCCTAATTTGCACTAATCCCCATTCCCTTCTTTTCCATCGGCCTCAATCCCAAAATTTCCAAACTGGGCTGGTAACTCAATGTTGGCTTGTGATTCCTCCATGCCTGCCAGCTTCAAGTTTCCTTTCTAGATGCTTCATAGGGCCCCAACGACTGGGTCACATTGAGAAGGACCACTTGGGGGTCACTTCACTTAGCACACTGGCCTCGAGTGTGTAGGGGTGGTGAGTGCAAGAAGTAGCCCTGGCAGAGGGGAGGTACTTGCTGGCCTGGGGTTCTCAGCTCCCTCAGGGCTGGGCATCAGCACTAATCTCTCTGCAGGGCCATCACAGTGCACAACTCCAGGGGTGCTGATATGTTCACAACCTGTGTGACCTTGTATGGAGCAGTAGCCCTGTGTCTGGGCACCTAGAGCAGGCAGTAGCCCAAGAGGAAAGATCCCAAATGTGGGTGGGTCAACAGATGGCATGAGGAGTGTCCCAGGCAGCAACTGGGCCACAGTGGACCCTTCAGGGACACACCTGTATTTCCTCAATGGCTTATGGTTTTATGAGTCTCGCTGGGCTGCTTCCACTGCCCCAAAGAGAAGGAGAAGAGTTCCAGGAATTGTAGCAATTATAGAAACCCTACTCCATGGGTGCAGGGCCCAGAAAGCTAGTACCTATAGCTCCTCCCCATATACTCCCTCCCCTGTTTCATTCTGGACTTGGGATTTAGATGCTAAACGTCAGGTAGGCTATTGTCCAGTTGACAGAGGTCGGGCCTACAGGAGCCCTCAGAGCCCAGAGGCAAGCCAGGGTCCCTCCCAGGGACTCTAGATGAGCTCCTGCGGCCCGTGCCAGGCAGGGTTTGGCATCTGCAAAGGGCGCTGAAACCTTACACACACAGTAACAGATTAGTGCTGGCTGAAAGAAAATTGGATAGATTATCTGGAAGGAGAGTTTACAGGCCAGGGATCCAAGTAGGGAGAAAATTAATTGCTCCGTTTCACAGTATAATTCCATTAGTTAACTTCTAAAGACATCTATTCTCTCTGCACGGACCTATTTCAAAAAATCCCATTACCTGAGTCCCGATGGCCCTGGTGCTTCTTGGCCAGTTCATGACGGCTAACTCTCTCCCTCTCCATATCAAGGGAGAAAAGTGCTCCCTGAGTGAGCCACTTCAGGCTCAGGTGAATGGCAGAGATAAATCCTGATCCACTTTAAATCGAATGCAAGGGCATTCACAGAGGGCAGCCAGACACAGGGGCAGTGTGTGTGTGCGTGCACGCGCGCGTGTGTGTGTGTTCCACGGGAGGCTAGCAGGTGGAAAGGCAACCTGCAAGGATCAGGAGGGTTTGAGGGTTTCTGAAATAACATAATGAACCATTGACTGGGATTCCATGCTGCTCCGCAACAGCTGCTGGAGACAGGTAACCTTCTATCCTCAGGCTCCCGCACCACCCAGAACCATCTTTTCTTTGAGTGACAGGGTATGGTTACAAGACTCGCAGACACCACCTGGCTCTTAGTCACTAGAGGAAGGAGACGGTATCTTCCTCACTGATTTGTGGAGATGTTGCCCCTCTAAAAGGAGCCATCTGATGGGAGCCACTCACACCTCTCTCAATACGCACATGCTGGCCCACACGTGTCCTGGAGGTGGCATGGTGGCCTGAAGAGAACTCAGGCTTCAGAGTTGAAGAGACTCAGCTCCATGACTTATGTGAAGTCAGCACTGTAACACCTGTCTCACAATCAGCTGTATACACGAGAGAGTATTTACACAACCTAGCACAGAGTGAGCGCTCCACGATGTTTTTTCTCCTCCAGGATGGAGACAGCAGGTATCTGAGATCTTATAGACTCACACTCTGCTCTCTATTCCTATCTTTGGAATAATTCTTCATCTGGGACCCTCCGCCTTGAACCTGAGAAAATCTGGTGTCCTTCCTTTCCAACTCCTCGCAAATTTAAACGAAGTACCCACTGTCTCCGGCTGATAACTGACGTAATCACTGCAGTATAAGATTTGGGCCTGGAGTCTAGTGACAAGAAGCAAACAGAACTAATGATGACTCTGTGCATTTTTGGTTGCCAGGATTATTTTATGCAATTCCGTAGACATTCTTTTATTTAGACTCATGGCACCAGAAATCCATATGGATTTTCCTCAACTGTGCATTTCCCTTTCCTACTTGCAAATCAGACTTCATTCTCTATTAATCTCAGGGCAAGAACTGTTAATTCATTTATTTGCCTACTTGCTCACTCACTCATTAACTCAACACACATCTACTGAGGACCTGTGATTTGCAAAGATGAATCAGGTGCGGTCTCCACTCCTAAGGCGCTCTCAGTTGGGCAGGGGAGATGGATGCCTTTATGAGTGCATGAGGACGTGGTGAGTGCTCTGCAGAGGTATGGGAAGTGGTTGTTGGAAAAGGCAGGAGCACTGAGTTCTTCCTGAAGGTGTTAGGGAAAGCTACGATGAAGGTATGAAAGCTAATCACAAGGGTCAAAGTTGGAGATGGTCAAGCACACGGATTTGGAAAGGGGCATTTCAGACAGCCAAGATCCCCTGGGGGAGATCAGAAGGGTGTGGAAATACACAGTAGACACAGGGAGCATTCCGAGCATTTGCAGGAATGAACAACAGGGGGCTCCAAATGCATTTCCAAGGATCTGGAATGGCCAACAGTGTCAGCTTCCTTAAGAAATAGTGGGGAAAATATACCCGTCTTAATGGATCTTCAAAGAGATTTTTCACATTTACATTAACATGGAGTTGAAAATTGAAGATGACCATAAGGAAAATCCTGAAGTAAATCTACTACAAATCCAGCAATGATTCCAAAATCCCAGCACACAGTGGGACATGACTGGCACATACTCTTGAGGACCTTGCCGATGGCACCTCATGAGGACTTACACATACCCTCTAGGAGATGAATGGGGAAAGAATCTGGGCCCCACAAAGGAAGAATAAAAAGGAGCAGGAGACAATAGTGCAACAGCCTCCTATCACAGATGAGGACCAAAGGCCCAGATGGTAAGGGGACTTACCCAGTTCACCCAGCAGAACCAAGACTGGAGCCCAAGTGGACCAGTTCTCCGTCAAATCGCCCTGGATGGGGAGTCAAGATATTGCACCATGGTAGACAAGGTCATTTCCTATCCAATGCTACTTACTTCTCCATACTCCTCTTCTGCCATTCTCACCTACATGTTCTACTCCCACCATTTTGATCCACTTAGAATTTTTGGAACATGCTAGTCTCTCTCTCCCTTCACGGCTGGTGTTTATGCTGCTCGCTCAGCATGGATTGCTCTCCTCCAGCCCTCCCATCCCACCACTTGGCTAATGTCCACTCATTTCTGCACTCCACTTAGAAGCCTTCCCTGACCCTCCAAGACTGTCAGGTGCCCCCTTCCATGAGTTCTCATAGCACCCCCCGCCACCTCTATTATAGCAGGTAGCACACTGCACTTCAGCATAGTAAATGCCAGGTCTCTGACCCGTCTCTCCAGGTAGAAAGCAAGCTCCTTAAGGGCAGAGCCTATTCCTTTCTCATCTTTGTTTCCTGAATATCTAGCACAGCACCTGAAGTGGGTTCTCAATAAATGTATATTGCAAGAATGACTGAATCCTCTCCCATTGCAAAGCTAGGGTTAAAAAACAACCCCACTTTTTCCTAATCTCGTCTTCTTGTCTAAAGATGCCCATTGAGCAAAAACAGCCAAAAAGCACTGTATATTTATATAATAATATACAAATATATATGATGCAGCCACCACATTATAACCATTTACAATGTGCCATTCATATATACAGGACCATTTAGGCCCCACAACAAACCTGCAAACTGTAAAAAGCCCCCCATTTTACTATCAGGTCACCCAGATAGTAAGTAGTGGAGCCAGGTTCTTCCATACTCAAGAATTCAAGCTCCAGAACCTTCCACTGCATTCCTGCTGGAAGCAGGTGCTCGCCATTTGTCTGTGAAATGCAGGTTTTTCTGCTTATGTAAGCTGATGTCACAACAGACAGCTTCAAGCAAAATACTGTTGTGGTTCTGCTCAACAATGCCAAGGTGAATTCAACAGCATTCAGTTTACGCAGACAGAAGCAAAAAAGATTAGAACAGGATTTTTGCAGGCAGAGGGAATGTGCAACTTCAATAATTAACCCCAAAGAGCAAATTTTGGATGACAATTAAACTCTCATTCAAAATAACACATTTCTCATGAAAATAGAAAACCATCTCTTCTTAGGTTTCCTACAGAGCAAACTGGCTATGGAACAATAACGTTTGGGCTCTTTGAAAATATCAAGGGCAACTCCAAAATCAACAAAATCAACTTTAAAATACCCACCTGTGCAGGAAGCCTGCAGGCCTCAAGATAACCACCAGATATGATGTTTTACCTGTACTCCTCGTGGATATGGATAGAACAGGTATGGACGTATTTGTTCAGTATACAAACACAGGCCATACAACTGGAAAGAAATCCTGAGGCATCTATATAAATAATATACATGAATATTCTCCATGGGCAGGTAAGAGTGCTGGGCGTTTATGAGGGACCCAGAAAGTCATATCTCAGAACTTGTTAGAAACATTTGGCTGTTTGATCATAACAAGGTACAGAGGCTAAGGGCCAGGATAGGGCACTAGGTGTACCACTTTTTAAGGATCAGTGTTGGGAGGGGGCCCAACTGACAATGAAGGCCCAACATGGCATGGAGACCAAGGGGTAGAGAAAACTCAAGCCACAGCTCATCAAAATTCTCAGAAGCAGGGGTTTCCAAAAGAAATGATGTATTTTAGCAGAGCAAATAGATGGGAAATTGGAGTTTTAACAGTTTCATAATTCAGGCTCACCTGGCGTTTTCCAATCCCACTAGAACTAAGTAAGGCCGGTTTGAACACTATCCTGTGGAGCATCAAAGCCATCCCAAATATTTTGGGGAATACCTAAGAAGGTTAAGTGCTCAGGTCACCTTTGGCTAAGGGCCCTGCTTCCATGGCATACGAGATATTCTTTCATTGGCCCTCCAGATCAACGCCTCCCCTTCTCTACTCTGTCCCATGTCCTGTGTGTCTGACATGCAGGGGCTACATCAATAGACTCCCTTGTCTTTTGGCTTCCAGTTGGGTTTGGCCAATGGGAGGGATTAGCAGGAGACCAGAGGGCAAGAGAAGAATGAGGTCAGGGCAATTATTCCCCCTCCCACTTCAAGAGCCATCTCCCAGTGGCTGCTGACCCACAGCTACAGCTACAACCTTCTAGTTCTAGGAATTGCTCCCTCTCCACCCCTCCAGGCCTTGGGGTGGAAACAGCTCCCCGCTGTTGCTGGTTCCAAAGTATTTCACCAACCTGTGTTGGTTTCCCTTAAC
This sequence comes from Equus caballus, assembly GCF_041296265.1. Classification (NCBI taxonomy): domain Eukaryota; kingdom Metazoa; phylum Chordata; class Mammalia; order Perissodactyla; family Equidae; genus Equus; species Equus caballus. The sequence goes on along the minus strand of NC_091710.1, from coordinate 32,228,598 downwards.
TCTGCCCACCTCCTTGAAAATATTCCCTTTGTTAAACTCTCCTCCCTGACCTAGTTTGAGTGGGTCATCTGTTTCCTCTCAGAATCTTCAAGGATACGTGTGTTGCTGCCTCTGTTTGTAGAACCCAGTCCTGCCTTGATTTCTGTAAGAAAAGTGCCCTCACATACAGCAGTTATCTGTGTCATAAACTTCTCTGATTGGAGGGTGACCTCATATACTGCACAAAAAAGAACACACAGTCACCTACCTCTGGGTTTCCTCATCAATGCACGCACCACCCAGACAGTTAGCAGAGGCTCCTTTCTTCTCCTCTTCTCTCTTCTGCCCCCTGCCCCACCAGTTTCTTATAGGGACCAGTTTACCTGCAACATTTTGTCCCTTGGGCCCTTGGTGCCATTTTTCTCTCCTCTTTTTACCTGCTACTCCAGTGATTTATCAAGGAATTTTCCTAAGCAAGGACATTTCTCTCCCTGAGAGAGAATCTAGTGCTGCCTCCTAAAGTAATAAGATCCTTAAAAGTGTGGAAAAGCAGACACAACAATACTTCACAGGTCAACTCACATGTGACTTAGACCAGTCCATGGACGGGACTTCAGGCTCCTGGAAGAGACATTGAGAGGAGCTCCTAACTTAGGTCTCAGACCACAGCAGAAGCCTAATCACAGGCTTAGATTTAAAAACCAAGGCATAGGTGAGGCCAAATTCCTGGAAAGTGTTGCTGAGGAAGAATGGAAGGTGCACCTGGCAAGCCACACGAGAGGCCAGTGGTCAGCATCAAAGCCTTGTTCTGGCCAGATGAACAGGGTGACACGGCACTGAGGTCAGCCCCTGCTCCAGCAGTTGAGTCAAGGTTGGTTGGGAACTTGAGTCTGACAATAGGCTGCCCATTGTGGGAAGTGAAGAAACCAAGATGGAAGAAGTGAAGGTGGGGTTGACCCATGGCACCCTTTCATTAAGACGCAAAAGTGTTTATGTTAATATTATCAAAGAAACTAGATTATGTTATCTAAGACTAAAGTAAGAATAAACCATGACCAAAATATATTTAACACAAACAGGCAGGGAGTGTGGTAAAAAAAAGTTATGATATTAATAAACTACCATAAATTTCCTATGTTTCCCATTTTAATATTATTATCAAATACGAAAGAAACAAAATAAGGCAAGTGCATTCATTCTCTTGAAAACTGTAATTAAAGGAAAACTTCCTGTGGATGTTAATAATCTTAAGAATGACAAAAATAAATGCTTGTATCACACCTTACCTTTTCCAAAATACTTTCAGACATATTACCTCGTTTGGATATGATACAGAGGCGAAATTGAGGATTGGCTAGGTTATGTGACTCACTGAAAGCACAGAAATAAGAAGTGGTGTCATGGGGACAAAATCCCAGTCTATGATGTCACCACTGTCACATGCCACTGGCCCTGTGTGGGGGTGAATGCCCAAAGAACTAGGCAGTCATTGAATCTTGGTTTGGCAGTTAGGAGAGAGACAAGCAAGGGCCAGCCACCACTCCCCACCACCTCCTGCCTGCCAATCCTCTTTGGCCTTTCTCTGTAGAACTGCCCACAGTTATGGGGGGAAATCGTCCCAAATTATAAGGGACTGGAATTGGTAATGTTTCACACATGAGTAATTTACTGGCTGATGATGTTACAATTTATTTATCAAACTTGCCACACGATAAAAAGGACTTATTTATATAAGTGATCTGATTATTTATTAGCAAATATCAGTCCTCAAAATTACTAAGCCAAATGAATTGTTGTAGTCATGCGTCTAAGTAATACCCTACTCTGTTCAGTCTTTCCAAATTTAAATTAAATCAATGATGGACTCTTGGCCACCACTGGGAAGAAAGACATACTCATTAATCTCTAACTTGATCACAGATAATTAAATACATTCATGTTACACAGTTTAAAAATCATCTTTTACATTGGTCAGCTCTCCAAACACCATGGCTGGTAAATAGTCAGATAATGAACATGGTTGGGTTGCCATAATTTTTATTCCTCTATAATTAATGCAGTTCCATATTAATTAACTGGCAAATAAACAAACAAAAATACTTTGGGTGGGTGAGCAGCAAAGTTGTAGAATAATTGTGGATGTTTTGAGGCTCTGCTCAAATCAAGAGGAATGAAGAGCTCAGACTCATCGTAATAACACCTCTTTTGAGCTATACTCCTTTGTCATGAACCAGGCCTGAGCTTCAACATGGTAGGCAGTTGGTGAGTCACAGCTTGTAATCAACAGGGGCATTGGTGTTGAAGAGCCTAGAATTTGCTGAGGAGTGGTTAGACAGTTGTACCTTGGAGAAGAGAAGACTCCTGGGAAAAGAGCCTGAGATCTCAAACACTTTCTTTCAGAATTCAAAATTGCCAAGACTACCAGATACCTGGGGGGTAACACTCACCAAGGTAGAAATTAGGAAAAGGCTGTGTGACGTCCCTTAGATGGTATGCTGGTTTGAATTTTGTTCAGCAAGGATTCACTCCCTACCCTTCATACCATAAGAGTAACATACTTCCTCATGCCATTCCTGTTGGGCATGACCTTGTGATGGTGGATGGAATGCTGGCAGAGCATGGAAATAAGCATGCCCATTTGGGCTTGCTTCTGGCACTTCTGTATGAGAAGACCATGCGCTGGGTGATTCACTGCCTCCAGAAGAATGACAGACGTGTGGAGCAAGCCTGAAACCCAACCTGCAGCCTGGAGGCGAGCCCAATGGAGCCAGCCAACATCAGTCAAACCACAGTTGATCTGTAGACTTACGAGCAATAAATAAATGCCAGTGTTGTATGTCACCAAGATTTTGTGGTTGTTGGTTATACATCAATAGTTGTCTGAAAAGTAAATAATCCACCATGTAGAGGAGAAGGAGACAGGACCTATGAACAGTGAGGGCCAAGCATTGAGGGGGAATCGTGGTTCTGGGATTTAAGACCCTCCAACACCAGGATCTGTCCCTAATGGTAAGTTACCATGAAGACAGGTTTGCACGCCCAGGAACTGGCTGATTGAGAGAAGGGCAAGAACTGCGACTCTACAGGGGTGTGACGCTGGTAGTCTCCTCCCCATGAGGCTCACCCTTGGCTGGGCATGACACAGGACGTTGTAGATCTTGAGGCAGGACTGAGACTGGTCAGGATGGCTGCCAGTGGGGAGAGGGCAGAACGAGCCACATCTCTTCCAGTAGCAGGGCAGCAGCACCTTCTAAAGGCAAAATGGAGTTCTGGCCCCAGCCAAGAAGGGAGAATAATTAGAACATGGTGCTCAATCTAAGAACTGTAGAATGTTTCATTGGTAGCAGTTCTAAGAATGGGGGCTGGGGAATAAAATGGGCTCCCACTAATCTGGGAGGTTTAGACCTCTTGTTGTTTTACTTTCAGATGCTATTCTGGAACGGCATTGTTTATGCTCCAGGTTGCTGAGGTGGGGCTTAAAGTGATCCTCATCAAAAGGGATATGATGGCTTGGACTGTGAAGAAGACCTAGATAGACCACACACCCAACCACATCCACTAACTCTGGGCTGCTATTCTTCCCTCCTGGAGTTCCCTGTTCCAGAACCCTCTCATCTGCAGGTGCTCCATCACTATTTGCCTGTTTCTTTCCATTGCGGAAGGACTATTTAAGAGTTCATGTACTCGACAGATTTCCTTCTGAGGCCCAGCATACATATATAATCCCCAAATATTGGGAGACAGGGTTTCCTTTCAAAAATTCACCAACTGTAATTTGGAGCTCTGAGTTGTAGCTAATCATTAGAATTCTTCTTTTGATCAAGTAGTTTTGATCCAAATAGTATCACCATGGAAAAAACGGCTCCCTGAAAATTTTCCCTTTGAACACAATATTTGATGCCTGGGGGAAGATATTCTTTGAGAAGTAGAAATACCTTTTCACAAAGAACCTGCTACTGCACATTTGCTAAAATGCTCTTAAAATTTTTTTCATCTGCCTTTGCAGAAACCAGTGTAGAAATAACTTTTAGTGTCATCAGTAATCTATAGACTGTTTAACCCAAAATACTACGTACTGAGACACAAAGAAGTGAGCTTCGTGTCTCTTTAACATGTCTTTTACTCAACTGGAAGCTACAATAGGGTTATCCAGAGAAACGGAACCAATAAAATGTGTATATGGAGAGAGAGGTTTATTTTAAGGAATTGGCTCATGTGGTTGAGGAGGCTGGCAAGTCTGCGATCCACAGGGCGGGCCAGCAGGCTGGAGCCCCAGGAAAGAGCTGATGTTGCAGCTGAAGTCCAAAGGCAGTCTGGGTCAGAATTCCCTCTTCTTTGGGGAGCCTCAGTCTTTTTCTCCTTATGGTCAGCCCCGTTATAAAGAGTAACGCACTTTCTCAAAGTCTACTGATTTAAATGTTAGTCACATCTAAAAAATACCCTCACAGCAACATCTTGACTTGCGTTTGACTAGCAACTTGGCACCATGGTTTAGCCAAGTTGACACAGAAAATTAACCATCATAGAAGCAAAAGATAAATTTTTGAAAAATAATAAAATCGACAAATCTGCATAACCTGATGTAAAATATAAGACAGTGTAACCAACAAACTCTCCATATCATGTACATATTTTTGTGTCTGGCAGTGTTGTTATCAAAAGTATCCAGCTTTTTGTTGAAACGATTTGATATCCTAAGAAGCATTGCATTCCGCACACAGAGGAACGCACATATGTTCTCACACACACAAGTTTGCTCATGATAGTCAGTCCATAAATCTCACATATTACAAAAGCTTGACTTAAGTCGTGGCAATAAAGAGATGAAACATACATTTTGATGACATCAGGAAAAACATTTCCTACAGTAACACTAAATCACTGGGAAGACAACCAAACTGTTTAACATCATGGATGTGCCTGGGACAGAAACGGCTGCAACGTGATTCGATAACATTTTAAATTTGGGGGGGGATGAAATCACCCTGTCAAACGGTGAAAAATGGCACAATGTTGATTAAGAAGGAGCTATTGATAACTCTGGCAGACAAAGAACAACTTTTGATTTAAGCATAACCTGAAAATTCTCTCTTGCTTGTAGAAGTTACTCTGCCCAGGTTCTGGAGCCTGGCCAGATGTGGGCCTGGATCCCAGCCCCGCCAGTGGCCTGCTCTATGACCTTCAGCAATGACTTCATGTTTTCTTAGCCTCACTCTTTTCTTCTACAAAATAGAGATGATGATGCCTACTTCACAGGTTTCTTGAACAATGAAATGAGATGCCACACAAAAGTGACTAACGCAGTTCCAGATGCGTAATAAGTATTTGATAAATACTATCATTGGGCTTATTTTGTTCTCATAAGATATTAATTGCTTGGAGATATAGCCAAGCAGGAGAAGAAAATCATTTTCATTTCACCGACCACACTGATAATGCAAAATCAAATAGCACAGATGCTGCTAATTGGAGATGAGTCACATAGCCTGCATCTGTTAGCAACTGGCAATTTCCGTTCAGGTACTTTGTCTGTGTTGGGACCTGCCTGCACTACGTAAGCAGTGTCTTGTTCATGACCGCGTGGCTTTCATGGTAGTTTTGGGGTAGTTAAGAGAAGCAAATAATCACTTGCTTTTTATCCAATTATCCTTTTACAAACAAAATTAAGATATTTAAACATGCGATCTTAAAAATAGTGGTAATAATAGTTCCATTAAAGAATACACTGAAACAACACAAGTAGAATAAAGATTTTTAAAAACAAGCACACAGGAACAATTTTGTACCTATAACTAACTCTTACACTTAGTCTCCTTAATCTTAGTTTTCCATCTGATCTGATTAGAATGTCACTCCTCTGAACACTTAACAGCATCCAAGGTTTCAAGGATGTCTCTAGGCTTTCTAACTGGCTGCCCTCCACCTTTTGGAAACATGGTTTATGAACACTGTGAGCACTGCGTGTCCTGTCAGTTGATAGAGCTAACTAAAAGGGAGCCTTATTCTGCTGATCCTTTGGGTACATATCCCTCTTCTTCACATAACAAAAGCAAAGAAGAAGAAAAAACTTGTACAAGACAACCCTAAATTTGGCAATGACTTTTTTCATTCAGAAGGGAAACATTTTCCACTTTCTAAAGGAGTCAAGAAACCTCTCTAAACAAGAAGAATCCACTGACAGTTTTTTCTGTGGGGATTGAGCACTTGGTACGTAGGACTAGGTCAGCCATAGTTTTATTTCCACAGGATCCAAAGAGCCTCTGGTGGCTGGGAAGTTATACCTGTCCCTTAACCCCTAGGGCAAAGGATCAAAAAGGAAGACACTTCACCTGCAGGCACTGAGAATCAGTGAGCCTAAGTGTGGTCCTGGGACACTGGCATGGGTCTGAGGGAGGAACAATGGTGCGGGAGCAAACTCTAGTGTCACTCAAGTCCTCCTTGGGCCATCTACTGAGAGGCTTGTTCCAGAAACCAGCAGAAAGAAGGGAGGAGGAAGGGAAGGTGGGAAAAAAGGCCAGAGAGAGCTCTAATGAATGAGTGCTTCCCCCACAGGCATTCGGTCTTGTGGCCTAGAGCTCGAGTGTGGATCAGGAAAGGAGAGGGCATTTCCCCATCCAGCACAGTGTCTACTGAAGAAATTCCAAAAGCAGCTACAACCTCTGCAACATCAGGCACCTCCCAGCCCAGAGGCCCAGGGAATGGGAACATCCGCCATGACTCTGAGGCCAGAAGAGGGGTGCTGGGAGTGGCAGAGGGCTGGGGATCTAGAGAAGCCTCAGGGAACACTGTCATTGGAACCCATGAGGACCCAAAGGAGTCACTTTGGGCCTCTCCAACCAGAATGAAATTCCAGGGATTCCACTGTTGGGAGCTCAGCCAGGCACCAATGCTGTGTTTCTGGTCACTCCACTCAGATTCCTTGATTGCTGTTCCAGGCCAGCAACGCTGGAAGAAGTGCTTGTGGACAAAGGTGATGGCAGCCAGCAAGAATCCACCTGATCCTGGAAGGACTTTAGCGGGAAGAGGGCTGGGCAGAGTGAGTGTTTCAGGTCAGCTCCTGTGCCTGCACCTCCGATAAAGCTGAAGTCACTGAACTCTGGGGGCCTTGGGTGTCTGTGCAATATCCACACCCCATATAGCCTGGGACATTCCTGATAGGATTGTGGTGAGCAAAACAAATGACCGAGGCATTGAATAGGCGGGACAGTAGACTCTCTGTTTGCCTAAGATTATCCCTTATCTCATGCCTTGTCCCGTGGTCTTGCACTCCTGTTTCCCAGTTCAGCAGACGAGGAAGTCAATCTCTACCATGGAACGGAAGAGAGGCCATTGGCAAGACATTCAGTCTGGTCACTGTTACCACAGGTCTTCCTGCTGCCCAGTCTCCCCACCCTCACCCCCATTAAAACTCACAGAGCGCATGTCAGGCGGTGGGACGCACACAAGAGAAGGCAGCTGGGACAGCTGTCCCTGGCCTTTCGGCAGGCCCCATGCGTCTGTTCCTCTGTTTGTCTTGAGAAACAGAAGGGGGCATGTCCATGGTGGGCATTCACAGAGCAGGTGGTCAAATACACAGGGCCAGTGTTGTGGGTCCAGGAGTATGGGGCCCATGGCAGAGAGAGGGCGTGGGAGCTAGGCTCTCGGGTCCAGAGGAGAGGGTCTCCCAGCTGGACCAGGTCCCACCAATGTCACAGTGGGCAGAGCTGGCACACTGGGTTGGCTTATCACATCCCATCCAAGACCCTGCTCCTCCAGGGGGCTTCAAGGAGTGGGGTTGGGTGAGTCTTACTTTTGAGAGGTAGGCTGTTGAAAAAGCCACAAGCAAATCAGAGAAGTTTGTGAAACATCCCTCTCCTAAATCTGTTTTCTGCTGTCAATGTTCACTTTTTACAGCACCATCTGCCTGTTTACACCCAATCCCTAAAGTCCCACCCATACCCAGCCACATACTATCCAGAAGGTCCCCATGTTGCAAACGCCTTCTTGTCCGATCACATCCCGGTTAAACCTCTATTGGTCTCAGTGTCAGGAGAGCTGTCAGACGGTGGTTATGCTAAGTACATCCTTTTGTTTTAGGTTTTATTGAAACTGCGGTTACCCCCACCCTAAGGCCCCACTCAGCAGCCCCACCCTACTGTTAAACCCTTACATTTACCTTCTCTTAAGCTCTATATGTTGCCAGAGGGAAGTATCACATGTCCATTCGCCCGCTAATGAACTGCACAACCATAACAATCAACCCACTCCAGCCCACGAGAGGAAGGGGCAAGGAATGTTTGTGGCCCAGGCCACAGAGTCAGGGTGGGGTGGGGGTTGGTTAGGCAGGAGGAGGGGCTGTGGTTACAGTGGAGGCAAAGAGATAGAAAGTAAAACACACTTCTTATCCACAGGCAATGCATGGAGCACAGTGGTAGGTGGTTTGCGTAGATTTTTGCTATTTAACAAATGAAATTGGAGCCCAGAGAGGGTGAATGGCTTTCTGGGTTGCACAGCTAGCGAGGAGAGTGGGCAGCAGGAATTTGGACCCTGGTTCATCTGATGCCACAGCCACGACTCTGAAAGCTGCCTTGCAGTTCACAAGCTGCCCCTGGAGTGAGAGATGATGCACAGATGTCCCAGACACCTTAGTAGAGACATTGCTCTCCTGACACAAAACTGAGTCGGGATCAATACCCGAGGGCCCAGGGGTCAGCATGGCTTAAAAGGGAACCTGCAGAAAGCATTCCTAAGATCAGAACAGAGGCTTGGGACCTGAGCTGCAGGCAGGAAGCCCGCGGGGGTGAGAGACCGGAGGCAAGCTCCTTCCTTCAACCCCACTGGGGAGGAGGAAGTATAACTCCATCTTCCCCATTCCGTGTCCTTCCAACCTCCAGAAACTACTGCCACCACAAGCGGACGGCGGGCTGTGAAAGGGAAACTTATTAGCACCATTTTTGAGCCCTTTAAATAAAACATCCTATGCACAAAAACAATTCTGAAAATTCATTAGTTCCCGTCATCAAGAATCTATCTGTATTGATTTCAGCAGGAAGCGTTGCTCTTCAGTGTTCCCATCTGTGTAGACCACATGACATGGTCATCAACTTAACATTTCCAAACTTAGGAGCACCGAGTTGGAATGGGGTGAACAAGGGAACAGGGTCCAGAATAAACAAGGAGGACACAGGGGCCTGAGGGGGTCTTGATGGTCCCACAGAGACACTTCGGACGGGAAAGTCAAGGGGCAAGGAACATGAGAGGCTGAAGGAATAGGCTTACAGAAAGGGCCATGGAGGGAGTGAAAGAGAGAGAGAGGAAAGAGGAATCCCCTGTCACCCTACAGGGGAAGAAATGTGCCTCTCTGATGTCCACTAGCCCCAGGGGACTCTGCAGGAATGGAGGCGTGTGGGTTCTTGGTTCCAGAGGGCAGATGGAGGGCAGCTAAGGACTCGGAGACTCTCCATTAACACTGAGAAGACATTCACAACTGGAAGAAGAACTCGAAGGCTCTAGTGGTGCTGGTATGTTCAGCTACATGTGTCACCCAGTCCAAGGGCAGGCCAAGAAGGAAGCCAGGAGTCCCACAGCCTACGAGGGGATGGGGTTCAGTCAGCCCCAGTCCTGGCAGCCAGCATGCCTCCCTGGTGTGTTTGGGAGAGGTACTGAGGGCCTCAGCTGGCAAACCAGCATCTCAGCCTCACCCTCTCCCTTTCTTTGTTCCCATCTCAGTGCCTGTCCTCTAGTCTCAGAGCATGTGATGCCCGTTTCCTCTATAAACCTCTGGAACGAACATTTAGTGCCTTCCGGGGTGAGTGTGGGCGAGCAGACTGGTCCACCACTCCCACTGCAAAATGAATTCACCCAGTGGAAATCAGGCTCAAAGGGCAAAGAGGTGGAACCCCTTAAACAGCACTTCATAAAAGCAAGCCGCAAAAGAGAAGGCTGTAGATCTCTCTGGATCAATCTCTGTCCTAGATTCTTGGGGTAGAAGGTTGAGAAAAAGGAAAGTTCAATTACGTTTGTTCTTAAAACGGGATTTTGCCCATTTTTGGTGAGTCTCACTTTAAGAAAGTGGCACTATGCTCAAGTCAAAGTTTCTGTGTATTTCCAAGGCTTTTGTCTTTAGGCTCCTTCTGGCTTGGACAGAACCCTTAGTCTCACCTGCATTCCATTCCCCCCTCATGCTATTCTATTCCAGTGTGGGGCGGAGGGAGCACACTGACCCACCCAAATGCAGAAGTGTTATGGTTAGGGTAACCATAGGTGCTATGAAAAGAAGTCCATAGCTTAGGATTTACTCCTCTGTCGAATAGTAGTCCAATGTGGATGTCCCTGGCTGGCAGGCAACTTTCTTCCTGTGATGATCAAGGACTCCTTCCCTCTCAAGTTCAAGGAGACTTATGCACCCAGTTGGCGTAAGTAGAGAAGTCCATCTCCTTCTTAGCTGCCTTCTGGGAATTGACACACATCACTTTTGCTCATATTCCATTGGTGAAAAATAGCCAGCCATATGGCCCCACCCAGACACAAGAGGAGCTGAGAAATGCACTTCTCTTTGGGCAATTGCTTCCCAGTGATAGCTCTGTGCTATGGAAGGGTGAGCAGGAGTACTTACTGGATAGTTTGCCATCTTTGCCGCAAGAACGTCACCACTTTGCCTTGATTTTCCCTCTCACATGAGAACTTTGAGTGGTAGAAGCTTTTACAGGAGGCTGGTGGATGTAAAGGGGTGTTACCACCATCCAAGGTGGAGGTTTATTATGTAAATAAGAGCTGTTTGGAATTTGTCCCATTAAAAACTGCAAAACAGCTTCAAATTGTATTTTAGATATACCTATTCTTAACAATCCTTTGTTGAGCCACCAAGAATTTCTTGCTGGGCCCCTTTCATGTCAGATTTTTCTAATCTCTTTTCTTACTACTTGCCCAGCCCCCAAATTCTTAACTCCTTGCGTCCAGTGGTCAGGGGTCAGATCCATGTGTGTGCAGCCCGGGGCTGAGCCAAGAGTTCATACATGACTTTGAAGGATCACTGCCTTGATCTGCCTGGAATTTTCCACCTCCCAGACATCCTGCTTCTGTCCACTGGCTAGAAATCTAGGGCTTTAATTTCCTTGTCCTATCGTGCTCTTCCTGTGACTATATCTGTTACCTGTTCTGCGGTCCTTGGAGTTCTGTTTTTTCCCCAGTCTGCTTGCTATCGTTTTACTTCTGTGTCCTCCGGTAGCTTTTCCACGCATTTTCTCCCGGGATTGTAGCTGCAATCAGTGGGAGACTCAGGGTGGTGTGTGCTTAATCTATCTTTACAGGAACCAGAACCCACTGAAGGTTTTTAAGTAGCCAATTGGCATGTAGCTTTCTAGTCCAGAAAGCTCTGTTTGGCCAGAGCAAGAGTAGGTTGAAGGCAGCGATGCTAGAAGCAAGGAACACAGAGAGGAGGTGAGAGCTGGCACAGCAAGCTAAGAAGCAGATGCTCTAGGCCAGGTCTCAAGACATGACAGTTGAGGTAGAAAGGAGAGAGAAAGTCCACAGTTATAGAGAGGTGGGTTCCACAAGATCTAGTGACCAATTAGATGTACAGATCGAGGCATATGGAAGTATTCAGAATGGCTCCCTAAGAAGCCATTCAGGAAGAGAAACAACTTGCTCTATGAATGTTAGTCTTTGATCAAACTCCTTTCATAGACCACAAGAGACAGATTTGAAATCTCTCTCATTTTTCTTCTCTACACTCCAGGATCATTGGCATTTGTGCTATCAACCAGGCCAAGATATTCTCCATTCTGACAAAATGTATTTGAGCTAGCTGGAAGAGTTGGAAAGTTCACTATTGGCCTGGTTGCCATTTTTAATAGAACCAATTCAAAGTAGATTTTATTTGTATATCAAGTCACCATCTTAAATTGTGAAATAATCATAGGTAGAATTTTTATTCTATATGTCTTGCATCACGGTACTAATTTTTTGGGTCCATGTTTAAAACTTTGCCATTTATTTCTATGATTTGTTAGCAAAATACTGTTGAGTGGCATTTCAAATATGTAAAACATTTTAAAAGAAACTAAGAAAACCTGAGTTTTCCTGGATTGTTTGTTTAAAAAGCTGATAAGCGAGTGCTAACGTGGCTGCAGATAGCACAATATTTTCCTGATTTATTGTTGCAGAGGTAGCTGTGTCATTATGTTTCACATACACAACACACACAGACACACCATGGACGTGTATTCATGTTTCACAGGCTCCTACCTCACCTGCTAATGAATAATACAGTCTTTCAGCTCCCTACAGATTCTGCATTCCATCTCCATTATTTTTCACAACTTAGAGGTAATTAATCACTCCAACCATGGATAATTTGCCTCTTAACCTAGAACAAATATAATTTATGCCTCTGCTGAGTACGCTTACAAAGAGCTAGGCCCAGAACCCAGCTGGTTTGGCCACAGTCCGGACATGGTGGTCTGCTTTGCCCAGTGGTGCATTCTTCCTCTCGTTGCAAGCCATGTGCTTAACTTGGGGTAGAAAAATCCCCAAACCCTAAAACTGGAAAGAAATGACCAACATAAGCCATACAAAAGGCTGAGAATGGAAACTCTTACATTTGAGACAGAATTGGATTATTTCTTGGAAAGGCTTTTGAGACAGAAATGTGTGGGCAGAAGGAGAAAGAGGTTCCTTTTGTGTAGCTTGCTGCAAATCAACAGAAGAAATAAAAGAAGGAAAGGCTTTGGCAATCTGTTACTAACAAAGTCCTTAATTTGGGCTGAATCTTCTAGGGTTTGGGAGCGTCAGACTGCATTCTTGTACCATAGAGAACATCCCTGCAAGGCATTGCCCACCCTCCCTGTTCCCTGGGTGGGCAATTGTTTCTCCTTTCCTGGACCTGGGCTAATGCTGAGTCAGAAGGATGAGTGGGGGTCTGAGCTGCAGGTTTCTGTTCATTCTCAAAACTAAGGAAGTCAGACCCACTGCCAGTGTGTTGCTTTACAAGAGCTATCCTTTAATCAGCACAGAAGGACAAGGCTTTGGGTAAAAAATTCCGCATTGCTCAGAAACTCTGGGCGATGCTTTTAATCACGTACATTTCTGCTGTCTTCCTCCAGTGAAAATTTTTCAGAGAGCCCACTCTCCAACATCAGCATTTTATTTTGGTAGTTCACCCACTAATAGAGGCCTGCCAATGTCTTTGGGGTCTGGTGATCCTGAACTGAGTTTGTTCTTTGGTCAAATTTTGCAAAAGGTGTGCTCAGCACACCCAGGCTGGAGATTATGCTGGGAATGGGGACAGAGACGGGGAGTCAGCTGGATTTAAGTGCTTTGGGAAGCATATGCAAGGATTTGTTAATACGCTACAGTTGGTCAATTGAAAACATTTTCAAATACCCCTGGGTGCTGGTATAAGAGCTAAGTACAGGAATAAATTCCACATGTGAGAGAACTCAAAATAGCATCAAACAACAGACTCAGAAATATTTGAAGTAGGCCCTCTCTGCAAATCTCACCAAAAGACAAGCAAAAAACTTCCCATTGGAACTTGGATTAATTTCAAGATTTGGACCCCTTGGTCAATTACTGCAATGAATGTATTCCTTCTGAGATATTTTAGATTGCTCCATTTATTCATGAACATGCAATGGCTAGTTCTTCTCTGGATTTATCATTCAAAATGCTGCTAAAACATTTTCTCATGAAAAGACATGAAGCAGCTATGGAGAAGGTTGGCAATGAGTTTTATGAGAAGGAGCTCAGAATTTTTGGGTCAAATAAGTAAAGACAAGCTGAGGTGGGAAGGGTCTTAAAGACAGGAGATACACCTCAGAGCCGGAAATGCTCCATTGTAGCCAGGGGGAGAACCAGAATCATAAAAGTGGATCAGCCCCTGGTTAAGACAAGATTATTATAGCGGTCAGAGGAACAATGATGAATTAGCTAATGTTTACTGAACGCTTACTATATTTAACTTGTCCAAGGCCCCATGGCTGAGAAGTAGCAAAGCTGTGATTCAAACCCAAAGCCTTGGCTCTTGGCTATTGTTTCACTGGCCAGATCAGTGGGGATCGTGGATTTCCTTGGCTACAGTGAGAATTCTTGTCAATCTTTTGCATTTAGAATTCTGGTACCAAGTGGGCCATTGCCAGGGCCATTTTGTATGTGTGTGCAGGTGTGTGTTGCACAACTCTAGAGGAAGCTATTCACATCATAGTTTAAGTGACTGCCATTCCCACCCGGAAACTGAACAGTAGACTGACCACCAACTGTATACCCTGGCCCTCCCATTTCTATTCTTTCACTTTTATAAGCTAGACACCTGAACTGCTAAGAGACAAAGGACTCTGCCCCAAGGCCTTTGATTGTGGAGAAAAGTCAGGACTGTCCTGCAAAGGACATCTCTACCCTCTGGCCATTCCATTGCAACGAATTCTGCCCAGTGTCCTACACCATAGGCTCCACTCACAGCTGATAAATAAATTGAATATGTACACACGATTCTGGGAAGGGATAGAGACAGGTAAGAAGGGTTTTTTTAAAAAACAAAAGAATCTGGTCTACCCCAGAGAAGCCAAAGAAGAGGGTTGCCGTCAACTTGGATGACATTCCTGCACTGGCTGCTCCCCGAGAAGCAAAGGAAAGAGGAGATATTTTGAAGCAAGTGATACTCTAGAGGCAATTTATTGGTGCTATGGGAAGAGTAGAAATGCTATCATTAGGAAAATGAAATCTGTGCATGTGTGGATTTGTGTCTCACAAGGGAGCTATAAATGCTGCTCTTCTGCTGTCGGTGCCTGATTATCAGCAGCAAGGATGGCCGCGTGCTCTTGTGCCAAGGACGCAGACAAGGGCTGGAGGAAGATGTCTCAGCTGCTGTCGGGTCACTTCAGCTCCTGTCTGGAGTGGGTGAGCTGAGCCAGAGACTAAAGCCTCTGAGGCTTGGCTTCTGCCGGCAGCTCTGTCAGCTGGACCAACTTTTTCGATTGTCTCTGAGGAAGGCAGTGACACTCTGAGCCCTTTAGAAACATGCCAAAAAGGCCTGGCCACTTGTTGGCATTTCAAGTGGATTCTCATTTCTCAGATGTCCTCACGGCTGGTCCAGATCTAAGAAAAGAGCTGTTGTAAGCAATTGTTTCAGGGAGCAGCAGATAGAGAATAGGGAGTCTCCATCTGCCCCGCGTCTGCCTCTAGCTTTTAGGATCGCTTGGACTAGTCCTTGTATCTCTTGGGGGCCTCAGTTTCCCCATCTGTCAGTGGGTGAGGCAAAGGTTAGACTAACGTGTCTTTTCCATTCCAGCTCTAAATCCTATGATTTTATGAAATATTGGTTTGAGAGGATTGCTGAATTGCCATCCACAGCAAAATCATTTTCATTGTTATTTATTTCAATGAAGCCAGGCTTCTAGAATAAGGCCAAGCTAACCACTGGACTCTCAGGTGAACTCAATAAATAGATCCCTTAGCCTTCTAAACAATTTGAGAAACAAAAGGGAATGTCAGATGGAAGGCTCAAGCTAAAGCATGAGGTCTTAGCTCCACTGGAAACAGAGAATTATCAACTCCTGGATATAGGAATCTCCGAATTCCTATAATTTGTACTTGATTTCTCAGTGGTTACAATGAGCACAGTCTAGTGTAGTGAAAAAGCAAAGGAAAAGGAGTCTGAGACCTGGTTCCGGGCCCAGCTCTCTTACGGTAGTAGATGTGCTGGCCAATTCCCCAGCCCCACCTACACTTGCTTCTCAGAACATCTGCCACACCGTCTCCGCTGCGTGAGTGGGGATTTGGGAAGCAGAGGTGGACTTTCCAGGGAGCTGAAGAAGCTTGAACTTCAGAGCCCCTCATTTTTATGGGCCCCATACAAGCGCTGGAGGTTGTAGAGTTCAAGGTGAAATGCATTTCTGCGTACGCTTTTCTCTTCCGTTGCCCAAGGAGATCTCAGAAGAAAGGGCCGTAAATCTTCAAGATTCCAGTAACTTATTATGGTTTCTCACTTTAAATAAATATTCACTTTTGGACCTGATTTGTATTAGTGGTTTTATATCAATTCTTAAAATAGTTTCCTCAAACTGTGTCAGCTTCAGGCACACAAAGCCTGGGTCTGGCCCTGATTGTATATCTGTTCTGCTCACCACAGTTAATTGGACTGGGGAGGAACCCCTGACCCAGGCGAGGCAGTTGGATCTTCACTTCCAGAAAATTGTCATTGGGGCATAGTCAGTGGTGTGCCAAGGCCACCATTCATCTCCATTGGGGACCAACTGGGAGGGCAAATAAGGCACAAGGTTGGCATCTCCCACCCTGCTCATGGAGAAGTCAGACTGCTGAGAAAAAGGTGATGGAAACAGATGAACAGAGAGATCATGGGAAAAAAAGAGAGAGAGGCAGAATGAAAACAAGGAAGCTTAGTTTCTAAAGGTTTTAAGATCCTGGTTCCAGTCCTTTCTGAAGTCTTTTTGTACTTCCTGCCCTGAAGCCTTGGCTTTACCCAAGTCTTAACCTTGTCCTAGTGGGTTTCTCTTACAAGCAACCAAATAATTCCTGATAATCCTTATCTCACATGACTTTGTGTGACTCCGTCTCTTGGTGCCTCCGTTTCCTAATCTGTAAAATGTCACAGCCAGCATATGTATTTCTAAATTTCCTTTCTAGCCCTCTGATTATATGAAAGGCTTCTGCAAAGCAAAGCAGGATTAAGTGACAGTGACTCCCCTCCACTCCCCAGATTAACCAGATCTAGACCATAACCGAGCCATGTCAGTCAATGTAAATAGCCCCCAATAACTGGTGTCTTAGCAGAGGCCACTGTCCCTTCCAGAAACCAGGAGTGCAGAATGGAAATTCGGACCTCAGACGCCCATGGAACAAATTCAATACTCCAGCACTCAGTTCTGCCAAAAATGAGGCAGAGAGCGGGCCCAGGCAGAGCTTGCCTGCACCCACGCAGCTCCTATCCACCTGCACTGTCACTGTGGCCGGGTGTGTATTTATAGCTGCCGTGTGCCTGTCAGGAAATGGTGCTGAGGCTTTTTCTTACCCCCGCTCTTCCAGCCCCCTTGAAGGAGGTAGAATGCTGGTGATTATATGAGCAATTTCAACTAGATTTTCCATTGCACAGGGATCCTCAGACAATCTGTGCCTGCATCTAGTGCATGTGGCATTTCACAAGTGCCATTGTCTGGCACAAAGTAATGCTGTATGGGTGGCCGGGTAGTGTCCCTTTATAGCCACTGAACTACGAGGAAAAACAGAATGAACTGCGCTGTAAGGAATTAGATTAGACAAAAGAGAAAAACAAACAAAACAAAAACCTTCCCCAGGGTGCTAGGACAGTGGTGTATATTAAAAGGGACAATGTGTTAACGAAATCTCAAGATATTTTTAGAAAGAGCAGACAGCTTCCTCTTGGGCATGGTTGAATGGTGGTGAAGGCAGTCTTGCTTCGAGAGCTAGGAATAGATTTGATGAAATGTCAGTGTCCCTTCCAGGGCTAGACTGATGACGGGGTCTCCTTCAGAGAACCCTGCCCTGATTGCACCACATTCCTATCAATTTCATCAAGTTATTATCCACCCTCTTATAATCGCCTGAAGAGACCCAGATTTTAGGCAACTATAAATTTACTCTTTCCCATCTAGCCCTCATCAGTACCTGCTTCACCGCCAATCCCCACCCTCACTGAGAAGGTAAGGCCTAACAGCAAGAGTCTGGAACAAGGCGTGAATCTCTTCCAGAGGCTGAACTGGCTGCTGTTTGCATAACTAGGGATAGACGGACCCGTGTTCCTCATTCAAGCTGTCTGTATCACCCACCCTACGGAACTGTATGTCTCCCTAAAGGTGCCCTCAGATGGAGAGAAAACAAAGTCTTCCAGAGAAGTGGTCCCTCCTGCTTGACCTCACACCAAATGGAAGTAGGAAACCTCTGACTAGTAGATTCAGGTGAACAAGAGACAAATCAGCCTCAGGTCCCTGAATCCTGAGGAAACTCAGCCTGTGATACTCAAAATCCACATTGGTCCTGGCTTCACTCACAGAGCATCAGGTGACTCCATTGATCTCTTGTGAGATGTCTGCCTTTCTAAGAGCTTTTGATGGAAGGAGAGGACATGGGACAAAGTTATTTGGTAACCCTTGGTCCCATCAGGGGGGCATTTAACAGTAAGATGTTCAGCATCCCCAGAAGATCCTGCATCATTTACTCAATATTTGTTCAAGTATTTATGGCTCAAAATGCTTCTTTTATGCACTCACCTTCTCTTCAATCCCACATTCATTTTCCTCATCCAGGGAAGAGGAACCAAATGGACTCCCATTTCTTAGGCACTGCGTTCTGGTGTGCTTTATGTATATTATCCCATTTGAGTCTTCCCTAGACTTCTGAAGCTACCTTTTAAATGGTCCCAGCCTCCACACACTGCCCTCTTCATCTATTCCCTGCACAGATGCCAAAGAATCTTTCTAAAGCATACACCCCCCTTGAAAATGTTGATAGCTCCTCCATGGTATAGCCCTTCAGAGCTTGCTCTGGCCTCCCTAGCATCTACTCCAACCACCGCCTACAGAGACTCCATAGAAAAGATTTGCCATGCGCTTTGAACTCAGAATGTATTTCCATGCCCCATGGACTTTACCCATGCTGGACCACTTATTTAAACTTTCTCCCCATCCTTCTCACTTGGCAAACTCCTCTTTACTCATCAAGATTCAGCTTAAATAACATCTCTTTCTACTGCTCCCTAATCTTCCCAGGTAGAATTATTGGACCTTTTTCTCTTCTTATAACACTTTATCTACATCTCACTTATGGCACAGCTCACATTGTATTATAGATTCACATTGTTACTCAGGGTAGTTCAACTGCTATGGCAACTCAAAAATTTCTGTGAGTTGACACAACACACGTCTATTTCCTGCTTATGCAGTAGTCCAATGTGAATGTTCCTCCTGGAGGCCCCCTACAAAGTGGTGACACAGGGATCCAGGTTGCTTTCATCTGGTAGCTCTGTCATGCCTTGAGACCTTGGAGTTCTTCACTCACAGGAATATAGACAGCAAATAAGGAGAGCAGAGGCTAGAGTAGGAGGTTTTTAGGGCCTGGGCCTAGCCCAGTCTCTTGCCATCTTCCAGTCTATTCTCCACACTGCAGCCAAAGAGATATTTTCAAAATGTTAATCTGATGTTACTCTCCACTGCTTTCTTCCTTTTTTTTTTTAATCTGGGTTTCTCTTTTTATCTGTATCACTGAAATCTGCTCTCTTACATTTTATTTATTTTTATTTTTTATTTTTATTGAGTTCATAATAGTTTACATTGTTGTGAAATTTCAGTTGTACATATTTCTTGTCTGTCACCTCACAAGTGCTCTGCTTCACCTCTTGTGCCCACACCCCGCCCCCTGGTAACCACTGAGCTGTCCTCTTTGTCCATGTATTTGTTTATCTTCCATATATGCGTGAAATCATATGGTGTTTGCATAATAACCTCCACTGATTTCTTAATTCCAACTGCACTGGCCTTTCAACTCCTTGACCTTCCCAGGCTCCATCGCACTATAGGAAAGAATTTCACTCCACATACTCAGTGAGCTCTCTTCTGTTAAATACCCTCGCAGCACCACAGACTTCTTCACTGAACTTACCAGAGAAGTAATTTTACATTTATTTATGTGTTCATCTAGTTGATATTGGTCTTTTCCATCACACTATAAGCTTAATGAGGATGAAATCATGTTTATTTTTGCTCATCATTGTCTCTGAAGCACCAATCACCATGCCTGGCAAATACTAACACTCAATAAAATTTGTCCAATGAATAGTAAAAATAAGTGTATAAATTAAGTAATTAGTCAATAAATTATATTTTCTTGGGTTCATTCTGATTTTGATATTATACTATATGTATTAATCACAGTAGATGGCCTGTCATATGAGACAGTTTTTTCTTTCATTTGCACTAAACTTACTCAAGATTTAAATTATTTCCTTTTATGAAAAAAATTCAGGACAATTTGGTCAACAAGTCTGTGTTCATATTTTTTATACAAGATGACTGAGGAGTCATCTTCAGTCTAAAAATAATGATAGCACGTTTGTGGAAATGAGGAGGCCAGAGAAGGTAGCTGTGAAACAGGCACGTACCCTAGGATGGATCTGGGTTAGGACCAGGAGGGTGGGGCACTCATACCAGCTCTGCCTTTGTCCAGCAGCTTGACTGTGAGGAAATCATTTCCCTCTCTGGACCCCAGTTTGTTTACCTGGAAAACGAGAGAGTTGTTCTAAATAGAGAACCTTCTGCCTTCAGCATGTGATATGATTCATGAGAATGATCTTCTCACCACCTGCCATCTCCCTGTAAAACCAGAATTCTCCCTGTGGAGAGAAGGTCTTTCAGAGCCAGAGGTCTTTCCTTCTCCATGGCTGAAGTTTTTCTGGTAGCTCTTGAGCTGCCACTTATAATGGGAATGTCCTTAGAAAAATTATACTCCCTCCCTGCAGAGTACATTTTTATCATTCTGCCTGACACCCTCTTTCCACGATCGGGGGAGAAGACTGTGTCTAATCCACCAGTATTCCATTTCTAGAAATTATTTAAGTCAGAAGAGTAGGTGCCATATTCTGCCTGTGCATTATAAGAGGAAAACCTCAGGGTCAGGAGTCAGGACTCACGTCCCAGGTCCTCCACTGACTGGCTGTGAGCTTTGGGCTTGTTTACTCAACTTCTCTGAGCTTCAGGTATTCCATTTAAAACATATGTACTCAACTGTCTTACTTCATAGGGTGGTCACGAAAACCAAATGCGACAGCATTTGTGAAAATAACTTGAAAACTTGAAAGTGCAATAAACATGGGTTTTCAGATGCCTCAAAGATGTCCCCAAGGAATAAAGGCATTTAGAGTCATCATGACACCAATATCATAGAAATTACTCTTCCAGCAGCTGTTTTGTGCCAACTCCCAGCAGACCAAGATGTTAGCTGTTCAATGCCTCCTTCTCCTCCACAGTCCAAGGTCACAGCCTTCAAAAGTCTTAGACCCTTCCAATGGCTCATCTGAGAATTTTAAGATTATTTAATGATGAAGTCACTGTCCACCTTACAGGGTGATAAAGGATTCAAACCCACATTTAGGAAAATGATAGTACCACCAAAAAAGTAAATATCAATAACAAATGGATAAAAGTCTATTAAAGATATTCTCTTTCAGATTATTAAATATACTAAAAATATGGTATTTACCCAAGAAAATCTGCTTGCTATTCTAGCTAAGTAATAACTTTTTCAACACTGTCAGAGACTAATTTTTCCATACCAACTGATGCTCAAAAAGAGAATGGAAACCCTTGTATATATGGCCATTTGATTTTACACCAGGATACCAAGACCTTTAGTGGTGAAAGGACGGTCTTTCTAACAAATGGTGCTAGGAAAACTGGATATCCACACGTAAAAGAATGAATTTGGGCCCTTACCTTACACTATATACAAAAATTAACTCAAAATGGAACAAAGAACTAAAACCATAAAACTCAGTAAAAAACATATGGTAAAAGCTTTATGACATTGCATTTGACAATGACTTCTTGGATATAACACCAAAACTAAGTGCAGTAAAAGAAAAAATATATAATTGGATTTCATCAAAATTAAAAATCTTCTGTATATCAAAGGACACTTCAGAGAGTGAAAAGGCAACCCACAAAAATGGGAGAAAATATTTGCAAATCACATATCTGATAAGGAATTAATACCCAGGATATATAAAGAACTCCTTCAAATTGAAAACAAAAGGACAAACAACCCCATGCAAAAATGAGCAAAGGACTTGCTTAGATATTTCTCCAAAGAAGATGCACAAATGGACAATCAGCACATGAAAAGATGCTCGCTAGGCATTAGGGAAATGCAAATAAAAACGACAATAAGATACTACTTCACACCCATTAGATTGGCCATTATACAAACACAACAAAACAGGAAACTAACAAGTGTTGGTGAGGATGTAGAGAAACTGGAATGCTTGTACATTGCTGGTGGGAATATAAAATGGTCCAGCTTCTGTGGAAAACACTTTGGTGGTTCCTAAAAAAATCACATATAGAATTACCATATGATCCAGCAACTCCACCCACACGTATATACCCAACAGAACTGAAAGGAGGAACTCAAACAGACACCAATGTTCATAGCAGCATTATTCACAATAGCCAAAAGGTGAAAACAACCCAAATGTCCATCAACAGGTGAATGGATAAACAAAATATGGTATATACATATAATGGAATATTATTCAGCCTTAAAAATGAATGAGTCATGATCTCGTCAAGATGGTGATGTAGGCAGACTCTGAACTCACCTCCTCCCAAGAACACAACACAACTCCCATGAATTACAACTATTCCTGGAAGAATGAACACAGAGAGAGAACTGACAACTGGATAAAAAGAACTCCCACAACAAGGGACAGTCCAGACTGAGGTGGAAGAGGCAGAAATTCCTTCTGGAGAGAGAAAATGCCACCTTCACAAGCCATGGAGCTTCACAGCCAAGCGGGAGAAACCCTAAGGTACACAACCTTCCCTGGAGAGTGGGGGCCTGAGCAGGGGTATGTTACCACTATAAGCATCCTTCAGACTCAGCACAACTGAGATGACTCTCATAATATCTGCCTTCACTGACTATTAACTGTAAGGGGGAATACTCCCAGAAAAGGTATCTGACATAAGTGGAAAAACCCTGCTCTTAAATTCACCCATCTCAGAAAGCAACCAAAAGTCACCAGAAAGAAAGGTGCACAGTCCTTTGGTGAAAAGAGACTCACCTGGTAGGCTCTGGATGCATCTCAGTGAGAGGTGAGACCTCTCTGGAGACTGAGACATTGGTGGCAGCCATTGTTGTGACCTAGTACAGGCATGCTGACACAGATGCTAGCAGACACTATTGGAATTCCTCTCCTGGCCTGTTAGCCCAGGGGTCTGCCACACCCACTGGAGCACAGATTTAATCCAGTTCAGCCAGGGCAAGCAGCCCGCCCTAGGAACTGGCCCCACCCAACAGCAAGCCCTCAGGCTACTTGTTGGCATGCATAGACTGGGTGCCTCGATCCTCTGCAGGTGGAAGTGTGTCTGCTTCTGTGGGGCAAGGCCTGTGTGAGGAGCAGTTGAAGTGAGGGGGCATTGGTGGAGAGGTGGGGGCCTCTGCAGTGGGGCATCAGGGTATGCTCCACAGGGTTGGGAAGTGTGCATGGGTCAGGACTGTATTGATGGTGTGTGTGGACCTGTCCAGCAGTGGGGCTTATCAGTGACAGAAGACTTCTGCTTCACAAACAACCACAAAGGGGATCAGTCCTGCCTTCCAAAGCCTGAAAAAATTGGGTGCTCCTATTCCTGAGGCCAGCCCCACTCAGCTGCAATACTGAGGGCTAATAACAGCCTTGCAAGCCTGAGGCCTACAGCAATTATAAGCCCCTGAGCATAGCAACCAGCCACAATGGGTGCCTACTCACTTAAGAGAAAAACTGAAACAGGAGTGTGCCATTAGACCCTGCAGCCAACTATGCTGGGGCTCCCCAAACCCAATTTACAGCTGGCTGGGGGGGAAAGCCTAGACTCCCTGGATACCTGAAGCAAGAGCAACCCTGCTGCAGAAGAAGGATACACATAGCCCACACAGCAGTCACTCTTGGAACATTCGGACTGGTGATGAGAGGGGAAACACACTGCTGGACCTCAAAAAGCATCTCTTACATAAGGCCACTTCTCCAAGATCAAGAGACACAGCTGACCAACCTAATACATAGATATAAGCACAGAGAAAGAGGCATAATGTGGAGGCAAAGGAATACGTTCCAAGCAAGGGAACAGGACAAAACCCAAGAAAAAGCACTAAATGAAACAGAAATAAGCAATCTACCTAACAAAGAGTTCAAACAAAAAGTCATAAGGATGCTTACTGATCTTGGGAGAAGACTGGATGAATACAGTGAGAATGTCAACAAAGAATTGGAAAATATAAAAAAGAACCAATCAGAAATGAAGAATACAATACTGGAGATGAAAAATTCACTAGAGGAACTCAATAGCAGAGTAGATGATACAGAAGAATGGATCAGCGAGCTGGATGAAAGACTAGAGGAAATCACCCAAGCTGAACAGATAAAAGAAAAAAGAATTAAAAAGAATGAGAACAGTCTAAGGGAACTCTGGGACAACATTAAGCACACTAGCATTCATATTATAGGTGTCCCAGAAGGAGGAGAGAGAGACAAAGGGGCAGAGAATCTGTTTGAAGAAATAATAGCTGAAAATCTTCCTAACCTAAAATCAAACACTTTACTAAAGAAAACCATCAAACCACAAAGGAAGAGAGCAAAAGAAGAAGAAAGGAACAGAGAACTACTAAAACGTCTAGGAAAAAAGTAACAAAATGCCAATAAATACATACTTATCAATAGCTACTATAAATGTCAATGGACTAAATGCTCCAATCAAAAGGCAGAGGGTGGTGAACTGGACTAAAAAACAAGACCCATATATATGCTTCATACAAGAGACACACTTCAGATCTAAAGACACTCACAAACTGAAATTGAAGGGATGGAAAAAGATGCTCCATGCAAATGGCAAAGAAAAGAAAACTGGAGTAGCAATACTTATATCAGACAAAACAGGTTTTAAAACAAAAATTGTAACAAGAGACAAAGAAGGGCACTACATAATGTAAAGGGAACAATCCAACAAGAAGATATAACACTTGTAAATATCTATGCACCCAACATAGGAGCATCTAAACATATAAGGCAATTATTAACACACATAAAAGGAGAAACAGACAGTAACACAATAATAGTAGGGGACTTTAACACTACACTTATACCAATGGATAGATCATCCAAACAGAAAATCAATAAGGAAACATTGGCCTTAAACAACACATTAGACCAGATGGACTTAGTAGATATATATTGAACATTCCATCCAAAAACCTCAGAACACACATTCTTTTCAAGTGCTCATGGAACACATTCCAGGATAGATCACATATTAGGCCACAAAACAAGTCTCAATAAATTTAAGAAGATCGAAATAATACCAAGCATTTTTTCTGACCAGAAAGGTCTGAAACTAGAAATTAACTACAGGAAGAAAATCAGAAAAGTCACAAATATGTGGATGTTAAACAAAATGCTACTGAACAACACCTGGGTCAATGAAGACATCAAAGGAGAAATCAAAAAATACCTGGAGACAAATGAAAATGAAAATACGACACACCAAAATATATGAGATAGAGCAAAAGCAGTTCTAAGAGGGAAGTTTATAGCAATTCAGGCCTACCTCAACAAATAAGAAAAACCCCAATAAACTCTCTAACAGTGCAGCTAAAGGAACTGGAAAAAGAAGAACAAACAAAGCGCAAAATCAGCAGAAGGAAGGAAATAATAGAAATCAGAGCAGAATAAATGAAATAGAGACTGAAAAAAAAAAAAAGAAAAAATCAATGAAACCAAGAGCTGGTTCTTTGAAAAGACAAACAAAATTAGCAAACCTTTAGCTGGACCCACCAAGAGAAAAAGAGAGCAGGCTCAAATAAATAAAATCAAAAATGAAAGAGGAGAAATTACAACAGACACCTCCAAAATACAAAAGATTATAAGAGAATACTATGAAAAGCTATACACCAACAAATTGGATAATCTAGAAGAAATGGATAAATTCTTAGAAACATACAACCTTCCAAAACTGAATTAAGAAGAAATAGAGAATCGAATATACCCATCACCAGTAAGGAAATCAAAACAATAATCAAAAACTTCCCAAAAAATAAAAGTCCAGGACCAGATGGCTTCCCTGGTGAATTCTACCAAACATTCAAAGAAGATGTAATACCTATCCTCCTCAAAATCTTTCCAAAAAATTGAAGAGGAGGGGAGTCTTCCTAACTCATTCTACGAAGCCAACGTTATCCTGATACCAAAACCAAACAAGGATAACACAAAAAAAGAAAATTACAGCCAATATCACTGATGAACATTGATGCAAAAATCCTCAACAAAATACCAGCAAATCAAGTACAATACATTAAAAAGATCATACAACATGATCAAGTGGGACTTATTCCAGGGATGCAGGGATGGTTCAACATCTGCAAATCTATCAACATGATACACCACATTAACAAAATGAAGAATAAAAATCACAGAATCATCTCAATAGATGCAGAGACAGCATTTGACAAGACACAGCATCCATTTAAGATGAAAACTACATAAAATGAGTACAGAAGGATAACATCTCAACATAATAAAAGCCATATATGACAAACCCACAGCTAATATCATTCTCAATGGAGAAAAACTTAAAGCTATCCCTCAAAGAACAGGCACCAGACAAGGATGCCCACTGTCACCACTCTTATTTAACATAATATTGGAAGTCCCAGCCAGAGCAATCAGGCAAGAAAATGAAATAAAAGGAATCCAAATTGGAAAGGAAGAAGTGAAACTGTCGTTATTTGTAGATGACATGGTTTTATATATAGAAAATCCTAAAGAATCCACTAAAAAATTTTACAAATAATAAATGAATACAATCAAGTTGCAGGATGCAAAATCAACATACAAAAATCAGTTGCATTTCTCTACACTAACAACAAAGTAGCAAAAAGAGAAATTAATAATACCATCCCATTTATATTTGCAACAAAAAGAATAAAATACCTAAGTGTAAACTCAACCAAAGAGATGAAAGACCTGTACACTGAAAACTATAAAACATTGTGGAAAGAAATTGAAGACACAAAGAAATGGAAAGATATTCCATGCTCTTGGATTGGAAGAATTAACATAGTTAAAATGTCCATACTTCCTATAGCAATCTACAGATTCAATGCAATCCCTATCAAAGTTCCAAACATATTTTTCACAGAAATAGAACAAAGAATCCTAAAATTTGTATGGAACAACAAAAAACCCCAACTACCTAAAGGAATCCTGAGAAAAAAGAACAAAGCTGGAGGTATCACACTCCCTGATTTCAAAATATACTACAAAGCTATAGCAACCAAAACAGCATCGTACTGGCACAAAAACAGACAGACAGATCAGTGGAACAGAATCGAGAGCCCAGAAATAAACCCACACATATATAGACAACTAATTTTCGACAAGGGAGCCAAGAATATACAATGGAGAAAGGAAAGTCTCTTCTATAAATGATGTTGGGAAGACAGCCACATGCCAAGAATGAAAGCAGACAATTATCTTACACCATGCACAAAAATCAACTCAAAATGGATTAAAGACTTGAATGTAAGATCTGAAACCATGAAACTTCTAGAAGAAAACATAGGCAGTACAGTCTTTGACATCAGTCTTAGCAGCAGTTTTTCAAACACCATCTCTGATTGGGCAAGAGAAACAATGGGAAAAATAAACAAATGGGACAATCAAACTAAAAATCTTCTGCACAGCAAAGGAAACCATCAACAAAGTGAAAAGACAAGCTAACAATTGGGAGAAGGATATTTGCAAACCATATATCAGATAAGGGGATAATATCCAAAATATACAAAGAACTCATACATCTCAACAACAAAAAAACTAACAAACCAATTTAAAAATGGGCAAAAGATCTGAACAGACATTTCTCCAAAGATATACAGATAGCCAAGAGGCACAGGAAAAGACGTTCAACATCATTAACTGTAAGGGAAATGCAAATCAAAACTACAATGCGATATCACCTCACTCCCCTCAGAATGGCTATAATTAACAAGACAGGAAACAGCAAGTGTTGGAGAGAATGTAGAGAGAAGGGAACGCTCACACACTGCTGGTGGGAGTGCAAACTGGTACAGCCACTATGGAAGACAGTATGGAGTTTCCTCAGAAAATTAAGGATAGATCTACCATGTGATCCAGCTATTCTGCATATTTATCCAGGGAACTTGAAAATACAAATGCATAAAGATGCATGCACCCCTATGTTCATCACAGCATTATTCACAATAGCCAAGATGGAAGCTACCTAGGCGCCCATCAAGGGATGAATGGATAAAGAGGATGTGGTATATATACACAATGGAGTACTATTCAGCCATAAGAAATGATGAAATCTGGCCATTTGTGACAACGTGGATGGTCCTTGAGGGTATTAAGCTAAGTGAAATAAGTCAGAGGGAGAAAGTCAAATGCCATGTGATCTCACTCATAAGTACAAGATAAAAACATAAGCAAGCAAACACATAGCAATAGAGATTGGATTAGTGGCTGGGGTGGAGGGGAGGGAGAAAGGAGTGATTAGGCACATGTGTGTGGTGATGGATTGTAATTAGTCTTTGGGTGGTGAACATGATGTAATCTACAAAGAATTCAAAATATATTACGATGCACACCTGAAATTTATATAATGTTATAAACCAATGTTACTGCAATAAAAAAAAGGAATGAAATTCTGATACACACTACAACACGGATGGACCTTAAAGACATTATGCTGAGTGAAATAAACCAGAGACAAAAGGACAAATATTATATAAATCCACTTATAAAAGGTACGCAGAATGGGCAAATTCAAAGAGACAGAAAGTAGAACAGAGAATACCAGTGGCCGGCAGGAGGAGAGAAGAGGAAGTTATTGTTTAATGGGTACAGGGCTTCTGTTTGAGATAATAAAAAGTTCTGGAGATGGATGTTGGTGATGGTTGCACAACATTGTGAATGTACTTAATGCCATCAAATTTTATACTTAGAAGTGTTTAAAATGGTCAATTTTATGTTATGTATATTTTACTACAATGGAAAAAATAGAAGGAAGGACCTGACATCCTGGAAAACTGTTCTGTCATTTGTTATAGATAGTGGGTGTGTTCTATTTATTTAAGGGTCTTAAAACTCAGGAAGGGAAGGCGGAATTGATGGTGAGAGCCAGCGTCTGAATGTCCCAGCGCCTCCTGTAGCCCTTGCTGACGCTCATGAATCTAAGGTTCTCAGCAGTCAGTTTTCTCGTCTCCCCCTTTCAAATGCTTTTCATGATCACCAATATGAATGTCAAGCTTCAGCACCCTCATGTCTCTGGATGAATGAGATGTCACCTCAGCCTGCTAGCATTGTCCAGATCTGCACAGCAAAGAGCAAGCAGAAAAAGGATGCGATGCTTTGAATAAGGCTGGAAAAGAGACCTGCTTCTCTGGAATGCCACAGCCTGTTCAGACTGAGATACAGTCTCAGGAGTTGGGGGAGGGGAGATAGCCCAGGGAGGGGAGCAAAAATACAAACACCAGGAATTCTAACATTGGCCATTTCCCTCTGCCCTCCCCCAGGAGAGATCTACAAAACACCCAGGCTCAAATGTGACAGCCACAAAATCCCTACGAAAGAAAGGTAGGACTGGGGAGGTCAAGAGTGAGTCAAAGGGCCTTGTTGCAAATCCTCACCCTGCCATTCACACACTATGAGACTCACCTCACTGTGCATTTCTTTCTCTGTAGGGACAGAGACAATCCCACTATAGAACCTAACTTATTGTGTTGTTGTGAAGATTTTGCTGTATTATTCGATGTCAGCTGTTATTATCAATCGATGTCAGCTATTATTATGAGGAACACAGCAAAGATCCAAAGCTATAACAAAGAGTCACGGCACTGAACACACAGAACAGAGGATTGCTCTGGGGGATGCTGTGTATATACAAGCGTACATCGTGTCTATGTATATGATTTGTTTATGGCTTTCTAGGCAGGGTCATGTTAATATTAGCCTGAAGCCCTCTACCAAACTGCTTCCTGACTTCCATCTGGAATGCTCCTCCAGGAACAGACCTACTTGGCAGGCAGAGAGGGTCAGTGATTTTAAAATCAGAGTTCTGGGAGCGTGCTTTTTCCTTATCATTTTCCCCAAGTGATGGACACAAAGCTGCATGGAAGCTAGCCAGACGCAAGTTACAGAAGCTGGGACTGACAAGTTCCCCCCAGCTATTCTATGCCCTCCCCCATAGTATGCCAGATACCACATGCCACCTTGATTCAAGTTATACTGGGCTCTTCTTTCCTGTTTCTGTCTCATGCCTGACACCCAGATAACTTACCAACATGTCTTTGGGTTTATTCCCCCTTTCAGGAAGTCCCTTCACTGTAAGGGTGCCACCTACCTCTTCTCAGGAGCACACATACCCCTGTCTGTTTCCTTGATCAAGGCAAGTGACACTTCCTACCGTAAGCAAAGTCTATCAAATGCTAAGCAAGGAGATCAGAGGTCCCTTAGTAATACTGAGCCATCTGAGGTTTCTAAAGACCTGGAAGTCTATAACCAAAGGAAAATGTGATTCAGGAATCATTAATATTTATTGGAATCATATGGAAAAATGATAAGGAAAAAACTGAAAGAAAGCAGGTTAAAGAAGGCACGTATTTCATAATAATGTAGTAAACTACAAAGCTACACTTTCTCATAGGTTCTACCATTTACCATCTTCCATCTCAAAGGAAAGAAGAAATCTAAGCCTGGATGCTCACAGTTGTGCCAGCTATAATTCTCATCTTCCCAATCAGGAACACAGCTTCCAGTTTCCATGGCAGGACAATAGCCACGGCAGATAGAACGCAGAGCTACATTCCAGACTTTCATCAACAATAAGATGATTCTCAACATCTGTGACCACGACCACGACAGACCCAAGTGGGTCTCACTAGCTTCATGAAAAGCTTCTGCTTTCAGAGAAAGACATCACTCTAGGAGACGTAGTGCTGCAAACCAAGAAGAACCAAGTGTTACATCCTTCACTCACCTAATTGAACTCAATGACCTTTTTGTAATCAACAAGAGCTGTCTTTGGTTAGGATTACTTTCCTTCCCCCATTCTGTGTGTTGGGGGCCTGGTGGTGAGGGGAAAAGAGGATGGCTGTGGGCAAAGCATGAAGAAGAGCAGGGCATGCTATCTGCGAGGTCAGTGCCATATCAGAAAAACACAGTGGAGCGAAAACTGTTTCTTCTAAATTTTTTCATTTGTTCGCCCTTCCTTGTCATATGGATTTCCAAGAGTTAGAAGCTTGGTTTCCAAATCTTCCCCGCAGACTTCTCATCTTCATTTGATGAACGTGGTGCAGTGGTTTGTAAAACAGAAAAGTGAATATTTAAAAGACTTTGGTCTTCCCCCAAATTATAATTAAAATATCAAGGGGTATTCTTTTGGAACTTAAGGCAGTTCTGAAGTTCATCTGCAAAAATAAATGAGTAAGTATATCGGAGAAAATTTTGACAAAATAAAAGCAATGAGGGGACATGAGCCCTATCAGGCAATAAAATATATTTTAAAGTTATAATTTGTAAAACAGTGCAGTACTGGCTCTAGAACTGACAGATAAATTGAAGAGAATAAACACTCTAGAAGTAAATTGATGTATAAAATTTAATTAATTTTAGATATGGTATCAAAAATCAGTAGGGAAAGGTAGGATTGCTCAAAAACAGTTTTGAAGAAACTGGTTAAGTTTTTACAAAGAAGCTAGGCCAGTTCTTACTAGAAATTGCTCTAAGTCTCTTCTCCTCAAATGTCCCCAGTTCTTCCAGAGTCCCCTGGGCTCAAGAATCTTTGCCTTGTTTTCTTCCACTCTGATCCTCTCATCCTGGTCTCCCACCATTGTCTCTGCAGCCCGAGGCCTTCCTGGGATCACGGCTCCGATGGGCATCATTATCCCCCACTGCTGGCCCCACTCACAGGGTGAGGAGCACTCTCCCCTCCCATTCACTTCTTAGGCCCAATATGATTGCAAGCCTCCTTAATTCCCATAGCACATCCAGGACCAGGACATCTGTGAAGATCTGAGGTTAATAAAAAAGGCCTATTCAATGATCGCAGGGGGAAGGAGGGATGAATAAGCAGAGCAGAGAGGATTTTTAGAGGAGTGAAACTACTCTGTATGACACTATCATAGTGGATACACGTCATGATACATTTGTCAAAACCCACAGAATGCACTGTTAAAGAAAAAATTATTCTGACACTTGTTAAAATGGTAAGAAAGACTTTATTCGAGATTATTGCAACAGCAGTCAAGATTATCACAATGGAGGAGAAAGATCAGGCTCAACTCCAAATACAACAAAGGAAGCTGGGGACTTGCAGCCAACGAGCAAAGTGAGGGGTCAGCAGATGGAAAATTACTAAGAGGAAACATCAAGGGGAGGGGGATTCTTGTTAAACTGGCTTAACAGGATTCTTGATGAAGGCAGACCAGGGTGATCAGCTGTCAAGGGTGGAAGGTGAGGAATTTGATCAGATATCAAGGGTAGGGGATTCTTGCTAAACTGACATAGCAGGATTCTTGCTAAGACTGGGAGATGCAGGCCTGGCTAAGACACGACAAGGGCCAAGGTCAAGGCCTAGTCAAGAAGCAGGCTCAGAGGAACCTAACTAAAGTTTGTTCAAGGTAAGACTCTGTCAGTACAACACCAAGAGAGAACCCTGATGTAAACTACAGACTTTGGGTGATAATGATGTGCCAATGTAGGTTCATCAATGTAACAAACATCCCTCTGTGGTGTGAGACATTGACGGTGGGGGAGGTTGTGTGTTGGGTGTGACAGGGGATATATGTGAACTCTATACTTTCTGCTCACTTCTACTGTGAATATAAAACTGCTCTAAAAAATAAATTCTATTAAAAAATTTTTTTAATTAAAAAATTTTTTTCTAAGGAAATGTGAAGTTGAATAATTTCTGACTATGTCACAGGTAGCAGGACCAGTCCCAGGCCCTTCACTAGGCAAGAAGTTTTAAGCCAGATTACCAGTTATGATGCCCAGTTGATCCCTGGGAGACGAGTCATCTTTGCTATGCCAAACAAGGGGCATGTCAGCTGTTTCATCAAGTCCTCTCTGTCCTATCATCTCTCTCTACCTCTCCCTCTCCTCCATTCTTTTGTTTGTTTTTTGATGAAGAAGATAGGCCCTGAGCTAACATCTGTGCCAATCTTTCTCTATTTTGTATGTGGGATGCCTCCACAGCATGGCTTGATGAACAGTGTAGGTCTGCACCCAGGATCCAAACCTGTGGACCCTGAGCCGCTAAAGCACAGTGTGGGAACTTAACCACTACACCACTGGGCCAGCCCCTCCTCTGTTCTTGTTGTGGACCCTGTGGATTGGCTACTCAAGAACCACTCACAACACCCTCCCACTTGCTCTAATAAGGAACTGTGAGAAGGGGATTCTGGGAATGCTTTTAAAGGCAACAGACTGAGCTGGCATATCTCCTTTAGCCTACTGCCCTCTTTCCATTCATCCTGCCTGGAATGTGGACATGTGTCTAACACAGCCATCTTGTGACCAGGAGGATGAAAACCACAGGCCAAGGATTTCAGAGTTAAAAAAGAGAAAGAAGCTGGGATATTGATGTCAATGTGGGTCCTAGATTGTCTGTCTCCAAATATGTTTTGCCTGAAACAAATAGACTCGTATCTGCTTAAGCTCTTGATAGTTAAGTTTTTGTTACTTCCAGCCAACCATAATGCCAGTTGATAAACTTCTCTACCTCCCAAATTGGCACAAGGGGCAGATCAGCCATCCTACTGCATAAACAAATATCAAACTGGGATGCAAGGACCCCTAACTTCTGAAGGTGATTTTAAGTGGAAAAGCATTACCTCCCTCCACAGCACTTCCCACTGAGTCAAAGCAATAATTCTCTCCTCTTCCTCCTTCCCACAGCTCTGCCTTTAAAGACAGGGAGTAGTGGGAAGGGGTGTTAATTGTGGCAGAATTTATTGTGCAATTTCTACCCATGAAAAAAATCAATTTTTAAAATATTTAAGAACAAAGAATGGGAGATATTGCATAGGAAGAAAGACTACTGAGTCATCATAGTTTAGACTAGTGGTAATCTGTGGGCTCCAGAAGTGATCTTTTTAATATATAAACCAGCTCACTCCTCCACACAAAAACCTCCTGGGGTAGGTTGTAATTCTTCCTTGCCCATTGATCTTGGGCTAGGTTGAGTGACTTGCTTTGGCCAGTGGAATGTGAGCAGATATGGTGTGAGTGTGCTTTAAGCATGCATGCTGGTTTGGCTTTCCCTCTTGTCTTTCTGCTGTCTGCCACAGAAGACCATGCTCTGGCAGCCACTGTCTCAGAGTAAAGAAGCAATGGAAGCAGTCAAGAGTCCCATCTGCAGCTCGAAGCAGAGCCTCCACAACAGACTCACAGATCCATGAGTGAAAAACAAAGTTTGTTCTTGCAAACCATTGAAAATTGGGGATTGTTTGTTATGCAGCATTAGGCAGTAATAGCTGACTAATACACCTCTAATGGCTTTCCAGCTCATGCTGAGTAAAATGCCAGTCACCAGAGTGATTTCAAAGAATCCTCATATTTGGGATCTCTCTCTGACTTCATCTTCAACTACTTTCCTCCTTTCTTACTCTGCTCCCGATACGCCAGCCTCTTTGTCCTTCTGCTAACATGCCAGACATGATCTGCCCTGGGACTTTGCACTTGCAGTTCTTCCTGCCTGAAACTTTTTCTCCAAATTCTGCTGGGCTCACTTGTTAATTTCCCTCCGACCTGTAAGAAAGTCATCTCAGTGCAGACGTATCCGACATCTGATTTTGAACCACATTCCTCAGTACTCCCTCACTCTGGATTTCTTTCTTTACTCTTATTCTCAGCACTCATCATCATCTATCCATCCTCTTCCCAAGACCTCTCTATTTTATTCACTGTGGTATTCCCAGCGTCTAGCTACAGCAGTGCCTGGCACATAATAGGCACCTAATAATTATTCATAAATGAACAAATGGATAAATGAATTAAAATCTCAAAATAAAAACATGTAAATAATAAAATTTTATTAATAAAATAAATATTAAATTTTCATTTTATAAATAAATAAAAATATATAGATGACACTTAATCATAGAAACAATCAAGATGGTTAAGAAAAGAAACATATGAAACCCTCATTTGTAATTAAAGGATTAAGAATTAATATTACAGAAAGCTACTCTTTCTCCTTTTAAACTAGCAAATGTTTTAAAGAATTATAACACTCCTGTTGGTAAGAATTCTCTTTTGCTGGCACCGGTATTCTCATACACTGCAGGTAGAAATATGTAGAGATTCATCTTTTGGGGAAAGCAATCAAATGTCTTTAAAGTTCACATTTATGGTTCAGTAATTTCCCTTCTAGGAATCTTTCCCAAAGAAGAAATTACTGCTTGAGGCAAAGAATTATACACGAAAAATTTCCTCACAGTATTATTCATAGTGATACAAATTTGGAAACAATCTAAGCAATCAGTAATGGAAGAAGAGTTAAATGAATCATAGTACATTGGTAGTTTAGCATATGACGTTTGCAAATATTATTTTAATGATATGAGAAATTTCTCACAACATTATATTAAGTGAAAAAGGCAGATCACAAAATTGCATACATAGCATAATCCCGATTATGTAAAAACAAGAATATTTATGAGAGTGAAAAACCTAGAAGGGAAACAGTATATAAAAATGTTGACAGTGGTTATCTCTTTGAATTGGAATTGTGAATTATTTTTACTTTTTTTTACACTTTCTTGCATTTTCAAGACTTTCTTTGATGATCACATATTGCTACTACAAATATATTTCTTTTAACATAAAAGGAAATAAAATGCAAATTTGAGCCCAACCTCTCTGGTAACAGAAAATCCACCCACAATGTCAGGAAATGATGCTGCAGAGCGCCAGAGCCTTTCTTGCCCAAATTTGGGTGCAAAACATGTTTGAATCCTAAGATGGTGCAAAGGAAGAAGATGGAGAGAGAACAAGAAGTAAAGTTTCTATTGGCTCCAATTTTCGTGTGTTTCATATAGCACTATTTTTTTTCTCCACTAGTTTGTAGCTCCTTCAAGACAAAGACCACACTTTCTCTTGTAGTGTCATGCTTACAGTCAACCTAGGCTTGGCACACTGCATGGGGAACACAGGAGAACATAGGAGGACTGAAATGCAGGTAAGGAAACAGAAAAATGGGAGAAAAGAAAGGTGCTGAGGGGTGGCAGAATGGAGGCATGGAACATACGGAAAGATGGGAGATGAAGCCCAGAGAAATGGAAATGGAAGATACAAAGGAAGAAAGAGCTTAGGAGAACAGAGGGAGAGAAGAGCAGGTGAGGAGGATGGTGAAGACAAAGTGCTGACGTCATCCTCTGTGATGACTGGATTCCAGCCCCAGCCTCTAGGAAGGCGCTGGCTGAACTCAACCTGGAGTTGATCTAAGAGGGGAAGTTGTCACCAGCTCTGCCTCGGATCCAGATGATTTCCGAGAAGATCAGGACCAGTCACTGCAGAAGCCCTGACCCTGCAGCCAGGTCAGCTCAGCAGCTGGATCACAACCAGCACCAAGTGACTCACCAGCCAACCAGCCACTGGATAATTTGGAAAAACACAGAGATTATTTGGGGTCACTTACGGCATCTGAAGCCCATTGTGATCCCATTCCAGTGAACAGAGGTGGGGGGAATGGAAAAATGGGTGATGAGAAACTGTAAATGATAAAGCTGGGGCATAAGAGGTGGGAAAAGTAGGTCACCTCAAATGGCGGTCTCAGTTCCTCTATTCTCCTGAGTGGAGAGAAGGCACATTTTTACCTAGAAAGAGAGTATGACATGGAGCGAGGAAATGTGGCTGTCAGTCAAACAGGCCTGATTCCCTCCCTCAACACCTCCACTCACTCACTCAGTTCCCACCCCTCCTCTGCTCGCTGGGTGATAGAGCCTGGCTTGTGTGTCCTTCACTGCTCTCTTCCCTAGCTCCCCAGCATGTGCAGACGTTCCCCAAACAACCAGCCCCAAGCTGAGCTCAACACTCTTTCTCCTCCTTTCCAGCAGCTTGCAGGAGGTCATAACCAAGGGCGCTGGATGGGGATGGTAAGCTGGTGGTCTCTTTCCCCAGGTAGAGGGTAAAGAAGTCATTTCCAGTCTCCCTAGAGTTGAAGGGAGCTCCGGTGGGAGGCCACAAATTTCCAGGCATAAACTGCTGAAGAAGCTTCATTAGCTACCAAAGAACTGGGGCAAGATGATCAATGGTGTGAACAGAGCTCAAACACTCTGGGACACTCTGGTAGGTGAGCAGGTCTTAACTCCAAGGGTGACACGGGACTGCATGGCGAACCATCACCAACATGGGAGACTTGGTAAAAACATCACAGGTCATGGTAATTACTGAGGATCCATCCTTACACCCGACCAGAGGTTCAGAAACAGTTTTGCCATTGTTCTCCCCTGAAAATGGTGGCTCACATTCTCAAAGGCATGGCCAGTAGTTGGTAGTCTATACTTGCCAAGCATGGTGTCGCTGTGCCCAGCTCCTTGCACAGAACAATCCAATGTGAGCTTCCTGGCTGTGGATTCGGGGGAGTCCCTTAACCTGTCTGAGAGGGGCTTCCCTATCTTGCCTGGTGAATGTGAGAATTAGGGTTTATTTGAGGCATCTAGCACAAAACAGGAAGCCAGAAATGGTTGTTGTGATTAAGGTACTGTTTTAAGTCCTAAAGGGTATAGAGATGGATAAGACATTTCTTCTTTTAAAATCTGTAATCCAAAGAGAGAGAATAAGACGAGTGCACAATAACTATCATATGAGATAAGATGATGAGAAAGGTGTGAATTTCAGTGCAAATTCAGAAGGGAGAGATCACAACCTGGTGACTGGGACGGGGAGGGAGCCATCAGGAAAGGCTTTCTGGGAGAGGGAGGACTCAATAGGGGCAGGCGCATGATGTAGGTGGCCAAGTGCTGGGGCAGGAGCAGCAGCAGCAGCAAAGAGCCCCCAGGCAGGAAGACAAGGGCCTGTTGAGAAACTTCAAGTCATAAAGTTCAAGTGTGGGAAGAGGAGAGATGAGATCGGAAGGGTGTTCTGGGACCAGGCTGTGGAAAACCCAAACGCCAGGCGAAGGAGTTCGTGCTTCATTCAGTGGTCAGCAGGGAGTCATTGGAGGCTGTTGAGCAGGAGAGTTGCTTTCTTTACAGCTGTGCCAGGCTAAACTAAGCATAAACAGTACTTTATAATTGGAAAGGGAAGGCCCAGAAATAGCTCTTGACTCAGAAACAGGCATAGGGAAAGGTAAC
The DNA here is from genome assembly GCF_041296265.1 of Equus caballus. Classification (NCBI taxonomy): domain Eukaryota; kingdom Metazoa; phylum Chordata; class Mammalia; order Perissodactyla; family Equidae; genus Equus; species Equus caballus. Next base: position 32,190,549 of record NC_091710.1, on the reverse strand, counting down.
GAGAAACAAGACTCTGATCAAAGCTGGGAGGTTAATTAAATTTCTAATTATTGGGAAAGGCTGTTAAAAAACCCTAGTTCCCTGGGAATAACGGCTGTGGAGGGGCTTCAAAGAATAATACTCCTCTTAACCCTTGGATAGGTGCAACAGAGGCGGGCGTGTGCTTTTCTGTAGAGGAGAAATGTTTAAGGTACTCAGTAAATGGTAGGTAGACATGCATATGTGTGTGTTCTCCGTAAATCCACTCTCACCCCCAATATCCATGTACCCATGTACAGTGCTCTAGAACATCAGGTCAGTAACTCACCAATAGGAATTTACACAGTAAATGATGGGTCTCTAATTTGACCCCTTATCCATACAGAAGGTGCTGTGATAACTCAACTTGTTCCATATTGTCAAGGTTTCCCATGAGTCATTAAAAATGTATTCCTATTATGTAGTATCCCATAGTTATTTAAGTAATTAGTAAGTTACGAATGGGTCATTTTACCACTGACCACCGGCCTTTAGCAGACAGGCGTCCATGGACATCCTTGGAAGTGGCCCTGAATCATCATCTTCAGTCACCACTGTGTACGCAGCATGGCAGTCAAGGCTGAAGCACAACAGGACTACCATCTTAGCGTGGTACATTACTTTGTGGTTTACAAAATATTTTTGCAACTCCTATTTCATGGGAGAAACAATTTTTATTCCCATAAGCAGTTGAGAACACTGAGGCTCAGAAAGATTAAGAAGTACACCCAAACATATCCTGTTAATCAGGAAAAGCTACAACCTAGGTCTTCGAACCTCTAACTCAGTGTTCTTTCAGCTGTGCCAAACTGTGTTCAGGTCTAATTTGTGGTCCCTGTCCTCAAGCAGCTTGAAGGGTAAGAGAAAACAACTATGCATCAGACTTTGTGGTCATGATAAGAGTATAAAGAAGGGAAGAGCCAGGAAGGCTTCTCGAAAGAGGTGTGTAATTCTGCTGCTATAACAGAAACCCGAATTTTAAAAAGCTGAAGTCAGTCGGAAGTTATTTCTCTCTCATGTGTGTAAGTGTAAGCATCTAGGGCTGATGTGACACGGAGCTCATATGACAGCTCCATGCTGTTGGGGACTGAGACTCCTGCACTCCTATGGCTCTGGCATCTTAGTGTACATCCATCCAGCCCAAGCAGCTCACACCCTGCCCTCATCCCAGCCACAGAAAGGGGCAAGGAAAGAGCATGCCTTTCCCTTTAAGAATATGATCTACATGTTGCACAAACTTGCTCATGAATGAACTTGCCCATTTGACCTACTACAAGAGAGACTGTGACACGTGGTCTTTGGCACATGTGGTCTTTGTCCTGGGCAGCCATATTCCCAGCTAGACTTCCATTTCTGTGGAAGAGGAGAGATAAATGTTGAAGAATAACAAATAGACTCAACCATAAGTGGGAGGCTCACATGGGGCTTAAGGGATGAGCAGGAGAGGAGAGAGTAGCACAAGGCCAGCCACGCAGGTGGGTAAAGGGGAAGAAAGAGGACATCCTAAGCCAGCTGGACTACACGCTCAAGATCTGGGAGGTGCATTCTGGACACAATGAGGAAATGAACCTGCTGGGAATGGCAACTGAAGGACAGGACGAAAATCAGCCGTGTTCACTGGAGCCAAATAAGTGATGGGCCTTGAAAGCCAAGCTGAGTGGTTTGGATTTGAGCTACTGCAGGTTCTTGGGGAAACAGTGTTTAAGAACAATGTGTTGGTCAGGACTGCACAGGTGAATTAGGTGGGTTGGAGTTGGGAGCCAGGAAGATCCATTAGGAGTCTCCTTCAACAATCTGCCCATAAGTTGATAAAGACCCTGCCCAAGGCAAACGTCCTGGCTTGAGAGAAGGGGAGTGAGCGAGGTGTTTCGTGGAAGGTAATAGGGCTTGGTTTCTGTTGGACTGTCTGGGGAAGAGTCACAGATGCCTCAGGAGCTTCTCTCTCGGGAGGCTGCCTCTCTCACACATGTTTGTTAGTGCTCCCCAGGTACCCATTCATCCTTCCTGCCTGTGTTGGGAGCACGTGATGCCAGAACTTACCTTCAACAACAAATGTTTGTTAAACACAGGCTTCATGGGCATACAGAGCCTGGCACATAGCAAATACTCAATAACTATTTGTTGAATGAATGACTGAATGAATAAATGAATAAATAACTAAAATATAGGCACAGACCACATTGGGTACTGCACTCAGCAGAGGCAATTCAAATCTTCTGGAAAAAGTCAGCTATCACATGTTCAAGATTTTACATAGAAGAGAGATTTAGATGGAGTGTTTTCTGTAAACTGTCACAGCAACAGTGGCAATTTGTGACATTGAAGAGTGAAGTGGGCCATTAAAATATTCTCTTAGCCAAACTTTTTCTTCAGGTTCAAACTCAGAGAAGAAAACGCAGATGTCAGCTATACCGGTTGTACATATCCTCCTCATCCTTGTTTCCTCTCTTTTAAGTGTCCGAATTTTCTGAACTAGCTAGATGTAAGTAATTCCAGGTCAACCATTATTTCTGGCTCTTTCTTACATACTCCAACTTCCATTCCATGAATGAATCAAAAGGATGTCACCTTGACAACACTCACCTCTCTCTAATTAAGCACCCTGAACAGACGTGAGTGCTTCATTGAGGTAAAAGCCCACAGGGCACCCAGATTCAGGACCTCAAATAATGCCCAGCAGCTGAGAGGCTAACTGGCGATGTGCCACTCTAGATAAAAGCCTGTGAAATGTTCCACAGCCCTCACCTTCTGTCCCAGCTCCTGCAGCCACTCACACGGGCAGGTGAGCACTACACGCAATCCTGCAAAAGAAAAAACCACAAGAAGAGACTCTGTTCCAATGGGCCCACAATCTGTTTTCTTTCCAGATAATGAAGACATTGTATGATTAGGTAACAGACTTACCAGATCCTTTCTGTGCCGCTTAACCTGGGCAGTATCTTGTTGGAGGAGCCAGAGAGCTATTATTTTATAAGTCTTGGATATTCTGTTCTGGCCCAAGACAGAAAGCTGGGATTCCCATCAGATCCACATGTATACCCCAGGCCTTGAATCTGAGATTATAACTAAGAGACTAGGCTAAAAAGCCCAAACCAAACCCTTACCTTACATTTCTTATAAATCCATAGGATAAACCCAAATAAAATCTGTATATTTACTAAAGTAATTAATCCAGAATAAAACTGGATGAGAACATTCTCTGAATACAACTAACATTTTATTCCTTCAAATATTCCAAAGATCTGAAAGATGGACCCATAGTGTAAATACTGTCAACATCTCCTACAGTGGCATTACCTCTTTTAAGCAGCATTGAATTTGGGGGGTGAAAATTTTAAGACATTGTCATGATTACTATGAAGACATTTATTCTGGATTAGCACATACCAAGACCTACGCTAAACACTTCTCATGCCTAATTTTGTTTAATCCTCATAACCCCCGAGTAGTCTGATTATCTCCGTATTACAGATGAAGAAATGATTAGAGAGCCTGTATACAGCCAGCCAGGCAGCGATTTGAACCCAGGATCATAATTTTACTCTCATACCCTCCCCCTCTTAGATGAAAGAAAGAGAGACAAAGACAGAGAGAGACAGAAAGACAAGAAGGATGAGGAGGAGGAGAAGGAGAGAAAGAAGAAGGAGAAAGGAGGGAGGGAGAGAAGGAGGGAGAGAGAGAAAAATAGGGGTAGGATGGAGGTGGAGCCAGGAGCCAGTCTTGAAATCTAAATTGCTTATCTTAGTGAGACAACGATCTGGCTAATTCAGAACCAAGAAGGACACAGCTGGCTCCTTATTAGCAGGGGTGGTTTGGGAATGAGGAGAAAGACCCAGATCAAAGACAGGCCTTATTGACACAGGTCTTCTGCACTTGTTTTTTGTCGCTCTGTTCTAGCCTTTAAGATGCCATTGGGTTAAGGCTCGTCGGGGGTGCTGCGTTGCCTCCTGAAATTCTAAATCAGAGTCCATTTAATCCTTCCCTTAGAGAGGATTGTGGGAAAGGTACTGAATACTATGGTTCCTGAAGTGATTTTATACATTCTAGACAGAAAATAGCACTTAAGGTAGAGGCCCAATCTATTTCACTTTCCGGAATCAAACTCCATGCCAGAAAGGCAATCTTTAACAATGGTAGAAGGTAAGTCAAATCTGACATGTATATTAAAGGATTTTAATTCTCAGGTCAGCTTTGATTTATTAGAACAAGAAGACGAGATATATGTGGTCTGATCGGAGGGTGAAGCAGACAGGATACAGCTGCTTTTATACCTACGGCTGGTAAGACTTACTTTTCCACAAGTGCTTGGCAGCTAGGTCTTACACTGGAAAGCTGTAGCAGCTGTTAGAGGGTGGTGAGCAAAAAAAAGATTTCAGCATTGAAAGAATAATATTTGAACTTAGACCAACTGTTATCCAGGGACCTAGGTCTGGGGACCTTACAGCCTGGGTTGACCACATGGAACTCTTGGAAAAAAGCTAGAATTCTTATTCGCCACCTTACAGAATAACACTGAGGAAAGAGATTTAATTTTTTAAAGATGAAATTAGTGGAATATCTAACGTGTCTGAAACTATTGAGAGATTTGCCACTGGAGGAGAGTCTGAGGTCGACTGAGTGATAAGTCATAGAATATTGAGCACACACATGGAGTGAGGGTTTTCCTCACACCGGAAAACCCAAGCTAATCATTAACTCCAGGAAAATAGAAAAATTATGCAGCAAAGGAAAGTAACCATAGTTTACTACATGGCTCAGTTATGTAGAGCGCTTATAGATTCATAAAATGAAAATGATAGCTGTTGTATCAATAAAAATTACAATATAACCATATTGCAAGAATAGGAGGTCCAGGAAGTGTGTGTGTGTGTGTGTGTGTGTGTGTCTTGAAGGCAAATGGCTTTGCAGAGTAAGAAGTCCCGATAAATTAGGTAGCAATATAAGCACCTTATGTAAAGATATGGAGATTAATACTCCAAAATTCACTAAAAGAGTTGAAAATGGCTGCCTCTGGGGAATGGAAACTTTGAGAAAAGTGGGGACTGATGTATTTCCTAACAAACCTTGGAAGATAATTTTTTTTAAGCTATGTGCATGTATAACTTTGATGGAAAAAACTAACAAAAAAATCATTCACATGATGGTATTGTAAACAATTTAGAACTCAATAAATGTGAGCTATTCTTGCTAACCATGGAATGTTAACATCTTTAAAATGGGACCAATAACAAGAGATTCCATTACTCTAAGTATGGTAACCTCATGAGAAAGCTCTCAAAAGAGCCCAAATCCTGTGAGAGAACCTTCTCTCTGCCACGCCCCATGTGAGGCAATGAGAACATAGCAGTGAAAAGCCTGATCCAGCTCTTTCAGTCTAGAGGAGAAGAAGGAGGAATCAAGACTTGTCTACAAGACTTGCCTACATTTAGTGCCAGGCTGGGGAAAGGCCAAGATGTGATGGGAGAAGGTCCTACTCAGACTTGGGGTTGGTCAAAGATGGCTTCCTGGGCAAAGGGGATCATTCCGGAGACCAAACCCATCAATTATATCCACTTTTCTTTTCATCAAGGCTGTATGCCAACCTCTTAGCCAGGCACTGTGACAAGACATGAAATAGAAAGTGATATTTACATGTCCACCCTCCAGTTAAGCAGCTTACCAAGTCCCAAGACTAAATGCCCTCACCAGGGACAGACTGGAAATGAGAAGAAGTCCAAGAAAATCACAACCAGAAGAAACATTCAAATAAGGAGATGCTGGACACAAAAGTTTCCTTGACATTCAGAAGCACCACACAAACAAATCAGCTCACTCAGACTGAGCCCATGTAATTTATTTCTCCAGCGATTTACCCAGTTCCGGCAGCATGGCCTCCATGCCATCATTTAGGTAGAAGCTCATTCACCAAATCCATCTCATTGGTAAAATACCCAGATTTCATCAGGTATGAGCCCCAGACTACATTCTCTAGAACCACCAGCCAGTCCCCCTATTGCCCTGCAAGTCACAGGGTCCAGCCTCCCAAGCAAAAGTCATCTGAGCTTTGGACAAAACAAGTTTCTTAGAAAATCCTGGTTATCCCCATCACTGCATTCATTATGCAGTTGATGGTCACCTAAATCCTTCAAAAATAATGGACTGATCAGAGAAGAAAGAGCTGTGGAAGTGACCAGAAATTGTGGCCTCATGACTGAGAGGTGAACCATTGTAGATCCGTGGTAATTGGACAGTAGACGTCACCAATATTTTCCCAATTGGTTATAGAAGGGTCTCTTGACTAAAATGTACTAAAACTCTTTTCCTGATTCTTTTCCAAACAAAATCCCATTCTAAATGTCAGAGAGCTTTTTTCAATCTGTATGCTTGCTTGCTCGCTTGTCTGTTTTTAACCAGAGACTAAAACTGATGGAAATATCTGTTTGATTCCATCCAGGGGATATTTTGGTGTTCAAATTACTTTTCAAAAATATAAAGAACCAGTTCTGGTTCTAACTAGTTCAAAAAGTGGCTCATTCTATTTTTAAAAATACATATTTGGTTCTTGGTTTCTAAGTTCAGTTTTTTTAAAGGTAATTTGGGAGCTGAGCGCTTGGTTCAGTTTATTCCAGTTTTTGGCACCAAATTTGGTTTGAGTCCTGGCTCTCAACTCCTGTTCACTGGCACTGACAGCACAGCTTTCTTAGCTCAGTTCTGCAAGTTCTTGGCAACGGGAAATGGGACAGGTGCTGTGCTCTTAAACTGGCCGCGGTTAGCCAAGGGGCAGATCAATCAGGACGCAAAAATGTTGGAGCTGGAAGGACCCTCTGTGGCCAGAGAGTTCAGTGCCCGCATTTGGAGAGGAGGAGACCAACGACAGGAAGACTCACCCAAAATGGCACCATTGAACAGGGCGGAGTGGACACTCTTAAGTGTGACTTCCTGAGTCCCTTACACTTCGCTGAGCTATTTAGAAGGCCCTTCAGGTAATCACGCTGAGGGTAATGGCGGGGATTCGAACAGTAACATTTCAAAAGTGTTGCTTTTCCAACTATGTCCTTGAAGTACCATTCTAGAGACCAAAGCAAAACACTGAAAAAGCTGCTGCCCATCCCGTAAACCCTACTTTGCATCCCCTGAGCCTGTGCCAGGGCTCAGACTGTGGGGAACATCTCCCAGAGTCCCACTCAGTGATTCGGGGAAGCAGTGAGTGGGTAGAAGAGCGAGAGTGTATTTAAAAAGACCCAAGGCACTCACATAGCAATAAGCCTATCAATTCTACCCCCCACCACCGCTGCGAAGGCAGTGCAGGTGGGCCTGGAGCTGGCTCTCGGGCAAGAAATCCCCACCTCCTCTCTCCACCCACATTTCCTTGGCTACAATGGCTATTTATGACAGCTCTACCTCAGCTACTCCTTTTCCTATGTACAGCAGCTCATTTTATCCAGATTCCAGCTATGTGAAAATATTCTGAGGAATGTGCAAGAGCCCACAGTACAACTTGCCCTGAGTCCTGACCTCCCCTTAGAGATGAGCCGGTGTCAAGACCATGTCCTCAGAAACTCGGAGATGCTGAACAACTCAAGACCAAGACTTAACAGCCTCGCCTCTGCTTCCATGTACTCATTCATAGTCACATCTTCAGACTTGCCTTTCTCTTCTACAAAATGCAGGCCTGAAAACCTGCCCTCTGGGCCAGCCCCGATGGCCTAGTGCTTAAAGTGCAGCACAGTCTGCTTCAGCGGCTTGAGTTTGGCTCCTAGTTATGGAACCACACCGCTCACCTGTCAGTGACCATGCTGTGGTGGTGGCCCACACAGAAGAACCAGAAGGACTTACAACTAGAATATATAACTATGTACTGGGGCTTCTGGAAGGGAAAAAAAAAAGGAGAGAGAGGAAGATTGACGACAGATGTCAGCTCAGGGTGAATCTTCAAAAGAAACAATCCTGCCGTCCAATCTGTGTCACCCACCAAAGCCAATGCCAAAAGCAAGAGGGCTAGTGTCTATGTCTTTTTTTCAAAAAGTAGAGTGGCCACGATCATAAAGTAAAGAGAAAGCCAGCTCTGTTTCAACTGCAAGGACTCCACTTCTGCTTTCAGCAGGGCCAAGTGTGAGAAAGAAGGGGTTAAGCCACATTTTGACTCCATTTCTGTTGCTTTTCTCCCCAATGGGTTCCATGACGTATGTCAAGTTCCCCTCCCCCATGTCACTGCACACAGAGACACCTTTTTATTCCTAACACAGCTGCTGTTATTCGTGATGACAGCCTTGCCATATGGCACCACTCGCTCAGCTCCATCAGGCAGCATCAAGCTCATTTTAATAGTATTTACCCCACACTTCTCTGACAGTCAGACTCGGCTGCACCAAGAGCTATGCTTCTGCTGCCCTGCGCCTCCAGGGGTACTCCGTTAAGAGTATGCATACAGATGGAGGGCAAATCCAGATGTGTTACAGCTTGAAGTCTGGAGTTGGTCCCTCTAAAGATTAGACCAGACAGGTAATTAAGGACTAAAATAGTATAGGAGAAAGATCTGTTCTAAATGTTAACCTAATGTTACCATTAACCAGACTGTTGACGTCTAATTAATTGCTGATTGCATAGGCTGATGGCGGCTAAGAGTCAACGATGCAATTTGATCTGGATATAATCTCCTTATGTAATGTGGATAAGGGTGAGCCAGAGTGAATGGGTACGCGCACCACATAGAGTGAGAGGCAAGCCAGCCTGGGCGTCCGAGAGAGGAACCAAAGTCTAAGGAGGGAACCTGAGGATGAGCACAGTGCCACCTAATCCTTCCTTGGAAGAGCGGGGGGATCTTAGGCCCACCCTCTCTTCCTGTACCCTGCACTCCACCATTAGGGAAAGCCAGGGCATGTTTTGCTCTTAAGCCTATTCCTCTGAGGAAGCAGCTACCGGTTCGTGTGGCCTGAAGTCAACAGGGCCTGGGTTGTCCCTATTTCCACCCAACTGTAGACGCCCCCTGCCACATTAAGAGATAGAATGAGCTAGAAGTCCCAGAAAGATCTCAGAAGCTAAGGATTATGAATAAACTTTCAAAGTTTGACTATTTCGATTTTTTTTTCAGTATTTATGGGATGCAGTCTACAAACTGTCTCAGTAAAATGTCACTATCTGAGGTATAGCAACTTCCATATATAAGTTGGCATATAAATTAACTAAGTCACTGGGTTAAATGCTTCATTTTTTAGGCAACATGGGGTTATGTATAGCGTGTGGGGCAGGTGTTCAGCAGACCCAGCTAGGTCTCCCATGGGGATCATTGCCAGATCTGCGTGAAGTGCAGCGTCTTCAGTTCTCAAGTGGAGATGACATCTCCACTTCTTAATTGTGGGCAGATTAAATAAGATGACATGCGTGAAGCCTAGCACATCATAGGTGCTCAATAAATATTAGTTCTCTCCTCCTTAGCTCCTTTTCCCCCCAAACTGTAGACTCGCTGTATTGGAATCCACACCCTCGCAGCCCTAGGAACAGAGAAGAGACACAAAGAGCAGCAAGAACCTATTGAGTGTTATTCACCTTCCCTGGAGTGGGTGGGGGCTGAAGAGGGACACTGACATGTCACTGTCTTCCAGAAATAAGACAAGTGCTCACTAAAAGACACCTATTTGGACCTAGACTATCCTATTTACAAATTTCCCAAGAAAGGACTAATTGTATCAATGCATGATTCTCCCTTCTACCCCTTTTTCTAAAAAAAAAAAGGCAAAAAAATTCTGGATGGAGGCTCCCAAAATCTGCCTTTACAAACTATCTTAATGATTCACGCATATTCCTCAATGTCCAGCGAATATTATTTTATACAGATGTGAATGTCTGGCTGCAACTGTCAAAACAAAACTCTGCCATTCAGGGGTTAACATGCAGGCTCTGGGCTTTTTGCATATGGACATTTTGAAACTTTTAAGATGATTCCATCTGGCGGGACCAACCATCAGGCTGTGTCTATGCCTGTGAGGTCTGTGAGCAGGGTGGAAAAGGACAGGGATCACTGTCAGAATCTCCAGCCAGAGCCCTTCTAGAAGGCAAACACAGAAACACACCGGGAGATGCCAGGCATGGGGATTTTCCAGTCTGCCCTTATGTACCACCTGACAACTCAGCTCCACGCGTCAGGCAGAGGAATCCCATTCATGAAACTGTTAAGTGTTTCCCCGATTCATTGAGAGACACGGAACCCATCTTGCCACGGTTCAGCTGTGGGTTAATCCCAGCTAACCCAGATCATTGTTCCCTGTACACAAAGGAACTTGGAATTCTGTGCTGGGGATGTGTGTCAGAACAGCTTTGTTGCCAGGCAGAAATATAGCCAGCCTCAAGGGAGAGAATATACATGAATGCGTGGGGAGGTATGTTTCTCCCCCGGCCCTCTCTCTTCCTGGCCTGCCATCTCTAATCACCACAGTCAGTAATGGAGAAGGCTCCCATGACAGCGCCCCCAGGACATCCAGAGGCAAGGTTTGGACCACAAAATCTGTTCTGTAAACAACCCACTCTCACAAGGGTCAGTTTTATTTTTTCACATGCTCCTCTTCAAAAACCCACAACTGTCCAATGCGGACTGACACTTCCAGTGTGGAGACAGTCGGCAGTGGCCACGCCATTGCCTTATTTGGGCCATCAACTTAGAAAGCAGATGAGGTTAAAACGTTCCTTAACAAGGCACAACTCTTCAGGGACGAGTTCCATACCATGGTGAGATGCATATGCATATTAGAATGTGTGAATAATCTTTGCACACTGTAATAACAATCCATAAGGCTCTAGGTGTAAGGAAACATGTATCTTAGTACTGGATCAATGAGAAATATCGGGAGTAAAGATTCAGCCCTCAAATGGAGAAAATATCTAACTCATGGAGAAATAAGCAAAACATCAAGACTGTAAATGGTCCATTATGGTCTTAGAAAGAGCATCTGCAATTTTAGAGTGTTGAATACACACCTCATCGTAGCTCTCCAAGGAAGCCTATTCTGCGAGTCCAAGAAAGAAAGGTGAGAATTACATCCGCAATGTGCACTGCTCCCAGATTACAAAATTCGGGGCTCACAGGAAAGAATTCAGCCTGCAGTCATGGTCAGTAAAAATGACCAGATTGATACCACAAAAATTTGTAAAGATAAAGGGGGAAAAGCAGCAAGGGAAAAAGGCTCACAAACTTGTCCGGAAGCAGAAATCTAGAGTTTTCTGCTTTTTAAGAGCATAAGCTCAGCTGAGATAAAGCAAATTTATGGATGAAACAAAGTAAGTTGTTTGACCAAACTAAGACTCCTGTTATAGTCATTCAGAAAAGAGCAAAACCCACCATAAACAATCATGTAGCATTGACAGAGGCCATGCCGGGTCTGGTAAGGTAATTAAAACTGTCACCAAAACTCTCCAACAGCAGGTGAACGCAGCAACGTAGCTGAGACCACACTTCAGGGCCAAAGCCTCAAATGGGTGATAATAAATGGATTAAGACAATAAAGTTTTATAAGTACAAACCTAAGAATATATTTTTTAACGGCTGCTGTGAAATATGCTGGAAGAGGGCCAGAGTAATAAAAGAAATTCTGGCCAACACATCAGACATTTGGTTCATTGAGAGAAGTCAAGGGGGCAGGGAGCACAGCCACCCTAGTTCAATTCACTCTCACAGTCGTGAATGAAGGATCACTGTGAACCCAGCACGGTGCCAAATACTCGAGATGCAAAAGTGAGAAGTTTCTTAAGTTGCTCCCAGTTAGGAACAAAAACATCCACAATGCAGAATGTACAGTAGGAGGCTGCAAATAAAGTGGGGCTGGGAATGGCTTCCATCGAGGTTGGAAAGCCTTCTTGCCCTTAGGATAGCATGTGACCAAACTATACTCCCTAACACAGAAACAGAAGTCTAGTTTTGTTTTCTTTGGGGAGGGAGCTGGGTTTCGAGGCCTATTGAAAAGGTTTTTTTGTGATAAAAAGGGAAAAGACTCAACTGCTACAACCCTCCCTGCATTCATTCTTTTTTTGCCTTACATGGAGATGTGAGCAGGAGCTGCAGCAGCTATCTTGCAACCATGAGGAAATGGCCAAGACAACTGAAGAAATAACTCTGACAGCACCTAACTGCTAAACTAACACCCACACCTGCCACCTTCTGATGTCTTATTAAATAGAAAAATCTACCCTGATGTATTTAAACTATTGTGGTTGGTGCAGCCAAATGCATTCCTAATTGATACCTCTTCTAAGGAGTCTGTCTCATGCTATAATTCCACTAATCAAATGTTTACAATGGTCCCTTATTGCTGACAAGGCCCAAACTCCTTTGCCTTTATTTGAGATCCTTGTTAGTCTGACTTGTCACTTCCTTTCGGCCTCCTGCTCCCAACATGAGATGCTCTGCTCTCGTCAGGATGGCCTCTTCACTCCTGCTCCAGCTCAAAAGCCAACTTTCCCCCCAGAAACTCCTGTCTCCCTTGGAATGCCACACACTGATGTACACCACCATTTCCATCCGGCCTCTCCAACCCTCAGCGCCATCTCAGGGCCCAGACTAGACCCCATGCATTCTTTTCCAGGTCTCCCATGATAACCAGCATCCTGCGGGGCACATCGTGGGAGAAGACAACAGAATGTCCGACAGGAGCAGAGCTTAGCCAGGTCTGTTCAACCTCCTCACTTGATTGGACAGCTGAGACCCAAAGAGGTAAAGGGACCTGCTCGGGGGTGCACACTGAAGTATTAATAGACCCAGAACTAGAACACCAGGCTGCCAGCTCCTCAATGAGCATAGCTTCCGCTCTACCTCATTGTCTAGAAGAAAAGTGCCAATTAGAGGCACAAAAAGCAACAAAGCTGATGATGACTATAATGGATGATTACGTCTTTTCAGAGGGCATGAAAAAGAGAGCTGAGTAGACGCTGATGCGAAGGAGCTTCTTCAGTGTATAATTAACTGCTGGCTTCTTTGTATTGTTCCAGGAACGAACCCAGGCACGATCTGCAGAACAACCTTGCCTGCAGGGGCAAGAAAAGCGGAGCCAGTCTCGGCAGGAGACTGCTCAGGGCTGGGGGTCCTCAGTGGGCTCTGAGTCACTGGGTCCGTTTCTCACTCACATGCATTTACAATGGTGCCGCCTAAAAGGTGACTTCTTGCTGCGGACAGTTGTCAGGGAGGGCAAACTGCTGTGCTGGCAGCCGGTGGGCTTCCCACATGCCCAGACTCAGGGCTGAGGAAGGACACCCCGAGCCTGAAGTGCACCTCAGTACCCATCCTCTTTCCAACGAGCAGAGAAATGTGCTCTGAGCTGCTTCAAGGAATGAAGCTCCGGAAATTTGGGGAGCCTGGGATCCCCAGAGCAACTTAACAGGAAGCTCCTAAGAGGTGGAGATTGTAGATTCACAGCCACAAATCTTAAATTTTTGAGCCACAAGAAGCCCTGGAGATGACCTAGTCCAATCTCTTTATTTTAAAGATGAGGACACTGGGCCTCAGAGAGGGAAAGTGACTGGCCTGTGGTCACACAGCCAGGGGGCAGCAGACCCATCAGACGCCCTGTTCCTCTGCTGCTTCCGGGTTACGCACATTCTCAGCCACACCTCTGGGGCCTGGGTTCTTTGTGCCCAGAGTGTTGAATATCTTTCACAGCCGTTTGAAGTGTCCTGCTGCTTACCGGAAAGATAGGTTAATTCCTAACAAGACGTGGGTTGGGGCCATTTTTTTCCTCCCTTCTTAATCAATAACTGGGCAAAGGGGCCTCCCTTTCCTGAAACATCATCTGAAAAGCAGTTTCACAGATGGAGAGTGAAGGATTCAGCAACACTGGCAGCCCCTTTGTTTGAACACAGAAAGGGTAGGGCTGGCCCGAGGACGGACACTCTACTCATCAGCTGTGCTGTGGCAACATCCCACATACAAAAGAATAGTGGAATATCAGCCTAGATGTTAGCTCAGGGCCAATCTTCCTCAAGCAAAAAGAGGAAGATTGGCAACAGATGTTAGCTCAGGGCCAATCTTCCTCACCAAAATAATAAACACAGAAGCGGGAGAGAAAGACTGACTGACAGGGAAAATGACCCAAAATAATGTCATTTATCTCAAGATCATATGAGGTTTTAAATACTGCTAAGTTAGTAGAACCACACAGGATGTGGGAGCTAAACGGGAAGAGGAAACTAAGGACCAGAGATATTAATATCTGTCCCTAGCCAGCTAACTAAACAAGGACAGAGCAGTATTAATAGAGAAAGAAAACCTGGACAAAGATGACACACCAAATTATTAAAAAAAAAAGTGGCATGCTTATAAAAGGCACATATAAATAGAAATATTTAATTAAAAATTCAAGCTGCTACAAGCCTGTCTGGTGTTCCTGCCCCTATTATTTTCCAGCGCCTATGCTGGGACTCCTGAGGCCCCACCTCGGATCGGGGCTGGCTTCATGGGCGTGTGACCAGTAAAGTTGTCCAGGGCCCTGGGCTTGGGGCTTAATGTTTTCAGCTCACCCTCGTAAGATTCTTAATTTTATCTATAATTTCTGTTTTGTAACTGAAGTCTGATGGGACAGTAGAACGTGCGTCGGGAACTTGGAGCCTCAGCTCGCATGCTGTTCCCCCCTCTCATAACCTTTCTGCTTCCTTGGGATGGGTACTTAGCTGCCTCCCAGTGCCCTCCACCCTGGAGCCTGCCCACCCTCTCTCTCCATCTCCCCATGCTGCTGCCCTCTGCCGAGGTTGGCAGCCAAGTCACTTAGGCTATGGATAGTGGTGGAAGGCCCTCATTCTGCCATCACTCTCTGCTCCCAGTAGGGGCCTGGGCACAAGTGGGGACTCTGGGAGGTTCAGGACTGTGTCTTAGGGCAGACCAGGGTGGCCGTTGTCCCCATCCTGGCAGACGTGAGCCGCTCGCCTACCTCCAGTCCAGAGACCAAACACTTCCCAGGGTGAAGGCTGCAATCTCTTCTGGTGACACCAGTTCTCAGTGAGCTGGGGCTTTGGGCCTGGGGAAAAAGGAGATTGGTCTCCATGACCCTGTGGTGGCTGGTGGGCGGGCATCCTGGAAGCTGGTGGGCCACACTGCCAGGTAATAGGGTCCCCAAGCACTTGGGAGTGTTTATAGTGATCTTGCAAGTACCCCCATGTCTAAAGGAGTGTGATATTAGATAGCAAATAAAAAGCCAACAAAATAGAGAGATCAGGAAGAAAGGAAAGGGTTCATATTTCAGTACCTTTAACAGCACTTTTTTCCAATTTTTTGAACAAAGACCTTGCATTTTCTTTTTTGTTTTTTGAGAAAGATTAGCCCTGAGCTAACAGCAGCCAATCCTCCTCTTTTCGCCGAGGAAGACTGGCCCTGAGCTAACATCCATGCCGGTCTTTTTCTACTTTATATGTGGGACGCCTGCCACAGCATGGCCTGTCAAGCAGTGCCATGTCTGCACCCGGGATCTGAACCGGCGAACCCCAGGCCACCAAAGCGGAATGTGCGCACTTAACCACTGCACCACCTGACCAGCCCAGTGCATTTTCATTTTGCAAAATGAAATTACATAGCCGGCCCTGCCTCGGATTTAGCCCAAGTCCTGGGACCTTCACATCCATAAAGGAATTTAAAGACCCAAATGGCTCATGCAAGTACGATGTGAATCCTCACTTGAATGTGCACTCTGGCACTTGTTCCTTCTGACCTATGTTGTACCCCAGTGTTATTGCTAAGTTCCTGTCTTGACCCCTTTGCCCCAGTCCCTGTCTAGAGTTTTCCTCCAGAACCCCAGGCCCTAAGATCTGCTGCCAGATCTCCCTAAGGCCACCTGCTTGTCAAAACTTCCATCACTGCCTCCTATAGGAACCTCCCAGGTCTCCCGCCCTGGGCCAGTGGGCCTGCCGAGGAGAGATAAGAGAGCCAACATCTGTTAGGTGCCCACTCAATGCCAGATCTTCACCCCAACTGAGTCCTCAATTCCAATTCTGTCTGTTTGAGACAATACCAGCCCCAGCTGTGACACAAAAGGTGACAGGTTCTGATTCATGAAGCAGTTTCTTTTGTTGGGTGTCTCTGGGTTAATCCCGGTTATCAGAAGTAACAAGTAATACCATCTCCACAAAGAGATTACACTGTGAGTTGGGATCATTTAATCTGCGGAAGGACAATTTGAAACGTTGATACAGTGCGGATGGGATTACCTGAAGGAGGGTGGGGAGCTTTTTCTACGATCACAAAAGCAAAGCAAAAGAAAAGGAATCTAACTTTTAACCAAGAGGGATTTACCATAAAGAGAAAATTCCTAGAACCAGTAGTCGTTTACTTGGAGGGTACGTAGGATGTATAGAAACGGCCCTGACTCCTGTACATGGATTTGGGTTGGAATTCCCTCACAAGCTGTGTGACCTTGGGCAACTTTCCTTCTCTGAGAGCCCACCTGTAAAATGGGGATAACAATACATCCATCACTGTTCTGCTTGTGAAATCGTCCAGAATTCAGCATTCAATAATTTTGTTTTGCACTTTAGTTGCAAACATCCTCGTGGAATCTGGCAGTTTCTGACTCAGAATTCCAGATCTGCCACCCAGAGGGTGACTTTCAGAGAGAACAGGGAGCCCAGGTTTCAGCAGGCAAACAGGGGACGATGCTAGCTCAGACACAGAGCTGTTTTGAGTATTAAGCGAGAGAGTCTGTACAAAATATGTGGAATGTAAGCACCCAACAAATGTTAATTTCCTTCTTTCCATCTAATAAGCACACACAGCTTTAATTAGTAATGGAAAGTGAAATGTTGACTGATCCTAATTCTTGTTTGTTTGTTTCTTTCTTTCTTTAATCACTAGGTCTGTGGAAAGCCAAAGATACTTGTGGAAACGCAAGATTATTTTTATTGACTCATAGGCAATACTGACTTTAAGGAAACAAAAGAAACATAACAGTCAGAGATCCACTTGAACAACGGAAATGTCAACATGCTCTAAATGATGATCTTGGTCATGTGGTTTCCCTGCCTTCAGACAGCGGCTGCGTTGGGGCTTCCAGTCTGGCCCATCGCCTCCAAATTCTGCTGCCCTCACAAACAGCAAGTGCCAACAGGCTCCACCTGAATCCCAAACGCCGACGTCGCCTCCAGGTTCCAGCTCCCAGATCCCTCCCTTTATCTTTCTCCTTTCTCTCAGGAGATGAAATGTTGACTCACTATATATTTTTTTAATAAAGGCAAGTTTAAGCTTTAATTTGTATTTTAAAATAAATTCTCCTAGTACATGCCCACTAGGGGATTAGTGACAAATGGCTTTTAGCGGTATCCATTTAAGGAACATTTAACCAAAGAAAGAAAACTGCTGGTATGCATGATTTTTTTTTAACTGCTGAGTACTATAAATCCAATCTGTCATTTCTTTTTAACTACATTTGCCATAAAAGCATTTATTTTACAGCTGCTGTGACATAAGCACTGCTGTTTCACCTAATGATTAATAAAGTAATTAGCACCGGTTCTAACATTCTCGGCAAAAAGGCCGGGCTTTGAATATATCTGCTACACTAATAGGTTCTCTAAAGCAATGTGGTGCATGTGGAAGGCTGCATGCTGGGGCCTGCAGAACACATTTTCTAATGCACGTCATGGAGATCAATTGATAAATTACGTCAGTCTCGGTTAGTCATCCTACAGAAAATATCAGAGACAAAAAAGGAATGCAAGGATGTGGGCAGGGGTAATTTGTTTTTCATTGTTGATTTGTGTTATAGAACTATTCTTGTAAGTCAATTACCAAAACACAAAATGCTGGGGAAAACATAAAAATTCTAGAAAACAAGAACCTATTACAAAGAGAGAAGCAAGCAGATCAGAATGACAACTCTTGAAACCAGCGTCCCGTGGAGTCAACTGGAAATCATATTTCTGACCATGTGTCATGTCCTTGGGGCCATGCCAAATGCAGAATTGGGCCCTCGGTTCTGTTACATCCTTCCTTCCAAAACGTGTTTCCTTGGAGTGTATTTGAGGATACCTCAGGGATGCAGGTCACAGTGAGGGTGGGCGGGACGAGGACCACAGCCGTCCAAAACATCTCGGGATCGGTTTATCTCAGAAATTTCAAGACGCTGAGCTCAGTCACAAAGGAAACCTTCTGTCAACCAAGATGCTTTGTGGTTGAAAAAACAAAAATAGAAAATTGCGCTGATACATGGGCATTGCTGGAAAACAGGCTCTCTCTGTTTGGGGGCTTGCCTTGGAAATCTATTAGGGAAATTTGATTCTTGGGAGAGGATATAAATTTTTTTACCAGCCTTACAAGCATTGACATCACTGTGCTTCCATCATTCAAAATGCGCTTCCATCATTCATTCATTCACTCATGCAAAGAGCGCTTAGCCTGTGTCAGGCTTGGGCTTGGTGCTGAGGAGACAACGATTCTTGTTTAGGGAACCCATAACGTATCGTAGTTACTAGTGTGGGCTCTGGGGTCATTGAACCTGGATCTAGGTGTCATGACTTATTAGCTAAGTGACTTCAGACAAGTTGCTTGCCCAAGCCATGTCTAAAAGGGAGATACTAATTGTACCTACCTTTAGGGTTGTTGTGAGGATTAAATGAGGCAATGCCTGCTAAAGAGCTGAAGACAGGGTCTGGCTCATTACGACTGTTCGATAAATAGAAGCCGTCCCTCCTATTGAGATGGTGCCACCGACTGAGCACCATGCAGGCATGTACTCTGAGCTGCTTCTCTGGTGTCGGGAATGAATTTGTACAGAGCCATCTGCACGCCCTATTGGGGTCTCCCTGGGATCCATAGCACATATCTGCAAACTGTGTTCTTAGATCAAAGAAAGCCAGCAATTAATAGAATTAATAGAGATTGAATAATACACCTCATGTTGATCAGCCCAGGGCTCCATCCATCAAACTGCCCGACCCAGACGAACCCCACTAGGAACACTGCATGTTTTTTCTTCTCTCTTTCCTTCTCTCTTTCCTTCTCTCTGTCTTATCAATACCTCTCCTCCCTCTCGTCTCTCCTCTCCTCTTCTCTCCCTCTCCCATTTGGCATACGCTTAGACCCCCTTCCATTCTGCATAAGAGGAGGAAGGTGACTTCTAAGGTTCTGAATAACACTCTCATTCCCCAGGAGCCGAATCAGGGTGAACCACAAGTCAGTTGCTCAAAAGAAAAGTGAGTATAACTCACAGACCCTAATTTCTCAGAGCTGGGAGGAGCCTCAGCGATGCTCTCCAGCCCTTTGTCTTGCTGTCAGGAAGGTCTCATTTTCATTCTCAGATGGAGGGACTTGCCCGGGCAGCACAGGTGTTGGCAATGGAGCTGGGAGGAGAGCCCTGGCCTCTCTTCTTGGGGGTGCAGTGACGAGAATGAGAAATCACGTGTCCCTGTTGCAGTGGTCACCCCTCAACTGCTGCTCCTCCCTGCACTCGGGACGCTGGGTCAGAATGTCTCGGACGGATTCATTCAGCCCACAGTGTGCCTGCCAGGGACCAGCACCACTGAGATGCTGTCGGATGCAGGTGAACTTTGCTTTCTTTTTCCCCAAAAGGACTACAGCCAACCGAAACCCATCTCCCTTGCGTCTTCAGGCACCTCCCCCACACTGTTCAGGAGAGGCGCCCGGTCAGAGGGAGAGTGGGTGGCAGTGCCAGCAGGAGTGAGACTCGGGGAGGAGCCGGGGGCCTGGGGTGGGCTGGATACCTGGACTCCAAATGCCTGTGCTAGCCTGCTGCCTGGGGCTGACCTGGAATGATGAAGTAGAGGGGCTAGCCTCGTCTCAGGCCAGCCCCAGCTCGGTGCCCATAGAGCCTGATGCCCACACAGCCTGGTGCCCACACAGCCTCACGCCCACACAGTGCCCAGAGTCACCTGCACAGCACCCAGGACCACCTACACAGCACTCAGTGCCCACACAGCCCAGGACCCACATGGCCCCGTGCCCACAGAGCCCCTCAAATGGCTCAGAGGGGTTCTCAGCTGCCGTGGACGTGTGTCTGGCTGTCCCAGCCTAGCCCGTAAACTCCCAGCCAGCTGCTTTTGTCCAGCACGCAGTTTTGGCAAGAGAGGCCGACAGGAATTCCCGTCCCCCAGGAGCAGAGGGAGGTTCCTGAATAAGGGACACAACAAATGCTTTGAGTTTCTCCCGCCCGTTCCCCTGTTTCCACCACCAGCCCCTGTTTCAAGACAGAGAGGACAGAATCCTGTCACCCGAAGCAAGACAGAACTGTAAGAGTAAGCTTGAAACAAGTCCACACTGCCAATCCTCAAGTCTCTCCTGCCCACCACAAGAGCTTCCTGTCCTGCCCAGGGCCCCTGTCTGCAGTGTGGTCCCCCGGACACTGAGGGGTTCATCCCCACAGATGCTCACTGCCCCTTAGCACACACACACCCTGCACACAGACACATACCACACATAGACACACCATACTACACACACCCCCCACACAGACACACACACCACACACATACACACCATACTACACACACCCCCCACACATATACACACACATCACACACATACATACCATACCCCCCACACACACACCACACACATACACACACACCACACACATACACCACAAATACACATGCACTACACGTACACACACATCACAATTTACACTCTCCTTTATTGCAGAAGCAACATCAGCTGGCACCGCTGCCTCTCCCTGCCAATTATAGTCCCCAAGATCTCCTCCTCTGAGTGTTTCTGGGTTAGTTTTTAAACAAGAGGAACTCATGTGAGTTTTGGGAGACAGAAAGGAAATGGAAGCCATCAGTCTTCAGAAACAGTCACAGCCAGATGTGTGGACAGACGAGAGATTCCCTGAGGGTTTCTAGTAAGTTCTTTATCACTGCAGACTAAGACATTTGGTGGGAGAGTCTTGGAAAGTCTCAAGAATTCCAAGCCAGCTTTACAGAGCCAGCTTGGAGCTTCAGGCCAGGAGCCTCGGGGTCCACTCGTTTGCCTTTCCGAGACATCTCCGCCAACCTTCGGCCGCAGCATCTCTGACCTCCACTCCCTGAGATCTTCCAACTTACGAGTAAGATCACTATTCTATTTTATGCCCCTTATATCCAGAACCTATAGAGTGGCTTTCATTTTTCTAACTACCTCCTTTCTGATACATACATAAAAATAGAAACAAACCATCGTACCCTTGTGCATTGCTGGTGGGAATGCAACATGGTGCGGCCGCTGTGGAAAACAGTTTGGCAGTTCCTCAAAAAGTTAAACATAGAGTTACCAAATGATTCAGGAATGCCGCTTCTAGATATCTACCCAAAAGAATTGAAAACAGAGACTCAAACAGACACTTGGACACCAGTGTTCATTGTAGCATTATTCACAATAGCCAAAAGGTGGAAACAACTCAAATGTCCATCAACAGGTGAGTGGATAAACAAAGTGTGGCCTATCCATGCAATGGAATACTATTCAGCCATAATAAGGAATGCAGTTCTGACACATGCTGCAACATGGGCGAACCTTTAAAACATTATGCTAAGTGAAATAATCCAGACACAAAAGGCAAATATCGTATGATTTCACTTATATGAAATATCTAGAACAGACAAATTTAGAAAAGGAAACAGATTAAAGGTGACCAGGAGCTGGGCAGAGGGGGAAACGGGGGGCTTTTGTTTAGTGGGTACCGAGTTTCTCCTTGCGATGATTACAAAGTTTTGGAAAGAGATAGTGGTGATGGTTGCACAACATTGTGACTGTACTTAATGCCACTGAATTGTACACTTAAAAATGATTAAAACAGCAAACTTTATGTTACGTATATTTTACCACAATAATACATATGCACATTTTTTAAAGCCTTTGTGACAGCAGCAGGCTACCAGACATGGCCTGAGTATAACCAACCTATTTTATCACAGGTGATCCATATATATAAACTGAGGACACACATGTATAGATTACCAAGTACATGTCTCTAGAGAGGAAGACAGGATCCCATTTTATCCAAGGTTGGGAGAAAAGCCAATCGGGATTACACAGTTTGGATACTTCCATCCTGGGCAAAAAGTCCAACCAGTGCCCAGTCCAAGACTTCCTTGACTAACTGATTCAAAAATTCTTTCTTCCCCAGCTAGCTGAGACCCTTGTGTTCTTCAGGACACCCTCTCCCAGCCCCCCACACCCTCCACCTCTTTCTCACCAGCTTCAATCCCTAGTCCAGCATGAGTGGCTTCCTGAGATATCAGAGAACTTCAACCCTTCTGGTCCCCAGGTTTATAAGACTAAAATCCTTTTTATTACTAGGACTCAGCCTCTGGTACAGACATTTACCTTTCTTTTAAACTGCTATGCTCTCATTTCTAAAGCCATTTGCCTAGACATAGAGGGATCTCCGTAGTTTGCTAATGAACCATTTGTGTGTGCGTGTGTGTGCATGTGTGTGTCCTCACCTCAGCCCACACAACTCATCATTCTAATTAAAGCAAAGCTATTATCCTTCAAGATATACTCAAAAGGGTCCATTCACTACCTCCCACTGTTCAGGACTTTGACCCAGTACAACTTGGCTTCAACTCTGTCGAGTTGACATACAGTCAGTCAGTGTGTGAAATCATAACCCTTTAAGGGGTATATTCCCCAGGTGGGTAAGTGAATGCTACCCTTTTGTTTCAATTTCAATACAGATTACCACATATATCTGCACCTTTTAAGGATAAATAAACCCTAAACTGTGTTCTAGATGATTATGAAGGTCACGCCCAAGTCCTTGTTTGCATTTAGGACAGTGTGAAAACTACCATGGGAATCAGGGGGCTTTGGCTTTCTTGACTTTCTGGCAATCTACTCTGTTAAGTTGAAAATGTTACTTCTCTAAGCCTGAGTTTTTTCATGTTAAAAACTGAGAGGAGAATTTGAATTGGTGACTTATTAGGTTCTTTCCACTTCTAAGAGCTTTTTATTTGGTCAAAGCAAATCCTGGATTGCCCCTGTTGTGTAAGCCCCTCTGTTTCAGTTGCCCCACAGGCTCAAGACACATTCTTAAGGCAACAGCCACAGAGAATGCCCACCATGGAGACCCCATGAATGGGAATCCCAGGCACAGAGCAGTCAGATGACCTCACCTGAGTCCCTAAGTTGAGGCTCAGGATGCCACAGCTCCTCCCATAGGCCACACTGCCTTTTTGTCTGTCCAGCTGGTTGGCCCACCTCAAATATTTTTAGTTTTAAAAGCACGTAGCCTGCTATCGTTACATAATTTTGTGATGGGATATCTCTCTATTTTGTATACAGAATTCGTGATTTACAAAAGAGCCTAATTACAGGATCCTCCACAGACACATACGCTGGTGAAAACACCGCCTCGTGGCATAATTGCATAACAAGTAGATACCCAACAAGCTGGAGAAGAGTCCTTGTTGCTCAGACCTCAGCATGAGCAGATTCCCTCTTCTCTCATCCTCCCTCTAATAGCAAGAACTCTGGCCCAGGCAGCCTTTCTGCTCAGTTATCTTCCAAACTTCAATGTTGTTCAAATTCCTATTTTTCTCCTAAAAGAAGATGTATGATCTGCTTTTGCTTCTCTCTAAGGCCCATCTCTGGCCTGTATATATAGGTTAAGTCAACCCCATTCCCGCACTCCCAGATGCCTGGCTCCTAATCCTAAAATGCCTAAAATATATGGCATTTGGGGATGAGCTGTCTATGGCTGTGCTAGGTCCTGGATTTCCACCCACTCTGCCCACCCCAGCCTGTTTACACGCTGCAAGAGAAAGAGGATATTATGTAATGAATTTGTTCCACTTACACGTCTGCGGGATTGTAAAGTAATTTGCAAGACCTTTCCTCCCCACCTTCACTGGAGGAACAGTCACAAGGTTCACACTTAAGCACCGTTGTTCAGTCAGGATTGGACCCTGGCCTGGACATTTAGGTTCAGGGGCCCCACAATCACACTGTGGAAACTTAGACTGACCACTCTGGATGTCAGTGTCATCATCTACAAGAGAAAAGATAAGACTGAACTGTCTCCATGGCTCCTACATTAGGTAATAATAAGTCTGGCTGCTGAAACAGAGAGTAAGACAAGACAACATTGCTTAAACATTGTCTCCCACACAAAAGCTGAAGTTGGATGGCTTTGCTTCATGATGACTCAAGGGTTCAGGTACCTGGTATCTGTTTTATTACTCTGCCATCCCTAGAGATTTGCTCTCGTCCACTGGAATGGGGAAAAGGGAAGTGAAGGCCACATTCTTTCTCTTTAAGGAAATTACACTTGTGACTCAGAACTTGGACACATGGCCACCGCTGCCTGCCAGAGTGGCTGGAAGAATATGTGATCAGCTAAAAATTCTATTACACAGGAAGAAAGGGAGAATGAATATTGGGGCCACCTAGGAGTGTTGGCCACAAATCCTCCCAGTTGTACCCGTCTGAGTTTAAGAGATCATATGTGAGAGTCGGGCAGGGGATATCAGAATGCCAGCAGAGGCAGACACTGTAGGGGTCTCCAGGAACAGTGACTCCAACAGCCACATTTGTGTATGTAAAATAATTAGAAGTTCAGGGGCTGGCCCCGTGGCTGAGTGGTTAAGTTCGCGCGCTCTGCTGCAGGCAGCCCAGTGTTTCGTTGGTTCGAATCCTGGGCACGGACATGGCACTGCTCATCAAACCACGCTGAGGCAGTGTCCCACATACCACAACTAGAGGGACACACAACAAAGAATATACAACTATGTACTGGGGAGCTTTGGGGAGAAAAAAGGAAAAAAATAAAAATCTTTAAAAATAATTTTAAAAAAAAGAAGTTCAAAAGACAATGTGTATAATTGTATTTAATGCAGCATACACATATATAGCTTCTGCTACCTACCACGCATTGTGTTATAAAATCACAATTAAGTTCACTAATTCATTTCAACAAATATTTATTGGCATCTACTAGGTACTCGGTATTAGAGAGACAAAGATGGATATGAGCCATCCATCCCTGCCCTCAAGCACTTACAGGCTGTTGGGGAAATAGAACCCAAATAGAAAAGTTCCCTATAATGGGATGCTTCATGGAGGTGAGACCTGGAGCTGCACTCTCTAACTGAGGAGAGAAAACTAAAAATCTAAGACAACTCTTGAATAACACAGGCGGGAAATAAGCAGGTGCTAAAATATGTGTTCAGTTCAACCAAGTTCTGTGAGTGGGGAGCAGGAAGGAGGAAGATTACTGTAGACTGAACATGAAAGTAAGACTTTATTTGAGGAGGTGGACCTGAAAAGGTAAGTAGGAATGGAGTGGGAGAAGGTGAAGGTGGGGAATCATCATAAAGATTTGGTCTCAAATTTTTAAGTGGAAGCTCGAAAGAGATTCTTGTGTCAAATAGACTCGAAGAAAAGAGAGACCTTCTCGAGTTTTAAATCTTAGTGTAGAAGGACAAGCAAAGCTCTCTAAGTGTCTTTCATGGCCCATTTATAAAAGTTCTCAGCGTTTCTCATAACATGGTTTTTATAGCATCATAATAACTCTGTAAGGAAGGAAGAGAGAGAGAAGCTGATGCTCAGACATGTTGGGTGTTAGGTAAGGAGGCCCAGAACACACATTCCATGAGAGGCAGAGGCAGAGCCCCAACTCAGGCTTTCTGGTCCCGACCTGGTGCTTCTTACCATGGGCCAGATTAGTCTCGAAAAGGGAAAATTCAAGACTCAAATGATCTGAGCAGAAGAAAGAGGGTTCAAACTGACCCACAGGAGACTGGAAGCGGACAGAAGCCAAGGGGAATTTAGGAGCAGGGTCACCCACCATGGCGACCTGCCTCAAATAGCTCATCCAGCTAAAGCTAGATCCCAGGGCACCAAGTTATATACACCTCTTAGAGCCATCTTCAAGACTGGGAATAACCAAAGGAAACATACAAAGAAATTCTAAACTTGGAGAGTATGTGGTCCCTGGAAAGGATTTCTCTGGGAAGTTGCTCAGTTCCAATGGAAACTTGACAACCTCCAAGATTTGGAGGACATGGAGTCTGCTGGGCAGGAGAAGGAACAGGATACCCTCTTAAAGTCTCTTCCATCCTATGATAATACGAGCATACAGCCACACTGTTGCTAGGAAGAGTGACTCGACCCACTTCTCCAAGGCCAGAGGGTAGCCCTTTCTGCCCACAAAGAGAAGTAGTTCACAGGTCACTTTCTCTTTAATCCATGAGAAAAAGTAGGATGATGGGTCTGTGGGCAGAAGTCCAATTTTATAAAGATTTCAACGGATGTAAATTGTTTCCTGGATGAGGGCTAATGACAGCTAATAGGCCAGTGGTGGGTACCAGGCAGATGACCCAGCAGCACTTTCCTATTTCTGTTGGCTGTAATCACAACTTCCATCTGCTATTTTCATCCTCTCCCCATATTATTGGCAGCGCGGCCACATTTTCACACTCCTACTTCTCCCAAAGGACGTCAGCATGCCTATTTTACATAGGTACACAAAAGCATACGCATTCCCTCACTGGGCTAATGGGAAACAAACCTGCTCAAGGATAAGCTTAATATCCCACTCGATGGTTCTAATATATATGCACCATCCAGTTGTGTTTGTTCAAAAGCAAAGGAAATGGAGTTGCTTTAAATTTATGAACTGACAAGTTTCTGAGTAATGGTGAATCACCGCTCGATATTTCACGTAAAGCTCAGAGGGTGAGCTGGCTCCTGCTGCAGCTTTTTGGGTCAGAAGAATTCATCAGAGGATCACTCACGGCCTGAGCCCAGAGCAAAAGATGGAAAGCTGAACAAGGCCAAGGTCAGCGTGCCCACAGAGAGAGGCTGTCACACATCAGACAGACACTTCAGAGAGCAAAGATATCAACTCAAGTGTTGGTAAAATAAGGAAACGGAGGGGACTGGGGGCTGAGAACATGAAAAAGAGAACAATGCTCGCCTAACCAGGCAGGTCTTGGATGCTAGAAGAGTCCCACAGCACAGCCTCAGGGCAGAAATTGTCCTGGGATTAGCCTAGGAGTCCTATTTCTTCCCTTCATGTTGTCCCCTCTCCCTAATGTACTGTCCCCACCTCCTGCCCTGTGTGAGCCTAGAAAACTCCAACTCATCTTTCAAGAGTCTGCAGAACATAAACTTCCTAGAAATTCCTGCCTCAATTTCTCCAGAATTGGTCAGTGCAAGTCACAGTTTTATGAAGGTTTGTTTTATTTCTGTCTCCTCCACTAGGCAGTGATCATTCCAAAAGCAAGGACTGGTTCTCATTCATCTTTATACCCCCATGACTGGCACAATGCTTAATACATACCTTTTAGATATGGAGATGTGAGTAAATAAATAGAGGAGGGAAGGACAAAAAGAAGGAAGGAGGAGGGAGAAAGAAGCAGGGTTTAGCTTTCAACTCAACAAGATACTTCCTCAAATCAGATGAGATGATACAGACTGGATTGTACCAGGAGAGAGCAAAGAGCAATTACATTTTACATCTGCTCTGAATACTATTGTAAGACTCTACATTTTACATCCTTGTCTGACAGGGAAAATAAAAAGAACTGGTAAAAGACTTAAAAGGACGATTTTTAAATGAGGTGATCTTATCTTAGATAATATGCTACTCTGCACGCACAGCCTGCTTTGAGATGGACGCTCAGTCTCTGCCCTGCCAGGTCGAGTGAATCAGAGTAGAAAGGAACTGTGCCATTTGGCTCCCCACTTTGATCCCCCAGGGGCACAGGGAGCCTGCCCCAGTCAAAGGCTTCTGAGGGATCCTTTCGCATTTCCAAACTGCCTCCCTGGCTACTGTCACGATCAACTCCGGCCTTCCTAGAGAGAAGAAACGAGGCCATAGGACAGGTTGGCTCAAAGGCAAGTAAATGTGAGAAGAGTGTGTGTAATATCACCGACCCTTCAATTTGGAAGCTTTATTCTGTCCCATGCCTGAATGAATTTGCCTCTTCTCCTCACATCCAGTTGGAATGAAAGGTCTATGGAGGGCATTTCCACTCACAAATCCTGCCACAAACATGCGGCGGCTCTGTATGAGCTTCTAGAGAAGCGCCAAAGAGAGTCTCGAGACTTTGGATCACTTTGTGGGGTAGACAGGAAGCAAGGGTGCAGCTCGAGAGAAAGCAGGGCCACTGGCCCACCTTGGAACGCACACATTTCTAGGAGCCTTGGTGGGGGAGTAGTGATGGTTAATTTGTGTCAACTTAGCTGGGCCACAAGGTGCCCAGATATTTGGTAAAACATCTTCCTGGATGTTTCTGTGAGGGTGTTTTAGATGAGATTAACATTCAAACCATGGACTTTGAGTAAAGCCAATTGCTCTCTATGATGTGGGTGGGGCTCATCCAATCAGTTGAAGGCCTGAACAGAACAAAAAGACAGGCCTCCCCAAAGCAAGAGAGAATTCTCCAACAGACTACCTTCGGACTTCATCTGCAACACAGGCTCTTCCTGGTTCTACAGCAGACAGCCTCCAGACTGGAACTGGAACATCGTCTCCCTGGGTCTCCAGCCTGCCAGCCTCCGTAATCAGTGCGAGGCAAGCCCTTATAATAAATCTCTTTCTAAATGTATACACATCCTTTTGCTTTTGTTTCTCTAGAGAGTGCTAATACAGACGGGGAGTGAGGAGTAGACTCATTAGGTGTCAATCTACTGAGAGACTCAATATAGAAATGAACTGGACAATGGCCAAACAATATATAAAAATAGAACTCTGACCTAATATCACAGCAACCAGCCCAGGAAACCAATCCGTTTTATACATTAACCAATCCAGGAAGCCAGCCTGCTATCTATAAATCAGACTTGCCCGAGTGGGATGAAGAATTGGCATTGACCTGGTACAGGTTATCTGAGTCCAAGTGAGGCAGAGGGGCAGCCCAGAGCAGAGAGTCAGAGCCTGGGCAGAGAGGACACCCACATGGGAAGGTGGTACATCAAGGCTTGTTGGAGCCCAATCAAAAGGAAGAAGCATCCTAATGGGAGAGGACCCAACCCAAGGTACTAGAGCCCAGTGTGGATGAAGAGGTCAGCCCCACAGGGGCAGGTGGCAATAGCAGCATAGAAGATTGGTTACAATGGGGGCTTAAAAAAATAAGAAAACGGGGGCTGGCCCCGTGGCCAAGTGGTTAAGTTCGCGTGCTCCACTGCAGGCGGCCCAGTGTTTCGTTCATTTGAATCCTGGGCGCGGACATGGCACTGCTCATCAAACCACACTGAGGCAGCGTCCCACATACCACAACTAGAAGGACCCACAACGAAGAATATACAACTATGTACCGGGGGGCATTGGGGAGAAAAAGGAAAAAAATAAAATCTTTAAAAAAAAAATAAGAAAACGTATTAAAGAAAATGAGAGCCAGGGTTCTTATGGTCAGAAGATGGAGTTACAAATATGGAAAGGGAGAAAACAAGAATGAATCCTGTGGTGTTGGGTTGAATTAAAGATAACAGTAGGAATTCATGGTTTTTTTTAATATGAATTTAGACACATGTAGATAGAGAAATAAATATAATGTAAATATATATATTCATACGTATTGTATATGCATATTTTTATTCCCTAGCTCTGTCCACTGAGAGGGCCTGGAAGCACTCACTCACCAAGAACATTTACCACATGTGCTACCCAGATTGTGATGTCTTAATTCCACTCTTCACTAAAAAGAAGCAAGGGATCTTTGGGAAAATGGCTGATTCCAAGGCTGGGGCAGGTAAAGTGACACAGGAGCATCTTGCTCTGCAAGAAGGAAAGGAAGGGCTCAAAGAATGATGCAGATTCATCAAAAAGGGTCCAGAAACTAGCTTGAAGGAGCTCCTGTTGGTCGAATATTGGGCAATTCGAGCATCAATAAGTAATGAATTATATGTCCTTGAATAGAACAAAAATCCATGAGTCCAGACCGATATAAACAAATAAATAGAAATGAAAGATATAAACAAATAAATAGAATGAAGAAAGAGAGAAAGAAATAAAGAGATTGAAAGTTTGATGAAGACTAGGATATTTAAATAGCCTCAAAGTATCTCCAGAATAATTAAAAAGCATATTGATTACAAAGTGGAAAGGAGGACATCTAAATTTGAGAAGCCTAGAAAACACCAACCTAACCAAATCTTCAAAGTGAAAGTTGTCAGCAGGGGGACAAATTGAAATGATGCCCCACCCGACAGCATGCGACGAGAAGAGTCCTGCATCACTTCTGAGATATTTCTGCCAAAGACATGTACCCCGCATCTCCTCAGGAGGGAACATCAGACAATCCCATTGAGGGACATCCCACATAATAACCTGCCTGTAAACATCACAAGTGTCGGTCATGAAAGTCAAGAAAAGAGTGAAGAACTGTTACAAATCGAAGGAATTCAAGAGACACGACAACTAAATGTAACAACAATTTTGGACTAGATCCTTTTCTTATAAAGCATATAATTGGGACAACTAGAGAAATTTTGAATGGGATCTGGGTACTAGATGGGAGTAATATATTGCTGTTAGTTTCCTGATGTTGATGATTGTATTGTGGTTCTGTAGAGAATATCCATGTTTGTCAGAAATGAACACTAAAACATTCAGGGGTGATGGGACATCATGTTGACAGCTCATCCTCAAATGGCTCAAAGAAAAATCTTTATACTGTAGACACACACATACACGTTCATACCTACATACATAGTATTGTGATTATGTAGGAGAATATGACCCTGTTCTTAGGAGATAACATGCTGAAGTATTTAGGGGTGTGAAATGTCATATGTCCAAAACTTACTTTCATTCAAATGATTTGGCAGAGAGATGAAATGTAGCCAAATGTTATCATTTGGGGAAGAGCACTCTGGTTCACTCCTTCACTATTCTGAAGGCCTAAAAAGTTTCAAATAAAAAGTGAAGAAGGAGCTAAAAAGGGGTGTAAACAATAAAGTTTCAAGGAATTCTACATGGGAAAAAAAAAAGAACGAAAACCCAGAACCAAGGATCATGCTTCCATCGATGTGACTTGCTTTATGACATGGAGAAACGTGTTGGACTTTGCTCTCTTTCGAAACAAAAGACAATAACCCAGAAAAGTTTGTCCTGGTGTTTATAAAGAGCTGAGCTGTCCTAGCTTCCACTGAACTGCCTTCTACTCCCAGGGATGTACCAGGCCACAGCCAGGGCTGCGCTGCTCGCCAGCATTCAGAAAACCAGCTTTTATTCTTCCCACCTGCCTCTGGTGGGTGCACAGCAGGGTATCCCTGGGCCTCCCACCTGCTCTCCCCAAAGGGCTCCAAGGCCTCCTGACTCATGGAAAGCGTCACAGGAGGTCTGCATAAAGGAAGCCCATACAAGAAGGGCTTTATGAGAGAATGCGATGGAGACAAAGCCATGTTATCCCATAGTTACCACCGTATGGTACCGACAGCATACAGCCTAGAAGTTTTTCAGGGGCCCATAAAAAAGTTTGAGATCTGAAAAAATGTTGAGCTTGCAAAAAAAGAAAAGCAGCCTCTGACATCCAGGAGCTGGCCTGGTGCCATCAGCGAGGCCTTGGTGTTCTCCCGTTGAGCATAAACAATTTCACAGAACAAGAGAATCAGACAGGGCCATTGTGTAAGCAGGATGGATCAAGACGAAACAAGACCACTCCAGAATCATGTCAAAACACAGGCAAAACATGAACAATGTCTGAGTTAAAACGTACCGAACGTCCCCTATCCCAGCTAGAATGAATGACCTTGGCTGCTCTATCGATTACAACTTTAGCCTCCATTAGAATGCCTTCCTTCTAGATAAGGTTTAGGAAGATGCCCAATCAGAATTACCCCACTTCCTGCAACGTCCAATCCAGAGCAAAGCCCCACTTCCCTGAACTCTCTCCTAAATCACCTAACACAAACCCAAATCCTGTAAGAGGTCTTTCCTAATGCCCTCTATTGAGATGCCCATGGTTCCCCATGGAGTGTGTTCTTCTTCACTGCAACGAGTAATACCTGACTTGCTCAAAGGCAGGTGTGTTCCTGGTGAGCTTTGACTGAAGGGCATTGACAAGCTCCATGTGGTAAAGAAAATTTGGTCCCAGAACATTCTTAAAATACAAATTGGTAAATACTCAGTGAAACCACGCTATGTCAACTTCCTTCATTGTTAAATTTATAATCCGTAAAATTTTATGACCTCTGAAAGCAATTTGCACATTACATTAGCTTTTCTCACTGCATAAGAATTCCCAAGTCTTCCAGCTGATTACTGAGAAATCATGGCCAAATGTAAATTAAAAGAGTAGCCAATTTTATAAGCAAATTACGAATTATTATAATTCGTCTGAAAGAACCCAAAAGTTTGAGTGCCCGGGCCCTAAAAAGATTTTAAACACCCTGGATAGAGAAGGCAACGTGCAAGGTTGGTTTGGAAACCGAGGGGCCTGAGGGACAGAGAGTGGCAAATACCACCAGCTCAAGGATCAGTAAAGTGGTCCTGAGATATCAAAAAGACTGTTCTTTCCTTGGGAGGAAATCAGGTAGGCCAGGAGGATGGATCCACTCCCCCAGCTACTCCACAGTCGGCTGTTTTTAGTAATAATCTCCTGCCAACCCACAGGGTGGACGTCCTGCTGACTGGCTGTTGGTTGGGTCATATAGAAATGGGGCAGCCAAGGAAGACCAGTGCACTGCCTCCCTTATCAACGCCATTCCCAGGCTGTTGCCACCTTGGCCTTGTTCATGGGACCTCCCATTCCTGTCACTACCTGTCTTCTTTTGGGGTGCTTTCCCATTGTTTGATCCCAATTGGTGCCTGTGCCCTGGCCTGTCCTCAGTCCACGTAAACATGTGGGCTCTTCCCTGACTTTTTACCTTCTTGCCTCCCACCTGCTGTCAGGGGATCCTCCCCTTCCCAACCTCTCCTTCAATGACTCTCTTCCTTCCCATCTTCATCTCCGTCTCTCCTGCCAGAACACACAGAGGAAGTAGGTCAGCCAGGACCCAATGGAAGCCATCTGCAGCAGAGGAATTCTCATCTAAAGAAAAGCACCCCGAAAAGAAAGAAACTCTCTTTTTTCATTCAGCAGTCACATTTCTGGGGAAAAAAAATAAAGCTTAGAACCAGAGATGGAGACTTTTGGAGGTGGAAATGGAACTTGGAAATGATTGAGCTCCATCTTGTCATTTTTCATATGGAAAACTATGGTCTGCGTAGTCCAAGTTTTTTCTGTAAGACGAGGAAGACGGATTTTGCCTTTTCCCCTTAAGTCTATTGGTTTTATAATTTAGTGGGAAGGAAAAATGTATTTTTCCCTTCCTTGGTCAAACTGAAAAAAAAATAACTGTGAAATGGTACACGGTTTGTTTTTTTAAAGCCCCCACAAAAGGCAGCCCGGTATGAATTATATCTTCGTCGGTGCAGGTTATGAAATTACCCTAGAGAGTCATTTCTATAGAGACTGGCAGTGCAAAGGCTGTAACTCAATGGAACACAATTCCACTCAGAGCTCACAGAATGTAATTGATGGAAGGAAGCAACATAAATTACCTTCGCATCCTTCATGGATAATGTCTCTGTTTCCCACACAATCTCATTTTGCACACAAAACAAACAAAACCAAATTCAATCTCCCAAATTGTGTGTCTGCGCTTGTTTGCTTTCTTTTAAAAATCATTCTGCCCACGTCACCCTTAGTCGTGGCTCTCCTGCCAGGCAAATTAAGTCCAATATTGGCAGCGTGTTTAACCTCTGCCCTCCACTTCCCTCCCTCCTCCGGAACTTCCAGCCCTTCTTTGTTTCAGATGCGTCGTTCATTCAGAGCCATGACAAAAGCATAAGAATTAAATTTTACTAAGAAAAGACCAGCTAACTCGGCTTCGATTTCATTTTGCAGTCAATCTGAGAGCTGAAAGGCAGATTCCTTTGTCCCTCTTTGCAACAACTAGCAAAATGGTGAACCAAAAACAATTTTAAGTTCTCTATGGTGACAAGAAAGATGATGGGGGCAGGGTATAGATCACTGAAATAGGTGCTTAATTAAAATATCTCACTGAATCACTGGTGACTCCCAGCTCGTACAGAGAGCTATCATCACGATGTGCACAGACATGATTGCGGGGCCTAGTAGGATGGCAGATTGCAGAGACAGGATCGCATGGGTTTGCATAAGAGCCTGATCCAACTTTGTGGCTGACCCCTGAGAAGGGTGATTCCCAAGCCAATCACAAAATTCAAAGCAATGTGACAATGTGGCAATCGTGCAGGCAAGTATCAATTCTCCCTGTGGTTGGAGACTCTGAGCAGTGCCACTACTAACAACGAAGTGGGCAGCAAGCTCTTGGAACCAAGAGAGTCCATCTTCTTTGAAGCCAGGACTCCAGGCAGTGAAGAGAAGGACAGGATTAGGTTTAGACATCCCCAACAAGAGGAATGGCAAGGTCTTGGAGAGTGCATTAAGATTGAGCTGCCAATGCATTACGGTTGGCCCCACAATAAAGGCAAGACTGAGACAGATGAATGGATAAAGAAGGTGTTCTATCTATCTATCTATCTATCTATCTATCTATCTATCTATCTACAATGAAATATTATTCAGCCACAAAAAAGAAGGAAATCCTGCTATTTGTGACAATATGCATGGACTTTGAGGGCGTTATGTTAAGTGAGACAGCCAGACAGAGAAAGAAAAATACTGCATGATATCACCCATATGTGGAATCTAAAAAAGCCAAACTCATAGAAACAGAGAATAGAATAGTGATCACCAGGGTCTGGGGGTAGGGGTGGAGAATTGGGGAGATGTTGTTTAAGAGTACTAACTTGCACCCCAGAAGATGAATAAGCCCTGGAGATCTAACGCACAGCATCGAGATTACAGTCAACAATACCGTATTATAAACTTCAGAGTTGCTAAGAGACTAAATCCTATATGTTCTCACCACAAAAAAGAAACGATAATTATGTGATGTGATAGAGGTGTCAGCTAACATGACAGTGGTAATCATACTGCAATATATAAATGTGAAATCAACATGCTGTACACCTTAAACTTACACAATGTTATGTGTCAATTATATCTCAATAGAAAAAGAAAAAGACTGAGATACCAAGAAGCAGGGCAGAAATCCAGTAGG
Source organism: Equus caballus (assembly GCF_041296265.1). Classification (NCBI taxonomy): domain Eukaryota; kingdom Metazoa; phylum Chordata; class Mammalia; order Perissodactyla; family Equidae; genus Equus; species Equus caballus. The sequence goes on along the minus strand of NC_091710.1, from coordinate 32,155,514 downwards.
AGGTTAAGGGCGGGTCCCCAGAGCTGACCCCAGACATCGAGCTTGGAGGTTGCACACTTCTTCTAGCTCTGTCCACCTGAGGAGACGTGATCTGCAGATACATCACTCAGGACCTGAACATGCGATTTCAGGTCTCCGTGACTTCTCACGCAAGCTTTGGACAGTCAGGGCCCAACAACAGCCAATGTAAACTGTATAGGTGCACTGGCGTCTCCTGCCCTTCCCCTGTGAACCTGAAAAAGTAAAGCACGAGGCAGGGATTATTTCTGAACTCTTTAGATGGGCCCTGACAGCTTCAGTCTGGAAGATGAGATTTGGGTATTTGTAATTTCCGCCAATTGTAAATTCCCTCTCACTGAAAATTACCAAGTATTAAGATTTGCCTGTCTTGGGTTTTGTCTTCCACCAAGTACAGTTTAAGGGGCCCAAAGATTTGATCTTTAGAAGTGATACAGACCAATTTCAGGTGGCTTATTAAGCTGAAGTCTATGGAATGGATCTGTAATCAAAGTTATTCCAGTGGAGGCTGACAAAGGATAAAGTGACAACTCAAGCTTGGGGAGGTTGAATCAAGCGTCTTTTAAGATAATACAAAAAGCAATTTGAATCTCAGTGAAATTTTCTTCTAAAAGACCCTAAGGGTGGGTGTAAATCCATCTTCTATTTTAATTAGTTGGCTTACACGGCATGGATTTATTCTCCTCTTCCTACCCCCAATCTGGTGGAAATAAATTCAGTTGTTTCTGCCTCATGAGAAGGTTACATCTACTTCAAGTGGACAGAGCCTAAGGCTAATTCTAGAAACAACCCTCTAAGAGAACATATCTGTGAAATGATCTCAGTGTCTAGAGTACAGCAGGTAGAGGGTAAAAGAAACATATCGCTTTAAAAAGCCGATTAGGGTTGCATAATTTTGGCAGAGACAGAGGTAGAAAGTTCATTATCCATTATTTGTTCAACAAATGTTTATTGAAGGGCTCATGTTCCAGATAAAGTGCTAGGTGCTGGAGATACAAAGGGAAAATTCAGTCTAGGAGGGCTGGGGGAATGGAGGGCCCACAGCTAAACAATTAGCACACCCTACAAGGACAAGCTCAGTGGCCGCACTGGGAGGGTGTGAATTGCCTGGAGGGCCAGGATGACTTCACATTGAAAGCAGGGCTGAAGCTAACTGTGGAAAGAATTTTTTTTTTTTTTTCTGAATTAAGAGTAGATGTGTTAAGAAAGAAAAAATGGCTGTCAGCCAGTGAGGTCCAGCACAAGCTGACAGCAATATACAGCTGGTCAGGGCTGAGGACAAACTGATGGAGCCAATAAGCAAACAAGAGTTCACCCTCTGATCCATTTATTCAATCAGGCCACTCTTTGATGTATGGGTGTCCTGTTAATTTGAATTTTCTAACTGAAAGATTGTCTTCTACTAATATAGTAGCTCTTGGTTGGTTTTTGGTCTTTGTGTGATTTTCTTTTTATTAACAACCTCGGGTAGATTTCTCTCTAGATCTGGGCAGACTCAGTCCTCATACAGCAGGTGCCGCTACTGCCCTGTGAGGTAAAAATGAGCCAAACTAGACATCCCTGAAACCACAGAATTTTTTAAATGACCTGTAGGAGCCTGGCATCTGAAGATACCAAATTTTCAGCCCTCCAGTCACTGTGGCTCTTGAGAGACCACCTAGTCACTGAAGCATAGAATCACTCAGCAGGATGCACGACGGCAGGTGAAATTTAATCAGCGTGTGAGTACCGAGCGCTGCAGTTACAATTACAGATATCATTCATTACCAATATGCTTTCCAAGAATTAAATTGAGATGTGTTTGTGTGTGTGTGTGTGTGTATGTAATCAATATGAGTAATTTCCATTCGAGGCTGTTTCTTTCATACTTCATTTTTCCAGTCCCTGAGAAGCCTAGAAAGTCTCGCGTTACATAAACCAACAGGATGCCAAGATGCTAATGTAGTCATTGCTTAAACTCATGTAACACTTCTCTCTGAGTGTCTTCCCCGGGGCTCCTGCAGTGAGTTTTCAGGTGCTAAACATTAATATTTTTTAACAAACAACGTGTTCTCAAGTCATTTTTATCTTCCCCTGTGGTCAATATATAGTATTCATCTTCCACTCCCTTCTGGGAAAATGAAAAAATAATGACGTGAGATGATTTCAGCCTCAGGTCCGTAACTTGCCAGTACAAGAGAGGGCCTTGGCGTTTTGGTGGAGATGACATGGTTAGCCTGGAATGTTCCTCACTCCTCCTTACTCTAAGGAACTGGATGATGGTCTTGAACTTCTGAATTCCTCTTGCTCACCAACTCCCTTGAGGGTGCACCTTGTTTTTGAGGTGAGCTTCAAGTAGGTAACTTTTCCTGGGGAATGAGGCAGAGGTCAGGGTAGAATGGAAAAGGAGCTACTAGAATCCAAGATGAGGAGGCGGGAGCCCTGCTCTGTTGGGTTAGAAGAAGGTGAGGGGCTAATTTATAGGAAGAAACCAACCCAAAATAGTGAATCTTGTAAATTTGTGTCATGCTTCCGACTTTGTCACATCCTGTGCCTCCAAGGTATGGATCAGACTATAATTTTACCTTAATGTGACATGAATACAGTGGCTGACTCAGTCCTATATCTCAGCAAGTTCTGTTTCTCTTCTTTCGAGGTCTTTCTAACAGCACCATTAGAAGCCATCGCCTGACTCTGCAGCTTCTAAGGCTGATGTCAGATTTCTCACACCCTCTACTTACTCTCCAGATGCAGAGCCAATGCATGTCCTCTCCTCACATAACTCAGCAGTGGTGAGACACACGCCCTCCAGTTATTCTCCAGTTCAACACTCAGCAGCCCCAGGCCCGAGTCCCAGCTCTGCCAGTTATCACCTGTGTGATCTTAGGCAAAGTACCCAAATCTCCTTCCCTTTGCTTTGTTTCTTTTCAGTGACAACATAGCCTCAACAAACGGGTTTGGTAGGGACTAAGTGAGATGGTGCTTTTTAAATCACTTAGCACAATGTCCAGCATAAAGCAGGAGATCAATATATATGAGCTATTTTCAGCATTATTATTTTGCATTAGGTGTTTATGCAGCATCTGTAACCATTATCCTTTCCTGCTCCGAGGTGGTGATTCTGGCAGAGACAGTGGCTAGAAATAAGTGTCCATGGTTAGGAACTTTGCTCTCCAAGAGGACTCAGGGATCAAATTACCCTGACTGGATAAGTCTTTACAAAATAGAAAAAGTGAGAATTCGAAATTTAAGGGGAAAAAAAGAAGCTAAGGTATATTCTATAGAGAATTAATAACAATATAATAAGAGTTGTGGTGTGTAATGGACAAGCCCAGAGCAAGCAGTCAACAGTCACATCACTATGCTAGGCCTGTGTGGAGATTCTCAGGGATAGGAAGCATAGAAGACACCGTTTATCACCAAGTGAATTAATCGCCATGCTGTGCAGTGGTCAGATTCTATTCCAACAGTCACCTATTTAAATAGTATCTGGGAGAGATGCTTCAACACACCAAAATAGACCAGACCAAATCCTGAGGCAAAGGCCATGGCTATCAAACTCAGAGCAAGTTCAAAAACTGGAAACAGAATAAAGTTGCCTTGATAGTCTTAGATAACCAAAGCTGGCCATCAGAAACCTTGGGACAGTCATGGTCAGTTGAGAAGTCCCAGACTCCCTCAGCCTGTGAAGTCACGTAGATGTGAATACCACCAACTTCACTGGCTCCGAACGTCCACCCAATCTTGCCGCATGAAATCTAGTGTTTTGCTCAGTTTTCCTTCCCAAAGATTTCTGAGACATCCTCCCTTACCACCAAGAATTTTCATACATTCCGCACATCAGCCTCAGTTTGGTTCAGCCCCAAAACTGGCTACCCAGCCCCACACAGTGACCTCCTCTCTGACCCTGGGATACCAGCCTTCAGCTGTGAGTTACCTCAGCCGCTCTCTCCTTAACTCATTGTCCCGCAAATAGAGACACTTCCCTTGACTCCCACAGTGATCGCTGACCCCAGATTGAAATTTTAGACAAGACTTGGCTGCAGGTTTTCAGGCTAACTGAAGAAGAATATAATGTAGATAGCTGGAATACAACAGCCTTATTTGGGCTCCCTTCCTACTGAGTTTCCAGTCTACTATGGCCCCTCAAAGGGAAAAGTGAGCCCATCCTTCCACTCCCTTTCTCTCCTACCAAAAAGCCACACACTCACAGCGGCCTCTCTCTACCTCAACCATACTCCAAGGTTATTGCCAGCAGATTATTGTGCCTCAGTGTAAGACACTGGGAGGCATTTAGATTGCCTCCCAGGGCTCCCTTCAGACAACCGCCACCTGCCTTGACGTAGGTTGAACACAAAGGCCCATCCCCAGCCTTTCAGAAAACAACCACGTCTCTGTCCAAAGTAATTTGATGCTTTCACAAAAATGGCTAACAGCTTTTAAACCATTTTCTTAGTTTCTACTCATCATGATTTGAAAATCTTAAAGCCTGGTTTCACCCAGGACACTGTTAAAATAGGACCTGCTCTATAATTGAAATCATTTTTTAGAAAGAAACTTCAAAGGACCCAGGTCTCCACCGGCCGAGCCTTCGTGATGACCATCCTACACAGGGCCGTTTAGCCACGTAGACAAACCCAGTGCACTGAAGCGCCCTGTTCTTTGTTTCCATCCTTTCACTCCCTCCACAGCAGAGCTGTTCTCGCAGACTCTTTGTGCCCTGCATAATTGCCGCTGCTGAGAGCTGATGACTCACCCGTCACCACTTCTTTTTTTCTTTCTTTCCTTGCGTCAGCTGAAGTTAGTCAATATAATGTGCCACTATAATGTTCAGGATATTGTAAAGAAAAGCTTTTATCTTTTTTGTAAAACTTAGGCTTAGCTAGGCTTTAAAGCAAAAATAATCGGAATTATCAGTATTTTCCACAAGGTCAGGTACTCTCTGGGTGTTTCCATTTATGTTCCAATTCTTTGGCAATCAGCACCGTTTCTCATAGGATATATGAAAAACGTGCATGTTTAGATGCCCAGCCCATAACCTGATCATGCAACATGCCAGGCACCGTCCACAGGTAGCTCTACAGGAGAATTCATTCTGAGTTTCCCTTCCAGATACTTCCCAGGCCCTCCCTCCCACCAGGGTCCCGATGCCCCCTGTTGATGGAAGCTGGACCCTCCTAGGAGAACTCAGAGCCCTGGAAACTACAGTGGGCTTTGGGGTCCCAGGGCTCCCAGGGTTCTGGGTCCAGAGGAGGATAAGAGAGTCTTCAAAGCTGTGAAGAAAGAACTAGGATCTATATGGGAGAGAGAAATATCAGAAAGTACGTACACATTTGAATGAATTTGTCAAAATCGCTTGGAGAATTCGTGTTGACGTCTTAAGTCAACAAATTGAATATCCTAATTGCCCCTCTTCACCAAACATCCAGTAAAGCTTGAGTTATTGCTTCCTATGTGCCAGGGGATATGGAGAGGATGAGACCCAGCCTCTGCTCCTGACAGTGCCCCCAGCCCAATGGAGGGGGGATGGGAATGCTGTGATCTAGGTGGGCAGAGCTTGCTAAGAGAACAGGCAGGACAGGCTGGAGCTGCCTAGAGTGGGGAGATCAGGAAGCTTTCCTCAATGCCTGAGCATTAAGGACCAGGCAGTGTCTACCACCAAAAACAAAAAAGGTGTATTTCCACCCACACACCAGCTCCCCTAAGCCCAGATTCCATATAACAAGCTCTTTCAGCAACAACAGAATTTTGTGAATTAGTTTTGTAACAAAACCAAGCCCACTCTGATCCCCAGGGCCACACCAGCTGACAATAGCCCTACGTGTGGAATCCAGCATTGCTAGGAGCGGCAAGGCAGGAACAACCCACAGAGAGCCTGCAGGAGAGCAGCGCTGGCACCCTGCGTTAGCTGATCCCGGAGGGCTCTGCAACCCACCTCCCCAGGGCTGAGCTGCCCGTCCACACTGGGAATGCCACACACACACACACACTCACACACGCTAGATCTGGAGAGACCAGCACTTAATGCATTTTGTTTCACAGCAGGTGAGCAGCCCAATCCAATTCTTGACTCATACATGAGAGTGGGAAGCAGGCTTCCGGGGAAAGCACGCCCTCCTCCCTGCACAGATACCTGCCTTCAGCTGGGGCCCTGGGTTGAGAGCGAGACTAACAAAAGTCTGATTAGCTGGCTCATGGGCAGGGGGAGCTTAGCCCGTAATTGGAAAAACCGAGCAGTAGATCTGTGTTTGCCAAAGAGAAGAAGTCTCCTTTGTTCTAAAATAGCACCTGAGAGTTTAGTTAAAAGACAGGCCTGCTGACCCCTAATGACTCTTAGCAGGGTCGCTTTATCCTTCTAATAGGAGCTGCACGTCTTTGGCTCCTTAAATTACTACCAAGTGTTGTGTAGGTGGGGGCTTCTTCAAGGGAAAAAAAATCAATCCGAGAGGAAAAGCTACTCCTTAGCAACAAAGGAAAAAGAAAGAAGGCAGTTCGTTTAATGTAATCTGAGGTGGGATCTAGCTTAGCGGAGCCAGAGCAAAAACAGCTTTGATCTGATCAGGGCGCTCAAGTTAAAGTTAAGGAGGGCCAGCCTCAGGATGCTTGAGGCCACAGACAGCATCACCAGTGAAGAACGCCCTCCCAGGAGAGGGACGCAAACCGGGGCCGCGAGCAGTCAGGACACCATGAGGCAGCAGTTGTCACAGTCACTTAGTCAATGTGTGTTTTTAATCACACTCTTTTTCTGATTACAATAAAGCTGAAAAGAGAGTGATTTCAGCAGTCTGGGCAACAATGCGGACAGGGTAATTGCCTGTCCACTGGGACGGTGGTTATTGCACCTGTAGAATATGGTTGAAACTGGATGGTGTGCACTTGGTTCCATGAGCTCCATGCAAAAAGAGTAGGAATGGTTATAAAATGCATAGTGAATGTCCAAATAAAGTAAATAAGTGAGGAAATGGGGGGGGGGGGGAAACTATGAAACAAACCCAGAGAGTAAAGTGAGTACACCCAACACACGGCTGTAGGGGCCTATGCAGTTGTGTGGGTGCATTAAGTGGATAAGGTTAGTGCACCAAACACACACCCCCCAACACACGCTGTGGGGATCTACACAGCTCTCTGTGTGAGTGCGTGTGCATTAAACAAAATCCCCTGGCTTGAGTAGCAATTGCGATCCACAGTAACCCACCTGTAATCCCCATGTTGGCGTTTTCCAGTTGCCTTAAAGAAGGGCTCAGCCAAACCTTCCTCTCTCAGGAAAGAATCCACTACATCTCCACACCAGTGTGGTTTAGAGTTTACTGAAGACTTGGTGGGGAAGTTAGAGGAGGGCTTTGCCTCACATATACCACACCGAACTCCTTGAATCTTCATTTAATATTCAGTTTCTCCCCAGCCTTCGGTTAATGGGTCTCTTCTTCTTCCTTTGTAGCTTTCGTCTCCAGGATTCCAGTCTCTCAGCTCCGAACTCTTCCTGTGGGTCTCCCTAGCCCCCCTCTTTCTTTCAGCTGCTGCCTACAGACTCGCATGACTCATTGCCCAGAGATCAGCAAACCAGAGCTTCCAGCTCCAGGATGTTCTAATTTTAGAAAGAAAGGCTATACATAACCAACGACAACAAATTTTGTCCAATCAAAACTATCAAGAACAATTTTGGCATAGAGTTTGGAAGTAGCATCCAGCAAAGCCACAGGCCCATAGTCGACTCTATATATTGATGCTTATGCATTTCAAGGGGGCAGGGCAAGATCTGGATGATATTTCTTCTAGAGTCTTCCTTCACGACATTACGTGGACTCCATGAGCACATCCATATCTGCCTCTGGGTTACTGTCACTGCCCCATAAACATTCAGACTATTTCATCTGTTCTAGTCCTTTGCACAAAATAAGTCCAAAATCCTGGGATTCTTCAATAAGGCCACGCTCATTTTTAGTATATTTGAGTTCACAGCCAGCTGTAAAATGCTATGTGCTTTTTGCCCCCAAAATTCTCAGTAACGGTCACAAGTGTAACTCGTGCTTCAACTGTGAGATGGCCTGACTGCCCACCACTCCCCAAACTGTTCAGGAGTCAGTTGGACTGGGTTATTTCTAAACTATCCACACACTCTCCCTGTTCTGTTGGTAACAGTTTCTCTGCACTTTTGAAAGTGAAGGCTGGGGGCCGGCCCTGTGCCTGAATGGTTAAGTGTGCGTACTCCACTTCCACGGCCCAGGATTCACTGGTTTGGATCCTGGGCACAGACCTACACACTGCTCATTAAGCCATGCTGTGGTGGCATCTCACATAGAAGAACTAGAATGACTTACAACTAGGATATACAACTATGTACTGGGGCTTTGGAGAGAAAAACAAATAGGAGGAAGATGGGCAATAGATGTTAGCTCAGGGCCAATCTTCCTCACCAAAAAAAAAAAGGCATAATTTCACAAAGAAAGTGACAGCTGCAGTTAGCCAGTGGCTGTTAACAGCATCCACTCAAGACAGAACCCTCCACTCTGGACTCTTCAGACCTGAGCTTCCCCCAGACATTCCACCAGCCCCAGGACTTACCTATGTTCAACCAGTAAGGCCGGAACCTCAGATAAGTTCCTCACTCAGCTTGGCAGTGTCCCAGCAGAAAGCAAAATGCTGGTGATTGATATGAGGTCCCAAAGTTAATTCAAATATTAATTGGTCTTAGAATTATGGCAATTTAGAGCTACCAGGGAGCTAACCGATGATCTAGTTTGACACCATAATGTTACTGAAGAGACTCAGGGAGAAACAGTGAAGTAGTCAAGAGCGTGTGAGTTCTATGAGCCAGAGCAAGGATCTGGGCAGTTCAACTTCTGCTGGACAATCGCTGGGGTTGGGAAGACCAGGTAAGCCTGAAGAGGAACTGGGAGAGACCAGCTCAGAACTGGGTCATATCTAGTAACCAAAAGAAATGTCCTTCTCCTCCAAGACCACTCAATAACAAACCAAATGACTTTCCCAGAACCTTTCTTCTCTGGTCAGATCCACAAAACTAAGAATTGCCTCTGCAGGCAAAACCCACACAGCTGTGGGTAAAGAGACAAAGCTTTGTGGGATAGTCCCTGCCTGCACTCATCCTGGGGAATTAACTAAAGCTCCACCAGTCTTGGGAATTGGAAGTTCAGCTGTGCGGTGCTGATTCTGCTGGGTGTGGTGCTTCCCATTACACACCCTGTTCTAGAGACCTGGACCCAGTAGAGAAGGAGAGGTGTCCGGTGCAAAGAGAAAAGGACTTGTAGATGGGCCTGGGTTACATGATTTGGTTATCCTGACATGGACCCTCTTAATCTCAGGTCCACGTGCCGGATGCACAGTATAAGCCAATCACTGAGACACCAGTGCTTGGAGGTAAAGAAAGGTTTATTCAAATTAGCCAAAACAAGAAGGTGAGAACAAGTAGGTTCTCTCAGGTCCACTTTAACAAAGGAAGGGAGCAAGGGGCCTTTATAGGGCTAAGGGGCTTGAGAGGAGAAGTTTCAGGGAAACAAAGGGTAAGTCCGTGTTTCTTTCACTTTAGATAAGACCCTGAGCAACTAGGCTTCTTGGCACCTTTGGCAGCTGGGGTCGGATCATCTGGTGGTCATAATTTCCTTAAAGGCATTTTTTTTCTTCTGCAAAACAAGCTCATAAATCCTTGTGACCACTGAGTCACCCCTCTGGTTAAACAAGAAAATAGCAAGTTAGCAAGCGATAATGATGCATGGGCTGTGAAGGAAGCATTTGGGCTCAACAAATACATCTAATGGGGATTGAGGTTGTTTATCTAGGATTTTCGCGGGTACTGACTTCTTTGCCTCTGTGGCTGTGTTGGGAACAAAGTCAAAGGATAACCATGTTCTTATGGGATATTTACAGCAACCCTCAGGTGCCCAGACTTATAACCCCTCCGACCCTTAACATCTTCGTTCATGCAGATGAGAATAATAAACATCAACACTGGCATAAGGCTTAAAATGTGCCAGAAACTGTAAGTGCATCACATGTATCAACTCATTTAATCCTTAGAACCCTAACTACTACTATTATCTCCCTTCTTCCAAGCTTGAGTTTGAGCCCAGCAGTCTGTCTCCAGTTTCCACTCTTAGTCCCTACGTTGCCTGGATGTTGTGCTGGAAGAAACCACCAAAGTGATTCAGATAGAGGCACCACTCCACAGCCTGGCACATAAACAAACAGGGAATATAGTTGCCACTGCTGCCATTGTTATTATCATCACTTTTTTTGTCCAGTCCAGTACATGTTGATGGCGGGTCCCGAATGATCCCAGGGGACTCTATCCACACAAGCTTATTTTGTTCTCATTTCAGATCTTTTGGATGCTGGAATTGCGACCATGTCTACATAGCCAGGCCCCTCAATTCAAATTTCAGATCCATTACTTCCCCCTAAGAACCGGACCCCTCTCTTTTGTCTGATACAAGCTTAGAGAGTAACAGGGCCGCAAGTGGGGCCTGACCACGCTGAGGATCTGAAAGGAATGGAAACATTTCCTCCTAAACCTTTGAAATTCTAATGAGAAGATTAAAATGTGGCACCACTTAAGGACCAGCATGTTGACAGACTGTCTGTGTGACTCAGCCAACTGATCTTCCCCGGCCTGAAGGAAGAATACTTGTTTTGTCCTCCACTCAGGTAGATAATTCACTTCCTTGAAACACGTCATCAGCGTGGAAAAGTTGTTTTTGAATGGAATCATTCTTGACATCTCTATTTGGCAACAGTGTTTCTACAGTGCTACTGTTCATCCTTAACGCAGAATTATAAGGCCGTGATCTTGGCCCTGCTCTCAATGACAAGATTTTGAAGAGACAGACGACTCGGTCAGAGTTACCCTAGCTATGACATTTGCAAGTACTTAATGGGATTGAATCTGCAAGATGCACTCTTCCGTCAAGCTGGGAAGCCCCAAAGGCATTATGTCTGGGGGGCCACCCAGGCTTATCTTACACACTTGGAATGATTTGAATATGACCATACTTGGTTCACCAACTGTCCTTTGCCATAAAATCAAGGATTGTAGTTAAATAACAGAATTTTACTAAACACTGATGACTGAAATTTACATTCTAAATATGATAAAATACAAAAGCTGAGACAAGAGATAAAGAAATGCCATGTATAAGCACCACCTGGTGCCTACATCCTCTAATCCTCCAGGGCAGCCAGTGGGAGTAGATAGAACATAAACTTCAATGCCAGACAGACTAGAGTTTGAACTCTGGCAGAGATGGATTTTGCCACAAAACCTCAGGCAAGTCTCTGAATTTCTCTGGGCCTGAGTTTCCTCATCTATTTGAAAAACTTCTTTTCTGAGTTGTCATGAGATTGACATGTGTAAAAGCCCTCCCACGTAGTAAACAATCAACAAACATTACTTTCCCTTCTTTCTTGGTATTCAGATGGACTCTGCTTTGTTCCTTAGAATCAAGGCTCCTCCTGGGCTTTGGTACTGATGAAATCCTCTGCACACACTTTTAACTTGGGAGAGCAGGATCTGAGGCAACATCACTTTTGCCTGTTTCTTGTTCCCAGGACATCCCAGGGTCCCAGGACACTTTCCTCTCAGAGACATCACCACAGCCCTCGAACTGCTGGCTCTCCTTTCTCCTTTTGTGATTTAAAAAAACAAAGATTCTGAAGAAGAATAGAGGTTTCCCACTCTATCCTTACAGCTAACCAGAGAAAGAACAGTTCTTTCCTTTTTCCCCCTTTTCATCCTCCTTCTTGCCATCCTCCCTCAACTCACCAGTTTTTCTTGATTGTCCTCCACAAAGTGGACAGTGATGGTGCTCCTAGCCAACAAGTCAGGAGAGAACAGATACGTTATCTTTCCATTCCCTCCTCATTCACTTAGGTGAACGTGTGGATCTCAACAAACCTGTGAAATAAGAAAGTCAGTAACTGTACACCCATTTCATAGGTGAGAGTGTTGAGACTCAAAGAGTTTAAATGGCATAAGTTGATAGTAGCAAAAGAGGCCTGTAGGGAGTTGAAAGGTCGCCGCCAAAAAGATTTGTCCATATCCTGGGACCTGTGAATGTGAATTTTTTGGGGAAAAAGGTCTTTGCAGATATAATTATGTTAACGATCTCAAGGTGAGATTATCTGGGTGGGCCCTAAATCCAATAACAATGTCCTTATGAGAGTGAGGCAGAGGGAGATTACACAGAAGAGAAAAGCATGTGAAAAAGGAGGCAGAGACTGGAGTGATATGGCCACAAGTCAAGGAACGTTCACCGGAAGATGGAGAAGGCAAGGAGAAGAACCCCCCCGCCCCCCCAGAGCCTCCAGAGGAAGCATGGCCCTGCCCACACCTTGATTTCAGAATTCCGGCATCCAGACCTGTGAGAAAATACATTCCTGTTGTTTTAAGCCACTAAATTTGGGGTACTTTGTTCAGCAGCCCTAGAAAACCAATACAAGTCCTTGAAACGCAACTCTGGTAGTTTAATGATAAACTCTGCCATCCCATACCATGACATAGGACCATGGAAGCTGCAGACAGGAGACCTAGAGGATCAAAGGCCTTAGGCTTCAGTCCCATCTGCCCTGCCTTCTCCCCAACCAAACCAAACCAAGCAAACAAAAAAAAGCCCTTGGCCTTTCCGAGAGAGATCCTTTCAAAGTGTAGCCTGAACAACAGTTCAAAGGCACCTGAATGAAACGAGAGATCTGTGTGGATATTCAACATGATCAAATCATTCCTCTATGCGAACACTGAGAGAGCTGGAGAGCTATGTCAATCCAACCAGGAAGACGGCTCATTCCTTCCAGGAAATTATTTGTCTGAATACCAACCAATGGGCAACGATCTCAAGAGTACTCATTCTCTATTGGCTTTTCAAAACATCCATACACATCTAAAAAGATAAAGCCTGCTTGCTCTTCCCAAAACACATGAACCAGGAGCATTTTCAGAGCCTTCATTTCCATCATATGACTTCTTTTCTCAGTGTCTCCAGATGGCCCTCAGATCAACTGCCACTCCTAAAGAATCATCCTGAATGTCACCTCCTCTTGCCTCTCCTGGCTCTTACCTGTGACAATGCTCTTGCCCCTGAGCAATCACAAGTGCCAGTCAATTCCCAGATTGCCCCCTGAAGTTAATCCTGAATAATTCTGTGCAAAACCATCAACGTTGGCTCTCTTTGTGTATAGCAGCCACGTGGTAGAGTAGGCAAAACACTGGAGGAGGGAGAGTGGATTTTCATCTGAGCAGTCAGGATGATTTGGGTGGCAAGCAACAGAAAATCCTGGGTCAAAGTGGCTTAACTACCAGAGAAATTTATTATCTCCCATAACTGGGAACCTAGAGGTGCATGGCTCCAGGCCAGACAAAGACCAGCAACTCAAGCTGTCAGCGTGGATCCAGGTTCTTTCCGTCTCTCTGCTCTGGTCTACTCAGTGTCAGCTTCACCCCAGGATGGTTTCCTGAATGATTCCAAGATGGCTGCCAGAGAGCATCAGCTCTATATATGGCCTCATTTATGTCTGGATGGAAGGCAAAAGAGGCAATTGTCTCTACTAACCATGAGAATAGAAGTCTTTCCTTTCAGTCTGATTGAGCCAATTTAGGTCATGAGTCTCCCCTGACCAAAATAGCCACCAGCACAACGCCCTGTAGGTCTGGCTTAGAGTTATTATCTCTCTCCTTTTCAGCTGGCATGAGTAGAACTTGAAGCACACCAGGGTTCTGAGAGGAAAGAAATGTGCACTGTGAGACTGGTAGGCACACAACAGTCTCCTGCATACTAGTCCTGGCTCGGCTCCTTACCAAGTTGTGTGATCTTGAGCAAGTCATTTGATCCCTCTGAGCCTCACCTGTATTTAGGAAAGGGGGGTAAGTCAGCCCACAGAAGGACCAAAAGAGATCATGGAAATATAAGCACTTTAAAACTATAAGTTCTATACAAAAGAGAAGTATGGGGTTGGCCTCTCCCACTACTCTCGGCTCATGGCGCACTAATGGGTCACAGTACAAAGGGTGCTTGCCCTCACCCCATACCAGTCCCCAAAACACTTAGCAAAACCATGCCCTCTGTACTTTATCTGGGGACCCTACCTGGGAACAAGGGGCTAGGCCTGGACTTCTACTCTGTTTTCCTTTGAACCCTAGTTAGAGCCCTTCGCAACAATGTTCTCCCTGGTCACTCACACTTCTCATGTCCTCCTAAACCCAGTCTCTACCTTCGTGCCCATCCCGGTTGATGGCTTCATTCCCCAGCTGCTCAGTTCCCAGTCATCCTCAGCTCCCGCCTTTCCCTCACAGCCCACTTACAGTCCTGTCGGCTCTATGGTCACAGCACAACCTGGACGCTCTCACCCCCTGCACCTCTACCACCTTCTCCCAGCCACCGAGCCTCCCTCTTGCTCTACAGCATGAGCCAGCCTCCTGATTATTCTCCCCGTTTCAGCTCATGCTCCCCTGTAGACGATTCTCTACACAGCATCAGAGTGACCTTTTAAAAGCGTCCATCAAATCATGTGTGTCTGCTTAAAATCCTCTCTTGGCTGCCATGGCTCTTAGAATAAAACCTAAGCTATGGCCCATCAGACCTTACCCAGATCAGCCCTACCTTCCTCTCCCACCTCACTGGTCTTTTATCTCATCCTCAAAATGCTGAGCTTCTCCCCACCCTATGCCCTATATACACTGTCCCTTCAGCCCAGAGTGTGTTTCCCTCCATTGCCACATGACACGCTTCTTCATAATATTCAGATCTCATCCCAATTGTACTGTCTCCAGAGAGGCTTGACTGTGACCACTCTATCCAGATTAGCAGCACTCCCACCCCATACCCTGCTTTATCAATATCATTCTTTGACATCTGATTTTGTTGCTTATTTATTTAGGATTTTTGTCTCCCTCTCCCCCTAGTAAAATATAAGTTCTGGACTTAACCAGTGTACCCAAACACCTAAAACAGTGGTTGGCAGAGTAGTCACTTAAGAAACATTTGTTGAATGAGTGTCAAATGAATATGCATAGATACACAAGCGAATGTGCCAGATACCTTCTAGATCTGCACTGTCCAATCCGGTGGCCACTGGCCACATGTGGTTATTGAGCACTTAAAATGGCACAGGTCCAAAGTGAACTGTGCCATAAATGTAAAATACACACCAGATTTAGAAGACTTAGCCAAAAGAAAGGAATGTAAAAATATCTCATAAATAATTTTTGTATTGATTACAAGTTCAAATGATATTTTAGACATATTGATTAAATAAAATATATTATTAAAATTAATTGTTCTTCTTGAAATCACCAATTCACAGAGACTTGTGCATCCTTCTGTTCATTGCAGTGTTATTCACTATAGCTAAGTAGTGGAAGCAACCCAAGTGCCCATCAACTGATGAATGGATAAAGAAGGTGTGAGATTATATATATATATATATATATATATATATATATATATATATATATACAACGGAATACTACTCAGCCATAAAAAAGACAAAATCATGCCATTTGCAACAACATGGATGGACCTTGAGGGTATTATGTTAAGTGAAATAAGCCAGACAGAGAAAGACAAACACCACGTGATTTCACTCATATGTGGAAGATAAACTAACACACAGACAAAGAGAACAGTTTAGTGTTACCAGAGGGGAAAGGGATTGGGGGGTGGGCATAAGGGGTAAGGGGTACATTTATATGGTGACTGACAAATCATAATGTACAACTGAAACTTCACAATTACAACTGCAATAAAATTTAAAAAATTAATTGTTCTTGTTTCTTTTTCCTTTACTTAATGTGGCTACTAGAAATTTTTTTAAAGTATGTTTTTTGGTGAGGAAGATTAGCCCTGAGCTAAGATCTGTTGCCAATCTTCTTCTTTTTTTTTTTTCCTCCCCAAAGCCCGAGTGCATAGTTATACATCCTAGTTGTAGGTCATTCTAGTTCTTCTATGTGGGATGCTGCCACAGCATGGCTTGATGAGTGGTGTGTGGGTGCACAACCAGGATCCAAACCGGCAAACCCTTGGCTGCAGAAGCAGAGCGCACTAACTTAACCACTCAGCCACGGGGCCAGCCCCACTAGAAAATTTTAAAATGTGTACTTGCCTTGCATTGGTGGTTCACATAATATTTCTACTGGACAGTGCTGCTCCAGACTTCAGGTTGCTGGGCCCACAGGGTGAGGATGTTCTGAACACTGGCCACTTACAGACCTAGACCCTTAACATTCCTTTCTCTGCCTTCCCTCGTAGGAATGACTCTTTGGCATCTCTTTCACTAGATAAATAAAACCTACAGTTTAATCTATGGCAAGCCATTGGTAATGGTCAGGGTTCTCCAAAGAAACAGAACCAATAGGCTATATAGAGATATATATAAGAAGATATGTAGATAAGTTTCTGCACAGCAAAGGAAACCCTCAGCAGCCTATGAAATGAAAAGGCAGCCAACTGACTGGCAGGAAATATTTGCAATCATATATCTGATAGATGGTTAATGTCCAAAATATATAAAGAACTCATACAACTTAATAGCAAAAAACAAACAATCCAATTAAAAACTGGGTAGAGGATCTGAATAAATATTTCTCCAAAGAAGATACACGTATATACCAACAGGTACATGAAAAGATGCTCAACATCATAATCCTCAGGGAAATGCAAATCAAAACCACAATGAAATATCACCTCACACCTGTTAGAATGGCTATTATCAAAAACACAAGAAGTGGCAAAATAACAAAAGTGGAGAAAAGGGAACCCTTGTGCACTGTTGGTGCGAGTGTAAGCTGGTGCAGTCACTATAGAAAACACTATGGAGGCTTCGCAAAAAATTAAAAATGGAAGTACCATATGATCCAGCAATCCCACTCTGTTTTTTTTTTTTTTTAAAGATTTTATTTTTTTTCCTTTTTCTCCCCAAAGCCCCCGGTACATAGTTGTGTATTCTTCGTTGTGGGTTCTTCTAGTTGTGGCATGTGGGACGCTGCCTCAGCGTGGTCTGACGAGCAGTGCCATGTCCGCGCCCAGGATTCGAACTAACGAAACACTAGGCCACCTGCAGCAGAGCGCGCGAACTTAACCACTCGGCCACGGGGCCAGCCCCCCACTCTAAGTATTTATCCAAAGAAAATGAAAACACTAATTCAAAAAGATATATGCATCTCCATGTTAATTGCAGTATTATTCACAGTAGCCAAGATATGGAAACAACCGAAGTGTTCACCAATGAATGAATGGATAGAGAAAATGTGACATATTGATATATATGTGTGTATGTGTGTACATATATATGTATGAACTTAGAGAGACCAGAGTGACTCTTTGGCATCTCTTTCATTAGAAAAATAAAACCTACAGTTTAATCTATGGCAATACATTTACATAATGGAATACTACTCAGCCATAAAAAAGAATGAAATCTTGCCATTTGTGACAATATAGATGGACTTTGAGGGCATTATGCTAAGTGAATAAGTCAGACAGAGAAAGACAAAAACTGTATGATCTCACTTATATGTGGAATCTACAAAACAAAAAAAAAGCAAGCTCATAGACACAGAGAACAGATTGGTGGTTGCCAGAGACGGGGAGTGGGGTGGGCAAAATGGGTGAAGGGGGTCAAAAGGTACAAACTTCCAGTTATACAATAAATAACTCATGCGGATGTAATGTACAACGTGGTGGCTACAGTTAATAATGCTATATTGCATATTTGGAACTTGCTTAAGAGAATAGATCTTAAAAGTTTTCATCACAAGAAAAAAAAATTTTGTAAGTGTGTATGGTGACTAAAGTTAACTAGACTTACTGTGGTGACCATTTTGTAACATATACAGATACTGAATCATTAATGTGAATACCTGAAACTAATATAATGTTATACGTCAAATATACCTCAATAAAAAGAAGAGTTTTATTTATGGGAATTGACTCACATGGTTATGGAGGCTGCGAAGTCCTGCCATCTGCTGTCTGCAAGCTGGAGACCCTGGAAAGCCGATGGGGTATCAGTCGGGATCCAAAGGCCAGAGAACAGGGGAGCCACATAGCCAAGACTCTCACAGATACACCCAGAAATAATGTTTACCAGCTTTCTGGGCATCCCTAGCCCAGTTAAGTTGACATATAAAATCAACCATCACGGCATCCTTCATAACAATGAAACAACATGTAAATATAGTGACCACTTCAGAGTAAGTATGCAACAAGTGTTAGCAAGCACTGCTGTTGTTTTGTTTTTTGCTACTGTTGTTTACCTTTGACCTAATCATCCAGTATATTCTTAACTACTCAAGGAAGGGGATCACGTCTTCATCTTCACTTAACTTGCCAAGTGTAGAGGCACATCCTTTACCACCTTTAAAGGTAAATGACTAATCAACCAGCCGCCTCACTTTCCATCATAGTAGCTTCAAGGAAAAGCCAGAGAGAATTGACTCAGCCTGAAAAATGTCAGATGAATCATGATGCCAGGATGATTTATATCCACCTTAGAATGCAGTTAATTCCATCCACCTCAACTGGGTTGCCTTTGCCCTCCTCAGAAGATGAGATTACATTTGTTAACCTGAGAAGGAAACGGGGTCTCCAGAGTGCTCAGCAACCTATTGGGGTAGGAGGGACTTCGAGACTTTGAAGGAGTCTCCAGCTTGTCCGTGACACTGAAGCCTGGCCAAGAAACTTCCACAGAAAGGTTTTTGCAGAACCACAGCATGATTTGGGAATGGGGACAGGGTTGGGGGAGACTGACCCAAACAGCAGACGAATATACAAAACTCCTTAGGTAGAGATTCGCATCCAGAAGGGAAGTTCAGTTAACAGGAGAATTGGCCCCTGGAGACCCGCATCCATATGCCAGAGTCACTCATGTATTTTGCTCTTTAGTTTTCCCTGCCTATGAAACCTTTAATTCCTGACTTCTTCCTGCTTACTCACTTCCCAGAACTATCCATCCTTCTGCCCTCTAGGGAGCAATGAGCCCTTCCTAGTTCACAGTCATTCAGACAAGGCCCACATTCCGTGCATTTTCCAGAAGATGCATGATTTAAATTCATCTTAGAGGATGACACATTTCTCACTGTCATTTATCAATGTTGACATCTAAGACTGACTGAGCCAGATGAACTGGTTCCCTGTAGAAAACAGGAAATAAATCTGAGGACTGACAGTCTTTAAACTGCCAGGTCTCTCTCCAAAACTATGCTCACCTCACAGGTGGGTTTCTCGCACAGTTTCCAAAGCTAATTGCCCCAGATCTCAAAAGTCCCTGAATTCTTTTGAAGATTTCAAGGCTTTCTCTCTTGACAAATGGAAATGGCAAGCAATAGGATATATTGGAGTATATGAGGAAGCCATTTGGTGTAAACTTAATTCAGCCTGACTTTGTTTTTCCAAAAGGGCCTGACGTAGCCATTGAGCATGCATTGTATATCTGCTTTAAACATTTCCTATGGCAAGAACAAATGGCCTTAAGATAAATGTGCAACTTCCCCCAATGTTGGCATTTCCTTAAGGATAAGCATCTTTCCTTAGGCTAGGAACTGATTGCTGAGCTCACCTGTGACCACCCAGCTCAAGACAACAGACCTGCCACCCTGCTGTGTTCACCAAGACAGCAGACCTACCTGCTGTTTCCATCAATCGCTGTGCCGACAGAGCAGTCTCACGACTATTGTCAAAGGGACATTTCAATCATATGTGAAACATCCTGTTTGGGGGTATATAACCACTCTGTACACCTCACTTCCTTAAGGAAGAAAGGCCCTGGGCCATGGTCCTCACATTTTAGCTCAGAATAAACTCTCCCAAATTTTCATTTATAGATTGGTTATGGATTATTTTCGTCAACACTCTCAATTTTAAAAGGGCAAGGAATGGGCCTGAGGCACCATAATAAAAATGGCTGTTTGGAACAGAATATTCCAGATTCTTCCTTAGAAGTTCTGAAGTGTTAATCTTATTCCAGAAGGATGTGGGAATTTCCTAGGCTGATCATTTGGCTCAGAAGAATCATGACTTCAGCCAACATTTTGTATTTCATCTCTCAACTCTTCACAAGGCATGAGTTTCAAAAGGCAAACTGCATGAGGTCCAGCAGAGATTAATTTGTTGTCAATCAGGCTAGGCTGTCCTGGGAAGGCTTACATCAGGATTGAGTTTTTAATGAATCTTTCTTCCCTAGCCTAAGTGAAAAGTCTTCAGATAAAACCCAACTAATTGGACTTAATTGGTCTGAACCTCTCATTAAAACAATAATCCCAATGGAACAACTTGTTGTGAAGAAACAACAAAAAGCTGCATTTCAACAAATGACCTAAAAAAAGAAAAAAAGGAACCACAAGTAAAAAAATGTTTATCCTCAATAGTAATCAAAGAATGCATATACGATATCATGTTTTTTTCAAATTAGCAAATGTAAAAATAATAATAATATCCACTCTTACCAAAGTATGGGAAAGTAGGCATTTTCATATACTGCTTTTGGGAACATAAGTTGGTACAAGTTTTTGTAGGGCATTTGCAATAAAGCAGAAGTCTTTAAACATGTCTACTTTTTGGCCCAGCAATTCTACTTCAAGAAATTTATTCTAGGACGTGATTTTTAAAAAGGTAAACATTGTATATAAAGAGACTAAGCTGTATTTGTGATAGTAAAAAATGGAGCCAACTAGAATGCCCAATAATAGAACACTGGTTAAAATAACTAATGTAAAAATAATATGATAAAATTATATCATTAAATATAACACCTGAGGCTACAATTCCAGTAATCATATAGTAGCTTGTATCAATTAGCAATTCTACTGAAAATAATCAGAAACTTTGCACAAAATTTTTTTTTAAAAAAACAATTTGGAACTTCTGGTTTTTGGTCCAGCATGTAAGGAGCTTGGAAGTTGTCACTATCATCCTCAAAACAAGAAAAAAGCTGAACAAACTAAACATCAACAAATCTTCCTCCATGCATGAGAGAATTAAGATCACAGAGAAGACAGAGCACCTCAAAATTGGAGAAACAGATGGGTGGATACAGAGAATCAGAACATACTGGAGCAGAAGCCTCTATGGGAACCAGTTCTGAGGCAGGAAATCGGAAAACGTAATTGACAAATTGCTGGAGGCTCAGTGTGGGCAAGTCTGAGAGAGAAAAACTCCAGGCAAAGGAGAGCAGTCTTGAGGGATCACCACACTTTTACAAGTTTTACCTTCTGGAGACCTACCAGGTCCTCACAAAGATCAGAGAAAAATCTTTTTATGCCTCTGGCATGGAGAGAGGAAAAAGTAACCTTTTTGAAACATACCCAGAGCATTCTGTCCTTCTTAATTAGGCCTGTTCCCAGCAGAAACTCTTACCAGAGCCTAACCAATTGATATTCTCCCAGAGCCTAACCCATCGGAAAGGGAAATAACCAACTCCAGCCAGCTCTAGCTGCTAGCCTTTCACATGGGAGAAGTGAAATACCCAACTCCAGCCCCCACTGGCCTTCCTGCCTCACCTAAGTGTGTGTGTTGGGGGGAAGGGAGAACAAAACTAAAAAGCACCTGTGAAGGTGACAGCACATGTTCATTAAAAGTCTGAGACCTCATCATAGGATTACAGAATGCTTCCACTCCCCCCACAACTTATACCACATCAAGGGGACTCTCACATAGCAACAGAAAAATACAACTGAAAGAACTGCACATCTCAGACCTCATTTAAGAAGACATCTCTAGCAAAAGACAACAGGGGAGGTAAAAACAAGGACACTAGAGGAAATTTTAACCTCTGACACCTGCAGCTACAGAAAATAGTAAACACAGCCTAACACCTAGCTAAAAAATCATAAAACCTCATTTATAGTTCCTTTAACCCAATATATCATGTCTGGCTATCAAGGGAAAATTAAAAGACACACTAAAAGGCAAAAACACACTTTGAAGAGACAGAGCAAGCATCAGAACCAGACTCAGGCACGGCAAGGATGTTGGAATTATCAGACTGTGTATTTAAAACAACTATGAATGATATGCTAAGGGCTCTAATGGGAAAAGTGGACAACATGCAAGAATGGATGAGTAATGTAAGCACAGAAATGTAAAATCTGAGAAAGAATCAAAATGAAATGCTATAAATCAAAAACACTGTAACAGAAATGAAGAATGCCTTTGATGGGCTCATTAATATACTGGATATAGCTGAGGAAAGATACCAAACCACACATTCAAGAAGCTCAGAGAACACAAAGCAGCATAAATGCTAAAAAATCTACACCCAGGTATATCATATTCAAACTGCAGAAAATCAAACACAAAGAGAAAATCTTGAAAGAAGCCAGAGCAGGGAAAAAAACACCTAGAGAAAACAAAGGAGAGGAATAACACAGGACTTCTCTTCAGAAGCCATGCAAGCAAAAAAGAGTGGAATGAAATATTTAAAGTATTGTTTAAAAAAAAATCACCACCCTAGACTTCTGTATGCAGAGAAATTATCAAAAGTGAAGAGAAATAAAGACTTTCTCAGACAAACAAAAATTGAGGGAATTTGTTGCCATTAAACCTGCTTTGAAAGAAATGTTTAAAAAAGTTCTTTAGAAAGAAAGAAAATAATATAGATCAGAAACTTGGATCTACAAAAATAAAGGAAGAACACTAGAGAAGTAATAAATAAAGGTAAAATAAAATGTTTTATTTTCTTATTCTTAATTGATCTAACAGATAACATTTTGTTGAAAATATTAGCAACAACATATTCAGTGATAAGTGAAATTAATGAAAGCAATGTTATATGGGATGGGAAGGAGAATTTGAGAATACTCTGTTATAAGATATTTGCACTATCCTTGAAATGATAGTGTTATTTGGAAGAGGATTTGAATAAGTTGTAAGTGAATATTGGGAACTCAGAGGCAACCTCTAAAAGAAGTATAATTGATATGCAGAGAGGAGAAAAATCATACGAATGCTCACTAAAAATGAGAGAAAGCAGAAAAGGAGTGGAAGATTAAAAAAGAAAGAAAGAACAAGGGTAACAAGTAGAAAACAGTAACAAATATGGTAGACATTAATCTAACTATATCAATAATACTTTAAATGTCAATGGTCTAATACACCAATTGAAAGACAGAGACTGTCAGAGTGAAACAACAAACAAGACCCAAATATATGTTGTCTACAAGAAACCCTCTTTAAATATAAAGACACAAATAGATTAAAAGTAAAGGAATGGAGAAAATGACACCATGCTAACACTATTTTTTTAAAAAAAAGCTGGAGTAGCTATATTAATTTCAAGCAAAGCAGATTTCAGGGCTTATCACAAATAAAGAGGGGCATTACATCATGATAAAGGGGTCAATTCTCCAAGAAAACATAACAATCCTTAATTTATGCACCTCACAACAGAGCATCAAAATATCTGAGGCAAAACTGATAGAATTGCAAGGAGAAACAGATGAATCCCCTATTACAGTTGGAGATTTCAACACCCCACTATCAGTAATTGACAGACAGCAGGCAGAAAATCAGTAAAGACATCATTGAACTGAGTAGCACCACGAGTCAACTGGTGACATCTACCATTGATATCTGTAAAATACTTTACCCAACAACAGCAGAATACACATTCTCAAATTTGCACAGAACATTCAAAAAGACCATAAAACATGTTAAAAAATCTAAAAGAATAGAAATCATACAAAATATGCTGAGACCACAATAGAATAACGCTAGAAATAAATAAGAGAAAGATAACTTTAAAACCCCAAAATAGGGGCTGGCTCCGTGGCCAAGTGGTTAAGTTTGCATGCTCTGCTGCAGCGGCCCAGGGTTCAGATCCTGGGCTTGGACATGGCACTGCTTGTCAGGCCACATTGAGGCAGCATCCCACACCCCACAACTAGAAGGACCTGCAACTAAGATATACAACTATGTATGGGGGGTTTGGGAAGATAAAGCAGAAAAGAAAAAAAAAAAAGATTGGCAACAGTTGTTAGCTCAGGTTCCAATCTTTAAAAAAAAAAAACCAAAATACTTAGCAATTAAACAACACACCTCTAAATAGCACATGGACCAAAGAAGAGTCTCATGAGAAATTTAACATATTTGAACTAAATAAAACTGAAAATACAACTTATCAAAGTTAGGGAGGATGCAGCCAAAGTAGAACTGAGAGGGAAAAGTATAGCACCAAATGCATATACTTAAAAAGAAGAAACATCTAAAAGCAATAATCTAAGCTTTTACCTTAAAAAAACTAGAAAAAGAAGGGAAAATTATCCAAAGTAAATAGAAGAAAAGAAATAATAAAAATTAGAGTAGAAATCAAAGAAATTGAAAAAAAGCAATAGAGAAAATCAATGAAAGCAAAAGACGGTTCTTTGAAAAGATCAAAAGAATTAAGTTCTAGCCAGGTTAACTAAGAAAAAAAGAAAGAAAGAAGACACAAGTAACTAATATCAAAATTGAAAGAGGAGCCATCACTACTGATCTCTATTAAAAAGATAATAGAGGAATATTTTTAACAACTCTGTGCCGACATACTTGATAACCTAGATGAAATGAACCAATTCCTTAAAAGATATAATCTATCAAAACTCAGTCAAGAATAAATAGATAATCTGAATAGGCCTATATGTATTAAAAGTTGAATCAATAACTAATAACCTTCCAAACAGAAAGGACCAGAACTAGATGAATTCACTGATGAATTCTACCGAATATTTAAAGAAGAAGTTATACCAATTCTCTGAAATCACTTCCACAACTTAGAAGCAGAAGAAATTCTTTCTAACTCAACCTATGAGGCCAGCATTACCCTAATATCAAAACCAAAGACGTTATAAGAAGGGAAATCTACAGACCAATATCTCTCATGAACATAGATGCAAAAATCCTCAACAAAATATTAGCAAACCAAATCCAACAATGTGTAAAAGTAATTATACACCATGACCAAGTGGGATTTACCCCAGGTATTCAAGGCTGTTTCATCATTCAAAAACCAATTAATTTGCAATGGAATATTACTCATTTATAAAGAAGAAGGAAATCTTGCCATTTGTAGCCCACGTGGATGAACACTAAGGTCATTATGCTAAGTGAAATAAGTCAGACAGAGAAAAACGAATACTGTATGATCTCACATACCTACTAGACACATACCTGTTAGAATGACTAAAATTGAAAATACCGACAGCACCAAATGCTCGCAAGGATGTGGAGCAACAGGAACTCTCATTCATTGTTGGTGGGAATGCAAAATGGTACAGCCACTCTGAAAAACAGTTGGGCAGTTTCTTACCAAACTAAACATATTCTTACCATCTGATCCAGCTACTGTGCTCCTTGGTATTTACCCAAAGGAGCTGAAAACTCACCTCCACGCAAAAAACCTACACAAGGGGCCAGCCCCGTGGCCGAGTGGTTAAGTTCACACACTCCACTTTGGCAGCCCAGGGTTTCACCGGTTCGGATCCTGGGCACGGACATGGCACCGCTCATCAGGCCCCGTTGAGGCAGCGTCCCACATGCCACAATTAGAAGGACCCACAACTAAAATATACAACTATATACTGGGGGGATTCAGGGAGAAAAAAAGGAGGAAAAAATTGGCAATGGTTGTTAGCTCAGCTGCCAAGCTTAAAAAAAAAAACCTACGTAAATATTTATAGTAGCTTCATTCATAATTGTCACATCTTGGGAGCAACCAAGATGTCCTTCAATAGGTGAATGGATAAACACACTGTGAAACATCCATACAATAATGATATAATATTATTTTCAGTGATAAAAAGAAATGAGCTGTCAAGCCGCAAAAGGACATGGAAAAACTTAAACCTATATTGCTAAGTGAGATAAGCCAATATGAAAAGGCTATGTACTGAATGATTCCAACTCTATGGCATTCTAGAAAGGCAAAGCCAAGGAGACAGTAAAAAGATCAATGATTGTGAAGAATTTGGAGGAGACAGAGTGGGATGAGTAGGTGGAGCACAGGGAATTTTTAGGGGAATGGAACTATTGAAACCATTCTGTATGATACTTATGACGGTGACTGCGTGTCACTATATGTTTGTCAAAACTCACAGAAGGTACAACACCAAGAGTGAGTCCTAATGTAAACTATGGACTTTAGTTAATAATATCAATATTGCTCATTAATTGTAACAAATGCACCACACTAGTGCAAGATGTTAAAAATAGGGAAACTAGGGGTGGAAATGGGGAGTATAAGGGACCTCTCAGAATGGATTAAAAAAGAAAAAGAAAACAAGACCTAACTCTATACTGTTTACAAGAGACACATGTTAAATGTAAAAATCTAGAGAAGAACAAAATAAAAGGTTGAAAGGGTGGAAAACATATGCAAACAGATGTGGCTATATTAATATCAGATGAAGTAGACTTCAAGACAAGGAATATTATCACAGATAAAGATGGTTATTTCTGAATGATAGTCATTTCATCAAGAAGACATAACAACTCTAAATTATATGCCCCTGATGACAGAGCTTCAAAATACATGAAGTAAAATTGGCAGAACTAAAGGAAGAATTAACAAATCCAGAATCATGGTGGGAGATTTTAACATCCCTGTGTCAGCAAATTGGTAGAACTGGATAAAACTCAACAAGAATTTAGAAGATCGGAACAACTGTATCAAGCCAACTTAGTCTTCCTGACATTTATAGAACACTGTACCCAACAACTGCAGAATTCACATTCTTTTTAGGCGCATACAGAACATTTACCAAGCTAGACCATATTCTTCACCATAAAACAGATTTTTTAAAATATTTAAAATCTACAGAAAATATGCTTTAATCACACACTGATCACTTTAAATTGGAAAATAAACTTAATTTGTAGATTTAGCAGCACCCTCCTAAATAATCTACAGGTCAAAGAAGAAATCAAAAATGATATTAGAAAATATTTCTAACTGAATGATAAAAAAAAATCAGAACTTGTGAGATCGAGCTGAGGCAAAGCTTAGAGGAAAATTGTAGTTTAAAATGTTTATATTAAAAGATAAAAAGTTTAAAAATCAATTATCTAAGTTTCCAATTTAAGAAGCTAAAAAAATAAAAATTAATTAAACTCAAAAAGGTAGAACAAGAAGGAGCCAGCCCCGTGGCCGAGTGGTTAAGTTCGCGCGCTCCACTGCAGGCAGCCCAGTGTTTCATCGGTTCGAATCCTGGGTGTGGACATGGCACCGCTCATTGAGCCACACTGAGGTGGCGTCCCACATGCCACAACTGGAAGGACCCACAACTAAGAATGTACAACTATGTACCGGGGGGCTTTGCGGATAAAAAGGAAAAAAATAAAAATCTTAAAAAAAAAAAAAAAGGTAGAACAAGAGAAGTAACAAATTAAGAGTAGAAATCAACAAAGTAAAAAACAAACAATAGAAAAAGGAACTTCTAAGATACTGTCACAGTCTAGAACAGCCTAAGAAGACTCTTAATTAAATATCACGTAATTAAATGTTATGTGGTATTCTGGATAGGATCCTGAAACAGAAGACAGATATTAGGTAAAAACTAAGGAAATCTGAATAAAGAGTAGACATTAGCAATAATAATAAAGTACATATATTTGCTCATTACTTATGACAAATGCACCACAGGATTGTAAATTAACAATAGGGGAAACTTGGTGCAGTGTATATGGATATTCTCTGTTATATCCTTGCAACTTTTCTATAAATCTAAAACTGTTCTTCTCAATTCATTTTATGAAGCCAGTAGAAGGCTGATTCTAAAACCTGAAAAAGACATTACAAGAAAAGAAGATTACAGACCAATACCATTCATGACATATATAAGGATAATAGAAATTGACAAAGCAAGCTTTATCCCAGAAATGCAAGACTGGTTTAACAAACGAAAATCAGTCTATTTCATTCACCACATTAACAGAATAAAGGAGAATATCCTATGATCATCTCAGTTGGTCCAGAAAATGCATTTGACAAAATCCAACATTCATTCCTCATAAAAACTCTCAGCAAACTAGGAATAGAAAGAATTTTTTCATTCTGATCAAAGGCATCTAAGAAAAATCCATAGCTAACATCAGACTCACTGATGAAATACTCAATGTTCTTCCTAAGATTGGGAATAAATTCAGGATAAATAAAAAACCCATAAGATATTTGTATTTTTGGAAAGTATTTGTAGATCCCCCAAAGAGTTTCAATTTAACTTAGCATTTATTGAGTACTAAGTGCAAAACAGCTGTCAGGTGTTGGGGATTTTTTTAAAACATGGTAAAAAGCAGTCCATCTGTCAGGACCTTTTAAATAAATTTAGAAGTAAGACACTCACTAAGAGTAACTAAAGTTAATTTAATACATGGTAGAGGGCCAAATGAGGGAATACATGATAAATAGCTCAGGCTTTCAGAATCCAGATTTCGTAGGGCATGGACCGACATATTAAGAAGTTTAAATTTTATTCTATAGGCTATGGGGCTTTCTTAGCTCCTGTTTGAGCCCAGGAATGATATAATAAAAAGATTCTACAATCAGCGTCATGAAAATCACATTTTGAAAACATGTCAATCTGTCTAGGGGTCTGTGTCTTTACTACCATTTTATTACAAAGCAACTAATTATCAGAGAGGTTAACTGATTTTCTCAAAGCCGTAAAGCAAATAAACAGGCACTGAGCATGGGAAGTTAGACTGAAGATGTAACAGGATCCAGATTTCCTTCCACTGCAGGATTTCTATTGTCCCAACTATTGCCTAAAGAGTAGAAAAAATGGGACAGGAGTCATTGTTTGTTTTTGACAGCTCAGTAAATCAGAAATATCTAACACTGATAGTCTGTCTTCAGACAGTGGTAACCAGGAAAGTATGTAAAGACTGGAGGAAGGGAGGAAAGAATTAAAATTGGCTACAAGGAACAGATGGTCTTCTCTACTGCATTCCCACCTTCCTTTCTCTCTTTCCTACACCCACTCACTCGCCCATCCAAGTGCATGCACACACCTACACACACACACACATTTCATGAGCTCCCTGCTGCTTGTCAGTACTGACAACTAATCCACTGATAGAAAAATCTGTCTCTTCCCCCATTTTCAGTGGTTAATTGGAAGCCCATCCCCTGGCATGAGTATAAGCAAATGCAAAAATAGTAATTAATAATAATTATCAGATGAAGTGCTGATAGCAAGTTGGTGATAATGAGGGGTGATAAAGGGAGAGCCTTCAAGGCTCTCAGTAGACAGGCTCCAGAACCAAGAAATTCATCCAAAAAGTGAATCCAGTGGCCATCAGGAGAATAAGGTCAAACCAATCTGCGAAACAGAGTGGCTGATTCTTAATAAGTACTCAAGGCATGAATAATTGTCCCTACTGCATTGAATGCAGCAGAGAGAAGACATGACAGACTGGAGAAGTTTTGGGGTGAGTCTACACAGAGGGCAGAATCCTAATCCCAGAGAAAAAAAATCAAAGGTTCATGTAGGGTGACCCATTGACCCAGTTTGCCTCAGCCTGTTAGCAATGAAAGTCCCACATCTTTGGAAACCACTCAGTCTCAGACAAACAAGAACAGCTGGTCCTCTGAGCTTGGGAAAGCCCATTAACACTAAGAACTGGAGGTCAAGATATTAGGAGATAGGCCCCTCTCTAATGCTTATACACTGTAGAGCCCCAGAGCCCCAGAAATGGTCCATCTACACGAGGAGGGAAAGAGGAGGACCCACGTCCTTCCTCTGCAACCCAGTGCAATGGGAGCAAGCTCTGGAAGAATACTGTTACTGAAGTATCCGGTGGTGGGTGCTTTCCTTCCAGTAGTCCAGTAGTTCCCAGAGACTTGTGGGGTTTTTCTCCCTCACCCTCCTCCTCTGGCTCTTCTGTTTCATTTCCTCGGGGAGAGAATATGACAGAGTGGAAAGCAAGAAAGTAAAGCAGCCTTCCTGGTTTGGGTTTGCAAAAGGTGATGTCGATGCCCTGGAGGGAAAGGAGAGCAAGGCCGTGTCCCTTGCCTCTGGGTGAGCCTCAGGGAGGCTGCAAGATACCAGAGAGAAAGTGACTATGTTGGTTATCTAGCAAACCAGAGCAGAGTCAGCCTGCCAGAGATTCCCACGCCCTCACCCGGTACATGAGTGGAGCCACCAAAGTGAAAGTGGCCGTGGTGACAGGGACAATCTTCATGAACAGATGACCAAGAACCAGACAGGAGATGGATACCTCCCTGGGACACCTACACAGACAAATGACAGCAAGCACCACAGCCCTGCTCTGCCAATTTATATGGCGCCCTAGCTCCATATAAGCTCCTGGAACTGGGTACAACCCCAAGGGTAAGAACCACTCTCAAATGAACTAAAACTAAGTTTCTGCCACTCTGTCACAATGGGGATCAGAAATAACTGAGTTACAGAAAAAGATGGTAGCGTTCCTTACGCATCTGAGTCTAAACACACATTTACCTTCAAGAGCATCCCTCGGTGGAAAGAACGCAGGGTTTAGAGTCTGAGACCTGGCTCTGAGTCCTGACTCTACCGCTGCAAGGTCGTGTTACTTATTGGGAAATCCTTCCTCACATCTCACAGGACTTCTCCGCTTGATGTTCTCTCATTCTGCCCTCCAGGAAGAGGAAGGACAGCTGATATCACCTCCTACCCTCCAACAGCTGTTAGGTCCTCCCTCAACCTCCCGAAGAGCAAACAATGCTGCTCTTTAAAAACCATCCTTCACCATCCCAGCTTCCTTTGTCCACTGCATTCGACGATGGCAGGTTGAATGGATGTCCTGATCTAAAACTTGACCAAGAGCCCCTTTCACAGCAGGGAAAGCGATTCTGTTTCCAGAGAACATCCACAGTGAGCATAGCCCACCTCTGTGTGTGACCGGCCCCTCATGCCCCTGAACCATAAACATCTGTGAGCCCCACCCCTCGTGCTGTCCCACTGCTGAGCTCTGCCTAGTGACAAAATGGAGGGATTGCTTTCCTCTAGGTTTTCCGTCTATGCGAGGGTGTACCCACCTGTGATGAGAAGCCTCAGTCAGGATTTCCTAAGTGAGGTTCCAGAGCACAATTCTACAGGGATAACACAGGTTATGTAAGAATTAGCTAGGGCCTTATATGGTCAAATAGGTTTGGGCAATGCCAGGATAATGTTAAAAGGATTTCTTTACCACAGGACTTCCCAGAGCCTGGAAAACACTGTGTGCTCTATGACTCTTCAAAGAGGAGAATATGGAACACAAAGTTTCCCAAGCTTATATGACCCAAACTGACATGGAGCCCATGCTTTCCCAGACTGTCGCGAATGTGCTGTGCAGGACAGACAGAATGCGTTGTGTTCCCCCCACAGTGGTCACATCTACTGCTTCCCCTTCATTTACTAGCAAAGCCCATCCTCAAAAGTTCCATAGGACTCTTTCCTCTCAGTCAGCACCAACTACTACCCAAGATGCTTTGCTGGGGGTCAGCAGACTCCTGAATACAATAACTAAGGCAATGTGCTTTGGGGTGATGACAACAGCTGACACTAATTGAGCACTGACTATGGTCTACGATCTACAGCTGTGATTGACAACAGTGGCTGCACATTATAATAAATCGTATTCGTTTTCTAGGGCTGCTGTAACAAAGTACCACAGCCTGCAAGGCTAAAAGCAGAAATTTATTCTTTCACAGTTCTGGAGGCCCTAAGTCCAAAGTCACAGCACCCCGGAGGGCTCTGAGTGAGAGTCTGTTCCACGCCTTTCTCCTGGCTTCTGGGGGTTATTGGTAATCCTTGGCATTCCTTGACTTGTAGATGCATCACTCCAATCGATCTCTGCCTTCTTTGGCATATGGTGTTCCCCCTGTGTCTCTTCACGTTGTTTTGTCTCTGTGCATGTATTTCTCTGTGTCTCTTCTCCTTTTCCTAGCAGGACACGAGTCACATTGGATTAGGTGCTCACCCCATGCCAGTGTGACCTTATCTTAACTAATTACATCTGCGATGACCCAATTTACAAACAAGGTCACATTCTAAGGTTCCAAGAAGGGCATGAATTTGGGAAGGGACACAATTCAACCCAGTATATCACCCCAGGACTTTTTTATAATCCACACTCCAGACCGACTGCAGTGATTCCAATCTCTGGGAACGGGACCCAGGCGTCAATATTCTTTAAAGGTCTCCAGGTCATTCCAATGTGCGGCCAAGTTTGAGAACCACTGTTCTAAGAACTTTGCATATATTGTCTTCCTTCGTGCTCATAATAAACCTGTGAGGTACTATTAGTATTCTCATTTTATAGGTGAGCTTTCCGAGACTTCGAGGGGTTGAAAGAAACTCAGCCGAGGTTACACAGCTAGTAAGTGATGGAGCTAGGATTTGGACCAAGGCATTAAGCTCCAGGCCTCAGAGTGTAAGCCTTGCAGACTCAGAGCTGAGTTGTACAAGAGCAACTGAGCTCTGATAGAAGGCACCCCCAGCCGCCTCAGCAACTGAAGGGTTGAACTGGCCTGCATGGGGCTTTCTTTGGGAAGCATCCTCCTTTCTAGCTTTGATCCTAGCCCCACCCTTCCCTCTCCACTCCCAACTCCTCCATCTGGCCTCACTCAGAGAGTGGGAAAACAAAGGTTTCTTGGAAGCACCACTTCCAGCCTGCTTTTAATAGTAACTACTATGCTCAAATAAGAAAAGAGAGTCTCTTGTTTCCATAATGGAAGAAAGTAGCCCAAATCCCAAATACTGCCATAGCCCTGACGAATGGATGTGGAAGCCCCCCGGGAGGGCTGTATCAAAGACATCCCCACAACCAGGCTGGCTGTCAGGCTCTGGGCTGCTTCTCGGCCAGTTTCCAGTACCACAGCACCAGAGCCCCGGGACCTGCCCACGAGCCAGGCCAAGCCTGCTCCCAGCCTGGCAGACCCTGCTGCCTGTGAATTAGTCAGGCATCAAACTTGCCATTGACCAAGCTGAGAGCCGCACCACCAAGAGGGTGTCATCAAAATGCAACTATTTTATCTCCTACTGTCCCTTTAAAATATATTCACGGAGAAACCAGATCATTCATCCGTTGCTGGTGGAAACGCAAAATGCTCAGCCAGTCTAGGAAAAGCTTGGCAGTTTCTTAAAATCTAAACATGCAACTTCCATATGACCCAGCAATTAAACTCCTGGGCATTTATCCCAGAGAGATGTAGACAGGCTCACAGGAAAATGTGGACACAAATGTTTATAGCTGCTTTATTCATAATAGCCAAAAACTGAAAACAGCCCAGACATCCTTCAATGGGTCGATGGTTGAACAAACTGTGGTCCATCCATACCATGGAATACTGACTCAGCCATAAAAATGAAAGCCCTGCTGGGGCTGGCCCCATGGCATAGCGGTTAAGTTCTGTGTGCTGTGCTTCTGTGGCTGGCGTTCACTGGTTCAGATCCCAGTCGCAGACCTACCCCACTCATCAACCATGCTGTGGTGGTGACCCACATGCAAAATAGAGGAAGACTGGCACAGATGTTAGCTCAGGGCAAATCTTCCTCAGCAAAACAAAGAAGAAGAAGAGGAAGAAAAGGAAAGAACTACTGATACGTGCAACAAGCTGAATGAATCTCCAGAGAATCAGGCTGAGTGAAAAATCAAGTCAATCCAAAAAGGTTACATACTATATAATTCCATTTATGTAACATTCTTGAAATGACAAAATTATAGAAATGGAGAACAGATTAGTGGTTGCTGAGGGTTAAGGATGGGGTGGCAGCAGGAGGTGGTGGCAGCTGTGGTTAAAAAGGGGAACCAGGAGGGATCTGTTGGTCCAGAACACTTCAATATCCTGCTGGGAGACCGTACTACAGTTTTGCAAAATGTTACCTTTGGGGGGCACCGCATAAAAGTTACAAAGGGTCTCTCTGTGTAATTTCTGACAACTACACGTGAATCTACAAGTACTTCAAAATAAAAAGTTTAATTTTTTTAAAAAAAGGTTTAAAAATGTATTCAGTGAGGAAATTTTCCCCTTATTCCTGGATGAAAACCTGGCCAGCCCCAAGATTTTCTGGCTTTAGTCCTAGAGTCATTATGTCAAGAAACGTAGCCTCCATTTCATAATTAGAATGCCCATCCTCATGTAATAATCAGACCTCCCAAACTAATTTAGAGGTGAATAGTCTCTCTTCCCTCGGGGACGTGCTCCTGGGGGAGTGTGGCCAGCTTCCCTGCTGTCACTCATCTCCTCCTTGCAATCTGGAGGGAGAAAGGGCGAAGGTGATACCAGGAAGTTCACACCTGCAGGAATGGTTTCAAGATGGTTCCTCTTCTCCCTCAAGGGTGCTTTCCTTGGTTCTTTGAGACTTCCCTGCTGGCCACACAGGGACTCCCAAGACATGGGTGATGCGTTAATTCCTCTGGCTGACCCCCTTTGTCAGGCCCTGGTTTGCCATGGTGCCCTCCACAGACTCTTGTCTTCCGTCCTGTCAGACTCTGAGAGCGTAGGCCTGTCTCAACCAGAACCAAGTCTGCAGGCTCTCCCACCAGAGCAGAGAGCCCAGTTCTCAGCCTCTGGATGTCGAGGGGAGTCACACACAGGTCCACACAGCCCGCATTGCAGGCATCCACGGTCAGCCCTCCTTGTAATCCTGAGGGATGTCCAACACAGGCCTGAGGTGAGGGGTGGACACCGGGCATTCAGGGCAGCTTCCCTGAAGAAGGTCCCTTCGGGAAATGCTCACACCATTGCCACTCTCAAGTTTCTGTCTTCCTTTGAGAGACTAATACATTCTGGTGACTTAATCCAAACTTCCAAGATGACATCCTATCACCTAAACTAGACTGGAAAGCTGGAGAGAGGGGACACAGACAGAGGACAGATTAGAAGAGAAGGAAACCCTTAAGAGTCAGAGAAGAAAATTAGTACTAATTATTACTAGATAATGGCCTAAAACTGATAAGTCAAGAAATAGTAATAGGGGCCAGCCCAGTGGCGTAGGAGTTAAGTTCGCGTGCTCCACTTCAGAAGCTTGGGGTTCACAGGTTCAGACTCCGAGTGCAGACCTAGCACTGCTCATCAAGCCATGCTGTGGTGACATCCCACATAAAATGGAGGAAGACTGGCAACAGATGTTAGCTCAGGGCCAATCTTCCTCACCAAAAAAAAAAAAAAAAAAAGTAATAGATGAAGGTAAATGACAAAAATAAGAACAAAAACAACAACAAAACCTGACTGTGGAACTGAAAGTGACTGTGAAGTGGAGCTGGAGGTTGGAAAGGAGGAGTCGGGACTAAGGTTCTTCATCGTAAGCCTTTTAGCTCTATGACTGTTTTCCTCTGTGTCACATGTGTGACTTTGAGGTAAATAAAAATTTGTTTACTTTTAAAATTAAGGACAAAAATAAGTAAGACACAGGGTGATGAAATGAGATAATATGTGTAAGAAGCATAGTATAAACCTGGTCAAAAATAAGCACTCTTACAAACACGTCAGTCTCTTAGCTCACAACTTTAGAGCCATTTTTCATTTCTCTCCTTCCTTCTCATAGTCCCTCCATAAGAAGCTGCCTGAGAAAAGAGCCAATATCTCATAAACCTTCAGTGTCTTTCCCTGTTTAGTCCACATGTATTCACTTCTTGTAGCTGCTGTAACAAATTACCACAAAGTACGTGGCTTAAATCAACAGAAATTTATTCTCGCAGTTCTAGAAGCCAGAAGTACAAAGTCAAAACGTCAGCAGGGCCACACGCCCCCTAGAATCTCCTTCAGAGAATCCTTCCTTGCCCCTTCCCCCTTCTGGTGGCTTCCCATGCGCCTTAGCTTGTGGTCACATCACTCCAATCTCTCTGTGGTCACACTGTCCCCTCTTCTGTCTGAAGACTTCCTCTGCCTCCCTCTTACAGGGATATATGTGATGGCATTTAGGGTCCACCCAGGTCATCTAGGATAAGATCCCCATCTCCACATCCTTAACTTAATCACATCTGTAGAGACCTTTTTTGCCAGAGATTAGGACCCAGACATATCTTTGAGGGGGCCACCATCCAGCCCACTGCACACTATCTATGTCATTTCATGCCTGGCTCACTGCTCTCCTGGCTCCAATTTACGCTACCTACAGCGGCTGGAAGAATCTCACGTCAACATCATTTTCATCACATCCCACCACTCAAAACCTAGATCAAGTTCCCTGTTGCTGCTGAAGCAGAACCGCCTATACCCGGAAGGGGCCTGAGAAACTCTCTGATCCCTTTTTCAACTGATGAGGAACTTGAGGCTTCCGGGCCAGGGAGCTTACCCAAGGTCACACTCACCCAAGGTCACACTGCTGATCAGTTATGATTTGAGGGGATCTCCTCACTTCGCAGCCGAAGCTGTTCTCAATACCATCCCACTGCTCAAATTGGCTCCCCTCTATCTCACCAACCTTATTTCCCTCTGCAAACCTCAGCTCCCATCTCCTAATCCGTCTGCTTCCATCTCTTTTTATCTGTATGAGTATAAACAACCTTGCTTTCAAGTCTGATCCCCCGTCACCTCTTTAAGGAAGTCTTTTCTGGTTAAATATGTCTACAGCTCTAACGGCTTCTTTGTTCTGCGTTCTCTCAGAACTCCTCTGTCAAGTTCGGGCTGCATTAACCTACCTCACCTCTTTGTGGCCTTTTAAATATTTTCATTTTTGTGCTCTGTCTACAAGTTTAATCTCAGATTTTTTATATCTTTGGTATCTTTTCTGATATCATTCAGTCCGTAACTGACTGC
This sequence comes from Equus caballus, assembly GCF_041296265.1. NCBI lineage: Eukaryota > Metazoa > Chordata > Mammalia > Perissodactyla > Equidae > Equus > Equus caballus. The sequence goes on along the minus strand of NC_091710.1, from coordinate 32,118,821 downwards.
CCATCCTCTCTCTCTCCCTTTCTCTCTCTCTCTCTCTCTCACACACACACACACACACACACTCATCCATATGCTGACACCTGCAAGTTGCTGTTGACGCTTCTTAAATGCTGTTGACTGAGGGCCCGCAATCTATGAACCGCAGTCAGATGACAACATGTGACAAAATCCCACATATTGCCACTGCCATGAAGGGAAAATTTTATTGAAAAGCATTCGTGTGCTATTTCTTCTGGATTTCTGAATATGTGACCAGCACCCTCAAATTGCCTCAAAAGGCACCCACCAACTCCCATCTGCCTGAAAAGGCTGAATTTCTACAGAAAGGATACAAAAAGAACGGCAAGGGTAATCTCCAGTTTATGGCATTCAGACACCAGGTTAAACAGCAAAACGTTATTCGCCTTGAAGCCAGGCTGTGGTCTTAAAAGCAGCTTTTCCCAACTCTGCCCCACCCCCTGAACCCCTTCACACCCCTCCCCCGACTTTAATTATCTAGGACGAAGCCCGGATGACACTAATGCATAAAAGTCCTACTGTCACTTAGATTCTGTGTCCCCTCCACCGGGGCAAAAAGTCCAGAATGCTTGCTACTCCGTGAAAGAAGGAGACCGTCACACAGAAGAAAGGAGAGACCCATCCCTTTTCCAGCCTTGAGGGTGGGAGAAGAGGGGGGCAGAGCAAGGCTGTTAGCCCCACGTCCCCATATCCCCTCTCTGAGCTTTGGCATTGAATAAGTGAAACTTAGAGTAGGAGGTGCACCCCCTGCTCCCACACAGATTCCTGGAAAAAGAAGAACCCTCAGGCCACCTAGGCCACCCTAGGCCACATGCACAACCTCGTGGCCATGCAACAAGGAGAAATCACAAAGGGCTCTCAGGTTCCACTTTTCCGAGCAACCTTCACTTCCAGCCTGGCACTGATGATGAGTTGAGAGCCAGGGGCCTTTCAGGGGCCTATGTCCGACACCACAACCACCGGGGGTCAGAGGTTGGCCAAGGGACAATCCCTCAACCAGGCCAGGTTACACCAACCACACTCAGGCATGATGCCTGAAGCAGGCAGGAACCGGTACAAACGGCAGCCACCTGAGACGACAACCCCGTAACAGAGGCCCCGCTCCTGTCTTCCCCAGTGAGGTGGTGACGTCGTAAGAGCCACAGCCCCTCCCCCACATGCAGGATGCCTGCGAACACCAGCTGCCATTTTAGGAAGAGAAGCAGTAGGAGGATGGAGGCAGTCTGAGATTTAAAGCATTTTTTCCTGGAAAGACTGAGCATTCTTTGAAGACTCTGTTTAAATGCTCAAATCAGACTTTCGCTCAAACCAAATTAGACATTTAGTTATTTTTTTCCACTGTGGGGTGGGAAGGGGGGAATCATGAATTAAACTAAAACGGCTACAAACAAAATATAGAAATTACATTTCCGTTTCACATCCGAGCTGCAGTGAGAGTTAAATTTTTCAAAGCCATTACACCACATTCCCTTTCTTGGGAGGCTAACAGCTCTGGAATAATTTCTGAATCTCCAAACTACCCAGATAATAATGAGGACAGAAGTTCTCCCCCTAACTACAGAAAAGTGAGTTACCTAGCAATGGGTCACTGATTTATCATCCCAGCTGTATGTAAATTAGATTTTAAAACCCAAATTGATTTCATTTCCAGTGACTAAATATCCAGGTGGCTTGCTGCCTTCGTTAGAATTGACGCGGAGGTTAATAATTTCGCCCTCTGACCTCCAACTCTTCAAAATCTGACACCCTGCTAGTCCTGCTGATAACGTTGGGGGACGAGGGGCGGGGGCAGTGCAGGAGTAGGTTAGGAAACAGGGACCTGATGAATCATGCCGGAGATGAATTGTTCCCGACATCTTCCCCTCCCTCCGGTCTGAACAGCGTGCGTTATCAGTGTTGGCGGCCAGCAGCAGGTGCACTGGGGTGATACAGCAGGACAAGGCGGAAATCGATAAAGGTCCATTACCTGCACAGGGGCCCTTTCTCTCGTCAGCAACCAGTGACCTCCCAACACAGGCTTTACCTTGGGAAAGAGCCGACGGCTCCCCATCCCCCAGAAACCCAGGCAGAACAAAGCTCCAGACGCAGGCTAATAGCTCTGGCTGGATGCAGTTAGTAGCATTGCCATGGGGCCGGAGACAAAAGCCAGCTTGGGCACCAATGATCTGAGGCCTTGCTGACTTCAGATGCTTGGTAGACAGATGGAGCCTTGGCTTATTAAATTTAAAAAAATCATCAGAGCCTTCATCAGGAAGTGCCTGGTGTATCAGACGCTGGCTCTAAGCTGTCACTCAGCTGCTTTCCTAAGCAGAACATATGGGGTTAATTTTTTTTTTAATTCCTCTGCAGGCAGAGCTGTGTTTGGCAAGGGGTTTGAAGGTGAGGTTGCAGAACTGTTTTGTGAAAATTAGGTGAGAAAACATCTCCTTTCCTCATCAGCTGCTGGGTGCTGTTGAATCCTCTCCCAAATATCCTTTTTTGGACGCAGTCAAAGGTTTGACTGAAATCTCCTGATGCCAAAGACCATAACTACTTTGCAGAGACCTGCTTGCATCCGGAGTCCAGTGCTGCTGGTGATGGGCACAGCAACAGAGCAGCTCCGTGAGGCGCGTGCCTGTTCACAGGCCCCCATAGCCCAGGCTCTACAGGTTCACTATAACGGTCCAGAAAACAACCCCAGGATGTGTTTTTCCCTTGCAACTATGTGACAGACGGTGATCAGAATCCAAGTTCATCCAAGTGCCCACAGTATTGAGAAGGTTTCTGTGACTTGGTGGAAACTTCACTTTAGTGTGTGAGCATCTGTTAGAGTTTCTGCTCAGCCTCTTTCTAACTGTGCTACCCTGGATAAATTGCTTCTCTGAGTCTCAAAATAAGAATCATGTTAATACCTGACAGGCTTACTTCAATTGAATGAACCACTTGAGGAGCTGAAGGTTCAAAGGGTGAAAGGTAGCTGTCACCAAGCTTTGGAACCCCACTGGCCTGGCTTTCCTGCCGTCTAGCTGGGTACCCTCCTTCAAGTTTCCCCACCTTAAAATTCAATGACCCAGATGGGGCCGGCCCAGTGGCACAGCAGTAAAGTTTGCACATTCCACTTCGGCGGCCCGGGGTTTGCCCGTTCGGATCCCCAGTGCAGACGTATGCAGCACTTGGCAAGCCATGCTGTGGCAGGCGTCCCACATACAAAGTAGAGGAAGATAGGCACGGAGGTTCGCTCAGGGCCAGTCTTCCTCAGCAAAAGAGAGGAGGATTGGCTGTGGATGTTAGCTCAGGGCCGATCTTCCTCAAAAAAAAACAATTCAATAACCCAGACGCAGGCTCTGGAGTCAGGTTAATCTGGATAAATCCTAACGGTGCTGTTAACTAGCTATCAACTTTGAGTAAGCTATTGTTCTTTACTTACTGGTAAAAGAGAATCGTAATAGCAGTTGCATAAGGTTGCTGTGAATATTAAATGATAACGTATTTATATTCCTTGGCACACTGCCTGGAATGAAGGACTCAACTCAGGTAGTCATATTATTATTTGTTTTTGTTGTTGATTAAAAAGCAGTTTATGGTGAGAATAGTTAACTGGCACCATGCACAGTACTTAGTAGATGCTAAGTAATTATTTTCTTTCATCAGCAGGAAACTTCAAGGAGCAAGGAATACAACCCTTAGAGACAGAATGAAAATAAAATGTGGTAAGTACAAGCATAAGCCTCATAAAGTGCTATGGGACATGAAGAAAGAGTGATTCTCTCTGGAAGAGACTAAGAGGCTTCAAGAAGGAGGTGACATTGGACTGAGGAGTCTGACCAGGATCACAGACAGTGTAGGGGAGGAGAAACTTTTCCTCTACCCTCTTCTGTTCCGTGGCTTGGGCCTGTGAATTAAACTAACAAAAGACAAAGTAACAAGACAAAAAGTTTCCTATGCACATGGAGGGGCCTCTCAGAAAAGAAGTGAAACCCCAAGAAGCAGTTTGGCCTGTGAGCTTATATACCATTTTAACAAAGGGCAATAAATTTTGGAGAAATAACAAGACCAAAAAAAGGGGGTTTGAGCTTCTAGGGGCAGTAAATTGTGGGAAGGTAAATATATGAGGAAACTAATGGAATAAGATTTGTAAGTAAGACTCAAGTCTGAATAACAAACCTTACTAAATCGTACTAAAATTTTAAATTCAACCTTAAAAATTAAATTTAAATAAAATATTACCAAATCCTACTTGTCTTCAGTGTAAGAGTCCAGGCATCTCTGGTGATTAAGAGTCATACTCTTCTTCCTCAGATGGAAGAGGGGAGGGGGCCACCTTCACAAGGGGAAATTTATGCCCTGCTTTTAGGCAGCAAGGGAGAAGGCAGACAGTTCCTTCTGTATCTGCTGTTTCTTCATTGCCTTCAGCTCAAAATAATCTTATGCCACAGTGGTATATTTTGGGGCAGCATATTCTGATCCCCTTCAAGAACAAGGTCATTGCAGACAAAGGAAGAGTTTGAGCAAAGGCTTGGAGCTTGAGTTGTGTGTAGCATGCATGGAGAAGAATGAAAAATCTGATATGGTTAGAGCCCCTGGCACAGGGGTGGAAGATCTAAGAAAGAACCGTAACTAGAAGAGAAGTTACAAAGGCAGAAATAGATTGGCATCAAATTGTTGTGGGCTTTGTATGCCAGGCTAAGAATTCGGGCTTCCCCTTTGGGCTAGTGTTTCTCTAGATGGGCCCATGGATCGTCTACGTTAAATAAGCTAGCGTATTAGAGAAACGGATCCCTGAGCTCTGCAGGGACTTACTGAATCATAATCTTAGGAGGGATGCCCAGGGATCTGCGTGTGTCACAAGGGATTCTGATGCACACTAAAGTTTGAAGACCATTGCTAAAGACAATGGGACCTTTTGAAGAGCTGAGAACGGTTGAAGGTTACAGTAAAAACTGTGCTTTAGAAATAGACAGCTGTGTCAAGAAGGTCTTTGAGGAGGTAGGGCCTGGAGGCAGGAAAGCAAGCAAGGTGGTGGGACCTGAGCTGAACTACAGCAGAGGTGCTGAGGGCCTCTGCCCAGAATATGAGGCACTCCTATTAGAGGTAAGTAGTGGGCGAAGGTCATGGAGTTTTGGAGATTTTTAGACCTTTCTGAAGGAGTGAATGAGTATAGCTAGACATCAGGCAGAGATGCATAATCAGTGGTCAGATTTGCAAGGGCAGTTAAGAAATCTCGTTGGAACTGTTGCTTTCTGGGAAATCATATGTGGGCAGGTGGGAGATGCTGTCTTCTTTTGAGAGGTGGAAGCTGCCAATGGCTGTAACTGGCAAAGCTCCACTTTCTTTATTTGACCTGCGATGAATCCGTTAGAAACTTCCCCGGCAGGCCTGTCAGACTAAACAACAGAAGAAAGTCAATGTGCCCCTCACCTTGTGAACTAAAAAAGGGAGGAGAGAAGAACGTGGCCCCAAGGCAGGTAAAGCCCATTTTACCCAATAATACATATATTTTTCCTGATCTCAGGAAAAACCAGGCATTAGAAATGGGAAAAAAATAGGAAAAACTTAGAAATTAGGAAAAATAATAAAGAAAAATAAACATACTCTTCCTAAGGTAAGGCAGGCTGAGGCAGAAGCTACAGAGGGCAGGACTTTGAGACAAAGCATCCCTTACCTTTTTCATCCTCCATTCTTCTTGAATTCTCCTTACCATTTTTTCCATCCACCCAGTGAAGTGCAAGTATTTCATTAGAATATGAATGAGAAGCCCTTAGGGAGAATGCTGTCATGGCAACAGTCGCCATGGCAACTGTTAATTAATTGGATGCTGATGAAGTGGAGGAAGAAAAAAAGCCACCCAGAACGGATACAACTCTAGAGGAAGTCATGGTGTGTAGTAATTATATGAATTTCATTCAGCAAAGGCATGCAGCAGGTCAGAAATGCAAATATGTCCCCCGCAGCCACCACCTACTCCTCAGAGAGGCCTGCTTTCAGATCAGACAAATGTGAATGAGTGGCTTGGAGCCTTGACGATTTGAAACAACACATATGGCTGCCCCGGTATAGGCAGATTCTCCAGGGAGATAAACTCATTCTAATGTGGGGAGTTGGTTGATTCTATCGAGAGTGGCCACAATCAGCAGCCGTGACCCATAATAATTGCTGCCTTCATGGCCTCTTTATAGCAAATGGTACCAACCAGGGAAGAAAATAACATGTAACCTCGCAGAGCTATTCAGCTATGAAGTGTTCTCAGATTGAGGGGAGAGGAAGTTTGGTTTGTCACCACCATCTCGAGATGGCACGATGACTCCTACACGCACAGATGGCTCACAGTTCAAAAAGAACCCCAGTCTGGGGGTGAGAGAGGAGGCTCAAAGTAGGGGAGGTCTTGAAAGAACCCTCGCAAGTCAGCTTTCTATTAAGAAAGCAAAGTGGAGAAGGGAGGGGAGGCAATTGCTTGGGTATTTTCTACAGTATTGTCCTCCCACCTTAAGTCCTTTTTCTTAATTATTCAAATTAAATTCAGACCCCAGAGAGTTGGGGATTTGCTTTCATGTATGTTTTCTTGAAATTTCCATTTCACTTGGCTGGTGAGGTTAAACCAGTGGAGCATAGTTAAGAAGGAACCCCACCCCGCCCCCCGCCCCAACACTGCATCCCTCCTTCCTCACTCTAGCAGAGAAACCTTAGCAAACAGTGTCCTAAGACAGTGACCTTCCACCTGTGGCAAGCTCAGAATCCCACCTCTGACTCTGATAGGCTTTCGACAACCCTTCCCTTATAAGCAGTATTTACAAGTTTTGTAAGTAAAAGCATTTGCAGTGTTTGGAAATGGGGTTCTGAAAGCAACTCCTGAAGCTGCACATTCAGCCCCAAATTGGTGTGTGGACATGGATGCTCACCTCACGGAGCAAAGTCCTTTCCTTGTAGTGACAATAGTCTGAAAAACCCAGGCCCTCTCACAATCACCGGGTGCCCCCGAGATGTGCAGGCATCTTACTTTTGCCTTCAAACATTTTACAAAAACCAAAATGACCTAATTAACACTTTCTAGTCATAAAGATGTTGTCAGGAAAAAAGAAAAAACACCTAACCAATCCAAGCGTCTGTCTTGGAGAGGCTTACACCGAAATTCTAAGCCACAAAAGTACATTCATATCCCCTTCTCGTTATCAGCACCTCCATCACACTATGGACAAAAGTAACATTTTCAATCTGAGCCTGGAACAAAACACACATATGGTCGGTGAAAGCACAAGGAGCACCTTTTCCTTTACTCAGGCAGCCATTCCCAGAGAGCCAATTTCCCTTTTTTTCCAGAGAGCCAATTACTGGTTTTGCTGATAGAACTGAAGACAGAGTGGAGGAAGGGTAAAAGAAGAAAGGCACGCATGAATCACTGATCTGCTTCCAATAATAATCCAGGCCATCTGGTCTGACTTTCCTGCCTCACCCAGAAATACCCAAAGCACCTAGGAGAAGGCGCACAGAAACCAGAGCCCTATGTGATAATGTACGTAATATACGTAATTTGTTGCTTAAATGATTAACTGAAAAAGTCAATTCAGTCTGTGATAAAGGAAACCATAAATGCCCCCTTGACCTCTGGAATATTTAAAATTGCTGTGAAGATTACCTCATTCTTGTTTCAGAAATCATTAAGGGTTCGCTGTACAATTTGCAGAATGTCAGGGTTTCTAAGTGGCAATAAAGTCTGCAGTAGATTCAGGAAAGAGATTGAACTGGAATGTCAGTGAACGGGCTTGCAGGCTTCGCTGCTCCAGCAGCTTGTGAACCAGTTCACAGAATATTCAGAACTGAACACCATGCACTCCGGGTTCTCTGAGTCACGCATTTCATTTCCTTTAAAAGTGAAGCCATTTGTATAGGACGTGCGCAAAAGAGGGCACCTTTCCTTTTATTAATATCACTGTGATTAATACAGATCCATTTCTGCATGTCGGAAAGAGGCAAAGTGGTCCTATTAATTTCTAATGATCTTAGTATGGTTTAAGTGTTCATACCAATTTATAGCATCCTCAGGTCAGTAAATTTATGGTAGGTCAAGGGGAAACTGATTTCTTTCACTTCCTCCCAGTCAAGTGCAAATATCCACAGAGACACCTAGAAGAGAAAAAAAAGTGGGCTGATGGGTTTTGTTTTTTTGTTGTGGTTCTTTTTTTTTCTTTTCATTTTAAGGCTATTTTAAACTATATTGCAATGCATGCTATCAAAAAAATCAAGGTCCTATTCCACATAAAATATAACCCACTAAAGCGATATATTTCTTCTGAATTTATGCATTTGACATTTTTCAGTGCTTTTACCCTGGAAGAGTCAGAAGACCCACGTTCAAATCCTGGCCCTACCCCTCCCTCCAAACTCAGACAAGACACTTAACCTAGTTAAGCCTCAGTTTCCATACCTCTAAAGGGGGTACACAATACTTAGGCAATTTGTCTGCTGTTTAGAAATTCCAATGAGATCATATATATATTTGAGACCATATATACATACATATTTACACCCACTCACATGTGTGTATACACACACACACACACCTGCAGGTGCACCATGAAACTGTTGGTGCTAAGCGCCACAGGAGGGCAGAGGTCCCTGTCTTCAAGGAGCTTACAGTCTGGGGTGATCCTTCCTTCGTTACTGTTTTTCTTGCCCGCTGCTCTGTGAACTGCACCCTAGTAACCTATTCTTAGAAATGAATTGCCTCCCTTTTGTGATGAATGCTGCCATGATTATGGAGTCCCTGCGGAGAATTCTTGGGGACAAGGACCCTCTCAAGTTCAGCTTCTTCTCTTTCCTGCAAGTCTTCCTTCCACATGATCGGCGTTAGGTTCTGCATTATTCCTTTTCCCTACACCTCTTCAAGACTTCCCTCCTTTACTCATATGTAAAAATACTCCCTCCTCTGAAACTCATGCTTCCTACTTCTGTCACCTTTGACCCTTTCTTGCACCCTCTTTACAGATCACTTGGTCACCACCCCTAATTCAACCGAGAACTTTTATATCTTTCTCCTGATCTTTTTCTCCTGTCCTCTCCCTGTCATCATCCTGCAGGTCTCAGTGTCCAAGAGAATGACCTTAGCTAACAGTCTGGCTGCAAAGTCCCTCCATCTCTTGAACTTACGGAGATACCCCCACTTCACCTGTTGTCACAGCCATACCCTGGACCTTATCATCCTGGGAAAACAAAGGCCAAAATGCCTATTTCTGACCCAAACTACCATCCCTACTAGCCAGCTCATTCCTCAGGTCCAGTCTTCTTTCTTGTTATTACATGCCATCAAGACCTTGAGTTCTCAGCTGTTCTCTTTTCCACCAGTCTGTCATCTCTCTCATTACTTCTCATCTTTTCTTATCCAACCTGGTTTCCATAAAGCATCGCTTCAACTCCTTTTGCCAAAATATCTCACCTCACTTTAACTCCTCCCTGTCATACGCTTGGCTGCTGAGTAGGCATGTAAGTTGATGACACTGCAAGCGTATGTTCTCCCACAGCAACTGCGTCCTGAATGACTCTTACCAAATGACCTTCTTTGATCACCTCTCTCACCCATTCCCCCACAGTAGCTATTACAAAACTTTGCCACTTTTTACAGCCCCCCAACTTAACCCTTGTCCATCTTGCTTATCAAATTAACTAGCATCTTACTTCACCAAGAAAATAGAATTTATCCATAGAAAACTCCCTCAGCACACACTTACCCACATATAGCTTACCTGCGTCTACATTCATTCTCATATTTCTTCCTAAATCTAGGAGGGAAAATGTGTTTTTTTTAACTTAAAATCTTTTCTAATGTGTGAATTTATCCCTTAAACTAATTCAAATCTCTCTTATATTTTTAACCTCTATCTCTCGAGCATTTCTCTCTTACAAAAACCTACCTCAGCCTAGAATTCCTCTCTTGCTAGCCCATGTCTCCCACCTGAATACCCAAACTCTTCGAAAGAGGAGTCTACACTTTCTGTCTGTGTTTCTTTTCTCCCTACTTACTCTTCATTTAACTATTACAGTGGATCATCTGTTGGGTGTGTATACCTACCTAGGGTTGAAATTTCTAGGTCGGTGCAGCATTTCAGTTGATAGCACTAAACAGTTTTCTAAGTGGTTTCCAAATTACCAATCTGTGCTCGCATGAACAGTGTGTGAGCGTAACTAGTTATTCTATATCCTCACCCATTTTGATTTTTTTTGTGTTTCATTTAGTCATTTTGGTGTATAGGTACTAACATTTCATTGTGGTTTTCATTGGCATTTTCCTATGACTAATCATGTTGAGCAAACTTTCACACATTTGTTGTTTTTTTAGATATCCTCTTTCAGAAGTTCCTATTCAAGTATTTTGCCTATTTTTTTATTATGTTTCTTCTTCCTTATTGGTTTATAAGAGTTCTTTATATATTCTGAATATGAGTCCTTAGTGGAATATATCTATGGTAAATATCTTTTCACTTACTTTTTCATTCTCTTCATGGTGTCTTTTGGTGAATAAAAATTCTTGATCTTAATATAGTCCTTTCTTTTTCCTTCATTCTTTTTCCTTTTTGTGTCCTGTTTTAAAAAAATCTTGGCCTGCTCTAAAGTTATGAAATAGTTACCTATATTCTGAAAGCTCTGTTCTCTTTCGCAGTTCAATCTGCAGTCCGTCTGGAATTGATTCGTGTTCCTCTCCAGTGACTGCCTGCCTGCTCCATGGCCAGCGTCTACCGGTTCTTCATCCAACCCTTAATCTTCAACCAGAAGCCAAAAGCTCAGAATTTTTGTTTTGACTATTATGATTAAAGAAATGTCATCTTGGGAAAAGTATAACCACTTTACATTCCAATATGTATGTCTGGAGACTAAAAAGCTTCCAGAAATCTAAAAGCATCTTCATCCACAAAAAAACAGACGGCATAGATTGTAAAGTGTTACTTCAAATCTTTTTAAAATAAGACATTTTTTATCAAAACAAAGATGATTATGTGCCATAAATAGAAAGCTAATGCTTTTTACTTTCTAGAGGTCCCTTTTAAGAAACGTTTAAAAAAAAAAGTGATTATATTTCATGCTCTGGACTAGAAAAGAAATTCACCAGCCGCTGTGGGTTGGGCCTACATTTCACTCCCTGTATGTCCCAAGTGTTTCCATAGATTCATGTTTCTCTCTTAGACTGAAAGATATTGAAATTCAATACAAAAGGTGACAAGATAAGAAAAGGGGTGGATAAAACCCTAGTCTTGATCCAGAGGGAGTGGAAAACCACATTCAGGCCTAATGAAAAAAGATGCCATGGCCACGTCAATGGCAGAGAGAATTACATGTCAGTGGCAATAGAGGTTGCTTAGAAAACAATTAGTTCCTGATTTAAGGCAGCAGCCTAAGAAATAGAAGATAGGGTGATGGAATGCGTAGTTTAAGAAGAATCTGAATTTAGCACTGATTCCATGTGCAAAATAAAGGACACAGAAAGACAAGCGTTACTGACGCCTCCCTGGCCGCAGGCTGTGGGGAAGTGATAGCTCTGACCTCGGCAGAAGCCACGTGGGCCCAGGTGAGGGTGAGGCGGAGAGGAGCTGCTGGTTTCCACATTTCCTCTCTGAGCTGATGGCAGTTCAGGCGCGCTTAGTCCTCTGCGAGGCAGATACCCATGGAACCAAGCCAGAAAAGTCCACTTGGAGATTGAGAGATTTATTTGAAAACCAAGGGAACCAAAACCCAGCTCGGGGTCCTGCCACAGCCGAGAAGAATAAAGGGCGCAGGATGGTACATCAGCATTGGGTGGTGTTAGCTGCTCTCCTACTGGTAACCCAAGCGTCTGACAGAGTAGCAAAGGGACTTAGAAGGCAAGGAAAACTGGTTCCTTTAGCCTGATAGATATATATTGAGGACTTCCTGTAGGCAGGGCTGTCAACTGGCTGAGCACTGCGATGAATCAAATTGCCTCAAATTTCTCAACAGCCAGAAGATGTGGATTCAAGTTCAAACTCTGTCCTTTCCTAGCTGGTAGGACCTTCGTCAGGTTGTCTGTTCTTTTAAGCCTCAGTTTTCTCATCTGTGAAAATGAGCATAACTGGACTAAATATCCAAACCCTCTCCAGCTTTGAAAGTCTGTGGTGCATTCTCTCCCATTTTCCTCCCAATGGGGCTCAAGTTAATCAGCTCACCATCATCCATCATTTCTCTGTCTGAGGATTTATTTCCCTAATCAGATTTGGGTAAATTTTCAGCCTGTCTCTGTCTCTTACTTCCTATCCAATAAAACTGGTATGGATTTGTTTTGCGTTTCATTTAATGTCATTATTCATCCTAACAGTCACTGCCTAACTATTTCCTTGCCTATAGCATAATTAGCAATTAAGGAGCTACAATGGCATGATTTTCAAATTTGCATCCTCTTTTTCTGAGGTAGATTGATTCTAAACTGATTAAAATATCTCAGAATTTCAAATACAATTTTTAAAATGCAACAGATTTTCAGGACTCCCTCATTACTATGCCGTGCCAGGGGGATTGTCAACTTTTGCTGACCGCCAAGGAAGACAAATAAATAATCCCGACAGTGGTTTGGAAATGAGAAGTGAATGCCCAGTTATTAGTATGACAGGGCCACCCTCACCCATTGACTTCTGGGTAGTCTCGTAGCACCAGGGCTAATGCCTCAGATTTCCCCAGAAGGACAGAGCAGCATCCTGAACCAGTCTTTTACTCAGCAGATAGGAATCACTCACCATTTTCCTTTGCTTCACATGTGTTCATCCTCTTGATAAAGATGTATTCCTTCTTTCTTCCAAAACCCTGTTAAAAGTTTACCACCTCAGTGAAATCTTTGAAGGATCTCTCCAGCTGTCAACCCAGATTTCACCTCTTAACCTCCTTGCCTGGAATCCTGGCCCTTATGCTTTGACCCTTTAAATCAGTGGATTTTTGTTCTAATGTTGCTGATGTTTTCCGCTTAGACCAGGACCGTCATCCTAACATCTAGTTATGAGATAATCTAAACCCAACCTGATCAGCATCACCACCCATCGTGGCTGCTGACACCCGGATATCTGTCTCACCTACATCTACTCCCAACTCTTGGGTATGTCCTATAAATGCCAATAAAATCAACCAAGAGATTTCTGCAACACAATACCAGCTGGAACCCATTACTGTGCCGTGATCCCTTTGGTTTCCTCAGAACTGGGACTATCTGTGGAGTCGAACATCATCATAGTACCAGATGAAGATGGTCCCTGGCTAAAGTCCCAGGCATCCAGACCACACTGACTTGAGTGACCACCAGGCTCAGCCAGGAGCAAAGAGCAGAGCATCAAAGCTGTATGGGATTATGGGTGTCTGTTCTTTGTTTTCACGTCTTCGGAACGTGTGTTTTTCTTGTCTTCTGTTAAATTGTAAGACTCAGAAGCTAAAAATGATATGTATTCTCTTTCAATTCCACAATGAAATTGATTCCTCATTGTGATTTATTAGACATTGTTACTATGCTAACTATGAAAACGCCAACTCAAAGGAAAGTTACCAAGTCCCTGTGAGGTTAATAGGTATTAGGGACCTGGATCTCTTGATCCCAACAAGATCACAACCAAGATGACATCCAGGATCTACAGGATGAAAGATCCTGCTTCTGTTGACCAGCCTCTCCCACCAAGCCACAGGAATAAAGGTCCCCATGGCTGATAGAATGATCCTGCCACAGCTGCATAAGTCACACTAGTGACAAGTGAATTCCAAGGCAATGCATGTGACTTTACTTCTTTGAGTCGACACCTATGTTTGGAGGCTTTTCAAAATCTAATTAGAAACTTTTTTCCCCTAGCCTGGCATAAAATTAATTGGAATATTTATTTCCTAAAGAAATAGAACACAGAATGAAAGCTTTTTGATCTCCCTCCAGGTCATATCTCCAGACAATGAGATTTTGTCATTAGGCTTGTAAATATCCTTCACGTTAAGGGTGATGAGATTCAAAGTATGAGTCTCGGGGATTTCCTGATAACAGCTCAGCCAGGAAATATGAACTGAATGTTCTCTCCTGGGTATCAAAATGTTCTTATTCTGTAAACAGGTTGTTATCAAAAGTTGCATATGGCACTTTATGCTCTCCAAAGGACTATGAGCTCCTGCGAAGCTTACAGTCCACTGTGGAGACTCAAGTGGACCTAAAACACTCAAGCAAGGCTGCTTGCTCCATGCTTATGCCCTGTGAATAGCACCAAGTGCTCCAGGAGTTTGGAGTAAAGGGGGCCTGGCCTTGAAGTACTGGTAAGATTTGAAAACAAAGCCATAGGGACGAGGCATTCCCAGAAGACAAAAGAACGTGAGCAGAAAGGAGACAGGGCAATGTGTATTTGGGGATAATGAGTCAATCCAATTCATTTGGAGTCTACTATGTCAGGGGAGCATGAAGGGAATATTGGGAAGTTGGAATTCCTGGAAACCCTTTCCATAGTGAATGGGCATTCATTTAACCTTTGTAGACAAACATTACACACCCGTGGACTATAAGGATGGAGGAAACATGTTTGTTGGAAGGGCTCCTTATGTTTTTCAGAAGCTACCTGACCAGTTCAGACCTACTGGTGGCATCTTGTCCCTGTTTCTATTACAGGCCATTGGACTGCCTTCTTTTTTTTAATATATCTGTCTTTCCTGCTAGACTGTGAGCTCCGTGAGGGCAGTGACTGTTTCTTATTCATCTTTTAATCCTTAGTACTTGGCATAGTGCCTAGAACATAGTGGGTGCTGGGTAAATGTTGAATTAATTAATAAATGAGTTAATGAGTATGACCATGGATCCCTCTTCCTCATGGTCACTTGTATTGTGCAAAACGTACTGGGCAATAATTGCATTTCATATGGAGAAACATTGTACTAATGGTAAATGTGGTGGCAGTGGAAGCAGTGATGGTGATGGAACCAACAGAGGAGGGCTCCTTTCTAATACCAAGAACTGCTGGAGCTGGACACCAAAACCATGAAAAATGAAAGACCCCAAGGAGAAGGCTTCTTGCCAAAGAACGCTTGAAGCATAGCCTATCATTCAAGACTGCCTCTCAGTGGCTTTGAAGCAAAACACTGGGTTTTGTAAATTACCATCACAGCTAAGTAAATTGATCATCTGGAATTTGTAGCTGGCTCGTTAGACTGTATCCAGGGAAAGGGGTGGGTAGAAGGTTTGGCTCAGCCATCTAGAATTTAAGCACTTAATGGGAGGATAATTTACTGTTCAGTATGTTCATTTTGAAAAGCATCACTCATTCAGAGGGAAAAATGAGTAAAACGAAGACTTTTTGCTCCATAACTGTATGGAAACATCGATATTCTTCAACCAAGAAAACAGGTGGTTACGAAGACGAGGAAGCATGGAAGAGACTGTCAGTGTCCCACAGAAAAATGTGCATGTTGTGTCGTTGGTTGTATTAATTTATCGTGAGAAGCTTCCTATAATAAAAGCTAAAATTCTAGTTCTTCTACACTACACATCCCAGTCCTTACAAGTTCCCTGTGAGATTCACAGAGCCGCACACCAAAGAAGAGACAAAGTAAATGAAGGCTGTGGGTGTGAGTGTGCGTGTGTGTGTGTGTATTTCCACATCTCTGTGTATCAAGTTCTCCAGGCTGGCATTTCTTGACAAGAGGTCATGTGAAATAGTAGTCTAGAATATTTTCCACTCAAAATAAATGCAAATAGTTTCTAATGACATTAATTTGGTTGATTTCTTCCTTGATACATCATATGCCTTCACACATATTCTTCCCTTCCCTCTTCCTCCTGTGCATCTGGAATTAATTCTGAGGAAATCAGGTCGGTCTTGGTATACATTGTAAGTTCCTCAAGGTGGATCATGTTTCTATGTCACATATTTACAAAGCCTAAAGATGCCTAAATATTACCTTTTCATAAGAGCTAGCAGCAAACGCATGCTATGCGTCAACATGAGGGAGAAAAGAACATGACAAAACTAAGAAAATTATTCCTAGTAAGAGACTAAGATTTTTTTTTAATTCTCCAACTCATCAAACATTTATAGAGCCCCGATCAGGTACAGTGAAGAATTAATAGCAATAATAGTAATAAACAATCTTTGCCATTCATTCATTCTTTCATTGTTTGAATATTTATTTATCTCTAGCTTGCATCAGGCACTGCTATTAGCTAAAAATTCAAGATGAATTAGATATGGTGCTACTCTCCAAAAACACACACTCCAGAGACTCACATCCTGAAAATGGTGAGTCATTATGTGCTTACCTCCGTCCAGAGAAAGAGGGAAGGGAGTGTGATGGAGAGGTGGGACTTTAGCTGTATCTGTAGCGTTTTATTTCTTTATAAAACCTAACAAAAAGGATATTAACATTTACTAAATCTGGATGTTATATACATGGGTAATTGGTATATATATATATATATTTTCTTTTTGCTTTTTCTCTGTATGTTAGAGACACTACATAGATAAACATTGTTTTGAAAACCAGGTCATGATGATGATGATGATGATAAAAAATGTTATAGATCTGCACAGAGTATCGTGGGCATACCTAGGCAGGCCATATCACCCAGTCTGGGAAGAAGGGCATGTCTTGAAGCTTCATCTAAGAAGCTCGGAGCTGAAATGCTCCCCAGGAGCCTGAGTCTGAGTCTTTGCCAAAAAATCTAGTGGACAGATCAGCAAGACAGACAGCCTGGCAGAGAAGCAGGGCAAGACCCCATGCAGCAGCTTTTTAGCCTTGCTATCCAGAGTTCCTGGGTGAGCTGCTATGAGCACCAACTTGTCCTCCTACCTTTCCAGTGGGCTTCTAGATCAACCGGCTCTACTTCCATCGAGTTCCTGGGGTCCTACTGATCCCAGTTCCCTGCTGAAAGTCAGACTCTTTCTGAACCCAGACCATTTATCTGGGTCGCAATTGACAGCCTCACCCCTGGTTGTAGACTCCTGCTCCCTCCAGTGCCTTGAATCTTGCTTCATCTTGAAGTTCCTCTTCCCCACTTCCCACTCAGTCAACAACCATGACTCAGCAACCTGCCCATCAATGACTAATTTTACCCCAGAGAACCCAGAGTCTTTGTGTTCACCCACCAGACATTAGGTACTAATTCCAGCCTTCGCTGGGCCCTACTTACTACAGTGTCGGACTTTTTTTTTTTTTTTAAAGATTGGCACCTGAGCTACCATCTGTCTCCAATCTTTCTTTTTTCTTCTTCTTCTTCTTCTTCTTCTTCTTCCCAAAGCCCCCCAGTACATAGTTGTATATTCTAGTTGTAGGGCTTCTGGTTGTGCTGTGTGGGACGCCGCCTCAGCATGGCCTGATGAGCGGTGCCATGTCTGCACCCAGGATCCGAATCAGCGAAACCCTGGGCCACCGAAGCAGAGCCCATGAACTTAACCACTTGGCCACGGGGCCAGCCCCCGGACATTTTAACCTCAATTGTAGAACCCTTCTGGAGCCTGTTTTCAGTCTGGACCACAGCTCCTGCTGCCTTACTCAGTCCTTCTCCGATTAGATTCTGAGAAAGTCTGCAGGTTAAAACACAAAAGAATCCCCAGATTGTCAACAAATGAGTGACACCACTTACTAAAGAGTCGCTGTGAGCAGAACACGCTATAGGACAGTGTCTCCCAACCTTCCATCCTGGAGACCACTTGCAAATTAACCACAGCCTTTCCTGTGAAGAGCAGACACTTGGCCTCAACCCGGAAGAGAAGAGGAGGGCCAAACAGAAGCCCACCAAGTTGGGTCAGGGTTCCCGTCCAACTTCACAGCTGCCATGTGGGAGGGAGGCAAGCCACAAACCAACTGGTCAGAATGGAAGCCTAAACCAATAGTTGCTTCAGGGCTAGTGACAGGCCTTGACCCAGACGGGTGAGGGGCGTCCCCGGCAATACAGCTGGAAATTATTCAGGCTGGGGAGAGAATGCAACACCAAGTAAATGGAGCACATAAACCCTGCCTTCTAAGATATTTCCCCTCGGGGAGAATACATATGGAGCACATATGAAAGATTCTGAAGCCATTCAGACGAACAAAAAATGGAAAAGAACCATGTTTCACCAGTTCAGAAACTGACTTATTAATTGCATCTTCTGAATTACACAATGAGCCAATGCTTATTTTTCAATTTTTTGGTTTGTTGGTTGGCTGAGTTTGGGGGTAACCAGAACCACTTTGAACCAGAACTAAACTTGAATATCAAAACGTTCTCAGAAGTTAGGCAATATTCAAGTTCAAGTCCCAGATAAAAAGAAAAAACAAGTACACGACAACACAGGATTGATTAAAGGGTTTTTCTTAATAAGACAATAAAGAATTGGAAAGCCCATTAAGATTAAGAAAAATTCAACTGTTATAGAAAAAGAAATAATAAAGACAAAATTAAAAATAATACACTAGAGAATTATTTCTATCAATTATGACTAGTATATAAAGAGCTCAGTTACATTAATTTGTCAAAATCAGTACCCCAATAGACCCCAGCAGGCACAGGTAACACACACAAGAAGAAATGTAACTGGCAAGTAACATATAAAAAAGGTTACCTTTGTTAATAAAAAAAAAAGAAAACTACACTATAATATAAGTTTATATTCATTATAATTAATACCCACTCTGGCAACATTCTCACAGAACTGACACATTTGCACACTGTTTTTGTCATTTATCTCAATGCAAATCCTTTTAGGAGATGATATAACAATGTAAATCAAGACGTAAAAATACACGTTTTGACTCACTCTCTGGAAATGCTGAAGGAAATTGTTCAAAAGAAGAAAAAACGCTATGCACAAAAAGATATTCGTTGGAGGGTTTTTTTATAACAAGTATTGGAAATGTTTAACAATGAGCGATGGTTATCCTAACCGTGGTACAGCAGCACTGAAATACCATAATATTACAGCTATAAAATAATACTGATGAAGAGAAACAATACAAGAACATGTTTATCGTAGAGCGTTAAGTGAAACAAACACACAATACAAAATTCTATTCATACACTGATTATAATGACACTGAAGTATGTCTGCAGGTGGATAAAAACTAAAAAAAATTGAAAACAGTTGTGCTTGAGAGGTGGGCTTGTCAGATTTTGATTTCATTGTTTTTCTGTCATCTTCTCAGAGTATTCGTACCATGGACACAACTGGGGCAAGGAGAGCCCACCGGGGCAGCACGAGCAAGAACAGGCGCAGTTCCCATTCCTGGTACAAGCCTTCCACGGTACATGAGCTCCCACACAAAGAATCAGGCCGCGGGCAGATTTCCGTGCTGCCTCAGGGACGCTGGCCTTGGCTCTCACACTGCAAAGATTTTCCAGTTCCCCCTCAGTCACCTCATTCATGCTTAAGGAAGAAAGCGCAGCTACCAGACAGGGTGACAACAGATGTCCAGGCAGTGAGCCATCCCGTAGCTGTTAGTTTTCCTTCGCAAGGCGTGTGCCGGATCTAGCAGATGAGAACCAGACCTACCCTCTTCCTCGTGGCTTTTTTTTCCCTACTGCTGCTGTAACAGCTAAGTGCCAATTATCTCCCAAGCGTGAAAGCAAATATTGTGATAGCCCAGCCAGTTCCACAAATGTTAGAGGACGCTGGTGGGGAAGATTGCCTCTCCTGGCCTCGTCTTTCTTTATTAATCGTACCAGCTCTCGTGAAAGGAGGATCTAGTCGTTGCAAAGCTCTGTGCTAACACCTTCAGTATCTGGCATTCTTTATTTTCTCTTTAATCTCTCGGCATTTTGTCTTTGCTCCTCCTGAATCCAGAGGTAAATTTGCTCTTATTTGCTCAGAAACAGCTCCATCAAACCATCCACCCATTCTCAAGATTCAGTTTAATAGGGCGTGATATGAAGACCCCCTCCAAATATTTGAAGGCCTGACATATTGCCCGTGGGTGTATTAGACAGGGTTCCCTGGAGAAATAAACGAGAGAGAGAGAGAGAGAGAGAGAGAGAGATTGATTTTAAGGAATTGACTTATGTGATTGTGGAAGATGACAAGTCCAAACTCTGCAGGGTAGGGTCCAGGTTGGAGACTCAGGGAAGAATTGTTGTTGCAGCTCAAGTACAAAGACAGTCTGGAGGCAGAAGGGACCTTGGTTTGTATTTTCTTTCGGCCTTCAACTGATTGGATGAGGCCCACCCACATTATAGAGGTTAACCCCTGCTTTACTCAAAGTCTACTAATTTAAATGTTAATCTTATCTAAAATAGACTTTCATAGCAACATCTAGACTGGTGTATGACCAAATATCTGAGTACCATAGCCTAGCCAAATTGACACATAAAATTAACCATCACAATGGGACTCCCAGAACAGCAAGAATTAGGCCAATGAGTGAATATTACAGGGAAGCACATTTTTCCATGTGATGGAGTTGTTAAAAAAATTCAAATGGTTTGCTTGTGAGGCAATTTGCTCCTAGTCCTAGAATGTTCCAGTTGTTACTGGATGGTCACCTATTAGAGATGTTGCACAGAAGATAACTTTCTTCACAGGAATTTGGACCATGGAATCTCCAATAACCTCTAAATATTCTTCTTATTCTAATATCCCGTTATTGCATGACTAATGCAGCTAATTCATGCAATCTACTTTTAACTACAAGAAATTTTAAATACTAAATAGTTTACTCTTCCCCCAACCCATTTGACTGAGAAAGAAACTGAGATTTGAGGAGGTTAAATGGCTAGTCCTAGAATGAGAACCCAGGTCTTCCAGTCCAGGCTCTTTCCACTACAATGTGATCCGAGATGCTAAGGAGATGTTCCAAGACAATCATTGGCCCCACCCCACCACTTCTTGAGGTCATTCCAAGTTTGTCCCCATCCTACTTATCAATCTACCTTCAAGGAGAAGCAACTCCTACATGAGTAAAGCATAAAATGGACTCCAAGAACAAAGTGAGGCCACTGTAGAAGGGGGTGAACTCTCCTTTTCTTGGCACACAATCATGCCCACCCTGAAAGGACTATATTGGGGTCCAGGAGTAACGAGACCTGAAGAGGAGGAACCCAGATCACCAGGGAGGAAATTATAGAGGAATTTGGAAATGAATTCCCAGCCATTCATAGCATGTGGCCTTGGGTTACATAGGCATCTCTACCCCTCAGATTTTTCAGAATTGAAACATCTACAAGACAAACAAACCTTGCGCTTATTAATACTGGCCACCTTTCACTGAGTAACTTCAACAGCTAATTATACTAACAAAATCTCTCTTTATTCTGTCTGGGAGGAGGGAAGGAGAAAAGAAAAGAAGGCAGTGAAGGGGGAAGGAAACCCATCCCACCATGTATTTATCACAATCCCTCAGGCACCCATTAGAGTAATAAGCCGGTAGTTGAAAATTTGGGCATTTAGAACATGGACCTCACCCCTTCCCAATAAATATGACTAACAGCAGTGACATCACCAGGGATCCGAATCAAGTCTCAGCCTGTGAACGCCTTGGTCTCCTCCAGTAGAGAAAATATAAGTGAGGACTCTTTTTATAAGTGAGGATTTAATTAAAAGGCACAAATACCATTACACCGCCCACAGCCCCCTGCCCTTTTCCACCTTGCCTCCCTCCCAACCTCCTCTTCCTGCCACAATCACACCTCCAACAACCACACCACACATGATAGGCACTGGCACCTCAAGGTTGTCGGCAAAGACATTTCTTTAATAACTAATTTATTCCTTGCTTTTTTTGTTGGAAAGGAATTTTCTTCTTTGTGCTTCTTGGTGTCTTGAGCCCATTGAAAGCATTTCTCATACGTTTCTCTTTGTGGTCCTTAAAAAGAAGTAATTATATAATGGCTGACTTCTTTTGGTTACGTGGGAAATCAACATCTCAGTAGCTTTTTCAGACATACTTAATAGGAAAGCCATTAGAAAGGCAAAAGAGAACCCTGTTATTATTTTCTGGTTTCCTCCTTAATTATAGACAATCATTCTGAAGGAGGGGGGACAGCTTCTGTGACAAAAGTTGTCTAGCATTTAACAGAACAATTTAGAACCAGATTGAACGGATCAACGTTATGTCAACTTGCAGATGCTCGACAAAAACTGCTCAAAGAATGCTTAGATGGAAAGAGAGGCTAATTCAGCCTTTTCTCCTTTCCATTCACTCCGAAAATGAGGGGTTTTTTTCCCTCTGCTTAGGAAGATTCAGGCAGGTCTGTCTCAAAGACTCTTATTAAAGCATGATACATCCCCAAATTCTTACTCTTTTTTTCCTAGGTAACACAAACATTCCCACCACCTTAAAAGCCACTGACATTTTTCGCACTTCTATACACTCTCCTTTGGCTGCAATCCTATCTCCAGAAAATGAATTCTGAAGTTCTCTTATGCTGCCTGTCTTTGTCAGTTCAGGCTGCTATAACAAAAATACCATAGACTGAGTGTCTTACAAACAGCACAAATTTATTTCTTACAGTTCTGATGGTTGGGAAGGCCAAGACCAGGGTGCCAGCAGATTCGGTGTCTGGTGAGAGCCTGCTTCCTGGCTCATAGACGGCCATCTTCCCCTTATAACCTCACATGGTGGAAGGCCAAGGGAACTCCCCGGGGTCTCTTTTGCAAGACACTGATCCCATTCATGAGGGCTTCATCCTCACCTCCTCAAAGCCCTACATCCTAATACATCCCATTGGGGATTAGGTCTCAACATAGAGACCTTGGAGAGGACACAAACAAGCAATCTACAGCCCCGCCCTTATTCCCAAGCTAGTCTATAACCCTAGGCCAGAGAAACATACTTCTGAGTCCAGAATGGATGTTGGTGCTGGGGACACAGCAGCTTTCACTCAACACAGACGCAGTCAAGTCAAACACCCAGAATCCAGAAGGCAACTACGTCTGTCCAGGCAAGTCATGGAATGTCAAACTGAAACAAGATGCAAGATGCCTACCTGTTTCCTATTCAAGGTGTTCGTTTGTCTGACTTCCCACAATGCACAAAGTTGAGGGAAAATTGGTTATGGCCTCAATGAAGAGCATACTGGCTTCCAACCACATGAAATTTCTCTCAGTTTTTGCTACCTAGTAATGCCCTATAGGCTCTGAGATGTATGGAAAGGGTCTGAAACATGTTCCTATTGTCACCTCCATAGCTTCAACAAGTCCCCTTTCTATATTTCAGTTTTACTTGTAAAACAAGAAGGATAATTACCATCTTTACCTACTTCACTGTACTGTTTGGGAATCAAATAAGGTAATGCTCCTAAAAGCATCTTGAAAACTATAAAGCATACAACAAATTCTTCACAGTTTTCCACCAAATTAACCCAAATAGTGCAGATTGACTTTGCTATCTGTTTTACGTGAATTGTTCAGGTAGCCTCTATAATTTTTCTCCCTGAAAGTTGAAGTAATTTGTCCAGGTGACACAGCTAATAAATAGAGCTGAGATTCTATCAAAATGTCAGTGACATCGAGAGCCTGCTCTCTTAAACACCAATCTATCCTCCAAAAATGCAAGAAGTGAGGTGCGTCTAGGGGCATTACCCAAAGCCACCAACCTTACCTTAATTTGTCCCTCCCCGACTTCTCAACATCCCACAAATGGGAATATGTAATATATGAGGCAGGCATTCATTTTTTTCTTGGTAAGTGATCCCTATTCATAAAGCTTTGTTAGTGTTTTTCGAAATAGTTTATGAATTTAATTTTAAAAATCAAACCAAAGAGAAGGCTATAAAGAGGAAGTGGATGGGAAGATTTTGCAATTCTCTAGACTTCCCCCACCCTCCTCCCACTCACCATCTCAACCTACCATTCGACACCACCCAGGTGACCACTGCTGACAGCTTCTGTGTTGTGAATATTCTGACTGTTTTCTTAACACAAATAGGATCATGTTATAGATACTATTCTGCAACTTGTTTTTTAATTTAATATATGTTAGTCCACTTTCCATACTAATATATATATATATATATATATGTATATGTATATATATATATACATACATCTGCTTCATTTTAAGAGCTGGAAACCATTATACTAATGTACCATAATGAATGTATACTGCCACCTTTTGATGGGCATGTAGGCAATTTCTTAGTGTCCACGTGTTTGTTTTTGTTATTTATAGGAAGCAGGAAGGAACATGCTGTAGGCGTAACTTTGCAAATTTATGTGAGTTTATCTATGAAATAGATTCATAAAAGTAGATATGGTGAGTCAAAGGAATTGAGCATTTTAGGCTTTTATAGATATTGCCAAATTTACCTTCAAACAGTTGTACCAATTTGTTCTCCCATGAATAGCTGTGAGCAAGGATATCTGTTTGCATATATTTCAGCCAACTAAGGGGATTATCAAACTTTTTCATCTTTGCCAATCCGACGAGGGTAAAATGCTCATCGTCCATTTATTTGGTATTTCTTTCATTATCAGTGAGCACAAGTCTGTTTTCATTCTTTTTATGCGATCTCCCTCTTTATGTCCTATGCCCAATTTTCTCCGAATTTTTGGCCTCTGTCTTTTCTTTTTTTTAGGAGATCTTTGGGTATTATGGATAATGAATCCTTTTGTCATCAGTGTTGCTGTTATTTTTTTCCAGGTCATCTTTGGACTTTCCTTATGGTATTTTTTTCAAGCAGAATTTTTTATTTTTACATAGCCAATTCCGTTTTTCCTTTTCTTTATGGCTCTAAGTTTGATATCATGCTTAGAAGGCCATACTCATTCCAAGATCATTTTTTAAATGCGTAAAAGTTTTATTCTAGTGTTTTTATAGATCCATATTTTTACATTTAAACATTTGATCCTTTTGGAATTTGTTTTGGTGTAAGAAAGGAAGTAGGGATTAAGCTTTACCAGGTGGAACTGTTACCAGGAAATCATACTAAGTTCAAATGACAAAAATTTTATGTTGTGCACATATCACATATTGAGGGTGTTGGAGCTATGCAACATGCTGGCATTTCCTGGGCTGCTTCAACCTTTACCAGCTCTTTACTTTGCCTGCATGATGACCTTGAAGTGTGTGCAGACTGTTGATTCAAGGCTCAGTTCATCTGTCGGCATGGGATCTAGCAGATGCACTGACATCAGTCACCTGGGTGCCTCTCTGTTAAGTAACTTTCCCAATTCAGGAATTCTTAACCTTCTTTTCTACCCCTTTGGCAGAATAATGTTCTCAAGATCTATGGGTTTACAAAAGAAACAAATATATGAAAACACAGCTCCATCCACAGACTCTTTGGTCCAGGGACCCGGGTTGCTTGGGACGTCCTTCCTTCTCCTGATATTCCAAATACACTTCTTGGAGGCAAACACAAAACCCTCTTCAATGGACAGACTCTCTCCCTGCTGCCACCAGTGGTCTCTCTCAATCTTTGCTTCCTTCTGCCTCAATGCCTACTTCTGCAGTCACAGACTCACGCTTGGTTAGTTTGCAATTCACTACTCCGTATCAGATGCGTCATTGCCAAGTTCTAACAGGTGGGCTAGATTAAGAAAAGTGAACTCATATAGAACAATACCACCTTCTTTTGCTCTCTTTTATTTTCATCCTTACTCCCATTCTTTCCTGTACCCTGTGCCAACATCTCTTGCCCTATTGCTTCCTACGAAAGTTTCTCTATGAAGTCACCCAATTTACATCCGTGTATTACAGTTCTATTATACATATGCAAAAGAGAATATTAGTCATATCTTCTTATGAGTATGTGTCTATCACAAATTTTAGTTGTTTCATTTGTCCCTAAATGAATGTACCCTTCCTCGTGTCACCATATTGGAACTCCTCCTGATTCTTGCCTTGAGAAACAAGTTGACATCAGAAGGTTGTCTATGATAAACTGTTAACTGAGAATATTTTGAGAGCAGAAAAAAAATGATAACAGTGGATTTGTGTAATAAGAAGCCTTTGTGAATGAACTATGAATTAAGTTGGGCCTCACACAAAGGGAAAATCTCACCTTGCACACACCAGGAAATTTGAAAACTGATTCCATCTGGTTCGCCTGTGATGTGTAACATTACTGGATCATCAGGCTTTGCCTTTGCTCAAAGCCAACTCTAGCATCTGGATCAACAATAGCAGAGCCCCCACAGGCATCACCATACCAGGAATTCTGTAGCCCATGTGGAAGAACGGAGAGTTTAAAGTACATTTCACCTTTGACTTCGAAGGCCAAAAGAAATCAGTAAGCAACCCTTTGGCTCCTTAGTGACTAAATAATATGGAAGACCTAAAAACTTTCTCTCTCTCACTTTCTCACCACCTCTATGCTGAAAGAGCAATTGAAGGACTGTAAAAAAAATAATAGTAACAAGTGACGAAGTGGTGAGTTCCTTGACAAAGACAAATGAGATTAATAAGAAATTCAACTTTTCTCTTAGATGGACTGCTCAGACTGTAAACATACACACACACAAAGAATTTTAATCCCTAACTAACAAGATTTTCATAGAACTGCTACATTAAAAAGAGATTGCAGATACAAAAACACATCTTTTTTATTGCAAAGACAAGTCAAATAAAGGCATCATTATTGTCAACAGCAATGGTAGTTTCCTTCACTGAACCTGGCTCAAAATCATAAAAGATTCAAGTTATCGACCTCAGAAAATTTATTTTAGACCTCTTTTTGCCTGATGTAAGATTACTTGTTCCCATACACACAACACAAAGCCAAGGAAAGACCACAGAGGTCATCTAGTCTAACACCCTCCTACGGAGGAGAAAATAGAGCATCAGAAAGGTTAAGTGAAATATTCAAGGTCACAGTGAGTCAGCACAGAGCTGGGACAAAACCACAGATCTTCTAACCCTGTGATCTGTCTAATGACCCCATGCCACCTACCAGAAACAAATTTATAAAGTTACATTGTCTATTATCCAAACCCTGCTGGACAGGCTATCTTCCTTTTGCTCTTCATGTCTTCCACCCACACTTCCCCACTCTGCTCTCTGACCCAGGAGGCTGACTAGCATGGACTATCTAATCTAGTTCCCTTGCCCTCTGGTTTCTGTTGAGTTTATCTAAGGGAGACCCAGCAGGAGGATGAAGGGATAGAAGAGAGAGAGGTTAGGGTATTTATTCTCCAGGCTCCATGCTATGTGGGCGTCACCCTGAGTTTACAGCTCCACTCCTCTCTTTCTGTCTCCTCCCTTCACTCCTTCAGGTCCAAGGGTATGTGTTAGTTTCCTAGGGCTGCCTTAACAAATTACCATGAACTGAGTGGTTTAAAACAGCAGAAACTTGTCTCTCAGTTCTGGAGACTAGAAGTTTGAAATCAAAGTGTTAGCTTGGCCTTGATCTCTTTGATAGATCTACAAGAAGATCCTTGCTTGCCCCTTCCCAGTTTCTGGTGTTTGCTGGCAATACTTGGCATTCCTTGGTTTGTAGGTACGTCACTGCAATCTCTCCTTTTGTTGTCACAAGGGGACCTCCTTGTGTCTCTGTGTCTCTTCTTCTTTTCTTACAAGAATGTCAGTCATATTGGATTAGGGTCCACCTTAATGACTCCATCTTGACTTGTGTACATCTGCAAAGATTATCTTCCCAAATAAAATCATATTCATAGGAACTGAGGATTAGGATTTGAACATATCTTTTTAAGGGACACAATTCAACCCATAACAGGGTGGTGACAGTGCTCTGCTAATACTAGTCTCAGGGTGCTGAGTCATCCCTTGGGTTTCCACATATTCTACCTGCATTCATATAAATAGTTCCTTTCCTAGCTCTCCTTGAGTTCCACTTCCATTTAGGATACAGAAACCACAAGAGAATATTGATCCTACCCTAACAATGAGAAAATGCCAAATAATCTATACAATTATAACTTTTCTTGGCCCTATCAGAGAGCTGAGAGCACAAAGCAACCAAGTGAGCTAAATTCCAATGCGTAATAAATGTCTCCAAGGAGAAACGGAGCACACAAGCTATTCCCTGATGGCAGAGGACAAGAGGAAGAGGCAACTGCCATAAAAGTAATTAAAAAGAAAACAGCTAAGGGGCTGGCCCAGTGGCATAGTGGTTAAGTTCACACACAGCCAGGGGTTCACAAGTTCAGATCCCAGATGCAGACCTAGCACCACTCGTCAAGCCATGCTGTGGCCGTGTCCCACATAGAATAGAGGAAGATTGGCACAGATGTTAGCTCAGTGACAATCTTCCTCAAGCAAAAAGAGGAAGATTGGCAGCAGATCTTAGCTCAGGGCCAATCTTCCTCACACACACAAAAAAGAAAACAGTTATAAGTGTGGGTTAATGAAACAGTATGGAATCCCTGGAACCCCACATACAAGGAGAACCTGCACTCACTCACCAGCTGTTTTTCATGGACCTTTATTGGGTACTCTTGAGAAAGACTGGGGGCAGGACAGGAAACTTGAGTAAGTCCCCTTCAGTGGTGCCAGTGTTCTGCTTGTGAACATCTGCTGCTGCAATGGTACAAGCACGCAGTCTCACCCATTTACTAGACTCTTCTTTCATGTGAAACAAAACCCTAAAGCTTCTGGGGGGAAAGGCAGGAAACCCTCTCTCTCTCAGAACCCTGGCAAAGATCCCTGCATCTTGAGAGGAAAGGGAAGCAAAAGCTCTCTGCTGTGGTGGGAGGGCTAGGAAACCTTCTCTGGCCCAGAATCCCACTTTGATACAAAGCAGCATTCTGTTCCACTGAAGCAGCAGGAGAGGAAAACATGTCTCAAGCAAGAGCCCCCACAGATACAAGGCAGAGTTTGGCTGCATGGGAGGAAGGACAGGAATACTGAGAAAGTACCACCACCGAGGCCCAAGGACATGGGACCCACCCAAGACTAAAACTGGACTGGGAAGACAAAGAACTTTCCCTGCCACCACCCCCTCAAGCCTCGTGCCAAATAACAGCAACCACAGCCTATATCTGAGGGGATAAGGGCAAGAGTGTGGAGAGAGCCCATCAGTGATGCAAATGTACAGGGCCTGTTAAAGGCTGATAGTCAGGGGCCCACCCAGTGGCACAGTGGTTAAGTGCACATGTTCCACTTTGGTGACCCAGGGTTCATGCATTCAGATCTCAGGTATGGACATGGCACTGCTTGGCAAGCTATGCTGTGGTAAGCATGCCACATATAAAGTAGAGGAAGATAGGCACAGATGTTAGCTCAGAGCCAGTCTTCCTCAGCAAAAAGAGGAGGATTGGCAGCAGATGTTAGCTCAGGGCTAATCTTACTAAAAAAAAAAAAAAAGGCTAATGGTGAAGCATAAACTACTGAGACAACCCTCAGCACTTCATGCCCCATATTAAGCACAAGGTAACAGCAGTCCACCACTGAAGGAATTTGATGTCTATGGTTTAATGACAGTAACTATAGCAAGAACAAAACCTAAACTCAACTTGTCTACTGACAATGCTAACTCAAGCCCCCATAAAAAAGAAGAGCCATGCTCATTTCAGAACATAAATATGATTTACCTCAGACTCACTGTTCTTCTGTACATAACATCTGGCAGTCAATCAAAAAGTAATGAGACAGGCAAAATAAGAAAAATCCAACCACCATCAAGAGATAAAGCAATCAGCAGAACAAGACCTAGAGATGAGCTGGATGCTAACACTATCCGACAGGATATCAAAAACAACCAGGATTAATAGGTTGGATAATCTAGTAAAATAGGTGGGTAATATGCATGAAGAGATGGAAATTACAGCAGGGCAATGAAAACTATAAAGAAGAGTCAAATGAAAAAGTTGGAAACAGAAAGCATGATATGAGTTGAGTTTAGAATTTGTTGTTGTTCTAGTTACCTTCAGTATATCTGAAATAAAAATTTCAGGATAAATTAGAAAATAAAAAGTTCTTGCAATGAGGCATAGCTTAGGAAAAAATAAGTAAACTGGAAGATAAGTCAAAAGAAATTATCCATATTAAAACAGAATAAAGGACAAAACAAAACAGAGCATTAAAAAACTGTGGTTGAATATCAAATGGTTTAACATACCTATAATTAAAATTTCAGGAGAAAAAGAGAAAGAATACTGCAGAAGAAATATTTGAAGAGATTATGGCAGACAGTTTTCCATAATAAATGAAAGACAACACGCCTGATCTAAGAAGCTCCGAGAAACACAAGCAGGATAAGTACACACACACACACACACCCCTACACACATCATACTCAAACTGCTGAAATCAAAGATAAAGAGAAAATTTTGGAGGCAGCTAGAGATAAAAGAAACATTACATATGAAGACAAGATAAGAATTACAACAGTCTTCTGGTCAGAAATTATGCAAGACAGAAGATAGGAGAGTGACAGCTTTAAAATTCTGGAAGAAAACATTTCAACCTAGAATGCAACACTCAACAAGAGCATCTTTTATAAATAAAAGCAAAATAAAAACGTTTTTGAAAAAACAAAAGCTGATAGAATTCATTGCCGGAAAACCTGCATTAAAAGAAGAGTTAAAGGAAGTTCTGCAGGAAAGAGGAGGATGATAACAGATGGAAATTTGGATCCACAAAGAGAAATGGAGAGGAAGGAAATTAGGAAAATCAGGGTATATAAGGCATGTAGGGTATACAAGAGTTTTTCCTTATTTTTAGTCTCCTTAAAAGAAAATTGACTGTGTCAATATGTTGAGGAGTTTATAGCATATGTAGAAGTAAAATGTTTAACAAAAATGACACAAAAGAAAGAGAGACAGAGAGAAAATAAAAGTATACTGTTGTAAGATTTATACCACAGTCATGTATGACCTAACGACGGGGATACATTCAGAGAAATGCACTGTTAGGCGATTTCACAATTGTTTGAGCATCATAGAATATACTCACACAAACCTAGATGGTATAGCCTACACACCTAGGCTGTAGGGTACTAATCTTATGGGACCACCATCATAAATGCAGTTCGTCATTGACCAAAATGTGATTATGCATTGCATGATTGTATAGCGGAAGTGGTATAATATTACTTAAAGGTAGACCATAGCAAGATAAGATGTGTCTTTGAAACTCTACATCAACTTCTTAAAAAAAAAAGACATGTAACTAATAATCTAATAATGGAATCATAAAAAAAAATCTCAAATAATGCAAAGAAGGCAGAAATAGAGAAAACAGGAAGCAAAAACAGATGGCAAATAGAAAACAAGTAGCAAGATGGTAGATTTAAATCCAACCATATCAATAATTATATTAAATAACAACGGGGTCTAACTGCCCCCATTAGAAGGCAGAGAATGTCAAATTAGAAAAATAGCAAGACCCAACTATATGTAGTGTACAAAAATACCCACTTTAATATAAACTTTATATATAAAGATAGGTTAAAAGTAAAAGATAAACCAAATCAAAGGAAAGCTGGATCAGACAAGGTAGAATTCGAAACAAGGACTATTACAAGATCGAAGAACTATACTACTTAACAATAAAACGGCAGAATCCACCAAGCAGACTTAATAATCCCAAGGTTTATGCATCTAATATAAGAGTTTCAAAATACATGAAGCAAAAACTAATAGGCCCAAATGAAAAATAGGCAAATCCACAAGTCAATGCTAAAGTTGAAAAATTCAACATTCTTTTATCAGTAATCGATAGGACAAGTATACAGAAAATTAGTATAGATATAGAAAATCTGAATAATATTGTAAACCAACTTGACATTACAAAACACTTCACCCGACAACAGCAGAATATACATATTTATCAAGTATATGTAAAATGTTCACCGAGAGACCAATATTCTCAGCTACTAAAAAATCTCAGCAAATTTAAAAGGATTGAAATAAATGCTGGGAATATTCTATAACCACAATAAAATTAAACTAGAAATGAATGACAGACAGATATCTGGAAAATCCCCAAATGCTTGAAAATTAAACAGCAAATCTTTAATTAAGAAAACACAAAGGCGGGGGCTGGCCCCGTGGCCGAGTGGTTAAGTTTGCGCGCTCTGCTGCAGGCAGCCCAGTGTTTCGTTGGTTCGAATCCTGGGCGCGGACATGGCACTGCTCATCAAACCGCGCTGAGGCAGCGTCCCACATGCCACCACTAGAAGGACCCACAACGAAGAATATACAACTATGTACTGGAGGGCTTTGGGGAGAAAAAGGAAAAAAATTAAATCTTTAAAAAAAAACACAAGGGCAATTAGAAAATATTTTGTATTGAATGAAAATGCTAGGACAGTAAGTCAAAATTAATGGGATGCAGGTAACGCAGTGTTTAAAAGGAGAGCTACGGCATTAAATGTTTATACTAGAAAAGAGGGAAGGTCTCAAATCTTTGACCTAATGTCCACCCTAATAAACTAGAAAAAGAAGAGCAAATTATATACACAGCAAGCAGAAGGAAGTAAATAGTAAAGAGTAGAAATCAATAAAATAGAAGAGATAAAACCAAACCATCTTTCTGGGGCATGGTTGAAAGTTAATATTTGTTTAGTTGCTAAGTTATTGAATGTGTGAAGCTGAAATAATAGCAACCACGATTTGTACAGCTCAGCCAATTTACAGAGCTTCCATACAGATTTGCCATCTGATCCCACAGTGGTTCTATTGGGTAAGGTAGTAGAGAAATCCTCATTATTATTTGCAAGTAGGTAACATTTACAGTTGAGGTAGCCACATTGAGTGACTTGCCAAGGACTGAGTCAAGACGTAATTTCAAAATTCCTGATTCCAAGTCCAATTATCTTTTTACTATCGTTTCCCGATTCTTTACACTGCAAACTGTGGAGATTTTATAGAGAACCAGAACATTTTATTCCTGCCTTCTGGGTGAACCCAGAAGCGAAGTAAATCAGAAGCAAAGTAAAAAAATGTTTATCACAGCTAAGTAATTGAAACATCAGGAATTTTTCATAATACTTGAAGAAATGTTTTTTCTCACCAATGTTCACATATTTCAAAGATGACAACCTAGATTCTTCATGAGCATTCTGAAAATATTACCCATTGACTGAAAATTAGCTATTTATAACATTTTTTACTTAGTTGAAAGACCTTTTCAACAGATAGCTAGACTCCTCTCCTTTCGAGCTAATAAATCCCAAATTATTCAGCGAAGAAACATCATAGTTGGAAAGTAATTTGGATGAACTTCCTGTTCCATTTTGGATAAGTGGGATCCCAACTTCTTCTTGAACACAACCAGGACTCTGAACTCATTTCAGTGCATTGCTGTGCTATGTTTTATTCAGTCCAAATCTACCTTGCTATATCTCATACCTATGATAACAGAGCAGCATTGTAATGAAAATAATCATTTAGATTTACCCGATCAGAAAGCTCACAGGGCATCACAATCATGATCAGCATCCCCTTTTCAGTGGAAGCAATGGGAAGTAACTCATTTCAGCTGATAGTCTCTTGACCGAGAAGCAATCCTAGCCAAGTGAAGAGTTCATTTCATCCACACAGTTATTTACATGGACAGCTGCTAGATGCTACTATGGAGGATTCAAGACTAGTTTTTATGCCTCAACGCTTCTCCTTTTGAATGTGTAGACAGAAATGGAACAAATATTTACTGAGGTTATAGCATGAATTAGACATCATACTGGACACTTTATAGAAACACTCATTTAATTCTTATAGCAATCCTTACCCAGATATTATTACTCCCACTTTATGGATGAAGAAATAAAGGTTCAAGAGGATTAAATAATTTGTCTGAGGTCATGAAGTTTATAAATAAAAACTTAGGGCTTTGAACACATCTTCTAAGTAAAGCATATCTTAATCAGTGCATCATATTGCCTTAATTAACAAAAAGCAGAACCTGAGTTAGGTAACAATGAGAAGAGGGCAAATTTATTTCCAGTCTCTCCCCTCTTCTCCCTCCAACCCCTTTCACTCCTCTTGTGGTCCATAGTCACCCAAGGCCCCCATACTCCCACCATGGCCGATGGCAAGGTACCTGGTCTGAGTCTGCCTGTGCCAGACTTTGCTCCTTGCTCCAGACTGAGCCCTCATCTTGGTCTCCCTCCCTTTTGCCTCATTTCTTCATGCTGTGGTTGGCTAACCTCTAAAAATTTAATTCATACTTGCTCCAACTATTCCTGAGAGGGGTAGCATTTTAAGAGGAGTCCTAGAAAGGTCACTGTGATAGAGTGAGGGGAAGTTTGATATTGAGGACAGTAGGACATTTCAATTCTAAAGTTCCAAACACAATGATCTGATGGACCACAATGGCAACCCAAGCCAAGAGCCTTTTCCCTAAAAACATTTCCATTGCTTCACATTGCTTCCCTGGGGCTGCTGGTTCTTGTACAAGGTAAATGGAGGTTGCATGGGACACCACCAGCCCCTTGAAGGCACAGTTTTTGTCTTATTCATCTTTATATTCCTGATCCTAATACAGTTCCCGGTACATAGCAGGGCTCCACAGCTCTTTATTGAGTAAATGAAAGAAGGAATAAACAGAACAACATGGGACTGGATGGATAGGTCACTGGCTCTGGCTCAGTCAACTCAGCTAATTTATCTCTCTGGCCATTGTGCTAAGGAAGCAAAGACATGAGCCATAACAAAAATATGCATTGCTATATCTCCTTCATAGAAAAACAGTCTGAATAAACAGGATAGGAACTCTGATAATAAAAAGACTCATTCCAATGAGGGAGGCAATCCAACTGTTCTAAATGCTCAGGGATTCTGAACATTCAGAACTTAAGGAAAAGTACTTCTAGACTTCAGGGGCCATTAAACGCTCAAAGCTGTGTCCTTTTTTCATTATTTCACCCCAGGTTTGGGGGATTTTGGACCCAGGACTGTACAACCTATATGAATATTCCACAAACCCAGGATACATTATATCTGTCATTTTTCCAATTTTGTCTCAAGCCATCATCTCAACCTTGGGTTTCCTTCCATTCCAAATCCTTATGGATTTATCCAGTAATGTGCTAGAGTTACGGCTCATCAGCACATGAGGGCTAATTGTTAAGTTTGCAGAAATTTTTCAAGGCAGTTAGCAAATACAGCCACTATTCAAAATTAAACTATGCAAACTAAGAAATAAATCATATTAAAAACAAAGATAATTAATATTCAAAACTCATCACTTCCTAATTATTGTACTACATTTCGCTGTTCTATATGCTTTTGAGATTATGCAGGTATATTGTATCTGTATGGTGGAAATACTGTATAACATCCCTGTTCAGCACCATGTTCAGTGACATCACGTTTGTACCTTGAAATCAGCTGTGGTGGGAGTATTTACACCATGGAGACTGACAATGCTATAAATAAGGGCATTTTTTTTTTTGCAGAGAACCAGTTGTTGAACATTTGTCAACACGCTACTGGATTTATGCCATCCCAAAACTTTTTCGGTTGGAGGAGACAGTCTAGCCACAGAGTCAAGCAGGAAAAGAATGAGAACAGTCCAATGCACTGATGCCATTGCTTCTTGCTGCCACACAGTGTCACTCTTGAAGACTGGTTCTTCACGGTCACTGAGGATGCTAATCTACTTGGTGATGATTCTTCTCTGATCCAAGTTCCAGCATATGGCACATGGCACAGCTCTTCAACAGAAGATAACCCCACAGTTTGAGTGCTGGCTTGGCAAGGACCCCACTTTTGGGCCATAGAAGTTTGCCTCTGCATGCTCAGCTCTTGTGATCCACATCCGCAACCATCTTAGTGTGCCAGCTAATTCCAGGACCCCCATTTTCCATCTTGACCCCCAGGGATTTACCATAGGTATTGGGCAGGTTCTCTTTTTAATCCCTTAAAATACAAAGAGCTCTGTTACATTCCATTTCCCTTCTCTTGCCCCTACCTTTGATGACTCTTGGGGCAGCCTCACCCACTCTTCTAAAGAAAGACTACATTCTATGACCCAAAACTGAATTACTGTTCGAAGGAAGATGCTAAGTATTTTCAAGATGCTTATACTCACCATCTTCAGTCAGGGAGTGGTTACTATCAATTCTCCTAGGGTGATTCCTTAGCTCTTCATTTACTAAAGAAGAGGGACAGAGAAAAGAGAGTTTTGATCTTTGTAGGCACCTTGCTACCGTTAGATACTCCAAGAAAATACCTATCTTCAAACAAGATTCAGTGACTTACTCATTTTTTTAAAGCAAGTCATTTTACAAACATTTTTTTCTAGATATAAAACTAGAAGTTAGGAAGAATAAATCATGCATCATCTTTTAGTTGCCAAAGTGCTTTAGCTTATATTTTAAACATTGTTTTTCACAAGTATCCTATGAAGTATGTTCTATTATTTGTGTTTGACAGAAAAACACATTGAGGCTCAGAGATCGTTAAGCGGCTTTCTGAGGTTACATAGCCAACAATTCCAAAACCTCTCTGTTCCTTTTGAAAACCAGAATTTCCTTTGCAAACCAGAATTTCCTTTGCAATGTTCCTTCTGAAGATGGGATGTCAACCCTGTAGAAGTCCGTTCCTCAGCATTCCTTCCCTGCTTCTGCCGTTCTTATTTCTGTATTATGACTTGGCCCATGATAATATCCTCACCTGAAATGTCTTCTTTCCTTCTTTCTATCCTTCCAAATCTAATCCAGACTTCCAGACTCAGGGCTCAATCCAAATACGTGTAAAAGAGTTGAGTCCAGAGATCGTTCATATACGTACCCCTTGTGTTGATTAAAATTGCAGTTTTACTTTCTACATAGTGATATAAGCAAAGTGTTTCTACTGTTTACACAAAGTTAGATCTCTTCCAACTTAGGTGATTATTTAAGACTTCGTAGAATA
This sequence comes from Equus caballus, assembly GCF_041296265.1. Lineage (NCBI taxonomy): Eukaryota > Metazoa > Chordata > Mammalia > Perissodactyla > Equidae > Equus > Equus caballus. Next base: position 32,082,156 of record NC_091710.1, on the reverse strand, counting down.
GGTGAGAAGGTGCTGAAGGAATATGCAGAGGTGAAAATTATATGAAGAATGGCATTTTTCTGAATGTGTAAGCAGAGAGAAAAATTTTAAAACGTTCTCAATTATAAGACTTATATGGAAGGCTAATGTGCCTAACCAGAAACTAAGTGCTTTAAATAACTTTAAAATTATCAAGTTAAACCTCTCATTTTAAAATATTTTTAATTTTTTATTTTAAGTTAATTTTAGACACAAAAAATTGATGTTTCCCTGATGTTAACATCTTACATAACCATAGTGTAATTTCCAAAGCCAGAAAATCAACATTGGAACATTACATGGAACAAAAGTTTTCAAGACCCTGGACATCAGGCAATGACTGACAGTGATCTCCAAGAGAAAGAAAGAAATGAAGTGAGCCCTACAATTGTGTGGGCTGACTGCCTTGAGAGTTTTCAGGCGATGGCACAGGGAGAGTTAACTGAGGCCAAACCAGGGGATGCTCTCTAAGTTAAGGAGCCAGAACTGAGAGTTGGGGACTCCAAGGCAGCCAGCATTCGTTGGATAGAATGCTAGAGCAGAGGGCTGCACAGAGCAAGAAGTCCAGGAGTCTGCAGAGGGTCCTTCTCAAGCAGTCAGCAGAGTACTGATCAGCGCGTGATGCAGAACTACCCAAGACAAGGGGAAAGACCATCCAAAATGATTAGAGGAAGCCGCGCTCACACAGAGCAGAGGACAGAGGCTGTTCCCGTCAGTCACACTGGAGAATCCTCAGGAATCTCTTCCTCAATCATGGGCCATAATTAACCCTCAACCGAGCACTGCTCCAGACTCACCTAACAAGCTATAACAGCAGGATTGGAAAGAAGTAAACTGTTTCCAAGTAACTTAACTGCATCCCAGGACCAAGCTCAAGGAGATTTATAGGAATACAAAAATATCCATTGGTGCCTTGCTTTGTGTATTTTGAAAGTCTGTGCCAGTCTCTTTCCTCTTGGTAAATAATTTTATCTTTTTGCCTAGAAAGACCTTAAGGATTTTATCTTCACCTCTTGAGAACTAATAGTTGGCCTTGGCTGTGTCTGAGAATTTCTAGTTCTGGACTAATCTTGCCAGACGAGCCCTGACAATGTGTTGATTTAGGTCTTTTTCTACTTCTGGAAGCTCCCTTGGATTATAATTTTAAATATTAGCTCTGTTCCATTGTTTTATTTTTCTTCTTCAGCGACTCAGATAACGCGAATCTTACTCTTTCTTTGCCTGCCTTCCATTTCTACTACTTTCTGAGCCATTTTACCTTTGTCTTTACTCATTTCCATTCCCTTGGTTGTTTTCCTGCCCTTTGTTAAATTTTCATGCAGTCCATTCTCTCTTGTGCATCTCGTAATTGGTTCTTCATTTCTGGATAATTTTGTCTTTTTTGTCTTTTTCTTCCATTTCTTTCCTAAGTTTAATTAATTCTTTATTCTTTTCTTTTCTCTCCTTTTTTTTGTCCATTTCTGCTTTTAGTTTGTGGATTTCAGATGTAAAGTAGTTTTTCATATCCTCAGATGTTTGTTTAGTATATTTCATTCTTTTTGGAGTGCAGACTGAGAATTTTCTTCTGCTTCACGGTGTTTTTCAGGAAGGGAAATTTCCTCGGTTGATTTGCACACAAATTCATTTCCTGATTTTCTGAAATATTTCTCTATAAACTTCACTTTCCTTTTGTCCATATTTATGATATTACAGTGTTTTAGAAGATTCCTAGTTTAATTCCTTTCCCATCTAGAAACATCCAGGTACTTTAGTAGGTTTCATTTGACTATTTGTTTCGGTGGTGGTGTAGAGGCTCCCAGTTTTTTGGTTCTCTTTTGTCTTATAGGACATGAAATTTCTCCCTTTTTCTTCTTTTCCCCTTTACCACTTGATTTCCAAAGGCTGCATCTTCCTTCCTGTTTGCCTTTTTCTCCCCAAGAAGTTTTTTCCCCAGAAGCCTATCCTTTTAAATCATGCCTCTCCTATTAAATCAGATTTTCCCTTTTAAGAGAGTCCATCCCTTTAAATTGCACGGCTGGTGGTGTTTTTAGTATATCTGGTCCTTTAAGACCTGAACACTAAAAAAATCCCTTCTCTGCTGTCATGCTTTGATCTGGCTGGTTACTTTTTTAGGATTTTTCAGATTTGGGGTGGATGTAATGTTTCTGCTGGTCGTTCCAACTCACCCACAGGCCCCTTCATGAGTGTCCTCCTCTGTGCCCCTGGGTCTGCCTTTGCTTGCCACAAATCTCCATGGGGTGAGAAGGGAGCATGTGGACCACAGCTCTGGCAGTTGTACACTTCTCTGTTTTTACTCAGTTATTTTACAGTTTCAACATTCTTTGACTTTAACGTTGAGAAGTGGTTTTCATAGACTTTCCATAGATATAAGGTATTTCCTATCATTTGGGGGGAGATTTAGGGAGATTGATTACTATGCTGCTGCCACTGTCAATAGCTCCCTCAAGTCCCCGTTTTTAAATCTTTTATTAAAGTACAAATATACATACCAGAAGCGCACATATCATAGGTGAACAGCTCAATGAATTTTACAAACCGAAAACGCCCGTGTATCCAGCCGTGAGACCAAGGAAAAGAACTTACCCACACCACAGAACCACCCTGTGCTCCTTCCAGGCATTGCCCCCAAGGGTAACCACAGCACAGGTGAGTTTTCCTTGTTTTTGCAGATTCTAGAAATGAAATCATACGGCACATAGTCTTACGTGTCTGGCCTCTATCATCATGTTTGTGAGGTTCATCCCTGTTGCATAGTTTTGTTCATTCTTGCTGCTGAATTAATTCTATTCCATTTAGAAATGTACAACAATTTATTTACCCATTCTATGGCTTGAGGATAGTTTCAAATTTTTGGATAATTTGAATAGTACTGCTGTGAACATGCTTGTACACACCCTTTGGTGAATATATGTAAACATTGAGTATATACCCAGGAATAGAATAGCTTGCTCATGGACCAGCAGCCTATAGAAATTCCCATTGCTGCATATCCTGGACAAAATGCAATATTGTCTACCTTTTCCATTTCATCTTTTCTGGTAGTCTGTAGCAATATCGCACTGTGATTGAGCATCTGTTCATCTTTTATTGGCCATTTGGGTCTCTTCTTTTGGAAAAGCCTCTTTTAGTTATTTTTCTTTTGCTATTCCTTCATTTTAGAGGAAAGAGACCTTTTACCTGGTGACTAGTGATTTCACCATGTTTACAAAACTAGTTAGTCACAGAGTGAAAGTCAGATCCAGAACAACAGCACTGGATTCTCCAGGCTTTTCTTCCCTTTTTTTTTTTTGCCACCACAGTAAGGAGTTTACAGCTAATCTTGTTAGTATTTGGTAGTTATTTAAGGTTTTTGAGCTAGGTAATGACGTGGCATTGCCGAATTAAATAAGCTAACCTGAAGATGAAGGGTGGAATGGATTATATGAAAGTGAGCCTATGGTTGGATAAACCAAATAGTATAAAAGTGGTACAAACAGGGAGAGACAGAATAAGACTAGAAAATAAGGGATAAATCAGAAAGGATTTGGAAAGAAAAAATTGACAGGAATGAAAGATTTCTCTAACCATTTTTTAAAGCCCAAGGGATGAAAAGAATAGTGATAACCCAGGCAGAATTAGGTAAATCACAAAAATGGACTATTGAGGGGGAGGAGAAATCATGAGTTTGGTATTACATCTAATGATTTTGACATGTCAGTGGGACCTCCAGGAAATAGCATCTGACAGACATCTGAAAAACAAGAATTTTAGTTCAAGAGATGCAAGGCTAAAGATAGAAATTGGTGAATCATCTGTACAAAACTGACATGAGAGTGGAGATAATGGAGAGAAAGAAGAACATAGAATCAAGAAGAGAAACACCACCTCTATTTAACGGACGGGGAGAAGAAAAGAATTTAGGGAAGAAGTCAGAGAAGAGGAGGCTGATTAGGAAGGAGGGGAATTAGAATAGTATTATGGCACGAGGCTCAAAGAAATAAGGTTTAAAGCCGGAGATGGTCGATGCAAAAACCTCGGAGAAGCGAAACCGTGTGAGATCTGGGGGAGGAGAAGCCTGTCGGATGCAGCATGTACCTTGTCATTGGTGACAGTGGAGGACAGTTTCAGTGGAGTTCTAGGGGTGAAAACCATCTTATAAGATGTTCAGAAATGAGTTAGCAATCAGACAATACAGCCAGCAGTATATTAATAGCACACTCGATCAATAGCTTTAACTGTGAGAAGCGGAAAAGGATTAGGTCGGCATAAGAAAAGGCAGACTCAAGTGAAAACTTTTTCAAGATGGAAGAGATCTGTGCTGATGTTAGGTAGAGAGGAAGATGCCCCCAAAGAGAGATTTATTGATTGGAAAGCAAAAGGATAATTGCAGTCATGTAGCTGAAAAGGATAAGCTGGAAAGGACCTGAAACGGATGTCACTTATGAGGAGAATAGCAAGGAATGAAGGATCTCTGCTTCTGAGAAAAAAACGAAAGTCCTGAAAATCTTTCTTCCACAGTACAAACTAAAGATGCTGGATAAAATATAAGCAAGCATTCTTTAAAAGTACAGGTGAGTTTGCAAGAAAATAAAATTCTCAAATGCCAGAAATAAGAAGCAGCTAGAAACCAGAGAGGTGAGCCTTTCAGCTGACATCACTCCGCAAGGCACGGAGGAAGGGGGACACTGCTCTTCTGAGTACTCCAGGGGCTTTGACTTTTTTGTCTTTGTGGGAACTAGAATTCAGGCCTCTGCTTCAAGCTAGGACTCTATAAAGATCTAATCCCATGTGAAGTGAATTAGGGAAAAAAATAAACCAAGCAGAAGCACAGAGAGTCATAAACCAAAAGTTGTTGGTTTCATGCCTAACCTTGAGAGGAAGAAATATTCTCTCCTAGGAATGCATATATCTGGGTCTAGGCCACACATAGACTTTTTGGTTTGAGTTTGTACTAGCCACATAGTGTGCTCTCAATCCAAGAAATCAATATAAAAATTTGTCCCAGGTTGTTAATACCCTGGAATGGTAATGCAAAACAACTCTAAAAGGCTATGTTCTCATTTCCAGTTACACAGGAGTCCCACAGTAAAAGTACCAATGAAGACGAACTCAGGACTCAATCGTAGCAAATACACGAGCAGTATTTTATAAGTGCACTAGGAACCTATCCACCAGGGTCACAATAAACTGCAGGATTAGATCTTGGATAAATTTAGATAATTAATAAACTATCTGATAAGACTATAATATAATTATGTTTAAAATGATGAAGGATATAAAAGAAGATATGAAAAAAATCTTAAGAGTAGTATACTGTTTAAAAATTAAAACAAGAAAGGAAAAGCTCAGAAAGAAGATACATTAAAATAAGTAAGTAAAATTTCTAGGAATAAAAAATATACAGCCACTGAAATTATAAAATTCAGCAAACGCAGTAAATAGTAGAGTCAACATAGGAAAAGAGAGAATTGGTGTACACAAAGATAGATCTGTGCAGAGAAAGACAAACACCGTATGATTTCACTCATATGTGGAAGATAAACACGTGGATAAAGAGAACAGGTTAGTGGTTACCAGAGCGGAAGAAGGTCGGGGGAAGATGAAAGGGGTAAAGGGGCGCATAAGTATGATGAGAAAAACTAGACTATTGGTGGTGAGCACAACGCAGGCTATACAGAAACTGATATATAATAATGTGCACCTGAAATTGCACAATATTATAAGCCAATATGACTTCAATAAAATAATTAAAATTAATTAAATGCTCAAAAACAAGATCTTTGAAAATTGTTCAACATGAATCTCAAAGAGACAAAAAGAGACGAAAATGTCATGCAGACGATAAGAGTCAGAGGATAAAATAAGAAGGATTAACATACACCTAAAAGGAGTTCTAGAAGGGGATTCAGCCAAAGGAGGGGATTGATTTTATTTTTTAAAGACTCAAAGCTAGAAAGCTTGAATTTTCAGTTATTCAAGTTGGCAAAAGCGGTGCGCTAACTCTTCTCTGATTTTTCCAACGCACATTCTTCTGTCTTCTCTGAAGTTCTTTCATAGGTACAGTCCGTACCTCACATGTACCGTCTGATCATATACTGTCTCACCAACAACCATGATGCTTTCATACGTGCTAGTCAGAGCTCCCTAACTAAACTGTAGGATTCCAAAAGAAAACGTCATGTCTCATATTCCTGTTGTATTTCCTGCAGTGCCTGGTGTTACTCTAAATTAGAGGTTACAGAGAGAAGTAATAGAATTCATGGTAAAACCTATGTTTGGATTCGTCAATCCATAAGACCTTAATAAAGGCATATTCATTTATCTCGTTTATGGACAAAACATATCCAATTCAAGAACACACACATTTTTTGTAATTTAAGGAATGCCAACTATAGATATCTGATTTACCCTTTTTAAAGTATTGGTTCTTTTACTCTTTTTGTTTTTTGTGGAGGAGGAGGATTGGCCCTGAGCTAACATCTGTTGCCAATCTCCCTCTTTTCATTCCCCCCGACCAAAGCCCCCAGTACATAGTTGTATATCCTAGTTGTAGGTTCTTCTAGTTCCTCTGTGTGGGACGCCGTCTCAGCACGGCTTCCTGAGCGGTGCTAGGTCCCCAGCCCAGATCCGAACCAGCGAACCCTGACTGCCAAATCAGAGCACGCAAGCTTAACCATTCGGCCATGGGCCAGCTCTCGAACACACACGTTGTAACCTAGCCTGGCTGAGCAAGAGTTCAGCTTGAACTTTATCTTTAGCTAAAAATTCCTTTAAGTATTCATTCTTTTAGTATGCACCCAGCAAGTTTGCATGCTGAGCATATTTTGTAAATCAAACTATAAATAGCTATAATAAATGTCACATGTAAATTGATCTATTTTCAAGGTTTCTGAGTACCACACAGGATCGGAATAATTTTTTGAATGGCTGACAAATACTTGTTCTGCTTTTGCATTTGGATATCACCCAAACAACTGAGCAAATTTTTCTAAAACTTCATTTACACTTCTTTGCAAGATTACAAATGGACATGAGAAAATTCACTTCTTAAAAAGGTAATTAGTGAAGAAGGTCAATCAATGAAAATTGATGGCTTGAGCGGGATACGTGGTCCCTACATTCACATAGCTTTATTCCAATGACACAATAAAGAATGCATGATGGTAACACAAAAGAATAACCAGTAGAAAATATGCATAGGTTCACAATTCACAATGGCACATCACTGCTGTCCATTTCAGCATAAAAATTCACTGCTGGGACATAAATTGAGGTAATCTCAAAGCAATAATCTATACTTTCTTCATAACCTCTAAAACGACTTGATGAAAGCAAGTCAATCTTTAAAAGGTTTCTGCACCATTAAAATAATTGGATTCCTTTATAACATTGCTTTATTCCCTGCATTGTGTAAAGATTAATTACTAAACAGGGGTGATACACTGGCCAAGAAAGAACCTGGCATGAAGAAATTAATAGATCAGGAGATAACAAGCCAGCAAACTCAGAGAGAGAAAAACACAGAGAGATCGCCTCTTAGTCTCTGTCTTCCACTAAGACGCCAGACACACACACACACACACACACACTTACAATTCAAGCTAAAAGAAAGAGAACTTCAGAGACCAAGCCAGCAAATGGCAACACAGCAGCTGGCTCAGCCGACTCAGGCATCGGTTCAGGTTGCTTGCTCCTCACAAGAAAACACAGCTAGAGACATGAGGTCAAGTCCCACGTGTCCTTTGCTAATCTTAGTAGTCACTTCTCTTTACCTAAAGACATTCAGTTTTGTGGGTAGAGCAGTTGAATTGGGTAAATGTTTTGACCTACCATGTCGTATTGAACCTACAAGTTGTCTCAGCTGGAATCTAAAATAAAATCCTAAATTCTAAATGAAATCTAGACATGATACTACACTAACATGAAGTCAACTACTCCGAGACCCTCAGCTGTCCATGCACTCCGCTCCAGGAGAGTGCAAGCTCACCTGCAGAGGAAGAGGTAAACACACAAATCCAGCAGTACATGTGAAACAACTTGCTCTCTGGTCTTTGTTTATCTAGAACAGGTTGCCATGTTTACAGCCTCCCACTGAGTATGGATTTCTCGCCATGAAATTTTCCAACTGAAGTCTACCTGACTCCAGAGTAACAACCAAGGGCTGTCTCACCAAACCTTTCCTTGGGGATCTCTGGGACTTAATTCCATCAAAGAGTCAGTCTTCTCCGTCTGCTCACCATTTTATTGTTAAATGCCCAGACTTCTAACTCAAGAGAGGAAGTCTAATTAGCAGAGAGAGCAAAGGGACCTTGAACAAGTCAGTCTATGGACTGGGGACCTTGAGTGCACAATGGTGAGAAGATCCTCAGTCCCTCTTCTGCCCTTCACAGGAAACTGACAATTAAGAGCTCTGGGTCCCGCGGAAAACATTCTCTTTTGGAAACCACATCCCAGAAATGTCACCTTAGAAGGCAGCTGAAATTATAAGATGACTCCTGCTTCTGTCAAGTCTGGAGACACTGAGGGAACTGTTTAGAGCTACCTTAGAGGCATTTAGGACAGCAGCAGTTTCTTATCCTAAGAAACTTCAATATGCCCCACATATGCAGACCGTCCATTAAGCTTAACGCTTCTCTGTTAAGCCCAGACCCTCAAAGGTACTTGAGGAAAAAAATCATCTTTTACAGTAAATTATCCCTAGATAACATCTGGTTTTCCTAACCTTACAGTTTTAAAGAATAACCATTGCTTTCATGGTATCACAATCCAGATCAGACCCCAAGCAGAAGACTTCTCTTCTGATTTCTTGACTATTAGTGTAGCCTTCCACTTTCATGACTTTAAGATGGGGTGGGGTGGGGAGCAGACTCTCAACATCTAAAGATCGTAGTCATTCTTCAGCACTTCACCCAATATATTACTCTCAGATGTCATGGATTAAAATATGCATGCTAAACAAAAATTAAAAGGAAACAAAATATGGGAATTGGAAACAATCTTAAAAGTCACTAGTCCAACCCTCTTATTGAAGCCCAGAGAGGGTCCCAGCACCTCATGGTTAAGGCCAGAGCCACCAACACTAGAATTCAGATTCAGGTCACTGGCAGACCAGAATCCTTCCTAGGTACCATACGCTTCACCCTTGTAGGACTAAAGAATCTCAGGACATACGTCATGGACCAATTGGGGGCTTCAAAATTACACGCTATGCAATTTTGGCCAGTACTATTTATGTATGACTTATGTTCATATGGTGTCTTTCAGTTCTCCTCCATGTCACCATTATGCCCAACCCCAGTGCAAAGCCATTGTCCTTGGTCATGGGGAAAGTGATGTCTCTCATGTCCATCTCTCCATTCCAGTTCCAAATTTTTCTTTAAAGACACCTCATACAGTGACTTTTAAGATTCCAACCAAAACTTTTTTCTTCTGATCTAAACTTGCCATGTTTCAATGAGGAAATTTGGTTTAGGTCAACTCCATTAAGCTGTCTGTGATCTAAAAGCTTCCTCTTACTTTCTGAACCCACTGTTTCTCTATAACTACACTGCCCAATACAGTAGCACTAGCCACATGTGCAATGTAAATTTAACTTTCAATTACTTAAAATTAAATAAAATTTAAAATTCAGTTCCTCACTCACATTAGCCACATGTCAAGTGTTCACGACCCACATGTGGATAGTGACTACAATAGTGGACAGAGCAGATGCAGAACATTTTCAGCATCACAGAAAGGTCTATTGGACATCACTGCTCTAGAAGCTGCAGATTTCTTCCCAACTAGACTGTGAATTCCATGGTCTACTCAAACGCTGTAACTCTGAAACCCAATTGCATACTGATTATTAAGCCCCAGCCAAAATGGGATTCCACTAAGTCTGCATTTTATTTGTAGTAGAGGAGTTTACAACCTAGCCCAGACATTTGTTTTTTGTTTTTTGTGTTTTTTTTTTGCCTTTTGAGATGATTGTAGATTCAAATGCAAGTCTAAGAAATGACACAGAGAAATCCCTATTGCCTTCATCCCATTTCCCCCAATGGTTGCATCTTATATAACTATAATGCAGTATCACAACCAGGAATTGACATTGATATAATCCACCGATTTATTCGGATTTCACCAGTTTTACATGTACTCACTTGTGTTTATGTCGTGTATGTGTATTCAGTTCCATGCAATTTTATCACATGTGTAGATTCATGGACCACCATCACAGTCAGGATTCAGACCAGTTCCATCATAAGAATCTCTTATGCTACCATCTGATAGTCAAAACTACCTCACTCTCTCCCCTCTCCCTAACTTGCGACAACCAGTAATCTGTTTCCACCTCTATAATTTTGTCATTTCCCAAGAATGCTATATAAAGGGGATCATGCAGTACTTAACATTTTGAGATTGGCTTTTTTCACGCAGCATATTTCTCTTGAGATTCATTCAAGTTGTTGAGTGTATCAATAGTTCATTTCTTTTTATTCCTGAGTACTTTCCATGGTATGGATGTCCCACAGTTTGTTTAACCATTCATCCATTTAAGGACATTTGAGTCATTTCCAGTTTTTGACTGTTACAAATAAAGCTGCTACAAACATTTGTGTTTAGGTTTGTGTGTAGACTTAAATTTTCCTTTCTCTGGGATAAACGCCCAGAAGTACACTTGCTAGGTCATATGGTAAGTGCATGTTTAGTTTTGTAAGAAACTTCCATATGCTCTTCCAGAGTGGCTGTCCACTTTACGTCCTCACCTGCAAAGCATGAGTGATGCAGTTTCTCTGCATCTTTATCTGCATTTGGTGTTGTCACTACTTTTTATTTTGCCATTCTAATAGGTACGTAGCGATATCTCTTTGTTGTTTTAATTTGTATTTCCGAATGGCTGTGATACTAATCATGTTTTTCGTGTGCTTATTTGCCAAGTGCACAGCCCCTTCACTGAAATGTCTGCTCGCATCTTTCACCCATTTTCTATGGGATCGCCTGTTTTTTTACTGTTGACCTCTGAGAGTCTTTGTGTAGTCTAGATACTGGTCCTTTGTGAGGTAGGTGGTTTGCGGATATTTTCCCCCAGCCTGTAGCTTTTCACCCTCTTCCCAGGGTCTTTCACAGAGCCAAGTTTTTAATTCTTATGAAGTCAATATATCAGCTTCTCCTTTTGTGCATCACGCTTTTGGTGTCAAATCTAAGAAATCCTTACCCAGTCTTAGGTCCCAAAGAGTTTCTCCCATGTCTTTTAACTGAAAGTTTTATAGTTTAACATTTTAAACCCGTGATCCATTTTGAGTAAATGTTTGTATAAGGTAAGAAATTTAGGTCAAGTTCAATTTTTTGCCTATGAATGTCCACTTGCTCCAGGATCATTGGTTGAAAAAGCTAACTTTCCTCCTTTGAATTGCTTTTACACCTTTGTCAAAAATTAGTTGGGCAGGAAAAGTTCTGAAGACCTGTTGCACAACATGAATATACTTAACACAACTGAACTGCACAATTAAAAATGGTTAAGATGGGGGCAGGCCTGGTGGCAAAGTGCTTGAGTTTGCACGCTCTGCTTTGGTGGCCCAGGGTTCAAGGGTGTGGCTCTAGAGTGCAGACTTACACACTGCCCATCAAGCCATGCTGTGGTGCCATCACATCCACAAAATAGAAGAAGATTAGCACAGATGTTAGCTCAGGGACAATCGTCCTCACTAAAGAAAAAGATGGTTAAGATGTTAAATCTTAACGTTAGGTGTTTTTTATGTGTTGTTTACATTTTTTAAACAATAAAAAATTAGTTGGGCATATATATGTGAGTCTAATTCTGGATTCTCCATTCTGTTCCATTGATTGATGTGTCTATCTTATTGCTAATATCACGCTTCCTTGACTATAGTAGATATTTAATCTGTGTTAAAATCAGGTAGAGCGGTTCCTCCCACCTTATTCTTCTTTTTCAAATTTGTTTTAGCTATTTTAGATCCTGTGCAGACATTTTAATTATTATTTTATTTCTCACAATAAATTATAAACGACGTATTTCATATAAGGAAAAACTGAGGCATTGATCTCTAATAATCAAATAAATTATTTATTGAGCATCTTCTCTATGTTGGCACATTACAGACAAAATCTCATTTCGATCTTCACAAGAATCTATTTAATATGCACTATCCTCATTTCTATATACAAAGTAACTGAAGATCATATATGTTAAGGAATTTTCCCAAGGAGACACAGATGCTAAGTGGTAGACCTCACATGTGAACATGAATCTGTTTGGTCCACAGCCCATGACTTTCCACTGTACCTTTCTATTTTGTCTTTCACAATGTCTACCATCTGCTTTGATAATCTCTGCTTAACCTCAGGGATACAAAGATGAGCAAAATATGGCCCTGATTTTAAGGATCTCTTAGATTATTTCCAGCAGTCTTGGCACTCAAGTTAACAGGCTAAGCGTTGGTTCGACTGAGCTATAATGCCTTTTTCCATCTTCCTTTATTAAAATTGCTTCTCTCACGTCAGTCTTTCATTTTCTAACAAGGACTAGCCACTTAATCCACCAAACTTCTCAGTCTAAAAGATCATAACTATTCTTTCCTACTAAGCTTACCGTTAACTCACAGGTATTGATAGTCCTACGTCACTCTGCTCAGTTGGTAAAGGACTGAGGAGATGGACACACCTACTCCAGATCAAAGACTTAGAGTAAATGGCGTAGCTTCAATAGAAGCCGTCTTTACTATTTGGCACAGGCCAGCTGATAGCTGGAATACTGTTTGTAGTAAGGTTCACTTAGGTCCACATAGGGACACTTTGCAGTTACTATAGTTCTTCCTGAGGTCCAACTATCAAAACATGTGCAATGATCCAGTACAATAATGTAACACTATTTAGAAACACAATATTGGCACCTTATTATATCTGCTTTTAAGGTATCCATCAGGAGAGGGAAGAGCAATATGGAACTGTCTATCTATCCCACTGTAAACACATGACTTCATTAGTATTACTGTATGGTTCTCATGTGAGCAATAAAATATCTTGGCTTCCTGGAAGGTTAAAGAAGATCAAACCTGGTTTTCATTGTCTATCAAAAAGTAACTGTTGGTTTCTATAACAAGATCTCATATATATGGTAATCCCTTATAAGAAAGAGAAAGTGCCAGAGTAAATTGATCACAAGGGGCAGGTCACATTAAAGAACTCTACAGGGCCTATGCTCAAATATAACACAAGACAACAGGCTTACAGAGATTAAAATGGTTTGGCCCCTGACCTTAAGAATCTCACAACAGCAAATAACTACAGTGCATTCTAAAATAGATGTTTGCCTACAGCTCCACTGGAGCCTGAAGGAAGAATAGTTTTTCTCAATCAGAAAAGGTCAGGAAAAGCTCTACAGAAAATTTGAGATTCAAGTTAGTTTTGAAAGGTTTAAAACCATAGAGAAAAGTCAAGAAAAGGGAAATCTTGGAAAAAAATCTTCTTTCAATTTTCCTCAATGAGAAGTTTGACTTCAGAAATCTTCTTTGATATGAATACCTGTCAGCTACTTATCTGTAAAGAGGGCTGACATCGTCTCCCCACACACAGATATTGTGAGAGATGATGGTGACATTCACGATAAAATGGAAATCATTACCAAACCAGGAGTGCAACAACGCACTTTGCAGCAGAGTGTCAGAACACAGACTTCCATCAAACACTAACCCTCCTCTAATGACTGCCATGTGATCAGGGAGGATCCACTAACCAAACAGGCTGAGTGCTCAAAAAGAGTTAGGAAATGTTTCAAGTAGTGAGACATTTGACAGCCAGATCCCCATAGATATGTCACAAAGACAGAGACATAATATTGAACTAAATGCAAGCTAATCAACATGTTAGCAAAGGTGCAGCTGTCTGAAGGTTAGAGATGTCAAAAGGAGTCCAGACAGTGTAGTCCTGTTTCATTGTTGACCAAATCATTGATTTTTCACCCAAAAACTTGAAACAGCACTAGAGAGTTTAGGCCCTTATCACATTAGGAGATGCATATCTAAATGATATTGTGCCCAATAAGACTTACAGTGTACTCCCAGAGCAAACTCCAAGCTATCCCAATTCTCATCAAATGTTCAGTTGGGAGAAATCACATTTGTGAAAGGTGGCCTCTGGATCAGTCAACAAGACTGTCAGAGAACTGACTAGGCAACATTGAAGGATCCTAAAAGAAAGTCTCATAAAGTCCTTCTTGCCTGTATAGCAGGCATCTCATGGGGGATCTCATGGCTGATCATATAATACTCAGCGTTTCTGTGGAACCTCCAGCGAAATTTTTCTAAGATCTTGGTCTAAGACAGTTTCTGAATCTCCTGGGAAGAAGGTAAGTTTTTATTTTATGGACACTGTGACTATCATTACTCATCCTATTTGTACTTTTGCTTGGCTACCAGGAAGCGCAAATACAATTGCAAGGCACACATACAATTGAAAGGCCTTTGTAGTCATTACACAGGACCTATGGCATGTTTTGGGTGTTAGTATTTTTTACTCTCATTTTTCCTCCACCTTAATTTCATTGATTGTTTATTTTTTATGCTCCTGTACTAGTTCTGTAGGATATAAAAAAAATAAAACCCCAAAAGGAATGACATCAGCATTATGGCAGAGTGAGCTCTTCCCTTAGACTCTGCCCCCAAGATACAACAAAAAGGACATTCAAATACCAATAAAGGACATTCATACAAAACAAAAGACATCTGAGAGGCCCATATAGCCATACATCTGAAGGTGGAGGTGCTGGATCCCCTAGGGGAAGTGGAAGGTGGTAAGAGGATCTCCTCTTCCTCCCCAAATGGCAGCAACCCAGGGACTGGGACCACCATGGCACTGAGAAGGGGGAGCAGTAGTGCTCCATGGGAGCACCTTTGCTCTCCAACTTCCCACACAGCCCGAGGGAAAGTGCCACACAGAGGTAGCAAAGCTACTGTGGGGGTGTCTTCATCAAACAAGCCCCCCAGGAGAGCAGAGAGTGAGGGCAGAGCAAGAACACCCTGGGGTCACACAGGCAAAAGAAAGCACCCCTCCCCCAGCCAGGCACTCCAGCTCAGCTGGTCAGCCAGAGCTCCCACGCATAAGATAGAAACACAGCAGCTGTGAGCCAGTGAGCTGCAAATTGCAGTGGGCTCAGAATACACAGCTCTTGACCTCCACCCAGTGGTGGTAGGTGGAAGCTGCAACCACATACTATCACTATGTGGAGGCACAAATCCACACCATAAAACAACACCAAAAAATATATTAATACCCCAGACCAGAGGGAAAAGGACAAGCACTCAGAAATCAATCCTGAAAGCATGTAAATTTATAATCTAAATCACAGAGAATTCAAAATAGCTATCATGAAAGAACTCAATGAGTTACAAGAAAATACAGATGGACAGCTCAATGAAATTAGGAACAAAATTAATGAATGGAGGGAATTCTTCACAAAAGAGATTGAAGCTATAGAGAAAAACCAGTCAGAAATGTTGGAGATGAAAAACACAATGGATGAGATAGAGAAAAATCTGGACTCACTGAACAACAGAGCTGATTTTATAGAAGAGAGAATTAGCAGTCTGGAGGACAGAAGTATAGAAATGCTTGAGATGGAGGAGGAGACAGAACTAAGACTAAAAAGAAATGAAGAAATTCTCTGAGAAATATCCAACTCAGTTAGGAAATGCAACAAAAGGATTATAGGTACTCCAGAGGGAGAAGAGAAGAAGAATGGAGCAGAAAGCTTGTTCAAAAAAATAATAACTGAGAACTTCCCAAACCTGGGGAAGAAGCTGGAATTACAAGTAAACAAAGCTTATATAACTCCTAATTATATCAATGTAAAAAGATCTTCTCCAAGGCATATAGTAGTAAGGCTGGAAAAAGTCAAAGACAGAGAAAAAATAGTAAGGGCAGCAAAGCAGGAAAAAATAACTTACAAAGGAACCCCTACCAGGATTTCAGCAGATTTCTCAGCAGGAACATTACAGGCTAGGTGAGAGTGGAATGATATATTCAAAATTCTGAAAGACAAAAACCTGCAGCAAAGAATGCTCTATCCAGTGAAAATATCCTTCAGATATAATGGAGAAATGAAACCTTTCCCAGATAAACAAAAGTTAAGGGAGCTCATTGCCACAAGACTCCCCCTACAAGAAATAATCAAGAAATCCCTCATACCTGAAAAAAAAAAAAAAAAAAGAAAGGGTTTAAAAAGTCTTGAGCAAGAAGATAAATAGGTAGAAAAAATGAGAAAATTGCAGTTCTCTATCAGAACAGGTTAGCAAATACTAACACATTAGTAAGCTGTAACATTAAAGATAAAGGGAAGGAAAGCATCAAAAAATAAATATAATCTCATCATTTTAACCACAAACTCACAACACAAGATAGAATAAGTTTTGACAATAATAACGTAGAAGGGGAAGAAGAAAGGGATGGAATTGGCTTAGTCTAAGGAAACAAGAGGCTAACAGAAAATAGACTATCTCATCTACAAGATTGTTTTCATACAAACCCCATGCGAACCACTAAACAAATAATCAGAACAGAGAAACAAATGATCATTAAAGAGAAAATTAAGAAAACCATTATAGAGAACTACCAAACCAAATTGGTAGTCTGAAATACATGGGACAAGAAACAAGGAAAATGCAGAAGAACTGGAAAACAAGTGATAAAATGGCAGCATTAAGCCCTATATATCAATAATCACTCTAAATGTAAATGGATTGAATTCTCCAATCCAAAGACACAGAGTGGTGGGATGGATTAAAAAACAAGACCCAACAATAGGCTGCATCCAGGAAAGTACACCTCAGCCCTAAAGACAAACACAAGCTCAGAGTGAAGGGATAGAAGATGATAATCTGAGCTAATGGCAAACAAAAGAAAGCAGGTGTTGCCATACTTATGTCAGGCAAAGTAGACTTCAAGATAAAACAGGTAATGAGGGACAAAGAGGGGTAGTATATAATGATAAAAGGGACACTCCACTAAGAAGACATAACACTTATAAATATGTATGCACCCAACAGAGGAGCATCAAAGTACAAAAAGCAACTATTAACAAACCTAAAAGGAGATATTAACACAATAAGAGTAGGGGACCTTAACATCCCACTTACATCAATAGATAGATCATCCAGACAGAAAATCAGCAAGGAAATAGTGGAATTAAACAAAAAAGCTAGACTAGATGGACTTAACAGATATATATAGAACACTCCATCCAAAAACAACAGAATATACATTCTTCTCAAGTGCACGTGGAACATTCTCAAGGATAGACCATATGTTGGGAAACAAGGCAAGCCTCAATAAATTTAATATTGAAATCATATTGAGCATCTTTCCAACCATAATACTGTGAAACTAGTAATCAACAACAAGAAAAAGCCTGGAAAAGTGACAAATATGTGAGACTAAACAACATGATACAGAACAACCAACAGATCAATGAAGAAAATTAAAGGAGAAATCAAAAAATATCTGGGGACAAATGAAAATGAAAATACATCATACCAATTCATATGGGATGCAGCAAAAGCAGTCCTAAGAGGAAAATTCATAGCAATACAGGCCCACTTTTACAAACAAGAAAAATCTCTAATAAGCAATCTTAAACTACACCTAACAGAGCTGGAAAAAGAAGAATAAACAAAGCCCAAAGTCAGCAGGAGACAGGAAATAATAAAAATTAGAGCATAAATAAATGAAATTGAAACAAAAAAAATAGTAGAAAGGATCAATGAAACAAAGAGCTGGTTCTTTGATAAGATAAACAAAATTGACAAACCTTTAGCCAGAATCAGTTAGAAAAAGAGAGAGAAGACTCAAATAAATAAACTTAGAAATGAAACAGGATAAATTACAATGGATACCACAGAAATACAAAGGATTAGGGGCCAGCCCTGTGGCCAAGTGGTTAAGTTCATGTGCTCCACTTCAGCCCCCCAGGGTTTTGCCTGTTCAGATCCTGGGCGTGGACATGGCACCACTCACTAGGCGATGTTGAGGTGGCAATCTGCATGCCACAACTAGAATGACCTACAACTAGAATATACAACTAGATACTGGGGGGATTTAGGGAGAAAAAGTAGGGAAAGAAAGATTGGTGACAGTAGGTAGCTCAGGTGCCAATCTAGAAAAAAAAAAGAAATACAAAGGATTATAAGAGAATACTATGAAAAACTATCTGCCAACAAATTGGACTATCTAAAAGGAATGGACAAATTCTTAGACTCATACAACCTCCCAAAACTGAAGCAAGAAGCAATAGAGGATCTGAATAGAACAATCACACGTAAAGAGATTGAAACGGTAGTCAAAAACCTCCCCCAAAATAAAAGTTCAGGACCAGATGTCTTCTCTGGAGAATTCTATCAAACATTCAAAGAAGATTTAACACCCTTCCTTCTCAAACTATTCCAAAAAATTGAGGAAGACAGAACAGTTCCTAACACATTCTATGAGACCAACGTCACCCTGATACCAAAGCCAGACAAGGAAAATACAAAGAAGGAAAATTACAGGCCAATATCACTGATGAACATAGATGCAAAAATTCTCAACAAAATATTGGCAGACAGAATACAAAAATACATTTAAAAGATCATACACCATAATCAAGTGGGATTTACACCAGGGACACAGGGATGGTTTAACATCCACAAATCAATCAATGCGATACACCACATCAACAAATTGAGGAATAAAAATCACATGATCATCTCAACAGATGCAGAGAAAGCATCTGGCAAGATCCAAGATCCATTTATGATTAAAAAAAAAACTCTCAATAAAATGGATATAGAAGGAAAGTATCTCATATGACAAACACACAGCCAACATCACACTCAATGAGGAAAAACTGAAAGCCATCCCTCTGAGAACAGGAACAAGACAAGTGTGCCCACTCTCACCACCCTTATTCAACACAGTGCTGGAGGTTTAGACCAGAGCAATTAGGCAAGAAAAAGAAATAAAATGAATTCAAATAGACAATGAAGAAGTGAAACTCTCACTGTTTGCAGATGACATGATTTTATATGTAGAAAACCCTAAAAAATCCATCAGAAAACGTATTAGAAATAATCAACAACTACAGCAAAGTTTCAGGGTACAAAACTAACTTACAAAAACCAGTTGCATTTCTATACTCTAATAATGAACTACCAGAAAGAGAACTCAAGAATACAATCCCATTTACAGTAGCAACAAAAAGGATAAAATACCTACGAATAAATTTAACCAAGGAGATGAAAGAGCTATACAATGAAAACCATAAGACATTATTGAAAGAAATCAATGATGACATAAAGAAATGGAAAGATATTCCATGCACATGGACTGGAAGAATAAATATAGTTAATATGTGCACACTACCTAAAGCAATCTACACATTCAATGCACTCCCAATCAGAATCCCAATGACATTCTTCACAGAAATAGAACAAAGAATCCTAAAACTCATATGGGGCACCAAAAGACCCCAAATATCTAAAGCAATCCTGAGAAAAAAAAACAAAGCTGGGGGGCATCACATTCCCTGACTTCAAAATACACTACAAAGCTATAGTAATCAAAACAGCATGGTACTAATACAAAAACACACAGATCAAAGGAATAAAATTGAAAGCCCAGAGATAAAACCGTACACCTACAGACAACTAATCTTCGACAAAGGAGCCAAGAACATACAATAGAGAAAGGAAAGCCTCTTCAATAAACGGTGTTGGAAAAACTGAACAGCCACAGGCAAAAGAATGAAACAGACCAATATCTTTTGCCTTACACAAAAATTAACTCAACATGGATCAGACTTGAAGCTAAGACTAAAACCCTAAAACTCCTAGAAGAAAATAAAGGCAGTACACTCTTTGACATCGGTCTTAGAAGGATCTTTTTGAATATCATGTCTACTCAGACAAAGGAAACAAAAGAAAAAATAAACAAGTGGAACTTCATCAGACTAAAAAGCTTCTGCAAGGCAAAAAAAAACCACGATCAAAACAAAAAGACAACTCACCAACTGGGAGAAAATATTTGCAAGTCGTATATCTGACAAGGGGTTAATCTCCAAAATATATAAAAAATTCACACAATTCAAAAAAAAAGCAAACAACCCAATAAACAAATGGACAGAGGATATGAACAGATATTTTTCCAAAGAAGATATGAGATGGCCAACAGGCACATGAAGAGGTGCTCAACATCACTAATCATCAGGGAAATGCAAATCAAAACTACATTATGATATCACCTTACACCCATTAAAATGGATATAATCATCAAGACAAAAAATAACAAATGTTGGAGAGAATGTGGAGAAAAGGGACCCCTCATACACTGCTGTTGGGAGTGCAAACTGGTACAGCCACTATGGAAAACAGTATGGAGATTTCACAAAAAAATTAAACACAGAAATACCATATGACCCAGCTATCCCACTACTGGGTATTTATCCAAAGACCTTTAAATCAATGATTAAAAGAGATTTATGCACCACTCTGTTCATTGCAGCATTATTCACAAGAGCCAAGACATGGAAGCAACCCAAATGCCCACCAATTGATGAGTGGATAAAGAAGATGTGGTATATAAATACACACAATGGAATACTACTCGGCCATAAAAAAAAATTGTCCCATTCACGACAACATGGATAGACCTTGAGGGTATTATGTTAAGCAAAATAAGCCAGGCAGAGAAAGCCAAACACCATATGATTTCACTCATATGTGGAAGATAAACTAACACACGGACAAAGAGAACAGATTAGTGGTTACCAGAGGGGAAGGGGGTTAAGAGATGGGCACAAGGGGTGAAGGGGCACATATGTATGGTGACTGATAAAAAATAATGTCCAACTGAAATTTCACAATGTTATTAACTATTATGACCTCAATAAAATACAAAAAATAAAAACAGAAAAATTTTTTTTTAAATGCCAGTCAGGAGAATACATGTTGATATATGTCTATAATTTATGCAAGTCAGTAGATGGTATCACATATGGGGCCTGGAAAACAAGTGTCCTGGGAGAGAAAGTCTTTGATGTTACCCAGAGAGTCCAGGACCAGGAACCTCATGCTGCAGTCACTCACTAAATCTGAGTTTTACCAGATGTCTTAAAGACATTTCCTCAGAATGGCCTTAAAAACCAGGCATGGAAGAAAATTAATGGAATTTTGAGGCAGTCCCACTTCTTTATTTATGTTTTTTTTTTTAAGATTGGCACTTGGGCTAACAACTGTTGCCAATCTTTTTTTTTTTTTTTAAGGATTGGCACCTGGGCTAACAGCTGATGACAATCTTTTTTTTTTTTTCTGCTTTATCTCCCCAAACCCCCCCTGTACACAGTTGTATATCTTAGCTGCAGGTCCTTCTAGTTGTGGGATGTGGGACGCCGCCTCAACGTAGCCTGACGAGCAGTGCCATGTCTGCGCCCAGGATCCGAACCCTGGGCCGCCACAGTGGAGCACACGAACTTAACCACTCGGCCACGGAGCCGGCCCCCCAGCCCCACTTCTTTAAAAGAAGGATTGTTAAATGTATAAGTAAATTCGATTCAAGGTTTATAGCTCTCTAAACTTATTTCAGAAATAAGTTCAGAATCATAAAATGATTCTTTTTTCTTTTTTTGAGGAAGATTAGCCCTGAGCTAACTACTGCCAGCCCTCCTCTTTTTGCTGAGGAAGACTGGCCCTGAGCTGACATCCATGTCCATCTTCCTCTACTTTATATGTGGGACGCCTACCACAGCATGGCTTGTGCCAAGCGGTGCCACGTCCGCACCCAGGATCTGAACTGGCGAACCCTGGGCAGCAGAGAAGTGGAACGTGTGCACTTAACTGCTGCGCCAACAGGCCGGCCCCGATGATTCTTTTTATTAACTCATATTTTTGTGAAATATAGTAAACATTACTATAAGTTAGTCACTATCTTAAAATGGGTTCCCCTGAAAGCAGAGCTTGAGACAAAGACTCATGTATGAGTACTTCACTGAGATACGTGATTCCAAGGAAAAGGCACGCGTGACAATGCCAGCAGAGCAGTCCAGGAAGAGCTGTTACACATGCACATCAAGTTGGCCCCCTCTATTGACAACTGGCTTCTCGGTCCTAAAGGACTGTCTGACAAACCACAGGAAATATGTTTTAGAACTGTCAGCAGAGAGAAATACTTATCCACCAGGTCCCAATGGCCATTGATCAGAGTTCACCCCACCAGCGTCAGTGCCCCAGCATTCCAGGGGGCACCACATGTGTGGGTGCCCAGTGGGTTCCCATAGCACCCCACACCACACTGTCGACAGAGAGTGCCCAGGATGAGACACTAGAGATGGTAGTAACGGGCCAGAAGCATCAGCAGGAAGCAGGTCAGATCGCTTGCGGAACTGGTGATTGCTCATAGTGTCGTGCTCCTGGGAACTTATTAAAAACAAACAAACAAAAAAACCCATATTTCTTTTTTTTCCTGTTCTGTCTATAATCCTTTGAAAGCTCAAGAGAGAAAAGAAAAAAAGCAGTCTGTGCACAAAGCATTGGTCAGATTAAAAACCAAATACTAAAGTTGACAGTACCAGAGACCAGCTGGAACGGAAGTATCCTACTGTGGTTGATGTCAAGATTAAGTGAAATTATGAATAACATCTCTTCAGGTGCAACAAGGAATCAGCTGCCTAAGAATCATCTATCTGAAAGAGATCATCCTGAGGGACCCACCCCACTGCCAGTCTACACAGCCCGTGCACTCAGTACTCTATCTTCCAAACAAACGGCAACCTGACGGAAGCAGATGGCCCCAGTCTGAACGGACAATTAGTTCTCATACATCTAAGGAATGTTGAAAACCTTTGGCAGCCTAAGATTATCAGAACAGAAGACTCAAATCTTTTGCTATCACCATTAGAATTTTCAGCAGACATTTAACTCCCGCCACAGAAGGTAGTTGTAAGGATAAGCCAGGGGCTGTGAATAAGGCTTAGGGCCTTTTTACACCTTGAATAAATGACTGACAGTTAAACATTTCTCCTTAGAGTGAAACACAATTCTAAATACATTATTAAAGTAAATAATACAAAATTAAAGCAGTGAAAATAGTTTTAATGCAATGAAAAATTTATCACAATATTTTTACAAAAGCTGTATTCTTTCAAATATAAATTTTTATATTAGTCATTTATAATTACTCATTAAATTTTTATAGGAAAAACATAAGTGAGTAGACTTTACGGGGTCCTAGCTCTGTTTGACAGTAAGGAATCGTCTTTGACAACACTTCTCAAAGTGGATTGCATGGATATTAAAAAGGCCTCTGTGAGGGGCTGGCCCAGTGGCATAGTGGTTGGGTTCGCGTGCTCTGCTTGGGCAGCCTGAGGTTCGCAGGTTTGGATCCCAGTGTGGACCTACATATCTCTCATCAATCCATGCTGTGGCAGCATCCCACATACAAAATAGAAAGGATTGGCACAGATGTTAGCTCAGCAGCAATCTTTCTCAAGCAAAAAGAGAAAGATTGGCAACAGATGTTAGCTCAGGGCCAATCTTCCTCACAAAAAAAAAAAAAAAAAAAAAAAGACCTCTGTGAGAAGAGAGTTTCATGGTAAGATATGCTTGAGAAAGTCTGGGTTAAACAAAGTAAACCAGTCCCTTTTCCATAGAAATTTCACCCTCCTGGATTAAGATCGTGACATAGTTCATTCCTGGCTTTGGTCTTCCTCACAAGAAGACCAACTAGCAACTATCCATAGACAAGACACCTTTGTGAAAATCCCAGTACCTGGGAGTGAGGCTGAAGCAACCCTTGGAGCACAGAGACCAACCAGGACGTCATTAGAAGTGTAAGAGGAGTGGTTTCACTTTGAACCCATGACCCTCCTCAAGGCCAGTACAGAGCCACACCAAGGGGGCCCCCCTGGGCCTACAGTTTCTCCAGTGGGAAAAAGAGAATGCAAGGTGGACACCCAGCTTCCCCAGCATTGCAGAATGCTGTCCAGGAGATCCGTCCAGGTCTCACCTCACAGGGATCACTGGGAGAATGCAGAGTTCAACCACTGTGATCAGATAGAGATGGGGAAGGGAAGGGGTTTATAGCAACCAGTGTTCAGATCTTGATGGACCAAGCTCTGGCTTGCAGCAGTGCCCAAGCAGAAATACCAGCCAGTGGTTCTGCCCATCTGCAGAGCTGAGCCAGTGGCCCCATCAAGCTAGGGAGCTTCATTGTCAGTTCTGCCTGATTTGGATCCCAAGCCAACAGGCCGTACTAGCACAGACCCCATTCTATAGCCTTGCCCGGGCTGGGGAGCAAATTTACAACCCTGTACAACTGTTGAGAATAGCCTCTGGCCCCACATAACCAGGGAGCCTGAATAGTGATCCTTAGCAGCCCCGGAACCCAGTCTACAACACCCCCTCCCTACAACAGAGCCAAGCCTACAGCCCCGCCCAATTGCTAAACACAATCTGTGGTCTTGCCCAGGCAGGGATCCCAGCCAGTGACCCTGCCCGATCATGTAGCACATCCTGGAGCCCCACCTCACCAAGCGGCCATGGACAGCAGCCTCTTCTGACTGTGAAGCATAGTCTCCAGCCCCACCCAACTGCAGGATAGGGCTGGAGGCCCTGACCAGCTAGAGAGCCCTGCCAGCAGCCTCACTCAACAGCAGAGCACAGCCAATGGCCTACCGAATTGCAAAGCCAAGCCAGCAGCCCAGCCCAACTTCAAGTATAACCTGTGGCCCCCGCTGATTGCAGAATAGCCAGCAGCCCTCCCCAACCAGGGAGGCCATCCAGGGCCCCCTCTTAAACATGGACCCCCACCAGCAGCACCTTACTCCCCTAACTTCACAGCTTGAACAGTGGCCTCACCCAACTAGAGATCCTGGCAGCAAGCCCACCTGCCAGTGGGTGCTACCAACTGACCCATCTAGTACCCCAAACTGACCTGAATGAGACAAATTAAAATGGAATACCACATACCAAAACTTATGGGATGCAGCAAAAGCAGTTCTAAGAGGAACATTTATGGTTAAAAATACATAGATCAAGAAAAAAGAAAGATCTCATGTAAACAACCTAAACTTACACCTCAAGGAACTAAAAAAAGATGAACAAACTAAGCCCAAAAGTAGAATAAGGAAGTAAATAATAGACTAGAGCAGAAATAAATGTGAAAAGAGAAGAGGAAAGATTAACAAGACTAAGAGTTGGTTCTTTGAAAAATAAACAAATTAACAAACCTTTAGCTAGACTTAGCAAGAAAAAAGGAGAACTGGAGCAAAAAAAAAATTGTAAATGAAAGAGGAGGCATTGCAACAGATGCCACAGAAATACAAAGGATATAAGAGACTGCTATGAACAATTATAGACCAACAAATTGGACAATGTAGAAGAAATGGATAAATTCCTAGAAATATGCAAGCCACCAAGATTGAATCATGAAGAAATAAAAAATCTAAATAGACCAATAACAAGTGAGATTGAATCAGTAATCAAAAGCCTCCCAACAAAGAAAAGCCCAGGACCAGATAGTTTCACTGAGAAATTATACCAAACATTTAAAGAAGAATTAACACCAATCCTTCTCAAACTCTTCCAAAAATTGAAGAGGAGGGGGCACACTCAAACTCATTTTATGAAGCCAACATTACCCTGACACCAAAGCCAGGTAAGGATACTACAAGAAAAGGAAACTACAGACCAATATCCCTGATAAATATAGATGCAAAAATTGTCAACAAAATAATAGCAAACTGAATTCAACAGCATATTAAAAGGATCATGCATCATAGTCAAGCGGGATTCATCTCTGGGATGTAGGGATGGTTCAACATATGCAAATCAATAAATGTGATACATCACATTAATAGAATGAAAGATAAAAATCATATGATCATCTCAATAGATGCAGGAAAATCACTGACAAAATTCAACATCATTTCATAATAAAAATTCTTAACAAATTAGAATGAATGTACCTCAACATAATAAAAGCCATGTTTGACAAGACCACAGCTGACATTATACTCAACAGTGAAAAGTTGAAAGTTTTTCCTCTAAGATTAGGAACAAGACAAGGGTACCCACGCTCGCCACTTTTATTCAACATAGTACTGGAAGCCCTTGCCAGAGCAATTAGGCAAGAAAAAGAAATAAAAAGAATTCAAGTCAGAAAGGAATAGGGAAAATTGTCTCTGTTTACAGATGACATAATATTATATAGAGAAAAGCCTAAAGACTCCACCAAAAAACTGTTAGAACTAATCAACGAATTTAGTGAAATTGTAGGATAAAAAAATCAGTATACAAAAATCAGTTACGTCTCTTCATACTAACAATGAACTATCAGAAAGAGAAATTAAGAAAACAATCATATTTTTAATGACATCAAAAAGAATAAAATACCTAAGAGTATATTTAACCAAGGAGGCGAAAGATCTCTACAGTAAAAACTACAAGACTTTGATGAAAGAAACCAAGAAAACACAAACAAATAGAAAGATATCCTATGTTCATGGATCAGAAGAATTAATGTTGTTAAAATGTTCATACTGCACAAAGCCATCAATAGATTCAATGTAATCCCTGCTAAAGTGCCAATGGCATTTTTCTTAGAAATAGAAAAAAAGAACCCTAAAATTTGTGTGGAACCACAAAAGACCCCAAGTAGCCAAACAATCCTGAGAAAGAATAACAATGCCAGAGGCATCACACTTCCTGATTTCAAACTATATTACAAAGCTAAAGTAATAAAAATAATATGGTACTGGCATAAAAATAGACATATAGACCAATAGAACATAATCAAAAGTTCAGAAATAAACTCACACATATACAGCCAACTAATATTGGAAAAGGGAGCCAAGAATATTTAATGGGAAAGATAGTCTCTTTGATAAACATATTGGGAAAACTAGATATTCACATGCAAAAGAATGAAACTGGACCCCTATCTTACACCATTCAATAAAAATTAACTTGAATTGGATTAAAGACTTAAATGTAAGGCCTGAAACTGTAAAACTGTTGGAAGAAAACATAGGTGGTAATCTCTTTAACATTGGTCTTGGTAAGAATTTTTTTAATTTGACACCATAAGCAGAAACAACAAAAGCAAAAATAAACAAGTAGGACTACATAAAACTAAAAAGCTTCTGCACAACAAAAGAAACAATCAACAAAATGAAGAGGCAACTTTCATTTTTCCCCCCTGGAGTGGGAGGAAATATTTTCAAACCATATATCTGATGAGAGATTAACATCCAAAATATACAAGGAACTCATACAACTTAACAGCAAAAAAAACAAATAATCTAATTCAAAAATAGGCAAAGAACCTGAATAGACATTTTCCAAAGAAGATACACAAATGGCCAACAAGTACACGAAAAGGAGTTCAACATCACTATTCATCATGGAAATGCAAATCAAAACCACAATAAGCTATCACCTCAGACCTGTTGGGATGGTTATTATCAAAAAGACAAGAGATAAGTGTTGACGAGAATGTGGAGAAAAGGGAACTCTTGTACAACATCAGTGGGAATGTAAATTGGTATGGTCACTATGGAAAACTGACTGGGGGTTCCTCAAAAAATTAAAAATAGAACTGCCTTCTGATACAGCTATCCCATTTCTGGGTGTGTATCTGAAGGAAACAAAATCAGTATGTCAAATAGATATCTGCACTCCCATGTTCATTGCAACATCATTCACAACGGCCAAGACATGGAAACAACCTCAGTGTCTGTTGATAGACTGGATAAAGAAAATGTGATATGTATGTATATATCTCCAATGGAATATTATTAAGTCACAAAAAAAGAAAGAAATCCTGCCATTTGTGACAACATGGATGAACCTTGAAGGCATTATGCTAAGTGACATAAGTCGGAGAGAAAAAGACAAATACCATACGATCTTGCTTATATGCATATGTGGAATCTAAAAAAAGCAAACTCATAGAAACAGAGTCAATGGGTGGTTACCAGAGGCAAAGAGGTGGGAGAAATGGGTGAAGGTGGTCAAAGGATACAAGCTTCCAGTTAGAAGATGACTAAATTCTGGGGATGTAACGCACAGCGTGGTGACTACAGCTAACAACACGGTATTTTATGCTTGACAGTTGCTGAGAGAGATCTTAAAAGTTCTCACCACAAAAATAAAAAGGTAACTATGTGAGATGATGGATGTGTTAACCAAACTTATTGTGGCCATCATTTCGTGATATATACGTGTACCAAATCAATATGTGGTGCACCTTAAACTTACACAATGTTTTATGTCAATTATATCTCAACAAAGCTGGGGAAAAAAGGAAACTTCACTTTGCTGCGCACTGGGATGGACAAAGGATTCTAGCAGTGCTGTGCTTTGCCCAAACTTGTTTGATTACGTGGCTGTTTCAAGGCCATTTCACATATCAAAGTGTGCTAAACACCAATGTGAGAAGCTGATCAAAAGCCCTGATTTTCAAACTGTACCATCCATGAGTCCGTGAAGTCCTGGAGTTCCAACTATGCCTCAAGGCTACCCTGAGGGAGGGAGGGGCTGGAGGGGGCAGTCCTGGAGTCATCAGGGCTCTAAGTTTGCTTTCTTGTTGCAACCAGAATAATCCTATATCTCTATATATACAGTGAGGTTCCAGGTAAGATTTCATTCATCTAAAAATTCAGTTTAGTTTCTTAATTTTCTATTTAAAAAACAAACAAAAGCAAACATCTCGTTTAGAGTCAGCAAGTCTACACAGACCTAAGTCTAAGGCAGTAGCACTATTAACACAACTGTGGAACGAGGCTTACCCCTCAGATGAGCAGGGCTTTGGCCAAGAGTACAAATGGAAGCCCATATACACCACACATCTAAATGTTTAAAGTTATATATCAAGCTAACATCATTAGTTGAATCTTCTATACTTCTACTTTAACAAATATACTTGAATTCAGAATCATCAGATTCCCAGAAATCCATGCCTGACCGTGGCCTACTCCCCCTTCTTTTAGATCCGTCCCTAGTTCCTTCTGCACCACAAGCAGCCCAGCACACTCACGCAGAGACAGCTCAGGCCACACATCAAAGTTCCATCTGTAGGCATTGAAACAGTCAACACTCTGGCCATCCGTTGGCCCAGGTGTGCACCCACAGACAGCATCCTCCATCCTAGATAGAAAAGACCCAGTAAGGAGACCACAAGCCTTGAAAGTTGAATTGTGATCATTTGGGCAGGGAATTCTGAGGTCTCATGTGCCAAAATGTGTTCTGGAAATGAGAAATATGGGTTCCAGGTGGTTACATCCTCTTGATCCCAGGGACTCCTCACTCCATGGGGAGGAGGAAGACCAAAGTGGAGTCCTCTAAAGCATGAGACCCAGGACAAGAGTCCCTCATACTGGAGTTTCGGGGCAGTACTAGTGGGAACTCAAACTGCAAGGCACTACGCAGAAAGCGAAAGATGGAGTTGGCCTGTGGGGCCAGCTGGAAAAACCCAGTCATGACAGTGATAGCAAACACAGTGGGACCAGTCTTGGCATACCTGAGCTTTCTTTTTTCTGGTGAGGAAACCCAAATGGTTTGTATTTAACTTGCTAAGCAAGTCTTAAGAGAAAAAAAAATCGCAGCCTTAGTTGATAGAATTTTTTATTTAAGAGAAAACTCCTAAATGGAGAAATTTGAGATTACATTCATAAACGGATACATTAGTCAAACCACTTTGTGGGAGTTAATGAGAGATGAAGAGGCAGAAAAACAGGTTTCGATGAAATATTTATTCATTCATTCAATAAATAATTATTAGCATCTCTTATGGGTACTGGAGATACAGCAGTGAATAATTCAAACAAAATTCTTGATCTCAAGGAACTTATATTCATTTAGGATCAGTGCATACACACACACACTCTCAAGTAGTGATAAATTCTATGACAAACATAAATAAGGGAAGGAATGGTGAATAAAGATCTCTCTGAGCTGTGATACATAAGCAGAGACATAAATGAAGTGAGGAAATGAGCTTTGTACACTTGTAGGGGAAGATCGTTCCAAGCAGAAGGAATAACAAGTGCAAAGCTCCTGAGGTGAGACTAAGCTTAATATGATCAAAGAATAGATAGAAGGAAAGTAGAGCTAGATCAGAGTGAGCAAGGGGGAGAGTGATAGAAATACAAGAGTGGAAATGCAGGCATTGACCAGATTGTGCAGGAATTTGTACACCATGCTAACGGAATTTGATTTTGTTCTGAGTACGTTGGTTCATTGAAGATGTTTGAACAAAAGAGTGCTATGAGCCAAGTGATTTTTTTTTTCAAGATTCTTCTGGCTGTTCTACAAAGAGCCATCTCTGAGCAGACCAGTGACAAGGCTATTGCATGTTCTACATGAGACAGTGGTGCTTTAGGCTAGTGTAGTAGCAGTGGAGATGGTGGAAAGTGTTCAAATTAGCATGTACATGTTTAATCAATTCTATGATGCTCATTTTTCATATTTTATATCCATGCAATCAAGATGCATTCTACAGGCAATGGCATACCATAGTTTAATTAGCAGCATTTCCTCTTAGTCGTGCTATAATACAGTCATGCATCACTTAACAATGGGGATACATTCTGAGAAATGCATAGGTAGGTGATTTCGTCGTTGTGCAAACATCATAGCATGCACTTACACAAACCTGGATGGTACCGCTTACTCCACACCTAGGCTATATGGTACTCCTCTTATGGGACCGCCATCATATATGTGGTCCAGCATTGACAAAAATGTCATTATGTGGTGCATGACTGTACTGTACTATATATGTAGTATACATAATATATAACTCTATGCTGATATATAATACAAATACTATAATATCTTGTAATATGATACTTTCTCACAATGTCTTCCTGGATTTAATTAAATAGGCTACTTGGAAATTAGAGCCAAGAGGACTGGCTGATGGGGTGATATCAAGTGTGAGAGAAAGGGAGAAGTCAAGGATGATGTTGGTTATTGGACACACTAGTATCTGATGTAAGTACCTTTCATTACTGCTGCTGCTCACCTGTTATTATGTACATGGTTGGGGGCTAGCAATGGACAATTCATTCATTGATTTGACAAATATTTATTGAACTCCACAAAACGTTAGGCACAGAGATATGAAGGTGAATTAGACATAGTCCCTGATTTCACAGAGCTTACAAAATATGAAAGGAGAGACCATGTAAACAGGTAGTTGAACTCAGTGAGAGGGGAGCCATCATTAAAGTGTGTGTATACAATGGAAATGTACAGGGAAGCATAATTAACTCTGCTCCAGGGAACAGAGAAGACTTCACCAAAGAGTGTGGTTCAAGTTCATCCTTAGAGGATAAGAAAAGTTCAGACAGGCAGAAAAGGCAGGGAAGAGCACTGCAGAAAGAGCCCAAGTGTGCAAGATGCACTAAACAGTAGGGCATATTCAAGGAATATGACGTTGCCTAATTTCTCTTTTGGAAACAAAGCTATTTGCTAAGAGTGAGAAAGTTGAAGACTTGAGGCCTTGAGAAGGATGAAATGGCACTTGAAGTAATGAGAGGGAAGGGATTGAGGGCAAGCAAATGTGAAGAAAGTCCCACAGCTCACCATTCCAATATGGTTACAATTAAATTGCTCTTGTTCCAAAACAAAGCAAAGGGGCAAAATTGGCTACATAATCAGTTCACAATTATGACTACAAGCAACCTCAAGATTCTCCCAGGGTAGACTTTTTGGGGAAAAGCAAGGACTTGGAAACCTAGCTTTCTATTGTAGATCTGCCAGTAGCTAGGACATTGTTTGAGCTGATGATAAAGATTGTGGTGTGTAGTGGGCAGCTGCTGGCGTGGCGCCCAAAGATCCTTACGTCCTAGTATTCACTCTCTTGTGTAATTTCCTCCTCTTGTGTGTGGGCGGGACCTAATGACTCCCTTCTAATGAGTAGAACACAGCAAAAGTAGTGGGATGTCACTTGTGAAATTAGATGATAAAAGACTGTAACTTCTGTCTTATTTACACTCTCTCTCTAGTTATTCTCACATGCTTGCTCTGAGGAAGCAAGCTAAAGAGGCACGCATGACCAGGAACTGAGGGTGACCTCCAGCTGACTGCCCGCAAAGAACTGAGGCCCTCAATCCAACAATCCTCTGGGAACTGACATGTCATTAACCACATAAGTGAGCCTGAAAAAGGCTCCTTCCCAGTCAAGCCTTCAGATTAGAATGCACCCTGGCCAACACCTTGACTGAAGCCTTGTGAGAGATCCTAAAGCAGAGGACCCAGGTAAGCTGTGCTTGGATTCCTGACCCACAGAAACAGTAGGGGGAGTGGGGAATAGATGTGTGTTGTTTTAAGCTGCTAAGTTTGAGAGGAATTTGTATTGCAGCAATAAATAATACTCACATGGTATGAAAACTGGCTGACAATACTGGTAGAAGCTGACTGGTGGTTCTGCGGCGTCAAGAGATGGTTTCTTTAATGGAACGTCATAGTTCTCTGTCCTTGTCCTTTTCTGTTGAAAGAGAAGATGAAGGAAGAGGGACAGAGATAAAAGCAACTAATAGTTACCAAGTGCCTACTATCTGTCAGTCACCGTAATAAGTACATAACTTCAACTATCTCATTTATTCTTCTCCAAAACTCTTTGAGATGAGAATTTTCATTCTCCTTTTACAGAAGAGGAAGTTACGATCATAAACAGTTACTATGAGGATTAAATAACAAAAAGTGTATTAAGCACCTGGCACAGTACCTGGCAAATATAAGTGCTAAATTAATTTTCTTCAGTTTCCCTTCCTTCCTTTTACAGAGAACCACAGTCAGGTTGAGAAACAAAGAAATCAGAGGCTTGCACACTATAGCTGCAATCATTGCAGTACCAGAAGAAAGAGCTAGAAGAATGAAAGAGTCAAAATTCAAATTAATCCTGACAGTCAAGAGTACTGGGCCAAAACTACCAAGATGAAATGAAACAGGGTTAATGTAAAGACCTACATTTAGGTTTGAAAAATTAATCTTACTTGATTAATTTAAGCTTAGGAAAAAACTTGACTAGACAGTAACTCATATAAAACAGATCTTGGGTTAACCACAAGCTTAATATGAGCTGAAAGTGATGGATGGATCCTATAAAAATAATTGTCTTGCTCTTGGTCTTCACTAATTCAAGAATAGTGTATCAACAGTGATCCAAGAAGAGAGGTGTCCCGGTGTACTCTGCTCTGGTCAAAGCGCAGCTGGAGAATCACGCCTAGATCTGGGCTCCATGTTTTAAGAAGAAATTGACAAACTAGAGTTCATCCAGCTCTGAGCGACTAGGATGACGAGGCATCTGGACTATGCTACCCAATGCATGATTGAAAGAATGGAGATATCCCCCCAAACACTGATCCAGCCCATCCCCGCTGCTCACTCCACCACCATCTACTCCATTTGCTGAACTCGGAGTGTTCCCTTAGAGTCCCCCATACCCAATTGGGCAGTAGAGTGGGCTCTGAGAATCAGAGGACGGAGCTTCTAGCATCCGCTCTCCACTAACTAGGGTACCACCTTGAACAAGCTCCTGGGCCTCTCTGGACCTCAGTTCCTTGACCTATAAAATGAGGAGGTTGGTCTAAGATCTCGACAGAGTATCTGGGCTGAAAACAGAAATGATTCTGTGCCCAGCAACTGTCCGGTTTCACCGATTAGATAGTTGATAGCACAGTTGCACACTTGGCCCCTGAATCTCATTACAACACAGCCTGCAACTTCTGCATCACCTAGATCAATGTTACCCAAGGGTTTCCATGGAGCCTAATTTTTGTGATATGCTCACTTAATAACAGGTCCTGGAATCAAAGTTTAGGAAGGCTGCCTATCCCACTCTCCTCTTGGAGACTCACGATGCCACCATATTAAGGACCCTGAAAAGTCCCACAACCAAGAAACCAGCATAACTTTGTTCAGATGAACATTTTTAAACTTGCCATAAACCTTTGTGCTAAATGTCTGTCGACAGCCCCACTTTGTCAAGCGATGACTTGGATTAATGATAATCAGTTATTTTATACCCCTACTGAACCTTCCTTTCTTCTTTATGAGCCCCAAAGCATCATCAGTAAAGAATAGTAGCCACCAGACAGCCATATACTTGGGTTATGCATGTTTGCAAAGAAAGTAAGACTTTCAGAATCATCTCATCCACCACCCACAATTCTGGAGCCACAGGGGCATCTTTCCACTTATAATTTCCGCCATGTGCACAAACTAGCGGAGTCAGGTTTCAGAATTCAGCACTATCTGACATACAGATAGTCTCAGGCTATAGGTTATTCTCCGATTATAGGTCTCTAAAAATTAGTCATTTGAGAAGCTATATCAAGAGAGGAGAAATAGATTTTTTTTAACTCTTTCTAAAAATAATTCCTTACATTTTAAAAATTAGCTAGAAGCTTCAGTTATCAATGTGTGTAGTAGTATTTAAGGCCAAAAACAAGAATGATATGTACAGATGAAATAAGATATGAAAAAAAGATTTTTAAATCAGCAATTCGTATGAGTACTGCTCTGTGCCCATTTCAGCATGAAATTAATTGTAAGGGCAAACTCCAGTACATCCTACAGCAATAATCTACACTGTCTTCATAACCTCTAAAGTGACTTAATGAAGGCAAAGTTAAGTCTTGAAAGGTTTCATTACTATTAAAGGAGTAGCCCATTCACGAATCTCTTTCATAATGTTAATGTGGTCTCCCTAGCACATAAAATTTAATTACTGAGAGACATAATAGATTGCCTAGGGGCCCTCCTTGGATGGAAAATTGATAGTACCTCTATGGCTTTTCTCCTGTTGCCTGCCTCCAATCATCCAAACCCTGTTTATCTTTAAATCCATGCTCTAGATTTAACCCTCTCGTGCTTGAAATATTCCGCAGTCTTTCCATGATTGTTTTATGTTCAAACTCCTAGTGCTCCAGAGTGAGTCTAGAAACATAAATTAGACCAGTATGAATGAGGGGACGCAAGTTGGCCAGCCTAAATGAAGAGTGTATGTTGCAGACTGTGGGGGAAAAGTTGGATAGATGGGTAAAGTGGAGGGAAAATAAACGAACCCTAAAAACCAACCAAGTGATTTGGTTTGGTATATGGAATGCAGGAGTCCCCTTATACCAACTATCATCCACTTATTTGGCCATTATTACTTAAACGCAAAGCTCTAGATTCAAGTCTTAACTCTGGCTCTTACTAGACGTATTACTTTGGGCAAGTTACATAATCTTTCGAAGCCTCAATATGCAGTTAGGATTAGGTTTGATGGCAGATTTCGGGGGAAAATTTTAAAATAAATAGCAACACCTGAGGGTAGAAATTTATTTCTCTCTAATATAGGACCTCAGAGATATGCAGTTCAAGGCTAGTGTGGAGGTCTGGCTGACGAAAGTCCTCAGGGACTTAACTCCTTCCATGCTCGATCTCATCCTAGAGTGTGGCCTCATCATCACGGTTGTAAGCAGTATCCACATTCTAGGCAGCAGGATGGAAAAAGGGAGAAGAAGAAAGAGTAAAATGCATACCCCAGCTGTCTCAGGGAAGTTTGCCGTAAGCCCCCACTGACACTTCCGCTTGAAATCTCACTGGACAGAATTCAGTGATATGGCCACATTTTACTGCAAGAGAGAATAGAAAATGTCATCTTTAGGCTGAGCATTCATGTACCAAGTGAAAAATATCTATTGCTATTGAATAACAGGAAAAAAAATATTAGGAGACAATTAGCTGTTTCAATTACACTACAGTTTACCTTAAAACAGAGATAATATCTACTACATGGAATTTATTTGAGGGAGGGGTCAGAATTAAACCAGATCGTATACACAAAGCATCTTACACAATGCTGCATGAATGAGAGTCCCCAGCCTCCTTCTCCTCCGTATGAACAAAAATCAGCTTATCCACCTGTATCGGCTGTCTATCCTGCATCTTCAGACTCACATACAATCATTAACCTTTCCAAGTAGAAAAATTGTTGCAATTTCTCCCTATTTTGACTTGTAGATATCAGCAACAAAACACAAAATACTGCCTACTACACTTCTCAACCTTGCACAACTGTTTACACATTGCAAAGGTGCCCTTTAGAACAATGGATAGTACTAGTGAGGTCCTGAGCCTACACTCTCTTATGGGATGTGAGCACCACAAGGGTTGTGACCTTGTCTGATGCATTCACACCGAAGCCCTGGAAGAGTGCCTAGCACATGGTTGAGATCAATCAGTACTTATTAAAGGAATTGACATCAGAATTGTCAAATATATACTACAAAATAAGAATGTTCGATATTTAAGAGAGAAGATAGACAGGAGGAGGGAGTGAGCGTAATATATTGTTATTGCGAAAAACCTGGGAGCCTTAAATGGCAATATTGTGGTACAGGAGTTTAGAGAAAACTCTCCCAGTAAAGTGCACTAAAAAATGTTGAATACATTTTAAAAAACAAAAAAGAAAAAGTTTTTAAACATATGAATGAGCTAGCAAAAAAGTAATGAAATTCTCTGAAGGCTAGAAAAGATAAGAAAGCTCAAATCCAGATAAGTAAATAGTTGTGAAGCTGGAGATTGCTTTTGGGATATAAGAAGATAAAGCCTGTGATCTTACAGAGTGGGAGGTTGAATTAAAGATATTCACTTTCCAAAGCAGGAACGCATAAAGGTAAACATCCTTTTTTAAGTGGATGACCTAGAAAAAAAGTACCCCACAAAGGGAGTCAATAGGATATATTATTATCTCAATTTTGGCTCTAAGTGAAGAGAAGGAAAGAAAGAGAAAAAGAGAGACACAGAGAGAGAGAGATGGAGAGAGGGAAGGCAGAAGAAAAAAAGAGAAAGAATTCTCCCCAAGAATTCCTAACCACAAATCTACACTTAAGGGAATTTTGAGTCAGAATTCAAACAACCTGTATGACCCAGAAAACTTTTAAGCCAAAAATGGAATTTAAAGTAGTTTCAGATAGGCAGTGTCCCCAGCCACCTAGAAAAACCAAATGCACATCTCACCTGAAGGAATGAATTTTTAAACCAGGCCTCAAGTCTTACAGGCAAAACTCACAATCAAAAATTACTCAAAACAACAGGAAAGAAACCACCACAAGTGAGAGTTGACAGAAACAACAAACCACAGATCGGAAAGGCAAAGACAGCAGACGTTGGAATTATCAAATATGGACTATAAAATAAAAATGTACAATATTTTAAGGGAAAGAAAGAAACTGAAAGATTGATGGAGAATCAAGGACTATCAAAGCTGGCCTCGCAGATTTTCAAAGGAACCAAATAGAACTTCTAGAAATGAAAATAAAATAACTGAAATTAGAAACTTAATGAAAAGTTAAACAGTAGTTTAGACCCAGATGAAGAGAAAATTAGTGACCTGGAAGACATATATCTCAGTTAGAGTTCCTGTTGAAGCCAACTCTGAGAGACAATGATTTGAGTACAGTAGTTTATGTGGGAGGGGAAAAAAACACCAGTAAAGAAGTGAGTAAATCAAAGAAGAAAGGCAAATCAGCCAATTAAGAATATATTATCAAGCTAGTTACAACTGTGAGCAACTGGAGCTTAATACCACTGGAGGTACTCTAAAAGCCAATCTAGAACACATACCTCAGAGTTATCCCACTGGATGGAAAGGGAGCTGGGGTATTCATTCACCCATCAGTCATTGTTCCCATGAAGACGTTAATTGCCAGACACTTCTGACCTACCACATGAGTGGTCAAGGGGGTTCTGAAAACCAGAGCAAAGAAATTCAGATTCTGGCAATTAGAAGCTAGGCAGATATGCACTGACGTGGTAAGACTAAGGGTATATGCATAGATGGAGCACTTACTAACAGCATCTGCTACAGTTGTTTTGGAGAAATTACCCAGAATGCAACATAGAAAGACAAAGAGTTAGAAAATATGAAAAAAAAAAAAAAAGATAGAGTCATGGAAGAGAGAGAATGTGCATATTCCATGATCCTGTGATTCCATTCCAAGGCATTTTATCTAGAGAAATTCTAGCACGTGAACACCAGGAAATGTGTACAAGACTGCATAGAAGCATAGTTCATAATGGCAAGAAAATGAATACACGAGACAAATATCCATCAAGAGTAGGATAGATAAATAAATTGAAGTATAGTCATACAACAGAATTCTACAAAGCAGCAAAAATGAAGAAGTGTTCACATATATCAGTATGGATAAATCTCTCAAAATAGTATTGAACCAAAAAAGTCACAGGAGAATATGTACAGTATGATTTCATTTACATAAAACTCAAAAACAAATAATATATTTTTAATTAATAATAGCCAATTAATACATAATGCTTACTCTGTGCCAGGCAATAATCTGAACACTTTACATTTACATTAAGTCATTTAATCCTTAATAACAATTCTGTGAAGTAAGTACTCTCATTATTCTTAATTTACAGAGGAGGGAACTAAAGCACAGAGAGGGTAAGTGACTTTCCCACAGTCACAGGGTTAACGTAATATGTGTAGTAAAACAAGAAAGAAAAGCAATAAAAATATTAACCCAAAGTCAGGTTATCTATTAACCCAAAGTCAGGTTATCTCTGGAGAGAAGGATATAGCTACAGGGGCTTCAAGGGTTCTAGAAACATTTTCTTTCTTTATGTGTATGAAAGGTACATAAGTACCTTTGAAAGATTCATTTCATCACTATTCTTTAAACAGATGTGTTACATAGTCTCTTTTTGTGTAGATATTTCATAATAAAAATTATTAACAAAGAAACACATTGGCGTGAGCAAAGATTAACAGATGAAGGGAGCTCATCTCAGCAAAAGGGAGTTTATTAGAAAGAGAGAAGCTAAAAAAGAAAGCCCTAACAAAAAGAAGGAAAGAAACTCTCTGAATTTACAGAAATATTGCTATTTACGTCAAAGAAGAGTCCATTTTAGCTGTCTAGTTCAATCACATATTAAAGGCTTACGACTATAAAAGGACCAGCAACAAAAAGCTATAATTAATTGAGAAGAAAGAGAGAGAGAGAGCTGGAAAGAGATGCACCAGAATACTTGTTCACGCTTAGATGGCAGAGCTGTGCATGATTTCTCTCTTAACTTTTTAAGATCACAGACAGACTCTAGAATTAGACAGACATGAGATTGAATTGAGTATCTATAATTCACTGGTTGCGAGACTTAAAATTTTTTACGTAATCTCTCTGAGACTTGATACCCTTCCATGTAAAACGAAGATTATAACATCTCAGTAGTGTATTGTCAGGTTTTAGTGAAATAATATATAAATAGCAGAACACCTGGCTTACAATAAAACAAAAAATGTTGGTATTGTTATTTGTAGTGAACATTGCTCGCCTTTATTTGCCTGCCCCTCATTTCTTTATTTTGGGGCGCCCTCTATTCCTTAGGAGGAATTGAACCACTGTCCTCTTGATAGGAGCCTCTAACCCGAGCCAGGATGATGAGAATCATCCCCGTGCCTTTGGATGGAGTTACAGGGAAAGAGGCACCATCTTGTCTCTGGCATCGCTAGCTCCAAAGATGTAAACCTCCACCTGGCCGACAGCCTAAGCAGTGGCCATCTTTGCAACCACAAAGGTGGAGCTGCCTGGAAATAAAGCTAACGCAAAGGAAAAGCGTTGAGAGAAAGGGAAAGAGAGCACGATAGAAATTGAATCCTGATGACAGCATTGAAACCCCCTGAACTCAGCCACCTGTAGAACCAGATCCGTACTTTGAAATTCTCTGTTAAGTGAACCAATAAATTCCTTGGCTTAAATTAATCCATGTTTCTGTCACTTATAATCCAAAATTAAT
This sequence comes from Equus caballus, assembly GCF_041296265.1. NCBI lineage: Eukaryota > Metazoa > Chordata > Mammalia > Perissodactyla > Equidae > Equus > Equus caballus. The sequence continues at coordinate 32,042,323 of NC_091710.1, read as the reverse complement.
GCAATCACTTTTCATAAGTTTTGCTCCATTTTTTTTGGGTTTTGTGGGGTTGTTTTTTAGGAGGATGGAGCTGACGACTGCCACCAATCCTCCTCTTCTTGCTGAGGAAGATTGGCCCTGAGCTAAGATCTGTGCCCATCTTCCTCTACTTTATTCATGGGACGCCTACCACAGCATGGCCTGATAAACAGTGTGTAGGTCCACACCCAGGATCCGAACCAGTAAACCCAGGCCATGGAAGCGGAGCACACAAACCTAACTGCTGCGCCACCGGGCCAGCCCCAAATTTTGCTTCATTTTTAAACAGAATCTTTCATTGAATAAAAACTTTTTTTCTTCATTTCTTTATGTTGTTGTCTTGTTTGTTGTTGTTTTTTGTTTTTTCCTTCAGAAAAAATTATTATTCAAAGAATTTGGATCTCTATGACATGCCATCCAACTTTTAGCTTATCACTTTTAATCTTTTATTCCTTGAAGCTATGCTTTTGAACTAACTCTCAAATTGTCCTTACTTTATGAATTCCATTTTCTGTGGCTTCAAGTGTTCTATCTGCTCCCTCCAACCTGATACCCTTTAGCTGTTATATCTAATTTTATTACAATCTTTTCTTGTCTTGGATTTTTTTTTTCTTAAAGATTGGCCCTGAGCTAACAACTATTTCCAATCTTTTTTTTTTCTTTTTCTCCCCAAAGCCCGCCAGTACATAGTTGTATACTCTAATTGTAGGTTCTTCTGGTTGTGCTATGTGGAACGCTGCCTCAGCATGGCTTGATGAGTGGTGCTAGGTCTGCGCCCAGGATCTGAACCAGTGAAACCCTGGGCCACCGAAGCAGAGTTTGCGCACTTAACCACTCAGCCTCAGGGCCGGGCCCCTTGTCTTGGATTTTTCACATATTTTTCCGTAATGGCCTACTGTTGATTCTCAGAGGAAATGTCCCCTTACATATTGTTGAAGAAATGGAACAGATATTTTCTAAAACTATCCTCTATTTCTTATGGTAAATCCATTTAAGATGCAGGCAATTTTCCTGAATCATCAGGACAGAATAGCGTAGTAGTTAAGAGTGTAGAGCTGGAATCATTCTTCCTGGGTTCAAATCTCAGCCCTGTCACTTATTAGCTCTGTGACCTTAGATAAGTTTCTTAAAATCTCTGTGCTGCAGTTTCCCACCTGAAAATTGGGGCAAAAGTAGTACCTGCCTCATAGAGTCACTACACTAACACATGTGAAGTGCTTGGAACCACCACAATACATGGTACGTGCTCAAAAATATTAGTTATTATTATCAGGACAATGGTTAACTTAACTTGTACAGAAAAATGTTATCATACCACGACACCCACCACCCCCTAGATTTTTCTCTCCGTACTCATCTTCTCATGGTCCTGGTATAGAAGGAAAATCAAGATGCAGAGTTTACCCTGGGCCCGGTAACAGACTGATGAGACCCTCTCCTAATATGTGATGAAAAGCTAAGATTGTGTCTCTCCTTGGTTGATACTGAGGTTTAAAAAAATTAAGTTTAATAATTTTTTTAAAATTAGTAAGTTATCTGTTTGGACATCAGAGAAGTATAGACTATGGATAGTATTATTATTGCTTACAATTCTTCCCCAGCACAGATACCAGGAGGATGGGACTCTAGGCAAAGGAGCCCTTGTGTGTTCGCACAATAGAAAAAAAAATACCCTAAAGCTAGCCCAGTTTCCTGCAGTATTAAATAGTACTTTTTACCCAAATTTCTTTCTCTGATCCCAAGAGCACCAGTCTCATCCCACCATGGCTTCAGGTTTGAAGTCTAAGATCTCATGATCTATATTCGTTTTGGATGTGACTCCTCTTTATTTGGAGACTCGTGGACCAAAAACTTATGCTATCTCACTCAGTGCTCCCAATATACAATGGCAAAACGGGGTAAATGCAATTAACATTTTCTTTTGAAAAAATGAAGTATTGTGGGTACATATCAGTCACTGGTCTGAAAAACTTGAACTCCCCTGGTCAAATATTGCCAGGTCTTCCCTATGCTGGGGGTAGGGGATGTCCCTTAATTAGTCCTACTTCTGCTCCCTGGAGTAACTCCTCAGTCACTGTTCTCCATGCCTCTTGGTTTTGCCCTCGGCAATGTCCTTCTTTTTCCCATCATTTCTGTGGACACTTCTGAGGACATTGGAAAATACGCCCCTTTTGATGACTTAGCAAATTTCTCAGCCTGCTCCCTATCTGAAAAGTTGGGATTAGGGGTGAGCATATTTTGAATGTGGACAGTGGGAATAATTGTGACCAAGAGGACACACTGATAGATTCTAAGATCAGCCTCAATTCCTCATCCATCCCTGGATCCACACCCTTTGCCATGTAGTTTGCTTTGGCCAATGAGGATGTTAGTAGGTGAGTCACAGGCAGGACTTGTGCCCTGTGCAGTGGTGACTCTGCCTTCACCAGGAAAGCAACATGCCTGGGCTAGCATGCGGGCCCCAGGAGGAGGATGACAGACATCTGGAGCAGAGCCGTCCCAGCTGCCTAAGCCTGAAACAGTCACAAGCAGACCAGCCTTCATCAGCTGAACCCCGGCTGACCGACAGGCACTTGAGGGCTGATAAATCATTATTGTTCTAAGCCACTGAGTTTGGGGGCGGTTATTATGCAGCAATGGCAAACCAATACATCTAGTAAAAGAAATCATCAACACCCAAGCCAGTCTAACTTTGGGACGGTTAGGTAATGTTATGAACTAAATTTTGTCCCTCAAAATTCATATGCTGAGGCCCTAACCGCAGATGTGACTGTATTTGGAGATAGGGCCTTTAAGGAGGTAATTAAGGTTGAATGAGGTCATAAGGGTGGGGCCCTAATCTGAAAGGACTAGTGTCCTTATAAGATATGGAAAAGAGGGGCCGGCCCTGTGGCTGAGTGGTTAAGTTCGTGTGCTCCGCTGCAGGTGGCCCAGTGTTTTGTCGGTTCGAATCCTGGGTGCGGACATGGCACCACTCATCAAGCCACGCTAGGACCCACAACTAAAAATATACAACTATGTACCAGGGGACTTTGGGGAGAAAAAGGAAAAGAATAAAATCTTAAAAAAAATAATAATAATAATAAGTGGAAGAGACATCAGAGATTGCTCTCTCCCAGTAAGCACCCAGAAGAAAGGCCACGCCAGAACACAGCAAGAAGACATCTACCTGCAAGCCAGGAAGAGAGCCTTCCCCAGGAACCAGCCCCACCAGCCCCTTGGTCTTGGACGTCCAGCCTCCAGAACTGTGAGAAAGTAAATGTCCATTGTTGAAGCCACCCAGTGTGTGATATTTCGTTATGGCAGCCAGAAAAAACCAACACAGGGAGGTTGACCACAACAAAGGGTATGTCAATTGCTCTCAATCTCCTCCATCTGAGGATAGAGGTTGGCATTTTGCTCCTGAGCGCTTCCAATTCTACTAAATTTCTACTGTGTAGGAACAGGGACCAGCTCAGGTCATGCTGGGAGACTCTGGGTGAAAATAGGGGGAACTGGCAAATAGGAGCAGGTAAGAATGTCTTCCACCAGCAACCGGTGGAAAGGGAAAGTTAACTTATTGACTTTTCCAGGGTGGAGCAGATTTTCCGTGTGCAAACTTGGAAATGGAATCTCTTTGTCAGCAAGTTTAGATGGGGCTCCTAATTTGAGGTTGAACTGTTTGTCTGCATTTCTTTTAGTCTATTACACATTGGGGTCCCTAAGTGAATTAAAGTTCAGCTACTTTAGGTAATTACAGTAACTGTCTTTGCCTTAGCCAGAAAGGTCAGGGAGAAGGAGAGGAGCTCTGCCATGTCCCTGATCGCATCTCCTTTTCTATAAAACCATCTTTCTTCTCTTCAATCTCATTTGTTTGATAAACAGCTGCATCAAATTTAATCGAGGGCTGCTCTGCCACAGCTTCTCTTCTGAAAAAGATCCTCTGGGAATTTTCACTCATTAAGAGAGTAGCCAACAAGATGGAAGGAGGTGACTGCTCCCCACCCGTCAGACTTGTGTCAGCCTAGAGATAAGACCAGTAATCAAACAGCGAGTTTGTTAAGTGCATATCATGGGTCAGGCTCTGGGCTAAGAATTTTATACACATCAATCTCTACTGTCTTAGTGAAAGTCCCTCCCTTTCCTGACATCACAATCTCCCTTCTTATCTTTGGGGGCAGAATGTGTCCCCTTGTTTCCAGGTAGGTGATTCTCAGATGGCCCTGGTGTGAGCAAGAGATAGATGTGGAGTGCAGATTGGGAAGCGTGCTGGAAGCTTTGCCCCCTCGTGATCCAGCAGTGTCATACTAATGCTAAGAGCAGGCTAGAAAAGAGGAGGATGGGAGGTGAAATGCTAAAAAAGAAAGAAAAGTAGTATTTTGTGGGCATGCTAGTGAAAGTGTGGATGGGATGAATGATAATATAGACCTAACATAAGGTCTCTCACTTAGTACATAGCTAATAAACATTTATACCCAGTAAATGTTTGTTACACGCACACATGAAGACATTTTAAATTTGTAAAATAAAAAATTTTTCAACATAAGATATCTCCCACTTGCCAGAGTCAGAGCCACTAGAACCCAAAATTTCAGTACCATAGTCCAGAAATCATTTTCACTGAAGGAATTTTTAGGTTTTTTTCATCCCATTAAGCCTGTTTCAGAGTTGTATATTCCTGCCATTGAATCTGACTTTATCGGTTAGAATTTGAAGAAGTTTACTATAATTACCTATGTCTGTTATATACCTATTAAGAGCATCTATTCCACATAAGTTGAATTTAGCCAATTATTTTCTTTCCCCAGAGGACCCTCTGGGATGATTCAAAGATGCCAAGTACTACAATGACATGGTTGTTCTCTTGACTCTTGACTAAAAGTGGGGCAGTCTTAAAGAAGACCATCAGAAGGTGATCACTGTGTTTCATTGATGGCTCAACAAAATTGAGCATCCAGTGGCATACCTTGAGGGGCTGCCACTTACACAAGCCTTTTCCATGGGCTCGGGTCCTGGGCCAGCATTCAGATAGATGCACGAGCTTCTTGCCGAGCGTAGCTAACAATTGGCCAAATTCATCCTGAGCAGCCAGACATTTCTCTGGGTATAGAAATACCCACATCCAGAACTGCTAAGCAAAAATTTAGTATTTATGGAAAACTGTTTACACAAGGGGCTTAATCCCTCCCAGGGCAGCCCAGAAGATGTAATTTTCACAGAATTCTTCTCCTCTGTGCTAGGAAAGCCCTTAGGAACCAGTTGACTAGACAATGCTGGAAGAGAAAAGGGAGAAGACATAGTATGAGATTAAATCCCCTTGAGGAAGGGGCCCGGGTGGCAATGCCCCACTGCAGCATTCTTTGTAATAAGAAACAAACCAAAAAAGAAACAAGAAAATGACGCTTGAACAAATCATGATGCAGCCGTACAAAATAATTGTAAGCAAACGTTCAAATGAACAAGTTTGGTCTATATGCAGTGACATGGAAATATCTCCAAAACATACAATTAAACAAACAAAGAGAAAAAAACCAGCCGAGATGCAGAGAGGTAAATGTTGATCCCATGAGTACTTTTGCCAAGGATAGACATTTACATTTGTGTACTATTTTACCAGTGATGTGATCTTTGCTCACAGTATTTCCTGTTACTCTCTGACCTCCTACCACTTAGGCAGCAGTTAGAACATTCTATCTGTGCTGCCTCAGAGAAGCACTACACGAGAGCAAAGATGTCAATTCCTGGCTTCTGAGTTTTTAAATAGGCTTTTGATACTCCTGGCAGAAATAATAGCTTTGAGGGGTTCAAAATCCAAGGCTTTTGAGTTTTAAGAAGTTGGGCTTTGGAGATGCACGTCATTTTAAGCCACAAGCCATAGTTTTAGAAGAATGTATGCTCAGTCAGATCCTTTTTCTCACTCTCGGACTAAGTGAAGATTTCTTGGACCAGCTGAGGACATTGTGTTAAATGCTGTCAGGTCCCTAAGAAAGGGCCCCGTGCCCAGCCACCACCCTTCCCCACCATGCACCAGCCAGGGAAGGATATGATAGAAATCCCAGAGAAGTTGGGAGATCCACGAGCAGAGAAGACTCAGGTCTTACTTCAGGGAAAGGGGCCCCAGGGGGGTGGAAAGCATGCCAGAGATTCCCCCCGTGGCAAGGAGGCAGAAGAGCAGAGACAGCCGAGTGGGGTGGCCCTGAGAAATGGCAAATTTCCCCTTGTGTAACACCCACTAAAGAATGGGAAGAATCAGATGTTTCCAGAAGCACCGAGAGGGGCCCGGAAGTAACTGCAAAGCCAGGCCTCAGAGGCCTTGAAGCCAGAATGAGAAAGTCTGCCACAGCCATCTCCACAGACCAGTGACTGGACACTGAGCAGGAACTCCAAGATGCCAGGGTGACAGGTGACACTGAGGAACACGTTTCATCCACCCCACATCTTGGCTCCCCACCACCTTCTGTCCACCAAACCCTCAAAGCTTAGTCACAATTCCAGGAAAGGGAAGGGGTAAACCCTGAAATGTCTATGCTTAACTTCATACCTCCCCATGGCAACTTAAAAATAGAATTAATTTCTGTTATAGAAAAAAAATATTAATTCTATTTCCTCCCACTTGGTATAGCCTGAAGTTTGCCACTGCTTATACTCATCTATATGCAGACATATATGTTAAAAATTTCTGAAATGGCTAACAGTAGTTACCGCTACAGAACGGAATTGGAAAAGAGGGTGGAGATTTGCGTTTTTCATTTTTTCCCTCTGTAGGATTAATCTTTCCACCATGTGCAATAACATAAATGCCCCTTTTCGTTGATGGACGTAGTGGGGGTGGGGAATACATTTCTGGAATTTGGAACATTGACTCCTTCAGAGCTCCCAAAGTTGTTGTGGCATCACCTGGGTTAAGATATGTCCCCAGAACTGTCCACTGGCAGTCACAGATTGTTCCCTTCAGATCCCCTAAAGTCAAAACAGGCCTTTCTCTGACCCAGACAGTTTCTCTTGTCCTCCATTCACTCAATTGCTGACCAGTCATTCCCAGGTTGCCATCATTTTTATGACGTCATTCATAATGTCAAAGGATGTCCACAAATTCATAACTGCTCACTGAACTTTACCCCTGCTTCTGCAGTGATGTGCTTGAATAAACTCCAGACACCATGAAACAAACTTTCACATCCTCCATGATGCTCTCATTTGGTTCATGGTGGACCAGCACCATCACTCTCACACTTTTGACAACTATTATGGGTCAAGACAGTTCACCAGGATACAAAATAATTGACACATAGACCACAGTAAACAACGTGCATTGCAAAATGCACTCAGCTCAGGATAGAGTGACAGAGCAGACAATGGCTGAAAATATTTGCATCATGGAGCATTACCGACCATTGACCTAAAATATGAAAGCCAATGTATACAGAGAAGAAAGGAGTCAGAAGAGTTAGCTCTTAATGGCTGAGAGCATATTGTGGAAGAGTGAAACTCGGCACCATGTTTGGGTCAAAATTTGTAAGAAGCTCCCATTATTTCAAACAAGCCCACAGGGAGAAAGCTAGGTTAGAACTGGTGGCTTTCTGCCGAGCAAGAGAATACAGATACTATCTCTAGTGGAAAGTCAACTAACAGAAAGCTGTGAGTTCATTTATGAGAGTGCTGAGTTAATTAACATAGGACTGGGGAGTTCACGTATAGCTTAAGTAAGCAAATTCAATTTTCTATACAAACGAATTATGGCTTAAGTAAATGACTACAGTTTCCTACAGCAAACACATTTTTCAACATTTTGGTTATCATCAGCTTCCCGGTTAAAACATTACTTTTCCAGGAAGTCAAGTAAAAAGGATATAGTTAAAAAAGAGAATGACTTACAAAGCATTTTGCTTCTTCTCCTTGTATGTCAGCAAACGTGAAGGAAGGAATGGCAATCGTGATGACAAGAAACAAAGCAGATAGAGCTCTCAATTGAAACAGGACCTCTGCCCCACCAGGCTTGTGTCTACCAGGGGTCTCTATCTGCTGTGTTCGGTGGTTAACAAGGTGTAAGACAGCCTAACTTTCTCTAGTTTATCTCACTGAGACGTGCAACAGAGCATCCTGCACTTAAATTTTCAAAGGATTTCCCTCATCAAGTTATATTCTATCAAATTTCCCCCAAAATTAGAATTGGTACTCCTAATTTCCCCTAATTTAGTGTAAATTGATTCAAAGATATATTTTTCTGATTTCTTTTGAAGCTTATAATGTTGCTTCCACAATTCAATAACACCCAGAGAATGGAATTTTTTATACAAAAATATACATGCATATTAAATACTGTTTTCTGTAATTGATTACTTTACATACAAACTTACATCTATTTTAGAAAAACGTTCCAGAGATAAATAGCGCTATAACGAATTAGCACTGCGGGGAGCAGCATTAAACTGTTATCCATATATTACTTTTCTAATAAAAAAGAGCACCCGGTAAATGCAAAATAATTTTTTTTCTAAAACCCTAAGGCCATTTGCAACATCTTTATAGACTCATTGACGTTTTCAATAACATTCATGGTTAGCATCTCTTCAACGGCTGTTCATGATTGGTTTCCCATCTCAACTTTAATTTTTTGCTCTCCTGTGCTTGGTTGATGCTGTACAGCAGGGGAAAAGCCACCTTCCAGATGTGACATGGCAGGTCTTCTCTCACCTGTTCCCTCCTGAGGACACCAGGGTAAGGGGCTGAGTTGAGGGGCAGAGGGAAAATGGCTCCCATGGGCCTACACATTCAGGGATTCCAATTACCCAAGACACTAGAGAAATGGTCCCAGGTACCTGAGGACGCTGGGCCCAGAACAAGACCAGTTTGAGCTGCGAAACCAAGGAATGGAAACAGGTGGTTCAGGGAAGGCCTCAGAGTGAGATTTCCCCACCTGTTACTCCCACACATGCCAATCTCCACCAACCACCCAGAAGCGTAAGCTCACAAGCCTCTGTTGTGTGTCCCACAGGCCACCAGCCCTGCTCTCCACAATGGCCAGTTTAAACTAATGCTATTGTCAATGAAAATGGGCAGCAGTGGGTCTCTTTAAGAAACCCTGTAACGTGATCTCTGAGATAACCTCACCACCAGCCTCTGGCAATGAGGCTAAGCTTCTACCTCAAGTCATGCTTCCCCTTCCAGGGTATGACGGGGAAGTGACTGCTCAGCCAAAACCACACTTCCGGCTTCCTCATATGGAGTGCGGTTGAATGTCCAGTCTCCACAAATGTGGAGCATGAGCAGAATTGGTGTGTGCCACTTAGGGCTGAGGTCATTAAAAAGCTAATGTGTCTTCTCCATCCTTTCATTCCCCTTCCACTGGCTTGAGGCAGCCCAGCACGGGGATCTTGGGAGCTATGTGTTAAAGCTGGCAGGGTTTTGATGGAGGAGCCCATGTCCCTTAGTCACTGCCTGCAAGAAAACTGTCTGCTGGCCAGGAACACGTGTTTGGGACCACAGTGAAGAAGAAATAAACTTCTACTGTGTTGGAGTTACTATCCATTTTAGAGTTTGTAATGGTAGCTCACATATCCAAACATCTAAGCATACACGCAAAACCTGCTCCAACGTTTTGGAAAAGGTCTCTCTCAGGCCCCTAACAACTCCCTTACTTTTCAGACAATCCATGGTCTCTAACCATTTCTCTACTCAGTGCTACAGCATGAGAAGTCCCAATTGATCCCCAGATTCTTTTTTTTCCAGCTATATTGAGGTATAATTGACAAAAAATTGTAATATATTTAAAGTGGACAACATGATGATTTGATATATATATACATTGTGAAAGGATTCCCACCACAGAGTTAATTAACACATCTATCGCCTCACAAATTTACCTTTTTTTCTTTGATGAGAACACTTAAGTTCTACCCCTTAGCAAATTTCCATTACACAATACAGTGTTATCAACTATAGTCATCATGTTATAGATTAGATCCTCAGACCTTATTTATCTTATAACTCAAAGTCTATACCCTTTTACCAACCTCTCCTCATTTCCCCCACTGTCCAGCCCCTGCCAACCACCATTTTACTCTGTTTCTATGAGTTTGACTCCCTTATTTTTTTAGATTCCACATGAAATTGATAGCGTGCAACATTCGTCTCTCTCTGTCTGGCTTGTTTCACTTAGTGTAATGCCCTCCAGGTTCATCTATGTTGTTGCAAACGACTGGATTTCCATCTTTTTATGACCAAATAATATTCCATTGTGTATATATACCATATTTCCTTTATCCATTTATCTGTTGACAGATACTAAGGTTGTTTCCGTATCTTGGCTGTTACAAATAATGCTGCAATGAACATAGATACCTTTTCAAGATAACGATTTTGTTTCTTTCGGATATATACTCAGAAGTGAGATTTTTGGATCATTTGGTAGTTTTATTTTTAATTTTTTGAGAAGCCTGCATACAGTTTTCCATAGTGGCTGCACCATTTACATTTTTTACATTTACATTTACATTTACATTCCCACCAGCAGTGCACAAGAGTTCCCTTTGCTCCACATCTTCACCAACACTTGTTATCTCTTGTCGTTATGCTAGCCATTCTTACAGGTGTGTGGTGATATCTCGTTGTGGTTGTGATTTGCGCTTCCCTGATGATTAGCGATGTTGAGCACTTTTTCGTGTACCATTTTTTGTTGGCCATCTGTATATCTTCTTTGGAAAAATGTCTATTCAGATCCTTTGCCCATTTTTAATTGAGTTATTTAGTTTTTTGTTATTGTAGTTCCCCATATATTTTGGATATTAACCCTTTATCTGACATACGGTTTGCAAATATTTTCTCCCATTCTGTAGATTGCCTTTTCCTTTTGTTAGTTATTTCCTTTGCTGTGCAGGAGCTTTTCGGTTTGATGTAGTCCCACTTATTTATTTTTGCTTTTGTTGCTTGTGCTTTTGGTGTCACATTCAAAAAATCATTGCCAAGACCGATGTCAAGGAGCTTATCCTCTATGTTTTTTTCTAGGAGTTTCACAGTTTCCAGTCTGATGTTCAAGTCTTTAATTCATTTTGAGTTGATTTTTGTGTGTAGTGTAAGACAGAGGTCCAGACTTCAAGGAAGATCTCCAGGCCAGTGAGTCTCCAGAGTAGATCTTTGAGTGGATACTATGCATAGCGTGTTCATAAAAGAATAAATTTAGTTTTGTAATATGATTACTTTTGCTGGTGGAATGAATTAGTCTTATGTATGACATCTCAAACATTGACACAATGTGTACTTTCTCATGAATTTTAGTCAAGGGGTTGGAATTTTTTAATACTATTATTATTATTAGTGAGGGGAGGGGAGTAACATGAGGGGGTTCCTTTGACTTTCGCACTGCACACTGGTGAGTTGAAGACCTACTTTCTCCACAGACCACAGAAGTTCACACCCATTAGGTCTGGAAATGATTTAGTCCAGGTTTCTATGACACTGTTTCTTTTCTGAAAGGTCTGTCCAACAAGTTAATACTACAAATAAGTAAATAAATACTACAAAAGAGGGAGAAGAGAAGAAAAGAGGAGGAGGAAAGGAGAGAAGTTAAAAGAGAGGGATTTACTGCACTGTCTTCAGACAAAGAAGTAGTTTAAGAGGCAATGTTACCTAGAGGTTAAGTCAAACAAACCTAGATCGAAACCTGGGCTGCACTTCTTGCTAGCTTGTGCAGGTCCCTGTCACCTTAGGCAGGTGAAAATTTAAGGTCACTTGTCACCTTGTCTCCTTGGACAGTCAAGTCTAAGAACGGAGACTGGAGGCTCCATCTGGCAGGCCTGCTGGATATCCAGCATGCGTGAGTGGGGTTGACCCTCGTGTCTAGTCTAAGTGGACTCTGAACCTTGACCTGCCCTTTGCCCATGACCTTGGCTTCTCTCTCAAGAAGCACTCAAACTTCCTTCCACCTTGGATTCCTGGTCCTAGCTCTGTGCCAACAGCCGAGTGTTCAGATGGGCGGAGCATCGCTGTCCCGGTCTCTGCTGATGCTGACCTGCTCACTCACCCAATCCCGAGTGAACCTTCCACTTGCTCTGCTGCCATCTATCTCTCTAATGACAGCTGTCAGCTGTCAAGGGCTCCCTCTTAACCTGTTCTCCACCTGATGTCCTCTACCCCATCCTACTACTTCCCAGAGCACACAAATGGCCTCTTGCTGCAGCAGTACCATGAATCATCACTAATGGGTCCGAATCAAGTTGATGAAGAAATGTTGGACTTGTGGAGTGAAAAGAGGTCAAATCTGGGTAGAAACTGCTTCCTTTGCCAGTAAACTGTTGAGCAGATGATTTTATTTCTGAAGCTCACCAACCTTGTTGCCTTTCCTCCCACATGGGGAATACACATTTGATCATGTTGGAATATAAAAGAGATCGGTTTTTAAATTGTGATTTGTGGCAGTAAGATGAGAATATTTAAACTAACACTAACCATGGCTCCCTGATCTGAGAACATCCTTTTTGCTCTTTCACAGAAAGGAGATCCTTGAGATGTTAGGCCCTGAAACCTCTTTCTGAGTTCCAGCAGAGCATCTAAGGACTGTGCTTTGCCATGTCGGTCCCCCAGTGCTCAAAGTTATAGATAACCTGAGCCCTACAGTGCTAGCATGCCACTGCCCGTGCAGTCAGCTCACTAACACAGCCCGGAGAGGGCAGGAGCCAGGTCTGCTGGCTTTCAGCAGGTGAAGTGCTCACACAAAAAATGGCGTCTTTGGGCTCCTTCAAATGTAATGAGTGAGTGAAGAATGCATATCTCACGCCTTTCTTTATCTGTAAAGTGAAGACTCCACTATCTGATAAGGTTCATGTGAGGATTAAATGAGCTAATGCATATAAAGCTCTTAGCGTAGTGCCAAATACATGGGAAATGTTGCCATTTTTTTAGTGCAGAGAATATCAAATGGTCTATTGAGAATGTTCAGGCCACAAACTCAAAGTCTATAGAATAACATCACCACCCAGTCCTCTCCCAATTGATGCCTCTCTAATTTGACAGTAGACTTATTTTCCTTTCTTGGCTGACTTTACCTTTATATATTGGCAGCCATCTCCAAGAAACACCCCTCCAGGGCCCAGACCCTCCAAGCCATAGCTACCATGTAATGAGGCTTCTCTCTTTGGCCACCAGCCTGTCCCCTAAACTAGCTAAAGCTCATAGGCGCTAAAATAAACAACACGGTATGAGTTTATTAGAAAGTGATCATGGAGTTGGAGTACAAGTACCGAGTTGAATTGTAAGAGTCTGGTTGATTGGGTGACTCGTATTGGGAGTACTGGTAAGAGATTGTGCACCTGCACCCTGAAGATCCTGGACACTCCCAAGTTAACACTGTAAAAGAAGGGTCTGCTGTGTCATGAGAGGGTCCCTCTCCATCTGTGTCATTGCTGTTGCCTCTGCTGGACCCCAAGGTCTGAATCCTTCCCTTTCCAGAGGAAGCTGGCCCAGCAGTCAGGACCCAACAAAGGCTGAGGGGCAGCACTCAGCCCCTCCCTCTCTGCCATCTGTCCCCAGTCTGGGTGATAAGAGCTGTGACCCTTACCTTCCTGCGGGCTGGGAAGGAGAGTGACGCAAAGGAGTGAAGTCCTTTGAGTCTACGCTCTCTGTGTCAGAGGAAAGAACCTGCTCTGAGAGCCACCCCTGGACTAGGAAGTCAGCTTCTACCTAGAGGCTGACACAGAAAGACGTTCGCTGCTGTACATCCCCGAGAAAAGATGCCCAGAGACAAAGTAGAGTAGATCCGGGCCTGGATTGGCTCTCACGATGACCCTGGCACCTGGAAAGCAAAATGTGGCCTTCCCTCTCTGAGGGTAGATGACTCCTGACTGTGCAGGTGAACCAGAGGTAAGAGCAACCTATGGCTGGGGTTGGAAAACATCTTTCCCGCAGACGTGCGGTGTTTGCAGCTCTTTCAATAAATAGTTTTAAAGTATGACAACTGACAAATTTAAATAATTTACTTTTCTACAGGCTCTATAAAGAATTGTACAAATGCATTTGGATAGGGCACTTTTTTCCCCTCTGGGCACTCTTTATTCTCCGGCAGCTGTTAAGAACAAAGTCTCTGGTTTCACAAATCAGAGCATTCACTTGCAGAACCTGGCCCTAACGCGGAGGCCTGGCTCTCTGGAGCCATCTAACCCAGGGCAACTGGAAAGAAAAGCAGGTCTTCCTGCTGGGGTCTCCATCTATTTTCAATCCCAGAGAACACACAATAGTGTTCGGAGTCCTAAGGACTTCAGCACCTACGAGTTCAGACGCCAGCAACCGCCTCCGTCAGGAGTGCTCATTCCAAAGCCAGTCACTGAATTTCCTCCAGAATCAGTATCAAACCCACTATTTAATATTAGTTTGCAAGAAAGTGGTCAAACTTATATATGAGTCATTTTCCCAAAATGTGCTGGATCACTGTGGGGACTAAGGCATAAAATAGTCATCAGAGCGAGAGTTAGTTCTCTCAGCTGCTTTTTCTCCCTAGCCACAAATCACAGAAATCCAGTTCTCAAGTGCAAGAATTCTGTGGCCCTGACAGCAGCTTTGAGTCAACTGCGAGTTCCTCTTGGGCCTTTTGTTGATCTGTGAATTTCTGGGGAGCTCCGGGAAGAAACAGTAAGAATCCCTCAGTTGACCATTGTCCCTCCACATCCTCTCCCTTCGCAAATGCAAACCACGCCCTCCTGCCCACAAATACTCTCTTCCCAGCCACTGGGAAGAGCCACAGTTTGCATCTTACACACTTGGCCATTTAAGCAGCTAATTCTGAGTAAAAGGTAAAGCTCAGGACAGGGAAAAATGGAGAGCTACCTCACGTTAAAGAAATTATCAGGGGCTGGCCCTGTGGCCAAGTGGTTAAGTTCACGTGCTCTGCTTCAGTGGCCCAGGGTTTCACCATTTTGAGTCCTGGGTGCGGACACGGCACTGCTCATCAAGCCATGCTGAGGCGGCACCCCACATGCCACAACTAGAAGGACTCACAACTGAAAAAATAAATAAATAAACAACTATGTACCAGGGTGCTTTGGGGAGAAAAAGGAAAAATAAAATCTTTGGGGCTGGCCCCATGGCCAAGTGGTTGAGTTCACGCACTCTGCTTCAGCGGCCCAGGGTTTCGCCAGTTCAGATCCTAGGCAGGGACATAGCACCGCTCATCAAGCCATGCTGAGGAGGTATCCTACATGCCACAACTAGAGGGACCCACAACTGTGTACCGGGGGCCTTTGGGGAGAAAAAGAAAAAATAAAATCTTTTTTAAAAAAAATAGAAAGAAATTATCAGCTCTCAACTCAACAAGTGTCTTTCTCTTTGCTTTCAGAAGGAAAGAATCTTCTTCCTCCCCTTCATTCACACACATTCCTTTGAGGTAAAGTCACGCAACCACAGACTGTTTCCACAACCTGAGAGTCTTCCTTCATCCACACGAGACACCGTATTATTCAAATAACACATACACATTCACACACACACAAACACGTAAGCATAAAGGCTTATAAAAAGTTGGCCACTCCAAGAGCTGTGATTTCTGAGGTCCAAGTCATATCAAGAAAACCTCGCTTTGAAGGCCCTGCATCTAAGCTGTCAAAGGCTAAAAAAAAAATAATAAGTTTTGTCAGTGTTGAAACTCAGAATGACATAACTTGCAGAGAGAAAAAAAATGTATATGTTAAGCTCAATGGCATTAATATACCAAATATAATAAATATTTGGGACCCTAAATAACAAAATAACCATAACACGTTTCCATATCGTGTTTCTAAACACGACTTTCTAAACTCGACCTGCATCAGTTTCTTATGGCTGCTGTTTTAAACCACACACTTGGTTGCTCAAAACAACAGAAATTTATTCTCTCACAGTTCTGAAGGCCTGAAGTCCAAAATAAAGGAGTTTGCATGGCTATGCTCCCTCTCAAGGCTCTAAGGAAGACTCCATTCCTTGTCACTTCCGGCTTCTCGTGGCTGTCAATGTTTCTTGGCTTACAGCTGAGTCACTCTAGTCTCCTCCTCTGTCTTCACATGACCTTTGCTTCTGTTTGTGTCTTAAATTTCCCTCTGCCTGTCTCTGATAAGGATACTTGTCTTTGGGTTTAGGGTCCACCTGGATAATCCAGGATGATCTCCTCATCTCAAGATCCTTAATTACATGTGTAAATTCCTTTTTTCCAAATAAGGTAATATTCACAGGTTCCACAGACTAGGATATGGACATATCTTTGAGGGAGATGCCCACCATTCAACCCACTGAATCATGTCTTATTAACATGATTTGCTGTTGTCTTACAGTAGGTAAAAGCAGAAACTTGGCTTACAGACATTGACATTGCCCACAGTGCCCAGAACAAGACACTGCCCATAAGGCCACTCAACTTGTGTTTAGTAAATTGATCTGAAAGTCTAAGATTGGACCAGCAGGAAAACAAAACCACTTCCCACAATACTGCCTAAGACTGCCTCCTCCTTCCTCCCCTTTCTCCAAAAGTTACCTTCGGAGGAGACTCGAGACCCCTGGGGAATGGAAGAGTGGAAGTCCTACTATTACATAATGATAATGAACTCTGTGACAGAGAAATACTCCCAATTATGTTTGACAAGTAAGAAGAACTACCACAACTTACAGATAAGTGATTTTTGAAAATTTGGTATTTAGAGCAATTCCTCCAAATAGGAAAACATCCCTACACCTTGAGAGACCCCCATCAGGAATTTACAAGTTTACATGTTTATAGTCAGAGATGAACTAGATGCAAAGGAGACAGAGCACATGTCCATAGCGAGAGCAAGGCATTTAATAAGGGCCTGCAAGGCAGGGGGGTCGGGGGAAGCTGTGAGAGGTATAACACCAGGAGTCCCTTCAAAGTCAGTCCCCAAGCTGAAGAGATTTATGATCTTAACAGTATCAACTCCAGAAGTTGAAGCCACACCAGAAGACACTGTCTAAGAAGACAGCGACAAGGCAGCCTGGGGAGCAGGGAGTGGACTGTCCTCCCCTAGCAGTGGGAGGGGTGGAAGAGGCCAGTCAACCACAGGCCCCATGAGGGGAGGTGGGAGAGCATCATTGAACAGCAAGGTCTGCAGGGACAAGGCAGCTACAGGGTGACACAGTGTTAGTAGGGACAGCATCCTCAGCCTGACATTAGGAAAAAATTTCCAGAAGCTGACTCCACCCCTCCTATTCACATCGATTTGCCCCTTGTAGCAATGTCAGAATCTTCTGCTTCAGACCAGCTTGCCTCTCCTCTGAATACAGCATGCTCAGTCAGAACTACAAGCCTTCGCTCATGCTACTCCTTCATGCCAGGAATGACATCGCTTCACTAATCCCAGCCCCTTCTTACTTCAGGACCCCAGAGGCTGCCTTCTCCATGGAGGTTTCCATGAGATACCCACCGACACCCATCTCCCCCTGCTCTGAATTCCTTGAGCATTGCTTGTCTGCACCCCACCTCTCTCTCATTTTCTACTGCAGAGCTGAGACTAAGTCTTACATTCCTCTTGTATTCCTGCTCAACTTCTAACAAGGAGCTTTTCCTGGAGCAGGTGTTCAATAAATACTTGTTGAATTAAAGGCACCGTTCTGAAAGTTAAACTGAATCCAGGACTGCTGGTGACTCAAGAGCCAAAAAAAAAGTATAGAAAGTTGGTCTGGGGGATATTTCTGGCAAACTCATCTTTCAAGACTCAGCTCATAGCCACTTGCTTCTATCTTGACTCAGTATCCCCATTATGTAGAATCAAGTATGCCCTTCTTTGTACCCCAATGATCCCTGTGCGTGCTTCTATCATGAATCCCACCTCCTTCCCATTTGACTATACGATCCTTGAGGGCAGGCACCATGTGATTCATGTCTGCATCTCTAACACTTACAGCAATCATTAGGGGCTCAGAATCCAGGCTCACATAGGGTGATATTCCAGCTCTTCCACTTAAGAGCTGTGCGACCTTGGAAAATTTTCATTACTTAATCTCTCTAAGCTGACTTGGTTGATGGGAGGATGATTGAGAATTATCATTCTCAACAATTATTGAGATAATCATAATTACTTGTGTGTGTGTGTGTGTGTGTGAGGAAGATTGGCCCTGAGCTAACATCTGTTGCCACCCCTCCTCTTTTTGCTTGAAGAAGATCATTACTGAGCTAACATCTGTCCTAATCTTCCTCTATTTTGTATGTAGGACACAGCCACAGCATGGCTGAATGAGCAGTGTATAGGTCTATGCCCAGGATCCAAACCCATGAACCCCAGGCCACGGAAGCAGAGCACGTGAACTTAACCACTATGCCACTGGGCCAGCCCCCATAATTACTATTTATTAACACAAGTAGAGCATTTAACTCAGAGCCTGGCATAATTGACTATAGTTAAATAAATGGCTGAAAGTTCATAAAGGCTCATTTTGCACTCTTTTCCTGCCTGTGCTACTGCCTTTTCCAGAAAACTGTTCCAAGAAATGATAGACAGCTGCTAATTCTAAAATTCTCTTTTCCTGCTTTCAGATTCCCAGATCAGATATTCCAAGTTCTAGTGCTCCAAATAAATGGATCCTTGATTACAGAATTTTTCTGGCCTCTCTTTTCCACTGCAACACCTCTGTGATGGACACTGTTTTGTCAGCATCCTCCATGGCATGGACTGGATCACTGCCACAGTCAATGGCACCAGCAGGATGACACTCATTACTTTGCCTCTTACATTAACGTCATTTACACCCATGTCTTACTTCCTTCTCTGATCAAAAAGAGGAGAAAAAATTGCAGTCCATACTAGAGAATATTAAAAGTATAGAAATAAAACTGGGAAATTTCAAATGAAATTTCAATTTTCCTAAGAAATAAATGACTACTACAGTGTGGACTCTTGAAGAATCACTCAAGTCTCTAGAGAAAAAAGAATAACCCAAACCAAGAATGGAAGATACACAAAGACACGTATGATTGTGTTCTACCAATGTGTACAGTCCAGAGTTCAACATACACACTCACACAGAATAAGTTCAATTTTCCAGAAAAAAAAAACAAACAGAATTTCCTATCAAGACATAAAATCAAGCTAATAAATGAGGAAAGTAGTGAATTAATGAGAAGATTCAAAAATAAGTTTTTTAAATAACCAGAATAACTTCTAAAAAAAGAAATTCAAACCACAAAATTGAAAAATAAAGATGAATAAATTAGCATCTAATGATTCATTCAAGGAAATTACATAACTAATATTCTATAAATCCCTGGGTTGTGTATGTGCTAAAGTGTCAATTTCATCACCGTAGACAGGACAGCCAATAATTCAAACTGGAAAGAATCTGCTTTCCATTTCAAATGACCCAACAGAGCTAACCTTGGGTTAGTGCCCCCTTTCCCAATCTGCTCCCAGAGACAATCCATCACTGGTATGTGCTTGCAGACTTCAGGTATCCAGACCACCAACCCCCGGATCTCAGATCTGGCCACCTCAACACAGCTCTCATCACGCCCTCTGCTCCCTGCTCCCGACCCCAGTCAGCTCCTTGAGTGCCCCACAGGCCGCCACTGTGGGTGAACGGAGCTGATGATTATGGTTAACGGGGATGTTTGCCCCTGCAAATGTTGAAAGTCAAGTTTGAATGGGTCTAGTTTTGACCGGTACAAATGTAGGGTCTGATTCCTGCCTTAAGAGGTCATCCTCTTGTGGTAATGACAAATGTCAACATGCTGCAGATGGCATAAGCACAGAGTCGGGTTCTGACTCATTTAACATTTTTATTAGCAGTCCAGGAGAGTGTAAATGGCATGTTAATAGTATCTGCAAATGGCACCGTATGGGACAATGAGCACATAAGAAGGTGATGCGGCAGACAGTCCCAGGAGCTCGAACAAAGGAAGAAAACTGAAAGTCAACTTGGCAAAAAGAGATGAGCTAATAGGCTCAGGAAGGATGAGACAAAGCACAGATAACGGATGGGCTGACTGGCGGGAGCAGATGATGGAAACTCTTGGAGTGAGTCACCGTCCATCATGCTTCTCACCACTCAGAGCCGAAGCTGTCACTGTCAGGCCACTGTGTCTCTCTGAAGCTCGAACCACCGTCTGGAAGAGTATGTGTGCTCTCATAGTAAAAATATCTAGAACGATGAGTTTGGGTGGGCATGAAGACAAGAAACTCTGCGGAATTTGGGAAAGAAGTCACGGCCTTCTGCAAGGTCATGGATAGAGAGCATACATTCTCTCTGCTTCCTTCTGTTGCTTAGACGCCCTTACTCTGCCTTTTTCTCAGTCACAAGGTGAACAGAATCTTAACTCTCACACACAGGTTGGTACAAGCAAAGCATCATTTGGGGTCCACAAATATTCAACCAATGCATAGCGTTAGCCCAGGTTCTCGTCCACCTGGCTCTCAATTTCTCGATTATATGCTATAACCATGAAGGAAAGCCCTCTGGATGAAGAAATCCCCCTCCAGGATTCCCCAGAAGTCTCTTTGCCCTTTATAATCAACCAGAAAACACAGAACTTTCTTCTCTAGAGGTCTATGAGGAAAATACCAACAGCGGTTGCAAAAACTCAGAGAGAGAATGGGGTGGGATGACGTGGGGGACTTGGTGGGAGCCAGAGGCAAAGCAGCTCCCCCTGAACCTGTTTAATCTGAGGGTCTACAGATTTCATTCATAATTTGCTATGAGCAGTTTTTGAAACTCCCTGTTGTCATTGATTTCCTGCCGTTATTCTTCTTTCTGTGTCGACAAGCCCATCCTTAGGCAATTAACTGTTCATTAACACCTTCAAAGAAAATAAGAGGAACGAAACTGAAGAGGAGTGAGGGTAAAATGCTGAGTCTCAACTTGACCTGAGACAGAGAAATGGTTTAGTTGATGTCTTAGGCATTGCCTAAAATAAGAATGCTATAATTCTAACCATAGAATCATCCTCAGAATCAAAGTAAGAAATAATGTTCCCTACTTTTTGCTTTTCTATTTTCTTTCCTTTGTTTCCTAAACGTTTGTGTTATTATATGACCCTTGATACTCAGAATCTCAGGAGACTATCTGTCTTAGAGATAATCCATCCCCTGATTCATAGAAAGGAATGTGAAGAGGATAAATCTTCTCTTACTGAGACTTTGTCTCTGTTTAGAATCATTTTCTATTGGAAACCTGCAGTGTCCTGATTCTCATGGGCAATGGAAGGGGGTGGAGAGATGAGGGGGACACTTTTCTGAGTCACCACAGGGAAGCTGGGGAAGTGGTTACTTCTGGAAAGATACCCAGGCCCACGGTATCTTAGTCATCTCCACTCTGAAATGAGGTAGCAACAGCAGTAACCCTCTAAGAGGAAAACAGAACTTAGCAGGCAGGCAAAGACTCCAGTTTTGAATTAGGAAAAGCCCAGAAATCTCTTAGGTGTCAGATTCGCCCAGTCTATGCCAGGAATGTCTGTGACAGGGACCAGTTCATGAAAATTACAGCTGAAGAAAGTCAGTCTTGTCCGAAGGGAAAACCAGCCTTTGCAAGAAGTAAATAAGGATATTTATGCAAACAAATGGGACAGACTGAACATGTTGGGCCAAGGACAGGTGTCAGGACCTGGGGATATGGAGACACGTGCGCTTAGTTTTGAAGCACTCCTCTTCAAAATAACAATCCTCCCTGACATAGTCACAGGGTTTCTGTTTTCCAGATCAACCCCTGACTCATTCAGATGTTGAAAAGTCATTTCAAACTTAACATGTCCACAATCAGAGTCATGTTCACCATCCCCAAGGCTCCCCATCTCAACAAATGGCAGCCGTGTCATTCCAGTTGCTCAGTTGAAAAACCTTGGAGTCTCTCTCTTGACTTCTCTCTCTTTCTCTTTCTCTCTCTCTATCTCTCTCTCTCTCTCACACACACACACACACACACACTGTCTCTCTCTCTCTCTCTCTCCATCCTACCCACCGGCACATCCTGCTGGCTGACCGTCTAATTTCCCTGACATTTGAATACTCCAGTTTGAACACTTTCACCCCCTCATCACCCCCATGCTGATCCATCTGGTCTCCCTTCTTCACCACTTGCCCTAGTAGAGTCTATTCACTACATGGCAGCCAGGATGATCCTTAAAAACTGAAGTCAGATCATATTCTTTCCCTACTCAAAGACTCGTCAATGTCCTCTCATTCCCCTCAGACTAAAACCCAAAGTCTACCATGGACTGGAAAGACCCAGAAATCTGGCCCCTCTGCTGCCTCTTCTGTCTCATGTCCCACTAAGTTAATCTTCTGCCTCCCACGGCTCCTTGCTGCTCCGAGACCTCAAAGGCACGCGCGCTCCTCAAGGCCTTTGCTCTCCCCCCAGCACTCCTTCACGTCCTCCACTATCTCTGTTTACATGCCAGTCTATTAGAGAGGCCTTCCTTTAACACCCTACATAAAACAGCAAGCAGCCACCCACCGTCCCTATCCACTTTACCAGACTTGATTTTTCTCTGAAGCATTTTCACCACCTAGAGTACCTGATTGTGTCTTTCTTATCTGTCTCCCTGACTATAGAATGTGAGCTTCATCAAGACAAACACTTTATTTCACTGGTGTATCCCCAAGATCCAGAACAATAATTGACATATCATAGAAACCCAACAAATCCTTGATGAGCGAATAATAGCCCCCAGAATTTCTATAGAATTTCCTTGCTATTTTCTTAGGGTTATTTGCTTTCATCCACTAGAAAAGTCCTTTTGAAAAATTTGTACCTTCTCCAGGCTAGTCTAATGAAATAGGTGATCTGTCTACACTGGACTTGAGAGCAGGGAAATTGCCCTGAGAGGCTAGGCATGGTGATAGCAGGGGCTGTGTCAGGCTGAGGTCCTGGAAGGAATGAATGGACTGGGGGTAGGTCCAGAGAGAAAAAGGCAGAAAGAGTGGACTCAGGTCAGCTCAGAGCACTCACTAACCTCTCTTTCCTGTGGGTTTCCTGATAAAGAAAGTTAGACCCAGCAAGAGTAAGTGACTTGCCCAAGGTCACAGAGACATTTATTGGCACAGCTGGAAATACAAATCCCATCTCCTCACTGCGTCTCAGTGTTATTTCCTCCAAAGCACTTTTACGAAGGAAAAAAACTGCTGTTAAAAAAAGTTTTTTAAGCTTCTTTTATTTCTGGGTGTTAATTGATGACTCCATTTCAGCTCTAACGCTTTTATGTTCGACATGTTTTTCAAAGACTTGCATAAAGAAGAAGAAGTCGAGTTTATCTAATTTGCATGTGACACAAATCTGGGGGAAAATTGCTAATATAGTAAATGACAGAACCATGATCAAAAACATATTGATGAGCAAAAGCAATGAGCCAAAACTGACAAGATAAAATTCAGCAGGAGTCCAAAGACTTAAGGACAAAAACATAGGAAGGATGGAAATATGATGTAGCAGTCATGTTTATGCAAACTATGTAGATGCTTCAGGCCACAGCAGAGGTTTAATCAGAGGAACCCAACGGAATATATAAGCCGGGGCCTCAACCCCTGAGATTCCAACTCAGGAGGCCCAGACATCTGTATGCTTCTTAAATGTCATAAGTAATTCAAAAGTAGACCTCAATCTGAGGACCACTAGTCTACAGCAAAATCAGAGTCAGTCACAAAGGTAACATGGCACTCTGAAACATCATCGTGGTCTTGAGCTGCATTAATAGAAATATAGATTCTAAAATAAAGGTGATCATACTTTCTTTTGTAAGTAGATCCAACTACTCATTCATTCATCAAATTTTGATGACGTGCCTATTAAGAGTCAGGCACTGAAAGGCTGGCCCAGTGGCATAGTGGTTAAGTTCGTGCACTCCGCTTCTGCAGCCTGGGGTTTTCAGGTTCAGATCCCAGGTGCAGACCTACACACCACTCATCAGGCCATGCTATGGCAGTGTCCCACATACGAAATAGAGGAAGATTGGCACAGATGTTAGCTCAGGGCCAATCTTCCTCACCAAAAAAAAAAGAGTCAGGCACTAAGTTTACCACAATTAACAGACAGGCATAGCCCTGTGCTCACGGAGCTGACAACTGCATGGGGGAATGTCGTACTTGTGTAACTGGTATCCAGGCCTCACCAACCTATGAGTGCAAATGAGGACAACTTTACAAATATTACTCCAGTCTGGATGTTCCTCATCTCCATATGTTTGCCTCACAAGAAGTCCAGCCCTATTCCTGGGATTCCTCTCCCTAGATATTTCCAACTGTCTCCAGGCGGGTTTATAATTGTCCACAATTCACTCCGGGTTTCTTCTCAGGTCTTGGCAAGAGAATGGGAACTTATACTTAGCCCAAGAAGTCAGACTCTATAACCAATGGCTTCAGGACTAATTGCAAAGGAAATTTCCACCACAGCCAGACTCTTATCCTTGCGGTGCTGTGACTTGTTTTTGAAGGAAACAGAGAACGCTCCCTCCCCTTGCATGGGGTGTCCCACAGCAAAGCTGCCTGAGCCGCTAATTGTTGCCATTCTTGTAATTCACATCCACATACCCAAGACCACCAGCTCCCACACCACCACCTCTGCCCTGTTAGCCTGGCTAGGTCAGGATGGGCTCCCTACCCAGTATTATCTACCCCTCCAAGCCTCTGGACTCAATGCTGAGCATTGCTTGCAGCTCACTTCTTCTTGTCCTTACAGTGAGTTCCTCTCAAGGGTCCCATTTTCCTTGTCTGAGCCAACCCAGTCTATTAGACATGTTTTTATACCCTTGGACCTCAGTGGGAGTCAGAGTCACACGCCCTCTTCCAGGGGACCTCTTTGGCGCCATATGTAAAGAAGCGGCTGCAAATAGTCAGCCTCACATTCCAGCATCAACTCCTCATCTCCGATCCCCTTCTCAGCCAAAGGCCTGTTGAACTCGGAACACTGAAATCAGTTCTGGGCGCCGAATTTTAAAGGGTCATGAACAAGCTCCTTTTTTTCAAAGGAGATTGAACAAGAAGGAATGACAGAAGGAAGGAATCAGTCATGTTAAGCCTGGTCCCTTCTGAATCTGCGATTCTCTGGATAGTGCAAGAAAGCGAGCTTTTGGTGGAGTAGGTTCCAGTAAAGGTGTATAGTCTGGTTAGGCTGAAGCATAGAATTTGGATCTGCAATAGCCGGAAACAAAGTTGAAAAAGATAGTTAGGCCTAAGAAAGCCTAAGACAATGTGTTTGGGGTTGAAAGACCATGAGGAGCTCACAGAGACTTCTGTGCAGAATAGAGATCTGCTCAGAGCTGGCTGGGGTCCCCTGTCAGTGGACTGATTGACAGGTGCATGGCAGAGACTAGAGCCAAAGCAAACTGTTAGGATGCTATCAAAACGGCCCGGGCATCAGACAGGGAGCACCGGAACTAGACACACAATGAGAAGAATAAAAACAAAGGATTTTATGAAAGAGATGTTACAGAAGCAGAATTCCAAGGACTCAGCAACTGAGTGGACTGGGTAAGGAGTCAGACTGGACCTGCTATTTCAAGTCCAGGTCTGTGGGAGCAAGGTGATGTCCTCATTAGAAATTTAAAAATGAGAAAGAGATTTAGGTTGGGGGAGGAAAGTGGTGAGGGACTGAGACAGGTAAATAAAGAATATTTATTCCACTTCAGACATGTGAGTTTGAGGTCCTAGTGGGCACCAGCTGGAAACGTCTAGAAGATGATCAGGAAGTTAGAAGTAATCTCCATTAGGCTGAAGCTGAGAAAAAAGATACTAAATTAAATAAGTGGGTGGTCTTTGTGACCCTGAAGAGACCAACTTTAGGAGAGAGAAGAGGATGGAAGGTGGATGCAAGGAGGTAGTCAGTTACACAAAGGGGAAAAAAAGAGACAAATAAATAACAATATAGCCCTTTTTCAAATTATAAAAATTAACACCAATTAATTGTAAAAAAGAATTTTAAGGACATATAAAAGAGAAAATTTAAAATTCCCATACTCCCCCCCGAGATAAACACTGTTAACATCTCAGAACAGCTCCCTCTAAACATTTGTCCCTGAATATATCACGGCAGTTTGTATTTTTAAATTGGAATCATGCCTTATATGCAGGTTTATTCCTGATTGTTTCACTTAAATTATATGTGGAGAATTTTCCTATGTATTAAATGATTTTTAAATGCTGTTTTTAATTTTTTGAGTAATAGTATAACTTTTGCTTAAACCAAAATATATATAAACAGCTAGGACGGTCAGGGTTATGCCACATCTCTTGCGCTTATAAATCAAGATCCGTCTTTCTTAATGTTGCGAAGATAAAAACGGGAAGTTTGTTCCAGGGTATGGCAGGTGGAGGGAAGAGTGATCTGAGGGGTTTTGTTTGTTTTTAACGTGGGAGAAACTTGAATTTGCTTGAAGAAAAATCCAAGAGAAATTGAGACAGAACACTGAAAGAGGAAGGCTCTGGAGAAGACGTGAGTTCATAGGCAGGTGGTGCTCCTGAGCCACTACCCAGCCCACAGACCGCCACCCCAGGAAGAGCCACGCCCCCCCCACCCCCCCACCCCCCCACCCCCCCGCCACAGTCTCGGTCATAAGACAGGAAGGTGGCCCCTGCCTCAGTCCAGCCCCGCTCCTCGCTCCTCTCGGGGCCTTGATTTCTTGCTCAGGAAGCCAAGTGGCACTTGGGGAGTGATCCTCTCCTTGCTGCCCTCAGGGCTAATTAAATCACGTCTTCCGAGCTCCTCACAGAAAGAAGCTACCTAGCTTCAGAACAAAATATTGTTCTAATTTTTATAGGAGCAAAATAATGGAGGCCCGCGTTGCTTCCTCTCTTTCTGTAGGACGATCAATCTAGGCTCCAAGGGCTCAAGTATACTTTCTTTTCCCTCGTTTTCCTTCCCTCCAGGAGCCTATGGGTCTATTCCTTCTTTGACTTCTTGGCATTCCTTTGGTCCCCTCCAGGTCCAATCCCATCCTAGTCCAAAGTATCAATTAGGATCTCCGAATGCCAAGGCCTGGGGTCAGCTCCCTTGCACTTGAGCCATCCTTGCAGTTTGGGTTGCAGCTCAGATCCCTCCGCAGAGGCCTTGTTTAAGCAAACCCACACCTGGGGTTTTGTTCCATCTCAGCAGAACCTCCATTGAAAACTCTTTCGATATCTTTGTTCTGGAAAGCACCCAAGTAGTGCATTACCAGAAGAAAAGGAATGGGCACACAAGACTCCAAGGAGTAAACATCCCTTTGCGTTTCTGATCGCCTGAGACTATCATACCAGGGAGTAAATGAAGCCGCGTCTATCAGACTAGTGCACTGGTAGGGCTGCCAGTTTCCCTGAGACAACGCTAGGGAAAAATGAATGGGAAGGAGGGCAGAGCTATTCGGTAGCCACGAGCGCCCTCTAGTGTTCAATCGGAGGCTTTAACTCCGCTCACAACTTGACAAGCTGAATAAAAACAATATGTTCTTTTGATAAATTATTCAGAGTTAATTAAAGATTTTTTTAAGGGAACCTTAGGACATTTAACTCACTATCCAACAGCAGTAGTTTCCATGTTTAAACACTGAGCAGAGTTGTCATTCTACATCTAGTAAGCTAACTCCACAAAGTATTTTGACGATAACATTCAGTACTGTCAAAATTGTAGAAAAACTGATAAACTCATCTTTTCATCAAAAATCGGAAAGCAACATGACAATATGTCTAAGCATCAGGAAGTATATTACCTTTTGATCTTGATTCCAGGAAATAATGGAACTGAATTTTTACAATTATATAGACAGGAATGTAGACCACAACTTTATTTGCAACAGCTTTTCACTATTATATTATTCACTCACTTAAAATAATGACTTTAACACCTTATAAGTGGTTTGATGTGAAATGAAAAGAGCGGATCATAAATTGCACGTACAGCACAATTACAAGTCGTAAAATGTGTATGTTGTATGGATGTGGACTGATACTAGACTGGAATATAAAATCTTGAAAACAGTTGTGTTAAAATAGGGAATGATTAATAATCTGTTCTTTTTTGTTCTGCTGTTTGTTTTTAATTTTTAAACTGCTTATTAACAGATATCCAGCTTCAAATAAAATTTTCAGGTCTACAAGTCTCTTCCCCAGTCAAGACTATGCTGTTAGCTAACTCTCAGCGTGTAGCTTGGGGCCAAATGATTATTTCAAGGCTTTTGTTTCTAAGGGCCATGAACCCTATTAATTGGAAATAAAACACAATAAAAAAGAATTACTAAAAACTACATGACCTATGAGGGGAATCACGTGTTATATGAATTATATCAACATCAAGGATGCTGAGGACAATGTTGATAGAAAGAAACTGGAATAAGAATGTTAAGAAAGGGGCCGGCTCAGTGGCCGAGTGGTTAAGTTCACGCGCTCCGCTGCGGCGGCCCAGGGTTCAGATCCTGGGCGCCGACATGGCACCGCTCATCAGGCCACGTTGAGGTGGCGTCCCACATCCCACAACTAGAAGAACCTGCAACTAAGATATACACCTATGTACGGGGCGGGTTGGGGAGATAAAGCAGAAAAAAAAAAAAAAAGATGGGCAACAGTTGTTAGCCCAGGTGCCAATCGTACATTCTCACCTCTTAACAGCAGTTTAATCACTGGTATATCTAAGTAGATCAGAGGTAAATATGAAGAGCTTAATGTTGATGAAATTGTTGATGTTCGTTCTTATTTTATTATAAAGGTCCTATGGTCCAGAATTTTTTATTGCAACTAGCCTTAGCGATTAATAACACTGGGGCCAAGCTGACTTGTGCTTAGTCCTGGCTCACGGCTCAGGAGAAGTTATTGTGATCTCAGCAATTTCCCAGGTGACCCTGAAGTGTTTTCAAAAGCGGGGAATCAGTATCCAAAACAAGGCGATTGTCTAAAATGCCCTTCTGGAAAGCACTGGTAACGGCCAGTTCAGGATTTGTGACAATGATGAAAACTCTAGCCAGGTTTTGGCCTCTCCCTGAAGGTTTGGTTTAAGCCACTGGAATGGTCATAGGACAGATCTGAAATCGCAAGTCATGCTCATGCCCATACAGTCTAAAACTAATGACACAACTATCCAAATATTTCTAGAGCCACAATACAGGAATAGAGAGCCAGCCCAGGGGATGTTTCAGAAATGGCCAAACCATTCAAAGGCAGAGCAAAGAAATGTAAAGTACATCCCTGAAGCAGTCTAGGCTATGGTTCAGGGACAAATAAACCAATATTGGTAAATAATATTAATGTTCTCATAGATGTTTTCCTGGCAGAAAATCATATGCAAATCAATTTAAGAGTAGAAATATAAGGGGAAAATGGAGACTATTCACAGTCAAAGCAAACAAAACACCTTCACAAAGATGAACATATTATAATAAGAAATAAACCCCTGGGGAAATATGAATAGTTCACCTTGTAAGAATATGCATTCTACTTGCCAACGAACACATCACAGTCATTGCAAATACAACATGCAACTGTCACTGCCGAGTGGGTTGAGTCTCTGAGCTGAAGTTCTCTGTAACTTCATAGTGTAAAATCCCATGTGGCTTATCCTTAGGGGAAAATAGAGCTCTCTTTTCTTTTGCTGGAATAAATTCCTCTATTCTACTTCAGAACCAGAGTTCAGAGTTCTAGGCTGTTTCTCCTACCTTCCAATTCCAGCCTCCTCTCTTTGATCTCTTTCCCTCTTCTGACATCCGAGCCTTTAAAAGCAGGGAATCACAGATGAGAGTGTTTCTGGGCAAACTGCAGTTTTATGCAAGGGCCTGGATCTTTTCAAAGTTGTTTTTATGGCCCTTAAATACAGCACCGAATGCTCACTGGGGTCCTAAAGCTTATTTTAAACGGCTTACCTAGAAGGTGGATGGCAATGGGGAGGAGAGGATGGAGAAGCAGGTGGCCCCAAGCTCAAATGTGAGTGTTAATCACAGAGGGAGTGTAGAAGGGAATTTTCTCTGTAGGAAGAGAAAAAGGCATCAAGGTAGCTGGCAGAAATAAACTGGGTTAAATTAGTAAATTTAGAAGAAACTGAACAGAACAGCTAGACCTTGTAGCAAGAGACAGGAGGTGAGGAAAAGGAAAAGATAGAAAGCAAAACTGTGGAATGCTTTGCATCTGTGAACTCAAAAGTCAGAAGAATATTCAACTAAGGCTGAGCCGCACATGCCCACTGCTAACTGACCTGGTGGCTCACCACACTTCTTTTGGCAGTGTCTTTATGGTAAGAAAAAACACATTCCAAAGAAGAACACAGTAATGTAAGTCTAAGCTACACGCTGACTAACTGACTCCCTCTTGTGGGGGGAGGGGAGGTCAAAAGAGGAGTTTGGCAGAATTTGTGCTTTGGACAAAAATGAACATGAAGACTGATCTGTGTACTAAGAGGAGAAGGCGGACTTCTGGGGGCTGTTGACTTGCTGCTCCTCCCACTGATCAATCAGGCAATGAATCATGGAAGTATGCATCCACATCCTCTCCCTGTTCTACACGTCAGCATCACAGCCTAGAAGGAACCATAGACTGGGAAATAGTGAAAGCTTATTCTTCCAGGGTCCTGTGTAACTGGCCTGGGTTAGAAGCCATCTACACAGCTGCTGTTGGATTGCATTCTATTTGTTAGAAGTTACCATGGAATGATCAACAAAGAAACAAACAAATTTTTTTTTCAAAATGCTAGCAGTGGCTTCAACAAACCAGGCAAGCAACCTAGATTTCATAGGTTGCACCAGAGGGACAGGAACCCAGACTCCTTCTTTCTTGTTCCTCCATCAGGTGGAACCTTGATCTCATGGTCAAATACTGTAGCATCTTCCTTCCAGGGAGCAAGACAAAGAAACTTTCTCAAATCTGTTGCACAACATTTCCACTTATATCCCTTTGGCTAGAATTTAGTCACAAGGCCGTATCTAGCTGTGAAGGAAGATGGGAAAACGCAGTGTTTATTCCAAACAGCTATATGCCGAGCTAAAAATTGGGAGTTCTATAGAAGAGAAGGAGTGAGGAACAAATATTGGGGGAAAATTAACAGTCAGTGCCTGCCTCTCCTTGACCTTACCATTATCCAGATGGAACAGGGAGGGGAGAACAGGCAATAAAAGGAGAGCAGCAGATGTGATAACTGCAGAAACATCAGTGCCCAGATGGATGGTTAGAGGTTTGGTCCAGTGACTATTTTAATTTTAATGGCTAATGTGGCCCAAAAGTTCACCTTTTAGAAGAAAGATGTCTCTCAGATGGCCACTGCCACAGCAGCAGGAGAGGGGTGAGGGGTGGGGTAAACAAAAAGAGGACAGCAGGCGGTGCTGGGAACCTGAGAAGACAAGTTTAGGCTTCCAGGAGATGGAGAAGGGAACGTAAGCAGATATCCAAAGCAAACATCATCTCCACATTTCTGCCACCAGGAAACTTCTCCGGGTGTCTTGGGTTGCTGATACCCAGTTCATTTTAAGCTCCACCTCAGGCATCCTTACTCCCAGAAGCTGCACCCAGTGGCCTCACATGTCAGGCCTCATCTTTGAGGCATGCCAACAAATGACATCAATCTGAGAACTGAAGAGCAAGCCCAGCTTGACTCAGGCTGCCATGGCAGGAGACTGAGGGAGAAGTCCTGTGGCCTCAAACAAATGTGCACCACGCAATGTCTTAGTTCTGTTTCCACCATTAATGTGCTGTAATCTCCGAAAAAGTCTCCTGCATTCTCTAGCCTGCATTTTCCTATTTATTTAAGTAGGAATAATATTCCTGCCCTCTGGCCGTGGCTTAGAGTCACGGAAAGAGTAAAATAGATGGTGGTAAAGAACTTGAAGCTCCTTGGAGATTAGATAGATTGATTGATTGATTTATAGATGGACTGATTTATAGATAGATGTATAGATATGACATATAGATATATTATCTATATATTATATTATTATTATATAATAATATTACATATGATATTGTTATTATAGATATATTTATATATAATATAAAATACTCATATATGTTCATGGTTTCAACTAATCTATAACATAAACTAGAGGTTTAATAGAAGATTTGGAGGTGGAAGGGAAAACCACTGCTACCCTCTCCTTGGGCCTTCACCAGCCAAGTGAGGCCTTTGTCACAAGGCTTCCTTAGCAGCTCAAGTTGCAATGCAGGCTTTCCTTAGCTTATGCCGAGCCACCCAGGAATTACCCTGAAATCTTTCTGAAAGAAGTCACAAGCCACTGAAATAAGTGGTCCTGAAAAGTGTATGGATCCAACAGTGCACTTCGTGGATGAGCACAGCCACGGAAGAATTGCAAGGCACTGATTTGTCTCTGGCTGAAAGGACTCTGACGTCTGCCAACTCTTTCCCGGCAAGGTCCGCTTCCCCAGCAGCAGCCACAGCCCAGCCAATTGGAGGTCCTAGAGCGCCCCACGTGGCTTGTCGCACCCATTGTCGGGGTGTGAGATTGTGCGGAGCAATGCAACCCCCGAAGCCAGCCCGCGCCCCAGAGCCAGCTCTCTTCTCTATCACGGGACTTCTTGGGGACCCCATTCCGCTGGTTCCTTCCTTGCCGCTGCCACCAAAGTGCTCCTGCGCGCCCCCATCCCCACCCCCACCTCCACGCTCTGGCCGCCCTACCCCTACCATCATTGCCCCCGAGTTCTCTCTTAGCTTGTCCTGCTGGACTCGTCTCCTTCATCAAGAAGTTAACACAACCTCTAGTTCTCTGCCGTGTGCAGAGGGGAGAGGGGACCACATAACGCTACAATCTTTCAGCAACGCTCTGCATCCAGCAGCCGCTCAGCGAATTTCCCCAGGGCTGAGGGGCCTCGGTGTCACGGCATTTTCCTGCCTCCCTCGCCTCGGCGCCTCCGGGGAGTCTCCAGCTCACCTTTAACCAGCTCCCTCGTGGTGAGACCAAGTCCAGCACACACTGGTCACCTCGCCAGCCACTTGTTGGAGGAGGTCATGGAGAGGACCAGTTGATCCGAGAGTTGGATGGGATAATCAGAGGCTCCTCACCCCACTCCCTCCACCTCCATCTTTGGAATGTACGTTCTGCCCACCGTTCCCACAGCTGGAGCCGCGTTCAAGGACGCAGCCTTGAGAGAGCAACGTGTTGTTGAGACCACAGGAGGTATGTGACTGAACTCTGTTAAGGCCTCTATAGAAACTCAAGATTCTGGCGGGAGGTGCAGAGATTCACTTGTCTGGGGGCCACCTTATGTAAGTGCCCTCGCTTATTAAACCGACCTCTCTTCTGTCTCTCTTTGTCTTCTGTGCAGGGGGATAGTTTCAGATTTCACCAGGGACGTTCCCGAGGTTTCGAACCAACAGGACTGCAAGGCCCCGTTGCCACCATTTCCACTCCTGCCCTCCTTCACACTCACATTCTCCTAGAACTGGGCCCTGATTCACCCTTTAACTGGTGCCACGGCACCTAGGACCCACACTTCCATGCAGAGGAAGAATCCCATACACAAGATGCTTTCCAGGAAAGGAGGGGAAACGTGCAAACGAGTCCAGAAGAGTCAAGCCGGAGCTCTCCCTCCGCTCACCACATCCCTCCTGGGACCAGCAGCTACTCCTCAAAATCCCTGAGCTGTGTCAAACCTTTGGGTTTCAAATTCCAAAGTTTTATTTAAACCTCATAGGTGAATAGCACAAATACATGCTAAACACCAAATAAAAAGAAGTGGGTGGTGTGTCACCTTCCAAAAGAACACATAGTTAGGGTGGCCCAAAAATAGGGAAAGAATAAGTAACATAATGGCTTATAACGGGGTGGAATATCATGGCGTCAGTTGTAAATCAGTGTTTCTTTGGCATGCATCAGAGAACCTGAAAAACATATTAAAACTTTTATTTTGTAGGTCTGGGGTAGGCTTGTGATCTTTTAAGAAAAACCACAGGTGATTTTGATGCTAGGAGGGCCAAGAATATATCACAGAGTACTGAGGGTTTTCATTGCAACAGCCAAACGACAACGAACGCTATTTAAAACTTTTTTATAGTAGCCAGTTCCATTACGACACCGGTCACCACTCTTAGCAAAACCAATTACTCTATTTCAAAAAGAAGCATTAAAGACTGAGAAGTGCCGCTCTGTCTGGAAAGTCTCAAGCACACTCCTTGACTTTAAAACAAATCAAAAGAAACAAACAAACAAATAACCCATTGTCTGCCTCTGTGAACATCAGACCAAAAATACAGTCACCTTTTGAGGAATTGCTAAATTTTGCTGCTGTGGGTTGAACTGGGTATTCGGGGCAGCTGCTTCAGCTGGTACTGTAAAAACTTGAATATGTTCAACTTATTCAGGCCCCAGAACCTGAAAGCCTCAGTAACATCCTCCCCACACCACACCCCAGCCCCCGCCTCCACGTCTTCCCTATGATTTCAATCCTTTACCAGCAGGATCTAGCTCAGCATCACTAGGGAGAAAAACATTCATATAAAAGAAAACCATCATTTATTTTCTGTCTGTAATTTCAGCTCAAAACAGGTTCTCAATAAATGTTTTTTCCTATAATAATGAAAAAAGAATTACTCTAAGTTGCCCAAATTATTCTACTGTAACTAAAAGACTTCTGAAAAGGGAAGGAAAAAAGAGGTGTCTTAGGGGGGTTTATATGTATTTTTCAGTCCACACAAGAGGTAGAGGATTCTCCTGGTTTCTTGTGATCTTGATCAATCTGCTCAGCCTCCAGGGCTGCCAACCTTAGGGCCAGAAATGCTTATTCCCCAGGCCAAACCCGCTGCCCCACACCCACCGCAGCCTCATGTCCTCAGTCACAGACAGCTACGCAGAGCTCTTGCCAATCCCATCTGCTAGGAAGGAGCCGTGCAAATCAAAGATGAAAGAGATTGTGGCCATCATTTCACCCTTTACAAACCTCTTCAGTTTACAGGTAAGGAAACAGATGCCCTGGGGCCAGCCCAGTGGTGTAGTGGTTAAGTTCCCATGCTACACTTTGGCAGCTCCTGGCTCTCAGGGTCAAATCTCAGGTGCGGACCTATGCACTGCTCATTAAGCCACGCTGTGGCAGCATCCCACATGCAAAATGGAGAAAGATTGGCACAGATGTTAGCTCAGCGACAATCTTCGTCACCAAAAAAAAGAGAAAGAAACAGATGCCCAGAGATTCAAGGTCACAGAGCTAATGCCACCTCTCCTGGAAGTCAGATAGAGTCCTTATGCCCCGTGTGGCCAAAATTCACTCACTCGAATTTTCACTCTTTAGGAAAGAAGGTTACAGAAATGAGAGTGGATTTCTCTTGCCCCCTAGCCTGTGTGTTTTGAAATCATCCATGAATCCACTCTGCAGCCTTGTTGTGACAATATTTTTAGCCCTGCTGGGGGCCCAGTAAAACTTGTTCACTAGTGGGAATGGGGCTAAATGACTTCCAGTGAGTGTGAACGACTTCCCCGGGAGACAGAGGGCGCTCGTGGGGTCACTGTCTCCCTCCACGGAGCCCAGAGCCAAAGGGCAAAGGGAAGGCAACCGCCCAAGCGAGGGAGCACATTAGGCTTTGGTGTAAAGTTTCCTTCACACAGGTTGTAAGGAAGGAGGGGTTCACAAAAGCGGGGGCAGGGGGTAAATGCTCCAGCTACACCTCAGAGGTCTAGCAGGGCTGAGTTCGCCTGAGCAGAAGAGCAGCCCAGCATCCCTGGAGCAGCTCTGCGCAGTGGGCGCCGGCAGGGGCCGGACCGGGAGGCTGGGCCGCCCGGGTCTCCAGTGCCCGGGTGTGGGCAGGCGAGGAAGAGGAGGTGCTTTCCGGCTGACTCACCTCCTCTCCTGCAGCTGTTCTCCCCCTCCCACTCTGCCCTGCTCCACTCCCACCCTTTTCCTGGTCTGGGTTCAAACCTTAGCAACCAGCTCCAACAGCTAACAACACTTGCCCACTCAAAACGCTGGCACGCCGTCAAGGAACCGGCACAGCATCTACTGTTTTGACACAGCACCTTCCGTTGAAGCCAGGATGTTGGAGAGAAGGAAAGAGAACACGGCTCAGTGGACTGGCTCCCGGCAACATGGCCGCCTCGGAAGCTGTATTTGCATTTGCTGCCTCAGGCCCCCAGCCCCTGCCCCAGGCGGCCGAGCGCACAGAAACAGGTGGCAAGCGCGCGCTGTGGCAGATGCACCGGGTGCTCACAGCAGATGCGACGTCACTTTCCTTGCAGGCTTCCTGGCACCTTCAGGCCCTTCCTGAGCCAGCGCCTCACAGGAGCTTGCTTCCTGGAGTGGGATCCAGCCCTTTCAGCATAATGGTCCAGGATCTGTCATTCACCCCACGAGAACTAGGGGCCTGCATTTTCTAGATCACAGATGCCTACAGCTCCTGCCAGGTCACAGGGGCACAAAGTACAGGGAGAGGCCCAGATCATGGAGGCCTGGAGGAGGAAGATCATCACCCGGAGTAATGGCAACAGCCAGAAGGAAGTCTCTGGGCCCTCTGAAAAACAGGTCTCCAGATGCAACCGCTTACTTGTCCCACCCTGGACAGGCCAAATGATGCCCCATTTTCACACAGCTCTCTCCATATCCACGGTGGTCTTTGTGGTTGGGAAAAAAAAGATTTTGTGTTGAAATGGCTACTGAACGGTAGATTTCAAATCACTGGAAATTTCTGTATATGATGTCAAGTGCCTACATTCTAATAGGAAAAATAAGGTGAGCAACTATAGGTAATATATGTGAAGCTGGTTCATGCAGCTCCGTGACACTGGGGATATAACAAATGCCTCGCTTCGGGTTTTTTCTAGTCAGATTAAATCTAATGAGACCCGACTTTCCTGAGGTGTCTGGAAGAGTCTCCTGTCTCATTTCAGAGGGTTCTTTCCCCTTCCTATTAGCATAAGAACTCATGGCGTTTATATGATCCAAAAAAAAAGGAGGAGATCCTAATCATCACCCCGAGATGACGTACATGCTTTGCTCCCAGTTCAGGAGGTACGCCGCACGTCTTCAACAGCAGGCACTTTCATTCCCTCCCGTGTGCCAAGTTCACCCATGAGGAGAGTCCCTTAATAAGCAGGACTCAGGCAGCCCAGTAGCCAGGGCCTGTGGATGTCTTTCCACCTCTGAGATAGTGACTTCAAGTGAGCTCGGCTCGTCACTGTTTATGAACCTCGCAATCCTCTTCCTAGTCCTGGGGGACACAGCCATAGCCTCCTCAACCTTCCAATCCTCAGTTCAAATAGCATCTCTGGGCACTCTATGCCCCACAACCCTGTCAGATCTTCCTTATAGTACTGATCACTATCCAAAACCATTGGATCTACTGACGATGTGTTGGTTTTCTGTGTTATTCAGAAGAACATATATTCCGCAAGAGTAGAATCCTTGCCCATCTTATTTGCTGATATATATCCAATGCCTAGAAAAGTGTCCAGAACACATCTATGGAATGAATAACAATATGCCAGGTCCCCGACCTCCTCCTTTTCTTATACTGTCCACCGTTCTTCTGCCACCAACCCCACCCAGAATGGGCCTAAATCTCAAAAATCAGCATAACTCAGGGATGGAAAATGGCAAAGTCTTTCATTCTTTCAAGCTAAGCCCACAACAGAACAAAACTCAAGTTAATTTTTAAATCACTTATTACATATATTCGTACAGATATGTCTTATAGTGTGAGGATTATTTTAAAGGAAGAAAGTTGATTAGAGACTAAGCTGGACCACATCACAAAACTGATCTGAATTCAGTGATTTTCAGAATGATGACTCAGACTTGGCTTAAGGTTGCTTTTGCTTCTGTTTGTTACACAACTAGGCAACAAGCAGT
Organism: Equus caballus; assembly: GCF_041296265.1. Classification (NCBI taxonomy): domain Eukaryota; kingdom Metazoa; phylum Chordata; class Mammalia; order Perissodactyla; family Equidae; genus Equus; species Equus caballus. Next base: position 32,004,644 of record NC_091710.1, on the reverse strand, counting down.
GAAAAGAATACACACAAGAATAAAGATACAGATGAGTAGAATATTCCTGTTGCCTTCTTAATTCCTCACAGGGAAGCCCCCAGAATTTAGTGATTTCATCAGGTCAAGTAGAGTAAGGAGAGGCCAGCCCAGTGGCGTAGGAATTAAGTGTGCACATTCTGCTTCGGTGGCACGGGGTTCACCAGTTTGTCTCCCGGGTGCGGACATGGCACCGTTTGGCACGTCATGCTGTGGTAGGCATCCCACATATAAAGTAGAGGAAGATGGGCATGGATGTTAGCTCAGGGCCAGTCTTCCTCAGCAAAAAAAGAAGAGGATTGGCAGCAGATGTTAGCTCAGGGCTAATCTGCCTCAAAAAACAGAAACGAGGGGCTGGCCCCATGGCCGAGCGGTTAAGTTCTTGCACTCTGCTGCAGGCGGCCCAGTGTTTCATCAGTTCAAATCCTGGGCGTGGACATGGTCCTGCTCATCAAGCCACACTGAGGCAGCATCCCACATGCCACAACTGGAAAGACCCACAGCTAAGAATGTACAACTATGTACTAGGGGGCTTTGGGGAGAAAAAGGAAAAAAATAAAATCTTAAAAAAACAAAAAACAAAAACAAGTAGAGTAAGGAGTCCACGGAGACAGAAGAGCCCAGAATCTCCGTTCATTGACTTGCATAGGAACCTCCTTAACCCCACAGGGAGATTATTGCACAAGCTACATACATCTGCACTCCATTCTAACAGCACCAATGGGCCAGCTGCCGGTGTGGGGAACTAGGCCTGGCCATGACCCACCATCAGGATTACAGTAGAGAGTAGCTTGGTATCATCAAAAAAAAATGTTATTAGGGGCTGGCCCCATGGCCGAGTGTTTAAGTTCGCGTGCTCCACTGCAGGCGGCCCAGTGTTTTGTCAGTTCAAATCCTGGGCGCGGACATGGCACTGCTCATCAAACCACGCTGAGGTGGCACCCCACATGCCACAACTAGAAGGACCCACAACAAAGAATATACAACTATGTATCAGGGGGCTTTGGGGAGAAAAAGGAAAAAATAAAAATAAAAAATAAATAAAAAGATTGACAAAGCTTTAAAAAAAATGTTATTAGATTGTTTCAATCCTGATCTATTGTTTAAACAAGGAGAGTAATGCCCTGTGGAAGACAGAAAGAAGATGCTTTCAAACGTATGAAGTGGTTTTGTTTAAAGACTTGGAGAAGAGTCGAAGTTGACTGTGCAGAGGGGAGTAACACAAAAGCACGCCTGGCTCAAAAGGAGGCTGTGGGCAGGGGTTTACTTCGAGAGACTAGAGCCATCTGGTGGAGAATATTGAAAGCAACCAAGAGTAATAATAAAGTCAGTGAAAATCTGCTAGTGAAATGAAATCTCAGAAGTGGTGACTGGAAGAGACCCTTTATTTTCACATATGATGAAATTGAGACCCAGCAAATTTCAGTGACTTGCCTAAGCTGAAAGAATTAGATATGCATAATTAAATTGGCCACCTTCAGATATGATTTAAGTCCAATATGAACCAAAAAGTGGAGAAACTGGTTTTAACGAGCCTCAATTATCAGGGGCTTTGTACTCCACCCTAAAAGTTTTCAATCTTGCCTCTCTCTTAACCCAGGAATCTATAAAGGATCAATCGTGATCTCTTAGTCAATCTTGATTCTCCACCGGGTTGATCTCTAAGATCACATGGCCAAATTCCCAGCTATTTGTCACAACTTCCCTGCCCAGCCTGAAGGACTCCCAAGAGGGAGAGAAACAGAGGCGGCAGCACGGCTCCTAGAGTTAGGATTGCGTTCTCAACACTACACCTTATCATTAGCGGCAATAATAAAATTCCAGATAAACTTCTCTTCAGTCAAGGAGTAGATGAGACTGTCCTACCTCACCTGCAGAAGAATTATGAATATTTACCTTGTTCTGATTTAGTTTAAGAAGAGGTGTCTTTGGACCTGAAACTTGTAGAATGGATCTGCTGTAGACATGCTTTTGTACACATGTGGGCATAGGTTTGTTCCTAACACAAGTAGGGCATACAGGCTATTATGCAGAGAAATAAACACCACTACTTGTATCTGTATAGATACTCTCTGAAACCCAGTCTTAAAGGTAAACACAACCAAAAGAAAAAGACGAAAGGAAACCAAAACACTCAGGATTCCCACCTACAACCCATGAAATCCACTCAGGCTAGTCTAAGCAGAAAAGGAACTTGCTCAAGGTTGTTAAACAGCGAACAGAGTTACTGGGAGGGATAGAAGGCCAGACACTGAAGCTACATAGGAGGAATAACACTCAACTACGCTCCGGAAGCTGGTGAACTTCCGTTGCCACACTGCTTAGTCCCTATGCCTCTTGAGACTGAACATTAAAAAGCTCCACATTGCTTTCCCCAAGGAACCAGCCATCTGTCACCATGCTAGCCAAAAGACCAATTCCACCATGGAGCAGAATTACTATGCACTCACCAAAATCCATGACAAGACTATATTTCCCAGCCTCCTTAAGTGCTGGGTGTGTCATGTGACGGAGTTCTGGCCAATAGAATGCAGGTAGGAGAGAAGTACATCACTTCCAGGGAGAATCTGTAGAAACCTCCTACAAGTGGTCCTCTCTTGCCTCTTCCTCTGCTTGAGTCCCTGAGAGACCACGTGAAAGGTTGCTGTACCAGGAATTCCCACCTCGGACTTGGATGTGAGTGAGAAATAAATGTATATTATGTTTCAGTGCTGAGAATGTGGGATTTATCTGCTACAGCAGCTACTGTTACCCTAAGGAAACCACTCATGTTGCTCACTTCTAAATTAAGTCTTATATGGACCCATCCAATTGGAAGGATCAAGGTTATATGCTGCACCCTAGCTTCAAGAGAGCTTGGGAATGCAAGTTTTCTGACGTCGTTCTTGTGAAAGCAGGATTCTGAATGTGAACAGTTACCAAGATGTGGAGAGAATACTTAGAGCATTGATAAATGAAATATGATCCCTACAGAAATGAACAAACAGTTCACAGAAAATGAAGCCCAAATGGCCAGTAAACCTATGAAAGGATTGTCAGTTTCACTAGTATTCATGGAAATGCAAATTTATACCCCCAAAAAATAGACCATTTTATAACCGTTGGATTGCACATCTTTAATTACTTATAAATTAATGATGTGGAGAAATGGGCCCTCTCATATCACCTTGGTCAAAGTGTAAAGTATTGCCAACCATCATGGAGAGCAATATTGGACACTATATAAGTTGAAGATGTGTTACATGACAACACATTCAGCAAGTCTGCTTCCAGACCTGTATCTTAGCAATGGAGTGTTTCACACCAACAGATAAATGCTTCAGCTCAGAAGTGACACATATCGTTTTTACTCACAGCCCATTGGCCAGAACTAGTCACATGGCCCTGCCTTACTGCAAGAGGAAAGGAAGAGTATTCCTCCCACATGTCCAGAAGGGGGAAGAAAACTGGAGATCACTTCGTACTAGAAGTCTCTACCATTGACATTTCAAAGAACACCAATGTTGAAGCCTTTCTTGCAGGAATCAGCAAAGAAAGTCTGACTGTGAGACATTCTCACAATGCAGAGACTTGTTGTCATTGAAGGACTGCAAGAACTTTTTTTTTTGAGGAAGACTAGCCCTGAGCTAACATCTTCCGCCAGTCCTCCTCTTTTTGCTGAGGAAGACTGGCCCTGAGCTAACATCTATGCCCACCTTCCTCTACTTTATATGTAGGACGCCTACCACAGCATGGTATGCCAAGCGGTCCGCACCTGGCATCTAAACCGGCGAACCCTGGACCACCAAAGGAGAATGTGCAAATTTAACCACTGCACCACCAGGCCAGCCCCACAAGAACTTTTTATTGAAACAGAACCCATAGTTGATGAAAAGGAAATTTTTGTAGAACTAAATTTAAGAAAGGTGAAAAGTAAATTCCACTGATGAGATCAGAGTGATTCATCCTTTACCCAACTTATAGACTCAGTCTATGATGACATCTTTCCATCTGCCATATCTGAGGGTCCCAAGATTTACATGTAAAACCACTTCTCAAGAACTCTTGATCAACAATAACAGCATCTTGTTTGTTTACTATGGTCCATCCCGAGAAGGCTTCTTGATATCTACATTTTGGAAAGCAGCCAACAGGTAGCAGTGATGAGGGCTATGATGGGTATAGATACAATCATCCAGATAGTCCAAGTTCAGACAGGTCTGCATCATTGCATCCACACAATCTCCTAGACAATTCCAGTAAACAAACAAACAAAAAATCTGCTTCCACCTCTATTACAGTTCAAAGGAAGGTGATGTTTTCATACCAGTACCTTGCTTAACACCTGGCACAAAGACACTTGATGAATGTGTGTTAAATGAATCAATCAATCCATTAATCAATCTGGATAATCATATGCATATCATTCATATATGGTTTGCAAACTAAATTCCATAAACACGCAGCCAGTAAAATCACTACCAGAGCTAAATAGTTGTATATGTACAAGAAATTTTTGTCCAAATGCCAAGGGGAGATGGAGGAGGAAGATGGGAAATATCCCAGCTGGCATGGCTGTATACATCCCACTGCCAAAGAAAGCACAGAGGCAGAAATGGATCTTTATGCCAACTCAGTGAATTCAGACGCTAGGAGATTTCATCCCAACTCTCCTCCTGAATGACTGAGGTGAATCATTTATTCTCTCTGTGTTTCTGTTTTGCCATCTTTAACAAGCAGGGTGAGACAGAGAGGACTGAAGTTCTGATCAGCTCCTCAGGCATGCAGAAAGGAAGAGCTTATCTTGCTGAATAATGCTAGATCCCAGCTTTAAAGGCTCAGATTTTCCTCCCTGATTTGGGAGTTGAGGTAATGATCCATGCAGAAGAGAAATCACAAACTTACCCATGTAAAACACACATACACTCCAAGGTCTAAGAAGTTTAAGTCAAAATCCATCTTGATCTTTGGAGGAAGCAGTCTGAAAAAAATTTTCAAGATTGTAGAAGGATCATAGCCAAGCAGAATTTTGTTGTTAGTTCCACTGAGTCAATTCCAACTCTTAGAGACCCTGTATACAGCAGAGTGGAAGCCTGCCCGGACTTTTTGCGTCATCCTCTCACCTTCCAGCACCCTGTCAGACAATGCTTCACTGCTGTTCATAGGGTTTTCATGGCCAATCTTTTGGAATTAGGTGGCCATGTCCTTCTTCCTAGTCTGTCTTAATCTGGAAGACTCCACTGAAACCTGTCCACAAGGGGTGACCCTGCTGGTATTTGAAATCCCAGTGGCATAGCTTTCAGCATCATGGCAACATGCAGTTGCCACAGTGTGACAACTGACAGATGGGTGGTGTGGTTCCCTGATGGGGAAACAAACCCCGGGCCCCAGTGGTAAGAGCGCTGAATCTTAACCACTAAACCACCAGGGCTGGCTCCAAGCAGACTCCTATCTATTAATGGATATCTGCCCCAGGAGGATGCAGGCAGGACAATAGATGTGGTTACTATGATAAAACAGCAAAGGGAGGATCCCGGAAACATCCTCGCTCAACTCAGATGGCACCGACACAAAATTTGAAGCAATCCCAGTTTCTTTTCAGATGCCTTCTTCTCACTTGTTCTCTTTCTTAATCTAGTTTGCTACTTTGGGTTCCCCTTCTTCTCCTGGCTTCCTCCTAGATTTTATGTCTATTAGAGTTTTCCTTAGTCAAAGAAAAGTCAGCCAAAACCACCCATATTATTATAGTTACCACCTACTGAGTACTTAGTATGTGTCCAACACAGTGCTAGCACTTTGAGTACATCTTTCTTTACATCCCACTCTAAGAGAAGCATTGTTATTCCCTTTGAATAAATGAAGGAACTGAGGTTCAAAGAGCTGAATTAAGTATTAGAGCTCACAGAGCTGGGATGATGCAAAGCCTTATTCCAGCCTTCTCTTTTCAGCATGTCAGTGGCTCTTCCTTCTCATTCATGAGTTGGGAAATTGACTGTTATCCTCAGGTAGCTTTGCACTTTAAAAGAGCATCGCCCCATGTTGGGGGTTTTGTTTTCTCAACTGAGCCCTCGTCTTTTAGTGACATCTACTGAAATATTTCCAGATGAAATAATATGATGCCCAAATAACCTCGAGGGTGGTAAGAGATGAAGCAACATTAGCCAGAGTAGAAAACTATTGACATTGGGGGATTATATTATTTTTAAATATATTGTTTTATAATATATTGGAATTTTTCCAAAATAAAATGCTAAAAGAACAACAGAAGAAAGAAACTGAGTCGAAACTATCAGCACATGAAATTTAAAACAAAATCAGAAAACATCATATTCTGAAAATTAAGCTAACAAACATTAACATAAAATGGGTGATATTAGTTCTCAATGAAATATCCCAATCTTTTGATTGCAAATATATTTCTCCCCTGGTCTATGCAAAGGCATCATATAGACATAACTGAAGTATTTATCACATGTTAATGATGTGCATCTATCATTGGTTGAGTTGTAGTCTGCAAAACATGTAGAAAAGGAGTGAAACATTAAAAATGTGTCCATCTTATTTTCAAGGAATAAAGGTTCCTTCCTAGACGGAGGATCTGTATGATAAAGGAATGGCCAAGCTCTCACAATCCAGTGACAGAAGCCCCCAAATCATCCAAATCCTCGCTCTGGCTTTGCAGATCAAGTAAACATCTGGTACCAGTTTAGTGTCATGAAAGAGGCAATATACCGTAGGATTCAATTACTGAGTGACGTCAGTGAAAATGGTGGCGTAGGGGAATTAAAAGTCCATCTCTCCAAAGAAGCAGTGAATAAAGCGGCAAAATTTGTTAGAAACAAGTTTTTTAGAATGCTGGAATCTAATCAGCTTATAGTAACCAGGGGTCATTTAATCAAGAAAGAACAGCTGAAACTCAGGAAGAGAGCTTTGTGGCATTTTTAACTCACCCTGGCCCCATCCTTCACTCTCCAGCGTGGCAGTGGCCTTGAAGGCAGCAGCCCACATTCCCAGGACAGGCACCTAGTACTGGGGGGAGCAGAGCAGACCTTGTTCTTAAAGACTGTAGTTGTTTGTCTTGACCTGTCTAGTGGTTCCCTGAAGAACTAGCCCACAGGGCTTGCCTTTATTTCAGAACCTTCCCAGGACTAAAGCAGCGACCTGGAGGGGAGACAGTCCAGCAGGCTGGGGCAGGGGTCATTTGTTTAAAAACATTTAAAGGATAAATGTATTCGCTGATGCCACCTGAGGCAAGAGATAAAAGTTGAAATAAATACACAAACAATAGCTTGGGAGGAAAGGCTGAGGTGTGAACTGCTTTGGAGAATAAGGGCTTTGAACAGCTTCCACATAGTCCCAGGAATCTAGCGGTCCATGCACATGCCCGAGCCTGGACACGTGCTCAGAAAAGACCCGAGAAAGCTCTAAGCTCTCACCAAAGACCCGAGAAAGCTCTAAGGTCTCACCTCTGGCTGACGTTCAGGCTCCACACGGGCAGGAAGTGAGGGCTAAAGCAGAGCTGTGAACTACCTGGCTGAGCACTGAAGGACGCCCCAACACACAGATCCCATCTCCGAAGAAGGGGGGACTTTTGCTCTGGTTCCAGGCGTTTAAAGCCATCTCTGTAGAATCACTATTTGACCACTGAAATAATAGAACAACGCGTGAGGAAGAATACAGGCTTATAAAATTAGTTCATAAAAGTCACTCAGCAAACAACAACTACAACAAGCAGCAGCAAAATACCCTGGGTAGTAGGAGAATCTGATTTGCAGAGTTGCCACATTCTAATATTCCAAATGTTCAGTTTTCAATAAAAAATTACAAGACATGAAAAGAAATAGGAAATAAAGCCAATAAACAGGAAATAAGGAAATTAACAGAAACTGTCCCTCAGGAAGCCCAGGCATCGGACTTACTAGACAAAAACTTTATATTAACTATGTTAAATATGCTCAAACAGGCACAGGAAACAATGTAAAGAGAACTAAAGGAAACTGAGAGACTATCTCACTAGACAGAGAATATCAATGAACATCTAGAAATTATAAAAAGAAACCAAATAGAAATTCTGGAGTTAAAAAATAAAATACAATAATGAAATGAAAAATCACCATCATTAGTCATTAGGGAAATGCAACTGAGAACCACAATGAGATACCACTTCACACCTACTGGGATGGCTATAATAAAAAAAAAAAAGGAGAGAGAAATGACAAGTTTTGGCAAGAATGTGAAGACACTGGAACCTTCATACACTGCTAGTGGAAATGTAAAATGGGGTAGCTGCTGTGTACAACATAGTTTTTCAAAAAGCTACACATAGAATTACCATACAACCCAGCAATTCCACTCGTAGGTATATAGCTTTGAGAACTGAAAATGTATGCTGAAGTAAAAAACTGTACAGAAGTGTTCATAATACCATTATTCATAACAGCCAAGAGGTAGAAACAACTCAAAAATCATTAACGAATGAAGAGATAGACAAAATGTGGTGTATCCATACAATGGAATATTATTCAGCCATTAAAAGGTGTGAAGTACTGATACGTGCTACAATTTGGTGAACCCTGAAAACTAATGAAAGAAGTAAGACACGAAGGCCTCGTATTGTATGATTCCATTTATATGAAATGTCCAGAATAGGAAAATCCACAAACAGAAAGCCAATTAGTGGTTGCTGGAGGCTGAGAGAAAGAGAAAAGGGGGAATGACTCTGTAATGGGTATGGAGTTTCTTTTTGGAGTGATGAAAATATTCAGAATTACATAGTGGTGATGGTTGCACAACCTTGTGAATGTACTAAAAGCCACTAAACGGTACACTTTGAAATGGTTAAAATGGTGAATTTATATTATGTGAATTTTACCTGAATTTTTAAAATGTGTGTGTGTGTGTGCAGTATTTCCCCCTTATCTGTAGGGGATACATTCCAAGCCCCCCAGTGGATGCCTCGAACCACGGATAGTACCAAACCCTATATCTACTATGTTTTTTCCTATACATACATAGCTAAGGTAAAGTGTATTTTATAAATTAGGCAGTATAAGAGATTAACAGCAGTAACTAAAGGCAAGATAGAACAATTATAACAATACACTGTATTAAAAGTTACCGTAGATCTTAGCAACCTCAGCATATGATTTTTTTCTTTCCTTGTTAAGTCAAGAACTTTCCCCTTATCACTTAAAGATAGCACTTTACGGCTTCTCTTTGGCATATCCAAATTGCCACCATCACTCCTCTTGAACTCTGTAGCCGTTATTAAGTAAAATAAGGGTGACTTCAACATATGCACTGCGATACCACAACAGTCGATCTGATAACCCAGATGGCTGCAAAGTGACTCACGGGTGGGTAGCTTACACAGTGTGGATAAACCGGACAAAGATATGATTCACTTCCAGGAGTGGGATGGCCCGAGATTTCATCATGCTGCTCAGACCAGCATACAATTTAAAACTTGTGAATTCTTTATTTCTGGAATTTTCCATTTAATATTTTCAACCTTGGTTGACCACAGGTAACTGAAACTGCAGAAAGTGAAACCATGGATAAGGGGAGACTACCGTATACCATAGGATTAAGTTACACAAACTATGGTCAGTCCATAGACTGGATTTGACATCCAGCTCCACCAGCTAGGTGAATGAGAGAAAAAATTTAACCTCTGACTATGGGGATAATAAGGTCTGCCTCGTAGAGTTGTTGTAAGGATTAAATGAACCAATGAAAGTAAAAAATATATCGTGTGCCCACGAACATAGTAAGCTCTCAATGAATAAGGTGAACCATAAATAAATGCAGAGATAATAGACACCTATGTAGTTAGAGAGAGACAGTGAGAGAGAAGAAAGATAAATAGACTCCTACTGGGAAGAATGTGCTAATCAGCCCACAGGAACTTTCCCATCTTGAAACTAAACTAGTAGGAATTTTGTAATTTATCAATCATTCTTCTTTAGATTTGCCTAGCATGACTCAGTCCCCTAAAGGCAAAACACCTGATAAAATGACATAATAAAGTCATTGAATTAAAATGTTGAGAGCCTGTTCACACACACACACACACCCCTGAGAGCCTGGCTGACATCTACTAGTTCATCTCTAAAGCAGCATCAGCAGTGACTGGGGAAAGCTATTTGTTGCAAGGGAAGACAAATCTTGTGAATTTCCACTTCGTGCAATGCGTTCACCAAAATTACAGTTCCACATAACTTTCAGTCTCTTTGCCCATACAAATCTTTCCAAGGCCAACTCACATCTCACTTCAAGCAGCCTCTCCAATCACTCAATCTGAAGATTCCTCCTCTTGCAATGAGCTTCTAAGAAAAAAGAAAGAAAGGAAGGAGGGAAGGAAGGAAAGAAAGAAAGAGAGAAGAGGCAGTAACTCAAAAATCTCAATGGTCTACCACAACCTCTTTCCTTTCACATCACTTTCTCAAATTCCTCCCATCTCAGTACAAGTGTTCTTTGACCTCATCAACATCCCCAGCACATTGACGCGTCTACGTTCATTTTATCCAGCACGTCCTTCCTCATGCAGCTTCGATTCTGGGGTCTAACACTGAATTTGCTCTCTTGCAAATACCTTCAATTCCTTGACCTCCTCCTTTCAAATCAAAACCCTAACTATGCACAGATCCAATATCACCTGCCCCCCGGGCCTCAACCTGAAACATTAGTTGTTGCTGGAGAAAAACACCCTATTAGACAGAACTACCATCAAATTTATAGTGACAAACCTTAAATTTACACTCGACCATACCCTAAATCTTTCTAATTTTCTCTGCTAAGCCCTTCTCCCATTTTCCATTATTTCATATCTCTCTTCTACACTAACGCTCTGACTTCCTCCTTTCCTTTTCCCCTCAGCTGATGATCATTCCTCCCACTTCCTCACAAATGCAGAGCCCAACATGCAAGACCCTCATCCTTCAGCTACCAATTCTCCATCTGCAACTATGTTCTTCTTTTTCCTTCCATTACACAGAGGAAGTGTCTTTCCCTTAATGAAACTTATATTTCTCCATATCTGCTGTAGACTGAATCTTCTTTCCACTCAAGGCCTTACTGTACCCCCAAGGTGTTAATATGGCTATTTCTGAGTGATTATGGTGATCTGGTTGGTGTTTTTTTTTCTTTTGTTTATCTGTATTACAGAAGTTACCATGGCTTACTTATACAATTTTTTGAAAGAAGAATCTAAGAAAAGGTATGCTCCATTGTCATCTAAAAGTTCAGACACGCTTGGAGATGCATTTGCCATTGGAATCAACATTCAGCCACCATTTGGTAATTTTAGGGTAGGACTAGAAACTAAATTCTGCCCACCAAGAAGCTAGATGAGCCAGAGTCTTGGGGAGATCATATTAAGTGCTACAGAATGTAATAACTATGTCTTGATGGGTCGTGTATCTGAAGCCTCTCCCATAGCCGATTTAATTGTCACTAATTTTCTAATTTACCTTAATCATAAGAACGGAGTTGGAGAGGTTACCTAATCACTGATCTCTAAAAGAGAAGTGAATTCAAAAGGAGTCAGACAGCGCTGGAGAGGAGCAGTGTGGGAGGGTTTACCTCCGCTGAGCCACTTTTCTCGTCAGTGAATGGCACAGTCAAATTACAGGGGAAAGTGACAGGAATTCGGCTAAATTCCAACTCCCAGTGTCAGAAGGTTATTCATCAAGCCTACAGCAGTGGCTCTCCTTTGGCAAGGGATGTTCCTTCTAATTATGTATTGCTCCCTGTGGGCCACCCAGCAGGACCTTTATTTTCTCCACAGTTTTAGTCAGCCATCCACTGTTAACGAGAAGATCAGATCTAGAAGTCTGTAAATGCACTCTCCATTCTTTCTCCTAATCACGCAGCAGGCACCTTAGGAGCTCACTAATGAGGTGCCCGCCCAGCTAACTAGCAAGCTGGCCAGCTCCTGTTCTTAATTTACGATCACTTCCAAAGTGGGATTTTTTACTTCAAAAACATAGGCCGGTTCAATACACTGAAATACATAACTTTTCGGCAACTTCCCAGTAAAACTTTATCTAAATTAGGCAAAGTTAAAATTGAGTAACTTAATTATAATAAAATTGAAGAAATGCCCAGCCAATGAGGAATTCAAATGGGCACAAATTCAGTACCTGGGGACTTTACTCTCTATCTCCGGAGACTGAGCCTTCATGTGTCTTTCTATTATCAAAATGTTATCCTTCTGATGTTTCTTCCTTGAACAACTTCAAAATAGGATTCAGACTCTGAAGCAAGTGTTAGATTGAACCTCATGAAACTGCCGATCTTTGATGATTTTTGACCTACAATCGTGGCACTTCCATACAATTCAACATAATGTAAGAGCCTCAGAGGTTTTTTGAAGGGGGTTGAGTTTTTTCAAACATAAAAATAAATAATTATAATAATAATAATTGCAATGGTTAACATATTATTGAGCTCTTTCTATATGCCAAGCCCTATGCTGATACATATACTTGTTCATTTAACCCTTATAACATTTAACACTCTCATTTCACAGATGTGAAAACTGAAGCATAAACTGGTCAGGTCTCTCAGTGTCACAGACTGGCAAAGGCTAGATGCAAACACAGGCTTGTCTGACTGCATGGTTGGTAACCACTGCACTGTACTTCCTGCAAAGTTTCTATTGATGATAAGTGGGGAAATAAAGTTAAAAACTCCCTCTGATTCCACATGCTTTTCTAGCTATTTGAATTTCTGCTTTTTCACTTAGGCCCTATAAAGGATAAAGTCACACATGGGTACTAATAGTGAGCCTACTGTATGCAACAGACTTCTTAAATTCAGGATTTGCAGCTCTTGATAAGCTCAGTTATGCTGTATTGCTTATAATTAAGAATCTACTAAGCTTTTCACCAGGTTAAGAGACTAGAAAATAGAAGACAGAGAGAGAGAGAGAGAGCACAGGCATGTATACAGGTGTGTTTATGCACTATGTGTCTGTGTAAGTGTGTGCTATGTATGTAAATTATGCTGTGATGCTGTGGTGTAGACAAAGACGCTTGATAGATTAACTAGAATACTGAAGATTTCTAGTTTTGTTATAGGGCAGACTCAATATTCTGAAAACATCTCCTACCATTAACACAGAGGAATGCCACTTGAAACATCCTTTTGAATGCATAGCTAAGCTCATAAGAAAGTAATAGAAATTCCCAAACACCAGAAATGCAAAACAAAGCACCATATGAGTGAGCTATTGTGGCAGCTAACCTGGACTGATAGGGTATATTTGCACTTTGACTAATCTAGGGAATTGGGTTTGGTTTGGTTTTGTTGTTTCAAATTTGCAGGCATATAATTATTCAAAGTATTCCTTTATTATTCTTTTAATTTCCATAGGCTATGTAGTGATATCCCCTCTATTCAACCATTTCTAAGCATCAGAATTCGCATTTATTAAATAGGGACGAATCCAGAGAACTGAGTTTTAGTATGCATGTGGTGATAAAGCAAAAAGCTTGGAGACGGTGGCAAATAGAGAGTTGAAACTGGGCCACCCTCTCTCTGTTGCCCCACATGAAGCACAGTAAAGGAATGGACTAGAAAAATCTCTCTCCTCTGCATAAGGAGACGGTATGGAAGCTTATCTCTTTTGGCCTAGATTCTGAGTAGGAAAAAAAAAATGGAGTTTCCTCATTGGAAATTCAATGATGGATCAATGTCACATGAGAGTCCATGAACTCCCAATCCAAAATATCGACACCTAAATAGCTCATAGGATGGTTATATAATGCAGCACCTGACAGAAGAAAACCACACAGGAGGGCCACACATTTACCCCTATTCTCACAAATAAAATCCTGCTAGAGATGAACTCATAATATAAAATCACAAAACTCATTGCTTAATAATCCATCATAAACAAGAGCCAGCAGAGGTACCAAGCACATAACGATAAGTTCAAGTGGAGGGAGATTAGACCCTCAGAACTTCAGATAAATGAACAATTAATCAAATGAGGGCCATAAAATGACTAAAGACATTTCAAAAAGGAATTAAAACAGAAAAGCAGATAAGACTACAGAAAAAACTTCTAGAAATGAAAATGTAGTCACTGAAACTAAAAACCCACTAGTCAAATTAGGCAGCAGATTAGACGTAGCTGAAGAGGGAAATAGATTATAGAACTAAGGAAATTACTCAGACTGCGATAGAGATAAAAGATGGAAAATAGTAAAGAGAGGTTAAGAGACACAGAGGATAGAATGAAAAGATAAACATACACCTAATAGGAATTCCCAAAGAAACACAGAGATATAAGAAAGGTAATATTTAAAGAGACATGCTGAGAATTTTCTAGAATTAATGAAAGACACGAATTATCAGATTCATGAAGCACAAAAAGGACCAAGCAGAAAATATAGAAATAAATCTACACCTCATCACTTTATAGTAAACTGCAAAATACCAAGTCAAAGAAAATACTTTAAACACCAGGAGAAAGAAGAGATTACCTACCAAGGAATGACAAAGAGCAGACTTCTCAACAACAATAGAAACAAAACTATAGAATATCATCAAAGTGAAAAAGAAAATTATTATCACCAAGAACTCTACACAGATGGAGAACTAAGTTATCACTAAAGAGTGAGGGCAAACCAAAGACATTTTAAGGCAAACAAAGAATGAGAGAGTTGACTTCTGCCAAAATTTGACTGAAAGGAATTGTAAAGAATGTAATTTAGGAAGAAAGAAAAGGAACCAGTGGCAAAAAATGGGCAGTGGGGGGCAGCCTGGTGGCGTAGAAGTTAAGTTCACACACTCTCCTCTAGAGGCCTGGGCTTCCCAGGTTTGGATCCCAGGGACAGACCTACACACTGCTCACCAAGCCATGCTGTGGCAGTGTTCCATAAACCACCTGTGCCACTAGTTCTCAGGCCTTCACACTCGGACTACATTACACCCCTGGCTTTCCTGGTCTCCAGGTGATGGATTGTCTTTTCATTTGGTTCCTGGTTTCCTTTGCCTTGCAGAAGCTCTTTAGTCTGATGAAGTCCCACTTCATTTTTCTTTTGTTTCCCTTGCCCAAGTAGACATGGTATTCGAAGAGATGCTGCTAAGACCAATGTCAAAGAGTGTACTGCCTATATTTTCTTCTAGGAGTTTTATGGTTTCATGTCTTACCTTCAAGACTTTAATCCATTTTGAGTTAATTTTTATGTATGGTGAAAGATAATGGTCTACTTTCATTCTTTTTCATGTGGCATTCCAGTTCTCAACACCATTTATTGAAGAGACTTTCCTTTCTCCATTGTATGTTCTTGGCTCCTTTGTCGAAGATTAGGTGTCCATAGATGTGTGGTTTTGTTTTTGGGATTTCAGTTCTGTTCTATCGATCTGTGTATCTGTTCTTATACTGGTACCATGCTGTTTTGATTACTATAGCTTTGTAGTGTATTTTGAAGTCAGAGATTGTGATGCCTCCAGCTTTGTTCTTTTTTCTCAGTACTGCATTAGCTACTTGGGGTCTTTTCTTCCCCCATATGAATTTTAGGAGTCTTTGTTCTATTTCTGTGAAGAATGCCATTGGCATTCTGATCGGGATTGCATTGAATCTGTAGATTGCTTTAGGTAGTATGGACATTTTAACTCTGTTTATTCTTCCAATCCATGTGCATGGAATATCTCTCCATTTATTTATGCCATCATCGATTTCTTTCAATAATGTCTTATGGTTTTCATTGTATAGGTCTTTTATCTCCTTGGTTAAATTTATTCCTAGATATTTTACTCTTTTTGTTGCAATTGTAAATGGGATTGTATTCTTGAGTTCTCTTTCTGTTAGTTCATTATTAGAGTATAGAAATGCAACTTATTTTTGTAAGTTGATTTTGAACCCTGCAACTTTGCTGTAGCTGTTGATTATTTCTAATAGAGTTCTGAAGGATTCTTTAAGACTTTCTATACATGCAGTCACATCATGTGAAAACAGCAAAAGTTTCACTTCTTCCTTGCCAATTTGGATATCTTTTATTTCTTTTTCTTGCCAAATTGCTCTGGCCAAAACCTCCAGTACTATTTTGAATAAGAGTGGTGAGAGTGGACACCCTTGTCTTGTTCCTGTTCTCTGAGGGATGGCTTTCAGTTTTTGCCCATTGAGTATGATGTTAGCTGTGGGTTTGTTGTATGTGGCCTTTATTATGTTGAGGTACTTTCCTCCTACATCCATTTTATTGAGAGTTTTTATCAAAAATGGATGTTGGATCTTGTCAAATACCTTCTCTGCATCTGTTGAGATGATCATGTTGTTTTTATTCCTCATTTTGTTAATGTAGTGTATCATATTGATTGATTTGCAGATGTTGAACCATCCCTGTGTCACTCCTATAAATCACAGTTGATCATGGTATATAATACCTTTAATGTATTGCTGTATTTGGTTTGCCAATATTTTGTTGAGAATTTTTGCATCTATGTTCATCAGCAATAATGGCCTGTAATTTTTCTTCTTTGTGTTGTCCTTGTCTGGCTTTGATATCAGGGTAATCAGCCTTGTAGAATGTGTTAGGTAGTGTTCTGCCTTCTTCAATTTTTCAGAATAGTTTGAGAAGGATAGGTATTAAATCTTCATGAATGTTTGGTAGAATTCTACAGAGAAACCATCTGGTCCTGAACTTTTATTTTGGCTGGGGTGGGGGGGGCATTTGATCACTGTTCCAATATCTTTACTTGTGTTTGGTCTATTCAGATTCTCTATTTCTTCTTGATTCAGTTTTGGGAGGTTGTATGAGTCTAAGAATTTATCAATTTCTTCTGGATTGTCCAATTTGTTGACATATAGTTTTTTTGTAGTATGCTCTTATAATCCTTTGTATTTCTGTGGTATCCATTGTAATTTCTCTTGTTTCACTTCTAATTTTATTTATTTGAGACTTCTCTCTTTTTTCCTTAGTGAGTCTGGCTAAGGGTTTGGCAGTTTTGTTTATCTTATCAAAGAACCAGCTCTTTTTTCATCAATCCTTTCAACTGTTTTTTGTTTGTTTGTTTCAATTTCATTTATTTCCACTCTAATTTTTATTATTTCTCTCCTTCTGCTGATTTGGGCTTTGTTTGTTCTTCTTTTTCTAGTTCTGTTAGGTGTCATTTAAGATTGCTTAATAGAGATTTTTCTTTTTGTTATGGTGGCTCTGTATTGCTATGAATTTCCCCCTTAGGACTGCTTTTGCTGTGTCCCATATGAGTTGGTATGGTGTATTTTCATTCTCATTTGTCTTCAGCATTTTTCAATTTCTCCTTTAATTTCTTCATTGACCAATTGCTTGTTCAGTAGCATATTGCTTAGTCTCCACATACTTGTCACTTTCCCAGCTTTTTTCTTGTAGTTGATTTCTAGTTTCATAGCATTATGGTCAGAATAGATGCTTGATATGATTTCAACCTTCTTAAATTTATTGAAAGTTGACTTGTTTCCCAACATATGGTCTATCTTTGTGAACATTCCATGTGCATTTGAGAAGAATCCGTATTCTACTGTTTTTGGATGGATATATATTCATATATATATATATATATAATATATGGATTATATATATATCCATATTATATATATATATATACACTATATATTTCTATTAAGTCCATCTGGTCTAGTTTTTTGTTTAGATCCACTGTTTCCTTGTTGACTTTCTGTCTGGATTATCTATCCACTGATGTAAGTGGGGTGTTAAGGTCCTCCACTATTATTGTGTTGCTGTTCATTTCTCCTTTTAGGTCTGTTCATAGTTGCTTTATGAACCTTGGTGCTCCTGTGTTATGTGCATATATATTTATAAGTGTTATGTCCTCTTGGTGGAGCGTCCCTTTTATCCTTATTTACTGCCCCTCCTTGTCACTCATTGCCTTTTTGACCATGAGGTCTACTTTGTCTGATAGAAGTATGGTAACACCAGCTTTCGCTTGCCATTTGCTTGCAATACCATCCTCCATCCCTTCACTCTGAGCCTGTTTGTCTTTAGAGCTGAGATGTATGTCCTGGAGGCAACCTATTGTTGGATCTTGTTTTTTAATCCATCCTGCCACTTTATGTCTTTTGATTGGAGAATTCAATCCATTTACTTTAGAGTGATTATTGATATATAAGGGCTTAATGCTGCCATTTCATCACTTGTTTTCTGGTTGTTCCATATTTCCCCTGTTTCTAGTCTCGTGTATTTCTGACTGCCAATTCAGTTTGGTGGTTCTCTATGATGGTTTTCTCAGTTTTCTATTTATCATTTGTCTCTCTGTTCTGATTTTTTGTTTAGTGGTTACTGTGAGGTTTGTATAAAAGATCTCACAGATGAGATAGTCCATTTTCTGATAGCCCCTTATTTCCTGAGTCGAAGCAGATTCCATCCCTTTCCTCTTTCCCATCTAAGTTATTGTTTTCACAACTTATTTCATTTTTTGTTGTTTGTGATTCAAATGAAGTAATTACAGTTATTTTTGTTTTACTTTCCTTTATCTTTAATGTTATAATTAAATGTTTGCTAAGCTGTTCTGATAGAGAGCTGCAATTTTCTGATTTTGTCTGCCTGTTTATCTCCTTGCTCAAGGCTTTGCAAAGGCTTTTTTTTTTTAAGGTATGAGGGACTTCTTGAGCATTTCTTGTAGGGACATTTTGTGGCAATGAACTCCCTCAGCTTTTATTTATCTGGGAATGTTTTTATTTCTCCATCATATCTGGAGGATATTTTCACTGGATAGACTATCCCTGGCTGAAACTTTTTGTCTCTCAGAATTTTGAATATATCATTCTACTCTCTCCTGGCCTGTAAGGTTTCTGCTGAGAAGTTCACTAAAAGCCTGATAGGTGTTCCTTTGTAAGTTATTTTCTTCTGCCTTGCTGCCCCTAATATTTTTTCTGTGTCATTGACTTTTGCCAGTCTTACTAATATATGCCTTGGAGAAGGTCTTTTTGCATTGATGTAATTAGGAGATCTATTGGCTTCATTTACTTGTAATTCCAGTTTTTCCTCATGTTTTGGAAGTTCTCATCTATTATTTCTTTGAACAAGCTCTCTACTCCTTTCTCCCTTACTTCTCCCTCTCGAACACCTATAATCCTTATGTCACTTTTCCTAATTGAGTCAGATATTTCTTGGAAAATTTCTTCATTTCTTTTTAGTCTTAGTTCTCTCTTCTCCTCCTCCATCTGAACAGTTTCTATATTTCTGTCCTCCAAATTATTCTGTCCTCCATAATATCAGCTCTGTTTTTTAAGGATTCCAGATTTTTCTTTATTTCATCCATTGTGTTTTTCTTCTCCAACATTTCTGATTGGGTTTTTTTATAGTTTCAATTTCTTTCATGAAGAATCCTCTGTGTTCATTAATTTTATTCCTGATTTATTGAACTGTCTTTCTGAGTTTTCTTGTAACTCATTGAATTTCTTTATGATAACTATTTTGAATTCTCTGTCATTTAGATTGTATATTTCTATAACTTCAGGACTGATTTCTGGGTACTTGTCATCTTCCTTCTAGTCTGGAGTGTTAACATACCTCTTCATGCTACTTGATGGGTTGGAGTTGTGTTGTCACATAGTGGTAGTATCTGGTCACAGATTCCACCTGCCTCCACTGGGTGTGGGGCAGGAACTGTGTATTCTGAGCTGGCTGTGATTCCTGGCAGCTGTGCCTGTCCTTTGGAAGCTGTGCCAACTGGGGCCTGTCTGCTTTTGCCCACTGGTCACCACTGCATTACACACATAGGCACACAGGTGCTCTGGCAGGGCTCCCCTACTCTGGCCTACTGGCTGAACTAGTGTGCAAGGTAGGAAGGGGAGAGGAGCTCATTATTTCATGTGCAGGATCTTAGGGGAGCTCTCACTCTGCACTTGTTGTCTGCTCTCCTGGGCTGCTCAGCTTGGTGAAGATGCCACTGCAATTGCTTAGTTTCCTCAGTGTGGAGCGTTCCATGGACTGGGAAGCAGCTCTGAGAGCAATGGCATTCCCACAGAAGGTTGCCCTTTCCCCCTTCTCCTCTCAGAGTGACATGTGCAGTCTTATGCCCTAGATCACTGCTGTTCAGTGAAGGAGAGGCAATCCCCTTACCTCCTTCCACTGCCTCCCAAGGGGTCCAGCACCTCCACCTTCAGAAGTATGGCTGCTTGCATCTCTCAGACATCTATTGTGTTGTGTGAATATCCTCTGTTGTTTTATGAATGTTGCTTTCATTGTATCTTAGTGAGGAGAGACTAAAGGAAGAACTCACTCCACCATGATGCTGACATTACTCTCAGGTTTTGGTTTTGGTATTATTTATGGTGAGAAAGATTAGCCACGACCTAATATCTCTTGCCAATCTTCCTCTTTTTGCTTAAGGAAGATTGTCACTGAGCTAACATCTGTGCCAATCTTCCTCTGTTTTATGTGGGACGCCACCACAGCATGGCGTGATGAGCAGTGCTAGGTTCATGCCCAAGATCCGAACTTGCAAACTCCAGGCCAGTGAAGCAGAGTGCACAAATTTAACCACTATGCCGCAAGGCTGGCGCCCCCAGGTATTTTTTAATAGTTAAGATTGGCTCCAGAGTATGCGCAGCCATCATGATCTGCAGACCTGTCAGTATAAGTCTACCTCTTTCTTTTCCTCATGTCAAGGGAGAAAAAAAAAAAAAACCGTTACCTAAGCTTTGAAAATAACAAAGCATTGACTTTGGACATCTGACTTCCTGATCAGACTAGACCAGGGAATCAGCCCTATTCCTGGCCTGAGTCATGGTTTGTGAGTACTGGTGGTGCCTTCTGGATGGCCTCTGCTGTTTCATCTCTCATTTCCTCCCACATCTTCTGTTTTGAGAGCAAATCCTTACCTCAAAGGGAGGCGTGGGGGTAGAGTAAATTAGGGACTCTGAGAAAAGACTGAGGGATTGAAAGAGGATGCCACTCCCACTGCTGGCATCAGTAGTTAACAGTAGTGGCTGGAAGTGGAAAAGGGAGAGGTGTGGCCAGGAGAGTTCACTACTCCATCTTTCCTCCCCCTCTCACTACCTCCTGTGCTACACTCCCAACCCCAGTCATCTAAACTCCCCAAGGCCTACCCTATAATAGTATGAAATGAGAAGAAAGAGAAAGAGTGGTCCCAGGCAGGAAGAGAGGAGGAGTGAGGGAAACAGGAATGGAAAGTGGTAGAGACAGAAGGTCCCATGACTGTGGACCATTCCCAAGAGGCTGTGCATAGTGAGCTGGTCACTGTAGGTAGAGAACTATCAGACAGCCCAAAATTAGCATAGGATAGGGAATACACATGATAATTTTTTCAAAGTACTAATGAACGCTACTTTTAAAAATGGAGATTGTAATTCATACTTTATACTACGCTCATATACTTTTTAAGTGAAGGCAAAAGAGGTGTCCTATTTTTAAACAGCTTGTCCTATTAGAACTCAAAATTTTAGTCAATAGGTGTTTCTGATGCTTTTGAAAAGGCAGTCATTAATTTGAGGAAATCTGGCCATTTAAGATCCTCACTCTTGTTCCAATGGATGCTGTTCTTAATTTGAACACATACATACCCCATATTTTTTATCCTTAAGAAAAAAGTTTTCAATGACTTGTTCGAAATCAAGGTAATCATCAAACATCTCCATTTCTTGACTATTCTTCCCTCTTATGCCCAAGCTTACAGGGTGAAGCTGGAGAGGAAAGCAAGGAGATAAAATGATTTCTTTTTCAAGTTTCACATTGTTATTTCTGGAAGGTAGTGTTGGCATGGAGGCTGACAAGTCCCAAGATCTGCAGGGTGAGTTGGCAAGCTGGAAACCCATGAGAACCAAGGGATAATTCCAGTCTCAAGACTAGCAAGCTCGAGTCCCAAGAAGAGCTGATGTTTCAGTTCAAAGGCAGTCAGGGAGAAGAAATTCTCTCTTATTTGGGGGAAGGTCAGCCTTTTTGTTCTATTCAGGCCTTCAACTGATTGGATGAGATCCATCCACACTAGGGAGAGCAATCTGCTTTACTGACACTACTGATTTACATGTTAATCTCATCAAAAACACCCTCACAGAATAATGTTTGACCAAATACCTGGGTACGCCATAGCCCAGTTAAGCTCACACATAAAATTAACTGTCACAACACTTAAAGATGGAAGCCATCTAAGAGGTTGGTCTTTGTCTGTTTCCCACCAATGCTGGCATCTTCCCTAAAGAAAGTAACAGTAGATCCTTTCATTTCCAAGCTTCACCCCTCCTTCTTTCTCAGTGCCCCACACCTGGACCAGCTAATGAGAAAGTTTGAGCGCCCCTTCCTCCGGCACTGGCAGGAAATTCACATCATGCCAGCTCCCACCCCTGCATGGGAGCTCTCACCTAATCACGATTAAAACCCATTTCAAACCTGCTTGAGAGGCCTGTCCTGCTCCCCAGGAGACCTTATGTAAGTAATAAATCTTTCTGATACCTTCTTGCATA
The DNA here is from genome assembly GCF_041296265.1 of Equus caballus. Lineage (NCBI taxonomy): Eukaryota > Metazoa > Chordata > Mammalia > Perissodactyla > Equidae > Equus > Equus caballus. Next base: position 31,982,215 of record NC_091710.1, on the reverse strand, counting down.
TATGAAGTGTCATCAGTGTCAACATCCAAACCAAACTTTGGGTGGGGGTCCATCTGCCTCTGGAAGGACCATAACAGCATATATTTAAAATAAGTGATATTTGTTTACCACTATATTTGTAAATCCAACTGTAAAGATAATCTGGTAAACAATATTATCAATCTGTTTATTGTAATGATGCTTTAGGAGCTCCCAGTTTCAAAAGAAGAATTCGTCTCCCAGTAAGACATCCTACTTGCAAAGACTTTCCTAATTAATATGGTTTTGAATAACCATAGAAAGTAATTTTTTTAACTCATGCCCCCGTCCCTCTCTTGGTAACCAAAGGATATATGGTGGGCTATTGTATGAGGAGAACAAAGCTGGTGTATGGTCAATTGCTTATTCATTCATTCAGTATGTACTTTTTGAATACCTACTATAAGACAAACATTGTCCTGAGCAATGTGGATATAGTATAGATCAATATAAACAAAAATAAGCCCTGTTCTTGTGGGGCTTATATTCTAATAAGAGGAGGCAGGAAAAAATAGTAATAAAGTAAATTATATAATAAGTTAGAAGACAATAAGTGCTATGGGGAAAATGCAACAGAGTTAGGAAGATGCAACAACCTAGGGCAGAAATGGGGAGTTGGAAATTTTAGATAGAGTAGTTTGGTTTCATTATTGTTGATCACAAAATACATTTGGTTTTCCATTTCCAGACCCGTGCTGGGATTGTACTTACCTACCATATTAATGTTAGGCATAGCCATGTGACTTGCTTTGGCCAATGAAAAGCAGAAATGACCTGCATCATTTCTGGACAGAAGCTTTAAGAATAGTTCATGATTCCCCACATGCCCTTCCCTCTGCTGCAGCAAATGCAGAAGAACATGCCAAAAGGAAGCTTCAATCAGCCAGAAGCCCTGGGCAACTGTGATGAGCATAAGCCCCTGCCAACTTGTGCAAGACATTTGGTGTGAGCTACGTGTTGATTAAGCAAGTGAGACTTGGGGATTGTTTGTTACTGCAAATAAGCTAGCCTATCCTAACTGATGCAAGTAGTCAGAGGAGACCTCATTGAGGTCACAGATGATGGAGGATGGAACCTGAGTGACAGTAGTGGAAAAGATGAGACATCATCAGAATCTGGACATATTTTTATGTATAGAAAAGAATTCAGTCCTATATGACTGAAAATGTGAGACGAGTGACAGCAGACCACCTTGGTTCTAATAGTTTGTCAGAGACATCTTGTGTGAAAAATAACTCTGAGTAACCCTTATATCTGGTAACAGTCTGAGAGAAAATAAATAATCTACCTAGTAGGTCTACAATGGTATAAACAACCCACTATTAAAAGTGAAAAAAGAGGGGCCAGCCCTGTGGCCACGTGGTTAACTTCGTGTGCTCCACTTCAGTGGCCTAGGGTTTCACTGGTTTAGATCCTGGGCATGGACCTAGCTCTGCTCATCAAGCCATGCTGAGGCAGCATCCCACACGGCACAACCAGGGGCACTCACAACTAGAATATACAACTATGTACTTGGGGGCTTTGGGGAGAAGAAGAAAGGGAAAAAAAAGAAGACTGGCAACAGATGTTAGCACAGGTGCCAATCCTTAAAAATTAAATTAAATTAAATTAAATTAAAAAAAGAGAGAATGGGCCAGCCCAAGGGCCTAGTGGTTAAGTTCGGCACACTCTGCTTCAGCAGCCTGGGCTCAGTTCCCAGGCGTGGAACTATACCACTTGTCTGTCAGCAGCCATGCTGCGGCAGAGGTTCACATACAAAAAAAAAAAAAGAGGAAGATTAGCAGCAGATGTTAGCTGAAGGCACATCTTCCTCACCAAAAAAAAAAAAAAGAGAGAGAGGAAGAGAGAGATTTCACTGCCTACTAACTTTGTTTAGTGGAGCATTATCGCCCTCTAGTGATGAAAGAAAAAATGAATTTAGAAGAAGCTAGAAAGTGGCAATAAATGCTGCTGAGAAATATACATTTTGAAATATGAGGTTCTCTTTGTGCCTTGAGAGGTTACTTTATAACAATTTTTGATTAGGAGATACCATGAGCCACTTTCTATCAGAGAGAATAAAATCTGGCATTGCTCTTCAAAGTTATCCATAATTTTCAAGAAAGCAAGAATCCTGAAACCTGCCGGTTAAGGTACCATGACTATTGTAGGGATGAGAATTAGGAGCATTTGTAATAATATCAACAACATAGATCTTTTCTTGTCATCCATAAAAGAAAAATGATGAAGGTTAATGAGTATAACTGGGAATTCCTGAGTTTATGTTTTTGGTTTTGGGTTTTTTAGTCAACTGTACAAATGCAGGATGGTGGCAAACTTCCTGACTATAGTTCATACGAAACAGAGGGGCATTTTTTATCATATTCATAAGCTCAATATGAAGTAGTAGAGAGGGATAGCTGCCAAAAATGCTGCAATAATAAAATGTTTGTCTATGTCAAGGAAGGAATAAATCCACTCAACTTTGTACTGGTATAACCAGTATGGTTTATTTAATCAGCCTGAGGAACAAATACAGTTGCATCTCTTATTTTTCCTAATTAAACTTGGCCAGAAACCCAATATTTTAGATTAGCAAGTAAAATACCTCTTGAAGGACCTCTCTTCTTATACCCACTTATTCAAGAATCCCAGGGACATTGTCCAGAGTAGCTTAACATATTCTTAAATGCCTTCTGGAGAGCAATCTGGAGAATCCGATCCATCCCCAGAAGACCAAATTTTCAGCTACCATTGTTGTTGCCACACTCTGAAAATTGGTCTTGATGTATTCTTTTCCACCGTTCTTTTCAGTCCTTATTCGTGTACAGGCCACAGTGGTGCCCTACTTACTCCTAGACTTCCTAGCTTATAGCTCTCTGGTTAGACCTGTATGTTCAGCCATTCTCTCAAAAGCACACTCATTATGCCCTGTTGTGAGATCTGGGGCAATTCCAGTTCCAGACACAGCCACGAGCTAACTCAGATCCAGATTTCCCCTAAGACCTTCTAGAATCTGGTAATAAGCCAGAATCCCCAGTCTAAACTCATCCTGCTCTCCCTCAATAAGAGCTGTCTCTAACCATCCAGGAGGTACTACTCATGAGGCACTCCCGAAAAAGAGGAGTGAAAGACATTGATACATTCTCTTCCAACAGCCACTTTGGTTTCCAAGAAAATTACTTACTTCTTAAGCTACCTTTGATCTTTACGTATTAAAGGGTATTAAAAGAACTGGCCTTCATCAAGCCACTTTTAAAAGTCTTGTTATACACTTCTGTAAGAACAATAGATGCCTACTTACCCTATATTTATTTAATAAGAGCCACAAAGAGAGCCTTCTCAGAACAAAGAAGATCTGCTTAACACTTACTCACTTTACCCACCCATGTGGAACGACGGAAGGCCATGATTAAATGGCAGCTCCTCGTACATCCACATTCGAATTTCAGTCTGTGTGCCACATTTAAGCATGTACCTTATCACGCTAGAAATATATCCTACAAATCTAAACACACATATTACAGATCTAAACTACAATAAAAAGTGACTCTATTGTTTGGGGTCCATCCTGTCTCTTTGTAGAGTGACATAAACACATGTATTAAAGATATCTCTGGATGTTCATTATTGTGTCGTTAAAAAATAGAAAAATTTTGGTACACGTGGCAAATGTTTATCAATAAAGGAATGGGCAGATTAAATATTAAATTAATATGGTGGAATACTATGCAGCTGTTATGAGAATAAAGTAGATCTATTCTTTGTGAAGAAAATTCTGGATATCCTGTATTACTTCTAGAACGATAACCAAAAAACTGTTAAAAGAGGTTAGTTCTAGGTAGAGGGGCCATGTCAGGGGGAGCAGAGGAATAGCTATAGAGTAGGGCAGATACAGACTTCTTTTGCTTTTCTCTTTATATCCTTCTAAACTATTTGAATGTTTTACAAAGAACTTGCATTGCTTCTATTTTTAATTGTGGAATAAGTATATTATGATTATAACAAAATTATTAAAATATGTATAATTGCAAATTAGTTTAACTATAATTTAATTAAATATAACGATTTAAATAATTTAACAATAAATATTCATAATCTTGAATGTTTTAATGTAAGGAGAAAAAATGCACCTTTTCTCCTCTAGTATTATAAGGAAACTAAAAAAGATTGCACTATGGATAAAAAGATAGATATTGTCAAACCTAGAATTATGACCAGGAGGTGGGGGACCTAAATACTAAATCAAGTGAGAAATGATTGCAGATGTTGTGGATGTTCACCTTGGGCAAAAGATAGAGCTATCTTGAAATATGTAAATTAGGGGAATTGCACTTTCAAGTAATTGAGGAGGACTAGATGATTTGGACCAATCCCATCACACAGGGAACCAGCAATACCAAACAAAATATGAAAGACATCTTCCTGAAGGCATCACAGAGCTAACAAAACCATGAAGACTTACTGCTCCTGAGTCCAGGGGAGGACAGAGGCCCCTACAAAATATGTGGGCATAGCTCATTGTTGCACTTCATTCACTATGAAATGAGTTCCTTCATCAGAAATAATGCAACACGGAATACTGTGATACTGAAGAAGGCATTCTAGACGCCCACATATTGTGGTTTTTACAAGAAGCAGTTCAAGTGGGAAAGGCAAATCTAAACCTAGAGTAAATGTCTATTCTAATGACAACAAACCATGATAGAAATGGTCTGATGTCATCAAGATGCCACCAGATGGCTGGCTGGTCCCCCTGAAGAATGGTACCATATTTTTAATATCCAAAGCTCAGTGAACTCTGCTTTTGGAGATTGGGCACTCAGCACTGGCTGTAGCCAGATCAACTTCAGTGAGTAAGAGCCTCTGTTGCTGAGTCCATGCATAACCTTCACCTCCACTACCACAGCCATTTTATTCATGAACCATTTGAGCAAGAATGGGGCTTGCTGAAGAAAGAGGATGAATAATAGCCATAGAAAAGTCATCCTGTAACAGCTTCCACTGCTCAGGTTGCCCTTTTGTGAATATTTACATTGGACAAAAAATTGCATTTTGTTTTTCTGTTCAAAGAGGTCCATCTACCTACTTCTTCCCCAGATCTCTTTGTCACTAGTTTTTTAATTTTATTTGTCCAAGTCTCTGATCATCCAGCCAAACCATAAGCCACTGTCCATGAAAAAGTGTAGATACATATTCCTTGCCATTTATCATTTCAGATAAATTCTACTCACTCAGAGGATTTCTCACCCTTGTGCTTTAGGGTGGTGTCAGCAAACCATGCAGATCCATTTGTAATCCAGGCCTCCTGCCTTGCTGCCCAATGTGGAATGACATCCACTGTGCCTCTGACAATTAAGAGCTACAACTTGTCATTTTAGAAATCTACCATCCCTATTGATACTGGGAAGTCCATTTCCATGAGTGCATCTCCTACTGTTAACTTTAGCCTACAGAAGGCAACGATCACTGCACTTTTTAAAATGCCAATATCCCTTTCACTAGTACATTCCTTATTACTTAGTGAAAGGAAATGCTCCTGAACAATTTCCACAACCAATTGTCTTAGCACAAGTCCTCTAGAAGGCAGAACCCAAGGCAAAGATTAAACTTCTGGGACTTAGAGACGAGCATGGCCAGAGACACAACGGTGAGAAAAAACGAGAAGTGAGATGAGTAAAGATGTGATATGATGCCATGTAATGCATGATGGCACTACTGCTTCACAATGAGCTAAAGAGACACAGCAGGTGACCTGTATGCAGGCATGTTCACTGTGCACACAGGACTTCTCCAAGAGTTGTGAGATGAAGACACACCTTGTAGTAGTTCCTCATAGGAGGGAGAATTTGTTTCCCACTTGTCATTGCACATTCCACTGAGCTAATTCTCTAAACTTCTGAGTTCCATGATCTGGCAGCCATTTAGGAAGCCATATCCCATGCATAGCGATACAATGTTTCATTCAAATCAAAAAATGGAGGAGTGGCCTGGGGTGATGAGACACCGACCAAGTGAAAGAGGAGGACAGTAGAGAAAATCTGAGAAGGTGCACAAGATAGAAATTAATACCGTGGATTTGGAAGTTCTAGGGCTTACAGAAGGAATGCTCCCATCAGGAAACACTATCATGATGAGTTGGAAACCTGAAACTGTCCTCTGACCAGTTTGGGCTACTGAACAAACAGGCAAAGAAAAGGGTCATTGAACTGACTGGGGTAATTCATCCTAATTACCAAGGAAACATTGGGTTGCTGCTACTCAGTGACAAGGGGTCTACACCTCTTAGTACTCCTTCCCAAACAGTCCCTCAGGCCTACGGGTACAACAGCCCTATTGTTTCTTGACCTGTCCTATTATACCAACTCTTGTGGTTTCCCTACATCTCCCCACACCTTTGTAAATAGTCCCTTTATTAAACCCTCAAATTATTCTAACTTGCGGGTGTCATCTATTTTCTGCTAGGATCTTATCTACTATTCTAGGCACTAGAGATATAGCCATGAACAAAATAGAAAAGAAAAAAAGAAATCCCTGCCCTCATAAAGCCAGCAATCAAATGAAGGAAATCAAAACTAAACAAGAAAAAAATAAGATGGGGGACAGTAACTGCCTGGAAAGGGTGACCAACAGAATGGCAAGAAGCCTTAGTGAGGTGAGGTTTGAGCTTGCATGACAGCCTGGACCTGTTGCAGGGCCTTCTCTCGTTCTGGGCCCCAGTCAAAACCAGCAGCTTTCAGGTCAGTAAATGGGCCAGATTAACACATTCAAATCAGGAATTTGTTGCCTCCAAAATCCAAAGGCCCACTAGGCATTGGGCCTCCTTTTTGGTTGTAGGAGGGGCCAGATGCAACAACTTACCCTTCACCTTAGAAGGGATATCTGGACATGCTCCACACCACTGGACCCCTGGAAATTTCACAGAGACTCCTGAATTTTTATCAGATTTACTTCCCACCCTCTGACATATGTCTAGAGTAGTAATTACTTCCTCCTTACCACGTCCAATCAACATAATATCATCAATATCATGGACTAACAGGATGTCTTGTGGAAGGAAAAGGTGCTGAAGGTCCCTGCAGACAAGTTTGACATGGGGCTGGAGAGTCCGTATATGTCAGAGTAGGACAGCAAAAGGGTTTTGCTGGCCTTGCCAGCGGAAAGGAAATTGCTTCTGGTGGTCATTACTAACAGGTGCCGAGGAAAAGCATTTGGCAGATCAAGTGCTGCGTATCAGGTACCAGGAGATGTGCTAATGTACTCAAGCAATGAAACCACATCTGGAACATCAGTTGCAACTGGAGTCACCGCTTGATTAAATTTATGATAATCCACTATTATCCTCCAAGATTCATGTGTTTTCTGCACAGGCCAAATAGGGAGGGAATGGGAATGGGGAGGTGGTGGGAATCACCGGCCCTGCATCCTTCATGTTCTTGACGGTGACACTAATCTCTGCAACCCCCTCGGAAACGTGGTGTTGCTTTGGTTTACTTTCTTTTTTTAACAACAGGAATTTGTCTCACAGTTCTAGAGGCTACAAGGCTGAGGCCAAGGCATCAACAGAGCCACGCTCCCTCTGAAGGTGCTGGACAAGAATCAGTTCCAGGCCTCTCTCCTGGCTTCTGGTGGTTTGCTGGCAATCTTGGGTGTTCCTCGGCTTATGGCAGCGTAACTGCAATCTTCACATGGTGTTCTCCCTGTCTGTGAATCTCTGTGTCCAAATTTCCCCTTTTTATAATGACATGAGTCATTGTGGATTAGGAGCTCACCCTACTCCAGTATAACCTCACCTTAATCTAATTAATTACATCTGCAATGACCCTATTTCCAACTAAGGTCACATTCTGAGGTACTGGGTGTGAGGACTTCAATATATGAAATTTGGGGGGACATAATTCAACTCATAACATGTGTTAAACACATTTTTCTTGGACCTTTCTACGTCCCTCCATTTCACTTCATTTCCTCACTCCCACTGTATTCCTAGCTACCATCATTGATTACTTACAAGTTTTTCCTTCCAATTAGGGTCCCCACACACCCTCTAGGCCTCTTTAATCCAGTGTCCATATTGCAGCCACTGTTGGTTTACCATTTTTGTAGGCAGAGGCAGTTCTAGTAGCTTCCACTTGGTCTTTCTTACCATAACAGCCCTCATTCCACAGGTCAGGGAACCAATGTGGGGATTCTGTCAGTTACTGAATAGGTCCAATTATGCATTCCAGAACTGGGGAAATAATCTCAGAAGGTATTCAGGGACCCAGCAGACTCACTATAAGATGAATCTGAGCTAAAACTCCATTAATCACCTGACCACCATAAGCACCTACTCTGCCTGGTGGACCACAGTAGCATTTCGGGCCTCCTAGAATGAATATCAGTTCAGAGACAGTGTCCAGTAATCCCCAAAATGTCTAATTATTTCCCTTTCCCCAATGCACAGTCTCCCAAGTAAACAGCCATATGTCCCTTGGTGGAAGGGCTGGAGAAAGAATAACAAAATAAAATTTTGGCAGTGTAGCAGGGTTAGACTTCTGTTCACTCGAACTAGAAGTCTTCTACTTAGATCAAGCAACAATTTAGTAGACTGTCCATTTCTTTTCTTTTCTGGGTACACCATAATCAACTAGCCAACAATGTAGGTCTCTGTGAGTCAGGGCTCTCTCATTGCTGCTTTGACACTATTACAGAAACCACATCACGTTGTCTCTGGCAATTCAGTATCACCATATGGGCCCTGCTACCCTGGGATCATATTAACCTCATTGGATTTAGGGATCCCAGTTTGATGGTAGCAGTTCGCATTGCACTTTCTGACCTACAAAGAGCAACCACAGAGCTCAAGGATGCTGGGGCACCCCTCACAAATTTATTTCTCACAGTCAAGGTGAAAGGTGTGTTCTCCGGACTCTCCTAGGGTGGGTGAGTAGGTCTTACATGATAAATCCACTCTAACATTCCAATCTCTTTAAGCCTTTGGATCCCTTCCTCTACAATTTACCGAGGCAGTTGTGGCATCTTGACTTTACTGTAGGCCATCTTTGAGTCCATGTTCGGCTGACAAACCAAACTGTTAGAGCCCTTTCTAATCCCTCAAACTAAAACACTGAATCCAGAATCTCTTGGTGGGTTCATATCAATAAATTTAGCCCGACTCAACTTTATACTCCTTCCACTACCATCCTACACTCCTAAGATCCATTCCCACACATACTCCCCAGATTTCTGTCTGTTTAGACTGGAAAAATCATGAGCTCTTTTGGTGTACAGTGCATTCCTCATGGATCACACTTTGTACCTCACCTTTTGGTGCCTGATGAGACTTGAGTCTAGTTAGAGGTCTAGAAGCAAAGCGGGGTAGTGAGGACAACTCCCAAGGAGAATCACTAATGCCTTGCAAGGAACACTTCTGGAGACCACTACAAGTCTTTCAGGCAAAGGAGGATTAACCTTCTCAGAGAGGGGTGGAAAAGCTGCTTCTACTGGCAAGGAAGATTCAGCAAAATTTAGGATTCAATGTTCCCAGATTTATTGGGAAGACATAAAAAGTTTTCAGGCCATCTATGCGAAGCTTCAGGTGGGAATTGATAGCTCTGAGCTCATCCTTTTCTCTGTCCGCTTTGTCCAGCCCAATTAGGACCAACCAGCCAATCCCATTACACGACTTGTTTGACTAAAACGTTCTAAGGTATTAAATACAGTCATGTGTCACTTAATAGGGATACGTATGTTCTGAGAAATGCGTTGTTAGAAAATTTCATCACTGTGAGAACATCTTAGACTACGCTTACACAAACCTAGATGGTATAGCCTACTACACACCTAGGCTATGTGGCACTAATTTCATGGGACCACCGTTGTATATGCGGTCCTTGACTGAAATGTCATCATGCGGTGCTGACTGTACATGGTTACCCAGAATCTTGCCTTTTACAGGTATTCGACTAGGAGCGTCCAACTTTGATTATTTTGTGTATCTCCATGGCCACATCACACTATGGACTACCAGCGCCCTCTTTACCACTGGAAATAAAGTCATTAGTGCCTTTCAGTTTAATCAGATTAGAGAATATATTACAGATCCAAGAACCAATTCAAAACACTCATCCTTAAGATTCTGTTTCTCTGGAATCACTCTGGTACCAAAATCTCTATCAGTCAGGGGTCAAGCAGACCCTGAATCAGCAGCAGATATATATGGAGGAGCTGCTTACATGATTTATTGGATGCAATTGGCTTACACAATTGTGCAGGCTAGCTAAGCAAGCCCAACATCCATCAGGAGGGACAGGTGCTGACTCTTGAGCTAAAGCTGCCATCCACAGGCAGAATTTCTCCTCCCAGAAATCTTAGCTCTGTTCCCAAGGCCAGTTCAACTGACTGGATCAGGCCCACCTAGATCAGCAAGGATCACCTCCTTTACTTAAAGACAACTGATTGTACATGTTAATCACATCTACAAAAGATCTTTACAGCAACACCTAGAATAGTGTTTGATTGACTAAGGGGACTATAACCTAGCAAAGTTGACGCATAAAACTGACCATTACACCTACTAAATCAGAAACTCTGGGGTAGCACTAAGCATCTGTATTCAAAGCCCTCCAGGATTCTGCTGCTCCTTCAAGTTTGAGAACCACTGGTTTAGAGACCAAATCAATAGGGAGGAACAGACGTCAGGAGTCAACCACAATGTTTTATTACAATTAGCCAGTATCTGTTGTTTACAATTAAAGAATCTTAGGAGTTTCATCACACATATGAGGTTCTTAGTAGCAAACAACAGAAAATGACTCTACCAAATTGGGCAGAAAAGGAATTTATTAACTTATGTATCAAACAGCTCACAGAATTGATGGGAAGTGTGGAAAACCAGGCTTAGAAAGAGGCAGGTTTTCAGCCATTGGCATCCAGGCAGCACACACCCTAGCCAAGACATGTCACAGCAACTGTACAACTGAAATGTTGCCCTAGAAACTACCACCAGACCCTGGCCAATACCTCTGCTAAATCTTTCCCTACTCTGTCACTGCTGGGAATAACCTCTTAACTGTGCCACTCTCTCCGAAGACCTGGAGGAAGCATTTGATTGACAGAATTTAGACACGTGACCATGCCCTAGCTGCAAAGGGCAGGAAGAAGTAATATTTGACTGTTTTCCTTAAGGAGCTCAGAGTAGAAAGAAATACCTACGTTTGAAAGATAATTACAATGCAATGTACCGTGTACAACAGTAAAAGTGTGTGCAATGCGTTAGGGAAGAACAATAGATAAACTTAAGTCATTCTGGGAGAACAGGGGTCAGAATGGAAGAGATCAAGGAGCTTTGGAGAGAAGCATCCATGAAATTACAGAAACATGCCTAACTGGTTAAAATACCAGCAATCCCATCCTAAGATCCAAAAAGTTCTGCTGAACGCTCATGTGAGTAAAACTGAAGAGCTTGTCTTCAGCTCCCTTTCATCTCTCTTCTTTCTCCTTTTTAAGCCTTCTCAACCAGGCACACCAAGCTCCCAGCTGAAGTACCCCACCTTCCCTGGCAGCAATTCCTATCACGGGCCATCAACTGCCTAATGGGACCCAGTTGTACTGTCTTTCATTCTCTGAGTCTTAGATTTTGGAAGTGACAGCCCATAATCTTTCCCATAAATAACAAGGAAGTATAAACATACAACAGATAAAAGAGGAACAGTCCAGTGGGGGTGGGGGGAGGACCTTGAGCTCCACACGCTCAGCTTCCTTCCCTCCAGGTAGCCTCTGAGAGGCATCCAACAACAGCCCTCGGGCTCCTGGGATTAGTAATCTGAGAGCCACCAACACTAGGTTCACTCATTATCTTATAATCCCAGTGACCTGCAATAACGTGTTCAAGTAGAAATCTGAACACAGTGTTTCAGAACAGCAAATTAAATATGCAGATCACTATCACCGGCCCAATCTATGGCAGTTTTTAATTAACAAATTTTTTTACTTTGCTCTCCAAGTAAAACATACTCAATACAAGATTATCAACTCTTGTAGCAAAAATAAACAAATCAAAACCCTAAACAATAAGCAAATGGGGAAAAAGGCAATAAACTGGATTCTCTCTTATTCCATCTCCTTCTACTCAGGAAAATGGGTAAGGATCTACTGCAACATTCCTGAAGAAAATGGTGTCTCCTCCGTAACATAAATTAAAACTTCTACCAAGTTTTACCGATGGAGAAAGAATAGTTCTATTCACAATACCCTTTCAACTACTCCCTAAATCACATTTTAAAGTCTAAACAAGGGTCTGTTTGTTTTTAAATGGTTCCCAAAAGGTAAAAATGAGACTCTCGGGTCACAGAGTTTAACTCATACAGACTGTGCAATCTTTGAGAGCTAGAGATTTTTTTTTTTTTTTAAAGCAACTTTTTTAGCAGAGGCTTCCTTCTACACCACTTTAAATTACTTTTTTGAAAATATTTACCAAGTGACTGGTAGTTAAGGCAAAACTACCATGGGAAATTATTGTTCAGGGAGACAGAACTTCTGCATGAACCCCTTTTCCACTGGGAAAAAGGGTAAAAAAGTAACACCAATTAGTGTCAAGGCTGTTAGAAAGAATGAGAATAAAACCACTTGTTTTTTTTTATGTTTTCTGTCATTTTAATGTAAGATTGAAACAGATTGCTACAACGATACTTGAGATTCCACAGAGAAGTACATGCTTTTGCTATTAAAAGACCTTTGTCAAAGCATCTGAACTTCACCTCTTTCTTAAGAAATGAATAGGGAGGTTTCAAGCATTTTTGTCAGCACAAAATCATTCCCAACAATCTTCCAGATACTGACTTTCTACCTTTTCCTAAAAAAGGTAATTCTCACTTACCAGAACCCCACCACCCACTGAAGGACTCAAAGCTCCTAAGCTCTAAAGTGATCAAAACCCACACATTAGTATAATCAGTAGTTTAAAGCTTGGTTTAAATGTTTGAAGAACAGCAAACACCAAGTAATAAAGACCAAATAGATTATTATTGTTTCTACGAAGTAATGACTCACCAACTAAAACCATCTAAGATTGAAACTTTTTGTACTGAGAACCTATTCGTATAAAGCCTTCATTCTTAATGCTTCTTACAGCATCACAGGTTTTAGACATTAAACAATACACTTTCAGCATTCCACAGGAATCCTCACTTCCAAAAACTGTAATTCACCTCTGCATGTTACACTCACATACTTCTCATGTACCAATTCTAGCCTCAAATAACAGAATACAAAAAGCTATACAAGACAAAACACCACAGGACTTTTGAATATGCCCTTTCCCCAGTTGTTAGTAGGTAGCACTTTTTTTTAAGAGAAAGTGATGAAAAATCAGAAATTTTGCATCCAGTGTTGGACTTGAACTTTTCACTTTCTTATCGTCTTCTAGTACCACCATATCCTAGAATGAGAAAAGTTAAACTTCTATTAGTTTTTTTAAATGCATTAGAATTGCTTATAAAATTACAACAGTAATACATGTTTATTATGAGCAAATGAGTAAGAGAGATAGGAGGAAAGGAGAAAGTGAGCCGCCGGGTGGACCAGGGCTATGCAGGACACAGCGCAACCTCTGCCCACCACAGCCCTCCCAATCACCTAATCATCATCAAGTCCACTACACGCACACATGCTTGCTGTAAATAACCTTTGCTCAGGAAACCAATGGTTTCTTTCTTTTTTTTTTTTAAAGATTTTATTTTTTCCTTTTTCTCCCCAAAGCCCCCGGGTACATAGTTGTAAACTCTTCGTCGTGGGTCCTTCTCGTTGTGGCATGTGGGACGCTGCCTCAGCGTGGTTTGATGAGCAGTGCCATGTCTGCGCCCAGGATTCGAACCAACGAAACACTGGGCCGCCTGCAGCGGAGCGCGCGAACTTAACCACTCGGCCACGGCGCCAGCACCAAACTAATGGTTTCTATGGTGAGGACAATGTGGTACAGGCAATACTCAAAGTCCCAGACAAAACCGCAGAGACCAATGGAGGCTAAGGTTAGTTTTGCTTGTTTTTAAACATGTATACTTATAAAATATGAATGTTGCAATCATGTGGTATATATTCTTCTGTGTCTGGCTTCTTTCTTTATATTTGGTAGATCTGTCCACATTACAGCATACAACTGTTGGTTCATTCTCACTGTTGCACAGTATTCCACTTTGTGACTATCACTCAAAGTACTCATCCATTTTACTGCTGACAGATATGTGGGTTTCTACAGGTGCAGGCTACTATGAATAAGGATGCTATCAGCACTCTTGTACTTATCTTTCAGGGTGCACATGTATGCATTTCTGGTGCTATATACCTGAGAGTGAAACTGCTGGGTCTGGAGTGTGCTTATGTTCAATTTTAGTAGGTAATGCCAAACAGTTTTTCAAAGTGATTGTATCCATTTATACTCACACCAGCACTATGAGAATTCCACTCTCACATTTCAAAGCATATTTAAATAATTTTTTTATCAATTTCAAGAATTAATCATTATTCTATAACTTCCCGCTACTGAAGAAGACAAATGCAATCCACAGCAATCCAGTGCTGCTCACTACCCACTACATCCCAGTCCCTGCTAATAAGCTCAAGGTTTAACTCCAAATAGTTACTTGTTTTTTATAGCTTTACTTTTCACAAAATTTTCTTGTAACAGCAATAAACATTACAGTCAAATTTTTGAAAAGTATTTAAAGTATAGCTCAATACATTCTTTGAGTTTTACTGAATTTAAAAAGTTCAAACTTCACCTAGAAAATTCCGTTTTAGAGCTTACAGGATCCCTAGATATCACAGAATTAAACACATGTGGAAACATGTCCAGGAAAGCTTAAGTTAAAACCTCAGTTAGTGGTAGAAGTGAGTCTAAAACAAATCCCTGTTTGATTTTTAAAGAACAGAAGTGAGAGGAAAGAATAAATCTGAATTACATTTTAATCTCAGTTACTTGTGCAATTAACATTCCTGGTGGGTATACCAAGTAAAACTGTGATGGTTAAATATATAGTTAGTCATCTTAAGTTCCCAAACCATTTCTGTACTTTTTATTGCTCTGTAACAGGAACATCCATATTTTTTTTTCTTTAAAGATTGGCACCTGAGCTAACATCTGTTGCCAATCTTCTTCTTTTGTTTTTCCCTCTTTCTTTTTCTTCTCCCCAAAGCTCCCCACTCCATAGTTGTGTATTCTAGTTGTAGGTCCTTCTGGCTGTGCTATGTGGGACGCCACCTCAGCATGGCCTGATGAGCAGTGCCATGTCCCCACCCAAGATCCAAACCAGGAAAGCCCAGGGCCGCCAAAGTGGAGGGCGCAAATTTAACCACTCGGCCACAGGGAGGCCCCATGAACGTCAACATTTTTGCTCTTACCTGATGCTGTCCTGGTTCTTGTCTCTGAGTTTGAACTTGCTGAATAACCTGGGCCTCTGCGAAGTGGTGAGTAAGCCCGGCTGTTCCACATGCTGGAGGACGAGGAAGGACAGGATGGGTGATACCAGGAGTCTGAAAAGGGGGTTGCTGCTCTATCGAGACATAACAGTGTGTCAGGCATCTTCTCATCACTATGATTTTTAAATACCTTCCTATTTTTAAACCATCAGAAAAAAAATCTTTTGTCAAGTGTGTTTTCCTCAGTGTGCTGGTAGATTAGAATTAACATGAAATACTGTTTCACGTTTCTGTCATTGTTAATGGCACCACTATGAGGGAAGAAAATGAGGGAATAAAGGCTCTTTCTTTCTGAATTCACACACAAATAAAAATCATTTAGATTTTAAGTTTATTAAACTACCATTGACACTGAAGACAATAGAAAATCTGGTCCCAAGCTCTTTCCACTCTTGCTTCTATCATTCTCCCACCAAACCAGACTGCTAACTGTTCCCCAAATGTCGTGTTCTTTCCTGCCTTCTTGCCTTTGACTTTGATGTCAACAGTATGTTCCCAATCCCATATCTATAAGGATGACATATGAAAGAAAATAACACATATAATACTGATCAAAGCACATATCATGTACCTTGCCCATCCCCAGAGAACCTAGTTTAATACGGTAATGTCATCATAATTTACTTTCCTTAACAAAGCCAAATCCAGTCAAACTGTGAGCAAAACAAAGAAGCCTGGAATGAAAAGCTGAAGTGAACAGCAAGTGAGATAAATGCAAAACCTACCTGTTGCTGCCAAACAAATATCCTAATATTCCTCCAGTTCCCAAGCCAGTCCAGAACCCTGGCCCTGAATTGGCATATCCTTGTTGTCCCGTGAAAGCACTGCCAAAACCCGAAGCTGCACCATGCGGTCCTAGAAATAAAAATGATTTATTATGCATCCTCACTCAAACAAAACATAGTCTACAAAACCAAAGATAACATGACATTTCAGGTATTTCATCTGTACTATTTATTAATAATACTCACGCCTCAACTTATAAACAAGTTGTATTCAAAAACTGTATTCATGAAATATTGGTTTATAGCTAAGGACCACCTTTTCCACAGCCATGGAAAGGGAGGGATATATTGCAGGACAGAGGCCAGGGGTTGCTTCCTATAAGGACACATTTGCCCTGCTCAAGATCGGCTACTAGAAGATGACCCCACTTGTCAGAGTTACTTCCTTTCTGCCTTGTGAACATCTCTAAAAGCTCTAGCTGATAGCTGTCCTTGAGTGTCTAATGGAGGAATCCAAGTGGAGGCAGCCAGGTGTTTGTATCAGCTGAGAAGTCAGGTTTTAAAGGGACCAAAAACTATCTTCTGCTCAGAGGCAGTTTTTCTTAAATATGTAATATACATAACAGAAAGCATGCTAACCTTACGTGTACAGCATAACAAATTTGTACATACGTATGCATGCATGTAACCACTACCCGCATCATTAAGACGTTTCTAGCACCCCAGAAGGCTACCTCATGACAATTCCCAATAGACACTCACTCACCCACATCAGAGATAAGCGTTACTCTGAATTCTCTCCCCATACTATAGTTTTACCCATTCCTGAACTTGCTATAAATAGAATCATATAGTAGGTACTCTTTTATGTCTGGTTTATCATTATGTCTGTGAGAGCCAACTCCCACTACTGCACATATCAGCTTTTGCTTTTTTTAGACTGATGTACAGTATTCCATTGTGTGAAAACAATCACAATTTGTCTCAGTCTAACGTTTATGGACATTCTATTTCCAGTTTTTGGCCGTTGTAAATAAAACTGCTATGAACATTCTTGTGCCTGTCTTTTTGTGCATATATGCATGCATTTCTCTGAGGTATGTATTTAGGAATGGAATTGCTGGGTCATGGGCTAGGTGGATGTCTAGTTTTAGTAGATACTGACAGTCTTCCAAAGTATTTTACCATTTTAACTTCTACCAGCAAGTCCCAGGTGACCACATCCTTGCCATCACTTGGTACTCCATTTTTTTGTTGTTGTTGTTGTTCTTCTCCCCAAAGCCCCCCAGCACATAGTTGTATAATCTAATTGTAGGTCCTTCTGGCTCTGCTATGTGGGACGCTGCCCCAGCTGGCTTGATGAGCGGTGCCATGTCCGTGCCCAGGATCCAAACTGGCACAACTCTGGGGCGCCAAAGCAGAGCACACGAACTTAACCACTCAGCCACGGGGCCAGCTCCTACCCTGTCTTTTTAATGTTAGCCATTATGGTGGTTATACGGTGGTTAATAATGAACTCAGTGTGGTTTTAATATGCCTTTTCCTGAAGACTAATGATGCTGAGCACCTTTTCATATTTTTATTGGATACCTGGATATCTTCTTGTATTATAAAATGCCTGTTCAAGGCCTCCACCCATTTTTAAAATTGGGTTGTCTGTCTTTTCTCAGATTTGTGGGAGTTCTTTATATATTCTAGATACATGTCCCTTGTTGGAAATATGCTTTACAAATATCTTCTCCCAGTTTCTGGTTTGCCTTTTCACTCTCTTAAAGTTTTCTTTTGATGACTAGACATTCTTAATGTAATAAAGTCTAATTTATCTATCTTTTCTTTTATGGCTGGTACTTTTTGTGTTCTAAGAAATTTTTGCCTATCTCATGATCATAACAAATATTTTCCTATGTTTCCTTCTGGAAGCTTAATTGTTTTACCTTTTATGTTAAGATCTTTAATACTTAATTAATAAATTTTTGTTTATGGTGTGAGATAGAGTTCAAGGTAAATACTTATTACCAAATCTGATCAAGTTTTTCTGATTAAGATGACTAACAATTGAATGATGCATCCTTAAAACAGTAATCACAATTATCCTTATAGAGAAACAGAACAGAAGAGGTAAAAAAGTTGAAAGTAAACAAAAAAAATCAGAAGACAAATTTGCTTTGGTTTCCCAATGTAACCATTTTCTATTTCAGAAACCAGCAGAGGATTCCCTACCTCACGTCTACCCTGCTTACTGCCATTGCCTGGGGAAACGTACCTGTGAACTCAGACTTAAAGCCCGCGGGAGGGGGTCCTGATGAGCTAGTGAATCTCTGATAAGGATGGGAATACGGCGGATACTCAGAATACGGTGGAGGAGAATCTTGACCATCACTAAGGAACAACTTATAAACTCCAAAGGCAATAGCAAGGAGCACCACGATGGTAATCAATCCACTCATGCCAGAGGAATCTGGGGAGTACAGCTTATTATAATAATTAGAGAAAGAGTTAAAGCCATGGTTTTTTCCAGACTCTCTCAGTTTCTTCAGGCCAAGTTCCGTGTAATCTAAGTTATACTCCAAGCCACAGGAACCTCTCAGTACATACTGGTCTTCAGAGGATTCATAGCCTTCACAGCTCACCACGGTTTTTCCAAATTTGTATGCAATGTCTAAATCGGTCTTACATTCCCACTGCGAAGAAAAGTACAAATAGGTTATTAGAACCAAAAAGATTTTTTTCAGTTAATATATATTATTTGAGCTATATAGCGGTCATAAAAGTGTAAAATGAAGTAAAGGAATGATAAAATTCAGGACAATGAGTAATTCTGTGTTGAGGGGAGGGCAAATCAGAAGCTTCAAAGACACTGGTGATGCTACTGTCCTACTTCTTAAGCTGGGTGATGGGTACACGACTGTTTATTTTATTACTGTTCCTTATTCCTCATTTATACATGTAAGGAATTCTTTTGTACATATTAAGTATTTCATAATTTCTAAATTTTAAGCAAATTTTTTAAATGTCACCTTTTGCCACTGCTCAAGATGCTTTCTTTAAAAATAGAGGGGTTTTTTTTAATGTTAAGGCTCAAAAATCAGCATCACATATGAAGATCTGTTATCTTCATACAGTATCAAAGATAGTATACAACATTCTGATAAAAACTTTCTACACAAATTTTATAAAACCATGGCCTAACTTTCCAAGGTCCTAACTGGCCAGCTCCTTCTTCTTGTCTTAGTCTGGAAGCTCCACTAAAATTTGTCCACCATGGGTGACCCTGCTGGTATCTGAAATAATGGTGGTACAGCTTTCAACATCACAGCAACACACAGCCACCACAGTATGACAAGTGACAGATGGGTGGTGTGGTTCCCTGACCGGGAAACGAACCCAGGCCTCAGGGGTTAGAGTGACAAATCTTAACCACTAGAAAAATGCAAAAAGAATCTGTACTAGCTTCAAAAATTTTTACCTTAAAAAACCCCCAAATTTAGTTTAAATTCTATAATCATATTTTGAGCTGAATGGTAATATGCTTCTTTAACAACATTTAAAGAGACTCAAGCTAAAATAGATTTGATTGGTTCTACTGCCTTTCTGTAAGTTTTTGGACAAATTATCCTCCTCTCTCAAACTCCAGATACACTATTTTTTTATAACAGCTTTATTGAGATATAATTCACATACCACATTCACCCACTTCAATGGTTTTCAGTATATTCACAGAGTTGTGCAGCCATCATCACAATTTTAGGATATTTTCATCACCCCAAAAAGAAATCTCATATCATGAGCATTCATTCTCTATTTCCCCCTAAATCTGCCATCAGTCTCTATGGATTTCCCTATTCTGGACACGTCATATAAATTGGAATCATACAATCTGTGGTCCTATGTGACTGGCTTCTTTCATTTAGCACAATGTTTTCAAGGTTCACACACGTTGCAGCATGTATTAGTACTTCATTCCTTTTTATGGCTGAATAATATTCCATTTTATGGATATACCACATTTTGCTTATTCATTCATCAATAATGCACATTTGGATTGTTTCTACTTTTTGGCTGTTATGAATAACGCTGCTACAAACGTTTATGCTTTTTGTGTGGACATATGTTTTCATTTCTCTGGGGTATACACCCAGGAGTGGAATGACTGGGGCATATGGCAACTCTGTGTTTAACCCTCTGAGGAACTTCCAGACAGTTTTCCAAAGCAGCTGCACCATTTTACACACCTAACAGAAGGGCATGAGTTTCTCCACAACCTCACCAACATTTGTTATTCTCTTGTCTTTTTGAGTATAGCCATCCTATTGGGTGTGAATTGATAATCTTATTGTGGTTTGACTTGTATTTCCCTGATGGCTAATGATGCTGAACATTTTTTCAAGTGTTTATAGGCCATTTGCATATGTTCTTTGGAGGAACGTCTAGACAGATGTTTTGCCCATTTTTAAATTTGGTTATTTGACCTCTTACTAAGTTGTAACAGTTCTTTATATATTCTAGATTTGAACAAGTCCCCTATCAGATATATGATTTGCTAAACTTTTTTTTCATTGCATGGGCTGTCATTTCACTTTCTTGATGGTGTCCTTTGAAGCTCCAAAATTTTTCATTTGGATAATATACAATTTTTTTCTTTTGTTGTTGTTGCTACTCTATTTTATTTTTAAATAATTTTATTTGAAGGAAGGTTGATAAGCTTGCTGATTTAGGTAAATAAAACAAGCTAAATCTCTACTGGTAGTTCAAGTTAATTGTCATTTCCTTAATAGTGTATACTAAAAGTGGCTTCCAATTATTATATTTAAACTCTGGAAATTGGAAGAGGCTCTCTCCTGGTACTGAACATAAGTCAATGTTGATATCCTCTATACTTCTTTGCTCACGCTGTTCTCTTCGCTATCTCTTCAGCTCTAAAAATCTTATCCGTCCTTCCTAACACAGCACATACCTTCTCCTTTAAGCCTCCCCCAATCTCTCCAACTGCACATGACTTTACAGCACTTTGCTGGCGTCTACATTTAACCCGAGTGCTTGTCTTATCTCTCCAACTAGGAAGAGAGTCTGAGGGTTGGGACTCCATCTTATTTTTGTATACTACAAATTTAATATGAACGAATGACTTCACCATTAGTGTCTTTTCCATCAAGACTGTAAAAGTAACTTAAAAGTAAAATGAGAGTGGGACTTTTGCTTTAACCAGATGAGTCTATGATTCAATGAGCAATACTGGGAAAAAATATTGTGAAATAAGTACCATCCAGTAAATATGAACTCTCTGAATTGCACAGCCCATGCATAAAGGTTCTATCAAACAAGAATATCATTCTGATGGAAGGGGAAATAGTCAACACAACATTCTTGCCTAATAACCAGCCATCTCAAATCCTTTTTGAAAGCAGGCAGAATATAAAGGAGAAACATATTAGTAGTGATTTAAACTGAATTTATTTAATAAACTCTATTCCATTTCTAGAGCATATTAAATTTCAAGGAAATGTTCTGCCCTAAGTATAAAATGCCAGGGTCTCAAAGACAATAAATAAAGCCCACTGAAATGCTTTCACTCAGAAGTAACCACCCTCAGTTCTAGAACAATTTCAAAATCAAGTACGGTATTGAAACACAGTACGGATACGTGTACTCACACTACTTACAATCTCTCATTCCTGATCATCTTAACTTTATTTCTTAAGGGTAGGCTGGTATTCTTTGGGGAATGACAGGAAAATGACAACCAGAAGAGATCCTTTACCCCCACCCCCAAGTACATAAAAAATTTTGGAAATTTACTAATGTCTTAGAAGAAATTCATGGTACAAAAATTAAAAAGACTCTTTCTAGGCTTTTAAATCAGTTCATTTCTTTTGGAGGATGTTCTTCCAGAGAATTTATACCGACATATCTTAGGTTAACCTGAGACTTTCTACATGTGCTTCTCAAAAATACTGATTAATGTGCCAATAAACACTTTATTGAATAAAAATTCCATTTAAAATACCATCAACATAATGAATTTTACCTGTACATCATAACCATCCCAGCCTTTGTTCTGACACTGTATGACTTTTGGGGTGTAAGAATCACATCCAGCTGTGCCTCCAACACATCTCAACTGTGGGATTGGATCCAGTCTACGGGAGGTGGTATAGCGGTCATAGTGGAGGGTAAGAGCTTTTATATCCCGTAACAATATTCTGTCTGAAACAGAAAGAACATAAAGGAACAGATAGTAAATACATTGTCAAACACAGAAAGATTCATCCTAATAAAACTCCTGGCATAGCAAATACTTTCAAAAGTGTCTTTCTCGTCTTTTGAGGAGACGAGTAAGAAAGAAAAGATGAAAGAGTTTCCCAAAGCCATCCCAACACTGCCCAGGGCTTCTGCCCAAAATCCAGATGGTCACACCTTTAAAGCTTCCCTTCATTTCAGGCTGGATGCCTCCCAAATTGCTTCTATATCACAAGTTCTATATAACTTTTACAAAATCAAAACAAAAAGTTCATTAACCTGAAAGGTTGTACTACTATATGGCAACAGTAATGGTTAATTAAAAGGGCAAAAAGTATACCTGAATGTTCCTGAAGCACATTTAATGACAAATGTCTGTCAAGAGGTGAATGGATTAATAAAATTTTGGCCTATTTGCACAGTGGAATATTCTACAGCAGTTAAAATGAGTGAACTAGAACTCATGCTTCAGATTAGAAATAGTAAAAACATATTAAGCAAAATGCAAGCTGCAGAATGTTTAGTATGATAGCTTTATATAAACCTGGAAAACCAGCAAAACAGTAACATATTGTTAATGTCTATACATATATGCATATACATATATATATAAAATGATAGTATGAAAACATGCACAGGAATGATTAAACACCAAATTCAGATAAGCACCTCTGAGAAGAGAGGGAGAGAAGAGACTTTAGCTCTCTCTCTAATGGTTTAATTCTTTGGGGAAGGGGGAGGGTGATTTGCTACAAATAGGGTAAAATGTGAAGGTTTAATAAAATAGGGTGGGGAGTGCATGCGAGTTCACTGTGCACTTCTGTATGTTTAAATATTTAAAATATCTCACAATTTTAAAAATTAAAAATGTTTAAACTATTTCACAAATTGAAAATCACATTGACAAAGAGGCTTAAAAATAAGTCAAAACAATGAAATTACGTCTGGCATTCATGTACCTAAATGAACATTAAAGTATTATTGGAAAATCAATAGTCTTCCTACTTATGACCCTTGGGTTATGACTGGCTCTGGACTGGTTCACTCAACATCCATTTCACCCTCAAACTTGTACGCCTTCTTGCAAAGCTACAAGAACCCCCAAACCTCCTGCGGCTACAGTTGCCAAAAGCGATTTCGGTTCTGCCAACCAGAGGGATTCAAGCAAGGTCTGGAGTGCAGCCCTTAAACTTAGATTTAAGTGCTCTGTCCTTTGGCTGGCAAGCACAGTCATGGGGGCTCTGGGTCTCACTGACAGTGTATAGCATCCAACTCCCTATATTCAACCTGTCAAATTAGCCAAATTTGCTGCCTCCCAAATTCCACTAAAACTACAACAAATGGATGGTCTTGGTGATGTGAACGAACAAGATTAGGTAAAATAGAAAAGGAGATGGCAACAATTTTGGAAGGTGAAAGCAGATGGACCAGTGGTCGATGACCAAACCTAAGAAAAAGTCAAATGCCAGACCAGCAGGGGGAAAAACTGAGAACCAGCCTGACATACATAATAGAATCCCTAAAAGGAACAGGAAATGGAAACTCTTGAACTGGAGATACCTAAAATAAGAGTACAAGGTGAAAGCTACTTACAAAGAAGCTACACTCCCATCTCCTCTCCCCAGCTCTATGCTGCTGCACCTGCCCCTTCTGCACCCAGGAAAATGTCTGGAGACTCAAGGGCTCTGCACTGAGGCATACCTGGCACATTAGAGGCCATGGGTATAAAGACATAACAGGAAGCCCAAGTAACTACAGGAAGTGGTATAGTAGTCATAGTGGAGGGTAAGTGCTTTTACATCCTGCAACAATTCTGTCTGAAACAGTAAGAACACAGATGAACAGATAATAACTATCTTATCAAACACAGAAAGATTCATCCTAATAAAACTTTTGGCACAGGAAATACTTTCAAAAGTGTCTGAACGCTGAAATGCTGAAAGCACAGACCTCTTTCCCAGCATGGCTCACAAAATGCCAGCAACCACTCCTCTGCCCTCTGAATGAGAGACTGGAAGTCTATTCTCTTTACAATCTAACCAATAAGAAAAATACACTGACATCAAGACTTCCCTCCAAAAAAGGACCAGCCAAGTAACCCTACAGGCACAAGGTCACCCCACAGTAAAGCTCAAAATCCAAAAGCACCAACCACACATACTGATGGCTTCTAATTGGCTTTTTGGTTCACACCCTTAATCACGAGCAGACAGGCAAGGATTACTAAAAATACGAGGAAAGCCCCCAACACAGAATACAGCAACCAGGACAAAACAAAACAATTTGGAGGAAAGAGAGATTGTACAGGGAGAAGAAAACTTTTAAAAAAAAAAGTTAAAGTTATGATATTCTCAGAGAGATAAAGGAAAACATTATATTCATGAAACAATCATTTTTTTAAAGGAACACTCAGAGAACAAAATAAGAGCTCTTGGAAATTAAAAACAGGGCAGCTGAGATGAAAAACTCAGTAGAAATGTTCAAAGTTAAAGGTAAGAAAATCTAGCAAGTAGAGCAAAAAGACGGAAAGTAGGAGTGGAAAAAACAGAAAATTGCAGGACCAGTTCAGGAAGTCCAAAAATCCAACAGGGGTTCCAGAAAGAAAGAGCAGAGAAATCAGATAAGATAACTCACCGATACAATTCAAAAGTTCCCACAACTGAAGGACATGAGTTGTCATATCGAAAGACTCAATAAAGACCCAGGCCTCAAAAGAGACCCACAGAAAGGCATATCATAAAATCTTAGAACACTGTAGACAAAAACTGCCAGAGGAAAAGGGGAAAAACAGGTCACATACAAAAGATTAAGAATTAGAAAAGCTTCTGCTCTCTCAACAGGATAGAAGAAGAAAATGGAGAAATGTCTTCAAAAACTCTAATGGAAAAACTTTGGCTGGGTATAGAATCCCAGATTGTCACTCAAGCAGGAGGATAGAATTTTCAGGTATCTAAAGGTTTCAAAAGATTTATCTCCCAGGTATCCATTCTCACTAAGATTCTAGAAGCTTTTCACCACTAAGAGAAAACACAAATAAACAAAGAGAAAGACATGAAAATCAGAGAAGTAAAGAAAAAAATAATGGTATACAGAGGGACAAAGGGAATCCCAAGGAGAATGACGAACGAAGGTACCAGGATGACAGCCGTGGACCAGTCAGGGCAACAAGTCCACACAGGATGAGTACATACTGCTCCAAAGACATGAGGGCTGCCAGCAAAAGATCCCCACTGCTACTGTACCATCTCTTTTACACCTGAGGACAGAGTGCCCAGGTGACCCTAGCTTTGGTTTTTATCTGTATTTGGTTTGTTTTCACCTTTAGCTGAGAAAGTTCCTCTTTTTAACTTCACATCCTGCTCCCTTGGGTCAGCTGGGGACACTCATGTCACCCCACAGAAGCATTCTAGCTTTAACCTATTCCTGAGTGCTCAGATAGACCATGGTAAGCACAGAAGCAAAAGACACAGAGCAACCCACTACCTCTGACCATACTTCTGCTAGATGTTCAGCACCTGGACCACAAGAGCCCTCAACAGATGCCCTAATTATGGTGAGCCCCTGTTTCCCATGACTTTCCCCAGCAACTTCCTCAGATAGGCTCTTAAAATCTTAGGAAGCAAGAGACTCTCTTTACACTGCTAGAAAAACAGCTAGTGAGTTTCTCAAAAACTTTTAGAGTGTTACCGCACACATGGGTAGAAAAACTAAAATAAGAAAATTATTCATTCAGAAGTCAGGAAAGTGATCACCTCTGGGAAAAGGAATGTGCTTAGAAAGGAACATAGAGAATTCTTTCTCTTAACTGGGTGGGAGTACACTGGTGTTCACGTCATTATTCTTCTTTAAACTATACATATATGTTTTACTTATGCTTATACTTTATATATGATATGTTTCATGATTTTTTTTTAATCTAAAAGTAATACCTTTTCCTCTTGAAAAGCAAACCCTACTCTTCCTCCAATTTCACCCTTCTGTGATAAAAATTAACAGCCTGGTAAGTACCTATATCTTGCTCACTCTAACAGAGATATATACAGGGTTGATTTTTATTAGTTTATTTTTGTAAAAATTGAATCATACAGTGCACATTACTGTTCATATGGCTTTTTCACTTAACCATATATCATGGACATTCCTTCATATCAGTAGATACAGATCCTATTTATACTTATTTACCAAAAAAGAACTTAATAAATTTGACTAGGCTGAGAGTTACCAGCCACATTGCCTCATCAAAATGCAATAAAATAAGAAACATAATTACATAAAATAATGTAACAAAATATAAAATAATAAAAAGGTGACTGAAAATAACTTAATTGGAAAATAAGAAACATAACGTTTGCAGCAAAAGGATATCAAAACAAATTTAGGGGCTGCCCCTTGGCTGAGCGGTTAAGTTCGCAGGCTCCACTTCAGCGGTCCAGGGTTTCACTGGTTCAGATCCTGGGCGCAAACATGGCACCACTCGTCAGGCCATGCTGAGGTGGCATCCCACATGCCACAACTAGAAGGACCCACAACTAAGATATACAACTATGTACTGGGGGGACTTGGGGAGAAAAAGCAAGGAAAAAAAAAAAAGAATATTGGCAACAGTTGTTAGCTCAGGTGCCAAACATAGGGGAAAAAAAAATTTAGAATTGGGCTTGCAAACTCAAATGCCTTCAAGTGCCACTCAGATATCTAAAATATATGTACAGTCACTGGATGAAGGTGGCTAAGGGCAGGAAGTGGTAGGGCTTGTGCTAAATGGAGAATTCAAATGCCAACTAAAGCCATTCAGGTTTTAAAATTGCAAAGTGATTCGGTCCAATGAAAACATTTCTGTAAACTTCAGGCTCTGATATAAGTTTTTTTAAAAAGCCAAAATCTATAAGGGATAGAGGAATATTTACAGACTAGACATTTTTATTGTTTTTAAGTTGGACATAAATGAGCTAGGTTTTCATGCTAAGAAATCAGAAAAAATAAATCAAAATAAAATAAGAGGGAATAACTAAAGATAAAAATCTTAGAATTTAAAAAAGTGAAAAAACTAAAAAGAAAGATGGTTCTTTGTAAAATAGAAAAGCAGTACCTAAAACTGCTCTGTAGAAAACTACAAACTTTACTTCAATACATAAAATGTGAAAATCATAAATGGAAACTTGCATGATATACATAGATGGGAATACCACATAGCAAATCGCCAATTCTCTCCAAATTAATCTATAAAGTCAATGAAATCCTGATCAAAATACCAACAGAATACTTCTTTGAATCCTGAAAATTGAGTCCAAAACTTAAGTGTGAAAATGTAGAAAAACTGCTGAGACTATTTGAAGAAACCAACAAAGAAAGAAAATTTGGGCTATAGATATCAGAACAGATCATGAAATCTATAGTAACATAAACAGTATAGTATTGGCACAGGATTAGAAAAATTGATCAATGAAACAAGTACCCAGAAACAGAGACTCATGGGTATAGGAAAATTTAGTATATGACTAAAGTGGCGTTTCAATATAGAGAAAGAAGAACCAATCAGTCAAAAAGTAATACTGGGACAAGAGACTATCCATGGGCAGGCAGGGGTAGTTAGATCTCTATCTTATACCATGTACAAAAATTAATCCCTGATGGTTAAAAACATACAACAAATTAAAAATACTGGAATAAAGCACAACGGAATACGTTATGAGCCTCGGATGGGGAAGGTCTGAAAAGCAAAGACTGACCAGCAAGATAATGACCGTGGTTGATCAAATCATGCTCAATCTATGAAAATCCAAGAATCCATAATAACACTCAGCGAACACCAAAACCTCATTTGTCGCTACTTAAAGTGGCTACCCAATTACCTCCTTACTTTGAAAATCGGTAATTAAGGATTAAAAATTAAATATTTATCCTGACTTTCCAGCAGGAACTACAATCTGAAATAGCCTCAGTTGATAAGGGAAATTTCAACTTTACTAAAGAATGCCAGCTAATAAATTTAGAATAAATGACAATTCGAAAAATGATCATTTTAATTTTACAGCCCCTAAAGAAACTGATTCAGACAAGGATTAATTAGTTTTAAATTCATTAAGTGAACGAATATTGGTGTGCTGCCAAGTAACATTACACAGATTGCTTTCTAGTCACAAACCAGAAAAATGAAACTTCACAAGGGAGAGGGAAGACCATTTTAATCCACCAGCCAATCTTGGCATGGCTAATGGTAGAACAAGTTGATATTATAGGCTCTCCTGTGATGTAGTCCCCAAAAGTATTTAATATGAATCTAATCAATCAGATCTAACATCCAGTTTACTAGAAATACAGGCAAGAAAAAAACAAGCTAGACACCATGAGAAAACAGAATATCTAGAAGGTAGGATGTTAAAAGACAGCTGGCCCAATCCCTTCAGCAAAGCAGCAGCATGAAAAAAAGGGATTGTTCTACATTTAAAAAGACTTACAAGATAACACAATCAGATGTGATGCATGGTCCAGGATTGGGTCCTGGTTTCAACAAACTAGCTTAGACACATTAGGGACAACTTTGATATCCAAATATGGAATGGGTAATTAGCTGATATTATGAAATTAGAATTAATTTTGTTAGGTATAATGTTATTTCTACCATGTAGGGAAAACTTCCTTTTTTTAAAAATAAAGGTGAATATTGAAGGATTTAGCAGTGGCCTGTCATGAAGCCCAAAATTTACATTAAAATGTTTCAACTTTTTTTTTTAAGTGTTGAAAGAAAACAAAGAATATCAAAAGATTGATAATTTTCATCAAAATTTAAAATATCTCTCCCAGAATTCCTCTAGTAGTCTGACTAGAATGACTTAGCATCAAGGGGTTCCAGTAAAATTGTCACTAGCCATGGACCCTAACTCACTTCTCTTGTATTGCCTAAACTCTAACCTTTTTCATGTGTTTGACCTAATTCTCTTGTCTTGTTAAAAGGTGCAAATGTTCCTTTCTTTGGGGTTTTAAGCTTAAGTGATTTCAACTATGTTCCAGGAAGAAGCTCTAGGCGACAACCTCTCTAAACCCATCCACTCTGAACCAGGCCAGACCAGTCCAGACGGCAACCACAAGAATGACACCTGTGCAGACAGGCAGAGAGTTATACTAAAGTAACCTGCCCTCATTAAGGTCCTAAACTATCCTCCTCTGGGAGGGGTGAAGCAGCCATTTTTAGATCATACAATGTATGTAAAAGCATGATTTCAAACCACACATGTGCAAGCTTATGCCCACCTCTACATGTGATGATGAAACTTCCCCTTTGAATATTCATTTCCTACCCCAAATAAAGGTCCCTACATCCCCAAGCTCAGAGAGCCATAGATTTGTGAAACTACTCCCTATCATCTCCACTTTCTTTGCCACATGCCACAAATAAAATTTCTGCTCTGTGAGACAACTACTTCTGGTGCAGTTTGATTTAACTCACCAAGAAGAGGCCTGCATTTGGTCCAGTAACAAAAGGAGTATTTGGCTTTTCCAGTATTTACATGGAAACCAAGAAGGTAGAGAATGGCTTCTGAGTAATCATTCAATAGTGTCTGTCTCTCTTAGTGCAAAGAGTAGAAGAAATAACATTGTATTGAGAGTCTCTGGACCTACGAAATTCAAGACAATTTCTCAAAAGACAACACTGTTAGAATTTGATAAAATAGCTTGATATTTTATCAATTTCCAAAAGTCAACAGCTTTTT
This sequence comes from Equus caballus, assembly GCF_041296265.1. NCBI lineage: Eukaryota > Metazoa > Chordata > Mammalia > Perissodactyla > Equidae > Equus > Equus caballus. Next base: position 31,952,091 of record NC_091710.1, on the reverse strand, counting down.
CTATACCTATAACATCCAATTAGAAATGAAAATGTAAAGCCTATATCAAATTAGTGACTACATACATAAAATATCTAGAAATAAACTTAAGATCAATATATGATATATGTAAAATATATATATAATTATATAAATATATATATTATATATAAATATAATAAGACCTAAATAAATTTAATGCACTTCCAACCAGGAACTCAATTGAGTTTTTTTTTTTGGAACTGGAAAGAAATTATGTTAAAGGTCCTATGAAAAAATTAATGTCTATAAATAGCCAAAAACTTTTTTAAAAAGAATGCATTGCTTTACCAGATAATAAAGCTTACTATAAAATTACTGTAATCAAAATGTTTGGAATTGGAACAGAAAGAGACAAGAGAAATGTGAAACAAAAGAAAGTCTAGAAATAAATCCTGATATATGTGGGAATTCAATATAAGATAAAGTGGGCTTTTTGACTTAGTGTAAAAAGGATAGCTTCTTTAATAAATGACCCTGGCATCACTGACTATACTGCTGGAAGAAATCCACCAAAAGCTATACAAAAACTTCATTCCACATGGGCTGAAGACCTAAAATTTCAAAGAATTATATTAAAATAAAATATGCTATATTAAACCCAAACTACCTCCTCATACATAAAAAACTATGAACAATGAAAATGTTCAATTGTTTACAAAATCAGACTAAATAACAGGAATCACAATAACTTGGATGTATTGTGGCAGGGTTGAGATAGCGCAAAGAACAGTGAAGCAAATTCCTGTCACCAACTTGCTACATGACTTTGGCCAAGTCACCTAATTTATCTGTGTAGAAGTTTCCTCACCTATAAAATTATGCCAATAATGTCAACCTTAAAACTGGTTGTGAAGTTTAGACATGATTTACTAAAATTATCTAGCCGAGTACTTGACACACAATAAGTGATCAAGCACGATAAATATTACTGAGAATGTTTACAGTGCTATATACACATGGGGTATTTTTACCATAACCCTACAGCATCTTTCCTCCCTAGCAGTCCTAAAGGTTGCTGTGTTTTGTGTCCCTCAAAATTCATACGTTGAAGCCCTAATCCCCGATATGATGGTGTTCAGAGGCAAGGCCTTTGAGAGGTGATTACTTTTAGACAAGGTGGTGAGGATAGAGGCCCCATGATGGAATTAGTGGTCTTGAAAGAAGAGGAAGAGACCAGAAGCCTCTCTCTCTGCCACTGAAGACATAATGAGAAGACAGCCATCTGCAAACCAGGAGGGGCCTCAACAGACACCGAATATGCTGGCAGCTTGATCTTGGACTTCCCAGCTTTCAGAATGAGAAATAAATGCTTGTTTAAGCTAGCTAGTCTATGGTGTTTTGTTACAGCAGCCTGAACTAAATCAAGGTCTAAGAACAAAATGCTCACACCCACTAGTTACATCAATCAAGGGACACACAGAGTTCCCTGGAGTCCAGACTCACAAATCGAAATCCACTTGCAGGTCTCAAACTTAAGATGAACAAAATCAAACTCCCCAAACCTGATTTTCCCCAAATCTTCCACGTCTCAGGAAATAGTAACTCTACCCTTCTCGTCACTCAGGTCAAAAACCTTGGAGTCATCTTTGACTTCTCTCCTCCTCTCATCCCTACATCTAATCCACCAGAATATCCCGTGAGTTCCATCAAAATAGGTGAGAAGAGAATCCAACCACTCTCACCAACTCCACTGCTTCTCCTCTGTCCCAAACCAGCACCACTCTTGGAACCCACTGTACAGGCAGTGGCCTCCCAGCTTCCCCACTACCTCCTATAGTCTCAAAATACAAGTCATAGCAGGTCATTTACTCCTCCTTCTGCTTCAGGTTTCTGAGCAAATGTCACCTTAACAGCAAGTTCTTTCCTAACCAATGTTTTGAAAGGCCCTAGTTCTGCCTGCACACTCTGTCCTGCTCACCCTGTTTTATCATCGTCCATACCACTCTTCACAATATGAAATGCTATCTACATGTTTATTTGTTTACTGTCTATTTCTCCTAAACAGATGTAAACTCCTTGGAGGCAGACACTTGCTATACACCCAATACCCAGAAGAGTGACTTAAATATAAGACTAACTCAATAAATTCTGAAAATTCCTAGGTAATCTCTTTAGAACCGGTACTATTTTTTTCCAGACAAATTATTGCTCCTATGTTAGCTAAAGACAAAGTGCATCCAAAGTCAAAAGAAAAGACAAATTAGGGAGTGACTATTACTTTACCAAAGGACTTGCTAAAAGTTAACCCAATAAAACACCTTTATAAAACAGTTCCTCTAGGTAAACTTAAAGTATAATTTATGAAAATTGATTGTGGTTACCCTGCAAAATATTTTGGTGCTTTCTGTTCCAGAACAACAGTCTTATAGTAGGCAGACTAAGAGCTACCAAGAAGCAGTTCACTATTTATTTAAATTTGGTTCCTCTTTTTTTTTTTTTAATTCCCCTGACTCTGTAAACGTCCTTTTTTATTTAAGACTTGTGAGAGTTCAATTAACTAATGTTTCATTCCAGTTTTTAAATTATAATTCTGACCAAAGTCTCCTATTTACATACAACTTTCTAGGAATACATAAGGAAAATGTACATTTAAATCCAACATGGCTTTTTATTTATTAGTAATAAAACATCCACATCAAATGAGTTACTCAAACTCAAGTACCGGCAAACAGCATCTTCTCTCTCATTTCAGTACTTAGGAATAAAACAGAAAATTATAGAAATAAACCTGTTGCTTAGGTTCAAAAACATGGGCATTTCCTATCACCAAATCACAATGCAATATTGGTACACTTTCCACATCTTAACATCTTTACTCCCCAACCAAAAATGTTTTGTTTCAAAGTCAGTTTTTACATAATTCCAATTTAACAGCATGCCATCGTTTACTAAAATGAAACTGTTTGTAGGTGTGTGTGTATATACATATACACATATATATTAGTTACACAGAAATATTACTGATTCTATAAAAGTTCTTTCGACAATTCCAATAACACAGTGATATAAAAGAAACTTTTTCCTAGAAGTCACTTATCATGTACCATCACACACACAAAAAATAAGATGCAAATATGTTCTAAATTCTAGTGTACGGTGAATAAACAAGGGGAAAGCCGGCGTACTGCAATGTACTTCACCGTAATGGTCAGAATAAGAAGCATGAGTTCTGCTCACATAAATAGCACAGTCTGTGATTCTGCTAACCTACCTACAAGGTTTGCAGCCCTGTCCACTGAGTGTGACTCAGAGCCTGCCGGAGCCACGGCCACTGCCAGCCATACCAACAGGCAGCCATGACAACAGTCCGCGACGATGACATCAGACAGTCATAACAACAAAGCAAGACGCGCAGGTGAGTGTCGAGCTTTCCAGTCAAACTCAGGGATGAAGGCTGTAGCCCAAGAAAGGAGAAAGTGGACAAATTCTGGGAGTCCAGAGAAGGGAGAAAGGGGATGTTACGAATACGGAGTCGTCCAGCCCCGCCCACTCCCCAACAGTTCCCCTCGTCCGGAGGACGTCTGGGAGAGCAAAGGGGCCAGGCAGCGCGCAGATGAAGGGAGAAGATGGAAGTAAGGAATTCCGGTAGAAGGGCTCAAGGGGCGGCGAACGGAACGGGTCGCCCGCGGGGCCTCTCAGCGCCGGCTGAAGGCAGCAGGAAGGGGCGAGTGAGGACACCACTCACCAGGGTCGCTCCAGCCCAGGGCAGGGCCTGCGATCAGCAGAAGCAAAAGGAGGCTGAGGCGAGGGCAGGGCCCGGCTGCTTCCGGCCCGCCGGCCGCGGCCATGGCGCTCGGTGTGGACGGCGCGCGGGGCCAGGACCCGAGCTGCGGAAATCCGCGCGCCACCGCGCAGCGACGGCGAGGGCCACGGCAGCGCAGCAGGGAACAGGCGCCGGCAGCTACGGACCCGCAACCGCAGCAAAGCTCCGTGCGCCAGTGTCACGTCACCGCCGCTGCGGCGCGTGGGGGCACGGGAGTGGACGCTGCGGGCCCCGCCCCTGGGGCTCACCGCGACAGTGGGCGGGGCCTGAGGCGGGGCGCCGCCGTTGAAGGCGGGGCCAAGGGCCGGACGCAGAGGCTGTGGGCGGGGCCGAGGGCAGGGTGTTGGTTTGCGGTGTGTGGTCTCAGACCTGCAGCCCTCGGAGAAATTGAAACCATCGGTCGCAACGCGAAATTTAAGTGTAGTCAACTTATGTGTTTCCAAAACCTCAGTAACCTTCCCGCGGGAAGTTACTGTGCCTTATTCAACTTCATGTCTTCAGCATCTAGCATAGCGCCTGGCACGTGATTCGTGTTCTGTTACCGTTTGCTAAATGCAGAGGTTTGGGCGAAAAATAGCATGGAAATATATTGTCAGATTTCAGGAGCTCAGAACCTTTACATACATACTGTATTTCCTTGTAAGCGGAGGCAGTAAGACTACAAAATATCAGGAAAAACTACTACCTAAAGAACCAGGTCAGAGAAAACAGTTCTAAGAGTGCCCAGGCATTATCCTTGAGGTCTGACAGGCGTGAGTTTCTCTCATTCATTCATTCATTCAACAAATAGAGGTTGAATGCCTAATGTGTGCCAGGCACTGTTTCAGGCCCGGAGGATACAGACAAGGTCCCTGTGCTCATGGGGCTTACACTGAAGCAGGATAGGATAAACCACATTAAATAATAAAGTAATAAACAAAGATAATAGGCAGCGATAAAGGCATTGATTAAAATAAAACAGGGTTAGACAATAGAGACCGAGAGGCAACTTCAGGCAGGGCTTTGCTGAGAAAGTGATTTTGAAGCGTGAGACCTGAATAATGAGAAAGAACCAGCCATAAGAGCCTTCATGGCCTGGGGAACAGTAAATGCAAAAGCCCTAGCTCTGTGTTTTGAGGAACAGTCATTCACCAATTCAACCAATACCTTTATACATCGAGCACCTACCAGTACCTAACAGCACCTGCCAGGCACCGTTCTGGAGATACGGCAGTGAATAAAACAAAATTCCAGGGTTGGGAGAAGAAAACAGGCCAGTATAATTGAAGCAATGTAAATTAGGGGAAAATTGGAACAAGAGGAGGCAGAACAGTGGCAGCTTGGAGTAGAACTGAGCAGGATTGGAATAAAGGTAATAGAGAATTTTGTTCTCAACATGCTATGTTTGAGGTGACCATTACGCATCCAGGTAAACAGGTCAAATAGACACTTGGATATACAAGTCTGAATTTCAAAGCTAAGGTAAACTTGGTAATTATGTTATCAAAATGAAGAAAGTATTTAATGCCACAGGAAGTGATACAATGCATAGGGAGACGATTTGATGTGGCAAAGGAGTCCCAGGACCAAACGAAGAGAACACTGTCATTTGAACCTTGAGCAGAAGAAGATCCTAGAAAGAGTCTGAAAAGTAACCTCTTGTGAGGTACAAAAAAAACCAGGAGAGTAGTGGTGTGGTAGTTGAGAGAAAAAGAGAATGGTCAACAGTGTGCACTGTTGTTGAAAGTTTGAATCAAAAAGTGACCTTTGGACTTTGCAATATAAAGGTCACTAATTACCTTAACAAGAGAATTTCTGGCATTTGACATCCCGTCATTTGCTATGTACAGTTCTAGACTGTGGTGAACAAAACATAAAAGGTTGTACTAACTTACATTCTAGTGGGAGAGAAAGCCAACAAATAATATAGTTAAGATCAATAAGTGCTCTCAAGAAGACAACAAGGTAATATGATTTCAAGTGCTATAATAAACAGGATGTCCAGGAAAGGTTCTGAGAAGCTACCATCTGAGCTGAGATCTAAATGATAAGAGGCAGTTTCTTAAAATGTCTCTGAGACCTACCAATAGCAATGTGTCAATCTGATTTGGATCCTTATTCAAACAAACCATAAAATAAGTGACATTTATGGGACAATTGGAAATTTGAACAATGATTCATATATGATGGTATTAAAGCATTATTTTGGGGGTGTGATAAATGTACTATGGCTATGTTATTTCTAAGAATACTTTTAGAAACATACTGAAATATTAAAGATGAAAAATTGTCTTGAATTTTCTTCAAAATAATATGGGAGGTGGAGGGAAGTGGGTGAGAGTATAGACAAAACAACATTGTGTGTTAATTGTTGAGGGTAGCTGATGGTACATGGAAGTTCATTATACTAATATGACTACTTTTTTATATGTTTAACTTCTTCCATAATAAAAAGTTTTTTAAAAACTAAAATCTTCTCTGAGGTTTCTCTGATCTGATCTATAAGAGTTAGTGATTCCAAGCTAACAAAATTGTGGAGAGGATTAAATTAGAGAAATATTTAAAGCACCAGGCATATAGCAGCTGCTCAATAAACCACAGCTCTCTTCCTCTCACCCCATCCCCATCTTTGCGAATTAACTTTGGAGGATGGGAAGCCATCTGGATAAAAAATTTTGAAACTATGAAAAGTAACACTGATTAACTATTATGTAAGAATACTTAGAGAACATTTAAAAGATATAACATTAATCTCTAGGGTTCACTTGGTAAACTGAAGAAAACTGACATTCTACCTTTTTCAGACAATTATTTTCAAGCTTTGGTTTGCATAGGAAAGCTTTAGGGTGCTTATTAAAGTTTCAGATTCCTGGGCTCTGCCCATGAAAGTTCTGATTCAGAAGGTCTGGAGTTGGGACCCAGGAATTTGCATTTTTAAAAAGCATCCCAAAGAATTCTGTATAGGTGGTCTTTGAATTACAGCATTTGGAAACACTGTTTTTAAGGTCTCAAATGACTCCAGACAGCCTCTGTAGACCAAAAATAGTCCTTAGGGTAATGAGTGTTTTCTTCTTTCTAGAAACACTGTGGATCTCATGGACAAGTCAAAGGAGCACAATCTCTTAGGATTCCATGACACTGGAAGCAAAAGACCATAGATCTCTCTAACCCGAAGAACAATCCCAGTTGCCCCTTAATGTCACGAAGGATGCATGTCTGTAATGCCTAATCCATTTGTATTCACAAGAGGAAATTAGAGGACTAGCACTTAACTCAGCCACTGGGGCTTGTGGAAGCCCCAAAAGGCTCCCTAAAATGTAGTCCTTCCCCCAGAAGTCAAGCTACGAGCCTGAGTTGAGAACCTATCACTTTCCACCACCAATACCAACACCACGGATCAGTTATCTCTACTATGTTCCCTCAGCCCTCCCTGCTTTTGAGGATGGAATACTGTGGAACAAATCAAGAAAAAATGTTAGTGGTGACTACTTGGGATGGAATCATTTACTTCTCCAGGAATTCTACCTACTCTTTTCAAGATGGCTGGGAGGAGGAGGCAGATGCCAGCTTCAGTTTAGAGAATGAAGCTCGTGGTTCGCAGACTGTCTCAACAGCATTTCCATAACATGTTCAAGTGCGCCTAGTGTTTTTGCTACCACAATCCTTAAATGGAAACTCTTTCTTCATGTACAGAAGATGGCAGAACTTTCTGCACTAACTTGAATAGAAAAAAATTCTACTCCACAAGATATCTATAGATTTATTTGAGACATGAAGCCTCAAGTGACCTGTTTTTAAAAAAAATTGTAATTCAACTCCAGAAGTAGTGGAGGGAAGCAGGGTGGACAATAACTTTCCCTTCCCAGTGGTTCTCATCTTAACGTATGTTGGGAACATCTCTTCCAACCATTCACAAAACAGAGTTTTATATGCCAGTTTATCTTATTGTGGTGACTCAAAAGATTGAAAAATTCGAATCTTATGTGACCCATCTCTTCTTGAATCTTTTTAAAACCCTTCAAAAGAGTCTCCTTGCTGAGACAGAAAAAAAAGAAAAAATTCCTTATAGTATAGGACCCTCCTGTCCCCACTCCAACCGGGAGCAATTCCATTGGCCTTCTCTCTCCAACAGACCAAGCTCCTGGCTTCCAGAGTTTGCCCCCTGGCTCACCCCCCCAGTACACTATCCCCTCTGGGCTTCCCTTTTCTCTTGTAGTTACACACACCTCTTCATCCCTCCGTTGCCCCTCCCTCGGGAAAATCTTTTCTGATGATCTAAATCAAAGGCTATCATAAGACTGTCGACCCATTTTCCTAGCAATGATCATAGTTGCAATTTTACACCTTTTTGTCTCTCTCTGTCTCTCACTAAACTGCAAGCTCCAAGCTCCGTGAGGACAGAAACCATGCCTAGTTCTGCTCACCTCAGTGCCTAGCCCTGCTTCCCACACATAGTAAATGTTCAATAAATTTGCAGGCTGACTTAAACGCATTTGTACCTCTGCTTTCTCCAGTTTTTTTTTCTAGCCCTGTTACTACTAAAGAAACCCAGCGATTCTCACAGACTCCCAAGAGCTCGGATTTGTACTGAATCCGCCTTTTCCTGGGTCCCGCTGATCCTGTCTCTGTAGGTGGGTTCTCAGAGGAACCCTGATTCTGTGCAAGACACCGAGGAGCCAAGTGCAGACGACCCACCTAGCCTCACTTCTTTAGTCCAAGGCTGGGGAGGAGACAGAAACGGATGCGCTTTAACGAACGCACAGTTATCCGCCAAAGACATCACACCCCGCCTCCCAAAGGACGGCGGCCGCTCGCTCTCCTTTCTCCAAGGATGTGCGAGGTTGCGGGATGCGCGATGGGGCTTCGACATGAGGCTCCGTCGCCCTGAGCGGACCCTGGAGGCGGCCGCCAGCCTGCACGACCCGGAGCCGGGCCGGGGGCGGAAGGCCTCGCAGGGCGGCGGTCGGCCGGAGATCTGAGCACGGAAGGCAGGGGTCAGCCCCGCGCCCCCAAGCCCGGCGCGCCCCCCGCGCCCCCGCGCGATCGCGAGCCGCCGGCGGAAGTGCTGCGTCGCGCACTTCCGGGTGTTGTCTGCCCGCCGCCGCTGCCGCCGCCGCCGCGCGTCTCCGGTCTCCCGGCCGCAGCCGCCTCGGGTCCTGGAGCCAGGAGCGACGTCAGCGCCATGGCCGGCATCAAAGGTGGGCCGGGGGCGCGGGGCGCCGGAGGCCCGGGGGCCGGAACGAGGGGAGGGGCCCGCGGCTCCCCCACGCCGCCTGCCCCGGCCGGGCGCGCGCCGCGGGGTCCCTGCGCCGGCGGGCGACCCCGGACCCGACCCCCGCCGCCGCCCGCGCAGCCCCGGAGCGGAGGTGGGCGCGGCGCGCTCGGGAAGGACGGCGCCTGGGGGACCCCCGCTTTCTGCTGATCTCAGCAGCCTGTACCCCGCCGTCGCCCCCCGTGCCGGGAATGAAGTGGTCCGCGGGCTCTGAGGAGTCCCGCAGCGACTCGGGCCATCGAACTCGTTTTGCAGGAGTTTGCATCCGACAGAGAGTCGGGCGCAGTGTGGTTTGGAGGGGGTGGAGGCCGCCAGGGATGCCAGTTACGGAAAATCAGTGTCATCTCCCACTTGAAGGCACGAGTGCGATCTTCGGGTGCCGAGCCGAGCCGAGTCCCCCAGGAACGCCCTAGAAGGGCTTAGGGACCGTTCTTTCCGAAACCTTGGCCATCACATCCGCTCTCAGGACCGGTGCTCGAAGCTTGACCCGCTCCTAAAACGGATGCATTTTGATTTGTCGTGTTTGTCGCATGGGGGAGATCCTATAAGCGACCCCAAAGTTCTCCTTTTCTCTTCCCTCTCCTCAGTTGCACGTTGAGGCTTTTTCACATTTCAAAGTTTTTATTTAGTTGGGTTTTTTTTAAAAGATAAAATAGCGTTAAAACTTCATGAGAAATTACTCGTTTATTCGTGCATTTTCTTGAGAAAAAAGAATGTTGCATTCTTTCCAATGTTTTGTTAGTTCGATTAGGAGCAAATAAAGCGTTTTCAACTTAAACATCTTGACAACGAATTACATTGATTTCCTGACCTGCGGCTTTGTAGAAGGGGCGAACAGGAAGTGAGAACTTTGATAGCAGTGTTTTTCTGCGTATTTTATTTCCCTCAAGGACAGCTTTTGTTGAGCTGCTTTCCCAGAGTCACATTTTGACTTTAATGTCTGAAAGCGTTTCATTTCCCATGTAAAACGTTGTCATTTGAGCAACTGGCATACTTTCCGATCTTTTTTTGGACTATAGTAGATCTTTTCAAATCCTCGTATGAAAAAACAGTTATGGTAGACTGCTGTGGTTTTTAGGATGTTGCCAGTTTCCCTGTTCTTCCCCGTTTCTTCGGTGTCATTAATGCAGGAGTCACTGTCTTAAACAACTTTGTGATTCTCTTCTCCAAATAGAGGTAAATATTAATCAGGTGAAAGTGTCTCAGATGGACTTGTGCTTCCACTTTTGGTTTCAGGAATTATGATTGTTTACCAGGATATTTTCTTCCTGTTGGCCTGCCTTTATATTAAGGAGAAGTGTTGCTGTAATTGGAGTCCATTACTTATTTCTTGAGCTGTTTGCCTATTACTTTGTTATAGATCGGATTTTTCTGGTAACTCCCAGGTTGGGGAACCGGTCCCTTCTCCTACTCTTAATTTCTTTGTAATCACAGAACCAGCACCCTGTCTCTAGAGAGTTTAGATAATTGGGCTGGTCCATCCCTAGCCGAGAGGCTTTGGGAGTAGAAACCAGACTCATCTAAGTTTTGTCTTCCAAGTGTTGCATCACTCAATTACGGTATAAATTCTGGCCTTTTTGATGTGTCATCCAGGACAACCATTTGTATACAAATGATGAAATTTGTATGTAAATCAGCCTAGTTACTGACTTCATAAGATTGGAGAAACTTTCAAAGAGTACTTTTTGAGCACTGTGTTAACCCCATTGGCTTTTGTCTTAGTATGATTGGGAAGTGAAATGTCACATAAAATTATTTTTTGATACCTGAATTTTAGTTCCTTGATTTTTTTTAACAAATCATCTTTCCTTAACTTTGAAAAGTATACTCAAAGAATTTAGACTTGTTTTTTGATGACAGAAACATAAGTAATTGTTCTCTGTCATGGAACATAGTTACCCTCAGAGAGCATCCAGTCCTAAGTCTGCTTGCCTCTTAGCCAAGATTACTGCAAACTGGCATGCTTTTTGAGATTTTTCGGCCTGATTTGAATTTTTTCCAGTCTCCTCCCTCCTGTCAGAGGGCAGATCTTGCTTATATGCAGTTCTACCTCCTATTTCTCATTTGTTTCAAAATGCGAAACAAGATCCTCAAACTTACAAAACTTTTTGTTACAAGATACAGGCAACAGTGATCATTTCTAGGAAGGGGAAGTTACTTTTCACTTAATTTTGTTCTGGATATATGCATTGCTGTTGAAAATATATATATATATAAATGAGCATAGATGCTTCTTTAAAATAAAAGAGTTTTTTTCCTGCTTTTTCCCCCCCAAATCCCCCCAGTACATAGTTGTATATTTTAATTGTGGGCCCTTCTAGTTGTGGCATGTGGGACACCGCCTCAACATGGCCTAATGAGTGGTGCCATGTCCGCGCCCAGGATCCGAAACAGCAAAACCCTGGGCCACTGAAGCAGAGCATGAGAACTTAACCACTTGGCCACGGGGCTGGCCTCACAAAATAAAAATTTTTTATTCTGCTGAAATTCACACACAATTTTGTCACCAAAATAATGGATAAATAACCTCTGAATAAGAGCCTAAGGGTCTGCTTATAAAGAATGTTAGCTTTAATGTATAGGCTTCATGACATCTATTGTGTCTCTTTAGTGACCTTTGTTTCCTCCAGGATTCTAAGCTATATTCTGGCTTCTGAATAAATAAGGTGTTAACATAGACTATTTATAGTGATGAACTTGGCTGTTTGACAGCTACATTCAAAAAGTGGAGATGGCTTTTACTTCTTCACCACGTCTTAAGACAAGTGTCTTTGGTGTTCAGAGAATGATTTGCATTTTAGATCTAGTCCAGCTCTCATTTTATAGAAGAAAGAACTGCCACTCCGATAACTCATGCAGACAGCTAGGAAGTGGCTGGTAGGTGGTAGGACCCAGTGTCGCCTGACTTTCAGTTCTATGCTGTTTCTTCTCTGCTGCATTAGACACATCTTTATCTTGCTTCCGCTTATCTCCCCTTCTCTTTTGTTTTCCTTTTTGGTTCCTTTCATTCATTCCGCAAATATTTATCACTGAGTGTTAAGAGCTGGGGCATGAGCATCAGCAACAACAAAAAAACTTTTTCCCCCGCTCTGGCGGAGAGAACAATTTAGAAGGAAAGACAAATAGAAATCAATACAAAATTACACCTGTGATAACTGAGCAAAGAGGAGTAGAGTGCAAAGAGGGCTTTTGCCCATGCGTGTCCCTCTGCCTGGCATGCCCCCCCCGTTGGTGGGCCTGTGATTTACTCCCTCATTTCATATGGATCTCTGCTCCTGCGTCACCTCATCAGAGACGCCTTTCCAGGCCACTGGGTCTAGAACAGCACTCCTATCTCCTTACACTGCCTGATTTTTTTCATAGCACTTGACATTTATTTGCTTGCTTTTTTTTTTAAATCATTTTATTCACCTGCTAAAATGTAAGCTTCATGAAAGCAAGAGCTTTTTCATTGTTCTGTCTCCAGCATCAAGAAGAGTGTGTGAGGAGCCAGCCTGGTGGCGTAGTGGTTAAGTTCAGGTGCTTCCAGGGTTTTGCCGATTTGGATCCTGGGCACAGACCTAGCACTGCTCATCAAGCTGTGCTGAGGCGGCGTCCTACATAGCAGAGCTAGAAGGACCTATAACTAGAATATACAACTATGGATGGGGAAGCTTTGGGGAGAAGAAGAAGAAGAAAAAAGGTTGGCAGCAGATGTTAGCTCAGAGCCATTCTTTAAAAAAAAAAGTGTGTGGCACACTTTAGGTGCTCAGTAGATATTTGTTGAGTGAAGAATGAATGAATATAATAGGGAGATTTGGTCTAGTCAGGAGGTTTGGAAAAACTTCACTGAGGAAGAGATGATTGAGCTGGATCTGAGGAAGAGTCGGAGTTAACTTGGAGGGAAGAGGAGAGGAGTGGGACTAGAATGCAAGCTCTCTGAGTTTGCAAGGGCCTTGTCTCATGTACTAACAGACCTCTAGCACCTGTTATGTATTTGGCTCTCAGTAAATATTTCTTGAATGGAATGAATAAATGAAAAGGTGTCTGAGGTAGACGGGACAGCATGTGCAAAGGCCCTGTGGGTGAGGGAGCCTGCTGATTTCCAGGAAAGGATAGGCCAGTGTAACAGGAGTGCAGAAAGCTGGAGGGAGCAGCCTGGTGGGATATGTGTCGGGAGAAGTAAGCAGGGCAGATGATGACACCTGTTATGAACTGAAAAAGCGAATGGTAAACTCAGCATTTTTCCTCACAATTTCCATTGCATTCCATTGTAAACGTAAAATTTCTCGTTTGCTGTAAAAAAAAATTTTTTTTCTTTTTCTCTTTTTTTTTGTAACTGAAAATATAGTGGCATTAAGGACGAAGTAAATGTGTTCAGGCTTGTCATGACCTACGTCAGTGATCTAATGAAAACAAAATCTGCCAGGCTACCATGTCAGTGGTGTCCTTGATTATGACCATTTTAATTCAGAGAAGTGTATCAGTAGTGCTTGGCAGCATTTAACCCCTTTACTGTTAGTTTTGGTTTGTGTATCATAGCTTTTGTCTTGGTAACTTTTAGACCTTCTGCAGCTCTTTTGAATTTTAACATTTCTGTTAAGGTTAGTAGACTGCATCGTTTAGAGAAAAAGGGCAGTTATTCTCTTAGCCACTGCAATTGCAGAAATACAGGTTATATAGAACTCAAAATAAATTGATCATTTAGTTCTTTGCTTAATTCTAGGCCACTGATGAACAATGTGTCTATTCAAGAAAGTTGTTTCTACTCTCTGATATATGTGGAAACACTTTATAAAATATAATGCTTTGTGTAAGTATGTGTGTGTGTAACTTTAGATACTGTATTTCACCTGTAGAAACTTTATTCCACGTATAGAATGTATCTGTTGCTTGTGATAATGCCTTAAAATAGCGCGACGGCAGAAGGGTTTGTACCCATTACCCTGCGCGCTACCTAATGTGTGGGAGGTTAGGGAAGGAAGCCCAGCAGTAGTTTTGCACACTATTTAAACATCTGTAACAAAATAAGTCAATTAAAATGATTATCTGCAGATATCCGGGGACCTTTTTTTCTTAGCAGTTGTGTGCCCCTTGCGAGTGTACGTACAAGAAGCGGGAGCTGATCAGGAGAGGTTTTCGCTAGGATGCAGCTTCTAAAGTCCAGTAAAGCTGACAGTGTGGAGCCCCTCCTCATCCTGCTTTTTCCAAACTGTAATGATCTGTGGAGTAAACAATACGAACGCCTGGAGGAGCATTGATCTTGCAGGCTGGAATGCTCGCTAGAAATGGGACCAGTAACTGGGGAACATGTGGGTGCTAGCAATAGCTCAGGGCTTTGAAAACCAGTACTGCTTTCTTTTACCTTGAGGATGCCACAAAAGACTTATTCTGAGACTAGATAACTTACACTTTTGAAAATAACTCGCTTTGACTACATTGATTTTTTGCATGTTTTCTTTTGTTTTTTGCTTCTAGGATGACAGGTAATGTTCAGACTGCTAATATTAATATTAATTTAAAAATATTAATTTCATCTAATTGGTATTTCTATTTGACTTTTTATTTACTTTGCAGCTCTGATTAGTTTGTCCTTTGGAGGAGCCATTGGGCTGATGTTTTTGATGCTTGGCTGTGCCCTTCCAATATACAAGTATGTAAATTTTTTGTCTTTTTGAGTATTTATGGGTAAAATGTTTCTACTTTTAGATTAAAGCTTTAAAAACGTTAAAAAAATTTTTAATTTTTAAAACTTAATTGTTAAAAAAATTAAAAATTAAAGCTTTTCTGCAGAAGTAATCCTGCAAAAAGTTCTTTTACCAAGGACAAATCTTTTTAAAAGTCTTCACTTAAAATTTGTTTGTAAAGTTTTTAGGACACCAGGTGCGAAAAAGACTTTGGGCTGTTGCTCCTTGCCTACTCCTCAGTCTGTAACGGCAAGATAACACAACAGGAGCCCCGCGCTACTACCCAATTTTGAGCACCTACTGATACAGTTAAATACAAGAAAATTAAAAATATCTTTTCAGCAAAAAATGCCATAAGCAGAGTCAAGAGACAATTGCCTAAGAAAAAAAGTCACGTAAGCAATTCATTTCCTTAGGATAGAAAGAGCTTTTAAAAATTACTAAGATAGGTTAGTAAGAAAAATGTAGACAACTAAATAGAAAAATGAACAACAAATATGAAAAAAGAACTGAAAATTGTTAATAAGCACATGAAAATATACTCATCCTCTCTCAAAATTAAGTGAAATCCATTGATAAAAATGATACGTACAGACAGGCGCTGTGGTGTCTGGGAGGGAGAGTAAGTAGATGTGGTCTTCTTGGAGCCAGTGGGTTTGTAGCTCTCAAAATGTTTATTTCCTTTGAATTAGCCCTTCCACTTCTTAGAATTTCTCATACAAATTTCCTTGTAGTTGTTTGCACAGATATGTGTAGTGGAGGGAGAATATGGATGTTCATGGCAGCCTTGATAAGAATAACCAAAAAAAACTGGAAGCATCCTAAAGTTCTATCATAAGAAAAATGGTTAAGTTATGATACCTCCATCAATGGAAATACTAGGCAGTCTTGAAAAGGATGAGGGAGCTGTAAGTGCTAATATATAAAGATGTTTAAGATACGTTGTTAAACGAAAAAGTGCAGGATTCATTCACATTTTTAAAGTTTGTCTGTATGAAAATATGGAAGGATCCAGAAGAAGCTCAATAGGAGAGTGGGAAAGAGAAGGCAGAGGAGACGTGGGCAGCTCTGTTTTCACTTTCTCTGCTTTTGTATTTTTTGAATTTTTTTCTTAAGCATGTATCCATTTACAATTTTTTTTATTCTCAAAATATTTAGGAAAAGATTTTTAGGAAAAACATAAAGATAAATCTTTGCTTATTATAAGCCTCTAAGTACAAACAAACCTCCAGTATGATGTGTATTTTATTTTATAGCAGTTTTAAAGACCATCTACTTCTTTTTAACTTTTTATCTTGAAATGATTACAGACTCTCAAGAAGTTGCACATGTGGTACAGAGGTCCCCTGGACCCTTCACACAGCTTCCCCCAGTGGTAATATCTTACATAACTGTAGTTCTCAAAACCAGGAAATGACGTTGGCACAATACAATAGCTTGACTATAGGCTAAACGCCATCTATTTTTATTGTGACAAATTCTGTATTCTGACTGAAAATCTTCACTGTTACTTTCAGTTCATTTTCTGCATTTTGGTTTCAGTATTTTGGGAGTTCCTAGTGACTTAAAGAAAGTTTTGGGGTGTTCCAGCTTTATGCTAAAATAGGATATCATACATTAGAAGTAGGAAAGGCATGAATCTTAAATTTTAAAAATTGCCATGTTAATATTCCCATTTTCCATGTGTCTATTTATAACATAAATTGAAAAATATTTTTAATTTTGGGTCTTAATTCCAACTGTTGTAATTTATAGAACATTTTCTTTTAATATGAGAAATATTTAACCATTGTGTCCTAGTTGATTTTAGGAATACTGTGACTCTAAATGTTTCTCTTTTCAGTGTTCAGGTTGTAGCTTACTTTAAAACTGTGCCATGTTTTGTAACTTGCAATATTCCTTTGGTCCGTATTTTATAAAAGCCTACTTTATGTGTAAGAAAATGACAGAGAGAGCAAAAACTACATTATCTTATTTTTCTTTTTCTAGCCAATACTGGCCCCTCTTTGTTCTGTTTTTTTACATCCTTTCACCTATTCCATACTGCATAGCAAGAAGGCTGGTGGATGACACCGACGCTATGAGCAATGCTTGTAAGGAACTTGCCATATTTCTTACCACAGGCATTGTTGTCTCCGCTTTTGGACTCCCTATTGTATTTGCCAGAGCACATCTGGTAAGTGAATACATTCTTCTGACTGTGTGAAACTTTTCTCAGGAAGAATTTTTTGTTAAATGACATGAAGAGATGAGAGACATAGGAACCTAGAGGATAGAGGAGGATAGAGATAAAAATCTTACTTTTGTTGGTGTTGACTGATAAAATTGATATTGGAGAGCATGGCTGGGGTCTGCAGCAGCTGTTGGCTTGCCAACACTTGACTCTCAGAGTGGGGCACATCAGCTCGCCCAGTGCTGAGCAACCACAGGACACAGAAGACCCGAGGAGATCTCGTGTTCTTTTCAGGTGGGGAAGTACGAAGAGGGGAAGGGGCTGGGCTATATATATGCACTCCCCACCCCCCCCACCCCCCCCCACAACTCACTAGTCAGATTCTCTCCTCCATCCCCACGGTGGCAGAGAAGGCAGAGAGGACAGGCTGGCCACCCTTCCACATGGAGCAGGCGATTACTCCCGCTGCCCCTTTAAAAGAATGTACGCAAGTGTGTTTTCATCTCTGATTCTTTAAATTTGATCTGCTCTCTAAATAAAATTTTAGTTTCGCTAAGGAAGAGTCAGAGCAAATTTCTTTATAAACAGAAAATTGCAGAATTTTGTGCTACCGCCTCATAGCCCAGAACTCAGGCTTGCTTTTGAATGATCATCATCATCTATGACTCTGTCTTTCTAAAGGAACCAGAGATAAATAGAAACAGCAAAACAGACATGCCATTGAGTGTTCGGTAGTGCAAAAGTCATTACTACAAGTCTCTTATTTGTTTTAAATCATGGTTGCCATACAGCTAGAACCTTGATTTGCTTTTTGTTTTCTTGTTTTCACATGTGTATTAACTGAGTGTTTATATCTTATTTCCATAGATTGAGTGGGGAGCTTGTGCACTTGTTCTCACAGGAAACACAGTCATCTTTGCAACTATACTGGGCTTTTTCTTGGTCTTTGGAAGCAATGACGACTTCAGCTGGCAGCAGTGGTGAAAGGAGTTACTGAACTGTCGCCAAGTGGACTTGTTGTCATTTGTTGGCCATCCATGCACACCGGAGATGGGCGGTCATGCTGAGTGGTATAGCAAGCCTCCTGGGGGTATTCGAGGTGCTCCCTTCTCACTTTTATTGTAAGCATACTATTTTCACAGAGACTTGCTGAAGGATTAAAAGGATTTTCTCTTTTGAAAAAGCTTGACTGATTTCACACTTATCTATAGTATGCTTTTTGTGGTGTCCTGCTGAATTTAAATATTTATGTGTTTTCCCTGTTCATTTTCTTTTTTTAATCAATATGCAATGTCAAACATTTTTTCAATGTAATAACCATTTGCATTGGTTAGGAATTGGATTTCTGCTGGCTATTACTGGGCTAAAAGACATCTTTTCTCTTAAAATTATTTAACCTCCATTATTACAAAAAGTTATGAAAATAAGTTTTCAGTCAGTCAGGATGACATCACTCTCAATTATATGCAGACTTGCAGGCTGTTGGCACACCTTATAGACTATGTACTCTTTGCAAATCTAGCTGTATCTATACCTCAGAAGGGCCAAGTTCATGCCCACGCCCTCCATAAGGATTGCTGGTTTTGCCTGTAAGCAGGTGTTTTGTGAATTGAAAATTATTTTATGGAATTGCTACAAAGAAGTGCTTTTCTTCTCAGTTGTTAGAAGAATTTATTGTTAAAGGTAAGGATGTAAAAAGATTTTTGAGATACGGTTTTTATTTATGTTTATTATAGTTAAAGTGAGTGAGTTGCATTATGGGGAGAAATGACGTTGAAATTCCATTTTTTTGACGCCTGTTCTATTTATAAGTGAAATTTTGATTCTTCTATCAGCCTTTCATGTTTTACCGTGGGTAAAATGGACATACATGGAACTACTGATAAAGGAAGTTATATGTTTGCATCATATATACCATAAAACCTTTCCCCACTTCCTCCTTTTAACTTATTTTATATGTTGTATATATTAAGTAAAAAAACTTTTCAAATATAGTTTAATAACATTTTAAATTAGAGGTGTTTAACTCACCCGGAAAGTCATTGCTATGGCATACATGCGGAGCGCCCCCTGCCCCACAAGGCCTTGCCATGATTAACAAGCAACTTGTTAGTCTTGCAGATAATTCATGCATTAACAATTTAGGATTTAGACCATGCTAATTGTAGTTTTTATTCTCTAGGGTTATATCATATGTAATTTAAAAATATTTAAGACAAGTTTCCTGTATACCTCTCAACTATTTTGATTTTTTATTTCCTCATGATAGATCTGCTGTCTCTTTTCAAATGGCATTTATTGTGTGTTTAATGCAAAGTAGCCAAATCCAGCTGTATAGCAGCTTCAGACACAAACCTGACCAAAAAATTCCCAGTGACCAGGCATGACCAAAGTGTAGTGGTCATTTGCATCTCACAATTATCAGTACCTTTTTCAGGAGCTAGTTATGAAAATGTTCAAGTTGGTCTGACAGTATTTTGTTAAGGATATTAGGATGTTTGTTCAGTATACTTACGTAAAAATTGTTTTGCCTTCAGACAAAACTGAGTAATCGTGACAACTGTCTTGTTGTTTTATAAAGTTTATTTCTCAAGAACATGGGAACAAAATTTGGGTTTGTTCAGCTTTTTACTAACGATGCCTAAAGGCCACAGGTTTTATTGCTAAACCCAAGTTGTTACTTTTAGCTGTGAGATGGGAGGCAGAGTGAAGTATCTGTCTGTGGCTGTCCCATTTACACGTTAGGCTGAAGTTGGCTTGCAGTGTTACAATGCTGTAGACCTAGAGAGGAAGGGACAGGCACACATGAATTAGCTGGCGATACAGTTGGGAACTCAGTGCCTGTGATCTACTCGATTTTTTTTGCAGGAAGTGCATTCTCTGGTCCTCCCCCATTTTCTGTTCTAGAACATCAGTGCAGTGCACTGCTACTGTTTTATTCACTTGGCCATAGACTCTTTTTCTAACAGCTGCATATTCTTTCTGTATACTAACTGCATTGGCAGCATTGTGTCTTTGACCTTGCACACTAGCTTGACATAGTGCTGTCTCTGATTTCTAGGCTAGTTACTTGAAGTATGAATTTTCCATAGAATATGCACTGATATTGCATTGCCATTCTTCTATGGAAAGAAGACTTTTGATGATGAAACAATAAAGATTTTAAATATCTATTTTAGTTTCTGGGTGTTTTTGAAATGAAAGTGTACTACACACTTAAGTTCCTGAAGTGCACTATCCATTTTAATAATGTGATATAAAGCAAGTATGACATTAGTTATAATGTTAGACTCGCAGAAGTTTCACTTCTAAAATAAAATTGAAACCATAGTAATAAATATTACAGTGAAGCCCTATGATTTTGAGCTATAGTTAAAGGATTATTAATCTGGAGAAGTAGGTTTTACCTAAACTTTTGCGAAAACAGCCATAGACGGTTTTGTTGACATAAAAAGACTACTAATGGTCTAAAGTCAAGGTTGTATTTGTTCTTAAATTTTCAGAACTTTTTTGTGACTGCATCTTTTATTATGTACGTATTACCATTCATTATTAGAACATTTTGCTTTTTGCAAACATTTCAAACATAAAGGTAAACACATTCATCCATGTGGTGCAATGTGAACAGAGAAACGTACTGTTCTCTTTTATCAAACATGAATCTTGTCACAAATTGTCTTAATTATTATCTCATTATATACTTTAAAGATTTCAGGGGGCCGGCCCAGTGGCATGTCGGTTAAGTTTGCACGTTCTGCTTCGGCGGCCCAGGGTTCACCGGTTCGGATCCTGGGTGCGGACATGGCACCGCTCATCAAGTCATGCTGTGGCAGGCGCCCCACATAGAAAAAGTAGAGAAAGATGGGCAGGGATGTTAGCTCAGGGCTAATCTTCCTCCAAAAATGAAAAATAAAAAATTCAGATCATGAGTTCTTCGTGTCTGTGGTAATATGATTTTTTGGACATTGTGAAAATAATCCAGATTTCTACAGTAAACGCTAGAATACTTACATTGAATGTGACTAGATTCTTAAGTCTCAGATAACTTTAAACCAGTTCATCAAATTTAACAAGCAGTCACACAACATTACTATTAAGTGATATGTATGTTTTAGATCTCAGGTTTGCTTTATGGTACATAAAATTGGTAAGAAATTCAAATTCATATTTCTTCCATATAAGCCTGTATTGTCCTTTCTCTCAGTGGAGATTGGGGAGTTCTTATTTTATTGCAGGCCTCCTAATTTTCTGGAATTCCCAGGGACGAGAACATATCTTATAAAATAAGTATACCAGATAACAAGCTTAACTCAAAAAGAGGTAACATTTGTTTTATTTTAACAAAAGTATTAAATGGATCATATATGTTTGTACTTTCTTAGAATATATGAAAACATTATTTTGATTTTTCCATGGTAATTTAGGCTTATCATAAATTGTTCTTCCCCTATTTTAAATGGCCCCAGACCTGTATTTTTCTGGGATTGTGTTTTTGCTGGCTTTTCTTACAACTGTTTGTTCCTACTACTTCTTAACTTCTTTTGTTTCTAATTGTCTAATCTATAGTATATTAGTAAGAATGGAAAGTTGTGAGGGCAAAAATGAGGTAACCAAGCTGGCTGAATCGACTATTAGATAGTTCTGTACACAGTACGTCAGCGGCCTTCATTAGGATGTCTCCCACCTGTTAGACAAATGAAACGCTTTGTGATGAGTAATCTTCCTGCTGAAAGGCTTTTTTAAAAAACTCTTGTTCTTAACTGTGTACCAGATAGTGGGAGGTTGTGAGGGGGAGCACCAGGCAGCAAGTTGTTACTGTGCAGGGCAGCCGCAGAAGCTGTAGAGTTTCGTTTTCTCCACTTTCATGTAGGAGTTATTCTGAGCTTAAGATACTCATCTTAATCTTAATCACACTTTTTCTGATTGCTAAGATCTTCTCTCTCTCTTCACCATTTGTTTTTAACTAAAACAGTCTGAAGATGAAGACAATTTTACAGTTTATTTTTACAAGAAACTTTGCACCATGTATTTTGCTTCCAGTCTCTTAAAGGTTATTTGAATTCATCCCTGGATTTAGGACTATTTACTGTAGTCACAACAATTCAAATATTAATTGTTAAAACTTGTAAATTCCCGTTGGGAAGAATAAAACAGAGAAAATCAAACAGTGTTTCCACAAATGAGAAATTATGACCATAAAACGTTCCTTTTTCAATGATTGTTCTGTTTCTCGTTTGTATTTAGGGGCCGTACTAATAGGGGGAAATCAAGAATGTTTTATTTCAGGAGCCAGTAGAAGGGCTAATACTACGAAAGAGAAACTTTGTTGCAGTTTACAACCACAGAAAACATCAAATAGAATAAAATATTAAAGAATAAACATGAGTATTTCCATATGTGTTTGTAAGAGCATTACTACTTTAATTATCTTGATTTATAGTTTGGCATTTAGTATCAGAAATAATCTTTTTCTCTTGGCAGATCAATTTATTGTTTAATATTATGTAAATAGAACTATGACATAAAAGCCAATGAACTGGCATAGATCTGTGAACCTCCCCAAATTAAGACAGATGTTTTCCTGAAAGCTAGGTACACTTACACAGAACATTTGAGAATTGTTTCTAAAGTGTTCACAATTGAACAACTTCCTAGGATTAAACTAAGATGGATGGATTTTAGTTTATTTTTGTCATAATCTAAATCACCAACTCCCAAAACATAGGTTAGAATCAGCTCTAAAACCTAGTTATGAGTATAGCAGTGAAGAAGAGGATATTAGGCTTGTAGAGGAGGAAGAAATATTCCTCTACTTGCTAGGTTCTCCTGGCTGGTCTAAGAATTAAATTGACATGAGACAGAATAACAGGAGAACATCAAATTTAATAACAAGTTTACATAGGGGAAACCCAGGAAAACTGAGTAACTCACCAAAATGGCTGAAGCCACCACCTTAAATACCATCTTCAGCTAAAGACAAAGGAGGATGTTGGGGGTAGTAGTTTTGGTCTTCAGAGGGGGGAAGGCAATTCACATGGAGATGGAAAAGCAAATTTTTGGTAAATAAATGTTTGCCATACTTTTCAAAGACAATGGGACGTGGGGAGGATTTTGATCAAATGGGCCTTGCTAGGTTCCTCCTTGCCTACCATGCTTAGTTTATATTATACTATAGTTATTTATGATATTAGCTCCTTCCTAGAATAGGCCTTCTATCTTAAATTCTTTTAGGCAATTAGTGGGGGAGGTCAATGTTTCTTTCTGAGTCTTCAAAATAAGCCAAAGAGACACATTTTCAGGTGACAAATTCCAATTCCCCCACATCTCCTAAGGATTAAAGAAAGATGGTTTTAAGCCATACTCCATACTAGAAATGACTTTAAAAATGGCCTAGTGATATTTTCACAGTCCAATTCTTAAAACAGTGTCTTCAAAAAATAAATTATTTAGAAGAAAAAAAAAACTTTCTACACACTGAGGAGTGTCCAACTAATTAGGTAGAAATGGTCTGGTGTTCACACCTCTGTCCTTCACCTTGGCTATGTCACTGAGATGCTTATGCTGAAACTCTTATGTTTGGTTCCAGCTTTTCATCTAGAAAAGTTCTTTGTTCCCATTTGCAGTTATATGCTACACGACAGCATTCTAGATACTTTGGGGAATAGAAAAAACAATGGGAACATGTAGTCCCTCTCTGAACTAGCAATCTAGTAAGATAAGACAGAGACACAAAAATGAATCGAAGCTGATTCCTATACATGCCAAAAGAGAAGTATGGGGGTTCATAGGAGGAGAAGATTTGGGGAGCAGAAGTGAGGTGGAGGGATATACCTCGTTCTGCTCCAGCTGGCGGTCCGCTAGCAGGCAGGGGTGAGTGAGTGTCGGGAGCAGGGCTCTGGTGTTGGTCCTTCAGCTTCCTGACCTTCAGGGAGCAGTTGGGGCAGCAAAAGTGGTAACAGGAGCTTCTTGCTTCTGACACCGTGATCTCTGGATCCCAGAGACAATGGAGATGTGAGAGATGCTGAGATGTAGGGTATATTTTAAAGGAATGACCAAGCAGATTTGCTGATGAACTGTGTGGGAGAAAGAAGAGTTGAGGATGACGACCAAGTTTTTGATTATCCATGTCAGAGGATGGGGGGTGAAGAAGTAGTGAGGGAGAATTGGGAAAAAATAACCAAGGTCTGGACCACATATCCCAACTACTGGTTCTTCATATGTTTGTTACCATCATTTGCCTTGTTTAAAACCGTTACCAGGCAAAACAATACTATTGAGACTTGTGACACTTTATAACCTTGTAACTACTTTATAGATTCCTTGAGGGTTGACATTGTGGCACGCATCTTGGCATAGTGGTTACTCTGTGGCCTCTGGGCTCAGACTGCTGGACTTCTAGCTCTTAGACTAGATGTGTAACCTCAACTGAGTTATTTAACCTCTGTTTCATTTCCACATCTGTCAAATGAGGATAATAGTACCTACTTCACAAGGTAGTTGTAAGGTTTAAATGTGACACGCAGAGGGCTCACAGTGATAGTGTTAAGTGTTAGCTGTTATTACCATGTTTCCTACCAGTTCTCTGTACTGCTAAGCAGTTCTCTTCTCATACAAGTAGATAAATTCTTCAAAACAAGACAAAAAAACATTTTAACAATCAAGTCTCATAAAATATATTGCAGACACGAGTCACTCTGTCAGCCTCAGTGTCTCTTGGAAATGCCATAGCCACCTTGCTCCTGGTCATTCATTGCAGCACTTCAACTTAACCAAGAAGGCCTGCTGATTATCTCATAAACGCTGCCAGAGTGCCATGACTCGCGCTTCCAGAGGACTAAGTATACATGATCCTCCCCACCCGCACTCCTGCAACAAACAAGCTTTTCAGTTATCATGGCTTATCCCATTTTTCAGGATTTCTTAATCACCGGAATCGCACATAATACTTTCAAACAACTGGATGAGACCTCCTGGTCTGTAAGGGCTCCTACCAAACCCTTCAGAGTAATTTGGCTGATAAAAGGTTGGGAGGCCAGGGGTCAGGAGGTGTATGCCCACTGGGGCTGATGCCATGCGTAACTTAGCTCTAGTACTTGGCCCACAGAATCGAGTTCACTTGTCCAGGGCTGCTGCCTACGGGACAGACGTTGCTGGCCCCTTCCTTGCATTTGTAGGGGATAAGCATGATTTAACAAAATGCTATCCTGCTTGGGCCAACAAACAGGCCAGAACAAGGCAGAAAGCAGGGGCGGCCTGGGGGCCACTTCTCAAACAAGAGAAGGAAAACATCAAATCCAGTTCTGGAAACAAAGTCAGAGCCATGAGATTAATCATGAGAGAGGTTAACAAGCAGGTGCCACCAGTCACGTGTCAAACTGAATTTGGGAGGCAAGGGGCAGGGTCTTGGGAGTGACAGAATCAGTAACTGAAGGAAAAGGAAACTAAAGTTGCCAGTTGCTCACCTTGCAGCTGGGGCAAGAGCCAGAAACTGAAAGTTAAGTCCTAACGAAGGAAATGAGGACTAGAAGAAGACACGGTCTCCCTGTGCTCTGCCCTCTGTGGACCCCAGGATCTCCTCTGGGCAGACAGATGGCTCCCTGGTCTACATCTCGGGCTCTGACTTTTTTTCTTAGATTAACTCCCTCAAATCACTTTGTTCTTTATAATGTCCAGCTGAAAGAAACCCTTCCTATAGGATGCAAATAGAAAGGGAAGGAAGTAGACGTCTGGTTTAACCAATGAGAGGAGCAGGAATGGCCCCTGGCCATCAATAGGGAGATCGATCTAAAGACTGAATTGCACTTTAAAAGACTTTATTAACCAACTTCTTTTTTAAATTGAATATCCTATCATAAGAGTTTCCCTAATCGTTAAAAGCACTCACTTAAAAATTATTGAAATGCAACATGTATACAGAAACTTGTGCATGTCTTAAGTGTACAGTTTGAGGGACTTTCATAAACTGAACACATGCATCCACGTAGCCAGCTCCCCAAAAACACCTCTCTAAAAAGCATTCATCTTTAATAGCTCTGTAATAGTCCATCATCATTTGTTTAATTGCTTAATTTGCTTAATAATTCTCCTAATTGAACACTTTTTTCTATAATAATGCAGTGATTATTTAAATTTTCTCCCAACTTAGAACACCACCACCACCCCACTTGCCTCTCTGGGCTGGATTCTAAGGAGCATCATTTCAGAGACATGTTTGTAATGGTTTTAGAGTCATTTAATACCCCCTTGGCTGTGTAGTGTTTCCCCCTTGACTGTCCCCAATCCTGGGAAACCGCATTTGTCCACGCTGTCTCTTCTGGGCTATTGAGAGCACTAAGTGGAAGTACAGAACCGTGCTGGTTAAGGCCATTGCAAATTCATGCCGTCTGCTCATCGAGGCCCTTGCTGCTGGCTATGTTACATTCTGTGTGCTACGATTGGGCTGTTTGTCTTAATGAGCGATATTGGCCTATAACTTTCAAAGTGATCTGTAACTTCTAACTTAGTAGTATCTTTGTCAGGGTTCAAAGGTTAAAAGCTTATTTGCAATTTTATATTTTGAGAAGGATACAAATGATGGGTTTTGGAAGCTTAGTTACTTGTACAACGCTTCCTACGGTGGGATGGTTGTAACCCCAGGGTAAGCAGATAATTTTAAGCAGGACACAAATAAACATTTTTCATATAAACAAGTATATGTTTCTTTTAGTGACTACCAGAATAAAACATAATTAGTACGCCAAAGCAAATTTTCACCAATGCCATTGCTTAGAAAGAGGGTAAGTTTTTAAAAGTAAGTTGAGTTAAAGTTGATTTAAAGAAAAATAGTAATTACATAATAGTCCAGATGGCCCGCAGATGTGGTAGCACTGTGACAGTGCTACTTAATTGACACTGCTTCCCTATAACTTGGAGGTCCCAACATCTTTCTCTTGGTGTATTTTAAATCCTAACAGACAAAGAAACAAAGGGAGTTATTTAGGATATGCCAAGAAAAAGGAAGCAGACCCTTAAAGTTGTACTAAAGCAGTGTTTACTTCTTGTTATTGGTGTTTTCATGTGACATAGTTCATGAGTCAGTTTTTTATTCAACAGTTATATAAGTGGTTATCAAGTCTTAGCCGGATTTTCAGTTTATTAACATATCTCGGAGATAATATGAGCCTTTCCATTTTTAGAGCAAATTTTTCAAATTGTGGATAGGGATGGGCCTCTAGTTCATGTAACAAACCAACATGATAATATGATTTAGGTTTTGTTTTGTTGTCGTTTTTGTCTTGCTAAACTCCCATCCAGGATCAAGGGGACCAAAGGGACACTCAATTTTTGGATGTCCACGTATAAACCATTTGCCATTTGGTTCATAGTATGCTATGTTTTTATGTATCACTGTACTTAAAGTTTGCTTCCACACCTAAATGTAAACCCCAAGGGCAGAAACCAGGTCTTTGTGTTTTTTGGATTCTCAGTACCAGAATAAAGGCTTGTTAAAGTAGATATACAAACTTCTATGGCAAGTCATCAGGTATATACATCCTGGACTTTGAAAACGCTTTTATTATGGAAAAGTTGAAACATACGCATCATCAATGCACTGTCTGGCATTTTCTAAACTCTGTTTCATGGATATATAAGTTGAAGGCCAGGGAAAGATGTCAGTTAAATGTGTGCTTTCTCTTTGCTAATAGCAAAAGCAAAATACAATACACCATGGGAAAGACACTGTTGTAAGAATTACACAGCAGCCAGAGAGAGGAGAGGCTCCTGACCTCCACGGCCAGCATTATGTAGGCAATGATGAGCTGGGTGTGGGCCCAGGTCAGAGTTCTATAGAGCAGCTTCATCGGCCAGGATCTGATAAACAATTTGGCAAAGGTGTGAATCAGGTAGTCAGCTTCCACCATCACAGCCCAGCAGAGGAAACCAAACACCTGTCCTGGATGGAGCCCATGCCACCAGGCAGAGAATGCAAATGTCTGCAACAACGGCCAGACCCTGCTGTGCTGAAATACGAGGCGTCTGAGCCACCGAGCTGTGCTTTGGTTCCACTTTCTCGCAAACAGGGATATCCTGTGGGTTGTTTCCAGTGTCCAAATGTCTGCATCAGGGATGTATCCGTCCTCACCAGGGCTCTGCCCAAACTCAGATCCAAAGCCCGCTGCACACAGGAGGGAGTCATCCAGGATCCAGTGGGAGTAGTAGGTGAGTTTGAAGAGCCCGGCTGTGGACCACATGACATAGATGCACTGGAGTTGCCGGCAGTCGGTCAGTCCTGCTCCTGCTCTCACCACTGCCCTCATGACGACCTTTAGGCACTCTAGTCCCAGAATCTGCAGACCCCTCCAGGTCAGAGCCCTGAAAGGGTGCCTGGGACACAAGTTGCTGGGCCCTTGAACACGGGCCTGAAATCTCTGGAAGGAACACAGAGGGCCTCCTAGGAGAGCAGGAAAAAAAAGCAAGTAGCTGAAATAGGGCAGTGCCTTACACAGATGCTCAGACAAAGAGCTTCTGCTCCTGGTGCCTCCTGATGCTGCTGCCAGTTTCCCTTCACAAATGTCCAGAGAGAGGGATGTGACCCTCTGGGTCAAGAGCATGAGGGAAGAAAGAGCGAGGCAGAACCTGAAAGAGATTTTTTTTTTAAGGTAAAAACATTCCATATTTATTTTATCCCATTCCAGTCCCTCACACATGACCCCACAACAAATGGGTGGCTCTGAACAACTAAGACCAATCTCATGGCCTGCAGCACCCTACAAAGACTCTTGGATTAATTCAGAACCAGAAGCCACTCTGGGCAGGATCAAAAGGCAAATGGGGAAATTAATCATTAGTCAGAGAGGCAAATGAAAGAATGAGGAGGAGTATTGTGGGGAAATACTGATGACGACATTTCTAAGAATGGCTTATAAAGATTAGGATCAAGGACCTTGGAGAAATTTGCCATAGAAGAAACAAAAACTTAGTCATGAAGAGATTATGGGAAGTTGGAGAATGTAAGCATGAACCAGTCCCGGACGAAGATTCTGCAGGCTTTGGGATTTGGCTGAGGAATGGTCAAACTACAGGTTCAAGGTGTGAGCTGAGTCATTAGGATTTTGGGGTGTGTTCTTAACCAATTGCCCGAGCTATTCCTGCTTCACCATCACAGAGGAGAGAAGATCCTGCTGGCAAGATTATTGCGGAGAAAATCAATGAAAATTACAGGGACGCACTCTACAATCAGGAATGCTGTCCTGCGGAGAGAAAACAGCACTGTCCCCAACCGCTGCCGTTCTATCAGTGTATCTGAGGATTTAAGGACGACTGACCTCCTCACTTGACTTAAATCCTAACAGTAAGCAAAGCAGCCTCCGAATGCCACCAACCCCTGTTCACTTACCTTCTGTTATGGGCCGAATGTGTCGTCCCCCGACCCCATTCATATGTCGAAGTCCTAACCTACAGTACCTCAGAAGGTGACTGTATTTGGAGACAGAGTCCAAGGTAATTAAGTTAAAGTGAGGTCTTTAGGCTGGGCCCTCATCAAATATGGCTGGTGTCCTTAGAAGGAGAGGAGATTAAGACTCAGACACATACACAGAGGGAAGACCATTTGAAAGCACAGGGAGAAGATGGTCATCTACAAGCCCAGGGGAGAGGACTCAGAAGAAACAGAACCACCAACGCCTCCATCTTGGACTTCCAGCCTCCAGAGGAAGTGAATTTCTGTTGTTTAAGCCACCAGGTCCACGGTACTTTGTTATGGGACAGCCAGAGCAAACTAATACATCTTCCCGTTTCAGCTCTGGCTCAGCCTTCCTCCCATCGGGCCAGATCCTGTTCAACCTACTCCTCCAGCCCCTATCAGGTCTCGGCTTCCCACTGAAACCCTAATTCACCCAGTCAGTTCTCCCTACCCACCTGCCATCTTGCCTTCTCTTCAGACAAGCAAGCCCTGAAGCCTTTAGGGAAACAGTTAGAATAAAGAACAGGATTCCGGGTGTGGTAGGGATGGCAGAGTGAGTGAACCAATGGCAGGCTAGAATCAGGTGACCCACCTCGACAGGCCACAGCCCCAGTTCTCTGAGGGGCCATGGACCCATGCCAACTGATGACAGAGGGAGCCAGGAACAAGAGGCCTCAAGGCCACAGAGATACCTGTTTCCCCCTAATCTTGGTGATCTCACTGACTATGAAAACACTTCTCTAGACTCTAACTAGCACCTGATTTTTTTTTTCTCCTAGTTTGGGTGACTACCCTTCTTCCGAGGGAACAGCTGAGTCTCAGTGAAAGTAAAACTCTTGCACAGCAGGTGCCATGGGAAGGCAGCAAAGGTTTACAGTAGATTTATACTTTCCCTGTCCCGCTGAAGGCGAGGGAAGGCTGCTGGCTCTGTGTCTGAACCACCCACACTGAGGTGAGCAAACTGCACTGAGTCACATCCAGGCAGGCCTCAGCTGCAGCCCTGGGACTCCTGGTTCACCCCCCTTCTCAGGGACAACACTAATTACAGCCAAGAGCCAGACACTGTGCTACCGTACAGGCAACATATAGTGGTTATTAGTAGTCATATAATTACATTTATAGTCATTATTTCTAACCTAAGAGTCTTGCCAGATAAGTATTGTTATACACACACACACACTTTTTTTCAGAAAAAGAAACTGAGGCTGAGAGAGGTTAAGTGACTTGCTCAAGGGCACACTGCTCACAGGTGGGAGAATTCTGATTCAAACTCAACAGCCAGGTTCCCTCCACGATCACCAAGCAAACCCTGGGTCAACTCAGTCCAACCAAATGAGCTGGCTGCTTTACCTCGTGGAAGGAAGTTCTTGCAGATAATACTCAGTATAGTGCAGACCCAGGTGACACAGCGTCTGCCAGCTCATCTGAAAGCAGAAAGTCTGCCTGTGGACTTCCTGTGGGCTGAGCAAGCAGATCAGAAACACAGCACATATCGCAGGGATGAAGACAAGCACAGCAAAGGGACCCATAGCGGCCAAGGCCAGGGCGCCTCCTCCTGCCAGCAGAAAGAGGTACCTGGAAGAAAAAGACAGCCCGTGAGACTGACTTAGAACAGTGTGACAAATGAGTCACTTCAGATGTCATTATTCTGGATAACCCAACAGAGGTAGTCCCCACGTAACTTAGACTAAAGAAATCATCCCGTTATCACTGCAAAGTCTTCCTTTTGTTGTTCTGAAGGATAGAACCATGGGACAAAGAGCCGGAGTCCATTGTAAATGACGTCCACAGGAGACAAATCTCGATTCCCGCCTTAGTGACCCTGGAAACCGCTCTTTAATGTTGGCCATTCAAATGGGAACAATACGTGCCCCTGCCAATCCTGTGGGTGACAGGTCCAGAAGGCTTCCTAGTAGGGACATCTTAAAAAGCTAGTGGTATGCTGCCTGACTGAAAAGTCACGTGGATCCAGTATTGAGGACCTAGGAGAGCTCTCTAGACATCATTTCATTGAGATGGGTCTCTTTTCCTTTTCACGGGGTTGTACTGCCCTGAACCACTGAAGAGAGTAAGAGAGGGAGAAAGGGGACCCAATGCCTCCTTTTGGTAAGTGTTGGAAAACTCAATTAGAAAATCTTTACATCTGCCCTTAATCTTCTCTATTGCACTCTAGGATTTTATGAGTCAGTGGGGTTTTTTAAGGTTGTAAAATACCCACATCAGTGAACTGGTTTGTGGAGCCCTCCTCCCTCGGAAGCCAGAAGATGCCCTGGGGATCTGCAGAGACCTGGGCAAGTTCACATTATGAGGACTTGGGTCTTCTTTCCACAGCATGTGGAGGTCCGTTTGTTTTTTTAATTGGTGCCAAATTAATAAATCTGAACGAAGAGGTCAGGAAAGATATGAAACAAGGACTCAAGGACAGGAAAATTGAGTCAAAGAGGCCTACGTCCTCTCGACCGTCACAAGGCAGGCATATATCATGGCTCTGTGGCATAGTGACATGAATGTGTTGGCAAGAACTACTTTCTTGGGGAGACTGGTAGGCGCCTCAGTGTGACAATCTATTCCACAGGCTCTGGGACATCCCTGTGCTTCTCTTTGAGCCAGCCACCCCAGTTAACTCTGTGGTCCGAGCCTTCACTTCCCTGCCATGGGAAAATAAGGGGGAACACTTACCCTTAAACAGCAGAAGTGGAAGCCTGAAGTAACCCTCCAGCCAGAGGCAAATGCCCTGGGGATTTGCAAACATTAAAATGTGTATACATGCACAATGTAGGATGCATGATTTATGGATGCTTACAATAGGCATTGTGCTAATAAGCCTTTTCTAAGAAATATCTTTATTTAATTCTTAAAATAGCCCCATGAAATAGGCATTATTATTTCCATTTTACAGATAAACTTGGAGAGTGTTTATTCACATACACAAGGATGCTCAAGACATGAGAGACTCAGGACTCGCCAGGCTGTCTCCAAAGCCAGCAATCTTTTTTTTTTTTTTTAAAGCTCCAGTGCATGGTTGTGTATCCTAGTTGTTAGTTTAGTTCTCTATGTGAACCGTTGCCACAGTATGACAGCTGACAGATGGGTGGTGTGGCGCCAAGACTGGGAAACAAACTCGGGCCGCAGCAGTGAGAGCGCCGAATCTTCACCACTAGACCACCGGGGCTGGCTCCAAAGTCAGCAACCTTAATCCATGGGAATTAACCCTGATTTTTGCACGTTTTGCTTTACTGTTTGTGATTCTTTCTCATTAGGAAACTTTTTTTACAACTGCTTAAACGAAGCTAAAGGCCATCAACCAGTTGTGAACATACAGCAACACACCACAGTTTAACCAAACTCAGCAATCCTAATGGAACATTAGACACAGCTAGATTTTACATAAGAATCCCCAATATATAAAAATCCTAATTTCCAAGATAAGGGAATTATTAGGAAGTAGCCCTTTGGCAATGCATTTTCACATTATGAAAGGATATTCCACAAAACTTTTTTAAAACTAGGGACTGTCCCTAATGTATTGAGTTTATTAGCTATAAAAAAAAAAATCAGTTCAATCAAGTTATCAAATCTGTAGCAACAATAATTTTTGAACCCCAGGCTGAGATATAACTAATCTAACAAAATTTGTTTTGACCTATTTCATTTCTCTGAGAAGTCATACAAAGGCATTTTTAAAAATCCCATTTAGTTATAGATTTAATAGAATTTAATTTTATTGGAAATGATAAAATTCCATGAAATCAGGACTGTTCAAGAACATCCAGGACATATGGTGGTGTATAGATGGATCCATTTGGGGTATTCCTGTACCACCTCAACATTAATTTCTCCCGAGTTTATTTTTATCCTTTTTTCACTTAATGGAAACCTACCAAACTCTGAGTAAGTACAGACGTGATGTCAATTTCCAGTTCCGTTTCACTCTATTAGAGATATTCATGATCCAGCAATCAATAGTCAGCGGCAGTGACAATAACTTAAAAACAACCAGTGTGATTAATATTTAATATTCACATCTGCACTCCAGTCTATGTTTTTCGACTTACAATGGTAGTCATAGATGCAAGAGCAAAATTAGCCATCAAACCTACCTGGCATGAGTGGAAAATGAATCCATAGTGCAAAGGTAATTAAATAGAAGTGCAAAAGGAAAAGCGGCCCCTTGATAAAGTGATACAGGATGGAGAAGGAACAGCTGAAGCCAACCCATCATGAACTGGAACAGAAGACACTGTCCTCTCCAGGGTCTGTAACCAGTGTCTTCCTGCAAGAGAAACCTCAACCAGGCTCCCCTTGATTGTTTTATACGGTTTAGGAAGGTCTGGGTGAGCAAAAGGCAAACACAGCACGGGAGATAAGCAGCATACAAGTTGGCTTTCTGATAAAGGGAACTGCACTATGGAAACCAAAACGCATTTTGGGGTTATATCACTTAACAATGTAGGAAAAACATCGCTTTCAGAAGTTCTGGTTTTGTTTACTTTACCCACCACGTTATTTGCCTCTCCAGTCATCGGACTGTCATATTTTCTTCACTAAGTTAATGAAAAATCTCATTTTCCAGTTGTGGACAGACAAGTCACTGGACTGGGGAGGTGGGACAAGAATGTGGGCATGAGGAAAGGAGGCAGGTTCTCAAAGAGGAAGAAGATTCCCCTCCCAACCACCACTGCCCTCCTTGTGCTATTTCTTTTTCTTTTTTCCATAGTATCTGTCACCACTCCTTGTATGTCTATTCCTCAATTTGTGTATTGCCCATCCCCTGCTATAGTGGGAGCTCTCCAAGAGAGGGAATTTCTGTTTATTGGTGTATCCTCAGCACTTAGAACGGCACTGGGCACATACTATGTACTCATAAACACTTGTTAAAGTTAAAAAGGTTTTGTGGAAGCAAAAGTGTAGAGAGGAAATTGCTTAAAGAGAAATTTTCTTTGGGATGTGGGCAAGAAATACAGGAGACACTGCCCAGAGGCAAGGCAAGATCAACAGGCCATCTCTTGGATAGTAGAGTCCAGCTACTGAGCCCCGCGCATCACGGCGCTGTCCCCGACCAGCTGTTTGTCATCTCCAAAGACACATGCAAGAGCAAGCAGCCTTAACCAAAGAACGGGGAGAGTATAGCTTGATACAAAAGCATCTTAAGGGCAAGGACTACCTCTTAGTGAGAGACAGCTCTGCACAGAAGAGAAAACCTGAAAGAAAGCTTCCTGTTAACTGGGGAACTCAGAGCACATATTGCTTCACCTCTCCGAGACTGAGCTCCTTCATCTTAAACTTAGATACAATAATGCCTGTCTCAACAGAATTGTTACAAAGATTCGATAAAGGATGTAAAAGCATGCAGTATAAAGCTGGTTGGCTGAATGTAGTTGAAGGCAAAACAATTGAATAATAAAAATTATGAGTGTTATTGGGCTACAAGTTTATGATAGATCTGTGCCAAGGACTAGGAATATAAGGATATATAAAGATATATAAGGATATATAAGACATGGCCCGTGCCCTCAAGTAACTCTCAACCTACTAGGGAGATGGAAATGGCAACAAATACTTTCATTAAAGAACTATAAGTGCAGTATATCACGTGTGTACTGTAGCAGATAAGTAAAGAAGTAATCATCCACAGAGATAGGGGATTTTCAAAAAGCAAGAGAAGTGGAGAAGTAGAAATGCTTAAATTGGCTTCAGAAGGATGTTTCCAAACAGATGGATAGCTTATTCTGGGCCACAAATGGCCCAAAGACGTAGACAAACAGTACAACAGTTAACGGGGAGGAGAGGGCTCCCTAAGAAATGAATAAGCTCACGTCATATTACACATATTAAAATACAGCCACATCCCCCATTAACTATAATTGCTAGGTGCAGAAGAATTAAGTTGCAGTTAATTTGTTATGAAAAAAATTTATGCTTTGTGTCATTGAATTAAATATTTATTAATTCCTACTTGTACTTTTCTTTTTGCCTTTTGGAATCAGTTCATTTTATTTTCAGGTCTCAAACATTCTATAGGTCCCTGAAAAGCTTTTGGGCCTTGGCACTATACTCAATATTGATAAAATAGTCCTTCTTATAAGCATGCAGTGATGGTTCATTTTGTGTCAACTCAGGCTAGGCTGCCCAAATGTTTGGTCAAACGTGAGTCTAGATGTTGCTGTGAAGGTTTTCTTTTTTTTTTAGATGAGATTAACATTTAAATCCGTAGACTTTGAGTAAAACAGATTACTATCCAAAATGTAAGTGGGCCTCACCCAATCAGTTGAAGGCCTAAAGAGCAAAGACTGAGGTTTCTCAAAGAGGAAGAAATTCCACCTCAAGACTGTAACACAGAAACCCTGGCTGAGTTTCCAGCCTGCAGACTGTGAACTAGAGACCACAAGACCAACTCTTCCCTGAATTTTAAGCCTGTGGGTCTATTTCTACAAATTTCAGACTTGCCGCCCCCATAACCACATGAACCAACCCCTTAAAATAAATGTGTGTGTATATGCCTATATCAATATCTCCCATAGGTCCTGTTTCTTCGGAGAACCCTAATCCACATGCCATGGAAGTCTTTCGAATTAATTTAGACAGAAAAATTGCTTGAGAATAGATAGGTGTTTACATGCTTGGGGATAGCAGAATGTTCTCAATTCATCCATACATTAATTCAACAACTTTTTTTTTTTTTTAGTATCGACTCCGTGTCAGGTACTGATGTGAGTGCTGAGTAAAGAGTAGGGACAAACTCACCTGGCCTTGCTTTCATGGTACAGTCTTTGGGGAAGATAGTAAAATAATTAAGCACAGCTGGTGCTGGTCGCCACCCTTATCCCAGGAAGGAAACCAGGCAGGAGTATAGCAGGAGGGACCTATTTCTGATGGGTGGTCAGAGAGGGTTTCTCTGAGTGATGGTCAGTTCTTTGTATCAACTTAGCTAGGCCGCAGTCCCCAGTTATTCAATCAAACACCAATCTAGGTGCCGTTGTGAAGGTATTTTGTAGATGTGATTAAAGTCCATAACCAGTTGATTTTAAGGAAAGGAGCTTACCCCAGATAATCTGGGTGGGCCTGATTCAATCAGTTAAAAGGCCTTAAGAGTAGAACAGGAGCTTCCCTGGAGAAAAAATTCTATAAAACAGCAGCTTCATTCCTGCATGAGAGTTCCAGTCTGCCCTACAGGTGTCTTGCCTAGCCAGCCCCCACAATCACGTAAGCCAATTCCTTGCAATAAACCTCACAATATACATCTCTTGGTGGTTCTGTTTCTCTGGTTGAACCCTGACTGAATGATACACTGAGTATGTGAATTTGAGACTTAGAGAGTCAGAAGCGGGGGGGCGGGGCGGACGGCAGGTGGAAGCAGTTTGGGGCGTAGAGTCAGCTTGGCTTCTTGGAGAATGGAAGTGTGATTAGAGAAAGAGGAACAGGAAATTAAAGAAGAGACAAGTAGGCAGGGGCTGGATCTAGCCCAGAGATAGGTTATGAAAAGGAGTTTGGGTTTTAAAAGGAATAGGAAGCAGGGGCTGGCCCCGTGGCTGAGTGGTTAAGTTCGCGCGCTCCACTGCAGGCGGCCCAGTGTTTCGTGGGTTCGAATCCTGGGCGCGGACGTGGCACTGCTCATCAGGCCACGCTGAGGTGGCGTCCCACGTGCCACAACTAGAGTGACCCACAACTAAGAATACACAACTATGTACTGGGGGCTTTGGGGAGATAAGCAAAAAATAAAATCTTAAAAAAAAAAAGGAATAGGAAGTAAAATAACTGGATTTGGTTTTTAAAGGACGATTTTTGCTAGAGGAGAACGGCTTGGATGGGGGGTGAGGGGCAGGGATGGGAGCGTGAATTTAGAGGTCAAGGGTGGAAGGAGCAGACAACAGAGGAGAGATGGCGGCTGGGATTAGATTAGAGAGATGATAGAGTAAATGATGCAAAGTGGAAGAATGAGACTCCAGATGTAGGACCAGCAGAACTTGCCGGTGAACTATGCCTAGGATGACTCGAGTTTCTGGCTTGAGCAACTGGGTGAATGGTGGATTCCTTTACTGAAATGCAGAGAGGGCGAGGGTGTAAATCGAAACCTCTGTTCTGGACTTTGAAGGTTTGATAAGACTTTGAGGCGCCTAAGGGGAGATGTCAAGCAGGCAATCGAATAACCAGGTGTGAAGCTCGGCAAAGAGGACAGAACTACAGATATTAACCTGAGAAAGCCAGCAGATAGAGGGTACTTAATTTATGGGAATGACGCGCTCACCCAAGACGAGATGAGCTCACACTGAATGGGGAAAAGGGCCCAAGGCAAGCAGGAGGAATCCTAGAGACCGAAGAGGCTAAAAACGAACGGTAGGGTATAGTGAGGTCATAATGATGTGCATTGGATTGGACTAAACAGCTGCTTTAAATACGAGTTTCTCGGTCCCTGGACTGCACTAACATGAGCGGGTGGCCATGCACCGCTACCTTGCACAATGCGGCCCACCCGAGTAGAGGACCCCCCGCGAAGCCGCGCCGACCCCCCCCCCCGCCCGCCCTCCAGCCCCGCCCACCCCGGCTCCGCCTGCTGCCAATCCGGCCAGGCTCTCCAATCGCTTGCAGAGATCATCGCTTTACCCAGGCGGTTGTGTCGATCTCCGCTCCAATTGGAGACAGGGGCCAAACCATGGCGGAGAAGACTCAAAAGAGGTGAGTGTGTGGATTGAGAAAAGCCTAGTCTCCACTCTTCGCAGGAGTTGAACGTGTGCCTGGTCGCCAGTGGTGGGGACTGAGATGGTGTCTTATCCTGGGCGTTCGGCCTAGATGGTTCCTAAAGCCCTGACCTGGCGGCCGCTGAGGGAGGAGGCGACGGAGTCGGGGTAGGAAGGCCTGGGAAGGGATGCGGAATCGGTGCCGGGAAGGTTTTTGTTCTTCCAACCCTACGCCGCCTTGCCATCCCTCCCCCGCAACGCGCCTGCGCGGAAGGGGTCTCCGGGCGGGGCTGCGAGGGGAGGCTGGCGTGGCCTCCTTCGCGGTACCCAGAAGGTCCCCTCATCCTTCCGTTCTCCTGCACTTGGTGCGGCGTCCACGGGTGGCCTGTAGCTGCATTCTCTGCCCTGTGCTCCGGGACACCCACTTTAGTACTGGCCACACCCCAGTCCCTTCCTGCCTGTCACGGGCGCCGTGTGTGTAAAGTGATGCACGGTCGCTTGTCAAAAAGGAGTTCGCACCCGGACTAGGACTGTTGGAGCCGTTCTCCCCGGCGTGGACAATCTCTTTAGCAAACGTGTGAGGACAGGGATTGTGGCTTCTTCTCCAGCAGTCTTCATTGCTAGGCACTGTTGGTGGAGAGGAACGGCTTGGATGCGAAAAATGAAGTTAAACTGTTTCCCAAAGCACCCGTGTCGAGCGCCCTCTACTGACTCTTTTTGAAAAAGAAAACCGACAAACATTGTTTCTCGTGCCGTAAGTTAAAATTTAGGGGTTTTCTTCTGTTTAGGCAG
This sequence comes from Equus caballus, assembly GCF_041296265.1. Lineage (NCBI taxonomy): Eukaryota > Metazoa > Chordata > Mammalia > Perissodactyla > Equidae > Equus > Equus caballus. The sequence goes on along the minus strand of NC_091710.1, from coordinate 31,913,308 downwards.
GTAACTGTAATCTTTTTTCATAAGCTAAAGAGGAACAGATCTATCATAAATATTACGCACAGTATACAGTAGCGTACAGTAGAGGTGAACGTATGAGTTGTTATTTTAAAATGTCTTCTCCCTGCTGCCTGCGCCCCCTCCACCCCCCCACTCTGAAGTGACGGAGATGTTTGGACCACGTTATAGTTGGTCTAGTGGTGAATTTAATTATTTCTTGCCTCCCGGAGAAGTATGCTGATTGTGACACAGACTGCGTGGGGCCTCTCCCTTAGGCATAAAACTGAAGACAGAGGGGCACTTGTGAATCGCTCCTATCCTCACTTGTCCTTGACAAATTAAATGTTGGATAATGCTCTTTTCATTAAAAAATCATAGAGGGAGGCTGAGGGAGTGGAAAGTTGGAATGGGAAATAAGGTCTAAAACAAAAGGCATTTTATAAAGCCTAATTTATTTGACCGGGGTTTAATAAAATTGCATATTTTAGCGCCATAAATAATATAATTACTACTAAGAAAAATTTTTTACTTAATGAGAACAAGTTCCCTAATGATTATCAGTTTAATGGGGAAGTCATTTGGTGCAGCTCTTCATGTGAGCTCATGGCTAGGGCAGCATTTAGCTAGATTCAGCTGTGTCAAAAGATCAGAGCAGAATATCAAAAAGCATCAATAAATTATTTGGAAATTATTAATTTTTTGAACAATTTGCAGTACAATTCATATCACTTGGGATAAGCAGTTTTATAATATATATAGTTAGAGAATAAGTAGGAATATTTGTGAATTTTAAGTGTCTGCATTGATTTCTATGTTAATATTACCTTGCTGGTTATTAAATATTTTGAATGTACATTCTTTTTCCTCTTTACAAAAATAGTGGCATATTATATACTGTCCATATCTGGCTTTGATTTTTTGACTTAACAATATAGCTTGGAAATCCAAATCTTTTACATAAAGGATTATTCATTCTCTTTTATGACTGTGTATTAGTCCATAGTGTACCATAATTTATTAACCACATCCTACTAATGGATATCTAGCTTGTTTTCAGCTTTTTTGCTATTTAAAAACAGTGCTGGCGTTAAAAGAATCCAGAGCCTCTTTTCTTCTCAAGCATTTTAATAAAGCATCACATAAGATTTTAGCCTAGTAGAAAGTATGCTACCGCAGAAGTTTATAACATATTAAACCTTTCCCTCTTAAAATTTACTTTTCATTTTTCATCAGATTTATTTTAACCTTGTTCTCACTGCAATGTCAGTATAGCTTCTATAATAATATTTTTAAACCTTACCCATGATGTGCTACCTCTTTCTTTCTGTACAGTGTGAAGATTGCTCCTGGAGCAGTTGTTTGTGTAGAAAGTGAAATCAGGGGGGATGTAACTATAGGTAAGAAAATCGTTTGTTAGTGTTGTTTCTCAAGAATTGATGTGATTTAATTTATTTCAGTGCTTTACAATTAACTAGGTATTATCTTTTATGTTTGTATCACTGATGTCCTAATGTTGTTGACAAAACAATATTTCTTTCATGAGTGTTTAATGTTTCTAAAAGAATTTAGTGTGATGGAGTCTATTTTTAAACACTTATATAATGAACTAATGAGGCCATATAATAAAGTCATTCATTTATTTGAGAGACATCTATTGTAGACCTACCATATGCCAGGCACTGTGCATAGCACTCAGCAGTGAACACAGCAGACGTGGAGCTTACATTCTACCAGATAGTTATTAAGAGTGTGGACCATTGAGTCAGACAGACCTGGGTTAGCCTCCTTGCCCTCTACCTGCTGGGTTACCTTGGACATATTGCTTAACCTTACTAACCTCCATTGTCTGCATCTGTGTAATTGTGTGTATCAGGATTAGGTTCAGCTGCATGTGTGGGTGGCTTCAACATGCCACCTGTTTATTCTCTTGTATACAAAAATCTAGGCAGTGCAGGGCTGGTGAGTGGATCGTCCAGGAGCTCCAGCCTTGCAGGCCAGCATGTGATGGCTAGAGCACTAAGAGTGGTCTTAGATAAGAAAGGGGAGCAGTGGAGACAAAAGGGTGCACCTTCCAGTTGAGTCAGCTCCCTTTAAATAGTCTTCCTGAATGTTCCACACAATCCTTTGTGTGTCTGATGCCTTGGGCTTAGTCTCAGGGGCACATCCAGCTGTCAGGAAGGCTGGGAGATATAGTCTGAACTGGGTACCTTGCTGCCCCCAGTAAAATGCAATTCTGTTACAAGGGAAAAAGGAAGAATGGATGTCCGGTGGCAATGAGCAGTTTCTGTCACATGCAAAATAGGAGTGCTTACCTCATAGGTTTTTGAAGGATCAAATAAGAATAGTTGTGAAAGTTATTGCCCAACACCTAAAACATAGTGGGCACTCAATAAACGTTAGCTGATTGCACTGTTAGATCTTATCAGTGTAGCATTGCTAGAGGTGAGGTCCAACATTTAAATCAAATGAACAGCTGAACATGTAGCAACTTGCTTATATGAACGTGATGAAATTCCCCCAAACTCACATTTTCGCCACTAGTTCTTTTACATATGTTTTCCCTGGATATGCTTCCCTTGCAGCTTTATTAACATGAGCCCATCCTTACTAATAGCTGCGTGTTACCAGAGTAGAGCTCTCAGTGAATAAAGCACACTTTCAGAGGGAAAATATGCCTTGTTCCTTTATACTAACAGAATCTTTAATAGAAAAGAAAATTGTACATTTTAGTCAGCCTAAGCCTCCAACCAATTTAGGCAGCATGTCTTGTAAAACCAATGAAGATTGTGCCAGTATTATGGAACATCATTAGGAATTTGCCAGGTTAGATTTATCTAATTATTTTAAATTGGCAGAATTTCAAAGTTTAGAAGGTGACTGTTTCTTTTCAATGCTATCTTAACTCTCTGTAACTCTTAAACCACTTGCAAACTTTTTATGAGGAGAAATTATCATGGTCACATGTTTACCAAAATGCTCTTCTGCATTATTTTTATTCTGGTGTTTTTACGGTTTTCATCATGATTCAAGGAAGAGCATCTAATATTAGCTCACAAGGCATTCTATAATTAGGAGAAAAGTAAGACTAAAATAATGTAGCTAATTATATAAACTTTCCCTTTCATTTCTACTTCCTCCCCATTTTAAACAAAAGTGTACAAGATCTACTATAATAACAGATATATAGATAGTATAGATATCTCTACAGGCATAAGTGTACATACAGGTATATGTTGTGTGTGTATTTCATATTTGAAATAACACCTGTTACTTGCTGAAGCTTTCCTAGAATAGCAGTAAAGGCTTTATCCTATGAAAAGGAAAGGTCAGCCACTGCGTAGGACTGGGGCATGGGGGTATCAGGAGTCAGCACTCACTTTCCTGTTTCTCCCTCTGCCTTTACTCTGTGCTCCTCCCCTTTCTTTACCCTTTTATCCTCCAACCCTCCCTAAATGTTGAAATTATGTAAAGATATACAGTACTTAATTCACTTGCCATATGGTTTTTGACCACTAGCTGATAGTGCACAGCTCTGATAGTTTTTAAAACTAGCCATTTGGGGCTGGCCCAGTGGCACAGTGGTTAAGTGCACACGTTCCACTTCACTGGCTCCAGGGTTCGCCGGTTCAGATCCCAGGTGCAGACCTATGCACCGCTTGTCCAAGCTATGCTGTGGCAGGCATCCCACATATAAAGTAGAGGAAGATGGGCACGGATGTTAGCTCAGGGCCAGTCTTCCTCAGCAAAAAGAGGAAGATTGGCAGCAAATGTTAGCTCAGGGCTAATCTTCCTCAAAAAAATATAAAATAAAATAAAAACTAGCAATTTGAGGGCACCAGCCCTGTGGCCTAGTGGTTAAGTTTGGCACGCTCTGCTTTTGGCAGCCTGAGTTCAGAGCCCTGGCGTGGACCTATACCACTCATCAGTGGCCATGCTGTGGTGGCAACCCACATTCCAAATAGAGGAATACTGGCACAGATGTTAGGTCAGGACTAATCTTCCTCAAGCAAAAAGAGGGAGATTGGCAACAGATGTTAGCTCGGGGCGAATCTTCCTCAGCAAAACAACAAAACAACAAAACTAGCATTTGAAGTTTATCATGGAATGCATCTAAGTTAATGTTTGTTATGTTTATTTTTGACCCAGTTTTTTAAAACAAGAACATTTGCTTGGATACTTTACAGAAACATCTCAATTTTTAAAATTAAGGAAAAGATTCAGAAGTGATATAGTTACCGGTGTTCTGTCTTCCACAATTATTATCTCATTTTCATTTGTGTGTTTCTTATCTTTAATTGTATGTAGAGAAAAGGAAATTTACCAGAATTGGTATTTAGATAGTCCTTTCTATCAAGGTTATATTTGGTATAAAATCTCTCTAATCTTTTTGCTACTATTAATTCACTTTTCTGATGTAATACATCAGATTAGAAAGCTCCGGGGAGATATAATTATAAAGTTAAGTCAAAGCAGAAAGTAGAAATAAGTTATCTGATTAAAATTCACTCTCCTCACCATGGTTTATTTTTCAAATTATGGTTTTTATTGTTTTTGTTTTTGCTCAATTTACCAGAATAGTTAAAGTCTTTTCCTGTTACACTGTGGCTATAGAGACTTGAGCACTTAGTAAGCCCTGTTTTATGGGTTAACTAACTGAAGTGTGGTTTAATTAATGGATTTTTAGGCTGTTATGCCTAACTTTCCATCCCCTACTTGGTTATAATCTTACCAGATTCTTCCATTCTGAAATATTTCAGGAAGAAAGTAATTTTTCCTTTGCTTTGTTTCAGTATAGTAGAAGTTTAAACCCAATCTTGTATTTTCCCTGAAAATTAAGTATTTGGTTTATCAAAGAAACTAGTCCGAAGCTTTGAAGTATTGTCCTTAACCAGAAAACCTATGACTTGAGGCTCTGCTGAAGCCTGACCCCTTTGATTAGAGGCTGCTAGGGAACAGACCTTGGCAAAAATAACAGCTGTCTTCTTAACTATAATTTGGGTAAATAAGGTTTCATAGTATCAAGCCTGTTTTTAATTAGGCTGCCTTGATTCATGGGGGCCGTATGTTATTTCCTGTAAATTTTGTTTTGAAAGCTGAAAAACGTTTCAGAAAGGTCGCTCTAAGCACAGTTCTGTAGTCCTATTCTAGGGTGACAGGTCGGACAGGGCTTGGTGGGGACATCAGAATGTGAAGGCAGAACTCGGCACAATGGATGAGCTTTGTGATGGAAGCACTTTGTCCCACGTACTCTGTCTTTCTCTCCATTAGAGTGTTTAATGTAAATCACAAGCTTCCCTTTTATTGTGGAAATCTTCAATAAGGCAGAACAGTGACTTTGACTTGAGAAATTCATCGAATATAAAGCAGTTCTTACAGGTACTTGAGCTTACAGGTCAAAGGAATTGTTTTAATTTTCAAAAGAGAGCCTGTGGCTTTTTGAACTATTTATTGACATGAAAATGTACACAAAGATTGCTTTCTGTGGCAAAGACAGACAGGAAAAATGTCCTTTACCAAATGAAGGGAATGGAAATTTGATGCAAGGAATGTCTTTCTGGCTATGTTGCGTCAAGGCCAGCCAACCATTTAGAAAAATTAGTCATCAGCCAGCAAGGCAGCTCCAACTCTAGACACATTTATCCAAACAAGGAGATAAGCCAAATAGGGTTTCAGCACATTTGGTAAGAAAATATACAAACTATCCTGCCAGAATGAGCTCCAAGAAGTTCACAGCAGCCTTTTTTAAAAAACTTTCCATGGTGACAGATTTTTATTTTTAAAGCATTTTAACCTCAGGACCCTTAAACTTGGCTTGAACTCAGGCCCATTCTAGGTAAAAGTGCTTCTTGCATGCAGAAAAGCGTGGAACATACTGTGCCCACGTTTCGGTGTGCTGTCGCCACCCGGGCCCTGGAACAGTGCTCGTTGCTGGGCGCTGTGCACTGTGCAGTTCACTCACCTGAGGCAGGACGTTCCTTCAAGTGCACAAACCAGTGTCTTAGCAGTCACATATCCTGAAGCAGGTGTACGCTGACCTCTCTAGTCTTTGCCCAAAAAAGACCTTCCAGAGGTTTGTGGGCACTATTCAGTTTTGTTGCCCACGACGTTTGCTGTCACTTCACCACTCAAAGTTGGTAGTTTCACTTTTGATGTTATTTCAGCCCTGGGACTTGTAGTTTTGCAATGCTGCCACCAGGTGGAGGTGGCGTCTCAAACCCAGGTCTCATATGCCAGTGATAATGCTTTGTATCTCAGGGCAAGGCCCTCAGATTTATCACCAGCTTTCCAGTTATTTGCTAACTAACTTATTAGTAATGATAAATATAGTAATAACAGTAATAAAACACCTGGTTGAAATAGCTCAGGCATTATTTTTAAATATTGTGTAAGAAGACATGGGACTTGGGATTAGTTTAATTTTTTAAAATTTGTGTTTGTGTTTTTTGTATAATTGACATGTCATTTTTGAAAGGGAAAAATGAAAATATGAATTCTTTTCAAAGCTACACTTTAGAGAAACTTGTAAAGAAACACAGGTCCCAGTGGTAGCTTTGTCTCATTAGTCTGTTCCCAGGCAGCTCCTTGCAGGTCTGCGTGTCATCAAACACTACAGCTCGAGGAACAGCAGACGACCCTGTGCCTCTGGCTGCTTATCTAGGGGCGGCAGAGGCTCCATTTCTACCCCAGCTGTGAGCTCTTCCTCCTGTCTAGGATTTTTGATGCTAATATGGAAAATACATTTATTAATCTTTTTTACTATCTTATAATAAGGTGCAGAGTTTTCCCCCTGATTAGAAGGGGATACTACCCTGATACCTGAGTATTACCCTTTTCTTCTGTTTCTCAGACCAGGAGTTACTTTGCTTACCATGGTAAAGTTGGTTGTTAGCTCTTCATGTCAGATTATGATGAACCTCCCATTTTTAAGAAGTGTGGGCCAGACCCTATGATCTCCCTTTCAAACATCATTTCATATAATCCACACTTTTTATAGATGAGAAACCTGAGGCATTTGAGAGAATGAACACAGAGCCTTTAATTGATAGAGGCCAGAGTCTACACTTTCTAGGCAAGGGGTGGGGTGCTAGCTGGGGTTTCAATTACAAAGAACCTAAAATAGATTGTGTCTCTTTATCAGAATATTTTGAAGTAAAATTTAAATATGGTATTGTGCAAACTACAGATGTAAATTGTTCACACAGCTTGATGACCTGTAAGAAATTTCTCATTTCAAGGGAATCCAGTGTTTGTTTCAGCATTGTTTAGCTGTTTTCTCCCTCAAAAGTGGTAACATCTAAATGCCCATTATTAAGGGATTGGTTAAATAAATTATCGTATATTAAGATGATGTGAAATACTGTTCAGCCATTAAAAAGAATAGCTAGCTAGGTCTACTTATGTGGAAAAATCACTGTGATTTACTAGCTAATGTGAAAAAGAAAATTATGGAATAATAAGTACTATTCTTTGGTTTAAAAAAAAAAGTACGTGCTTGTAATCTGTATTTTTTTCTCCTTCAAGTTGAATTTATTTTTTAACTGTCTAATGAAATATATTTTATGTACAGTGATATTTACAGATCTTAAGTGTACAGTATACTTAAGTCTGAAATAATATACCCCGAACTTCTAGGAATAGTTACCTCTGGGGAGTGGGATTAGCATGAGGAGAGAATCTTTCATGTTTTGCTTTGTTTGAATTTTTTATAATGAGCATGTGTTCCTTTTGTAAATGTGTGGGTATGTATTTTTTAACAAAGAAAAAAGGCACAGGTATTCACAATCGTGGTCAACTTGTGAAGCTTCCCGTGGATCCAAGAGTTCCTATCTTCTATCCCGGAGTCTCTTGTCCTAAACAGGAGAATTTGCCTGGGAAATTTTACTTTAGCAGCTGAGGATTTGGGGAGCCAGGAGTGACAGAAATAACAAAGCCATTCTAGTGTTATTTTTTTGCCGGTTTTCTGTACTGTGTGTCCTTTGACGGTGCATCCTGTCTTGGGCCCCGCCCTCTTTATCAGTCCCCAGCTCTTCATTGTTAGGGAAAAAAATCAGCTGAAGTAAGGTTCCTTTCAATTCTCTGGGCACCGGGAGCATCTCCTTATTGAATACATTTGTGAGCGAGTGTGTTAAGTATTCCCAGCTTTCAAGATAAACAAGTGCAAAAAAGCAAAAATAGCATATATTTCTTTTTGTTTCCCTGTAAGATACAGCACTGCATCTTGCCTGTCACAAGCAGATAATGATTATTGAATAAATTAACAATCTGTGCAATTGAATACTGAATTTCATACACAATGCCATCTTCTTGACTTCCTCCCCACCTTCTGTCAACACTTCTGCCCGCCCTCTCTTACTTCAGAGTCAGTTACTTTCCCGTCCCCTTGTTTACCAATAAAAATAGCCTCGGATTGGGGCTGGGTGGGTGGTGTTGGAGAGAGAGGGCAAAATGAGGTTGTTTTCTCATCAGTAGTTTCATTATCACCAAAGTACTAGGCCTTTGGGTAGATAAAAGCCGGGGGGGGCTGTGTTGGCATTCCAGAATCCCCCGTTTGGGCAATGCAGCGCCTCCAGCACCTGATCATGAAGTGGGCAGGGGAGACCCCTTCCTGCTCCCTTCCGTTTGAGATTCGAGCCATTGCCTCCGGTCTCCCTATATCAGAGTCTTAGGACTCCAGTGATCACGCTTAACTCCTTCCACTGCCTCCCTTTAACCTTTTTCTGGTTGAAATCATATCCTAGAGCAGTCAACAGAAGCTCTGCCTCCTCCTGATGGTTAGGCTTGGTGACCAAGTAACAAAGCTAAGGTTAGTTTCCATGTTTTCTGACTCCCATCCCGCCTGTATTTCCTCTTCCTCACTTAATAAAGACTGATCCTGCAGTGCACCTGCATAAGGAGGTGTTATGGGTTCACCAACATAAGAAAGTGCCCACATTTTAAGCAAAGAGAGCCTTACCTTTCTGAGGGAAAGGAAGGAAGGGAATTAATGTTTATTGCCAACTATGTGCCGGAGTACTGTGTCTGCAAACTTATTTCGTAATCCTTACAACCCTGGGAGACTGATATTATCACCACCTCCATTTCACAGCTGAGATAGCAGAGGCTTCAAAATAGAGGCTGAGCCAGGGCTGTCTGGCTCTAGAGCTGTACCGTCTGCTCTCACCTTAGCTTCAAATCTGGCACTAACTGCTGATGATAACAGCCGAGGAGATAAGTTTGTAAAGCACCTAGTGTGGTGCCTGGCGCGTACTTCAGAGAGTGTTCCTCCCAATAGCCCGGCCCCCTCGGTCACCTCCTACCCTCCTCTGGGAAGCATAGCTTCCACCAATAATTTCTTTTCACCATACTTTTAACAGGACCTAGGACAGTGATCCACCCTAAGGCACGAATTATTGCGGAAGCTGGGCCAATAGTGATTGGCGAAGGCAACCTGATAGAAGAACAGGCGCTCATCATAAATGCGTGAGTAAGACTCGTACGGATGCTCTGAACTAAGTACCACAGGCAGTGCTTTTGTTAATTTCAGCTATTTATAGGAACCTTTTACAACTGACATCTGGAAAGCCCACTATTTTAGAACTAGAGATCTTTTTCATTAAGTCACATTAAGGATTAATTACATTAAGGATCTTTTTCAACACAAGTGATTAGGAAATGAGGAAACCAAAGACCAGAGGGGTGACGAGCCTGGTCCAAGGTGGGATAGCTTGTTGGTGGCGGACTCGAATCTCCGACTCTCGGTCCGATAATCGTCCCTTTACGCATCACTACCTCTTCTCTTCCTTGAGCAGACGTTTCCTGAGTCCCTCCGACGTTCAAGGGCCGTGCTGACCACCCTGAAGAGAAGCTTTGGTTGGATTTTTGGTTCTGGCTGAAATGTTATTATTACTCATGCCCCAACACATGTACTTAACTCTGATATATATTTTCATGTGCTTTGTAGGGGTAACACCCAGAATTATATTTGAAAAATTGGGAGCCCTAGGGGCAATTTTTAAACTTTAAAGTTTAAAAAGATAATAAAATATTAGAACATGTACATGATCTTAGTGAACTGGACTGTAATACCTGTGAAATTTTCATAAGCATTTGTAAAGCTTTCTAGATAAGATTTTGGCAGGAAATTCACGTTTATACCTAATTTACAGCAACAATGTATGGAATTTGTAAGAAAGACCTTGGGAAAATATTTACTGTGATAAAGAGATTTGTCTTAATGCTTACTTAGAATTTGGGAGTTTCTTACTATATTAAGCAGTTTCTTTTTAAAATATATTTTGGCACGTTTAGTGTAAGTCAGTTAACAATAGCTGTATTCTGCAGTAACTCAACTGTCAGAGATAAAATACCATTTTAAAATGGTTTCCTCCTCTTAGACCACAAACATTTTATGTTCCAAATGTTTCAACTAACTACCTGACAGCGTAAAATAATTATTTTATGTGAATGTCTGTTTATGTTTCACAGTCTCAATGACTGATTATTAAGAATGGAAAATTTTCAAGTCAAGCATGATTTTGATTCCAATTTAACAAGGTAAAAGTCATAACCGGCATCTTTTTTACTTTGTCCTGCAAAAGGCCCTCTGGGCTTTGGGTTTAAAAAATAAACAAAGGAAGGCTGACTTCTGTACACACCTATGACTTCTTTACATCTCAGTAGTCCTTTTTCAATTCAGAATCAAGGCTTCTCCAGCATAGAGGATAAATAAGTCACTTGGATTAAGAAATTACTTCCATAGTTATATATATATATTTTTTTATTGAGTTATTGATAGGTTACAATCTTGTGAAATTTCAGTTGTACATTAATGTTTGTCAGTCATGTTGTAGGTGCACCACTTCACCCTTTGTGCCCACCCCCCACCCCACCTTTCCCCTGGTATCCACTAAACTGTTCTTAGTCCATAATTTTAAATTCCTCATATGAGTGGAGTCATACACAGATTATCCTTCTATCGTTGGCTTATTTCACTTAACATAATTCTCTCAAGGTCCATCCATGTTATTGCAAATGGAATGATTTTGTTCTGTTTTGCAGCTGAGTAGTATCCCATTGTATATATGTACCACATCTTCTTTATCCATTCGTCTGTTGCTGGACACTTAGGTTGCTTCCACGTCTTGGCTATTGTAAACAGTGCTGCAATAAACATTGGGGTGCATAGGACTTTTGGGATTGCTGACTTCAAGCTCTTTGAATAAATACCCAGTAGTGGGATGGCTGGATCGTATGGTACTTCTATTTTTAATTTTTTGAGGAATCTCCATACTGTTTTCCATAGTGGCTGCACCAGTTTGCATTCCCACCAGCAGTGTATGAGGGTTCCTTTTTCTCCACAACCTCTCCAACATTTGTTGCTATTAGTTTTAGATATTTTTGTCATTCTAACAGGTGTAAGGTGATATCTTAGTGTAGTTTTGATTTGCATTTCCCTGATGATCAGCGATGATGAGCATCTTTTCATGTGCCTATTGGCCATCAGTATATCTTCTTTGGAGAAATGTCTGTTCATGTCTCCAGCCCATTTTTGATCGGGTTGTTTGATGTTTTGTTGTTGAGTTGCGAGAGTTCTTTATATATTAAGGATATTAAGCCTTTGTCAGATATATGACTTGCAAATATTTTTTCCCAGTTAGTGGTTTGTTTTTTTGTTTCAATCCTGTTTTCATTTGCCTTGAAGAAGCTCTTTAATCTGATGAAGTCCCATTTGTTTATTCTGTCTATTGTTTCCCTTCTCTGAGAAGGCATGGTATCCAAAAAGATCCTTTTAATACTGATATCAAGAGTGTACTGCCTACGTTTTCTTCCAGAAGCCTTATAGTTTCAGGTCTCACCTTTAGGTCTTTGATCCATTTTGAGTTTATTTTGGTGAATGGTGAAAAAGAATGGTCTATTTTCATTCTTTTACATGTGGCTTTCCAGTTTTCCCAGCACCATTTGTTGAAAAGACTTTCTTTTCTCCATTGTATGCCCTCAGCTCCTTTGTCAAAGATAAGCTGTCCATAGATGTGTGGTTTTATTTCTGGGCTTTCAATTCTGTTCCATTGATCTGTGCACCTGTTTTTGTACCAGTATCATGCTGTTTTGATTACTGTAGCTTTGTAGTATGTTTTGAAGTCAGGGATTGTGATGCCTCCCGTTTTGTTCTTTTTTCTCGGGATTGCTTTAGAAATTTGGGGTCTTTTGTTGCCCCATATGAATTTTAGGATTCTTTGTTCTAATTCTGTAAAGAATGTCATTGGGATTCTGATTGGGATGGCGTTGAATCTGTAGATTGCTTTAGGTAGAACGGACATTTTAACCATGTTTATTCTTCCAATCCATGTACATGGAATGTCTTTCCATCTCCTTATGTCGTCATCCAATTCTCTCAGAAAGGCCTTGTAATTTTCATTATATAGGTCCTTCACTTCCTTAGTTAAATTTACCCCAAGGTATTTTATTCTTTTTGTTGCGATTGTGAATGGTATTGTATTCTTGAGTTCTTTTTCTGTTGGTTCATTACTGGAGTATAGAAATGCTACTGATTTATGCAAATTGATTTTATACCCTGCAACTTTGCTGTAGTTGTTGATTACTTCTAACAGTTTTCCAATGGATTCTTTGGGGTTTTCTATATTTAAGATCATGTCGTCTGCAAACAGTGAGAGTTTCACTTCTTCCCTCCCTGTTTGGATTCCTTTTATTCCTTTTTCTTGCCTGATTGCTCTGGCCAGGACCTCCAGTACTATGTTAAATAAGAGTGGTGATAGAGGACATCCTTGTCTCGTTCCTGTTTTCAGGGGGATGGCGTTCAGTTTTTGCCCATTGAGTATGATGTTGGCTATGGGTTTGTCATATATGGCCTTTATTATGTTGAGGTAGTTTCCTTCTATGCCCATTTTGTTCAGAGTTTTTATCATAAATGGCTGTTGGATCTTGTCAAATGCCTTCTCTGCATCTATTGAGATGATCATGTGGTTTTTATTCCTCAGTTTGTTGATGTGGTGTATCACGTTGATTGATTTGAAGATGTTGAACCATCCCTGTGTCCCTGGTATGAATCCCACCTGATCATGATGTATGATTCTTTTGATGAATTGCTGAATTCTGGTTGCCAAAATTTTGTTTAGAATTTTTGCATCTATGTTCATCAGTGATATTGGCCTGTAGTTCTCTTTTTTCATGGTGTCCTTGTCAGGTTTTGGTATCAGCGTGATGTTGGCCTCACAGAATGTGTTAGGAAGTGTTCCATCTTCCCTAATTTTTTGGAATAGCTTGAAAAGGATAGGTATTAAATCCTCTCTGAAAGTTTGGTAGAATTCCCCAGGAAAGCCATCTGGTCCTGGGGTTTTATTCTTGGGGATGTTTTTGATTGCTGTTTCAATCTCTTTCCTTGTGATTGGTCTGTTCAAATTGTCTGCCTCTTCTTGAGTGAGCTTTGGGAGATTGTAGGAGTCCAAGAATTTATCCATTTCCTCTAGGTCATCCATTCTGTTGGCATATAGTTTTTTGTAGTATTCTCTTATAATCTGTTGTATTTCTGCAGAGTCTGTTGTTATTTCTCCTCACTCATTTCTGATTATGTTTATTTGAGCTTTCTCCCTTTTTTTCTTTGTAAGTCTGGCTAGTGGTTTGTCAATTTTATTTATCTTCTCAAACCAGCTCTTTGTCTCATTGATCCTTTCTACTGCCTTTTTCATTTCAATAGTATTTATTTCTGCTCTGATTTTTATTATTTCTCTCCTTCTGCTGACTTTGGGCTTCATTTCTTCTTTTTTCTCTAGTTCAGTTAGGTGTGCTTTAAGGTTGCTTATTTGGGATTTTTCTTGTTTGTTAAGATGTGCCTGTATTGCGATGAATTTTCCTCTTAATACAGCTTTTGCTGTATCCCATATGAGTTGGTATGGCATGCTGTCATTTTCATTTGTTTCCAGGTATTTTTTTATTTCTTCTTTAATTTCTTCAATGATCCATTGCTTGTTCAGTAGTGTGTTGTTTAGTCTCCACATCTTTGTGCCTTTCTCAGCTTTTTTCTTGTAATTAATTTCTAGCCTTATAGCACTATGATCTGAGAAGATGCTTGTTATTGTTTCAATTTTTTTAAATTTGTAGAGGCTTGCCTTGTTTCCCAACATATGGTCTATCCTAGAGAATGTTCCATGTGCACTTGAGAAGAATGTGTATTCAGCTCTTTCAGGGTGAAGTGATCTATATATGTCTATTAAGTCCAACTGTTTTAGTTTTTCATTTAGCTCCACTATTTCCTTGTTGATTTTCTGTCTGGATGATCTGTCCATTGATGTGAGTGGGGTGTTGAGGTCCCCTACTATTATTGTGTTGTTTTTAACATCTTCCTTTAGGTCTGTTAATAGTTGCTTTATGAATCTTGGTGCTCCTGTGTTGGGTGCATAGATATTTATAAGCGTTATTTCTTCTTGATGAAGTGTCCCTTTGATCATTATATATTGTCCCTCTGTGTCTCTCTTTACCTGTCTTATTTTGAAATCCACTTGGTCTGATATGAGAATTGCAACACCTGCCTTTTTTTCCTTGCTATTTGCTTGAAGTATTGTCCTCCACCCCTTCACCCTGAGTCTGTGTTTGTCCTTGGGGCTGAGGTGTGTTTCCTGGAGGCAACAAATTGTTGGATCGTGTTCTTTAATCCATTTTGCCACTCTGTGTCTTTTTATTGGAGAGTTCAATCCGTTCACATTGAGAGTGATTATTGATGCATGTGGACTTAGTGCTGTTAATCTGTCGCTCATTATCTTGTTTTCCTGCGTTTCTTTTCCTGTTTGCTTTAGACTACCCATTTAATACTGCATTTTCTTATGCTGGGTTTCTTAGATTTTTCCTTATTTATGATTTGTGACTCTGTTCTGTACTTTATTTTAGTGTCTACCTTGAAGTTTGTATTTAGAATCTTGTGTGTAATATAGTCTATTCTCTGGTGGTCTCTTACTTACTTGACTAATACTGATTTAGACCCTTTGCTCTTCCCCTCCTAAATAATTATTTTCATTTTTTATTCCAACTCGTCTTATTAATTGGTAGTTAGAGTGCTAAGATCGTCCTTGTTTTGGTAGTTTCCTTACCTTTACCCTAATGCTATAATTGAATATTTGCTATCCTGTTCTGGTTCTATCCATCGGTCTCCCTAGTCTGTGGATTGTGTCCCCTTTCTCCCCTTTTTTCTTTTTTCAGGTATGAGAGCCTTCTTGAGGATTTCTTGTAATGGAGGGCTTTTAGTTACAAATTCCCTTAACTTTTGTTTGTCTGGAAAAGATTTAATTTCTCCCTCATATCTGAAGGAAATTCTTGCTGGATAGAGTATTCTAGGCTGAAGATTTTTATCCTTTAAAGCTTTGAATATGTCACTCCATTCTCTCCTAGCTTGTAGGGTTTCTGTAGAGAAATCCGGACAGTCTGATAGAGGCTCCTTTATAGGTTATTCTCTTTTTTTTTCTTACTTCCCTGAGTATTCTTTCCTTATCTTTCCTTTTTGCCAACTTTACTCCTATGTGCCGTGGGGTAGCTCTTTTTACATTGACAAATCTAGGAGATCTAAAACCCTCCTCTACACACATTTCTCCGTTGATCCCTAGATTTGGGACATTCTCTTCAATAATTTCGTTAAGCACACTTTCTGCTCCATTTTCCTTTTCCATATTCTCGGGAATTCCTGTGATCCTTATGTTCTTACTCCTCATTGAATCCATTATCTCTTGGAGATTTTCCTCATTTTTTTAAATTCTTAGTTCTCTTTCTTCCTCTGGCGCCATTCAGCCTGTCTATCTTCGATTATGCTAATTTGCTCCTCTATGTTGTCTACACGGGCATTCAGGGAATCCATATTCTGTTTTATCTGGTCCATTGTGTTTTTCATCTCAAGTAATTCTGTTTGATTCTTCTTTATGATTTCAATCTCTTTTGTGAAGTAACTCCAGAACTCGGCTTGTTTCTCTGTCTTTCTTTCTACCTCATTGAGTTTTTTGATTATAGCTGCTCTGAATTCATTATCACTTAGTTTACCTAATTCCAAGTCCTCAGGACTTAATTCTGTGTTTTTATTGTTTTCCTTCTGGTCTGGGGCTTTTATAAATTGCTGGATGGTAGAGGAGCGGTTTTTTCTCATGGTGGTAGAATTCAGTTGCAGTTACAGCCTGTCGCCACTAGATGGGGGTCGAGAGCGGCGTGTTAGCTCTCTGCCTTGGGGCAAGATGGCTGCGCCCACTGGCTTTGCTGGGCGGAGGGGCTGTTACTCACACGTGCCGGTCTGGGTTCAGATCAGTTCTGTTCTCTGGTCTCCCAAGGCCCTTGATTTATAGGGTCCCCACCGACAGAAGCTTTGCCCCCCCCCCCCCCCCCGTCAGCGGGTCTCCACTGAATCAGCGGCAGGAGTCCTGGATGATCCCCCAGTCGCGCGGCCCCTCCCCCGCTCCTTCCCGACGCGCAGCAGCAATCGCAGACTCTAGGGGACGGAGCGATGTTCTCTCCTACCGTTCCAGCACCTCCAAAGGTGTAAAGCTAGGTTTATGATCTCCGCCTTCTTGGTATTGTAGGTCTCTAAGGAGCTGGCATTATGTTTATTCTCTGAAATTCAGTTCTTCCAATCTTTTGTTGTATTTTGGAGGGGAGAGAATCCCGGGTCAGCTCACCCTGCCATTTTGCTCCACTCTGTTCTCCTCCTCCAGTTTTCTCATAGTTATATATTTTAAGCTTGATGGAAGTAAAATTGAAAGAATGAGCTCAGATTTTAAAACAGGAGGATTGTTTATTGCATTATTGACTTTTTGATGATTTATCTCTTCCTTTTATAGTCATCCTGATAACATCACCCCTGACACTGAAGATCCAGACCCCAAACCTATGATCATTGGCACCAATAATGTGTTTGAAGTTGGCTGTTGTATCCTTTTCAATAATTTACGATAATCATTCCCAGCTATCTTTTACTATCCAGGTCTCCTCCATAGAAGTTGTCATGATTTACCTATCAATTATATTATATAAAATATAAGTATATAAATTACATTTTAGGAGTAGGCCATCCCCAGTTCTTTGAAAAGACTTATTTGCAGTCCATCAAAAAAATTATACTTCTCTTCCGTTGGATAACCGAGTAAGGGAAGTGTGCGTTTCTCAGGTGCCCCTGTGCATGCGTGTGCACACATGTGTACACACACACATATCTTTAGGTACCATCTTGCTCCTGTTGCTACAACTCATTGACAGGTAGCAATGACTGAGTGGCAGTAGACCCAGAAACAGTAATCCTGGCTTCTATCCTGACTTAAGAACCACAGTTCTGTCCATTTGATTCCTGTATAGTTCTAAGTTGACAGTATATTGTCTGATGCAATGAATGGTGGATGGGAGTGAAAATATCTCATTCTTTGTTTTTTTTCCCATAGAGTGCCACCAGTTCTTTTGCTTGGTTTTATACTCTAAAAAGACAGTAAAAGCTTTTCATGGTGTCAGCAAAACATTATTTTATAACAGAAAATACTTGAAAGAAAAAATGTAAATGTCTAATGATAGCAAAATATTTAAATAAATTAAACTACAAGCATAAAAAAGACCATTAGGACCATTAAGCAGTCAATTAAAATTATGTTTTTAAAGGGGACCAACCCGGTGGTGTAGGGGTTAAGTTTGCACACTCCACTTTGGTAGCCTGGGGTTTGCGTGTTTGGATCCTGGGCATGGACCTACACACCACTCATCAAGCCATGCTATGGCAGCATCCCACATACAAAAAATGGAGGAAGATTGGCACAGGTGTTAGCTCAGGGCAAATCTTCCTCACCAAAAAAAAAATATATATATATATATGTTTTTAAAGATTTTAATGGTATGGAATAATGTTTGCCAACTTAAGTGAACCAAATAAAGTGAGCTGCAAAAGTTCATACAGTCTGATTCCCAGTTATGTAAAGGGAATTATATGTATTTATATAAAGAGATCGCAAACCATTAATAAATAGTGTTATCTTTAAATGATTGGGTGATAGGTAGTTTTAATTTTCTTAAAACAGTTGTGAAAATATATTACTGTAGAACTGGGGTATCAGATATTCATTTCTTTAAAAAAACGTAGAAGCCATTTATTTATACTTGGAGATATTTATATGTAAAGATTCAAACTTTACTTTCCGACTGCCATGAGCAAGGGGTTCTGGCCACGCCAAGCTTGCGTGGCCTTTCCCATGCCCCATCCACCGCCCCAGTGCAGGATAAGGACAGAGTAAGTTAGTAGACAAAAAAAAAAAGGTGAACATATTTACAATGTTTACTTAACTCCGGCTTACAGATTCCCAAGCCATGAAAATGGGAGATAATAATGTTATTGAATCAAAAGGTAAGCTATGTTGGGAATTTTATTGTGAAAAGTGATTGCCTCCTTTCTCTTTGTGGTGTCCTGGAAAACAACCTAAGGACAAGCTACGGCAGAGTGGGCTGCTGGGAAGAAAGGTGTGGTTGGAAGGGGACTAAAATAGCTGTGGGACTAATTCTTTGCTTTTAAGGAACCTAACTTAGTAAGGTGTTTTAATACATTAAATTAAAATTTCAGCTGTGTGCATTTAAATCAGAATTGAATTAAACCTAAAGTTCAGGTGAAAGATTTGAAAAATATTTCTACGTACTAGTGTCAATGATAATTTAGTTGATTAATGTTCTTGTAGAATTAAAGAAAATGGATCAGTCTCCCTAGCAGTTTGCTTTCCTTAATTTCAGGACTACTTACGCTAGCTAATCAGAAACAAATGGCGGCTAGTGATGATAAGTGGGGCTAGGCAGAGGGCCATGTAAAGTCACCTCCATGGCCGGGAGGCAGCTCCAAGAGCTCGTCCCACTAAGGTCCAGAAAGAACCTGAGCCATGAGGCTTCTTTAGAATAATGGTTTATCTTTTTGTAAAAAATTATTTTATTGAGGTCATATTAGCTTATAACATTATGTAAATTTAAGGTGTGTGGTTTATCTTTCTTGATTGACATGAAAGAAAATGCTTCTTTTTTTAAATAATAAAATCAAACTTTTTGTTAATCTACTTAATGGCTTTTATTTTCATTGGGATTACCAATTATTATTATTATCATCACTGTCCTCATCATTTTCTATTCATTATATATTTACTATGCATCAAACCTGTGCCCAGCACTTCACATTTACTGTCTCATTTCTTCCTGACAGCAAACTGTGAAGTAGGACAGTCTCTCCATGTTAGAGAGAAACTTTCTTGGGGAATTTACAGTGACTTGCCCAAGGCCACACCACCGGCCAGCAGCAGAGCTCTGTTTTGAATCCATCTGATACTAGTCTGGTGCCTGCCTCTGTGTTGTACTCTTGTGTCACTTAATGACTAATGATAGGGATGCGTTCAGAGAAATTCATTGTTAGGAGATTTCATTGTTGTGCAAACATCAGAGTGTACTTACACAAACCTAGATGGTGTAGCCTACTACACACCTAGGCTACAGCTATTAATCTTATGGGACCACCCTTACATATGTGGTCTGTCATTGACCAGAACATGGTTATGTGGCGCATGACTGCAGAAACTCTGAAGTACTTTCTTTAATTTTTTTCTTAAGGCTAGTTTGCATTTTTATACTTATATCATCTTAGGAAAAAAGTGTTCTAATCATTTGATGTCTTAAATTGCAGTTCTTTCTATGTTTTTACTGCAGCATATGTAGGCAGAAATGTGATATTGACAAGCGGCTGCATCATCGGGGCTTGTTGCAACCTGAATACGTTTGAAGTCATCCCTGAGAACACAGTGATCTATGGTGCAGACTGCCTTCGTCGGGTGCAGACTGAGCGACCACAGGTACGTGCTTAGAACCTCTCTTTAAAAAAATTCTTTCTAGGGCTGCTTATATTCCCAAAATACCACATAATTGTTTTAATGGGGCAGCAAGTTTGCTATTTAAAAAGCAAATGATTAAAATAAAACATCAGAGAAACATCCCTAAAACTAGAATTTATTTGCAGTGGAATTATTTAGTCTTTAAGTTAATATCAAAGATATGTACAAACAGGACAATGACAGATTGATTCTGGGAAAAGAAAATCCGGAGCTGTTATTCCTGGTCTTAGGCGTTTTCGCTGAAGATGCATCACCAATCTTACAAACTGTATTGTCACTCCTAAAGTATCATTTGGCTTGAAAATAAACACAACTTGTGAATATGCAAGTGTGTTTGGATATTTTCCTGACTTAGGAGAAATTATCCCCTCCTGATAACCAAGAATAAGGAAGAGTACATGTTTGGAGTTTCATGTTGGAGTAGGAGATGAATAAGGTAGGGCATTTGGGGCTTCCTTTGGACAGAAGACGTTCTGATGGAAGGTTCCAGCTTCATTGCTTGGCACACTAGCTATATTTCTCTAATTCCCCAGCCTCCTTCCCCTCCCCCAAAGAAAATATTTTTCAAGACATTTATCACTTTGCCTCTGATTCTTAGCCATATTTTATCAGAAATTAAAACTCCAGTTCTTTCTGGGTTATTCTATTTCTGTAATGTTTGGCTTTTGCTATTATTATTATTATAGGCAAGTATTACTTCTATAGACTAAAAAGGAAATAAGAACAAATCCAGTATTTTTTCACTAACTTTCTGCAAACAGCAAAAGTGATTGAAGAGGGAGAAATGAAGCTGGAGTTGGGGCAGGGAGATTAGAATTGAGTGAGCAAGAATATCCGAAGTTTCATACACAATGGTATGCAACACTGTTTTCCAAATTTCACTGGTCATAAGGATCACATAGAGGTCCTTATTAAAAAAAGGATTCCCAAGACTTACTGAATCAGAGTGTCTAGGACAAGGGCCTCAAAATCCATATTCTTCACGAGCACCCCAAGGGAATTTCACAACGAGGGAAGTATGGGCCCAGCCGAACGAAGATGGGATGAGAATCGCAGCTGTGCTGTGAGGCCGTGGAAAGCCGTGCGCTCCGGGTGTCTTACTTCTGTTGTCTGCTGTAATTGGAACTGTGTAACTTTTCAGAAGCCAGGGTGAAATCTACAAAAACAAGGTTGAAAACTGAATCATATATAATTTTCTATATAAAATATATATATATATAATTTAGCTTTTTCTTATTACCAAACTTCATATATGTTCATTGTAAAATTTTTTTTTAAAAAAGGTTAGCTAAAATAAGTCAGTGAAAATCACCTGTAATTCCACAACCTCCTGCTAATCATTTCTACCTGGTACTCTTAACTTTGCTTTCTGCTAGTCATTTCTTAATTGTCTTACTCTTTAGCCCCAGACACTCCAGCTGGACTTCCTGATGAAAATCTTGCCAAACTACCACCACTTAAAGAAGACTATGAAGGGAGGCTCCACTCCAGCTAAGAACTAAGACCAACATGTGATGCCGAGATGACACTGGTCTTTGACCACTGTCTTTTGAAAGGGCCACAGTGTTTCGGCACTCCTAGCAGTTGACAGAATAATGCATGTTGACTTGATTTTGTAAAATTGAGTTCCAGAGGAAAGTAATGGATTTTCATTGTAACTGTCCTCCATAATTTATATAAAATGTATTATTTTCCTATATCCTCTCCCCTTTCCTGATAATTTTCTGATTTCTTTTATTTTCCTTTTGTTATTTAAAATGTTAGCCACAAATTTTAGTTAGAAAAAAGACTCCCTATGATAAGAAAGGGCAAATTGTTGTGTATTTATATTCTAGCATATACTAAACTAAATAAAAATGTTGATGACACTACTTTTAGTGAACATACTTTATCAGTTTTTCTACTTGTATTAACTTCCCCAAAATAGCTCTTTTAATTTTTATTGTGTACTAGCTATATTAAAGCTAATGTGTTTATCTTTTCCTTTTGTGGATTTGTAGCTGTTTAAAATTTCAGGAGAAATTTCAACAGCTATTGAATTAATTTAGGCTTCATTTTGTTTCCAAGAAAAAAAAATTTTTTTCTTTTTCGTAAAACAAAAATAATCAGAGAAAGACGTGTTCAGGAAACTACAAAGTCAAAAAGAGTGATGTCTGATGAAAATGACAAGTAAATGACCATTGAGTGGTATTTCTGGGTTTCTGAGGACAATGAAACTAAAAGAGATTTTGATGTATTTATAAATTTATGAAGTTATTTTGGTATATTACTAATCACTAATTATTGTTATAATTCTATTTAATTATATAATGGGCAAAATATTGAGGATTTTATTGTAATTCCAAGTTTTTTAAGTAATTCAAGTGCATACATTTAATGGAGCATACTTTTCAACTTGTGAATTAATCAATGTTGATTAATACTAAGACATTAAATACTAAAATACTTTCTCTTGAAATTTAATTTTTTTTTTTAAAGATTTTATTTTTTTCCTTTTTCTCCCCAAAGCCCCCCAGTACATAGTTGTATATTCTTCATTGTGGGTCCTTCTAGTTGTGGCATGTGGGACACTGCCTCAGTGTGGTTTGATGAGCAGTGCACTGTCCTGGCCCAGGATTCGAACCAACGAAACACTGGGCTGCCTGCAGTGGAGCGCGCCAACTTAACCACTCGGCCACGGGGCCAGCCCCTTGAAATTTAATTTTTAACTGTGAATAGTAAAAACTACTTTTGAATTTCCGAAACACATCGGTCTTTGTTCCAAATTTGAGTGACTTGATTGTGGTAAGAATACTCATGACTCAAGTTGGCAAGCTGAACTACTACATATAGTGGGTTGAGAAAGGAGAACATCACATAAACGCCCTATTTTTTTTTTTCTTCTTTCTCTCCCCAAAGCCCTCCAGTACATAGTTGTATATTCTAGTTGTAGGTCCTTCTGGTTGTGCTATGCGAGATGCCCCCTCAGCATGGCTTGATAAGCAGTGCCATGTCCACTCCTGGGGTCTGAACCGGTGAAACCCTGGGCCATGGAAGCAGAGCGCATGAACTTAACCACTCGGCCATGGGGCTGGCCCCAAATGCCCTATTTTTGATAACTGCTATTTATTCATTTTTCAACCCCTAATGATCAACTTAGGCTTTTGTTGATCTTGGAAATTTTCTAGATAAGACATCAGAAATTACAAAACTGCCTTTGAAATGCTATGCTAGTTCTAAAATATTATCTCTTGACAAGCTCTGATATGCTAATAAATGTCCCCTGATGGGACCTGTACAGGTGGTGTGAAGACAACAGTGAGATTCCTCCCAAGGACATGGTAATAAGACACCCCCAGGGGTAAAACTAATTCGATCAACATGTGGTGAGGTGAGCCTGAGTGTTTCCCAGATAGGTGATCTCAACTCATTTGAGGAAAGAAAATATGAACAGAAATTTACCAAGGGTTTGGAGAAACAAGCTGTGACCGTGTATATACAGTGTTAGCCACAGAGGGGGGCTGCTGAATCCGAGAGATGTGAGCACTTCAGTGACCAGAAGCGTCCTCTACTTCAAGTAATATCAGTTTATCAAGACTTGCTGTGGCTCAGGAAGAACAGACCTCGAGACTTGCCACTTTGGGCTCTAATTGCAAGCTTCACTGAACCACCTTCTGATTGCTACTATGGCCTCCAAGCTGTCCTTCAGGAAGCGGAACTCTGGAGGAAAGCACCAGAACTCCATTCCACACATGGTATGTTTAGAGAAGCTTTCTGATTTATGCATCAGTCTCATGGAAATTTAGTTTGTGTACTTCTGCCCCCACGTCTGTCAATTTAGTCTATGAATTCTGAAACTTCTGATAAAATGCAGTTTCTGACCCTTCAGGACAAAGAACCAAAGGCCAGACAATTTATTGGAAACTTCACTCTTCTGGGCTTCTCCAGAGCCAGGCTACCAGTGTTCTCCTGGTCATAGTCTCTATCTCACTGAAACGGCTCTCAGGTTTCCTCACAGATATTCTAGGCAGTTGTGCTAAATGGTAGGACAGACCGTGACATGCTTGTGACATAAAATGTAGCAGTTGGGCAGGGAGAAGAAAGAAACCACTTTATCACAGTGGCTTACTGCAGTTTGGCGCTAGCTCTTGGGTCAACAGGATGAATTTTCACCAGGTGAATAGCTCAGGTCTAGAAAGGGTATTTCACACTGTTCTCTTCTTCACTTCATCCATAAACACACACTGTAGTAGCCATCTGTGCTGTGTAGGAAATTACCCCAAAATACAGCAGCTCACAACAGCACACATTTAGTCTCTCAGCGTCGTTTCTGCAGGTCAAACCTAGGAGTGGCTCAGCTTGGGGTTCTGGCCCAGCGCCCCTCGTGAGGTTTCACTCCAGCAGCAGCAAACCTGCAGTCCTCTGGAGCTGAGCGGACGCAGAGGACCCCCTTCCAAGATGGCCGCCCCCACGGCTGTTGGCGGGAGGCCTCGGCTCTGTAGCGCGTGAGCCTCTCCACAGGGCTGCTGAGCATCCTTGGGCCATGGCAGCTGGCTGCCTTCAGCTTCCTTCCAAGTGAGGAAAGACCCAGTCTGTAAAGTTGCACACCGTCACTTCCACTTCATTTTATTTGTTAGAAGCGAGGCACTAAGTCCACTGCACACTCCAGGGCAGGGGATTAGGCTCCACCTTTTGAAGGGAGGAGCATCCGGGAATCCATATTCATATTGTAAAGCCGCCAGCATATACACACACGTCCATTTACACCTGGGTTCTCCCCGGTGCACTGTCAGCTTCTCCTGGGGTCTCCACGCTGTGGGGAAAACGGCTTTAGGAACGATTGCTGTTTATTGATGGGCACGCACGTGACATCACCAACGGCCTTCATCCGAGAACCTCCTGTAAACCCTATCTTCTTATTAACTTACTATTAGTTCTTAGTAAATTGTGAATTACTAATAAGTTACCAGTAAATTACTAATTTACTAATTCTTTACTAATTAACTGTGGTGGTGTTTTTGATGTTTTTACTTTTAAAAGTAGTATCATTTTATTTTAGACAATTTAGGGGGTGGGGAGGAAATACTTCTAATTCCACAGCCCACCTTCAAGTACCACCACTTATTACTTTGGTGGTTAATTCCTAGTGTGCAATCGGACCAATAATGAAGGTGGATGAAGATCTCTTTCAGATACTTTCATCTTAAAGCTTTATAACGCACTGTAGACCTGCTGCTTTATCACAAGAGGGCACCAGGAAACAGATAGTTTCCCCCTGTTGGTTAGCAAATGGGTTGTCTTGGAGAGTTTTATTATCCTTAGTAACCTGACCTCTAGTAAGACTACTTTAGACCTCAGTACTTTATTAAACATAAACTAGGAACAGTTCTTTTCCTGCCTCCTTCAAAGGGAGACGCATTTTAATATTTTAGAGCATTCACCAGGGGTAGACTCAGTGACACTAAACAGCTGAAAGGGGACTCAGGCGCTGCACCCTCCCAAGGGAAGCACCGTGGGTCCCACTAGAGGCCTAGCACAGAAAGCTTTGGTCAGATGTTTCTCAGCATTCCTCTCAAGAGGATTCGGCGCTAACTCCCTGTGAGTTCGAGTGCTAAGTCTCTGAATTTAGATTTTTCGTTTCTTAAACCAATTCAGCTCTCCTATGCTTCAGACCTTTGAACCAGTCTCTGTTCTGTGGAAAATATGCCTGATGCTCAAGGCCAACCCAGTTTTTACAACTACTCAATAGGCTAGTCCCTGCTGGGCTGTTCACTTCTCTAACGGAGCTGTACGCTTTCCAAACGTCAGTAATTTGTTCCCAAACTTGTTTATGCAAATTGTGTTTCATAATTACATAATTTAATTCAGTATTGCCAAAATCAAACAAATATGAGTGTGGAGAGAGTTGTAATCCCTATGAAAATAAGTTGAATGCTTGGGAAAGACCTGATAAAGACAGGTCTTTATCAAGGAAAAAAAATGCTGTGGAATTAGGTGTAGGCAAAACAAATGTGAAAGTTTGGGCGGAGGACAGGGTTGTCAAAATCTAGAAGAATTCTGCCCTCAGTTTGCTCCACAAGTGTCTTGAGTCCTCACTGCACTGAAAATAACTGACAATGCTACTTGCTGTGTTAATGGGTGTCTTATGTGGAGCCAGTAACGTCAGCAGACCCCACTCAAAGAAAAGGCCTTAGACTGATAATCGAAGAAATGATGGATGGATGGACTTGTATATGTTTTAAATTAAAAATAAAGTTTTGAGGATATTTATTATAGTTTTGTGATGCCCTATGTTAACTGGCTTTTCTCTTTAACTAACTAACCACAGATACTGACTACATAGGGGAAGAGAGCTTCCACGGTATAATGCCAGGAGCTGCCAACCGTACACAGATACAGGGAAATGCATTACCCGGCCCTCAGTGCTTGCTAGTGACTTACATACACTTTCAAATAAATAACCTCATTTTTAGAAAGATTACACAGAGTCCCTTATCTCTGAGTTAGATGTGCTTGATTTTTAATATAGCAGATTTTTGTAACTTAATTACCTATAATGTCTCTAAGCCGACCAGCTGAAAGAATGGTTTCAGGTCTTTCAACTTATCCTGTAACTACGCCTAAAATATGTTTCCTTTTTACTTAAGGCTGGCTGGCACAATTGTAGATGTGTGATATATATGGCTTAAATGCTTAGAGCCCAAAAAGGAAGGCTGTGACTTTGTGTTTACCCCCGTAGCTAGGGAACCTCTGCCATCATGCTCAATATATTTTTTAACTGGAAAAAGAATGGCCCGCACCTGATCCCATACATTAGTCTTTACATTTTAACATTGTCATAATGCAATCAGAAAAATTAGAAAGCTCTTTACCGAGTTATAGATAAATTATTAAATTTTGCTTGTGTCAGGTGACAGAAAACCAAGTGCAGCTGAGTTTTGAGTATTGAAATATGGAGGGGGAAGACTCGAGTAAATGACATTTTGCTGAAGTTACCCTCCTCTTTCTGCAGTATGTGAGGCCCCTTCCCTATATGTCAAGCTTTGCGTAAAAGAAGAGTCATGTTAGATCAGGGGCAGGCATGCACCACCTCTTCCTCTGTCTCAGCACATCCTCAAATTTTGTTCAGCTGTCCACTCAGTCCACAGGTGAACTTTGATCAGTCCATGCCAGCGAGTGTTCTCCCTTTCCCTGGTCCACAGGTGTGCCTATAACTTAAATTTGCCTAATACAAGCTACAGGAAGAACTTATCGTTGGGGGAGGAGGTTGTCCTTCTCCCACTGGATGAGAATAGAGGAACATACTGCCTATTTGCTGCTGGCAGCCACCTTACCACCATGAGGGGATGCAGCAGAATGGAAAGATAGAAAAAAATAGGTGCTTTAAGACGTGGTTGAGCTTAACCTTGGAGCCTATCTAACGCTGGACTTGTTAGGTGAGATAATACATTTTCTAATTATCTCAGCAGGTGTGAGCTGGGTTTTCTGTTACTTACAGAAATTTTGTATCCTAACTGGTACAAAATACCTAAATTCCCAAAAAAATTTGCCTCAATTTTTTGGTGCCCTGCTTTGC
Source organism: Equus caballus (assembly GCF_041296265.1). Lineage (NCBI taxonomy): Eukaryota > Metazoa > Chordata > Mammalia > Perissodactyla > Equidae > Equus > Equus caballus. The sequence goes on along the minus strand of NC_091710.1, from coordinate 31,885,900 downwards.
TGATGTAGTTAGGTTGTGCCTGGTCTGTGGATTGAGCCATCCAGCACTGCCAGCTGCTCATGGACGGCAAGTTGAAGAGGGGCAAGAGTGTAAAGATAAGGAGGCCAGATAAGAAGCTTTGTTAACAGGAGATGATGGTGGCTTTGGGATGTACCAAAAAAGATAATGGACAAGTGGAAAAATTAAGGAGATATTTGGGGGACCGGCCGGGTGGCGCGGCGGTTGGATGCGCACATTCCGCTTCAGCAGCCCAGGGTTCGCCAGTTCAGATCCCAGGTGTGGACATGGCACCACTTGGCAGGTCGTGCTGTGGTAGGCGTCCCACATGTGAGGTGGAGGGAGATGGGCACAGATGTTGGCTCAGGGCTGGTCTTCCTCGGCAAAAGGAGAGGAGGATTGGCGGTGGGCCTTCCTCCAAAAAAAAAAAAAAAAAGCGACATTTGGGAAGTAAAATTGATAAGATTCAGGGATGGACTAAATATTGTGGGGAGGGAGAGACAAGGTGCCAAGCAGGACCCAGGAGTTTCTATTTTATGTAAGTAGATGGATTGTGGTCTACTCACGAAGCTCTAGAGAGCACAGGAAGAGGTCAAGGTTTGATACTGAAGAAAAAGAATCTGGTGTTGAACACATTGAGTTTGAGATGACTTTAGATATCCAATTTAGATGTTTCTATAGCAGCTTGAGACAGAATTTATGCTTTTACAGTGTATAATTCTGTGGTTTTTAATGCAGTCAGAGTTATGCAATCATCACTACTAGTTTTTTTGTTTTTGTTTTTTTACATTTTCATCACTCCAAAAAGAAAACCCATAGCCATTAACAGTAATTCCTCCTTCCTCCTACCCCTGGTAATCACTAATCTACTTTCAGTCTGTATGGATATGCCTATGCTGGACATTTCATATAAATGGAATCACTTAATATGTCTTTTGTGACGCTGTCTTCTTCCAGTTAGCATGATGTTTTCAAGGTTTATTTATGTTGTAGCATGTATCAGTGCTTCCTTCCTTTTTATGGCTGAATAATATTCCATTACATGGATATACTTCATTTTGTTTATCCATTCATCTGTTGGTGAACATTTGGGTTGTTTCCACTTTTTTGCTATTATGAATAATGCCGGTATGAGCATTCATGTACAAGTTTTTTGTGTGAACAAATTTTTATTCTTCTTGGTATATATCTAGGAGTGAAATTGCTGGGTCATATGGTAACTCTATGTTTAACTTTTTGAGGAATTGCCAAACTGTTTTCCAAAATGGTTGCACCATTTTACCTTCCCACCAGCAGTGAATGATGATTCCAATTTTTCCACGTCCTCACTAACACTTGTTAATGTCTGTCTCTTTTACTTAAGCCAATCTAGTGGATGAGAAGGGGCATCTTGTGGTTTTGATTTGCATTTTTCTGATGACTAATGATGTTGAGCATCTTATCACATGCTTATTAGTCATCTGTATATCTTCTTTGGAGAAATGTCTATTTAAATCCTTTACCCATGTTTTATTGGGTTATTTGTCTTTTTATTATTGAGTTATGAGAGTTATTTATATATTTTGGATACAAGACCCTTATCAGAAATGTGATTTGCAATGAATTTCTCCATTTTGGGGGTTGCTTTTTCATTTCATGATGATGTGTGTTATGCGTTGAATTGTGTCCCCTGATATATTGGAGTCCTAACTCCCAGTATCTCAGAATGTGATCTTATTTGTAGATAGGGTCTTTACAGAAGTAATAAAGTTAAAATGAGGTCATTAGTGTGGGCTCTCCTCCAATATGTCTTGTGTCCCTATAAAATGGGGAAATTTGAGCACAGACAGACGTGCATAGAGGGAAGATGATGTAAAGACACATAGGGAGAAGACTTCCTTCCACAAGCTAAGGAAGGAAGCCTGGAACAGGGTCTTTCCTCATGGACTTCAGATGGAATCAACTCAGCTGACACCTTGATTTCAGACGTCTACCCTTCAGAACTGTGAGACAATAATTTTCTGTTGTTTGAGCCACACAGTTTGTGGTACTTTGTTACTTACGGCTGCCCTCGCAAGCTAATACAATATCCTTTGAAACAGAAGTTTTTCATTTTGATGAAGACCAAGGTGTGTACTTTTTTCTTTTGTTGTTTGTTTTTGACGTCATATCTAAGAAACCATTACCTAATCCAAGGTCACAAAGATTTACATTTTCTTTCAAGGATTTTCTTGTTTTAGCCCTTACATTTAGGTCTATGATCCTTTTTGAATTAATTTTTGTATATGGTGTCATGTAGGAGTTCAACTTCGTTCTTTCACATAGAGACACCTAATTGTCCCAGAACCTTTGTTGAAAATATTATTCTCTCCCCCATTGAGTTGTCTTGGCACCCTTGTCAAAATTCAGTTGATCATAGATGTATGAGTTTATTTCTGGACTTTCAATTTTATGTACAATTCAGTCTTCTTTATCCTTAGGCCAGTACCATACTGTCCTAGGTTACTGTAGCTTGTGGTAAATTTTGAAATTGAGAAATATGATTCCTCTAAATTCGTTCCTAACTAGATGTTGATGCAGGCAATAAAATATGTGAGTCTAGAACTCAGGGGGAAAATTTCCTATCCCCAAGCTTGGTTTCTGAGACTTGTCTATTAGCACTAACACCATCTCTGATCCGTGTGTTATAGTGCATTAGTATTCTGGCTTTTTGCTCAATTATAAACTCAATTTCTGTCTCTACCCTGCTATATTAATATAGTTCTACAGCTTGAGAATTCCTATGCTGGTTATAAAGGAACAGGAAAACTTGCTGGAAGAATCTTTACTCAAATCATCTTGGATTTATAAAATACAAGCATGTGAACTATATACAAAAATTAACTCAAAATAGATGAAAGAGAAATAATGTCATGCAAAATGGCAGACTAGGAAGCTGTAGAGGTCAGTCCTTCCACCAAAACAACCATTAAATTGGAAAAATTTATCAGAATCAACTATTTCAGAACTCTGGAATCTGGATGGACATGTATAACGACCAGGGCAGTGCTTGATGAAGGGAGAGCTGCCAGTCTTTGGTGAGAGAGCATATGTGCACATCAGCTACCATGTCCGATTTCTTAGCACTGCTATGCCTATTGGGATAGTAGTCCACATTCTTGGAGCAGGTGACTGGTACCAGGGCAGGCATTAAGGACCTTGGGCTTCAAAACTTTTTGGATTGCACCTTTTGGCTGTGTTGGCAGTTACCTGAGGGACCATGGCAATTGTTTGCCTTGGATCCAGTCTTCTTGGGCTGCAGTGGCTTCACCTGGTGACTTCTATTAGATTTAAAGTGACAAGCCACCTTTTTTCCCCCCCATTTTGGAGCCAAATACTTAAGAAATCTTTGCCAGGTCACTAGCTGACTGCGTAGATTATGGAACAGAGACTTCCATGACCACACACAACTAACTGGAAATACACACTTTGCAAAAATAGTTTGGAACAGTCACTAAATAAGCAGGTGGTTGCAGCCCTCAACAAGCAAAAATCAGCACTCACTGAAGAGGAGAGACTGATTTCCAGAGTTACCACATCATAATACTCAAAACGTCCAGTTCTCAACAAAAAGTTGTAAAGTATACAAAGAAACAGGAAAGTATAGCTCATTCACAGGACAAAAAGATTTGACAGAAACTGTTCCTGAGGAATCCCAGACACTGGACTTACCAGTCAAAGGCATTAACTCTACTGTCTTAAATATCCTCAATGAGCTAAAGGAAACCATAAAAAGAATGAAGGGAATCAGGAGAACAATATATAAACAGATAGTGATAAATAGCAAATAAATAAACAAATAAAAATATAGAAATTATAAAAAGGAACCAAACAGAAGTTCTGAAGCTTTGTTGGTACTGTTTTGGGTTTGTTTTGGTTTTTTTTTTTTTTTTTTTTGCTTTTTGGTGGGGAAGATTGACCCTGAGCTAACATCTGTTGCCAATCTTCCTCTTTTTTATTTTTCTTCCCAAAGTCCCAGTACATAGTTGTATGTCCTAGTTGTGCATCCTTTTAGTTCTGCTATGTGGGATGCCGCCACAGCATGGCTTGATGAGCGGTGTATAGGTCTGCACCAAGGACCCAAACCTGCAAACCCTGGACCACCAAAGTGATGTCCATAAACTTTACCACTATGCAACCATGGCAGTCCCTGAAGGTTTAAATTACAATAACTGGAATGAAAAATTCATTAGAGGGGTTCAATGACAGATTTGAGCAGGCAGAAGAAAGAACTAGCAAACTTGAAGTTAAGGCAATTAAAATTAACCAATCTGAGGAGCAAAAATAAATTAAAAATAAATAAAGAAGAAAGAACCAGGCCTGAGGGACATGAAGCTTTATCAAGCATACCAACAGGGGCCGGCCCTGTGGCTGAGTGGTTAAGTTCACGCGCTCCACTTTCGCGGCCCAGGGTTCACTGGTTCAGATCCTGGGTGCAAACTTAACACACCACTCATCAAGTCATGCTGTGGAGGCACCCCACATGGAAGAAGTAGGAGGACCTACATCTAGGATATACAACTATGTACTAGGGCTTTGGGGAGAAAAAAAAGAGGAAGATTGGCAACAGATGTTAGCTACAAGAGACAAAGAAGGGGACTATATATATATATTTTTTTTTTTTTAAAGATTTTATTTTTCCTTTTCTCCCCAAATACCCCAGTACATAGTTGTATATTTTAGTGTGGGTCCTTCTAGTTGTGGCATGTGGGACACCACCTCAACATGGCCTGATGAGTGGTGCCATGTCCGTGCCCAGGATCAGAACTGGCAAAACCCTGGGCCACCAAAGTGGAGCACGCGAATTTAACCACTCGGCCATGGGGCTGGCCCCAGAAGGGCACTATATATTGATAAAAGGTTCAAGCCACCAAAAAGGACATAACAATTATAGACATATGCATACCTAACAAGAGAGCCCCAAAATATATGAAGCAAAATGACAGTATTGCAGGGAGAAATAGAAAATTCTACAGTACTAGTTGGAGACTTCAATACTCCACTTTCAATAATAGATTAAACAACCAGACAGAAGATCAATAAGGAAACAGGGGAATTGAACAACACTATAAACCAACTAGAACTAACAGACATATACAGAACACTCCACTCAACAACAGCAGTTTCACCTTCCTTCCAAGTGCACATGAAACATTCTCCAGGATAGACCATATGTTAGACCACAAAAAAGTTGTACTACATTTTAGAAGATTGAAATCACAAAGTATCTTTTTTAATCATAAGGGAATAAAACTAGAAATTGATAACAGACGGGAAATTGAACAATTTGCAAATAGATGGAAATTAAACACAATACACTCTTAAACCACCAATGAGTCAAAGAAGAAATCACACAAGGGAAATTAGAAAATACATTGAGACAAATGAAAACAAAAACACAACATACCAAAATGTATGGGATGGATCCAGCAAAAGCAGTGCTAAGAGTAAAATTTATAGCTATAAATGCCTACATTATTAAGAAGGAAAGATGTCAAACTAATAACATAACCTTCTACTTTAAGTAACTAGAAAAAGAAGAACAAAGTAAACCCAAAGCCAGCAAAAGGAAGGAAATTAAAAAGATTAAAGATAAGCCAAGTAGAGAATAGTTAAAATAGTAAAAAGAATCCACAAAACCAAAAGGTGGTTCTTTTCAAAGATTAACAAAATTGACAAATCTTTCACTAGATTGACTGAAAAAAAAAGAGAGCGAGAAGGCGCTGTCCTGGTGGAATTATATGGTGAATAGTAGAGACCGGATTAAAATATGAACAGTCTGACCTTGACAGCTGCTTGGGCCCTTCTATGAGAAATTACAAGGTCAATAGTGGTAAGAGAAGAGTAGCCTACGGAAGACAGTATTCAATTTCAGTGTGAGGTATCCTCAATCCGCCTTAACAGGACATTTATAAAGCTTACAGCACAGGTCATGATTTGCATTCAAAAAGTATCTTAATAATGAAAAAAAGCATTTTAATAAATGATAAAAAAGCATTTTGATAAAATACATATCCCATATTTTAACAGATAATAAAAATTTAATTCATTTAATAATACTAATTGAGCCCTCAGGTAAAGGAACTAAAGTAAATTTACAGAGACACAATGATCTTATCCTTTAGAAAGAAGCTTATGATCTATATGGGAGACATAATCAGAATAACAGGCATATATGTACATATATTAAGACTTAAATCAAAGCATTAATTACCTAAGTACTTATCCTGTGGTCCATGGATTATATGCAAAATGTGTTTTTTTCTGAAGAGTGGGTCCATAAATTCCACAGCTTCTTAAAGAATTCTAACCACTGTCACCCCCAAAAAGCTAAGAGTGACTGCTCTAAAACTTTAAACAGGGAAAAATGACTAATACATTCTTAATGTTTGCTTCCATTTACATTTCTTTCTCAATGTTAATTACTGGTTAAACTATGCATTTTGCTTAGTTACCACTTTTTCTAGTCAAGGCTTTTTGGGTCACAGGATAAAGACACTACTTCAAGCTAGGTTAAGCAAAAAGGCCTTTGTGAAAGGCTCTTGAGGTGGCCAATGGAATCCAAGGGCATCAGGTGTAGGTGGGGCCACAGAAGCCAGCAGCCCACTTCCGTCACTCCACTTCTCTCCTGAATTGTCCACTCCACTGGTCTCTCAGCAAACCAGCAGTCACTGCTCATGCATGCAGGTGACCCAGCACAGTCCCTCACTCCCCAGTTTACACGTCCTCTGTTCACTGACCTGCAGGAATGCTAAATAGCATCTCACCGTCCAATTCAGAACTCTCAGGACTGAGACTCTGCTCATCCCACTGCTAATCCCATCAACTGTAGCCAGGAAGGCAAGGTCCTGTACAGCAAGCATGCTGCCATGGGGTCTGAACAGGGCAAGTCTCAGGAAAGAGGAGCAGAGGCTGAGAGACACTCCATCTGTGTCTCCTGCTCCACTCAACTGAAAATGAATTTGCTTGTCTGTACACCTGAATGTCAGGAAATTTTCATTTATATGACTCTCTAGAATCTGAAAATATTCTCATTGCCTATAGAGATGATAATTAAGACAAAAGATTTTACTTAAACAATGATCTTACTTTTATTTATTTATTTATTTTATTTATTTTATTTATTTATTTTGAGGAAGATTAGCCCTGAGCTAACATCTGCTGCCAATCCTCCTGGGGTTTTTTTTGCTGAGGAAGACTGGCCCTGAGCTGACATCCATGCCCATCTTCCTCTGCTTTATATGTGGGATGCCTACCACACCATGGCTTGCCAAGAAGTGCCATGTTTGCACGTGGGATCCAAACCGGCAAACCCCAGGCCACCAAAGCAGAATGTGCAAACTTAACTGCTGTACCACCGGGCCAGCCCCTGATCTTACTTTTAGATAAAAATCTCCATTAGGTTCATCTAGGTCTTTTATCTTTATTGCAAACCAAGACTTGAGGGATTTGTGTCACTTCCCATATTACAGTTTCAGATCCTGTCTACCATCACCACTACCACCACCACTACTACCACCACCCGCTCACACACATTAGCTAAAAAGACAGATGTGTTCTTGAATATTTAGCTTAAAAGTCACAGCTGATCTATTGATTGACAGCAATCCTCTGAAGAGGTGAATCCCAACCTGTAGTATCCCATACGTATCTTATTCACAAACCCTCTCCCGTTTTCCAAGAGTGCTGTGAGATCTATGCTTTTTTTTTAAAAAATGACTTTAAATGAATATTGCTTTGAGAATTAACTTCGAGTATTTTTCAGTGCCCAGGAAGCTAATAAGTGACCTGGAAACCTCAGTGGAGAATCCTGCTCAAAGGGACACACCCAGGAGACTCACACTTCATCGTCCACTACTCAGAGTGGTGGCTGCAGACACTCCCTTCAGCTTCGATGATTCTATATTAGAGTCCTGTTTGCCATGGACCTCACAAGAGGGTTATACCCAGGTTAATGAGAAATTCTGTGGAAACCGTCCTCAACCTTGGCTGTGCATAGGCACCCGTGCCAGACCTCACAGACCCTGAAAAATTAAAAGCTTCCCAGGTGACACATAATCCCAAGGCTGAAGACTATTGTTACTGCACAAAATTGGGTTCTCTTGCCCAATATGCATAAACCAATTAACTATGGCATCAGCTTTTGGGGGAGAAGTCAGGTTTATTATGAGAGATGAATCTGCAGGGAGACAGGGGGCGTGTGCCATCAGATCTGTCTCCCCAATTCACGATTTGGGGCAAAATCTAAGAGGTTAGGGAGAAGAGGCTGGCACACAGAAACACTGGCAGGACAGGTTTTGAGTGGTAGGCTTCAGGCATTTGTGGTAAGGTTCTAAACATTTATGATGAGGTTCTAAACATTTATGATGAGGTTCTAAACATTTATGGTAAGGTGGGTAAGGAATTCTAACACCAGATCTTCCAGAATGATGGACCTCTCACTTCTGGTAAGAGTCTGACTTTCAAGTTCGGGGTTGTGTCCTGCTCCTTGGATCTGTGGGGAGGAGAATCTTTGGTTCCATGGTCATTTCAGGTCAAAATTTCTTCTGTGCATGCTCTGGCTACGTGACTTCGCAAATTTTCTGAAAGACAATCCTTAATCACTTTGTTGATAAGAGTTGGGGTCTGTTGGAACTGGCTCTAAATGGGCCCATGGGGACACTATTACATTTGATGGAATTTTCAAACAAAATGTGTGGTATAAATTGCAAAATAAGGCTAGTTTTATTGCCAGATTTCAGTTTCATTATAAATATCTCATTCAGTACACAAAATTTGGAAAAAAGAAAAGAAAAAGGATACACATTCACAACCCACCATAAAGAAATAGCCATTCATACCATTTTGTTATATTTTCTACTAATGTTTTTCCTATCCATATTTTTGCATAACTAAAGCCCCAGTGTAAATACACAAAGACGTAACACAGAAGTAAAAATCCTTCCATTGCCTTAAGGCCCATCCCTCCCACCCACTCTTACCCCCGCTAGGTCAAAATAAGAACTCGCCAAAGCACAACATTAAAACACAAAAACAGCAAGTCAGGACTTAACTGGTTTTACCTCAGAGCCTCACCAGATAAGAGCTCTTTTAATAACAAAGCTTCCATTTAGCGACAGTGAACTGCCTTGTCCTTCAGATTCTAAGGACCACTTGCTTTGTTGTGTAGTTTCCTTTAAACCTTGCTTAGAAGGCACCTGGAAATTCGTGAGAGGATCTTTGAGTCAACAACCCTGATTCTTGAGCAATGACCTCACCTGATGTCCCCTCCCCGCCCTCCCAAAGCCTCTCCCAATGGCAGTGTGACTGGGATAGATAAAGGGATCCCAGCCCCAGAAGGAACGTCCACCCAAGTGATAGAGTGAGCTGCCAGCTGGAGGGCGCTTCTCCTGCCCTTGAGTGGAGGTGTTAGTTGTCCCTCTCAGATTTCTGACAGCTCCCTCAAAAACAGCTTGCCAAGGGCAAGAGTCCTCATCTGTGAGCAGCTGTCCTCCTCTCTGGAAGTCTGAATTGTCTGAACAGTTTGTATTTCAATAGGTTATTGTGCATAAGTAGTTTGCACAATTAATGGAGGGCTAATTAGGGAGAAATAGCTTAAAGAAATGATCGCATACATAGTATATTTATATGCACACACATATATAAATTGTTCATAAAGTACAACAATTACATGTATATGAATACACATTATTTATATTGAAAAAGAGTGAGTCAGACTTCATTCTAGAACCCACCCCACATGCCCCGTGTGATCCACGGGCAGGTGTGGAATTGACGAAGCCTTCCTCCAGAAGCCCCACCAGACAATCCTTAGTCACAGGAAAGGCCTTTGTCCCTGCAGAGCCCAAATGGAGGCTTTCCAATTTTGTTTGCATAAAATACCACCGTTTTCCAAAGTAAACATTAGCAGAATAATTTAACAGGAACGGCTGTTGTCTTCCTTCTGGGTAAACCATCCATTCTCTAGAATTTAAGATAAACTAAAGCCTTTACGATCACTCTTTAGAAAATCACTCCAAAATATTTTCATTGATCAGAATGCTGCCTCGTTTCAAAAGAAATTTGAAGTGTGTTAAGATAAAGAGTGTGTATGCATTAAGATTAACAAAGTAGAAATGAAGACAGCAAGCAGAAAATGAGAAGCACTGTGCTAACCCTGAGAACTATTTGGGTTGAAGAGCAGGTATACAGAGCAGTTAGTAGAAAACCTGGAACACAGTAAGGGCTAGTACGTGGTGGCCGATATTATTATCATTATAAACAATATCACATTTCTCTTCTCAAATACCCATGTTATTTCACCACATGAAGTTGCAACTACTTCCATTTTTAAGGCTTTAAAATGATTTTGAATAATTTAAAATAAACAAGCCACCATTGGATTGGAATTTTTCACAGCGGTCCAGCACTGAGCTCTACTAGGCTGTGTGCGAGCCAGTCTTCTTCTCAGGATCATTTGAGCCTTGTGTTTCAGGCAATTAAACAGAATGATCGATACTGAACCTCTTAATCTCAAGCTTGTGTGCCCGATGCACAGCAAGCCAAACACTGAGACACCGGTGCTTGGAGATGGAGAAAGATTTAATTAAATTGGCCAAAATGAGTGGATGGGAGCCTGGGTTTGCTGGAGTCTGTCTCCCCAAGAACAGAAAGCAGCGGGCTTTTATAGAGCTAAGGGGATTAGGAGGAGACGGCTTCAGAGAAACAAAGGGGTCACTCCCCATAAGCCGCTGGGCAATCCGACTTCTGGGCTTCAGTGTTGCTGAGGGCCAGCCGTCTGGTGATCGCAACCTCCCCAAAGGCATTCTCTTTCTTCTGCAAAATAAACTCACATGAGACCCAAGTCACCCCTCAAGTTAAACAAGTAAACAGCAAATTGACAAGATTCATCCATGTCTGTGCCGGGAACAGGGTCAAAAGGCCATCATGTTCTTATGGAATATTCACAGTAACCCTCAGGCACCCGGCTTTGTGATTAAATTAGCAATGTGCTTTTGCCGTTTACTTAGCTCTTTCATCTCTGACTGGAAAATTTGGAGGCAATAAGGTCCCCAATATTTTGGTCTGGAAATCATCTCTCTGATTCCTGGTAGCCATGACAAATAAGAAAAAAGGAGTAAGTTACACTGTTCCCATCACATATAATGGAAAGTTTCAACTGGAAGACTCAGCAAATATTTCTAGTGCAGGTCGGAGAGACTGGAGAATCTAACCAAACAGGATTTTCCTCTTATCCCTCATCTGGATCTGAGATTACGGCTCTCGAGAGCCAACTTTATGGCCATAGGCCCCATTGCAGCCCTTGGGAGTCTCCCAGAAAGGCCACAGGTGGGGGGCCTGGAGGAGTCCCACTGTGTGCAGCAGACAGTGGTTGGCACCAATGGCACAATTGCAGACCTTGGAAAAAACGAACAAGATTACCTCTGGACACAAAGGCCAAGTGTCTCCTTCTATGCTCCTCTTTAGCTCTTCTTTTTCACCTTCTGCCAAATCCTTAGGCAATTCCATTTCTAGATTCACCTGAGATGATACCAGAAGGAAGCTTACAAAATATTACCTCCACTCAGGTCTGCTGGTGCAGTGCATGGTAGGCACTCAATAAATAAGTGACTGAGAACCAGAAAGCATCCAGAACAAAAATGACCTTGATGGTTCAAGTTCAGTTCAGAAAATATTTTTTTAAAGAGGGGAATGAGTTGTCAAAATTGTCATAATGCGACCTCATGGATTTCCCCATTTACGCAGCCTCCTCTTTCGATCTGTTGGATGTTCCCTCAATCTCTATGATTATTCAGTTCTCCTCATTTTATCAGAAACCATCATCAACTATTATTATTTAGCAATTCTGCCTTAATGAGATTGAGAAGACTTGGGGTGAGAGGAGAAACAGCAGATGGAATATATTCTATTTTCTGAATTGATAAGAAGGGGAAGGAGGGAATGTGGACATGATCAATTTCCATCACTAATCAAATAGAAAATGCTAATTTTCTAAAAAGAAAATTTGTAGGTTAAATGCTGGTTTACTTTTCAAAAAAAAATTTTCGTTTAGTCCCAAACCACCAAAATGAATGTAATTTTCTTGGATTTATCTCAAGGCTAATAACTACCTTATCTTGCTTCATTAATGGTTAAGAACCTCTAAAATCTACCTCCCATTCAGTGGAATTTTTATTTAACCAAAGAAATAAGCATTAATCGTTATACTAATTATATTATATACATGTTATATATACTGTAAACATATTAGTTATATTAATTATCTATGTATAGTTACACTGATTATGAAAAGTAGAAAAAGTGAGAGAACAATTTGACTTGTAGAGACTTTATATCATTGTTAAATTCTCCAACCCAGTCCCGTCACATTCCCACATTAAAATCTTCAGAGACAAAACTATATATGTATATTAAAATGTCTATTTGTTTACACAAAGGTAGAATTCTAATAGACATGATTCCACCTGTGATGTGAACATAGGTACATAGACTCTTTGTGGCACTGTTATTACATATCGTTGTTTATTTCTTTGGTTAAGTAGAATTTCCAGCTGACACATGGTAGTTGTTAGAGGTGCTTACCCACGAAGATAGCAGCTGGCTTGCCAGGATTAGAACATGCCATGTGGTTCCTCTGATGGCAAGGAGAGCGCTTTTTTCCTCTAACCACTTAGCATCATGACCTTCATCAATCAGCCCAACACCCAATCTTTCAGCCAAGGAGCAGCGGATTCTTAAGAAGCTTTTTTCTTGTTTTTCTCCTGGAATGTTCCTACCACAAGATCAAAGCCACACTCAGAAATATCTCTGCATGGTATCTATGCTGATATTTTTTTCTCAGCACAAAACAAGAAAGAGTGGCATTGGCCCAGTGGTCCAGAAGCTGTTATCCCAGAGATGAGTGAAGGGAGGTAATAAGATCTTTCTGGCTTTATCTCTGATCCCAGAAGCCTGAGTTCCAAAAGGTCAAGACGGCGGCATCTCTTAGAGCTGTGAATTATGGGCCAGGAGCGAACTAAGCTGGGCCTGGATTGAGAGGAGTTAGTGCACGGGGCACAGCAGTCCAGATGCGACTGCCTCCCTTGCAGTGTGCCCCAGCATGGCTTAGGCCAACACTCCACCTCCTGCCCTCCTGCCTGTCCAGCCCTTTCTCTTTGCTCCCACTGTGCCTGTCTTCCTCTCAGGGGCTTCACCTGGCTTTCCCTACGCCTTAGCCAGCCTGGCCAATCAGCCTCTGCTCTCTCCTTGTCCTCTTCATGCCTCAGTTTCCACTGCTGCCCTCCCCAGCTGCTCTCTAAATGCTGATGTTCCTGGGTTTCTCTCTTGGGCCCTCCTTGGGTGATTTCACCCACGCCCCTGGCTTCAGCTGCCTCCAGGATGCTAAACTATGTACTGGCAGCCCAGATTTCCAACTCGGCTATCTCCTTATATCCAAGCTCCAGCTGCCTTCTAGAGAGCTCCACCTTGATGTCCTTCTAGCACTGCAGTCAATGTGTGCTTTCATTCAACGAGTCTCCCAGAAGTGCCTCGTGTGGGCATCTGGAGTGACAGTCCCACTTTATACAGCAGACAATGGTTGGCACCAATGGCACAATTGCAGACTTTAGAAAAACTAGCAGATTCCCTTTGGGCACAAAGAAAGAATGTCTTTTCGTATGCCTTCCTTCAGCTCTTCTTTTTTGCCTTCTGCCAAATCCTTAAGCAGTTCCATTCTTTGATTCGCCTGAGATAATAGAATGCAGTTTATAAAAGCATTTATACCCTCCTCAGGTATCATGGCACAGGGCATGGTGGGCTCCTATTTTCCAAACTAGCAAATTTCTGTCATACCTTCCTCCTTCCCGCACCGTCAGTACCCAGCTCAGCTCAATGCTACATCCTAAATCTCTCTTGATGTTGTCCCTTTCTCTCCATCCCACTGCCTAGGGCAGGCTTCATCACCTTTATCCTCTAACAACTTCCAGTCTGATTTTCATCACTCCCGTCTCTCTAGGCTGTCTAGTTACCTCCTAAAACACAAATGCATCATGCCAACACACATTTGATGACTTCAGTCGCTTTTAAGTAAAGCCCAACTCCGGCGTCTGGTACACCAGGCCCTTCGAAGTCAGCCTCAGATGACCTTACCAACTGCCTCTCCAGTCACTCCCCGGGAACCCAGGTCTCTATTCCCTCTCAGGTCACCATGCATTGGTCACACGGTCTCCTCAGAATGCCTTTGTCTTTGCCTGTCAAACACCCACTTACCATTTAAAAACCCAGTTCAGACACAAGCCTCCCACCCACCCACCCAGCTCCCTTGGGCAGAGTCCCGCTCTCCCCTGTGCTCCCATGGGCCTGTGGACTTACCTCCTGGAGGACAGGACTGTGCTGTTACTCATCTTACTCAACCACATACCAACCCCACTCCCTAGTGCAATGCATTGACAGGGCAGGTGCTCAAAAATGCCTGTTGGATTTGATTTCACCAGAATAAGAAAGCAGGAATGCCACAGATTCATTTCCTAACAGTCTCATTACATTTTAAGTATCTCCTCTCCCTACAACAGATACTATTGAAATGAGAATCTAATCTGAGGGATGGATATTTATTGAAAGGGCTTCTGGAAGCAAAGAATAAGCTCTTAAGAGAAACTCTCCCGGTGGAAGCCTGTTCCGAAGGTAACAGAAACCTCCCCTTGAGTGGTCAGTCTTCACTTGAACAACCTGGAGTGTGGCGGGGAGGTGGGCGGGGGAGGAGGGAGTAGGAAAATTTGTTCCCATCAAAAGGAAAAAAGAAATGGTGCTGTAAACCCCCCCAGAGTTAGAACCCCTATCCCATAACTTAACCCTCTCATACGTGTCTACGTGCACAATTCGCTTAGGCTGATAGAGAAGTAACTGGACTTAGTAAACTGCAAAGAGCAAATGAAACTGCACGGTGAGCAGACAAGGACGCGAGGAATGGGGAGCAGGGAGTGGGGAGGCCACGCAGGTGCTGTCTCTGCCAACTCTGATGGAGTCTCTTCCCCTCCCCCTGACTTCTTCTTCCCAGTTGTTTAAGGAGAGCCTTTCAGAAGGCTGGGTCATCTGGAAGGCTGGGGAGTTGTTAAAGGAAAAGCTGGCAAGGGGTGGAGAGGAGAGAAGGCTGTGAGGAGGAGATGGAAATGTCATTTGGGTTTGGGGACAGCAGGATGGTGTGGAAGCTTCTCTCTCTCGCTTTCTCCCCTGCTGGAATTCAGGCCCTGATTGACTCTCTCCTGGATTGTTTTCCCTGGTGACTACCTCAGTGACCCATCATCACCTCTGCCTATGATTACTCTGGTCTCCAGGCTGCCACAAGAGTGGTGTCTCGAATGGGCTAATCTAACCATGTCTTTTCCCTGCTTCCCAGGGCCCCGTTCTATTATGGGATTAACTCAAGTGCTTCAGCCAAACAGCATCCACGGGCCTCCCAGTCCTAACCCCTGCCTGCTTCTTCAGACTTCTCTCCTGACCTCCCCACCTCACATCCCAGCTTATGGGTCTCTGCCTGTCATCTGTTGCCTCCGTGCACTTGTTCATGCCCTTCTCTTTGCTTGGAATCTCCTTTCAAGATTTAGGTCAGGCGTCTTGTCTTCAACAAAGATACACACACACACAGATACTCAGACACACTCAGAGACACAGATACACATTGAGACAGACACATGTATAGATACATACATAGACATACACAAAGATAGTCGGACACACGTGTACACACATGCACACACCGTATGACACCACACACCAAGACTGGGCTAAAGCTCCTTCTCTGAGCTCTCATAGCACCTTATCCAGACCTCTGTCACTGAACTGATCAGTTTTTACTGACAAATCTGTCCTTCTATCTCGATAATAAATTGTTCCAGGTCAAAGGCCATGCCCTTTGTCACTTTAAACACCCCACCCTTCCTCACACACTGTCTAATTCATAGTGGGCCATCAATAAAGCTTTGCTAAACTGAACCCAACAATAATTCCAAGGCAGGCCAGAGGGACTGGGAAATGGAATGGCTTCCCCAGTGACCAAATCTAAAATTTATTCTCCCGTCCAAATCTCTGGGCAAGGGCAGATTGCGACCTTCCATGGCAATGACAGTGACAGCATCACCCCGCCATCAAGTCTTATCCTTGCCCCTTAAAACACACAAAAACATCATACTCCTAAAACTTGGTCCTTAGCCATTGAGTTCAAGGCCTTTCTCCGATTTGAGATATTCAGCAGAATAAACTAAGTTGATGCCACTTCTAGGCAGCCAGAAGGAAACAGCAAAGAAATGCTTCGAGCTTCATTCAGCACCTTTTCATCTCCCATTTGTCTCCTAAATTAAAACCCTTCAGAGGCAGAAGCTACGTCTGATTATTCTTTGTGTTTCTCACGGTTCCTAGAAGAACACTGGCAGTAGGAATGGCGAAGTGTTGGAGAAGAAGGTGGGATAGAATGGGACATGGGCCCTTCGAATTTTCCACAGGAAAAAAAACATGTAACCTGGAGATTTAATAAAACCTTCAAAAATATAGACACTACCTATGTAAATTGCAGGAACTCAGCTGGGTTTCTATTTGTTCCAGGCAGTCTACACGCTGGTATAGTCCACTCTCCTGCATCACATCACAGTCACAAGCACAGGCTCTGGGACCAGACAGCTCTGGTCAGAATCCCGATTCTGTCGTGCACCAGCGGTCCACACTGGGGTGGCCTCTTGAGTCTCAGTATCCGCGTCTGGAAAGAGGAGAATAACTCAGACTGCACCGGCAGGGTGTGGAGCTCTCAGCTTGGTGTTGGGCACACAGGTGTGGTCTACCAGCAGTTGCTCTTTATTGTTGTTGTTGTTATGAGGGTCCTCAGTAAATTTGAAGTGAGAGCAGAAGTTCTAAATCAGAGCAGAACACTATTAAAATATTGGTGGATTTTAATGGTCACTATTAAAATATTGACCATTTGGAGAGGTATAATGAGAGAGATTGCATCTGAATGTAAGTGTAGACGAAAAGAAAATTAGTAAAGCAACTTGTTACAACCCAAGACTGGCACATAGGCAGCACCTCTCCTTGGCAAAATAGGGCAGGTGGGGAGGAGGGAAGATGTGTCTGGCCACCAACAGAGGGTCAGCACTCAAACCCCATTTAGGTTCCAGACGGCAGCAAGTTCCCACCTGGAGAGGGGGAAGCAGCCCCAGAAACTCAGGCATCAGGTGATCTCGTCCAGAATTCCAGCTCCTAGGAAGAGAGACAGTGAGAACCACGCAGAAGCCATGTCCTCTGGTGATGAAGCCCTGGGCTTCTCCTGAGGTTCTGGACACCCCTACTCTGCCCACGGGATTGGTAGCCAAGCGCAGCTGGGACCAAGATGGGAAACTGGGGGCCAGCTAGGGGCCCCATTGTGCAACCTAAATGTATACAATTTTTATTTGTCAATCATACATCAACAAAGCTGGGGGGGAAATAAGTAACCAGAGAAAAGAGAACATTGAAAATAAAGGGAACCAGCCCTGATGGCCTAGAGGTTAAAGTTCGGAGTTCTCACTGCTTCAGCGGCCTGGGTTCCTTTCCGGGTTGCAGAACCACAACACCTGTCTATCAGTTGCCACACTGTGGTGGCAACTCATATAGAAGAACTAGAAGGACTTACAAATAGGATATACAACCATGCACTGGGGCTTTGGGGAGGAAAAAAAAGGAATTGTGATTCCTGTATAGTGTCCTTCCCACTACTGCAGCCAAGCATTATCTATTCAGAGGATATCTGCAGCTATTTTTACATCCCGGCCTGCGCTCTGGTGAGCTCCATCCAGGCAACCCTGAGACCACCTCACTCCCCTCTGCCTCCCTCTACCTCTCCCTACCCCAGCCTTTCCATGGTTTGTTTATAGTGTGAGCCACCACGTGCTCCCTTTCCTTAAGCTACTTTGAGTTGAGTTTCCGTCACTTGAAAATAAAGAATACAGACTAACTGTAAATAGAGCTGAGCACTAAGTACAGGGAGCAGAAGCCAAAAGACACAAAGAGAGGCAGCAACCAATCGAGTTGTGGGAATGCTGCGTCTCCAGCACACACACTGTATCTGGCACATAGTAGGTACTCAAGAGGGATTTGGTGATGAAATGGCAGAGAGGCAACCAACGAACCTCTCCCGAGAGCAGAGAGGTGCGTCTGCCGCCAGAGCTGCTCTGGACCCCAGGCTTCCTCCCAGGGCTCTCTGAGTGAGTCCCGGCTGTGTCTGCCCTCAACACCATGAGGCTGGGAGGGGCCGCCCTGACATCCCGTCCTCCTATCTGCCACATGAGTGTTTACAATGAACTTGGCCACGACCTTCTGAGTACTAGAGGTGATCTCAGTGCGTCTGTATTTCTTGCAACCAGAAGTGCCAAATATGATTTGTGTCCTAACAGCTGCAAGATACAGATGGGCATCTGGGTCTTATAAATGAGGTTAAGGCTCAGAGACATCAGGCAACTTGCCCACGGGCACAATGCACCCAGAAGCAGGTAGCACCATCACAGTTTTCATCAAAGCCTTTTCCAAGTGCCACGCTCCTTCCTTGATCTCCTCCACTGAGAATTATTTCTCCTTTCTAGGTTTCCCCTAATCCACCCTTCCTTTCCTGCTGCCCCTTCTTGTCCTCAGGAATGGCTTTGGGCCTGTGAGTGCTTTAGGGAGCAGAAATCTCTCTTGGAGAGAGGAGAAGGCATACAGGTCAGGGACAGGGGACACATCAACCCACAGCATTCCGTGGCTCCCTGGGGCTCTGGTGCTTGCACTGTCAGACCCCCACTTCCCGTGGCCCCTGGATCCATCCGCTTGCTTATCCAGATGCTGTCTCCAAGCCTCCCCCAGCTTGCACACAGATGCTACGTCTCTCACCCCAGTTTGACTTGGTTCATTCCCAGCTTGCGGTTTCAGCACTTGGCCTCTCAGTCAGTCAGGAGTGGCCTATGACATCACCCCAGGCCTTCACCGCGAGGATTCCAAAATCTGTGGGAAGTTCCGGGCTGGTTTCCTCACTGCCTGCTCCCCCTGGTGCTCAGTCCCACCTTGGCAGCTGTTCTGTAGGTCTGAGGCCTGGTCCCCCATTTCTTCTATCTGGTTTAACTGTCTCTGTCTTCCATGCCTCAGTCCAAGTCCCTCCCCAATGACACCAGCCCCATGGTTCCTTCTCCTCCCCAACACCATACCAGGAGTTACCTTTAACCACGCATTGGGCCACTTGACTTAGAATTACTTTTCTATAGTTACATACTCTCCTATTGTTCTCTGATTGTACAATATCTTCCTCTATTGAATCCCTTTAAAGATTAGGGTCTACAAGACTGCAAGATTACATCTTAGAGTTCCTTTATAACCCTTATATATCCTACGACAGAACTTCCTAAGTCTATAGGAAATGCTCAACAACTATCCCTCATAAACATAGTAAATCAAGAATTGGCTGAATGCACATATGAAGGTGGATCTCAACAAACCAGATCTACGGAGGTATAGCTAGTCTATTACCCGGGAAAAACATGTATTTGAGTGCCTGCTATAGTTTAGGAACTGAGCTACTTTGGAAGAGAAAAGAAAACAAAATGAGAATAAGTTACAAGCTCTGCTCCCTAAGCCTCACAGTCTGCTGGGGGAGCAGAACCGCAAATTCACGATTTAGAACAACGCGATAAATGCAACGATTAAAATATCTACAGCATTCTGTAGTGGAAGCAGGGGACAAAGTCACTGTGATGCCTGAGAGAACGTAAGAAGACTCACAGAACGCTTGATTTGGGTCTTGAAGCATGAGTAGAAGTTTGCCCATCAGAACTGAAAGAATGCTTTCCTGGGAGTTGTGGTCATTTACCCTGTTATATGGACACTAACCCATCTGCTCAGCCATTTTAACGCTGGATCAAGAGCTGGGGTGACATACTGGTTCTAGCAGAATACCCTTGTGGGACCAGGGCCCTGAGACTCGCATGTGACCTATAATCTTAGTTTCAATGTAACATCTTCCAAGGCAATTAAAAATAGTTTACCCATAGATTGACATTGAATTCCCTTGTCTGCACCCAATTAAAAAAATAATAATAGCAACTTTATTAGATCTAAAATAAGCCCTGATTAGAAACAGCCTGTTTAAAAATCAATAAACTTTTCTTAATCCCCGCAGTGGAAAAAGAGAGAGGCTCCTCTCTGTCTTCCCTAAAAAGTCAGTATTTATACAAAGCATTACGTCGCAGGCTTCAGAGACGCAGAGGTGCCCTGGCTTCCACCCGGCCGCCCGCGCCCTCTGAATCCCGCATGACTTATTTGGCTATAACTAATCTCAGCTCCAGGCTTGCTTACATTTTTGGGTTACCCTTTCGCCTGGAATGCATCTCAGTGTTCTCATTAGCGCTGTCTTCCCAGCTCCGGCCCGGCCCTGGATCTCCTTTTGTTGCTGTTACTTTCTGTCCTGCCATTAGTAATCTTGACTGCTCTCAGCGCGCAGCCAGGCCTGGTGTGTTCCCCATCAGGCTGACACTTTCTGTTCCCGCGCCAGAGCAAGGCCCAGACTCCTCCCTCCCTCGCCTCTCCCCACAGTCAAGCACCCCTGTGCCCTTCCTGGGTATTTACAGTAGGAGTTTTTTGTTAATTCTTTTTCTAATTATAAAATATGTTTTATGCTTTTTATAGAAGACTACAAAGAAAAATATTGAGAAAATCCTTATAATCCACACTTAGAGTCAAACTATTTTTCTAGCATAATCCTTATTTAAAATATATTTTGCTGTATGTTTCATTAAAAAAGTACTATATCTCTTGATGTGATATGATGAGAATGGCACTTAACTTCTGTGGTCTTTTCCCCAAAAATTCATAACCCTAGTCTAATCATAAGGAAAACATCAGATAAACCCAAATTGAGCGACATTCTACAAAATTTCTGAGCAGAACTCCTCAAAACTATCAAAGTCATCAAGAACAAGGAAAGTCTGAGAAAACATCAGTCTACAGGAACCTAAAGAGATATGATCACTAACGTAATGGGGTATCCTGGATGGGGTCCCGGAACAGGAAGAGGACATTACACGAAAACTAAAAAGCCCATGAGAGGGTATACATTAGTTAAGAATAATGTATTGATATTGATTCATTAGTTGTGACAAATGTAAGACGTTAACAACAGGGGAAACTGGATACCTGAAATATGGGAATTCTCTACATTATCTTTGCAACTTTTCTGTAAATCTAAAACTATGCTCAAATTTAAAGTTTATTTTTAAAAAGTGCTACATGACCATTGGGGAACAAATTCAGACAATATGGAAGTGTGTAAAATAAAAGGCAATAGCCCCCTCCTTCCATCTCCCCATCTCACAGTTGGCACCAGCCTTATTTTTTGGAAATGTTTCCTCTTTATTGCATAGTTTAGCTCATGCTGCAAACGCAATTTCCAGTCGTGGCTTTTTTGTTTAGCGTTGCAACATAAGCTTTTTCCCACGTCCTTAAGAACTTCGTAAAGACAATTTCGTTCATTGCACGGTTTTCTTGCCTAAATTAGTTGTGATCCAGCCCTTATGTTTGTAGAACGTTTGCTTTCACTATCCACGTCTTAGAATGTTTCCTCCTGCAAAGAACTGCTCGTCTGCTTTCTCCAAGCAATAAGGAAGACAGCAAAATCTTCATCTGTGCTCTTCTGGGCCCTCCAGAAAACTTGCTTAGTCAAATGTGTTTCAGCAGAGTTCATAAGTTGAAAGTCGTTCTTTTCCTGATCTCTCCCCCACCTTTATTTCTCATGATGTAGGGATTTATAATCTGTTGGGGATAACCCAGGTGTTGTCATTTTGATAGCTAAAATGTGGAATCTTTGAACCTTGATGTAGTGGATTGAACAGTGTCTCCCCAAAATTCATATCCACCTGGAACCTCAGAATGGGACCTTATTTCAAAACAGGGTCTTTGCAGATGTAATTTGGTAAAATGAGGTCGTACTAGATTAGGGTGGCCCCTAAATCCAATGACCGGGGTCCATGGGAAGACACAGAGACACACAGAGAGAAGAACGCCATGTGAAGACTGAGACAGAGGCTGGAGAGATGTGTCTACAAGCCAAGGAATGCCGAGGGTTGCTGGCAACCACCAGAAGCCAAGAGAGAGGCACAGAACAGATTCTCCTTCAGAGCCCCTAAGACGGAACCAATGCTGCCTACATCTTGATTTTGGACTTGTAGTCTTCAGAATGGTGACGGAATAAATTTCTGTTGTTTCAAGCCACCCAGTTGGTGGTGTCTTGTTCTGGCAGCCCTTGCAAACTAGGCAGAGTAGGCTGTGGCCTCAGGGGGCCTGGGTCTGAACAAAGCTCTGGCGCTTGTGTTGAGAAAGGGGCAATGGCTGCCACTCTGAGGGGCAAAGAGGTATCTAGGGGGTGACCACAGAGATCACAGGTACCAGGCATTGAGCAAAGGTCCCGTCAGAGGGCAAGTGTTTTGTGTCATTTCCCTTCTCTTCAATCCTCCCCACCGGTGGCCATTTCTTTCTGGTCAGAGGGAAAGAAGACCACAAAAATCAGTTCCCCGCCCCCCCCTTTTATCTGCATCCACATTATTTCTAGGAGATTTAAGTTGAGGTTTTCCAGAATATGCCTTTGATATGCAAGGCCTCCAGATTGAAATATGTTGATTTCAGAGCCTTGGCTATGACAAAATAAATTACTTCAGCACTTCATTTCTTTTAAATTATTTATAGTGAATTTCCTTTGAGAACACACGCACGCGCACACAAAAAAACCCTTACCAGTGATTGCTGAATGTGATTTCCAATTTTTCTAAAATGAGCTTATATTAGTTACATAAAGAAAACATTTTTTATAAAATTTCCTTTAAAAGAGTGGTGTTGCATCTGCCCACACAAACTGATTGCAGATGGGGAGATTCTCCTCAGATGAAGGGCTCAAGGTTAGACAGGAAGATGTACGACGTTGGCAATCACTTTCCGATGTGTGAGACCTGGGGACCGCTCAGGTCCAAGGGGTAATTGTCTTTAGGATCTGTGAGGTACCACGAGGGCCTGAGGTGAGTGTGTGGTGAGGGGTGAATTCCTCTTGTGGGGCTGAGGTGGGGGTAGAGTGGGGATGGTGCTAGAGAGCAGAGTCTTGAGGAAGTTTAATGACTTATAGTACAACTATGGGGTCAGAATGGCAAGAGAAAATACTTCTCAGTCTTTCCCTGGGCTGCTGTGGATGATTGAAAACTGAGGCAGGAGGGTGAGGTTTGCGGGCAGAAGGGAGCGCTCCTGTGGTTCACCACAGGAAGGCAGGCCACACCTGCCGACAGGCGCCTTCTTGTCCTCTGAAGTTCTCAGCGTCTTTTTCTGTGTTAGTTATCTATTGCTGCGTAACCTCAAAACCCGGTGGCTTAACACAATGATAAACATTTATTACCTCAGAGTTTCTGTGGATAAGGAATTCGGGAGTGAATTAGCAGGATAATTCTGGCTTGGGATCTCTCCTGAGGTTGCAGTCAAGATGTCAGCCAAGGCTGCAGTCACGTGAGAGATTGACTGAGACTGGAGGATCGGCTCCCAGAAAGGCTCACTCACACATCAGACAACCCGGTGCAGGCTGTTGGCAAGAGGTCTCAGTTCCTTGCCAAGTGGACTCCTCCGCAGGGTTGGCTTCCCCCAAAGCAAGTGATCCAAGAGAGAGCAGGGCAGATACTGTGCTGTTTTTTACGACATAGTCTCAGAAGTCACACATTGCTTCATTTCCACAACATCGTATTGGTTACACAGGTTGGCCCTATTCAGTATGGGAGGAGCTAGAAAACCAGGAGGTAAGGGTCATTGGGCGCCATCTTGGAGGCTGGCTGCCACACTCTACACAGAGCTAAGCCTCCAGTGTAGCTGCATCACTGATTCCATGGCTGACTGAGTGCTCGGAGACAAACTCTGGCGCTAGGGACTTGCAAAACTTGGGCAACAATGTATTCTTTCTGAACCCTCAGAGTGAAGCGTTCAAAATATGCCTGGCCATATTGGGAACCTGGGAAAGATCCTGAGCGTTATCCCCAAGAGGTCAGAAATTCAAGACAAACCTCACTCTACCCTTACTTAACAATTTCCCTCAACACTATTTTAACCATCTTTTCATTTTGACATGAATTTCACGAATCATTAAATGCACAAATCTCTGGTGTACGTTTTCCCAGTTTTGAATAATGCCTCATACCTGCATAACCCAAACCCCTATAGAAATAGAAAAATGTCCCTTCATGATACTTCCCAGTCAATCCACCCACCCAGCACACACACACACACACACACACACACACTCAGACAACCACTCTTCTGATATCTTTCCACCATATCTTTCCACTGGAAAGATATCTTTTACAGTGTAAAACACTGCATCTTTTGTATGTTCTAGAATTTCAAATAAATGCAGTCATACAGCTGTACTCTTTTGTGCCTGGTTTCTTTTTTAGCCAGCATGTTGACTCATTCATGCTGTCATGCGCCAGTCATTTGTTTCCCCTAACGTTATTTTTTACATGAAGAACTACAGATGAACAGAAGGATAGTACAGTGAACCCCCATGGACCCTTGACCTAGATCCACCAGTTGTTAACGTTTTGCCACATTTGCTTTAACTCTCTCAGTTTCTTTTTCTTTCTTTTTACTGAACCCCTTGAAAGTTGCAGATATCAGGACTCTTCATCCCTAAATACTTCAGCATGTGCTCCTAAGAACAAAGACAACCTCCTATATAACCACTTGCCATTATCCCGCCCAAGACATTTGACATTGATACAATATTATCCAATATATAGTCCATATTCAATTTCTCCAATAACGTTCCTTAGCGAAGGGCAGATACACATCTTAGGAAGTGTGGTGGGGTTCGGGAATACAAGGTTAGCTGTCCTGACCTTGGCCCCTTCCGTGCCTCTCTCTCCCCATCACTTCAACATGGCCATCCAGTGTGCCCTCTGCCCTGACTTGGGTAGTCACCCAGCTTTCCTAAACCTGCCCAACTGCTCCTGGGGAGTTTATTTCAGCTCTATTTATAGGAACTTTCCTTTCTTTCCTTTAGTGGCCAATTCCTCCATGTTACACCCCACATGCTCACATGCACTCCTCCCCAGGGGTCATTTGGATGAGCCTCTGTGATGAATAGCAAACAGTTCTTGTCCCTTCCTCGAGGAAATAATATCCCCTCCTCATTTTTTTGTGTTCAGATCTAACTGCTTAAATAAACCTTCCTCTTCTCAGTCCTTCCCCCCAACAAACAGGAGGGAGGTGAGGGATGGGCCCAGGTATGGAGTTCACAGACCAACACTGGGGAGGAAGGCCTGGCCCGTCTGGAGGAGCAGCGTCAGACCCCAGTGAGTCCTGCACACCTGCCTGCCCAGGAACCATCTGGGACTGTGCAAAAGGAGCTAGACATTTACTCTGAAGACTTCATTCCAGCCTTAGTGACTGCCCATGACTGAGAGCCTGGCCTCATGAACAAGTGGCGGTGGCTCCTTCTGCTTCTTGTCTAGTGGTTGGAAGCAAAGAATCAGAAAAGTACCTTTTCAGTGCCCAGAGATGCATGGCTATCAAAACCGATTTCAGCACTTCGGCAGAAAACGCCAGCCTTTCCTGCTGCACCTGCCTGCTACTTGTAACTTAATTCACTGCAGGAAACCGCCCCCCCCCCCCCAAAAAGCTCTGCACAATCCATGTAGTGAAGGCCACCCTCTTGCTTCTGGCAGTCTGAGTGCCTCTACTTTATTTTATTTTTGATCCACATTCATTTATTACCACTTTGTTTACTTTTTATTAAAGTACAATTGACGTACAACATCCTATTAGTTTCAGGTGTACATCAGAAGGATTTGATATTTCTATACATTACGAAATAATCACCATGATAAGTCTATTACCATTTGTCACCACACAAAGTTATTACAATATTATTGACTCTATCCCCATGCTCTACATTACATCCCTGTGACTTATTTATTTTATAGCTGGAAGTTTGTACCTCTTAATCCGCTTCACCTATTTCGCCCACCTCCAGCCCCTCCCCCCTCTGGTAACCACCAGTTTGTTCTCTGTATTTGTGAGTCTGTTTCCGTTTTGTTTGTTGTTTTGTTTCTTAGGTGCCACATATAAGTGAAATCATATGGTATTTGTCTTCCTCTGTCTGACATTTCAATTAGCATAAAACCGTCTAGGTCCATCCGTGTTGTCACAAATGGCAAGATTTCATTTTTTTATGGCTGAGTAATATTTGTATGTGTGTGTGTATGTGTGTGTGTGTATACACACCACATGTTTAACTATTCATCCACCGATAGACACATAAGTTGCTTCCATATCTTGGCTACTGTGAATAAGGCTGCAATGAACATGGGTTGCATGTATCTTTACTTCAGATATTCACATGACTGGGCCTCCAGAAGGCATGATGCCTGGAAGAGGAATGCTGGCGCCTGTGAGACCAACTGTGGGGATGGGGGAGGTCATTAGTTACCAGGAAAGTTCACCAGGTATTTTGAAAGCCAACTCAAAAAATAGTGCTTTTGTCACTTCCAAAGGCTAGGAGAAGAGTTACATGGGAAGGATGACAGAATAGATAGGAATGGGAAGGAGCCCGCCTTGCACTGTTCACCCTCTAAGGCTTAATCAAGCCCCCACCTCCTCCACACACACACCCTTTCCCAAGGGCCCTCGCTCACTTAGTGCTCCCCTTTCTGTCATCCTGGGCACTTCTTATCTGGGTCATTCATCTCATGTTTAGCCATATGTTGTATTAGAGACTTGAGGTGGCTTACAAAAACATAAAATAAAGATAAAAAACTCAGGTATAATATCGGCACAGAGAAAAGCACAATCTTACACAGTTACTAAAAGGGGGCCAGAAATTTTCTCTAAGTCTCCTGGAGGCCAAAGCTAAAGGGCAGAGCCTCCTTGCAGGGGCTGCACAGGGTCCTGAGCTATGATCACACTGGCTTTTAGGAATAGAACCTCTTCTCTCAAAACTGAGAACTGAGAAAAATCTCCCTGGTGGGCCCAGCCAGAGGGCTCCGCTAACCCATCTCATCCGAGAAGACTGCTAATTTTTCATGATAGTGTGGGGTTTTTGTTTTGTTTTGCTTTTTGGTTGTGGTTCCCTTTTTTTTTTTAATCAAAGCCACAAGTTGGCTCAAATAACTTAACATTGCCATGGCAACGAACTCCTTTGGGAGAAACAAGAAAACCATAAGTTGATGCAAATGGACAAGAAAGAATGACAGGGAGAGGGAGAGGATGGGAGAGGCATTTTACAGCTTATCAAGATCAAAGGACAGAAACTTACCTGTAAAAAAAAATAAAAGCTCAAATTCCCACACCAGGAACCATGTCTAAAGTTTGCTGCACCCCCACTACACCACCCATCACAGTGATTGACCCGGAGTAGTTCCTAATTGTTGTTATTTATCAGTGTCGTTAGCACCGCCTACCTGTAACTTACAATAGGTAACAACTGCTTCCTTCATCTCTTGTCCGAGGAGCAATAGCCGGAGAGAGGCTGCAGTGTGTCGATTGGCCGGTAGGTGCCGCCAGCGAACACGATGCCGAGAAGCCTGAGAACGCAAAGTTCTTCCCTACTTTAAAACTTTCCACGGAACCTCAATGTGGGCAGCGGAAAGTCCGAATTCTTAACTACGACATCTCAGGCTCTTCAGAATTGACCCAACTCACTTTTTATGGGCTTCGTTCTTACCAGCTCAGGCACCCGTTCAATCAGCAGCGGTGTATTGAACATTTATTTTTTGTAAGATGCTCCGCAGGGCGCTGGAGATAAAAAGATGACGGAGATGTTGAGATTTCATCCCCCGCTCTGGAGAGCACACTGCCTACTCCGCCTAGGAAAAGGCTAAGCTGCTATTTTAAAGAGACATCTACATACACACACACACGGTGGCTTAAAGAAGATTCAATTTATTTATTTCTCAAGCAAGAAACCAGAGGTGAGTGGTCCAGATTGATGGGGCTGCTCAGCTTCATCGGGTCAGCTGGGGATCTGGCTGCTTCCCATCTTGTCGTGCGTCATCATCCGTTGGATATTGTCCTTGGTTGCATGGTCAAAGCTGGGTCATGATCTCATCCATGCTTCAGGCTGGTAAAGGGAAAGAGAAAGAGAAAAAGTGGAGGGCAAGCAATTTCCCTGTACGCCAGAAACACAGATGGTGCACCTGGCCTTCTGCCTACATTCTAGGGCGTGGACCTAGGTGTGTGGCTGCATCTGTCTGCAAAGAGGCTGGGAAATGCAGTCTTCAGCTGCGTGCCTAGCTAGTAGTCAAAAGTTGCAACTACCAGTCTGGTCAGAAAGCATCTCTTTTTTTCACACAACTTTACTTTTAATTGGTTCATGAAACAATTTTGTGTCTTCTACCACTGCTGTCAATTGTAATCGCACTGGCAGGGTTTAGAAATGCCCGTTCAGAGAAATTTGGGGTGAACAGAATATCCTGTAGTGGTTTACTGTGCACACATCATATTCATGAGATATATTCCTGCCCATTGGAGATGACAAGTGATATCACAATGACAACTGAACTGATAAAATTCCAGTGAAATGAAACTTAGGATCAAGTTTATTTTCTACTTGTGGGGATATGACATTTGAGTTGGCATCTTGAGGCATGAGTATAAACTGGCCAGGTGGGAAAGGAGGAAGAACATTCCAGAATGTGAACAGCATGTGTAGAGGCCTGCAGTCATGGAGGGGGCAGGTTTATTCATACATTCGTTACGGGGAGCAGTTATGTGTATGGGCAGGGAAGGCAGGAGAGTAACTGGAGAAACAGAATGGAATCAGACTGTGCTAAGCTTTATACTCCAAACTAAGGATCTCGGATTTACCCTGCAGAGCCTTGGGTCACCCTCCCACTCCAAGAGCCACACCTGGGTCCCCAAACTTTCTGTCCCTCCATGTGGGTGGGCTCCAGGCAGCCAAGGTGTAGTATTCACCCCACTGTCTCACTCACAGTGAGCTGGCGGCTCCGGAGATAAACACCTGACCAGGACAAGCCAATCAGATCCTCCATCCTAGGAATTTGGAAGTGGGACAGACACCGCCAGTCCCTCCCTAACTGTGGCTGGAACTATGACAAATACACGTGGAAGCTGTGGGGCAGCCCTAAGAGCAGAGTGAATGCAGCATCGGACAAAGCGGGTCCGCAGAGGCTGCAAGGCTGACGCAGGTGTGCAGAGCTGAGCAGGGACAAGGGTCAGTAAGGGCGTTTCTCGGATTTCCGCCCAATGTCCAGCTCCTAGTTCCAGTTCTTTCCTGAGGCTGGCTGCATTCTCCATGACTTGGGTTCTACAATGCCCTCCTTGCAACAACACTTCTCTTTTTTTTCTTAAAATAGCTTGAGTAATAAATCACTTAAGGTATAGGCTAAGCTGCTGTTGCTGCTGCTACAAGAGAGATCCCCAAAAGTAGCTCAAACAAGAAATTTTATTTCTTGGAGGGCAGGCTGCCCAGGGAGGTTGGGGGCTCCGTGGCACTAGACATCCGGGGAACCAGGCTCCTGTCTCGTTCCTCAGCCATCTCCTAGAGTGTTGCCCTTCTCTGCAAGAACAAAGCTGGCTCCCAGCACTAAATCTGCATTCCAGCCACCAGGAGGGAAGAAGATACCAGCAAGGCATGTGCCCAGGATTTTTAAGGGCGAGACTTAGAACTGGCACACTGTGCTTGCATCCACGGGCCTTAGCTGGATAGCCACATGTCCGGCAGAAACTATTCTGTGAAAGGAGGAGAAAACGGACATGGGGGAATAATTGGCTGTCTGCCCCAAGGTAGTTTCTGTAGATTGCACCCAAAGAGCCCCCACCTGAACTCCTCCACGAGGCTCCTCTTGACCGCTTCAGGCCAACCCACGTCTCCCTTTTCTGTACTTGGTTCTCAGGCTGTATCACTGCATGGCATTCACCTGTTTACCTATGCAGAAGAGACTGCTAGTTATCGCCAAATTCTGTTCTTTTTCTTTTCCTTAGTTGTTAAATCCACCTCCCCCAAGTTTTGTGTTTGGCACATGGCTGAATGGAATAAAACTATTATTTGCCAGGCTCCCTTATGGCTGGGTGTGGCCATGTGATTAAGTTCTGGCCAATGAGATGCAAACGATGTGTGACAGCTTCTGAGAAACCTTCATAAAAGACAGCTGGCATGCATCCTTTGTCATTTCTTCCTCTCTCCCACATTCCTGCTGGTTGGAATAACAACATAATGGCTGGAGCTATGGCAGCCATATGAAACCACGAGATGATCTTGGGAATGACAGTGATGCACATAAGAGCAACAAGAAGTCCTGGTTCACAACACTGTGGTGTGCCACACTAGCTCTGGGTTACTACAGATAGGATTTTTGAGATGAAAATAACCATCTACTTTGTTTGAGGCTTCTCTATTACTCCCAGCCAAACCTAATTCTTATCCTGCAACTCTCATCCTGGAAACTTTCCAGTAGGCTGTGAGCCCTGGAGAGCAAGGACTGATGCTTCCTCATCTTTACGCTTCTAGTGGCTTTTCTTCAGACTGTTTTCATGTCTACGAGACAGATTTGACTTTGACCCGAACTGGATCAGTTCCCTTCTACAAATGGTTCCCTAGACCTACCGAGTAACACTGCTAGGCTTTGCTGGACCGCTGACTCGCTCACGCTCACAAGCACAATTTCAAACCCACTCTGCTCTCCTCAGATCCCCTCACTCTCGGCAGGTGAGCTGGCTCTACCCTGCAGAGAAACAGAAGTGGCTGAGACGGCCATCGCCACCTCTTCTTCCCAACACCAAACAAAAGCCTGCCTTCTCCTGTCCTTGTCCTCTTGTTAGGGCAGGGGCACTGTCCCTGCTACCAAGAGCTCTGCCCTCTATTCCTGCCTGAATCTTAGCCAAGAGCCCTCAGTAGGAACATAGAACTGTCCACTTTCCCTTCTTTCTCCTCTTCTCAGCCTTGGCTCCTGGATCCTTCCTATGGATTCCATAACATACATGGGTCATTTCCAATAAGAACAAAACAGAACACACCCTCACCCTTGACGTGTCATCTCCACTCAAATCCCCTTTGCAACCAAACTTCTCCAAAGAGTGGTCTACACCCACTGTCTCCACGGTCTCACCTCCTACTCATTCTTCAACCTGTTCAGCATCATCACCAGAGATGCTCCTGTTGCTAAAGCCAACAGAAGTTTCTCCATCCTCTTCATTCCCGCGGTGGTGAGCCATGTTGACCATTCACTCTGGAGATGCCTACTCCCTTAGCTGCCGTGCACCCTCCTGTCACCCAGCCTCTTCCCCACCCCTCGGCAGACCCTTCCTCTTCCACCCAGCATTTAAAATAATGATTTACCTGAAACTGAAGAAAACCGGAAAACAAGACACAAAATGGTAGTGGTAGGCCCCCACATCTCAATAATCACTCTAAATGTAAATGGATTGAACTCCCCAATCAAAAGACACAGAGTGGCAGGATGGATCAAAGAACAAGATCCAACAATATGCTGCCTCCAGGAAACACACCTCAGCCCCAAAGACAAACACAGACTCAGAGTGAAGAGATGGAGAACAATACTCCAAGCTAATAATGAACAAAAGAAAGCAGGTGTCGCTATACTAATATCAGACAAGGTAGATTTCAAAGCAAAACAGATTAAAAAAAAAAAAATGATTGACCTGAAGGTACCTGAAGGTACGAGATGCACTCTTTCTCACTCTATCCTCTCTCCTACATTATCTTCTTTACAGCCAAGGCTTCTGGCACTCCCTAGAGGTGGACAGCACACACATTTATCTCTTCAGCTCAGATTTTACAGCCAGTTGCCAATCTGACGTGTCCTCCTCTGGCTGCCTGCAAGCCATCACAAACTGAGCCTTCTGAAACACCAAACTCTAGAACTTCCCTCCAAAACCTAGCACCCTAGCCACCAAGTTGCACAGGCCAGAAATGTAGATGTCATTCTTAACACTTCCCTCATCCTCACATCTGGTCTATTCCTAAGGATGATCAATTTTATCTCCAAAATACCTCTTGAATCTGTTTACTTCTCTGCATTTCTAGCACCATGACCCCAATTCAAGCTCTCATCGTCTCTCTCCTGGGCTAGTGTAATGACTTCTTAATGTGTCTGTGTATATCCACTTGGACTCCCCTCTATTTGGTTCTGAACTGTTAAAAGATAAACTGAGTCATACTAAAAATTTTAAGAATTTATTTGAGCAAAAATCAATTCGAATTGGGCAGCACCCAATAATCTAGCAGATAGAAAGGCACTGCGAGGAGCCGTACAAAATGAAAGTCCTTTATAGGCAGAAGGGGGCGGGAACAAGGAGGTCATACTAGGCAAAAAAGCCAGTGGGTTATTGCAAAGTTACTTTCCTTTAGGTGAGGACAGGGGTCTGTCAGCCACTCGATTAGCTAACTAGTGCTGATCGGGTGTTCCTGATTCACTGGTTTAGGATTCCATTTCTGGGAGAGCCAAAACTCTAATTAAGCTAAGTCTCCATTTGATGACATGGGAGTTCGCATAAGCAACTCCATTTGGGGCCTGTTATCTTGTCTTTAACACCACACAGCAGTAAACGTGAGCGTTTTGAACACAGATCAGAGCATAGCACCCTCCAGCTTAAAACCCTTTCATAGCTTCCCACTGCTCCTAGGGCAGAGAAAAGGCAACTTGCAGAAAGGCCCACAGGGGTCTTCACAGTCAGTCCCTCCCTTCTTCTCCAGCATCCTTGCATGCCACGCTCTGTCCCTACACGCCAACCTCCTACTTGCCAAGATTCCCTCCAGGACAGGACACTGGCATGAGTCACACCTCCGGCCTGGAAAGTGCTTCCCACCCCACTCCACCTGGTGAACGTTGACTTGGCTGTTCATGAGTCACTTCCTCAGGAAGGCCTGCCCTGAACCCTTTGGCCAGGTCTGTGCCCATTATTACTCACGTGTGGAGCTCTCCTTCATGTCCCACTTATCACAGGTGCAATCTTCCATTAGTTTGTGTGATTAGTTAATTAATGTCCTGAATTGACAGTTACGTCCCCTATGTGGTTCTTTTCCTCACCAACTAGACTGACCACCAGTGCCCTGAAGACAGGGGGCACAGCTTACACTCAATAAGCTCCTTCAAAGGGTCTAGCCTGTTGCTGGTGTCCAGTTATGATTGGAATCATTAGTAAGTTCTAAGCACCTTCTCACAAAAGTAGTTTACATATGAACAGCACAAATCCTTCATTAATGATACTACACATCCTTAATTTCCCCTGGCTCATACTAAATTTAGGTCGTTTAGGCAGCTGCCTATTAGCCTGTAAGTCACTGGAGTTGCAAACAAGATGCGATTCATCCATCCATCTATGCAATGTATACATGTATTCAATCAACAAATTTTCATTGGTATCAGGCAGAGTGATAGGCAGTGGAGGACGCAGAGATGAATAAAACACAGCAGCTGATGACGTGGCTTCCCTGTACAGTAGTGCAAGTTGTGCACTGCACAAAGGTGCCAGTGAGGAAAGGAGCATATGCTGAAATCCAGTTCATATTTCACTAAGTAAGCCCTATAGAGAATGGCCTACATGTGCCCAGAGGGAGTGCCTTTATCAGTGAACTCAAAGGGGCATTATGAAAGTCTGAGGCCCTGGTTAAGGGCTAGTTGCTTAAGGCTGTGGGAGAAAAGAATGCACTGTGAAATAAGTGCTGTAATTAAGAAAGGCTCTAAGGGCACAGACGAAAGAGTGACACAAACCAATGGAGAGCTGAGCAGGCGCTTGAGGGAATGAGTTCTAAACTGAAATCCTCTGGAATCAAGTGAGTAGGCACTTTCTTCTCTGACTCAGGTGCTCTGTCACAGAGGAAGCCCCAGGGCCACCAGGGAGCACACAAGGAGAGTAGGTAGAGAGGAGGGGGAAGGGGGAGTCATGAACAGAGAAATGGAGGCCCCGAAGCGCATGTCACCATTTTGCTCTGGTTGGGCTCTGCAAATATTTATCCTGCAGACGTGCTGTCTCCCCATCAGAGACACCTAATCGGAGCTGGACAAGTGAACCCACTCGGGCAGGGAGCACCCGGGCCCCAAGTGTAGCGGTGATATGCTGATAAGCCTGGACTGGTAGGATGCCAATCAGCAGCAGCCCCCTTCCAACCTTTCCCACCACCCAACTACAATGGGCCCCCAAGGCAGGGTGTGGGTGAGGCAGTTCCTTTGCAAATTATTGGTAATATTACATATATTCATTCATTGAATAAAATGCCCTCACATACGTTATCCAATGGAGCCGGGAAACAACTCAGTGAGATGTGAACAGACCTCTCTTGACTGAGGTCACGTGCAGGTCGGTTAACTGGCAGAGCTAGGCTGCAAACCCGTCTGCCCGACTTCAAATAACTGCTCTACTTTTTTACCCAGAGAAAGGAAGTAGCAACATCTGCCTTATGAGGGTGGTTGTGAGAGTTAAATGAGGAAATCGACACAAGGTGCCCAGCAGAGCCCACGTGCGTGATACTATGATTACACGCTCAGAGCCCCTTAGTCCCATTCTTCTCCCTGCCACCAAGAGTCACCAAGCCCTAAAAAGTCACAGCACAGAGAATGTCGCCTGATCCTGGGCTGCCGTCAGCCTGTACGTCACTGTCTCTGTGGTCTCATGGCGTCCGCCTGCTGCTTGGGCCTCGAAGATGGCATCCTCTGCCGCCCATATCCTTCTCTTGCTCTTTTCCCAGTGAAAACACAGAGTCAGAATAAGAAACGTGAATGGATAAGAAACGGCATGGAGTAGGGGGAGCTCCAAGAGCATCATCAATGATTACCAAAAAATACTTAACCTTTCCATTTTGATTTGGTGCCTTTCTGGGCACAGGGCCAGAGCGACAGTACCTGAATAAGCAAAGGGTGGGAGACAGAAATGGGAATAAGCAAAGGGTGGGAGGGCATCTCCTGGTACCTCTGACCCACCAGCTATAGGAAGTCCTACTAGACACCACGGTTCTCAGCCTCACCAGATCCAACTCCCCCTTTTTATAATAAATACACTGTTTATTATTATCCTGAAATAAAATTTTAAATCAATATAATTTGCCTTTGACGGGGTACTGACTGGAAAGGGACACAAGGGAGCCCTCTCGGGTATTGGAAATGTTCTGTATATTGATGTGGGTGATGCTTACATGGCTATATTCATATATGAAAATTCATTGAACAGGGGACGTCTCTGTCTTATTTTTTACAACTTTATGTAAATCTACAATTATCTCCAAAACAATTTCAATGAAAAATAAGATCCAGGTAAATTTTATTTTATGTATATTTTACCACAATTAAAAGAAAATGAGGGCCATCGGGGGCTGGCCCCGTGGCCGAGTGGTTAAGTTTGCGCGCTCCGCTGCAGGCGGCCCAGTGTTTCGTTAGTTCGAATCCTGGGCGCGGACATGGCACTGCTCATCAGACCACGCTGAGGCAGCGTCCCACATGCCACAACTAGAAGAACCCACAACGAAGAATACACAACTATGTACCGGGGGGCTTTGGGGATAAAAAGGAAAAAATAAAAAAAAAATCTTAAAAAAAAAAAAAAAAAAAAAAAAAAAAGAAAATGAGGGCCAGCCCCATGGCCAAGTGGTTAAGTTCACACTCTGTTCGGCGGCCCAGGGTTTTGCTGGATTGAATTGTGGGCACAGACATGGCACCACTCATGAGGCCATGCAGAGGCAGCGTCCCACATGCCACAACTAGAAGGACCCACAACTGAAATATATGCAACTATGTACTGGGGGGCTTTGGGGAAAAAGAAGAAAAGTAAAATCTTTGGGGAAAAAAAAGAAAATGAGATGTGTTTCATACCCATCTGATTTGCAGAAATTGAGAAGTTTAATAATGTTCAATTTGGCAAGGATGTGAAGAAAAGAGAAATTCTTTTTTGTTGTTATTTTACTGAGGTCATAATGGTTTATAACACTGTATAATTTCAGGTGTACCTTATTATTTATCAGTTTCTGTATAGCCTGCATTGTGCTCACCACCAATAATCTAATTTTTATCCATCACCATATATATATGCCCTTTTAACCCTTTTGCCCACCCCCAACCCCCTGGTCCCCTCTGGTAACCGCTAATCTGTTCTAAAAGAGAAATTCTTAAACATTGGTAGGAGCACAAATTAGTACCAGGACTGGAGAACAATTCAGCATTACCCAGTAAGATTGCCCTATGAGCCAGCAATTCCAATGC
This sequence comes from Equus caballus, assembly GCF_041296265.1. Lineage (NCBI taxonomy): Eukaryota > Metazoa > Chordata > Mammalia > Perissodactyla > Equidae > Equus > Equus caballus. Next base: position 31,849,670 of record NC_091710.1, on the reverse strand, counting down.
TAATAAGCTATTGAGAAACACTCACACGTGAACAAGAGTATGTGTATGAGACATCCTTTGGAATATTGTTACTAATGGTAGAAAATTGAAAACAAATAAAGTGCTCATGAGTTTTTAATTTTATTTAGAAATTAAAAGCAAGTACCTTGCAAAAGTTGACATGGAATAGGAAGTGTGGATGGAAATGTCGAATTTGATTCCATGGTTTGAGGAACTGTGCAGTGCCCAACAGACACATTCATACCATTAATAAGTAATTTTGGTTAGTTAAGAATAAAATTAAAATATTATTTTTTCTTTAAAAAAGTCGCATTTCCATATTCCTTGCCAAAACTGTAGCAGACAGACAATGTACTGTGTCTTTACACCTTCCTGTCTATTTAGAAACCTCCAGAGAAGCAAGTACATGAGCCTTGGAGTTACCTCTGTGGTGGGATCACTGCTTGGCTAATTATTAACAGTTTTCTCAGAACTCTTGAAGACACTAAGGAAGACACAGCCCTGAGGAGCCAGGAGTGGCTGCTGAAAAATACCAATGCAACACTCAAGACACAGGAAGTTAAGAGGTGATGTGATGGCACAGTGGTGGAACCAGGAAGAGAGTCCATCCATGGGGCAAAGTGGTAGCCATCCCCCAGTAATTCTAGTCTCCTGGTATTCATGCCCTTGTGTGGTCTCCTCCCACAGTGAATCAGAGCTGTCTTTTGTGGCCAGTAGAATATGGTGGAAATGATGGCACGTGGCTTTCAAGGCTAGATCATAAATGGTCTTGCAGGTTCCGCCTTGGTCTCTTGGATCATTTCCTCTGGGGAGATCAATCCACCACGTTGTCAGGACACTCAAGCAGCCTTGTGGAAAGGTCCATACAGAGAGGAACTGGGCGCCCAACCACCAGTCAGCACCCACTTGCTAGCCACATGGACCACATTGAAAGTGAACCTCCTCACCAAATTGTATACATTAATTATGTTCAGTGTTTTGTATACCTATTATGTATACCTATTGTATACCTATTATTCCTAAATAAAGCTGAGAAAAAAGAGAGTGACTCCTCTAGCCCCAGTCAAGCTTGCAAATGACTGCAGTCCCAGTTGTCATCTGACTGCAACCTCATGAGAAACCCTGAGCCAGAACCACCCAGCCAAGCTGCTTCTGAATTTTTGACTAACAGAAACTGAGAAATATTAAATGAGTACCATTGCTTAGAAAAATTCATTGAGCTGTACACTGAAGATTTGTGTACTTTGCCATATGTAAGTAATACCTCAACTAAAAAATTATAAATGTAACAATCAACTTAATACAGAGCAATAATGTAATGCCTTAATTATATTATAAAAGGGAAATAAAAGGAAAAACAATTTATCAAAAGTAGCTTAATATAAAAATTCTTGGCCACTACAACTCCAGAATACCTAACGTAGTTGCAAACTTTCACTTAGAAAAATCATCTCCAGCAACATGATAGTACAAGTGTAGACTGATTCAAGTGTGTTGAACTGGTGACTTGAATACTACAAGCAGAACTGCTTCAGTGACTTGATTCTCCAAAATAGTAAATGTAGCAGACTATGTTCGCCAAAAATGGCCCATTTCTAGTCCCACATGCTTTTCCAGAGCCTAGATACTGTCCTATCAAGTGACAGAATTGATTGCCTCTTTCTTGAAACTGGGTAGGACTCTGTGACTGCCTCAACAAACTGATGCTCCTTGATTTATGACACTAGTTCATAAAAAGTGATATGATGGCAGTCAGCTTTTGGAATGGTGGAGCAAGGACCTCTGAAAATCCACTTCTCTGTAAAAGCAATAAGAACACTGGAAAAAAAATTGTCAAAATCAACTTTGTCACAAGTTTGGAAATTAAACAAAATCTTGCAACAATCCTAGGAGCACTTATTCAAGAAAAACAGCTGAATCTTGATAAGAACAGTGAGCTTTCTGGCATTTTAACTTGCCCTAGTCCCATCCCTTCTTTCCAACTCTGCAAGAGTCTTGAAAACCAAGAGCTTTGTAACTTCTGTAGTTGTGAAAAACAGAAGCCTAACAGCAAGTGGAGGAGGCAGAATGGGTCTGGAGACCTCCTAAAAGCCCCACTCCCAGAGAATTGCCTTTATTTGACTTGTCTGGCAGCTCCCTGGAAATCACCAAGTGCAGGGCTGGTCTTTATCTCCCCAGTGCAGAGCTCACTCAATGTAAACAGCTTTTTTCCAGGGGCATTTGACAAAAACAATCAGCAGCAACTGTTTAATACCACAGCTGCCTAAGATAGTGATAACAGTTGGGGCAAACAAGAGGCTGACCAAAACCTTAAAGGAAAAGCTGTAGAATGAGATGTCCATAGGGAGATTTTAAAAACTCTGACATATTCAAAGGAATCTAGAGGGGCACAGGCATGTGTAGGGCTGTGCACATGCCCAGAAGATATTGGAGGAGGACCTAATCTCTCACTCGGGCTGACCTGAGACACTGTGCAAGCAGGAAATGAAAGCTAAGGCACAGTTGTAAACTGCTGGAGATTGATGGTGAGCCCCAAGATGCACATAGAACCTCTCAGCAAAGGCTGGGAAACATATTGGTTCAGGGGACTTAAGGAAATAACTGTCCAGTAACTACCTGACCACTAAGCTAAGTGGCCACACACAACAAAAAATACAGACTTTACAGAATTAGTCCAGGAAAGTCACTAAACAAACAAATAGCAAAGCAGAAAGAACAACAAAACCAAACCCTGGGGAGGTGGGAATCTGATGTCCAGAGTTGCTGATTGTATTGTTTAAAATGTCCAGCTTTCAGTAAAAAATGATGAGACATGAAAGAAACAGAAACGTATGGCCTATATATAGAGGAAAAAGCAGTAAGTAAAAACTGCCCCTTAGGGGCTGGCCCCGTGGCCGAGTGGTTAAGTTTGCGTGCTCCACTGTAGGCGGCCCAATGTTTCGTTGGTTCGAATCCTGGGCGCGGACATGGCACTGCTCGTCAAACCATGCTGAGGCAGTGTCCCACATGCCACAACTAGAAGGACCCACAACGAAGAATATACAACTATGTACTGGGCAGCTTTCGGGAGAAAAAGGAAAAAATAAAATCTTTAAAAAAAAAACTGCCCCTTAGGATGTCCAGACATTGGACTTACTAGACAAAGATTTTAAATCAGCTATTATCAATACGTTCAAAGAACTAAAGGAGGGGCCTGTCCTCGTGGCTGAGTGGTTAAGTCTGTGTGCTCCACTTCAGCTCCCTGGGGTTTGCTGATTCAGATCCTGGGTGTGGACCTACACACTGCTCATCAAGCCATGCTAGCAGCATCCCACATAGAGTAACTAGGATGACTTACAACTAGGATATACAACCATGCACTGCGGCTTTGAGAAAAAAAAAAAAATGAGGAAGATTGGCAACAGATGTTAGCTCAGGGCCAATCTTCCTCACACACACACACACAAAAGAGCTAAAGGAAACCGTGTCTAAACAACTAATAGGAAGTATGAGAACAATGTCTCACCAAATGGGCAATATCAATTTGAGATATAGAATGTACAAAAAAGAACCAAATAGAAATTCTGAAGTTGAAAGGTATAATAAGTGAAAGAGAAAATTCACTAGGGGCACAACAGCAGATGTGAGCAGGCAGAAGGATCAGCAATTTTGAAGGTTGGTGAACTGAGATAATCCAATCTGAGGAACAGAAAGGAAAAAAATGAAAATGAATGGAAACTCAGAGATCTGTGGGCCACTGTCAAGTATACCAACATACACATAATAAGAGTTCAAAAAAGAAGAAAGGGAGAAAGGGGCTTAAAGAATATTTGAAGACATAATGACCACAAATGTCCCAAATTTGATGAAAAATGTTAATCTATATATCTAAGAACCTCACAAAATTCCAAGTGGGATAAACTCAAAGAGATCAACACCTAGACACATCATAATCCAACTACTGAAAGCTAAAGCCAAAGAGAGAATCTTGAAAGTAGCAAGAGAGAAGCGGCTCGTCACAAGGAATTCTCAATAAGATTAACGGATAATTTCTCATCAGAAACTATGGAGCCCAGAGGACAGTGGAGTGATGTATTCAAAGTGCTGTCATCCAAGGAAAAAAAGACTGTCATCCAAGAATTCTATACTCAGCAAAGCCATCCTTTAAAAGTGAAGGAGAAATGAAGACATTCACAGACTTGAAAATACGTATATTAAAATAAAAGAATCCTTTGTTAGCAAACCTGGCTTACAAGAAATCCTCAAAGACGTTCTTCAAGTTGAAATGAAAGGACACTAAACAGTAACTCCAATCCACACAAAGAAATAAGAACACCAGTAAAGGTACCTATATACCTTTGTGTCCTCTGACCACAATGGAATGAAATTATAAATCAATAGCAGAAGGAAATTTGGAACATTCACAAATCCGTAAAAAAATTAACCAACACACTCCTAAATAACCAATGGATCAAAGAAGGAATCAAAAGAAAAGTAAGAAAATACTTTGAAATGAATGAAAACAAAGACACAATACACCAAAACTTATGTGATGAAGCTAAAGCAGTGTTTAGAGGGAAATATGTAGCTGTAACTGCCTATATTAAAAAAGAGAAAGATCTCTTGTCTGGTTTTGGTATTGGGGTAATGGTAGCCCCATAAAATATTTTTGAAAGAGTTTCTCCTTCTATTTTTTTGGAAGAGTTTGAGATGAATTGGTATTAATTCTTCTTTGAACGTTTGGTAGAATTCACCAGTGAGGTGATCTGATCCTGGACTTCTGTTTCCCTTACTTGAACATTTTACAGAATTACATTTTCTACTTACTATCGTGTTTTTCAGTATATCTCTTTGATTAGCTTTTTTAGTGATTGCTCTATGTATTAGAAATACATATCTGATCACAGTTTTATTATAATGGTATACATAAAAAACAGCTTCAGAAACTATTTTCAAAAACAAAAATTCTGTCTTAAAATATAATAGATATTTAGGACAAATGCAATACTGGATCACATGCTAGAAAGAAACAAGTGTTAATTAGGGCTTATTTGGACAATCTTAGTCCTTTGCCTGTTGTTTCTCTGCTCCGAATCCAGCTGTGAATGCTCTTCTCTATTATGCTGGGTCTGGGGCTCTGCGATGTACCTTTCACAATCTTCTTTGCCTGCTGGCTCTCTGCGAGGCTCTGCCAATAGTGGGCACTATAGGGAGATTGAAAGGTGGTAGGAGAGGAAAAAGAGACTGGCTTCTTTCTGATAATTTGTTGTTCACGTCTACATTGCCCCAACATCACCACTTTGCTTCAGGAACAGCAGTGAGTTACAGCTTTTATCTACTTTGGGTGCTCTTTGAGGACCAGCCTCATCAAACCCCCTCAGAAATATTAATAATATCTGAGTGATGGTTTCCCTCCATGAGCCCCTCCTCCGTTTTTCTAGGTTCTGATAATGCCTAACCCCTTTCCTTTAGATATTCTAGCACTGGAAGCGTTAGTTGCTCCCCACAGCCCTCTAGGTTACTTCTCTTTTAGCCTTCAAACACCTATAACAAATTCTCTATATTAAATCCCCACTGTTGATATACCTCCTGTGATTTCTGTTTTCCTGACTGATAATAATGATGACACGGGAAGGGGAAGGCAGAGAACTAATATACATTGAGCTGCTACTATGTTCCAAGTACATAAATAATTAATAAATATCAATCAATATTTTTATATGTCTATTAATAATAACTATCACTTATCAAAGACCTATTATATAACTTTTTGTGTGGCTACTTCCTTCTCATTTTTTAAGTTTCTGCTTGAATTTCATCTCAGAGAGGTTTTCACTGGTCACCTTATCGAAAGCAGATATTATTCCCTGTTATTCTCTGCCTCACCTCCTAAATTTTGTTCTTAATAGTACACAGAACATTGTGCAATGATTTAACTGATTTTTTTGAACTGTCTTCCCCACTAGAATGTGAGCTCCATGACAGGAAGGCCTATATTGGTCTTGTTCACCACTGTATCCTTAAAGGAAAGGATAGTCCTTGGCTCATAGTAGGCACACATATGTATTTTTAAAATATAAGTATGATATTGTATATAACAAGAAATATATATTTGGTCTTTATCCCTGGTTCCTGGCACAAGAGCTTCTAAAACCCTTGGAATTTGATACGTGTGAGAGGAGTGTCTTTTGTTGTTCATAATAAGCCCCTTTCAACCATGCCTGAGTGAATTTAATGAGGTAACTCTTGATGGGTCCCTAGGTAGCCGCAGGATAGGGGCTGACTGCTGGAGGAACCAATCATGTGATTAGGGAGTTGGGACTTTCAGTTCCAAATCCCAACCTCTGGGAAGATTGAGTTAGTCACCAGTGGCCAAGGGTTTAATCAATTGTGCCTACGTAATGGAGCCTCCATAACATCCCTAAACTACAGGGTTTGGGGAGCTTCTGGGTTGGTGAGCACATCAAGGTGCTGGGAATGTGGCATGTCCAGAGATAGCGTGGAAGCTTTGCCCCCCACCCCACAACCCCTCTGCAATACTTTGCCCTTTGCATCTCCTCTATTTGGCTATTCCTGAGTTGTATCAATAATAAACTGTAAGTCAAACATTTTTCCTGAGTTCTGTGAACAATTCTAGCAAATTATCAAGCCTGAGGAAGGGTTGTGCAACCTCCCCCTGTTACCACACAAAATTGACGTTCCCTTGCCCAATGCACACAAACAATCAATTAATTATGGCACCAGCTTTTTGGGGAGAAGTCAGCTTTATTACGGGAGATCGATCTGCAGGGAGACAAAGGGCGTGTGCCCTCAGATCTGTCTCCCTGATTCAGGATTTGGGGTGAAATTTAAGAGGTTATGAAGAACCAACTGGAACACAGAAACCCTGGTGGGACAAGTTTTGATTGGTGGGCTTCAAGCATGTATGGTAAAGTTTTCAGCATTTATGATAGGGTTCTAAACATTTATGATAAGATGGAGAAAGCATTTTAACACTGGATCTTCCTGAATAAGGGACCGCTCACTTCTCTTCTGACGAGTCCAACTCTCAGGTTCCAGCTGTGTCCCAGTCTTTTCATTCCAGGGGGAGGAGGATCTTTAGTTTCATAGTCACTTCAGGTCAAGATTTCTTCTTCTGCTCATGCTCTGGCTTTGTGACTTTGTGGATTTTCTGAAAAACAATCATTAATCACTTTGTTAATAAGAGATGGGGTCTGTTCAAACTGGCTCTAAATGGGCCTGTGGTTACACCCCTACCCCAACTTTATAGCTGGTTGGTCAGAAGTACAGGAGGCCTGGACTTGTAATTGGCCTCTGAAGTGGGAGCAGTCTTTGGGACTGAGCCCTTAGCCTGTAGGATATGTGTTAACTCCGGGCAGTTAGTGTCAGAATTGAATTAAATTGTAGGACACCCAGTTGGTGTCCAGAGTTTTGGAGAATTGGTTGGTATGAGAAAAAAACTCCCACACATTTTGTATCAGAAGTATTCTCAGTAAAAACAGAATATAGTAGTAGGAATTAATTTATCCATTATGTATTACTGCTCAACAAGCCATCCCAAAACTTAATGGCTTAAAACAAAACCAATTATTATTTCTCATGATTTTGTGGTTTGGCTGGGTGGTTCTTTTGCTGGTCTTGCCTGGGCTCACTCAAGAAGCTGCTTCAGTTGGAGAACTGGCTGGAGCTGGAAGGTCTAAGATGGCCTCACTTGGCGGGGATAGCGAGGAAACTGGAACCTCTCTTTTTACACATGGTAAACTTCTTTACACGGCATCTTGATTCCAACAGGGTAAGTCCCAAGGTGCAAATGCTTATCAAGCCTCTGCTTGTGTCACAGTTATGTCCCCTTAGCCAAGCAAATCACAAGGCCAAGCCTAGAGTCAGTATGGGAGGAGACTATCCAAGGACGTAAATACCATGAATACCAGTGGGCCTGATTCACTGGGAGCCATCAGTGTAACAGTCTGTAATTTTATATACATTATCACTAATCCTGAGAGCAGCCTGCCACATAGTTGTTATTGTCAACCCTTATTGCACATCAGGAATCTAAGGTCTAGAGGGGTCAAGTAACATAGTTTGCCCAAGGTCCACAGCAATTAAGTGATGGGAAATTCTAACTTTTGATTCCAAAGTCTGTGACCTTCCACCATATCACAGGGTCTTCCTGGGATGATGTTGGGTATGAAAAAGGATGCAACTCATGAGAGAACTCCCACCTTTATTTGTCTTCATTTTAATGGGAAGCGCGATAGGCTTTATTTTTGTTTGCGTGTAATGGAGAAAATGAATGAGTCAGAAGACATGGATGGAGGAGATTTGAGAACAGTTCAATCGATGGCCCAAGCATCCCATGCTCCCCATTTTGTTTTATTGATTTTTTTCCCCATAGTTTTAAATGAACAATCTCAAAAGTCCACAGGGAAGAGTCCTACCCCACAGCACAGCCTGCTATCTGCTTGCTTGTTCTACTCTTTTCAGCATTGCTTTCAAGAATTTAATTTTTCTGGGGCCAGCCTGGTAGTGTAGTGGTTAAGTTCGCGTGCTCCACTTCAGTGGTCTGGGGTTCACAAGTTTGGATCCCTGACACTGACCTAGTACTGCTCGTCAAGCCATGCTGTGGCTGCATCCCCCTCCCCCATAAAGTAGAGGCAGATCTTCCCAAAGCAAAAAGAGGAAGATTGGCAACAGTTGTTAGCTCAGGGAGAATCTTCCTCAGCAAAAAAAAATAATGAACTGAGGCTGGCCTGATGGCCCAGTGGTTAAGTTTGCACACTCCACTTCGGCATCCCACATATAAAGTAGAGGAAAATGGACAGAGATGTTAGCTCAGGGCCAATCTTCCTCAAAAAAAAAAAAAACCAACTTACAAAAATTAAATGTAAGTCCGCACACTCAGTGAGGCACCCCCAGCCATTTTTGAACGGTATATTTAAGCAGTGTTGATGGGCTTTTCCACAAAAACAAAAATGACTCTCCAACAGAAAGGAAGGAAGGGCAGATTTTTTATCGACTACTTCTGAAAAGAACACTAAAATTTAAAGTGTAATTTAACATCCATATGAAATATAGAGAGGTAAGAAGGGTATTTAGAACCATTTCTCATTAATTCAATGTTACAGAAATCACAGACAATAGTATAAAATTCATGCCACATGTGCTCATTTAAAAATGGGCAAAAGAGCCAAATAGCCAAAGCAATCCTGAGAAACAAGAACAAAGCTGGTGGCATCGCAATCCCTCACTTCAAAACATATTACAACAAAACAGCATATTACTGGTACAAAGCAGGCACATAGACCAATGGAACAGGATTGAAAGCCCAGAAATAAAACCGCACATATACAGACAGCTAAGCTTCGACAAAGGAGCCAAGAAAATACAACGGAGAAAGGAAATCCTCTTCAATAAATGGTGCTGGGAAAACCGGACGGCCACAAGCGAAAGAATGAAAGTAGATCATTATCTTTCTCCATACACAAAAATAGACTCAAAACGGATCAAAGACTTGAAGGTAAGACCGGCAACCATTAAACTTCTAGAAGAAAATATAGGCATTACACTCTTTGACATCAGCCTTAAAAGGATCTTTACAAACACGATGTCCACTCAGACAAGGGAAACAAAAGAAAAAATAAGCAAGTGAGTCTTCATCAGACTAAAGAGCTTCTTGAAGGCAAAGGAAGCCAAGATCAAAATGAAAAAACAATCCACTAACTGGGAGAAAATACTTGCAAATCATATATAGGATAAGAGGTTAATCTCCATAACATATAAAGAGCTCATACAACTGAACTACAAAAAAATAAACAACCCCATCAAAAAATGAGCACAGGATATGAATAGACATTTTTTCCGAAGAAGATATACAGACGGCCAACGGGCACATGAAAAGATGCTCAATATCACTAATCATCAGGGAGATGCAAATTGAGGCTACACTTAGATATCATCTTACTCTTGTTAGAATGGCTATGATCACCAAGACAAAAAATAATAAACGTTGGAGAGGTTGTGGAGAAAAGGGACCCCTCATACACTGCTGGTGGGAATGTAAACTGGTGCAGCCACTGTGGAAAACAGTATGGAGATTTCTCAAAAAACTTAAAATAGAATTACCATATGACCCAGCTATCCCACCACTGGGTATTTATCCAAAGAACTTAAAATCCACAATACAAAGAGACTTATACACCCCTATGTTCATTGCAGCATTATTCACAATAGCAAAGACGTGGAAGCAACCCAAGTGCCCAACGACTGATGAATAGATAAAGAAGATGTGGTATATCTACACAATGGAATACTACTCAGCCATAAAAAGAGACACAATCATCCCATTCACAATCACATGGATGGTCCTTGAGCGCATCATGTTAAGTGAGATAAGCCAGACAGAGAAAGACAAATACTCTATGACTCCACTCATATGTGGCATATAAACAAACTTATGGACAGAACAATTTAGTGGTTACCAGGGGGAAGCAGGGGGCGGGGGAGGTGGGCACAAGGGGTGCAGGGGCACATTTATATGGTGTTTGACAAATATTAATGTACAACCGAAATTTCACAATGTTATAAACTATTTAAACCATAATAAAAAAATTTTTTTTAAAAAGAGAAGAAAATTCATCTGGTGGTTCTTTTCCTAAAAGAATCAAAATGGTCACAGTGATGCAAACAGTCACAGGTAATTGGAGAGTGCTCTCAAAAACAAAATGGACAGTGCTTTTTCCTTAGTTTCCCCAGTCCTTCAAAGTGGAGCCAATAAGGGCTGCCCACGGCCTGCTGATCACCTGGGCAGGCTGTGGCTGGCAGGAGGCTGCCGGAGCCACACCTAGTTCCAGATTTTCCTGGCCTTCTTCTGGAAAGGTTTGCAGCTTGTGTGGATTTTGTTCCCAGAAAATGCCTGGGCAGGTAGACCAGCAAGCTGGTAAAGGCAGGGCCAAACGGTAATGAATTCTGGAGGTTGGCACAGAGCTCCAGGAAGCTGGCACCACTTTCACATTAGTTCCGGACTGTTTCTTAACCAAAAGGAATGTGTCTATGGCACGATTTATGTCAACAATCAGGAAACTGTGGGACAAGGGCAGATCCTTTTCTTACTGAGACCTGACATACAACGCATTTATTTTATTTTTTTTTATTTTTCCTTCTTCTCCCCAAATCCCCCCAGTACTCAGTTGTATGTTTTAGTTGTGGGTCCTTCTAGTTGTGGCACGTGAGATGCCGCCTCAGTATGGCTTGACAAGTGGTGCTAGGTCCGTGCCCAGGATCCAACCTGGTGAAACCCTGGGCCACTGAAGCGGAGTGTGCAAACCCAACCACTCGGCCACAGGACCAGCCCCCCACATTTAGCTTAAAAGACCCTCTACATGCTTCATATCTACTGAGCAAATGGACAGGTATAATTGACCCTAAGTTACAGAGAGGCAAACCAGGACTTTATGAAGGCAGATGGCAAGACCGGAACTGGAAGTCAGGTCTTCAAATTAACTATCCAGAGAGGCACACAGGGCTCACTGGGGCCCATTACCAGCCTCAGAGGCCAGGTGGGCCTGGAACCACAAGACTGACCAGGGCTTCAGCCCATCACTGGCTCTGTGAACTCCAAGCCTGGGTCCATCCCTCACCTCCCTCCCAGCTGCAGTGAGAGGCTCATCACTGTGTGTTGGCAGTGCCCTTGATACAGGGGTCTGTGGCAGACACGGTATAAATATTTATAATGCCTCATGTTAATAAGACATACACTGAGCATAAGGTGTGGATTTCTGCTCTGAAGATCAAGGAGGCCTTTGATGGGCTGCAGGGCCGCAAGGATCTAGGGGTCCATCTCTACGTGCGGCCACGTCCCTGGGGATGTGCTTCCATGACTCCTGGCTCTTCCTGGCTGCCTCTAAGGTGATTCCCAACCAGGGGTGATTTTATCTCCAGGGCATAGTTGGCAATACCTGGAGATATTTTATTACAGTCACAACTGAGGGGAGGAGGGTGCTCTTGGCATCTAGTGGGTGGAGACTAGGGACGCTGCCACACATCCTACAGCACACAGGACAGCCCCCACAAGTGTCGGTAGTGCTGAGGCTGAGGAGTCGTGCTGTGTGATATCAAGTCTGGGCTTAGGAAGCACTCCCCTGACAGAGCAATTTGCTCAAGACTTCACAGCTGGTAAAATCGAAGCCTGAGATCAGGGATCCAAGGAGGCCAACCGCAGGCCTCACTCATTCTAAGAAAAACCATTGCCTGCTGGCATTGGTATCCTCTCTTTCTTACTCTCAATTTCTTCTCACATAAAATGGGGTCACATGACCCACCAACTAGTATTCTTATAAAGATTAAGTGAACTAAGGCATGTGAAAAAGAAAGATGTGGTCTTCATCTGTAAGGTGAAGGGGATGGAGCGGTTCTCGGACCTTCCAGAGCACAATGGTTAAGAGCATGGCTCCAGGAGCAGACTGACTGCCTGGGTTTGAATCCTATCTCTGCCATGTACCAGTTGTGTGAACTTGGAAAGGTGTTTACAGTAGTTCCCCCGGATCCAAGGTTTTGCTTTCTGTGGTTTCAGTTACCATGGCCCAAAAATATTAAATGGAAAATTCCAGAAATAAGCTATTCATAAGTTTTAAATTTCATGCTGTTCTGAGTAGTGTGATGAAATCTCGGGCTGTCTTGCTCCATCCCACCCGGGACATGAATCATCCCTTTGTCCAGCATATCCACACTGTATACCTACCCGCCTGTTAGTCACTTAGTGGCCATCTCGGTTATCAGATCAACTGTCATGGTGTTGCAGTGCTTGTGTTCAAATAAACCTTATTTTACTCAGTAGAAGCTGTAAAGCACATCCTTTAAGTGAAAATATGAAAGTTCTTGACTTGAAAGAAAAAAATCGTATGCTGACGTTGCTAAGATCTACAGTGAAAACAAATTTACTATCTGTGAAATTGTGAAGAAGGAAAAAGAAATTTGTGCTAGTTTTGCTGTCACCCCTCAAATATGTATGGATAGGAAAAAACACAGTATACACAGAGTTCAGTACTACCCGCGGTTTTAGGCATCCACTGCGTCTTGGAACATATTCCCCGCGGATAAGGGGGGAAGAGCTCTGTCGTCTCTGCCTCAGCTGTAGAGTGAGAATAATAGCTTCTACCTCACACTGTTGTTTAGAACGGTGCTTGGCCCATACGAAGTGCAAAATAAATGTTAGCTACTATCATTGTCGCTGTTGATGCTATCTCTTGCTTCCTACAGTGCTTTCTGACTCTATCTTCAGCAACCCCACCTACGAAGATTTTTGTCAAATTTTACTGTTTGTAATATATGCCGCAGATTCCCTGTGGGTGGGGGTCAGGACTGTTTTGGTCGTCATTGCACATCCACTGCCTAACATGGTGTGATGGACGGAATTGTCCCCCTAAAATTTGTATGTGAAAGCCCTAACCCCGATGTTACTGTGTTTGGACATAGGGCCTTTAGGGAGGTGATTAAGGTTGAAGTCATAAATGAAATCATAAGGGTGGGACCCTGCTCCAATGGGATTGGTACCCTTCTAAGAAGAGGAAGAGACAGTGGGAGACAGAGACAGAGGAAAGGCCACGTGAGGACACAGTGAGAAAGCCAGAAAGAGAGCTCTCACCAGAAACTGACCCTGACGGCTGCTTGATCTTGGACTTCTAGCGTCTGGAACTGTGAGAAAATAAATTTCTGTCATTTGAGCCACCTAGTCTGTGGTGTTTTGTTATAGCAGCCCGAGCAGACTGAGATACATGGAATGCTCAGAAACTTTTGTTGAATAAACCAATGGAAGGATGAATAGCCCCCTGCTCTCGAGAACCATACCACCTAGTAGAGACCTGTCAATGAATACTGGCAACACAGGACTTGTAATTGTGAAAATATTTACTGCTTCATTGAGTATTTACTGATCATTTACTGTGTGCCAGGCACTGTGATGGGGACCGTGGATGAAGCAGTGAACTAAACAGAGTCTCTGCTCTCACATTCTAGAGGGGATCCAGCCAGCAAACAAGCAGATATCGTATCCGATGCTGATACGTGCTAGGGAAAGGAATCAAGCAAAGCAAGAGGGATGGAAAATGGCGGAGGTTATTTTTCATAAAGAATGTCTGCAAAGGACTCCCTGACACAGTGACATGTAAGCAGAGATGTGAAGGAAACCATTCTGATATCTGAGGGAAGAAAATTCCAGGCTCAGGGAACGGCAAAGGCAAAGCCTTGAGAAGGAAACCGACTTGATGTCTTCATACAAAGGAGGCCAATATGGCTAGAGTGGAGATAAGGGGCCTGGGCAGAGGTGGGCTCACCATGAAGCTTCAGGGCCCCTCACTTGCACAGGGCCCCTCCCAGCCCTGAGAGAAGCCTAGCAGTGTACTGACATGGTTGTGTAAAATTTACCCAAATAAGGTATTTCAACTGAAATTGATAAGGACTGCTGTCTCCTTCCACCTCACCATCCCCTCCATGATGCTTCCTCCCGAGTTGGATGATGTTGGACATTTGACATTTGGCATTTTCGGGATCCAGCGAAGGGGAATTGAGTTGAGAGATTTTTAATCTGTTATGATCTGTTTTCTCATTGTAAATAAATATTCATGTTCATACACAATTTTTTGTGCTATTTCTTTAAAAGCCTTCCAAATTATATAAGTTTCAGGCCCCACAAAGCCTGGATCCCCTCCTGGAGGTAAGAGAAGAACGAGGTGAGGACAGGAAGCTAGCCGGCACTCTCCTCTGAGTGAGTTGGAAGCCATTAGAGTGTTTTGAGCAGAGAAGTGACATGACTTATGCATTAAAGGATGGCTCTATCTGCCCTTAAGACTACATCACAGTTGTGAGGGTGTCATGGGACCCCAGGATGCTGTGGCACAGTGAATGCAAACTCTGCATTTGAGTTGAGTCACATGGGGTTTTTTAGAGGATACAAGCAGCCTCACCATTGGATGGGGAGGAAGTTGCCATGGGCACAGGCCAGATAAACAGAGCGAGGAGAAATGAGGGGGGAAGTGAGTTGGGGACAGATCACAACGGGCAGGTGCTGCCCGTGATCCTTTTTGTCATTGACCTTATTGGCTTTTAATAATCAGGCACCATACTGAAGTGGGGAGGAAATGATTTCCACCAGTATTTTCTTACACCCTTCCTTGGCCCACATAGTCTTTAGGAATATAACCATCTTTTTAGTTCTTAGTCACGAGAGAGGAATACTGACGACATCTGGGGGACACCAAGGCAGCACGTTGGCGCTGTAGGGCATTAGCGCTCCCTTGTACTCTAAACTACAATTCCAGTTCCAATGGGCTTGTATGTATAGCCCCTTCTCCCTCGCAGGCGCACTTGTGTGGGGCAAGGAGGGCTTAAGAGATCTCTGTTTCCCCAAAGGCAGGTGAGCTTATTCGGGTGGTGGGGGGGGGGGGGTGTCGGCTCTCTTTCCCAGCATATCCTATCATTGTCCCTTGAATACAGCATCTCAGGCTCTCATGTAAATAGATCCTGGGTGGTCTCACATCCTGGCCCTTCAGACATGCCTGAACATGTCTGCATTCCCAGTGGATACCTCAGTCCGGCTCTCACTCTGGAATCCTCACTATCTGTGTAAATACGTGTACATCATATATAGGGTGTTATGTCCATCCATACAAGTGTTTGTATATATAGATGACGTGCCACAACTCATTAAGCTAAATCTATGGGAACGTGTTTTTGAGTCTATATGCTGGAATTTCTGTCCAAGCCCATGTTCACATGATTGTACTGTGAAAAAGAACGTTACTTCTCTACCTTAGTGTAAACATGAAGAAGGAGCTCATTTCTATGTGATTATAGTCACTCTCATTTTAGATTAATTGGGGAGAAAGGGAATTTCCATTGAGGTTTTGGCCCTCTACTTGAAAACCCATTGTCTGACAGTATTTCCTTTTTTTCCATTGTCTACTTGTGCTTTCTGTTATATTTCAACACAGACATTCAAATATTCATTATTTGGGATTCACATTTGTGAAGAGCTTGATGGTTTATAAAGTGCTTTGGCATATAGCAGTTCACGTAAACATCGCAACAACTTTGGTAAAAGGAATTGTTTCTGTTTAATAGATGGAGTATTTGAAGGTCAGAGCGTTCACACTCTTACCCAAGGGCACACAAACAGTAAACGGCGGCACTGGGACTTGAACCCCACCTTTATGTGCCAAGCCCAACACTCCAGCATGAGACTATTGGTGACTCACTGGGTTTTTGTATGAGAATGTCCACCTCGAGGGTTAATGCTTGTTAACATTAAAAAGTATCTCTCTCATAGAAAGACAGACTGATGTTGTCAGTTGTTTTCACTCTTGCCATCAGACAAATATAATATTATTAGCAGTTCAAGATGTCCATTTTCTAACAGGGCTAGGCAATTTTTCAAAACTGAAATTCCTGTTTTGGATGAGGAAGCATAATAATAAGGAATCAATAAGCAATCAGTTTTTAACCAGTTTTTATCAAGAAAAATAAATCTTCCTATTGGCTTGAGTTAGAGTTCTTTGGGGACAGGTAATAAAGATGAGCCTGGGCCAGCATAAACAGAGTGGAAAACTAAATAGAAACATAGGCTGTCTCAAGGAAGCAAGGGGCAGGAATGCAGCCAGGCTAGCACTAGAAACCAACAGGACTTTTTCCTCTAGCTCTCGTCTTTGCCGCTTTGTGAGCATGTGCTTCATTCTTCTCTTTCTTTCTCAATTCAGGCACGTTTTTCCTGCCTCATGTGACCCTCACAGAGGAATATGGGAATATGGACATCCCAGTGTTTCTAGAGGTTGAGGCACCAGCAGAGGCTGACAAGCAGTTTCCTGGTCCCAGTTCTCAATTTCTAGAAGAGAGAATCTTGGGTCCTCCTTGGGCCAGGTATCTGGTCTAATTAGCAATAGCCAAGGAGAGAGGGTGGTCATATAATATTAACATGGCGCACCTGGGGCAGTTCCCAAAGAATCAGGAATTGTGGGTTTTGCATGTGCCCCCAAAAGTGTTTACCATCACTGAGTAGCAAGAGAATTGTTATAAAGTTCAGACACTCTTAAAAATAAACTTTAATATCATGTGTTTGCTTGTATGTTTAAACTTGGAAACATCTTTAGAGATCACCTAAACCAAACTCCCTTTATTTAAGCCAATGATGGAACTGAGATTTGGAGGGTTAATTGACATAACCAAAGTCACACAGCAAGTTGGTTGAAAAGATGAAATTGGAACACATCACAGATAAGTGTTCCAATTTCCATGGTCTTTGTACTGTACCAAGTTACTCCATGCAATCTAGAAGTATCGTGACTGACTTGGGGTCAAACCAGGTGTCAGGCAATGCTAACTGGAGAAGCAGAACCACAAGGAATGATACAGAATAAGGGATTTACTGTAGAGATTTAACTCAACTGAGAGAGCTGGTAGAATGGTCTCAGTCCAGCTGTTCCTCCTGTGTCTGGTACCTGAAGTCACAGGACTGGTGATACGGAAGGTGAGATGAACCCAAAATGGGAGAGAGGGGGCCAGCTGGACCTGTGTCTGCCTCACACTGGAATCCACATCAGCCCCCTCCCATGTCCAAGTCTCTGACTCTGTCGCCGTGGATGACCTGCTGGAGAAGCTGCTGCTCTGGCTACAGAGCCACACTCGCCCCTGGCCTAGGATTCAGAAGAGCTGAAGAAGAGATCCCACGGGAGCTGGGGCTTTAGCAAGTTTGCTTCCCCACCAATAATGGAGCCATTGGATGCACAAAAACCAATGTGAGCTGGGACAGGGCCTGACCTACTTGGACCTTCCGAGAGTAGAGATGGCTACTGTTCCATTTCCGTATTCCAAATCTTTTGCAAATTCTTCTTGTGGCCAACCCTAACCAGAAACATATAAGAAAGGGAGTGTGGGAAACCTAGTTCACCTCAGGCAAGTTGACATTGCAAAGCTGCCACACCACAATACCGACATCTCTGTGGATGGCTGTGGTGCTCTCTTCCCAGCGTGGGATTGCAGCTACTCCCCCTTCCCTGAGTCCAGCCATCTCTTTCCAACTCACTTATCCCTGCTCATACCAGCACAGTTGCGGCCAGTAGGTTGGCTGTCTAAGCCGATGTCCAACAGGGAAATGAGACGCCCAAAGGAGGGCATCTCACAGGTACGTTCATTGCCTGTGAGTAATGCTGTTGGAGGTAGCCTCTCTTCAGTTGGGTTAACAGAACAGGAGCACCTCCTTCCTTTGGAGGATGGGGAGAGAATCACCACTCGTTATGAACCCTGAACCCCTCCCCAGTCTGCTCTGATAGAATCCATGTTGGGACGGTGATGGAAGCAGAGCCAGTTTTACTACTTCTTGGTACATTCTAGGAGAACGTGTCTGGTTCCAGTTATTGGCAAATTATCTCAGTATTAGCTCATCTTTCCTCAGCTTTTAGCCTTAGCCACAGTTCCAGTCTGGCTGAGAAAGTCCTGCTTAACATCCCATTTCATATTTCTCCCTTGGAGCTTCCCAGACCCCAGAACTCTTACTGTTGGGAACACAAATTATAGATCTTCTGGAGATACATGCTTTTAAGCTGGGAAGGAGATACACAGGAAAATAGATGAGTTCACTGCCCAGAAATGCCCCCGTCTTCTGTCATCACAAAAGCAGTGGACAAACAAGAAGAAATGGGTGTCCAAGGCAGGTACGTGTAAAGAGAAGTAAAGACAGCAATGGAGCAGTTTGAGGCTTTAACTGAAATAACTAGAACCATTTGGTCATCCTGGCTGGTAGAAGCAGAAACAGGACCATAAACAGGCAAAAGGAACAACCATCATTGAGCCCCTACTGTGGGCCATTCATTATCTGCCTTGATCCTCACAGCTACCCCATGATGGAGAAAGTCTTAGTCCCAGTTAAAGGTGAAGAACCTGAAACTCAGAAAGTTTAAGTAGTGTGATGGTTAATTTTGTGTGTCAAGCTCACTGGCGGGTAAAACCGTCTTTCTGGGTGTGTCTGTCAGGGTGTTTTCCCATTAGCCGATAGGGATGAAAGGAATCAGGCTGAGGATGGGCTAAGTACAAAGAAAGGCGCCAGCAGAGCATCTTACAAGGGAAACTTGTGCTATATGCAGAGAAATCAGTCCAGTAAGAAGCCAATGAGTCCTCTATATGTGTTTGGAGCGGGGTGGAATGAACTGAATTAAAAACATCTGCTCCTTTCTTCTGACGAGATTATGGAGGAAGAAAATAGAAAACTTTCTAATTAGATGTTTATAGGAACAACTCATGATTACTCATGGCAGGGGAATGGCTAGCCAAGTGTTATGGAGATATTATGCCTACAGTGGGGATGTCCATGCTCTATTGGACTGGAATCCCAAGTAGGAGAGCAAGTTAGTTTGACACCTCAACCTATTGCAAATCAAAACCAAATGCCCAAAACCAAGAAAATTCTGGAAAAGAAAACATGGCCTAGAGACACCATGAAGGAAATTACTTATACTTTTTAGCAAGACAAAACCTGATTATAATTTTGAATTATAAAAATTAAATCATTGCAGAATGTTTGTAAAATAGAGAAGAAAAAAAATACCTACCATCTTAACACTACCGTATCATTATTTTTGAGCATTATTTTCCCAAGATTTAGTTTTAACCCTACTTTGATCTGGTCGTTACTCTGATTAGAAGTCTTAAGTGGCTTCCTCTTGCCTATAAAGTTCAAATTCCTTAGCCTGGCATTAAAACTCCTTCAAAATCTGATGCCAACATAACCTGTCAATCATACCTTGCACAATTTCCCTAATGAACGCTATGGTCAAGCCATTTTCTTCACTGTCTCTGAAATCCACTTTGATCTGTTCTATATTTGCCTACACCTTCTTGGAACATTCTCCTTCCTAAATTACAACAGTCTTGTAAGGTCCAGTTGGAATCTTGCTTCCTCTGGTCTTTTCCTGGCCAGCCCAGCTCACAATAGTCCATCCTTTTTTGAAAAGCCTTTAGTAAGTATTGTCCTTATAACTGACTGAACAGTAAACCATTGACTACTTTACATCTTTTATTATTGTCCTCAACACTTAGGTAAATCTCTATGGATACAATTTTTTGTGTTTATGTATTGTCTCAATTAGATTACAAGCTCTTCAAAAGGAAGAACTAGATATTACAGCTTAAAAATTGCAACACTCAATAAAGAATTACATGAAGGTAAAACTTGGTAACCCCATCATAAATAAGAATAAAATATTTATGCCATCACAACAGTCAAACAAGTAGCAAACCCCTGCCAGTTTACTGCTAAGTGTGAGATTCTAGACTAGGTGTTGCCTTCCAGAAGGAAACTCCCCCAAACTCGTATTTCTGCCTCTCTAGGATTCTTCCCCACCTCTGCTTTACACACCAGGAGGGGAAATTTCTGATTCATTATGAAACATCGTAGAAGTTGTCATCTCCTCCTTAAAGATCAGCAGCTTCATGGCGCTCCCATTCATCGTTTCTGCTCCCCTGTGGTGAGCACCCCCTGCAGGGGCTTCAGCCTCTAGGCAGCTTCATGCCCTTTCTGCCTTCTGCATCCTGAGATAATAAGCAGAAAGGGTCAAGGTCGCTGGGCACCCAGGCCTGGCCAGGTCTCTCTGTTCTACTATAGGATGGGCCATAAGCTTAAGGCTGTCTGCAGGCAACCTTCTCTGATTCAAGACAGCAGAGTCCCACTGTGTATTCCTGGCCTAAGCCACATTCTCCAATCCATTTCCGTGACGGTGACCCACATTTTGGTGTATGGAGGTCTTGGCCAACCCTGAGTAAGTGATGCTTTGCTTCCCATTGGGCCATTCTTCCCTGCATATAAGGCCCATGGAGGTGGGGGCCACCAGATGGAGGTAGTCCTATGCCATGGCCATAATACAATTAAACTCTGGCAAAATCTCACTTCTAACTCCGAATACTGCCTTTGCTTAACTAATATAGAGTCTTTATAAAGTCTTTGAATAACTTTAATCTTAAATTTATTTATGAGTGAAATAACCTCTGAGTTGTTAAACAGTAATTTAAAATTTTTAGGAAAAATAGCATGGAATTGAATAGAAAACATCTTAGAATATCCTTATTTCATATTTGTGATTCTTCCCTACCCCCAACCCCCATAGGAAAAAAAGGTAAACTGGGTCAATGTTGGTCTAGTGCACAATACAACTTTAGAGACACTGAAAATTTTGCATTATGTTTGGGGACACAAGGCTTTCTGGGCTTGGACAACTTCTTATAAGCAAGAGCACACGGCAGGAGATGGCTCCCCTGGGCCTTTTGCTTTCAGTCTCATGCTGTTTTTGTTATTGTGAGATTCTTGCCCTATGCCTATGGGATTTCTGTATTATTATTGACAAGGCTTAATTCCAATTTTGAAAAATCATCTACAGTTTTCTAAGGCACCCTAAACTTTGCTTAAGTGCAAGCAGACACAGCTTTATGGCCATCGGAACCGAGGAAGTCACCAACAACAGGAGGCTCACAGACAGCTTGAGCTGCTGATGCTGCTGATGAACTTGCCAAGTCCTGCAGCAACGAACAGAATCCTACAGGGGAGAGGTCGCAGAACAGACTGAGGCTGAAGGGGCCGAGGGCCAGGGAAAAGCAGAAGGACGAGCGAAGCCACCAAGCTCGGTCTTCAAAGAGCTGGCAGTCGTATGCTGTGAGCATGAGCTGCCAATGGCAGAGTTTGAGGAAAGAGACCTCAAGCCCTCAAAACTCTTGGAGGTGAACAGAGGGACTGTGAAATTGAGAAGGTGCCAGAAGAAGGAAGGGGGAAGTCACTCCTTTCAGACGCTCTGTCTTGCAAGCAAACACATTCTGGATGCTGTTCACTGGATGATGTAATGATTGTTGTACTTTTTGACTTAAACACATTTTGAGTTATAAACTCCCAGATAGAATGTTTGCTTCACTTAGGAAGAATAACCATTGGCAGAGGCAATCTCTGAGTGGTGGGTTATGGATGTTGTCTTACTTTACCATATTGACCAAACTCTCTACAATGAACTCATGCTACTTTATCATTCTAAAAACTACTAGTTTTTTTAAAAAAAAAGGCTTGTAATTGCTCAAAGGTTTATTTCGACATTATATTTGAGACTAAGTGGAGGGGATGCACAGCCTGGCGAAATGTTGACTTGTAGGACCGAAGAGGAGGAGATACAAAGTCTGTGAAGATGTTAGACTAGAAAGATTATGGTTGGTTGAACCATTGGCCTAATGATGTCATCAAGGAGCCAATTTCTTTCCCTCTCTGTTTTGCCTTCTTCACCTTCAGCTTTATCCAAAGCTGACGTCCCACATTCTGGCAAAAATTGCTGGATTAGTTCCAGGCTTCGTGTCTATTCACTACACCACCTAGAACAGCACTGTCCAGTAGAAATATAATGCAAACCCTATGTGAGGTTTAACATTTTCTTCTAGTCATATTTTTTTTTTTTTTTTTTTTTTTTTTTTTAAAGATTTTATTTTTTCCTTTTTCTCCCCAAAGCCCCCCAGTACATAGTTGTGTATTCTTCATTGTGGGTTCCTCTAGTTGTGGCATGTGGGACGCTGCCTCAGCGTGGTCTGACGAGCAGTGCCATGTCCGCGCCCAGGATTCGAACCAACGAAACACTGGGCCGCCTGCAGCGGAGCGCGCGAACTTAACCACTCGGCCACGGGGCCAGCCCCTCTAGTCATATTTTTAAAAAACAAGAAGAAAAGGGTGAAATTAATTCTAATGATATATTCTATCTAGCCCAATATATGCAAAATATTATCTCAACGTGTAATCATTTAAAAATTAACATATTTTGCATTAATTTTATTTTATGTGGTCTTCAAAATTCAGTGTGTATTTTATACTTACAGAACATCTCAAGCCACAGTACCCACATTGCAAGTGCTCAATAGCCTAATGTGGCTAGTGGCTACTGTATGGGACAGGACACGCCTATAAAAAGAGGGAGAGTCCTATTCTAGCGTTAGCTAGAGTTGATATTCACTCTGATTGGACTGGATTAGGTTATATGCCTATCACTATATCAGTGCTGTATGCCAGGATTAGACTATATGCCTATAACCATATCCCAATGACTATAGCCAGGAGAATGGATTGTGCTAATTGGTTAAAGTTAGGCATGACTGTGGTAGGCAGAATAATGCCCCCCCAAAGATGCCCAGGTCTTAATTCCTGGAATCCATGAACATGTAAGATTACATGGCAAGTGTAAGTAACACGGAATTTTACGTGGAAGTAAAATTACAGATGGAGTTAAGCTTGCTAATGAGTTGATCTTGACATGAGGAGACTATCCTGGTGGGCCCAGTGTAATCACAAGGATCCTTATAAGTGGAAGAGGGAGGCAGAAGGGAGAACCTGAGAGATGGCAGCATGAGCAGATCTCGGCTCTATGCTGCTGGCTTCAGAGATGGAGGAAGAGGGCCGCAGGCCAATGAATGTGGCCTGCCTCCAAAAGCTGCAAAAGGCAAGAAATGGACGCTCCCTTAGAGGCTCGAGAAGAAACACAGCCCTGCCAACACCTTGACTTTAGCCCAGCGAGACCTGTGTTGGACTTCTGATCTCCAGAAACATAAGACAATAACTGTGTATTGTTTTAAGCCACTAAGTTTGTGATAATTTGTTACAGTAGCCATAGGAAACTAAATCAATGACCCACTCCTGAAACGCACGGGCTCCAGGAATAAAGAATGAAAATCCAAATTTTAAGTGACAGATATTTTGAGAGACAGAGTTTTTAGTCCCAAAAGTTTAATTCATAAAATTTGTGTCATAAACAATAGACTGAAAAGAGAATAGATGAAGAATTGGAGCACCTTGCCCCCTTGGAGGCCAGATAAGGATTTCTCAGGCTAGGGAGAGAGAGTTAGAAAGGCAACAAGAGAGTAAGACACCGCTTGTCTCTTAAGGGATCCTTGCATTCGGTTGCCTCTTTCATGCTCAAGCAACAATAGAATTCTATGTATATTTAGGGGAATCTAAGAGTAGATGAGTCTTTTGCTCCACTTTTTACTGGAACCCTGGGAGCCACTGGGGTAGGCTTAGGCAGAGACAGCCTGAGGTAACCCTTCAATTTTTCTCCAGCACCGATGGCCTATGGTCGTGATGATGAGGATGGCGAGTGTGTGGACCAGCACCAGAGACCACAGATATGGACATCTTAGTCCATGCTAGGAAGATAAATGCTGATAAACAAAACCAGAAGGGAAATAGTACTCCTCAGCCGTGACCTGGGTGGACCCATAATGAAGGACTAGATGCCACTACCACATCAACCTTATGGCAATATCATAAGCCCCCCAGAACTTAGAATCATCTCTGTAGAAGTGGAGAGTGAAGAAAAATTGTAAAATGGCTGAGTTGAAACCTGAAATGACTGAAAACATCTAGACTTGAGTACACTGTCTCTTGACATCAGGGAGAACGGGGACTCAAGAGACACAAAATTCACTTATAGAATAATAAAGTTGCCTTTTATTACACATGTGAATTTTGTCATCTACAAAATTCTGTACCCTACATATTCATAATATGAGAATATGGGAACAACTGAAATATCCATAGTTGCATAGATGATTAGCATTGTTATGTGCTCTTGTTGAATAGACTCCTTTATCATTATAAAAAGATACTCTATTTCTGGTAATATTCTTTGCTCTGAAATCTACTTTGTAGGATATTAATGTAGACACTCCAGCTTTCTTTTGATGAATGTTAGCATGATATACCATTCAACATTCCTTTACTTAATAAAATACTATCTAGGGGGCCGGCCCCGTGGCCGAGTGGTTAAGTTTGCACACTCCACTTTGGCAGCCCAGGGTTTCTCCGGTTCGGATCCTGGGCACGGACATGGCACTTCTCACCAAGCCATGCTGAGGCGGCATCCCACATGCCACAACTAGAAGGACCCACAACTAAAAGAAATATGCAACTATGTACCAGGGGACTTTGGGAAGAAAAAGGAAAAAGAAAATCTTTAAAAAAAAAACTATCTAGAGGCCAGCCTGGTGGCACAGTGGTTAAGTTCACACGTTCTGCTTCAGTGGCCTGGGGTTCACCGGCTCAGATCCTGGGTGTGGACCTACACACCACTTGTCAAGCCAAGCTGTGGCAGGCATCCCACATGTCAAGTAGAGTAAGATGGGCATGGATGTCAGTTCTGGGCCAGTCTTCCTCAGGAAAAAAAAAAAAAGAGAGAGGAGGATTAGCAGCAGATGTTAGCTCAGGGCTAGTCTTCCTAAAACAAACCAAAAAAAAAACTATTTTAAAATAATTTAAAATTTGTGGAGGAGTTGCAAGAATAATAAAAAGAACTCGCCCATATCCTGCCCCCAGCCTCAGGTGGCGTCCTCCCATGACTAGCATGCAGCAGAACTCTCAAGGGCCCTCCAAATCTCTAGAGCCCTCTCACTAGGCAGCTCTATCTTCTACGCTACTCTACCCTGCACATCCTTGCTACCTGGGCCTCCCCAAAGGCTTGATTCTGTCTCCTCAACTCAGGCTGTGTCCAACTCTATGCTATGGCCTGGAAATTCTCTCCAGGTACTAAGGTGGGCAATTTCAGGGCTCATCATTTTCATTTGCTTTCTCCCAGAGATCACTGCCATGCGCTGGCACTTGTCCAATGTCTGAAAACTCGTGTGTTTGGTTTTTTCCATATATTTTCTCCCTACGTTTTTAATTGTTTAAGGTAGAATGTTAGCTCTGAACTCTGGTTCCTGTTCCTCCATCACAGCCATAAGCAAAAGTCTGGTGATGTTTTTGAGTTAATCGTTACATCTCACATGTATATAATGTATTCTTTTCTATAAATGAACTATTTCATAATATGAAAAGCTGTGGCCACCAATCCATAAGGGTTCATTGAAGTCAAGTAGGAAAATAACGAAAAGGACAAAATGAAAATCAGTCTGGTCTACCTTCAGAGAAAATTATTATTAATATTTTGATGCACCAAATTGTTCCAATCTTTTCTCCAAGCTTATTTATTTTTTTAACTTAGAATTATTTTGCACAATGCTGTTTTATAACCATTTTTCATTGTGGTAAAATATACGTAACATAAAATGTACTATTTTAATAATTTTTAAGTATAAAATTAAGCAGCATTAGTTCCATTCACAATGTTGCGCAACTATCGCTATTTCCAGAACTTTTTCATCGTCTCAAACAGAAAATGTGTAACCACAAAACACTATCTCCCCATCACCCCATTACCCCAGACCCGGTTAACATCTGGTCCACTTTCTGTCTCTGTGAATTTGCCATTTTAGTTACCTCATATAAGTGGAATATTACAATATTTGTCTTCTGTATGACTTTTCACTAAGCATAATGTTTTGAAGTTTAATCGTGTTGCAGCATGTGTCAGAATTCAGTTCCTCTTTAAGGAGGAAAACTACTCTCCGTTGTACGGATATACCCAATTTTGTTTCTGTATTCATCAGTTCACGGACACTTGGGTTGCTTCCACCTTTTGGCTATTGTGAATAATGCTGGTTTACAGCTATCTGTTTGAGTACCTGCTTTCAATTATTTTGGGTATATACTTAGGAATAGATTTGATGGATCAAATGGTAATTCTATGTTTAACTTTTTTTTTTTAAAGATTTTATTTTTTCCTTTTTCTCCCCAAAGCCCTCCCTGGTACATAGTTGTATATTCTTTGTTGTGGGTCCTTCTAGTTGTGGTATGTGGGACGCTGCCTCAGCGTGGTTTGATGAGCAGTGCCATGTCCGCGCCCAGGATTCGAACCAACGAAACACTGGGCCGCCTGCTGCGGAGCGCGTGAACTTAACCACTCAGCCACGGGGCCAGCCCCTCTATGTTTAACTTTTTGAGGAAACTATTTTCCACAGTGGCTGCACCATTTTACATTCCCACCAGCAATGTATAAGAGTTCCAATTTCTCCACATCCTCACTTATTTTCCATATTTTGGATAATAGCCATCCTAATGGTTATGAAGTGGTATCTCATTGTGGTTTTGATAGGCATTTCCCTAATGGCTAACAATGTTTAGCATCTTTTTATGTACTAATTGACCATTTGTATATTTCTTCAGAGAAATATCTATTCAAGACTTTTGCCCATTTTTGAGCTATTTGTTTATTTGCTTGTTGTTGAGTTGTAGGAGTTCTTTATATAGTCTGGATATTAATCCCTTATCAGGTATATGATTTGCAAGTATTTTCTCCCATTCTTTTGATTGTCTTTTCACTCTCTTGATACCGTCCCTTAATGCACAAAAGTTTTTAATTTTGATGAACTCCAATTTATCTATTTTGTTATTGTTGTTGCCTGTGCCTTTGGTGTAGTATCCAAGAAATCATTGCCAAATCCAATGTCATGAAGATTTTCCCCTACGTTTTCTTCTTAGTTTATAGTTTTAGCTCTTACACTTCAGTCTTTGATTCATTTTGAGTTAATTTTTACATATGGTATAAGGTAGAGTACAACTTCATTATTTTGTATGTGGATAGCCAGCTTCCCAGCACTATTTATTGAAAAGACTCTCCTTTCCCCATTTAATGGTCTTGGTACTTCTGTTGAAAATCAATTAACCAAAGATGTGAGAGCTTATTTCTGGACTCTCTATTCCACTTATCTATATATCTGTCTTATGCCAGTACCACATTGTTTTGATTACTGTAGCTTTGGAGTAAGTTTTGAAATCAGGAAGTGCAAGTCCTCCAACTTTGTTCTTCTTTTTCAAGATTGTTTTGGCTACTTGGAGTCCTCTGAGATTTCAAATGAATATTAAGATGGACTTTTCTATTTCTGCAAAAAACATCATTGTTTGATAGGGATTGTACTGAATGCGTAGATTGCTTTGGGTGGTATCATCACCTTAACAATATTGTCTTCCAATCCATGAAAGCTGGATGTCTTTCTATTTATTTGTGTCTATTAAATTTCTTTCAGCAATGTTTTGTAGTTTTCAGTGTACAAATCTTTCATTGCCTTGGTTAAATTTATTCCTAAGTATTTTATTCTTTTTGATACTATTGTAAATGGAATTGTTTCCTTAACTTCCTTTTCAGATTGTTCATTGCTAGTATATAGAAATGCAACTGCTTTTATGTTGAATTAGTATCTTGCAACTTTGCTGAATTTGTTATCAGCTCTAATAGAGGTTTTTGGGTGGAATCTTTAGGGCTTCCTACACATAAGATCATGTCATCTGCAATCAAAAATAATTTTACTTATTGCTTTCCAATTTGAATACTTTTTTCTTTTTTTTTTTTGCCTAATTGCTCTGGCTGTAACTTCCAGTACCACGTTAAATAAAAGCGGTGAAAGCGGGCACCCTTGTCTTGTTCCCTATGTTAAGGGAAAAGCTTTCAGTCTTTCACCATTAAGTATGATGTTAACTTTGGATTTTTCATATATAGCCTTTATTAGGTTGAGGAAATTCCCCTTTATTCCTAGTTGACTGAGTGTTTTTATCATGAAAAGGTGTTGAATTTTGTCAAATACTGTTTATCCATCAATAGAGATGATTGTGTGGGCATTTTCCCTTCATTCTGTTACGTGTTGTATAACATTGACTTTCATATGTTGAACCATCCTTGAATTCTAGGGCTAAATTGCATTTGGTCATGGTGTATAATTCTTTAAATATGCTGCTGAATTCAGTTTGCTAGAATTTCACAATGCTGTTTTAAAACTTGCCTTTTTATTTATCAGTATATCATTTTCCCACATCATTAAATACTCTATTACTTTGTCTTTTTCAAATCATTTTTAGCTACAAAATCCTGTCTTTTTTCCTAATAAAATCTTATGCAGACTCACAATATTTAAAGCACAGAACTATGGAGCTCATCTGAGTAAAGTAGGTTTATGGGGCCCAGAGCCCTGTGTATGTGTTCTCCAGTTCTTCTACCTCTGTCCCCTCTCCCATCAGTTACCATCTAAAGGGACCCCAAAGAAAGCAATTTGAAAGCCTTCATTATGACTTTTCATCACTGCATAGTATTCTGTCATATGAAGATTCCATAATTTCATGAACCAATCTATTATTTTTACACATATGTATTTCTGCCAATTTGTCAAGATTGTAAAAAAAAAGTAAAACTATTTGTAGCTAAGTCATTGGCCACATCCATAATTATTTATCTTTAAGGTAAATTCCACCGGAAAAGAAATATTGGGACAAATGTCAAAAGTTTTCAAGATTTTTAAGGATGTTGATATTTATTCTCATATTGCCCAGGAACAACGTGACAATTTATCCTCCACATAGCAGTGTTAAATTTGCGTATATAAAATAATATCTCTAAAGGTTCATCTGACAATATGTGTCTTGAAACTTAGTATTGTTTTCTGGCCTTTAATTGATACACAGAGCAGGAATTGAGGTAACTAGGACCTGAAATTAATAAGTTCCAACATCCATCACCAGGTCAAAGTGTTTCTTAATCTAGGGATCAATGAACGGCTGAAATTTTATGCAAAGTTTGGAATATGTGAATGCTTGCTTTTGTTTATGGAGAGGGTCTGCAGTTTTCCTCCAATCCAAGGACTGCAGTCTCCCTTCCAGCTTTTCTTTTTAAATAGCAACAACAACAAGTTAAACTAGAGACCACCAGAAAAATGTCTCACTGTCAGCCAGGATTGCTTTGTCTCTGCCTTCTCCATAGAGGACTTTTAGAACAACTTGGATTATATGTTATAAAACACACTGCGGGCCCCGGGACCAAAACATCAGTAGCCATCAAATCTTAGTGTTTGTATACTCTCCAGGAATGTGTTGCATAAAATCATATAATGGGAAGAGATGGAGAAAATCTGAGAGATTGTCTAGTCCAAACCCCTCATTTTACACAGGAAGGTAAGAAGGCCCAGGTGTGAAGCAGCTGCTCAGGATTATGCAACTGACAGCTGAGGGAACATAGACACAGATCTTGGAGATCCAAATGCTTATGGAAGACTGCCTTCTGGCCATCTGGCTACTGAACTCTCAGGTTTACCTTGATTTCATTATTTATCAGTGAAAACCCTTAAAGTATTTAAATTACTTTTCCTGCCTAAATCCAGGGAAAATGAATCTTTTCTGCTAATAGAGGATCTTGCAGGGTCGAGGGGGTCATTACGCTAAACACTCATTCTGATGTCCTATAGGAGTGTCCGCATCTTGCCTGCTTCCTCTCAGGAGGGGTCCTTGGAGACCAACCTGAGATCTTGCATAGACACCCCAGTCTCTGACAGTCAGCACAGCCAGCTTCCCAAGTCCCATCCCAGCCTTCCCCAGTCTGTTCTGACATTTGCTTCAGAACTTGCTCCACATTGTCTGTGGTCTGCGAGCACTGGAATACTGTAGACCTCAGAGTATTTCCTGGTTCACAGCCTGATGAAAATTTAACTTTTTTCCCTTTTGTGTTACAACAGTCTTTTTTTTTTTAATTTGCCATTTAACCTTTTTTTTTAAAGGTTGTCACCTTAGCTGACATTTGTTGCCAATCATCTTCTTTTTTTCCTTCTTCTTCTTCTCTCCGAAGCCCCCCAGTCCATAGTTGTATACTATAGTTGTAGGTCCTTCTGGTTGTGCTATGTGGGAAGCCACCTCAGCATGGCTTGATGAGCAGTGCTATGTCCTCGCCCAGGATCCGAACCTGTGAACCCTCGGCCGTCGAAGGGGAGGGTGCCCGAACTTAACCACTCGGCTGCAGGGCCGGTGCCTACAGCAGACTTTTGTTGCTCTTAGTTTCTCACACAGGGGAAAAAACCCAAGAGGCTGTCTGCTGCCTCTTCCTCAAACTCTGCAGCGGAACTGCCAACCTCCTGGGCTTTGAGGGATCCTTAGAGTTTTGACCCTAGGATGCTTCACGGAAGTTGTAAAAGCAAATTTATCGGGGGGAAAAGTGCATGCATATATGTACGTACGTATGTATAGAGAGAGAAAAAAGAGACAGAGGGAGGGAATATTTTCAGCCTCCCAGAACGCTTCCTCTTGCCGCTTCCCAAAGTTCTTGTCCAGGAGTTACTACTCGGAGCTCTGTCCCCAGAGATTAGTTCTGCCTGTTCTAAGCGTATTTGAATGGAACCACACAGTGTGTGCTCTTCCGCGTCTGGCTTCTTTTGTTTCAGTATTACGTCTATCAGCTTCATCCATGGAGTCTACAATCTACCACTTTCCCCCAGGAGTCAAAATTGCAAAAACTCCAAGTAATTAAAAGTGCGATGTTTGGAGATCTAGATAATCGATATTTATATTTATGTCATTTGGTCCTAAATAGGCACCATTGCTTTAAGGATGTGAGCAGAAAACTCGCAAACATAGAAATACAACTAATTAGCAGGCATATAAGAAAATGTTCAATCTCACTCATCTGGAAATACAAGTTAAAAGAAAATACCATGTTTATCTTTCAGATAATTAAAATTATTTTTTAAGTGATAGTATTCGATGCTAGCAAGAGTTCAATAAAATGGCAATACTCCCTCTGAGACTATAAATTAGTACCACTCATAGGGAATAAAATTCAAGAGCCTCTTAAAATCCTCGTTTCTCTTTAATGTTTCCCTATAGCAACTCTAACATAAGGAAATAATCTTAAATGTGAAAAAGGGCTTTTGAACGAAAATGCTCATCCAGCATCATAAATAATACGAAAAGGAAGAAACAATCAAATACGCAGCACTTGAGGAAAGGTTATCAAAATTGTGACAGCTTCGCTTCATAGAATATGGTATTGTCTTAAAGGACTGGCAGTCAGCACATCCAGTTAGCTGCAGGACAAAGATAGAGAAGGTGGGAGGTTAGTGACTCTCCTTTATAGCTTGCTTGGACAGGTTTAGCTGTTTTGTTTTACATACAACACTACAAAGCTGAAAGCTCTTAAATCCAGGGACTTATCAAACAATGGATTGATTAAATTATTTTTAATTAATTAAGAAATGAAAGGCATGGGGCTGGCCCGGTGGCACAGCAGCTGAGTGCGCACGTTCCGCTTCGGTGGCCTAGGGTTTGCTGGTTCGAATCCCGGTGTGGACATGGCACTGCTTGGCACGCAGTGCTGTGGTAGGCATCCCACATATAAAGTATAGGAAGATGGGCATGGATGTTAGCTCAGGGCCAGTCTTCCTCAGCAAAAAGAGGATTGGCAGCAGTTAGCTCAGGGCTAATCTTCCTCAAAAAAAAGAAAAAGAAATGAAAGGCATGTGTTGTGGTCAGAGAATACACTGTAAATTTATCACAGTTTCTAGCACATTTCCTGGCGAATCAGTAGGTGATCATGATTATTATCATAGCAATGACTGAAATTTTTTGAGTGTTGCCTATACGCCAGGGGCTTTACTAAGTGCTTTATACCATCTCATTTTATTCTCATTTTACACATTTTGCAAGGCCTGCGCATACACGGTGTTGCAATTTGTTTTTCTCCTGCGCATTATGTGTGCCCGGCGGGTTCGATGCCCTGCGGGATGGTGGCTTCTGAATTACAGTCCGAGGATCCCAGCAGCCAGGTCCCGGTTTTTAACGTGCTTCTGCGAATTAGAGTGAAGGACTGCGCGGGTGAAAAGGGGGAGCTGGGTTTGCAGAGTCAACGCCCGGCTCACCCACCCTGGGCAGGATCCCAGGCCCCG
Organism: Equus caballus; assembly: GCF_041296265.1. Taxonomy (NCBI): domain Eukaryota; kingdom Metazoa; phylum Chordata; class Mammalia; order Perissodactyla; family Equidae; genus Equus; species Equus caballus. Next base: position 31,817,072 of record NC_091710.1, on the reverse strand, counting down.
AGGAAAGAGGCGTGTGAGGCCCTCACCGAGGCTCAGGGCGTCGGTGCTGCTCTCTCAGCCTCCCCCTGGAGGCGGCCGGGCGCCCGCACAGCGCCCACTGCAGGTGCAGGCGGAGTCCCCAAGCTCAGGGGCCGGGGAGGCGCCACCGGGAGGCAGGTCTACCTGCTGGCTGCAGTCAGCTCAGGAAAAGAGCGATCCCTGGGAAGCCAAGGCTTCCACTGGATTGGCCTTTTACAAGGGCTTTTTCCCCGCCCGGAACTGCGGCTTAGAGACCTATAGATGCGCCCCAGGTCTGCACCCTTCCGAGCCAAACCGGGACAAAGGAGAATTCTGTCTTCTCAGTTATCCTTCTTCGGAAAAACCCTGGCCGGGCTTTCTGCTCTGCTCTCCAGGGTGTGGTGTGGGAGATCGCTCAACCGAGTCCGCCGCTGCACGGCCCGGCTCAGCAACCCTGGGGAGAAACCGGGAATCGGAGCCCTTTCTCTTTCATTCCTTCTCGTTTCTTTCACTTTTTTAAATTTGAATTTTATTTTTATTAAAAAAATGACATAGTTTAAAAACTGAAGACGGCTGGCATTTGAAAGAAAAGCCAGAGTCGGGCTGCGTTCCTCTGCACTGCTAATTCCCCTTCTTTGAAGTCGTTTTTTCTGCTGTTTACTCTGTATTTCTAAAATACAAGCCTACCTGGCTGTTTCTTGATTTTTCCGTTTTAGACATTGACTTTCCCCTCCCTAGTACGGAGGATGAAGGTCTCCAGGTCTTACTCTGCTCTCCCTTCCACACACTTCCCCCCCTCCCGCTCACAATTTATTAAATCAACGTTTAGGGTTTCATTATTAGGACCTTCAATTTTATTCACAGCTGAGGCAAAGCCGTGCTCTCTTCGTTCACTTTGTTCTTGTGGGTTTCTGCCCTTTTTCACTTGTTGGCTCCATTTTAGCAGATTGGGGGGAGTAGCCGATCTTCTGGGGTTCCCCAGAAGTCGCCTCTTCAGTCTCCAGTCGGCCCTCTCTCCTCCAGAGCCAGGAATTGTGCCCATTCTTCAGAGTTTGCGAGCTGATAAAAGAAAAACTTAAGTCATTTCCTTTCCCAAGGGTACTTGCATAATTTTATTAGGAAATGCTGGATGACAAAAAACATTCAGGCTCCAAGAGAGAAGTTTGTAAAGCAGAATTTCGGGCTGCCAAGAGAGAAGTCTGGGGACCTGGACACTGGGGTGGCGTCCCTCACGTTCTATCTGTTCTGCGGATGTTTGAGGCCAGCAGGGGAATCCTCAAGCCACGAAGGGGTTAAGAGGCGGCCAGCAGAAGGCACCGGAGGGGGGTCAGGGGAGAAGACGAATGATCCCAGGCCTCTGAAGGAGGGCTAGTTCCTTCCATGACTTGCTAAATATAACTGTTAAGTAATCTGCAGTCCCGTGGGGTCATTCTCCTAGGAGGAGCTAGGCAGGGCAATAAGTGCTTGTTTGCAGTTCCAGGTCAAAGGTATCCTGGAGAAAGCACCACTGGCACATTCTTTTCCTGCAAGTCAGTTCCATGAGTTCAGTGTCATCATTGTTTTCGGGTTTCACACTGAGCAGTCTGAGTCGCAGGCCTGCCCTTGCCCGCCGGAGGATAAAGATCCGGCTGTCCTTGGGTAACATCGAAGGAGGGCCTGCATTCCGCTCAGTTCTTTATCTGAGGAACATTCCTGACTAAAGCAGGATAGATCCCAGAGGAGCGCTGATGGACAGGGGTCTTTGCTGACAGCACGCAGGGCTGGCCCCAGGCTCACGGCCCCACCAGGACTCGCTTCCCGGGGTGGGACTCCAGGACAAGGCTGTGCCCCTTGAAGGGGCATTCTGAGGACCCGGGCTGGGGTTGCGCTGCTGCTGGAACCCTCTGGTGTCCCGTGTCCTGTTTGTTTACAGGGCAGCCAGAGGCCTGGGTCGCTTGTGCAATTCAGTGAAGGAGCGGAACATGGACTCTGTCAACTGGAAACTTGTGTTCGCTGCTGAAAAATAACAACAGAAAGAAAATCCCTTGTGGACAGGGCAAAGAGAAAGGGAGAGCTGGGTCCAGGGACCGGTTATATTTCACAGGAAAGAAAAATCCCTTACCTACCTTTGGAGGGAGAGGTTTTTGTACCCTCAGGAGAGGTCTTAATAAAATCATATTCCCTTTGATGCAGGCACACTGGATCCGTTTATGAGAAAAGCAGACGTTTTTCCTGACCACGTGTGCTGTGGGAGAGGATTGCTTACACACACACCCACACACACACACACACTTGCGAGGAGGGCACTGGGCACCTTGCAAACACAGCGTGTGTGGCACTGACCTGGGCTATGATGCTTTACTCTTGGCACTGCGTTCATTTGCTTCCCCAAAGTTTTTTAGGCGCTTTCCTGAGGCCTCAAATCACCAGACACTGCTGAGTGTTCGGAAAGACCTGTCGCACTCTGTTTCCACATGAGTGGCCTTCCCAGAGAGGGGCCAGTGAATGTCCTTGAGGAGGGGGCGGCCACCCTAGAGGTTTCTTCTTTGACCGTCGCCTCCTCTCAGTCCCCCCCTCCCGCCCCAGGAGCGACATGAGGGCAGTGAGCTTTGCAGGAAGGTTGTGCTGATGAAGCAAATGGAGTCACAGAGCTCCTCAGCTCCCAACAGCAGAGCTTCTCAGACTCCAGCGTGCACACGAATTGCCTGAACATCTTGTTAAAAATGCAGACGCTGATACCAGTGGCCTGGGGTGGGGCCTGAAGCCGGTATTTCTAACCAGCTTCCAGGGTATGCCAGCACTCTGGTCCAGACAACACTCTTGAGTAGCAAGGCCCTGGGGGACCTTGTCATAGAAACACAGAGCCACCCAGGGCACACCTGAAGACTTTGTCCTCACCGCCCTAGGTTTCTAAGGCTCCTCGTGCTCTCCACAGACTTGGCTCTCCCAGCTGCCCAGGTCCTCCTGGTCTACGTCTCTGTCCTCATACTGCTCAAGGGCTGGGTGACACCATGCACACTGCCTTCCTCTAGCTTCCCACTGAAAGCTTATTGAATCTGTAATAATAATATTAGCCACCTGCTCAACTCTGCAGCAGGCGCTATGCTAATTAGGTACTCCATGTCCATTAATCATTGCAAATGAGATGTATGACCCTGATACCCCTGTTCTAGGAGAGGACACCCAGCCTCTGAGAAGTCAAATGACTTGCCAAAGGTCGCACAGCCAAAGGATAATGGAACTGGAGATCCTCATTACTGCACTGTGCTGCTGCCCCATTAGTGACACGATAGCAAATGCCAGGAGGGATCCGAAGAGTGGGACATCTTTGTGGACTCAGGGAGCAGCTCTGGGACCTGTACCTAGTTCCCCTGTAGGTAGGACTCCACTCTCACCAAATTGGAACCCCTGCATCTGGGTCACTGGAGCTGGGGCCACCCCAAAGCGCTGCCGTGTGGGTTGGAAAATGAGCAGAGCAGGGTTATCGCACATCCATGCTGCAGGGAGAAGACAAAGGGGTGATAATCTTTAGAGTGTGAGGCTCTGGGAAAGAAGCCATAAATGGAAAGGGGGCTTATCTCAGAACATGGCCAGTTAAACTTTGTGTCCACTTTCAGCTCTTAGACCTGCTCAGACCTGGCATTCCTTTTTCCTTTTTTTTTGGCCAGAAGACTAAATAAGAGAATCAGGGAAACATCTATTTGCTCTGGAATCCTTTACACTCATCTGTCTACTGCAGTGATCGAAAAGGGGTACATAGGTCCCCTATCTCCAAACACAGCAAAGGTCTGGTGGGCCCTTGTTATCTTGCATGCACACACACACACGTACACACTCACATATGCACACACATGCATATGTACACACACGCATGATTTGTGAAGCAAATAAAAGGGTCAAGGGTGGGAGGGGGGATAAGTACACATTTGTAAAAACAATCTTTTAAAAAGAATTTTAGGGGGCCGGCCCTGTGGCCTAGTGGTTAAGTTTAGCACACTATGCTTCAGCAACCCAGGTTTGCGGGTTTGGATCCCACGCGTGGACCTACACCACTCATCAGCCATGCTGTGGCAGCAACCCACATACAAAACAGAGATGATTGGCACAGATGTTAGCTCACCAAAAAAAAAAGAAAGAAAGAAAAAGAACTTTAGGAGAATCTATCTTCCTATGTCTGCTTCCTTATCATTAATGTGACTCTGGAGCTGCCTCTGACTTTATTAAACTTACCATGGAAAATTATCAAGTGTGCTCATCTTTTTTCTGCATTCTTGTTTCTGTAGAGCTCAGTCTGGGTGCTCCTCAGGGCACCCGGGGAAACCAGTCACCTCCTGGAAATAAACCATCCCATATCCTTAATCTTCAAATGCTTCTTTCATCACCTCCCTGTAATCAAAATCCGACTTTATCTGCAGGACGACACTTTCCTCCTCTCCTTGCACAGCATTCCACACACATACCTCCCACCCCACCTTCCCCATTCCAAATTGACACACTGTTAGGGGCCTCTCTTTATTCCTTGTTTCCCAGTTCCTTTTCCTGACGATTTTTTCCAACATCAGCTCTCAGTAACCTCTCTGGAAGTCTGCACCATTCTGTTTACACACATTTCCCAGTCCTTCTTCCTGCCTACCACTCTCCAGAATATTCTTCACATGTCCTGGTCTCTTGCTCCTCCTCATTCTAGAAACATTCATAGATGTTATTTTCTTAATTGTAAGTTCCTCAGCTTCTATAGGTCTCGAGACCTTTATCTCCACTGATTTTATGTCATCAAGACACAAGCAGTGGGTCCAGCCCTGTGGCCGAGTGGTTAAGTTTGCACGCTCCACTTTGGCAGCCCAGGGTTTCACTGGTTCAGATCCTGGGCACGGACACGGCACCACTCATCAAGCCATGCCAAGGCAGCATCCCACATGCCACAACTAGAAGGACCCACAATTGAAAAAATATATATATACAACTATGCACCGGGAGGCTTTGGGGAGAAAAAGGCAAAATAAAATCTTAAAAAAAAAAAAAAGGACACAAGCAGAGCCCCATAAAGAACCGCTCTAGACCCACGCTATAGAGCCCTGAAATTCTGCTTTCAGCTCTGCTCAATCTCATCTTCCCTGGGTCCTACCGAACCAATGATCCGTTACTTCCCTTCTCACTGTTTTCTGAGTGTCTCCCTGGATTTACTTGCATCCTTACCCAGGCTAGAGACTTCCCACTTTCCAGCCATGCCATCCTGTGGGTGGGCCGATCGTGCCCTTGACTGTTTCTATGGGGTTCTCCCTCTAGCATTCTTGTTCTTTCATCCTTTTGTGTTCCTCTTTCACAAACTTCATGAGGTCCCTACTCTGGGTAACCTGCACCTGCCACCTTCTCTCCTTGGCTGGGAGGCCACCAACCAAGGATCCTGGTTGCTGGTTTTACATCTAGTTCTTATTATTCAACCTCAAAGAAGACTTCAGTGGACCTTGGCAGTTCTTTAGTCCCTTCTGACCCTTCTCACATCCCCCACAGAGACTGTCATAGCCTTTACTTCACTCCTTCAGTTCCCAGTCCATGTCTGTCCCCTGCTCCTCAGATATCCTTCTTGACTGAAAATACTATGGTTGTCTGAAGTAAGGAATTTCCTCATTTTATTTCCATTCCCTGTCAGCTTTCTCCTAATTATTTATTACTTCAGCTTGGCACACTGTAACAACCTCCTAACTGCACGACCCCATTCTCTCCTCCATTCCACTCCACTGTTGGATTTATTTTTCCAGAGACCACATTCCTCTCTTATTTAAAAATCTTCAGGTCTCCCCATTGCTGCTGAATGATTTGACCTGCCAGGCATGGCTGCCTTCCACACATACCCCATTTTGTCTGCTGCTAAACCTTTGCTCATGTTATTTTCTCTGTCTTGAGGGCCTTCTCTCCCTCGTTGCCACATGATCAAATCTTATCTTAGCTTCGAGGCAAGCTCAAAAGCTGTCCTTAAACCCTCCTACTGTAAGTGACTTCGTCCACCTTTGCTTTCTTACAGCTCTTGGATCCTCTGGCAGCATTCGCAGTTTTCCACCCTGCGTTATAGGTGACACACAAAACTGTAAGTTCTTTAAGGGAGAGGGCCCTGTTCCATACATCTCTATATGCCCCCTAGCAACAGCACAACAGATGACATACCATGCTGGACCATTCAGGATGGTTTTATCACAAATGACAGGAACATAGCTAACATAGGCAAAAAAGAGAATTTATTAGATAAACACACAGCAGTGGGAAGTACGGTAGAACAGCTGGGTCTCAGGGACAAATGGAACTAGCGAGTGGAATTCAACAGGACACGTGCTCTCTGTCTCTGCTTCTCTCTACGTGTTGGATTCATTCTCCTGCTGCGGTCAAGATTCCTCCACATGGCACTGAGAACTCCCAAGACATACATACCAGGTTTCCACCTCCAAAGAGGGCTTGGATTCAAGTTTGGGTGTGAAAAAAAATCTTAGGGAAGTACACTGATTGGTCCAGGCTGGATCAGGTGTCTGCCCCTGGACTGATCAGCTGTGGCCAGGGGACTGATGACTTCATCTATTAGGAGCTCACTCCTGAGTTCTGAAGCCGCTTTTAGGAAAGAGTAATCTTCATGAACCAAGCAGGCACCCCAAGCATTATGACACATCTATATCCAATAAGTTTATAACAAATATGTGTTTGTTTGTTTCTGCCTTTATTATTTATTTATTTTTATTGTGGTAACATTGGTTTATAATATTATACAAGTTTCAGTTGTACATCATTATATTTCAGTTCCTATGTAGATTAAATCATGTTCACCGCCCAGAGACTAACTACAAGCCATCACCTCACACGTGTGTCTAACCACCCCTTTCACCTACCTCTCTCCTCCCTACCCCTCTGGTAACCACCAATCTAATCTCTGTCTCTATCTGATTGTTTGTTGTTGTTTTTATCTTCTACTTATGAGTGAGATCATACGGTATTTGACTTTCTCCCTTTGACCTATTTCACTTAGCATAATACTCTCAAGGTCCATCCATGTTGTCGCAAGTGGCCGGATTTCGTTGTTTTTTATGGCTGAGTAGTATCCCATTATGTATATATACCATATCTTCTTTATCTATTCGTCCCTTGATGGGCACCTAGGTTGCTTCCAGGTCTTGGCTATTGTGAATAATGCTGCAATGAACATATGGGTTGCATATATCTTTATGCATTCATGTTTTTGTGTTCTTTGGGTAAGTACCCAGCAGTGGAATAGCTGGACCATATGTAGTTCTATTCTTAATTTTTTGAGGAATCTCCATACTGTTTTCCATTGTGGCTGCACCAGTTTGCACTCCCACCAGCAGTGTATGAGAGCTCCCTTTTCTCCACATCCTCTCCAACACTTGTCTCCTGTCTTGTTAATTATAGCCATTCTGACGGGAATGAGGTGATATCTCATTGTAGTTTTGATTTGCATTTCCTTGATAGTTAATGATGTTGAACATCCTTTCATGTGTCTATTGCCCATCTGTATATCTTCTTCGGGAAATGTCTGTTCAGATCTTTTGCTCATTTTTTAATTGGGTTGTTAGTTTTTCTGTCATTGAGATGTATGTTGTTAATATTTATATCAACTCATATGAATTATGTAGTATTGCCATAAGAAGTCACTCACTGCTTAGGGTGGTTCTTTGTCATTTTAATCACATAACATACTCTTACCTATTCATTAAAGTAGCACTTTTAATAGCTACACTTGGTCAATCTAATTCCAATTAGAATACATACTTGAAGGTAATAAAATTGATTTTTTCTTAAAGGATCTTTAAAATAAAACTTTCTTCTAATCTAGATAGGCCTTACCTCCAACTAAAATGGGGTTGATGAAGTTTCCATGTACATATATCTGGCCTCCAACAAAAAAATGGCATCAAGCCCAATTATAGCTTTTTGTTGTTATACAAATTTCTCTGTATTTTGACCAATTTTCTGTCTTCCACTTCCACCAACATTCTATACCTTGAATGCCAGAATTTGTGGATTTGCTATATTTGCCATCTTTGTTTCTTTTGCCCACATTGGTCATTATTTGTTATAAAAAATTATGAACATATTCCTTAAGACTGGCTTTTCTAGCATGGTCCCCTACGGCCAGGGCTGTGTGACTCAGATTGGAAAGTATGTCAAGGATGAGTTAGTTTCGCTACTTTGAGCTTTTTCACACTTTGAGATTTTTAATATCCAGAGTAGTCATTTGACCCCTTTTATCAATGTCACCTCCACTGAAAGTCAATAATAACAGAATTCCAAGAACCTCTCATCCTTGAGTCTTTGAGAGTTGAGGGGATGGCAAGAAAAATCTTTTGTTTCAACTGAACACTTATGGTTAAGGGAAGAAAAGAGCAAAGATGTAAGGATAGGAGAAAGTGAACTTTAGCACTTGACATACTCGCCAAACATCTATATGAAAAGGAGATTAATTTATCCAGATGACACATAGGTCAAACATCTAGACAAGGCACTGAATATTTTTTCCATAGATTTAGGTTGCCAGATTTAGCAAACAAAAATATAAGATTCCTGGTTAAATTTGAATCTGAGATAAACAGTGAAGATTTTTTTTAGTATAAGTATGTCCCATGCAATACTTATGACATAGTTATACTAAAAAGCTATTTCTAGTTTACCTGAAATTCAAATTTAACCAGGCATCCTGTGTTTTATATGGTAATTCTATTTAGATTAGATATTTTGGCCTTGCATAAAAACAGTCCGAATTTTACTTTTAAGCCAATAAAGACTTTCTTAAAGATATATATCCATAGAAATGAAGCCCTTCCCATGGTTTATCTACCTTTCCACCATCTTTGAAATGGAAATTTAGACTGCTTGTCTCGATTCCAAACTTTCTTCCCTACGTCCCACACCCTTAGCATGCAGCACTAAAGCATGTAGTTTAATCAGTAGATAAATTGAGTTAATGCTCCATTCTGTTAGTATGCCTAGTATTAATTTGATTGCCTCTAACTTTGAATACATTGTAGTTCTTAGTCCAGTATCACAACCTTTAGTCCTCTTACATGCTCCTAAATAGTGGTGAGGCATCATCTATTCGAGGAACATTTGTCAAGTACGTATTTCATGTGATGCACATTTCTAGAGTCTCAGAGGTGTACAAAGACGTATGAAATTCATTCAACAACTCTTTATGAAAAGCCTATTGTGCCAGGCACTATTCAAGGTGCTAGGATTGCAATAGAGTTCCCACCCTTGAGGTACTCACAGTTTATTGGGGAAGAACACATCAGATAGGGTGTAAAAGGAAGCGACATCCCCAACCCCAAGGGATATGCTGCTCCCCTAACTACTAGGGTTTTTGTTTTGCTGAATGGAGCATACAAACTGAGGGCAAAGGCTGACTTTCTCAAGGTAACAAAAAGAAGTTTTAAAGTTGGGTGGGAGAAAAGAACGAAGAGAGAAAAGGCAACTGGTAGAGGTGGACTCTTCAGTGGGAAGAGAAAAGATGTCAGATGGAAAATGGATTAAGTTTTCTCCTTGGTGGTATGTATGGGATGTAACACCTCTTTCACAGACTCCAAAGAGTCCTCAATGAGATGTCAATTTTCTCATTAATGTATTGTGGTATTGGATGTGTTTTGGATGACATGACAAAGTGGTGAGAATGGCCTCAAAGTGAGTGTAAAGAAAGAGCCAAGGTCCACTATGGGAGGCCCACCCATCTGGGTTACATCTTGGGGATCCTCATCTTGCGTATTTGATATAAGTTAAAGAATCCAGCTGCATTTCAGGTTAAGTTATTGCTAAGAGGACAACCTCACCATCAATGCCAAACATTTGGATTTTTGTATAAGACAGTGAAGATACTCCTGGCATGAGCCAGAATGGTTGTCGGCATCAGTTAAGTTTCTTTTGTTTCAAGCAAATCAAGGCTGATTAAGCAAGAAAAAAAAAAGGAGGCTGTGGGGTAAGGAATTGGTGATAGAATGTATCGGAAGCACGTGAGAGAGCTCACAGACTCAAAGGAAGAACTGAGCAGCTAGGCTTTGGAAAGGACAGGGGACAGGGACCAGGGCTCCTCCAGGGACCTCAGGGATGGGAGCTCATGGACCTTTTGCTGGGGGGCTGCTGCTATCATGTGTTTCAGCTCTACTTACTTATCATCTCTGTTCACGCTTTCAAGTTCCTGTGAGAGAATCTGATTAGTACAGCTGGAGTCAGAGGTCTCTACACTTTGCGGACGGTCAGATAGTACAATATGGCCTATGGCAGAATCATTTGAGCTGGGCAGTTTCCTCTTCATATCTCCAACATATCTCAAAACTAAACGGAAATGGTGTCATCTGGGATGTTTATACTGTTGTGTCCTTCTTTTTGTTTAACTGAGAGTTTTAAATTATTTCATCCCACATAAGCACGCTAATTTGGAAGTTAAACATTCTGTTTCTATTCTAGATTATCCTAGTAATTCCAAGTTGCATACTTAACCCACCAAAGTCTAAGTTAATCAGTATCTTTACTCTCCTCCCAGACAACACAAAGACTTTAGAACATTTAAATTCCATTCCCCCTTACCTACTTATAAATAAATTTTTCTCATATTTTAATTCAACTTTTAAAACACAACCCAAAATTATTAATTATAACTTTATATTGTCAATGTTCATTTGCATTTTCCACTTTATTTGCTCTTCACCCTTTTTGTATCTCAAACATTCCATGTAAGATCACTATTTCACTGCTTCAAGCGTACGCTTTAGCATTTCCTGTAGGAGCTTTTGTTAGTGATGAACTAACAATTTTTATTTCTCTGGAATATTTACTTATTTTGTCCTTATCTTGAAAGATTTTTTTCTGCTGGATATAAAATTCTAGGTTGTTGGCAAATTATGTTTTCAGTACACTGAAAATATATCCCTGTTTTTCTGGCTTCCATTGCTTGTGGTTGAAAAATCTGCTGTCACTCTAATTATGGCTCCTTTAAAAGGCCATCTTTTCTCTCTCTTTTATTCTGGCTGCTTTTAAGATTTTTCTCTTTATCTTTAGTTTTCTACAATTTCACTATGATGTGTCTAAGTATGTTTTACTTATCTTGCTTAAGATTTGATGGATTTCTCAAATCTCTGGATAAGTATCTGAAGCAGTTCTTTTTTTTTTTTTCTTTTTAAAGATTGGCACCTGAGCTAACAACTGTTGCCAATCTTCTTTTTTTTCTTTTCTGCTTTATCTCCCCAAAGGCCCCCCATACATAGTTGTATATCTTACCTGCAGGTCCTTCTAGTTGTGGCATGTGGGATGCTGCCTCAGCATGGCTTGATGAGCAGTACCATGTCTGCACCCAGGATCCGAACCTGCAAGACCCTGGGCTGCTGCAGCAGAGTGCTCGAACTTAGCCACTCGGCCACGGAGCCAGCCCCTGAAGCAGTTCTGAAAACATCCAATTATGTCTTCAAAGAGTGCCTTTGCCCAGTTCTTTCTCCTCCTCCTTCTGGAATTGCTGTTTAACATTAGCTTGCACGTCTCTCAACCCCTCTTTCATATTTTCCATCTTTTTTGCTTCTGTGGGGCACTTAGAGAAATTTATTTTGCTCTTTCACCAATTGTTTCTTTACCTGTGTCTAATTTATCCCTTGAGTTTTTAATTTTGGTTAAAACTTCAACTTAGTTATTTTTTAAATCCGCTGACACTTTTTATAGTTTACCATTCCCTGCAGATATTTTTAAATTTATATTTTAAATGCTAAGCATGAATATTTTATAATTTATAACCTCTAATTCAATAATCTAAAGTTTACAGGGGTCTTTTTGTGCTTCTCTGTTGTTTCTATTGGTTTCCTTGTGTGCGTGGATAATTTTAATTATGTGCTGCTCACTGCCCTTAGGAAACTATTTGTGGAGATACTCTGTGGCCTAAGATGAAGGTGGCCCTTCTTCAAAGAGAATTGATATTTGCTTCTTTTAGGTACATAGATACCCTTCTGTCTGGTACCACTTTAACTTCTCATAGATTTTGATTTTCTCCCTTGCTCCTCCTGGCCAGTTCAAGCTTCTCAAACTCCCTGAGGGTGGAAGCAGGAAGGTGGCTTCAGCTTTGAGAATCCCACTTAACATGCAGGCCTCCATTAAATCTTCACCTTTAGAGAGTCCTGGACTTTAGAGTCTGTCCCTCTCACCCTGAGAGACTGTGAAAACCACTGCTCAGTTTCTCAGCCCAATTTAGCAAACACTGTGTGGACAAAAAGCAGTTCAGGGTGCTCTGCTAAACTCTGGATTTTTGCTTTCTCTTAGGTTTTGGCCTGACACTTCTTTTCTATTTGATCAGTAGTTGATGCTTTTATGAAGATTTGCAAACATTTTTTTGATCATCATTTTTAGATGCTCTTAGCCAAAGGGTGTCTCTGCATAACCTGACTTCCATGAAGGACAATGTCTGGCCACATAGAATGAACGCTCCTCACGCCTTCAGCCAGGTTAACTTCTCTCAGGGAAGCTAACACTGCATCCTCTCTGTGTCAGTCAAAGGTTTAATGGTCTTTGGAGGACTAGAGATTTATAACTATCTTGAGGCAAATAATTCTAAAAGGACTTGGAGGTGGGCAGAATTTCCATTCTGGAGTCTCTGAAATAATTCTTCCATCCTGTACTCAAAGGGCTCACTCTACATCTAAACTCACACTTGGAAAGACGAAATATCTGACGGGTCACCCGCGCATTGCAGCCCTCCTGTCCCCACCGACCTGGTCTCCACTTCCATAATAGTAGATATGGAGTGGAATCTGCCTGCAGAGAGATGGACACTTGCACCTCACAAAGTCAAGTTCCGTCCTTGTTTTATTTCAGAATCTTCTACATCTACATAAAGGCTATGTGGGAAAGAGAAGGCAGAGAGTTAAGGTAAGTAGCAGGGAAGAAGATCTTCTGGGGGAAGATGGAGAGCTTGATCATTTTTGCTTTTGGTATTCAAATGCTCTGCCCTGTCTCTCCATAAAATTTTCTATAAATTAATGATTTTTCATTATAGTGTTGAATTGTCTTTTTTGAGGGGATAAGAAATAATTAGTGAATATGATGTTAAGATTGGTATTAGACTACCCATGGAAAGCCGACCATGCTTTACTATTTTGTTTACCTGCTTGGCCCCTGTCACTATTTGAGCTTGCAACCCTTGAGGAGGATGATAATATTAGGTACCCAAGAGAATGAGCCCAATGATGAGATGATGACTTTCATTTAAAAAGCATAAAGGGATGAAACCTTTAGCCAGGAAGTCTTCGAAATCACACGTTGCTTAAGCAGAATATCTTAAAGAGAATACAGACATGTTAATCATTTGTAGCTATAGACTCAGGTTCAACCAGCCTTTACTGAGGACCTATTATGCACAGGGCACTAGGCTAGGCATTTTTTAAAACATAATCCATTAAATTCAGAACAAAAGAATTATGCCCCTTCTTTGGTGTTGAGCAGAGAAATGTGAAAAAAGAAAACTATTTTAGAACTAAGGAAGGAAGAAAGGTTCTCACTAGACATTATCCCATGTAGGGAAAAATATTTCAGGAATATTTCCTGGAGGCTCAAGGGCACATTTTAGTGCTTAAATCTGAATAATACACCACTTGGTTAAGACTTTAGTTCCTCTAAAGAAGGTGGGAAGAGTCCTGGATATAACAGATTTGCATTTTTTCCGTATTAGTTCATCTTACATGTTAAATTTAAGGAAATAGTATGTAATGTGCTGTTTCTATGAAATCCACTGTCCGTGGAGGAAGGATTCTCAGCAGACAGCGCAAAGTGGCATGCAACTCTGCTCAGGAAGAAAGCACCATGCATCTATATGGGGAGGGTTTTCTACAGGGAAAGCACCTGACTTACTTCTCTTTGATGGCATCTATTATACACTACCCTCCAGTCCAGCTATTTGTGAATGCCTTCTATCTCATACTAAACCTCTGGTTTCTTGGACATTCTGGGGCATTATTTTACCATAGCATTTAGCACAGTGAGTTGCCCATTATAAACAATAAATAATAACAGGGAGTAAGGAGTGTAGACATATAAGTGCTAGACCTGGCTTTGCCACTAGAGACGAGATAAATTCAAGTATAGCAGACAGTTGTTCTTTTTCTCTTGCCAGTTTTTGTTCTTCCTTCTTTCTTTTTTTTTTTTTTTTTTTTGGTGAGGAAGATCAACCCTGAGCTAGCATCTGTGCCAATCTTCCTCTATTTTTTGTATGTGGGGTGCCCCACATCATGGCCAGTGAGTGGAATAGGTCTGCACCTGGGATCCAAACCTGCAAACCCGGGCCACCAAAGCGGAGCACGCAGAACTTTAACCATGGCCCCCCATTATTCCTTTCTCTTAATGAAAGAGTCCCAGTTTTCATCAGTTATGCATTCCTTGCTTATGCGTTCTCTGCCCTTTGGGAAAAATCTGACCCTACTCCTGGCTCTGGGGGTGTATTAGTCACGGTTCTCCAGAGGAACAGGACAAATACATATTTAAAGAGATTTATTATAAAGAACTAGCTCATGTGATTATGGAGGCTGAGAAGTCCCACAGTCTGCTGTCTGCAAACTGGAGAACCAGCAGAGCTGATGGTTTAAGTTCCAATCTGAGTACAGGACGAAACCAACGTCCCAGCTCAAAAACAGGCAGAGAGAGTGAATTCTTCCTTACCCCAACTTTTGTTCTAGCCAGGCCTGCAAAAGATTGGATGAGGCCCACCCACCTTGGGGAGGGTAATCTGTGTTATTCAGTCTACTATTTCAAATGTTTATCTCGTCCAGAAACATCCTCACAGGCACACCCCAAATCATGTTTAACCAAATGCCTGGGATCCCCCTGTCCCAGCCTCAGTGACATATCAAATTAACCATCACAAGGGACAAACCCTGTTTGACACAAACTAATCATCACACCCTGTCACCCTGTTGGCCACAGTGACTGGTCAAAGGTGAGCAAGTTCCCCCTCCAGGCAAATGGAATGCAAGACAAGAAGGCATTTGCTGGAGATTTCGGGGAGAGAAACTTTCTCGCTCTGCTATGGAAGCGACCTACAGAGATGCTCTTTTCCACCTGGATGGGAATGAAAAAGCATTAAGTCCACGAAAGTTGCTGGTAACCACCTTGTGACAACAGAGAAGCTGGCCTTCAGATACAACAGGCAGTGTGGAAGGCAGAGAAAGACATGATAATAAACCAAACCATTGTTGAGATGACTGAGCCTGGGATCAAGGTTTGCCTGGAAACCACCATATATCTGGACTTTTAAGTTACATGAGCCAGTAAATTCCCTTTATTCTGTAAACCAGTTGGGGTTAGATTTTCTGTTACTTGCAACAAAGAGTCCTGACTAATATAATTGGGGTTTAGACATGATAATCAATGAGGACCTCTTTCAACTTTTCACATCAAGGATTCTATTAAGAACTCTACCAGAAAAGTAAACTATTTCTATTATGAAATGTGAGCAGTCAGTAAGTGTTGACCAAATTGGACTACGTACATCAAGAAAGCACATCCGCTTGACTGCACAGACTCCTCACCGGGTGGGGCGGGGCAGGGCTGGAGGAGGGCCAGAGAGGGCCTCCCACAGCATGACGGGCGTAAAGACAGGACTGATTCTGGGTGCTAGGAATCCATGAAGAAAATCTACAAAAGTCTTCTCTTCCGTGATGCTTACATTCCAGCGGAGGGAGACCAACTATAAAGAAATACTTGAGCAAGTATCCAAATAGCCACATCTATGCTGTTTGACAGTACTCGAGAAAAGAAGGGGTACAGAGAGTGCACTTTTAAATAGTATGGGTCTAGGAAGGCGTCTTAGCTCACTGGGGCTGCTATAATAAAGTACGACAAACTCGGTGGCTTACACAAAGGAAGTGTGCTGTCTCGCAGAAGCCTGAAGTCAAGGTGCCGGCAGGGTTTGTTCCCTCTGAGGGCAGTAAGGGGGAATTGGGTCCATGTCTGTCTCCCAGCTTCTGGTAACCTCAGGTGTCCCCTGGCTGGTAGATGGCTGTCTCCTTTCTGTGTCTTCACATTATCTTCCTTTGTGTGTGTCTGTCTCTGTGCTTAAATTTTCCCTTTCTCTTTTCCTAATTTATATACTTTTTTATTTTCAAATTTCCCCTCTCTATAAGAACATCAGGCATATTGGATTAGGGGCCCATCCTAATGAATGACTTCATCTTACCTTGATCATCTGCAAACACCTTATTCAAATAAGGTCATATTCACAGGTACTGGAGGTTAGGACTTCAGCATCTTTTGTGGGGACACAATTCAGCCTATAACAGAAGGTTTTACTGTGAAGGTGGCATTTGAACAAAAGGCTGATGATGAGAGGTAATGGGGCGGGCCATGCTGAGATCTGGCGAAGAGCATTCCGTCAGAGGGAACAGTAAGTACAAAGGCCCTGCTTGCGCCTTCAGAACAACATTTTGGTGAGTTAAGATAGCAAGCCTGGAAGGTCAAGGAGAGTCTGCAACAGAATGATCCAATAGGCTCAGAAATGACTCACCCACCTCTCAGGCATTTCAAAGTGAGTTTACTCTTGGCGTCCTCCATAACCTCCATGGTCCATCCATTTAAAATGTCAAAGATTCTACATTTCTAAAGAGCACAATATAAGGTCATTGAAAGCAAGGAATGAGTTCTCTATCTCTTTGTGCCTTCATGATGGTCAGTGAATGTTTGTGGGTGATGCTGATGGTGGCATTTGCCACCAAGCTCCTTCATCTCCACTCCAAAATGGCTTGTACCCAAAGAACACAGGAAGAGCCCATGGGACAAAAGGGAATTTGGCTGGAGGCACGTAAGGTGACAAAGACAAAGGAGCCAAGTTTATCACTAAAAGGTACCTATGGAATTTTGTTGTCATCTATTTCTACATTCCTGTCATGATCAGCCCCAGGAATATGACCATCAGCTAATCAGAGAGGGTTATTGGTAGTTTTAATGCAAATTGTTTTAGCTTTTAAAATCCCATTTTGAAAATGAAAATTAGAGAAAAAAAGAATAGGGAAATTTTCTGAAATTAAAATTTAGAATTAAGAGGACCTGCCTTTAATGGAAATCTGGCACAATTGATCGATTCCAGCATTAGGAAAGGGCCACTGTGCCATCAAAAGTTCTCTCTGATTTATCTCATTTCGACTCACATCAGGAGTGAAACCAGCAGTTCTGTAGCCTTCCCTTGACTCATCCCTGACCTTCTGCCTTCACTTATCTCCAAGCTGGAATGCTCTCTTGAGCCGTCAGCCATCACCCCCACCGTGAGCGCCTCCCCCTCCTTCCATCCTGCCCTGGCCTCAGATAACAATCCATTCCGAGCAAGCTCTGTTCCCGCCATGTTTGGAATGCTTCAGAGTAACACTGAATGTGAAAAAGAACTGAAGTCCCTTCGTTACATTCCGTTCACCTTCCTTTCACATTCCACACCCCACTCTTGGCTGGAGGGGGCCAGCTTGCCTTCCGCTCATGACACCCCAATTCTGCCTGCTTTGGCCCAGGCTTGTTGGGAGACTAAGTCCTTTGTTCCTGTCCTCCTTGTGGCTCTGGGCACCCTTCCTGGCTGCCCCATGCCGGCAACAGTCTCCTCCTTGTCTGTCAAAAGCCCGTTCCGTTCTGTATCCAAATCCTCCTGCAAGACTGGCCCTGCAGCTATTTTCTGGCGACGTGTACCCTTGGCCTCTCCCTCAGGCTGGGACAGGAAGCACAGAAACATGTTTAAAGGATGGCAGACGGAGTAAAGGACAAAAATCAGCTGGTTCCGGAGCCTTGCACTTTCTGGGGTTTTCAAAGTAGAAAAGTACTACAGCTTCCTTGCTCCGGCTCCCTTCTCTCCTCCAAGATGGAGGAGCTTGGCAGATGTGGGCGTGGGCTGCCCTGGGCCTGGTCGTTTGTTTCAGCAGGAATCTCAGGATGGGAAAGGGAGACAGATAAACAAAAGGCTTTGTGTATGCTCAGCAAAGTGTTCTTGAAACCCATAGACATCCAGGTATCTTTAAAGGGCTCAGATATTAATCCATATTGAGCATCCTTTAGGTGCCTTGCACATTCAAATGCCTTATATAGTTTTATACTCGCACATACACACACGCACACAAACCATTGTGGGGCGGGTTTTATGGTCCTCATTTTACAGGTGCAGAAATAGTTTGCAATGCTAAATGCCTTGCCAGGTCACAAAGCTGGTAAGGGGTAGAGCCTTGACTGAATTCAGTCCTGAGTTCAATTCTGTGCTCTTTCATTTCCTCTTGCTGAAAAATAAATATTGTTGCTGTTGATTATCTAAGGAATAAATATTCTTTATAGAAAATTTGGAAAGACAAAATAAAACACAAAATTAGTCAATAATTTCACCATCCAGAGATAGTGACTATTAACATTGTAGTGTCCTTTTCTCTGGTCTAAGTTCATGTTATGCTATACTATTTTATGTCCTGCTTCGTCTGATGTTTTGGTTTCTCGTTTGTTGTCAAATAGACTATTTTTTAAGAGCAGTTTTAGGCTCACAGCAAAATTGAGAGGAGAGTACAAAGTGTTCCCATATTTCCCCCACCCCCGTATATGCACAGCCTCCCCTGCTACTCACACCCCATACCACAGTGGTATATTTGATACAATCGATGAACCTACACTGACACATCATTATCACCTGAAGTCCACAGTTTACATTAGGGTTCACTCTTGATATTGTAGATTCCATGGGTTTTGACAAATGTATAATGACATGTATCCACTATGATAGTATCATAAAGAATAGTTTCACTGCCCTAAAAATCCTCTGTGCTCCACCTAGTCATCCCTCCGTCCCCGAACCCCTGAACTTTTTGCTGTTCTCCATAGTTTTGCCTTTCCAGAGTGTCATATAGTTGGAATCATACGGTAAGTAGCCTTTTCAGATTGGCTTCTTTCATTTAGTAATATGCATTTAAGTTTCCTCCATGTCTTTTCATGGCTTGGTAGCTCACTTCTTTTTAGCACTGAATAATATTCCACAGTCTGGATGGACCACAGTTTATCTGTCCCTTTACCTACTGAAGAACATTTTGGTTGCTTCTAGTTTTGGCAATTATGAGTAAAGCTGCTATAAACACCTGTGTGCGAGTTTTCATGCAGACAGAAGTTTTCAACTCATTTGGGTAAACACCAAGGAGCGTGATTGCTGGACTTAATGGTAAGAGTATATTTAGTTTTGTAAGAAACTGCCAAACTGTCTTCCAAAGTGTCTGTACCATTTTGCATTCCCTCCAGCAATGCATGGGAGCTCCTGTTGCTCCACATCCTCACCAGCATTTGGTGTAGTTTTGGATTTTTGCCACTCTAATAAGTGTAATAATATCTCATTGTTGTTTTAATTTGCAATCCCTTAATGACATATGATATTGAGCATCTTTTCATATGCTCATTTTCCATCTGTGTAGCTTTTTTGGTGAGGTATCTGTTCTGATTTTTGCTCATTTTCTAATTGGGTTATTTTCTTATTGCTGAGTTTTAAGAGTTCTTTGTCTATTCTGGATAACAATTCTTTTATCAGCTGTCTTTTGCAAATATTTTATAACATTCCAAGTTTGTCTTCTCATTCTCTTGACAGAGTCTTTTTCAGAGCACACGTTTTTAATTTTGATGAAGTTCAGGTTACCAATTATTTCTTTCACGGATTATACCTTTGGTATTGTATTTAAAAAGTCATTGCCTGGGGCCAGCCCTGTGGCCAAGTGGTTAAGTTTGCATGCATCGTTTTGGCGGCCTGGGGTTTGCCAGTTCAGATCCTGGGCGCAGACCTATACACCACTCATCAAGCCATGCTGTGGCAGCATCCCACATAGAAGAATTAGAATGACTTACAACTAGGATATACAACTAGGTACTGGGGCTTTGGGGAGAAAAAAAAGAGGAGGAAGATTGACAACAAATGTTAACTCAGGGCCAATCTTCCTTAGGAAAAAAAAAAAGCAGATGAATTGCATTAAAAAAGAAGTCATTGCCATAACCATGGTCATCCAGATTTTCTCCTCTGTTACCTCCTAAGAGTTTTATAATTTTACATTTACATTTAGATTTATGATCTATTTTGAGTTAAGTTTTGTGAAAGGTGTAAGGTCTGTGTCCAGATTCATTTTTTTTTCCATGTGGATGTCCAGTTGTTGCAGAACCATTTGTTGAAAAGACTATCCATTGTATTGCCTTTGATCCTTTCTCAAAGATCAGTTGACTATATTTATGTGGATCTGTTTCTGGGTTCTCTGTTTTGTTATATTGATCTATTAGTTTATTCATTTGCCAATAAAACACTGTCTTGATGACTATCTTAAAGTCAGGCAGTGTCAGTCCTCCAACTTTGTTCTTTTCCTTCAATATTGTGTTGGCTATTCTGAGTCTTTTGTCTCTCCATATAAACTTTAGAATCAGTTTGTTGATATCCACAAAATAGCTTTGCTGGGATTTTGATTGGGATTGCACTGAATCTATAGATCAAGTTGGGAAGAACTGACATCTTGACAGTATCGAGTCTTCCTATCCATGAACATAGAATATCTCTCCATTTATTCAGTTCTTCTTTGATTTCTTTCATCAGAATTCTGTAGTTTTCCTCACATAGACCTTGTTCATGTTTTGTTAGATTTATACCTAAGTATTTCATAATTGGGGGATGCTAATTTAAATAGTATTGTGTTTTTTATTTCAAATTCCACTTGTTCATTACTAGTATATAAGAAAGTGATTGACTTTTGTATATTAACCATATATCCTGCAGCCTTGCTATGATCACCCAATTTTAGTTCCAGGAGTTTTCTTGTTGATTCTTTTAGATTTTCTACATAGACAATCATGTCATCTGCAAATAAAGACAGTTTTATTTATTTATTTATTTATTTATTTATTCATTTATTCATTTATTTTTTAAAGATTGGCACCTGAGCTAACAACTGTTGCCAATCTTTTTTTTTTTTTTTTTTTCTGCTTTATCTTCCCAAACCCCCTGTACATGGTTGTATATCTTAGTTGCAGGTCCTTCTAGTTGTGGGATGTGGCATGCCGCCTCAATGTGGCCTGACAAGCGGTGCCATGTCCGCACCCAGGATCCGAACCCTGGGCCGCCGCAGCAGAGCACGCAAACTTAACCTCTTGGCCACAGAGCCAGCCCCTAAAGACAGTTTTATATTTCTTCCCAATCTGTATACCTTTTATATCCCTTTGTCTCATTGCATTAGCTAGGACTTGCAATACAATTTCAAAAGGAGTAGTGGGAGTGAATATCCTTGCCTCATTTCTGATCTTAGCAGGAAAGCATGTAGTTTCTTAACATTAACTATGATATTAGTTATAGTTTTCTTTAGGTATTCTTTATCAAGTTGAGGAAGTTCCCCATCTATTCCTAGTTTGCTAATGTTTTTATCATGAATGAGTGCTGGATTTTGTCAAATGATTTTTATGCATCTGTTGATATGATCATGTGGTTTTTCTTCTTTGGCCTGGTGATGTGATGCATTATATTAATTGAATGAGCCTTGCATAGTTGGGATAAATCCCCATTGGTTGTAGTGTATAATAATAATAATTATATTATTATTATTTTTTTTGGTGAGGAAGATTGGCCCTGAGCTAATATCTGTTCCCAATCTTCTTCTTTTTGCTTGAGAAAGATTGGCCCTGAGCTAACATCCATGCCAACCTTCCTCTATTTTCTATGTGGGACATCGCCACAGCATGGCTTGATGAGTGGTATGCAGGTCCATGCCTAGGATCCAAACCCATGAACTCCCGGCCACTGAAGCAGAGTGCAGAAATTAACCTCTACGCAACCGAGCCGGCCCCTGTCTAATTCTTTTTATACAATGTTGACTTTAATTTGTTAATATTTTGTTGAGGATTTTTCCATCTATGTTCATGAGAGATATTGGTCTGTAGTTTTCTTGTAATGGCTTTGTCTGGTTTGGTATTAGGGTAATGCTGGGCTTATAGAATGAGTTAGGAAGTATTCCCTCTGCTTCTATCCGGAAGAGATTGCAGACAATTGGTATAATTTCTTTCTTAAAGGTTTGGTAGAATTCCCCAGTGAATCCATAGGGGCCTGGTGCTTTCTGTTTTGGAAGGTTATTATTTGTTGATTCAATTTCTAAACAGACATAGGTCTATTCTAATTTATTTCTTCTTGTGTAAGTTTTGGCAGATTGTATCTTTCAAGGAATTGGTCCGTTTCATCTAGGTTATCAAGTTTGTGGGCATAGAGTTGTTCACAGCATTCCTTTATTGGCCTTTTTATGCCCATGGTATGTGTAGTGATGTGCCCTCTTTCATTTCTGATATTGGCCATTTGTGTCTTCTCTTTTTCTTAGTTCGCCTGGTCAGAGACTTACCAATTTTATTGATCCTTTCAAAGAACAAGCTTTTGGTTCTGTTGATTTTCGATTGTTTTCTTGTTTTCAATATCATTGATTTCTGCTCTAATTTTTATTTTTCTTCTGCTTACTTTGGATTTAATTTGCTCTTCTTTCTCTAATTTCCTAAGGTGGAAGCTTAGAATATTCATTTTAGATCTTTCTTCTTTTACAATGTATGCATTCAATGCTATAAATTTCCCTCTAAACACTGCTTTTGCTGCATTCCATATATTTTAACAAGTTATATTTTCATTTTCATTCAGTTCAAAATATCTTTAAATTTCCCCTGAGATTTTTTTCTTTGAACCACAGGCTATTTACATGTATACCACTTAATAGTCAAGTATTTGGGGATTTTCCAGATATCTTTCTGTTCTTGATTTCTAGTTTAGTTCCATGGTGGTCTGAGAGTGGACGTTGTATGATTTCTATTCTTTGACAATTGTTAAAGTGTGTTTTATGACCCAGAATGTGGTCAATCTTGGTAAATGTTCCACATGAGCTTGAGAAGAATGAGTGTTCCACTGTCAGTGGATGAAACGGTCTACAGATGTCAATTATACCCAGTTGATTAATGGTGCTGTTGAGTTCAAGTGTCCTTGCTGATTTTCTGCTTGCTGGATCTGTCCATTTCTGATGAAGGGTGTTAAAGTCTCCAACTAAAATAGTGGACTCATCTTCTTGCAGTTTTATCAGTTTTGCCTCACTTATTTTGGTGCTCTGTTGTTAGGAAGATACAAATTAAGGATTGTTATTGCTTCCATGTAACTTCTTAAGTGTTAGTACACACTATGTTGTACAATTTTATGTCCTGCTTTTTTTCCCCCACTAAATACATGATTTTTTTCCTAGGCACAAGTTCTTTTCATTCCATGAGGCCAGTATTTCCCAATCAACCTGGTTCAGACCAATTTGTGATGATTCACCGTATTGCTATAGCAAGATGCCATTTGTGTGCTCTGGGGAGTGGTAGGATGGGATACGAGACATCAGGTGGAGAACAGGTTGAGAGGGAGCCCTTGACAGCTTGCAGCTGTCCTCAGCAAGAGAGATGGAAGAAGAACAAGCAGAAGCTTCAGTTGTCGGGTGAGCAAGCAGGTCAGCATCAGCAGAGGCTGGGCCAGCTGTGCTCCTTCCATCCTAACACCCAGCTGTTAGTACAGAGTTAGGACCAGGAATCCAAGGTGGAAGGCAGTTTGAGTGCTTCTTGAGAGAGAAGCCAAAGACGCGGGCAAAGGACAAGGCAAGGTTCAGAGTCCATGTGACTAGACATCAGGGTCAGCCCCACTCACCCAGGCTGTGTGTCCAGCAGGTCTGCTAGACAGAGCTTCCAGTCTCTATCCTGAAACTCAGAGAAATTTCTTATCTACCACCTTGGAGTTGTGGATAACTCCCTGCCTCCTGGGTAGCCGAACCACAGCTTGAAAGTGAGTCATGATAAATGCTTGACATGTAAACCCTCTTTAATAATTCCCTCTGGGAATTGCTTCAATTACTGCCCCATTCTATTTGTCTGGATGTGGGCGAAGCATTCCCCTGTCTTCTGGAACCCTGGCCTTGATTGGTCATGTCTTTGCACAGAATGGAAATAGGAAAAAGAATTCTAAAGAAAGGATTGGGCAATGTTAAAATAGGAGGTTGGGTGAGGGGTGGAATTAACAGCAATGCCCTTAATGCTGCTGCATCAGCTGGCTTTCAGACTGTTCTTCCGTTCCGAGCCTCCAAAGTGTGCTCACAGTGCAGTCACGCCCTAGGCCTCAGGACTTCCAGGCTCCTTACACAACAGCACCCCTGAGAAAGCTTTCAGTGCTAACCAACTCACTAGCTCCAAAGGTAAGGGTTGGCCTTACCTTGCCCTCTCAGAGGGGCTTTGGCATCTTTTGTGGACTGAAATTTCTCCTGAGGCATCTTTTGTTTTCAGTGGAACACAGTTGTTACTTTTCCATAACAGATTAACAGAGAATGCTCTGTAATTGGCCGTAGGACGCTGATTGGCCGTAGGACGCTGTAATTAGCATTGTCTTGAAACAAGGAGACACAGTATAGAATCCACACGAGAGGATTTTTTCACTACAAACACTTGAAGCCTCAAACTTTGAATCAATGTATGACTAAGTGCGGAGGAAGGACCAGTAAGAGCAGAGCAGGCGAGAAAAGGATACAGTGATGTAGTCAGGATGCAGAGTCAGACACTCCTTGGTTCCTTCCTGCTTTGTTATTGTCCAGCTTTGTGCTCCCTAGTCACTCCGAGCTTCAGTTTCCCCAACAAGAATTCCCAGCATGGCCTCTCAGAACGGGGTTACTTATTCAGCATCTGTTTACAGAGCACCTACTAAGTACAGTGAGCCCCGTAAAGCAGAGCCATGAGTTCATCTTCCATCCCAGATGCTTAGCACAGTATCTGGCACATTTTAAGCATTAAACCAAAGCTGATTGAATAAGTACATAAATGCATACGTGGGAAAAAAAAATGAATGAAGAAGAAATGAATCAATATAGAAGTACTGACCTTTGAGAATCTGCTTGGAAGAACTGAAGTTCAAGGTGAAGTACTAGTTTGATGTCTCTAGCAATCACCAGCACAGCTGTGGACGTAAATGGAGGCAAAAGAGTTGACTCGCTTAAAAATATGCAGCACGGAGAAGCAAGGTTGCTAGGAAGGTGATGGAAGGCCCGAAGTTAACTGGCTCCATTGTGTAAGGAGCAATGTGGCCCAACAAGACGGTTGGGTCAATTTCATTAACGCCTTAGTGATTAATTTCTTAGTTAATAATTGACGCATCATGGCAGTAAATCCTGAAAACTGAAATGTCAATCGTTTCATTATTTTGGATTCTCGTATCTGGATCCTACTTATAGTCACCATGTAACACATGGAAACACCAGCAAGGGAAGGTACATTTGTAACATTCTGGAATATTTAAATGAATTCAAATACAATAAATTTAAATAAAATCTCCTAGGTTAACTGAAGAGGGATGAGAGTAGTCAAGAAGGGACTGACCGCCCTAAGTACCTGGGTGCTCTAAACAGGCCCTCATTTAGGATTTGAGACTCTCAGAGCAGGGCCGCCATAGAACAAGGTCACCCCACATATAACTGGGGGGACTAGTTTAACAGGAAGAGCTCTACAGATTTTTGCCTTGTCATTTCCTCTTTAACTACAACAGAAAAGTCCATTTAGCTGGGATTCTGGAACACTGCCAACTCTTCCTGTCGTATCCGATTGTAAAATTCAACAAGGGATCATAAATAATAGACTGCAGTCCAAAAATACATTTGGGGAATCCTGTCAAATAGAACGACTGACGTCAATGACTTCTGCACAGCCTCTGATGTTTAGTCCCAACAGTGAGAAGCGAGATCACTGGTTCTCTGAGTGGAGCTGAGCGAAGGGAATGAAGCAGAGCAGAGGCTCGGCACAGCCCAGGCAGCCCTGGTGCTCACTTACCTATCACTGCATAATAAATTTCCCCAGAACTCAGTGGGTTAAAACCACATTCTGTTCCATGACTTTGTGGGCCAGGAATTCAGGAGAGTTCAACTGGACAATTTTTATGCTCCACGTGGCATCAACTGAGGTCAGTCCAGTGGTGGTCAGCTGGCAGAGGCCTTATCTGGAGAGTCCAACATGGCTCCACTCACACGTCTAGAGCCTTCGTGGGCTTGGCCGGAACACTGACCACAGCGTGTTCTTGTGGCTCTATGGCATGGCAGTCTCAGGGCAGTCAAGTTCTCACATTTTGGCTCAGGGCTCCTAGAAAAAGAGTTCCAAGAGACCTTGGTGGAAGCTGCAAAGCTTCTTATGTCCTCACCTCAAAGGTTCCAGAATGTCACTTCTGTAGCATTCTACTGATGGGGCAAGTCACTAAAGCCAGCCCAGCTCTAAGGAGAAGGGCATTAGATTCTACCTCTCAACGGGAGAAGTAGCAAGAATTTGTGGCTATGATTAACTTAGAACGTGAGAGAATGGAAGAAATTTCTACCCAGTGGCAGTGGGCCACCTCCACAAACGTCCTTTCACTTCTCCGCTCCTTCTCCAGTAGCAGGAAGGAGACTGGAGAGCTTCAAGGCAGGTCTTGGACACATCCTCCCAACCCCCTCAGAGACAGAGGGGCGCTGCGTCTATCCGTGGAGACCTGGGGACCCAGGGCCTTCCCTGTGAGTACCTTCCTCTGAAACGAAGAGCTTTCTCTGACCTCTCTCGCTAAGCTTCCAGCCCATCTCATCTACAAACTCTTATGCCTTTGGAGCTCTTCAAAAACTGGAAGTGCTCTTCCTACAGCAACGTATTAGACTTGGTGAGTAAACCAAAGCAGAGGTCCCAAACCTAGGGCATCCCATAAACATTCCAGTGCAGGCCTTCCTCATGTGTTAAAGATGTTATATCACAAACTTTTCTATTATGCTCTTTCAGTGCCTAAACACTGTGAAGCAAGATCATGGGTGAAGGCTCGGCCCAGTGGCACAGCGGTTAAGTGCGCACATTCCGCTTCGGCGGCCAGGAGTTCTCTGGTTCAGATCCCAGGTGCCGACATGGCACTGCTTGGCAAGCCATGCTGTGGTAGGCGTCCTACATATAAAGTAGAGGAAGATGGGCACAGATGTTAGCTCAAGGCCAGCCTTCGTCAGCAAAAAGAGGAGGATCGGCAGCAGATGTTAGCTCAGGGCTAATCTTCCTCAAAAAAAAAAAAAAAAGATCATGGGTGAAGACAATGTATGCATTCCACAACAGACATTTATTGCCTTCAACCATGGAGCAAGCACAGAGCTGGACTCTAGCAGTAAAAAGGAGAAGGAGGAGACACATGGTCTCCTCACACTAAGTGGGTCATCGGTAATAACAATAGCCCAGCACTTTATAAATATCTTTTCAAAACCCTCTGAATAAGGACTATCATTTAACCTCAGGTACAGATGAGGAAGGAATCAGGCTCAGAAAGGTTAGGTGACTTGTCTAAGGACACAGAGTGAGGAGGTGACAAAACTGGGATTAGAACCTAGGTCAGGCCATGGAACCTCCTCTTAAGAGATAAAAACCCTCTCATAGGTAAGAAGCAAGATGCACTTCTCGGTGAACCAGAGAGGTTTACTGAAGGTGCTGGTCTCCCGAACACTCTCTGCCTCACGTGTCGATCACTGCAGCTAAGACTGGAAGACTCGGAAAGGGACCTGATGCGACATGCAGGCCCAGCTTTTCCAGTGAAGTTGCAATTTCTCCAGCTCCCATTGTCTTATTTGGCACTTTTGAAAAGTATCCATCCCCTCTGGAGATCAGTCTGGCAATATATAAAAGAGCTATAAAACTGTTCATACACTTTGACCCAATCATCCCACTTTGGAACGTACCCCAAGGAAATATGCAAAAGAGAAAAGAAAACAAATAGCACAAAGATGTTTACGGTAACACCATTCATAACAGTGGAAAAATGGGACGTGACCCGATGCCCAAAATTGGGAAAAGATTATCCAAACTATGGTACATTAAGACAATGGAATGTTATGTTGCTATTAAAGGGAATTAAGTTTACAGATGTTGTTGATACTTCAAATGCACATGTAAGATAATGTTAAGAGAAAAGAGAAGAATGCAAAAGAAAATGTATGCTCTGGCTACACACATAAATCAGTCCGCATGCTCATTGATAAGGATCAGAAGCGAACAGAGGGCTGCAAATAGTTGGTGCTCTGAATTTATAGCATTTTTTCCCTTTAAAGTCCACAGTACAGGAAAATTCTAAATTTTGGTTAGGGGAAAGAAAATGGAAAAAAGATCCATCATTTTCTTTTGCTCGTGGTGAGGAGAGAGGGGATTTCCTAACCCAAAGGCTCAATGTGCATCTGCAATTTAATGTGTCTGCAAGAAGAGCCAACTCTGTCATCCACTTACTAGAAACGCAGTGCTCAGAGCAAGGGGGCAGACACCTGGCCTACGCTCACTAGGCCATGTCTCGATTATTACATATAGTTCTGGGCACCGCACTCCAGGAGAGACTGACAAACCGGAGCTCACTTCAAGGAGGACAACTAGGACGTGTGGTAATTAAAGACCACGGAATATGGAAAAAGTTTGCCAAGGCTAAAGATGTCTAGCCCACAGGAGAAAAATCTATCAGAGACCCAAGGAGCTCTCCTCTAGCCCTTGGGAAGCATTCATGTGAAAAAGGGCTGGGCTCTTTTGGGGGGCTGGGAAGCACCAAGACCTGTGGACAGAAATTATGGAAGAGCAGAGTTCAAGTCAATGTGAGGAGTAAAGTCATCCAAAAGAGGCAGTGAGTTCCATACTACCAGAAGCAAGTAAGCAAAGCATGTAAAGTTCCATCATATAAATGACTATGCTTTTATGACTCTCTAATTTTACTTTCGCCAACTTAAGCAGGTTGTGCTTCAACTGGGGACAGACACAGTTTCTCTCATTTGTGAAGCCCTGATGGGAAAGCATATGGGAAAAAGGGAATATTCTGCCCTTGCTATACCAAGATAATTCTACTGACCCACTGTCAGTGGGGCTTCCATTTTGAGTTGTTTCTTAGGACTGATCAGAAGTGTTTACAAAGTAATCTGGTGATGAACCACAGACAGGACAGAAGTATAATCTGTTGAATTCATTTTTTCCAATGAAAAGTTAATTATCCTAAATTGAGCAGCACCTATGACCTTTGACCTCATTAATCAAGCAAATGACTTCCAATCTTCCAATCACTATGCTAGGCCCACTGCAGGAAGCAAAGAAGTATTAGCCATGATCCCCGCCTTCAAGAAACTTACGTTAACATGATGTTCTAGTCTAGAGGCTTCCACACTTTCTAAATTGAGAACCCCATCAATAAAAAACTTTGAGCATGTACCCCAGATGTAAATATGTTAACGTACAAATTTATACGTGAACTACTGGTAAAACATAAATATTGATAAAGTTTAATTTCTTTCTTATCTGTAGATAAAAGTATACAAACAGAAGTTCTGATATTTTCTTCCCAAACTCCTTGGATCATTTTTCTCCTCCCTCCGCCACTGCCCTCAGTATTACCAGTCACTCCAGAGACCATAGCTCTTGCCAGCCGAGAGGTAAGTCTGATAACACTGGACAAGATGCAATAGGAGCAAACATGTCAGCATTTAAGGGAATAAGGATGTCTAATAAACACCACTATCTCTGAAAAATTTTTAAGTCTATTGGTAAATATTGGAGTTGAGGTTTGAGCAAGTTTTTCCAAACCAGTTTAAAAGTATGACCAATAAAATCTTAATATATATGCAACTTTATCACAAATAGGAAGGTTTAAAAAAATAAGAGCTCTCCTCACTGGATTTCACTAGTGCTAGCACTTAATGACTGATTCATTTGTTCAATACTTATTAAGAAGCTACTAAGTACCGATTAGGCACTGTGTACTGGGCATTGGGGATACAGTAGAAAGAAAAACAAACAGATAGAGGGTTCCTGAGCATGTGTGATAAAAAAAACAAGTATATGAAACAGAAAAGACACATGCAAACAAATATCTAACTGCAAATTGTGATCCCTGCCATGAAGTAAATAAGCGAGGTGCTGTGATAGAGGGGGTGGAAGGAGGAAGGCGACCACTTCAGACAGGATGCTCCGGGCAGGCCTCTCAGGGAAATGGTATCTGTCCCGAGAGCTGAGGATTGAAGAGAGGCTGCTGCCACACAGAAGAGGGGAAGGATGTAAACGGCACGTTGCCAAGCACAAAGCATGACACCGAAAATCCCCTATACCAAAGGGCAAACTTAAACTCGTCTTTTAGACGCCCTTGGAGCCCCTGATGTGTGTTTAAAATGTCCTCTACAGGGGCTAGAGCAGAACTCTGATCATTTAAGGTGCTCAATGCACAGAGTGAACAGACATCTGACTCCAAGAAGAACTTTCCTACTACTGGGCAATTGATATCCCCACTCAGTGCAGCACATTGCTCTCCTCTCCTTGGTCAAGGCTTCTTGGCAACTGTTCCGAGTTGTTCCAAACTGTTCCAACTTTGTTCCAATGACACAAAGGCAAGAAGACTTCACAGCTATAGACAAGCTACCCACTTGTCCTGCCAATGGTGAGCCCTCTTAGCCGAGCAGAGTTACTACAACCCTAGAAATAAAGAAAACTGTGAATTTGTTCTAAAGTTGTTCAAATTCCCAGCAAGGGCACCTGCTTTATCTCAAAATGTTAAGACTCTGGAAGGAGCACACCGTAGGTGCCATGCCCACTGAAGACATTAACGTTCAGTAGGTGGATTGGATTTATGACGCCGTATCATCTGGGAATCACATTCTGTCCATTAGGTCGGGCTAAGTGCTGTCAGGAATGCGGGGAAGAGCGGTGCTGAAATGAGGGAGCAGATAAGTGGTTACAGCGCCTTAAGTGAATCCAGCTGGGCCCGCAGGTCCCTGGGTGGCAGCTCCACACCAGCAGCCCCGCTGAGCAGTCTGCAGACTCACTTAACCTTCAGAAACTTGGAATTCAAAACACCAGCCCTTTGCTGTTGGGTTTTGCTTGCTTTTTATATGCACTTACATAACAGGAAAGCTTGACGAGAAATCACCCATACACAAGTTAGATGGAAAATAAGAACTGTACATCTGCCCTTGAACTCCAGCTTGTCTCACATTCTAGGGTCTTGTGGAAGACTGAGCGCAAGCACCACAGCTCTCAGAGGTACACTTAACACTCATTTCAGTTCTGAGTATCTTCAGTGAAAAAGAGTGGGGAGGAAAGTCCCTTGATTCTGTTTATAGACAACTTTGAAGCCAGTAAAAATTGGGCATTGAAATAGTCTCACAAGAGAAAGATGTCCTTCGAGTGGAACCAGGAACAGCAGACACACTTCTAATATAAAAACCTTGTCACTTTAACTTCAGAGCAACATGAAATACATCCCACGGTACTATAAGAATGTAATTTGAGCCATTCTCGGTAATCGCTTACAAACTTAAAACAGGTAGCAACCAAATGTGCCAGAATTCAACAAGGGAAGAAGAACGTATTCCAGAGAACGTAGACCGGAATTTGATTTTGATCCTCAGCAAAACCCAAAAACTGACGAATAACAGATGGTAAGAAGGCACTGAGAATAGGGACAAGTGAAAGATACAACTCACCTAACTTCAGTTATTTTTAAAGATTTTTTTAAAATATTAATTTTTAAAAAGAAATTAACAGGGGGAGGACGTGTACTGTGGAGCACGATTTGTGATAGACATCTAACAAAATCTCTCATGGTCTCCTCTTGGTCAGCAGGAGATATGCAGGCCCCGTGGTTGACAGGACAACCTGACTGGGTGTTGGCCCCAAATGAGCCTCTAAAGCGATCCCCAGGGGCCTATGAATGTCTGTCCTTAGTCCTGCCCATTTAATAGTTTTGTCAGCCTTCAAATGGGAATACGGAAGCCCAGTTGGTCAGGTTTATAATTGACCCCACGTTTTAAGGGACTGCTGACATATGGAGGGTGCCACAGGCGTCCACTCACCCACTCACCAGTTGCAGGAGCTTCTGGGAGCTTCAGTTTCCTTCTCTGAATCTCAGTAAAATGAGAATACCTCACAGAGGGCTTGTGAGAATTAAACTACACAACAGAAGTAAGATATCCAGGAGACAGCTTCAACTGAGGTGAATTTCCTTCTAGTCTTAGAAAGTGCTAGGATTCAATATTACCTCGATAGCTGACATTGATGGATTAAAAATCCAAAACACAAAATAGAATAGAATGAATACACACCTTATCTTAAAGTACACAAAGATAGGCTAGGGGAGAATTAACCTAACATCAACTGTGATTAGAAAAATGAAAACTCTGGGGGCTGGCCCAGTGGTGTAGTGGTTAATTTCTCATGCTCTGCTTTGGTGTCCTGGGGTTCACAGGTTCGGATCCCAGGCACAGACCTACATACTGCTCATCAAGCCATGCTGTGGTGGCATCCACGTACAAAATCGAGGAAGACTGGCAGAGATGTTAGCTCGGGGACAATCTTCCTCAAGCAAAAAGAGGAAAATTGGCAACAGATGTTAGCTCAGGACCCATCTTCCTCACCAAAAAATAAAATAAAATAAAATAAAAATAAAAACTCTGGGAATCTGTTAACAGGCTACACGTTCATGGTAAAGAGGTTCTTTTAAAAAGACATACACAATCTGAAGATACAATACTAGTGGTGTGGTGTGGAATAAGGCTAACGGCTGGATGTAGCAACCAGGCAGAATTTGCTCAATAAAATGACATAGTTTCTAAAAGTAAAAGTTGTTTGTGAATGAAATTTGTTTCCTAATGAAGTAGTGACACCTCCATCAGGCTCTCCGGGAGCAGGGGGAGTACTCTTTTTTTTTTTATTGAGGTAACATTGGTTTACAAAATTATATAAATTTTAGGTGTACATCATATTTCAACTTCTGTATAGGCTGCACTGTGTTCACCACTAAAAGTCTAGTTTCCTTCCATTACCATATATATATATATATATATATGCCCCTTTCCATCTTTCACTTTCCCCTCTTATAACCACCAATTTGTTCTCCGTATCTATGTGTTTGTTTATCTTCCACATATGAGTGTAGTCATACAGTAATTGTCTTTCTTCATCTGACTTATTTTGCTCAGCATAATACCCTTAAGGTCCATCCACGTTGTCGCAAATGGTGGGATTTCATCTTTTTTATGGCTGAAGAGTATTCCATTCTATGCATATACCACATCTTCTTTATCCAGTCATCTGTTGATGGGTATTTGGGTTGCTTCCAAGTCTTGGCTATTGTGAATAACGCTGCAATGAACACAGGGAAGAATACATATTTTCTAGTTAGTGTTTTCATGTTCTTTGGCTACATACCCAGAATAAGAATAGCTGGATCATATGTTATTTCTATTTTTAATTTTTTGAGGAATCTCTATACTGGTTTCCACAGCGGCTTTACCAGTTTGCATTCCCACCAACAGTATATGAGGATTCCCTTTTCTCCACATCTTCTCCAACACTTTTTATTTCTTGTCTTTTTAATAATAGCCATTCTGATGGATGTAAGTGATATCTCATTGTAGTTTTGATTTGCATTTCCCTGATGATCAGTGATGTTGAACATCTTTTCATATGCTTGTTGGTCATCCGTATATCTTCTTTGGAAAGATGTCTGTTTGTATCCTCTGCCCATTTTTTGATCGGATTGGTTGTTTTCTTGTTGTTGAATTGTGTGAGTTCTTTATATATTTTAGAGATTAACCCCTTGTCAGATACATGATTTGCAAATGTTTTCTCCTAGTTGGTACATTGTCTTTTTGTTTTGTTCTTGCTTTTCTTTGCCTTCCAGAAGCTCTTTAGTCTGATGAAGTACCACGTGTTTATTTTTTCTTCTGTTTCTCTTATCCAAGTAGACATGGTATTCAAAAAGATCCTTCTAAGATCAATGTCAAAGAGTGTACTGCCTATATTTTCTTCTAGGAGTTTTATGGTTTCAGGTCTTACCTTCAAGTCTTTGATCCATTTTGAGTTAATTTTTGTGTATGGTGTAAGAGAGTAGTCTACTTTCCTTCTTGAGGAGAGAGTACTCTTGTGTTCAAGATCTCTCAAGGTCTCTCCTGACACCTGGGGGCCCCACTCCTGGGATTCTCTCCTATGGGTTCTTGTCCTCCAGGAAGGAGGTGTGCCTGTGAGCAGCCTAACAGCCTGGGCTCCTGCAGAAGGAAGCACTCCCCACATTTGGAAATCTGATCTGGCATCATCACAACGTAACTGTATGACTCTGTTTCCCATCAGGGTCAGGCAGTAATAAAGCAAACAGGCTCAGAGAGCAAGTTCCCGTTCAGAAACAGCATCCATGCCTCAACTTCCACTCACCGTTAAGCCATGCTGGGGTGACATGAAGTACTCAGTTAACGTCCTCAGTGCTTGTCAAATAGTACTCCTATATTTGACAACACTGCGATAGTCATCAGTTCAAGCTACAGTATAGTCATTAAGGGATAAAATTCATTATCTCTTAATAACGAAGAATTCTGTAACTCAAATTTCATAACTGAGGTGGCCCTTTCCTTTCTTCTCCATTAGCCAAAAGTATTGTGAAGATTTATAACCCCGTTTCACAAATTCCTATCGGGGAGGACCATCTAGTCCTTCTTGGAGTATAATTATTTTTAAAAATTCATACAGACTCAGATAACATACTTTTCAAATTTTGTTGTTTACAGCAGCGAGTCATCACTGGGTCATGTTTACGATGAACACAGGCAAAAGGATGGTAACATATTTAAAGAAAAGTAGCAGGCTGCATTGGGTCTGTGCAGATAGAAATTTTTAAAAACATTTACAAATATAGATACTCAAAATCTGCTTCTTTAAATAGGTCTCATTTCTCCTCCATGACCAAATTTAGTACATGCCAAAGTTATTAAAAACAAAGCCATTTTTTAG
The DNA here is from genome assembly GCF_041296265.1 of Equus caballus. NCBI lineage: Eukaryota > Metazoa > Chordata > Mammalia > Perissodactyla > Equidae > Equus > Equus caballus. The sequence continues at coordinate 31,782,299 of NC_091710.1, read as the reverse complement.
TTATGAGTGTAAAAATGCATCTACTTTTTTTTCTGGCAAAAAAAAAAGAAAAGAAAACATTTTCACCGTTTTTAAAGTGATCAAAAACAGCCAAATGGACTTTTAGGGAGTTTTCCAAAAGCAGAAGAAAGGAGGAAGTAAGCTGATGTTAAATATGAGAGAATCTGGTACCTGAATGAATTTTGTCCAAATATATAAAAGATTCGCTTAGCAAAAATCAAAGCACAGCGCGTCTCACAGGCTCAGAATTGCTGCTGAAATACATGGATAAATATATCATTTGTTATACAATTTATATTGTTATAAATGCGATAGTCATGTGAATCTGGTATTAAGGCATATTAACTGTACAAGCTTTCTAAACCAAGTATATTGCAATTTTCTGTTGTTAGAAGTTGTTATCGGTAATTTTGTGTCTCAGTCCTTCTCTTGTCAGGCTTTACACTAAGCAGAGCTTCCAAGTTAAGAAAATATTTGAAACACTTTCTTTCGTTGTCTTTAACGTGAGACTCCTTGAATGAATTAAACCTGGTTAGTGCTGCCGACACTCATGTTCCCGCTGGCTGGTGGTGCTGACTCTCGGGCTCAGGAAGGTAGAGAGACACCCAAATATCCTCCAAAAATAACTGACATGTTTGTGGAGGCAGCTGCTGTCTTCACTGTACTCACTACACTGGGCTTTTTCAGTTCTAGTCATCTCCCTGCGTGGGAAACTGTCTATGAACTAATCTATCTTCTAGGCCACTGGGTTGACTTTTTCTCAAAATTTTGTTTAGCTGGGGTTCTTCCCTCCTCTCCCCAAAAATCTATTGCCTTTGGTCCTTCTCCTCATCTAGTTAGTGTTCTGATTTAAAATATAAACATTGAATTTAAGAGGACTTCCTGGTGCTGTTTGGTAGGTTTCTATCAGCAAAATACTCCCCAACCAAAAATAAAAGTGAGGGAGGGGAGTATGCAGGGAACTAATCCAGAGTGGATGTACCCATTGCTATCAGGGCAAATATCTGAGAGGTGTAATTTAACTTGTGAAAGAGTCTGCTAAAACGCTATTTTTTATTTAAAAAATAACATGGTATTTTATTGTGTGGGTGTTGTATATACATCAAATTAATAAATGAGAACAGCTTTAAACAACGCATTTACGTTCCATTAATGTTAGGAAGGCTTGCATGTTACCGGGGCTCAGTTTCAAATTTGCAGCATTGTTTGGCTCAGGGGCAGATAGCTCAGTTTCCGAAAACCCTTTGGCTCTCTCTATATAAATAAATAAAATTATTCCTTTTTCTCAAGGGAAAAAAAGAGTAATGACAATCATGCTATTTGTTGATCAAACCAAGGATGCAGGTAGAAAATTTGATGTGAGGGGTGGGAGAGAAAAAATGTTCGTGCTCCAGGCTCCAAGCCCAGGCAACTGGGAAAATTAACGAGCTCAAGTGTAAGGGCAGGTTTCATAATCTGTAAAGTGCTGAAATGATTTCCATGGTTGGTACAGGTGCAGAGAAACAAATGAGAAGGGAAAAACTGGGAAAGGTGGGAGGTGTAGGACAAAGGCTGATGGGTTCAGTTTGGGAAATTCCCAATTTTGTTTCATATATGTGATAGTGCTAATGCTGTGGTTGAGGAATTCTACATGAATAATATGAATGTGGTCTTGAAAAGTGAGATATTTAAGCAGAAGTGTAGCAGACACAATTACAGATTTCCAGTTGGAAGCTGAGTAAGGTAGCAAGTCTGGAGACAGAGATTCAGGGGTCATCCACACGGGGTGGTGCTTGAGGCTTCAAGTGGATAAGCGAGAACGTGTAGAGGAAGCGACAGCAATGACGACAACCCTTGATTTCATAATAAATGTCTTTTCCTTGCCTTTTCCTCTGGTATGTAGTCAGTTGTTATGTCTGTCTTTCTTGTTTAACTTATGCACTCCCAAGGGTAAGAGTGTGTCTAACTCACTTTGAACAGTATGCAGTTCAATATTATTGGCAAGTAGGCTCTTAACGTGCATGCACACTCCTTATCCAGGGGTGAGTTGGTTTAGCCTGAGGTTGGGGAGGGGAGGGTCCAGCTCCAGGACACAGAGCATGGAGCTAAGGGTGAGTAGAGAGATGGGGCCTAGAGTAAAAAACCACCTAAAAGCCAGCACCATTGTGAAGGTTCTAGGAGGAAGTGGAATCCAGTTAGAAGACCTCCAGAGGGCAAACAGAGCAAATTAGAAAGGGAGGGCACGAGGTTTAATGAGTAAGGAAGAAATGGATAACGTGTGAAGGTTTGCCCTAACCTCCATCTCCACTTATACACTGCTGTTCCGGCAGAAGCTCTGACGCACTGTGTTCACATCTTACCCAGTATCACAGTCTTTGGGGTATGCATCAAGACAGGTACCTTCCCATGCGCACTTTAATGTCTTTCCTTAATCAGTTGTGGTTTTCACCATCCGTGAAGAACCAAACTGCAAACATTTCAAAGGCAGAGAGGTGTGAGAAGCCAGCCCATCACGGTCTATCCTGGAACCCTTTAGGAATTGCCCCAGCCCTCCTGCAACCTGGCTCTGAATTACAGAGGCATCCACTGGATGCCCCAAATTCAAGGACTTGGTTTACTAAACCAAGGGCCTCACTGTACCTTGTTCCTCACCCCATTCTCTTCATTCCACCAGGCAACCTCCTCACCCCCAGCTACAGTTATGTGCCTTCTTCACAGTCCAACATCTTCTGCCTTGGTCTCTTCAGGCTCTGTTTGCATCTTTCTTCTTTGACGCAGCACTTTCTCGGAAACCCATGCCTCAGGATAAATGTTTGACCTGGCCTGGGAATCACGGCGCTTCCCTGCAAGCAGGCCCTGCCCAGCGTGTCCCAGAAAGAGACCTGGTCCTTCTAGTGTTTGCATCCACACCCTTGGTTCTGGCCTATTAATTCCATGTGTCTGACAGTCTTGCTTCTTTATCTTCCACTATGAAGATGAGTGAACAATTGAAGGTTGAAACAGTTACAGTTGTCATTAGAATGTATACGATCATTAGCAAATATATAATAAAATATAACTCAAATGAATAAATAAAAACAGTTCATTTTTGTGTGAATATACAGCTTTTGGGTTGTATTTTCCTTTTTTGCATAAAATTAGAACCAGTTGCTGTGTTTACAGAAAAGACTTTGCTTTGCCAAGCAAATTGGCAGAGATGATGCTCTTGCAATAAAAGGACAGCATCCTGATATCTTTTCCCAGTTCTAATCTATAAAATGCAGTCTCTATTGCATGTCCAAATTTCAGGGAATTATAACTTCCTCCCATCACCACCAATACAGCTATTGACCAAAAAAAGAAAAGAAAAGAAAAACCAACATCTTTATTAATTCTTTGAATAAATTGTTACGGTGCACACGTCAAGTGCTGGAAATGGGGCTAGGCACTGTGACAGGCACAGTTGCATGGAAGCTGTGATCCCTGGCCCACAGGCACTCTCAGTCTAGCAGGGGAGATAAGACATGTACAATTAGCCACACTACTAGGCAGTGTGCCATAAACGCCATGTGAGTGAGTGGTGGAGATCTCAAGTGCCACAGGATTTCAGAGGAGGGAGAGAAAATTTCCGGCTTCACAGAGGAAGTTCAAGTTGAGCTGGGCTTTTGTTTATTCAATAACTATTTATTGGGTATCTCTGAGGACGGGGTACTGTGCCAATTGCTGGGGAACACAAGAGTGTGCAAAACAGACATGTTCCTCGGGAGCTATGAGAGCCTATAAGGGAAGTGGACGTTAATCAAATGATCACACAATTCTATAATAATAGCTTGTGGTAAGTTGTATGAAGGAGTAAAGGGAGCTATGAGGGCATAAAAGATGAGGTCAGGGAAGACTTCTCTCTGGAAGGGATGTGGCAGCTGAGATCTATAAATGAGTAGGAGTTAACTAGGAGAAAAGTAAAAAGAAAGGAGAAAGGAGTGAGCATTACTGTCAAAGGGAATAGCACATGCAAAGTTCTTGAGGTAGGAGTAAGTATACCAACCAAAAAAATTTAAAATGCCCATGTAGCAAAAATAATAGGGAGATAGAAAAAACAAGAAAAGACTGGAGCCAGACCATTCAGGGCCTAGTCGGGGGAGGGCTTTGGTCTTGATCCCAAGAGCAATGAGAATCTACTGAAGGGATTTAAGAGGAGGAGAAATGATAAGATTTGTCTATTAACAACTCTACTCTGGCTGCACTGTGGGGAATGATTGCTCGAAGGGCTCCAAAGCAGGTGCAGAAGACCAACTACGGGCAGTCACACTGGGCAGGCAACAGATGATGGTGGCCTTGGAGAAGAGAAATGGATGGATGTGGGAGATGTTTGGGAATAAAAAGTATCAGTTCTTGGTGATAGATTGTGAGAATGTGGAAGCCTTTTTCCTCAATCCCAATGTTCCCTTCCTGGGAAAAGAGACTGTCTCAGCCCTTCTCCCTCCTGGCAGTGAGCTGCCACAGAGAACTCCTCCTGGGAGAGATTGAGCTCCGGACTAAGTGAATGAGTAGGTCTGCTTTCTACTGTGGCTTAGAGGCCAGGCCCATTTGACCCTTGACCCTTCTCTATCAGTAAAGCCACTGTAAAATTTTCAACATCTTGGCCTCCATATTTACTCTTTGTTTTATTTCTCAAATTTACATAAACTGGGCAGAAAAGAGAGATGCTATTCATTAGGGAATCATTTGAGACTCCCAGCAGACTGGATGTGGGGATTCCTTGATGGACGAATAACATCTTGATAGAAATGGAAGGCAAGGCATTACAGGTGTGGGGACAGCATAAGAAAAGGAGCAAAATGGTAGAAGATCCTACAAGGTATGGGTATGGGAAACCGAATGAACCAATCTGGCTGGAGCTGAAGATCTATGTGGGGATGTTGCTAAAATCAGGCTGGAAAGATAGGTTGGATTAAGATTATGGAAGGTCCAGGGGGCTACAGCCACGCTAAAGATTTTGTATTTTATCCTATAAGCAAAGGACAGTCACTGTCAGATTTTCAAGCAGGTGGCTTGAACTGAACAACTTGTGGTATGTAGGGTAGATCAGAGCATGGAAACTAGTTAGGAAGGTCCTGCCCTAGTGTGGGAATGATAAATAAGGAATAAATATAGACGCGTGAAAGAAGAATTAACAGGTCTTTCTTGGAAGATCAGATGTGACAGGTGAAGGACAAGAAGAACTCAAGATGGCTCCAGGGTTTAGTGTCTTGATGTCTGGAGAACAGGAGCACCATATGGATATTGGGAAGAAAATGATGAATTCAGTTTTAGACACACTGAGTTTGGAAGAGGGATATCCAGGTGGAAATGTCCACTAAGCTTTTGGACATGCAGAAAATGTGGATTTACAATTGTGGGGAAATGCCCCCTCACCCTTTAGGGAATAAGAGGTGAATCCCTCAGCAATGTCTCCTTTTCTGTCTGAATTCCCAGTGCCTCATTTGTGTCAGGAACCTCTCATGTTTTTAATGATCGAGTTGAAGGCTGAAGATTCTATTCTTCACCATGGCTTGGCTAGTAAAACACTTGGAACCCAGTCTACCCAGGGCAGTGGGCATCTGAGATTCCTAGAGAAACCACTGAAGTCAGTAAAGGGGACAGTGGTGAGGGGCAAAAGACCAAGTGACGGATGGACAAGTGGATGCCTCAGTACGTGCAGTTGACGCTGAACCTCCATCTGCTACGGCATTTCTTTCTCCTATTGCTACAATACACATTTCACTGGCTGGGGGCTCCTAACAGGACTGCTGGTCTAGATGGCTTTAGGGATACATAAGCTGAGTTTCCCTTCCAAGAATGGGAGACAGAAGACCAAAAAAGAAGGTTGTCTCATCCAGACACAGGAATACACTTTACTCAATGGGTTAACACTTCGAAGTCAAGGAATTGATTTCCAACAAAGATGCCAAGACCAGTCAATGGGGAAAGGACAGTCTTTTAAACAAATGGGGTAGGGGTGGGAGGGAAGAGATGGGACTGGATATTCATACACAAAAGAACGAAACTGTACCTTTACCTTACACCATATACAAAAATTAACTCAAAATGAATCAAAGACCTAAATTTAAGAGCTAAAACTGTTAAACTCTTAGAAAAAAACCTAGAGGCAAATCTTCACTACCTTGGATTTGGCAGTGGTTTCTGCCACTGACACCAAAAGCACAGGCAACCAAATAAAAATAAATAAATTGAACTTCATTAAAATTAAAAATGTTGTGAACCAAAAGACGTTATGAAGAGAGTGAAAAGATAACCCACAGAATGAGAGAAAATATTTGCAAATCATATATCTGATAAGAGTTTAATATGCAGATTATATTTTTAAAAATGTCAACACGACAACAAAAAGATAACCCAATTTAAGAGTGGGCAAAGGACTTGAACAGACATTTCTCCAAAGAAGATATACAGATGGCCAATAAGCACATCAAAGGATGCTCAGCATCATCAGTCATTAGGGAAATGCAAATCAAAAGCAGGAGACACCACATAACACCTACTAGGATGGCTATAATAAAAAATGGAAAGAAATAAATGTTGGAGAATATGCGGAGAAATGGAACCCTTGTGTATTGCTGGTGGAATATAAAATGGCACAGCCACTGTGGAAAACAGTCTGGCGGTTCCTCAGAAAGTTAAACATAGAATCACCATATGATCTAGCAATTCTACTTCTAGGTACATACCCAAAATAATTGAAAGCAGTGCCTCAGATACTTGTACACGAATGTTCATAGCAGCATAATTCCCAATAGCCCAAAGATGGGAGCAATCCAAGTGTCCCTTAATAGATGAATGGATAAACAAAATGTGATGTATCCACACAACGGAGAATAGTAGTCAGCCTTAAAAAGGAATGAAATTCTGATGCATGTTACAACATGGATGAACCTTGAAGACATTACACATAATGAAATAAGCCAGACACAGAAGGATAAATCTTGTATGATTCCATTTATAGGAGATACCTAGAAAAGGTAAATTCATATACAGAGAGTAGAATAGAGGTTGCCAGGGGATGTGGTGGGGCGAATGGGAAGTCACTGCTTAACGGTTACAGAATTTTGTTTGGGGCGATAAAAGAATTTTGGAACTAGTGGTGAGGGTTGCACAACATGGCATTGAATTGTACACTTAAAAATGGTTAAAATAGCAAATATTTTTATCACTAAAAAGTCAGTAAAATTAATTAACTTGGCAAACATAATGCTAATCATAGCTATCATTTATTGAGTGCTTTCTGCATGTTAGGAGATTTACAACTTTTATCTTATTTCATCCTCATAATAACCCTATAAGAAAGATGTTATTATTAGCCCCATGTTATACATAGGAAACTGAGGTTTACAGAAGTTAAATAATTTTCCCACGGTCACAAAGCTGGTAAATAACTAGTTCAAAAGCAAAACGATTTCAAGTCACTTACTTGGAAGTTAAAGGAATTCATTTTATTTTTTTGGTTGAAAATTTTTGTATCTGAAAATATTTTTAAAGAAAATAATAATATTAATAAGACTATCATTACTTCTAAAAATAATATGGTTTTAAAATGTCAATGAAATACCAGTTTCTGCTTATTTGTTTGCAAAGATTTACAAATGTGTAATAGCCAATGTTTCTGAGGATGTCATGAATTGGAAACCTTTGAACAGCAATTTGGCAATGTAAATGGGTACAATCCTTTTAGAAAGCCACTTGGAAATATATACCAGAATATTAAACACTCATTTTGAAAGTAGTTCTACTTCTGGAAATGGATCCTAAGCTAGATTCTACGTAGAGAAAGAAAGTTTTCCATGAAAAAGTGTTAACTGAAGTATTATTTGTAAATGGTAAAAAATAATAAAAGTAAAAACAGTCTAAACTATCCAACAATTTCTGAATGCTTATGCAAATTATTATATATTATATAAATATATCACTTTTCTTTAAAATATTACTAATCACTAATTACTAATTACTAATTACTAAAATATTACTAATTACTAATAGAATATGGGAAAATACTTTGTACAATGTTAAGTTTAAAAATCTAGATACTAAATTGGATGTCCATTATGAGAATAGTTTAGTAAAAATAGTATGCAGAAGTACATTTGTACAGTGATGGATGGAAACTAGACTTTTGGTGAGAGCACAAAAAAGTCTATACAGAAGTTGAAATACAATGATGTACACTTGAAATTTATATAATGTTATAAATCTATATTACCTCAATAAAAAATATATATAATTTTAAAAATTGTATGCAGAAGAAAAAAATCACTTTAAATAAATAAATATACAAATTTAAATTGAGATTATTTTGGGGCAGTGGAATTCTACGTAGTTCTTTCCTTTTTCACCTGTTTCTCAACTGAGCATATATTTGAGAAATATATATACAAATATATATATTCTCTAAAACGAGCATACATTACTCCATAATTGTAAAATAAAATAAACCTTTTTTTAGAGGAAAAGTATAATTTTAAAAGACCAAATCCACAGTCCTCTTTTGGATTAGTGAGTAAAATAAAAGATTTTCTTTTTCCACTTTCAAAGATGGTGTGTTCTTTTCATGATGTCTTGAGAGCACTAGTGTGATTAAAAAGACTGATAAATGACCAAGAATTCATGAATCATCAGATATAACTCCCTGAAGACTGGGGAGAAAACCCTAAACCTTGGAGTTAGTATTAAACTATTATAAGAAAATTTGTCATGTCAATCTACTTGAATATTCAGTACTTCATTATGTAAAGACACATTCAGTTCGCCAATGCAGTGAAATTGAAACACATTTTAATAACAAACAGCAACAGAGGCTCCACTAAGTTACGCAGGGACCCAACCAGAAAGATTTTGAAGTGATTAAAATATCACAAAGAGCAGAAACCAAGTCAGCGCAGGAAGCCCGCGGCCGGTTTATCAGTGGGGATCTCTCCCTCCCCGGATTAGAGCATGGGCCTCAGGTGACTGGGAGAGAGCTGGCTGAGAGCTGGGGAGGAGCTGATGACTCAGTCAGCCTGACACTCGGGTACAATTAGGTGAAGCCTTATACTGAATGGACATCAGAAATCTGCGAGTTGGTCTGTATGAGATTTTATTTTTACCTCAGGCTCTGTCCTGTGTCAAAATTTGCCAATTATTTTCATGAATCCCATGACGGTTTCCCACAGATCCAAATAATGCCTCTTACTTTTTAACATCCCCATTTAGCCGTTAGATTTTGATGGATTGATTTTAATTTTTAATATTGAGCATATTCTATATTTTAGACCAGGGAGCATGAAACCATTATGTTCTTAATGAGTTTCATCATTAGATACAATACAATGAACAGCGTTTTATTTAAATTGGGCAAACATTAACAATGGTACCCAGAACATTTTTTAAAAACCTCCACACTCTATGACACGTGGCAAAGTTTCACGGTGGATGGGAAGAAGGGAAAGGTAGAGTGAGGAATGACTCTGGGGAAGCCAGGAAGACCAAGGTCCAACCCACTGTCACCGTTTCAGGAGAGGGTAGTTTTGTGGGTGCACTTCCACAGAGGCGCTGGAATCCGAGAAGGTGCTGAGCAGACCTTGTAGCCCCCACATATCTTTCCTATAGATTTATCACAGTGCCTGAGGTTTTTATTGTTACAATTTTCCCTGGAGTCTTGAAAGCTAATTGTGCTTATGGTTCTGCTTTGAAGATTGCAAAGTGCTCTAACCAGGTGATCGAGATTGAGTGGTAGACCTTTAACAGAAGAGGGGGTATTCCTGGTAAGAGCTTGGGCTTCAGAGTTTAAGTCCTGCCTTTGCCATTTACCAGCTGAGAGTGACCCGGGGCAGGTTATCTTCTCCAAGCCTCAGTTTCTTCATCTACAAAATAAGGATAACAATATTTACCTTGAAGGGCAGTTGTAAAGAGAAAACATATGTAAAACCTTCACCACAACAGATGGTCCCTATTTCGGGACAGCCAGGTCGGTCAGCAGGAAGCTGTTAGCTCCTGGCTGAGCACAAGCACCTCCCTCAACTCGTGAACATATCCGGCAGAATAGTTTTTAACCTAGAGGTCCCCAAACCTGGCACTGTAGAGATTTGTTTGTTTTATAAAATAGATACTCAGACACCAACGCTTTAGAGACTCTGACTCAGAAAATATAAAAGGCTCAAAGTATAAATTGGAGTCAAATTGCGTGGGTTCAAATTCCAGCTCCCTGGCTTACTATGTGTTTCTGGGAGTAAGTCCACTTATCTTTGCTGTACCTCAGTCTCTTCATCTACAAAATTAGGATAGTAACAGTAACCTACCTCACAGAGTTGCTAATGGGGTGAAATTAGTTATTATTAAGCATGGGGTAAGACTAGCCTCTGGTATTTTAAAAGAGGCTGTAGATATGAGATGCCGCTGAGCCGGGGAATCACTTTGCTACAAAGCTATTTCTGATGAGTTTTCAACTGCTGGTCTTTAATGTAATTTTGGAAGTAGAAACAGGAAATTCGAGGACATCAAAGAATAATTTTTGGCAAGTGAACGCTGACAAAGAAGATGAAAATTAGAAAGCATCGCTTTTTGATCATGCTTTTTATGGATACATTTACGAAACACTGGACAATTTTCAAGGTAAACCATTTACGTCAAGAAACACTAAGTTAAAAGATCGGGAGGAAAAACCTAAAATTAGACAATTGCACACGACAAATCAAAAGTAATTAATCATTGCCGGAAATGTTTAAAACTGCTTGAGTTGTACACTGAAAGTCAGGAGAATAAGAGATGCCCATCTTAAAATGAAGAGAGTTCCATCAACTTAGATCCAGATGCATTCGGAGCCCCATACCTGTATGCCACAAATGGACCGGCTGCCCTAAGAATCAGAAATCAAATGCAGACAATACATGAAAAGGGAATTTCAGGAATTTTAGCAACTTGGTATGTTGGCCATATTTCCAAACTTCAGAAGTGCTATCAGGCACTTCTTATAGCTTCTCTCTTGTTTTTCTTAATTGTCTTCTCCAAATTCCTTTCTCTTCCTTTTGTATACTGTCATTTACCCTTCTAAGCAATTGCAAGATCAACCCTGTTGCTATTGACCGTGGCATCTAGGTGTTTACACATTTCTTAATTGAAATTTTTGTTGAGATAATTGTAGGTTTACATGCAGTTGTAGGAAATCATACAGAGAGACTCCTTGTACTTTATCCAGTTTCCCCTAATGGTAATATTTTGCAAAACTAGCATAATATCACAACCAGTTTATTGACATTGCTACATTCCACTGATCCTAGTCAGATTTTCCTGATTTTACTGATATTCATGTATGTGTATATGTGTGTGAGTGTTTATTAAGGTCTATACAATTTGTCATCTGTGTAAGCTCATGTGTCCACTACCAGAGCCAAGATACTGAATATTCTAGGACCAGTAGGATCCTCTCATGTTGCCCTTTTATGACCACATCCACCCCCCACCCCCAACTCCAAGTCCTTTACCCTGGAATCCATTTGTCCTCCATTTCTAAAATTTATTCACTTAAAAAATGTTACATAAATGGAATCATAAAGTATGCAACCATTTAGGACTGGCTTTTTTCACTCAGTCGAATTCCCTGGAGATTCATCCAAGTTGTCATGGGTATCGATAGTTCATTCTTTTTCATTGCTGAGTAGTACTCCATAGTATGGATGTTCCACAGTTTATCTGACCATTAACCTGTTGGACAACACATAGGCTGATTCCAATTTTTGCCTGTTACACATAAGTCTTCTATAAACATTCATGTACAAGTTTTTGTGTGAATATAAGTTTTCATTTCTCTGGGATAAATGCCCAAGAGTATAATTGCTGGGTCACGTGGTAAACTGCCAAATTGTTTCCCAGAGTGGCTGTACTATTTTACATTCCCGCCCGCAGTGTACGTGTGATCCAGTTTCTCTATATCCTCACAAGCATTTAGTGTTGAGACTTTTAAATTTTAGCCATTCTGATAGGTGTGTAATGATATCCCATTGTGGTTTTAACCTGCATTTCCCTGAGGGGTAATGATGTTAAAAACCTTTTCATGTGTTCATTTGCCATCTGTATATCCTCATCATTGAAATGCCTGTTCATGTCTTTTGCCCATTTTCGAATTGACTCGTTTGTTTTTTTAATGTTGAACTTTGTGAGTTCCTTTCTTTTTTTCAGTGAGTCCATTCTTTACGTATTCCGGATTCTAGTCCTTCGTCAGGTAGATGGTTTGCAAATATTAAGGCCCAGTTTGTAGCTTGTCTTTTCATCCTCTCAACAGGGTCTTTTGCAGAGGAAATGTTTTCAGTTTTATGAAGTCCAATTTATCAATTTTTCCTTATATTGGATGGTGCTTTTGCATCGTCTAAGAACTCTTTCCCTAGCCCTAGACCATGAAGATTTTCCCCTATGTTTTATATCCAAAAATTCTATAGTTTTACATTTTAAATCAAATCAGTGATCCACTTTGAGTTAATTTTTGTATAGGTGCAAGGTTTAGGTCAAGATTTATTTTTTTGCCTATGGATGGCCAATTGCTCCAGTGTCATTTGTTGACAAGGCTATCCTTCCTGCATTGAATTGCTTTTGCACTTTTATAAAAAAAAATCAGTTGAGCATATTTCTGTGGGTCTGTTTCTGGAATCTTCATTCTGTTCCACTGCTGTATGTATCTCTCTCTCCCCGATACCACACTGCAGAATTGTCCCTCAGTATTCACAGGGGATTGGTTCCAGCACCCCCACAGATACCAAAAGCCACTAATGCTGAAGTCCTTTAGTCAGCCTCTTACCTAGGGGCTCTGCATCTGCAGATTCAACACACCATGGCTCGTAACAATGCAGAAGCCTGGATTCAGAGGGAGGGTCAACTACAGCAAGTCTTAATCTCGGGTGGAGTGATTCCTCTCACTTTATTCTTTGTCAAGATTGCCTTAGCTATTCCAGGCCCATACCTTTCTATAGAAATTTTAGAATAAGCTTGTCTATGTGTACAAAAAAACTTTACTGGAATTTTTATAGGGCTTGTGTTAAATCTATAGGTCAATTTGGGTATAATTGATACTGTTATTATGTTGAATATTCTAATCCATAACCACAGTATGTGTCTCCATTTATTTAGGTCGTCTTTGATTTCTTTCATCGAGGTTTTGTAATATTCAGCCTACAGATCACGTTTTATGTATATCTAAATATTTTACTTTATTTGAGTGGGTGTAAGCAGCATTATGGGCTTTTTTTGTTCTTTTTGTCTTGTTTTGTTTTGTTGGTGAGGAAAATTGGCCCTGAGCTAACATCAGTTGCCGATCTTCCTCTTTTTGCTTGAGGAACATTATCCCTGAGTTAACATCCATGCCATTTTGTAGATGTTATGTATCAAGTTTAGGTATTTCCCCTCTACTTCTAACTTGCTGAGTTTTATCATGAATGATGTCAGATTTTACCAAACGCTTTTTCTACATTAAATTGATATGATTATATGATTTTTCTTCTTTAGCTCATTGATATGGTGGATTACATTGATTGATTTTTGAATGTTGAACCAGCCTTGTGTACACAGAATAAATTCCATGTGGTCATGGTTCATAATTCTTTTTATGAGAGCTGTTGGTCTGTTGTATTCTTTTTTTTGTACTGTCTTTGTCTGATTTTGTTATCAGGGTAATATTAGCTTCACGAAATTAGTTGGGAAGTGTTCTCTTCTATTTTTGGAAGAGATTGCATAAAATTGGTGTTAATTCTTTTTTACGTGTTTGGTAGAATTCTCCAGCGAAACTATCTGACCCTGAAGAGTTTTTTGGGAAGGAGCCGTTTTTAAAAAGTAGACTATTTTTTTAGAACAGTTTAGATTTGCAGAAAAATGAGAAGATGGTGTGGAGATTTCCCATATATCTCGTATCCAGTTTCCTCTATTATTATCATCTTAAATTAGAATGGTACATTCGTTATAATTAATGAACGCTATTGATACATTATTATTAACTAAAGTCCATACTTCATTCAAATTTCCTTAGTTTTTACCTAATGTCCCTTTTCTGTTCCTGGATACCACATTACATTTAGTTGTCATGTCTCCTTAGGCTTGTCTTAACTATGACAGTTTCTCAGACTTTATTTTGATGAGTTTAACAGTTTTGAGGAGTACTGATTAGGCATTTTGTAGGCTTTCTCTCCTCTGGAATTTGATGTTTTTCTCATGATTAGACGGAGGGTTTTGGGGAGGAAGACTACAGAGGTAAAGTGCCATTTTCATCACATCAGATCAAAGATACATGTTATCAATATGATTTATCACTCTAGATGTTGACTTGGACCACCTGGCTACTGTATTGTTTGTCAGATTTCTCCGCTGTCCCTATTCCCCGTCTTTCCATACTGTACTCTTTGGAAAGAAGTCACTATGTGCAACCCACACTTGAAAAGTGGGGAGTCATGCTCCCTCCCGCCTCCTTGAGGGCAGAGTATCTATATACATTATTTGGAATTATTCTGCATGGGAGATTTGTCTCTCCTTTTTATTTATTTATTCAATCATTTATTTATATGGACTCATAGGAATTCACTTTAAGCTTTAGGTTATAATCCAAAACCATTTCATTTTATTGCTTAAGTGTTCCAGCTTTGGCTATTGGGAGCTCTTTCAGCTGACTCTTGTGTCCCTTTGACACATTCCCATCATATGGAGTTTTTTTGGTTTTTGGAAGGTGATACGGGGAAGCTTTTAAATTATTATTTCAATTTCTGTCATGGTTATATAGTTATTCAGATCATCTGTTTCACCTTGGTTAAGTTTTGGTAGTTTGTGGTTTTCAAGGAATTGGTCCATATTGTCTAAGTCATGACATTTATGAGAGTAAAGTTGTCCACAGTATTCCCTTATTAACTTTTTAGTGTCTGTAGGATCTGTAGTGAAATCTCCCACTTCATTCTTGATATTGGTGATTTGTGTCTTCTCTCTTTTTATTTATTTTTTTCAGTCTTGCTAGAAGTTTATCAATCTTATTATTGTGGAGAACAAGCTTTCTGTTTCATTGATTTTTCTCTATTGCTTTCTTATTTTCAGTTTCATTGATTTCCGCTCCTTTCTTTATTATTTTCTTCTTTTGCTTGCTTTGGGTTTATTTTTGCTCTTCTTTACGAGTTTCTTGAGGCAGGAACTTAGGTTATTTATTTGAGACATTTCCTCCTTTCTAATATGAGTATTTCGTGCTCTAAAGTTCCCTCTAAGCACTGCATCAGCTACATCCCCATATTTTGATGTTATATGTTCACTTTCATTCTGGTCTATGTATTTTTTTTAGTTCCTTTGAGTCTTCTTCTTTGACTCATAGAATATTTAGGAGTGTGTTGTTTAATTTCCATGTGTTTAGAGATTTTCGTATCATCATTCTATCATTGACTTATAGTTTGATTCCATTATCACCAGAGAATACACTGTATGTGATTTCAATTCTTTTAAATTTTTTGAAGTTTGTTTATGGCCCAGGATATGATCTATCTTAGTGAATGTTCCATAGGTGTTTGGGGGAAAAAATGTGTATTCTGTTGTTGGGTGGAGTTTTCTGTAGATGTCAATTAAATCCTGTTGGTTGATTGTGTTGTTCAGATCCTCTATTCCATGGCTGATTTTCTATCAGTCTAATAATTCTATCAGTTGCGGAGAGGGGAATATTCAAGTTCCTAATTATATATAATTGTGGATTTGTCTGTTTCTCCTTTCAGCTCTAACAATTTTTGCTTCACGTATTTTAAGGCTCTCTTACTTGGTCCATAGACATTTAGAACAGAATGTCTTCTTGGAAGAAGTGATCCTTTTATCATTATGTAATGTCCCCCTTTGTTTCTGGTAATTTTCTTTTGTCTGAAGTGTTCATTATCAAATAATATAATTACTACTGCTTTTTTTGACTGTTTGTATAATATATCTTTTTCCATCTTTTTATTTTCAACCTACCTGTGTTGTTGAATTTGGAGTGAGGTTTTTTAAAGCAGCCTATAGTTGTGTCATGTTTTTTAATCCATTCTACCAATATCTGTCTTTTGAATGGTGTAGTTAGACCATTACATTTAGGTAATTTTTGATGTCACTGCTTAAGTTTGTTTTCCATTTGTTTTCTCTAGTTCTCTTCCTCTGTTTCTATTTTCTTGACTTCCTGCAAATTACTTGAATATTTTTTAGGATTCCCTCTTGATTTATTTGTAGTGTTTTTGAGTATAGTCTTTGTAGTGGTGGCTCTAAGTGTTACAATATATGTATATTACTTTAACAGTCTACTAGTATCAACACTTTATCACTTTGAGTGAAGTATGGAAACCTCACTTCCACTTATATCACTTGATTTTCCCCTTTGTTAAATATCATTGCCTTGAGTGTCTGATGGTGATATAGCTTTTGTTTCAATTATCAAATATGATTTATAAAACTCATGAGGAAAAGGATTGTCTGTTGTACGTGCCCATATTTCTGTTCTTTTCATTGTTCCTTCTTCCTTCCTGATGCCCCAAGATTGCTTCTTTCATCATTTCCTTTCTGTCTGAAGAACTACCCTTAGCCCATTTTTAAGGGTAGTTCTGCCAGTGACAAATTCTTTCAGTGTTCCCTTGTCTTAGGATGTTTTTATTTTTCCTTTGTTCCTAAAGGAGAGTTTCACCAGATGTAGAATTCTCAGTTGACAGATTTTTTTTTCAGCACTTGAAAATTATTGTGCCACTTCCTTCTGACCTCCATGGTTTCAGATGAGAAATTGCTGTCATTTGAGTTGGTGTTCCCCTATAGATAAGGCATTGTTTCTCTCTGCAGGCTTTCAAGATTTTTTCTTTGTTTTTAGTTTTCAGAAGTCTCAATATGATGTGTCTTGGCATGGATTTCTTTGGATTCATCTTGTTTGGAATTTTCTTAGCTTCTTAAATCTGTAGGCTTGTGTCTTTTGTCAAATTTGGGAAGTTTCAGCCACTATTTCTTCAATACTCTTTTAGCTTGCTCTCTTTTTCCTCTCATTTGGGACTCCAACAATATGAATGTTGGCTCTTTTGTTATTATCCCACAAGTCCTTGAGTTCAGAGGACACAGGTCCTCTGTTCATTTTTTTCCAGTATATTTTGTTTCTGTTGTTTAGATTGAATGAATTCTATTGTTTTGTTCTCAAGTTCACTGATTCTATCCTCCGCTATTGAGAGTCTATGTATCCACTATTAAGCCCATCTAGCAAGTATTTTTTTTCATTACTATATTTTTCAGTTCCATGATTTCCATTTGTTTCTTTTTTTTATGACTTCTGCTTCTTTGCAGAGATATTCTATTTTTTCCATTTATTTCAAGAGAATTTGTAATTGATTGTTGCAGCATTTTTATGGTGGCTGCTTTAAAATCTTTGTTAGATGTTTCTAACATTTGATTAAACTTGGTGTTGGCATCAGTTGGTTGTCTTTTCTCATTCAACTTGGGTTTCATTGTTCTTGTTCTTGATATGATGGGTGATTTTCAATTGTATTCTGGACATTTTATTATGTAACATTTGTTATTATGTAAGGGATTTGGGTCCTATTTAAATAATTTATTTTAACAAACAGTTACCCTGTTTAGGTTTAGCACGTGGGTGTTGGCCTACATTTCTGGAATGGGGTTCCAATGGCAATTTAATTTTCAGAGCCGTTGCAGTGTTATTTTGGTTTATCCAGTGTGGCTGGGGCTCCCACTGGTTCCTGCTGGTGCTTCCTGAGAAGGCAGAAGTAGTTTCCCCAGGGCCTGCCACTGAGTACCTCCCAGTGAGGGACTGGTATGACAGGACACTCCTATCAGTGTCCTTGTGACTGCCCCAGTCTCTTTGGACAGAGGCAGGGAGACTTGGCCTGTGGGAAAAAGGAGGCTTCCCAGACCAGACCACTTTCTGTAGCTGGATTCTTCTTTCCTGTTCTGTCCTGACTGTATATATTAGTCCGCTTGTGCTGCCATAACAAAATACCACACATTGGGTAGCTCAAACAACAGAAATTGATTTTCTCAGTTCTGGAGGTGCTATTGTCTGAAGGTGTGTGTCCCTTCCAAGTTCGTATGTTGAAATCCTAACCCCTACAGATGATAGTATTAGGAAGTAAGGACTTTGGGAGGTGCTTAGGTCTTGAGGGTAGAGCCCTCATGAGGGGGATGAGTGTTCTTATAAAAGAGGCCCCACAGAGGTCCCTTGCCCCTTCCACCATGTGAGGACACAGGGAGAAGGTGCTGGCTGTGAACCAGGAAGAGGGTCCTCACCAGAATGCAACCGTGCTGCCACCTTAATCTTGGACTTCCAGCCTCCAGAACTGTGAGAAATAAATCCCCTTTGTTTACAAGCTCCCCAGTCTGTGGTGTTTTGTTATAGCAGCCCAAACAGACTAAACAGGAGGCTAGAAGTCCACAATCAAGTGCTGGAAAGTTGTTTCTAGTAAGGCCTCTCTTCCTGGCTGGTAGCCAGCTGCCTTTTTTCCATGTCCTCACATGGCCTTTCCTCTGACTGTATGGAGGGAGGGAGCTGGGGAAGGGGGGAGAGAGAGAAAGTCAGCTTTCCGGGGTCTCTGTCTTATAAGGACACTGATCCTATTGGATCCCAGCCCCACCCTCATGACCTCATTTAACTGTAATCACTTCCTTAGAGGCCCCCTCTCTAAATACGGCCACACTGGGAGTTAGGGCTTCAATATGTGAATTTTGGGAGGGACACAAACGTTGAGTCTATAACACCTGGTGACTCAGGGTGGAGGAGGGTCTGAGGACCACAGGGACAGAAGCTTCCTGGACCAATCTGCCTGCTGTAGCTGGATCTCTCTTGCCAGTTCCATCTGCCCACCTTGGTATGGTTTGGCAGAAAGGGGAGTCTCAGGCCCATTAGGGCATAAAAATGCTTTCCCTGGCCACTTATTTATGGCGAGGCTCCAAATCAAGCTCCCTTGCTGGTTGTGTCAGGATCACCTAATGTCAGGAGGATTCCAGTTTTATCTGGAGGTGGAATGAGCTTAACTGGGCTGCTTCTGTTTCTAGCTCAGGGGTGAGAGAATGCCAGGTCAGGGTTGCCTTCTGTAGGGTGGGCGGATGCAAGATGCCCTGCTGCTGTCCTGTTCCTTCAGCTCTAGGGTCCCAAACCAGCCCACTTTCTCCTTACCACCTTTTTTTTTTTTTTTTTTTTTTTTGAGGAAGATTAGCCCTGAGCTAACATTTGCTGCCAATCCTCCTCTTTTTCTGAGGAAGACTGGCCCTGAGCTAACATCTGTGCCCATCTTCCTCTACTTTATATGTGGGACGCCTACCACAGCATGCCTTTTGCCAAGCGGTGCCATGTCCGCACCCAGGATCCAAACCGGCGAACCCGGGGCCGCCGAAGCGGAACCTGCGAACTTAACCGCTGCGCCACCGGGCCGGCCCCTCCTTACCACAATTTAGAGATCTCTTTTGGTTGTCCCTTGTGTTATTTCCAGGGTTTAATAGTTGTGCTGAATGGGGAGGAGTAGGGAAAAACGGTTCTATGCCATCTGGTTCAGACAGAAAGTTTTATACCACATTTAAAAAATTCTTGCTATCTTGGTACTATTATTGATGAATGGGCTAGGATAGGAAGATTACAGCATGGCATTCAGCCTGATGAAATACACTAAGCACTCCAGTTAATCTGGTTCACTGAAATGAAAGTCAAGGATTGCCCAATAATGCAGCTAAACAATAGGTATCCTATATGGTACCTTCTTGAATGTCTCTGTATTTCCAAGTCCCACAGTTTTATCCATTTACCACTGATGATAATCAGGGGTTCTGAAACCTATGGATCTCAGCCACTTGAAACCTATTACTATTTACAGAACATATGCCCATTTGAAATTTTTGATTAGCCATTATTTTGATTCAAGATGGTAGCCTAACCAACACATTGAAACTCAAGTGTGATTTCATGGAAAGAGTCGTGGAATAAAAAATAAAGAAACCTGGATTCAGGTTTTGTTTCTATCACTAATCAGCTATTTGCTATTGGAAAAATACATTTCTTATTTAAAATAAAAATAATAATTTCCTCCCAGGGTTGTGAGAATCAAATGAAATAAAATATGTGAGTGCATTTTGGAAGACACAAAATATTCCTTACAGCTGTGACATCACTGCTACGCTTCTGTAGGAGCAGAGTTGTGGCAGGTTTTCCTTAATGCCTCCACATCCTCCAGTGTCACTAATGGCAGATGTGAGAAGTCCCACTAGGATGAAAGCAGCCTTCTTCCTCTCTTGGTTCTGAGACCCTTGAATTCATAACACCCACCTCACGTTATAGATGCTGTATGGCACAAGATCGTCATTGAAAGTGAAGGGAACAAAAACTAGGTTGAGTCCTTGGTGAGGCACACTCTGCCCATATTCAGATGTCAGGGTGTCGTGGTGCAGTGGCTGTTCTGGAAATCAGGAGGCCTGAGCTCTTCTGCTCTTGACTCTAATGAGCTATATGACCTTGGGGAAGTCGCTTAAACTCCAGAACATAATATGCTTGCACGCAAATGCTGGCATCGGACCCACTGAGCTCTAAGAGCCCTTCCTATTCTAAAAGTATTCCACATGTTGCAAAGCTACAGTAGGTTCAGGGTGGTTAACTGATCACTGGAGCAGCAACCAAGCACTGTGGTTTTGCTTGACTGGCATCAGAGTGTAGAGTTTGACCAGGTAAGTGGTGTTCTTGTGCTTAGCCCTGCTTCATGGTTCATCAGTGTTTCTGAAATCCTGTTCCTCCAGCTCTAGGGTGTCAAACCAGCTTTTCTCCTTACCACTAATGATATTTCCTGACTATGCCTCCCCTTTGCTATCCTCGTTTCTCCACCATTTTAAGGTCATCAAACTCCCATGCCTAGACCATCGCAATAATCTCCTCATGGGTATCCCAGCTCCCGTCTCTCTCCTGACACTTCACCACATATCCTGCAGTAAGGGTTATCTGAGAATTGTAGATTTATTGAAGGTTAGGGTGAAGGTGACCTTAGAAAGCAGCTATTCCAGGATTTCCTAAACTATGCTATTTTAAGAGCTATTATATACATACAGAGACACACATGATTCTTTGGTAAACTACTTTTGAAAATTCTATATTCCTCTCCTGGAGATTTACAACTCACATTTTTTGTGTGTGTTTTAAAAAAAAACATTGAATGGTATATTTAATTTTTTTTTAATTTTATTTATTTATTTATTTATCTTGAGGAAGATTAGCCCTGAGCTAACTCCTGCCAATCCTCTTCTTTTTGCTGAGGAAGACTGGCCCTGAGCTAACATCCATGCCCATCTTCCTCTACTTTATACATGTGATGCCTACTACAGCATGGCTTTTGCCAAGTAGTGCAACGTCTGCACCAGGGATCCAAACCGGCAAACCTCGGGCCACTGAGAAGCAGAACATGCAAACTTAACCGCTGCGCCACCAGGCTGGCCTCTATTATTTTTTTTTTTAAGGTATCCTTTTTGGTGAGGAAAATTGGCCCTGAGCTAACATCTGTTGCCAATCTTCCTCTCTCTTTTTTTTTCTCCCCAAAGCTCCAGTACATAGTTGTATATCCTGGTTGTAAGTCCTTCCAGTTCTTCTAGGTGGGATGCCTCCACAGCATGGCTTGATGAGCAGTGTGTAGGTCCACGCCCAGGATGCGAGCTGGTGAACCCTGGGCCACTGAAGCAGAGTATGCCAACTTAACCACTACACCACTGGGGCAGTCCCTACAACTCACATTTGTATATTCAGGGCTCTGAAAAGTCTTGCTATAGGGAAACCCTCTTACTGTAGTTTAATCAAGAGTTCCTCAAACTAATGTGACCATGAAGCTTTTTTTGGTTGCCATGAAATATCTATAATGTATCTTAGAACCTGTGTTCTGAAGAACATAGTTGGGAAATGCTGATCAGCTCATTTTCTAGATGAGGGAACTTGGGTTAACAGAAGTTAAGCAATTTGTGCAAAGTCTCAGGACTACTTATTGGTACAGCTGGGTCTAAAACCCAGGTTTCCCAAATTCCGGATGACCCAGTATTCTTTGCATCATACCACACTACTACCTATGAGCCAGGTCTTAAGGCTACTGAAAAACAATAGGAAGTGGCTTTTAAAATATTATAAAATATTTCTACACATATACATTTTTTATAACATATATACAGGGGAAAAATGATATTAAAATAAATGCCCATCACCCAGCTTAAGAAGTAGAAAATGTCAGAACATTTGAAGCCCTTATTGGCCTCTATCCAATTGTACAACCCTGTGTTTATCATTCACTTGCTTTTCTCTATAGTTTTACTACATATATATGTACCCCTACAATACATTATTCCATTTTACATATTTTGAAATTTTAATTAATGGTATTACTGTAGTTGGTGGTCTAGTGGTTAAGATCTGGTGCTCTCACCACTGCGGTCCCAGTCTGTTTCCCAATCAGAGAACCATACTACCCGTCTGTCAGTTGTTGTACTGTGGTGGCTGCGTGTTGCTGTGATGCTGAAGGCTATGCCACTGGGATTTCAAATACCAGCAGGGTCACCTATGGTGGACAGGTTTTAGCAAACCTCCAGACTAGACAGACTAGGAAGAAGGGTCTGGCCACCCACTTCTGAAAACATTGGCCATGAAAACTCCATGAATGGTAGTGGAGCATTGTCTGATACAACGCTGGAAGGAGAGAGCACGGTGGAAAAAGACCAGGCAGGGTTCCGCTCTGCTATACACAGGGTCTCTGGAGTCAGAATCCACTGGACAGCACTAACAACAAATTTCTGTAGTATTCTTCTGCAACTTGCAAAGTTTTTGTTCATTAATTTTGTGAGATTCATCCATGTTGGCAAGTATAGCTATAACTCAGTCATTGTTGTATAGATTTCCATTGTGTGAATCCATCACACTTGATTTATTCATTCTCCTGTCAGTTGATGTTTGTGTTGTTTCCTTCTCTTTTTGTTTTGGTTTGTCATAAGCAGTGTTGTGTGAATTGTCTTACATGCACACACATGTATGAGCACACGTGCTAGTGTTTCTCTTGGTTATAACCTCAGAGAGAAATTGCTGAGTTACACGATATACCCATCTTCACTTTTACTAGATAATATGAAATAGTTGTTCAATTTACAATTTACATTCTCACCAGAAGTGTATGAGGGTTTCCAATGTTCCACATCCTTGCCAGACATTTTTTTTAAACTTTATATTATGGGAAATTTCAAACATGTACAAGAATTCTATTATGAGACATCCATCAGGTTCAACACTTGCCAACTTATGGTCAATTTTCCATGGGCCATCTTAGAGTATTTTAAAGCTAATCTCAGACATGTTATCATTCATCTGTAAAAATTTTAGAATTTATCCTTAAAAAATAAGGGCCCTACCTTTTAAAAATTGAGGTAAAACTTACATACAGTAAAGTGCCCAAATCCCAAGAGCACAGCTCAGTGAATAGAGAATCTTTACACATGCCCACAGCTGTGAAACCACCACCCAGATCAAGATCTGGAATATTCCCAGCTCTTCCAGAAGGTTCCTTTGTAGGATCTTATAAAAACATAAGAACAATGCCACTATCACACCTAAAATTTAGTAACGACTCCTTAATATCATGAAATATTCAGCCAATCTTCCAATGTCTTCAACTGTAACATACTTTTGTTTTTGGCTTGCTGGTTTTATTGTCTGCTCAAATCAGGCTCCAAATAAAAACCATCCTTTTCCCATCCTTGCAGTTTATTTGATGAACAAACCAGGTGGTCTGTTCTTCAGCTTCCCACGGTCTGGGTTGTCTTGAAAGCATTCTCATGGTGCTGTTTTACATCTTCCTCTCTTCCCTGTTTCCAGGAATGTGTCTGTTAAATCCAGAGCTTGGCCAGATTCTGGATCAGATTTCTGACAAGAACATTGGATAAATGGTGGTGTGTTCTTCCACCAAGAGGCAGATAACATTCGGTTGTGTCTGCTTGTGCGGAAAGGAAGCAATCACTGATAATAGCTGCTTAGTTCATTGATTCACTGGAAGTTGCAAAACTGTGAGATGTTATCACTCCTTTTACATATATTGGCTAGCATATTTCTCTAAAGAGAAATTTCCCCTCATCAATTATTTGGTTACCCTGAGATGCAGTTTGTACGTGAAATTGTCAGACTTTAAATTTTCTACCAATATAAAATATAAAAATGACATTGTGGTTTTCTCTTCTCCTGATTGCTGATGAGATTTTCATATGTTTCGTGTTTTTTCTTCTGTGAATTTCCTGTTCTTGTCTTTTGTCCATTTCCCCTTTGGATGGTATGTCTTTTTCTTACTGATTTTTAAGAGTTGCTCACATATTTCAGATACTAATTCTTTGTTGGTTGCAAATATCTTCTCCCAGTTTGGGGCATTCAACTTTTAGCCTGTGAGGATTCCCTTACTTTGTTATCAGCTTGGATATGCATTTAAAAGGATGGTCATTTCACCACGTAAAGGGCACAGATATATCCCCCACTAGAAACATGTGGTGTAAATAAAATGTGAGGTTTTCTGGGAAACCTACAGGCAGAGAATCAGCAGAGTGCTTGGGTCCTCATTCTCTCACTAGCCTGTGGATGGGTGTGCTTGGACAAGGTATAGCTAATTTATGGGGAAATCAGACTATGACAATAGGAGCTTCCCAGTCAAGGAAACTAGTTTAAGCTCTGGAACTCAGTTACTGGCAAAGCTGTCCTTCTCCTGAGCTAATATAGACCTGCTGAGGCAGCTTCTTGTTAAGCTACAGAAATGGGAGAGGAAATGAGCCTCCAGTGCCATCCGCATTTGTCTTTCCTGGTATCCGAGGTGTTTTTTAGTGGGTTGTTTTTTCAAGCTATCTAGTCTGCCATTTTACCGGAAATGGAAGTCCTCCAATAAACTATGTTTTTAGGAAGATTTGCCCTGAGCTAACATCTGTTGCCAATCTTCCTTTTTTTCCCACCTCCCTAAAGCCCCAGTACATAGTTGTGTATCCTAGTTGTAGGTCATTCTAGTTCTTCTATGTGGGATGCCGCCACAGCATGGCTTGATGAGTGGTGCATAGGTCTGCAGCCAGGATCCCAACCAGCAAACCCTGGGCCACTGAAGTGGAGCTCACAAATTTAACCACTTGGCCACAGGGCTGGCCCCCAACAAGGTCAACAGAACACTTGCAATTAGACTGTACATAGAATAATTAAGCTAAGCTATATATTGCTGCCGGATTAATCTTACTTAAAATTTCATCTTGATCATGTTAATCTCTGGCTCAGAAGTTTTCAGTAGTACTCCAACTCCTTCATATTAATATCCATATTCCCTGGCTAGACATCGAAGGGACCTTCTGCAACCTTGTCCCAGTCCAGTTCTCCAAATTCACCTTTACACAAATTTCCACCCCACTAAATTGGACTCATTATTGTCCTTTAACAGCACCATGAAATTCTACTGCCTTCCCATTTCTCTCCGATTATCCAAGCTAGAAGTCTCCTCTAAGATACAAAACAAATTCTCCCTTCTCTGTGAAGTGTCCCCTGACCATTCCTGCACCTTGTGAATTATTTGGTTGTTGAGTAGAAACAATGACTTTTGACAGTTAGTGCTCACCAAATATCCACATGCTCCCATATTCCCAGCCCCCTTTGCAGTTGGGTTGGGGCTATGAGACATTTTGGCCAGAGGACTATGAGGAAGTGACACATGTCAATGCACACAAGACAGTGTTTTCCCTCCACCTTGTTCTAGATGGTGTTGCTACAATGTTGAGGAGAACCATCTTACCCACACTGAACTTCATGTAAATTAGAAATAAACCATGGAACTTTGAGAGCTGGTTTGTTATTGCAGCATTGATGAGCTTATCCTTTTAAATGCAGACCGCATTTCATTTGGATGTGAAAGTCTACTATTTCGTGACTCTGACATTGCTTTTCTCTCTCTTACTCCCTATTTTTGGCTGCCAAGCAGCACCAACCCATCCTATGAAAAATACCCCCTATTCCAGAGGCACGATCCCCATGGGAGTGGCTTGTTCTTACAGCCCACAGTTGACCTGTCCAGGGCACCTGACTTTAGCTGGGCCACTGAGCTCCTCCTCACTATTCTTGACTTGGAACAAAAAGAGTCAGCTCAGACTTCTCTAGTGACTGGAGTTCTAGATATAAAATGAGGAGCTGTCAGCAGCCGTGTCCTGACATGTGGAAAAAGCTGATCTGCAAGAGGATTGAGCTGACACACGGAAGCGGAGACATTCAAGTTCTGAAATTTACGTGTTTCTTAATGCTTCCTCATCTTGATGGAGTAAACCTTTCCTGGATTCCAAGAGGCAATAAATCCCATCTTGAGTCAGATTCTCTCGACTGTGTGTCACCCAGGGTCTGTCACCTGCAACCTAGTGAGTCCAAATGACATCTATCTCTACTCTTTCCCCTGCAGAAGCATCGCCAAACCAGCATGACAGGAATCTGGAGAGATGTTTGCCTCTGAGTTTGCCCCCAAGTGGTAACGTTCCTTCAGGGCGCGGGATGCCCTGAGCCACAAGCAGTATATTCCCATCAGACACCCTCTACCTTCATGGCAAAAAGAGATACAGAGAGTTTGGCTCCACAGGACCATGGAGAATGGGCTGGAAAATGAAAGGAGTAGGAATCCCCAAGGCACAAAACTAGCCACGCGGGAGGAAACAGAACAGCAGGCTGGTTTTGTGGTGTTAACAGGCTTAATGAGACTGTCTTCAGGGCTAATCAGGAGGAGTAAGAATTATACCTTCTCAAGTCTTGCTTCAACAGGAAAGAGAGAGTTTTCTTTAAAATGTTTTAACTACTTAAAATGTTCTGGCAGATGTTATCGGTGCCCACCAATATCCCCAAACTCCCTTCCTGAGGTCAGCAGCAGCCTGAGTCTCTCTCCTGAGTGCTTTCTCTGGCTGCAGAAGAGCGCTCAGCCCATGTGCCAGGCAGGCTGGAAGCACCAGGGAGGGCAAACCCCAAGGGCAATTTTAATCAATGAGGGATGAGATTGGTGATAAATACCCCCGTGTTCTCACCCCTTGGTAGGACAATTCCGAGGTGCATTCTCTAGTCTCAAAGGGACCCCAGTGGGAATGAGCAATAGCCGTCTCAATAGCACGCTCTTTCCTCTCTTCCCTGCGTGTCCCCATTCTCTCACCACACTTCCTTGTTAACAAACTACTTGCCCTCAAATCTTATCTCTGAGGACCTGTTTCAGGGAAACCCAAACAAAGACAGTTTCGTTATTATTGTTGAGGTGTAATTTACATGCCCCAAAAGTCACCTTATTTAGGGTTCTATGAGTTTTAAAAGACACAATTGATCAATATGTTGTACACCTCACACTTATACAATGTTCTATGTCAATGATATTTCAAAAAAAATAATAAATTTAAAAAACAATAATTCAAAAACAAGAAAGAAAGACACACTTGTATAAATACCACCACGTTTCACTCTCCTCCTTCCCATAATTCCAGGGCTCCCCTTTGTAGTCAACTCCTCCTTCTACCCCCAGGCCCTGGAAATCACTGATCAGTTTTCTGTCCATATTCCAGGATGTCATATAAATGGAGTCGCACACTAGGTAGCCTCTTTGAGTCTGGCTTCTTTCACTTAGAAAATGCTTTTGAGATTCATTTATGTCATTGGGCATATCAGTCGTTTGTTCCTTTTTTGGTTCCTTTTTATTGCTGAGTAGTATTTCCTTGTGTGAATATATCCTAGTGTGTTTATCCATTCACCAGCTGGAGGACATTTGGGTTGTCTCCAGTCTTTGGAGGTTATACATAAAGCCATTACCAACATTCACATATAGTCTTTCATGTGAATATAAGTTATTATTTCACTTGGGCAAATACCTAGAGTGGGGTTGCTGAGTTGCATGGTACATTTATAAGAAGCTGTTGAATTTTTTTCCAAACAACAATGCATGAGGGTTCCAGTTACTTTACATTCTCATGAGTATTTGATATTATCCCAAGACATTCTTTTCTTTAATTTCAAAAAGAAAATATTATTTTTTTCTGATTATAAATGTAGTATATACTCATTTTTAAAAAATCAGGCAGCACATAAAAGTTTAAAGAAAGTAAAAACAAAATTAGAGAACCTCACCCTGATTCTTTTAATCACAATGAGATGAAAGCTTCAGGACACCAAGAGACAGGGACTCATCAAAGGCCAGCTGATTTACTGACAATGCTAACCAGCATTGGGAGGTTACCCACACTGCTTCCAGCTCTCTGCTTTAGGTGGAATGTCTTCCTATATCTGGGACCTCCAAGATGGTGTGGACCATTTAATCAAAGGGGTGGACACAGACCCAATGCCAAGCCCCACCAGCATGCCCAAGCTTCTGCTCCAAGATGGAGATGTAGTGTATGCACGTTTAATACTTTCTCTTGGGTAGAAACTATAGCAACACAACTCTTACCTCATATAAGGCTGTGAAATGGCAAACTCCAGTTACAGCTCTGTTACCTCGTCCAGGTGCTGAGGGGAGAGTCTGTCTCTGTTCTCCAACAAAACTACTTAACACCAGGCAAGCATTCTTTCTTCACAAAGGACTTCTCACAGAATTCTACAATTGTCATGCATTCTCTTTCCTTGATTTTATATATACAGTTTTATGTTCTTTTTTTTTTTTTTTTTTGAGGAAGATTAGCCCTGAGCTGACATCTGCCGCCAATCCCCCTCTTTTTGCTGAGGAAGACTGGTCCTGAGCTAACATCCGTGCCCATCTTCCTCTACTCTATATGTGCGATGCCTGCCACAGCATGGCTTGACAAGCGGTGCCATGTCTGCACCTGGGATCTGAACTGGCGAACCCCAGGCAGCTGAAGCAGAACGTGTGCACTTAACAACTGTGCCACCAGGCTGGCCCCAGTTTTATGTTCTTGAAAAGGACACATAGGCCTAGCTAAATAGTCAAAGTTTATTAACCCACGTGTTTTGCAAAGGGATGGAAAAAAAATCATTAAATGGTGGTTTCAGAGGATCTCCTTAGAATCTCTCATAATAGTTATTATTGTAAGACTCAGGAATGGTATCAATATTTTCCTTTTTAACCTCTCATGCTTTTTTCTATGCACACACATACACACAAAAAATAGGATATAAAATAGATAACATTTTATAACATAATTTTTTCATGTAATATATCATGGAAGTCTTTTCAAATCAACAAATAAGGATCTATATTAATACTATTTAATGGTTGCCTGGCATACATTGTGTTAATATAATTTATTTATTCAATCCCCTACTTATGAACATTTAGCTTGTGTGCAACATCTAGATATTACATTTCTTTAAGTGAATTGTCTCTCTGTGTCCTTGGATCACTTTTATATTGGGCTATGGAAAAGCACTTTAAATATTAGTGATGTTAAATATATTTAATTATTTAAAAATTTTTAGGGGCCAGCCTCGTGGCCAAGTGGCTAAGTTCACGTGCTCTGCTTTGGTGGCCCAGGGTTTCGCCAGTTTGGATCCTGGGCGCAAGCATGGCATCGCTCATCAAGCCATGCTGAGCTGGCATCCCACATGCCACAACTAGAAGGCCCCACAACTAAAAATATACAACTATGTGCCGGGGGACTTTGGGGAGAAAAAGGAAAAATAAAATCTTTAAAAAATTTTTTTTTTTAATAATCATGAACAAACTTCTTCCTTTATTCCTCCCTTTCTTCCTTCATAATTTAATTAAAAAAAATTATGCGGGTCCGAGCATGGAAACTGGTTGGAGTTTACACAAGGAAGGCAGCCAAGCAGGGTAACATCCTGGCAGGCATTAGAAGGGAACATACAGGGGAATTGAGCAGTAAGTAAATATATTGAGGATAATGAGAGCCAGGTTTCTCACTGTTGGAGAAGAGAATTACAAATATGGAAAAGGAAAAAACTAGAATGAGCTTTGTGTGTTAGACTGGAATTACAGAGATTGATGTGAACTCATGGTTTGGAATATGGAGATGTAGAAACAAATATATATGCTTATATATATCACGTGTGTGTGTGTGTGTGTGTATATGCAAAAAGCGTGTGCGTGTATGTACACATTTATGTATTCCCTAGCTCTGTCCACTAAGAGGACCTGTAGCAATGAGCACACCTAATGCCCAGATCTTGGTATCTAAATACCGTTCTCCACTAAAAACATTCCTTGTAGAAATGGCTGATTTCAGGTCTGAGGCATGGAAAGTATACAATGAGTCCACAACATCTTCTTGTACCAGAGAGTAAGAAAGTGCTCATAGACTGATGGGACATATCAAAAGGACACAGGAGTCAGCTTGAATGGGGGTCCAAATCTGGGACAATATGAGCACCAAAATAAATAATGATAGTAACAGATTACAGCCCATTGAATAGAATAGGAATCCATGAGTCCGCAGTGATATAAGAAGACAAATGAATAAATACACGGGGAGAAGATAAAACTCTTCCTTATAGTAGAAGACCAACCAGGAAGTTTAAAAGGAGTGATGGCCTTAGAATATTACCACTTGTCAATCATTATAGTAATAATTAATTCAGGCAGGAACCATCAACCAATGCTAAAACTGGAAGGTGAAAGTTGGATGACAGCAGGATATTTACACAGCCTCAAAGTTCCTCCCCACAAAATAGTGATTAATTACAAGAGGAAAAAGAGTAATTTCATCATCAGAAACTACGAACATTATTTTGGGACAAAGGGACATCACATGCTACCCTGTGGGAATGCAGTAAGAAAAGCACAGTTATCACTTCTGTGACAGCCCTGCCAAAAAATTCATCCCCTTAATCTAATCATGAGAAAGAAACATCAGACAAACCCAACTGAGGGATATTCTACAAAGCAACTGAGGAAGTATTCTAGATTTAGGAAACTAAAGAGACATAACAGTACACGTACACATATAACAACGTGTGATCCTGGATTGGATCCTTTTGTTTTAAAGGACATTATTGAGACAGTTGGTGAAACCTGATAGTGTCTCTGGGTGAACAGTCTATGGGAATTCCCTGTACTATTCTTGCAATTTTTCTGTAAGTTTGGATTATTTCAAAATAAAAAGTAAAAAGAAAAAAAAACATAGGCAGAAGAAAGCCGGAAGAGTGACAAATTTATAGTCAGATGAGGGAACAAGACAGAATGTTCAAATAACCTCTTCTTTGTGGTAAATGGATGAAGGAAGAGTCTTTTAATGAAAGAAGAAAAGAGGGCTCTTATGACTGTAAAATATAATATTTCTTGCACAGGATTTTAGTGGGAATATTTCAGCAAATAAAATTTGTATTAATTAGCAAACATAACAGAAATAGATCAAACAGAAAAGGAAGCAGACCTAAGGTCAATGAGATTATTGCATTATCTCACAAACAACTACATAGCGAAAAGCAAGAGTCTAAAGTGAAGAAATTGCATGCAGTTCAAAATCCAATAAAAAATATGGTACAAAAAAAATATATATATATATATAGTACTGTGGGTCTAGAGCCAGAGGATATTCTCAGAATGGGCTGCAGATCTAAATTTAACCATCTGGAAATCTTTTTTTTTTTTTTTTCAGAGTGGTCCTACTCAACCTTTTCAAATAAAGGATACATCTTTTAATAGGAAGTCTGTATTTCATCATAAAAATGGAAGAAGCACACCATGCCCTTAGTTGAGTTAATCTGCAGAGAAGCAGGCTCCATTTTAGCATCGCACAACATATTGTAGAGACAGCACTTATGGCAAGTTTATTTCATGTGGTCGTGTGCAAGCGTATCAGTCAAGGAGCTTACAGACTGGCAACTTATGTCCTAGCTTATGTTTGCCCTTCTGTTAAAAGAAATATGTGTACTGTCTCATATATGTTTTGACAACATCTCTGAGCAAGAGGTAAGCTATTGTCACTAGTCCAATTTTACAAATAAGGAAACCACATCTAAGCAAGATGAAATGCCTTCCCCAAAGTTGAGACTTACAAGTGTACAGCTTGGATTCAACGTGGATGCCCTATCTCTAAATTTGCTGCAATTTCCGTGACATCAGGCTCATTTGAAAGAATCACAAATCAACATAAAGCAGTAACTCCATGATCTGAAACCACTGTTCATACCTTATCATATATAGTTCAAGAAGCCCATTCATTCAATAATAGCTAATATAAAGTACTCATATGTAACTCATTTCTAAAACATTTAACTTTTATTGGAAGTATCAACAGGTGCTTAAAATGTTTGTTAGTGATTACGTTACAGAAGCTGAAGTATAAACTTTCTTTCATGGCCTCCACATATACATTCCTCCATATTTCTTGACTGGCTCTTGTTCAGTTCAGACTGACATTCAAGATGCAGACAAAATTGATTGAATCAGACCAGGTTATAGTCCAGAACCTATGACAGCAAGTCTGATTATCTCTGGTCAGCAAAAAGTCAAGATCAGCACTCATGAAATAAATTCCAGACAGCTTCAGAACAAATAGTGCTTTTCAAAAAACATTTTCTAGAATGCTTAACTGATGTGGCATCAAACTTGAAAGACAATTCAGTGGGATTTGCATCATGGTTAAAAAAAGAATCATCTAGCCAAGTCTGCCTGTAATGGTTTTCACATGCTTTAAATATGGCATAGTAGATATAACGGGAGTGTCAGATGAGGCAATGCCACTATTTAGTCTTTAAAAGTCAATGAATATTCCAGCAAAATTCATATGCTTACTCTCATTTTTTTTAAAGATGGTGAAGTAAAGACATGGATTAGAGACTATTGCTTAAAAGCTATTCATTCTACAAATATTTATTGACTATGTGCCAGGCACACAATCTAAGAAAATGTCTTATTTTCTCATGTTAATAATGGAAAGCAAGAAAGTTTTGGTTAACATACCAGTGGCAATACCAGGCGTACCTGAGCACACGTGAAATCCAAAATATTAGTTGTTTTAAAACATTTTTTAGATCAACTAAGGCACTATCTGAAGTATTCATGTCAAATGCTACAGTTAGAATTGTCTTCGGTGATTATATCAGAATTAAATCAGAGTAATGAATGTTCAGAGTTGTTGTAGAAAAATGAGCTTATTATGCTTGAAAAAATATTGGGAGAACTAGATGGAGAAGTGGTGGCTGAGAGTAGAGGATGGTGGGTAATTCAGAGTGAAGTGAAAGGGTCAAGAAGACCTGGAGGAATACAGAACTAAACGTAAATCTGATCACTTCACTTGTTTGCTCAAAACTCTTCAAATGCTGAGAACAACACTGCTGCTTTCCTACCCAATAGCTATGACTCTTCCCTTTCTTCTTTGCAGGAAGCCACATCCCATCACAGAGGGTGAAATGCCAGATGCTCACTTTCCCAGCATTCAGTGCAGCTAGGGGTTCCCATGTGATCTGGTTTTGGCCAATGAGAGATGGGGAATTCTGCTAGAGGCTTCTGGAAAAGACCTTCCTTCCTGTTAACACGGACTCTGCCTACATTTTCCAGGCCATTCAACACAATTGTGTAAGGATGTGATGCTTGGAATTGCTACAGCTATTTTGGGACTATACGGGGAGATATGAGACCATAAGAAGAGGTATCACACACATTGAGAATGGCAGAGTGGAAACACGAACCAACCCAGGGACCACACTTCTCACTGTGACATTTTAAAAAAATTGTCCTTGTTTAAATAACTTTTAGTCAAAATTTTTGTTGTTGTTGTTACTTGCAGCTGAAAGCCTTCTAATGACTACATTTTATTACTGCCTTAGGATAAAATCTGCTACTTCTTATAACTCGTACAGGTCTTAAACTCTTAATAACCTGGCCCCTCTTTACCTCTCTAAGCTCATCTCTCACTTTTTGCACTCTTCAGTTTTTTCAACTCTCTAGACAAAAAATTCTCTCTCTTCCCTTAAGGCTAGTTTATGACTGGAACCCTCTCCACTCCTACTTTAACTGGCACTACTGCTCATCCTTTAGGACTCAGTGAATTGTCACTTCCTTCTAGAAGCCTCTACTGACCACCCAGAGTATGTATTTGCCACATTTATGAAGTCCCTAGAAAATGAACTTTGTTATAGCACATATTCCACTTCATTGTAACTACTTAACAAATTGTCTAATCTATGTAAGCTGGATTTGTGTCTCTTTTGTTCATTCTTGTATCTGAAGAACCTATTAGTCCTGAAGAACCTAGCAGTCCTATCTTTGGAACACGTGAATGAGCAGTAGGATATGGAAAGCAAAATAATTTCAAAGATCTATTAGAAAAAGGCAAACATCCCACTAGAAAAGAGCCAAAGACATGACAGGCGGCTCCAAATGCTCATAAACAAATGAAAAGATGGTCAGCCCCTCGAAGGAACCATCAAGAAATGCAAATGAAAAGAATAATATTTTATCATTTTTCACCAACAGATTGGCAAATCTGATTTCTCCGATGTTGGGAATATTGTAATGAAATGGGCACTGTCATATACTATAGGAGTGAAGTAAATTATCTAAACTTTCTAACCATAAATATTAACATTTAAAATGTGCCTACCATCTAACCTAGTAATTCTTTAGAATATATTCTAAGAAAATAATTAGGCAATGTACAAAAATGGATGTTCACCACAGCATTGTTTAATATTAAAAACTGAAACAACTTAAATGTCCACCCATATAGAACTTGTGCACACACAGTGGAATTCTACAAAACTTCAGAAATTATGAGATAGGAAAAACCTAGAAATCTTGATATGGATAAATATTCATAATATGTGTTTGATTGAAAAAGCAGGTATAGAGTATTAGTGTAAAATGATGCCATTTAAAATATATGTTAAAAATTGATAAAAACCAAACTTAAAACAATTAAACCAACTAATAGATTAGTTGAAACAAACTGTTCAAAGAACATACTGGACCAAGACGAATATATCCAGCCACTAGTTTTGAACCTTTTCAGTTGGAGAATATCCAGTTTACTTTTACAGAAATTAGTCATACTCAAGAAAGGCACACATTTTAAAGTGGGTCACTTAGGGTGAAAATGACAGTAATGCTTAAGATTACTGGAAGCCTAAAGTTACACACACACACACACACACAAAGATCTAGTTTTGCAACTTTTCAGCCACTGATGCTTATCTTCCCTAATTACTCATGTTTTTTGCCTCTTAAAATTTTATATATTTATTTTATACGTAAGCTGATTTCATAACTCTTTTTCATACGAAGAGAAATAAACTTCCAATGAAAATAAAGCAATGCCTGTTTTTCTTTTTCCTGTTGCTTAGTCCTAAAATGAGGGGAGAAATTTAAAATCTTAACAATAAAATGTGAAAAAAAGAGAGAGAGAGAGAGAGAGAGAGGAATCTAGGTACTAAGTACAAACCACTTTCTTTTCGAGCAGTCTTCCAGGTTACAGCCCCATTTTCACTCTCACTTCCGAGGTGCCGGTTGCTGTCAAGGCTTGAGCCTTTTGGGGATTCTTCAGCATAAGGTTGCTTCTCAATTTTCTCCCATTAGGCTTAGGATTTACTTTTCTCAGTATCTATCTATATGCTTTGCAGCTTCCCAAATTTTATTGCTATTTTCTTTCATTCTCTTTATCTTTGTTAATTTACGTCTTAAAATAATGACAACAACAACAAATCCTTTCTGTGTTTTTATGAGAGGTTTTGGAACAGAGTGGATAGTAATGTGTATGTTTAACCTGCCATCTTCAAACAATAAAATGTGACAATCCATGTGAAGCTGGTAGCAGGGTCCCCTGTTCCATGCTGTTGGCTCCTATCATTTTGATTAGTGTGCTTGGTCTCCTCTTAGATCTGTCTGCTTGGTCTGTCTCTTTTCTGGCTAGTCTTTCTCCTTGTCCTAAGCATAGATATTTCCTAAGATTCTAGTCTCCAACCTGTCATTGTTTCAGCTCCGATGGCCCCCAGGGTACGTATTATCTCTTATTTCTTCTGGGCTACAGACTCATTTTCCAACACTCAGCATGATCCTGACACTAACAAACCACATGCCTGATGCTGAACTCATCTATCCATACAACCAGGTCTTCTCCGGACATCTGTTTTTCTTTTTGGAAGTTGGCATCACCAAATCCTTGAAGCCTTGAAACCTGGCCATTAGGTCAGATGACTTATTCTCCCTTAGCTCCTACAGTCAATCATTTGTCAAATGATGTAGCTTCCTCCTTGGAAATGGCTTTCATTTCCATCATTTTTTCACTGCTTGTCATTGGCCATTCAATGTCACTGTTTCCTATCTCCTGTCTTCTCTTACACAATCTACCTCATTAGTCACCGAACATTTCTTTCTTAAGAGTGGAAGAAAAACCCCTAAATAATGACTAAATGAACCAAATCTTCACCCTTATCTCCTAACACTCACTATAGGTTCTGTACATTTTAGGTAAGTGAGGCAAGGTAGACATTTAAAAACTTTAAATTTAGCATTTGAGTTTTGATGGTTTATAAGTGACTCTCCAAAAGGCCGGAGACATTTACTAATTTATTATTTTCCTGAAGCACAAATTCAAATCACATACACTATAAACTTGGCGAAAGGAAAAGTCACTTGATCATAAGCACGGTTTGTCAACTGCCCCACAGCCATACCTCAATCTGGCTTTGTTGTTTTCTACTCATCATCATGTATTCAGCAAATTTTATTAAGGTTCTGAAGGGACCACGTATATTTTGCAATTCTACTTAATGTCTTTTAGAAGGAAAAGTATATGTTGGAAATGGCATTTGTGATCTTTGTTGTTTTATAGATATTGTGTCAATGGTTACTGTACTTGCTAAATCTTGAAAATGCCCAGTGCTCTCTGGTTTCCAGAGTCTGGCTTACATTGTTCCCTCCTCCAGTGTTTTCATTATCTATTGCTACATAAGTAACCACCCTAAAACCTAGTGGCTTAAAACAATGATCATTTATTTGCTTACAAGTATATTTACAATTTGGGCAGTGTTCTGAGAAGACAGCTTGTCTCTGCTCCATGTGGGGTCAGCTGGGGTGTCTCAATGCAGAGGATTTACCTCTATGATAGCTCATTCACAAGGCTGGTGGCTGGCCACTGCTGGCCATTTCAGGGAGCTCAGATAAAGCTGTGGGGGTGGTGTGGCCAGGGCTTGAATTTCCTTCATGTGGGCCCCTCCAGGTGACTATGCTTTCTTATTACATGAAAACTGGGTTTTAAGAGGGAGAAAATAGAAACTGCCAGAAATTT
This sequence comes from Equus caballus, assembly GCF_041296265.1. NCBI lineage: Eukaryota > Metazoa > Chordata > Mammalia > Perissodactyla > Equidae > Equus > Equus caballus. The sequence continues at coordinate 31,745,135 of NC_091710.1, read as the reverse complement.
TTAATGCCTGGGCTCAGAATTCCTAGAATGTCATTTTCTCCATGTTCTATTCATCAAAGCAGAAACAGGCCTAGCTCAGATTCAAGAGGAGGGCACATAAGCTCTAACTCTTGAGGTCAGGAGTGGCATGCATTTACAAAAAGATGAAGTTATTTGCCGCTATGTTTAAAGACTAGCTACCACCATCCACCCTATGGCCACAACAGTACATCTCCCTGTCATATGTAAAACACACTTATCTCCTCCCCTAAGATATCAAAATATCTCATCCCATTATACATCAGTTCATAGTCTAGAATAGGAGTGAGCAAACCACAGCGTGGGGGCCACATCTGACCTGCGGACTATTTTTGTACAGCCCCTGAGATAAGAATGGTTTTTATATCTTCACAGGGTTATAAAAAGTGAAAATAAAGAAGAATATGTGATAGAGATCACACATGTGACCTGCAAAGCCTAGAATATTTACTGTCTGGCCCAATACAGAAAAAGTTTGCCAACTCCTGGTCTAGGACATTGACAATCTAACAGGTCCCATGTGCAGATGTGGCTCCTTGACTACAGCTCCTCAGACATGGTTTCTCTTGATCTGAAGAGCAGTGAACTAAAGAGACAAAGTATCAGTCTCTCACACATCCAACATCTAACAATAAGGTAGGGACAGAGAACCTATAATCGACACTCCCATTCAAAAAGGGGAGAAAGTGAGAGGGACCGGGAAGTGGTCCATAGCAATTCTGAAATCCAACCAGTCAAAGGACGCCAATTCCTTAATTCAGCCCACTCCTGCTCTTTGGCAATGATTCTCAGTGGCTCTTTGCTCCATCTTGAGTCATCTTCCCTTTTGGAGACAGCCTATAATTACAGATAAGTAGCTTCTTCAGCCTGCTTCCTGCCTGTAAAGTTGAAGGTCCAGAGGCCTCTATTCATTATGAACAGCATCTGCCTATTTCAGTGCAAGCTAGTAGAGATCCTTAAAAAGCCGTAGGTTTCTTATACTTCAAGTTATAATCATCTCCCTTAGGCAAAAGCCATACTCCTATTTCTTGCCAAGGCAGGCCCCTTCTCCACCTTGGGCCAGTGTGAGGCTATTGTGGGGCAACTCCATTTAGATTCTTAGAAGACTTACTGTCCAGTTGAAAGGCTCTGTGAGGTAATAACTTAAATCTTTCTGGGGTGTCAACTTATCTATTGCTGCATAATAAGTTACCCTAAAACTTAATGGCTTAAAACAAGAGTCTGTTATTATCTCATAGTTTCTGTTGGTAAGGAATCCGAGGTTCTGCTTAGCTGGGTCCCTCTGCATCAAGGTCTCCCCAAGGCTGAAAGCAAGGTGTCAATTCAATTTTAGTCAATTCAGCCTACCATAACAAAATATCATAGACTGGTTGGCTTAAACAACAGACATTTATTTCTTACGGTTCTTGAGGTTGGGAAGTCCAAGATCAAGGTGCCAGCCAGTTTGATTCTTGGTGAGGGCCATCTTCCTGGCTTGTAGATGGCTACCTTCTCACCATATCCTCACACGTGGTAGAGAGCGGAAGCTCTGTTCTCTCTTTATCTTCTTATAAGGGCACTAATCGCATCATGGGGACTCTACTCTCAGCCCTCATCCAAACTTAATTACCTCCCAAAGGCCCTAACACCATCACACTGGGGGGTAGGACTTCATAATATGAATTTTGAGGGGGATACAAACATCCAGTCCGTAACACGTCTCCTTGAGGGCTGCCCTTAGGAAGGATCCACTTCCAAGCTTACATGGTTGTTGGTGGGATTCAGTTCTTTCTAGGTTGTGGGACTGAAAGCCCCACTTCCTTGCTGCTCTTGGATGGGGGCCTCCACCTTTCCTTGCCACATGGGCCTCTCCACAGGGCAGCTCACATCATAGCAGCTGGCTTCCATCAAGGGCAGCAAGTGAGAGAGCAAGAGAGGGTGTAAAATGGGAGCCCGGGTTGCTCTGTAATCTAATCTCAGAAGTGATATCCATCACTTTTGCCATGCTCTATTCATGAAAAGCAAGTCACTAGGTCCAGCCCACACTCAAGGGGAGGGGATTATCCAAGGGCTTGAACACTAGGAGGTAGGGATCCTGGGGGCCATGGTAGAGGCTGCATACCACAGGGTCTTCTAGCCACATCCTTGCCTTGAACTTTCTCCTAAGGCCATATTTTCCTGATAGCATCCTGGATTTGACCTTTGCCCCTAAGCCATTTCATATTCTGAGAGTTTGTCCTCTGGAGAAGCTAGGAATGAGAAATAGTTTTATTTCATATCCAACGAGTCCTGGCTTCTTTATGTTTCTTCTAAACTCTGATTGAAAACAGAAGAGTTCTTTTTTTTTTCTTAGCTCATCTCACTTGTCTGGTACTATATCATAAGCATCTAAAAGAAACCATTCAGGGGCTGGTCTGGTGGCATAGTGGTTAAGCTCACGTGCTCCACTTCGGTGGCCTGGAGCTCATGGGTTTGGATCCCGGGCACGGACAGACCTAGCACCATCATCAAGCCATGCTGTGGAGACATTCCACTAAAATAGAGGAAGATTGGCAGAGATGTTAGCTCAGCAACAATCTTCCTCAAGCAAAAAGGAAGATTGGCACAGATGTTAGCTCAGTGACAATCTTCCTCACAAAAAAAATAAAGTAAAATAAAATTTTAAAAAAAGAAACCACTCAACCCTTTCAACATTCTATCCAAAAATCGCCTTAGCCAGATGCACATGTTCATTAGGTATCTTTTCTGTCTTTCATGGAATAGCAAGCCAGTTTAGCTAATTGTTCTTCCGCTACATAAATGAAGTCCCCTTTTCTCCAGCCTGCAATAACAATACTCTGATTGTCCTTTAATGCTCTTACTCACAGACTCCTCAGAGTTCTTCCAGTTTCCGTCTTCTACTTGATCCCAAAGCCACTGCCACGTGTTTTCGATTTCTGTGACAGCAGGACCCGACTTCTCGGTAAGCAGTTATGTTTCGGTTATCTATTGCTATATAACATACCACCCTAAAACCTAGTGGCTTAAAACAGCAGCATTCACCTTTTGGCTAACAATTTTGCCATTTGGGCACCACTCAGTGAAGACAGCTCATCTCTCTTCCATGTGGTATCAGCTGAGGCAGCTCACCTAGAGCTGGGGTATTCACTTCCAAGGTACGTCACTTCCAAGGTACGTCACTCACAAGGCTGGCCACTGGTACTGGCTGTCGGCTGAGAGCTCAGCAAGGGCTGTAAGCCGGGGACTTAATTCTCCTCACATGGCTATGTGGGCTTCCAGAAATGATTGGAGGGAAGTGATTGAACTCAGAATTATTTAGGGGGTTAAAATCTGGAGGCTATTGCACAACAGCATGAATATACGCCACACTACTGCATTGTACACTTAAAAGTGGTTAAGATGGTAAGTACTACATTGTTTGTTTTTTAGGCATAAAAATAAATAAACAAAATCAGGCAAAGATGATGATAGCCTGGAGGTGGGTGGGGGTGGGGTGAGGGAGCAAGAAGTGTTAAGGATGACGAAAACCAATATAACACAGCCACCGGCCTGAAGAACTTTTTCAGTCCAGCAGAGGATGCAGAAGAGTCAACAGACCATCACAACACTGGTGGTAGATACTGCAGCTTTCTGCCGCAGTGCTAACATGAGTACAGAGCCCAAGCCATGCCCATTGCCTCAGAATAGACCTTTACTGTCTGCACATCCCAGAGACAAACATGTAACACATAATTATAGTTTTGGATTTCTTAAGTTAAGCCTCAAAATTAACAGAGCCAGAGAAACAGAGATGAGCAATGAAAACTACAGGTGCAGACAATATTTCCCTTTCCACCTAGGATGTCACCTGATAGGCCAGGAGAAATGTGGCAAAGTGGTAGGCAGGGGGGGAGCAGATTTTTTGGTCCTTAGCCCTTTTTTTTCTAGGATAGAAAATCCCTTTGTAGTCTTATATCTCCTAGCATGCCTGGAAACTATTGTCACGGAGGAGCTCTGACTTTTGAAACTTTCTTTCTTTGAAGCAGTAAACTGGTCATAAAGATCATTATATCCTGAATGAAGGGACATTCCCCTCACCCCCAACACAGTCAAACTCTTTCCGCTCACTCACAAAATTTTATAAATAAAGTCTATTTACAGATTTTCACTGAGTTTTGTTGGCAACATGACTTTATTGTTCTTCCAAATAAGGCTAAACCATTTTTCATGGAAAGGACAAAATAGGACTTCTTCTTTTCCTGGTGTATTTCCCCAGCCCCATACACTTTTCTGAAAACGCCCTGAATTTCATGCTCACCACAGACTACATGTTCTAGATCTCTCTGCTTTATTACCAGCTGCTTGATGTTGTCCCATCTGTGCAAGCTCTCTATCTAGGGTTTCCCCCCTGCAAAACAACCACTAAAGACCACCACCGTAAATCTGCCTGGTGCCCCTGTGGTGGCTCTTCATCCCAAGATGCCTCTACTAATTCAGTCCCTCCTGCAGGGTCTTGGGAGGAGCTGATAATGTCATTCAAGCCCAGGAATCAATAACTGATAAGACTCAATGTGTTCATTCATTCAAACATAATTACCGAGTGCCTGCTGTGTATTAGGCACTGTCCGGATGTTGGGAAACACAATGAACACACCAGACAAGGATCCTCTCATGGAACTTATTCTCATTTTTCATTCCAGAGGTATTTGACTTTTAACAAGGACACAGTGCCAGCTTGGCTTAAAGACAAAGGAATCGTGTTCTATGTTTGGGATTAAGGCACACTTCTGCGGGTAGAGGTGGGGGAGGTTCTCTCAGTACCCTGGAATCACACATCTTCCACCTACTCATGAGGGGAGTCTGACTGGAACCATCAATGACTAGATCAATTGTCATCTTTCTTGGGCTTTTGCCAAGCTCCAGGAGGACAATGCCTTTCTGTGGAGTGTATTCAGGAACTGGCAAGAATGGCCAAGGAGGGCCAAGTGCTGGTGTCACTGGTCAGCACAGGGGCCCAAGACCACCACTCAGCCATTGCCTAAGAAGACATCGCCCCCTCCTGGTTCCTCACATAACTGATGGAGGACCTGAAGTGGAAAGGGTTGTCCAAGTTTCCAGATTAATTGCAGTCCTTGCCTCTTCTGAGCTCCAGTTGCAATTTCAGTAGACTCTTGGTTTATTCTCATCCAGGATACACCTTATTTTTTTTCCCCATACAGAGAAATGACATCATGGCAGCAATTAAATCTTTATCAAAATCTTCAGACCTCCCCCATAAGAAAAACCCAACATGTAAATCCACGTATCACTAACTGTTTTTCTCTTCACAATGCTCTTAAAGCAAATATTCTCTTTGCTTTCCAAAATTTGAGCCAGGATCTGCGACTATGTTGCCCCGGAGTTGTTTTGGGTATCTCGTCTCCACAACACCACTTGAAACTCCTTAAAAGCAGGGGCCTTATCTTCAATTCCCACCCCCACCCCATTCCCAGCAGCACTTAAACCAGTATAGGGTAAAGAATGTCTAGTGGGGGGAAAAGAGACTAACAGTGAAGCAGGCAAGTAAATAATTAGAAATTGTGGCTGGTGCTGTGTGGGAAAGGAACGGCATGCTGTGAGAGAGAATTCCTGGGAGTCAGAAGTGAGGGAGAACCTACTGATATATGGAGCCTTAAATTTATGTGTTCATAGCAGTCACGTTGAAAAGCTGAAATGATACAGTATTGGGAAAGCTCCCTGTGGCTCAGGAAAAATGCAAACTTTCTTAACAAAAATGTTAGCCTCCATGTATTGTAAACTTAAACTGGGCAAGAATGGGCGCTAGGTGCTATAGTGCTATCAACTTATAATAATCCTCTAATAGCAAACTCCTGGAGATAAATATAACTACTCCCATTCCACAGCCGAGGACACGGAAACCGTGCAGTCCTTCAGAGGTTGGTGCATCAAAGAGCGTTGTACGCTGACCTCCCAGAGGTCACCTGAGACCCCTTTCTTCTCTAAGCTGCTTTGACCCTCTCAAGATCGTCTGTATTGGCCTCCAGTTGGACTTGCAGTGAGAAATATTCCCTTAGCCAACAGGTATTTATTGAGTGCCTACTATATACCAGGTAGCGTTTTTAAAAAGCCGTGGGATTAAAAGATAAAAACAGGGCACGGTCTTGTCTTCCAGGAAGGATCTCCCAGAAGAGTGAGGAAGACAGCCAGGTAAACAAATAATTCCAGAACAGTGTGATAAGGGCAGAGAGAAGAGTCTGAACAGGGGCCACGGGAAGCCCAGCGGAGAGAGCGCCACAGCCGGCGGTGGGGAGGCTGCAGAGGTCTCGGAGGACCCGGCGTTCGAGAGGGCTTTGATGCTGTGCCCTGAAAAAGCCGGCCCGGAGCGGGCTGCCCCTCGATGTCACTCGAGTTCTGGCCATCCTGTCATTTAAAGTTGCCGACTAGGAAGGGAAGAAATGGGTCGAAAGCGGTACTGAAGAGGAGAGGTAGGCTTAGGGACAGGGGTGCAAATCCCTCGTGAAAAGGAAGCCAACCAAAGTAGCGCATCACCCCTCCCGGGGGTCGCGCTGGCGGGGCCTGGCTCCCCGAAGCCCCTCTCCAGGCTCGTGCGCACCGCCACGCGAGTTGGCCAACTCGGGCCCCGCTGGTCCGCCAGGGCCCCCAGGGGCCGAGCGAGCCGGTGGAGCCGACCTCCTTCCCTCCCCCCCTGGGCCCCAGCCCTCCGACCTACCGCCGAGTCGGGGCTGGGGTCGGCCGCTTCCGCCCGCGGCCCGCCGCCCCTCCCCGGCGCGCGCCATCCGGCCCGGGGCGGCCGCCCTCGGCGCAGCCCCTCCTCCCGCGGGGGGCTTCGCCGGCCCGCGTCCAGTCCCTCCGGGCGCAAGCCTGCAGCCCACGTCCAGGGAGGGCGGAGGGAGGAGGAGGAGGCGAGGGAGGGGAGAAGGGAGGGAGGAAGGCGAGAGAAAGGGAGCTGCTTGGATCCCGTACTTCCCAGAGCCTGCCAGGAGCGCGCACTCAGCGGCTCTCCGGTCCCAGCGTCCCAGCCGCGGCCCGCGCCCCGCACCTCCTCTTCTTCCTCTTCCTCTCGGGGCACCCCTCGCCCCCTCCCTCCAGCAGCTCCTACGCTAGGGCAGCGGCCGCCCCCGGCCCCTACTCGGCCACATCCCCAACTCTCCGGGCTCCGTCCTGGGACGCGCGCCCTCGCCCCATCCTTCCTTGCTTCCTTCCTTCCCTCGCGCCCGCCCTCCCGCTCCAGGTCTCCCTCCCGGGTCCCGATTGTCTCCGTCCCCGTCTCCGTCCGCCGCGCCCGCCTCGCCCTGCCCCGTCTCTCTCCCTCGCACTTCCTGAGTCGCCCGCCGCCGCCGTCTCGCCGCGGGAGCCCGCGCCCCAGCCGCCGCTGCCCCGGCTCCAGCCCCCGTAGCCCGCGGCGCCCGCCCGAGGGACCCGGCGCCCGGGGAGGGAACAGCGGGCGAGCGCGCCTCGCCCAGCCCCGCGCCCCAGCCCTGCCCGGCGAGGAAGGACCGGGAAGATGAACAACGGCGGCAAAGCCGAGAAGGAGAACACCCCGAACGAGGCCAACCTTCAGGAGGAAGAGGTACGGAGTGGCTTGGTGCGGTGGTGGGGACGGAAGCCGCCGGCTTTCTCCAAAGTGCGGGGCCGGCGGGGCGCGGGGCTGCGCGCCGGGGAGGGGGCGCCGCAGTCGAGGGGCTGGGATCGTCCTTGCCCCGAGACACAGCCCCGGACTGTGGCCCCGGGAGGGTGTATCTTCGGATGAGGCTGTTTTTGTGGGTCCACGCGCGTCTGCGTGCCTAAAATTGCGTAACTTGCAGGACTTTTCGGAGAGTTTTGTAAGTAGAACGCGCAGCTTTGTTTGTCCGGGATTTTAAAAGCGGAATCGAGAGCTGACTCCTGGATGACCTCAGATGATTGGGACCTGGAGGGTCAGGATTTAGTTCTGCGTCTGAGGCTGGGAGTCGTGGGGTGCGTTTGTGTGTGTGGTTTAAGGAAGAAACTAGAGGAAAGTTCTCGTTAAAAGACACCTTCTGTTTCCTGCCCCCTCCCTTTCAGCGTTAAAAGTTCTTGGTGAAATCTCTTTCCAGCCGAGGCATTTTGGATTAATAGATAACTAATCAGCCGCATTCTTCCCTGATGAGTCAAAGACCCCGAACCTGGGTGATTAAGTTTTGCAGATTTAGGGGCGTAGCGGTTATAGGGAACAGAATAAAAGAGTTTAAAACTAAAAATTCTCCAAATGAGCATCGAGACTGTTTTAATAGGACTTTGACTTCTGAGCGTAAATTTTATGTGGTGCGTCCGTAATTGCGATTAAAATGTTGCGGCTGCGGAGCGTTCCTTCGGTGGAAACAAAATTCAGCAAATGTAGGAGGGAACTCCCGAACAAACGTTTCAGGATTTCGTAGTTAGGATATTTTGTGGTATCCTATTAAATGGCTCTGTTCCTGCAGGTACCTTATCTGGAGTCCAAGAAGCACTATTTTTTTGCCTACTTTTTAAGATCCCACACAACTGAGTTCTTAAACATTCTAAAAGAAACTTTTAGAGTGTGTGGATGCTAGAAAGTATCATCCAGATGTGACCTATAAAGGTATTGTATCCTAATATATAGGTATTGCATCCTAATATATAGGGTCAACAGACGATCAACTGACTCTAAAGCTGTTAGGATGTTGGAATTATTATTGAGACATTGTGTGCAAACTAAAATTCCTATAGTGAAACCAAACGTTGCAGAAGATTTAATTAATACCTCTAACCTCTCAACACATTGTCCACTTGTAAAATGGGAACTATTTAAATGGGGAAGATAGAGGAGCGAGCCAAGACCATGCAAAACAATGCAAAATAAATAAGATTTTTCTCTTAACACAGTTGTGTGGTAGTGCAACCTAGGTGAATTGCAGTAAACAGAAGATTGCCTTTTCACCTGAGGAAATTGCCCATTTTATTGTAAACTATTATTTTGAAAAGTGTTGTTTACATGCTAGTTGTTCTTTAACTACGAGTGAAGGAATACCACTGACGTTTTTTCTTTTTCAAAGCGATGGACGTTTGAATTGCAAGTTCCACTTTTTTCTTGAACCTTACTAGCTGCTTTGCTATTTATTTTCCCTACCACTGAAATAAAACTTAAAAAAGGATGACAAGTTTGCTTTTTTAAGGAGTTGTTCTATTTAACTAATTCACCTAACATACAAAGATAATTGCTTCAGAAACCTTTCTGTGTCACTTCGAGCGACAGTCTGTTTATTTCTAAGGGCAAGAATATGTTGCTTGAAACCATCATTCTCTGTTCACCCAATTGAGAAAACTTGTAAGTGGAAAAGGTTAATCAGGCAAACCAAAGGCTTTTTCTTTTTTGCTTTTAGTAGGTAGTAAAAGAGGTTTGAATAGCCCAAAACCATAACTTAATTAACTTCATAAAAGTGAGTAGAGAAAAGTCTTGTTTTCCTGCTTGACCCATCTCAGCCTAGCTGCCACCAGGTTGGAAGTGTTGTCTGCCCTGTTCCTGGGCACCTTGACTTAAAGTGTGAGGTTGTGTACAAGGCGATCCCAGGACAGTCACTGCCTCTGACCTGCCCTGTTGCACTGATAGTGTCCCTTTTCAGTTGGGAATGGCATGTGGCTCTAGGAAGTGTCAGTAATTTTAGCGAGACACTTGTTATTTTAGAAATAAGAGGACAGGAAGATTTCAGAACCCGAGTTCTACAAGAGGTGGTGTGTACAAAACAGACCATAAAGAGAGAGGGTTTATGACGTTAAAAATTCAGGAAAAGAAGGTAAGTTGGCCTGAACAATCCAGGTAGTTTTGTCCTAATTCCCTGTTTGGGGTTTAGGTTTTGTTTTTGCAAAACCCCTAACCTCTTTTTTCTAACCCTGAAAGCCACAAGTAAAATAAATATGGTATTTGGTGAGTCCCATTAATGTGCTCAGCAGTATACAAAACCACCACACTGGACCTTTTCCCTGCCCACCCAGCGAACAGCAATTTTTCCTCAAACACATTTAAAAGCCTTGGCTGAGGAATCCGGTAAACAGAACACACACGTATAAAACGTATATACACATAATGACAAGAGAGGAAAAATGTGTTCTGTTGTAGTTTCTGGTGGAGTTGACGAGGAAGAGTGAGTCCAATCATCGTTAAGGGAAAATAGTTTATTTCGTAGATCATCAGGGTAATTTAGGCTTTTTCTACCCCTTTACAAAATCCAAGAGTTGTTTCTTTTTCTTCAGTGAGTTCCTTTTATCTTCCAGTACATTTTAGCCCTGTTTGAGAGTTTCTGAAGCTTAACTCTGAAACAGTGATGCTGAAACACTTATTTGGTTCCAGTTGTATAGAATGAACAGTCTAGGAGAATTTTTGCTGCTTTTTAGGGGTAGAATATTTTGAGAAGTAGGACAGGACAGAGACTTCTGCTTTGGGTAGTGTCTAAAACTTTGAGGAAAAATAATTTTAAGATTTGGCTAGCCAACTGTAAGAGAGATAATACATCTGGCTTTCTGGCTTCTAGTGTGCTATACATATGTATTCCTTTGCAAGTTGTCCTATAAGAAGAAGCAGTTGTCAAAATCTTATTGGGATCTGAGATTTATAAGTCTTATATATATGTATGTATAGGGCATTAGATCATTTCTTACATCATTTTACAATTAATAAAATAATTAGTAGTAATAAAATAATTCCTAGAATTTGCCTCTAATTTTGAATTAGACCATGTTCTCTTAAAACACCTTTGGCATTTTGCACTGGATCAGACTTTATTAAAATTAACTAATATATAAATAATAGACTTATAATTATTCGTCTTAGTTAAGGTTTATGTGGTGACACTTTTTCTGTCTTCTAGTAGATAGAAATTATTTTTGGTCACTGAATTTTCAAAATAGAAATTTCCTTTTTGGAAATCGGAATATGTAATTTGGTCTTATTTTTACTTTTATCCATTTCACTGGGTGCTTCTCAGGCTGATTGCAAATCAGTTCTAAAAGGCATGCATTTTATTAAGTTGAAGCAGTGGTGTTAAACAGTAATTTTTCCCTAAATTGCTTTGAGTGAATTTTCTTGTACTTAAAATAAAGCTAAAAAAGCAAAAAACTTGGCATTGTTGGAATATCGGTCGAAAAGATGTTTGGCAGATGTTGGACAGAAATCACATAAAGACAGTTCTTCAAAAGTTAATACAAATCTTTACTGACATTCCTTCTTTTAAAATATTTAGTAATTTTGCCCAAATATTGGGGTCATGAAGAAAATTGTTTCTTATAATTGGCACAGAGAAAGGGTACCATTGTCAGTTGATGTGGCAACCTCAGGTTTTTGTTGAGCATTAATCTACATTATGACTTGGGGAAAGTACAGAAAATTTTATACAGTTTAACCAAGTTTGGAGCCTCTGTTATTTCAAATCAAATCTAATGCAATAAATTTGTATTTCAAAGTCAGAGAATAGGATTTGGTGACAGTGTTTTGGATGAAAGTATGGTGACTTCATAGTAAAATGATGCTGCAAGACCATTGCCAGTATGGCATGTGCTTTTGAGTTATTTTTTCAGTAGTGTTTTAAAAATTTCCCTGATACACCCTTATGCTCACATGCAGTCTTGTTTATTTGGCATTTGTTGGGATAGTTTGAATGTGGTTAGAGCTTCTTCTTGGATATGCTTTCATATAGTTTTTGTAGGTTCATATTTTTGCTTTGAGGACAGATGCGTTCAGTGTTGGTGGGGCAATAAAGTGGGAACTCTTGTGCGTTATGACAGTAATAATAAATTAGTGCAACTTTTGGGAGGACTTTGGCACTGGGTATCAAAATGTGTTCAAGCCCTTTGATTCAGTACTTTTATTTTTAGAAATTTACCCTAAGGAAATAATAAGCATGCACAAAGATTTATTTATTATGGGAATTAGAGTTATTTACGATAGTGAAAATTCACAAAGACTGTATGTCTGACATAGGGAAATTGCTAGCTAAATCATTGTATATATTTTGGAAGAGAATATTATGTAGCCATTAAAAGCCACATTTTTAAAGAATGTATATACGTGTATATATATATAAATTTTTTTTTGGAAGCTTAAAATAACAGAAATTTATTCTTTCGTGGTTCTGGAAGCCAGAAATCTGGAATCAAGGTGTTGGCATTGCCTCGCTGCCTCTGAAGGCCGTGGGGGAGAATCTGACTTTGTCTCTTCCAGCTTCTGAATGCATTTTAATTGAGGAGGTAATTCTCGTGTTATAACACTAGTGAAAAGAGCTGATTTAAAAGTTTTATACTATGCAATGCCAATTCTTCAAAATGAATAAATAACCAAATATTAATAAAAACTATCAGATGGATTACAGGCAATTTTTACTTACTTTCTGGTGAGTTTTTTGGGTTTTCTAAATTTTCTGAAATGCACATGTGAACGAAAACAATTACATGTCCTTTTGCTTTGACTATTTCATTAAATTGCCTCGCGATATCTGGGTGTCACAAAACCATCAGGTTGATCACATTTCGTTTTGGTCACGGGCCTTGCTGCAGGAATCGGGCCTCTTCCGTTCTCCTGTCTGCCCTTTATCGTGTTTATCTCACTCATTCCTTTATCCTGCCTCCTTTTAGTGATCTTGAGCGCTCACCTTGTTCTAATGTGCTTTCTCAAGCCATCCTTACACCATACTGCTGGGTCCTCTGATGCTCTGAATCCTTCAGCACTACTCTGTTCTCCACACAATCAAGTCCAAACTTGACATTCGGGATTGCCCGAATGTACCTCAATACCCTGCAAACCATTTGCTTCAACTGCCGCTTCCTCTTCATCTGGCTTGAGCTGCTTTCAAGGCATGATTCAGGTTTCAGCCTCCGTTTCTCTGGATCCTACCACCGGAATGTACCATGCCAAGGAGATGATTCTCCCCAGAATTCCAGTAGAAATTGCTTTCTGTTATCTCCACTTAACTACTGGATCATTACCTTCTCTCACTATTTTTTTTTTTTAAAAAAAGAATAATATCACCTTATCACAGTATTCCTGGTGCTTAGCACCCACTCAGACAGTACCCCAGCTCTAGGTAAGTACCACACACACAGTTACACACGTATATACCTGTAATTCTTAATGAATAACTTATAAACATAGGAAATATACTTATTGGTGAGGTTAGTGAAGATGATTTTGTATAGGTAAGCTGTTAAAAAGCCACCACTTCTTTAGTATTGAGGTCCCTTGCCCACTGGGAATTTAGATGAGGCATGGATGGGAAATGATCTCCTTGCACTGGTCATTAGTAGCTTCCATTTGGGTACACAGGCTATTGTGCCTGGTCCATGTGACAGCCACTGCCAGGGTGAGCCCGCTCCTTCCGAGATGCAGTTGGGTTTTCACCGTTAGAATTTGGTCTTTGCTGTGGGGTTTAATTTGACCTTTTGGACAAGGGCTTCGGGAAGCCTTGCTTGGGTGGAAGAGCATGGCGCTCCCTGTGTTCCCAAACAAGCCTGCTCTGTGTGACAGCCACTTTGGAATGTTTGTGCTCAGTTTCGTTTGGCACCTTAGTGTCTGCCCGGGGGTAGGGGAAAGGGAATGCGAATGTTCCTCTTGAACAGTGCTTGCTTTGGTCAAAGAAAAAACTTAGGAAGGAATGAGGGGAATGAACCTTAATAATAGCTGTAGCAAAAGTGGCCCCATGGCTCAGTGGAGTTGAGGCCCACTGGGACCAGGTATTTAAATCGATGCTGTGTTGATATGAGGATGTTGTCTGCTGGTGTGGATCAGCTCCTTTGATGTATGGGGGTAACTTGAGTAGGTCTCCTCGAACTCACATCCCCATCTTTAAAGTATACTACAGGAGAATATTTTAAACAAGTTCAGTGCACTGTGTGTGAGGTGGGACAGGAGAGAGAGTGCTTGACCTCATACTCAGGAAGCATACTTGCTAGAGCTTATCAGAATAAAGTTGCCCAGTTTGTCGTTTTTTGCTGATAGCAAAAAAAAGAAAATACTGAAACACTTGATTCTATGAAATTTTCAGAAATCTTTTTATCCATTCACTCAAGAAATAATAATTGCTAACTTTGAGTATTTAGTACATGCCAAGTACTGGCCAAGCACTTTATTTGTGTTGCATGATTTCATTCTCGGAAGAAGCTGATAGAGGTATGATGAGGATGAGCCTGGGGAGGTGACTGGAGGATGGAGAGGTGGAGTGACTGGGGCCTGCATGTGCAGATTGTGGGGGTGCCAAGATCTCGGAGAGGTAATTCCTACTCCTGTTTCTCCCAGTTTAGTGGTGATGGCCTTGTATAAACAAACAGGTGTAATAAAGCACTGTGTCAAAGTGAGGTAGTTGTTTAAGCTGGGAACACAGTCAGCATTGCGAGAAGGAGCGAAGGTGATGGAGCGGTGTCAAAGAAAGCTTTAAAAAGGAGGTGACATTTGAGCTAAGTCTCAATTAAGATGGGGAAAAGATGGTCCAGTCAAAGGGTTTGGCTCTATATGAAGATACAGAGGTTTAAAAGGACCCTTTTGGGGAGAGCAAGCAAGACATGGCAGGAGAGGAAGGGAAGGAAGGATGAACCCGAGGACAGAGGCATTGGTGGGGGCCGCCATGGAGGAGCTTGCCTTCCGTGTCAGGGAATCAGACTCTCGTTTGATGGGAGCTGGGCTGCTGTGCAGCAGGGAGCTGGCATTCTGGGATGTTCCAGTGGGCAAGGGGGGTGCAGCAGCAGGTTTTGGGAGAGTTGTTGAGAGAGATTATGAGGCTAGTAGTGCAAGAGTTCTGGTTTCAAAGTAAGGCAGTGGCTGGCGGTGGCAACTGAGGCAGAGACGCCGGAGGTGTTCAGGAGGCTTAGTAACTGTTAGCTGTGTGGAAGAGAAGACTAGGAGTTTCGTCTCTGAAGCCTCTTCGGTTTCTCCTTTGGGTAACTAGCTAGAGGATGGTTGTATTTGAAGACGTAGGAAATAGAGAGTCTGAAAGAGAAAGAAAAGAAGGCAACTGGGAGGTCACGATGTTGGGTTTGAAATGCAGAGGAGAGATCTGATCTTGAAAAGTGATTTTCAGAACAAGTCAAGAACATATAGCTGGTAATTGAAAAGGTGGGTAATGTGCATGAGCGTGCCCAGAAAATCAAAGAGGCGTGGGACCCTGGTTCCTAGGAAACCTTGTGAGGGTTGGCAAACAAAAGAGGTAAAGTTTACTTAAAATTTGAAGCTGTGTATAAAAATGTTGGGTTGGGGGAGAACTGAAAATTCTCAGGAAAAATTGAAGCGAATTTTTCAAAGCACTCTTTAATTTAGGAACGTATTGCATATAATCTGCCTAGTTATAACATAATAGTGTTCCGTATACTTATCCATTTGAAAGCCTGAGTGGGGGAGCTTAGAAAAATCTGGGTATATATAATGTTTCTCATACACTTTTTTTGCTTTCATCAACAGTCTCTGGAAATTGTTCTTCTCTAAAATTTACAGTTAATTCCAAGGCCTTCACTTTAAGAAAAAATTCCCCCAAGTTACTTTGTTCTTTTTCAACCTTATTGGGGGGAAAAAAGATTAGAGTGAGCCTTTGGCCAGAGCCCAGAGTCATCTATTCGGAGGGTCATATTTTCAGTGTATTCATTTAGTGCTTTCCTAAAAGTTGGCTGCCTTTTCTGCACACAGCTAGGTGTCAGCTGGTGAAGACAGAAAAAAGTAGTCCAGGAATTTACGAAAACAACAACTTGTGTTTGTATTTCTCGTAGGTTTAACCTTGCTGCAACCATTGTGATGCATATTATGTAGACTACTGGAGGAAAAAGGGAAATGGCAGTCATAAATGCTAGTCACACTGGGAAGATAGTTCCAAATTACAGGCTGTAATACAGTATTGTTACACAAATTTCAAATGCAAAGGGAATGCCGAAGCAGCCCAGCTCAATCCATCCTGTTAGCTCCCAGGATTTTGCAAAGGTAGGAGAAATCTGGGAGTTTCAGCATTGAGGTGCATCTCACCAGCCTATGAAAATAAGTCAGAGGCCAGTTTCCACTTTTAATTAATCTTTATTTCTCATGAGTTGATTTTTTTCATGATGCTGCTCTGCTCTTCCTGAATTCTTATGTCATCAGGTAGATATGCTGGCAGGTGGCCAACATTATCCTAAAAGAAATCCTCAAGATTAAAAAAATGTTTTGCTTTGAATCCCCAGAATCCTGTTTTGTGAAAATTTCTCTTATGCCCACCTATAAGATGGAGAGTTGATGCCCCATGGGAGAAGGTACAGCACAGAAAGTGCTATCTTATTACCAAAGTACCAGAATTGCCTTTGTGCTCTGAGGGGAAGTGCTGCGAAAGTGTAATTACTTTACTCAGCATGTGTGATTTACAGGACTTAAAATGTGTGAGTTTCCAAAGAGGCATCTGTTTTTAAATACAGTATCCCTCTAAGCCAGCAGGATGTGTTTTGGGGTGGGGGAGGGAGACACACACACACACACACACACACACACACACACACACACGTGTGCACACGCATGCACGCACTTCCACTTTGTGCCTGCCCAGAGATGCTGGGGGTGGGGGACTGAAGATGTTGGTCATTGCTTCTCTGTGGGACGTTGCTTATCAGTAGAAGGAACATGAGGAAGTGCTGCAAGTCTGGTCAGCTGCTACTAGGCCAAATCACTGTGTTCTCCGTCTGCCTTGTCCCCTCTCCACTCTTCCAAGGCCAATTCCTTCTTTTCCAGGACCTCCCAACATTTTCCAGTAATGAGCAAAAGAATTGTTAGAGCGAACACTGAGGCCATGGTTGTTGCAAAAATTTCCTTGTCAATCTTACTTTTCTTAATATATGTAAGAAAATTAGAGAATCGAAGATCACGTGCATATCCACATATGCAAAATTTGGATCGAAATACGCATCAGACTTGTAAAAGCATTTATGGATTTTGTGCACGTTAATTAAATTAATTCACTAAGCATTTACTGAGTGGTGTCAACTCTGTTTTAAACGTTGCACGTGAACGAACCAAATGAAGTGTTATCCTCCCAGGTTTAGGGATAAGAAAACTGAGGCTCTGGAGATTAAGTAATTTGTCTGAAGTTTACAGCTGGTGAGTAGGAGCTTAAAATTTTTCCAGTGGTGCACGAGGTTCCTGTGATCTGGGCCCTGCTGGTCTCTGACCTCATCTCCCAGGAATCACAGCCTCATTCGTTATGCTTTAGCTGCTTGGGCCTTATTTAGATATCTCCAACTTGCCAAACTTGTTCCTGCCTCAGGGCCTTTGTGTGTGCTATTCTGTCTGCCTGGAATATTGCACTCAGATATTTACATAGCAACCTCATCCTTGTCATTTATTCAGATCTCAGTTCGGATGTTACCCAGAGAGACCTTTGACCTCCAAGTTTAAAGGAGCCCTACATTCCCAAATACTGTCACATCTCTCTTATTTTGTTTTCTGGGTAGTACTTCTTACCCACGGCCATTACCTTAATTGTCTTGCCCTCCTGGAATGTGGCTCCCTGGCAGCAGGGACCTGTCTTGTTTAAGGCTGTAGCCCGCAGTGCCTAGAACAGTGCCTGAAACTGCCCAGTAAATTTGTTTTTTGTGAATTGACTGGAGTACAAACCAACCTGTCAAACTCTGAGGCCTGTACAATGTACCACATCGTCATAGACCTTTTCCAGCAGTTTTTAGATTAAATTTTAATTATTGCTGCCTTCAAGATGATCATTTCTGGAACCCCATCCCCACTTAATTTTAATTACATCAGAAAGTACAATTATCACATGCTTTTAAGCCAGAAATTTTGGATGGTAAGTGATAGATCCCTTGTCGAGGTTTGCAGCAGTTTTCACACGTGAAGGAATGCTGCTCTCTGGTTAGAATGAAACCTAGCACATAATTCCGCAGAACCACGAGTGAAATGTGGGCTGGCATGGAGTGATAAGTAAAGCTAGGGCAAGATGAATTTGGTTCCTGTTTTGCAGACGTGTTGGATTGCCAAGGGTTAATGTTAATAACCCAGGTGGAATTGATGTGGAGATAGACTTAGCACCCTCAGTCCTTTCACTTAGTCTAACCTCAAGCTCAATATGTTTTTGTCCCTTTGCCTACAAAGTACAGAAGCATGTAGCTTGGGATAATGCAGGCTTTAGCTGGACGAATCCAGCCTGTAAGCACCTGTATGGGCAGCCATGAGGGAGCCTCTGATCTGGGCTCTGGGAACGCTATTGGAGGCACCCCACGGCCACCATTTATTGCCATTTGTCTGCCTCACAGACTCAGAAGCTGTCCTGATTCATTGTAAAAGCAGAAAGATGACATTTCAGGGTGAAAGAAGTATAAGTCATCGTTAGTTTGGTCATCAGACTGCCTGTTAATTGAGCACACCAGTGCACTCATGAAAATGCAGGCCATTGGATTATCCTCATTTGTGGCATTTATGTCATCATACTTGACCTTGAGCAAACTTTTTAAACTTTACCATCATCCATTGTCTCATGGTCTCAGAACCAGTGGTATGTAAATCCTTACATTAGTTCTTGACCAAATCATTGGGACTCTTCATTTTTTGTCTTTATCCCTTCTTTTCTTTTCTGAGGACCTAGGACTAGTCATTTAAACTGCTTGTCTTTGACAAGTCACTTAAGCCTCTGTTTCCTTACTTCAAATGTAGGGATTGGACAGACAATGCCTGCTGTGCATTAAAGAACCGTAACTCCACTCCCATTTTCCCACTTCATCCCACATTTCATTTCCCCACTGTGATACAGGAGGCTATGGTGGCACGCCCACCAAGAGACATCTGGAGTGGAGGGGTAGGCTGTTTAGGGGGGATGGCTTTAAGCCTGAAATTCTGTTTTGTTTTTGTTTTTTTACTTAGAAAATCGGTGCCTCTCCTTGAGAAATGGGTGGGAGTTTCTGGGTGTGAGCTAACGGCAGGAAATGACCCTCTCTAAACAAAAGGACTCTTTACGGCCCATCCTGAGTCTTTGTGTTCTGAGGAGGGGTTATGCAGAAAACCAGAGCTAGGAAATTAATCTCTGCTTTAGCCATTCTAATGGGGGAGGGGAGAAAGGAGAAGATTCCTTCCCTGCTCGCCCTCCCAAGTGTCCAAGTGCCAGTCTGAGTGCCAGAGAGGTTTAAGAGGAGGGTCAGTGATGGTGCTTCGGGAGAGTGTGGCTTTATACCCCCAAGAGGCAGGAAGGAACTGGGTTGGGCAGAATTCTACACAGTGTGACATTCATCTTTAACCTGGACTTTAAGCGACTTTAAGCTTTTGCTTGAAAAACCCATCACCAGCAAAATGCAGAAATACAGAATGGGGAAAAGGGGAAAAAGGCATTTTGTATGATCTGTTTCTCCATAAGTAAAAGTTGGACTGCTGTAATTTGCTAATACATATCCTATAAATAAATCGAAGGTTTGAGTTACTGCGTTAACTGCTGTCTTCATTTTTCTAAATCTTAAACCGACGACCCGACAATAGCTAGTCACTTCTGCTTCTTGACTAACAGGGG
This sequence comes from Equus caballus, assembly GCF_041296265.1. NCBI lineage: Eukaryota > Metazoa > Chordata > Mammalia > Perissodactyla > Equidae > Equus > Equus caballus. The sequence continues at coordinate 31,725,663 of NC_091710.1, read as the reverse complement.
ATTTGTAATCATTGCTGTGTTAGATAGCGGGCCCATATGAAGAAATGTCGGGCCTTGCGCCTGCTCTGGAATGCTCCCTCTCTTCATTTTAAAGTGACCATTCATTATATCGGTATTTGTGCAGCAGGATCCTGAATTTGTATTGGTAGGAATGTGGTTGTGTCTTATCAAAATTATTTTGCCTTACGAATTCTTGCTGACTTGCAGCAATGAACTTCTCTTCCAGGCACACCATTTTTTTCTTTTCAGGAATATAAATCTTCCTACTAATAATTAGAAACACACACTTTGTTGAAAATGGTTTTGTGGTTTACTTTGTTTTCAGAGCACTTGAAAACGACAAACATCTTTTCAAACAAAAAACGTGATTTGATATACTACTGTTTTTAGGCTCTACATTGTAACTGTTTTTAGAAAGGCCTGCTGATGTCTTGGGTGAGTACTGTGTGTTAGGGAACCACCTCACGCACCGATACTTAATAAAATTGCAGAGATGAGACAAGCTGATACTTAGATCCCAGGATGAAAGGGTTTTGTTCGTATATTAAATGTGTTGGAAGACTTTGTATCTTAAATATGAATAGAGAGGTGTAGTATTGTTTAAAAGAATGTGATCGTTGTAAATTCCAAGATTTACAGGGAAAAATTATTCTCATTGAAAATTTCAATGTCTGATGTGTTGGTAGGTTTTCTCATTTTTTTTAATACGTAATCTTTTGAGAAAGGTTACTTACTGTTGTGGTGCTATTAATTTGCAGATATGGAAATAGATACTGACTTTGATTCATTTGGAGTCTCATATACAGTATATACATTTGGCATTTGTTCTTCATTTTTAGAGTATCAGCTCTTTCCCAATTATTAGCTATGTAATATCACTTCTATTTCTTTTTTTTTTTTTTTTTAAGATTTTTTTAATTTTTTCCTTTTTCTCCCCAAAGCCCCCCGGTACATAGTTGTGTATTCTTCGTTGTGGGTTCTTCTAGTTGTGGCGTATGGGACGCTGCCTCAGCGTGGTCTGATGAGCGGTGCCATGTCCGCGCCCAGGATTCGAACCAACGAAACACTGGGCCGCCTGCAGCGGAGCGCGCGAACTTAACCACTCGGCCACGGGGCCAGCCCCTCACTTCTATTTCTAAAAGAAAAAATAAAAACACCACTGATAATCCGTTCTCTACATTTAAGCTGCTTATAACTATGCGATATATAGCACTAAAATTCTTTGCATGGAGAACTGTTTCTTCATCAGCCTTGCAGACATTCCCAACTGGCGTATTTTATTTAGGTTCGTTTATGGTTTAAGATGGATTCAGGAATGGAGTGTGTCTGATTTTATTGGGTCGAGGAGCAGCTTTTTCTGTAGCTCTTCACGTTCATGCAACTACTGGTAAACCTTGAATCAAAGTGGAAGTGTCCTGATCAGGAATGTTTGCCCCTTCTCTCCATGTTCTTGGATGATCAAAGAGAAGTGTCTTGCCCTTTGCAAGACCAGCATCTGTTGCCATTTGGTCATAGTGCACCCAGCCTGCTGACTCTGTGTCTTAAAAACAAAAACAAAAGTCATTGGGGAGGGAGCAATGACTCAAAAATGCTTATGGGGCTTTGCAATATTGTGAGTCTCTGATTTTGGCAAATATTCATTTGAAACATTTTTGGCATTAATTGTCCCTTCCGCTCCCTTTCATAAAACCTCACAGGCATTTAATTAACATGAAAATTGTTCTTATTTCTCTTGTTATAAATCATGGGTCATAGTTACACAGGGAAATTTTATTGGTGTGAGCTCATACAACCGAAGTCAAAGTGTTGTTTTTCCTTATTCACTAGTGAAGTCAGCCCAGGCAAAGCTGGGGTGCTTCTCAATGCAGGAGATCCGGGCATAGGAATCCAGCAGTTTGACCCGATCCTCCCACTCATTCCAGTGCTGTCTGAGATCTCTCCATGAAACTAATAAGCATTTTATTTTCCAAATTGAAATTGCAGTCATATTCCTTGGAAAGCCTGCCATAAATACCTCACCTCCTTCCCCACTCCTAATGGGTTAATTGGCAGTCAGGCGAATTAGGAAATTTCTCATATAGGGATGGGACAAAGAGTAAGCATATTGTTCATTGTAAAGTCCGGAGGTGGTTTTCCCTTTATCAAAAGCTCTAGGATATTAATGCAATTTTTTGTTGTTGCGTTGGACATGTGTAGTGCCCACTCTTACGACAGCAGGCCACAGCAACGCTTCAGTGGACAACAGATTGTCTCCTGGGATATTTTTGCATATTTTAAATCCTGTTATGCGCTTAATTCTGTCAGTCGTTTCTCCCAGCATTTCTCAAAGGAAAGGGTAGTAATGTATTGCTTATATTTTAGAGATTAAAATAATAATAACTCCACTGGATTTTTAATTTATTTGAATTTTAGGATTGAGACTACCAAGATTCATAAACATTTGTTCACCTAATTGGATTACTTTGTTCCCATTTCTTTTCACTATTTTTTTTTCCAAAATGAAATCTTTTGTTTCTTAGTGGCAAATAAATTCACCTGTTATCCCCTCTTCCCCTCTGAACATAGAGGTAAGCAAAGAAGAAATAAGCAATTCTACAGTTCTTTTGTCCACAACCAGTGTTAACACTTCAGTATGTATCTTTTTTGTATCCTTTTCTCTGTGTACACACACATGTACACACACTCCCCTCTATTTTAACAAAAATGAGATCATAATATAATAGTGTTTACATTTAATTTTTTTCCAGTGGACACTATGTTATAAACATCTTTGCATGCTATTATGAACATCTTTGCATGCCAGTGGATACCTTCTGCAGCCCATTTTTAATTCTTCATACTATGCCATAGTGAGGATGAGCTTTCATATATTTAACCCATTCCTTTTTATTGAGCGTGGAGGTTGTTTCCAGCTTTGTGATATGAACTGTGCTGTACATCCTCCCAGCTAAATCTTTGTGTATACCCTTCATGATTTCCTTAGCTTAAACTCTTAGAAGTGGAATTTCTGGGTCAAAGGGCATACATTCTTCTTAAGATATGATGTTTATTGCCAAATCTTCTCCAGAAACACTGTACTAACTTATACTCCCACCAAGAGAATCAGCAGGCCCATTTTCTTGCATTCCTTGCCACTGCAGTTTTAAAATGTTTCAAAGGTTGCTTGTTCACTGTGGAGCTTTTCACATGTGTGTTCTGTCTGTGATTCATAATTAATATCCCCGTCTGATCTGCACAATGCCTGGATGCTACGTATTGACTTATTTTTAACCCCCTTCCAAGGCATCTCCCAATTGTTTCAGGCATTGCTACAGGCACTAAAATGCTTAGCAGATAATTTCTGGAGATGTCATTCTTGAGTTCATTGAACACAATGAAAGTGTTGATTTTGTGATTTTCTGCATTAGGTCCTTGATATATATTGCTGGCTATAAACTTAACTAGTGATGAAGCCAATATTGTGGGTGTTCTGTGTGCATGTACAGAATTTCATTGAGTCAGTTCCGGCATTTGTCAGGTGAATCAATAACTCTGCCAATTAAACTGTATTGTGGGATGCGTCCCAATTTCAGAGATGTTACATTGTGGAAACGTGTGTCAGAACCGGTGGATATGTCCTCACGTCTCTGCTTTTCTAGCTACATGGTTGGCTTGCTCTTGAGGTGAGGATAGTGACACTCTTAGACACGATGGTCAGTTTGACATAAGTTTTGGTGAACACCAGCCCCGTACATACCTGGAAGGAATTTTTGTAGATTCAGTTAAAACAATAATGCCTTTTATTAGGTGTGGACCATGCACTGCATCTACTAGTGAAAATGTTCCTTTCCTCCCTTCTGTATTGAGGAGGAAAGCCTGGAGCTCTAATGTAGAAGCTGCCAAGTGTTTCTCAGTGTGAGTGACAGACCCTCAGGGCATTCTCATCCTCCTCAGAGGGGCTGTTTTCTCTGTGGATGCCCACAACATACCAAGAGCCAAATACAGTCCGAGGCGTGGAGCTCAGGTCTCCCGATGTGGGCAGGGCAGTCGCCATTTACCCCAGCCCACAAGGCCTCCTTAATTGTTAGCAGAACATTCCTGCAGAGCACACACCCTCCACAAAGCCTACACACATGTTCTTAGAGTGTGACACTGGGAAATGAGCAGATGTAATGGAAACCTCAGTCTTGACTCATCCTGACTGTTACATATGAATGGAATTTGCATCTCATTTAGCGTTTAATACTTTTTCAGGGTAAATTGCCATTGAGGTCATGAAATACTGAATTTATATGCACGTGGCATCTTTCTAAAAGGAACTGAAATCTCTTTTGCAAATAGAAATATACCTTCTTTTCCTTGAGTCCTTGATTCCGGTTGACAGATGGGGAAGGAGTTGATGAAGAGAATGTTGATTAGTGATGAAGAGGTACAACTCCCCTGGGGTATAGTCATTGGTCCTTGTTGAAGACAGGCTGTGAGCCCAGTGTTGTCTTGGCCATTCAGGGGGGCAAGTAGAAGTGCTTACAGAAAAGCAGTTTTCCTGCCTACTTGGAAAGACCCAGAACACAGAAACACAATGGGTAACGCAGAAAACAATGGGGAAATAATGAGTTCTTATATAAATTAACAACATTGTGTAATATAAACAGGGCTTAGAAATTTGAAGAGAGAGATCAATGTGGGTGAGAATAAAACAGGCTTTGTGGAAGAAAGAGATGGCCCTTGATGAACCGGTGAGATTTAAATAGGTAGAGAGAAGTGGGCACTGGAGTGTGGGAGAGTTTCACCATCATACAGGTTTGGAAGTAGGAATGAATGTGACATGTATATATGGTGGGGAGAAGACTCATCTGGCTGTGAATTTTTAATGAATGAATGAGTAAATTAATGATAAAGATTTGAGGATATTTTAAAGAATTATTTGCCAGTCGTCGCTGTTTCCTCAACCAGGCCTGTTCCGTAGATGAGATGTACACCTGCAGAACCCAATGCCAACATGCTAAGCCTCCTCTTTTTTTTTTTTTTTTTAAACTAGGCTTGCAAGACCATGCAAGCTATTCAGATTAGCATCGTGGAAAAGTAACGCATTTTCTTCTTTGACTGTTCCCCCTTCACTTTCTCGATGAAGCCATTTACTCCATGACTGCACTTGTTTCCCTGTCTTCATTCTGCCTGTTTAGAAGAGCACAGCTCTTATCAGTCATGGTAGCTCTTAGCTTTAGAAATTGAATGTAGAATTCCTAGGTGATATAGTCATTCCAAAGATATTAAACTCCTACTGTATTAGACCCTGGTGATACAATGGGCAGCAAACAGACGTTGTCCTTGACCTTGCTGGAACTTACAGTGAAGCGGGGAAGTGTATAGTAAATCAAAGCACAAGTAAATATGAATTACAGACTGTGATAAGTACTATGAAGGAAAAGCATAGTTGATGTGAGAATTGTGGTTGATGGGTAACAAGAGGACCTTGTTCACTTTGTTCCAGGCACTGTTTACATCACTGCGTGTAGGTTAACTCTTAGTCTTCATTGGGCTATCAGATGGGTACTAACTATCGTTATTCAGAATGTACAGGTGCAGAACTGAGGCTCAGACAGTTGAATAACGTGCTCTAGGTTACCACTAATAAATAGCAAAGTCCGGATTTGAACCTGTGCAATTAGTTCAAAATCTGTCATTTTATACGAAACCTCACTGCCAGTCTGGAGTGCTTTTTCTGCAGAGAAGTTTATTCCAAGGAGATCAAGAGGTCTCTTGAGACTAGTACCTCTTAGAATCCTGCCTCCTTAGAGGAATTTGAGATATGGAACCTGCCTAAGCCCTCAGTGGTCAGTAATGTGGCAACTTCTTTTCAAGGAGGTGAGTCACCTGGTTATATATAGCATCTCTGGTTTCAGAAAATCTGGGTGGCCTTTGACTTCTGGCCGGTCTGATCTTTCCCACCTTTTCCATCCTCCCTTTCTGGGCTCTAGATTAGACCCTTAGAGCCTCGATTGACTTTCTTTCCTCCTCAGTGTGTTCAGCACTAAAGGCAGTCCTCTTCCGAAGGTGTTACTTGCCATAAATCAGCTAGCACCTGAAAACATTTGGAAGCTCCTTAATCAAAGGATCTGATGTACACGAAAGTGCTCTGAAGACTGGACAGCACTGTCCACCATTTTTGTTATAGCTGGTGGGTAAGATCCAGATTTCTTAAGCTGACGTTTCAAGCTCCCCACGATCAGGGTCTTCCCTGTGTTTCCAAACTTGGCGTCTGCAGTATCTGCACACATGCACAGTCTCTCCTCGACCTCCATCCCAGCAACTGGTCTAGTGATGGAGCCCTGTTCCTTTTTTTCTTTTTTTAATAACAACTTTGTTGAGGTATAATTCACATATCTTAAAATTCACCCTTCTATAGTGTACTATTCAGTAGTTTTTGGTATGTTCACAGTTGTGCAACCATCATGACTCTCTAATTTTAGAAGATTTTTTGCCGCCTCCCCCACCCCTAAATCTGTACTCATTAACCCCTCCTCCCAGTCCCTGGCAACTACTAATCTACTCTGTCTCCATGGATTTGCCTATTATGGAAATGTCACACAAATGGAAAAAAAAAATGTGGCCTTTTGTGTCTGGCTTATTTCACTTAGCATGTTTTTAAGGTTTCGCCATCTTGTAGGATGATTTGGTACTTTGTTCCTTTTTATGGCTGAATAATACTTCCACTGTATGGATGTGCCATGTTTTGTTTATTCAGTTGATGAACATTTGAGTTGTTGCCACTTTTTGGGTGCCCTGTTCTTGCAAAGGCATCAGCCACCCAGGTGTCTGACCTTGTAGTGCCTACAGTGCTTTCTTCCATCCTCTCCGTGCATTTAGGTTTTCTTCTTCCAGGCTTACCCTGTGTTCTTTCCCCCCGTACGACTATTACGTCAGGCTCTGACTTAGCACACTGAATATGCTATCTAGTATTTTTACTTCTGTTCTTTTATGTACAGATCTTCCTTGACTTACAATGGAGGTACATCCCCATAAACCCATTGTAAGTTGAAAATATCGTATGTTGAAAATGCATTTAATACACCTAACCTACCCAACATCACAGCTTAGCTTAGCCTACCTTAAGCATGCTCAGCACACTTAGATTAGCCTGCAGTTGGGCAGAATCATCTAACATAAATCCTATTTTATAGTGAAGTGTTGAATGTCCCATGTAATTTATCGACTACTGTACTGACAATGGAAAACACAGTGGTTGTCTGGGTACAGAATGCTTGTAAGTGTATTGGTTGTTCACGCTCGTGATCTCAGGGCCGACTGTAGCTGCTGCCACTACCCAGCCTCACGAGGGCGGATCCACTGCATATTCCTAGACCAAGAAAAGAGCATGATTCAAAGTATGATTTCTACTGAATGCATATCATCTTCACACCATTGTATAGTCAAAAAATCGTAAGTCAGGGAATGTCTGTTTATCCTCATATGTTTGTTTTTTTGGACCTGGAGCCCTTTTTTTTTTTTTGCTGAGGAAGATTTGCCCTGAGCTAACATCTGTGCCAGTCTTCCTCTATTTTGTTTGTGGGTCACCGCCACTGCATGGCCACCAGTGAGTGGTGTAGGTCTGCGCATGGGGAACTGAACCTGGGCTACCAAAGCAGAGCATGCTGAACTTAACCACTAGGCCACGGGGCTGGCCCCAAGCTCTTTTTTTTAGGTAATTCAACAAACATATATTGAACACTTGCTGAGTGCTGGGCACATAGTAGACAGTTTGGGAAAGATCAGTGAACAAAGCTAAGAGCCTTTGTGGAGACTTTAGATTCTAGCAGAACGTACATTCCAGGTGACTTTAAAATGTCTGTATATATAATTAACTGCTACTTTTTTATATTTCCAGCACCTGGCCACAAGATGTCATACAGTGTAGATTCTCAGTAAACATTAATAACTATTACATTGAAATTTTCTTAATAATTTTTTTAAAATTTAGTGAGGCCATTTGATTCTCTCCAAACTGAATATGTTGCTGTCTTACTTCTTACTGGCATTATAATCACAGTTGCTGGGTTTTTTTTCTTTGGTGAGGAAGATAGGCCCTGAGCTAACATCTGTTGCCAATCTTCCTTTTTTTTTTTTTCCTCCCCAAAGCCACAGTACATAGTTGTATATTCCAGTTGTAAGTCCTTCTAGTTATTCTGAGTGGGATGCTACCACAGCATGGCTTGATGAGCAGTGCTAGATCTCCACCCAGGATCTGAACCAGCGAACCCTGGGCCACCAAAGCAGAGGTGCGAACTTGACCACTCGGCCTCGGGGCTGGCCCCACAGTTGCTGAATTTATTCATGAAGGTGAAAGGATGGATATTAAGTGTCCCCTTGGAGAATAGAAACCAGCTTGGGGATAGCAAGTCTCAACGTCCTCCTCTATCCCATGTCTTTAATGCAGATGCTTGCCTGAGACTTGCTCTTTTCCCATGCTGTTCAAGTCTTAATTATTCTGAGGGTTGGAATCTTGTGGAGACCCCGTGGGAGATAGAGGATGGAGGGTGGAGTCTGTTCCTTACTTACAGTCACACTCGAGAAATTTTCCTCCTTCCTGTTCATTAGTAGGAAGGCGTTTACTCAGTTCCTGGCAAAACTGAGATGTGTCTGGCCCTGAACCAGGCACCCAAGGAGAGCTAGCAGCTCCTTACCCACCTTGCCATGACTAACCGTAATTAATCAGGTATCTTTCTTCCTCAGTCTCCTTTGGAAATGATAGTAGTGTGGCTCTCCCACAATAGCGTGAGAATTAATGAGTTAATATTTGTAGAGGCCTCTGGAAATGTTAAGTGCCTAGTGTTGTTATCTTCTCTCTGAGCATAGTTGCCTTATAAGGCTGTCCACTGGGGCCGAGGGACTTCTCTTGGGGAGCTGGGCCAGCTTGTGAGTCTAGATGACTGTGGCAGTCCATGACAGTGTTCCCAGAATGGGCTCAGGTTTCCTATTTTAATACTGGTGATACCACTTTTTTTTTGCTAATTGTTAGTGCCGGTTTCACAAGTACTCTCCCGGCAGCTTTATTGCATCTATTTTTAGCACCCCATCTCTGTGATTCTTTCCCTCTGAAAACCAAGTATAGTAAAATCCATTTGCAAAATATTGCAGTCAAGGTTAAGGTCTTAAATTTTGTTTTCCTGGAAAGGTAGGCTACTTATCCCAAGAATTGTTTTGAAGTAAATACTTTCTTTTTTCAATGCTGTGTTTAAAAAAGAAATAGGAGATAACAGCATTCCAGTAGTGCTCCATATTTTTAAACCAATGAAAGAAAATGCGCAAATATTCAATATACATTACTACAAAAGTCTGTTCACTTTCTTTCATGAAACGGACATTGCTTTGTAAACAGTAGTATGTAAACATAGAAATTTACATATTTGAGAGCTAATTTTAAAGATTTTCCCTCCTACTCTGCTTGTCAGTATAATGACATACAGATTTATGCTAGCGTCGGTTTTTTTGAGCTGAAAGGGACCTATAAAGTGCTTTGGTTCAACACCCTCGCTTGAGCACCGAGGGAGCTGAAGCCGGACACTGGATCTAGAAGCCTATTCCTTTTGTCAAGTAGGCGACATTGTTCTACTGGATCCCTGTCTGGAAGAGCTGTCATCTCTTTCTGGATCCCTTGATGTCAAGTAAAATAGCTGCTCTATTTTGAGTTTGTTAATTTATAAAGTGGGGGGAATGATAGATACTTTCAAACCACTCCAAGAAGGGTGCTATTAAGGTGAATGCTGTAAAATATGCCAAAACGGTTTTTTGGGTCAAGAGAGAGGGGGAGAAGGTTAGAATATTATTTCTTAAATCCTTTTGGTGTCATCAGAACAACAGGTATTTGGTCATTGGTCACTACCTCTGCTGGCTCACTGGGCTACCATCGTTTTCATTAATGATACATTTCTACTTGCCAGGGCAATGCCTTGTAAGTAAACATAAATCCTATTTAGAGGCAATGAATAAATATTTTTGGTGAGCCTTGGACCTCCTGTATCTGTGTGAATGTTTATAGGCAATCTCTTGTTTATAGGAAATGGTGCAGAGTTGGGGAACTTTGGCCTTAGTAGTGGTGGGAAGTGGGACAAAGTAGGCAGGGTCTGTTGCTGGTTAGCTCATTTGATTAGAACAGTAAGCTAATGAACCCAAGGTCACTGGATCATCTGTGTGTAGGCCAGCCAGCTCTGCTCTGCTGGGATTCCAGACCTTGGCCAGGAGGCTGGGCAATGTGTGTCACTGGTCGCAAAGCTGGAGCAGATAGATCACCAGACCCAGAAAATGAACTCAAAACACATGCCCCATGCATAGTCTTATTTGTGGCTCTTTAATTTATAGGGATATCATAACAGTTAGAGGTTTTACAGTTTTCTTTTAAAGAAAAAAAAGATTTCTTTGTGATTAATAACCAAATACATCTCTATTGAGGATCCTAGGAAAATACAGAAAAGTATAAAGAAGGAAACAAAAATTACTTGCTATCCCACTACTGACAGCTTTTACATTTTGGATTTTCCCATTTTTGACATTCTCTTTCCTTGGCTTTCCTGATACCACGGACTCCCCCCTGACCCAGCTCCTACATTCTCATTTCATCTTTTTTCCTTGATTTGGTCCTTAAATTATAGTTTTCCTTAGCCTTCTGTCTTGTGTCTTCATTTCTTATTATTCTGCACTCCCATATATGATGTCCTTTGTCCCAGACTTCTGTCCAGATTCATACCCAAGAGTCCACACCACCTCCAGTTGGATGTCTCCCATATACCTTAAACTGAACATGTCCAGTGACTGATTTCATCATTCTCAGCCCCAAACCTGCTCCCTTGTGTTCCCCATCTCTGTGAGTCATCCTTCGCTCCGGTGCCCAATTCTTCCCTCCCCTTCCATAACCAGTCCATTACTAAGTCCAACAATTCATCCTCCCATGTCTCTCTCAAATTTGTTGACGTCTCTCCATCTTCCCTGCTGTCGTCCTAGTTCAGGCCACCATCAAAGCTTCCCGCACTGCTGTACAGCTTTGAAGCACCTTTCTGTCTCCAGCCTTGCCTCCCTACAGTCCTTGCTCTTCAGGACAGCCAGGGTAACCTTTCAAAAAAATGGAAATAGGCTCTGTCATTCTTTGCTTAAAACCTTTGACTGTGTCCCCTTGCCAGGTAGCCTCGTCTGTGACACTTTCTCCTGCAGACTCTCTGCTTTTGTCCTATGAGCTTCCTACACTTCTCTGACGATGCACCATCTTGTTCATTTATTCTGTAAGCATTTTTTATTGATTATCTACCATGTCAGACACTAGGTTCTGGGAACATGCTTCAAGACGATGAAGGAGGAGTCACGACAGACATGGGAGTGAGCTTGGCTGGAAGCCTGTAATGGCTCTGTCTTTGGGAAAAGCTGGGCCAGGACCATGCAGTTACGTGCTTGGTGTATTAGATGGCTAGATGGCGGTGCAGGTACAAACCGTCCCCAGCACAGTGCTTGGCATGGGAAAGTCATGCAGTAAGTATTTCAGCTTGCTTTTCTGCTGGGCTCCAAAGGGGGTGACTCCTTGGAAGAAGTATGTGGGAAGCACATTGTGCAGAGAGAAGGACATCTGATTTCTTCGTCTAAAATAAGTGCTTCTGAGGTTTGTCAGTTTGGTTTTGTGTGAGCTTTATACTTACAATTATTGTGTATAGGGCTAAATTTTAGTGTAAGACAATGAATCCCTTTTGTAACATTCCTGGTCATTTTACATTGCAATGTGGGATTTTCTGAGTTGGGAAATCCCTGTGAGCCAGGATATAGAGTGGTGTTCCTGGATATGCTAGTGACTTAGGAGTTGGAAGAGCTGCAAATGTAGTAGCCATGTCCCCTGCTTTGTTTTGGGTTTGTTTTGCATCATCCTGGCCAGATAAACTAAACAAAATGATAAAGCGTGGAAAAGGCCCTCCGTTAGTGGAGTCAATGTTTGTGTAAATGTTAATCCCTAGAAAATAGAATGTTCTTCCCTCTCCATTCTTACAGATCCACTCTTTTATCCTCATTCTGCCCTCTTGATGTTTTTCATTTATTGTTTTTCTTTTGGTCGGGGAAGCTTGTTCTCCAAAGGGACAGATACAGCTTTTTACCTAATCTAAGAATGCAGTAGAATGTTTTGGTTATATTTGTGATCACTGAAGAGTTTGTTAAAATGGTCAGATGTTTTACGTTAATATAGAAACCAATCAAAATAGATCCCATTGACTGGGTATTTAAGCATTTACCAGAATGTTTGGAATTGTTGCATGCCATCTCTTGTTTTCTTTCTCACTGTCTGTATCTCACAGTCAATCTTCACTACTCAGTACCAGATAACTGATATTATCAGTAGCTGAACTCAACCTGGAGACTTCTCAGAAAACCTGTTTTTCATAAACTTTTAGAAAGTTGAAAAAAAAAGAAAATTGCAAAGAACTTTAAACACCATGGCCCCTCATTTTTCTGTTGTTAAAATTACAAAGTAATAAGTACTTGTGATTTTTAAAAATGTGAAAGTTGTAAAAATGTAAAAATATGGAAGCGCATGCAGCAAACAATGTAGTTTTCCCCTCAAGCTCCCACCCCCATCCTGTTCCAGAAGCGTACACCAGGCCCTCTGTATCCACGGGTTCCAAGTTGGCGAATTCAACCAACCGCGGATGAAACACTACAATGATTGTGTCTGTACTGAACATGCTCAGACTTTTTTTCTTGTCACTGTTCCCTCAATAATACAGTATAACAAGTATTTACATAGCATTTACATTGTATTAGGTATTATAAGTAATCTAGAGATGATTTAAAGTATACGAGAGGATGTGCATAGCTCTGTGCAAATACTGTGCCATTTTATATAAGGGACTTGAGCATCTGTGGATTTTGGTATGGGGGGGACATCTTGGAATCAATCCCTGAGGATACCCAGGACCACTGTAATCACAGTTAATGCTTTAATATGCGTCTTTCTCTGCACCTAGATGCAGGTAAAAATGTTTTGTTACATTCAATACTTATGACTTGCTCCCTCTTTTTATTTTAATTTGACAATAAATCTTAGATCTTCCTTGTCAGAATGTATAGCTAGAGCTCATTCTTTTTAATAGTTACATAGTATTTCATTGTATGGATGTAGCATGATACATTTTGCCATTTCCTGCTGACTGACGTGTGAGTTATTTTCATTGTTTGCTGTTACTAATGCGATTGCAGGAAACGTCTTTGCATATACACCTTTGGGCACAAGTGTACTGGTATTTCTAGTAGTGTAGTAGAGTTACATTTTATTTATTTAACTTAGTAGAATTCAACCATATGTATTCTTATGGAATTAAAAATGTAAGATTTTATTTGTGTGTTCTTTATGATATATGTACATCTGTAAATATAATTTATATTTACATATATTATCATACATATTTGAATAAATGAACTACATATACTTGGACAGTTTAAGAGATCTTTAAAGATTTTTTTTAACCGTATCCCATTTTATAATTTACTCTTTAACTCTAGAACTTGAGTGTAATGTAAAGATTCCTAGAAATGGAATTTCTGTATGAAAGAGTTATGTGCAATTTTTTGATAGATAATGTTGAATCATCCAATTGCCCTTTAGAAAGACATTAATTTACAATCCTATCTAAAGTGTTCATTTCTTCATACCCTCTCTAATATTAGATATTATCTTTCTTACTGTGCAATCATTGGCTGGAAGAAGGCATTTCATTATTGTTTTAATTTGTATTTTTGTTATTAATGAAGTTTAACATTTTCATGTGTTCACTAGTTTTTAAGCAACTTGATATTTATATTCTTTATTTTTCTATCAGGTTGTCATTTTATTGATTTCTAGGCACTCTATATATTATAAACGTTGTTTGTCTAATGTAAGTACTTTATAATAATGTGTTTTGGAAATATTTCTCCTAGTCTTTTGCTTGTCTTTTAAAGATAGACCCAAACTGTCATTATTTGCTGTCACTGTGACCCTTTGCCTAGAAAATCCAAAATTATCAATTGACAAAAAATTAGAATTAATAACAAACTTAAGTAAGATGACTAGACAGGGTAAACACAAAATCACAGGACTTTTTTAACATACCAGCATAGGACAGCAGTACTAATCAGTTAGAAAACATAGTGAAAAAGATACCATTTTTGGCAACAGTAAAAACCAATCTGCAAGAACTGCCTGAAGAATACTATATTCTGAAGGATGTAAAAGACCTGAATAAATGGAGATAAAGACTGTATTCCTGGATGTGTCTTATAAAGTTGTCCATTTCCTCCAAATTAATTTATAAATTAAATACAATTTCAATAAAAATTTCAAAGTAATTTTAAAAGAACTTGACAAACCTAGTTCTAAAGTTCAACTGGATTTTTAAATGTATAAAATGCCAAGAAAATTAAGAAAAAAACTGTGAAGGGGGGCTTTCCTCACCAGATATCAAAACTCATTTCTAAATGTTAAAAAGAAAAAGTTTTAAGATAGTATAATATTGTAGTTGAAAGAGACAAATCACTAATTGAGGAGACTGAAGGGTGGGAAGGTGAAATGACTGCCTTAGGGTTGTTGAGCTGATTAGGGACGTTTTTCAAGAAGCATAAAAGTACTTCTCAGTTTCTGAACTGATTAAATGTGATTCTAACTTTTAGCACAACTCCATTTAGGGATTTCTTGTTTTGTCAACTAAAAAGATAGTGTATTTGGTGAAAATTATGCACTGAAGGAATCAACTCACTGGACATTCACAAAGCTTGAAGAGAAGTTAGAAAGGGAACATGCTTATGCAAATCTGGCAAGTCTGTGTGTGTTTCACGTTCTGGTGTTTTACCTATGAACGTAGCCAAATAGTTAAGAGAGTACGGGCTGTATCTAGGAACAGAGGGTAGGAATGGTTTAGAAACTTGGAATCAGTTGACAGGGCATTAGTATTTTAGTGACATTTTGAGTTAAAAGTATAAAATATTTATCTTTTTGAAGCCATGAAACTGACCAATTTTATTTTCCTCTTATGCTTTAAATTTGTGTTGTGTTGTGAAGGAGATGTGTAAAAAGTGTGTGGATGCGGGGGAGGGATTTAGAATTTGTAGTTACCCATGTGAAAATTTGGCACAGTTTGTTTTGTTTTTCTGAGGGTTTTTGGAGTGTGGTGTGAGCTGGTCAGCTGCAGAACCTTCTGTTCAGCGAACTGATAGCATCTAAGGTGGAGCTAAGGGCGGAAACATGTGTAATCACATACTCGCCAGCTTCCTGGCACTAAGAAAATTATCACCAGACAGCAGCTGCCAGGCTAATTTAACTTTAGTTCTGGACAGGCACATCTGCAGCAATCATATTTTAAGTAAATTTCTTAAAGAAAATGTAAGCATTATTTGGCTTCCTCTTTCTGGTGATGTTTTCACGAATCCTCTACAGTGTTTTTGTCGTTTGCATGTGCATATATGTGTTTCCCATTAAAAATTCCTTAAACTACAAATGTTGTTTCCAAATACTATGTTTAGTGTTCTTAAATTTGAAAGCACAACATCACATAGATGATCTTTTTAGAAATTTTCTAGGTACCTACTATGGGCCAAGTATTGTAATGCCCTCAAGACGGCCCATGGGCCAGATGGAAAGTATCAACACAAGGTTAGAAAAGGCTAATTGCTATAACAGAGAAGAATAAAGTAATCACTGGGTAGGAAATTGAGGAAAGGTTCTTAGAAGCAGTAGCATTTGGGCGGGGATGTAGGATTATCTCCTGTTATTTTATACACAAATCTAGGCTTTGTTTAGGCATGAGTGTTCCATGGCATTTCCTTTTGTAGGAACTTTACAACGTACAAGAGAAAACCAAATGTATGTTTCTGAACAAATGTAGACATATCTGAGGGTAGATTTTGGAAATCCTTCCACTTGGGCTCATTGTCTGTATCTTTTTCTTATGTAAACTAACACCCAAGAAGTGTAGGAAAAATACATAACAAATACACCATCTTAAAAAATGGAAAGATAATTTCTTAATGAGTGGTATTGAATGGATGTGTTTTACTGAAACAAAGTTGCCTTTTCAATAAATACTTTGTTTATGTCTGCTCTTTGTGTGAGGGGAGCTCAGTAAAGCAGAGAATCCGATTTACTGCAGTAAGTCCCTTTCTAAGTCACAGTTCATTTTGTAGAACTGTCATTTATCTGTTAATTTCAACCATCCGAAGTACAGTTGAGAACCAGGACACCTGGCTCCAGGCCTCCAAGCAGTTGAAATGTGTATTACAAAGTCCGTGCCCTGGACCTCCGGTGCTGTGTTAATAGGAGAGCTGTTCAGCCTCACTTCTGACCTCTTTACTCAGGGTACTGAATTGTCATGGGCTTTGTTATCTGGTTTCCCAGCCCAGCCTTCCACTTCTCTGTCCACCAGTGTCGGGCCAAGGCTCTTTTTATCCTTACTCTGACTGGAGATCCAGACTCTCAAACATCTGTAATATTTGTCCCTTATCTCTTTGTTCATGTGTTCCGTCACCTTGCGGATATTTATAGGTCACCAGTTCTGCTTTCCTTTGAAGACCTGTGTGGCAGAGCTTGGCACCTCTTTCCTCTTTGTGTATGTCAGGTCTGGTTGCCTAGCTACTGTGAAGGGACAGTGTGAGGACTGGTCTGGCAGGGGAAGCCTGGGAGAAGTCTGAGTTAGGCCTATGCTTATTCTCTGGTGTGGGCGGCCCTTCAAGGGGTGGAGGGAAAATCTGTTGGTGAAGAAATGGTCATTTCCATTTCTTCTTTATACTCTCCCCCTTTTTTTCCCTCTCTCTATTAGTTCTTCATTTCTGCTTTTATCTCAGGCCCACCTGTGCTGGTCAGTACCAATTAATCTTTAGAGTAAATTGGTCAAGGGGTGGGAGGACTTCTTGGGAAGGGAATATCTTAATTTAGATTTTCAGAGACAAGTCACCTGGGTCCGCTGAGAAGAAAGGCGTGATGGTGAAGAATTTGACACTGGACCTGCATTGATAAAATTTAGATGAGCTTTTGATTTCGTCACAGTGCATTGAGCTTTGGAGTCAGCCAGTGTAGGTTTTGAATCCTGGTTCCTCTCCTGGCTCTGTCACTTATTAGCTGTGTTATCTTGGGCAAGTTACTTAATTTCTTTGAGGCTAGTTCTTCCAGTGTAAATTGGGAATAACAAAATCTACAACCTAGGGTTGATAAGGATTGTAGCAGTCATTATAGAGAGCATGCCTCATTAGAATTTAAATAATGTGCTCAAGAATTGCAAAGCTGCTATTATTATTATTATTTGGAAGGGGGTTAGCATTAAGAAGTGGAGAAATCAGTCAATAAGCCCAGTTTTTGTGACATTGGAAATTTAACTATAAATCAGTTACTTAAGGTGCATGGTTATGTTGGATTCATAACTATATTCATTGTCTGTTCCACTTGCTGGCTGGGTGATCTTTAACCTCTCTAAACCTTAATTCTTCATCGATTTTTAAGAAGAGACTGATGATGATAATGCCTACTTTATGGAATTGTAAGGTGCTGTTGTAAGTAAAACATGTGGCACAGTGTGTGGCACAGAATTTGATGTAGAAAGGAAGCTCTTTGTTTGTTTGTTTGTTTTCTGGGAAAGATTTGCCGTAAGCTAACATCTGTTGCCGATCTTCCTCTGTCTTTTATTTTCTCCCCAAAGCTCTAGTACGTAGTTGTATCTTCTAGTTGTAAGTCTTTCTAGTTCTTCTATGTGGGACACTGCCACAGCATGGCTACCGACAGACAAGTGGTGTGGTTCTGTGCCTGGGAGCTGGTCCTGGGCCGCTGAAGTGGACCACCTGGCCATCAGGGCTGGCTCAGGAAACTCTTATTTTTACTTTATACTAAACTTTGAGGCACAGTGAAAGAGCAGTTCATGCTACAGTAAGAATTACATCATTGTGCTCTCTGTCCTTGGAAACATGGTGGTTCTGTGTTCAAAATTTTTGATGCTCATGCCTTATTTTATTTTCCCAGAGAAATATGCACACACGGCAATAGCATTAGCCTATTATTAATAGTGACTCTACTCCATTATTATGTCTACAGAAATTTCTATCTTCCTTCAAAAGTCAGGGCTAGGTTACTCAATATATTGCAGTATATGTAAGCATGAGTCCTACTTTGTCCATGTTCTCTGCTCCCGTGATTTAAAGATGTGTTGTGTATGTAGAGTAGTTTAAATTTCTTTATCTTCAACATCTAGCACAGTGATTAACATGTAGTAGGAGCTCACTAAATATCTCTTTAACTTAATTTGATTTCTTGATTTTTAATTATTTTTTTGTTCCATTGACAGTTCAAGTATTCACACTGTAGTGATTATTTTTGGTGTTTTATTTCACATTGAACATTAGACAGATTAACTCTGGATATTGGCATGTTATGAACATGGCTTTTTGTCTTTAATAGCTACTTTCCTTAACCAAGGAATTTTGGTAAGATTTAGTGTATTTGTCAAACACTTAGTAGGTTCCAGACACTATTCTAAACATTTTAAAGACATTTACTTATTGAGTTCTCATAACATTTCTAAGAGAAGGTACAACTGGGATCCTCAATTTATAGGTGAAGAAACCACAAAGAAGGTAAGTAACTTGCTGGAGCTCACATAGCTCCTTGATAAGGCTGGCATTTGAACCCAGGCAGCTGTTGACTCCAGCACTGGTATTCTTCACCACCACTCTGCACCTTGCTGCCTAGGCATACCAAGTGCTGGAAAGCTTCTCTCTTTCTGTCCCTTTCGTGACAAATTGCTTATATTCCCTTGACCTGTGCACTGCTTGAAAGATGGCAGCATGGACTTGAACAGCAATAGAGGGAATTCTGACAACAGAAGAATTATATGTTGAAATGCTGGTGACATAATGAGTGATGATGGTGACAGAAGTTGGGTCGACGTTCATGTTCCACCAGGGGGCCAAATTGCCATCCTATAAATAAGGTGTCTTGTGTTCAGACTCCTTGGTGATTATTATCCCACAGGGGGCAGTCATCCTTTTAATCTTTTGGTAGAAAATTAAAGTAAGTTTAACTGAAGTGTGGTTTATTTTAAGTTTTCTTTTAAATATTAGTTTAGAGAAGTTAATTAAGTACCTGGCCTGTGGATCTGGCTTCTTGCATATTTCCTCACTTTTTTTTTTTGCCATTTTGAGGGAAGGTTTTCCTTAGGAGAATTAGATTACAAATGGAAGGTTTTATACCTTATCTTATCGGTAAATCATGAACATTTGGGGTCCTGAATAGGTGGCAGGCTTGCGTAATAGGACCTGAATAACGTTAGGCAAACAGAGCTATCTCAGATCTTCAAGGCCTTTTGAACAGAGTCTGAAGCTAAAGTGTTTGTCAGAGTTTCAAATAAGGCTCAAGAGGGAGGGAGGGTGGGTGGGCTTTCTCATTTTGCTTGTAGTGACTTTTTGCTTATTGTGTCTTAAGGTTGCCCCAGATCTTATAAATTGCGTGGAGGTCTGGCTCTAAGCCCATTTGAAAGCAGTGATTGTTATTTTGGGGGGGGGGTCATTGATCCCTTTGAGAATCTGGTGAAACCTATGGGCACTTTCTACAGAAAACACATACACAATGTGTTTTGATCATAAACCCTTAAGGGCCACAAACCTAGGCTTTAGAGTACATGGCAGTTCACCGTGGGAGGCAATTTACTACCTTTCCCCTTGTGTGTGCCGTCTTCTGCCTGGCTAGCCTGGCTCTAAAATTCAGCCAACTGATTAGCTACTTAGATTTTGTGTGTGTGTGTGAGGAAGATTGGCCCTGAACTAACATCTGTGCCATTCTTCCTCCATTTTGTATGTGGGACACCGCCACAATGTGGCTTGATGAGCATTGTGTAGATCTGTGCCCGGGATCTGAACTCGCGAAGCCTGGACCGCTGAAGTGGAGCATGTGAACTTAACCGCTGTGCCCAGTTTATTTCACTTTAATTCTTGCCGGCACCCCAGGACTATTTGCATTTTAAAGTCTTCCTGACTCTGGGGAAGTGAATCTTAGAAGAAAGAACATTCCTTGAAACTCCACTAGATATGATCACTGTAGGAGACAACCGCCAAGTGGACCCTGCTGTTTTTGTGTTTTTTTAAAATTATTTTATTGAGGTCACATTGATTTATAATGTTGTATAAATTTCAGGTGGTACGTCTTTATATTTTAGCTACTGTATAGATTGTGGACTCTGCTTTCTTGCCACCATTGGCCAGATAGGAACTGATGCAGAAGGGGGTCCAGTTAGCCAGCCTGTAAAATCTCCGCATTCCTGCCCTGCCTTCTTCTCTCCCTTCCTGCCGCACTCACTCACCTTTACATACCTTGGCACATGCTGTTCTCTACCCGGAATGCCCTTCCATTCTTCCTGCACCCCAGGAATGCCTGCTCATCTTTCAGTACCCAGCTCACATAGAAGTCTTGCTGAACTCCCCTGGCAGCCTCTCTCTCCTCTGTGTTGCCCCAGCAATTTTTAAAGGCCTGGGTTACAGCACACATATTATGTTGTAATTATTTTTTATATGTTTGGCAGACTCCACTGCTTGTAAACCAAGTGCTTGTCTTAATCATTGTTGATCACCCAGCATGGTGTCACGTGCCAGATGTGTTTGCCATCCAGCATTTAAGCAGGTGTGCTG
Source organism: Equus caballus (assembly GCF_041296265.1). NCBI lineage: Eukaryota > Metazoa > Chordata > Mammalia > Perissodactyla > Equidae > Equus > Equus caballus. Next base: position 31,705,023 of record NC_091710.1, on the reverse strand, counting down.
TGGGGTTAGAATGCCAGGATTCAGATGCAGACTTTGTGACCTTATGATGACATTACTTTGTCTCTTTGTGCCTCTGTTTCCTCATGTGTAGGCTTGTGTTGGGGGCAGAGGGGGTTGGAGTCAATGCGTGTAGTGTCTGGCACGTGGTAAAATATTTACCAAGTGCTGGCATTGTGATAATCATAATGTTAAGCAGTATTATTATCAAGTGAATGAAAAACTTTTAAAAATAATCCATCCATAATTGGAGATAGCATTATTTAGACTTACAGAAACTTAGTCGATTCTGTATTCTCCAAGTTTAAATCTCAGCATAGATCAAATAAATCAACCTCACGTTTGTAGGGCACCCCAAGTGGTAGGATACTCTCCCTACAGTCTGTCTTCCATCTTTTAGTATTAATGTTAACTGTCATCTGTGTGACAGCTTTAAGCCATTTAGAAGTAGGTACTGTGGGAATATAAGACTTTTTTTTAAAGGATATACAGTGCATACTATTTTAATGTTATAGTTTAAATGTGTTCAAAACCTTGTGTTTTTCAAATCACTTTCAGAGAAGCCCCAGCAAGCTTTGGGCTATGTACGGGGTCACCACCATGTGTAGTCCCACTAGTAACTTTCAGCCCTGTGGGAATCCATAAAAAATGCTTAAGCACAAAAGCATTTGCTTCTGCTTCTCAGACAAGTCAAAGGTGGTGAGAAAAAAATGTCATGAAGGAGTTCTTTCCTTAGTATGTTTTATTTGTGGGCAGGATAGAGACATCCTGCTAAAGTCATATCAAATGTAATAATCCTATTTTAGAAATGGAAGGAAAGGAACCTCACTAGTCCAGCCTCTTCTTTTACAAATGAGGAAACTGAGGTCTAAAAGGTGGAGTGACTTGTCCTATAACATCGTGTCATGGATGTGGATGTGGGATGGGTCTCTGCCACCAGTCTTCACATGGATTCACATGGATGGTCATGTGACTGGCTGTGCAGGAGCGCCTGTCTGTCTTCAAGCACACAGCTTGCTTCTAGAAAACCTTCCTGGACTCCCCAGGCAGTATCTCCTTTCTGCTTTCAAAACTATATTTTGCCTAAATTAAAAGCTGTGAAATCCAGGCCTCCTGGAAGGGTGTTTAGTTTTCCCTTTTAAAAAAGCAAAACAATTAAGCTAATGACAGTGTTGGAAGCCTTAACCACCCCATCCAGTGATTGATATACATGTCCCCGAGTTTTTGTAGTGAAATATAAAAACAGTCTGTAATCTTATTTTGTAATCAAGGTTTAACCAATTATACTTAGGCCTCAATACATCCTTAGCAATTTGGTCCTGAAGTTACCCAGCAAGATCCCTTTCATCAACTTCTTGCAGCTTTTTCCTTTCATGTTTTGGTTTCTTGGTGTCTACATAGTTTGTAAGCTCAGCAGCCCAATAAATTGTACTATTATCTTCAGATTTCCATGTTTTAAAAAATGGTATACATTTTGCTATTGTCTCCTTTTTCAAAATATTGGGCAGTTTATGATTTTTTCAATTATTTTTAAATTGAAAGAGGGAGGGTGCTTTAGAAGAAATTACGTAATAGTATCTTATAAATTAAATGCCCTCATCCTGGGAACTTTCATTTATAGAACAATACTTTAGTTTGTAATTGTATGGTTATAGAATCTATGCATAAACTTGGCAAATTTAAAAAATGTGAAATCACGTTAAGTCCCTTTGCTGTGTTGACATTATAGGAGAGAATCATATTTATTGCCAAATACCTATAGTATCTATAGGGGAAGAAACAAACTGCATGTCTCTGCTGTCATATGGAGTAAGATTTCAGAGCTAAAAGCAAAGAAGCAGCTTCGTTGGGTGTATCCCTGAAATGCATTTTTTTTTTTTTTTGGCACATTTTCCAGATCTTGTAAAGGCAACTAATCTTTTAGTGAGTTATTTAATAATTTTTGATCCATTCCCCCAAAGTATGTTACAAAATATATCAAAGAACAGAAATGCAATATTGACTGTATTTTAAAGATTACTGGTATTTAAATGCATGAAGAGACTAGTGTCTGAGTTCCTAGTAGTGATCTCAGTTATTAATTGGATAGAGTGGAGTAATCAATCATGCCACATTCCTTTCATACGTGTTTGAGAATATGAGGGACACATCCTAATGCCCTATTTAGTAGTTTCTCCTAAAGGCCAAAATTATAGCCTCTGCCTCATCTTCATTTACTTTACTTAGATATGGATGAAAATGCTATGAATTTTTAAAATACCTATCTCTTATAGTTTATTTCTTGCAAAAAGATATACCAAGTGCTTACCATGTGCTAGGCATTGTGTGCAAGCTGCAGAAATGTAAAGACAGATAAAACAAGGCCCTTTCTTACTCAGTGAGAGTGACGAAAAGTGAATCAGATGATTAGAATGCAGTAGGATAAGTATTTGTGGGTATGATTTGCTTTTTTTTTTTTTTTTTCCACTGAGGAAGATTGTCCTGAGCTAATATCTGTCACCAATCTTCCTCTTTTTTTGCTTGCGGAAGATTAGCCCTGAACTAACATCTATGCCAGTCTTCCTCCACTTTGTATGTGGGTTGCCGCCACCACATGGCTGATGAGTGGTGTAGGTCCGTGCCCAGGATCTGAACCCACAAACCTGGGCCGCCGAAGTGGAGCGTGCTGAACTTGACCATTACACCATGGGGCTGGCCCCTGATTTAATATGTAAGTTCAGGTGGTTTTAAAATGAACCAAGGCCTATTCCCATTCACTTCTATCTCTTCTCTCTTTTAGAAAGCCTGCTTATCAGTATACAGTTCTGTTGTGCCAAGAGTTTTAAAAATATTTTAACTTTCCAAAGACCACTTTTGTTTTGAACCAGACTCTTACTTGTTAACATAATTTAACAGGTAATCCTATTATTAGTCGTTAAACTGACTCTCCAGTCAAAAAGTAATTGTTTTTCACCCCATTGTCTGATGAGATGCTCTGTCTTTGGTTAGATGGAAAACTGCAGACAAGTTAGCCCTGCATCTTATTCGCATTGTATTTTTTACTCTTAAGCGAGAAATCTTCATCAGGACCTCTGGTGACCTGGTACTGACGCAGCACTGACTACAGACGTGCTCAGGATTTCTTTTGCCTTCCCTTGACCGATGGTGCCAAGGGCTACTTAAATCCTTCCTGGAGTGAAATGTTTTTATCCCTGGGGAATTATTGCCTTAACTTGTGTCATTTACCTGTTTTGCCTTCCTTTCAACCAAACCATTTCCTTAGTTCCTGTGACTGTGCAGTGACTTCTTCCATGAAGGTAAGTTAGAGTCAAGAAAGATGGTAATAGTAAACTCAGATGGGCTTCATTAATAGTGTGAGCATGTGGTGTGCAGGTTTCTATGACTAATAGTTTAAGATCAGGATAATAGCTATTATAGTAAAACCAAGTACAGCTTCTGGCTCATTCATAACTTAACAGTAGTTAAATTTATTGTTTGTTATTATTCGCCACTTTATTCTTGTTGGAACAAAGCAAGGAATAAATACATAAATGGAAAAAAATCATTACACAATTGTTTTCTATCTGGCTAATAGGAAAACAAAAGAAAAACCCTTTAGCTTAGACATTCCATTGACCCAAGAAAATCATACAAGATTTTCTGAAAACAGCTTTTATTTGGAGAGCTAGACTTTTCTTGAGTCTTCCCATGTGGAACATTCAGTAGAAATCCAATGCAAGCTTCTGCTCCTCCAAAGTGATGATGTCTTTTTCCTAAGAATAGACCCTTCTTTCAGTATAGAAACCAGATAAGCTGTCCTACAGTGATCCAAATAGTTAGCGGCCTCTCCCCCACCCCACCCCCAAACTTGACTAACAACACAGCAATATAATTTTACCGTTTAAAACTTGGCTGACCCAAACATGAACTTTCAAAGAAAACAAGAGTCATTACTAAAAGAGATTCCATTTCTTTCCGGGGCCTAATTTAAGATGACTTTCCAGAACTCTGAAAAAACTTATTCTTCCAATGGCCACTTAATTGTGAAACAAAATAAACACCCACAAGGGAGGTAAAATATAGAGTTCCCTGTGTTTGAATTTTAAAATACCTTTTTTGGAGGGTGAGTTTTCTCTTTCTAGGGCTGTCATACATAGTTTGGAATAACTTACCAGGTTCCATCCGAAGATTATACTGTACTGTGAATTTTAAGGGCGATGATTTATGACTAACTCTAATTCAGTAAGACTTCATTTCTTAAAATTTGCCCTGTTAAGCTTCTCATAATACCTCTCTATTCTGTGTGCCCTGGTTATTCAGAACCAGTGAGTGATGGTGCCAGACTCTAACTTTGGTGGGCCCAGCTTCTAAGCCCTTGCTTGTTGCAATGAATCATACCACCTCTCTTAGTGTGAATGCCTTTTCAAACCTTTGGAAGTGTGGTCCTAGAGAACTGGAACAGTTTTGAAGAACCAGAAGACATTACTTAAAGTGGCCGGCAGAGATGCACAGGCTTTGAAGTCAGACCTGGCTTTAAATCCAGACTCTCTACTTTGAGGCAAAATGAACCTCATCTGTCTCCTCTGTGAACTAGGGATAATTATACTTGTCATGGCAGGATCACTGGATGATTACATGAGATACTATATACACACGACTGCATCAACTGTCTGGTGCATAGTAGGAGTTCATGAAATGGTAGCTGTTCTTATAATTACTGACTCATTCTTATAATTGTTGACTTGACCTAGGACTCCCAGGTCCTGATTTTTGTCACTGTGTGCGTATGACTCTTGTCATTGTATACAAATGTTAGCTAAATGACTTCCAAGTATGAGTTACTTAAAGAATAAAATGACTGAAGAATCATGAATTTCAGGTAGTCCTAAACCAATGCAGTGACTTCTGTGAGGTGATTGAGCCTATATTTTGTTTGTAGTATAAAAAGAAAAAGTGAAACTGTTGAGAGTCCTGGGTCAACAAGTCACTTTACCTTTCTAAGTAATAAAATGACAGAGCTACTTTAGATGGTCTCTAATTTACTTTGTAACCCTGAAATTCTGTGATTGGTATTAAGCCCAGTAATAGAATTGGGATCCTTCAATTTCCACAACTCTTAGGAAATTAGATGTATCATGGACTATTACATCAAAGTGGGAGTAAGGGAATTACTATCAGTAGTCTTTTGTGTCCACTAAGAACAGAAAAAGAAGTCGATGTTTGATTCTACCAGATTTGCAAAAGTAATAATTATTCCCTTATCTCTTTCTCTCTCTCTCTCTCACACACACACACACACAATTTAGTTCTCCAAGTATAATTTTTTTCTTTTAGCGAGCAGTTTATGGAATTTCATTTAACCAGCTACTAAGGGCTCTCATGGGAAGGGGAAAGGAAGACATCTCCATCCTCAAGGAATTTATAATCTAAGCTGGGCTGAATGACATAAAATAAAAAAGGTCCTAAAACATGGTTCTTAGGGACAAACTTCCAAAGAAGACGTGTATCCATATGGTCCAAGTGGTTGCTAACTCCTTGTGAAGGTGCTAAGTTAGAATACATGCTCTTTGGAGGCCATTTTAGGTGCATTGCTCTTTGATTTGGTTAATTCTCTTTCATAAATTTCATAGATCTTTGTAATCCAGTGGTACTAGTATTTTATGGTGCATGACCTTTATAAGTTTGAAGGCTTTTGCTCTAATTTAGAATTCCATTCATGTCAATAATCCTTATGGGGCAATGGGTTCTGTGTTGGTGATATACACAGATAACTGGGGACTTAGAGGAGAGACAGCAGCTACTGGGGACACAGGCACAGTGTGTGTGACGGGGAGCAGGGGCAGTGATGAGTTAGGGAGGACGCCATATCAAGAATAATCTTGGAGAGGCTTCAAAGGTAAGTCAGTGACTGGGAGAAAAAGAAACAACCTTTGGTTAGATTATTTAGGTCAGCAATATATTGATCTAAGATAGAAAAATTTTTTTGGAATATGGGTCAATACGGGGAGGGAACAACAATTTTTCTGACATTTCTGTAATTCCTTATTGGAATTTAGTTATTGCCAATAATTATCCCCATTTTTCTTTTGAAGAAAATAATTATCCATAGTAAAGTGTGGGCTACCTCAGAAGATAGAAAGTTCTTGGTGCACCAGGAAATGTTTAGAGGTTCGGAAAACTACTTCAGCCTTTCTCTCAAGTCAGGCTTTCTTTTTACTTTTCTGAACTTCTAAAGATTTCCTGGTGCCAGGAGCTTTCCATTCTCCAAGGTAGACCGTTTTCCTATGGACAGTTCCAATGGTTATATATTTCTAGGGCCTGCCTACGACTTCCATGCTTGATACTTTGATAAGATCAATTTTAATGTTTGACCTATAATCCTGACAACTCTAGGTCAAATTACTACACATATCATGACAAGTACTAGTTGGATAACTACATAACTTACCTACTCTTTATACAGGGCAGCTCTAAAAATAATTTAAATATGCTGTCAAATTTCTCCTGAGCTTTACTTTTTTCCCTTCAGGCAAAACATCTCATTTTCTTTTATATGCCATGGTTTCCAGTTCCTTTACTGACGTGATTGTTCTTCTCTGGGTCTCCAGCTTGTCCCTGCCAATCTTCAGGTGGGATTTTGTGCTCTGAGCACAGCCCTTCTATGCAGAAAAGGTTGGCATTATTACATTTCTTTAACATTACTGTCACTTAGGACTGCATATGTTTTTCTCAGCACATGTCAGTCACCCTGTTTCCCTGTTTCTCCAAAGCTGGGGTATGTGGTTTGCCACAACTTCCTGGTGCCCTTACATTCTTTCACGCAGTTATAGTTTGCTCGTGTTTTTGTTTTAAAAAGAAAAATAGGCATTCATGTGTTGAATTCATAGGACTGTATTTTGTACTACCAGAGATCCTTGCTCATGAGTACTTAATAAATATTTCCTGAATGCAATGAAATAAGTTATGAACCTTTAAATGTTTACACTCCTTGTCATGATATGTGTAGCAGTTTGACCTAGAGTTGTCAGGATTATGGGTCAAGCATTAAAATTGATCTTATCAAAGCCTACATTTGGATAAACAAGTTCACTTCAGAAGCATTTTGTATTGGACTCTTTGAATGCTTTTTTTTTAAGAAAGACTGTTGTTTTTACTCAGGAAATGATTTATCTATTATGCAAGTTTGTCTCATAGCACAAATTTAGATATTTATTATTTATAATTTATTCCCATCTTCATCTTCTCTTGCTGATAAATACTTTCAGTAAAATACTGGTTAATCAACAGGGTTCCATAAAATTTCTGAGCCAACTGCTTGTCTTACCCTTTCTCTTTCTGAGTTTTAGGATGGTCATTAAAACCTTTATCAGATATAGAGTATAATGAAGTAGATTTGTTCCTTCTGGCCTACCTGTGCAGTGAAGTAGACTGACAGTACACAGAACCAGAAGTTGATGGTGGTCCTTATTGGAAGGGGTAAGGAAAACAATAGCAGCCAAGAATGTCATTTTACCTGCATCTTTTAAGTAAGTGACTTGGTTGAGGAAACACTTGTTTAAGCAAAAGTGTAATTGATTACCTTTCACAGGGGAATAGGAGAATTACCATTTACTTCTGCAATTGAATTTATTTAGTTCTTTATCCTAACACACCTGGGAGGGTGAAGGGAGAGGCATTTCAAGTACAGACACTATACTATTCTACCTTTTTAGGTTTTTCTTTCCCTTTGCATTAATGATATTATTAGATAGCCTGGATGTGCCATAATTTACGTCGTTTGTATTATTTATATCCAGAACTAGAAATAGGAAGATGTAGTCTTATTTTAAATGTTTGTTTGCAGAAGGGAAATATCAGAATTTACTTGGAAGTGTCAAAAATACTCTCATACTGTAGTACTAGTAGTTTATTTTGTCCTTCCTTATTTTTAGACGAAGTTAACATGAGCTGTAATCAGTTATAGCTCAAGTTACTATGCTCAAGAAATAAAGTTTGGAGGATACATTTCATGTATGCATCAGAAAAGCAAATCTCTTTAATCAGAAAGTCAAAAGAAAAGGATGTGTTCTCTTTCTTCTGTGTTTCCTGTCAGATGTTACAGCTGAGTTGGAGGAGTCATGAATCGGCAGTTTCAAGAAGTTAAAAAGGAATTTTATAGTTCATAAAGCAAAACCTTTTCCTTTGAGAGTCCTTCCTCAGGGTCGCATGATGATGTGGAGGCACTGACTCATGCTTTACAAGGACCCTTATGGTACCTAAGAGAACCTTAAATAGGATAACTTGGCAGTGAACATCTCAAAAAAGGAATGTTGTGGTGAGAAAATCTTTTGACATCCTGAACATCAGTTTTTCTAGAAGTTAGGAGAAAGTAGTTCTTCTGTAGAGTTAATCTCCCATTTGTTTTTCTTGCTAATTGTCAGGGGTTTTATTTAATAAATTAAAAAAAAAATTATGGTAAAAAACACAAAATTTGCCACCTTAACCATTTTTAAGTGTATAGTTCAGTAGTTTTAAGTGCATTCACATTGTTGTGCAACAGATCTCCAGAACTTTTTCATCTCACAAAACTGAAACTCTGTATCCATTATACAACAGTTAGCCATTTCCCCTTCCCTCCAGCCCCTGGAAGCCACCATTCTTCTGTCTGTTTCTAGGAATTTGTCTACTTTAGCTATCTTATAGGTGGAGTCGTATAGTATACGTCTTTTTGTGACTGGCTTATTTCACTTGGCATATTGTCCTCAGGTTCATCCATGTTGTAGCATGCGTCACAGTTTCCTTCCTTTTTAGGGCTGAATAATACTCCATTGTATGTATATACCACATTTTGTTTGTACATTCATTTGTTGATGGGTATTTGGGTTGCTTCCATCTCCTGGCTATTGTGAATTATGCTGCTATGCACATAGCTGTGCAAATATCTCTTCGAGATCCTGCTTTCAGTTCCTTTGGCTCTATACCTGGAAGTGAGATTCCTCAATCATATGGTAATTGTATGTTTAATATTTTGAGGAACTGCCATATTGTTTTCTACAGCGGCTGCACCATCTTACATTCCCACTCATGATGCAAAAGTTCATTTCTGCACATCCTCAGCAACACTTGTTTTCTGGGTTTTTTTGATAGTGATAGTTTAATACTAACCAGATTAAATAATTTTTGAGTGCCTGCAGGACGGGAGTGAGATGCACAAATAGGTGATTTGTGTGCACTCTAAAAAGCTGGAACGTTAAATTGTTGTCTTTCACTTGCTTTTAATAGTTCTGAGGCAGAGTATTATCTTTTTCTTCTTGATTTTCAGCAAAGCCTGTATGGGAATTTTTAACTGAGGTAGAAAAAACAGTGGAACATTATGGTAGCTAAAATTGCAGATCTCAAACTTGGCTCAACCATTATGCTGATAGAAAAAAAGTGAAGTTCAGTAGAAGAGATTGTGGGGAAAGCATTCATGTCATAAGAATTTACAAATAACAGGTGTACATAGACAATGCACTGGGATGTTTCTTGCCCATTAATGGAAGTGCTCCAGAGACTGTACAGTCAGGGAAGATGGATAAGGTGGTGGATCTCTTCAACTCTTTTCACTGTTGCACTTTTTGCGTCATAATGCCTAATTTCCGTCCTTCCTCTGTTACAGAGGCTAGGTAGTATCAAAATGTTTCCTTTGCTGTTAAATCTGAAAAATGAACCCTCTAAAAATTAAGGAGAAAAAGTCTAATGTTTTGTGTTTATCTGTCATCAATAGTGCTTATTTATTCTTGTATCCTCTTCAGAAATAACTTTATAATCTGCCTCCTGCAGACTACATATATTAGAGAATCAAGTAAAGTTGGATAGAAGAACATGAGACATTTCTGACCTGAGAGCATGTAGTGACTGAGCAGCAATTTTAACAATAGTTTTTTGGACCTTTTAGTATGCGAAATGTCCCCTCTGGTGATACAGGCATAATTAAGCCAAAAGATGAAATAGAACGTTTGAGTCTTTACATTCCATTTTCTCGTTCTCCGCCTCTCCAGGTCTTAGTCGCTTTGGCACCTTTGCCCTTTGTTTTCTAACACTCCCATGTCCCTCGTAGGTTTTCTTCCCTCACCCCTTCTCTGACTCGGGCAGCTCCAGAATGCGGGTTTGGGGGCGCTTCATCTTGTCTCTGTAACCCTTTGCAGAACAGTCACAGCCTTCTCCCTTTTACTTATATTCCCCCCACCCCCCGGGGTCTTCGGGAATGCTTCGTGTTTTGCTAAAGGTGGGGCCTGTCCTCCTTAGCGCCGCATCTCTCTGTCCGCTTTTTCCCTCCTTCCACCTTGCGCTGATGCCCGCTGCCGCGCGGAGCCGCGCACGGCGGAAGTGGGGCGGGTGCGCAGCCGCACTTCCGGTCGCGGAGCCGGAACAGCCGCCATCTTGGTAGAGGGACGGAGCGAGGTGGCTGGGTCCGATCCGCTTCCCAGTCGTGGGAGGGCACCGAGAGCCCGAAGACCTGTAAGGGGTCTGTTAAACTACCTCCGACGGGAGGAGAGAAAGGTCAGAGGATGGTTTTTTGGGTGATATTAGCCATTGAACTGGGCATTTTGGGGAAGGCTATAGAAAGGCTTGGCGATTATCTCTATTGGTGAGATGACTCTTAATCATTAATTTTGTCTCTCACACACACAGATTTTTTTTTTTTTACCATAGTATTAATTATATGTTCCCTGAAATGTCCACTTGTGACAACAGGAGCTTTGAAAAAAGCATTGTCCTTAAGTACCCTTGTCCGCAGCGCTGGCGATGGCGCCTGATTACGGACTGAGAACAGCGGTGACAGAGCCGTTTAAAGCTTTGCGGTTTGTCCGCAACCCTAATCGCCAGCAGTGTGCTGCGTGGATGTTGCCTGTTCGTAAAGTATTGGACTGAGTTGGCCTAAAGTCTATTTATCCTTAAAATGCAGACTCTCTTTCTGAAGCCTAACTATGGTTTTTAAAAGATTTGTTTTGAAGTGTCCAGCATTAATAATTTTGGTAATTATGGCTAGAAAATCAAAAACGCTCTTTCATCTGCATGATGTGAAAGGAAAAGGCTGCGTGGCATGATGGCTGAGAGTCCAGGCTCTGAACTGCTTGAGTTTAAATCTCAGCTTTAACGCTCACTAGCTCTTTGACCTTGGACAGGTTTGTTAACACTCAGTTTCCTTCTTTGCGAAAAAAAACTCCTATATCACAGGGTTGTGGTAAGGGTAATTGAGTTGATACAGGTCCACACTTCCTTTATTGGAAATCCTTGGGACCAGATGGGCCTCAAAGTCTTTCTGATTTTAAAAGGTTAGTTGGTACCTAACGCATAGATAACGTAATATCCCCAGTGAGGTCTAAAGGTAGCACCTAGTAATTAAGCACATTAATATTTAGTGAAACAAATAGTTACACTAAGGGGGATAAATTAAAACTATAGTTAGTTATACATTTCAGGTCATGTTTTGCCACCCGGTGAGTTTGTACACACGACCCCTTTCCCACAGTACGTACAACTTTAGTCTTTCAGAGCTTTTAGATTTTGGAATTGTGGATTAGGGTTTGTGGATCCATATACAAAATGTTATGTGCAGAACTGAATTCTTTCTGTGCTTTATTACTTTTGGCTTGTCGTTATTTATAAGAATAGTAAATTGTGGTTGAAGGTGGATATGGTGGGGGCCACACATAATTATATGTATTTTTCACACATTACTGTTTCATTTGGGTTTCAGGTTTACCCTTTTCCCAATTGTAAAAGAACAAGAAAGGTGGAGAACAAGGTGGAGCAGAGATGTTAGATGTTTCTCTTAACTGCCATATTGCCTCGCCTGCCAGCTGGCTCCTCAGAACAATTTTCTAAGAACATCTATTTCAAAGATTTCAAATAGTTTCTGAAACGTTTTCTTTTATTGTGACTTGTGACTTCTGCCTTGACTTGCCTCTACTCTTAAGCACACACGAATAACAGAAAGCCACACTGTACATCTTAATCTTTTGATCTGCTTTGCTGCCATTGGATCATTTCTGGAACATCTGATGGTATGGAAAAATCTTTAATTTTAAGTATTTAAATTTAATTTTAAGTGCTCGTAGGACTTTAGCTTTCCTTTCCAAAGAGAGGAGCCTCCTGAGTTTAGGACTGTGGGATTAAATGTTTTGTATGAACTCCTCGTTATATTATGATTGGCCTGAAAGTCTAGCAGTCCAGTACATTTTATCCTATTAAAATCCACTGAAAATCTATTGTAGCTCTTACAATAGAAAATAATTAGAGCTCTAGATTTTCATCCTCTTTCCATCTAATACATATATGTTTACCCAGCCAAAGCCTGACCAAAAAGAGGATGTGGGAATGTTTGAAAGCATATTGTATGCTTTTGAAAAAATAAATCAGATACTGGAAGCAGAAACTATATACTCTATGAAGGGCAAATTTAAAATTTTAAGGGAAATGTTAACTGTCCTTAATGTCTGCAAAAGTAACTAAATACGTAGGTATTTAGACACTTCAGAACAGTGTATCTTTTAGATTACCCTGTTGGCTTATATCTATTCTATGAGGAACTATGAATTCCACTTTTACCCATAAATCAGTAATCCATTAGTTCCTAAAAATAATTGATTCTCTGTAGAAGGAAAGCTGTTATTGGAGCTTTTAGTCTGTCTGTGTTCGTGTCAGGACTTTGTTAAGAAGGAGGCAGTGAAGGCCCTTTCTTGGGGCTGACTGGTTGAAGGTCCACACGCGCAGCTTCAGTGGCCCAGGTTCACAGATGTGGGTCCTGGGCACGGACCTCCTCCACTCACCAGCCACCTGTGGCAATGTCCCACATACGAAAAAATAATAGAGGAAGATTGGCATGGATGTTAGCTCAGGGTGAATTTCCTCAGCAACAGAAAGGAGGCAGTGAAATCAGTTAAGGTATATCAATGTGGTATACTAAAAATAACTTGCAAAGTTAGATCAGAATTGCCAAAGATCACTTTCTTGAAGTAAGCCTTGTTTCTTTGTATAAATTTATCTCTGTTGCTGCTTCACATTATAGTGATGTGGGATATTAATTTCAAAGATGATTTTATAGTTTATTGTGTTTAGTGATTCCTTCTGGTTCCCATTCTCCTTTATTGTGATTAATTTGTGAGGTATATTAGGTCATTTAGTACATTTTATTTTTAGCAGTCTCACAGTATTTTAAATCTTGTATTTTATTCCTTTAACAAGTAAGAATCAAGGCCAGCAATCAATAAGGGTAGGCTGTTCTGTTTCAAACTTGCTACTCAAAAACCAAGAGGATTAAGGAAGAAACCAAGATATCTTAGATTCTTCTGTTTCTCTGTTTTCTATTCTGAGACTTAATACAGGTAGGTTAATTTTTCAGTCAACAGTCTAATAAACTTAGCTTTAAAATGAGGTGATATTTAATTATAGTATTAGAATAACTTCCTGGTGTTTTTGTGTGTGTATGTATATGTGCATGCAGTATAGTATTGACTGTAGCAACAGGACAGAATGTGGCTTAAACATAATAGACATTTATTTTTCTCTCACATGAAAGCCTGAAAAGTGCTCCATGGTCAGTATGGTGGGTCCATATTCATCAGGGACTCTATATTTTGTTGCTTTTCCATCTTCAACAGGTAGCTTTCATCTGATGGTCTAAGATGGCTGCTCCAGTTCCCACCATCTTATCTTCTAGACAACAGGAAAGAGAGAAGAAATCTTCCATTTGGGGGGACAGCTTAGAACGTGCAGTATCGCTTCTGCCCACACTAAGGTCTTAGGCCAAACCTTAGTAATTTAGTCCTAACTAGCAAGGGAGTTTGGGAACTCATGTGCTCAGCTAAAATGTATTACGATATAAATGGGAAGAATAGATTTTGGAGAAAACTGTACAGTTGCTGCTAAAGTATGTAATATTAAGTGCAGTGTTTTGTTAACTGGACCATTATCGATATTTACCGAAAGAAAAAAAGACCCACTTCTGTTATACAGCCATTGGGATCTATAAATCACCAGTGTGGGATATCTTCAAAAAATACTTTGTTTGCAGTCTGTCACATGTGGAGAGAGATCTCCTAATTCTTAATTTAGGAAAGACTTTGTAAGAAGAAATTATTACTAAAAAAGTGAGACATTTGGTTAAAAAAATTAATTCAGTAAAGAAGGTTAGAAAGTAAAAGTCCAACTTTCATTGAGATAAATACTTTTAGAATTTTGTCAGTACACAAAATTGCATACGCATCTTTTTTTGTTTGTTTCTTTTTGCTTAGCAATGTGTCTTAGATATCTTTCTATACCAGCAATGTAGATCTACCTCGTTTAAGAATGTTATATAGCATTTATTTGGGGAATTTTTAAACAATGCTGTTAATATAACCGTCACATACTTCATTTGTGATTACATTTTTTGCTAGATGTTGAATTATAGATAGCTCCCTGATATAAACAGGAGATTTCTAAAGTCTGTTAGTTCATTTTGTCCTCTTGCCTCAGAAATCTATAGTCGGGTCTTTCATTGTTCCTAAATTTTCTCTGTGAGAATGCAGATGCTTTAGAAGTGACAGGACTCTGGCGTGAAAAGCATACAAACAAAAATTGAGATGATTTACAACTAGTGCCCACTGTTAAATTCAGAATGAACATTAAAAAATAAACTAGATCTGTTTTCTACTTCTAGATAATTTTTGTATAATTCTTTTCTGTTCACTAGAATATTAGGATTTAACTAATTAGCTTCTGTAGGAAAGCATTAGAAGAGTTAACCTGTACTTGGTACTTTTCATATGTTAATATCCTAACATTAAGCACATGTGAAGTCCTCCTTTGCATTATTTTTTTAATGTACAAAATAACTTTCTTGGTAGGGTAACCCAAGATGCCTGCAAGGTGATGCATTCCCAGTGTTTGGCCTCTATGCTCTTCCTCCCATTGTCTGGGGATCAGCTCTCCTGCCATTTTCAGTACTAGTCTTAAAACCAGCTCCCTTTCCATTTGTTCCCCTCTTTACTATGTTGCCTTTCAAATTCAAGTCAAGACACCACCTATCAAGTATAGAATTTTTTGAGACGGAAGCAGCAGTGCATGAAGAAGAGAAGAGTGCCTGGTAGGAATTGGTAGGAATTTGGAAAGGTATGGAGAGAGAGCAGTGGGTAGAAATGGGTGTAATGGTTTAGAGCTCTTGGACTCAGGAGTCAGGTCTTGTTTAAGATTCAGGTCTTGACTGTCACTTTCTAGTTTTCTGACAAGTTACTTAAGCTTTCTGAGCCTCAGTTTCCTCATCTATAAAATGGGGACAGAAGCAGGACCAAGTTTATCTGGTTGGAGTTAGGATTGAATACACAGTGTGTGTAGTAAAATGCCTGGTAGTATGTTTGGCAAGTATTACCACAACTCTGTATATACCCTTCATTTCTTCTCCATATCTAATTTGTGAAAATTTTGTGAGAACATTACTCATAGGAGGAACTTTTTTGTCCATTGTTTCTCTTATCCGTCATCCTTTCTGCCTCAGCCCTGGAGTAGGTCAGGATTAGAAATTTGGGAATTTGGCACATTATATTTTATATTATTTGTTCACTTGCTAGGAATGCTAGAGAAGAATGATAGGTAACTTTTTCAAAGGAAAACAGCGATTAGAGCAGGGCTGATTACACATTCTCAGGCTTTTGAACAGTTTACCATTCTGGCATGTGTTCCTTAAATGCTTTGAGCCTAATTGAGAATGAAAGAAAAGAAGAAATAAAGTGACAGAAGGTAAAATGTGAAAGATAACAGACTTCATAGTGTTTTTAAACTTGGGTTTTTGGTTAAAATACTATGACTGTCTAACATGATCTTTCTTTTCTGACTTAGTGTCGTATTATGTCCTGAAGCACTTTGAATAACGCCCCTTTTCTCCCTCCATCTGTTAGTTCTTGGTCAGTCATGAAGTCTGTCCCCTTCACGTACTCCCTCCTCTCAGGAGGAGGCAGAAGCAAGCACTGTCACCTCTGCCTCACACAGGGAGAAACGGGGCCTCAGGGAGATTCACTGGAGCAGCATCACTGCTCTTAGGAGACTGGAGGCCGCATTCTAGGACGTTTCTGCCCTCTCATAGTCTCTTAGGCGTTTTGTCTTTCAGAGTACTTTTCCATTGTTTTAGAAAGAACTCCTGTAGGACCAGGGTCTACAGTTTTATGGGCAGAATTTAGTTTCAACAGAAAATCATGACAAATTACAATTTACGTTTAGTTACACTCCAAGTCAACTAGGATGTCCTGTTTAGAAGCAGGGCTCCAAGCCTGTTTAAAGAACAGTTTATCTTTCTTTTAAACAAATGGAGGTATTACAAGGGACACAGATGGAAGGCAGGTTGTCACATCAAAATAAATTAATGCATGGTTTCCTTCTCCCAAATAACTTTCCTCTTAAAAAGGGGGATGGGAGAATGGATTAAAATTACAGAATTTCAGATTGCTACATCTAGTCACTTTACAATCAAGAAGCGTGATTACTAGCCAGAACTTTAACATTTGTTTAAAAGTAGACTGCTTTAAAAGCCCTGGAGGTAGAATATTTAATCACTTGCAGGCTTGTTCCTAAGAATTAATAATTAAACAGTTCAGCATGAAATGAACTTATGGATAAACTACTTTGGGTTTGATATTCTCTACCAAGTAGACTTAGTTTCAGTCTGGTGGAAACTCTGAGTGGTTACAGCCTGATCTGTTTGCTTTTATTCCTTTTACCCAGAACTAGTCTTTGAAGAGGAGGGTGGGTCAGACACCATCAGAGGTCACTTTAGGTAGGGACTGGAGGGTGCAAGCAGAAAACCATGCCCATACCTGGGATATTGGCTGGAAGCTCCAGGTGGTGAGCAAATGGCAACTTTTGGTAGTTTCCCTGCAACCCTCAGGTCTTCAGTCTGTATTCCTGCCTTGGAGTTCATGACGCTTGAATGGGCAGAAGTCATCACATAAAATGCTACATAATATTTCCAGAGCTGCATGACTTGAAAAAAATAACTGGAGTTCCAAAAGCTGGCACAGTCTTCTGTAACAACATGAGTAAATGTAGCTATTAATTTATCTGTAACTTTTGGTTTCATTTGGTTTCCCATTGCCTGAAAGCAATAAAAATTTGTTTTCTTACACTGAGGGAAAACCTTCCATTTAAAACTAAACTCCGGAGTAAAATTATTTTTCCTTAGCCTTTATGATACTCACTGATGAAAGGCAGATGCATTTTTTAGTAAAAATCCTACTACATATATTAAAACGAGTGAAAACATCAATAAGCATGGCGACTAGCCAGTATTTTAATATTTGTTTAAAAGTAGACTGCCTTAAAAGCCCTGGAGGTGGAATATTTAATCACTTGCTTGCTAAGAGAAATGTTCCAAATCCTGGCATCTTGAACAGGTCCTGGGTGCTACAGTTTTTTCTTTTTCATAACCTGCTCTGTAGCAGAAGTAGGCAGACCACAACACATTTCACTGGCCTGAGCTGCTGAGGTCTTTAGATTCACACCTGCCATCGCAGTGCCCTAAGCTTCAGAAGAGTTCTTTTTCATACTTCCTTAAGCTAAAATCTAATAAACTTCATGTATAAAATGATGTATATCGGGTATTACTTCAGCCGTTGACACAGGGTCTCTACTCGTGGGGCTTTGTTGATTAGGTTAGACTGAGTTATCTTTCATTATTTAGTGGGTCTTTTGATATAGGTCATGTGAAGGTTGTCTGTCAAGCAAAGCAAGAATGCTTTGTGCAGGAAGTAAGTTGAGATTTTGATATGTACGGATGATTATCTCCCCAAACAGTTTTCTCTTTGGAAATAGCTCCCATTATTTCAGACCCTCTAGAAGTGTGAATGGGGCTAGTGTATTGTCTCAGGGAAAACTGCTGTATTACTGATGTTTCTCAGCAGAAAACAGTCTGTTGGTGATGGAAGTACTGGTAAGAATGGAGAACAAGTGATAAACTGGAATTTTTTGCACAGAGTTTGGGGCAAATTTTATTTTTGGAGACATTGGTCCATTTGTTTTTAAAAATCAAATTGTTAATTGTGCAAATCTCTCCCATCTTCTAAGGAATGCAGAATGAGGCAGCAGCTAGGTGCAGTGTTGATTCAGGAATTGTCATTAGCCTAGACCCATAAAAAGCAGTTGGTTCTATGTTTATGTTCCATCATTATTTTAGTTACAGTATTATTTCAAACATGCTCAGAAAGATGTTACATCCATAGACAGTTTTTAGGGATGAAGCACTGATCAAAGGTCATTAGTACTACAATACAAGACTCAATTCCCTGTCAAATGCTTTTCCGTCCATATCATTCTACCTTCCTCCTTTGTGAGCTGCCTCAGCAAGGCTGCATTCCTGTTTCTAAGAGATCAATAGATTGTATTGTACTAAGTTCAAAATAGGTTGAACTTAAGAGAAAGGCAATGATCAGAATGTATTTCAGTCATCAGTGCTTAGTTAGGAAAAAACTGTGTGTTCCAGAGGCCTGTTATCTCTATTCAGAGATGACCAAGAAACCAAGGTCCATCAAGTCCAGCCTATGGGAAAGCAGGAAGGAATGAGTAATTCATGTGTGATGTGCAGAGATGATTGTACCAGGTAGTACCGTTTATAGAGAAGGCATCCAAACCATAATACAAAATCCCACGTGTTACACGGAGGAGAGGTAGAGAATCACTAGGTTGGAGTTAGGTATTCGTCAGTGGCATTTTGTTGTTTTTTTTTGTTTGTTTGTTTTTGTTTTTTTTTTTTTTTTTTGGAGGAAGATTAGCCCTCAGCTAACTACTGCCAGTCCTCCTCTTTTTGCTGAGGAAGCCTGGCTCTGAGCTAACATCCGTGCCCATCTTCCTCTAGTTTATACGTGGGACGCCTACCACAGCATGGCTGCCAAGCAGTGCCATGTCCGCACCCGGGATCCGAACCAGCGAACCCCGGGCCGCCGAGAAGCGGAACGTGCGAACTTAACCGCTGCGCCACCGGGCCGGCCCCTCGTCAGTGGCATTTTGTCCAGATACTACATGCACATGATCATTGCAGCTAGATTTATTAGCTTTCCCCACCTGCACGCACCCCCACAAGAGTGTTTTGTTTCCTATTAGTGCATAGGAATGATCTTCCTTCTTTTCCTTCGGTATAGTTCCTGTAATTCTGTCATCTTTGACCTCTGTGGTGATGCCTGGGTGGGGAAGAGTGCCAAATGGTTCTTAAGCCTCAAATTCCTGCCAATCAATGGGATGTTTTGTAGTGTTCTCTGTGGGACATATATCAGGACAGCTAGCTTTAGCATCAAACCATTTGTTATATCAGAGTGTGGGAGGCTGACTCCTGGCATTTGTTTATATCATATGAGGGCTACTTATGCTATTTGTCCAAAAACAATCCTTTTCATACTTAATGGTTACTGTTTGCTAATCAAAACTTGAAAATCTTTTCTTTTCTAAAATGTCAGTATCTCCTAACTTTTAGAGCAAATTGTGAGTACTCTTCTTAACAAGTATCTCATACTGCCTTGAAATGTGGCTGTTTGGTACAGATATCTTCTTTCCCCTACCCTGTAAATTCCTCAGAAAGAGATACCAAACTTTACTAATCTTCATGACCTCCAGAGCAGTATTTCTTAGTTGTGTTCTCTGGGCTGCCTATGTCAGTATCATTTAGGGCCTTTGTTAAAAATCTAGATTCTAGGGGCCCAGCCTTACTTAATCAGAATATCCAGGAATGGTGACCAAGAATCTTCATTTTTAAACACACTGTCATATCCTCCCTGTGGTCCTTATGCACATTAAAGTTGGGCCAGTCATTTCTGTAGAATCTTTCTAGTATGGTCTGTGGACGTGGCAGCTAGTTAGAAATGCAGACTCTCAGGCCCCACACTAGATCTACTGAATCAGAATCTACATTTTAATAAATTCCTATGTGATAATATGCACACTCAAGTTTGAGCACAGTGCTTTACAACTTCTAACAAGTAGTAAGCTCTCATTAATTGATCGTTTCCTATTGGTTTGTTGATCTGCTTCTCAGATGTTCTGCTTTTCTAAAACAAAACAAAACACCCACAAACTTTTAGCTTCTCAGAAATTTAGGGAAGTCTCAGGAGAATTATTCTCTTGCTACATTATTTTCAATAAAGAATCAGTGAAAGTTCATTTGTCACTAATATAAGCAGGATTTAGTGATTTCCTCCTAAATAAGTGCAGAAGTACCTCATAAAATATAATTGCAAATCTGTCTCACATACTTAAGAGTCTGATTCTTCTCTAGCTGTGTGAGATTCACTCTGAGCCTGGCTCAAAGACCTCTGCTCCAGGATGAAGCAAAGTCTTCCCTATAGGCCCAATGGCATTTGGCAGTGAGGAGCTTTCAGGGGCCACAACCTCATCTCAGGGGGAGTATGTATAACTGAATGTTGTTTGTATGTTCTTTTAAAACTAGAAAACCTTCCTGTGGATTTGGTAATGTGCTATAGCAATATTTCCCAAATATGTCTGATCAGGAAAATCATCTGTTTTGCTTGTTAAAAATTCAGATTAAGCCTGTCTCCAAATCAATTGAATCAGAATTTCTGGAGGAGAATCCCAGCAAACTTTCTTGTGATCAGGCATATTCAAGAAATGTTGAATTATGTGATCTTTCTCCCAGATTATCTTTCTGAGTATATTTTTTGAAGCTTATAGTGTCATCCTTTTTGTTTTCTTGGACAAAGAGTGCCCTAAGAACAGTAGAGAGGCAGCTCAGGATTGCCAGTAATATTGAAAATTGGAAATGTGGATAGCTAAATACCACATAATATATTTTGTCAAGGATTTAGAAATACTTCAAAAAAGTTATTTCATACTTTTTATATTCCTTTGAAAATATCATGAAGATGGAAAGTGTTATGTTTATTCCACATGCGGAGGACACAATATCTAAGATGGTGAAATGATGAAGCATCAAGGAATACTTGAGGGGGCAGTGCACGAACGTGTGTGTGTGTGTGTGTGTAGGGGCGGTGAAAAGGAGGAGTTTGCCATCTCTTATGCCAGAACTCCTTTTCTTCACATTTAGCTCTTGAATGTGCTTTAACCTCAGAGGTAGACTTTTATTACTTTTACAATTATTATTATTGGGAGAAATGAATTATGCTTTCTTTTCCTTGTAATTAAATAGTTCATGTGCCATCCTTTCTGAACTTTGCAGAAAAAGTTGATTTTTGGAACGTTGTGTTGACCTGCGATTTTGGATTACGGTAATCCTTGTATCATGAGCGTTAAGACAAAAAAGATAAATTATCAAATATTTAAGGGTACTGTCTTAGAAATAGCTGAGTCTCTTATTGTTTGTGTAAATCCATGATTAAATTAAGTAATGTTACCTAATTTGGGATCTCAAATTCTTATACTTTATAAATTATTTCATGGGTTTAAATTCTTAATTGTTGATAGAAAAGGAACCTTTTCTTCTTACAGTTAAAACCTGACCATTTCTGTGAAATAATTTAAATATTATCCAGTTATGGCTTTCTCCAAGTTAGTATGTCATCCTTAAATGTGAGATGCAGAAGAAAACTCTACATCCCTGATCAGAGGAAATTTAGATCCCTAATTCAAGATTATAGTGATAGGTGAATAAAATACAGTGCCTGATCTCAAGGAATTTATAGTTTGATTGGAAAGGACTTCACTAAAGCCTGTGAAACAATTAGAGAACAGAATAAGACATATGAGCATGGTACAGACGGTACAACAGGAGTTCAGCAAAGAAGGAAGCAAAGAATTGGAGCAGTCATGGAAAGCTTCTTCCTTGGACAAGGGGGAAACTTAATTTGGGCTTCTAAGTGAAGAAGTGAGCCTTCTGTGCAAAAAAAATAACTATTTTTTGAAAAAAGGCTTTTATCCAGAAATAAGCAAAATATGGTGTTAAGACTGCCTCAATAGAGCTCAGGGAAGAAAAGTTGCAGAAGAGAGGGGAATCGTAATTGTGGAACGTTTGAAGGCCAGGGGCTCTGGAATTTTGTTTTGGTGTAGTGGGAAGAAATTGATGCATGGTAGCAGTGCTGAGATTGTGAGGTTAGAAAAGCAATAATTTTATTGTGTGTGTTTATTAAGCATTTCAAAAGTCAGGTGTGTGTGTGTTTGTCTGTATATGTGTATGTGTGTGTGTATCCTGTTTTTCAACATCTTTGAGTCATGAGATGACTTCGCAAATAAAATTTAAAATTTCTGATGAATGATGTACTCCAGTACAGATTAAGACATTTGGAGAAAAAAATGGTGCTTGTGCTACCTTTAAAGGGTCATCTGAGGGTCATAGCCCAGTTGTGCAAGCAACTGCTTACACTTGGATAGTGTTGAAGGGATGAGGTGTGAGGGTAAGAATCCCTTTTCATCTTCCTTGGGTTCATAATACTTGTGACATGATTTTGGTTAGCAAAAAAAAGCATATTGCATGTGGTGTTTGGTGTTAACCACACTAAAAAGGTTTTTGGAGAGTCGTGGGTATATTGTAGTCCAATATATACATATACTGTCTTTTAGATTTCTGGTGAGGTTTTATATTCTGTTACGTTTAAAACATTTGGGAATTGTTCCACTAGGCTCTGAATAAAGTACACGTTAATTAATAGCTTAGACATGGCCATTTGGAAGAATGATTGAGAAGTTTTGGCACCAAAGAATAGCATAGCTAGGTGTTGGTTGTATCTTTATTTGGCCATATTAGAACACAAATTCTGGCACTGTGAGAACTAGCCTGGCTGTGCATATCTTAACCTGTGTTGTGGCCGGAGCTAGGCTGGCACACCAGGTTCCAGGGAGATCACTAACAGGCCGAGTCATGTCTGCTCTGGCAGAGCCTTCACATGCCCCAGGTTCTGACAATTTTGAGAATTCTTCCTCAATTGGAGAAGGACATTTTTGGAAACTGAGCTGTTTGATATTACCAAGTGGAAAATATTGAGCTGGTTTCTATAAAATGTACTGTTTTGTTTGTGCTCTTTACACATATGTTATCCCATGTTAAACCTTGAAAAGGAATTCCAAGTTCCTGAAAGGGAGTGGAGGTAGTGGACATAGTGTGAATAATAGCATTTCAAATACTTTGGAAACTCAGTATTAATAATGAAATATTTGTGTCTTCTTAAGTGGTGTGCAATTTGTTCAGTGATCATGTTTTTTTCAACTTAATCGCTATTTTTGAAAAACTATTTTATTATGGGTAGCTTTCTAAATTATTTTTAGTTGGCTAAATGAAGTCCTAAGTTTTAGGATTTGAATAATTTCATTCTTTAGTATTCATTCTGCCCCTTCCAGCAAAAAGTGTTACCAGATAGCAATTGAGGGGTTATATTTATTTTACTGATTTAACAAAAGCCTGTATAGTGTTTACTGTGTGCCAGGGATGTTTCTAAATGCTTTACAAATATTCATTTATTTAATCCTCTTCACAACCTAATCGAGGTAGGTTTTATTATGTTTACCTTCCATTTTATAGATGAGGAAACCGAGGCTTCAGTTATTAATGGGTTGTCCAGGATCACTCAGCTAATAGATGTTGAAGCTGGGATTCAAATATAGGAAGTCTGGCTCAAGAGTTTGTGTACTTAAACACTATGCTTTACTAAGTAATTCATTCTCACAAGGAGAAGAAAACCCAATGCAAATAGATTTAATTATGATGGTTAGGTCAGAGTGTCTGTGATGAACTGATTGCACATCAGTAACTCTGGAGCTCAGTTACCTTGTTTAGTACGGACGACTCTGCTGAATTCTTTAAATTTGTGGCTCAGGATGTCATTCTGTTTTATTTATTATATGAACCATAAATAAAAATATACAATTTTTGTGTGTGTGTGAGGGAGATTGGCCCTGAGCTAACATCTGTGCCAGTCTCTCTCTAATTTGTACGTGGGATGCTGCCACAGCATGGCTTGAGAGCGGTGCTAGGTCCCTGCCTGGGATCTGAACCTGCAAACCCTGGGCTGCTGAAGCAGAGTGCATGAACTTAACCACTATGCCCCCCAGCCAGCCCCCAAAATATACAATTTAAAAATACTTAAATAAATATATGTATTTCAGTGGCTTGATTGAGAAATGCTCAGTGGCAGTAACTAGGTCTTCTTGACTGAGGTCCTTTGACCCCAGTATGCCTTACCAAAAACTTTTCCCTTCTCTATACCTCTGAAGTTGGAATGGCACCTGGAGATCAACTATTCCATACATTCATTTTATAAACAAGGAAACCGAGGTTCAGAGAGGTCAGTGCCCAAGCCCTCAATGGCTAGTTTTGGAGCAGAAATGTGACTTAAACCACTAATTTAGTGATCTTTTCCTTGCATTATAGAAATCAAAAAGTTATGGTGCTATGGGAACCTAGATTAAATATCTAGCAAGTTTTTAAATATTTTAGATCCATTTGAAAAGCATTTATTACTTTTGTTAATCTAGGTTATTTCTCAACCTCAAACCTTACCATTTCTTTTTTTCTGACGTTCATTATATGTCTTTCATTGCTCCCAGCCAACACAGACAGTCCTACTTATAAATCATGCCAAGTCTTCTGAGACCTGCATCCCTTTACATAATTACGCATACACATAAGTAATACATAAACTTAATATTGGCTTGATTTAAATGACCATGTAAATGGTTAACAGACATAATTATAGGCAGTTATCAAATTGAACAAATATGTCTCAGTGGAGAGGTAGTTCCTGTGGTACGCTGAGGGGTTATTTGTTGTTGCCTACATGTGTTGAATGTATTCTGGAATTGGAAATTTCCTGCGATTGGAAGAACTTTTACTGGAAGATGATCATTTACTGGAAGAACACATTATAAGCACTGGGCTTTGCAGTGTTTAAAGTAAACTAACTAGTTTATAAATTAGAGGAAGTAGCTGACTTAAAGTAGGTTGTATTTCAAAAATTTGTGTTTCAGTCATGTGGTATTTTAAATGCAAACAAATATTACCTGAATGAATTTTCATGTAGAAACAGGTTTAGAAAAGTGGGTGGTTCTTAGTAATAAGTTCACCAAATTCCTCTTAATATAAAATGTAGCCTTCCCTCATGTGTATATGTTGTTCTGTACAATTTTATCACGTGTGAGTTTGTTTACTCACCACTACAATTAAGATACAGAACAGTCCCATCACCACAAGGATCCCTGTCATTGCCTTTGTATAACATGCACCTTCCTCCCCACTCCTCACTCCTCCTTTGTCCTTAACTCCTATAAACTGCTCATCTGCTTTCCATCTCTATAATTTTGTCATTTCAACAATGTTGTGTAAATGGAATCATGCAGTATGTAATTGTTAGGAATTGCTATTCATCCAAGTTGTTTGTTTTAATCTTTCTTTATTGCTGAGTGATATTCCATGGTATGGGGTAGTTTGTTTAACCATTCACCCATTGAAGGACATCTGGCTTATTTCCAGTTCTTGGCTATTATGAATAGAGCATCTATCAATGTTGTGTACAGGTTTTTGTGTGAACATAAGTTTTCATTTCTCTGAGATAACCCCCAAACTATTTTCTAGAGTTGGTTATACTTTTTTACATTCCCACCAGCAGTGTATATCAGAGATTCAGTTTCTCCCCATTCTCGCCAGCATTGATATTGTCATTATTTTAGTATCATATGAGATGATAGAATCTAGTATGGATATTAATCAAATGGATGATTTAATGAGTATGGATAGTAATCAATGTATAATGTAGCTAAAATATATACAATAAAAGGTAGTGATTAAACAAATTAGGAATATTATAAAATTGAGTAAAATATACTTTTAGTATACCTTGAATACTGATACTTAATCAAGAAGTTAATTCATACTTTTAATTTTCCCTTCAAAGTAGGCAGGATGAGGGCAGATGTTATTGTCATGTCCAAGTTTAATTAAAGATTTTAGAGATTGATGATTTATCTGACTTCACTTCAAAATTTATTACTTTCTTTTTCCTTTTCCTTGATAGGAATGCTTAAACCTATCAGCCTTGATATTTTTTCAGATTTCAGAAATAGAATGAAAAGAGGGATTTTCCAGATGTGACAAAAGTTGAACAAGAAAGGAAGGAAAGAGAAACGGAGTTTAGGAGGATGCATGAGCAGCAGGAGGGTGGGGTGCTGGCCAGAATGGGATTTGCTTATGGCCTTCTGAAGGGGTGGAAAGAGATGGTGGTGAAGGGACTTTGAGTCACATTGTTAGGGTTCATAATGTGGAAAATACTTCTGTAACTTATACATGTTAGTTCCTTTTAGTGTACAAACTTATTTTTATTTTCTCTCTTGCCCATTTTAAGCCTGTATGTAACAGTTGCATGATAACATTGTCACTTGCAGCCTCTCTTAGAGTTGCCTTTGGAACATGAAAATGCATCTTCTTTTTGAGTGTTGTAAGCCACTTTAATATAGGTAACATTTTCTAAACCGTTACTGTGAACCAGGCACTGAACTCCAGGCACTTTATGTCTGTTAACTTATTTAATCCTTGTGGGAATTCTGTGTAAGAAATTAGACCCAAATTTAGCAGCTCAGACACAAACATTTATTATTTCAGGGTTCCTAAGGGTCAGGAATTTAGGAGTGGCTTGGCTAGAGTGGATCTAGCTCAGAATCTCTCAGGAGGATGCAGTCAAGACGTTTTCAGGTGGGGCTGCAGTCATCTGAAGACTTGACTGGGACTGGAAGATTTGCTTCTAAGACGTCTCACTCACCTGCCTTTGGGCCTGAGGGCGCAGTCCCTTATCAGGTGGACCTCCCCATAGGGCTTCTTGAGTATCATCAGGACATGGCAACTGGCTTCCCCCAGAGCAGGTGATCCAATAGAGGCCCCTTCTACTGAGTGCCTTTTTTGACCTACTGTTACAGGCATACATTGTCACTTCTGCCATATTTTGTTCATTAGAAGTGAGTTACTAAGTGAAGTGCGCACTGAAAGGGAAGGGAATTAAGTCCCACTTCTGAAGGGAGGAATATCAAAGAATTCATGGTCCTATTTTAAAACTTCCACGAGTGGGTACCATTATGGTTTCCATTTTCCTGATGAAGAAACTGCTGAACAGAGAGATTAAGTGACTTTTCCAAAGTGCATAGCTAGTGAGTTGCAGAACTAGGATTTAAACACTGGGCTGCCAAAGCAGAGCACGCGAACTTAACCACTCAGCCATAGGGCCAGCCCCTGGCTGTCTCTTTTATGCTTTGTTCTTAGTACTGTAGCTTATTTTTACATTCACCCATTTATTTCTTTCTACAAATATTTTGCACCTACTGCTAAGTACTGGGATGCTCACCACTGTCGTATGGGGAAGAACTTTCATTTTGGAGGTAAGCTGACCTGGCACCGAAGAATTTTAAGGTGTATATTGGGTCGTTTCCCATGACTAAATATTGGGAAGCAAACCTTTTTTCCATAGCTTTCTAGTTTTGCAATTCTCACATCTTTTATAGTTGTTAGAACCGTGGTGCATTGTAGATGGTCATTAAGAATGCATTGCAAACTGAAGTTGGCACTGGGATCCAGTTCCTCAGGCGGAGTTTATCCACTGCTAATACCTAAAGCAATAAATGCTTAAGAGCCCTGGGCTGTGTTGGGACCATAATCTACCACTGTCTTGATTTTTTTCGGGGGGGGGGGGGGCGCTTTAAGTGACCATGAAGAATTCTCTGTACCATTTGGGATAGTTTTTTACGTATAGTTTCGGAGAGGTAGAATGGCTTTTTTCTTTAAACAAATCTGCTTTGTCAAATAACAGTCACCCAAACTATGTAGAAGGAGAAAGAAAGAGAGGCCTTAGAATTTTGATAAGATCTTTTTCATATTTTCTGCTCATATTTCATTGTGTTAGGCCTTGGAAAAGTCTATTTTGGGTAGCTCAGGTGATTTCTTGATATTCAGCTTCCTGATACTCTATAGGATTAAAACCTTAAGGGCAAGTGGCATGTAAGGGCATTAGAATGCAAACTTATGTTTACAATACACTGAATTAACGTATACATTTAAAAATCTTAATGTTTAGCAATGTAAACAGTGTATTTGAATGAAGAATAGGATTCTATGGGCTAACCAGAATAAGCCATCAGAAAGTTGACTAAAAGAACTGGGGGAAGACAGGGTAGGGTAAGAACAGGACCAGAGTTAAGGGGTAAAGCTTCTTGTCTTTTTGAGGAACTTCTTGTTGAACTGTAAGGACTTGACAACTGTATATTGTGTTTGACAGCACTCAGTAAATTTCCTAATAATGAGCTTAATTTCTCACATGCACACATATGTCTAGTTTCCTATCTAGCCTAATTCAGACCCTAAATTCCTGATTTGCCTCTGGTACCCACCTTCCTTTGTGTCTGACAGCACTAAGGAAATTTCTTAATAATGAGGTTAAATGGTTACATGTACAGACACATGTCCTGTTTATACTTGGGCAGTTTCAAACCCTAGAAATTCTCCATTTCTTTTATCCTTTTAGATGTATAACAGATGCGAGGGATGGCCTAGATTGGACTTTGGTCCTAAGAAGTCATATCAAAGTTAGAGATTATGAGACCATCTGATTACAAATCAACATTGGGTTGGGCTGGGTTAGGCTCCTCAAAGAAAGAACACAGTGGCACCGTGTACCTAGAACTAACTTGCTGTCCCAATTCCCTGTGCATGTTCTGAGCCTGCATATATGAGTTTATGGAATGTGGTGTTCCTCTTCCACATGTACTCCCATGAGTCTGCCTTCATTCCCTGATACTACTGGAAACTTTCTGTTCACTTTGGGAAAGGGACCCCTAGTTTAC
The DNA here is from genome assembly GCF_041296265.1 of Equus caballus. NCBI lineage: Eukaryota > Metazoa > Chordata > Mammalia > Perissodactyla > Equidae > Equus > Equus caballus. Next base: position 31,676,286 of record NC_091710.1, on the reverse strand, counting down.
ATGAGCCCTAAATAAGGGTTTAAATTTGGTTATTCTGTAGATAGAGTCAACCAACTGAATATCACAGTCCACTAGGATATCGCTAGTGGATTCCTCAAAAATAGAGAGATGTGCACTGTAGATAATTATGTGGCTTTTTCCTTTAGAAAGGAAAGAACATTCTCAATTGAAAACTGAAACAAACCTGGGAGTCCATAACAACTGCATAGTGAGCCTTTTATCCTATGGCTAGTCAGTCCTTGGTATCTGTGGTAACCTGGCTTCCTGAACCAAAACATACCTCCCAAGGTTAAAAAAGGAGCAAGTCTTTAAGTCCAGTAGGTGGCCATTGTTAGGAAAAAGGAACTTGACCACCTGCTCCATATTGAAGCCAGTGCCAACAAGAAACTGGAGCTTGACCAAAGGCCTGTCAGTTTCTACTGAGCTGCAACCAGAATTAAACGCCTAGCAGACCATTTTAATGATTGTGGTAATCCATTTTCATGGTGGCAAGACATGAATGGGAAACCATAGCAGGTCAACAAAGCTTTCTTTGGAAATGAGATGACCAGCAGTCCTCAGCAGGGTTCAGTCTTGCAATTTGGTGTTTCAGTTGGTACTTAAGAATAAGCAAAGAACTAAATCCGTTTATAACTTTTTTTTAAAAGAGTAAAATAGTTTAACCATTGTGTAAAACTTAGGAATAGGGCTCTGAAACTCCCGCCTTGTATAGTAACACAACCCGGCTTTGTGGGATTTATGCTGCCCAGATATGTGAAGTTCTTTTTAACTTGTCTTTCCCTGAAAACAAGTTTATATTACGTGGTCTCTCAGAAGAGAGATGACACTTCCTTAGATGTTAGAGAGTGAGTGATCCCTCTCTTGTCTTAGTGGGAATTAGGGTGGTCACAAAGCAAGAACACCCGTTTAACTGAAACCAGGATGGTCCTGCTCCTAAAGGCCTTACCTTAGAGTCATTGGTGCCCTGTTTTGGTTAGATTTTATTTTTAAAGTGTGAAGAAGCACTGACTCATGGTCAGAATTGAAATGTGAAGCAAGTTTCATGGAAGTGTATTTCTGCTAGATCAAGCTTGTCCCTATGGAGCAAGGATAGGCAGGAAAATGAGAATTTCTAAGGACAAAATGGGTATGCAGACCCAAGGTGTATATTTTCAAAGAAGGTACATCTCAGCTTGTGTTTATTCTCTTTAAAAAGAAAAAGTCTTATGCTTATAAATATTTAAATGCTAAAATATACCAGTCTAAAAATGAAAGTTCTCTGTAATCCCACCTTCCCTCCCCGCTATTAATATATAGGTAATTTGGTATACATTCTTTCAATACTTTTTTTTGCTTGAGCATGTTCTAATTTACAAAAACACTAAAAGAATTAAACTTCGTTATTGGCAGTTTCTAGTGTTTGCTTTTTTACTTAATAATTAGGAACTTTGTTCTATGTCAATAGATATAGGTATCTACTCACCATTTTAAATGTGGAGGTTAGTGAGTTTGAGCATCTTTTCAAAAATTTCTCGTTTGCCTTTGTTGAAATTGGACTGACTTATACATAAATATGTTTCAGTTGTCATCAGTTGAAATGTGAGCGATCTTACTAGCATCCATATGTTGATCACTCTGTCCTTGTTAAAGGTTGTATAGTCCTGAATTTTTTTTTTTGGAGGAAGACTGGCCCTGAGTTAACATCCATACCCATCTTCCTCTACTTTATATGTGGGATGCCCACCACAGCATGGCCTGATAAGAGGTGCGTAGGTCTGCGCCAGTGGATCCGGCCTGGTGAACTGCACTGCCGAAGCGGAGTGTGGGAACTTAACTATTATGCCGCCTGGCAAGCCCTGTCCTGAATTTTTTTGTCGTCTGTTTCTGAGTTTTTGGGTCTTTGAGATTTCAGTTGGGGTTTTTCTTTTTCATTTTTCTCTCTTGATTCTGATTGGTTTTTGTTTCATCTTTCTTTTTACTCTTTCAAATTTCTTTTCTCTTATAATGTTAATCTCTTCTGTCTTTTTGTCAGAGTGTTTTATAATTTGGTATTATGGTAACTGTACTGATAGGATCGTGACTGGAAAATGTGGTTGCCTCATTTTGTTTACCGTGTCCTCACCAAAGGTGTTGACAAGGAAACGCTTACTGTCTGTTATGAATACATAATGTTATTCTGTAGATTGCTAAAATAATTCAAGAGATACTTATAGAGTATATACTCTGTGCCTAGGGCTGTGCTACACACTACAAAAAAAAGAGCCTTCAAACTCTAAAACACCCTTTGAAAGATCCTATCTGTGAATCGACTTGTGTGTTTCAAAGAACAGTTACTCTAAAAGAATGCTTTAAACATAGAGCACATTTGAAAGCTTCTCTTGGAGTCTACATTTGTACGTTTAGGAATGTGGGTAGATGAAGTGAAATCTTGCAGAGGATAGTTGATCTTAGAAGCACACCCATGGGTTTTACTCATTACAGTGTTTCACATGAGTGACTATACACAGTTGTTCATGAGTCGTTAGAAAATGAGAAAATGCCTTTCCCAATCCTGTGAATTTAACAGGAACCTCAAGAAGTTAGCTCAGAGCAGCTAGAGGTGATCCCGAAGACCTTTTTATAAACAACTAAAACGTACACAGAAAATGCCCATAGTCTTTGCACACTACAGGATTTACCAGATGTGGCCGCTAGCTGAAAAGTGTGTGTGATTATTCTCTGCTCTGTATTGAAATTAATAAGCATTTGTCTATGATTTTTTATTTTAATGTGTAGATTTCCTACAAGATAATGTGTGTTCTTCATTAAAGGCAGGGCCTTTCCATTTCAAGGCTGGTTTTGGCCTTTCTCTTCAGGAGAGCTCAAGAATGACACAATGAGTTTACTTAATGAATTCCAGTTTATTAAATTAGAAGTCAGTCACTGACATGTGGCTTATCTTTCCCATTGGGAGCTGGCAATGCCATTTAAGAACACATGGCTAGTTTTATCTAAAATGTAGCTGTGGCCTCTGCAGGACAATTTCTCCTAGCCTTCTTTTTCAGTCCTGTTGGGGTAAAAATGAAGTTGGAGGTACATCCATAGAATCCATTAGAGTCCCTTTGGGATGGAGCTGTCAGCAGCTTCATGTCTTGAATCTCTTTGAGGCCTGTTGTGTTCTTGACTAAGAAATGTGTTGCCCCATGTGTCTGATAGAGTAAACATCTGCGATGCTAAAGGCGTAGTGCCAGGCACATCTCTGTCTACTGCTGGTGAATTAAGGGCTGCCCTGAATAATGACTGACCTGCCACAAAGTTTATTTGGCATCATTCATTTGTTATTTTGGGGGGACTTTTTTTCTGAGTATCTGATCATGCATGTACGTATCTCTTCATTTTACCTCACCGTTGGGATTCTAATTGGTTACCTTGTGAGTGAGCTAAGCTTTCTGTTATCACGGTTGTTTACACCTTGTTTCCTTCACTGACTGTAAGCTCCCTGCAAGCAAGAATCATCTATCTTACCTTTGTGATTTCTATAGACATAGCAAAGACAAAACCCAGAAGTGCTTTGCTATTTAATGGCTCTTATAAAAAGTCTGGTGGTGAGAAGAGTAGGAAAACTAAAATGTTTTCAAAGATCCGCATGATCCTAGGTCCCCATCACAATAGAACAGGCTCGAGTTAGATATCCAGGGAGAGGTTTTTCTTTTCATTATCCTTGGATTTTTTTTAACTTAATCAAGTTTTGTAGTCTGAGGAGATCTAGAAAGAATTCAAAGCACATGGATTCCAAGCACTTGGATTTAAGTGACCTTTAGTTGTACTCATAAATTCATAATGTGTTTAAGAATCATCTCTTCTAGTCAGTCTGTGTGTTCTGTCGGAGGAGAGAATCTCTCTTCAATGGGAGATGAGATGTCCTGGCAGGTTTCTGAGACAGTGATGGGCTTCACTAGATTCTAGGCAATGTAAGTTGTGTCCACGTGTAAATAAAGTGCCAGACATCTTAGTTGCCTCTAATTTGATGAACAAAACAGAGTTGCTTTGAATCTCTTGTCATTAATGGGTGAGTGGCAAACTTAGGCCTAAGAGGAGTTCATTTTTTTTTCATGTGCAACAGTTTCCTGTTGACACTAAGATAAGAATCGCTCACTTCTAATTTTGAAATATTTACATAAAAAAAGAATTTTCTCCATAAACTTGACAATTTTTATTGATATAAATATTGACATTACTTATAGTTTCCTAAAGAAAACAAAGTAATAAAAAAATCTAGGCAATTCTCAACCTAATAAAATAAACTTATAGTATCTAATACATACTTATTATAGAAAGATAGAAAATACGAATAAGCTAATAAAAAAACATTGAGACTGCTTATCTTTCCACCACTCAGGCAAAACCATTTAAGTATAAGCATTTTGGTATATATATCCTACGAGACATTTTTTCCCCTTTCCAAACACATATGTGTGTTGGCTTTTTGTTTTACAGGGTAAAACCAAACCGTGCATACTTTTCCCTTGAACGTCCTTTTTATTGGCTGCGTAATAGTATGTTTTACAGCTGTATTTGAACCTTAATTTATATATCAAGTAATATTTTGTTGATAACCCTCAGACTTCTAGTGAGTTTTGTTGGTAAATAGTTTGACTTGCAAGTTTGTAAAGCCTTTTTCTTTAGAACAGTCCTTAAATGGGAGTTTATAGTCTTAGATAACTCCCGAAATCCTAATTGATATCTGTCACATAGCTAAGCTTCCCTCCTGGACAAGAGGTACTCTAGTGTTTAAAACATAGGATCTGCTTATTATTTCCATGGATATCTCTGTAATTCAGTCAGCGCCTGGCATTGTGTCAGACGTATAATGGACGCTCAAAATCTGAATGAATGGAAGCTGGGATTACCTCTTTGCCCAAGTTGTCCTGGCTAGGGCAGCCAAGTAGAACAGATGGCATTCAGCTTCTGGACTGTGGGATGGCAGGGAGGGCACACTGAATTCCTTCATTGTGTGCCTTTTACAGTTGTTAGTAATCTCAGTCTTGGCAGCTTTGATAAAGAAAGTTCCCCGGAAAGAGTATCACTGGCAAAGTTGGGGGAGAACAGAGGAGGCAAAAGATATGTTGAACAACAGACTTGACCTGACTGACATTTTTTTGGTGTATGAGTGAGGAAGATTGTCACTGAGCTAAGATGTATGCCAATCTTTCTCTATTTTTGTATGTGGGATGCTTCCTTAGCACAACTTGACAAGCAGTGCGTAGGTCCGCTCCCGGGATCAGAATCCATAAACCCTGGGCCACCAAAGTGGAATGCCCAAACTTAACTGCTATACAACTGGCCAGCCCCCTGATTGACGTTTATAAACACTCCACCCAACAACAGAATGCACATTTGTTTTAAGTACACACAGAACACTTATGTTCTAGACCATAAAAAAGGAATTGAAGGGTAGTTTTTCATTTTAAAATTAAGCATATACCTAACGTATCATCCAGCTATTTCACTCCTAGATATTTATCCATGAAAGGAAACGTATGTCAATACAAAGACTTGTGCAAATTGATACATGAATGTTCCTAGCCATTTTATTTGTAAAAGCCAAAAACTAGAAATAATCCCAATGTCCCATCAGTAAGTGAATGGATAAATGAACTGTGATGTATCCATACAACAGAATACTACTCTGTAATAAAAAGGAATAGACTACTGATACATGCAGCAATGTGGATGAATCTCAAAATAATTATGCTAAAATGAAAGAAGCCTGACAAAAAGAGTACATGTTTTATGGCTCCATTTGTATGAAACTTTAGGACATACATACTGATCTATAATGACAAAAGGCATATCAGTGATTGCCCGGGGATGAGAGTGGTAGGACGGGATGGGTGGAAGATAAAAGGGGCATGAGGACACTTTTGGAGGTGATGCATGTATTCATTATGTTGATTGTTGTGATGGTTCACAGGTTATACTTATGTCAAAACTGACCAAATTGTAGCCGAGATACACAGTTTATTATATATCAGTTATACCTCAGTAAAGTTGTCTAAAATATGAATGACTAAGCAATAATAAGGCATTCATGATTCTGATGCTGTTTACATCATCATAGTGTTTATTAAACACCTGCATGCAAATGGCATGACATTTTACTGTATACTGTGCTGGATCAATTAAAACGTCTTGCTTGCTGATTTGTGCTTCTTCACAACCAGAATCAATGGAAAATGTTAGGATTCTAGAAAACGTTCTCCCTATTTTTCACTGAGGAAAAATCTTCCACATTTATACATGGTTAACAAGTGAGCATCAAATATTTCTTTAAGAAGCAACATGTTGCCACAACTAGAAGGACCTGCAACTAAGATATACAACTATGTACCAGGGGGGATTTGGGGAGATAAAGCAGGAAAAAAAAAAAAGATTGGCCACAGTTGTTAGCTCAGATGCCAATCTTTAAAAAAAAAAAAGAAGCAACATGATTTCTAATGAGGAACTCAATCACATTGTATCGGCCTGAGCAGAGAAGGAGAATAGAAAATGTGGGGGTGAAAAGCCGAACTCATGGAGTAGAATGGTGGTTACCAGGGTCTGGAGGTGGGGGTGGGGGAAATGGGGAGATGTTGGTCAAAGGGTAAAAACTTCCAGATCGAAGTTGAATAAGTTCTGGGGATCTAGTGCACAGCATTGTAATTACAGTTAACAATACTGTATTACATAGTTGAAAGTTGCTGAGTAGATCCATAAATGTTCTTACCACAAAAAAAGAAATGGTAATTATGTGACATGATGGGGGTGTTAGCTTAAGCTAAGGTGGTAATCATTTTGCAATATATAACTGTATCAAGTCAGTATGTTGTACACCCTAAACTTACATACGTTTTATGTCAATTATATCTCAATAAACCTGTGCAAGGGGAACTGACTAAAGGTACACATAACACACCAAAATAAGTAGAAACAAAATGTGGTGATGATAATTCAGTGGTTACTCTTTGCTTGTTGAATCAAGGCTAAATTCCTTAGCCGGTGACTTTTGATGTCTCCTGTGGTTTGATGTTCAGCTACCTGTTCAGGTTTGGCTCACCCTTTTCCCAGAATACACTGTGCTGACCCCCTCTTCGTTGCCTTGGTTATTGCTTTTCTCAGCCTGTGGCTCTTCTCCACCTCACCTGTTCTGTCTGTGTGGTAGAATCCTACCTATCCTTTAAGTTCGCATGCGGATGCCAACAGGTTTCCTTTGATCCTCCCAGCTGGGAGTCTGTCATCTGTGTTCTGTGTTTTAGTAGACACTAAGCGCGTAGTTTGTACCCTGAGCCTTATATGTATAGATCAGTGAGGTCTGCCCTGCTGTTTTGGAACTGAGCAGATGCAGTTGTGCATTTTGGCTACTATTTAGGTTTATTTGAATTGTTTAATAAACTTATTAAAATTGCTGTAATTATTAATGCTGATGAGGGAAACAATGATAAGACAAGCAGGAGAAAACAAAAGTTGTTTCGATTTTATTTTTGAACCACATTGTACATTCATTTGATTATCGCAGAAGAGTGGTAGAGTTACTGTCCTCATGACGTTTTTTTCTTAAGCTAATATTTTAATTATATGGACCCTCTCTTCCCCTGACATTTTTAGAATCAGGCAATGACTGGTTGGGAAAGGAGAAGTGAATTTGTAAATTTAAATCAGCTAGAGGTAATTCACTCTGAATAATCCACCTAGAAATATTCAAGAGTTGTCTTGATGGCATGTTAACATTAAAGTAGTCATTGTGTCATGGGAAGAGTACAAATTAGGTAGGCGTCATGGAATATTTGAAGAAATGTATTTTTGAGATATCAGGTGAGAGCTATTCTCTGCATTGTTCACTCCCTTGATCACTTCTCATGTTTATTTTCCAGGTCCGGACCCTATTTGTCAGTGGTCTCCCTCTGGATATCAAACCTCGTGAGCTCTATCTGCTTTTCAGACCGTTTAAGGTAACTTTCCTTTCAGAAATTGTAAAAGGGGACAAAAAGTGTGTACATAAGCTTCATGGGGCTTTTTGGAGGAAGAAATGAAATGTTTGAGAAAGTACCCTGTAAAGTGATACTTTCAAAAGGTTAGTGAATAAAGGAAATGGAACAACTCAGTTCTAATGTACAGTCTCACTTAGGAAACACTGAAACTGCCTTTCATCCCTTCAACAGTTAATCTAGAGAAAACTTTTCTCTTAACTGATATGGACATGTATCTGTCTCTGTTCCATATAGAACAGCCTTAGCAAGCTCCTCATTTATCCTCTGCCAATTGGGAGTGTTCTTATGAGTACAGATCACCAAAAATATCATCAGTTACTGATTATGTATTTATGTTTCAAATGTAATAAGTAAAGCCTTAGTCCTAGGAGGTTCCTTAGTAATTGAAATAGTCCTGGTAATACTGTTCTTTGGAGACATAATAGGTTAAATAGGCTTTTATGAACTAGAGTAGAAACCGTATTTTTTCCAGGTGAAAAATGTCTTAAGTTTCAAACAGAATTTTAAAGAACAGCTCAGTATGAGTTGAGGGGAATCTTTCCTGGTACTTAGTGAAACATTTAATGCAGTTGCCTGTCCGTTGTGACTATTGAGATAAAACTACTTTAGAGACACTTAATGTTGCTGGGATTGGAAATGAAACAGGAAATTAGACTAAAGCTGAAATAACCATGCTGCCAAGGAAAAACCTTGAAGGTTAGTTAGCCTGTGGAGGATAGGAGAAAGCTGGGACTCGGCAAAATGTGGGCTGGAGGACTTGGCCCTCAAGGAGTGAACCAGGAAGTCATGATAAACTGGGGGCCTGTGTCTGAGCTGGTCTATGAGAACATGTTAGCAGTAATGCCTGGCCTGGGGCACACTTATGATTAGGTGATAGACCATCTTGATTTCTGGTTGAAGATCCATCTTGGTTGAAGCAAGACCCCCATCAAAGAGGAAAGACAGGTTGAGGGACAGGATCTAGCTTCTTATGGAAAGGGAGTAGGTTGTGACAGCTGAAAACAGCTGGGTAGAAAAGGGAGAGGGAGGGTTGAGGGGGCAGCCAGTTAAAACCAACAAAGATAGACTCTAGCGTATGTGCCAAGAAGGCACCGTGTAGTAATGAACATAACTCCATTCTGACAGCCATCCTCTTAATGCAACAATAATGATGACAGTACAGAGGAAAGCAGAAAGGTTAGACATGAGGTTAGCTGAGAGGAAGTGGCAAAGAAAGAGAAGGTGTTGTGGGGAGAGTGCCAACTTTATAGAATTTCCTGAGTTTCTTCTGCAGGGTTGAAGTTTTTATTGACCTGTCCCTTGTAGGAAGAGGACTTTTTAAGCTAAATTGATCTTCTTAATGGACAAAATACTGTTTCATTTTTGCATGTCCAGTGAGAAAGAGATTCATCCAGCAAGCCCCTTATATGAATTACTCATTTAATTCCTATCACACTCCTTTACAGTGAGTTGGCCTCATTTTTCCAAATGAGGAAAATGAAACTTCAAGCAGTTGTATAAATTTTGTTCAAGTTCACACACATAGTAAGTGGCAGGGCCAGGATTCAAACCCAAGCAATCTGACTTTGCCATCCATGTTCTGAACTATTATGTGATGCTGCTTCTCTTTTTGTGACTTGAGAGCACAATATATCCCTACCAGTGATGTTTTACTTGAGTGAAATATCTATTTGTCCTTTGCCTCTGAGGCCTTCAGAGTATTTAAACCTCCAGGTTTTTCAGAGAGAACACCTTGAAAAAGGAAGAGGCAGGGCTGTGATTCATGACCTCTCTGGCCAGAAGAGCTCAAGGCCTTTGAGGTGAAATGTTTACAGTAGCTAATTGGTAACATAGTTCTCTGCTGGGAAGATATGAGGATGAATCAATCCCAACATCCTGCCCAGAACCCCAATGCTAAAGTCAGGACCCTGGTACATTCCGAACAACCCTCTTTTAATTAAAGTCCCTGGAGGCTGACCCTAGTCTGCAAATCTGTCTCTGCACTGATCTGTGCAGTGGTCAATCATGTCAGGTGGTGTTTTTTCCCCTCTTGTGTCATCCATCAGTGCAAGCCACCAACCATTGATTATTTTCAGAAATAAACACACTTTGTTATCCTTATCCTGAGGAGCCAGGAGGGGTGAAGGGGAGGGAGTGAAAGGGAATGTGCCTGTCTTCCTTGAGGATGAGCTAGAGTAAAAACCCAACAGGGAATTTTTGCATCTCCCAATCAGAATACCAGTATGCAGCCTGGCTGCTTTAGTAAATAAGCAGAACAACTCAAGAAAATTTAGCATCACTGCCTGCTTAACCTTCTCTGGCAGCTTTGAAATTTTGATTAATAAGTTCTACCTAATACATTCTTAATGTTTCGTTGTTATTTTATAGCAAATACATGACCAAGGCATGACATACTCTGACTTTCCTGTCTTATTAAATTTACCCCCTTCCCTCTCCTAGTTCTATAAAATGAAAAAGATCTGTGGTTGACGGAGACACCCATTTTCCTACCATTGCTTAATTTCATGAAAAGAAGAAAAAAAAGGAAGAGAAACACAGATAAATATGAATTTCAGGGCTTGATTTGTTGTAGGCCCGACGTATGCAAACAAAGGCATGTATACATGTGCATGTTTGTGTGTGTATATGTGAGTGTGTTTGTGTATATGTTTATATAATTTGCTTTCCTAGTTAAGAGGCATTTATGAGGAGAGTTGATAGTCGCTAGTGATAAAGGACTCATTTTTACTTGAGCAAGATACTATTACAGTTGCTTTTTTTCCCTACTATTCTTTTTTTGGTCTAAATTTAGTTCTTTATTTTCAGGGCTATGAGGGTTCTCTTATAAAGCTCACATCTAAGCAGGTAAGAATTTCAGACTTGCATATAAATGATCACTTCTATGATAAATTTGAATTGACTTGCTTCAAGAATGTTACTGGAGCTTGACGTTCTTTTTTTATTCCCAGTAGGATTTGTTTTTTTGTTGTTGTTTCTTTAAAATTAAGGGTGAAATCGGTTAGGAATTAGTGCAGGAAAATGATTTGTAATTCCATAATCTCCAGTGTCTGGGATTGTCCCTGAGAAGGCAAATGTAATATGCATCCAACATAGTTACATTGGAATTGATCTGTATGTTCAAAAGAAATGATTAATTATCATCCAAATTCACCATTATTCCCAATTCTTTCCTGTTTTTTTGTTTTGTTTTTTTATTAACAAGGTTGGATAGGCAAACTTTCACAATTGGTGTGACTGTCTGATGGTGAAGAAACAGGTTGGCTCTCAAACCCCTAATAACCACAGGCAAAGTCCCAAGTCTAGAATAGAGCACAGAGAGTGGAGAATGGAAGTGGTAGTCAGTGACCCTGAGAGTTCTGCAAGCTTCTCAAACATTTTTAGCTATATGCTTTTTGTTTTTCTTTTTTTTTTTTAATGCTGAACATTCCACATGCTCACCTCTCAATCACTTTTCGTCTCTCAATAAGGTAATCTCTGGTTCATCAGAAATAAGCTATATTGGAAGCATCCTTCTGGACTGAAAGATACTGAGTCCAAAGGGATTATGACCCCTCTCTATTTACTTAGAACAATGTGTTAACACACCTAATTAAACAGAGGACTTTTTAAAGGCATCCCTTGGGACTTGCAATGGAAATGTTCATTTTATAATTTTGATCATGCACTGAGAGTACAGGGCTTTTATTACTGTGTCATTGTATCCCTTGCACTTACAGTGTACCAAAAGGTGATACAGTTCTCTTTCCATCATAAAAGATGATGAAACTGAGGTACAGTGAATTTGACTTAGGAAAGTAGAGCCTCTCGACCCAAGTTTCTTTCTATTCCCTTGTTCACTGCTGCTCACCTTCCAACTCCTAGATTTTTTTTATGATTCTACAAATCCACAGCTATGCCCTTGAAGAACCACCCTCACAATCCCTTTGATTCATGTCAGAAATTTGGCTAAGCCAAAGTCATGATTCTTCTGGACTGGCTTTCTTATTTCTGCCCATTGCCTGTGGTCATTTCTTTATTTTAGCTATTCCATTTGACATCAACTTTGAGCCAGAAAAATAGATATCTCTGATTTTTTTTCTTTCATATTTCTTTTTCTTTCCTCAGCCCGTAGGTTTTGTCAGTTTTGACAGTCGCTCAGAAGCAGAAGCTGCAAAGAATGCTTTGAATGTAAGTACTAATGATGTGATCATTGGTAGTTTCCTATGAGGTAGTGGAAAGTAATAGAACCTCTTTGGACAGGAAATCAAATGAAGGAAATGTGACTGCTCAATCTAACAGAGAGGGATTCATCAATTTGATTAGCCCTTTAAAGAAGTTTTTCCTAGAATTGTGGTCAGATGTGCAAACTATTAAATAATACTTTGCTGTTCTCTAGCTTTTACTGTAATGCTCAAAATACCTGATGATGTGGCTCTTATTTTAATTCAGCCCAATCCCATCCCGTGGTGATGCACAGCTTAGTTTGGCTATCCGTGTACTCTCACTATCTAAGCCTAAGCCAAGAGTAGATGAAAATCTTGGCTTTCCTTATCTCATGAGGTTTTTGCTTTAGGTATGTGACTTTTTTTTTAAACAGGTCGTAATCTATTCTGATTGATTAAAAACTTGCATATATGGCTTTCCCTGAAGACATTCTGCATTGTGACATCATAAATGATCGTTAACTGTAATTGAGTAGCCATACCTGTATTTGGTTTGTAGGTATCTTGTTGCCATCTGTTTTAAGACTTTTACCAGCTTTATTTTAGTAACTAATTTTCCCCTTTGGTATGTTGAAAAACAAAACAACTTAAGAGAACCGCGCTGAGAGAAGGTAGAAGGAAGTAGACTTTAGTTCCAGATGCTGAAGACTGATCCTCAGGTGAGGAGTCTCAGTGAAGGGTCTGGCTCTATCCTGCTCTGGCAGTTGGCCTAAGTGGTTGTGAATGAGGGTTGATTAAAGTGGCCAAAAGTGTTTAGGGTGCTTCTTGAAAGGCCAAGTGGCTGCTTGACTGGTTAAAATCTGAGTATCTTTGTGTAGGCTTCTGTGAACTTGTTGTCGGCCTTTGTGTTGCTGTGGAACCTACAGGTGCCCCTGCCAGCTGCTTCTCTGAGCACCTGGTTGCTAAGGCAGATCGTGCTGAGGAGGGCTAGGAGAGACCTGGTATCCTGATGACTTGGAGGCCCAAGTTTCGGAAAGGGCCTCCAAAGATTCTGTTTATTTAGCGTAATGATGTCATCGTGACATAATCTAGAAAGGTTTTTAGGCTTTGAAAAAAGATGTGTACACACTCTCAGAAGAAATGGTTTGCTTGTTATTGTTGTTGGTTTTTCATGAAAACATACAGGATTGTCTTAGGAATCCAGGAGCTCCAAAGAGCTTAGACTTTTTCTGGGTTTGGGTAAATGACCTTGTGGTAAGAATAACTGCTTACTCACTCTCTTCCTCTTCCATAGAACAAACTGTAAACATGTTATTGAGCACAAATGGTGCACACTGAAGCACAGTGTGTAATCAAATGTTTTGATACAAAAATTGTTTTATAATTTTTGCATTACAAAGATGCATATATGGATACTTCTCCATATAACCAAGTTTTAAACTTAAAAATAAAACCATGATTTCTATTTAGGCAGTGTTTTCTTTCATTCTCACCAGGTGGCATCTTTCTAAATGCAGACATAAATATTTTGAGTTTTTCAAAGTTATGTTATATGTTTTTCTAAGTTATAGATGAAGTTTTCACCATGTTGTTTTCGTCATTCTTGTAAAGGAAGTAATAGCAGTTGAAGCTTGTTCACAGAATGGGCTCTCCATTACCTTTATCTCTGCTCCCTGTGTAAAGATGTCACTGACCTGCTGCTAAAGAACAATAGGCGTTTATAGTAACTTCTCTCACCTGACGAAGGCAATGTTCACTTTTGGGCTAGATTGATATATTTTTTTTAACAGAACTTTATTTTTAAAATTTTTCAGTGGTCATAGTTATAAACTGTTTCCTTACCTACTAAGCAGAGTATGGCAAACATAATTTCAATTTTTCTTGGTGCTTGAGTGTTATATTATTACAAATATCAGATATTGAGCTATGCTATAACAGTGATAGAGGTGTTTAAGCCCTTCCCTGTGACACCTGGCCCCAGATCACTGTGCATTCATGTCTTGAGGTTTAGTTTTAGGTTTTTCTTGTGCTCAGCTCTTCCTTCTTTTTCACTGGCGGCAAGCCTTCCTTTTAACGGCATCCTCTCCCTTAATCATTATGCTGTTTGCTGCTCATGTATTAACTAAGGAAGAACACCAAGCAAAGCAGTTCTGTTTCTCTTCTGTTTTGTGGACCTACAGCTAACTCTTAATATTTACCTGTGGAGTATTGAACCTGAGCTTTCTTCTGCTCAGAGGCTGACTTGTGAGTGTAGGACATTTATTGGGCTCCTGGGTGATTTCTTTGTTGATATTTTTAACTTTTATATATATAAAGTATTAGAGGTCTTTGTACCTTAGAAACTGTCCTATTGGTATAGTTAGGTAAACAGACCAAGAGAGGATAAATGGCTCAGTCAAGAAGTGTAGGTTTAGAGCTACAACTAGAAGTAAGCTTCCTGCATCTTAGCCCTGTCTACTTTTACAACATCTTGCTGCTCGCTTGGTCCATGGGATTTTGCTTCATTTTTTTCTGGTGGCAATGACAGACTATTTAATTCACACTGTCCAGGACAAATGGCCACAGTAAAGTTTGGATCTGACTGTGGAGCACGGTTTCTTCTCTCTGCGGAGAAAATGGGCCCATTCAGGATAATGTTCGTAATCATGAAGCTGACACATCTTCTCTGTGACCCAATATATTATGCTCTTTTCAGGGTCATCTTTTCTAATTGGTGAATTAAAAACATACGATGCTCATAGCTATTACAAAATTTTCTCGTCTCATGTCATTCGTCCAGGCTGCTTCTAACAGCTTTTCTTCACATTACTTTGGGGGAAAATTCCATGTTGTAATGTTTTGTTTTATTCCACTATTGAGAAACTTAAGCCTCAATCCAGTAAGTCCCTCTGTATAGAATAGTTCATAGTGTAATGAATCACTTCTCCATGTTTGGAGCTTTCTTCTTGTTATTATTTCTCTGTCTTGGTTACTCTCTGGTTCACTTGTTAGTGTTAATAATTAGTCCTTTCCCAAAATAATTGATTTTTAAATCCATTTGTTTTCTTCCATTTTTGTGTTAATGCTTCAGTCAATTTGATAATTTTATGAAAAAACATGCTCAGATTGAATTAAGTGGTAACACTGAATTTTTTTCAGGGAGTTACTCAAATCTTCTAAAGTAAATACAGTATACTTGGTTTTTATAGCAGAAACTCTCAAATTAAGCTAAAAATAACCCAAACTGAGACTTCCCTTCAGGTTATCTATGGTCCCATTAATCCTCATGATTAGAAACCTCATCCATTCTTTAACCTGACAGCAAAATATCTGACCTATCCTTCACCCTTCACACACGTTTCTAATTTCTCTACCAGCAGTTTTCCATTGTCCATGCTAATAGAAAGGGGAGATGATAATCCAAAGTATCAAATTATTTTTAGGATTTGTTTATAATTTTGGAATGTAAACCAAATACAGTGATGCTGAGAGCCTGGTTTAGTAAAAATTTGATTTGTGGAAATTTTAAGAAGAAACAGAGGAAGTTGGGCAGGTCTAAGGGTAAAGACCCTGAGCAGAGGTGAGAATAAACCATCTCTGGCTATTCCTACCAACTGTAAAGACCCCAATATTGCCATTGTTGCCTAGCTGAAATCGTGTTTTAATAAATGATTTGTAGTTAACACTTCAGATCAGCAGGCTTGTTGTAGTCCTTGCTTGTTCCATAACGGGCATTGTCTTACACTGGTATTTTGGAATTGTTCATCTGAAGTACTTGAAAAAGTCGTGTGTGAACTCTTGAGTATATGTGCCTTTTGTTTTGATAACCTTCTTCCCCCAATTTTAAATAGTAGTTATTGGGCTAGGTTTTATCATAGGCTCTGTTACAAATTATTATATCAGAACTAGAAAAGTCTGGTGTAATCGTACTATGTACATCACTACAGATTGCCTTCACAACTAAACATTGCTTAGGCTGGCACAGTAATTTGCTTTGTTCTCAAACTAGACTCATTGATCTAAGTGATGTCTAATTATCGTTGCACCCCCAAGTCCTTTGGGGTTTTTTTGTTTTTTTTTTTTTAATGTTATGATAGATTACAACCTTGTGAGATTTCAGTTGTACATTATTGTTAGTCATGTTGTTGGTACACCTCTTCCCCCTTTGTGCCCTCCCCCCACCTCCACCTTTTCCCTGGTAACCACAGATCAGATGTCCCTGTCAATATGTTAACTTCCACCTATGAGTGGAGTCATATAGAGTTCATCTTTCTCTGACTGGCTTATTTCGCTTAACATAATACCCTCGAGGTCCATCCATGTTGCTGCGAATGGGCCAATTTTGTCTTTTTTTATGGCTGAGTAGTATTCCATTGTGTATATATACCATATCTTCTTTATCCAGTCATCAGTTTCTGGGCATGTAGGTTGGTTCCACGTCTTGGCTATTGTAAATAATGCTGCGATGAACATAGGGGTGCAAGGGACTCTTGGGATTTCTGATTTCAGCTTCTTAGGATGGATACCCAGTAATGGGATGGCTGGGTCATAGGGTATTTCTATTTTTAACTTTTTGGGAAATCTCCATACTGTTTTCCATAGTGGCTGTACCACTTTGCAGTCCCACCAACAGTGTATGAGGGTTCCTGTTTCTCCACAACCTCTCCAACATTTGTCGCTCTTGGTTTTGGATGTTTTTGCCAATCTAACGGGTGTAAGGTGATATCTTAGTGTAGTTTTGATTTGCATTTCCCTGATGATTAGCAATGCTGAACATCTTTTCATGTGTCTATTGGCCATATTTATATCTTCTTTTGAGAAATGTCTGTTCATGTCCTCTGCCCGTTTTTTGATCGGGTTGTTTGTTTTTTCGTTGTTAAGCCGTTTGAGTTCTTTGTATATTATGGAGATTAACTCTTTGTCGGATAAGTGGCTTGTAAATATTTTTTCCCAATTAGGGAGCTGTTTTTTTGTTTCAATCCTGTTTGCCCTTGCCTTGAAGAAGCTGTTTAGTCTGATGAAGTCCCTTTGGGGTTTTTTTTTGAATAGCTTTATTGAGCTATAACTCACATACCATGTAATTCACCCTTTTAAAATGTACTTAAAGGTTTTTAGTATGTTACATAATTTTTTTTAATGTGATAAAATATATGTAACAGAATTTGCCATTTTAATGATTGTGTGCAATTCAGTGGTGTTAATTACATTCACCATGTTGTGTAACCATCACCACTATGTATTTCCAAAACTTTTTTCTCACCCCAAACAGAAACTTTGTAACCATTAAGCATACCTCCCCATTTCTCCTTACCTCTAGCCTCTAGTAACCTCTAATCTACTTTCTGTCTATTAATTTCCCCATTTTAGATATTTAAATATTTGTCCTTTTGGGTCTGGCTCTTTTCACTTAGCATAATGTTTTCATCCATGTTGTAGCAGGTATCAGAACCTCATTCCTTTTTATGGCTGAATAATATTCCATTGCATGGCTGTACCACATTTTGTTTACCTTTTCATCTGTTAACGGACACTTGGCTTGTTTCTACTTTTTGGCTGTTGTGGATAATACTTTAGTGAACATTGGTGTACAAGTATCTGTTTGAGTCCCTGTTTTTCACTTAGGTATATACTTAAGGAGTGGAGTTGCTGGGTCATATAGTAATTGTATTTTTAGCTTTCTGAGGAACCTCCAAACTTTTCCTTAAAGGCTGCACCATTTTACATTCCCACCAGCAATGTATGAGGGTTGCAAGTTTTCCATTTCCTCACCAATACTTATTTTCTGTTTTTTAAATTAAAATCATCCTAATAGGTGTGAAGTGATCATTGGGTTCTTAATAAATACGTTTTGACTGATTTCAATGGTAGATTTGGTTCTTTTGGAATCCCATGTGACTTAAAATGTTTCTTTTAACAGGGATTAGTAACATTTCTTTTTCTGCCATGGCAGTTCTAATTAATGGAACTACTTTACTCTCTTTTTTTTTTTTTTTTTTTAAAGATTGGCACCTGAGCTAACAACTGTTACCAATCTTCTTTTTTTTCTTCTCCCCGAAGCCCCCCAGTACATAGTTGTATATTCTAGTTATGGGTCCTTCAGGTTGTGCCATGTGGGAAGCCACCTCAGCATGGCTTGATGAGTGGTGCTAGGTCCGCACCCAGGATCCGAACCAGTGAAACCCTGGGCGGCCAAAGTGGAGTGAACTTAACCACTCGGCCATGGGGCCAGCCTCTATATTACTCTTAAATAGTTTACCTTTTAATAAAAGAAAGGAGGGGAAAAACCCAACCCTTGGGTGATTCATTTAAAAAAGGTAAGACGTATGTTTGTTTCTTTTATATACAACATCCAAGATATGAAGGAAAGGTATTTTCTCAAGGTCTAAATAGACTTTGGAATAAAGAGATGAAAAGCAGTTTGGTTTTGAAGAGGAAAAAGGTAGCAGTGAGTCATACTTCCAATGCAAAGGAACCTCGTAAGTGGACAACAAAGAGGAATTAAGGAGATATAGTATTAAATTATTTATTGATTATTGAAGAAATTTATTGATTGAATTGTGTGTGGTAAAAAGAGAATTTTTAGAAAAATCTTTAGTAGTTTGTAAGGAAGCATGTTGAAAAGGTACTTGATAGTGTCACATGTTGAATAAACAACTGATATAATCAGGAAAACAGCTTTTTCCGTCTCCATAAATTCCTGGCATTGAAGTAAACACTACAGTTATTTATATCCAATGAGTCCAGCCTTGAACGTAATTTCAGTTTTGTTGAATAACTTGAGCTCTCCAACTACCGAGTTTCTAAACAGTTGGGTATAATTAATTCGTTATTCCCAGGTTTCTCTTCTGTGAAAAGGGGGTATTATTCACTTCCAAAAGTGTAAAGGAAACAACCAAGCAGAAATGCTTGCAGTGCTGTAAATGTGAACTTATACTGTGAATATACTTTCTTAGTCAAAAGATGTACATAAAGTGCTGGTACAAACTCTTGAATACAGAGGGATGCCAGGGCAGTCGAGACAGGCACTGGCCACTCAAAGACGTTTTGGCTTCAGTTTCACAGAAGTCTGTGACAGTTTCTGTTTCCTGTATCACAGGTTTTCCTGACAGGTTGTGCAAGTTAGGACTTTTGATCTTAATATTTATACAGCTTGTGAGTTAGGTGAATTATTTCCACTAAACAGAACTTTTCACAAACATAAGCATCCAGATGGCCTGTCTCAGCTTCCCCCTCACCAGGCGTCATGTCAATATGTTTCTTATCAGTTTTAAAAATTTCTCCCTAAGTTTCTCTTAGATTATTGCTCAGAGTGGTTGAAGAGGCCCAATTAGTGTGATCCCAGCTGGGACTTTTGGATGAAAATATGCAGGGCTGCCAGATGAGATCATGAGTCCAGTCTAGTGTGTTTATCTATTAAATCTGTTTATAACTGCTTGTTCTTGCGGAGTTTTAAGGCAGCCATTTGACATCTCTGGGTTGGGGACCATGCCTGTGCCAGTCTGCCGTGATGCAGGGTTGCTGGATTCTTCTCTTTTTCTCAATGACTGCATGTACTTTGGGGCTTGACAAACAGCTCAATCCAGCTAGCCCCCTCAAAGAAATTTGAAATAGCAGCTTCCCCCCCCCCCTTTTTTTTGCTGTGCTTTGCTCTCTTTATGATGGTCCTGCATTTTTGGGTTGTTATAAAACCTCCCTAGGATGGTGCAGCACATAATTTAAAACTTGTTCTGAAAAAACAAATGAAGATGAGTGTGAGGAATTTGCTAAATTCCCAATTAGTCTTTGCCTGAAGAAAAGTTATGTTATTTAAATCTATTAAGCATTCACATAGGAAACTGGAAAATGCAATGCTAGTAAAAGAAATCCTAAAGAAGTTTGAAAAAGGAAAAGTAGCCAGAAATGTTAGCATCATCCTGTTCCAAGAAACGTAGGTGGGAAGAAGCACAGATTGTCACATACAAATGGGTGTGTACTCCAATAAGAGACATGTGGAGATCTCAAGGTCACCCAGCTCTTCTCTAGGTAAAATGCTTCATCTGATATTACGTGGCTACGTGAAACTGCCCTCAGACTTTGCATTGTGGACTTTTTGAGTATCTACTTTCTTAAACTTATCTAGACTCCCTTTTAAAAATGCTATCTCATACTGACCTTGCCCTTTCTCCATGGTTCTTCAGGTATGTCAGAAATGCTGAGAATCTGTTTGCCTCTATTTTAATTGAAAGTAGAGAATATAGTTAGTGTTTGTGGAACATGAAGTGCAAAGAATGAGTGATTTGCTAGGATTCTTTTTGCTGAGAAGCCAAGCCAATTTTAGTACCAAAGATCCCAGCATTCTAGGCCATCCACATTACTGATTGTTCTGCAGTGCAGCACATTTTGGTGCCTTAAATCACTGTCTTTGTTGTAAAATCACTCTTTTACTTCTTAGTGAATGATCATACCATTGTAATGACTAGGGGCTACGGTGCTCCCTCCCACACTGGCTTAATGTTTCTGATAATCTACACGGATTTGAACTTTTGGTGCACAAAGCTGAAACCCTTTGTCCCACTCTGTAATTGAAATGCATTAGGACATTTTAAAGCTTTCGTGAGTGGGGGTGGGACTTAACCCCTTCACAGTAGAATAGGGTATTTTGACAGGACATTTATCAATTATTATACTCTTATTTCCTTACAAGTATATACAATATGAAGTATTTTCTTTCTTTATAATTAAATGCAAACTTTTATTGCTGTTTTAATAGACATTTAATAATTATTCCATGGAAACATTTTTAAAAAATTAAATAAGAAATACAACTAGCAATTTTTTAATATGTAAAAATAAGTATGGGAGAAGAAATAGAGTAAATGCTTCTAGAATATGAAAAAATGTATATCTGATGCATTGTAAATATGAGAATAGGAATAAGAGATAAAACAAAATTTTAGTGAACATGATTAGACTGACTAGAATCTTAAAAATAATAAAAATTTGTCTAAAAAGGCTAATATTTATAGAACATAAGTCATGGAATATATTTTTAAGACTAAAATTTCTCTTCTAAAAATGTAGTGATAAGTTTCAATAGAGAAAATTTGAAAAATTAAGGGATACCTTGAGTACCACTGGGCATTGCATAAAAGTATATCAATTTTTGTTTTCTAGCCATTGTGCAAGTTTATTTTAAAGATTGTTTTAAAATTAAAAGATCCTAATAATTTCCCCCAGAAAATGCAGTTATTTAGAAAATTGCTACTGTAAACTGGTAACCAGTGATTCTCTTATATTTTGAATAGTTTTAATCCATTTTGTTCTTTATTTGCCTTAGACTAGATATCACTCAAAAGTAAATGGATGAATAAATACCCAGAACTTAAAGAGTAAATTTGGAAATGTATTATGGGAAATGAAAATAAGTTTAGATGGAAAGGAATTCACATCTCATTCTCAATCAGAAAGTTAGTTTATGACAAAGGAGCAAAAACAGGCAAAGTATAAAAGTCTTGTTTCTACACTTTCAAAAATAGGAATGAAAATCAGAATTCACACATTACAGAATAATTTTTCGTAGAATTTTGATATTAATTTAGAAGGTCAATGTAATGTGCAAATAAAGGAACAGTAAATAGAAGTTAGAGAAGACTATTCAAGGTTACAGGTCATGGATATGCCTCAATGAAAAAAGCAAACAACCAGCTTATAAAAGAGAATCTGGCTAACTGTTTACACATCTTAGATTGCTAAATAAGTGAGTGACAAAACTGATGGAAGAAAGGCTTTTAGGCTTAGGGACGTCCTGAGTAACTATAGTAGGAAGATGTTGATTTTTCCAACACTTTACTATGTCTTGGTTTTATCTGAAGGGGTGTTCGCCAAATTCTAAAAACATACTTAAATCAATCCTAAAAATGAATTTTAATTCACTGATATTAAAAATGTACTGTGTATTTGCTGTATTAGGGTAGTTTTATTTGTGCATAATATTGTGGTGTTAGTATGTTTGTAGCCAGCCCTGGTGGTCTAGTGGTGAAGAATTAGAGCTCTCACTGCCTGTGCCCATGGTTGTTTCCCAGTCAGGGAACCACACTACCTATTTGTCAGTTGTCATACTGTGGTAGCTACTTGTTCCTGTGATGCTGAAAGCTCTGCCACTGGGATTTCAAATGCCAGCAAGTTCACCCGTGGTAGCAGGTTACAGTGGAGCTTCCAGACTGAGACAGACTAGAATGAAGGACCTGGCCACCCACTTCTGAATAATGGGCCATGAAAACCCTGTGAATAGCAGTGGAGCGTTGTCTGATAGAGCACTGAAAGGTGAGAGGATGGCACAAAAAGACTGGATAGAGTTCCACTTTGCCATACACGAGGTTATTAGGAGTCAGAATTGACTCGATGGCACTAACAACAAATTATGTTTGTACCTGTGAAAAGGAGCTAAATCTCTAAATTGAGCCCAAGAGGAGAGCAAGGAAAGCATGTCGTCTTGATAACCAATTATAATATTCTGTTGACAATGCCCATCTCAAAGGATAAGAGGATCAAATTAGAGCAGCTAGCACTGAATAAATGGTAAAAAATTCTGATAATTGATGGTGATGATGACCCTTTATATTCCTTAAGTCCCCTTTTCTACACACTCATTTTGAAATAATTTCATTGCAGTACCAAATTCCAGTGGGTTCAGAGTACTTCTGAACATTGATTTGTATTATAATGCAATTAACAGTAAGTTGATTCGTTGGTCCATCCTTGGAGCTTTTTGGGGGAAACAAAGTTACAGTGTTGTCCTTAATATTCTAAAGCCTTCAAAATATTGTAAGCCCAACAAAGACACCCTCATCTCCCTTTTATTCTGTCAAGCTAATCATGCACATCTTTCTTCATTTCACGTTCTGGTTGAATCTATTTAAAACCAAAGACCCCCACAGCCATTCCACATAAACTATTTTATTTAGCAGCCAGTGAGATAGATGCCTTAGAGTTTATTGTCTAGACGAGACTTTTTGTGGAGAGGGAGAAACTGAGTCTCACTTGTAAGTGTCCTTGAGGTGTGATGCGTTAGACTGGAGGAAGAGTGCTGATTGAAGTTGCTCAGAGGTGAGATCCGCTTTGACTCATTTTATTTTGGCTCCCTGTGCAGCACAGGAAGTACTTTGCAGTGAACTTCCGAAGTTTGGATTTCACTGTTTACATTCTTTTCAACTAACTCGTGCCTAAGCCCCAAATTCTTAGTTGGAAAAGCTTGCAAGGCATCTGATGGTCTGTGCTAGTTTTTTTTAAAAACAGGTTTAAGGAGCAAATGCTACCTTCTTTCCTTATTTTTGTATTTTTATTGCATTAGAGAACAGATTTCCTGCCTCTGGATTGACTTATCTGTAGCGGTGTTTATTAGTGACTTTGAGGACCAGTTAAATAATTTATTGGTGTAGATGGCACTCATTTTTATCCTCAGTAAAGTTGAGGATATAAAGTCATTAACTTTTAAGAACATTTTTAATTTTAAAATGTAATGCGATCTTTTCTTTCTGAAGAATTGCGCTTGTCCTGTTGTACAGCTTAAAAATCAATAACTAGAATGTACATGTTTTCTACTTCCTCTTGGTATTTAACTTTGTTAGGATTACCTGAACTTGGTTATCCCCTGGATCCTGTTGGGAGAAGGGGTGTTCATTGCTAAAAAACTAGAAAGCAGAAAGAGAGCTGTAAAAAATGTACTTGGAGGCCGGTTGTGGGCTGTGTCTGATCTTTAAATGGAAGCTTTTTCAAAATGGTTTTGGAAAGTTTAGGCAACTGTCTTTTTTCACTCGTAGAGTTTGTTTATATCAGCACTGTCCTGTCGTTGTTCCCCTCAGTCTCTTTTTTTCTTCTACACCAGCCACTAATAAAGACTCAAAGTAAAGTTTGCAGAATGATCCTTAAAGCATATACAGAAAGTTAAGATGGGTCCTCAAATTACTTAACAAGTGTTTCAGGTAAACCTAAAAGAAGTGTGTTAAATGCATTCTCTTAGACTGCCTCCCTCACAGGTATTATTCTTCATATGCTTTTCTACATAGACACAGAAATACTTGGTTTTTATAATTCTGAGACTCTATATTGCACAATGTTAATCATTCAACATATCTCAGAGTTCATAGAGTATTTTCATACACATAGACACGCACACATCTGTCTTATTTTGCCTGGCATGCACCTAATATGTGTTAGGTGCAGAAGCGGGTCTGTTTCCTTCTTTTCAATAGTTAGAAGATTAGTGCATAGTTAGTATGATTAGTCTTTTCCTTGAAGAGGTGACACCATCCTTGAAACTCTAGTCTTAACACCAGTAACCCTTTTATCTTTACAGGACCTGTATAGTCATCTATTAATGACATATTGGATATGTAATTAGTAAGTATTTAGAAACTCATCCCTTCCCAGTTTAGTCCTAGGTTTCGTACTTTGTATAAGCTGTATGGGCACATGTGTGGCCTTTATGAATGACAGTGGTGCTCTCAGTTTGCCATCACTAGGAAAAGATTTAAACTGTTTTTGTAGTTGATAATGAATCTGCATATAAACACCCTTGCTTGCTTCTTCGATACACTGTGTGACCAAAGGCATATATTTTCTAGACTGGCCTGGTTTAGTAATACAGACTACAGCTAAGAATGGAGTTTCTTCTTTTGTTAGTTGTCCTGTTTACTTTTCTTTTTTTCCTCAGTGTCAAACTCATTGATTTAAGCCCGTGATCTGGGCTTTGTTGAGATGAACTGCATGGTCTAGAAGTCATTTACATCGACACAGCATGGATTGTACCCTACATTTCTTAGACTATCACTTTAATCCCTGAAATTTTTGCTGTGACAGCCATAAGATTGTAGACAAGTACAGGGAAGTTCTTGGTAGAGGCAGAACCTCTTTCTCTTTGTTGGTTTCCAAATCAGTGAAGTTAGCCATCAAATTCTCAGGTTTTTCTGGTATCCAGTGGAATTGACAGACATCAGACTAGAATGTCATGGGCCAAAATTGAGCAGATGTGGACCATCAAAAGTGTGCTTGTAGGTTTGCCCCATATCACCTCAAGATCTTCTCAGGGTCAAAAACTGTTGCCTAAGATCTACTTCCTTTTAAGCTTTCGTTTTAGTGCCATTTGTTTAAGTGTCTGCATTCAGAAAGCAGCAGGGGTGAAAAGCAGTCATGCAGCTACTACCATTTTCCCCAGGGGAAAGAGAGGATGCTTATGGGTACAGTCATTGTACCAGTAATGAGACATGAGAGGAGGAGGCATGAGGAATATACAATGAAAGGGACTGCTGGCAGCACCAGCCGCATTAGGTATTTGTGTGTTAAGGATTCCAAGACGTGTTTTTATCCCTACCAGAACAGTTGACTGTTTACCTTCAAAAGCCTTGGAGTAAAAATGTTAACGTCAGGACTCCTGAATGAAAGAATACCATCTGCACTCTGGCCTATGTTTCTTTCCGTGTAATATAATCTATTTATCTATTTCAAAGCGTTACTGTAAAATACTGCTTTAATTGCTAACTGACCATGCTTGAAGTAGAGGCATCCTGTTCCTAACACTGTCAGGGCCAGGTCTTTCAATCATCCTTCTCAGGACAGTTTGAGAACATAGTGGCAGAAGTTCAAACAATCATGCCCTCTCAACCCTTTGGAAAATAAACTCTGTTTGACTCTGATTCTGTTGACATGTTAAAGATTGAGTTTATAGCTTCTTCAAAGGCTCTGTCATGACTTTATAGTTATCCTATACAAAGCAGATTCTCCTAGGGCATGGTTATATACACGGGGGTGGCTGGCTAACAAAAAGTGTGCTTTAGTGGAAAAGAAAGAAATTTAGCTGGGGTGGATGGTCAAGTCAAATAGAGACCAGATACCTCTGAAGTACTTCTCCTTTCTCCTACAAAGTGGGTACAGTCTTTGCAGTTACCAGCCAGTACCCCCCGAGCTACTCAGACTGTGTGAACCAACAGAAATGAGCAAGAGAAGCAGGACACGCCTGAGCTCCCTGTGGGAGAAATGAAACCAGGTGGAATAAAAGATTTCTCTCAAACTACACAGCACCAGCTCAGACAGCGGCTCAGGTATCCTGCTGCTTCCTCCAGTTGAGGGAATCTCCAAGCTGAGTATGGATCTCATCCTTCTCTTTTAGCAGTGGTAGAAGCACCTTTCCGGAAAGTCCAAACAGGAAGAAACCCCTATCAGTCCATGTTTCAAAGGAGCAGCTCCTTAGCTGATGAGCACTGGGCCACAGGAGTGTTTATCATATGTCGGGCATTGATGTAATCATTGGCAGGAAGAATTCATTTTTTCTTTCGATCAACCCTATGAGGTATGGACTGTTATTCTCAGTTTATAACTGAGGAACCTGAGGCACAGAAAGGTTAAACAACTCACCCAAGACCAACAGTGGCAGTAGATTTATATGCAGGCTATCAGACTTAAAAACCCACACAATTACCACAATTTAAGCCTCTTATTTGGGGAGACGTTCTGCCTAAAATTGGTTGTAACCTTGAGTTGGGGTGTCTCCTTTATAATTGTCACTGTCGCTAACTATAGCTGATGGTACTTCTGGAGAACCAGTTTTCTTGCTGCCTTCACCATTAAGTGGAAGGGGATCTACCAAGACCATCTTCTAGTTACATTTCTAGTCCTTCTGAGTTTGGGGGGCAGAAACAAGATTTTCCTCATTTTGTCGTTGGGACAGGTACATCCTTAACTACATTGAAGTTTTCACCATAACAGTCTGGCTTATTGGTGAGAGGGTGTGAATTTGAGTGCTACAGTTTGTTCACACAAATAAAAGTGAAGCCAAGGATAAACTGTATTTTAGGAAGTGGCCTAGTCACTAGGAAACTTTATTAAAATATTTTTATTTTAGACCCAGAATGGCTAGTGAGGGATGATAATGGGTTTCTCTACCATGGCCAAGCTTATTCTGTTATAACACTCAGAGACGTGAGCTTGTTACGAAATATTATCAGAGGAGAAATTACATAGGCTTGGAATCAAAGAAATCTCGGGAGACATTCTAGGCTAGACGCGGACGCGTATTCCTTTCTGTTGCTAAAACATTCAAAGCAGGATAAAATTTAATTGTGTTTTATAGAACATCTGGTTTAAAAACAAAATTATACAGATTTTTTCTTTCTTTTTTTTTGATTCAAGGGGTTAAAAACAAGAAGGGGATACAAGACATCTAGAAACCTAACACTTATTGGAAGACTTAAATTGGGCAATGGAGCAAGGAATTGTATCTGGACTCATAACACAGCTTCAACCCAAATGGCCACGTCTACCTACAGAGAGCCCCTGGAAAGGGTCTCTTTCTTAAAGTAGAATCTGGATATATTACCAATAGAGAGGGACACATTCTTTTGAAATGACTCTGCTTAGACAAGGAGGACAATGAGTAGTAAATCAGATTATTCTAAAGTAAATCCAGGACAAGCACTTTGAGGTAGCTGGATTAAGAAGAACAGGGCGTAATTGGTCTGCTAGTTTCTTAGTGGGCAGTGACCCAGCAGCACAGGCTGTTGTATTAACAGTCCTGATGATTCTGCAAGCAATGCCCTTATTTAGGAAAAGTATGAAATATGGTTTACATCTGACGGATTCTTCTCCTCACTTCTTCCTTCCCTGTTGGAACCCACGTCTACCTAAATTTCAGCACAGTGGAAACTGAACAACTTCATTATTATCTGAAAATAATGTAGTCTTTGTAAAATAAGGAATTTCACAGGACTGTAATGTTACACATGCACACAATCACAGGAGTCAGAAAATTGAATTCTCATCTAGATTCTCCCAATAGTTGACTGGAAATTTAAGCAGATTACCTTACTTTTCTGAATCTTAATTTCTTCATCTGTGTTAGAGGTTATTGGCATTTTGGATGAGACAGTTCTTATACTGTATGGAACTGTCCTGCTCTTTGTAGGACTTAAACATCCTTGCCTCCTGCCCACTGAATGCTAGAATTGTCTTCAGTCATGTAAAATCTCAAAAACACTCTTACACATTTCCAAATATCCCTAAGGAGTGTGTGGGGTAGGGGGCAGGGGATATGGAGTAGAGGTAGTGAGCAGCGCTACCTGTGGTTGAAAACTGCTAGGTTAGGAGGTCCCCAAAAATTCAGTACTAAAATTCTGTGATTTTCAGGCTTTATGTAGATAACCCTCTACTATTCAGCATCAGAGAACCTGACCCAGTTCTTTACCAGCTCCCCACTTCTGTGATCTTTACTTAGTTTTGTTTTTTAAAAAGTGTTTGGGCATCACAAGTTTTCACTTGGGATACAATGACATTTTATAAATGGTAGAAAATTTCTACTCATTCATTTTCAGAAATGGTATTGAGTTGGGAGAAATATTTTGAAGTTGTGACATTCACTTTTCCCCCCCATTTCCTTTTGTGCAGTCATCTTTTCTATTTATATGTATAACATGCAGCACTTCCTTTAGCTTCCCTTCACACTGTTGTCTCTGCATGAACCCTGTCCACTCCACTGTAACAGTTAGATTACCCACATGTGTGCTTCTGTTTGGCCTTCACTGAGTCATTTTAAGGCTCCAACTGAATGTAACAATTGTTTTCAGACTCCTGGGGAAACTTCTGCATATATCTTGCCTAGAGTCTGTTTCTAATCTGATTGAATATTTTATGCTTCCTGTAGAAGAGAAAGCTGACAATATTCAGAAAACCATAAAAATATTTTGGTCCCCGGAGACCTCAGAATATCTCCAAAGTGTATATATACATACTAGTTTCTGATGGGAATGACATATCTAGCAATAATTTCAGAAAATGGTTTATGTTTCTAACTTGTGCTTTTAACTTCTGAAAGGTAAAAGTTAAATTATTTCAACTTCATTCCTTTTTTTTTCCCCCTGAGGAAGATTAGCCCTAAGCTAACATCTGTGCCACTCTTCCTCTATTTTATATGTGGGTCACTGCCACAGCATGGCTGATGAGTGGTGTAGGTCTGTGCCCAGGATCCAAACCTGTGAACCCAGGCCACTGAAGTGGAGTGTGCCGAACTTAACCATTATCCCACTGGGCCAGCCCCATTCATTCCTTTTTATATGTTGAAAGATTTGTGGTCCCCAGGCCCTTCCCTTTCCTTGTAACCAAAATGCTCTTTGAAAATAGAAGGCTTTTATTCTTAGCCTTCTTTACAGAATGTTTTAAAATATAACAGCATAGAGAAATGCAAATCAAAACCACAGTGATACACCACTTCACACTACTAGGATGGCTAAAGTGAAAAAGACAGGCAATGACAAGTGTTGGTAAGGATGTGAAAGAATTGGGATCCTCATACATTGGTGATGGGATTGAAATGGTATAGCCACTTTGGAAAACAGTGTCACTGTTCTTCAAAAAAGGTAATGTAGAGTTACCATATGATCCAGCAATTCCACTCCTAGACAATTGAAAACATACGTCCACACAAAAACTTGTACATGAGTATTCATAGCAGCCAAAAAAGTGGAAACAACTCAATGTCCATCAACTGATGAAAGGATAAACAAAATGTGATATATTTGTACAATGGAATATTATTCACCAGTAAAAAACAATGAAGTCCTGCTACCCGGTACAACATGGATGAACCTTGAAAACATGATTCTGAGTAAAAGAAGCCAGTCACAAAAGACCAAGTATTGTGCAATTCTATTTATATGAAGTATCCAGAATAAATAAGCACATTCACCGAGACTCAAAATAGATTAGTGGTTGAAGGGATGAGTGAAGAGGAGAGAGAGGGAGGAATAAGGGTTACTACTAATGGGTACAGAGTTTCTTTTTGGCTGATACAAATGTTCTAAAGCTACATAGTGATGATGGTTGCAGAGCTCTAACTATACTAAAAATTGTTGAATTGTACACAAAAGAGTGAATTTTATGGTATGTGAATTATATTATGTAAAGCTGTTATTAAAAATGTCCATAATAACGTATGCTATCTCAACAACTTTTAAAATAAGAACATTGAATTTTCAGTTAAATCAACATTAAGTAAATTAAATAGAAATTTAAGTAAAAAATAAAATAGACTTCAATGTTTGGTCACTTAGCAGGAAGACTCAAATACATTTTTGTTGAATGAAAAATCTTTTGAATGTAGTATAGTATAATTAAGCCATCTCCAACCTCTGAATCCCTTTCCCATATCTTCTCCCACATAGTATTATGACTGGATAGCTCTTAAGTACAACGTGTACAAGAATAATAGATAAGGGGCTGGCCCAGTGGCGCAGCGATATCTTCTCCCACATAGTATTATGACTGGATAGCTCTTAAGTACAACGTGTACAAGAATAATAGATAAGGGGCCGGCCCAGTGGCGCAGCGGTTAAGTTCGCATGTTCCACTTCTCGGTGGCCCAGTGTTCACCGGTTTGGATCCCAGGTGCGGACATGGCACTGCTTGGCACGCCATGCTGTGGTAGGCGTCCTGCATATAAAGTAGAGGAAGATGGGCACAGATGTTAGCTCAGGGCCAGGCTTCCTCAGCAAAAACCGGAGGACTGGCAGTAGTTAGCTCAGGGCTAATCTTCCTCAAAAAAAAAAAAACACAGAAGAATAGGTAATAAGAATCATTTTCTTATTAATTAATTTATTAGCTTGTTCTATTTATTAGCTTGTTCTAGTCAGCTGTAGTGGAGGGAACTGGTGTTAGAACACTGAGTTTCTTATGAAAGAAGCCTTCTTGGTTGCAGAGAAATCAGATAGTTGTTTAGTAAAGCTGAGTCAGATCATGATCTCAATGAGTTAGAATGTAAATGCTTTACAAAACCCCCAAGCCAGCAGCAGAGTATGCCATTCTCTTTAGTTACTCCTGAGAATTGATTTAGTTCTTCCTTCCCCATAGATGTTGTTTTATTTACCACTGTTTACAGAAGGTAGCACTGTTGGTTCAGCTTTTCTGTTTAATGCTTGATAATATGGATAATTTAGAAAGAAGTCACTTTACCACCCCACCCCCCAATCCCACTATACTGTCTGGTTTTTTCCTGCTTTGTAGGATAATAATCATACCTTCAAAAAGAGAACTAAAAACATAAAAAGTTATAACTCAGGCTCAGTCAGTGTTAAGAAAGGCCAGCAGTGCACCAGGTAGATCAGCTACCCCCGGTGGACCCCCAATCTTGGAGATTCTGACAGCAGGTTATGAAGCAGCCCTTGAAATTTACTGAGGGCTCTGCTTGGGTGAACCTGAAGAGACATAGCAGAACCGTGGCCCTCAGAGGATCTGGGGTTTAGTACCAGAAACCAAGGTGAGGGTGGTGTGCAGCAGGGAGATATAAAACAAGATCTGGGTACTGAGATTACATCACAGGGTCAAGGAGGGATCAGTACTAACTTTGACCTTGACTTGAGCTCCTTTCCTCAGATTCCTTATTATTTCCTGGACACAAAATGGGGATTTTTTTTTTTTTTTTGAGGGAGATTAGCCCTGAGCTAACATCTGCCGTCATCCTCCTCTTTGTGCTGGGGAAGATTGGCCTTGAGCTAACATCTGTGCCTATCTTCCTCTACTTTATATGTGGGATGCCTGCCACAGCATGGCTTGATGAACAGTGCGTAGGTCCCTGCCCAGGATCTGAACCAGCAAGCCCCAGGCTGCCTGCCGAAGTGGAGTGCATGCCAGCACCAAAATGGGATTTTATTGACCTCCTGTAAAGGTTAGAAGTTTCTCAAGGCTAGGAAAGAATTGAGCAGATTATTACAAAATGGATTTTCGTATACTGAGATTTTATTGTACTGTATACGTGGTTTCTCATTCTATATTAAAAGTCAGAAAGAATTGGTTAAAACCTATAACTTAAACAGCATTTATTTCTCTTTTTCACTGTAGACAGCCGGCTAGCCAGAGTTTTCTGGATGCCCATATTCTTTAAAGCAGAAGTGGGTTTTCATTTGGAATGTGGGAAGTGGAATTTCGTTTGGGTATGGAGAAAGGGGAAGAAAGAAGTTTATTAAAATCAGTCAGGAAACTCTTTCAGCATATTAAGTTGAATCTTATAAAATTGCTGCTACTTTATTATTTTTATTCTGCAAAAAGAAGTTTCATCTGGTTAAATACATATGCCTCAGATCCACTGGATTACTGGATCAGAATGGCGTGTGTGTGAAACGCCAGGAGATTCTGAGAGCAAATGACCTTTGCTCTAAAAGAAATGGGTGACCTGTGCCTGTCTCTCAGAGGAGAGCTGAGTCTCCTGACACTGGAATTAGTGGTAGGGGCCGTCTGTTACTTTCCAGTAGAGGTTCATATGGTTCACCTGAATGGAATAATATTCATAAACATTTGAATTTGTCCATATTGGGACTTTGTAAAGTCTTTCAGCCCAGGACTCACCAGGGGAAGCCAGGCATCAAGCACAACTCAGCCTTGAGAATGCTCCCCTCCCCCAGGTTCAGGCCACAAATTTAACTGATCTGTATATAGCAGTGTTTATTACAGCAGTTTTGGCTCCAGTTATCTTTACCCCCACTTCTTTTTTTAAACATTTCTGAGTATTTCAATTAGAAATAGAAAACTAAAAAGTTAACTATAATAAACAGCATTAAAAACCTTTGGTTACTTCCAAGCTTCCTTCAGAAGGTTCAGTATCAGGAAGTCACAGCAGGTGGGGTGGAGTGTGTTAAAATTCTGGGTCCTCAGCTTTTTAGTCAACATACATAAAATTATCATAAATGAGTAAATAGACGAGTGGGTTGGTGAATCAACTTTAACTTTTTAAATGCTGAAACAATTTTACCTCCTATGAATGCATAGATATACAGATAAAGTGAAGACAACAAGGATGAGAAGAGACCCTAAACTGAATATAAATAGAAATAAATGAGTCTCACTATGTTTCAAATGAATAATACAACTACACTGAAGGTAGGGGGAATGGGGAGAACTAACCCAAATAATTCTTGAATATATATATATTCAATCAGTATATTCTATGTATATATAGGCTATATACTTTTAGGCTAAAGACAAAAAGAACTGTAAATAAATACTGAACAGTAGTTAATATATTTGTTTTTTATGTTGATACTGTTTAGCAGTTCTGAAACTACTTGGTGTGTATTCCTGTATTGAGCAAATATATAAATGTGTAGTGGATAGTGAGAGCTAGGATTCAGAGGAGGAGTTACAAATATGGAAAGGGAAGGCTAGAATTAACCCAATGGTGTTGGATTGGAATTTGAGCTATCAGTACAAATTTGTGGGTTTTTTTTTTAAAGATTGGCACCTGTGCTAACATCTGTTGCCAATCTTTTTTTTTTCCTTCTTCTTCATCCCAAAGACCCCCCAGTATATATAGTTGAATATTCTGGTTGTGAGTGCCTCTAGTTGTGCCAGGTGGGTCGCCGCCTCAGCATGGCCTGATGAGTGGGGCTGTGTCCATGCCCAGGATCTGAACTGGTGAAATCCTGGGCCTCGGAAGTGAAGCATGCGAACTTAACCACTCGGCCACGGGGCCGGCCCCCCGTGTTTTTAATATATCTAAATAAATATAGAGAAGTAGATATGGATGTGAAAGTGTGTGTGTACGTACAATTTGAGCACCAAAACAAATGATAGTAATAAATTATAAATCATAGAATAAAATAAGCTATGAATCACTACTCACTACTGGTGTGTGAGTGAATGAATTAATGAATAAATAAAAAACAGGGCAGCAGGGTAGGCTTTTCCTTAGAGTAGAAAACTAACAAAGACAGAAGGAATGATGGGAATTACAAATCACTGTTTGGTAACCACAGTAAATGATTACTTCAGGTAAGAATCATCAATAGATGTTAACACTAGTGGGTGAAAGTTTGATAAAAAACAAAATATTTATGTAGTCTCAAAGTATCTCCTTATGAGATGCTTATTAATTAAAAAGGGGAAAAAATAGTAACCTTTCAGTAGACAAACTTGGCAAGTGATCAGAGGTATTATCACTAGTAATGGAACAAAAATGATATCATATGCCTCCTGATCGGATACACTGAGAGTGACACATATCTCTTCTGTGATAATGCCTGCCAAAACTGCATAACCTGAATCTAATCAAGAAGCAAATCAGATAAACCCAAATTGAGGGACATTCTACGAAATAAATAGCCTGTACTCTTTAAAAATGTCAAGGTCATGAAAGACAAGAACTGAGGAAAATATTCTAGAAGGCTAAAGAGATGACACCTAAATGCTATGTGTGATTCTGGATTAGATCCTGAATGAGAAAAACAAAGAGATGTCCTTGTTTTTAGGGAATCAAATTGTAAAGGGTAAAGGGGCCTCATGCTTTCCACTGATTCTTAAACAATTCAGGGAGGCAAAAAAGTGTGTAGGGGAGTTCTGGGCATGTAGTGTATACAGGAATTCTTTCTACTTATGCCTGCAACTTTTTTATAAATCTGAAATTATTTCACAATAAAGTATTTTTTAAAAACTAAACAGAAAACACCAACATAGCTGATTGAGTGCTGTATGCCAGGATGTCTACTGCTGTTGGTTCTGCTCTGGCTCTGCTAGCACTCCATAGGAAATCCCTTATTCCACCTCTCTCCCTCCTCTTCTCATTTTTTTAATCTGTATCAGATTTTTATAAATTATAACTTTGTAAGTTATACATATTTGTAATTAATTCAAACAATACAAAATTATACAGAAGAGAAATCTTTCTCGCCCACCACCATCACCACCAAAGTTACCACTATTAGCAGATTGTTTGGTGCATTATAAACATGCCTGGGCTTACATAGGTAGATTGTGTCCACACACACGTACATATACAAAGTCTCCTCCCTTCAGACTACTAAACGTTGTTGAGTATCCTTTTTTATAACCTAATATTGCCATGGACATCTTTCTCAGTAAATATACATAGCTTT
Organism: Equus caballus; assembly: GCF_041296265.1. NCBI lineage: Eukaryota > Metazoa > Chordata > Mammalia > Perissodactyla > Equidae > Equus > Equus caballus. Next base: position 31,641,297 of record NC_091710.1, on the reverse strand, counting down.
GCCTTATTCTTTACTGGTTTTTTTCTGTAAATGAATGCTTCCATTGTCCTAAAACTAGTTGTCAAGGACTGATAAACTGACTTTAATGGTAGAACCATTTGTAAGGATACTGGATAGCTGGTAGCTCACAGATTTGAAGGATATACCAAACAAACAAGACTCCATCACGCATCAAGACAGCTCTGAAGACCTCAGTGACAGGAGTTTGGAGACCTTATCTCTAGTGGGAGACTGTTAAGGCGACTCAGCTCCAACCACCTCTGTTTTCTGTATCTCTGTACTCAAGGTTGAAATCCTCAGAAGAAAAAACACGTTGGTCACTTTGGGCAGCGTCTGTCCCTTAGATAGTCAACTGTTGTTAGGGGAGTGAGGGCACAGAACCCAGACATTGGCCTCTGGGTGCCCTTCCCAGAGAAGCCATGTCAAGTGACTTCTCTTTCCAAGACTGCTCTAATTGCTTCATGTCTGGTCTGTCTGGTCTCTCCTTTAAGTCCAGCTGCCCTTACGCCACTAGAATTGTCTACCACTACCGTGATTCTCAGATGTGGTACCCTACACAAGCAGTATCAGCATCAGCTTGGGAACTTGTTAGAAATGTAACTTCTCAGATCCCGTCCCAGACCTACTGAATCAGAAACTGTGGAGGTAGAATTCAGTACACTAACATTTGACAATCACAGTTCTAAATAAATCTGATCGTATTATTTCCCCAGGTTAAAAATTTTAAGAGCTCTGCTATGCACATACTCCAGAGTCCTCACTCATGGCTTAAAAGGTCCTGTGATCCCACCTCAGCCTGCTTCTGCAGTCATTTACTCACCTCCCCCACGTACACATTCTCTCCCCCTCCATCCTGTCGTACACAACTTTGCCAAGCCCTTTCCTGGACTACCATCTGGTAAATTTCTGCTCTTCCATCACTTCCTCTCTGATGCCTTCCCCCTTCCCCAGTCACTTTCTGCCTTGGCTGTGTTTCTCATGGTGTTTATCTCTTCATCTAGCCATTAGTTTACCTGTACAGCTCTCCCAGCAGAGTGTAAGCTCTGAGCTCCTCAAGGCAGGGACTTCCTTTCATTGATTCTTGGGTCTCTGACGCATAAAGAGTATATGCTTGGTTAAATTTTGGGTTTTATTTTTAGTTTTTGTTGTGAAACTTCAAGCATATCAAAAAGTAGTGAGTGTAGAAATGAACATCTGTTAACCTCTCATCAGAATTTACCAACTTAACATTTGGTTCATCTTTTTTTCTAAGTATTTTAAAGTAAATACATGATATTATATCATGACATTTTGTCATTATATATTCTTTGTGTTTCAGTACTAAAAACTAAAGACAGGGGCTGGCCCCGTGGCCCAGTGGTTAAGTTCACATGCTCCGCTGCAGGCGGCCCAGTGTTTCGTTGGTTCGAATCCTGGGTGCAGACATGGCACTGCTCATCAAACCACTGCTGAGGCAGCGTCCCACATGCCACAACTAGAAGGACCCACAACGAAGAAGATACAACTATGCACTGGGGGGCTTTGGGGAGAAAAAGGAAAAAATAAAATCTTTTAAAAAATTTTTTAAAATAAAAACTAAAGACATATGACTAAAGTCATATGGTATCATAATATCATTCTCACACCTAATAAGTAATAAAATTGAGATTTTTCAAGTATCACCTAAAATCCATTCTACATTCAGCTTTCTCTGTTTTCCCACAAAAGGTCTTTTAAGTCTGGTTTGTTCAGTCAAGGACTACACATTGCATAAGCCTCTAGGGATATTTTAATCATTCTAGAATATCCTTCTTCTCTTTCTTTTTCCCCATTATTCAGCGAATAAACTCCTAACTAATACTTATCCTCACTTAGGTGGGCTAATGTTAATCCAATACCAGTACACTTCTGAGGAGCTAGAGTGATGTTGTACCTTTATGTTCAGAATAATCCAGTATCCTTGTATGAGCCCAAATCTGTGATTTGCAGGTGATAAATCCTTCCTACCCCAGCCAGTCTACCCAAGAAGCCAGAGTCACAACAGCTAGAGAAATAGGAGAGCTACTTAGGATCTGGGCTTTGTAGCATATTCAATTACTGGCATCTCCATTTTGTCTTCCAGAAAATCACTGAAAGAGCTACAGTTCATTTATAGTGACTCTCTGGATCCCTGGAGGCTTGGGCCTTCACGGTTTGGTAATTTCCTTTCACCTTGCCCGTTTCCTTATGTTTTATTATATTCCAGTTCTGCTCTTATCCTTTTAGGTCTCCAGGCTTTGATATAGTTTGTAGAACAATAAAATGGCATTTTTAAGCTCTCTAGCTTGCTTAGAATCTTAATGCATTTTAAATAGGAAACATAAATTTGCTTTGGGAAATTTAAGCCCACAATTCAGAAGATTCTTTTTAACCTTTAGTTACAAGTAGTTCTTAAGCTTTGTTTATATTTAAGAGAAAGTGGGGAAAAAAATTTTAAACTTTAGAAGATTTAAAAACTTCCCTCAAGAGAGTCCTGAATGCAGTAACTGTCTGAGTTTAGAGCATTACAGGATGTGAATGCAGAGTTTGAATTGTCCTTCGGAGTCTCTAAGTGCTCTCTGTAGCTTTTATGATCCAATTATTAGGACTTGTAGTGATCACAATACCAGGCACATATACCACTTGAATAAAACTGTTCCTGTGGATTGAGTCACCTTCAGTGAGGGGAAAGGTGGGGTTGGGAGTGGGGCTGGTGGAGAAGGGGAGATATACTTGTGTGAGGCCACACAAGGTTCAGAAAGAATGCTTTGAGTTATTTTAGGAACTATGGCCCAGGAAAGAAAACTGTGTTAGCATAGTGTCTTAGTCAGCTTGGACTGCCATAACAAAATACCATAGACTGGATTGCGTAAACTACATACATTTAATTCTCTCAGTTCTGGAGGCTAGAAAGTCCAAGATGAAGTTGCCAACAGATTTAGTATCTGACAGGAAACCTCTTCTTGGCTTTCAGGCTACCACCTTGTCCCTGTGTGCATAGGTGACCTTTCCTTCCTGTGTGCTGTTGGAGAGAGAGATCTCTGGTGTCTCTTCCTCTTTTTTTCTAAGGGCACTAATCCCATTATAAGGGCCCCACCCTCATAATCTCATCTAAACCTAATTACCTCCCAAAGGACCACCTCCAGATACCATCACAACGTGGGGTAAGGCTTCAACATAGTAATTTGAGGAGGACACAAACATGCAGTCTATGACACATTGGCATATGGATTTGAAACTGCCCTGGTATACTCTTAAGTATACTAGACTACTAAGGAACATTATTTGCCAACAATATCTTGTCCTGGATAGGGAATCCAGTCTTTGTAGAGCATAGTGAACCTGTGTTGGTTTGGTCAGGATGTTTTAGGTCATCTTGAGGAAACTTTTGACTGTCCCTTTAGCCAGTCAGATTGAGTTGCCTGATAAGTAACTATTCTCAGATTGATACCATACTTAGGCCCAGAAACGTCTTTTCTGGTCACCACGTAAATAAGATACCATTTACAACTGTGAGAGAAAGGTTTCTCTTCATTATAAGAAGAGTTTTGGTGGATTATAGACGAGAGGAAAAAGTTGATTTTGAAAGGCACAGATCCCCCCTTCGACTTGGCAGTGATCTTACCCTGACAGCATTTAATGTGAAGTCACTCTGGCCAGAGAATAATCTTGTTAGGCTTTAATTAAAAGCACAAGGTATTTTTTTTTTCGTGTCGTCTTCTCCTTATCTGTCTTCCTCTTTTTTATCTTTCTCCTCTTTCTCTTTTCTTCCTCTTCACTTCCATGTTCTCCCTACCCTTGCCTCCTCTTCATCATCCTTTAACATTTAAAATGTTTTTGACTTGGCTAATCCCTCTGGATAGAAACTGAGCTGAGCAGGATATTGATTACCAAATATGGTATTGCTGCTAAAGATGTTAGAAGAATGTGGCTTGTATTCTAAGCCTCCGGCCTCTGAATAAGCTGCCAAACAAATTAGGTCATTTTAACTTCTGAGCTTTTTTTTTTTTTTTTTTTTAATAAGGAGCTGGAACTTTGATTTGGAACATAACAAGATGGTGGTGTTATTTTAGCTCAAATGGGAAGGGAAGGGTATGAAGAGGCGGGTGAGGAGGAGTCGGGGAGACTCAGTTCAGCATGTTTAGGACATGAGCCATCAGTAAGAGGAAAGTGAGTTGTGTGGAGCCTTGCTTGACTCTAGAACACCAGTGAAAGAGCTGAGGTATGGAATTCAGATGCATAGCCTCATTATCTGAGGCTGGAAGCTCCAGGGACTACTGACAGGTCCCAGGATGCTCTTCTCATGTTATGAAAGCCTACGCCACAGTGCTCGGGTTGATGTGGGCTCAGGTTTATGAACGTTGCTTCTTCACAGGAAGGTTGGTGGAGTTTAGTGCCAGGGAGGACACCTTGAAATTGAAGGCAAGTTGTTACTATGTGTAGCTGACGGGGTATAGTATGAATAGCAAGTCCCTCCACAGCATACCTTTAGCTGTTCAGTCGGGGACTGTGCTTGTCTCCCAGCAAAGACTGCAACTCTTTGCATCCATATTTGGAAATACTTGTTCTGTTGCGATAGTAGCTTTGATAGAATGAAATGCTCTTAAGAGGAAGCTCATGGAAGCAAACACTGCTCAGAATGCTGCTTTGTTCTTTTTCCTTATATACGTTTTTGGCAAGATAATACTGAGGCTTCCCAAATTAAAGCAAAATAAAACAAAAACTGAGACCAGTTAAAGAATTTCTTTTTATGTTTCATATAACTGACACCCCCTTTTTACTTTTTTTGGCTAGGGCTGCACAAGTGGATTCCTTTTCTTCCCACCCACCCCCATTTGCCACCTTCAATTGGTTTCTTCTCAGAGAACAGATGAATCAGGCTCATGAAGAAATTGTACCCACTCCAGCACATCTGTAGATCAGGGCTCTGTGGCTGTTGTTGTACCTCTCTGAGGACGTCTCTTTCTTCCCCTTTCCCCTTCCTTATTTCTTTTATTGCCATTACCATCCAGAGTCACAGGCTTTTCCTCCTGTCCTTGGCGCTTAGCTTGTGAAATTCAGAGTTCCTCATCCTGGTCTACAGAGTCAGAGATTCTTACTAATTTCATGTGGAAATTGTTCTTAATTTTCTTCAAGCTAATTAAGAAAAAGAAAAGGGACTTTGGGCCCACAGGCCGAGATGTGCACTAAATGGAAAACCTGTGTTCTTAGGATACTTGTTTTCAGAACTCCAACTTCCTTTCCAGAACATACCATACAGACAAAAATGGGACCTGAGTCTGTTTTGGATGCATATTTATGTACTACACTGGGATAGCTTTTTGATACTATTGTTGGGGTCCAGAATCCATGGCATTGGACATAGATGTGAGACTATTCATCATGCTTAGTAATGAAGGCATTCTTCAATGGTGGGAGGGTTTCAAAATAGACTTTAGATATTGCCCTAAATCTTGTATTTTATATTGATTGTGATTTATTTATGGAATATGTGTTAGGTGAACTGCAATAATAGGGTCAAGGGCAATTGAAATTACTATCCTCTCTTTGGCCCATGTAATCTCTTGTCTCTCTATCCATGTAGCTAATAAACCAGTTATAATTAAAATCAGGACTTTACCACATCAAGACATTCGTATTTTATATAAATTTATAAGCTAACGAATTAAGTGATACTAGTTATGTTGAAACCTTAAAAGTGTTTATTTCCTGTCTTCTTATTAATTCAGAGTACATATATCACCGTTATGAAATCTCTCCAGTTAGAAAGGGATGAGATTTTTCCCCCTCTATTTATAGGTGATAGAACTAAAGCATTGAAGAATTACATTGTTTTTAAGTCGATGTCAGAACACTGTTCAGAGGCCTAGGCCTCTTAGGATTTCCAGTATTGCTCAGGGCTTTATATTAATTCTTTCCTTCTTATTGGTAGCCATCAATTGAAGTTTTTGACTATGCTAGGAATTTGCCATTTCATATTTTCAAACTTGAAAGTTTTTGTCCAAGAAGAAAAGGAATAGTTGAAAAACTATGTAACTAAATTATTTAATTAAGTAAACAAAATCTGCCAGACTTTCTGGACATGTTGCGTTAATGGTTTTTCGTGTATTCTGTGTAAGTAGTGGGAATGAGAGCTCTAGCTGACCTTTTTTTCTGATAGGCCAGGGTTACTGGTGTGTTTATTTTGTCGCCATTCCTGTTTAACTCTAAGGAAATGAAAACATCTTCCATTTGTTCTGTATTTCCAAAGGGCATCCGCTTCGATCCTGAAATTCCGCAAACACTACGACTAGAGTTTGCTAAGGCAAACACGAAGATGGCCAAGAACAAACTAGTAGGGACTCCAAACCCCAGTACTCCTCTGCCCAACACTGTACCTCAGTTCATTGCCAGAGAGCCATGTAAGTTGATCTACTTTTCATTATGAAAAAAAAATGAATAGGAATTGTTCATGTGCTGCATGTGAGATACACCACGGGACAGAGAGCTGGCTGAGTGTCATTTTCCATTTCTGTGAAGAGACTCTATTCATGGTGTCTGGCTTCCAAATACAGCAGTCTTGTTCATGATTGGCTGTCCCAAAAGATAGTTCAGCTTGATCAGAACCGTAAGTACAAAATTTTGTTTGATATGCTGTAGATTTCCTTAATGTGATCTTGACCTTATTTTGAGTATGCCCTATTTGTGTTTGGGTATAAACCCTTCCTTATTCCCCCATCCTTGGACTCGAGAGGTGGTTCTCAGCATTCACTTTACTTCATTTGTTGAAAAACGTAAGTTCTGTGGCTTAGGGAAAATCGAATATTAAAAGTGAAAGAAGCAGATATTAAGAAGTTGGTTCTATTTTTGAGAACAATTTAGCCATAAATCTAGGGTGGAAAGTAAACACATACAAAGAATTTATGTATTGGAACAGTCATTTCTAGCAAACTAATACCAGTAAAGTTTTAAGAAAATTTGGGGCTTCCTGTTTTAAATTAATTGGATAAGGACAGTGACTAATTGCTAAACAAGTGCTTTACCCCACTTAATGAGCTTATCCCCTTAAATGTCCAGTCTACAATTTCTGCCTTTGACTGAATAACTTTAAAAGGTTGTCTTAATTTTCTTTCTCAAGCTCAATCAGTAGCAGAAGTGAGGCGTGAGATAGGCCTTAACTTTTTCTTTCGTTGCATAGCCATATGTGATTTAATATGGCAGGGCGTTCAAGGAATCCCAAGTGACTTGCTGTTATTGGAATATTTCTGTCCTTTCTTGATCTTCTTTCCAAACCACATGATCTTGATCTTCTTCCTGCTTTCCCTGACAATACGTTTCAACTTCTCTTATTGAAATTGAAGGGCACATGGGTTCCTTTCTCCTCCCCACCCCCATCATGTGCGTGTCAGATTTAATCAAGTTATTGTGAAAGTTACAGCCATTGTGTAGCTCAGTCACTCATGAGAAAGCTGCTGCTTGTCAGTGGAAACTAATAGGTAAAAGACGAGTTTCTCCCCCAGTGTGTTCTAAAATTTTTCTGTGAAGCCAGAAAGTCATAACAGAGAAAAAAATTATTTTGTTCTTCCATGTCCTAGGGAAACTTGAATCCTTTATTTGGGAAGGAAATCTGAACAAAAGTTTCATCTTATGGTGTAGTTGCACTACAGGAAGATATATGGGCATTTCTTACGTAATTCCATATTCTTACGGCATCTAGTTTGGTGCCTTATTTATTGCATATATTATATATTTAATAAATATTGATTACAGTGGTGATGAGTGGGTAAATTAATGTTTTAATTTCACTATTTGCAGAATTATTCCATTTGTATGCCTCTGCATTTCTCTCTGAAACTTTTTGTCATTTGATTAAGGAATCAGAAGAGAGTATTTGTAGGTTACCTTGATTTAGAAAGGATCACCTAGAGTAACTCTTTACTTTTCTAGTGAATTTGCATGCCTCAGATCTCAGAGTACTTTGAAAAGATTAATTCAGACAGGAAGTATAATGCTGGCAATACTTTATCCTTTCAATACTTTACTGAATGCTTTTCTTTCTGGGAGCTTAAATTTTTCTTTTAAATCTGCTACAAAAGCTCTGTGAAATAGGTAGCGAGGGAGATGATAGCCAGTTCACAGGATACACAAAAGCAGCAGAGATGAACAGACTGGACATCCACAAGTCGCTGAAGTTAAGGGAGAGTTTAGAGCAGTGTTTAGAACACTGCTCTGATCAGCTCTGCCCCCTCCCTTCCCTGTGTACAGAACAGCTCACAAATGGTCAGATAGTTTTCCATGGCTGGGTTAAAATTTACCTGACTGCTCATGACAAAACAAACTTGAAGTTAAAAGAAAAAATCCAGAGAGCATTGTATTCTTGAGAAAATAAAAGTTAACATGATTTCTCTTAATACAGCTCCTTTTTGCAGTGCAAGGGCCCTGACAAATAGCAATTCCACTGTGTCTCAGATCGACCTTATCATCCATTACAGTTTCCTCTGGGAACTGTGAAACTTCCCTGTCATATATGCAGTTGTTAGTTTCCTGGAAGCACACTGCAGACTAAGAACACTGTGCTGGTTCTGTACTGGAAAATCCACTTGCATTGTGCCCGTAATTGATATCTAAGGCAATCAGTTTAACTACTTGTCAGGAGTAGACTACTATGAAATCATAGAATTTGGGGATTGGAAAAGCCCTGTAGGCTTCTCTGTTGTAGGCTGTGAGAGAGGGTTTCTATAAATGCTTCTTTTTATTGATGTTTTTATATGGTGGTGGCTGAAATGTACCCATTGCCATCACTAAAGGAAGAATGTGCTATGATTCCATTATACAATAAATTTTTACTTGAACTCTCATTTCTCAAATATCTGTTGAACTTAATGAGCACCTGGTGTGCTAGACACTGGGGAAGAAGGAGACTGTAGTTGCTGTCTTAAAAGAGCTCTCAGTCCAAGGCCTTGATGGTGGTCAAAGTTGTCAGGCAACTTGGCTCATATAAAGGATGTAAAAGAGATTTCCTTGCACCTTAGTCTAGATTGCCCCAAATCAGACTGCCTTATTCACTGAGCACCTGCTGTGTTTGTGCCAAGCATGAAGAATGAGAAAACCAGGTATTGCAACTTGCCAAGGTAGATGGTGGCCTGCACTGGTGAACCTTGGCCTTAGATTTGAAGATGTCAGTGAGAGTTCTTGTTCTGCCAGTTATTGTCAAGGTTTGTGATCTTAAAGAAAAACATTTAACCTTGCTGTGCTCCTGTTCCCTTAGCTGTAAAATGGAGACAATACCTTCTTCAGAGGATTGTTAGAAGGACTAAATAAAATGATATCGTAAGATTGTATTAAAGGTTAAATGGATGTAATATATGTAGAGTACTAGGCAAATGTAAAGTACAATCTTAATTTTTTTAAAAAAAATCATTGAGCTGCTTTTCTTTCCTAATAGTTGAAAGTAGGTATTGATCTTCTGAGGTGTCATCACTGTGTGATTATAGCCAATTGTCTTTGCAAATTAGGAGAAAGGATGAATGAAATTCACATACAATCTCAGAAAAGTAGTATACTTCCCTAACTAAATTTTTATTAATTTGAACTTCTCCTTCTCTCACTCTCTTGTATGTAATAAAGTAAGAAAAATACTATGAGAAAGCAGGAAGTGAGAAAGAGAAAATTTATAAATTATATAAAATTCTCCTAGATTATGCATTTGGGGTTGTAGAGGAAAGCTGTGTTCTGTAGTATAAGAACTCCATTTCAGAGATGAAAACAGGGCAAGTCACCATCTTTCTGAGTTTTGATTTCCTCATCTGTAAAATGATGATATAATGTGCCAGACACTCTGATAAGCATTTTAAATGATTTGTCTTGGGGCCAGCCTGGTGGCGCAGCGGTTAAGTTCGCATGTTCCGCTTCTCGGCGGACGCGGGTTGGCCGGTTCGACTCCCGGGTGCGGACATGGCACTGCTTGGCACACCATGCTGTGGCAGGTGTCCCACATATAAAGTAGAGGAAGATGGGCATGGATGTTAGCTCAGGGCCAGTCTTCCTCAGCAAAAACCGGAGGACTGGCAGTAGTTAGCTCATGGCTAATCTTCCTCAAAAAAAATTTAAAAATAAATGAATGATCTCATTTAATTCAAATAACACTGTCCTACAGTTGAAGATTCTGAGGCCTAGAAAGGTCTAGTAACTTTCTTGAGGTTACACAGTCATCAGGTGTTATGAGTTGAATTGTGTCCTCCCCAAAATTCATATGTTGAAGTCCCAACCCCCAGTTCCTCCAAATGTAAGCATATTTGGAGATAAGGTCATTAAAGAGGTAATTAAATTAAAATGAGGCCATTAGGGTGCGCCCTAATCCAATATGATTGGTGTCCTTATAAGAAAAGGAAGATACCAGGCATATGCTCACACAGAGGAGAGGCCATGTGAGGACACAGCGAGAAGGCACTGAAAGCCAAGGACAGAGGTCTCAAGGAGAAGTCAAACCTGCCAACACCTTGATCTTGGACTTCTAGCTTCCAGAACTGTGAGAAAATTAGTTTCCATTGTTTGAGCCACCCTGTCTGTGGTATTTTGCTATGGCAGCCCGAGCAGACTAAACACATCAGTGATAGAGCCTGGCTTTAGATTCTGGCCTGTCACTAGTTTTGTAACTTTGGTCCAGTTACTTAACCTCTCTGTGTCTCAGTTTTCTCATCTATAAAATGGCAATAATAATTGTATCTACCGATAGGGTTGTGAGGATTAAATTAATTGACAATTTGTAGAAGTTGGAAGAGGGCCACATAGTGAGTCCTCAGTGAATGTTAATATACCCATGTAAGAATGTGTATGTTTATGTGCTTTTGTCCCTCACGGTTGTGAGACCTGTAGTTTTCCTTTTGTTTACTCAGCATCTAGCACCTAGAAATACATGGAGAATTTTTTTTAAGATGCCAAAGATTTTATTTTATGCTTTTTCATTTGGAACTTTTAAAATTTACAGTGTTATATGGGTATGATTGGAATACGATAAAATGTGTATATTTAAAGTGTCTAATCTGGTAAGTTTTGTCGTAATTCATATGGAATTTAGTTGAATAAACGTTCTTGATCTGCTTACACTGTTTGCAGCATCCCATATTATAATAGTGCTGTTAAAGGTGGTGGTCGCTGACACTTAATAGAGACTTTACTCAGATTAGACAGACCCTCTAACTTCAGATTTTATGGAGCAAATATCAAAATTCTCTAGAACTTGGCAGTAATTCAGATTCCTGTAGTCCATCGTCAGGGATTCTGATTCTGTGAGTCTGGTCTAAGACTTAATGCTCTGTATTTTTAAAGCTCTTTGGGTGATTCTGATGCACAGTGGGATCTGAAAATCACCAGCAGAGTAAGGAATTGCAAAGTTCTTCTTCCTACTCACACACTTCTCCCCTGCCCTCTCTTCCTCCCATCTCCCCCCCCCCCCCCCCCAAAAACAAAAGCATGCTTTATTAAATGGATACTCTTAAGTAACTGGTAAGCCCATAACCTGTTGCTGAATACTCAGATACCCAACTATCTAGAAGTGTGTTTTCTGTCTCATGTCTGAAGAGATCCTATGGAAGTTCAGGAAAACCTTTAAAGTGCCTAGCAAGTACCCTCCCGGGGACAACACTCAGCAATTACAAAATCTCTTAACCTTCACCTCTGTGGGATAGGGGCCATCCAGGGCCTGGTCTGAAGCTCCCTGTGCCCGTGGAACAGAGCCAAGGTGCCTGCGTTTTCCAGGGCAGCATGCACAGCTTCTACCATTTGAAAGAATGAGGGTATCTGGTTAGTCCTCACCCCTGCTATGAAATGTGCTGAGTGCCACCAGTACCAGTTACTGTGTATCCCACACCTGCTCTCCTCAAGTGGGGTCATTTAGAAAGACAGCAACTGAGTCTGAGGAAGACCTAATCAAGCTGGGAACATGGAGGCAAGGGAAAGACAAAGTTGAGTGAGACAAGGCTTTTTTACTCTGCAAAGGAGCTTCTTGGATTTTTGTGTTTTATATTTTGTAATGCAGATAGCTTCAGTTTTTTCTGATGACAAGAATTTTACATGCTTCTCAGAGGGAAAAAAAAATTTCAGGCAGTCCAAGAAAATATAAAGAAGAAAATAAAAGTCATCGAATTCTACCACCCAGAGACAACCACCATTAACATTTTGGTGTATTTCTTTCCACACCTTTTAGTATGCATATAATAAAAGTGAATCTGTATCTGATTTCTGAATTTCAAAATCATTTAACTTACCCTTTATCTTGAAGACAAAGCTCTGATGCCCAGTGAGATTAAATGGCCTAGTAGGGCCAAAAATAATATCTGGGCTGTCACAACCCTTCACCAGTATCTTTAGGGCACTATATATTCAGGTGGCACAGATAGCTTGCTAGAATTAGATCAAGAGGAGTGGTGGTAGACAGTCTGTTGGGCTGTCTCTCTCAACTATCTGATGTCTCAAGTGAGCCCAGCCAGCTCCTGAGCTGCTGGAATTCAGGTGGTTGATTGGATGATCTATAGGCTTTTATTAAATGAATGAGAAGAAAGGAAATAAACATTTATTGAGCAACTGCTCTATAGCCTTAAGAACTGTGTGTAAAACACCTCTTTTCCAGCTAAGGAGACTGAAACACCCAGAGTCTAAGTAACTTCCCCAAACTCACACAGCTCTTTTTAGGCCTTTTGGGCTCCAAAACCCAATGCTGATCTCACTGCACCACACTGCCTAACTTACAGTCCATAGGTACTTTTGGCTATAGGTGTTTTTAAAGGCTTCCTTAGGTGGTGCTTTAAACTCACTCGAGTCTTTGAAGATGATCTTCTTAAAGACCCCAGAGTCCTGCATCAGATTATTAGGACAAGATTTCAGGGCAGGGCATTAATTAGTGAAAATTAGGCTTCAGTACAACACTTTAAAGCATCAGATTTTGCTGGCCAGGATGCATCAACTGTAAAATGTATTCTTAAATAGTTGACCAAATTGAACTACTGGATGGTTTTTATTTAGTGGTGTGCTTCATTCTGAGTCATTATTTCTGAAAATGAGTGACCACTTTCTACAGTTTGAGTATTTTAGTTTGATAAATAATGGCACCTTCAGCAAAGGTGAGGTTACATGACTTCTTTGCTTTATGCTTGGAGGACATGCAAGGGCTTCGCTCAGGAGGTGTTTCAAGTCATTCAAATGGAAATGGAAACAAGCATGGGTGGAAAGGCGCAATAATACAGCCCTATTTTACATTGGTTGGGATCCTAAGACCTCACCTGCATACTCCTTAAAACAGTGATAGTATGAAACCAGCATAAATACTTAGAATTTATGGTGAAGCAGGTAGTGTGCTCTATAGATGGCCCCTCTTTGTAAAGTCCCAAAAGGCTCTTGAGCAATCTGCAGGAAATTTTTCACTTTAATTTTCAAAGAGAGTGAACAGATCAGCAAAAAACCTTGCCTGCTCCTTATATAAAGGATGGGGCTGAGACACCTAGTCCTGCAATTTTTTGAAAGTAAAACTAACACAGAAATGTGAGAGATTTTCCAGCTGTATATTGCGTCTGTTATTTGGGGATATAAAAGGTATAAAAGGTTTCGGTCCATTTTAAGGAACATCCCTGGAGACAGAGGTATGTTGATCATGTGATCACAATTTGGGCCCATCTGCATTTTGAGTAATACCACTGTTAATGTTCTTTTGTATATCTTTGTACATACATTTCTATACATTTATACATATATATATATAAAATACAGTGTGTGTCAAGTTGTTTTTGTTTGGTTTACTTTGGTTACAACATACGATCATACTGTCCTTATCATTTCTCACTTACTCCTTGAACCTCTTTCCATTCGGGACTGTATAGCCAGAGCATTATTTTTAAAGGTTCTTTACGTGAAAAGTATGGAGGTGCTGGTGAGGGCCTTCAATACCAAGCTGAGGATTTTTTCTAAATTAACTGGTGGGGGGAGAATGGAGACTGTTGAGTAGGGCAGTCTCACACTGTAAGGAAAACTCTCTCCTTCCTTATGCTCTAGGAAGCTGTGTTGGAGACACAGGAAAAGGAACAGAAAACCATAAAATCTCTTTTATGTAGAGGAGGAAATTGGGTGGTGGTAAAGAAGGCAGTTGCCCGAATTTTCTTCGTAATATGACTCGGAATGTCCCTGGGAAGTACCTTGGAAAGGTGGTGCATTTAGGAAAGAAGGCCACTGTCGCTCCATCGCCTTCCACCAAGTTTGGGGAATAGGAATTGGTGGTGGTGGAGGGCACAAATGATTATTTCACCTGTTTGGTTTTTTTTACCCCAGTCCTTGCTGGTAAGGGTTTCAATGGGAAGGGAGCCCAGGTATGAAAAGGAAGTTCTGTAGGAAGATGGTAATGGGGAGTCTTTGGGCAGTCAGAGGCATTGGGAAGTAGCAAAGGAAGGAGTCCAGGAAATGAACACAGGCAGGAGACAGGAGGCAGCTGGCTGCTGAGAGGAAAGGAGATGAGGATATCAAAGTATGGAAGCTGAGCTCACAGGATTGTGCTCACTCGACTCATGTGCCTCTTCTCTCTGCGGCAGCTCTGCAGTGGGAACTGTCTAGGGATTCTGTCCTTGCTGTGGAACAGTTTGAAGCTACCAGAAGAGATGTTCACAGAAACATGCCAGCAATTTCCATTCTGTGTATTGAGACTTCATAATGATTGAGTAACCCACTGAGCATTCTCTGAACACCCTCACCCCCAACACTGCCAGGCGTTTGTGGGCCCAATTGTCACATCACAGAGAAAGACCCATTGTCAAGTTGGGACACGTAGTTGGCACTCCAGATATGTATAAAGGGCACCAGGTGCCTAGGCCCCTGGATATTCTGAGACATAAAAACATGAAACAAAATGACAGTCAATAAGGACAGCAAAATACTCTTAGAAACCAGAGACCTAAACTAATGCTTATTTCCACATATGTTTAACAAAGCAAAAACTATTTTCGTTTAAAGAGAAGAATGTAACATTTATTGAGCCACACGAATATTTACAGTCCACCTCTGCCTCTATTTTCTCTTGAAACCTGCACACATTCCTAATTTTTGCTTAATGTGTATAATTTTAATGATTTTTAATAATTAAATTTAACAGTAACATTAATATAAGGCAATGGATTTGGTAAGAATGGTTTCCATATTGGATGTATCTTGTTTTGTCTGGGAGGTAAGTTATTGCAGCACCATGTAGATCAGCCAGTCTGATCCAGTTTATTTACATTATAATTTAATGAATAGCCTATGTTTGATTAGCGATGGCTATTAACACTTTGCTCTGAATTTCTATTTCTTGTTTATCTAATCATTGATCAGCTATAAACAAATGCCTTAAGAACTCAGGAAGTCAGATCTCCTTGGAAATCAGAATTCTTTTGTAATGCAAATAACTGCCCCAACTTTTAGTGTTTTGTAAACTCAAATTATTCATTACCTCTGCAAAGAAATGCAAAAATAAAACAGTTAATTTACTGGGACAATCCAGAAGAAACAGCTACCCTAGATTTAATTCTTTTAAGGCCCTGTACTCCTCATCTGCTCATTAAAAGGAAGGCATTTCCTGCTTTGTTAAAGTTTGATGCAGGCTGCCTGTTTCTTCCCTTCTGCTTTTTCACGCACACTTGTAATCCTCAAATAAAGAGGTGCTTTTTCTTGTACGGCAATTCTTGAAGTATTTGTCCACCAACCCCAGGTTGGTCTCCAAGACATTTTCAGGGAGTTCACAAGGTCTACACTATTTACATGAGAATAGTTTCTTTATCTCACTGTGCTGTGATAGGCACAACTACTGGCACTGTAGTACATGTCAAGCCAATGGCACTGAACTGTACTAGTAGCCATTGTATTCTCCACTGCCTTATACTTTGTGTTTTTAAAAAAAGGTGGTTTCTCCTAAGAATGTCTTTGACGAAGAAGTAAAAATTAATAATTTTATTCAATCTCTACTCTTGAATACAAGTCATTTTCTGTGTTTGTATTTGTTTTTTGACAAAATGGGGAGTACACATGAAGCTATTCTGCAGTTAAGTTGTGAGCTGATCTAGCTGCTTTCTTTGTGAATGCCATTTTTACTTGAAAGCATAACTGACAAACTAGTTTTTCAGACTTCGATATTTGGCAGACTTTTTCTCAAAAATTAATGAAATGAGCTTGTTGTTTCAAGAAAAACAACACAGTATTTGTTGCAATAATAAAATTTGAGCTCTAAAGCAAAAATTAGGGTTTTTGAAAAACTCATATCCACCACGAGTTTGACAGCTTCCCAACAATTAAGGACTTTTCTAATGAGGGTTGGTGGTGATATTAATGAATTTTTTAATCAAATAATGAAATGAATCAACATTTGGAAGATCAGCATAATTCAATGAACCATTATTTTCCAAATGACCAATGCATCATGTGATAAAATTATGCATGGGTAACGGATCTGTCTAAAATATACAATGGAATTTAATGTAAATTAAATTCTCATTAATAAAGTTTCAGATTCCACAATGCAACAAATCTTTTGATGAAATATTAAAAAAGAATATCCACAATTACCAGAAAAAATATTAAAATACTCCTTCCTTCACAAGCTACATATCTGTGAGGCCATATTTGTTTTCATATCCTACAACCAGTAGAATACATTGCACTAGATTGAATTAGAAGCAGATATAAGAATCCAGTTGTATTCTCTTGAACCAGATACTAAAGGGGTTTGCAAAACTGTCAAACAAAGTTTTTCCTTGTTTTGGAATATGTAGTTGCTTTTCACAAAACATGTCCTATTTATTTTAATATGTAGTGGGTTTGGTTTTTGAAATGAATTAATAAATATTTTTAAAACTTTGTTTTAATTTTAATATAGTAAATCTCAATTGATATAACCCACATAAACAAAAGTTCTTTTGGGTCTTCAGTAATTTTTGCTAGTGTAAAAGGATGTTGAATCCAAAGTTTAAAAACCGCTGGTCTTAAACATTTAAAGGTAACGTTTTGTTCCCAGTTGAACAGAGTGAGCATGGAGATCTGCAGTTATTAGATGGCTGCTATAGATTTGGGGCAGGTGATTACATTTGACTGCATTAGCTAAAGCCATTCAGAGCTTGACAGGAGGGAAGCAGTGCTCCTCCAGTGCCTGAGACCCTGCAGGCTTGTGTGCCAACCTCAGCTTTGAGGAGGGGCTTCTATTTCTGCCCCTTATTCTCTAGAGACCAGCCCAAGAATAACTGCACAAGTGGTGGTTTGAAGAGCTAGATAGCTACCCTTTCATTCTCAGAGATGGAATGAATGGATCTGGACTGAGTACCTTTCAGAAATGCTTATTTCTCCCCCACCATACCGAATGTATTACCGAATGTAATACAAGCTTATTTCAAGAGACTTGGAGAAGATAGAAAAGGGGATGGAAGTTTCATGTTTTTAAGTTCCTAAACCTAAAGACATATGCTATTAAATTCTATTCTGTTTTCTTTGTTTTTTAACATAAATTTTACAAATAAATTAGTTTTTAAAATGGAAAGGTTTAAGGCATTTTAACATAGTTTTTAAAATGTACATGTATAGTTTTCCTTGTGTTCTTTGGTTTTTATAATATAACTATTGTTTTTATTTAACATTATATGAATATTTTAAAAATTGAATGCAGAAAATTATCTCACCCACCCAGAGATAAGCATTTTAACATTTGTGGTGAATATCTATACACATATTGATATTTATGTGAATGGGATTATACATTACATACTGCTGTGATACCTGCTTTCATTTTCAGCTGTAGGCCTCATTTTTGCCTATCAGTAAATACTTAGCTGATCTATAACAATGGAATACCATGTAACCTAGGTTCTTTTCCTTGGGGGGAAAAGACTAGCAGAAGTGGTAGCTGCTTGCAGAGTAAAAGAAGTGAAAAATCTCAGACTTGAGGTGTAATGTAGTCAAATGCAAATGTGTAGTAGCAAATACAAGTCCTTTATCATCTTCCTTTTCATTTCACAATGTGTGTAGCTAGTAGGATCTTGCTTTCTTGAGAAATGATGGCACTGGAACCAGAAGAAGCATCTCTACTTGAACAAAATAGTCTAATTAGTGGCTGAGGGTGGAGGAGTGTCTTGCTGTCTTTTAATTAAATATCTGTCAGGAGGTCAAAGAGATCAAGCTGGTCAAACACTGACAGCTTTGTAAAGCTGTTTTGGTAAGTTCCTGTTCCAATTTTCTCACTTGAGTTTAGCAAATATTTGAGGGAAGGTGAGAGCTAAAAAGCTGAATAAGATACAGTTCTGCTCTTAAGGTGTTTACAGTTTAGCAGGAGGAAGAGGCTTATAAATGACCACAATGGAAGGCAGAGAAACTGCTAAATCGGAGATATAGATAATGCTGTTTGCAAATGATGAAGCTGGTAATTAGGGAGGGAATGGGAGAAGACCTCCTGGAGGTCTGTTGACCTAGTAGCTGAAAATGAGAAAGATTTCAGTAAGCAGAGAATATGTGCAAAAAGATCTACAGACTGAAGGGGTGGCTGACATGAAGATGAAAACTGCGAAGGTGTGGGAAGGAAGGGATCACAGAAGAGCTCGTGATCTGGTGATCTCATGATCTTCTTATCTGATGAGGCTGAAGAGGTGCACAGAAGGAAATAGAGGGCAACAGCACTGGACAGGGATATTGTGCCAAATGTAGGAAATCCATAGATACCAAATGAAAGGTTTCGTTCCGTGACCAGGAGGAAACAGGTTTTTTACTTCATCACAGAACACATCTCACCAGCCACTGCTTTCATCATCTCAGATAAGCAAACTGATAAAGAAGTATGGATTTGGGGCAGAGGTGGGGAGTTTAAAATGACATACATTTATTATTTCACAGATTCTGTAGGTCAGAAGTCCAGGCACTTGTGAACTGAGTCCTCTACTCATGGTCTCACATGCTGAAATAAGTGTGTTGGCTGGGCTGCAATTTCATCTGATCTTCCATGTCCACATGGTTCTGGTAATTTCAGGATCTTAAGGTTGTAGGCAATTGGCTAGGGGTATGAATTTTTTTTTAATTCGTCATTTAGTTGCACCATTACCACGGCCACATATAGGCACATATATAGGTTATCGCTAACCTTTCATAACAACTATGTAAGGCAGTATTATCTCCATTTGAGAGATGGAGAAAATGATGCAGAGAGTAAGTGGAATGCTGTTTTGTTTTGTTTTTTCCTCTTCCTGATGAGCAGAGAAAGATTCTCTGGTGATTTTGCCTAACTTCTCCCTCTCCTAGAAGCCTGAATTCAGTTGGAAAGAAAAAACCTTTATTAAAAAGTCTCATTACCCTGTGACTTTAAGGATGGGGGTGGGGCATGTTTGCATAACAGAACGCTGTGATGAAAACATTCCCTGGATAACTTAAATCACCTGCTGCTAAGGACCCCATCTCATGGCATCACTGTCTCCTTGGCAGCTTTACAAAAGAAATTTGTTTTTTGGCCACAATACAGAAGAGATTGGTGTCTCAAGATTTCTTTTATTTCTGCTTAGCAGGGAGTGTATGTCTGTCTCTCTCTTGTTTTCAAACATAACCAAAATATGTAGAGAATAATATAATCAACCCCAGAAATCCATCATTCATATTTGACAGTTATCAAGATTTTAGCACACCTTGCTTTTTAAATCCCTTCTTTCTTTCTTCTCCTCTTTCTTCTTTTACAGTTGAATTGTTCATATCAGGTTGATATATTGCCTTGTTATGTCTCTTAAGTGTCTTTTAATCTAGAGCGGTCTCCCTTCCCCTGCTCTCCCTTTTTGATGACGTTGATGTGTTGACAAAAGTGTCAGCCTTCCTAAGGAAAAACCCTGCTAGTATTTGTTTGCTTCCTTTAGGTGTCCTTTTACTTGCTCCTGTGTCCCCTCTATTTAGTGCAAATTGAAAGGCTTGATTAGATTTGAAAGGTTGGGTTAAATTCAGGTTCACCTTTTTTTGTCAAGAATACATCGTAGGTGGTGCTGTGTGCCTTGTGTGGTGCTGCATTATGCAGTAACTAATGTTTGGCTTATTCTACATTTGGTGATGTTAAGATGAACCTGTGGATTCAGGTAGTATTGGCGTAATGCTTCCATAAAGGTCCCTATCAACTTCATTTTCATGTTTTATCCATTGATCTTGACCTCATTGCTTGATTAGGAGTTGAAAAACGGTTATTTTCCTAACTGTTGGTTTACCCTAAAATATAGTTAGTTCATAAAAAAAAAAAAAGCAAGATACATGCTTCTTTCTTTTCGTTGCCAGTTTTGAACATAAGGAATTGGGACCTGGTTATCTGCATTAGTGATCACTATTTTGATGGATTTTGTTTGTTGCTTTTTTTTCCCTTAGCTTTCCCTATTTTTGAGCATCATAATGAACTTGTGTTTTATATTTTCAAGACTTCTCAGTATATTGTAGTCATTATTCTTTCTGATGCCTGGGGGTGGGGAAGGGGTGGTATCTTTTTGATGGAGGGAAATTCCAGGACTGCCTCAGTGGGCAGAGTTTTGCAATGTCCATCATTCTTGGGAATGATGGGTTCTCCCTGCCTGGTGGTTCAGGACTAGTGCAGTACGCCTTTGTCCCTGTGCTTCCCCGAGTGCTCTGTAGGACCTGTCATTGTTGGAGTATAATGAGTTTCTTTGGCTATTTCTCTGATCAAAGCAACTTTTTTATCCACAGAAAAGACCACTTGTACAACCTTGCTGAGGATACAATTTTTAGAAAGAAAATAGATTGGTTTTTTTTTTAATTATTCAGATTCCTTAATTAGGAACTCCAGTAGAACAGTGGATTATTAGTGGTTATATAGGGTTGGGTATTTTCTTCTTAATTTTAACAATATGTGAGCAGAAGAACAATGAAAAATAGTTTTACGTGTCCAGTAAATTCCCCCACTGAAATTAAACTACAAATGGATAAGTGGGACATGTAACAGCCAGAATCTTTTTTCATCAAAAAGAAATGAAATTTATCTCATATAAAGAGTGTCTTTGGGGGCCGGCCTGGTGGTGTAGTGGTTGAGTTTGTGCACACCACTTCTGTGGCCCAGGGTTTGTGGGTTCAGATCTGGACATGGACCTACACACCGCTCAGAAAGCCATGCTGTCGCAGTATCCCATGTACAAAATAGAGGAAGATTGGCACAGATGTTAGCTCAGCAACAGTCTTCCTCAAGCAAAAAAAGGAAGATTGGCAACAGATGTTCGTTAAGGGCCAATCTTCCTCACCAAAAAAAAAGAGTGTGTCTTTGAATTACACACGTAAAATAAACGTAAAACAGACTGAGCAATGATATTGACTGGATGCTTTAAAATAAGCTTAGGGGGCAGAAAGTTAAATATTTAGATTAGTGTGAAATGTTAGCTTTGTAGCAGTGTGCCATTGATGAGAGTATTCCTGGAACATGTCTCCTCTGCTTGTTTTAACACCTGACCTTGGTCCCTGAAATGGAATGTATAGACTGGAAGACACTCAGTGATACGAGTGGTTTGTTTGACATTTTCTTTTTGTTTGTATAAGCCTTTTAGTTGTTTCTTTGCACTCTTTAATACCATTGAAAATTTGGTGGCTTTCTGGAATCAAAACAGCATGGATCTGTCATTCCATTGTGATCTGTTTGGGTTCACTAACTTTTCCCCCAGAAAGACTATAGACGTTTGAATCTGAGGCTGAACTTACTTGATCTTTTCATCTTGTGTTTATGAGGAGTAGATTGATTCTATCAACAAGTATGGTGCCTGTCACAAAGATGGAAACTTAGGAAACAATTGGTGTGAGAATGGCTATTTCCCTGTCTCTTTCCTTCAACTGGTGATATTACCAAATATAAACTGATTCATTCTGTCTGATAGGCAAAAATGACATGGCTTTTTAATGGTTTATTAATAAAGTTAATTTCTTGTCATATACTCATTGGCCATTTAGTTTGAGAGTGGTATTTTTCCATTTGCCATTTCTTATTTTCCTTACTGATATGTCTATGTAAGATGAACAGTCCTTTCTTGACTAGTGTGTTTTATTTTCAGTGGCTAATTTCTTTATCGTTTGGCTGAAGGAAAAGGCTGTAATTCTGTGTTTTCTTTTTTCCTCCCCCTCAAAATTGATGATATGAACATCCCTCACAGCTGATGGTGTCTCTTTAAAATAATGATGAACTCCCTGTTCCGCTTGACCTCACTGAGCTGTAGTGGGAATAAAATGAGATAATATTCTTTGAAATATGTTAAGTACTACATAATGGCACATTGCAAATGGTATTGCTGCACCGGAAGGACTTGAAGCTCAAGGCTTAAACACAGCTTCACTTGGCGTGTCATTTGGAATGCAATTCCTCCAAAAGTACCTTTTCCTTTTCTTGACTCCTGGGCTCTTACAAAGTCCATAAATTGCATTACACTTAATATAGACACAAATTGTGATATAACTGTCTCTTGGTGTGTTACTTTCTGGTGAAGGGGGGAGTAATCAATAAGCACGAAGACAGACAAGAAAAGAACTTACATTTATAAGTTGTTATCATGCTTTCAGTGTTACCATTTTTAATGATGATCCCCTAATTTTTTATTTTTAACTTTTTATTATGGAAAATTTCAAACATACATAAAAGTAGAGAGATTCTTAGTACAGTGTTATTTTTAGCAGTGTATTTGAATCAAGATCCATATATACCATCTATATATTTGGTCGGTCTCTTATAATCTCTGTGCTCCTTCTCATTCCTTCTTTTTTTCCCTGTGGTCTGTTTGTTGAGGAACCCAGATCATTTGTCCTGTAATTTCCTATTGTGTGGATGTTGCTGATTGCGTCTCTATGCTGGTGTTTAGTATGTTCCTGTTTCTGAATTTTTTTAAATTAGTAGTTAGTTATAAAGGCTTGATTAGATTCAGGTTAGAATTGTGGGTGGATGGCAAGAGTACTTTATATTGGCAATATGTACTTCCATCAGGAGGCACAGAATAATTAGTTGTCTCTCTTTTTGTAATGTTAAAAGCCATTGATGATCTTTACCTAGATGTACTAGTTAATTGCCCATTCCTTTTTATATTTAGTTATTTAGCATCTTGGTTATTTTAATGTATTTCATGAAATTTAAAAAATATTTTATGTATTTGCCAAATAACCCTGAATGAAGATTATACCAATTTACATAGCCAGCAGCCATGTACCAGAGCACCCACATTTTAATTTCTTATTTTATACATGAGTTATCTAAGGCTTAAGGACTTTCCCCAAGGCCACATAGTATGATATCTAGAGGTCAATATAATGCCTAGAGGTCAGTAGTCTTGCCTCAATCTCATACAAAACAGTAGCTTTCCTTTTTCTGTTCTTTTACCACAGCCCCAGGTGGTGGTTCATTTCATTTAGGGGAAATTGTTCATTTTCATTTAGGAGAAATGACAGAAAGGAAGAAGTAAAGGAGGTAAATAAAGTGAGAGATTAAAAGAAAGGAACTGAACAGTTAACATAGGAAACTTAAAGAGATAAAAGTGATTTCCAGAACATTCCCCAGTTTCTCCTCTCATTTTGATTTTCTCTGGTGGTTATAATGATCCAGCCATTGATTATCGTTAATTAGGTCTACTAATTCATTGCCTACTCCTGTGTATTTGACCAAATACACATTTGACAAATATACGTTTGACCAAATGTCACTGGCTTTAGAGTCTTAATTTCAGACTTTGCCAGAGAGACTGCTTTTTTGTAGTATCTTCTCCCACATCCTTTAAAGACTATTTATTAACACTGTAAAAAGTACCAAAGTTGGGATCCTGTGGGAACATTACAAATTTAGTCCATCATTTCCACCCAAATATACCATTTTTCCTAGCACTTCTCTCTGAATTTATCAGTGGATCTATTTATGAAGAAATTTAATGTAGATGTGTTTGATAAACTTTGTTATTAAGAGGTATTTCAAAGCCATTTTATTATATGGTAAACGTTTCACAAATTTGCTTCAAGTTCTCTTCCTAAAATAGCAATTTAATTTGACTTCTGGCAAATAGTTACTCCTCAAAGATTGAGCCTAAGTTTTGAATGTAGTAATTTTGCATAGAAGCTAAATTTAGCAATTAGCAGTCTCCCACTTCTAGTTTAAATCCAAGTGAACTTTTAAAAGTCTAAAATGTATTGGCCTCTCCCAAGACCTCGACTCTGGTATTAACAAATGCCAAAGAGACGCACAAACAGGAAACTATGTGAATCTTTAAATACTTTAAATCATATAATCATTTTTCCGCTTGATTGTCCACTTGACCCTCCCCCCCAAATAAAAAGAATCTTCAGTAATCCCGTGGAAACCTTAGAAATCTTGCTGTTTTTCTTCCTCACATCTCTCTATTTATGTATTTTAAGTGCTACCTGATATGGCAAATAAATGTAAATGATGTTTTTTCAAAGTTCACTGGCTTCCTCTCTAAAGTCATCTAAAATTCTGGAACCATAATACAAACCATACAAGTGTGAGACTTTATACTTGAGAAACATAAAGTGCCTTAAAATGATTAAATGAAACCACAAGAGCGGTTTTTCCAATTTCTAGACGTTATTGTGTTACTCCTTTAAGTGAATCAGTAATAAGATGTTGGTTCAGGAGAATAGAAACTCCTTGAGGGGGCTCTAAGTAGGGAAATCCTGGTGTAAAGGTACAGAGACTCCCCCAATAGTCTCTAAGCTTCTTGAGTAATAAGGTTGGGCTTTGTGTAGTGTTAAACACATAGAAGGTGTTTAATAAATATTTGCAAAATTATTTAGTTTTTGCTTCAATTCTGCTAACTGGCCAAAATCTGTATACTCTGAAACTTCCACTCACTGACCTGTTTTTACTCCCTGGGCCTCATGGAACAAGTCTAATCCTATTTTTATATGATAGTCCTCCAGAATTTAGATTTCTGGAAGATGCTTCCCCAGAAGGAATGAGATATTCCAGAAAGAATGATTTCTTGCACCTGAGCGGAGCATACTTATTTGCTTATAGAACAGCTATCAGGAGGAAAGGACTAAAGGATAGCTTCCGTACTGAAGAATGGTAGGCAGAGATCTTACAGTTTTTGTTCTAATGAAGGAGAGAAGACAATAAAGGTTGTAGCCTAGATACTGACTACATTTAAGTAGGATAGAAATAACAAGTTCTTCAAAGTGAAGACATTCCACTGAGATCAAATATTTGAGCTCAGGGCTGGCCCCATGGCTGACTGGTTAAGTTCATGCACTCCACTTCAGCGGCCCAGGGTTTCGCCAGTTTGGATCCTGGGCGTGGACATGGCACTGCTCATTAGGCCACTTTGAGGCAGCATCCCGTATGCCACAACTAGGACCCACAACTAAAATATACAACTGTATACTTGGGGCATTTGGGGAGAAAAAGCAGAAAACAAAAAAAAAGGATTGGCAACAGTTGTTAGCTCAGGTGCCAATCTTTAAAAAAAAAAAAAACTTTTTTAGCTCAATTTTATTTTAATGACTTTGAAGGCTGGGAACCTTGAAGTTGGCTCTTGAAGCTCACACAGCCTTGGGAAAACCATTCTAAGCTATATGGATACCCCTTGATTTAGATGAATTACATTCCGCTCAAGAGGAAGAACAGATTTGAAAGTTCAGTGGCAAGAATAACTTTACTCAAGAAACCGTAACTAATTTTACCCAGCTAGAGGTGAGTTGATGGTGTATAGTAGCTAACGGAAGAAGGAAGGGAAGGAATAAGTGGAAATCTTGCTACAGTTAGGAGTTGTCCTTGATTCAGAAGGAATTAGGAGCTATTGGAGATCTGTAAGAAGGGAATTAGATTATCAGAAAAAACTCAGTGGTGGGTTTTGAAAGAGATATGGGTTTGTTTTAAGTATGTTCTCACTCAGAAAAATTAAACGAATGATTAAAAATGCATCACTAAAAGTGCCAGGGTGGTGAATCAGATAGTGCTCTGCGGCTCCGTCCTAAAAAGGGCACGTTAGCTTGTTTTTCTGACACGTACTCTCAAGAAACTTTCCCAGTACTAACCCCATCTCTATTTATTTCCAGCACCGTTTGCCCCTTTGGACCTGATTCTCATCTAAAGATATTCGAGTGTGGGAAAAATAACTTTTCAGACAAAACCTTGAGTTAAGTTACTGTAAACCCTCAGGCAGGCTTCTCATTCTATATTTGCAGCAGGGACAGAGGAATTAACAGATGAAACGGCCCTGGGAGCTTATGTGGAGTCTCTACACCAGGGAAGCCTTTTCCCAGCCACGATCTCACAGCTGCCCTGGGAGGCCTTTTCTGGGGCTCTCACCCTCACTTGGGATGAGGTTTGTTCTTCCCCCCAACTACCGAGTCTCCAGGTCTCTGAACTAAACCTCCCCTTCTCATCTCTTTCATCAGTTCTCATGAAAGGAGACAACTCTCCAAACAGTTTCTCTTCCCTCTGTGAGACATTTGTAAACTACTGTCACATCACCCACTAGCTGGCCCATAGCCATTTGCTATATACACAGCCTAATCTTTTCATAATTTACCATCCAAGCCCCACACTCTATGTGCTGTGGGCTTTATGATCCATTTACCAGACTGTTCCCAGACTGGGCCTCAGCACTGTGTGAGAAAAGAAAAACTTGGAGGGGATCCAGCATGAAGAAAATGATTGAAAGATTGGAAGGAGGAGTTACTATGAGAAAAAGATGAAGGAACTGGGTAGTTTCAGCTGTGAGGAGAGATGGACAGTGAGAGGGAGGTTGAGAGAGAACAGTCCCTTTGCTTCATTTTTGTCATAGTTACCGTATTACCCATAAAGATACTTTAAAAATTGTAACCCTTGTGTGGTGATGGACTCGCTTTTTGCAGGATGTTACATTGCTTAGGACGGGTAGTCTGAGGTGCTCAAAAGGTCTCTGCAATATGATTTTGCTCCCTATGTTTCCTGTCCCTTCTCTGATTTGCCATGAGATTTTGACGGCAAAGAGGGGTGAGCTGATGTTGCATGGGACATGAAGGATGGGGGAGGGTGCAGTTCCTGCAAGTACGTTTGCCTAATGGACTCTGCTTGGGGAACCAGGACATGTACTGAATCTTTCTTGCTACCATGGTGGATCATTAGGTTTTTCATAGTTCTGAGAGCTGGTAAAACCTGGTGTCAATAGGTAGAGCATGTTTGACCTTTGGGAGTCTTCAAGTATGAGAAGTTTAAAAAAATAATGATGATGATTGGGGCCAGCCCAGTGGTGTAGTGGTTAAGTGCGTGTGCTCTGCTTGGACAGCCTGGGGTTCTTAGCTTTGGATCCCAGGCGCAGACCTACACACCACTCATCAAACCATGCTCTGGTGGCATCCCACATACAAAATGGAGGAAGATTGGCACATATTTTAGCTCAGTGACAATCTTCCTCAACCAAAAAAAATGTTGATGATGATGATGACAGCAGCAGCTGTTCTTCGTTCAAGGCATTCTGTTAAGCTCTTTATGTTCATTACCTCATTTACTCTTCACAGCAACCTATTATGTAAGTATAATTATTACCCTCATTTTAACAAATGAAGAAGTAGGCTCACAGTTTTAAAAATGTGTTGAAGGTCTCAATTGGTAAGCTGCCCATCTAGGGTTCAAAGCCAGGTCTGTCTGGCCACAGAGCCCAAGGTATTTTTGTTTTTGTCTAGCAACTTTATTGAGATATAATTCACATACCATACAATTCACCCATGTAAAGTGTACAATTCAATTTTTTTATATTACGTTAATTTTTTTAATTGTGGAAAGTATATATGACATAACATTTGTCATTTTAAGTGTGCAGTTTAGTGGCGTTAATTATATTCACAATGTTTTGCAACCATTACCACTGTTTGTTTATGAAACTTTTACATTGCCCCCCCACAAACTAACCATTAAGCAGTAACTCCCATTTCCTCCCCGCCACGGCCCCCAGTAGTCTCTAATCTGCTTTCTGTCTCTATGAATTTGCTTATTCCAGATATTTCATTTAAGTGGAATCATACAATATTTGTCCTTCAATGTCTGGCTTCTTTCTCTTAGCATAATGTTTTCAGGGTTCATCCATGTTGTAATGTGTTAAAATTTCATCCCTTTTTATGGCTGAATAATATTCCATTGTACTGCTATACCACATTTTGCTTGGCCATTCATCTCTTGATGGACACTTGAGTTGTTGCCGCCTTTTGGCTGTTGTGCAGAGCCCAAGTTTTAACTGGCATGTCCATTACAACGTAAGCTGAGGACTGCCTCAGGATGGAATCTCCTGGCTTTAGTCCTGGGTGTCACACCATGTTGCAGAGAACTCCATGTTGCACTGGCATTTTTGTGGTATTTACAAGAGTCAGGCAGACGTCAGTTTTGAAATACAGTCATGTGCGACATAACAACGTTTTGTTCAACAATGGACAGTATATATGACAGTGGTCTCGTAAGATGAGTACCATATACTCTAGGTGTGTAGTAGCTGTACCATATAGGTCTGTGTGAGTACACTCTATGGTGTTTGCACAGTGACAAAATTGCCCCATGACACGTTTCTCAGAATGTATCCCTGTCATTAAATGACACATGGCTGTATAGCTCTATCACATGTTAGTTGAGGGAGCCAGGACAAGTTACTTGTCTCTAACGTGGAAGCAATAATACCTACCCTTCAGGTGATGAATATTACTCAGTAATTACCTTTTTTTTGGAAGATTAGCCCTGAGCTAACATCTGCCAATCCTCCTCTTTTTGCTCAGCAAGACTGGTCCTGAGCTAACATCCATGCCCATCTTCCTCCACTTTATATGTGGGATGCCTGCCACAGCCTGGCTTGCCAAGTGCTGTCATGTCCGCACCCATGTCCGTTCACCCAAACAGGCGAACCCTGGGCCGCCGAAGTGGAATGTGCACACTTAACCAATGCGCCACCAGACCAGCCCCAGTAGTTACTTTTTAAATGGCTCATTTGCTGAGGTTTAGATATTTTTCTTCTGTATATTTTTACTAACGTGAAATTTAAGTATGAAATGAAGAAAATCTTCAGTCTTCCTATTGACTTTTCTTATGTTTAGTTTTGTAACATTGAAAGAATAAATGTTCTTTTTCCATCCCCCAAATGGCCTGTATGTCTCTTTATGTTTGTACCCCTTAAAAAAAAACTACGGGAATAATACACGGTCATGGCAGAAAATCAGAAAGTGTAATGAGCAAAAAAAGAATATGTAAAATCCACTATCCAGAGATAATCACAATAGTATTATTGAATGTGTGTTATATCACAAGGAGTTTTCTAAATCCTTTATGTATCTCATTTGATTCTCACGACAGCCTGTGAAAACAGGTACTCCCCTCCTCCACCTCTTCCCCTTCTTCCTCTTTAATAGTTTTCAGATGAGGATGTTTGGCCTTAAAGAAGTTACTAACTTGCCCTGGGTTATAGAGCTTAGTGGCTCACACCCTGGGCTTTTTACCAAAGCATTATGCTGATTCCTCATGCAGAGCATGTCCGTATATGTGTATTAATGGGATTGTACTATCCATGTTGTTCTGTAACTGAGTGTTTTGTTTATATCTCCATATTTGTGCATACATATCTCTCACTTCATCATTTTCAGAAAGTAGCTATAATAATATGCCATTTTATAGTTCTTTAACCAGCCTGTGCATTTGAACATTAAGGTCCTCTTCCTTAATTTTTTTTAAAAAAACATAATATGACTATCTTCATAATGCTTAACCAGATGCCAGTTCTAGGTTTGTGAGGGATCTTGGTGACACTGGGGTGGCTTGGGAATGCCTTTTTTACTCTAAAACGTTCTGGTATCTGGCTCCAGGGAGGTGAAGCAACCCCACAGATAACCTTGGTTCCTGTGTGGATTGCCCAGCAAGGCTCACAAGTCATGCCAGAACCAGCCAGCATTCCTGCTGGCCCTCTCATGCAGGTTTCCTTAGTGTTGCATATCAGAGTAGAACTGGAGACAGGCTTACACTGACAGGCAGCGTTTTAGAGTTTGAAGGTGATCTGTTCTTCACAGACCTGAAAGCCTCATGAGATAGAATGCCCCAAACTGAAGAAGCTCAGTTTTCCTAAACACCTCCAGTTTTCTTCTGGGTTTCAGGGCTCCTAACCAGGTTAGGATGCCCTGTTCTCTCAAATGAACTCTTCCTGTCATTCACAGCCCGAGAATGAGTACAATCTTTAGGAATGAGGTGCCCTCCCCCACCTCTGGGGGTTGTATACGTTAGTACTTGCCAAGTTTTCACTGTTTATCTTACTGGAAAGTCAACAGTGTGACTACTGACCTCCTGCACAGTTGAGATCTAGGCTTTTTGTTATGGTTGTTTTTAAACATCGTGGTTAAATCTTTCTGATTTTTATGAGGCAAAGAGATGGAAAGAAAAAGGGAAATAAAGTATGGCTAGTCAGGGGGCTGAGAGGCATTGACACCTGGAGCTGCTGTTGTCACTTGGGAGTCTTACAGTTGGTGGAATGGGTGATCAGAGTCTCCATAGGGACTTGGCCAGTTTTGTTTATGAAGTTAAATGGACCTTTTGAGCAGATCAGATTCCCTTAGAGAAGCTGAAGGGCAGTGAGACATCTTTTACAGGAAGCCTTCTGCTCTTAAGAGGAGCCCTGTTGGTTATTTTAAAAATAAAAAAGTAAACACCATGTAGTTAACAAAGCTTTATCTTCTAGTGGACGTCAGCTTATTCCTAGCGAAAAGAGCTGAGCAATAAATATGAGGCAAAGAAGAATGAGGAAGAAACAAAGTTAAACATGAGAAGTGGCTGAGGGCACACATTCCAAAGCACCACTCCCTGCCTGCCTCCTCCAAGCGGGGACGGCCCCAGACAGTTTGATTAACCAAGGAATTTTCTTGTAATAAGGTTAGATTTCCTATAACATAGACAACATTATTTACATCCCCAGATTGTGCCCTCATCTCCTTGTTTATATTGGTATCAATCATTGTTGTTGGCTAACACTGTATGATACCATGCACTTACTATATGCATCTCAAATTCTCATTTACTTTTTATAATGAACCTGTATGATAGTCTGTATTTTTATCTGAGGAAATGAAGGCCTAGAGAAATCAGGTAAATTGTCCAAGGTTATGCAGTGAGCTAGCAACATTGACAACTAAAAGACAAAGAAGAAAAACATTGGTTTGATTTTCAGGTGAAATTTACAGAGTCACTTTTAACCACCTTTCTGGAATTATCTCATGTATAATACTGATACGAGAAGGTCATTTGTTCTTCTCTTGTCCATATCCTTTTCACTTACCATTTGCTGACTCTCTAAAGAGTTCTCTTCTGGCACTTTCCAGATGACAAATCACATCTTCCTAATAGCCTGTCACCATGACATTAATAAGTTCCATTTCCAAATAGTTTTTTTTAAGCACATTTTTCTACCCACCCCACTCCGAGATCACTGACGTACATTCAATTAAATAAAAATTACCTTTCAGTGAAGTTTGTAGATAATGAGGTTCTTCTGGGGCTCAGCATCACTGCCCCAAATTGGGGCTGGAGAAATAAAAGATGATGGTATCCACTCAGCTTCTGGCCCACGGTAGGTTCTTAGTAGATATTTGTTGAAGACATTGACAGAAGTGATAAAATTTGAAAGAAAGTAGCTCTGACTAAATTGACATTTTTGGATACTGTGGGCTTTATCTATTCATGCTGGCCCTGAGCTACATTTAATTTTAACTAAGAACTAGCTTAGTCTCTTTTTGTTATCCTTAATTGGAGACTGCCCAATCACTTCATCCATCTTGTGTCCTTTTGGTTCAACACTCTCAGAAAAAATTTTATTCAATGCCATCATAGAATGTGCAGATGAAATTGTCTTTCAGCGGTAATGTGAAACCTCTGTCGCCTCTGAGAGTATCGGAGGACGAAGGAAAGCAATTCTTAGACAGCAGCAAATGTTTCTGCAAGTGGAGTTTTGCTTTGCATTTAAAATTTAATGAGGTCCCCAGATATAAAAGTGAATTAATCCAGGAATGAGAGTTTGGAGGAGATGGAAAAGGAGGGCGAGTTTCTAAGTTTTCTGTATGTTGGCAACTTTGTTACCTGTGGACAGAAAGTTCTGGGTCTACTTATGGCTTTGTTTTGTAGGTTTTTCACAGTCATTGGCAGCATGAGACTTTTCATGTTCAAGTGATAGATTTCTAGCCTCCCTAAAAGAGATGCTAAAACACCTTAGCACAGAGAAATGTTTAGCAGCCTTCCCTGTATTTATCAGCATTGTGGTGCTGATATGTCTGATACTGAGTAAAGAAGACTGTCGTTTGGATGGTGATGATGATTGGGCATTCAGGTCACCTTTGTTTATGTTATTTCAAATGACATTCACCACAACACCTTCAGGTATAAATGGCATTATTTTGCATCTTCCTCTCATTCCCCAAGTGCCATTCAGAGGCTGGGGCAGGAATAGTTCAGGAAACCATGTCATGCATGGGACTTTGTGACATTTGCCACATATGCAGTTCAGCTTTGATGGACCCTTGTTCTGACCACAGTGCATTCGTTCTCTGGCTGTATTGGATGGATGTACATTGCAGTGCACTGGACCTCTAGGAGGGTGGGGAAGGATATTCTGCCAGAGTGGGGGTGGGGTTGTTGTTAAGAACCCAAACCACCTCAGTCAGGAAGATGATAAATGATGTCCACAACTCCCTCTGTGTTAATTGTTCAATTTTATAATTGCAATCTTAATTTGTATTTCCAGGAGTCCCATTTATAGTATTACCTGAGATAATAGACAACACGTTAAAACTTTTCAGCTGTTCATCTCCAGCGATGATGGCGTTTTACTTCAGTAGGTCTTTATCATCTATGTAAAACCAACACCTTTTAGTCTATGGGCTGTTTCTTTTCAGTGATTGGAAAGGCCCCTTGGGAAACAGAATGTTCGCGTTAACTGGGGCCTATTTTTTGTTATTTCCATAAAGATAAAATTTTTTTAATTTTAGGATATGTGCTTTGAACTTTTTGACATAGCCACTCATATTTAACTCAATTATTTCCAAAATAGCAGACTCTAGACCAGAGTTGATGTGACATGAGAGAAAACCCAGAGAAGGTGGGAAGCAGGGGTAACAGAGGTTTTGCCAGTGTGGCCCACCCACCTCTCATCTTTGCTGTTTGTGCAGCCAGGATATTATGTTCTGCCAATGGCTTGTGAATATTCTTGACATTCCCTGTGGATAAATCAAGGGCAGATAGCCCCAGGGCCAGTCAGTGAACATAGTTGGGGAACCAAAAGAGGGTAGAGTTGCTGAGCTCTTAGAGCAGGAGGAGAGAAGAGATGAAAGGAGGAGCTCAGTTCAGATGCACAATTCCGTTCAGGAATTCCTCACAAGGCCCACAGGCCACTATGCCTATGTGTTTGTCTCAATGTGTGTTATTTGTACTCTCAGGTATATTTTGAGATTCTGATTCATTAGTTCTATAAGTCAGTTTCAGTCTCTTTAAAACTGATAGCTGTGCCAAGTTATTAAGGTTTCTGCCTTTTTATGCAGGACTGGAACCTTTGCAGATTTAGACTGACATTTTCTTTTTTGTTTTTGTTTCATGCTTTTTTTTTTTTTTAAAAGATTTTATTTTTCCTTTTTCTCCCCAAAGCCCCGCGGTACATAATTGTGTATTTTTAGTGGTGGATCCTTCTGGTTGTGGCATGTGGGACGCCACCCCAGCGTGGCCTGATGAGTGGTGTCATGTCCATGTCCAGAATCTGAACCAGTGAAACCCTGGGCCGCCTAAGCTGAGCGCGCAAACTTAACCACTCAGCCACGGGGCCAGCCCCTAGACTGACATTTTCTTAAAAGTCAAGGAAATGTGCTAAACTGTAAATCATTGGGTTGAGATTATGTTTCTCAATTTTACATGCTCTTGATAGTGTAAGTTGCAGGCACTGGTGATGTCAGTTAAATTTAACAAACTTTCATTGAATATCCCAGATATAGATACTGGGAATAGCAGATTACAGTTTAGGCAAGGAGAAAGATAAGGAAAGAAATCATTTTCAGTGTAAGTGGATAGACGCAATGATCAGGGTATACATATGCTGTTGTGGGAACTGTGGGGAAGGATATTTGGCCCATCCTGGATTTTCAAGAGGGCATCGTGACTTAAGACTTTTCTAGGCAGCATATGTTCTAACTAAGAATCTAGAAGTACGTTAGTTCAGCTTCATTAACTATCAAAGAAATGTACATTAAAAGAATAGAGAGACATTTTGCTTATAAAATTGTTTTTGTTTAGTTTTGTTTTTAATGATGACTCCCAATATTGTCATATTAAAGGTTGGCACAAATATATCTATTTCTATTGAGAATTTATCTCAAAGGGAAGAAAAAGATGTATCCAAAGATTTACGCCTCACACAGCACTTATAAAGCGTTATGAATGTCTGCTGTGTAACATGTACTATGCTAGGCACTTTGGGATACAGTGAGGGGCAAAACAGACACAGGCCCTGCGCTCAAGGAGCTTATATAGTTTAATAAGATAGTTTTATAGATGATCTATTTTTATAGACTAGATAGATAATCCAAGCAGCAGTTTCCTTAAAAAGATACGTGGGCCTCCCAATGTTCTTGTAAACATACCTCTCCCTTCCTAACTTTCCTCCCTTACAAATATATATACATGTATGCCCAAAAAGGTGAGTGAGTGGCAAGTGGAAGTTTTACTAAAACACTAAATGTTTTTAAAATGGAGGAAGAAATTTCTTTTTTTTCCTTTCTCCTCCCTCCAGTATTCTCAGTAAAGCACAAGTTGTTGACATTTCTCGCATATCATCTCTGTGATCCAAACCTGCAATTTCTCATGCTTTCTCTTTTACTCAGTGCCCACGTACACATAGTATGTCTCCTAACTAAAACGAAAACTCATGACAGAATTACCTTATGGATATGCTTTTCTTTTCATTATAAATTTTAAAGAATAAATATATGTGTTAATTAGATGTCATCATGGCCCAGAAAAGCAGATCAGAAGTGTCATGTTTTCAAAATAACCTCTTGTGTTATTCATCCAACCTGAAATAGTATTTTGTTTCTTTTTTGTTTTTGAAGGTAGTGACCTGTCTTTTCTAACTTGGTTAGGAAGTTAAGCTTTATGGTTCAGGGGGAAAGTGTTTGGCTGGACAAAACCACCACCTTAACTCAAGGATTAAGAGTCTGAGTTCTGGAGCCATGTGGCTTATATTTGAATCAGGGCTTCACTCCTCCTAGCTGCCTGGCCTTGGGTCTGTCACTTAATCTCTCTAAGCCCTTAGTTAGCATCCTCCATTTGTGACACAGAGATGATAATAGCAGCACCTACCTCATAAGAATGTTCTGGAGAATAACTAGGTTAAAGTTTGTGAAGTATTTTACACAAAGTATGCTCTGTATAAATATTCTTATTATTACCATTTGGTATCTGTCACATAGATGAGCCACACAGCCACTCTTATGTTCAATACTGAAATCCTTTTATAATCTAAATTATCTGCTGTTTGGGCAACAGAAGAAGCAGAAGAAACACTTTAAAGATTGTGTTTTTCCTTTTTCTCCCCAAACCCCCCCAGTACATAGTTGTGTATTTTTAGTTGTAGGTCCTTCTAGTTGTGGCATGTGGGACGCTGCCTCAACCTGGCCTGATGAGCAGTGCCAGGTCCCCGCCCAGGATCCGAACCAGCGAAACACTGGGCCACTGAAGCAGAGCGCACAAACTTAACCACTCAGCCACAGGGCCCCCAGCAAAAGAAACACTTTAACTCATAGTATAGTTCTGGGCTAGAAAAAGAGGAGGGAGGTTATGTTTTATGCAAAAGATGGGTATACTCATTCAGGAAGTATTTATTGGGTGTCTACGTTGTGCCACAGCCTGTGAGATGCATATTAGTGAATACAGCAGAACAGTATTCTGCCCTCAGGAAGCTTACCAAGGTCTTTAGCAGAGTGGAGCTGGGTGAATGTTTTTATTGTTGTTTATATGATATAAAACCAGTGCTTTCTGGGAAGATAGCTCCTGGTAAACATCCAAATTTGACTGCAGTTAAGAAATCTAGGCTCTCGGAGAGGCTGGCAGTACCCTCAATCTTCCATTTCTATTGTCTGGGGAAGCTCTGGGTACCCTTCAATCCTGCAGTTGCAGGAAGAGGAATGAAAATGTCCCATTGTGATGAGCAAGAGTAGATAGCAGTAGTGACTTAAGTCCCCAAAGAAACACTTTTCTTCCTGCTTATGCCCTGGGTTCCCTTTAACTCTCAGATCAGGGATCAGATCCTTTTAAAGCCGTTGATTGTATTGGATGGTTTCTTGGCATGGAACAGTTGGGCTGTGAGGAAAGAACAGGACCATGAGAGCAGTGACTGCTCAGAGGCATGGCAGAAAATCATTCACTGGAGGGGAGGAGACTCTGCACCAATTGAATCAAGACCAGCTTGCTTTCAGAATTTCCTTGGCAAACTTATTTTGTGGGTCTGGGTTAGCCTTCTGGCCCATTTAAAGACTTACTCCAGGAATGTGTATTATGAGAGAAAAATTGGAGTGGAGAGACCGTGAAAGTTATTAAAAAGCCAGTGTAAAAGTCCAGAAGCTGTTAAAGCATTCCAGGTGAGAACCTGCATTTGGATGGTAGAAGTAGGGATAGAAAGGAAAAGATAGTGAGAAGGACATAGAGGAAATATAATCAATATGGAGAGGCAGAGCAGCGAAGGTCTGGATTCTGGACTCAGATGATTGATTCACGTCCTGGTTCTGTCACTTGCTGTGAGTCATGGGGCTAGTTATTTAACTTCTCTATGCCTCTGCTTCATCATAACGTAAAAGGGGCTAAGGTTAATACTTCCCACAAGGAGCACTAGCACAGTGCATGGCACATAAAATGTGCTCAGTAAATATTGGCTACTATTATTACTACTATGGCTATCACTTATCAGTATCTTTGTAATCTTTATTGTTATTAGGATTTACTTAGCATTTGTTTGGATATGGAAAATGAAGGAAGCTTTGAACCTGAATAAATGAGATAAAGGGAAATGTTAGGAGGTAAGGAGAGGAACTGGTTTTTAAGTGACAGTGAGTTCACTCTTGGAGGAGTTGAGTTTGATGAGTTTTAGGATGTCTGCATTGGAGTAGAAATCAAGTGTGTAGATGTATGAGTTATCTTAAATAGAATTAATAATTGAACCAATGGAAGTGGCCAAGGACTGTGATAAAGAGCAGGTAAAAGTGGAGGAGGGCTGAGCACAGACTTGATTTCCTCTGGTGTCTCCAGCACGTAGTACAGTTGGTTTCCTGTGCAGAACACAAAAATTATAGTCCTGATTTTTGCTGGGTGATACTGAACACATCCCTTGAGCTTTTCACCAAATCTTTTGGTTCTTCCCCTGCACCTGTCTTCTTGGCGAGCCAAGAAGGTGTGTGATCTTCTATGGGAACTGTAGTTTCCTGGGCTGCCGCAACAAATACCACCAATTGGTGGCTGAAAACAACAGAAATCTATTCTCTCACAGTTTAGGAGGTCAGAAGTCTGAAATCAAGGTGTCAGCAGTGTTGGTTCCTTCAGGGAGCTCTGAGGGAGAAACTGTCGTCCCATGCCTGTCCTAACTGCTGGTGGCTACTGGCAGTCTTTGGCGTTTTATCCCATCTCTGTCTCCATCTTCACATCACCCTCTTCTCTGTGTCCTCTCTTCTTAGAAGGACATTTGTCAATGGATTTAGAGCCCACCCTAAAACCAGGATGATTTCATCTCAAGATCCTTAAATAATTATGTTGCAAAATTCCTGTTTTCAAAATGGTTGCATTCTGAAGTTCCAGGTAGATGTGAATTTGGGAGAACACTGTTCAACCCACTGCAGGAGCTAGTGTGCACTGTGCTGGGCCTTGGAAGCTGGGCATGGGCTGCGTTCTTAGACATAACACCAGAAGAGTGTGTCCTAATGGGATAGTCCTAAAAAGAATGGGCCTTATAAGGCTGATTTTTGAAGGGTTTACTTAACAGACATGGATCAACTACTTGCTGAGGTATGTGACTAGGAGTTGATTGCTTAACAAGATCCTTGATTTATTTTTCTTGTTTGAAAATTGATTTTTTTTTCCATTAAAAATGGAATTTTTCATCATATTTGAGCCTTCTGTGTCATGACGGCTGTTTTTTCTGGCCGAATTCTTCATTTATCAGGCAAGCTCTCCTAGGGGACTCTGTCCCTGTGTTTATTCTAGTAAATTGAGTATGGTGAAAGCTAGAGATGAAGACCACCTACACTTCAGTAGCCCATCACCACCACCAGCAGTGGGGGCATCCCTACTCCAGGGAGGGCAGGATGGTGTGTGGAAGGGACCCTGAGCGCTGAGACAAGAAACCAGCATTCTAGTCCCAGTTCAGACACCGTGAGTTAGCTTTGAGACCTTGGATAGATCTTTTCTCATTGTTAAAATGAGACACCTATTCTTGCCCTTTTCCCCAGGGCTTTAAATGAGGATCCAGAGTGATAATGGATGTATAAGCTCTTAGCTGTATATAAAAATGTATGCAAATATAAGCTATTAAAACTGAGTTGAAATGTAATTTATTTAAGAAGTAGCGTTTATATGCTCTCACATCCATCTTCTTTCTGTGCATATTTATTGCCCACACAGAATTGAATTATCCTAAAATCTGATCATTTCCTTTTCTGAAGGGCAAGATAGAAGTATTGTTTTTTCCTCCATTCGTTTTACCAAGTATAGAGCAAATAATTGACTTCTTGATACTTTCCAATATACTGTGCTAGGCACTGGGGTAAGCAAAGAATAAGAATTTATAATCCTGGAGGTAGCTGCTATGATTGGGAGGTATAGGACACAGCAGAACACAGAGAAGGCGCTTCTTCCCCTTCAGGAAGGCAAAGCTCCCTCCCATCCCTAAAGAAGTGACATCTAAGTTGAGTCCTTTGAAGAATGACTAAGAGTTTAGCCAGGTGAAAGGAGAGAATACCCCTGGCAAAGTGAACAACTATGTACAAGGCCTAGAAGTGGGAGATAACCAGGTATGGTCAAGCCATGAAAATGACTGATTGTGAACTATGAGGGAGAACCAGGAGAGAGCCGGAGCTGGAGAGGAAGAGAAGGGCAATATCACATGGGGTCTTCTGGCCATGATATCTGGAGTTTAGACAGTATCCAGAGAGCAGGGGGAAGACATAGAAAGGTTTTAAGCAGGAGAGTGACGTTGTTGATTGTATATTTTAAAAGTTGACCTGGCTGTGGTATGGTGGCCAGTAGGGCTCTCAGGAGGCCTTTTCGGTACTCCATTAATGATAGTTAAGATCAAAGTGGATCATGGGATAGATTCAATAGGACCCTGGTGAAAGATTGAATCTGAGGGAGAATGGGGTGACTACCAGGTCACCCTGGTTTGGGCAACTGAGTGGCATCTTTTTTCTTTTTTGGGGGAAGATCAGCCCTGAGCTAACATCTGCTGCCAGTCTTCCTCTTTTTTTTGCTGAGGAAGACCTGCCCTGAGCTAACATCCTTGCCCATCTTCCTCTACTTTATATGTGGGACGCCTACCACACCATGGCTTGCCAAGTGGTGCCATGTCCGCACCCAGGATCTGAACCGGCGAACCCAGGGCCCCCGAAGTGGAACGTGTGTACTTAACCACTGCACCACCGGGCCAGCCCCATGAGTGGCATCTTTTGTTGAAATCTGGAACCAAGGAAGACAAGCCATTGGAGGGAGTGTGTTTAGTTTTGGACACGTGGAGCATGAGATTGCTGTGGAATATTTCCAAATAGAAATATCCAAGAGGAAAAGTAAATACTGATTTAAAGTTCTTGGGCCTTGTGTTCTCAACTATACTCAGATTAAGTCCATTCAAGATTCTCCTTGTTCTTCTTGCTCTTAGTTGTTTCTGAGAGCCATTTGTCTTTCTCCCTGTTTCTGTGTGACCTTAGACTGGAAGCTTCCCCTTTCTGCCTCCTTGTTTCCTCACCTAAATGAAAAGGCAGACTAGATGATCTTTATGAGCTCTGGGTTAAACCTGCATCAGAGACTCCACAGTTCTTTCTTTTCAAAGGGACTGGAGGGTGGAGTTGGGGAAGTTTCTAGTCCTTGTTTGTCAGAATCCAATTTGAGCTCTTCTGGTTACATATTCTTATGCTAAGAAAAAGGCCTATTCGAATGTATATTGTGAGCCTTCAACAACGTTATCCTCAGAGGTGCAAAAGGAGAAAGGATGTAGCAAGACCTGGTGCAATGGGAAAGGATTGACCCAGCCTTTCAGGAAGGGCAGACTAGGCCCAGACAAAAGGCCCAGGCCTCCTCATCTCTTTCTGCTCACTAGGGCCTGGCTCACTCTGGGTGGTCGAGAGCCTCTTTTGTTGGGGGGAATCTCACCCCTTCCCTGAACTCCATTTCATCCCAGTGGGCCTGGGGCAGCAGACTTTCTCCTCTTTTTTCAGCCTTCTCATCCTATTACGCTTCAGCAGGACGGGCAGTGACTCGCGCAGGTGAAACCCACCTGAACGTGCTGCTCTGCTGCTGCTGCCTGCCCCTTCAGTAGGGTCGTCTGCCTGAAGGGCTTATGTCGTGAACGCTGTCTCTTGAGCTTCTGTAATTTTCTCAAGACCACATTAGCAACCAAAAAGACCATATGAATGCAGACAGTTCCTTCTGTCTACTACCCTCTTCCATGGAAGGGGGTGGGCCTGTTTCGGAGTCCTCAGCCTCATACTGAAATGTAGGTGTCCCTGAGGGCTGCTTTACCACAGGTATGATCCTGACTTCATGGGGCTGCCCCCATTGTGCCTATATCATATTGCTCTGTCACTAGAAGGGCACGTAAATGTGGCTCTGAGCCAAGCAAGAGATGCCAGGCTGGGTCTGCTTTGACACTCCGCTTTCTCTCACAACATAGGTCCAGGATTATTGCTTTTATTCACATTTTCTCTGCTCAAGTGTTTCATTCATTCAAGAAACTACTTGAAACATAGTATCTGTGAGAGATACTATACTAAGCTCTTTGAAAACAAAATGCATATAATACTTGCTCAAGCAGCTAATAATACAATAAGAGAGAAAGACAAGAAGATAAATAACTTAACAACAGTGGTTCTCAAACTTAAGTATGCGTCAGAATCTCCTAGAGGTCAGAATGTCTGATTTAGTAGATCTGAGGTGGAGCCAATAATTTGCGTTTCTACCAGACTCCTAGGTGATGCTGATGGTGTTGGTCAGGGAACCACATTTTGAGAAACACTGACTCACGAGGACAGTGCACTGTGGGTGCTGTAGAGCAGATATGAGGACAGAGTTTGGGAGCATGGAGGAGGGAGTAAATAGCTCCCTCTGATTTGTTTACCTTTCTTCCTGTTATTTTACCTGTTACATTTCCTCGGTCTGAATTTTCTGCACTTTATTTGTGAGGCCATAAAAGTACACTCAAGGACTCCTTTGGCACTCCACAGTGCTTTGGGCACTGAAGTCCATGTCAGTCAAGAGAGCCTGTTTTGTTCCATCCCAGTTGTTTCATTGTTTCTTGTTTCTTTCCCCTGCTCCAGCTACTCATTGACCTCCCTCCCTCTCTCGCAGACGGGTTTCCAGGAGCTGCAGGAATGAGTTCAGGCTTCAGAGAGTTCGAAGAGGAGGTTACTTTAAAAACTGGTCCTTGGGTGACAGCAGCTGTAAGAGTGGTTTTCAAACTGTTTTCCCTGGGGTACCCTGGGGACTATCACAGTGGTTGAGGTCTTCCAGCCATCCCCCCACCCACCCTGCCCCAAGTCAACCAAAGTAGCTATGCTTTTATTAAAAAGAGTTTCCGGGAAAAAGTAGTTTGAAGAAAGGGGTTCTACTGTTTTTATTTTTAACTTTGAAAATTACTGCTCTGTAACGTCTGCTCTGGTTTGAGCCTCCTTTTGCTCAGTGACAAATACTGCAAAGATTGGGAAATTTTAGATCTAGCTCCTGTGGATATTTCCTAAGTTCCTTTAACAAAGAAAACTGGCATATCTTTAAATAACTTGTAGAATTTTCCATCAGATACTATTCAGTACAAGAACTGTTACATTCTAAATACCAGTCTCAGAGCTAGCCCAGGGGTACAGACTTGAGTAAGACCCAGATCTTGCCTTCCTGGGTTATCACTGGCCCACTCTTGAAAATGTGTTAGAAATTATCCCAGGGCCAGCCCCTGTAGCCTCGTGGTTAAGTTTGGCACGCTTCACTCCAGCAGCCTGGGTTTGGTTCCCAGGTGCAGACCTACACCACTCGTCTGTCAGTGGCCATGCTGTTGGAGGTGGCTCACATACAAAAAGAGGAAGATTGTCAGTGGGTGTTAGCTCAGGGTGAATCTTCCTCAGCAATAAAAAAAAAAAAAGAGAAGAAGGAAATCATCCTCACTGCCCTCCTCTCCCAGTACACACCAGCGTGGCACATCTCCATTGACACATTTTGAGTTCATCCTCCTCCTGACCAAGCCCCTGCATGCTGCTTGTCTCCTGACATTTACAGTATCTCCAGGCTCCTTCACAAGAGGAGAAGGAAGAGATGATAAGATGTAGCAAGGGATTTGTCAAGTGTTAGGGTCATCCTAGTCTCTTGTAGGCCTCTGTTTCACTACCTGACTGCACTATTCTCAGCAGCTTGGGGTTTAGGGGATTTGGAAGCAAATCCCCCATTCTGCTGGGCTAGGCGTTGTGCAGATGTTAGTCAGTGAATTGTCTCTGAGAATCCGTGTAGACCCAATGGAAGGTAAAGCTCTCAGATAAAAATGTGGAAATGTCTGGAAATCATAAATTCCATCAGTCAGGCTAAGATTGAAACCCTGACTCCACCTTATCTCCATTATCTCTTTAGGATTGGATATCTTAAAAGACATACTCATTTCATTTTTAAAACTTTCTAATGGAAGTACCCAGTGATCAGGTAAAGCCCCTCCACTTCTCCGGTTCCTGTCGGCAGCAGGATGAAGAAGGACTGCTGTCAGGCTGCAGGCCACGCACATCGCCAGTGAGGGGCTTCTAGTCTCCTACTGTCACAGTGGGGCTGGGCAAGCACGGGCCAGGAAGTCAGTGTGCTTCATCTTGAGACTCTCTTGACTTTTAAAAAGACTCCAAATGTCTTAAAATAGCATGGTAGCTGAAATAACAATAACAACAACAACAATAATAGCTTGCCATTCCTGAGAATGGTTGGTTGTTTAAAATCCGAGGCATTGGTTCTGGCAGCAGTTAGTTTCCACAAGCTGGCCTCACACAAGAGTTGCTCTAATGGAAATCATATGGTCTCATCATGACAGGAAACATGGGGATCTGTTAAGTGTTCTCTCAGTCCCTCTGTAAGGAATTTCCCTACAGAAACTACAAATACCTACACCCCCTGAAACTGAAAGTAGGTGGTGTAGACCTGATTTTTTTTTTTCGTTTTTTTCTTTTTTTTTTTGGTGAGGAAGATTGGCCCTGAGCTTACATCTTGCCAATCTTCCTCTTTTTGCTTGAGGTAGCTTGTTGCTGAGCTAATGTCTGTGTGCCAGTCTTCCTCTACTCTGCATGTGGGACACCACCACAGCATGCCTTGATGAGCAGTGTATAGGTGTGCCCGGGATCTGAACCCGTGAACCCTAGGCCACCAAAGCAGAGCTTGCCAGCTTAACCACTATGCCACTGGGCTCGCCCCCTGATCATTTTAAAGAGGCTTATGATGCTACTGTTTCCCTATCCCAATAATCACTTTCAGTCCACTCTTTTGGCATAGGCTCTCCAGCCTAGACGTACAAGCAGTCTGTATCCCCATCAGCACGTCCTGAGGAGGTCATTTGAACTGCCTTGTTGAGAGAGGGCGTTGGGGAGGTTGGCCAGCCAGGATATCACACCACATTGTTGGAGTCCCAGAGCTGCCCTCTGAATGGATAGTCATCAGTCAGCTCTGAACTCTCATCCCGTCAGAAGCTCTTGCCATGCGGGCTAGCTATGGAAAGCCTCAGA
The DNA here is from genome assembly GCF_041296265.1 of Equus caballus. NCBI lineage: Eukaryota > Metazoa > Chordata > Mammalia > Perissodactyla > Equidae > Equus > Equus caballus. The sequence continues at coordinate 31,597,362 of NC_091710.1, read as the reverse complement.
CCCACATGCACCCAGAGGCTCAGCTGCTTTTTGGTTGCTCCTTAGAGCAGTCCCCACATCCCACTCAGCAAAGCAGGCTTCTGTTTCTGGCCCCTCCAATATTGGAAACCCTGGGCAGAACCAGAGTTGGGGGAGCTGAGAGGATGAGGGAGACGAGGAGTGAACTGGCCTGGAGTGGCTTCTTAGATGGCGGGAAGCAGTGAAGTGACTCTGTTGACCTTGGGTCACATGCGCTATAGACTTCTGGAAAGTCCTGAATGGCAGAGTCACTAATGGCTTTATCGAGTCACCTTTTGCTGACACCCTCAGCAGTCCTGGGTAGCATCCTTGGCCTACTTGATTTCAGGTTTTGACAGGTGATAAAAACGCATATTGAGATCGCTGCTTCACAGGGTCCAGATTCCTAACTATTGACTGATGTTATTTTTGCCTTTGCTGAGAAGCTCTCTCATGTGTTTGCTGTTACTTTAATGGATTGCTTCCTCATACATTCTGAGGCCTGGGCACTTGCCCTTCAGTCTGGCAAACTGCAGCTTACCCTGAATGGAATTGAAGCTGCACGAGGAACATTTAGACCAGTCAGCTGGCAACGTGACTCACTTTTTTTCCCTAGAAAATATAATCAGTGTAAAAAGCAACCATGTTCATTCTTCTTTGCTTCTTTGAAGAGCCTAACTTTTTAATCAAGATACTTAAGCCTTTTCCCTTCTATTCTCTGAATTTTTAACATCTTCAGTGCCCTGTAGGCACAGTGTCTGGTCCTGTGCTTCTGAGGGCTAAAGGGAAAATGATTGACAGTCATGATTTATTTGTCAATAGTAATTAATACTAATAAGTGGAAAATGCTACAGTTCTTGTCTGTCGGGGTCCTGCAGGGAAGCCATTGTTCTCCCAAAGGCTCTGCAGTGGGTTTTCATGGGATATCTGCTACAGTTCTTTTTCTTCTTTTCCTCAAAGGGCCGCATTTGCTGTTTTTGCAGGAAATCCTCACTGTTTTGGGGTTCCCCCGGCTACAGTTGGAAAGACATCAGAGTATCCAAAGAGGAGTCCAGGCCTGAGATCTCAGCAGGACAGACAGGCGGCAGATGCTTTTTGCTCTGTTTCATTTTGTATTTACCATTCCCTCGCTTAGAGTTTGGGGGACCAAAGCCAACAGGTTATTAAAAGAATGAGAGTAATTTGACTTCTGACATTGATTGGGGCTTGGGGTTATTGAGTGTTTTGTTTCTGATTTGTAAACCAGCTGTTTGGTAACCACTAACTCTTCCCTTATTCTTTTCTTGCAGATGAGCTCACAGTGCCTGCACTTTACCCCAGTAGCCCTGAAGTGTGGGCCCCGTACCCTCTGTACCCAGCGGAGTTAGCGCCTGCTCTACCTCCTCCTGCTTTCACCTATCCCGCTTCACTGCATGCCCAGGTAATTTATACCCATCGGCCACAACTTCACTCACTCCACCACCAGTCCTTTCAAACCCGGTTACCCAGAGCACACCATACAACTAACACCTATCCAGCTAACAGATCCACCTTCAAGAGATTAATGATCCTCTCTAAATCAAGCTGACACTCCTCCAGAACTTATGAGGACCGTCTGACGGCAATGATATCACCCACTGCCTGATGTTTGCCCCAAACGACACCTCTCTCTTCCTTCATGACCTCACCCTCATGTCACACACGAGAAACTGGACCTAGGTTACCTCCCCAGTGCCTAGCCAGCTAGAGGGTGTCGCCGGAGCATAGACTTGTGTGCCTTGTCTGTCGTGTGGAAGGGCTGTAGAGGGAGGCGTGTACTCACAGGAGTTATGTGTCTGTGTTGTTTTTCTGTGTATTGAGAGAGTTCTGCTCTTATGTTCTGTGAGATCCAGTGACCAAAGAGGGAAGTTGGGAGCTTCCAGGAGGAACCCTGTGTGCTATCTTACATATGTTACAGAAAAGATAAGGGTTCCTTTTGTCCATTTTTAGGAAACCCTATGCAAAAGGAGGTACACTGTAGTATCTAGTCTTTAATTACAGGTCAAGGTAGAGGTCTGTTCTGACCAGCTTTCTTGCTTAGTCAAGAATAGCCTGAGTTTTATAAACAAACTCCTATGTTTCTTTACAAAAATTACTTTCCACGTACCAACCCTTCCTCTCCCCTTAGAAAAAAATGTTTCTCTTAGCTTTGCTTTTAGTGCGAGTAGTAGTACTGAATGTTAGGATTTAGAATGATGACCAAGAGCAAATGAGACAGAGTATAGATTCCATTTGTCTTACTGCATGTGTAACTCCTCTAAAAGCAGGAAAGCATGGTTTTTAAAAAATTGTTGGCCTGGACAGGTGGGGCTTTTGTTTGTTTTGCTTAGTGTTTATTTATAAGGCTGGATGAAATAAATAGCTTCCCAGAAAACTCTTCCTTCTGACTTAAAAGTCTTTTATGTTGTACAGAACTTACTGTGTTATATAAGACTTCTACAAGCAGCCCCCCCGTGAGGGCTCCTTGCAGGGCGTGGGCTCAGGAGTATTGTTGCCTGAACTGCCTTCTGTTCTCTTTCAGCCGAGTTCTCAGTGCGTCATGCATGCCTTGAGAACCCAGCATCCCAGACACCATGCAGGCAAACTACAACAAGAAAGCCTCGGTGCCTGGGCCCCCAGAGTGATTACCTTGAGTTGGGAGAAGGAGGTAGAAAGGAGTAAAAGTAGTGAAGAAAAATATAGATGGTGGTGGTGGGAGTATTTGTCACAGAAAATAAAGTAGCAGGATTGTTCTGAGACTGATTGCCTAATTTCTAGATTAGCTGGCTTTTTACTGTTCCTTCCTCTGCTGCTTTTTCCACTTTGTCCACCTCACTGTTTAGTCACCCTCACAACGGCAGGTAGCAGGGAAGAGAGGAGGATAAAATGTAAACCGTCTTCTGCTGAGTTGTCAGAATGTTCGTAGTGGCCTCAAAGATAAATTGTAGATGATGTAGAGCAAATCAAAGAGCCCCTTCTGTTTGTGGGCCCACCCCTGCTATCTGTGTAGATCTCCTATCCTCTTCTTCCTCTTCCTAGACTGGCTAGATACAGATCAACTGACATTTGAGGCAAATGTTAGTAAGACCATGAAATGGTGCCAAGTTTGCATAGTCTTCCTAATACCCATGGCTTTGTTTAATCAGCAAGAAAGCTTTTCGTCTTTACCCTGGAAAAGCAAGAATTGACAGTGGCCAGAAAGGACTGGAATAGTGGCTTTTGGCCCTGACATCTGGGTAATTTGCCCTTGCTTTGTTCATATAACAGATGAAATCAAAAGTAATTCTGAGGCTACGGTGGGAAAAGGAGCTAAAGAGTCTTAAGAGATTAGAAAGCAAGCGCATGCCATTGTGAGAAAGACTGGGGAGAGACAGTGCCAAGATTAGATGGACTCAACCACATGACTTAATGGGATGTATTGCTCATAGTAGCCCACTCCCCATGAGTTCTTCCTTGGTCTTGAGACTTTCCCAACCTGGAATCCACTTGACTCCGCCACATTGGTCCTAGAGTTGGTGGAACTCTCTTCTGATATCCGTGAGATCCTTGTGCTCAACTTCACTTCTTGTTTGGAGTCATTCCCGGTGCAAGCTTGGGTTCTGTATCCTAAAGACTCATGAACAAATATGGTTATTTAAATTTCATTGTCCGATATGAGAATCATAGAATGAACTGGTAGAGACTTTACAGATCAACTGGTCTGACCCATTTTACAGATGAGGAAACAGACCGGAGAAGATGGAGAGAGTTACCCAAAGTCGCAAGTGGTTCTGCCATGACTAGAGCCAGGTCACCTGACTCCCAGGCCTTGCTCTTTCCACGCCTCAGTGCTGGCTCACCAAAGACTTATTCTTTGATGGAATTTTGGAAAGGCCTCACTCCAGTGATTCCTTGGATCTTCTTTAAGTAGATGGGAAGCCTGTAAGAAGAGACTTGGAGGCAAAGACAAGGGAATCAGAACTTAACCTTCACCCAAAGGGCCTAAGAATTTTTATTAACTGGAGGTAGAGCAGAGGGGAAGACCAAAATGGAGCATCCTCTTAGTGGATAATTTGGTTTTTGTTTTGGAAGTCTTACTATATGTCTTTGGAGAGGCTTTTAAATAATTTTGCTTTTCTTAGCTCTGTTGTGCTCTGTTTTGAGACATGGATTTTTTTTTTCTTCTAGTGTTTCTCTCCTGAGGCAAAGCCCAACACACCTGTCTTTTGTCCACTTCTCCAGCAAATTAGATTTGTCTCTGGGAATGTGTTTGTAACATATCAACCTACTGCAGACCAGCAAAGGGAGCTCCCATGTTGAATTTGCTTGTTAGCTATTTCCACTCCCCCCCCCCCTTTTGCGAAAACTATTTCTTGGCAACATTTGAGAGATTTCAATAAAAATTTGAATCAGAGAAAAAATGATCTCAAGTAGACTGCGGCGTCTTGTTTTCATGGTGATGCGATTTTGGAGCTAAGATGTTATCTCTGACTGAGATTTTGGGAGAATTGGGCCCATGACACTTAAGTGTACATTATATGAGAGAAGGACTCAGAGTATCCTGGGAGACTCAGCCCAGAGCCGGGCCTAACTGCCAACGCTTGTATCTTCGTGGGCTCCCGGACCAGCAAGAGCTGCCTACTGGAAGATTCTCATTCTAGCATCCATGGGTCGCATAGACCAGAGATTGCGCTTCTGCAGGGATGGTGTGTCTAGCTAGTGGAAGCCTATTTGACCAAATGGAAGCATTTTCCAGTCTGTCCACCCTGATCCAGAGGAAAGAGGACCCTGGAGACTGAAATTGTCATTGAAAAGGCATTGAATCACATCAGGTTCTGCCCTAGCTTCAGAGTGTGGTCTGGTGCCTCCATCTCTAAATTGAAGATGCGTATTTGACATCAGATCCCACTTGTTAAGAAGTACTGGATAAGGTAATAGAACTACCAGCCTCAGTACTGCATGATTGTGTTTAGAGATGAAAGGACGACTTGGTGCAGCGAACATCTGATTCTAAGAAGATCATTAACATTTTTAGAAGTGATCATCCTGTTTACTTTCAAGGTCATTGCTAATTGAAATTTATTAAATATATTATGCAAGTCACTCTGAACAACAGAGGAAGGTTTCCTCCATGGCTCTAAGAAAAGTTATACTCTGAAGAAATCATGCAGCTGTTCTTGTCACCTCGTATTCACACCTCAGCTTTTTGAGTCTGGGTTCATTTTTGTTTTTAGTCTTGTTGCTGATGGGGCAGAGAGAAAGTCATTAAAGCATGCTGTCCTCACTACATTCTAGAAACAGAACACCATTTCCCCTTGACCAGAGTCACATTGTTGGGCCAGAAACTTTTGCAGGTAAGTGGGACTAAGAGAGCAAGTCCTGGCACCTGTTTCTTCCTCAGAGGCCTCATTTGCCCTGAGTAGCAGCACATCTTCCTACAGGGCTGCTCTCCAGCTGATGACTGAAACACGTCACCTGCACATAAACAAAAGGTTTTCAAATACTAACACTGACTTCCCCGGGGCAGCACATGCCCCTCAGGAGGTCCCTTGTGACACATTGGAAAAATTTTTAAAGTTAAACCCAAAATAAATATAAGAATGGACCATGGGAAAAGAGACCTAGGCAAAGAGGGAAGGGCTATCACCTGGGGAGAGATGGGCCTAGGAATGGTGTGTGGGTGGCCTGACTGCAGGACCTGCCACCACCCCCCCCACACACACACACACTGTACCCAGGTGTTTACTCAGTAGCACTGTGCAGTTTCTGTGAACTGCATTTTAAAACTTTTTAAAGAACAAATTTCATTATGCATCTCCTGTGTTGCTAACTATGCCTTAAAGAGAATACCAAGATAAGACACAAGAAGATCTGGCTTGTCATGGGATATGATTTAAGTACATAGACTGTGAGAGGGAGTGTCCTGAGGGAGGCAGGGAGCAAGGCAGGTGTGATTGTGGACTCAGGTGAGCACACAGCCCCTGTGGCATGGCAGCACAGCATCCTACCCAGGCACATGTTGGGACTCACACAGGAAGGACTGTTTTTCGACTTCTACCTCCTTCCTGTTCAGAAGGCAGTAGCCGCTGCTGTAATGGTGATCAGTCCTATAGTGGACCTGTGAACAAAATCCATGGGAGATGGCCTCGGCACCTCACCAACCGGCCAACCTCCCAGAGCTAAGGGAGGAGTTGGGACTTTCAGGGCATTTGCTTCTGTGCCTCCCAGATGGCATCAGCCCTTTACCCCTGACGTCCTCGTCCTTGAGGACTGGTTTTCCCAAAGGTGTATTGTCTTCCTGAAACCCAGGGCTCAGGGCTGTTCGGAAGACCACAGCTTTGAGAACTGCAGAAATTGCCTTTGGGCTGATCAGCCTAAGGCTTTAAATCTTTTTCTGACATAAGTGAAAGCATTAATCCTCTGACATTTACCTTTTCCTCTAAACCTGCAGCTTTGTGAAGGTCAGGCTGTAAGGAGAAACCACCCCTGGATGCTCCATCTCCTGAACGTGCCAGCCTTGTCTGCTTCCCGATTTTGTTTGGCTTTCTGGTCATCTGGGAGCCTGTGGGTGGCCTGACTCTCATAGGAGACCTGGGGCAGGTAGACCAGGCATTGTTCTCACAGTGCCAGCCCCCTCTGAGCCTGGGGTGGTGCGTCTCCCAATTCTTAAGGGCGCAAAGGCCCCTTTCCTTTCCCAAACCCCTGCTCTGGGCTGTTTCCCTGCCTGCCTCGTGAGGCTGGCCTGTGCTGGGACTTGAGCCCTTCAGGAGAGCTCTGAGTCTGTGGCAGGAACATAAGGCTGAAAGTGCAGGCTGTGCAGCTGCCTGGTCACACACAGGCTCTGCCATTTACAAGCTGTGTGACCTTGACTTGAACAAGTTCCTTAACCTCTCTGGGCTTCAGTAAAGTGGGGCTAATAATCCCTCATGTATAACACTTAAAAGAGTGCCTGGCATGCAGTAAGGGGTTTGGTAAATGTTAGCCTTTTCAGGAGGGTTTGAATTTTCAACAAGGAGAAGGAAGCCCAGGACTTGGCCTACCCACAAGGCTGTGATGGCTCAAACGTTAAGAACAGCCAGCATGTCTTCACAACACTCACGGGGCTGCAGGGTCCTCAGGGCTGCAGCCAAATGAAGGCCAGAGGCTGGAAAGAATGAATGAGGGACAGGTGAGCAAGGTCAAGTGACAGAGCCACCAACATCACCGAGTGACAGCGTCTGCCCTACGTCCAGCGGTGTGGTCTCACAGCTTGTGCCGGCACAGAGAAGACTTGTCCCCTCGTAGGAAGTCTCCCCCACAGCCAGGCCCCAACACGCCTGCTAGAAGAAAGCCTCTCCCTGACAGGAACTAGATGGAGTAGGAAACAGCTGAATTCCCAGAGAGACCAAATGGTTTGTGTGGGTTGCTTTACTCAAACCTCTTGTCCCTGAACTTTCCAGCTGCTGCCTTATCTTGCTTTCATATCAGAGAAACTGGAGAAGAGAAAGACCCACAGGTCACCCGGCTCAGTCCTCCCTGGACTTTCTGGCTGGTTATTCCCACAGTCCTTGTGCTAGGTTTCTCCTCAGCCTCATTTCCAGGCGGTGGAGTTATATCTTGTGCCTGGGGAGATTATCCGCTTCATAGCTAAGCCCCAGGGGATCTCAGTCCACTCCTGGCCAAGAAATACCCTTTCCCTCGTTACCCTCTCTGTCCCTCCCGAGTCTTTCCCCTCCTCTGCTGTTTGGTATTTGGAGACCTGAGGAGCCCCTTAGTGAGGTGTGAGAGATATACACATGTGTCCTGTCCTCACTGGCCTCTTCAGATAGTCCAGAGTCATTCAGCCAGAGTTGTTGAGGAGAGTTGTTCTTTTGGCCAGAGCTGCTGCTGCTGCTGGGGCCCAACTTCCCCACACTGGGCAGCTTTCGGCAGCAGCTGTTCAGAAACCAGTCAGGCCCTAGTACTGTGGCCCTGGTTGCTGATCCCAGTAAGACCTCCTAGAACTCACCATTGCTGTGATTGAGAGAACATCTCAAAGTGGGCCTCCTCCTGATGGAGCCTGCTCCTGATGAAGCAGGATTACCTTCATTTGGTGCGCTGTGTTTTCTAGGTTTCTTATGCACGGTTCACTTTGTCCTTTGTAAGGCTCAACACCCAGGAGCCGATATCTGTTTTCCCTGAGCTCGTTAGCAGTGAGAGCCTGGCCCTGCATCTCAGTAAGTCACACCTGTAAGCACTGTTGATGAACCCGCCTTTTCCTGGGGATTCTTCACAGACGTGTGGTCTGACCATCACGGTAGGATGGTGTGGAAGGCCTGACACATAATCGAGGCTCAGTGTTTTAGAGTCAAAGAGGCCGGATGTTAATGAGAATTCCCACGCACTCTGCTACCTTTGGAATTTTCGGCAAGTTTATTTTAACGTCACTGACCCTTAGTTTCCTCAACCATAAGTAGGAAGAATGAGCACCTACTTCGTGAGGTTATTTTGAGGGGAAGAAAATGCTTGGCATAGAGTAGTAATTATTAAAATAGTTCTTTTCCTTTTTGTCAGAACTTGATCTGGCATGGCCCAGAGGCTCCGGAGCCCTCCCTTTGTAGCTTAAGAAGCAGCTGAGGTGCAGGGACTCACGATCCGCACTCCAACAAAAGAAGCCTAAGGACCCAGGCTGTATGCTTTGGTAAAGAAGAGAAGCAGCTGGCCCCAGGGCAAGAATGGTGGCCTGTGGCTGTGCTGTGGGCTGAGGTGAGGCTCTGGTTGGGTCGGCTGGCCGTCCACCCAGGGTTTTTGGCCTCCTTTCTAGGAATAGGCACCCAGATATGATCAAGTATGTGAATTCTAACTGCTTTGGAAACAAAACCAAGGCCACAAAGAAACTTTGGAATTAGAAAATGTAGCCTTCATAAAAAGAAAGTGAACTTCTCCTTGAAGAAAACCATTTGTGACAGGAAAACCATTTGAGAAAAAAAGGAAAATCAACTCCAAATGGGATCATGTTTTATTCAGGATTTGTGCTGCTGGTAGGGAAGGCCAGAACTTGGTGACAGGATGGGAAAGTGGGACACCCCACTTCAAGCCTCATCCGCTCTGCCACGAAGTACTTCTCGCTTCACCGAGCTCAGCTCCTGGGGACCTCTAATGGCCCTTGATAGCAAACATAGTTAAAAATTAACAGACTGACAAAATTAAATATGGATGACCAGCAACCACTGTGGACTTAATCTGACACAGGGTATTACACACTTGGGTGCCCTCGACCTGAGTGGCGTCTTGAGTGAACTTCTGGGATGTCTGAGCACATTTCACATGCCTGTTTGGAAACAAGAGCCTGGCTTGTGCTTAGGACAGACAAGGAAAGAGTCTGAAAGCCTAGAAGAGAAAATTATCCCTGAAGGCTTATGTTTAATTAAGTCCAGCCTTGATTGTTGTGAGCAGGAGGTATTCACAGGCCTAGGACCTTGCTCATGGGGTCTAGGCCTTGTCGCTTCCTGGGCTCAGGCTTCAGCAGTGTCCCACTGTCCAGACTGGGAGGTGTTGCAGGAGCACAGGGCTGGCCCCAGAGCATGGCCTTCTCCAGCCAGGCCTTTCCTACTCTCCTCCTTTCCAGCTGTTGGTGTGGGTCAAATGGCAGACTTAACTTTTGGACCAGTTCATATAAATCTTGACATTTGCCTAGATAATGGCAGCTTGTCTGTTTGCTTTAGGCAAGGAATATTAGATGCCAGACAAGTAGGAAAGAATGCTGATTGCATTTCTTGCCCTCTGTGTCTGCTGAGAAGGAGTATGGGCTGACAGACTGGGGTTCGGGGGTCAATGGGGATGGATGTTCCTTGCAGAGTGATCCTCAGTGGGCCTCGTTTCGTGAAACAGAAATTCCTGAAAAGTGTTCTTCCAGTTTGGGTGAATGCTTTATTAGGAATCTGGGGTGCTATTTAAAAGAACCCTGTAATTAGTCCCATAAAGATCATTTTGCATTGCAAATCAGTCCAGTTTAATTTGGTGAGTTTGGAGTTTCTTGAACCAGAGGCTTGGCAGCCTCTCCTCAGCCTGGCAGCCTTCAACTAAGTTTGCTGTAGGATCTGACATGCTTTATTTGGTGATTCTGCTCAAGAGCAGATCCTTAAGGCCTGGAGCGAGTGGGCCAGAAGTGATTGTAATTAAAGAATGTGTGAGTGGCCAGCTGCAGTTGGCTCAAGGTTGGGAAAGCGCCAGCAGGGTGTTCTGGGCTCCATCTTGGGAATAGAGGTAGAAACCGATCTTAGAATATCCATGCCTTAAAAAGGGAAGGGCTTGGTTCTGAATCTGTGGTGCTGGAGAAATCTGCATTCAGATACAGCACCTGCATGAGGAAAGGTAAGAAGATCCTTACTGCTCCTTATAAAGGAACCTCCAGGGCCCCATTTAGTCTGGCGATCTTCCAGCTCTAACTAGTTTTGTTAAGAGCTAGAAACTTGGATGCCATATTGGCACGCCTCTGCCTCTTAGATCCAGTGAATGTCACCACTGAAAGAGGCCTTCCAGACCAGCGTTTCTCAACACCCCACAGGTATTAGTAGCTGTTACATAATAAAAAGATTCCGTGGTCAGATAAACTTGGGAAACCCAGGGTTAAATCACGTCAAACAGGTTTCTTTGTTGTGGAACTTCTCAGAGACTTTAATGTGCTAATGTGTATCTGGAATCTGCTGAAAGGGCATAGACTGCATTTATCTCTAGCTTACTTGACCTTAGAGCATCTAGTCTAGACTTCTTCCAGCCACACTGTTAGAAGCCCTATTCAAGAGCAGTGTCTCAAACTTGAGCGCATTTGTCATCATCACCTGGAAGCCTTGTTAAATGGAGGTGCTTGGCTCCTCCTCTAGAGTTTTTGCATTTCTGACAAGTTCCCAGTTGATGCTGATGGTCCAGAGACCACACTCTGAGAACCACTGGTCTAGACTTATCCTTTTATTCCACAGAGAAGACAACAGCTAAACCAAGGGGTATTTACGAGTAATGGCTACCATTAATTGAGCTAGGCACCTTGTAAGCACTTCTTGTGACTGTTTAAAGGCAAGTGTGATGATGGGCATCAGTCAATCACTAGACAGGGTATAGTACAATGCAAATAATTACTCTTCTAGTGCTTTACGCCGTGCTCTGTAGCACAGACCACTGCAAACCATTGTGGAATGGCTGGTGGGTCAGGCTGAGGGCCCACCCTGGAGACCAGTCAAGGTCTTCCTGTCCTTGGCAACATTATTGGGAATGTATTTTAATCCTGTGGGCCTTGGTTTCCTCATCTGTAAATGGAAGAGGATGGAAATTATTTCTATGGGTATTTACTACTTTCTCTAGCATTCCATTTTATTTTGGCTCTGAGTTCTTTCTTTTTGTGGGTGCTCTCCTCCTGTTCAATGTGTTACCAGTCACAGGAGCTGGTACCATGCTAAGGTCTTAGGGACTTCAGTATTATCCTTTCAGGGGCACTGCATTTTAGAAGACAATTCCTGAAGAAGTGAGACAGTAGAATCTCAGTGTGGCCCCTGGATAGTGGGTTGTAATAGTAACAACTATCATCGTCACTAAGTTCCAGTGGAGAAGTGTCCCAGAGTCTTCCATGTTGCTTATTCACTTACATGTCACAATCCGTGTCTGTGCTTAGCAGCTCTGGCATAGAGTAAGTATCAGTGTTAGTCTGGATCATATATGTTATGTTAGAGGTTCTTACAGGGACTTCAGAAGCCCCTGGAATTGTGTGCAAGATCGTGAGTGTGCAGTTTGAGTATGGATTTGTGTGTGAGCACACGTGCATTTTTCTGCAGACAGGATCATTGCCTTTACATGGAAGGTCAACTGTGCAGACGTCATCTCTGCTGAACTGTCCCTGGAGAGGGTGTCAGGGGACCCAGGGGTTTCCCATGTTTATGGTGCACCTGAAGCAGCCCCTAGGCAATGGGCAGGAGTGGCCACAAGTGACCTGGGGCCAAAAACCACAGCAGAACAAGCAGTCCCAGTGGGTATAAGGGTGAACCTTTTCTTTTTCTTTTCCAGAGTACAGCAGTGATTTTTTTTTTTCCTTGTTGGAGGACAGCAGTGATTAGCACAAAACAGCTTGTTCACCGGGCCTGCTGCCTGGCTGAGCAGTTTTGCCCTATGAGCGCTGCTGCTCTGCCCCACTGAGCAGGAACATTGGTGAGCTCAGGCTTGGCCTGGGGAGCACTGCCCTCTGCTGGAAGGTGGGTGCAGCTGCGCCTCTTGGCGAGTGCACTAGTGTTCAAGCCATGGGGCACAAGAGTGATGAAGTTGGGGCCTGCCTTGATTCCATCACAACTACAACCCCCCTGAGAATCGGCCAGCAGGCTGACTACAGCTCAGAATCAGCCTGCTTGTCACCCTGGAGTGCTCGGGTGTTCTAAACCAAACTAACTGTAGCACTCTGGTCCCACACACCACAGCCAAGGGTGCAACAGGGAGAATGCAAGGGCTGTGTGGGTGGAAGAGGCCAGCGTGTGAGACAGGTGGTCAGAGAGGCAGGAGTGGATGCACGGGAGATGAGGGCCTTCCTTCTTGCAGTCACCTTCACCGAAACAAGAATCATGCCATCCACTCTGTGGCTGCCCCCTTCCCCAGCCCCCGGTCAGCCCTCCCTCTTCCTGTGTCTCTTCTGTGAAACACCATCATGTCTTGGCCTCGTGGGCTCAGTACCCCAGCCCCACACCCAGGCAGCACCCAGTTGTCACCACTGCGCTCCTTCCATCCCGGTGCACACAGCCCCATCCTTCCACTGTGTGTTTAGGTTCCCAGCCCCCCACCTGCCACAGGGCTGTGCCCCCGTCCCATCCTTTACCTTTACCACCTGTCTCAGGAAGGCAGCTCCAACTCTGCCCTTTGCTTAGTGAGCAAGTGGATTCAGATGCACAAAGCCATAAGCCATGGGTAGGTATGAAATTTTTCTTTGTGTCTTTCTCTTTTGTCTTCTCCTCCCTTCTGCCCTCTCTCCCTCCTCCCCTGTACTCTACCCTTCCCCTCCCTTCTGGCCCTACCACCTCCCACATTTCCCCCCCGTTATTTCTCTTTCCTTTATCCTGCATATACTCCTAAATTCCCAAAGTAACTTGTTTTTTTAGCCTACCTGCATGTGAAGAGTTCTGGACCCTCTTGTCCCTTGTCCCTTTAATTGCTATGAGTATTGAAAACGACTGGCTCTGCCTTAAATGAGTGTCAGTATCTGCTGGTGGCTCCCGAGGTATACAGCTTTGCCGTCACAGTACAGGGACCCCATTCGAGCTGGTAATCTGATTTTCTAGTAATATCTGATGTCGTCCCCCAGGAGGTCTCTAATGCACAGCTGGCCCAATGGGTCCCCTGAGATGGATTCTTGGTGTAGGCAGAAGCTCAAAAATGCATCACTGGTCCTTTTTGAGCCCCCATTTCCCAAGGAAGTGAGGCCAGACGCCTCTCCCCCAGGTTGGGAAGGAGTCCCCCAGTATGACCCTCACTCTGCCAGAGAAGAAATGACCGCTCTGTGAGGAGGCCCGTGGGGTAGAAGGAAACTCCAAGGACTTCTGCATGTGGCCCAGGGCAGCAGGGCAGGGATTCTGTGTGGGCTTTCTCCAGGACGGCCCGGCTCTTAGGACCAAGGTGGGAGAGCTAGTGGAGCCTGAGACCTGGGCTCTGTGACCATGGGGACGTGATTCAGAGACCCAGACCTCAATTGAGTTCCCCACCAGTAAAATCAGGTAAGATGAGGCGGGGTGGCTTCATAATCCCCGGAGCCCCTGGTTCTGCTGAGCTGCCTCTCAGGCCTCAGGCCCCTGTTCCTCCACCCCAATCGGAATGCCCCATCATCTGTCTGCTCGGACTTTGGAGACCTGAATAAGGTGCCGTAGGAAAAGGGGTTCTGCAGCAAGAAATGTTTTATTAAACTACTGAAGTACATTTGTCACGGTAAAATTCCTTCCAGCATTGCATGCTATTCTAGAAACTTTCAGGTGAATGGGTGTGGGCCAGACCTGGTAAAAGCAGTCCTTCTCCTGCCACACTGGGGAGGATGCCGCTTCCCCGTGGGCCGTCCAGCCCTCTCCTGTGCAGCTTCCCCCTTTGTTGTAATTTACTCTCCCTGCCCCATCCCAGCTTCCTGTGTTGCTCATGGTGTGATGGGGCGGCCATCTCTCCCCAGTGTACACAGAGGAGCAGTATGCAAGCATCTCTTGCCTCCATCCAGGGCTTGGGGCAAAACTGACCTTTGTTAAAGCCAAAGTGCAGTTGCCCTTTTGTTTTTTTCACATTGTCCTCAAGTACAAGACCAGAACCTTCTGCCAAGTGGACAAAGTATCAGTCAATCCATTTGTGTTTGGGGCCAGCCTTCCACTTTGGAAACCTAATGGAAGAGATGGGGCTATGGGTCCTTCTCAGCAGAGTGGGCAGAGGGCACAGGGTTTCAAACACCACACAGTGCCAAGAAGCCAGAACCCCTTTTCTAAAAGAATAAGAGCAGAAGCTGAAGTCCGGCGACCACAGGCATGAATGGGTCATGAACCATCCCTTCCTTATCAAAGCAGATACATGTTTCCACATCCTGCTCAGAAAACCGTTAGCCAGCCTGCCCCCCAGCTTAGGTGTTGCTGAGTGAGTATGGAAGAAGGGGCTCACTGGGCCAGATTTTAGCCCAGCAGTAGCTCTTAACTGTGAAAAGGGAGATGGGAGCAGGGGAGCTGCTGGACCTCAGGTGCTCCTTGAGGTGGGCGCTTTCCTGAGAGGTTGGCCCCTGTACTCAGCAGCAGGTGTGGAAAATTTCTTTGGAGCTGCTCTGGCTCTTCTCAGCCCCTGGGGGGAGGATTGCCCACAGGCAGTCTCAGAACAGTTAAGGGGATGGCAGCCCAGCAGGATGCTCTGTGAGGAATGGGAGTGTCCAGTGGGAGCCCTGGTTCACAGCCTTATCCCTACATGTCTTTCCAGATGCGCTGGCTCCCTCCCTCCGAGGCTACTTCTCAGGGCTGGAAGTCCCGTCAGTTCTGCTGAATACTATGTAAGTACTTGGTTTCAGTAACATCTGTGTCAAGTGCTTAGATGAGCCTGGTCAAAGTGGACAGTCAGTGCCTGGGCAGCGCCATCCTGTCTCAGCACCCACACCTTCTGCACTTCCTGTGATTGGCCATCGTTGTTAAACTCACGCGAAGAACTCTGGCAGTGCCTTTCTTCGAGATTTTCACCTGGGATTGAGGGACAAGTGAGAGATGCTACTCTGCGTGAGTCCTAAGGAACCAAATCCTGGCCTTCCACTCCATAAACCAGCAGTTAGTGCTAGTTTGTGTAGGGCAGGTGTTGGGATATTTCATTACGTGATTGGAGTTCACCTGCTGCCAGCATTAAACAAAACCTTCCTCAAGCAACAGGCGTTAGTCATCTACTCATGTACAGAGGGCTTAATTATCGAGTCAGAGATTTTTCAGAATTAACTTCCCTGCACGCATGCATGCATATTGGAACTTTGGATAAGTTCTAATCTTCTTATTATACCTAATGTTTGTACGAAGGCAAACAGTCTACTGTTTTCAATAGACTTTCCTTAAAGTTTCTTATTGTGAAGGAAACAATATCCTGAATTGGCATCTTTAGGCCATTTTATCTTAGGCGTAGCCTTGCTTCAGAGAACCACCAAATGAATTTTTTCCCTGTAAATGTAGAATTTCTATAAATTCCAAATGCCTTCTTTACTTCAATATCTTGACTAAATTTCTGTTAAACACAAATCACTGTTACTCTGAACTCCAGTGTGGTGTGTGGATGTGGGGAGTCTCCCCTAGAGTAAAGTCTTTTAAATGTTGTCACCTTTCTCTTGGTTTATATCATTCCTTCACAAAGCAGGAAGAAACATGAGAATAGGGAGGGGCCAGACCGTCGTCCAGTTAGAAATGCTAGAGAGGCCAGGGAAAGTTGTGATGCCCCTGTCCCTCATGCTGACTCGAGAGTCACGGTCCTTTTCTTGCAGAGCTTCTATTCTAAGATGAAAATACTTACAAAAAACTAATGTTCTTTTTCTTCTTCCGCCATTAATACTGAGTCCTGTGTGCCTTTGTTAGATCATTTTAGGCCATTGAGACTCTTCTGAGGAGGTATTATGTGGGAAAAAACTGGCCTCTGCTCGACTTAGGTTCAACTTAAATGCAGAACTGTGTCAGACCACTCACAGGGAGAATACTGGAGAAATGGGAGGTGCTGGAGCTGGCCTTGCACAAGTGCCCTCTTCAGTGAGAAGGAAGGGGAGCACTGAATAGGATTTTCAAAGAATTCTGGGATTTACTTTCCACAGGCAAGTTACCCTATTAACCTGAAGTTGGGTCATGTCATCGTCATTTCAATTTCCAGGGTGACTGCTGAGTGTAGACTTCATTTGCTAAAGTTGTCACTACTGTAAGAGGTCAGCGCTTCCAGAGAGCTCTGGTCCAAAGTTAGAAGGAAGACTTTTTTATTGTGAAAGAAAGCCTCAACAAACAGGAGCATTAGTGATGAGTATCAGAGCATCAGAAATCCCACCAAAGATGATCAGACTGGCCCCATCAGTGCACTCATACTCTGACTAGTAAGGATTCTTTCTCTGGTGGTGGTAGTATTAAATAAGTCAAGGGATCACATTTCTCTGCTTTAAGACGTCAACTTCAGTAAGTTAGAATTGTACCTGTTCTTCCCCTAACCCAGCGTATTTCTGAGTGTGACCAAAGAACACTCATCCTAGGGGATTATCGTAGGCAGAGTATATAAATGCTGCCAAGGTCAGAGTTAAACAGATTTGTTTTCTGAAAAGATTCTCAGAACCTTTATAACAATATGAGCATCACGAATCCCTAAGATTAGGAAACTCTAGGATGCAATATTTCTCAAACTTATTTGAGACCAGGGAACCCTTTTTTCATGGAATCTTAGGAGACTAATGTTTTACATGGAGTATACTTTGAGAAACTGTGTCCTAAACTCTGAGCCAGAACCTAAACCAGTGGCATCCATATATATAGATCCTTGGACCAGTGGTTGTCTGTTACACTTTTCACTAATCTGTGATGATGGGGGGGAAAAAATCAAGACAATTAGTAGATTCTTTGCTTAAAGCAACTTGTATATGTCCCTTATTATGAAATTACGTTCTTCTGTTCTAGTACCCTTTTAAAATGAATGGTAGTGTTAATGAGTGGCAATTGTATTTTAAATGTACTTTATTACAAAAATTAAGTCCGCAGTCCATGGAAGATACCCAAAGTGTTTATTTTACTATTTTGTGAAGCCTAAGAGTTTGTTATTTAGGCGAGACTTCCCCCCCACCCAGAAAATACCATTTTTAAACTTTGAAGCATATGCTACGGTCTGTTAAGTCCAGGATTTCCTAAGTCCATGCTCCATATCCATATGCCCATAATTAATTTTTAGACTTAAGTTATGTATCCTCAACCCTTGTTTCTTCATTCAGAAAAGGTTTAATCATTTCATCATGTGGGAACCTCCCTCTACTATCAGGGTGATGTTGGGCCAGCTCTATCATGTTGCACAGCTCCAGAAGGCACAGTTCACATGCACCTCTCTCTTCCATGACGGGGTGTTTATCTATCAAGTTTGGGAGGTGGGTAGGTATTCATCTGGAGGTGTCTAGGACTAGACAACTGGAAATGCTGAAGCTCATGAAAGAGTTGATGGGTTGAAAGTAGAACTGGCATTCAGCATAAGCTCATAGTTGAGGAAGTTAATGAACTTGGAAGAGAGGTCAATGGGACAAAACCTTAAGGCTCACCTGCATCTAAGGAGTCAGCAGAGGAGGAGCCGCCTGCCAAGAATGAAGAGTGACGGGAGGGGTAGGTGGGGCATGGAGCCCAGGCAGGGCAGTGTTGAGCTGCTTGAGTCAGTGTCAAATACTGTAGGATAGTTAAGACGAGGAGACCTCCAAATTTGGCAGTTTAAGTTGGCATAGGATGATGGTGGCCTGGGGCCTATGGAAGGATTTTTTTAAGCATTTATGTAGGCCAAAAGGAAGACATGATCGTTAAGAAGTTGCATGGGTTCCAGCCAGAAGGATCCTGTGCTTTGTTTGTATCAGCTCACGTAGGTTTTTCCAAATCGTCCTTCCCCAAAGACCCGTCCCCCAGATACCTAGAGGTGGCAGTGGCTGCCAGAGAAGGACTAGCAGTTGCCCCTCTTTGGAAGTACGGCTTGTGGACCGCTGCAGGACCTGCATGAAGATGTAATGTCTCCTGGGGATGCATTGTTTGTTCTGAGATCAACTTTGGCCCTGGGCCAGACTCCTTCCTAGGGGTCTGGAGGGAGTGGAGGAGGGGAGGTGGTTAGGAAGGAGGATGGATAATTGTACCCATTACCACTGCACCTGGGGCTAGGACTCTGGTCTCCTATCCTGCCTGAAGTTAGACCAGCTCAGTGTGGATCCATTACTGAGGCTCCTTCTAGTCTCTTGGATCAAGTCCCTTCCAAGACAGTCTATGTAATCTTAGGGAAATGTAAATCAGTATTGAAAACAGTGGTGCTGATGAAAGAAAAGAAGCATCTTAGAGCAAAATGAGTCTCTCAAAAAGGCCAAATGAAGGGTAGTTGCCACCAGTGGCACCGCCACATGAACCTTCCTCCATTCTTCCAAGGGGGCTTCTCCCCGACATGGAAAGATGGCAACGGAATGAAAGACAAGAGAAGAAGTGACAGCTGTTCTTAGACATAACAATCTATGTGCAGATTGGTCATCATTTCTTCTGATGTGCGGAGTGTTGGGACGCTGCCCTTCCCAATCCTGAGTAGTCCAGGGCCTGCTCTTCTCAGGTCCTTCAAGGATTTTTAATTTACCCACTTTGATTTCCTATTTCTAATGGGAAATCAGTGACTAGACTAGAAAAGAAAAGAAAAGCTCTTTATTCTTTAAAGAAATATATAGTGCGTGTCTGCTATGTGCTAGATATAAAATTGTTCAAAACCAGGCTTGTGCCCCTAAGGAGCTGAAGTTCTAATGGTCGAGAGTTGTGGACACACATCTTAAAGAGAGAAGAAAGAGATTGCTCAGGATGCTCCAGGATGAGCCACTGTGAGGAAAGTTCCCAAGCCAGGGGTGCATGTGTGTGTGCGTGCGCGCACGCATACATGTGTGTACCTTCATCAGTGGCATAAGTGAGACTGTCAGGGCTGGATGTTATTGGTGTGTTCATTTGTTCAGCATCTTGCTAGATGGATGGTGTTTAGTCGGGCTACAAGCTGTGTCTGCGCATCACCAGAGTTTTGCTAATGGTCCAGTCATGTGGCAGAGAACCGCAGAATACATGATAATAATGGAAATGATCAATTGCCCAGATATGCCGAGAAGAGGAAAGCATGAGCAAGTGAATACCTCCTCACAGGGAAAGTCACACAGCTTTCCTTGTGGGATATCCAAATGTAGCTATACCAAAAAGAAAAACAATGAAAAGGGGAAGAGAGAGTTAGGAGTTGGGGTGGATGGGGAGGGTGTTCTTTAAGAACTCATCAATTCCTTGGTCATGGACCAAGACCACAGCCTAGAAATTATAAGCACACATTACAGCCACACCAAATTGGAGAAGGACATGGCAAGAGATAAGGGTGGAATTTGAAGCTGTTCCTCCCTTATGTTTAGTTTTGAGAGGAATGGCCTAGTCTCTGGCTGTGAGCATGAGGACCTTGGGGATGGAGCTGTCATCAGCAGAGCCCCAGGTGCTGGATGTCAAGACAGAGCCTGGAGCTCAGCAGTGAACAGAAGCAGATGAGAGCCTTGCCCTCATGCAGCTGCCATTCCGTAGCAGGGAGAGGATGGCTAATAAAATAATAAGATAAATGCACTAGGTCAGATGGTGAGACGTGCTAAGGAAAAAGCAAGGCGAGGTGACGGGGAGAATATGGTCTGGAGGGTAACGGCCTTGGCGGGGGCTTCATTTCCCCGGGGAGCAGAGGAGTCCCGGCCAGCCTGTACTTCCCGTCGAGCGGAGACCCCGAGCTTTCCCAGATTTATATAGGCCTCCTTTCTCAGAATAGACCTCACTGTACTCAAGTTTGGAGAATAATTTAACTTCTCCAGTCTGCTCCTTCTTGCCTCCTGTTTGCTAAATCAGAGTAAATGGGTTGAAATGCAGCAGGCTTGAGCTGGGGGAGGCTTCCCGAGGCCTTGGTGGAGAATGCCCAGGCAGCCCGTGCACTTCGCCTCCATGTGCTCATGAATTAGCCCTTCCCAGAGAGGCTTCTCTGTGTTCCCAGTGAGGACACGCGCCCTGGTTCTGATCCCCCTGAGCCTGGAGTCTGTTCTACTTCCTATGTGAGTTTTAAGTAGGAAGAGGTCTGAAAACCTGCCCCCTGCCAGGTACTATGGCGGGCGTCCCTTCCAGCCCCTGCCGCATCCTCCAGGCTTTGTAAGTTAAAGCACAACAGACATCTGCTGACCACACAAGCCCTCAGTGAGCTCATCTCCAACCAAGACCGTTAGGATAACCCAAGGCAGTCAAAGCTGTGTCTCCTCCTTCTCCCCATTATCTGTTTTCTTTGAGTCTTGCTGAGAGATCTTCGAGACTCCTGAGCATATGCACCAGGAGAGTGGCCTGACTGGTCCCCGGAAGAAGTTCAAGGAGGGTGGCCACGTGTTAAGACCAGGACACTGAGTCTCGGCGGCTCCACAACTCCCGAGAGCGATTGCAGGTCAGGTCCACCTACGGGAGCCTCTGCCCCGACCTCCCACATCCATCATCTTTCCTACCTGGCTAAAATGGAAGTTCACAGGGCCTATGTACTCCCCATGAAGTTAGAAATGAACGCATTTGGACTTGCCTCTGGTGTCTTATGGTCTTGGAGGAGTCATCTCTCAAGGTCTCTGTAGAGCAGACTCTGGTACCTGCATTCTCTCTGCCCACCAGGTGAGCCCCGGTGTGCAGACAGGTTGAGTTGGTGTAATAACTGTGCAAAGAGCAGCTCGGTGATAAAACCCCGTGTTCGCAGAGCCCGGGGCAAGAGCTAGGGTCCTAGTACTTTTAATTCATCAGTCCTGAGTCATACTGATTAGCTTAAGCCCAGGGGCCTAGAGGAATCTGGTCAGCAGTGGGATTTCTTAAACAACAGGCATCCTAAAATGCAGCCCCGGTCGGGCAGTCCCAGGAGGTGCCTCGGTCTGCTGCTGCAGGCGCTCCCTTCCTCCATGTGTGCTCTTGGCAAGTGTGGACAGGGCTGGGAGAAGCTGTGTGAGCTGATAGGTTTTGTTTACAAAGACGAATATTTATTTTCCTCTCCTCAAATAACCCAACATTTACTGGGAAACTAGAATCACATCAACTCATCTTTTAATGTTTTTATAATAAAATTCTGGGGAAAGCTTTTTCCTTCTTAATTCTGAGAAGAGAGATGTCCTAGGAAGGCAGCCTTTCCTTTGGCCCTCACCTCTAATCCTGGAGGTGGATGTCAGCACAGGCACAGTCCCTGCTGAACCCCAGAGGGGCACGGGGTCTCCCTCTGGAGGGGCAGCTTCCTGCCAGCAAACCAGAGAGACCCTTAGGGGGAGCTCAGCGTTGCAGCAGTACGTGTGCACTCCTGTTCACGAAGCCTGCGTGCCGGAAACAGCCTCTCCATCTGCAGAAAGGAGAGCAGCGCTGGCCAGGCTGAAAATTCGAGAAATGTTAGTAGGGAGTAGAGCCACTGGCATCCACGTGCAGGGAGTTAGGCTTCCTTCCTCGGCACCAGGAATTCTTGTGAAAACTAGCTGCCTCAGAAACAGCCATGCCTGCAAAAAGAATATTAAAAATTTATTATTTGCTGGGTCCCTGCACCTTCATATTTCAAAATTCTCAGACCCTAGGGAAAAGCAGGATATATTCGCAAATGTTTCCTTTTGCTTTTTGTTTTCCAGTGGGTGCTTGGAGCAAAGTTTAGCTCATCGGTGCACAGGATTCTCCTGGAGAATTGCTTCGGTGGCCGTGGGCTGACCAAAGTTGTTACTGTGCTCTGGGGCAGCCCCTGGAGGTGGTTAGGTTTCAGGCTCTTCCTCTTCTGGGAGGCCTCAGGTCCTGTGCCTTTTCTTGACAGAGCTTTTGGACAGTCCGGGGGCCAGCCCAGAGGCCGTGTGGGCAGAGGCTGTGCCTCCCTGGCCAGGCAGCCTCCTGCTGCTGCTGCCCCTGAGGCATTTACACCCTCACGCTCTTTAGGAAGGTGTGAGGCAGATGTCACCCCCCCCCCACACACACACACACACACACACGCTTGTCCCCAGGCCTTGCTGCCAGGGAGTTCCTGGGAGCCACACCCCTGCTTGGGTACTTGCCCCGGCCCCTGAGAGCCTCCTCTCACTTGCTCCCCCATATCCCAAGCTCATCCTAAGCTCGCTGTCCTGGCCCAGGGCTTTTCATGCCACTGATGTAAGGTTGTTCTCAAGTGGTGCTTGTCCTTAGCTCTGCAGCAGAGGCCATTGGTCCCTTGGCCTTTGACTGACTCACTCTTTGCCCTCGGGACAGGCTGGTCTTCAAGGCCCAGGGAACCCCAGCAGCAGGCCAGGCTGCGCATGGAGATGACTGTGCACTGTTGATGGTGATCTCTTTCTCCATCCCAGGTTCCAGGTGTGTGATGGTGGCTGCAGTCTGTCTTGTGGGTATTAACGCAATCTCCAACAGTGGCTACTGTTCTCGAGCTGTTCTGCGAAACTGGAGCGTGCTGGTGAGTTCCAAAGTCAGGGGCTGAACAGGCCCTCTGGAGAAGCAGCATGTCCTGGGCAGGGCACAGCGGTGTAGACCAGTGTGGTTGGGACCGTCACACCAGCATCACCTGGAAGGGAACCCCAGACCTCTTGGGGAGGGGCCCCCTCACCCCGGGTGGTACCACCTCTCCAGGTGAACGTGATCTAGGTTGAGACGTGCTGGTGTGGAGTGCTCGGGTCAGAGGTGCTTTTCGTTACCTCCCCCAGCCATGGCCTGCTCAGGGAAGATCGTCCCAGGATAGCAGGTGAGAGTTTTACAAGCTCTCAAACCACATCACTCCAGTACTTGGTCCTCACCACAGCCTTCCTAGGCTGGGCTGATGCCGAGGTCAGGCTGTCAACACCTGCTCATCCAGCAGCATCGTGGAATGAGATGCCCCCCCTTTAGGGAAAAGCTTCATTTATCTGTAAATGCCCTTAAGCCTCTTTTTGGAAATTAACCATTTTGGTGGAAATCTTTTTCAGATGTAGTACATGTATATTCCTCCTGACTTATTAATCCAATTATTCTGACTATATTGCAGCCCTTTCTTGGTGACTCGGGGACAGGTTCATGAGCCTCTTCAGAAATAGAGTGATGATTGATTGCCCTTGGGCAGTAACTGAATTGTGTCGGATCCTCACTGAATTCCTCCAGACTGCTGGGCTCTTCTAGTGGGTGATGATTTTGGTGATTTGTCCATCTTTTCAGTTGACACCAGCTGTTACTTCTTAGTTCATCCGCTTCTAGCAGTAAGTGTAGTCTTAAAACTAACATAGCATTCCCAGAGGTGACCTGCCTGCCAGGCACCACATGCAGGGGCTTCTGGTCTCTTTGAAAAGCTTGGCCTAGAACAGCTGGAATGCCAGGGGCAGGCCAACAGTGGGTATGTCTCAGCCCAAATAAGGTGGCAAATTTCATCCCTACGAGGGGCCTATAAAGAAGAGATGAGTCAGAAAGAGGGCAAGATTCCTGCTGAGGACAGAGAACCAGGCAGTTCTGGCCAAGGAGATCATTACTACATATTTGGGGCTTAAGTAATTTCCTGCTCAGAATAATACCTTTCGGGGCCTGTCCAGAGGGACACACGGCCAGGGTGTATGGGTTTGCAGCCCGCCTCCCCGCTGCCTGCACGGGAAGCCAGCAGCCTGCACTTGGGGTCTATTTTCTCCCGCCATCTGTATCACACTAACCAGACTTATCGACAGGTAAACGTTTTCCACATCACATAGGGCAGCTGATATTCATCCCACTAATTCCATAGCCTTTGAATTTTTTAGATTTTCCTTTTGTCATGCTTCCGAATAGCAATGCCCATGATATTACCAATATTACCACTCAGTAAAATTTTTTTAAAAGACAAGATTTTGTTGGGTTTTTTTCCCCCTTCTCTGGAGAAATTTAAAGACCAATTAAAAGCCCCCCATACAATTTTTTGGAAGCAGGTTAGAATAATGATTTTTTAAAATGCAGTAAATTGACCCAAACATCAGTCGTTCATGGCACCTGCAGATGAGCCCAGACTGGCGGCAGCAGCAGCTGTCTTCATGCAGACAACGGGAGGGCCTACTGGGGAGGAGACCCGCGCCACTGTCCTGGGCAGCCAGACACCCCAGACAGGCCTGAGGAGGTGGGGCGGCTGCCCAGCACGGGCCAGGTGGGGAGAAGGGTGTCTTTGGCACTAGCCACATTCATGCTGGGGCTCACCAGTTCTGGGCATCCAGGGCCGACAAGAATGAGTCTGGAGGCAGCTTTCCTTTTCCCAAATCTGAAGTCGATGACAGTCCTTACGGCCTGCCCTGGGGGGAGCAGAGAGAGGCCTGGCCTAGGAGGAGCCTGCCGGCTTGTTGGTAGAGGGGTGGGCGGGATGCGTCTGTAGCACAGGGAGGGGTTGCTCACTACTGAAGACTGAGCCATTCTTGTTCATTAAAAGCCCTAAGTCATATGATATGTCCCATGTTTGCTGGGAGTTAGACGGAGGGGAATATTCCTTATCTGGCTTTTGATAAAAATGACTAAATCTTAGAGAATTTCTTGGGGAAGAAGTCATTAGTAAAGAGGTTAAGTATTTGTAGATGGATTAGGGGAAAATAGAGAAAGAATATTCTTGTTGCTGAGAGGAAAGGCTCACGGGGATTCAGACAGACAGACTCTGACTTAGCAACGAGGAAAGCAGAGTCTGGGAAGAGCAGCCTGGGCCTGGATTGCTCCCCTGGCGGCCGCAGGCACCCGGCCCCACAGCCGTCAGCAGCTGTCCCCAAGTGCTGAGGGCCACATGCTGATCTTTGTGATCAAGGACAACTGAAATGGAATGTTTTAGAATTGTATAATATTCCTTAAGACATCAGGAGCCATTCTCTATTGTCTTCAATTGGGACAGTTGCGACCTACCTCAGACAAGATTTCTTGCATGTATTTCCCTCCCTTGTTTATCCTGTCACATGCATGTCATGTTGACCCCCTTTCAGGAAAGGCTCTGTGAGGAGAATCTGCTCTCTAAACAGCCTGACACTCCCACCCCACCCCCACCCCTCCACGGTGCCGTGTTCCCGGATGTCTTCGCATTCTGTTTAACATGTCCTTGTTAATACATTCCAAGGTCTGAACTCCGTTCCTTGCTAAACCCCTTCCTTGTTTACAGGGACTGAAATAGCCACATTTTGACCTTCTGTTCAGTCTGGGAACATCTATGGCAATGTGGACGCATTCTTTTCCCATGTGAGAATTACATTTACACAGCACAGTTATGGAAAAGCTCAGGAAACCATAGACTCTCAACCCCCTTCTTCTCTCTTCCCTCCTCCCTTCCATGTTCTTTTTCACTTCGAAAGATCAGCCTTTCTAATCAGCCCAACTTAACCAGACCTGTACACCTTGCTTCTTCCTGCTCAGGGGTCCAGGAAGAAGGGGACAGACTACTGTGAGGTCGCGGTGGGTTGCTTATTGCCTGGGAAAGCTGGAGGCGCCCCCCCCATCTCCCCAGGATCAGCTTCCCGTAGAAGGCCCCCATCGACGCCAAAGCTGCCCAGCAGAGGTGCTCAGGGCGCCACGGGACCAGTGTGCAGAGCCCAGCGTGGGTCCTTGGGCACAGTGTCCTGGCTCTCATTCCAGGGCATTATCAAGACTAGGGCCGGGGTCTCAGTGCCACATACCATTAAGGGCGTATTGTTCCCATTTCATTTGCCCAAGAGTCCAAGTATCTGAATTTTTGCTACATGCAAGGTGTCTGGGGTGGAGGAGGGAAGAGATAGTCTTAGGGAGGAAAATAATCCAGGATAATACTTGTGAAAGCCAAACAAGTGGCCTGGACAGTGAGAGCTCCTGGTAAGAGTTCAGAGGAGAAAGACCTGCAGGCCGAAGGGATAAGGAGAGGCTGGAGGAAGCGGGGCTTAAACTGAGTTTTGAAAGATAGTAGGGTTTGTGTATGCTGAGGAGGATTAGAACAGAAAGGAGGAAGCGAGAACATACAAGCATGTTCTTGTTGAAAGTGGATTGTGACCAGGCTTCTGAGGGCCTTGAGGGGCGTATTAGGGATTTGGGTTTTGGGAGGCATTGGAGAGATCTGAGCAAGGGGGAGGTGTTTTAGGAATCTTTGTCATCTTGCTGCCCAGGGCAAAATGAATGAAAAGTCAAGTGAGAAACACAAACCAGGAGAGGCAAACCCAGGATGGTGGCGGTGGCGTCGGGAAGTAAGAGTGATCTAAAAGAGGAGGCTGAGTCGGGGTAGAGCGGCACCAGGTGCTAGACGGAGGGACAAAGAACAGGCAGAGGGGTCAGGTGCCAGGGCCATGTTAAGGCAGATGGTGAATCTGGGTTTAGACATGTTGCCTTTGAGGTTCTGGCAGAAATGTCTGGGCCAAATCTGATAGGAATGTCCAGGACCTGGTAGTGGAACCAGAAAGGAGCCAGGGCTAGCAACGTGCATTTGCCCAAAGACGGTTGCTGAGCTCTACAGAGAAGAAAGCAGAAGTAGACCAGCCAGGCCCCCTGCCACTCAGCCGAGGGCTGGCAGAAACCACAGGGCCTTGGTCCATCCTAAACCAGTGGGCCCAGCCCACGGGAAGAAGCGATCACCTGTGGCAGAGGCTCCTTTGCCCACTCACTCAGCCCCCTCTCCCTCAGTCCCTGAAGGCAGTGTGGCAGCTTTGGTTTCAGGCCGTTGGTCTTGATGCTGCCTGACCACTTCCAGTTTCAGCTGCTTTCCCAAGATGGCCCTCTCCAAGCCTGTGCTCTGTAAGAGGCCCTTGGCAGTGTACAGGCCCCTTAGGATCCCAGAGTCCAAGGGCTGCTGAGTACTGTCCCCTGTGAATTGTTCCAAAGTAAAAACAGCCGTAGAGTGACTGCTGTTCCTCAGAAACGGTTTCTTGGAATCAACACACACAGCTTGGGCTGCTGGCGCGAGGTCAAGTTTGGGATGACGTGGAACTTGTCATTTTAGGCCTGACAAGCTGAGAATGTGGGGGAAGGAAACTGGGCCTTGTCTCCACTTCCTCTAAGCTGGTTTCTCTCCTCTGTTGATGTAAAGTGACTGGGGAATTGCGGGAGAGGGGGGCGTCGCCTCTTCATGCTCTCAAGGGGAGGCTCCTTTGACAGTTCAAGGGCAGCAGATCCGGCATTCATGGGGATGTGAGACAGGCCAGGGCTCGTGGGCCCATAGTTCCCTGCATCCTGACCCCGTGGAAAAATGCCCCAAGTCTGGGCACTCTCTTAGTCCTGCCACCCCTGGGGCTGCGCCATGCTGCATGCACCAGGATCGTGGGATCCCGGCACCCCGCCCCCTGCCGGGTAGAAATCAGAGTGTAGCAGAAGAGATACAGCTTTCGAGAGGGTTCGTCTGCTGGCCCCACTCACTAAGCATCACAGGACATGTGACCTGTACCAAAGATGGCATGTCCCAGCCCACTTAGATTTCTCCATCCTGGAACATCTGGCAAGGGGGGTGGGGGCGGTGTTGATCCCTCTGCTGTGCTGGGCATCAGGGGAGGCAAGGAGTCAGAAAGTGAGATTCCTGAAGGAATTTACCTCTTCCTTCACTCCTGCTAGACAAATCCTCCTGTTTCAGAGGATTCTGCTGAGAAAGTAAAGGGGGGAGGTGGGGCTGTGTGCCACGCCTCCCAGAGCTTGAGCTGAGAGCATTTCCAAACTCTAATTTGGCCTTTCTCTATAATAAGCATCATTAAATTGATGTGCTGCCAGGACTAATGAAATGGTTGCAACAAGCCAGAGAGACAGGTAGGTGTTATGCTGACATTACAGATGAGCTTCTGGATGTCCAGACCCCTTCTCTTGAAAGCTACACCCTGATTTCTGCCCAGGGGTTTTTCGTGACCCATAAGTCTGTGATAATTATATTGGGTCTTCTGACTTTTGGCCCATTATTATTTGCACCCATCTGTACTGTCATCTACAAACTAGGCTATGACAAGATAGACTGGCTCACAGTCCAGATGCAGATGCAGCCGGCACTGTGTACAATCCTCAGATGGAACTTAGCAAGATCGTCCAAGTAGCTGCGTTTGAGAGTGCTCATCTAGATCTGTTTCCGATTTCAGGAATTACTGCTAAATCCACCTTTTCCCACATAGCTAACTAGGACGTTTATATGGGTTGTTATCAGTAATGATGCTTTTTTCTTTATAGCTTCCTCCCACACACAAATAAGCATTTCCCCGCACAGAGTTCTAGTGTGTGCTGATATACTTCAGCATAGACCTCTTCTACAACCACAGATTCACGTGAGTCTGACGTACTGATAAGATGGCGAGAAAACAAGGGACTTGAGAGTTAGAGACAAGTGCAGGTGCACCTCAGAGATAGTGTGGGTTTGGTTCCAAACCACTGCAATAAAGCGAGTCACAGGAACTTGGTGGTTCCCCAGCGCATGTAAAAGTTATGTTTACACTATTCTGTAGTCTATTAAGTGTGCAATAGCATATGTCTAAAAAAGCAATGTACACAGCTTAAAAAATGCTAACCATTATCTGAGCCTTCAAGTCGTAATCTTTTTGCTGGTGGAGAGTCTTGTAAAAAACGCATTATCTGTGAAGCACAATAAAGCGGAGCACAATAAAATGAGGTCTGCGTGTAAAATGAATGACAGACTGATGGTAGAGGTTTTACAATGCAGCCTTTACAGAAGCGAAGCCAGACACAAACGAGCTGAGATGTATTTAAGAAACTCCTGGGACCAGGGTGGGACTCTGCCAAAGTCCCCTTTTTCTGTCACAAAGCAAAACAAATATGAGCATTTCCTTGCAACTGCAGGAAAAGGAAGTCTTGAAAAGTTCCCAGTCAGAGATAAGTGGAAATTAAATCTATATTCCGCACATATCTAGGGTGAGACCACTGATACTCTTGTGAGTGGGCGTTACTGGAGGGTCAGTGCGTATATTCTAAGCTGTTATATACAGACACCCATGGTCTTTTGTAGGGATTCACCCGTGCACGAATTCTCCCAGCCGCAGGCCCCTCCCAACACAGCCCTGCAGTGAGGAGCAGGCACTGCGCACACCTGTGAGCCCTGCTCCCCTTATCCATTTTCTTTCTGTTTCAGGCTTGAAAAACCTTGCCCAGTTTTGATCCCTTCAAGACTTTGCCACAGCCTCTATCACACATCTGTTTTTCTTGAAGAAAAAAAATATAATAAAAATGTTTTACTCTTTTACACTGTATAATTGTAAGAAATAGTGTGTTATTTGTGAATGCATGGCCTGACGTACATTTCTGTACAGTTGAGATATTTTCAAATGAAACATAAAAGATGTCAACAATAAAACCGAGAGAGTGAGTATTTTTATATCAAACATTTTAAGTATGACAGGATGGAGGATCTTACACTGGGTTGGATCACAATTTTTGTGCTTGACTTTGAATGCTTGTAATTAAAAATATCTATTTTTTCCCTCTAAAATAAGCTGCATGTTTGGGGCATGTTTTTAAATGTTATCAAAATTGCCGGAATCGTATGGTGAATGTATAGGAAGTCTGTTTGCCTGGCCTGATCCAGGGTAAGTCAGTGCCGTGGCGTGAGATGTGAGGACAGACCCGTGCTGTCTGCAGGACTAGGCGCACACTCCAGTCCCAGTAGGATGTCCCTGCACGACAATCAAAAGCCTCCAGGGCTTTCTGCCAGGGCGGCGTGTTCACAGCTGGGCACAGAAGCCTTTCTTTGGTACAAATTCCTGAGGAGGACGTGCCCTTAGAAAGCCCTGGCCGCTCCAGAGTGACTAGAGAAACTGTGCCGAGCGGTGGGTTTTGCCATTTTCTTACGTTGCTCTTTGACAGCACGCATACCCCGCAGTGGACGTCAGACTGTCTCACTGAGAAGGGGAAACTGGCTTGAGAGGCTGGCTGGCTTTACCCAACCTGCGTGGCTGCAATGGGCAGCTCACAT
The DNA here is from genome assembly GCF_041296265.1 of Equus caballus. Taxonomy (NCBI): domain Eukaryota; kingdom Metazoa; phylum Chordata; class Mammalia; order Perissodactyla; family Equidae; genus Equus; species Equus caballus. The sequence continues at coordinate 31,567,335 of NC_091710.1, read as the reverse complement.
CGCCCAAGGGATTTTGCAGAACACTGGGTGAACTGAGCTGGTGCTCTGGGTCTTGGCAGCACCGCGCCCGTTTAAAACAGTATCCTGATTCACATGTGCTCACTGTGGTGTTACCTACACCCCAGCGCACGGACAGGGTGCGGCCGGAAGGAATACTGTTGAGCTGGCTCAAGACTTCTTCAGACCCAAAGTCAGTCTTGTGTCATAAACTGACACATTTCCAAAGTCTGCGACTGTCTCTCCTTGTTATAGAAGAGCCATGTATAAAAATGTATCGATCTAAGAATTTCCAACTGCCAACAGCTAAGCATGATCGCAGCTCTCTTACTGACCTGCTCACACTGTGCTGAAGATTTCCGTGTTCTAATGATTACATCATTGGTTTGGGGGTATTTTTGTTTCATTATTTTCCATTAGAAATAAAGATGTCAAGAAGCTTTTAAAGGTCATCATAAAAAACAAAAAACTGACAAGAAACACCAGGGGTGAGGGCACTTCCCTTCGCCGGACACGAAGGGACGGGCAGTCACAGCAGCGTGCCCCACTGGGTTGCAGCCCTGCATACGTGCCAGCACCGCCTGGCTCTCGCTGAGACTTCTGTACTCGTTTCTAAGCAAAACAGAGCAACTTCCACACAGTCTATTATGCTTTTATAAACTGTTTAAAGGTACTTTTCTATTGTCATTTATAAAAATAAAGTGCTTATTCCAGCCGTCACACCATTGCTTGGCAAATTCCTTTGTGGAAGATCAACCCAGTGCGTTCCCCACTGCAGCCCAGGGCCAGTGGATTTCTTGCCCATTTTCAGGCACTGACAGAGCTGAGCATTGGCCCTTGAGCTAAGGACAGAGAGACGAAAGGAGGAAACAGATCGGGCTGGGAGAGCAGAGAAGAACCTCTGCAGATGCTCTCCTGTGGGCACATGGTGACTGACACCTGCGGCCCCGGCAGGAGGCTCTCAAGGCCAAGTCACACTCCTGATGCCTTTCACCGCCCCTGCTGACTCCCATCCACCTCAGCCTGCAAAGCCTTAGCTCAAGATTATCAGAAATCTGGAAGGGCTCATTTATGGTTTTCTGCCGACATAAATATTAAGTGATAAGCCAGGCACTGATGGCTAAGACAATGAAGTGTTTTATGTACACTCTCACCAACCCCTCTTCCCCCAAAAGAGGGAGGGGGGAAACACTGCAGTGCTCAATTCCAGGTAGTGGCAACAAGCACTAGTAACTCTCAGTCTTCTTGGGCACTGACGTTGGTCCTGTCGTTTGACCTCACATCCCTTTTGCAAAGGAGGCCATCCACCAAAAGCAGGTCCCGGTCACAGCCTTCTATTACCCTGGAGCCTGCGTACGACAGTAGAAAACCAATACGCGGCTTTCTGTAGCGCTGCCAGGCTTCGAAGGCCACACCCTAGGATGGCTCCAGGACAGGCGGCTTTGCCTTCAGCCTGTCTGTGACCCTCCAACTCAGAAGCACATGAGATTGGCCAGACAGCCTAGGAACTGAGGGCAGCTCCCCCTGCAGGAGATTTCCTGCCTCTCCAGCCTGCCTTGGGCCATTTCCATCCCAGTCAGTGGCTGAACAGTGACTTCCATGTGTTTTGTCACAAGGGGCCTTGGGATGGATGGATGGATGGATGGATGAATGAGCACACCAGTCATCACTGTACTGATGGTCCTTAGTGATGTGCATGTGACAAGTCTGGATGGTACCAATTTAGTGTGAACTCCAGATATATTCCCACTGACCCAACAGTTAAACACCAGCTTCATTCCAATCTGAAAAACTGCCTTTTCTGCCACTCTAGTGAAGCAGTGGGTCTTCTGGAACTGGGAACTTGGAGTAAGAAAAAGGTAGGTCGGTCTGTTCCCTCTTGCTTACGTGCATCATGTCCCAGTTTGTAGGGTCCAGAAGATGGTAACTAAGCCATCATTTTGTTTCATTATCAAGTGAACCCTGGGGATGGAAGATGTGCCACTTGTGAACACAAGACTAATATGGCTATAAAACTGGCATCTACAATTAAATACTATGCTCTACACCTCTGTAAAAACTACAAATTAAAGGAATTTGGAAAAGAATCTTAAAACTTGCAAAATAAAGTCATACTTCCGGTTAATCACATCTAGGATACAAATTCACCGGACCCAGTGCTTACATGTTGGTCGGACCTACTTTCATGGGACCAATTTGCAATTATTACTGCCCTCATCTCTGAGGTTCCCCCAACCCCTGGTACCCATGGCGTCTTTGGGTCCTGAGCTGTGCGGCATAAGGAACTCTCTTGAGAATGAAGGAGGCATGGCTTGGCTGACATCTCTGAATTCTGTATCTCAGTACACAAGAATTCCGCGTGTCTGTGTCAGGGTGACATACAGGAATCAGCTAGTTATTTCTGAGTGCTTTGGGCAAGGCGTGCCAAGTGCTAGGAATCTGTACAGAGTTCCAACTGTATTTCACATCACTGGGACACAACTGATGGGTAAAAAGAGCACTGTTGTCCAGTTTGAAGAGTATCGGCCCGTGGTTGCTTTTACTCTTCGACTCATAATCCATTCTATCACACCTTCTCATGACATCGCTTTTACAGCATCCTTAGAAGGAAGAAGAATACTTGTTACTAGTGAGGTGTTAATCGGAAATACTGGTCCTCCAAACATCTGGAGTAAAACTCTAATAATTGATTGATACTGCAAAACCAAATGCAGTCAGCTAATTGATGAAGACCCCCAAATTAGGAAACTTTAAAAACTGCCATGGTGAAGTTGTGCTACTGCTGCAGAACATCCCAGATGGCACTAAAATAGTATTACCTCTCCCCTAAACTGGCCTAGCTCTGTCACTACTCAAGTCCCCAAAGATGCTAGTACGTCCTGAAAATTCTTCCTCTTGTTTTATCCTCTTTTCACAGCTCTCCAGTGGCACCCACAGGCTCTACGTCACCAGTGCTTCCAGAGTTTAACCACACTGATTCCTGCTTCCTAAGGGAGGGGAAAAGGCCCTGTTCCTACAAACCGTAACATAATATGCCCACAAACGAACAGCAGTGAAGCCTCCATTCTCCACTGCCCACACACATCGCGCTTAAAATTCAAGTGAAACTCTTTGACCATGCTAATTAACACTAAATTAGAAACTTTGTTAGGCCAGATGCTTAAATTCAACCCAAATTTGGAATGAGAAATTACGCTCAAGTTAAAATATTTACCTGAACAAGAACACTTTTTCCCTAAAACTAGAATGTAGGCCTTGGGTGTGAAGGGGTCAGCAAGAAAGTTCAAAATCTTAACAGTCAAATGCAAGATAAACCTGCTCCTGGTATTTCTGGAGCTGGTCCTGCCAAATTCAAGCTGCCATTTACTCAAGTTCTCTCCTGTTAGTATCCTTCTGAGTTTTTAATCATTTAAAAAAAATTTTTCAAGCCTTTGCACTGAAGTCCTTTGAAGTATGAGCTCTGCAAAATTCTGGCTGGTTGAAAAGTCACTGGGTTTTCATGGGGTCTTGAAATCACATGGTTTGGTTTAAGTCACAGGAATGGGCTGGCCCACCTCCAAACCAGGGTCCAAAGGGGCCTATGACAGCAGACTTGTCACTCTGCTGAGAGCACAAGCCACATTTATTTCTAATGGAAATCCTCTTATGAAGGAAAAGTGTTCTTCTTCTTGTAACTACGGCCAGAAGGAGGATCAACATCACAATGCCAGGACCTGTTCTAGCTCTCTGTTTCCAAAGTGTGCTCACTCAACACAACACTCACGCGACAGACAGGGGCAGGTGTTCCAAGGGCCAGTTAGTCTGAAAAGTGGTTTCCTAGAGGTCCTTGGACCTGCCCCACCCCTCCTCTCACAGAACACCATTACTCTCCCAAGACAAGCGCACAAAATACACAGTGGAAAGGATAGGCTGTCCGACGTGAAACCCCGATGACAGCACTGCACTGCCGACGGGCCATCACTGCGGTCTCCATGCACAGCACTCCAGCTCTGCCACAGAGCAACAATGCTGATCTCAGCTTCTTAAGAACAGTCAAAACAATCCTAGAAAATCCAAATCATCTTCCCCACCCCAAAATGAGACATCTGAAAGTAAGAACAGTGGCTAGAGGGGAGAGGGGACAATGAGTCTCATCTGTGCCTCAGAAAATTGCCCTAAGCTGATAAGAACTGGGGAGTTTATAAAGCCAAATGCCCTATTCCCACATTCAGAACAGGTTTTTTCTGCTAGTGATTTCAAACAGCTCACAAAAGAAATCAAGGGCCGTATACTCAGTGCCCGCCCCGTGAACACTGGGACTGGAAATAACGGATGTCTCGGCACTGCCTTTTGCCAGTACGCTGCTCCACAGGTACGAAGTGGTCCTCTCTCCCCTGAGTCCCATCATCATCTGGCCACACTCACAGGATGTGACAGCAGCAGCCAAGTGTTCATTCTTACACTTTGTCTAGGCCCAACTGTGTTTCTCTTAGCTATCCCCTAAAAGCCTCGGATGGTTGTGATGAATTATAGATCAAAATGCACTAGATTGTCTTAACCTTTTAACTCACCCAGCCATGCTCATTCCCACTTGCTTCTCAATGGCCAGGAGATCCAGCAGAAATGGGCAGAGGTGAGAACATGACTTCAACGTGACTTTAACTTGAATTTCTGGTGGATATGTTTTCAGATGTCCAGAAGAACGGGTAAAAGACTCTTCTTTCTACTACACCCTTCAAACGCAGCTGAGGTCCTATCACAATTTCCCACAAAGACTATATACTATTTCCCTCCCCACACATCACCAAATGCCCCAATCCCAAAACCTCAACATGGGGTGTATGGAAGAATTTCTCTTCCGTGTAGCAGGCAAAAGGGATTGAGGCTTAACTCGAGAAGATGCAAGTCAATGAGGTAAAGCTATGGAATATGCAAGTGTGACAATTTAGCAAGACACTTCATTTTAGATCCCAATTTCCTCCTTTCTGAAATGAGTTTACACAAGATAACCGAAATCAACTATTAGGCAAGATCACAAAGTACTGATGAGCACAGGCTTTGCTAGAAACTACTAATAATACACAACTGGCAGTAAAGCATCTTACCTTAGAACCTGCGACAGAGGCCTTGATGTCTGTCTCCTTGCAAAACAAGAAGAAGTGTTTGAGATGTCTAAAATGCATTTCCAGACCTGACCAATAAAACAGGATGGTGACAGGTGACATCACCAAGATGGCGACATATGTCATTCCTGACCTCACTCCTCATAAGAAGAACTAACAACTATTCATGGACAAGACACCACAGAGAGAATTCTAGAACATGAGGTTGAGGCTAAAGCAACCCCCTGCAGCACAGAAATCAAGGCAGGCCACATTAGAAGGATAAAAGGAGCAGCTGCCCACTGACCACACTGCACCTCCTCCAGGCCAGCGCAGCCCCACACCCAGAGGTCTCCCCTGAGCCTACGGTCCCCCCAGCATTGTGGGTCACTTTTGGGATCCCCCACTCCAATCTCGTCCCATGGGGATTTACAGGGGAATCGCAGGGCTTGACTGCTGGGAATCTGAATGTGATGGATAGGGGGAGGGGCTTGCAACAACCAGCACTCAGATTTTCAGAGACCAAGTTCATACCTGCAGCGCCCAAGTAATAGTCCCAACCAGCAGCTTTGCTCATCTGCACAACCAAGTCAGTTGTGCAGACTGGCCAGAGAATTCAGCAGGCTTCAGGTCTGCATGATTTGGGCCCTCAAATGAAGAGATTTTTCTGTCCCTGGAGCCTGGTCTGCCCCCAGCAGGCAGGTGAGCTGAGTCATAGCCCCACCCACTGCTGAGTGAAGCTCCCAGCCCCGCCTGACCAGAAAGCTTGGCTAGAACACCTGCAAAGCTGCACAGCCCACAACACTCTAGCAGAGTCCAGCAGGCAGAGCTGACAATCTGCAGAGGAAAGCCAGTGGCCCTGTTCAGCCAGAGAAGTCAGGGCATGGGTTGGCTTGAGTCAAGACCAGAAAGAGCCTTACTGGCCTTCGAGCTGATTCTCCCACTGTACCAGGGCAGGGAAACTAATTCACAGCCCCATCTATTACTGAATACAGCTGCCAGCCCACTCAACCAGGGAAACCTCACCAGAACACATGGGGAGCTAAGTAGACCATCCAACAGCCCTGCTTACAGTGGCACTTGAAAAGAGCACAGCCCGTGGCTCTCTCCATCTGCAGAGCAAAACTTGTGGCCCCATCTGGCCAGGAAATTCAATGCACAGTCTTGCCTGATATGGGTCCCCTGGGACCCGTCTTGCTGCCCCACCAGGGCAGAGAAGCTCTTTCACAGTCCAACCTACTGCTGAGTACAGAACCCAGCCCTGACCATACAGTAAGCCTAGATGCTAAACCAGAGAATCCAGGCAATCGTGGAGGCCATCCTATAGCCTCACTCAGGCAGGGAACCACCCTAGCAATGCTAGCCAACTGTTCCCAGCCAGCAACGCCACCTCCCTACCTGGACCTCCGAGCTTGGGCAGTGGCCTCACCAAAAGTAGACCCTGATAGCAAGCCCTACCTGCCCAATAATCTTATCAGCAGACCTGTCCAGAAACCCAAACTAAGCTGGTGAAGAATTGTGTCTGCCAAAGTGAACCTGTACAATCTGAAAGAGGAGATGGCTTACTCAAATACACAGATACCAATGTAAGGAATCAAGTATGAAAATTCTGGTGAACAAGACACCCTCAAAGGAAACAAATAAGGTTCCAATAACTGAACCTAAGAAAAGGAAGATCTATGAACTGTTAGACAAAGAATTCAGAATAATCCTCTTAAAGATGTTTAGTGAATTACAAGAACACACAGACAACTTGAATGAAGTTAGAAAAACAATGCATGAACAAAACGAGAAGCTCAACAAAGAAATAGAAACCAAAAAAACCCCAGAAATCCTAGAGCTGAAAAATACAATGACTACATTGAAGAATTCAATAGAGAGCTTCATAAGCAGACTCAACCATGCAAAAGACAGAACCAGTGACCTAGAAGACAGGACATTTGAAATTATCCAGTCAGAGGAACAAAAAGAAAAAAGAATTAAAAAGAGTGAAGAAAGCCTACGGGACTTAAGCAACACAACTAAAAGAAACTATATCTGCATTATGGGAATTCCAAAAGAAGAAGAGAAAGAAACAAAGTATATTTAAAGCAATGCAGAAAACTTCCCAAACTTGGGGAGAGAAATGGACATAACCGATCCATGAGGCCTAAAAGACCCCAAATAGTTTGAACTCAAACAGGGCTACACCAAGACACATTATAATTAAATTGTCAAAAGTCAAAATCAAAGAAAGAATTCTGAAAGCAGAAAGAGAAAAGAGATTACATACAAGGGAAACCCCATAAGATTATAGGCAGATTTCTCAACAAAAACATTTCAGGCCAGGAGAAAATAGAATGATAAATTCAAAATATTGAAAGAAAAAAATTATCAACCAAGAATTCTATACCCAGCAAAGGTGGCCTTCAGAAATGGAGGAGAAATAAAAACTTTCCCAAACAAACAGACGCCGAGCTGGGAGCTCATCACCACTAAACCTGCCTTACAAGAAATGCTAAAGGGGGTTCTCTGAGTGGAAATAAAAGGACACTGATTAACACTGCAAAAACGTAAGAGCACTGTAAAACTCACTGGTAGTGGTAAATATATAGTCAAAGTTGGATTCTGTAATATGGTATGGGGATGCAAAATTCACTACAATTTTAGTTTAAAAGGTAAAAAAACAAACATTAAAAATAACCATAACTAATCTGTTATTGGTTACGTAATATTAAAAATATGCAAACCATAACACCAATAACCTAAAATGTGAGGGGGAGGAGATGTAAAAGTGTAAAGTTTAGGAATTCTATTGAAGTTAAGTTGTTATCAGTTTAAAATAGGGTGTTATAATTTTAAGATACTTTGTGTAAGCTTCATGGAAACCACAAGAGAAAAACCTGTAGTAGTTACACAAAAGAAGATGATAAAGAAGTGAAAGCATACTGATATCAAAACATAAGACAGCAGGATATGAAACGAGGAACAACGGATCTATAAAACAGCCAGAAAACAATTCACAAAATGGCAACAGTGAGTCTTTACCTATCGATAACTAGTTTAAACATAAATGGATTAAATTTTACAATCACAACAAATAGAAGGACTGAATGGATTAAAAAACAAGATGATATGCTGCCTAAGAGAGACTCATTTTAGCCTTAAAAATACACATAGATTGAGAGTGAAGAGATGGGAAAAAATATTTCAAGCAAATGGTATCAAAAAAAATGAAGGAGTAGCTATACATATATCAGACAAAACAGACTTTAAAAAGAGACAAGGATGGTCGTTATATAATGAAAGGGGTTAATCCATCTGGAAGATTTAACAATTATAAATATTTATGCACCCAACATCAGAGCACCCAAATATATAAAGCAAAAACAATACAGCTTAATGGAAAAATAATGGCAATACAGTAATAATTGAGGACTTTAATACCCTGTTCTCAACAATGGATAGACCATCCAGACAGAGAATCACTAAGGAAACAGGAGATCTGAATAACACTATAAATGCAATGAACCTAACAGACATAATGCAGAACATTCTATCTGACAACCACAGACTACACATTCTTCACAAGCCCACTTGGAACATTTTCCAGGGTTAGGCCACAAAACAAGTCTTAGCAAATTCAAGAAGACTAAAATCATGTCAAGTATATTCTCTGACCACAATGGTATGAAACTAGAAATCAGTAACAGGAGGAAAACTAGAAAATTCACAAATACACGGAAATTAAACAATACTCTCCGGAACAACGAATGGACCAAAGAAGAAATTAAGGCAGAAATAAAAAAGTATCTTGAGACAAACAAAAATGGAAACACAACATACCAGAACTTATGGGATGCAGCAAAAGCAGTTCTAACAGGGAAGTTCACAGCAACAAACACACACATCAAAAAACAAGAAAGGTCTCAAATAAACCACCTAACTCTACACATTAAGGAACTAGAAAAAGAACAAACTGAGTGAAAAGTTAGCAGAAGGAAACAAATAATAAAGATCAGAGCAGAAATAAATGAAATAGACAAGAAAATAGAAAAGATGAACAAAACTAAGAGTTGGTTCTTTGAAAAGATAAACAATATTGACAAACCTTTAGCTAACCAAGGAAAACAGAGGACCCAAATCAATAAAATTATAAATGAAAAAGGAAACATTACAACTGATACCACAGAAGTACGAAGCAGAGACTATGGACAACTATACCCCAACAAACTAGACAATCTAGAAGAAATGGGAAAGTTCTTAGGAACATCTAACCTATGAAGTCTGAATCAGGAAGAAACAGAAAATCTGAACAGATCAATTACTAGTAGGAAATTGAGTCAGTAATCAAAAATCTCCCAATGGAGAAAAGCCCAGGAACAGATGTCTTTACAGGAGAATTTAACCAAACATTTAGAGAATTAACACCAATCCTTCTCAAACTCTTTCAAAAAATCGAAGAGCAGGGACACTCCCATACTTATCTTATGGGGCCAGCATTACCCTGATACCAAAACCAAAAGAGGACACTAGCAGAAAAGAAAACCACAGGCCAATATCTCTGTATCTCTGACAAATACAGATGCAAAAATTCTCAATAAAACACCAGCAAGCCAAATTCAGCAGCACATTAAAAAGATCATTCACCATGATCATGTGAGATTTATCCCTGAGATGCAAGGATGGTTCTACATATGCAATTTAAGTAATGTGATACACCACATTGATAGAATGAAAGAAAAAAATCATACGATCATCTTAACAGAGACAGAAAAAGCATCTGACAAAATTCAACATCCATTCATGATAAAAATTCTTAACAAATTAGGTATAGAAGGAGTACACCTCAACATAATAAAAAGGCCATCTATGACAAGCCTGCAGTTAACATCATACTTAATAGTGAAAGGCTGAAAGCTTTTCCTCTAAAATCAGGAACAAGACGAGGGTCCCCACTGTTACCACTCTTATTCAATATAGTACTGGAGTGCTTAGCCAGAGCAATCAGGCAAGAAAAAGAAATAGAAAGCATTAGAACTGGAAAGGAAGAAGTAAAACTGTATTTGCAGATGATGTGATTTTATATATAGAAAATCTTAAAGACGTCACAAAAAAACTGTTACATCTAATAAACAAATTCAGTAAAGCTGCAAGATATAAAATTAACATATAAAATCAGTAGTGTTCCTAAACACTAACAACAAATTATCTGAAAAAGAAATAAAGAAAACAATCCCATTTACAATAGCATCAAAAACAATAAAACACTCCGGAATAAATGGAATGAAGGAGGCGAAAGATCACTACACTGAAAACTACAAGACATTGATGAAAGAAATTGAAGACAGAAATAAATGGAAAAGTATCCTCTGTTCATGGATTGAAAGAATTAATCTCATTAAAATGTCTATACTACTCAAAGCAATCTACAGATTCAATGCAATCCCTATCAAGATTCCAATGGCATTTTCTACAGAAGTGAAAAAACAATCCTAAATTCATATGGAACCTCAAAAGACCCTGAATATCCAAAGAAATCTCGAGAAAGAAGAAGAAAGCTAGAGGCATCACACTACAAAGCTAAAATAATTAAAACAGTATGATACTGGCATAAAAACAGACACATAGACCATGAAACAGAGCAGAGAGCCCAGAAATAAACCCAAGCATACATGGTCAACAAATATTTGACAAGAGAGCCAACAATATTCAATGGAGAAAAAACAGTCTATTCGATAAATGGTGCTGGGAAAATTGGATACTCATATGTAAAAGAATGAATCTAGACTCTTATCTTACAACACTCACAAAAATTGACTCAAAATGGATTAAAGGCTTAAATGTAAGACCAGAAACTATAAAACTCCTAGAAGAAAACATAGGGAAGAAGCTTCTTTTTTCTTTTTTGCTGAGAAAGATTCACCATGAGCTAACATCTGTTGCCAGTCTTCCTCTCTGGTTTTTTTCCCCCTTCCCAAAGCCCCAGTACATAGTTGTATATTCTAGTTGTACATCCTTTTAGTTCTTCTATGTGAGCTGCTGCCACCGCATGGCTAATGACAGATGAGCGGTGTGGTTCCATGCCTGGGAACCAAACCCAGGCCACCAAAGTGGAGTGTGCCAAACTTTAACCACTAGATCATCAGAGCTGGCTCAGAAAAAAGCTTTTTGACCCAGGTCTTGCAGTGATTTTTTGGATACGACGCCTAAAGCAACAAATCAAACCACAAGCAATAAATCATAAATAGACAAGTGGGACTACATCTAACTAAAAAGCTTCTGCACAGCACAAGAATCAAAATGAAAAGACAACTTGCAGAATAGGAAAAAATATTTGCAAGTCATACATATCTGATAAAGGATTAATATCCAAAATATAAAAAGAATTCATACAACTCAATTGCAAAAAACCCCAAATAATCCAATTAAAAATGAGCAAAGGATCTGAACATTTTTCCAAAGAAGATATACAAATAGCCAACAGGTACATGAAAAGATGCTCAATATCACTAATCATTAGGGAAATGCAAATCAAAATCACAATGAGATATCACTCACCACAATGAGAGAGTTTGATGCTAGCCTGTTAGAATGGCTAGCATCAGAAAGACAAGAGAGGAACGCTAGAGAGGATGTGGAGAAAGGGGAACCCTTGTGCACCGTTGGTGGGATTGCAAACTGGTATAGCCACTATGGAAAACAATATGCAGGTTCCTCGAAAACTTAAAAGTAGAACTACCATATGATCCACAATTCCACTTCTGGGAATATATCCAAAGGAAGTGAAAACACTATGTCAAAGAGATATCTGCACTCCCGTGTTCATAGCAGCATTATATACAATAGTCAAGACATGGGAACAACCTAAGTGTCCACCAACAGATGACTGAATAAAGATGATGTGGTATGTATGTGTGTAAACAACAGGGATGGACCTTGAGGGCATTATGCTAAGTGAAGTAAGTCAGACAGAGAAAGACACATACCATGAGAGCTCACTTATATGTGAATTCTTTAAAAAACAACAAAAAAAACTCATAGAAATAGAAATCAGATTTTGTGGTTACCAGAGGCAGGGGGTGGGAGAAGGGGAAACTGGATGAAGGTGGTGAAAAGGTACAACTTCCAGTTATAAGATAAATGTACTAAAGGATATAATGTACAACTTGAGGACTACAGTTAATACTGTTGTATGATATATATGAAAGTTGAGAGTAAATCCTAAGAGTAAATCCTTGCTCATCACAAGGAAAAAAATATATATCCATTGAGATATATATGAGATGATAGATGTTAACTAAAATTACTGTGGTAATTATTTCACAGTATCTGTAAGTCAGATCATTATGCTGTACAGCCTAAATTTATACATTGCTGTTATGTCAATTATCTCTCAATAAAACTTGAGGGGAACAAAACACAGGACAGTGTGTAAAGACCACAAAAAGTACTTGGAGATAAGCTTGCTCCAGATTTTTTACAGCAAAATTAGTTTTACAACATGAGACATTAAAGTTCCTCCTTACTAGCACAAAAACTCTTAAGAAGCAAGACATGTTGAGTTTCCTGTGTTCTAAATTACCATGGGGAGCCTCAGTTTTACATCTTCTCATGCCATGTTCTGGCGCTTGGATGTAAGAAAGAGGTAAGCAATAAGATAACACTAGAAATGGATGAGAAGTAAATAGGATAAAAAGAACTAAAACAGCAAAAAGGTTCCTTGTCATCTGCACAAAGTACTCACTCCTTTGGGTTATCGTTACACCTTTTCTGAGAACGCTATACCTTGTTTTTTTAATCCACTACAATTTCAATTTTATGATATGAGCACTGTAAGGATCAACCCAAAGGACCATCACAGACCACATCACAAGCACAGATAAGGAAAATGGGTAGTTTGCCATAGAAGGCTGGAATGACGACAGATTTCCTTCCTGTAAGTCACTATGACTCTTAAGAACCCTCACATGTGATAATGGCTCTCATGAGCTCAGCCAGTGATGAGGAGACAGAGGAAGTCTCTAAGAAGAACCTCAGGGTTAAGTCCCGTGAGGGCTGCGACATGGTAAAGGTGATGTTCAGGTTGGCAAGAAGACTTTATGTATCTTTGTTGGGGACGGCATGAGACCATGACTTGTGAAATACAAGAGGATAAATATTGATGTATCCTTTTAAAAGTAAACACTAAAAGTCAGACATAGTCTATCTTTATTGCCTCACTTGCCAACAAGAGGCACACTTCATGTTCCAGTTGTAAAATCCATATGCTCAGCAACACAGCACAGATCACAGTTTTCAATGATGTCCCAAATATGCACCCTGTGGGAGTTAAAGGCTGGAGCTTCCAAATGTCATTGCCAAGAATGGAAAGAAACAAACTGAATTCAGGAACATCTTACAGCTCCTTCTACAATGATTTTATTATAAATATGTCCTTCTGGAATAAACAAATATTGCATTCAAGACTATCTGCAAACTTGTTCTAAAGTAATAAAAGAGGAAAAATGGAACCAGGAACCACTTAGAAGTAGAGATAAATAGCAAAGACACGTGCATGCCATGCTATGTGCCTTTCCCCTAAGAAGTAACAGAAGGTTAACAGGGACTATCACATTTCTCATTAGCCTATTCAATTAAAATAAGCTTTGAGTTTGGTAATTTGCACTTGTCCTGTAAACTGAATGCTCCTCTCCTCAGTCCTAAGAAGTAGAATGGGAAGACAGTCGTCAGAGCCCAGCATCAACAAGAAAGATCTTGACTTTGTAACTCTTTGCTCATGGACACAACTGTTCACTATTTGCTGGGGGCAATGTCCGAGTAGTCCTTGAGCACTCCAGCCAAGTGTTCATTGTGAGTCTTGAACCGTCGCTTTTTCTGAGAAGCAGGCTTTTTCCTTCTCTGAATAGGGGCCTATAGGGAAAAGTAAAAACAGTTAGAAACAATAACTCCTTAGAGGGGCAGGACGGTGAGGAGTCCTAAAGATGCCCAGAAGCCAGCAGCAAGAATATGCAGGCTTTTTGACCTTTTTTTCAGCTTCACAAACAAATCCCAACACAATCCCCAACCACAAACGAGAACCAGTGCTTTCTGTCATGATGAATGGTATACCTCCACCTGGAATAAATGGGCTGGCACATTTATAGATGGATTTTCACCTCTATTACCAAGTTTAAAAATATATCCACAATTACCATTTAAAAAAGATCTGAAGTGAATATGGCAAAATAGAGTTGGCAAAATTAGGAAGTGGATGATTAAACAAAGATTTGTTAAAATAATTCTCTATTCTTTTCTGTATACTTGAAATATTAACCTCACAAGACAAAAAAAATTAACAAAACTAAGCAATGATAGGAAACCATAAAATGCTGCCATTACATTAATTCATGGAGATCGCTGGCAATAAATCTTCCCTTTTAAGGAGTCCTAAAAATTCACTGAACACACACACACACACACAAAATCAAAAAGAAGACAAGCAGCTACAAAGCCTGGTGGTGGAGGAGGGAAAGAGGGAGGGAGGCCGAGCAGCTACAGGCCAGGGTTCTGGCGAATTATCCACATCCTAGCTCTGTAGCTGTTAAAAGGCAATTCACAAATCTTCATTCAATTACAAATCCCTCCTCTGAGCAGGATTTGGGGCTATAAAGACAGTAATATCTGGTATCTAAGGGATCTGAAAGTCAACAAGGACAATTCAATGTGATCAGGTCGAACGCAGAGCCAGGCTCCAAGACCACACGGCTCATGGAAAAGGGGGAGGGGAGCACAACTAAGGCCTTCAAGGCCAAGATGATTGAAGCAGGCTCCTGCTAGAAACTGAGAAGGCAACAAGTGGGCACCCAAAAAAGTTTGTTATGGCTGGAGCTTAAGAGTAGGCACCACTACAACAGAGGCTGGAGGGCTGATGGGGAAAGCGTTCACATGCTTGGGGAGGAGCACCTGAGGGCAAAGAGATCAGCTGGCCCTCAATAAACCAGACATGATCTGGTTTGCATCTGACCAAGATCACTGGATTAGGACACTGAGAAAAAACTGGAAAGGAGTAAATTCAGCTTTTCAGAGAGGTGAAGAGGAAGCAGGCTAACAGTTTGAAAAGAGGATTTCATTTTTTTCTAGAGATTACATACCACTTTCTTTGGTCCAGATTCCTGCATGGAAGAAATACCCTGTCGTTTCAGATATTCTTCAATTTTCTCCTCATCCATTGAATCCACAGTGACACTCCTCCACAGTTTCTGAAACTCTGTGCCAACAAGATAGTGCTTATTTTACAATAGGTGTTGACAAGCTATATAGTATTTCAGTGATGGAAATCCAGGCTTCAATATTATCTCCTCTGGCCTAAATAAGCACATCTGAGATTTCATTATAAAAACAAAGGAAGCAAGACAAGAACATGCAAATGCTGGACACTGAGTAGCAGAGGGGCCTGGGACGCGAACTGCATCATTACAGATCAGACAGCAGTCGTCTATGTTTAGAGTCTGGTACATGAAGGGATGTAGTTGAGGTCTCCCTGAAAAGCAGCTGACACTCTCCTTTAACAATCAGTTCTCTCCACTGCAATAGTTCAAAATTCCTGCTCATTCCGATGCCAGTGTACTCCATTTCCTCTCCTATCAGTAAAAAGAAACACATAGGGAGATAGGGAACCAAAGTTTTATACGGAAGTAAGGAGCTATAACAGTTTATTTTGAAATCAAATAACTTGGGGATGGGTGACTAAGAAGTTATAAGGGGGGAGGGAGCAGGACACTGAGATAGAAACACTGTCTTTTGGCCGCTATGAAACAAAGGAGAAAGGCCTTTCGTCCAGCCTACATCTTGTCTTCAGAGACCCATGGCCCCTCTGCCACATCACTAGTTTTGCATCCAAAAGAGATCACAATTGGGAGATGTCTGAAATTAAACTTGTTTGCATCTTCAGTTCTGTCCCTAAACACAGGCTCAACTAACTGCTTATCAACATCTACTTTCCAACACAAGAAAATTTCTTGTAATGGCAAATCATAAGCTACATGCACTCTGGAATGCAAAAAAAGGGGAAGCTCCCTGAGCACCCAGGGCTATTCACCCAGGGCTATTCACCCAGGGCCGGGTGTTCACCGGGGCCTCCTATTCACAACAGGCCTCACGCACAAAAATGTGAACAGGATCTCTGGAAGCCTCATCAAGGCAGTGACAGCACCACCTCCTCCTTTCACCCCCTCCTTTCATTCCAGGGCCGTTACCTTCCCGTAGGCTATCAGCATGGGCCATTCACAAGCTATGAATAAAGCAGGCAGGCAATACTGTGCTGGACTGGATTTTTCTCCTTCTCCCTCCTTTCCTCCTTCCTCCTTTCTTTCTTATTTCAATACATGCTACATGAAGCAAATGACGCCTAAATAGTGCGGACTCTGGTGAAACTTAGGAAATGTTTTCTGCCACACACTGAAAGGCTTTTTGTTGACGGTGACCAAATACAAAAATGACAATCTCCTACAAAGAATTCAACCTGGGCACAAAGTTATTTAAATCCTAAAACAGCTCTAAATAAAAATTTTTGTATTTTCAAGATATATTAGGGGCTCTTTCTCCTTTATGCTCACTTTTCATCTGCATACATTATAGAAATCAGTTAACAGATAACACTGTTTGCTTGCATGACTTTTTCAGCCTCTTGAACAGCTATAAGCTGCTGGATAGCAAGGAATTCTATTTTCCTAAGTTTCCCACTAATAGTAGCAGTGACCCTAGCAAGTCCTTATCAATTTGACTATTGAATGTATGAAATGCTATTGTCTACTATTGTCGAGGCGCCACAGAGTATCTGTCTTCCTTTTACACTTTTAAACTTTATTTTAAATAATTTTACATGAACAGAAAAGCTGCAAAGATAACAAAGTTCCTGTACACCCTTTACCCAGGATCCCCTAATGTTAACACTTTATATAATCTTAGTAAAACTACTGAAACTAATAAACAGTGATACAAGCCTATTAACCAATCCACACACCTTATTCAAATTTCTTTAGTTTTACTGCCAGTGTCCTCTTCCTGGTCCAGGATCCAGCTGAGGATCCCACACTGTGTTTAGCTGTCATGTCTCCTTGGTTTCTTCCCATCTCTAAGTGTGCCCAGTCTTTCTTTGTCTCTCATGACTATAACACTTCTGAAGAGTTCTGGTCACTTATTTTATAGAATGGCCTTCAATTCGGGGTTGTCTGATATTTCCTCATGATTAAACCAAAATTATGCATTTTGGGCAAGAATATCACAGAAATGATGGTGTGCCCTTCTCTGTGCATAATATGAAGCATACATGATGTTAATATGTCTTATTACTAGGGCTGTTAAACTCATCATTGGTTAAGCTGGTATCTGTCAGATTTCTCCACCACGAAGCTATTATTTTTCCCCTTGTAATTAGTAAGTATCTCATGGGGAGATTACTGAGGCTAAGCAAATACCTTGTTTCTCATACTTTTGCTCACTAATTTTAGTATCCATTAACAGTTTCTGCCCACAAGAATTATTACTTGTGGGTTTGCCTAATGACAAATTATTTCCATCATTCTTTCCATATGTGTGAATCAGAATTCTACTGTAAGGAAGAGCTGTTCTTTCTCCAATTTATTTATTCAACTGTTTATTTAATTTAGTATGGACTCATGGATACTTATTTTTTTCATGAATTATAATCCATTACTATCATTATTTATTTTTTTATCCAAACATCTTGGCGCTGTCATTGAATGCCCCTGCAGATTATTCCTCCCTTTTTGACTTGCTTCCCTTTTTATTTTTTACTTTTTGTTTTTTTGTTTGTTTGAGGACTCTCTTACTTTCTGTTGCCAAACGATGTTCCAAGTTCATCTTGTATTTCCCCAAACTTGGAAGCAACTATTTTACTAAGGAGTCTTGACTCCTTTTAGTAGAGAATGGTATTTAGAAACCAAAATCTAGGCATTCTCTTTTCTTTTTCTACCAATAGCTTTTCTTTTTTTGAAACCAGCAAATGATTAGGGGACAACAAATTTAAAGGCAGATGATTCGTTTTAGCAGAAGATCTCCAAGTATCATGAAAGCCAGGCATGCTCTAAACTGTAAGGGTAAATAAAATAGGAACTGATCTAGAAGTCTACTGTCTTTTAACAGAAAAGAAAAACAAAGCAGGCTAGAATTTATAAACTCAGATTTGACCCTTTCAATTGAAGAGACTCCTGTCCCACTTGAGCTAAGAATAAAAATTGTGCAACAGAAAGTATGGCAGAGAAGGAAAGAAAATAAGCACACTCATTAATGAGGTTCTGCATACCTCATTCACATTTTGGCTCTCCCCAGAACTTCCCTGTGAAATGCACAATCAGCAGACAGTATAGTACAGACTGTAGAGCCAGACTACCTGGGTGTGAACCCAGTTACCCCACATCCTAACTACGTAAAGGGAGGCAAGTTACTTAACCTGCCTCCGTTTCCTGATCTGTAAAATGGGGATAACAATAACACCTGTCTCACAGAGTCACAGGGACTAAATGAGCTAACATTCGTAAAGCACTGAGAATAATAAGCAGTGCAAAGAGAAAAGCACTGTCTGTCTGTTATAGTTATAGTCACCATCATCTAACACCTCTCATCTCGCATTTCTGGGTGCTGACGCCTTTAATGAAGGCAGTATTAAACACCTAAGAAGAGGACTGGCTAACAGATAAAGAGTGACCTCATTTACACAAAAAACTAAAATTCTAAAAATTTCTCTAAAAGCAAAAAGTATATACATATTAAATACATCATAAAAGTCTAGAAAAATACACACCAATACATATGCCCAAAGAGAAAGGAGTAAGAATTTTCATTTTTGCTCTATACAATTATTGACAAATATTTTAATATGCAGAGGTATTTATATATTAATAGTATAATTTTTAAATACACAAATGACAGCCTAAGAATAAGAAAGATCATACTTACTAATAATTAATGCACTTATTGCTTTTTCTTGCATCCACATTAGGCCATAGTGTTCTAAGAGTGTTCAAGTTAAGGCACATCTTTGCCATCAACAAAAAGAAGAAAAAGCAGACTCTCAAACAGCAACACACCACATCTTCCTGCATTTTCCTTTACTTAAGATGCATCCCTTTTCCTTCACAAGTGTTGTTATTTATTTTGCACTTGCAGAAATTAGGACATTTCTCAATTTACCTCATCCCCTGAAGTAATAATCCTAAATTTCAGACAATACCAAAATAATTTCCCTTGTGTGACAGAAGAAAAACGTCCCCCTCAAAGATGTCTACATCTTAAACCCCAGAATCTGTGAATATATTACCTTGTATGGTAAAAGGGACTTTGAAGATGTGATTAAAAATCCTGAGACAGGGTGATTATCCTGGATTATCTGGGTGACCCCAATGAAACCACCAGGGTCCTTATCAGGAAAGGGGAGAGGCAGAGATGATGTGACAAGAGAAGCAGACATCAGAGTGACGCAGGGCCAGGAGCCAAGGAATCTGGGCGCCTCTAGAAGCTGGAAAAGGCGAAAAAACGGATTCTCCCCAAGAGCGTCCAGAAGGACTGCAGCCCTCTGAGCCATTTTAGACTTCTGACCGCCAGAGCAGAAAGTAAATTAGGAACTTCGTGTTGTTTTAAGCCACTTGGTTTGTGGTAATTTGTTATAGCAACAATAGAAAACTAATACACAGGGCTTTAGATTTCTCTTCCTTAAAAAGTGTAACTTAACATACGATTATACAGACAACTGACATTTCATTCTCGGCATTCCAACAAATACTTGTTGCGGATTCTGTCACTAGCGTGGTGTTACATGCTGGACATCTGTAAAGAACAGGCATGCTGGGCCTGGCCTGGTGGCCGAGTAGCTAAAGTTCCATGCACTCTCCTTCAGTCCGGGTTTGCGGGTTTGGATCCTAGGTGCGGACCTACTCCGCTCACCAGCCATGCTGTGGAGATGTCCAAAAAAATAAAGGAAAACTGGCACAGATGTTAGCTCAGGGCTAATTTCCTCAAGCAAAAAAAGAAGAGGATGGGCAATGGATGTTAGCTCAAGGCAATCTTCCTCAGCAAAAAAAAAAAAAGCAAAAGAACAGGCATGGTTTGCCCAAATCTGTGTGATGGCGCAACTGGGCAGATTCATGCCCAGAGCTGACTATGGCTGGGAAGGATGAAAGGAATTTGACAGCATCGGCTGTGCTTAGTGATCCTGTTGAAATGCAACTGAGCAATGGCACTTTTTAGTGAGGATAAAATGACACCAGTACAAACGGTAAATAAAAGAAACCTTGAGATAAGTCTTTGAAAATTGCTTTACAATGGGAGAGACACCATCCTCAACAGAAAAATATACTTTTGAACAACTACTTTTTAATTTTCCTTTTTTTAAATAAGGTATAATTTACCTTAATATAGAGTAAAATTCACACAATTTGGTGTACAGTTCCTAAAGTTTGAACGAGGGTATAATCATGTGAACACCCGCACTGTGGCAATATAGAACAATTCCACGACCGCAAAAAACATCCTTGCGCTCCTTCGTGGTCAACCGGCTCTCTCCATCCCAGCCCCTAGCAACCACTCATCTATTATCTGTTCCTACAGTTCTGTTTCCCAAAAATATTGTAAACATATCATATAAATATAGGAATACAACACGCAGCCTTTTGAATCTGGTTACTTTCACTAAGCATGACATACCTGATATTTATCTATGTTGTTAAGCATGTCAGTACTTTGCTCCTTTTTATTACTGGCCTGTATTCCACTGTAATGATGTAGCACACTTGAGGGCAATTAAGGCATAGTTAAAGGACACTGAGTTGTCTCCAGTTTTTGGCAGTTATGAGTAAAGTTGATATAAATACACAGGGATTTTGAGTGAATGTGGGTAAAAACCTAAGCGTGGAAGAATGGCTGGGTCACACAATAATACATATTACAATGTAGTAATAAATATTTAACCTTCCAAAGAATGACACAGGACCCACACATTACACCATATGCAAAAATTCATTCAAAATGATCTAAGATCTAAATGAAAGAGCTAAAACTATAATTCTTAGAAGAAAAGACAGGAGTAAATCTTCCTGATGCTGGAATAGACAATGTTTTCTTAGACATACCACCAAGAGCACAAGCAAGAAGACAAATAAACTGACTTCACCAAAATTAAAAACTTTTGTACCTCAAAGGACACTATCAAGAAAGTGAAAAGACAACCTTGTAGAATGGAAGAAAATATTTGCAAAGCATGTATGTGGTAAGAGACTTGTATCCAGAATAAAGACTCTTAAAAACTCTATAACAAAAAAAACCCCTAATTTTTAAAATTGGCAAAGAATTTGAATAAACATTTCTCAAAAGAAAATATACAAATGGCCATTAAGCACATGAAAAAATGCTCAACATCATTAGTCATTAGCAAAATGCAAACCACAATAAGGGGGCTGGCCCCATGGCCAAGTGGTTAAGTTCACGCACTCCGCTTCGGCGGCCCAGGGTTCCGCCGGTTCAGATCCTGGGCGCCAACTTGGCACCACTCGTCAGGCCATGCTGACATCCCACATGCCACAACTAGAGGGACTCACAACTAAAAATATACAACTATGTACTGGGGGGCTTTGGGGAGAAAAAGGAAAAATAAAATCTTTAAAAACAAAAACAAAAACACAATAAGATACCATTTCACATCCAATAGGGTGTCTCAAATCAAAGTGTTGGCAAAAATGTGGAGAAATTGGAACTCTCACATGTTACTGGTGGGAATGTAAAATGATGCACCACTTTGCAAAACATTATGGCAATTCCTCAAAAAGTTAGCCATTGAATTACCACATGATCCAGCAATTCCACTCCTAGGTACATATCTAAGAGAAATGAAAACATATGTCAACACAAAAACTTGTACACAAATGTTCATAGTAGCATTATTCATAATTGCCCAAAAGTGGAAACAACTCAACGTCCATCAGCTGAGGAATGCATAAATAAAATGTGATATGTCCATGCAATGTAACATTCTTTTTTAATGTAAGCATTTAATGGTCTATATTTCCCTTTAAGCACTGCTGTAACTACACATCTCATGAATTTTGATACGTTGTGCTTTCACTTTCATTTAATTCAATATACTTTTTTGCTTCCCTTGTGATTTTCTCCATGAACCATGAGTTATTTAAAAGTGTTATTTGGGGCCAGCCTGGTGGCATAGTGGTTAAGTTCAAGGACTCCGTGGGTTCAGATCCTGTGCACAGACCTACATACCACTCACCAAGCCAGGCTCTGGAGGCATCCTACATACAAAATAGAAGAAGATTGGCACAGATGTTAGCTCAGCAACAATCTTCCTCAAGCAAAAAGAGGAAGACTGGCAACAGATGTTAGCTCAGGCTGAATCTGCCTCACCAAAAAAAAGAAAAAAAAAGATGTTATTTAATTTTCAAATATCTTGGAGAGTTTCCAAAAGTATTTCTGATTTCTACTCTAATTCCATTATGGTCCAAGTACATCCTTCGTATGCTTTCAATTCTTTTAAATTCATTAAGGTTTTGTGGCCTAGAAAACCATCTGTCTTGGTGAATATCTCACATGCACTGGAAAATAAATGTATTCTGTTGTTGGGAGCCTGGTCTGTTCTATAAATGTCAGTTTGGTCAAATTGGTTGATAGTGTTAAAACTTTCATATCCTTACTAATTTTCAATCTAGTTGTTCAATTACTGAGAGGAATGTTGTAGACTTCAATCGTAACTGTGGATTTGTCTATTTCTCCTTTCAGTTACAATTATTTTTAACTCGTGTTTTGAAGCTGTTGTTAGATATGTACATATTGAGGACTGTTATGTATTCTTAGAGAATTGAACCCTTTATCATTATGTAATGTTCCTCTTAATCCTTAATAATTTTCTTTGCTCCAGAGTCTACTTTCTCTGATATTAATACAACCACTTTCCTTTATTAGTGTTTGCATAGTATGTCATTTTACACCCTTTTACTTGTAACACGTCTCTGTATTTAAAGTGAATTTCTTAGAGAAAGCATATACCAAGGTCTTGCTTTTGTATCCAATCTGAAAATCTGTCTTAATTATGTTTAGACAATTTACATCTGTCTCAGTTAGTATTGTTAGAAAATTTTAAAATGAAAAGAACGTTAGATGATACATTCAGACAGATGATAATTTGCCTTAATTAGTATGTTTAGATGATTTACATTTAACATCATTATTAATACGGCTGGAATAAAATCCATGATCTTGCTCACTGTTTCTTTTTGTTCCATCTACTCCTTGGTTTTTTTCCTTCTGCTTCTGTGTTCATTTGGATTAAGTGAATATATTTTTATGACTCTATTTTACCTCTAATATTGGCTTATTATTTATACTTTTTTAAACTGAGATATAACTGACATATAATAGTGTATTAAGATATACAACATAATAATTTGATATATGCATATACTGCAAAATGATTACCAAAGTAAATTCAGTTACCATCGATCACCAGTTATAATTTTTTGCCTTGTGATGAGAACTTTTAAATCTACTCTGCCAGCAACTTTCAAAGGTACGTAGAGTATTGTTAACTATAATTACCTTTTTTAAAAAAAACTGCTTTAGTGGTTGTTCTAAGATTTACAATACATATCTTCAATTAATCAGAGCCTAGCTTCAAGTAAATTATACTAGTTCACATGTAGTATGTAAAGATGTTATAATAGTAGGCTGCCTCCTGACCTTTGAGGTATTATTGTCATAAATTTTACTTTTATGTATGCTCTTAACACAAAATACATTTCCAATATTTCTGCTTTACAGTCAGCTATCTTTCTGAGCAATTAAAAATAAGAGAAAGAAATTTAATTAAAAATTTAGGAGTTTTTCGGTTTTTTTTTTTTGAGAAAGATTAGCCCTGAGCCAACACCTGCTGCCAATCCTCTTCTCTTTGCTGAGGAAGACTAGCCCTGAGCTAACATCTGTGGCCATCTTCCTCCAACTTATATGTGGGATGCCTACCACAGCATGGCTTGCCAAGAGGTGCCATGCCTGCACCCAGGATCCGAACCAGCAAACCCCAGGCCGCCGAAGTGCAACATGCAAAACTAACCACTACACCGCCAGGCCGGCCCTAGAACATTTGTTTAAATTAGAAAAACATGAGTTTTTTATTTTCCTTCATTTATTTCATTTATAGCACACTCGCTCATTTATATGGATCCAAGTTAGTATCTAGTATCACATCTCTTCTGCCTAAGGGATGCGGTAAGAACTTCCTAAGTATTTATGCTAAGTATATCAAATTCAAATTTTTCAATTCTGGGTACAGAATTCTAGGTTGAAAAGTTTTTCCCTTTTGGCCCTTTGAAGATGTCACTGCATTGTCTTTTGGGTTGCACAGGTTCAAATGAGAAGTCTGCGGTAGTTATTTTTTCCTCTGTAGTGAGCTTTTTCCTCTGACTACCTTCAATATTTTCTCTTCATCCTCAATTTTCAGCAGTTTGAATATGATATGCCTACATGTTTTTCTGTCATTTGTTTTTTAGGATTATCTTGCCTTGTGTTCTCTGAGCTTCTTGGATCTTCAGTTTGGTGTCTATCATTAGTTTTGGAAAATTCCTGGCCATTATTTCTTCCATCCCATTCTCTCTCTCTTCTTCTTCTGAGATTTTAATTACACATTCAAATCATCTGATTATATCTCACAGTTAATGGATGCTCTGTTACATTTTTCTCTTTGCATTTCAGCTTAGATAATTTGTATTTGCCATATGTTCAACTTTACAAATTCTTTCCTTGGTTATGCAAAGTTTACTGATGACCTTATTGAAGGCCGCCTTTGTCTCTGTTACCATGCTTTTCATTTCTAGAATTTTCATTTGATTTTCATATAATGTCTCTCTCTCTCTGCTGAAATATCCTACCTGATCATGCATGTTGTCTGCCTTTTCTACTAGAGGCCTTAACATATTAATGTGAGGAGTTATAAATTCCACATCTGATAGTTCCAGTATCTGTGCCCCAGGAATTTGGTTAATTCCCTTGTCTCAAAACTGTATTACTTTTCCTTGCTTCTTTTTAATGCCTAATAAGTTTTTTTGTTTGTTTGTTTGCTTGCTGAGGAATAGTGACCCTGAGCTAACATCTGTGACAATCTTCCTCTATTCTGTATGTGGGATGCCGCCACAGCATGGCTGACAAGTGGTGTAGGTCCACACCTAGCATCCGAACTTGTGAACCTGGGCCGCTGAAGCAGACCATGCAGAACTTAACCACCACACCATAGGGCCAGTCCCTTTAACATTTTTGAAAGCAGGATATCCTTTGTAGGACAGCTGAGACTGAGGTAAATAGTTTTTGTGCCTAGATATGGACATGCCTTTCCTTCTGCTAGGCTACTACTGTGCGGAGGTAAAGTCATTTTGTTGTCAAAACGTAAGTTTGGTTTGGAATTTGTTGCTGCTATGGTTACCCATAATGGACCACAGGCTTAAATTCCTCTAGCTATAGCCTGTGTTTAGGGTAAAGGCTCACCTGCCAGAGGGTTTTTCTCAGTGGCTGCTCAACCTGCAGTTTTAGGTCTTTCCTTCATGCTGCAACTCAGATGGTCTGACTGCCTCCATACTCTTGCAATTCTCACAGAATTCCATTGCTACCTGTTACTCCACACCTGTTAGCCTGGTATGGGGGTAGGAGTTCTCTGATACTAATTTATGCTAAGTCTTAGGCAAGCACTGTGTTACTTGGTGTCTGGGGTGTGGCCTTCTCAGTGTTCCTGCTCATCCCCTCTGCTAAAGTTCTCGGCAGAGTACATATTCCTGCCCCCTTCTCCAGGGGTAGAGGGTTTTCTTTCTGTTCCCTTCCCACAGCAGTTTAAGACTTTTGTCTCATAATAGAGAGGGAGGGAGAATGATTCAGACAGGGCTCCACATCTTTCCTGAAGTGTCTACTGTTCCCCTCCTCCAGGCCTGCCCAATGAGGGCAGTACCCCTGCCCCAGCCTCTTTTTTCTAAGCATCCAGGGAAGTCTGTGGAGAAGAGCCTGCGAGTAGGTGTGAATTCCCACGCGTCTGTAGCACCCAGGGGTTCTATATTCTCTTACTAGTCCACACTGAGCCTTTAGCAGTTCATTAAAAATTTTAACTTAATTCTGAGCAGTGTTCCCTTTGTCTCAGGTAAATGAGTGCTTGCATCCCATATTTTCTTGGAGGCACCTATCTTTCCTTAGATTTCAGTTTAGGTGGTTGCCCTGCAACCTCAGCTAATGGATCCAAGAAAACTGTAAATTTGCAACTGTCTAGGGTTTATTGTTGTGGTTGTGAGGCTAGGAACAATGTTTTGTCCAGTTTTCTCCATTCTAAGTGGAAGCTACAAGTCCTCAACTATCTAGTTTTTAGCCAAACTTTAAGAACAATGTGATTAATGGGACTACCTCTGCTCATGACAGGTATACATGAGAGAAAACTGCTTCAGGTCAAACTTCCAAGTCAGCAACAAAAACAACTCTCTAACTGCAATTTGCAATACTGTTGTTCTAAACTGTATATCATAACTAGAACTCTATGTGTCAAATTTACCATAGCTGTTCACCGAAGTATATCACACACAAATTAACAGCCCTGGCATTTTAAATATGACTTGTTAAATTCTAACTATCAACATGTAAAAACTGTATTCATTTATTTAGAATAAGTATTACATGATATAACTAACAAACTGTGTACTTCTCTCTGTACAACAAAAAAGGTAAAGAGAATAAAAGTACGTATGATAAAAACATGTTTTATTCAGCAGCAAATTTCATTCCATATACTTTCTACCAAGCCTCTATGTTATCAGAATTATAAAACTGCAGTTCCTTGAAGATTGAAACTACTTTGACTTTCTCCCTGAAATGCACAGAGCTTATATACTTCATGCCTCTTATGACACAATCACAGAGATGATAACACCTACCACAATAGTGATAGCAATGGTCTGGAAAGTTAATCTGTATATTAATGTAGCACTAAAAAGAATATACAAGACTACATTTTCATGGCACAATGGAATTGAAAGTACATTAAAACAAAATTTATTTCCTTTTGCTTAAGTCACTTGAGCTATTTTCAGAAAAAAATTCTTGAATAAAAACTGTTCAGTGTCGGGACTGGCCCCGTGGCCGAGTGGTTAAGTTCGCGCGCTCCGCTGCAGGCAGCCCAGTGTTTCGTTCGTTCGAATCCTGGGCGCGGACATGGCACTGCTCATCAGACCATGTTGAGGCAGCATCCCACATGCCACAACTAGAAGGACCCATAATGAAGAATATACAACTATGTACTGGGGGTCTTTGGGGAGAAAAAGGAAAAACATAAAATCTTTAAAAAAAAAAAAAAACTGCTCAGTGTCTTTTTTTTCAATAAAACCTTTCTACTTTAATCCCTGACTTTCCTTAGCTCAATGCTGTTGTAGTAAATATGACATCTACTATGTAAGAAGCATTACAGCTGCATAAATACTTAAGACGAACACTGGAAAGCAGGGCCTAATTTTAGAGGCAGGATTTCACAAGATCCCAAATTTAATTATTTTTTAATGTATGTGGGAACAGAAAACACACAGTTGTCAGAGATACAAAGAGAAATAACCGGTTTTTCTTTAATTTTATACGTCATTGCAAGAAAATACGAAATAAAATCAAGATAATCTGTAATTTATATGAGGCTAGCAAAGTCAACTAAAAATATCCAGTACTGGTGAGGGTAAAGAAATGGATCCTTTCTTATATACTGCTGTGAAGGGGTAAAGTGGTCCAAAACAACTGGTGCAAACTTTCTGATGAGCATTAGGCAAAACGTTGAAGATTTTTAAAATACATCTTATCTTCTGACCCAGCAATTCTACTTAAAGAAAACTACAATATGGAAATAATCAGGCAAGTACACATATATTTATGAGCAAAGATTGGGGATAATTTCTTTTCCTAATTTTTTTTCTTCTTTTTGTTGAGGAAGATTGGCCCTGAGCTAACATCTGTTGTCAGTCTTCTTCTTTTTACGTGAGAAAGATTGCCACTGAGCTAACATCTGTGCCAATCCGCCTCTATTTTATGGGGGACACACCTCCATGGTGTGGCTTGATGAGTGGTGCTAGGTCCATGCCAGGAATCTGAACCCGCGAACCCCAGGCTGCTCTTTTTTCTAATTTTTTATTGAGGTAACAGTGGTATATAACATGACATAAATTTCAGGTGTACATCATTATATTTCAACTTCTGTATAGAGTACATCATGTTCACCACTTCAAGTCTAGTTGCTATCCATCACCGTACACATTTGCCCTTTTTACCCTACCCACTCCTTCCCTTCTGTTCACCACCAATCTATCCTCTGTTTTTATGTGTTTGTTGTGTTTTTATCTTCCACATATATGAGTGAAATCATATGGTAATTGGCTTTCTCCATCTGACTTACTTCACTTAGCAAAATATCCTCAAGATCCATTTACGTTGTACCAAATGCCAAGATTTCATCTTTTTATGGCTGAGTAGTATGCCATTGTATACCACATCTTCTTTATCCATTCATTCCTTGATAGGCACTTAGGTTGTTTCCAAGTCTTGACTATTGTGAATGATGCTGCAATGAGCACAAGGGTGCACATATCTTTTCAAATTAGCGTTTTCATATTCTTTGAATAAATACTCAGCAGTGAAATAGGTGGATCATATGATAATTCTATTTTTAAAGTTTTGAGGAATCTCCATACTTTTTCCATAGAGGCTGCCCCAGTTTGCATTCCCACCAGCAGCGTATGAGGGTTCCCTTTTCTCCGCAACCTCTCCAACACTTGTTATTTCTGGGCTTTTTAATAAAAGCCATTCTGATGGGCGTGAGGTTCTGATTTGCATTTCCCTAATAATTAGTGATGTTGAACATCTTTTCATGTGCCTGTTAGCCATGTGGATATATCTTCTTTGGAAAAATGTCTGTTCAAATCCTCTGCACATTTTTTAATTGGGTGGTTATTGTTTGTTATTGAGGTGAATGAGTTCTTTATATATTTTGGATATTAACCCCTTATCAGATATGATTTGAAAATATCTTCTCCTAATTGTTAGGTTGTCTTTCCATGCTGTTGATGGTTTCTCGCTGTGCAGAACATTTTAAGTTTGATGTAGTCTCATTTGCTTATTTTTTCTTTTGTTTCCCTGTCCTGAGGAGACATGATATTCAAAAAGATACTGCTAAGACTGATGTCAAAGCGCATACTGCCTACATTTGCTTCTAGGAGTTTTGTGGTTTCAGGTCTTAAAGTCTTTAATCCATTTTGAGTTAATTTTTGTGCACAGTGTAAGATAGTGGTCTACTTTCATTTTTTTGCATATGGCTGTCCAGTTTTTCCAATACTATTTATTGAAGAGACTTTCCATTCTCCATTGTATGTTCTTGGCTCCTTTGTCAAAAATTAGCTGTCTAAAGATGTGTGGGTTCATTTCTGGGCTCTCAATTCTGTTCTGTTGATGTGTGTGTGAGTACCATGCTGTTTCAATTACTATAGCTCTGTAGTGTATTATGAAATCAGGGAGTGTGATACCTACAGGTTTGTTGTTCCTTCTTGGGACTGCTTTGGCTATTCAGGGTCTTTTGTTGTTCCATATAAATTTTAGGATTCTTTGTTGTACTTCTATGAAAAATGTCGTTGGGACTTTGGTATGGATTGCACTGAATCTGTAGATTGCTTTAGGAACAAAAGACATTTTAACTATCTTACTTCTTCCAGTCATTGAGCATGGAATATCTTTCCATTTCTTTGCGTCGTCTTCGATCTCTTTCAACAATGTTTTATAGTTCTCAGTGTACAAGTCTTTTAGCTCTGGTTAAATTTATTCCTAAATAAAAAAAATTTATTATTTTCGTTGCAATTGTAAATGGGATTGTTTTCTACTTTACATTTCTGCTATTTTGTTGTTAGTGCATAGAAATGCAACTGATTGTCCTATGTTGATTTTGACCACTGCAACCATTTTTTATTTTTTATTCTAATTTTTAATTTCTTTTTTATTCATTTTTTATTTCTAATTGTTTCAGGTAGATTTTTTAGGGTATTCTATATACAAAATCATGTCATCTGCAGATAGTGACAGTTTTACTTCTTCCTTTCCAATTTGGATCCCCTTTATTCTTTTTCTTGCCTGACTGCTCTGGCTAGGAGTTCCAATACTATGTTGAATAAAAGTAATGCAAGTGAGTATTCTTGTTCCTGATCTTAGAGAAAAAGCTTTATAGTTTTTCACCGCTGAGTATGATGTTAGCTGTGAGCTTGTCATATATGGCCTTTACTATGTTGAGGCACTTTCCTTCTATACCATTTTATTCAGAGAATGCTTTCTCTGCGTCTATTCAGATGATCACATGATTTTTATTTTTCACTTTGTTAATGTGGGGTATCACACTGACAATTTACAGATGCTGAACCATCTTTGCATCCCTGGAATTAATCCCACTTGATCATGGTGTATGATCTTTTTAATGTATTGTTGTATTTGATTTGTTAATATTTTCTTGAGGATTTTTGCATGTATGTTCATCAGTGATATTGGCCTGTAATTCTGTTTTTTTGTGTTGTCCTTGTCTGGTTTCAGGATCAGGGTAATGTTAGCCTGGTAGAATGTACTAGGAAGCATCCCCTCTTTTTCAACTTTTTGGAAGAGCTTGAGAAGGATAGGTATTAAATCTTCTTTAAATGTTTGGTAGAATTCCCCAGGGAAGCCTGAACTTTTGATTTGGGGAAGTTTTTGATTACTGCTTCCATCTCCTTACCAGTAATCGCTCTATTCAGATTCTCTATTTCTTATTGATACCATTTTGGAAGGTTGTATAGTTCTAAGAATTTATTCTATCCTTCTAGATTATCCAATTTGTTGGCATATAGCTTTTCATAGTGTTCTCCTGTAATTCTTTGTATTTCTGTGGTATCATTTGCAATTTCTCCCCTTTTGTTTCTGATTTTATTTGAGCTGCTTCTTTTTCTTGGTGACTCTAGCTAAAAGTTTCTCAATTTTATCTTTTCAAAGAATCAGCTCTCAGTTTCACTGATCTTTTCTATTGTCTTTTTAGTCTCTATTTCATTTATTTCTGCCGATTTTTATTATTTCCTTTCTTCTACTGATTTTGGGCTTTATTTGTTTTTTTTTTTCTAGTTCCTTTAGGTGTAATGTTAAAGATTGTTTATGAGATTTTTCTTGATTCTTAAGGTAGGTCTATATTGCCATAAACTTCCCTGTTAGTACTGCTTTTGCTCTATCCCCTAGATTTTTGGTATGTTGCATTTTTACTTTCATTTGTCTGCAGGTTTGGGTTTTTTTTTTTTTCCAGTGAGCAAGATTGGCCCTGAGCTAACATCCATTGCCAATCTTCTTCTTTTTGCACGTGGGATGCCACCACAGCATGACTTGATGAGCTGTGTATAGGTCCACGCCTGGGATCCGAACCCACAAACCCCTGGCTGCCAAAGCAGAGTATGCAAACTTAACCACCGATGTCATCAGGCCAGCCTCAGTCTCCAGGTATTTTTTTATTCCTCATTTGATTTCTTCATTGACTCAATAGTTGTTCAGTAGCATTTTATTTAATCTCCACATATTTGTAACTTTCCCAGTTTTCTTCTTATAGTTGATTTCTAGTTTCATACCATCATGATCAAAAAAGATATTTGATATTACTTCAATCTTCTCAAGTTTACTGAGACTTGTTTTGTGGCCTAATATGTGATCTATCCTGGAAAATGTTCCATGTGCATTCAAGAAGAATGTGCATTCTGCAGTTTTTGGATGGAATGTTCCGTATATACTTATTAAGTCCATCTGGTCTAATGTGTCATTTAAGGCCAATGTTTCCTCACTGATCATCTGATCTACTGATGTAAGTATTAAAATCCCCTACTATTATTGTGTTACTGTCATTTTCTCCTTTTATGTCTGTAATATTTGCTTTATGTATTTAGGTGCTCTTATGTTGGGCATGTATGTATACAGAAGTGTTATATCCTCTTGATGGACTGCTCCCCTTACCACTATGTAATGCTCTTCTCTGTGTCCTTATAAGTTTTGTTTTAAAGTCTATTTTGCCTGATATAATGAGCATTATTTATAATAGCATATACCAAAAAATAAAAGAAAACGAAAAATGAACTAAGTTTCTATCTGTGGAGCACTGAGAAGATTGTTATAAGTACAATCATAAAATGAAATACCAGGGGCTGGCCCCATGGTGTAGTGGTTAAGTTTGGCAGCCCAGGATTGCAGGTTCGGATCCTAGGCACAGACCTACACCATTAGTCAGCCATGCTGGTGGTGACCCGCATGTAAAGTGGAGGAAGCCTGGCACAGATGTTAGCTCAGGGCTAATCTTTCTCAGCAGGAAAAAAAAAAAAAAAAAGGAATACCATGTAGCCATTAAAAACTAATGACTTAAAACAGCATCAGAGTCCCAGGGAAATAGCTACTGGGAAGAGCCCTGAATTCTAAGCATAAAATTCAAATTGTTTAAGTTTCCAGGCAGAAAAGAAGTAGTTACCAGTAATGGAGGAAAAATCAGATTGTCACCAGATTTCTCACCAGGAACACCAACAAATATTATATAACTGCAAAAGATCAGTGCAAATGTGGCCTCAGACTGCTAAATGGGATGTTTCTTTGCTATCCATCTACCCAATCACAAAACTACAGATCTACTGAGTCAATAATCAGATAGAACTAACTAAATGTGAAGAAGTAACCAGATAAGTAAAATTAAAACACCCAGTATTTTGGTACTATTTTATATTTTCAATGATGCTAATAATGGCTAACATTATTGTTACTATTATTCTTACTATGTGCCAGGTCCTGTTCCAAGCTCTGAACACTTATTTATATTAACTCATTTAATCCTCATTAAGGACCATGAGGTACAGATACCATTATTCCCATTTTATAGATAAGGAATCTCAGAGTGGTTAAATATCTTCCTAAACTAGTAAGGAGTAGAGCTAATATTTAAACCTACAGTTTGAATACTTAAATCATCCTCTTGACCACTGCATTTATACTGCCTCTAAAGGAATAAGATCCTGATTTAAGGAAATGTATGCTTTTGTGAAATAAGATCCATACCTAAGTCCAACTACTCTGTGTTCACTTACCTGATTTTTAAAATTACTACAAAAATAAACTCTCTCCTAACTTGTTCCATGTCTCATTTTAGGACATCTGCCTCTATTACAGATAGAATGAAGGGCAACTCTTCAGTCTAACTGAAAGCTTGCTCACTCAAGATTTCCTCTCTGTGGCTAAGACTGCCACCTACTGGGCTAAAACAAAATTTTCATCAAGACAAAGCATTTTGAGGAATGAAATATGAAACAAGAGACAGACAGGAAGACAAACGGTAAGATCACCAATTTTCAATGTGTCTTCTGTGCAGACACATATAATTTATATCAACAAAAACTCAGTTTTTTTCTAAACTAGTGATTTATGCAATATCCACACCCTCAACCAAAAGAACACTGTCCTACCCTGAGGTTCCTGTGGGTGACTGTTCCCCCAGCTGAAGAACAGAAGCTTATTCACTTGCTATCCCCCGTGTCACTGAATGTGCCAAATGAAAAAGTGCATGACAAGAAGCTTGAAGACAATTAATTTTTTTCCATGTTATAAACATAAACCATATCTTTAACATAATTCTCAACTTGGACAGTTTTGCTTCCTGGGGAACATATGGTAATGTCTGCATACATTTTTGTTTGTCATGTTGTGGGGGAAAACATGCTACGCCAGGGAAGCTGCTTAATAATCCTACAATGCACACTGACAACCCCAATACCAAAAAAATATTTCAGCTCCAAAATGTCAATACTGCCATGGTTGAAAAACCCTTCCTCCTCCCAACCGTCTTTCCAAAAAAGTATACAGATTAATGAAAAATACCAGTTTATAATAATAAACTAAGCCTAAACCCAATTCTCTTTTACATATATAAACAAAGTATTTTTTGTTCTGGTTGATTTTACACACACTTGATTTTCTAGGAACATACAATGTATAATGTATACAGAACATAGTACGATTAACCTTTGTAAATCACAGAAAATCTGCACTTTGTATTTTTCAGAACTTTACCAAGAATTCTTTACCACTGAAGGAAAACACCAATTATGGTAAACAGGTTGACAATGCATCACATCTGTATTAGTCCATTTATGGCTATCACATTTAATGGTGTCTCTACATATAAATGTAAACAGCTATTTTATATTCCATTTATATTCTACCACAAATGTGCTTAACAATTACAAATATTAAAGTAAATTTTAAAAATATAAATCAATCTTTTTTTATTTCTCCTTTATGTTACAGTTAAGGTATTACACTGACTTTTTAAAAAATTATGTGTAAAGTTAGGTTATATTATCTACACATTTTCTTTTACAAGAGCACAAAAGATGTTACAAAATATTTGTTATAAAAAAAAGGCCACTGAATCTGATTAAATGATTACAAACCACTAGCCTCTGAAAAGAAATCAGTCTTTCCCATGGCTCTTGCCTTTGCTATTCTCTGCCTGAACCCTGTCCTCCATAATCACACACACATGTGCACCATTCTGATCCTGTGCAAGGCTAGCACCATCTCATTCTTCATCTTTTTTCACAGAGGTCTTCTCAGAGCTCCACCTCTCCCATTACTTTACTAGCTTAGCACATACCTCATTTATTTCTTCCCTCACATTTGATACAATCTGTAATCATTTTTTATTTTGTATATTGTCTATGTTATCCTTTAAAATGTAAGCTCAATGAAGGTAGAGACTAGTCTACCGTGTTCATTACTATATACCCTAGATTTAGCAAAATGACTGGGGCATAGAACAGGAGATCAATTAATACTTGTTGAATAAATGGATTCATGTATAAATACTAAGACTGTAACAAAAATTCCAGAAAGTGTCAACTAGGAAGTACAAAGAAGAGAAAGAAGTTGATAAATGGAAACCCGTAAGTTTAAGCAAATTACTTAAAGATATAAAGAGAACTACTTTACATATACAGGAGAACCCCCCCAAAACTATACAATTTCCAAATAAAAAAGGGGGTAAATACATCACATGATAAATACAATAAAGATAAAATGACACTCAGAACCGATTCAAAAAGTTAAAGACAACCATATGCCAGGTACAAAGGAAATACCTAAAACAAAAGGAGACAGGTATAAAGTAAAAGAATGGACAAAAATATATCAAATTAAACAAAGCCAAGGAGTTAAGATAGTAGTATGAAAGTTAGACTTCAAGTAAAATAACACAAAATATGACAAAAGAGGGATATTTTATAATGATTACAGATACAATCCTTAAACTATGACTTCAAGGGCCAGCCCAGTGGTGTAGTGGCTAAGTTTGTGTGCTCAGCTTTGGCCACCCAGGGTTAGCAGGTTCAGATCCTGGGCGCAGACCTACGCACTGAGCATCAAGCCATACTGTGGTGGCATCCCACTACAAAGTAGAGGAAGACTGTCACAGATGTTAGCTCAGGGCCAACCTTCCTCACCGAAAAAAACAAAAACAAAAAACAAAACCGCCTTTAAATTCAAGCACATTTATAAACCAAAACTCTGCAGGAAAATATATAAAGCAGTAACTCCAGGAAGTACTGGCAAAATTAACAAAAATATAAATGTAACAGGAGATTTTAATGTTTGCTGACTCACTGCTCATATCAAGTGATTCAAAAACTAGTATGTAAAGGGTGTTCTGACAGATTATATTTTCTTTTAAAACAAAAACACAACAACAAAAGTAAAGTAGATAAACCAATAGCTAGCATAATAAAGAAAAGCCCAAATACAAAAATTTAGAAATAAAAAAGAAAAATGACACAGAAAAAATTAAATAAATTCTAGGGTCATACTCTAGAAAATTATACACTTAAACTTGAAAATTAAAAATGAACGATTTTATTGGAAAATACAAATTACCAAAATTGTTTCACAAGATAGAAAACTTAAAGGAGGACATATCAAAGAAGATAGTGAGAATGTTGTCAAAAAAAGAAACAAGCCAGATACACTCTGGGTCATGTATGCTTTCACATCCTCAAGGAATCTAATATTCTCACGAGAAAAGGGAAAGAAAAGGTGGAAAGGAAGGACAGAAAGAAGGAAAGACTGTGCTTTCCTTTATATCAATCCAACATTACAACCATACCAAACCCTGAGAAACCACACACAAAAAAGAAAACTGACCATACTAAAGCAAAAATCCTTAAATATACATAAAGCCAGAGATGGA
Organism: Equus caballus; assembly: GCF_041296265.1. Lineage (NCBI taxonomy): Eukaryota > Metazoa > Chordata > Mammalia > Perissodactyla > Equidae > Equus > Equus caballus. Next base: position 31,530,969 of record NC_091710.1, on the reverse strand, counting down.
TTATTATAAGAGTATAAGGATGGTTCAATATTAGGAAATCTAGTAATACATTTCATCACATATTAAATAAGTCAGCAAAACAGAGATCTTAAAAAATGTAAAGATAATTTGCCAATTTACCCTCTCAATATCTTTTTGACTTATATGGCTACTTAATTAATATAAAAAATACATACACACATATCCAATGTGTAAGATGTGCACAAATATTTGCTGCATTTTCAAATATTTAAAAATCCATTTATCAAGTACACATACAAAATGGAATACTAAACAGACACACAGTATTACAGACTATCTGTAATAAAGAGAAAGTAAACTAGAAAAATAAACTTCAAACTATTTACAGAACTTATTTCTAGATGTGTGGGATTTTACTAACAAATATTTATTATTACTGTTGTAATTTTGGGGGAAAAAGAGAAAATCCACATTTTGGTCTTATCAGACAAATAATAAAGAGATGGGAAGAATTTAAACTAACAAAGGCCATATAAAATGGCAAATAAAAATAGAGGTAATATTAAGGAATATAAATATAGGTAAAAGATACAGAAATAGGAAAAGGCTGAGCAAAATTAAAACAACGGTCTCCACAGAAAGAGCACACAAGGCACAGAAAATTATAGCTTGGTATAACGATTAGTGTGAGGATTACTGCTGAATGCAAAGTGTACTCCTAAAATTTCTCCATGAAATACTATCCAGAAATCGTAGAGTTTCATGCTACTCTTATGGAGCTACTGCAATCTCAACATTTGCCTCAATTTAAACAGCTACTTACAGAGCAGATAATAACACTACACTATGCTGCCATGAGCAAAGCAGACTTCATAGTACAAATTCCCACTAAGAAAGGTTAAGTATGTTGTATGCTGAAGGTACCAAGAAAAATGGTAGAGAAACTAAAACTAGTGGAACACTATATTGGGATGTAGAGAAGGGAGACAGGTGTTGGAATCAGAAAAATTAATAGAATAAGTCATTACAATGCTTCAAGTTGAAAAATAAAAAAATAACAGTAATATAAGCATATTACTTAGCAATATGGGAAAAACCACCAGAAGAATTTAAAACAAAACCATTTAAGTGGTTGCCACAAAAGAAAGGGACTGGAACTACAAAAAGGAAAAGCACATCTGCTTTTTATTGTAAGATCTTCCTTACTATTTGAATATGTAACAGTTGTGATGTTTTTTAATACTGCAAATTTTTTTAAACAGATTAACCATGTCAAGAATAAAGGAATTACTTGTTTGTTTTTTTAAACTTGGAAGGATCTTACAGATGAAGTCTATCCCTATGTTTTTTAAAAGTAAGAAATCAATTTGACAATTATAAAAGTTTACATAAAAGCAAAATTCCAAGTAAAGGAGATTCAAGCAATACAAAAGTTGCTAAGCCAGACTTTTCTTAAATGAGCATCTATCACTACAATGTACAGAAGAAGTTCACTGTTACTTTGTTTACATACAGAAGGTTTATCATATTTGAGAAACGGCAGTACAGAAGAACAGGAAAGTGCTGTAAACTTTTATTTAATTAACAAACATTATTGAGAAGCAACTACATATGAGGTCCTCTCAGTCACGATTTTTACAAAAACACAACACTCTATTTCCTAAAACAAATCATGGTCATCTAAGTACTGTACCTTCAGGTTGACTAAAGTCCTATCTACAAGCACCAAAAACTTAAATATCTACAGCCAGATAACATATAAAAGAAAAACTTCTGGGTATTGTAAAAATTACAAAATCATAATTAAGACATGTATGAGATACCAAAGGGACAAGACATATAAAAGCATTTCTTATACAAAATGATTATTCAATAGAATCTCTTTTATTTAATGCTGTCAAGAATAGTCAGTACGACCACCAGACAGGCATAGCAACAGTTTCACTAATGTAATCTAATATTACTATTTTACTCTCTGTACTTCTATATTCTTAGACTATTTTGCTGTGAGTTTGTATCACTTTTGAAATTTTATAATTAAAATGATGCTCAATTCTTCTTTTGCCTTCTTATAAAACTTCAAAATTAATATAAATTTAAAGTAAAATATATTTGCTTAAATGAGAATTTCTATTTATATAACAAATTTCTCATGACTAGATCCTTGTTTAATTACTATTTTACATGACAAATACTGATGAAATATTTTTAAACTAACATCCAAAATACAATTTTCACACATTTAGTAGAAGACTCAACATATACCTTAGCATCCAACACCACAGTTGCAAGAAAAAAGTAATCTCCCTCCTTATCCAATTTGATACTCAAAAGATTCATAAGTTAAGAGAATATCAATCACCAACAAAAGTTTATTCTTTTTCCCACCTACATCAAGCTTTCATACCAAGATATTAAGTAATATTTGTAAAATAATAGAAATAAAGAAATAAAACTCATGCTTGCTATAGTTGAGCTATAAGCATAAAACATCATGAACTGCTATACCAAAAATACAAGTACACTTAACCTAAAATCTTTCAAATTACACATTTCAAAAAAAATTGCATTCTGAGAAAGATCTTAGATGGAGGAGTTATTAACACTACAACATAAAGCTAAAAAAGTAATATTATAAAATTTAAATTACAATTTTGTCACTCTAAATTTGCAACATACTTGCAAACTAAAGGAAAGTACCTATAGAGAAAGGCTTACCTTCATCCACAGAAAATTGACAGCTCTTATCGTTGAAGAAAAGAATTTTCTTCTTATCAGGACGATTTACAAACAGTATCTGGTCCCCTAAAGCCTTAAAGAAAAAGAAAGTTTTCAGTTAACTCCAAATTACTCACCCTCTGAAAAGTGTTTTTACAACAAAAAACTCCTATTTCTCTTAACCCTCAGTATACCATTAAGGTCCACTACACCCAATTTTAGCTCTTGAGCTTCATTCCTGAGCAGTTCCATTTTTAAAGATTGGTACTTCAAGATTTCTATTCTTAGAGGTCTTACAAAGTATAAAAAGAAAATTATTTTTAAAAATAAAATAAAATTCAACCTATGTTGCAATTATGGTCTGGGCCCAATGGACCTTTTTATTAATCTAAGAAAAAGTGTGGGATCTTAGTGTTCTTACTTTTCCTCTACCTTGAAATATATTGCCTGCACATTGCTTACTGAGCCATGCTGTGGCAGGCCTCTCACATATACAGTGGAGGAAGATGGGCAAAGATGTTAGTTCAAGATGAATCTTCCTCAGGAAAAGGAGGAGAATTAGTGGCAGATGTTAGCTCAGGGCTAATTTTCTTCAAAAAATAAGAAAAGACAAGAAAAACAAAAAAGAAAAAAAATAAAAGCCATGTACGAAAAACCTACAGCAAACATCATATTCAAAGGTAAAATACTGAAAGCTTTTCCTCTAAGATCAGGAACAAAACAAGGATGCCCATTTTTGCCACTTCTATTCAACAGAGTACTGGAAATTCTAGCCAGAGCAATTAGGAAAGAAAAAGAAATAAAAGGCATCCAAATTGAAAAAAATAAAATTATCTCTGTTCACAGATGATATGATCTTCTAAGTAGAAAACCCTAAAGAATGCACCAAAAAACTTATTACAGGCCAGAATGGAGTGGCACAATATATTCAAAGTGATGGAAACAAAGAAAAAGAAAATTCCCAACAAAGAATACTCTACCTGGCAAAGCTGTCATTTAAAATTGAAGGAGAGATAAAGAGTTTTCCAGACAAGCAAAAGCTAAAGGAGTTCATCACCACTAAACTGGCCTTACAAAAACTGTTAAAGAGACTTTTTTAAGCTGAAACAAAAGGGTGCTAATTAGAACAAGAAAACATAAAAGTATAAATCTCATTAGGAAAAGTAAACACACAGTAAAGGTAGTGCGTTAATTAGTTTTAAAGCTAGTATAAAGGTTAAAAGACAAAAGTAGTAAAAATAACTATAACTACAAAAATTAGTTAAGAGATACAACACAAGATAAAAAACGTAAAGTGTAACATTAAAACATATAACATGAGAGGAAGGAAGAAAAATATACAGGTTTAGAATGCATTCAAACTTAAGTCACCAACTTAAAATAGACTGTTAGAAAAAGCTGTTATATATAAACATCATGGTAACCACAAAGCAAAAACCTACAGTAAATACACAAAAGATAAAGAGAAAGGCATCTACACATACCACTAAAGAAAGTCATCAAACCACAAAAGAAGAGAGTAAGAGAAAAAGATGTGAACAGAGGAACTACAAACAGCCAGAAAACATTAAACAAAATGGCAATAAGTACATATCTATCAATAATTACTTCAAATATAAATAAACTAAATTCTCTAATTGAAAGACACAGAGGACTGAATGGATTTAAAAGCAAAATCCATCTATGCTGCCTAGAAAAGACTCACTTTATATGTAAGGACACAGACTGAAAGTAAAGGGGTGAAAAAAGATAATCCATACGAACGCAAGCCTAAAGAGAGCTGGAGTAGCTATACTTAGACAACAAAGACTGTAATGTGAGACAAAGAAAGGCATTACATACTGATAGAGGGGTCAATCCAACAAGAGAATATAGATTTATAATATTTGTGCACTCAACAAAGGAGCAAATAAATATATAAAGCAAATATTAACAGACCTAAAGGGAGAAATAGACAGCAATACAATAATACCAAAGAGCTTTAATACCCCACTTTCACCAATGGACATATCATCCAGACAGAAAATAAGGAAACATCAGCCTTAAATGACAAATTAGACCAGATGGACTTAACAGATATATACAGAACATTCCATCCAAAAGCAATAGAATACACATTCATCTCAAGCACATATGCAACATTCTCCAGGATAGATCACATATTAGATCATAAAACAAGTCTTAACAAATTTAAGAAGAGTGAAATCATATCAAGCATCTTTTCTGATCACAATGGTATGAAACCACAAATCAACTATAAAAAGAAAATGGGAAATTCACAAATATGTGGAGATGAAACAACACCCTACTGAACAACCAACAGGTCAAAGAATAAATCAAAACATGCCTTGAGACAAATGAAAATGGACATACAACATACCAAAATTTACGGCATGCAGCAAAAGCAGTTCTAAGAGGGAAGTTGATAGCTGTAAGTGCCTATATCATAAAACAAGAAAATCTCAAACAACCTAACTTTACACCTAAAGGAATTAGAAAAAGAACAAACAAAGCCCAAAGTTAGGAGAAGGAAGGCAATAACAAAGATCAGAGCAAAAATAAATGAGATATAGAGTAAAAATACAAGAGAAAAGATGAATGAGACTAAGAGCTGATTCTCTGAAAAGACAAACAAAACTGAAAAACCTTCAGCTAGATTCACCAAGAAAAAAAGAGAAAACTCAAATAAAATCAGAAATAAAAGAGGAGACTTTACAACTGATACCAGAGAAATACAAAGAATCATAGGAGAATACTATGAACAATTATACACCAAAAATTGGACAATCTAGAAGAAATCGATAAATTCCTAGAAACATAATACCTCCCAAGAATGAATCATAAAGAAATAGAAAACCTGAACAGACTATTTACTAATAAGAAGACTGAATCAGTAACCAAAAACTTCCCAAGAAAAGCGTTCAAGACTAGATGACTTCACTGGTAAATGCTACCAAATATTCAAAGAATTAATACCAATTCTTCTCCAAGTCTTCCCAAAAAAGAGGATACACTTCCAGACTCATTTTACAAGTCCAGCGTTACCCTGACATCAAAACCAGACAAAGATGCCACAAGAAAAGAAAATGACAGGCCAACATCCCTGATAAACATAGGTACAAAAATCCTAACAAAATATTAGCAAACCAAATTCAATAACATATTAAAAGGATCCTACACCATGATCAAGTGGAATTTATTCCAGGGATGCAAGGATAGTTCAACATCCACAAATCAATGTGATATACCACATTAACAAAATCAAAGATAAAAGTCATGTGATCATCTCAATAGATGCAAAAAAAGCTTTTGACAAAAATTCAACATCCACTTATGATAAAAACTCTCAACCAAGTGGATACAGAGGGAATGTACCTCAACATAATAAAGGCCATATATGACAAACCCACAGCTAACATCATATTCATTGGTGAGAAACTGAAAGTTTCTCCTCTAAAATCACTAATAAGGATGCTTGGTCTTGTCACTTTTATTGAACATAGTACTGGAAGTCCTAACCACAGAAATTAGGCAGAAAAAAGAAATAAAAAGCATCCAAAGTGGAAAGTAAGAAGCAAAACTGTCTTTATTTGCAGATGACATATTATATGTAGAAAACCCTAAAGACTTCAGTAAAAAACTGTTAGAACTAATCAATGAATTCAGTAATGTTGCAGGATACAAAATCAATATAAAAAAATCTGTTGTGCTTCTATACACTAATAATGGTCAGAAAAAGATATTAAGAAAACAATCCCATTTACAATTACATTAAAAATAAAACACTTAGGAATAAATTTAACCAAGGAAGTGAAAGACCTACACACAAAAATTTTAAGACAGTGATGAAAGACTGTGGAGATACAAATAAATGGTAAGATTTTCTGTGCTCACAGACTGAAAGATGAGTACTGTTAAAATGTTCATACTACCCAAATCAATCTGGAGATTCAATGCAATCCTTATCAAAATCCCAATGGCATTTTTCAATAGAAATAGAAAAAAAAATCCCAAAATTTGTATGGAACCACAAAAGACCCTGAATAGCCAAAGCAATCTTGAAAAAGAACAAGGATGAAGGTATCATGCTCCCTGATTTCAAACTCTATTACAAAGCTACAGTAATCAAAACAGTAAGGTACTGGCATAAAAACAGACACATAGATCAATGGAACAGAACAGAGAGCCCAGAAATAAACCCATGCACATATAGTCAACTAACTCATGAAAAGAGAGCCAAGAATATACAATGGGGAAAGAATAGTCTCCTGAGTAAATGGTGCTCGGAAAACTGGACAGCCAAAAGCAATGGAATGAAACTGGACAACTATCTTACACTATACACAAAAATTAATCCAAAATGGATTAAAGACTTGAATGGAAGACCTGAAAACATAAAACTCCTGGAAGAAAACATAGGCATAAGCTCCTTGACATCTGTCTTGTCAATGATTTGTTGGATTGGACATCAAAAGCAAAAGCAAAAATAAACAAGTGGGACTACATCAAACTAAAAAGCTTCTGCACAGCAAAGTAAACCATCAACAAAATGAAAAGATAACCTACTGAATGGGAGAAAATATTTGCAAATCATTTATCTGATAAGGGATTTATACTCAAAATATATAAAGAACTCATGGAACTCAATAGCAAAAAAACCAACAATCCAATTAAAAAATGGGGACAGAATCTGAATAGATATTTCTTCAAAGAAGACATGTAGATGGCCAACGTGTACATGAAAAGATGCTTAACATCATTACCGTTCAGGGAAATGCAAATCAAAATCACAATGAGATACCACCTCACACCTGTTAGAATGGCTATTATCAAAAAGACAAGAAGTAAACAAGTGTTGGTGAGGATGTGGTGAAAAGGGAATCCTTGTGCACTGTTGGTGGAAATGTAAATTGGTAGAGACACTATGGAGGTTCCGTAAAAAAATTAAAAATAGAACTACCATAAAATCCAGCAATCCAACTTCTTTTTTTTTAAAGATTTTATTTATTTTTTCCTTTTTTTCCTTTTTCTCCCCAAAGCCCCCCGGTACATAGTTGTGTATTCTTCGTTGTGAGTCCTTCTAGTTGTGGTATGTGGGACGCTGCCTCAGCGTGGTTTGACGAGCAGTGCCATGTCTGCGCCCAGGATTCGAACCAACGAAACACTGGGCCGCCTGCAGCGGAGCGCGCGAACTTAACCACTCGGCCACGGGGCCAGCCCCTCAGCAATCCAACTTCTGATTACAGTAGTCCCCCTTGTCCACGGGGGATTCAGGACCCCCCAGTGGATGCCCGAAACCATGGATAGTACCAAACCATATATATATACTATGTTTTTCCCTATACAAACATGTCTATGATACAGTTTAATTTATAAATTAGGCACAATAAGAAATTAACAATAACTAGTAACAAAACAAAATAATTATAACAATATACTGTAATAAAAATTATGTGAATGTGGTCTCTCTCAAAATATTGTACTGTACACACTCTTCTTGTGATGATGTGCAATAATAAAATGCCTACATGATAGGATAAAGTGAGGTCAATGACACAGGCGTTGTGACATAGCCTTAGGTTACTACTGACCCTCTAACAATCTGTCAGAAGAAGCATGGCCAAGACACTGTCAATGGCTGGATGTCAGGAACAGACAATGTCAATGGATGGGAATCCAACAAAGGGATGAATCACACCCAGGCACGATGGGGAAAGATTTCATCATACTACTCAGAATGACATATAGTTAAAATCTACAAATTGCTTATTTCTGGAATTTTCCATTTAATATTTTCAGATCATGGTTGACCACAGGTAACTGAAACCACGGAAAGTGAAACCACAGATTGGGGGAGGGTACTACTGCATTTATCCAAAGAAAATGAAAACACTAACTCAAAAAGATATATACACCCCCATGTTCACTGCCACATTATTTACAACAGCCAAGATATGGTAGTAACTTAAGTGTCCAGTGATGGATGCATGGATAAAGAAAATGTGACATGACCAATAAGTATATGAAAAGATGCTCAACATCACTAATCATTAGGGAAATGCAAATCAAAATTACAATTAGATACCACCTCATACCCATTAGGATGGCAACTATGAAAAAAACAGATAAGTACTGGAAAGCACCTGGAGAAATCTGAACTATTCTGCACTATTAGTGGGAATGTAAAATGGTAAAGCTGCTGTGGAAAACAGTATGATGGTTCCTCAAAAAATTTAAAATAGAATTACCATATGACCCAGCAATTCTACTTCCAGGTATATATCCTACAGAACTGAGATCAGAGATTCAAAGAGATATTTGGTACACTTATATTCATAACAGCATTACTCACAATAGCTAAATCACAGAAGCAACTGAATGGATAAGCAAAATGTGGTATATAAACACAATGGAACATTATTCAACCTTAAAAGGAAGGAAGCATTCTGATAGATGCTGCAACATGGATGAACCCTGAGGACATTCAGCTAAGTGCAATAAGCCAATCACAAAAAGACAACAGTGCATTATTCTACGTCTATGAGGTACTCAGAATAGTCAAAATTACAGAAAGCAGAATGGTGGATGCCAGGGACTGGGGCAGTGGGGAAAGGCGAGTTGTTGTTTAATGGATGTAGTTTCAGTTTTGCAAAATGTAAAAGTTCTAGAGATCTTTTGCACAATAATGTGGATATACTCCACTACTGAACTGTACACTCAAAAATGGTTAAGATGTTAAATTCATGTGTTTTTTACTATAAATTTTTTAAAAAATTAATTAACAAAAACAACCCTAGAGGGGCTGGCCCCGTGGCCGAGTGGTTAAGTTCGCAAGCTCCGCTGCAGGCGGCCCACTGTTTCGTCGGTTCGAATCCTGGGTGCGGACATGGCATTGCTCGTCAGACCACGCTGAGGCAGCGTCCCACATGCCACAACTAGAGGAACCCACAACGAAGAATACACAACTATGTACCGGGGGGCTTTGGGGAGAAAAAGGAAAAAATAAAATCTTTAAAAAAAAAAAAAAAAAAACCCTAGAAGTAGCAGATTCAATACACCACCTTAAAATTAAACCATATTACAAATGCAGACTGGCCTAATAAGACTATATTGGCAGTCAATTATTAGAAAACCCCAAATAACAATTACTGAGGGATGAGTAATCTGGAACAGGCACTGGTTTTTCTCATTTTTTTTCTTTTCTTGCTTTTGCACGGTCCTTTTTTCCCCCTTGCCAGCACTATACTGTACATTTCTTCAAAGTACTATTGGGTCAACAAAATGAACACATGAAGTAATAGTTATCTTCCATCTCCACCAAGAACTGAAGAAAGGAAGCAACACAGAAGGGATTTAACTGAATTATGCCAAAGACCTTGAGAAATTACTTAGGATAGAACACACTTCAAATTTTTAAGGACAGAATAAAAAATCTGGGTTTCAAACAATTTAGAAATGATCCTGCCTAAAAATGAAACAGATTGTGTGCTTTTCATGACCTCTTCAGCTCTAACCCTTAGGGAACAGAGCATCACTGAAAGTAGGGTTCCAAAGTGACTTTACATCCAAAACTATTTAAAATAGAATAAGCAATTATCAATTTACGTCACTGTTCTACTTTAGAATGTAGCGAAAAACCTACTACACAGTAACAATACCTACCCCTATCAAAATGGAAAAAAAGAATGGAGCAGGAAACATAACTAGCACTCTGAACTGTTAAGCTAGGCTTCAGTGTTCTACCTTTCGACATGCTATAAAATGCATAATTTATCAACTTTGGTCACACAATATTTGCAACATTTGTGGAGGTTAAGTTTAGACACTTTTAAGTTAAAAATCTTCCTGCTTCTGATAATGGCCAAGTAGCTCTTAAGGGACCAACCCTCCCACCAAAAACTACTATAAAGTTTGGACAAGACATTTTAAAAAGAGCAAAACAGCTAAAAGGATAAAAAAGATGTGTCATATGCCACCCACTACAGAAAAGACAAAGTTTGGAGTTTGAGTCTAGCCAAGGTAACTGCCCAGTTAAAACAAACTTTTTAAAAAGAAACAATCTTCGGAGGAATATAAGAGTCCTGAGTCTTTACACATATAATTCACAATGTTCAAGACTCAACAGAAGTTTATTTTATAGATGAAGAAACATGAAAACATGATCCATACTCAAGAGACGAGGAGAGTCAGTGCAAACCAGCCCCAAGATGACCTAGCTGTTGAAACTAGAAGAGGAGGATTTTAAAGCAGCTACGAGAAATTACACTCAAGGGTGTAATGGAAAATATGCTTGTAATGAATGAAAACAAAAAAAATCTCAGTAAAGAAACAGAAACCATAAGAAAGCATAAAAAGTCTAGTACTGAAAAAGAATCTCTAAGACAAAAAATTCAATTGGGCTTAACAACAAATTGGAGGTAAAGAAGAAAAGTCAGTGGACTTGACAACAGATGCAAGAAAAAAACAAGTCTGGGAGCTAGCCCGATGGCACAGCGGTTAAGTTCACATGTTCCGCTTCTCGGCAGCCCAGGGTTCACCAGTTTGGATCCCAGATGCAGACATGGTACCACTTGGCAAAAGCCATGCTGTGGTAGGCATCCCACATATAAAGTAGAGGAAGATGGGCACGGATGTTAGCTCAGGGCCAGTCTTCCTCAGCAAAAAGAGAAAGATTGGGAGCAGTTAGCTCAGGGCTAATCTTCCTCAAAAAAAAAAAAAAAGGTGAAAAAAATAAACAGGGCCTCAGTGACCTATGGGACAATACCAAAATGTCTAACGTGTAATTGGATTACCAATAAGTAGGGGAAAGAAGGGAACAAGTCTTCCACAGGTAGCAAAAAGAATTAACCTGCTTACAGGTTAGCATCAATTATTAGCAATTGTGAAGAGAGACTAGCAGCCTTTCCAAGTGAGTTCCAAATTTAAACTGAAAATGAAATCTTTATGACTTTTATTGATAGCCCCTTTAGGAATTCAAAACAGCCAGGCTATTAGTCAATGCTTTTCTGTTTTAATGCCTCTGGTTCCTCAGATTAGCAATGTCTACTAGCATTGTTGAAATAGCTCTTATACACAAACATAACAACTTACGAGAAAAACACTAATATGACAAAAACTTTCCAGAAATATTCTGAAGAATCAAACAATCATACACACCACCACCACAAAAGGGAGCTGTCAAGGGGCTGGCCCAGTGGCATAGTAGTTAAGTCTGCGCACTCCACTTTGGTGGAGTGGGGTTCACTGGTGTGGATTCTGGGCGCAGACCTATGCACCACTCAACAAGCTATGTTGTGGCAGGGTCCCACATACAAATTAGAGGAACAGTGCCACACATGTTAGCTCAGTGACAATCTTCCTCAAATGAAAAGAGGAAGATTGGCAATAGATGTTAGCTCAGGGTCAATTTTCCTCAACAAAAAAAAAAGGCGGGGGGGCTGTCACAGTTACACAAAAATGGCTACACTCTGTAGCACAAGACACAAATTTCAAATCTTCAACTGGCTCACCACTACCCCAAATATGTATGATAGAAGCTTTAAAAATAAAAAATTTAAAAGGTCTTGCTATGTTTTAAAACCAAGAAGACATTATTAACTCAAATTATATTAAGGCATAGAAAGAAAAGAAAGGTTACCTTGACGGCTTTCTGGGAATTGGGCAGTCCTTCCTCTATGTCTTCTAACAGAATTCCTCCTAAGCCTCGCTGGTCATGCTTATCTAAGAGCCTAAGTAGGGCCTTCTTATCTTTCAAGTTGTACTTGGGCTTGAAGGCATACTTCCCATCTATTACTTCAATTTTGGGATTATTGACTAATGCCTGTAACAGTGACACAATTTGAATATATTAACAAAAGGAAACCTCATATGTACATTCTTAAATTCCACTAATTATTTAAAAAATAACAATACCCAATACAGTGGTAAAAGTATCTTGTGAATATCAACCAGCAGATCCTGGACATCCAGGATAGACATCAGCATGATGCTCACTTTTTATAAAAGAAACTGCTTATTATTTACAGAAATTCTTTGGATGAGAAGGAAACTATTTTATCACAATTGCTTTGAAGAAAGCTGTATCCATATTCTTTTTAAAGACAAAAAAGGTAAGAATCAATAAAACACCTATTAAAATTAATAGACAAAGTAAACTAGGTATTGCTTATCCCACCCTCAAAGTATAGTTTACTGCATAGCGGCATTATAATGTGAGAAACATTACCCCAGGATGAAACATATCAATAGTCAGTCTGCCCCATCTGCTATCAAATGGTACTAGCAGCTGTGGAAAGAACTGAAAAGGATGAGACTAGTGCATATGAGAAATTTACCTATAACGTCAGCTTGAGAATGAAAGTGACTAGGAATGCAGGAATTACTGAATGTAATTATGCTCCTAGTCAGTTCTGTTGTAAAGCTAATATCAGAAGGAAAGCTCTTCAAGAAAGAGCAACCCTATTTATTTTCTTCTGCTGCTGCCAGCCTGACTCTGAAGGGAGAAAGAAAAGACACACGGAAAGAAGAAAGGAGGAGGAAGAGTCTAGTATTAAAAATAATCCTTAACTAATGTCTGTAGTCTATGAAATTCCAAGATTAGGTAAAGCAACAAAATTTAAATGTGGATTACCACTATCTATAAAATAATCAGCTACAATGATAATGACTAACAACTGGTTTGTTTTATATTATGAAAATCACGAACAGTATTTTGCTTGGTAAAATAAATGAACTGAATTCTATTTTAGAAATTTTACATTTGGTCTTTAGAACAGCACTGGTCCTAGAAAGTAGTCTTCTTAATTGTCATTTGATACTTAGAAAAGCTGCAAATAGCTGCATTTGTAAAATGCTATTTGTTTCCAAATTAGTATGGTCACTGATTGTTTTGGGATTTCTTTTCTTCCAGTGTTGTGTGTACATACATGATGTTAATGATTATTTTTCCAAGTAACCTGCTAAAGGCAGTAACATCACCATCAAATCATAACAGTAATAATAGTGTAACAAATATCTTGCTTAACAAATATCTTGCTTGCCATCCCTACAATACCTCATGCTTTAAATGTCCTAAAACATATATAAAAACAATAACATGGGCCAACCCAGTGGCACAGTGGTTAAGTTCACACGTTCCACCTTGGTGGCCTGGGGCTCACTGATTCAGATCCTGGGTGCGGACATGGCACCACTTGCCAAGCCATGCTGTGGTAGGCATCCCACATATAAAGTAGAGGAAGATGGGCAAGGATGTTAGATCAGGGCCAGTCTTCCTCAGCAAAAAAAAAGGGGAGGATTGGCAGCAGATGTTAACTCAGGGCTAATCTTCCTCAAAAAAAAAAACAAAGAAAGAAAAACAATACAACACGCCAACACACATATTCTAAATTTAGCAATTCAAAAAAAGCATCAATTATTCTGTAAAATCTTAAAAGGAACTGGTACAATGACTGAATTCTTTACTTTTTTTTTAAGATTTTATTTTTCCTTTTTCTCGCCAAAGCTCCATGGTATATAATTGTATATTTTTAGTTGTGGGTCCTTCTAGTTGTGGTATGTGGGATGTGGGATGCCGCCTCAGCATGGCTTGATGAGCAGTGCCATGTCCATGCCTAGGATTCGAACTGGTGAAACCCTGGGCCGCCGAAGCAGAGCGCGCGAACTTAACCACTTGGCCACAGGGCCGGCCCCTTCTTTACAATTTTTATGCTAAAGTCTTCGACATTTTTAAATGGATACATAAGATTATAGAAAAACCAACAAATCAAACAACCTTAAAATGTGTATGTTTAAAAAACAAACAAAGACCCTATACTAATTCTTTTAAAAAAAAGTAAAAATTAGATTTCAATATATTAAATACCCTAGTTATGGCAAAATATTTCATGGTAATCAACTTTTTTTTTTTAACAATATTTTAAGCCTACTCTTACCTCAGTCATTAGCCATTGTTTCTGCTTGAGTCCAATATCTAAATGTTGTGTTTCATCCAAAATTTCTTCTAAAGTTAGAGGATGCGTATCTCCTCGCTGATGCCGTGTCTATTGAGGGAAGGAATTGTTATTAGAGACAGTTACAAAATGCCAGATGCATTAAATAATAGTTACAGGTAGATGAATCTTTTCAGGAATGTAGAACATGTATTATTTGAGGGAGTACAATTACAGTGATGAAGAGAATGGACTATAAATCAGACACAAGAACAGCATTAAAACTCAGCTCTATAAAATTACATGACAAACTGAGAAAAACTATTTGAACTCACATCACAAAAAGCTAATCTTCCTAATATTTTAACAGCTCCAAAAACCTAACAGGGAAATGACCCAGAGGCAGAAACAGACAAATCACAGAAAAAGAAATGCAAATGACCTTAAACACATGAAAAGATACTGAACTCCCACACCAAGATATTTACCTATTACACTGGCAAAAATTCATTATGTTTAATGACTCTCTTGGTAAAACTGTAAGGAAACAGGCCCTCTCACACATTGTTGGTAAAAACGCAAATTAATACAACTTGTAGAGACAGCAATTTGGCAATATATATGCATTTGAACCCCTTGACCCAATAATCCCACTTCTAGGAATTTACCTACAGATATACCAGCACAACAGAGAAAAGTGACAAGGTCACTGCGGCATTGTTTGTAAACGGAAAATATTGGAAACAACCCAAGTGGCCATCAATAGAGGACTGAGTGAATAAAGTGCAGCACATCTACACTACCATCAGATATTAAAGAAGAAAATGCAGATGCTCTCTATGTGCTGATTTGGAAACATGTCCAGGACAAATTAAGTTAAAAAACCTCTCTAGACACCAAATGCTGATGAGGATGTGGAACAACAGCAACTCTCATTCACTGCTGGTGAGAATGCAAAATGGTACAGCTGCTTTGGAAGACAGTTTGGCAGTTTCTTGTAAAATTAAACATATTCTTACCATAGGATCCAGCAACTGTGCTCCTTAGTATCTATCCAAAGGAACTGAAAACTTATGTTCACACAAAAACCTGCACATCTTATAGTAGCTTCATTCCTAACTGCCAAAACTTGGAAGCAAACAAGATATCCTTTAGTAGGTGAATGGATAAATGGTGGTACATTCAGACAATGGAATATTATTCAGTGCTAAAAAGAAGTGAACTATCAAGTCATAAAAAGACATGGAGGAACCTTCAATGCCTATTACTATATGAAAGAAGCCAATCTGAGAAGGCTACATACCAACCATATGACATTGCGGAAAAGGCAAAACAATGGCAACAGTAAACAATTCGGCGGTTTCCACGGGTTAAGTGGGAGAGAGGGACGAAGAGGCAGAGCATAAAGGATTTTAGGGCAGTGAAACTATTCTGCATGATACTACAATGATGGACACATTCATTATACATTTGCCAAAACCTACAGAATGGACAACACCCAGAGTGAATCCTAATGTAAGCTATGGACTTTGGGTGATAATGTCAAGGTAGACTCAAAGATTTTAACAAATGTACCACTATGGTACAGGATGTCCATAGCATAGGAGGTCGAGGAAGGGATACATGGGAACTCTGTCCTTTCCCCTCAGTTATGCTGTGAACCTAAAACTGTTCTAAAAAATAAAATCAAGTAAAAAATAACTTAAATATGTATACAATGGAATACTATTTAGCCATATAAAAGAAGGAAATCCTGCCATATGCAACAACATGGATAGACCTTCACGGCATTATTCTAAGTGAAATAGACAGAGAAAGACAAACACTGAATGAACTCACTTATATGTGGAATTCAAAAAAAAAACCCTGAATTTTCAGATACAGAGAACAGATTGGTGGTTGCCAGAGGTGAGGGGTAACGGATGGGTAAAATGGGTAAAGGTGGTCAAAAGGTGGACAAACTTCTAATTATAAGATAAATGAGTCCTGGCGATGTAATGTACAGCACGGTAACTAAGCTTAGCAATGCTGTATTGTATTATATATATATATATATATAAATCAAATCATGCTGTACACCTAAAACAAACAAAATGCTATATGTTATTTATATCACAATTTAAAAAAAAACAAAAGTAAATGTAAAAAAAAGCGTATGTTAAAAAACATGAGATGATGATGTTAACTAAATCTACTATGGTAATCACTTCACAATATATGTAAATCAAACCATCATGCTGTATACCTTAAACTTACATAGCAATGCATGTGAAGTATTTCTCAATAAAAATGCAAAAAAAAAGACAATGCTGAATAATGGTGAAAATACTGCAATACATTTACTTTTGAAATGAGAGAGTATGTAAACATGCCTAAATTCATACCTAGTCTATTGTAGGTTCATGTTGTTTTAAATAACATATGTCTCTTTAAAATTCATCTGCATGCTTGTTTCATTAAATAAAAGAGTTACTCATATTCAATTCTTTCTTCATGTACTTTCTCCATTACATCTGTAAGTTATGCTCAATAAAAAGGAAATAAGTGCAATAAAATATTCTCTTAAAAAAACATATGTAGCGTGAAACGTTTTATATAGAAAGGGACAGAAATAAGAAGATACATTTGTACCTTGTTTCTTTATAAAGAAGCACTAGAAACAGTCACAAAAAACTAATAGAAGAGATTACCTATAGAAGCAAGGCAGGGAAGAAAATAAGTAAAATTAGAGGTGAGAACAAAACTTGCTCATTTACACCTTTGGATACTGTTTTTTATATGAAGAGATGTATTATTTATTCTAAACCAGACAAAATTAAATTTATAACAAAAAATATTCCAGGCTCTAAGCTCCATCACAGTTGGGCAGGTTACTGAACCTCACTGGGCTTCCACCAGGCCACTGCCAAACTACAACGATTTTTCAAAAGGTATGTTTGGAAAGCAGATAAAAACATAAAGCCTAACGCATACCACATAAGAACCACCTATTGAGCATTTGCTATTTGCTGTTAATTCATTCAAATATTTAGTGATAACTCCTATGTGCCAAAAGAACTGCCATGAGACAGACAATGAAATGCAAACTACTGCCTCTCAAGGGCTCCCAATACAGGGCTGGAACCCTAGGGTTCCATAAGATGTCACTAGGGATATCATAAGACATTGTGTTTTTGAAAAAAAAAATCATCGTTTTTTCAAATGCATGCGCCATGCAATGTGAGTGCTCATAGTGACAGGCAACTACTGAGCAGCCATGCTAACGACTTCATTAGAAGTCTTTTAGAACCATGTGGCAAGTAGGGCTATGTTCATTTGGCTGAGCCCACCACCAGTTTTTGGTGAAATAGGGAGATGCCAATGACAATTGGTAAGCTTTCTGTTGCACAAACGGGAGTACAGTAGGCTGACAAGGTCAGCAACTCTCTTCCAAATTACCTCCCCCAACCTCCCCTTGGACAGTGCCATCTGACTTACAAGAGCAATAAGCTCTGCTGGTGTAATAGGAAATCAGAGGGAAATGTTCATTCTAAACAAGGGATTTTTACACACCAGGACTCAACTGCCCCCTGCTGCTTTGCTGTTGTAAATGTTTCAAAACATGGATCATGTAGAAATAAAAGTAAAATATTTTGGGGAAGTGTTTGTATTTTTTGTGACGTTCTCAGTAATTATTCCCTGTGGTTTTCTAATTTACTAGCATTGTTTTATAAACATGTCTGATAGTCCAGTGTGATGATTTTGGAAGATGAGATTTATAATAGAGGATTCTAAGCCCAGGCCCATGAACAATTCTAATAAGGTGAGTAATAAAGAACTATAATCTTCTGAGCCATTTCACTGCACCAGAGAAACAAGAATATATATTTTTAAAAAAAGCCTACCTTTACAATGAAGGCTACAAATCAATCAACGGGTTTTACATGAGCTAGTAATCCAAGTATCCTATTCCACTGTGCATCGACTATGGCAACCAACTTACAAGGGCTCCAGCAAAACTGGAAGACACTTAAATATAAATGACAAGCATTGGACAAGTCAAAGTACTTACTATTTTAAACAGCTACTGGAATCTCGAATCAAACAGAGTAACGCTTTTGTTTATTAAAAAAAAAAAAGTCACATTCAGTGAAAAGGCTCAGAAACCAAGTTACTAGTAGAACTTATTCTCCTGAAAAGGGAGTGTGGGGGCAAATTGCACAGATAGTGGGAACCAAATAATGTCAACATGTCAAATGGTAGTGAGTAAAATGCACAGTATGAGAAATTGAAAAGTATCAAACAATACAAGTAGACAAATTGATGACATGTCACATGATGCTGGAAAAGGTTTGTTTAATAAACTGAGAAACAACAGCTTGTCTATCCAGGTTGACAAATCAACAGACTTCACCAATAAATGCCATGCAGTTAACATTTGTAAAATTTTCAAACAATGGTGAATTTCAAGAAAAACTTCTGCTGCAAAGAACTGCCACAAACAAGCAAAGAACAAGACATATTTAATGTGGTGTCTTCCTATCTGGAAGCAACGGTCTGTCTTGAAGGAACCGCACTGGTATCTTCACTAATGTGCCTCATCAATGGTTGGCTCAGCACAAGGTTTTACCTCTCTTGTTAAAAAAGAATATATAGGTACACACACATATATATATGTATATATACTGATGTTGTCACAAGACACTGCTTTCTTCAGAGAGCTACTAGTATTAAAAACCCTTGGAAATGAAAAATGTCTTGAATGATACAACAAAAATGATTTGCTTTATTAAACAAAGACCAGTACTTTTGAGCACATAAATCTCCTGCTACATACAGCACTCCAGTGGCTTAGCAGAGGAGTTCTTGAAAGAATACTTAAGCTGAAAGGAGAATTACAGAAGTGCTTTCAGGAAAATAGCAGGCCATACTTTACTGAGCGCTTTGAAGACGAAGAACAACTGGAGAAGCTAGCTTTCTTAACAGACATTTTTTTAATCACATGGACTGGATGAACAAGTTTCATCAAGCCTCTAGAAAAAATGCTTTGAATTAAGTGACAAGACTTTTGGATTTCAAAAGAAAACAGTTCTTTGGAAAAATCATGTGGCAAAAGGAAATCTTGTAATGCTGTTTGGGCTTGAGAGTGAGGAAGGTATCAAAAAGTCTCCAGCATTACTAAAAACCATCTGGAAGAACTAAAAAGCAAAACTGAATGATATTTTCCCCCCCTTTCAACAAATGTACACCTGGATGAAGGACCCTTTCTCTGGACTCTTCTCACTTGAGAACAAGTTGCCTCCTTGGATAAGGTTAAAAAAAAAAAAAAAAAATCAAACAAAAAAACTGAAGTTTACGTATACTTACTGACTTCCATTAGAGTTGATACTCTGAGGAGGAGGAACCACATACATACACAGAATAAGCTAATAAATTAGGCAAAATACATACAAAGACATAAAAATAGCATTCTCTACTCAACACTGACAATTATTATTGGCTTATTATGTCCACAACATAACGATTAGGTAACATACAGGAGCTGTAGGTATAACAATTTTTTGCAAAGGTTCCCTGAGGCCTAAAAATTATTTCAAAGGTTCCTTCAGGGTACAAAGATTGGGAAAGGCTGTTCTACTGGCTTAAGGAAGTTTGCTTCTACTATTAATTTGCTACAAGCTTTTATCATGAATGGGTGTTAAATTTTATCAAAAGCTTTTTATGTGTCTGAGATGATCCTATGATTTTTCTTCTTTATTCTGTTAATGACTTATACTGATTTTTCACATATTAACAACTCTTACATTCCTAGAATAAACTCTACTTCATCACAACGTATTATCCTTCTTATATATGAGTGGATTCGATCTGTTCATCTCTTTAAGGATTTTTACACCTGTATTTATGAGAGATGCTGATGTATAATTTAAATATTTCATTTAAAACTGTAAATAAATCCAGGTTCTTGACCCAGCCCTGCTGTCAACCAGAGCTGTGCCTATGAGCCAGTCATTTAATTTCTCTGGACTTCAGAGTTTCTAAATTCAAATATAATTGTCCAAATTAATTCAGACAGAAGGTAGGCCAGTAGTTCTCTAACTTCAGTGTGCATCCAAATCACCCAAAGGGCTTGTGAAAACAGACTACTGAGCTGCACTCTCAGAGTTTCAGATTCAACAGATCCAGGAAGAGGCCCAAGAATTTGCACTTCTAGCAAATTCCCAGGTGATGCTGACATCATTGGTTGGAGAATGACACTTTAAGAGCCACTGAACTAAACCAAATTAACCAAATTTTTCAACAGGAAGTTTTACATAACTCAGATACATCCACATAAAGGGAATTATAACAGTGAGATCAAGAGAAAAATCATTCTATCAAAAACAAAGTGCACTAAAGTAGTATCTTACTGGAGAAAGACATATTCCTCATAAGGGAATTTTCAAGATAATTTAAAGTACTTTGTTTTTTAGACTTACACTTTTAAGCAGTAAAATTCATTTTACATTAACTGTTTCTACAAAAATCCTTCTAAAATGGACCATAAAATTCCCCTATCTTCTCAAACAGGTCCACTGAACATAATTTAGTCTTTTTTGATGTCTCAGCCACTGTCATAATATCAACTTCTAGGCTGTGGTATAACAATAATCATCTCAGTAGCAAGGGAGATGTGTTGGGCACTTTGTCCCAAATGTTCTCAGTGTTATGATTTTGAAGTTCTTGTATCTGTCTTTAATTTTCTTTCCTGTTTACTATAGTCATGTGCTGCATAATGACATTTCCGTCAACAAAGGACCGCATATATGACAGTGGTCCCATAAGATTAGTACCTTATATGTTAAGTGTGTAGTAGGCTATACCATCTAGGTTTGTGTAAGTTCACTCTATGATGTTTGCACAATGACAACATCGCCTGACATATTTCTCAGAACATATCCCTGTTGTTAAGCAACACACGACTGTACTTCTTGCTGTAAATCTCACAGTGCCTATCTCAAACAGTTCCCTAATGAAGCCCCTTGAATTTGATCCATACAATTTCTAAACAATTCTCATTGACCAATTATAGAGTTCTTCTATTAGTAAATGAATAAACCATAAGGAGCTTTTTTGTTGTTGCCTTTTTTGCTTTCTAAGTTCCTGGTTTTATCAGCTCTTCAAAAAGGGTACATAAGGGACAGTTGAAGACTTTCTGAGAATCAGTTTACAAATCACCTTCCATGTGTACGCCCTTCCTTTCAAAATAAGTCCACCCTTTTTTACAAAAAAAAAAAAGGTACAACTCTCACCTTCACTCAGAATTTATGATGCACTGCCTGGAGGTGTAATAAACTCCAAGGACCCAAAGAAAAGGACAACTCAAAAAAGTACTGTTTTGGGGAAGCCTTCACAAATGATAACTGAGGTGTCATAAACTATCGACTATTGGGCTTCGTGTCTTTTCCAGTCTTATATATTTCTCAGAGCTAAAAATAGGATAATTTGGCCCCTGCTAGGACATTCTAAATTCTTACATATTACAGTTTGTGTGAAAGTGAGAGCAGTTTCTTTTAAACAATTTTGGCTCTTCCATCCCCACATCCCCCACCTCCATGCCATATTGTCCAAAAATGAATCACTAAGAGTGATTAAGGGAGAGTCTGATAAGAGCAAAGCAAAGGGAACACTGGTTAGAAATATCTAATGATAAAAATAAGGTGGTTTTTTTCAAGTATTCAAATCTAAGTAATTCTCTTCAGTGATTCTCAAAATTCACTCCTTGAATATTTATTAGCTTACAGAAAAATCATATTTAAAGAACTACAGCAATATCAATTACAGAGGCTGAGTCTTTCAAATATAACAGAAATATTTTCCAGGACTACCAAATTGTTCAAATTACCCTACATAAAACCCACAAACAAAAACCACACACGAACTATTTTAGATTCAGTGTGTATTACTCAATTGGTAGTTAAAACCTATTTTGTCAAATCATATCATGAAATTTTTATTCTAATTGGTCAATTCTCATTACAGCTTTTAGTTTAATAATCCTACCTCCTATTAAAAAAAAATAAGTCATAGCTAGCTGTAAGAACAATCCATTTTTAGCAATAACTATCCTCCTCCCTAATTAATCACTCCAAAATAAAATTTACAGTTATTTCTGGATCATTCCCTTTTATTCATACCTAAAAGCTGAATATCAGATATCGGAAGATACAAGCATACACATTTAAAAAAGGAATAACACACCTTTTATCATACACTTTACTTTATAAATTTTGATTATTTAATTTATAATAATGCAATGTAACATGATAAACAACATATTTGTTTTTAAAGTTATTATAAAAATGGATAAGTTAATTCTATTTGATCCATATAATTTTAATGTCAGCTACCTTAGTAGTATATTTTGGTGTGCATTCTATAATTTTTTTCCTCAGTGGTTTTTGTTTTCTGGGGTTTTTTTTGAAGACTGGCCCTGAGCTAACATCTGCCAATCTTTTTTCTTGTTCTTCGTCTACCCAAAGCCCCTCAGTACATAGTTGTATATTCTAGTTGTAGGTCCTTCTAGTTCTGCTATGCAGCACACCGCCTCAGCATGGCTTGATGAGTGGTGCCATGTCCACACTCAGGATCTGAACCAGCAAAACCCTGGGCCACCAAAGCAGAGCGCGCGAACTTAATCACTTGGCCACAGGGCTGGCCCCCTCAGTGGTTTTTATATTACTTAAACTATGTATTAATCTATTTATTTGAACTTCAAAAATATTTTCTTAAAAGATATTTCCAACACCACCTTGGCCAGTCAGCCAGACCAAGGGACTCCCGCCAAAGCACCTGCACATACAAAGTTTGAAATAGCTGTTTGGTTAGGCAATGGAGACTAGTTTTGTTAACCAGGAGATACTTTCCATAAACTGAATAAGCTCAACTTTCAACCTGAAGGTTTTGACAAAAATATATTTATACACACATAATAAAAGGATTTTAACAAAAAACTGCATTAGCAAAGGCATACTGAAATACTTTCATTTTTTCAACTGCTTCTGAGTACATCAGATTAAGGAAAGTGCCTATATGGGGAAAAGAGGAGAACTGATATAATTAAACATTCGCTAAATGCTGGTAAAGTCTTTTAGATATACTTCCTAGGAACTACGAAAGCAAATGGTCAAGGACCAGGTAACACTTCCTTTGGCAAGTTTGGTGGTTCCTGTTCTTTTGCTTTCAACAAAACTGAAGGAGGACCAAACGGAATTGTCATCTAATGGCCGCTTGACAATAAATTACTAAGTGATTTCTGGCATATAACTTGGAAGGTTATGCTGTCACAAAACTTCCATTAGAATGAACTTCTTTATACAAACATTTATTTTTCAGCACTTAAATCTACAGAATCTAAAAATAAGATCAGAAATTGGTGCCAAATCCTGTATCATTCTATCAATAAGTAATAAATGTCTCCAGATACAAGAACTACTGGAGGAAGAGAATTCTATCTATTTCATTAAAAAACAGATTTCTGGCAGAGTGGCTTCAGCCTGACGGTAGAGTGAGCTCTTCCCTTAGACTCTCTCCTCTAAGATACAAAGAAAAGGACATTCACAAACCAACAGAGAACATTCATACAACACAAAAGACGTGTGAGAGACCCAAGTAGCCATACATCTGCAGGTAGAGGTGCTGGACCTCCCAGGAGGAAAAGGCAGAAGGTAAGGGGATCTCCTCTCCCTCTCCGGCAGTGACCTAGTGCACAGGACTGTGCACAGCTCTGAAAGCAGAGGGGGAGGGATGGTTCTCCATGGGAACACCTTCGCTCTCTGAATTACCTCTCAGCCATGGAAAGCTCCACACAAAGGAGGCTAAGCTGTTGCAGGGCTATCTTCATCAAGCTAGCACCTCAGAAGGGCAGATAGCAAGGACAGAGTGAGATTGCCCCTAGGATTGTGCACATGAAAGAAACTGGCCCTTCTGCCGCCCGGCAGACCACCTTGGCCAGTCAGTCAGAAGAAGGGACACCCGCCAGAGCACCTGTGCATACATTAGTAAAGCAGCAGCTGCGAGCAAGCAATCACAGACAGACCCTGTCAGCATAGATTCCAAAGGACAGGCACAGATGCCAGGGATCATGTTGGGATCAGAATACACAGCTCCTGTCCACCCCACCAGTGGCAACAGGTGGAATTTGCGACCAGACAGCACCAATATGCGATGGCACAAATCCACTCCATCAAATAATATGAGGAGGTATGTTAATACTCCAGACCAGAAGGAAAACTACAAGCACCCAGAAATCAATCCTGAAGGCACAGAAATTTACAATCTAAATGACAGAGAATTCAGAATAGCTATCATTTAAAAACTCAATGAGTTACAAGAAAATTCAGATAGACAGTTCACTGAAACCACGAATACAATTAATGAACAGAGGGCATCCTTCACAAAAAAGACTGAAACTATAAAGAAAAACCAATAAGAAAAGTTAGAGATGAAAAACACAATGAATGAGATAACAAAAAATATGCCAGCCTTGAATAACAGAGCTGATACTGTGGAGGACAAAATTAGTAACTTGGAGGACAGAAATAAAGAAATGATTCAGATAGAGAAGGAGAGAGAAATAAGATTAAAAAGAAATGAAGAAATTCTCCAAGAAATATCCAACTCAATTAGGAAATGCAATATAAGGATTATAGGTATTCCAGAAGGAAAAGAAAGGGAGAAAAGAGCAGAAAGCTTGTTCAAAGAAATAATAGCTGAGAACTTCCCAAACTTGGGGAAGGAGCTGAATCTACAAGTAAATAAAGCTAACAAAACTACTACTTACATCAAGATAAAAAGACCTGCTCCAAGGCATACAGCAGTAAAACTGGCAAAAGTCAATGACAAAGATAAAATATTAGAGGCAGCAAGGCAGAAGAAAATAACTTATAAAGGAATCCCTATCAGGCTTTCAGCGGACTTCTCAGCAGAAATCTTACAAGCTAGGAGAGAGTGGAATGATACATTCAAAATTCTGAAAGACAAGAACTTTCAACAAAGAATACTCTATCTGGCGAAAATATCCTTCAGATATGATGGAGAAATAAAAACTTTCCCAGATAAACAGAAGCTGAGGGAGTTCATCACCACAAGACCCCCCTACAAGAAGGGATTAAGAAGGACCCCAGTACCTGAAAAAAAAGAAAGGGTTTACAACGCCTTGAGCAAAGAGATACATAAGCAGACAAATCAGAAAACGGCAGCTCTCTACCGTAACACAGTAGTAAACACTTAAAAGGAAGGAAAACATCAAAAATAACTATAATCTCATCATTTTAACCACAAACTCACAACACAAAACAGTAGGCTGTGACAACAATAACTTAGAAGGGAAGGAGGAAACAGATGGAACCTACGTAGACTAAGGAAATAAGAGGCTATCAGAAAATGGACTATCTCATCTACAAGATTGTTTTATACAACCTCATGGTAACCACTAAATAAATAATCATAACAGAGACACAAATGATAAAGAGAAAACTGAACAAACCATCATAGAGAATTACCAAACTGAATGGGCAGTCTGAAATACAACAGATGAGAAACAAGGGAAATACAGAACAACCAGAAAACAACTTATAAAATGGCAACATTAACCGCTCAGATATCAATAATCACTCTAAAAGTAAATGGATTGAATTCTCCAATCCAAAGACAGAGAGTGGCAGGATGGATTAAAAACAAGACCCAACAATATGCTGCCTCCAGGAAACACATCTCACCACTAAAGACAAAGACAAGCTCAGAGTGAAGAGATGGAAGATGATACTCCAAGAAAAAGGCAAACAAAAGAAAGCAACTGTTGCCATACTTATATCAAAGTAGACTTCAAGATAAAAAAGGCAATGAGACAAAGAGGGGCAGTATATACTGATAAAAGGGACACTCCACCAAGAAGATGTAACACTTATAAATATATATACACCAAACACAGGGGTGCCAAAGTACATAAAGCAATTATTAACAAACCTAAAAGGAGATGAGATGCTAACAACACAATAATAGTAGGGGACTTCAGCACCCCACTTACATCAATGGATAGATCATCCAGATAGAAAGTCAACAGGGAAATACTGGAAATAAGCGAAAAACTAGACCAGATGAACTTAATAGATTTATAAAGAACACTCCATCCAAAAACAGCAAATACACATTCTTCTCAAGTGCACATGGAACATTCTCAAAGACAGACTATACGCTGGGAAACAAGGCAAGCCTCAATAAATTTAAGAAGACTGAAATAATATCAAGCATCTTTTCCAACCATAATGCTATGAAACTAGAAATCAACTACAAGAAAAAAAGCCAGGAAAGTGGCAAATATGTGGAGACTAAACAACATGCTACTGAACAATCAATGGATTACTGAAGAAATGAAAGGAGAAATCAAAAAATACCTGGAGACAAATGAAAATGAAAATACACCATACCAAGTCATATGGGATGCAGCAAAAGTGGTCATAAGCGGGAAATTCAGGAGAAGGGGCGGAGCAAAATGGCGGGGTGAGCTAAGCGGGAAATTCAAAGCAATATGGCCCACCTTCACAAACAAGAAAAATCTAAAGTGAGCAATCTTAAACTACACCTAACAGATTTAGAAAAAGAACAAAGCCCCAAGTCAGGAGGAGGGAAATAATAAAAATTAGAGCAGAAATAAAGGAAATTGAAACCAAAAAATAAAAAAGTGAAAGGATCAATGACGTTAAGAGCTGTTTTCTTTGAGATGATAAACAAAACTGACAAACCCTTAGCCAGACTCACTAATCAAAAAAGAGAGAAGGCTCAAATAAATAAAATTAAAAATGAAAGAGGAGAAATTACAAGAGACATGATAGAAAAACAAAGTTTAATAAGAGAATACTAAGGAAAAACTATATGCCAACAAACTGGACAATTTAGAAGAAACGGATAAATTCTTAGACTCATACAGCCTCCCAAAACTGCATCAAGAATAGAGAATCTGAATAGACCATTCATAAGTAAAGAGATTGGAACAGGAAGCAAAAACCTCCCAAAAAATAAAAGTCCAGGACCAGATGGCTTCTCTAGAGAATTCTACCAAACATTCAAAGATTTAATACCTATCCTTCTCAAACTATTCCAAAAAATTAAAGACAATGGAATTTTCCTAACACACTTCATGAGGCCAACATCACCCTGATCCCAAAGCAAGATAAGGACAATACAAAGAAGGAAAATTACAGGCCAATATCACTGATGAACATGGATGCAAAAATCCTCAACAAAATATCGGCAAACCGAATCCAGCAATACATTAAAAGGAACATACACTATGATCAAGTAGGATTTATACCAGGGACGCAAACATGGTTCAACATCCATAAATCAATGTGTGATACACCACATTAACAAATGAGGAATAAAAACCACATAATCATCTCAATAGGCTCAGAGAAAGAATTTGACAGAATCCAACATTCATTTATGATAAAAACTCTCAATAACATGGATATAGAAGGAAAGTATCTCAACATAATAAAGGCCACATTTGAGAAACCCACAGCCAACATCATACTCAACAGGGAAAAACTAAAAGCCATTCCTCTGAGAACAGGAACAAGACAAGGGTGCCCACTCTTGCCACTCTTATTCAACACAGTACTGGAGGTTTTGGCCAGAGCATTTAGGCAAGAAAAAGAAATAAAGGGTATCCAAATTGGCAAAGAAGAAGTGAAATTCTCACTGCAGACAACATGATTTTATACATAGAAAACCCAACAGAATCCAAACAGAAAGAGAACTCAGGAATATAACCCCATTTACAATTGCAAGAAAAAGAATAACATATCTAGGAATAAATCTAACCAAAGAGATGACAGACCTATACAAGGAAAACCATAAGACATTATTGAAAGAAACTGATGATGACATAAAGAAACGGAGTGATATTCCATGCATATTGATTGGAAGAATAAACATAGTTATGTCCATACTACCGAAAGCAGTCTACAGATTCGGTGCAATTCCAATCAGAATCCCAATGACATTCTTCACAGAAACAGAACAAAGAATGCTAAAATTCATATGGGGCAACAAAAGACCCCGAATAGCTAAAGCAATCCTGAGAACAAAGAACAAAGCTGGAGGCATCACATCCCCTGACTTCAAAATATACTACAAAGCTACAGTAATCAAAACAGCACGGTAATGGTACAACAACAGACACACAGATCAATGGAACAGAATTGAAAGCCCAGGAATAAAACCGCACATCTATGGACAGCTAATCTTCAACAAAGGAGCTAAGAACATACAATGGAGAAAGGAAAGTCTCTTCCACAAATGGTGTTGGGAAAACTGAACAGCCACATGCAAAAGAATGAAAGCAGACCATTACCTTTCGCCGTACACAAAAATTAACTCAAAATGGATCAAAGACTTGAAGGTAAGACGTGAAACCATAAAACTCCTAGAAGAAAATATAGGCAGTACACTCTTTGACATTGGTCTTAGCAGCATCTCTTCGAATACTATGTCCACTTGGGCAAGGGAAACAAAAGAAAAAATAAATGGGACTTCATCAGACTAAAGAGCTTCTGCAAGGCAAACGAACCAGGAACCAAACAAAAAGACAACCCACCAACTGGAAGAAAATATTTGCAAATCGTCTATCTGACAAGGGCTTAATCTCCAAAATATATAAAGAACTCACACAATTCAACAACAAAAAAACAAACAACCCAATCGAAAAATGGGCAGAGGGTATGAACAGACATTTTTCCAAAGAAGATACACAGATGGCCAATAGGCACATGAAAACATGTTCAACATCACTAATCATCAGGGAAATGCAAATCAAAACTACAATGAGATATCACCTTACACCCGTTAGAACGGCTATAATTACCAAGACAAAAAACAACAAATGTTGGAGAGGATGTGGAGAAAAGGGACCCCTCATACACTGCTGGTGGAAATGCAAACTAGTGCAGCCACTATGGAAAACAGTATGGAGATTTCTCAAAAAAGTAAACACAGAAATACCACACAACCCAGCTGTCCCACTACTGGGTATTTATTCAAAGACCTTGAAATCAACACTCCAAAGAGATTTACGCACGCCTATGTTCACTGCAGCATTATTCACTATAGCCAACAAGTGGAAGCAACCCAAGTGCCCATCAACTGATGAATGGATAAAGAAGATGTGGTATACATATATATACAACGCAATACTACTCAGCCATAAAAAAGGACAAAATCATCCCATTTGCAACAACATGGATGGCCCTTGAAGGTATTAATGTTAAGTAAAATAAGCCAGACAAAGACACACACCATATGATTTCATTCACATTTGGAAGATAAACTAACACATGGACAAAGAGAACAGATTAGTGGTTACCAGAGGGGAAGGGTGTTGACGATGAGCATAAGGGATAAAGGGGCACATATATATGGTGACTGACAAATAATAACGTACAACTGAAATTTCTCAATGTTATAAACTACTGTGACCTCAATAAAAAAAAAACGGATTTCTGTTGAATAATTATTACATATAAATTTTGGTGTTTGTGTGTGAGGAAGATTCACCCTGAGCTAACATCCATGCCAATCTTCCTCAATTTTGTATGTGGGACGCCTCCACAGCATGGCTGATGAGTGGACTAGATCCATGCCCGGGATCTCAACCCATGAACCTGGGCCACCAAAGTGGAGCATGGAGAACTTTAACCACTCAGCCACAGGTCCACCCCAATACAAAGTAAATTTTAATCAAAATTTTACTATATGTATGTTACTCTGATGAACTGTGTGCTAATAATAATTCTAACAAAAACTCTAACCAGAAGATACTTTTAATATTTAGAGCCTTAAGGTGACAGGGAAAACAATTCTAATTTCAAATTGTATACATATTACTGTGACAAAGAGGTTTGAGAGATAATCAATAAAAATTTTTCAAGCATAAAAATATGTAACATTAGGAAAAAATTCAGTGGGAACAACAGAACTGACATACAAATTCAAAGGGAAAATGAGATTTCCAACCACTTAAGTTTGTTTTCATATTTTTGAAGTATTTCATTATAATAATGGCATTTAGATTCCCTTAGATAAACTTAAAAGTGATGTATTTTATTGAGACACTACAAGCCAGAAATTCCATCCTGTGTCATTATTTACACTTACACTGAAAAAATTATAGTTTTTACTTCTCATTTCAATAGAAGCAACATCTTGTAAATCGTCCACATCTTCCTATTGGTTTTCCCAGCAGTAACTGACTGATTAAAAGGTAACTTTATCTACTACCTAAGTACAATTTTATTAAGTTAAATGGTGGGCTTAAATTGCATACCTGAATTAACGTAAATTAAATATATTTAGGTGACTCACTGCAATGCTAATTTGATATCATGTAAAAGACTTGAAGCATTACATATTTTTTATAGTTTTATTGAGGTATAATAGGCATACAATAAACTACACAGATTGAAACACATAAATTGATAAATTTTGACATGTATATACAAATTTACTTCTGAAAATGTCAGTCTCCTTCTTCTGCCAAAAAGTTAAACACAATTTTTGTTATATGAGAAAAGTACTTACTTTCATGTAATTCACAATCTTAGCAAGAACGCCAAACTTATATCCAGAGCTTCCTGATAGAGCTTTCAAGTTAAATGATCCATTGCTGTGATCTGGAAATGAAGTTCAAAAAACAATTATAACATTTTCATCTTAGATGTGATTATGACTTGTAAGCAGCTAAAATGATTTTAACTCTGGTAAAATATTTGTTTAAATTTTTCTATATAGTAAATTCTATCCTGTAAAATTTTGATGAAAAATTAAAAACCTTTAATTGTATAATAAACTATCCATTTTCTCACTAAGGATGGAAACAAAGTATAAGTAACTCAAATGCATTAAAATACATTTCTTTTATAAGTATCTTTATCTCACTGTTTCCTTAATTCTGATTAGCTTTCCCCGATAATTAGAAGTAGGGCTTTTTAAACAAGAGGACAATATAAATCTCAATCTGATCCTTAGTGCTCTTCCAACAGACTTAAAATCTTGAGAAGTGAGTGGATTACTTCTGAGGGAAAGTTCAATTTATCACCTATTACATCAATTTCTGCTTATCAACTAAAAACAAATAAATGGCTATTAATGAGAATTAGTAAAAAGAAGGACAGCATAACTGTTTTAAAGTAAACTTTGAAGATAAATTAGAAATTAAAAAAAAGAGGCACTGCCACTGCATAAACATGGATAAAACGATGAGAGCCTGAAATAAGGAGCAATCTGCACAGAAGATAATCTGTTTCAGAACATCTATCATTTTGTTGCATTCTTGCAGGCAGAAATCCTAATGCTACTATTGCATCACAAATGCATTCCATTAGTCATAGGAAGGAAGAGTTAAAAAAAATTCATCATAAATACTAGCAAAACATTTCAGAAGTACACTCTATTAGCAAGTCATCAGATCAGATATTATAAAGTTCCCATGTGGCTGACGCACAAAGGAAAAGGTTAAATAAAAGGGGCGGGGGGAGTCAATGTCTAGCACTAGCTTGGTAATAATAATTTAAGCAAAAGAATGCATTAGAACAACCACAAGTCAAATGTAACAACTGTCAGAGGTCCAAAGAAGAGCTTCTAGATGGCAACATAATACTCCTTTGAGATTAGTCAGTGAAAAGGCTTTAGTGAACATGCTTTTTTGAGACTAAAATGAGACTTCAAATGCAATTTTCCTCTAAAAACAACTTTGTTAAAATTTTGATAATAACTTAATGGGCACACTAACATCTACTGTTTCCAAAAATAACAATAATATTAAGAATGCCTTATAGGTGTGGTTTCATAGTCACTATTTCAATTACAAAATGCTAGCTACATGGTTCATTTTCCCAAGGTGTTCAGGACATTCTGAAAATAATAGTAACTAACCTTTACTGAACACTTACTACTTGCTAAGAGCCATGCTAAATGATTTTCTCATTTAATTCCTCCCCAAATTCCTATTTAGGAGGTATAATAAATATAAGAAAAATGAGAAAAAGAAAAACCCTTTTGAACATAGGAAAACTGAGAGCAGTAAGTGGCAGAGTATAGATTAGATTCAAATCCAGTTGTAAACCCTGTGATAATGCTTTGTATGAGAATCATTAACTAGCCTTTAACACAGATTATTCCAACTGAAACTGGCTATTTTGCCAGAGTACAGAAATTCATAAATGCACATTTAATGTTTTCTTGGTTAACTTTAGTAAAATACAATTAAGTCTATCCTACACTACTATATAAACGACTAACTGGGACAAGACTATGAAAAACAGACAACAATACATTAAGAATAAGCACCATACAAATGGTCAATCATGAACCACATACAGTTTTGTTTACCATGGCATCTCCAGCACTTAATTCCATGCCAGGCATAGTAAACACTCAATAAATGTTAGTTGAATGCATAATATTATTTTCCATAATAAGGATATTTCCATGAATCCCTTTATGGCCCCAGAAACTAATGTACTGATCAATCTATAATTTTAAAAAATAAGTCTGCATAGAGAACATTTACCCAGCCTGCTGTTGTTATAATAGCCACTCACACAATTTAAAATCTTGATTCTGTTATACTTAGACTACAATTCTAAATAATACACCATAAATAAGAACATTCTATCTCTAAACATCCAATTGAGGATTCTTTTGCTATGTAAATTTCACAGACGGCTTTTTCAATGTAGGTGGTGCACCTATCAAAACCAACAGAGGCCTCTCCCAACTAGCAGAGCTGAAAACCTTACTTTTTTTCCCTCAGAATTTCTCCTAAATCAAACCACGACATGAAATAATCACTTCCAAAGGGCAAGATTTATATAAAACACAAGTATTGAACAAAAAGAAGAGAAAAATATCATTTATGAGATTTTATGCGCACTTCCTGGATCAAATACCAAGCTGGTAAGCCTGGACTGTTTGTTTCCTAGGTTACCACCTCTCTCGACATTACCTTCTAGCCTTAGCACTGAAACATTCACTGAAGGATATGAAATTTTACAGTTAAACACTAAGGAATCATCAATTTGTTAGTAACTCCTATGCAGGAATTTAGCTTAAAGACAAAAAAATAAGGCAAGAAAAAGGGTGACAGCTGATATCCCAGACAGCTCTATTCAAGTTTATGAATGATTTACTCTTAAGGGTGGCAGGACTTAATGCAAATGAACGTAGAGGAAACTGTCAGCTGCACTGTGGTTCAACCAATAGAAGCAGCGCTCCATCTTGGCTGTGCACTAGACTGCACTACAAACAGACGAGACCATCGCTTCAACAGCAGCCTTTCAGACAAGAGGTAGGTTTATATGATCTTTTTCATTTAGTAATACACGTCTTTATGATGCAATATAAAAATATTTCACCATCAAAACCAAGCAGAAAGCTTTGTTCCTAAGAAAGACCAAAAAAAAGCAATGTATTTATTTCATTGCTTGGTAGAATTTTATTATGAAAATATGAAGACTGCCTTGTGCTATTTGATAAGCACCCTTACCATCTGTGCCTTAATGGAAAATTCATGACATTGTCTATGAACCTGATCTATAGCCAGACCTTAGAGAAAACCGTAAGTATTTGATGTTAAGTGGTTACTTGCTAATTTCATTTTCTCTGAGCTATTTCATTTCAGCAGTTTGGTCTGTCTTAACAAAGGATTTTTCTTAAAGAAAAATCTAGACTAAAAGCAAACCCTGGACTAAAGCTTTCTGATTACATGTGCAAATTATATTGGCTAATAAAGAGCAGATACAGGAAAGTCTGTTATATTTTAACAAATATGAGAAAATAGTTCAAAAGTGTTTATTTGACTTTGAGTGTACATGCAGAGGATGTTGAGAAATTATCACAATTGTGATTTTTATATTAAAAAAGGCCATAAGGCTATCATGTAGACTGCACTATACTGTAACCAAAGAGATCATTTATAGAGCTTTAGAGTTTCCTAATAATTAAAATAATTCCTTACAGTGAAGTTTTAAAGTCTATTATCACTGTAATATACAAGTCATACTACTATTAAATGAAAACCTTCTTAAACAGCTTTTCATTATTTATATGCCACAAAAATACGTCTTTATCACAATATTTCAACATAGTATTAAAGCTATTCTTAAACTGATGCTCAAAATAAATACCTAGCAAGTCTTTTTGATAAATTACACTTTAAAATAAAAACATACCCTAAGAAGAACTAGTTAAGGGAGGAGGGCATGGTACCTTTCAAGGTAATAAGATTGTTCTCATGGCTCAGAGTAACCGTTCATGTCTACTAAAAATTAGTATAAATGGGTGATGAAATTTATAATTTTATAAGATTCAAGCATGAAAACATCATTATTTAGTAGATGCTAGATAAGATTCAAGCATGAAAACATCATTATTTAGTAGATGCTAGAGTTCCAGAATATTAGCTGTACATACTGACCTAGAGGTCAACTTTTGCCCTTTTCTTTGAGGGTTAATCCATTTAAATTTTAAAGGATTTTTTTCATAATTTTTATTCCCTCTATTTCTTGGTCAGTATTCAGCTAACACGAACAAAGTATCCCTTACAAAGCCCAAAGGTTGCTGAAGATGATATGAGATCTCTCCAGTTTTAGCACAACGGGGTTAATTACCTAGAAAACATTCCTTCTTGCTATACAAAACATGGGAGCCCCCAAAAAGTCTCAGATAAAATAAAAACCACTTTGTCAAATAAAACAGTTAACTTGTAACTCAAATTCCAGGTAAATTGTAATAGAAACCCCTACCACGCACATTGTTTTAACAGTATAATCAGCCCACATTTACTGGTAATATATCTATAGTTAGCACAGATGGAGGCTAATGCTTTTTACCCAAACTGACTAGAGGCATGGCCTATCTCAGAGTTCCAGAGCTGAGGAAGTTGCTCCATATTTAAAGGCCATTATGATTAACTGACCATATTTCAGAGTGATATGCTTAAAGGCACTAGAGAATTCAATTCAAGGGTTTTTACCACAAATAAAGCAAAAGCATAATTTTATTCTAATCTGGAAATTTAAGGTTCCAGAACAATTCCAAGTCCTATGCCCATAAATATTACACTAGGGCCTTTGAAGTGAGAGGAAAAATAGGTGAAGGGAATATATAAAAAACAAACTAAAAATAAATTTGGTATTAACACTTCCCATTCCTATAATGAAATTTTAAAGGAGCTGGGGGGGGATCCAAAAAAGTACGCACTGTTCCTTTTTTTTTTCTTTTACCATTTTCTTTTACTTTTCATACGGCATGTTCACATCATTTGCTTAAATCTACATTTTAATTTTAAAAATATAGTCTGAGAATTTGAGAAAATTCTAATGGTAAACATCTTCCTGCATGTCTAATTACATCTAATCCAAAATAAGATTTAGGCTTTACCCTAAATTTTACACAAAAAATTACTAGCAATCTACCAGTATAGCGTTCCATATACTTTGAAAGAAAAAACCACATTAAATTTAAGGTGGAAAATGACTCCATATTACATGCTTCACTTGTTTCAGATATGCCCAGAAGCTAATTAAAGAGCAAATGTCTTGAATTGTTCACCAGTTATCAATACTCTCACAAGAGGCACACTGTCATCATTTACAACATAAACCTGACATGTAGTATATAAGTATTTTATAATTTTTAAGAATAAGCTTAAAAAGATATTTTTCAAAAATCAAGATAATAAAAATTCATTATTGTTTTTAATACTATCAAATCTTTAATCCTCATGGTCTCATTTAGAGCCTAACAAGTAAACAAGAGCAAAACAATGCATGAATACTGAAAGTTTAACTCGCTGGCTAATTTTGTGAAATGGAATAATAATTTAAAAATTGATATCTTTGGGGCGCTGAATTTGTCTGTTTTTTAAAATATATGTGTCCATAGGTCATTCAGGTATATGAAATATCTAAGATTGTCATATACACAACAAAAAAAAATCCTGAGATTAAAGTCTTTTCATAGGCAACTTTAACTGAAAACTTTATCTTTATTCTGAAAATTGTCATTATTTGGCTTTTCTTTCTCTACTCTTTTTCACTCAGTCACTATTTCCTGATTCAGGTCACCTGTCCCCAAAGTTTAAAGAAGTGGAAACAGGAGACAGAAATACACTGAACCAACAAGGTGAGGAGGCCCCACAAAGGTAATGAGAAAAGCTTTTCCAGGGGCAGTTTGAAGAACATGACCTTAAAGCACTAAGATTTTTTGTGTAGATAATACCTCACTGACCACTGCTTTAGTCAAATTTTAAACCAATTCAGCTGCCTTTTTTTCCCTTCCACTAGCAGTCAATTTCTGTATATGAATCTTAAACACACATATTTGTCTAACAAATGATACACATAAAAAATACATATAGCATGGTTTACAGAGAACATTGGCACAGATAGAGAAAAATTCAAAAATATCATTTAGGCATTAATTCTGGCAGAAAATACGGAAGATTCATGTTGCCTATATAAATTTACTAACAAATCTTAGTATTGGGACTTGAATTGACCAATCTGTAGAGTTTGGTTACCCATATTCAATTTTCTTCCTTTTTATAGATTCAAAAGAGCAATACAGAAAGTGGAATCTCTAAGAATGGCCTCCCTGAGCTCCAGCCTCTGGAATGAAACCACTACCTCTGTTTATCAGTACCTTGGCTTTAAAGTTCAAAAAATTTACCCTTTCCATGATAACTGGAACACTGCCTGCTTTGTCATTCTGCTTTTATTTATATTTACAGTGGTATCTTTAGCGGTGTTGGCTTTCCTTTATGAAGTGTTTGACTGCTGCTGCTGTGTAAAAAACAAAACTGTGAAGGACTTGAAAAGTGAACCAAACCCTCTTAGGAGTATGATGGACAACATCAGAAAACGTGAAATTGAAGTGGTCTAGCTAGCACTCTACAAAAGGTGAACAAAATCTTTGAAAATGGCCTTCAACTACTGAGAAAAAAAGAAAACTTTCTGAGGCCAACTGTTATTACAACATTGACTCTGACCTTGATTGATTAAAAGATTTCTACTAGAAGGGAAAAACAAGTTAAATATGCATTTTTTGTCTGTGAATCCCTCTCATTAAATATACAGTAAAACTTCACAAATGTGAGTAATTTACCAATCTATTTAAAATGACACTTCAAAAACTGGATAAAAGACTCCTAAAATTCAGTATTAGGCAGCAAAAGATAAAGTGGAAAACACAAACAAGGCTAATGATGCCAAAATAACTTATACCTAAACAAGTTACGTGGACTAAAAAACAGTACTATGCTCCACGTGTTACGGTAATAAAAATGCTAT
This sequence comes from Equus caballus, assembly GCF_041296265.1. NCBI lineage: Eukaryota > Metazoa > Chordata > Mammalia > Perissodactyla > Equidae > Equus > Equus caballus. The sequence goes on along the minus strand of NC_091710.1, from coordinate 31,492,994 downwards.
TTAAAATGCTTACCTGAATCCAAAGTAAAATACTTCCACTTATACATAAAATCCCTACTTATTAAGAAGAAATATTTTCTAGTTTATTGAAGACAACATATATTTTTAAAGACTTGAGTTTTCTGTAGGATTAGCATTTAAAAAAAGTCTCAAAATACTCAAAAACGTCACAAGTATATGTGCATAAAATTTTCATAAAATTGACTTACTGTTTGGTAAGAAATATACAGTCAAAGAAGTGCCAGGCTATTCTCAAACTAAAACTTACTAGTACGCCCCCTAAACTGCATTTCTTGAGCTTATTCTCTCATTTTGCTTCTCACATTCACACTCTCAAGTGCTAAGATACCTAATGCAGAAAAGACTGCAAAAAAAAAAAATCACAGGGGGCAGGCCCAGTGGCACAGCGGTTAACTTCCCACATTCCGCTTCAGCGGCCCAGGGTTCACTGGTACAGATCCCAGGTGCGGACATACGCACTGCTTGTTAAGCCATGCTGTGGCAGGCGTCCCACATAAAATAGATGGGCACGGATGTTAGCTAAGGGCCAGTCTTCCTCAGCAAAAAGAAGAGGATTGGCAGCAGATGTTAGCTCAGAGCTAATCTTCCTCAAAAAAAAATAATAGGACCATTCGGGGGCCGGCCCTTTGGCCGAGTGGTTAAAGATCTGCACACTCCACTTTGGCGGCCCAGATTCACAGGTTCGGATCCTGGATGCGGACCTACTCCACTCATCAGCTATGCTGTGGAGGCATCCTGCATAAAAAAATAGAGGAAGATGGGCACAGATGTTAGCTCAGGGCTAATCTTCCCCAGGTTTTAAAAAAAAAAAAAGAGGAAGACTGGCAATGGATGTTAGCTCAGGGTGAGCCTTCCTCTCCAAAAAAATAAATAAAAATAAATTTTAAAAAGGATACATATATGGGGGTCAGCCCAGTGGTATAGTGGTTAAGTCTACACACTCCACTTTAGCAGCACAGGGTTCAGTGGTTCAGATCCTGGGTGCAGACCTACATACTGCTCATCAAGCCTTGCTGTGGCAGGCATGCCATATATAAAATAGAAGAAGATGGGCACAGTTGTTAACTCAGGGCCAATCTTCCTCAGGTAAAAGAGGAGGACTGGCAATGGATGTTAGCTCAGGACTAATCTTTCTCACCAAAAAAAAAAAAAAAAATAGGACCATTCAATACCTGGTAAGAAATATGGCAGTTTCATTTCTTGGAATTCCAAGGGTTATGCAGATTTTACATTCTATAACCCTAATACTATTTTGCTACCAGCCATGAGCAAACCAAAGCATACCCTTAAGCATCACACTACAAATGCCCTTACACCAGAAATGCCACTCCTGGAAATTTATCCTCAGAAATTAGTTCAAAAGAAAAAAGCTCAAGATACAAAGATATTTACAACAGCATTACTCAAAATAAGAAAAAATATAACAAGCTTTAACTAAATGCGGCAGACCAACTTGACAGATTATTAAGAAGCTACTGAAAATTATGGAAAAATAGAATTTATTTGATACGTGAAGTGAAAAATAAATATTCGTTACTTTCAACTTAGAGTACCCTAATTCCCAATCTGAAATCACTTTTCCAGAAAACATTTTTTATATTTTATCTAACATTAGACACAAACAAAATAATGTAACCAACTTTCAAAGGACTTGTGAAACCAAGGTATATAAGATACTTTAGTAACCAGGAGTTATTCTCAGCACTGATAAAACCACATTTTCATAAACAGTAAACTTCAAGGTCTTTACCATAGATAGGAAGCATACAAGTCTTTTCATAACTAGATTTTTTGATAATGTAACACCATCAACTTTTCCCCACCTTACCCTGTAATTTATTTAGCCATTCAACAAAAACGTATTGAATGCTTCTGTGGGTGAAGGATTAGATTACAACAGCAAACAAGTAACTATGCAATTACAATGGCACACAATGGCTTTGTCAGAAATAGTAAGTGCTATGGGAATTCAAAGGCTAAGCACTGAATTCAAATTGGAAAGTGAGAATAAATGACTTTTAAGCTGAAACCTAAAAGAGGAATAGGAGTTAGCCAAAGGAAAGAGGGAAAGACATAAAAAGAATGTTCCAGGAAGAAGAAGTAATATGAGCAAAGGTCAAGAGGCAAAAGAGAGTAAAGCATGTTAGAGAAGCTACAAGTCAATATCACTATAACAAACTACAAGGAAAACGATGAGATATGGGCATAAAGGATAAGTAGAGCCTACATCAGGAAGGGCATGTAGGCTGCAGGAAAAGATGGACTTTATCTGAAAAGCAATGATGATCAGCTATAAGCAGAGTGACATCGTCAGATTTATGATTAGAAAAATCATTGACTGCTATACAGAGAACGGACAGTAGAGAAGCTAAACCAGGAGACCTGGTAAGCAGCTAATCAGGCAATCCAGTGACAGTGATCTGAACTAGGATGCTTTGGTAATCTTTACTGTTTACATCTAACACTTCTAGCTCTACTCTTTTTGAGTCCATGGAACCCCCTGTGGCTGGGTATAGCCCTGTGACTAGCTCTGGCCAATCAGCTGTGAGGGAAAGTGATGTGTGTCACCTCCAGGCCAGAGCATTTAACTGCCAGGCAAGATCTTCCACAGCTCTTTTTCCCTCTGGCACTGAAACCTACAACATTTGAAATATCAGGTATGCTATCAGCCTGGGTCCTTGAGCGACTCTAACAAGCTAAGACCCTGTCGACACACAGTGGTAAGAAAGAGAAACAAACCTTTGTTCTTTTAAGCCACTGAGATTTTGGAGCAAAGATATTCTTAAGCAGATCAAAAAGACTAGGTCTATGCTAATATTTAAAACGGTTTTTAGCGGCCAGCCCCATGGCCTAGTGGTTAAGTTTAGCATGCTCCGCTTCAGCGGCCCAGGTTCCATTCCTAGGCATGTACCTACACACCACTTGTCCACAGCCATGCTGAGACAGTGACCCACATACAAAATAGAGGAAAACTGGCAAAGATGTTAACTCAGGGCCAATCTTCTTCAGCAAAAACAAAAAAATAAATAAAAGTTTTTAAAATTTTGTTTATGAAATAATTCAACGTAAATTTCACTCGAATGAGATAATCAAAACTAACGTATATGCTAATAAGAATGATAGGCCTACTTTGATAAAAAGATTAGCTCTGCTTTAACGTCAGTCAGTAAAAAAGTTTGAAGAACACCTAACAAGATGACATCAGTAAATATTATTATTGCTACATTTTGAAGTAGGTAAAGAATTTTTTGCGAATTAAGTTGCACTGACTTTGTTGTTTAAAAGGTAACAGTCTAAGAGTAAAGCAAACAAAATAAGCAGAAGAAACAAAAGAATAAGTGCTGAAGTGGAAATAGGTGAAACTTTAGAAAAAAATGAAAAACAGAAAAATCAATGAAACCAAAAGTTGCTTTTTTTGAAAAGATCAACAAAATCGACAAAACTTTAGCTAGACTTACCAAGAAAAAAGAGAGAAAAACACAAATTCCTAAAATTAGAAATTAAAGAGGAGCACTATCACTAATGACCTTACAGAAATCAAAAGGACTGCAAGCGAATACTTCGAAAAACTTTATACAACATAGATGATGAAATAGACAAACTCCTAAAAATACACAAAGTACCAAAGTTAACTCAAGAAAAAGAGAAAATTTGAGCAGATCTCTAAGAAGCAATTTCTACAAAGAGCTTCCCACAAAGGAAAGCTCAGGGCCAATGGCTTCACTAGTGAATTCTATACAACATTTAAAGAGAAAACTATATCAAACCTTCACAACTCTTTCAGAAAACAGCGGAAAAGAACACTTCACAAATCTTTCATGAGGCCAAAATTACCCTGATAAGAATCACAAAGAAACTACACACCATATCCCTCATGAATAGACACAAAAATCGTATACAAAATATCAGCAAACTGAATCCCACAACAAGTAAAAAAGGATTATCCACTATGAGCAAGTAGGATTTACTGCAAGAATGCAAGGTTGCTTTAACATCTAAAAATCAATTAATGTAATATATCATATTACCAAAGAACAAGAGCAACATGATCATCTCAATAGATGCAGAAAAAGCATTTGACAACATCCAATACCCATTCATGATTAAAAATTCTTAGGCGGCCCCATGGCCGAGTGGCTTAAGTTCGCGTGCTGCGCTTTGGCAGCCCAGGGTTTTGCCAGTTCGAATCCTGGGCACAGACATGGCACTGCTCATCAAGCCATGCTGAGGCGGCACCCCACATGCCACAACTAGAAGGACTCACAACTAAAAAAATAAATAAATAAACAACTATGTACCAGGGTGCTGTGGGGAGAAAAAGGAAAAATAAAATCTTTGGGGCCAGCCCCATGGCCAAGTGGTTGATTTCATGCACTTGGCTTCAGCAGCCCAGGGTTTCGCCAGTTCAGATCCTAGGCACGGACAGAGCACCGCTCATCAAGCCATGCTGAGGCGGCATCCCACATGCCACAACTAGAAGGACCCACAACTAAAAATACACAACCATGTACCAGTGGGCTTTGGGAGAAAAAGGAAAAATGAAATCTTTAAAAAAAAAAAAAATTCTCAATAAACTAGAAATGGAGGGGAAATTCTTCAATCTGACAAAGGGCATCTACAAAAACCTTTCAGCTAACATCACACATAATGGTGAAAGAATGAACACTTTCCCCCCTAAGTTCAGGAACGAGACAAGATGTCCATTCTCACTACTTCTACTCAACATCAGATCGGCCAGTCCAGACAGACAAGAAATAAAAGGCATTCATATTGGAAAAGATGAAATAAAACTGTTCTTACTCTCAGACAACATATTCTTGTATGTAAAAGATACTAAGAAATCCACACAAAAAAACAGAAATAAGGACTTCAGCAAGGTGGCAAAAATAAGTCAATGTACAAAAACCTACTATATTTCTATATGCTAGCAATGAACAATCCAAAAATCAAATCAAGACAGCAATTTCATTCACAGTAACATCAAAAATAAAATACTTAGGAATTAATTTAATAAGTGTAAGATACACATTAAAAACTATAAAACATTGTTCAAAGAAGTTAAAAACCTAAACGGAAAGATATCCATTCACTTGGGGCTGGCTCCGTGGCCGAGTGGTTAAGTTCATGCACTCTGCTGCGGCGGCCCAGGGTTCGGATCCTGGGCGCAGACATGGCACCGCTCATCAGGCCACGCTGAGGCGGCATCCCACGTCCCACAACTAGAAGGACCTGCAACTAACATATACAACTATGTACAAGGGGGGTTTGGGGAGATAAAGCAGGAAAAAAAACAAAAAAAGATCGGCAACAGTTGTTAGCCCAGGTGCCAATCTTTAAAAAAAAAAAAAAAGAGGGACTTTATTATTAAAAAAAAAAAGATATCCATTCACTGACAGTAAGACGTAATATTTTTAAGACAGCAATTTACCCAAAATTGATTTATAGACTCAATGTAATCCCTGTCAAAATCGCAGCTGGGAGTGATGACAGCATCACGGCAGAGTGAGTTCTTCCCTTAGTCTCTCCCCTCTAAAATACAATGAAAAGGATATTCCTAAACCAAGAGAGGAAATTCACACAACAGACCTCTGAGAGATCCATGCAGCCATATGTCTGAAGGTGGAGGTGCTGGACTCCCTAGGAGGCAGTGGAAGGAGGTAAGGGGATCTCCTCTCCCTCCCCAAATGGCAATGTCCTAGGGAGTGGGACCACGCATGGCAGTCAGCACACAACTTTGAGAGAAGAGAGACAGGCCAGCCCTCTGCAGGAACACCTTCACTCTCGGAGTTGCCTCCCAACCAGTGGGAATGCTCCACAACAAGGAGGCCAAGCAATCACGAGGGAGTCTTCACCTAGCCAAGTAGCCCAGGAGGACAGACAACAAATGCAGAGCAGGAGTGCCCAGGATCGCACGTGTGAAAGAAACTGCCCCCTCCACTCCCACCAGGTGCACCAACTCAGCTGGTCAACAAGAACAGAGGACTCCCAGCAGAGGGCTACCCACCTATGTGTGTAAAGCAGTGGCAGCTAACAAGCAAACACAGACAGGCCCTCTCAGCACAGCTTTCAAAGGAGAGTCACAGCTGCCAGGGATCGCAGCAGGCTCAGAATGCATAGCTCCTGCCCCCACAGTGGTGGCAGGTGGAATCTGTGACCAGATACTACCACTATGCAATGGCACAAGTCAACGCCAGCAAATAGCATGAAGAGGTGTATTAACACTCCAGACCAGAAGGAAAATGACCAGTACCCATAAATCAACCCTGAAGTCACAGAAATTTAATAACTGAATGCCAGAGAATTCAAAATAGCTATCAAAAAAAATCTCAATGAGTTACAAGAAGAGCCATAAAGACAGTTTAATGAAATCAGGAATGAAATCAATGAACAGAGGGAATTCTTCACAAAAGAGATTGAAACTATTAAAAAAAAGCCAATCAGAAATGTTGAGATGAAAAACATAATAACATAAAGAAAAATATGGAGTCCTTAAATAACAAAGCTGATATTATGAAGAACAGAATTAGTAATTTAAAGGACAGAAACATAGAAATGCTGCAGATGCAGGAGGAGAGAGAACAATAAACTAAAAAGAAATGAAAAAATTCTCCAAGAAATATCTGACTCAATTAGGAAATGCAACATAAGAATTATGTTCTTCTCCACAGGTAGAAGAGAGGGAGAAAGGGGCAGAAAGCTTGTTCAAAGAAATTAGCTGAGAACTTCCCAAACCTGAGGAAGGAGCTGGAATTACAAGGAAATGAAACCAATAGACTCCTAAAAACATCAATGTCAAAAGACCTTCTCCAAGGCATATAGTAGTAAAACTGGCAAAAGTGAATGACAAAGATAAAGGGCAGCAAGGCAGAAGAAAATAACCTACAAAGGCATCCCTATCAGGCTTTCAGCCGAGTTCTCAGCAGAAACGTTACAGGCTAGAACAGAGTGGAACAATACATTCAAAATTCTGAAAGACAAAAACTTTCCACAAAGAATACTCTATCCAGTGAAAATATCCTTCAGATATGATGGAGAAATAAAAACTTTCCTAGATAAACAGAAGCTGAGGGAGTTCACAGCCACAAGAATCACCTACAAGAAATGATCAAGAAAGCTCTCGTACTGGAAAACAAAGGGATTTACAAAGCCTTGATCAAGGAGATAAACGGACAGACAAAATCAGAAAATTGCAGCTGTCTATCAGAACCGGTTAGCAAACACTTAATTGTAACATTAAAGACAAAGAGAAGGAAAACATCCAAAATAACTGTAATCTCTTCATTTTAATCAAAAAGGCAAAGCACAAAACGGAATAAGCTGTGACAACAATAACTTAAAAGGAGAAGATGAAAGGGACGGAACCTACTTAGACTAAGGAAATAAGAGGCTATCAGAGAATGTAGCACCTCATCTATGAGATTTTTTATACAAACCTCATGGTAACCACTAAACAATAAATCAGAACAGAAAGACAAATGATAAATAAAGAGAAAACTGAGCAAACCATCACAGATAACCATCAAACTGAACTGGCAGTGAGAAATACATGAGATGAGAAACAAGGGAAATACAGAAGAATTGGAAAACAACTTATAAAATGGCAGCATTAAGCCCTCATATATCAATAATCACTCCAAATGTAAATGGATTAAATTCTCAAAACCAAAGATGGAGAGTGGCAAGCTGGATTAAAAAACAAGACACAGGGCCAGCCTAGTGGCATAGTAAAGCTTGTGCACTCCGCGTTGGCAGCCCAGGGTTCTCAGGTTCGGAGCCTGGGCACAGACCTACACACGACTCATCAAGTCATGCTGTGGCGGTGTCCCACACACAATATAGAGGAAGACCAGCACAGATGTTAGTTCAGTGACAATCTTCCTCAAGTAAAAAGAAGACTGGCAACAGATATTAGCTCAGAGCCAATCTCCTTTACCCAAAAAAAAGAAAAAAAGTAATCAAGACCCAAAAATTTGCTGCCTCCAGGAAACGAATCTCAGCTCTAAAGACAAACGCAGAGTGAAGGAATGGAAAGACAATATTTAAAGCTAATGACCAACAAAAGAAAGTAGGTGTTGCGGTACTTCTATCAGACAAAGTAGACTCCAAGGCAATGAGAGACAAAGAGGAGCAGTATATAATAATAAAAGGGACACTCCACCAAGAGGACATAACACTTATAAATATATATGCACCTAACACAGGAGCACCAAAGTACATTAAGTAACTATTAACAAACCTAAAAGGAGAAATTAACAGCAACACAATAACAGTAGGGAAACTCAACAGCCCACTTACACCAATGGATACATCATCCAGACAAAGTCAAAAAGGAAATAGTGGAATTAAACAAAAAACTAGACCAGATGGACTTCATAGCTATATGTAGACTACTCCATCCAAAAACAGCAGAATACACATTCTTCTCAATTGCACATGGAATATTCTCAAAAACAGACCATATGTTGGGAAACAAGGCAAGCTTCAATACATTTAAGAAGACTGAAATCATATCAAGCATCTTTTCTGAGCATGATGCTATGAAACTAGAAATCAACTACAAGAAAAAAGCAGAGAAAGTGACAAATATGTGGAAACAACATGCTACTGAACAACCAATGGATCACTGAAGAAATGAAAGGAGAAATCAAAAAATACCTGGAGACAAATGAAAATGCACCATACCAATGCACAGGGGATACAGCAAAAGTGGTCCTAAGAAGGAAATTCATAGCACTACAGGCTCATCCTCACAAACAAGAAAACCTCAAATAAGCAATCTCAAACTATACCTGACAGATTTAGAAAAAGAACAAAGCCCAAAGTCAGCAGAAAGAGGGAAATAATAAAAAATTAGAGTAGAAATAAATGAAATTGACCAAAAAAGTAGAAAGGATCGATGAAAGCAAGAGCTGGTTCTTTGAGATGACAGACAAGACTTGACAAACACTTAGCCAGACTCACTAGGAAAAAAAAGAGAGAAGGTTGAAATAAACAAGTTTAGAAATCAAAGAGGAGAAATTACAACAGATACCACAGAAACACAACAGATTATAAGAGAATACTATGGAAAAACTATATGCCAACAAACTGGACAATCTAGAAGAAGTCGATAAATTCTTAGACTCATACAACCTCCCAAAACTGCATCAAGAATAGAGAATCTGAATAGACAAATCACAAGAAAAGAGATTGAAACAGGAACCAAAAACCTCCCAAAAAATAAAAGTCCGGGACCAGATGGCTTCTCTAGAGAATTCTACCAAACATTCAAAGATTTAATACCTATCCTTCTCAAACCATTCCACAAAATTAAAGACAATGGAATGCTTCCTAACACATTTTATGAGGCCAACATCACCCAGATCCCAAAGCAAGACAAGGACAACACAAAGAAGGAAAATTACAGGCCAATACCACTGATGAACGTAGATGCAAAAATCCTCAACAAAATATCCACAAACCAAATACAGCAATACATTAACCGGATTATACACCATGGTCAAGTGGGATTTATACCAGGGATGCAAAGATGGTTTAACATCTGCAAATCAAACAATGTGATACATCATATTAACAAAAGGAAGAATAAAAACCACATGATCATCTCAATAGATGCAGCGAAAGCATTTGACAAGATCCTACCTTCATTTTTTTTTAGGAAGACCAGCCCTGAGCTAACATCCACCACCAACCCTCCTCCTTTTGCTAAGGAAGATTGGCCCTGAGCCAACATCTGTGCCCATCCTCCTACATTTATATGTGGGACGGCTGCCACAGCATGGCTTGACAAGCAGTGCGCAGGTCCGTGCCTGGGATCTGAACCTGAGAACCCCAGGCCGCCACAGCAGGGCATGCAAACTCAACCACTACGCCACTGGGCCAGCCCTCAACATTCATTTATGATAAAAACTCTCAATAAAATGGGTATAGAAGGAAAGTACCTCAACATAATTAAAGCCATATAATGATAGACCCACAGCCAACATCATACTCAACAGGGAAAAACTAAAAATAATCCCTCTGAGAACAGGCACAAGACAAGGGTGCCCAACCTCACCACTCTTATTCAACATAGTACTGCAGGTTTTGGCCAGAGTAATTAGGCAAGAAAAAGAAATAAAGGGTATCCAAATTAGCAAGGAAGAGAAACTCTTGCTTTATGCAGATAACATGATTTTATATTACAGAAAATCCTAAAGAATCCATCAGAAAACTGTTAGAAGTAATCAACAACTACAGCAAAGCTGCGGGGTACAAAATCAACTTGGAAACATCAGTCGCATTTCTATACTCTAATAATGAACTAACAGCAAGAGAACTGAAGAACACAATCCCATTTACAATCTGAAAAAAAGAAATAAAATATCTAAGAATAACTTTAACCAAGGGGGTGAAAGACCTATACAATGAAAACTATAAGACATTATTGAAAGAAACTGATGATGACATAGAAATGAAATGATATTCCATGCATATTGATTGGAAGAATAAACAGAGTTATGTCCATACTACCGAAAGCAGTCTACAGATTCGGTGCAATTCCAATCAGAATCCCAATGACATTCTTCACAGAAACAGAACAAAGAATGCTAAAATTCATACGGGGCAACAAAAGACCCCGAATAGCTAAAGCAATCCTGAGAACAAAGAACAAAGCTGGAGGCATCACATCCCCTGACTTCAAAATATACTACAAAGCTACAGTAATCAAAACAGCACGGTAATGGTACAACAACAGACACACAGATCAATGGAACAGAATTGAAAGCCCAGGAATAAAACCACACATCTATGGACAGCTAATCTTCAACAAAGGAGCTAAGAACATACAATGGAGAAAGGAAAGTCTCTTCCACAAATGGTGTTGGGAAAACTGAACAGCCACATGCAAAAGAATGAAAGCAGACCATTACCTTTCGCCGTACACAAAAATTAACTCAAAATGGATCAAAGACTTGAAGGTAAGACGTGAAACCATAAAACTCCTAGAAGAAAATATAGGCAGTACACTCTTTGACATTGGTCTTAGCAGCATCTCTTCGAATACTATGTCCACTTGGGCAAGGGAAACAAAAGAAAAAATAAATGGGACTTCATCAGACTAAAGAGCTTCTGCAAGGCAAACGAACCAGGAACCAAACAAAAAGACAACCCACCAACTGGAAGAAAATATTTGCAAATCGTCTATCTGACAAGGGCTTAATCTCCAAAATATATAAAGAACTCACACAATTCAACAACAAAAAAACAAACAACCCAATCGAAAAATGGGCAGAGGATATGAACAGACATTTTTCCAAAGAAGATACACAGATGGCCAACAGGCACATGAAAACATGTTCAACATCACTAATCATCAGGGAAATGCAAATCAAAACTACAATGAGATATCACCTTACACCTGTTAGAAGGGCTATAATTAGCAAGACAAAAAACAACAAACGTTGGAGAGGATGTGGAGAAAAGGGACCCCTCATACACTGCTGGTGGAAATGCAAACTAGTGCAGCCACTATGGAAAACAGTATGGAGATTTCTCAAAAAAGTAAACACAGAAATACCACACAACCCAGCTGTCCCACTACTGGGTATTTATTCAAAGACCTTGAAATCAACACTCCAAAGAGATTTACGCACGCCTATGTTCACTGCAGCATTATTCACTATAGCCAACAAGTGGAAGCAACCCAAGCGCTCACAGACTGATGAATGGATAAAGATGTGGTAAATACACACAATGGTATACTACTCAGCCATAAAAAAAGGACAAAATCATCCCATTTGCAACAACATGGATGGACTTTGAGGGTATTATGCTAAGCAAAATAAGCCAGACAGAGAAAGACAAACACCATATGATTTCACTCACATGTGGATGATAAACTAACACATGGACAAAGAAAACAGATTAGTGGTTACTAAAGGGGAAGGCAGTTGTGGGGGTGGGCATAAGGGATAAAGGGGCACATATATATGGTGACTGACAAATAATAATGTACAACTGAAATTTCACAATGTTATTAACTATTATGACCTCAAGAGCAACAAAAAAATCGCTGCTGGTTCTTTTACAGCTGTGACTTCATCAGCTCATCCTAAAATTTATACGGAAATCCAAAGGATTCAGGAAAAACCAAAATAATCTTGAAAGAGAAGAACAAAACTGAAGGACTTACACTTCTCAATTTCAAAACTTAAGTACAATGCTACAGCAATCAAGAGAGTATAGTACTGGCATAAGGATAGTCTGAGTCAATGGAATCAAACTGAGATTCTGGAAATAGACTTTTTCATTTATAGTTAATTGATATTCCACAAGGGTGCCAATCAAGTCAATGGTGAAACCATAGTCTTTTTAAGAAATGGTGCAAGAACAAATGAATAACCATATACAAAAAGATAATTTAGACCTTTATATTAAACCTTACACCAAAAATCAACTCAAATACATTAACAGACCTAAATGTAAGAGCTAAAACTATAAAACTCTCAGAAGAAAACACAGGAGCAAATTTTCATGATCTTGGGTTAGGCACAGATTTCTTAGATATAACACCAAGAATACAAATGATATTGGATCAAGAAACTGTATCCAAAATATATAAAGAACTCTTACAAATCAATAGGCAGAAGATAATCCAATTTTTTTAAATGGGCAAAAAATTTGAATAGAAATTTCACCAAAGAAGACACATGAATGGTCAACAAGTACATGAAATAATGCTCAAAATCTCGAGTCATTAGGGAATTGCATATTAAAACCACAATGATATCACTTCACCTCCACTAGAATGACTATGAGCAAAAAGACAAGGAATAACAAGTCTTGGCAAGACTGAGAAAAAAACGGAACCCTCATGCATTGATGGTGAGATGGTAAAATGGTACAGCCATTTTGGTAGTTTCTTAAAAAGTTAAACATCAATTTACGACTCAGAAATTCCACTGTTAGATCTCTATCCAAGAGAAAAAAAAACATGTCCACACAAAGACTTGTACATGAACGTCCACAGGAGGACTATTCATAATAGCCAAAAAGTAGAAATAATCCAAATGTCCATTAACTGGTGAATGTATAAACAAACTGTGGTATATCCATACAATCAAGTAGTCTTCAGTAATAAAATGGAAGGAAGTACTGACACATGCTACAACATGGATGAACCCTAGACAAGATATCAGCAAACTGGATCCCACAACAAATAAAAAGCATTATAACCCATGACTAAATAAGATTTATTCCAAGAATGCAAGCTTGGTTTAACATAGAAAAATCAATTAACTTAAGTTATCACGTTAATACAATAAAAAACAAGAACAATATGGTCATCTCAATAAATGCTAAGTAAAAGAAGTCATACACTAAAGACTACATATTGTGCAATTCCATTTATATGAAATGGACAGAAAAGGCAAATACATAATAGAAAAGAAAGTAGATTATTGGTTATCTGGGGCCAGGGTGGGAACAAGGAGTGACTGCAAACAAGATACAAGGGATCTTCTGAGGGTGATGGAAATGTTCTAAAATTGGACTGTAGTAACAGTTGCACAAGTCTGTAAATTTACTAAATATCTTTGAGCTGTATGCTTAAAATGAGTGAACTCTACAGTACATAAATCAAACCTCAATGAAGTTATTTTTTTAAATAATAACCTAAATTCTAACTAGTACACAAGACTGCTAATATCTTAAGAGCAAAAAGTTCTCTTATCGTTTCACCCCTCATACTTAAAATGCCTAACAATCAATATGAATGTTGAACTGAAAAATGAATTTGCCATGACTAAATGGTTTCCTGAAAAATAAAAACTAAACAGTCAGTTTTACTAACCAGAATTTTGTTTAGAGCCTGATGACCCTCCATGTTCTAGCTTTGCTTTCTTCTTCTTTGATGACGATGATGATTCAGAAGATACTGAACGTTTTTCTACTACAGGAGTGGAAAGAGCTCGTTTCTTGAAGAGCTCTCGTTCTCTCAACAGGCTTGGATCCATAATGCTGCAAAGATAAAAATAACTATCTTTAATACAGATTCCACTCACTCAAACATATATACCAAATCCATTGGTCTCATCAACAGTTACATCCCAAACAAAATTACCTTTTATTACTAGTTATCTAGCACTTGTTTTTATTCACTTACTCATTCACTCAAAACATCTTTAACGAGTGCCTATTATGTGCCAAGTGCCATGCTAGGCACTACTAAAGAGAAACAGAATTACTTCCTAAAGCTCTAGAACTGTGCTGTCCAATATGGTAGTCACTGGCCACAAGTGCCTACTGAGCATCTGAAACAGGGCTGGAACTGAGATGTACACTTAAGTGTAAAATACATCAGATTTAAAACACTTAGGACAAAGGAAAGAACTTTTAAAATTACTAATGAGATATTTTAGATTGATTACACATTGATGTGATAATATTCTGAATATAGTGGGTTATATAAAATTAAAATTAATTTCCCCTAATTGTTTTATACTTTTAAAAAATACATAGCTACTAGAAAATTTTAAATTACACATGTGACTCACACTTGCAGCTCATATTGTATTTCTATTGGACAACGCTGCTCTAGAAATAACATCAGGACTGCTGCACAGAAATTAGGAGGCAGATTCAGACTCAGTGCAAAGAAAAAAGAGAACCATCATAATTGCTTACAAATGAAAAGGTATGTTTTAAAATTAGTGAACTCTCTATTAAGTGATGAAGAGGTTAGATTACTATCTGTCAGCAGTATCTACCGAAAATTCCTGATTTGGAGAGAGATGGGGCCAGACCTCTTCGGGGTTTTTTTTCCCAGTTCTAAAACTACAATTCTAAGCAACTTCAGTACAACCAGGGAAGCCACAGGTCATTCAACAAATATTGTTAAATGTTCCTCTCTTGTCTGAACTCTCCCTGAAACCCCGTGGAGAATCTAGGAGGTGCGAGGGCTGACTATGTAAATTATTTTGCACTGTTAAAACTAGTGTTCATAAATTGGGAAGGAAGGCCCTGGAGGAAAAAGATTCTATCTCATATTTTGAAAGCCTTCAAGCACAGGGTTGCTCAATGTTTGTTAAATGAATAATGAACAGAAAAAACTCTTTAAATTGCTCTAGCCTCACTGTTATTGGTTTCACAAGCCTTTCTGAAATGTCTTCTGTTTGTGAGGCACTGTACTCCAAGCTTTGAAAGGTTCTGGAAAATAAATCCTTGCCTTCAGGCAGCTTACAATTGAGAACATGAACACGTTGAGCACCTCGCTTAAAAAGCAATGAATAAATAATAAGTGACTTAGAGTGCCAAAAGTTAAAAATATAAGCATTGATAAGAAATAATCAGAGTAAACTTCAGTTAAGGAAGGAACGAACAGTCACTGGCACTGGACCTCGAATCAAAGACCTGCGTTCTCCCCTCAGTTCTAACAGCACAGACCCTAGGCCTCTCTAAACCCAATTCCAAGTAAAACAGGGTACTACTAACGCTGTCTACATTTAGCCCAATTGTAAGAATAAAAGGAGAAAATGTTTGTGAAGCCGACTTTTTAAATAGTAAAGCTACGTTATTTCAGTATTACTGTTTTGGTTGGCTCTGAAAAATAGCACGCTACACTGGGGTGAGGAAGGTGAGTGACAGTCTTGGGGGAGGGAAAGTGTGGGAATAAGAAAGGAGAATTCACGAGTGATAAGGTGGGGGCAACAAGCTTAAAACAGGAAACACTTGTCACTTGATTTCACCTTGTAAAGAGACGTACTCAATCCAGACTTTTAACCATGATTTTAACACAGATTTAAATAAAAGCCTTACGATTTATAAAGACCTCAACGCTTACAGCATTTGATCCTCACAACTCTATGAGATGATAGGTATTAGTTTCACTCCTATTTTAATAAAATGTGAAATCTGAAGTGAAGAGGTAGGATTATGGTCACACAGCAGAAAGCACCTGGGCCAGGACCCGAATGTCCTGACTCGTAACTCAAGCGCTCCTTACTCCAGACCTGAGATGCTGGTAAAGGTAAAGGCCTCTACCACAAAGGCGACCTGTGCGGCACAGCTAACGTTCAGTGGCACCTAGAGCAGAATGCTAATGTCTGTCTGTCACCATCGCACGCCCCGCCGAACTTTTCCTCCTTTTTCTCAAAGACTACTCAGTATTAGTAAAGTTTTACATGTAGTGACCTGTGTAGCAGACAGGACACATCACTATGCCCATTTTACACTAAAAAAAAAAAAACACCACCGCTCAACTCAATGAGTTCACGTGTTCCTCCACGGAAGGACATCGGTTAAAGCAACACCGGGCTGCAAAGCCCACGTTCTCCACTATCTCTTTCGACTTCTTTCCACCCTTCTACTTTCCCTGTCTTTTGCTTCTTTCCCTGTCTAAGCCTCAGGGGCGCCCCTGGCATCGAAGACCCCCCGCTACGACCAGCCGGCCAGCTGAGAACAGCGACTGCTCACCTCTGAAACGACAGAAATGTGGAGGTGGACGCAACCTTTTTGTTTTGGAAAATGTCTTCAGACTGTGAAGAAAACAACGATTCTAACTGAAGTTTAGGAATCATTACAAGGCAGCTTAAAAGTCCGTGAAGGAGCATCTAAATCACAGCCTTCAGGTGGTGGGGACGCCGTGGTTCCCCAAACGCCACACACATGGTTCGCTCGGCGAATGGAAACTTGGGGGCTAGGAGAGGCACAGTGAGCCCGCGGACTGCCGACTTACCCTCTTTCCGGCCCAAAAGTTTGCTCCACGTACCTCCGGCCTAAAAGACAATGCTCCCCAGAAGTTGTCCCCGTGTTTAGGTGTTTCGCGTAGCGCCCGGCGGCCCCAGCCTCCCGAGGGGTGGAAGCCACGCTCGCCCCGCGGCAGGCGGCGGCGCCGAGGAACAACAGGCCGGGGCCCCCCGCCCCTCACCCGCCCGCCGCAGCCCCTACCTGAGCGAGAAGGGCCGCCCCACGCGCCCCGCCGCCGCCTCCCCGCGCCTTCGCCGTGACCAGCCGCCCACGCCGGCGTGGCCACCGCTTCCTGCTCCTCCGCAGCGCCCCCGCCTGCCCGCGCGCGCGCCCAGCGCTGCCCCGCCAGGTCGGGGTCTCCGCACTGGCGGCGGCGGCGGCGGCGGCGGCGGCAGCTGAGGCGGTGACTCGACCCCGGGCTCCGCCCGCCACTTCCTGATCGAGCTGCGAGGAGCTCAGTCCCGGCAGCCACCGCGGCGCCTCCGCCGTCGAGAGCGCGCGTGCGTCACCACGTGCCCCGCTCGGAGTGCGGCGGGAGAGGAATCCGCCAGCTGAGGCGTCCCGGGTCTCCTTGACAACGCGAGGGGGCGGGGCGGAGAACAGGGCGTGTAGGTAGGAGGCCAGCAGCGGCCGCTGAGAAATTACAGAAATTTAAAGCTGCTAGATCCTCCTCCAGCGTGCTCTGGAATCTGTTTAACGCAGGTGGCGACGCGATTTTTCAAGTTGTCTACCAGGTGTTTTGTGACTTTACATCAAAAGCCACTCCTCAACACCTAAACTTGAAAGCACATTGTTCCAGCGCTCTGTTTTATAAGTGAGGAAACAAGAGGCCCCGTGAAGCTGAAAGACTTGCTCAAGACAGCACAGCCAGCAAAGGCAAATCCTGTTGTGAAGCCCGGTTTCTGAACTCCCAACCACCACATCTGTGAACTCTCTTAGAAAAGGATTTCGAGGTCAGAAGCAACATAAAGGGGTAGAAATAAAGCGACGAAAAAGATCACTGGCCTTGCCCACAGCCTGAATGTATTGGAGTGGGTCAGACTTCCTGAGGCTGACCTCTCCTCGTCTTTATAACCTAAAGGAGCAGCAAAGCCAGTGGTCAACTAGCTGTCGTTTGCTTAGTACTTTAATTACTTAGTACTGTACTCAGTACTGATTACTCCTCAAGTTACTTAACCTGTGTCTTGGTTTTCTCATCTGGGAAGTGAGAATAATTGTACTACCACAATGGGTTACTTGCATTGGACTGTTGTGAAGATTAAATAAATAGATGAATTTTTATTCAAAACTTGGAAATAAAGCCAAAAGATGATTGGTTGTTGCCTGGGTCCAGCCCCAGCATGAACAGGGTCTCCTGAGGGATGGACGGCGTCGGCGAAGGAGGAGGCAGTGAGACAAGGAGTTTGGTGTCCAAGTCTAACTTTATTTTGTGTATGTATGATTTATATAGGGCTCAGGGTATGCAAGGATGATTTCATGAAACAGTCCCAGTACATATTTTTGGCTCGCGTAAGCGGGTTTTTGCAAGGTAGACAATAGTCGTAAGAGTAATTGATTGCAAGGTAGACAATAGTCCTAAGAGCAATTGATTGTGTGTAGGCCCGGGGGGAGTCAAGCTTCTGTAATTCTTTACTTCAAGGAGGCCACCCCCAGCGGCCTCCTGACTCAATGGGCCGTGGCAACCACCGTCCTCCTAAAGAGATCTGTGGGGGCTACAGATTTCTTTGTTCCCTCTCCACTCCCATCGCTTCACCCGACCAAAGGACGGGTCAGAATGTTCTTTCCCTAGAAGATGTTTTTCCCCAGAACTTTCCCTAGAATATTGCATTGTATCATTCTCATTGCCAGGGCCGGGCTGACTTCCCCTGAAATAACCCCAGGTGTAGAACAGAGTGAGCAGAAGCAGAAAAGTCAGAAGTACCAGGGAGACTCGTTGCAGGGGCAGCCTGGTAGAATCCCTTGAGGGTCGCCGTGCGTCCCCTCATCTCTCTCCCGGACCGTGTCACAAGGCAGAGGCTTAACTTGTAGGCTGACGGCTCCCGGCAGGTTGTGTGACTTTTTCAAATTAGTTTCATTCTAGAGGATTTTGTAGTAAACCCACGTGGTAATCATCCGACACCCTCAGGAAACGTAACTTCGTTTGATAACAATTTATTAAAGCCCAGAGATTTTTACAACCCAGTAAACTCAGAGATTAACTGGTAAGAAAAACTAATGAAGTGTAATGGGGAGAAAGAGCAGGTATCCAGCACAAAAAAATAATCCCAAAGGTTAAAATTGCATTGTCCTGAGATACATGAGTCAGTTTTGTATCAATTTTTATTTCATTGTTCCTTTCCTCAATGATTATATAAATTCCAGTTTCTCATATTCTCGTGGAATCACTTCTGTTATTCTGTTGGCTCCCTTGTTAGTGAGTGAGAGAGACTTAATATACAAATAGGCAATGGCTAGACCATACATGATAATAAAACTCTGACCCACATAAGAAACTAAGCCACAACCTCTGCAGCAACCGGCTCAGAATGGTCAGGATTTCCTCAAAGGCTGCCAACTTCCCTATTTTAGACCCCTCCACCCCCAACACACACACACCAAGATCAACCACAGAAAAACAAATACGCTCCCCAAACCAATTATATAGATGCCTCACTTCTAGTTACTCCATCTCCAGCTTCCTCTGCCAACAACTTTTAATCAGAACATACCAGAAGCATCCTTTTTTTTCACTATAAAACTTCCCCTTTCCTTGATTGCCTTTGAGTTTCTGCCAAACACAAGTGATGGGGGCTGATCCCTTGCTACAGCAAGCTCTGTCGTCTCTATTCTCATTTGTGTTGTTCATTTATTTCCATGTGTTAAATAAAACTTTAACACATGCTCGTTATCTAGCCACTTGAGAATTATGAGTTAACAATTAGAGAATCATGGTTTTACGGAATAGATCTACTGCATGGAAAGCACTCAATGAACAGTTAATAAAACAGAGGTACATTAAAATTTTGAGTACTTTATTTGAGCAAACATCAGTTCAAATTGGGCAGCCCCAAACCAAAAATGGTTAGGAGCACTCCACTGACAGGAGCCAGAGAAAAGGTTTTTATAGAGAAGATTCCGAAGCAAATCAAAGAAAGTCTTTGATTGGCTGTAGCTTAAGTGGTTGCCTTATTTGGGAAAGCCTAGTTGGCTGTTTGTAATTAGTTATTCTTAAGTTTCGTTTCTGTGGCTTCCAGTGCATTGACTGTGGCGTAAGTTTCAGTTTGCTTATGTAGGCTACCAAGGCATTAGAGCCACCTCAATCTAATGTCTTCCTTGTTTAATTACTTTAACAAAATGCTCATAATTATTCCTTTATTTCAATGGCTTGTCTCATTTCAGCCATTTGGAATAGATATTGAACACAGCTAAGCCTTCCAGTGCCAAAATTAGAATGTTATTTATAATCCAAACACCCAAATCTCAATTACCCTCCTTTACCCAAATATTAGCTGTTATTACTGTCATTGCCCAACTTGAAACCCTCCCATACACACCCCAGCAAACTGCTAAAATGTATAGATGATGAATATTGTTAACCAATGGCATTGCTCCTGTTTATAGTGCCTATTGCCTGTAACTAGGTCCCAGCACTAAGAGCAACGACTGCATTCATTCAAAACACTTTTGGGTGATAGCCTGTACTCTGAAGGTACTCTTCAAGTGAAGACAAAAATGGGCTCCCTATATGGCTCATAATTAGGCCATTTTTGTGTCAGAGGTACTTACACATTGGATGCCACACTAATGAACTAAAAAAGGATTCTCTTTGTCTGCCGGAAATGTTGACTACAACAGTGACCAACTTGACCATTTCTAAACATCAGCCCAAATTAGCGTGATTTCAGAGAATTCAAGATTAGAGTTGAACATATAGATGTTTATTCTGCCTTCTCATCCTTGTTACACAATATAGACATCATCTGGATTGCTTCTGAGGCAGCCTCGAACCAGGGCTTAGGGAAGGCATAGGAAAAATATCCCACTGAGAGGTGAGGACGTGGCTATTTGTGTAATATACACAAAGTCTCCACCACTGATGCTTAAATAAAACTTTATCATAATTAAAACCACCTACGTAGTTGCAGCCTCAGTATTTCCAGGTCAGAAGGGTGTGGCTAGTGTCAAACTATGTAAAGAATGACCCAAGCTACTATAAAAGAGTAATTTGTCTTGTCTCATGAATACTCATAAAATCCTGCATACTCTTTGGTAGAAAGTATGGTAGCTTCCTGAGGGAAATATAATTCATATATTGTATAAACTACTCTTCTGTTTTGACCTACCCAAGCCCTTCTATCTCAAAAAAACAACTCAGTGTAACCACAGGATTAATTCCAATTTAGTGGATTAACTTTTTTTACTATTTTATTTAATTGCAGTAAAATATATATAATATAAAACTTGCCATTTAAACCATTTTAAAGTGTAAAACTCCACAACTAGAAGGACCCACAACTAAAATATACAACTATATACTGGGGGGATCTGGGGAGTAAAAAAGCAGAAAAAAAAAAAGATTGGCAACAGTTGTTAGCTCAGGTGCCAATCTTTAAAAAAATAATAAAATAAAATAAAGTCTAAAACTCAGTGGGGTTAATTACATTCACAATATTGAGCAATCATCGCTATTTCCAAAATTGTCATCACCCCAAACAGAAACTCCGCACCAATTAAGTGGTAATTCTCCATTACCTCCTCCTCCCCCAGCCTCTGGTGACTTCTAATTTTTCTATCTCTAGGAATTTGCCTTAATTCTAGATATTTTACATAAGTAGAGTAATACAATATTTGTCTTTTTGTGTCAGGCTTATTTCACTTGACATGATGTTTTCAAAGTTCATCCATGTTGAAGCACGTATCAGAACTTCCTTCTTTTTTATGTAGTGGCTTAATTTTACATTTTAATATTTTTACATTATATAATAGTTTGGAAGGGGCTGGCCCTGTGGCCGAGTGGTTAAGTTCATGCGCTCCGCTGCAGGAGGCCCAGTGTTTCGTCGGTTCGAATCCTGGGCGTGGACATCGTACCGCTCATTGAACCATGCTGAGGCGGCGTCCCACATGCCACAACTAGAAGGACCCACAACTAAGAATATGCAACTGTGTACCGGGTGGGCTTTGGGGAGAAAAAGGAAAAAATTAAAAAAAAAAAATCTTAAAAAAAAAATAGTTTGGAAGAGGAAAATTGAGGCAAGGCAAATAAATTTACTTCATTCTGCCATCAAATAACAAGTGTCTTTCAACTCCTCTCACCTGTTAATCCATCTCAACTAACTAACTAGAGACCTAAATTTCAAAATAACTGACGAAGCAAATTAGCTCACATCCGCACAAATCAAGAACTAAAGTAAGTACTTTGTTCATATGTCCTGAATTTCTCTAGCATTAATAGTCTCTGCTCCCTTGGAGACTTTTCCCCTGCCTTCTGACTCAGCCTGCCCAATGGGGAAAATATCTTCCCAGGACCCTGCTTCAATTTCAAGCATTCATCACATAAGGGAGGAAAAATTTATTTTTTCCCTCTACCCATCTTAGGTTCTCAGGCTGCGACCCTACAATTAGACTAGTAAAAGACAGATTAACAAGAGCAAAGCAAACAGACGTTTATTAACATGTGCATTACACACATACACACACACACAGGAGAACCCAGTGATGAGTAACTCAAAGGGGTGATTAGAATCTAGGCTTATAAAACATCTTAACAAAAGAACAATAAATTTTTAGAGAAGTGACAAGACTTCGAGTGAAAAGGACTTTGAGTTTCTAGGGTAGTAAATTGTGCAAAGGCAAATATATGAAGAAACTAATGAAAGATAAGGGCTAGTAAGTAAAGTTTGTTTTGTGGATTCCTCTGGTACCATCTTCAGGCTCATAAGGGTCTAAAGTTGTCTCTGGTGATTAACGTTTGTCCTTCTTGGTAACGAGAAGAGCAGAGACACTTTTACAAATTTATGTCCTACTTTTAGGCATTTGGGGGAGGGCAGAAAGCTTTTCTTGTATCTGCTTCCTCTCAGTTACCTCCAGTTCAAAATAATCTTTATGACAAGGTGGCGTATTTTGCGGTGGCATTTTCTGCTACCCTACAATCCTCTCTATCTCAAACTTTCTCCAAAAAGCAAACATTTGCTCTTGCCTCCACTTAGTAACTTTCAGTCTGCAGGGGTTGCAATACTGGCCTTGGAGCCAGGCAGCAGTGGCCTGAATCTCTGCTACACCACTTACCCTTGAGCCAGTATTTAATCTCTCTAAACCTAAATTTCCTCATCTGTAATGGAAAGGATTGTCTTAGTCCGTTCAGGCTGCTACAGCAAATTACAAAGACTGAGTGGCTTAAACAACAAATATTTGTTTCTCACAGTTCTGGGGGCTGGAAAGTCCAGTGTCTGACAGATCCAGTATCTGATGAGAGACTGCTTCCCGGTTTGCAGGTGGCTACCTTCTCGCTGTGTCCACACACGGAAGCAGAGAGAGAGGGAGAGAGAGGAAGCATGCTCTCTCCTGTCTCTTCTCATAAAGCACTAATTTCATCATGAGGGCTCCACCCTTTCAACCTAATTACCCACCAAATGCCCTACCTCCTAATACCATTCCATTGGGGATTAGATTTCAACATATGAATTTGAGGGAGATACAAACATGCAGTTTATAACAAGGATTAAATGAGATAATGTAAAGCGCTCACCACAGTGTGTGCACTACATAGCAAGTAATCAGTAAATTATAGCTATTATTATTATTAGAACCCAACACTCCAGTTAAACTCTTTTCACAAGTCCCCAGTGATTTCCCAACTGCCAAATCCAATGGCTTCTGTGGTAGCTTGTATGATTGTTCATAATTACTCACGTCCTCTTTCTGAGGGAAGATTGTACTGCCTGCCCTGTTGAATATAGGAGTGGCATGTGACTTGCTTTGGCTAATGGAATATAAAACAGAGTGATGTGTGTAACATGCAAGGAGAAGCTTTAATTTAAGAACTAGCATGTGATTCATTGTCTTGCTTCTCCCTCTGCCATAAGACCCTGCTATATTCCAGATTGGGGCACTTCATCAACCTGATTCTAGGGTGAAGATGACATACAGCAGAGCCGTGGCCCATCCCACAATAGACATGTAGCGTGAGTCAGAAATACTCTTTATGGCTGAAAGCCATTGAGTTCATCCCTAGTCTGATAAAGTGCGAGTGCCCTGCAACTTTTTAGTTCTTGCTCCTATAAAGCTAAGTACCAGCCTGTGTCCTACTGACTTCATCAAGTCTCTTCCTAAGTGGTCAACTGGTCTCCCCACACAACATCTATAATTAGTCTCTCTCTACTTTCAACACCATCCTTTTCTCCGCTGGTGCCTCTTAGTATGAAGGTCAGCTGTCCCAATAACCCCTTGTCTGGCAGTGTTCTCACTGGTCTTTTGGACAAGGACATATGTGGATAGTGTATCCATCAGATCTATTCAATTAAATGGCAACCTTTACCTTATGCTTTTGACAAAATGGGCTCCTGGACTCATTCTCATCCTTCGAATTCACTTCTGTAGCAACTTGTTGGATCTAATCCCTTTTGAGTATTTTTTGAGTACTTTGACCTCTGACTCTTGATTAGCCCCTCCCACCTCTGCCTTTGAGAAGGAGCCTCCTACTTGCCAGTGTGCTCAGCCCTACCCAGATATCCCCCCCACAGATCCCTTATAGTCCCCTTTCAGCCAATCCTTTCCTCTTCACCTGAGATTCAGGCTAGCATCCTTTAAACCCACTTACAAAACTGGGTGTTGAACCATCACTCTCTCCAGGTATCTTTCTTAAACAAAAATCACCCTTTGCCTAGACATATATCTCTGTTATAAAGTCCTGTCTCCTCTGAAGGGCCTACATCCAACCTAGCTTGCTTTCCAATATTATCTCCAGTCCCTTTCATGCAGTGCTCCAATCATCGTGCCCATCACCCCATATCATGTCCTCCTCACTCAACAAATGCTATGATCTAGGCTCTACTCTAGTATTTATTCAGATACACAGATGAGCATACAAAGTCTCTGACCTAGTGGAGCTATTTTAGTGGGGAAGATGTATGGAAACACATTCACAGGTAGATAAATAGATAGACATAGATATATAAAATATATATTTGAATATATAAATATATGTTACATATTTATATATTACTTTATATATTTATACATATAATGAAAAACATGATTTAATGTTGCATAGTAATAGCTGCTATGAAGAAAAATAAGGAAGGACAAGAAGATAGAAAATGACAAGGTCAAAGAAGGTGTCTTTGGTAAAGTGAGAGTTGAGCAGAGAACTGAATTAAGAGAAGGAGTGAAACATGCAAAACTGGGGAGGAGAGCTCTTTAGGCAGAGAGAACTGATGCTTTTTGAGGAAGAGAAAGGAGGCCAGTGTGGTGTGGAGCAAATCTTATAAAACCTTTTAGCCGTTATAAGGACTTTCACTCAAAGAAAGAATGAAGTCACTACAAATCTTTGTTTTGAGTAACTGAATGAATGATGATCCATTTACTGAGATGGAGAACGCTGGGGAAGAAGCAAGTTAGGAGAGGAAGTTACTGTTTGGCCACATTAAGCTGACAATGCCTATTAGATACCTAGGTGGAGCTGTTAGGTAGGTGATTGGCTATAGATGTCAGCTTAGAGATGGTATTTAAAGCCAATGGAACTGGATCAGCTCAACTAGAGAGTGGATGAAGATAGAGAAGCAAAAGGTGGCCAAGGAATGAGCTCTGGGACACTCAAAGGAAGACCACCAAACATGCTGAGAAGAAGGGGCCAGTGAAAGAGAAAGAGGACCAAGAGAGAATGGGTGTCTCAGAAGCCAAGAGAAGAAATGTTTCAAGAAGAAAAGGTTGACCATATGTCAAACAGTGGTGGGAGGACAGGCAAGATGAAGCTTGAGAATCAACCATTAGGGTTCATATCATGTAGTCATTAGTGACCTTCACTAGGGCAGTTTCCATAATGTGGTGGGGATGAATACCTGAGAAGTGAGGAAGCAGAAAGAATGTCTAGACCATTCTTTTAAGGGTTTTTCTAGAAACAGATGCAAAGGAGTAAAGGAGTAGCAAGAGAAGGATACAAAGTCACGGAAGGATTTGGGTTCAATGGAAGCTGATTACAGAATCGTGTATGTGGATGGTTCTGATGCAATAAAGAAAGAGAAATCTATGATGCAGAGAGAGAAGGAGCAAAGTCCTCAAGTCCAAAGCCTCCTTGGACCCTTTGGTCTGGGTTGTGCACGCCCTTGGTTTGCTCCATAGCTCCAGGTGCTTCCCCTATCACAGCTCTTACCACACTTGATCATTTGTCAGCTTTCTCTCCTGAAAATCAGCAATTTGGGGAAAGGATAGGGCTACAGTTAAGAAGAAAAACCCAGGTTTGCCTGAGGACAGCAAACAGGATAGATATATTTAAAATAACGATTTAAAGATTGGGTACATTTTAAGCTCTTCCTCTTCCCTGCCCCTCCTTTCCCCCATCACAGGGCCTTTGCCCCACCTCAGATGGGCCTCCTTGGTAGCAGGTGGCCTGAGACACCGCCAGAGAGCAAAGGACAAGGGTACAGACCAGTCAACTTCAAAGCACCTTTGTGCCTCGTCCCTTTTCCTCTCACCCCTCAGCCTGGGCTTCCTGTTTTGAGTGCAAGTTCTCTGCTTCTTTCCTGACCCAAAGTTTCTATCTTCTTCGGGGCCAGCACACAGAAGGAGCACAGCAAATATTTTTAGAATGTTGAACGGGTCCCATTGTCGCCTTAACTCGGACTTCTCCTTTCTCTGTTCTCCATTATAACCCCACTTACCCTACAAACGCATGTTCAAAGGAGGCACGGAGAGAGATTGAGTAACTTGTCTAAAGGCACCCAGCAAATAAGCAGTATACACAGGTTCTGGCCCAGGCACCCTGGCTCCAGAGCCTGTGAGCCACTCTATTATACTGCTTCCTAGATGGCCAACGTCAGTCTTCTTCCGCTCCCCCAGTCATTAACTAAGCCTCTAGTATATGCCAGAAAGTGCCCCGGGCACTCAGATTCCATCTTGGTTCTCATGCTGTGCGACTTTATTTTACAGCAAGTCTGTGGTTTGGGGAGTCTACTCTCCATGTCCATGCTGGGTATAATTTCTTGAGATTTCCTTTACTAGCGTAGTATTGGCCTAGCAAATGTAATATGTTTTCTATTCACCTTGTTCTTACTTTCCATCCTGATCTTGTTGTTCGACATCTGAAGATCAGGAATCTATCACAGTAAACATATGAAAGTATATTCAATCTTACAAGGAGTCCTACAAATGTAAATCAAAACCACAATTAGATGCCATTTTCATTAGTCAACTTTGGGGAAAAGTTGACATTTATGCTGATGGTAAGAGATAAAGCCCATCTCCGTTTTCAAAGGAAAGGAGGGAGACATTACTCAGAAAAAAATATATATGTCAAGAATGGGGATGAAAGGAAGCCTTTATTCCCCAAAGATTTAAGCTTTTGAAAATCAAAGTTCCTTCTGCTCTCTGCCCTGACATATTCCTCTGTGAATACAGTGAGTAAAGAGACAACTCAAACAAGGCGGGGAGAAAGGGAAAAATTTTAGGAGAGGGTGAAAAAGGTCAGCTACTATTTAAGAAATAATATCTTGACACAGCTGGTGATCCAGGCTCAGAGGCTAGGCAGCCAGAGCCACAGTGGCCAAATGCATGACTCAGAAACCAGCCAGCAAGGTCACCATTGCTGCCACAGGGTTCTACTCACCATAGCTAGAAACTGATATGGCAGGCCCTGGTACTGCTGCCAGGTTGACCCTTGATGTTGTTGCCACAGCCACTAGAATGGATACTCTCTTGTCTGTTTCTTTGCATCACTGGTTTCTGAGTATTCAGGGGTGAGTACATCTGATTGGCCAAGCCTATGTCATGTACTTTCTCCCCAGCTGCAAGGGAGCTTGGGAAAGCATGCATCTGGCATTTTCAGGTTCTATGTGGGTAGATGGGCTTTATCTCTTACCAAGGCTCATAAAGTTGGGATTCCTCAAACTTAGAGTCTGGATGCTCAACAGCCAAAAAGGACAAAGTCTGCTACTACAGCTTACAGAGAAAGGACTTGAAAAGGGAATTGTTTCCAGAAAAATTTATGTAAAGTCTAGCTATAAGCCCAGCCCTACAAACCAACACTTTTTACCTTTTAACACTGCCCCCAACACATTAAAGAGCACTTAAAATATACTACATAAAAAAACAGAAATAACTATATATAATCATTCTTACCTTTAAAATGCTCTGATATTTATTGAAAAATCAACATGCTAAATTATTGTATTAAAAACAACGGCAATAAATGAGCATTTCTCAGAGTAGTTTGCAACAGAAACGGTCATCTATATTACATCTAACAGCTCTTCATCTATCATCAGGTCAGATTCATGGGAAGGGAAAAGTCTGCTGAAGACTCATTTTTCATAATAGCAAAGGAATAAAATGTTGGCTCTTTTCTACTATAGATCTTAGTGTCAAAAAATCAGTTAACACTGCTTTGCCCTCTTGCAGCCAAAGCTGCCGCATGACATACCAGGAATGATACTGTGAAACACAACATAGAGAATGTAGAAATAATTAACATTAAGTACAAAACAACATACACAAGGTGAATATGTGATGTAGACCTACTATGTGACAAGGGGTTCTGGGAACACATAATATACAGAACTATTAAAGTCTTCACAAAGGTGGTTTTAGCGGAAGCTTGTAAAAGGAGTAGGAGGTTGTCAGGTGTGGGTGATTAAAGATGGCCACAAATTCTTTACCAATCCTCCCACTGAGAGATGAAGTCCAATTCACTTCCTCTTAAATCTGAACTGGGCTTAGTGGCTTGGCTTAACCAATAACATGCGGCAGAAGTGTCATTCTAGAACTTCCGAGGTTAAGTCATAAGGCTTGCAGCATCTGCCTAGGAATCTTGGAACAATCTCTAGGAGCTTCCATGTCAGTCCATTACCCTGAGATTGCCACGCTGCCATGCTGGAGAGGCCACAGGTAGGCACTCGGGTCCACAGTCCCAGCTGAGGCCAGCCTTCCAGTCATTGCCTAAGTTCCAGACTTAGGCAAGTCTGGACTTGCCTGTTTTAGACTCTCCAGATCAGCCCATCTACCAGGTGAATACCACCAAATGATCTTTGTCCACATCAATAAAAAAAGTCATCCTTGCAAGTTGAGTTTTGCTCCAATTCCTGATCCACAAAATCGTGAGGTATAACATAATGACTGCTTTTAAGTTACTGAGTTTTCAGGTGGTTTGTTATGCAGCAATACATAACTGGATCACCAGATAAACACGTGGGGAAGAACATTCCACACAAAACGAATTTGCACTCTTATGTTCCAGCCAAATTGAACTCTGATCATTTCCCATGTATACTTTGCCCGACTCTGCCTCACTGAACCTTCTACATGCCCTGACCTTCAACTCCACGATCCTCAAATTTCAAATCATACATAACCTTTCTTTCCCAAAGCCTTCTTCAGTTTTCCCAGCAAAATGGCACTTTCTGCCTCTTCTGAACTTGCATCCTTCCACCTAATAATACTTAATTAGGGTGGCACTCTCCCATGTTCCTCCAACAGTACAAATTTGTGCTTATTGTCCCAATTAATAGTGCTCTCTTTCACTCCCAAAAATGTCCCATTATAGGCAATAAATCATATAGTCACTCTGTGCTTAACATATTGATATGAATTGCAGTTGTGTAGAATTTATCTCTTATTCTAGACAATATGATTACCTGAAAGCAAGTACCATTTCTTTCCTTCAATAAATGTCTACTGAGCACCTACAACATGCCAGATTTTGTACAAGGTGCTACCTTGTACATCTTTATCTTGCCTAGTGCCCTGTGTAAGGGAGGCTGGTAGGGCAGATCACCTCACAGGTAGATTGACTTGAGGACTGATGAGAATGAAGACTGCAACTTAAAAAGGTTACTTTCACTTTGGGTTACTATAGAACCAGAAACAGGCAGGTATCTCAAAGGATACCTGAGACAAAAAAATACATAGTGTTAGCATATACGTGACTACTGGGCCTCCCCTTTTCCTTAGGGAGTCACACTCAAAGTTTGGGCCCCAGGCAGACTGAGAAACCCACCAGGTCAGCGGAGCCCAGAACATTGGCGCACTACCTTTTAGGCTGGCAGGGAAGAAGGGGGAATGGTTATGTCGGTCCATGTCCAGGTTTTTAGACCCTATTTTCTTGCTGTAACAGGTACATAACCTAGTTGCTAATGTGGTGTTTTTCTTTTGTTGACATTGGACCTACTTAAAAAGTCAGGGCAGCAACTTGGCCATGGCAAATGAGAAAGACATTCAGTAAAAGCTTAACGAAAAATTTCAGTAGCACTGTGTCACTTACGAAAGCCATGGAAAAGCTTAACTAACTTACCTAGCTGGTAAAGGCTAACGGAAATAAAATACTAAAAAACCAAGTGATTTCTAGACTGTTCTTCCAACTCAGTCATTAAATTTGCTAAATGTTTCCTTTATATCTGTTTTTTATTTATCAAAGAAAAATCTCTTCTCTCCACACGGCCTTAAGTCTCCTTAAGGGAGCTCAGTGTTGGCATCTGATCCTCCAATGTGAAATATTCTTAGAAAGTGAAATGTTACCTGTAAATTCACAACAACAAATTGTATAAGAAGAAAAGGCTGTGATTTTATTTTCAAATTTGGGGAAATAGTTTTCAGAAAAGTAAAATGACAGGAACACACACACAAATTGAAACCATTCATCAAACTATGAATTCTTAACAGAGCAAGGGACTTTGGAAGCAGTTGAGTCCCTCTCCTGAAAGCAGGAATCACTTCTAAAATGTCCCTCACTTATGTAACCAGCTTCCTCAAATCTTTCCCAAGTGTGGTATACTTCATCTCATGAAAGTAACACAAACAATTCTTAGTCATTTAACACAAAAGAAAGAATAAAATAAGGGAGGCAGGCCTGTCACGTTCTATGCTTTCAGAGACAGGTCACATCCTTGAAGCAGCTGTGCAATACATAGAGCACAGTACTGGCTTAAAAAAAATAGAATAAAATGACTCTCTGCACTCATATTATTTAAATGTGAAGAGCTCCTGTCATCTTCCTCTATAAAAATTAGCAAGCTATATTCATTCAAGTACATTAATTAACTGTACTTCACATAGTTATATACTTGGGAGGAGGCTGAAACAAAAAGAAAACAGAACAAAACAAAAAACCAGGCAGTACAGAGCTGTTCATAAAAAACTGAAAAATATTAATTATTGTGAGATGCGATCAAATGAAAATCAATCTTGGAACACAAAACAAATTTCCGATTACATAAATAAGTTCTATTATTTACTGAACATTTCCACCATCAGAAGATTCTGATTACAATAAAATACATAAAACGAGAACGTAAGTAAACGTGATTATTTGGTTCATATCAGAAGGTCTACTGGTCCAGCTGCCTCTGGGTTCTCAACGAAGTGTGACCAGTTCTTCTGCAGAGGTAGGGTGAATAGCAACCGTATTATCAAAGTCGGCTTTTGTGGCTCCCATTTTCACTGCCACAGCAAAACCCTGCAGCATTTCATCACACCCAATTCCTTGCATATGGATCCCAACCACCTGAGAAAAAGAAGAGAGCAATTCTTAAAGTAAAATTTTTTTATTAGGTACACTAATAAATTTTTCATTAATCATGAGAGATACCTGATATTTTAAAACCTCTAAAAAACTTACATCTCTAATCCCATTATGGTATAAGACAGCCTACACGGCCCAGCGTAGTCCTGCCTCGACGTTCCTCCCCAGCCCATCTCATACAGCTCCCCCTCAGGCTCTCTTTGCTCTGGCCTCACCAGTGTTCCTTCTGTCCTGAGCATTTACCGTGTTCTCTCCTTTGCACAAGTTGTTGTCTCTGTCTGGACAATCTTTCCTCCTCTCTTTGAAGAGTTAAAGCCCATTCACTTTTCAGATAGCGGCACCTGCCTTCCCAACCAAGTTAAACTGTCTATCATGTGATCTCTCAGTACCAAAGTTTCTCCATCATGGTTCTACCACACCGCAAGGTTGTATTTATTTATATGGGCCTGGACAATTACAGTCCATCTTTCCCAGTAGACTTTAATCTCTAGATGGAAGGGACCCTGCCTGCTTTTGCTCCCAACTCTATCCGTATGGCTGAGCACAAAGACGGCCCTTAGGAAGCTCTCAGTCCATACATGCTGAATGACGGCGTGAAGGACTGTAAAGAGACATTTGTTTCAAATTGAATTTTCCAGTGAGGTTTCTCGACACATTTTAAAACTATTAGTTAATGCTCAACTTCAGACATTCAAAAAGGTTTTTTAGGTAAATAATCTGTTGAAAAACAAAGTTAGAAAACATAAAATGTAGCCACAAAAATATTTTGTTTAAAAACAAATCAAGAATATACTTAATACATTGAATGGTACACTTAAAAATGGTTAAGATGATAAATTTTATCCTATGTGTTTTTTACAATTAAAAAAAAGGACATCTCAATTTAAAATTAAAAAAACCCAGTTCACTTATTGTATATACATTAAACACAGCCAGATTTCTAGACGCTGTGATCTAAACTGAATTTACAAAGAGCCTCTGGTGATGGCAGGACCTTTGTATTATTCTCCATATCCAGTTCTTAGTCTTTAGTAGACTATCAGGTAATGTTTATCAAATGAATGAATGAATGATAACTGGTATGGAGAAATAACTGATATGAAGACATGAGCAGGAACCTTGCTGATTCAATATCTGGAAATCTTAGGCTACTGAGGAACGTTCAGGACCAAGAAACAGCAACCTCGGTTTTGCTGTCAATCCAGTTACTTTCTTCTCTTTGCTCTGATTCTCTGCTTTTGTCAATCCTCATTGACATTGATTTCTATAAGCCAAGGACTATGTCTTGTGGCTTTTGGTGTACGAGGCCACTGAATCAGATACAGACTATGCACTTTTTGATAAGAGAAGTTGGAGACTATATCTCAATCTTCAATTAAGCCAGAACCATGTTCCCAAGGTAGATTGCTAAGCTCCACTTTAATATTTAATTTAATTTGTAGAAAAAGCCCTACAGGGCTACCTAATACCAAAACAAAATCCTTCAAAAAATTTAAAAAAAAAAACTTGTTCAGGGGCTGGCTCCGTGGCTGAGCGGTTAAGTTCGCACGCCCCACTTCGGTGGCCCAGGGTTTCACTGGTTCGGATCCTAGGCGCAGACATGGCATCACTCATCAGGTCATGTTGAGGCAGAATCCCACATAGCACAATCAAAGGCACTCACAACTAGAATAGACAACTACCAGGGGACTTTGGGGAGAAGGAGGAACAAAAAAAAATAAAAACAACTTTTTAAAATTCAAACCCAAATCACAGTGGGATACCACTCTGTGTCCACTAGGATGGCTTTAATAAAAAAACAATAACAAGTATTGGTGAGGGTGTGGAGGAAATGGAGCCCTCATACACTGCTGAGGGCAACAGAAAATGGGGCAGCTACACTGGAAAACAGTTTGGCAGTTCCTCAAAAAGTTAAAGCAGGGGCCAGCCCCATGGCATAGTGGTTAAGTCCTATGTGCTCTGCTTCTGCGGCCCAGGTTCATGGATTCGGATCCCAGGCATGGACCTACACCACTTGTCAAGCCATGCTGTGGTGGCGAGCCACATAAAAAATAGACGAAGACTGGCACAGATGTTAGCTCAGGGCTAATCTTGCTCAAGCAAAAAAAAGACGAAGATCGATAACAGATATTAGCTCAGAGTGAATCTTCCTCTCCAAAAAAACGACAGTCAAACCAAAAATAGATAATTGATTACCTCAGAAAATTTTATTGAATAAACTTCCTCTTCTTCACTGATTAGTTTTTTTAAATATAAATTTTCTCTTACATTAAATTCTTACACCCACCAGTATTTCCAAGTTGTCTATTTAGTCTGGCCTATTGGTCAATGACAGTGAGCTTTTTTCAACCTTTCCCTCCTATGTTTTAAAAGCAGTGGTACCTCCTTCCAAATGAAATATTATGAAGAACTCCAATATATATAGACACACAAAAATGGGACTGCCCCAAGTGAATCAGAGAAGGCTCTTCCCTCCCCACCTCATCAAAATACCCCCCTCAGCCCTAATCTTGAAGACACTTTCGCTTACTGAATTTTTCCCATACCTTTTCCTCTTTGTTGGCACAAACCATTTTCATCACACATTTTGTTTTCCTTTTGGTAACTGCATGATACATTGGGGTAAAGGAGGTCGAATAGGTCTTCACATTTTCCTTTCCATATTTATAAATGGCCTCATCTATAATGCAGAGGGAAAAAAAAGCATCTATCAAAAGCCTAAACAATTCCACTGAGCTATCAAAGAGAGAGATGGCCAGAAATAGACAACCTAAAACAAATCATGAGGAAATATCAAACAAAACCACAATCAGGGACACACAATCTCTCTTGGTAAAAGGAGACGAAGAGGAATGAAAACTAAATGGAATGCATTATCCTGGACTGAATTCTGGACGTTGGGTGAGGGGGGGGGAATGTTAAAAATGACACTATTTGAGATAAGTGGCAATATTTGAATAAGGTCTAAAGTTTAGAGAATATTGTATCAATTTAAACGTTGTCATTTGAAAATTGCACTGTGCTTCTGTAAGGGAACAGCCTTGTTCTTAGGAAACAGATACTGCAGTGTGTGTGTATGTGTGTCTGTGTGGAGAGAGAAAACAATACCGCAAAAACGTTAAGGGTATGGAGGAATCCTTTGTACTACTTTTGTAACTTTTCTTCAAATTTGAAATTAGTTCAAATGAAAAAGCTAAAAAAAAGTCAAAGAGATAGAGTAGTGTGAAAATACGAATTACACTCTCAAAATATTAGTAGTTGGGGAAGACATTGGAACCGTTATAAGAGGCCAACCAAAAAGGAGTATAACTTGGAGGCTGAGATAGATTTAGTCAGCCGACAGACACCTGAAGTTGTGGGGAGGGAAGGAAATCATAAACAACCTTTGTTTTTAAATACCTACCTTCCGTGAGGCCCACTGTCCCAATAGGGGGGTGGCTGAAGACCACCGTGGGGATGTTGTCATAGTCTAATTTCGAATCTTCTTTGCATTCAAAAAGTCTATGGGCAAGCTTTCGGCCAGCAGCTATTGCAACTACAAAGATATTTTAAAATCAGCGTTTAGCTTATTGCTTGTTTTAACACAGCAGAATTGCTCTACTAACTATACATCTGGCCTAACATACTAGCTCTGACAAAGTTTTACACCAATGCTCACTGTACTATCTAGTTCAATACCATGAAGACATATCAATGCCTTAGCTAACAATTCAAAACTACTGGCTAATGTGAATTCTGTATACTCTATTACAATAAAAAAAAAAGACATACTTATAAGTTCCCAATCATCTGGCAGTTATCTACTTAATGAGGATATCAGCTTTTTGATACAACATTTATGGAGCAAACTATACAAGTTTCAAGCATCTTCAGTTCTACTTTACAACCATATTCAGTTCACACTAAGATTTCTTTAAGCTTATGTTTTAAATTATTTTTATTTCTTATTATTTTCTTAAGTTTATTCTCCTTAGCCTATGTTTAATCCTAACAGTTTTTTAGAAAAAAATGCCTGAGTTCAGTAGAAGCATCAGTTATTAATTTTATTGATTTCAAATTGACAGGTTTTTTTTTTTTCCAAAATAGATTATCAGTAGGATACGTAAGAAATCTTCCTCACTTTGACATAATTTTCAATTGTTAGATTATGTTATGAAGTTTTTGAAACTGGCTTATCTTGTTCTCGTTAAGAGAACTTCCTAAAGGAGCTAAAAGGCTTTGGGTGCACGACTGGTGTGAGTTTCCATTCTGAGGTAAGACCCCGGGCCATTTTGGAAAGACTGTTGAGGTCCCAGAGGGGTACAGAGGGAAAGCAGATAGAGCAATGTCACTAAGAGACAGAAGCAGGACAAAGAGCTTGAAATGGTGCCAGCGCCAGTTAACTCAGGACGCAGGCTTAGGTCTGAGATGGGGGGAGGGGCGGGAATCAATCTTGGTTTTATCAAGATTAAATAGCCAAATAAGAATGTCACTCTGAGTTACTTCTTTCCAAAGTCACTTCCTTCCACTGTCACAACACACAACTCAGATTCTAACTTAGAGCGTTCTTCAGATGGTGACCGTATCATCCATATAAAAACGTCAGTCTTCACTAAGCCTTTTTTTAAGTCTTTTAAGGAAAAATGAATCTTACTCAGAAAACATCAGGTACCCAACCAACATCTATTTTAAGACATTTTTACACTCATCCTTTTAACTTTGCTTAAGTTGATCTGACTGTGAAGAACTGAACAGTTTTCTATGACACACAGAGCCTCCTTTACCCACGAAAAGAAGAAACATTACCTGGAGTGAGAAGAGCTTTTCCACACACGTCCCCCACTGCGTAGACACCTTTGACACTGGTATTCTGGAACTCATCTACTAGGATATGACCTTTGTCATCAGTTTGGATCCCCTAAAATGGTGAAAGGACATCATGTCAATATTTGGCCTATCTACAAAAAAATGGCAGCTCAAATCTCTGCATCTACCTCATTTCAAGCAACTCTTTGGCCTGAATCTCCGAGAAACCACAAGACTCAACCAAAAGATGAAAAACATCTTAGCAAGTCGGCAGGTTTCATATCTTTTGCTTAATCTAGAACGTAAGTATTTTATCCAGTTTTGAGATGTTTTAACAGGATTTGACTTTGCAATGTACAGTTCAACTGGCCAGGTAAACAGGAAAAGGAATCCCACGTGCCACCTGCCATCCCTGTGGAGCCCGCCTAAGACAGGGCTGTTCAGCTTCTTCCTGTGAACCCCTCCTCCTGAAGCCCACTAACCCCGCCCTCGGAGGGGCCCAGCCTGAAGCAGTCAGCAAAAGCGATTTCTTCGAAGCTTACCATTTTATCTTAAAAAGTCCAAGTAAATTTTGCCTTCTACTCTAAAAAAATACTCTTGTTTCCTTTCACCCAATCTTTTGCCTATATATTGACTCAAAGTTTTGCTCCAAGGTGTGTCATGCTTATCTTGTGGCTTTGCACATTCCAAGTGTACATACTCTCATTTGAGAAGCAGAGAGACAGCAGAAGTAGGCAGTGGGTAACACAGTGGTTAACAGTACAACCTCTGGAACTAGACAGATCTGGGTTCAAATCCCAGCCCTGCCACTTATACTAGTTATGAGACCTTGTATAGTCACCTATTTATCAACACTTTTTTTTTTTTAAAGATTTTATTTTTTTCCCTTTTTTCTCCCCAAAGCCCCTCGGTACATAGTTGTATATTCCTCGTTGTGGGTCCTTCTAATTGCGGTATGTGGGCTGCTGCCTCAGTGTGGCTTGACGAGCAGTGCCATGTCCGCACCCAGGATTCGAACCAACGAAACACTGGGCCACCTGCAGCGGAGCACGCGAATTTAACCACTCGACCACGGGGCCAGCCCCTATCAACACGTTTTTGAGCTTCTAGTACAAAGGAGGCATTACCTTAGTCACTGTGAATGCAGTGGTAGGCAATACAGACATCCTCCATAACCCATGGAGTTTACAGCCTGGTGAATTATTTATTATCTCTGGTCCCTGGTTCCTCATCCTTACCCCTCAAAGAGTTGTTGACAAGATCAAATTAGGTTAGTAACATGTTGACAAGACCTACACGAGGTAATTATTCATTATACAAATATATCTTAACAGTGAAAGAGACTGAAAAATTTTGCCTCATTTTTTAGAGCTTCAGCAAAAATAGTTGAAAAAGGGACCAACCAATCCCTATGTCTGTACAATGGCAAAACATCTCTTGAAAGGTGAAAAGCTGGATAGCTACCTTTAATATGAAAATAGACAACTAGTTTTACTAAATTTCACTGAATGGCAGGATTAAAAACAAGTAAAATCTCCCTGGATATATATATTTTTAATGCCGAAAAACACCTTTTATAGAAAGGAAAAAGGAATCCACATTATAACAGATATTAATATTAGAACATGTATCAAAATGTTACACACTGCTTAAGAGGCTCTATCAAATATATAAACCTCAAACATATAAAATATTCTATTATATAGCATATCAGAAAAATCACCATCATCATCAACAGCAGTTGGTTAACATCTGTTGAGTTCATTCTATAAGCCAGCATCTAAGCGAATTACTTTGCATTTTTTCACTTACTCTTCTCTATAACCCAATGAGGCAAGTACTATTTTTGTTCCCATATTTATGAAGCAATTGAAACTTAGGAGTAATTAAGCTGCTTAAGGCTATGCAGCTGGTAAGTAAGAGAATTAAAGCTTGAAACTGGGTCAAACTCTGGGACCCACGCCCCAAGCTGCTACCCTAGACTTTTCTTCAAAATTTAAAAGAACAAATAAGAATGCTAATGATAGCACTGGTAGATCAGCTTCACACGTGTTCCCATCCCCCCCCCACCCCCCCCCCCCGAGCCACAAGGTCAAAGACGAGTTACACACCTGATTGTAACACGAGTTACAATCAGGATTAGAGTTGCAGACAGTAAGGAATAATTATAGGGCTTTAAAGAGACAGGCATCTTGGTAACAAGGAAATCTTTAAGGAGGAGGCTAGTCAGGAAGCTCCTGGACAATCTAGATTAGAGGTGGCAGGGTCTTGATCTAGAGTGGAGATGCTAGAAAGGGAAAAGAAATTTTTTTTAATTTCAAAGGAAGAAGCAATGGGATTTAGTGACAAACTGGACACACATGAAACCAGTGAACAGTTAGCCATTAATCGTTAGGTGGCTAGTAACTAAAGTATTTTTTTGCAAGTCTCAATTATAGCTTTTAGTTGTTTGCCCACCCATGGTTAACGGTGCTGCTTAGGCCATATACTATCTGACTCGCATTACAGATAACAGCGCCTTGGCGCCTGGGTCACCACGGTAACAGACGTTTGAGCTGTTTTTCAGGAATTAAGACTCCCTTGTCCAGTTCAGGTCAGTTGAGACCACCAACCCATCAACCGGGCCTGCACAAACACGTGATAAGCAACCCTTTTGATGTCAAAAGGCTGAAAGGTCCACTCTCAGATCATGCTAACACCACCATTTTGTGAACGTGTGTCCTATGAGGAACCATGAAGGGTGACTACGCTTGTGCACATCATCAATTACCTTGCTTCTCCTTACCTCCAATCATCTATCCCCACACTTCAGACCACCTTTCCCCCTAACCCCATCTATATCCCTAATCCCCATTTTTCGGGGAGGCAGTTTCGAGATTTGTTCTCCTGCCTCCTCGCTTGGCTGCCTTGTGATAAAAACCCTTTCTCTTTGCAAACTTGTGATTTCGGTGATGGGCTTTCTACGCGATGGGCAAAATGAACCTGGTTCGGTAACACATGGAATAAACAGAAAAGAATCCAATAATACCCACCCAAATTTTGGGTGCCAGGGGGCATGGGAAACCACAGGACTACTAACAGATTCAAGAATGTTTTAGGCAGACTACGTCAGCTTACCAGTGCGTTTAAATTCAGGTCCCTGGAATTTGGGTCCCGCCCAATGGCCCAGAGCAGGCAGTCAACATCTGGAATCATGGTCAAGGTGGGTTTCCTACCGGGAACTGAAGTAATCATGCAGACATCCAGGCCTGAGGAAGTCTTTTTAACTTCTTTGACCTGTTGGCAAATAAAACGTGCTAACTAGGGGTGGAAGGGGTGAAAGGAAAGAAAGTAAATAAAGAGGAAAACAGAATTTTTAACATTTAAAAAACCCCTACTGAATCCTACACGTGCATATTACACTCTGACATATTTACTTTTGCCGAAAGGCCACTAACACCAGAACTCCCTGGAGCCAAGACTGTTTCCTAGGTTGCCTCAGATCATCCAGCCAATGGCCAGAAATGTAAGCTCATGTCACCATCCTAAAGCTCAACTTAAAGTATTTTAAAGTGTACTTCTTAAAAACTATGAGAAAATGTTAAGTACAAATCTAAGCACAGTGATCTGCAACTGGAATGCGGGAAGGAAATGGGCTGTATAGCAGCATCATTAAGAAATTTTTTCAAACTGCACAGTCATTGCTTCTGCCTGGACATTCTTTTTTGTTTTTCCTTTTTTTCCTGAGGAAGAGTCGCCCTGAGCTAACATCCATTGCCAATCCTCCTCTTTTTTTGCTTGAGGAAAGATTAGCCCTGAGCTAACATCTGTGCCAATCCTCCTCTACTTTTTGTATGTGGGACGCCTCTACAGCGTGGCTGGTAAGTGGAGTAGGTCTGTGCCCAGGATCCGAACCTGCGAACCTGGGCTGCCGAAGTGGAGTGTGTGGAACTTTAGCCAGTCAGCCACACGGCTGGACCCCCTCTGGACATTCTTAATCAGAACAGGGGAAGGAGAGTGAGAATGAAGTCAGAAGAGCTGAGTACATACACAGTTTAGTGAAGGTCCCAAGGTGAGTCTGATGGTAACCCCCACCATCAGTCTAGCACTTTTTCATTCACAAAGTGTATTCACGTTTATTATCTTACTTGATAGGGCCTTGCTGAAAGGGCAAAACTGGGGGGGAAAAAAATTATTTTTACAAGTCTAATGCTCCAGGAAAACTGAAATTTAGGCGCTCCCCTGAGAAGTAAAGTACTTGGTAATTCTTTCCATCTGCAAAATCCAAAAGGGTATGCTTTAAAAATAGATTCCATAATAATATTTCCTGAAAGATAAAGATAAACCTGAAAAATAAGCGTGTTTGATAAGGCATTTGAGCACAAAAAATAAAGTTTTAGTTCTAACTAAACTAAATTCAATTACCAGATTTCTAATCTTTTACACCTTGACTTCATTAAAATACTAACGTGAAATACATCTTCTTAGGATAAAGAATTGGTAGTACTCTAGAAAGGAGTAAATTGACTGTGGTAGACATAGAGTTTGTGTTTATAAATCTAATGGGGTGAAGCCAAAAGCAGAAAGTGTGATTGACAGCAGACAGACAACTAGGGGCTGTAAGCATGCCCCGGGCTCGGTCATACCTGTGAGTACTTCAGGACCTCTATGCCAGCATTCTCCAGCTCTTCAGTGCAGTTTGAACTGATCATTGAATCAAAATTTCTAAGTACCTGTATACAAACAGTGACAGCAGAGGCACGGGTGGGTGGGAAAGGGATAAAACTTGATTAAAGATATGACACAAACTTGGGAGAGAAATTCCAGTATCATCCTCCTTCTCATCTCCTTCTTCATTTATGGCCATATTATGAGTGGAGTTTTAAGAAATCCTATTTTCCTGTGTCACCACCCATGTCTGTATTACATCTGACTTCACTGCAACTTCATAACATCACTGAAACAAAATCATCGAAACATCACTGAGATCAACACTATAAATTTGCTTATTCATTCCCTCCATCAACAAATATGTATTAAGCTCTATTATGTGGAAGATGTAAAATATTAGAATAAAAGGCAGACTGATAATTAACTTCAAGGATGTGCAGATAAGGAGGTTTAGAAGAGACAGAAATACAGAGAGGAGACCAAGGAAGGTCTCATGGGGAGTATGGCATGTGCACTGATCTTGA
Source organism: Equus caballus (assembly GCF_041296265.1). Classification (NCBI taxonomy): domain Eukaryota; kingdom Metazoa; phylum Chordata; class Mammalia; order Perissodactyla; family Equidae; genus Equus; species Equus caballus. The sequence goes on along the minus strand of NC_091710.1, from coordinate 31,451,582 downwards.
TGACTTGGGAAGGGAAAGCACCTTATGCAGAAGAGGCCATACAAACATAAGGAGATGGGACCAGCTTACAGAAGGAGAACAGCAAGTAGGCCAGTTTGAATAGAAGAAATTTGAGGAAAGGAGTGGGGAATAAGGCTAGAGAGAGTTAAACTCCTTCTTGAAGACAAGGACCACGTCTGATGAGACTGTATTATGAGGGCTCAGTATACACTTGGAGTGATGCTCAAGCCTCACAAATCACAAGAGCACATCAAGCTGCCAGAAAATATATTTGGGGAGGACTTGGTGGTGATGATGATAGGGATGACGATGATTGTGGTGATCTGGTGATAGGAGCGAGATAAGAGGAAGACGATGCTCAGTAGAAAAGCAGATTATTGGAAAGGGAATGGAAAATCATGTTTTCCCTATACCACATTATTGGTGAAAGTCTATCCTAATTCTACCTAAGGAATGCAGCATCAAAGATGGTATCAGCATGTGGGAGATCATGGAATTGATAATGCAGTAGATTTAATAGTCAGCTAAACTAATTAAGGAAGGCAATGAATCTAATGAGACAGATCACGCCTCTTTCAAACAAAAGAAGACCCAGTTAAAGACATGTAAAACTGGTAACAAGGAAACAGCCTGAGATATATAATTAACCAGCAGAACTCAGTGTCATAGGACAGAATTAAGAGATAGTATTACTTTAAGTAGAACTGTAAGATTTAAAAAGCATCTGGCACTTCTATGAATAAGCAATGTTACTAGTATCTAATATGCCCAGAGATAAGTATCATTATTTGTTCATTTCACTTTAGGTGCTGAAATATCTATCCTATTGCTTGCCTTTAGGAAGTTCAAGGAATAGGAGACTCTTACATAGCCTTGAGTTAATTAAGAGCCACATGAATTCTATAGCAAAACATCACTGAAATAAGAAATAGAGTTGACATAACAATTAATCTACAGTTTTGCTGCTAGAATGGTTGTTCTTTTTTCAGAATCCCCTAAATGTTATTTCCAGTTGGATTTCAATGTTCATATGATGGATTCCATTTACCACCCTAGGGAGACCATTCTTTGGAATAATAGTTGTCACTGTCCAGCAACTTTTCTTTACTCATACGCCTCTTCTTTCTTTCTCTAGAGATTTCTTTCTGATAACACACATGCCACACACTCCAGGAAGCGTAAAGGAGGAAGGTGATGAGTTATTCACAGAATAGTTCTAGAACAGAGTTACGCCAGGACAGAGAGAAGAAGGAGAATGAGCCTGATGCACTGGGGGTGGGGGAGGGCAGGAAGTAGATGTTGCTCTCTGCAAACAAGCCAATTTTCCAAATGTGGGAGCTATCTACTCTACTGATAAACTGTTGCGGTTTGCTTATTTGTGTATTAATTTACTTAAATTGTCCCTCTGCCTTTCTCCTTCCTTCCAACTTGCTGGATATATTCCAGAAATGCAAAATAACATTTACCTATGAAAAACATCATTCGGGACATAAATTTCCTGGGGGCTAATGATATGACAAGTCTGAAAGCCAAAGAGGAAGTTCCTTGGAGTACACACTGACTAGGATGGTCAGTTTCTCTCGTCTCCCTCCATTGGCTAAAATAATCAAGAATTTGAATCACAGCATTTGAGTGGTCAGGGATCTCACAAGTGCTGTTCCAAAGGCGTTAAATGACTTGCCCAAGTCACACCCTTGTTAGGGGCAGCTAGGTTCTTAGGCCAACATTCTTGTTATTGCCCCACACCATGTCTCTGAAAGCTCCCATATGATGCCACAACCCAGTGGTGCTCAGTCATGATTAATCAACAAAATACCTAAAGCAACACTTCACAAGTAATGACAAACATGGAGGCAGGATTTTAGCAAAAAGAATACTGGCTTGGGCTTTCTGAGACCTTCGCTCTCAGTTTTGATTCTAATTAGCAGTCACAAAACCTGCCTTGGCTTATCATCTTCATCTACAAAATGAAGTTTAATTAGATGATCTATAAGCTTCCTTTTCTATTATTATTTTTTATAGTAAAAAAAACACGTAATATTGAATTTACCAACTTAACCATTTCTAAGTGTACAGTTCTGTAGTGTGTTAAGTGTATTCACATTGTTGTGCCACCAAGCTCCAGAACTTTTTCCCCTTGCAAAACTGAAACTCTGTACCCATTAAACAATTCCTCACTTTCTCCTTCCCCTCACCCCTGGTAAACACCATTCTACTTTCTGTTCCTGTGAGTTTGACTACTCTAGATACCTCATATAAGTGGAATCATATAATATTTGTCTTTCTGTGACTGGCTTACTTAATTTAGAATAATATCTTCAAGGTTCATCCATGTTGTAGCATGTGTCAGAACGGCCTTCCTCTTTAAGGCTGTATAATATTCCATTATATGAATATACTACATTTTGTTTATCCATTCATTTGTCAATGGACACTTGGGTTGCTTCCACCTCTTGGCTATTGTGAATAATGCTGTCATGAACATAGGGGTGCAAATATCCTTCATAAGTTTTCTTTTAATGCAAAGAATTTAGTAAACTTTTTTGACTGTTAACCACTTGACTCTACCTGAGCATATGAAATTGATTTCCAGAATAAGAAATGAACCTGGTAGTCTGTTCAATTTAACTAATTTTTATATTGAAGCCTGCATGTCTCCTTATTAAGGTTATCTGATACTATCCACCACTTAATGATGAAATACTAGCCAGTTTGATCAAATCAAAATCATCATTATCAACTAGCAGCTGGTAGTTGGGAAGGACATAAGGCCTAATTCTAACAGCTTCTATGCAGCTCCACATGGAAAAAACCCAACCGACCTCCACCTGCTTTGCATCCTAGTAATTAATGACAACAGAAGAGAAAACTCTCACTTACCTTATCATGCCGTATCATTAGCGATGTCTTAGAACCCAGAGCTGAAAGGATCCCAGCTATCTCCACAGCAATGTAACCCGCACCAACAATGACACTGCGGCTAAAAGGAGAGCAAAGGGGTAATATTCTTAAATAAACTTATTTTGGAATTATTTTAGATTTACAGAAAAGTTGAAAAGACAGGACAGAGATTTCCTGTATACTTTCTGCCCAGTTTTTCCTAAGGTTAACATCTCACATAACTTTGGTACAATTGTCAAAACTATGAAATTGACATTGGAACATTGCTATCGACTAAACTCCAGACTTCATTCAGTTTTTCCATTCATTTCCTTTTCCTGTTCCAAGATCCCATCCAGAAACCGCATGGCAATTTTAAGTAGGAAATATCCCTTTGTGGAGGGGAAATACATTTTTAATTGTTTTAAAAGTTCCTTAGTTTCATTTCTTCAGCGAGCAAACAAAAAACTTTTGAAACTAGAGATGATCCCTTATCTTCACAACTAAAATGGAAATTGGCACCACTATTCTCACCACCATTATTCTTCTCTGCTCAGTATTTCTCTTTGATCATTATTCAGTTCTACCAATCTTTGCAATATGATTAAAGGCCAATTCAAGCAAGCCATTTAACTTGTAGGATAGGTCTGAATTAAAACAAGGCTCCTTGCATACATTTTGGTCTAAGAATGTATCTTAAACACCAGATAAATGCTGGACGAACGTGTGAATCACTGGTGGAGAAGTTGATCCTGGCCCCAAGCGCAATAACGTTTACTTCTATGCTGCAGCCTAGAGAATAAGTGCCCCTCAGCCAGAGCTATCCTCTTCGGGGCTGGAGTTCTCCAAAGCTTCAAATACGGTCCTCTACCATTGTTCCAATGCTTGGGTAAGAGTAAGCCATCAGGGAAGAATACAGGAAACCCTTCTTTAGCACAGTCTACAAGCAGGTACTTGCATTGAGTTCCTATCTTCAGAGGGCTGTGGTTTAGATGGAGGATGAAGTATGAATCCACATGGCTGCAAGTTACAGGTAAGGACCCTCTTATCTTACAACCCAGGGTATGAAAAGAGAAATGTCTAAACAGTTTGAAAACTGTGAAATACTTCTTATTCCATCTCTATCTCTCTCTTTCCTATTACATATTGTCCCCTTTTCCTTTCTTTGGGTCTTCCTTCTTTCTTGTTTTCTTTCTTCTATTCATCTTCTCTTTCTTGCCCAAACATTTATTATCATTACTTCTGTTAAGCATCGCACTAGACGGGATGGGTAGCAGTCCCTGCCCTTGAGGAATTCCTGAGGGGACATGCCCTGGGGTCTGTGGAAGCATGGAGGTCAACAGTCCTGCAGAGTAGAGGGTTAAGGAAACGCTCCCGATTCTGACAGGGCTCCAGATCCCTGAAAGACGAGTAGCTCTTGCAGAGGTTCCATTCCAAGCAGTGGGACATATAAGAAATAGATGTGAAACAAGCTGGCTTCTTCAGAGAACTGCGACGAGTGCTGTGTTTCCCCCTCAGCTCCCAAGGTGCCTTTCTTCTACCTCTTACCACTGACATGTCCACTGGAAATGATCTTATATCCCGCCAAATCCTCAACGCACTTCTCTTTACCTCATTAGGGCTCTCAGATCTACTTGTACCAGAGCATTCCACAGGGTCCACACTCCAGCCTCATCCAACAAGTGAGGGCAAAAACTGAATCACACAGCCCATAGAACATGGTACCTTGCCTACAGAATTTGTTTTTCCTCCAACTCTTCACTTATTTACCAACATAACAATGATAAAGGAGTCTTAAAGGAGAAAAAGAAAACAAAATTCATATAATTGTTAATTCATTTTCCTATGTTCCCAGAGTCTTTTGTATACAATATGCATAAATTTATTTATTAAACTTGTATGGCTAGCAATACAAGTTTAATAAACGACTTAAAAATAGTTAATGGACAGATATTTATAATGAAGCTTCTTTTAGGGTGAGTCTAGATTGAATTATATCATCTAAACATGACTAGTCATGACCACATTTCTGGATACATTCTCACAAGTATCATATTATTCAACCCTAAGACCAAACAGTACAGCTAAAAACTGTCTGCTTTTCTCAAAGTCAGAAGATTGCCTGGTCTGAATATCTCAATGGGACATTTCCACTGCAGCTATGGTATTGCAAAGAAGCCCTCTTATCCCCTTATTAACTGTTTGTGACGCCGGGTGAATTAAGCTAAGGGTTTGAGCATGGATTGTTAGTCACCCTCCATGAAAGCCTTTATAAAAGCACAGGATTAAGACCTCAAACTGGATTGTCAGCACTCGCTGAGGGAGCAGCAGAGTTGAGCAATACTGACTCCAGAACGAGTGCTGTTCAGGAGATAAAGGCCAGTTCCTGGGTCAACAGGGTCCCTCCTCCAGTTCCTAGGGGTTGTCTCTCATCATGAGTGAAGGAAGAGTCCCTCTAACCTAGAAAGCCTGCAATTGGCAGCTTCTTAAAATTAGAGAAAACATCTTCCTCCTTATCTTTTTTCTATGTATCTAAATCAATGACAGAAGTTTACTAAGATTATTTGGACAAACACGTATAAAAGACAATTTCAGAAAATCTATTTTTGTGAGACCGACACAGCCTTCATTTATGGAGATCCCCTTGCCCTAGCTGCTTTGAAAACCAGAATAAGTTACTTGAGACGCATTACCAATTGATGCTCTCCCAAGTTGAAGAAAGAAGACAGTTTTAGGACTTTACTGTTTATTCTTCAAAACTACCCTGTACTTGATTCTGGTTCTAAAAATTCTGCAACGGCCTTTGATCAAAAGCGTGAAAGACGTGAGTTGTTTACTGAGGGGTGCTAGTGGATGAGATACCCAAGGCCATAAACAGAGAAGAGGAAGGAGAAGAGAATTCAGGAACGGCCTACATTCAATGGTTGGGAGGTGGAAGTAGAAGAAATGTTAGCAAGAGAGAGGGAGGAATAATGAACATCGAGGTCAGGAAGGAAACCAGCTTACCGAGGCAATTCTTCCAATTCAAAGAATCCATCACTGGTTATTCCTAGGCTGGCACCTATGTAGGAAAATGTAACATAGATCACACAGACTGAGACTATTTTTCCTGTAAAATAATCACACTTTACGCAAGAACCAAACACTTTCTCAGCCATCACACTCTGTCTGGACAAGTTTTGTTAAGGTCTCCATTTGGGAAGCTGCCAACCAAATCTTCCCTAGGTAAACATTTTTATTTTCTCTGTAGAAATAAGAGCAGTGATGACTAAAGAACTATTAAATTTCTCTGAGGAACTAAGATCTTCTCAGCTTTCATGAATAGACTCTGCTTTACTCTCCCGCCCCCAAATGTAGGTGGGAACTTCTTGGCTCAGCTTTGGCCCTCTTCTCTGCTTTTTCTCCAAAGGTTTCAACCAACTCTCCCCTCGTTGTGGAGGACTTCCAAATACATCGTTCCAATTTTGCCCTTCTCCCCAGGTTCCAATTCCATATTTCTAACTACTCTGCTATACAATTCTACTTTGCTTCAAACTCAAATTGAGCCTTAACTTTATGGCCCAAAGCATATCCCTCTCTCAAGTTTCCCCCTTCAGTTAAAGGGACGACCTTCCAGCAATAATCCAAAGTCTTGAGTTGTCAGTCTGATTCCTTCTCTCAACATCCTCCTCTATCTCATCAGTTATTAAAAATATTGTACTTCGCCAAATCCAAGGCACCATGATTAAAGGACATATCCTGATTTCAGAGGTGTTGCATATATTTTTTTAAAAGTGTCTGGGAATCGATGAAACACAGTAACTGATTCTTCCTTCTCCGAGTCTTTTACACCTGTCCTCTTCTCTAGTGCCTGGCACGTAGCAGTGGCTCAGGAGCTGTCTGCAGAACTGCGCTTTGCCATCACATTTCAGGTGCTAACCGTGTAGTTCAGAACCGTATCATCACCTCCCGCACATTCCACCACAGCAGCGTTCTAACTGTTCTAGAGCCTCCCTCCTCTGTTAGTCACCGTCAGAATCGTTTTCTAAAATTATCCTTAGGTCTTGTCACTACCCTATATGTAAGCTAACAATTATTTGCCCCAGTGGTCATGAATTCTAGAAATTGCCTTAATTTGACTTTATATGTCTTCACAATTGGGCCCTAGCCCTCTTCCAGTCTCAGCTTGCTGGATTCGCCTCTGGAATTTCAATGCTAGAAAAACTGGCTGAATGGGTTGAATGTCCTTCACAGACATCTTTATCATCCACTGGTTCTTCCAGTCTTCTTCCTCCTCAGCACACAATATTCACTTTGGGAGCCTCCCTCCTGGGAAGTCTTTTTGTTTATTCCAGCCCATAATAGTCTGTCCCACCTCTGAGCATCCGAACTCTGACTGTCTGGCAGTTACCTTGTAACATTTACTTTTTATTTTATTTCTTTGCATTTGCTTTTATTTTATGTTTTCAATTAGAAATGTATATGTTAAAAAATTCAAAAAGCATAACAGAGCATCCACTGAAAAGCAGGTTATCTCTAGTTCTCTCCTTGGCAGAAGGCAGCACTGCTATGCTTGAGTATCCTTCCAGAGATGCTCCAGTGCACCTGGATAGTCTCCCTGCCTTTTTAGAAAGGCAAATCGTAGCATACTATATGCACTGTTCCACATCTTGCTTTTTCTCATTTAACAATCAATTTTGGAGACTGTCCCATATCAAGATGCTTACGTTTAATCTTCCCAACTAAATTTTAAGTTACTTGAGAACAGTATCTTCATATCTCTTATGGTAGTTGTTCTTTACCTTTTCAGAGTCATGAACCCCCTTTAAAAGCTGCTGAAAATTTATGGATCCTTCTCTCTCAGAGAGAAAAAAATGCATAAATGCATACACACTCAACATTTTCCATATAAATTCAGGTTGGGCATGAGTCTTATGAAGCCAATCCAGGGAGAATACAAAAGATGTATAAAGTATAATCACCATTCACAAAGACTTTATAATCTAGTTGGGGAGAAAGACACATTTCTTATGGGAGAGTAAGGCAGTATATCCACAATTCATCCCTGTGTGTATAAAATGCAAAGGCAGATATGATTACCTCTAAGATTTCTTACTGCTTTAATTTTATAATTCTCCATATGAGAAAAACATGCATATAAAAACACTTAATTAGGTAATTAAGTTATATCCTTATAAAATTTCTCTCTCTTAAACAAAAAAGTAAATAAATCATGTGTCTTGTAAATAATAACCCATCTTACAAACTGAGGCCAGAAATCTCCACCATGCCGAGACGGAAGGGAGGAGGCTGTTACCTGTACTATGTCTGAGCCTGGAGCTGGCTGAAATATCTTTCTCTGTCCCATCACCAGGCACCAGTTAAGCCAAACGCACTTTGGTTCTGCAGAGATCTTCTCTCACGGCCTTGTCATGAGAGAGACATGAGAAAGAACTGGTATAGGCATATCCCCTAGCATGGCTTGTAAGGTTGAAAACAACAGTAAACTCTTCTCACTGTTATTGATGAGCATTTGCTTTTGGAAGACTCACCGGGGATCTCGCTCTCCTGAGGACGTGAGGGCATGCCACCTGTGGCAATCAGGATGTGTGGAGCAGTGTATTTCTTCCCACTGACCTCTACCGTGGGCCTGGGATCAGACGTGAATGCCGCATGGCCACGGATGATTTCTATATGGGACTGGAGAAGGAACCATGACATTAGCCTGTTCTTAAGATACAACAAAAACACCTGATGACTTAAATTAGAACCCAGCATGTGAGGCCAGCCCGGTGGCACAGCAGTTAAGCATGCACGTTCCGCTTCAGTGGCCCAGGGTTCACCGGTTTGGATCCCGGGTGCGGACATGGCACTGTTTGTCAAGCCATGCTGTGGTAGGTGTCCCACATATAAAGTAGAGGAAGATGGGCATGGATGTTAGCTCAGGGCCAGTCTTCCTCAGCAAAAAGAGGGGGATTGGCAGCAGATGTTAGCTCAGGGCTAACCTTCCCCCACTTCAAAAAAAAGGAAAAAAAAGAACCAAGGATGTTCCAAAATGTTAAAACATTCTGTTCTGTGGTCAGGCTTACCTGATCCCATTACCCTAGTAAGTTGTCCACATTTGCATGCCTACACAACTTATCAGATATTTCCATTTCTCTGCTGAGGATTTTGATTTTGGGTTTGCTGATGCCAAGACAACTCTCCAATATTTAAGTTTCTGCAGAACTTCTGACTGTTAACTGACGCTTAGGAAAGAGGGTTGCCATTTGACGCAGAAGTGTACAGTAAGAAGAAATAAAGGTGCTCCCTTAGGCCAACACCCAAGACCAAAAAATATATGCAAGTCAACCCTAAAAGGAAAAAGATTACATCTTTGCCCCCAGGAGTCGAGGGAGAAAGTCTTCCTCACTTGCAATGAAAACACACTGAAGAATGATGGGTCTAGAGGAGGAACAGAAGGCTGAGAAAGCAAAAAGGATAAAGGTGAAGGGAGTAGAGGTAAAAGAGGACTCTAGCAAAGGAGGAAAATGCAATGCTTCTGTTTTCTTAAACAAAATGGGAAGAATACCACAAAGTCACATGACAAGGAAATTCTGTGCCAGAGATGTTGAGATCTCAGACTCTGACTTGCTCCTACTGGCATCCTCGGTGCCAAGGCCTCAATCTGGGGATTACCGGTGAGCTTCTGCCAGCTATGTTACATGTGTTGGCGTGCAAATGCAAGCAACTTACTAGGATAATGGAATCGGGTGAGCACAATCACAGAACAGAATGTTTTAACATTTTGGAACAGGCTTGGTTCTGAACTGAGTGAGCTCCTCCTTTCTAATCACCCCTCCAGGCCTGTTTGGCAGGTGCCCTGCTTAATCAGGCTGGACCAAGACTAATGCCAAAAGCCACAAGCCTCCAGAACAACCTTCCAGCAGGACATGATGATTTCCTATGGGGTGCTAGACATAAAGAGGTACAGGTCAAGTGGCAATAATATAGATAATAGCTTGGGGGGAAGAACTGATGAAATTTTTATTTTCATTTGCTAGGATATTTGATAGAAAGTTTCCTCACCTATTCAGAATTTCTAGATTAACTGTAATTCCTTTCCTTGAAGGTCGTAGTAAGTTCTACTACACACCAAGATTTTTAAGTATTAAAAAATGCTGTTTCCTGAGTAATTTTCCTATCTCTTTGGCAAAGGCATTTTAGCTAGCTCCATTTAAAATATTTTTGATGTGGGTGTCTTAACATAGCAAGCAGTATCTCTATACTCATGTTTAGCAGCCTTAAAATCTCTTGTCACCAGTGAATAGGGGACTGAATATTTTCCCATTGAACGGGAATTAAGGTCAGAAAATATTACCCTCCAAAAAATAAATGCAATGAACAAGAATCAATACAAAAATATATGAGGTTAAGCCACCTGTAGGAGTAACTCACCCTAAAAATTGGTTTATAAACATGCTGCTAATGAGATTACGGTGGCCCAAATATCATCAAGAATCTACTGATCTAAATATAACCTAAGCTATGTCGAAATCTTAGAAAACACAAAGTGAGAGCAAAAAGGCAAATGAAGGGTGGTGGGATATACACAGTCAAGAAAAAGGAGTTGGATCGTGCACCATTTGCCAATGTCTCTGGCACAGTCCCAGGTGGAAGAGGTATGAGATCCAAGCACGAAGGCAGAAAAAGCCTCAGAATAGCGAAGGACAACATATTATTTGCTGAAGACAAACACATCTTCACCCAATTTTCTTGCTCAGACGTCATTCACAAAACAACCTTTTAAACCATAATTTGGTCTTGGTCTCCTGAATAGACCTAGCCACCAAAAGTGAGGGTGCTCTGAGCAAATGAATGATGGTAGGTTTCCACTCAAATAATGTGCCTGATTTAAATTAACAAACTGGCATACTGGTGCAAAAATCAGTCTCTTGTGTATTTAGTTTCTGGAACCAAGTGGAAGGCCAGAGCTACCCAAGGTACAGCCATCAGGTGAGACCTGGTCTACCAACTTTGGCACATACTGTCCACTCTCTGTAGAAAAGAGGCTGCCTACTGAGTCAGAGGCTTCTGCTCTGACAGGTCGACCTTAAAATCATTAATTGCAAAAAAAAAATAGCAGAAACCATAAGAGGTATTGCAAAGGCTATGTTTTAGTCTGGCCAGACTTGGTAGCATACTCCAGCAGAGAAGAGCTCCTTGCCTAAGTTCAAAAGCCAGCTCACTCACCTTGGTTAGATTATTTTGATAGACCGTGTTCAGACGGCTCACATAGGCATCTCGCTTTTCCTTTATAACACTGCAACGAAACCGGAGTCAGTACTGAGAAGCAGGGTTCTCCCCTTTCAGTTAGTAACCAGGACATTTGTCCCTGAACATCCCTGAGCAGAGAATCACAGACTGTCAGCAGGAACCCCATGAATGAATGTCTCTGAAGACAGTCGCCCCTTCCCCTGTGTCCATCTGCTTTCCCACAGGTAGAGAAGCCTTATTCTACTCCGTGAAGAGTGTTCAGTTGGCATCTACAGCTGGTGAATTTCTTTCTGCATAGAAGACAAGGAGAGCCACTTTGGCACAGTGCCTACTATGTGGTGGCCATTCAATATTTGTTGAATGAATGAATGAATTTGCCAAAATTTTTTCAAAATGTGATGGCTTCAAAAATTTTATGGCAGTTCCTTAAAAAGTTAACCATAAACTTGCCATACGACCTAGCAATTCCACTTCCAGGTATAGACCCAAAAGAAGTGAAAGCAGAGACTTGTAGCCCAATGTTCACAACATCATTATTCACAACAGATAAAAGATGGAAACAACCCAAAAGTCCACTGAAAGATAAATGGATAAACAAAATGTGGTATACAAAGGAATATCATTCAGCCTTAAAAAGGAATGAAATTCTGACACATGCCACAACATAGATCAACTTTGAAAACGCTATGCTAAGAGAAATAAGCCAAGCATAAAAGGACAAACAGTGTATAAAGAACCTAGCACAGGCAAATTCACAGAACAGAAGGTAGAATAGAGATACCAGAGGCTGCGGGAGGGGAGAGGAAGAGTTATTGTTTAAAGGTTACATTGTTTCCGTTTGGGTCAGAAAAGTGCTGGAAATGAATAGTGGTGATAGTTGTACACTGTGAATATATTTAATGCCACTGAATTGACAACTTAAAAATGGCTAAAATGGCTATTTTATGTTGAGTCTGTATATATGTATGTGTATGTGTATATATATTAAATATATATATTTTTTAAGAACCACTTTATTGGGGTATGATTGACATACAAAATGCTGTATATATTTAACGTAAATAACTTGATGAGTTTAGAGGTAAGTATACACTTGTGGAACCACCACCACAATCAAGGGCACAAACATACTCATCACCTTCAAAAGTTTATGTTGTATATATTTTACCACAATAACATCCCCCCCCCCCAAAAGATTTATGGCTCACTTAATTATGAAAGAAAAATATTTACATTCGTAAATCAAACCCTCTAAGCATGAACACTTACCGCCAATTAAATTTACTCTCGCAACTTTGAAAACCATAGTCAACATGATCGTGAATGAATTCAGAGTGGACAGCTGTGTTCCACATAACCTGCAAAAAAAAGGGCCCAGAACAGTATAGCACATGAGTCCTAAGGGAAAACAGAAACCATGAATGAAAGGTAACTACATAATAGCAGATTAAAATACTGAACTTTAAATTTAAAACAAAACTAAACATTTTAAAAGAGAAATTCAGAGATATGACCAGATAGATTTTATAGGGAGGCTTCTGAAATGTTGGGGAAAATTACTTCTACTGTTACATTCCCTAGTTTATAAACTCTATAAAAGCAGGATATTATGAGCCTCATAGTCCTCCCGTTAAAATTTACTATTGCTTATATTCTCTCTTGAAGTTTCAGATTTGAAGCCATGCCTCTTGTGATTAGGTCCAGGAAATGGAATTGCATCTGTAATTTTATAGTACAGTGATTTAGAAGGAAGCTATTACATAACGTTGAGGACTGAAAACTTAACAGAATGGTTCCTATTAGGTATTTAGTAACTGCGAACATGTCCTTCTAAGGACATACGTGATTAGACATCTGGAACGCAAGGTTCAGTGCAGCTCTTGTGGGTGCAGCCTATAATGTGTAAAGGCCTTTCATGCCAACTGATCATCGTGATAACTGAATTCAGTGACATCTAGTACTCTAGGTGACAGGCAAGTATTATTTTTCTTTGTCAGACAAACCTGAGACTCCTTTTTTTGGATGAGGAAGATTGTCTCTGAGCTAACATCTGGTGCCAATCTTCTTCTTTTTGCTTGAAGAAGACTGTCCCTGAGGTAACACCTGTGCCAATCCTCCTCTATTTTGTATGTGGGAGGCCACCACAGCTTGGCTTGATGAGCAATGTGTAGGTCCACGCCTGGGATCTGAATCCTGGGCCGCCAAAGCACAGCGCATGAACTCAACCACTACACCACTGGGCAGGGCCCCTGAGACTCCATTTTTGACAAGGCTTAGATTCCTTCTTTTTACCCTTCTCCCTTTATGCCTAAAGATGAATAAATTGATGACTCTACTAGATGCTGGGTTTTTTATTGTGGTGAAATTCATATAACATAGAATTAACCATTTTATCTGCTAGATTCTTTATCTTAAACAATGTAGATGAATGACTTATCAATACCACAAGTAAGGTATGCTATTTTCATAAACATCACTATACCTCATCTCATCATGAGGGACCATATGTATTCACTTCCAGTTTGTATGATGTATGATACTATAGCATCAAACACCCTCTGGAGAGGGTGCCTCTATATGAACCGCTCTGGGCCTTCAGGCTCAGACCTACTCAGCGTGGTTCATCATCTGTTTCCTTCTCCACTGCTTCACTCCACCCTTCTGGAGGAGGGACTTACTCTACACTTTGCTTTGTTCTTCTACAAAACAAGACGCAATTACCAACCTCAAGAATGCAAAAGCACTTTGAAATCAATAGAGCCCTATAAAAATATAAGGTAGATGTCCAGCACATGTGATCAGAATAGAAGGAATAAGTGAAACAATATAGTGGAACAAAATATTACAAACTGAGGCCAGTATGCAGTATTAGCCCAGAAGGCTTAAAATAATGAGGTAGCACCAACACCAGATTTACAACCATAACTGGTTTAAACTATATGAAACTACCTTATAGCTAATTTACATAATTCATATATTCACAATTGTATGCCTCCAAGTAGAACAGATTACAAAATCTAGGACTAAAAGGAAAGAAAATAACTGAGGAAAGATGTCCCACAGAAAAAACCAAATTTTTCTAAGAGAGAAAAAACCTCCCTATACTAGGGAACAGGTTACAGAAAACCTTTCTGGAATGAAACTCAGGTGTGTGTCACTGATGAGACTGGAATATTTGCTTACATGATACGAAAAAGCTGCCGATTTAAAATGTAATCTCAGTAACAAAAGGTTGTAAATTTGGGATTATGACGTTTTGAAAGTACATTCAAATTAAGAGTAAACTTATTTGCAAGTACAGGATAAGCAAGAGGCAGGTGTGGAAACAAGAGCTGCCATTTCTTCCTCTTCTTACTCACAGGTAAAAGATGAGTTCATTCAGTGTGACCTGCACCACGGTATTAGGACCAAAAATCACTACAGTGGTCAAGAGACTGCATGAGGCTGCAGAACTGAATGGAAATACTTAAGAAGATTCCACTCAATAATGTGAACTGCCAGCTAGGTCTCCCTTTTGAGAAAAAACTATCCTCTGCAGGTCAGTCCTAACTACTAGGCCCAGATACAATCTCACTCACTCTAAACTAATAAATCAGTGTATTGTCTTATAAAACAATTTCTTACAAGGTCAGGTAATCAATTCACTAGTCTGTCTGATCACTCCTGAATGAACCAATACAAATTGAACTAACGGAACAGCAAAGATGGGGACTAGATCCAAGTACACTGCAATTTATCAGCAGACTGTTTACCTCAAAGGTATCCACACACCATACTCAGAAATGTCATTCAGGCAACTTGAGAAATACAATCTTAAAATGGCCACGAGACACCCAAAGTTACAAGATATAGGATTTTAACACGAATAGTTTATGGGGAAATAGATCTCTGAATTTAAAAACAAAAACTACCAACAAAATAAAACAAACAAAAATGCATGACAATCTTGACCCATCATTCCAGGAGAAAGAGAGTTCTAGTCTCCCTGGGAAAAACTGATCCAGAAATGCACTGGAGCAGGTGAAAGGCCAGACGGCTTAAGGTGAACATCCTACCCTCTGCAAAGTCACCCCAGGATTCCAGGTAGTCAACCAGGGCCATGTGTGAGAGGAGCATCCATCTGGCACTGTTGTCCACTTGGTCCTGGTCATATCAGCACTTGCACTGACAGTTGGGTATAAACTTTTTAATTTCCTGGCTGGAGCTCCCTACTGGGGAAAAGTTAACCTGTGCAGATGGACAGTGTTTTTCTTTTATGCCGTGACTACAGATATTTTGTTAGCCTTTGTTCCGTCTAGATCATCAGAAGTTTGAGACCAGACACTGTGTTCTATTCCTGGTTACCTCCCCACTGTGTCCCCACAGGAACTTCGTTACTATGAGAACTTACCACAGGGCGAACATCCAGGATGAATTTCTTTTGCATGCATGATGCAATTAGCATCCAGGAGCTACTATTTCTGTGGTTCTCTCTCCAGCTGTCACCCCCTCCCCTCCTTCCTAGCTGAAAATGCCACTCACTCCCCCAATCTCCCCTGCAGGAGTAGCTCAGTCCTGGCCAGGAGAACCTAAGCAATCTGCAGAGAGTGGTAGGTGAGGACATCCTACCTGGAGCTCTGGGAGTCAGCCTGTGGCCATTGGGGAAGGGGAAGTTACTACTGACTACACACCTAGGGTATCAGAATGGAAAGACGGAGAGAAGCCGGGATCCTCTCAGATACCCTTAAGTGCTAAGCCAATCTCAGAAACTGCCTATCTCCATGCTTTTTTTTCCTTCCAGGCTTCTTAATAAGTGATATTTAAAAATAAAAACAAAAACTATCCTATTTTTTAACACCACTTTTAATTGCTTTCTCAGTTATTTTTTGCAGAAAGAATTTTAACCAATACATTTGGAAACATTCTTAACTCTGGTCATAATTTGCCAAATACGTAAAAGGAATGTGGAAGGAATAAGAAATAAAAATTCTACCTTTTTGGGTACACATCCGACATTCACCTAGGAGAAAAAATAAAAAAGGACATATTTTAAAGAATATGAAACTCAAACCAGCAAATAAACCTACAAGAAATGAACCCCAAGCATCAAGCCAGGGGACTTTCTTGAGTTCTAAGTCACAATCTACAGCTATGTACTTCCTTTTTTCTATTATAGAGTTACAAAAGATATAAACTTTTTTTCTTATGTGATGAGGCAGAGATTTTACTCATCAGCATTTTCTTTAAAATAAGCAGTCAGAGAGAGAACAATTCTATTTCCAGGGGGCCATGCACAGCAGAGATAGTACAGGTCAGAAGCCTGAGCACGCACAGAGCCCAGAGGGACGAAGCAGAAGAGAAACAGCAGCACAGAGGCCAGGCAGCTGAATTAAGACCCACCAACTGAACCATCTAAACAGTTGTCCTAGAGGATTTCTGGGAAACTTACTATGGAGTATGCTGGGTAAAACAGCCAGAATGTCCCCTCTGAGAAAACCTCTAGTGGAAATCTATTTTTTTCTTCAGGACCAAATGACAATGATGAATCAAGCAATAAGGTTCATTCATGCTATGTATGTACACACACACACACACACACGTATATATGTGTATATGTATGTGTGTATATATATTGTATATATCCATGCTTATATACTTGCTAGAGATGGACCACAAATTTGACTCTTAGCCTTCTAGCAGTCAATACACAAAGGAAAACACAGTTATAAGATTTCACATAAAAACTAACCAGATCTTTACGAAAATAACTATTCATACTCATTAGACTCGAGAGAAATTTCTCCCAATGGTCCTTGTAAACAAGCTGTGACGTATATGCTTACACACAAATTTTTGTTTATATCTATTTCCTTTGGATCACATCCTAAAATTTATAACTTAAAAAAAACAAAAAAGCTGAGTCAAGAGTAAGATTGATTAAAACTGCCCTGAGGGTGAAGAAATCTGGACTTGATCGAATGGGTAAGCAGTTAGTGTCCCCTAGCAGAGGAGCTGGTTGCACAAGGAAAACTAGATTGACCTCGCTCTTTTGAAGGGCAAATTCCAGACCCCTTAGCTCTGGAGGCCGGCCATGTAGTATGCATTCCAGATACCCTTTAACCTTAGAAAGGCTGACTAGGCCGTGTTGGTGATGTCTTAGCCACTGTAATAAAGTTATAAGACCTAAACAAACAAGGTCTCAATTGTATATCCTTAAAAAAAATCAGTATATTCACTCATGCTTATTGGCACAGAGTAAAGACTGAATATTTAGATACTGGTGAATACTTACCAAAAGCACAAAAATATAAGTTAGATGGCATGGAACTCAGGATATTAATCAACTATTAGCAAAGAAACTTAAGAAAACCTAAACACATGTTAGATCTCCTAAATATGACTATGACTTACAACTACTCCTAGGCATTTAGCGTAAAGGCATAAACTAAGATATAGAAAAGCTAAACACCCAAAGATGATGTTATGTCTAAATGCCTATTTAGGTATAATAATTTCTCTACTGTTAATTATCATATAGAAAAATGTTTATGTAATAAAAGTGAAAAAAGCAAGATTCAGTAGAAAACTACATTTTAAAAGATTAGAGAGAAAAGAGAATCTAAATAACGAAATATTTAAAGTCTACTGGTAAAAATATAAAAGACCAACCATACCAGTGTTAGAAAGCACATACCATTTGGTCCAGCAATTCTATGTTTAGGAATGTATCCTACAGAAATAGTCACATATGCTCAAGTGCCCAAAGATACATGTAGATGGATGTTCCTTACAGCACTGTCCTAGTGATTAACTGGAAACAAGTTAATTCTCCATCAGGAGGCAAGTATCATTGTAGGGAAATTATTGTACATTGAGTCTATGGAACACTCTGCAGCCATTTAAAAGGATAAAGTAGCTCTCTATATACTATTACTGAAAGAGCTGTAAGACATAATATTAAGTGACAAAAAGGACGTTGCATATGTATTCCATGTTTCAATGTGCATTTATATATACTTGTAAATATATACACGCATTTAAATAGTTCAATCAAATACTTCAAATTGTTAACAGTCATCTCTGAGGAGGGAGAAAACTTTCATATTTTACACTATACACTTTTAATAATGGGAATATCGTAATTCATTTAGACAAAGAAATAAACCAAATGATTTCATCTGGCAGTGGAATTTAGATAGGTGATTCTTTGATCTCTTGTCTATTTTCAGTATTTTCTATACAGTAGTCCCCCCTTATCCATAGTTTCAGTTACCCATGGTCAATCGCGGTCTGAAAATAGTGCTATATCACAATGCCTACATCATTCACCTCACCTCACTTCACCTCATCACGTGGGCACTGTATCATCTCACATCATCACAAGAAGATGGGGGAAGACAGTACAACAAGATATTCTGAGAAAGAACACTTTCACATAACTTTTATTCCAGTGTATTGTTATAATTGTTCTATTTTATTATTGTTGTTGTTAATCTCTTACTGCGCCTAATTTATAAATTAAACTTTATCACAGGTATGTACATATAGGAAAAAACATAGTATACACAGAGTTCGGTACCATCTTCAGTTTCAGGGGTCCACTAGGGGTCTTATCCCCTGCGGATAATGGGAAACTACTAAAATACAATTATTTTTCTTTTATATGTAAACAAATGTCTTCTAGACATAATTTATTTCAGGTGCTTACAGCTCTGCTGATCATGACCATAAGGAACCAGGTCGGCTCTCTGTATGCCCAAAGAATATGAGCCTACCTCTTACAGCAGAGTATTTTCTAGGTGTCCTATGCTGAAACCTGAACCACATATGCACTTGCCAAGGGACTTGACATGAAACGCTGGATTAAAAGGAACCTGCCCAAATCTCATCAAGACTGCAAATGTTTGAAAGAGGGGGTTTTATTGAATAGTAACCTTCTATTCCTCTAGTTTTCCAAATGCTATTTGCTAACAACATACCTGCTACAAATTCATTATAATCCCATTATTTGCTACTATTCTGCACTCAAGAATTATAAGGCAGTGAGTTACGTTTCTATATAATCTCAAGTTTTCAGTCATTTGGGATTTTTTTTTCCTAGAAAGAGATAGGTAGGTCATATACTGTCTAGTCGTGGACTTGGATTTTTAATGAGATTCTGCCACAATAAGGATTCATAAGGCAACGGAAGCAGGAACTCATAGGATTGAGCGAAGGGTGCAGAATTCAAGCTTAATAACATAAAGGTATCGACACCTACAGCAGCATTACAAGCACACTATTCAGAAAGTACTTTATATTAGCAATTAGAATCATTTATGGCTTTCTACCCAGACTGCCTCCCATCTAACTAAGCAGGGGATATGCTATTTCTCAACCACTGATATTTGACAAAGTTATGGGGATAGACGGAATGAACCAATTCCAAATAAAGAGGAAGACAGGTGTCTCCTATACAGTAGAACAGAGGAAGGCAGCTGGATCCCCGTGGGAAGAGTGCTCCCAGCCCCTTGGTGGGGTTGATTCCATCATCAGATGTGCCTTTTCCAGTTCATTTGGCAGGTAAAGTGATTCCCAGACCCTTTAATCGACACCTTTATGCCCTGCAGTCTGCAGCCTAAGTTCACTAAGAGGCTTCAATTGGGACAGAATCCAAAACCAAATTCTTCAAAAGTAGAGATGTTTTCAACATATTAAATAAATTCACTCCGCTTGTCCTCCAGTGAACCTTTTCTGGCTTCCCAGGAAACTTTAAAAGGAATTCAAAATCTCATAAGGCACCAAATGTTCTGAATCACTCTCATATATCATCAATTTACTCCTCATGAATATCTGAAGCTATTTCCAAGTTATGGAAGGCAATTTTTAAAAAGTTTGGAATGCTTCTTCTAAGGACCAAGATGGCCTGACTCTCACTGGTGGCCAAGTGTATGACTACTTTGCTTTATTTTTTAGAATTTTCTGCCTTTTTGGCTTCACAATTTTTTAACTTGCAACCATTCATTCACCCAGAAGTACTGGTTAACCACTCGCTCACTTGGGCCTGGCATTA
Source organism: Equus caballus (assembly GCF_041296265.1). NCBI lineage: Eukaryota > Metazoa > Chordata > Mammalia > Perissodactyla > Equidae > Equus > Equus caballus. The sequence goes on along the minus strand of NC_091710.1, from coordinate 31,431,436 downwards.
TGCAAAGGAAAGCACTTGGATATAGTCCTTGAGCTCAACGGAGCCCACAGGCCTAAGCAGAGAGACTCTCAGTCTATCCAAGATGCTGACTCAAGAGGCAGCAGCAGAATCATGCGACATTCCCTAAAATTGTGGAGCCTTGGGCCAGAAATCAGAGGAAGAGGATGGTGGAAAACTGTGACCTTCTGGGGCCAGAGAATCTGTATTCTAGCACAGCACACTTTGGGTCTTGGGGCTATGGTTGAAAGGAAGACCATGACCCTGAAATACTACTGGTCCTATTTTGGCAGCTCCGAGTTAAGTAACAGGCCTCCAGGGCTTTCTGCAGCTGTTAGAAACCTAGGTATACTTCACCACAACACAACTGATTATCAGATGCCTCTGACTTGGAAGGGAAGGAAAGAGCAATTAGTTACATACAAATCTGGGGAACCCAGGGATGCAGAGCTGTGTACAGTCATGCTCAACTCTCTTCCCCATTCTCTAAGTGACACGCGCATTAGCCGTAGTCAGACAGAGATGAGTTTGAACCCCAACTCTCCGGCTTACTGGCTATTGGTGGGTAAGTTTCTAAATCTCTCTGAGCTCAGTTTCTTACTCCAAAGAATGCTAATAATACTATAATTAATAACTATAATAATATTATTATATATTACAATTACAATTAATAATGGTAATAATATTACCATTAATAATAATGGTAATAATACACTAGAGACCTTTTGAGAAGATTAGCGATAATGTATATAAAGCTCATCTTTTTAAATTTCTGATAGATCTGATCATGACGCTGACCCCTCTGAATTATTTCTGCCATCTGCTGGCTCCCCCTGTGCACAAAAGGCAGATGGGAGAGAAGAGATAAATGCCCTCGGTGGCTGGCTGCCTTTCAGAAACATGTCAACTGACGGCAAAGCATGCTTACCTCCCAGAATATGGCACCAACATGGCAGGTTCTCAGGACTCTGACTTCCCAAAGGGGCACATAGCTGATACGACCTGAAACATACAACTTTCCACTGGCAAATTCCCTTGCAGAGCCCCCATCTCTGGGCAGACATTAACCAACAATAAGCTGCAGGAACAGACACAAGTTTCTTGTACGCAAGTACACCCAGCACCAGAGACTCCTGCCTCCCTTTCCAAATTGACAACCCATCTCTCTCTGTTCCGACCTGCTGTTCAGAATCCTTCTGTTCAGTCGGCCTGCCAGCATTGGCTCACAGTGAGGACAGGGGGCCCTCCAAACAGGGACAGAACATGTGAAGGGTCTGATGATCCATGTGGCAAAATTCAGGAGCTTCACCATTTTTCCTAGGGCTGGCCCTCTTACCTTCAATTCTGCCTAGACAGGTGAAAACTTCACATTGCCCACGCCGGTGGTGAAAGGAGAACTTGGTTAATCTACAACTGCACCTGCTAAGAATGTCACCTGTGCTTAAGTAATAGTAAACTACTTCTAGTGTTCCCCTTCACAGAGTTCCCCCATCACAGAGTTGCCTATAATTTCCTCTGTCTTCCTTCTTTGCATCCTAAAATCTAGTTCAAGGCTGGTATGTGGAAGGAGCACTTAGAAAATGGATTAGTCATCATTTACTAAGCAAAACACTATTGATTCATCGACCTATTCTTTTTGCAACTATACATTGAGTACCTACTTAGCGCAAGACTGTTCCAGGGGCTTGGAATATATAGGTGACCAGAACAGAAACTCTTTGTTGAGTTTCATCAGCTTCACACCAACAATGAATAAATAAGATACTGTCTGAACACCACTTGGCCCTGTTCCTGGACGACTCTAACACCAATTACAATGTGGATTTTTTCCCCCACACCACCAAACAATTAACTCAATTCTGACACTCTGGCCCTGGAGATAGCATCAGATTCCACACTTTAAGGGTTCAGTCCTTCAAGACAGCTCCATCCCCCTACTTCAGATGCCAATCACAAGTTGTCACGTGTGCTTCTGACTAACCAGCTCTAGATGGGAGGTTCCAATGACCTCCTTCCTGGGTTTGAATAATTTGCCAGAGTGGCTCACAGAACTCAGAGAAACATTTATTGACTAGATTACCAGTTGATTATAAAAGGATATAACTCAGGAACAGCCCGATGGAAGAGATGCATAGGGCAAAGAACGGGGGAAACAGCCTGAGGCTTCCATGCTCTCTGGGTGCACCACTCTCCCGGCACCTCCACATGTTCATCAACCCAGAAACTTCGAACCCAGGCCTTTTGGGGTTTTACTGAGGCTTCAGTACACAGGCATGATTGATTGAGTCACTGTCCACTGATAACTGATTCAACCCCCAGCCCATCTCCCTTCTCCCTTTCCTGGAGGTCGGGGGGCAGGACTGAAATTCCAACCCTCAAATCACAGGGCTGGTCCCCCTGGCAATCAGCCCCCATCCTTAGGTTCTTTCCAAAAGCCACTTCATTAACATAAACTTAGATGTGGTTGAAAGAGGATTGTTATGAATATCAAGACACCTCTATCATTCTTATCACTGAGGAAATTCCAAGGGTTTTAGGAGCTTGGTGCCAGGAATAGGGACGAAGAACAAATACATATTTCTTATTATAAATCACAATATTACCCTGGCACATATTAAATGTTCAATATCCACATCTTTATCTTCACATTTCAGATAAAGGTTAGTCCATAAAGGCATCTAGTTTTAGAAAGAAAAGTATTCTGTGTAAAGTGGAATCTAACGCATGAAAATGAACTGATGGAAGAGGCATTAATAAAGGTTGGAACTAAAATAGTTTGGGCTGAATACTTAGCTAAGCAGGACATTTGATTAACATAAACCTCCCAGTCCCGGGGACCGTCCAATTTAGAAGAATTGTTCCTCTGGGGTATCCAGGGTGACCTAGACATGGCTGTGAGAGTCAAAACTCCTCCAGAATGTCTCTCTCTCCTACGTGACACCACTGCAATGGTATCTGGCCCCACATCTCCTGCCCCCAGCTCCCCAAAGAAGAGGATCTAGGATCCCACATGCTATTTAATCTCTCATCTTGTAACACCCAGTGAATAAATGGTTACTAACTATGACACTGGAATCCACTTATAAATGCCAAAGGTTACGAGTATTTCCATACAATTCCTTCAGTTCCACTCTAGGAGAAAACCTTCTCTTGCTACTTGTTCAAAGCACCTTTTACAAAGAATAGGAACTCTGAGGGATTCAGAGGCAACCTTTCTTTCTTCCGGTCCTGCAGATTTACTGGGTTCTGAATGGTGAAGCAATACGATACTAAGACTGATGCAGAAGATTAAACAATCCACAAGGTAAATCGAAAGACCAATTTCAACAATAGCATTTGCCTACTTCAACCAACCCCACCCTTTAGGATCACTCCTTTATTTGGCACCTACGAATATAGGTGTGCCACATTTTATGAAACTCTAAACCCATGAAACAAATTAGGATAATTTTCTGGTTTTTAGAGATACTTGTCAATACTGAAGGAACTAACAGCAGGGTTCCTTTGAACTGTGTTCTCCTTTTAGTAACTGTACATTTAAAAATACATGTTCAACCTCGAGCTATTATGCTAAGTGAAATAAGCCAGGCAGAGAGAGACAAGTATTGCATGCTTCCACTCATATAAGGTATCTAAAACAGGCAAATTCAGAGTCAAAGAGTGGAATGATGGTTGCCAGGAACTGGGGGAGGGGGCCTGTAGGAAATGGGGAGTTCACACTCAACAGGCCCAAAATCTCAGTTCAGCAGGATGAGTAAGCTCTAGAGATCGGCTGCACAGCGCTGCACCTCCAGTCAACAATACTACACCGCAGGCTTAAAAATCTGAGAGGGTACATCTCATGTTAAGCGTTCTTCCCATAAAAAAAAAATAGCATGTTCCGCCCTATGGGGATACAGACATCATAACATCAAGTGCACGTTCTCATCTCCAAGGTGGGTTATGATTTACATGTTGCTAAGTAATTGTTTTCAGCTAGATGAATGCAAACAACATCTACCGAGCCGAGCAGCCTGTTCTCAGGCCGCTTTTAAACCCCCACCTCTCCTGCTGGCCCCTCCAACCGTTGCAGTGCAGCACAGTTCACACTGACGTTAACGATCAAGAAGGCTTTTGTTAGGTACAAAGTGCCAGTTATAAAATAAACGCGTCCTGGGGATGTAACATATGGCATTAGTGACTGCTGTTAATAATACTGCATTGAATATTTGAAAGTCACTAACAGAGTCGATCTTAAAGATTCTCATCACAAGAAAAAAAAAATTCTGTAACTAAGTCTGGTGATGCATGTTAACTAGATTTATGGTGGTGATCATTTCCCAATATATACAACTATCGAATCCTTATGTTGTACACCTGAAACTAAGACAATGTTATATGTCAATTACACCTCAAATTAAAAAAAGAAAGCAAGAAGACTTTTTTCCTGGTGATCAACATTTACTACCCCAATGCTTGTTGGCAAGAACTGCACGCCTATACCACAAGAACCCGGTTACTCTTTATCACAGAATCAGTACACTCAGCAAGAACACAGACACGTGCTCCCACAGGTCCTGGGGCAAAGACAGAGTAAGTGAGAAAGAACTTTTCCTCAAGCTGAGTCTTCCCACGTCCGTCTGCGTAGGCAGAGAACTGAACGGCCAGGCAGAGCTCCCAGAAGGCACGAATTCACCTCAGCTTTGGGCGATCTCTGCATTTCTCCTTGGTCTACATTGAATCATGGGAGAATATTTAGCTTTCTGGAGACTTCAAAAACTAAATTCAAAGATTATCTCATGTACGTTTCCGCCCTCAGAAACGACTTAATCACAGTAGGTCACAAGAGATTACTCATCTTTAATCGAATTCTAGGGAAAAATAGATGATTTCTTTCCATTTCCCATTTTTAATGTCTAACCTAATATTCTACTACTACAGTTTTTTGCCTGATCCAGAAAAACAGACAAATTAATAGTGGAATCATACTATTAGAGCTGCCTGTGCCTCTTTTTTTTTTTTTTTGAGGAAGATTAGCCCTGAGCTAACATCTGCTGCCAATCCTCCTCTTTTTGCTGAGGAAGACTGGCCCTGAGCTAACAACCGTGCCCATCTTCCTCTACTTTCTATGTGGGATGCCTGCCACAGCATGGCTTGCCAAGTGGTGCCATGTCCGTACCCGGGATCCGAATCAGCGAACCCCAGGCCACGGAAGCAGAACGTGCAAACTTAACTGCTGCACCATTGGGCTGGCCCTGCCTGTGCCTCCTGACCTAGTTTATCCATTAGAAGTTTGATAGCAGTTTTAGCCCGTTGCTTCTTTTAGTTTGAACTGAAGGGGATCAGGACACACCACTCCAAAATACGCCACTTTGGCACAAGGATTATTTTGAGCTGAACACAATTAAGAAATAGCAGACACAGGAAGAACTCCCTGACCTCCCTCTTCCTACCTAGAAGCCCGGCATAAATCTCGCTTTGTGAAGGCGTCCCTCACCCCTCTCTTGTGCCAGGAAGAGAACAACTCTTATCACTGGAAATGGAAAGATAGCACTGAGGGGGCCGGCTGGGTGGCAAAGTGGTTAAGTTCATGCACTCTGCTTTGGTAGCCCCGGGCTCACCTGGCACAGACCTACACACCTCTCGCCAAGCCATGCTATGGCGGGGTCCCACGTAGAGGAACTAAAAGAACTTGCAACTAGGATATACAACTGTGTACTGGGCCTGTGGGGAGGAAAAGAAAAAAGCAGATTGGCAACAGATGGTAGCTCAGGGCCAATCTTATTCACAAAAAATATATATATATTCCAGGGTGGAAAGGAGAACCACACCTAAAAGAACTAAAAGGAAACAGTTAGGGTGGGGTTGTAAACAATGGGAATGTGCTGGTTATGCAGGTACTAAAACGCCCTTTTAAAAAAAAAAAAAAAGCACTGAGATGAATCTGCGCCAAAAAACCTTATTAAAGTAACGCTTATCTTCCATTAGTTCACCCCATATATTTACCTTCCCACAATTCACCACAGCAGAAGCCCAAACTCCCTTTCCCTTGTCTAGTCGCTTCTCCACAATGTATCACCCTTTGTTAAATTGGTATTAAGCTCCCAGGCCTTACTGCTTCTTTTTCTCACTTCTTTCTGTGATGTTCCCATGTGCATACAAAATGAACCTTTTCTCCTGTTAATCTGGCTATTGTCAGTTTAATCTGCAGGCCCCAGCTACTAAACCTAAGAGGGTAGAGGAAAAGTTTGTCCTCCTCCGTTGAACACAATATGGGGCAAAATCATCTCATACCTGACCCTCTTAACAGTTTAAAGGAATAAATTCTATGAAAGAAAAGTGAACTCTCAGGTACACCAACATGTCACTCATCTTGAAAATACATATCTTCTTTTTTTTTATTTATTTAATTTTTATTTTTTTCGGATGTACATCACATTTCGAATTCTCTATACATTACATCATGTTTACCACCCGAACACTAATTATAGTGCATCCCCTCACATGTGACCCTAATCACCCTACATATCTTCTTGAAAGGGGTCTCCTCATTTGTATCACAGAAGAAAAAAAAAGCCTCCTGGAAAAGGAGTCAGGAAATCAAGGGAAGCAGTCACACCACATAGACACCACCCTTGGCAGGCATGTGAGGCTGGTTAGCTCCGAAGCATGACATGATGAAAGCAGGAAATGAATGACTCTAGGACCAAACTCATTGTCATCTGACGCCCCAATCAGGCAGGGTTCATTAGATTCATTCTAATGCTTTCATGGAGTGAAAGTCTGCACACAGTTCCGGCTTCCCACAAAGGCCCCACATTGTGTGTGGCTCATGTACACCAGAATCAGAATGGAGCTCTTTAAAAATATATCTGCTGGGCCTTCGCTCCAGACCAACTAAATCAGCTCTGGGGTGGAGACCCACGCGGTAGACCCTTAACCAAGTGTTTTCAGAGTAAATGATGTCTGGTACGTAAGAAGCAGGAATAAGGTTTCTCCCTTGTAATTGAGAACAATGCTTAAAAACATTCATCAAGTCACAATTACTCCACACAATTACACCAAAGCCATGGTTTCTGATGGCTGGGCTGCTAATTCCACAGGTTATACTACGCTTGGTTTGTTTTCAACCACATTTTAGCTGACACTCAATTTGCTCCTCAGTAATGTGAGGGTCCTGGACGAGAACAATGCTTCCTAAATTTCTGCATCGATCTGTATGAGTCCAATCCATAATGAAATGAAAACAATGGGACCCTTCTAGTGTTTCATAAAACTACAAGTACTCTTTAAAGTGCAGTTCTTTACTTGAAATTATAAGCTTGCTACTTTTATTAAAATATCATTCTTCATTAAAATGATAGTGATAGTAGAATTTTTTTTAATGGCCATTACTCTAAAAGAATTAAGTCAGCAAGCTTACGTTAGCGCTTCCATTTTTTAAAAAACTATAATCAGACTGGATCCGTGGATCTCCAAAATCACTTCCAGCTCTATCACTCCATGATCCGAACTTTCACAGAGGAAGGCTTAAAACAAAAACTTGAATTTTTTTTTAATCGTTACAAAAGTACTGCATGGAAAATTTAGAAACTACAGATAACCACTACAATGTCAGCTCCCTGCGGACAGAGATTTTTATCTGCTTTGTTGCTTGATCCCAGCATCTAAAAAATACCTATATACCTGGCATACGAACTAATAAACAAGCAAACAAAAAAACTAAAACAAAAACAAAATATCATCCCATGACCTGGAAATAACCACGGCTACAGTAAGGCTAATTTGAACCTCCCATGTAAATTCGTCCATGGCAACTTAAAAAGATGTACCAGGCTTTAGAATCAATGTATGTTATTAAGGAAAAAAGTAGTTGGAGAGTGAATATTAAAGAAACTCCCATCTGACTTTCCCAAGGGACATCTCTCAATAGTACCACAACCAGAAAACCACTCCTATTGTCACTCTCCTACTCAAAACCCTTCCACAGTTTATTGCGCTTTCAGAAACTCTACTTTTTTTACCACAACTTACCCATCAGCTTCTCTATCTCTTACTTCTATTAGAGACACTTCTGCTCTAGTCACATTTGGTGACACAACATCTTCTGCCCCTATGCCTCGGCCCCTGACCTTTCCTTGCCAAAGAATGATATTCATCTGTTCAAGCTGAGAAAGAAACGATCTCCTTTGCGAAACCACCCCATGATGCTCAGGCAGAAGTGATAATTCCAACTCTTCTCACAAATTCTGTAGTTTGCTATTACCTGCAGCACCGAATCCAGAGCACCTCACTTTGGGATTGTCCACATTTTGCTCCCCCACTATACTGTAAATTCCTCGAGGGACGGGACCTTTGTTTACAAATGTTTGTATCTACCCCATTCTCTCAGCCAGCCCCAATCCAAATACTTAGCACTTAGAATACAAGAAATAAGGACGTGAGCAAATGAAACGATGTGCTTCAGACAGCTTTCCCCAGACCTGCTTGGAAGTCGCTGCATGTAATCAGTTCATTCCTGCAGCTGGGGCTAGCCCAAATAACTGGAATCTCACCAAATCTGAACTTGAGTCTTAGCAACTGGTTGTACCTTCTCTGATATTCAACGCCTACCTAACACCCTTCCTTGTAATTCCAAACCAAAAACCGGTTAGAGAAGAGCCCAAACGGAATTCCATAAAACTGTCCAATAGGGGATTTGCTGAGATATCAATGCTTCCAGGGGAATAAAAGCTGCAGCAGCAGCAGGAGATAAGTCAGGCCAGGCCCTCTCTGGGGCAGTAAATGGCTGCCCATCTCGAGCTGTCCTTTGATTGCTCTCAGTAGTTTCTCTCTGAGTGTATTCACATTCTAACAGGAACCTAAAAACCAGGTCAGCCCCTTCTTGGTTAAAACCAGTGGAACCAGGCAATGATGACAGATGCCACATGCTGATTATGACATAAACAGGGAAGAAGGACAACAGAAAAAAGGAGCGAGGTACAAAGATGAGCGAGGTACAAAGATGAGCAGTTACCGAGTGCTTTCACCAGTTGTCCAGGGGGTCTCTTAGTGGCACCCCACAATCTGCTTTCTGTAGAGACAGACATTCCTAAGAGTCTGTCTGGACTAAGATGTCAAGGTGCAACTGGATAATTAATCACCTTTCCTCAAAACTTTCATTTTGAACTTGAAAGATGAGCACTGGACAACGGAGTCAGCCTTTTCACAGCTGTCAATTCCGAGTTTCATTCATTTCACACACAGTTATTGAGCAAGGTATTTTGTTAAGGTGATAAGAGGTACACAAACAGCCCTAAGGGATTCCCAAATTAGTATCATTTAAACATCAGTCTCCAAAGGAATTTAGAGGACCCATCCCCAACCCCAGGTTTCTCTTAGATACAACATTTTACTTGTTTTTTAAAGATTGGCACCTGAGCTAACATCTGCTGCCAATCTTTTTTTTTCTCCCCTCCTTCTCCCCAAAGCCTCCCAGTACATAGCCGTATATTTTAGTTGTAGGTCCTTCTGGTTGTGCTATGTGGGACGCCGCCTCAGCATGGCTTGTTGAGCGGCGCCACGTGGCGCCCAGGATCCGAACCAGCGCAACCCTGGGCCGCAGGGAAGCAGAGCGCCCGAACATAACCACTCGGCCACCGGGCCGGCCCCACAACATTTTACTTTTAGCAGCAAGTACCTCACCCAAGTCTTGTGACAGAAAAGGCCACACCAATAATTTGGGGCCAAAACTTATTTTTTAAATGATGACTAATTTCTCATCGCAGGATTTACAACTCTCTTTTTTTTTTTTATGGTAGTTTTAAAATCCCCCCCAAAACAAAACAAAAGGAAAAGGTCTGAGAATTCATTTAATAGTAAATCCTACATCAAAGTAACCTTTAGTCATGGTTCTCAGCCTTAACTGCAGTTCAGAATCACCTGCGGAGCTTCCAAAACTCCCAGAGCCGAGGCTGCAACCAAGCAGCAGGATTTTTCAACTCCTCAGGTGATTGTAACGTGCAGGCAAGGGCGACAACCACTGCTGGAAGTCATTCTGCCCTTGAAATTGAAGGGACAGAACTGGATCTGCGTTACCCCCCACCCCGACTCCTCACACACAGGCCTGCCGCAATTTTTCCAGGTGCAGCTTCATGTTTCGTGGACCCAGGGATGAGATCAAGCATGGAACGCAATACTCTTCCACCTGGACGAGGGAAGGGGCAGGAAAGTCATGCTGGATTTAACCACCTGCGGCCATCATTAACGTTGCACCTGGGCTGAAACAGACGCAGGCTTAGCTTCGGGGGCCGCTGGAAGACCATTTACACTACTCTCATCTAAACCTGCTGAGATCCTGACCTCAGATGCTGGTGGGAAAGCGGAAAGCGCAGCGCTGGGGGCCCATCCTCGGGTATCGGGTGCATGCATCGTACCAGGAAAGAGCACAGGCTGCTCCTGGCGAGGTGAAAGCAAGGGGAGCTGCGGGACGCTGCGCTGCAGAGCCCGAGGCGCGAGGAAAAACGCCGGGGGGGAACCGATACTCACGCAAGTGCCGCCCAGCTTGTGGCTCTCCACCACGGCGGCCCTGGCGCCCAGCTCTGCCGCCCGGCGCGCGCTGGCCAGCCCGCCCGAGCCGCCCCCGATCACCAGGTAGTCGTAGGAGGCCACGGCGCCGGCGGCGGGCGGCGGGCCCTGCGGCTGCGGCTCCTGCCTGCAGGCCATGGCGCGGGCTAGGGCGAGTGCGAGGGCGGCCCGGCGCTGCACCAGCGGGAAGCCGGGGAGGGCGCGCGCCGCCCGCAGCCAGCTCGTGCCCGCGCTCGCGCCCAGCGCCCGCGGCAGCAGGGCCATGCAGGCGGAAGTGCACGGAGCCGGGGAGGCCCGGGGCGGGTCCCCGGGAAAGGCGGGGGCGCGGGCCCCGGACGAGCGCAGCCTCATCGTGACTAAGCACCCGGCCGGGGGGGCGGGGGTAAGGGTGAGGGGTGGGGCTCTCCGGCCAAGGGTCGGCGGAACCAGGGCGGGCCTCCCCGCACCCTGTCCCCGTCCCTGCGCGCGAGGACCGGGCCGCCCGCCTGCCCAAAGTGGGGATCCTGCGGTCTCCCTCCGCCAGCCGCCTCTTCCCCCAGCACCTGTCTCCCGCGACCGTCGTGGCATCAACCAGATGTCTGTTTCTGAAGGCCAGTGGGGCGCGGAAGGATGAGCGCCCCCTTGTTTCACCCAGCCTTTCCTGAGCGGGCACCTTGGAGTTGCCAGTGGCGCCGACTTTTCCTTGAGGAAGGGAGATTTACCTCCATTATTTTCGAGGGTGATGTTTCTCAAAGTTTGTTCCGCAGACCACCTGGAGTGCTGACTCCTGGGCCCTGACCCTCATCTACAAAATCGGGAACCCCCCGGGGCGGCGTCCCAGCAGTCTACACTTTCAGCAGCGCCCTCTCCAGCCTTCGGGTGATTCTTAAGCACATTTAGTTTGGGAAATGTTGGAATAAATACTTTTGTGATCCACAGATGAAGCATAAAGATAGGGTAGAGATGGAGACACAAAAGCATTTTCCTCCCGAGCTAAAGAGCCTGGGGTGTCGTGTTAGAATATCTGGAACTACCAACTGCACAGCAAATTAGTAACTGGGCTTTGAATCCGTGTGGCGATCGTCCACCGTCCATGGCCCGTGCCCATCGCCCGCAAGGCTGAGAGCTCTGAAGGCAGAGGAATGAAGGTCCGGGCCACAGAGCCTGAAGGGGAACCGGAACCAAGCACACTCCAGTTAGAATGGTATCCAGTTCTTTTTTTACGTTTTGGTTTTTTTCTTTTCCTGATTAAAAAGTAACATACGGGAAGAAGGGAAAGTTTTTCCTTCCAGTAGAATGTCAGGTGTTTATATAAATGTAGAAAGAACAACAGGGTTAGAAAAATCATTTTGCAACTATCGTAGTGACCTCTCATAGTGAATGTTAAACATCAATGAATGTTAAAACCGCTGAGTGAAAGTTTGATGGGGAAAAAGCGACTGCAGAATATGTCCCCACAGATTGCTTATTGATCACAAAGGAAAAAATGGTAACTTTACAGTGGGCCAGACACCAGCTTACCAAAGTCATGTCTTGCCAGTGATGAGACAGCTGTCATTGTGTGCCTCCTGATGTGAGGAAGGAAGTACACAACTTCACTTATGTACCATTCCTGCTAAAAATCCATGACCTGAATCTAATCATGAGGTAACACTCAGAAAAACCCACATTGAGGGAAATGTTATAGACAGTTAACCTCTACTCTTTAAAAACTATCAATGTCTTGAAAACAAAGCAACGCTAAAGAACTAGTCTAGCTTAAAGAAGATTGAAGAAATATGAGAAGTAAAAGCAAGGCTTGATCCTGGGTGGGATTCTGGATTGGGGAAAATTCACTATAAAGGACAATTCGTGAAATTTTAATATGGCCCGTATAATATATAATGGTACTACATCGACGTTAGATTTCCTGAGTTTGATCGTTGTCCTGTGGTTATGTGAGAGAATATCCTTGTTCTTAAGAGATACCCACTGGAGCGTTCAGGAGTAGGGTCTGAGGCAGAGAAACTTGCATTCTTATTCTCCCACAGGTGCTGTCATAGTCACTTAACCTCTCTGAGTGTCAGTTTCTTCATCCATGAAGTGAAAAAAGAAATAAGACGTGAAACAAGGAGAATAACTTAGAGTGGAGGAGATGAAAGGGCGGGGACTGGAAACAGTAAGTAGAGCGGTGCACTGGCTAGACCGAGGGCTGCTGGAAGGGGATAATGGGACATGGGTGGAGTCCTGCAAAGCCCTGCTTATAACCAGGCTAAGGTGTCTGGACTTTACTCCACAAGCAATAGGAGTCACTGGAGATTTCTCAGAGGTGTCTTTCCCTGGAAATATAAGAAATGAACATGGTGAAACTGGCAGTATGGGAAGCAAAGGTCATAGGTACCAGTATTGAGGACAGGAAGGAACAGATTGAACAGACATGAAGAGGTGAAACTGATAAGTTGCAGGGAGGGTACAAGAGTCAAAGACGACAAGTCTTGAACCAGGAAGAAAAATGGACGCCTTAAAAATGGGAGAAAAATGACACCTTAAAGCAAATATAAAGAAGATAAAAAGAGTCTGTAAAGGTCTATGTCTCTGCTAGTTTTAAAGGAGAAAAGCGCTTTTTTTTTTTGGTGAGGAAGAGTGGCCCTGAGCTAACATCTGTTGCCAATCTTCCTATTTTTGCTTGAGGAAGATTGTTGCTGGGCTAATATCTGTGCCAGTCTTCCTCTATTTTGTAGGTGGGACGCCCCCCACAGCGTGGCTTGACAAGCAGTGTGTAGGTCCGCACCCAGGATCCTAACCTGCGAACCCTGGGTTGCTGAAGTGATTGCACAAACTTAACTGGTACACCACCAGGCTGGCCTCAAGAAAAAACTTTTTAATCACCTAATTACATAATCCCATGCAATATGTTGAAACTAAAGATTCCTAAGGTATTATTTGGGACTAAAATATTTTATTTTCACGTCAGTGTTTTTCCTTTGTGCTTCTGACTTAGGTGGGAAGGGAACAGGTAGCCATATATCCTAAGCACTGGAAGACTTCACACCATGTCTAAGCTTTCTCTTCTTCAAGCAAAGAAATGTCAGTGAAAGTAAAAATTTAGTTAATGTTAATAAGAGTTTCAGGATGATATTAAAGGCTGAGAATAAAAATGAACTAAATTATTCAAACGTGGCAGTCTTGTGACATCATTATAAGCTAGCATGATTTGTGAGAAATGGTGGAGCCCCAAACAATTATTTCACTTTTTAATAGTTTCATCATTAAATATTTTCTTTTGAACACTAGACCAAGGTGATTTCCACAAAGACACTGAAGTATTTGTCAAAATAATAATTAATATGCACTGAGCTAAGCATTGTGCCTAGGAGCTTTATGAGGCTGGTGCTAAGAGTTTTACATCTTATCCCCTCCTCAGCCCAAGAAATAAATACTATTATTATCTCAATTTTATAGATGAGGAGACTGAGGCTCAAAGAGGGTAAATAACTTGTCCAAGATTACACAGCTGGTGAATGGCAGAGCAGGAATTCAAATCCTGGAGACCTAACTCTGAAGCCTAATCTCTTAACCATTACTGGAAAGAAGCCATCATAGATAATGTCTTATGGTGAAAAGACAAGATCCAGGATTTTTTTCAATGAGTTTTTTGTAGGAGAAATTGTTGAATATCACATTTTCTTTCTTTCTTTCTTTTTTGGTGAGGAAGACTGGCCCTGAGCTAACATCTGTTGCCAATCTTCCTCTTTTTGCTTGAGGAAGATTGTTGCTGAGATAACATCTGTGCCAATCTTCCTCTGTTTTGTATGTGGGATGCCACCACAGTGTGTCTTGATGAGCAGTGCTAGGTCCTTACAGGATCTGAACCAGCAAACCCCAGGCTGACTAAGCAGAGCATGAACTTAATCACTATGCCACCGGGCCCTCCCTCTGCAATTTTTCTATAGTATAATTTGTAAGAAATATATTCATGACTCATAAGTGACTAATGTACTTATTTATTTTTTTAAAGTGTAAAATTTAGTAAGTTTTGACATATGGATACACCCATGAAATCATCACCACCATCATAATATGCACATCCATCACCTCCCCAAGTGTTCTGGTGCCCCTTTGTATTCCTCCCTCCTCCCTCTCCTGCCTCTCCCCAATTCTACCACCCCCACCCCCAACTTGATGAGTGACTAATTTATATAATAACTTTGTGTTACTTGAGGTTACAGGTCAGGAGCTATTACGTTAGAAAGAAGATGGTAATGGTACTTCTATAAACACCTGAGAAGCCTGTGCAGGAAATAGTGGTATACAAAGAACCTTGCACATAAGGGGTTGCTCAATGAAATGTGTTTCTCATGGAGCATATACAGTCATGTGTCACTTAACAATGGAGATATGTTCTGAGAAATGTGTAATTAGGTGATTTCATCATTGTGCAAACATCACTGAGTGTACTTACATAAATCTAGATGGTGCAGCCTACTATACACCTAGGCTGTGTGGTACTAATATTTTTTTTTCTATTTTTTTTCCTCCCCAAATCACCCCAGTACATAGTTGTATATTTTTAGTTGTGGGTCCTTCTAGTCATGGCATGTGGGATGCCGTCTCAACATGGCCTCATGAGCGGTGCCATGTCCACGCCCAGGATCCGAACCGGCGAAACCCTGGGCTGTCAAAGTGGAGCATGCGAATTTAACTGCTCTGCCACAGGGCTGGCCCTGTATGGTACTAATCTTATGGGACCACCATCATATGCAGTCCATCGTTGACTGAAATGTCATTATGGAGCACATGACTGTGTGAAGGTAATTACAGTTTTGTGAGAAGGATAAAAATAATATGAGGAAAGGAATGAAACAAATATTACTCAGTTATACAATTTCAGTGTTTTATATTGAGGCAAAGGATAAACATTGAAAAGACTGAGCAATAACTACGATAACTGAATGTGAGGTTAACAAATGGCAAATTTTATGATCATGAGAAAGAATCTTTCCGAGGCAGAACAGCAAATCTGCTTTGTTGGGAAATGGATACTAACTCAGAAGACATATCTAGAGAGAAATCATAGATGTGCCAAATAGCTCATTTACCCTGTTTTTTTTTTTTTTTTTTTTTTTTTTTTGCTGAGGAAGATTAGCCCTGAGCTAACATCTGTTGCCAATCTTCCTCTATTTTGTATGTGAGTTGCCATCACAGCATGGCCACTGATAGATGAGTGGTGTAGGTCCTTGCCTGGCAACTAAACCTGGGCTGCCAAAGCACAGCATGCCAAACTCAACCACTAGACCACTGGGGCTAGCTCTCTTTCACCCTTTTGATCTCAAGTTGTTTTACAAATGTATTTTGAAATTAGAAGGTGGGGTAGGGGCTGACCTGGTGGCATAGTGGTTAAGTTTGTGCACTCCACTTTGGCAGCCTGAGGTTGGCCAGTTTGGGTCCCAGGTGTGGACCTGTGCATCACTCATCAGGCCATGCTGTGGCAGCATCCCACATGCAAAATAAAGGAAGATTGGCACAGATGTTAGCTCAGTGACAATCTTCCTCAAGCAGAAAGAGGAAGATTCGTAACAGATGTTAGCTCAGGGCCAATCTTTCTCACCAAAAAAAAAAAAAAGATGATGATGAGGGAAATCATAAAAAGCCTTAGGAATAACACTAATATTCCTATTCAGAACCTAAATATGTGGTATTGTTTCTGTGACTATTTACTTTTAAAATGTATTTGCAATATTTAAGATAAACAAAATATAAAGAATAATACAGGGGCTGGCCCAGTGGCGCAGTGGTTAAGTTCACACATTCCACTTTGGTGGCCTGGGGTTTGCCAGTTTGGATCCCGGGTGTGGACATGGCACTGCTTGGCAAGCCATACTGTAGTAGGCATCCCACATATAAAGTAGAGGAAAATGGGCACAGATGTTAGCTCAGGGCCAGTCTTCCTCAGCAAAAAGAGGAGGATTGGCAGCAGATGTTAGCTCAGGGCTAATCTACCTCAAAAAAAAAAAAGTTAAAAAAAAAAAATACAGTGAACATCCACACCTCTCAGCTTAAGAAATGAAGTACTATCACACTGTGTAGCTCTCTATAGCTAACCCAGTCACATCCTCCTTCCTTTCTCCCTCCCCTAAGAGGTAATCAGTATCCTCAATTTGGTGTTTATCATTTCTCTCTTCTTGGAAATAAAAGTCTATCATCAGAAAAATAGGTATTCATGTCTTATAATGGAAAAGTATGCAGAAGTGAAAATAAACTAGAACTACACATATCTACTTGGAATAATCTAACAACTATAATGTTAAATGAGAAAAGAGTATTATATATTTATATGACATTTAAAATATGCTAAACAATATTACATAGAGATACATAATATACTGTTTTAAAAATTTATTTATACATATGTTTAGAAAAAGAAAAAAAATCATACATAATTTCACCACTCTGACATAACCATTTTTCATTGTTGGTGTATTTAAAGTCATGCCTGCTAGGGGCTGGCCCCGTGGCCGAGTGATTAAGTTTGCGTGCTCCACTGCAGGCAGCCCAGTGTTTCATTGGTTCGAATCCTGGGTGCAGACATGGTACTGCTCATCAAACCACGCTGAGGCAGTGTCCCACATGCCACAACTAGAAGGACCCACAACTAAGAATATACAACTAAGTACCAGGGGGCTTTGGGGAGAAAAAGGAAAAAAATAAAATCTTTAAAAAAATAAATAAAGTCATGTCTGCTAATTCCATCATGTCTGTCATTTCTGGGTCTATTTCTATTGACTGTGTTTTCTTCTGCTTATCTGTCATCTTTGCCTGCTTCTTGGCTTGTCTAGTAATTTTTTATTTAATGGTGGACGTCATGACAGTAAATACCTGAATTTTGGGTTTTTTCTTTAAAAAGGGTTGGGCTTTGTTTCTGCAGGAAGTTGTTATTTACGGATCAGCTTGATCCTCTTGTGACCCATCTTCTAGAACTTTTGTTAGAGCAGGTCTAAAGTAGCCCTTACTCTAAGGATAGTTTATCCCCACGAATAGGGTACCACTCTTTTGTGGCCTCTTAAATGCCTCACTTAAGGGGTCAGAAAACTATACAGTCTGCAGGCCAAGCCCAGCCCACAGCCTGTTTTTGTAAATAAAGTTTTAATGGAACACAGCCACAATCATTTGTTCATTTATTGTGTATGGCTGCTTTCCTGCTACAACAGCAGAGTTGAATAGCTGAGGTAAAGACTGTATGACCTGCAAAGCTTAAAATACTCACTATCTGGTCATTTACAGAAAATGTGTGTTGACTCATTCCCTAGATGATCAAGAAGAACTCTCTGCTCTGGCTATTGGAATATGAATGTCTCCTTACCTACTTGAGCTGTATTATTCATTCACCTTACAGCACCCTGAGCTGTCTTTGCCTGGTTTTGAGGAGTTTCTCCCTTTGTATGTGCAGCTTAGGCCCCCAAGTGGATTTCTGAAGCTTTTTTTTCTATTTTTCTTTTTCATATATATATATATTTTTTTAGGAAGATCAGCCCTGAGCTAACATCTGCCACCAATCGTCCTCTTTTTTGCTGAGGAAGACTGGCCCTGAGCTAACGTCTGTGCCCATCTTCCTCTACTTTATATGTGGGACGCCTACCACAGCATGGCTTGACAAGCGGTGCCATGTCTACACCCCGGATCCGAACTGTCGAACCCTGGGCTGCCAAAGCGGAACGTGCGAACTTAACTGCTGCACCACCAGGCCAGCCACAGGAGCTTTTTTTCCTAGCTCCCTCTCCTCTAGAACTCTACACCACAATTTCTAGTGACCTTAACCTCACTGAACTCCGATCTCTGTCTCCTCAACTCAGTGAGACAGAGTTGCATCTGAGTCTCCTCAACTCATATGTGCTCTGCTTGAGGGCCCCCCTGGAACCATGGTATGTGATGTGCCTCCAGGCAGAAAGCCGAGGTGATCATTGGGTTCACCTCATTTATTTTCCTTCTCTTAAGTATCATAATCCTGTGCTACCAGTTGTCCAATATCTGAAAAACACTTGTTTCATATTCTTGTTGAGTTTTCTAATTGTAGATTTGGTCCCTATTATTCCATAATGGCCGAAAGTGAAAAATGTGGGCATTTGTTCAAAGTGGCCTTTGAACAATCTTCTGATCAATGAAACCCTGGCAATGGTGCAGATCTGGATTTCACAGTCAAATGTCCCTTGGGCTCACCTCATCTGTCATGGACCAAATACGGGTTGCTGAAAAAGTGAAAATATTAGGTGTAGAGAAAGAGCACAACTTTGAAGAAGCATTGCTTACAACATCTCCTCTTTTAAACTACTTACAAAATGCCAGAAGTTTTAAATGACCTATGTTGGATCAATTTTCTCTTGAGGACTGTGGGGATAATTGCTCCATAGTGATTAAAAATGCAATAATCCCAACTTAAAAATGGAGGACATAATATCTAGTCTAATGAATATGTATATATTCATTCACTCAACAGATATCCACTGCTTACTCATTTTGTTCCATTGACTGTGGTAGGCAATGGAAATGCGGTGATAAACTAAGCACCTTTCTGCCCTCGTGAGCTAACAGTGTAGTGGAGCAACATTTAAATAATTGTTTAACTATTATGTCTGATGGTCGTAAGTGCTCTCAAGGAAAAGTACAGGGAACTATGAAAGAGCAGAACCAGGTAGAGCCTGACCTCTCCAGTGTAGAGACCTCTGTTTTCCCTTTTCGAGATGACCAATCTCAGTTATTCTCAGCTGGGGTTTGGGAGAAGCAGTCATACAGAGTAGGGGAGGCGTGCTGCATCTTAAATGGACTTTCTTTTTTTTTTAATTTATTTTTTTTGAGGAAGCTTAGCCCTGAGCTAACATCTGCCGCCAATCCTCCTCTTTTTTTTGCTGAGGAAGACTGGCCCTGAGCTAACATCCATGCCCATCTTCCTCTACTTTATATGTGGGACGCCTACCACAGCATGGCTTGCCAAGCGGTGCCATGTCCACACCTGGAATCTGAGCTGGCGAACCCCGAACCCTGGGCCGCCGGAGCAGAATGTGTGCACTTAACTGCTGTGCCACCAGGCCAGTGCTCTGTTTTAGCTCTACCTTCACCCACTCTCACTTCCAGAGCTATCTGGTACTTCCAATTCCTTGGCATTTTGGGGATTTTGCATTGTAATCAGCTTAGTGCCTGGCATTTACCTCCTGCTGGTTTTGCAATTTGCTTTCTTAGGTCTGAGAAGTCTTTTACCACTTTTCCATAGGATTTCTATCTTCAAATATTTTTATGCTGATCCTATTCTCTTATTCCCTGTATTCTTGTGGGTTTGGGCCTTTTAATGACATCTCTTTGATGTCATTTTAGTGGGATTTCCAATGGAAGAAAGCTTGATTCATGTTTTTGTCCCTGCAATCTTACCCAAAAGTCAGTAACTTTTTCTCACTTAAAAAACAAAGTTCTTTGTAGAAAACATGGAAAATTTAGTCAAATGGAGAATACATAAGTAATAAAACAAAAACACTAAGTGAGAAAATGCCTGGCATATAATGAGCTCTCAATATAAGCCTTTATTATTGTTATTGTGAAAATTATCCATAATTCCCTTACTAAAGAAAAGCCCTGTTACTGTTTTACATCTATGTAAACATATTTGTTTTCTCACATAATTGTCTACTGTATTTTCTTGGAAGACAATCCATTTTTCATACTGGAACATATGAAAATGACCATCTGTACAGTGTCATCCCCAAAACGTACAATGGAATCATCATTAACTTGAGTGATGTGTTGCAATTTTTAATTAAATCCAAACATTTATAGATGATCCTATATCTACACATAAGTGGATACTTTTTGCACTAAGATATCACCTTACACCTGTTAGAATGGCAAAAATATCCAAAACCAAGAGTGACAAATGTTGGAGAGGCTGTGGAGAAAAAGGAACCCTCATACACTGTTGGTGGGAATGCAAACTGGTGCAGCTACTATGGAAAACAGTACGGAGATTCCTCAAAAAGTTAAAAATAGAAATACCTTATGACCCAGCCATCCCACTACTGGGTATCTATCCTAAGAACCTGAAATCAGCAATTCCAAAAGTCCCATGCACCCCTATGTTCATCGCAGCATTATTCACAATAGCCAAGTCATGGAACCAACCTAAGTGCCCAGCAACTGATGATTGGATAAAGAAGATATGGTATATATATATATAATGGAATACTACTCAGCCATAAAAAAGGACAAAGTCGTCCCAGTCACAACAACATGGATAGACCTTGAGGGTATTATGTTGAGTGAAATAAGCCAGACAGAGAAAGACGAACTCTGTATGACTCCACTCATAGGTGGTAGTTAACATATGGACAAAGAGAACTGATCGGTGGTTACCAGGGGAAAGGGGGGGTGTGGGGAGGGCACTAGGGCTGAAGTGGTGTACCTACAACATGACTAATAATGATGTACAACTGTAATTTCACAAAGTTGTTAACTATCATAATCTTAATAAAAAAAATCCCATGTTTGTGGCTATTTTATTTATCTTTTTGTGACACGGGTGGTATAGTGGAAAGTGGGTAGGCTTTAAATAAACTTTGCTTCTAATCTCAACTTTACCATTTGCCAGATATACATCTGAGGAACTCGGGGTGACCTCTCTGAGCTTCTCCTGCTCATCTGTGACATTAGGGCAATGACAGTTAACACTTCTTAGGCACTTAGGTGTATCGCAGTGTCCCAAGCACTTTAACAGGAATTTTCTTAGTTGATCCTCAAAACAACCTTAAGGAGAAGGTACTATTCTTAGTCTCTGCCCAATTTTTCAATGTCTTCTTCCTCTTGAATCAAAACTCCTGATTACTATGCTCCAAACACAGTGGTCTTCTGCTTATTTCCTCCTTTGTAATTGCTGTTCCCTCTGCCTGGGAAATCTTTTCTCAGCTCTTTACAAGATTGCTGCTTCCTTGTCATTCAGGATCCAGACCAAATAGTTTCTCAGAGAGACTTTTGCTGCTTATTATCTAAAGCAGCGGTTTTCAAACTTTAGCTTGCATCAGAAACACCTAGAGGGCCTGTTAAAACAGTGTGCCCCACCCCTAGAAGCTCTCATTTACTGGTCTGGTGCCTGTGAATCTGAATTTCTAACTGGTTCCTAGGTGATGCAGTTGACCTGGGGACCACACCTTGAGAACCACTGATTTAAGATATCTCCAACTGTTCTCTGCAATCCCCATCCTTTATTATATTACCCTGTTTTATCTTCATAATTCATATCACCACCTAAAAATATTATGTTGGTTTTCTTCTCTTTCATAGTCTCTCCCACTATGTATTAGTCAGGGTTCTCCAGAGAAACAGAACCAATAGAATATATGTGTGTGTGCATATACGCATTTATATAAATGTATTTTTACATATAAGATTTTATTTGTTTATAGAAAGAAATTTATTTTAAGGAATTGGCTCACGTGATTATGAAGCCTGGCGAGTGCAAAATCTGCAGTGTGGGCCAGTAGGCTGGAGACTCAGGAGAACTGATGTCCTAGTTCCAGCCCACAGTCCAGCAGGCAGGGCCCCAAAGAGCCGATGGTGCAGTTCCAGTCTGAAGGGAGTCTGTTGGAAAATTCCCCCTTGCTCCCACCACTGTATAAGGGTAAACTGCTTGCCCAGAGTCCGCTGATTGAAATGTTAATCTCATCCAAAACACCCTCCCAGTTGACATGTAAAATTAACCATCACACACTGGAATGCAAACTCCATGGTGAGCAGAAATCTTGTCTGTCGCATTTCTGGCTCTGTTCCCAGCATCTGTAACGATGCCTGGGGCATAGTAGTTGCTTCATATTTGTTGTTGATTGACTGAATCGAGTCTGTAAGATTTAAATCATGGTTCCTTATATAACAATCACACTGCTTGCCTAAATTCATTCTCCCTCCCCTCCTCAATGGTATCTAAACATGACTTATAAAACTTACCTGTGGAGCTTTGAATAATAGCTCCTAAATCAGAATCTCTGGAGAAGAAGTCCATACACACAGGAAAAGTTCAATAACGAATGTCCTAAAAATTTATTTACCATTTATTCTCTGCTTCTTCTAAAGAGAATTTAAGATATTGAGGGGCTGGCCCCATGGCCGAGCTGTTAAGTTTGCGCACTCTGCTTCGGTGGCTCAGGATTTCGCCAGTTTGGATCCTGGGTGTGGACATGGCACTGCTTGTCAGGCCATGCTGAGGTGGCGTCCCACATAGCACAGCCAGAGGCACTCACAACTAGCATATATATCTATGTACTGGGGGGCTTTGGGGAGAAAAAGAAGAAAAAAAAGAGAAAAAAAGAAGATTGGAAACATGTTAGTCCAGGTGCCAATCTTTAAAAATAAAAGATATTGAATATATTAATCAAATAACAATATAAGAATAGTATTATGGAATTCTAAATAAATAGAAAAGGCAATGAGTGCTATGAAGTCAGAGGAAGGAGAGATCACTGTGGTTGCTGAACACTGAA
This sequence comes from Equus caballus, assembly GCF_041296265.1. NCBI lineage: Eukaryota > Metazoa > Chordata > Mammalia > Perissodactyla > Equidae > Equus > Equus caballus. Next base: position 31,408,427 of record NC_091710.1, on the reverse strand, counting down.
GCCACTGTGGAGGTTTTCACCAGCATGTAGTTTTAAACGGTCTACATTCTTGGTCATATATTTTAATTTATGTGCATATGGACCGCTGGATAAAGATAGGAAGCTAAAGGGGGGAGCCCCCATGGCCATGTGGTTAAGTTTGCATGCTCCGCTTTGGTGGCCCAGGTTTCTGCAGTTTGGATCCTGCGTGCGGACTTAGCACCACTCATCAGGCATGCTGTGGCTGCATCCCACACAGAAGAACTAGAATGACCTACAACTAGCATATACAACTATGTACTGGGACTTTGGGGAGGAAGAAAAACGAGGAAGATTGGCAACAGGTGTTAGCTCAGGGCCAATCTTCCTCACCAAAAAGCATACTTTAAAAAAAGAAGGAAGCTAAAGAATATTGACGTTTAAATGTAAGTTAATAAGGGACATAAAAATATTAACCTACAAATTCATCACAAAATACTTTCTACCAGATCACTAAATTATATTCAACTGATCAAAATTCTAATAGAGTACATCAAGATGTCTCTAAAACAAAGTTGAGAAGTGAAAATTAAGGTTTTTTTTTTTTTTTTTTTGCAATTCAACCTTGCAGTTGTTGTTGGGAATAAAGCCTAAGGGAAAAAGTACTTTCAAAAGTAGCCATCTTTCCCATTATTTAGAAAAAAAATAAACTACAAAAATAAATTAATTTCATAAACCTAAATATAAAAGCTAAAACATAAACCTTTCAGGAGAAAACAGGAGAATCCTTCAACTGCAGGGTAGGCAAAGGTTTCTTGGACAGGACATAGAAAGCAATAACCATGAGAGAAAAATTTGATAAATTGGTCTTCAAAATTAAAAACTTATCGAAAAGTCATCAAGAAAATAAATAGGTAAGCTACAGACTGAGAGAGATATTCACAAAACTTATATCTGACAAGTAGCGAGGCTACATAAAAAACTACAACTCATTAACACAAAAGAGAAACAACAGTTAAAAAGATTTGAATAGACACTTAAAAAGGAAGATAAACGAATGGTCAATAAGCACACAAAAAAAGTCCTCAATATCATCAGTCACCAAGGAAACACAAATTAAATATGAGAAATCACTACATATCCACTAGAATAGCTAAAATAAAATATAGTGAGAATACCAAATGTGGGCAAGGATGTGGAAAAACTGAATCACTGCTGGTGGGAATATAAGATGGTACAGCCTCTCCAAAAAATAAATATGGCATTTTCTTACAAAACTAAACGTGTGTTTAGCAGATTGTTACTGGCCACAAACACAGGTTTTTTTACCCGCCACACAAGAGAGAGACCAAAATAAAAATGGGAACACCAGGCTTATGGCAAGGAGACAGTTTTATCAAAAGGCAGCCAAATGAGGAGATGGGAGTTCGTTAGACCCACCTCCTCAAAGGAAAAAAGGCAGGGGTTTTTACTTGGGGTTTTAGGTAGGGGAAGAGGAGCCTGTGGCCTTGCAGGTCAGCACTTCCCCTCTAGCCTGCCTTTGGCCTTGGGAGGCTGCTTGCAGGAAGGGAGATGGCAAGATAAGGGAATCCACAGGCAAGCGTTCTTGGTTGTCTGCCTCCATGATGGATAGTGGATTCTGGTGCTAGGAAGCCGAGGAATTGGGGTCTGGGAAGCTTCAGCTTCTCGATATTCTCTGGATATTAGTTTCCCTGTAATAAAACTTCAAAGGACTGTAACTAGCCAAAATGTTAGCATGAGGCCACCTGGGCTCTAACAATTTGTAACTTCTATTTGCCTTCTGAAGTTCAGGGATATAAAAGTTTAAAAAACAGATATTTACATAACTTACATAACTTAGAGAAGCAGGGGAGGGGATGAGTGCTTTTGGTTTTAACCCCATATATGCTGGGTTTAACGTAGGGAAACTGATATCAGGGCTGGTATCAAGACTACTCAGCAATTGCACTTGGGCATTTTATCCCAGAGAAATGAAAATATAACTTCACAAAAGAACTTGTAATCAAATGTCCATAGCAGCTTTATTCATAATAGCAAAACCTAGAAACAATCCAGATGTCCTTCACAGGTGAATGGTTAGTTAAACTATGACGCATTCATACCAAGGAATATTATCCAGCAATAAAAAGGAATGAATAGGGGTTGGCCCTGTGGCAGAGTGGTTAAGTTTGCACCCTCCACTTTAGCAGCCTGGGGTTCACCAGTTTGGATCCTGGGCGCAGACCTATGCACTACTCATTAAGCCATGCTGTGGCAGCATCCCACAGAGAACTAGAATGACTTACAACTAGGATATACAACTGCATACTGGAGCTTTGGGGAGAGGGAAAAAAAAAAAAACCCACAGAAGATTGGCAACAGATGTTAGCTCAGGGCCAATCTTCCTCACCAAAAAAACCCAAAAAGGAATGACTATCAATGTACGCAACAACTTATATTGATCTCAAGGAGACTACACTGAGTAAAAAAAAGCCAATCTCAAAAGTTTACATGCTTTACGATTGCACTTACGTAATATTCTTGAAATAACAAAATTAAAGAGATGGTGAACAGATTAGTGGTTGCCTGGGGTATGGTGGTGGTGAAGGATAAAGTGAGGTGACTGTGGCTATAAAAGGGTAGAACGAGAGATTCTTGTGATAGAACTGTTCTGTATCTTGACTAGTAGTGGTCCCATGAATCAACACAGGTGATAATACTGCACAGAACTAAATGCACACATACAAATGGATGTATGTAAAACTGGTAAAATCTGAATAAGGTTAGTGGATTATGTCTATATGAATTTTCTGTTTATGATATTGTATTTTGGTTATGCATGAATTTACCATTGGGGGAAACTGGGTAAAGGATGTATGTGATCTCTCCGTAGTATTTCTTACAATTCAACGTGAACCTATAATTGTTTCAAAATAAAAAGTTTAAAAAATTATGCTGTGTGAACAAAGCCTAATCAAACAGGTACATTTTGTACAATTCCATTTATAGGAACCCCAGAAGAGGCAAAGCTAATCTATGGTGGAAAAAAAACATCAGAACAATGATTACTTTCTGGGCAAAGTTTTCTATTTTGATAGTGAAATGGGTTGCACTGGTGTATGCTGTTAAAAAACAAGACAACAGGCCCCAAATGGAGTCACTTATGCTAAGCCCCATGTCATCAAACCAAGACTTAACACAGTTTCAGCTCTCCCAGAAACGGCATCTCCTGATCAGCACTAGTTACGTAATCTGATAGACCACTGCCATCCCCTAAAGGAAAGTAACCTTCAATAACCAACCTGCTTTTCTGCATAATATAACTTCCTTGTTCCTGCTCTCTGCTCACTATAAAAGTCTTCCATGGAGCTCCTTTCTATCTGCTAGATTGGATGCTGCCTGATTTGAATAGATTTTTGCTCAAATAAACTCGACATTTTTAATATGCCTCAGTTTATCTTTTAACAATGCTTATTTTGGAACTCAAGGAATGGTACTGTTAAGACGTGTGCATTTCATTATAGTTAATGATATGCATGCTGAAGTATGCATGTCATATGAAGTCTGCATATGCACATGATACAGTTAATGATAGGCATGCTGAAGTATTTGGAGGAAGTGTACTAATGTCTGCGGCTTTGTAATGCATCAAAAAAAGATTGATGAATGGATAGATTGATATGTGATAAAATAAGTATAATAAAAATATGGTGGGTGTATGGATACCCACTGTAAATTTTTTTCAATTTTTTCTGTCTCAAAATTTTCATAATAAAATATCCCAAAAATTAACTAGTTGATTCTTTAAATGCAAAAATTCCAAACGTTAGGTCACAAAAGCCGTTTGGATACACTTAATACTTACAATTCAGGCTACCTTTTAATAAACATTTGCACCCCCCCAACAAATATGATTATAAGTAATTTTTAAATGTGTTGACAATCCTACTTTTTTATATGTAAAGAAAACAGGTTGCATCACTTGTTAAATAAGAAAAATGTGAAATGTGTGTTTTAAGAATGTTAATAGAGAATGGTTTAATATAAACTATCTAGATATAAAAATTAAAATCTCTTTCTCTTATACCTTACTCAAGGGTATTCCTAAGATTTTATTGTGAGCACTGAGACACCTGTGGCCCATAGCTTAATTATCATCACTAAGAACTAAGACCTTACATCAAGTGACATGACTTTACTATTTGTTCCAGCAAAATTCTTGCTCACAAAGATAGGCTGTAAATCAGTACATAACTTCATTGTTAGCTTGAGACTTCCTGAAAATCCATTTATGTGAGCAAAAGGTTGCTCATCTGGGTAAAAACCTTCCCCGTCAGGCACTCAGAAGTTGAATTGATCACTTAACTGGGCAAATCCCCTTCCTTATCAAAAAAGGGGGCAGATCTGCCTTCCAGTCTCTCATCTTGCTGGGTCCACAAGTCCTAAACTACTAAACCATGCATCATGTCCAATCCCAATGAGATCCCTGCATAGAAGAGGCCACCTTAAACTACTCCAATCTAGACTCCAAAAACCCTATAAAAATCACCCTTGACCACCCCTCTGAGACACTGCTAAGATTATGTCAAAACAGTGTTCTCCCTAAATGCAGTAAGTGAGAAACTTGGTTTTACTCTGTGAAAATTAATAAACAGAAACCTCATTTGTGTGAGGTTTGCTCTCACACATTTACCACACATCATCAATACAGACCCCAAGAGGAAGATAGGTACCTTGCATCTCCTGCAGGAAGTGATACTACTTTACTGCCCTAGAAGGAAGGAAGGAAGGTTTTCTCCTTGCCCAGCAACAGCTCAGCCAATGAGAGATTGTCACAGCTCAGCCAATGAAAAGCCACTAGACTTCAAACTCCCAGTGTCCTCCAATGGAGTCTTTGTTTATAACAGCCCCGCCCAACTCCCCCTTCTCCTCTGTAACAGAAGGTTCCTCTCCTTTGTTCGCCAAACTGGGCTGTGGTTCGCCATAGGTTGCACGTCTAGAATTGCAATTCTTTGCTGTTCTGTAATAATCCACTTTTGCTGGTAAACAGATGACTTTTATTTTTAAGTTCAACAACTCAGAACACGTTATTCTGGTAGTCTTTTGGTGGGAGTGATCAGTAGACAACTGCAGTGAAGAGATTTCACAATCAGTTAAGTTTGGGCAAGGCGTAAGACTCCAAGCAAATCTGGAATACTTGGGAGTCTCCAGTTTATTGTCCTGACAGAGATTCACTGGTGCCATCAACAGATTAAATTAGGACTGTAGAAAGGAGGAAGCAAAACACCTCAAGGAGGAAATCATACCAACATGGAGATGGTAAGAGCTGTAGAACTTCCTTTCTTTCCTGTCTTCATGCAGACAACGAGGACCTCTGAATGAGTCAATATAGTCCATTATTTAATTGGTATGTCATGTTATAACTGATATTACTGGACCAGCATTGACTTTGCGATTGTGCCCTCATATTTTGCACCTTCACTTCCAGGATAAGGTTCTTAGCTTATATACAAAGAAAAGTCCTCTGTGGTCTTAGCTCCCATCTGCCGCTCCGCACCTCCATTCAAACTTGAAACTGCAATATTGTAACTGCTGGTAGCTCCTTCGCACTCAGTTTCCTAAACTTAAGATCCCACACCTCCTATTGTCCTCTCTCCCCGGAGTTCCTAACCTTTACAACACAATTTAGGAATGATTTCCTTCGGGAAAGCCTTCGCGCAAGTCCTCATTGTAGGATTCTGTAGCATCCTGGGAATATCCCCATCATAGCCCTCAGGTACCCGTATTATAATTATCTGTTTACAGGGCTATCTTTCTCATTAAACTGAGTTTCTTGAGGACAAATTCAGTAACTTACAAGTACGTGAATCTCCTGAGTTCTACAACACCAGGCAAATCGTAGGGCTCAATAAATGTTAGTTGAACTAAATTGAAGGCTGAGGTGGGAGGATTGATGGATAGGCCAGAAAATGACATTTCAAAGCATGAAATCTTGTAAGTTGCGAGGACCTCCGTAGCTTGAGTTTCAGGCTGGCAGGAGCGCCACAGAGGGGAGTCATGGGATGGCAATGAGGTCACAGAACTGTGAGGCCAACTTAAGTCACTAAAAATAACTCCCATTGGCAAAACTGACAAGGAGCGGAGCAAGGGGTAGCGGGTGTCCAGCATCTGGAATGCGGTGCCAGGGCCCACTTTGGAATCATCTTCCCGCAGGAACGAGAGACCGCGGAAGGGCCCAAGAACCCTTAGGGAGATAAGGCAGGTGCTTCAGGAGAGTGGTGCCTGGGAGATCGGACCCAAAAGCCCAGTCAGCCCCTACGGACACAAGGCCAAGGGGCCAGGCTGCCTCCTCCCAGCGTCAACCGCCCCTACGCTTTCTCTTCCACTTCATTTCTCTCCTGAGAGCTTTCCCGCAGCCTCCAGAGTCCGCCGGCCGAAGGGACAGGCGCTGCCGGCCTCGCCTCGGAAGCCGCCTCGCCAGGGCCCAGGCTTCCTTCCCTTCACAGGACTGGGCTAGGCGGGCCGCCAAGGAGGCCGTCTCCCTGGACATCATGTGACGTGAGGAGGTGACTTCTGTTTCTTCTGAGAGAGGCTACAGACTATGAGTTCAGAAACAGGGGCTTTTCTCAGTTTGACCAACGACCCAGCTTTAGATCCTAGCTCTCGCGCAAAATCCCTCCCTCAGGAAGGGTTTCGCGGGACCCTCCCAGGGAAGGCGCAACCGGAAGAGGCGGGCCTTCCGCCCGGAGGCGGGCGCCCGCCATCATGGCTTCTCGTGGGGTCGTTGGCATTTTCCTCCTCTCTGCTCTCCCGCTCTTGTGTCTGGAACTGCGGCGTGGGATCCCGGGTCTAGGTAAGTGTTGGCTTTCTTCTCTTGGCGCTCACACCCCGGCAACTGTCCAATGACGGTTGCGTAGAATTGCCGTCTCCCGGCCGCGTAGCCTCTGAGCGGCTTTGACTACGATTCCCAGGCTGCATCGCCTCCTCCTCCCTCTTCCGGCGCCGGGTCCTCCCAAGAGAGTCTTCCGCCGACGCCGGGAGGCCGTCTGGTCTTGGCCGAAGGTGTGTCCCTCCTCACTGGTGCAGTTTTGCGTATAAGGGGGCAGAGGTAGAAAGCACAGGAACAAACAGTCACTATCGGGTTGTGTTGAAAGCTCAAAAGGAAACAAACGGGGTGATGGATGAGGGCCTGCTGAGGAATTAAGCAGAGATTTAAAGGATGATAAGGAGCCACTCCTTTGAAAAGCTGGGCGAAAAACATGCCAGACAAATGGAATTGTGACATGTGGGAGGAAAAGGATGAATGAAGATCATTGTGGCTGGATGAAGGAGTTTGAGGCAGAATGGCTCAATATAATAACGTTCATTGAGCACCTGTTATAAACCGAACTCTAAGTGCTGTGTATTCTTTGTCTCATTTAATCTGAATGAGGACCATAGGGCGTGGATGCTATAATAATCCCCATTTTACCAGGAGGAAACGGAGATAGAGGGAAGTTACGTGATTTCCCTAAGGTTTAAAGAGGTCACTGGCTTCTGCGTGGAGAATATTTTGGAAGGAAGCTGGAGTAGAAGCAGCTTTGAAGTTAAGCTTTGAAGTAGGCAAGTAGAGATGATGGCCGGGAGTAGGGTGATAGCAGAGGAGATGAAATGTGCACAGATTTGGGGTGTTTACAAAGTAGAATCGACGGGATTTGTTGATGGATTAATGTTTGGGGTGAAGGAAAGGAGGAATTCAAGGATGACTCCTACCTGTGGGATTGAAGAACCCTAAGTAGTTGGTAGTGCCAGTGATAAAGGGAAAACTGAAAGGAAAGTGGTGGACCTGTGGAGAATCACTTCATTTTTGGACATACTAGTGATCAGTTTACATGTCTGTCTCCCCTTTTTTTTGGTGAGGAAGATTGGCCCTGAGCTAGCACCTGTTGCCAATCTTCTTTTTGCTTGAGGAAGATTGCTGCTGAGCTAACATCTGTGCCAATCCTCCATTTTTTGTATGAGGGATGCTGCAATAGCATGGCTTGATGAGTAGTGTGTAGGTCTGCCCGGGATCCAGCCACAAACTGCTGGGCTGCAGAAGCCAGGCACAAGAACTTAACCACTAGGCCACTGGGCTGGCCTCTGTGTCTCCTTTGTTAAACTCAGTTTTAAAGTTGGAGACCATGATGAAATTTAGTTTTGCATATTTCCTCTCTTTCTCTCTCCACCCTCCCTCCCCACCCTCAAGAAGTCAGGTACTCAGGCATGTTGCTTGAAATAAGAAATTAAAATAAACTGCTTTTTAAAAAAACCTACAAAGACCCTTGAGAAGCCTCCTACTCACTCGAGCTGTATTAGAATCAACAAGACCTTCATCCAAATGATATACAGAAATATTATGTTCACACTTACTTATTCCAGAATTTACCTGCTTTCTTGCCTTTACAGCATCCACTCCTACTCTGCTCATCTAGAATCTTCTACTTTGCACTAATATTTGAGTCACTAGTCAATGAGAAGGTGGTGACCGATGGTTGCAGAAAGAGATCTGTTCGTGTGATAAGCTCTGACCACAGGGAAATACACTTCTTGAGGGGAGAGACCACATCTGATTTGTTTTTGTATTCCCATCACTTATCACAATGTTTAATAAAAGTAGGCCACAAGTTCTAGAAAATGCAACTGGGCTCCTGGCAGCATCTCCGTCTAGGTGCTGAAATTTTCACTTAACTTTTTTCTCCTAGAATCCTCTCTTAGTTGTGAACTGATGGTTGTTTACTTTGGTTTCTTGACATTAGTTCTGCAAATATCCAGTAACAGTATTTAAGTCTATTTTACAAATCGTACATCCTAGTGTAGCAGCTGCTGGGCTGGTTTTGTGTGGAACAGAACTTATAAATACTAATACTCTCAACTGGAGCTGCTAATTGAATTCCCAGGGGGAAAAGTGGAATTCCTAGACCTGTTCATTCATCTGGGCTGTATTTTTGGACATGTATTGAAAAATGATCCCTGTCTTTTTCTACTGTGTAAAAGCTTTCATTGGCAATACATTTTTACTCATACTTAGGCTATTTTAATGCCTAATACTTTAGCCTAATATTATATAATATAATACTTTAGGCTAATGTTTTAATGCTGGTTCCTCACATTTGTTATCCTATGAAATGCCCTGCACCTTGGCTGTTGAGAGTAGGTACAAAGAAACTCCAATGTCTTACAGTCACGCGTCACTTATCGATAGGGATACGTGCTGAGAAATGCATCGTTAGGTGATTTCATCCTTGTGCAAACATCATATCAGTGTACTTACACAAACCTAGATGGTATAGCCTACTACACACCCAGCCTTTATGGTACTCATTTTTTTTTTTAATTTCACTCTTCTTATATATTTATTTATTTTTTGGTGAGGAAGATTGGCCATGCGCTAACATCTGTGCCAATCTTCCTCTCTTTTATTTTTTTTTTTTATATGTGGGATGCTACCACAGCATGGCTGGAGGGGCAGTGTGTAGGTCTGCCCCAGGATCCAAACCTGAAAACCCCAGGCTGCTGAAGCTCAGCTCGCAAACTTAACCACTACACCACCAGCCAGCCCCTATATGGTACTAATCTTATGAGACCACCGTCATATATGCAGGCCGTGGTTTTGCAATACATGAGTGTACCTGAAAGGTGTACACACAAATCTGGTCCTTTTATATGTGACATTTGCAAATTGCTTGCTTATTAGAACACAAAGCAATATTATGGGAACATCAATCCGACAGCTCACTGGTTTGTTTAAATACCAATACTCTAGGTATTAAATTACTTTTGTAATGGCCGGAGTCATCCTAGGTTTAATTATGTGTTCTGTTGAACAACGCCTGACTCAGTAGTTAATACTGACAAAAGTTGGAAGGACTGTAATGCAAAAGAAAGTATTTCTTCTCTTTTTGTTAGTGCCCTTGAGTTGGTTCCGACTCCTCCTGACCCTGTATGCGGTAGAGGGAAACCTTGCCCCGTCTGTTTGCGCCACCTTCTCACCTTCCAGTGCTATATCAGCCAATGCCCCAAGCTACTATTCGCAGGGTTTTCTTGGCCAATTTTTTTGGAATTGTGTGGCCAAGTCCTTCTTCCTAGTCTGTCTTAGTCTGGAGGCTTCACTGAAACCTGTCTACCAGGGGTGACCCTGCTGGCATTTGAAATCCCGGTGGCATAGCTTTCAGCATCACAGCAACGTGCAGTGGCCGCAGTATGACAGCTGGCAGATGGGTGGTGTGGTTCCCTGACTGGGAAACGAACCCAGGCCGTGGCGGTGAGAGCACTGAATTGTAACCACTTCTTCTCTAAACAACTTTAAATCACTTAAAAAAAAAAAAGGGTAACATACATATCTGTTTTTAGTTAAAAGTGATATATTTAAGCCTGTATATATGTAATTCCTTCTTTAATTTTTGGTTAATTGACTAACTAGCAGCCCAGTCACGTTGACAAGATGGTTCCTCGCACCTGTGCCTGGTAACTTCTGAGAAGTACAAAACAAAACTAAAATTTCCTAGTAGAAACTATTTTTAATCGAACTTTATATCTTTGCTCCCTCACCGTTTAGCAGATTGTGCTGCACAGAGCAGGTACTTGTTACATTTTTGCTGATTTAAGTTTCATCCTGCTTCTTAATATAAAACCAAATACTGAATTTTCACTTTTTTTCTAGGCAAATGTGTATGTGGTAATTTTATTTACAAATGATTGAATGAATATTGAGAAATAGAGAAATATACCGTTGCATAATTTAACTCTGAGAAGCAAGAATTTAGTGTTTCAGTGGGGTTGATAGTTTTTAAATAGAACTGGAAGCTGACAAGATGGTACCGTCACAATTTAATTCCTAATTCTCTGGATAATTTTATTTCCTTATCTGGGAAGAAGGGAGACCATAACTTATGCATTATTGATAGTTATGATATTTATAATTTAGCCAGTCACTCAAATTTTACCTGAGACAGAAGATGTTCTAGAATTGTTTGCTGAAAACTTGTTCTGGTAATGCAACAATGATGACTTTTGGCGCCCAAAGGAGACTATATGAACAATCCTAATACAGTTGTAGGACTCAACTTTTACTGTGCTTTTTTAGTACGAATAATCTTCTACTGTGTTTATTATTAGTATCAAGAAAAGTGTTTTGACTTTTAATTGTAATTTTTTTTTTTTTTTACCTTTATAAGGAATTAAAGATCTAATTTTGCTGTGTGGCCGGATTTTCTTACTTCTTGCTCTTCTTACTTTAATTATTTCTGTGACTACCTCATGGCTTAACTCATTTAAATCTTCTCCCGTTTATCTGAAAGGTAAGTTTATTGTTTATACTACGCTTATACTTTTCTACTGAAATTTCTTTCCTTCATTTATTATTTATTTGCACAATAAGAACCATTTTATCATTAGTTTATGCTGTGTAATTTCAAGGTAGAGTAATCGTTACAACTTTAGTCATGATTTTGAATGGACTATAAATCCCAACATTTTTATGAGGACTGGTACATTTTCCTTACATATACATTTAAAACTATATCATTTCTAAGTTGAGACATTGCAAATTCTCTAGTTTTAAACTATGTGTTTGTGCAGCATAACTGCTGTTTGATACCAACAGCTGACAAACTAGTCTACGAATGGTAGATGTGTCTACCATTAATCTCTAAAGGCCTTTCACCCTAACTTTTCATTGCATTCTGGCAGTTTTTGTTTACATACTAATCTCTTATGTACAGTCAAGTGCACTTAATTTTAGGAAACCATGCTTATTCTTGTTTTGGTTTTGTTTTGTTTTTTGATAAGCAAAAGTTTGTGAGTCTTAGAAGCCTCTTAAGACAATATTGTAGTTTACCTCAGAACAGATGAATTCTGAAACGAATGCCTACAATCTTATATCCTCCTAGAAAGAAGCTAGCCAATAGTGAATTTGGTGCATTATGTTTTGTTTTGCTGTTCATTTAAATGTAAATAAATAAAAGGAAAATGAGCAGTGTTTAATTATAGCCCTTTCAAATTAACTGTGAATAAAACCAGGATCCTAAAAGGTTACGCTATTCAACCCAAAAATAAAAGACAGCATGGCCGTTTCAGAGTCTCCCAATCATGGATTTTCGAAATTTTTTCTTTCTTCTTTTGGTGAATTATTTGATCTCTTATACTTCAAAATTACTCAGTTGGAAAATTAAAATTACTCGTTGTAGCTTCTCTTAGAAATTTTGTATTAAATACATTTTGATATCAGGAAGGTATTTGGTATAGATGTTAAACTATCGTGTCAAATTTTCAGAGTTTTATAAATAAGGGAAATGTGCAGTTGACATAGTTTCTGTGCTTTAAGTTGTACCTTTATGTCCCTGGAGTGCAAGTCATTTTGGTGCATTCATGGGTTGATAATTTTGAGACAATCGTCACTGAAGACTAAAACTGTCTAATAAGTAATTAAGACTGTGTATAGTGCCTAATTATTGTCAGATTGTCTTCAAACGAGTGAAAAATCAGCTTGCTCACACACTTTCTATGTGCCCTACTGTCGTCAGATGTTGGGATACAAGACTGTAGATTTATCTAAAACTTTAGTTCTCCCTATTTTGTAAAGATTTGCAGGATGAGGTATATCAAAAGTTCAGAAGTAGTCGGTTCTCAGTAGCCTTGAGGATGAAAGCGGCTTAATCTCCTGCTGGTGATTTATTTAAAAACTATATGCTTTGACTCAGAGTTTGGAAGGAGTCTTAGGATCACTAAGTTTGACTGATCACCTAGCAGGTTAGTGGCCAAACTGAGCCTTCTGATTTCCTGTGCACTTTTCTGTCCTAATCTTTCCTTAATAAATGTGAGGAAATATTTACTGCCTTAGAGATAAAGTTGTTGACAGAAAGAAATACCCCTGTTGAATGAGCCAAGTGACTTAAAGGATATATTTTCCTAAAAGATGGATAATTCCTCAAAAGAATATGGTTAAATGAAATTAACTTAAATGAAATTTATCATACCCAGAATAAAAAAGTTCCATACAACGGCAGAAATCCTTCCTCTTGACCTTCAGTGGATTGTGACCTAAGATTGGTTCAGTCAGTATAGGAGCTGCCACGCACACCCACCCTCGGGATCTAGGCGTGTTGCTCCTACCGTCATGTCCAAAGGTCACCAATGGCACTCCTTGTGCCTCCGTGCAGCGTTCCCCCCTCATGTGCAGTAATGGGCTCCACACTGTCTGTGCCTTGAAGCTGCTTAAACCGTGTCAGGGGCCTGCAAAGAAAACCCACCATAATCATTCTTGGAACCTCCTTACCAAAACTATAACATACAATATTAATACATGTCAGAGAATTTTGTTTCAGAAAGACCTTTTCTTATAGATTTTACGTGTGGATTTCTTTGTTTCAACTATCTGCATGGATGTCATTTTCATTATTTGAAAAATATAATCTGTGTTTTGAAGCTTTGTCTCTCCCAAAATATTAAGATCTACAAACTGTTTTCAGAGAAAATAGCATTAACCTTACTGATACTTTGGAATTAAAAAGCACTTTTATGTTTTGATGTCTTAGAAGAAGAAGAGAAGAATGAGAAAAGGCAAAAACTTGTGAGAAAAAAACAACAAGAGGCCCAGGGGGAAAAGGTAAAGCCTAATTTTTAGAGAGTTTATATATAGAGAGAGAATACAGAAATATCTGGGGCATTTAAAATTAGGTCTTTACTTTCTGTGTTCCTGCTCAGATTTTTTTTTATAATTGAGGTCAAATTCACACGACATAAAATTAACCATTTTAAAGTGTAAAATTCAGTGACATTTAAAACATTCACGAAGTTGTGCAACCACTACCACTGTCTAGTTCCAGAACATTTTGTTCACCCCCAAACAAAACCCCATACCTGTTAAACAGTCACTTCCCCCGCCCACTCCTTCCATTCTCTGGCAACCACAAATCGCCTTTCTCTTTAATGGATTTATTTCTTCTGGATGTTTCATATAAATGGAATCATACAACATGTGTCTGGCATCTTTCACTTAGCATAATTTTTCCAGGGTTCATCCATATAGCATATACCAGTACTTTTTCCTTTTTATGGCCGAATGATATTCCATTGTGTGGATATATCAAAATTTGCTTCTTTATTCATTCACTGGTAGACATTTAGTTTTTTTTCTACCTTTTGGCTATTGTGAATGGTGTTGCTGTGAATATTTGTGTACAAGTATTTGTTTGAGTACCTATTTTCAGTTCTTTTGAGTATATAGAGAGGAGTGGAATTGCTGGGTCGTATGGTAATTCTCTCTTTACCTCTTGAGGAACTGCCCAACTGTTTTCCACCCCAGTTATATCGTTTTATATTCCCACTAGCAACTTCTGAGGGTCCCAATTTCTCCACATCCTGACCAACATTTGTTATTCCCACTGCCTCCCTTCCTTTTAAATACCCATTGTAATGCATATGAAGTGGTATCATATTGTGGTTTTCATGTACATTTCCCTAATGACTAATTATGTTGAGCATCTTTTCATGTGCTTGTTGGACATTTGTATGTCTTCTCTGGAGAAATGTCTATTCAGATTGTTTGCCTATTTTTAAATTGGGTTGTTTGTCTTTTTGTTGTTGAATTGGAGGAGTTCTTTATATATTCTGGATACTAGACTCTTATCAGATATATGTTTGCAAGTATTTTCTCCCCTTCTGTGGGTTGTCTTTTTACTCTCTTGATAGTGTCCTTTCATGCACAAAAATTTTTAATTTTGATGAAGTCCAATTATGTATTATTTCTTTTGTTGCTTATGCTTTTGGTGTCCTATGTAAGAATCCATTGCCAAATCCAAAGTCATGAAGATTTGCCCCTGTATTTTCTTCCGAGAGTTGTATAGTTTTAGATTTCATATTTAGGTTATTAACCCACTTTTTGACTTAATTTTTGTATGTAGTGTGAAGTGGGTGTCCAGCTTCATTCTTTTGCACGTGGATATCCAGTTGTCCCGGCAGCATTTGTTAAAGAGACTATTCTTTCTCCATTGAATGGTCGTGGTGGCACTGTTGTTGAAAATCAATTGGCTATAGATGCTGTTATAAATGGAATTGTTTTCTTTTTTATTTTTCGTTACTAGTGTATAGACACACGAATGATTTTCGTGTGTTGATCTTGTACCCTGCAACTGTGCTTATTGTTATTAGCTCTGGTGGTTTTTGCGTGTAGCTTCTTTGGGATTTTCGATAAGTAAGATCCTATTATTTGAGAATAGAGATAGTTTTGCTTCCTCCTTTCCAAAATTGATGCCATGTATTTTTTTTTTTTTTTTGCCTTATTGCTCTGACTAAAACTTCTAAACATTGTTGAATAGCAATGATGAAAGTAGGCATCCTTGTCTTGTTCCCGATCTTAGAAAGCTTTTAGGCTTTCACCATTGAGTGTAATGTTAGCTATGGTTTTTTTGTGGTTTTTTTTTGAGGAAGATCAGCACGGAGCTAACATCTGCTGCCAATCTTCCTCTTTTTGCTGAGGAAGGCTGGCCGTGAGCTAACATCCAAGCCCATCTTCCTCCACTTTCTATGTGGGCCGCCTACCACAGGATGGCCTTCTGAGCGGTGCCATGTCCGCACCTGGGATCCGAACTGGTGAACCCCGAGCCACCGAAACAGAACGTGCGCACTTAACTGCTGCACCACTGGGCCGGCCCCTGCTGTCGGCTTTTTCTAGATGCTCCTTATGTTGAGCAAGTTCCCTTCTATTCCTAGTTTCTGAGTATTTTTATCATGAAAGAATGTTGAATTTTGTCAAATGCTTTTTCTTCATCAATTGAGATGATCATGGTTTTTTTCCTCCTTTGTATTTATTAATATGTATTACATTGATTGCTTTTTCTTATGTTGACCCATCTTGCATGCTTGGGGTAAATCACACTTGGCATTGGTATGTAATCCTTTCAGTATGCTTTTGGACTCAGTTTGCTAATATTTTGTTGATAGTTTTTGGATCTATATTCATAAGGATATTGGTCTGTCCTTTTCTTGTTTTGTAGTGTCTTTGTCTTACTTGGTGTCAGGATAATGTTCACCTTGTGGAATGAGTTAGGAACTGTTCTCACCTCTTCTGTTTTTTGGAAGAGTTTGAGAAGGATCAGTGTTAACTCTTCTTTAGAGGGTTTGAGAGAATTCATCAGTGAATCCATCTGATCCTGGACTTTTATTTTTTTTTTTAAAGATTTTATTTTTTTTTCCTTTTTCTCCCCAAAGCCCCCTGGTACATAGTTGTATATTCTTAGTTGTGGGTCCTTCTAGTTATGTCACGTCGGACGCCGCCTCAGTGTGGCTCGTTGATTGGTGCCATGTCCGTGCCCGGGATTTGAACTGACGAAACACTGGGCTGCCTGCAGCGGAGCACGCGAACTTAACCACTCGGCCACGGGGCCGGCCCCTGGACTTTTCTTTGGTGGGAGGTTTTTAATTACTGAATTAATCTCTTGTTAGGTCTCTTGAGGTTTCCTATTTCTTCTTGAGTCAGTTTAGGTAATTTGTGTGTTTCTAGGAATCTGTCCATTTTATCTTGCTCATCTCATTTGACGGCATACAATTTTACATAGTAGTCTCTTATAATCCTTTTTATTTCTGTAAGGTTGGTAGTAATATCCCCACATTCATTTCTGATTTTATTTTTCTTTTTCTTAGTCAAATTAAAGGTGTGTTAATTTTGTTGATCTTTTCAAAGAACAAGTTTTTTATTTTAGTTGGTTCTATTGTTTTTCTATCCTGTTCCCTATGTTTTTATCTCTTCTGTAATCTTTACTTGCTTCCTTATGCTAGCTTTGGTTTTAGTTTGCTCTTTTTCTAGTTTTTTAAGGTGTAAAGTCAACTTACTGATTTGAGTAGTTCTTCTTTAATTAGATGTTCACTGATATAACTTTCCCTCTGAGCATTGCTTTTGCTGCATCCTATCTGAGATTGGTTTTGATAGCTAGGAACTGCATTTCCCATGGCTGGTTATCTATCTTTTCTTGACTTTGAACTGTCAGGTTGTATGTGAGCAGTAATACTCTGATCTGAATTTAGTAACAATGAAAGTGTCCTTGCAAGAGCTTTTATAGGAAGCCCTCTTGTAAATATTTGAACTTCTAAAGTTTAATGTTATCTCCTGTAGAAGTAACTGTTAATTTTTTTTCCCCCCGAGGAAGATTAGCCCTGAGCTAACATCTGCCAATATTCCTCTTTTTTCTGAGGAAGACTGACCCCGAGCTAACATCTGAGCCCATCTTCCTCAACTTTATATGTGGGATGCCCACCACAGCATGGCCCACCACGCAGTACCATGTCTGCACCCGGGATCCAAACTGGTGAACCCCAGGCCGCCGAAGTGCAATGTGCACACCTAACCACTGTGCCACCAGGCCAGCCCCCAACTGTTAATTTTATTTATTTATTTTTTAAAGATTGGCGCCTGAGTTAACATCTGTTGCCAATCTTTTTTTTTCTTCTTCTTCTTCTCCCCAAAGCCCCCCAGTACATAGTTGTATATTCTAGTTATGGGTCCTTCTGGTTGTGGACGCTGCCTCAATGTGGCCTGATGAGCGGTGCCATGTCCACGCCCAGGATCCGAACCGGTGAAACCCTGGGCTGCCAAAGCGGAGTTCGCGAACTTAACTCAGCCACAGGACTGGCCCCTGATTTTAAAGCCTGGCGTGCTAATTAGTAAACTATAATTCCGTCTATATGCCAATTGCATACTAATTGGCATCTATAATTCCTAAGGGTATATAAAGTTGGGATTTTTTTTTGTTTGGCAAAAGTCTAAAAACTTTAACCCTGTGTCTTCTCTCTTTGGACAAAGGCAAATTAATAAGTTAATATCTCCTCGTATAGTCTGTGTACATAGCAAGTACCCAGCCTGTGCAGACATGTTGCCTGATGATACATAAAATTTTTGAATCTTTGCATTCTAAAAAGGTGATTTTTCTGCTCTGACTCTTAATTGATAATTTGATTTGTTATAGAATTACAGGTTGAAAATTATTAGATTTTGAAATACTGCACTATTATCCTCAAATTCCAGTGTGGTTTTCAAGTTTCTTTTTTTCTCCTCGTTAATTTAGCCTTCACTTTTCATGTTGGAGTCTTTCCTTAAACATCTGGTAACCCTTGGCCCTCTCCTTTCAGATTTAAGAATGGTGCACTAAAACGCTAATTGATGGTGTATGTATTTGTAAAATTTCATCAGGCTTTGTGTTCTTTACTGTTTATAAGTTATACTTATATATATAAAGCGAATTGGAATTTCTGTATTATGAGGGTGGAGCTTGATGGTTGTCTGCTGGTGTTGGGTGTACGCCATCTTAACTGCAGGGTGACTGAGGAGTAATTTAACTTTGTCGGTATCTATGTTCCTCTTTTGCAATTCACCTTCTCTAGAAAGGGCGCCTCCTTCTCCCGCCTGGGGGAGTTAGAGCCTGGCCACCAGCAGCCTGAGTCTGGTGGGGAAGGTGGCTGGGGAGTCTTACCTTTCAGTGTGTACATTTTTACTCTCTGTTTTAGTTTGCACTCCTGCCCTCCACTAGGCCTGGGATCGTGACTGCAGCCTCTCTGGTTCAGATTCCCAGAGAATAAACCTTCCATGCCTGGATGTGTGGTAGGTTAGTGGATGTGGGGTCTACTGGCTCTTCTGTCTTTCTTCCCATCTTTTCCCTAAGAACCTCAGGTGCAAAGAATTGGAATAGTCGTAATCCTTGGTTCACTACAAATGTCATTGGTTGATACATGGCTTCCCCTGAGGCCCCCCTTTTGAAGCTCTGCACCTCACCCGTGTCCCTGCCGTGGTATCTGGTGTCTCTCCTGAGCTGCTCCAGGTGTGCGGGGTGCACAGCGTGCTTCTTACTGTTGTCCTCCTTAGCAAGCCCTTAGGTTACGGTTCTCTCACCCTGTTCTTTCAGTTAGCACTCCTCCCTCTGTCCTTACACTGAGAGGTCTGCAGGTTATAGTATTTCTTTGTTTCATTGGTGGTGGAATTTGGGTTTCTATTTCTTGTTCACATGGTTGTTTTGGGTTGATTTTCAAGAGGAGAGGGAGGCAAAAATAATTTCACTTGGTCATCTTAAAACCAGAATCTCCATTTTCTTTTGACTCCAAAAAATATTTTCTGCTTTACCATCATTGAGCCATTCAGTTAACACTCTTCCAAGTGAGTTCACGCCTCAGGCATGATGCCTTGAACAAATCGCTCTGACTGCAGCTCCTAGAGCTCAAGGACCATTTGGATCTATAGGCAGGATGCCATACAAGCACAAGTTAGAATATTCGTTTCTATTTGCATTATATACAAATGCATGTATTTAGAGAGTGATGCAAAAGTGGAGGATGCTGCTTTTTGGGCAAAATTCAGGTATTGTGAAAACACAGTTTCTTACCTGGTTCTTACTTACAACTTTATAGACAGTGTAAAATCTTAGGAATTAAGTTAATGTATAGTAACAGCGTCTAATTTTCTTTTTTTTGAACAGGCCAGCAGATACATAGAAAATGTTCTAAAACCTCACCAGAAAATGAAATTGAAAAAACTGGAAGAGCGCTTTTATCAGATGATGGGTGAAACCTGGAAGTTAAGCAATGGTCATAAACTTGGGGTTAGGAAATGTTCTCATGTTATATTTTGAATTCTGCTCTTATGTTTCCTTTCACATATATTTCTTTTGAAAAATTGCAAATGACGTTAAACTGTTATTACAGTCTGTTTTTTAGGAATCTTAATAATAGTGATGGTACATCAGTTTTGTTCAGCAGATTTATGTATCAAATGGTTGAGTGGTTTTTGGTGCCTGCAGAGCATGTAACTTAGATCCTTGAAAAGCTCGAACAGAAGGTAGTCTTTGAGAAAACTGTTGACTACGTCACTGTTTTATATGCGTGAATTCAGATCCTTCCTCAAGTAAGATCTCCAAGGTCTAATAAGCTCACATTATATTCATTATGTTTGGCTCTGTTTTTTAAAGATTTTTATTGAGGTAACATTGGTTTATTACATTATATAAATTTCAGGTGTACGTCATTATATTTTGATTTCTGTGTGGACTACATCATGTTTACCACCCAAAGACTAATTACCATCTGTCACCGTACACGGTCAGCCCTTTCACGCCCCCGCCTCCCCCCTTCCACTCTGGTAACCACCAGTCTAATCTCTGTGTCTATGTGTTTCTTTGTTGTTTGTTTGGCTCTGTTTTGGTAAAACCAGTTAACCTGTGACTCTTTTCCTCTGGTACTGAGTATGAATTTTGTCATTTGCTCATGGAAGTTTACAATTTGAAGTTTTCTTACAGAGGAAAAAGGATATTCATAAAGGAATTAAATTTTAGAGTAACTGGCCACAGCTTTTGTGTGTAAGATCATTTCTGTCCCAAATACTTTTTTGTTTATTCTGCTTTCTGTTTATACTGCACCTTTCACCATGTTTTAAAGAAAATAATCCAGTAAACAGGATTCTTACAGTGAAGCAGAATCAGTTTTTGTTCTTCATTTCACGATGGCAAATATGTCATAAAACAATCAAGAGTAATAAAATTAGTGTGGAAGATGGGCAACATAAAATGCAGCTGCTCTGTGTCGTGATTTCCCTTCTCAGTTGAGTTTGTCTCCTCTTCAGTTTTGCCGTGTTAGACATTGGCAGCCTGATTTTAGCCGCCACAGCTCTTTCTGAAATGGTCACAATCTGAATTAGTCACCCTGCCCCTTGCTTTTAGGCTGTGTCTTCACGGCACTGCTAGTATATATTTTAACATAGTTAGTGGGGACCACAAAAAGTTAGGGACATGGTAGACTGTTGGTGTTGTTGTGACTTAAGGCTCTTAGGACTATCAAAGAACGTGAGCATCGGCACGTTAGAGCTGGAGGGAAGTGTATCCATCGGCTGATCCAGCCCCCTGGTTTGCAGGGGGGCGGCCTAAGTTTAGCCAGTTAATTGTTCTGCATCAAGATCTCTTGACTCCTGGTCCCCACGCTCCTTCCACCAGATTCTCTTAGGATAAAGGAATGGGGAAAATGGCGGCCATTTTAATCTAATAAAGAGAACTTTTAGAAGGTCAGTGGATATGGAAGAAAGGCATTATTGAACAAATACATGTATATTTGAGAATTTGGCATTTACGTCAATGATCTGGTTAAGGAAGATGTTTTAATAGACAATATTAATAAAAAGTAATCTTTATGATTTCTGGAATACAATTTTTTGCCTCCTAAAGTAATTAATTCAAATGGAAGATCAAAGTTTGAATTTGAGGAACTAAAGTATGTTTATATATAACAAGATACTAGGGCCTCATTCGGCTAAGGAAGTTCTGCATGGTCTCATACATAGACATAATGTTTTTATACACAGGTTCTATTTTCACAGCTTTTTAAGATGTGATCCCTTGGAGGAAAGTGTATCATCCAGGTTTTCTTCTTTCTTACATCCTACTGAAAAACCTGAGGGTCATTTAAAATGGAAAGGTCCCTCTTAGCCTTGTATCTGTTGGAGGGAACCCCAGACCTAGATAAGGGTAGTTCCTATGAAACATTAAGCTCCATGTTTTGTTGTCTGAGGAGATAAAGCTTTAATTTTCTGGATCTAATGATGACTTAATTGTATTTTTTTACTGAAATGCTATCAGGGTAAAAGAAATAACCATTTTGAACGTAATAGAGTCCATAGCATCTCTTTAGAAATTCTCTGTTGTTTTTGACCAGAGTGGTGAAGATTTGGTGCTTGAAAATGAGAGTCAGACATCTTTTGAAACTTCAAACAGAGAAGCAGCAAAGAGACGGAACTTGCTTAAGTGTTTAACCAAAGTTTCACCACCTGCTGAAAAGCCCACGCAGAGGGAGGTGCGTCACTTAATGCCTGCTCAATGAAGGTGTCAGCGTGCGGGGCCGGGGGGGGGGAGTATTGTTCTGTGGGTGAGGTGGGATACTGAGTGAAGATTAGGACTGGCTTTTAATCCAGATGATGTCTTCCCCTACTACCTTACAAAGCGATCAGCTTCATTAAGAATCGCTTTTCCTGAGCTAGCGCTGATGGCCTAGTGATTAAAGTTTGGCGCACTCTGCTTTGGTGGCCCGGGTTGGGTTCTCAGGTGTGGAACCACACCACTCATCCATCGTTAGCCATGCTCTGGCAGTGGCTCACATAGAAGAACTAGAAGGACTTACAACTAGGATATACAACTATGTGCTGGGGTTTTAGGGACGGGAAAAAAAAAAAAAGAAATACAGGCATTGCACAGCAAAAATAAACCTATGTCTAGACTTTAGGTTGTCAACAGAATTAATTTAAAAAAAAATCACTTTTCCTGTTTAATATTAATATTAATATTCTGAACCAAACTTAGAAGGAAGCTATGAAGATAAATGGACACTATTAGATAATGCTCAGTTCTTTCTGAGGAAGTAACTTGATTGTATAGAAATGAAAAATATACTGTTTAATAAGGGAAATATTTCTTTTTTTTCCCCCCCAAAGCCCCAGTACATAATTGTATACCCGAGTTGTAAGTCATTCTAATTGTTTTTTGTGGGATGCTGCCACAGCATGGCCTGGTGAGTGGTGTATAGTTCTGTGCCCAGGATCCAAACCAGCGAACCCCGGGCTACTAAAGCTGAGCACACGAACTTAACCACTGGGCCAAGGGGCCGGCCTCGGGAAATATTTCTATGAGTAGCTAAGGCATGATTAAGCCATATTTAGTGAATGGCTAATATTATTAACATGAGTGTATCATTTTTCTCAGTGGTCCTTCTCGGGAATGGGTTAGCAACCATTCACTTTAGAACAGTGCCCAGATTTATTATTCCTTGTTTTCTTTCGAATCTTCATCCCTAAGTTGACTCTGATTTGGAGATGGTAAAGGTTGGAAATAAGAAGTCTGTTTTTACCTACTCTTGGGTAAAGCTGGTAGGCCATCTGCTCCCTCACAGTACTGTCTAATGTATTGCTTCTCACTCTGAGGTTTCCTGGTCCCTTAATGGAGCTGAGTGTGGGAATCAGACCATTGAACTATTTCTAATATTTCAAAAAGATCTAATGAACTCTATGGACTAATTAAAAATTCAAGACTCTTTGCTTTTTCAAGAGCATGTCCAGATAATTCTCTTTGTTTTTTCAAGAGCATGTCGAGATAATTCAAGACATGAATTATCTCTTGCTGATGGTAAATTTTGGTTAACTGTCATCATGCTTTTGACACCAAAGGAAAACAAATAGTTTACTTACTAGATGCAGTTAATGGTTGTTAGACAAAGTGTTGCAAAACATGGAGTCCAAGGGATTAAAAAATAAAAAAGCATTCCTAGAGGTGAAATTGCTGGTAACAAGTGTTTTAATGAGAGAAAATGCTCTGAACACCTGATTTCTTAATAGAGTAACAGAAATAGGGAAATGTGAGTAAATCTTGAAAATGAAGTGGTTGTTAGCCAGTCCCCCAGAAGTTCCAGTGAAGAAAAATACGCACTCAGTTTAAAATGTTTATATGTATGAATCTCAGCCTAAAATGTGTATATGTATGAATCTAAATAACTTTGGGGTCTTTTTGAACTTAATTCATGTTAATATTTGTCCTCTGTTTCCTTAAATAGGACATTTTTACATAGTATCTTGGATCATCATAAAAACAAAATTCTTTAAATGTGCGTAGATTGGTAGTTGTCGTCTCAAATCCTATTTTTATGGTCTATTGTTATCACAAAGTTGCTTACCCAAAAATGTGTATCAATTGAGCTCTCATTCTCATTGTATACTTTTTATAAACACATACTTTTTGTATATTAAAAGAAAAGACTTCACTAAGCTTAGATCTGTCTAAACTCTATATTGAAAGGAACTCTTCTTGTTGAGATTATCGTTTTCTTCTTTGGATGCTTATGTTCCTGTTCCTAATAGTTACTTTTCTTTAGGTTCTTGACTTACCTGAAGAACCTCCTGAAACAGCTGAAGAAGTAAGCTTATTTTTTTTCTTTAAAAATTGTAGTTTCTCTAACATCAAGTATGTCTTATCTGAATTTGGGTTTGGAAGGAGAAGATAGTGTAAGTGTCGATGTGATGCACTGTCACTAAGGGGTTGGTTTGCACATGGTGTCGGGTCAGACTCCTCGGCTCCGGTGGTATTCCGGAAGCCTGCTGTCCTCTGAGTTTGTTTTTAGAGCCCTCGCTTCATCAGGCTGACATAGGATAGCTGGTCCTTCCCAGAACTTCAGGTCAGCATTTGAGTTACTTATTAAAACAGAATCAAAATAGGCAGATGACTTCAAGTTGTAGTTTTCCCCTTAAAAAAGAGAAAAGGAAAGAATGCAGCTACTTTGTAGATCCTTGAATTGAAGGACTGTCTGTTGTAGCCAACTTTTTGAGGATAATGAAAATAGACAAATAGACGTTAAGCACAGAGTGTGATTATCTTCATAAAAGTTAAAAATAAGAAAAAGAAGGCATTCTGTTTTGGGGAGTGTGCTCTTCCAACCTGTCCTCCACCCTATCACCCTAATAAAGTGTTTTCAAAGGAAAAAAGGCATGCCTGGCGTAGGGAATGAGAGGCAGATGGTTACTCATGCTTTTAGGATATTTGTCTTTGTTGTTATATAGTCACATTGTTTCTGCCTTTCTGCAAAATACTATTTCCTGTTTTGTCACCTTAATGGTTTTGCTCTGGTGTCATAATCATTCCATACCATATTACATAATCATGACATATTCATAAAGCCTGCCCATGTCATAACAAATATGTTTTAACCCCTAACTACATAACTTTGGTGAGTACATATGTGAAAGGATAATTTCACTTTTAGGAACGCTGGAAATTATAATTTTTAGGAAATTCTCTATTTTCTTATTTAAGTGAGGTCCCATTAAATGTCTGGTGTCACCCACAGAATAGAAGGACATCTTTATAATTCTGTATTGCTGGGGCAACTAACATTCATTTTAAAGGCTATCACAGCCAGATGAAGCTGTCACTATATGTATGTTTATTTCTGTATGTGTTGTAGCTGTCACTCTAAAGTAGTGAGCCATAAGAGAAAATTCCTGTTACAGTGGAAGCCCGCTTGGATTTAGAAGCAGACTAATAGATGAGTGAACTAATGACTAACATGGATTTCTGACAAGGAAGGAGGGATCTGAAACATAATTACTGCAATTCTTACTTAAGCAGTACACCTGGGTTTTTTAGTGTCTCCTATGTATTTTGTTTTGCAACCTTCTATAGAGTTCTAAAATAATGTGGTAAGATTTTTAAAATGAGAGGAGGAAATAATTCATGGTAGTCTGGAATTCACAATGGAATATTCACCATATATTACTATTCTACTTTTAGAATTTGAAAATAATTTTGTAAATCATCATATAATGTTGCCATATTACCATAGCAACAATTTTCATTATTGTATGCCATCTTATTTCATTTTAAGGAGTACAAATTTCAGTTAGTGCTGCTACTTTTTTTTTTTGAGGAAGATTAGCCCTGAGCTAACTACTGCCAATCCTCCTCTCTTTGCTGAGGAAGACTGGCCCTGAGCTAACATCCATGCCCATCTTCCTCTACTTTATACGTGGGACACCTACCGCAGCATGGCTTTTTGCCAAGCAGTGCCATGTCCATACCCGGGATCCAAACCAGCGAACCCCACGCAGCCGAGAAGCAGAACGTGTGCACTTAACCTCTGGGCCACCGGGCCGGCCCCAGTGCTGCTACTTTTAATTTAGATTCCATTTAAGAATCTGCGTTTGGGACAATGTTTTACTTTCTAATTTGGATTGTGTCCCAGGCCATTTACCCATCCATATGTCAGCCCACTACATTGTCAGTAATAGTAGGAGAAATTGTGCAGCCAACTTTCACAGTAATTGTAATAACAGAACAATTGCTGGATTTCAAACAATGATAGTTTGTCTCTCCCAAGTTTTTATCTAATTCTAATGAAAAACATTAATTGGCTATATTTTAACCCTAGTTTCTCATAAAGCATTTGGCTTTAATTCTTTCAGATCATTAAAGTTTGAACAAAATCTCACTGTAAAAGTTAAATTTTATTCTTCCTAAAAATAAGCAAAATTTGGGGCTGGCCCCATGGCCTAGTGGTTAAGTTTGGCATGCTCCACTTGGTGGCCTGGGTTCGGATCCTGGGCGCAGACCTACACCATGCATCAGCAGCCATGCTGTGGTGGCAACCCACGTACAAAATAAAGGAAGATTGGCAACAGAGGTTAGCTCAGAGTCAATCTTCCTCAGCAAAAAAAAGCAAAATTGGCTTTTAATATGTGATTCAGTTGTTTTGTGATTTCTTTGTTTTATTACAAAACTTTTCTTTAGTAGAAGTAATAACAGAGCTGAACATTACACTGATTCAGATACCTTACCTCCTTGGTTGGAGATATTTTCTAATATGGCTTTCCTGAAGGGGGTAGATGCTGCTGTGAAACCACCGTTTTTATGTACCATAACTCCCAGGACAGTATGATGATGTTAACCATGAGAAAGGGTTTCCTACAAGTAAATAATGAGCATCAGAATAAATTACTAATTCATCATCTTTTCTTTTTAGAATGTCCTTTAATATACTAGCAGTTTGCAAGCTCTTTTTAGCTATTTAATCATTTGATCAAAGGAAAGATGATGAGGAAGCCCAGTATATAGAGCAGATAAAGCAGGAGCTGCTCCCAGGGGAGGAGGCCTCCTCGAGCGCCCAGCCCCCAGGACCAGCTCTAGACTGCTCTCTCCTTGCCTGGATGCTGCGGGCCTGGTGCGCAGCCTACAGCAGGAGTGGACGGGCTAACCTTTGGTTCCTTCCGACCTGGTGCTTTTCTTCCTGTGGTCTCTGAGGTGGCACAGGGTCTTGGTTTGGTAGGTCACTTCTGAAGCCCAGCTGCAATTTTGGTATTATCTGGGCAGACAGAGCCATTGAAGTTCTGGTGTCCTTTCTGCAAGGCTCTGCCCCTGGTCTCCTCAATCAGAAGGAAGATGTGTTTCAGTTTCAGAATTATTTCTGTGTTTAGAGTGAATTTATCTGGACCTTTATGTTGGTTTACAACTCTCAGAACTAAATTCCTACAAAACCTGACGTGCTGTTATGACTGCCGACGTTTCCTAGGAGTAGTAATTTTGGAACTGCAAAAAGCAGTGCGTTGGAATTCTTACCTGAACATTTTTGTTCCTCAGGTAGTTACTGTTGCTCTCCGATGTCCAAGTGGGAAGGTCCTGAGGAGACGGTTTTTTAAGTCTTGCAGTTCACAGGTGAGGAAGTTCTTATCTTGAGAAGTGTTTTTGTTGAATTTGGCAATAGTTTCTTCCCCTGCAGTGGAGGAGGTGTTATCGCTGTGTTGGCTGGTGCGCCCCTCAGGCCAGGGTAAGGGCATTTATATGTGCTCTAAGATGCTGCGGAAATTGGAATCGTTAGCCATGCTGGCTGGGCCTTTTTGAATTGTGATTTCTGCATTCAAATTTTTTCAGTTCTTCCTTGTCCTATTTCTTTTTTATTTGTTGTTTTTTGTTTTAATTACATTTTTGCAGCTTGGTGGGTAAGATGCTTTCAAAGCAGCCAGTATTAACCTTATTCTCATTATCCCTGATGGATTGTTAACCTTTGCCCCACTGTTTATGTGTAATTTTCAAATCATTCTTTAAGGCTTGTTTCCTTTCGTCCTAATAGATTCTTCCTTCTCTTAAAAACTATACTGTGTTCATTAGCAATAATTTGGAAAACAAAAAAATTTTGATCTGTAGTTGGACACCAAAGCCAATTACTAATATTTTGATGTATTTCTATTTTTAAGTGCATAACATATAATTATGCATGCATTAAAAATATAGCTAAATAATATTCTATCCTGATTGTTGCATTTAACTTTCTATGACAAGAATGCTATAAACCATAATGGAAAATACTGATGGATTTGACTGCATAAAAACTTAAAATTCTATAAAGAAAGAGTTTATAAAGTTAAATAAAAATTTGGAAAAAATGTTTTACTGTCTATGTGTGGTAGAGTCATTTCTTTATAAGGAGCTATAGAAATGAAGGAAAAGATAAACAGCTCAGCCCAATCACTGATAAGAAACATGGAAGATTTCCTAAAGAAGAAAGACCAAGCGACAGATAAAAATATGAAAAATATATTTGGCCTCACTTAGAATCAAAGAAGTGCAAATTAAAATGGGACATCTTTGGGGCTGGCCCCGTGGCCGAGTGGTTAAGTTCGCGTGCTCCGCTGCAGGTGGCCCAGTGTTTCGTTGGTTCGAATCCTGGGCGCGGACATGGCACTGCTCATCAAACTACGCTGAGGCAGCGTCCCACATTTCACAACTAGAAGGACCCACAACGAAGAATATACAACTCTGTACTGGGGGGGCTTTGGGGAGAAAAAGGAAAAAAGTAAAATCTTTAAAAAAAAAATTAAAAATAAAATGGGACATCATTTTCTACCTATCAGATTGTCAAAGATTAAAAAGAAGAGTACCCAGTTCTGGTCAGTATGTGGGGAAAACAGGGATTCTCATTAATTGCTCATGTGCGTGTAAATTGGACCAGTGTTCCTGTGGGATAATTTACCAGTAT
This sequence comes from Equus caballus, assembly GCF_041296265.1. Lineage (NCBI taxonomy): Eukaryota > Metazoa > Chordata > Mammalia > Perissodactyla > Equidae > Equus > Equus caballus. The sequence goes on along the minus strand of NC_091710.1, from coordinate 31,379,918 downwards.
ATATCTTTAAAATATTTAAAACATAATCTTTTGGTCCAGTAATTTCATTTATGAGAATTTATTCTTGGAAATAAGACAAATGATCAAAAGTGTAAGTGTTTGTGTAGAGATTGGTTAAATTAAGGCATATCCAGATATCGGAAAATTATGGAGCTTTATGACATAGATGTACATTTATTACGTGGAATATCAGTAGGTTCGTGGATGGTGGTTAGCAGTAGAAGTGAGGGATTACCTATAATTGGTGCTCCAGCTTCCCCCAAGGGCATTCTTTCATTCAGGTTTCTTCCTCAAGCAACAAATCATCCTCTGGCAGGCATTGTAAGTGGAAATTTGGATAGTTACTATGGGAATCTTCATGACATGAAATGTTAAAAATTTATAGGGATGGCCCATTGAAAGTCAGGCTATCATAAGGCGGCGTCTCTGGGGCCTGGGCATGTCTATTGTGACAAAGTTCCTGAGTGATTCTGATGTAGACTCTTGGCTTAGATTTTGATCTAAATAATCTTTTTTCCAAATGCCAACCTTTCGTTCTCAATCTTTTTATAAATTTTTCTATTCCCTATGGTTGGGGGTTTCCTAATTGTTAAATGCGTCTCCTATCTGGAGGCGTCAGTAGTCCCTAAGCCTTCTCTGAAACAGAAGGTGTTAAAGGTTATTCACATCTCAGAATTCATGGCATGCTGTTTCCCTTTACACTCTAGAAGGTTCCTTCGAAAGGTGTGAGAGTTCTGTTTCATTACTCCTAGGGGCATGATTGAACAATGAAAGAATTGTGAAATAACATGGTGATCTGGAGGACACAACTCTGTACAGTATTTGGTAACTAAACTTTTTATCTTTTAGGTCTTATTTGACTGGATGATGAAAATTGGCTACCACACATCCCTATACAGCCTCTCTACTTCCTTTCCCAGAAGGCCTCTGGAAGTGGAGGGGGGTTGCTCACTGCAGGATGTAGGAATAACTATGGACACTGTGCTCAATGTGGAAGAGAAAGAGCAGAGCCACTGGTGAAGAAGTGAGAACTGCCTGTTCTACGTAAAATCGGTTATGCCGTGCCCTACAGGACAGTAAATAATTCACACGGGAATCGTGCCCTTCCTCGGTTGAGCTCAAGGCAGTAAGCACTTTAATGTTGATGGACATAAAGGATTAGAGAAGGACTGCTCCCTGCATGTAGTAATTTTTGGAGTGTGCCATCTTATAAGGTACCAAATGAGAACTAGGTAAAAATGTGTACAATAACGCACTCAATAGTTTGTATTTTTCCTAGCTGACATCATTTATTGGTATGTTGAGACAAAGTCTCATGACTTTTTCTGCCTCTTCAGTCTGTCTTGCCACACTGAACATTTCACACTTAAGTCACACTCTTTAAAATCTTTTAAGTAGAAATGTTTATTCTGCTGTATTGCTGGAAATTAAACTTTAAAGATGTTTCAAAGCTCTTTAAGGCTTTAAAGTTCTTTTCGATAGGTATGTATTAATTTAACTACTGTTTGAGATTTATATAATTTTGCCTTGCATTAAATTGTAACATTCCGGATGGATCAGTATTTTTTAAAATAAAACAATGAAAACATTAAAAATGTAAGTGAATTTTTGTTTGTATCTCTGGTCATTTCGTTTTCTTCCTTACAACCTGTAATGATGTATTCATGGACTCTGATATCGAGTTTACACTCCAAGTGTGGTACAAAGGGCTCTTTGTCCTAGTCACTCCCTTTTTCTTTTCCCATGCTCTGTCGTACAAGTCAGTTAACTTGACTCCTCTGTGTATTGCCCTTTATTTAATGCTCCTTTATACTATTCTTCTGTAGAATCTGTTACACTGTATTATAGCTATATTTTTGTTTTTCCAAATACATAATTCCTCAAAGGTAAAGGTTATGTCTTTTTTTTCCCTTAAATGTACCTAGTAGGGGGCTGGCCCTGTGGCTGAGTGGTTAAGTTTGTGCACTCCGCTTCGGTGGCCCAGGGTTTTGCCAGTTCGGATCCGGGGTGCAGACATGGCACTGCTCATCAGGCTACGCTGAGGCAGTGTCCCACACAGCACAACTAGAGGCACTCACAACTAGAATATCCAACTTCATACTGGGTGGCTTTGGGGAGAAGAAGAATAAGAAGCAGAAAAAAAAATACCTAGTATATAGTAGGTGCTTAATGCATGTTTGAAAATAATAAGTTTTCTCAACTTTTACCTTTTTTTTTGTCTCTGGAATATCCCACATTGAAAAATACGCAACATTTTTTTCCTGATTATAAATTAATTGTGAAAGTGTTTCAGAACTTTACAAAGTTACCAAAACTAATTAAAATCACCCATAATCCCAATACCCAGAAATAAACATAACTAACATCATGGTTTTCTGTATGTCCTGCCAGACTTTTCTATGCTCATGTACAAAAGACCCCACATTTTTGGACCTTTTTAAGAAACATTATTGTGAAAGCTACCAAGTAATTATGCCACTTGGAAGATGTGGCAGCCTCTGGGGTAGCCCCAGTGATCCCTGCCTCCCACAGTGTGTCAGCATGGGTTTGTGTGACCAGTGTTGTGAGCAGCCTCCTGGACAGGTCCACGTGCGAGGAGCTGAAGCCTCCAGCCAACAGCAATGTGAGAAAGCTTGAAGCTGGACCTCCAGCCCCAGTCAAGTCTTCAGAGACTGCAGCTCCGGCCAACAGCTTGATGGCTACTTTGTGAGAGCCCTGAGCCTGAACCACCTGGCTAAATGCCCCCAGCTTCCTGACCCTCATGATTAGTGAGATAATAAATACTTTTAACGGGCCAAGTTTTGAGTTAATTTGTTAGGGAGCAATAGAGAACATACAGATTTTGGAATCTGTAAGTGAGGTGTTGCCATAACAAAATCCTAAAATGTGGGCGTGGCTTTGCACCCCGGCGGTGGGCTTTGAGGAGTGTGTTGCTGAAAGTAAAGTGCCTTGAAATTGTTGATATAAGGCTCGTAGTCTTTGATAAAGCTGGAGGTGGGACTTGCAGGAAAGTGAGGTAAATATTACTGGAACTGGAGGAAGGGAAATCCTTGTTATATAGGGACAGAAAGTCTAGCAACACCATCACCGGCAGTTATGTGGGAAGTGGAAAATAGCAAATGAATTAAGTGATCGAGCTAAATATATTTCCACCCAGAGTATTGAAAAGGCTTCCTGGTTTCTTCTTGCTGCTCATAGTAGAATGTGAGAGGAAAGAGACAAGCTAAAGAAAGGACTTAAAAAGGAACCAGGGCTCACTGGTTTGGAAGATTCTCAGCCTTTCCAGGTGGCAAATAATGCTAAAAGTAAGAAATGGCTTCAGAGCAAAGATCAAATCAAGGGTACTCTCAGGAAAGTGTGATATAAAGATTAAGCCAACAGTCTAATAGTAAGATCCTTTGTTAAGACCTGAGAAATATCAAAGGTGATGCCTCAAAATGAGATTCACAGAAGACTCCAAGTTTTAGAAACAATTCTATTAGCAGTAACCCGGACAGCTTGGACTGAAGGAGAGAAGTGATAAAAGAGGCCTTTGGACCCCCAAAAGTCTGCAGGCAGGAAGCAAGCTGAAGAAACAGCTCTGCTGTAAACCTGTGCCACCTTTCATGAAAAGAATGACAGAAGGTGAGCCCAGGCCCTCCGAGGGCTGAGTCAAGAGCCGTTGGAAAGTCATTTCCTGGCAGGAGTAGGACCCAGTTCTAGTCAGGGAATTTCTATCACTTGCCCAGTTGGGTTTCAGAACTGCTCAGGGACCAGGAACTTCCGTGTCTCTCATTTTCAGTCCTTCTGAACAGGCTCATCCTGTCTATCCCACCACTGTTTGGGGGGCGGGGGGGAACAGTAACGCTTCTCTAGTTGACAGGCCTGCAGATCAGGAGAAACTGTGCTGGAGAGCTGTACTTAAGAACTGCATATACCCTAGTCGTCTCACCCACACCTGGACCTGATTTAGATGATGAGATTCTGGACTTTGCACTGATGCTGTAATGGGACGTGACTTTTGTGTTCCTTGGGAGGCAATGAATCATTGGGGGTTGAGGCAGGCTATGGGAGCCAGCCTCCAAAGTGGCCCCCAATGATCCCTCTGTCCTGGTATTCACACTTTTGTGCTGTTCCCTCCCACAACATACCTAGGTTGATCAGTATGATGACCAATAGAATTAACCAGATGTACTGATATGTCCCTTCTTAGATTAGATTATAAAGGACTGTGCTTCTGTCTTGGTTCTGTCTCTGTCTCATCAATTACTCTGATGGAAACCGTGTTGTTAGCAGCCCAGTGGAGAGGACCACGTGTCCAGGTACTAAAGCCCCCTGCCAATAGCTGCTAAGTGAGCTCGGAGTGAATCCTCCAGCCCCAATCATCCCGGAGACTGCTGGCCTGGCGGAGCCCTTGACTCAACCTAATAAGAGACCTGGAGCCAGAACCACCCAGCTAAGCCGCTCCTGGATTTCTGACCCACAGAAATGGTGGGAGATAATAAATGTTGCTTTAAGCTGTAACATTTTGGGGAAATTTGTTGTGTGGCAATAGATAACTGATACAAGAAATATTCAGGGCATTTTCCCCAACAATATAAAGACATCCTTAGGAATGACTTGCTTTTCTGGGTAGAGTCTTTAGTTTCTCTAGTTGTTGATATCTCTTTATCAGGGTCCTTTTCAAAGATTCAGTAAGCTTCCATTATTCTTTGAAATAGACCCAAATGCAAATAGAAATGCAAAAGAAAAACAAGGAGCATTTCCATATTTACCTGTTCTGATCACAGACTTTCACAGGCTCTAGTTTCAGTTGTCCATCCACATGTATTTCCAAGGATATTGACTACAGAAGATGATTATTACCATGAAGGAAAGACTTTGTTATCTTTTACAAAGCCAAAATTTCAGCCATTAACCAATAGTTTCTAAAATTTGTGGAATAAAGATTTCTCTCATCCCCCCCAATTTCTAACACAAAAATCATTACGGCCATTTCTTGGGTGGCAATGTTTTTTTCTTTAACACAAAGAGAAAACACTATCAGTTGCATGTACAACTAAAGGGCTAAAAATAGAGATAGTTAATTGTTTCCTTGGTTACAAACGCTAATTCTTTCTCTGAATTTAGGGAAAGGAGCCACAGACGCCTTAAATCTTTAGATTCTTGGTTAATAATACTATTCCTTTATACTGTAGTCCTCTTGCAATGAGTTGGAAAAATTAGAAACATATGATTAAGGAATTATTTTTTCTAGGTGTGATGATGGTATTGTGGTTAGGTGAGAGAGATAATCCTTATCTCTAAAGATACATACTACAATATGATAGGAGTTATGGTCAAAATTTGCTTCAAAATCTGAACAGGGGAACAGCAGGTGAGAATATAGATGAATAAATATTAAAGTTAAGTAAAAGGTACATTGAGGTACCTGATACTCTTTCTACTTCTGTATAATTTTCCATGACAAAATGTTGAAAGATATCAACAGGTTTAAGATAAAAAAGGGATAGATTTGTAAATTTTTCAAGTGATATATGAGAAAGCTGTGACTTCAGACAGCTTTACATAAACAAAAAAAAATAGGGGCCGGCCCGGTGGTGCAGCGGTTAAGTTCACACGTTCTGCTTTGGCGGCCTGGGGTTCACCAGTCCGGATCCCGGGTGCAGACATGCTGTGGTAGGCATCCTACGTATAAGGTAAAGGAAGATGGGCATGGACCTTAGCTCAGGGCCAGTCTTCCTCAGCAAAATGAGGAGGATTGGCAGTTTTTAGCTCAGGGCAAATCTTCCTCAAAAAGAAAAAAAAATAGCCCCAGGAAAAACTCACTTGAATCTTGTTTCAAGTTAGCCGGTTTATTATTATTTTTAATAATATATTTCAGTGAAGGAATGAAATTGAAGAATTTAAAAGACCTACATCTTTAGTATACTAAAGAATATTCTGAGTATCTAAAAATAGTGTGTGGTCAAAAGGGTCAGGAGCGCACTGTGTTACCTATATATCTCTGGCACACAAGCCACATATCCTTATTTAGAGAATTCCCCCCATTGTGCTACTCTTCATCTCTGTTTACGCTTCACTTCGTAAACTCTCTCCCTCACTGTAATGCACTGATATGGGAGATCTCATTTGAGTAATAATACAATAGCCACCTGTTATCAAAACAACCTATAAATGTCACTTCAGGTTGTTCTACTATTATGACAGTGACACGAAGAGGTGTTTTGCTGTGGGGAGAAAAGAAATTAAAAAACACAAAGCCATCTTTTCTCTCAAGGAAATTTTAAAAGAAATGTGACATTCCCCTTTACGAGGAGGGGAACTAGCCTTAATCAGTTAATTGTTCTGCTAACTGACATTGAGATCCTAAAAATAACCAAGTTCTGAACCATACAGCAGTTTGGGATTTCCACTGAGTATGTAGAAGAATGTTTCTCCCACCCTAACAACAAGAAACAGCTGGACGATGTCAAATGGTCACCTTTTTGAGCCCTCAGACCACCGAGGCTGCAAGCAATCCCAGAACCTGAATTCCAGGAGAGACAGGACATGTGGCCTCTTCCCTTTGGCAGAGCGTGGGAGAAAAGGTGGCTGATAGATAAGAAGATGAGGAAAATTCAAAGAAGACAACAACACTTTTAAAGCCCAAGTGTGGGCTACGGCATCATTCTGGGACACGACTGGGTATTTAATCTGTGGGTCTTAGTGCAAAATGAAAATACAAGAATGCTTGCTCAAAAATGAAGAATTCCACATGGTGACAGCAGAGCATTAAACCAAGCACATGGCCCTTCGAGGTTTGGTGCTACGCGTCAGTGCACGGGTCACCCCCTGTGAAGCCAGTCCTGGCTGGGGGCCTCAGACACGAAGGGAGCTCCCACTCACCGGAAAGCTCTTCTCCATCGGCCTTCACCAGGTTCACGAGAAGGCGTGAGCGCCGCGCAAAAGACCAGAGGAGGCCGACCGCGGTGCCAACCGGGAGGTGATGGTGGCTGAGGAGGAACAAGCTCAAAACCCCACTAGCTTCCCAGGATCCGTCTCCCCTACAAAGCCGAAGTCTGAACCTGCTGGGGGTGGTAGGAACACCAAGTACTATGACCACAGGACAGCGGCAAAGATTTACTGCTTCTGGAGAAGCAGTAAGAAGCAAAATCCACGTGCCTCCCCCAGGACACAGGCAAAGATTTATTGCTTCTGGGGGAAGGGTACAAGAAAAAATTCTCTACTCCTGGGGGAGGGGCAGATACACATACCAAACAGATGTTTGCTACAGCCGCGGGAGAACAGTCAGCCCAGCCCAACCACAGTTAGAAGGCAGAGTTTGGCTGCCACGGGCAGGAGGGGCGGGGATGCTGAGAAAAGCTCGCCTCCGAAGAACTGGGACAAGAGGGGCCCTCACCTGCCCCTGCCGGGAGCTTAGCACCGAGTCGCAAGCAACAGCAGTCTGCAGCTGGGGCAGGGGTGAGAGCGAGGAGAGAGACCCTGTCTCTGATACAGGGATGCAGGGACAATGGAAAGCGGAGCGGGGATCACGAACACAGAAAACCTAGCACCTCAACCCCTACCCTAAGCACATAACAGCAGCCAGCTCGCCGTCAGGGGAATTTGAGGCCTATCGGCTCTGAGTCTATGAGCAATGATAAAATTCTATATCTCGTGAAAATATCTTTCAAAAATGAACATGCAATAAACAGCTTTTAAGGCATCCAAAAGTTGAAGGAATTCATCACCAGCAGACTTGCGCTGTAAAAAAAATATTCAAGTACGTCTTCAAGGCAGAGGAAAAAATATGCCAGACAAAAAGATGAATTTACACAAAGGAATGAAGAGCACTGGAAATAGCATATATTCACAAGAGTAAGTACATAAAAGTTCTTATTATTTAAATCCCTTTAAATGAAAATCTGTCTAATCAAAAGCAATAGTTATATGGGACTTTTAATATATGTAAATGAAAGATGTATGACAAAAGTAGCACAAAGTTTGAGAGGGGATAAATGGAAGAACACTATTAGGAGGCTCCTATGGCAAACACGAAGTGGCGTAACATCACTGGAAGGTAGGCTGTACATTAACGACGTCTGTACCGCAAATCCCAGCGCAACCACTAAAGTAACGAAGCAAAGAGGGACAGCTAATAAGTCACTAAAGAGAAATGGAATAAAAACTATTAAATTAAACCAAAAGAATTAAGGAAAAGAGAAAAAGAATGTAGGGGACAAATAGAAAACAAATGGCAAGATGACAGATTTAAACCTGACCTACGCCAATAATCACACTAAATGTAAATAGTCTATACACCCTCTGTTAAAGACAGAGTGTTTGATTGTTTTAAAAAAAATACATGCTGCCTAAAAGAAACAGTAGTAAGGGATAAATACCTCCAAAAAACCCTACAGCTAACATGATACTGTTTGTCTTAGCTAATCAATACGAAACATGCAAGAAAAGTCATAAAGACTAGGAAGGAAGAAAAAAGCTTTGGATTCACAGACAACATGATTTTGTAATAAAAAAAAGAAATGTGTGTTTAGTATGGCTACTGAACACAAGCAAAATATATATATATATATGTATTTTTTAGATTGGCACCTGAGCTAACAACTGTTGTCAATGTTTTGTCTTTCTGCTTTTTCTCCCCAAATCCCCCCAGTACATAGTTGTATATTTTAGTTGTGGGTCCTTCTAGTTGTGGCGTCAAGCAAAATATTTTTAAAAATCACTTTTATTTCTATTTATCATCAATAAACAATTAGAAAATAAAATTCAAAGAAAGGTGTCATTTACAACAGTATTTAAAAATCAAATATGGCTGGATGGCAAGACTTCTACATCAAATATTGTAATACATTGTCGAGAGAAATTAAGGGAGATTTAAAGGATGTATATGCCATCTCCATGGACTGTTACACTTAATGTGAAAAATGTTTATTCTCCCCAAAATAATAGAGACTCAATACAATCCTAGTCAAAATCCCAGGAGGTTTTTTTTTCCTTCATGTGTGAATATTTAAATATATAACAAAACCTGCCATTTTAAAGTGTACAATTCAGTGGCCTTAAGTGTGTTCACAATATTGTACAACCATCATCACTATCTATTTCCAGAGCTTTTTCATCATCCAAAACTCTGTACCCATTGAATAACAACTCCCCATTGCCTCCTTCCTCTCCTCCCTCCAGCCTCTGGTAATCTCTATTCTACCTTCTGTCTCTGTGAATTTGCCTGTTCTCTACTAGGTACCTCATATAAGTGGAATTATACAACTTTCCTGTCTGGTTTGTTACATGTTTTCAAGGTTCATCCATGTTGTAACATGTATCAGAATTTCCTTTCTTTTTATGGCTGAATAATACTCTACCACATTTTGTTTATCCATTTGTCTATTGATGGACATTGGGTTGTTTCCACCTTTTGGTTGTTGTGAATAATGCTGCTACGAACATTGGTTTCTAGTGTATGCTTTATAAGACTTAAATGAGTAATTCAATTTCTTTAACAGTAACGGCAGTATTTTAGACTATTCTTGAGTCAGTTTGATAAGGCGACAATACTCTGGTAATTGCTCATTACTTTTCAAATTTATTGGCAGATGTTATTCATAGTACCCTCAATTTTTTAATCTCTTCTGTATCTTTTAGTTTGCAAATTCATGCTTTTATTTGTGTCTTCAGAATGTTTTTCTTTATATTTATTAGTCTTGTCAAGCACCAACTTTGGTTCGGTTGATCTTTTCTTTTGAATCTTTTATTTCTTTTGATATTTGCTTTTAATCTTTTAACTTTCATGGACTAGTAAACACTTAGCTCATTACTTTTCAGCTTCTCCTGTTACAATGCAAGCAGTTAGTTGTAAATTTCCCCTACAGACTGGTTGCATTGTACAAGTTTTATTTTGTTCTATAAACAGCTTCATTGAGGTATATTTTACATACATTTTTGCATTTAAAGGGTACAGTTCAAACATTTTTAATGAATTTACCAAATGGAGAAACCATGACCATAAATCGATTTTGGAACGTTTTCATCATTCCAATAAGACCCCTCATGCCCATTTACAGTTAATTCCCATTCCCACTGGCCAGCCTCAGGCAACCACTAATCTACTTGTCTCTATAAACTTGTCTTTTCTGCACATTTTATATAAATAGAATCATATAATTGTAATTTCTCATGTCTGGCTTCTTTCACTAGTATGTTTTGAAGTTCATTTGTGTTGTAATGTTTCAGTTCATTCCTTTTTATTAATGGTAGTTTACCATTGTATGAATCTATTTTGTCTATCCATTCAACAGTTGATGGACATTCGCATGCATGTCTTTGTGTGAACATGTATTTTAATTTCTCTTGGGTAGATAGGTAGAAGTGGAATGGCTGGGTCATAAGGTAATTTTACGTTTAAGAAGTTGCCAACTGTTTCCCAACGCGGCTGCATCATTTTCCATGTTTTGATAGCAATGTGTGAGAGTTCCAATTTCCCCACATTCTCACTAATATTTGTTAATAAATAAGAAAGTCTTATGTATGATTGCCTTTCTAATGGGTGTGAAATAGTGTCTCAATTGTGCTTTTAGTTTACATTCCCCTAATGACTATGAGATATTGATTTTTTCATGTACTTATTAGAGCCATGTGTGTATCTTCTTTGGTGAAATGTCTATTCACATTGTCTACCGGTGTTCCGATTAGGTTGTCTTGAGTGGTAAGAATTCTTTAAAAATCTGGATAGGAGTCCTTTATTAAGTATGTGTTTTGCAAATATTTTCTCTAAGTGTGCTGTCTTTTCATTTCTGTCCTTTGAAGCACAAAAGTTTTAAATTTTTATCAATTTTAAAACCATGTTTTTGGTATTTTATCTAAGAAATCCTTTCCTAACCCACGGTCTCGAAGGGGTTCTACGTTTTCTTGTAAAACTTTGTTTCAGCTCTTAGTCTATGATCCATATTTAGAGAATTTTTGTGTACAGTGAGGTAAGCATCTTAAGTTCATCCTTTGGCACGTGGATATACAATTGTCCTAACACCACTTGAACAGAGCATCCTCTCAATGAATCGCCTAGCCACTTTTTCAAAAGACACTTGACTACAAGTGTAAGGATTTATTTCTGGATTCTCAGCTCTGCTCATTGATCTATATGTCTATGCTTACGCCTATACTGTCTTGCAAACTGTACTTTTTAACACTAAGTTTTGACATAGGGAAGTGAAAGTACTCTTTGTTCTTACTTTTCAAAATTGTTTTGGCTATTCTAGATGTTTTGTCCACACATTTTAATATGTATTTTCATAAGCACTCAGTTTTTCTAAATTTGATTTCACAGGATTTAAAATTTCCATTATTTCATCTTTGACCTTTTTTATTTTTGTAACAGCCACCTCCTATCTTTTAAATTTCAAAATGAATAGTTATGTCTAAAAATTGTACTTTTGCTATTGATTTCTTAAATTAACTGCCTTCTAGTCCGATAATTTGGTGCCATATATGAACTTCTTGAAAGTTTTTGAGACTTGCCTTAATGGCCCAATAATTTTTATAAATTTTAAGAGGCCCATATAAACTTGATGAGAATGTGAATTCTGTTAGGGTGCAGAGATCTAGATATGTTCATTATATCAATCTTATTAAAATGTGTTATTCAAATCTACATCTTTTTTTGACTTAACAATAGGGAAGTGAGTTGGAATCTGCCATGGTAATGAAAACCTGTCAATCTGTCTCTGCATTTCTAAGGATTTTTGGTTTTAACATATTGAGGATATTTCAGTATGTACACACAGGTTTAGAATTGTGAGTTACTAAGTTTATTTGTATTAATCCTCTGTTCCTAAATTTTGTCTCAAAGTCTATTTTAATATTAACATGGCTATTCTAGATTTCCTTTGTTTAGTGTCTTGGGCTATTCCATCCTTTTATTTTCAACCTATCCAAGTCATTTTGCTTTAGGTGTATGTCTTGTCATCAGTACATGGCTGGACTTTTTTAAAAATCAAATTTGACCCTTTATCTTTTAACTAGAGAATTCAAGCCATTTAATTGACTACAATTTTGAGATATTTATACTTATTTCTACTGTCTCATTTTCTTTTTTTTAAAGACTGGCACCTAAGCTAACATCTGTTGCCAATCTTCTTTTATTTTCCTCTTCTTCTCCCCAAAGCCTCCCCAGTACATAGTTGTACGTTCTAGTTGTGAGGGCTGCTGGTTGTGCTATGTGGGACGCTGCCTCAGCATGGCCTGACGAGCGGTGCCGTGTCTGCGCCCAGGATCCCAACTGATGAAACCCTGGGCTGCCAAAGCGGAGCACACGAACTTGACCACTTGGCCATGGGGCCGGCCCCTCGTTTTCTTTTATAAAGATTTTAAATATTGAGTTTCTTCTCTTGTGTCTTCCACCGCCACCCTCACTCCATGTTTTCCTGTCTACTGTTCGGAATTTATATCATACATCTGAATAGTACTATTACTACTATGTCTACTAAACTCTCTTGTGGAGATTTATTCTCACTTCTAGATCAAAAGGTAAAGGTAAAATAACACATATTTTAGTTTTTAAAAGATTCTTCCCAGCTATACAATATTCTACAATTTTAGCATAAAAACCATACTTAAAAATGTGAATACATTAATACAAATTTACCTAAGGAAATCATGTTTAGAAATAAAAATGGCTATTTTTATGGTCTAAAAGTTATCAGCTACTATTTGAATCTCCTTCTTCTGAAAATATGCCCCATACAAAGAACATTACATTTAAATTACCTCAATGTAACTGTTTATTAAAGGTCAAGAGATTTTATATCAAGTTTCAAAATAGTAAAACTTTCATTTAAAGCATACCACAGTAAATCAATGCTTTTGTTTAAAATGGAAAGTTTATTTGCTCAGTACATCAAATAGGATGCAAGCACTGTCATGACAAATATACAGAAATATGCAGATCAACATAAAACAGTAATTTAGTTTAAATGAATGGAAATCTTTTTAAATGTTATGACAACATACTCCCAAGAATCTTTTCTTCAGTTAAGTTAATTATACATTTCAATAAAATAAAGGGTAATGGATTAAATGGAAGTTAGCATGTGAATTTTTCTTAAAAATAAAACTCCAACTCTATTAATCCATGCCAGTTAACACTATAACTAAAATTTCCAAGTAAGTGCGAAAGGAGATGAAGGAGTTAGTTACCTTTTTTGCTTGAACAGTCCAGGAAAATGGCTACTACAAACACAGCAGGCAAACTGTTAAGACTGACCCATCTAGAACATAGTGTCGTACTCGGTTTCAACCTCAAATTGTACTAAATGCTCATCATTAGTATGGCACATTTTGGTCCATGATATGGTTTAATGCCAAGACAGATCCCAATTTGTTACAGAAACACACAGATTACTGTTGCTTTTTTTTGTTTGGTGTTTAAATATATATATTTTAAAAAGCCAGGTATACTTCCACATAGAAAGGCAGGTTTTCCCAGGAGGAATTACAGGAAGTAGTCTGGGGTGCGCCGGGTAACATGAGGCTCTCCACGACGAGGTGCTGGGTCAAACTGAAGGCTGTGAATGACAAAAAAGAAAGCGCATGGTTAAAGGATTTGAATTTGCAAGCAAATAAATCAACAAAGAACAAGACACTGTAGTAGAAAGAGCAGTCCTGGTTTCCACCTTTCCCGTGCCGTTTAGGACAGGACCGACCCTGAGCACGGCACTGCAGGTCTTCTCTTCCAAAAACTAGCTCAGAGTTATCGGGGAAAGTTAAGCAGACAAAATGTCTGGTGGGTGTCTGGCATAAAACGTTTGTAATCTTATTATGAGTTGAACGGAAATGGTGAGAGTGGACACGCTTATTTTGTTCTTGAGTTTAGGGGGAGAGCATCCAGTTTTTCACTATTAAGAATGAAGTTAGGGGCCGGCCCAGTGGTATAGCAGTTAAGTTCACATGCTCCACTTTGGCAGCCTGCGCTTTGCCAGTTGGGATCCCAAGTGCAGACCTACACACTGCTCATGAAGCCATGCTGTGGCAGCATCCCACATACAAAATAGAGGAAGACTGGCACAGATGTTAGCTCAGTGACAATCTTCCTCAAGCAAAAAGAGGAAGATTGGCAACAGATGTTAGCTCAGAAGACATTAGCTGTGGGTTTTTTGTAGATGACCTTTATCAGGATGAGGAAGTTCCCTTCTTTGACTAGTTTGTTGAGTATTTTTATTATGAAACGGTGTTAGATTTCAACGAATGCTTTTTCTGGCTTTACTGAGATGATCATGTGATTTTTGTCCTTTATTCTCTTAATATGGCTTATTACCTTGACTGATTTTTACATTTTGAACCAACCTTGCATTCCTGGAATAAATCCCATTTGGTCATGGAGCATAATTCTTTTCACATATTCATAGATATGGTTTGTTAGTACTTTGTTGCAGATTTTTGCATCTATATGCATGAAGAGTATTGGTGTAACACAGGCCTCAAAGAAAGAGTTGGGAAGTGATCCTTCTTGTTTTTTTGCAGGTGTTTGTGAAGGTTTGGTGTTAATTTCTTTTTAAATATTTGGTCAATTCACCAGTGAAGCCAAGCAGGCCTTGGCTTTTCTTTGTAGGAAGTTTTAAAATTAGTAATTCAACTTCTTCACTTGTATTTCTAGAGTCAGTTTTGGTAGTTTTTGTCTTTCTAGGAATTTGTCCATTTCATCCAAGATACCTAATTTGTTGCTATACAGAGATTCACTGTATATACCCCTATAATTCTTTTATTTCAGTAAGGTGTATACTGATTTTGGTTATGTGTCTTCATTCTTTTTTTTTTTGCCCAGTCTAGTTAAGTCTTCTCAATTTTTTTTATCTTTTAAAAGAACCAACCCTTGAATTCGTTAATTTTCTCTACTCTTTTTTCACTACTCCATTTTATTTCCACTCTTAACTTTATTCCCTTCCATTGCTTACACTGGGTTTAGTTTGCTCTTTTTCAAGGTCCTTACAGTGTCAAGTTAGGTTACTGGGGGCCAGCCCAGTGGTGTACTGGTTAAGTCCTCACACTCTGCTCTGGCGGCCCTGGGTTCACGGATTAGGATCCCGGGTGTAGACCTACACTCTGCTTATCAAGCATGCTGTGGCGGTGTCCCACATACAAAACAGAGGAAGACTGGCACAGATGTTAGCTCAGGGCCAATGTTCCTCACCAAAAAAATAGTAATAATAAAATAAAGTTAGGTTATTGATTTGAGATCTTTCTTGATTTTTAGTATAAGCATTTACAGCTATAGACTTCCCTGAAAACACTGCTTTCACTGCATCTGTTTGGTACACTGTGTTTTTGTTTTGACTCATCTCAAGTATTTTCTGATTTCCCTTGTGATTTCTTTTTTGACCCATAGGTTATTTAGGAGTGTGTTAATTTCCACATATTTAGAAATCTTCCTCCTGTTATTGATTTCTAATTTCATTCCATTGTGTTTAGAGAAAATAGTTTGTATGATTCCAATCTTCTTAAATTCATGGAGGATTGGTTTATGGCTTAGCATATGGTCAGTCTTGGACAATGTTTCCTGTGCATTTGAAAAGACTCTGTATTCTGCTGTTGCTGAGTGAAGTGTTCTGTGGATCTTAGGTACAGTGTTTCTCAAGTCTTCTATTTCCTGGCTGATCTTCTGCCTAGTTCTATTACTGAAAGTGGCATAATAAAGTCTCCAACTATTATTGTTGAGTTGTGTACATCTCCCCTCAATTCTGTTAGTTTTTGCTCAATATATTCTAGGGCTCCGTTGTTAAGTGCATACGCTTATAAGCGATGTATCCTCCTAACGGTGTGGCTCTTTCTATATTATGAAATGTCCTTCTTTATGTCTAGTAACAATTTTTGTTTTGAAATCTATTTTGTCTGCTATTAGTATAAGCAGTCCAGCACTCTTGTGGCTGCTGTTTGCGTGGTATCTTTTTTCACCATTTTACTTTTAATCTATTTGTGTGTTTGAATCTAAATTTTGTTTCCTGTAGACATCATAAAACTGGATCTTTTAAAAAAAAGATAATCTCTGCCTTTTGATTGCATTGCTTAAATCATTTACATTTAATATTATTGATATGACTAGATTTATACCTGTCATTTTCTTTTTTTTAACGTCTCTCTTCTTTGTTTCTTGGTTCCTGCTTTAACTGATTTCTTATTTATTAAAAGGATATTTTCTAGTATACCATTTAAATTCCTTTAACAGCTTCAATAAATTATTTTATTAGTGGTTGCTCTAGAGCTTACAATACACAACTTAACTTACAGAATGCTACTTCAGATTTATACTAACATAATTCTGGTGAATTATAGAAATTTACTCCTATACAGTATAGCTCCTTTCCCTTCTCCTTTTTTTTGCTACTGACATTATACATAGTATATCTAGATATGTTACAACCCCCAGAACACCTATTTAATTATTACCTTACATAATTTTGTGACCTTAAAGAAGTTGAGAGAGAAAGGAAAATGAGCAAATATTTACAGATTTTGATATATTAATCTTATTTTTAGTTTCTTCATATTATTCCTTAGGATTTGAACTACCATCTGGTGTCTCTTCTTTACTTTAGTACAGCTTTGTTCCCGGCCACCTCCTCTGTGCTGTTACAGTCGTATATATCCCATCTCTATACATTACATTTAAGGTCCACTACACTACAAATATATCCATATTGTGTTAAGTAACTGATTTTTAAATCAGTTAAGAAGAAAGATACAATTGTACTGTCTTTCACAATTACTATCTTGTGTGTAATACATTTGATTTACTTTCTGGTGTCATGTGCTTTTGGACTGAAGTACTCTTTCTAGTATTTCTTGTATGGCAGGTCTGCTACTGTTGAATTTTCTCAATTTTGTTATCTGGAAAAATCTTTCTTTTGCATTCATTTTGAAGTTTTGCTGCACATATGAGATTCTTGGTTGAGCTTTTTACCTTCAGCACTCTAAACATGTTATCCCATTGCCCTTCTGATGAGATGTCAGCTGATTATCATTGAGGTTCCCTTTTGTAAGTCATTTTTCTCTTACTGCTTTCAAGAGTTTTTCTTTTAGACTTTCAGCATCTGACTATGGTGTGTCTGGGTATGGATTTCTTTGTATTTATCCATGTTATTTGTTGAGCTTCTTAGACGTGTTTATCAATGTTTACCATCAAATCTGAGAAGTTTTCAGCCATGATTTCTTCAAATATTCTTTCTGTCTCTATCTCTCCCTTCTCTCCTTCTGGAACTCCCATTACACCTATACTGGTGTGCTTAACAGTATCCCACATTTCCTGAGGCTCTGGTTCATTTTTCTTCACTGTTTTTATCTGTTAAAATTCTCCTTGCTTTGATCTTTTGTTTGTTGCTAGGAGCATCATGGGAGCTATGAGAGCCCTCTTAAGTGGCCTCCACCACGATACGCATTGTTTTCAACAAAGCACTTAGGCTTGGAACTCTCTACCCTGTGCTCTAAGTAAGGTCAGTCCTCTCAGGAAGAGCTGAGGAACTTTCTGTTCTGCCTGTCACTCGGAGCAGAACTTCTATGCCACTGCTCCAGAGTTGTGGGCAGGTATTATGGCCCACTTTTCTTCAAATTGACCTGTAACTGACATATAAAATTATATTATTTTCAAGTGTACAATGTAATGGTTTGATAAATGTATATACTGCAAAATGATCACTGCAATATGTCTAGTTATCATACATCACCACACAGTCACAATTTTTTTCTTGTGATGAGAACTTTTAGATCTATTCTCTTAACAACTTTCAAATATACAATACAGTATTATTAACTATAGTCTGTACAATACATGCTGTACATTACATCCCTAGGACCTATTTTATAAATGGAAGCCTGTACCTTTTGACCACTGTCACCCATTTATGTCACCCACTTCTTAGTGACATACGCTGTTCTATGAACAGGTGCTGGGGCAAGAACAACTGGGGACCCAGCATTCTCTGCCCACCATGCACGTATAGAGTAGAGCTTCCACTCCAGAAGATAGGTGGGGATAGGGAGTCTCAGCCTCTTGACTGTACCCACCAGGAATAGAGCTTCTGTCACCCAGGACTGGGGTAGGTGAGGCATGCTGACACTTGCCCACTTAGGGTTGAAACCATAGCACAAGACTGGGAGCTGGGGAAGGGGAAAAGCCCCCCTCTTCTTGACCACACCCACCCAGAGAAATGCATGGAGTAGTTTCTATACAAGGGATCTGGGGGAGGGGGAGGGAGCATGCTGTGTTCCAATTCCACAGACTCTGGCTGCTGTGACTGAGATTTAGATTTTCTAGAATAATTGTTTCCCTATTTGCTGTATGTACTTAGGACAACTTCCCAAAACTCGAAATACCTGTTTAAAACAATTTTCTCTGGTTAAATGGTTGTTTATGTTGGAGAAAGTGTCTGCCATGTTCCTCACCCCATTGTTCCAGACGCAGAAACTCTCTACCTTAATTTAATAACCTACATTTAAAATTTTCCCTCCAAATGTGATTATATACATTAAAATTTAAAGTTACTTACAAGGAATATTTTAAAGTGTCATCTAATTCCATGATAGCAGCCTGGTTCCCACAGCGATAACAGTAATTGGGTGCACTGAAAATGGTGACCACGTTCCGATCGTGACACCAATTGTATCCCTGCAGCAATAAAAAAAAAATCAATATTTCACCATAAAATCATGATTTTGACATAGATAATACACCATTTTCCCTCCCTCTACTTCTAGTCTCTAGTGTCATGTTTTAGATACATCCCAAATAGCAGCTGAATTTTGATTATTTATCCAATTTGAGAGTCTCAGTCTTTTAGGAAAGGAAAAGTTTTCATCCATTTCCATTTCCTATGCTTACTGATATAACTAGACTTATCTTTACCGTAAGAATTTATGTTCTTTATTTATCATGCTTTCACCTCTCCTCTTGCCTCTATCAGGTTTGTGAAGTTTTCTCCAACATCTTGAAGCCACTACCTATTGGTTCGGAAGGATTATATTCTATTTATATTTCTCTAGTATTTACAAAATACTAACACCATATTAGAGAAATCTGGCAGGCACCACGTTAACTAAGTGATCCAGGTTAACACCACCAGAAGTGGGACAAATAGATTTCATGAGTCCTGATAAGATGCACTGAGAATCATTTTGTGGTATGCCTGCCAAAAATGCATATCCTGAATCTGTAATCATACGGAAAGATCAGTCAAACCAAAAATGAAGGATATTTCTACAAAGTAAAATTGCTTATACTCTTCAAAAATGTAAAGATTATGCAAAACAAAGAAAACCAGAGGAATTATTTCCAGATCAAAGAAGACTGAATGTAGCATGATCCTGGATTAGATTATACATGCACACACACACACACAAGTTTTGCTATAAAGGACTTTAGTGAGACAATCAAAATTTGAATAAAGTGTTTAGATTAGATAATAGTGCTATGTCACTGCAAATTTCCTGACTGTGATAACAATACTGCGGTTATGTAAGAGAAAGTCTTTATTTTTACAAAATACATATGGAAATTTGGGGGTGAAGGAGTATTATACCTGCAACTGACATTCAAACAGTTTAAAAGAAACTAAGTAATATGTGTAAGGGAAGGGGGACAGGGAGGGAGAGAGAATGATAAAGCAAATATTACAATATTCATATTTGAGGAATCTGACTGTAGGATACAAGGGAGCTTTTTGGCACTGCTTTTGTAACTCTTCGCTAAGTCTAAATTAATTTAAAAAGTGACATAATTTTGCTCTGGCCAACTAGCACTTTCCTCCTTGCTAAAACCAGACAAGTTTTTTCTCCTTCCTCAAATGTTTCTGACATTCTAAGTCATGAAGCTTTATTACAGACAGATATATTTATTTGAAATAAAGATCATCATCCTGTAGGAAAAGGACATACCTCCATTACAAGTTGGTGAGCACGAGAAACCAGTGTGAGACCATTGGCGTGGTTAAATGTTTCAGAAATGTCTTGTCCAAATGTGTAGCCAGCACCACGTGGTGAAATACCCCATCCACCACGATCATCTGGATCTGACCATAACAGATCACACATTGGGCCCTGGCCAAGAAAATCAAGTACATGTTATAAATTATTACCAGTCACATTTAACTCATTTACCTTTACCACAATGTGGTTATAGTTCTTTCTTTTTTTTATTAAAACTGAGTTTACCTCATGTGGAACTTCTTGTAAACGATCCAGGGCTCTTATATGATCCAGTGTGTCTATGGATGGAGAGAGACCACCGTGGAGGCAGAATATCTGTTTATGAATTTAAAAAGAAAATGAATTTGTTTTATTAATTGCTAAAAGTTAATGGAGAGTAAACACTGGTTGCCAACTCTCAATCCTAACAGCTCTTCTCTCCAAAATAAAGTTTAAAAATATTCACGGTGGAAAATATATAAAATTCAATGGAAAAGAACAAAAACCATATCATCAGAGAGACTTGTTAACATGTATTTCTTTTGTCTTCTTTCTTTGTAGTCCTAGGTATATGTTTTTTTCCCCTTGTCTGGTGAATGGGATCTCCATCCTTGTGACTCACCATTACATTTTTTGCTGGTTACTGGTGAAGTATATATAACATTTGTTTCTCTTACACTAAAGACCCTACTGATTCATTTTATTGGTTCCAACAGTTTTTCAGTTTCCTAGATTTCTTTTTTGAGTACATAATCATGTTGTTTGCAAAAATATTTGTTTTTGTCTTCTCAAAGTTTATACTTTTTAATTCTTTTTATTGCTCAGTGCAAAGGCTAGGACTTTCAAAACAAAACTGAATGATACAAGTTGATTTTTTTTGTAAAACATTTATTTCCAAGCCCATCCTCTACAGATGCTGAATCAGGAAGAATTAATACTACAAGTTTTAGAGGGCATTTTTCTCCTGACTTTGATGAGGTTTCTGATGTTTTGCTGAAAAGTACACGCAGTATAAAGTTTCTTTTCCAATTAATGTTATTTTATCTTACTCCTTAATAACTGAGTTTTAAATAATGAAGATATAGAATTTTTTTCAAACAGTTTTGATCTGTTTCATTTTTCTGTGTTAGCCATGTCTAGTTTGGTGTTGGGGTTATACTAGCCATAGAGTGAGTTCTGAAGCTCTCCATCTTTTCCCTAAGCTTTGGAACACAGAAATTCTATGTGCCTTAAAGGCTTGGTAGAATTGGTCTATGAATCTATCTAGACCAATTTCTACTTTTCCAATTTCTGCTAAATCTAGTAGTCTATTTACATTGGTTAATTTCTTCAAAACCAATTTAACAATTAATATTTTGCTATAATAAATTTCGCCCATCTTTTCAAGTTTATTGGAATAAAGCTGTATCTGTTGTGATATGTAAGCACCTCCATATTTACAGTAACGCCTTATTTCTCATTCCTAGTGTTTCATGTGATCTCCCCCTTTTTTTCTAGATCAGTTTTGAATATTACATTTCTTTTTAGTAGACTTTTCAAAAACTGCTTTTGGCCATATTGATCAGTATCCATTTCTGCTTTGATCCTTAATAAATCCTTTATTTTACTGTGTCATTCTTTGAGCTAAATGTTTATATAACATTATTTCCTTTCTATTTTTCTACAAAACAAATGTAAGACTACGTATTTCTTCCCTTGTTTACATCTAAAAGTTTCGGTCTACACCATACTTCCACTGTCATTTAGAAATGATTTGGATTCTTATCTTTTATTTTCTGAGTGTTAATAAAAGATGGTGAAAGTTCCCAAGCAAGTAGATTTTTCTTTTATCCTTTTCTATTTCATTCCCAGTCTGAGTTTTTCTTCTACTACTCAGAATTGGAGACTGTCACTTAACATTTGATACATAAATAAATGATGGATGGATAGACGAAAGGGTGTAAAGGAGGAAAGAAAGAATAAATGAATGAATATGTGGAAAATTATCTGGTTTTTGTTTGTTGGGTACTCATATACCAAAAGCTATAAATACTGTCTATATCTGTTAGGTAAGCTTGTCCCATTGTTCAAATACTCTATATACTTATTTTTTATCTACTTCATTTCTAAGGTGTATAAAGTCTTCCCACAACAACATTTTATAAACAATAACGTGTTACCAATGTTGTGTGTGTGTGTACTGGCTATTTTGTTCCTTGAGAGTACTACAATAGGAAAGATCAATGGTCCACTGAAGGTAAAAGGTTGCGGGGGAGGGGGAGAAATATAAACATATTCAATAAATAAAAGCTATACTAATGCTCTCATTTAAAAAACTAGATTCACCATAACACTGATAGGCTGTCCTTCTAAAATAATTATGTCAATTGTTATGTTAATGAAAGCTATATTGCTTTTTAAAATTAAAAACCTTAATTAAAATTTAACCTCCTTTAAATTCATTGTTTTCTTTCATTTTAGCAAGTCTAAGCAAAATATTGCCCTTTTAAATTAATTATTGTGATGTTCAGAATCACAGCTGGGAAACATGGACCGTCAGGATCACACAGAAAAGGTCAGAAGCAGATTCTATCGGCAGTAGTGGTCCAGGGGCAGCCTGTGGGCGTCTGTGGTTTAAGAGCTGTAGAGCCCACAGCACGTCTTAGACTGAAATTGAAACCACTTCATGCTCACAGTGATTACACCCGGAAATTGGAATAACAGGAAACTGGCACAAATTTTTCTTACACTTCTGAACGTTTTATGTCTGTAATACTTGTTACAGGTAGAAACAAAGCATTCACTTCTTAGTGAAGGCGGCGTAATACACAATATTACTGGCTTGCAATTACCATGAACATAGGAAGAAAAAGTTATTAATGGTAACCAGCGGACACTGGTTAAATGTGTGAAGACAGCTTCAAAAAATGGCTTTGCTTTACTAGCGTGCACGTCAGGACCATAAGCATTTATTTACAATATTTATCTATAATAAAAAAGCATATTGGCATATCCTTTGGCCAAAAGCTTTACAAATATATCTGAGAACAACATGGAAATTTGCTGGTCCCAATGTACATAAAATTTATCCAATTCCCTGTTCTGAAATCTTAAGTACAAGGGAAAGAGGCAGAAAAGGCCAAGGGGATACAGACATACACGTTATGTAAACCTAGATCCTAAATGACTAGTAGAAAATCTTTTCCTACTTTTATCCCCACCCCGATGTAAGCACGTACATACATACCTGTCCATCTACTAAAGCTGTGAGTGGAAGATAATCAAATAGATCCGTAAAATATTTCCAAACATTGGCATTCCCATACTTTCGTAGACATTCATCATAAAAGCCATACACTTGGGTTATTTGTCGGCTTTCGTGGTTTCCTCTCAATATTGTAATGCGTTCTGGATAACGCACCTGGAAGAAAAGCAAAAGAAACCCATGTTGTACAAATCATATTTTTATGAGCGTCACGTTAAGCACATTAACCGCTGACCCATTTCTTTAAATGGCTCTTTTTCCTGCTAGTAAAGTAAATGCTAATTCTTTTTCAGAATAAAAAATGTTCTCATTCATAACCAGGTCCTATTGATTAAACTTTGACATATTTTCTATATAGGCAGTCATTTTACTATTTATATCACCCTCATTGGAATCCTTATTAACTGATACCTCTATTACTATAATAAACTTGTACCTGATTTGTCTCAAATATCTTCTTCATCCTCAAACTATCACTAGTCTTCTAAATCTTTTCAGAACACTATGACTTCTTACTGCTGAATGGACACTGAAGATCAGAGATCTGGACCTGAGACAAACTCTTCTATAGACTAACCTCTCCCTCCCCTTTCAACTTTTATTTCCCACAGGAAGATTGTGTTTGCCAACAAAAACACAAAAACAGACCCTTGCCAAATCTAGGCAAGATTTCAAATGTATTAACAGTCTCTTTTCCATAACAAAATATAGACACATGGCTTATAACATGCTGTTTATAGTTAAGAATATGTCTGAGAAGTATGAAAAAGCATCAGATTCTGTAAACCAAATTAACCAAAAGCTGCAAATGCATACTTTAATTCATACATATTTACTAAGCATCTGTTATATGTCCAACATTAAATTTAGTGCTTAAAGCTAAGTGACAGGTCCGCACAAGTATAATACATGACTTCTCCTCTCTAAGGACTAATCTCACTAAAGAGGTATGTGAAGTACATAATACAAGGCAAGAAACCACTATGGAGTATGAATAAGGGGTGAGAGAAGATGTTTCACGTTAATTTAGAGTAGGAAGAGTGAGGCTAAAATGGTGGAAGGCTTCATGGAAGAAGCAGGACTTGTGTTGTGGTAGAAGGGGTAACAAATCACAGATGGAGTAATCCTTTGGGGAAAGTGGTTAAAGAAATTTATGGAGATAGACTGAGCACTGAAATTCTTTGAGTCAAAGAGTTTATGCTGTCAACTACTGGCAGGCAAATTCAGGCTAGACTACAACGGCCAGCCAAGGAGTTTGAGCTCCACTCTACAGGCAATATGGAATGACTGAAGAGTTTGGGAGCAGGGAAGTACCAAGATGAAAATCTTAAATAAAAGAGATTTAATCTGGCAGCATACGCAAGGTGCAAGGTCAATTTGGAGGAGTCAGACCTTAGAGGCAAAAATATTAGTTACCATACTACTGCAACAAAGTGTAAAGTGGTAGAGATACGAATTGTGTGTTGATAGTAAAAACAGAGACAGAGATATAAGACTTCTTAAGGCAACAATTTAAAAAAGACTTGTTAATTGACTGAATATGAGAGATAAGTGACTAAGTAAAAAATGATTCTAAGACTTCAGCTATGGATTACCCAAAAGAATGATTTACCAGGAGAAGGCAGGAGAGGTTTAAGGTATCATCCTCATCTCCCTCTCTGTTAAAAGATGTAAAATCAACTATTATTTTAAGGGGTTAGAAACTGAATGGATCACAAAACAGAACAGATGAGGTGCAATACTGCCATTCTTGCCTTTTGTTGGTTTAAAGCTTGAAAAAAAGAAAAGTGAATGTCATTAATCATACCTTTAATGCCACAAGAAGAGTCACAGTCTCCACTGAATAATAACCTCTGTCTACATAGTCGCCCATGAATAGATAGTTTGTATCTGGTGATTTTCCACCAATTCTAAAGAGTTCCATGAGATCATGGAATTGACCATGCACATCTCCACAGACGGTAACAGGACAACGAACCTCTTGCACATTTGATTCTTTTGTTAAAATTTCCTTAGCCTGTTAGAAAAATGAAACCAACAATTAAAAAAAGATTCTATCACAAATTAAAGGCATTATTCTTTGTGTATTAAAAGAAAATCTGGTGAAAAAACACCTGAAATGTGCTTTATGAAATCATAAAACTAAAACCACAATGAGATACCACTTCACACCTACTAAGACTGCAAATAAAAGAGACAGATAATAGCAAGTGTGCGTGAGGACGTGGAGAAACTGGAACTCTCATACACTGCTGGTGGGAATGCAGTGGTTGGTGCAGCTGCTGTGGAAAACTGGCAGTTCTTCAAAAAGTTAAACAATTACCACGTGATTCAGCAATTCCACTTAGAAATATACTTAAGAGAATTATGTTTACAGGTTTCTGGCAGCATTATTCACAATAGCCAAAAAGCTGAAACCACCCAAATGTCCATTAACTGATGAATGGGTAAGTAAAATCTGAGTATATCCTCTCAATGGAATATTATTCAGAAATAAAAATAAACGAAGTATTGATACACACTACAACTTTGAAAACACTGATATAATGCGAATGTATTCTATCTTTTGCTTATATAAGTGAAAGAAGGCAGTCACAGATTGTAAGGTCATAGATTGTAACTCCATTTATACGACAGATTATAAGGTCATAGATTGTATAACTCCATTTACATGACATATCCAGAAAAGGCAAATCTACAGAGATAGAAAGTAGACCAGTGGCTGCCTAGAACCGGGGAGACTGGAGAGTAATGGCTAAGGTATACAGGGTTTCTTTTGGGGGGAATGAAAATGTTCTAATATTGTGGTGATGAGTGCACATATCTGGGAATGCACTGAAAGCCACTGAACTGTACACTCCAAATGAGCGAACTGTTTGGTATAGGAATTATATCTCAATAAAGTTGTTTCTTAAAAAGAATAATCTTATTTACAAGTTAAAATAGATCAATAAAGAAAAAAGTCACAAACTATTCAAATTCTTTTATAAATAAACACATTCTTACACCAATTCATAAGCCAATCTCCAACTTCTTTATTCCAATTAGTTTATATTCAATGAATCAAGTGAGAATATACCCTTAGGAGGCCCTGAAGCACAGAGTTCATATATAAACGACGGCAGATTAAATGTACTGACTAAAGTCAAGTTCATCGCACCTCATGTATTTAGCAACTTTGCCTAATAGGAAAAAGATCCCAGAAGCAGAAAGACAATTAAAAAGGTCTCTGAGGCCTGTAATAAAACAGATAGAATACAAGCATATGCACCTTCCCATCAACCTGCCAGAGGACTCTATTAGGCCCTATTCTGGGCCTATTTACTTGTTATGTACAAAATTCTAACAAGCTGCTTATCACATTTCCAGGTCTACGAGATTAGAAACAGAAAACCATGAAGAACAAGAGGTAAGAACTGAGACTGACGTGTACATACAAACTAAGAGTAAGAAACAACCCCGCGGTGAGGGTGAGGAGGTGAAAATGACGCAGGGCAACAAGTCAGCTGCCCAGGAGGAAGCTGACAGTAGGAGCTGGCAGCGGAGAGCTAAGAGCAGTGGGAGTGGAATTTTAGGGACAGACATTTCTCTGCCTCTGCAGGGATTTGATCATCTAAGGAGCATTTAAAAACACGGATTTTGAGCTTCTCTCTGCATAATGTAAGTTCTTGTTGCTGAGCATCTTTGTCAACAGACTTTGACATTCTTGCCAATTAGCAGGTGTGAAATAGTATCTTCTAATTTGCACCTCTGATACTTAACATTTCTTTACAAAAGCAGCTTTTCATGCTTATTGGTCACTAAATTTTTTTTTTCTTTGAAATGCCTACTCACAAAATTAACCTAATTTTTCTAGTCGGTTGTTTGTATTTTTCCTATTGATTTGTACTTTTTTTTTTTAGTATTATAAATATTTACCTTATATTGGTTTTACGTATTTTTGTTGTTGTTGTTGGTTGTTTTTTTTTGAGGAAGATGAGCCCTGAGCTAACATCTGCTGTCAATCCTCCTCTTTTTGCTGAGGAAGACTGGCCCTGAGCTAACATCCGTGCCCATCTTCCTCTACTTTCTATGTGGGACGCCTGCCACAGCATGGCTTGCCAAGTGGTGCCATGTCTGCACCCGGGATCCCAACCGGTGAACCAAAGCAGAATGTGAGCACTTAACCGCTGAGCCACCAGGCCGGCCACAAGTTTTATGTATTTTAAATATCTTCTGTCTGACGCTAGTGTTTTCATTTTATGTATAGTGTCACTGAAGTTTCTTTTGTTGTTTCTAAACTTTAAGATAGCCAAATTTATCACTCTTTCCCCTTTATGGTCTGTGCTGTTTGGGTTCTTGTTTCAGAAACTGTTCCCTACACGGAGGTCGAAAAAGCACTTTTGTATTTTTATCCTGGAAGTTTTTGCTTTCACATTTCACAAGTCTTTAACCCAGCAGTGGAATTTGTTATATGGTGTAATGTAGGAATTCATTTTAATTTTATTATTCGTAATGGTTAGCCAACTGGCTCAGCATTATTATTACATAGTGCCATCCTTTCCTAATTTGTAATGTCACCTCTGCCAAGTTTTTGTAAAGACCTATGTCTGTTTCCTAATTTCTTACCTGAACTGGACACAACCTTGTACACCCTCTCAGATGCCTTCATATTCTTTTTCTGAGCTGCCGTCTCTCAAACTGCACTGCTGTCATCATTGATGACACCTTGCCCAGCCCTGAGCTGGCTTGAGTCTAAGCTGAAGTCGTGGACCTGCGTGGCTCTTGCTCAGCCCTAACATGCTGAGCTGCTCCTCTTCCAACAGACACGGATGGAATGCCACATGGTGGGATGTGGGATCTGGCTTCTTGAGCAGGTGCTGAGGGCTGGATGGCACGATTTGGAAATACGTGGGAGTCATCTCCCCGTGGAGTAAACCTTGACTAGTGGGAAGAGAGAGAAAGAAGGGAGCCAGGGAAATAAACTGCCACTGTTTTTCCTTCCATGCACTTCTCTGAGGTACGACTTCTCCTCGCGATTTTTCTGGATAGTGAAGAAGTCCCACCTCCCAAGGTAATGCATCATATCACACTGCTTTACACATTTCCTCACTTTATTTTTTTCTTCCACTTTATGTCTGTGGGCTTGCATTCCCCAAATAAAGTGTCAGCATTTTCATCTTTTCCTCAGGCTCCATTCTCATTGGTCTACCACTCCTGTGTCAATAACAGACTGCTTTAATTACTATAAGAAATCATACTATCTGGGAAGAGAGGCTCTCTTCCTATTCCTTTTATTTATGACTATCTGGCTATTTTGGCCCTTTCATTAAGCCTGACATATGAATTTTAGAAGTTGTCAAATCCTATGAAAATCTTGTTGAGGTTTTGACTCAAATTACATTGAATTTATATATTTGGAGCAAATGGGTATATTTAAAATAAGTCTTTCCACTGATGAATATGGCATTGATCATCATTTATTTAGATTTCCTTTATTCTTTAAACAAGTTTGATAATTGTCTAATAATGTCTACTTGTTGGACATAATCCAAGGTAATTTATACTTGAGATGATGCTGGGATTTTAAAAAATATTTCTCAATGTCAGATTTTTACACAAGCTACACTCTTGTAACTTGAAAACTGTTTAGTTTTAATAGTTTATAGATTTTCCTGGATTTCCATATAGATCATATAAAATGACGCTTTTGTTTTTTCCTTTATAAATCTTATAACCACTAGTGCCTTAGTCTGTTCAGGCTGCTATAACAAAAATAACTCACAGACTGAGTGGCTTAGAAACAACAGAAATTTATTTCTCACAGTTTTGGAGGCTGGAAGCCTAAGATCAAGATTTCCAGAAGCTCCTTTGATAAAAAATCCCAGAATTTCTTAAATTCAGAGAAATTTTCTTGTCAAGGGATGGGGTATTTTTTTCTGTTTTATTTGTTGTATTTCCTATTTCAGAAACTTTAATTACTTGAGGTTTTTTTAAATCATGTTTGTCTGTTCTTTTTTGTTCTCATGTGCATTCCTTGCGATTATCT
Organism: Equus caballus; assembly: GCF_041296265.1. Taxonomy (NCBI): domain Eukaryota; kingdom Metazoa; phylum Chordata; class Mammalia; order Perissodactyla; family Equidae; genus Equus; species Equus caballus. The sequence goes on along the minus strand of NC_091710.1, from coordinate 31,350,723 downwards.
TAAGTCTTTCCTTTCTGGAGGCAGTTATGTTTTTCTGCCATGTCCCTTCTGCTTCTCTTGTTATTAACTTTCACTACTGGTTTTGCCCTCAATTTGTTTCATAAATCTCTATTCAGCTCATGGTGCAACGCTCTTGTTTTTTTTTTGTGGAAGATTAGCCCTGAGCTCACATCTGCCACCATTCCTCCTCTTTTTGCTGAGGAAGATTGGCCCTGAGCTAACATCCGTGCCCATCTTCTTCTACTTTATATGTGGGATGCCTCCACAGCATGGCTTAATGAGCGGTGTGTAGGTCCACACCCAGGATCCAAACCGGTGAACCCTGGGCCACGGGAAGTGGAGACACACAAGCTTAACTGCTATGCCACCAGGCTGGCCCCAACAATTCTTGTTTTTGAGCTTCTTTTATTTAATCCACATCATAGTGAGTTGTCCTATAACCTGAGCACCAGTGGGTAATTTCTTCCTGTTCCCTGGATTTATTTTGGGTTCTCTGTACATCATTCCCCAAGCTATGTTCCTTTCTTGCTTGCTGTAATTTGTCTGCCATGCTGTCCCTTCTCAGTTTGTTGCTGATCTATCAGTCTAAACCTTCTATTTACTCCAATATATTGTGGGTCATTTATTAACTCCCACTCTGCCACATCTGAGACTGGTTTGTTTTTCCCAAGGAGCAACAGGTTTAAAATCAAGGTAGCTCAGACCATAAAGACAAGAGCTGCTCCCTAGTAACAGCAGCACAGAGTGTGGAAGATGCGGCAGGCTGAAAAAACACCCTGCAAAGATACACTCACTTCCTAGTGACCAGAACCTGTGACTATAACCTCACACGAAAAGATGCGCTTAAGGATGCTGACAGGAGGAGCTTATCCTGGATTATCCTGATGGGCCCTGAATGTAATTACATGCCTCCTTATGAGAGAGAGGCAGAGGGAGCTCTGAGACAGACAAGCGCAGAAGAGAAGGCCACATAAAGACAGAGGAAGACTGAAGTGATGCGGCCAAGGAACGCCAGCAGACACCAGAAGCTGGAGGAGGCAAGGAGCCGATTCTCTTGGAAGCCCCAGACGGAGCTGGCCCGGCTGACTTGACTCTGGACTCCAGGCCTCCAGAGCTGTGAGAGAAGATATTTCTGCTGTTTTAAACCACCCACTTTGTAGTAATCTGTTACAGCAGCCACAAAAAACGAATACAGCAAGATGTCTGTTTTCCTGATAACTGTGTAGAGCTGCCATATTGCCCCTGGACTGCTCACCTCTGAATTTTCCTGGATGTGAGAGAAATACAAACTGCTACTAGGTTAAGCCTTTATTATTTTGGGTTTTCTGTTACACACACCAAACCTAACACTAACTGATACATGGTTACAATACTGGACCAAACAACTCCACTTCTAGACAGCCATACTATGAATAAAATCAGATAAATATGTATGGATATAAATAAAGGAATGTTTGCTTTTAAGGGAAAATACTGGAAATTATAAATGTCCATTGGATAGTTAAGGAAACAAATATAGTACACATCTATAGAATGGAATACTAAGTAGACATTCAGAATGGTATAGAAGTATATTTGATATAAAGGGTATTTGATAGATAAATGCAAAAGGCAAGTCACAAAACCAAACAATTCCCCGTTTAGTAAGGAAAACTACATAGGAGTTCCACACCAAGCAGCTGCTCTAACAATTTTTCAGATACGATCACGTTAGGTTCTCCAGATAGCTATTTTAGATCACAGCGGCAAAATACAGCAAAGTCAGCCAATTTCAGCCAAAGAATTAATGCATCGGGGGTAAAGAAAAAAGTCCTTAATATTAGAAGCTAAATCCTAAAGTTAAAAGGACCCCAGTAAAATAGCTGAAGATTGAGAAAACAATTAGCAGAGGTCTTTCAAGAGCAACACAACCTCACCTCCTGTAATGGATCTATTAACTGGACAAAAAAAGTCAAAAGAGTAAAATCATTCTGTCACGTGCTTAGCAAGCATCAAGTAATTTGTTTTTCAAGTTAGACAGGAGCAAATAACCAACATTTTGCAGAAATAGTAAAACAGAATCCTCAAGTCATATAACATTAAGAATTTAACAAGCTAATCCTACTTAAAAATCCACTAAAGGAAACCTTACCAAAAAACGGAGGAAAAATGATTTCATACATAGCACGTGTACAGGACAACAGTCATCAGGTCGACAGACCATTCCCTCTGATGTACATCATACACAGTAATCACCTGACACACCAAAATATCCCTGAAGAGCAAGGTTCATGTAACAAACACTTGCCAAGTGTCTGTTGCAGGCCAGCTACCAGAGACAAAAAGAGGAACATGTAAACTCTCTAGCCTCAACATGCTGGCTTCGGCGGGCTCAAGTGAACAAAATAAAAACTTCTGTATGCAATGACTTCACTCATATGTGGAATGTAAACATACACATGGACAAAGAAAACAGTTCAGTGGTTACCAGGGGAAGGGGGGTGGGGGAGTGGGCACAGGGGGTGAAGGGGAGCACTTATGTGGTGACAGACAAGAAATAATGTACAACTGAAAGCTCACATCGATGTAAACCATTGTGAACTCAATAAAAAAAATCAAACCACTTCTGTACACAAAAAGAGATAAAAGGAGAAGCCTGGGAGAGTATCTGTAGCACACAATAGAAACACGTTAACATAAGTCATACAAAGATATTTGTAGGTTACAATCTGTCTCAAAAAAATCATTGATTCAATCTTAATTAAAATTAGAAATTCATATTTTTGAGAAGTCCTAAGAAACTATTTATTTATTTTGGTGAGGAAGATTGGCCCTGAACTAACATCTACTGCCAATCTTCCTCTTTTTGCTTGAGGAAGAGTGGCCCTGAGCTAACATCTGTGCCAGTCTTCCTCTATTGTGTGTGTGGGACATCGCCACAGCATGGCTTGATGAGTGGTGTTTAGGTCTATGCCTGGGATCTGAACACGTGAACTTAACCACTATGCCACCAGGCCAGCCCCTCTAAGAAACTATATAGTTTACATATAAGAATCTATATATATACACATACATATATATGTATAAACTCTGGTATTTATATAAGGGTGTTCAAGAATATAACGTTCTGAATTAGCCATCTTTAAACTGTTAAACGGAAGAGGGCTTGTGACTTTTTATACCAATTGACTTAAAATGGAATCTGAAGTTATATTTTTCTGCATTTTAACATCAGAAAGTTAATTTTTAAGTCTAGGTAAGGAGATTTTCTGTAATATTGATGGTTTTAATAGGTCTAAGACTTGTAATATTGAGACTATGAAGTTTTGTTGAAAAAACTGTGTTTATTCACTTAATACAAAGATAAATGAATGTAGCAGTTCTCAAAGTATGACCCAAGGGCATGTTCAGATGTAATGGATTTACTATTGTTTTAAAGAATATGTATTTTTTGAAACTACAGTTTTAATTGCCAATACAGTAATACAACCCATAGAAACAAAAGCTCTTTGCAGTCCTTAAGTTTTAAGAGTCTAAAGGGGGTCATGAGACTAAAAAACTTAAAACTCTATGTTAATACAACTGTTCTGATGACCTACACGTAACATGAAAGAAACAGAGAGCACGTACAGGGCAGGAGGGCTCACATTTCTACAAAGGCATGCATTCTATTCACTTCAACTTGTTTGCAGTGACTGTTAGTGTCCTATTACACCAGTCCAAAGTGCTGGTGTTAGAGCATGTAAAACAAGCACAATGAAAGTCGGCATACACACTGTAGGAATCACAAAGTTAGTCACCTCCAGATTCACCTATACCAACTGGATGCCCCAGCACAGACTTTTAACTTAAACCGTCTCTAAGCAGTAGGGACAGTGGCAAGTCCTATTTCAGCAGGGGTGTCCTCTCCTGTGTTCTACATTTCTGTGGAATGACTTTGACTATGGCTCCAATCTCTCTTAATTTCTGCAGAATTTCCAAGCTTGGTTTGTCAGCTTTCCTTTTGATTCTAGGCTACCAAATATTCTTCCGACAAATGCTGTTTCTGCTTAAATTAGCCTGGTAGGCTTCTCACAAGTTAGGAACAATGTAGCCCAAACGTTTTTTTCTGTTTGCCTATAATTAGTTGGAATGAGATTATATGTACAGAACTCTTTCAGAAACAATGGGTTCCCCTCCCAGTTCAAACCTGTGTAAGCTTAAGACCTATATCCCCTTCAGTTTCTGTATTTAGATTAGGTACCTATGAGTCTACATCTCTTATATATATATATATATATGAACTCTTATTTCCACATGTATAACATGGAAATAGTTATTCTTTTCTGAACTGAAATTCTTTTTGGTGAGGAAGATTGGTCCTGAGCTAACATCTATTGCCAATCTGCCTTTTTTTTCCTCCTCCCCAAAGCCCCAGCACATAGTTGTATATCCCAGTTGTAGGTCATTCCAGTTGTTCTATGTGGGACACTGCCACAGCAGGCCTGATGAGCAGTGCGTAGGTCCACACCCAGGATCCAAACAGGTGAACCCTGGGCCACTGAAGCAGAGTGCGTGAACTTAACCACTTGGCCATGGGGCCGGCCCCCAAACTGAAATTCTTTAAGGGTTGATTCTTGGCTGTGTGGCAAAATACATTATTTTATTATCATCATGTTACTGAAATGATCTTTTCGTGCGGCGGAGAGAAGACGAACTGTGAGTTTCCTTTTCTCACATACCAAGAAGCCTGGAGGTCGGCAGCCCAGGATTGGCACGGCTTCTCCAGGGACCTCATCATGACAGCAGACTCCTTCCGCCTACCTTCTTCACCACCCTCAGTAAACAGAGCTGCCAGCTCATGGTCCCAGAAGGGTGGTGCATCTCCAGGCACTGTATCTGGTATCCCACTCAGCAAGAAGGCAGAAGGGGCAAAAGGCCAAAGGGCCCATGCCAGCCTAGTCTATCCAGCTTACACAGCTTTCCCAGAAGTTACATCTCACCGACCAGCTGAGACACACGCTTCCTGCTGCCCCAGTCAATCACAGGGATGTGACCAGAATGAAGGGAGAGTCACTACAAGGTGTAATTCCAATCAGAGCCGCAGGGAATTTTAGAGATTATCAAGCCTCTCCTACAGGGTCTGACAGATGGCTCAGAACTGGCTAAGATTACAAAGGAAACAAGCTTTTTACCAAGTTTATTCCATAAGACAGCTTCCTAATTTTGTTTAGAAAAAAATAAAATGGCATAAATCATTAGAAAGTTCAATCAGGGCTGATGTCTTCTATTTATTACTATTTTTAAAGAATCAATACTAGGAGCCAACCCAGCAGCGTGGGGGTTAAGCTCGTGTGCTCTCCTTGGCGGCCCAGGGCTCGCAGGTTCGGATCCCGGGCACGGACCTACACACCCCTCGTCAAGCCATGCTGTGGCGGTGTCCCCCACACAAAGTAGAGAAAGACTGGCACAGATGGTAGCTCAGCAACGATCTCCCTCAAGCAAAAAGAGAAAGATTGACAACAGATGTTAGCTCAGGGCCAATTTTTCTCACTGGGGGAAAAAAAAAAATCAACACTTGGCTGATGGTTCCAAATCCAAAAAGGAAATCTGCTTCAAATACAATCACTATCATTTACTGTCCTACTTTAAATATAGAATAAAAGCACCAAAATGTAAATATTATCCAATTCAATTATTCTTTTAAGGATATACGGTTATCTTAACCCAGCACAGGTTTTACAAAACTACATGGATGGGTTAAGCTATGTGACATAGAGTGTGTATGCTTTACAGTCATACTTCCTGAGCTTTTATCTACATAGTAGTGAAGAAAGTACTTGCCAGGCCAGTGTGAGCCAACCCCCATCCCCCACCAAGTTTTCGTCTCCATTGTACAGATCCCCTGATGTTTTTCAACACCTATTCTAAACTCACACCCTTCATTCAGCTTCCTGGCTCACCAGGTGATTTTAGTTTAAGATCAGTTTGGCTTGCCTTCAGGGAAAGAAGGTGTTGGACTGGCAGAAGGAAGTACACAGTTCACCTGATACTTAGAAATCTCAGTGTAAAAACCTTTGTGTGTCAGGGGTCCCCAGGTTTGGTGGTGAATCACAAAGACAACCCACAGAACTGAGCGTGTAGTCATATTCACGGCTGTGATTTATTACAGCAAAAGGATGGCTAAGGCAGAAGGCGCATGGGGCAAAGCCCTGAGTAAACCAGCTGCGAGCTTCCACGAGTCCTCTCCCGGGGGTGTCGCACAGACCGCACTGAAGGCCCGCAGCCTCGAGCTGTGACAACACACAGGAAATGCTGTCTGCCAGGGAAGCTCAGTAGAGGCTCAGTGCCCTGTAACTGGGCGCTCGTCATGTAGGTACCCTCTGCCTGGCATGGACCAAACTTCCAGACTGTCAGAAGGAAGGCACGTGTTCAGCATAATCACATTGTGTGCACGAACAGCTCAGGCACAGTGGGCCACTCTTACCAGGGAATGGTGAGAACCCTCCCCAGTCCCAAGTTTCTGGACACCAGCCAAGGGCAACCTTGAAACGAGGCATTTCTGCCGACAGTGGTCTCAGGACTGCTATGTTAACTGTTTTCTGCACATCTTGTGACTCTATATGTAATGCTTATGAGTGTTTTTTAACGTGACTTAGCACCCAAAGTTTAACTATCTCTAGGACACGGGTAAGGCCAAGTTTAAACCTGTAAAGTGAAGGCCTGTGGTGATGCTGACTGCCACCTGGCAGAGACACATCCAGGCAGACAGCTGTTACTGCCGCACGCATTGCTGTATCCCTAGCCATTCAAACTTGTTTCCTTTCTCACTCATCGAAGACATATTCTTTCTTGCTGCTATAAATCAAATCCATCCTAGGAACAGAACTGAGAAAATGAAGATTTGGGATTGGCATTCACGTATATTAGGATGCACAACATATTTTATTTTCCCTTCTCCCCATGTTTTAGGACTGCAGAATATGTAAATACACTCCAGTCTTCCCTGCCTCCCAACAGGTGACATTCTATTCCTGCTTCTGTGTCGGTGCCATCGCCAGAGCCATCATAGCAAAAAGCACTATATTGGGTTTTGGCAGAGGCAATATACAAATGATTTTCTTTCCATCTCTATTTGGCACATATTTATCTGCTATAAAACATTATACCTTCTCTCTTACTCTCTAGGCAAATTCACCTAAAGACAGCCATAGAACACTCATGTCTCAAACAGATGAAATGAAATGAAGTTAAGATCCCACAGGGCTTGGGTGCCTGTTCTCCTATAGTTACAAGGTTCTTCCATAAACGACTGCTGACTGTTTTTTTTTTTTTTAAATACAAGGAAATGAACTTTGCCTTTCAGTTCAACAACAGTTAAGTGTCTGTATGCCAAGCAACGTCAAGCTTGGAAACACAACAATAAATCATATACTCTGTCCAAATTAAAGAATAAGTTATGTGTACATACATGGGCCAAGATATATTGCTCAATGAAACTAGTGTTAAGATGTTACACCTATGATCCCATTTTAATAAAAACAATACAGCACAAACAGCCATCCCCTCCCAGCATGCGTTTCTGCACACAGAGAACAAGGCCTGCAAGACTACACACTGTTTGCCTCCGGGGGAGGAGGGCAGTGGGTGGGGACGGTGGGTGCAACAGGGGACAGGGCTTGCTGTTTTCCCTACGTTTATGAGATGGTTAAATTTAAATATATATATTACTTTTTAAATCTGAAAAAATAACTTTTTGAACTTCAAAACAAATTCCAGATGGCAATAATTTATCAAAACAACCACAGTGCTATATACATATAGTGGAATTTTATTCCGTCATAAAAAGGAATAAAGTACTGACACATGCTGCAACAGGTAAGAATCCTGAAAACATTACGCTAAGCGAGAGAAGCCAGACACAAAAGACTACATGTTGCATGATGCCATTTATGTAAAATGTCTAGAATAGGCAAATCCATAGAGACAGAAAGTAGATTAGTGGTTGCCAAGGGATGGGGGGAGGGGAGAATGGGGAGTGACTGCTAATGGGTACACGGTTCCTTTTTTGGGATGATGAAAATGTTCTAGAATTAGATGGTGGTGATGGCTGCAAAAGTTTATGAATATACTAAAACCACTGAATTGTACACTTCAAAAGGGCGACATTTCTAGTATGTGAATTACATCTCAATAAAAAAAAAACTATATGCGGGGAAAAACTAAAACTGACGCCGTTAGAACAAAATTACCTGGTGGATTTGAATTCTACCCCATCATTTCTCTTTAATATAGGCAGTTCTCACTTTGCACAGTTCCTATATGCACGAATTTCAATTATGACCCCTTATTTTAATAACACGAGGCCCCCAAAATAACTCAAATTTAAGTTACCGCAGTATATTTACTGTAATTACCTAAAGTAAAAATTTTGCTGCTAGCATACAAAGCACTACATAAACAGGTGCAGCATCACAATCAGTCATGACCTTGATCTATCACATTGCTTCTTTCAAAGTCTGTCAGTGACTGCCCACAGCATCAGTTATAAGGTTCAACCCAGACAGCAAAGCATAGAGCTGTGTTGCCTCCTTATCTTCTAGCAATAAACTCATGACATTTTACAAAAATGGATACTCAAAGCAGGGATTTGGTTAACAATGATGAAATTGCAGCAAAGAAATGAAAAGTGGTAATGCTGGGAATGAAATTCAAACAAAAAGTACACACAATAGCTGACTGCTGCTGCTGGAGAGACTAGATATGCAGGCGGGAAATAAATTAATATGCTTGTTGACATAAATGAGGAAAGCAGTTGTGACAAAAAGGATGAAGCTATCTCAGAGGACGTGACGCTGGCAAAAGTTTCATTAAAGGAACTCTCAGAGACATTTAATGACATTAAAAGCACAAAGGGGGGCTGGCCCCGTGGCTGAGTGGTTCAGTTTGAACGCTCTGCTTCGGCGGCTCAGGGTTTCGCCGGTTCTGATCCTGGGTGCGGACATGCCACCGCTCATGAAGCCACGCTGAGGCAGTGTCCCACATGCCACAACTAGAAGGACCCACAACTAAAAAAATATACAACTATTGGGGCCGGCTCCGTGGCCAAGTGGTTAAGTTTGCGTGCTTCGCTGCGGCAGCCCAAGGTTCGGATCCTGGGCGCGGACATGGCACCGCTCGTCAGGCCATGTTGAGGAGGCGTCCCATATGCCACAACTAGAAGGACCTGCAACTAAGATATACAACTATGTACCAGGGGGGATTTGGGGAGATAAAGCAGAAAAAAAAAAAAAAAAGATTGGCCACAGTTGTTAGCTCAGGTGCCAATCTTAAGAAAAAAACATATATATATACACAACTATGTACTGGGGGGCTTTGGGGAGAAAAAGGAAAAATACAACCTTTAAAAAAAAAAAAGCACAAAGGAGAAAATGTTGGAAGCTGATCCAAACTTAGAAAAGGAAAACTTATCAGAATCTTAGTGTGTACTACAAAGCAGCATTTCTCAAAATGCAATCTGGACTTTCTACATCTGAATACCTGAGGAAGCTCTTTAAAATGGCTGATATTTGGGGCTGGCCCTATGGCATAGTGGTTAAGTTCAGCGTGCTCTGCTTCAGCAGCCTGGGTTTGCAGGTTCACATCCTAGGCACGTACCTACATCACTCATCAGCTATGCTGTGGCTGTGACCCACATATAAAGTGGAGGTAGACTGGCACAGATGTTACCTCAGGGCTAATCTTCCTCAGCAAAAAAGTAAAAATAAAAAGCTGATTCTTGCACCTGCCCAAGACATAATCAATCAGTCTCTGGAACGAAGTCAAGAAAGTTGAATTTTTATTTGCTTTCCAAGTGATTCTTATGCACACTTAAAGTTTAAGGAAAAGCTGGACAATTTGGACTACAGAAAAATGCTAAAACTTGTGTAGTAAAAATTTTTTTTAAAAGCTGGGAAAAATTCTGAAACATTGAAAATGAAGAAAGTCAACCATTTTTAAAAGAGCTTACAGAATTAAGACAAGACAAAATATTATGAAATTAAAACAAAAAAGGAATATGCCAACTCAATTCACAGGGAAAAACCTCATATCCTACTAACTCTGTGATTCTGATAAATCCACCCATGTGGACACACTTCATGTACTTTGGTGTTTTTATACATTTTTAATTGCTCATTAAAGTTCCTGTCACCTGAAATATGTTGCGGAGTAAAAACGTGTGTAGTGAAGAATTAGCCTTACCCACAGAGGTATGGCCTTTGCCCTTGGCTACTGGGAGATGATGGCTAGGCCCTGGGATGTCCTGCTTGGTGAGAGGGTCTTTGCCTGTGGGCTCTGACCACCAGACAGTCTAACAGTGTGATCCACGATGGGGCTCTGGGTGACCTGGAACCACTGCAGTCTCTGGAGGACCTGGAGATTAATGCCATCTGCCCCTCCTCAACTCTGCCCTATGCGTCTCTTCCGTGGGCTGACTCTAATCTGCATTCTTTCCCTGTAATAAACTGTAATTGTGAGCTTCACAGCTTCCAGAGAGTTCTGAGTTCTAAGAGTCCCCCCTGTGAACTGCTGAAGCTGAGAATGGTTCTGGGAACCCAGTGAACTCGCAATTGGTGTCAAAAGTGAGGGCATCTTGGGAACTGTGTCCTCCCACTCTGGCAGTAGCCTTTTTGATCACAAAAGTCAGTCACATTAGGAAGAATCTGAAAGGCTTTCTCTGCCCACCCTATTAAAAAGGCCTCCTGAACTCAAGCCCATCACTCCCCCCGTGCTCCTGCTTCTTCCTAGCGAGAATCACTGCCCGGCACTCCACTTCACCTGTCCATCACCTGTCCCCTTCTGTTCACAGCTGAAGCCCCAGCACTCTGAACAGGGGCTGCCACGTAGGAGCACAAGTACAACATGCTGAACGAACGGTGTCAATGCACCGTGGCAGCACGTATTCAACCACTCCTCTCTTCTTTCTCACGTCCCTCAGAACAAGTGCCTCTTCTGCTCCAGAAGCAAAGGCAAGACTGCACTGAGCCCCTTCTGAGTGCTCCGGATCCAGGACGCAAACACCACGTGGAAATCCTTCCCAGGTAGAAGAAACTTTATAATTATTTCCTCTCGACAAAATGGGAAGAGCAAAATTAAACTGTAGCCTACAGACTGTGTCTTGCACATTAAATAAAATCCAATTCTATGCTAAAAAGTCAGTTCAAATAAAGTTTCATTTAAGATTGAATAAGCCAGGATACTCAATTTCACCTCCCCACCCCATCCTCAAAACAAAGTGATTGTCTTTGCATAAAATATCACTTAATACATCTTAAAAAGAATTTTGCACATTTCTGTGGTAATATACCACAGTGCTATTATGGTACAAGTCAGTAATCTCAGGTTGGACCTCAAGACTGTCATTTAATTCTTTCGATCACAAAAGTATTTCAGTCAAAGGACAGCCTGCAAGGGAAAATAAGCTGTCCCAGACTACAAGAGAAAGCGAACCAAGTATAAGCTTGAGCTCCGCCATTCCCTAGAAAGGAAACTGGATCTATAAGAGCTCCCCCATTCCCTAGAAAGAAAACTGCCATCTGTAATGCACAGACCTCGTTCTCCGGGTTAACATGATTATTAAAGAAATTCAGACTTGAAAAACAACGTACAGGAAGTACTAGACACTGTTTCGTCATTAATAAAGGGAATAGTACAGTAGAAAAGATTTCTTCAAGCAAGTTATTTTAAAAAATCAAGATTAGTTTTACATTTCACTACATTTGCAGGAAGGAGAATTATAAGGAATTCAGTTCAAAACAATTCAAAATTCTCATTTAATCAAAAGTAGACTCAAATTTCTCATACAGAGGTTACCTCTGTGATTTTAATGCCACTCTTCTCAGAAAAGCTAAATTCAGAGAATAGATACTGTTTATACAGTCTAAAATGCAGTGATTATTTTGGCATTAATTTTATCTTCAATTTCTGGCATTTCAGTTTCCTTTCACCAGAGGACTCCATCCACCACCTTCCTAGCATTTATCCAGAAGAAAAGACTGCGAAGGAAAAATTTCTGCAAGATCTTCAAGTTGGAATAAAAGGCATATGCTGCAAATAAAATTACTCCACGTGAAAATAAAGTTTATAATGTAAATATCTTCATTTTATCTATCTACACATACGATTTCACACATCACACATCCAGTTGAGAAACGACGTGACTTTAAGAAGTCTGCTTTCTAGTCATTGGCAGGTCAGGCTAGTCTAGTTTTGTTTAGTTTCTTCACCAGTCTGCTGCGAGAGGTTTGGCTTAGATCAGCATGGAAAATGATGACTTGTTCAGTCAGCAGAATGAGTTTTAACCTCATATTCCACTGCAATCATGTCACTCTTTGTTACAGTAAGAAAGGAAGGAGCTGCTTTCTACACCACGGCATTCTGGACTGTATCAATGGACCACCAAGGCTGGCACTAATCCTCGATCAGGAAGTTCAAATCAAAGTACCAGTTAGGCTTTTTGGCTGTTACAACCATTATTTTTTAGCTATAACCTATCACAGAAAAGTAATCCGAGAGATTTTTTTTGACTCTCAAAAATCACTCATTATCACCAGGATCCAATCTTCATTAAAATGCTTTTAGGCATTCAGGAATTTAAGCTGCTATTTCACACTAATGAAGTAAGTAATATCCTCAAGATATTTCTGCTTATTTCAAGGCTGAGGCCAGGACCCACAAACAGATCCATTTGTCCACTATAAAATTTTCATATTTATACTCCACTCCTGCACAAGCCTCAAAATTTTTCTAAGTAGGCACTTTATAATCATCAGAGTCAAGATCCGCTAGCACACAAATAAGCTAAACTTCCCTCCCCACATGGAGTATTATCACCAAGATTCTTCAGTAGAAAATAAAGTTTATCAGGTCAGAGAGCTAAAAAATGTCTCTTCCTGAGACTCTCCCAAGAGTTAAATATAGTTCTAGTCACAGAACGTCCTGAACAGTGCAGACGGGCTCTCCGCTATCTTTAAAAACGACTCTGCAGACTGCTGTTGCAGAATGAATGGCAGAAGTGATTTCTCCACACACGTAAGGGGAGTCAAATTCGCAATTAGCTTCAAAAGCCACACTGCTCATTTAAGTTCATGTGAAGGGCTAGTCTTCTCAGAAGGTATGCCTTACTATTTACGCAAACAATTAGTCTTTAGACAGAAATTAACCTCAAAGGACAGACATACATACCATTCATACCCATGTTTTTTGTGGTTATCCCCCAATTAGCATTAGGATGGATTTTATTTTTCCCATTACCTCAAAATAGGGCTTTTACCAGTACCACTTTGATCTTCGTTTCAGCTGACTCCTTTGGTTTTTAGGCAATCTGAGTCAGAATATGAATTGAATTATGAGGGAAAAATCACCACCATTAACTTTCTATAGGGTGATATTTCCAATCGACTCCAAAGAATCATGTTTTCAAAAACAGAAACTAAAATCTAGTCACAAAGAATTAAACAAAAAGATGATTTACATAATTAGGTTTCACTTTTTCTTCTTCTCTTCTGTGCCTTCCATGTGCTTGCCATTCTTGACCCAGAGTAGGGCAAGTATTAAGTAGACCAAGTGATGGTAAAGTTACTTCACAAATTGCTACTAATCCCAGTACTTTATGCTTCAGATAAGTGGGATCCTAAGAAATCCTGACAGTGTATTTTTCAGAATTCTACAGCCACTAAATAAAAAACCTTTTCTGAAGTGCATGCTCCACAGAGAAGTCACATCATCACATGGATTTATTTTATACCTTTTTTCCAAAAGAAAATGAGGTGACAGATGTAAAACAAGATGAAATAGCTATTTTTATTTAGCTCTTCTTCATTTAATATTCATTGCGTGCCATTTCTTGTCAGGACTTGACACAGGTGGTATCTTAATACTCACAACCAACCGAGGAGATCAGCAGACATTATCGCCCCTGTCTTACAGACAAGGAATCAGAGCGCAGAGAGACTGGCAGCTATCGGAGAGCCAGGGTGTGAGCTCAGGCTGACCACCAAGGTCACGGTAAGTAAACACCACATCCATCAGGACAAAGGAGAATAGAGGTAGGGATGGAAAATGGAACTAGAGACTAAGGGTAGAAGACAGAACATATAAACCACAAAGGGACGCCACAGTTGAAGAGGGCTTCAAAACCAAGCATTGCTTTAAAAGGCAGAGAGAAAGAAGACTAGCCTACTTCTCCATCCCACTGGCAACTCCATGGGGGGGGGGAGGAGAAAGATAAATGACTGGGGATCTTCACTTCAAAACTCACGTTCAGTGGATAAGTACAAATAGTCAAAGAAAAAAGTGGGTAAAACATAAGCTTAAATATACCTATAAGGTCCCAGGGACTGGTAGTCCAATTATTTAGGAGCCGAAGCAAAAATAATCTTTCTTGACAAATACTGAAAGCTTCCTCCCATGATTAAGACTCAAGCGTGAGTGAGTAGTGGCACGACAGTCTTCCCTAGGAATACATCTGAAAATGATTAGAGCGTCAAGGGAAAAGCTGATTCAGCTACTGACTGCGTCCATTAACTGTGTCAAGTCTGTCTAATGCTCGCAGCGGGGTTAACTGACTCAGCTAATTTCAAAACTGGCTATTTCACTTGACACTAGAGCTTAAGAGAGAGAGAGAGAGATTTAAAATGTAAATGTTAAGACTCATGAAATTATAAGCTACCACACATGGAAACGGAATGTCTACCTGAAACTATCAATAAACAGTTTTTTCACAGAGAGAAAAATACCATTTGCTTGGCAGTTCTATGTACAGAAATAAATTGTCCTGTGTTAACAAATAGTTATCTAATATATAAAGGCCCTAGGCAACATTCACTTGTTAAAAACACTATTTTAACTTAATATTAGCTATTACTCCCCGATCCCTAAGTTGTTTTATTTCGAGTGCCCTATTAACAATACTGACAAAATCTTTCCTTCTCCAGTGCATTTCTGGGGCATCCTAACTTCCAAACGTTGTGATCAAGAAAGTTTTAAAGATCATGGCTTAAAAACACAAACAAACCCAACAGCATTAAAGAATAAATAACCTTGTTACTCCTCGGACTTTAAACGGGGCCTTTTAACATAAAAATGTATAAAAATTATTTAGTCCAGGTTAAACAAGATGAATGACAGAAACTCTAGACTTTAATATATATAAGATGGAGAGCCAGAAATAATTCCACTGGTTAAAACAGTGGATACAGAATTCAGAAAGCTACAATCACACAAACTGGAATGAGTGTAAACAGTCCACCACCTGCATATCTTATTACTCTTCGGAAAAGAAAAAAAACGTTACATACAACAAAAATGGAAATGGTTTTCTGAAAAGTGCTACTCTGTACGAAAAATACATATCCTATTTACCAACATACCCCATTTATCACTTGAAGCAAGCACTGTTGCCAAACTTAAGACTTGCTGTTTTATTTCTGAAAATCCACATTTTGCTTCCATGAGCCACTCAACGTGAAGACCGATCACCATCTGTTTCAACCAAAATCAACCTCTCTTTTAAAAATCACAGCCTGCCATCACACCCACCTCTCTACAAACAAATGCCTGACGCACTGCAAGTTGGTGACTTTTGAAGGGCCCGATTCACCTGAGAAAGATCCTACGTTTATTCACAGGTTCGTTAATATTAACAACGTCCAGGTTAATTTTCAGTGCATTTTCGAATAGGAGAGCGCATCAGACGGACGGGCCGCCGTTCTAAACGGCCGCGATCGCTGGTCCACGCCGAGATGCCGGGGGGTCAGTAATCCCCAGGAGAGGGTCGGTGACCACCCAAACTCAGGGCACGGGGGCCACCTTCTCCCCGCCCATCTACACCGCAGCCCTCAGGTCAGTCAGGTGAGCGGCCAGGGTGGGTCCCGATGGGAGGCCAGCGCACCGTCCCCCCGGCACGGCGATGGCCACTCCCCGCCGCCAGGGTGGACGTCCGAGCGGGAGGCGCGGCCCCGCGGGGCCAGGCCCGGCGGAGAGCGGCCCCCGCAGCCCTCCTCCCGGCTCCCCTACCTTCTCGCACAGCGTCCGCACTTGGTTCTCGTTCAGCTGTTTACACTCGTTCAGCTGCTCGACCCACTGGTCCAGCTCCTTGGTGAACGCCTTGTCGTCCATGGCGGCCCGCGCCCCGCCGCCGCCGCCGCCGCCGCCGCCAGCTCCCAGCGGGAGAGCAAGGAGCCGGGCAGGGCGGCCGCGGGCCCCGCGCCCCGCCTACGGCCAGCGGGCGGCTCCGGGCGCGGCCCCGCGGAGCCCCCGCCCTCCCTCCCTTCTTTCCCCGCCCGCGGGCCGCGCGCCCGGGAGCCGGTGAAGCGCGCGGGGAGGTGGGGGGCAGCGCGGCGCGGGGCTTCGGCGCAGCTCCCGCCGCACGATGGCCGCCGCCGCCTCCTCCCGCCCGCCGGCCTCTCCCGGCTCTCTCGCCCCTTCTCTCTCGCTCCTTCTCCTCCCTCCCTCACTCTCTCCGGGTTTCCGTCATCGCCCGGGCATTTCCGCCGGGAGGAGGCGAGCAGGCGGCGCCGCGGGGGAGCGGGATGCGAGGAGGGGCGCAGCGCCCCCGTGTGGCTCGGCGGAGAAACGGTCCAAGGGAGCCAAGGGTCGCCGCTTTCTCCCTCTTTCCTTCTCCATCCTGTTTGTCCCTTCGGGTCCGGACCAAGCTGTCCTGGTTCTTTCTTCACATACTTTGCTTTGGGAACTTTGTCCCCATCTTGGTCTCCTGCGGAGCTTTTTCAGCGCTCTGGAGGGGGAATTGGGAAGCTTGTGACTTTCCTCGACAACACTGTCTCCCCAGAGTCTAGCACTCTCCCCTAGCAAGCATGCAATATTTATTGAGTAAATAAATGAATTCTTTCTAGCCTTTCTCTGCTACTAACTATCTGTGGGGCCCTAATATCTCGAATCACCCCTTTCAGCATCAGAAAGATGAAATGATTGTTCTGTATAATATCAATGTGTCCCCTACAGCATTCTTCACTGCATTTACTGCAATGTTTACTGAGTTGCAATAATTTGTTCAGTCAACAAATATTTATTGAGCAGCTGCTAATTGCCAGATCCCTTGTAGAGCAGATGCTGAACAACCATACTTCCTCCATTGGAGGTACATAGTACTGCCGCTGAACCCAAGTGGGAGGCAAAATCCTGTATCAGAAGACAAGGTTCCAATTTTGGCTTTGCCAACTTCTTAGCTGTGTCCTTGGGCAATCACCAAATGTCCCCAAACCTCAGAGTCTTCATCTGTTAACAGGGCTCGGTAAAGCCAACCTTTTCATGTTGTGAAGATTAAATTTTACAAGTGTCTACCCAATAGTAGAGTATGGAAGCAATGTGATAGTTGCCTTATGCCTCCTAAGCAACAGTTATAGAAAGCTTTAGAAAGGTGGCATTTGAACGGAATTTTGAACCTTCTCCCAAGGCAAGACCTTAAAGTTTCTTGGAGAAGAGGAAAGAAGTTCTAAGCAATTTTTTTTGCGTGTAGCAGAGGACAAATGTGTGAAAGACCACGGTCTGTTTGGAGAGCTATAAATGTTCCTATCAACAGAAATAGGTCATATGGTGGGAAATAAGGCTGGAATGGCTCCTGCTCTCAAGTGATTTGTAAATAGTAGCTAACCAATTATTGAAGAACAAAACGAAAAGGTAATGAAACAATACTGAGGAGAAGGGGTACCTGTATGATTGCAATAGATATTGCAGTCTCTGAGGTTAGTCTATAAGGGTTTAAAGGAGGCTGAATGTCAGCTAACGCTGAAAAGCTCAGAATGAAAATGAGAATGACAATGGCATTTTCGGAGTTCCTAGAGAAGATGGATTGAGAACAGAAAATATACATTGAGGAGAAATGGGAACTCTATATGATAGTGGTTAGGGAGAGAGATCCTTGAAATAAAGCAAATGTGTTTGGAATTAATGTGAGAGAACGTTCCTAGAGTTGGGGGTAGGCAGGTGAGTTTGTGAAAATAGTGCTTCTGAAAAGCGTAGTCAAGTTATGCTGGAGAGCAAATCAGAAGGCTTTTTTGAGTTCTTCCTATGTGCTTGCTGTGTTTTACATTTGTCTTCTCATTTAATCCTCCAATAATCCTATGAGACAGGTGCCCTTATTACCCTCCACTTTACAGAAGAGAAACAGACACATAGAGGTCACAGATAGTAACTGGTGCAGTAAGGACTAACACCCAAGTCTGTCTGACGTCTACTCTGCGCTCTGTGTTACATGACCTCTATGGTCTGACGGGAGGAGGGAAAGCTGGGGATTGGTAGACCGGCCAAGGGGCTTGGTGATTGTAATCTCAGCTTTTGATATTTTGGTTGTGAAGGCATCTTAATTAAAAATAAAAACTGTAATTCTTAAACTTCTTTCTTTCTTTGCTCTTTGCTTCTGTATGTATGTACGTATGGCCTTCTGTCATGTACATATCTATATACTTTTCCCTGTGGAACATAACCATCAATCTCCAATCCTTGCTAATCACGTCATGCAAAAATGCCTTTAATTCTTAGGTTTGCAGGCTAGTTCTAAATTTCTTTGTTTACCAGAAGTGTTCTCATTTTTATTTTGTTTATTTCTTTCCTTTTGGTCAAAGAATTTTAAAATCATTGACTTCGGCAAATCCTTTGTCTTAAAATTACATGTTAGATTTTTTTTCCTACACAATTAACTAGGTTCTTTTCAAATATATAATCATTGATATCCTTCTTGACTTAAATGGTATTATGCCATTTAAAAGTATGAAATATGAATCATTTATATTTTGTAATGTATCCAGGGAGTTGTATATTTAAAATTACACATTATATTGGTCTAAAAAACTTCTTCTATACCACCATAATTCTCAAAAGATTAAATAAATATATTTATTTCTAGTTCGAAAACCTTCTGACAATTGGAATGTGAATATGATGTTGAGATTGATACCAGGAATTCTGCATCAGAATCTCCATCTATAATGATGAGATTAAAAAGACAAAGTCAAATTGGAAATGCTTCCTTTGAATTTAAAAACTGTAAATCACTATTAGTAATAAAGACCATAGTTCTTTTCTCCTCTTCTCACTGTACTGCCCAAAAAACTTGGTTCTAATCTTCAAATTTATCAAGGAAGAGATGGAATTACTTGAAGATAAAGCAACCAAAAAAGATGCGGTTTAATATTTTGTCCTTCTTTGTTGACCTCAACAGGAGGCTTGGCTCAAATACACCAGCATACCACTATGGAAGTGGAGTCCTTTATATCTTTGAACATTTCACACCTGGCTATTCTATGTTGTGTATCTGACAGTTCCAAAACTGTCAGTTCTTAAGTAACTAAAGATATTTTTCTTGTTTCTGCTGACTCTTATTCACAGTGGCTTGCCTCCTTTGCGTATGGATTCACAGCCTGACAGATTGTGGCAGTCCTGGGAGCCAACTTTGGGAAGGCTTTCCTCCAGAAAGTTTGCTTCTATATCTCCAGAAATCTCCAGGAAATATCCCTAACCCAGCACGACTTGAGCAAGAGTTTTGTCTCAGAACGGGAGTGTCAGTTTCCGCACCTCAGTGTCCGCATAGCAGTGTCTTTAGGAATCCGGCCTCACAGCAATCTCACTCCTTCTGGCAGCCATCTTGCCCAGGCAGCCTCCCTGCTGGTTTAGGCCGGGCCATGGCTCTTGGCCTGGTGGCCTTAGTTCCCAGCCGTTCTGTCCTAAGCATCCAGTTCTCAAAACTTCAGATGGCTCAAGCCCCGGATCCTTTCCACTCCAGCCCCAGTGTCTACCCATTCTGGTCTTAAACTCATGCTTGTCTATTTTTGGGAAATCCATGGAGACCCATCCCACTTTTGTAAGACCGATGAAGCCTCAAAAAATTGTGTTCTATCCTGGGTCTGGTTGTTTTGGAGCAGGCAGTTCCCTCAGAGCTCCTGGACATCTATAATACTGAAAGTGAAAATCTTATGTTTGAAATTTTAAAAATTTGTACATCCTTGTTGACACTTTTTCCTCTACGTAATAGAATTTTTTGTAATCTCCCACTATGGGCTTTTACAAAGCTGAGGCCTACGATATTCTAAAGACTGACACAGCTGGGGTGCGGATTTCTTGGTCACGGAGCCTCCATCTCTCTTTTGAAACTTGAGAAGCTTCCATAACTAACTACTGGAGAAGAAACTGTGGTGGCATCAATTCTGAGAGCCATTTAATTGCCCCATCATCATAACGTCTGGCAATGGCTTTAATCTACTCTGTTCAGTTAGTTACTGTTCTCACTGGCCACACATTTTCTTGGTTTCGTGCCTTAATTCATGCTTTACATCCATGCGAAGTACTTTTTTCCCTCCTCCATGCACATATAAACCTGCCTCAATCTTTAAGGACAAGCGTCAGGATTATCTTTTCCCATGAAGTCCTTTCTCTTACTGACACCAGAAGGAATTCATCTCTCCACACTTTAAAATTTCATAACTTTGGGTCTGTGCTTTTTCCATACCACATGCTTTCTACCTCATGCCTCATGTTACTCATCTATCTGAATTTCTTCTCTTTCTTATTAGAATATAAATCTCTCGACCACATGATCCATGTATATCCTACATTCGTGATACCAAAAACATAGGACAAGCCCTTTAGAGAGCAGGTGCTCAGTAAATATTTGTGAGTGAATTTGAGGAAAGTAGCAAGAATGAAGGGGAACTTTAGTCTGACTAAAAGGATTCTTTTCAGTATTTAGGAATGGTTCACCTTTAGGGAAAGCCTCAATATTTGTTTCATCTTCTCTCTTTTAAAAGGTAACTTACGCTTTTGTTATGATTTTGACGCCGTATTTTTCATTCTGGCCAACACTGGTGGAGCAGGGATCGTTAGTAGTCTAGCCAATACCCACTGTACGTTTCTTAACAATTCTGTTTGTAGTGAACAATGCCCCACTTAGAAAATACCTATGATGGCCATGTGGTGTAATTCAGGCAAGAGAGATGTAAGGAGAAGTAGCTGAGTGGGGCTCTGCAGGAAAGCTTGTTAAAGGGAGCAAACTCAAAATGCTCCTGCCTGGAACTCATTGCTGGAGATGGAACAGCCATTTTGAGGCCACTAGAAAAGAAGCAAGAGGCTAAAGGCCACATGTTAGGGATGGCTAAAAAGAAAGATAAAATGAATTTGGGTTATTAAGGGCAATGTGAAACCAGAACAGTAGCTCTGGACTGCCAACCTCCAGACTTATGAATGAAAAAGAAAACATTTTTTTAAGCTACATTCAGGGGTTTTGTTACTTAGATCTGAACACAAATCTGACTGATACATCCAGATACTATTTATTTTAAGCTTTGACTAAATGGTAGCTGAAAAATCATATAATTTTGACAATTAGTGAGTTTGAACAATTTTTCATATTTTTTTGACATTTAGATTGTGTATGTGAATTGAGCGTTCATTTTATTGGTTTTTTCACTTCCTTATTATTGGTTTATAGGCTCCTTGATATATGTTTCAAATGTTCTACAGTGTGTTACTTGGATTTTATATTTGTTTATAAGATACTTGCCATACAAAAGTTTTTGATGTCTTTGGTCATAATAAGAGTATTTATGATGTCAGTATTCTATGTACTTAGATTATCATCTCATATATTCCCTTCATTACAACCCTATGAAGCAAGTGCTATTATCATTGGTCCAGTTAATCAAATGAAGATACTGAGGTGGAGAAGATAAGTGACTAGCCCAAAGTCCCTCAGCTGGAGCTGGGAAATGATGCCAGGTAGCCGGAGCCTATGCTCTCCAACCTCTGTCTTGTATTCTGTCACCAATCCTGTCAATCATTTTGCTTAAGGCTGTTTAGAAAGGCTCCTCTGCCCCAAGACTGTGTGACTATTTTATTATGTATTTTATATACATACATAAATGAAATATAGAGTTGATTGTAGATTTTCTACTAAAATCTTGCAATCCATCTTTTTGGTGATTTTTGCTATTGTGGGAAAATATACAATTTACCATTTTAATCTTCTTTTGCTTTTGGTGAGGCAGATTGGCCCTGAGCTAACACCTGTTGCCAATCTTCCTCTTTTTGCTTGAGGAAGATTGTCGCTGAGCTAACATCTGTGCCCACCTTCCTCTATTTTATACGTGGGACGCTGCCACAGCATGGCTTGACAAGCGGTGTGTAGGTCTGTGCCCGGGATCTGAACCCACGAACCCTGGGCTGTTGAAGTGGAGTGCGTGAATTAACGCTATGCCACCCATTTTAACCATTTTTAAATGTACAATTCAATGGCCTCAGGAATATTCACGATGTTGAGCAACCCTCACCACTATCATCTCCAGAACGTTTTCATCATCCCAGACAGAAACTCTGTACCAATTAAACAATAATCACCATCCCCCCCCCATATACAAATACCTTTCTATATTATCATAAGCCTCAGAAGAAGCTTTTTGGTACTTATTCTAATACTCTTGAGTTATCTGGATTATGATTTAATTATATTTTTCCCATATTACATCAAATTTCCTTGATTCTAAAATACCATTTTTTTCCGCAGCTTAACTGCTCTGAAATTGAGTTCCATTTTACGATCAATGACATCTTAGATTCCATCAAATCCCTTTAAAAGGAGGGTTTATAGCCAAAGTGCTGTGTTCAAACTACTTTAGTTTGATCCCTCCCCTCCCTTCATTTCACTGTGGTTATAGCACTCATTTAATAGTTAATTTTGTTTTTGCTTGCATATAGTTTGTTACTTCCATCTTTATTGATTTAATCTTCCTTTTGATATGTAGAACATTACAAAAGCTTCCAAAAGTAAAGTTTATCCAAAAAGGTGAATTCAGAAAAATGTCACTCTTTCCTTAGCCCTTTCACCCAGTTTTCCTCTTTGCAGGTAACCAACTTCATTGTTTTCTGGTTTTTCCTATGTTCTTTCTGTGTGTGTGTGAGGAAGACTGGCCCTAAGCTAACATCCGTTGCCAATCTTTCTCTTTTTGCTTGATGAAGATTGTGGCTGAGCTAATATCTGTGCCAATCTTCCTCTCTTTTTTTTTTTTTTTTTTTTTTTAAAGATTTTATTTTTTCCTTTTTCTCCCCAAAGCCCCCCGGTACATAGTTGTGTATTCTTCGTTGTGGGTTCTTCTAGTTGTGGCATGTGGGACGCTGCCTCAGCGTGGTCTGATGAGCAGTGCCATGTCCGCGCCCAGGATTCGAACCAACGAAACACTGGGCCGCCTGCAGCGGAGCGCACGAACTTAACCACTCGGCCACGGGGCCAGCCCCAATCTTCCTCTCTTTTATGTAGGATGCTGCCACGATGTGGCTTGCCGAGCAGTGCTAGGTCTGCGCCCAGGATCTGAACCAGCAAACCCCGGGCCACTGAAGTGGAGCATGCAAACTTAACCACTATGCCTCCAGGCTGGCCCCTCCTATATCCTTTTATGCAAGAACATGCATATATATTTCCCTTTCTTTCTTATGCAAAAAGTAATATATATACTCTTTTGTACTCTGCTTTTTTCAATTAAATATTTCACAGAACACACTCCTTATTGGTTCATATAAATTGTCCTCATTCTGTTTACACTTGCATAGTCCTCCACCAGTGTATGTAACATAGTTTATTCAACTACGCCTAAATGTTTGGGCATTTAGATAATTTCCAAGATTTCCCAGTTACACATAATACATTTATATTTTTATATAATTGGAGAGTTATCATTAGGATAAATTCCTGGAAGTAGAGTTACCGAGAGAGAAAAGGCACATGTAGTTTCATTGGGTATTGGATATTGACAACTTCTACTCTATAGACGTTGTACAATGCAACATTCGTACAAGCAATGTATGAGAGTGTCTGTTCCTCCTCAACTTCTCCAACAGAGTACACGGTCAAGCTTTTGAAAATTGTGCTAATATGATAGGTGAGAAATGATAGCTCAACGTATTTTTAATTTGCATTTCTGCTTTTTTCATTTTTCTCCAAAACTAGATTACTATCACTGGTTTAATAATGAATAATCCCCTAGGTGGGGAGCAGGGATGTGTCTTCCCCCCAATTTCAAAGGCTGTCCTTCTAAGTATCTGAACAAAATCGGGGTTTAGTTAACAGCAAAGAAATGCATTTGTGACTAGGGAAAGAGTGTGTCACAAACACACGTGTATCCACCCAAAGTTCACCTAGGCGTGTTTTTTCACTTGCTCCTTCAAGGAAATTAAGATGCAAAAACCCAGTGACTAATTACAAACCAAGCAGGTTCATTTACTAACGCTGACAATGACTGGCAAGGTGGGTAGTAAATGTCAAGAACTGGATGGGTTATTTACTTAAAAATAGTAAAATTATCATTTAAAAATTAGACGAGATAATCTCTGAAAGTTAAGATCTGAAAGCTAAGAACAACTGGAAATTGGAAAGTAGAAGGACCTCCAGAGGAAGTGAACAGAAGTACTGGATATGAATGACCAAAAAGTGGTAATCAAAGGGGAAGAGAATAACATGGGATTGTGTTTTACAACCATGAACACGGTAAAAGAAGATATTGGGAATAACAATTAAATACAGTAAACAAACACATTAAATATTGACAGAAGCAAAAGATTTCACTTGAGGCATTGCTTGAGATCCTGATTCTGACAGCTGCTTTTGGGGATACATGTAAAACAAAAACATGCTGAACACTTGAGAGGAATGTTCAGCAATAATCAGTGAGTCAATGCATGCTGAGATTAAATCACCTGAAAATATTCCGTTTCTGCACACAAACCCCTTGATAATAACACTGGAATGCTAGAACAAAAGTTACTCTGGGTTTATCTATTTTTGTATATTGTCATTTCTTCTGTTACTGAGCCAGGCACGTTTTGCCAGCTGCACTGTATGCCAACTGCCAAGATGATGAGTTTTGCAGCATAGGAAGGGTTTATTACTGAGGTAGCGAAGTGATGAGACAGGAGAACAAGTCTCAAATCTGCCTTCCCAAAAATGGGGATTAGGGATATTTATGGCATAAAGGGACAGGGTGGTCTGAAGTGTGGGGATAGATGATTGGAGGTAAGGAGTAGTAAGGTAATCAATGCTCTGCGCAAGCTTAGTCAAGCTTCTTGGTTCTTCATAGGATGCATGTTCACTAAATAGTGCTGTTAGCATGATCTGAGGTGGAGTTTTCAGCCTGCTGATCTCAAAGGGTCACCTAGAGGCATTCATGCAGGCCTGGTTGTTGAGTCAGTGGTCTTAACCCGCCCGAACCGGACAAGGAGTTGACTTTCAGTTCTTGAAAAACTTAAGCACCTGTTACCACGGTGACCCAAGAGTCAGAGATGTTAGCTATAGGATGGGCTTTAGTAATGCAGTATCTCACTACTTTTGTCAACAACCAACCGAGCATAGTCCAAGCAAGTTGGTCCCTGGTTTCATTTCTATGGCCTTATTTAAATCTACTAAATCTGTCATAGGCCAAAAAAGTGAAAAACCTCCCATAATAATCCTGAGTTTCTAAAATTTTTTTGATAAAATTTTTTAACTACACAATATTGTGCAATGTATTTTTATGTATTCATATTTTTATAACCTACTACTCTCGTTTTACCTTAACGTAACTTTGCTTATCATCGCCAATTTTTTTTCTAAATGACAATTGGCAAATCTTTGTCCAATATTAAACCATAAGGTTTATCTTTCCACTTACAATGTCGTTTATAAGCAACAGTGGTATAATAAAGAATTTATTTGGTCTTTGTCCCTAGGAGTGTCTTTGTTAGACTAATGAGGTGGTTCACTTGGGCCCCTAGTTTCAGGATGGGGGTTAGTCACCAGAAACACCAACCACATGACAAGTCAGCCAACTTTGGGCCAGCCTCACCTCAGGGGAGGGAATGGGGCTGGAGACTGAGCTGAACTATGTAACCAGTGATTTAATTAAACATGCCTATGTAATGAAACCCCAGTAAAAACTCTGGGCACCAAAGCTCTATGGAGCTTCCATGTTGGTGAACACATTGATGTGCCGGGAGGGTGAGGTGCCCGGATTCCACAAGGACAAAGGGTGCAGAAGCTCTCCATACCCCATCACTCCCAAAGAACTTGGTCTAAGTGTTTCTTAGTTTTTTTTTTCCTAACTTGCATTACTTTATAATAAAACTATAATTGTAAATGCAGTGTTTCAGGGAATTCTGTGAGTTCTTCAAGCAAATTATTGAACCTGAAAGGGTCATGGGAACCCCTGAATTTGTAGCCTATTTGGGGTATATCTGAAGTTTGGGGTTGGAGTCTGAAGTGGGGACAGTGTTGTGAAGGACTCTGCACTTTGCTTGTGGGGTGTGTGCTAACTACATGTAGTGTCAGAATTGAAATGAAGTGGAAGACACCAGTTAGTGTCATGGAATTAGTCACAGAACAGTGCAACACATTTTTTATCTTAATACATCTTTTGACAATTGAACTTATGACATTTACAGTCTTGATTAGGTTTGAATAAACATTTGTTGTTTTTCACTTGGTAGTGTACTTACATTGAATGGAATGGATTTTCATTTTGCCTTTATACGAAAGGAAGCAAGCAAATTATTGTCATTCCCACCTCAAATCCTTTTTGAATTGTTTTTCACTCTGACTGATATCCAAAAGAAACACTCATGATGAAATATCATTCACTAACATTTTATTTTCACTTTGATGCGTACCAGCAGAAGCTTGTAGGAGAAAATTTTCCATCATTACAGGTTCCTGGATCAAAAACCCAGAAAGCAGGGTAAGAAAATTTGTTTTTAGTCTGTCCTAATATTTTGCCCTGAAAAACTGGTGGAAGACCACAAAAGCAACAAAGCTGACTCAGCAGGTTGTGTGTGTACATTTTCCATAGATGGCATATTTGAAACATCACTTCCTTTTATTTTGTATAGTTGACCTGTAAGAAAGGTTAAGAGGGTGGGCACAGCTCCAAGGAACTGTTACACAAGTGAATGGTCTTAGGATAGTTTTGAAAATAATGAGGGAGGGAAGGAAGGTAGAAAGCCTGCCTCTCAAGGGATATGGAGCAGAATAAGCTTCAGGACAGCATTTGAAGAGACAAAGTGGGAACAGTGTCAATTTTGAGGAAACTAATGTTTTCATTAATATATAGACATGGTTTCAAAACACCTTGGTTGGGCATCAGTGGATTAGGAGTCATTCATTACTTGACTTAGCAAAACTCCCAAGATGCAAAACACATTCACTTAGTAATTAAAATAATCTTAGCCAAAGGATTAGAATTATTTATATGCACATAGAGCGTTTGTATCTTAACCAAACATGCAAGAATCTCAAATTACTGTATTGCTCTTTGTACAACCTACATTCAAATTTTAAAAGCAGGGATTACGCATCAGGTACACAAGCTGATGTCTGGAATTAAAAAAGGAAGTATGTCAAAGGAGAGAGATTAAGACAGATCTTACATTCTTTTCAAACTAGCAATGCTGGAACCTATTAATTGATGTTCACAAAGATGGCATGAACTGCAAAAATATCTTGAAGGGCCTTCTGAATGAGTGCATTTATAAAATAGGCAAATAACACAGTTCCCTTCATGGAGCTCATGATAAAGATTAGTTGATGCACACACAAACAGAATAGCACACTTTTAGTACAAGTCAGATGTGCAATAACTGCCAACTGAGTGTAAATACAATCTTGAATTAACCAAACATGCTCAACTGACTAGACCAGCCTTCTCAAAACAATTCTCATTATTTTAAAAAAGGAAATGAATCTGTCACGGACCTGAATTATTCTTACCTAATAAAGAAAACCAGACTTTAAAAATGAAAGGCGTTACAAATCCTAAGGTAAATGCAGTTTCCTGTGACAAACTAGAATGCAGTGTATTTTGAGATTAAGAGTTCCACAGGATTATTTCAAAGGAGACTTCTTACCAATACCAGGACTCTTTAATGGTTATAAGATTCAGAAATACGATGGTAACAATAAAGCAGACAGCGGAGTTTGCACCCCAATAAATGACTAGGATTTATTTCCTTACAAAATTCATAATCTCTATCTAATGAGTTCTTTTAAATCTTATTTCCACATTACATTAGCAATCAACAACCTCTTACCTTCTCAGTTTCTTTTCAGAGCAACTAACTAGGAATCTGCAGTCACTGCTTTTAGAATTGCATTTATCGGAACTAATTTAAAAAACGTCTGTCTTCTAGAATAATTTAATTTTCTTCCTCCACAATCCTTTTTTTTATTTTTTAAAGATTGGCACCTGAGCTAACATCTGCTGCCAATCTTTTTTTTTCTTCTTCTCCCCAAAGCCCCCTGGTATACGGTTGTATATTTTAGTTGTGGGTCCTTCTAGTTGTGGCATGTGGGATGCCACCTCAGCATGGCCTGATGAGCGGTGCCATGTCTGCACCCAGGATCCGAAGTGGTGAAACCCTGGGCCGCAGAAGCGGAACGCACAAACTTAACCACTCAGGCACAGGGCCAGGCCCCTGCACAATCCTATTTTTCAAACTGCACAGATAACTAGAAGGTTAGAATAATACTCAAGCAATATCAATATTGTATGAATTGAAATCAAACTATGCCTGAAAAAAAAAAATAACAGTTTTAAAATACCACATATGCCTAAATAAAAGATATTTTTTTCCCTTAAAATTACCCCCACTGAAAAGAATGTAGGGCCTTCCTACAGTCTGAAGACTTAAGTCATTAAGGAATGTCTTTGGGGAAGAAATTAGCCTGAAATGACCTCAATCAAAAGTAATTTTGGATATGTACATGGACTTAAAAAGCATATTTTCTCAACTTACAAATGAGGATGATATGCTTTAGAAAACTCTTTCAAGGGGCTCAAAAAGGCTCTAATGATGACAAGGACACTGATGTCAATGATGCATGAGAGGACACTGAATGAAACTGTTCTACAAAATGAGTTTAAAAATAATTTAAAATATTTATATAACATATGATTGACATTTAAACATTTCATCTAAATCTCTAAAAGTTTATATATTTAAATTTACCAAAAAACTTTTTTGGGGGAATCTCCTCATTGAGAAAACGGCATAGCCTTTTATTGGGCTAGGTTCAGAACTCAAATTTTAGAGGCACTTTTGCATTACGTGTTATTAACAGAAGGTAGAGTGACAGAATTAATGAGAATATGAAAGTTCATTTGATTACCCCCTTGAAGAGGCCTTCCCTGAACATCTCGGCTTATGTATCATCCTGTCATTCTCTAGTCCATTACTTTGTTTTTTATATATCTCTTCTCACGATGTGAAATGAATTACTTCCATGTATTCCTACTTGGCTCTCTTGACTGGAATGAGAACTGCACGAGAACAGGGACTCTGGCTTGTCCTAGGAAACTCCAGGCAGTAATAAACTTTGTAAGACGGAGGAGAGAGGAGGGAAGGAGATGAAGGCAAAGGCAGCCAGAGTGAAAGGAGTGCTCCAGCAGTTTACTTAGTCATCTAATTACGTCAGTTCTTTGTGGGTTGTTTTTCATGTAATGGGTATGTGCAAACCAAGGACTATCCATATATTTGCTC
Organism: Equus caballus; assembly: GCF_041296265.1. Lineage (NCBI taxonomy): Eukaryota > Metazoa > Chordata > Mammalia > Perissodactyla > Equidae > Equus > Equus caballus. The sequence goes on along the minus strand of NC_091710.1, from coordinate 31,321,224 downwards.
ACTAGTCAAAAAACACCAAAGGAAAAAAACTCCGAAACTAGAAGGAATTCAGTTTATTCAGATAATTCTTCCTTAGGTTCCAAAACAATAATGTTTACAACAAGCAGGTTTTGTTTATAATGTTTGCTCAAATTTTAATTTGTTTTATTTTTAGAACCAAAATGCATACTTGAGGGGAAAAAAGGAAAATACTCCATTTTTTCATGTTCTGTTTCAAAGTGCAGATTTTTAAATGCAACAGTAGTTAGATAAGGTTTTTTCATTTCCTTTTTTTTTTTAAGAAATTAAACCACATGAAATAAAAATATCACAAAGACAGTATCAACAGAATCTGAAAGAAAAGCCTCCTTCATTAGAATATTTAACTTTTGGTTTACCTAACAGAAACATTTTTAATTATAAATTTGTAACATCTTTCCATAATCAAACATAAATCAAATGGCTGAGGCAAAATCATTTTTTGAATAACAGCTAATATTACTGCTTTATGCTTGTTCAGGAGTTCTGACTTTTACAGATTATTTTCAAATGAAATAACTATATGGACAAAAAAATACCTTATTTTGATACTGCTTTAATTCTATAGTCTCTTTCAAATTCTTTCTTTCTTTCCGTTGCAGTTCTCGGCTTGACTTGCCCCTTTTAAACATCTGTTTGTCAGAGAAGAACCCTAAGTATTCTGATTTTCACTCTATTTGGTTAATGTGACTTATCCTGGGGGGTTCTTAGTGTTTTCCTAAATTGAAAAGTTAGTTACTCCACATCTCATCTAATGGATTGGGCTGGTTTACACTCTCTTTGGAAGGCTGTGCTGGATAATATAAAAAGTTTGAGAAAACACTGAAGCTTTGCTAGCTATCTGTTTCGATTTAGCCAATGCAGAGCTTTTGTCACATTTCAGAGCCCTTTGGCACTGGAGAAAGGTCTACCCAGGTGTGAGCAATCTTTCTGACTGGGCTCTCACACGTAAACAGGAATGACTGCTGGTGGGTGGAGAGGTTGCTGAAGACCAGTTACACACCACACCCCTGTTCTATGACGATTAGTACAAAGACATTTTTCACTTTTGTGGAATACTGAAAAGGAAAAAAACTCTATGACCACAGCATTAAAGAACTTGTATTTGTGCTGTATCATTTAAATTACTGCAATATGACTAAACTAACAGCATAAGCTAAAGACATTATTCCCTATATTTCCTACAAAATCATTGAAAGAACCATTTAAATTGTGAAACACAAATACAAAAGAAATAATCTTGTGGAAAAGGCTCTTACGGAAAAAGGTGCTAAAATGTGCTTTAATTGCAACACAATGAACCCAAACTCCTTCAAATATAAAACTTAAAAAATCTCTACTCAAGGACGAACACTAAAAATACGCAAATCGAGCTCTCTATCAAAATGCATTTTACAAGTAAAAATTAGAAAATACTGAAATTAAAAAATTTGTCCCATTAGACACAGTACAATTATAAATTAGATGAATAAAGTATAAAGAATTATAAAATTGTTGGTCTAATGACCAATACGTCAAATGGCACAACTCTGCCATCAACAATGTATCAAAAAATATCAGAAACAAAAATCTTGTTTTAAAGATTTTACTACCATTGCTTAACCCGAATCACATTAAATGCAACGTTTACTCTCTTCATTCCATTAGAATAATCCCAACGGAAGACTTTACATAACTGTAATAGCTGTGATAGTGACATTTCAAAAAATACATTTCAAAATATTATTAATGTTTCTGATGGCTAGGTGGATAGTGAAAATTGCCTAATACTGTTCACTAAAATAATTTCATGGAAAAATTTTGGTATTTTAGATGTCAGAAATTGATTTCCTATTGCATTAGATGATATATTGTTGTATTTAAATATTTTACAAAGGGCTATATGGTTTATATTTCCTACCACATTTACATATGTTTTAAAATGTTAAAAAAACGTAAGTAAAAGATACTTGAAAAAACTTGTTAAATCTGCTTTATTTCAGTAGACAGAAGACTATTTTCAATGTCCTGGCTGAAAGGGTTCTTGTTGCCATGGAACTGGAAGAAAAAACCACAAAGATTTGAGATAAGTTAACGATGCAAACTAATGGTACACAATAGTATAGTGGAAAGAGGCGAGTTAAGTTAGAGCCAAAGATTTCAAACTGCACATCTGCCCTTCAGTAGCCATGGGAGCCTGAGAAAAAGTTAGTTTCCTCCTCTGTAAAAGAAAAGTAACATCGCTGCGTCTCTCAGGTATCCTGTGAGAATTAAATGGAATAAAGGATGTAACGTGTCTGGCACACAGGGCTCACTGAGCCCCTTCCTTTAGTTCCATTTATGATGCTGAATACAAGCATCATAAACAAAACACCTATGCGTGGGTCACAGGGATTTTCATATCTTTAGAAAGACACAGTTCCTGAAAGTGTGACAGGTACTCTCTATGGATTATTTGCATTTATGAACACTAAAAGATGTATTGCCTAATTTTTTTTAGAGCTACTTTTGGGTACTATAATAAATAGAAAATTGTTTCTTTTTCTTTTATTTTCACTTGACTAATATAACCAAGGAGGTAACAACTAAAATTTTTGAAAATCAAAGCTAGACTTGACTTATAGATTCAGAAATATCTTTATCATCAAAATAGCTTAATTATTAAGAACACAAGAAAGCTCATACTCTGAGAACCTTTATGAAACAATTATATTCAAGATTTTCTATTTCAGAAATTAAAGTCTACTCTAATTCATAGGTTTGCCCATGCTTGGTGTGTCTATCGTTAAGGCAGCAGCAGCAATGTATCAAATTAATCAAAAAGGAAAAAGCACCATCATACACTCTCCCATTCCCACTCCTGCTCTTTCTCCCCTCTATAGTTTTTCCTTAGGTTTTAAGTGAAAAATTTCCAGTCCTGTTTAAACTCATTTGGTGGGGTGGGGAGGGAAGGGAAAGACACACAGATAATTATGATACCACATAATACTGACATGTGAGAAACACACACAAAAAGTACTATGGAAGTACAAGTGGAACTGTCACATGGGAGACCAGCAAGAAGTTCAATGCGGCTTAAATACAGAGGTGGAAGTGATGGAGGTGAGGCAGGACTGTGAAGAGCCCTGCATTCCAAGCTGAAGTACTTGAATTTTATCCTATAGGTTATAGGGCGCCAGTGACAACTCCACTGGAAGGTGCTGCTGCACCTTCAGATTTCTTAATTAGAAATAAACTATGTTAACAGGCTACTTACTGTCTAATTCAGATAAATGAATCAATCAATTAATTTTTTCTACTTATTAATTTGTAACAGAACCCAGGATTGGGAAACAACTTTTTAATTTAAAAGAGATTCTCTAATTTTACTTACAGTACATTTTCCCTTTGATGGTAGAATATTTGGGTGTTAATGGATAACTGTAATTTTTGCAGACTTATTATTTTTAAAAAATTTTGCTTTAACTCTGGTAAATATACATTTCAATTTAATTTTAAAAATCTATGTTCTAATATTTTACAAATACAATTATGTTTAAGAGAAAAATTTTCAAGTTCTGGTGGCAAACTACCAAGCTGTTCTATCAACACATTTTAATTAAGTCCGTTTACTTACACCAAGATATTCTATTACAATACTCAGAGAAAGGAAGGTTTCTCTATCTGACTGAAGTTTCTTTCTCCATCTTGGTTTTTTACTCTATTTTTTCCCTCCATTTATCAAAATAATTGATGTTCATAGTAGAAAATCTAAAAGGTACAGACAAACACTCTCCACATACCCCAAATTTTATCACCCAGAGGCAGATAAGTTACAATGTTGGTGTATTTCATTTCAGTACTTCTATTCATTTATTTATTTACACAGGTAAACTTATATGATATATTCTTAAAAACTATCATTAAAAACTTTCATAAATTCTTTAATGGTTGCATATTTCACAGCATAGATTTTCCATAATTTACTTAACTGTCCCCTAAAGTTCAGTTTTATTGAAGGAGAGATTAGTGATATTACCAATTTTTTTTCAACCTCTGATACCTGGATTTCTACCTGACGACGTAATTCCGCTCTGCCTGATATTTGAACAATTCTACAAATGTGCACAAAAAAGTGACTGCTATATATCACTTGTAAATTCCACTTACATAAATGTACAAAGATAAAAGTAAAGACTCAATGAAGCAAGCATTAAAACTTGTGAAACTCACCGTAAGTCCAAGGAACGTCTGGAAGCACACCTGAATCAGGAGGGTAAGGGTATGCGGCTTGTGGTAATGGTTGATAGGAAGCATACTGTGAAAAAATAGGCTGCTGAAAATTGTAAGAAACAGGCATTTGAGATTGAAAATACCCATTCACTGGCACAAAGTCATGTGCTTGTGGCTCCCCAGCAAAGTAACCAAAATATTGAGTGTACAAAAGTTCAGAATGTATATTTTGGACAGTACTTGCAACTGCAGTCAACATCCCAGGAGGTGGCTGTACTTCATATGACGTTATCCCCTGGTATGTCTGGGTAATGGAACTGTCATTGCTACTGCTGTAATGATAGACACGCCAAGCGTAGTAAGGATATGAAGTTCCAAATGAGTGCTCAGAAGAATTATATATTGGGGTACAGGCCGACTGTGGAAGTCCATTCCAATACGCTGCAGCATTCTCAGTTAGGACTTTCGAACTTTCATTACTCTGTTGTTCAGAAAAAGAACACTCCGCTGTTTGATTCACATTAAGTGTTATGTTTCCAGATGCTCCAACAGGTATGGTACTGGGATTCAATGTATCCTTCATATATTTTTCTTTTGACTCAGTTTTTGCTGGCTGTGTTTTATTTATTTGCAGAACAGGAATTTTGTTCTGGATAAATATGGGTTCTAGAGAATTGGTACATGTAGAATTTTTAATAGATGAATTTAATATTTCATTATCTTCAAGTTCAAAGACAGTGTCATTCATTCCTAAGTTGGCACGGATATCCCTCACAAAATGAAAAACAGGCTTTGAGAGCACTGATGCATCAGGCAGAAGAGAAGTTCCTGGTTTTACGTCTGAGGGACAAGATTTTTCTGTAGGATCTGGAGAATTCTTAAGAAATTTCTGTGAATGTGTCTCGTGGTCTTTTGAAAACGTGCCATCCACACTTTTTTGGCCAAAAACTGCAAAAGAACAATCTTTCTCATCACTCTTTGTTTCAGCAGCACTAAAATTCACATCTCTTTTCTTCAGGCTATTTAAGTTGCCCTGTTGTCCAGTAAAATCTTGTGAAGTGTCAGATGAAATATCAGCTAAATCTATTTCGCCCTCTGACTTTGACATGCAAGTATCTTTTAGGTTCTTTAAAGGTAAAAGTGAGTCAGGTAGTGGTCTTTGCATTTCACCCATTTTTGGAGATACGTGGTTTCTTTTCAGATTGTCAGATGAACTTGGTCCTACTTCATTTTCACTTTCAGGATGAGATCTTATAGTCCTATTAATTGTAACACATAAACACAAACAACTCTAAGTATACAGAGTCACAAAATTTTAATATAAGTATATATTTGAAATTTATTCAGGAAAAGAGTTAAGATTTACATTTTCTCTTTCTGTTGGCAGTTTACAAAAGCAACGTTACTTCCCTAGTTTTACTCCCTTGGTTTGAATTTGGATACTTTTCCTGTTGAAGGTGATATACTCCACATTTCAAATATACTTCCAATAAGAAGTATACAGTGCTGCCAATACTATAATAAATTACTTTACGCTTTGGACATTTCCTGATAGAGGATTATATAAGTAGGAAAGTATCATTATTCAATTCTTTAGCACAGTTTCTAATTCACATACCTCCAACCCAGTGACAATCTTCTTTCCTGTAAATGGCTATATATAACTGGTGAAACCACCAGCTGTGCCCACCCCCCCAGAAGATCATCTTCTGTTATCACGAACTAAGATATTCTGTCTGCTCAAAGTCAAGAACAGGAAAAGCAGACCTCCAAAATACCTTGCCAATTTAATATCCTTGGCATTCCTACCTAAATTTAGACAGTCACAAGCAAGCTGAAGGAAGCTCCCATTACGGAAATGCCCAGCCAGACAGTTAATACAGATCCCCAAGACAATTATATCTTTTGGTGTCTCATCAAATTCTTTGAATTACATGTTGGAAAAGAACATGTTAAAAAGAACAAAGATGTAACCACTCCTCCAGTCAAGAGAAATTAATCTTTGGCCTGGAATTTGTATAGCCTACTCATGAAACTAAAAGCCTCATATTTCACTTAATCCAGCCTCCTTAAGAGGCACTACATTAATGATAACCTACATCATCATCCAACCCCATATAACACTTTGCCAGAGTTTCCAGAAAGTATAATTTTGACTTTATCACATTTCCAATGATGTTTCCGGGATGTCTCGAGTTTATAGATTGACAGCTGCCTGTAGGGTCTATCCTTTCATGGACTTTTTTAGGGGCTATTCTTCCATGATGATAGCACCTTATATTAACCTTACATTAGAATTAATTTTCCTGCTAAATGAGACAAACTTTGATTCTTTGAGTAGCAAATACCACCTATACTTAGCTACCAAAACTAAGATGATTATAGAAGTGGTTTGTGTTATCCCTCGAACACAGCCTATTCATCTTCATGCCGCTACACCACTATTTCAAGAGTCCTGTGTGCCAGGAAAAGGACCTGAGAAATGTAGTAAACGAAATGCTGCATTTAAAGAAGCAAAACCAAATAAGGCAGAAATGAGGATGCTTATTTTTTATTACACTCATTCTCCTTCATAAAATGGAAAAGATGGCAAAAATAAAGCTTGTCATAAATTAAAAATCTTACAGAGTTGAATGAGACAAAGATGGTTAACAAGTCCAGTGGTGCCACTTCATGTCAAAATGAGAAACGTATAAATAATGTAGTGAGTTTTTCATGAAAATAATTCAGTTTAAAGAACTAGCTTTTATTTTGAAATCATGTTCTTCCTACATCATGGTGTTAAAATATCCTTTTATGAAACAGTAGTATATTTATAATATGTGTGTGTCTATGACTAAGTTCCCACTTAGTTACATAAGTTGGCAATTTAAATCTTCTTAACCAATTTTGAAATGTGACTGGTCTATAAAATCCATAAGTTTAAAAATTCAATCAAATCACTTGTCCTATTGTTTTATGCCCTTTTCAGTAAACCAGTCACTAAGCCCCATCAATTTCTCAAATAATGTCTGTAAAATATGAATTTTACTTTCTTATTCTGTAAAACACCACTCTTTCCTAAGCTCCGGCTGACTTACTACTTCTAACTGTACTCAGAATCTCCTTACTTTTTTTTCTGGTGACGTAAAATTTTATTTTAAATTGTAAATGTTATTATATTCTGAAAATTATATTTTTTGCAATAATTTATTATTTATATTAAAATTTTAACTTCCATTTCAAATGAGGCCACAGCATTTTTCAAAAATCTTCATAAAGTACTAAAAACATTTAAGGACTGCCAGTTTCTCATCAAATCCCAAAGTTCTCTCTTGAGACAATGCTGTAATTTTGAACATGTGCCAAGGCCAGAGAATAGTGACTCTATGAACTAGTCCCATAGAAACTTCTCGGAAAATCCCAATCATAGCAGATGGGATTAGAATTCGAAACGTATCTTTTTGAGAACATGAGAATCTCCTTACTTTTAAATCATTGAAAAAACACCTTTCACAAGACATTATCTTCAATACTTACGGAACGAAGTTCAAACTCCTTAGGACTCACTTAAGATGCTGCATAACCTGCAACAAGTTTCTTCTCCCTCCTTAGCTTACTCTTGTCCCCTAAGTTACATGTATGATCCAGTAGAGGTATACAAACAAATGTTTTAGTCTTATTCCTTAGCATGTACTCGATTTTGCTTAGTTTTTCTTCAGACAGGGCTGATGCAACTCCTACCTTGGATGCTTGAACGCTCTCTTTTCTCTGTTGATTTTTGCGACATCTTTCATGTTAATCTATGTTTAAAAGATACAAAGAAAAACTACATTGGTGATGGTCTAAAATACCATATAAACATATATTATTTTAATATCAGATATTTGCATTTGCTTGTTTGGTCATTATCTAAAACTACATTCATTCATGACCCTCCCCTTCAAAAACCAGCGACTCTGCTCAAGTTCCCATATTTCATAAACGTTTGGAGGAACTTTTTTAAAAGGCAATTTGCAACAATCTTTTTGTCTCCACATTCTTACAACAAATCTCCGAGTCCATTTATGACTGCTCCCTCTTATATACCTTTTTCAGTAAACTAGTCGTTAAGCCCCTTGGAAATAATGGCTGTCAAATATGAATTTTCACTTCTTATTTTGTAAAACAGCCCCTTTTTTAAGCCCTGGATGACTCACTTCTCCTAACTGTATTCAGAATCTCTACTCTTTAAATCATTGAAAAAACAACATTTCCCAGGACGCTACCCTTCAATACATAGGGAGTTAAGTTCAAACTCCTCAGCCCTATATTTAAGACATTCTATAATTTAAAATAATATTCTCCTCCATCCGTAGGTTTCTCTTGTCCACTAAGTTAAATTTTTTCTTTTAGACAATTCTAAACTCATTTCTCAAATACTGTCAGTAAGTATTATGTCTGCTCATATATTTTCCATAACTTACTCTCTTCATTTTACCTTTATCTGATAACGTTTTTTCCTTTAAGGCAAAGCTATGGTCTGTGTTCTTCCATGAAATTAATAAGTAAACTTTTCTCTAACAATCTAATTTTTTTCTTTTTTTGCTTTTCTTCTTAATACTTACAACACCTTTTTAGTATCACACCCTCATTTTACTCTTGATATGGAATACACAATTTGTGTTCCTGTTGTGTTTTTAAAGTATGTTTATAAACTGGTTGTTTATTAAGCATTTTGCTATCAACACAGTACATGCAATAAACGATTAGTTTCCTAGTCTCTAAACTAGTTTAACTAACGAACACAGAGTAAAAGCTGAGAAAGAATTCTACTTTTCATTTTGCAAATAGGTTTCTCCTTCCTTACTTCTGAACTGAGAAATGCCTGAAAAATTTTAAGAGAAGCCTCTGAAAGTAGAGCAGGGCAATTGTTAGTGGGCTCCGGAGCTAGACTGCCTGTTTTATATCTGGGGTCTCCTCCCATTTACAAACTCTGTGACCTTGGGAAAGTGAACCTTTCTATGCCTCAGTTTCCATACCTTTAAATAAGATAATAATAAGTGCCTACATCACTAGGATTTTTGTGAATAATGAGTTAATATTTGTACAATTGTTAGAACAGTGCCAAGTACATAATAAATGCTGTATAAAATTTCAGTAAAACGTATTTATGTAGGACTCTAACCTCTTCAGAATCATCTACTTAAAAATATTTGTCCTATTTCTCCATGCGGATGATAATGGTTAAGGACACAGGCTCCAGTAGCCAGTTTTTAATATTCATTACATTGGGTATAGCCTTGTGACATAGAAGCAACTCAATAAATACTTGGTAACTTACTTAATTCACATTCATAATATTGGACTTTCCCTTAAGAAGTTATTAAAATTCACATTCTTCCAAGAAATGTTTTCTACATTAATTTAATTTTTAAGTTAAAAAGGGAACATTTGCAAGCTCTCTCATATCATTTTACAGATAATATGAACTGTTTAATCCAATACTTTAGTTAGTAAATTCATTTTATAAGGCAATATTTAAAGCATTTTCAAAATTCTGCAAACTGCCTTTGCTTAAAGAGTATACTTGTTCTCAAAAAGAATATTTACATAGGTTTCATTTTAAAACATTTGTTACCTTTTGTTTTTTACAACTGGAAACAGTAGTACTTTTTTCTTGTTCCTGAGAGTCTTCCCTTCTGTCTACAGTGATAGGTCGCTTTTTAGAGGAATTCGAAACGTTTTTCATTATGCGCTCTGAAATTGAGGGCACCTTCATACGAGTACTGGATTTACTGATACTCTTTCTAGGTTTTACATGAATATTCACTTTTTCTTTTCTGTTCAGTCGCATAGTCTTCTTTCTGTTATGTAGCATTTGGCATAGAATAAAGGAAACGGTTAACGTAGCATTTTTAGCACATATTATCTTCATATGTTCAATAGTTTTCATGACTTTCATAGTATGGGCCATTTTCCCTAAATCTCTCCGAGGGGCAGCCAGTATATTTTTGAGCAGTGTAGAAAACTGATTGTAGTTGTATTCTAACTCTGTCAGAGTGCTTCCATAATTTACGGATGCCGTATAAGGCACAAAGTCAATATATGTGGAAATGGAATACTTAGATTTCTTTAGAAGTTTTTTTATTTCTGAAAGTTCTTCAAGTTCTCTTGAGAACAAATGAAGAGCATATGAGCAATTAACAGCTTCATTATATTTGTAGATAATATCCAGATCTTTCTTAAGTTCAGAAATAGAAGTCTCTATCACTTTCCAAAGGCAATCTGTTGAGTTATCTTTAAGAAATGAAAAAGAAGCCATTTTTTCCTGGCAGTGAACCAGCTCAGGAAGAAGTGACAGATCAAACCAAAGCACACCTCGAAATCTCTGTTTGTCTAGTTTCTTTGCCATTGAGTTTTTAAGAAAGTGAATGGTTTCGGAGAGCATGACGATTTCAATATAGGTTTCAATGGCTGCAGGTTTTAAAATTATAGCCTCATGGCTGTGGTTTTTCACCATGTCCAAAACGTTTTCTTCAGTGATGAAAATATTATCTATGTTATCCTCTTGTAGCATCTGAAAGTATTTTTTTAAAACATCTAAGTGATCGGTACACCTCAAAGTAAGTTCCTGTAGCTTTCCGAAGTCTGCAAACTCCGCTTGATCCAGTATTTCACTAATGCTACAGATATCTGGGTGTGAAAGCAAAGTACTGTTAAACTTACAATTTTCTATGCTAATCGTTGCTTTGTTTATTAGATCATCTGACTTTCTGGAAGCAACTATAGTCTTCTCCTCAAGCCCAATACTGGAATTTTGTTCACTGCATAAATCTTTAGACAATGTATCATATATCTTCTGCAACTTAGAAAACGCACTTTGATTCATTCTGAGTAGCATTTCTTTGTTCTTCTTTCCTGAGTATTTTTTGCTGAAAGATTGTCTCCTCTCTTTCCAAAAAAGACTTTTTGCAGCATCAAAAAAGATATGTTCCAGACCATAAAGAGAGATTTTAATACTTACTGCCTCATTGCTCTTGATAAAATTAACTTTCGAGGAGATCATTTCTATGATAATCCACAGATGGTCTTGTTTTCCTGGATAGGAATCAGCTTTAGAAGAGTCTCCATACATACTGATCAGCTTTAAAGTACTTTTTCTTAAGGTTTCTAAGTCTCCTAAACTATCTCCAAAGTTAACTCCACAGGTAAACGGAACCGAAAGAGAAAAGTCAAAGCAATCAGAACAATGCTTCATCACCGCCTCGCACTCATTAATCTGCCGTTTGTATTTTAAGAATGCGTAGTATGAATTGTTCACCTTTTTGGTTTCCTCAAACAATTCAATTAATTGATCAAGATAGCTCTGCAACTCACAGAACGCATTATACTTTAACCTTCCTTGAAAAGAAGGATAGAAATTGGATTGTTGTTGAAATCCACGTGGCCTGCCGAACAGCTCACTGTACAATGTCTCATCATACCAAAGCAAGCTTCGAAACGTCGGTTCACCTCCTAAGAGTCTTTTTTTGTTTTCAATGAATTGAATAGTTTCCATCATCATCTGGAGTTCTACCAAGGAGTCAACAGCACACGGTTTGAGTTTCTGCTGGCAATTATTCCACAGGTTTTGCTCTACCAACAGTTCTCTTGAAATCAAGATTTGTTCAACTGAACATTCCTGCTTTCTCTCAAAAGCTTCAACAAATAAAGGGAGAATATTTTGACAAACCTTAGTTTCCTCTTGTAGAGTCTGCAAAGAAGACGCTTCATCCGCCCTCCTCAAAATTTGGGTTAGCCTAGCTACATGAGCTGAACGATTAGCTGAGCAATGGTTTTCTTTTAATTCATTCATGTATGATGTGGGCTTCTTCTGAGGAGTAGCGATTTTGGAAGTTTCAGAGTGGGCATGTAAAACAGGCATATGATTCATTCCTATAATGCCTGGTTTGGAATGACAGGCTATTTCTGAATGCAGTGTAGAGGCAGAATGAGAGTCATTACTAACTTTAACTCCCTGCTCTTTCTCTCTTTTCTTAAGCTGATTAGAAATTGTGTTATTCAAAGAGACTTCCTCAGTAGTATTTTTAGTGCTTAGATGAGGATCAATCAAGTTATTTTTAATTGTTTTCTCACTTGAGCAGGAGGATTCTTCCAAGATCTTATTCTTTTGATTTTTGTGCTCAGTCTTAACAGCTGATCCTTCAGTCATGCTTTTTTGGTGAATTAAATCTTTTATTTTTTCTGCTTGTTGAACTTCCCATGTTTTCCTGTCTTGAGTGCTTTTCTTTGCAATACATTTTTCTGAAGAAGAATCCTTTATATTATCTTTTAAGACCAGAGAACTATCATTGGAAAATAGTTTCTTCATTGTATTTTCCCCATGACTTTTACTTTCTTCATTTACTGATGTGAGACCCATCTCAGAACTCTCAGTAATATTTGTTTCATTCCTGTCTATATGGAAGCAATTACTTGAAGAGCACTGTTCTGTCTTTAGAAGTTCCTTTCCACCACATTCTTGCTGATAATGCAGTACACTGCTGGATGCTGCAAAAGAATCTACAGCAAAAATCCTCTGTTCATCCAAAGAGTGAGATTCTCCCTCACTATCTGTCACTGAAGTGGCTGATAACAACTGAGGAATATTGTTACACTTCTTACTTATCAGAGTTAGACTTAATGGGTCCACATGGAAGTTTCCTGTAATAATGCCTGGTTCAGAGCTCTCATTAGGAGCCACCCATTTTTCTAGAGGAAAATTTACTTCCAGGTTTCTTTTATAACCAGATAAAACAAGGTTATCTGGTTTGCAGATATCAACGTCTAAGAAGTGCTTCACATTTGATTCTAAGACTGAAATAACTATGTCAGTGTGAGCCATACAAGTTGCATCATAATTTTTGTCTGTGCTAAAACTTACACTGTTTTCTTTTATGCAACTCAAAGATACTGAATTACTTTTGTTTATTACTTCATTAGCCTCAGAATAGTTTTCTTTTGTTGCATCCTTAATACTACGTGCTGAATGGTTCTCAAGCTGTTCATATTTACCAATGTTAGATAAAAACTTTTTGTCAGTTTGATTTTCTTTTTTAGTTAGTTTCTCATCTGGGCAGTCTGTGGAAAACAGACACGCAGTTTCTCCAGAAGAGGGCTGAAGTCCTGATGATCCTGGACTTCTCACACAGCTATTGTTATAGGCTGACTGACTTGTACTTTGGGATGCGGAACACAGGGGTAACTGTGATTCAGGATCCTCTCGATCACAAAATTCTCTCATGTGAATAGTGGTATGACTTCTAGAGACACTGCTGGCCACATTTTTCGTAGAAAGGCACTTGGTAATTCTCTCTCCACTTGTTTTATAAGACTTGTGCTTTGATACATGAGTTAATGATTTATCAACTTCAAATCCCAAAGCTCTTTTTTCTCCTGGTTTGTCATATTTTCTTTTTGACAAAAAATGCTTAGAATAATATCTTCTTTCAGACACAGAACTATAACCATGAAGGTCACAACTTTCCCAGAAATTATTGCATATTATTGCATATGATTTTGGTAAGGGGCCTTTTCTTTTTTCTCCCACTTTAGCTATAAGCTGCAAAGATGTGTGAACTCTTCTATGAGCTTTTTGCAAGTGAAGAACAGCTCTGTCAAGCCTTCTGGAAAGACGTTTGCTTTTGCATAAAGATGCTTCACTATTTAGAATATCCAGGACACTCCTAATATGCTTTTCTGACAGTGAAAAGGTTTTAATTCGTCCTTGGGATAAGGAAGCAAAACATTCCGATGAGCCCTGACTGATTAGCCTTCTTTTCTTCCCACTACTTTTGTGACGTCTTAAATCTTTATCTGGTATGTTCCGGTCCCTAAAAAGTGTATGTGACTTTCTCTTGCTAATTCTCGATTCTGTGTCCTTTTTACGTCTAGTATCAATACAATCAGTTTTTGACTGTGTCAAGGAACATCTGCTTTCGTTTACTGTTGTGACATTAGCAGGTTCAGTAAGCAAAGGTCCACTGCTTTGTTCTTCAGACATGTGATTCGCATGTGTATTATGACTCAAATCAAAAGAAAGTGAGATTTCAGATTTATTCACTGGTCCTGATTCATGCCTCAGGTTACCACATTCATCTTCACACGGATAATCTAAATTTTCACCAGAACACTGGGAACAAATTTCAAACCTTGGAACTTTTGCTTCCTCCTCATTTATTTCTGGTTTTGTCGCTTCAGTTATATATTTGCAAAAATTATCTTTCAATGCAAAGGATTCAACAGTGGGACTATCTCCTGGCATAAACATATTAGTAATTCTAACTTGTAGATCTGGAAGTAAAACTGGGTTGAAGAGACCTGTTTTGGTTTTCTGTGTAGTGGAATAAAAACAATTACTTTCCTCAGAGTAATGCTGATCACTGTTCTCTCTACTTGTGGTGCTTTTCAAAACTTCCGTCTCTCCATTACTACCTCTTGACAGACCTTCCCAATCGATACGAGACTTCAGAGCCTCAAATGAGACCCTGAATTCTTCACACAGTACACTGCCATGACTGGGGGTATCTTGTTGAAATAGAAAAGCATCATCACACTGTTCTGATCCAACTTCAATCTCGTTTTCCAATTCAAAACTTTGAAGAATTGGGTTGTCACTTATTGATTGGTGAAATGGGTCGTGTGACTTATTTTTATCCACATCCATTTCACAATCAGAAACTGCATGTTTTATGAACAAACCAAAATCTGTACTCACTGAAGAACAAGTTTCTTTAAACTGGTATCCTTGGTGATATTCATGATTTGTGCCTAATGCAGGCACCACAGTACTGGCTATCTGTACTGCAGCATTTGAGGCTACGTGCACTGAAGAATCTGAAATTTCAGGAAACGTTGTGGAAGCCGAATGCTCCACACCTCTTCCAGTATTTTCAGTATCTTTTGGTTTTATGGCACTGATAGTATCTTCCCTTTCTAATAATGTAGTTTCTGTTGATACATATTTTTTTCCCCAAGTCAAATTCAATGTAGTAGAAAAACCTTCGGAATCCACAATTTCTACACTATTGTAATTTTTATTCTCCCTCCTTTCAGCTATATCAGTGAAATTTTCGTTTGTATGAAAACTCTGCTTCTCACCTCCATATATTTTCTCTATGCTGTCTTCTGTAGATGAAGCAATGTCTTCCTCTTTAGCCTCATTTTGGTTTTCTTTATCATTATCTCTTTGTTCTTTGAAATCAATATTCAGGTGTATATCATTGTTCAACTGCGCATTAGAGAACTGAGTATAATCTTGACTATTATCATCAATTTGAGGAGTTTCCTCGCAGTCTCTTTGAAAGTTCTCTAATGACAACAGATCATTTTGATTTCTCCCATTGACACGTATATGTTCTCTATATATGTTGCAGTTTGAATTGTCTTGAGATGAAACAACTGTATCATTTGGCAGTACTTTGGCCTGGGGATTGTCTTTTGCTTCCTGGAAAGCATCAGTCATAATGCTAACACAATTCTGATTTGGTTTTTCCAATTTCAGTTCCATTAGTTTTTGAGAAATGGCAAAACTTGTATGAATGTTATCTTCATACTCCAAAGAGTGCTGACGATGCTTTTGTGAAATGCCCTCTACTTTGGGAGTAAGACTGTTTTGTAATTCCAGTGCTAGATGATCTAGCTCATACTTATCCTTCGTGGTAGATGTGGAAAATTTTGGTATTTCTAACTCTTGAGTAATTAATATTTGATCACTATTTTTTCCAGAAGAATCAAGACTCTCAACCTTTTTGCATTCTTGGTGAAAAGAAATGTAACTATCCACTGGACTGATTTTTGTTTCATTAGCAAAATTATTATCAATTTCTTTCCACAAATTTTGCTTTTCTCCAGGTTTCAAATTGTCTTCCGGGCCAGTGAAGTGTCTCACCTTTCCAATATTTTGAATGTAGTCATGTATGCTTTCTTTCCTTTGGAGTTGAAAAACTGTAGCCATCTGGTGACCAGTCTGATAGTTAGTTTCTAAATTAGAAGACTGTGATTCCTGAGAGATGTGACCATTGTACCCTTCTGTAGAGGTATTCACTGCTTCGTAAGAGTTATGCGGCTCACTGTTTTGTTCAATTAAAAGTGGGATGTTACTTCTCTGTTGGGATCTCTGGGCTATTTCCTCACTGTGGTTGTAGTTCTCAACTTCTGAAATTACACTTGACAAACACACTGGGAAGGAAAAATTGTCTTGGCCCTCACGCTGTCCTGCCATGGTAATTATATTAGAAGATGTATAATTACAGCTGTTAAAGTCCATGGTATGAATCTGAGACTGTGAATCATCAAAAGAAATTTTGAAGCCAGGGGCATCCAAACAATTAGTAAGAAGAGCATGATCACCAGGCATGACTTCAGATGAGGAGGCAGAATTAGTTGGCATAGATGATAGGTTTACTCCTGAATTAACAACATCTAAACTCTTCTCAAATGGTAAAATCTCATTTAAACCTGTAATATTACTATGTTTTCCCATGCCACCTTCTCTCCTCATCAGTCTTGGGTCTTTGATGAGTTTTGAAGTAATAACTGTGCTTGAGTCAATATTGTTATGAAGGGGAAAAGCAGCAGAAAGATTACTTAAAATATTTTTAAGATGTGTCAAATTTAACAAGAGGTCACCATTTACACTTTCTCTGCTATCAGTGGGAATAAATGAAAGACCTGAATCTTGTGCATGCACTTGAGACGTATCTCTACATTCTGCTAAACTGTGCTCCATCTGTCCATTGTGTGCTTCAAGCACAGAAATGTTTCCACTTTGCACATTTCCATAGGAATTAGAAATAGTTGAGTTGGGAGGATTTATCTCTGAATTTAGCGCATTGCACGAACAGTTTTCCCGGACAAATGGATCTACAGGTTTCCTGAAATGCTCAAATATGACAGTAGCATCTTTTCCTTTTCCAATTCTTTTGGCCACTGTACAGTTATTCAGAGAGCATGTTCTTTCTGTGGAAATAATAAGAAAGGAAAAATAGGAGAAAAAAGTGTTTCTATAGACTATTAATACAAGTTAACTATATTATGAGCAATTTTAACTGAAAGTTCACCAAATAACCTAATGATAATTAAAAATATGTTCTCAGCAGAAAAAGCAAAAAGAGACGAAGATGAATAACAAACTGATAAAGTATAAATGATGTAGCATGAAACTCTGTCCTAGTCTACGAACCTTAAAACTATTTGCCATAGAAAAGTTTGAATTCTGACACATACTAAGAAACAGAAAAATTAAATAGAAATAAAACAATATTCATAGACTACATATTTCTTATATTAATTTCATATTTAGATATTTAATAATAAAATTTACATATTAATAGGCAAAACTGTCTCCCTCTATCTACTGTTACCTTGCTTCTTTTCCCTCCACCATGAGAGAACAAAAATGGAAAGGAAAGGGAAAGGAGGCAGAGAAGCTGAGGGAAAAGATCAAAAAGGTTCCACAAAATCCTTCCCAGGAACCAAAGCAAATCACTACCCTGCTCCCTAGTGAAATAAGTATTCCTGCAAATAATACATGCAAATAAAACCTGGAAAATAAAAGCGAATTTTCTTTTATAATTTAGAGAGATTTATTCCTAAAATTTCATAAAGAACTTCATGTAATAACAAAGGAACTCATAACAATGCATATTTAGCAAGTAAAATCTTTGCAAAGCATTCATAGCTGAGTAATACCATAAAAATACTTATATTAAAACAGACGTTGATGGAAAATTGCTTGTGAGATTTATGACACACATGTACCATGAGGTTCTTTTTCACTATATGTTGAAAGATAGCTTTGCTGAAGTTTTCTAAATTCTATAATCATTTGTGATTGTACTCTTTTAATTAAAGTAAGCTACAGTGGAAATATGAGAAATAGAGAGGTAGTTCTTAAAAATGGGACCTACAGCAGAAAAAAGGAAAGGTGGATCCCTATACCTCTTTATACCAAAATAAAATAAAATTCATTGTGGAAAAAACATAAAACCATGAAAGTATTAGAAGAAAACATGGAGAGATAGTTTTATAACCTTGAGGTAGGAAAGTAGTTTTTAAGCATGTCTGGAAATCAGAAAACCAAAAATGAAAATGTGATGTTAATTACATATAAATTAAATATTTTAATAGGTCAAATGTGTGATAAACAAAACTAAGAAGGATAAACTGACAAAAAGATATTCTGAATGAGACAAGCTTAGAGCATAATTACATATATATTAGAATACATAAAGAGTATATAGACATCTTCAAAAGATTAATAAAAAGACAACACAAAAGTGGGCAAATGTATGAACAAGAAAATCACAGATTAAATAAAAATTGTCAACAAACACAGAAATATCTCTAACCCCACTAACAATAAGATTCATATTAAAAAACTTTTTAGAGTGGCAAAAATTTTGAAGGATAATTAATATTCTGCAGATGTAAGCATTCTTTATATTGTTCACAGGAGTATAAACTGGTACTAATTCCCTGGAAAGTAAACATATAGTATTCATTGCGATGTAATGTATAACCATCTATACCCAGCAAATCTACTTTTACACATTTATTAGTCTAATACACTTGGCCAAATACCCAAGATATATGGACAAGGATTTTTAGCACAATAATCTAAGAAAACTGAAAGATAGAAACCTATCTATCAATATGAGATTGGTTAAATAAGTCTGGCATATCAATAATTATAACAGTAAAAGTACTACGTGCATATGCTAAAAGAATGCCCTAGAAACAGAACGTTATGCAGCTATTACAAAGACTAAGATACATTAATACAAGCCAACCTAATCACTTAAGTTTAATGATCTCAATTTCATAAATGTATGGTAAATGCATATTTTAACATATACATAATATTAATAACTTATAAAGTACTTAGTGTGAACGCCAGATATGGTTTTTCTAAGTGCCTTATGCATATTAATTCATTTAATGTTCCCAACATTTCTATCAATGAGAAAGTGAAGTTAAGAGTAATTTGCCCAGGATCACAGTTATAAGCAGCAGAACCTTAATCACTATGTTACGCTATTTGTTTAAACTTAATAAAGGCATTTTAAATTTATTCCCATATTTGGAATTCTTAAATACCAAACGAAAAATGGAGAACCTAATATCTTCAATAAAATAAGAAAGTGTAAAAAAAGTGAAATTACAATCAATAGTTATTAGCACTATATATTCTGCGATGATGGACAGCTTCTTTATCTGTGCTATCCAATACCAAAAGCCACGTGTGGTTACTGAGCACTTAAAATGTGCCTGGTATGACTGAGGAATTAAAATTTTAATTTAATTTAATTTAAATAGCCACATGTGAATAATGGCTACTCTCCTGGATAGCACAGGTCTAGAGTACTCTAGAAGGAGATGAGTATGCTGATAGCCAACACATGTGACCTTGACTTTGGGCATAATATAGGTATTCCTCAAAGTTTATCATGCTGAAAGGCATCATCCTTGATTAAAGTAATAAGCTTTAAGATTATGGGTGGGCTGGAGTAGAAGTGGGGAAAGGTTCTCATGTATTGTCTCCATGTGAAGCCTTCTAGCTGAGTGGTAATGTGGTTAGAATGACTATACAGAAGATCATTGAGAAAATTGAAACTTAAGCAAACTATAAACCAACTGGACCTAACAGACATCTACAGAACACTCTATCCAACAACAGCAAAATATCTATTCTTTTCAAGTGCACATGAAACACTGTCCAGGACAGACCACATGCCAGGCTATAAAACAAACCTCAATAAATTTAAAAGAAGGACAACACAAATTTTATTCTCCAATCACAATGCAATGAAATTAGAAATCAATAACAAAAAGAAATTTGGGAAATTCATATTTACATAAAAGTTAAACAACACACTTTTAAAAAACCAACGGGTGAAATAAGAAGTCAAAAAGGAAATTAGAAAATACTTTGAGATAAATGAAAACGAAGACACAACATACCAAAACTTAAGGGATGCAGCTAAAATAGTACTTACAAGGAAATTTATAGCTGTAAATACATATGTTTTCAAAGAAGACAGATGTCAAATCAATACCCTAACCTTCCAACTTAAGACACCAGAAAAAGAGTAAACTAAACCTAAAGCAAACAGAAGTTAGGAAATAAAGATTAGAGAGGAAATTAAAAAAACAGAGAATAGAAAAACAATAGGGGAAAAAAAAGCAACGAAACCAAAAGTTGGTTTTTGAAAAGATCAGCAAAGCTGAAAAACCATTGGCTAGACTCACCCAGAAAAAACAGAGACAAGACTCAAATTAGTAGAATCACAAACAAAAAAGTGGATATTACTACCAACCTTATATAGAAATAAAAAGGACTGTAAAGAAATACTATGAACAACAGTATGCCAATCAATTAGGTAAGTTAGATGAAATGGACAAATTCCTACAAAGACACAAACCACCAAAACTGATGCAAGAAAAAACAGAAAGTCTGAACAAGTGAAGAAATTGAATGAGTAATTAAAAAACTACCCACAAAGAGAAGCCCAGGCCCAGGTGGCTTTACTAGTAAAGTCTACCAAATACTTGAAGACAATTAATGATAATTCTTCATAAACTCTTCCCAAAAAATGGAAGAGGAAGAACCACTTCCCAACTCATTCTATGAGAACAGTATTACTCTGATACCAAAATCAGACAAAGATATCACAAGAAAACTACACATCAATATCTCTTATGAATATGGACACAAAAATCCCCACAAATTAGTAGCAAACTGATTCCAACAACATATAAAATGACTATACCATGACAAAATGGGATTTATCCCAGGAATGCAAGGTTTGCTTAATATTTGAAAATTAATTAGTGTTGATACACCACAGTAACAGAGTGAAGAATAAAAATCACATGATCATCTCAAAACACAGAGCAAAAGCATTTGACAAAATACAATACATGATACAAACACTCAACAAACTAGGAATAGAAGGGAACTTTCTCAACATGATAAAGGACATCAAAAAACCCCACAGATAACTTCATACTAACTGGTGTGAAAGACTAGATGCTCTCCCCCTAAGTTTAGGAACAAGATAAGAGATGTCCACTCACCACTTCTATAAACATTCTGCTGGAGGTCCTAACCGGGGGAATCAGGTAAGAGAAAGAAATAAAAGCCATCCAGATTGGAAAATAAAAAGTAAAACTGTCTCTATCTGCAGATGACCTGATATTGTATGTAGCACATCCCAAGGAAACCAGTAAAAAAACTTTAAGAACTATTAATGAGATGAGCAAGGTTGGAGGATATAAGACAAGTACACAAAAATGAACAGTATTTCTATATACTCGCAATTAACAATACAAAAATGAAACTGAGAAAATAATTCTATTCACAATAGGATCATATTAATAATACACTTAGAAATAAGTTTAATAAAAAAAGTGTAAAACTTATACCTTGAAACTTCACACCCACTAGGATGGCTATAATCAATAACTCAGACAATAACACACGTTAACAAGGAAGTGGAGAAATCCTAATCCTCATACTCTGCTGGTATAAATGCAAATGGTGCAGCCACTTTGGAAAAGTCTGGTAGTTCCTCAAATGGTTAACACAGAGTTACCAGGTGACCCAGCACTTCCACTCCTAGCTATATACCCTAGAGAAAGGAAATCACATGTCTACAACAAAACTTATACAAGATTGTTCACAGAAGAATTATTCATAATTGCCAAAAGGTGGAAACAACCCAAATGTACATCAACTGATGAATGGATAAATATACGTAGTATTGTCTAACAACAGAATATTATCCCATAAAAAGGAATGAAGTATTGATACATGCTACAACATGCCAGAACCTTGAAAACACTGTTAAGTGAAAGTCACCAGTCATGAAAGGCTGCATATTTATGACTTCACGTACACGAAATGCTTAGAATAGACAAATATATAGACAGAAGGCAGATTAGTGATTGCTTAGGGGTGGAGGACATGCAGGGAAAAGGATACGATAGCTTTTAAAAGGGTACAGAGTTTCTTTTTGAGGTGATCATGATAACATATCACACTCACTAGGATGCCAGAAAAAAACATTTTTCAAAAAGTATGTGTGTTGGCAAAGATGTAGAGTAGTTATGTAACCTGATACAATCACTTTTGAAAACTATTTGACATTGTCTTTGGATTAAGCTGCACATTCTTTTCTTTTTTCTTTTTGCTGATGAAGATTAGCCCTGAGCTAACATCTGTGCTAATCTTCCTTCACTTTATATGTGGGTCACTACCACAGCATGGCTGACAAGTGGTGTAGGTCTGTACCTGGGATCCGAACTTGCAAACTGAGGGTAGTGAAGTGGAGTGTGCCGAACTAAACCACTATGCCACAGGGCCAGCCCCTAAGTTGCACAGTCTTGATGCAGATATATACCTATAGAAAAACTCTTGCACATATGCACTAAGAAACTTACATGAATGTTGAAAACAGCAAGGTTTGCAATATGAAGAAAACTGGAAAGTATCCAAATCCCCAGAGAAACAGTGTATAGCCACAAAAAGCAGTCACACGCATGTGTTTATATGTATACATAGGAATTACAATGAAGAAACTACAGTTATCATCTCAACATGGCAGAATCGCACAAAGATAATACTGAGCAAAAGAAGTCACAAAAATTATCTGCAGTATAATTCCAGATACATAAAATCAAAATAGGTAAAGCACAACTATTTTGCTTAGAGATTCATAATATATTATCAAACACTATTCAGAAGTTATAAAACCAGTACAAATGCTACTGAAGTAGAATAATATATATATCTTACCAGCCTTCTTAGAAATTCCTGTTGAGAGAAATCTCAAAGATGTCATAAAGTGTCCATTATCTACTTTTTGACCAATAAATTTCACCGTTACTATTGCATATGGTAGACACTGCCTAGGTTTATCTACTGGTTTTGAAAGAACATTGTATTCATAGAAGTAGACCTGAAACATAAAAAAGAAGAATGAATATTTTTATGCTGATTAATTTAGCAGACTTGAATACACTCATATTAAAAAAAACTATATAACTGCATGGTGTTATTTATTCATCTGCTTCTATATATCCTCTTCTTCTTGCCTTCTTCAACCCTAGATTTCTGAAGATGTGTGAACTTTTTTCCCCACCACTTATTTTTTCTTTAGTAGGCTACCAATACCAGCAGAAGCACACACAACCTGTCTTTAAATAGAAAGGTATTTTTCCATTAAAAGTTCAATGTTTTGTATATGCTGTGAACCACTATACTATATTTTATTTGGTAGGAAAAGTTAATTACAAAAATAATAGCTCACTTTACATGTGGGAGCATATATATACTTCTAGATTTATCCTCATTTAATCATATATATTATGTTATATATAATCTTCTATAGAAGATTAAAAGTCTACTAAGTGTGTCAGCAACATATGACAGAAAATCACTGTTTCACACATAATGACTAACACATAAGTCTTTTCTCCTTTTGCAAAGTAGAAAAGATTAATAACATTATTTCACAATAGCCTTGTTTAAAAAAAAACTGGCATGTTTTGCAAGTTAGGAATTTATTTATGGAATACCTAAAGAAAAGCAACTACTGTACTTTGCACAAAGTTAAATGTAAATCTGGAAACTTTTTTATCCATTCCCACAAATATTAAGAGAGCTTTCACAATTTATTTATTTAAGGACATATTATATTGAATGCATTAAGAGATTTTCATTTAATATTTTGGGAAGTTGTTTTAAGTCTTGTATCGTATTACGTGAAGCATGTGACCTTCAAGTAGTCAGATGAACCCAAAAGTTAACATACAGCTGAACTGTAGGCTTGTAGCTCAATGGTATCTTTCAGAGAAGGTATATTTCTTGACATGTGGCAATCAAAGTTAGGAGAAGGATCCAAAGAAACTTTGTTTTTATCCACTGAAGGCTGAATTTTCTTCACTTTTCCAAAGAGAACCTAAAAAATAAAAAAGCAGAAAGGAGATATATAAAAATATACCAAACACTTTAAACCCTCACACTCAAACAGAAAAGTAAGGCTAACATTTTTTAAGGAAACAAATACAAATGAAGACATAATCCATGTGCCAGATAAATGACTGGGATGGCTTACCGTAATTATGTCTAATTAAATTAAACTCTAAGACCAGCCTTACCCCTAAATTAATTTAATTACAGTCTAAACCCCCAAATTAAACTCTAAGATTATAGTAATTCAATAAAAATCTATTTGTACAAACGAGTTTTAGTCTAAAAATTTACCTGGAAGGCTAAACAAAACAAGCATACTCCAGAAAGTTTTGAAAAAAGATTTTTGAAAAACAATTGGGGGTTAAGGATAGAGAATGATGGAACAAGACAGGTGACTTACACTTTCAGATATTAAATACTTTTTTACAAGGATGGTACTACCACAATAAAAAGCAGAGAGGGGGAAAAAAAGCTGAACCAAATAAAAAGCCCAGATAAGCCCAAGCGTCTATAGAAATATAATATCAAAAGTACCATTTGAAATAAGTGAAGCAACAGATTATTCAATAAATAGTGTGGAACAACTGCAAAAACTTAAATTTTTTTCTTAATCTATAAACCAAAACAAATACCAAACAAGTTAAATATTTAAGTAATGCAAACATTGTAGAAAGAAACACAAGCAAATATTTATCTGATCTCAAAGGGAGAATTCTTTTCTAAATATGTGCCAAGAAACCATGAACCAAAAACAGAGACTTCACCGTAAAATATTCCAAAACTTCTGTATATAACAGAAGTGATGTATATTCTGTACAAAAACGAGTATAAAATTTAAAAAAAATGAACATAATTAAGTGATAAAAGACAAGACAGAAGAAAGTGTAATTAACATGAAAACAAGTACACATTTTAGTTAGCAATTCTAATAATGTTATTTTAAAATATGTTAATATACTCATTCAAAATTAAAAACAATACTAAATGTAATGTGATATGCTGCATTTGGATATTGGAAGAGAACAAACCTTAGTGGAAAAACTGGTAAAAAGCTGAATAAAGTCCATAGTTTAGTTAATAGTACTGTACCAATGTTACTTTCCTTTCATTTCATTATTTTTAAAATTTTTTTATTAAGATAGAATTGACATACACAATGTTAGTTTCTCAGTTTTGACAAATGTGCCAGAGTTATGTGAAATGTTAACGTTAGGGGACGCTGATGAATTGTATATGGGAACTTTCTGTACTATCTTCTTGACTTTTCTGTAAATTTAAATTTACTCCAAAATAAAAAGTAATTTTAGGTTTCAGAAAAGTTGCAGAAGTAGTTCAGAGGTCCCACATAACTGTACCCAACTTCTCCTAATTAACATCTTACATACAAGGCAAAATCATCAAAACTAAGAAATTAACATTGTATAATACGATTAATTAAAATAAACAGTAAGAGTTTAGTAACTTGAGCTACAGCTAGAATTATTATAACCAATGATTTGGAGAACGACACTTAAAACACTCTGGCATTAATCATGGTCTGAAGAAAAAGAGGAGAGTCAATTAGGACAGAAAAAATATATATTGGGAAGACAAAGATGATAAAGGCTGCCTTTGTTTACTTGGAGTTTTGTTTTATGCTGCACACCCAACTAGAGTCAGAAAGAGGGGGAAATTTCAAATGATGATGATGATAATGGTAGATAATTATCATTTATTTTATATACTGCCACTTAAAAACACTAACAATTCTTATTGAAAGGAAAATATATTCAGGTCAATTTAAAGCAAAGTGAATATAATATTTAATATTTGTTTTATGCTACCTACCTTAAAAATTATAATACTTTCTACAGTAATGCTTCTACTGTGAGCATAATTCAAGGCAACATCAACATGTCTAAACATATAAATTCCAAGAAGAGGATTTCCTAATATCTTCAATGTAGATGCTCTGGTACTTATCCCATTCTGATGTATCTCAGCCACATCACTCTGAGGAAGTGCTAAAAAGCAGAAATGTTCTTCAAGCTCTCTGCCATGTCTTCCACTCTCACGCATCTCTGACCTAAAGCAAAACAAACAGCATTTAGTTATATGAGAATATCAACAGCATTTTCACGGAGAAGATAACTATTTCAGCTTACTACAGTTAGAATGCAAGACAGTTACAGTCATGCAATGCATGACGACACTTTGGTCAATGACAGAGTGCATATATGACAGCGGTCCCATAAGATTAGTGCCATATAGCCTAGGTGTATAGTAGGCTATACCATCTAAGTTTGTCTAAGTTCACTCTATGATGTGCACACAATGACGACATCGCCTAATGATGTATTTCTCAGAATGTATTCCTGTTAAGTGATACAAGACTGAACTGACAACATTCAGAGGTGTCACTATCCTACGGTAACATGTTATGCTGAAAATCACTCAAGGAAAGGAAAGAACAGAAGAAGTAGTTAGATAACCACTTGTCCAGGGTTACGGACTATGTTCTTTATAGGCTAGCGATGATAAAGGCTAACGTTTTCTGAATGCAGCTATTATGCCTAGCACTGTTAAGACTTAATTGCATTTTGTCATTTTGTTCTCAACTCCCCAAGAATTGAGTTGCTATTCTTCTTCTTATGGCTGTTGTTTTACATATTCTTAAAATGAAGAATCTGAGGTTCAGAGAGTTAAAACTTGCCAAAGTAGTAAAGCGACAGAGTTGGAATTATATATGCCCCAGCTCTTATCTGTTAGGTTCCAGAGTACAAGTTCTTACTCATTTGTGTTAGGGAAGGAAGAATGTACATTTCTTAAATACATATATATAGAGAGACACATACACACATGTATGGTCAGTTATTAGGGACATTTTCCATTCTTCATGGATCTAATTAACAGCTGTGAGAAACAAGCTAGGATTTGATTACAGACTCCTATCTTAGTAGTAAGAAAATTATGAATCATCCTCAGAAAAGATAATGTAAGGTATAGATACTCTTAAAATTTCAACGACATTCCACAACAAGAACCACTTAAGCATATGAAACAAAAACTTTTCCTACCCCCCAAATTGGGAGATTACATACATAGGGAGTTCTATATGGCTCGCTCAGGTGTAGCAGCAGCAGCAACTGCCACACCAGGTGGTACAGAGGTTCAATCACTAGCATAGAAGTGTGATTCCAAATGATTATCAGCAATGGAGAACCAACAGAACCCAGAAATTAATGTGTACACTACAAAAGGAAAATTGTTCTTGAAAACCAGTAAAAAAAATCAGTATTTTTTATTTCTTGGAACACTACTCATAGAATTTGTATAAGTATGCTATGCACACTGGCATATTAACATTTATTTTATTTGCAAGAATGACACACCATTAACAGCAGACAGGGCCACAAAACACAAGGCAAGAGTTACAAGCGATACTGATCATAACCACTTCTCTCTCAGTTCCCGGAAATGTCAACCTTAACTTCCAACTCTACACGTCATCATTTCCTGCTCTTGCTTTCAACTTGACATCAGTAGATTCTGTGAACCACTAACATCCCTATGCTAATTGTTAAGGTTTAATTCTCACAGAAGAATTATAAGTGTTTTTTCTTCTTTTCCAATTTCTCAATTGGTGTTTCTCAGGGTCCAAAAAAACATCAACTTTCTGAGCAATGCCTGGAAGGAATTCCCACATGAAAGCACTAACAGCAGCAGCACAAAGGATGGGAGGAAGGGAGGAAATCAAAGTATGTTGTTGTAAGGTTCTTGCACTACGCATGAATAGAACACTGTGGTAAATTAAAGATGTATAATGTATAATGTAAGCCCTAGACAGCAGGGTTTCTCAACAGTGGCACTACTGATATTTTGGGCCAAATAATTACTTGTGTTACTGAGTCATCCAACTGGTTAATTATATTCTCTTAAGGAATTGAGTAGAACGAAAAAACATAACTTCAGAAAGATCTGACCCAGGGCTCCAAAAACCTATATAAATTAAAGTAGAGAATATTCCCTGGAGTTTATATTGGTAAAAATACCGATAAATACTTCGTAGTTTTCGAAGTATGTTTTCAGAATTCCTTGTGAAAAAAATTTAGGATTAAATATGATTTAGATAATAAAAATGACCAATAAAAATATTAGCCTTTATGACTATGTCTAGGTCTAAAAAGTTTGGTAAAATATTGACTTTTCAAAGTTATTCAGACACTAGCATCTATGTCAATTCATTAAATGACAGAAGCTCTGAGTCTCAAGATTTCCACTTCAGAGACAACAGGTAAAATAAATCCAAATAGTTTACATGTTTACAGTAACATGTAATCAGATAAGAATATAAAGACCGAGTACGTACAAAGTGCTCTATTATTTAGAGACATTAATACACATCAGATTCTATGCTAAGGGATAGTTAAATAAATGTAAAAGACTTAGATAAGGAAACTCATATTGATGGAGAAGTTATTATAAGTTAACATAGCACAATGAACGAATGGTAGAAAACAGGATTAGAATCTTGGACATCTTTTGGAAGACCACAAACTTATAATTAACTCTGTGCTACCATGTCTATCTACTGAAATCAACTACAACAGAGTACAAAGTATAAGTGTCTCAAATAGAATGCCTATGTCATAGTTAATTACATTATACAGAACAGGTTCCAAGATAATGCGTACATACTAGGTAATGAATAATTTTATGTTGAATACATGAAACACTGGAAGGATCATATCTCCAAGTTTAACTGGAAACAAAAAGCATGCTATTTAGCTACTGCTATTGGTTATTTAGCTACTGCTATTGGCTATTCAGCTACTGGGCGTGCCTAGGGGAGAGAATGAAAGTACTCAGGTATGTTTTTTAGGAAATAGTTAAAGAAAATGAAGTAATTGCCTTTGGAGAGCTTGAAGGAGAACTTAATTGTTTTCAAGTCCATCAGATTGCTGGTGATAAGTGATCACTGTTCAGCTGGCAGAAAGTGCAATACGTGAAATGAAGGATCGACAGCAAGAGAAATTGGGATTCAACAAAGTTTAAATAAGAAATTTTTGACTCAAGGGTAGTGATGTCACAATGATGGTGTAGGAGATCCCAGCCTCTGGCCTCTCACGAAGATCAACAATTAGACAACTATCCACGAGAAAAAACAGCTCTGGGAGAGCTCTGGAGTTCTTTTAAGAAACTTGAGCAACATGGTGTCACAAAAAATTTGAGAATAACTGCACAAAAAGGGAAGGAAGAACAGCTTCAACTTGCCTGCATCATCCCAGCCCCTAAGCTGGCACTACTCAGTGCCAAGAGGGTAGAAAGATTTCCCCTCACTGGGAAAGTGACAGCAGGGTGAGTGACCAGCTTCCCCAGCCTTTAGGGGGACCACATGACGGACCTGTGTTGGTTTCACCACAACCAGAGACCAGTAAAGCTAAGTCATACAGAAACCACTAAGAACAAAGAAGAAAAGCAGGCGCTACCAACATCAGCCACGCAGCAGGAACAACCATGGTTTCCAGTGACCTGCTCTGCAACAACTCCAGCAGCTCTCACCACTGAAGAAACTAATGGCCATCACAGCTGCTGAAGATCCCTGCAAACTTCATCAGCTTTTACTCCACGTGTATTTGCGTTTGCTGACACCATCTGCCCAAGTCCCTCCCCACCCCCTCTCCCCCAACTCAGCCCTGGTGGGAGCCTGGGATCCCCACCAGCAGCCAAGCAATGCCTCTGCAGCTGCATGAATGCAACAGATCACTTTAGACTCCTGCAGCTGACACCCACCAACTTGCGAATGCTCAGGCCTAGCCCCTCTAGCAGTGAACTTACACACTGCCAGCTACAACCAAGGTCCGTCACCATCCTGAATTGCTGTGTTTACCCCAGGGCAAGATCCTGTAGCCACGTTAAACCACACTGACAGCCAACTGCATGTGGGCTCAGATCGAGTCCTGTCTTCTGTCACTGGCCTGCACCACTAGGCTCACCTGCAGCTAGCCCCTCTAGCTATGCACCCACATAGCCCCAACCTAATCTCTGTCACTGGCCTCCACTGGCATTTGTCCATGGCAAGATCCAGCAGCCACAGTAGTGCATGCCAACATTCAGGACCCCTACTGCTGCCAGTGCACCTAGCCCTTGCTGACTGCCCTGGCCCCCACCACTACATGTGTATTTGCAATTGGCCCCTGACACAGGCACCTGCAACTGGCCCCGCAGTCAAGTGTGTGCTCACCACTGGCTCAGGCTACTACTGCTGAATACCCTGGTCCCTAGCTGATAAACTTGGAGGAGCTGCTAAAAATCTCTATAGTCTTTGAAGCTTCTGTGGGCTCCAGGCAGTGCTCACCAAAGACCATACAACTGTCAATGCTTGTGCATCCTAAGGCCTGATCCAATGAATCACCATACCCCACCACAGACCTGGAAGAACCACATGCCTCCCCATTTAGTGTCCTGCACCCCTAACCTGGGGTCACAGCATACTCCAGTGTGCCCCCACCTGAAGGTGAAGGTCTTTCCTTACCAAAGTCAGTCCACAAAGGCTGGAAGAGGTAACTACTACTTCAGATGCACAGACATGTACGCAATGCTACAAGGATCATGAAGAATCAGGGAAACATGACTCCACCAAAGGAACATAGTAAACCTCCAGTAACCAGCTCCAAAGAAATGGATGTACAGGATTTTCCCTACTAAGAATTCAAAATTGTTCTAACGAAGTACAACAAAACACAGATAAACAATTTAATGCTATCACAAAAACAACACAAGAACAAAATGAGAACTTCAACAAAGAGAAAACATAAACAAGACCCAAACAGAAATTCCGGAGATGAAGAATACAATGACTGAACTGAAGAATTCAATAGAGAGCTTCAACAGCAGACTAGATCAAGCAGAAGAATAAGTGAGCTTGAAGACAGATCATTTGAAATTATCTAGTGAGAAGAGCAGAAAGAAGAAAGAATGAAAAGGAATGAAGAAAGCCTACAGGTCTTATGGGACACCATTAAGAAAACAATCTACACATCACTGGAGTCCTGTAAGGAGGAGAGAGGGTGATAAAGTAGGAAGCTTATTTAAAGAAATAATGGCTGAGAACTTCTCAAACCTGGGGAGAGATATACACATTCAAGTTCATGAAGCTAATAGGTCACCCCAAAGTATTAATCTAAAATGATCTTTTCCAAGACATTATAATAAAGCTGTCTAAAATCAAAGACAAAGAGAGAATTTCAAAAGCAGTGAGAGAAAAAAATTTCTCTTATATAAGGCTATAAGCAGATTTCTCAGCAGAGATCCTGTAGGACAGGAAAGAATAGGATGCTATAGTCGAAGTGCTGAAAGAAAGAAACTGCCAGTCAAGAATACTTTATCCAGCCAAGGTGTTCTTCAGAAATGAAGGCAAGATAAAAACTTTCCCAAATAAACAAAAGCTAAGGGAGTTCATCACTACTAGACCTGCTTTACAACAAATGCTAAAAGGAGTTCTTCACACTGAAACAAAAGGACTATAACAAGTAACATGAAAACATATGAAAATAAACAACACACTGATAAAGGGAAGCATATAGGCAGATTCAGATTACTCTGTACTGTGATATGGTGGTGTGTTAATCACAGCTCTAGAATTAAGGCTGAAGTACAAAAGTACTAAGAACAGCTATAGCTATAATAATTTGCTGATGGACGCACAATATAAAAAATGTAAAGTATGATATCAAAAAGATAAAATGTGTGTGCAGGGAATAAAAAAGTAGAGTTCTTGTATGCAAAGTTAAACTGTCATAAGCTTAAAATAGACTGCTATATCTATATACAGTACTCCCCTCCTATCCATGGGGGTTAGTTCCAAAACTCTCTGAGGATGCCTGAAGCCGTGGATAGTACTGAACCCTATATACACCATGTTTTCTTCCTATACAGTACAGCATGGATACGCTGGACAAAAGGATGATTCACATTACAGGCAGGATGGAGCAGGATGGCGCAGGATGGCGTAACATTTCATCACACTACTCAGAATGGTGTGCAATTTAAAACTTAAGAATTGTTTACTTCTCAAGTTTTCCACTAAATATTTTTGGACCACAGTTGACTGTGTGTAACCGAAACTGCAAAAAGTGAAATCATGAATAAGAGGGGGACTACTGTAATGTTTCAAGTAAGCCACAAAGTAAACACAAAACAAAAACTATAGTAGATACACACAAGATACAGAGAAGGGAATCAAAGTGTATCACTAAAGAAAATCATCAATTCACAAAAGAAGACAGGAAGAAAGGAACAAAAGAACTATAAAACAGCCAGAAAATAATTAACAAGATGACAAAAGTAAGTCCTTACCTATCAATTATTAGTTTAAATGTAAATGGATTAAATTCTCCAATCAAAGGCACACAGTAAGTGAATGGATAAACAAGATCCAATTATATGCTGCCTTTGAGATTCATCTTAGCTTCAAGGACACAGACATGCTCAAAATGAAGGGATGAAAAAACATTCCACACAAATGGACAACAAAAGAGAGCAGGGGTAGCTATACTTATAATCAGATAAAACTAAGTCAAAAAACTGTAACAAGAGAAAAGAAGGTCATTATATAATGATAAAGGGGTCAATTCGCCAAGAGGATATAACAATTGTAATATATATGTACACAACATCAGAGCACCTAAATACATTAAGCAAATACTAACAGATCTGAAGGGAGTAATAGACGAGAATACAATAATAGTGGGGGACTTAAATACCCTAGTTTCACCAATGGATAGATCATCCAGGGAGAAAATCAATAAGGAAACATTGTCTCTGAACTATACTTTAGACCTAATGTACCTAACAGACATATACAGAACAGTCCATCCAACAGCAGCAGGGCACACGTTTTTCTTAAGCACACTTGGAACACGTTCCAGGATAAATCCTATGTTAGGTCACAAAACAAGTCTCAGAAAATTTAAAAAGATTGAAATTATATCAAGTATCTTTTCTAAGTTTAATGGTATGAAAGTGGAAATCAATAACAGGAAACTTAAGAGAGGAAAACTTAGAAATTCACAAATATGAGGAAATTAAACACCACATTCCTGAACAAAAAATGGGTCAAAATGAAATAAAAAAACATATTCAAACAAGGAAAATGGAAACATCACATAGCAAACTTTATGAGATGCAGTGAAAGCAGTGCTAAGAGAGAACTTTTATAGTGATAAATACCTACATTAGGAAAAATGAAAGATCTCAAACAACGTAACTTTACACCTCAAGGAACTAGAAAAAGAACAACTGTCAATAAATTGGGTATATATGGAAAATGCCTCAACATAATAAAGACCATATATGACAAACCCACAGCTAACATCATACTCAATGGTAAAAAGCCCAAAGCTTTTCATCTAAGATCAGGAACAAGACAAGGATGTCCACTCTCGCCCTTTATTCGAGTACTGAAAGTCCTAGCCAGAACAATTAGGTAAAAAAAAAAAAAAAAAAAAAAAAAGGCATCCAAATAGGAAGAGAAGAAGTAAAATTATCTGTTTGCAGATGACATGATCTTATATATAGAAAGGCTCCTTCTAAAGGCTACACCAAAAAAACTGTTGGATCTAACAAATGAATTCAGTAAAGTTTCAAGATAAAAAATCAACATACAAAAATCATTATGTTTCAGTATAGCAACAATGAACTATCTGAAAAAGAAAACAATTCCATTTAAAATAACATCAAAAATAATAAAATACTTAAGAATAAATTTAACCAAGGAGATGAAAAGATCTATATAGTGAAAACACCAATGAAAGAAATGGAACAAGACACAAAAAAATGCAAAGATATCCCATGTTCATGGATCAGAAGAGTCAATACTGTTAAAATGTCAGTATGATCCAAGGCCATTAACAGATTCAATGCAATTTCTATCAAAATTCCAATGGCACTTTTCATAGAAACTGAACAAACAATCCTAAAATTTGTATGGAACCACAGAAGACCCCAAATAGTCAAAGCAACCTTGAGAAAGAAAACAAAGCTAGAGGCATTACACTTCCTGATTTCAAGTTATATTACACAGCTACAGTAAGTAAAACAGTATGGTACCTGCATAGAAACACACACAGACCAGTGGAACAGAATCAAGAACCCAGAAATAAACTCACCCATATATGGTCAATTAATACTTGACAGAGGAGCCAAGAACACTCAACAGGGAAAGGACGGTCTCTTCAACAAACGGTGTTGGAAAAATTGGATATTCACGTGCAAAAGAATGAGATTAGATCCTTGTCTTACACCACTCACAAAAATTAACTCAAAATGGCTTAAGAACTTAAAGGTAACATCTGAAGCTATAAAACTCCTAGAAGAAAACATAGGAAAAAACTCCTTGACACCAGTCTTGGCAATGACTTTTTGGATATAACATCAAAAGCACAAGCAACAAAGGGAAACATGAACAAGCGGGACTACCTCAAACTGAAATGCTTCTGGCACGGCAAAAAGAAACAATTGACAAAAGGAAAAGACAACCTATGGAATGGAGGAAAATATTTGCAAACCACATAACTGATAAGAGGTTAGTATCCATAATACATAGGGAATTCATACAATTCAATAGCAAAAACATAAACAATCTGATTTAAAAATGGGCAGAGAACTTGAATAGACATTCTTCCAAAGAAAACATATAAATGGCCAACAAGTACATGAAAAGGTGCTCAACGTCACTAATCATCAGGGAAATACAAATCAAAACCACAATGAAATTATCCCACACATGTTAGAATGGATGTTCTCAAAAAGATCAGTGCTAGTTACGATGAGGAGAAAAGGGAACCCTGATGCATTGTTGGTGGGAATATAAACTGGTTCAGTCACTATGAAAAACAGTATAGAGATTCCTCAAAAAACTAAAAACATAACTACCACATCATCTCGCAATCCCTCTTCTAGGTATGTATCTGAAGGAGATGAAATTGTTGTCTCAAAGAGATATCTACACTCCCGTGTTCATTTCAGCATTATTCACAACAGCCAAGACATGGAAACAACCTAAGTGTGTGTTGAAAGATGAATCGATAAACCAAATGTAGTATATATACACAATGGAATATTACTCAGTCATTAAAAAGAAGGAAATCCTTCCATTTGTGACAATGTAATGGATCTTGAGGGCATTATATCAAGTGAAATAAGTGAGAGGAAGACAAATACCATATGATCTCACTTACATGTGGAATCTAAAAATATCAAACTCATAGAAACAGAGTAGAATGATGGTTGCCAGGGAAGTGGGGGAAATAGGGAGATGTTGGTCAAGGGTACAAACTTTCAGTTATAAGATGAATAAGTTCTGAGGATCTAAGGTACAGCATGGTGACCATAGTTAACAATACTATATTGTACACCTGAAAGTTGCTACCAGAATAGAGCTTTAATATTTTCACCATAACAATAAAATGGTAATTATGTGAGGTAAAGCACGTTAACTAACCTTCTTTGGTAAACATTTCACAACATATACATGTATCAAATCACCACAGTGTACACCATAAATTTACACCATGTTCTATGTCAAGTATATTTCAATAAAGCTGGAGGAAAAAAAAGAAATTTTCTAACTCACACAAGAAGTCCAGAGATAAGGCAGTGCATTAGTTTTCTATTACTGCTGTAACAAATTACTACAAACTCAGGGGATTCAAACAAATCAAGTTTATTATCTTACTGTTCTGTAAGTCTAAGCCCAATATGGGTCTCAATGAGCTAAAAATCAAGGTGTCATCTGGGCTGCGTTCCTTTCTCAGGCACTAGGGGAGGATCTCTTTCTTTGTTGACAGAATGCAACCACTAAGCTGGAGGACTGAAATCCTGTTTCCTTGCTGGCTCTCAGATAAAGGCTGTTCCCAAGGTGCAGAAGTGACTCTCATTCCTTGGCTGTAACACCTTTCCTGCATCTTTAAACCTATCCAAGGCAGGCTGAATTCCACTTATACTTCGCTTATTCTGTCTCCTCTCTCTGACCCATTCTTCCGCCTTCCTCTTACATTTTTAAGAGTTCATATGATTAAATTGGGCCCACTCAGATAACTAATGATAATCACTCATCTCAAGGTCTGTAACCCTAATCACATCTGCAACGTCTTTTTTCTTATGTGAAGTAACATTCATAGGTTCTGGGAATGAGGATGTGAGCATCTTTGGGGGAACACTACGCTATCTACCACAGGTAGATTCTGAACTTACTCGGCCCCTCAACAATACTGGGAACTCGAGTTTCTTTTCCTTGACACTCTACACTGTTGTACACAGCTTTACTTATGTCTGGCTCCTGTTATGATGCTATGAGGGCTGCCAGCAGGAACTAGGCCTACTGGCTTCCTTGCTCACAGCCATCAATAGAGACAATGACTTCCTCCTCTCAGGGTTTCTAAGCAAGTCTCACTCTGTGTTCTATTGAACCATATTGACTAGGCTTGTACATCACTAAACCAATAAAGGTAAGGGGAATGGGATGAAGAACAGTTCAGACTAATTATGTAAGATGATTTAGAACTGTTAGGGAGACTGCAGCTACTCATTTTGTTACCCTTTATACACACCCTTCTTCCAACACATATACTTTCAAAAATGCTCATGCTCACACAAAGCACCTCACAAAAGGGAACAACCCAAAGTGTCATTCGGTTACTGCATCTAACTTCAGATTTATGATGTGAGTAATATGCCTTCTTTTCTAACAGGCCTGGATATAGATCTGTATAGTCAACATTAATTTGGCCAATACACGGCTACAAGATTCAGTTATATACACTCAAAATACATTGGTGGAGAAAAAATAGGGTAACTACAATTAAATTCAGGAAAGTGAAAATGACACGATGATGGTGAGACTGTTAATTGGTCCTTAGCACAAAATATATCCTTCTAACAAGTAGCTAGCATTCTTTGCGCTCAAAATTCCAAAGGCTAGTAACCATAGCAAGATCTTGTTTAGATGATGGTTACGATTAAGAATTTCAGTCTCCTGGCAACAACCACCTCTGAAACCTGCCCATCCCCCAATGGCCTGAATTTTGAATGGACTTTACAAACTATTGCGTTACAATTTGAAACTGTTTCCTCCCTGAGACTGCATTTAAAATAAATCTTTATATATAAATTTGAGTAGTTCCCATTTACCAGGTGGAAAATGCTTAAAAAGAGGTATTTGGGGAAGATCGAAGGCAACATATTTGTGCTGACGAATACTTATCTCCCATTAAACCTCCTTCCTTTAAAACTCATGTTCACACTAACCTTGGAAAAGATGAATTCTTTTTTTAAATTGAGATAACACTGGTTCATAACACTATATAAATTTCCAGTGTACATCACTGTATTTCAGCTTGTATAGACTACTTTGCGCTCACCACCAAAAGTCTAGTTTCCATCCATCACTGTACAAATGTCCCCCTTTACCCCTTTCGCCCTCCCCCAACCCTCCTTCTTCTGTTAACCACCAAACT
Organism: Equus caballus; assembly: GCF_041296265.1. Taxonomy (NCBI): domain Eukaryota; kingdom Metazoa; phylum Chordata; class Mammalia; order Perissodactyla; family Equidae; genus Equus; species Equus caballus. Next base: position 31,283,541 of record NC_091710.1, on the reverse strand, counting down.
GTTCTCTGCATCTACATGAGTTTGTTGTCTTTTTATCTTCTGCATAAGTGAAATCATATAATATTTGTCTTTCCTCATCTGACTTATTTTACTTAGCATAATACCCTCAAGATCCATCCACGTTGTCGCAAATGACAAGATTTCATCTTTTTTATGGCTGAGTAGTATTTCATTGCATATTTAAACCACATCATCTTTATCCATTCATCTGTTGGAGGGCGCTTAAGGTTATTGCCACGTCTTAGCTATCGTAAATAATGAGGCAATGACCAGAGGGGTGCATATATACTTTCAAATTAGTGTTTTTGTGTTCTGTGGATAAATACCCAGAAGTAGAATAGTTGGATCATATGATGGGTCTATTTTTAATTTTTGGAGGAATACTGGTACTGTTTTCCATAGTGGCTGCACCAATTTACATTCCCACAGCAGTGTATGAAAGTCCCCTTTTCTCCATATCTGCTCCAACACATTTCTTGTCTTATTAATTACAGCCTTTCTGATGGGCATGAGGTGATATTCCACTGTGGTTTTGACTTGCATTTCCCTAATAATTAGTGATGTTGAACATCTTTTCATGTGCCTGTTGGCCATGCACATATCTTCTTTGGAAAAATATTCAGATCCTCTGCCCATTTTTTAATTAGGTTGTTTGTTTTTCAGTTGTTGAACTGTATAAGATCTTCATATATTTTGGATATTAATCACTTATCAGATACGTAAATTTGCAATATCTTCTCCCAGTCAGTAGGTTGTCTTTTTGTTTTGTTGATGGTTTCCTTTGCTGTGCAGAAACTTTTTAATTTGCTGGAGTCCCATTTGTTTTTTTCTTTTGTTTCCCTTGTCTTTTTTGTTGAGGAAAAGTACCTCAACAAAATGAAGACCATATATGATAAACCCACAGCTAACATCATACTCAACAGTGAGGAACTGAAAGCTCTCCCTCTAAGACCACAAACAAGAGAATGATGCCCACTCTTGCCACTCTTCTTAAACCGAGTATTGGAAGTCCTACCCAGAGCAATGAGGCAAGAAAAAGAAGTGAAAGGGATCCAAATTGGAAAGGAAGAAGTAAACTGTCACTATTTGCAGATGACATTTTTTTTCCCTGAGGAAGATTTACCCTGAGCTAACATCTGTTACCAATTTTCCTCTATTTTGTATGTGAGTCACCACCTCAGCATGGCCACCAAGGAGTGGTGTAGAGCTGTGTCCAGGAACTGAATCTGGGCTGCCAAAGCAGAGCGTGCCAAACACAACCACTAGGCCACGTGGCCGGCTCCTGCAGATGACATGATTTTATATATAGAAAACTCTAAAGAATCCACCAAAAACTATTAGAAATAACCAAATATAGTAAAGTTCCAGGGTACGAAATCAACATACAAAGAATGGTTGTGTTCTACACACTAACAATGAAATAGCAGAAAGATAAATCAAGAACACAATCCCATTCACAATTGCAACAAAAATTACCTAGGAATAAATTTTAACCAAGGAGGTGAAAGATCTGTAAAATTATTAAGACATCATTGAATTCTTTACTTCAAGCTAATCTTGCAAAGCTAATCTGTGAAATTAGGCCAATAGCAGAAAGGATCTTTCTTACCAAATCTGAATTCTAAAGGCCTTTTGGGTCTAAAAGGAAATGGTGCTGAATTTTTTGTACATTATCCCCCCAAAGCACAGCCTCATGAAGCACGTGGTCTGTGCCCCAAGGTATTGACACATCGAGCACAAATTCAACCACAGCATCAAGCTGGGTACTGACAGTCTTTAAAATGATAGCCTTTCATATAAATTTGAAATGCTTAAATGTAAGTTATCCTAAAACAAAACAAAAAAGGGTCAAGCTGATACAAATAAAGCAATGGACTTCAGAAGAATTCAGTTTCCCTTTTACCTATTAAGACCAGCTCAAGTTTCTTAACTCTTCAAAACATCTCTCAAGACTCTTAGGAAGAATAATCAATCCATCATCTGTGCTTGTACGTCTTTATTATAATGTTGCATTTTATATTTAACCATATGCCTTCTCCACTAGAATGTAAATTCTTTAAGACTGAGAAGAAAATATTCATTTTCTCTGAGGTTATCAAATACAGTATCTGACACAGTAAGTACTCAAGTGTTTAATGAATGATCGGATACATAGACGTTTAGATTATTAATGTGTTTTTGCTGACTTCACAGCTAAGTAGTAGTAGATGGAATGTAGATAATAAGTAGAAATTGGTATCTTTTTTTAGAGCTACTTGCTTTTTTTTCAAGGTATTTTTTTTTTGGTGAGGAAGATAGGTCCTGAGGTAGTATCTGTTGCCAATCTTCCTCTCCCCTCCCCCACAAAGCTCCAGTACATAGTTGTATATCCTAGTTGTAAGTCTTTCTAGTTCTTCTATGTGGGATGACTCCACAGCATGGCTTGATGAGCAGTGTGTAGGTCTGCGCCCAGGATCCAAACTGGCGAACTCTCGCCCACTGAAGCAGAGCGCGCAAACTTAACCACTATGCCACTGGGCTGGTCCATGGAGCTACTTGCTTTTGCTGAGACCACAGATTTATAAACTCCTCTAAGGGGAGCGATAAAAAGAAAAGCCACAGGCAGTCAATGTTATTAATATGGTCATGCACTGCTTAATGACAGGGATACATTATGAGAAATGTGTCGTCAGGCAGTTTTGTCATTGTGTGAACATCACAGAGTGAACTTACACAAACCTAGATGGTATAGCTACTACACACCTAGGCCATATGGTATAGCCTATTGCTCCTAGGCCACAAACCTGTATAGCATGTTACTGTACTGAATACTGTAGGCAACTGTAACACAATTCCAAGTATTTATGTATGTAAACATATCTAAACATATAACAGGTACAGTAAAAATACAGTATAGAAGATAAAAATAGTATACCTATATGGGGCACTTACTATGAATGGAGCTTGCAGGACTGGAAGTTGCTCTGGGTGAGTCAGTGAGTGAGTGGTGAGTGAATGTGAAGCCTAGGTCATTACTGCACACTACTGTAGACTTCGTAAACACTGCACACTTAGGCCACACTAAATTTATTAAAAAAAAAAAGTATTTTTCTTTCTTCAATAATAAACCTTAGCTTACTGTAACTTTTTTATTTTGTAAACTTCAAAATATTTTTAACTTTGACTCTTTTGTAATAACATTTAGCTTAAAATACATTGTACAGCTGTACAAAAATATTTTCTAAAAATTTTCTTTCTTTAGATTCTTATTCTCTAAGCTTTTTTCTATTAATTTTTTTTCTTTTACTATTTAAACTTGTTAAAAACTAAGACACAAACACACACACTGGCCTAGGCCTACACAGGGACAGGATCATCAATATCACTATCTTCCACCTCCACATCTGGTCCTCCTGGAAGGTCTTTGGGGCAATAAATGCATGGAGCCTTCATCTCTTATGATAACAACTACTTCTTCTAGAACACCTCCTAAAGGACCTGCCTGAGGCTCTTCCTGAGGAGCTGTCACTCTTTTCAGAAAAACGTCCATGGTGGTTTGCTTGGTTTCTTTCTTTTTTCATTACAGATTTGCTTGTAAGCAGATAATGCACCATGAACATTCCTCCCCATTAATGTAAACCTTTTGGTGCTGGAGTCCATGTTTTCAAACTTTTTAAGGAGCTTGGTGAGATCTGCCAAAGCTTTTGCTAACCCCTCCACAGTGAATTTTTTGGAGGGTTCTTCTTCTTTTTCTTCTCTTGCAGTTTCCTTTTCTCTTGCCTCTTCTTTGGCTATGAGTTCCTGTTCCAGTTCTCACAACTCCTCATTAGTCAATTCCCCAGGAACCACCTCTAGGAGCTCCTCAACGTCATCTTCATCCACACCTAGGTTAAAGCTGTTTGCCTTCTCAACCATAGCCCTGTTGATTTTTGCAACCTCCTCAACCTTGGCAAATCCTTTGAATTCATGGACAAACCTCTTTAGTGTCTTCTTCCAGATGTCATTCACAGACTTCTTGATGACATCACCCCAATCCCAAGCAAAGTTCTTGATGCAGTCAGAGATGTTGCAGTCCTTCCAGAATTGCATCAGTGTCTTCCTCAGTTGCAGCAATAGCTTGGACAAAGGTCCTCCTCGGGTAGTAGGCCTTAAAAGCTGCTATAACTCCTTGATCCATTGGCTGGACCAAAGAGAGGTGGCGTTTGGAGGGAGAAACACCACTTTGATATTGAGATGAAGATCACCAATAAGAGAATGTCCAGGAGCATTATTAACAATAAGCAAAATTTTGAAAGGTATGTTATCCTCCAAACTGTACTTCTCCATTTCACTACAGTGCAATTCAGGAGGGCATCTTGGAAGAAGAGATGAGTCATCCTTGACTTCTTATTGCTTCCGTACAACACTGGCAGTGTGTGCTTACTGATACGCTTGAAGGCCCTGGGGTTCTTGCTGTGCCAGATCACAAAGAGCTTCAATTTGTAGCCTGCAACACTGTCCCCTAGCAAGACTGCTATCATTCAAACCAGGCAACTTGGCCTCTTTATGGATTAAAGTCTTTTCAGGTGTCTGTTTCTAGAATAGGGAGGTTTCATCCATATTGAATATTTGCTCTGGCAAGTAATTTTCTTCCACAATCAGCTTGTGTAGAGTTTCCAAAAATTCTTCAGCTGCCTTTACATTAGCACTCACAGACTCATCACTCACTATGACATTGTGTAATGAATACAAATTCTTGAATCGTTTAAACCACCCAGAGCTAACAGTCAATTCAACATCATAGTTGGGTCCAGCCTTTTCTTTCAACATCACAAACAAACTTTTTCCTTTGGCTGTGATCATCATGGTGCTGAGAGGGATAGGCTTCTGTGCCTGGTCTTCAATCCAGGTCATTACAAAGTTTCTCCACGTCTGATATAGTCCCTTCTTGAATCTGTGTTGTTCTCGTTGCCTTCAATGAAGCATATCCTTTAATAGCTTCCATCACTTTGTTCTTGTTTTTCAAGATCGTAGCTGTGGTGGAATATTTCATCTCCAAGTTAATCATTCAACATGGACTCTTACTGGCAACATTAGGAGTGGATTTTGTACACTTAGGGGGCATGATGGACAAAACAACATGAGATTAAATCAAATGCAAGAAAAAATGATGTAATCAAGAGATGGTAAACACGAGATGCTGGAGGCTGCTGCCGGTGTAACACAGCATACTGTTTGACAGTAAACTTTTTAAAGATTTTCTGTTTTTTTCCCTTTTTCTCCCCAAAGCCCCCAAGTACACAGTTGTACATTTTTAGTTGTGGGTCCTTCTAGTTGTGGCATGTGGGACACCGCCTCAGCATGGCCTGATGAGCGATGCCATGTCCGCGCCCAGGATCTGAACCGGCAAAACCCTGGACCACCGAAGCGGAGAATGAGAACTTAAACACTCAGCCATGGGGATGGCCCCTAAACGTTTTTTTTAATACGGAGAATGAGTACTCTCTAAAATAACAATAAAAATTATAGTAAATACATAAAGCAGTAACACAGTCATTTATTATCAAGTATTACGTACTGTACATAATTGCATTGCTATACTTTTATACTACTGGCAGGGAAGTAGATGTGTTTACACCAGCATCACCACAAATACATCACTACAACATTATGACAGACATCACTAGGCGACAGGAATTTTTCAGTTCCATTATAATCTTATGGGACCATCATCGTATACGCAGTCCGTTGTTGACTGAAACACCGTTATATACAGCACACGACTGTACTTTCTCTTTTCATTTGATTATTCTCTACTACTAACCATTCTTACTTATTTTTCTTTTCTACCTGTCCCTTAAGGCAACTTAAGGGTGCTTTGCAGCATCACTGATTTAAAAAAGTGAAACAAAAATTTAACTTAATTGAACATTAAGCACCCAGTGTGTTGCCAGACTTAGTTTTATACTACGTCTTTATACTTATACTATGGACACAAAAACAAAATAAAACAAAACTCACAATGTAGTAGGGGAATCAGAAAAAACCAATACATTGTGGTAAATCCTATAAAACAAGTAGAAAGTACCATGGGAAACAAATGAGTTTGTCTAATTGGGCAAATAACTAAGAAACCAATAAATCCTGTACCTGTTGGTCACTTAGAACTCTTAGAACTTTGTACCATGTATTGTAAAGTAGTTGTTCTAACTTTTGTGTAGTATTAGACAAATAACTGGTTGAAAATTAAGTGTTAGGCAAGGGGGCATTAAGAAAAAGGACAAAATTTTAAAATGCCTCAAAGATCCAAAATCAAAGAACATGCCAGGAGTTCATTTTTGATCAAACTGTTATTTCAATCTGGAAGGGGCAGGGCATATCCAGTCCATTCTACTTTTGCTCAAAACTGTGGTTTTTAGATAAAAGACTATGCCATAAACTAATTCTGTCACTCACCAAGATTCCCAAACTGACACCAAGTGGGATAGCATGTTTGAATCAAGAGGAACTGATTCTAAAACGAAAAACCAAAAACATCCCAAAACGAGTTTGAAGTTTTTGGGTCCATCAAGCTACAGTTAGGTTTTAAGTTAAGTGCAAACTGGTGAAGGAGGCAAGTTCAGAAAATGGAAAAGCTAAACTAAATTGTACTCACACAAGATGTACACATATAAAAAATGTTTACGACGAGAACTTTGCATACGCTGTTATTCTTTCTTATCAAAATAACATAATGGAACGTGCCTTCCCAAAAAGCAGGAGTATTTTTTAAAACTTAAGTTTCAGAAATAGTGGCTCTGGTGGAACAGCTAGAAATAGCCAGATACAATCCTGCCAAATTAAAACATCAACCCAGTTTCTGAAAATCTACTTTCTGAATTCCTTAACTGCTGTTTTATGTTATGCAGGAGGCACAAGAGATCTACAAAATGGCTGCCTAAAAACGTGCTGATGTACGCTTCTGCAAAACTTATCAAGATCAAACAATCAACAATGTCTGAAATCTGGCTACATTAATGTCTACAACCTACTAATCAAATCTCACACTTAGCTTTTCACTATTACACAAAGCTATGAGAAGGCAACAAAATAAAGAATAAACAGTCTCTGTACTTATTTTCTTAGTAATACCAAATCTCAAACAGTAGAAATAAACTCATATTAAGACTTCATAGTAAAACAAAACAAAACCTCAAACTTCTTTAGGTCACAGTAACTTACCTCTTAGAAGTAAAATTTTTTTCCAGATCCTCATTGTGAACTAGTTTTGTATCCCCAAACTGCCATGATGACTGCAGATCACAGCTTACATCAAGCCGGCACTGGTTAAGAGTATCATGTATGAAACTATATTCTCTAGTATTGGTGCAACAAGGTGACAAGTAAACTAAACATAAAGAAAAGGGCACATGGTTATTTGTGTTTAGGATGTCATCATTGTACATCTGTACAATGACAAACGTATATCTGATATGAGACACAAAATAGCTAAGCACGTGGAATTTTCATTAACATGTCGAGGCATCTATTTATGTTTAAGGTTCTATAACAGTAACATAGACTTCCTACACTTGGTATAAATGAAAATACAAACCTTGTTTTTCTGCATATAGTTAACAGAGTTCTTGAAAGTTGACACAGACATATTATACAGTATTAGAATTCAGGTGATTCATTTTCAACTTAAGATGTTGACTCTACAACATGCATTGTCACACAAATCTGGGAACTACTGTTAGGACATGAACATTTCTTGTATTTCCCCCAAATAAGGCAATCTACATACTGGTAAACTAGTTGGCTATTTTGACTTGCAAATACCAGAACATCTTTGTAAACTGCTAACTGATATAGTAGCATGAGTAAGAAGTAACAGACTTTCTCAGGACAATGAGCAATGTTTTAAGCACCGCTATATTAAGTAGATGCATAAAAGGACCAAAACCCTTAAGGAAGAGGACTCAGAGGAAAGCAGGGAACAAATACAGTAGATTCTTGTTATTTGTGGTAGTTATAGTCTATTAAAGTCACCGCCAATATTGAACTAGTGAATACTGAACTACTACTCTTAGGTGAAATACATGGTTAGGTAGCTTCCTATGAACCTCTGGTCACATTTTTGACAAATGAAACGCCATTTGCGATATAGGTTTGCTTGCCAACATCCTTGTAAAACAAGCCAGTTTCATCATGGTTGAAAACTTGCTGCATAACCCTTCTCCTATATAACATTTAGCAGGTGTTTTAAAAATTCCTCTTGCTAAAGGTTTGTCTATTTTTCTGGTCTTTTCAATCAACCAGTTTTTTTAACGTAATTATTTTATTCAGGTCATATTGACTTATAACATTGTCTAATTTTAGGTGTACATTATTACATATCAGTTTCTATATAGACTGCATCGTGCTCCACTGTCATGCTCATTTATCCATTACCAAAAATATGTGCCCCTTTACCCCTTTTGCCCTCTCCCCCACCCCCTTCCCCTCTGGTAACCACTAATCTGTTCTCTTTGTCCATGTGTTTGTTTCTCTTCCCCATATGAGTGAAATCATACAGTTTGTCTTTTTCCGTCTGGCTTATTTTGTTTAACATAATACCCTCAAGGTTTATCCATGCCGTTGCAAATGACACGATTTTGTCTTTTTTATAGCTGAGTAGTATTCCTTTGTATGTATACACAACATCATCTTTATCCATTCATCCATTGATTGGCACTTGGGTTGCTTCCAAACCTTGGCTTCAATCAACCAGTTTTTTTGTTTGGTTCATTGATTTTCCCTTCTTTTGCTTGTTTTGGATTTGTTATTCTTTTTCTTGTTTCTCAAGGTGGAAGATTACATTACTGATTTGAAATCCTTCCTATTTTCTGATGGAAGTATTTAGTGCTATAAATTAGTAATGCTTTGTGTCCCTCAGATTTTGACATGTTGCATTCTCACTTTTATTGAGTTCAATACATTTTTTAAATTTCCCTTGAAATCCCATGAATGTTTAGAAATGTGCTATTTTCCATGCGTTTAGAGACTTACCTATTATTTTCTCTTATTAATTTCTAGTTTCCACGTGGTCAGAGCACACATTCTGTATGACTTCAATTCTTTTAAATACGTTGAGATGTGTCACATGGCCCAACATATTGTCTATCTTGATGAGCGTCAAATGGGCACTTGAAAGGAATGTTAAGGGCCAGCCCCAGTGGCCTAGTGGTTAAGTTCAGTAGGCTCTACTTGAGCAGCCCAGGGTTCGGTTCCCAGGTGTGGAACTACATCTCTCATCTGCCAGTGGCCATACTCTCATGGCAGCCCATATACAAAAGGAAGAAGATTGGCAGATATTAGCTCAGGGCGAATCTTCCTCACAAAAAACAAAAGACAGAAAGCAATGTCTATTCTGCTGTTGGGTAGAGTAATGTTTAAGTGTCATATCCTGTTGCTTGACAGCATTAAGTTCTCTGTCTTTGCTGATTTTCTGTCTTAGTTCTATCAACTACTGAGAGAAGTGTGCTAAAGTCTCCAACTATAATTCTGGATTTGTCCATTTCTTCTTTCAGTTTGATCAACTGGGCTTCACACATTTTGAAGTTCTGTTTGGTGCATACACATTTAGAATTGCTGTCTTACTGGTGGGGTGACGCTTTCATCATTGTTCCTGGTAATTTTCTTTCCTCTAAAGCCTACTTTATCTGACATTAATATAGCCAATCCTGCTTTATTTTGATTATTTGCATGGCCTATCTTTCTTCATGTTTACTTTCAACAAACCTATATCACTAAATCTGAGGTGAATTTATTGACAGTATACAGGTGGATCATGTTTTTTTTAACCATTGCGTCAACCTGTCTTTTAATTGGTATATTGAGGTCATTTACATTTAATATAACTGGTATGTTAGGGCTTAAGCCTGCCATTTAACTGGTTATTTTCTCCTCAGTTATTCAATTTTCTATCTCATTTTTTCCTACCTTCCTGTAGGTTACTTGAACATTTTAAAAATTCCATTTTGGGAGCCAGCCCAGTGGCACAGCAGTTCAGTGTTCACGTTCCACTTCAGTGGCTTGGGGTTCACTGGTTTGGATCCCGGGCACAGACCTACAAACTGCTTGTCAAGCCATGCTGTCACAGGCGTCCCACATATAAAGTAGAGGAAGATGGGCACTGATGTTAGCTCAGGGCCAGGCTTCCTCAGCAAGGAGAGGAGGACTGGCAGCAGATGTTAGCTCAGGGCTAATCTTCCTCAAAAAAAAAAAAAAAAAAACAGAACAGAAAAAAAATTCCATTTTGATTTATCTATAGTGTTTTTATAAAAAGCTTTTACTTCTGAGATAACTGTAGGCTCACATGAAGTTGTAACATGTAATACAGAGAGATCCTATATTCCATTCACCCAGTTCCCTCCAATGGTGATATCTCGCTCTATAATTGTTCCAAATACTTTCTCTATATACATTAAGAATCACATCAAAGAATGTTATAATTTGTCCTCCAACTGCCAAACATAATAAGAAAACTCAAGAGGAGGATGGTCTATTACATTTCGCTATAGTCTTACTCTTGCTATTGTTCTTCCCTCCTTCCTAACGTTCCCAGCTTCTCTGTCATTTTCTGTTTGGAGAACCTTCTTTAGCCATTCCTTTAGAGTGGATCTGCTGATGAAATATTTCTTGGTTTTACTTTACCTGAGAATGTCTATTTCACTTCTATTCCTGAAGGATATCTTTGCCTGGGACAGAACTCTGGGTTTCTACACTTGAAAAATGTTGTGCCACTTCCTCTGGGCTCCATGGTTTCTAATGAGAAATCTTCTGTCATTCAAACAATTTTTCCCCTATAGACAATGTGTGGTTTCTCTCTAGTTGCTTTCAAGACGTTTTCTGTCCTTAGTTTTCAAAAATTTGATTAGATTATAATGTGCCTTGGCACAAACTTCTTTGGGTTTAACCTGTTTAAGTTTATTCAGCCTTTTGACTGTACACGTTTATGTCTTTTACCAAATCTTGGAAATTTTTGGCCAATATTTTTTCAAATACTTTTTCAGCTCCACACTTTTTCTCTTCTACTTCTGGGACTTCTAGGACAAAGATGTAAGATCTTTTATTATTGTTCCACACATCACTGAGGCAGGCTCTGTTAATATTTTTCTGTTTTCTCTGCATTGTTCAGACTGAATAATTTCTATTGTTATATCTTCAAATTCACTCGTTCTATCCAATGTCTTCTCAATTCTTCGGAACCCACCCAACTAGTTTTTATTTCAATTACTGAATTTTTCAGAAGCAAAACTTCTACTTGGTTCTTTATTACATTTTCCATTTCTCTGCTGAGATTTTCTATTTTTTTCATTTGTTTCAAGAGTGTGTGTAGTAGCTTGCCGAGACATGATTATGATGGCTGTTTTAAAACCTTCTCAGATAATTCCAACATGTGTTTCATCATAGTGTTGGCATCTGTTGACTATCTTTGCTCATTCAAGTTGAGATTTTCCTTGTGTGTGGTAAAACGAGTGATTTTTAAAATTACACCTTGGGCATTTTGGGTACCGTTAAAACACTCTGAATCATAGTTAATCTTGAGTTTGAACAAGCCTCCACTAAAACTGAGCCAGCAGGCGAAACTCTGTTAGTAGTGAAAAGGTGGGCAGGGTGCTGACTCTACCACCAGGCAGGGTTGACGTCCTGACTCTCCACAGGGTCTCCACTGACACCCTGGGCGTATGCTTTGTTATCATGACAAAGGGGTGGAAGTCCACGCTCCTGACTCGGACTCAGCCTCCCACACTGTGGGAGGGCAACACATGCCTTGTTACTGGTGGGTGTGAAAGAAGTCTAGGCTCCCCACATGGTATTCACTAACTCTACTCCCAGGGAGAAGGGGTGTCTCATCACCACAGGGCAAGGGTGGAAATCCACTGACACTGCAGGGGATGGCAGGGATGGGAACTTGTGAACTGCCATGAAGGGGAGAGGCATAGACGGAAGTCTAGGCCCTCCATTTAGCCTCTGTTTACAAAGGTGTAGGAGGCATGCTATTTTTTTGCCCTACGTTTTGCAGAACTAGGGTGTTTATTGTCAAATAGGTTTCTGTCTTTCTAGGATGACCCTTTCCCAGTCCTTGGAAAGGGAGAACAGACTTTCCTTGGGACTTTTTGGGTCCATGCCATTAGGCATTCTTAGGTTGTGCGCATCCAATCTGAGACATGGAGGACAAAAAGAAAATCCAGAGAACTTACTTCTACGTTATTCCTTGAGTCCCAGGATCCTTAGCTGGTTCGTCATCTTCTACCTTTCAAAATCTTATATTTATTTTATGTATGATGTCCAGCATTTTTAGGTGTACTTAGTGAGAGAAATAGGAGAGGTGTCTGTTCCACTTTGTGTGGAACCAAAAGTAGATGTGTGTTTAAGAAATTAAAGGCCTGACTTAACCCAATTAGTCAAAATAGAAGATGAACATAAAGAATCAGAAAAATACAGTAAGAGTTATGAAATAACCCTATCTTTCATAGAAATAGTAAATATTACCTTTCCCAGCTGTCCTCCTGATCTTGGGAATGGTGAAGTTCTTTAAAGGACTGATGTCTACACCAGTAACTAATAAAGGTTCATTGGTTGAGTTCATTTTCCATAGTGTCTTGTGTTTAACAATCTCTTTTATTTCCATTTTGTTGGTGGCCTAAAACCAACTGAAAGTTATTAAGCAAAAGGTCAATAAATACATAAGAGTCAATGGCAGTAAAACTGTTTAAAAGTTCTTAAACTAAATTGAATAAAGACATATTCTTGGTCACACTTGCAATAGGTTTCAGTCTCAATTCGCCAGGTTACCCAAAATAGAAAATGAATTAACTTTGACTTTTATATAACATTAAAAATACTTATTTTATAGTTCCTAATAGACCTTTTCCTTGTAATTCATGTTACTTTAATTAGGTAACCAAAAGCCTCTGTGTTCCTTAAAGGTTTAATAATAACTTCCAAAAGACAATTTTTATTAACATTTGGTAAAATTCTTGCCAAATACTCTATTTTTAAAAATTTTTTCCTATATACTTCTATGAATAGAATAATATTACCTAAATCAGAATCTCTTGCCTTGGGAGAAACTTATTAAAGGTGTGAACCAACTATCACAAGGCTATCCCTACAACTGATGGCTGAAAACAGTCAGTCACTCACTGGCTACCGTTCCACAGTACCACTCTGCAAATGGATTAAGATAGCATATGCAGTCATACTAACAGTAACCAATTCCCTTTCCTCCCTCCTCCCTTCTTTCTCCAACTGCCCTCCCCCTGCTCACACACACACACATTGATTCTTAACCTTCCAAGTAGAACTCATATTGGATATCAAAGGAAAGCTATGGAGCCCACACACAGAGAAATATATGTAAACATGGACTTTTCATACCATTTCATTACATGGTTCATGGGTCCTCTGATATCTAACTGCTTAGTTCAAACCTTAGATCACAATCCAAATTAAGAGTTGCCAAAATTCCACAGAAGGATCACAAAGGATAAGATTTCATAGAAGGTTCCCAAAAGATTCCCCCCCCATCTTCACTCCCCCACCCTTTATGAAAGGTTATCTTGCCATCTCCCAATCAAATATGCTTCAGAATAGAGAACAGACTTCTACAAAGAGAAGACAAATCAGCCTTTCTCTCATCCAGTCACATGGATAGACACCAGCGGTGCTGCCTCCTACCAAGAATACCCTTAATATATACCAGCTCCAGAGACAGAATCTTAACATATACCAGGTGCTATAACACCTGCTAGTTTAGTAAGGAGAAAAAGGGAGAATAACTTATTTAGAATAACATATTACAAAAAACTCTTAAATTCATCATGATCTATACCTTCTGCACACAAAGGTATACAACCGTCAGATGAATATACTTTACTTGACGATCCAAGTGCTGCGACAATCCTCAATGTTTTTAACTAAGTTAAATTATATCTTCAGGAAAGATGGATGATATTTCAGCTGTATGGTTTCTTACAAAACATTTCACTAGTAGAATTTACTAATGAAGACTTCTGAAATTGACTAATTTTGTTTCTCAGTGCTTAGGATAATACTTGGCCACAAAGTAGCTAAGTTAAAAACTGATGAAAGACAGACTATTCAGGGCACAGTGGTATTCAATGTCCTTCATCAAATAAGCTGCACCCAGCAATTTTTCAAGTACAACCTTTCAAGTAGGAATAACGCCTCTTTAACTTCAGCCCAAATTAGCCATATTAAAGTGATAACAAATTCATAGATTCTTTCCATTCATATCTTACAGTCCCATAACCATTACATTATTTATATTGTTTATTTTTACATACAGATGCAAAAAAATAAATTATATGTTGCAAAACAAATACAATAGTCCTATAACCATTATCCATATATTTATGTATTATTCCTTTTTATACATGTAAAATGAAATCAGGAAGTCTGAATCCTGAGGGGTCATGCCGAGCCTATTCTACGGCGTCCTGGTTATCCTAGCAGTGGGAAAGGAGAGAGTGAAAAACCAACTCTAAACACTTCAAGCACAGTTCATGCACAAGACACTGCACACTGTGGGTCCTTAACACATTCAATAAATAACAGATTCAAATGAATGAATGAACTTAAAGATCAAACAAAGAAACCAAAACCAGAAAGAATCCCCAACAACTAAAGCATCTATTCACATACGTCTTAAGAGTATGTATATTATGAACAACTTTCAATCAATACATTTAAAGATTATACAAAATAATAAATTCCAGGAAAAATGTAATTTACCAAAACTGATTTGAGAAGGAATTAAAAGAGTGTATTATCCTATTACTATTCAGAAAAAAATTAAATCAATAGTTACAAATTGGTTTTAAAAATAAAGATGATATTTATATATCATCAAGAAGCTGAGTTCACCCCAGAAATGCAAGGGAGATTTAACAATATGACATATGTTTATTTCACTTAACTACATAAACCTATCAAAGGAGAAAAATCAAGAGAGTATCCCAATAGAAGCAGAAAAAACATCTAGCCAAATTCAAAATTCACTTATGATTTTTAAAAAAGTCTTAGTAAAAAGGAATTTACAGAAACATTCATAATTTGATGACGAGTGTCTACTGAAAATTGACAGCAAACTGGTAAATGTTAGAAGCACTATTTTTTAAATTAAGAATAAAACAAGGATACCTACTACCTCTGCTTCCTTTTAACAGTGTGCTGGAGGTGCTCACAAAGGCAGAAGACAAGAAATAAAAGGTATAAAGAAACTAAAAAGCTAACAGGGAAAGGAAAAAGGATTGGGAATTTCTGGGATTGAAAGAGTGAGTCTCAGCTCTTAAGACACAGCTTAGAACCAAATACTAGACAGATTAAGAATGAATTTTACTTAGAAAGGCAAAAAATCATCATGGTTCAAATTTTTGTTCTACCGTTAATTAACAATGTTACAGAAGGCAAAACGCCTAACTTCTCTGAGGCTGCAAGAGTATACCTCACATGGCTGCAGAACCTGGTACACAGTAACTGCACAATTAACCATTAGCGTACTCTTGAAGCCTGTGCTATGGAACCAAGTTATGGAGTCTGTCAAGAAGCACAGTATTATACAGATAACTGGGTTAGAAGTCGACTGATGTTGCTTCTAATTCTAGCTCTGCAATTAACCAATTAATTTTGGACAAGAAACTAACTTCCCTTGCAGTGCACTACTCTGAGTGCATAATGAATGGTAATACATTTTTTAGTGGCAATGAAATAAATTCCTTACGTCAAATAGCCAGTCTAAAGACTTGATCCTTTCAAAGCCTATTTTAAAAGAATATTTGTACTGAGGTTCCTAAGATGATCTTTAAAAATTAAGGATTTGAATGCTTGAGACCAGTGGTTAGAGATTAGAGATTACTAAATAAACATGCAAAATCTTTTACCTGATTACTATCAGAGTCTTTAATAACACAACTTGCTGTTTCAACTGAATAACTTAGAGAGCCTTAGAATTCCTTTAATAAGACTCAGCTGCTATCAGTTATGAAAAGGTTTCTCAGGATGACTGTAGACAGATGAGGCATTAGTGAGAAAGATTTTTTCAGTTCTCTTCAAACTTTCACATTAATCAACTTGTTAATTTATCTTTGACATCTCTACAAATTTGCTAATCTTTTTAAAAAGAAACGATGTCTCAGTTTCAGGATTTTCTGGCTAATAACAGTGTTCTAATTTATTTTTGCAACTACCTTTTATTTGTGCTAAATAATACTGATTTTCCAACCCAAAATATACTTACGTAAAAAATAAGTCTGTTTCAAAACATTAAAGAGAGATTGCAATGACGGTATGCGGATATGGCAAAGATTATCCCTCTTCTAGTAAACTCGGGGAAGAGTTTCTGATGAGCAAATAAAATGAATAAATAATATACTTGGAACTCTAGTCAGAGAAAGATAAATTCTGAGTTCTTTGCAGAGCTCTAAATGGCTGAGACTAAAAATTACTTCTGATAAACAAAAGGCTAAATCAGATCATACGTATAATAAACTATACATACACTTAGTGAGATTAAGTCAAGAATCCCACAGTTAAGACTATACAATGCAGAGATGAAATATATTTTAGTCCAACTTCTCATTTTATACATCAGAGGTTGGCAAACTATAGCCTGTGGGGCAAACCTAGCCCACTACTAGTTTTTGTAGGGTCCACAAGCTAAATGACTGAAAAAAAAATCAAGATTATTATTTCACATCACTTAAAAAATTATATAAAATTCAAATTTAGGGGTCCATGGTACGTTTTACTGGAATACAGCCACACCCATTCATTTATCTACTGTCTGTGGCTGCTGTCCTAGTAGAGCATAGTTGAGTAAATGTGACAGAGACCCTATGGTCCATAAAGACTAAAATATTTTATTCCCTAGCCCTTTACAGAAAAAGTTTGCCAGCCCCTGTTATAAATAAAGCAGTTAAGTATCAAAGAACTGGGACAATAAAAACTAGGTCTCGTGACTTCCATTTCAGGGCTCTTTCTCCTATTCTCCCATTGTCTCAATCATCTCTCCACTGCATTCTGAATCTCACCCCTACGCACTTTGCCCCTCTGCACCCTGCCCAACAGCGTTTCAACAGGCTCAAACCCGATCATTTACAGAATAAACAAAAACCGGCCAGGGTCCATATTTGCCCTTACCTACATCACCTCCTACTTCTTCCTCAATCTACTTTCATTCTACCTCCATTACTCTACCTCAACAGCAATCTTCAGTGACCAGTGATTTCCACCACGGTCTCTCACTCACATAGGTACATTTCTAGCTCATAACTTACTCAGACTTTCTACGTTTGATACTCTTCACCAATCTCTTCTTGAACTAATGCACTCTTCCTCTGACCTGTTTGAAAGCTACTTCTCGGGTGGTGCTTTGGTAGTCTCTTAACAACTTATCTTTATCTGGCCTATATTATTGTTTAACTAATTTTTACTTGCATAAGAAAAGTAAGAAAATATCCTAAAAAATTTTTTAGTATTTTATTGAACCAAGCTTTTCAAACAATAAAAATAGAACCCTGTGGTTTTAATTTGTATTTCATTATCAGTGAGGCTGTGTCATTTTGTTTTTCTGTGAATTACTTGTTCCTGCCTTTTTCTCCATTTTTTGGTCTTAAGGATTTGTAAGAACTGTATATACAGAGAAATTAGTTTTTGTCTGTCATGAGTGTTGCAATATTTCTGCCTTTAATTTTGTTTATGGCATTTTACTCCCACACAATTTCTTAATCTTTTATTAGACTGGATTTTTATACTATCACCAGCAGTGTACGAGAGTGTCAGTTGCTCCATATATGGCAAACTTTAATTTTTGCCAATCTGATAGATGTAAATGATATCTCATTGAGATTAGCTTGCATTTCTTTGATTTTTGATGAGACTGATCATCTACTGATTATGTTTATTGATCATTTGTGTTTTCACATCTGTGAAATGCCTGTTCAAGTTGTTTTTACCTAATTTTCTATGAGGCTGTTTATTTCATTCTATGTATTCACAAGAAATCTTTCTGAAATACTAGCTCCTCACCAATTATACTTCTTGCAAATGATTTCCTCCACTTTTAAAACCTCTTTTTTCACTTTTTTGAACAGAAATATAAATATATATTTTTTAGATTGGCACCTGAGCTAACAACTGTTGCCAATCTTTTTTTTTTATTGCTTTTCTCCCCAAATCCCCCCAGTACATAGTTGTATATTTTAGTTGTGGGTCCTTCTAGTTGTGGCATTTGGGATGCTGCCTCAACACGGCCTGATGAGCAGTGCCATGTCCGTGCCCGGGATCTGAACCAGCGAAACCCTGTGCCGCCAAAGTGGAGCGCATGAACTTAACGACTCCGCCATGGGGCTGGCCCCCCCAGAAATATTTTAACATAGTTGAAATTATGAGTTTTTTTCCTTTATATTTTCTGCTTTTCATCAACTTTAAGAAATAATTCTTCCACAGTCTTAAATATAATCCTCTACATTCTCTTCTGAAAGTTTCATAGTTTTGCATTTCACCTCTAAGTCTTTAATCTGCCTGAGATTCTTTTCTTTTTCTTTTTCTTTTTTTTTTGGTGAGGAAGACTGGCCCTGAGCTAACATCTATTCCTAATCTTCCTCTTCTTGAGGAAAACTGTCGCTGAGCTAACATCTGTTTTGTATGTGGGATGCCGCCACAGCATGGCTTGATGAGCAGTATGTAGACTGGTGCCCGGGATCTGAACCCGCAAACCCCAGGCCGCCAAAGCAGACTGCACAAAATTAACCACTACGCCACTGGACCGCCCCTGATATTTTTCCACGAACATTCTAACATCAGATTCTAAATGAAGTCTTTCTTGACCTCTAGATAACTTTAGGATTTTTCAGAGGATCCCTGAAACGTCTCAAAAGATTTGTTCTCTCTCCTTATAAAAAGGGGGATATTAAACTAATAGGCTTATTTGTTATGTTAAATTACATGGGAAGCATTGTCAAATAACAAATAACATTAAGTCTTCTTTATGTTGTCTTTATATGTTATAAGAGTTCCAGAAATTATGTAAAATTCCTGGAAGTCTAATATGTCCTGGTATAAAATATCATCTGTCATCAAAATTGAGGCTCACACTAAAAGAAATGAATCTGAGTATCAGGTAAACTCCTTAGCTGATTTTCATGTAAAAGCAGCAACAACAGAATCTATGAAGATTGGTACTTGTGGATGAAGTCCATTCTGCCTCTGCAAAGAGCAGCCCCTCACTGCCGACTTCTGCCATCCTGATGTCCCTGTAACATGGCAACAGTTTGCTCCTGAATCAGAAAAATTAAGATGGGGAGACAATGGCTGTAAATTAAAGAAACAGTCAGGGCTATAGGAAACCCAACACAGCCTCTTGGCTCTTCCTAGCTCTCTGGTAAACTCCACTTTTTGTTTTTTGCATTCTTTCACCCACCATAGTGCATTAAGAAAAATTATTTCTGTACCCAGAGTCCTCAGAACTCCTCCCTCTGGGTCCTCTGAACACCCAAAGCTGGACTTCGTTCAACTGCCACTTAGCATAAGTTGTCAGTATGTCCTTATTACTGTATGTATGTTTTCTGGATGAGCTGAAGCCTTCCCTTATCACAAAGCTGATGTGCTCACAATGGTGGAGAAAACTGTCAGAAAGTGTATTTCCCACTTGGGTATACTTTCCATAATCCCCAATGACTGAGGTACCCTCTTTACTAGGCAAATCAAACGAGCCTTAAAAAACCTTGCAAACTTCTCGTGATTATCACTGTCCCTATCATCCTCAATCATCAGGCAAAGTCGAGAAAACTAATGGAAACACTGGATTCAAGCAGAACAAGTATTAATTACATGGGACTGCATGAACTGAGGAGGATGCACTAACATTTTGTTTTTCCAGATTTAAATAAATCTTTTCTCTTTGGTAAGATAGCTTTGTGAGCAAAGATGAAACATTTACTTTTTCTCTCTACTTGATCCCGCCAAAATTCAGAACTTCTTACTCATATAAACAATCAGGCCAAGTTTTAATACAGACAAGTTAGTTTTACTGTGACTATCTTTGGTTAAAAAAAGGAGGGGGGATTATAGAGAGAAGAATTATGTTTGCACCTTTGTAGATATTAGATTCCAGTCCTGTTAATGATCTTCGAAGTATGTTATATACCTGTCAACTGGACTCCTCTGGCCTAAGGTATTGCCTTTAGTCCTGCTGACTGTTTGCACTACTCCCTTTGTAAAACATAAACGCATTCCACATGAGATAATTACCAGCAGACCAATGTCTGTTGGTATACAACCTTCTGCTGATCCCTAGTCTTATACTAGTATCACCAGCTTTTGTAAGTCTCTAATGTCTTTTGCTCAAGCCTACTATCAACAGGTTAAAGAAGCTTTCCCAGATTCCACTTTAAGAGATCCTGTAGGTCACAGTCTAGAGCCTGGTGACTGGGTATTCTGGAAGCATCCTAAGAGGAAGACAGCACTGGAGCTCTGCTGGAAAGGACCTTACCAAGTGCTCCTGACCACTGACACTGCTACAGAACTAGAAGGCATTGAATACTATGTGCTCCAGCCCGCTACACCTTTCTGCATGATTACAATGGGGAATCATGGCTTATGAATGTCTAGACGGCTGGTGTATGACAGGACAATGCCCTTTAGCATACTACAGTATTCCATTTCAAGTTCTTGTTAAAGAAGAAACCCAACCACAATCTCATAGGTATAGATGAGACTTGGTGACCCCCTTTTTACACTCCATCTACTCTCCATTAATTACCACTGCCAAACCTTTGTCCCTTGGATTCACACAGTCCATAACGATGTGTTGAAAAAAAAAATTTATCCCTAACTATAGCTAAACCGGCAAATTCTACCACTTGAGCCTTGGCTCACCATTAACGATCCCCGGATTCCCTGGCGAGGGTTGTATTAGATAATCAAACGGCACTCAGTTATCTCCTTGCAGATCAGGGAAGCATCTGTGCCATAGCCAACATCCCCTGCTGCACCTGGATCACTTTTCTTCTGGAAAAGTTGAGTTACAATTTGGAAAAATTAGAAGAACAGCACAGGATCTCGCCGACCTAACGTCTTTTAATGACACCCTCTGGTTCCCTAACGAGGTTTTCACCCAGATTCCTTCAGGTCTAGGTGTTTAGATAAGATCAGGACTTCAGATATTGCTTATAATTATTATTGAAATTCTACTATGTGTACTTGTATTTAAATTTCTTATGCTATTAATTACTCAGATCTGCTCAGACACCAAGATTATGGTTACTCAGTGTACGGAAATGATAGATAAGGCTTATTCACATGAACTTTGAGGTAACCAGATGAAATTCCTGGTCAAGGGAACTGCTTAAGAGTCATTTCCTGACTGTCTCCTTGTTTCTCAAATGTGGCCTAACCCTTAGGACACTGACTCCTTGGAATAACCATTAGTAAGAAAGGAAAAAAAAAAATCCCCCCCAACATGGGACACTAACTTTCTTGGGACAGGTCCATCCCAGTGACGTGGGACTACACAAATCTATGGTTGATCAGCAATGCTTTCAGAAAAAGATCTTATCAAATGGGAAAAATGTGAAATAAAACAGAGTCATTTATGTATAAAGGCTTTAAAATGGAGTCGGAAAGCCATTAAGGAAAGGGGTCTTACCCATGTCCTCATAGGGCAGAACATGAACTTTTGAACCAAGTGATGCTGCAAGCTCATCACAGTGATGGCCCTTTGCCTCCCCCCAGCTAGCCTTAGCAATCAATTATGTTGAGCCAACATCAGCTTTCTTCCAACAACGCCAAGGAACATTCTTTGTAATACGAACCTCCCTCTTTTGCCTTTAAAAGCGCCTGCCTCTCACTCTCTAGTTGGACACTATTTGGGTTGCTACCTGAATCTGTGTACCTGGAATTGCAATTCTTTGATCCCAAAATAAATGTCTCTCTGCCTCTCATTTCGGTCCTTTATTTTTAGGTTAACAAATGTAAAACAATGGCATTCTTCTTTGGTAAATAATTATTTTTCATTAAAATATTATTTATGGCACATGTAACAGATGCATTATTTCTAAATGAAAAATAAATGTTTTTAAGTTTCTTGCTTTTAATTTAGTACAGTAAATATCAATAGATATAGTCCTCATTGTAGGTACAGTGCTCTCCTGAGTTCTGTGAATTGTTCTAGCAAACTATCGAAACTGAAGAGTTCATGAGAACCCTTGAATTGGTAGCCAGTTGGTCAGAAGTGTGGATGGCCTGAGGACCCCCCTTGAGACTGGCATCTGAAGTAAGGGCAGTTTTGTGTTGGAATCAGCCCCTAACTTGTGGGGTCTGACACTAAGTCCAGATGGTTAGCGTTCGAATTGTACAGCATTACACTCCAGTGAGGGTGGAAACAGAGCAGATTCTAAAACCAAAATCTCTGAGAACCACTGCCTTAGAGAAGCTCTTGCACACGTATACCTAAAGGAAAGTAGAGGAATGTTCAAAGCAGCACTATCAGTGAAACGTCCATTACCAACCAGCGGAGTGAATAAACCGCAGTGTACATACCAGGAAACACAACACGTGAATGAAAATGAATCAACTACAGCCATCTGAAACACAACGTCAAATCAAGCCGTGAAAGATTACTTAAAGTATGATTTCATTTATATAAAGTTAAAAAATAGAAGTAAAACTAAACAATTTAGAAGAGAAGAAATATCTCAGCAGGCACGTCATCAGCTCAGTGTGTAACAACCTTGGTGGGTCTCAATCGAAAATTTTCAATCCTATACCAGGTGAATGACTAAGTCAGTCTAGGAAAAAATATACAGAAGGGTTTAGACAAATTTGTGCTTTACAGATCTATAGTAAGAGCCTTCCTCCTCCTCACCATCCATTAATGGGGTTTCATTATGTAGGCAGATTGATGATTGATATAACTACTGTATTATATCAGAATTCCAGGAAACCTATTTTTTCAAATTTCAATGTTTCTGAATCAGGACATATATTAACATCAATATGAATTCTAATGCAGTATTTTTTATCTTCTCCATAAACAGATTACTATTAAGTTGATAAAGATCTTACATCAATGGCAATCTAGAACAGAACGAATATGATAGATGTTACACAACTGAGTAGCAGCTGAATGCTGCCAAAAAAAAAAAAACTGACCACTGAAAATTTACTATTTTTCAATAGTCCCAATAAATTCCTTTTACCATTCCCTATTGTTAACTATTACACTTTACAAATTTCCTAAAGTACCATACTGGCTCTCACTCTGACCTAACAGCCAGTCCGTTACTGACAGAGAAATCAGAGGCCTGAATCAGGAGGAACTGTGTTCAACCAGAACTGTATTACTATATTAAAAACTTAGCTTTTAATGACTTATTTGAAGTAAGTGAGTTTTATATTTTTTATTGATCTGAACTCAAACTTTACTTAAGAAGTAATCATAAACTTAAAAACAGCTATAATTGGACTGTGTTCATCCTAACTGGAACTATTTCAATGTTCTAAAATTTACTGATCTAGTGACATGCAGAGAAGGTAAAATCAAATCTCTGACGAATTTGACCACTGCTACTAGATCCTATGATAACTTTATGAATAGACAAAGGATACTTCTTTGATCAAATACTGTCGTCTTTGATAGTTTTGGCTGTAATCACCAGTGACTATGAAACTCATAGAAGTAGAGACACGGACTGTGCAACCAAAATGCAGCTGTTCTTACTGGGCAGACTCAAGTTTCATGACTCAAGTAACACCAGGAAAAAGAGGGCTGGGGTGGAAACAGACGCCTTAGCTCTTTTACCCTGCCAGGCTCACAGTGTCAGTCCTCGGGTAAGAGAAAGCCCTTCGAGGTATGCGAGGGGTAAAGCACATATATATTTAACACACACCCTGTCTTAGAGAGCTACCAGAAGATGCGCTTTGCAAAGAAAGAGAATGAATCTAAAATGAAGATAACACTGGATAAAAAAATGAATGGATCCAACACAGGTTCTAAACCCAAGATGGATGAGAGTGGCACACAATTTCCAGGAAGCTATCAGTCTAGACTGAAGCAGGAAAATGGAAAGGTCTAAAAGACGTTCAAAGAAAAAGGTTAAAAAGAAAAAAGGAACTTACATGTCTTAGCACATTACTGGCAATTACTAGCACATCTACAGAAAAAAATGATTAGATTTATAAAAAAGCAGGCTAAACAAACCATTAATTCTAAGGAAGGTAGTTACGGATGGTCACAGTTGTAGTAAACAATATCTGGATCATAACAATGTGAGCACTGACTTTTAACAAAAAAACTTAAGTATGTTGGAAGAATGGGGGAAGGGAGTGGGATGGCAGGGGTTGGGTGGGACAGCTATGTTCTCATCTACTATGATGACAAAAATCAATGCATAATTTCTACCTCTGATAACCAAGAAATACTAGTAAAAGCATATTATTTATAAGTGTAGAGGTGAATAACTAGGAAAGTAACAAGAGTTGAAGGCAGCTGCCCCTAGGAAGTAGGAATAGAAGACAGTGGGACAACGGACAACTTTTTCCACTATACATCTTTTGGACCACGACTTTTTAAATTATATGCAAATATCAGTTTGATTAAAAAGCAAAAGTTAATTTTTTTAAAAAGTGGCATATTTTATAATTCATATTTGGATAAAACTAAGTTGTACGATTATGCCATTACCTGTGGCAACAACTTTGACAGGAATCAGGATATCAAAGAAGAAGAGTATAACATCTTTCAGAGAGAGGCAGAGTATTCACTTTGATGGAAAAATCAGAAGTCATCCATGAAATTTGCTATCATACGTCAGAGTTCTCACAGATCCAGATAACATTCTGAGGAATACGGGGGCAAAGTTTGCTTTTGTTGTTGCAGTGGTTATTATTATAGAAATGTTCCAAGTCCTTTTTAATTCTTAATTTTATTTGCATTATTCAGTTTTTGTAACACACCTGATACTTTTTTTTCTTTTTCTTTTTTTCTTTTTTTTTGGAGGAAGATTAGCCCTCAGCTAACTACTGCCAGTCCTCCTCTTTTTGCTGAGGAAGCCTGGCTCTGAGCTAACATCCGTGCCCATCTTCCTCTAGTTTATACGTGGGACGCCTACCACAGCATGGCCACCAAGCAGTGCCATGTCCACACCCGGGATCCGAACCAGTGAACCCCGGGCCGCCGAGAAGCGGAACGTGCGAACTTAACCGCTGCGCCACCGGGCCGGCCCCACTTTTTTTTCTTTTTAAAGATTTTATTTTCCCTTTTTCTCCCCAAAGTCCCCCGGTACATAGTTGTATATTTCAGTTGTGGGTCCTTCTAGTTGTGGCATGTGGGATGCCACCCCAGCATGGCCTGATGAGCGGTGCCATATCCGTGCCCAGGATCTGAACCGGTGAAACCCTGGGCCGCCAAAACGGAGCAGGTGAACTTAACCACTCAGCCACGAGGTCGGGCCCCACACCTGACATTTTTATAAGCAATGCTTGTACTTTCATTTGGAATTGGCTAGTTCATCAAACGCTATATAGAAAGTGATAATATTCTGTATATAGAAGAAAATCAAGGCTAAAAGAATAGTAATTATAAACTTGCAAACAATGTAAAAGAAAAACATTCAGCGGTAAGTGCTTATATTCAAGTAATAAAATCTTGAAGAAACAGGGATTAGACAGTAGAAGAATGAACAAAATTGTAAAAAGCCCTTTCTCACTAGAAATGTGCCTGGAAAGAAACCATTCTTGGCATATCCCTGTTCTCCCACTATAAGTACTATGCAGAGTAACACTTTTTAATGTAAATATATAACTAAACTCAGGGTTTGGGTTGTCACATAACTCTTCACTAAAAAGAATGTATGAGGAGACAGTCTGCTATAAGTGGAAAGAACTAGCCTGTTTCTATTAGAAGCAAACACCATGGGTCACTGAGTAAATTCAGGAGGGGGAAAAAACCTGGCAGAAAATAGAGCAAAAGTTCAACAATAATTATGGCTTGGGTTATCGGTTAAATTCCTTTTTATTTTCTACTTTTGTATTTTCTAACATGTTGACCCCAGAGAGATGGAGTTAAAACCGTTCTAAGATCCCACATTATCTACAAGGAAGGTAAACATACTAATTAACTTTATTTATTTTTTTTCCTGCTTTATCTCCCCAAATCCCCCTGGTACATAATTGTATACCTTAGTTGCAGATCCTTCTAGTTGTGGCATGTGGGACGCTGCCTCAACGTGGCCTGACAAGCAGTGCCATGTCCTCGCCCAGGATTCGAACAGGCGAAATCCTGGGCCGCCACAGCGGAGCACTGGAACTTAACCACTCAGCCACGGGGCCGGCCCCACTAATTAACTTTAGACTTAAGTTATGCATGCATGTTTTAATTTCCAGGCTAACAAGATGGATGAATAATTAATTGGTTTGGTAAAGAGTCTCAACTCACTGATTTGTAAACACTGATTATGTATTTTTTTCAATAACTGCTACTAATTGCACTCTTGTTATTTCTGTTAATTTACCCCTCCTAATTCTCCTGGTAGCAGGCTTTTTTACAGAGTTCATAACTTTTAACTCGCACTTAATCATTGAAAGTCTCATTTAATTAAAATAAGAGAAAGAAAACAATCTTATAATAGAGAACTGTCTTAACAAAAGACAAAATCAGTTCTTCATAAAGACCAAAAAACCCTGAAAAATAACTCTGCTAAGGCTGATCAAGAGGAAGAAAGATACACTTAAGACAATTTCTTTATGAATCCCAATAAGATTTTTTTCTTGCAGTTAGAAAAAAATGACTTTAAAATTCATGTGGAAGAATAAGTGTCTGAGAATAGCCAATATCCTTGCTGTTATTGAAATTTATTACAATATTACTATAATCAAAATGATAAAGTATTAGCATAGGACATATATAGATAGTAGAACCAGAAAAAGAGTCCAGAAATAAATCTAAGCATCTACGAAAAATTAATATATAATACAGGTGGCTTTTCAATTTGTTAGGAAAGAGATGGTTTATTTATTAAATGGTGCCAAGATGAATGGTTACATATTTGTGAGGAAACAAGACTAGATCCCTAATTGAGAACATAATATTAAAAAATTCAAGTTGGGGGGTTGGGGGATGGTGAATTCGGTAAAGGGGGTCAACTGCATTGTGATGGATGAAAACTAGACTTGATGGTGAGTGCACTATAGCTGTAGTATATACAGACACTGAATTACAATCTTGCACTATAGCTGTAGTATATACAGACATCAAATTACAATCTTGTACATCTGAAACCTATATAATGTTATAAACCAATGTTATCTCAGAAAAAAAAAAATCCCCTCTGGCAAGGGCATTCAGATTTAGAATCCTAAGATTTGGCTGCCTATTGGGAAGGAGACAACAAAAAAGGCCTTTCATTCTTCCTGGTATCCTAGAGCAGTGTGGGAGTTTAAATACGGGTCCCTGAACTGGTTGATACTTCTCCCTCCAACAGGTGGAGCCTAATTCCCCTCCCTTTAAATATGGGCTGGACTTAAGGACTTGATTCTAATGAAGAGAATGTGGCTGAAGTAATGGTGTGTGTCCAAAATATTTGGTGTCCTCCTTGCTCTAGCTGGACAACTTGCTCTGGAGGAAACCAGTTGCCATGTCATGAGGACACTCAAGCAGCCCAAGGGAGAGGTCCATGTGGGGAGGAACTGAGGCCTCCTGCCAACAGCCATGTGAGGCGCCATCTTGGAAGCAGATCCTCCAGCCCCAGCCAACATCTTGACTGTAACCTCATGGGAGACCTCAAGCCAGAACCAGCCAGCCAACCACTCCCAGATTCCTGATCCACAAAAGCTGTGTGAGATAAAAAACGTTTGTTGTTCTTTTAAAAAAAAAACCTCAAGTTGGATGTAAATGTACACTAGAATCAATCATAATACTTTCTAGCAATGCTAAGGCATTTCAGGGGAAACAACATCTAGAATATTAGGAAGTTTATTAATGAAATGAATAACCTGGGTAAATCCCCCTTCAATAATGATACAAAGGATGCTAAAAGAAGCTGATAAAAAATATAAGGTGAAAGGGGTAGAGATTGCAGTGAAGCTAAAAAAGCACCATAGGAGAGATGGAGTGGGAAGCACAGAAAGAAAAGAGACTGTGGGCAAAGAGACTGTCTGCAATACTAGCACAGTGACAGTTTCTGGTAATGAAGAGTGTCCATCCAAGTGGAAATGAAGCATTAGACTGAGGCAGCCAAAAGCAGGAAGATACAGGCCCATGGAAAGGAACGGAGTGATGACAGAAAACTGGAGAAAGAAATTCCTTCTGATAGCACAATAAATGAATAAAACACTAAGAAGGAAAATATGAATTTTGGAGGATTTTTAGGAAATCTCCAATAGCTGAGGCTGAACTAATTGTTAGAGAGCAAGGTCACAATCTAAAGGCTTATGATCCGTGTGATGAGAAGGAAAAAGGCTCATATGAAAAAAATATACAGCAAAATGACTCAAAAGTTCACACCTAACTTTACACAAATAGATTTTCAATAAATGTCTGTTGAACTGGGGAGTGAGGATTGCAGAGGTAAAGTTAAACAATACATTGTTTTTCATGAACTAGAAGCTTGAAGCCAAATTTTGTTGAAGCGGCAGACGATGCCCCTAAGCTGCTATCAGTAAAATTCAACTGTTAAACAATTCTCGTTTCACTCAAAGAATGTTGTTGACCTTATCTGTCTATCAATTTGGGCAGGAGCATTTGGTTGAGCATCGATCACTTCTCACGGATTTCAGATTCAACATCTATGAAGCCATTATGATGTGACACGTATCCCCTTAGGTAAATTTAGAGGTTATTCAGAGGTTTACATGTCAACACTTTGTGAACACATACGTTTCAAGAAAGCTTAATTTGATTGCAGTGACTTAGCAAGTTCTATCCTTAATTCTCTCTCAAGTTCTTCTTTAACTTGGATTTGGCTCTAGGTAACCCGGAGCGTAGGAGGAGAGAGGGACATCTGGAATGCCTAAATGCAGAATGATAATCAGGAAGTTTTCTTTTTCAAAAACTGCCCCTCAGTCATACACAGAAGGTAGAAGTTATTAAATAAAAAATGTTTTTAGATCATCTCCATCCTCTTCATATAAAATTAAGAGAAAACAAAATAGCAAATGAGGCTCAAGAGTAGTTTTATCATGCTTTTAATCTTATTTAAAATGTCCATTAGGACTATCTAATCATTTCTTTTCAGCTCCTCCTGTTTAGTTTGCCACTGCCAAATCTCAGAATCTTTAGAAAGAGCACCATGTGGAGATTATCAAATCCTTTTGGAGAAGACGGGCCATCTGTTGAGCCCTAGTTCCCTGGAGGTATTACTGTGCGTCAGAGACAAGGGCTTCTAACAACTGCATAGTAACTCCAAGAGCTACCTGGACTCACTACCAAGAAATAACAAGGATGATTACAAAAAAAAAAAAAGCCAACACAACCCCCAAGAGAACAGCTCTGCTCTGCTGATACTTGTCTTACTTAGGTTTAAAGGCTTTAGACAAGCAGAACCTGTGTGCTTCTGAAAATCAGTGCCCGTATCAATCACTTCCCCGGAAAGACACGCTATATCAAGACAATATCACACCTTAGAATGTGCTGTACCTCTGAACTCCTAGAAATCTACGGTAAAACTGTACGGACTTGAACTTTGTGGGAAGAATAAAACCTTAATACCGTGGGGTGAATGTAGTAAATATATTACAGAATGTTACCAAATAAAAATCTGAGAGTTACCAAATAAAATCTCAGACGTGTTTTGAAGACTTTACTAAGATTGAAAAAGCAATTTTTTTCCCAAATGCCAAAAACCCTAGAACTGATCATACTGACCAGTTAAAACATGGGGGAAGGAGGGGAAATATCTAAATTCTCTGGCCTGGTTACAAGGAGCTGAGGGTGACCTGGCTAGAGAACGCATACTCCTGCGACTGAACAATCCAACTTCTCACTGTCATCCTAAATTGTCTTCAGGAAATTGGCTTGAAAACACTTTTTTAAAAAGTATTTATGATACAGGAGAGAACGGACTCTACAAATCAGCAGACATGGGTTCCCACTGTTCTGATTCTGCCACTTGCTAAACGTCTGCTCCTAAGCTTTACTCTTCTCACCTGCATTTCAGTCCGGCTTAAAACTGTATGCTGAACTGTACAATATTTTGCCCCCTCCTAGACCTATCCTCTTTCCACCACTTCTAGGCTTTATTTAAGTTTTCTCTGTGGCTCCACATACAGGCATATGTAAGAAATTATACACCGTATGCTGGCTGATGCCATAAAAGTTTGATAGCTTCCTAAGTTAAACAGCTCTGATCCCTTTCCTAACTTTTAAACAACCTAGAAAATTCACGGCCTGGAGTACTTCTGTCTATGACTACGGCGCTTTTGTTTTTTAAATGTCAACAGCTGGTCCAATTTCCATCCTCTGAGATGTTTTGCTTTTAGAACCAACCAACTATCATTTAAAATCCATCTGATTAATATATTGGTGACCAAATGTGGCAATACTACTTTTGATTAAAAATGTAAAACCAAAAAAAATCTGGTGATAAAAAATAAATTTTTTATCCTACTTATGTACTGGTTCAAAGGGCAATTCCAAATCTTGAATACCACAAATGTTCTAAGCAATTTTTGCATATTGGCCTGACATTCCAATTTAGTTATTCAAAGATTCAATACTTATGCTAAATTAAGGTCAGTTTTGTATGGGCCAATCTTCCTCACTGGACCATAATTTACCCATTTTCTGTCTCCAGCACCAACCATAGTTCCTTACAAAATAAGTATCTAATAAATAATTACTGTGAAGGATAAATACGTGTGTACTTTAAAAGTATTCCAGTGTGTGAAAAAATACACATGTTCTTCATGTATCTTTTTTATTGCCAAATTATTAAGTCAATTGTAAAGTAGAAGAGTTTACCCAAAGTGGGTTGAAAAAAACATCAATACAGTATTGTAAGTAATAGCAGTAGTAAAGCCATTATTTGAAATACTTACCACTCTTCAATGGAATCTATCATCATATGGTTATGATCAGGACTCAATCCATAGATGAAAAATAGCAACTCTACAAAAAAAAGGCAGAAATATGTAGAGAATCATGGTCAGAAGCTCCCCCAGAATAATCTTTCTAGTCCTCTCCATTGTTTTGTTCTCCTTATTTCTGCTTTCCTTTCACTCCTGTTTCATTTCGAGGGGAGGGGGGCGTCTGTTTTCTGCATGTCTCAGTGCCTTCTCTCTCACACCTTTGCGTTCTTTTCTCCTTTCTCACTCTTTTCTCATTAAGTCTTTGCTTTCTCTTCCCTTCAGTGCATTCTCATCTGCTGAATACAATCAGCCTACCACTTTTATGCAGCCATCCAGTAGAGAAAATGACATTGTGACATAGCAAATGAGCTTGCTCCTGGATTTTTATATAGAGCAAAAAATACTAAACACTAAGTAGTAACACTGCTAGTTTTATGCCAAAATTCTAATTAACAGTCATTGTAAATGGTTACGATACATTCTACGCACTGTGCAGGTACTTTATACACAGCATCCCAGTTAATCCTCACTGATTGGTAGTATTACTCCCATTTTTTCAGGTGAGAAAACAGAGACTCAGAAAGTTTAGGAAACTTGCCTAGGGTTATCCAACTGCAAAGTTGATTTTCAAGTCCAGGCTTGATGTCTGGATTCTAAATCACTACACTATCCCAACCAGTTCTTAAGTTTTCTTTCTAGAAGCATTTAAACCTTAACTCTGATTGTATGCACCATGGAAACAATAAAGTACTATAATTAGTCCAAATCCTAATGACCTGTTATAATTAGCTTCAGGTTTATGTCTTGATTTCAGGAACACACTACTTATGCCTTGACTTCAGACTACTACTACTGATAACATGGTAATATCTACATGGTACTAATCCATATATTAAAATGCTACACATTCTTTAGAAAAAGGTATTTTTCATTAGCGAAACATCCACTAAAATTTGGGACTGATTGCAAATTCTAATTTTTTCTTTTCTCCAAGCTAAACATTCAAGAAAATAAAAAAGCTATTTAAAACAGACACTGTAGATCCATTTTTGAAAAGAAAATATCATTACTACACATTTTAACGCTCAATGTATAAATAAAAGAACATCTTATCTTTTGCTTATTTATTGTTTTGACTATGTTTTACTGAGGTGCTTTAATGAAGTGTCATTGCCCAAGAGACTCAAAGAAATAAAAGTAGAGAATATAAAGAAACAACCAGGAGTAGGTATAGTCACACAGTATCAGGGTAATAAGGATGAGAGACTAGCACATAAAAATGAAATGCCAAATAATTTGCACACTAGAAATTCTGAGCAATTTGATAGTGAAGGTCTATTCCAACCCAAATTCCCATGATGTGAGCTGGCATTCACATAAGAATATCAATAATGGCATCAAATATTTAGTAATAACTATATGGGTAATATGTACCTCTGGAAATTGATTAGTGGCCTTTGCATGTCCACTATAATTATAGTAAGTTAAAGGATAATTTATAAGTCAGTGTATTAATAAGACTCTCAAGCAAATGTGTAAATTAACACAACTGGCATGTATAAAAAACAAATATGTATGAGGATATAAAAGTTACCAATTGCCTTTTAATTTGATCATGAAAGTTGCTCAAAGAAGCACGTTAAGGCAAAGACACTTACAAAGAGCTGTTTCAGACTTTCTGTAATGGCAAAACAGTGGTTAAAAATAACCCCTCGAAATAGGAAAAAAAAATTGGCTATAGTGTCACTGAAATTACAGAGCAACACCAACCACAGGTTTTAACAAAGAAGGTACTGATTTGGTAAGTCTTTCCACAAATTCATGGGAGACATTCCATTAAAAGAAAAACTGGGGCCAGCCCCGTGGTGTAGTGGTTAAGTTTGGAGCACTCTGCTTTGGTGGCCCAGGTTTGCAGGTTTAGATTCTGGACCTACACCACTTCTCAGCCATCATGTGTCAGGCAACCCACATACAAAATAGAGGAAGACTGGCACGGATGTTAGCTCAGGGCAAATCTTCCTCAGCAAAAAGAAACAAAAAAACCTAAAACCGTCTTCAAGACTTTTCTTCTCCACTAGAACCTATCTAGTACAGTAACACTAAATTTAATTCACAGAGGGCTCTGTGTGTTTATATGGATATGGGGGAAACTATTCAACTAAAGTTTCTATTAAATGTAAGAATTCTGTATTCATTGAGATACTTCAGATTTCCTTCTTCACAACTACCCGTTTAGCAAGAAGAAAAAAGGCTTATAAAAGAGTTGGAGGAAAAAAAGCCTCAGTTTCACCTCATTTTAACATGTTTCAGCAAATGCTAAGAATGTGTTATGTAAGAATCCAAGTGACAAGGAGTTAAGTCTACAAAAAGTGTTTCATTGTGAGAAAAAATTCAAAAGAAAAGCCAACTTTCTCATTTTTTATGAACTTCAATTTGAGGACAGAAAATAGAGAAACAAATAAGATATAGAAGCAACGTATGTTTGGGTACAAAATTATAGTGTAAAATTAAGTAAGCTTGTTATGAATATGTCAAATTAACTCATTAAATGGAGCACAGGGTGCTGGATGGTGAGCCAAGCTTCAACCAGACACAAAAGGAAATGAAATAGAGAAGTTCATTATTCACAGGTCCTGAAGGAAGTACTTGACACATCTCAAGGGACAACATAGGCAGGTCAAGGCAGAGCGCAGGGAGAGGCAGGACCTGGGGCACATACCCCTATTACGGTCTGTGAGTGGAGTGCTTTGGGGTTCCTGGGCTAAGGCTGGACTGGTCAACTCAAACCAAGAGAGCAGGGTTTTGGTAAGCCACAGGGAGTCTTATCTAAGGGTTGCAAAAAGGGAAGGCAATGGGAGGAGGGGAATCTTTTGATCATAAGGGCCATGAGGGAAGACGTATCAGAAACTTCCATTTGCTTGTGACTGACAGCTACTATGTAGGGCATGCACTTGCATGAGGGGGCTACTGTCAGTTTAAGGTCACTGCAGGCTGCGTGGACAAACAGAACACATGCCGAGGCAGCAACACCATGGAGTAGCTTAGCTAAACTCTCAACAAACCCTGAGGTGAAAAGCAGCAGAGAAATGAAATTACCGGTGTGGCAAGATTTGGATGAAGAATCTGTTCCACTCAAATTATTTAGGTAGGTGAGTTTTGAGTCAGTTTTTAAAGAAGTGTTGGGAAAAAAGTCTTATGCTGAAGAAGATCTTAACAGATACCTCTGAAAAAAAAATTCAGTTAGGTTGGCTATCCAGGTGTATACTATACTTTCCATTTACAGATCACTGGCTCCGTAAGCACCAGGAGCTAACATTCACATTCATGAAATTACCTGTATTTCTGGTCTTAGTGAACTAAGGGCAGTGGTTCTCAAACTGTGGTCCCTAGACCAGCAGCATCAGTATCACCTGGAAACTTTGCAATGCAAATCTTCTGGCC
Organism: Equus caballus; assembly: GCF_041296265.1. Taxonomy (NCBI): domain Eukaryota; kingdom Metazoa; phylum Chordata; class Mammalia; order Perissodactyla; family Equidae; genus Equus; species Equus caballus. The sequence goes on along the minus strand of NC_091710.1, from coordinate 31,249,029 downwards.
CCATGCGAGACCCACCACATCAGAAACTCTAGGAGTTAAGCCCAGCAATCTATGTCTGCCAAGTTCTCCAGGTGATTCTGATGTAGGCTACATTTGAGAGCTACTGGTAGATAATTCTGAGGAAAGCATACAATCAGCTACATAGGAACTATGTCTTTTTTGTCTCTTTCTTCTTTCTTATTTTTAGTATCAGCAATCTCCTTTAACCAATATCACTATTAGGAGAAAGAAATGTTCTTAACTGGGAACCTCACTTTCAGGCTTAATGCTCCTGCAAAGGAAGAATCCACAAGAAATAAAAAAGAGAACGTTGTTTTGCTTTTTGGGGGTGGGAAGAATTCATTTAATAAGTATTTATCAAGCAGTTACCTTATTCCAGGTACTCAGCAAGAAGAGAGGGAAATAGAATTCTGAAGGCCACCAACAATTTTACTTTGTGTAACGTTCAATGTAATACTAATAATGCAGGTTGTCTTTTCCTGGTGTATACACGGGCAGTGATACCCACATGAGCAATAAGGTATTTACGCTGAAGCAGTGCACTAGCAAAACACCATGGTTCATTCTTGATGTTCTAGGATTAGTGGTTCTCAAACTTGAACATATATCAGAATCACCTAGAGGGCTTATTGAAACACAGATTACTGGGTCCCACCTCCAGAGTTTCCAATTCAATATGTCTTAGCTGAGGCCCAAGAATTTTTATTTCTATTAAATTTCCAGGTGATGCTGATGGTCCAGAGACCACATTTTGAAAAGCACCAATCTAGATGATCAGGCACAGTAAGAATTACCAGCACATTTTCAAGGCTTATTCATCTATATTTATTGCTGAGATTTAGTCTGTTGCCCTCAGGGCAAAGAGAATAGGCAAAAGAGCGATTATCTTTTAAACTATATTGTTTAACTATTTTATCACAAGACCCATGTTCAGTTGTCTATGGTGGATCAACCAAGCCCCAATTTAAGGAGTTTCCTAAACTAGAAGCAAAAACTAGTACTCAAAGATTTCTATTACTCTGTGGTGACTCAGAAGTCCTACTTTTGTTTTAATGTCCTGTACTGTATGGATGGATTTCTCTACAAGTCTGAGGCAGGCTCTCACTCCAAACCCAAGGAGGATCCTGTTTCTTTCTAATTATACACAGTCAAATGAGAGTAAAAACTAATTTATACACTTTAAAGACTATCCCAAGAGTCTAGGCTATGGGAAAGAGTACTTCCAGTCCAGCTGCTTTTCAGCAGGGGAATAAAGTTAAGGGTTCCTCAAGGGTTACGACTCTCCGGGCTTCTTTCCCTTTGGAGTCTAGGAACTTTGGTAAAAACAGATCAGGTTCCACAAAGAGGTCAAGGTCATCCTGGCTTTAGAGAAACGTGAGAAAACAGCTCAACTCTTCACTAACTCAATCCTCCAGTCCTAGTCCTTCCTTCAACCTTCTCAAATGACCAGATTCACACTGGCTTGACCGAAACGGAACCACACCACCAGGGAGTAAACTAGCAAAGGATAACGTGCAACCCATTCCACAGCAAGAAAAATAACCTGGATTACCTACCCTTCTTCTACCAACCCTGCTTCATAACATTTATAGATGAACACAATGAGAGGATAACGCTTACTACTAGTGAGTGCCAGTATTAGATATAAAGACTGCTTTCCTCTAAATTATCCTACTGAAAACACAGTGAAAAGCAAATGAAAACAGCAATAAAGCCATCATTTTGCCAGCTTAAAGCCACTTCTTGTCCTCCCAAGGCAGATAGAGAGATGACTGCCTGGCCAAAGTCCTAGAAATTAGATGTGTTGCTAGACGGATGTAACATATGGAAGTAAATTGTGCTACCAGGCTGTGAAAGACAAGGAACAGATAAATCAATCAATATAACCTCAAACTGAGTGCACTCTCTGCTCAGCAGATGGAAATTACATGCAAAACGAGTTATGGAATTATTATAAAAACACAGGGATAAGATTAATAGCTAATCTATTATGGCTAAGAGACTTTTTAAAAGACATTAGGGAAATACAAAGGAGTAATCAGATGATTAAAGATAATGACACAATTTTCAAGGGAATTTAAAACATAAAACTTGGGGGAAAAAGAATAATAAGAGCACCTTATGTAATCTTTGTAGAAAACTTATCGGTTACTTTACCCAACAACAAAGTAATCTCTAAAACTGGCCATATTTAAAAATCCCCACAGTGCATGTTTATTAATATAGGAAAAATAACTATACAAGTAATGCACGAAGCACTGCTTGATAAATTTCTAAGACTGAGGCAACACTGAATCAGCTTCTCCTCCTGCACTGCATTGTTTTCTAGTTAAAAGCCAAAGGTCCTCCTCAGACTGCCCTTCAACATCCATGAACTGTGCATTGAATCATGCTTGCTATACAAAGCGTTCCTCTCATTTTAACATATTAAGCTATCTTTCTGTGTTGGTCCAAAGAAGTCAAAAGCAATTTCATTTTCTAGACATCTTGGTATGGAAAATACAGCCACCAACCATTATTCACCTATTACGGTCTGCCGAACCTAAAAGTAAGAAATGTATGGCTGAGGCTAGAATAATAAAGAGAAGAATTTTTAAGATAACTATTTAATATTGTATCATGTATATGTATAATGGAGTCATGCCCAGAAACACTAATACACAATTATAATTCCTAAATAAATTTATCTAATTATACACTCTTCTCAAGAAAGAGGCAGAATGTTCATTTAAAAATTAACTTTTCCGTATTTAAATTTAGATTTGAGGGTAGCAACTGGCAATCATGCAATCTTCTTTCACATCAGCAATAAACTAGTAATGTGCATCCTTACTAATGTTCCTTTCAGGCATGGATTTTAATATAATTTGTCTATGTCTAACATCACATCCATTTTAAGACTGTACCTAACTTTAATAACAAGCTTCTCAAAAATCCTGTAGAAGCAGTTTAGGCATGCAATGTCTAAAGTGCTGGAAATAAACCTGGCAGGGATTATTACATCAAGTAGACAGACTGGAGACTTAAAGCACTTCAAAGAACACTGTAGGCAAAGATTGAATGTTGTCGAGTCCCCAGAAGAAAAGTAACTAGAACACCGGTCACAGCACCTCAGGCAGAGAAATGAATCTGGATCATTTTTCTTGACTTTCGTGATGCTCTTCTTCTGTTAAACTAAACATTTTAGTCTCACTTTTGGAGAGTCCACAAATATAAGGTGACCAAAACAGAATAATTTGCCATCAGCTTTTTTCCAGACTCAGCAAACTGCGCAGCAAATAACTTTCCTTTAAAAAAATTTAGCCTAAGAAGTTCAGATAGTTTTTTAAAGAAATTATTTGACTTATTTAAGCCATAGGTTAGAGACAAACGTTTTTAGTGGCACTTTGGTAAAGCCAGATGACCTGGGTCCAAATCCTGTTGTTCCCCCTTACTAACTGTGCAACTTTGGACCAGTTACCCAATTTCTCTGCGCCTCAGTTTCTTAAAATATGAAAATGGAAAATCAAATATCTACTTAGTAAGTTAATCCAGTTAATCAACATTCTCCTGCTGTATTAAGTGAATTAATATACACGCAACACAAACAACAATGATCGATTTATAGTAAAGTGCTATGTAACTGCCGGCTATTATTATTAGTGCATGTTTAATCACCTAAGGAAGTTATTTTTTAATCCTTATAGTTTAATATTAATCATCTAACACTCCTTCATTCTTTTTCAAATAGTTCATACTATGTATTTACTGACCGGTGAAGCCTTCAGAGAGAACAAGTATGTATAAAGTGCTTGTATTTGTATGGACTAAATACCTCAGATAGGAAGGCACAAAATAAATTTGGGAAAACTAAAATACGAGGTTTAATAGATTGAAATGGGCTTGGAAGACACAAAGGAAAGAAAAAGAAACACAAAACTACAAAAGAAAAACATAAAAATTGGGTTTTCTAAAGCGAGGAAAAGATGCATTTGTGAAACTTTTCTGTAAAATTTGTTCTTTTGCTGTTTGCTGAAATTGCTTCCTATTCCTTGTCTAAATACGATGTCACACACCACACAGAATGTAAGGGATGTATAACCCTTAAATAAGACGATCATTCCCAGCTCAAAGGGCTTAGAGACTTGACTGACCACCACTACGATACGTAATTCTACTAGCAAAAATTCTGTTGATCTTACAAAAACTTTGACCCTCTTGGATTTGCTGTATTATACTAATGGCACAAAACTGTGGTAATATTTTCATCTAGTTCTATGAGGAAATATTTGTTCACATCTCCCTTTACAGATGATGATTCATTTTTTGCTCATAGTTTCTGCTAAGATCCGGCATTAAAATACCTGCATGAGCTTGAAATGTCTCTCTAAACAAGGCTTCGCTCGTAAGCCACAGAGCATGAAACACTGTCCTATCAAAGCACGTCACCACAAGGTGCAGTAAATGTGGACTGATGGAAGCAGCAAAGGACTGGCAGTCAGAAACCTAGGTGTGAGTTCTAATTCCGCTACTATCTAGCTGTTTCAGCTTATAAAAAGGAAAATGTCTTTCTCTAGAAACAAGCTCTCTCCAGTTTACTGCTGCTAAATTTGTTTTGGGGGAAGAGGGTCTCACACCCTTTAGTGAGTCTGATGAAGCCACATATCTTTTCCTCAATAAAAATTAAGACAACCCACACATTTTTTGCAAACAATCAGGGGCTTCAAGTAATCGCTGAAGTCCACGTATCCCAAGTTAAGAACCTCTGTACGAGATTACTACAATGGGTCCTGCTGATTTAACATAAAAAACGCCATTTACTCACTCTTTCTCTTGTTCTCTCTCACACAGATACGCTTCACAGTCTTGCTCTTCAATCTGTAAATATACCACTGCTGACAAGCTCATGCTTATAAAAGTGTAAAAGAAAGAAAATTTTATCTTCACTGGTAAAAGGAAAGTATTTTCCCCCTTAGGCATGTGCACTAGCCAGGAGGTTTTAGATGTGTATCCCGACAAGCTAGATATCCAAATTCGTGATTTTCTCTATTGCATTATTGTCCTCAAAATCCTCAAGTTGAGTTACAGTGGGTTAAACCTCTCAGAGAAATCTAAAAATCAAAGTATTTCTTGTATCGTTTATCTAGGGTCTAATAAAATAAGCACTATCACAGCTACCCCAAATGAAGATTAGGTTCTGATAAGGATTTAATTGTCCACATATACTCACAGCCACACTGGGGAAAGCAGGAGTTGCATCTTTGCCAAAGTCTCAGCTGTTGTAATTAAGACAGACCCTTAGGAGCAGCTATCATTAGTTTCAAAGAGCAGTAATTACAAAGACTTTGCATTATGTGGATTATACATTCCAAGGATATAGAGTTGCTACCAGACTTCAGGGACTATCTTAATAAGCAAAGTTGCTCATTAAGGCAATCATCAAATTTACTCTATACATGAGTTTAAAATTTTCTGAACTTTGCTCAGTTTATTACCCAGCTTCACCTCACCTTGTAAAATATCGCTATCTCTGAAAAGTTAATTTCTGACAATCTTAGTCTACTAGACTAACTTTTATAAAACTGAAATTACTACAAAGCAAAAATAAATCACCTTATAATATCACTTATAAATCCATCAAATCAACGAATAAAATACTGGTGTTCTGGAAATATTTGTTCAAATGAGCAAAAAAAAAGTTCCTTTTCAAAAATAAGGATAAGTAACAAAATATGAATAGAAAAAAGATAAGTTTTAGAGGAAAACTAATCCCAACTGTGCAACACATGCAGGGTTTGCAGAGTTAATCAGATTCTATCACATCTAACAGGATGACATGCAGGCACTTCAAATTCCCTAAATCACCCTTCATGAAAGCAAAAATATTTCGAAATAAATGAGAGAGGAAAGAGAAACACAGCAAAAGAAGACCAAAGCAATACATTTACCAAACATCATAATTGCCGATTTTCTAAAATTAATCTTTGGATATTGTAGAATGGTGATGGTTTTCCCTAATTTAAAAATTTTGCAATCAAGGTACATTATGTCATCCTTCATTATAATAAAACATAACTTTATAGTTTGAAGGGGACCAAGTACAGTCGTTGGTAAACTGAGAGGAAGTGATGATCCTCAGGTCACTTGCAATTGAGTAAAGGTACTACAATATTTTATTAATAAAAGTACTATTATTTTACTGGTTGTATAAAACATTCTTTAAATTGAGAGGCAACTGACATAGAGCATCAAATTACTTTCAGGCAAACAACGCAATGATTCCATATGCATATAGTGGGAAATGAAAAAACATTTTTAATGTATTAAACTACAAAATATGGCTGAAATATATACTAAATTTGAAATTATCACTAGCCACTAGAGTTAAAATTTCAGAAAATGTAAATAAAAGTTAGTTTTCCTATTGGTCAACAACTGACCTCTACAGATAATTCATTATTTTTCCCTAGTGATATGAATTTTCCAACAAATTTTTAAAAAGAAAAGGTGCATGGGTTTTCAAGACGCTCAGGCATTGTCTCCAAAATTCTGACATCTTTATGATTAAGTAACGTTCAGATTTTTAAAGATCTGACCAATAAGGTAAAGACAGACTTTTCTTTTAATTAGAGGCTTTTAAGAAGTAAGGAAATAGCATTGAAAATCTCTCTAAATACTCATTTCACTCCTCCAGTCCCCTTGGCCTCACCTCAAAAGTTAAAATATATTCTCCTTTCCAATCAGCAAAGATATATTCTGAATGAAGCCTAAAACCTTTTTAGAACGTTTAATAAATAAAATTACTTTCTAAATGTGAACTCGGTGACACTTTTCTTAAAGCTTGTACCATTTTTACTCTGTCTACACATACACACAACACACAATTAGCAAAAAGGAAATTAAAAAACGTAAGCAAATTATAATTTTGTGTCCCTTTGACTTTATACTCTGAAATAGTCCCATATTCACCTGTCACTCCAAAAAGCAAACAACGCACTTACGGTGTTGGCATGCTTCACGTTGCACGTGGAGCCCACAATTTTTAAAACTTGAGGGGAACTGTTATCTTTTAAAACCTTGGAGTTACCAATCACCCTCGACCTTTCCACTTTCTGTATTATCATTACTAAATAGTTTCTTCCACTCAGCCACCACGGCGGCCACGTATCTCAAGCGGAATAGTCTATAAATAAATGGAATAAACTCAACCACAAGCGTGGAAAGGATGGAAACTGCCTTCAAAGATCTGAGCGGGGACGGACGTAGGAAGCGGCTCATATTAAACTACCTGACGCTCGGGGACTTTTTCTGCACCTACATCACTGTAGGACCCGCAAAGTTTCAAGATGTTCAAAGAGCTGAATCCAGCAGTCAGGAATCACCAAGGCGAAGCAGCCTCGCAAAACCTCCACCCAGCCTTACAACGGCCGGAGCGCACGGACACGCGGCGGCCGCACCTCTGCGCGCAAGTCCGCCCGCCCCGTTGGCCGTCGGAGGACACTCACCTCGGGTACCCCTCGCCGGAGCCCGAGCGCCCTCCACGCCCCGCTCCCGAGCCGCCCTCGCCTACCCGAGCGCCGCCGACTCCACCGGCTCCTGCAGCGAGACGGCGGGCGGGCGGCCGGCGCCGGCGGGCATCGTCCGAGCGCAGGCTCCGCTCGGCGGCCACGCGGCGCGCGGACGGCCTGGGTGGCCCGGGGAGGTCAGCGCCTCGCGGCGTCGCGGGAGCGGCCGTCACCCGGGCGGCGTTCCTGGCCTCCACGCTCTAGAGCCGCGGGTCGTGCGTGAGCCCGAAGTGGCGCCCCGACGAAGCCACGCCTACCCCCGGGAGACCGCACCCGGGCGTCCCGGAACCAACGCGAATCGAACGCTCGACGCGCCCGCTCGGGGCAGCGGCCACGGAGGATTCGGATGCTCCCTTGTGCGTTCGGGCCGCTGAGAACTGAGGGTTAGGGGAGGGGCGGTCACACGTCCAAGCTGGAAGGCTGCCCCTCCCGGTGTCTCGATGTCCCCGGCTCCTAACGGAGGCAGCAGGCTACCTCAGTGGCTCCTGGCACGGGGTGGGGGGGATGAGGAGCATTAGCTCATCTGAGAAAAGCCAGCATTTCACGTCCTGTCGGGGCGCCAGGCCCCTCGGAGGCTCACCTTGGGGCCCACGTTAAAAATCCCTGAAACTTCATGATAATTAACATTCTTTCCCTCTTTAATTCACCGAGAACCCCGCCAGCTTCTAAACCGCCTCCCCTCATCCGCTACATTCCCCATAAACCTTGAGCCGCCTTCTTTACCCAGTCAGCTCCTCAGAAGGTAAGTCTTCACGGGAGAAGCAGCCTCTCCCACAGGTCCCCCAAGAAACTTCACGAACAAAGCTGCGATCCCGATGCACGTGCACTTGCGGAGGCTTCTGAGCCAGGAAAACGTCGCGTCTGCGCCTGCGCAATGGGCGGAGCAAGAGGCCCTCCGGGGGACGCCGGGAGCGACGCCGATTCGGGGCTGGGTAGGAGGACTGCGTAGAGGGGTTCCGCTTCCTAGAGTCGAATGTGTGTTCAGTTCGTAGTACGTTTACACATAGTAGGCCCTCAACAAACATTTGTTCAATGACTAAATAAATGGCATGTACGTGCTACCGGCTTCTTTTTGACTCAGATGGAGGTCTGGGTTCTTTTCCCTAAACTGAACGGAGTGGGCCTTGCTTAAGAAAGCCTCCAGGCATCCTCAGTTCTTATGAAGGGGCTATTCTGGGACATTTTCAATGACTTTATAATTCGATTTAAAACGTTTTGAAAGGGGCCCGGCTGATGGTGTAGCAGTTAAATTCGCACACCCCATTTAGGCAGCCCTGGGTTTGCTGTTCTGATCAAGCCATGCTGTGGCGGCATCCCGTAAACAAACAGAGGAAGATCGGCGCGGATTTAGCTCAGGAATGATCTTCCTCAAGCAAAAAGAGGAGGATTGGCATGGATGATAGCTCAAAAGTTTTGAAATGACTTTATATGTTCTGCAGCGAGTGGCCAGCTGTCTTAGCTAAGGCTTGAGCTTGGCGGTGGCAAAAACATCACAATAAGTTTTGGGGATCTAAAATATCAAGACTTTTAAGACTCCTTGCATTCAGAAAATTAATTCTTTATAGCATGGCGTATGATTCAAGGGCTATGTAGATCATAGCATCCAGGTTCTTCACTCTGGTCACTTAGATTTAATTTCAGGATTGCAGGCCTGAAGCATCCTTCACTATTTATGGGTAAAAATACTGGTACAGGGAACCCAAATGATGCACTGTTCCATTTCCCAGTAATCATTTATTATAAGGCAAATTTTAAATGTATTTTATAGTTTGAAAGCAGCATGGCTTGAGATACTTTTTGTGTATGTGTGAGGAAGATTGGGCCTGAGCTAACGTCTGTGCCAATCTCCCTTAATTTTATGTAGGATGCCATCACAGTGTGGCTTGAGGAGCAGTGCTAGGTTGGCACCTGGGATCTGAACCTGCGAATCCCAGACCACCACAGAAGCTGGGCTCATGAACGTAACCACTATGCCACCAGGCTGGCCCTTGAGATAGATACTTTTAAAAAGTTCACTCCACAGCAAGGTTTTTATTTGTCGGTTCGTTTGTTTTAACTTGGATTGAAATGTTAAATGTTAAATTATGTATGCTGTAATGAATACTGTCATAGAAAAAAATTGTTAATTGCAAAGCCCTTAGTCTGCAGAAAATGGGTCCATCAATTACCAGGCAAAATTAAACTTGGTTCTTCCTTAAACTTTTAATTTAATTTAATTTATTATTTTTTTTGAAGAAGAAGATCAGCCCCGAGCTAGCATCTGCTTCCAGTCTTCCTCTTTTTGCTGAGGAAGACTGGCCCTGAGCTCACATCCGTGCCCATCTTTCTCTACTTTATATGTGGTATGCCTACCACAGCATGGCTTGCCAAGTGGTGCCATGTCCGCACCCAGGATCCAAATCGGTGAACTCTGGGCCACCGAAGCGGAACGTGTGCACTTAATGTCTGCACCACTGGGCTGGCGCCTTCCTTAAACTTTTAAATCCACTCTATAAATCTTATTTCATTTAAAAATGTAGTAAGTTATAATAATTACTTTAAAGGGCATTTGCTAAACATTTGGTCCCATTTATAAACTTGGATAATTGAACTTATTTTTTGAATTGCACTTGCAAATTTAACATATTCAGTGTTCTTTGGCTATGTACTAATTGTCTGACAAATTTTCCCAAGTATTAAATAATTTTTATAATGCCAAAAAAATTAAACTTATAAGTATGGTGAATCTTATAATCTTTTAAGTGTTCTGACACTGTAAGCTTAAGACATTTAAGATAAATATGTATATAAAGAGATTTATTATAAGGAATTGGTTCATGCGATTATAGAGCCCGACACATCTCAAGATCTGCAGTCTACAAGCTGGAGATTCAGGAGCCAATGGTGTAGTTCTGGTTCCAAAGGTGGCAGGCTCAAGACCCAAGAAGAGTCAACGTTTCAGTTCTAGTCTGAAGACAGGAAAAGACCCATGTCTGAGCTCAAGGTAGTCAGGCAAGAGAAGTTCCTTCTTACTCAGGTTTTTAGTTCTATTTAGGTCTACATTTGTGTAGATGAGGCCCACTCCTGTTAGGAAGGCCAATCGGCGTTCCTCAGTCTACTGATGCAAATGTTAATCTCATCCGGAAACATCCTCACAGACGGATCCAGAATGTTTGACCAAATGTCTGCACACCCGAGGCCCAGTCAAGTTGACACATGAAATTAATCATCACAACTCTACTCTTTGTCAACTTGACACCCATACTTATCTCCATAAATCATGCTTAATTCCCAAATAAAGACAATAGTGAGGTCATAATTCCACTTAAGATGATACAACTATCCTGCGTACATCTGAAAATGCACTAATCCCTTCCCCAGGAAAGGAAGTAAAGTCCTTGAGGGATATTTACTCTTCTCCTGATATCCTGTAGCTTAAATAATACTATGTAAAATTTAAAAAACTTTAATACTATGATAGAAAGTCAGTGTATCTTATGTTACATGATAAAGCAACAAAGGAGGGATGAAAGCAAAGATATTTGCTTATTATGTATTAATATATATACATATATGCACATATGAGACATTCATAAAAAATAAAGAGAAAATACTCCCAACAATTATAATTCTTGTTTCTGTAACTGGCCACATGGTCATAGCTGGTATTTATAATTATCTTCTTCAACTACCCACTCGGTATTCCCTTTGCCTTCAGCAAGCACCTCAGCGGTTCATGATTCATTACCTAGTGGAGTGACCCAAACATTCATTCCTGAAGGGTCTGGGCCATCAGCAGTCATGCCTGGATTGCGTTGTTGTAGTTTTCCATTGACTTTAATCACAGGGCATGGTAATACTGAGAGATGCCATAAGGGATCTCCTGTATGCCTGACATACTCTTCCTTACCTCCGTCATGGAGTAAGCAGTCCAGTTTCCTCTTGGTAGTCAGGATCAATCGCCCCAGCCTGCATAGTAATTCCCTTCTTTACTTCTTGATTCTGAGGCATGAGAAGCCCAAAATAGTTGGTTGGCAGTCTTAACTTCTAGTTGAATAGAATCACTATTGTGTCTCTTGAAAACACTCCTCCCTTTGGAACTATGACCTCTAGGTAAGCAGCCCATAGAGTGACAAGAACAGGAAGCAAAAATTTTGCTAGTGGGTCACTAGGGGTAATAATGATGGTGCCACTCCCACTTCTGCCTCTTGATTGCCGGATCCGGGAATCTTGGCTATCACAGAAACAGCATACCATGTATTAGAAGCTGATTCGGAGCATATACAGCCTTCTGGAGAACCTTGCCCCAGCCATGCAAAGTATTGACAGGTGGCTGGCTCCGTAATTGAATCTTCAAAAGGCCATTCTACTGTTCTGTTGAGCCAGGTACTTCAGAATGGTGGGGAACATGGTAAGACCAATGAATTCCATGAGCGTGGGCCCATTGCTGCATTTCGTTTGCTGTGAAGTGAATTCCTTGATCAGAAGCAATGCTGTGTGGCTTGTATAAAACATTTTATATTGATAAATCTATTTTAAGCTGATAACAACTTAAGTTCAAATGCATACTAAAGCTCTACATTTTTATTTTCCCCTCTCCCCCATGTTTTGTGTTTTTGATGTCACAATTTACATCTTTTTATGTATCCATTAACAAATTACTGTAGTTATAATTGTTTTACTACTTTTGTCTTTTAACCTTCTTACTAGATTTACAAATGATTTAACCACAACCATTACAAGATTGGAGTATTCTGAATTTAACTGTGTATTTATCTTTACCAGTGAGATTTATGCTTTCATATGTTTTCTTGTTATTAATTAGCACCCTTTTTTTTCAGCTTGAAGAAGTCCTTTTAACATTTCTTGTAAGGCCAGACTAGAGGTGATGAACTCCTTCAGCTTTTGCTTGTCTGAAAAACTCTTTATCTCTTTTTCAATTCTGAAGGACAGCTTTGCTGGATAGAGTATTCTCAGTTGACAGATTTTTTCCTTTGGCACTTTGACTATATGCCACTCTCTTTTGGTTTGCAAAGTTTCTGCTGAAAAATATGCTGAAGTCTAATGGGGATTCCCTTTAGAATGAGTTGTTTTCCTGTTGCTGCTTTTAAGATTCTCTCCTTGTCTTTAACTTTCGACAATTTAATTATAATATGTCTTGGTATGGGTTTTTTTTTTTTTTTTTGATTCATCTCTTTTGGAACTCTCTGGCTTCCTAGATCTGAATATGTCTTTCTTTCACCAGGTTAGGGAGGTTTTCAGCCATTATTTCTTCAGATAAGCTTTCTGCCCCTTTCTCTCTCTCTTCTCCTTCTAGGACCCCTAGATATGAATGTTGGCTTGCTTGATGATGCTCTATAAGTCCCTTAAGCTATCTTCCTTCTTTTTCATTCTTTTTTTCTTTTTGCTCCTCTGACTGGATGAATTCCACTGCCCTGTCTTCAGGTTCACTGATCCTTTCTTCCACTTCATATAGTTGAACTTCTACTAGTGTTGAACCTCTCTATTGAATTTTTTAGTTCAGTTATTGTATTCTTCAGCTCTATTATTTGTTTAGTACTTTTTAATAATTTCTGTCTCTTTGCTGAAATTCTCGCTTTGTTCATGCTTTATTCTTCTGACTTCAGTGAGCATCTTTATGACTATTATTTTGAACTCTTTATCAGGTACATCACTTATCTCCATTCCATTAAGGTCTTTTCCCAAGGTTTTATCTTGTTCTTTTGTTTGGAACATATTCCTTTATTTCTTCATTTTCCTTGATTCTCTGTGTTGGTTTCTGTACATTGGATAAACAGCCACCTCTCCCAGTCTTGAAGGAGTGGTCTTGTGTAGGAGATGAACATTATCCTTCAGCCTAGGCTAGCTCTTGGTTGTCTCCCAAACATTTGTGATTGACCAAGCGGGCTTCTCTGTTCTTACTGTCTCCCAGTAGTTGAGGGTGTGCCAAGACCTGTTTCAGTGTGATTTTTTCCCCTCATTTTCCCAGTGTGTAGGAGTCACTCAGCTACTCTCTGGATTTCTTTCAGAGGGAATTGTTCCATGTGTAGCTGTAAATTTGATGTGTCCACAGGAGGAGGTAAGTTCAGTAGCCTCCTATGTCACCATCTTGACCTGGTACCCAGAAGCAATGCTGTGTGGAGTATCATGACAGTGGATATTAAAAGGAGCTCCTTTTTGTAACTTCTGAATATTTTGCTCATATGTATGTTAGACACCTATGGAGTTTTTGTTTTCTATTGATATTTGAAATTTTCCACTTACTCGTATTTTGTGATTCCCTTAAGTTTCTCATTTTTTCTCATACCTTTAGTTTCAGTTTGCATCTTCACCTCTTTCTCAATAATTTCAAAGGCTGCAATCTGCTCCTTTGAGCCTTGATTTCTTTTTAGATTCATAATACTCAATGGCAGTTGATAATCATTTGTTTACTTTATTCTGCCATTCAGCTATCTTTTTCAACTTATGAACTTGTTCTTCCCCCCACCCCCATTGGCAGATGATTTTGGCTAGTTTCCAAAGCAGCAAATATCCTGCTGAATTTTTTTCTACTTGAATTTCACTGGATATAGGTGATAATTTCATAATTTCTCTCGGTCTAATTTGTCCTCCTTGGAATCTATAGGCTTCTTATTTCCTGCATTGGTTTGCTGATGGACATCTGCTCCTGCTGGGAACTCTACAAACATTGTCAACTCATTCCTCCAATGTTTTCTTTATTCCATACCTTTAATCTTAAATGTGGAAATCTTGCTCTATTCTAAAATTCTATTCTAATTTTAAATATGGCACTTTAAAAAATAATTTCCAAAGTTAACTCTGATTCCTTTTCCTAGATGTGACTAGTCCCCAAGTGTCATGAATATGAATGCTTTTTTTAAATCAAATACTGTAGGGTTAGCAATAAGAGCAGGATTTTACAAGGTAGTGCTGAACTTTAAGTGTAAGCTACAGTCCAGACATTGAAAGTCTCATGTTTTAGAGTTGGTAAAGATCTTAGATATTCTGGAAACTGAGGTCCCAGGTTTTAGATAACTTGCCCAAAATCATATAGCTATTACTTTATTAAATATTTATCAGTAAATTATATACCTTTCTTTTTTTTTTGGTAAGGAAGATTCGCCCTGAGCTAACATCCATTGCCACTCTTCCTCTATTTTGTATGTGGGATGCCTCCATAGCATGGCTGACAAGTGGAGTAGGTCTGCTCCCAGGATCCCAACCTGTGAACCCAGACTGCTGAAGAGAAACACATGGAACTTTAACTACTTGGTCACAGGGCTTGTCCCATATGCCTTTCTTCTTACTAAGAAATCCCTTACTTTCCACACACTGTACTCCATTTGAAATGAGATTGAAGAGGAATGGGTCATAGAAAGAACCAGTGTCCTTCTACACAGAAAGACGTTATCAGTTTCTAGATATATTTCGTAGTTAGTTTGTCTGGGTTTTAACTCAAAACATCTTTGCATCAAGACATATTCATCTGTGCTCTCTTCTCTCTCTCTGTCTCTATCTTCCACAGAGACAAGATAAAACTAACTTATGATACTTTGAAGAAGTTGGATCAAGTCAATTTTCTGTAGAATATTTTCTAGCCCTTTAGGGCTTCAGTGGGGACACTACCACTTTGTATATGTTACCAAACGCTGTGCCCTTTACATATATTCTCATTTACTCTTCCCAACAATCCTGAAAAGTGGCATTAATTTCATTTTACAGTTGGAGAATCTGAAGCTCAGATAAAATCATTTCTGAAGCACACACAGCTAATCAGTGGTAAAGTGAGAATTCAAATGTAAGAGATCTGGCTCTAAAATCCACTTTCTTTCCACTAAGTGGAAGTTTGAAAAGAACAAATACTTTCTTACCAAATACCAAAAGTAGGGATAGTTTATTTGTCAAATTTTTAAGCTCCTAATGATGTTATAACTTTCATAAGTTCACGTCTTTGACATTTTTTGGCTAATTACTGTAGTTCCAAGGCAGTGCTGTACATGCAAAAGGGCTGTCCAACAAATGCTGTCGACTTAAATCCAAGTAAATTATCTCTTTTCTTGAATGATTGTTAATCATTAATTTACTGGCAAAAAAGCTACCATGTAGAAGTTTCCAGCATAGCCTACACAATATATGGTCAATTAATTTATGACAAAGGAGCCAAGAATATACGATGGGGAAAGGACAATCTCATCAATAAATGGTTTTGGGAAACTGCACGGCCACCTGCAAAAGAATGAAACTCAACCATTGTCTTGTACCATAAACAAAAATTAATTCAAAATGGATTAAAGGCTTGAATGTAAGACCTGAAACCATAAAACTCCTGGGAGAAAACATAGGCGGTAAGCTCCTTGACATCTGTCTTTGTGCGGAATTTTGGGATCTGACTCCAAAATCAGACTAAAAATATTTCTGCACAGCAGAGGAAATCATCAACAAAATGAAAAGGCAACCTACTGAATGGCAGAAAATATTTGCAAATCATATATCCAATAAGGGGTTTTAATATTCAAAATATAACTCAATAGCAGAAAAGAAAGCAAACAATTCAATTAAAAAATGGGTAGAGGATCTAAATAGACAGTTTTCCAAAGAAGATATACAAATGGCCAATAGGCACATGAAAATGTGTTCAACATCACTAATTATCTGGGAAATGCAAATCAAAACCAGCATGATGTGTCATCTCACACCTATTAGAATGGCTATGATCAAAAAGACAAGAAATAGCAAGTGTTGGAGAGGATGTAGAGAGAAGGGAACACTCATACACTGTTGGTGGGAATGTAAATTGGTGCAGCCACTATGGAAAACTCTATGGAGTTTCTTTAAAAAAATTAAGTATAGAGCTACCGTATAATCCCATTATTCCACTTCTGGGTATTCATCCAAACAAAACAGAAACATTAATTCAAAAAGATATAAGCATCCGTATGTTCATTACAGCATTATTTATAATAACTAAGATGTGGAAACAACCTAAGTGTCCATCGATGGAGAGACGGATAAAGAAGATGTGATATATGTATATATTTATGTGATATATGTATACACACACACACGTGCGTGCGCACGCGCACACACACACACACACAGACACTGG
This sequence comes from Equus caballus, assembly GCF_041296265.1. NCBI lineage: Eukaryota > Metazoa > Chordata > Mammalia > Perissodactyla > Equidae > Equus > Equus caballus. The sequence goes on along the minus strand of NC_091710.1, from coordinate 31,232,400 downwards.
AATACTACTCAGCCATAAAAAAGAAGGAAATCTTGCCATTTGCGACAACCTGGATGGACTTTGAGGGTATTATGCTAAGTGAAATAAGTCAGAGAAAGGCAAATATCATATGAGTTCACTTATGTGTGGAGTCTAAAAAACAAAACAAATGAACAAATAAAACAAAACTCATACAGAGAACAGATTGATGGTTATCAGAGGGAAGGGGGTTGGAGGGCAGGCAAAAAGGGGTCAACTGTATGGTGATGGATGGTAACTAGACTTATTGTGATGATCGTGTTGTAGTGTATACAAAGATCAAATTATTATGTTGTACACCTGAAACTAATATAATGTTATATGCCAATTTTAGCTCAACTAAAAAAATAAATTAATTAGTTAAAAGTTTTCAGTATCTTCTCCGTATTGTAAGTGATCTAGAAAGGATCACTTGAATAGTTATGTAATTTAAACGCAAATATGTCCCCACTTCCCCAGGGAAAGAGTGTAGTGGCAATTTCCCATGACTTTCCCTTACCCTTTTGGTGTGAAAATCTTGACACTGGGGAGAAAATGTGCAAATTTACTCCAGAACCAGTAAGCTTTCTGAGAGCAAAGAGGTGGAGGCCTTGACCAACTTTAGGGTCAATGTAAAACTTCTCTGATGATCTGAGATGGTCCCCACTGAGATACGCTGGCAGGCTGTCTCCCTGAAAGATCCCCAGGGAGGAGCACTCTATGAAGGAAGAGAAAATGCAGTGACAATGGCTAACATTGGTACTTAGCCTTGGCTGCATCTGGAAGCTCTTCCTGAACCAGCTGCTCCAGTATGGGGAATCCCTGGTGCTGTGTAACCTTAGGGGCATGAGCTTGGAACACAAAACTGGAGAAAAAGGCTGTTTTCTCTTGAGGAATCTCTAAGACCTCTGCAAGAAGCTGGAAGATCGATGGCTCCATCACAAACATAAGCAAGGGTACAGAGGTAATTCAGGAACTGCTGTTTCAATGATAAAATGGAGCGACAAGAGCGGCATTGGCAGTGACAGATGCATCAGCTGCAGGAAAGAACCGTGCAGTGTTCAGTCTAGTGGACTGATCACGCAGTTCTTTCTCCACATAGCCTCTCCAAAGCTAAACTGGCCCCTTTGCACTCACTGAGTCCCCGGAGTTCTTGGACAAATCACTATCGGGGAGGTGGCCAGATTTAGCAAAACATAAACAAATAAAATTACAGGATGCCCAGTTAAATTAGAATTTCAGATAAACAACAAATAGTTTTCAGTATAAGTTCTGAATATTTCTATGTTCTATGTAATATTTATCTGAAATTCTAATTTAACTGGGTGTCTTGTATTTTTATCCATCAACCCCACCTCCAAGGTAAAAACTTCAGAAAATACTATAACTAGTATTTTTTCTGTAATCAAATTGTACCTGTGCCACGATTACAGCACTTCATACTGTATGGCAGTCGCTGATTTTCTCATGAGGCTCCTCCAGTTTTCTGTGAGCTCTTCAAGGGAATGCACTGGGTTTTCCCCATGTCTGTATCCCTGAAGCTCAACACGATATCTGGGATAGTCATGTTTGTTAAATGCTAAATAAATACTTGAGTAAATTAATTCCAGTTTCAATGAACGTGGGCAAATTGTCATTCCACCCGGTAGAGGGCAGCTGTGCACACGGTACTGCACAGAGCAAGCCCTACAACAGGGCTGAGCAAAGCAGCCTTCTGAACTCGAGAAATTCTCTACCTCTAGCCCTCTAAGTACAGCAGTGCTGGCCTCTCCTCACACCCCACCCCTGGCCTGTGCCAAGACATGCAGAATCAAGATCAGTCGGTCCATGCAAAAGGCTCATTCATCCTGCACAATTCTTATTGTGCATCCTGTCCTCTCTTCTCTTTAGAAATGCAGAACCCTCTTACTGAAAACATCTGAAAAAAAAAATCCATATTGCCGATCTTTTTTTTGAATAAGCATTGTTTGATGCATTTATACAGAATTGTAACTATTCTAGGTGTTGCCATCATCCTTTAATATATTACATTAATATAACCTTTAAAAAATTATTTCCATTTGACATTTTGGCTCATATCATATGCTAAGCTGCCTATCAGAGGAAAAAAATAGAAGTAATCATGTTCATAAATGATGTTGTATTTCTATTATAGCTTTATACAGTATGCAGGGGAAAAAACACTATTACTCTTGTTTTTCCATTAGGAAAAAGACCGACTGAGATGCAGTAATTTCTATGACAATAAAAAGGTGGCTTCTAGTGTGATTGGAACTCTATAAAGTACTGTGCAAAACAAAAGTGAATACTTAACGTGCTATCTCAATAACCCCTCACAACTATTCTATGAAATAGGCAAGGGTAGGTTTACCATGAAGCTAAGGAAATGTAAGTTTCAGGATCCTCACTTGGGTGATCTCTCCCCGGTTCCTGAAAGAGGCTGCAGCAATATCTTTGCCTGGCCATATATTTTGGTTAGGATTTGCGAAAGTAAGATATTTTAATGACTATTGGTTAAGACCACTGATTTGACTTCATTTCCCCTCTTTCACTTACCTTCACCTTCAGAGTAGGGTTGAAAGGGCTTTAGACAATTTAAGGATGTGACTGTGGGGATCTTGAATTGGGGATACTTTTAGTTTGAGTTTATGTGATGTATTTTTGTGTTTCGCAGTCAGTTCTGTGTATTGTATATATATTGAGAAGTTGAATCATGATTTAAATATGTCCCATCATGTCCAGCACCAATATTTCTCAGAATTCCTGTGTTTGTAGGTCAAAAACTTATAAGAACTTCAAACAGCAAGTATATATGTGTGAATTCGTATTTTTTTTATATCTCAGCTATCAGTAATAAAATTAAAAATCAGCCAACCAAGCTGGAAGACTAAATTGTTTTCCTGTTCTCACTATAGAAAATGGTAGTATGTGCAACATTACATCATACAAAGAGACATTCAAAGAGAATGAAGCCTAAACACAGAGGGAGAAAGTATATATGAGAGATGTATCATGTAGTTAATAAAATCTCATGTTATTTTCCTGGATTTTGTGATGATGTGGTATTTGTCAACTTTTTTTAAAGATTTTATATTTCCTTTTTCTTCCTGAAGCCCCCTGGTACACAGTTATATATTTTTAGTTGTGGGTCCTTCTAGTTGTGGCATGTGGGATGCCGCCTCAACATGGCTTGATGAGCAGTGCCATGTCTGTGCCCAGGATCCAAACCAGTGAAACCCTGGGCCACCAAAGCGGAGCGCATGAACTTAACTACTCGGCCATGGGGCTGGCCCCTTGTCAGCTTTTTAAAATCTGTACTGTGTTTTGATATCCTTTCTTCTTCATACCTAGTTTTTTGTTTGTTTGTTGAGGAAGATTAGCTCTGAGCTAATATCTGCCTCCAATCCTTCTCTCATTTTTCTGAGGAAAACCAGCCCTGAGCTCACATCCGTGTCCATCTTCCTCTACTTTACATGTGGGACGCCTACCACAGCATGGCTTGATGAGAGGTGCTAGGTCTGCACCCAGGATCCCAACTGGCAAACCCCAGGCCCCTGGAAAGTGCAAACTTTACCACTGCACCACTGGGCCAGGCCCCATACCTAATTTTGTATTCATAAATTTTTATTCTTTTCCGTAAACATGGGCTCTCAAAACTGTATAAGGACTGCTGGGAAGATGGCAGCATAGGAGGACTCAGAATTCACCTCCTCCCACGGACACAACAAATCTACAACTAGCGGAAAAATTAACTCTGAGAGAGAACTGGAAACTGGATAAAAATAACCCCCACCACAAAGGACAACACTGAAAGAGGTGGAAGAGGCAGAAATACCTTTCTGCTGAGGATGAAACCACATTCTAGGCGCAGTGCTTCATGGCTGGGAGCAATCTTAAGGGATGAAGCTTTTCTTGGAGGAATGGGGGATCTGAGCGGAAGAGCTACGCCACAATAAGTAGCTTTTGAATTCAGCACAGTTTTGATGAGTGTCATAATACCTGGCTTTTCTGGCTATTAGAACTAACAGGGAATACCCCTAGAAAAGGTATTGAATATAAGAGAAAGAAAAGCCTGCTCTTAAAGGGCCCACACATAGATTCACCCATTCCGAAAACCAACACAAAATCACCAGAGAGAAAGGTGCATAGTCCTTTGGCAAAAGAGACTCACCTGATAAGCTCTGAGCACAACGCAATGAGGTAGGAGGCAGCTGGGGCCATCACCCCAGGGACTGAGACACTGTGGCAGCCATTATTGTGACCTAGTACAAGTGTGCTGACACAGATGCTGGCAGAAGCCCTTGGATTTCTTCCTCTGGCCTATTACCCCAAGAGTATCCCTTGCCCACTAGAGCACTTGATTTAATCCAGCTCAGCCAGGGCAGGCAGCCTGCCCTAGGGACTGGCCCCACCCACCAGCAAGCCTGTGGAGAACTTGTGGGCCTGGGTAGGTGAGGTGTGTGGGTCCTCTGCAGTGGGGTGAGTGGGTCTGCCTTAGTGGAGTGGGGTGTGCACGCAGGGCAGGCCTATATTGGCAGGGTGTGTGGGCCTGCAGGCAGTGGGGTGTGTTGGCTGCAGCAGACTTGTGCTGCTGGCCCTCTCAAACAGCCACACGGGGGATCTGCCCCACCTTCCAATGCCTGAAATGATTGTGTGCTGCCATGCGTGGGGTCAGCCCCACCCCGCTGAGCTCCTGAGAGAGCTGATAACAGCCTTGCACTCCAGAAGCCTATAGCAATTGTGAGCCTCTGAGCCTAGCAAGCAGCCACACTGGGGGCCTGACTCACTTAACAGCAAAACAGCAGGATGTGTATGCTATTAAACCTGGAAGGCAGCCATGCTGGGGCTTGCCCCCCACTCCCCCCAAAAAAAGTGACTAAAGTGACCATAGCAACCATGTGCGGCTGAGCCTTACAACCAGCCTGCCCAGGGGTCAGCCTAGCCTACCTGTGCACCTGCAGCAAAAGCAGCCCTGCCACAACAGAAGGGCACACATAGCCCACATATGGGACACTCTGGGAACATTTGGAACTGGTGATGAGAGGGAAGCACATTGCTGGGCCCCATAAGCCCTCTCTTACATAAGAATTATATCTCCAAGATTGGGAGACATAGCTGACCTACCTAATACATAGATACAAGCACAGAGAAGTAGGCAAAATGAAGAGACCAAGGAATATGTTCCAAATAAGGGAACAGGACAAATCCTCAGAAAAAAGAACTAAATGAACCCAGCAAAAATATCCTTCAAATAACCCAGCGAAAATATCCTTCAAATACACCCAGCGAAAATATTCTTCAAATACGATGGAGAAATAAAAACTTTCCCAGATAAACAAAGATTAAGGGAGTTCATTGCCACAAAACCTCCTCTTCAGGAAACCCTCAGGAAAAGCCTCATTCCTGAAAAATCCAAAAAAGGAAAGGGGCTACAAAACCAAGAGCAGAGGAGATAAGTAGAAGGACAACAACAGAGAGTAGCAGCTCTTCATCAGAACAGATTAAACCATGGGACGAGAAACAAAGGAAATTGAAGAAAACCGGAAAACAAGACATAAAATGGCAGTGGTAGGCCCCCACATCTCAATAATCACTCTAAATGTAAATGGATTGAACTCCCCAATCAAAAGACACAGAGTGGCAGGATTGATCAAAGAACAAGACCCAACAATATGCTGCCTCCAGGAAACACACCTCAGCCCCAAAGACAAACACAGACTCAGAGTGAAGGGATGGAGAACAATACTCCAAGCTAATAATGAACAAAAGAAAGCAGATGTCGCTATACTAATATCAGACAAGGCAGACTTCAAAGCAAAACAGATAAAGAAAGACAAAGAGGGACAGTATATAATGATAAAAGGGACTCTCCACCAAGAAGACATAACACTTATAAATATATACGCACCCAACACAGGAGCACCAAAATTTGTAAAGCAACTCTTAACAGAACTAAAAGAAGACATCAACAACAATACAATAATAGTAGGGGACCTCAACACACCATTAATACCAATGGACAGAACATCCAGACAGAAAATCAACAAGGAAATAATAGAATTAAATGAAAAACTAAATGAAACAGAGATAAACAATCTACCCAATAAAGAGTACAAACTGGTAGTCATAAGGATACTCAGTGATCTTGGGAGAAGAATAGATGAACACAGTGAGAAAGTCAACAAAGAACTGGAAAATATAAAAAAGAACCAATCAGAACTGAAGAATACCATAATGGAAATGAAAAATTCACTAGAGGGAATCAACAGTGGAGTAGAAGACATAGAAGAATGGGTCAGGGAGCTGGACAAAAGACTAGAGGAAATCACCCAAGCTGAAGAGAAAAAAGAAAAAAGGATAAAAAAAAATGAAGACCATCTAAGGGACCCCTGGGATAAGATCAAGCATACTAACATCTGTGTTAGAGGTGTCCCAGAAGGAGAAGAGAGAGACAAAGGGCCAGAGAACATATTTGAAGAAATAATAGCTGAAAACTTTCCTAACTTAAGGAAGGAAATAGATATCCAGGTACAGGAAGCAGGGAGAGCACCAAACAAGATGAACCCAAAGAGGCCCACACCAAGACAAATTATAATTAAAATGTCAAGAATTAAAGATAAAGAGAGAATCCTAAAAGCCACAAGAGAAAGGCAACAAGTGACATACACAGGAAACCACATACAGCTATCAGCTGACTTTCAGCAGAAACCTTATAGACTAGAACAGAGTAACACGATATATTCAAAGTGCCAAAAGTAAAAACCTACAGCCAAGAATACTCTATCCGGCAAGGTTATCATTCAGAATGAAAGGAGAGATAAAGGGTTCTCCAGACAAGCAAGAACTATGGGAGTTACCACCACTAAATCAGCCTTATGAAGAATGTTAAAAGGACTTACTTAAGTGGAAAAGAGAAGAGCACAAATAGGAATAAGAAAATTATCAAAGAAAAACAAATCACTGCTAAAGGCAAATATATAGTAAAAGTAGCAGATCAACCATCTATAAAGCTAGTTCGAAAGTCAAAAGACAAAAGTACTAAAAATGTCTGTCTCCATGATAAGAGGTTACAGGATACATACACACAAAAGAGAGGTTAAATACAATATCAAAAATATAAAATGGAGGAGTGAGGAGTAAAAGTGTAGGGCTTTGAGTAAGCAGTCAAACTTGAGACCGTCAACTTAACATAGATTACAATTTACATAGGTTATTACATATAAACCTTATTATAATCACAAACCAAAAACCTACAATAAATACACAAAAAATTAAGAGAAAGGCACCCAAACATAATATTAAAGAAAGTCATCAAATCATAAGGGAAGAGAGCAAGAGAAGAAGACAGGAACAGAGGACTACTAAAACACCCAGAAAAAAAGTAACAAGATGATAATAAGTACATATTCATCAATAGCTACTTTAAATGTCAATGGACTAAATGCTCCAATCAAAAGACAAAAACTTGTACGTGAATCTGCATAGCAGCATGATTCGTAATAGCCGAAAAATGGAAACAACTCAAATATCCATCAACTGATAAATACATAGACAAAATGTAGTATATTCATACAGTGGAATATTACTCAGGCATAAAAAGAAGTGAAGTTCTGATTCATGTTACAACATAGATGAACCTGGAAAACATCATACTAAGTGAAAGAAGCTGTACGCAAAAAGGCTGCATATTATATGATTCCACTTATAGGAAACATCCAGAATAGACAAATCCAGAGACAGAAAGTAGATTAGTGATTGCCAGGGGCTGAGGGGAGCTGGACCTGGTGAGTGATTGCTGGTGGATATGGGTTTCTTTTGGAGGTCATGAAAAATGTTTGCGAATTTGGTATAGGTGCTCGTTGTACAACCTAGCGATTATACTAAGAGCCACTGAAGTGTACAGTTTAAAAGGGTGAACTTTATGGTATGTGAACTGTATAAATTTAAAAGACAGGCAAAAAAGAGTTAAATTTCTCATTCTGAGGCATTTTTTTTACATACAAAACCATCATAAACTAATACGAAAGATCTATTAAAATTCTAGCCAAGATTTCTTTTACCATAGGGTTGTTTTTCATTTTTTGGAAAGAGACCTACTTGTACTGGTGCTACAAGCTGAACAATTTTTGTTATCTAGAGTTCTGAGCATGTACTTGGCAGTCGATAAATGTTTTGTTTTATTGATGGGTTCTCCATTTCTTGTCTAACCGATAAATTACTGAAAAATGCATTGGACCTTATATCTAAGAAGGAAGAGACTGGAGGAATAAATGTAAGTGTGAGGAGAAGGTGACACACACGCTCAGTGATGTACCTTTTCTGGTTGGCTCCCCAGCAAGCACGGTCTAGCTCTGCTGTGGTACAAATTCTTCGAGTTCAAGGGGAAACTTGGAGGTAGATCTCATACTGAAACTCTTCAGCAAACGAGTCACAAAATATCACAGGCGTGTTTTCTCAGGAGTTATTTCTATTCCTCTCCTGAAAAGCAATTCAGTTTGCCCAGCTCCGGTTTCTCTCACTCAGAGTTTGGATTTTTTTTAGGTGGGGGGGTGGTTAAGGTATGCAATTATTTTATTTCCTTGGCCTGACAGTATAAAATTCATTATACAAGAACCTGCAGCTGATAGAACTGACACACAGATTTCCCCCATAGGAAGAACACTTTTCATGAGCAGAGATGAACTGAAATGTCAAGTCTGAGTGCAATTCCTGCTCCCCACCCCCACCCATATAATAACCCCTAAAGTGAAAATAATCCGAATCAACAGAATCCCCATGAATTACTAAAAGTCATCCCCTCAAACTTTCCTAACTAGCAGTAGCAGTAGATGAAAAACCAAAGGAGGGATGCAGCTGGCCATCTGTTAGCATTTCTGTGCGTGTTAGGCTGAAGGGACAGCAGCAAGAGGGCAAGAATTCTGGATGAGTGGGAGATGTAGACAATCTGCCTTACCTCATACCTGCCTCTTCCGTACATAAGACATCTCTGTCCCCACACACGGAGTGAAGTTTGCGGAATGCTGGAGGAGTGGTTTTAGCCTGTAATTGAAAATGGCTAAGGCTCATTAAAGTCTAAGGCAGGTGTGGAATAAGGGGCACCAGCAGGTTAGACAGAGATGCTCAATAATTAGCAATTCCGCTTTAATGCCATCAAAACTATCTTCACAATCACAATGTCCTTCTCTCCTTATTCCTATTTTCCAATAGTAAGAGAGCGCCATCTAAATTTCTGTGTCTGATGTCTATCACTACCACTGAGGTCATACTCTGATATTTGTGTGTGAGATTAGGATTGGGATGGGGGTAGGTGTGGAGATAGAAGAGATCACGCATCACAACGTCTTAATTACAATAGATCCCTTTTGGTCCCGGGGAATGGTCCACTGCCAATAGTCTAAAAGATTCCCATCCGCTTTCCCTACCCATCTTGTGCACATGTCAAAAACAGAGTGTCTGCCCAAAGAGAAGAGCAGGAAGTTGCTGCTGGTCCATAATCATCTCTGGGCCCAACTTGCCTACCTCCTCAGGCTTCTATGAAATCGCACAAAAATGAATTCGCAGCAATGCTGTGAAATTATGTCATCCCCATTCCTCTAACAAAGCCAATCCAACAGCTCTGTCTGGACGTGCTTTCTCCCTGGGCTGAGGAAGCAGCAAAAAGTATTAATTGAGTGTGTGAAAATACAGTGCCGCCGTGTGCGGTGTAGTGTTTCCAGATGTCTTCACCTCTGTCTCCTCCACAGTGGGAGCCCTCCCTCTCTTTCCCCAAGTCCCGCACATACCCATCCCGCTACCCCCTAGTCCAGTGCTCCCATCTGCTGGGCTTCCACCACTCACTTCCCATAGACACTCTCATCACTGCAGGCCACATACAGAAAATAGTCTCCCTCATGGTTGTCCTCATACAGCTGGCCCATTACAGCGCTGGTGGGACGGATAGTGTTGTTGACAAAGAGGAATAAGGCGTCCTCAGGTCTCAGGTGGATCCTCTTCCAGATTAAGAAGTAGAACTGGCCAACAGTGAGGTCAGAGGGCGCTAGGTACTTCCTCTCGTCCAGATCAGGCACTCTGACTTTAGTAGATTTCTCCACGATCACAGGGACTCTGTCTGGATATTTCTTCCAGATCTTTTCTCCTTTCTTTTCCAATATTTAAAGGGATGGTCCTTCTTCTACTGGAACTTCATGATGGACCCCAGGGTTTCTAAGATCCCTGGACAGGGCCTGCCTCCCTCACTGGTGACAGTGTCTCTCCTGTCTTGCTTCCCTCTGCCGAACTTCAATATGTATCAGAATCTCTTTGGAAATGGCAGCTCCTGTCCCAAGGCAGCCTGGCAGAGTTTTCAGAAGGGATTTTGGGTCCCCTGATGAGGAGGTAGGGGATGGCCAGGTTGGATTCTTATCCTTAAACTCAGAATAACATATTCAGATTTTATTTACACCCAGTTCTCATTAAATGGGTACAAATTGGTGTGCTTCATCCTTTTATCTCCTCAGAATTTCTTTTGGTGACAGTAATAGTGACTGCCATGAAATATTTGTGTATTTGAATATATGTATTCAAAAATATATATGTATTTTCCATATATTCAAATTTTCAATAAATACCAATATTAAATTCAAATATTATATAGGAGAGCAAAATCTATAATCCCACCCCACAGATATCATTGTTAAGACTATGTTGTAGATAGGCCCATACAAATCCCTACATCCACATCAGTGGGTCTCAATCCAGGGCAATCTTGCCCTCTACAGACATTTTTGGTTATCACAACAGGGCAGGGAAAGGAGTGCTGTTGGGAGTACTAATGGCATCTGATGTGTTGGGGCCCAAGATGGCACTAAACATCCTACAATACACAGGATAGCCCCCTACAACAAAGAATTACCCAACCCAAACTGTCAACATTGCTGAGGCTGAGAAACCCCCCTTTTTTTTTTGAGGAAGATCAGCCCTGAGCTAACATCTGCCACCAATCCTCTTTTTTGCTGAGGAAGACTGGCCCTGAGCTAACATCTGTGCCCATCTTCCTCTACTTTATATGTGGGACGCCTACTACAACATGGCTTGCCAAGCTGCACCCAGGATCTGAACTGGCGGACCCTGAGCTGCCCAAAGCGGAATGTGCGCACTTAACCACTGAGCCACTGGGCTGGCCCCGAGGCTGAGAAACCCTGATCTCCATGATCATACCTTTTTTTTTTTTTTGCTGAGGAAAATTAGCCCTGAGCTAACATCTGTATCAGTCTTCCTCTATTTTATATGTGGGATGCCACCACAGCATGGCTAGTGAGTGGAGTAGGTCCATACCTGGGATCTTAACCCGTGAACCTGGCTGCCAAAGTGGAGCACGTGGACCTTTCAACCACTCGGTCACTGGGGCTGGGCCTCTCCTAATCATACTTTGTGTTCAGGTTTGTAACCATGTTTAATAACGTATCATGGACATTTTCTCGTATTAAAACTTAGAGTTTTACCTTATCTCTTTGTATTCTCAATTGAATAAATTTTTTATGAGAAGTGAGTTTTGAATTTTATCTAAACATTTTCCGTTTATTGAGATAAACATGTTTCTTTCCTTTAATATTTTAATAGTGTATACTATGAAGACATTTTCTGATGTCAAGTCATTCTCATAATTCTCAGATGAACCTTATGTGATAAACATTTTTAACTGCTAAGAACTCTTTCCTTTCTCAACTGTGCTATTTTTTTCATGGCAGCTTATATCATTTGGCAGGTTCTTTGTGTTTTCAAATCTCTCTGAGGACAGTAATTAAAACTTTTTAGATGGTCTCTTTTCTCCCTGAAATGTTTGTTTCTTCTAGAGTGGATTGTTCTGCTTGCTTATTTTAAGGCTCTTGTTTAGTTTTGCTTTGAATATCTCGGCACTCTAGACTGTTCATGTGTCTTCTTCAATGACACGTTAGATCGTGCAGCATATAAGTTGGCCCAGGTAACCCAGGGTACGTCCGTAGTTCTAAAGGTTGGTTTCGTGACAGGTTTTCCCATGAATAGGAGGGGAGACAGGGCTCTCTTGGAGAGTGGGCTGGAATGTGCTGGCAGGGTTCCCTTCAGAGTGAGGGCAGATTGCACAGGTGGGAAAACCCCAGCTAAGCTCAGGCCCCTTATTTGCTGTAGTAAGACAGGTTTAATGTGGTAACAGAATGCTATAGTGTATGTCACCCCCGTGTGTTGCTTCACTTTCTTTTTTCCCTTGTGTCTGCCGTGGAGTTGCGAAGTTGCATTGGGTTTTACTCTACTTCTCTCTTGGACTCCAGCATCCTCCCCAACAGTCTTCCTATTTATTTAGAAATTTGTTCTCATCCTCTCTAACTTGGGTACAGATGCCTCAGTCAGGTATTCTGCATACAAACAGTACAGTTCATTATCTTATCTCATGACTCACTCCTACTCCAGCTCACTGTGAACTAGGAGTTTCTCCCAGAAACCACTTCGGAGGGTGATGCTCAGCTGGGCTTCAGGCCTCTATTTTGGACAGCAGGTTTTTTATTTATGGTTTCTCCATCGGGCGAAGAACTTCCTTTTACATATTTTTTATGACTTCAGTGAGGTTTTGGCAGGTATGAGAGAGAAACACATTTGCTCAGGCCACCGTGTTAGACAAGTTAATATGCAAATTTTAAATTTCAAAACATATTGTCAAAAGCAACCTCCCAAAATAAAATTTGCACCAGTTTACACTTCCATCAACAGAAGATGAGAGTGCCAATTTCCCCGTTCCCATGCCAGCTCTGGGCAAAAGCTCCTTTAAATTTTTCTTAGCTTCGTAGATTAAAAATATTTTCTTTTTCTTTTGATTTGTGTCAGTTTGATTGTCAGCAAATTTAGTATCTTTTCGTCTGTGTAATAGCTTCGTAGTTTCTGTGAATAATCCTCATTCATTTTTCTATTGAAGTGTCTGTTGATTTTTATCGATTTAAAAGATATTTGTGTATACTAAGTGTATTAATTATATTTCTGCCATATTGCACATATTGTCCAAGTTTATTATTTGTATTTTATTTTTATTTATGGTGTATTTTGCTCTAGAGGTATAAAAATAAGTTTTGTAGTCAAATTTGTCAACATTTCCCTTTATGGTTTCTGATTTTAGTGTAATACTTAGAATATTTCTTTATCCTACTTTCTTGTGATTTTTTTTATTGCTTGAGATAAATGCATAATTGATCAATATTTCTTGGTTATTAATATAAATATTTATAGCATTGAATTTTTCTCTGATATGGTTTTACCTTTATCCCAAAAGTTTTGATAAGTGGTTTGACATTGTAGCAAAGCAAAAAAAAAAAAAAGATATTATAAATAATCTTTAATTCCAGGATTTTTTTTCAGTTTTATTTTGTAATTTCAGTTTTAATTTCTCCTTCACCTAAGAGGTATTTAGAGGTGTCATTTAATATTTCCAGGCAATTGCTTTTTAAAAAAATTCTTTTTTTATTAATAGCTGCTATTTTTTATTTTACTTTGATCAGAGATTTCTACTGTGTAGAATTTATTTATTGACAACATGATCCTTAATCTCTGTGCAATTTCATTTATTCTGTAAAACTCATCCTTAAGCATCCTCATGAGATTACTCACACTGTTATTATCTCTTTCATAGAGCAGGTCTTTCCCACTCTCACCTGAACTACTGTAATTTGGTTGTTACTGGCTTCTCTCTTTTCAGAACAACTCTTCCTTCACACTTTCTTTCCATTTCTAGAAACATGTGTGATCTGAGGTCTGTAAAGAATAGTCTTCAAGTATTTGAAGAGTCTTATTATGAGGCCAGACCACAGCAAAATGGAGGTTATACCAACCTTGAACTAGACCTGCAAGGTAGCAGAGGCTCTGCGGTACCAGGTGCAGCTGCAACTGCTGGGAGGTTGGAAAGAAGTACAGACCAACCGGCAGAACAAAGTTTTTGAGAAATCTGGAAAATCCAGCAAGACTGATCTCAGGGTAGTCCAAAACCTGGCTGGTGAGTGCTTTAAGAGGCTTGTGGAATAAAGGTGAATTCTGGAGGCAATGGAAATCAGCGATTCAAATAGGCAGCTAGAGAGATCAACCACTGGAATCAACAACTGAGAAGAATTCGGATCTCCAGCCCTTAACAAGATTGCTGACCTGGAAAGGCGACCAAGATTAGAATTAGAAACATGGAACAAGGTAGAAGAATGCTAATCACTGTCACTCAGGATGAGTATCAGAGATGCGAGATGGTAGATGTGATGGTATCAAGTCCACTGTTTTTGGATTAGAACTCCTTCAATGACTTCTTCCCAAGATTTGAATTGACCCCAGTGATGAAGCCTTCCCTGGTTTAGGGTAGGCTGTTGGTGGCAGGAAGGAGAGATATTAGACATGATTTGATATAACACATGGAAAACTCAATTATCCCATTATAAGTCTCCCTCTGTAGATGGTGCTATACAATGGAACATTATTTCTCCACCCCCAGTTTTATTGAGATGTAATTGACATACAGCACTGCATAAGTGTGAGGTGTACAGCATAATGACTCGACTTACATGTATTGTGAAATGATACCACAATAAGTTTAGTTAACATCCATCATCTCCTACAGATACAAAAAAAAGGGAAAGAAAGTTTTTTCCTTATGATGAGAACTCTTAAGATCTACTCTCTTATCAACTTTCAAATGTACCATACAGCAGTGTTAACTGTAGTCATCATGTTGTACGTTACATCCCCAGTACTTATTTATATCTGGAAGTTTGTTCCTTTTTTTTTTTTTTATTTTTTGCTGAGGAAGATTCACCCTGAGCTAGCACCAGTGCCAATCTTCCTCTATTTTGTATGTTGGTCACCACCACAGCATGGCTGCCAACAAGTGGTATAGTTCCATGCCTGGGAACTGAACCTGGGCCACCAAAGTGAAATGTGTTGAACTTAACCAGTAGGCCATGGGGCGGGCCCCCAGAAGTTTGTATCTTTTGATCACTTTCCTCCAATTGCCCCTCACCTATTCCTTGCCTCTGGTAACCACAAATCTGATCTCTTTTTCTGTGAATTTGGTGGTGTTTTTTTAATGGTTCCACATATAAGCGAAATCATATGGTATTTGTCATTGTCAGTTTGACTTATGTCACTTAGCATAACGCCCTCAAGGTCCATCCATGTTATTGCAAATGATAGGATTTCCTTAATTTTTATGGCTGAATAATATTTGGAGCATCATTTTTTTAAAAAAATAATTAAATGTTCAATTCACACTTTGAAATAAATTGATGCTAGAACTGATAACTATCTTTTTTCAGCTTTATTGAGGTTCAATTGATATATTAAAAACTGCACACATTTAATGTATACAATTTGATGAGTTTGAACCTAGGCATACACCTGTGATAACATTGCCACAATGACGGTAATAAACATATCCATCACTCAAAAAGTTTCCTTGTGTCTCTTTGTTTTTTTGTGGTAAGAACAGTTAACATAAGATCTATCTTCTTCACAGATTTTTAAATGCACGATATCATACTGTTAACTAGGGGCATTATGTTGTACAGCTTGTTCATCTTGTATAATTCTAACTTTATACCCATTGAACAACGACTCCCCATTTCCCCTTCCACCCATCCCCTGGCAACGACCATTCAATTTTCTGTTTCTGTAAGCTTGACTATCTTAGGTACCTTATGTAAGTAGAATCATATAAGCATTTGTCCTTCTGTGACCGACTTATTTCACTTAGCTTAATGTCTTCCAGGTCCACCCATGTTGCCACAAATGGCAGGATGTCCTTTTTTTTTAAGGCTGAATAATATTCCATTGTATATCTATGTCACATTTTCTTTATCCATTCATCTGTTGATGGACATTTGGGTTGTTTCCATACGTTGGCTACTGTGAAAAATGCTGCAATGAGCATGGGTGTGCAGATATCTCTATGAGATCCTGATTTCGATTCTTTTGGATATATACCCCAAAGTGGGATTGCTGGATCATATCGTAATTCTAATGATAACTCTACCTTACTATTGTACCAAAATATAAACTAAATATTAATATAGTTCCCACTTTATTGAGTAAAGACTAGAATATTTCTACGGACGTGGAGAAAAATATAAATGAAAATCTCAGAGCCTAATACACTGTAAACTCAATAAATATTTTTGAGTTAATGAATGAGTAAATGAATCACAGTTTAATTTGCAAGAGGGGAGAAAAATTAAACACCCTTTAGTAGGGAAATAGAAAAGTATAATACACTCATATTATGTAATACTGTAGGATCGTGGAAAAATAATCAGATAGATCTTTTTGTACTCATTCACATTGAAGGGTGTTTGTAATTTTTTTAACCCAGAAAAAAAGAGAATAATGGACTCCACGTATGCATTTTCCAGCTTCAACAATTATCAACATTCTGAAATTCTCATTTCATCTTTCTCCCTCTTTTGTTCATGATGTATTTGAGGAGTAAAACATGCACAAATGCACATAGGATCATCTAATATTTTGTTTAAAAAGTAACACACCGAAAGTGTCTGTGTATGTGTGTGTATGTAGTAAGACATCTGGAATAAAACCTGAGTTAAATGATCAGCCCTAGTGCATGGGAGTGAGGTAGGTAGGTAAGATTTTAATTTTTACTTTATACTCCTGGGTGGTTGGTTTGTTTGTTTTTACAGTATTATGTACTACTTTTGCAATTAAATTTTTATTTTATTTTATTTTTTTCCTTTTTCTCCCCAAAGCCCCCTGGTACATAGTTGCATATTCTTTGTTGTGGGTCCTTCTAGTTGTGGCACGTGGGATGCTGCCTCAGCATGGCTTAATGAGCAGTGCCATGTCTGCGCCCAGGATTCCAACCAACGAAACACTGAGCCGCCTGCAGCGGAGCGCACAAACTTAACCACTCGGCCACGGGGCCAGCCCCCTCAGTTAAATTTTTTTTAAAGATTGGCACCTGAGCTAACAACTGTTGCCAATCTTCTTCTTCTACTTCTTCTTTTTTTTTCTTTTTCTCCCCAAATGACCCCAGTACATAGTTGTATATTTTACTGTGGGTCCTTCTAGTTGTGGCATGTGGGACGCTGCCTCAGTGTGGCCTGACGAGTGGTATCATGTCTGCACTCAGGATCCAAACCAGCCAAACCCTGGGCCGCCGCAGCAGAGCATGTGAACTTAATCACTCCGCCATGGGGCCTGCCCCATGCAATTAAATTTTTAATGAAAAAGAAGGAAAGCATTTTACACAAAGAGCTCAACAAAATTAACCACCATTATTATTGCTATTAACTTCAGTGTCCAAGGGAGAAATTTAGTCCAGCATTTACATATGGCCTTTGTAATAATTTCAGTTGTCTATCGTGTCAGATATCAACAATGCATTGTAGTGGTTTTAATATGCATGCTGTCAATGTAATCATATGTTACTAAAAACTCACAGCACTGCCAGAAAAGAAAATAAAGCTAAGCTATCCAGTGACAGCAAAGGACTGAACAAAATTATGAGTAGTAATTGATTTCTTCAGCGCAGAATGAGTTGTCACAAGATGAAGAGTGGGCAACTCCTCCGTATTGCGTGTTATACAGAACAGGAGGTGAATTCAGGTATTGCATCCTCCCTGGAGGCTGAACAGCCCGTCACTCACACAGCACACATTGTACCATGAGGACACAGCTACAACCCTGACAAACACTAATTCTTTCCTGTCTCTCTTCTGTGAACACATGGGACAACTACCTTTCAAGGAAAGAAGTGAGTTTAGTGCACAGTATTGAAAAACGCTGAGGAAGTGCCTGTTATGGACTGAATTGTTTCCCCCGCAAATTCATATGAAGCTCTACCCGCCGATGTGCCTGTCTTTGGAGATAGAACTTTTAAGGAGGTAATATAGGTTAAATAGAACTTTTAAGGAGGTAATAAAGGTTAAATGAGGTCCTAG
Source organism: Equus caballus (assembly GCF_041296265.1). Lineage (NCBI taxonomy): Eukaryota > Metazoa > Chordata > Mammalia > Perissodactyla > Equidae > Equus > Equus caballus. The sequence goes on along the minus strand of NC_091710.1, from coordinate 31,214,476 downwards.
GGTGGGTCCCTAATCAATAGAACTGATGTCCTTATAAGAAGAGTAAGAGACACCAGAGATGTCTCTCTCTGTGCACACGCAGAAGAAACGTCCATGTGAGGACACAGTGGTCAGGTGGCTGTCTATAAGCCAGGAAGAGAGGCCTCACCAGAAACCAACCTTTCTGGCACCTTGATCTTGGACATCTAGTCTCTAGAACTGTGAAAAAATAAGTTTGTGTTCTTTAAGCTACCCAATCTATGGCAGCCTGGCAGACTGACACAAAGCCCTAGCATGTTTCTTTAAGACTCCCTTTTTGTTGAACTGAGATCTTGTGTTGTCTTTTTTCAAGGAATGCTATTCAATCCTCTGGTCTCTTATCTGTCTTTTGTTCTCAATCTTGTTCTTTCTCAATCATTTCTTATCATTTTTGTATTGCTAAGCTTTTATTAAAATATAGTCTTGCGTTCTTTAGATAAGAAAACGAAGAAAATGTAGTACAATGTGTTTGTTCTTTGAAATGGCCAGTAGAGAAAAATACAGCTCATAACTCTGATTTAGAATCAAATTGCCAAAATACCTTAGTTTCCATGCACATTTGTATTATCTTCTTTATACTCTCTATACTAACTTTATTCATCTGAATCCATTTGAAAAATGGTGACCCTATCAGCCTATCAAGGTTACCATTTCTATTCAAGCGGAATTGTTAAATAACCTATTATTTTTTATAAACCTCAAAGAGGTCTGTCTTATTTCACTATAATGACAGCAACAACAAAATGGTACTTATGTGAGGTAAAAGATGTGTTGATCTGATTGTGGTAAACATCTTGTGATATATATGTGTATCAAATCATCACATTGTACACCTTAAACTTACACAATGTTATATCAAATATATCTTAATAAAGCTGGAAAAATAATTTTTAAAAAAGAATTCTGTCTTAAATATCATGGCGTTTCAATATCTTGCATGATCCCTGATAGAGATAGATCAAAAGATGTTTTTAAAGTTAATTTTACTTGTGCACAAACTAATCCTCAAAATTCTCACAGGTTGGCAATAAATCCAAGTTAACAGAAAAGATTCAGGTGAAAGCGACTTTTTTTTGAAGATTGGCCCTGAGCTAACATCTTTTGCCAATCTACCTTTTTTTTTTTTCTCTTCAAAGCCCCAGTCCATAGTCGTGTATTCTGGTTGTAAGTCATTCTGCTTCTTCTGTGTGGGATGCAGCCACAGCATGGCTTCATGAGCGTTGTGTAGGTCCACATCCAGGATCCGAACTGACGAATCCAGTGTGGCCAAAGCGGAACATGCGAACTTAACCACTTGGCCACCGGGCTGGCCCCCGAAAGTGACTCTTAATGATACACAAAATGCTAAACTGTATGTCAGGTAATTAGTTCTTAACTGCAACTTGCTCTAAGACCTTTGGCAAGGCACTTAGCCTCCAGGTTTGCTTTCTTGTTTGTAAAGAGAGGGCATCCACTGCCTTTGTTGGTGTTTTTTCCTCAGATATGTGCTTCAGAGAAAGTTTGAGAAGCACTGTACAAGATGATCTTTAAGATTCCTTCAAGTTCTAACATTCTTTCAGTCATATGTCATAATTTGCTAGCCAAGCTGCATGGCATGCTGGGACATTCTAACAAGCAGCATCAGGGAACCGGAGCCTGAGAGTGGCAATGCTGTGGAGAAACCAGCAGGGGCATTAACTTCCCCTGGGGAAAATGTGTACAATCGTATCAACAAATCCATGGAGATATGACAATCACCAGGTGAGTCTGGGTCAACCAGGGTTCTCCAAGAGAGCAACCTGATTCTGGAGCAACGGGCGCAGCACTGTGCGCAGGGTTTCCAGACAGCAGTGATCCTCAGTAGCAGGTGGGTTTCCTGATTGCAAGGAGTCATTACAAGGAATACCAAGAGTCCCGGAGGAAAGTGGGTGGAATGAACTCGGTGGAGGGAATCTGAGTTACAGTCTCCCCAGCTGGGATTCAAGGCCAAGCTTTATTTCCACTGGGGAAGCTGCATGGGGTCAGAGAACCCTCGCAGACAAACCAGAGACTGGCTCTACCTGGAAGCCATGAGTGTACGAGTGTATCTGTTTGTTTATTAGGGGTGAAGATTATAGGCAGACTGCTGCTCAGCGCTCACACGGACATCCAGGACTCTCTTCACCTTCTGTATATCAATTATTTTCATACCCCTACTCACTATTGGGGAGAGTCTCTCATTTCTTGCTAGACTAGGTTTTCATGGGTTTGAAAAATGATAGAGCTGAGCCTGCAAAGGGTAGGACATGAGCAAGCCGTGACTGACATTTGGCAAGTGGAACAGGGAGCAGATTTCTCTGGGGCCATTTCAGAGCCTGGAGCTTTTGTGCCAGTCCCAGCCTATCTATAGAGATGCTACCGGCTAGAAATGCCTGGGGGCACTCCCCTGGGCCCATGGCGAGACCCCACAGACATTTCCCCTTTCGGAGCCAGTGTTGTGGCTGGACTGGCCATTGTGGTTCTTATTATGATTGCAGGATTCACCTTAGCAACAACAGTCAGGGAACTTTGGAAAAAAACCAAGCTTTATTACTCACAAACCCTGGAGGGTATATGGCAAGCCTGGGGTCACACAGTGAGGTTGCAGGTAGAGAGAGAGTATGGGCCTGATGTTCTGCTTTTACTTGGGTCGAGGGAGGGGTGCCTAGGGTTTCACAGCCTCCCCCCCACCCCCAATTGGTGAATTTAAAACATAAGAGTGGGAATTAAAGCATGGGAAGGGAAAAACAAGCAAATGGCCAGTTATCTAAGTCAACCAGAGATCTCTAAAACAAAGATCTCTAAAACATCCCTTCAGTGGTAGGGTGGCCTGGATCTTCGTCTAGTCGTGTAGCTGGCAACTGCTTCTTGGAGATAGCCGTCTTTGAAGTGGATGCCTGGGTAACGTCAGGCACTTGCATTACAATCCAGAAGGCCAACCCTCAGGTACTTACACTACACTGGAACTAGGACCAAATGGCTGAGTCATGTTTGAGGCAGACTTAGCTCACCGTGGAAAAGAGGATTCTGTCAAACAGAGCTGCCCCAAAATGAATTCTCTATCACCTAAGTGGTGGTTGAATTAGAGTTGTCTGAAGATCTATGAAGGATGCTGTTGAGGGAATTCCCTAGGCCATCAGCAAGCTGGTCAGCTCTGCCTCCAAAGTCTATCTGCAATCTGACCACCTCCTCCCACACTTCTCCAGTCCAGCCACCATCACCTCCTGCCTGGACTACTGTAGTTACCGCCTCACTGGGCTCCTTGTCTCAGGAAAAGCCTAAGTTCTCTTTGGAAGGTTCACCTGATTATGTCAGGCCCACCTCAGTTAATGTCCCTTTTTAGTAATTCAAAGTCAACTGATTAGGGACCTTAATTACAACTGCAAAATCCCTTCACCTTGCTGTATAATGCAACGCAATCACAGAAGCGATGTTCCACCGTATTCGTAGGTCCTGCACACACTCAAAGGGAGGGACTTATACACAAGTGTGGGTCATTGGCAGCCATCTTAGAATTCTGCCTACCACAGGTATATTACTAACCTCAGCATGATCCTGTGGGGAGCTCTGGAGTATATATTACATCTCAGGGTTTGTGGAAACTTGAGGCAAGGAAGCTTGACTTTCATATTCTCTCACTGGTCAGTCACTGGTTAAGGGCCTTTCCAGGGGATGTAAATTCCAGGTATTTTGGGCTCTTGGCGAGTATGGGCAGGGGCTCCAGCAGCTCTCAGGCAGTTGTATGAAGAAAGTTGCATGTGCAAGCCATTAAAAATAAACGAGCACAGAAAATGAGGGTGGGACACACAGAAAGAATTAAGGAATTGTAGGGGATCCTGGTAAAGTGTCAGCAACGGTCACTACCGTCCACTCATTCTAACACTCAGATCTAATTGAGTCTCACTTTAGGTTCACTCCATCCTGTCACGGCTCCTTCAAGATGGCGGTTGGTCACTTTTCTGGGGGGAAACTTACCAAAGGAACATTGGTGAGGTCAGCGAAAGCCCCCATTGCTGCAGTCAGCCCTGAGGTTGTAACTGGTATTCATCAGCTGCTTCCTGTACCCATTCTAGTTTCTCTCATCCTTAGCAAGCACTTCTTCTGGTCTAGACGGCTTACCTCTTGAGGTGACCCAGACCTCATCCTTGAGGAGTCTGAGCCCCTGGTTACCAGGCCCTGATCAGGCCATTTTTGCTACAGTTGTCCATTTAGAGTTAAAACTGGGCCTGAGAGCACTGGAACTTGCCCCGGTGTTTCCAAGTCTCAAAGACATTCCTCTTGCCCCATCTTGTAGCATCAACTCTATCGCCTCATGATGAACGGAGTCATTGCTCCTGCCAGTGCGGTAACTCTTTTCTTTGCCTCTTATTCTACTGGCAAGAAGAACCCTAAATGACCAAGTGGCACCTGTAGCTTTAGGTTTATTAGGACTCTTATGGTATCCCATGGCAGAAGCATTTCCCCTCTGGCAGCCAGGATATGTAGTCTCACAGAACCCATACTTATGGAGACGAGAAGGATAAATTCTCCAAGTGGGTCGCTAGGAGTGACAGTAAGCAATGCCACTTCTATTTCCACCCCTTGGTTTCTGGGTCCCTGTGTTATACTTATGGGGAGCACAGCAGCCTATAAAGGCCACTGGTTGAAGGAATAGCACCCTGAAGGACAGTGGCCTGAACTTGCAGGGAGTCACCTCTAAGCTGGTGCCATAGCCGCATCTTTAACAGTGTTTTTAAGAGCATTCCAACTATCGGGCAAGCTGTGCCTGGGTGATGCAATCTGTGGTATGACCAATGGATCTCATGTCTGTGACTTCTTCGCTCTTCGTTGTCTCCCTTTGTTTTGTGAAGTAAGGTTCTGTTATACGGGATCCTAAGATATTGTGGGCAAAGAAGTTAGACTCAGAAAATGCATCAGTCCCAGTCAAGATTAATCACTGCCCTTTCCACGGTGGAAGGGATCTGATGAATCAACTTGACACCACTGGGCTAATTAGCCTCCTTGATGGAAAGTACCATCTTTGGGGCTCAGTGTCAGTCCCTGCTTGTGATAGACCAGACATTTAGCAGCAACAGTAGCTGAATCAGCCCTGGTGAGAAGGAGTCTATGCTGTTGGGCCCTAAATAGCCTCCATCTTGGCCATCTTGTTCAGGCATCAGGTGGCTGGTGATGGAAATCTGACATTTTGGGCAAATGCTTAGTTGTTTAATGCCTCTTCTGCAGTGGATCCACTCTGGTAGGCATTCATGGAGGATACAAAGATTTTCACACTTTGATCTTCTCCTGTAGGCTCCCAGGCTGTCACGTCTCCAGTCTTTTTCCTTCCAGACCTCTGACCAACCAACTAAATTAATCACCACAGCCTATGAGCCATGGTGAACTAGGGCAACAATGGCAGAAGTGGTCCACTCCAGGGCAGGCAAGAAGGGTGTCTGTTGTCTGTCGAGAATTTACAAACCATGATAAAATTGACGAAAAGTCAGTTCACTTTTTATTATCACTTGGCAGTGGCAATTTTGAACAAAGTTGGTATTAAACTAACTATTCCTCCCTGCTGAGGTGGACTTCTCCTCCCCTCAACTTGGCATTTCCCAGCAGTATCTGCCCAATGGTCCATGATATCCTTACTCCAGATCATTTCTCTCTTCGCACAAGTAGATAACCAGGTTCATTGCCTGAACCTCAGCTCTCTAGGAGGATTTCCCCTCATGACTGTCTTTCAAAAACACTCCTGCATGTGGCTGTAGCACAGCCCATTCCATTTGTGGCTTGCTCCAATGAGCTGACCCATCCATGAACCATTTCAACCTTGCTAAACGTTACAATAATTAAGTTCACCTTGTCTCTGGTAGTTAAGATCTGCTAACTGGCCTCTACTATCCCAGAAGCCTATCATTCCCATTTTCAGTAAGGAGAACAATTCCACAACAACATCTGGAACTAGTGGCCCTGGGCGATGGAGGACCCCACAACTGAGTGTCATAAGAGTGCTGTGTCCCACTCATTAGCACATTCCTTATGGCCTAAGTGAAAGGAGTGTCCTCTGGGCCTTCACAGGGAACATAGTGGGTCCTTAAGTCTTGAATAATTAATTCAATCTGACATGTTCTTATCTCTGAGCCTTTAAATACCACCTTTACCACTCTGCCAAGGCATTTCTGGCTTCTCCGCTCCTTTTAATGAGGGCCATTTCCCCCCACAAACTTCTCAGAGCCACTTCAATAGCACATTAGGAATGGTTCCATTGCCAGGGCATTAAATCCTGAGTGATAGGACAATGGCTTCATATTAACAAACTTTCCCTTATCCAGATTAGCATACTGTCCCCCACTTGGGTCCAGCACCCTCAAAATCCACTCCAGACGTATTAGTCAGGCCTTGAAGCTCCTTCAGTGAATACTCTCTCTCAGCCAGTGGCTAAGGGCCCCTCCAAGGAAAGGTCAACTCCCAGGTCCATGTGCCTCTTTGCAAGTGTGGGCAAACTGGCTCTGGTATCCTTAGGCAGTGCTCTGGAGAGAGTCACTGGTGTGGGTGGTTAAAAGAAAAAACACAGAAACTGTGGCGAGGACCCTTAGAAATGGTAAAAGGAATCTGAAGGAATCTGAGTGGAGCCCCCAAAACATCCACTACACTGATCAAAGAGGTGTAGTGGTCATCTGTCAGTTCTCCCAAGAGACTTTCCTGATTACCTGGGCAATTGGACCTCTGGGTGAGGGAGGACAGCAAACCACAGGCATGTGGACAACAGCAGAGTCAAGCCAGAAGGTCTTCTGCATTGTGTCTACTGGAGTGGGGTGATGAGAATTTTCTTGTGTGTGTGTGTGCTTTGTGAATCCTCAGTATTGGCAGGCTGCTTCTTCTAGGTACACGCTTATATTCCCCATTATTTAATTGTGATCAGAGTTAATGTGTCCACATTCTAATATTAGTGGTAAAAGGAAGGGTGTAGCTATTCCTGTCTTTTGCTTCATAGAGATGAATTTCCACACCACGTCTATTTATAGAAATACAAGGAAAATAGAACAGTGGATACAGATCTGAGAATTAATGAGCACCCATCCAGTTTAAAGCATGATTTACAGGCACCTTAGATGGTAGCACATATAACCATAGCTTTAAAGAAATGTTCAACTCATAGAAATTATCCAAAATTAGAACTTTCAGGAACACAGCAAGGTTAACTAAATGACACTCATTTATTCAGCAAACACATACTGTACATCTATTATATGCCAGGCATCTTGTTAGGGGAGAGGCATACAGCGATGAATGAGACATAGCCCTTCTTGAGCTTATAAATTAGTGGAAGAAGCAGATCAATATATAGTTACATAATATGAACACATAATACACAATATATAGTTGTGCTGGATGCAAAAATAGAGGTTCATACAGGTTAGAAAGAGGTACAGAATAAAGCTGCTGGAAGATGCCTTGCTTTAGCCTCAAGAAAACCTGGTAAAACTGTGATTAAAACTTATAGACACAGAAGCCCACATAATCACTGTTTTTTCCCTACCAGAGATGCGGTGGGAATATTATGTTGCATCTGCTTCTGACTGCTTCCCAAGCCTTGATTATGACACAGAGGAGAAGACAACTTAGCCATAGTGCCTGGTAAATGATTATTAATTCTTCAAGGAGCTATTGCCATCACCACCAGCCAATGTTTATTTGCTCCCACCACGAGTGATGCTATGTATGTGTGTGTGGGGAGGCAGCATAGGGAGCTTAAAGGCCGCCTTACAGAGACTCTTCTGATCTCTCCAGCTGATTTTTTTCTCCACATTTTACCCCTTCTTTGACATTTGTAACATTGTCTATCACAGTTTGTTCTCTCTCTCTAACTCAAGTGTCTGATTTTTAGATGTAGAAGCTGCTTATCCCTGGCTGTCTAATAGAATCTAATAGTGATATAGCTTACAAAGTGGCTTTTACTAAATGTCTGTAGATAAATGAGGAGTGAATGAATGAAATGCCAAGACTTCACAGGGGTGTTATGGAGATAAATTATGTACACATGAAAAAGTAATTATAATATTACAGGTCTAGGTCATCAGTAATATAGTTGGAATAATAAGGAAATGTTTTGAAGCTATACCATCACGAATGGGTGGAATTGAAAAAAATGAAAGAAGAAATTCCAGAATAACAAATGAATGAATGAACGAATTGAGCATCTCCTACAGGCAAGGCACTGCGTCAGGTCCTGAAGGTACAAGAGTGGACAAGACTGATATATTCCTTCTCCTCATGAGAAGCAGATGTGAAACAAAGAAGTACGTAAGTAACTATACACTGAAAATTATTGTAATACTACAAAGTAGTATAATGAGGTTGTATATTTGGGGGACCTAATTTGGGGGACCTTTATTAGTGTGACATTCAGGCAGAGACATGCAGAGTGAGTTGAAATTATCTAGATGTATTAGTTTCCTAGAGCTGCCTCAACAAGTAACCACAAACTTGGTGGTTTAAAACAATAGAAATTTATTCTCTTACAGTTCTGGAGGTCAGAAGTCCAAAATCAAGAAGTTGGCCAGGTTGTGCTCCCCATGAAGGCTCAAGGTACTTCTTTGCCCCTTCCAACTTTTGGTGGCTCCTGGAGGTCCTGGGCTTATGGATGCGTCACTCAAATCTATGTCTCTGTTTTCTCATGGATTTCTTCCCCTCTGGGTCTTCTCTGTGTCTGTGTGTATCAAATCTCCCTCTCTCTTCTCTTATGAGAACACCAGTCATTGGACTTAAAGCCCCCCCCCCGCCCAAATCCAGGATGATCTCGTCTCACGATCCTTAACTTAATGACATCTGCAAAGATCTTACTTCCAAATAAGGTCACATTCACAGGTACTGGCTTGGGGATATCTTTTGCAGGGACACAGTTCAACCCACTATATTGAGTAAATGGATATCCTGGAGGAAAGAAAAGAGGAAGAGCCTTTTATAGAGAGGAAACAGCACATCTGAAGACCCTGCTATAGAAAGTAACACAATACTTTTATTCAAGCAATAGAAAGGAAGGCTTCCTTGTAAGCCTATATTCAACAGATTTGTTTATAGCTGCTTCCTCTCAAGGCCCTAATAAAATGACAGAAAATTAATTTGAAATATAAAAATTCATAAAGATAAAGAAAAACAGAGACAACAATGAACCACTGATGTTAACAAATTTTTGGAAGATAGTAAGCAGAGGAGGAGTGATAAATAACGTTAATACAACAGGGAAGCTAACACCCTACATGCCTACATAAGAGGATGAGAAAAAAGAGCAAGCCTATTTCCCACAAAACCACAGAAAGGGTCAGTCACTGGAGGCACCAGGAGCAGTGGAAGGTAAGGGTAAATGATGGGGCTGGAAGGAATGATTAGTTGAAAATCTGTATATGAAACAGATTCCAATTCCTTTTCCCCATGTTTCATAGCTAGGCAACAACCTTCTCTCTAGCCTCTGCAGGACCTTAGAAGTTTATAATCTGGAGAAATTCAATTAGAGAAGTTCCACACTTGAGGACGCCAGGCAGAACGGAGGATAGGAGTCAGGTGCAGGACTGATACAAGGCAGAGTAAGTGCAGATCTGCACGTTAAAAGGCAGAGCCGCTCCCGCCCCCTCCGCCAGCTGCCTTTTCTTGTTTATCTCCTGGAATGGTAGCAACTACAGTTATGCCTTCCAGAAAAAATACATGAGACACTTCTCTGGGAGCCAGCCCTGATGGCGTAGTGGTTAAGATTTGGCGCTCTCATTGCCACTGGTCAGGGAACCACACCACCCATCTGTCAGTTGTCATACTGTGACGGTGGCATGTTGCTGTGATGCTGAAAACTATGCCACTGGGATTTCAAATACCAGCAGGGTCACCCCTGGTGGACAGGTTTCAGTGGAGCTTCCACACTAAGACAGACTAGGAAGAAGGACCTGGCCACCCACTTCTGAAAAAACTGGCCTTGAAAACCCTGTGAATAGCAATGGAGCATTGTCCGATGTAGCGCTGGAAGGTGAGAGGATGGTGCAAAAAGACCAGGCAGGGTTCTGCTCTGCTATACACAGGGTTGCTAGGAGTTGGGATCAACTCAAAGGCACTAACAACAAATTTCTCTAGGGGAACAGAATGGTCCCAGAGAAGAAAAAAAAATTACGCAAATGGATATTTTTAGGTTTCTTAAATCAACAGGGTCCTTGCCCAAATTCCCTACAGTGGTCAAACCACTCTGTGCAGCCAGAGCTTTAGCCAGCTCTTCAGTAATCCAATTAAATATGAGCGGACAATCAAGGGTCACCATATGCTGGAAGAAAGCCAGTATCGTGAAATACAGAGACTAGAAAAGCAACTCAGAGGGAGCAGATATTATAAAGAGCAGAAGAAGACTTTGTAAGTATAACATCCTCAGAGAAATCAGAGAAAACACTCTGTGAAACAATATCCGATTCCTGTAAAAATAAAATCAGAGAGGGGCTGGCCTGCTGGCACTGAGGATGGGTTTGCACACTCTGCTTTGGCGGCCTGGTGTTCATGAGTTTGGATCCTGGGCGCACACCTAGCACTGCTCATCAAGCCATGCTGTGGCATCATCCCACATAAAATAGAGGAAGATTGGCACAGGTGTTGGCTCAGCAACATTCTTCCTCACAAAAAATAAATAAATAAAATCAGAGAGAAGAAAGAGCATTTGGACATCAAAAATATGAGAGATTAAATACTTTCAGCATAGAGGCTGCAGGAGAAAGTCAGAAAACTCTCAAAACGTACAACATAAAGGCAAAGAGATAGAATATAGGAGAATAAACCTGATGTAGAGTTTCAGGAAGAGAAAACAAAGAAAATGTAGATTTTCAAAGAAATAATACAAGGACATTTCTCTGAACTAAATTTCAAGATTGAAACCATCCTTTAAATTCCCAGGATGACAAATGAAGTATAAATACCTGAAGTATAAATCGCAGTGGGACATGTGAGTGCCCTCAGACAGTTGTCCTGTCTAAGTCTATTTAGCCTCGTTGGTTGCTTCAAACTCTTCTCTAGTAGATTCTACAGGAAGGACCCATGGAAACAACGCTCAAGGAACTCTTCGTTTTTGTGTGTTGATAATAGTTTGCCTGTACCCCTTTACATTTGACAGTCAGTTTTGCTGGATATAAAATCCTTGACTCACATTTTCTTTGAGTATCTTAAATACATTGCTCCATTGTCCTTTTGGCATAAACCATTGCTGACAAAAGTTGGGTGATAATCTTTCTTTATATCATTCGCTATTTTTGCCTAGATGCCCAAATGATTTTTTCTTTTAAGTCCAGTCTTTTTATTAGAATACGTCTTGGGTTGGTGATTGTCAGATTGATTAGTGGGTTAGTTAGGTACATGGCGTACCCTTTCATCATGTAGATTTAAATTGTTTTTTTTTTAAATTGTTGACAGGGTTTCTTGAATTATAGATTCTAGTGTTTGTTTTGCTCTGCTCATTTTACGGGGGCCAGAACACTTGTTCTCACCTGCTGCTGGAGTGGACGAAACCCTTCCCAGTTTCAGATGCTGTTATAAGTTTGACCTGCTGTGCTTTCCAGTGAATACCTGTCAGCTATTGTGGGGTTCTCCTATTTTCAGGTCTGTCAGACTCCCTCCTAATGCTTCCCTCTGCTTTTCTCCTGCTTAAATGCAGATACCATTGCAGGGCTTGTGGCTGCTGGGAGTTTGTCCTCACCTGCTTGTACTTTGGGGTTTGTGGGACATCTCATTACCTAGTTTTTTATTGTTTTGTTTTGCTATATAACTACTCTATTTTTTTTTTTTTTTTTTTTGCTGAGGAAGATTAGCCCTGAGCTAACATCTGCTGCCAATCTTCCTCTTTTTTTGTATGTGAGCTGCCACTGATATCAGCATGGCCACTGATAGGTGAGTGGTGTAGGTCTGTGCCTGGGAACCAAACCTGGGCCATCGAAGCAGAGCACACCGAACTTAACCACTAGGCCCCCAGGGCTGGCCCAATTACTCTGTTTTTATATGGGGATTTGGAAAGACTCAAAAGCTGTGCTTCTGCTGATGCTGCTTTCCCCAAATCTTCCTCACTGGAATAAAGAAAAAACTCTATAATTTTCAGAGAGGATCAAGAATTAGAAATGTGTCATACTTACCATCAGTAACATTAGAAGCAAGAAAGTAGAGAAGAAACGTCTTCAAAATCTTAAGGGAAAAATATTTTTAACCTAGAATTCTCTATCCAGATAAACTACCAAAAATTGTGACAGGACAGTAAAGATATTTTCGGATATAAAAATTTACCTCCCAAGCACTTTTTCTCAGGAAATTTCTGCATGGTATATTCCATCAAAATTAAGAGGTAAACCAAGAAAGAGGTAGACACGGGATCAAGGAACTAGGGAATACAACGTAGATGAGGGATAAAGAGAATTCCAAAAGTGATGACAAAAGAAAGTTCTGGGATAACTGTTTTGTCAAAAGCCTTGAGAACAACTGGTCCAGACTGGGGGAGATTGGTGAACTCTAAGAAAAACACTCACACACACGAGCCAGAAGTGGTGTATTTGATGATGTGAAAAATAATATTAAGTTTGATTTATAATTCTATGAAAAGTTGGGAAGAAAAGATTACAGGTACATCAGTTATACAAAGCACAGGAACAGAAGAAATAACTATTAACTCCAGATAAAACCTGGAAAGAAAATGCAATCAAATTATACTTTTTGTTTAGCAGTAAAGAATAATTATCTAGTCACAGTGAAGAAATCAGAATACTAATTTATTTTTTAAGTTGTGATATATCTAAAAAGTGGTATTATCAGAGGAGACGTGTCAGGAGTGATAGATAGTATATGAATGCTAAATCCTTATTTTCCATTATAAGAAGTTAATAGGTAATATCTAAAATTAATAAATCAAGAATAGAGCATTATAATAATAATATCTGCAAATGTCACAAGAAGCATCTAAAGGAGCTGAAAGTGGTTGCCTAAGTCGGGTAGGACTGTAAAGTGAATTGGGAACTGTTTTTTTATGTTTTGAAAACTTGTAGTACTACATGACTTTATTAAAAATTTTTTTTATTGAGATGTAATTGATATATAACATTGTATTAGTTTTAGGTATACAATATCATGATTGGCTATATGTGTGTATTGCAAAATAATTACCTCAATAAGTTTAGTTAACTTCCATCACCACACATAGTTACAAATTTTTTTTTCCTTGTGATGAGAACTTTTAAGATTTACTCTCTCAGCAATTCTCAAGTATGCAATCCAGTGTTATTAACTAGAGTCCCCATGCTGTACATTACATCCCCAGGACTTATTTATCGTATAACTGGAAGTTTGTATCTTTTGACCACATTGACTCATTTTACCCATCCCCTGTACTTTTAAAAAACTATAAGGCTTTATTTTTATTAGAGAAAAATAAAAATGAAATATTAAAATGCCAAAGTGGCTGGCGCATAATGAATAAGGATGAGAGACGCCTGAGATAAAGCTGGAAAGTTAGGGGGAGTTAGGGACGAACACGTGTGACAGTGTTGAAACAAAATACACACCTGCACAAGCTATAGCTAGGTGACAACATTAGCACCTTCCATTTGTCCAATTCATTGTGATAGTTAATTTTATGTGTTAACTTGAGAGGGCTAAGGAATGCCCAGATAGCTGGCAAAACATTATTTTTTGGTGTGTCTGTGGGGGTGTTCCCAGAAGAGATTAGCATTTGAGTTGGTAGACTGAGTAAAGAAGATGCTCCCTCACCAATGTGAGTGGGCTTCATCCAATCTGTTGAGGGCCAAAATAGAACAAAAAGGCGGTGGAAGGGCAAATTTCCAGTCTCTCTTCTTGAGATGGGACGTCCGTCTTCTCCTGCCCTCAGACATCAGAGCTCCTGGTTCTCGTGCCTTTGGACTCCAGACTAATACCAGTGGCCCTCCCAGTTCTCAGGCCTTCAGCATTGGACTGAACAATACCACCAGCTTTCCTGGTTCTCCTGCTTGCAGATGGCAGACTGTGGGACTTTGTGGCCTCCATAACCAGGTGAGTCAATGCCTATGATAAATCTCCTCTTCAGTATCACTCTTTTGTCCTATTGATTCTGTTTCTCTGGAAAACCTTAACTAATACATCATAAAATATAGTCACATAACAGAATACAATAGGTAGAGAACTTGGTAAAGAAAAAAAAGTAAGTCAATGACAATTAGCTTAACTTTGAAGATTCATTTGTCATATACTTACCAGCATATAATCATGACCAAAACAGACGCAATTCCTGACTCCTGGGGGTTTTAGTATAGAGGGGAAGGAAGACATTAAATAGAAAATCACAAAAATATAGAACTATGGCTATGATAAACAGTATATCTACAGAGTATATAGCAGGGAGGCTGTGATCTAGGCTGAGTGACAGAGAAGGCCTTCTTTCAGAGGAAACAAAATCAGGCCAGGGTGCTCAGAGAAAAGAGGTAAGGGGAAAGTGGCACAAGATGAAGCTGGAGAGCTAAGGAGAGACCAGATCAGGCAGCACCATGTGGGATGTAACACAAATGGAAAATACTAAACAGTGTTACACAGGGGAGTGATGAGATCAGATTTTTGTCATTAAAAGATCACTTAATTATGCCATTTCTGTTATTTTAAACAATATCTGCATGCATGCTCTCAACAAACTAGCAATAGAGGGGAACTTCCTTAATTTGATAAAGAACATCTACAAAAAATCAACAGCTGACATCATAGTTAATGGTGAGTGTTATGGGCTGAATTGTGTCCCTTCACAAACTCATATGTTTAAGTCCTAACCCCTAGTACCTCAGAATGTGGCATAGGGTCTTTGAAGAGGTAATTAAATTAAAATGAGGTCATTAGGGTGGGCCCTAATCCAATATGATTGGTGTTCTTACAAGAAATGGAAATTAGGACAGAAAGATACAGAGGGAAGACCATGTGAAGACACTGGGAGAAAACAATACATTCCTATTGCTTAAGCTACACAGTCTTGTTAAGGCAGCCCTAGCAAATTAATAGAATGAGAAATCAGATACTTTCCTAATAAGATCAGCAACAAGGCATGGATATCCTCTATCACTGCTCCTGTTCAACATCACAATGGAACTCCTAGCAAACGCAATAAGTAAAGAAAAGGAAATAAAATGTATATAGATTGGGAAGGAAGATGTAAAACTGTCTTTGTATATGGCATGATTGTCTATTTGGAAAATCCCAAAGAATCAATTAAAAAACTCTGGGAACTGATAAGCGATGATAACAAGGTTGCAGAATACAAGATTAATATACAAAAGCCAGTTGCTTTCTTATATACCAGTAATGAACAATTGAGATTTGAAATTTAAAACACAAAACCATTTACGTTAGCCCCTCAAAAATTAAACAGGTGTAAATCTAACAAAATATGTGTAAGATCTATATGAAGAACACTACAAAACTCTGGTGAAAGAAATCAAAGAAAATTTAAATAAATGGAGAAATGTTCCATGTACACAGATAAAAAGATTGTCTCAATATTGTCTGATGTGGGCTCAGTGAGTCGAGGAGTCAAAAGAAAGATTTCTTAGACTCTCAAGGTCTGGCAGTAGTGCTCTTTTATTCAGAGAATAGCATAGAGTAGCATGAGGACAGGACCCTTGGGCAGTAAAGAGCTGCAATGCGTTGAAGGTTAGAGCTAAATTTGTAAGGCATAGGTATGTGAGTTATTCATTAAAAGACAAAGGAAAGATCATGAAAAAAATCGTTAAAATGGTATCAGTGCAGGTGGGGTCTGGTTATTGGTGGTCCTATAACTTTGGATAGAAGTCAGGTCAGATCTGCTCAGGATGTCCTATGCTTCCCACAAGATGATATAGATCTGTATGTGGGACAGGACGCCTTGGGCTTCTCTCCCTGGGGCAATCTTTATCAAAATAACACGGATAAAAAGATTGTCTCAATATTGTCAAGATATCAGTTCTTGCCAACTTGATCTATGGATTTGATGCAATCCCAATCAAAATCCTATGTGGATTACATATATGTTTTGTATATGCCTAGACTATATCCAGAAAGATTCATTAGAAATTGCTAACCAGGATTGCCTCTGGGAGTGAGAAGCAGGGGATATAGGGGAGACTAGCTTTTACACTTTCTGTGTCTTTTGAATTTTATACCACATGCATGTATGTAGATGAAAAAATTTAAGCTAGGAAAGAATTTATACAAGCTCACACAGATAGTAAAGGACAAAAAGGGGCTAAATCCAGGTCTTCTGAACTGTAAGATAGATAAGAGAAGAGATTACTCTTTGCATAGGATGATAGTGACAGAAAGGGATAGAAAGAGCCTCATGGTCTGATTAGGAACAGGCTAGGCAGAGAGCCAAGCTAAGAAGGGTGGACATCATCCTGCAGATCATGGAGAGTTTGCCAAGTTTTATGCAGATGGTAATTTGATCAAAGGAATATTAGGGACTTTCCTTCTCTCCTCTTTTTGATCACTGCCTCAAATGCACCTCATCAGGCTTCAAAGGGGTGAATTAGGAGAAGGAAGAATTCTATAAGAATTGAAAAAGTAAAATACAGAAGGATTCTCTTTTAATAGAAGCAGATAGCTCATTTAAATAAGCCTCATAGGGCTCCAGGAGGGTTGGGAACACCTGGTAGCCCAGAAAGTGATGGAGAGACGACTTGATCAGTAGTTGAGGAGCGAGCACACACGTAACCAGTGAGCAGTTAGGAGACAGGGAGAAGGTCTGGAAAAAAGTGTCAGGAGCAACTCTAAATTCCTGGCTACGCTTCACACTGATTGCTTTTTCTCTTGGACAAAAAAATTGAGGAAGCTGCATTCAGATTAAAATTACTTCTCAGTGTTATGAAAGAATCTAGGATCTAAAAGTCACTGCATTTGTACATGTAAGCCTAGCTGTAATGCAATAATTTGCATTTATATAGCAACATTCATCTAAGGCAGAAACGTGCTTCCCAGCATTAACTCGTTAATCCTCACAATGCCCCTGTGAAGGAGCTGGAGAGCAGGATTATCTCCATTTCACAAATAAGAAAAATGGAGCTACTGAGAGGGTAGGTGATTTGGGCGAGAATAGGTTGGTTCTATATTGGCAATTAATACTAGTATTAATACAAGTCTCTTGGAAATGAGGTATAATGATTGGTTCAACACAGTTTGGTGTTCAGATTTCTCAACAATTTTTAATAAATGAATATCTTACGTTGGCTTTATAACCAACAGAATGTGATGATTATTCCATCTTTATTCACTCTGATGAATAACAAAATTTGTCTCGTGGGATTCAGAGCCACATTTCTCCCTGACTGATAACTTTAGAGCCCAGGGGGTCAAAAACTCTGTAAGGGGCATTACAAGGTCAGGGAAATAAGACGAGAAAGTCACTTGTCTTAATAGGTTATTAGCTATTTCTTTTAGTTTTTGAACCTCCCCAAAATTGGCTTTAAGACAAGGATTTAGGTGCAAGTAGTTTATTCAGAGGGTATCCCAGGAAGCATGTTGAAGGAGTGGAGAAATAAGACAGGGCAGAGAAGAAAGTCAATAAAGGGTTCCTTAATGAGCAGGTTACAGCTGCGGAAACGACTTTATTCGCTAGGGACCCTCTGGGAAGTGTGAGACCACACCTCAGATTTGTCTCACCCAGGAGCAAGGAAGTTGATTATTTTATCCACCAACTCCTGCCCTTCTTCAGTTGAGGGTTGTTCCCGGGGCACTTCTGGTCTGCCCTGTGCCCAGGCTGAACAGCTCCCGTGGCCAGAGAACGCCCTCAGGCAGAGAAATGCTAGGAAGCTGTAGTACAAGTGCCTGAAGTTAAGCTTTTGATTGCCGCGGCATTCATTTCAAAGACATCCACCCTGAATAAACATATTGCCAGCTGTATGACACAGCTACTAGCAAAACAACTGGATGAGAAATCAGGCTGGCCCCACCCATGAAGTTCCCTTTTAGAAAGCCCTAAACCTAGATCACTGACAGCTTGAGTGACCTCGCTTTTCCCTGCCTGCACCCTAATTTCCACTCTTACGTTTTAAATTCACCAATAAAGAGTGAACCCTGGAAACCCTAGGCACAACACCTTCCATCCAGGTCCAGGCTCCCTCCCTCTGTCTCTTCCTGCAATAATAATAACCACAAGGGCTGGTCCAGCCACAACATAAGCTACAGGAAATGTCTGTGGGGGCTTGCCATAAGTAGTAGGGGCCCAGGTGAGGGACTCAGGTATTCCTAACCGATAGCATCACTGTCAATAGGGTGAGACCCACACAACAGAAGCCTTCAGCAAGTAAGGGATATCATACCTGACACTGCTCATGACCTCAGGGTGGGTCAAGAGGATAAGATCAAGTCTCCGACTGCACCTGCTACAACATTCAACTATTCAAGATGTACTGAATACCTACTACGTACGTGCCTGCCACCTGTCTAGGTGTAGGACTACAAGATAACTAAGACATGGTGATTTCTCTGTAACACAAATTCTGATCATGACATTCTCTAGAACCAACTTCTGATAGTTCAAATCTGCTTCCAACTGCTACAATATTATAAGAGATGCAGAGAAATTTGTATGCTTGAGATGGAAAAACATTGAACAGCCCTAATACATTCTATTCAATTTGGGTTGACTGAGGGAGGGATTCCCCGGCCTGCTTTCCCATCTTTTCCCAATATTCAAGTTAGAGGCTTTGGTTTCATGCTAGAGTATGGCAGAATCCCTTGCTTTAGGAACCCACATTCACTATGTTTCAATTACTTCTTCCTTCATGGGCACAGTATCTGTTTGGCTTGAGTTTTCCTCATCTCCCCTAGATTGAATCACAAATACACCTGCTTGTCTCCTGTTAACTTCTTGGTGTACTTTTTTCTCTTTTCAGTCTGATTCTCCCTTTAAAAAATGTTTCCAATGTTTGTGAGCTCATTTGGGGTTTTCCTTCTCTATTCTAGTGCCATCGTAATGACTGCCCGTTCCTAACAATTTCTGGACTCCATTTAAATTTATTGATATTTTAGGTAGTATTGAAATTCCCTATTCTTTTCTGACTTCTCAGGGGAAGCTAGGTGAATTTTTCCTTCGGTTAGTAGATTGTTATTGTTTGGCCTAATGGAATAATGATGACAAGATCTTCAGTTTAACCTGGAGCCAAAGATGATATGCTATCTAGACATAGGGCTATTTCTGCTCAGTACTTAAATCACGTGATTGTATTTCCAGGTGGTTTTGTGAAGAAGTGAAATAAAGTAATTTGGGGTGGTGAGGAGGATTCAAGTTATATTTCTGTTAACTACATGGTTATTGTCCATGCTTACCATCATGCAACTCTCTTCTTGGCCATCTGTGTGCTTTCCGGTCAGGGTCAAACATTAAGGGGTGTGTGTGTGTGTGTGTGTGTGTGTGTGTGCACTCGGTGATAATCCAAGGACAAAGTCAAATGAGCCTAGAGTGTGTTAGTCATTGTATATTATCAGTGCCACATTTAGGAACGCCAAAGGATGAGAGTTAATACTATGTCTGCTTGATTTGGTACCCCCCCTCTAAGGTGAACAATGAGCATCAAGAAAAGACACAGAAGGTATCATTATGTAATTCTAGCCAGTAAAAGTCAACTTCCTCTTTCACCTACAGAAACAGGCTGAGAAGGTGATGAAACATGAGGCCAAGGACACAGATCCAATCTATCACTCACATGCTGAATGTTCTCATTTAGGTAGCCCATTGTGTTAACTTTTGGGGGTGGGGGAACAAGAAAGGAAGTGGAGATGTAGCCTTTTTATCATTTCAGAAAACAGTTCTAAATGGAAATCACAAGAGTACATTAATCTTTCAAGAATCTTGGCCAAAAAGGAAAGGGTAGAGAGTGGTAGCTGTAGAGAGATGCAGGGCCAAAAACCTAGCGAGCGAGCAAGCAAACGCCCCATCCTAATGGGATATTATCAAATAAAGTTAGGGAATTTTGTTTCTGTCTTTAGTCTCTAAATGTTCCCATTGGTTCTCACTTTTTGGCAAACATGTCCCAGTCTCTATCCTCTACCCTTACTGGAGACCTATGGTTTCTGCTTGCGCAATGTCCCTTCTCCCTCCATTTGGTAACAGGACTCGATTTCCTTAGGGAGCCATTCCTCCCCACTCTCAGTTCGGGTGGTTTAGGTGCGGCTAACTCTATACCTCTGCTCTAAAGGTGAGAACACATTCCAGGCTTGGGTAATTAGAGCGTTATAGCAACGGTGGTTGCTAAGGTGATATGATATAAGCCTGGAACTGTGAGTAGCCACTTTTACCATCATCTGGGGAGAACTTGTATGAGAATGAAACTAACATAGAAGATAGTACAGCCAATAGATGGAGACAAAAGTCATGATGACATTGATTATTTGAATCTAGCCATGCCTGAAACAAAAAAAATTATTCCTTGACTTTTCAGTTACATGAGCCAATACATGCTCTTTTTCACATAAGGAAATTTGACTTGCCTTTCTTATGCTTGAGAACCAAAGAGCTCTGACTAATATAACCTTTTATTGATCAATGGCTTTTTCTTTCCTTTGCTCTATTTGACTTGTCTGTGTATTTTTAATAAAAGCTTAGCCTTTTTTTATTGTGGTAAAATATACGTAATATAAAATTTTCCATTTTAACCAAAGTGTACAATCCAATGGCATCAAGTACAATCATAATATTATGCAATCATCACCCTATACATTTAGCTAAGCATTTTTTAAAAAACAATACTTCAGCTAAATTTTCTTCTTTATAATTTGCTTCCTAAGAAATAAAGTCAATTACAGTAATGCTGGATTAAAACTGTTATATAAAATTAACTTATAAAAGCAATACTGTGGGGGCAAAGAAATAACCCATCCATAAGTCACAAAGGAACTATTTCTCCTGGCTTCATATCGAGGGGACTCAAGCTTTTTGCACCCTGAATACTTCTTAGTCTAGTTGTCTTTGTCTACTTGGGCTGCTATAACAGAATATCATAGACTAAGTGGCTTAAACAACAAATACTTATTTCTCACAGTTCTAGGGGCTGGGAGGTCCAAGATCAAGATGCCGGCTGATTCAGCTCCTGGTGAGATCCCCCTTCCTGGTTTGCAGATGGCCACCTTCTTGCTGAATCCTCACATGGTGGAGGGAGAGATCATCTCTCTTCTATCTTTTCTTATAAGGGCTCTAATCTCATTCATGAGGGCTCAACCCTCATGACCTAATTACCTCCCAAAGGCCTCACCTCCATATACCAACACAGTGGAGATTAGGGCTTCCAACATTTGAATTTTGGGGGGACACATTCAGTATACAGCATTAAGGTTAGTATAGTCATGTGCCATGTAACAATGTTTCAGTCAATGACAGTCCACATATACAATGGTAGTCCCATAAGATTAGTACCACATAGCCTAGGTGTGTAGTAGACTATACCACCTAGGTTTGTGTAATTACTAGAGGAAGAAATTCTCCTCTACCCTTCTAGGTTCTTCTGGCTGGTCTAAGAATTAAATTGACTTGAGACAGATTAACAGGAGAAAAACCAAAGAAAGTTTAGTAACATGTATACATGGGAGAAACCCAGGAAAACCAAGTAACTCACCAAAATGGCTGCAGCCCTCAACTTAAATACCATCCTCAGCTAAAGACAAAATAGGATGCTGGGGGTAAGAAGAATCAGGGACTTCAAGGGAAGGAAGGCAATTCACAGGTAGGTGAAAAGGAGGAAATGTTTGGAAAACAAGTGTTTGGCCACACAGAAACAGAAAAACACAGAGGGGAGCCCAACAAGCAGGCTTTTCTAGTTTCTTCCCTGTCTACCACCTAGTTCATGTTATGTTATGTCAAGGTGATAGCTTGCTTCCGGAGACGGATATTTTTTTCTGAATTCTTTTAGGCAGTTAATGGGGAGGTAACAAAAAAACTTTCTGAGTGTTTTGTTTCTTAAAAATAATCAGATTAAAAAATCCTCACATTAAAGAGATACATTTTGGGGTGGCAAATTTTTTCCCCTTCAGTACACTCTATGATGTTTGCACAAGGACAAAATCGCTTAACAACGCATTTATCAGGAAGTATCACCATCGTTAAGCAACACATGACTATATTGTAGAAAGGTCCAGTACAAAGAAGGCCTTATTAAGTAATGAAATAGACTAAGACTCAAAATCAGAGATACTAATGGATGTATAAACACTACTGAATTTCCACCGGCAAGTCAAGCCACTCCAAGTCCTTGATACTATGATTTGCAGTGTTTTCACTCTTCTGAGTCTTCAAAAAATAATTTTGAAGGCATTTTAAAACATAGGGGAATAAAAACTTGGAACAAAGAGAGTACAAAGTATGGACATGAATAGTTGATGGGAAATACA
This sequence comes from Equus caballus, assembly GCF_041296265.1. Taxonomy (NCBI): domain Eukaryota; kingdom Metazoa; phylum Chordata; class Mammalia; order Perissodactyla; family Equidae; genus Equus; species Equus caballus. Next base: position 31,192,093 of record NC_091710.1, on the reverse strand, counting down.
CTATTAGAACGTAGTAAGATGGCCTCTTGGTGTATGTGCCTGTGTGTCTGGCAGTGAGGTTGAGGGGCAGAATTTAAAGAAAGCTGAGAAAGACACCACCTCAAGTTCATCTAGGTAGATCAGTGGTGGCCTTCATTTAGAATCCTTAAGTGTTGTCAGAGGCAATATTTCACTTCCCATCCTTCAAATATGCCTATTTCCTTTTTTTCCCTCTATTGTTCCTCTCCTCCTCTCTCCCGACCAATTTTCTCTCCCACATATGCCCTTTTCTCTTCCTTCCTTTTTTGCCTCAGTCTTGTACTCAGTACCAGAGGCAGCAACAGATAACACTTAGGCATGTGCCCAAAGCCCCTTAGAAATCCAAAATGAGTCCATTTAGGTGAAGAATCTCTTTGATTTTCCAAAAGAACTCAAGATTTGCTCTGTCCTCATAGCTAGCTGCAAGGGAGTTCAGAAGTCGTATTCTCTGTTTACATGTGCATGAAATTTCCTTGTTGACATTGGATTATTGTGATTTCAAGCCCTCAGGCATGCTTCAATGGAAGATTTGGGAGAAATTATAATGGTCCCAGCCAAGAATTTTTATTAAAAGTGAGTATAATGCAAGTATAATTTTTTTCAAGTCTTAACTAAGGATAGTAGAAAGAACTAGTGACCAAAAGCAATTAAGAGTAATTCATGATGATTAAAACATCTCCTCTGCTTGTTACTCTACATATAATTCTGTTTTGATGTGGGGATTACTGTGTTGAATCCAGATTTGGTAAATGTGTTACAGATGTTGGGAAATACCACACCCCTGTGAATAAAGTGAGCGTTTTCTCTGAAGGGGTCAATTATTCCTGGTGTCATTTATTCAACACATCTTAACTGAATAAATGAATTTAGAACATATAACAGAGAACATGTGTCCCATTTCAGGGAGGTGAGTTTCTGGGTGTGGGCTCCTGGGTAGAAGAGATGCAAAGATGGTATCTGTAGTAAATTTGGCAACCATTGCTTTCCTATCCACAGTGATTTTTTCAAGATATTGCTCTGCCCATAGCCCCTGGAAAACACCACTGTGACCCACCCTCCCCCAGCACAACTTGTAAGACAAGTTGTGGATACCTATTAGATGAGTCAATTAGATTTTTGCTTTTGAGAAGTTGGAATGTGACAATGAGAGTCTTAGTTAGTTAGATGACTACAACTGAACTTGTACAAGTACAACTGACTTGAACTGAAAGGTTGTGCACAGTCAGGGCTGGAGCTGACTTCAGGGAAGCTCTATGTTCTGGCCTAAATTGCAGAGAAACCAGAGAGCTGGTCTTCACAGAGAAGCAGGAGAATGGCAGAGTGATGCAGCCAAAAAGGGAGTAGAGATCACACAGCATCCCTGATTAGCAGAGGAAGGAATGTGAGCTGCTCTAATTGATCAAGTCCAGTGATTTAATAGATACCTTTCAGTGGTTTAACACAATAGAAGTTTATTTCTAACCACGTGAGGCCCAACTGAGTGCTCTGGGTTGATAAACAGCCTTCCCTTAATCATTCAGGGACCTATGGTTCTTCCTTCTTGAGGCTCTGGTCTCCTCGAGAGGCTCATAATTTATATTTTGGTAGCAATTACTATATTAGTTAGAGTAATTAATGCTCTGTTACAGCAATCCTCAAACCTCAGTGGCTCAACTAAATAGCAATTTACTTCTTGCTCTCATAAAGCCCAATTTTGGATTTCCAGTTGGAGAACAGCCAACCATGTGGTCATTCCGGGACCCAGAATTCTTCTATCTTGTGGTTCCACCCCCATCTAAGGTCTCAGAGTGCTCTTCGGTCAGTGATCAAATGGGGAAGGAGAGGAGCATTGTGTATGGGTGGTTTTTATGGGTTAGGCCTTCATAAGGTGACTATCATATCTACTCACATTCCATTGAGTGGAGCTCGGTCACTTGGCCACCACTAACTACAAGGGGTCTTAGGGAATGTAATCTAGCTACATGCCCAGGAGGAAGAGAAAGGGGGGTTTGAGGAGCAGCTAACCAAGCTTTATCACAAACAAACACTCTAACATTTTCTATGTCCCTTTTCATTCTTTTTTTCTCCAAAACATTTTAAGACCGTGAGATATATTACATATTTCATTTATTTATTTGATTTATTGTCTGTCTCCATTACTATAATATAAACTCTATGATTAAGAAGGTATGTTCCAGGTCATTTTTTACTTCTGTATCTGTATCACTTAGACCAGTGCCCAGCAGCTCATAATAGATGCTCAATGAATATTTGTTGACTGGATGAATGATTCAGAACTTTCTTTTTCCAGTTCTTTCCTATATAGTTCAGTCAACTCTGCTTTGTTTCCTGTCTGTAGATGTCTTTAGATTGCCTGTTGTGTCCTTTCCAAAAGAAGTCCTTTCACTTGAGCTAAATTTGACTGTGGTTCTTTTCTCCTCTGACAACTATAAAGAGCCTGGATTGAGACAGCACTCACTTCATGAAATGGACTAGGAGGTGGGAGGAGATGGGGCCTGTGGGCTTCAGCAAGCAAATTGTCTCTTGTAGGACATCTTATTTTGTGGTATATTGCACAGATTTTCTTTCTCTTTTACTATTCCCCAAAGTAGAGTTTTATCTAATATTTTTTATCTTTGTCTGAGGCAAATTTAGGGACAATAAGAATGATGCATATATGTCTTGGGTAATATGGCAGAAACTACTAGCTGTCCAACAAAATCCATTCTCTGATTCTTCCATATAAAAGAGCTGTGCCATTCCATAGCTGCATAGTTAGTGACTACATTTCTCAGCTTCCCTTGCAGCTGGGTATGCCATGTGCCTAAAGTGTCCCAGTGGAATGAGCAGAAGTGATCTATGCAGCTTCTTCTCACTTGCTTCTAACAAATTCCCCAGCTTTGGGTGACCATTCTTTCCTCTTGCCAGTGGCCTAGAATGCTAAAGACCAGTGTGACCTTGGAAACCACACATTAAGACTACAGAGCAGCCATCAGCCTGCATCCCTGAAGGATCATGTGGACAGATTTGCTTACCAATCTGGACCATCATTCTGGACTGTTGTGAGAGATAGAAATAAATTTCTTTAAAATGCCATATTATTTTTCAGTGTTTTGTAACAGCAGACTGATGAGAGATCCCAAAGAGAAAATGAGTTCAAAGTCAAGATTGTGATGTCTGCCTGGCCCCTTCTTCAATACAGCATGATGATTTAAATCATAGGCTTTGGGACTAAACTGCCTTGGTTTATATATTGACTTCTCCACTTGTTAGTTCCAACTTACTAGTAAACTAGGTGTCTTAATATCTCTGGGCCTCTGTACTCTCTTTTGTTATATGAGGATAAGAGTAACACTACCTCAGAGGGCTATTGTTGGCATTAAATGAGATAACGTATGTAAAGAGCATGGTAAGTGTTCAACAGTAGTGATTACGATTTTTATTCTAAGAATTCCTCTTCCATTGCCAGCTTTGGAGCACCAAGTTTTAAGTTTATTAGAGAGATGGTAGATTTCCTTGTAAGGCACAGAAAGAGCTTTGCTCTATCTAAAATCAATCATGGGTAAGCACTGAATGCTATAATTTCCAGCTCTTTCAAATCAGAGGCATTCTTGCTTTTCAAAGTTAAAGTACAATTCACATACAATAAAACGCACAAATCTTAAGTGTATAGATCAATGAGCTTTGAAAAATATACGCAGTAGTGTAAACACTACTCTAATAAAGATATAGAACATTTCCATCATCCTAGAAAGATCCCTCATGGCCTTTCCGGTCAATTCCACTCCAGTGGAAACCACTGTCCTGATTTCTATCATCATAGCTTAGTTTTACCTGCTCCAGAATTTTATATAAATGGAATCATACAGCATCTGGCTTCTTTCACTCAACTTCATGTTTTTGAGATTCACCCATGTTGTTGTGAGTATCATGTCAAAGATAAAACTAAGTCTGAGACAAAATTAACAAAAACTACTTATTCGTATACTTGTGGCAAGGGAGTCCATCTGCCATCACTTTTGTTTCAGCAAGGGTTCAAATGTGTTAGAATAGAAAATAAGGTTTTTAAAGCAAAAAGAAGAAATACTGAGACAATCTCTGATTGGCAGGTGTTCTATTAATGTGGGTTTTGGGGAAGCAGAGAGACTTCTAATTGGTTTTCAGGTATTTGGCAGTCCCTGGTTAGCTGCAAGGGGGCAAGTGAGCAGTTTGGGGACATTCCAAAAGAGAAAGGAGCATTCAGTGTTAGAGGTGGAGGGTTTTCTGTGTCCAGACATTTCCTGGAACAAGTAGGGGTCCATGGGGTATTTTTTTGTGGTCAAACTGTCTTAATGGTCCTTTGTGGGCCTGCTGCCATGGCAGGCAGTTTCTCAACCAGTAGTTAGGCCCTTTTCATTGCTGAATAATATTCCATTCAGCATACTACACCATTCCATAGAAAACCGCAATTTACTTATCTATTGATGAGTTCTCTTGTGAGAAAACTCAGTATACACCCAATAGATTTGCCAAGTTGTTCAGTTAACATATTATTCATATCTCAAAGGGATTTTTCAATTTCCAAAAGATTTTCCCCAAAGATCCTTTAACTAAGAATGACCCCAGTAGCCCTTAAAATATAGGTCTATTTACAGAAAGTCAATTTACATTTTTTAATATAAAGATTTTATTTATACATTAGAGTTCCATTCCAGAAGAACCTCAGTACAATTCCTTTTCCTGATCCTGAAGCTTACTCATACTCATTATATATTGAATGGTTTTCCCTCCTCTCTTGGAAAAAAAATAGAAATAGAAAACTGTGGCTGTTAACTAGTTTTCTCAAGCAAGTCTTACCAAGATCCATGTGCAATTTTCTTGGGAAAAAATAATTCACATTATCTCCACGAATGGAACATGTAAAGTTTGCAAAGTTCCTATGAAAAACCACTACTTGTACTAGTATTAATATAAATTGTCTTATATGAATATTGTACTGATATTTAAACTAATATAAATACTAATATTAGCACTAAAAAATAGAGAGGGACCCACCCATTGAACATTTCTTAACTGAGGTAATAGAACTATGATTTGACGTCATCATTGCCATTCTTTTCTGCATCAGAAGTTTTAAAAAGGGCCAGAAGACTTTCCCCCTTTGAAGCAGAGGAAAACCAACCACTGCAGGTAAGAAACACTGCATTTGCCTTGTAGTCGGAGTGTGGGAAAGGTTACATCTGATATGAAAAAAGCAAGGACTCCATAAGCAGCAGGCTAAAGCTAGTGTGGTGATAGCTAAATGTTGTTCACTTTTCTTTTGGTAAGAGAATAAATAGGAGTTAAAAATTCTTTTTCACTGGCCTCTGAATCTTTTTAAACCTTTTTTTATAATTTATTTAAAAGAACCAAAGTTAGGCCTCTTCCAAAAAAATGGAGCCAGCTCTGATTTCAGCAAGTTCTTAGCATAGGTACTAATTGATCCTTTTACATTTGTCTTTAATCATTGCTTCTCCTGAGCAAGAAGAAGAATAGTAATTTGCACGATTCTATTGTCTACTTACAAGTACTCAAGTGGAGTGATTTCTTTCCTAGAATTTTCTTTGACTAAATGCCTACATTGCACATATCTTTCTTTAAAAACTAAGAAATCATTCAGCATTATTATTTTCATATAATGAATACTTATGTGCTAGGTATCAGGGACACAGTAGTGAAAAATCAACTAGTTTACCCTGAAAACAATTTGAAAATCCTGTGAATGAACAGTTTCCAGGTGAGAAATTTGTCAAGTTGAGATTTTGCTTTGGGAGAAAAGATGCAGAGAAGTGAAGAAGAAAGAGCTAAGGTGAGACTTCAGAATACATTCACCCTTACCTGCACAGGCTTGGAAAGTCGGGAAGTTTTCTAGCCCAGAAGCTGATATTTGGGATTAAAATCATCATTCAGAATGGCCCCTGGTTCCTCTCCACAACATGAAACATTGTTTATAAGATACAACGCAAAGAGTGGCATTCTTTAAACTTTAAAGAGAGACGGAAGATATAGCTTGGATTTTGTGTACGAAATCCATAGGACACACAGGTCAAGGAGCAAAATAAGGTTGCTTTATCTCCATCAAAAAAGTGAACTTTATCTGAAATTATCCTTTCAAGGTAAAAATAGGCCGGAATTCAAGCTTGAAGAAATGTGTGGGTATTTTTTTTTACAATGAATGGATTTGTTTTACTCCAACAACTTTCTACCATTTAGTGATGAGAGTGAGAGAGAAAGCCTCAAATACAAATGCTAAGCCCTTGCCCTGACCTGTCTCCTCTGGGCTAATGATGTCTAGAAGAAGCAGGCATGGCCCTGAAAGACAAGAGCCATCCCTTGCTCTTTAAGCGACTATTCTCGTTGGCAGCAATTTTCACAGAGAGAGAAAACAGTGGCTGGAAGGAAAGAAAAGTTGCTTTCCATTGCTTATGTCTCTCCAATGCCAAAAATAAGCTGCTGAAAGGCAGTGGGGGGTGGGGGGAATCTAACTGGTGCTTCATCCGTACTAGGTCAAATGATTTTTTAATGAATTGACTGCAATGAATGATTGTTTTTGCATTGGGTGGAAATAGTTTCAGGTTTTAAGATTTACCAACTAACAGACTGCTAGCCCAACAACGATGACGGTGATGGTGGTGGTGCTAGAAGGTATTATTTATTGAGTATTTATGATGTGCCAGGCATTATTCTGTGTACCATTAAATCCCCAATAGCCTGGTAAAGTAGGTACTATTGTTATCTTCATTGTGCAATGAGGAAATGTCCAAGATCACACAGCTAACACGCAGGACAGCCGGGCTGTGAACTCCAGTTGGTAAGCTTTGAAAACATGCGTAAAACATGCCAGAGAACAGCTCATCCTTGTGGAAACTTAATTTGCCAATGCCTATGAGAATATGTGACTTGATATTAAAAACTTAATAATGATAGGCCAAAAATGCTTGGATTTAAATAACCCTTTTTTCCCTGAATACACATTTCCCCCACTATTTGAAGTTCGCTTTATGCCACTTCACTTTTATCAAAGACCTACATTAGCACCTGTTTTCGCTAATCAAAAGATATCCGAAGAGGATTTTTGCTTTCATGAAAAAAGTCGGAAAGAGAAAATAGTGTTCAGCATTTGTTTGGTAGTGAGCGGTTATACAGGCTAAGTAGTCAAGCATACTGTTGTATTTCAAGCCTTCCACATCAACCATATCAGCCACAGCAGGTGCAGAGGCTCACCCTTTGACCTTGAGGCAGGCAGACGTAGAAGAAGGTAGAGACGTTAGTGACCTGCCTGCCCTGATGGACTCACATGGTGATGAATGTTAACAGGTGCCCCTCTTCCTCTCTCTCCTACACCCCAGCCCCCTGTGCCTCCCACCATCGCCATCATCGCCACCACTACCTCTCAGCCTTCTAGTGTGTTCACTGGCTTTCTGATTCTGGTGAGTGAAGCTGCACTGTCCAGACATTATCTCTACTTTACATAGGGTGTGTATTTATCACATCATTCCTGCTTTTACTATATGTTAGTGTTATTTTAGGTTTTATGTGTTATTTGGTATGATTTGGTATGTTATTTTTTGGGTTTGGGAGTGCTGAAAACTTTTTCCATGTAAATTAATGGTAATTGCTTCTTCGCTTTATGCCATTTTGGCTTACAAAATGTTTCAGAGGAACACTCTCCTTTTGTGTAGTGGGGAAACCTGTAATCATCTTTAGAAAACACTTTTACCATCACTATTTTATACCACTTAGTCATCTCACTTTGAAGAGATTGCAGATGTCAAATTTTATGTCAGAAAGTTCCTAAAAATTGAAAGTGTATCCATCCATTTATGTAATCTTTCACAGCATGTGTAAAATACTTTTGGATGATAATGTTGGTGCGGTTGGGCATGGGTGTAAAAAGAAAATAAGTCTGGAGTGAGACTAAGAAATAATGTGTCTTAAGTAAATTTGGGCAAGCCAACCCATTGCTTAGGTGTTCCATGTGTATACTTGGAGCAATATAGTAACATAGATTCTTGGGTTACCCGACAAAGACACGTGAAGAGAAATGGGATAATGTACAAGAAGCATTTAGAATGCCAAATACAAAGTTACCATGTTGCTATATTTCACATATTTGACATATAAAACTGTATTATATTTTTAGAAATATATTCTCTCTTTTTTTGGGAAGGGATTCACTTTTCAGACAATTGCATCCTCTTTTTCTCTCACATCTCATATTTTCTAAACCTTGTTGGCTCTATCTTAAGGACATATCTATAGTCCTTCCACTTCTCACCATCTCCACTACTGCCCTCCACTATCATCTTTCACCTGGGTTACTGCAAATCCCTCCTAACTGTTTTCTCTGCTTCCGCCTTGCCTTCTTGTGGTTTATTGGAACCTATTAAAATATAGTTCAAATTGTGACACACGCTTAAAACTCTCCAGGAGCTTCTCATCTCACTCCTAAAAGTCCTTAAGATGGCCTACACACCACTACATGATCTGTTCCCTTTCCCCCATCAACTCTCTGATCTCATCTATTTATTCTCTCTCTTATTAACTCTGTTCCAGCTACACTGACTTCCCTTCTTGGAACGTGCCAGGAACAATCCTGCCTCAAGGTCTCTGAACTTGCTGTTCCCTCTGCCAGTAATGCTCTTCCCTCTCATATTGATGCTATCCATATGGCTCATTTCCTCACTTCCTTCAGGTTTTTGTGTAAATTCAACATAGCAGAGAGACCTTCTTTAAGGGCTGGCACTTAGTCCTACCCCCTACCCTCCCTATTCTTCACATTCTACTTTATTCTTCCTCCATTCCTAGCACTGCATATCACCTGACAAATTCTTTTGTCTGTCTCTCTGCCGTGGAATGTAAGCTCCTGAGACAAGAACTTTGTTCAGTTCACTGCTGTCTCCCTAGAACATAATAAGCACTCAGTAAATAATTGTTAAACAAACAAATGAATGAGTGAGTCAGTCCTCATGGAAGTTCAGGATTGAGATGATAGGAAAGGACGTACTCCTTAAAAAATTGGCTTGAAAGCAGATTTCCATAACATGAATTATGTTCGCTCATCACTTCCCAACTTTAATATAATTTAGGACAAGTGGTCCTAAGTTTCCAACAGTTTCCATTTTGAATTGGTGATAACCAGAGTGATAAAAGAACAGGAGAGAGATGCATTTGCAGCTTGATGTAAATCTATATACACCCCATGAAAGCAGAGACATTTTCCTGTCTTATTCATTGCCATGTGCCTAGTGCTTTGAACAGCACCTAATACATAGTAGGCACTCAATAAATATTTATTGAACAATTGGACACATTTCATACATGTCCCCATTAAAATTAGTCTTATGGAAGCAAATAGCAACCTAACTGTCTCTATTACTAATGCCATTAGACAGCTTTCCAAATGGTGAATTTTGTCGGTACGTTTACATTTGTATGTGGATTATTATGCAACAAGTCTGATTTCTCAATTGAAATCTGTAGCGCTGTTTCTTAAATATATTGAACGACTTAGTGCTAATCAGTTACTTCAGCTTTGTTTGTTATATATTTTCTAATTTTGATTGGTTTTTAATTCAGTTGATTTACTCCCTAGGGTATTAGTTGAGCTCTTACGGTGTACAGAAGTACACAGTACACAGAAGTACACAGTGTACTGGTTAAATGAAGTTATTGAGTTTTGGCAGAGCAACCATGAGAGGCAACGGGCCTAACCTAGGTGACTGGCCAAGAGAGTACGTGGAGGCGGCAGACGAGAGCTTAATTATGGAGGAGTATGGCCAGAGGTCAACAACTGATCGAGTGTGGGCAAGAGGAAGGAGGATTGGTTTTCCTTGTTCTTGTTGTTGTAAGAAACAAGGAAGGTCTAAGGAAGCTCACAAATAAGACTCAGATGGGGACTCGAGACTCCAGGGGTGGAAAGTTTTTGGTGCAATTCTCATGTTAGAATGTCTGCAATTTGCTCTAAAATAAGTCAGCACGGACTGAGTGTTATCATGTGCTTGGTACTTAGATTAAGCTACAGCCGAAGTGCTGCTGGCATTCTGATCACAGATTGCCAGAGATGGCTATCCTGCACAGAGGGTATTTCTGGGATTACCTGTATCTTGATCCACTTGTAGTGACCCTACTACTTAGCAGAGCGAGTGTCAAAAATGGTTGTCCTACTGGTAAAATTAGTGACTTGTTAAAGAGCATGAAGAAAGTTAGAAATGGGTAATTTCAAGCTACTGATTGGTGAAATGTTTTAGAGACACTCCCCACACTTGCATGTACAGGGTATAAGGATCAGGGTATCCGAATCCTGTAGCATGTATTCTTAGAAATGTAATCTTAGGCTAAGAGGATTTTTGTTGTGTAAAGTTCTGGCGTGTCTGCCTAGAGAGGTTAGGGAATCTGGAAAAAAGAAAGAGGGGGAATGAAGGAAACAAGGAAAAGAAAAGTAAGCAAGTAGAAATTTCCTTTGAGCTCAGAATAGGTTGCGTGAATGGCTTTTGTGCTTGCCTGCTTAGTGAATGGTTAGACAGTAAATGTATGTGTGTGGGCAGAATGTGGTCTAAGGGCTGCTTTTTTCATACCCAGGCACCAAGATTGTGAGGGATGCTAATCTTCATTCAAGGCAGTCTTCTTAGGCAGCTACTGTCATCTTTCCAAAAGAACCCAAGTGTTGTGCATACAAAGTGGCTTCGATCAGTTTGCAACACCTCACCATTGTGTGGGACAGAATAAAAGCAATACTACCTTAGAAAATGTCAGGAAGTCCAATTATTTTAAAATTTTTACTAGGAAAGCTATTAGATGATTTTCGAAAATATTAAACATATGATTATTTTACCTGTTCTTATTGTTTGGCATCTCTGATTTACTGAAGCCTTAATCAAGGCTTAGTTTGCCAAAGCCCACAATGATGAGGTTTCACTGTAGGCTTCTGGAGAAGAAAAAGTCACTTGGGCATTTTGTGCCTCGTTTCTTGTGTTATCTTTCTCCACGCGAGATGTATCCGATGATGGGAGAGCAGATCAAGGATAGGGAGAGAAGGCAACTGAACGTCAAAGGAAGCCTAGAGCACAGCACTGGGAAGGGACCTGTGAAAAACTGAGAAGAGTTAGGGGTGAATTGCTGAAAGATATGATCTCTGCCTGGTGCCCTAAGGGCAGCTGACAATCTGCATGACATTTTTCATGTTCCTTTTACACAATGAAACCCCCATGACTGCTTTATTTATGAGGCAACTGAATATTCTTACTCTAAAATGAGTTTTCAGACCTCTGTTTGGTGTTGATTACAGAAAAGCAATCTCTTCATCAATTTTCCAGCACCCATTTTCTTCAGCCCTTCAGATTCGTTTCTTTGTGAGTGCATTAAAACTATTAACTTTCCACAATATCTATGAATTTTTAGATATGGTGAAATGTATGATCAAATTTAAGGTATAAAACATGTCCTACTTACTTAAGTCTTTCTTTTTAATTATTATTTTCTAAACTTAAATTATACAGCTCTCTATCAAAATCTGTAAATAAGTGCCTACTTTGACACAAACAAAATAAGATATTTTGGTACATAACTAAATTATATGTTTATCTTCAATATACCTTATTCATCACCTCACAAAGAATTTGTTGATTTTTAGATATTAAAAAAACTTCTTCATAAATGAAAGGCTGATTCATCCTACAACATGGATGAGCCTTGATTCCATTTATATGAAATGTCCAGAATAGACAAATCTAGAGACAGAAAGTAGATTGACGGTTGCCTAAAGCTGGGAAGTGGGGAGTTGGGAGTGGGAATGGCGATTGACAGCTAATGGGTATGGGTTTCTTTTATAAGGGATGAAAATGTTCTAAAATTAGATCGTAATGATGTTTGTGAGCCATCCTCTTTTATTTCCCTTTAAATTCCGACAAATTTGCACACAGGAGTATCTATCACTTTAAGTATTGACATAGCAAAAACACTTCGTTGCATGTAGAGCTATTCAGTGAGACACATTACTGTTTATACTGCCTCTTTCCCAAAGCTGGAATGTGGCCAGTGATTTCAAACTCATACACATTGTGAAATGTTTTCCGGTAGAATTAACAGTGAGAGTTTAAATGACTGATGTTATGTATCTAGTTTTAGCTCACCCATGAAATCATGTTTTAAAACCAGGAAATACAATATAGAAGAAGAAATTATATTTAAATAACAATGCTCCATCTGTAGAAAAATCAAAGCTTATTACACTAACCCTTCATTTTCTGTGTCCTCATGGTTAAGGACCCAGTCAAGTCAAGAGGGATAAATCCCTGTTAGAATTTTTTTTCTCCTGCTACCAGTTGTGCAATGAATGAACAAATGCACAGAAAAAAGAATACATTAAAGGAGATCATTTATGTGAAAGAAAATAACATAGTGTCTAGCATATGGTGGGTATGTGATAAATAAATGATATAGTAGTTTCTTAATAAGTAGGACAGGGTCTTTTCTGCTAAATAGAGAGCAGACTTCAGCCTGAAGCTTGTTAATAATATATAATTGCTGTTTCACTATATGAGAGATTCAGAATATAATTAATGATTTTCAGAATTTAGACCTTTGCTTACCAGGGTGAGAGCGAGAGGACAGAATGTAAAAAGGAGATGATTTACCTTTTTTGTTAGTATCCACACTTTGTTAGCATGGAAGAAGGAACATTCATTCTGTTTGATAAGTGTTGGTGTTTTTAACCTTTCAGTCTCGGGTCTCCTTTGAGAACTGTCAGGAAATTTTTAAATTTTCACTCTTCTGCTTTGAGACCTACAAATCAAGAAGTTACAGAAGTAGTGTCCTGGGAGACAAGGACATTTTCCAATTTAGCAGCCCTAGCCTTCAAGCTGGTTTGAGAGAGGTATTGAGTGCACAGACACCATGCCAAATTGTTTTGACCTGCAATGGGAGACAGAGAGATTAGAGAATTCAGAGAAAACATGAAGCACAGCGAGCCATCTCTGCAATTTCATTAAATATCCCATAGTGTTGGTCTTCATCCCATTGCTGGCACAGAACACCAAACTGTTGGAATTTCCTAAGTGATAAAAGGGTAATGTGAGCAATAAAGGTGTTTTTTTTGTTATTCTTAACAATTCTCTTTTAACCACACCTGAGTTTATGTTAATAGCTTAAGTTTTGGAAAACCCCTGTGGATGGGGTCTGGTTGCCAGGGGAACCAACCATACAGAGAGGGGCTGGAGATTGAGTTCAGTCACCAATGGCTAATGATTTAATCATTCATGCCTATGTAATGAAGTTTCCATAAAAACCCAAAAGGATAGGGTTCAGAGAGTTTCCAGGTTGGTAGACATCTTGCCCACTATGGGGATATTTTCGTTTGTTTTGTTTTCTTTCAGTAGATCACCAATTTGTTATCAAAGGATATAACTCAGGAACAGCTAGATGGAAGAGAGGCACAGGGCAAGATACAGGGACACAAGGGGCAGAGCTTCCATGCCTTCTCTGGGTGCATCGCTCTCCCATACCATAGTGGGCAAACATCTAACAACATGTTTCTCCAGCCAGGAGTCGGGTATCTTCAAATCACCTTTAGGGGAATTCTGACTACAGACACAGGGGCTGTAGCCCTCCTAAAATCTGAGAGTGGCAGCATTTGTTTCAAGGTTGCATAGAAAAATGAGCTGACCTCTGGGCAAGGTGTATCATTCATTCATCAATTTTATTTTTTCATCCAGCTCAATAAATAATGAATGTTAAGTTTAATTAACATTACATTAACATGAATAGTGTTAATGCCAGGACTATCTTAGGTACTGAAGATACTCTATAGAATCAAGACGTTAAAATTGATAGTGATGCTAAGAAGGAGATGTAAAAAGGAGAAAATATATTAGATTTTAGTTATTTCTAATCTTCTCACCCCTTACGTCCTGAGAGGAAGAAGCCTGGGTTATTATTGGCCCAAGTTCATGTGGATAATGGTCAAAGTGGAAAAACAAATAAACTGGAGAACATGGAGAGATTAGTGGGACTGCATCAGAAAAAAGAAAGCTTTACTGGAAGACGACAAAGAATAGATATGAAAAAGGGAAGTATTGCAGGAAAGAGGAGCATTGCATATGTAGTGTTTGCCTGAAACTAACTTTGAAGATCCTGAAGATGGATGGATAAGGGCTTTTGTGGCAATTTCTGTGAGTATGGAATTAGAAAAAGAAAGTATGAGAGAAAAAGGACAAAGAAATTTTGTGAATAAGTGCTCGCTCTTTTGGAATTTTCTTTTTGGTCAAATTTATGTTTTTAAATTTATATTTGAATTGATACTACATGGCTTCAAAAAACGTAAGAGTGTATACGGTAAAAATGTCTCCTTCCTAATCTATCACACAGTTCTGCTTCCCTAAGACATGGCTTCAAAAAACGTAAGAGTGTATACAGTAAAAATGTCTCCTTCCTAATCTATCACACAGTTCTGCTTCCCTAAGACATGGCTTCAAAAAACGTAAGAGTGTATACAGTAAAAATGTCTCCTTCCTAATCTATCACACAGTTCTGCTTCCCTAAGACACCAATTGTTAATTCTTTCTGGTATGTCTTTCCAGGAATATTTTCTGTATATCAAAGCAAACACAACCAGATAATAGTTTCCGTTTTTTTTTTTTTTTAGAGGAAGATTAGCCCTGAGCTAACTACTGCCAATCCTCCTCTTTTTGCTGAGGAAGACTGGCCCTGAGCTAACATCTGTGCCCATCTTCCTCTACTTTATATGTGGGACACCTACCACAGCACAGCGTGCCAAGCGGTGCCATGTCTGCACCCAGGATCCAAGCTGGCAAACCCCAGGCCGCCGAGAAGCAGAAAGTGTGAACTTAACTGCTGCGCCACTGGGCCGGCCCCCTAGTTTCCTTTTTTTAATGCAAGTGGTACCACACTATATACAGAGGGAAAATATGGAAGCTCTTCTGATATCAGAATTACGATTTTGGGGAAAATGCACTGTTTGTTACTAAGTATAATCAGATAAAGAACCAAAGACTGTGTATTTGCCACAGATAAGTGACTTGGGGAAAAAGGCTCTGAGACTCTGAGATTTGCGTGTGAGTCATTCTAGCTGCCTGGTTTTTTAGTGCCCCTTCCTTGGTTAATATTCCCTGGTAGATATGAACAAGCAATATACAGATCTCCACACTTCTTGCCTACTCCCAAGCCTCTTCCCCAGACCTCCTTGTCCTCAGTCCTCAGTGCTGCAATTCTCCTTTCAAGCTCTTAACCAAACAGACCACTGTCCATGAGTCTGCGTGGTCTTCCCTTGGGCCACTTTTCCTTTGCACAAAGTGAATAAAGTGCACCAATGGAAGCTCTGCCCATTGGGAAGATTTCCCTTCACTGTTGGTCTTCAGAGCCACCCCTAAGTGGGTTTGCACCGGAGCAGCAGTCCATTTTTAGCTTGTACCCACACACTGAGCTGAACCATCCATGAACTAAGCCTTGTCTGTCTCCTTGCCTGCGACCTATTCATAGGGTTCCCCTTTGCAGCAATAAAGTTAATTTGTATATCAGGACCCACAAAATGGAGGCCTCTCCAGTGGGCTGGCCCACATCACAAATCTAAACCAGTCGGCCTGTGCTTGTGGAAAACACCTGTCAAGGAAACCTAGCATACACCAATCACAATCCTCCAACTCAGTGGTAGCCAGTTTACTGCCGGCCTTATAAGGAAATCCCCGGCCTCCTAGCTCATCGTGACCTGTTTCCCTGTTGCCTCTTCTAATGCTCTATGGAACCCGCTCTTGCCCAAAATCCCTCAGGAAGAGTGGGCCACTGTTTGTGAGGCACTGGACTCCCTCAATCCATGGGGAAGTTGTATTTTTCTAGATTAGGAATGGACAATAAGAAACAAATTGCAAAAACAACATGATTTATGATAACATCAAAATTATGAAATAATAAATTTGAAAAGAGATGAGCAAGACCTGTATGCTTAAAACTATGATTCACTGGGTGGCCCCGTGGCAGAGTGGTTAAGATCACGCGCTCTGCTTTGGTGGCTCAGGCTTTTGCTGGTTCAGATCCTGGGCGTGGACACGGCACCACTCGTCAGGCCACACTGAGGCGGTGTCCCACATGCCACAAATAGAAAGACCCACAACTAAAATATACAACTATATTCTGGGGGGACTTGGGGAGAAAAAAAACCCCCAAAAAACGAGATTGGCTCCTTTTGGTTGTTAGCTCAGGTGTCAATCTTTAAAAACAACAACTATGATTCATGAGAGAAATTAAAGAACTAACTAAATGGAGAGATACTAAATGTTCATGGGTCAGAAGACTCAATATTATTAAGATCACATTTTACCCCAAATTGATGTATAGATTGAATGCAATCTCATCAAAATCCCAGTAGGCTTTATTGCAGAAATGGAGAAACTGATTCTCAAATTCATTTGGAAATGCAAAGGACCTGGAATAGCCAAAACCACTTTATAAAGAATAAGAATGGGAGAGCTACACTTTCTGATTTCAAGATGTTAATCAAGACAGCATGGCATTGGTACTTAGATAGAGAAATCTATCAATGGAACAGAACAGAGCCAGAAATAGACCCTCACATATATGGACAACTGATTTTTCAATAAAGAGGCAAGGGGAAGTCAGTGGAAAAGAATAGTCTTTGCAGCATATGGTGCTAAAACAACTGGAAATTCTACTGCAGCAAAATGAAATTTGATCCATATCTTACATCATGTACAAAAATTTACTCAAAGAGGAATACCTAAAATTATAAAACTTACAAAAGAAAACATTGGAGAAAATCTTTGTGACATTTGGTTAGGCACAGAATTCTTTGACACAGCAACAAAAGTACAATTCACAAGAAAAAATTGATTGGGGCCGGCCTGGTGGTGCAGTGGTTAAGTGAGCATGTTCTGCTTTGGCGGCCCAGGGTTCACTGGTTCGGATCCTGGGTGTGGACATGGCACCGCTTGGCAAGCCATGCTGTGGCAGGCATCCCACGTACAAAGTAGAGGAAGATGGGCACGGATGTTAGCTCAAGGCCAGCCTTCCTCAGCAAAAAGAGGAGGATTGGCAGCAGTTAGCTCAGGGCTAATCTTCCTCAAAAAAAACCCAGAAAAAATTGACATATTGGACTTCATCAAGATTAAAACCTCTGTTCTTTGAAAGACATTGCTAAGAAAATGAAAAGACTAGCTACAGAATGGGAGAAAAGTTTGCAAATCATATATCTGATAAAGGACTTGTATAAAGAACTCTTAAAATTCAAACAAGGCAATCAAAAAATTGGCAAATCAAAAATGGGCAAAGATTTGACACTTCACCAAGGAAGGTCTATAGATAGTAAATAAGCATATGGAAAGATGCACAACATCAGCAGTCATTAGGGAACATACCTACTCAAATAGCGAAAATTAGAAAGTCTAATCATACCAAGTATTGGTAACGATGTGGAGGAATTGCTGGTGGGAACATAGAATGCAACAACCGCTTTGGAGAACGATTTGGCAGTTTCTTAGAAAATTAAGCATATACTTACTATGTGACCCACTCATTCCATTCCTAGGTATTTACCAAAGAGAAATGAAAGCAAATGTACAAAACAATACTTGAACACAGCTTTTCAGAGCAGCTTTATTTTTTATAGCCAAAGGCTGGAAACAACTCAAATATGCATCAATAGATCAATAAATAAAAAAATTTAGTATATCCATACAATGGAATACTATTTGTGATAGTATTCCTATAATACAAATAAATAAAAGGAATGCACTATTTGATATACACAATTTGGATGAATCTCAAAATAATTATGCTGAGTAAATGAAGCCAGGCAAAAAAAAGTATATATTGCATTGATTCAGTTTATATAAAATTCTAGAAAATACAAGTGTATTTATATTAATGGAAAGTAGGTCAGTGGTTGCCTGGGGATGGAGGAAAAGGTGAGGACAAGTGTGAGAGAGGGAAGGAAACTTCTGCAGGTGATGGATCTGTTTATTATTTTGATTTATATATATATTATTTTGCTTTATATATGTATAGTGATGGTTTCATGGTTGTATACAAAATAAAAACTTATCAAAGTGTACACTTGAAATATACACAGTGCATTGTATGTCACTTATGCCTTAATAAAATAATTAAAAATTGGCATCTCTTTTGACCAAGTAACTTCACTTGTTAAGGTATGTGTAAAATATGTTTAATACAGCATTAGTTGAAATTGTAAGAAACTGAGAACAATGCATTATTAGAGGATTAGTTAAAAAAATTTTGATGCCTTCATACAATGGAATACTAAACAGTTTTAAAGTAATTTTATTAATCTTTATACACAGAAAGATGCATAAGATATTTTAAGTATAAAAAGTAATTTGCTCGCTGGTGGGAATGTAAATGGTGCTGTCACTGTGGACAACAGTTCCTCAAAAAAATTAAACACAAAATTACCATATGACCCAGAAATTCCACTCCTAGGTGTAAACACAAGAGCACTAACAACATAAGGTCCCATAAAAACTTGTACATGAACGTTCACAGCAGCATTATTCATAATAGCCAAAAAGTGGAAATCACCCAAGTGTTCATCAACTGATTAATAAACAAAATATGATATATGCATATAATGGAATATTATTCAGGCATAAAAGAGGAATGAGGTACTGGTACATGCTATAACATGGATTAACCTGGAAAACGTTATGCTAAGTGAAAGATGCCAGACATAACAACAGGCTGAATATTGTGTGATTCCATTTATGTGAAATGTCTGGAATAGGCAAATCTATAGATACAGAAAGTAGATTAGTGGTTAACAGGTCCTGTGGGAAGTGGGGGAGCAGTACCTAACTGCTAATAAGCACAGGGTTTCTTTTTTGAGGGGATGAAAATATTCTGGAATTAGATAAAGGTGATGATTGTGCGACATAGCGAATTAACTAAAACAGTGACGTGTACTTTGAAATAGTGAATTTTATGTTGTGTGAAGTATATCTCAAGTTTTAAAAGTGTTATTTTAAAAAAATCTATGAGGAGTAAAATTATGGAGGACGTTAACTTTCTAAGCTATACATTTAGATACTAATTGATTAAAAATATATATGTTACTCTGTGATCAAGCAAAATAAAAAACTAAAATGATGAAAGAAAATATGCTAGCAGACTTTGCTATTAAATACATCATATAGGAAATCTTTTAAAAATAATCCTTTGATTACATGAAAATTGCTCTATATTTACTTTTTGTACAAATTTAGTCTTTGAGTATTGAAAGAAATATTTTTATTTTAACATGTAAGATATATATGAAATATTTGTATATTAGAATATTTTTAAAAGTCTTAAAGTAGTTGTTTTTGCAGTAGAAATTTGACTATTGAGCTTATGAGTACTCATGAATATTTTAATATTACTTTTAAGTCTATTACTCATTGTCAGTTCAGACTCCAATTAGGCTAATCCCTCTCCCCCAATTTTGAGTAAGGATCAAAATTACCCCTCTCTCAAAGTGAGCCAAATAAGCATGAACATTTCATCAATGGCTGAGATGAGCTCTTTGTGGTCACAAATGCCTCTGTGTGATGGTGTGGCAGCCATGAGAATGTGCCTCCCAGTTCTACTGAGGGAAGGTAATTAACCAAAGGCACCAGCTGCTGTGCTCTGACTTCCATCACTGTGTTCATGCCAAAGCCCCATTCCCCTGGACTGTTCCCAATGACTGACTGCTCATGGCAGGGATATGAAAGCAGGCCCATTTCTGAAAGACACAGGACTCCCCCGAAAGGCATCTTTGGCTTGAGGACTCCCTGTTGGCCTTGCCAAAATGTCCTTAGAACAATGCTGCCACCTAAGATTTTCCCTTTGTCCTTCATAGAGGCTGATCAGCACCAGTCTGATGACTCTCCCAGCTTCCTCCAGCTCCCCAGATTCCCTCATCAGCATTTGCCCCAATAAATCTCTTACATATATAATCCCGTCTTAGCATTTGCTTCTCAGATGACCTGGACTAACACAAGCACTACCAAGAAAGATCCAATACAAGATGCGATTTGGGACTGACCCACTAACCATTTAGTGGGTAAAGGAGGACATTAACCTGGTTAACAGGTGAGGCATGGATTGTCCCTAGCACAAGGTGGTGACTCACATGCTAAAGGTTTCATTGATAGTGACCTAGGGAGATGTCCTGGAGGAGGGGAATGCTGTTGCAGATGCAATGATTCAGGCATTTGAGAGCTGTGGAGAGAACAGTGTCCTCAGAGACAGCAGAGTTGGCTGATTACTGCTAAGTTGTATTGATGCCAGCGGAGAGATAATGAGAGGCTCAAAGCCACTAACAAGCAGTTAATGGCTAAGTGTGAGAGCCAGAGGGTCTCTTTGGTAGCTTACAAAGAGGTCCTTACCTCCTGCAGTGTGGGGAGCAGACACAGTTGAACAGGCTAAAGATCAAACAGAATTGCAGAGATCCCTAGATGTTTGAATATTCAGCCAAGACAGAGCTGTTATACCAAGGTCAGGGTGCTGGTCAGGAAAAACCTGGGGCCCTGAAAACTAGGATGAGGACATGTAGATAGATAAGTATATTGTCTCTGCAGGATTCCGCCCCACCCTACTGCCATCAAAACCTTTAGGCTTGCGGAGGTGTCCCGTCCTTCCCTAGTAAGAGCTAGCACTTCTATCATGCTAGAGACCTTCCTCCCAAGGAACATGTGCTCCCCTCAGAAGCTGCCCTTGCCTCCTCCCTGTCTGATAACCAAGGTTCAGTCCCGGCATAACCTGGGTGGGTATATGCTGGGAATGACAAAGAAGGAAAGAGACTATTCATCAGAAAAGCTGCAAGAATTAGCCAGAGGAGTACACCCTGGACTGTATTTTGAGATATTTTGCTTGATAAGGGGTCTGGGATTTAACTTTGTCAGGACCTGAGATTCAACACGTTGGCAAGGACCTCAGGGAATGGGGGAAAATTCACTGCTAGGGTAGTTCTTAGAAGTCTGGGAAGAGCAATGACAACACTCACTGAAGGGGGAATTTCTGAGTTGCCCTCAGTAAGAAAAGATTCTGCAACAGGTTCAGGCTGTAGTGCAAGCAACTCTGCTCATTGGTTTATATGATCAGAGGAAGAGATCAAGAGGCTGAGGGAGGTGGGAACTCCAGAATGTACGCTGTGAACATTCAGGCTTCTGCCACTTCAGTGACATTTTTAAGGGGTCGAGGGGTCTGAAGCATGCCACGATACCTTCTCCAAAGTAAGCGACGTAATGATGCGTCTTGCATCCCTATGACATAAGGGAAGCTCAGCACCCTGGTTAGCGTTTTTGGGCTTGGGAAACAACACGTTCTACAGATAAGAATATTGCTCTGGCCCATATATTGTGTGACATAGATAACTGCCAGATTTGCTTAGGGCTCAGAGCAGGAAAGGCTCTGCAGCAGATGCAGCAGCCCTACTGCTTGGTTCACATGATCGGGCAGACTCGATGGCTTTGGAAGTGTCAGTGTGTGGGAAAAGATGCAATGGGAAAAGACACAGCTTTTGGCAAGCCTCAGCAGGAGAATCACAAGGCAGGCCCCTCAGCTTCTGGAATAAGATCATGCCAAGCAACAGAGAATTAGACATCTTTTGAGAAATAGCTCTTGAAGTACTACTGGGTCCTGGTGGAGATGATGGGTTGTAGACCACGGGCACAGAATTGCCCATTATTATTTGGCTTCTGTTGAACCCTCCAAGTTATAAAGTTGGATGGGCCCAGTAGTAGTTCATCATGACATTGAAATGATACATCCAAGAGCAAGCCTGAACAGGATCAGAGACCATCAATACTGCATGAACAGACAGCCCAAAGCTCCTTATGCTTATCACCTTAAGAGATGCACCAGTGTCCCTCTCTCATCTCACACATACGGACATATGGGGTACTCGACAACCAGATGAAGGAGGAAGAAAAATCCTGAGCTTGGTTTATGAATAAGGTGGCTTGGTATGGGAATGTAAGCTGAAAATGGGTGGGGTGGCCTTGAAGGACAGTAGAGATGGAAAATCTTCCCAACAGGCAGAGTTGCAAGCAGTGCAGTTGGTCATCCACTTTGTATGGAAGACATGGCCCAGAGGGAAAATATTTATAGTTCCAAGGCAGTCGTCACTGTCCTGGCTATCTGGTCAGGAGCCTGACAGAAAAAGGATTGGAACACTGGGACAAAGAGGTGTGGAGCAAAGGCAGGTAGATTGGCATATGGGAGTGGGCATGAACTGTGAGGAGTTTTGTTTCACATGTTAATGTCAACCAGAAGGTATTCACCACGGATGAAGCACTGAACAATCAAGTAGACAAAATGACTTGGCCAACTGACGTTAGTCAGACTGCCATCCGCCACCTCAGAATGAGTGGCCATGGTAGCAGAAACAGAGACATCTAATCAGGGGACCCACTTCACATTGAAGGAGGTGGATGGAGAAGGCCTGTAACACGAATATCACACCATTCAAAAGAAGCCAGCTTCACAGAAGGCAGCAACAGTCTTTAAAGGCACAGCTGAAGCATCAACTTGAGGCAATGCTCCGAAAGCGTAGGGTGCCATCCTCCAAGATGCCGTATATGCATGAAATCAGAGATCTCTATATAGTGCTGTGCACTGAATAGGAAGAATATATGAATCTGGAAATCAAAAGGTGGAAGCAGGAGTAGCCTCACTTACCATGGTAGGGGAGGAAAAGTTTCCCTTTTTCCCTTCTAGGTTCTTTGGCTGATCTAATAATTAAACTGACATTAGACAGATTAACAGGAGAAAATCAAATTTACTTTTGTACATACAGGAGCCCATAAAAATATGAGACTCCAAGAATGACCAAAGCAGGCAGGTTTCATACCTTTTAGACAAGGAATCAACAAATTTGTGAAGAAGTGACAAAACAAGGGGGTTTGGGCTTGGAGTAGCACATTACTGAAGAAATAACAAGGTTTGTTTCTACAGCCTTCTTGGCCTTAAATTCTCTATCTCTGGTGATAAGGATGCCTTCTACCTACCTGGTATAGGAAGGATAACTTAATATGGGAGGTGTTTTTCCTGCTTTTTGGGAGGACAAGGGAGCATCAGAGTGTCCTTTTTGCGCCGGCTGTTTCTTAAGTAACTTTAATTCAAAATAATCAATATGCCAAAGTGGCATATTTTAAGGTGGCATATTCTGGTCTCCTTCACCATCACTACCAATAACCCCCTGGGGGAGTTTGTGCCCCCTGTCTCTGCAGCTCTGGGCTCTGCAGAGTTGGAGGTTCTGGTCTCCAAATGGGGCACATTCTTGCCAACGGACACAGCCAGTATCCATTGAACTACACGTTACAGCTGCTGCCAGGGCACTTTGGCCTCCTCATTCCTAGGAGCCAGCAGGTAGCAGAGGAGTCACTATATGGGCAGGGATAATTAGAGTAGGAGATAGTGCTGCTTTCAAACAATGGGGGCAGGGAGGGAGGAATGTGTGTGGGACTCACATTATCCACTCAGGCATCTTCTTGGAACTTCCTTGCCCCTTGTAACTGCTAATGGACCTGCGCAGCGACCACGGCCTGAGAAAGGTATGATTACCAAGAGATCAGATGCCTCAGCAATGGAAGCTTGAGCCACAACACCAGGTAAGCCATTGAGTCCTGCCAAGGCGAGGGCTGAGGGTGAGGGGTAATTTAGAATGGACGGTGGAGGAGGAAGAGGATGAGGTCCAGGTGTGGTCCTGAGATCAAATGCAGCACCAAGGGCTGTGCTTTATCCTACTAACTTCCCTTTTTTGAGTTTTTGCCTCAGGAAGAAAGTCCTGTGGGAACCGTGGAGAAGGTGCTCCTTCAACTTCGGTGGAGATGTAGATTTGTGCAGCGCCAACAGGAGCATGTGGTGGCCATGAAAGTGCATCTCTCGGATTTCCTACTGCAGGGAGTATAGTTGACCCACAGATCAGCTGCTGTGCTCTGAAATCTATCACCACATTCGCACTGAGGTGGTGCTTTTCCTAGGTTGCTCCCAGCAAATGACTGAGTGTAGCAGGGATACTTAGCAGGCCCGTACCTGTAACATGCTGGCCTCCTCTGAAGGGCCACTTTGTCTCAGGACTGCCCAGAGGCCCGGCTGAAACTTTCTTAGAACTGTGCTGAAGTCTAAGAAGTAACTCCTGACTCTCTTATTCCCTTCTTCGCTCCCTCCCTAGTTTCTTCTTTCTTCTCCTTCACATGGGGCAGAACTACATCATGGTCTGATGGCTCCTCCACCAGTTCCTTCTCCATCTTCCCTCACTTGGATTTCCTCTAACAAATCTCTTGCACATCTAATCCCATTGTGGCCTCTGCTTCTTGGAGGACCCAGACAGATGGCTTGTATATGTGCCTGTGGGCATCTAAGGCAGAATGGCCAATCTTGTATGCTAAGTCTAGTCAACCGGTGGTGGCTGCCAGGAGTGCTGAATTAAGATTCTCAGGCTGTATCTGGTCCCTTGTAAAGAGGGCCATGATCTATTAGCAAGGTCTGCCATGAGGGCAAGGGAGGAAGGTCTTGATCTTTCATTAGTAGCTACTTCCAAATTGGGAAATCTCTCTCAAGGAGGGTCATGGTCAGAGAGGGTATTGCATGTGAACCTTTTGTTAATGATGAACGATATTCATAGTGATAGTGAATGATTAAATGAGAATGATGGTTAATGATTAATAATGATTATCATTAATAATGATTATATGATATAATGATGTAATAATATATAATGACTACATCATTTTATATGAATAATGATGAATAATTACAAAATGGTATTATATCATTAAGGAGTCTAAAGTGATACTAATATAATATGTGGTTTATATAAGTAATAATATTATCATACTGAAAGATAGTGTCACATGGAATCTAGAAAAAAAGATTTGAAGAACAAGGATTTGTTAGTGATCTCCATCTCTGACTTGGGGTGACTGCTCTGACAAGCTGATGTGATTATTTCTGTTTCCAGGGAAGGTCGGTATCATGGAACCCATCATAACATGATGCTGTTCATTAACATTACTCATTTTAAAAATCTGATTTTATACTTGTCAAGCAACATTCTGACATTAATCATTAGGTTTTATATGTAAATTTTCTTACTAGAAAGAGAATGTGCTAACCAGTTGATGAGGTATTCTAATCTATCTAGCATTTATTTCCTTCCTTTAAAAAATCATTTTTAAAATGACGAAAATAATACATGCTTATCATTAAATAATTTTAAAGGTATAAAAGCAAAATTTGAAGTCCATTTCTTATGCAGTTTCCTTTCAACCCTACTCTGTATTTCTAATACTTTATGTTATTGTTGTAAATTATTTACTACCTTGGATACCTGCTGTTCAAGGTGTTGTCTTTATGGCCTTGTTTAAAAGGAATCTCTTGTATATTTACCCAGAATGAAGTAACAAAACTGATTTCTAAATACACAAAACTGAGGGCAAACCCTTTCATTCAGAGTCCTTTTGTTTTTAAGTTTTTTTTTTTGAGGAAGATTAGCCCTGAGCTAACTACTGCCAGTCCTCCTCCTTTTTGCTGAGGAAGGCTGGCCTTGAGCTAACATCTGTGCCCATCTTCCTCTACTTTATATGTGGGACGCCTACCACAGCATGGCGTGCCAAGCAGTGCCATGTCCGCACCCAGGATCCGAACTGGTGAACCCTGGGCTGCCGAAGCGGAACGTGCACATTTAACCGCTGCACCACCGGGCTGGCCCCTCATTCAGAGTCCTTTTGATCTTCATGAGCCAGTCTTTTGCTAAGTCTTTCATGATGGCAAATATTATGCTTTGCAAAATGCGTAAGCTTTAGCTACCACTCACAGAACGTAAGAGACCATTTTGGGAGAATGTGTGTAGAGCCATGCGCGCTGCATTATATGGTTCATTTATGGTTCATCTACCACTCATTTGTTTTTGTGTTGAATTATACTACGTTTTGGTTGTTTTGTAGGAGTCTTTTCACTTCCCCAA
This sequence comes from Equus caballus, assembly GCF_041296265.1. NCBI lineage: Eukaryota > Metazoa > Chordata > Mammalia > Perissodactyla > Equidae > Equus > Equus caballus. Next base: position 31,166,103 of record NC_091710.1, on the reverse strand, counting down.
GGATAAAGTGGGGGATAAGAAAAATGACTTTAGTCTTAGTGAACTCATACGCACCTACTTCAACAGTTTTAGAACACATGAAGATAAATTTGAAATGACATAGGCTATAAATTGGCTCTTTTTGGTTTTGTTTTAAAGGTCAATATGACTATTATTGGCCATTTTCAAACTCAAAGCAACTTCAAACGAGAAAGTTCCCTAAAATGAGTAAGGTTAGGCTTTTAAAGTACATGAAATTTATTTGAAGAGGCGTTCCTCAATGGAGAACACCTGGATCTTTATTGGAAGTGCTTTCATGAAAGGATTTACAGAAGACATCTTGAGCTTAATTTCTCCAAGGGAAATTATTGTTTAAGGAACAGAAAATGCAACTTAACCAAAATAACGTTGATAAACTTATATGAAATTTTGTAAAAGACAAATATAATTTTGTAACTTTTAAAAACTTCAGTGATGGTTTCACTTAACAAGGGAAGGACTATACTATTTTCATAAATGAGCCAACTTACAAAGTGTACTCATTGTATTGCTCATTGTATTACTTCTTAGTTATAAAAGGCTGATGAGTTTTTAAAATAATTTCATACCAAAAAAGCCGACAAAAAATTTTGTGAGAATAATTTTTTAGGTGGGACAAACATTACGGTGAACGGTCATACATAAATCTGGTTGACTGTGGGGATAAAAATTAGAGATCTTTCCATATAGATTAAAAAGTAGATTTATTCTCCCAAAAGCAATTTATTTATTCTCTCATTTTTTCATAAAATTAGAATTTTTCTTTCAAGTAACAGGCAAAGTATTACCCCAGAAATAAAGATATTCTAAAACATTCATAGACTTAACTACATTCTCTCTCTTTTTGATTAAAGAAAACCTGAAATTATTTTGTAGGACATTTACCATTTGCCGGTTTTCATAAAATGGAATCCTGTAGCTATAAAAATATACAGTAGAAATATCTTGGGGGAGAGGTTGTGATTTAGTAAATACTGCGTTTGTTCAAGATACTCACAGAGAAGCAAGTGCAGTGTTCACATGGCTCTGTTCTCTAAACTTCATTTTCTGATGTCAGACATGATTTAATAACTAAGTGAGGCAAAATTATTGTAGCTTACACTCTTTATATAATAAAGAACCATAGTAGTATGGAAATGTCACGTCAGTCGTCGGACCCACCAGATTAGATTGATGGGTTTGACCATCTCCTATTTGAGATCAATGATTGTTGCGTGAGGAACCTTAATAGATTTATTTTGATGTTTTCTTCTTGAATTTAAGGTTACCCAAGGGTGAGGCAAAATAGCAAAGTCAGAAAGCAAATTTGCACACTGCCTTAATATTGAGTTTCCCTCTGGCTTAGAAGAAACAGCCTCTGGCCTCCTGAGGACAGCGGCTGCACTTGCCCATTGCTGTGATCCCCAGTGCAGACGCGAAAATTAAAAATCCAATAAAACCACGGCACGGGGCCATCTATTATGCCCTTCTGGTATGTGACATCAGTTTGTCCTGGGAAGTTTCAATTTGATTTTTTTCTCCTTATTTTCATACATGTGGAGTGGAACGTTCACTTTAAATATCAGCATACAGGAATGGCCTTTTTGGTGTCCTTTGCATTGCAATAAAGGTTTGGAAGGCATACTTGCTTCCATGCAAATGTTATCTCGCGGCTCAACCAGATGATAAAACTTTATTAATAAACATTAAAATAGACAAAGGCACTCAGCACATTTTTGGTCTTCTCAACTTACTTATTTCCATGGCTGACAGGTCTAGTTTTTATAGATGTAATCTAAACTTGATTTTAGAAGTCAAGCCAACTAGATTTAAATTCCTAAAGATACCACAAATCTGGAGCACAAATGAAAAAATTAACACACGGTAAGATCTACTTTTAGTTGACATGAGGGCCCAGTAGAACTCATCTGCTTTCTGAAAAGTAACTGAGAATCCAAACTAATATGTATTTACACATACAAACCAGTTTATTAGATTGTCAGCGATACTTTGAGACAAATTCAAGTTATTTTATTTTACTTCATATAAACAGAGGAAGGGAGGAAAGTTTTAAACTTCAAGCTTTGTTCAGCATGTGTGCAGTTAGCATCCACAAAAGCACCATTGGAAATGGAAGAATTAGCACCACAGAATTTGAGGACCTAACTGTTAACATGCATCACTGAAGAACTTGGAACATGAAAACTGAAGTAGGACGTGGTATGGTCTATTATAAACAATACAAGGCAACGTATGACTGGTTTTCATACGGTACAATACAATCACCAATCAATGAGAACCTTTGAAGTACAATACAGGACAAAAAACACTTTGTACCCTGTTAACACTAAAGCAGTTACAGATTTAAAAACGTGTTTCTTGTGAGAGGCAGTGGGTTGAAATGGTCCCTCCTCCTCAATTTTTAAATTCAGAGTTATATAGTTACATGATCTCTTAAGAAAGTATTTTCAAATCTATGTCTCTCTACCTCAATGCTGACAAATGGTCTTTTGAAAACTGAAAGGCTCGATCAGTTAAAAAACAAAACAAAACAAAACAAAACTCCTGATAGAGTCAAGAAGTACTCCAGTGTGGTGGAAGATATTCCACATAAGATCAGTTTGAAAAGGATGCCAATGGTGTTGACACTTGTCTTCCCTTCCGTGGAGGAATGTCAAGTACAGAAGCCTCGTATTCACGATGAACTGTGGTTCATTTCCTTCACCGAATGCCTTTACTCTGAAGTGTAACATAAGGGATTTATTCCTTAGTCCTCAACTGTTTTTGGAGTGTCATAGGGCTGTTCCTTATGCTGGATTTGACAACAGTGAAAAAGGTGGATATTCTCTCTGGATTTAGGGTAATTTGTGAGCTAAAGAAAAAATATTAATTTAAATTTAGCATTTATGAAATTTTAAAGGGAGTTTCACTATTTTCACAGTACATACCCATAATGAACATCATTGAAAACCTTTCTGTTAGAAAACATGTAACAAACCCTCAATTTTAAGTTGTGTCTAGGCCAATTTTGGCATAGTAGAAGATACTGTATAAGAAATGTGCAATAATAGATAGATACAGGTATATTCGGATCTCAATGCATTGATGCCGAGGAAAAAATATTTTTACTCACCAAGAGAAGAATATACCTTGAAGCATCTATGCAGACACATGAATCAATCATGTATCTGCCCAACTTCTAATTCTGGAATAGTGATAACAGGGTCATTCAGGAAAAAGTACTCAATTACAGGATGGCAGCAATTTTATGTTGTATATATTTAACAGCAAAACATTTTTGAAAATAGAATCAGTACTATATGGTAAGTTTACAATTCACCATTTCTATACTTGTAACACATGCGTTTATTTGTTTTCTGTTTTTAAAAATCCCACTAGGACCAACATCTTTCAGAATAACAATGTAACATTAAACAAAACCTTCTAAGGAAAATATTTAGCATCACAGAGATCTGAGAAAAGTCTGTTACTCAGCATCACAAAATACTCAATAGATCTACATTTAAGATTGTTCATGCCATGACATTAACACACCTTTGGGTTATTATATCTTATTTAAAAAAGAAAACAAAGAAACAAAGGAAAGAATTGACAAGGAATTTATCTTTAGTCTCTCGTGGGTAAGAGCAAACCTCGAAAAAACTTGACTCCTTTCTGTACCACGTAATGAAGACTGCATCTATGAAGCAACATTTACAATTCATAAAACATTTAAAACTAGTGATAGAAAAATGGTCACTGGAGAGAAAGAATTAAAAATAAATAGAATTATAGAAATATGTTTTTAAGTGAACTGTCCCCAAACAAAAAAGAAAGCAGTTTGTTCGCTTTGCAATAGTCTTCTGTTGAAAAACATTCTTGGAAAAAAGTTAGCCTAACCTTATAAATGTCAGAAAGATGTAAGGTTTCACTTGAGGAAAAAAATTTAACTTTTGAAAAAAATTATCCTATGCTTTTTCTGCTGAACCAAATCCACCGTATCAATTAACTACTAATTTTCTGAAGAGGAAACAGCCATACACAGCAGCACATCCATGTTACTGATTTACCAGGCAAGGCTGACTTGAGCACAGAAGAAACAAAACTGATTTCTTAATGTTTTAGGGTTACATTAAAAAAACTCAACCAAAACAAAACTGAGTTATGGTAGGCTGGCTTAGTAGTTTTGATTGCCCTTATATTTGACCAACATTTCAACACAAGGTAGTACCAATTAAAAACAAGATTTAAAAAATAAAAGCTGCCTAAAAATTGCTCAATGAAAAAGCCTTCACATTTTACAACATTTTAACCTCAAATGATTGTGCATTAACTTAGGGACTAACAGTTTTGCCATTATCACATACACTTTTGTTACACTTGAGTTTTATTTGTGTATTGTTCATTGGTTAAATTGTGTAATGCAATTTTCTATTAAGTTAAAATAGTTTGAATTATTACATTATATTATAAGAAGCTTCAGAAAAACACATAAGTAGGATAAATGTATAAAAGGATAAAGAATATTTTTTGGGATTTTAGGCAAATTCTATACGGACAAATAGCTAGTTCAAGGTAATAAAGTGCCTTCATTTCCAGGTAATTAATTTTTCACTAAAATACTTTAAGGCTTTATAAGAAACAACATTATGAGAAGTTTGATAGCTTGTGGGGTTATACTATTAGCATTCTTTCATAGTCTGTATTTCATTTAATCTTTTAATCCATATTAGGTAATTTTAAATAATTAACAGCTTAAAATAATCAAATCTGAATTATAAATTTTGAATTTATTTTATGAGGAAAGGGAAAGACGTATAATTTCTAAACGCTGTGATTTGTACATAAGACTCACATGTGGCTTGTGAACAATCCAGTTTATGTCATAATATACAGTAGCCAATGTCCCTCAAAAAATTCAACAGGATATTTAATCCCATGGCAAACAGGGCCATCATTTCATTCATTCCTATATTCTGTTGTCTTTACATTTAAAATGATTGTGCAGCCTTAAATGAAAAAGGCATAGAAAAATCTAAGATGAATTCTTCAATTACAGGCACAATGAATATTTTTTATTGCAATATCTTATGCATAATCCATATTGATGACAACATCTAATGTTAAAGTATTTATACTTGTTTTCATTTTGCTTCTACTACCCATGGATGTATCACAGTAAAATACTGGTAACCTAATAGAAGTATATATAATAGCCATAATCATACAGAATTCTATTTCTTCTCGTCATTTCTCTTTGGAGGATATGGGGGTATTATAAGCACAGCTGTGTACTTAGTTGTCTCGGCAGCTCCAGATTTTAAGAGAAATTATGACTATAAGGACATCAACTACTCAATTGATTATAACCAATAAAAACTAAAATGTTCGAATATTCTTTTGCAGAAATTTAGTTATTTTTATCAAAAAATTGCTAAAGTCAGGCACCAGATTAAATGGCCATGGCACCTAAAATGCTTTTCTAATTACCACTGAATTAATGTAAAATGTTGCTTAAATTAAAGGTTTTTGAGATTAGATGGAGGAGAAAAGCTAAACTTCATGGCAAAGAAGCAAAAGTTTAAGTTGAATGTTCTACATAATTAGAAAAACAAGAACTACCAGTAGGAAAAAAGTGCTAGCCTTCAAATTGGGTTTGGTTTTGCATCTAAAGCCTAGTAAGAGTAATTCCTGGGAATTAAAAAACAAATTAAAGTGGCATAAACCTTTATAATTGCACATTCCTTTATCAAAGTGGCACAAGTTACCAATATTTTAAAAATGCACACAATGCTACTTTTCAAAATCTAAGTATAAAGAAAGTTTTACCTTTTTCATCATAGTATAGTACAGTTTCACAAACTTAGCACAAGTATAAGTAGGAAGATGAATTATAACTTTCTAGAAACAGTATAGTGTGTTTTAAAAAAATAACTGTTAAGAACCTTTGTCATTATGAAGATTCAAATCCAAGTATAGCCAAAGCATTCCCATAAAATCTGAAAAGATCATAAAGAGTTTATTTAGGTGAATTTTGGTAATACTCTGCCACGCAATGCACAGACATGATATGCCCTTTTTTTAAACATTGGTTTAGTTATCTTGTTTTTATCTGACTACCTATTATACTTAGTCTCTTCAATCACTGAGGTGACAATATATGTAATAACCGAGTTTTGAAAACAATATTAAACACTAAGATTTCTAGCCTTGATTGTTCATTCCTATTAAGCACAGCAAAAATGTTTGATGTATGGGTTATTAATTTTCATGCTCCTATCTCTTTATTCTAAAGAGAAATGCTAAATGGAAATGTACAGAGATAATAAGGACAAAAGGACATTAGAGACCAAAGCACCAACATTTGGGAACAAATAAAATAATAACCAACTGTGTGGAAGTTCTCCATATTATTAAATTTGGTAAATCAGGCGAAGACAATAAAACATGAAGATCCCTCTACCTTGTAATAATTTTATTAATATATATTTTTAAACAAATGGCATGCACATAAAGTCAAATTTTTAATATTTTTGTTGTTTGGGTGTGATGAAGTTAAACTAGAGAGCTGTCTCATTATACACTGAGACCAAAAAACTTATATTGTTCATAGGAGGGAGAGATGTAAGGTCATGATTCTCAATGACAGGTCATCTGTCTTCTATTATGCCACGGGCTGAACGCTGTGGCGTAGTGTCTCACTTAATCAGGGTGAAAAATGCTGCTAAAATCATAACAGTGCAAATGTTAAAACTAGGATTAGTTCATAGTCATGGAATGTTAAATGACAAAAAAGAACCTGTTCCTTTTCCTGCAGTTTGAGAATCTTAATCTTGGTGTAAGAATGACCACATAAAAACGTACGAAAGAAATGCCCAATTCTATAAACTCTTCATCTTCCGAAGCTGTAGAATGAGATATAAATTGGCATCCTAGTTCTCTGAGAGAAATAACAAACTTAAAAAACATAAGTAAAATCAGAAAGGATCAGGCACGATAAATCACTAATAAAAACTCTCCCAAACCCAACATACTGATAGGTTAATCACAGAAAGGATAGATATTCATCCCACATAATTTAAACAACTTTCTTGTAGTTTCTGAGCATGAGAATATAATCCCTTGTTGGTAAATAATAATCTTGGATAGTGGCAGCATTTAAAAATTGTTAAGAGAAATACTTCAAATAAACATTGAATTGCAGAATATTCTTAGAAGCTGTAGATGTGTGGAGACTTCACACTATATGTGATATTCAAACTATATTTAGCTCATGTAATACCCCAAATAATACAAAATTCCACCATCTCTCTTGCTAATACACACAGGTATTTTCTTGACTTTGCAAATGTGAGGCATTGTATTTACCTAATGTATCTTTTCCCTGGTAGCACTTCTATAGTGACGACAAAAATAACCGAACATACCTAGAAGAGCCGTTCCTACCCCATAATTTAAGCTTGTTTTCTATTATTCAGCTCTTTTATAGTACTTTTCATTTCCAAAATGCCCCACAATTAGTTATAATAGTTATTTCTCATTGTATCCCCATGAGGAAGGCCAAGTTAATAAATTGCTTGTGCAGCAGCGTTGCTACACACGGTTTTTAGAGATCTGACGCATCTGCTCTGCTCTGCAGGCAGTTATCGAGCACTGCCCTCTGCTATGTATCTATAACATATGCTCCTTGGGGCCAAAGGCTGGATCTGGTCTGCTGTACATCCAGACCTAGCACAGTGTTTAGCTCATGCTGTATACAAAATAAATATCTGGTGACTTAATGAATGAGAAATGGGACTGAAAAAACAGAACAAAGAACGTCAACATGCTGCCCCTATTCCTCCCCCCACAATTGAAAAGCTATGCTTGCCCATTCTTGCTTCTCAACTACAAAAGAGTAGGTAGTATTACTCGTCTTAAATAAGAGTAGTATTACTCACTCTCAAATCACTGTGGCAAACGCCTATGGTATGCGTCCTCCAGAGTATCAATGACACAATTGACTGTTATACCACTACTCCTAAAACTTTCAATTAATCACTTTTCTTTCTGCAAAGTATTAAAATAAAAGTTGTGCTTCTGCATATGATGGACTATTCTTTTCTCAAGTTAATTCAGTCATAAAGAATCATGGAAATAATCCTCACAGGTGCAATCATTAGCATGAGTATGGAGAGTATCAGAAGGGATGGAAAGACAGTGACACATACACAGCAAAAGGAACTGGGAACCAGTGATTCTCCAGTTTTTTGGAAATTCATGCAGGAAAGCTAAGATCCTTGAAAAGATAGGGGTTTCAGTGAACTAGGTGAATGCTGAGGTTAAACCAGATGATGTCAAAAGTCTCTTCCAGCTCTAAAATTCCATGTTGTTCTAACTGGTTCCTCCTCTGACACGATGGGAATCTGCACAGTATTTAAAATATTTTATTTTTAAGAAAAAAGAATAAACTTGTGAATTTTGACATTCTGGAACTCAAACAACTGCGAGTATTGAAAGTTTTCTTTAAAACACCATTATCCCTTCTTTTGCAACAATACCATGTAAAGCCTTTTAAATCCTGAATAAATCTACTTAAATTATGTCAATATAGTGTGGATATTATAATACTTTATATTGTCAGCAAAATTAGTAGCTAGGGGTTTGCTCCTACTCCCACTACTTTATGTGGCCATGCCCCCTGAAGAAGAGGTCTTAACAATGAAGTACAATTCATGACTTCATTTCCAATTCCAAAGAGAGAAAGCTGAAATTATTTCTTGTAAAAATTAGAGGCATGGTTTTAAATCACATCAGCAGAAAAACAAACGATATTAAGTTTGAATCTCTAAGTTGCTGTACATATATTAATAAAAGCACTATTAATTAGAATATTTTGACTGAGAAGTAAGAAAAACATTATTAATTCCAAAACTGGGAAGCAAAAACGTAATTTTTATTAGCCAGAACCATAAATACATGGGCAGAGAAAAGATGATTTCCTATCAGCTTTAATTTCTGCTAAGCTAGGACTTTTCAAAATCCTTCAAACAGTGTGTACTTACTGGGAAATCAGGGTTATAATTCTTTATTTCACAACCTAAGACCTCTTTACCCTTCTAACATTAAACTGGTATCATTACTCATACTCAAATGGGAACAAGGGCCATATTCTCATTTTTCCAGATGGCAACAAACATTATTAACAGTTAATTAAAATTAATTACAACAACTAAAATGATGACGAACTGCTTAGAGAACCCATGCATACTGCTTAAAAGCAGTCAGCCAACTTTCTAGTTTAGAACATATATCCTGGAGGCTTAGTATGATAGCACTGCACGTCCTCCTTACGGGTTAAATTACACTAATGAGATTTTCTTGGTAATTGAAACGTAAACTGCCTTTTTACGAGAAATAAGACTTAGGCCAAATTCTACACTAAAGTAGGTCATGTTAAAGAGAAGTTTCATTTCAGTATTTTTGGAATTATCAGAATGAAATATGAACGTGGTAAAATAATTTAGGAACCATAAGGAGAAAAATAAGCCAGCCCTGATGGGCTAGTGGTTAAGGTTCGGCGCTCTCACCACGGCAGCCCGGGTTCGTTTCCCAGTCAGGGAACCACACCACCATCTGTCGGCTGTCATTCTGTGGCATGTTCCTGTGATGCTGAAAGCTATGCCACTGAGATTTCAATTACCAGCAGGGACACACATGGTGGACAGGTTTCAGTGGAGCTTCCAGACCAGACAGACTAGGAAGAACGACCAGGCCACCTGCACTTCCAAAAACTTGGCCATGAAAACCCTGTGAACAGCAGCGGAGCACTGCCTGACACAGCGCCGGAAGATGAGAGGTTAGGGCAAAAAGACGGGGCAGGGTTCCGCTCTGCTGTCCACAGGCGCACTCCAGGGTCACTAGGAGTCGGAATTGACTCAACGGGCACTGACAACCACAACAAGGAGAAAAATAACTATGAGATGGGAGAAGAAAGTCTATGTGTTTAGTGGTAGGCAGAAAGGCAGAAATAAGAAAATAAATGGATGTCAATGACCTAAAGCTTTATTAATATTCTCTCAGTAAACTGGCAGAACATTTCACTTGAGTGTCTTCCTTCTTCTGTAGGACTGAGAAAAGCACTGTAGCACTATATGTGGTTATGCTTTCCCTTGCCGAATAGTTGCATAAACACTGAAAATGTCTGTTGTGATGCTGCTGGTATGTGACTCAGTGGTTCTTCAGCTCCTTATTTTAGAACCTTAAAGGTGGAGACGGTAAGGATTGAGACGGACTAGCCAAAGGCCAGCTCAATCCTCTCTTGTATTTAGCTATATCAAAATTCAGACTCCTTCTTGGTAAGAACAGAGTTCTCTTGAAAAAGACAACAGCAGACAGTAAAAATCCACGCTTAGATCTACTGGTACACAATTTACTACGGCTCGCTGGAATCACAGTATAATTTTTGCTTAAATTTATTGCTGCTCCCCAGGATCTCAATGAATTTTTGCTTAAAATGGCAAAATTTAGGTAAATTCAATTGGAGCTTTCAGAAAAAGAAAAATGCAATCTGGATGTTGCTTTCATTGTATCTACTCCCCTCTCATTTATATAAATTATGGATCAAAGTGAGTTCCTAATAATAAACTGAGTTCATAAGGTCTATGTTATACAATTTTAAGAGTGCATAAAAGCTCCCCAGGCATCACCATATTGACAAACAATGACAGCACTCCTGGAAGCATGTTTTGATAGTAGCGATATCATAAGAAGAATCTCCTCACCTGGAATCATTTTTCCCATTTACTTTCTGAGGTCAAAGCAGAAATATAAAGCAAAGGAAACAAGGACAAGTTCCGTGGCCATTGCCATTGCTGAAGTGCCCTTGCCCAGTATCTCATAATTTAGAGTGTCCCAAAAGAGTACCTCTTGATGAACATAATATTAACTAAGGTGGGAGAGTTGTTTGAATGTTAGGAGTGCTGTCATTTAATATTAATGTTTGAGCGTATTTTGTCTCTTCGATTCTTACTACAGGTTTGCTGCCATGATTTTAACAGTAGTTGTGTGTCAGTTAAGATACTCAGGGAAGATCTGCTTATTTCTTGCCTGTTTATCATCAGCGATAAAAAGGAATTGCCTTCTGAAAACAGGGCTGATCTCAAAACCGTTAGGCTGAGTGAGAGAAGCCAAATACAAAAAATATCTATTAATTTACAGGAAATTCCAGAATAGACAAACTAACCCATGGTGACAGAAATCAGATCAGTGATTGCTTTTGGAAGTCAGGATCGGGGGATGGGGTGGGTGTTGATTGGGAAGGGGTACATGGCAACTTTCTGGGGTGAGAAAAATGTTCTATGTTTTGATATTCCTCAAAACTGACTGAATGGTATGTTAAGATCTGAACATTTCACTGTTTGTAAATTATACCCTAATACAAAATGTTAAAAAGCAGTACTACTAAACACAATATTCTTGTTGAAGCATCAGGAATTGGGTGGCATTTTTCTTTTTTTCATTTCAAAATTTTTCCTTTCACACAATTTTTCCCCTAGAGAGCAACATATCCCAGAATGGGATCCATGACTAATAAATACTCTAGCGATAACATGGATTTTATATCAGGGCACAGAACCAAAACAGGTTCTTCAGCACTGGAGAAAAACGACAAACTCTTTTATGGACCATACTAAATGTATCAGCTCTAAGAAAGGGCATAAAATATCTTATGTTTAAAAAGTACACTAGAACAGAAAAGATTTTCCGAGACAGATTTATCATTGTGAAAATTCTAATCTATACAGGCATAAAAAAAATCAATAAAAACTTGGCTTGAATTCTACTTAAAGGTGATTATCGCAGTACAGCCTTCACTCTTTTCTTGGTTCCCCAAGGATGAGTGAGTACTGGCAGAGCAGTAGTACTCCATTAGCATCTAAAGGAGACTGATGAACTTCAAACATTTGGGCAGGAAGAAAACAAGATTTTATCTTATGCTACTTGGTGCACAATCGAATGGATATATAGTATATCACATCTTAAAACCATTTTGAATGCTAGTGGTTGGGGCCTAATTTATTAATGATTACCTCACCACTTCAAATCTAAGGGGCCATGTGTTCATCAACTTGAAAGAGGTTACACTGAGTTAAAATATCCAGTGAATTCCCAATTTCCTAAGAAATAACCTCATTACTGACAACTCTAAAAATAAATAAGGGAAAAAATTCTCTTGGTTCTGAGAAGAAAAGAGTAATATCCTGAAGAGAATTTATCTATAAGCGATGCCAAGTATTACGGGCAGAATTAAAACTGTAATCAAAAGTAAGATAATTATTTCTTCAATTTATTTCTTTTTGTAATTCCAATTCAAACCCACCAAAGCTTTACGTTGTCTTAAATCCACAAGTCATACAAAGACATATAAAATATAATTTGTCAACTCATCTCTACCTGAGATTAGAGGGGGAAAAAAAATGAAAAAAGCAATTTCTTTAGCACAATGCCTGGCCTATGGAAGGAACTCAAGTATTTGTTGAATAAAAGAAAGAATGCTTTAGTTTCCCTCAGATTGCCACTTCTTATCTCATATAGCGGCTTCTTACTGCACATTAAAACTTCAGTATGATTGAAAGGGAAAACATAGGCACATACTTAATTAGTAAAAAGGAAAAAGCAATGTTCTGAAACACCTAAGCCACATGTCATTATTGCTGCTATTGTTGACATAAAAATCACATAAATATAAATCAACACAACTGTAAAACAACACAATAAATTTATACAAGATAACCAAGATTTTTAACTAAAATTTTCCTTTTAAAAACTCAATTAATGACACTGAAGAACATTGCTTTTCTAGAGTGAATAATAAAAACTTACGTAATTAATAGAATGGATAGTTGTATAATCTTATGTAAACATATCTGAGATAGAGAGATTTAAAGATTCATAAATACAAAATAAAAACAGAATATCACGTGCTAGAAGAGAGAAAAAATTATAGTTCAAGATGACAGGAAATGAGGAAAAGCTCAGTACTAAGAGGACCGGCTATAGGAGCCTCTTTATGATAGTAACTGAGCCCTAAATTATTATGATTCCTTTACTATCCAGAAACCAAGGGTTAAAGGGCGTATCAACTATCAAAGAGCTATTTTTTTGAGAGTCAAAGTGACCTACAGACATAATCTGTAATAATGTTTTCAACTTCAAAATAAACATGTGAGAAAACTCTTCTAGCTGAAAGAAGAAAACAAATATTCTGAATAAAGCCCACATACTATCTCTCACTGATTTGGAAGCAAAGTAATAGAAAAGGAGACAGTGGGAAGCGGAGGGACCACTTAATATGGTCTAGTTTAAGTTCTGAAATGACTAGTTAAATGGTTTTGAAGAAGTCACATGACAACCTTAATATTTTTCCTATATGTTATAAAATGTTACATTACTCCAAAGACTCCTTCAGGCCACAAACCCAAAGCGGATGGCAGATTTAGACAAGAAAATGCTAGGGTGTCAAGCCCCTTTGGATACTTACGCCAATACTAGGAAACAGGTGAATGTAATTCTTTTGGTAGTGGGGCAACTGGTCCCCAAATCATGCAAATGGTCTAACGATCATCCATCTCTTTGAAAAAGGAGACAAAGCAGTTCCGATTTCCTCCAGCAACAGAACTATGCTTTGCTATTTCCCAGTCTGTGGACAGTTTATTCATTTTCTTAATGGTGTCTTTTGATGAGTGGAAAATTTCAATTTTGATGAAGTCTAAGTTATAATTTTTTTCTTTTATGAAAGTTAGTGCTTTTTGTTTCCTGTCCAAGAAATTTCTGCCTGCACAGTTGTTTGCTATTGTATTTGACTGAAAACAGCTTCAAGAGATTTTAACTAGCCCAACTCCCTTGCCTCTGCTATACCTGACAGTTCCTGTGGTACAAGGAGGCTCCCTTCCAATTTTGCATAATTTTGTTACACTTTACGGGGAACAATGGATTGGGAAGAATTAATAATCTTATGAATATTTATTAAATGCTTATTATGTGACAGAAACTGTGCTAACAGCTTCATGTACCCTAAGACATTTAATTTTACGAAAATTATGGTTGACCACAGGTTCTGTGCGGGCAAGGAACCCTATCTGTTTTGTTACTGATCCATCCCCTGGACCTACATGATTGCCCAGCACATAGTGAGTCATTACTAAGTACAAATTGAATGTTGATTGAACAAATTCTCACAATAACTCTATAAAGTTATATAATTTGCCCAAAATTACACAATAAGTGACAGAATTTGGACTTAACCCAGGACTGGCTGACACCAAAGTCTGTGCTCTTTACTATTCTGTACTAAGGCCACTGAGACTGCCTGATAACTCTGGGGGGGGACCCAGCACCTAAAAATACAGCTGAAATTATTGCTATTGCTTAAGGGGGTGGAGGAAATGGATTAAAATTATTGTTTTATTCCTCTCATAGCAAAACATAGGAACTTCTAATTAAGCTCCTTCTTGATAATCCTAGGCATATTGATTTTTTCTTAAAGATTTTATTTTTCACTTTTCCTTCTCTCCAAAGCCCCCCCAGTACATAGTTGTATATTTTAGTTGTGGGTCCTTCCAATTGTGGCATGTGGGATGCTGCCTCAGCGTGGCTTGATGAGTGGTGCTAGGTCTGCACCCAGGATCCAAACTGGCGAAATCCTGAACCATGGAAGCGGACCACGCGAAGTTAACCACTTGGCCACGGGGCGGCCCCTGATCTTTTTTTAATTTATAACTACGTGATAATTTGTGCAGATTGAGCCAATATGAAACTTTTATGGCCATAGAAATCTAGAGACAGAAAAATTCAATCTGCATGTAAGAATCTGGAATTTAGCCTGCTAATTCCTCAGTGATGCTACAAAACTGTGGTTAACTGGGAATGCCAGGAGCAATCATTTATTTAATGGAATTTCCTAGTCAACCACAGAGCTTTAACCACAATGCTTTTCATCCTATTGAAACCGAATCCTATTGAATATTGAATAAATACAATATACTGAGCATGATTAAAGTTTGCATGTGAATGAGAATACTTCGATGCTCTAGAATCTTCACTGTTAACTACAATCATTGTGCAATGATGTAAATGAAGAAGATGTGGGTTCTTGAGTTAATTTGATAAAAACTCAGAACATCCCTTTCAAACAAGTTTTTGAGAAAGCCTGCTTCCAACTTATTAAGTGGTCATTTATCTCTTCTTCATAAGGATGTAGAAAAAAATTCTCTAGTTGATTTTTAATTATTAACTGAACTTACTGTGAAAATGAGGTAGTTTTATCTCCTAAATTCTCTAAATAGCATTTTTGGAAGGCTACACTGCAATGCAGGTGCCATGAAAAGATTTGTGTCGATAGGACTGGAAGGGATCTATATTCTGGCCATTAGGATCAAGTTCTGGAAGGTTCCCTAAGGTGGGAAGCTCGGGCAGTAAGACAAGAATAGAGAGGGTCAAAGACTCAATAACTAGAGGCAAAGAGGCTGAATGTAGGCAAGCGCTTTGTGTATACTGAGCACCAATAAAATGATTTTGGCCAGGGCCAAAACTGATAGCAGATTGAGGGCAGAATTAATTGAGCCTAAAGATGTGACAAAAATAGGAAACTATATAGAATGCATTTCAAAAAGTGATTTAAATTAGCTATAAAAACCTGTTTAATTTTACAAAATTTTGATTTCAAGTTTACCGTTTAAAATTTCTAGTGTTATTATGAAAGCCTCAATGAGCAGTGGGCTCCTTATAAACCTTGGTATTCTATTAGATCACTAAGTGAGCTACAGCAAATCACTTATCCTGCTGGGCCTATTTTCTTCACTGTTAAGTGAGGTTAGTGATTTGAACTAATGTAAGTCAGTATTTTCATCAGGATGAAATGAGATATAGCATGTGAAAGAACTTTGAAAAATATGTCAAATTATATGTAAATTATTATAATTTAGAATTCCATATTCTTTTTATATTTAATTTAATTAGAAAATATTTCAGAATTAGTGGCCAGTTATGGAAAAACTTTCAGGACAAATGAATCTTTTGTACCACTAACTAATTGAATTTACCCATTAATGGCTTCTCATTGCAATGCATCTACAGTGAAAATTATTACAACTTCTGACTTACAGACACAGTCACGGCAGAATCAGGCTTATTCCATTTGGCTAAGACATATGTGAGACAGTCATAGTTGAGAACATGGATGGATTTTTGTAACTACAGACTTGTGGAGAGAAAAGGAGTTTGTGAAGATATAGTATACGTAATGAGAGAAATAAAATTCAGGTGAGGATGAATACAAAAGCTGAGGGCAGGGAGGGCAAATATATGATACGAATGTCACGACTCCTTGCCTTCCCCATCCTCTCCCTGTCTCAATCCCCCGGCACACACAGAAATCACAGCAGTCTTTTCTGATGAGCCTGCGTGGGGCTTCACAGTCATCTCCAACCTAGAGCTCAGGAAGCCATTACCAATTGAATACAGTAGGCACATGAGATGAAACAGAATTTTCATCCTAGAACATCAACAGAGATTTGGAATGGGGAAGACAGAATTATTATTTAAAATAGTATCGCTGTAGTTCTCTAAATTTACACCAATGAAATGTATTTTGAGCACTACAACAGAATGTAGATAATCATATTTAAAGGAAAAATTGTTAAAGGGAAAATAACATACGGCATTTTATGATAGATAGCTTCAAATACACTTCTCATATATAACCAACGCACTGCCTGGCACATGGCAAATAATCAGATGAATATCTACTGAATGAAAAAATGACAGTCTGATCAGGCTCCAAAACCTGCTTTGAATTAAATAACTTTGAAGATGGCACACAAAGTTAATGGCAGAGGAATATTTTTCTTTTGTAAATTGATGTACCTCTAGTCCCTAGTGTAGGGCCTGGCACACAGCAGCCACTCAACATCCACTGAGTGAACAGAACAGGATCATTTATCTATTAAGCAAGGGAAAGAATATTTCTGAAGTAAAATTTAGGATGTGCAGGAAACAAAAGATCCCATATTCTACCACACCTTAATTTGTGAGTCAGTCTTTGAAATAAAATGACATAGTATTTCTTATCAGGTTTTTAAATTATCACTTTCATTCCCACTTGTCGCCATTTTGATTTGTCTGTTAAGTACTTCGATCCTGAGGCAAAAAGATTTCTAAGGCAAAACAGGAACAGAAACAGTGATGATTAAGTGAAGAGAGATGATTTAAGTAATCAGCATAGTGTTCGCGTGGAGGGGACTAGAAAAGAGGGAGAAACCGTCTCTGGTTCTAAACTTAAATTTAAGTTAAGGAGATAGGGTTTTTACACAGGAAACTAAGTTTTAAGTTTTCAACATATTTAATCAAGTTTTAGGCTGTGTCTAAAAAAAAATCTTTTGGAAGTGGAAGAACTGCCTATTTAAAGCTTTTGGTGTACAGGGCCAGAAGATATATATACATATTATCTATATTCTCTCTATATATTACCTCTCTATATTATATATTATATATATATATATAAATCAAGTGGCAGGGTAAAAAAGAGGACTGGGCACATTAGACAGAGAAACAGCACACTGAAAAACTTTACTAAAGCAACCATAACTAAATATGAAGGATGTCAAGAAGGAAAGGATGGTCAATAAACGTCAGATAAATCAAAGAGGATCCGTAGAAAAATGAGAGAAGGCTACACAAGGAAGTTGAAAGTAACTTTAAGAGAAGTTTCACGGACTCCGGGGATGTAGAAATTAAAAGGTTCTTGGGGACCATCCACAATTGACGGATAATCAAGATGGGGCCTACAGAGGGTAGATGACTTGCCCCAGACTCGGGTACAAGGCACAGAGCCAGGGCTTCTCAGGGATAACACAGCACCCTTGCCTCTGTACCACACTGCTGCACACCAGGAGGGCAAAGGTGAGACCTTAGGAGTCTTTAAATTCCATGAGTGCTGTAAATCATCGTCCAAATAATACACAACCAAATTTTTTTGGCACAAAAAATTTTGTTTTGTATTGTATTGTACAATTTTATTGTAGCACAAATATAGTGAGTAATTTGGCATTCACATTCATTTTATAGTTATCTTGTAACAAAATTACTACAACTAACTTGTCACTTAGAATTGAATCAATTAAAAATCTACTTTCAGAGTCAAGTTGTGCTTACCTAAGATTGATTCAGTTCTTCCACATGAAATACAAAAAATCGCCATCAAATAAAAAATAGATTTTACATAATATGTCTCAAGTCAGATGCAGACCACCTTAAGGTACTTCTGGAATCCCACCTTGGTATGTCATTAAATATAATATTTGGGTCTTTTCAAAAAAATGAGTCAAACAATAAATGGTGATTAACAAACCAAATTGCACATAGTTACCTAATGACCCAAAGGATCCCTTAAATAGGAGTACAGTTTAATAACG
The DNA here is from genome assembly GCF_041296265.1 of Equus caballus. Taxonomy (NCBI): domain Eukaryota; kingdom Metazoa; phylum Chordata; class Mammalia; order Perissodactyla; family Equidae; genus Equus; species Equus caballus. The sequence goes on along the minus strand of NC_091710.1, from coordinate 31,147,654 downwards.
CTTGAAGTATAAAGCACGCTAGCTTTAGTTATTACAAATCAAACAGGCATCCTTTATTCTAAGTAAATGTAATATTATACTTGATAAAGTAGGTAAATAATTCTCAGAAAAAGGCTCAGAACTTGGTGAATTTTCAGGCTGAAGTTTACCATATTAGATAAAGATTCCTACTGGCAAAATATTAGTGCCTGGCTTATGTTAGAGACTATAAACAGGGGAGCAGTTAAGTTCTAGGTTGCTGGCAGTGTGTGTGCTGAGGTTTGCACGGAGCTAAATGAATTTCTGTGATTTAGGGGTGATAATGGTGAGAAACGAAGAAAGATCTTAAATAGTGACAGGAGCACTGTAAAGAAAAAAAGGTAATTGTTCAGTATGTTACTGAACCAGACGCTCCACAACTTTCACTAAGTCTTTTCAACTCAAAAAAATTTTCCCCCTACTGAAAAAGCATTTCTAACTTTATTATGGAAATGAAAGGAATAATGAGATTCAATTTTAAAGAATTTTCTTTGAAGTAAATATTATCGATATGTTGCAGAAGATCATTAAAGAAAAATCTAGGTGCTACAAAAATTATGGATTTAAAATTCTAAATTAATTGCTTTGTCTGAAAAATTCATAAGACTACATTGATATTATGAATTGTTGAATTCATAAAATGAAGAAAGATTCAGTTATCATTATCCAAGAATCATGATCAACCAGTTTTTGTGTTAGTTCCAAGATAATTTAGGCCAAGAAAAGGTAGATTTTTTTTCCTATGTCAAAATCATGAGCATAATATTCATAGCATTTCCAGTTATTTAGATAGACACTGCTTGCAGAATTTCAAATTTCACTGACTTCTTGAAAAAATTTTAATAACAGAGAAAGAGAATTTTTTTTTTGGTGAGCAAGATTGGCCCTAAACTAACATCTGTTGCCAATCTTCCTCTTTTTGCTTGAGGAATATTGTCGCTGAGCTAACATCTGTGCCAATCTTCCTCTATTTTGTATGTGGGACGCTGCCACAGCATGGCCTGATAAGCTGTGTGTAGGTCCATGCTCGGGATCTGAACCCACAAACCCTGGTTTGCTACAGCAGACTGTGCAAACTTCACCACCATGCCACTGGGCTGGCCCCAAGAGAAATTCTTTGAAGAAAAACTTCTGAAAAATAAGAGCTTTAAGAGTGTTTCTTAGGTTGAAGTTTTTCTTACTGCCAATGATTTTGAAAGTAACATTTGAAACACTCAATTTGCAGAAAATGCACTTTTATTTATGCCTATTTCCTCCCAAATTACGTTTCTAATAAAGCTGCTTAAAGGTAAACAGTTTCATATTCTACTAAGCAAAGATTACGAAATCATTTAGTGAACATTAACACTGTCAAATTCCAGAAAAACTTCCAATCTATTATGTAAGAAATGAGAAAACAATCCTAGAATATCCATAGGAAAAATCTACAGAAATTCCAGGATTGAAGCCTAATTGCCCTGGTAACTCTAACCTTAAACCTTCAACAAAGAAACAAACAAATAAGTACAAATATCCCTTTGGAGTCCCCATGAGACCTAGAGTCGTCTTTCCCCGTAAATCAGTACAAAGCTTCCAGGATATAACCTCCTTCATTTGCAGTCACCCAAAGAGTATAAGGATCTCTCAATATAAGCACAATTGCTTTATAATGGTAAATCTTTTTACATGTGAGAATTATAATAATACAGGATATAAGGACCATACTTGGACAGTTAAGTGGCAATAACTATACACCCATTCTTGATGGGAGAAGAGTTAAGGAAATATGTTGCTTCTTTAAAAAAAGGTTGAGAAGAAAGTAGAATGGTGGTTGTCAGGGGAGGGGGAATTGTTTAATGGGCATAGAGTTTCAGTTTTGCAAGATGAAAAGATTTGGAGATTGGTTGTACAACAAGGTGAATATACTTAACATTAATGAACTATATACTTAGAAATAGTTAAGATGGTAAATTTTATGTCATGTGCTTTTCTTACCACAATTTAAAAATATCTGGACAAGACCAGGAGAGTGAGATATTCAGATTGACTAAGGATATTTTTTTATACTTCTAATACATTATAGATTTATATCCAAAAAAAAAATATTGAGAAAAGTCATTTGAGACTTAGAGGGTCAACTTGTCAGAAGACTTGACTCAGGCTGGAAAGACTCAGAAAATGTTCTGGTTGTGAAATCTTTGGAGTATGCAACCAGTGGTTAAATGTTAAGTAGCTTGAATTTGAGCTTTGGAGGCAGGGGAGAAACTAGCATTCCTAGTGATCATTGCCCACAAAGCTAGTCAATATGACAGTACAAAATCTTACAGTAAACACTTGGATTTATGTATTTAGCTTCTCTGTGTTTAAAGTGAGGCCTAGATATTACTTAACAGCATAACCAACAAATCATTATCTATGGTGTTATCCATACACCACGGTGTTATGGCTGACGGTATTAAAACCTAAACAATTCCAACTGGAAATATACGGAAGAAAGGATGCAAGTGTAAGTCCATGACAAAGAATGGCCTCCAGACCACTTGTATCAGAAAAAGCAAGGCAAAAACGCCAATTTCTGAACCTCACCCTGGACCAACCAAATCAGACTCTCTGGGGGGATGGGGACCTGAACTTACATTTTTAATATTCTATGTACACTAATGTTTGAGGAAGACTGGACTAAATTTTAAAGGGAGAAACTGCTGTCATTTCAATGGAGGTTAGAACTCATTAAAGACAAATAAACAGTTTAATGCCTAAGGGTATTCTTGATGACATCATCACGGCCATGATTCTTTGAGTTCCTCAAAGGCATACCGGAGATTGGATTAAAACAATCTCTTTGAAGTATTAGAAGAAATACATTCCTGGGTGAGTCAAATGGTAGTTTGTGCTGCAAGAGCCAGCTGTCTGGCTAAGCTTAAAATTTCTAGAACTACAATGAGAACATTTGTTGCTCTCAAGCAGGAATGACAAAGAGAAAATATTTGGCATGAATGCTGTTCTTCTCCTTCCCTCTAGATGCAGATTTCAAGTTCTCAACATAGCACTTTAGGGCAGCCAATCAATTGTAGTAACAAACAAGAAGAAGCCAATTTGTCATTACTTCTCCAGGGCATGGAAGTGGGAGTGGGAAAGATTGGGTTCTCTTTAAAATTTTACACACACACACACACACACACACACACGTGTAATATTCGTGCACAGTAAAATTTACTTGGCTAAATATTTAGAAATTGTAACACAGATATAGTATATAGACTTTGGTGTAATACATTTCAACTTACTCAGATTTCTCTCTACAAGGTATTATTATGTGTCCACTGAAATTTGGAAATGTTACAGTATCTCGAGAAAGTACAGATGACTGGAAGAAGTGACAAGAAAACGTGGACCATGCAAGTCAGAACTGAGTTTCATACTAGATCCCTGAATTTAGATATTATTGCCACAGCTACCCTTTTCCCCTTTACAAAGCCTTGAAACTCATCAGGAGAGAATCTCAAATATTACTTGCAGCAATAACCAACTTACTTGGAAACCTGTTCTCTAAAATAGAAAATTTAAGATGAAATTAGCAAACTACATTGTTTCTTTTCATCTTAAGTTAAATTAGTAGTGCAAGAAAAAATGGAGAATGAAAACATTTATTTTATTGCTTCAACCTTTAAATAGAATTTAATCTGGATTTTTATAAAGAAAAGCTTTATTTGATAATATCCAATAATCTAGTCTTCCTATTTTCTGTATTATCACTTATGTCTTTCCAAATAAACCTGTAGCAGGTATTTTTGAAAGAGCAATATAAGTACTGAATTTATTCCTTCATATAATTGTTTCTGAAAAAAATGATTAAACGTGAAAATTTTCTTATGAACATTATAAAAGCTTGATAATTTTGCAGGGCAAATTTCATAAAACCTATCTTAACTAATTCATTTAATTAGTAAAGCTCATGAAAATTTGAAAACTCTGTCTTATGTTGTTTAGCAATAACAACGGGTGGGAGGAAATAAGTTTTTTCTTAATATATTTTTAGAATAATACTAGAAAAATTTAAATCACACTTCTTTATCCAATCTGGTAAATTAACAGAAGACCTGAATACAATAAGTTCCAAGTACTATTCCCAAGAAATTCTGACTCTCAGAGTTGAAAAGAAGCTGCATGGCAACAACCGTCCAGCTTTTTTTCAGATTTATTACTTCCCTTTATGCATCCTACATTAAGTGCACGTCTAGTCTCTGTCCTAAATAATTCCACTAACAGGGAGGTAACCCTACTTCTTCAAGTTTGCCCTCATGTTGAGGCGAAATCTCCCATAAATCTCCTATAAATCTCTATTCTGCCTGAAGCCTGCTCAGATTATAATTCTAAAATTTAATATTTTTAAATCTAGAATTTAAATTGTAGCTATAATACAAACAGGATAGAGAATTTTAACAAAAGTTACACTGCCTTGTAACGATCCTTTTCATTTGGTAACTCTTTCTGTTATGTCGGCTGTTAATCTCTTTCACAATTAGGAATTCATTCATTGTTTTGGAGCACTAATCTTTGAAGGGGTAGTGGTTGGAAAGAGAAATTAATGAAGTTGCAGAACTGCCAAATGTCTATCTATTAATTTATTTAGTACTTCTGACAGGATCTGATCCACTAGAATGACAGTTACTAAGAGGTTATGTATAGTTATAGACTATATCAATTACATAGATTTATATATAATATATGGTTTTATTAATTTTGATCAACACATTAATTATAGACTGTCCACAGGATGGCAAACATAATATAAATTATTTTTAAATATGTAAGTACGTTTTTCAAATAACATGCTCATTCAGTGTCCAGGTGAAGTATGTCTAAATTTAAATCAATGCGTCCAACTGTTAATTTGAAAAAAGTACCATAAATACACACAGTATATACATAGTTTCTCTATCCTACACATGTAGATAGGACACAAGAAGATGGTAAAATATTATATGCTTTTAACAGAAATTAGTATATTTCTTACCACTTACATATCTTAAGAGATAATCAGCATTTTAAGCTTTAGCCTTTATTTTCTATTTACTTAGCCTATTTTAGTAATTATGAACCATTTGAGTTATATGACATATGTCACAAAATGAAAATGAAGAGACTAAACTAGTTGTAAGGTCCCTTCAATCTTAATGTTTAACATTCAGTAAAACTTGTATTAATAAATCTTTAGTACAGAAATTGTTCACTTTCCTTTACTAAGATTTATACACCAGAGTTATTTAATACATTAAAATTATGCTTCAGTCTCCGTAAATTTGGAAGCTAAGCTTTCATATAAGGATTCATAATTGTTAATTCCTATCAGCATTATCTCAAGATAGCTGTTAAAAAATCAGAGGGAACCAAGAAAAGTTATTAAATATAATGAAAATAAAAAGGGAAGAGAAAAATTTTCACCTAAACTCTAGTCAATTTATAAAAAATGTTGCTCGTTTTAAGATTTGTCAACTTCTCAAGGCAGAATGAGCAGCACTGAGTACTCTTTCTACCAAGATGCTACAGCTGTTTTGACCAAGTTTCTCCTTTATTATCTTTTATAGCTAAGGTAAAATCACATCAACCTGGGCAGCGGTTCTTAAACTGTGGTCCCCAGATGGGCAGAATTGGCTCACCTGGCAATGTGTCTGAAACACACAGTTTTGGTCCTCTCCTTCCCCACTCCCCCAGACCTATGTAACAGAAACTCTGGAGGTAGGGGCCAGCAATCTGTGGTTTAACAAACCCTCTAGGTGATTCTTAATTATACTAAAGTTTGAAAACCACTGGCCTAGAGCAATGCAGAAAAATGTGTATGCATCTGTAAATAGAGCATTCATCTCAGTTTATCCTGCCGGATTTAAGGAAAAAAGAGGAAACTTGGTAATTAAATAGGAAAATAAATGAAATGAATGTAGAAAGTGTGAGATGGCGGAAAAAGTTGCAAAAAACAATAGAACTCTCCCTAATATTGATAAGACTTATTTCCAAACCAATTTAACATAATCAGTTGATTTCGGTTCATGAAAATGAAATGGTAGACTCACAGTGAATAGTATTTTGTCTCCTCTCTACCCTTAAGGGTAGAATTGGGATGACCCATCTATATCCTAATCATCTGATCCCTTTTAAAAATTGACAATTGTTTGAAATAGATGGTTCGGATTAAAGGTTCAATCTGTAAACTATATTAAAGATCAAATAAATTGTATTTGTTAGCACCATACTTCATCCAATCAGATGAACCCTCAAATAAGCCAGTGTCTCTTGGCGGCACCAGCCCAATATATAGGGAATAGTTTTGGATAAGATAATTCCCAGTAATCTGAGGCAGATTTACAGTGGTGGTTGAGGGTAGATTGTGCTTTATTCGTCTGGGGGTTAAATTTCACAGTTAAGTCTTAAAGGCAGTCAGGCCTAAGAGAATGAGCACAATCTTTGGCTTGGTGTCAATTTAGGTTCAAATATATTAGTTCTGAAATACTGAACAAGTTTCTGAATCTCTGGAAAATTATATTAAGATGGGGATGATAAAAGTGTTGTTTATGAGGATTGGAAATAATAGATATAAGGGGCCCAGCAATGCCAAGTATGTGGTAGGCATTCAATAAGTAATAGGTATTAGTAATAATGAATCTTGACTGATTCTTCCTTTTGTTACCACCTTTTCTTTAAAAATGGTCATGGTGCAATTTTTTCTAGAGGCTAAATTCATTTCTGAAATTACCTGTCAATCACGCTAGACAAAACATTTTCTGAAGATCCACTGCGTATTGAAAAGTCGGAGTAACTGACCTCTCAGTCCCTATCATCCCGAGTGAACCGTTTTCTCTTCATCCTAAACTGCTATACAGGAATACATAGGAGAGAAGCTGAGCGAAGTAGTCGTTCTTCTTTCTTAGAGTCTATAGATCTATTTATAGGGCAATTTCTAAATTTGCAAAGTGCAGCTTCAGTTTTCTTTGTATTGTATTCCAACTGTCATTTGAGCAAATAAACAGGATGTAATGGGGCCACGGCGGTAGTGGGAGAAATTCGTATTCTTACCCATTTCCAAAAGAGTATAGTGTATGGGAGGGAAGAAGGGAAGAAAAGAAGGTTATGAGTGATGGAATTTTAGAATTCTATTTTTACACCTGATTATACTAGGGTTTACCCTTTTTGGAGAATTTACTAAATAGCAATTGATAAAATTCCATAACAAACTCAACTGAACCTTCGAAATATTTTGTCCTATTGAAATGCTAGACTGACAATCATTGGTATAAACCACATCGTTACTCTGAAGAACCTAGAAATAATATACAGCAGTTTCTGAAGTAAATTAGCAAAGGACAAGGAATGTTTTGTATCTAGGTCTTGTATACATCCTTATCCTTATACCTAAATCATTATCTTATGGTTCTGTTGTTTTATTTGCTGGGTAGTTTTGGCACTTAGGTGTGTTCTTTTGGTAAAGTTGCTTGGAATGTTTGAAATAGAAAGCTAAGAAAAACGTCTACAGAATGGTAAGGGCAAAGGACTGCCAGACTAAACCATTCTCTCATATCCCACTTAGATTTCAAACAACAGCGAAGCAGCAGCAATCACAAACCTGAAACGTATCTACTAGTTTGACGAGAGGGAGAAGAGAGAAAAAAATTGCTACAATAGCCAGTTCGCTCTCTAGAATTTGTTGAGAGGAGACCAACCAGATTGCTATTGTGAACTACCGCCAGGCTTAAGATTGTTTTATTACATTGAATGTTTCTGCGATGGAATTTTACGTGCACAGATATTTTTGAAACCAACAAAATACACATGTGTATATGCACCTCAAAATACACTTTGTTTACTGTTAAATACTGTCTTTGATAAACAAAAAAGACAGGCCTAGGGAGAAAGGTGCCACTCTTTCTTAATCCTCTCTATTGACAGTGGTGGTGGCACTGCATACTGGAGGAGTGCGGTACCCAAATAAATGCCTCTAAGACAAAAAATTTTGTGTCCTGCTTCTCTTCCCCTCCGATCATCAACCTCTGCGGTTTCTCAAGGCTAAAAACAAACAAACAAACAAACTCATTATGATGTTTTACCTTTGCACACCCTAGTAGTTACAGGTCCTCTAAAGCAGAACAACATGATTCACAGTTCAGTGTCCTTCCTGATTTTCTTTGTTAGACATCATTACTTGTAACAGGAAGTTCAACAGGACCAAGGAAATAGGGGTCAAAGGCAGTACTTGATTCTCAGGAACCACTGCAATGAGAATTGCAGTGTATTATTTATCAATGCAATTTATGGTTATTTAAGGAACAATGACATTTCAGCAAGTGATGTGAATTTTTCAAATTCTTTTGTCATGTGGAATATAAGAAATGATTACAGAAGTTGTAGAGACAAGTGATGCTTCCAAGAATGAGACCTCATATAAGATAATAAAAATATTTCTTTTAAAAAAATTAAAGCATAGGATAGTTACGTAGTCAGTATCTAACAATTTGGTCTTAAAAAGCACTAGGAAGAAAGTTTTATTTTGTGTGGCTAGAGAGATACATACGTGTTATAAAACTGTATGTTCTTTTGGGTAACATCACAGGTTGCTGCACTGTAATAGTTTTTAATCTAAAGAGAGACTCTCTTACTCACACTCTCCAATTCTGGTATTCTCCATCTATCTTTTCTTTCACACTCTATTGATACAGAATCGCAAAAGTTTAGAGTAGGAGGGAACCTTCGCTTCTAGCACAATCTTGTTCATTTTTCATATAAGGAAGCCATCCAACAGAAGTTAAATGATTTGCTCAGGGTCAGGCCACACATACTGGCAGAATTAGGTCTTACTGTTCTTTCTCAATGCTCTTTTAAAGGCTAAATAGAGATTTAGTTTTGAGAATGACTTCTTTCTTTCATTTCTGGTAGACTGATTTCTTTTTGTTACAGGCAAGCAAAATAATAAGCCACTACTTTTCTCTTCTCTCTTTCTTCTTTTATATCTGCTACCTCTAGGCAACAACCTCATCGAATCCACAACAAATACTAAATAAAATCCTGAAAATGAGTATTATCGTACAGAGCCATTTTTTCCTAAGAAAAATACAACACTAAATATTTCTGAATATAGGACTCTCAGATAAAACAAATTCTGACTTAATCAGCTCAAATAAAATAATCAGACTTAGACCACTATTTTGATAAAGACAAAACCAACAAAAGCATATTTTTCCCCAATCTTGCACTTTGAGCAACTCTAACTTTTAAATACTATGAACACTTATCTTAGGGATTACTTTTCGTTTTCTTTACCCCTATTATTTCCCGGAACAATGAAAACATTGAATAGAGTAACACTTCAGAAACCAAATATAAGAAACATGAGAGGACAGACAACAACTATTCAATCTGAAAAATATGTCAACAACATTAAAGAAGAGACTGTATATTCCATTTAAACGAGTATTTTCTTCATATTCACATCACAAACTAACTTCACCGCAGCAGCACTAATTCATTATGAGTAACTTTATTTACTGCTAGAAGCCGCTGGCCTCAATAAGAATAAGTGATTTCTCACAAGAGATTAGAAAGAAGCTGAAGTTTGGAAAACACAATTTACCAGAAAGCACCACCATGGGAACTTCCCTGATTGAGGATGGGAAATTATTAATATTTTTTGAGCCTAAATTTAGGCAAAACTCATTCCTGAAGGTGAATTTACCTTTCTTTTGACCCTCTTCTTTAAATAAGGAACAATACATATAGACCATTTTAAGAGTAAACAAGTAAATACCAGATTCTTACCAATGTTACAGATTCTGCAAAGAATGAGTTACTTATCATAAAAATAAAATAAGCAGACTCTTTTATGCTTTAAAAATATATGTTTAAAACAATCCCGTCTTTTAACAATACCCCTCTCAAATTTTCCAAACAGAAAATCATGTTGCCAGTCATGGAGATATTACTCTAAAGATTAAATCAATGCTTTAATTTTTTAAAACTTTTAACATTTTCATAAAATCTACAGATACCAACCCATTAAAAAATTCTACGTCAACTCATATATTCTTTAAGATATTCCTAATAGTATTGGATATCTACTCTGATAGGTACCTTCAGGGTTCAAGTCTGGGACCTTTACTATTTCAGATAATTTTTTCTTGGTGGTCATTAGAACTAAGTAACCTGAAGTACAACCTTGATGTGAATGAAAAGAGAATTATGATTTTTTTTCTTTGGGTGATGGTGGGGTTTGGGAACTATTAAAGCAGCTTTCCCTACATTTTTAGGAATAATAATTATGCTAACTTCCTTTTTAAACAATTATATCTACTGTTTCATATTCTTCCAGCAGATAGTGGAGATGGTTTAGTTGCACTTGGAACCTCATAGCCCCAAAGTTTTTACTCTCTCCCCAAATCAGCAGGGTACCCCTCGGGTCCCAAGGACATCTGACAGACTCTGGGTCCTTCAATGCGGAATCAATGCTCTAAACTCTCAGGACTAGTGTTACCCCTTTGTTTAGTCTTGGATTTGATTAAGTTGCTAAATGAATTATTCATTAATAACCTTACACCTTTTCATCATAAAGATAAATGCTCCTGTTAATAAGTCAAAAGATCTCAACAGACTCATAACATAACCTTTCACTATAGTTCTAGTTCTCATTTGCTCTTACAATGAAAAGGTCTTTGGATAAAAATAAGATAATAACAGAATTAGTAAAAATTGACTGAAAGTGATAACTTGTTAAAGATTTTAAAATTTGGGTGTTTTTCATTAGAGAACACGTTTAATCTAAAAAAACACTTGGTTAAACAGTTTAATATCCTGGCAGTCCCGAACTGTATTACTTCAGGAAAAAGACCAACGCTTTTTTGGGGAAAGGAGGGGGGGAGATAGGAAGACAAGGTGGTTAGAGATAGGGAAGGGAAACTGAATATTTATAATTTTAAAATTAATATATACATGTATTTGCATTTTAAGTAAATACCGATGGGATTCATTAAAATTTTCCTTGAGGTTCCCTTGGTGTGCTAATATAAATTAAATGATGTCTTAATTAGATCAAGTGTGGTATCTAGGTAAAAGGGAAAAAATTCACTTAAAATGATAGATCTAAAATTGATACTACTAGGTACAGTATAATGTATATATGTTTTCATCTGTATGTTTAAAAAGAATATATGTATACACACATATGCTTGTATATGCAGAGTAACTCTAGGAGGATAAAGAAGAAACTAGTAACATTGGTTGCTACTTTTCACTGTCTACCCATCTGTAGCATTTAAATTATATACTATATGTATGTTTTCCTTATTCAAAAATATTGATTAAAAAGCCACTACTAAAATAAATTTAATTTTAAAAATTAAGTCAAATTAAGAAAAAGACTAAATTTTTTTACATTATACAAGAAAATATACTAACACATAGATTGTTTTTCTAAGCTCCACCTACACAAATTTCGGTATATTTACTTTATGACAGAGTAACTCGGATCCAAACACTCAATTTTCATATGACATTAAACTGGGAAAAACAAATTTTCCCTGTACTTCATTGCTACAGCTTTGTGGATTATAGATTGTCACAACAACATGCTAACATCCTTTTTCTCTTCCTCTGATGGGCAAGTCATTAGCCACCATTTCTCTATGAAGTTCAAGAAATCTTTAGGAAACTTCAGAAAGATTTTATGAATCCTATTTGGCAGTGATAAACATTACACCTGTATTATTCTATTGGCATAGAATCAATTTTAACTTCTCTTTGTAGTCTACTTGAGATTTTATCCTGCCAAAGACGTTTGGTGTTTTGATAAAGACAGACTTCAAACTATGTTGTGACTAAAGCTAAGCCCTCACATAAAGCTTGGAACAGGATTTGATAAGCAGTTTCAATGAAAGACATTTGGAAATAAGCAGGAAAAAAAGTCACACTTATGAAAAAATTATTTTCAGAACACCACTTAAAAATTCAAATTAAGTCCTAGTCTCTTAAATATTAAAATAACCATAAAACAAAATCTAAAGGAATGATAGTACATACATCAGCTTTCGATGTAGCTGCTTACTAAAAATGAGTGTCTGAGGGTGTATTCCAATTTCATCCTCTTCAAATTGTACAGCTCAGATAAATGTTTATTTTACTGAAAATATTTGCAAAATTACAATATAAATACATGATTATATTAAGATGACTATATATAATGTATTCTTATCCAGAGTTATAAAATGAATGCAATAAATATAGCATACTCTTGATGAATCGTCAGTACACAGTGTTTCTTAGTAAAGTACATACAACCTATTATTAAGCAACAATTATCTAGTTTTCAAATGTACATCTTAGGAAGTCTTTAGGATGGAAGGATACACTAAATCCCCCAATACCCTTTTTTGGTTGGTGAAAGTGAGCTCTTTTGCAAATTTTGAAATAATATATTTATTTTAGCAATTGTTCTTAGCCTCTTTGCATTTTCTTAATTTGAAACTTTCTTTCTTTAGTCTGTGTATTTTCTTAATGACGCCGTATCAGCCAACCACACTTTTAATTCTAATACAGTATCATGTACTGTCTTTTCATTAGTCAGTTAAACATACAGCAACAATGAAACAGAATCATTAAAAAAATCTGTTGTCTGCACAAATTCCCAAAATTAACTTTCAGGGTATTATGGGGAGTCTCAACTAGATATAGTCTCAACTGTAATACTAATCTGGGCTAGAAACAGTTTTTTATTGATTCTAGTCCTTAAGAATACAAATATGAGTTCTACTTTAAAATTCTTTGTTAAATGTATTGGGATTTCTTTCAAAAGCATCTTCTACCCTTCTCCATTACACTGATTGAATGGGAACTTGTTACTACAGCAGTTTCAACACAAACATACGCATGCAAGAGATCACCCTACAGATTCTAACTACATAGTTATTGAAACACATCCCACCTGTCAAGTGGCATAAATGTACATTTTCTATATACAAAAGGTAAAGTGCATTATTAAATTAGTGAACTGACAGATTGTCTGCCTGGACCATATAGCTTTCAAATAGACAAATGTGAAATTCTCCCATTAGAACCAATTATTTCAAGAGGTTCCAACTAGCTTTTCCACCCTGTCATTTATTTTTTGGCCATGCTCTTTAGTGCAAATAAGCTTGTGTTTGACTCAAGTTTAAGGGACATGGCAGTTTGGGGCTTTAACAAGGAAAATTATAAAATGTGGCAGAACTTTAATACTTTTATAATACATTGCATCTTTTGCATATAAGCAACAGATCAGTGCTGCTTTCAATTGCTAGGAGCACACTGCCAACTATTATGAGGAACCCGTTTCCAAATTTCATACTATTAGCTTATATTATTACAGTTTTGAGTCTGTACCACATTATGCTTGGATTATTATGTGCAAACATCATCAGTGTTTTAGAATTATACAGTGAACTAGTAATTTTGGTTACTAACTTTAATGCTCATTTTTGACTTCTAACGTAGTTGCCTTAAGAGTTTAATGTCTTCAAGGCAGGGATCCTATTATTTTGTAGAATACCATGTATATTGCAGCTCCATTTATGTTACATATGACAACAAATAAAACGTATATTGCACAGATAAGAATAGTAGCTTATTTTATAAGATACATGGCAATACATGTCCTAATACCAGAGTTTTGAACTGGATCTTATTTGATTATGGCTAATGAATGATTGCCAATTTTAAGTATAAAAAATCATAGCATCATTTCATTTTTCAATGAATACATTAACTATAAAAAAATGAAACAAGAGGAGTGGCAGAAGGCTTAATGAGTCTAAATTATATTCAGTTTCCAGTATATATGCATCTATCCAATCTGTAGCTTTGAGATGATAAAAACTTTGAAGTATACATACAACGTAGAAAATCTGGCTGCTTAACTAATTCTTTACTTAAATAATTAATGTCAAGTTAAACTAATAATATTTATATACAATGAATTAAAGATATTTAAGTCTGACATAGTATTGTGTGTGTATGCATATATATACACACACGCACTTATGTATATATATATAGACACATACTCAAATCTTATCAGACTAAAGAAAAAAATCATTTAGACTTAACGGATATAAATATTTTAGAAAGGAAGGTTATAAGAGAGAGTATACAGTCACAGCAATAGTGATAGGAACACTCAAATACTGGAATATTCACAGCTCCAGTTTGCCCAAATCTGACAGGTTGATTATTATTAATAGGCACTATGATGGGCAGCAGTAACAATCAGTAGTACAGTAATTCAAGTGCACATCACTCCTTCATAGACCAAAAACTACCTTTTGTCAACCCTACGATAGTTATTTTACAGTTAGGACTGTTTAAAGATCCTTGCCACTTTTAGAGTCTCAACACCCACCATGTGCTATTAACTCTGGTACTAACATGATTTTCTAACCTTCAGTGGTTCCAGATGGTCCATAATTATAATGAACTAATGAGATTCCTTCGTATTACTTGAGAAAACGTGAAATACAATCTTCAAACCAATACCAGCATATATGTCCGGATTACTGATGGCTTGTTTTTAAGTAACAAACCAGTGAAATTAACTTTCTTACTTCGTATCATCAAGTTTTCTTAGTGACCTTCCTTAAATGTCTTTGGGGACAAACCTCTGGAGGAAAAAACTTGTTAAAATAATTTTGAATTACTTATAGCCTACAAAAGAAGAGCTACATTCTGATCTCAATCCATGCAGCCAGCTCTCATCAATGAGAGCTATATTTGGGGGTTGAAATCAGAGTCTGGCTCTTAAACACGATTTATGGACTTACTGTGTAGGAGGTGAATAAAGCCACGATAAAAGACAATAATTTCATTCATAAAAGAACGCAGCTCAACAGATAAAATTTCAGTCAGTCAACACAGGGTGGGTTGGTACACAGATACACTATATCCACTGGTTTAAAAAATTGCTTAAGTGTTGAAAAATTGCACTTCCTGAAAAGTAATTTTTAATACAGGTAAATGGGTGAGTCTTGTGTAAAGTAAACCTTTTTAAGCATCATAAAGAGCACCTTGGAAAATGCCTGAATTTTCCTTTCAAATATGTTTATAACCAATCTTCAAATAATATTTTTCCCAGGCTGAAAATTTATAATTCTAAATGCTTTTAAGAAAAAGTTGTTTTTTTTTTTTTTCTGGAATTAAAACACCTGGAAAAGCCAGGTTTATACTGGAAGTGTTGACATGGTTTTAAGGGTAGCAATTGCAAAAGTGCTACTAAAATATATTATTACAGATGTATTTTTATATCAGTTAACTGGTGCACCAACCCCTCTGAAATAGTGTTAAAGAAGAAGCATAAAATATAACACCTTGAGTCCATGATATATTTTGGGGAAAAACTTCTCACAACCTTCAAATTAGCATGAAAAGCTAAAACACCAAGATTTCCATAGCAAAGCCATAGGATGAAGCTTCCCACTCAACAGTGACATAAAAGTAATTCTTGAAACTTTAAAAAGTCAATATGAGTAGATGGTACAATTAGCAGAGGTGAAGATGGGATTGTAACTAGCTTAGAATAACCAATTAAAACTCTCCCATGGCTTTGATATGGCAACTATAAACTGCAGGGTTACCACAAAATTTGAAATGATAGAATACTACAGTAACTCTAAGATTGGATTCTTTAACGGTACTGTTTAATAATTAGTCATCCAATGGACAACATATTTCTACTTGTACGTTTATAAATATATATATTAATACTGTACTTGAGGTCAATTTCTGTTTCTGTGGTAACTTTCCTAGGAATTAGCTTGGCAGCTTTTAATGAAGTAGGGATGGAATACTTTTTGGGGGAATTTGTTAAATAGAAATTCACACTTCCATATTAAGTATATGTATCTTTTTTTCAGGATTATGTCATAGTGCAAGGTAAATCTTAGTTATGGTACTTAGAAGGTCAGAATGTCACATTTTGTGCTGATTTGAATACTTCAATAGTCTGGAGCAGTTGAAGCAGCTAAACTACTTAGCTCTGGGAAGGCTGGAATTCCCATAAGAATTATAGTGTTCTATGTATAACATAACATGAGAATCAGACTCCTTGAAGTATAAACTACTAGAGGTATTACTAATAACAAAGGGCCAAAAAAGAGGAAAAACTTCTTCAAGTGATTATGGATCAGTACTTTTAGCCAATTTATGATTTTAAATTTTGCCTGATGGAGTTCAATTTCACTCTAGTCGAGGCATTCTTGTTCTTCACCACTGGCCCTTCTGCCATCCATTCTCTTTTCTTTATGGCTGTTGCAAATTTTCCTCATCTCTTCTTCATACTTGATAAAATTCTCCCCAAACCTTGTCCAAGCTTTGAATGGAACAGTAATAGTATTACGGTAAGGTGGCCTCACCTCACTTACCTTCAGGAAAATTCCATATTTATTAGAGCCCACATCAAAGTAGAACCTTTTATTGTCCACTCTGAAAGAAGTCCCCTCGGGGAGTTCCAGTTGGTCATCGTCTCCACCTCTTCGTTCTTCCATCTCCCCTTCACCATAGTCTTCAATCAGCTGAACCAAGGCATCACGAAACTCAATCATTCCCTGCGCTGGGAGGACAATAGTCTGTTCTTGGCCCAAACTGTGGCCAAAATAACCTATCATGCCAGTCCCCCGCAGCATGGTTTGTCTAATCCTTAGGAAACGACCCCGCTGATTTTCTTTGAGGTCTAGATAATACTTCCTATTGTCCCTCTCTATGTAGTCTGTTTTGAGGACACTGTGAGGGTGCTCTTCGGACCCCACGGACACGGGTGGGGAAGGTGCCGAGTGCTTCTGTCTCCTCCTGGAGCCTGGCTCCTTCCCGTGGCCATGCTCCGGCCGGTGGCCTTTCAGGCCCAGGTGGGCGTAGTGCTCGATGAAGTCCCCTAGACAGTCCTTCAGCTCCGCTGCCACAGACAGGGAGAGGGTCAGTTTACTCTTTCTGATATTGTCCTGCCGGCCTCTCCCTATCCAGACTTCGGCTATCTTTAGGAACCGGCCCCGGGAGCTTTGCTTCACGTCTAGGTAAAACCTCTTTTTCTGGATGTCCACTCGTTTGGAGGCCAGCTCCTGGATTTCGGCTGCGCCCCCAGCCTGATTAGGGGTGGCCGAAGCCGCGTAGTGGGGGTAGTGGGAGTGCTGGGCCTGGGGATAGAGTCTACTCTTGCTTAGGCCAGAGCCCCCTACATTCTTGCCGCCGCGGCCACGGCCACCGCCGCCGCCTCCCCTTCGCCTGGCTCTTTCCATCTTCAGCTGCAAGTGACAAACAGACACACGGGGTGGGGTGGGGGAGGGGTGTTGAGAATAATCGCAGACGCCCCTCGGCCTGCGCTGCCCCCGCCTCCGCCCGGGACCCCCACACCGGGCCGCGCTCGCACGGTGCCGGCAGCCGCAGCGCTCGGCTCCCGCTTCTGCCGGACGGGCGGCAGCGGCGGGCGGCGTCTCCCGACTCTGCACCGCGCACACAGCATCCCTCCGCCGCCCCGGCCTCCCGCTCCCGCTCGCCGCCGGCCGGCCGCCTCGGGCTCGGCAGCCCCGGGGTCCCCAGCCAGCAGACACTCACATCAGCGCTGCCATCACCGCCGCCGCCGATGCCCTTCACGACCGCCGCCGCCGCCAGCTCTCGGCCCCTCTGCTGCAGCCGCCGCAGCCGCCGCCCCCTGCCTGCTCCCCCGCCGCCGCCGCTCGCACCGCCCCCCGCCGGAGCAGCCGGGCAGGGGCATCGCCTGCGGCGCCCACCGCCGCCGCCCCTCCTGCGGCCGCTGCGGGGGCCGCCGCCTCTCTTCGGGCACCGGCCCGACACCCGCCGGGGAGGGGAGGGGGGAAGACCGGGCGGGTGGCGGCGGGGGGCGGGCAGTGGACCCCGCCTCCTCCAGCACAGCCTGCTGAAGGGAAGAGGGAATCTCGCGCTCTCCCTCGGGGCGCGCCCTGACCGAAGCCCAGCGAGTGGGGATGCAGCGCAAGTGCGAGGTGACTGGACAGGTGTGACGATGGGAATGAGGACCGGGGTGGCAAGAGTGTTGTGACTTCTCCAGGTTCCGCTGGGATGTAGGACTCAGGCTGCCCACCGTCACCCGCATAGAGACTACACTTCCCAGAGTGCTCAGCGGCAGCGAGAGTCCCCGCGCATGCGCACCGCGTAGCCAGCCGGTGGAAAGGCTGCAGCGCCGCGCACCGCGAACAGACGAAGGGGGCGGGGCGGGGCGGGGCGGGGCGGGGCGGACTTGGAGGGAGGAGTGGGGAAGGTCGGACTCCCAGGACCCAGGCGTATTATGTGCGCCGTGACGCTCGGGCGTGCACTCTGCGACGCGGGAATAAAGTTTGTTGGATTGGTGTTTAGCCTGGATGCCTGGGTTCCGGGTCCTGCTGCCGTGGGGCTCCACGAGTCATCCAGCTGAAGAAGACCCGTAGAACTGGCTCTTTTCAGGTAAGGTGACCTCCCTGCTCCGGCATCCGCCAGCTCCAGACCCTGGGGTATCATTCTAGCCTTCTGCTCCCCGGGAGGTGCTCAGTCTCTTGCAGCAGGCCTCTGGGCTGTGTGTAGGAGATTCCTTAGAAGCGGCATCCTCCTTCCCCTTTCCACCTCCCAGAAAAAGGACCCCCGACCGCCGCAGGCCTTCTCAGAGCTTCGTCAGTCCAAAAGTGTGCTTCCCCGCCCCTTCCGCCCCCAGCTTGTGTGACTGGTTGCCTATCGTGTACCCTTAGGATTCTATCCGTCGGATGTGGCCTATCCTTCTGCAGAAATTGAGGCACACTGTATTTACACAACGGGGTCGAATTGTGTGTAATTTAGCAAATTATGTTGGATTTCTTCTTTTTGGTGAGGAAGATTGGCTCTGAGCTAACATCTGTTGCCAATCTTATTCTTTTTTTCTTTTTCCTTTCTCCCCAAAGCCCCAGCGCATAGAGTTGTATATTCTAGTTGTAAATCCTAGTTCCTCTGTGTTGGATGCCTCCACAGCATGGCTTGATGAGCGGTGTGCAGGTCCCAGCCCAAGGGGAACCCCAGGCCACCCAAGTGGAGCGTAGAACTTAACCGCTAGCCACTGGGTGGCCCCTACCAATTTAACCATTTTTAAGTGTACAATTAAGTGACATTAATTACACTCACTATGTAACACAACTATCACCACTGTTTCTTAAACTTTTTTATCATCCCAAACAAACTGTAATTGGTCAATTAAGAAATAACTCCCCATTGTCCCCTCTGGCCAGCCCCTGGTCACCTCTAGTATACTCTTTCTATGAATTTGCTTGTTCTAGATATTACATATAAGTGGAGTCATATAATATTTGTACTTTTGTATCTGGCTTATTTCACTCAGCAAAGTGCTTTCAAGTTTCCTCCATGTTGTAGCATGTATCAGAACTTAATTTCTTTTTATGGCTGAATAATATTTCATGGTGTGTATATATACTACATTTTGTTTATCCATTTACCTGTTGATGGCCACTTGGGTTTTTTTCCACTTTTGGCTATTGTGAATAATGCCGCAGTGAACATTGGCTTACAAGTATCTGCTTGAGTCCCTGTTTCCAATTTTTTGGGGTGTATACCCAGGAACGGACGTGCTGGATCACGTGATAATTCTATGTTTCGTTCTTTGAGGAGCTGCCCAACTGTTTTCCACAGCAGCAGCACCATTTTACATTCAACCAGCAATGTTACAAGGGATCCGATTTCTCCACATCCACTCCCAAACTTTTCTTTCTTTTGTTTGATTATAGCCATTTTAGGTGGTGACATGAGCTGGGGTCTTATTATGGTTCTGATTTGCATTTCCTCGGTGACTCATGATGTTTAGCACCTTTTCATGTGCTCATTGGACATTGGTATATCTTCTTTGGAGAACTATCCAAGTTCTTTGCCCATTTTTAAATTGAGTTGATTGTCTTTTTATTGTTGAGGTGTAGGAGGTCTTTATATATTCTCTTTATGAAACACTTATCGGATATACAGTTTGCAAATATTTTCTCCCATTCTGTATGTTGTCTTTTCACTTTTAGATAATGTTCTTTGATTCATAAAAGTTTTAAATTTTGATAAAGTCCAGTTTATCTATTTTTTTCTTTTGTTGTTTGTGCTTTTGGTATCATGTCTAGGAATTTGTTCCCCGATCCAAAATCGTGATGATTCACCCCTATGTTTTCTTTTAAGAGTTTTATAGTTTTAGCTCTTGAATGTGAATCACTGTATTTATTTAATTTATTTTTATTTTGAGGAGGATTAGCCCGGAGCTAACATTTGCCACCAATCCTCCTCTTTTTTGCTGAGGAAGATTGGCCTTAAGCTAACATTTGCTGCCAATCCTCTTCTTTTTTTGCTGAGGAAGATTGGCCCTGAGCTAACATCCGTGCCCATCTTCCTCTACTTTATATATGGGATGCCTGCCACAGCATGGCTTGATACGTGGTGTATAAGACCTCACCCGGGATCCGAATTGGTGAACCCAGGTGCTAAAACAGAGCGTGCGAACCCAACCACTACACCACTGAGCCAGCCCCTGAATCAATGTATTTTGAGTTAATTTTTGTATATAATGTAAGGTAGAGGTCCAACTTCACTCTTTTGCCTGTGGAAATCCAATTGTCCCAACACCGTCTGTTGAGGAACTCCTTCTTTCCTTACAGAATGGCACTCTTGTCAAAAGTCAAGTGGCTATAAATGTAAGGATTAATTTCTGGAAGCGCAATTCTGTTGCATTGATCTATATGTTTATCCTTATGCCAGTACCACACTGTTTTGATGTGGTAGCTTTGTAGTATGTTTTGAAATTGGCAAGTGTGAGTCCTCAACTTGGTTCTTTTTGAAGACTGTTTTGGTTAGTCAGGGCTCTTGCAGTTACCTATGAATTTGAGGATCAGCTTTTCCATTTCTGTAAAAAAAAGGCTGTTGGAATTTTGATAGAGATTGTGTTGAGTCTCTTGATAACTTTGGGTAGCATTGACATCTTAGCAATATTAAGTCTTTCTTCTGTGAACACTGGTGTCTCTCCATTTATTAGTGTCCTCTTTAATTTCTTTCAGCAATGTTTTGTAGCTGTCAGTGTACAAGTTTTTCACCTCCTTGGTTAAATTTACTCCTAGGTATTTTATCCTTAGATGCTATTGTAAATGAAATTGCTTTCTTAATTTCCTTTCAAATTGTTCATTGCTGGAGTATAGAAACACAGCTGATTTTTGTGTGTTGATCTTGCGCCCTGAAACTTTGCTGAATTTGCTTATTGGACCTAGTAGATTTCTTGTGGGTTCTTTGGGATTTTTATATATAGGATTATGAATATAGTTTTACTTCTTCCTTTCCAATTTAAATGCTTTTTATTTCTTTTTCTTGTCCAATTTCTCTGGCTAAAATTTCCAATACAGTATTGAATAGCAATGGTGAAAGTGAGTAGCCTTGTCTTGCCCCTGATCTTAGGGGGAAAGCTTTCTGTCTTTCACCATTGATTATGATGTTAGCTGTAGGTTTTTCATAAATGCCCTTTATCATGTTGAGAAAACTCCTTTGTATCCCTAGTTTTCTGAGTCATTTTATCATGAAAGAGTGTTGGATTTTGTCAAATGCTTTTTCTGTGTCCATTGAGATGTTCATGTGTTTTTTCCTTCATTTTATTAAGGTGATATAGTACATCGATTTTCTTATGTTGAACCACACTTGCATTCCTGGGATAAATCTCACTTGGTTATGGTGTATAATCCTTTAAATTGAATTATTTTTTAACAAAATCACTTTGATTGCCCTTGAGAATAGATTATAGAGATAAGAGGCAATGTGATGTGGACCAGGTTTTTAGCTGTGGAGGTGGTTGAGAGGAGGTCGGATTTTGGCTTTATTTTGAAGGTAGGGCTAGCAGTATTTACTAATAGATTGGATGTGAAGTGTGAAAGAAGGAGAGGAGTCAAGGATGATTCTAAGGTTTTTGGCCTAAGCAATCAGAAGGATGGAGGTACACTTACTGAGAATTGTAATTTCAACAGTGTGGGACGGTTTGGAGAAATTTTATACACGTTGAGTATAATATGCCTATTAGACACTCAAGTATCTAGTAGATAATTGAATTACAAGTTTGAAGTTCAGAGGAGTGGTCTAGGCTGTTGATATAAATTTGGAAGTCATCTTTGTGCTGTAGATAATTTTAAAGCCATCAGACTGGATGTGATCCACAAGGGAGTGAATGTTGATGGAGAAGAGAATGAATAGGTCTGTAACCTGAATCTGGAATGCTGTGATGTTTAGAGTTTGGGGAGGTAAGGAAGGACCCGAAAAGGATACTGAGAAGGAATTCTTACTGATGTAGGTGGAGGCTCAAGGACTGTCACAGAAACCTCATAAAGTGTTTCAAGAAGGTGAGAGTGACTAATTATGTCATGTGCCGCTGTTGTATTGAGCCAGATGAGGACTGAGAATTGACTATAGGATGTGACAACATGAAAGTCATTGGTACCCTTGCTGTGAGCTCTTTGGTGGAGTGGAGCAGTTCCAGTGGGTTGGAGAGACAATGGAAGGAGTGGAAATGGAGATGGTAATCTAGATGACTCTTTTGAGTAGTTTTTCTGTAAAGAGGAGAAGAAGAATGGAGCAGTTAGCCAAGAGTCAAGTTTGTTTGTTTTTTTAAGATGGGAGAAATTGCAGTATATTTATATACTGATGGGACTTTTCGACTTTTCTGGTAGACTAATAGAGAGGGAAAAATTGATGATCCAGGGGAGAGGTGAAAAATGCCCTAGAGGAGATGAGAGAGTGTGGAATCTAGTGCATACATGGAGGGGCTGGATTTAGGAGCACAGATAGCTCATGGGGATATATACCTATCTATATCTACTAGATACATATGTATTTCTTGTCCTCCATAATAACATGGGCCAATTCCTAATTCCTTATTTATATATATCTTCTGTAGTTGGCAAGCTGGAGACGTAGGAGAGCCGATAGTATAGTTCCCAGTCCGTGTCTGAAGGCCTGAGAACCAGGAGAGCCAATGGCATATGTTTCAGTCCAAGTTGGAGTCTGAAGGCAGAAGACTAATGTCCTAGCTTGAAGACAGTCAGGGAGAGGGAGTGAATTCTCCCTGACTCAGCCTTTTTGTTCTAGTCAGGCCTTCAACAGATTGGATAAGGCTCGCCCACATTGGGGAGCGCAATCTCCTTTACTCAGTCTACTGATGCAAATGTTAATCGCATCCAGGAACACCCTCTCAGACATACCCAGAAAAGTGTTTGACTAAATATCTGGGCACCTCATGGCCCAGTCAAGTTCGCACAATAAAATTAACCATCACAGTGAGTATATGGGCATAGATACAATTATGTGAATAAATTTCAGGGTAGGAACTTGTGAAAGTTCTTTTTTGGTTGCTTCTATTTTAAGTGAAATCTGAAACAAGGTCATTAGCTGAGAGTAAGGTTGGGGGAAGAGTTATGATAGGTTTAAGAGGAGAAAGTATGAAATAATTATCTTAGAAGGGGAGGGTAATAGATTAGTGAAAAGTTGTAGAATTGTTAGGAAGCTTGTGGGTCCACTGGAGGTTGGTGGTCACAAATTTAAGGTGAGACCAGTCACCATGGTTGTGTTTTTTACCTGCTCCATTCCTTCAGCTGCGTAGGTACAGGCACAGAGTAGGCAGAGAATTTGTTTTGTTCAAGGTTAGAGTTTTGTCAGGAGAGAATAATGAAGCCAGAGACAGGCAATAAAGTTAAGGGAATAAGCAAGGAAATGGGTATAACTTTGCAATTTAAACAAGGAGGAAGTAGGGACTATTTGGGGGTGAGGAGACTGAAAAGGTAAAAGGATTTGGATTATAGGTCCTAGTTGGATCAAAAGATTGTTTGAGTTGAGTTTCTAGAGGGAATGAGCTTGAAAAATAGGAGATGTTGATCGGAGAGTGAGATGCTTGGAATTTAGATTCTGGAAGGATTCAGTCGGTAATAACATGGTATCCTCATGTGGACAAATGAGTGGAGCAGGGTGTAGGCAAGATTATTGGAGGAGGACTAGTCAGAAAACTGGGAGATAGTATCTTCCTCAGAAATTGTGCATCAAAAGTCGTGACCCACTGGACCAATAGAGGGGGAGAAAAGGTAGGATATAGATATAAATGGCTACAATACTGATGGTGATGATGATGATAACGGTCCATTAACACCCAACTCAAATACCCTCGACTTGATCTATGTCGAACACTGCAAAGTTAGGTATTGAGTTACATATGGTTATGTTGCGACTGATGGTCAACACATAAGCCCTTCGTGGACTTCTGTTCTTTGAGCTAAGTATTCTTGTAAGAGTGGCAGGTGATGTAAGGCATCTTTTCTAGTTGTCAGTTTGAAATCCGTCACCAAAGGCTTATTATAATGCAGCTTTTGTAGAAGTTTTTCTTGGTTTTCTGTGTAGGCTTCTTCTTTGGCTTGTTTTATCTCTCAGGACTGTGAATAATTTGATGGTGAGAAGGCAGGCAGAGAAGTGGGAGTACTCTATGACCTAGTAATTTCATATCTAGTTATTTTATATCTTATAGAAATGATAATATGAATGCCTAAAGATATACACATACCCACAAGGGTGTTCATTAAACATTATTTGTGATGAAATTTGCAAGCAACCTAATTGTCATCAATAGAGAATAAATTATGATAAATAAAATGGAATTTTATAGCGTCTTTAAAAAATCATATCAAGAAGTGGTATTAGGGGGCCAGCCCAGTGGTGCAGCGGTTAAGTTTGTGCATTCTGCTTTGGCGGCCGGGGGTTTGCCGGTTCGGATCCTGGGTGCAGACCTGCACACTCCTTGTTAAGCCATGCTGTGGCAGGTGTCCCACATATAAAGTAGAGGAAGATGGGCATGGATGTTAGCTCAGGGCCAATCTTCCTCAGCAAAAAGAGGAGGATTGGCGGCAGATGTTAGCTCAGGGCTAATCTTACTCAAAAAAAAAAAAAAAAAAAAAAGTGGTATTAGGTTTTACTTTTCCCATCCTGTCAACAGGGATGCTTTCAGTTGCAACTAATGGAAAAACCAGATCAAACTGGCTTCAGCAATAAAAGGTATTTATTAGCCTATTTAATTGATAGGTTCTGAGATAGAGTGGGCTTCAGACAAGTTCAGACTATTTTTCTGACCTGTGCTTGGCCCTCTTCCATGAAGAAGGCGTGAAGGTGCTTTACCTTCAGCGTGATTTCTTGTATGGTTGTAAGATGGTTGTGTGCCTCTGCCGTGGCTGTATATTTCTTACTTCACATCTGACAGGAGCAAAAGTATCACTTCCCATACCAGAATCCTCAGCTTTGTTACGATTGGACCACCTTGATCTAGTAATTATGGACGAGGGACAGAGACCAGAGAACTGAGACCTGGGTTATAGTTCCTATCCCTGAGTCAGTTGTGTGGCAAGGGAAATGGGATTTCCCTGCTGGCCTTAAGGCAGCTGAGTTTTGTTTCTGGTACTGGTGATGAGGTCAGTCCCATTCAAAAAGCTTTGCTGAGGGCTAAGTGAATTTCTTACCCTCTTCTTTCCCAGTATTAAGATAATCAGCCTCTTGATGCTCCTCTCATTCTTGATTTTACTAAAACTGTGAGGCTGTGTTTATACTCAGGATCCCAAATTGGAAAAATATAAATCACTATTGACTTCCATATTTACAGAGGCCCTTCATATTACTCTCAGATTGCAAGAAAGAGGTAGACAGGAGGGAGGGCATAGGAAGGGAGGGAGGGAAAGAGAGAGAGAGGGAGAGAGAGAAATATGCTGCTGAGAAAGAAACTGTAGAATATTAAAACTCTCCCTTTACATACCTGACCTCAGTTCCATTCTGTTCCCTCTACGGGCCCCTGTTAACTGATATGTATCCTCCTGGATTGTTCTTTGCATTTACATATACACAGAATTTCATTTTATATTTTAAAATTTAAATGGTAACTACTGCTGACTCTTAGTTTTTTCTGTTTCATTTAGCACATGTTATAGAACTTGTCATCTTAATATATATAGTTCTGTTTTATTCTTTTAGTGACCAGTTATTATGCCGTATTATGGATATGTCATTGTTTTTCTAGCTATTATTTACCCTACTAATTGCTTCTAGTGTTTTTGCTATTACAGATTGATGTAATGAACATTCTTTGCATATATTTGTGCATATGTCTGTGTATTTTTTTTTTTTTTAAAGATTTTCATTTTTTCCTTTTTCTCTCCAAAGCCCCCGGTACATAGTTGTATATTCTTCGTTGTGGGTCCTTCTAGTTGTGGTATGTGGGATGCTGCCTCAGCGTGGTTTGATAAGCAGTGCCATGTCCGCGCCCAGGATTTGAACCAACGAAACACTGGGCCGCCTGCAGCGGAGCGTGTGAACTTAACCACTTGGCCACGGGGCCAGCCCCATGTGTGTGTATTTCTATAGGATAGATATAGTTGCTGGCTTGAAGGGTATGCAAATTTAAAATGTTAGTAACTTCTACAAAATGTCTTGGAAAATGGTGAGACCAGTTTCTGTTCTCTTGCAAATATTTTATATGATTAATCTTTTTAATATTTGCTAATAATGGTATATCAGAATTATAGACGGTTTTGTCCTTATTTATTTGTTTATTTTTTTGAGGAAGATTAGCCCTGAGCTAACTGCTGCCAATCCTCTTCTTTTTGCTGAGGAAGACTGGCCCTGAGCTAACCTCTATGCCCATCTTCCTCTACTTTATATGTGGGATGCCTGCCACAGCATGGCTTGTCAAACGGTGCCATGTCCGCACCCGGGATCCGAACCGGTGAACCCGGGCCATCGAGGCGGAATGTGCACACTTAATCGCTGTGCCACTGAACCGGCCCCTGTCCTCATTTATTGAATACTTTGTTCTTTCTTAAAGATTAGAAATGCCTCCTTTATTATATGTCAGATTTCTGTATTTACATGGATCTATTTCTGGACATGATATGTTTTATTCTGTTGACTTACGTCTCTGTTTTTATACAATTCTGCACTATTTTAATTACTGTTGTTTTGTACTGTTTCATATTTAGTAGAGTGAGTTTTCCCTTATTGATCTTATTTTTCAAAAAAGTATTTACTGCTCTTGAGCATTTTCTCTTTCTGGTGAACTTTAATATAAACCTGTGTGGTTTGGTGAAAAATCCTGCTGACATTTTTTCTTGATATTGCTGCTTGATTATATTAATTTAATTAATATATTAATAGTTTTGAGACTAACTATCCAGGAACTCAGTGTGCCTTATCTAGCCCTCTTTTGATGTCTTCGTAAACTTTTCTAGTTGTCTTTAAAATGTGTCTTACATATTTTATGTTAACTTTATTTGTTGGTAGGTTGTCATTTTTGCTGTTAGTGAGTTTAAATATAATTTATTATTTTCGAATTGATTCTTGCTCATATATAGAAAAACTTAATTTGGGTATACTTATCTTGAATCTGGTCATCTCAGGAGTGTTTGTTCTTTTTAATCAAATAGATAGATTACCAGACTTCAGAGAAATACTGGGGAAAAATTGTTTTAGGAGACTTTAGCTTTTTGATAAAAATTAAGCTTACCTCTTGTAAAAGCTGGTTAGTAATAGCAATCAGCCTCCTTTAAAGATGATTTTGTTTCTTTTTTTGATAAAATACTTAGTATATGGGAGGATTAAGAAAGAGCATGGTTTTTGAATAATTTATTCATAGGAAAATATGAAATTGTAATAATTTCACATTCTCCCCAAAATAAGTGGAATCAGTGACCTTTTCTCCTGAGCCTACTTCAAACCTTTGTTTCTTTCTGACCCCATTGTTCTTGTCTCTGCATTTTTATGATCTCTTCCGCCTTTGTTCTGATAGGCCAGCTCCTCAAGGGAGGGCAGAGATTCACCCTCTCTTTAGGTCTCCTTGAGGCCAAGAAGATAGGTGTGGGATCTTCCTAGTCTGTAGTAGGAATAATAGAAGCCATTGGAAAAAATAGCAAAGCTTTGTTGTTTCTGGAAATTTTGATGTGTGGCATGAGATGTCACCTGTCGGCACCTGATCTCCTTTTTCTGTTCATAAATAAAATGAAAGCACCGAAGTATGGTGGAAAGAGAATTGGCCTGGAAGATAACTTTTGTCTTCTAGGAGGTGTACAACCCTCACATTGCTGATTTTTCCTTTTATTCGTTTTAGCCTGTATTTGAAGTTCTTATGAAAGATTTGGCAAAGATTTTGCATTGGGCAAATTTATGGTTGCTTTTATTTATTTAATTATTTATTTAGGTAACATTGATTTATAACACTGTATAAATTTCAGTTGTACATCGTTATATTTCGCCTTCTATATAGACTACATCGTGTTCCCCATCAAAAGTTGTGTTGCCGTCTCTCACTGTACACATGTGCCCTTTTACCTCTTTCACTGTCTCTCCACCTGCATTCCCTCCTGGTAACCACTAATCTGTTCTCTGTATCTATGTTCCGCATATGAGTGAAATCATACAGTATTTGTCTTTTTCTGTCTGTCTTATTTTGCTTAGTTAGTATAATACCCTCAAGGTCCATCCACGTTGTTGTAAATGGCAAGATTTCATCTTTTTTATGGCTAAGTAGTATTCTATTGTGTGTGTGTGTGTGTGTGTGTGTGTGTGTATGTCACATCTTCTTTATCCATTCGTTAGTGGGCACTTAGATTGTTTCCAAGTCCTGGCTATTGTGAATAATGCAGCAGTGAACATGGGGTGCATATATTTTTTCAAATTAGTGTTTTTTGGATAAATACCCAGAAGTGAAGTAGCTGGATCATATGGTAGTTCTATTTTTAATTTTTTTGGGAATCTCCATATTTTCCATAGTGGCTGCACCAATTTACATTCCCATTAGCAGTGTACGAGCGTTCCTTTTCCTCCACGTCCTCTACAACACTTATTTCTTGTTTTTCAGTAATCGCCATTCTGATGGGCATGAGGTGATATTTCATTGTGGTTTTGATTTGCATTTCCCTGATAATTAGTGATGTTGAACATCTTTTCATGTGCCTTGTGGCCATCTCTATATCTTTAGAAAAATGTCTGTTCAGATTATGGTTACATTTATTTATTTAATTTATTTATTTTTGTGAGGAAGATTGGCCCTGAGCTAACATCTGTTGCCAGTCTTACTCTTTTTACTTGAGGAAGATTGTTGCTGAGCTAAAATCTGTGCCAATCTTCCTCCCTTTTATGTGGGGTGCCGCCACAGTGTGGCTTGACAAGTAGTCTAGGTCCGCGCCCAGGATCTGAACCTGCGACCCCCAGACCGCCAAAGTGGAGCATGTGAACTTAACCACCATGCCACCGTGCCGGCCCCTGATTGCTTTTAGAATTGTATATTAATTTTCTAGTTTCTTTTTCACCTAGTTTCCATTTTTATCTTTAACTCTTCTTCCCACACTTAAATTTGTCTTATTGTAAAATTTATGCATTTTTCTTTCTACCTGGCATTGCTGAATTTCAACCCAACACAGAGCTTTGCATCCTAAAGTTAAACATCACTCCCATTTAGTTAAGTTATAATTTTTTGTTAAATTGCTATTTAATGTTGTTTTGATTCTTATTCTGATTTTTAAAAAGTTTTGTAACTAAATATATGACGTTCGAAACTTTTGGTATTGTATACTTTCTTTGGCTATTTTGTTTCTCCTTATAATTTACTTTTATTTAAGATAAGAGATTAAAGAAAGACAAAGATTGACCACATAATTTTGTTTTCAATGGTTTTTGTCTGTTAGTTAGAACATATGTACAGAAATCTTGATTTAAATAGGCCTAAAAAATAAGGAAATTTATTATTAAAATGTAACTTGAAGGTGGCTAGGCTGACTTGAACACTGCTTTAATCCATTGACTGTGGCTCCATTTCTCGTTTTTGCCTTCTGTGTGTTGGCTTTGTCCCTAAATCGGCTTTGTCCTCTAGCTGACGTCCTTCATGGTGGCAAAGTGGCTGTAGAAGGCCCAGGTTTACGTTCTCAAATAGAGGGCATCTCTTCTGGTAGCCTTGTTACTAGAACAAGACAGTGTTATTCTCAGAAACCTTCCTAAACACCTCCTCTTGTGCCTTATTGGCCTGAATTGTCATAGATTTTATTCTTAAACCAAATCCGGGCCTGAATTTCTGAATCCTCATTGTGGCGAGGGGAATAGGGTTACCTTTAGATCAGTTGGGTTTACCATGGGAGCTGGGAGTGGCGGCAGCTTCCCTGAAGCACATTGGCTTTGTGGGTAACTGGTCATTATCTTAATTAAATTTATGGTACCGTAGAAAGGGTGCAGGGTGGAATGGATGCTGGGTAGGCAACCCTCAATGTCCACTTGATAATGGGTCCCATAAAGTTTCATCTCAGACCACATGAAGTAATAGTAATAAATATAAAAGGAAAAATAGGCAACCTAAGCAAGTTTTAAATTGACTTACTTGAAAACTTTCTCTGCAGTTTCCCGTTTTATAATGTTTGATTTCAGCTGACTGGCTATAGCTACTTACAGAACAGAGGAAATTCATTAAAAATAATGAATTATTCAGTTGGATAATGAAATTCAGTTATAAAGCACTTCACTGTGCCGTGGATTCAGTTCAGGTCAAGTTCTGTTCCTGGTTTATGGACAGTGTGGCCTCTCACCATGACGCAGCTTAGAAAGGCTTTTATCCTTTTCCCTTGTTGCTAGCATTTTAATGGCATTTTATTGTATTTATTTGATTGGTTCCATTTACACTTTACTTCAATTGACTTTATTAATACAGAATGCTTTTTATGTAATTTTTATTATATAAAAATTACTATATAATATTTGACAGTTATGAAAATCTGGTAGATACCTATAAAGAAATAGTTTTCACGAGGAAAAATTCATCCTATTACTTTTTAAAATTGCAGCGACTTAACTGTAGCCAAACCAATGCTAATAGGTGGTCTTATTTAGCTTGTCTAGTTTGCTTGCTTGAGTTATTTGAAGGGGAATTTAGATTAGCAGAAATCTAGCAATAGCATAATGGAAGTCCTGAAAGCCTCTTTAATTAGGGAATTTAATGAAGGCTTTGTCATGGATTCTTTGGTTTCTCTTTGTTTTCTTCCATCCCATCCCCTCCTATTTCTATTATTGCATAGAAAAGTAGAAAGGAATTCTCAAAAACAATACAAGAGATTGCCTTGTAAATTATATCTTTTACAATAAATTATAGATTGTGTATGTATATATGTGTGTGTGTATATATGTATGTATATATATAAACTAGTTGCTAGTATATTGGTAAGTATAGAAACACTCAAAGGGTGAGGTTACATTTTCAGAAAATATGTAATATAATAAGTTAAAAGATATCTGCACCCTCATGTTCATAGCAGGTTTATTTACAACAGCTAAGACATGGAAACAAGCTGTGTCCATCAATGGGTAAATGGATAAAGAAGTTGTGGTTTATATATACAATGGAATGTTATTCATCCATAAAAAACCTGGGGAAATCCTGCTATTCGGATGGACAACGTGGGTGGACCTTGAGGGCGTTATGCTAAGTCAAATAAGTCAGGCGGAGAAAGACAGGTACTGTGTGATCTTTAGCAGAATCTAAAAAAAAAAAAAACAACCCAAACTCATAGAAAAAGAGATCAGATTTGTGGTTACTAGAGGAAGGGCTGGAGAGTGGGGATTGGGGGAAGGAGAATTGGAGGACGGTGGTCAAAAGGTACAACCTTCCAGTTATGATAAGTACTAGGGATGTAATGTACAACATGATGCGTATAGTTCCACTGCTATATAGTGTATATAAAATTTGTTAAGAGAGTAAATCCTAAGTGTTCTCATTATAAGGAGAAAAAAATTTTTTTCCCATTTCTTTTTATTGTATCTATATGAGATGATGGATGTTAACTGAATTTATTTGTGGTAATCCTTTCATAATATGTGTAAGTCACACCTTTATGCTATACACCTGAAACTCATATAGTGATGTATGTCAGTAATATCTCCATAAAACTGGAAAAAAATAAATGAAAAGATATCAAACCCTAAGTTTTTAAAGTTCATTGCACTGTGGATTAAATTTGAAAGGCTTTTTTAACTGGAAGCTGCCTCTCTTAGTGAAAATAACGTAATTTTATAGGTGAAACCCTAAGAGTCTAAGCAAAATTAGGGCATTGATAACCAAATTGAATTGCTGAAGCATTTAAGCTGCTTTGGTTTTATAAGCTCTCTGTGTTAGGTTATTTGAAAACACTTATTAATTCAGTCTTATAATTTATCAGTCCTTGAAATTTTCTTTATTCCTTTCGACACACATGAGAAGTTAGATGAGTATACAAGTATTACTATTGTAATTTAGATTATAGTTGGAAACCTCCTAAATATAGTTTGCTTAGTGTAAAGAGAAAGAAAATAGATGCATATTAAAATATTAAAATTCAGTTTACTCCTTGAGTCAGGTCCGATGGGTAAGAATGAAGTCTTCTTGTGTAAATGAATCCATTTTCTCTTTTCTGTTTGACTGTATCATTTGAAAGAACATTCTACCTATGAAGTGCTGCAGTGCTTAATTAACTTTTGGTAAGTTGGTATACTCTGTGTAGTCTGTTTGGGTTTGGTATCTCTATTTGCACCTGTAGATTCTGGATCCCTCTCAGTATACAGTAGGGGGAATGAGGTATAAGAGCAGTAAAGGATCTTTCACCACTCCTATCAATGTACCAACTCAAGTACAGCTGCAGTTTAGAAGATGTGGCATTGTGTTTATCACTGTTCATCTTCACATCAACCCTGTGGTCAGTAAGGCAATTAATATAATATAGAATAATAGTCAATATATTAAGGCGAGTAATAGAATACATAATGATAATATATAATAATCTCACTTTACAAACAAGGAAATGAAAACTTAGAAAAGTAAAATGACTTATGCAAGGTCACATGGATGCTAAGTGGCCAAGTATCAAAGCATAATTTTCCAAAAAATTGAAGACCGGTTCTCATACAAATACAGAATGAACATGTCACATTTATTCATTTCTTTAATGAGGGAGCCAACAGGAGATAAAGTTGGTTCAAAGAGGAATAAAGATTACACATTGTATTAGTCAAGATTCGCCAGAAAAACAGAGCCAATGAGATATATATAGATATATGGAAAGAGATTTATTGTGAAGGATTGGCTCATATGATTGTGGAGGCTGAGGAGTTCTGAGATCTGCCGTCAGCAAGCTAGAGGCCCAGGAAAGCCAGTGATGTCGTAGTTCTGCTCCAAACGTGAAGGCCTGAGAACCAGAGGAACCAATGGTGTAAGACCCAGTCTATCTGATGGCCCAAGAATCAGGGACCAGTGTGGTAAGTCCCAGTCTGAGTCTGAAGGCCCGAGAACCAGGACTGCTGATGTGTGAGGTCAGGAGCAGATGAATGTCCCAGCTCAAGCAGAGAGCACATCTGCCCTTCCTCTGCCTTTTTGTTCCTTCAGGCCCGCGACAGATTGGATGGTGCCCACCCGCTTTGGTGAGGGCAATCTTCTTTACTCAGTCTACCTATTCAAATGCTCCTCTGGAAACATCCTCCCAAACACACCCAGAAATAAAAGTTTGCCAGCTCTGGGCTAGTAGTATTCTTTAGCCTAGTCAAGTTGACACATAAAACTGACCATCACATATAGACGTTGGAGAAAGAACTTTGGGATGAGATTGCTAGGTTAGATGCAAAGCTGTCCTACAAGGCAATAAAAACCATAGGCTTTGAGATGATCTTTTCTACTGGACAGAATTCAGTTGCATCTTTACTAGGCAAAAGTTTGCAAGTTAACGTGTAGCTTCATAGAGTCTGAGTTTTTAAACAATAGTGAACAATGAGTCAAATGAAGGTATGTTCCCTAATGACATAATCTTTGGGAGGGCTTATGCTCCTATATGACATTGAAAGGACATACTGCCCTCTCTTTGTCTTACTTCTAAGTTTTGGATAATTTTTCTTGACACAAAGCAACATTGGAGCCTAGGTTTTTTTTTTTTTTTTTTAAAGATTTTATTTTTTCCTTTTTCTCCCCAAAGCCCCCCAGTACATAGTTGTATATTCTTTGTTGTGGGTCCTTCTAGTTGTGGCATGTGGGACGCTGCCTCAGCATGGTTTAATGAGCAGTGCCATGTCCGCACCCAGGATTCGAACCAAC
Organism: Equus caballus; assembly: GCF_041296265.1. Classification (NCBI taxonomy): domain Eukaryota; kingdom Metazoa; phylum Chordata; class Mammalia; order Perissodactyla; family Equidae; genus Equus; species Equus caballus. Next base: position 31,113,498 of record NC_091710.1, on the reverse strand, counting down.
GAAACACTGGGCCGCCTGCAGCGGAGCGCGCGAACTTAACCACTCGGCCACGGGGCCAGCCCCGTGGAGCCTAGGTTTTTTGACGCCAAGTCCAGACTTCTTTCTCCTGTACTTCCCTGCTTCTTCATAGTATAGTTTTTAATACTAGAGCAGTCTGCTAACTTTTGCAGAATCAGCTAGCCTTTGTTATTAGTTTTCCCTTGTGCTCATTGATGATTATTAAGCTGTCTTCCCCGGAGAAACATTGTGAATATGTGAAAATATTCTGAAATTCAATGGGTATTTCTAACATTTCCATAAATGCTCAGAGAGACTAATTGAAATTATAGTTTATGTACCATGACTACTCTTTTATGACATTTTGTTAGCAAATTTCAGAGTCTTTGTAAAAATTGTTGTATTTTTGATTAAATAATCAGAATTTATAAAGCTGTATTTCATCAGATTAGCCTTTGCATATTTTGAACAAAAATAGGATTGAACCATTTTAGGTAAGTACAGATTTGTCCACATTAAACAACATAATTGCCTCTTAGAGTTGAACATTGAACTACTTATTAACAATTTGTTCCTGGACTTGAAATGTTTATCTGTATGTGCCATTTAACTTAAAAGTGGTTTTTTTTTTTTTTTTTTTTATGCTTGTCAAAAAGGTTGGGATACTTTATTCAGTTTAGCCCTCAAGCAATTAGGCAAGTCAGTTACCATGGTAACAGTAGGTATTAATTTCCTTACCTTACTGAGAGGTTTTTGGAACAAAGAAATCTCTGAGCTAATCCACTGAAACCCTCCTTTCTATGAGACTGGTGTTATGTCTGTCCATTCTAGAAGATGACACCATTCTAAGTGGAAAAATGTACTCTTGAGATGAATTTCTACTCTGCCAGAGTAGAGTAGAGTGTGGTTTAGAAGCTGGGTAGTTAAAAAGTTATTCCTTCTTAGCTAACGTGGAATGCAGTTACTCTTAATTTTCCTAGATTTGTTGGTTGTTATAGTTAAAAAGTTATTCCTTCTTAGCTAACGTGGAATGCAGTTACTCTTAATTTTCCTACATTTATTGGTGTGATTTTTATTGACATGAACTAGAAGTGGCTTCAGTAGACAGCTTGTCCTACTATCTAATTGCTATCAAATAAAATCACTTAAGATGAATTTCTCTCAAAACATAATTCATAATTTTGGCAGATAATCTCTTAACATTTAATTAGCTAATGTTACTAACCCTAACCCTATAATAAGCCTACTCATTTACCTGTCAGGAGGTCCATTTTGCAATTAATTTATCAAAAAGACTTTACCAAGAAGTGTCATTCTTAGGTATTTTATCACTGTATCATGGTGATTAATAAATAGCTACAGTTGTTAATAGCAGCATTGGACATTTTCTAGTCTTAGAGCATTTTGTCTGTGTTCTATGGCAGGAGTTGGCAAACTGGCTGGCGGGATGCATTTGACTTACTGCTTGTTTTTGTACTGTGAGTGAAATGGTTTTTACGTTCTTAAGTGGCTGAAAAAAATAAGAATATTTCCTGAGATTTGTATAAATTCAGATTTTATCATCTATAAAGTTTTATTGGAGCATAGCCGTGCTTCTTTATTGTTTATGGCATTTGTGTCACAACGGCAGACCTCAGTAGTTGTGACAGAGACAATCTGCCCGTGAAGCCCAGAATATTTGCTGTCTGACCCTTTAGAGAAAAAGTTTGCTGACTCTTCCTGTTCTATAGTATAAAAAAATATAGCCTTGATTGTTCATTTAAATAAAACTCTCCCTCTTTTATTGGCATATTTTCCCTCTTGATGGCTAAAAGTAACACATGTTCTTATAGAACATTTGGAACATCTAGAAAAGTATAAAGAAAAAAATTTAAAAAACTATCTGCAGTCATGGGATAACCACTAATATTTTGGTATACATTATGCCCGACCTTTAAAAATATCTAATATGTATATATGTATACACACATACACAAATACACACACATTTATTTTATAAAATTAGAGTCTCACCTGCTTTTTTCACTTGATAAATTATAAGAACGTGTTTTTAATGACTGCATAGTGTTCTATTTTATGTCTGTACCATAATTTATTATTTAATCATTTTTCCATTGTTGGATATGTAAGCTGTTTTCAACTATTTATTATTATAAATATTATATGTTGCATTATATAATATTTTAAATACTATTATACATAAGAAGGATGACTATCCTTGTATATAAATCTTTCTGAGGAATGCTGTGTTTTGTTTTTGTTTTTTTGTTGAGGAAGATTGGCTCTGAGGTAACTTCTGTTGCCACTCTTCCTCTGTTTTGTATGTAGGATGCTGCCCCAGCATGGCTTGATGAGTGACGTGTAGGTCCGTGCCTGGGATCCAAACCTGCAAAACCCAGGCCACTGAAGCAGAGCATGCAAACTTAACCACTATGCCACTGAGCTGGCCCCATGAATGCTGATTATTTTTGTAAGATTAATTCTTAAAAATGAAACTATGTGTAAAGTGGTTTGAAACCTGAAGAAGTATTTTGAGGGAAATTTTGATATTGCGTGAAAATCCTTAGACTGCCTTCATGAAGAGAAGATGGCTTCTCTTCCTAGGCTCTGGTTAGACACATTAATTTTCACACTAGACCATCAAACAAGTCCTTTTAATAATCTGACTGTGAAAGCATATGTTTGATACTCGTAGTTGATGGGTTGGAAGAACTGGGCCAGTGCCCCACCCACTCTGGGTTCATAGGTTTTCTCATGATTCTGCAGCACAGGCAAGTGAATGATTTTCTGTGGGCGCTCCCAGCGTGATTTTTGATGCCACAGAGAAAAGCGGAGTAATGCTGCAGGCCAGTGTGAGTTGGTACAGTAGACTCAGACATGGGGGTGAAAAGGAGAATTGCTCCATCCTTAGGATAATTCACTTCTTACTCCGCTAATTAAGCAGGTGCTCCCGCCCACCACCCTGTGTCCTGTGTGTGCCTCTTCAGGGAGCTCCATTTGTTAGCATATTCCTGCTCTTTTGCCACCAGTCATTCTGTAGAGTAGCTACAAAAATGAACCCAAGTATTTCACTCAAAGAATGATTGGTGAAAGGGTATTGACTTTTAAAATTCCTGGGGACGCCCACACCAGCTGCTAGTATCGATCTGTTTGCAGCAGAGGTTGTAAACTGAGAGGGCTTCAGGCCAAATTTTGGCCTGCAGAGTGGTCTTGGAAATTGATATCAAGTGGAAGATTGCATTGTAACATCCAATTCTTTGTCTTCTTTTGAAAAATTGGGAAGTCTGGCGACACTGGGCGCCTGGTGACTATTGGTAAGAGTTAGCTGCGGCAGAGTTAGTGGTTTCCAGTTTGGGCTGCAGCGTAGTGCTATGGGTTATAGGTAATGCAAGGTTTTGATGGCTGCATGTTTTTTATAGTTTTCAAATGTATAAAGCATTTAATAAAACATTCAAAGATTTATAATAGGTGAAATTATATTTGAACTTCCTTCATGAAGAGGATCCTTTTGTAAACTACTTGAGTTCAGAACATGCGTGGCTGTGCATAATAAACATGGTCAGAAAGAGTTATTTTATGGCTGAATCAGGTAGTACTTGCTCCTGACTTTCCTGTTAAATAATTTCCTATCTAATTATTACTTTAATTGTGTCTATGTATGTTATTTAATCATTGGGAAAGATAGGTGTGTTCGTGTACATAAAATGCTTTCAATTTTGTTTGTCTTAGTTTTCGTAATTTTACTGCTAACGTAGAAAAGATCATGATTGTTAGCTAATGATTATTTCATGATATTTAGTTTTTTCTAATAGAATACAATTAATTTTGTTAATTTTCTTGTTATTTAATTTTTAATTATTATTTATTATGGGCTTTTGATGTGACAATTTGTCAAACCTTGATTTTAATAGAATTTCATAGTACATTTGTTTTTAGCATTTAACTAGTGCTTTTATCTAAAAATAATTAATAATTGAACATATGCAATTCAGTTGATTCAATAAGGGAAATATAGGCCTTCATAACTTCAGAAACTCATTTAAAAGATATTTTTGATTACCTGGAAGTGTATTTGTTAACTTTAAATTTTTTTATTATTAAACTCAATGAAAATAAATATTTCACTACACTCAGTTTTTATTTAGTCTTCTTAATTAAAAAATTTTTTTGGATAAGATTTGTTAAAAAATATTCATATAAGAATTCGGACAAGCTCAAAATTCACAAAAAACTTTTCCCACGGAATTAAAGACCTACAGTATTTTAAGTACTTTATATTCAAATAGATTTAATTTCTACAGATATTTACTTTCCCACTATAATGTCTAATTTAGTGATTAAAGCTGGAAAGTAGTCTGATTCTTGAGTTAACATAATAGTAAATATTTAATCAATAATTAGTCAATAAAGATTATCTCAGAATAGAATGTGATATTCCCATAGTTCTTCATTTTTCAGCCTAAATCAAATGAAATAGGGGTGTCAAACAAAATACTCTGGTACCTTTTCAAAAGCATCTATTTTACTAAAAAAAGATTTGAACTTTTGAAAGTATCTTTGAGCACAAAATAAGAACAAAGTTCTTTTAAGAGATTGATACAAGTGATCATCAGATTGAGTTCAAGAAACTGGTTACAGGATCACACAACTAATGAAGCCCAGATATCTCACTATTTTACCAAATCAGCTCTTTTTTCCTGCCTGTGTGGAACAGTATGTTTGGGACCAGCGAGGCAAAGGAAGTGGATGGAAAAGTTGCCGTTTTCGACTATTCTGTTAGAAGATATGTTGCGAATTTGTTAAAGACAGAACACTAATCCAGAAGACTCAATGAAAAAGGTGTTCATGGCAGATATGAATCCGTAAATACTGGTACTCGTCCTCACTTAGGAGGCTGTGTAGAATCCTTGAAGAAAAACACCGAGAAGGGACTTACTGCTTGGCAAAGAAGTTCCAAAACCAACTGGGGATGAAGTATGCAAAGTAAACAATGAATAATTTGAAACATATAAGATATTATGGAAACAGTGGAAGTTTGGGACTGGTAATAACAGGAGGGTGTAAAGGCTTTACGTTAAGTTCAATATATATAAAAAAGCCTGATATGCCAAGTACTGTGTTGTCTTATTCACAGAGAAGCTCTTGTTTATTAAAATTTGCCTGTAGTTCTGAATTCCACATTAAATGATGTCATAAAAATGGTGAACCTAGTGAAATCCAAGCCTCTACAGTGCCTTCTTTTTAGCTTTAGGTGAAGAAATGTGATGAGCCATTTCATTACTGAAGAGTGTTGATGGTCCAGTGGAAGATTTATGAGCTAAAAGGAAAATTTCAAATTATTCTATGTGAATAATTCTTACAGGTTTGTTGAGGTGTAGTTATTGGCTTCAAAAAATGGTATTCTTAATTGACATTTTGAGCACTTGAATGAGCTTAATCAAAAGTGCGATGATCATACGGAAAATATATTAACCGTGTACTGACAAAATTTATGGATTCAGAGTAAAATTTTGGTTTTGGAGAGTGAAGTTAAAATAGTTTTAGAAGTGATGTGTAATTGGTGTTATTTGAATCCTAAAGAAGAGTTAATACTAGTAGGACAGAGTCACCGTGTGCTGAGACAGAGCTCTAGCATGATATTGAAATGCTTGATATAAAAAATTCGTTTTGAATGCTTATTTACATCATCAAAAGAAATTAGCACATCTCTCAGTAGAAGAAAAGGAGGAGCTATTAGATTTAAAGAATTTTAGCACCTTTGAAGAAAAGGAGGAGCTATTAGATTTAAAGAATTTTAGCACCTTTGAGGCACAATTTTAAAAAGATTGAATTATTGGAATGCTGGCTAATGGTGAAAAAGGAGTTTTCAGTGCCTTGGAGCGAAGCCTCCTCTTTTGCCGTTTGCTGTCACTTGTGCTAACAAAGCTTCCTTGTGATGGTTACTGCGTTAAGAAAATGTTGTTAAAAGGTCTCGGGAGTCGTGTGTAGCCATTTTAGACATAAACCTGACACAAAACAGTCATGTGCATCTAAACAACTTCAACTTTATTTAAAAGGTTTGAAAATTTTAATTTTATAAAGAAGTTATAAAAGTTTTACAAAATTTTATATTCACACTTGCCGATCCCCTTCCCAGTATGCCATAAAAATATTTTCATTTTCTGACAGTGCCGTGAACTAGAAAATGTTGTCAGCTCCTGGGGTAGACCTTCATTGATAAATGAAGTGGACAATCAAGAATCATCACGGATGTGAGGAAAATCAGCAGTTACAAACTCAATAAGCTGAATAGTGTCACCCTTGATAAAAAATAATTTCTAAACAAAAAAGAACTTAAAGTCCTGATAAGTGTTATCAGTGGATTCAACAGGAAATGTATTAACAAAAGAACTGAAAACTGTGGAAAAGGAAAATTGGAGGGTAAGAAAGGAATAAAACATAATTCCCCAAATAAAATGCTCAATAGAATTGTTGTCGTAGAAAAATATGGCTGATAACCAAATAGGTATTTGTTGTACAGCTATGTACCGGGGGTGCTTTGGAGAGAAGAAGAAAGAAAAAAGATTGGCAACAGATATTAGCTCAGGGCCAATTAAAAAAAAGGTAAAGACTGTAAGAGAACATCTACGAACTGCTAAGAGATTGTTTCACTCAGCCAACACATTGTTCTCCTATCTATTTGAAAAATACATTTTCACATATGCAGGGAATCAGAGTTTATTATCTACATGTTCTACCTGAAGAAAACAGTTGAAAAAAGTCCTCTAAACAAACAGTGGAGTCAGAACAGAGATGCAATATAGGGTAAGATGAAGGGCAGAGGAAACTATAGTAAGCCATATATACGTTTACATACGTGTTTAAGTTTATATACACATTTATATTTAAATGGATGATGAAATTTGTAACATAATGTTTAGAAAACAGTAAGAATTCTTGAAATAGAAGGACAATACTAAGAAAATTGACAGGCTGTAACTGAAACCATATCAGCAAAAAACCATCGTTAGAAGGGTGGAGAAGTAAAAACGTTCTAAGAGTTTTGCCTTGCTGGGTAGAGGGTAGTGCAAATGTAGGGTCTGGGTGGGGAGGAGGTATAATTTTATTATTTTGCTTAGATAGCACTGTAATAGTAGGATGGGAAAAAAGTGAAATTTTAACATTGACAAAGGGAAAAAAGAGTATGAATGATAATTTCACCCAGTCTGAAAAAAATAGAAAAGAATAAGAGGAAACTGAAGAAAGTAAGATAAATACTAATCAAAGTAAGATGAAAGGGAAAACTCAAGTTCTTACACTGACTGTGAATGAGATGAATTTCCCTATTGAAAGAAAGACATGTTCAAATTGGGCTATTCAAAACAAAAACCAGAAAAACAAACAACAACAGAAGTCCCAGGTGTGTGTTGTTTCAAGACAGCCTTTAAAAAAGTGATCAAGGTTGAAAAGTGGCAGATAGTGGTGGATGGATAGGCAAGATGATTCCAGGGAAGTCCAAATCAAAGGAAATCAAAATACATTATTTATTTCAAAGAGGAATTTAAGATCCTTTAATGGTACAACATGAACCATTATGAAATGATGAAAGACTTGATTTTAGAAAAAGATGTGTCAAAGTTGTTCATATTCAACAACATAACAGCTAAATGTATACATAAAATATTCTATTATTCAATGGCTTGGATCACTTCCAAGAATAACCTTTAACTGATTAATGATTAAAATCCTGAAGTATGTTGAAGAATTTCCTATTGAAAATTATTCCACAACTTTGATTTTTGGTGTGCTTTTTATCTGTACCAAGGTGTGAGTAAATTTGACAAGGATATTGGGTTTGTAAACAACTTTACTTTCAAATTCTTTGCCTGGAAACATTTAGAAAGAATTTTGTAAGCAAAAGAGAACATTTACATCTAAAAATTAGACGTTTCAAATTAAAATGATTTTAGTATTATAGGTGGCTGTAGATAAATTATTGAAATTTATTTCTGTTTTGACAGTATAAATGAATTACAAAATTCCAAAATTTGATAGTTATTTTTATAGAGTTGTGTATTATTTGTAGAAACTTCAATTTTCTGGCAGTTTTGCAGATAAATGATCTACTCTGTGTATTGCAAAAACTTGTTTTCCAGTTCTATAAAAATATATTTTAACATTAAGAATAGACTCTCTCTCTCTATATATACACACTTTGGGATGAGCTTTTGATTCTCCTGTCAAGGGTTTTGAATTTGTGGCAACTATGAACTCATTAATAACCATGAACATTTGTAAAATGCTTTATAGTAAATAAAGCATGTATATTTTACATATTTTATCTTCTTACATATAATGCAGGTGGTGACACCAGGGACTTGAGTTGTCAATTTTGATTCAGTGAATCAGAGATCTTACATAGTGCCAGACTTTGCTAATGATTCAGAGAATACAGGCAAGCATCAAGTGCAGATGGAATATTTTTTTATTTGGAGGAACCCCAAACTGTCAGACACAGGTTCCAAAATTGTGCTTTTCTTCTGCATTAGGCCATGTTATGGTTTTGGACTAACAGAATAGTTTTAAGCAATGTGTGTAAAAAAAAGAGAAATTGCACAAAGGAAGAAAGTTGTTTTGGTTTTAAAATTCCTCTGTTTTATATTCTCTCTCTTTTTTGTTTTTGGTAAGGAAGATTGGCCTTGAGCTAACATCTACTGCCAGTCTTCCTCTTTTTGCTTGAGGAAGACTGTTGCTGAGCTAACATCTGTGCTACTCTTTCTCTGTTTTGTATGTGGGACACCACCACAGCATGGCATGACAAGCAGTACATAGGTCCATGTCTGAGATCTGAACCTGCAAACCCTGGGCCACAAAGTGGAGCATGTGAAGTTAACCACTGTGCCGCTGGGCTGGCCCCTGTTTTGAATTCTCTTAATTACACAGCTTACTTCACTACCCCCCATTTTCCAACCATAAATTAATACACCATAATGCCAGACTTATTTACAGTTAGCAATCTAGATAGTTGAGCTATATCTTGCTAACATTTTCTGGATAGGTACTCTTTGGTATTTTTCTGCTAGTAAATACACATTGATAGGTGTACCAGGCTACCATCTGCTTTGAGGTCATTAGCATGTTTATTAGGATCCTCAGTAGGGAGAATGAGTTACTAGCCCACTGTTAACCCTTTCCTTCCCAATGCATAAGAGTGGTGGAGTTTGTTCTATATGGAAAATTTGTTTGCTAAAGTAATCTTTTAAAATTTTCTTCCATTAATTATCAATATTTGCAGTTTCGGGGGTTTATGTTTGGAAAAATGAGCCATTAAAATAGATACTTGCCAAATTTATTGTTTAATTTCTTCAGAGTTATATTGCTGAATATCAATAGGGATAACAGGCTATCCCTGAATGATAAGTAGTTGCTCTGGTTATTTCACATTAACCATGTTTCATCATAAGAGTCTTCAGGTGGATATTCAACACTGCTGCCCTTTTACTGTAAATTTGAGATAATAGGAACTAAGCTTGGGGCTTGAAAAATTTTATTAAGAATTTGAGGCTATTCAATTTCGTATGTTAACTCACCTGAAGGTATGGATCCATTCTACCACTAACAAAAAGAGTATGTCATGGTTCTCCTATTCATTGTGTTTTCTGTAACCATTCTTGAAGTTTGGTTTGCACTGAGAAGAGCACTTAAAGCTAGTAACAGAGTCTTAAAAAACTCTTATTCTTAGGGAAGCTTGTTCACTTGCTGGGCCAAGAGTGTAATAACAAAACCTTAATAGAGAAAAGCTGTTATCTGTCTCAAAATTCTTCTTCAAGTAGATTTGTGAACAAATCCCACTGTTTGCTGAGTGTACTTAGATCTTAGGGACAGATAATAAGAAAATTAAAGATGTTAAATATTTATAGCAATTTATATACCCAAGGATTCTCATTGTTAATGAGATAGAGATTATTCTTTGAAAGGATCAAAAACTGCTAGAACCTTAGAACTCAATTACACTGGCTTACTTATTTTAAAAAGAAGGAATGCTAAATGTATAGTTATTAGATCTAGAATGCTGTGTCTGTTTCTCTTTCTTTTGCGATTGCTGCTCTGATAACCTATTCTTGTGCCTAGATGCCATAACTTACTTTAAGAATATATGTTTAGTTCTTCAGACGTATTGACAGGCTCATCTCTGAGTTTTATTTCAAAGATTGTACTGTGTTTATTCACAAAGTAATTGTTTTTTGGATTTTGCAACTAGAGCCTTTTAAAGATGAATGAAAAACAGTTGAAAACATCTCCACCGAAGCGGAGACTTCCTGAATGGATGTCTATGCCTAGTAAGAGATGTGCTGTAGAAGAAAGAAAGGTATGCAGTTCGCCAATTATCCTTTCAGATGGGAAATCTAATGTAAATTTGACTGTAAAATGAGTCAATCCTCACTTCAGGTCGCTAGGTAAGTTAGAGCTGCTGTTGTGTGAATGAGCCAGAATCTAGTCATTGAGTGGGTGAATGGGATTAAATTTTAATTGGGTTTACAAAATGAGAATTCTTACTCTATGCTTTCCCTTTTTTATCTGGTTTGCGTGGTTGACCTTACTAGTTTGTTGCAATTCCGATAATAATTTAGAACAGTATTTACTTTGGTGAGTTTTTATAATTATTTTTAAGTCCTCATAGATTTAAGATCTACCAACCAGTCTTTAGCATTTTAAGGCAACATTATTACACCTAGAACACTAATATAATTACAGGAAAAAATTAATAAAATAAATGCTTTTATGAAAATAAGATTAGAAGCTTGCAAATAAACTTCTTAGGAAATAATTTAAAAATGGGTAGCTTTATCTTTGTAAATTGTCCTTATGACTCCGTTAGTCTATAAAGCATTAGTTGATAAAACTTCGATTTATACTTCTAATGCTTCAGTGAACTTTATTATTTCAATGAACATGTTTTATTTAATGTGCGCTTTCTTTGTGGCTTTTTGGAATTTTCTTTAACTTAAGGCATCTAGTCAGAAGAGTGTTTTTGAAGATGACCTTCCCTTCTTAGAATTCACTGGATCCATTGTGTACAGTTATGAAGCTAGTGATTGTTCTTTCCTATCAGAAGATATTAGGTAAGAGATTTGAATTTCCTGGTTTCATTTGAGTTTGCACCCTTTGAAGATAACCATTACGGTAATATCTATAAGTGTATTGAGTTTTACAGTCGAGATGTATTCAGTAAAGAATTATTTCTACATGTAGAATATCAGTAAATTCTAATTCTACTTTTTAAATAAAAACTTGAAATCACTGAATTATGTTTGTAATGTACCTGTTTGTTCATTCATAAGCCTTTCTATTGCTTCAGCTAACTTTTTTAGATGTTATATATAGAATTACTGAACACATTATATTTCACCAATCTAGGAAAAAACCTGCAAGAATTATGCAACTTCAGGTTCCCCTTTATATTTCGTTAAAAATACCGACATAGTAATATTGAGTAATGGTTGCGATTGGCTCTGTTGCATTTAGTCAGCAATAACTATAGCAAATGATCCTTAAAAAGAACATCAAAGATGACTGCTAATATTTTTAAAAATTGCCTTGTTAACTTAGGACTCTGCAATAATGCAATCTAAGACTCTTGAAGCATTTTACAAGGAGAAGTAGTAGGGAATTCACTCAGATCTTCTTTGAAGTTGTTATACTTGTTCTTTTTTTCTTTTAAACTGTTACGCATTGGGTTAATAGAAGCAGAGATAAGTTAAGCTACCTATTAATGATCTCCTGGTGAGATGTATTCTAGAAAGCATTCAGGGGTCCTCACTGCCGTTGTAGTTGTCTGGCCACTGTTGGGTCTCATTATATACATTTAAATTTTTCCTGCAGAGGAGGTAGGTTCTGTTATTTATGATTATTAACTCCACCATCTTACCTTTGACCGTGCCATAGTATGTCGTATCTGAAGGCAATAAGCATAAGTGGTTTGAAGAATGTAGTTTTGATGAATTCCATGTGGTTTACGAAAGGCAGGCTGGTTTTTTTTCTATCTTCTCTGACCACTTTAAAGATTTTGGCTATCGCCAGTTTTCAACGATTTGATTATGATATGCCTTTGTGTAGTGTGGTTTGTGTTTATCCTGCTTGGGGCTTTTTGGATCTGTGGGTTTATAGTCTCATCAAATTTAAAAAATATCTTCAAATTTTTTTCTCTCATTCTGTTACTCTTTTCTCCTGGCACACTCAGTACACACGTAAGTTAGATTGCTTAATGACTGTGTCATTGATCATGAGGCTCACTTTCGTTTGGGTCTTCTTGTTTTTCTTTCATTCTTTTTTCTCTCTTCTTCAGTTTGAATAGTTTGTTTTGCTGTGTCTGTAAGTTCACTTTTTTTTCTTCTGTAGTGTCTGATCTGCTGTTACCCCATCCTATGAATTTTTAATTTTATTGTATTTTTTACCTCTAGAAGTTCCATTTGTTTCTTTTTAAAAATATCTTCCTTTTGGCTCTTATCATAGTCATATTTTCTTTTAAGTCTTTGAACATATTCAGCATATTTATAATAGCTGTTTTAATGTCTTTGTCTTACTTCCATTATTCTAGTTATTTTTTCTATTAATTGAGTTTTGTCCTGGTTATGGGTCACATGTTCCTGTTTTTTCTTAGCTGGCTGTTTCTGATTGGACATTGTGCTTTTACCTTGTTGAATGTTAGATTTTGTTGTCTTCCTACCGAGAAAGGAGCATTGCTCTGTCGGGTGGTTAAATTACCTAAGATCAGCTTTACAGTTTGACGCTTATTTTGCTGACTGCCCCAGGTGATCCGCAAAAATCTCTACTCTGACTTTTCAGAACTTTACTGCCCCTTACTTTGTGTAGGCCCTAGGACTTGTTCAGCTTACGGTTCCCTCGTTGTTCTTTGTCCGGCCTCATAGGTTCACTCAGTGCTTGCATGTCCTTTCTTGCCTGCCTCCCTCCTCTCCAGAACTCTACCCACAACTTTTGCCTCAGCCTCTCTGGCTTGAACCCTGTCTCCCCAGCTCAGCGCTCTACTTTGGGTTCTGCTGCCTGTTCTGCTGTCTGGGAAGTGTTCCAGGCAGAAAGCTGGGGCAGCAGTGAGGCTCTTCTTTGTTTCCCTTCCCTCAGAGAGCATAGGTCTGTACTGCCTGTTGTCCAGTGTCTGGAACTTTATATATTTTGTCCACTTTTCTATTTGTTCATGGAGGAGATGTATCTCTGATCACTATTAATCCGTCTTGGCCCAAAGTAGAAGTTGAGTTTTAAAAAATTTTTAAAACACATTTTTAATTTTTAAAACTTGTGAAATAGGCAAATAAAAACAATAATAGATAATGTATTGTAACAAGCACCCGTATTCCTCCCACCTAGCTTTATTAAATCTTAATATTCATTTTCTTCAAAGCTTTATTAAGAAATGAAACAGTAAAATACAGCTGAAGCTCCGTCTGCCCTTTCTGATTCTCCCTCTGCAGCTCTGTCAGATGACTTCTATCATGAGTGCAGTGTTTAGCATTCCCTCCACCTGTTTTCTATAATATTCATAATTTTATATCCCAAAATACATACCATTATTTTGCTGATTTAAAAACTTTAAAAAATGCTATCAAACTATGTGTGTATTCTGCCACTTGTCTTTTTCACTCAACATTTTATGTTTTTGAGAATTTTTCTTTTTGGTATATGTAGTTCTCGTTTAACCTTTATATAATATTCCATTGTTTCAATATACCACAATTTATCCATTCTTTTGTTGATGGAAATACAGTTTGTTTCCATTTTTGCCAGTAGGAATGGTATTGCGGTGACCATTCTTAAGCATTTCTGCCTGGTTGTGCACATATGAGAGTTTGACGTATTTGTGAGAAAAGCGCGCCAGGTTGTAGTGTTTGTACCCCTTCAGCCAGATATTGTCAGAGCTATCTCCAAGAGGGTTTTACCACCTTAAACATTCACCACTATGTGAGTGGTCCCAGTGGTAGATATTCTTCTCCACACTTGATGTTGTGAGGCTTGAATTTTTGCTGGTCAGATAGGTATGAAGTTGTATAAATTTAATTTCCACTTTTCTGATTTCTAGTGAGATTTCATGTCTTTGCATATTTATTTGGATTTATTGACCATTTAGATTTCCTTTTGGGAATTGCCTGTTTATATGTTATGTTATTTTTCTCCATTTTTTCACTCGATTGTCTTTCTTATGATTTTTCAAGGAATTTTTAATATTTTCTGTCTATTCATTATGAGTTATATGTATCATAGATATCTTCTACCACCTATGGCTTCTCTTAACTTTTTGAATGATTTCGTTAGGTATGCAGAAGTTAAAATTTTAATGTAATTAATTTGTACTATTTCCCCCCCCTTTAGCTTGAGTCTGTCTGATGGAGATGTGGTGGGATTTGACATGGAATGGCCACCAATATATAATAAACGGAAACTGGACAGAGTTGCACTAATTCAGTTGTGTGTGTCAGAGAGCAAATGTTACTTGTTTCATATTTCTTCAATGTCAGGTTTGTATCTCTTGTCTTTGTTCCATTTTTATATGGTAGAGAATTGTATTATGTCAACTTTATCCCTATAAAATTAATCTCATCACCTTCCGTTTATTTAAGTATTTATGTTACGCCTGATTCACTCATATCCCTGTTTTATTTAATTTTCACAACATCTCTGTCAGGCATTGATATTCATCCTGTGTTAGAGAGTAGAGAACTGAAGTTTAGAGAGGCAAAAAGACCAGGAATGTACCGTTAGTGTTAGGAGAGGTGACATTCAAACTACTTGTTTTTCTTGTCATTTATCAGTCGGGTCTTTTGCTTTAGGGAAGAAAAGAAATACTCAAGGTGAGTGTGTTTCTGACTTTAAACTTAATATAAACATAAATTTAAATATAAACATAGAATATATAGGAAGTAGAAATAAATCCATCATACTTGATAGGACCTATGGAAATAATAATAAAATGTTATAGTTTTTCCTCAGGGATTAAAAATGTTGCTTGAAAACAAAGCAATTAAAAAAGTAGGTGTAGGAATTGAAGGGGATCAGTGGAAACTTCTACGTGACTTTGACATCAAATTGAAGAGTTTTGTGGAGCTGACAGATGTTGCAAATGAAAAGGTAAATGTGGTACATATATTGTTTTCATAAACAAGGTAAATTTGTGCTTCACAGAATGTTGCTTCTATGTGAATGTTAGATTTTTTGAAAAAAGAATTTAACCTGTATAATGTTTTTGTGACAATAGAGAATTCCCAAATGAGTGTTCCATGATGAAAACCTTCAGTTCTAATCCATTGCCTTAGCAAATAATTTCTTTAAGCAAGCAACCCCCCCATATTTAGTACTATTTCACTTTATTTCATATATTTGCAAATTTAAATATTGTATTTTAAGTTTATCTCTTTCATCCATTTATATCAATACTTTTCTTTTTAAGGGAGAGCCTAGTGCCGCCCCTGTAGTAAGATGCTCTTAGTGGAAATTTGACTATCAATTCCATTGCCTATGTTTCACATATTTTATTAATGTAGTCATTAAGTTAAATTCTCATGTTTAGCCAAGTATTCTTTGGCTGGGAAGTAGAAAGCCTACCAAACTATTCAACTTTTTCCCATGAATAATACTTTCCAAGAATTTTAGTACCTACATTGGGGAAATTCCAGAATTAAAAATTTTCTTTTAATTTTAATTTTTTTATTGAGCTAACATTGGTTTATGAAATTATTTAGGTTTCATGTGTACAACATCATAATTCAACTTCTCTATATACTACAGCGTGCTCACCACCAAAATCTGGTTTCCATTCATCACCATACAGTTGGCCCCCTTTACCCATTTTGCCCTCTCCCCACCTCCTTCCCCTCTGATAACTTCTAATCTGTCCTCTGTATCTATGTGTTTGTTTTTGTTTTGTCATTTTTTTTTTATCTTGCACATGAGTGAAATTGTACAGTATTTGTCTTTCTCCATCCAACTCATTACACTTAGCATAATACCCTCAAGGTCCATCCATGTTGTGGCAAATGGCAAGATTCCATCTTTTTTTTGTGGCTGAGTAGTATTCCATGTATATGTACACCACAACATCTTGATCTCAGAATTAACTTCTTATAATGTGTACTGCAAATGAGGTTTTTAGTGACTGGAAGTTTATTAAGGACTGTCTCTGCCTTGTATTTTGGTATAACATTTCCAGCTTTACTTTGCATGGTCATTTGGTGATATTTAGGAATATCTGAAAATAGAAGGAAATGATTTTTGCTATGTTGATTTTTCATTACTTCCAGCTGAAATGTGCAGAGATCTGGAGCCTCAATGGTTTGGTTAAACACCTCTTCGGTAAACAGCTTCTGAAAGACAAGTCTGTCCGCTGTAGTGATTGGAATAATTTTCCTCTCACTGAGGATCAGAAACTGTATGCAGCCACGGATGCTTATGTATGTACCAGAGATCTTTAGACTATGATGTATTTTTTAAACCTTATAATAAATTACTTTAGAAAAATTTTATTGTGGTAGTGGCACAAACTCAACTAAAATATTTTAAATCAGTTTGACGTTAAGAATGCTTAGGGAGACATTTATTGAAATTGTTAATTCTCAATATTAATTAGGAAGTACCAATCAGTAGATTGTTTGTTCAATGGTAGTTATTTTTATTGTCATGAATCCAAAATAATGTCCAATTTGTATGTAAAAAATGTGAGTTCTCTGAAAACATGAAAGGCTAATAAGCCCAGACTGAGCAAGCACAAATGGTATTGATGATATTTATGATTTATAAGCAACTTCAGAATAAAAATAATTACAAGGCAGTTTCTATATTGAAGCTGGCCTTATTTCTTATATTTATATTTAAATGTGGTAAAAATTTAGGAAAATTGCCTCCAAATTTAGCTTTCCACTGCTGTTAGTCAGATGTATTTTCATGTTTATAGTGAAATATGGGTTTATCTTTATATATAGCATTATTGGGTTTTTTCCCCCAAGAAATATGTTTTGTGTCCCAGTGGATTTATTTTTCCCTAATTCATATTCATACTTGCATTTGTAGATGAATTTCTTGTTTCCTTTTTTGTGTCTATTTTTAGGAATAGAAACTCCTTTTATTTATAAACATAAAAAAATGCAGTTTTGTCGGGAAATAGTATGATAATTTTCCTTTATGTTCTGTTTAAAAAAATCTTAAAACTTGTTGAGAACTAACATGAGTTCTGTAGCAGTTTTATCTATTAAAAATTAGTGTGACTTGATTGTTTCTGTTAATAGTAAACCTAGAAGGAAGACTCTTTATACACTGACATTGTCAGCTGATTTCGTGAGATATAGGGAGTCGATATCTGTAGTCAAAACAGATTTCTCTTACTTGATTATATTTTCTTAGATTCCATTTGTAAGTTGTTTGGTTTGGATACCTGCTTATAATATTTGATGTTAAAAGTTGAAAACTTAAACTTTTATTTTAAGGCATAGATCATTTACTTTCTCTATTCTTGTAATTGGCGTGGTGAGTAAATGAAGACATTTAGATCTTTGTATAACATAATAGGTTGAATTCAGCTTTTTGGGTGCTTTGGGATTCATTGAGTTTTTGTAAAGATGGGACGTAGAGTTTTATTTTTGTTATCTTTAATATACTCTTTTCATTTTTCTGTTTTTCTATAGGCTGGTTTCATTATTTACCGAAAATTAGAAATTTTGGGTGATGCTGTGCAAATGTTTACTATAAATAGAGGTATGTTATGATCTAAAAGTAAAATTTGAATTTGCTCTTTTGTGAGGTTCATCTCCCAAAAGACAGTATTCACACATGTGCGAAGTCTTTAGTACTGTTACAACTTCTTGAGTGTCTGGGCAGTTTTGACATTAGTGTAAGATTGATTTGGCCAAAGCTTAGGGTTTCAGGCATGTAACTTTTGGCGAAGCAAGACTTACTACTTTTATTTTGTAGCTTCGCTGTTCATTAGGCTTCTAGAGTTGGGTCTTTGTGGCTTTGATAACATCAATGATACAGCCAACTGTCCCCCAGTCTGGAGATTATACATCCTTGCTACAAAAATTTAAAGTATGTAAGATTCTTTATAGTACCCTGGTTTAAATTTCTAAATTTTCTCCAGGGTAGGATAACTCTGCTGTTTTTCTCCAAAAACGATGACCACTTCATTCATCTTCAGTGCCTTTCTAAGATATCTTGATAGATTAGTGGTAGCAGACCTACATAGTAGAGTGGAAGAACAGAGGCTTTTGTGTCACATAGACCAGTGGTGGAATCCCAGCTCTGTGACCTGGAATTTACCTGTTTGCCCATGTTTGCAATGTGGGTGATAGCATAATATCTATTTAATAGAATAGTCATGAGCACGAAAAAGGACACAATATTCAAAGCACCTATATTGGTCTGTATAGAGTTGTTATTACTATTCTTATAGCTTCCTTTTGGAGATTTTAAATAATTGTGTTTGTTAAGATGTTAATTAAATTAGGTGATTTTGCTAAATAAACTTAAAAATATGGATGACTTCCTCATATAAAATTATATAATATCCTTTATAATTGTCATTGAGAAGGGATCTATATGCTGTCTGGTGTACCCTCCTTTATATTTTAAGGTAGAAGATTTCTTATACTTCTTTCTCTCCCTGGAAAGCCACTTCTAATGAGTGCCTGCTCACTGCCTGTAGCCAAAGGTGCCGTGACTAGAAATTATCCTGAGTAACTGAAGGAAATGATATGTTTTTGAAGCTGACCTACAGAACATTATAAGAACTTGTTTAACTCACATTAGAATTAAA
Organism: Equus caballus; assembly: GCF_041296265.1. Lineage (NCBI taxonomy): Eukaryota > Metazoa > Chordata > Mammalia > Perissodactyla > Equidae > Equus > Equus caballus. The sequence goes on along the minus strand of NC_091710.1, from coordinate 31,094,711 downwards.
TTCAAAAGAGGAGATTCATGATTTTCTGATTTTGTAGTTTGCAGAATTGCTTGTAGGTTACTCCTGCAATTTTGTCTGATTAAAATGCTTCCGATGAATATTTAAGGTATTTCTCACTGAAGTAACATATATTTATAAGTCAGTACTGAAGTCATGGTGTCTGTGTACCTGTCACTGCAATACTACATTCTTTGATCCTCACTTTTATCCTCTGCTACATTGTCTGTGTAAGTATATTGTGCTATCCGAAGAGAAGTAACTTGACTAGGATCCCAGGGAATTTTAACTAAGATTACCATTCCTTTTTTTCTCTCCCTCCCTACCTTCCTTCCCGTTATTAAGCCAGAGGATTCAGCCTCCCCTTTCTTGAATTTCTCTGGTGGATACCCAGGTGGTATTTTCAAATGACCACTTTTGATTTGTATTGTAAGAATGTGTTTTTTTTCTTCTTATTAAAGGATAAAAGTAGATTAGAACATCAGAAAATAAAAGAATATTTGCACATTGTTTCTCACTGTTAAAATATTAGGTAGCTAATAAGCACTAAATGATATAGTAGTTAAATATGTATTTATTCACTTATTAAATGTTGTTGAGTGCTTTACAGTTTGGGAATACAGTACTAAACAAGACAGACATAATCTGTGTCCTTGGAGAGAAACCTACAGTTTTATGGGATATAGATGAACAAAAAAGGCAGCTGCAAGGTAGGGAGATGAGTGTTACGATGTGAGAGAACAAGATGCTTCTGTTGGCACATAGGAGAGACATCTAACACACACTTCTAGCTATTAGAGAATATTTTCTGGAGAAACTGATGTTTAAGGCAAGACCTGACATATGAGCAGGAGTTAGCTAGCTGAAGAATACAGGGAAAGTGTCGTAGGCGCAAGAAATAGACGTGCAGAGTTTCAGAGGTAAGCGAAATCATGGTATCAATAGACTATTGAAAGTAGTTCAGTTTGGTGAACTGTTGAAGATGACAGGGTGAGGCATGAAGGAGAAGCAGAAAAAGGAAAGCAGATAGGGCCGTGTTAAGGGTTTACCTTACCTCCTCAGAGCTGTTGAGTGTTTTAAACACAAGGGTGACATGAATTACATTAAAAATAATAATAATAACTTGGGCTGTAGAGCAGAAGATGGATAGTAGGAGGCAAGGATCACAGTAGGAAGACCTGTTAGGAGGTTGTGCCAGTAATTCAAGTGAGAGATGGTGGTGACCTTGCTTGGTTGGTTGTATTGAGGATGGAGAGAAGTGGATAGATTCAAAATACATTTAACAGAGCAGTAGAATTTGATGTGATGATGAGAGCCATGCGTGAAAGATCATTCCTGTGTTGTTGGCATGAGCAGCAGGGATGAAAAACATTGAAGAGGAGCAGCAAGATTTGGAGATAAGGAGTCATGCAGTTGACTTTAGATATGTTAAAGGAAGGCAGCCTGTGAGATCGCAAAGTGGAGGTGGCCAGTGGGCACTGAGATTTACAGCCTGTAACTCAGTTGACAGTGTGAATTAAAGAATTGGGAGTTAGAGATAAAGAATTGGGGCTTAGAATCTTGAGGAACTCGTAGTATTTAATGTTTGCATAGAGGAGGGGACACCAGAGGAGTTGCCATAGGCATAGAAGGAAATTAGGAGGTGTGGTTTGCAGAAGGCGAAGTGAAGAAGATGCTTTAAGTAGGAGGACGTTATCAACTGTTTTAAATTCTGCTGAGAGTTTGAGAAACTGAGGACTTACAATTAATCATTGGATTTGACAGTGAGGCAATCATCTATAACTCTCCACTACAGCAAAAGTGTACTGGGTGACAAAAGGGTGTTTCGAGGAGAGAGTGGTCATTTGGAGTGTGTGCTATAAAACAGAAAAGGGTCCATTGGCTTCAGTAACATGAAGGTGCTATAACCATAGCAAGAGTGGAGTAGTGGAATGATGTGGGTGGAAATCATATTAACATGAATAGAGGACTAAGTTAGAGCTAAGGAATGTGAGAAAGCATGTGTAAGCAACTTTTTTTAGAAGCTTGGTTTGGAAAGGGAATATTCATTTATTCATACAACATATTTGTTGAGTGTTTGTTATGATCAGGCAGTGTTCCAGTTGCTGGGGAAAATGCACTAAACAAAACAGACCAAGCCTCTTCAGTTGACTGAAGTGAGGGAATGAGCCCTGCGGACATCCGAGGGGAGAACCCAGCCGGCACAGGGGAAGGAAAGAGCAGAGCCTCTGAGGGTGGCTGCCTGCCTTGTCTGAGGGACACGAGTAGAACTGAAGTGAAATGAGTAAGGGTGAAAGTAGTAGGAAAATGAAACTAAAAAGGTAGCTTGGACCAGATCGTTTAGGGCCTTATAGGCTGTGATTCTGACTTAATATTTTATTAACTAAAATAAGCATTTACAGGATTTGGAACAGGAGAATGACAGGATTAAATTTTTATTTTACGAGGATTTTTCTGGCTGCTATCGGAGGGCGGGTGTTGAGGCGGGCAAGTCAGTTAGGAGACTCTTGCAGTCTCCAGGCAAGAGATGGTAACTGTTCAGACTAGGCTGGTAGCAATAGAGGAGGTGAGAAGTGGCAGACTGTGTATATATTTTCAAGGTATATATTGTGAAAGATTTGCGAGTGAATTCTCCATAGGGGGTAACAACCAAGATATGAATGGAAGGGCCAGTTACATTGGAAGAATTATGGGAAGAGCAGGTTTTGGTGAGAAAAATCTAGATTTCAGTTTTAGACATACTAAATTTTAGATGGTTGTCGATATTTAAGAAGATCGATTAGTTGGGAATGTGATTCTGTAGTTTAGGGGAAAGGTAGAGGTTGAAAATATAACTGGGAATCGTCAGCATACAGACGGTAGTTAAAACAGTGAAACTGGATGAGATAAAATAAGGAGTGAATGGAGTACAGAAGAGAAGAGGCCCAATTACTGACATCAAGAGCACACCAGCAGTCAGGAAGATGAGGAGAGTGCAGCCGAGAGGACTGAGAAGGGGCAGTCATGATGGAGAAAATACAGGAGAAGTGGTGTTCTGAAGATAAGTGAAGAAAATATTTTAAGCAGGAGGAAGTTACCAACTATTTTAAATACCTCTGAGGGTTGGAGTGAGATGAGGGCTAGAATTAACAATTAGATTTGACAGTATGGAGGCCATTGGTAACCTTTCCAAAGCAGGTCTGCTGTTTTGGTGGGATGGAAGCTTACTTGGCATCAGTTTAGGAGAAAAATGGGAGTAGAAAATTAAGACAGTGAGAATGGATACCTCTTTCAAGGAATTTTGCTGTAAAGAGAAGAGGGATATGAATACAGACTAATTAGCAGATTGGGGGTCGGAAAATGAGATAGTTCTCTTCTTCTTGTTTCTGTTTTCTTAGTGAAATAAAAGGTGAAGTTGTTCTCTGAGTGAAAGGAGGGACAAGCAGATGTTGGAGGCCTGGAGAGAAAGAAATAGCTGTGAAATAGTCATCTTGAGAGTGGGAAAGTGGGAAATGTAGAATAATTAACAGTGATTACTGAGGGTTCATTTGAGATCTGTGTCATGAATTTAAAGCAAAGTGAAGTGAGTCATTGAAGTTGTGTTTTATTTTCAGCTATATTCAACTGCTCGAGTGTAGGCATCAAGTTGGTAAAAAAGCTTGGTTTAATTAGAATGGGGGTTTTGTCAGGTAAGTCCCATGGAGAGAGGAAGGAGCAAAAGAGTTGAGAGTCCACAGAAGGGAATGATTACTACAATATGGGTAAGAAAGGAAAGTAAGACATGGTGGGGAGAGGGAGTGGGAAGGATAATGGGTAAGGAAAAGGTGGTGAGTCTGGATTTAGTTCTGAGAGTGTGCAAGAATTATATTGGGGCAAGCATGCTGATGTTCAGAGGGCGTAATGCCTACAATTGGAGTTTGGAAGAGTGGTGACTTTTGGCGATTATAAAGTCAAGGGTATGACTATGGGAATGGGTGGCTCAGGTCAGCTGAGGAGAATATTGTTGGAAATGGAGAGATCAAGGCACTGAAAAGGCCACACTTTTAGCTGGAGCATCTCTGTGAATGTTGAAATCACTAGGAGTTATCACAAGAGTAGTAGTGACGGGAAAGACAGTGAACTGGGTGCTAAAGCCTTCAATGAATGAAAGGATGTGATTTTTTTTTTTTTTTATTAATGTTATGATAGATTACAACCTTGTGAGATTTCAGTTGTACATTTTTGTTAGTCATGTTGTGGGTACACCGAAAGGATGTGATTTTGAGATCACGAGATTACTGCAGCAATCAGGAATAACAGGTGGTGTAATCCTATGTTATATGCTTCAGAGGAGCTGGACTTTCTAAAGGACGAGAGGAGTGTTGATGAAGAGTAAGAAATTCTGAGCAGGGGAGGGGTTTGGGAAAGGAAGGCAGGTTTTGTGGTGTTGGTGGAGAATGGTGTACCAGACAGAATGAAGTTGAGAGTTTGGAAGGTGCTCACTGATTAGAAAGACTTGCATTTTATTTGGGTGATGACTGGCAATGAGGGCAATGAAGAATGGCTGTTGGGTAGAGTTATGTTTAAGAAACTGTATTTAATAAGTAGCAGCCCACATGGTGTTGCATTGATTTCTGATTTTGAAATGGTGGCAGATGAGTTCAGAGTCTCATTTCTACTTTCTTTTCTGCCTAGGTTGATAACCACTGGGTTGTAATATGTATGAATGCACATCACTTGGAATTTACTCTAAAATTTAAATAGCGAAATTTGAAAGGGAAGTAAAGTGACTGAGGTGATTTGGGTATAGGATAAGGAAGTCTTTTTGTTGGAATTCATTTAAAGAAAGAAAATGAACATGTGAGCCCTAATGCTGTTTAAATAAATGGCTAAATAAATATTTCTGCTTTGTGGTTTGAAAATTAATATTGATTCTATTTTTCCAGAGGAGGAACTTCTTTTTGGTGACGTGAGGAAACAGTTGACTTCAATCTCCGAGGAGATGATGGATCTGGCTAAGCGTCTTCCTGACACTTTCAGAAAGTTGGAAAATCCACAGAGGTTAAATCTTATCTGTTTTTATCGATTCTGTTGCTTCTTAGTGCATTTTCCTATATATGAAAAATTACTGTTTGTTAGGGTAGACTCAAATAAATTTGCTTGAATACGTGCACACAGACTGACATATAAATTTGAGAAATATCTTCCAGTTGTTAAATTGTGCATCAAACATTTTAAGACTTTTCTGTCTGCTCTATAGGATGTTTTATGAAACCCAGTAAAATAAAATTCATAAGTCCACATGAAGTAAAATATTTAAGATTCAAAGTTGTGTTTTTCTGTCTGTTTATGGGCATCTATCCTTTAATTATATTTATAGTTTGGTCACTTGAAATCTACAAATAAAAGCAACTTTTAGACATCAGTAGACAATTAGAACAAGAGGCATTCAGCTTTTAAAGATCTTTTTATAGCTAAAGCACTAGATAACTTGAGATATTTGGATTAATAGACGTTGGACTACTGGTGCTGTGTAATTACTTCTTCTAAAAGCAGGAATGCTCTTGAACAGAGAATGATTACGATGTGGTAATATAATTTTGAGGCAAAAATACTTTGTAGAAATGTGAAGCAGTTAGTTGAAATAGAATTCTGATTCTGACAAAATGCGATGTTACTGTATTCTTTTTTGGATGCAATTTGTGATATATTTTGATTGAGAGATTTCAAAATATGATAAAGAAATTTAGCTCTTTTTCAGAGTCATTTTTCCTCCTAGCCATTTCTTTTAGTAGTTTTTATGTAACTGAGAATTTCTGGAAGATAATGGGGAAGGGTTACCAGTAAAGCCATTTCCTATTCATTTTTACATTTTTCCCTTCATGAAAGAAGAAAAATCACCATTTACGTGATGTGTACATGCATTTCAGATCTTTGTTCTAGCAATTAAAGTATCTACTGAATGTAAATTGCATATGCTTAATGCTTTGCTTTGTAACACCAAAGCTAAATAGGTTTTCTTAAAATTTGAGAATAGGAAATACTAGATATATTTTTAGTAAAGATAAATCTTGTAAAGTTTTAGTGTCAAAACAACAACTAGTTAAATCTCTTATTTTAGATTCTTTGTAACAAGTCTACAGTAATACCTGACTTATCTAGATTACACTTCAGAACCAGAGGGGACCAAAAAGGCCTCTGAACAGCCAAAATATGTGCCGTCAGCATGAATTCAAGCTCAGTGAATTCCAGTGGAGTGCATGAGGCCACATTCAGAACATGTTTGCTTTTCATTTATAGATACAGTTTTACAAGCTTGGATATCCAGTTAAAATGAAAACCAGGTATGGATGAGGAATGGTATGCACATGACAACAGCTGGAAGTTACAGCTGGCAGTCTGTGGAGTGGACAAACTGTAAGAATTAGAACTAAGAACTCTTAAAATAGAGTGGTTTGTGGTTTGTTACTGCAGGGAACAGCTTTCTGCTTCAGTGGATCTGGAGGGTATTGAATTATACAGTATGACTTAGTCATTGATTTAAATTCAGTGCATATCTGTTGCATTGCCGTCATGTACTTGACATTCTGCTGGGTGCGGAGACTGTCTGCAGGCTACTAATATGCATAATAACAATCCTAAGAAAGAAGGAAAAGTACACTATGCCTTATGGAAGAAGGCAGGACGGCCTTTGATATTTGTTAGGGTAAATTGTTATCTTACATGAAACGTGTCATTTTCTGATGTTAGCACAGGATAAATGAGCCCTTGTAGTCTTGTCAGTCAATCTGTATGTCACTGTTGCTGTGTTTATATGTGGCAGCATTCCTCATGCATTTAACAAGTAAACTGTGTCACGTATCTGTTTCTACTAAAGTATTTTGGCATACCTTGGGGATATTGTGGGATCGGTTCTAGACTGTGGCAGTAAGGTATTATTGCAATAAAGCGAGTCCCATGAATTTTTTGGTTTCCCAGTGCACATAAAAGTTATGTTTACACTATTCTGTAGTCTGTTAAGTATGCAATAGCTTTATGTCTGTAAAACAAAGTGCATACCTTAATTAAAAAATACTTTATTGCTAAAAAAATGCTAACCATCATCTGCACCTTCAATGCATGGTAATCTTTTTGCTGGTGAAGGGACTTATGAAAAACATAGTATCTGTGAAGTACAGTAAAGTGAAGTGCAATAAAATGAGTTTTGCCTGTTGTTCTTATATTTGAATACCTGTGTGTAATGCTAAACATTCTTTATAAGATGTAAAAAATTTTAGAGTGTTAGAATTAGTGAGTTTTTAGGTTTTGAACTTAATTTTCCTTTTGATTTTGTTTGTGTTGATGTAGACTTTGTCATCTTAAGCTTGAATCCAACTTTGGAGTGCTGTTAATGGTGCTATTTTTACTATGGAAATAACTCATGAAACAACTCAGCATTTTTGATAGTTTATTTCCATGAATGATCAAATTTTTATTTGAATCATCAATATAAAACTTAAAAAGTCATGTCAGATTCTATTAACTATTGATTTTAATACAAAAATTAGAAGAGCTAAACAAAAGCATTAGTTAAATAGTAAAATGTCTCTTTGCTCTTCATATTCCCTTTTCTCCCTCTAATTTCCACTTTTATGAAGTAACTAAAAATTACTTTAATAAGGCCTCTAACCAACAAATAAGATAGTGTGCCTCATTTTACACTCCAGTGGTGGTTTTCCTTTGCAGTTAACCAGGTTTGGTTATAGTATAGCCATTTAAAATCACTAAGTCATATAAAGTACAAGCTGCATACTAGATATCTAATAGAATCACTGATTTAAAATAAATAACAGAAGTGCTCCAGGGACAAAGGTTGACTGAGAAAGGAAAGGAGGGAACTTTCTGGAGGGATTGTAATGTTCCATATTTTAATAAGGACTTTGGTTACGTGGGTGCATGCATGTACACTTAAGACTTGCAAATGTTATATTAGTAAATGTAATTAAGGAGTTGAGTTCATATTTATTCATATAGATTCATATACGTCTTTTCCATGTTTTCTTGCTTGTTATATTTGTCCACTGATGGGAACATTGTTTTTCTATTCCAAAGAATATGTTTAGTTTTGAGGTTTTTGAAGATGCAAAATAGCATCATTTTTGAATTAAAACATAAATACTCTTATGTATTGGGACTGGTAATTGATCAGTAAATTGAAAAAGTTAGGTAAAACATGGGATCCTAAAAATGTTCTTTTGACTTAACATATTAATGTATATTTGGTTCCTAATCTTTTGATAACATAATGGCTTTTTCATGCATTATAGGCCTGCTGCTTGGAGTTCTGAGTGTTTCTTGTTTAAAGCACACCCGGAATATATCATCTACAATTTCCAGTTTCATTTTGTTTAAATGTACAGGAGTGAAAACTTAAGACACTTGAAGCAATCTGAATGCAGAGTCCTAGGAGTTTTTCAGATTTTTCCTCCAAACTTTTATAGTTCTTTTGACTATAGTTAATCAGATAGAACTTTTTATTTAAAAAGGAAATTTGGAAAGTCCACGTGTTCAACTTAGAATCCAATGAAATAGTTTTTTTTTTTTTTGGTGGTCATTTATCGTTGACTTGATTTACATTTAATTTGATTACCATAAAGAGTATAACTGGTATAAGCAGTTACTTTGGGACCAAACACTGCTAATGCTTAGTAAGCATACATGTCAACTGTTGAATGCAGAAGTGCCTTACTGTACTAGACAGGAGCTCACAAGCTATTCACATATGGGGGAATTAGGGAATGAAGAGCAGCTTTAATCCAATGTGTCCTTTAAGTGAAAGTTTAGAAAGCTTCTACTTGTTTAAAATGCATTAAAACTTGTCCTTATAGTTAATTAAAATTGTAATGCAATTAAAATTGAATTAGCCTCTCTTAAAATTTTTATAGGGTTTCTGTACTGTTGAAGGATATTTCAGAAAATCTCGATTCATTGAGGAAGATGATATTTGGTTCTACCGAGACCGAATTGAAGCCTAGCGGCAATTCTAACTTACTACCATTGGGAGACCCGACTGCTGGTGGAGTACTACAGAAACAAATTAGAGAACATAAAATTTTTACTGAAGTTAAAGATGAGACATGGGACACAACACTGGATAATTTCATTAAACATGATGGAGAAAATGTACTTGGAAATGAAGTGAAAAGAAAAGACGATGAATTTGAAGATGAACTAGAAGCCAATAAGTTGAAAGAGGAAACAGAAAGAATTATGTCATTAGATATCACAGAATATGAACTCCAAATTTTGGAACAGCAGGCTCAGGAAAAAAATCTTAGTGATGTTACTTACAAATCTCCTGAGGTACTAAATCAAGAGAAAACAATTTCATTCACTATTAGGGGTTGGCAGATTTTTTTTCTGTAAAGGGGCAGATAGTAAATATTTTAGGCTTTGCAGACCACACAGTCTCTGTTGTAACTACTCAGTTCTGCCAATTTAGTGTGAAAACAACTATAGACAAATGTAAACAAATAAACCTGTCTACATTTCGTTAAAACTTTGTTTACAAAGACAAAAAGCGGGCTGGATTTGGCTTGTGACCCATAGTTTACTGCTCCTTACTTAGTATAATAAGCAGCATCGTATAGTCTTATAGTGGAAAGATTTTATAGTGTCAATACGTATTTGTTGTAATTTGCTATTTTAGCTTTTTTCTTGCTTTTTACATAACAGGTATCTCTGCTTTTTGTGGATTCCCGACATACCTTCTAGTGCTTACTCTCCCAAACCTGATTTTGGGGAGTATTTTTATTTCCTCATATGGGTTTTCTCTACTTGTTATTGTGAGAGGGTTTCTAATAAACTGATGTTTTTTGCTTGACTCTAACCTTTTCTGTCATCTGGAGAGTCACCAATCCATGTTTTTTTCTTAATAGATTATTGTTAAATATTCCATATTCTCAACTTCATGTTTAGATTTCTAATTATTATGTTCTGATTCAATTAAGTTGTGAAATTATGTTTTTCTCCTGGCTAAGTTATGCGTAGTTTTTGAAACAGTGAAGTTGTGTTAGAGGAATTATTGTGTTTCTTTTATTATAAAGACACATCATAAAAAGAGATATCATATAGCTGTATACTTTTATCACATAATTGTTGTTCATCAGTTAAGAAAATTACCTAGAGTGCCCATATTTGGTAGAATTTTATGCATTTTCTTTTGCAGTAACTTTTTAAAATTAGATTTGCAAGTCATTTATTAGGGTTATTTCCTCCTCAGTTTTCTAATGGCGCTCAAAGTCTCAGTGTTTAAAAAATTGTCTATGTTTGGTAACTGTGTTAGCAATCACTTCTATCAGTGTATAAATGCATTTTGTTTTAAAGTTGTTTTCAAACTATTCTCATACCAACCACTTCTAAGACAGATTCCCCTTTGGGGAAATATCTTTTGCTAACGTCTGCATTAGTCTTTCATTTTCTAGAAATTTCTCATTAGGTATACACTTTAGAATGATATGTTTCATATAATGATACAGAATTGTGATCAGGATTTCATGATCTGACTGATATCTTTTATCCCAATTCTTGCCAATTTTTATTCTGCAATAATTATTAGCATTTTTTTCCTTTAGTCATTAAAGACCCCATTTAAAAAGTAAAAGAATTTTTCTCTTGTATAAAACTTACAGTCTTTTCTTAAGGCTTAGTTTTTGCAGGCTAATTAAGGCTGTACTTCCTTTTCCTACTTTCAACGTAAACATTAGACATATTGGGGAATGCTTTTTCTATATATGTTTTGTGGGTTTCTTTTGTGCAGGTTCCATGCTTTTGGACACTTGCTTCCTGGGGATTGCCAAATTATTGTTAAAGCTCCTTATATCCAAACATAGGCTATGTCTGAATAAATAAACTTTTGTGACACTGTTTTTCAAATACGTGTAGATGCTATTTGTAAAATAGCAATTTATTTAAAGGTATTATTACAATCATAGTAGCTTTTGGTGATCTTTTTTTAAATCAGTGGATATAAAAGAACACCTGTTGTTGCTGGCTTTGTACAGAATTTTCCAACATTGCAAAGAAGTTGCTGTAGTCAAAAACTTTGGGAAACACAGTTTGACATTTTTTAACCATGGTTGAACTTGTCATTTTGTATTCTCATTTAGAGGGTGGGCTTTATTTCAAGTCTGTTTATCTTGTCTATCTTTCCAATTATATTTCTTTCTGTTTTTTTTTGGTTCTTTGTTTCTTTCTTTGTTTTTATGTTTATTTTTCCTTCTCTTTCTGCCTCCCTACTACCCTCTCTCCCTTTTTACCTACGTATCATATAAACATAAATATGTCATATAAATTTATCTGCTAGAGAAGAAGAGGAAGTTGTCTAAAGATATCTAGTGTATAGGAACTTTATTTTGTAGAAAAGAGGGTATGAAGTCAATTATATTGGAAATTAATGTTTGAAATACTTTTTTTTAAAGCATGTATCCTCCAAGGATAATGAAGAGGATGTATCTTATATAATTGAAAGTGATGAAGATTTAGAAATGGAGATGCTTAAGGTATGTTTAAAAGTATAGAAAATTACTTCCAGTTATTTCCAAAGGATATGTAATTAAGTAAAGTATTACCTAATTCTAAACTGGTCCCACCACAATGAGGTTGCTATCAATTATGTAACATTATATTTTTTCCAGTTCATATTTCTTTACAGCTTTATATGTCTATGAATAATATTTTAGTGATAGTATACTAATTTTTACATACTAGAAAGCATGCTACTATGTTTTCTCTGTTCCCTCTTAGGTCACTTTCTTTTCATCTTTTTCTGGAATGTGGGTAGTGATTCAGCTCTCCAGTATTGAAATAAGTTTCTCTTTCTTCCCATCTATGTATGTCCCCTTTTATTTGGAAGTTCTATTTTGATACATTCAATATTCATCTCTACTTTCTTTGGTTTTATTTACTATGGATATTTTATATTTATTATATATAATTTTCTAATGTTTTAGATGATTCCGTTTTCCCCAATTTTATTATATAAGTTGAAAATATTATTTTATAATTTATGTATTTTCTACCCCTTCACTCAACCTCCAGTTTCTTTTTTAGGTTTTGTGAACTAAGGATGGACAATAAGAAAGAAAAGCAAAAATTTAGCCAAATTAAATGAAAAATGAAGAAAAATACAGTAGTTCACTATTATGCATACTTTTTATTCTTCATCTTTAGGTCAATGTGATTTTTGTTTTTTTGAAATGAGGTTAGGTTCCTGATTCTTTAGTTTTGAGACAGCGTAGTGAGTAGTGATTAGGAATGTGGATTCTGAATTTAGATGTGGGTTTGAATACCAGCTTCTCCATTTATTAGCTGTGTGATTTTGGGCAAGTTTCTTAGCCTTTGTGATACTCAGTTAACAGTTGTAATTATTATTTAAGGTGTTACTTGTGAAGAGCTTAGTATAGAGTCTGGAATTTTTAAGTGTCCAGTAAATATGAGCTAACACTAATAACAGAACGTAAATACCAAATTATATTCCTTCATTGATTAACCATTTCTCTGAGGAGTACTGTTCAAGTAGTGCATTTATAGGATACTTGTGTACTTCTACAAACTTATATATTGAACCTCTTAGAAGGCAATCTGGATGCCCATATGAAAGAACTTTATTTTCAAAATGCTTTTCTAAGTATGTTTGTTGACTTGAATAAAAAATCAGGAACAGAATCACATTTTTCCCCTTTCCAGGCTTGAAATGAATACACTTTTTTTAAACCTTTAAAGTCAAATTTATTAAATGGAAGGTTTAATAAAAAGAGAAAATGACAACTGTGGTTTAGTAATTCTTCCTGTCACTTCTCAGTAAAAAATTTTGGAGGTGAAATAGTTTTGAAATATCCTAACACTCTTTAAATTGATCGTCTTCACTTAGAGGAGGAAATCAGATATTGTCAAAATAAAAACAAATAACTTTATTTCACATTTGTAATATTCCTTTCCTAAAGTTATTTGAATCTTTTTGTTGTTGTTGTTTTGACGCTTCCAAAACCACATTTATTGTTTGTTTATGATTTAAACCTTATGCTTACTCAAAAAGGATGTGACTGACACTGACACGTGATATAGAGAAACTCATTACAAAGGTAACATTAAAACCCACATTGGCCCTTTCAGAATTGAAAACATTGAAGTGTGATAAAGAAAAAATGTTTCAAGTTATCTAAAGTCAAAATTTATGATAACTTTCCCCAGAGACAGTTCATTATATGCTATTAATGAACACTGTTCATGCTGAAAGTATTCCATCTTTGGCCTTGTGCCTTAGAAACCATTCTTGAGCTCATATTTAAACTGGAGCACACATGTTCTTTTGTGGTATTGCTTGCACATCTGCCAGCTTTGAACAAAATTGTAGGCTCTGTAAATAATACTCCTTTTGTGTTTGGTGAAAAAGATATGACACTGTTGATGGTTTTGCTTTTAAAATTTCTTTTAAACTTCCAGACTTTAGAAAACCTAAATACTGTCACGGTAGATCCAATTCATTCAAAAGGCACAGAAATGGAAGGAAATCTGGATGTTCCTTTTGAAGATGAGGAAGATGAGAGTGAAGCTGTTGAAGAGGAAGAAGAAGATGATGAAGGTAAGCACTGTAATACGTTTGGAATGACTCACCTCTGATACTTAGCACTGAATTTGATTTAGAGTCTAGTTTTTAAACCTTTGGGAGGTTAAGGATTTTGTGATATTGTTAATTAGGTCCTAAAAACTTGTTACTAAATTCCTCAGTATTTTGGTCTCCATAAAGCACAATCTTACTACTTATAAAGGAGAGTAATAGAAGTGTTGTGTCATTTGGTGAACATGGTGATGTGAAATTTTTCGTCCTGAATTTTATATTTGGTTTGTTAAAATCATAAAAAAATCATTAATTATATTAAACGTTATTGTAAATGGCGTAGATACGTAGTGTCTCTTCTTCAGGAGCTTATTACTTAAAACAGGTTGTACAGGAACAAATAGCAAAATGGACTAATTTTCATGCTGTGTATGCTAACCATAGTAAAGAATCCACTAAATGAACCTTCTGTTATTTAAGTGTAAGTAATAGCATTAATTGTAGCAAACTGTGGGATCTTCTCATAAAGAGAACTCTCTCTAGAGCTGGATTTCATCAGTGTTACAAAGTGGAAAATTTTAAATGTATTTTGTATGTGGAAGATATATGAAGATGTTAAAAAAATTGTTTTTCCCTTTTTCTTGTCTCAAATACAGACATGATATCTCCAAATCAGTTTCATTTTCTATTTAGAGTTGTTAAAGCTGAGAAGTATAATAATGAATTTTCATTTGTTTAAAGATGAATTGTCTTAATTCTTTGCTTTGCTCTTTCTTGGCCACTTATGAACCCTTAAACCTGAGAAGAAAATGAAAATCAGTTGGGTAATTTTGACGTAACTTCTTTATTCTAGGCAGTTAGAATTTTGGTCAAAGATTTGGTGGAGTGGTAACTAAAATTAAGATTTCATTTTATCTGTGGATTTTATTTGTGACACTAATGTAATTTCTGATTACCATTTTTATAAGATTTGGATTGGTATATTGCTTTCCAGGTTGGGTCTAAACGTTAGTTTTTAGAAGGATAGCAAATTCCAAAACATTGGTTTTTGACAGTGCCAGCAAAAGTGTGAACCACAACAAAGTTCTAATCCTTAGTATTAGCTGATAATCAAAGTATTAACTGGAGTCATGATTGGTACCCAGATGGCCAAATTAGTTGGATTTAAAAGGCAGAGAACAGTAACCTTTGGTATCTATCACTGTATTCTTTAAAAGAAGCCAGTGAAATAAAACTTTCCTTCCCTCTTACCTTGTGTGCTTCTATTTTAACATAATGCCCATTTTCTTTTATCTTCAGACCGTTTGTTACCAGGACCTAATGCAGAGCAAGTGATTTGCCTCAAGACCTACTTTGGCCATTCCAGTTTTAAGCCGTGAGTATAATCTCAGTTAATTAAATTGCGTATTTCCTATCTTATTGCAAAGGAAACAAGGCAAATAATCCATCCATTTAACAGTAACAGCCCAGCTTCGCTCTAGTTTATACATGCTGCACTGTATTTCCTGTGAGTGACTACAGAGTTATTTTGAAGTAATATTTATATAAAATTCATATCTGCAAGTTGTTCTTATAAGTCAAGAAAATGGTTTTCCTTACTTTAGAGAATTCTGGGTAGAAACCAGTTTAAGTACATTAATAAATGAATCTTAATGCTGACTTTTCATTAAATAAGTATCTATGTGCCTATTGTGTGCATCTTATTGTCCAAAGCATGCTGATATAATAGAAATTTGTAAGACAACAGTTTGAAGAACAGTGATAATTTTATCAGTTTTAATATATTCAAATGTATTTACATCTGAGTATTAAAATGAGATGAGAAACAAGTAAATTTGAATAAAACTGAGAAGAGTGCAAAAATCTAGACTGGATTTTTCTGATTCTGGGAATTTAAAATTTAATCCATGGAAGCATTTATTTCCTTTTTTATTTTGATCTTAAAATTTTTTTTTTATTAAACTATGTCCTACATACAGAATAGTGCACACAAATGTACAGATCAATGAATTTTCACAAACTAGGCCTCCTCTGTAAACAGCACTCAGATAAAAGAGAATAGGTCATTATCAGCACACCAGGAGATCACATGTCCAATTGATTTTTCTCTCAATGTTTTACTAAAAAAGTTTTCAAAGATAAAGTTGAATTTGTTTGTACTATGAATACCTGTATTTTAAACATTTTAGTCTACTTGCTTTATCATATATCCTTTGATCATCTGTCTATCCATTCCTTAATCCATCCAGTTTTTAAAATGCATCTTACAGTAAACTGTGGGCATCATTACACTTCTCCCTAAGTACTTCAGCATATGAATCAGTAACCATAGTTAAATATTTATTTATGTTTTTTTCTTTTGATGTAAAATTTACATACACGGAAATGGTCAAACTTTAAGTGTACATTTGCAAGTCTTAAGTGTACATGCATGCACCCATATAACCTAAGCCCTTATTAAAATATGGAAGAATAGGGGCCGGCCCGGTGGTGCAGCAGTTAAGTTCGCACGTTCTGCTTCTCAGTGGCCCGGGGTTCGCCGGTTCCCAGGTACAGACACGGCACTGCTTGACACGCCATGCTGTGGTAGGCGTCCCACATATAAAGTAGAGGAAGATGGGCCAGATGTTAGCTCAGGGCCAGGCTTCCTCAGCAAAAAGAGGAGGACTGGCAGTAGTTAGCTCAGGGCTAATCTTCCACAAAAAAAAAATAAATAAATAAAATAAAATAAAATATGGAAGATTATAATCCCTCCAGAAAGTTCCCTCATTTCCCTTCTCAGTCAACCTTTGTCGCTGGAGCATTGCTGTTATTTATTTTAAACCAGTGATTCTGTTGGATATCTAGTATGCAGCTTGTACTTTATTTTATACTTGAGATGTATGTAATAAAATTTAATACATATACCATAGAAACTCCTAATTGTTCAGTCTTCTTAAATGGGAGGTTGACCAAATGGGGCTCTTTGTTTTAAAGTTCTGGGGCTGATACATTTTTATACTGAAGCTTAAAAATGTAAAGGAAATTCAGTTAGAGAAAGTGAAAAAATTAAAAGGATTTCACCTTGTCCCTTGGGTTTCCTGTTAGTACAAAACAGCTTTTTGCTTATCATTCTCCAGGGTTCAGTGGAAAGTGATTCATTCTGTATTGGAAGAAAGAAGAGATAACGTTGTTGTCATGGCAACTGGTAAGTTATACTTACGCAAATAACCTAATCCTTTAAAAAACAAAAATGTTTCGAAATGCTTAATCTTTCGTTAAACTCTCAAAATACGAATACAAATACAAATAGAAATTCAAATGATGTAAAATATAGAAGAGAGTGAACTGAGAGAAGATGCTCAAATTTATGCATCATTACCTCTTAGGAAGATAGCATATTAATAGTGATCCTTCATCTAATATAAGTACATTGTAAGAAGAAATTGAAGTACCAAGGCTTTATTTTTATTTCTATGAGTGCATTATTTTTATTTCAAGGATATGGAAAGAGTTTATGCTTCCAGTATCCACCAGTTTATGTAGGTGGGATTGCCATTGTCATCTCTCCTCTTATTTCTTTGATGGAAGACCAAGTGCTCCAGCTTGAGTAAGTAATGTTTTCATTGCCACATTATCACCCCTTTTTTAATTCAGTGAAGGAAACATCTGATCTATCATGTTATGTTAAAATCTATTTCCTAGTAACACATTTCTATAAGTGTTGCTTTATCTTTATCAGTAATAAATGACACTTTAGTGGAGGAACTTTTCTTCTTTCTTGAGCTCACTGTAATTCAAGGCTACCAAGTGGCATGATAAAAATTTTTTTAAAAGCAAACTTTATGCCAATTTACATTGCATATCTCAAAATTCTTTTCTTTTGGCTACCCTTGCTCTTTAGCTTTGTATGAAGTGTATGCATGGAAGTACGTTTTTTAGTTACAAAAAAATTTTTAACTTCTTTAACCTGAGCTTGCATTCTTTTTGGAAAAACCCACCTTAATAGCCTGCTTCCTTGAAGGAATTGGTTTATAAAATTAGTGAGTTACAAAAAGAGTGAGGATTGCAAAGAAGAGGAATATGTACATCATTGTATTCTTTATTCCTTCTCACTTAAGAATGAAGTTGATATTTGTAGTACATACATGTCTCCAGAATATTCTTTTTTCCTTATAGAATGTCCAACATTCCAGCTTGTTTTCTGGGATCAGCACAGTCAAAAAATGTTCTAGAGGATGTTAAATTGTAAGTAATTTATGTGATTTCTGATCATATGGTCAGGTGTCTATGGTATGTGAGAGAATTTTGTACACACAGAAATTTTATTTAATGCATGCACAAAATGTCCATGATTTAAAAATGTACTTTCTTTTTATAGTACATTTGCAGAACTATTAATTTTAAAATCTTTCAAACTTAAAGAAACCTCTTATTTTCAGTTCTTGGCCTGTAAGGTTAGCACTGTGATCATGGAATTGTAAAAGTTTGGTTTTGGAAGAGAACTTGGAGAGTATCTAGCTTTGTCTCACTTTACAGATCAGGAAACTTAGGCCCGGAGAAAGTAATTTGCCCAAAGTCACTCAGGGAATAAATGGCTGAGCAGGGCCTGGATTCTAGATCTCTTGCCCCAGCAGTACTATCATGACATAATTCTTACCAAAGAGCTCAGACACAAACAAAAATACGTGTGTATATATTAATACATGCACATACACACATGCGTTTACTGAGTTTTGATGAATGCGTACAAATATGGAACACAAACCCATATCATGATATAGAATATTACTGTCACTCCAGAAAGTTCCTTCATGTCCCTTTCCAGTCTGTCCTTCTGTCTTCCATCCTAAAGCAAACCACTGTTCTAATTTTTTCTACTGTCCTTTTGTCTGTTATAGAACTTCGTATAAATGGAGTCATGCAGTATGAACTCTTTTGTGTAAGATTTCTTTCATTCTGCATGATGTTTTGAGAATCTTCCATGTTGTTGCATGTGTGAATAGTCTCTTTTTTTTTTTAAATATCAGAGTGGTATTTCTTTGTATGAAAATACCACAGTTTGTTTTTTCATTTCCTTATTGATAGACGCTGCAGCTATTTCTAGTTTTGGGCAATTACTAATAAAGCTGCTGTGATCATTTCTATAAAATCTTTTTTTGAACATATGTTTTCTCTTTTCCTAAACATTTTAAATCACCTTTATTGAGGTGTAATTGACATACAATAAACTTTACATACTTAAAATGTATAATTTGGTAAGTTTTGGCATAAAAACATCCACGAAACCATCCCCACAATCCAGAAAATGAACATAGCCATCATCCCCAAACTTCACTCATTTCTATAAAGTCTTTTACGGACATGTGTTTTCATTTCCTTGATTTAAACCAAGGAGTGGAATGGCTGAATCCTGTGATGGATATATGTTTAACTTTTTTTTTCTAACTGAGGTATATTTATATAATATAATATTCATTATTTTAACCATTTAAAAAGTCTGCAGTTCAGTGGCTTTTAGTACATTCACAATGCTGTGCAGCCATCCTCACTATCTAATTCCAGAACATTTTCATCACCCCCAGAAGTCCTCCATATTCATTAAGTAGTCACTCTCCATTGTTCCTCCACTACCCCCTTCCAACCGTAATCTGCTTTCTGTCTCTGTGATTTGCATATTCTGGACATTTCATATAAATGGACTCATCTAGTATGTGACCTTTTGTGTCTGACTTCTTTCACTTAGCATAATGTTGTCGGGACTTCATTTCGTTTTATGGATGAATAATATTCCATTCACATGCCATATTTTATTTATCCATTCATCAGTGACAGACATTTAGGTTGTTTCCACTTTTTGGCTTTTATGAATAATGGTACGATGAACATTTGTGTACAAGTTTTTATATGAACATATGTTTTCAGTGCTTTTGTGTATGTGTCTAGGAGTGAAATTGCTGGATCATATGGTAATTCTATGTTAACTTTTTAAGAAACTGCCAGACTTTTTGCGAGTGTACCATCACCAGCAGTGTCTGAAAGTTCCAGTTTCTGCTCCTCTCTGCCATCACTTGGTATGGCCAGTCTTTAATTTTAGCCCTTCTAATAGGGGCTCAGTGTTTTTATTTTACATTTTCCTAATGACTAATGATGTTGAGCATCTTTTCATACACTTATTGACCATCTGTATATCTTCTTTGAGGAAGTGTCTATTCACATCTTTTGTCCATTGTTTTTTTTTTTTCTTTTGGTGAGAAAGATTCTCCCTGAGCCAACGTCTGTTGCCAATCCTCCTCTTTTTGTTTGAGGAAGATTGTCGCTGAGCTAACATCTTTGTCCATCTTCCTCTATTTTGTATGTGGGATGCTGCCACAGCATGGCTTGATGAGCATTGGGTCAGTCTGCGCTTGCGATCCGAACCTGCAAACCCCAGGCTGCTGAAGCAGAGTGCGTGAACTTAACCACTACAGCACTGGGCTGGCCCCGTCCATTCTTTATTGTTATTTTTTCTTTATTGAGTTTTGATAAGTCATTTATATATTCTGAGTACAAATCCTTTATTTGATATATGCTTTGCAAACATTTTCTCCTAGTTTATGACTTTTTTCATTCTCTTAACAGTTCTTTTGAAGAGCAGCAGTTTTTCATTTTGATAAAGTGCAGTTTGTCAATTTTTTCTTTTATGGATTTTGCTTTTAGTGTTAAATTTAAGAAATATTTGCCTAACTCAAGATCACAAAGGTTTTCTTTTGTGTTTTCTCCTAAAAGTGTTCCAGTTTTAAGTTTTACATTTAGGTCTATAACCCATTTTATGTAAATTTTGTTTATTGTACAAGATATTGATTATAATTTATTTTTTTGCATAAGGATATCCATTTGTTCTACTCTGTTTGTTGAAAAGACTGTCCTTTCTCCACTGAATTACCTTTGCACTTTTGTCAAAGATAAATTGACTACATATATGTGGGTTTATTGCTGCACTCTATTTTCTGTTCGTCTGTCTGGATTGGTGTCTTAATGACTATGGCTTTATAAAAAGCCTTGAAATCAGGTAGTGCGAGTCTTCCAATTTTATTCTTTTCTTTGAAAGGTTTTTGTCTGTTCTAGGTCCTTTATATTTCCATAAATATTTCAAAATCATCTTTTCAACTAAAATGCCAGCTTGGATTTTGTTTGGGTTTCCCTTGGATCTAGGTATATAAAGAATTAGCTGTCTTTATAATTATTATCACAGTTTTACGCTGTAGAAACTGAGGCACACTGAAGTTAAGTGCCTGCCTGAGATCACTTAACTTGTAAGAAGTAGAGCTGAGATTCAAACCTGGGCAGAGCTTATTATATACTGTTTCCTGTGTTAGTTAGAATACTGAATTAATTTCATGAGATTAAAAGGATATCTGTTTTGTTCTTAATTGTTTTGTTCATAATTCCTAGTGGAAGCACCATGCCTAGCACACAATAGACAATAAAATTTAAATATTTTAGTCTTTTTATATAGAAAACTAAATTTCATTTCATTTAACTTGATCTGTCTTCATTTGGTAGAATGGAAAAGAGACTATATACATATTTTGCACAAGACCTAATCTTTATTAGAAACATTGTATTAATTAGGATTCTGTCTGTCCGGAATAGAAATCAATCAAGCGAGCTTAAGCAAATACTGAATTTTATGTTAAGGAGGCAGGTATGTCTTGTGGCTCCCACTGAAAAGAAGTTAGCCAGTCTTTAGGAACAGACTGGAATTGGGTATTGAAAATATTACAGGGCTTTCTTTTTACTTAGAGCATCTATGTGTCTTCCTCATTCTTCTCTCTGAGGAGATAAGCATTCTCTGCTTTTCTAGTCACAAAATAGGAGAAGACTGCTCTGCAGCTCCTTTTTTTATGTGTTCTAGGTCTTATCACTTGCAGAGACTGGTTGTTTCTTGGTCAGATGCCCAAATTCCAGGACAGAGAGTAATTGACTTGACTTTGATACACTGTCTGTCCTTGGCCCAAGAAGAAATAGGCAAGAGAGCAGAATACATTGAGAAACATGGGTGCTGTCAGATTAATCTTGGGGGAGGGAGTCAGAGATAGGATAATGGGCTGTAGTTCTCTGAGAAGGAGGGTGGTATGTGGGTGGATTGCACTTAATTCAAGTTTTGGGACAAGACTGCAGGAGATCAGAACCTGGCTTCTAATGTCACCTTAATCCTGAGTACTCCATGACAAGCATTGCTAATTTTTATTTTCAAGCGTTGAAGTGAAATCAAAAACTAATATATGTGGATATACACACACATGTATAACATTCATTTAGTTTTTGATAAGTGGCGTAATATATTACTATTTAAAAGATTTATCAGATATTATGGTTTTAAGTTGTAACTCATTGAGTGATTGTTTTCTTTATGATGGTATGTTTCCTCTACTATTTCTTTGTTTTTGCAGAGGCAAATATCGGATTGTATACATAACTCCAGAATTCTGTTCGAGGAACTTGTACCTACTCCACCAACTTCAGGCTAATATTGGTAAGTGGTACAGTAGGATCTTTTAGAGTATTTATTGAGTTGAGTTATCCTTTAAAGTTAAACTTATGCATGGATACTGGATTTCACATCTGTTGAAGTTTATTTCAAGCATTATCTCCTCCAGGAAATCTTTGATTCTCCAACTTGGTGTCTCTCCTGTCTTATCCCATAGTACCCTAAAATTAGGCTCCTGTATTATAATTACCTGTTTATATATCTGTTTTCTTCTGCTAGACTATATGTTTTTTGAGGAAAAAAATGCCATTCCTTTCTATTTATTTTTCCCTAGTGCAGTGCCTGGCACGTAGTAGGCATTTAAATGTATTGTTGAATGAATGTTGAACCTTAGATTCTATGAAATTATAATTTCCTTTTTCGTATTCTGAATCTTAATTAAATCATGGTAGTGGTTCTCCACCCTTGTTCACGAGAATCACCTTTCAAACTTTAGAAAAACTGGACTCATCCAACTTTGAAAATCCTGACTTAACATGCCTGGAGCGGGGCCCTGGCGTCTGTAGTTTTTCATCACATTCTGATGTGTAGTCAGGGTTAGAAACCACAGTACCTTTGAATATTTGCCACCAGTAAGCATGATTAATTTTTAAAAAAATAATAAGTCAGAGCTTATTTCCTAGGAAATGTAAATATAGAATTAATCAAAAGCTGGGGCCCTTCTTTTTGTACTTAAAAATTTTTTGTCTGTTCGTTTTTCCCTTCTTAATGGTTAGGGTTAGCTGTCTAAGAGTTGCAGTCATGGCTTCTATTGTGAATGCACATATTTCAAACATTCAGTTGAACCAACCAATCTTTGTTTTCTAATATTAGATGATCTTGCTGTATAATTCTATATTAAAATAATTCCAGATAGGTAAAGTTTTCAATATTGCAACATCTTGTTTGATGGTTACTGTGATTTAACTCTAGGAAAGCATTTAGCAATTTTTCTAGCAATATAATGAAAAGAAATTTGTATCTTTTTAATATGCTAAATACCAACAGAAGAATGAGGGCAGCAATTAACATTTGTTTAAATATATTATCAAAGAGTGCATCCATCAGATGTTAAACTCCCTTATTGGCATTTTATATTTTGCCTTTAATGGAAAACAAATATGGTGTATCTCCTATTGGGTTGTATGAAGCTCTTTAGAATATTTCACTTTAGGTTAAGCCTAGCTACCCTAGATACATAAATTTCATAGTTTTATTGCAAAAGCTAGGGTCTGTGTCCATAGTGGTCTGTATATCTTTTGTCCCATTTTGGTATTTCTTTTGTTCCTGTAATGGAGTTAATAATGGGCTTATTTACTTGGATCCTTTTGACAGGTAGTTCTAATTCTCTTTTTTTGTTTTGTAATGGATTAAATTATGAATACTGCAATCATTAAAGCAGAATACTCTGCATATGATGGATGAAAATGTTCTTTTTGCTTGACTTTCAATGTTGAACAAAAAGAGATAAATTCTTTTTGAAATATTTTTCTTTGTCTTTTGTTTGCAGGAAATTGTAAGATGCTTGCAAAAGTGAATATACTCAGAATTTTATTTGTACAGTAGTCTGACATGTAGCTAATCAGATTTATGATTTTTATGGTAAATGTTACATTATTTAAGTAGTATGAGTGTGTAACAGAGGCAGCAAACATAATTTTATATGGAGGCTCCTTCAAACCAAACATTCTCATAATTGTCTTTTAACTTGTAACTTTGGAAATAAGGCTTGAGTGACAGCTATGCCAAAATGAAATATGTGTAGGGACTAGGTAGACACTTGGACTTGCACATTTAGAGTGAAAGTTGGCAAATGCTTGCCTAGACTGACTGTGAGGGACAAAGTTCAGCTCCCTTCAAGGGTAGTTAGTCAAACCTGTTTATTAAAGGAAGCTTTTAAAATAAAGGAGGAGCCATCATCTTTATTTTAACCTATTTAATTTAAAATCTAGGTCATTAGTTTCTAAAGCCAAAATGAATATAGTGGTAAATTGACTTTTTCCCAGCCACTGAGTAGTAACCAGGGAAATTTGATCCTAATCAACCCACTTTGCTCATATTTAGTAGGTTTTTGTTTTATCCTTTCTTTGGTAATCTCAGTGAATTACAGTTGTTGATTAAATGTCTGTTCTTCTTTTAGAATCGTAAGCTTCAGGGTCGTGGATTGCATTTTATTAATCTTTTTATTTCTAGAAAAGTGTTTGGATCATAGCAGGCATTTAATAACCATAATAATAATAGTCATGTTTTTTCTCGAGCTTTCTTTTATGCTGGGCCCTGTCTTACCATTTTACGTGTATGATCTAATTTAATCTTCAGAGTAACTGTCCACCTTTTACTTGTGGGAAACTGAGACTTGGAAAGCTTAAGTAACTTGCTTAAGGTAATACACATTCTAAGGGACGGATCCAGATTCTTACAACCAGGCAATCCTGACTCCCGAGCACACACATGTTTTTAACTGCCCTGCTAGTAGCAGCACATTCTTAATACTCAGATAAGTATCAAGTAATGATCATCCCTGTTGAAGGAAAAAACTGTTTTTGTCTTGAGTATTAATTTGCTAATTGAGGGCAAAAGACCCACTGTCATTACTTTGAAATATCTGAAGTTGTCGTAATGGATGGTTATACAATAAAGCTCTTTTCTGAAATGCATTACTGTACACTATTGATTCCATTTCAACATGGGTGTGTGGTGTGGCCGTAGAGTGGAGAGGTTGCTGGAGAAGAAAGAACAAGTGATATTCCTTCTTATCTATTTCGTACATAATGAGATTTAGTTCTTCCCTTAGCATTTTACATTAGAAAATGTGGCTGTCTTCCTGTCTTCCAATACTGGCATTTCAGAGGAACTCTCTCTAATATGATCTGTGATCAATCGTGGAGAGTGATGCACTTAATCTCACTAGAAATGTGCTGACTCCTCTATCTCTTTGGATCGCTAATCCATGAGCTAAAATTGAAAGTATTATCAAAGAGAAATAGAAGAGCTCTTTTTCTTAGGATGTTATTGTTGCAGATGGTTCATGGATGATAGTTTTGAGGACAAAATAATAGTAAGTAATTCATTTTTCTGAATAATAAATAATGATGAAAGCTGAAATCCGATAAATATGTTTGAATAAGATATAAGTATTTCCTTCTTTTATCCTTATGCCTTTTATCCATATATCTCCCCACCTCCATTCTCAATAATGACTTTGAGTGATATCTGATGTTATTTACACTTATATTTTTATATGAACCAAGTACTTTGATTTGGTTATTCATTCTCCTTCCTGTAATATTTATATATCCTAAGTGAAGAAATTGATACTGATTTAGATGAGTTTATTCTTTCATTTTGAACTTAATTTATTTTCCCCCTTTATATTTTTCTTTCTTATAGGTATCACACTTATTGCTGTGGATGAGGCTCACTGTATTTCTGAGTGGGGACATGATTTTAGAAATTCATTCAGGAATTTGGGCTCCCTAAAAACAGCATTCCCGTTGGTAAGTTTTGCCAAGTGTGATGTCTTGAAATGACACTCTTACTAAGGGAGAGTCCAGGATTGGGGAGTTCCCTGGAGCCATTGCCGAAGACTTCTCTGTGAAAGAGCAAATGAACGATGTAAGCAGGGGAAAGACTTTTAAAAAGTTCTAACTTGTCTTCCTTCCAAGGTTGGCATGTAGTTTATTGAGGAATACTATAGAGCGGGAGTTGGCAAACCTTTTCTGAAAGAACTGGATAAATATTTTAGGCTTTATGGGCCAGTGTGGTCTCTGTCACATATTTTTCTTTGTTTTTTTAACAATCCTTTAAAAATGTTAGAACTGTTCTTTGCGCAAGGGCCGTAACAAAACATGCTGTGGGCCAGGCGTGACCTGTAGAGCATAGTTTGTTGACTGCTGCTTAGGAAGCGTGGTTAGACGTCATGCCTTCTCACACCACTCTTATCCATATGTCGTTTTACTCTAGGATGCTGTGAAAGAAAGTGTGGCTATGACTTCTTGTGTCATGTTGAAGACCTAAAAATGGAACTATTCGAAAGGGTTTTAATAAAGCTGTTAGTATTAGAATTCTACTTTCTTCCCTGATTATAAAGAACAGTAAATTTTTACATGAGTGTTGTACATGAATGGCATATTTTACATGAATAGCTTGAAAACTTACAACACTGACAACTATTTCGTTTTTTTATTTTGAAAAATTATGGATTCACAGGCAGTTGTAAATAAATGTATAGGGAGGGTCTATGTACCATCCACCCAATTTCCCTAGTGATAACATCTTGCATAACTGTAGTACAATATCAAAACTACGAATATGACATTGGTACAGTCTCCGGTTTATTGTTACTTCAGTTTATTCTTATTCTAGTTTTATAAGTAGTCGTGTGTGTGTTTGTGTGTGTCTGTTGTTCTATACAGTTTTATCCCATACGTAGATTTGTATAACTACCATTGCAATCAAGAGATAGAACTGTTCCATTACTCCAAGGTTCCCTGGAGCCATCCTTTGACAGCCACACCCTCCATTCCTCCAACCCCTAAGTAATCCCTGGTGACCACTATTCTGGTCTCCATCTCTATAATTTTGTTATTTCAAGACTGTTATATAAATGGAATCATACAGTTTGCCACCTTTTGGAATTAGCTTTTTTCACTCCATATAGTTCCTTTGAGATCCATGTAAGTTGTCCTGTGTATCAAAAGTTTGTTCCTTTTTATTGCTGCATAGTATTCCCATGTACAGTAGTATCACAGTTTGTTTATCCATCACCTGGTGAAGGACTTTTGTTTCCAGTTTTTGGCTATTATCAACAGAGCTGCTGTGACGTTTGTATACAACCCAAAGGTCCTTTAATTGGTGAATGATTAAAACTGTGAGGATAAGTTTTCATTTCTCTGGGATAAGTGACCAGGAGTAAAATTGCTGGCTCCTAATAAGTGCGTTTTTACTTTTTAAGGAACTGACAAACTGTTTTCCAGAGGGCTATATCATTTTACATTCCCACCAGCAATGTATGAACGATCCAGTTTCTCTTCATCCTTGCCAGCATTTGGTGTTATCATTAATTTTTTTGTGTGAGTGAGGGAGACTGTTGCTGAGCTAATATCCATTGCCAATCCTCTTCTTTTTGTTTGAGGAAGATTGTCACTGAGCTAATATCTGTGCCAATCTTCCTCTGTTTTATATGTGGGAGGCCACCACAGCATGGCTTGATGAGCGGTGTGTAGGTCCACGCCCAGGATCTGAACCTGCGAACCCTGGGCTGCTGAAGTGAAGTGTGCGAACTTGACCACTATGCCATGGGGCCCGCCCCACTATTTTTTATTTTAGCCATTTGGATAAGTGGAGTGATATCATGTTGTGTTTTTAATTTTCATTCTCTAATGGCCAATGATGTTGAACATCTTTTCATGTACTAATTGCCTCTTTTGTGAAATGCCTGATCTAATTGGAATGTTTGGTTTTTTTACTAATCAGTTTTAAGAGTTTTAAAAAATATATTGTAGCTAGGAATCCTTGGTCAGATATGTGCTTTGCAAATATTTTCTTCCAATTTGTAGCTGGTTTTTCATTCTCTTCACAGTGTCTTTCACATAGCAAACATTTTTAATTTTGATAAAGTCCAACTTATCACCTTTTTCTCTTATTGTGCTCTTCACTTAACCAAAGATCTTGACGATTTTCTCCTATGATTTTTTTTCCTAAAATTTTTATTCTTTTATGTTTTACATTTAAGGCCATGATCCGTTTTGAGTCAGATTTTGTATAAGGTGTGAGGTTTAGATTGAAGTTCATTTTTTTGCCTGTAGATGTCCAGTTGCTTCAAACCGTTTGTTGAAAAAGATGTTCTTTCTCTGTTGAATTGCTTTGCCACTTTATTGAAAATCATTTGGATATATTTATGTGAATCTATTTCTAAGTTCTCTACTCTACTGTATTAATTTTGTATGAATAAACGATGTTGGTTTTCTGGTAGTAGTGAGGCTATAGTGTCTTCTCGGCCCAAGATTTAATGGTAATATGAGTAAAGTAAGAAGTGTTAGAGGGGCTGGTCCTGTGACCTAGTGGTTAAGTTTGGCGCATCCCGCTTTGGTGGTCCGGGTTTGGTTTCTGGGCACTGACCTACACCACTCATCAGCAGCCATGCTGTAGTGGCAGCATCCCACATACAAAATAGAGGAAGATTGGCACAGATATTAGCTTGAGGCCAATCTTCCTCAAGCAAAGAGAGAAAGATTGGCAACAGATATTAGCTTAGGGTGAATCTTCCTCAGCAAAAAAATAAAAATAAATAAATAAAAAATTTTTAAAAAGTGTAAGAAATTGTTTGTTGTTCTTTTGGTAGATTATCTAGTTCAGTTTCATTGCTTATTAATTTGTGCATATAGCTAGCAAATCGAGAGCTATCTTAACAATAATTTCTTTTTGTTAGCTTTTCTCTTAAAGATTTGGTTGGAGCAGACATTAAAATAAAATAAAACAAACCAACAAAAAACTTGAATGTGCCAGTTAGCAAGTATATATCGAAGGAGAATCAAACTATTGTGAATTGAGCTCCAACTCTGGGACCGGCCCCGGGTTAATGCTTTTATCTTGGTTTACCCTCACAACAATCCGGCAAGATTAATATCTGCATTACCTTCTTCTTGAAACAACTCTTCACTTGTCGCGAGGATAGCACACTTCCCTGGTTCTCTTCCTTCTTTCCTGTCTCTTCATTCTTCGTTTCCTCTGCTTGTTTCTTCTCACCTCGCTGCCCTTTTAACATTGGCATGCCTGAAATGTTAGTCTTTGGACCTATTCTCTTGCCTCTCTGCAGTTACCATCTTGGTCATTTCATTCAACATATGGTTTTAAATATCATCTGTATGCTGCAGATCCTAAATTTATATCCCCACCCTGAATAGATACCAGCAGTTTATGGGTGATCCATTTTCTCTGCCTCCTTGCTAGCATTTGGTGTTATCACTATTTTTTATTTTCACCATTTTATAGACTGCATATACATAGGTACACATGCACATTTACATAAAGGTAACTGCCTCCTCAACATCTCTCTACTTAGATGCCAGACAAGCCTCTCAAACCGAACCTGTTCCTAACTGACTTCCTCATATTCTCTCGATCCCAGACCTGCTTTTCCCTCTGTCTCCCCCATCTCATTTAATAGCAACTCCATCCTTCTGGTGCTCAGGCCAAAAATTTTGGAATTTTCTTTAACTCCTCTCTTTTTCTCACACCCCACCCTACATTTAAACTGTAAGGAAATCTCATGAGGTCTGCAGAATGTATACAGACTCTGCTCACTTCTCTCTCGATCTCTGTCACAGCCCAGGGACAGGCCACCGTCTCCTTCCACCTGGGCTGTTACAACAGCCTCCTGGTTGGTCTTCCTGCTTTTGCTCTTTTCCTCCTCAGTCTACTTCAATACGGCATCCAGAGTGATACTTTTAAAATATGTCAGATAGACCACGTCTTCTGCTCAGAACCCTCTAGTAGCAGACTGCTTCACTCTAAATAAAGACAGAAGTCACTGCAATGTCTTATGTGTTGTGGTCTTCCATTTTTCTCTTTGACCTCATCCTCTACTACTTGCCTTCTTATTCACTGGCTTCCAGCCACACTGTTCTCCTTGATATACTTCAAACATGCCAAGCATGCTCCTGTGGTAGGGCTTTGTTCCCGCTCTTCCCTCCCTGAATACTTTTCACCCAAGTCATTCACGCAGTGTCATCCCTTCTCTCAGGTCTTTGCTGAAATATTACTTTTTCGTTTAGACCTCCTGGACCACTATATTTAAAATTTCAGATTAACCCCCCAAGGTTCAACGTTTTTCATGTTACTTTGCTTTTTTTTTTGGTGAGAAAGTTTGGCCCTGAGCTAACATCTGTTGCCAATCTTCCTTTTTTTGCCCAAGGGAGATTGTCAGTGAGCTAACATCTGTACCAGTATTCCTCTATTTTGTATGTGGGATGCCACCACAGCATGGCTTAATGAGTGGTGTGCAGGTCCGTGCCTGGGATCCGAACCACAAACCCTGGGCCACCAAAGTGGAGTGTGTGAACTTAACCACTACGCCACCAGGCTGGTCCCCCTTTACTATTGTTTTAATTACACTTATGACTGTTTAACTTACTGTACTATATTTTGTCTATTGTCTGTGGGTCCCTACTAGAATATTCTTTGTGGGGAAGGGTTTTCGGTGATTTGATTTATAAAATCTAGGACAGTACCTGGCACATAGTGGGTGCTCCATAAATAATTGGGTGAATGAATAAATGAATTCTGATGAGAAACCTGAGAATCAGAGAAGGCACTTCCCCACACAGGTGGTGAGTAGCAGAGTTGGGCAGTAGAAACTGTGCTAGTTTCTAAAGAAAATGATTGAAAGAAGAATAAAACAATTTCTGCCCTAAAGTAGCTCGTAGTCCAGTAGAGGAGTTTAGATTCATACCTATAAAAGTAGAAGCAATAGTACCAAGCAATAAACGGTATATGAAATGGTACAAATAATATAGAAAGTCTAATAGTGTTACATGTAATAAAGAAGATATTTCTGTGGTAGAAGTCACTAGGCTCAGTGTTCCTTGAGGACTGCTTTCCATTCATTTAGAATGGTTTAACGTAAGCTTTTGGCACCTAGGAAAATTGCTTTCTGTAATCCTTTCCTAGGCCTTTGATTCTAGAAGGATTGTCTTAGAGGAGTTTTAAATATTTTATGGAGTTCTTAAACACTTTTCAGTGTTGAATTAGTCTTTTATTATGTCTGGCTGTGGACCATTGGATCATTTTCGTTTCTTGGGATGATTCAATATAGTAGAGAACACAGTGTTCCTCCAGCAATGGCTGAGAATACCTTTTCACCAAGTGTTTTCCTTTATTTTCTTTCTTAGCTAAGTGGTGAGAAAGGCCACCTGTGGTTGTGGGACTCTCATTTTCCTCACTGTTCTCAGTGCTTTTTTTCTCCTTCCAACTGTAATTACACTGGGACAACTGGTGTAAACCTGCAATGCTTCACTCCATATTATTTCAGTCAGTTCAAAAATAGCAAAGAAATCACTAAACCATTTGGCACAAAGATTCCTGTTTGGAGAGAATCAGACAAAGTGAGTCTCAAGAAAGAGCAGCCAGGCAGAAAGCCCTACGTCAGTCTGAAAATACTGTAAAATTCAAATAAGAGGAAGTGTGAGATCCATGAGATGTGTTGGTTCTTTCCGTTGCTTCCTCCCCAGCCCTTTCACAAAAATCAGCACATAGTAGTCACTAAAAACTATTTGAGATGGTGAGTTACTGAATGAAGCATGATTTTAGGAGTACAGAGTTAGAATTAGCCACACGACCTGCATTTAGAAGCAAATGGAATAGTTATAATTCTTTGAATCTGTAGGTGCTACACTGTTGAAATATGTGGCTAAATTTATGGTCACAAGATTAATTTATATTTTGTTGCTTGTTTTAACAAAATTTGGTACATATTCCTAAAGAAACCAAGATTTGCTGACTTAAAGAATAAGAGTTTCATGAGTGAAGAACTTGATATAACTAGGTGACAGTATAATTTATCATCCAAACTGGTTTGCTTGTGAAAATTGAAGGCTGTAAGCTGTTAATAATTCTGATCGCGTAAACTGGGAGTGCCCAGCAAGCCGGGATGCATGGTCATCTTTCTCAGACCAGCCTGTGTATTACTTTTAAGCTTCATCTTCGTTTATAAATTTGAAATATCGTAAAGCACCACAAGCTTCTAAGAGAAAAGACTCTACTCATTTCTGAAGTGAAAGTAACTGTTGTTTCTTTAAGTTTAATATATTTCTTTAGTTTATTCTGTCTTCTAGTTGTGGAGGCAACATTCTTAACTGGGACTTGCGAGAATGTCCGAGGCAAAAAGAGTGAATTTGTAGTGATTTTTCACTGTTAGTAGGTCACTGGAATAGGGGGTTTCTGGTGGCAAAGTGGGAATTTTTGGTTAGCAGTGAGTCTAACATGTGGCCCTCTCCATCTCATATTTTGGTCAGGAAACTAAGGCCAAGACAAGTTAGCCCTTGCCAAACTCAGCCGCAAAGCAAACCTGCGAGTAGTGCCCATGTCTCTGGAGTTCTCGTATAGAACTCTTTTCAGTTGTTGCAATGTCTCAGGAGTAGCTGAAATTTTGTGAGTGTTCGCTGTGAACTGCGCATTGTGTTCCGCACATTACAGTACATGTTTGATCTCATTTGATCTTCCCACCGATGTTATGAGATTGGTGGTGTTATTGTTACTGTAGCCGTTTTATAGAGGAGGGAACCAAAGCTGAGAGAGTTAAATACACAGCTCAACTCTCACACCTAACTAGTGGCAAAGGCAGGATTTGAATGAGGTAACTGATTCTATGCCAGAGTGTTTCCCTTACCGTGCTGCTATTTTGCCTGATTTTTCTAGTAACTTCTTCAAGAGGTGTCACGTTTCATGCTTATTTCCATAAATGCATTGCCCTTCCACTCATACATTATATTGCTGAAAAACAAACCAAACCATCTTTTCTTATAGTCTCCATCCTGAAAACTTGTCTTTATTTGCATATGTAGTTAAACAAGTATTTTATTAGTACATTTATAAATTGATTCATTAATTTAGGTGGAAGTGCTTTGTTGTTGTAAGGCGCGTCCTAAGAACTTCTGATGTTTAAACTTCCCTTTTTCTCAGCGTTGTATCTGATACATAGATATTTTCTTTTCATTTGATGTAGAGCTATATGGCAGATATATGTATTAATAATAACATATATATATTAAGGCTTGATTAACTTCTTTATAAACTGGCCTACTCATCTATGTTATTAGACAGGCACCCTGTAAATTCAGAGGACAGTCTGATTGTAAGCCAAAAATCAATGAATTTAATTTAGGAGTTACATTTTTAAATAATTTCACAAAATTTAAAGATAGAGAATGCAAAAATACCAATTACCTGGTTACATTGGTTTTGATATAATTTTTTTCCATTTAAAAAAAGTACTCCCAAACTTAATTGATTTTTTTAATACGAGCTTTTAGGTAATTTTTAATTCAGTGAAGTTATATTGATTGTAAAAGTAGTTTATAGTTTTTAATAAATTGTATCTTGTTTTTCAAATTCTATAATTGCTTTTTTACAAATTACCCACAGATTTTCACTTACATACAAGATAATTCCTTAAACTGACTTGTGAGGTAGATGGAGTGTATCTGAAGAACTATTTTATGAGGATATTGTTTACTGTATTTGTAATTGGCCAAAAAGAGTGTTTTAGGAAGGTTGTATTCTTAGGTATAGAACAGCTGATGATTTAGGAACAACTTTAAGACTTAGTCCATTTTTCCTGATTATGAAATGATGGCATGGTTGATTATATCTCCCTGTGATGATAGGGACAAAGATCTTAAATGTAGTTTCATGGGGGATATGTTGTTGTCCTACTTTAGAATTTCTGAAAGATTACATATTCATGTTTTTTCTGGTACCTGCTGTGCCTCCTGCTTTGACTGCTAATCCAGTTTGAGAAGTGTTTGCTAGACTGAGAATAGAACATGACTTGGTTGCTCAAGAAATTAGTTAATAATTGATGTTTCATTTTATGCATTTTTATTATATATACTGTGCCGTGACTGACTTAGTAAAACTGGAGAAATGTTATCCCAGTCATTGAGAGCTTCACTTCTAGATCTGAGGAGCCATAAACCACAATATTTAATATAGGACACAAAAAAAGACTCCCTGCTTTGTATAGTTAGATTTTCAGTGATTAAAAGGGTTTATAACTTGTGAATTATAGATGAATCAAAAATAGGGCATACATACCTTTCCATTTA
The DNA here is from genome assembly GCF_041296265.1 of Equus caballus. Classification (NCBI taxonomy): domain Eukaryota; kingdom Metazoa; phylum Chordata; class Mammalia; order Perissodactyla; family Equidae; genus Equus; species Equus caballus. Next base: position 31,060,843 of record NC_091710.1, on the reverse strand, counting down.
TATCAGCATTCTTACAGATGAAATGAATGTCAAAAACAATAAATGGAGAGATAGATAATAAGATAATAATAGATAATAGCTAATAAGTAGGCTTCATTTAACAAGACAAGGTAGATTGCATTTAGGAATCTTACAGATTTAATGTTTTATTTAAATGAGTTTTGATTTAAATAAAGTAAATGTATTCAGAAGGCTGAGAAACAAATAAGTAGGATTTTTTTTTTCTTCTTTAGCAAAGAATAATTTTAGAGTTGCATTTTTAACACTGTTCCTCCTGTAATTGTCTTCCAGTCTCTTGGTAAGAAGGCAGTAGAAATGTTGGGAATTAATGAGTTCTCTTCTCTTCTAAAAATCCCTTTTACTTCATTCAGGTTCCAGTGGTCGCCCTCACTGCTACGGCCAGTTCTTCAATCCGGGACGACATTGTGCGTTGCTTAGAACTGAAGAACCCTCGGATCACCTGTACTGGTTTTGATCGACCGAACTTGTATTTAGAAGTTGGACAAAAAACAGGAAACATCCTTCAGGATCTGAAGCAATTTCTTGTCCAAAAGACATGGTGAGGATTTCATAGTTGGTAAATTATGTTAACTATTTCCTTCTTTTTTAAAAATTTATTTTGTTTTTTTACTATTTCCTTCTAGTGCATATTTAATATATTTTGGATTCTACTTAGCTTTGGTTTAAGTCAAGCGTGATGTTATATATTCAAGGCAGTGACTGAGGAAAAAGTCTACTTTGAAGGCAGAAACTAAGTCTTCCAATATTTCTATACTCCATGCTGTTGCTTAAACACGACATATACTCTTAATAATTGACGAGTAAACACCAAAAACAAATGAGTCTTTTATCTGAATTCTATCTGGTTCACTAATTATATGACTTACTCTTGAATATTTGGGAATTTTAAGTTATCTTAATAATAAACAATTTTTGAGCCCACATTGTGTGCTAAGGACTATCTTAGGCACTTTATATAAGTGATCTAGTTTAATCCTTATAACTGCTCAGTAAGCTACATATTTTCATTTTACTGAAGAAACTGTCACTAGTACTCTTTCCTATTTATTTTGTTTGAAGGCGTTTTATGTATGCTAAGAAGCTTCCCTTTGCCTTATTCCCTGCTCTGTGTGCTCAGTGAAAGGCTTATAATTTTCATGTTATGAAATGCGTTTTTAAGTCAGAATACATAGAAATGTAATTTTATAATAATATTTGTCCCGCTAATACAAAGACAAAACAAATCTTGGCAAATAGAGATTAAAGAACATCATTAGTGTTTTCCTTTTCAGAAAGGGATAAAAAGAAGAGATCATCCTAAGTTAAGGAAACCCTACGGTAACTCTCGGGGACCTTTAGGATGAATTTAAATGTAGGACTTGCTATTGCCTTGATTGTCCTATATTCAGAATAAAACAAGAACGTAGTGAATATGTTCTGAGAGCTCTGGCTGCTCTAGTGATCTCCCCACAGTGAGTCTTCACTGTGCTTCCCTTCCCTTCCGTCCTAAAGGGAAACGTTCTCTCGAAGAAGCCTGTGTAGGCTAGAGTCTCCACAGTCAGACCATTATCCACTCTCCTCATCTTTGACCCTTTTCAGTCCATGTTATTCTCAGTCTCTATGGCACTGTCCCCAGTACCCTCTTCTTTTTGAAACTGTGTTTTTTGTGACATTGTGGCATCGTATCTTTCTGATAGTATTGTCCTCTTATGATTTTCTGTAAATGTTTTCTTCTCACTGTCTTTCATGTTAGTTCTGCTAATTGAGGTCTTTATTGCTTTTTAGCCCAGACTGTTATAATCCCTCCTCCTCATTGCTCCTTATTGCATTCTCTACATAGTTCAGATCCGTCATCTGAAAGCACGTCCCCAACTCTTGGCGTTCCTTTCCAGTGGCTCTCTCTTTCCTGTGGGCTAAAGGCCAAACTCCTTAGCCTGGCATCCAAGACCGTCCAAGATTTTGATATTTAATGTGACCATGACTTTTCCGGAAGCAAATCAAGAAAGATTTTGCATTCATTTTCAGTCCTCCAAGAAGAGTTTTGGGAGCAGGGAACCATTGAAAGTGAGAATGCTTTCTGTAGATCTTAGACAAAGAGTTTTCCTCTTAATGAGCAATGAAATGGAGGGTAATTAAGACTTTAAGAATATTGCCTTTTGTTTCCATTTTCTTACCTTCATTTAATTCTGTCATTTTTTAAAGTCAGTATTCACATTTTTTGTATTCATTGTTTCTTAAATTCTGACCTTACTTGTTTTCTATATTCATGATACATTTAAATTAGATAGATAAGCCTCTTACCTATCTAATTTAGTGGTTGGAAAAAGATAGGGTTTTTCCCCTTTAGGAAATTGTTGTGAAGAAATAACAGTCTTTACTAAACCACTTGGCAAAGTAGTGAATCCTTTTGTAAAAGGAATTTTTACTCGTTTGATTTTTTTTGCTCTATAAGTTCAAATTTTTGTGTTTCTGTTCTTTTCAATGTAAAAAGTGATACATAATCTTAGTATCAATTTGAACAATACAGATGTATATAAATTAAAAAGTACTTCAATCTTCCCATCCCATTCCTCAGTTATAATCGCTATTAATATTTTGGAATTTAGCTCTAGTCTTTTCTCTGACTCTGTATGGTGCAGATATGCGCTCCCAGTTTTTGTTGTTGTTGACTTTATATGGAAATAGTTTTGTGGTAGATCTATTTTTTTTGCAATTTCCGCCTTTCATTTAAAGTATCTTTGCTATCTTTCTATATATTATGTTTTCCCAAATTAGGGCCTTAATGTATAGGATATTACAATATCTGCGTTTTGGTGAATGGTTTTTTCTTCCTTGAAAAGTGATTTTTAAATGAAATTTTGTACATTAAAAAGGTAATTTTTATTTCTTCTCACTCTATGAAGTAATTTACTGAATTTTTGATATGGAAGTCCATTTGGTCATTATCAAAAATTACTTTCAGTAGATTATTCAGTAAGACTCTGAGAGTGAAATTACTGCCTGATTTTTTCCTCCTTTAAGTTTTCAATAACTTTTGCCATAGTCCTTTTTAAAGATTTTGCATACACTTAATTTTTTAATGTTTGCGTAGTATTTTATAATATGAATGTACATAATGATGAAATTGATTATTTTAAACTATTATAGTTTTGCTATGAATATTTGTGTGTATGTATCTTTTGGCAGATGTGTAAGTATATTTGTAAGATAGAGTCCTAAAATTGAAATTGTATCAAAGGGTATATGCATTAAAAATTAAGTAAAATAACTTTTCCTAAATCTAAAATAATACATTCTTTTTGTATTGATTAACTCAACATCAATGAATGTATTTGTAAATGAATATAGTGAGGAATTAAATGAACGTTCTATGGAAATTATCATTTACATGTTAATAAATAAGCACTGTTTTCTAAAACAGACTTTCTAACAGATGTTGTTTTCTATAACAGTCTCAAGATTACTAGTAAATACGTCTTTGAACTCTAAAATTATCCTTTAATTTTACAAGAAAGTTTTTGCTTTTATAGTAAATAGGTATAGAAACTCAATTATATGATCATAAGAGAGACTAAGAATAATGAAATATAAATTTTATCCGTTCTTCTGTGTAAATATTCACTTACTGTTCTTATGTAAATGAAGACTAATTGTTAATCTAGTGCTTTACATTTCCTAAAGTATGGAAATTGCATTTCCAGTAGTTTATAAGTTTTTATCAAGGCTTCTGCTTAAGTAAACTTATCCCTGGATTTAACTTTAATTTGGATAAAAACTGGGTCAAAGGTATTTGGGGTTTAACATAATTTATTTTCACTTTTGACTTTCCATAATGTTTTAGATTTTTATGTTGTTAAATATATCATTGTTTTCTATATGCTTTCTCCTTTTACTCTTTTACTAAAAGGAAAATTAACTTAAAATTTAAAAAGTTAAATTGAACTTAAATTAAAAATTTAAAAAGAAAGGGAAAATTAAATAGATAAAACCCAAACTGGTCTGAAGCCTATGTGGATATATATGTGTGTTCTTTTGTTTTTCTTTTTCTCTAGTTCTGCCTGGGAATTTGAAGGTCCAACTATCATCTATTGTCTTTCCAGAAAAATGACAGAACAAGTTACAGCTGAACTCAGGAAACTGCAGTTAGCCTGTGGAACATACCATGCAGGCATGGGTAGTAACTCAAGGAAAGAGGTTCATCATCGGTTCATGAGAGATGAAATTCAGGTGTGAAGATCGAGCATTGTTACTCTCTGTTCCCTATAGTGGAAACAGATATTTCTCTATTCATTTACCAGATCTTTATTGAATACCTTCTTTGCGTTGGGCATGAAGCAGTCTCTCTGATAAAGAGAATCAGTGTATAATGTGGGAGATAGAAATGTGAGCAAACTATTGTAGACTAGTATAAACAGCAGCCTGTACATAGCACTCAGGAGCACAGAGGATGGAACGCCAGCTGTTAAGGTAAGTTGTGTGATCCAGGGATGGTCCATCCAGGAAGAAGCAATTTGAGTAGAGTCCGAACAGGTGAATAGAAGTTTGTCAAGTATGCGAGGCCAGTAGGCGATGAGGGACGTGGAATTGGTTATAGAATTCCAGGAAGAAGGACTTTGTTCAAAGGCACTGTGATATGAAAGTGCATACGGGGTTCAGGAAATTGTGAGTAGTTTGGAATGGTTGGAGAGAAAGGGAGTGGAGTAGGAATGGCACAAAGTATAGGTAAAAAGTCAGGGAGGAACTGTTAGAGACTCATAGGAAAAAAGTTGAACAGGTTGGTTTGTCAGTTATAGAGGGGCTTAAAACTTGCAAAGAGGCAGGCTGGGCTTGGTGCGATGTGCCTGTAGTTTTTCCAGACTACTTGAGCGTTAGAGTTTTTTATGTAAATGAAATTTTATCTCATGGATAAAACAAATTAAAGTAGAATAATTCTTGTTGAAGTTGATGTGAGGGAGAAAGGGGTCCAAGAGCCTCCCTGTCTCCAAGACAGTCCCTGTGGGTGTCTTATAATCCACAGAGCTCCGCAGAATGGAGTTTAGAAACCATCATGACAGATTATTCTGTGCTTTTGAGAAAGATAAGAGTATTATAGAAACATTAGACTAGCAGTACTATGAAGGATTTATTAGAAGGAGAAAAACTGAAGAAAGGAAGGGTATCGATGAGGTTATTGTAAAGTGCTACAGCTGAGATTCCTGTAATAATTGAAATCATGTCATAATTTCAATTTGTAATGATTGGAATCCTGGTTTAGTGGGTGTCATACAGAATATTTGGGAAGATTTAAATTCAAGCCACTTTAGTAGGTTTAAATCAACTACTTCCTGGGCTGGCCTGGTAGCATAGTGGTTAAATTTGCGTGCTCTGCTTCGGTGGCCTGACATTCATGGGTTTGGATCCCAGGCGTGGACCTACACACTACTCATCAAGCCACACTGTGACGGTGTCCCACATAGAAAATAGAGGAAGATTGGCACAGATGTTAACTCAGGGTCGAGTTAACCGAATCTAACCACATTCAGATGTAGATTCACATTTTTAGTCTGTGACCATTCATTCTTGCTTTTAATCCTGACTTTTAGTTTTATTCCCTTTTGTGTTTTATTTGCCTTTTCAAGACGGCTTGAATTTCTTTCCTTTCTGGAATGAGATTGCAAATAAATTATTTGATAAAATATCTTTCTTTACACCTGAGAGTTTATAAGGATATTTTGAAAATCGTATCTGTAGAATAGGTTGGTCTCATCTAAAAACAGTATCATAGGATGAAAATTAGATCTTGAAAATTCTCACCACACACACACACAACACACACACAAATGATAACTATGTGAGGTGATGGATGTATTAACTAACCTCGTTATGGTAATCATTTTACAATACATTTATATTGTCACATTATACATCTTAAACTTACACAATGTTATGTGTCAATTATATTTCAATAAAGCCGGGAAAAAAATTACATAAGAAATGACATTAGAAAAAGAAAATTAAAATTGTTATTTTGCTTATTCAGTCATATATAGCAAAATTGCCAGCTTTATTCACTCAATGCTTTTTCTTAATATTATTTCCATTCCTGTATTTATTTTTCTGTTACCTTTCTCATGCTTCCTTTTATTTGTTCAGCATTTTCTTTATTTCTTTCTTGTTTTTCTTTTGCTTCTCTTGGTCCATCTTAACACATTTTATTTTTAATGGCACTTTAATTTTTATCAGTTATACATGCACATAAACAACCAAATAGTTCTGTAGTGCTTACAATGAAAAGCATCAGTCACTCATTCCTTCCCCACTTCTATTTCCCACTCCCAACTCTTTTAGTTTATTCTTTTGGTGTTTACAACTCTCTCTGGCAATAATTTGCTCATACTGCTATTACGTAGTTTTTAGTTTATTTCTTTGTTAGAATTAGGCATTACCCCTCAACTCCCCACTATGAAAGATGAAAGTTTAGCTCTCTTTCACATTCCTTCCCGCCCTTCTCCTCACCTCATCCATGTGAAATATTTCTAACCCCCTTTCTTCCCAAAATATAATTTTGATTATATTTATATTCAGCTATTATGTATTTACATGATTATTCCTCTGTAAATGCTTTTTTTATCTCCAAGCCATGTAGTATATTATTGTTACTTTTTTGGCACATCTTATTGTATTCTTATTGTTCATAAACTTTTTAAAAATTTTGTTCAGTTTTTTGTGTTTTTATCACTAATCCTTCTTTAAAATTTCCCCCAATCATGTAAATCTCATCCCAGTATACTCAAATGTATTAGATATTCTGCCAAGTTTATCCTTTTAAAGATGCAAAGATGTATTCATGTTTCATTTTTCCATCTTTAATGAGGAGCTTCCTTCCACTTAGAATAATGCTAGAAAATATTAAGATACTGTGCAATCAGGTAAGGACTCTTGAAACTTCATAATAACACAAAAGTCTCATTTAATATGATAAACGTTTTAAGAACCTCTTTTGTGTCTTGTACTCATAGGTGTTAAGAGAAACTGCTTTGTTTACTACTTTTTGTAGAGAGGGAATAGAAATCCTAGTTTATGGACACCAATCCTTAATCTGTAAATTGGGCAGATAATCTTTTAATCTATAAGTGATTGACTGAAATTATGTCAAATTCAGTTTCATGCCAAGGACTTTAGTTAATCAACTACTTATTCTTGCCAAAAGTTGAACATGTAAGGTTTTAGTTCTGCAAAATGTTTGTCAATCTGTGCTGTTATCTATTCTCAGTGTGTCGTAGCTACCATAGCTTTTGGAATGGGCATTAATAAAGCTGATATTCGCAAAGTCATTCATTACGGTGCTCCTAAGGAAATGGAATCATATTACCAGGAGATTGGTAGAGCTGGCCGGGATGGACTTCAAAGTTCTTGTCACCTACTCTGGACTCCAACAGACATCAACTTAAATAGGTAAAAACATTTATTTCTTTCACCCTTGTGGATTTCTTTCTTTCCATATAAACTTTGAAAGTATTTGAGGCAGCATCTGAAATTTCAAGAAGTGTGTCTAAGTGCATTTAAAACCCAAATGAAACATAGGACATCTGAGAAGAACGTTTGTGGTAAGTGTTACCACCCAGAGGAGATGACCCGATTTCAGCCAGCCCTCATTTAATGTGAGGAATTCACTAAATCAGGACTATACTGGGAATGTAACGTAGACCCGCTGGCATACTTTCCTGATATTGTGCATCCATGAGCTGATTTTTTTCCTCAGGTCCTGTCATGGTTTACTATGTCTTTAGCCATAGTTACTTCAGGTACCATTTATTTTGTTATTGGTTCTTTCTTCTCATGCTCCAATTGTGCTTATTCCAAATGATTTCTACCAATCCCTGTTTGGCTCTCTTCTCCAGCTGTTTAGTTTTTAGTTCTCTGGGAGCATGTCACCTCCCCTTGACTGTATGAATAATCATGTTGCACTGCACTGATTGCCATGAAAAAATTCAGTTTTTAGTGTTTAAATACAGGAAAACCATTCTTCTTAAATACTAAACAAGTATTTTGTTGGCACTTAAGTTCTGTGAGATATATACTGGAAAGGAAAACTTCATCTTGCAAAAATTTTAGAGGCAGAGTTTAGCAACTGATTGCCTCATCCATAGGGGGGAAATCTCAGGAAAAATCTTATGTGTGGTGACTCATGGGCCTGCCAAAATGCATCTCCATATAGCTGAATAAATTGAACTCTGAAGGGACGTATTAGCCCATTTTATTAAAATGATGAGAGTGCCTATCCAATACACTTTTTATTTTTATTCGTGAGCTGCTTTTTTTTGAGTGCCCATTCTGTTCTAAGTATTATGCTCTGTGCTAGGTCTACGATAATAAATAAAAGCAGATCTGGGAGCTCTTGTCATAGAGCTTACAGTATAATGGAGATGGCAGATCTTAATCATAGAATCACACAACTATGGAGACATAGGGTTCATTTTACAGTTCTCTTTTTGTGTTTGAAAATTTCAGTAGTCAAATGTTTTTTTAAAAAGGATCATGCAAATGTGTGTAAAATTACAACTGTGTTCAGTATTATGAAGGAAAGATGCATTGAGTAGTGAGCATATAATGGGCTTTGTGTTTACCAAGGTAAAAAGGTCAGGTAAGGAAGGCTTCCTTCAGGAAGTGATAGGGTAAGTTGAGTCTGAAAGAAGAATAGGGATTAATTAGGTAAAAATGTTTGCTTTCAATTTTTTTTTTTTTTTTTGTGAGAAAGATTCACCCTGAGCTAACATTCATTGCCAATCCTCCTCTTGTTTTGTTTTTTAGCCCTGAACTAACATCTGTGTCAGTCTCCCTCTATTTTGTATGTTAGGATGCCTCCATAGTATGGCTCATGAGTGGAGTAGGTCTGCACCCAGGATCCGAACCTGTGAACCTGGGCTGCCTAAGCGGAGCATGTGGAACTTTAACCACTCGGCCATGGGGCTGGCCCCCTGCTTTCAATTTTCAGCTCTTCCTTTTAGGAGTAGTCAGTAGCTTTTTTTTTTTTTTTTTGAGGAAGATTAGCCCTGAGCTAACTGCTGCCAATCCTCCTCTTTTTGCTGAGGAAGACTGGCTGTAAGCTAACATCTGTGCCCATCTTCCTCTACTTTCTATGTGGGATGCCTACCACAGCATGGCTTGCCAAGCAGTGCCATGTCCGTGCCCAGGATCAGAACTGGCAAAGCCCAGGCTGCTGAAGCGGAATGTGCGAACTTAACTGCTGCACCACCAGGCCAGCCCCAGTAGCTTTTGTTTCCTAACATAGAGCCAATGAAACCATCCTCTTAAACAAATTATTGTTTTCCTAGTGACGCTAGTGTTTATGTAAAGCTTCTTATGAATTAATTTAAAGTAATTGGGATAGAACACAGCTCTGCATGCTACTGTTAAGTTTGGGATTGTATCAAACATAAGTTGATTCCTACTAGTTCTGATTATTTTGGGCATTATGCTAAAAGTGCTGAAGACTTAGCCTGAATTTTATATCGTGGCTTTGTAGGTTCATCAGTAGATAATAGTTCCTGATTATGTGGGTCTCAAAAGATATTTTAAATGGTTCTCATTAAGATTTAACAGGAAGTAACAGTTATTGGTAATCAAATAGTGGTACCAGAAAACCCATACTTGAATTTTCAGTATAGACAGGTTGTTCTTTGCATCTATCCTAAGGGAAATAAAACTATAGGGTTAATCAGGATAAAAGAGAATTCAGCAAGGATTGAGGATGAATATGTGCCATCCTTGAGATAAAGCTCTTCTATTAGAAAAAACAAAGTTTTAGAATAAATGGAGTTGCTGGTTCTCAACTGAAAATGTCACTGTAATTCATACAATTTTTAAATTCTATCCTATGCTAGAATCCTGTGGCCGAGAGAAGACACTTGTCCAGTCATCATTGTAAATATATAATTTTATATTTCATATTGTGGAGGCTGTACCGTTGGCAAAGACTCAGTGTCTGCATTTGCTATTATTTTAGAGAGTCAAACCTGATAGTTATTGTAATCTTTTTTTTTTTTAAAGATTGGCACCTGAGCTAACATCTGTTACCAATCTTCCTCTTCTTTTTTTTTCTCTTCTTCTTCTTCTCCCCAAAGTCCGCTAGTACCTAGTTGTATATTCTAGTTGTGCGTACCTCTGGTTGTGCTGTGTGGGATGCTGCCTCAGCACGGCCTGATGAGCAGTGCCATATCCGTGCCGAGGATCCTAACCAGGGAAACCTTGAGCCACCGAAGCAGAGTGCATGAACTTAACCATTTGTCCACAGGGCCGGCCCCTGTAATCTTTTTTTGTAAGGAAATTATTTGCAAATTAACCTCAATTTAATAAATCTTCCAATGACTCCAACTGATTTCTGTTTTTGGTATTGTTTTTAGAGTTTTTCTTCTTCTTCAACTTATTTTTGTTGTGTAGAATATTGTACTTTAACTGTTGTAATAGTCCCAGAAGAAGAATAGATATTCGTTTGATTTGCTGTTAGAGACTTGTAATTTTCTTTTCTCAAATTTGTTACTGACACTGATAAGATTAGTTAAATGTGGATCATCAAATCAAACATAAGAGCAGGTCTAGTTCTTAGAGTATAGGCATTTGTTTTCTTTGTTTCTTCTATCTGAGGAGAAGGAGGTGAGCTAAACAAACAAACAAACGAAATAAAGCAAAAAAGGAGCAATATTTAGCCCATGAGCTTGGAAAAATGAGATTAGGTGGTTAACCTAGAAACTAGAGTCAGCAGTGGAAGAGACTTTTAGGGAAATTGCATGGAAGGGCAGGGTGGTTGGTGGTATCAAATGATAAGAGTGTTTTTGAATAAGAGGTCATTTGCCTGTTCAGACTTCCCAGAACTCACTTAACTGGATTACCTGTTGGTGTCATCGTTGAGAACTGTACAGAGGTACTTTTATCAGTCAGAAGGTTGGATAGTCAGAATATCAGTGAGTGAGGTCCATTTTGATGAGGGTCAGTATTATAATGTAGATCTTGTAGGTGAATTGTTGTTTTCTTTTGAGAGATCTGAAGCCTCTTCAACTCAGACTTCTATTTATTCTTGGAAAGAATTCTTGGAAAGATGTGCAGAGCTATTTGAGAGATTGTCATCATCTGATATCTGATAATCATGAAATTTGTTCACCAAAGACTAGAATTAAGAGTCATAAGTTAGAGCAACATTAACTTTTAAAAAAACCGAACAAACATGTCTTTAGAGTTATTTAACAGTTTTAAGGAAATTCAATATTATGGAAAAAAATTAGTTATTATCGTTTGGGGAAGGAACTTAATTCTGATGCTTTACTGGTGTCCCATAATACTCTATAGTACAAAGCGATAGTTTTTAGAGGGCTGAAGAACTAATAGGGATGAAGGCTCATATTTGGATCATGAGCCTCTTTTAGTATTCCTTATATAGATGCTTTTGTTTCTCATATAAAATAAAGAAAAACCTTTTACTGGGAAAAAGTAAAAATTCATATATAGTAGAAAGATTGCCAAAAGCATGTAGTATGTAAATCAAAATGAAAAACTTTAGGGTTTATAATAATTTTTCAAAGGCAGCTAAAAAATTGATGCCTGGACATAGGTAGAATTCTTTTGAAGTAGTTTTCATAAAAATCAGAAAAATGGTTGCCTCTTGTTGGGGACATTGATTGCAAGGGACACAATAACTTTCTGGGATGATAGCAATGTTATCTTGATAGGGGTGTGGATGTTATAGGTTATGAAAAATAAACAGTAATAAATAAAAAGTAACAAAACAGCTAATGCAATTTACATATTCCAGTGATATTTTTGATTGACAGGAACCGCCTTAGTGACATACCTGATGAAAAGTTTCGATTATACAAATTAAAGATGATGGAAAAGATGGAAAAATATCTTCGTTCCAGCAAGTGTAGGCGACAGTATGTATTGTTTTATTTCCGTTAATAACATGGACTTATGGATGGTGCTCTTTTAAGAAAAACGTTTTCCAAAATAATTAGAAGTATTTAGAATCAGTATTTTGTTGGTTTTACATATGTTCTGACATTTAAGTCAACTTTCTTTATGCCTTAATAAACTGAAGCCAAATATTGAAGTCTCAGGTGAATCAGTGATAAGTTCACTTCATTATTTTCAGCAGTGAATTTAAGATATACGTTTTTGTTCTTTCATTTAATTTTAAATTTTCTCTTGGGTAGAATCATCTTGTCTCATTTTGAAGATAAACAACTACGAAAGGCCTCCGTGGGCATTATGGGAACTGAAAATTGCTGTGATAATTGCAGGTTCAGGTAAAGATTTCTGCTTCTAGATGGACGTTCTAAAAGTCTTTTTTTCTCTTCCTTTTCGAATCATTTTTAATTGAATTTTCATTGAGATATATGTACTGCAGTTTTTTAAAACAAAATAATGAATTTATTTAAATAGAAGACAAAGCAAACAATATTAGAGTATTTTGCTTTATAAATAGATAAATCAGTAAAATGGTAGACCTAAATCTAATGTCAATATCAATATCAATAGTTCATATCAATATCAATATCAGTAGTTACATTAAATGTAAATGGTCTAAAAAATCCATTTAAAGGCAGACATTGTTAGAATTGGTTTAAAAATATGACCCAACTTTGTGCTGTTCATAAAAAATCCACTATAGGTATAATTATATAGGTAGATTAGAAATAAAAGGATAAAAACTATATGCCATGAAAACACTAATCAAAAGAAAGATGGAATTGTTATTTTAATATCAGACGATGGAGACTTTGGAGAAAGAATATTACCAGGGATAAAGAAAGATGATACAGGATGATGAAAAGGTCACTTTACCAATGTAACAGTCAGGATTCTCTAGAGAAAAACACGCACACATATGTATTTACACACAAACACACAGATAGACAAAGAGATTGATTTTAAGGAATTGGCTCATGCAGTTGTGGGAGTTGGCACGTCTGAAATCTGTAGGGCAAGCTGGCAGGCTGGAAGGTGAGGCAGGATCTCTATGTTAACAGTCTTGAGTCACAATTGCTTGTCCTCCAGTAAACCTCAGTCTTTGCTCTTTAAGGCCTCCATCTGGTTAGATGAGACTCACTTACATTATCAAGGGTTTTCTCCTTTACTTAAAGTCAACTGATTGTAAATGTTAATACCATCTACAAAATACCTTTGTAGCAACATCTGGATTAGTGTTTGACCAAACAGCTGGGTACCACAGCCTAGCCAAGTTGACACATAAACTTAGCCATCACATCCAAGAACACATAATCCTAAGTGTGTATATACTTAGCAAAAGAACTGACAAAATTGAAAAGAGAAATAGAGAAGTCCACAGTTATAGTTGGTGACTTCAACATCTTCTCTCAGTAATGAATAGAACTAGTAGACATAAAATCCTAAGAAGATAGAAGAAACGAGCAGAACTATCAACAAACTGGATCTAATTGCCTTTAATGGAACACTCCACCCAACCATAGCAGAATACGCATTCTTTCCAGATGTAGATAGAACAAACATAGACCGTAATCTGTGTCATAAATAAACCTTAACAAATTTAAAAGAATTGTGTTCGTACACAGTATGTTTTCTGACTGTAATGGAATTAAACTAGAAATCAGTAATAGAAAGATAACAGGAAATTGTCCAAACACTGGAAAATTAAATAACATACTATTAAATAATCCATGAGTCAAACAGAAAGTCTCAGGGTAAATCAGAAAATATTTTGAACTGGTTGAAATGAAGACACAAAATATATGGGATGCAGCTAAAACAATACTGAGAGGGAGATAGAGAACGTTAAATCCTTATGATAGAAGAAAGGTTTCAAATTAGTAATTGAGCTTCTACCTTAAGAAGCAAATAAAACCAAAGTAAACTAAAAAGAAGCAGAAGGAAAGAAATAATAAAGAGCATACATCAATGAAATAGAACACAGAAAAACAACAGAGAAAAACAATGAACTCAAAAGCTCACTCTTTGAAAAGGTCAATAAAATTTATAGAAACTTCTAACAAGAAAAAAAGAGAGGAGACACAGATTACCAATATCAGGAACAAAAGAGGGAGTTCACTACAGGCCCATCAAACTTTAAAAGGGTAATAAGGAAACGCTATGAATGACTCAGTGCAGGTATATTCAATAATTTAGATGAAATGGACCAATTCCTCGATAACCTCAAACTAACAAAACTCACCCACAATGAAATAGATAACGTGAATAGTCCTACAACTGAAAAAGAGATTGGATCCTTGTTAAAAATCTGTGAAAACAAAATTCTCTAGCCCAAGTGTTTTCAATGGCAAATTCTACCAAACATTTAAAAGAAAAATAACACCAGTTCTACAGTATGATTCCGTTTATATGATATTCTCTCTCAAACATAAGGCAATACCATAGGGAAGAAGAAAAGATAAGTGGTTGCTGGAGGTTAGAGGGAGGGGGAGGGTATCATTATAGAGCAATAGCACCAGGGAGTATTTGCAGGGATGGATTTCTTGTGTGTCCTGATTGTGGTGGTGGAAGCTGATTATGGTGGTCATTAGATGAATCTGTTCTTACGAATCTGTGGATGTGTTTGAATTTGTAGAACTTTATACACACACACACACACACAGACATACAATCAATTTAACTTTATATTAATTAAAAAAATAGAAACAAATGATATACCTAGTTGAGCTAACCATATACCTAGGGTGGTAGCTGTATTCCTGTTATACAAAGGAAGTGTTATTAGGGATGGAGATGTACTTTATGCAGTGATAAATGGTTCCTTTTCCAAGAGGACAGAATTGTCTGTGCATCTTAAAAAAAATGTCCTACAAATCTATAAAGCACAGTTGACAGAACAACTTGAAGAAATCAACAAATCTGTCATCAAGATAGAAGAGTTTGGTATAATTTTTAGTTGTCAGTAGGTTAAACTGTCAAAAAATTAGTAAGCTGTAGAAAATTTGGTCAGTATGGTAACAAATTTCATTTATCAGACACGTAGTATATAGAACCTTGTATGAGGTGGTTAGAGCAATGTGTCTCAAACACTTTTACTTCATGACCTACATAGCTTATGACAGTACCTGTATAGCACACGCAGCGAATTGAATCTTTTTTTTTGCGGGGGGGGAAGATTGGCCCTGAGCTAACTACTGCCAGTCCTCCTCCTTTTGCTGAGGAAGCCTGGCCCTTAGCTAACATCTGTGCCCATCTTCCTCTACTTTATATGTGGGACGCCTACCACAGCATGGCGTGCCAAGCGGTGCCATGTCCGCACCCGGGATCCAAACTGGCGAATCCCGGGCCACCGAGAAGCAGAACGTGCGAACTTAACTGCTGCACCACCGGGCCGGCCCCCTTCAGCTAATTGAATTTTAGAGACCACTTCTCAAACATACATGGAGTATTTACAAAAATTGGCTGTGTATTAGAACAGAGGTTGGCAAACCATGGCCCGTGGACCCAGCCACTTGCTGCCTGTTTTTTTCAATACTTTTCTTGGAATGCAGCCATGCCCTTTAGTTTATGTATTATCTCTGGCTGTTTTTACAAAATTGAGCCGAGTAGTTGTGACACAGAGACCATAAGCCCACAAAGTCCAAACTGTCTACTCTCTAGCCCTTTATAAAAAGTTTTTGAACCTCTGTACCAGACTGTAGCATGTTTCTAAAGTTTTCAGTGTATTGGTATCAAACACGGCACATTTTCTGACCAGAATGCAATTGAATTAGAAGTAAATAAGAGGATAAACAAAAAATTCTCATTCATTTGGAAATTAAAAACAGCACTTTTAAATCACTCATCAAAGGAAAAAAACCTGAAATTAAAACATTGTTAGAACTTAGTGATAATTATAATAATATACATTAAAACTTGTAAGATGCAGCATAGGTGGTATCTTCTGAGAATTTGGTAGCTAAGAAAATTAATGAGCTAAGTATCATACTAAAGAAGTTAGAATAGGAGAATAAACCTAAACATAGTCCTTCTTTCCACAAACATGTAATTATATCTGGAATACGGAATATAATCTTATTACTATTTCAAAGACATTTATTATAAAGAAAGCAATCAAATTAGGTAGTTGAACTGTACTGATTGATTTTCTCTAAGGAGTCCTTTTGTTCTTACCTTGCTTTAAAAAATTCTCACTTTTATTAATGGTAATTTTAAAACTACCTGAAGGATGGCTTAGGATTTTAACATCTAAATGGACTTAAAGGAAAAGTTTGTGATCTTTCTATCATGTTTTACACTCATTAGAGCTTAACAACTTATTGCATAGGAGATTTAAGAACTCTTTTTATTTTTGCAACAAACTTTTTCTTCCAACAAAACCTAACACAGAAGTTTGATATTTATGTAACATAAGTGGAGCCCTTTGAGATGTAATCCTGCACTCTCCTTGCTTTAACTTCTTTTATGGTCCAAGGTACCTCCCATAAAATTTGGGTTCAAGGGCACCAGGGTTGAGAACCGTCAATATAACATACCTGTGATACTATATTATAGTTTATCTTTCATGTTTTATATGCTTCACCAGCTCTTGGCTGTAAGGAACTTTATTTGTAGCTTCTGAAGCACTTGGTATATTTAAGATATTTTTTTACTTGCCTAATTATCACATTAGACTTTTTCATTTTTAAAGGTACATGCCTTGGCTAAACTTTCTTCCATATTATTTTTATTTAGATTGGATCATTGCTTTTTCATTGATGACTCAGATGATGCAGCCCAGGACTTCGGTCCGCAAGCACTCCAGCTATTATCTGCTGTGAACATCTTAGGAGAAAAGTTTGGAATTGGGGTTCCAATTTTATTTCTCCAAGGATCCGTAAGTATATCTGTGAATAACCTTCATAGTTCTTCTTTTCCTCCTGTTACACTTTTCTTGAGAGTTTTGCTGTATTACGATTGTGGCTTTGGCTTTAGATGAGTTATTAGAAACTGGGAGTCATATTAAGTTCCTAGTTAAGCACTGCATTCATTACTTTTGACAAAACCTGTGCGTATCACAGCTACCGCCGTTTTCATATTTCAGGCTGATGTTCAGCTTTTCATTTCAGCCTGGAAGCATTCTGTTAGTTTATTACATTCAGTTGGATGAATCCCTAGACTGGTCTTTCTTAGAATAATTAAGAAAAGTTAACTTTCATGTGTCAAGGGACAAGTAGAACAAAATTATATGTTTCGGTGCCCTGGAAAGTAGTCAGTTCTTTGAGCAAAACTTTGATTTCAGTGATTATTTATAAATGTCTAAGTTCAATAACAATATTTGGTATTATATTTTTTCTTTCCCTCTATTCTGTTTCTTCTCAGAAGTATTTAAAATTCCAGGCCCCCCTTTTTTTTTTTTCTGCTTTATCAACAAATAAATAGTCAATTAAGCTATTTTTTTGAGTAATTAGTGTGCCAGCATTATGCTAACAATTGTAGGTACAATATGAATAAGTCGTGACTGTCAACAGTTAAAGAACTTTTTCTATAGTTCTTTTGTTTATATGATTTTATTCCTGATTTAGAAGTCTATAAAGCAAAACTAAACATTGCATATTGATATTACTTGAATAAATCAAAAGTGGGAGATAGAATCCTTTGCATACTTGTATATTTGTTAAAAATATACTTAAAAGTAGAGATTAAAAGTCTCACTTTATGTGTAGAATTTTTTAAAATAATTTAGGTAAGCATTGATTTGTTAAATACTCGAATGCTTCTTGTACATATTTATTTTCTGAGTTTTTGTTTAGAAAGAGACATATTCAAGTTGTGAAATATTTTTAATGAAATATGTTGGAGACATGCTAACTTTTCAGGTACTGGTATTTTTAGATTCTGAATGGAGTTTAAAATTTTGTTTTTAAATCACAAGTTTGATTAGAAATTTAATAATAATGTTGCCTAAGGAACTTGGTTTTAGCTGCTATGATTGCTATTTTTTTATAGAAATAATTTAAGTTGCAAGGGATAGGTTAAATATAAATGAGATCTATGAAAGTTTCTTCTGTCTCTGTTGTCTTCAAAACCTGTGTATCTCGTTGAATGTATACTTTATAAAAATTATTCTTATTTTAATTTAGTGCAATCCAGCAGTATCCAGTATCAACAAATAAGTGTATGTGGGCTCCTAGAGGGATCAGATTTCACCTATTATTTGAAAACCAAGTCACACCACTTATACTGACAGCCTCTTCTGGGAGTCCTCAAATTAAGAAGTTTATTCTTTGTGAAATTTTATACTACCCTTGCTAGGTAAAGGTGTAAAACTTTTTAAAAAGTACCACTTAACGAAAATTTGTAGACATTAACTACAGTGAAAATAAGGCAAGTTTTTTTTTCCCTTCCTTGCAGTGATCTTGGTATCTACTGGGATATTGTTTTAAAAATTATAATTGCAGTTCTTTTGGGAATTTAGTAAATCGTCCACCTTAACTAATTTAGGAAAAATTAATATCTTTGTAGATCATTTTGATCTAAAAGATGATAAATGTTTTAAACTGTGAACTCTTGGAGTTTATTTGTACATATATATGACAAGTATAATTTCAGCAGCACACGATTCACCTTTCTTACACAAGATTTGTCTACGTAGTATAAACGATTATGCAGCCCATCCAGGTATTTGTGAATGGAGTTTAAAATTTTGTTTTTAAAGCGCAAGTTTAGTTGGAAATTAAATAGTAGAAATGTTGCCTAAGAAGCTTTGTTTTAGCTGTCTAAACAGCTCACCACATAAATATCTTTAAACACCTTGTGTGAATACTCGATAAGGTACACAATTATCTTAATTTTATAGATTAGAAAACAGAAACACAGTTCATTAATTTGCATAACCAGGAGATTAAGTGAAGCCTCTTTGTTGATCACATTATCAAAGTGCTAAACCTTATCATGGCTCCAGAATTAGATAACACTTTTGATAAAAGATGCTTTGACTATAGGCAGCCATTGGAAAACTATTGGAAGTTTTAATCATCCTTTATAATTTTCAAACTAAGAGAAAAGGGTTATCCATTTAATTTTCTGGATAAGCTGTTTTAACTGATTGAAATATATTCCCAGAGATAATTATTGTTACTTTATCTTTTGGTTTTATTTTGCACATGGAATAACAGCTCCAGCAATGACCCTTTTTTTTTGCTGAGGAAGATTCACCGTGAGCTAACATCTGTTGCCAGTCTTCTGCTTTTTTAGCTTGAGGAAGATAAGCCCTGAGCTAACATCCCATGTCAGTTTTCCTCTATTTTGTATGTGGGTTGCTGTCACAGCATGGCTGATGAGTGGTGTAGGTCTGCACATGGGATCCAAAGCCACATACCTGGGCTGCTGAAGCAGAGCATGTGGAACTTAACCACTAGGCCTCGGGGTCAGCGCCAAGCAATGACTTTCTTAAGCCCTGAAAGTGGTAGCTGTGAGCTTCTTTGGCCTGTAGGAACTGGGAAAGAGTTAAAAGAAAAAAAACCCAAAACAAGCTGTTTACATTTTAACTAATTTAATTAAACTAACTAACTAAAATGAAAATAGTTCATTTTGTACTTTAAGAACATAGGGCGGGTCATTTAACTTGCTGGGACTCAGTGTCAGCCGCTGTAAAATAAGGTGGAAGGGTTAAATAGTCTTTTTTCTCTAAGAGTCCTTACTTCTATGGGATACACTCAACAAGGGAAATTATCTCATTCTTTTCCTTTAAAAGTCAGCTTGGAAAAATAAGGGACACCAAAATGACATATTAAGGAATATGGAAACCTACTAATTGATGGTATTAGTATTAGAGTATTAGAGTAAAGGGAGCTGACTGGCTAGAGTACATGACCCAAAGTGTCACTTTCTGATAAAAGCACAATCTTTGCAGCACTGTCTGATAGAGGAAACAAACAAACTTGCCACTTCTCTGAATTAACTTATCTTTAAAAATCATAATTGCTTTTTGTGGGAATTCCTTCTACTGGGAGTGCCACATTCCCCTCCACCCTTCTTCTCTCATTCCATCTCTGAATGCCAAAATCGACCACATCTCCCACACTAGAAAGCTCTAGTGATAACTTCACAAAGACTTCTCTAATTCCCCAGCTATTAACAAGCACTCTCTCTTCAGAACTTCAATAATACTTTGTATCTATTCATATGCCCCTTATCTCTTTCTATGCTACACTATACTTATTTCCTCCTGCGTAACACCTAACACCTTCCGTGATGATAAGTCTCATCTAATTCAGCTTACCAATCACTTTGTGCCAGAATCAGCATAAGCAGGAAGCTTTCCTGACAACTATTCTAGTGCTTTTTCTATTTATTGTGCTGTTCACATGCAGTTTTAAATTCATAAATTCGTATTTTTAGGTTGCATGATAGAGAGATGCTAGAATGCAGATTCGTGATTGGTAAGAGATTGTGTGTAAAACTGTGCCCTCCTTAAAACCAATGTCCACATTCCTGTATCCTCTCTAGGTTTCTCATCCTAGTCACTTGTACTCCATCAGTGGGTTAACCTGGAAAATTCAGTTAACTGGAACACTTAAGCAGTTAATGGAGGATGCCTTGCTCAGAGTGACACATTTGTTGTTGAAAATCCTTATTGTATTCTGTTTTTTAAAAAATGTTGCTTGGTTAGTTTGGATTTCTTGTTGAAAAGGGAATGTGATTCCTTTAAAACAAAAGTGCTCTATATCAAAGAACAGAGATATTTCATTCTGTGCATGGTGATTGCCATGGAAACAAGACAATGTAAATTTATTCACATGGTATACAGTATTCACAAAGATGATTGATCCTGAGGGGAAGGAACAATTCCTCCCTGCTGCTTAGAAAAAATCTCATTGCATCATTCTAGTAAATGTGTTCATTCACTTCAGGGTTTTTTCTGCTTATGAAAGGCAAGGCTAGAGGAATAATTTTTCATATTCAGATTGCTAGTAAGTACTAGATAGGCAATTTAATACCTTTGGTATTAGTAGTTTACAAGTAATAGACTCTCCTACTACAAAGGTAAGCCCCTAGCTGATGTAGAGTGCCATTACGAGTGTTCCAAGGAAAACTGACTAGATACTAAGTCATGGTTTTGCTTTTAGCTTAAGAAATTCAGGTTGAGTTAAAGGATCAGCTGTTAACTAAAAAAAAGAAAGTTAATTTTTTTTTGAGGAAGATTAGCCCTGAGCTGATATCTGCTGCCAATCCTTCTCTCTCTCTCTCTCTCTTTTTTTTTTTTTGCTGAGGAAGATTAGCCCTGAGCTAACATCTGTGCCCATCTTCCTCTACTTTATATGTGGGACACCTGCCACAGCATGGCTTGATAAGCTATACATAGGTCAATGCCTGGGATGCAAACTGGTGAATCCCGGGCCTCTGAAGCAGAGCTCACGAACTTTACTGCTGTGCCACTGGGCCAGCCCAAAAAAGAGTTAATGTTATTGAGCCAGGCTCTGCCCTGGTTACTCAGTCTTTACACCATCACCAAGAGATAGAAACTATTATTATGCTTGTATAGCAGCTGAGGAAATAGAAGCACAGATACATAACTTGTCCAGAGTCAAAAAGCTAGTAAGTACCAGAACTGTGACTTGAACCCAGGTAATCTAACTTGAGAGCCTGCAGTCAATATATATGTGTATGTGTGTATATCTGCAAGTATATCGGCGTCTGTGTGTGCCTGCATGCACGTGTGTGTGTGTGCATGGTATAGTAATAAAAAATTAGAACTAGTAGTCTGAGGCCTGTGTTCTAGTCCTAGCTCAAGGACCTTAGCATACCACATAATATCTTGAGTCTCTGGTTATTTATTAGCAATATGATAAAAAGTTGCTAAGTAGATCAAGGAGCTCCAATTTTCCTTCCAGCTCTGAAATTCTATGATGTTTGATTTTAAACATTCTTCTCAAATCGACCCAAAGTTGATAGCCTAGGCTGGGTTTGTTAACAAGGAAAAAGGTACCACATTATATCTGGGTGTTTCTATTTCTCTAAGTCTTGTTCTAATAAAATTTTTGTAAATATAATCATCATGATACTAAAGCTCATTACTTAGCTATTTTAGTGAAAAGGACTCTATTTTTAAGATTTAATAGAATGTTACAGACTCTGTTAACTAAACCTATCAGCAGCCTCGTTTTAAGCCAAGTATCTAGGCACTGATGTGTCTCTGATGGCAATGTATCCTAATTTATTCTAATTTCATCCTAGATTCCTTTGTGTGAGGGATCGGCCATATTTAGGCTATTTCACTTGTATTCACATTTTTAACATTCCCAAAAGAGAAACTTGTAACCATAACATTCTCATCAGTTCAATAAAACCAATAGGTTCATGATAGAGAGCGTACAGTGCCTGAGTTACGTCTGCTGGAACTCATCCTGTATATTCTTTTGATTTTGATCTCTGGATTTTTATATGCATTGATTGTTAAGCCTTCATTAGGGTATAGACGAAATATAAAAAAGGTTAAATTACAGGCTGTGCCTGTTTCTGATATTTTAGATTTCATTTTATATTGAAATTTTTAGAATACAGTAACTGCTTGCCATATTCAAGAGATGAATGTTTTTGAAACATTAATATAGCCTAAAATACAGCAGTTATATTAGAAAGCTCATAATTACTCTAGCTAATTGAAACAGAAAGGTATTTATTACTGAGTATTAAATAGCTTATAGTATTGTTGATGAGATGATACTACAAAGTAGGCCACCATGGAGCCGCGGCCTCTTCCGTCATCAAGAAGCTGTCTGTCATTTGGGAAGCTGCCACTACAGCATCCACCCCCAGCTGCGCTGAATAAGGGCTGTAACAATCAGGAAGTTCTGCTTCTGCTTGCTCTGGGAACCACCCCGCGCCTTCTCTAATCTCTCTCAGCAAAGTGGATGATGCCTCTTGATACTTAGGAACTAGGAGTTTTATGCCAGATTCTTTGCTAACACTTTCTCCTGAAAAGAAAACACCTCCACAGTCAAGTGTATCTGCAAAAATACCACTTTCTTCTTATAGATGTCATGTAAAAAATGCTTCTGACTAGTGAGACTTAAATCATATTCAGAACCCAGCTGAAAGGAAGTTTGACAAATAGGGTTTGTAACTTTCCAGATTCTCTGGTAGAAGAAGTCACAGAGGATGAAGGTTAGAATGACCCTGAAATTACAGTCTACAGTGTTCACCACAAATACATTAGACAGGAACAATTTTCCATAAAGCCCTGTGTTCATATACTACTACATACATACATTTGAAAGTAGTATTTAAGTGCGTAGGATGAAGGAAAGAAGTAGTAAGAGGACCAAGTGAATGGAAAAGTACTTTATAGAGAGTGAAGGTGGGGAGAGATGTCTCTGTTAGCGGATGAGAGAATCGCGTGTGGCAGAC
Source organism: Equus caballus (assembly GCF_041296265.1). NCBI lineage: Eukaryota > Metazoa > Chordata > Mammalia > Perissodactyla > Equidae > Equus > Equus caballus. The sequence continues at coordinate 31,037,512 of NC_091710.1, read as the reverse complement.
TAGCTTCCCCAACATTTCTAGAACTCGATGGCTATGAAGTCTCTGGTATGAATCCTCTCTTCACTTAGGAAAATATACCTCAAAAGCATCAACTGTTTAGCATGCGCCTGGCTTTCCTGCTATATCTCAGTGAAGCCGCTAAATCAGAAACGGTGAAGTAAACTTTGCGGTGCTGTATGAACAAGGCACAGTGAAAACAGCCATGCAGTGGAAATCGCGGGTCGTTGCACTGCACTCCCTGATTTCTAGCTCTCAGGTCACACTGCCTTTTACCACCCGTGCTTCTAGTCTCCAGCTGTAGATTATGATCACTGTTTTCTAGCAATGATGTGGGTATGTTAGTAAAAGGTCTAAATAGCGGAGGTTAACTATTCCAAACATATCCAGACTCTACATTGGGAAATACATGTGAATTATATGTGAATTTCCTGTCATTATTTAAAACACAAAAGGAGCACTATTTTGGTTATATATTTATTTGTGTCAAGTAATCAGAGCAAGCAGGATGGGTATAAAAATTTTGTAGGTTTTTAAAGCTGAAATTTATTGTTAAATCCAAAGAATCAGTAGATGGTTTTGTGTTTTACTTACCTGTTTAATTAAATAAGCATTTTTAGATAATGATTTTATTCCTAATTTCAGAATTCCAAGCGTCTCGCAGATAAATATCGCAGTCACAGTTTCTTTGGCACTGGCAAGGACCAAACAAGGGCGTGGTGGAGGGCTCTTTCCCGTCAGCTCATAACTGAGGGATTCTTGGTCGAAGTGCCTGGGAAAGAAAAGTTTATAAAGATTTGCACCCTTACAAAAAAGGTAAGTGATGTGGAAGTCTACCTATTGGATTTAATTTTTCTTGCTATGCGTTAAGAGATTCTTCTTGCCTTCGATAGGGTAGAAATTGGCTTGATAAAGCCAAAAGAGGATCCCCTCAGAGGCTAATCCTTGAAGCTAATGAAGAGCTGCGTCCAAGGAGGTTTCTTCTACCGAGGTTCATTTTTCAGTTTTTTTTTAAACTTCTGGGTTTTTTGTTGTTTAAGTGATTCAAATTATACCAATTTACAGGTGCCATACAGGTAAAATGAGTAAAGATTTTGTTTTTGTATACCTCCTTTAGTCAGTTTAGGAGTGTGGGTCAGTGGGAGAAAGATAAATCAGAGAAGACTTTCTTGGTTAGTAGGAAGTAGTTGAGTATAGTATTTAGAAAGCTGCTTTCTCATTGATTCAAGGAGCAGCATTGAGATCAATGTTGAAGGATCCATATACCGTGTTTCCTTCTGTGTGCCGAAGGTGGGAACAGAATACACTTGTTGCCTACTCTTTAGTACTTTTACATGTTATCAATCATTTATCAATTTTTTTCTTTTTTTAAATCGAGATATAATTGACATATAACTTTGTGTAAGTTTGAAGTGTACATGTTGCTTTGATGCATTTGTATATTGCAATATGGTTGCTATAGTAGTGTTAGCCAACACGTCTATCACATCACATAATTATTTTTTCTTTTCTGTGTTGAGAATAATTAAGATCTAGTCTCTTAGCAAGTTTTAAGTTTATAATGGAGTATTGTTTTCTGTAATCACTAGGTTGTGCATTAGATTACATTAGATTATCAGTTTTTCTTTCTTTTTTTCTTTTGAGGAAGGTTGGCAGCTAACATCTACTGCTAATCCTCCTCTTTTTGCTGAGGGAGACTGGCCCTGAGCTAACATCTGTGCCCATCTTCCTCTACTTTATATGTGGGTCGCCTGGCAAGGCATGACTTGACAAGTGGTGAGCAGGTCCACACCTGGGATCCAAACCGGCAAATCCTGGGCCGCCAAAGCAGAATGTATGAACTTAGCTGCTGCGCCACTGGGCCGGCCCCCAGTTTTTCTTTTAAATTTGAACTTTCCAGAGCTTTTTCTGGAAAAAAAAAAAACACCCCAATTTTAAGAATCATCAGTTCTAAAAGAGTAATGTAATCTTATCTGCCTTTCTAAGAGTGGAGATAGAATGATTCGTGTGTTAATTACATTTGAATATTTGAGATAATTTAATTTTGATATTTTTCAGTTCTAAAACTGTATCTTCAGACACTGGACAGCATTCCTCTAGTCAAGTACCAACTGAATTAACTGCAGAGAATAAGGTTTGTTTTTATTAGAGAGATGGTTTTTATTTATTTCATTCTTTATTGATACAATTCTTATTTTAGAATTTTATATTTTAATTTCCCTCCTAATAAAGAGGAAAATGCCATATATAACAAAACGTAAAATTTGGAAGGAGATGTGACATGAACAGAATAAAATATGTGATATATGATTTCTGAGGTTAATAGCACAGTTAGAAGTACTTGAGAAAGTAACTTATTTTGATTCTTTTAAGCCTATTTTATAGCTCATTTGGCTTGCTTTTTTTTTTTTTTTTTTACATATTGTGATATGTAGAGTATGGAAAAGTATTCCTGATTCCTAAATGTTCTCATTAAAATTATACACACATACATGGACAAGCACATACACACATACTTCCTTGCTGTGGTTTTAGATCTTAGGTAAGTATTACAGATTAAATACTTACCCATAGGCAGACTTCAGCTAATTAGAACACTGGGGTATTAGACAAATATGCTGAATTAAATTTTCTAGTGAACTTTCTCTGCTTTCTTCAAGTGTGCAGAATGTAATGGAATCATTTTTGTAACTTTGGCTCTTGCTGTGTCTCAAAGAATTCTTTTGATCACATATTCTCTATAGATCTGGGGGCAATGGGACGTTGTGTTGCATTTCTAACTGCCTTTAGAACCCTAGAAGCTGATAATTCAAGAGCCTATTTTCAGGTGATTTGTTTGATGACTTGGTTAGTCAGAGGAAAAATTGTCTTCGTGATATTTTGTATTTTATTTTCTTCATATAAAAAAGTTTTTTGAAACTTCTAATTTTCTTATAACGGATCTTTGTATGTTTAAAAGCAGGCTAACTTGGAGAAGATGTATTCTTATAAAGCATTTGATAAAATTTCTTCTGGGAGTAACATTCCTAAAAAAAGGTACAAAGTTCAAAATTTTTCTTTTCTATGTATACTTTATCAGCACTTTTTTCCTTTCTTTCCTAAAGATAAAGGTCTGTCATATTTTAATTTCCCTCCTAATAAAGAGGAAAATGCCATATATAACAAAACGTAAAATTTGGAAGGAGATGTGACATGAACAGAATAAAATATGTGATATATGATTTCTGAGGTTAATAGCACAGTTAGAAGTACTTGAGAAAGTAACTTATTTTGATTCTTTTAAGCCTATTTCACTGGCAGAAGAAGTTAAAGCATAAGCCTCCAGTGTTGTAATTATTACAGCAGGCCTATAAAATGATAGTATTAACATTAATTTAATAGTTAACACTTTTTGGGTATTATTGTTTGCCAGGCTCTATGCTAAATACTAAGCATTTTATATGTAATATCTCATTTAATTCTTACAACAACATATGAGTTAGCTACTATTATTTATCCCCATTTTACAGTTGAAGATACCAAAGGTTAAGAAGTTAACTAACTTCTTCAAGAGCATGTGGTTAATGGCAGAGCTAGGTTTCAGGTTTATAATTGTCAACCTCTACCATCTAAACACTAATTATCTTTGTATGAAATATATATTCCCACCCCATTCTTTTTAAGAAAAGATTTTATGGCATCATAAAATGGTGGATAGTAGAGTTGGTAAGGATAAAGGTAATGCACCTATTGTACTTTTAAGCTTAATATTTGACTTGCTGACTTAATAAAAGTGTGGCGAATGTATAGAATTACGGAAGGTCTGAAGACGGAGAATTTGAAAAACTTGTCAGGGCCTGTAGACAGAGTAAGTGACTGTGTTTACATACATATCAGATGAAAGGAAATGAGTGTGCTCTAATACTGTTATTCACTTTCTAATGGTTTTATTATTTAGATAGGTAATACTACTTTGGATCCAACAAAAACGTTGATCACAATATGTCTCCCACCCAAAACAATTTCTTTTTGTTCGGGTATGTGGTGTCTGATTACTATGTTTTAGGTAAACAAAGAGTTTAAAGAGTGTACAAAACAATATATCCATTCAATATGCTGGAGCATTTCTTCATTTAAACTTTTCTGTGTTTTTACTGGGCGTCCTCTTTGTGCCAGGTCCTAGTCTAGGCGTTGAGATTCAGTGGAGAATAATAGAGACATAGTCACTGGCCCTCCGAGAGTTTATGCTCTAGTGGGATATAGAAATAAGGGAACATAAAATTACCATCCAGTGATATCACACTTTGGAAACACATAGAGGCTTTAGAAGGCTTCCTGGAAGTGACACTTGAAGCTTAAGTAGGAGTTAGTCAGATGAAGTGAGGGGAGTTTTCTAAGCAGAGGAATGGACCACATACTGAAACCTGAAGGCAAGAGAATGTCTGATATGATAGAGGAACTCAGTAGTGTGACTGGAGATTACCTGGTACAAGGAGGCAAAAAAGTGGTAAAATTTAAGACGAGAGAATTAAACGGGGACCAGAATATCAAGTTCCTTTCAAACACTCGGCTTGATCATGAAGGCAGTTAGGAGCTAAGGAAGGGTTTTAAGCAGAACAGTGACATGATCAAGTTTATGATTGAGAACAGAGGTTGACAAACATTTTCTGTAAAGGATCAGGTAGTAAATATTTTAGGTTTTGAGGGCCATGTGGTCTTTGTCTCAACTACTCAACTTTGCCCTTATAGCCTCAAAGCAGCGTAGATGGTATATAAACGAATGAGTGTGGCTATGTTCCAATAAAGCTTTATTTATGGACACTGAAATTTGAATTTCATATAATTTTCACATGTCACAAAATGTTCTTCTTTTGATTTTTTTTTTAACTGTTAAAAAATGTAAAAAGCCAGTCTTGGCTTACAGTCCTTACCAGAACAGATGGATTTGGCCCATGCACCCTAGGGTGCCAACCTTTGATTGATGACTCTGCTATGGAGGGAATGGATTGTAGGAGGATCAGAGTTGTAGAGACATAAATAAGGAGGCTATTGTGGTAGTATTTGCAAGAGATGATGGTGGCTTAGACAAGAGAAGTTGCAGTGGGCGTGGAAAGAAATAGATTTGTAACATATTTAGGAGATAGAATTGTTAGGAATTGGTGGTTAAAAAGATAGGTGGGTTAAGGGAAATGGAAGATTTGAAGCTGACTCTTAGGTTTCTGTTGTTGATTGCGGGTGAGCATACTGTCATGCCCTTCATTAGGCAACATAAGAGGAAGACAAATTTGAGAGGTTGGATGTTCAGGGGATGAGGTTAAAATTAGGAGTTTAATGATACACATACTGAGTTTGAAATACCTGTGGAGTGCTCCAGGAGTTAACTTTACTATATGAGCTTAGCGTACAGAAATGAGAAGGATGCTTACATATCAATAACTTATTTTAAAATTCATTTGAGTTTTCATTAAAATAATACGTGTACGTGGTTTAAGAAGTCAATTGGTACTTAAAGGCTTATAACAAAGCACACCAGTCCACACCCTTCCCAAATACACTTTGTTCTGTTCTGTAGAAGCAGTCACCCTCAAACCTTCCAGCTGGTTTCTCTGATATTTGCCTTCATATTTCTAAGGGACATGTTTGGATTACTGTTTTTTGACATAACAGTTTTAGAAATTTTCTGTTTATGCCTTATCATGGTAGATTAGGGCTTATCTCCCATATGGCCTCCCCTCTTTTCCCGTCTTTCAGTCCCTCCACCTCAACATAATTATATTTCAAGTTTGGTCATATTAATAATTTCCTTTTACATTATTAATATCAAATATTATATGCTGCTAAGCCAAACTGTGTTATCATGGCCACCACTACCTTAATTTTACCTGGTGTTAATAATTGTCTTTTTGTTTTCTGTGCTTGGTTTTTAGTGTTCCTGTAATAATTTTTCTTTTCTCCTATTTTCTGTCTTTTTTTTTCCTTTTCTTGGTTTTTTAGTGTGCCTATTACTAATTTTTATTTTCTCCTATTTTTAATCTCTTTTTGCTTGTTTTCTCTCTTGGAGAGTTCCTTGACTTTATATCCCCTCCCATTTAGTGAAATTTTAATTTTAGTGTTCAAATTTTTAATTTCTGAGAACTCTTTCTCATTCTCTTTTGTTTCTTTAGTAACATGTGGCAATCTTTTCTTGTTTCATGGATATACTACCTCCACTTATCTCTTTGATGATATTCATCGTAGTTATTTTGAGCTTTTCTTCTGTGCACTTTTAATAGCATTCATAGGCAAAACATTTTCTATTAAATGTTTTCCACATATATTTCTGATTCAGGGATGTGTTACCCAGAATTTTGCCAGTATATATGATAACAAAATTTGTCTGTGAAATAATTTAAAATACCATTTTGTAAATTGTACATTAGTATAAAGATTTCCGTAAATACTAACATGAAGGTTAATTTAATTATACGACTTAAAACAAATGTATAATTGTCTTGAGTAACCTGGTGTTACTAATTCTTTGAACTGGAGTTATCTTTCCCCTGGTTCAAATCTATTTATTTTGGTGAACGGATTTGGTAATGGTGAAAACAAAATCTTACTTTACACTATAGATTTTGAATTCTTGCAACAGAGAAATTTATAAACATTTCTTAAATATCAAGCATGTTCTCCCCCTTTCTCCCTAAAAAAAAGCAGGAATTTATTTAAATTAGTCATCTTTTATAGGCTATTTTATGCAATTTCATTTTCATGACTTTTTCTATTTATAATTATTTATCCATGAACATGCCTCTGTAGAAATTGGTTTTCTATGTAGTTTGATACCTGGCACCTTTCATACCATGTTGTTTGCCAGTTAGGTGTTTTTTGTCTTTCAAAATGTGAAATTACTCCTTTTGGCTTATTTTTCTTTGATTTTGAAGAAAATTGTGAATAATTTGGTTAATCCCATGCTAATGTTCCTCACCAACCAAAAACTAGTGATATCACATTAAGAATCATAGAGTGTATTCCTTTTGGTTAAGAAAGCTATCTTCAGTATATATAAGGAATATTTTCTTTCAAAGCATTTGGTTGAGGATGAGGATGGGGCAAATACCCTTCTTAAGTATGCCAATTTTGTGATAAACTCAAATTACAGTTTTAACTTTACCATTATAATGAATTTGTTTGATCCAGAATGTTTAAAATCTAGGCTGTCATTTAAGTAACAAATTGCCTTGCTGGGACTTCAAAGAATAAATGTTAGTGTTGACTTGGAAAGATATTCTTGTTCTGAGGGTGAAATAAAGGTGAACTAGGGGAAAGAAAAGCCTTTATTATTTATTTTCTTTTAAATATTTTAGCGTCATGTTGGAATCACCAAGAAAATCTTACAAGTCCTCAGAACCTGTTATTTCAGCTCAAGAGCAAGAGTCTCAGGTATGGCTTTTGTAAAAAGACAGTTTCTGAGAGGATGGTTATAATTCTATGCATGCTTCAATTCTGTTGCCAGTATTTTAAAAATTGTTCTTTAGCTAAGACTCCGAGATAAAGTTCAGTTTATTTTCATCCTAAGGGAAAAATGTAATGTCTGAAGCTCTAAAAATAAAGGACTGGATTTTTCTAAGTACGTTTAAAAAATATTGAGTTGTTTCTTTGTTTTTTTGTTCAGACTCTGTTATACGGTGAATTGGTAGAAGCTAGGCAGAAACGTGCCCATAACATGGACGTTCCTCCAGCTATCCTGGCAACAAATAAGATACTGTTGGATATGGCCAAAATGAGGTAAACCATCTATTTGTATATGTTCTAGCTTATTTTCTTCTAACATAATAGGTTTGTAAAATATATCATTGTGATAATAAGCCTATGGCGTCAACTGTCGCATGTGAGGGGACTCGCAGATCTCCCAGGCTGCTGGAAGTGATCTCTTCGGTGAGCTTTAGTCCCACGTTTCCACATGAATGAAAACCAGCTGTTGTCAGCAGTCAGATCCGGGATATATAAAATCTAACTCGTTATCCAGCCCTCCCTACATGCGTTTCGTGCAAACACTAAAACTCTTCTTTCTGAGTTTCTTATTTTTGTTCTCAGTCATGCATGTTTAAAACCCCTGATATCATTTTCACTCCTCTAACATATATCCCCTTCTTCCTCTTATTTAAATAGTTTTTAGGTTTTTTATTTAAATATTTCATGTGTGTCTGCCTATGCCATCCTCCCTCTTTTTAGTGACACCATTTAGTTCAGACCATTACCCTTGGAGTATTGCAAAAGCCTCTCAACCAGTCACTCTTTCCTCCGTCTCTCTCTGTCTCATCTGATATGTGAGCACCAAATTAATCTTCCTACATCGTGTACTTCTGCTTAACTAGTTTCCCACTGTGTAGCTTCTTTAGCTTCCACTTCAAGGCCCTCCGTTTGTGGACTTAAACCTACTTTTCCATCTAAGTCCCGGGATCTTGAATGGCTTATCTTACCTAGATTGTTTACCATTTGTTAAAGACCCTTTTGCACTTTCCGTATGCTTATTTACAGTGTTGTTTCTGCCTTATAGTTTCCTCAATTCCTCAAAACTCCTGTTAAGAAATCCTTCAAGATCTAGCTTTATGATTGTTTTCTCCCTGAAGTCTTCCATGTTCTTATCAGCAAAGTAATTCCTCTCTGGAATTTATGAAGGACTTTCAAATGAAAATTCTACAAATGCGTCTATGGCATTTCCACACATGCTTTATTTATGTTTTCGTTATTATTCATGTACATGTGTTATATCTTCTAGATTTTGAACTCTGTGAATAAAGATAGTATGTTTCTCACCTCTTTGTATCTTCCAAAGCACCGAGCACAGCAACCTGTCAATTCTAGGTGGTCAATAAATATTTAGAAGGAATTATTCCAAAGAATAGTTGCCTGGTAATTGTATTCTTCTTTTATGCTTCCTTTTAAAAAATTGTTTCTGTCACTAAATTTCATCTGAGAGATGTTACTTTACTGCAGAATTTTCTAATGATACTACATAGTGCTTATATCTTACAATAACTGTTTCATTGAAAAATAAATATTCTAAGACCACACTTAAATATTCAGAGAAGATATTTAAAAGAAAAGGAGTAATCATTACATGGGCAGCTATTTTAGAAGAAGACATCATACAGCCTTTTGGATATTGGACACAGTAAGAAATACTGCATTAAAAGCCTAAAGTAGTTAGCAGGTTTACTGTAACAGGTAAACACTTTGTAAATAATGAATGAGACTTTATTCTGAGAGTTTCTTAGGCTCTTAGTTGTCCTCAGTTAGAGCCTCATAGTTTTTCTTTTCATATCTATAAAAATGAGATCAATAATAGAGTAAAACATGAGGTGTTAGCCTGTTTCTTTATGATTACGGCCTGTTTTCCAGTTAGTACTGTGTTTTTGGGGTGGTGGTATTTTTATTCACAGATTACTAAAACAGCAAATCTTTAAAGAGTGGAAAGCAAAGGAAAACATTATAAAACAGGATTAGCTGTATTATGCATTGTTTTTGGTTGTTGGAAAAAATATACGTTTATTGAGCATCAGTATGAAGACGAATGTCAGCTGTGTTGCTGGAGTGATAGTATTTCAGTGCTTTCTTGCCCCTTTTTTTCTATGACAGACCTACTACGGTTGAAAATGTGAAAAGGATCGACGGTGTTTCTGAAGGCAAAGCTACTATGTTGGCCCCTCTGTTGGAAGTCATCAAACATTTCAGTCAAACAAATAGTATTCAGGTAAAATACTATGGTTTGCAGGAACTTTGAGAGAATACACGCATTTTTTGACCATTTCAAAACACCCTCCAAAAGCAACATTTTTTGCCTTTATTTTCATTTCCACACCAGACACTTAGAAAATGAATTCAGATTGTTTCTGCAGCAAATCAGTTATAAAAACACGTTAGTTACATAGCTCTTAAGATGATAATGAAGTAGTTGTCCATTTTTATTTCTATTACTATTTTTTCCTGTTTTGTTGAGAGGTTTCGTTTTTAAATTTGAGTGAGTACTGTATTTTAGGCTGATAAATTCTAACTTTTACTTTCAAATGTAGGTAAAAGTTAAAGCTGCAAAGTTATCCTTGCTGTTAGTTGATAAGGAAGCCCAGCCACTTTGTTTTTCTCGTTGTTTGTCGTATTCCCTAATTACCTTAGCCCTTCCACTCATGCTACCATTTGATGTTAAGTAGATTCCATGTTATTCTCTTCAGTCTCAAGAGTGTTTTCTTCATATCCTTTTATTACTTCTTGCTCCACCATAAATGACCATTTCTACAAGGATTGTTTGGATTTGCTTCTTCAGCTCCACAGGCAGACTGCACTGTCCTGTGTACTCCAGCACAGAGGGTAAGGCAGGGTGAAGTGGTAGAGAGACCGCTGGACTCGGAGTCAGGGATCAGGATTTTGATTCTGCCATAGTTGACACGGTGAACCCGAACATGTTCTGTAACATCTTTGGGTCTCCATTTCCTCCCTCACACAATGAAAATGTCCTTCCCCATATCAAAGAAACAACAGATAAATCAGAAAGATAAAAGATAGGGGATGTGTATACAAAGTTGGAAGAGTTAAAAATATACAAGGCGGTATTGTTTTTATTTCTGAGAACCTTCTGTAAGCTGTGAACAGACCCATCCCACTTTAGAAAAGTCATTCTCTAACTCTCAGTAGAAAACTCTTCTGCTTTTTGTATGTAGCATTTCCCTCTTTTGATGTAGAATATCTTTGGCAACTTTAAATTTTCTTTTCATACTTTTATGCCAGACATCATGTGAAAATTTCTTATGTTTCATATTGGATATTTTAAAAACAAAGTTATAATTTCTTAACAATTTGATAAAGAATACCATACTTAACCAGTGTTAATTGACTAAGTTTCCTCTCTTTGGACTCTTGATGGTAGTATCTTCTTTCATGAATTAATAGTATTATTTAATAATGAAAGAATTATCCTGCCCAACCCCACTTCAAGAGAGGAAATTGAAGGAGGGCAAAAGATAAATGCTCCAAATAATGGATATGAAATCTTTTCAACCTCCTGGATAGAGAAAATGACTGCTAATTTCTGTGGTTAGGTATTACACCTGAACTATTCTGCAAATTCAAACTATTTACTAAAAAAAAAAATTAATAAATGAAGACAGTTCTGTTATTCAGTAGTTTCATTGAGCTTTTAATATAGTTACTTAAAATTTTGAAGTAAAAGTTAAATACTGTCATAGTACAAATCAAAAATTACAAATATGAGAACATGAATATTAAACCCATTAATATGGCTGTTTCAGGGCCAACCCTGTGGCCGAGTGGTTAAGTTTGCACGTTCCGCTTCAGCAGCCTGCAGTTCGATGTTTTGGATCCTGGGCGTGGACCTACACACTGCTCATCAAGCCATGCTGTGGCAGCATGCCACATAGAAGAACTGGAAGACTTACAACTAGGATATACAACTATGTACTGGGGCTTTGGGGAGAAAAAAAAAAGATAGCCATTTAGGAAAAGCATTTTAAAATCATTTTATAGAAATACATTTTATGAAAATTATAATTTTTTAAAATGTCCACCCCCCTCCAAAGATTAATTCATAGTTGGCAGCTACTTAGAAAAGCCTTAAAAGAGATAGACAACTATTTTTCTAATCACACTTAAAAGGTAGATTAAAACAGCACACTGTAGTCATAATGAGAACTGTAACAAACTAATTAAAAAAGTTAAAGAGGAGCCCCGTCCCTTGATGAATAATATTGGTGTTATTTTGATAAGATTGTTTATCTTTGTGGTCCATTATAGTATGTATAGATGTATGAGAAAAAATATTTATGAACTCTTCTTTGGGAAAGAAATTTATTTTTGTTTCCATATCCTGTCATTTATGGATTTTAATCAAAAATTATATTAGTTGAATATTGGTTTACTGCTTTGGTGAGAACTATAAATGTTTCTGTTTGACTTTTTCCATGTCATATATATGCTGCCTAATTTTAGAATTTGAATTATCTGACCCAAGGCAATCAGGTGTTTTCCAAACCTTTTTGGGATTTCAGTTTGCATATGGAAGCATATCAGAGCTATACTCTCACATCAACGCAAAAGATAACTCCAATCAAATAACCCTAGAGGTGGGGATTTGATGTTCTGAGCATACACCACCCCTAAATAAAACAGAGCCAGGCGGTACATGTTTCTATTTCTATTTTAAAGCTTCAGAATAGCTGTGTTTTGCAGTTTTTTTTTTTTTTAACGATTTTATTTTTTCCTTTTTCTCCCCAAAGTCCCCCGGTACATAGTTGTGTATTCTTCGTTGTGGGTTCTTCTAGTTGTGGCATGTGGGACGCTGCCTCAGCGTGGTCTGATGAGCAGTGCCATGTCCGCGCCCAGGATTCGAACTAACGAAATACTGGGCCGCCTGCAGCGGAGCGCGCGAACTTAACCACTCGGCCACGGGGCCAGCCCCTGTGTTTTGCAGTTTTTAGTTAAACATGCATCAGGATGGAATACATATTTTCTGGGGAAGCCTAGCTGGCCGCTCCACTGTGGCGTTTGCCATGGTCTAGGCTAGGGGTTCGGTCCTCACCCCTGTAATCCAAAAAGTTGGTAGGTCTTGTCACAGAGTAGTTGTGTTTTGGGGAGTAGATTTGCATTATCTTTCTCTGTGAACTTGGTTTATGTATATGCATTTGTGTGTATATATAAATGTAAGTGTAAATATTGGAATGTGAGTTCATTGTAGTGAGAATACTGGAAAAGTTTCACTTGACCCAACCAGTATGTTCCCTCCCCTAGAGGAAGAAGATATAAAGGAAGTTGTCTTATCTGAAAGTTGTTCAGCAAGCTTGGCGTACGAGGGAAATCCTGACGGTGTCTTGAGTAGCAGTCTCTCAGGAACAAAAGCAGTTTGAGCCATTCTCATGCACTACTTGCCAAGAAAACGATAATATTCAAATCTCGTTAGCCAAGAAGTCTTCTCATCTGAGCACTGCTTGGGTTGGCCTTGCCTACTTTTGTCCTTCTTCCTTTCCTATTTATATGTTTCTGTAATTGACCACTCTGTTCTGTTTATCTATATAAAGCATGATTTGATTAGATTTTTGCTTATTAGAATCACATTCTATGCCCACCTTGAGACCATTGCTCTCACCTTAATTACTTTGCTGAGTGTTTTAGATGTTTCTAAATGCTTCAGTCACACATTTACAGATGATATTATGATTTTGTCCCATGAATCCTAAAATCCTTATGAATTTGCCAGCATAAGTCACGGTGGTCACATTTCCAAGACCTTGGTGTAGGGCTGTCCCATTGTTGCCTCCAGGTATAGACTACACTGTAATCCTGAGGAATCTGGAGTTTGATTTTAGGCATTCCTAGAAATTTAAGGCCAATTTTCACAGTGTTAAGGTCTCAGATGGAAATAACTCATTTTCATTGAATAAAAAATGTTCTTCCTTGAAAATCTAGGAGTGCTTAAAACCACCTGGAGACCTTAGGTCTTGTATTTTCTGGCTTCTCTGTTCCCCAGCCTGCAGTTGTCCCAGAGACCTGTGAACTAATCTACAGACTCACTTTCGTTTAGGGTAGGAATGGACCAGTGCGGGTTACAATAAGCCAAGTTCTGTTGGATTTAATTCTTTTAATTTTAGTATTGGTTCTTTTGTTTTGGAAGGTAAAGTGGGCATTTTGGAGGGAAACTGTTCATATATCTGTGTGAATCATGCATCATTTAGTACTATCATAACTATCATTTAGTATTTACCTTTTTTGCAGTCTTTAAAAAAATTCTAGTATTTCTTAATTAATCTTGTTTTTCAGTCCCCTCCTTTTTTTCTTTTAAACGTCTCGTAAGGAACCATGTTTAAGAATTTGCATAATGCTTCAAGTTTAGAAGCACAGTGTGTATGTATCTTTTTAAACTATATGTGTATACTTCTGATACATTAGCAGAATTTGTGGCTGTAGTACCTAAACTTGGATACTAATTCTGTTTATTCATTCATTCAATATTCGCTTCTAGGGGATTAGGGGACTAATTTAAAGGCAGAGTGGTCCACATCATAGCTCGTTTTCTATTCCCTCTTATTAGCTAAAGGAGAGACTAGGAGTTTCTACTTCCACAGCCATGTTTGTTATTACAAATATTTTATTAAAGACTTATTCCCTTTTTACCTTTTAAATGAATATGTAAAAATAAAACCAAACTTCTCTTTGAGGTCCTCATAAAAATGGAATTTTTGACTGCTCCTTAGACTATTTTTTCCCCCTCATGCTTAATGATCATACTGATGTTCTATCTATCATTATATTGATAGCATTATTGATCATTTGTGCTACATTTAAAATTTTGTAGACAGACCTCTTTCCAAGTACAAAGCCTCAAGAACAGCAGAAAAGTCCGGTGGTGAAAGATGAAGCACGCTCACTTTCACACTCTGTGGCCGTCACATATTCTTTATTCCAAGAAAAGAACATGTCTTTGGTGAGTGTTACTTTCAAGTGGAGAGAATTTTTAAATTCTCTCTAGACATGTGTTTTATCAGCTTTTCAATATTAAAGTTGTGACTGGGGATAGATTTCTTCTAGTCCTACAATATTTTATGTTGTTTTATTTTGTATTTAATTTTAGAATATAGTGTCATTTTCTTTTTCTGCTAAGCTTGCCTCTGTCAAGTAAAAACGGCAAGAATAGTTTTACCATGATTATCTTATACGAGAGGTACTGATAAACACAATTATAGCTTAGGGATATTAGAGCAGCCGTATTTTAAGACAATTTTCTTTTTAAATTGGATTAATAGTTAAAAAACTATTAGTATATGGACTGATAAGAAATAATCTCCAAGATATATTCTTAAGTAAAAAGGGAGATGCCGAGCAGTATGAAAAATAAACATGTGAATGTTTGTGTGTATATGTGATGTGCTGCACAATGCCGGTTAGGTCAATGGTGGACTGCATATATGATGGTGGTCCCATAAGATCAGTACCATATAGGCGAGGTGTGTAGTAGGCTATACCATCTAGGTTTGTGTAAGTTCACTCTATGATGTTCGCACAATGATGAAATTGCCTAAGGATGCATTTCTCAGAATGTATCTCCATCTATATATGCATGCTTATATATTCACGTATCCTTGAGTATGTCTACAAAAATGTGCGGACTATCTCTGGAAGGACGTTAGAAATGAGTTTAAAAAAACAACAAACTTGCTTTTTACTCTCTGTCCTCTAGTATTGTTCTGTTTTTTTAACCATACCTAATGCTCTTTGAAAAAATCTAATTATTGTGAACAATGGCCATACTTAATGTTTCTTCATTGTTCTGGCATAAATCCTTAAGGTTGTTGAAGTTTTCTTAATATACAAAATGGAGAGTATATCTTAATGGAATAGGGACAGAGTAATTCCAGCTAAGTTTAACTAATGTGAATTCGTATCCTCTCTGACATTAAATTGGTTTGGAACAGGCTATAGGGTCCACTGTCTGCTTTTCCTGTTCTCTCTGTCTCCATCCACTAGGCTACATTACACACTTTTTATTCTGGTTAAGGTCCAGTATAAATAAGAGTAAACAGTCCATAGCTTGTCTTCATCACTTAATAGATGTTCTAATTGGATAGTCAAATTCCTTAATTAAAAGTACAAAAGCCGTTTCATGAGAAAGCAGATAATTCCATTGTACTATTTTTGAAACAGATTACATGATAAATAGGAATTTTAAGTTCACTCTTTATTTAAACAGTAACTTACATGTACATGTTAAATATGCTTATCTACACATAATTTGACCATATATGGGGGTATAACTGAATATAGTTACTAAGAAAATTTAGTATAGCCTCCAAATTTTCTGAATAAAGTACATTCTAATACTCAGCCATGATAGGAGGTTTTATGTATTATGTCACATATTCGTGGTTAAAAATGTGAAGAGTGGTATATCTTCATTTATGCCTTTTGCTATTATTTGGTTGTATATTATTGTGTAATATCGTGGTATAATTATCTGTATCTCCCAGGAGTCTGAGAGAGTCTTGCTAGTTAATCACAAAATTAAACATGCCTAAGGACTAATTAATCAGGAGCAATAATACAATTAGTTTTAGGTAATTTAATGCCTGGTATCAAATAACCCTGATATTATGTGCACATGGTGCACACCATCTAGTAGAAAAGGGTAGACATTTAATGAAAGTAATTTAAAACTTATCTTTGAACGATGAAAATATTGCTTTAATGCTCTATTCTGTGAAAGCATCAACATTCACACCAAATGCAGACTTCCAAGATGTTTTAAAAGAGAATATACTTTAGAGCTGAATGACTAAACTTTTGAGTGTTTTAAGGAATGTTTTATATAGTACATATCTTAAATAGATTTGGGGCTTCATTCATTTAAAAAGCTCCATAAATATATAACACTGTCTAAATTGAACACAATTCACATCAAGTTCAATAGTAGGAAAATAGCCCTCGTTAAATTGTGGTTATTATCATTTTATGAGTAGAGCCAGTTTAAAACACCTATTAAAATCTTCTCAAGAACCTTTAATAGAATGCATCTGGAGCCATATGTTATCAATAAGCATTTTGGGATTTGTCTTCTTGGAAATTCATGTAACTGAAGTACCATCTGTTATTTCAAGAATGTAGAATATTCGATTACAGTTAACTATATTTTCAAAAGGTCATGGTAGCTATTAGACTTATATAGAGTGATTAGTCTCTGCCGCTAATAGGTTTTAAAGTGAATAATTACAGAGGGACCAGGATTAATTTCTTAGCTACAGTGAGGTGACTTTGTTTTATTGAATATAATAAGTATAAAAAGTAAAACCTGTGGAATTGTATAATGTGGGTAGTTTTAAAGAAATAGTTAACAGGAAAATTTTAAGTGAGGGTTTAGTCCATTGTCTATTTCTCAGTGAACATTTACTGCCTGAAGGTTTTGGACATTTTCTTTCCATACGGTACAGTGGGAACTTTTAAAAACTCACTGGCTGTTTTGCTGCTATTTCTCTAGAAAAGCATATCTGAGAACAGGACTCTGCCTCTCACAGCAGTTGGCGCACACTTACTCCAAGCGCTGAAAGCCGGCTACCCACTCGACATGGAGCGAGCAGGCCTGACTCCAGAGACTCACAAGATTATTGCTGATGTCATCCGAAACCCTCCCGTCAACTCAGGTGATAACCGTGACCCTCTCAGAAGCCTTAGTGACTCGACTCATTGAAGCCAGACAAAGTAAACAAGCCATCTGCTGTTTTCACTTTAACAGCATTAACCCTTCATGCTGCTATGAAAATTTGACTTTTGTCATACTTTTTATTGTTTTAGAAAAACAATCTTTCTTCCCATTATCGCTCAGAGAAAAGTGTGCCTCTTAAGAATTCTTGTTTTGCTTTTCAGCTTCAGATTACAACTTCCACACCCATCTCAAAACAGTGCACTTTCATCCTTTCCTAATTTTTACCTCATCGTTTGAATTCAACACGTGTTTTTTTCCATATTCATTCCCCATAGCTTACGGACTCCTAGTTTTCCCCTAAATCTTTCTGATTCCTTGTCATTGATTTCATGTAAGTAGCCTTTCTTAATCAATAGAGTCAGTGGTATCAGTCACTGTGACATTGAAGGGATGGACCAAGTTCTCTAGGTGCCTTGTAGAAGGGTTTCCTCTTGTCTCTTTGCTGCAGAACCTCAACTGTGCTTGTGGAAATTGAGCCCCTGTGCTTGCCCCGCAGAATTTTTTTTTCTTTTTTTGAGGAAGATTAGCCCTGAGCTAACATCCACCACCAATCCTCCTCTTTTTGCTGAGGAACAGTGGCCCTGAGCTAACATCCGTGCCCATCTTTCTCTGCTTTCTATGTGGGACGGCTGCGGCAGCATGGCTTGCCAAGCAGTGTGTACGGAGGTCTGCACCCCGGATCTGAACTGGTGAACCCTGGGCCGCTGAAGTGGAACGTGCAAACAGAACTGCTGTGCCACTTGGCCGGCTCTCAGAACTTTTTAAAATAAGCCTATTTTTAAATTATGATCCATTTTTTACAGATAAAGATGAGGTACATTAGAAGATTTTTCTCCCCAGATGTACAAATAAACTGGGTGTGTTATAACTCAATAAACCTGATAAATTTTTTCAGACTGTTAGGACAGGGCAGTGGACATACAAAAAAAAACCCTTATCTCCAAAGCTGCAGTGCAAATAATTCGATTTTTTATTACCTCAAATTCTTTCCCACTTGAGAACAACTATACGATTCCCCCTAAAAATTTGGAAATGAGGGAAATAAGATCACCCTCTGAAAGTATCATCGGTACTATACTTAATTGATCTGAACAGGATATTCAAGTCATCTTAAAAGTCATCGTGAATTCTAGGCTTGAGCACAACTTGGCTGAAAAGTCTGAAGAAAGAATGCCTCCATCACTTGCATTAATCTGCTGTGGAAGCCCAGGAGAGAGACAGAGGAGAGCTTGGGCAGTGGTCCTCTAAGTTAGTTCCCGGGAACTAAAGTTTTTCTGTTTCTATACCATGTTAGGGTTGTACTGCCAACTATTTAAAAGAAGGAAATATGCAATTTATAGTCCTGACCAGTAAGACTTAAAGGATACTAAGGGCCTATTGATAAGTTTTGTCAAGATCTTATTTGAGGAAGACACCCTGACAACTATTTCTGCTTCTATGTCAGTTCTTACCTTTCTGGTTATAGTTTGATTTCCCACCTAGATCTGTCTATAGGGTAAGTATGCACTAGTCATGCTAATCTGGGTAGTTATCTTTGTGATAATTGTGAATTCATCATTGTAAATTAATGAATCGGCATTTTCTGAAATTGGTCAATGTGGATCTATTAAGGTTAAATTAGATTTCTAAATCTGAAAACCTGAGGACCAAATCCTGGATTGTGATGAAATAGCGAAGATATCTCAGCTGTCAGTCATCTTATGAGAAAGATAGCCATCTTTCCTGGTCCCATTCCAGTCTTTCTAACTGCAGCAGTCATTGTCCTAGAAATTAAGGCAGAGGAAGGAAACAGTAACTACTTCATAGGAGTAGAATTGTGATCGTATAAAACCTCTTTCTCCAATGCAAAATGAATTAGTGTTTTAGGGAAACTCAAAGACTCAGATGTCTTCTTGATTTTAATACTCTAGAATTATTTTTTCCTCTATATATGTATTATCTCTCAGGACTTAGAGATATATATGTCTTTTGATGTGCTGTTGGATAGTAGACAGTATTCTCTGAAAGAATTTGTGCAGTTTTAAAAAATTTTTTTCCTATTAACAGTCCTATTTGCTATCATTGGCTGCCTGTCTTCAATCATGAAGACTGATGAATGGTGTTAGCCTGGTCAGTAAGACCAAAGGCTCTGGTGACAGCTGACCTGTTTCAGGTCTTGCTTCTACTGTTTCAGAGCTGTGTGACTGAGGTGAAGTACTCAGTCTCCCTAAGCCTCAGTTTCCTCATCTCTAAAACAGAGGGATACTATTGCCTCTCTCACAGAATTGTGAGAAACACTTAGAGACTGCACAGAATGCTCTGGCACTTGGTGTGTGTTGTATAACTGGTGGTGGTGGCGGTGATGGTGAATGTGACGATGATGATTGAAGAAGTAGATGGTAAGATCTTGTGGCTTCTTTAAAATGCCTCTACATGTGGTGACTTTTGTACTCTATCCTTTTAGTAGCTAATTAAGAAAATATGAAGTTAATAAAAAGTATACCAGAAGGGAGATTTCAAAACAGTATTTTATAGAAACATACAGGTGTAGGTTTAATAATTCAGGCAGGTTTTAATTATCTCTTTCTTTTTCGAGTACTAAAGAATTCTTGGGCAAATATTCTTGAATGACATAAAATGGATGTTCCAATTTCAGTTCTTATTGGCAGGAGAAAATGGTAGAGGAAGATTTAAGATTCTATTATTCAGCCATGTATTGACAACGTATACTTTCTTTGGCCATGGCGAACATTTGAGGTGCTGCTAATTTGCTTTCTAAATCATATTGTTGTAAAGTTATAGAATTGTAGAGTTGGAAAGGAAATTGGAATTCATTAAATTTCCCTTTCCTACTCCAACCCTGTTTCAGAAATAGGAATCTGAGGCCTAGAGAGTGGCAGATTGTTTTAATGTCATGTCAGGGTTAATGTGACTGATCAAGTTTTTCTTTTTACTATACATGTTAAAGTTGTAATGCCAACTATGTAAAACAAAGAAATATGCAATTTCTAATCCTGATACAGGATTTGGGTTTATAAGGCTCTAATTGATGAGTAAAATAAAGGTACTTAATTATATTCAGTTTAGTATCTTTATATACCTAGTATCTTTAAATATTTTCTAGATGTCTAGAACCCTCCATGTTCTGAGTTTAGCAATTTCAATTTCTGATGTTAGATAACTTTTTAAGTTGAGATACTAAAATCAAGCAGAATATATAATGAAAAATTCCCTATTTATAATTGCACAACCTGATTCAGTAAATATCAGGGAGGTGAGAAAATATTTGTAATCAATAGTGACTAAAGCATTAGTTAAAACATTTGTCTTTACCACTGTACACTGAGTATAACAAATAAATTTTCATTCAGAAATAAATATTAAATTGAAATTCCAAAGAACAATAGAAAACACTTTTAAATATGCTTATTAAACACATTTCATCTTTCTGTCAATATGCCGTGTGTAGGTTGTACATATAATATGAAAAGATAAATTATTTTAGTTTACTTCCAAAACCAAAATTGAGGAAGTTAAGGTGTGAGCACTATGAGCTCTTTTATTTCTTTTGATTGTACATTTATAGTCTGTAAGAAATTATTTATTGATGTTAAATTTTACTTTTGAATTCTTATTTTTCCTTGATAAAATACGATTTGTTCTCTTACTGTAGAAAACATTGTTGAATTATAAATTATAATAAGAAGTGAAGATATACATGCTACGTTAATGGTTCAGATATGTTATTTTCATCTTTTATTTAACTATAGCCATATCACATAATTCGGTGTTTTAATGAACAAGTTTGATTGACATTTAAATTTTGCACAATCCTGAATTGAGAATTTTCTATCTTTTATTATGACATAAGCTTATACCAAAGAATAGAGTATTTGTGAACTGAGAAATCATATCTATTATTTTCATGCTATCTTATTTATTAAGTAGCTTTTTTCTTCGTAACTTAATATTTAAAGGAATTCTCTACCTTTTTATTCTTTTAGTTTTTCCATGTTTATAAAATTTTAAGCTTTTTTTTTTACGGAGTTGAGATTCTAACTGTGCTTAATTATACATTAAGCAAGGCATTTAATGAGGCTCCTGGATAATATTTTGAGTAATTTCATTCTCCCGTTCTTTATGTGCATGTAAGTGGAAAATTAAGGGTGGTTTCCAAGGGACCTGCCACAACAGTGAAGGTAACATGATCTCTTAAAGCGCTGGAGGAGTGCCGCCGGTGTTCATTATTTTATTCTCCAGGAGATATTTCCAGCACTAACTTGCCTGGAAAGTTAGAACAGAATAAGATGCCCCTTTAAAGCTAGATGCCACTTCTTTGCATATATTTATTGTAGGATGACTTTAAGATAAAAACATAAAGGGTACTTATAGAAATGTGTAAGTAAATATATGAATTTTCTAATTATATCTAGATATTATATTCTAATTACAGTATAACTTTCTACATTTATTAAATCATTAACTGTGGCTTAAAACCTTAGGCAAATGTTTATACATCATAATTTTATAAAAAGAAAACATTCTCATTTTAGAAATAGCTTGTATCAAGTGGAATAAAATAACTCATTTTTTCTTTTCAAAATAATTCATTTAGCCCACGATGCTATGATAGTTCAAGATTCTGTGGATGTTCTCCCAAAAATTGGTTTATAAATTCTACATTTACAGTATGGTGAAATTAAGGATGTATAGTTTATTTGTCCAATATTTAAATACCTACAAGAAGAAAATGAATTCAATACAGTAGTATTGGTTGGCTAGAGTACGGGGAAATTTGTACGGTTTTTCTACAGCAGCACTATCCAAAAAGAAATATGGTGTGAACCACATACACAATTTTAAATTTTCTTGTAGCCATATTAAAAAAGTAAAAATAAACAGATAATTTTATTTTGTAAAGTTTTATAAAAAATAATTAATTTTAATGATCTAATTTGATTAACCCTATATATTAAAAATGTTATTTCAACATATAATCAATATAAAAATTATTTGTAAGATAACTTTATGTATTAATTTTTTGAACTAAGCCTTTGAAATCAAGTGTGCGTTTTAGGTTTACAGGGTATCTCAATTCTGATGCTAAATTTTAATTTGAAATACTTGATCTGTATTTAGCTTTCATAAAATTTACAATTGAATAAAGTAGATGAAGACACCAAATTTGTTCCAAACATACTTAAAAATTTTCTGATAACCGAATCAAGTATCAGTTTTAAATTAATTAGAATTACTTAAAATTAAGAACTGAGTTCCTCAGCCACACTAGCCACATTTCAAGTGCTCAGTAGCTGCTTGTGGTTAGCGGTTGTTGTATCAGACAGCACAGTTATCGAGGTATATGTATCAAAATATAAAATGTGTCTAATCTTTGAACTAGCAATCTCACTTCTGGGAATCTAGCAATATGGAAAGATACATATGATATGTTCATTAGAAAATTTTTTTGAAAGAAAAATTGAAGATAAATGGGGCTGGCCCTGTGGCCTAGTGGTTAAGTTTGGCGTCGTCTGTTTTCATTTGAAAACAAATGAAAGGGAGCTCAAAGTAAACTCTGATAGACATATACAGCAGAAAACTCTTGGGCCATTAAAAAATGATGAAGTAGTAAAATTGGTGGAATTTCAGTGGTAATGACCAAGGGACAAATAAAGCTTTAGTTTGGTTGATAGATATGATAGTCACATTGCTGATTTTATTACATTTAGAGAGGTGATCTTATCTTTCCAAGATTTTGATTAGCATCAGTTTTACATTTTAAAACTTTAAAGTTAGAGTACAGGCTAAATAATTAAGTAGCCCCTGTCCTGGTTTCTGTTAGCTGTGTAACCTTCTCTGCCTGGCTGTTTTGTTGTTGTTTTTTTTTAACTGCGGTTTTTTGGAGAAGTCCTGGAGGAGCAAGATAAGGTCTTTGGAAGAAAGGAGAATATAAACCTGGAAACTGCAATAATTTAAAGACCGCCTTTTCATGGTGGCATTTAAAAATACTCAGTTTTTGATTTTGAATTTGAATTGTGTGTCAGAAATGTTTGATACTAGTTTTATAAATTACATGAAGATGAGTGAATAGGTTCTAAGCTGCTTGGTTTTACCGTACTCTACAGAACTGCAGATGAATGTGATGTTGGAAGGAAGTACCTGAAACATGAATAGTGGTCTGTGGGAGATGGCTCCATGATTTGTAAAAGGTGGGAAGAGACTGACACAGTCTGATTCAGTTCCATTGAGTTAGAAAAATTAAAAATTCCCTGATTCTGAAAATAAGATATATCTTTCCCAGAAAACTCATTTAGTTAATATGCATTTTAAATGATTGATGTATTTTGTAATGCTACAATATCCATTGAAAGAGTCCTTTTTATTAGCGTCTTATTTACAAGTATTATTAGCTTCTATTTTAAGAATAAATTATCTTCAAAAAATTAACTTCTTATTGATATTAGGAATTTGAAGCATAATTCCTTTAGAAACAATTCTGTGAATGGTGGTTTTGATTCTTAGGGCAGCCCACAAAAGATAGTTTGAAACATAATTTATGCAGTCGATGGCACTGGCTTGTCTTTGGGTTTTGGAGGCAGTGGGTGCAGGTGGGGCAGGAGGAATGAGGGGGCACGTTTTACTCCATTTTTGTTCTCTAGGGCTATCGGCATTTGACAGAGGGACATTTTCTTTGGCCACTTTTCTCCTCTTTTTCTACAAAATATTTCACCATTTCCAGCTCATAGGTTTTCTAAAATAGTCTATGTAGTTTATTTTTAAATCTTATTTTTTCATCCTTTACAGATATCAATAAAACTAAACTAATTAGAATGTTTGTTCCTGAAAACATTGACACATACCTTATCTACATGGCAATTGAGATCCTGAGAAAAGATTGTGACAACAGACCGTTATGCCAACCTTCATGTGATTCCAATAAAAAGAGATGTTTCCCCAACTCTGAGGACAGCTGTTCACGTTCGAAGAGAAGCAAGGACGAAGTAGGCACTAATACCAAGGTGTTAATTATATGTAGAATTTTCATAAAGTGTCAGTTTGTTCAATCTGCAGCTTCTAATAATGCTGTATTTTTGAAACTATTATAAATTCTGATATAAGGTGATTTTTTTTATCTGTGTGCTGTATTTCCTTTGCTTTTCATAAATCTGATCTGAGAAAAGTGATGTTTTAAACGACAGAAAAGGGAATGTGGTCCATCTATTTAGCTTATTGTGTGGAATGTCAGCTTAAATTTTACCTCTACCTTATATTGGCTATATAGCCTGGAAATTCTCTTTCTTTCATGGGTATAGTTAATATTGGCTTTAAGCATATGGCCCTTTATGTGGTTAATGAAAATGAAAACAAATTCTATTACAAATACCCCCCAAACTGATTTGTCTGTCGTTCTGTCATTCCTCATGCTCTGTTCCTGTTATATTGGATATCGCAGGTAGAAGGATAATTGTTGCTTATGGACCTGAGCATATCCCGATGAACTTTTTGCATGATTGGAGAAAGACCATGATTTAGTATTATTTTAGATGGTACAATTTACTGAAATCAAATGCTTTGGAAATTATTGCTTTGTGCAGTGAAAGATAAATAGTAATCAGAAAATAACTTTTTTGACAATGTGACTCTATTAAATGATTGTATAAAGTTGAAAATTTGACCTTCAGTATCTTCCAGGTCCAAAATTACATGACTCCATGATGAAAACTGTGAAAACTAATAATTAACTAAAAAATTATTTTAGTTCCTAGATGATAAATTGAGCATGGTAGTAGGTGGTTGCTGATATTTATGTTAGAGAATTAGGGACTCCATTTCAGTTCTGAGGTCATCTTTGTAGGATTTCCAACAATTAAACTTCTTTTCTCAGTAGCTTAAAAATAAAGGAATTGGTCTTTTAAAATTCTGTACCTCAGGTTTATATATAGTTACATCCTAGATAACCTTATGAAATTGACTTAATTGGAATTCTTTACATTATTTTGACAATTGAACTAGCTGTAAGAAAGGCATTAAAGAAAATATATGTGGGTGGTGTTAGTGAAATGTGGCTTCTATTCTCAACCTTTTATTTCTGAAATCTATATCAGGTACCTAAAACCTTATTTTTTCCCAACTTCTACCCTTCAATACATGAAAAGGAGTAACTTGTTATTTTTTGTGAATATCGAAGCATATTTGTAGTAAAATATTATTTTAACCACATATTAGCATTTTTGCTTTTCCCCTATTGATATAACATGAGATACTGACAACAGAGTGGGATTTTTGGGGGGTGGGAGGTGGAAATCATACTAAGCCTACTGGATTTAGCCCTTTCCCTCCCCCATTTAAGGGAACAAGGATATTTGGCCTGGGAAGTAGATTAAGAGGTGAACGAGCCAGCCAAACTATTTTTCCTACATCTGCCTCCCAGTATAGAAAGCTCTTCTGAATACTGTAGAGTCTGTTGGAGGCCTAGTTTCAGGATCTTGCATATGTTAACATTCGTCTTCTCTACTGACCTGGGTTGTATCCCTTAGTCTATTTCATTTTATAATTATGAGGTTTCTGATAAGAAAAATGTCAGAGCCAGTTCTTTTTATTCGTTGATGCACTGTTGGTTTACATCTATTGTGATGGCTATTGAGATAGAAGCTCAGTCATGCCTATGTTTAATGGAGGAAGATTATCTCTTGATTATTGGTAGTTCTGATTTAATATACGTAGGTACACAGTGAGTTCTTTAAATATGTAGTTTTTTAAGATTTCTGGAAAGTTTTCTTATAGTTTTAAAAATTTTGTTTATTTCAGGAAAATTTTCTTAAATTTTACTTTTTAATATTTTTTCCCATTGCTTTGTATTTCTTCTTCAGGGGCTCCTACTATCTCTATGTTGGGTCTTCTTTACCTCCCTTCAGTTTTTGTCACTGCTTGTGAATTCCTTTTAGTTCTTCGTTTCTTTTTAATTTAAAATTGTTTTCTTCTTTTTCACCTTTCCAGTTCTCTTTGGACATAATCTGTTGTATTTATTACTGTGTTTCTTGTAATTCAGTATTCACTTCTGTAGTTTTTTTCTTTTATTTCTAATTCTTTCCTGAGCTTTCCCCCTCAGTTTTGAATTTTTCTGATTTCGATGTATGATGTTCTATCCTGCTTTGAATCATTTTCTCAGTGTTTTTCAGCTCATTGTGAGAGATTACAGTTTTATTCTGTATCTCAGCAAGTCTTTCTGGTGTCTAGGATTTGACTTTGGTAATCTCTCTTGCTCATTTTCATGTGAATTTAGTTTTCCGGCACTTTCAAAAGAAGGCATGGTTCAGGATAGTTTTTCCAACTTCACAGAGCTTGTTCTCCTTTTTTGTGTGTGTAATGTTCAAAATATGGAAACTTGGTTTATGAGACATACTCCTTTGCCACTGGGCTTTCTTTCCCGTTGTCTCTGTTACACCCGACCTGCTTGATTCTGGTTTGACTCCAGCAGTTCCCCTGAGTGTGGGCCCTTCTCTGGGCCCTTCTCCTGGAAGGCAGCATCAGCTGGTCAGGAGAGTTCCTGGAGCCAGCTGCTTCAGCCCCTCAGGCACTGCTATGGACACCTTTCAGTCACCTGCTATTGCACTTTCAGCTGCTGTTCTCGTGTTAATCTGTTCTGCTTTCCACTGTCCACCTGTGGGCTGCTCTGGGGTTCTCCTGTGCCCGCACCTCACTGCTTCCCTCTGCTTTCTCCCATGCAGGTCTTGTGGCTGTTGGTGGTTTGTCTTCAGGTGTTTATACTTTGGGTTTCCCAAGGATACCTTTAGTTTCATTGTAAATGTAGATGATGAATTTCTGCTGTTGCTATCTTGTTCTCTCTGTTTTAATGCTGGGATTCAGAGAAATTAAAAAATTACGCTGTTGCTGCAACCATCTTCCCAAAACCTTCTCCTCCTATATCACTTTTTTCCTTTTTCCTTTCCTTGACTGCCTGAGAGAGAAAGAGAGAGAGTGATATGTCCTGCCCTGCTACTGAGTTTAATTATAAATTAAAATAGACATATTATTTATTAACTATTTTAAGATACTTAGAAAAAATGTCTTATAGGTAATTTATTATAATCATTATTGTTAAAATTCAGTACTTCAGAATAATAAGAATTTTCTTAAGCTTTGCTTTTTTAGGCATAGTTTTTGGGGCTTTTTTTGCTAAGAAAATAACCATTTTTTGCTGTAACTATTTTGTATTCCATAAAAATGTTAAAGGTTGATGGAAAACATCCTTGTGATCTTTCACCAAAAGATAAGAGTCACAGAAATTCACTGAGACTGACATCTTGGAATCAGCCATCCAGCGATCCAGAAATAGAAGATTTATTTACAGACTCTCATCCACAGGTAAATTGATTTAATAAAATAGTTTTCATGACATGTACATCAGACTTGATAACTAATGTTTAGATTTATCTTAGTTTCAGATAAAATTAAATTGTGAATATAACGTACATATTTCTTTATTTGCTTACATACATATGCACACATGTAACCAGAAATGAGTTAATGGTTTGTATTCTCAATGATAATAGTTTGTTAATAGAATTCGGAGTGTCAAAAAGGTGTAAGTACCCTCTTAAAATTTTATTATGGTTTCTGGGAATTTTAGTCTTCTACTGATGAAAGAAGTAGTCACGGAAAGGCATTTCCGTCAGGTGACTTAGACGTCATAATTAAAGTCTCTCCAGATACTTATTGTTGAGACTTAAAAGATACACTCAGTGTAAGTAAGCATTTTTCCCCTTTCTCAATGAAATAAGATCATTCTTATAATTACAAGCGCTGAAGATCATATTCTGTAGAAATGTTATAGAAGATAAAAGACTTTAAGTGACATTAGGTACCAATTAATGGGTGCCACACATAAGTCAGAATTTGTTTTGATATTTTGCATATATTCTCACTTAACTCTCCAAATAATCCAGGGTTGTTAGGTATCATTATTCTCATTTTCTGTGTGAAAAAGTTGACACTTGAATAATATTCATAAGGTCATACATTTAACAAGTGACTCAATTAGGACTGAAACCTAGTTTTGTCTGGTTTCAAAGTCCTTGCTTCTTCTGTGGTGTTCAGCTACGACAAGACTTGGGGTTTTTCCCTCTCTTCTGTTATGGTTCAGATGCATGCTCTGTTTTACATTTGGCTTTGTTATAATCTTCACTGGTTTCTCTCCTCCCAGTGCACTCAGAGCTTCAAACTCTAATTGCAACCAACTGTAGTTGTCTGTGACTATAAGGGATTTTGATATTAAGGTCTTTTGGGAAGAATAAATATTTCGGGGCCAATTTTATCTCTGCCCAACCCTTTTCTGTGTCACTTTATATCCCCAATATTTATTGTTTCTAGGTCAAATGTTGTAGTATCTTACAGCGAGTAAAAATCTCATCTGTTCTCCTGGTCTTCTCTTCCCTGTGAAGAAATAGGTACCCAGAGGAAAAGTTGCTATCTCGGCCCAGTTTTTTCTTTAGCTTTTACTGATGCGTGAATAGCCCTTTCTCCTACACTGGATTTCTTTAATTAAGCTAGAACAGCTAACAGTTTTTACCATTTTTTAATATAAAGTTTTGCAGTTTTCTGCCAAAGATCTTCTACTTTTTTCCCCATCCTTAAATATTTTGAAACCGTTTTTAAACGTAGAAAACGTAATAAAACATAGCAAGCAGTTGGTGAATAATATATGGATATAGGCGTCATTCTTGAAATGGAATAAATTATGTTTTTGTTCCTTAAGCTAACAGAAACATTGTAACTTGGATGAGGCTACCTTATAAAGTCCTTCAAATAGTTCCAATAACTGAATTAACCCTGCCAGATTCCAAGGTGGATGCGTATTAGAATAGTTTCTCTGTCATGTTTGAGGATCTAGTGCTCAAACTGAGATAACACACATTAATACCATTTTAGGCTTGTGGAACACTTACCTGCTTAAAAGTGATTTATTTTTTTCATGTGCAGGTCGTATAGTACACAACCACTGCTTTTGGGTTCTTAAAAAAATGGTTTATCAGGGACATTTATCTTAGGGTTCTGAGGGCTTATTTGATGCGTGAGATCCCTAAAATTGTGCAAAGTATTGTGCATGTGTTCGTTTGTCTTTTTTTCTCTGAAGTGGATCTCTATAGTTGTTAGCAGATTCTCAAAAGAGTGAGACAAAAAACAATTGTTTTTCATTTATTCAGCGGATTTTTTTTGAGTATCTGCTGTTTCAGCGACTCTGCAAGGTGCTGATGATGAGTGAACCACTTTTTTAGTCTGTTTACTATTGTAGATGTAGAAGTTACTTTTTCAAATGCCTAATAGCACTCCCTGTGTGTGTGTGTGTGTGTGTGTGTGTGTGTACACTCGCGTGCATACATCTTCAGGCACATACCTTCCTCTGAATGTTAAATTCACCATTTTGGTCAACCCAAAGCAAATACTCAATGGGACATAGATCTAAAATAACATTCAGTTCTTTCCTTCCCAAATGAGTGTGTCTCTACACTTGAGTGTCTGAGAATAGATAATAGGATAACAAGTAATTGCCTAAAGAAATGATACAGGGATTTTGTCTCTTTTATTTACTTCTTAATCCAAAAATAAATTTTATTTTGTCAAGGAAAGAGTGGTGGGTGTATATTCAGTGACCTGTGTTACTTTTTGTAACTGCCACATATTTTTAACAGTACAAATGTTTCTTTTTCTGTTTCTTTCCTATAGACTTCATCTGGAGCCTTAAAGAGAATGTATGCGGGGTTTGGCAAGAGAGATAAGATCTTAGTTGATACCAGCAAAAAATCAATGGCCAGAACGAAAAAGAAGGGTCTTTTTAGTTAAATTGGCAATTGCTAGAGGAATTATGTGTGTCTTGCTGTATTGTAAGAGGGGTGCTGTATTTCATTTATGAAAAGACTGGGGAGTGATGTTTCAGTTTAAAAATCATTTTACTCTCAAAGTAAAACTCACTTTATTGAACAGCTGGCATCTTAAAACAGCCCTGTGCAATTCACATAAAGTTGAGTCTTCTGAGAGCCTGGGTGATTACATCATAGAATAGAATATTAAATTAGTTTCCTTTAAGATTGCACTGTTACTGCCCTGTTTTCTAATCTCTTTATTTATTTCAGCAGTATATTTGGAAAATGTGATTTGATATAGATAACAGTAGGTATACAGTGATTGTGTGCATGATTTAAATATTCTGATATTCCCGCAATTCTGTCTTGGAAATAAAGAAAGCATAGTTGTTTTACAAATTGTTTTTACTATCTTTAGAAGAAACTTTTATACACATTGTTAACTGGTATCAGTGGACCAGATAAGTGAAAATGAAACATTTTGGATTCCATGTAAGGAGGAAAAAAAGACTATAACAAAGGAGACCAATTGCACTAGGCAAATATGCACTTTGTATTTTATATATTATTTCTATTATTTTTCAAATAATAAAAAAAAGTCCTTCATACTGAATATTATAAAGATAGATATTTTTGTAAGCTTTCATTTACTGAATTACTTTGAGTATTTTATTTTTTAAGGATGTCAGAGTTTGGTTCTAAATTCTCTTTGTGTAGCACATATAACTTAAATATGTAAAAGCCATACTCTGACACTGAGCTGGGTAAACCATAGTTAATAAAACTGTAAGCAGTTTACCAAATGGCCTTTAATTGACTTTTTTGTAAATAGAAATAACTTGTTAATGAAGAAGAAATACATCTTTGTTGTAGAAGAACTAGAAAATCCAGAGAAGTGAAAAAAAAGAAAAGAAAAATCACTAGTAGTCCCTCCAGTAGATAATCAGTTAACCCTTTTCATGTATCCTCCCAAACCTTTTTATATTCATTTCCTTTCTTCGTTTGTTACATGAATGATATATGAATGAATTTTCTTTGTAAAACATTCACGCTATACTTAAAACACAAAAATCCCGCATATTCCCATTTCCCCACATCCCATTCCCAGCCCCTTTCCAGAGGGTGCCTCCTACTAAATATGTGACAGAAGTTCTCTAGTCATTTCTTCTGCACTTACGTGCCTTTGCATATGTATCTACACATATTCTTAATTTTTTTTTAACACAAATCAGATCATATAATATGCAATTTTCTGCAACAAAAATTTTTTTACTTAATATGTCATGAAGACCTTTCCATTTCAGTATATATTGGTCTATCTCATTGTTTTTTACAGCTACGTACTTATCTCACTGTTTTTTACAGCTACGTACTGTTCTATTTGGTGAATATACTATAATTTACATAATCATTTTTCTATTGGCGATTTTGTCATTTTTTTCTGTTTCAGATTGTTTCTAGAAGTAGAATTAAAGAGTCAAAAACATACTTTTTGTTACTTATATTTCACTTGAATTTATTTTGAACATATTTTTCCCCATGTCATTAAATAGTCTTCCGCAGAATCTTTTTTTGTGGTTTTATGTAGTACAGTGATTCTCAAAGTGTGGTCTGCAGGCAGTTAGGAGTCCATGAGACCCTTTCAGGGGATCTGCAAAAGCAAAACTATTTTCATAAAACCAAGGTGTTATTTGCCTTTTGTACTATGTTGGTATTTGCACTGAGGTGCAAAGCAATAATGAGTATAACCACTGGTACTTTAGTGCAAATCAAGGCAATAGCACCAAATTGTTGGTTTTATTAATTCTCAATCTTAACACATCTCTGCAATATTCTGTGTGCTGAAATGGAAAGTGTGCATAAGCTCTTCTATGTACTAGACTATGATGGTCATCTCAAGGAAAGCCCTCCTTTGACGGTTTGAGTGGTGAATTGAATTACTTACTTTTTTGGGGAGGGGAATACCATTTTACTGAAAAGAAGTACTGATAGAAAACTATGATTGGTGTTGGTGTCGCGATCCAATGTACACACCAGGATAGATGTGGAGAGGGCTGAAGGCCACTCTGAGTTTATTATAACCAGCGTTTCAATATATACATAGCTTACATCTGTTAAACATACACAGGTGTTCTGGACAATGTAATTAGTGAATGCCAAGAATTCTTAGTGATTTCTCAAAGAGCCCTCCCTCGAACTGTGTTTTGATATTATCATGTTATTGCTGTGCTCGTATATTTTTATCTCGGAGCATGCAAGGCCTCCTAGGCAATGGCCCCTCCTGCTCCCGATATCGTGTCTCCATCTGTGCCCCTAGGTGACTGTGCCTGGCTTAGGTTGCCTCCCATTGGAGATCTTACCCGTCATGGGCTAACCAACCTCCTCACCTCCAGGTCACAGTTTGTTGGCAAGCCTTTTCCAGTGATTATTAACCCTTCCTGCATCAGGGGTGGTTACAATTGGTTATTCAGACTTGGGCATTTGGTGGACATTTTCTCAAAATGGAACAAAGTCAGTGTCTCTCTTCAAGGAAAACTAATGGTTATTTGTTACCAATGATAAAATTTGAGATTTCTAGCAAAATTTGTAATTTTGGAAAACTTGTGTCTGCTTCCAGGAGTTTGACAGCTTCCCATAATGAGAAGGGTAGGATTTTTCTAATGAGATGGGTAGGATTAGCAGTTTTTTTCTTACATTATATAATTATTTTTGTCAACAGTTAAGAAGATTACGTAACTCAGTGAACCAATATTTTCTGGATGACTAATATGTGATCTTATAAAATCATGCATGGATAAAAGATACATTTGAAGCGCACAATGGACCAATGAATTTTAATGTATGTCGCAGAATATGAAAAAATTCATTTATATGGTTTCAGATTACACATTACGACTAGTTTTTAAGGAACTAACACTTGTCCAGTTTTGGTATGGTTTTAAAGAAGAATGTCTACAATTATTTGGAAAGACTATTAAAAGACTCCTTTCTTTTCCAACTACATACTTGTTTGAGGTCAGACTTTCTTCATATACTACAGCTGAAACAGCATATCAAAACAGATTGAATGCAGAAGCAGATCTGAGAATCCAGCCACTTCTGTTAAACCAGACAATAGTGCTATTCTTCTGTTCTTGGGGGGGGGTGGGGGGGTGCATTTCAAAAAAATGTATTCATGTTAACATGTAATGGACTTACTACTGCTATTTTTAAACAAATTAATAAATATTTTAAAAAATCTCTCAATTTTAGTTTCTAAAATGGTAAATAGTGGGGCTGGCCTGGTGGTGTAGTGGTTAAGTTTCCACACTCCACTTCAGTGGCCTGGAGTTTGTGGGTTCAGATCCTGGGCAGAGACCTACACACTACTTCTTAAGCCATCCTGTGGTGGTGTCCCACATACAAAATAGAGGAAAATTGGCACAGATGTTGGCTCAGGGACAGTCTTCCTCACCAAAAAAAAAAAAAAGTAAATAGTGATAGCTGTAACCCACATTAACAAAAGCTCTTCTGGGTCCTCAATAATTTTTAAGATTATAAAAGGGACCTGAGACCTAGGTGGTTTAGAACTGCTAACATAGCATTTTATTATATAGATGTACTATGAATTATTTAACTGATTTTATATTGTTGGACATTAAAGTTGCTTCCAATTTTTCTCCTGTTTTAAGCACTGCTTTGAACATTCTTGAAATGAAATATGGTCTATAGTTTCATGCCAGATACATAGCCAGAAGGAGAGGGAACATTACTTTTTTTGTTTATGTTATCATCTGTAGTGGACTTTATGCTTTCCCAGCATACATGACTCTTGGTTTCTGTTGGCGTTGGTTCCAGGGAGTATAATTGCAATTTGGATGCGGATTTGGCATCTGTGACTTCATGGGGATGTGACCTAAGCTGTTCCAATCAGAGTGAATCTAAGGACTTTTTATGGAAATGCTGGAATAAATATGTTCTCTTTTTCTCTATTGTTACTAATGAGGAAGCATGGACCTTTGGAGTCCTGGAGCAATTTTAGGACCAGAGAAATCATCCTGTAGTGAGTTGACACTAAGCTAGGCAGAGTAGAAACATGGCCCCCAAATCAGGTTATTGGTGATATTTCTGGGCTGCTAGTTCATGCCTTTCCTGAAATCAAACATACCTTTGAATATTTCAGATGCATGCGACATTAAATTCCTTTTATTTACATTAAACCTATTTGAATGAAGGTTTTTTTCTTTGTTTTTAACTTCCAATTGTGTGCAGTTGTCAAAATAGTACAGTCATGTAATTGACAGACCCCCCCCCGCCCCCACCAACAGACACAGAAGATATAAAGTTTCTTTAATGGCAGAGGACATGGAATCTCATAGAGATAATTCCACAAAGTAGAAGACATAGCAGCATGCTCCTAGGCAGAGGCAGAAGTTCCCAAACCTCCAAGTTCTCCATTTCCCATCAGTTCCCTCTGGGGGTTTGGTATCCTCCCTGGTGCATGCCCCCCACCCAGCTCTCTACCACCAGAATGTGTTTTGTAGCCTCTGCTATATGTACCTGCCTGATCACCAAGTGCAAATTATTGGTACAAAATGATCTCAGCACATTACAGAATTAACTGCTGTAAGAATAAGTGAACTGAACTTGAATTTCTTGGGTGTAGCATAGTTCTTCAGCAGTCTCAGGCCTCAAGTTTGTCTCAGGTTCATTCTTAAAAACAAGTGTTACTGAGCTCTAAGGGACTGGTGACCCACAAGTGGGTCCTTTTGCCATAGCTCCTTGCACCAATAGAACAAGACTGGGTTCTGGATAGCAGAGCAAAAACTTTATTTGTTAATCAAGGAATATGGAGAAGGAGAGCTTGGGCTCTAAGACACCTTCTCTCTGAAGGGAAGGTGAATAGTATTCTAATGGGATGTGAAGTGGGGGGTCCTCTGCATCATCACTCGGGATGAGGCATTTGGGACATGTGCAAATCTTCTTGTACACAGCGCCTTTTGTGCATGGCACCTTTTGCATACATTTCCTTTTGTGCATGGCACCCCATCGCCTTCTTGGACCTTTCTGGTTTGGACTGGTTCTGTGGTTTGGCCATCTGGCAGTGCTCTGCCTTGGTTCCTGTAAACACAACTTAAAGCATTAGACATGGAAAATGTTTTAGGGACTTCTCTGGATGACAAAATCCCTTCTCTGAGTGTGTCTTGGTCTTCATTCTTGGGGAGCAATGGATGAAGGTCCGTCTTCCATAACCACTTTCAGCTGACCA
Organism: Equus caballus; assembly: GCF_041296265.1. Taxonomy (NCBI): domain Eukaryota; kingdom Metazoa; phylum Chordata; class Mammalia; order Perissodactyla; family Equidae; genus Equus; species Equus caballus. The sequence goes on along the minus strand of NC_091710.1, from coordinate 31,002,210 downwards.
GGGGCATTGTCATAGGGGCCCATAGAGGAGAAGAATTTATCCCTAGCAACTTTAGGTATGTTTGGTTGTCACTGGGTTAGACTCTGAACATGTTGTATCCCTGGGTTAATACCACTTGGAATTTAGTAGATCCTAGTCTTTTGGTATCAGAGGAAACCAGACAGTTTAGAATGTGAGGTCCAAAGGGTAGAAGAAGCAGAATAGCCAGCAGAGGTAGAGACCAGATCAGACTGGGAAGAGCCTATCTAACCCCACTCTAGATCTGTCTTGTTAGATCTGGTTGGCCTTTTTATTTAACCAATTAGCCTTTTCTAATTGCCTAGTGCTGTCTTTGATGATGTCAGTGCTATTTATGTAAGCCTAAGGAGTGGGTGCATCTTGGAAGGGCCGTGAGCAGTTTCGAATATCCAGTCACCGGGCTGGAAGGGATGGAGGGCCAGGTCTGTGGGTCTGAGCAGGACCTGGTTTCCATACGCTGTGAGTGCCTTTACCGGTTCCGCTACCTGAAGGGCATACTCTAGTTGTTCTCCTGTACCTCTGGTGTTCCCCACTTGGTTTTTTGACTGGGAGGATTGGAGTGTTGCATGCTGATGGGCATGGCCTGATGAGCCTTGATCAAGTTTTCTATGACAGGGGCCGTGCCATTTAGGGCATCCTATCTGAGAAGATCTTGTTTAACATTTGGGCACTTGTGCCAGGTTTTAGTTTGACAGTCATGGGGTTCACTTGGATGGCATGCACCACTTTTTCTTGGGCCCAAACTTGGGGATTTACCTCTGGTAATTCCATTAAGTTTCCCTTTAAATCTTTTTACTCAGTCCCTTTTTTCAGGAGCAGAATCAGCTGGTGACCAAAGACTGAGGGCACATTTACTTCCAGCTGGTCTCCAACTGGTCTCTTTTCAAATAATGGAGGCTCGTAATTTATGCAGTAGGTGCCTACCCAGCAAAAGAATAGGGTATTTTGGCACATATAGAAAGGAAGGGGTTAACTGTTTTTTTGACCCAGTTTATAGCTTAAAGGTTTAATAAACCACTTGTTCTTTGGGCCCACTGATACCCACACCATATTACATCTCTGGCTAGTAAGTTTGGAGATCTGTAACCAGATAGTTGAGGAAACTAGAATTCAGGATCCAGTTCAGTTTACAGGTAGGAAACAAAAACCTCAAAGACAGTTAACAGAACTAGCAGCTAATATCCACAATTATGTATTATAGTTTCTACAGAAACATAATTTCTGTCTCTAAACCAATCCTCATTTTTACCCAAGATAGCCAAATTAAGACTAAGTGGTTTTTAAAATGTATAATTTCAATAAACTTGGCCCGATTATTTACGTAAGTGCAGCAAGAATAGTAATGGATCATATAGGTTCTTTTAATTCTGCTTTGTGGGAACTTTTTATAAGGAATCTCTGAGCTTTAAAGGTCTCTTGCAGGAAAGCAAAGCCAAGGACTTGTCATCAGACTCCACCTGCAATACCTTAGATTTGGGTGAATTCCTCTCTTCTCTTGAGGTTCCCCAAAATATCCTGAGGTTCCTTGTACCTGCCAGGGAAGTGACCTTCTTTACTCACCTGGTAAGGTTGCTGGGAGCCCTGTAAGCAAGGTACCAGGCCAATATTTCCAAGGGGCTTTATTCCATAAAGTCCAGTCTCTGTTCCTCAAAGCTGTCGGGTCATCTGAGTCTATGCCTGTTTCTCTCAAATATGACATTCCAGCCAAAGCCTTTATAATATAACCAGTGTTTCCAATTGTGTCCTGCTATAAATAGGAGATCACATTCGTATTAAACTTATGCAAATAACTATATTGCCGTGAAAATAAGAATATTTACTCACTAAGAGTTTCCAAATTCAGGTAGAGAGAAAAAGACATCTGTTTCAATTCTGCTTACAAAGGTATAGTTTACCAAATTGCCATGTCATAGTTAGTTTAATAGGAAAATGTTTCCTTAAATCTGGAAAAACAATATTTTAAAAAGCCAACAATATTTTAAAGAAAATTTAAAAAAATTATAATAATCCTCATCAGTTCATTCAGTTTCATGCAACCAACTCTTGATCTTTTGTTAGCAGTTTCATGAAGTCATCAGTTTCTCCATTAGAGTTCTGTAATTTCTTACCCAACTCAGTCTTGTGATCTGAAAGTTTATCAGAAACTATATTCTAGAGCACATGTCAGAGTCCTTTCCATAAATCTTTCTGAAGATGAAACATATTTGGAAAAGCAAAGTAAAACAAAACTGTCTGTAAATGACAAAAGACTTAAAAACAGCAATTGACAAAGAAATTTCGCTATTTTTGTGACATACAACACTTTAATATAATAACTAGAATTATGGCTGACAACCAGGACAGATCAGAATTTTAGGAATGTCATATAATTTTTAAAACACTTATATTAATAACACTCACACAATATCATAGGTCTCTATGACACAATGCTTAGTGAGAAACTGTCACCTAAAGAAGTCCCTAAAACATTTTCCGTGTCTAATGCTTTGTTTTTAAACTATAGGAACCAAGGCAGAGCATTGCTAGATTGCCAAATCACAGAACTAGTCCAAACCAGAAAGGTACAAAATGGTGATGGGGTGCCATGCAAAAAAGGTGCCATGCACAAAATGAAATGTGTGCAAATGGTGCTGTGTGCAAGAAGGGAAGATCTGTGCATGCCCCAAATGCCCCCACCCTGAGCGATGATGCAGAGACCCTTCCCTCTTCACATCCCATAAGAACTCTACTCACCTTCCCTTTGGGGAGAAGGTTTTTAGAGCACAAGCTCTCCTTCATCTTCCTTGATCAATGAATAGTTTCTGCTCTGCTATTCAGAACCCGGTCTTGTTCTGTTGGCATGAGTGGTTCTGGGCAAAAGGACCCACTTGTGGGTCACCAGTCCCTTAGGGCTCGGCAACAAAATACAGCAACTCTGGAGGGACTAAAATATTTTCTGGCTCCTCTGATTCTGGCCTCTCAACTCCCAACAGGTGAAGCAATGAGCTGTGGCAGCACATCCCGTGTTGACTCACCAATGTTTTGGGAGGCTTGTGAACCGGGAGGGAAACCGAGACTGTCCTGCCCAGTGCTTGGCCCCCAGACTCTTCCCCACTGACTCTTAGCAAACTGGCACCAGTGGCTGCACTTAGACTTTTGTCTTCTGCTGCTTCGTTTGAGTCAATAGGGATCTCCTGCGAGCCAACACAAAGTCTCCCTTTGGTTTAGCGTCATAACAGGGTGTGTGTGTGCATGCAGGACTGAGGGAGAAGAGGGGCTTCTCCCCAGGAATGGACTGAGGGAAAGGAGAGGCCTTTCCCCAGGAATGGAGTGAGGGAGTCCCTCTCCCCAGAATGGTTTTACGGGTCCCTTAAGGGATCCCCTCTCCCAGGGGCCCGTAGCAGTCCATGAGGGATGGACTGGGTGAGGGATCAGAGACACCTGATCACCCCAGGTTACAGTCGGGGTCACCTCACCATTGGAGCCAAGATGCCTCAGCAGGAGGTTTCAAGGTGGCAGTGGAAGTAGGTAAGAACAGCTATTCAGGGTTTTGGTTTTTCTTTTGTCTTTGTGCTAATCTTCTTCCAACAGGTGCAGCTGGGAATGATGGGTTTTATATAAAAATGATTACATCTCTTATGCCTGCTTCTATTTTAAATTATATTGTGGGGATAAATGTTGTGTCTCACTGGGAAACGTTTCCCTTGCCTGATATTGTGAGGGCATATAAATCCACCCTCCAGGCAATGTTAACTAAACATTCTAAAGGAGATCTCACTTTAAAATGGTCAATTGACTTCAAAAATAGCTATAAAAAGGATCCTTACTGCAAGAAGAAAAGAATTTTTGGATCAAGATAACCCAAGATAATTTAAAATTACAGTGGCCACTGTGGGGTTCTTTTGAGCCTCCAGAAGATGTATTTGGCTGTTAGGAGGAACATTCTAATCAGGTAAGATCATTTAAGTCCTGGTTTTTATAGACACTTCTGTAATCTACCTTCGCAGGAGGACCAAATAAGAGCCCCTCCCAGGGTTACAGAGACTCTGAGAGATTTTCTGGGAAACTGCTCCCCTTAAACAGTCAAGGGGAAACTAAAATTTTAAAAAATTAATGGAGTCGTTTAATTATGTCCAGAATAGTTACTGTTCGTACCAGCTGAAACTTAACAAGATATTTGAAAGGATTTAGCAAATTATGATCAGAAGTTTTTCCAAGTGAGAAGCTGATATTTAAAGCCTGATAGGAATTTTTTTTTTTTGGTCTGCTTCCCTAAATTAAGACAAAACTATGTACCCAGTGGGAAAGAAGAAATTAAGGATAATGTAACTGGATGGGTATGTCAGGAGGTCACCTGAAGGAATCATCATAATAGCAATTATAGCTAATAATTTATTAAGCATTTGCTGTGTGTCATACCCTGTCCAGTCAGCCTTCAGTATGACCTGGAGAGTTAGAGTCATATATTTGCCTATTGTGCAAACAGAATATAAAAGTGGGAAAAGAGATCACAGCATATGAATATGTAACCAGGTGGGGTTAGAGACCGAGTGGGGCTTTCCTTATTTTTTTGGAATTTTGACTAAACTTAGAATGGATTAACAAATGGTACTAAATGCCCCAGATCCTAAATTCAGAGCACTTCCAGCTGTTTGTATGAAAGTGCCTTTTTAGCAAGACTGACGCTATCATGTCTCCCCCAGCTCCCATCTGTGAAAGAGGAGTATTGGGTGAGAAAGAGGACTTTGCGAGGGAAAACAGCTTGTGGTGGGCAGCAAACATTTCATCCTCCCTTCACTATGAGAAAGGAGGCTTTTCACTTGGTCCTCCCATCCTTATTCCTAGCAGACTGAAGGTGTTAGAACAGCACCCTAGTTTAAGGAGTATGATTGTCTTTTTCTGCAAACTTCTGATCTGCTGGTCCAGCAGAGTACCTAATGCTCCTGGGGCTTTGGAGATACAGTGGGACTGAGAGTACTGGTGCCAAGAGAACAGCCTGCCCTCTACATGCGGCACAGCAAGTATGCCTGAGTTTCCTGTAGATTGAGTGGACCCCTTGGAAGGAGCTGGATTTAAGGGCCATCCTAATGGTACCCTCAAAAGAGGGCCACCTGATGGGTAAGGGCATCCCAGCAGCAAGAACACACTTGGCAGGAGGTAGGAGACAGGTAACACCCCCTGGGCCTTTGGAAGGACCAACTATTGCACCCTGAAGAGAGCCAGCATTTGGATATCTGCCAACAGACTGAGCAACCGCCAGTCAATTGGCTAGAAAGGCAACCACAACCAAAAGAAAGGGAATAGCAGTTCTGCTGGTCGGCCATGTGATTTTGTTTTTCCTCCACCTCTTCCCTGCACTAACTCCAAAGGGTAAGTGCATAGAAAGAGGGAGGAGATGTGGAAGAGACAGCTGGAACCAGCAGTCTAGCATGAACCCGAGTCAGAGGTGGAGATGAGAACTCTGAATCACGTGTGATTGAAGACTTAAAAACTGAATTAAGACTCTTCTAACATCCCAAAGTGATGGAAAATTCTGGAATTGGGCTGAGATATGAAAGGAGCCACTAACCAAGGGGAAAGGAGAATTGACACTTGGTGGCAGTTACAAAAAGTAGAAGTTTATGTTTATACCCCAACATGTCCATCCATGATATGTTTGTAGGAGCATAAATTGTGGACTGAAACACTCTCCTAATGATTAACATTTGTTATTTCAGGAGAGTGGAATTGGAAGGGTAGAAGGGCCGGCTATTTAAATTTTTATAATCTCTGTTTTAAATTAAATCAGTATATATCAATTTTAAAATGAAAAAGTAGGCAGAGCATTCAAGGATAACGACTGATCAATACGTTTGCTTCCTTCCATTCTCGCTTTGTTTCACCCACTTCCCTTGGGCCGTCTCCCGACGGCTGGGACTGGAGGCGAGCAGGGCCTTAGAGTGCTGGCTGGAGCTCTGTTTTGGTGAGAACAGAACTTGGAGACAAGTCGGAAAGCCCCAGGACAAAGATAGGAATGTAGAGGATTCTAAGGAGATTCCTGGACCTCAAGGGGAAGGTGGGTCTAGGTTTGCTGGGATCTGTTTGGGGATCTTGTTACCAGCTACAAACATAGGTTCTTTACCCAACACACAAGAGGGGCCAAATAAAAACTGGAATGCCAGGCTTATGGCAAGGAAAGCCTTTTTATTTCAGGTGATGTCAGCCAGGAGATGAGAGTGAACCCTCAAATTTGTCTCGTCTCCCCAAAAGATGAGAGGCAAGGGGTTTTCAACGTTGCAAGGAACGTGGCTGCTTGTAGGGAGGGGGAGCCTGTGGCCTTGCTGGTTGGCGCTTTTCCACCAGCCTGCGTTTGGTCTTATGGGGCTGCTTGCAAGGAGGATGGCGAGATAAGGGAATCTGCAGGTGGATCTCCTTGGTTGTCTGCCTCCATGGTGGATGGTGGATTCTGGTGCCAGGAAGCCAAGGAGTAAGCAGGGAAAGGAGATGAGTGCTTTGGTTTTAACCCCATATATGCTGGGTTTAATGTAGGGGAATTGATATCAGGGCCGGTATCTATCTGTCTGGGATCTGTGGGATAGGCTTGCTGGTGACCTACCTCTTGCTAGACCTCTTAGCAGCTAAGCTGTAATGAGAAGATGTCCCCCACCTTTTTCATGGAGTGAGGAATCCTTGGGCCCAAGGGACATGCTCACCTGGAGCCCATACCTGCCCCCTTTTCTAGACCATGCTCCCAGTACGTAGGACCCAAGAATGCCCAGCCCAGATATTCCTGAGCCCCCCAGAGCCTCTTGCCTTGGTTTGCCCTCTGGTGTGCTCATTTCTTGGCCTGAAGCAGGTCAAAGAATGGCTGTTTGGAGGAGTTATGGGCAAGGCTTGGATGTCCAGGCTGAGGACTCATGTGTGTGCACAGGAGACCCTTTGCGGTGCAGAATGGAGCCAGGGCCAGAAGCAGTGGCTTGTATCCATGAGCTGATTCTCCCTGCACCAACAGCACAGTTTCCCTCTATAACCACCTCTGGACCTCGGTAGGCCAGGCCTACATTCAAAAAAGTCCACAGCTCTGCTGTTTACTAGCTATGTGACATTGGACAAGTTACTTAGACACTCCGAGCCTCTTTAAACACTTTGTAACATAAAGAGATGTTGCTGGGATTAAACACAATGCCTGCAGATCGTTTAACAATGGTCAGCACACATCGTTGGTGTTTGCCCAGTTGTAGCTGTAGAAATTTCTAACAGAAAAGGGACAGAGTCAGTGGCTGGGTGTCCAGCGGGAAGCAGTCTGTCTCCCCAGATGTTACTTGGCAGGTACTACCTGGTGAAATCACAGTCTTCAAGCGTGTGCTCCTTGTTGTGATTGCTGAAAAATCTGGGGTGTCAGCACCCCAAAGTGGATCCTTCTTTTAAGGGCACAGATTCAGGCTCTCATTATCCAAGTTGATAGAGCTTGAAGGAAATATTCCACAGATATTTACTGAGCTCCTACTCTGTAGGGGGCGCTGTTCAGGGTGCTGGGGATACAGCTGTGAACAAAACAAAGAAAACAAGTCAAACGTTCTCTCCCAGGTGGTGGTAAGTGGTAGGAGAACAAAGCAGGAAAGGAGGTAGGGGGTATTTCCAGCAAGGTCGGGGAAGGCTCCTGAGAAGGGGAGAGCTGAGATCTGGAATTAGCCTGGGTTTGACAGCTTGTAACTGCGACCTTGAGCAGATCAATCTTCTATATGCCTCATTTATTCACATTTTATAGAAGAGGAAACAGGCTTAGAGTAGTTGGAGAATTAAATGAAATATATCATTTAGCATAGTTGTTAGCACACTATGGGTACCATAAACGTTTGCTATTCTGATCCTTTGCCCATAGGAAAGCTACAGGGGAGCCACATCAAAATCAGAAGGTTCTTAGTGGTTTGGTTAAAGAAAGGGGAGTTAGGTAATTTTGGTGTTTAAGGACACCAGACTATATTTCTTGATGTACCAAAGTAACTGTCCAAGGATACAAAGGGATGGGCATTCCAGAAGCTTTTAAGAAAATAATTGGAATAGTAAAATATTGGGAAATTGATGAAATATTCTGGTTCATGAATTGGTTATCTGCTAAGGCACTCAAAGTTCCTGAATATAAGTTACTTTTAATTTCCTCAAAGGCTGTTGTAGCTCATTTAAGGGTCGGGATATTTGAGGTGGGGAGTGCTGAACATGTGAGACAGTGAGAAGCAGGAGGGAGACAGAGGTGTCTGCTGAAACTCTGTAAGCCTTGGAGAGAAAGATATGGGACTTGATAAACCCCACAGACCCTCTTTGCCTTGTCTTTTTTTTTTTTTTAATTTTTATTTATTTATTTTTTGAGGAAGATTAGCCCTGAGCTAACATCTGCTGCCAATCCTCTTTTTGCTGAGGAAGACTGGCCCTGAGCTAACATCCGTGCCCATCTTCCTCTACTTTATATGTGGGACGGCTGCCGCAGCATGGCTTGCCAAGCAGTGCCATGTCAGCACCTGGGATCCGAACCAGCGAACCCCGGGCTGCCAAAGTGGAACGTGGGTACTTAACTGCTGCGCTACCGGGCTGGCCTGTCTTGAGTCTTACTAGGGGCAATTTATTATTTTTATTGAATTTTATACAGTTTAAGGCATTCACCAAGAACCCATCAGGGAACTGGCCCCGTGGCAGAATGGTTTTTGCGTGCTTGGCTTGGGTGGCCCAGGGTTCACTGGTTCGGATCCTGGGCCTGGAGGTATGCATCGCTCATCTGGTCATACTGTGGCCTCATCCACATAGAAGAATTAGAATGACCTACAACTAGGATATACAACTGTGTACTGGGGCTTTGGGGAGAAAAAAAGAGAGAGAGAGAGAGAGGAATATTGGCAACAGATGTTAGCTCTGGGCCAATCTTCCTCAAAAAAAAAAAAAACCCAGAAAACAAAACAAAACAAAAAACCCGGTCAGCTTATTTCTTTCGCTTCCTTGGCTGATTTTTACGCGGGGAGTAACTAAACTAAACGTTTACCTCACCGGTTCAAGACTACCATCTACTGGTCAGTTTTGGTAATTTCAGGTTGTATGGTGCACAGGAAAATCAGACCATTTCTTTCAGTTTTGTCTTCAGGTATGTGGCTCATGTGTCAAGATTTGGAGGGAAAGGGGGAGATGTTTACTCTGGGCCAGTATCAGTGAGCCACAGAGAAGCTGGAATCTTTGTTCCTTCATTTACAGAGCAGGAGTAATTTGAATCTAAGTCTGTTCATCAGTTCCTATGTGCATGACATAGTAGGATTTACTTCCCTGCTCTCAACTGGAAAGGTTCCTTCGACCTGTGTTGAGAAAATTCTGTGGCTCCCCACAGTTCCTTAAGGGGATTCTTCAACTTTCTTTTCGGCTCACCTACCCCACCCCCCAACATAGAGAACTCAACCCACAGCCTCATAGACAGAATGGAATGACGCTCAGTCATCATTTAGCAAATCTCATGATTATGTCTAGTCTCCAAACCCAGATTCTGAGTGTCATCAAGATAGAATTGCAGTCCTGTAGAGAGCATCTCTGAAGCCTAGGGAACTGCCGTATGTTCACCATCCTAGAGGGGACCTACCTTAGGCTCATCCCCAGCTGTGATAAGTGCAGTCCCAGGATAACCCTGTGTTATGGGCTGAATTGTGTCCCTGCCCAAATTCACATGTTGAAGTCCTAGCCCCCAGCGTCACAGACTGTGACTGTCTTTGGAGATAGGGTGTTTAAAGGGGTCATTAAATTAAAATGAGGGCATCAGAGTGGGCCATAATCCAATGTGAGTGGTGTCCTTATTGGAAGAGGAGATTAGGACACAGACAGACACAGAGGAAAGGCCATGTGAGGACACAGGGAGAAGATGACCATATACAAGCCAAAGAGAAGACAGCTCAGAAGAAAGCAAAGCTTCTAGCACCTTGATCTTGATCTTCTAGCCTCTAGAACTGTGAGAAAATGAGTGTCTGTTGTTTAAACCATGCAGTCTGCGGTATTTTGTTGTGGAATCCTAGCCAACTAAAACATCTGGAGTCTCTTGTTCAAATTCATCCTGATAAACGGGCTTTCTCTGAGCAGTGTTTTCCATTCACACACTCATTCTATGGGGTCCTGAGGTTCTCCAGTGTGGGAGTTCTAGCTTAGGCCTATCTCTTCCCTATTGAGACCTCAGTTGGGGCATACTGAGCTCATCCTTAGCAATGGAGAGGGGAACGGAGGAGCATCAGGCTGGGAGTCAGCTCCTTCATGTTTGCAGGTGCCCCGTCTGCGTTTGTAAGGGCTCCAAGAACCTCTTAGCTTGGAATGCAAGGCCTTCTGGAACTGGGCACTAACTTTCCTTATATTAAACTTAAAAGCAAAGTTGCAAATATATGTTCATTAGAAGCACAGTTAGAAAAATAAATTCGTATATTCTACCCACTGAGAATTAACCATAGTTTCAATTAGGGGTTTGCTTTCCTGTCCACTTTGGAATATGTTTCGACATTTTGTCATGCCCACAACGTCATTCTTAATGGCTACACAGCATTCTGTTGTATGATGTACCGTGCTTTATTTAACGAATCGCCTATTTTTGGATAGTTAGAATATTTCTATTTCTTTTCAGTATTATAAACAATGCTTCAATGGGCATCTACTTAAATACTTTTAAAAAAGGAAAATCCTATTGGTACAAATTCCTGGATATAGACTTTCAGGGTCAAAACTTCCCATTTTAGGACTTTGACACATATTAGCCAATTGACCTCCAGAAAGTGGGCATTTCCGCCCCCCGCACCAGCACTAGGTATCATCAGTCTTTTGTATTTTTGCCAAATGATAGGCAAAAAATTCTCTCCATACTGTATATAATTTGAATTTCTTTTATTATTAATGAGGATCAAACATTATTTCATGAGTTTATTGGTAATTTGTACTTTGTCCATTAAAAATTGGACCTTCTTTTTAAAAAAACATAAAATTATACATACTTTTTTTTATGGGTTGAGGATTTAACTTTTTCTCTGTTATATTTCTAATTTTTCCCCCAGTTTGTCATTTACCTTTAATTTTGTTTGCATTTTTTCAAAAGCAAATATAAGATATAAAATATAAAATATAAAAATATATATATTAGAAAAATTATTAAGCTCCGTTTAAAATTATTTCCATTTAGAATTTATTTTGGAGTAAGAAGTGAGGTACGACTCTAGTTTTCCAATGATTAGCCAGACAGTTGCCCTATGATTAATTATTGAGCAACTAATGCTTATATGCTATTACCTACTCAATTCTTATAAAATTTAATCTCTTTTGGACTTTCTTTTATGTTCCATTGATCCATCAGTTCTTGTGCCAGTGCTATGCTATTTTGAATATTACCACTCTATAGTATATATGTTACATACAATATATATTAACATCTGCCTACGGCAAATCCTTCCTCCTCATTTAAAAAAATGTCCTGCCTGTTCTCCTAGATTTGTTCATCGAAGTGAATTTAAAATTGTTAAGTTCCGAAGATTATTTTGGACTTTTCATTGACATTACATTAATTTTGTAGATTAATTTTTTAGATAGCTCATATAACATTATCAAAATTTTCTTAGAAGGAACAAAACTTATTTCTTGGTTTTCTCAAATTTCTTTTGTGCCTCTCAGTAAAGCTTTGCCATTTTCTTCACCTAGGTCTTATATATACATATATATCTATCATGTATCTTAAGTTTATTCCTGGGTAGGTTTTATTGCTCCTGTTAGTGCTATTACGAATAGACACTTTTTCCATTACATTTTCAGCTGGTTGTTATAGTAAGACTAATAATAGTTTTTGAACAAGAACTGTTAGTTATATACATTTTTCATTGGTTCTTTATGATTTTCCAGGTAGACTATCATGTGCCAAAGGATAACGATTTATTTTATTGTTCACGATGAATATCTCTTAATTCTTCCTTTCCAATTTGCATTGGAGAAACGTTGAGAACACTGTTGAGTAATTGCGGTGAAATCAAGTATGCTTATCTTGTTTCTGGTGATAATTTTGTTTTAGCATTAATTATATTTACTAGTGATTTCTAATAAATGCTTTTTACTATGATTTGTGGCTTTTATTGGTCTTTTCAAAGAACAGCTTTGATATATGTTCATCAATTGTGTTTCTTTTTAACTTTATAATTAATTGATTTCTGATTTTACCATAACTAATTCCTATCTCCTACTTTCATTTGGTTAATTTTATGCTCTTTCTAGTTTCTTCAATTAATTTATTTTCATTTTTAAAAAAGTAATAATAAAAATAAAGCCCCAAATCTTACTCTGAGTCCTTTGGGGTTATTTCGTGTGCTTTGGTATGAAGTATTATGTTATAATTAGTACAGATGGCATTATAATTCTTACTTTCTCTTAAATCCAAGAATTACTAAGGAGATTGGTTTTAAATTTGCAAGGAGTTTGACTTTTAAAAGTATCTGCCTCCTTTTCTATTTCTAGTTTTATTGAGTGTGGCAGACACCGCTAGTAGGCTACCCAGCATTCATTTCTTCCATTTTTCTCTAGAAACTGAGCTCAGGTTTTGTCGAGGGCAGCAAAGTATTCAGCTAAAATTACTCAGTTTTCCAGTCTACCTGGCAGCTAGTTATGGCACGCGGCACAGTTCTGACAGTGAGATGTAGGCACAGGTTCCTGGGGACAGAGTTGCTTTTGGAACAAAAAGGCAAAGACTTCATTAGGAGGAAGCCCCTCTGCCTCTTTGCCCTTTCCCCTTCCTCCTAGATAAATTTCCTTACTCAAATGCAGATATGATATCTGGAGGTACAGGAAAAGACAAGCTTAAAGATGAACTCCAGCACGCTAAGAATGGCAGAGCAGAAAGAAAGAAGCCGGGTCCCTGATGGCATCATTGAGTAGATGCGTCAGCTCAGGGCTTCGGTTCTGTATGTCAGGTGAAGACCTATGGCACTGATTGTTCTGTTTCCTATTTGCAGCTGAATGCATTGCTAATGGACATGCTGCCCTGTAGCCAGAGAATAGGGCTTGCCAAAAGTCTACTTTCACCTGTTAACTACAATGTGCTAACTTTTGTAAGACATAGACTATGCAATGTCAATCATTGTGGTTCATTCTCTTTGTTTAGGGGTGGGCATGGAGCTTAGTTCTGACCAATGGGACAATGAGGGGAGTCTATTGGGTTGGAGCTGCTTCTGGGTAATGTTTCTTTGCTTCAAAAAGAGGATCACAAGGAAAAAGGATTTTTTTTTTTTTTTGGTGCAGATGTTGGTGTGTGGGGATGTGAGACCTAGACCTGTTGAAGCCATCTGACCAACTTGAGGGGAACAGCTGACACTCTGAGCCAGTAGAATATAGAGATGGAAACAATTTGGATTTTGCTGATACGGTTGAGAGGCTGCCCTCCCCTGGGACTTGTTTCTTTGTGAATCAATGAATTTCCTTATTGCTTACACTACTCTAGTGGGGTTTTCTACTACTTGTAGCCAAAACATCTTTTTTGACATAATGCTGCACCATCTACTTCATTCTCTCATGTTACAATTCTTACTACAAGTATATTTATGTTTCTGGATCTGTTATTGCCGTTAGCATCATCATTTTCATCAGCACCAGCAACAGCATCACCAGTAACATTTACTGGGTGCCAGTTTTCTAAGTGCCAGGTCCCGTGCTACATTTATTATATATATATTTTCTCCTTTAAATCTTAAAACAACCCTATGACTTAGATACTATTATTATTGATCCTACTTTATAGATGAGGAAATAAGGCTTAGAAAGGCTACATAGTTCCCTAGGTTGCCTATTTAGAAAGCAGCAGAGCCAGGATTCAAACCCAGGCCTGTGTGACTCCCGGACTAGACTAAACCACTGTGACATAGCCTCCCGCATCTCTTCTTTTGTTCTTCACTGCAATATCTTTCCTCTGAGTTCTGGGAAAATTTCTCAAGCTAGACTTCCAATTTTCTACATTATTCCTGTGATAATCTAACTCACAGTTTAATACTTCCATTTTATTTTATATAGCCTGTAGTTTCCTTTACGTCTAAAACTGACTTCCCTGATCTTGATCTCCCCCATTTCTTAGATGCAACATCCTTCTAAATTGTAGTGATAATACAATAGGGTGTTTTGAAGGTTGCTGTATGTTTCTTGCAAAGTTATTTCATAGAGGGACAGGTACTTCCTTTCCCCAGCTTAGTCCACTTCTTTTAAACCAGGAGTGTGGTGATTTCCCTTTTTAACTTAATCTCACTGGTAAATTAGCCTATAATTTCCAGTGTTAGAATTGGAGATTCAGAGATGCTATGAGCCTCTGTTTTAATCTTTCAGTCCCAGAAAAAGAGGAAAGAGGACCACCTATCTTTTCTGTGCTTTTATTTCACTAGTTTAATTTCTAATTAACTGTGAAAAGCGTTAAGAAAGCCATAGCCCAAGGCAGTTGAATGGCCAAGAACTTCACAACTGACTCAAGCTATTATTTTCCCTTGTCTACTGTGGCAGTGAAAGTCAGTGAGGCCATCACCCTTGCATCAACTGGTGCCTGACCACCCTCAGGAGGAGCCTACCATGGCAACAGCCCCACGTGACACACAATAAGTGAGGTGGGCGCTGCTGCTCTCTCTCCTGCACATTGACCCATATTGCCTTTTCTGAAGTTGCTTATGGGATCAAGCTTTGTGTTGTTGTCACCATCAGCTCCAGCCTCTGCCTCTCTGACTTGGAGGATGTTGTTTCTGCTTGATCAAAGCCTGTTGGAAGTAAGGCAGAAGGTAGAGCCAAAGTCAGACATCAGATAGGGAACTTTGATGCTGTGTCCAGATGTAGCTGATCCTCTTCCTTTTCGCTTCTCAAGGTTTGGCCTTTGCTGCCTTCCAGAGCAATACGAAGATTAGGTCTTCGTGTCTGTGACTCTCCTGCCCTCAGACTCATGCCCTCATCTTACATACTCCCTTCTTCAAGATTCTTATTTGGGTAACCCCTGTTCTCCCTCAAGAAAACTACACTCATTCCATAGGAGGAGACCTTTCTTGCTTTCTGTCTGAAACTATCTTGCTTCTCGATGAGTTTACCAGAAAAAATGATGTTTGCTTCTGCACAAGTTTTGAGGAAGGAGAATGGACTGGAGTCCAGGGAAGGTGAACAGCGATTCAATCCTAGTGTCATCTTCCTGTCAATAGAACTGCTAGGCAATCGCCTAATCAACTGTCTACAGGGCATTTTTTTTATTGAGGTCATAATAGTTTACAACATTGTGAAATTTTAGTGTGCATTATTATTTGTCCATCACCATATGAGTGCTCCCCTTCACCATTTGTCCCCCCGCCATGGCAGCCCCCTTCTTCCTGGTAACCACTGAACTGTTCTCTTTGTTAGGGCAATTTTTTAAATAAGCAACACAGTCTAATCCTATATAAGAAAAGAATCCTTCTCTTACTAGCAGGACTCTGGCTCTGCCCTTAGGAAGAACTCTTGTGCTAAAGTATATTGGGCTATTTCTTCCTTTTTATGAGTGCTGGAGCGTTCAGGTGGGCTCACAAGATTTTGCTGTCTGCTTTATTTATCAACTAACATTATTAAATATGAAAAAATTATTTTAATTTATAGTGTCCTGAAGATGGAAAAGTTTTTGGATTTTTTTTTAATCCCTCCCACCGTTCACTATATCCCAGATGCCCCCACCCACCTGCCTCTCTTGTGTTCCCTTAGTGATCTTGGCATAATTAGCTTGTACTGTCTGCCGAGTGCATCCTGGAAAAGTTGAGAGCCCACCCCACAACTTTTTAAAATTAATTCCAGGTTGTTATGAAGTACTCTGCTTCTGTGTCAAGACATGTATCGTCTGTCCACCCTCCTTCCCCCCTATACACCAGTTTGAATGGAGAGCTTATTATCCATCAAAAGAATTTGGTCACACAGAAAAATTTAAGAGACATGTAGACTTTCCTGAAGAGTTTTGCAGGGAGGTGTGTGTTCATGCGGTAGGAGTTTATGCTGCACACCCCACTGCAAGTAAACCCATCTCCTTGATTTTCTGTTTTTCGCAAGATCTCCTTTCGGCCATCACATCACTGGGGTGTGTCCTCATGCTGTGCCCAGACTTAAGAGTCCTTTCCCTCCTCCTTCACCCTAATTTCTCCTGAGAACCTCAGGAGAAATTGTTGTGAGGGGAAAGTCAGCACTCCACTTCAGAGGAATTCTGATGAATAAAATCCCCTCTCTCTCCTTAACCTTAACGCCCCGCCCATTTTAGTGCGGCTGGAGGGAGGGCATTTTCTGGGGCCGGGTGCCTCCTGCCCTCCAAACATGTCTCCAAGGGTGATGTGGGCTCCTGCTCTTCTTGCTCAGCCCCCGCTGCCTCCAGGCCCACGACTCAGAGTTTGCTGGATGTATAATTTTTTTTTCTTAGGAATCCCAACTCCTTATTTCCTGCCCACTTTGCTTTTATACATTAAAAGTTGGCCTGGTGGGGCCTTCCTTCAATTTGATTCCAGTTGTACTATATCTTGTAGAATGTTTTTAGAAATTTCTGACTTCCAATAAATACCATATTATGCTCAGAGCTGATAAAGATCCCGCCACATTTTTATTTTTAAGAGGAAGTTAAATAGGTGGACTTCTAATGCCATCTTGAAGTAGGCAACCAGCTCTCTTTGGCTTAATTTCCGACCATTTTTCTCTTCAAACTCTCTGTCACCCAGACTATTTAACCCAGTTGCCAGCAGCTCACTCTACATTGCTGCGGTTGGTTGGGTTCTTCGATTTCTTCTCTACCTCTCTGAATTCTAGCATTCTTCACAAGCCGATACAATTCCTTCTACACTATAAAAATCTTCCAAAGTCATTCAGATCTTTTTTGAACACCTTTACCTTTTTCTGGTTGAACAGTTCTTTGGCAGTTTATCGAGGGCTGATCTGTTGTCTTCCTTCTATTGTTATTCACTCAATACATGTTTTAATTTTGTTTCTACACCTACACTTTAAACTTACCAAGGGCAAGAAGCCTCTTTGTATGTCCCGTGGTGCTCAATAAATGTTGAGTTTGTATATTTTAATTTATTTGGCAATAATTTCTAAACATTCATGAGAAAAAGTGTGTAGACAGTAGTAAGTGAATATAATACTTTGATTTAAGGTGGAAGTTATTCTCCAGGTAAAAAGGGGAATATAGTCATAATTATAATTATATCTGTAATAATTATATCTGATCACTTGGGGTTAAGGAAATTAATTCTTTATAGATTTATCACAGCCCAGAGCTGCTTCCATTTCCCCTCTGCTCCCAATACTGAGAGGTATTATTGTATCACTTAGCCATTCTCTTTCAAGGACTTTAGATTGATTTCAAATGGCGGGGTGATGGTGGTTGCGGTGTGGTGGTGGAAGGGCTGGAGGAGGGCTGGGGAAGCGATGCCAACAGTAGAGCGAGATCAGCAAAATGGAGTTCCAGAGGGATTAGCGAGCAGCTGGGGTTAATGGCTGGGCATAATGGGGTAAACGAAGTCTGAAGTTCTTAGTTTTCCCCCATGACCATCAATTCCCAGGAACGTTCTTGAGTTCCAGTGTATTTTCTAATTAATCAGATGAACTCTGCCCCTCAAAAATGGTGTGATCAAATTGTTGTGTTGTTCCTAATTAATCCTGCTGTGTACCTTGGCAAGTCTGCTCCATAGGTCATCTGCTAGGATCCTAGCCTGCTGATGAGTCAATAAGACCTTTCAGAGTTCTGTCAAGTGAACTGAGATATTGATTTATAGATAAAATAATGTGATGCCCGGCTTTGATGATATTACAAAGGTAACTAATTTCTCAAAAGTGCGCTAATTCAATATAACATAATAAAAAAAATTGCCTTGTATTTAGAGAGATGTGATTTCAGAACCTACAAATTGACCTGTTTCCAAAAGTTCATTTCTTCTAATGGGGAAGAACTTGTCTAATTCAGATGCCTCTCACCCTGGTCTTTTGGTGATAAAATGCCCTAGATCTATTCAAAAGTCACCAGTTTTATGGGCATTTTATTAAGCCAGATAAATTCTCTGGGGTGAGAATAGAGGTTGAGTCATCTTTATGATTTTTGCTGCAATCCAGTGCTTACTGGATGTGTGTGTGTTCACTTACATGGCTATACAAATTCCTATCCATCAAACTCGTCAGACGAAGTGAAACAATGACGTGAATGCCAAACTTGAACGAGCCAGGTTAATTTCCTGACTAATGAATTGAGTTGCGTCTTCATAACAATTTCTTAAACCCTAAGCCAAAATTAACTTTTTTTTGAGGAAAATTAGCCCTTAGCTGCTGCCAAGCCTCCTCGTTGTTTTTTTTTTTTTTTTTTTTTTTTTTTGCTGAGGAGGACTGGCCCTGAGCTAACATCTGTGCCCATTTTCCTCTGCTTTATATGTGGGATGTCTGCCACATCATGGCTTGACAAGCAGTGCATAGGTCTGCACCCAGGATCTGAACTGGCAACCGTGCCACCGAAGTGGAATGTGCAAACTTGACTGCTGCACCACCAGGCTGGCCCCCAAACCAACTTTTTAAAATAAAAGATCCAAGTTTGATTTTGTATGTATTTCTTCTTTATTTCTCAATTTCATTTTCCTTCTCTTTTCGTTTTTTTCCTCTCTTTCTCTCTTTTGTCCTTTTCTACTTTTCCTCTATTTACAACTGAAGCTAACCAGTCTTATTTCTGTCATATTCGTTCACGCATTCAAATATTTATTTGTGCAATACGCATTTGTTGAATGTCCTATTGTACTGGATCGGGTGCTGGGAAATCAGTTGTGTGCAAAATCCAGTTCCTAACAAACATTTATATATACACAATTTTTATAAGTGAAATAAAGTAAATGAATAGGCCATAATAACAGATAATAGTGTGGGGGTATACTTTTGGGAAGATCTCTTTAAAGAGGCAATATTTAATCTTAGGCTTGAAAGGTGGGAAGGAGCCTACCATATGAAAAGTAAGAGGAAGAGGGATTCAGTCAGAAGAAACTGACAGGCTCTAAAGTGAAGAATTGGTAGTTCAAAGTCATCCTGACAGAAGTGTGGAAGGTGAACCAGCGGTGAGGCTGGGGAGGTAGAAAAGGGCCAGGCTCAGTCTTGGAGACCATTGTAAGGGATCTAGATTTTATTTGAAGTATAGCGGGAAGCCACTAGAAGGGTTTTCATTAGGGAAATGACTTGGTCCAATTTATATGCCAAGGGGGGAACAGGGAGACCAATATGGAGGCTCTTACAGTTGTCCAGGAGAAAGTTGATGTTAGTGTGGACTAATAGGGTGACAGCAGAGAAGAGGCATGTCAAGAGATTTGAGATATATGGGAGGTAGAA
Source organism: Equus caballus (assembly GCF_041296265.1). Taxonomy (NCBI): domain Eukaryota; kingdom Metazoa; phylum Chordata; class Mammalia; order Perissodactyla; family Equidae; genus Equus; species Equus caballus. Next base: position 30,982,878 of record NC_091710.1, on the reverse strand, counting down.
ATAAACAACATGCTGAACAATTAGATTTGGGGAGAAATCAAGGCGGTGCTCAGATTTTGGGCTTGTCAAATGGATAATGGTGCCATTTACTAAGACAGCGAAGACTTGGCAACATGTCTTTGTGTGTGTGTGTGTGTGTAAATCACACATGTGTTCAGTTCTAGGCATGTTAATTTTGAGATGCCTGTGAAATACTTGAGTGAAAATTTGGGTACATGAGCATGTAGTTCAGGGAAGAGGTATGTGCGTAGGAAATGTAAATTTGGGAGACGTCCGCATAAGGTAGGTATTTACATACTAGGAAATAGACGGCATCGCCCAGGTGGAGACTATAAATAAAGAGAAGAGGGCCAAGGAATGAGCTCTGAGATAGCCACCATTTGGACAATGGGTAGAAGAGGAACAGCCTGTAAAAGACATTGAGAAGAGGCACCGATGAGGTAGACAAAAACCATGAGAGAACAATGGCACAGATGCCAAGTCTGAAGAGCTTCAAGAGAAGAGAGTGGTCGGCTGAGAGCTGTGGAAGGTGGGGACAGAACAGTGCCCACCAGATTTGGCATTGCAGAGATCACTGGTTACCTGGCCAAGAGCAGGATACTGTCTTCTTGCATACTAATTTATGTTTTTTTAGAGGGTGTTACTATTCCTGATCTTAGTAAGACAGTATGAAAATTAGCCAGCAGCCTCCCAGTCTTTTGATGGTTAGTGGTGGTTTCATCTGGCTATATCAGGATCAGGAAGCATTAGACAGAGCTTATTTGTAATATATGTTAATTTTAGCAATTGTGGAGTTGAAACAAGTCGGCTATCCTTCATTGGGACCAGAATTAACAGCAGAGTTGGAAATAAATGTGCCTATGTTAGATATTAAACATTAATTTTTCTACAGTCCAATAAATAAGAATGGGTAACATTCCCCAGAAAGAAGTTCTGAAAAAATTTGATTAAACTTTTCATTTTGAAATAATTGTAGATTAAATGTAGTTCTACCTGTGTACCCTCCACCTGGTTTCCCCCGATGGTAACATCTTGCAAATATATCAACCAGGATATTGATACAGTCGAGATAAAGAACAATTTTATCATGACAAAAAACCTTGGAGTTTCTCTTTTATAGACACACCCACCCCACCTCCCATCCCTGAACCCTGGCAACCACTAATCTGTTCTCCATTTCTACAATGTTGTCATCTCAAGAATGTTATGTACTTGGAATCCTACAGTTTGTCATCTTTTGAGATTGGCTCTTTTAGCATGATTCCTTGGAGATTCCTCCAAGATTTTGCATGTATTGATAGCTTGTTTTTTTTATTGCTGACGAGTTTCCATAGTATGGATGTGACATAGTTTGTTTAACCATTCTCCTGTTTAAGAATACCTGGATTGTTTCCAGTTTTGGGCTATTATGAATAAAGCTGCAATGAACACTCATGCACAGGTTTTTGTATGAAAATAATTTTCATTTCTCTGAGAAATAAGTACCCAAGAATGCAATGGTTGGGTCATATAGTAGTTGTATATTTAGTTTTACAAGAAACTGCCAAACTGTCTTCCACAGTGACTGTACTATTTTATATTCTCACGAGCAGTGTATGAGTGATCTGATTTCTCCACATCCTTGCCGGCATTTGATGTTCTCACTATTTTTAGTCTTAGCTATTCTGATATTTGTGTAGTGCTGTGTCATTGTGGTTTTAATTTCCAGTTCCCTGATGGGTAAAGATATTAAGCATCTTTTCATGTACTTATTTGCCATCTGGATATCCTCTTTGATGGAATGTTTCTTCATATATTTTGCCCATTTTCTAATTGGATTTTTTTTCATTGTTGAGTTTTGAGAGTTCTTGTTTTTTGTTTTTTGTTTTTTTGTGAGGAAGATTGATCCTTAAGTAACACCTGCTGCCAATCTTCCTCTTTTTGCTTGAGGAAGACTGTTGCTGAGTTAACATCTGTGCCAATCTTCCTCTGTTTTGTATGTGGGACACCACCATAGCACGGCTTGATGATTGGTGTGTAGGTCCATGCCTGGGAGCCAAACCTGTGAACCCTGGGCCGCTGAAGCAGAGACTGTGAACTTAACCATTATGCAATGGGGCCAGCCCCTTGAGAGTTGTTTATATGTTCTGGATACTGACACTTTGTTGGTTATGTGGTTTACGAATATATTCTCCCAGTCTGTAACTTGTCTTTTCCTATGTGTTAGGGCTTAACTCTGGCATTTTGTTATTTGTTTCCTGTTTATTTCCTTTGTTTCTCATTCCTCTGTTTTCTTTTCCTGACTTTCTGTGGTTTATTTGAACAATTTTTAGGGTTCCATCTGATTTATTTATAGTGTTTTTGAGTACATCTCTTTTTATAGTTTTCTTAGTGCTTACTCCAGGTGTTGCAATATCCATACATCGTGTCATATTCTACTGATAGCAACTTTTTCCCACTTCAGGTGACGTGTAGAAAACTTACTCCATTTATGTTCTTTTACACTTCCCACTTTTAAAATATATTTGTCTCAAGTATTTTCTCTACAGTCATTGATCACCATACCAGATGTTGTTATAATTCTTGCTTTAACCATAACATATAATTTAAGAAATTCATAAGTATTAAGATAATCTATTATATTTACCTCTATTTTTACTTGTTCTGATATTCTTTTTTCTTTCCTGAAGTCCCACAAATTCATCTTGGATTATAATTTCCTTTTTATTTAGACAATTTCTTCAGCCATTCTTTAAAGATAGATTTATCAGCAACAAATGCTTAGTTTTTCTTCATCTGAGAATATCTGTATTTCCCTCCATTTTTGAAGGATATTTTCACAAATATAGAATTTGTACTTGATAGTTCTTTATTATTGTTCTTCTTATTTTTTTTTTTGAGGAAGCTTAGCCCTGAGCTAACTACTGCTGATCCTCCTCTTTTTGCCTACATGCCGATCTGTATGACCAGATTCATATCTAAAGTTATACGACCACACAATAACCAGACCCCATCTGCACTGAAACCATTTAATGACTTTTTACATCATCTTTTCTTTTTCCAGTAAAAATAAATCACGTACCCAATTTAGCCCTAACCCTCAATACATTGCAGCAGCAGCTCTGATTGCCCATGGGTCCTGTCCCCATGCTATTCCACACTATTCTGTAAATAAAACAGCACTACTGCCAGACCTTGAGAGTCCAAGAAATCTTTCTTTTGACTCCTTGACTCACTGACCCCGCATCAGTAGATATGGAGTGAATTTTTAGTTAGTATTAATTGATATTTTCCTTGAGCTGTATTAAAAATTTGTTACAATATTTAAATTTATAAATCTTGTTAAAGATTACTAGTGACTAGCTCTCATTTTTTTTTTCCTTAAATAAAATGTCCTTGGTAAACTTCAGGCTCATATTGGTATATGTGTATGATTTTCTTCAAATCAAACCTGAACCAGAGAAACTTTTGCTTTAGTTTTAGTGGTGCTTGTCCTAAATGTGCAGGCTCTATTGTTCTGACTCACTGGAGTTCTGAGAGATACTGAATAGGCCTTGACTGAAATTTTCTTCATTTTCTTTTTAAATTCTATTGAAAATATTGTCTTTGTCTTAGAACTATTGGAAAGATACAGACTTCTATCTGGGCTGTCCCCAGCAACCACAAGGATCTGAGAAGCGGCACCTCTGTCTGGGGAGAGGACATTCCTGCAGACTTTTCCTCCTCCTTCGGGAGAGTGATGAAAACAGAGAAAGAGCACACTTGGTTCTGTGATGAGCCGACAGCCACTGCTTGGTGACACTGTTTTGTGAACATCCTCATCTTTGCCAGGTCCCCTGGTGTGCCCTCGTTCTTTATCTCCACTTTGCACCCTCAGGTGTCCTAATGGAAAAAGCAAATCACCTGCAAGGGGGAATCCGACTGGTCCCTGCTGCTCCCCGACTTCCCCAATATCTAATGCCAGAAGACAGTGGAACAATGTCCACAAAATTCTGAGGGGAAGAAATTTTGACCCAAGAAAATTACAGTCAACGAAGAGGGTTCTTCAACCAAAGACTTCTGGTGAGTGTTTCGAAGTGCATAAACCATGTAAGAAATTACAGTACTCATGAAAATTTATTTGCCAATGAATCTAGAAAAATAAGAATTGAATCAAAATAAAAAACACCAGAATAGAGATGCTAAAATAAAATGACTGGGAGGTGACTTGAATCCATTCAAATATAGATCTCATGCTAAAACCCTAAGAATCATGGTTACGGAATATAAAGTAAATGATATAAATCCAAACAATGTAAAATAATATTACAACTAAGAAAAATCAAGGAGTTAGAAGAAGAGATATGACAGGACATGTTCTTTTATGGCAAGGAGTTAGTCAATTATCTGAAATTGAAGCATGTAAGAAAAAACTAATGACTGAAAACTAAGTTTTCCTCTTTTTTCTTATCCTTAGAAAGATGTTTTAAGCAATAATGTATCTTATGAAGAAAGAACACTGATTTTATGTTCACAATTTTCCTTCTGTTAAATTCAGTCTGTTTTATTAAAAGTGGTATGATCCCATTTAAGTAAATGTAATTTATTCTATCTATCCCTTCATCCATCAATGGATACATATGCACAGACAAATGCCCCCTTTGGAAGACGGGTGACACGGTGTTCTTTTCTAACTCCAACCCATCACGGCTTCCATGGGGCCAGTTAGACAGCTTTGAAATGTGTTCCCCACAGCTGAGAGACACAGAGGACTAGGGTCTGATAGCTGCATAGGAATTCCAGAGGGTGAGAGAAGGACTAAAGGCTACTCTGATGGCAGAGCCAGGAAAAGTGCTTGGTTCTTGCTGTGCGTGGAGCGACTGTCAGGGTAAAGGATGCCTGATTGTTTCCTGTGGACACATGTGGACCAAGTCGGAGAGAGACCTGGTGTGCTGTCTTTTGGAGGCCTTTTTTATAGGGTTGACTGGCAGAGTGAGGAAAACTTAGCATAAGAAGACTGGTAGCATGCCTCTGGATGCCCAAGCGTTGAAGAAGGAGTTGCTAAGAGGCTCCCTGGGGTCCTGGGAACTTCTGAAGAGCCCAAGGAAAGCACCACCACAATTCATGTGTAGTTAACAGGGAGGCCCATCTGGGAATACTGGTCAAGCAAGAACCCCTTCTTTCCTCACTTGCTGCTATCCGGGTTTGACCCAGGAGCAGTCTGAAAGTGCAGCTTCCCTGTAGGGCAGGAAGTAAGCTGGGAGAGGGTAGAGGGCAGAAGAACCACACAGCTCCTTCCTCACTTCTGAACTGAAGCCAGAAAAAGTTAAACGTTGGAGAAAATATAATGCTAAGCTGAGCTTTGGAACTTCCACTATTATATGGGACTAGGTATTTTAATTTTTGAATTATTTTTATGACTAATGGTGACTGAAGGATATTTTGTTATTTTCCAGGAGTTCAGAAAAGTCGTGTGCACCTGCATGCAACCACATGTTTGCCATGAGAGCCCAACACTTTCCTGCTGCTCTGTCTTCATAGAAAGCTCTCTATTGAGTGAAACCCTACTCTTCCTTCAAGGCCTGGGTCCAATGTCACCTCCACCGTGAAGCCTTCATAGATCTACTCAAATGGAAACTTTTGCTGACTCCTCCATACTCTCTTAGCACCTTAGTTGTGTTATTGGTTTAGCACAACACAGACCCTACCTAGAATGTCACCAAAGTCTATGCTAAGCAAAACTGGATTAATTTGCTTAAAAAGTGCTCACTTTTGCATCTATGTTAGTCTCTCTGTGCTCATGGGAAAAGTAGAGCAATATCACTTCAAAACATGATGGAAAAGAAAATTAAATTCTCAGCCCCGGGTCCTATGAAATTGTGAACTGTCACCTTTACCATCCCAGCAAGGCTCCTGGTGTTTAGGAAACCGGAGCACAGCTGAAGTGATGATTTTGACCCTCATCCCTGTGACAGACTGCAAGTGTCAGTTTATTCCTGCATTTTCTGTGGAGCTTTGCCTTCCTTGTGACATGATGCTTCAGTTTATGCCTAGAACCCCTTCCTGCCAAATGATGTCTGCCAGGGGATACGTGATGCTGCACAAAATGGAACAATTACAGAAATAGGTCATATAAGATTTCGGGACCTTGTTGACGTGGAGAAGTCACTAAATTGGAGACACCATGAAATCCCAGGGTCCCATAATATTGATGGAACTGGGGTTTTGCTTTGTACAATATTTTATGGTGGGTGGGGAATGACTGTCTACCTGAACCCACTTTTAAATATCTATAGGAATAGATACATGTACTGTCTCCTAATAGTAAATAAAGAGAAGGAAGATGTGCCATATTTAGAGATGACGCTGTCCTCTCCAGTTGAGGCAGATTCGGTGATGGTGTTAGAAACAGAGATTGGTTAAAAGGAATGGGAATTATGAAGTAATCCCCTCTCTGCCAAGTAAAAACTTAGAGCATATTCTTGGCTAAATCGTTCAACCTTACAAATTTCTTCCATGAAATTTCCAGTTTGTATCTGTAAAAAACCTCAAATTACTTAATTAAAAAATGAATGTTCCCATGCAAAAAGAAAGGAGGATCTTCTAACAAGCACCAAAATAAAGAAAAATAAAATGAAACCAAAATCTTCTCTCCAGAAGTGCCCACAATGGACAACTTGGTGTAAATAACGAATATTTAATTGGCTGCCAAATACCAATAATAATAAGGAAAGAATAATCTTGTCGCATAGCACAAGGGTTATACTTTCTAACATCCTTCCAAGGTGAGTTTGGTTCAGGTTACCTGAGTTTTAGTTAAATCTGTGTAAGAATGACTTCTTAAAAATTAATATGGGAATTAGCCATATTATAAGTCAAAAAAGCAAGTTTCCAAAACCTGCCTTAACTAATACAAGTCTTCAGCTGTCTGAGTCAGCATGAGGCCAGGAGAACCTGAATGTTTTGCTAAGAGACCTGTGAAAAAAGTAGAAAAATCCAAATCTCAGAGGAGGGCACTTTTGGAATAAATGTATACCTAACATTCTGAAGGGAACTTTCAGTGCAATAAAGAGAAGGAGTTTCTATTAGGATATTTAGGAAATCTAAGAGATACGTTTATTGGGCTCTTCAATATTTGAAAATAGCTTATTTCCTCCCACAAATGGTATACAGTTTTTTGTGGGTCATTCTGAGAAAATTCTCAGATGTATATGAATTTGCATATACATTTTGAAAATGTACATGAAATTTCAAAGCTATTTTCTGAACTGTTAAGCATTTTGTTTTTGCATTGAACTCTGTTATAACGAGCAAATCACTTGAAAAATAGATGATTCCTTTTCATAGTCTTACTGTTAGTGTGAATTGAAAAGATTGCTTTCAGCTTTCTCTACTCAGTTTTTATGGGGTGTCACTCTTCCTGGCTTTGTCTGCCACCCATTTTCTTTATAAGTGGGGAGGGTTTGGTTTCAGTGAATGATTTGTGTCTTTCTGTAGACTATTTGCTCAAAGTGACAGGAGGGAAAGGTTACAAAGCTTTACTGTGTTCTCCTGTAGGAGAGTGCTGGTAGGTAGAACAACGTTTTATTCTCCAAATCCAAACCAGCCTTGGTAGGTGGGGAGAGGGGCATATGATCTCTACCAGGAAATTACTTGCAAAGTCAACTTAATCTTAGAATCAAGAGGATGAAAGAATTTTGCCGTGTCTTCTGATCTGTCTCGTGTGTTCAGGTGGGACACTGTAAGCAGCCTCCTCATTTTCAGTCTGTTGCTTCCTCTCGCCTTTCCCCCTTTCTCCTCCCTATCTCCTGCACACTCTCTTTCCTTCTTCCATTCTGTTGCCTCTCCTCCTCCTCGTGGAACTTTGTCGATCTCTTTCCAGATCGCCCCTGACTTGGACAGAGTTCAGGGGAGAGGCCCCTGGCTCAGGGATCACAAGATTTAAACCTACAGCACGTAGAGAAGCTGCTCTTAAATCCCAAGGCATTCACTGATTGACCCATACTGTGGTCTAGTTCCAGTTCAGGAGCCAAGTGTTGTGTCCTTCCACTGGTGTCTTAAGGAAATCACAAAGTTTGTGGTGTGAATGAGGGTCAAGCTGGGACAAAAGCATCTTTAGAACAAGCTGGAGCAATAAGCCGCGTGGCCTCCCCCACCACCCTGACATTTCTGGGTATGTATTTCTAGGAGCTCACTTACCCAGAAGGTTGTCACAGCAGCACTCAGGGCTTGTTCCTTACTGCCTCAACTGTTTCTCTTTTAGTGCAGCCAAATATAACACCACCAGGAATTAGCACTTTAAGAAGTTTTTTCTATTGTTAGTAGTTTCTGAGGAGTAATTTCTTAGTGCTTCGCTCTCTTAGACTGATGTTTTCAGTAAACACACTCCACACTTATTTTCCGTTGTTGACGTTGTGATGCTGATTCCCCCTATGGAGGAAGGCCTCATTCTCCCAGTTGCTGGGGGTGCTGCCAGAAGACAGCCTTCAGCCTTGGCTCCCTCTGGAAATTGCCCATGGCTGCTCTGGGGGGCAGCCTGCACTACTCACCAGTTTCAGGGGGAATATAAGGCCAGATGCCCTTGCTGCAATGCAGGCCAACTCTGAAGGGCTGTCCCAGCTTCCCTGTGCCTCAGAGGGGTGGCTGAGTCCTTCGTTGAGGCTGCATCACAGTGCACTTCCCTCTCTGCTTGGTCCTGCTTCCCACCACTCCCTTCCACAGGGGCTGAGTCCAAGAGCCTTCTCTAATCAACTCACTGCGTACTAATCTGCTTCAGAGTCTGCTTCCGGGGAGCGCAACTGTGAAAATTCTCCTTTCCTAGTCTTACCAGGGAAGACAATCAAACACAAAATTAAAAAAATTGTTTAATAAATTATTAAAGTAACAATACATTACACGGCATTGTGCTTTAGCATACCAGAGTCAAGCTCTCATCCTCTTTGGTTGGGCCACAAAAATGGGGGGTAGGACCCCAAATAGCTGGGAAGAAGAACTGAGATTTACATTTCTTCACAGAAAATGAATGTCCAGAATGGACCCAACACCAGGATAGCAACATTGGAAGCAGCTTCCTGCAGGGCTGAAGGCACAGGTGTAGACAGGGTGCCTTAGTTTGAACTCTAGCTCTGCCATTTACAAACTGTGTCTCTGTCCCACACTCCCCTCATTTGTAGGTGAGAATAATATTATTTACCCTGTGGGTTGTGACAGACCGAATATATGAACTAATAGTGGCCGAACCATATATAAGAACACAACTCTGACCCACAATCCATAGCAACTGGCCCAGAAAACCAACCCATTGTCCATGGGAAGCAGCCCGGGAAGCCAGCCTTCTATTCTCAAGTCAGACTTGTAGGAAATCAGACCCTCTATTTCTAGCAAACAATTCAGGAAGCCAAACAGTAACCCCTTGTAACAATTGGCCCCAAACAGCCAGGACTTGATTAATAACTGGCAGCTTCCCTGATTTTTGTCTCTGCTTTCAACTTAGCGCTAACCAGGGAAAGACAAATTGCACCCCTAACCAATCACATAGGATTTTCTGCTTCTAGTTAGTCCTCCTACAGCTTCCTCATGCAGACACCCTCCAGTCAGGGCACACCTGAGCCTTTCCTTTTTTCCACTGTAAGGCTTTCCCCTTCCTCTGCCTGCCTTTGAGTCTCCGCCAAATGTAAGTGATAGTGGCTGACTCCCTTGCTCTCTTGCAAGCTCTGAATCAATAGCCTCTGCTTGTTCTCATTGGTGTGGGCTTTTTTTATTTCACAGTTATTGTGGAGGTCCCACAGAGACCTGGGCTCACTGCCTGTTGCCACAGACCCCCGCCTTCAACCAGGTGCAGTACCCACAGAGTCCCCTTGTGCCTTGTCGGTCCTACCTCATGGAGTTCGTGAGGACATCGCTGGTCAATACTGGGTCTGAACTCTTCTCTTTGCCTTGAGTTCTTTGACTATCTATTCTCAGTTTGGTACTGAGTTCCATGATTGGTTCCCATTTGTGTGGCATCCTTGGTGGAGTCAGGTCATTTCATCACTTTTCGCTATCTTTTGCACTGCTATTTTGTGTTGTACTATCTCGAAGTTTTTCATCAGAAGGAGAATCATAGGGTGGAACACAGGCATAGTCCCTATAAGCCTGTTGTTTGAAGCTGCCTCACAAAGTTTGCTGTTCTCACTGGACTGGCATCCATTTGGACAAGCTTTACTATGAGTCACCAATAAAACCAGCTGAGCTTTTCCTGTCACGTCAGTTTTGTGTCCAGAGAGCTTGGCTTTGGTCCAGAGAGAGCATTCTCTGATTTTCTGCCTAGGGTGGGAGGCAAAGGGTGCAGATTGTCAGGTCTGCTTTTGGAGGCAGCCAACCCTTAGTTTGGGAGCCCGAGTCACGAGGTGCCCACGCATTACATTCCTGCTGACGGTCGCCACATCTCATGGGGTTGTCTAGGTCTAAACCTCTCCTCTGCCAGGAAAAACTCCTACATCTTTTAGGGACTCTCATCACAGTGCGAATTCTTGTGTCAATCTTTCTAAATAGCATAAGTTCACTGAGGATGATATGGACCTTCAGTGGCCACTGGGGGGAACATTTGATTTGAAGAAAATTGTTCTTTGGAGAGGTCCCTTAGAAAAGGAAGGGAAAATGGGCAGTGTCTTCTGACTGGTATGCAGAGGCCTCCAAACAAAATTCTAAGGCACAAATTGCTTCACTAAAAGATTCTTTGGCTAATGCTGGTGAGCAGTTAAACAAACATAAGCAAGAACAAACCAGATTTATTCTCCAAGTAAACCCTCCCCTCCAGTCCTCCAGTTGCCTCCCTGTATCCAGCTCTCCCCCTTCCTCCTTATCCTTCTGAACCTCCTCCTTCCTTGCCCTGTGTGCAGACCCTTACCTTTTCCCAACAGCTCTCCTAAGATCCCTAAATGTCAGTTGCTTCTAAAAATCCATTCTTCCCATGAGCCAGACATGCAAACCACTATAGAATTTAAGCTTTGGATGTAAGCTGAATTAAGAGCTAGAATTAAAGATTTCTTTAAACCCAAACAAGACTAGCAAATATTCATGGAAGTAGTTAGAATTCTTTTGGGTGCATATGACCCAGGGTTATCTGACCTATTTCAACTCGTACACGTTAGTCGGAACCTCAGATGCTAAATTCTGAATGGCTAAAGCTGCTTGGACTAACTCAGAACCTGAGATCCTGTAGAAATCTATAGGATCCTTCTTTTCATTTTCAACCTGAAGTTCAAAAAAGGCCAGAAAAGTAGGTCAAAGTCTCCTAAGAGCTATACTTGAAATATTTCTAATGAAAATTGATTGAACCATAATTAAGTCATGCAAACAAATAAAATGATGAAACTATAGAAGATTTTTGGGATAGATCGGAAAATGCCTTCCAACATTTGAAAGTTAAAGAAGGTGCTAATATAACAGCAGCCCTTTCCTCTCATTCTGTGGATGGAGTTAAACCTGAAATTGGAGACTTAGTTTAAAAACAAAAATTGGAATATATGATGGTTAATGTTATGTGTCAACTTAACTGGGTCAGGAGGTGCTCAGATATTAGTCAAACATTGTTCTGGGTGTGTCTGTGAGGGTGTTTCTGGATGAGATTAACCTTCTAATGGGTAGGCTAAGTAAAGCAGATTGCCTCCTAATGTGAGTGGGCCTCATCCAATCAATTAAGAGCCTGAAAAGAACAAAAAGACTCTCTAGTAGGAGGGAATTTCTCCTGCCTGAGCACCTTCAAGCTGGGACATCTGTTTCTGTTTCTTTCTTGCCTTTGAACTTGGACTGAAACATTGGCTCTTTCGGGGTCTTGAGCCTGCTGGCATCTGAACTGGACCTCCACCATTGGCTCTCTTGGTTCTCAGGCCTTTGGACTTGGATTGGAGCATCACCAACTCTCCTGGGTCTCCAGCCTGCCAGCTGCAGATCTTAGGACTCGTCAGCCTTTATAATCACATGAGCCAATTCCTTATAATAAATCTTTCTCTCTCTCCCCATTTTTATATAGATATAGATTTTTATATAGATATAGATATATAGATGTATTTATAGATATAGATATCTCCTATTGGTTCTGTTTCTCCGGAGCATTCTGACTAATACAGAATGGGAAATACTTCCTTTAGCTGAACTATGACACCTGGCAGAACATTCTGAAAAGGCTTTAGAACAAAAGCGAGACACAAACAAAAGTGAACTTGTGGCACTGGAGGTTAAACAGCTAGGTGGCCCACTTCCCAACCAACCACCTACTGACAAGAACATTTGTAGACATTGTAAACAGAAAGGACACTGGAAAAAAGATTGTCCCATCTTATGAAGGAAAAACCAAAACAAAGAAAAATCCCTCAATTCAGATCAATGCGGGTCTCTAAGCAGGGAAAAAGCACCCCACATCCTACCATACCCTTAAATACTGAAGGTGAAGTAACTATAAAAATACAGATGGACTTCTTATCAATTCCTGGTAGATGTGGGTACCACTGTTTCTGCATTGCACCCTGTCACCATTGCTCCACATCTTCTTCACAGTGAACATACCACACAGTGGTTGATATTTCTAATAACACAGAGATTTTCCCTCTCTTCCAACCCTCACTGTAACCCTTGGGCTCTTAACTGAAAAACATCTCTTCCTGCTCTGTGATGCCACCTCTGCAAATTTAATAGGGGGACACTTACCCTGCAAATGGAATAATATTAAATGCACATCCATGGGACTGTTTTTTAAGGTTCAAAGGACTCTTCAGTTCATAATCAAGTTGTGTCTTCTCTGGATATGCCTTTGCCCCCTCCATTATACTTAATGTATGCCCCAGACAAGGATCTTGATGCTGTACCTGACACTCTATGGGCCAAAATTTCCACAGACATTGTCAAAATAATAGGAGCAGAACCTCTAAAAGATCACATAGATCCTACCAAACTATTACCTAGATGTCCGCAATATCCCTTGAAGCCAGAAGTAAAGAGAGCAAACCTATAGTTGGAAGCTTTTTATCCAAAGGTCTTCTTATGCCCTGCCCTAGCCTGTGTAATGCTCCCATCCTGCCAGTAAAGACACCAAATGGATGAAGATGTTGATTTGGTCAAGATCTTGGTTCCATCAACAAAACTGTTATCCTTCACTTCCTGGCAGTACCTAACCCAGATACCATCCTGTCATCAACTCCTCCTGAAACCACTTGCTTCACCGAGGGGATCTTTGCTCTGCGTTTTCCACTGTGCCTCTGGACTGGGAGAGTCAACACCTTTTTGCCTTCACCTGGAGAGGACAACAGTGTAGCTGGACAGTCATGCCCCAGGTGTTCACTGAAGCCTTCTCCTACTTTTCCCAGTCCTCGATGAAGATTTAAAAGATCTAAATTTCCCCTGCGATTCACTTTTGATACAATACGTAGATGATGTGCTGCTTTGTTTGGGAACAAGGGAGCCTACAGAAAGGATCGCGTTTGCTTGTTCTCAGCCTAAGCGGAAAGGGACATGAGGTTTCAAAAGATACATTACAATTTTATCATTATTTCATTATTTACAGCATGATTTACTTAAAGAGGGAAAAACACTCTCTCCTAATAAAGATAAAGATGATAAAGATAAAGATAAAGGCTATCCAGACTTATCCTAGATCCCTCCAAAATGACAACTGAGGGAATTTCTGCGTTTAACTAAATATCGCAGACAAGGGGTGCTCAATTTTCCTGACACTGCAGCACCTCTTTATGAATTGACTAAGTTCGAAGTAAGACACCGTCTGCTCTGAGAGTCCGACCATGAACAGACTCTGTAACCTGAAGAAGGCTCTTTAGCAGCCTCCTTCCCCAGGCACCCCTAACTGCAAAAAGTCATTTCGTCTATTTGTGCATGAGCGATCTGCACAAGCTCTTGGGGTTTTAGCTCAACTTCATGGGAACCATCAAAAACCCATCACTTACCATAGCCTCACCCTTGATCCAGTTGCGAACACTTATTCCCCTTGTCTTAGGGCAGTCGCTGCTGCTGCAAAACTTGTCGATGCTTTTGCTGCTCATGGCTTGACCTTATGGTTCCTCAGGCAGTGCAGATATTACTACTGACTGAGAACGCAAAACAATTTCAGCCAGCCAATTAACCTCTTAAGAGATTCTATTACTCCTAACAATTTTATTCACCACCGTAATACCCTGAATTCTGCCAGTCTCCTGCCCCCACCAGAAGAAGGGGAGCCTCGTGATTGTTGTACCTCCAATAGGGAACTCTCTGTCCCTCACTCAGATTTATTAGGGATTCTTATTGAGAATACTAACCCAATATTATTTGTTGATGGATCATACCTCAAAACTGAAACTTGAAGTTATCAAGCAGGATATGCAATCACTAATCTAAGAATATAGTCCTTGACCTGAGGTAAGATCAGCCCAGATGAAAGAACTTATTGCACTTACTAGAGCTTGTCAACTAGCTCAAGACCAGAGAGTAAACATATATACGTGATAGCAGATAGGCTCTCGGGGTAGTACGTGACTTTGAGACGCTTGAGAAACAAAGAGCATTTCTCACTTCTGCTGAAACTCCCATTAAAAATAGACAGCAAGTTAAAGAACTTTTAGATGCACTCCTGTTTCCTAGAGAGGTGGCTATAGAGGTTGAGACTCATGTAAAAAGATAATATGGAAATGCTCTAGCAGACCATTATACCAAACAAGCTGCTTTAACCAAAATTATGATCCTATCTAAACCCTCAAAGGATAAATCCCTGGAAGGATTCAAAGAGGCCATTTTAAAATAGCACCATTTGGCCCTGATTTTGAAAGGGGAGGTTGGGAAGCATCTAGTTGTACCCTTCACTCAGTGCACTCTCTGGCGCTTTTAAGATGGCCAGTTGGTAACACCAGATGATTTCAAGTGGATATTAACTAAGTTTCTCCATGAAACTACTCATCATGGAATAGACAAATTGGTTAGTATCTTGAATCAACATTGATGGGGAAAGTTTGGAAAGACAGCAGAGAGTATTTTTGGATCATGTGTACCTGTCAACAGCATAATCCTGGAAAAACTGGAAAGGTGGGACATGATCAGGAGCCAAAACCTCCAGGTCCCTTTGAACACCTTCAGATGGATTTCATCCACCCTCCACCCTCCATGGGATTTGAATATGTTTTAGTTATTATATGTCTATTTTCAGAATGAGTTGAAGAATTTCCTTGCTGAAAAGTTAAAGCCCTTACAGTTATTAAAAAACTGCTTGATTTTGGGTTTCCAACCTAGGACATTCCAACTTTTATATCAAGTGATCGCGGCACACACTTTACAGGAACCATTATAAAAGAACTCTGTAAGACATTACCTCTTGCTCAAAAACAACACTGTCTTTACCACTCACAGTCTAAACCTGGAAAGGTTGAAAGGACCAATGGCATCTTTAAATTAAAATTAGTAAAACTTTCAGAAACTCTTGAGCTTCTTTGGCCAAAAGTACTCCCACCAGCCCTTATGGCCATACAGTCTACTCTCTCAGGGACACATTGATTATCCACCTATGAATTAGTAACTGGAAGGTCCATGCATTTAGGATTTCACCTCTGTTGATGAAAATAATCCACAACCAATCTATAAATGAAAATTGGGGTGAGTTTATTCTGAGCTAGATCTGAGGACTAGCTTAGTCTGGGGCCTTTCTTCCCCAAGGAAGGAAGGGCACCAAAGAAGTGGAGGTGTACAGAGTGGTTAGATACCCTCAAAGAGCATGTTTCACATATGATTGAAATGTCCCTTTTACAGTAGTCATAAGATTTCTCTGTCAGCACAGCGACTAATATACAGAGCAGGTAGTAGGTCTGCTGTCTCGATGGACACAGCAGGGTAGCAAGTTTGTTGTCTCCAGCTGGGTGCTCACAGGGTGGGCGCAGCAATCAGTTCCTAGCCTAGGGAAAGATGCTTATCCTTAAGGAAATGCCAATGTGGGGGAAGTTGCATCTTTATCTTAAGGCCATTTGTTCTTGTTACTGGGACATAAAAAATGCTTAAAGCAGATGTAGAATGCATGCTCAAGGGCCATGTCAGGCCTTTTTTGGAAAACAAGGTCAGACCTAATTAGGTTTACAACAAATGGCTTCCTCATATACTCCAATATATCCTATTGCTTGCCATTTGTTTGTCACGTCCAATATGAGGTTCTGCCCTGCTGTGTGTAGACATGGCAAAACATTGCAAGGGACTCATGGACTATACCCAGTCCTATCACCAACAGGTTAAGGTCACCTCCCCACAACATTTTCCTAAATAGCCTCTTCATGATCTTCAACCAGGAGATTTCACCTATTGGAAGAGACATCAGAGAAAGACTGCCTTTGAAACTTGGAAGGGGCCCTATCAGACACCATTAACAAAAAGGACAGCAGTGAAATTCCAGGGAGTTAATCCTTGGGTCCGTGTTTCACAACTAAAGAAGAAATTCAGAATTCCACACGATTGGAAGGCTCTTCCAATAGGGGAAATCAAACTGAGAATTCTCAGTGATCCTCCAGAAGCAGCTACTCTTCAGAAGTAGACAGCTGACCCAAGACCTTCAGAATAAGCAGATGACAATGGATAGTGGGCACTTCTGCCCAAGATGTTGGACCAAGACCCCTATCTAATTCCTGTTTTGTTTATCTATTTGCTTATAATCATTCTTCTCATTTTCTATAGGCCCTTTGTTCTTGTCCACTCATAATGGCCCTTTTCCTCTTTTCTTACCTCCTTACTATAATTGTTAGGTCAGAACATACTCATGCCAACATCATTCTTAGATTATACAGACAGTAACCACTGCCCTCAATCTTACTGACTCCTGGACGTGCTAACCATTACTAGACCCTGTGATAAAAACCTCTGGGCAATTTTGGTTTTATTAACTGGGACCAAAGGGATTTATAGCTGATAGTGTGTTCACTTGTACCTACATGGAAAATTGGCCTTAAACAAATTAACATGGGACTTTGCTAGTATTCCTTTATCTCATAAAAATAACCAATAATTACATTCTATTGATCAGATCCTAGGTAATTCTAAATTTGAATTCAACAAACTTCGTAGGGCAGTGGGACAAATACTTACTACCTGGAGGAGATTGATAGAGATCTTAATATGTAACCTAGCAAAGGTAAGGTCTTGGCTTTGACCTCATGTCATGAATAATTCCTTTTTTTCCTGTACATCTATGTGCCCCTACTGGACACCACTTCCTTTGTGGCCTGGATACCTGGTCTTGTTTGCCTCAGACTAACACCTCAGACATGTTAAGAATAGTATTCTGAGGCTTGTCTGAACACAGAGACTCAAATTCTGTAAGTCATCAAGTTTGGACTTAGATATGAGCCTCAAAATGAGACCACTGTTTGTTATTCAGGCATACTACCTGGGGGAATTACTGACTGATTGTTTATGCAAACAATCAGAGCAGTGTTCCCGTTGGTGGGAATCATACAAATAGAAAAGGCTGTAAGAAATCTATCATTAATCTGGCAGAAGTCATTAAAGACACCATCTCTGCCCTAGATAGAATACAGACCAGTCTCATCTCATTGGCATGTGTTGTGATGGGCAATTGCATTGCTCTAGATTTCTTGTTGATTAGTCGTGGTAGCATCTGTGCCTTTGTTAATGCTTGTACTTGGATCAATGAAACAGGCAAGGTGGAACAGGGTATAGATTACCTTGAGAGAAAAGCTATTTGGCTTTCTAAGATTGATCCTCATGGCCTATGGGATTTGTTTTCTTGGCCTGGGTTGAGTAATTGGTGTTCTTGGTTTTGAAGCACCTTACAGGGACTATTGATTGTTCTTGTTTTTGTCATAGTGGTCATGATACTGGTCCATTGCATTCTATCCAGACTCTTAAATGCTTATATGTAGCTGCTCTCTCATCAGATGATCACCATGATGGTGAAACAACAAAAAGGTTGAGAATATCTTGCAATATGGTTGACTATGAAGATGACTGGATAGTCCGAGTGGTAAAAATCTTGATCCCTCGTTTTCCCTGAATTGATCAGCTTCTTGCAAATGAGAGAATGACCAAAAGGTAGGACTGGGAGACTGAATATACAAATGAATGATGGCCAGACCATATATAAAAAAGAGAACTCTGACCCACAATCCACAGCAACTGGCCCAACCCATTATCTACAGTAACCAGCCCAGGAAGCCAGCCTACTATCTGGAAGTTAGACTTGTAGGAAGTTAGACCACTATCTCTAGTAAATAATCCAGGAAGCCAAACAGTAAAAGCTGTATCAATCAGCCTAAGATGATCAGCACTTGATTAATAAGTGACAGCATCTCCAATTTTTGTTCCTGCTTCCAACTTAAGACCAACCAGAGAAAGACAAATACTCATCTTTAATGAATCCCAGAGGATACCCTGCTTCTGGTTAGTCTGCCTACAGCTTCCCCTATGCCAACAGCCTCAAATCAGGATATACCCAAAGACTTCCCTTTTTTCCACTATAAAACTTCCTCACTCCTCTGCCTGACTTTGAGTCTCTGCCAAAAGCAAATGATGGTGGCTGATTCCCTTGCTATAGCAAGCTGGGACGGGAAAATACAGCCTTTACTTGTTTGCATTTGAGCAGTCTTTGTTTATTTCTACAGTTGTTATGAGGAGTAAATGTGTTAACATTTGAAAACTTCTTAGAAATGGTTCATGGCACATAATAAATGCAATAAAAATGTTTGTTTTAAGTAAAACAAATAAAAAGCAGTTCATGGCTTAAAGGTAACATCTAGCCTTCATAGTTTCCTCATAGATATTTTACTTGGTATTGTATCCTTCTGTTTATTATAATAAGCCACTTTTATTTCCAGTGGTTATTTTAATTATCAGAAGTTGTTAAGTGGAGAAATCTACCTACATAGTCTGGAGAAGATTCTGTGGCAGACACTAAGCCAGACATGTGTCCATTCCTTCTTTCCAAATGGCTTCTAGGAGGGTTTTCTCCACACCCCATCTTTATAGGTTCCGGTGTTAGTTTCTCAGATTTCCCACTGACTCTTTGCTTCTGTCTGTCTCTCTGGGCCCCAAACCCCTGGTTCTGGAAAGTTTTCTTCCTTTGTTCTGCTATTTGGTGGATCCCTAAAGACTACCTTTATCCATTATGTTGCCATGTACACATATCAATTACACTATCTCTTCTGACCTCGTCTGAAGGCAATATTCTATCAGAAAATTCTGTATACACCGATTTATATCTCTGATTTATCAGCCTATAAGAATCATCCTATAAAATGCCTAGAAAAATGTCTAACTCTTGCTTCTACTTTGAGATTTTAGCATGCAGACACTTGGGCACCTGATTTCACAAGCCCCTCTTAATCCATTACAGTGTCCCAGACTGGGGACCAGGGTAAATGAGGCCCTGTCAACTTGGCCTTGGGGGGCTCAAAATTTTACTTTAGGAAACTGGCATGTCTGGGTTTCAGATTGTCCCCAGTCTTCTAGTGTCCATAGTGCATTTAGATTCATTCCTCTCCCTTTGGTTGTATATACCAGCAAGCGATAAAGGTCCAGTTCTGGCCTGGAGATTGATGGTGACTAAAGAGGTTTACAAGGAATACGTATGGATTCCAGTTTAGTTTCAATAAGCAGCTCTGAATTTTCTTTACACTTGCTTTCGTATCAATGTGCTATGCTATTAGTGGAAGTGGGGTCCTGATTTTGTTCCCTATGGTCTGGGCAGCAGAAAACTCAGCTCAATTAGAAACTTAGGCTTGTGCACGGACGCTGCTGGAAATGGAGGAGGATGGCTCTGGGGGCTGACTTGGGGCTCTGGTGGACCGGCCTTGGTTTTACGTTATTGTGGATCCTAGAGAAAGTAGACACTGGGGAAAAAGTGTTTCTAGAAGGTCCCAAGATGGGCCTCTAGTGTCCTAATTTCCCTGGGTCCTGGATCCTGAAGCCCTGGGACTGATAACTGGGACTCTGCATCATCAAGTAGGGTAAACTTTAGGGCCATCCTGGAGTTCAGGGTCCTGGCCTGGGCTTCAGACTACCTCTGGTGGTCGTGAGCTATACTTGGGCTTATTTTCCTGAAACTACCCATCAGAAAACAGGAGGCTTGTTCCGATGAGCCTAGTCTATTGCCAACGAGGTTGGTTTAATGTTGCCCCTAGAAGCTCCAGGCTGTGTTGGATTTGGCACCTCTATTTTGTTAAAAAAGCTAGCAGACCTAATGGACTTAGTTGCAGGCTGCTTGGAGTAGAACTTTTAATCTCTTACACAAGCAACCCAGTGGCAGGCCAGGTAGCATTGAGGTTAGACTCTGAAATGAAGGCATTAGGACCTGGCCTTTTGTCTGTGTAGTCAACCAGGTGGCCCCTCGGGAAAGGGAGATCAACTCTTACTTGGAGGGAGATTAACTGATATTGAAAAAAAGAACTTCAATAGGATGTAAACACTTAATAGTTGAAGCAAAAGAGGGTGTGTGGAATAGGTTTCTGATGGAAGAGGGATTGGAAAGAGGTAACTCAAAGTAGTTTAGGAAGATGACAGCTTGGCTTGAAAGCTGTGGAATCAGCGGAGGGGTTCGATGGTAGGACTCTAGGCTCCAACAAGATGTAGCCAGATCTCTCTAAGAGCCACCATGCATTTGGGAGCGAGCCTGCCCTGGGAGAGGCCTATGGAGCCTCTGCCCATACAGAAGCAGCTTGTGAAATTGATTTCATGAAAGAAAAGCTTGGTAGCAAATCACAAGGGACATTTGAAGAGAAAAGAAACTCTGCTAGTGACAGCAGACAGCAAAGTTGGAGACAGAACGACTATTTAATATAACAGGTGACTCTGAGGCATTAAGAATGCCTAAGAATGTTATTTTAGCAGGCAGAGCATTGGGGAAGCATGAAAACTCCATAAGAAGTTGTTTATATACTAAAGTCACTTATTTTTTGTTTCTTTGATTGTTTTTCAAAGATTGGCACCTGAGCTAACATCTGTTGCCAATCTTATTTTTATTTTATTTTGCTTTTTTCTTCTTCTCCCCAAAGCCCCCCAGTACATAGCCATATACTCTAGTTGTAGATCCTTCGGGCTCTACTATGTGGGATGCTGCCTCAGCATGGCCTGATAGGCAGTGGTAGGTCCGCGCCCAGGATCCAAAGTGGTGAAACCCTGGGCCGCCGAAGCAGAGCATGTGAACTTAACCACTCGGCCACGGGGACCAGCCCTAAAGTCATTTATTTTTTAGGAAAATATTTCAGAATCAGATATGTATTAGTCAGTGTTCTCTAGAGAAACAGAACCAATAGGAACAGAACCTTTATATATATTTATTTATTACTTGTAGAAACTGGCTCACACAGTTATGCGGTTGAGAAGTCCCATATCTGCTGTCTGCAGGTGGAGGATCAGGAAAGCTGGTGGTAGACAGTTGTCCCCGCTTATCTGTGGTTTCGCTTTCCACAGTTTCAGTTACCTGAGATCAGCCACGGTCTGAAAATATTAAATGGAAAATTTCTGAAATAAACAATTCATAAATTTTAAATTGCGCACAATTCTGAGTAGTGTGATGAAATCTCATGCCATCCCGTCCTGCCTGGGACACACATGGGTCACAATGCCTGCATCATTCACCTCCCTTCATCTCATCATGTGGGCATCATATCATCTCACATCATCACAAGAAGATGAGTGAGTACAGTACAATACAATATTTTGAGAGAGAGAGACCATATTCACATAACTTTTATTATGGTATATTATCGTTTCTATTTTATTATCAGTTGTTGTTAATGTCTTACTGTGCCTAATTCATGAATTAAACTTTATTATAGGTATGTATGTTTAGGAAAAAAATATAGCATATATACTATGTTCAGTACCATCTGCAGTTTCAGGCATCCACTGGGGGTTTTGGAACCTATCCCCCGTGGGTAAGGGGAAACTACTGTAACTCAGTCTGAGCCCAAAGGCCTGAGAACCAGGGTGGCTGACGGTATAAGGCCTGGAGTCTGGAGGCCGGAGAACCAGGAGCTCTGTTGTCAGAGGGCAGAGGAAGATAGATGTACCAGCTCAAGAAGAGAAGAGGGAATTCCTCCTTCCTTCACTTTTTTGTTCCGTTTGGGACTCCAACGGATGCGACGATGCCTGCCCACACTGGTGAGGGGCATCTCTTTACTCAGTTTACTGATTCGAATGCTAATCTCTTTCACAGACACCCTCACAGATACACCAAGAAATAGTGTTTTACCAGCTATCTGGGCAGCCCTTAGGCCAGTCAAGTTGACACATAAAATTAACCATCACAAGGTGGTTTATAACAAATCCGTGCAGATCAAGCATGTGTTAAATGGGGTTATTATAAAGGAATTCATAGAGCTGCTTATTATTATCTTTCAAAGCCAGCTGCAGGCACAATGTCACAGAACAATTCAGCGTAAGCCATTCTGAGGACTAAAAATGATGTGGTCCTGGTATCTAGTTCTATGATTGTCAGGAAAGAATGCTCTTTTTATTACCAAGCAATTACCCGTAAAATCATGCTTTGAAACTGCACTTTTGATCAGCATTGAATGGCAGAATTGTGAGATTATACTCTTTCACAAATTCTGGATGGATGATGCTCTAAGTTTCCAATTTGGGGCTTGATGATGCTCTAATTTTCAGTTTGGAGCAGACATATATACTTTATTAGATAGTTGAGTTGGGGTAGTCAAATGTCATGTTTAGAAAACTGCAAGCTTGTTTCATGAATTAAGCATGAGTTTATTATTTTAATCGCATTTTATTATTATTAAAAAATGCAGGAGCTTTTCCAACACAAAAACAAACTGGACAATGAATTCCAAATTCTTATACAATATAGCATGGTCATGATATCCTTATGCTTTCCAACATAAAAAAAAGACATCTAAATTTAAGTAATGTTAGTTTTTGGTGAATCCTTCAAGATAAAGTGGTTGTATTACACACCTCTTAGGAACCAAATAAGCTTGCAATGTGGTGGTTTTTGGCAGCAGTTTTTGATGACGTTTACCAAAACCTCCGATTTTGATTTTGAATAGCTGATCTTGGGTAAAACCTTCATATAAGAATTAGATAGCAGGGCCAGGAGTATATTATTACCCCTCCTGGTCTGTGGCATAAAAGCCACACAACACAGAGGAGGAGAATTCTTTTTTCTTTCCATTTTAAAAAAAACACAGGTGTGTGTTGATGTTTTAACA
This sequence comes from Equus caballus, assembly GCF_041296265.1. NCBI lineage: Eukaryota > Metazoa > Chordata > Mammalia > Perissodactyla > Equidae > Equus > Equus caballus. Next base: position 30,959,737 of record NC_091710.1, on the reverse strand, counting down.
TCTGAAAAAAAATCATAAAAGCTGAATTTATTGCTAATTTAAGGAAAGGAATTTTCATGGATCAAAGGGTTACTCTTTTAAAAATGCCATAGACTATACTCTTTCTGTTAGACAGAACTGTTAGACAAATATCAAGGATTAGGTGCCACCGCTGAAATGGTTGTTTAATAATTCTAAAAGAGAGTACTCTTTCTTTGGTGCGCTATTATAATTATTATTAAATTAAAGAACAATAAAATAGAGTATATAAAGTAAAATATTTGGCAAGGTGTTCTTGCTTCCCACCCTAACTTCTGTTTTTGACTTTTAGCTTTTCCCTTTGCTATTTACCATAATATTCCTAAATAACATATTTATATCACTATTTTGTAATTCCTCCATCCCCAATTTCCACAATAGAAGATGAATATTTCATTCTTTTATACTCCTCCACCCCCTACACATATAATACGTAGTCCTACTATATCACATATATGATAAATCAATATTTATGTTTATTTTATTACGACTATGTACATATTGTTCACAGCTCAGCTATGTAGTGTACTGTAATTTTGTTTACTTTTTTATACAACTTTTTCTTTTCTATGTGTTAAATATAGTATTTGTTTTAATTTTCTAACTTTTTTATTGACCTGTTTAATTTAGTCCCAAACTGCATTGGTCAGAAATGTAAATTTTGTCACAATACATTCAAACACATAAGGTCTTCTTTCTTTCTCTCTCCTTTCTCTCTCTCTCCGCTCCCTCCTTCTCTCCCTCTCTTTCTCTCTCACCCTCTAACTCCCCCCCCCCCCCCACCCGTTCTTTTCCCCCTTGGTGACTTTCTTGCTGCAGCCCTGAGTTCTCCTGACCCAATCAAGATAGATTCTCTCCAGGAAGGTTTCTGAATGTTGGTTTCCCTTTTACTATCACCCTCGAAATTCTTTTGGCCTCTTTCCTGCATTGAATTCCACGCCGTCTTCTTTCTTAGATTACTTCCATACTTGGTCCTCCAGAAACTTGTAGGAGAAGGATGCACGTGAGGTTAACTTTTTGAGATTTTGCATGTTTGAACGTGTTTTTATTCTCTTATACTTGAATGCTTTCAATTTTGTATTGGTCTGCTCAGGATGCCATCACAGAATACCACTGGCTGGGTGGCTTATTCAACAGACATTTATTTTCTCACAGTTTTGGAGGCTAGAAGTCCAAGATCAAGGTTCCAGCTGATTCAGTGTCTGGTATGAACTCTTCCTTGCTTGCCAACAACTGCCTTCTTACTATGTCCTCCCTGGTCCTTCCCTGGTGAGTGTGGAGAGAGAGCGAGTGAGCTCTCCAGTGTCTCTTCTTATGAGGGCACTAATCCTATCAGATCAGGCCCCACCTTTATGATCTCATTTAACCTTAATTACTTCCTTAGAGGGTCTGTCGCTAAATAGCCTTTCTCATTCACCTTGTTGGGCACTTGGTGGATATTTTCAATTGAGAAATTCATGGTCTTCAGTTCTGGGATGTTAAAAAAATTTTCTTCTCTATTTCTTTTCCTTTGTTTTTTATAGGAGATCATGATTTTCTGATTTAGATCTCCTGATCTGATCCTTTAATTTTCTTACTAAATTTGATTTCCTGTACGTTTCTTTGCTTTTTTATTCCCAGTCTGTTTGTTGAATTTTGGTATCTGTTTACATAGTTCTGAGGTCAGACAGTGCATACTGTTCTTCCTACTACATGAAGGCAGCTACCCCTGATTGTATTTACTAATAAGAATGAGAAAAATTGCTAAGTCTCCACTAATTGCCAGGGGCTATGTTAATTTGCTCCAGAGAAGATATCACATCTGAATGGCAGCAGTGGTTGGCATCACCATCTGCTACTGTTTGTAATAATCTATAGTCATCTTTGTGCCCTAGCTGGCTTTTGCATTGGGCAAACACACCTGTTAAGTGGTATTGTGTTAAGAATTACCATCCCTAGTATCTACAGTAGTCAAGTTCATAGAAACAGAAAGCAGAATGATGATTGCCCAGGGTTGAGGAAGGGGAAAATGGAAAGTTATTGTTTAATGGATATTGATTTTCAGTTTTGCAAGGTGAAAACGTTCTGGAGATCTGTTGCACAACAATGTGAATATACTTAACACTACCGAATTGTATACTTAAAAATGGGTAAGATGTGAAATTATCTGTTATGTGTTTTTAAAACAATTAGAAAAAAAGAATTACCGTCTCTTGTCTGCATTTCTCAAATGTTTGATGGCGGTGCTAATTGCTGCAATTGTCCAAGAGGTGTACTATTGTATTTGGTTTATTATTTTGGAAAGAGTTGAGGCAGTTCTAGAGGGTTCCATTCTGCCCTTCCTACCCAAATATCCCTCAATTCACGGGCCTGAGAACCAAAGTGAAGATTCTACCAGTTACTAAGTACATCTATTCCCACTCTACATTCTGGGATTAAGGGAATAACCACAGATAGGATGGATCTCTGGTCTCACTGGACCCACTGGGTGATCCATTTGGTCCAACACACCACTTATCCTGTCACCTCATTATTGTGGTAATTGTGCCCATCTTGTCCATGCTGGAGATGGCTACCACCTGTCTTCTACTATTCAGGGATCCCATTCTTTCCACTGAAACCAGGGAGCATGGTTCCATTGCAGCATCTCCCCCTGTTGTCATGGGCTTATAGAGGCCAGCTGCCATAGAGCTTTTCAAAGATACTGATTATCTCCCTTCCCTACCAATAAATAACTTCCCTTCTCATCAATAAATATCTTAATTTCCTAGTGTTTCGATGAATGAAGTGTCCTCAGGTCCTTCTAGAGGGTAAGGTTAGGTTGAGATCTGGTCCAACATTTCCATCTCATTGAGCTTTTGGATTCCTTCTACAGTAAACCAAAATTTTTGACATTTTAGCCTCATTGACTGCTTGTCACTGTTGAGTCCAGGCTTCAATTAACCAATCCAGTAGACTGTCAACACCACTTCTGGGTGCTGAAGCCAATGCATTAAATTCTAATTCTTGGGTAAGTGGACCCATATCAATACATGTAGTCCAATCAAACTTTATATTTCAGTTTCCCTGGTGTCACACTCTTCAGATCATTCATATAAGTGCTCTTCAGAATCCTGAAGCAGATAATGCACTTCTTTGTCTGAGCTCTGTTAGTACCAAACTCCTATTATGAACTTGGAGGCAAGAAATGGTTGAGGTCTTGAGGAGAATAAGCATCTTTTTTTTTTTTTAAATCTTTTTTTTTTTAAGATTTTATTTTTTCCTTTTTCTCCCCAAAGCCCCCCAGTACATAGTTGTATATTCTTCGTTGTGGGTCCTTCTAGTTGTGGCATGTGGGACGCTGCCTCAGCGTGGTTTGATGAGTGGTGCCATGTCCGTCCCCAGGAATCGAATCAACGAAACACTGGGCTGCCTGCAGTGGAGCATGTGAACTTAACCACTCGGCCACGGGGCCAGGCCCAATAAGCATCCATTTTTGAAGCAACAACCCCAGGTATAGTCATTGAAATTTTTTTCTCTCCCAGAAGGCTGCATCCTTCAGATGGAGAGTGGGGAGGGGTTAGCTCCACTCTTAAGGAAGGTTCAGAAATATTTGGGAGTTTGAAGTTCTCAGCCTCATTTCTGACTGCTCAAATGACCGCTTCCCATGTTTCAGGTTCCCACTCCTTCACTACCAGCCGATACTCTTATCTTGGTGAAGAGACATGGTAGGGCTGAGCACTTAATAGGTTTTCTAACTTTACATGTCCTAAAATCAGGCCTGCTCTTGGTCCTCAGCCATATCTTCTCTGTGACTCCATAAGATATGGGACTCTTTAAATCCTGCCATTGAATCGTTCTGATTTTCCACTCATGTTTTGAGTTGGATGGTCACAAACTCCAATTTCTTCCTCTCCCTGTGTATACTTTCTTGGGCCATCAGAAGCCAGCTGGCCCCACGATCTTTATAAGCCACCCCACAAATTTTACAAGCACTATTGTTGCCATAGCAGTGATATGTTCCAGACATTTTTTCTCTCAGCAACTTGCCTTCTACCTCCAGTTCATCCCGTGCCATGTGATAATTTGCGTAACTGTGATGCCAACTCATACCATGGATTACTTGAATTCCATTTTCTCTTAACAAGGAGGTTATTTGTGAACTTCTCAAATCCCAGAATTCCATTGTAAAGTCTTTTTCCCAGGATCAGTCCAGGCACCATTTACTTTATCAGTCAGAGTCCTGTCAGAAAGCAAATGGTATACGCAAAGTAGTTATTTTGAGGAGAGCTTAATAGGGGACTATTTATACAGGTGTAGGTAAAGTTTAAGGAACCAACAGAGAATAAAGCAGTACTATAGTATGGGAATTGTGGAGAGCTGATACCACCCTCGTGAAGATGTAAGGGGAGGAAGTAGTTACCGGAACCCTTTGGGAGAAGACTGCCAACTCAAACAATCTGGAAGGGAGGGTATTGAGAGAGATGAGAGAGAATGAGTCCCTTGACCTCACTCCTTTCCTCTGATCTTTTCCCAGTGCCTTCCATTGGCCAAATCCTACCAAAAGTCAGAAGCCACAGGATCCCATTGATGTAGTTTGTTCTAGTCAACCTCCTAAGGCTCACATTAGGGTAGAGAAAGGTTAAGAATAAGTATCAGAGAGCAAATAGAAGATGTTAAGAATAGGGGCTAACTGTAACATAGTCTAAAATATTGGCCTGCCTGCCAGAAGTAAGTGTCAAATTTCTCCCAGATTTATGATACCTATATACTATTCTGTATTGTCTGGCTAGAGAATATATATATAAACTTTACAAGGAATTTTCTGTTTAGGTTGATCTATGTCCCTTGAAGAACGTCTTATAAGAAAGTAGTGGTCCCATTTCTGAATAGTTCTAGATAAAGCCTCATTTAGTCCATTTTCAATATAGAAATAACTTCCAATATAAAAATAGTCTTTTATTATTCCAAACAGTCAGAAAAAAAAAAATCACAGCTAAAAGGAATTACTTGAATTTTGTAACCTGGGAGCTTCTCAGGAATGAGGTGATGGGGTAGAGAGAAGAGACCCAATGTAGAGATATTAAAATGCTGTGATTGTTAGGCTTTGGAGACTGGATTGAGGGGCGGAACCTGGAATGGTGCCCAGTGTCTTGCTTGGATTAGTGGTTGGATAGTGGTGTTTTGACCAAGACACGGAATACCAGAGGTGTTGTAGGATTGGGTTGAGAAGATACTCACTGTGTCTAGGCTGAATTTGGGGATACTTCTGGGACATGTCAGTAGCAATGTAGAGGAGACTGACTTTGGGAACCCAGGAAGGAGCTCCAACCTGGAGATGTAGATTTGGGTCCTGGGCTTGGAGATGTTCTTGTGACATGGATAGAGGTGGTGATTACTCTAATTCTCTTTAGAAATGTCCTAGTAATAACACAAACCAGAAAAGTCACATATCTCAGGGAAAGGGGAGATACTGTTCTACTTCTGCTCAGAAGCCAAAAGTGGTTGCAAAAGTGCAGTTGGGAGGATCCCCAAGGCAAACTCGACTGGGTCGTGGTTTTGTCTTGGGCTGGCCCAGATGGTGGGCCAGCTGAATAAATGCAGTTTCAGGGGGCACTGAGCTGCCTCTGAGGCGAGCCGGGTTCAGAGTGTGACTCACTCTCTGTGACAGCCGGGTGTAGAGACGAGAAAATGCTGGCCACCTGCCTCCCTCCAGGGCTGTAATTAGCTGAGGTTTTTCTGCCTTTTGTCATGTTAAATGGTGCCTGCCAGTGCCTTGCTTCCAGGGGGCTTGTGCTTAAGCTGGGAGAGACGAGAGTGAGTCACTCCCTTTCCCAGGCTGCTCTTAAGGAACTCAAGCTTTCTTAAGCAGACCCCAGGGGAACCCGTTTGGGTTCAATGTGAAATTCATCTTTATTTCAGCATTACTCACTCCTTTCAAACTAGTTCCCATTTCCTGGGGAGAAGCATCCCTCTGCTTGTCCAGCGCTTGTTTCTTGGGGGTCCTGTGTGGATTTCGCCTGTTTGCTAGGGCTCTCAGGCAGCGCAGGCTAAAGTTCTCTCAGATCTTGGTAAGTAGCCAAGCTCCACATCTTTCAAACGCACCGATTGTCCGATAGCCTGTTTATATCAACCCAACCTCCAAACGCTCCCAGGGTAATGGCCACAAGGAAGGGATTGAGAAGAGAATCTGTCTACAAAACAAACATCCATTTCAGCGCCTTCCTGGGGTCGCCAGAAGGTTCACTTCCCAAGGGCTTTGGGAGTTATCCTTCCTTGGATGTACACTCTAGTCTCTGAGTTGATTTACTAGAAAAGCCTTCACCAGATGTGATGCGGCTCAGGCCATCTGCTCTAAGCTTTAACGTGCTCCATGCCTTACAGAATGGGAATCCGTGATCTGTAACAATATGTGGTTTGAGGTCACCTCCAGCTACCCCTGTTTATTGTTTCAGAGCAGCAGAGCTGTGAGAAACAACAGCGCTGTTCGTTAGGAGGTGATCTAAAATAGCTTTAAATAACACAATTAAAAAGGCTTAAATTGGATAGACTTTGTAAGAGGCCACAGAAAGAAATGAGGGGGAGGGGAGAATCCAGAATCTTTCTTTTTTCAGTCTTGTAGGACAAAGTGGTGCTCTCTCCTCTGGGCCTTCCCTTCGCGGTTTCCCTGTGCCTCAGAATGGCTGGCATTTCCGCTAGTGCAGTGTTACTATGATGGAGCTTTTCAGAGGAAGCTCCTGTTGTGTCTTTAGCTGTAAGAAGTAGAGTTTCCCATATTTTCATACACCCAAAATCCATCAACATTTTCTATGAGACAGAGGCCAGCACTGGAGGATGATGGAGGTGGATTTTCCTTTGTTGTCAGAAGTCCTGGTTCATGATTGGTCAATATTTTTCAGGTAATCAAAGCGGGCTTGACTTTAATAAAATATCTTAACAAATAAACATGAAAATTTGCCAAAGATATACATTAGGGGCCTGACTGCTTATATCACAAACTATAGGTCTGTGTTTTTTAGAAAAAGTTTTCCTTTTGCGACTCCCTAAAATGGTTTATTTGAAATTTGATTTATACACATTCAAATATATCTAACACATAGAAAAGGAGTTACTTCAATTTTGATACTCATCTTATAAAAAGATGCAGTGTGTACTTCTAAGCCAAAAAAAAAAAAAGTGCCCTAAGTATTGATTATAAGGGCATCAGTGTTCAAATATTAACTTCTTTATTTTATGCCCAATGCTCTGGTGTCTAAACAGTAAGTTTTATGTTAGCTAGCTAACAAGTTGTAAAGGAAATTACTTTTCCTAGGTTTCTCTGACAATAATAGATCAAGCTATGGTGTACTTTTCCTAAGCAAGCTTAATGATCCAGTGTCCAGTGTATGCTTGACTTACTAGAAAGCAGTGAAGGGAAGCACCGGCTGTATTTGCGCTGATCTACAGTGGGTGAGAGAGTTGCCTGCGAGTGGCTAGCAGAGTCCCATGGATATCTGTGTGTCCATTCACGGAGCACGTGGAAAGGACCCAGCTACATGAAGGCTCTTGGCAGAACAAAGATCGTGGTTATCTCCTCCATCTCATGACAGTCACTTCTTTGCAACTAAATAGGAAATAAGGAAGGCGTTGAGATTGTCGATGGATCTGTTATTTGTTAAGACTTGGGAGAGGATTATTCTTGTGTCTATTTTGGCTTTTTCCACAAGGTTACGTGACTTGATGTACAGAGGGTTTTCTGCTCTGAGGGGCAGCCAGAGTATGTTCCATGTTTTCCCTTTCTCAGAGGGCACGCTTCCACGCGAAGACTCCCTTCTAATAGGTGTCTCTTAGAAAGGCCTTCATCTCTCACATGGAGGGAGGTTTTTATGTTTGCCTTGAAGTTCCCATTAGAGTTCTAGAAAAACTCTGAAAGGAGTCTAAAGCTAATGGAAATCTCTTCTCTCAAGAAGTTTTTGGTTATGCTAAGAAGTAATCTAGGACACTTGAGTCAGAGAGACATTGGTTACATGGAAAAAATACGGTCCGATTTATTGATGAAGAAGAGAGAACTATGACTTCAGTATTCAGTGAGGTTAAGAAAAGCACTTAGTGTACTCAGTATTGTAAGGAGAAATAGAATAAAAAACATTTGAAAACAGATTGTGTGTTTATCAGAAGCTAAAATAAGGATCTGCATGGTGTAACTCTATGGATGAAACTCTTGGTTGGATTTAAATATTTTGCATCTGTGTACGTACATGAATGTGTGTGCATGTGTGCATGCATGTCTGTCTGTGTAATTGTACTTGGTAAGTAGCCTGGGTAGAGTTTGAGGATATAGATTAAAAAAAAAATCCCATTGGATTTTCTCCCTGGGAAACTTTGCGGATGTGATTGAAGAATTGATTTATTTTTCACTTCTCAGTGGTGGTATACAACTTTCCTTTAAATGTGATCCAATTCCAACTTGCTATTCTTATAGAGAATTAAGATTTAATTCCTGATCTTAGCTGTTGGACAAAGGTGTCATTAACCCCCCTGTTTTACAGAGTCAGGCCCACCTGCAGCCCCTAACAGCTTTTCTCCCTAACAGGCCTTTTGATGTCCCGAACTGACAGTGTGCCATTTGTGTTCAGGACTGGCATTTTGAAATGCAGTGACACTTGGTCATTTATTGAAGGAGAGGGTATTCTTGCTAAAGCAGGGGTGTTTGAAAGTCCGGGGAAGCCAAGTACAGTCTGAAGAGCTGCTAGAATTAGCATGTCTATTTACGGTACACACACACGGAGGCACCCACTCTGGGCTGAAACGTTGAGGATGGTGACGGGGCCAAAAACGACAGTCAGACCCAGCAATGTACAGGAATCTAAGAGAGAAAAGCATAGTTTCAAAAGAATAACTGACCTCCCTGAAGAAAAATGGAAAGGAATTTGCAAACGGTGGCTTCCTGGGTCATGCCAGAGGTAAGGCAATCAGTTCAGCTCCCTGCTCTCTGCAGGACCAAAGTTGTCCCTTGGTAGACTTGTGATGAGGACGATGATGGGCCAAGTCCTGGTGTCGTCTTCCTCTGAGAGCTTCCTGCCTCTTTGGAAAAGTCCTCTGAAGCACTGAGTGCCTTAGGCTGCCTGCTGGATGCTCAGGATTCTATTCCCGTGTACCAATATTGGGACAAGATTCATGCTCCAAAATTTCCTGCTTGAAACTCAAAATTTACCAGTCTAATGACACACACACACACACACTCATATATAAAAAAATATGCATGTTTTGAAGTTCAGCTAACTGCTCTATAGAGGACAATCAGTCAGTTAATTCTTCTAATTTGTTAATTACCTAGTTATTTACATTCTTTCCACAAATATAATATCTTAACGTGGTCAAAATGCACATTATCTTAAGAAGACTTGAGAGTAATTCTTATGGCAACATGGAGCTGGGAGAGATGTGGGAGACAGGTCAGGTCCAACCCTCTCACTTTGTAACCGAGGCAAGAGAGGCCCCTGAAGTGAAGCCACTCTACAGAGTCATACAGCCGCTTATTGCCTGGGCAGAAACTGGACCCTGGCCTTTTGACTATGTCGTGTGCGGTAAGAATCAGAGTCGCAATAGCATACAGGGGTGGGATTTCTGTAGTTGTTGTTAACAGGCCTATGGGGTGCTCCCCAAATTACCGGGCCCTTTCTACATGTAGGATACTGTAAGCTGGCAATAAAAGACGGGGAAGATAGCGATCCTGACCTAGAGGAGAGACAGTACAAATATACTTGAGATAAATCACAGTCCTAGGGAATATATCTATTCTGATGTGTGGAGCAAGGAGCTACCTCCTAAAAAACTGGGTCTCATGCAACTCATATATTTTCCTTTATTTCTCTTACCTCTGCATTTCACAACTATTTAGTGTCAAATGTTGTAAATTCAAGGGTCATCAAATGTGCCTGTTACCTCATCTTTTTTTTTTTTTTTTTTGCTGTGGTTGAGAATAAATTCATTTGAATTCTCTAACCCCTGAAGTTTGGGAGAAAATTGAAGAGCCTGTAGCTGGAATATAGGTACCTCTAAGAATCAGGTTTGCCCTGAAACTCAAGAAGGATTAGAATTGGTAAAATCAAGTTTTAGGCTTGGCTCAGAATAGGACCACTTGGGAAGTAAAAGGAAAATGAAGCAAAGGCTGTTGATTGAGCTGGAGGAAGAAAAGAAGTTCCTTAGGAGAAAGAGTGAGATCTTAGAGCTCAGGTCAGATGGATACGAAATATATCAAATCTGTGTGCCTTTTGGGATCAGGCTTGGGATGGAGGATCTTATGACTGTTAATAAATTGTTGAGTTGTATCTAATTTATAATTATCACTCTTCCCTGTCTAAATTCTAAACCAGTTAAGTATGAAGACGTCAGGGACACAAGGTTCGAGGGGAAACAATATTAAGGCTTTAAAATATGTAGAATGGATGCCGGGGGAAAGAGGATCTCAGGTAAAACCTGGAGACTTGGAGGCACCATCTTGCAAATTTCTCCGTTTTGCTGTGTTGGAGGAGGTCCTCGAGAGGACGTGACCCCTGGTTGACCCAAGAGCAGGATGGGGCAATCAGAGGCTCCTCTCCTTCTCCCCCCAGCCCTATCTTTGGAATGTACTCTCTGCCCACTATTCCCACAGTGGGAGCCGTTCGCAAGGACACAGCCTTGAGAGAGCAATGTGTCATTGAGATCATCTGGACGGTATATGTGACGGAACCCAGTTAAGGCCTCTAGGTAAACTGTTAAGATTCTGGCAGCCAGGTGCGGCGATTTACTCATCTTGGGGCCACCCAAGACAAGCCTTGTATGTAAGTTCCCTCACTTATTAAACCTGACGCCCACCAGTCTGGAGTGGTCTGCCTTTCTTTGGTCTCTCCCTGCCCTCCATGTTTGCGGGCCGGTTTCAGATTTCATCTGGGAACCTCCTGAGGTTGTGAACCAACATGCTGGAAGACAGAAGGGTCTCAAATGCCTTTCTGGGAGAGGGTGCAGTGTTCATAGGTGAATTATTTTTCCCAGGAGAGGGGATGTATAATATCACTATTACCTTTTTGATGGCATAGTTCTCCTAATGTGATTCTGGATTGTTTTAAATTCTGGATTTTGAGATTATTTTGTTTGGAGTAACCATGGTAGGAGCTGACCATTTGTATTTTCTACATTTTGTGCCTGGGGTGCTGATGCTCGATTTCTTTCCCTATTTACTCTAATTCTTTGTACAAGTGGTTTAAGAGAGAGATTTGAGTTTGGTTAATTCAGCTTGGGAGGTGATGAAGGAATCCACTTTGTGAAAGTCAGGCTGTGGCGACTGAGGCAGGGTCTGACCCTACCCAGGCAGTGAGATGAGATTCTCTCAGACTAAGCAAATAAGGATTTGGGAGTGGAAAAAATGGGGGGATTAATTTTTTCAGCTGTATACAAGAGGATTTTATTTCCGGAGTCCATTTTCTCCCTAGACACTTACTATTTGAAGGGATTCATTATGTCTAAATTTGGTGCATATTTATATTGCTGCTGACGGATTTGGGGATTTAAAAATGCCCTTTGTGCTCCTTGCACACTTCTTGGGGAGCTCTATTAGATCCTGCAGCGGGGCATAATTCAAGATGGGAAATAGGTAGGGAGTGAATTTGGGCTCAGGGTGCAGTTTGACCTTGAAGTTAATTCAGCAAATGTTCAGTTTTGGCCACTTCAGAGCTAAAGGGTCTCAGAAATCTCATCCACAGGAGCTCAAGGAAGATACGTAATGAGCAATAATAGGTATAGACAGAGAAATCTCGTGAAAGTGGAAGCAAAACTGCTTTGATATGCTGCAGGTTTTCTTCCTGGGAGAGAGACCCACGTTCCTAGTTCATTGTTCCAACCTGGTTGTTCCAACACTGAGGTAAAAGGGTAAAGTCTGTGTGTGTGTGTGTGTGTGTTATTGGTGGTGTGGTGAAGGGAAGGTGTCTGCATTCTTATTTTTGCCCGCTGTGACAGGATTTCTCCCTCATGATTCCTGTTTTCAGGGAGGGGCTAATCTGTTGGTTGGATCCTGCTTTTCTGTCAGGAGGGGGTTGAATCTGCCAGAGGTCACCGCCCAGCACTGGTGGCGTGGTTTCTTGTTTGGTTCCCTGTAAGACCTTCTTACCAGGCTTCATGCTTCTGGGCTTGGTCTAGCAGTTTCCCTGTTCTGGGCTCCCCCGATTTTCTCACTTCTCCCTGTTAAGTCAGCGGGTAGTTGAGTCAGGTCAGACCTCTGCTGGGGCCATCAGGGGTTGGGGGGAGGTGATTATTAAAGCTGATAGTTTAGTACCTGTGTCAGGAGACTCTTTCTGGAAAAATCCTGCTTGTCCAGCTTAAGACCCTTGCTTTGACTTTTACATTTGACATTCCTTGTCTCACCTGGAGAGAGAGGGACTTGATAGGCTGTCACTTTTGTTCTTAGAGCAAGGCCTGAGCAGTTTCATTCCAAAAAGTTAATTTATAATAAAGTTACAAGAAGAGAAATAGAAAATGAAATACACTCTAAATTTCTTTCTTTCTTTTTTCTTTTTTGTTGTTGAGGAAGATTATTCCTAAGCTAATTTGTGGCCATCTTTCTCTGTTTTGTATGTGGGATGCCTGCCACGGCATGGCTTGACGAGCAGTGGGTAGGTCCGCGCCCAGGATCCGAGCCTGTGAACCCCAGGCCACTGAAGCAGAGCATGTGAACCCAACCATTAAACCACCAGGCTGGCCCCTAAATTTCTTAGGTCTTTTGCTCTGTGTGAGAAATTAAGCACACTTGTTATTCTATAGTATTACTAATAGAAAACAGAGGGAGCTCAGCTCTAAGTGACCCGAATAAGAAAAGTTGTAATTTCATCTCATCACTCTCATCAGCTCCGATGTAAAAAGAGTCAGGTAACTTCACTCTTGGGAAGAGGGAGCAGTTCTCATCCTCGGGCTTGGTGGAGACAGAGCTCTCTGTCGGTCCTTCCAAGGATGGGTGGAAGGAGTCCCACCATTCAGATATGTGAATGAAAAGCAAGAACCCCTCCCAGCAGAGGCCTGAGAAAGCAGCTCTTGCGATACTTGATTATTACTTTATAATAATTTGAGTAGATATCAATCATTTGAGTAGTAGTTTTTGACTGATGTCTATCTTTTGCAATTCTGAATTTTTTCCTTACAGCTTTATATTTGTATTTCTTTAAAATATGCCAAGGGAAAGGGCATCTCCCCTGATCTTTGGCCAGAAAGCCCCCACTTTTATTACTTTACTTTTCTTTATCAAATTTAAAATTTTTCTGTAGTCAAATTAATCTTTTCGTTATGGCTTCTGGATTTTGTATTATGTTTAGAAAGGTCTTTTCCACTTTGGTATATCTTTGTGTATCTCTGTGTGTATATATGTATTGTACATACACATCCACCCATACACACAATACTTATTCATATTTATTATCTACATTCATTTTATTTTGGTCTATCTTATATTTCCTGTGAGGAGTCTTCTATTTACTTCCTCAAATAATGCTTAGCTGCACTTTCTAATATGGCTCACCAAAAAAGTGCGCAGGGAGTACAAATTTGTAGAGTTTATTGGGCAGCAATATGGAGAATGGATTGGAGGGGCGCAGACGGGACAAGAATGGGGACAAAAATCAATAGGGCTGAAGTGATAGTAACAGCAGAGAGGACAGGAGAGTTGGAAACACGGTCAGTGGTAGCCTGGGCTGGACTCAGTGACCGTGGCTGTGAGCGTGTGGGACAGAGGAGGGCTTAGGTGCCCGGACCGGGCGTCTGACCAGATGGCGGTGCCATTCCCTGAGAAAGCAAACACCAGTGAAGCAGCAAGTTTTGGGGGAAAGATAATGAGTCTGAGAGATTTTAATTATGTCTGCTTAAAAGGAATGAGAAAAAGGTGGGGGGAGACAAAGCCCTGGCAGACCCAGCAGCAGCAGCGATGGGGCGTGGAGGCTGGCAAAGACGGCGGGTGTCTGCTCAGATTCTGGCGGCGGGACGTCGGGAGAGAGGGAGGGCTGTGGATGGGAGGGAAGCTAAGGCTGAGAACGACGCTCTCCTCACTACATTCTACCCACAACCCCACTATCCCTGTTTTCTATCCTCCTCCCAACTGAGAAAGTCCGAGGCAAACTCTTTAGGATTAAAGGAACTGTTTTCTAGAAGTGTTTTCTTGTCTTGGAGGTGGCAGTTGTAATTAGCAGCGACTATGTGAAACTGCTTGATGAAAAGCGGTCCATCTCTGCCCCGAGTACTGTACGCTGCGTGCGTCTCTGAAGTTCCTACATTCGCCACTGGATGGCGGGCTCAGTTCACAGAAACACACAAATCAGTGCGCCAGAAGTTTCTATTTCTAACATTCTTAACAAAAGGAAGATTGCTCTAGAAGCCAAGACTGGCTGCCGTGTAGAAATGAGAGGATAGAAACTTTAAAAAATTACCCTTTTATTGAATAATCAATTTGGGCATTCACTGCTTGATGTGTGTCTTACAAAAGCTTATTGCTTTTTTATTCCCTATTCCTCCAGGACGCTTGATTTGAGAAAACAATCAATAAAGATTAATTTAGACAACCAGGTGCCGCAATCACATAGTGATCAAATTCTCTTCCTTAACCAGACAAGCTGCTTTTCATTCTGAGACCCCATGTACCTGATGAAACCCTTAGTTCTCACTGTGGACTGAATTTGTTCCCCCCTCACTGTGACCCTATTTGGAGATAAGGCTTTAGGAGGTGATTGACGTTAAATGAGGTCATAAAGGTGGGCCTTACACTGGTGGCCTTAAAAGAAGAGGATTTAACATTCAGAATTATTTTGTTGATAAGTACTGGGGAGTTGAAGAAGCCCTGAGACAGAAGAATAGTAGAATATTTTTCTTATTATTCTAAACTGTGTTAAACAAAACAAAAAACCCCTAAAACCTCTCATATATATATATATATATATATAAAGTTACATATATATATATAAGTATATATATATGTATAAGTAAAATTTTTATTTAGGAAATTATCAGATGTTCAATTGCACAGAGCCAGAGGAAAGTTCACAATCTGCGGCAAAACTTCTGGAATCTTCCCTGCCAATTTTCCCCCATTTTGCTAAAATTCCTTAACTGGGGCAAGACTATTGACTCTGCAATTTGGAATGAGACTTAAAAGTACATATCCTTAGAAAGTTAAAGTCCTGTCTTAAATCCATCTCCAGGAGTAAAAGGTGGATTCTTCTATGTATAGATGCTTCAAGGAAATACAGGTGCAGGGTGGTAACAAAGAAAAAGGGGGAAGATGAGGAAAGGTATTGAGAAAGAAGCCGGATGAGAAGACAAGACATCCCCTCGGAGGTAGCAAGGTCCAGATCTGTTCAGTAGCCTCCAGATATTGTTGTTTTTTGCTCACTTACAAAAGGGCTATGCTTAAACATGGAAGTCGTCTAGATGAACCTTAGACAGATCAGAATTTGATTCCAGTTCTGACACTCATGCATTTTGGCAAGGTGCTTTCTGATCCTTTTTGCTGCTCTGTAAGCAGAGCTGATGCCTACTCCTGGAGCCCTCTAGAGGTGTAAATGAGAAGATATCTACAAATCCTTTAGCACTGTGTGAGGCCAGTTGGTGCTTGGGATTATTCAGCGGGGGTTTAGCATCATGGTTAAGAGTGCAGCCTTTTGGGTCAGACAGTCTGGCCTAAATCCAGCTCAGCCACTTACTAGCTGGGCTGTTTGAATAATTTGCTTTACAAGTTTCCTCATCTGCAAGCTGAAGGTCATATTGATGTCCTGTTGTTGTGGGGAGAAGAGCAGATGCATCAAGCTCCATGAATAGCGAGGGCTCCTTATCAGGAGCTCAGTAACCAGCAGCTGATGCTCTCACCCATTATGCTCGGACGGACGCTGTACTTGGCCCTGGGGGGGTGGGGCTGGGGAGGGGACCAGTGGGTGGACTCTGCAGTAGCTCTCCTGTCTGCACTTGCTTTCACGCTGTCCTCCTCCAACTTACATCTGACCACGCATTCATGCGTTTATGCATCAACCCCTAATGCAGCATTTCTCAATTCTTTGAAATCCATGACTCCTTTTGATAAATGTAAGAAAGAAAAAACCCTCACATTCCTTTCCAGATTTTGATTCCCTGCCCCTTTGTTCACCCCGTGCTCCCATCCGGGCATTGCCTTCAGGGGAAATCTCCCACCTGGAAGCTTGCCATTGCCCAAGGCAGAACTTCCTGGTCCCCGGGAAAGGTGCTGTGGGGCCTCCGTAGCTTGTAGGGGGGGTCAAGAAAATGAGCCCCCAGCTGGGTGGAGATCAGTCCACCCCCCTTCTTATTTCCTGGCAAACTCTCACGCTAATCCTACAAGTTGCCCTTCAAACATTGGTTCTCTCAGAGCCCTTTCCTAACCAGGGCCTGCGGTAGGCAGAAGTCCAAGATGAGCCCCAGGGACTCACGTTCTTATATAATCCACTCCCCTTGAGTGTGGGCAAGCCTGTGAATATGGCGAGAGATTGCTCCTGTGACCACCCTATGATGTATGGCAAGAGTACAGGGATTTTGCAGATGTAATTAAGGTCCCTAATTGGTTGACTTTGAGTTAAGCAAAAGAGATATTATCCTGAGTGGGCCTGACCTGATTAGGTAGGCTTTAAAAGTGACAAGCAGCAGCACACATTCTCCTGCTGGCCTTGAAGAAGCAAGTAACCCCGTTGTGAACTGCCTGTGCAGCGAAGAAAGAGCTAGGGAAGTGAAAGGAAATCTGGAGAGAGGAATGTGCGGTGTGTCAAGGAGGGAGAAGCCAACTGCTCCGGAGAAGTCAATTGAGACAAGGGCTGGGAAATACCCTTTTTATTACCTAGCAAACAGGTGGTCAGGTTACATTCAGGGGAACGGCATGGACAAAATCAGATTACAATGACGTGAATAGTAAATGTAAGATGATGAGTAGATAAAGCAAACACAGGTAAGTCTTTCAAGCTGCTGTGCTGGGAAAGGAGAACACAAGGGCAGTAACTAGAGGGGTTACAGTAATTAGAGGACCACAGTAGGGTTGTTCCTCACGGGAACTACTTGAGAAAAGTAGATGCTACTGGGAAGGACAAAGCAGAGTGAGGAAGACGAGAGGAGGATACTTCGTGGAACGAGGTTCTCAAGGAGGTAGTCCCAAACAAAGCCGGGAGTGGTCTAGCTCTTCACTGTGCGTGGAAGGAGAGCGGGTTAGGTTTAGAGGCAGACGAGTTTGTGAAGGAGAGTGACTGATCGGGTCGGGTGAGAAGTACAAGCATCCTTACTAATGGCCTCTATTTTCTCTGTGAAGCAGACAGCGAAGTCATCCGGTCATAATGAGATGGCGAGTGTTTGGGCAGGGTTTGTGAGTGCAGAGAATTAAGAAAAACACACAAAAATTTAAAATTAAATTATAGCATATATACGGAAAAGCACACAAATCGTAACCATACTGACTAGCAAGTTATCACAGTGTGAATCTCCCCATGTAACTACTGCCGGTTTAAAGACATAGGGTATTACCAGCACCCCAGAAGCCTTCCTATGCCCCCACGAAGCAGCTGGTACTCCTTAAAGAGACCACCACTGTGACTTCTAACACTGCAGATTAATTTTGCCTTTTTTTGTACTTTATTTGACTGGAATTATATAGTATGTATTCTTTGATACTTGGTTTCTTTTACTCAACATTGTGTTTGCAAGATTCATCCATGTTGTTGGGTGGAGAAGTAACTTACTAATTTGTTTCGCTTTCTGGTATTCCATCTGTGAATATCACAATTTATTTGTCTTTTCTAATGTTGATAGACATTTGGATTGTTTCCAGTTTTGGTTACCACAAACAGGACTGATACATAAAGACACATTATGTGTCTTTTGTTGCCCATATAATGCTTTTCTGATGGACAGGAATATGAAAGTGGAGTTGCTGTGCATTAGGCTATGCATGTCTTCAGCTTTCAAAAATATTGCCCAGGAAGGAAAGATTTGGTAGGAATTCTGCAATCAATTTTCTTCCTTTATTAAGAGTGGCTGAGAGGAGCTGGCCTGGTGGTATAGTGGTTAAGTTTGGGCACTCTGCTTCAGTGGCCCAGGGTTCGCAGGTTCAGATCCCAAGTGCAGACCTACACACTGCTCCATCAGCCATGCTGTGGCAGTGTCCCACATACAAAGTGGAGGAAGATTGGCACAGATGTTAGCTCAGGACCAACGTTCCTCATACACAGACACAAAAAAGAATGCCAGAGAAAGGAAGAATTATGACCCAGGTGAATCCACTTGTAAACAGGCCAATGAAAGACCCACTAACAAATAGACTAACAGTATTTACTAGTGTGAGAGTCCTTATCTATGGAAAGCTTTTAGAAGGATGTAGTTAACAGTTTATGTTGCTTTTTGTAAATAAAATTAGAATGTATGTCCTTGTGGGACATAACTTCCAAGAAAGTGTCACCTAAGCTATTTAATTATCAGAATATAAAATGTCGATGTTTCACAACTGAAACAGCTTCTGTTTGTATATGTGATGCCCCATACGCATTCCTTACAGACCTAACATGACAAGAAAGAATCTGGAGAGTGGCAGTCACCGCTCTCTCCTTGCTTTGCCTGTGTCATAATGAGCAGTATCCTTGTATTATTCTTTGATATGGGGGGAGAGCCTTGAATCTTCTGAGCCTGATCTGACAATCTGATTCTTTGTGTTATCTCACTACTGAACATTCTTCCACACTGATTCTTCCAACTTCTCCTTCCAACAGCAGTGTAGGAGAGTTCCAATTGCTTCCATTCTTGCTGACACTCAGTCTTTTTATTTTAGATGTTCTGCAGTGTGTGTAAATCTTTTGACTTCGTTTTTTTCTTCTTCGAACTTGTTTTGACTGTTCTAGGCCTTTTTATTTCCAAATTAATTATAGAACCAGCTTGTCAATTTCCACAACAAATCTGCCTCAATTTTGATGGAGATAGCGTTATATCTATTCCAAAATGTGGTAGAGAGTCTATATTTTTAATACTTAGTGTTGTGGGTTGAATTTTGTCCCCCCAAAAGTTATGTTGAAGTCCTAACCCTGATACCTGTGAATATGACCTTGTCTGGAATAGGATCTTGGCAGACGTGACCAACTTAAAATGAGTTCATATTCCATCACGGTGGGCACCAAGTCCGATGACTGGTATCCTTATTAGGATAAGATAATTGATTTTCAGCCTTCTTTCTTTTCAAATATAGTCACTAAAGACTATAAATTTCCCTCTAGGAACAGATTTAGCTGTACTGCACAATTGCCAGTGTGTTTATACCTTCATTTTCATTTAACTAAAAGTGTTTCCTGATTTTATTATTTCTTCTTTGACCCAAGGATAATTTTGAAACATATTAACTGGAAAAATGTGGGTAATTTCTAGTTATATTTCTGTTATTGAGTCCTAGTTTAATTTCATTATGCTAGAGAGCATATTCTGAATGGTTTTGATCCTTTGAAATTTATTGAGACTTGCTCTATGGCCTAACTTATTGCTAATTTTGGTACGTATTCCACATATACTTGAAAAGAATGTGTCTTTTGCAGTTGCTATGGTCAGTGCTCTATATAAATAGACGAATTTAATTAATTGTTTTTCAAATTTTTTCTATCTTTAACTGATTTTTTTGGTCTGCTTGTTCCATCAACTATTCAGAAAGGTATGTTATACGCTCTCAGTATGATTATGAATTTGTTTATTTCTCCTTTTAGTTCTGTTAATGTTTATTTATTTTTAGGTTATATTTATTATATATGAATGCATTTAAAACTGTTATAATTTCCTGCTAAAATAGTACTTTTATCGTTATAAAATATCCTTCCTCATTTGTAATAAGGCTTCCTGCCAGAAAGTCTACTTTGCGTGACGTTAGCATAGGTACATAAACTCTCTTTAGGTTAGTGTATGCATGGTACATCTTTTTCCAACTTTTACTTTAGGCCTTTTGGTGTCTTTAGATTTAATGCATGTCTCTTATGAGGAATATAGAATTAAGTTTTATTTTTGTTTTTCAAAGCTGCCCATGTTTGTCTCTTAATTGGGCTATTTAGTAAGGCTAAGTTTGTTGTATTTACTTAAATTTTTGTGTTTATACCTATCATATTATTGTTTGTTTGATATTTTTCCAAACCATTCTAAATTCCTTTCTCTGTCTTCCTCTTTTGTAGGTCTGCTGGTGATGAATGCTTTTATTTTTGTTTGTTTGAAAATGGGTTTATTGAATTTTCACTTTTAAAAGTTATTTTACTTTGTATGAAATTTTAGATTAAAGTGTTTTAAAGATATTATTTCATCATCTTCTGGCTTCCGTTATTTGTTTTGAAAAGTTATCCCAAGTCTTATTGTTTCTCCTTTGAAAGTGATCTTACTTTTTTACTTTGGCTGCTTTAAGAATTTCCTCTTTACCTTTGTTTTTCAGCAGTTTTAGTTCGGTAAATAAACTAGGTACATCTTACTCTGATGTGCCCAGCCATGATTTTCTTTGTATTTATCCTTCTTGGGGTTTCTAGTGTCTTTTGAATCTGTGGATTTATGTCTGTCACTGTTTTTTTGGAAATGTGTAGTGTTATAGCTCCAAATATTGCTTTATTTCCATTCTCTCTCTTCTTCTGGGTGCCCAATTACACGTCTTACATATTTTTATCATATTCCTTTTGGTCTCAAACTTTTTGTATTTTCCATTTTTTTTCTCTCCCTGATTCCTTCTGGATATTTTCTTTTTAAAAAGGTTTTATTTATTTATTTTTGAGTAGTTTTAGGTTCACAGCAAGATTGAGTGGAAGGTACAGACATTTCCTGTATACCCCCAGCCCCATGCGTGCACAGCCTCCGCCATTATCAACATCCCCCATCAGAGTGGTACATTTGATACAACTGATGAACCTACACTGACTCATCATGATCACCCAAAGCCCATAGTTTACATTAGGGTTCACTCTTGGTGTTGTACTTTCTATGGCTTTGGACAAATGTATAATGAACATGTGTCCACCATCACAGGATCATACAGAATATTTTCACTGCCCTAAAAGTCTTCCATGTTCTGCCTATTCATCCTGTCCCCTCTACCTCATCCCCTGGCAACCACCAGGCTTTTTCCTGTCTCCATAGTTTTGCCTTTTCCAGAATGTCATATAGTTGGAATCATACAGTAGGTAGCATTTTCAGATTGGCTTCTTTCACTTAGTAATATGCATTTAAGTTTCTTCCATGTCTCTTCATAGTTTGATAGCTCATTTCTTTTTTAACACTAATATTCCATGTCTGGAGGTGCCACAGTTTATTTATTTATCTATTCACCTCCTTGAGGACCTTGATTGCTTCCAAGTTTTTGCAATTATGAATAAAGCTGCTATAAACATCCATGTGCAGGTTTTTATGTAGATATAAGTTTTCAACTCCTTTGGATAAATACTATGGAGTGTAATTGCTGGGCTGTATGGTAAGAGTATGTTTAGTTTTGTTAAGAAATGACTAAACTATCTTTCAAAATAGCTGAACTATTTTGCATTCCTACCAATAATGAATGAGAGTTCCTGTTGCTCCACTTCCTTGCTAGCATTTGGTGTTGTCAGTGTTTCAGATTTTGGCCATTCTAACAGGTGTTGAGTGGTATCTCATTTTTGTTTTAATTTGCATTTCCCTGATGACATGTGTTGTGGAGTATCTTTTCATATGCTTATTTTCATCTGTATATCTTCTTTGGTGAGATGGCTATTAAAGTCTTTGGCCCACTTTTTAACCGAGTTGTTTGTTTTCTTGTTGAGTTTTAAGACTTTTTTGTATATTTTGGATAACAGTCTTTTATCAGGTGTGACATCTACAAATTTTTCTCCTAGTCTGTGGCTTGTCTTCTAATTTTTTGACATTGTCTTTCACAGTGCAGAGGTTTTAAATTTTAATGAAGTCCAGCGTAGCAATTGTTTCTTTCATGAATTGTGACTTTGGTGTTGTATCTAAAAAGTCATCCTCATACTCAACTTCGTCTAGGCTTTCTCCTATGTTATCTTCTAGGAGTTTTGTAGTTTTGCATTTTATGTTTAGGCCTATGATCATTTTGAGTTAATTTTTGTGAAGGGTATAAAGTCTGTGTCTAGATTCATTTATTTGTATGTGGATGTTCAGTTGTTCCTTCACCATTTATTGTAAAGACAATCTTTTGTCCATTGTATTGCCTTTGCCACTTTGTCAAAGATCAGTTGATTAAATTTATGTGGCTCTATTTCTGGGCTCTCTACTCTGTTCCATTGATCTATTTGTCTATTCTTTTGCCAATTCCACACTTTCTTGATTGCTGTACCTTTATAGTAAGTCTTGACATTGGATAATGTCAGTCTTACAACTTTGTTCTTCTCCTTCGATATTGTGTTGGCTATTCTGGGTCTTTTGTCTCTTAATATAAACTTTAGAATCGGTTTGTTGATATTCACAAAATAAATTGCTAGGATATTGATTGGGATTGCATTGAATCTATACACAAAGTTGGGAAGAACTGACATCTTGATAATATTGTCTTCCTATCCACTTGATATTTTCTTTTGAATTATCTTCTTGTCATTAATTCTATCTCCAGCTGATTAATATTAATAGTTGTGTTTTTCAATTTCAGAATTTCTATTTGATTTTTTTTTTTTTTAAAGATTGGCACCTGAGCTAACATCTGTTGCCAATCTTTTTTCTTTTCTTCTTCTTCTTCTCTCTGAAGCCCCCCAGGAGATAGTTGTATATTCCAGTTGTAGGTCCTTCTGGTTGTGCTATATGGGACTCTTCCTCAGCATGGCTTGATGAGCGGTACCATGTCTTTTCCCAGGATCCAAACCGGTGAAACCCTGGGCCACCAAAATGGAACACACGGACTTAACCACTTGGCCATGGGGCCGGCCCCCTGTATTTGATTTTTAAAATAGTTTTCAGTTGGGAATTTTCTATCTTGCTTGTTTAAGTTGAATATATCAACCAAGGTTATGTTAAATTTTGTGTCTGATAGGTTCGGTATCTGGATTTCCTATAGGTATGTTTCTGTTGTCTGTTTTTTTTCTTAATTTTCAGACAATTCTTATCTTTTTGATGTCCAATAATTTCAGATTGCATGCTCTGCAGTGTATATGTAAAATTATAATGAGAAGTTGAGGCTCTGGACATTGTCATCTTTCTCCAGTGATGATTTACTTCTGCTTCTGGATGGCAGTTAGGCCAGGGACTGATTACCTCAATTCAGTCACATACTGAGATGTTTCAAAGCGTGGCATCAATCTTTGTAAGGACTGGTTTCTACTGACTCTCTCAGAAGAGTGAGGGATCTTCATTTGCCGTACAGTTCCTGCTAAGACTAAATGGCCTGAATTGGGTCATATACTCATTTCTGAATCAATCACTTTGACCTAAGGAATGCTATTTACAGTGAGTTAGGTCTGGTCTACCTTAACCAATTAACTGTGGCAAAAGTGAGGGGACATACCTGATTAGGTTAAAACAATCAAGTTCCATCTCTGGAAGTGGGCTTAATCCAATTCTTCAACTACTGCATGGTAAATACATAATGCTGAGTACAGTATTTCCCCCTTATCTGCAGGTTTTCCTTTCTGTGGTTTCAGTTACCCTTGATCAACCACAGTCTGAAAATATTAAATGGAAAATTCCAGAAATAAACAATTCATAAATTTTAAATTGCTGGCCGTTCTGAGTGGCATGATGAAATCTTGCCCCATCCTGCTCTGTCCCACTGGGGAGGTGAGTCATCCCTTTGTCCAGTGTATCCACGCTGTAGATACACTACCTGTGTTAGTCATTTAGTAGCTCTCTTGGTTATCAGGTCGACTGTTGCAGTATTGCAGTGCTTGTGTTCAAGTCACCTTAGTTTACTTAATAATGGCCCCAAAATGCAAGAGTAGTGATGCTGGCAATTCAGATATGTGAAAGAGCAGCCGAAAAGTGCTTTCTTCAAGGGAAAAAGTGGAAGTTCTTGACTTAATAGGGAAAGAAAGAAATCACAGGCTGATGCTGGTAAAATCTACAGTAAGAATGAATTTTCTGTGTGTGAAATTGTGAAGAAGGAAAAAGAAATTCATGCAAGTTTTACTGTCACACCTTAAATATCTACTGTAGGTAGAAAAGATTCAGGGAGGAACTACAGTCTACTATACATGCTGATTGCAAAGAACACTAAACTAAGACCTGGGAAATGTGAGTTCTAGGCTTGACTTTGTCACTGATTTGAGTATATAGGCCTGAATAAGGCACATTTGTCTTTAAAGTTGAAAGTTTCAGTAAAGTGAGGGAGTAGGATTATGTTCCATATGGATGTGCCTCTTTATTTATTATGGGCCAAATGGGATCCCATTTCACTTCAGCAGATTAGCCTAATTGTTATTTGAAGTTCTATGTAGTTTTCATTCCTTAAAAGGATTCATCAGCTAAAGAAACATTTAAAAATGAGTGGACTAAGTGATTTTAAATATCTTCAGTTTTATTCTTTTATAGATGGAAGATAGTAGTCCAAATGTATTTTTCTGTTTATTTTTGAGATTTTGAAAAAACAAACAAACTTTCATCACCACTCTATTTAATCTTTTTAAGAAAAAGGCAGTGACCACAAATTTCATTTTTAGGGGAAAACGTAAAACCAGGAACCTTATGAAGGCACAATATAATATGTCCAGGCTTACCAGGAACTATGACAGTATACATGAGAGGAGAATAATGAGTAACTCTCGATAACATCAAACTATAAAACATTAGAGCTTAGTTGACTTCTTTGAAGGGGTATGGTAGGAAGAGTTCTAATATGGTCCCCAAGATTATTGGACCCTGGTATACATACATCTTCTCCTGGTTGTTCAATCAAACACTAATGTTGGTATTGCTTAGAGAGATTTTCCAGGTGTAATTAAGATCCCAAATCAAGTGACCTTAAAATGGAAAGATTGTCAAGGTGGACATGACCTAATATCATGGGCTCTTTAAATTTGGGTCTAGAAGTCAGAGACAGAGGAAGTCAAAGATTTGAAGCATGAGGGAGAGTCAATGTGCTGACTTCAAGATGCAAGGGAGCACATGGTAAGGAATGCACGCGGCCTCTAGGAGCTGAGACTAGCCCCTGGCTGACAGCCAGGAATCCACAGGGACCTCAGTCTTACAACCACAAGGAACTTATTCTGCCACAACCATGTGAGCTTGAAAGATGCATTAGTCTGCCAGGGCTGCCATAACAAAATGCCACAGATTGGATGGCTCAAATAATAGAAATTTGTTTTCTCACAGTTCTGGAAATCCAGATGTTGGCAGGGTTAGTTTCTGGCTTGCAGACAGTTGCCTTCTCACTGTGTTTTCATATGGTCTTCTTTGTGTGCACTAGGGCCTGGGGGGGGGGGGGGAGGAGGAGGTCGGGTGGGGAAAGAGAGAGAGAGGGAGATTTTTGTTGTCTCTTCCTCTTCTTGTAAGGACACTAGTCCTCTCAGATTAGGGTCCCACCCTTATGACCTCATTTAACCTTAATTACCTCCTTAAAGACCCTATCTCCAAATATAGTCACATTGTGGGGTTAAGGCTTCAACATATGAATTTTGTGGGATCACAATTCAGTCTTTAATAGAGGAAGACCCCAAACTCTAGGTTGGAGTTGCAGCCCAGGCTGACACCTTGATTTCAGCCCAGTGAGACTCTGGGCAGAGAATCCAACCTTGCCAAGCCTGACCTTTTGGCCTCCATAAACTGTGAGATAATAAACTTGGGTTGTTTCAGGCTCCTAAGTGTGTGGTAATTTGTTATGAAGCAATAGAAAAACTAAGATGGGACACCTGGGAATTCTAGGCTAATCTCATTTTATTCATGAAGAAAATCATGCCCAAAGAAGTACCAAGTATAAAGTGATTTGTTCAAGTTCGCTCTGCCCGTTAGAGTTGAGGAGAGACGAGTACTCAACAACGTTATGCTCAGTCTAGACATCTTTCCACTCCAGTTTTTACTTCTTGCCCTCCTGCTGATGTAGCCAATGGGGTTTTATTCTAAAAAAAGAACACATTTGCCTCAAAATCCCTTTCCTTCTGCTTTCCAGAACTATGCACAGTTCGCTATGCAAGCAGGATCCCTGTTTTACTTCTAAAGACATCTGAGACTCAGTAATTCCCATCACTATCTCACTCCAGAGATTTAACCCTCAGCTTCTAGATGGCTCCTCCTTCTGGTTCACTTCTGTGCAGGGTTTATGCACATGTGGCCCATAGACCACCTCTGTTTGAATCACCTGTGGTGCTTGCTAAAATGCAAATTCTTGCCTCCCCACCTTCCCAAGAGATTCTGCTTCAGCAGGTGATGCTGATGCACGTTAAAGTTGCAGAAACACTATTACATACTTTATGCTGCAGTGTGTGCCCTTTCCTACTTGTTGGCTCCTCAGAGGAGATCGAAAACATCTGTTCATCATTCTATGCATAATAAGCCATAGCATAATTTTGATTACCTCATTCCCACAAGACTCCAGTGAGATGGGTTTATCTTATCATCATTGGAAAGTGTCCAACGTTAGAAACCTTATATTCTTACCTCAGCACTTTGCCTGTTTTTCCCAGGCTGCCACCATCTCATTTTTCCCTTTGTTCTGCTTGCTCCAGCCAAACACATTATTACCAAAGAAGAACGATTATTAGGAAACACCTACATGACCCCCAATGATTAAGACTCTTCTGTTGAACATTTGGGCTTTTTATATAGAGATCCTGATGTTTTGTGTTGATATCACGAGATTTGTGTTTCAGACCACGGTCAAAGTTTTGGACTTCATCTCTTTCTTGGATGCTGGCGGCAAAAACCTTACATACTTTGTGAGGAATCACAGTTACTACCATTTTCCCTTGTCAGCATTAGCGAGGCTGCTTCTCAGTGCCTGGCATGAATGATAGGAGTCTCTGTTTTCCTTTCCTTATTCATCTAGGTGTGATTGCTCTTAACGTTTGTACTTCCTTTCGTCAAGGTGCTTGTTGAATATTTGGGCGCATGGTCACATAAAGTTCATTGGCCCATTCTACACATTATGCAATAAAGCTATGATTCTCAGGGATCTGAATGCCATGTATGTTTTGGGTCTAGTGAGCAAGAGGATACTCTCCTATGGGCCAGTCTTTTTGTAAAGATGTACCCTTTTAAAATAGAAAAGTCCTTACAAAGCAGCTTTTAATACTGAATTGTAGGGTGGGAGATAATTTAAGGGAAACTTTTAAAAATATCTAACCTGCGAGCCAGCATTATGAGGTATAGTGTAGTTCATTTCTGTTTATGAACACAGTTAACAGTGGATATTCTGGACTGGCTAAAATGTCATCAGTTCTTTTAACTTTTGACATAGTTGTCCCAGACTCTGTCTGTTTGTATGGTTGGCCTTTAGAGATTAGGGGTCTTAAAGAATTGGGTGGATCAAAGTGTTTGCAAATTCTATTAGTGATGCTCTGAAACTCCAGAAAGTAAAATATATATTCTAGGCTTTTGGTTGCAAACTTACAGTGGTGCAAACTTCTTGCAGCCTGAACCTCTGCCAACTTATATCTGTTTTGCTACAGGCAATAGAAAGTACTTTCACCAGAAGAGACTGACCAGTTTAGCTGGGGTCCCAGCCATTGGGTATAAGAATGGGGAGAGGGCAGCCTACTCCTGAGAATGCACTCCTGTAGGACAAGTGTTCCCAGATCTACCATTTTGCAGGGGAAGTCAACAATTTGATTTTATTGTGAGATTTATTGATTTTAACTGTTTGCAAGGAATTTAATTTTTAGAAAACATTCTGTGTGCCAATCAAAATACATCTGTGGGCAGGTTTTGGACTTTTAGGCCACCAGTGTGCGATCCAAATACCCTGGTTCTTCATAAAGCTAAGAAAATATTCAGAGAAGGTGTCCTGCCTTGGGAGCCATTTAATGACAATTTTGAAGCTATGTGTCTAATCTCCTGAGTTTATTTATTTTTATTAATTGTATGGAAATGGCTTCAGCAGATTTGAATTAGAATGTAATTCAGTCAATTAAAAATAAAAATCAATCCTCTATTCCCCCACCCTCCAAAAACTATAGGCCTTTTATCTTATTAATCATTCCTCAAATGTGTGTTACTGTGGTGGATGCTGTGGTGCACCACCCAGATCCACCCTTGTGGACTGAGGCCCTCCTTACCCTAGCTGCCATGAGTGCTGGCTGGTTACACCTCACAGAGCATCTCTCTTCGGGAGTTGCCAACTGAAGGTAGCTGCTTCACCAAAAGTTATTCCTTCTTCTGGGGTGAGGGTACGGGTTGGGGTTTGTGTTGGAGGGGTTGGAGGTGGGGAGAGACAGTCTAAAGTCAATGACTGGTCGCTTCAGGGCTACAAAGTCCTGGCCAACTTGCCTCACTTTGGGACTGCTCTGAAGGTCCATCCCAGGTTAAGAGCTCCTCACAGGATTGGCGAGGCCTCTGTTGAGAAGCTTTGTATGTCAGAACTGATGGTAGAAGATGCTGTTATAGAACCGTACTTGATAGATATAGGCCAGGTGGCACCACTTAACCATCAGAAACAAGATGGGTGCAACTATTGTAGTGAGCAACGGGGTTGGAATGGTAGCGAACCGGGCCCGAACTTCAGAGAGCTATGGAAACGGTTAATAGCACACAATATTATTAGGGTCAGGATAGATGGAATTTAAGAAGAGCATTGCTTCATTTATACAATCAAAAGAAATTAAGGATGGATGATCAAGATGCTGATACCAGTTAGCCCAACAAAATGTCATTATCCTTGTCCAATTTTTGGACTAAGTCACTTCTCAGACACAGAAGCCATTGATTGAAGGAGACAGTAGTTCCCATGAGGAAGAATGCCCAAATACTATGGTAAGCATATGCACTAAGGAATTTTCCAGTTGTCTTTCAAAGGGATCATGCCCATTTACTCAGGTAACCCTATACAGGGGAAATCCTCCACTGCGGAAAGGGAAATACCTCCACATTTTGAAGATTATTTGACACAGGGTCCAAGTTGACATTGATATCTGGGGACCAAAAGCATTATAATGCCTCCCAGGTGGAGTGGTGTACAGGGTCCAGGTAATAAGTGGAGTCCTGGCCAAGTCTAGCTCACAAAGCGTCCTGAACCCACTTAGTGGTTGTTTCCCCATTTCTCAAATATTTAATTAGAATGGACACACTTCTAAGTAATCCATGGGTCAAAACCAGAATCACGAGGGAATTTAGGAAATATTTCAAATTGAATGATACTGAAAATACAACACATCAAAATTGTGAGATGCAACTAAAGCAATGTTTAGAGGGAAATTTCTAGCTTTAAATGCTTATATTAGAAAAGAAGAAAGGTCTTATTGGAATGGACATACTTGGAAGTTGGTAGGACTCCCACATTGGTTTCTTGGCCTATGCTTAAGAGCTATCATGTGGGGAAGGCCAACTGGAAGTTTCAGAAATTGTCCTACATCCTGGCTAAGACACTAAAATCACGATGTTGCAGTCTATGGTTATTTCAGAGATTGATGACCTTCTCAATTAAAAAAAGGCAGAAGTGGTCATCTCCATTTAGTTTACCAGTCTTGACCTTACAAAAACTAAATGGTTTCTGGCAGATGATAGTGGACTGCCACAAATGCAGTCAACAGTAGCATCAGTTGCAGTTGCTGTGCCAGATATACTTTCGCTAGAGCAGATAAACACAGCCTCAGATAAAGGATATAGAGCCATCAATATGGTGAATGCATTTTTTCATCCTTATCAAGAAAAAGGATCAGAACAAGTTTTCGTTTATGTGGAATGGACAGCAGTGTACATTTATGATCTTGCCACAGGAATGTGCTAACTCTCCTTCCGTCTGTCATAATATAGTCTGAAGGGACTGGATTATCTGGACATTCTGCAGAACTTCACTTTGGTCCGTTGTGTTGATGAGATCATGTTAACAGGATAGAATGAGAAATAAGTGGCAGATACATGGGAAGACACATGAATTCCAGGGGTGGAGATAAACCCTATTTATCTCCACTGGTGAATAAAGCTAATAAGCAAAAAGCAGCATAGAAAAGCAGAACCAAAAGAAAGAATGAGAAGGCAGATGAAGAGAGGGGAGGTAGGGGGAAACCTTAAGTATGTCTTGTCTACTCTTAGACTTTCCAATTATGTGAGTCAGTAAGTGCTCTTTCTATCTTAAGCTGAACTGAGTTGAAGTTTTGTCACATGCAACCATTGATGCTCATTGACAGCCTGCAAAAATGAATTCATTTTCATAGTGTTAATATTCACATTCTGGCTTTTCTTCTTTACGGCACATGCATCTTAGAGACTTTGTAGAATTTTCAAATGAGGTGGGCACATGCTCATTTCCCTCCACTTCACCCTGTTACAGAGAAGAGAAAATCAAGCATTCTTCTTTTAGCAGATGGCATGGTTTTATTTTCATAGTTTAGGTGAAATCTCAATAGACACCTGGCTTTGTTATCTAATTATTAGCAAAAGCTATGGTTTCAGAGTAACCGTTCTAACTAAAAATAATTGTTTTAGTGAGCATGATCCTATATCCAAAAATTTATGGCTTAAGCAATCGATCAAATCAACTTATTTAGTTACATGGAAGTATGTGCAGTTTATTTTAGCGGGTTCATCAGAAAGACATGCAATTCTTAAGGTTAGATGCCTTATGAGTACTTCACAGAGATTTCTTTCTCTTTTATAGAAATGAGCACTTGGTAATACTTGCTTTAAAAGTTTTCTGGGTTGAAATTACTGTGGCTAATCTCTATAGCAATAACCTGTTAACAATAATAATGAAAAAAAGATTCTATTCACAGTAGCAATAAAAGGGGGAGAATGTCTATGAATAACACTAAAATGTAATGTGTGTATCTCTGTGGAGGACATTACAAAACTCAACTGAGAGATATAAAAGAATTTGAATAATATAGACATAAAATGTTCTTGAAGAGAAGCATGATTAATTTGAAAATGTCAACTTTTCCTAAATCAACTTATAGTTTTAATGTAATTGCAATAAAAATTCCAACAGGATTTTTGTCTTTTAAAAATTGCCAAAATATCTGTTAATATGACTTAGAAAAATAAACAAGTAAGATGTAACAGCACTAAAAAATGCTGAAAAAGAAATATAATGAGGCAGAAAACAACCTTACTGAATTCTATTTAGAATATTTATTACCACTTATTATAAAGTTATAGCAATTATATCTGCACAGTACTAGTAGATAAGTGAATAAATAGATAATTCAGGAAAATAAATGTAAATAAGATTTAATACCTGATAAAGGAGACCAAAAAATCAATAATAAAGCGTAGAATTATTTAATAATTACTTCTAGAATAATTAGAAAAACGTTTAGAATCCTTTCTCTTACTAAATTCTCATCTATTTTCTGATAGATTAAAACATTAAATGTCAAAATCAACAAAACACGAAAAAAGATAGAAATATAGGAGAATATTCAGGAATAGGAATGTCTTCTGAGCCAGGAATAGGAAAGAATTTTTTAGCCTAGAGGCAATGAGGAGAAGACTACTAGACTTGACTTCTTATATAAAAATAATTTTTTAAAAACCCTCTATTAAAAATATAAAAACAAGATGATACATAGCAAAAGGCAGGTTAACACATTAGGAAAGTATTTTTAACAGATATGTAAGGTAATATTGTACTTAGCATTTAAAGAAATCATACAAATCAATAAAAAATATATTAAGACCAAAATTCAGTAAAAGAGGAAAAGATGTGCACAATTCAGAGGATTTTCTAAAGAACATTAAAAAAAGCTTACTTTAAAAAATAATCAAATTAGCATAAAACAGTGAGGTACTATTTTTATGTATATAGTTATCAAACAGCAATGTCTAATGCTTGAACACACTTGATCAGAGTTTAAGTTGTAATTACATGTTTATATGATATTTTGATTACATATACTGAAAGCCCCAAAGTGTTAATATTGTTTGACATGGCACTTCCAGTTCTCAGAATCGTTCCTAAGGAAATGATCTAAAATGCAGATTTTCACAAAATATATTAATTTTAGCAGCATTTATAATTTAACAATTATATATATCCAATGAAACAATTTAAATATCCAAAGAATGGGAAATGATTGAGGGAAGTGGTGTTAGATCCATATAGGGAGCTAGTGAGCAGTCATTTACAACTGTGCTTATGAAGAATTTTTATTGCTTGTGTTCCAATGGTACATGAAAAAATTGCCATGCACGTTTAAATATATTATATGATTTCAATGATTTAAATATGGAAATGTACCAAAGCTTTAGCTCTGGTACCTTTTCATGGTTGGATTAGGAATGATTTTTTAAAATTCTTTTATGTGTATATGCCGTGAGCACCTGATCGAGAAATGAGTTCTATTTTGTTTTCTCAGCTGTAGAATCCTCGGGTATCTATCTCATGGAAATAGCTAGGGCTTTCTGTTTTGAGAGTCAGGGCTTTTATGACCCCATGGTAGATTTGAGGGCCTTTGGTTTAAGAAAAAAAACAAAAACCACCAACAGTAAAGGCAGGCTTCCTGAAGCATGGTTGAAAATGGAGAGGACTTGAAGAACTGAAATAAGGTGTGGAGGTGGGAAAGGGATGGCTAGACTTGAGGGAGAAGTGGCTAGGATGGAGAGAAGAGAGGTAAGTTCCTCCAGCGAGGTCCACCTGTGCTGTGCTGCCCCTCAACACCTTGAAGATGAAGGCTCCCTGGGGAAGCAGGTTTGACATGAAAGGGAAGTTGACGTATATGGGAAGCGTACGGTAAGGAAGGTTCCATACCTCATGGGCTGAATATTAAGCTTGGTGAACAGAAGGTTGACTCAGAAATACTATAGTTAACACATGTGATGCTAGTTGGTAATAAGAACACTCCTCTAATTTTCTGTTCTTATAATCATTGCACATCCTTGCACAGTCTTTAGAATGGGCCGTGCTGTGGTAGAGTGGACTCCTGGAGGGAGTGGACTGGTAGGCAGTGGGGCGATGGGCTGGGGGTTTAATTTCATTGATCTGTGGAGAGGATGGACCACTTAAGTAGGGGGGAAGTCTCATGGCAAATATCTATTTTATTATTTAAAAATCATTTATTATTTTTAGTGTACACATTATGAAAAACAAAATATCAGATAACTCCTGACGACTTAAAAGCAATAGATTTGATATATGTATATAATGAGATAATTAAAATAATATGTTAAGACATGAAAGAACAAAACCTCCCTTCCCACTTCACCCTCAGTCTCTCTAAAGTTTACCACTTGGCTTTCTCTCCTGTATACTATCAGAAAAAAAATCCTTACATATACTAACATGTATTCCTTCAGTGACATTTATTGAATGGAGCTTCTATTCTAATAGAGGGAGACAGACATTAAACATTAGCATATCAGATGGTGATAAGTGCTTCAGGGAAACATTAAGGACGTTAAAGTGTGTGTGTGTGTATCTGGCAGGGAGATGAAAAATGTTTGCTATGTTATATAAATTGGCTTACTAATCAGAGACACTGGAACAGAAACTTGAAGGAGATGACAAAATTATTCTTGCGAATATCTGGGGGATGGAGCATTCTAGACAGAGGGACTAGTAAGTGCAAAGACCCTGAGGCAGCATTGTACTTGGTGTGCTTAAGAAATAGCGAGAAGGCCAGGCTGGAAGGGGGAAGGGAAGCGGGGAGAGTGGCAGGAAATGGTAGTCAGGGCTGACTGTGGATTGTAGGCTTTTACTCTAAGATGGGAAGCCAGTGGGGGGTGTTGAGTAGGGAGTGACGTGACCTGACATAAATCTTGGAAGAACTGTTCTGTTGAGAATAGACGATCTGAGGGCAAAGATAGAAGGCAAGGAGATCAGTTAGGAGGCTTTCAACATATTTCAAGGGAGAGAGATGGTGGCTGGGCATAGGATGGTACAGGAGGACAGAGTGGATATATTTTGAGACTAGAACCAACAGAACTTGCTAATACATTTATTATGTGTGTGAGAGAAAGAGAGGAGTCCAGATTGACCGCGAGATATTTGTTTTATTTTAAAATCGTTTCCAGTTTTGTTGAGATATTATTGACATAAAACATTGTATAAGTTTAAGGTGTACAACACAATGATTTGATATATGTATGTACTTTGAAATGATCACCACAGTAAGTTTAGTTAACATCCATTACCTCACATAGTTACCATTTTTTTCCTTGTGATGAGAACTTTTAAGATCTACTCTATTAGCAATTTTCAAATATACAAAACAGTATTGTTAAGTATGGTCATCATATTGTACATTACATCCCCAGGACTGATTTATCTTGTAAGTGGAAGTTTGTACCTTTGACCACCTTGACTCAATTCCCCCGCCCCCTACTCCCCCACCTCTGGCAACCACCAATCTGATCTCTGTTTCTATGAGTTTGGTTTTTTTAGACCCCACATATAAGTGAGATCGTACAGTATTTGTCTTCCTCTGCCCGACTTATTTCACTCAGCACTGTGCCCTCAAGGTCCATCCATGTTGTCACAAATGGCAGAATTTCCTTTTCTTAAATGGCTGAATGGTATTCCATTGTGTGTGTATGTATGTATGTGTGTGTATGTATATATATATACACATACATATACATATATCATATTTTGTTTATCCAATCGACTCCAAGATATTTGGCTTGGGCAACTGGCAAGATGAAGTTGCAATTTACTCAGATGGGAAGACTATAAGAGAACAGATTAGAGGAAGTATTTTGGAATTGGGGGCTTGGTTTTGGTCATGGTAAGAGACACCCATTGGACAACCAAGTAGAGATGTGGAATAGACAGTTCTATACCCATCTTGAGGCCAGAACTTTAAAATACATGTGTGAGCCAGCAGCATAGAGATGGTATCTGAAACCATCTCTAAACTAGAGGAGAGCACCTGAGTTGTGAGTGTAAACAGAGAATATACATATATACGTAGGTACTGCATAGCATGCATGTCCAAAGAACCTTTTAGAAGTTCAAGTTTGGTATGTGATGGGATTTGTATAGTGTCCTGAAGTAGAAAGAAATTTCATAAAAAATTACAGAAAAGTTTGCAGGCTTCAGCTCTATTAAATGGCTAAAATGGAAAAAGAAGTGAGAACCCATAGAAATAGTTACCATGGAGACTTCAACATTCCAGGAATGATGAGCTGACTGGACCTAATTGTGACCTGGGAGCCCTGTCTAAAGGACGGACTGGCAACCAAAGCCGACTTTCTCCCCAGGACTTTGAGAAGCAGCACCTCCTCAGGGGATGGCGTCTCAGAGAGCAACTGAGATATACTCAGACTCAAAATATACTCAACTTTCCTTCATCTAGTGTATTCTTTATCTTGATCTGATGTCCTGGACGTTTCTCACAGAAGAAGGTTAATAGGAGATCAAGATTGGCAGGAAGAGGGAAGAACGGAGGTGGGGATTTGACTACATGGGCCAGAAGGGGAACAAGCAGGAATATGGGTAGCTGAGAAGAGAACTGTGTAGAAGAAAAGGTGCCTTTGGTAAAAAGAGATGGTTAAAAAGATAAGGAGAGAAGTGGTGTTAAACGATGGATTGAAGACATTAATTTATGTTTCTGCCCTCCCCAGTTCCCACCAAATTGATAGTAAAGTAATTAAAATCATAAGATTTTAGAAAATAAGAGGAGAGGCAACAATGGATGGGAGATGTCAGCATGTTCTTGGAAGAATGAAACCAGAAGGCAGGAAGATGGAAACCAAGGGCTGGTGATGAGAGTTTTGACCTGTTCAGGATTTACCAGCAACAGGTACCATGGAGGATGAGATTGAATCATCGGGCTAAAAACAGGGCGGGAGGGTTACCTGAAAGTTTCTGTTATACAGTCTGACCCCATCCCCTCCCCTACCTGAGAAGCTAGAGTTAAACTCTGGAGAATTTAAAATGGAGAGGCACCTAGATTTTGTGTGTGTGTGTGTGTGTGTGTGTGTGTGTGTGTGAGGAAGATTATCCCTGAGCTAACATGTAAGGCGCCTAGATGTTTTTTTTAACCACATTAAGTTTAGTTAACATCCATCACCTCACATAGTTACAAATATACATATGTATACAAATATGTATATGTACAAATATTCATATGTGTACAAATATGTATATGTACAAATATTCATATGTGTACATAATATACAAATATATATATATGGATTCTTTGTCTGTCATATACATTTATTGTGTTCTCAAATGATTTTAAAAAATTTTTCAATTTTCTGTTTTTTTTACTTACTTTTATTTTTCCTGTACTTTGTTTTCCTTACTGAGTTTTTCATAGGAACTATTTTAATCTTAGGAGCCTCCTTGAGAATCTCCTTCACAGAAGGGGCCTTTTGATTAGCATATGGTACATGTTTCCCAAAGACTCCAAGTGGGCCACAAAAATTGATCAATGTTGCATTGGTGAGTTTAATGTGCAGGAACTTATCTTTCGTACTGGAGGAGATATCCTAGCGTGGTTCAGACCGCTGGACTCCCAGAGACTTTATTGAAATAGCCCCTGAATTGATTTACTTCTCATCTGAGGGCATGCTTGTATCTGGGTACCTGCTACTTCCTTCTCACCAGGTCCAATCTGCATGATGTCATCAATGTAGTAGACCAATGCGACGTCATGCGGAGTGGTAAAGCAATGAGTTTTGGAGAAGTGAAATAGCACTGTGTCAAAATGTTGAAAAGTTGTCCTTCTGGTCTTGCCAAATGAAAACAAAAATGCTTGTGGTATTTTTTGCTTTTAGGGGTAGATAAAAAGGATTTCTCAGAACAATTTCTGCTACTAAGTAAAAGGGGCTCTGTTGATCTAGCACAATAAAGAGAATGCATCTGGAACAGCAGCTCCAATTAATGTCATGACCTGATTTAGTTAGTAGTGATTCAATGCTGTTTTCCAAAATCCACTTGTCTTCCGGTGTAGACCAAATGGTGAGTCAAATGGCTGTGTGATAGGAATCACCAATCCTGAATCTTTCAAGTTATTCATGGTAGCATGAAACTCAGAATTTTCCATGAGGATGTAGTATTACTTTTGGTTTGCTATTTTGGTAAGGAAAGGGAGATCCAGGGGCTTCCACCTGGCCATTTTTAGCATAATAATTCTTACTTAATGGTTCAGGAAGCCAATGTGAATTTCTGTCAGTTTCTGACTATATCTATTCCAACCATATACATAGAAACCAGAAAAATATCTCTGGAATAGGTTGAACATTCC
The DNA here is from genome assembly GCF_041296265.1 of Equus caballus. Taxonomy (NCBI): domain Eukaryota; kingdom Metazoa; phylum Chordata; class Mammalia; order Perissodactyla; family Equidae; genus Equus; species Equus caballus. The sequence continues at coordinate 30,922,532 of NC_091710.1, read as the reverse complement.
ATTAGATGGACTATGTGGGGACATAGGTCATAATTCCTTTTGCTGTGTGACTTCAGTAAACGCCCACCCTGATCTGGAGCTTGCACTAAGTATGTTCTGGGTCCACAAAGATTAGCCTTAGGTCAGAACTAGTGGATAGGAAGACTCGACATCATAAAGATGTCAATTCTCACCCACATGTAGGTGCCCATATTGATGGTCAAAAATTCTCCATTGCAGCGCCATGCCGATAAATAGTGTTGGTTCAATTGGATATCAGTGCAGAAAGATGGATCTTGACCCTTACCTAACATGATGCACAAAAATGAATTCCAGATGAATTATAGATCTTGATATGAAAGGTAGAAAAATAAAACTCTTAGAAAAAAATAGAAGACTATTTTTATAATCTGGCAGGAGGGAGTCTAGGACAGATTTTTTTTTCTCTTTTTGCTGAGGAAGATTTGCCCTGAGCTAATATCCACTGCCAATCTTCCTATTTTTGTATGTGAGCCACCACCACAGCATGGCCCCTGACAGATGAGTGGTGTAGGTCCATGCCTGGGAACCGAACCCAGGCTGCTGAAGTGGAGTGCGCCAAAATTAACCACTAGGCCACTGGGCTTGGCCCTAGGACAGTCTTCTTAGTGGTACTCAAAATAGTACACAGAAAGGGCCACCATAAAGGAAAAATTGATAAGTTGCACCACATTAAAATTAAAAATATTTTCATCAAAATAATCATTAAGCAAGTGAAAGGGCAAGCCTCAAGTGGGACTTGTGTCCATAATATATAAGAATGCCTACAAATTAATGAGAGAAAGGCAGCATGACCAACAGAAGATGGATAAAAGATGTGACCCCAAAAGAGCATATCCATATGGTGAGAAACACATGAAATTCACCAGCCGTCAGGGAAACACAAATTTTATTTTCATGTCTTTTGATGAAAACATATATGCATTTTTTTGGTATATACCAACTATTCGGTCATAGGGTATGTGCATATTCAATGTTAGTAAATACTGTCAAACAATTTCCAAAGTGGTCATAACAATTTATACTCCCGTCAGCAGTGTATAAGAATTCCACTTGCCCCCCCCATCCTTAACAACACTTAACCTTTATAGACTTTTTCAACTTAGCCATTCTGATATGTGTGTGTATATGTGTGCTGAATCCTTTCAAACTCACTGTATGCCAACGTACAATGTGTAGAGATCGCACTTGCCTCCACTCTCTGCACTTGATTTTATGGTTAAATTCCCCCCTAGGATCTAACATATATTCATACATATGTTCTTCTCTACTATGGAGGCATCCAAAACCCACTGCTCAGTTCTTAGATACTTTGAGTTGATGTATACATGATACATTGCGAGTCCCAGAATGTACAGTACCACAACTAGACTTTTTCTTGTCTTTATACGCATCCTGCTCAGCTCCCTCCCTTGACACGAGCACGGAGTAGAGCTGGGAGAAATTTGAAAAGCTCACATTCATGACGAGTGCTATACGTATAGCATGTATCCTAGCCTTCTATTTTGTGGCTTTAGAACTATCATTTTCTTAGCCTTCTTTACTATTTTTCCCTTCTACCATGAGCACTAGCAGGTAGTTTTCCTTGGGGCACCATTTTTATAATCACTTTATGAATGTTGCTTCATCTAGAAGGTGAACGGAGAACTATAAAGCTATTTTGAGATGTGGGAGCTGGTCTGTCAGCTGTGCTCGCTCATTACTTAGATGACTCACTTCAGTTCAACTTTACAAAACATGGAATACCAATTTGTGCTTCCATAAACTTTTAAATTTTGGAATTTCAAGAGTCTACTGTTTTGAAGTTAAAATATTAATTAGATTTTTTCTTAGTGTTTTTTTCTAATTTATGTCAGTAATTTCTCAGCGGAATACCAAGATCATTCAGGAATAAAAGAGACAGGTACTTTGAAAAATAGGAGTCCAAAGGAAGACTATATCCTCGGTAGAAAGTTACAACCATCATTTCTCTTAGGATCTGGTTTGCTTATATTAAGCAGTATTTCTTTGATGTTGTCTTCCGCTCTCTACTTAGGCCAAAGGATCAGTAGCCATGTTTTCTGTTCTTCATTTTTAGGGCCTGATCTCGGATTCCAGAGGAGACTTGGTTTACATGGTCTCCTATTTTTTGACGCGCTTTGGAAGAGAATAACATGGCCAGGCCTAAGAGTAGCTGTGAAATAAAGGAAGCATGTCTTCAGTGCCCTCAAATGTGTTGTCCATCGTGCCTGATGCTCTTCCTTTCTTTCCCTTTCCTTCTTATTTCATTAAGTACAATTTATTATCACGAGATACCTCTTACAGGAGTACTGAGCCATTTTGATGGTAGAGTATGAAGTTACAGGAACAGTACAGTAACCATCTACCAATAGAAGTGATGTTAGAGCTGATTACGGATTCCCAGGTTGCAGTTTCTTAAGTGAGATAAAAAGGATACCCTGATCTGAGCACGTCTGCTTTTTCATGTATAAATAAATTCTTATAAGGAACTTCATAAGAAGCTCATTAGAGTTTTCAACTCACCATGCCTTAAGACAGTGGTCAGCAAACTTTTCTATAATTGGCTATATAATAAATATTTTAGGATTTAAATGTCATGTGATCTCTGCTGCAACTACTCAACTCTGCTGTCGTAATAATGTGAAAGCCGCCATAGACAAAAGCTAAACAAATGGTGTGTCCAAGTTCCAATAAAAGTTTATTTACAAAAACATATGGCAAGTGGTTTGGCCAATATGCAATAGTTTGCTAACCCCTGCCTTACGTCCAATATTACCTCGTCTCTTGGATCATTCCAGTTTCACCTCTCCAATGTGCTCTAGTTCACCTAAAGAGAAACACTATAAAATAGAGTGTTCCTCATATTTTTTTTCATTACCTCAAGGATGGCAATGAAACACAACTCTGTGAAATTCTAAGCCTCTTAGGAACTTATTCTCCTCCTACTAAGTCTTAATTTTAACTATTTAAGTTATTTATAGGGCTACGTTTTTAGCCCCTATATATGACTTCAGGAACTGGAGAGGGAACATTCTCAAGGGAGGACAGATGCCCCCAAATGGTACTCACCATCTGGTCAAACAAAGTAGGAACCAATTGTCTTTGAGGGTAAGGTGTGAACACCTGTTCTTTCTTGCAGATTGAGGATTTACTGTTTCTGGTGTATGAAGGTGTGTTTGTCCGCAGCTATGCAGTTAAGCCTATTTTTAAAGCTTGAGCAAATACATCCTCAAGTTGGGCCACGGTTGGTTGATTTATGACTCAAGAATGCTAAATTCCCAAGTTGGAATCTGACCAACAGTTACATTGTTCTGTACACTGCCTGCTGCTTCCTACACAGATAATTACCGGCGGCTAATTTACAGATGCCAGCGGGAACGGAAATGGAGTGAATGGCTGCCCACAGAGCTAGGAATTGGATTTTATCAGGAGTCATGGAGAAGCACATTTGTTCTCAGAAAAAGAAAAAGAAAAGGTCCAGAAAAGTGACTAGTTAAGAAATACGACAGCAAAATGAGTTATTCAAAAGGCAGCGCAGCATTTAAAAACATTGCTTCAGAGTTAGACAACCTGGATATAAAAATCCTTATCGCTCCACTTATTATGTGGAAACCTTTGCCTGAGTTACTTGACCTCTCTAAGTCTGAATTCCTAACCTGCAACATCAATGTAATCAATAGTGGAGCCTGTTTCAAAATTGTGAGGATTAAATAAAATAAACACCTGTAGAACATTTAGCTCAGTATCTGGAACATGGTAAAAGATCAATAAATGTTAGCTATTATTATATTCTAATTCATGCCTCCAGCCTACTGTTTACTCTAAGTTCACTTCTGTATTCAACAGTCATGAACGAACATTTTTACCTTCCTCATTTGCTCAAGGTTATTGGAGATTTCAAGAGTAACTGATTACTTACCTTATAGATTAGAAACACGAGATCCATGAATTTAAGTAAATTGCCCCAGATTAGAGAATGATGGAACTAGAATTAAAACCCACTCACTGATCCTCTTATTAGTATAGAACTTCCCAAATTTGAGCTTATCCAGAAGAGTGCACTGATGGTTTTTGGCTCAGCTTAGTTCTCATATTCTACCAATCTTAGCATCAAAGTCAAATTTATAAACGTAGTGACCTTTGGCAAATTGTATCCCCCAATCTTGGTTTTTCACTTATAAAATGAGCAGCTTGGTCTATAGAGATGATCCCTATGATGTCTTCCAGTTGTGGAATTCTAAACCTAATGGTTTTATCCAGAAACTCATCACTGAGGTGAACAGCTAGAGTCATGGAAATATGTAGGTCACGCTTGACCAATGTCATCATTTTTGTGAGGGCATTGGGAATTAGAATTAAAGATGGACTCAGGATTGCAACTATCACCAAGTCTGGGGTCTCCTGCACCTTCAAAATGTCTTTGCTACTGTATTTGATGGCCAGCACGGACTACCCCTGGAATTTGCATCGTGCTGTCACAAGGGACAGACCAGATATTTTAGAATTTGAGGAAAACTTAAAGTATATAATGAATCAGCTATGCAAATGGTAAAGTATGTAAAAAAATGCCTTTTTTTCCACTGAACAATTACTTAGGCAAATTTATTTTTATCTTAGAAATTATTAGTCATATAGGTTCTTAAATTAACAATGAAAATGATGTTATTTAGAATTTACTTTAAACACACACGCACAAGGTCCACTTATTTTTCCAGTTACCTTTCTCAGTGTCCAGGGCATTTAAACTGATTGCGTTTTGGGAGCAATTTAGTAATGGAGATGAAGAGGGCCACCTACTTTTCTAAATTCCAGTATGATGCTCAAATTACTAAATTAAGATAATCTTTAAAAATAGCATGGGGAAAACAGCACAAATATTTAGCGAGACTCTTATGGAGCTGTTTAGAATTGTTAATTAGAGCTAGATATTGTTCAGGAATTTAAATGATAACTGAATAATCGAATACATAAGTAATGCTACTACTGCTTGTAAGAGCAATCAAGGCTTATACGTGGAATAAAGATCATCCTTGATATGCACACTTCAAAATCAACAGAGATTTTCAGAAATTTATATTTTTTGAGTAATTATCTTAAAAGATGAGTAATTCAGTATAAGTGGGATACACTATTCTAAAAAATAAGATGCATAAATAACCTGAATTAGGCTTAGGCAATCAATACTCAAATTATAATTTTCAATACTGGAGCCCCTCATATTTAGGCAATATAGTGCTGTGGCTGAGCAAGCGGGCTCTGGAATCAAACAGACTTGTATTTGGTTTTGTTCTTTGCCCCTTACTGTGTCACCCTCAGTAAGGTACCTGACCCATTTAAGCCTCAGTTCCCTCACTGTGAAACAGAGTAACGGTGACTATTTCACAAGTGATGTTGAAAGAATTGAGATACTTCCATGGAATCTGCTAAGCACATTGTTTACTGAATGCTTTGTTTCTTTCTTAATGGCCGCTTAGCTTTTGGAGAAAGAACTACAGCTCCTGGTTTACAGCAGCCTTCATGCTGGGAGGGGAGGGGGTGCTGTGGCATGTTTCTGCCCACTTCACTGTCTGCAACAGTCAGAAGCCAGGTGAGCTGTGAGCAGGTGATTGTCATAAGCATGCAAGTGTGGCGAGTCCTTAAATGCACTGGTCAAAGTTTTCAAGTTTGCTACCTCACATCTGTCAGAATGGCTATAATTAAGGGGACAAGAAATAAGTTTTGGAGATGATGTGGAGAAAACGGAACCCTCACACACTGCTGTTGGGAATGCAAATTGGTGCAGCCACTATGGAAAACAGTATAGAGATGTCTCAAAAAATTAAAACTAGAAATGCCATATGATCTAGCTGTTTCACTACTATTTGTCCAAAGTGCATGAAATCAATAATTCAAAGATTTATGCACCCCTATGTTCATTGCAGCATTGTTCACAATAGCTAAGACATGGAAGCAACCCAAGTGCCCATCAACGGTTGAATGGATGAAGAAGATGTGGTATATATACACTATGGAATACTACTCAGCCATAAAAAAGGACAAAATTGTGCCATTTGTGACAACATGGATGGACCTTGAGGGTATTACGTTAAGCGAAGTTAAGTCAGACAAAGACAGATAGTGTATGAGTTCACTCATGTGTGGATGAGAAATAAACAAACACATAGATAAGGAGAACAGATTGGTGGTTACCAGGGGGAAGGGAGTGGAGAGAGGGCAAAAGGGGTAAAGGGACACATACTTATGGTGATGGATAGAAACTAGACCATTGGTGGTGAACACGATGCAGTCTATATAGAAACTAGTATATAATAGTGTAAACTTGAAATTTATACAATGTTATAAACCAATATGACCTCAATAAAATAATTTAAAAAATTTTCTTTTCAAGTTTGCATCTTGAAATGAGATGCTTTTTTATTTGCTTTTCATTGGGTGTAGAATTTGCTTCTTTCTTTGGTGGATATTTCAAACCATCTTCATTTGCCTGTCTCTTTTTAATTTCTCTGAATCTCTGGCTAATCTCAGTAGAGATATGTATTAGAAAATTAAATCTGATGGAAATTATTTGTCTTCTTGGAATTTAAGCTACAGGGAATTCCTTATAGATTTTTAACTTTCTTGAAGAAAAACTGTAACTAATCTGAATCATTAATTAGAAGCAGAATATATATTTTCCTATATAAAAAGACCCATTTTTTTAACTTTCCTATTTCAGAGATTTGCATTCAGTAATTGTGTAATATTATTTTTAGCTCAATTACTAACTTACTATGATGGGGGTAAATTATTCTTTTCATTTTTATGTAAATCTTGAGATAAACTTGTACTCCCATGGAGTTCATTTAAATATATGTCATTTCATGGTACTGGGGTGGAACTTCTTTTTATAGTAGATGAGAACATCTCTCAATCACCCTCAGCACTGGCAAAAATGTAGATAAAACAAAATATAAGATGATAAAGTGAAAATTATTCCAAGTTGATTAAAAAAGTTATGAAAACTCTATAGTTAATATGTACAATACAAATGAATTAATATGTGTGAAAAACTTAGAACAACGTCTGACAGATAATATTGTGTTTAACATATGCCAGGTGATATTATTATTATTATGTCAAAGGAGGATGCAATTGCAAATAGTAGAATAAGAAAATGTGTGGGTTTTCCTATTTACTGGAGAACGTGCCTTTCATTTCGATTTGACCTTTGGTAACACTTAGCAGCAGGTTCTGTTAGAATAAAAAACATTTAGCATTTAGGGTCCTAATTTATTGTTAAGAGTGCAAGTGCTAGCCTACTTATAGGGTTTGATATTTTTTCATTTGATTAAGGAAATGAGTGTGTACTTTTCATCTTTCAGAGAATTAACAATCTACTGGGACCTCGAAAGCACAGCCAGTGTATTCTGCTGGCCGATATGATAGGTTATTCTATTCAATTGTTAAGTGTAATAGTAGTTAACAAATTTATTGAATCCGTACACCAGAAGCGTTCTCCACATTTAAGAATTTTGACTGCTAGACTTGTAGAGAATTTGACTTTCTATCTAGCACATGGTCAATATAAAATAGACTCTTTTTGTAATGCAACTTTATGATTGCCACTTAATATTTAGGGAGGCAAAAGCTTGTAGTAGCTATTTTTAACATTTTGATAGTGCTTGAGAGTCTGCAAATTGCCATCATGTCTCTTACCCCATTTCCATGTGAGCCCGGCTGAATGATTTCCATTTTAACTGTGATACAGAGACGGTGCTCGTCCAGGTCCCTCTAGTGGCGAAACTCTGAGAGGACGGCTCTTTCTACCACACACAGCTTCCCGCAAGCCACTGCGCTTTTATATCACAGCGATACCTGAAAATGACTAACAGCTTGTAATCATCTCATGTCATTCGGTGACTTTAGCAAATTGTATTTTTTCTGTGCTCACTTTCCACTTGAAAGCACAGGGCAGATTCTTTCACTTTCTCTTCCCTCAGTGCTGTCTGAGGATGGAAGGATGAAAGCTAGGGGAATAAAGAGCAACACCCTCTCCCCTGTTTGTCTAAAAACTTCATTGCTCTCCTGTAGCTATATGCATTGGCGATTGGGAGATGATGAGAAAATTAAGTAAGGAACTGGGGGACTGTGACATCAGGAGGGCTCAGAAAGCTGGTGATGATAGGGAAGATACTGCATTTTTAAATAAGATGGTCAGTGAATGGGGAACCTTTTTTTTGGAGTCCTTTACAGTCACTATGTTTGTTTCTTTTTTAAACTTCTGAGTCACACACTATAACTCAGCGAGGCAAGTCAAAAGAGCTGTTCTTGGCTTTGTAACAGTGAATTAGGCCACTAGTTCATTTAGTCTAACAGAGTCTGACACTAGAGTTGTCACCTACTTTGAGAAAAGTCATTCAGTCGTTTGGGTACACTGAACAGCCTGCTTTCCCCTTATTCCACTAGCTTTGGTGGCAGCCTCAACTTTTCAGAAAACTAAACCAAAGCACAGAAAGTCTGGCAGAATTACCAAAGATGAGTGGCAGAGCCAGGATGAACTTAATGGTCATGTCACTTTTCTCTCATAGAGGCCACAGCTCAGGAAGGTAGAGCCTCTGTGTCAAGGAATTACAGAAATGTTCTTTGTTTTCCATGGCTTCTTGGACCCATTCCACAATAGATGGGTCCTTCTAGAGGCTCTGATTTTTTTCTCTTTCTTTGACACTGCTTTCTGACTTCTTATACAATAAGAAAATCTTTTTTCACATTTTCCCGCTGACTTGTTGCAAAAACTAGATCAATTGTCCTGTAGCATTTAACCCATTTTTGTTTTGACTTTGTTCTCCTTGTGATCTTATTTAACTTGACCTGCTGTCCCCTGTATGTTCTGTAATAGAAGTTAGTTTGAGGATTGATTAGATTCAAGTTCAATTTTGGGGGGCAAGAATTCTGCACAGGCGGTTCTGTGTGCTTCCGGCTGCATCACGTCAGCAGGCACGCGATGTCCGCCTGTTCCTGTCTGAACCCTTCAAAATCCACCTTGAATCCATAAGTAGCTGGCTAAAACTCTGGACTTACCAGTTGCTGTCTGCTTGCCAGCTAAATTGAGGCGTGAGCCACCTTAACCAGGGATTTCAAACAATATAAACCTCTACTGCCAAATATACTTTGAAAAAGGATTTGAAGCATCTTATATAAAAGAGTACTGATATAATTAGAATATTAAAATACTCTAATGACGATGGGGTGGAGAGAAGACGATAGGATGTCACAGTGGGACATGAATGAATAGAAGACTGAAGTGTCAACCTATGACGACAAGAAAGCTACTAGTGTTCTTCTTCAGCAGATGAGGATGCCTCTAAGTCTCTGGCTGAGGTGATCCCAGAGGTTTATATGCTTCTTCAGATGTTGATTTTAATTCCACAAACATCATTGAAAGCCTATATATTCAGAGAATTTCCTAGGCTTCGTGGAACATGTGAAGACGAACAAGTCCATTTCGACCCCTTAAGATGCTCATAATTTACTGGGATGACACACACAAAGTTGCTTTAATCTAAGTCAGGCAGTGTTAAATGCTGTAATAGAAGTGCCTATGTCAGGGCTACGGGAGCAGAGTGGAAGGAATCAGTAATTTCTGACAGAGAGGATAAGGGAATTCCACAGAGGATGTGGCATTTGAATTGGATTTAAAGAAGATAAATGAATTTCACTGTGTAGGAGAGAAAAGAAAGAGAATTCCAGTCTGTAGAAATAGCTTGAACAAGGTAAGGAAATGTTTTAAAGTGTATGCTGTTTTCAAGGAATGGGAGAAGCTTCATTCTAAAGAAGCACACCGTGCAGGTCAGTGCATGGAAATGAAGCTTAAAAACTAAACAGAAACATAGCTGAAAAAGAAGTAGAGGACCAGACTGGAAATAGTTTTAAAAGCCATGTTAAGGAGTTTTAAATTTTTTCCTGTGGGTAATTGTAACCTTTTTTTAAGAAGAAAAGAAAAATTGCAAGATTTCTATTTTATGAAAGGTCATTTTGTGAGTAGCCTAGAGAACCAGTAACAGCAGGGAAAGAGCAACCTAGTAGGAGGCCACTTCAAATGTGTAGGGCCCTGCGAAGGGAAGGGAAGACATGGACTCAAGAGACAGCTTAGAGTTCAATGGAAAGACCTTGAGAAACAATTGAAAGTAAATTGAGAGACGGGAGTAGGTAAAGACAACTCTCCTATTTTTAGCCACAAGGTAAATGCTTATGCCATTTAACGAAAACAGAGAATTTAGGTGGATGAACCATTTTGGTGAAGGGAGAAAATGAGACGAATTTGAAACTGTTGAGTCTGAACTGTCTGTGGCATATTAACTTACTTAACAAATGAATGAATTGTATACCCTATCCTAAGGGCTGGGAATACAGAGGCTAAAAAAAAAAAAGACAGATAAGGACCCAGCTCTCATGGAGCATGCCTTCTAATAGGAGCACACTGGCAAAAACCAGGCAGAAAAATTTTTTTTCAATTCTAATAAGCAGCAAAGAGAAAGCAAAAGAGGTAATGGAAAGAGAGGGTCTGGGATCAGGGAGCTGTTAGAATGATCAGGAAAGGTCTCTCTGAGGAGAAGACTTTTGAACAGAGACATGAGTGATGAGAAGAAGCCAGTCATATAAGGACCTGGAGTAAGAAAGCTCCAGGCAGAGGGAACAGCAGGTGGAAAGGCTGCAAGGCATGAAGCAACCCTGCACGTTGAAGGAGGAGCAAGTCAGTACGGCTTAGGGAGAGAGTGCGATGAGGAGTTCAGATGGGGGCAGCAGGGATACCGATGATGTCGGTCTTGTGACATAAGGAGTTTGCTTTCAGTCTGAGCACACAGGAAGAGTGGTAAGCAATGGAAATATACTCTCTGATTTAGATTTTAAAAAGATCACTCTGATCGCAGAGAGGAGGATGGACTCAATGGAAAAGAGAGTAGAAGTGGTGAGGCCAGTGAGGAAGTTCTTATAAATGATGATGGTGACTTGAGTTAGGGAGGTGGTGATGGAGGTGTTAAGAAGGGGCCAAATTGTGGATGTGTTTGGAAGGTTGAGCCAACTGGGTTTGCTAATGGAGTGGTGGAGGTGAATGAAATGTTTGGGGCCGAAGCAACTGGGTAAACATGGTGCCATTCATTGAGAAGATGGAAACTAGTGGGGGATGAGGGGAAGTTTGGTCACGAGGCTCAGGCACGTGGCAGGGATTTGAATATTTAGTGCTGGAGTGCTGGAGAGTGGTCAAGCTTAGAGACATGGATTTCAGAGGAATCTCCCATGTGATGAGTCGATAATTTAGGCTTGTCTTCTTAAAAGAATTGAAAGATTGGTCACTGGGGATGAGAACTGCTCATCTGACCCAAAGACAAAAGCAATGGTGGGAAGAAGAAAAAAGAGAGAAAGACTGTTTCTCACTTTCGGCAACAGCTCCTGCTCCTGCGAGATGAGTGCCTCATGCAGAAGGAGGCTAGAGAAGTCAGTGACTGCCTGTTCAGTGGCTTTCTGAAGGATGGCGAATGCGGAAGTCATAGCAAGTAGGGAGACGGAGCCAGCACCAAGAGAGAAGAGAGATTCCAGTTTACTGAAGTGGAGAGAAAAAGCAATTCCTGGCCAGTCATGAGATTAAATGCATGCACTGGAGTCCAAGAAAATGCTTGGAAGTTGAACCTAGAAGCAAGGACCTGAAAGGCCTTTTGTTTTGTTCTGGGAAAAGAATAAAGAATTGTTACAAATTAGGTAATTGGGTTTTGCAGATCAGGTGTTGCAATAGGGTTGATTCACATAATGATATTGTTAATATTTTATGTTAACTAAATTTTTTATAATTTTTAAGAAAAATATTTATTCTGTATTTCATGTTTCCAGATGCGCTGAGAATGGAGTGTGTGTGTGTGCGCACATGACACCTATAAAACTAATTACTTGAGGAATTAATAAAAAATTGCAGGGATTATAATGTTACACATCATAAATGATATTTGAGGTCTGAGGCTAAATGATAGTACATAGAAAAAAGAGCTGAAAATAAAATTCTCAGTGATGTCCACAGTTGCAGGGTTGATAGAAAAGAATTGGGGATAGAATCAGAGTAAGAGCAAATATTCTAGGAATCATACCAGTAAAATTTGACGTTAAAATGATAACCCCAGATGTTAACTAGACTTATTGTGGTGATCATTTCACAATGTATGCAAATATCAATTATGTTGTACAGCTGAAGCTAATATGTTATGTCAATTATATCTCAATTAAAAAATAAAAAATAAAAATTGGGTAAAAGAATCTAAGATAAGTATTTAGTAAACTTTATTCTTTACAATCCACTGTTTCCCTTTCCATCAAAATGCTTAGAATAATGAACAGCATATAAAAATAACTAAGAGGGGCCGGCCTGGTGGCACAGCGGTTAAGTGCACACGTTCCGCTTTGGTGGCCTGGGGTTCACTGATTCAGATCCGGGGTGCGGACATGGCACCGCTTGGCAAGCCATGCTGTGGCAGGTGTCCCACATACAAAGTAGAGGATGATGGGCATGGATGTTAACTCAGGGCCAGTCTTCCTTAGCAAAAAGAGGAACATTGGCAAGCAGATGTTAGCTCAGGGCTGATCTTCCTCAAAAAAAAAAAAAAAAAACTAAGAAAAAAATAAAATTATAATCCCAAACTTTTTGTTCTTAACAAAATTCTTTATTTTGGTGTATCTTAGACACAAAACCTCAAATTCAAAATCAACATGAAAAAGTTAAATCAATAGGACTGGCCTAGAGGTGTAGTTGTTAAGTTTGTGGGCTCTGCTTTGGTGGCCTGGGTTCGCAGGTTTGGATCCCGGTTGTGGACCTACATACTGCTCATCAAGCCATGCTGTCATGGCATCCCACATACAAAATAGAGGAAGATGGCCCTGGCCCATGCCAATCTTCCTCACCATATAATATATTACATTCATGATTTCCTCATCAACCCCTCCCACCCTATTCCTCTTCTTATTCTTTAATTCAATAGATGGTGCCTCGCAGTTGATCATGGTATAAACCTGGTAATCAACCTTTCCTTTTCCCTCTAATATCTCCCACAACCTATCTGTCACCAATCCAGATGCATCTCCCTCCCAAATACTTCTCCTCAGCCTCTTCTACTCTTCTCCGTTCCTGATGTCACCCCTCCAGTCCAAGCCACCTAGTGCAGCTATAGTGTAAGTCACCTAACTGGTTCGGGGCAGTGTTCTCAGAAACCGGGGGACATTTGGCAGTGTCTCAAGACAGCTGTGGTTGTTACAGTAGTAGCACAGGGTGCTACAGGTGTTTAGTAGGTAGAGACCTAGAATGCTGCAAAACATCCTACAACGCATAGGACAGCCCCACAGCAGAGCATTATCTGGCTCAAATTGTCAGTAGTGCTGCTGCTGAGAAAGCTTGGCAAAGGGACATTCATTCTTACCATCTGCCTTTTCTCGATAAAATTTCTCCCACCAGTCTGTGTAATCTCAAAAATAAACATACATAATTATTGTTTTAAGATGAGAGACATTTCTATGCATCACTGAAACCCAAAATGGACATCCATTTTATAATAAATGACAAATATTATTAAATAAACCCAATTATTCCAATAACTAATGATTATTTCAATAGTTAACATTAGGAAAACACCGGTTATGTTCACATGCACTAGTAGGAGGCAATTTTCTCTGCATTAATTTCTCGGTAATGCAGCTGTGTACCTGCTCTTGTTAATTTCTTTTATAACTATTATGTTTTTTATATTTAAGAATATGCTCACTACTAGAACCTGCATATATGATATTCAGCTTTTAGTAATTAAATTTAATTAAAAATGCCAATAAAACAGTAAGAGCCAAGGAAATAAAAACAATGCAAACAATATCACATTCACTAAATAAACTGACATCATAGAGGGAACAATAAATGAAATTATCACTGTTATAAACTCCTGCAGAAACCAGCTATACACAAATGTTCCAAAAGGAGCACTGGAAATAACATGGAAGTGGTGCAATTGTGAAGTTCACTGCATCATCACTCTCTCCTGATGAGATGGCATGTGTTCAAACTCCCAGCAGATGGGGAAAAAATGCCACTTAGTCTGAAGTAGGATTCCAAATGGAACTTCAGATATAGTTGGCTTCTCCAAGAGAAATGTATACAGTAGGGTATAACTATATCAAATTTGTCTTGTTTTTATATTAAGCAACAACATAATGAGCCTAATTTTGCCATGTCACTGCTTAACATCCTTCAGTGGTTTTCTTTGCCCTTTGGGTAAGTCTAACTTTTTGACTAGAGCTTAAAAACCTATGCAAGATCTGATCGCAACACATTCAACTCGCTCTACCTCTCTAGAATTTGCCCTTCCTGAATTTCTTTCAGATCCTTGTACATGAAATTCTCACTCACCCTTTTATCTCTGCTACTTTGCATGTGCTATTTGCTCTGTCTGGAACAGTCTTCTCCACCCCAACCCCCAACATTCCTGGCAGGCTTCGCTGTTCCCCTTACTCTACTTGCTTGCAGATTTAGAGTGTGAAATTGTTGTTTTGTCTGCAGTGTTGAAAACTTGCAGATGTTTCAGTGAGTCTCATGTAAGTTTCCAAGAAAGTACAACCCCTCGTCCTCCCAAAAAACAGAACTATTAGAAGCAAAATAATAAACATTTTACCAGTATTTGTACATGTTGTGCTCCATTAATACTGACCTTCGGCCAGGATGCAGGCCTCCTCTGTTATCCGTTGACCTTCGTTTATAGTTTGGGTTTTCCATAGCACAGTTATGCTATGCTGGTATACACCTGAATGGAGCCCCCACAAACTATCATTAACAGTAAAATAAATGGCATGAATAAGAAATGAAAACAGAAGAGTGCATCACTAGGAAGGTAGAATCCAGAATAGTGTTCAAACTCCTTGAATATTCCATGTGCTATTCTTGATCATTCTCTGATACTTCCATAAAATCCCTAGTGGTGATCACTTTCTTTGTATGATACTAGACCCCACAGTTTGATGAGCCTGTTATGCTCTTGTCATCTCCAGGTAAATTATTTCTGTACCATTGAAAAAGCTTTCTCGAAGGTGGAATATAATTTTCATCCTGAGGATAATGCTTTGACCTTCTCTTTAGAAGAGAAAATGTAGAAATCATGTTACTGCTTAGCGACTAGGAGGTTGTGTTGCAGACTCACCCTGTGATATCAGGAAGCCCATTTTGGCTCAGTTTGAATCCTGGTTTCCAATAGGGCTGTGCCCTTGCTCTATAAGTCCTCTGAATTCTTAGCTGATACGATTAGGGAGTAAAATATGTAATCTGTCAAACTGTCAAGGAATGCTTTCCTTAAATATAATAGAAGCTTTATGACCAAATGGCAACACTGTTTGAATTTTATTTTATTTGAACAGCAAGTCTGCATTTATGCATAAGACATTGTGCTGTATATATAAATTATGGTGTCTAAATAGGCACAGGAGCATTCTAGAGGTTAGCAGTTTAGGAATTAAATCCTTTATGTGTTGGAGAGGAGCATCTTAACATAAGATTCTGAAGGATATAGATATTTGAAAGTGAAAAAGAAGCAGTATCAGAGATTGTGTACATGACTCTATGTGGAAGCTAATTTTAGCCGGAAAATGACTGTTGTACCCTAGTCATTAAGGATGCTCACCAATAATTCTTCCACCTTCCAGCACACTCTAGTCACTTAAGTTAGACATAGGTATGGGATTTGACTTGGCCAATAAAAAGAAGCAGAAGCGATGAGGGTCTTTTTTAAGGCAGAGTCTGTTAGAACCAAGGTGGGACTTTCTCCACTGACTGGCAATCTTCTAGATGGTGAAGGCTGCTCCAGCCTACATCCCTCAACAAGGATGATGAGGGTGTGTCAAAATAAACCTCTATCATTTTGAGTCATGTGGTTTTGGGATTATTTGTTATAATAGCATAAACTAGCCTATCCTGACCAATAGAGTAGGCTATTGTTACCTTGCCTAGATTTAAAAAATTCAGAATGGTTAGAGTACATTTGATTCTCTGGAATTGTCACCATTTTGTGAGAAGGCCATGGGGAGAGTGTATGAGAGAACAAGAAATCAAATATCACAGAGCTATGATGCTGGATATTACACCTGTAACTGATTAATTTTTAATAAAAATTGAGTTAAAATTATTTTTTTGCAACTTATTCTAATAGGTAATTATATTAATTTAATAATTGCTTGACATAATTATACATTTATTATGTGCTTATAAACTACAAATATTATCTTTTCGCGTGTTTGATTCATAAATCTTGGAACTCTCAGGCTACCTGTTTACATATTCAAACTACTGGAATGTGTTAGTCCTTGCAGATATAGTACAGAACGACTATGGTGGAACTCTTAAAAAACTAGCTACAAATTACCAAATTCTCTCTAATCTTAAAATACGTTGCTTAAGGATTTTTCACACTCTGATTTGTATTACCAGTTAAAAAAAATTGCACGTGGCAATTAAAGGGTCAGTTTTTTTGGGAGGAAAGATTGTCTTATTTGGGTACTTAAAAGAATTTCTGGCTCATAGAGTGAACTCTGAAATGTTTTGAATATTTGAATGCTTAGAGCTAAAGGAATTGGCAAGTGATAAGAGTCATACCATGTGAATGGTGACCCACAAAACTATATTTGAATGACAGTGTCCAGGAACTAATGATTTTTCTTTCTGGAATAGAGGTATAGCACAAAACCACATTTAGGGAGGTAGCTAGTTGTTGGGAGCTCATTTGGAGTAAGCTCTCATTTTGATCACAGAGAACATATTTCTTTCAGTATTGTGATTTCTTAACCTCAGAGAAACATAATGGTAACCAAGAGGATTGGAAGTGTGTCAGAGTGGAACCTACCAGAATGGCTCTTTATCTAACTGTGGCAGTTGCTTAACTGAAAAAAAAAAAAAAAAAGAAAGAAAAAGAAAAAAGAGTACTCAGGCTAGAACATGGACTTTCATGTCCCAAAGGGATTAACATTAGACATATGGTGACTTGAGAGAACTGCCCAGCAGTTAGTAGTTTTGCCTTGTGAGTTAAGCCAAAGTGAATTCTATGCTAATATGTTTACTTGTGAATAGCGTTAATTTAGTTTAGGCTAGAGTTCAATACAGAATCGGGTGCTTACAAAAGAACATTTTGTCTTTTAATATTGCAGACTTTATACAATTGGTTCTGATGTTTATGTCGTCTTTCTCAAATTCTAAAGCTTCATGGGCTACAAGCTTTGATTAGTTCTTTAAATCATCTAGAATGGTACCATATAGACAATGGCAGCAGCCGGTTTCTGGGCGAGTCTATGTCTGAAGCACTGTACTAGATATTTTACTTATGTTATCTAATTTAATCCTTCCAACAACCTCGTAATGTACATATTTATTCTTTCATTTAATATGTATTTATGAAAATGTCTATTATTTGCCAGGCACTGTATTAGACACTGGTATAATTACTTCCATTTTACGGATGAGATATCTGAGGCTCAGAAAAGTTTAACTTTGTTAAGGTTACTGTGGGAGGTCCCCCAAAGACGTCCATGTTCTAATGCCCAGGACCTGTGAACATTTTCCCTTACATGGCAAAGGCACTTTGCAGATGCAATTAAGGTTAAGGACTTTAAAATGAGAGACTAGCTTGCATGGTCCAGGTAGTCCCTGTCGAATCACATGGGTCTTTAAGAGCAGAGAACTTTTCCAGCTGTGGTTAGGAGAGACATGATGACAGAAGAAAGGTCAGAGATGCAAAAATGCTGACTTTGAACATGGAGAAAGGGGGCCAGGAGCCAATGAATATGGTAGCCTTTAGAGGCTGGAAAAGGCCAGGACACCATTCTCCCCGAGGGCCTCCAGAAATGAATGCAGTCCTGTAGACACCTTGATTTTAGCCCAGTGAGATCTGTGTTAGAGTTCTGACCTACAGAACTAGAAGATAGCAAATTTGTGCTGTTTTTAGCCACTACATTTGTGGCAGTTTGTTATGGCAGCAATAAACACTAATACAATTACATAGATAATGTTAGAACCAGAATTTTATACTAGGTCTGTCTGACTCAAAAAATGCATTCTTTTCGTTAAGTAATACTGACCAACATAAATTACAGCCAAGAAAGCGCCTCTTGTTTAGTTTTTGACTAAACATCCTCCATTTTCCTTTTTCCTGGTTACAGCTGCTGACATTGTTTTGAATATTTACCTCTTTCCTATCGGATATGGTAGATTTGTTAATTAAGAGACCTCACATTCCTCTGAGGGATGGGCATGCCGCACAAACTGGTTTAATTGCAGACTTTCTTCTGGGAATTTGAATCTTGGCAGGGATATCAATTAAAATACTATTAATGGCTGAAAACTAGATGTTCATAGTACTCTTTACTAATATAAATTTATGATAGAGAAAAGTAAAAGAAAAATTAGTGCTTATCTGTGCTGTCAGTAAAGTAAAGGAATTAATGTGAGGCAAGAAATTAGGAGAAAGATTCCAATGGCTAAGCCAGCGTTGAAGCCTACATTTGGCCTAGATTGTCTGTTCATTCTTAGTGATGTAGAATATGTATTTTGTGGTCATATTTGTGGAAAATAAAAGATAAAACGTAGGATCAGTGTATGAGGTCAGATTGGGATCCTCTTCCCCCACCTGCTGTGAAACCCAATAAAATTGAGTTTCCAGAAGTGACAGCTTTAGTTGATAAAGCAGAAAAATAAAATTCACTCTATAGAGGGAGATAGTGGGTATATGTGTCTGTCTTAGCTTTGGCTCTAAGCAAGTGAGATGGGGCTAGAATTCACACTACCTCTATGGTCCTAAAAGCTTTAAGTTGGAAATCTAGTTTAAAGTAGTCCTCAGTTTTTAGTATTTCATGTGCTTGTTAGAAGTAAACACAAATTCTCCATAAACAGACATAACCTCAGCCTAGACCTCAAAGAATTTCCACATGGGGGATTCCTGGAAACATAAGCTCATGATTAAAAAACCCCACTAAATAAAATAAGAAACAATCCCTTTGTCAGTAAAAATGGAAAACCACTGAAACAGACCTGCAATGACTATAGATATTAGGATTTTAAAATAACTGTGTTTAATACATTTATAGAAATGAAAGATTGTATGGACACATAATATGGGGGAAAATACCATCATATTTGCCTAGGTAGATTGGAAAGAAGTAAAACTTAGAGACATTAAAAATGTAATAACTGAAATTAGAGGGCTGGCCCTGTGGCCGAGTGGTTAAGTTCATGCACTCTGCTTTGGCAGCCCAGGGTTTCACTGATTCAGATCCTGGGTGCGGACATGGCACTGTTCATCATGACACATTGAGGTGGTGTCCTACATGCCACAACTAGAAGGACCCACAACTAAAAAAAAATATACAAATATATGCTGGGGGCATTTGGGAAGAAAAAAGCAGAAAAAAAGAAGATTGGCAACAGATGTTAGATCAAGTGCCATTCTTAAAAAAAAAAAGAAATTAGAAACTCAGTGGCTAGAGTATACAGTAGATTAGACATAGCTAATGAAAAAATTGGTCAACTGGAAGAGAGAACTGAAGAAATTATATGGATCCAGTTCAGAGAGACAAAGAGATGGAAAATATGACATATTAAGAGAAATGAAGAATAGAATGGGAAGATCCAACATGGAATATAATTAATTTTAGAAGGAGATAATAGAGAGGATGGGGGCTGGTAAAATAAAAAGGGATATTGGTCTAGAGTTTTTTAGAATAGAAGGACTTAGGTTCTTATATTCAGGGAGTCCTAAAAATTTAAGCAGGATAAGTACAAAGAAATTCATATCTGTATACATTACAGTCAATCTGAAGTACGACACCAAAGACAAAGATAAGATAATAAAAAACAGGTAGAAAGAAATAGGAGCTATTTACAAAGGAACAACAAATAGACTGAGACAGTAGAATTATAACTTCAAAGTACTGAGAGAACAAACTGTCAACCTATAATTCTACACCTATCAAAAATGTCTTTCAAGAAAGAGGGAGAAATAAAGACTAACAATGGACTCTTACTAGAAGATTCTAAAGAATATATTTCAGGAAGAAGAAAGACGGTTCCTTAAGAAGACTCAGACATGTAGGAAATGATGTGTGTATGACACAAAGCTTATTTATCTCCTCAGATTCCCTCAGCTACACCTGCTTGCCAGACCCTCAGTCACTTGGTCCACCTCAACAGCAGCTGCATCCTATGGACTTCTCTCTGGCTTGTGTAGTTCCACTGCTTGGGGCCAGGTAGAGACTTCTCCTCCTTGGCTACTGTTGTGCCACCAGGCTAAGTAACTGTATACTTGGTGTCTCTGGGTGTTTCTGCCACTGTCAGCCTTACATAAAACTCCACATGGCAGAGTGTGGGATCTGCATCCCAAGATGCCACTCAAGGGGCCAGATGAGAAACATGGAAGTGCAGGAGGAGTTACTTTCCCACAGCGCAAACTTTAATTACTATAGACAGGGCACATAAGTCAACGAAGTATATAAATTTTCTCTCCTTCTCTTCCATGCACTGCTCCAAGGGATGGTTACTTCTTGCACCCCTTTGTGAACTGGGAATCAGTGTGATAATATTTCATTGTTTCATATCCTTTTTTCCCTTAATTCCTTTTTGCTCACCCGTGGTTTACTAAGTGTTTACTAAAGAACCCATACTAAGACATGAGTGACAAAGATGATAAATCTATGCAAAGATAACATTAAATAATGATCATAATAAGTTACTATAAAAATTAAAATTTATGGGGTTAAGAACAAAATCCTAGACAACAATTGAGATTGGTGATTGTGGTAAAAAAGTTCTAAAATTCTGTTCTTAATATTGCTTAACTTTGGACTTCATAAATTTAATCAGGAATATTAAAATTTCTAGAATAACAAACAAAATATGTGGTGGAATAAATTCTAAAGAAGTAGAGGAAAAAATAAAATAAAGGAAACAAGCAATATTAAAACTCCTGTCTATCCAAAAAAAGGACAAGAATGGGGAGGAGAGAAGAATGGCAAATAGAAAGTACACAATAAGATGGGTTATTTGTAATCACAATCAATATAAGTGGAAACTCTACAGTTACAGGACAAGAACTCCTAAGACTTGATGAAAACATTGAGAACTGGGACATACGTTATTTGCAAAAAAAAAAAAAAAAAAAAGAGTAAAAACAAAGACTCAAGTGGAAGGTCAAAGACAGAAAAAAATAATGCCACTCAAATACTATCCCTCCCCCAAAGCTCGCATAACTATGGTAATGTCTGACAAGGTAGATTTTTAAGGCGTGAGGTATTTCTAGAGACAAAGAGGATCACGATTGATTCTCAGGAAGGAAAATTTCAAGTCCTCAGGAAGATACAACATTCTAAGCTTGAATGCTCCTAATAACATAGCTTTGAAAAATATAGGACAAAAATTCTCACACTATAAACAGAAATGAAAAAATAATCACGGTGAGAGAATTTTTAACACACCTCTTTGTAAGTGTTAAGAAAAATAGACAATTTGATCAACATAATTGTTACAAACTTTTCCACTTTTTACATGGCTTAAAACAATGTAAGCTCATTTCTTGTTTCAACAAATAGTCTAACAGGTGTGCCTAATTGGTAGGAAGGTATATCTGGTATGTGGGGGCTCTGTGCAATGTGGTCATTCAGGGACCCAGGACAAGAGATGGTCTCAACACATAATTTCCAAGATTACCCACAGTATCAAACTCTAGCCAGTAGATAGGGGAAGATCACATGGGAAATTTATATGAAATAGCCTAAAAGTGGCTTATTTCCCTTCCTTCCTTATTTCATTTCCCAGAGCACAAATGTATGACTACACCTAACTGTAAGAAATGCTGAGAAATATAAGCTCATCTAAGTATAAGGTCAATATTTTTAAAAGTGAGTTGTATTTTTATGGAGAGTATTAAAAGAGTTATAAAGTTCAATTTAAGATTACGGTACCATTTACAATAGCAGCAAGAACTGTAGTATCAGAAACAATTCTAATAAAAGATATGCAATTTGTTGGAAGACTTGCAGAATATTTGAATAAATGGAAAGATATATTATGTTCATGGATAGGAAGAGTCAGAGTCATAAAAGTGTCAGTTATCCCTAAATTCATCTATGGATTCAAAGTAATGAAATCAAAATCCTGATGGGGATTTTTGTAAAATTTGACAAGCTGACTCTAAAGTTAGTATGAAGGAACAGAGAGTGAAGAAGAGTCAAGATACTCCTTTAGAAGACGACTTAGGTGGTGGGGGAGGAGGTTGGGGGGTTGGTCTAGCAGAGAGTAAGAATTAATGTAAAGCTATACTGATCAAAATATTTTGGCATTGGCATAGAGTATACAACAGATTGATGGAACAGAATAGAAGGTCTATGAATAGACCTAAGTCTTTGTGGGAATCTGATTTATGGCAGAGCAGATACTGCATATCATTTAGCAAAGATGAAGTATTCAATAAATGGTGCCGAGAGAGTTACCCATGAGGGAAAATCATGATGTGGATCCATATGTACTGCCTTCTACAGAAAGATCAATCCTAGTTAGATCAAACACAGAAGTGGGAATAATAAATCTTTAAAATATTTTATAAGAAAGTATAGGAGAATATCTCTATGATCTCAGAGTAGGAAAGGATTTTTTTTAAAGCAATAAGCAAAAGTCCTAAACATTAAGGCTAAGTTATATAAAATTAGCAATGTCAAGAAAAGAAAAATCTCTGTTCAAAAGATACCTAATGAAGATTAAAATACAAGTGATAAATTGTAAGACCATATTTGTTGCACACATAATTATTTGTTAAAATCCATAATATGTAGATACTATCTATGATTCAGTAAGAAAAGAGAAATGATCTGGTTGAAAAATGGACAAAATACCTATCTATGCATTTAACAGAAAAGTAAATACAGACATATGAAAAAATTTAAGTCTTATGAGATATTTACACCAATAGTTAGAATTCAGGAGAAAGCAAAAACATGACACTTTAGCTTTCGTTTCATAAGTAAGTTTATTTTCCCACTCTTGCACGCCATCATTCTCCTTTCATTTGCCTTCATTAGCCATCTTCATCTTTCTCATCCACCGCTTTGCATAACAAGCCGGGTAAGTAAAATGTAATTTTGAAAGTCTCAATTGAAGTTGCTTCTTTTCTTGGGGTATAGTGCTGCTTCAGACACTATTTGGGTCAATTTCCTAATTTTTGCTTTTATCTCAATTGACTGAGTCATGCTTGTCAGTTCAATGAAGGAAAAAAGGAGGAAATTGATCAGGTCCCTTTGTTTAAAAATCATCAAGTTTATAATTGCACATCTCGAACTAGCTGATTTTTGACAATAGAAAGAGAGACAGGTTAAGAGAATTATTTGGCTTAGTCTATTGATTCATGCTTCTGGCCCTTAATACACCCGGTTATATTATTCTTCCAGGAAACTAGTTTCCTGTGCTACCATTTCTCATTTTCTATATGCGAATAATCAGTTCACTTTTCCCCACTTTTGAGACAAGCCTGACACCATGGCAGCCTCTGAAGTTTTATTGTCAAGGGCAAGAGAATTCTGACTTAGCTATGAGAAGAAATAATGTTTCTGTACTTGCTCACTCAGAGAGTTCGAGTTCACTGGAGTGCCTTGTCTTTTTCTCTCGAAGCCCCTGGAATGGAGGAAATCCCTTGCCTCCCAGAGAGATTCATTAGTTTTGGGGAGTAAAGGTGTATGTTGTCACCTACACGCTCAAGAAGAATACTGTTAATGTTTAATTATTAGAAACGGGAAAGTGCAATGAGGTCACGGAGAAGTTGGAGAAAAGAGAAAACCCTTGTAATGCATGATTTATAGTCAAAATTGGAAATAGGCTAGTTTTTCTTTTTGTTTTGTATCATGTGGTTTCTGCCATTTGCAAATTCTGTATTCCGGCTCTTTTTCTAATGAATCATTCATTTATTTTTCAATGCATTTATTAAGCACCAATTACATGCCAAGTCTCCTCTGGGTGTTTATGATACATGAGTGAAGAAAATTAACAAAAATCCTTGTCTTCACGGAGCTTGCTTTCTAACGGTGGAAGGCAAGAAACAGTGAGCATAATGAACATGTGAATTAAGTGGAATGTTGGAAACTGATATGTATTATAGAGAAAAGGACTAGAGCATGATCACAGACACTGGATTCTTGACAGAGGGTGGTTGTAACCTTGAGTAGGATTTTCAGGGTAGGCTTCCATAGGAAGGGGACATCTGAGCAGAAATTAAATGAGCAAAGGGAACACGCTGGGCTGCCATCTGGAAAGAGCGTTCTAGGCAGAAGGAATAGTTAGTGCAAACCCCTAGTGCGGGAGCATGCTTGGTGCCCTGAGGGACAGTGAAGAGGCCAGAGTGGCTGGAGTCAGGTGAGCAAAGGGGGAAGTGATAGGAGATGAATTCTGAGAGTGAATGGTAGGGAGTGGAGGGAGGGTAAAGGGTGGAGAGAGGAGGCAGGCTATTCAAGCTTTGTCAGCCCTCGACATAACATGAATTTTTGCCCTAGAGTTAAATCAGCACCTATGGTGAGAACAGACTGCTAAGGAGCAAGTGAACAAGAAGAAAGACCAGTTAGGGTGTTGTGTCGCCAAGGAGACATGCTACCGATGGAGGCCAAGGACTAACGGCGGAAGGAATGAAAGTGGACAGCATTTCCTGACAGACTGGATGTAGGACTTAAGAGAAAGATAGAAGTGAAGCATGACTTCAAGGTTTTGGGTCTGAACAGCACAAGAATGTTGCCATAGACAGAAATGGTGGTGACTGCACGCAGAGCAAATTTTGGAGATGGGGGAAGATCAAGAGTTTGGTCTGGGATATTTTAAATTTGTGTTATCTGTTAGAAATTTACATGGAGTGGAAGAGAGAGATGTGGGCTGGGAAGAGATATTGATTGCATCTAAAGTTGAGAGTCTGGTTGAGATGACCAAGAGAGTAATTTAAGGATGGAAAAGAGGTAGCAGAATGCCTGGGCCACTCCAGGGTTAGGGGATCAGGGTGATGAAAGGCACCTAGCAAGAGAGATGGAGACTGAGGGGCCAGGCAGGTAGGACAGAACCCAAGAGAATATGGGGGATCTGGTAGCCAAGTGGAGAAAGTGTACCAAGAAGGAGGGAGAACACAGTTGTATTAAAAGCTCCCGAGAAGTCAAGTCCAAAGAGGATTGAGAACTGGCCTGCGGGGGTTTCTGGTGACCTTTATAAATAAGAGTGGTTTCATTGGTGTGATGAATGATGAAAACCTGAGGGAAGTGGGTTGAAGAGAAATGGGAGGAAAGGAATTGGAGACAGTGAAGTTGCAAGTATAGACAACTCTTCTGAAGAGTTTTGCAAAGAAATATGACTGTAGCTGGCAAGGGAAGATATTTTGGTCTGGTTTTCTTTGCTTTATTGTTATTAAGAAGAGAGAAATAAGAGTAGGCAAAGGGAATAATCCAACAGAGAGGGAAAATTTGATGATGTGGGAGAAAGAGAAGAGTTTTCAATGTCTGTTTCAGTTTCCTTGTCTACCGTGAATTCACTCTTTTATTTCCCCAGGTCATTTCTTCTTAAAACACATTTGTTCCTTGGCATATCCGGCTGACACACACTGTGGAGCTTCACCAATCAGCACCTCCGTTCATAGTAGAGAAAAAATAACTCAAAATGTAAAAAGAAGAATCCGTGCAAAACTAACAGCAGGTAATGGATGCAGCACTTCAGATTTTAACAGTCAAACTTTGATTAAACATGAAAGCTCATGTTTTAAAGATATAAAGAGTTTGCAGTTTATAATAAAACTCTAGAAAGAAAGCATGGCAATAACAAGGCTAACATCTCCTGTGATGTTCTAGGAAGGTTTAGAAGTGCCCGGAAGAGTTTCCCTTCTCTGGTCAAACAGAACAGTAATTTGCTGTAGTTAGAATTCACTTTCAGTGATGGTGGTTTCTGTGGTCATTAGTTCCCAGAAGCTGGAGATAAAATTGATGCTCTATAGAAAATGCCAGGGAGTGGAGACAAATGCCTAAACTATTCTGATACACTCCCTGCTTTGTAGTCTCTTCTGTGAGCTTCGACAAGTCATTTAACCTTCAAGCTGAACAATCAACAGGTTCACTTTTAGATTTGAGTTATCCATGCTTTCACGTCTCTCTCTGATTTCCCACATTAATGGTGCTCAACCCTTTGTCCTTCTTAGGCCACCATTGTCTTGTAATCATGGTAGGATTTTAGGTGTAGGAGGTCTAGTGTTGGGTCATTTGATAAAATGTAAAAAGCCTAAAAGCTATTTTAAGAGCATTTTTGCATAGGTGTGAGGATTTTCTGTCTTTTCTGTTCCCCTCCTCCTAAGGAAAACAAAAAGTGTCTTCAAGTTGGGATCTTAACCATGGAAGAGCAGCTGTTTAGTGACTATGTGTATAGGAGATGCTTTGGAAGAGGTATTTTGGAGCTTTCAAAAAACAAATCCTAATTTCCATACTGTCTTCAGTTTAAACGTCTTGAAGCTTCAGAGTCTCAAAGTCTCAGAGCAATAGCCATTTCCTAGTGCCATTTTACTACAAATTAGGAGTACATCTTGCATTCTTAAACTTGAAGTTTGGAAGTGCTGACTAAAGAATAAAGACAAAGAATATAAGAATAGGAATAACTTGTACTAATAACTATTGTTAACATTATTTTTGTGAAAATAAGTTTAATGAAACAACATCTATCCCCAGTGATCATTTTACCATTCAGATATGCTGGGAACTATGAGGACCTTTAATAACCTTCAATGCTTAGTAATTCAGATGCTTATAATTTGATACCAGCGAAGTGCATCACTAGAGAGCCCAGCAGCAAAGCCATAAAACCTTTTATTTACATCTTGGGGCTATCTAAAGTGAAATTGCTTTTCCTTTGTGGTCTGGCATTGAGAAAGAGACCTCATCATTGGTAGGAAAGAGATTTGAGCTTTGTAGTTTCCAAGGAAGGTCAATTTTCATTTATTAATAATATCTCATTATGTGGTACTTAAGTGGAGGATAAATAATTCGTTCTGTATCATGGGTATTCCATGGCATTTTTAAGTGCTTTTGTTAAGTGCTTTCTCATTTAGTTAGAGAAGAGTAACGTAGCTGTTGAAGAATTCTCATTTTAAGACCTGGCTATAAATTACTGCTCCCTTATAGCTTTTCTGGGCATATGCTTGGGGAAAGGGGATGGTTAAGGAAAATGCAATTATATTCTCTTTCCTTGGCTAGGAAGCACAGTGTAAAAACTTCCTTGTAAGTCTGATTCTTGAAAAACAGAAAAAGCTTTTTGGCAAGGCAATTGATTAAGAGGGAAAGAACTGAGGATGATGATCTTTTTACAATGACAGAGAAGGATGAAATTGATTTGAAGTTAAAAAAAAAAGAAAAGAAAAAATAGATTCACTAGACAGTCTAAGGTTGCCGTGGAAGGTGACTTTTTCCCTTCCTAATGATTAAAAAAATTCTTAGCAATTCCTGGAAATGGTTCAGTTCAGTTACTGATGATACGGTTACCAAGTTCTAAGGAATCTCAAAGACAGAGTGGCAGAACTAAATCTCTTGTTTCTACCAGCCCAGTGATCTGGTTTAGAAAACCAGACATGTGTAGATAGTATACCTAACTTTATAGAAAAATGGATAGTTAAAGAACAACCTGGATTTAATCTTCAGGTTATATAGTTTGTGAAGAGTGGGATTTCCTTTCTGTTACCCTTCACAACTCTAAGGATTTACTTGTTCCAAGACATGGGTAGCAACTTGGAGTGAATATTGGTGTCTGCTTATATTGGGAAGGATTCTGAGGTCACATCACTTTCAATGGGAAGAAAGACCTTGGTTCATTAGTGATATTAGGAGGGAAGGATAATAGCAATGTGTGGTGTGTCCACTATCCAAGTTCTAGATCAGAGATTGGCAAATTTTTTTCTATAAAAGGCCAGATAGTAAATATTTTAGACTTTGCAGGGCATATAGTCACTTACTCAGCACTGCCATTGCAGTGTGGAAGCAGCCATAGACAATATGAAAATGAAAACAAATGAGAGTGACTGTGTTCCAATAAAACTTTATTTACAAAAACAGGCAGCAGGCCAGATTTAGCCCATGGAAGGGATTTGCTGACTCTTGCTCTGTAGACTATTAACTAAGACCTACTTGAGTCAGAGTTGCTAGTTCTCTGCTAATGCCGGAATGTTTTTTCCACACTCTCATCTTTGTGTAATGCTTCACACTATAGGATCTATCACGCTTTCACCAAGATTGTTTGACAACACACTTTCCCAAGGGTAAGTGCTGCAAAAGGAGGAAGCTTTTGTTAGAGTAACAGCTGATGCTTTGTTAAGGGGAGTTTTTAGGCAGCACGACTTGAAAGGCATATGTGCAACCCTGGCTACATTGGAAGCAAATTTCCAGGGGAATTGTCAGAGCATAAAATTAGGTCTAGTTGAGAAAGAATGCAAGCCCCAAGGTATGGCTAAACTGAGACAGCAGGATGAAGAAAATTAACAGTGGGATAACTTATGAGCTCCAAAAGTATAATATTTTTCATAGGAATTAGTGCCTCTTGAGAATGATATTTTATGCAGTTTATTCAATCTTTATTGCTTGAGTAGATTAGAAACTCATCCTGTACAACTGAATGAAATGACTCCAATTACACCAATATTTTCTATTATTATGCCTCTCAAATCCTGCCAAGTCACACCTGCACAGGCCTGACTCTGAACAGAATGCCATTGTGAGCGTACTTTCTAGAAAGGAAACTTTAATCCATTCCTAGTCAAGAGGAAATTCTAGCTTCCTGCCAAGACAATTGTGCATTCTGGCCTCAGTGTAAGCCAAGTTGATAAGTTCCTATGTTACAAGATTTGAGCAATATAGACTCATCCATTGAAAAATGTCCTCCTCTAAAATTTACTAAAATGCTTGGGATTTCTAAAGTTATAATCAATCTTCAGAGCACCATATCTCAAATACGCAAAACAAAGGCACAGAATGAAAAGAAAGTAAGAAAAGATGCTTCAGGAAAATTTTTCTAGTTTTAGCAGAGAAAGAATGAGAATAATAATATGACTATGAATTAGGTATGTCAGTTATAAGAAAGATGCCAAGATGTTTTTTTGAAAGTGGGAAGACTTCCAATTTCATGATGAATTCTAATATTTAAAGTCTTCAATGTTACTATTTTTATGGTATCATCTTTCGGATCTCAATAATTCACAGTTTTGAAATAGAAATCATTCTTAATGTGAAGTGAAGGTTGTATTTGGAACCGATATGGAGAACAATGAATAGTAAAGGAGGTAGAGAGAATTAAATACCATGGAAATAAGGCAGAGCTCACTTTTTTACGTTGCAACTTAAAATTGCACAAAAGGTAATGTCTTTATTTCTTTACAACTGGGGATGGTGGGGGAAAGGCCACTAGAACTCTTATTTTTTGCTGCTGGTAGAAAAAAAAATAAACCTATTCCTAAAGGTCTTCAGTCAATTTCAAGTCAATTTAATTGTGAAATTTCTTATCAGAGCTGTTTGTTTCTCATCTCCAGAAAACGTCTCCCCTCATCTTCAGTTGCAATTTGGCATCATAATGTGTAGGAAGAGGGTTCCATGGTACAAACATGTGCTCTGCTCAATCCTGCTGATATCCGGTTTACCTCTGGTCTCTGGGTCTTGGCATCTGTCTATTCATTCCCCCATTGAAGTGACTGTGGCTATTGTTACTTGATGTCTGTATGGTCTCTATAATTAGAGACAGCCTCTCTGCCCCGCCCAACTACTGATAGGAGCCCACCTTGATTCTTGTTAGGACAGAGCCTCTGATTCCTAACCAAGTCCTGACTTAGGCCTTAACTCACTGCCTCAATGTGGGAGTTTTATCTCCAGGCCTGGGCAAGTTGTCATTTCTGTTCTGATGCAGCTGCCCCACGTACCTGAGAGCTGGTCTTCCCCCTGAGGAAACAAGTGTGAAGTAGGTCACAGGTTCCTTTCCTTTACCTCCCCCGTTCTTCAATATTCTTTTATATTCTTAAAGGTCTCCTTGATTTAGGTCTTAGAGCAAAGTCCCTAGGGATGGGGATGTTAGATCCTTGAGGGACACTGGCATAGTCCTAATCCTCACGTCCTCTCTGAAATCTCTCTTCCTCTTCCTACTGATGGGATTTCTACTGTCCTGCTTGCCTGGTAGGGGCTGTCCTCTGTCCTCTTTCTGCACTTCACAGTAGGCTGTTACTCTTTTTTTTTTTTTTTTTTTGAGGAAGATTAGTCCTGAGCTAACTGCTGCCAATCTTCCTCTTTTTGCTGAGGAAGACTGGCCCTGAGCTCACAGCCATGCCCATCTTCCTCTACTTTATATAGGGGACGCCTACTGCAGCATGGCTTGCCAAGCGGTGCCGTGTCCACACCCAGGATCCGAACCGGCTAACCCTGGGCCGCTGAGAAGCCGGAGGTGCGAACTTAACCGCTGTGCCACCGGGCCGGCCCCGTAGGTTGTTACTCTTGAGGTACCTACCCTTCCATGCCCTGTAGACTTAGGGTGACCAACCATCCTGGTTCACCTGGGACTGTCTTGGTTTTAGCACTCCAAGTTGTGTGTTCTGGGAAACCCTTCAGTCCCAGGCAAACCAGGATAATTATTGCCCTACCTGTGATAAATTAACTTCATGGCCAAGCTTTAGTGGCCAAAGAACTTAAGGGGAAGGAAAAATAGATTACTCAGAAAGAAACCACATTGGGAAGTAGAGAAGTAACAAAATATTTTTCTTCACTATAGAAATAACGGCGGAAAGTTTGTTTCTGTTACACTTAGCAACTAATTTGTTGAAAAAGAGTTGGTGTCACGCAGAATTAGAAATTAGCCAGAAGCTGATTTGTTGAAAGTAAATCGCTGCCCCATTTGTGAAAACTTTTCTCTCATTGTAGAAGTTTTTGGTCCAGAAAGCTAATCCAATTAAAAAAATTGAGCAACTTGAGTCATTTAAGAGAATATTTTTTAGTGCAAAATACCTTTTAAACTGAGTCAAATATGGGCATATAAATGGACTTTTTCATTGTGATAAACAGAGGAACATCCACTTAGTTTATATTATAATAATGTTTGAAATTGAATTAAAAAATGAGATAGAAATGAAAACTGTTAGTAGATTACTAAAACACACTCGATTTGGGGCAGTCAAAGGAAGCCTGGGGAGCTTATCCTGGGTGTGGGCACGAGAGTTCTTCACGTTGACATAGGACAGGCAGCCTGGGGTGGGCCAGCCTGTGAGTCTTGGAGGGTTTGAGAGGCAGAGAACATGGACCAGCATGCAAGAGCTAGAAGAGATCCATTCATTTACATGTTCATTTTAAATAAATAAGTGTTTATTGATTCTCTATGATTTGCCTGTGTTGGGTGCTGGGGAGTCATTGGTGAAAAAATTAGAGCAAGTTGAAGGAAGAGTGGTATTCTTAAAAGATGAGTCAGACAAATACACAGATACTCATGGAGCTGTGATAGGAATGTGAGAGAGTGCGTAGAAGCACGTCAGAGGGGCACCCAATTAATCCAGGCTGGGGGGCTGTGGAAGGCTTTCAGATAGTACAACCTTCTCATTTTACAGTGAAAGAGCAGAAAGATTAAGTTAATTATCTCATGTCACCTAAAACATCAAGGCTTATGACTTCTGAGCGAGAACATTATCCTGTACGTGATCCTAGGTACTTGGTTAGGCAAAGCCTGGCAACGCTCTAGATGGGACCAGTGGCCCCATCTTGTCCCTCCACCTGGGTGGGCTGCGCATAGTCTCATCTCCTCTCAAGGCCTCAAAGTGATATGAGCACAGGCAGGCAACCATCGTGGGTGGCTGGCGTGTGAACTCAGATTATTTCTCCTTTTGTAAGGCTGCTTTCTTGCCCGTCCTATATAGGATGGTGGAGTTTCCGGGTGCCAGAGAACCCCTCCTGGACCACCACCCATGACAGGTCCTGGCCTCCGTGTGCCTCTCCAAAGAATGCTTTCAATTTGGGGGACTACAGGCCCACCTTACACAGCTCCTGCTTGTAGGTTTTCCTGATAAAGTCAGCTTCACCCCTGCCCTGTGTAACATCGTGTTTGCTTTCATCTATCCTGTCATGTTTTCATTTGCATCTGCCACACAGTCAACACATAGGCAAATGTTGAGGATAAACCTCTGAAAGGGTGTGTAAACAAACCAACCCAAATCCAGAATTTGATAAGCTCGGTGTTATACACAGATTGAAAAGTAGAGGACTGAGGCACTACTTCCGTATAGGAATCTCCATTAGGGGATTAAGTAACCTACAGAGTATGTGTTAAGTGTTCTGATCACCTTAGGTGAGAAGAAAAAGTAAAAGACGTCGTGCTTATTCACTCGGCGTGCAAAAGCTAGTTAGTGGAACAACTATACGGTACTGGAAATAGGAGACCTGTGATTAAGTTTCAGTTCTGCCACTTGGAGTTGAAGTCACTTACCCTGTTAACATTTTAAAAAATTGGCTGGTACTAAGAATACTTTAAAGTTGTGATAATTAAGTAAAAACCAAACTAATATAGTAGCATAACACAAAGCCTGGAACAGAACTGGGGCTTCATAAATGTTTACGAAATCTGGTAGTACTAACTCATATGCTTTAGGAGTAAAGAACCCCAAATAGCACACACAACAGCATATGATCAGGTGCTAAATTGTGTGGAACACGATGGAGGAAGTCGTGATGGCTTATTCACAAGTGGGCTTCATGAAAAATTAGCTGTCACACTGGGGTAATGAATTTCACATGGACTTAGTCACAGGATGTAGCCATTTGGATTCTGAATCCATAATTTTACTTTTACACCAGATAAAAGGTATTTACAATTTTTCTGATTTTAAAAGCAATATAGACACAGTGTAGAAAATACGAGCAATATAGAAATGTTTAAAATCAAATCAACTATAAAACATTTCTAGCAATAGCCATTAATAATATTTTTAAAATGAATACATGTTCTGTATGTGTCTTGCTTTTTTATATCCTGCTTGTTTTTAACTTACATCATATGGTGAGAAATTTCTCATTTCTTCTTAAATTTCTGGAAAACTATACTTTTAATAGATGTGAAATGCAGTATTTCATTTGTGGATGTCCTCCATTGCATTAATTATTCTCTTGTTCTCCTAGAAATGTTTCACTTCTCTTCTCTCTTTTTTATTCGCAGTTAATATCTCTGCAATTCAATCTTTGCCAATATTTGAGATCATTTCCTTAGAATAGAGTCCTAGAGGTGGAATTAAATGTTCAGGTCAAAGTGTGTGAACATTTTAAGATTCTCAATATGAATTTCCAAATTGCTTTCCAGAAAAGTTAGACTCCTGTGTGTTTGTCAGGCGCAATTTATGAGAAAGCTCAACTTACCACACCCTCACACAGAAGTATAATTGTTATTTTTAAATTGGTGGTTTGGTAAATGAAAAGTAGTATTTAAAAACGTATATTTCCCTGGTTCAGAATGAGGTCGAATAATTTTTCTCAATTTTCTTTGGCTCTTTAAATATTAAGGTAACTAATGCTTTTATCTTTGATTTGTGATATATATTTATATTAACAATCTATTGACTGATGTGTGTATTCCAATTAGTTTTTCAAGTTTGTAGTGATTTTAAGATTTTCTTATTTTTGTTATATATAGGTTTTTTATTTTCACGTAGTTAAAACTCTTTTCCTTTGTCTCTGTCTCAAGGTCACATTTTTTTTCTCAAGGTCACTTAAATATTTGTCTTTATTTAACTTCAAATTTTTTTAAAATATGTTTTTGTTGAGAAAAGAGTTTTCAAACAGATAGTAAAGATACAATAATATAAATAATGTGGCATTACTATAACAATGCACATCTACCTCTTACTGTGTAGATATTTGGTCTATGATAAAGCTGACACTTCAAATCAGTGAAGAAATATTTGTTAATAAAGTGTTTTAGACAATCTAACTATTTATTGTTTTACTTATGTGTTTTTCTTAATGCTATTATTTTATTTCTATTTTCTGTTCCATTTATTTGTCTTTTTGTATGTTGACCCTATTTCCTCGCTTGTATTTTCTTCAGTATTTTTGATGTTATACACACATTTTATATTTTCATTAGTGATTAATTTTAACTTTTAAAAAGCATATTTTGCTCTATAATTTTTTGTCAATAAACTATACAATGTTATCTTCTGAGACCTCTCTACTCAAGGCAAGATTATACCACTTTTGTTTCTCAGGCAAAATGTGGAATTCATTTTTATAACACAGGATTTTGTCAATTTTATTTTTATCACTATTTTCCCTACATTTTAGACATAATGTATACAATATGCATTAATATATAGAGATGTTTATATAATATAAAATGTATATATTTACATTATATGTATATATACCTATATATATAATATTCACAATGCTTATTTCCAAACAAGCTTTATAACCATTAGTTATTTATACTTATTTTAAAATAGGAACATGGACAGTTTATTTTTCTGTCTTTTCCTTTTCTTTACCGACCAATAATAAATTGGCTAGGGAAAAATTTCTTATATTAAAACATTTTCCTGCCAAAATCATGTTGATGATGCTCTGTTGAAATCCAGTATTTGTTTCAGAGAAGTCTGAGTCCAATTTAATTTTTATCTCTTTTTAGATTACCTTTTTCTAAGAATCTGGATGCTTGAAATATTTTTTTCTATCAGCCAATAATCATGAAATATTTGGATGTGAGTCTTTCTCTCATTAATTTCTTAATACACGATGGGCCTTTGCCATCTATACACTGCGTATTTTTCTCTCAGATGTTTTCTCTCAGAGCTTTTTACACCAGTTATTGGCTCACTGGGTGTCTAGAGGTCCTTCTGATATCTCTAATTCTCACTTTTAATAGCAAGTTTCTGGGAGCTTCTACTCCAGGATGGTAGATACCTGCTTGTAGCTTCCTGTTTGCACAGGAAACTCCACCTCCAAGCTTTCAAGCATATGTTTCTCAACAGGACAGTGGCAGGTACCTGGAGGGGGTGGGAAACTGAGGCAGGGTCCAGTGGAAATCTCAAACCCTGGGTCCTCTGTGAATTACTGTGTGACCTTCCTTCACTCAGGAGGTAACGGCAGACAGTGGTGGCAGAGACAATCTTGGCTCCGTGTGGGAGTAGGCAGGGCATGAAGACCGGGAATCAGAGCTAGTTTCCCAGATAGGGGCGGATCCAGGAGCAGGGAAAGATCCAAAGTGTCCCGTTCAAGGGAATCAGTGGAGGCCAAGCATGAGATTCAAAGAAAAAGTTTTGCATAGAGAATAGACAAAACGAAATGATCACGTTAGAAAGGCAGAGTGAACCCAGAGCCTGCATTAAAAGTACACCTGGCCAATAGAACCTTTTATGAGGATGGGAACGTGCTATATCTGTGCTGATCAATATGGTAGCCACTAGATGCCATGGCAATTGAGTCCTGAGGAACTTGATTTTTAATTTAATTTAATTTTAATAACTTTAAGTTTAAACATCCACATGCAACTAGTGGCTACAGCACTGGACAATGCGGCTCTAGAGTAGCTTTTTCTGACTAGGAAGGAAGCCGTGGAAGCTGCAGGGTCAACTCCAACACTATCAGCTTCCTAGATAGTAAAAATTCTTCCCATAGTTGGCAACGGACTGACTGTCAGCCTCATTATTTGATATTGGGAAGTTTTATCATTTTCTGTGTCTTCATAGGTATTTTGGTGGAAATTTGAGAATTGCTGTGAGAAGAAATGTTAAATACCGTTTTAGAGTACAAGTCTACCACAGTCTTCTCCCTTTTTTCCGTTCTTCTTGACTACCTACCTGCCTGCATGCCTGCTATAAGTTTGTAAACAACGGTAAGAATCCTTAGGCTAAAGTTTTATAATTACCTTTTATTCCACTTCCATCCACTTTGGGCCCTTTGGGAATTAAATTTTCTTATTTAGAGGAAAATGATTGTTTAGTTTTTTTATGGCAGGCAGGTAGAGTGGCACATATAGAAGAAATACTTTCAAATTCTCAGCTATAGCTTATCTTCTTAGCTATTTTTTCTTTTTTTAAATTGGCCCTGAGCTAACATCTGCTGCTAATCTTTTTTTTTTTCTTCTCCTCAAAGCCTCCCAGTACATACTAGTATATTCTAGTTGTAGGTCCTTCTTGTTCTGCTATGTGGGACGCTGCCTCAGCATGGCCTAATGAGCAGTGCTAGGTTCACGCCCAGGATCCAAACCGACGAGACCCTGAGCCACTGAAGCAGAGTGTGCGAAGTTCACCACTTAGCCACCAGGCCAGCCCCTTCTTAGCCATTTTACAGTGTTACCTTCCTTAAGGATATTTTTAAATGAAAGAAAATTTGAATTTCTATGTTTTCCATGACAGAAATGAGTTTTTAGGGAAGTCACTTTATAAAAAATTAAGCCACTAATTGGTTAATTAATTAAGCAATCAATAAACATGGTGAGCTTGTGTTTTAGGCAAGTCTCTGTGCTAGTTACTCTGGAAGAGAGGAAGGGGGGGAAAGTGATAGATACACAGTCTGAAGGATACTTTTTTGATTTTTTAATTACAATAAATTTCTAAGAAAAATAAAAATTAAGTAACACTTGGTTGTGTGTTAAGTATATGGACTCTATGGAAAAGAATGCAATTAGATGAAATTGGGAAAGCCCTAGAATATCTGGGACGTATGTTTTTTATGTGCACTGAAACAGTTCCTGCCTTAGAGAAGCTGACATTCTAGCTGAGGAAATGAGTTATATGTAAAAATGTAGGTAGCCTGCCCAAGGAGTAATGCCGAGCTCTGGCCGATTAAAGTAATTTATTCTTAATTAAAAATTTTTAGTTTTATGCCATTTTTGATACCTACTTTATACAAACAAACACAAAAAAACTTCCTTAGTCCTCTTGTGTTGTCTCTCCTTTATATGTAATGATATCTCACTTGCAGCTTCAATATTTCTTTTACAAACGTAAGAAATAGGGTAAAGCAGAATGAGTGAGCCGCTGAATTCTTGCATTCTGCACACACATATATATAGTAGCTACTACATGCCAGGCACTGGACTAGGTGCTGGTCAGGGGAAGAGATGCCCTTCACCGGGACAATACGGCAAAAACTGAGAATGGATTTATATGTGACATAAGCGGTTTCTGCTGCAGACAGAGAACAAAGTATGAGAGAATCTGGAGAGGCACTGGTTGTCACAACAAGGCTAATGTGTTACTCTAAAGGGCAATTGGAAAGCTTTACTGTCATCTTTAAGTCTTCAAAAGAACTTGATTTTATTTTTTCTGCTTTTGACTTGGTAAGCCTTAGCATCAAATTGAAGCAATTTTATGTTCGAGAAAAGAGTGGATGAAAGGGAAGGAGACCCTTTAGGGTCAAACATGCCAGTCTCCCCGCCCTGAACACCACGGCACGGACTGTCAATTACTGTTTGGAAAGTTTTGCTTTGACTGTAGATTTCTCTGCACTGCCAGTCAATGGTGTTTCTAACGCTCTTGGCAAACAATTTGGAGACAGTAAGGTTTTTTTTTCCTGGGAAAGGGAAACTAGCAATCTTGCTAACTAATACATTTTTCTTTGCTAATATTGATTGATCAATGGATCCATGTGTCTGCCCTTCAGGATCCTCGAGGGAGAGTCCAGTTTATTTGTAAGAAGGTAAGGGAGAAGGAGGGAGACGAGTACAGATCAAAGGCCTCTGAAAGAAAGGAGCTGCCATGAAGTCCTGGGCTTTCTTTTGTACAACCTCAGTATCTTCTAGCTTTGGTGACTTGAGATTCCCCGTATTTATTCATTCTCCTTCTCTTAGTTATGATGGAGAGTGGAATGCAAATAACTGGCTTGTTTCTACATAAAGATAATTCAAAGTAGATCAAGGTGATTGGTGTAGAGTGAGCATGTGGTAGGGCTGGTGGATGCCAGGGTTGGCAGTAGGAGAGGGGTGACCCCTTATGCATCAAAGACTGAAAAAGATGTAAAAACATAAATTAATTTCAAGGGCTCTGGAATGCAAGTTAAAACTTGGGTTCTATTCTCAGTCCTAGGACTAATCTTGTGAGCTTGGTCTAAGTCACAACAATTTGTCGTGTGTCTGGTGCACTAGGCAATGAAATAGAGTTTTTGGACATGTCACTCCATTTTCCTGTTATACTTGATTTTTCCTTCTGGCTTTAACTGGCCTCACTCAGTCCTCTGCTCTCCCAAACAGTGTTAGGAGGTCCTCTCTTCCAGGGTGGCCACTGACTGAACCACTCAAGGATATCGATGGATTGACCAGTAACCTATGGCAGGATTTCAGATGGAGGAATCTTCTCAGAGATGATAATTGTTAGCTAAAACAAATTGGTGTGGTCTCTCAGAAATTTGAACCAATAAATCCACAGGGAAGTTGTTAGTTGATGATGGTTGCTACAGCCGAAATGGCTGGTGGTTATGCTGGCATGGTCTGTCCTTGTGATGGTTGTTTGAAACAAAATGAACCTAATCTATATTAAGCAATACAAAGATCTAGTAAAAACTGATTTGATTTTTCATCCTTTGGTTCCTGCTTTGGTCAATGAAATTGTTTGCTCACTTTTTTTTTTCCTTCATGGAATTTTCCTTAGAGCATCGTTTCTCAATATTTTTGATCTTAGGACTTCGTTATACTTTTAAAAGTTATTGAGGCCCCCAAAGAGCTTTTGTTTATCTGGGTTATATCTCTTAACATTTACAGTATTAAATTAAAACTGATATTTAAAAATGTTTCTTATTAATACATTTAAAAATAATAAGCCCACTATATGTTAACATGAATAACATTTTCTTTATGCAAAAAACCATAGTTTCTAGAACAAAAAAGTAGTGAGTAGAGTAGCATCATTTTATTTTTGCAAATCTTTTAAATATCTGACTTAATCGGAGACAACTGGATTCTCACGTATCTATTCAATCTGTTGTCCTATATTCTTTTGATTGAAGTATATGAAGAAAATTCAGCCTTACACAACCTGAAGGTGGAAAAAAGGAGAATTTTAATAGCTTTGTCAGATAGTTGTGGATATTCTCCTTTGATGCTATACCAAAATTTGACAAGTGGTAGTTTCTTAAAGATTACTTGCAAAATAGACTCTAAAACCATCTCAATGGACTTTTTATACTCTGTTATATTAAAATACATTATTCTAAATTAGGCTTTGAATATACCTTTTACCCCATGCCTGATTTTGAAACATTGTCTTGGTCATTTGGAAAATATTGGTTTACTGAGTATTCAGATCTTCAAAATATTGACATATTTCATTCTAGAATATGAAAAAGTCACGTGCATTAATATCAACACTGATATCATCAGAAAAGTCTTTAAACATTGGGAAGTTGTTGACATCATTAAGGTAGACCCATTTTCCATAATTCCAATTTTCGCTGGAAAGGTAAAATTTTATCAACAGCAAAAAATCAGATCATTTTCCTCAAAGCAACAGGTCTACTTCATTCATTTTTGAGAAAAAGTCTTGCAAAACATCCAAATCTCAATAACCATTGTTCATCTGTCAGTCACTCTTTCCAGTAAATATGATGTTCCACAAAGAAGTAACTAGTGCAGGTTGCAACTCCATTGCACAGTGCTTTTCCTGAAGACAATCATTGTATTAGATATGCAGCTGAGCTTTATGGGTACTTCCTGTTTTGGCACACAGAGTATTAAGAATATACTCAGGGCTGAGATTTAATAAGATTTAAGAGTATTGCTTCATCAAGGGCATTCTTAAGTGAAATTGACATTTTTTTCTACAGATGCATGTTGCTAAAGAGTACAACAACACTAGTAGTTTGGTGACACTCACTGCCTTGGTTTTAAGACAACAGTGAAACTGGCAGAGAGTTAGCCATTGGTAATTAAGTAGCTAGGAACTAAAGTTTTTTTTCCTTTTTGCAATTACTGATTATAGCTTTTAGCTGTTTAACCCACTCATTGCTAACTTCGGTTTAGGCAATATGCTATCTAACTCCCACTAGGCTCCTATAGATAACATCTCCCTGGAGCCTGGGTCACCATGGTGATGGGTGTGTGAGCTGTTTTTCAGGAATCAGAACTCCTTGTCCACTTCAGGTCAATTGAGACCACCAACTCATCGACTGGGCCCATGAAGATGTCCGATAGGCGACCTTTTGATGTCAGGAGGCTAAAAACT
This sequence comes from Equus caballus, assembly GCF_041296265.1. Classification (NCBI taxonomy): domain Eukaryota; kingdom Metazoa; phylum Chordata; class Mammalia; order Perissodactyla; family Equidae; genus Equus; species Equus caballus. Next base: position 30,882,279 of record NC_091710.1, on the reverse strand, counting down.
CCACCCTCAGATCATGCTAATGCTGCCCTCTTGTGAACATGGGTCCCATGAAGAGCCATGGAGTCTGACTACGCTTGTGCAAATCATCAATTACCTCACCTCTCCTCACCTCCAATCACCTATCTCCACATTTCAGACCACCTTGCTCCCTATCCCATAAATATCCCTGAGTCCCTATTTTTGGGGAAGCGAATATGAGGCTTATGCTCTCGCTTCCTCACATGGCCTTGTGAGTAAACCCTCTCTCTGCTGTAACCTTGTCGTCCCAGTGTTTGGCTTTCTGGGCGGTGGGCAAAAACAAACCTGGTTCGGTAACAGCAGTGTTATCCAGCATTGCTTTTGTAACCTCAATGCAAATGTCAACACAATGAAAAAGGCAAATAATACCTTATTATTATGAAAATAGTTTTGACCCTGTGGACTCCCTGAAACTGTTTTTACAGGGTCCCTGAAAGTTTTCTGGGGACCCTAGGCCTCTGGGGGCCACACTTTGAGAACTGCTACCCAGGAGGGTAAGTATAGGTTTAGGCACACTGGTCCTTAAGCTTTTGTGTTTGCATCACACTTTCAACTGCTGGAGAACGGAGGACAAAAGTAAAGGAACTAAAAAGCAAACACTGGGTTTTTTTTTCAAAAGCACATGATTGAAAAGTTAAAAGAGAGGCTAAGAGGCTAAAGAGACTTGTTGAGGATTTTGTGTTTCCCTCTTCCCTAAACTCTAATGTGTAATGTTAAGTCATTATTACATCAAGTGGTCCATGATTAGAGTATGGCATCCTAAACTTCGGAGAAAGATTGTCTCCCAGTGAGAGAAACAGAATTAGCCTCAAACACCTGTATTTCAGATTCATGCAGTTTATGCTTTGGGGGATTTGAAGAAAAGAGTTGCAGAATTACAGAAAATGTGATTTTAGTGCTATAGAAGTATTACTAGAAAAAGTAAATGATTGGAATAAGTAGGCAAATAATCACAGTGCAGTGAAGGAAAAAGTTCTCTAAATTGTAAGAGGTCTTAAAGCCTAAGAATGAGCTGTAAAAATTTGGATGGGTAGTTAAGATTTGGAGGGAAAGGAAGATTAACTTAAGCTCATTCATTAGCACATGCTGGCTAAATTCACAATGTTGGCAAAAAAGAAGTCTTTTAAATATCACGTAATGAGAGAATGCCAGTACAACAATACAACAATGTATTCATTAGGGAAAAATGTCAAATATGTGGAGAATGTTAACACTCTATTTAAAAGAGTGACTTATTTTAACGTATGTGATTGAGTCTAGACTACAGAAATGGTAGTTTTGTTTTTAAACATAAAAGATCCTTGAAGTGACATCCACCCTATTAAAACCATCAATTAAATTTATTTTTAGAACTTCCCCAAACCATGGAGAGTGACACTCATACAAAGTTATCTCTGTCCTCACTCTGAAAATAAAAGATATTTTTGGAGAAATCATAATTCATAGTAATATTTTATGTGAGAATACTGAAGCCTATTTGTCTACTTTGCTCCATAGTAAAGTATATTTTCTAATACTTTTTCCAGTATAACTGCATAAAATTTTCCATTTGTTTTCCACTCAAAAGAACTGCCACAACCCACAATGGCTTACATATCTTAAGTATTTCTCACACCATTGGAAGTAATGGCACAAAAGACAGTGATTAAAGAGAATGAGGGAGAATGTACTAATAGACTCTTAGGTGAAAAATTGTTACATATTGCACACTAATTATGTATACATATATGTTAGTAATACATACCACAAAATATATATATATATATATATGCACATACACAAAACATAAACAGTGTTTTTCTCTGAGAGTTGGCAAAGGTGGTGGTAGGAGTTTATGATTACAGAGAACTTTTTTTATTCTTTTATTTCTGTGATATTTGATTTTTTCCAAGTATGTATTCCTTCAAAAATCAGGGAAAGACACATACAAATTAAAAATACAAGTAATATTGCATTTTGTTTTAGTAGAAAGTTTCGAAAGCTGGAAGTCAGAAAAAATAAAAACTTTAATCAAGTTGGAAAGATAAGATCTATAAAAATAACTAGAATTCAAGAGAGTAGAGTCATACATTTATTAGTATTCTAGTGACATACTTTGGCATCAGAAACTATTTCTGGGTATGAGATTAAAAATAACCTTATAATCATGGTGCCAGGCACAAATTTCACTCCCAGATTATTTTTGGTCCTTATGAATGAAGAAAGGTGTAAAGTCAGGTTGGAGTCGGAGGCTCTGAAAGGTTTCAATTTATAATATTGGTAATCTCCTTTTTTATCTTGATGGGGAAACCCACTAAGAAATCAGTCAGGTGGGGGGGACACTACCTCTACCCTCTGTAAATAGACAAAAATGTCTGATTTCTGAGACTCTCTTTACCTTATGGAGCATTGTCACCCTCAGTCACACAGGCAGGGGGTGGGTAGGGGAGAGGCAGGGGTAATATGTGCTCTAAAAGGCTTATCCGCACAGAAGTAAGAGAAGAAAGGACCTCTGAGCGTTATTTGCCAAATGACTTTACAAAGCCTCCCACAAAGGAGTGATCTGGACATCTTGACAGTGACAGCAGGTGGAGGCATAAACAGAAAGGGACACTGGAGGACCCTGGATCCAGCCTGAGAGACTGCTCACTAGAGAAGCAGTTTTCAGTTCCCTGGTCAAACTGTTGAAGGAAGAGGGACTAATTTCTCAGAATATTATGTGTATGACTAGAGTGACCATATATTCCAATTTTCCCAAGATTGTCCCAGTTAGCTCCTATTTTTTTGGCATGATTATTAATAGTCTCCCCTTTCACTCTCAAAAGTATCCTGAAAGATTAACTATATGGCATTCTTCTTATGGCTGAACCTTTGGGGAAAACATCATGGTGGAAGTGGCAGACTATTGATTGGTTGGCAAAACAGTTATTCCCAACCAACTTCCTTTCTATCATCTTCCATTGCAGAGGCCAGGAAAGTGAAATATTCATTTTTGTAGTATTCTTGCAGCTAGGATTGGCTATATTGGCCAGTTTTGGCCAACAAGAACTTTCTGGGAAAGTTTACAAATACGTTGGAACTGCCTTCTTCTCTTCTTGTTTTGAATATGGACATGATACCTGGACTTACAACAGTCACCTTGAAACTGACTGAAAAGTCAGGAAGATCTCAGAGACGAGGCCCTAACAGTATTGGGCCTCTGATCCTATGTCAGTATTGAGCCATCCTGAGAACAAATTACAACTCTATTTGTTTCAGTTTCTTTTAGTTGGATTTTCTGTTACTTGCAGCTAAAATCATTCCCAATTTACACGTTGGGTTGTTTTCTTTCCTGACTTTAGTTTGCTCAATCAATTGTGCCAGGCCTGGGAATCAACGTCTCTTTTTTGGCATGCAGCTTATTGCCCTTTGGTGACATCATATCAGTCCTTTTACTGTCCCCGATTTATGGGTACTATAAACAAATACCAAAACACAAAATGATTGAAAGAACAAAGAGGGAGCGTGTAGAGTGAGAATGAGGGGAACTGGAGGGAAGCAGCAAGTTTATCTTCTTTTATCTGAGGTGGTTCTTATTTTGGAGACACAACATTTATTTTCTGAGAACTCTAAGGACTGTGCATTTGGCAAGGACTGTTCATTTTTCATCTTTCCCACTAATGTCTTAGGGGAGGGAGAAGATAAATCTGAATGTCATCGGGATACATATGGAGTTGAGGGCCACGGTTACTAATTAGGTCTTCTCCAAAGATCCATTTGGATACCTCAGAACAAGAGATAAAGAGACTACCCTATGAGGTCTTTTTTTCCTAGGAGCCTAAAGACCCCAGATTATCTTGTATTAACGAGAGTGGTATAAGAGGGCTAAGATGCTTCTACAGTCCCCCCATGGTGCTGGCTAGATGGTAAGGTCTTGGTTGTCTGATAATTACTACTTTAAGCGATGGGTATTTTATTGCATTGCTACTGAGGAAACAGAATTCTAATCATAGCAAGCCCTGAAGCAATTTAAGTGTTGCAAACTAACCCCAAATAGAATTCACTTGAACCTTGCCAAAAATAGGAATGTCATTTTCTTGAAGCTAAAAGGAGAGTAAAGTAATTTGGGAAACAGACAATCCTTTGAAAGTCTCTCCTTTGCCTTCCTGGGTTCACATTTCCACTGAGTCCAACAGTGTGGTAATTAAAAAAAACCTAGTTATTTTATTTATGTTTTTCCAAAGGGTTCCCTCCATCTCTGACTAGTTCCTTTTTTTAACCCACATCAAGAACCTGACAGGAAATGATCAGTGCTTTTCCTGAGTCTGGTCCTGCTCCCACAACAATCCTGCCAAAAGCAAGCCAAAATGATTCCAGATTTCATCTTATGAGAATAAACAAGAGTATCTTTCAGTTCATATCAGACAGCTGGATACTGGCTTTGATGACTGGTCAGCAAACAGACAGAACGGCAAAACAGACAGAACTCACATTTTTGTCAACTTTTTTCTTTAACCTGAAAGCTAGATGAACACTAACAGAGATGACCACACATTTTTGGTGGGGAAAGTACTTTAATTTAGATACACAGTTTATTTCTCTAGAGAAAGGAGGTCAGATCAGCAAATGATCTATTTTTCCATGAAATTTGTTCTAAAAAATTCATGTAAATACCTAAAAATTTCAAATCTTGTCACAGAGGATGCAGTCCTTTTAGCCTAAGTTCCTCTCAACCCATCTTCCACTAGCTAACTTTTCTTTTCAGGAAAAGTCGACAATGACTGAATTTTAAAATCTGATTTACAGGCTTAAGCAGCACATTCTTACGAGAGTCTGCTTTCCCTCTTGGTTAAAACAGAATGAAACATTTACAATTTAGGATATTCTCTGTGTAGGCTAGGCTGTGGTAGAATTACTCTGTATACACCGTAGAGTATGAGCCTATGAAGATTAAAAATGAAATTCACCTGGGAATATCTGACCAAATACCAGGATAGTGCAGGCCAATCGCAAGGATGAAATCAGCTGTTTCAGCAGCTGGCCCAATGGAGACAATGAAGTAAATTTTATTCCAGTTTTGCTCCAGGATGAAAGCAAACATTTGTTTCATTGATTTTTGTAGAGCAGAAGGTGGTATTCAACAGTTTTTCCAGTTTCTACAGCAAATTTCTGATATTAGCTGCAAATCTATAAAGTCTCTGATCATTGGAAGGTAATTGTTTTCTATATGGCAGATGGAATTAGGTTATCATTGTGGCATCAATAAATAATGACACGACTTCTCCAAAAAAAAGACTCATATGGTAAATTTTCCAAGACTGCTATATTCTAGCTCTCTGTGGACCTGAAGATTCTTTACCAACTTGTTTATATTAAATCTGATTTGCATGATTGCGAGGTGGGTAGGCATCTTCCTCAAATTGTAGATACAGACAAGCAAAATAGAAACTAAATTCTCATAGGAAATTTGTTTTAATTGTATCTACCCATTCTGTCAGCTTACCTCCCAAAGTACTTGCCTTTATTTTTCTATCCTGTCATCTGAATTCCTAATGGAAATTAGGAGTGGGTAGAATACTGACGCTGAGTTGCTTAATGATAATAAAAGTTAAGATTTACTGGCAGGTTGTGGAAGAAGGGGTCAAAAGGTTCAGAGAAGTGGGAATGTGATGTACACCACTTAAGGCCAGGAAACCCAACTCCTGATAGTACTCTGTGGGAGAGTTCAGAAGACACTCAGTTTTCCCAAGCAATAATGAATGTGCTGGTGGAAGGGGCACCAGAACCACTGAGAAGCTCAGAAACTCTATAGACCAGGCTGATAGTAGGAGATGCTGTTACAGAACTGATAGCAATGGAAATGATAAAAATCTGAAATATTAGAGTCCAGGTGACAGTTTAATCATCAGAAGAAAGACGCAAACAATTATCACAATAAGTGACAAAATCAGAGTGGAAATCAGCCAGGGGTCTCAACTTGCAGAGAGCTCTGGAGATTCCGAATGCCACACAGTATTCCTAGAGGCAAGACAGATGGGTAGCCAACAAGGGTACTACTTAATTTATGCAATCAAAATAAACCAAGGATAGATGATCAGGGAGCTAAGGGCAATCGCCCCAACAAAAGTCAAGATCCATTGCTCTGTTTTTGGAGGTAGGCCACTTTCAGACTCGTGGAGAGACCTGTTGATTGAAGGAGAGGCTGAGGCTTTATGAGGAAGGACCCTGTGACACTATGCTACATTTAATCAACAGTAGTTCTCTACATCTTTCCCCAAACGGACCTACAGACATTTACTAGGATAACTTGCATTGAGAAAAGTAGAATATCCAGATTTTTGAGGATTGTTGGGCATAGAGCCTGATTTTCATTGGTACTTGGGGACCCAGAGTGCCACCATGATCCCCAGTGGGTGGTAAATGGAATCTTGGCTCAGGACTGGCTTACCGTGAGTCCACCTGGTCCATGGGCCTACATGGATGTTATTTCCTTGATACCCCAATGTATAATTGGAAGGGACAGACTTGGCAGAACACTCACATTGGTTCTGGACCTGTGATAGAGATCTCATAGGAGAGAAGGCCAATTGAAAGTCTCTAAATCTGGCCCCTCCTCCAAACTCCCTAGCCTTGGCCCAGTTAGTAAATCAAAATAAATACCATATCCTGTGGGGAAGAGTAATGCCATTCTTTCGAACACTTAAAGAACACAGGGGTAGTGGTCCCTGTTAAATCCCTATTTAATTCACTATTCTGACCCCTACAGAAATTAGATGGTTCACACTGAATGACAGTCAACTACTGCAAATGACTAAGTAGCAACCTCGATTGCAGCTGCTCTGCTAGATATAGTATTTATTTGTTTTTTTGGAAAAGATTAACACAAACTCTGGCATGTGGTATGCAGCCATCTATCTAGCAAATGCATTATTTTCCATCCCTCTTAGAAAGGAGGCTGAGAAGCAGTTTCCGTTCGTGTAAGACAAAGAAGAGTATACATTTAGTAAGGATCTTCCCCCAGATCAATGTTTCTTTCACCTTCAGTCATGATGTAGTCCAAAGGGACCTGTATCATCTGGGCACCTGTTGAACATCACATTCATCCACTATACTGATGATATGGTAATTGAACTAGACAGGCAAGAAGTGACAAGTACTTGACAAAACGCTTGTGCTCCAGAGGGTGAGTGATAAACCTATGAAAGATCAGCAGTCCTCAGTGAAGTTTTCAGGGGGCCCAGAGTTTTGGGGCATACGAGGACATCTCATCCAAAATGAAAGACACATTGCATCTTACGATTTCCACTACTAACAAGCACAATGATTGATAAGCCTCATTGACTTTCGGAAGCAATACATTCCATATTTGAGAATACTGCTCCATTCCCTTTAATGAGAAACATAGGAAGCTGTCAGTTTTGAGCGTGGGAGAGCCTGCAGCAGGTCTATAGTATAAATAGCCCTGCCATCTAGACCATACAACCTGGCAGATCCTATAGTACTAAAGGTATCTGTGGTGGGGAAGGACACGGTGTAGAGTTTATAGAAAGCCCCAAAGGAGAATCACCATCTAGAACCCCAGGGTTCTAGAACAGCTCTATGAAATTTTCTGTGATGTTGAAATGTTTTATATCTGCACTGTGAAATATGGTAGCCACGAGCTAAATATAGCTATTGAGCAGTTGAAATGTGGCTAGTGTTATTTCATATATTTATTTTACTTAATTTCAATTAATTTCAGTTTAAATAGTCACATGTGGTCAGTGGCTATCATATTGGATAATGCAGTTCTAGAGGAAGGCCATTTCATCTGCAACACAGATTTACGCCATTCAGAAAGCAGCTCCTGCATACTGCTTGGATCTGATAGAGACAGAGTGTCTGACCATGATGCAATGTGTCTATGTGTCCAGAGCTATTCCTCATGAGCTGAGTTCTCTCACCTACTGAGTCATAAATTTGGGTGGGCCCAGCAGTAATCTATTATAAGATGGCAGAAGTGGTCTATCCTGGATTGGGCATGAGAAGGGCCAGTGGAGATGAGTTAGCTGCATAGACAGATGCCCTAGACCACTGCATGCCATCCACCACTGTTGTACTGATGCCTCTCCTTTAGCTCATACCCATAGCCACTTGGCGTGTACCTTAGGAATTGACCACAGATGATGACAAAAATCTAACTTGGTTCACCATTGGGTCAGCTTGATGTACCAGTATGAGCTGAAAATGGACTGACCTTATTCTAAAACTCCATTCAGGGATGACCTTGATAGATATCAATGAGGGAAAATCTCCCCAGTGGCCAAAACCCTGGATTGCACCTGTGGTCATTCACTTCGTGTGGAAGGAGATAGTCCAAGATAAGACTATACATGGACTTATGAGCAGGAGCAGACGACCTGGCTAGTTGGTCATGGCCCTGAAAGGAAAAAGTATTAGAGGATAGAAGACACGGAGCATCTTAGAGCATCAACCACAGAACTGGCGCTGAACTATCAAGTAGACAGAAACTCTCAACCATTTAAAGTCGGTCAGCCTCTGTCATTTGCCCTCCTAGTACTGGCAAATTGGACTCACGAATAGAGTCTGCACTGTGGCCAAGATGGACCCAACAGCATGGGCTCCTGGCCACCAAGGCTGACCTAGCTACCAGGTTGAGCCAAATGCTCAACCTGCCAGCAATAGAGACATGGCTGCTATATGGCACCATTCCTCAAGAAAACTACCAGGCATGAGGTTGCGTGTTCACTACTTTGGACTTCTATCCTGGAAGGGGTAGTGATTCATCTCGATTGGGATTAACAGTTATTCTGGGTATACGTTTGCCTTTCCTGACTGCAGAGCTTCAGACAGCACCACGATCCAGGGTCTTACAGGGTGTTTGATCCACTGACATGGGATCCACATAATATCACCTTAGACGAAAAGACCAACTTTAAAGCAAAGGAGGTACAGAAATGAGTTTATGACCATGGGATCCACTGGCCATATCACATACTGTGTCACTCAGAAGCTGCTTGCCTAATAGAGTGACAGAATGGTCTTTTAGAGACACAGCTGAGGTGCTAGCTTGTAGATGACTCCCTTAGAGGCCATTAGAGGGGCACCATTTTCCAAGATATGGCATATACCCTAAATAAAGAACATTATCGGGTGCTGTGTCCCCAGTAGGTAGAATACATAGGTCAGGGAATCAAGGGATGGAAGTAGTGGCCTCGCTTATCATTATCCCCAGTGATTCTCTTAGGAAATTTGTGTTTCCTTCCTCTGCAATTACAGGCTCTGCAGGCCTATAGGTCTTGGTTCTCAGAAGAGGAATGCTTACCACCAAGGGGCACACAGTAAGATTCCCACTGGACTTTAAGCTATGTTGTTGTTTGTTGAGTTCCTTATGCCTGGAGACCATTAGGCAAGGATAGGTGTCACCATGCTAGCAGAGTAATTGACTGTGTTAGTTACCAATTTCTTGCTTCTTCGCTCCAAATCCACTCTTCATTACCCAGCTTGTGAAAGTGGCAATGGACACTAAACATTTCTCCTTTGCTGGCCAAATTTGTCAGTTGAGGGTGCTGGAGGGACCCTGTAGGAGGAAGGGCTTCTCTTTCTGGTCACTTGTGATTTCCCTTTCTTCTTGATCCTGGTCTGTGGCCAGGGCTGACCTGCAGGACACCCAGTCGCACTCACCCCCAGTGAGTTCAACAGCATGGCAGTTCCCAAGCAAGTTCTGTGGGCATCCCAGCCTGACATTCTCCCCATAGGTGATTTCCTGGTAAGTTCCACTGGTTCTCCAGCTGGCTTCCCAGTTCAACAGCAGCCCCTGCAGGCAGTTTCCCAGCATATGTCATTCCTTGGTACCTCACTGGGAGTTTTCCTGCTTGTCAATCTTGGCCTGTAGCACCCCAGTGAATTTCTCCACCCCATCCAGTGGGCTAGAGCCACACCAACTCCATTGCTCTCTGAATCTCTGTCTTGGGGCCAGGGGCATCACACCTTAATTTTTTTCCTCTTTGAGTGCTCTGCCTCAGTTGTAGGAGTAATAATGGCTACTCACTAGATCTGCTATTTCTGTATTCTTTAAAGTTCTTTTTAGCCCATAGAAGCTAATTCTCTGTTACTCCAATTCCATGCTATATTTGATAATTATGTTAAACTTCTCTTATTCAAATTGCTGCTGTATTTCTCTCTTCTGCCTGGACTGATTATCAGTAGAAGGCAAGGCTGTTGCTAACAAGTGGGGCAGAGAAGAATACATTTGGCATTCAGATGATCCATAGGGTAGTCTCTTGAAGCTCCCATGGCAAGTTTTAATAGTAAGTGGACATGTACAGTAACCATGGCCGGAGATAGGCATGGTAATCAAATTCAGACCCCTCAGGAATGAGGGCCTAGACCATCCCAACAGGTAAGCTGCCTAGACCAGCAGTTCTGCTGGCTGAGGGTGAGAGGGAGACTAGACTAGAAGGAAGTGAGGAAGGATGATGACTGTTGGTTGTGGCCTCAAGATCAACAGCAGCATCAGAACTTATCCCACTAACTCTTCTTTGTAGTTTTTCCCAATAAAGAAGACCAACCAGAACCTTGGAGAAGGTATTCTCAGATGGGGTGGACTTATTAAAACAGGAAGTGGATGAGGGTGGTAGGTGTGCACTGCAGTGGATACTGTAGTGCTCTGTCCAGATCCCCTCTTCAGGACTGAGACATCCATCCTTCAAATGCTGGAGATAGCATCTTCTGACAGCTCATAGCTCGTCTCTCACTGGGAATTGTACTCAGCCGCAAGCAACTGCCTCACCAAGGTTTATGCCCCATATCAATTTTGACCAGCAAGCGATTTCTGGTGGTTGCAGGATAACAAAAGCCCAGGCCCTTTGCCTTTATTGGGGACACATCTGTAGGGCCGTCCTAGTTCTGGTCTCTGTGTAAAATCAGCTAAGGCATTAGTTGCATTCACAGTGTGAGTCAGCTTCTCCTTTGGCCCATTCCTGCCTTCCTCACTTCCTTTAAGGTGTATCTCTCTTGAAATCACTTCCCAATAAGCCCGCATGCATGTCTCCATCTCAGATTCTGTGTCCAGGGAACCCAATATAACACATGTGTTAATACTTTACATATATCATCGCATTTTGTAGGACAAAGATTAAGAATTGTCCCTGGTTATTTTTTCCCCAGATTCTCAAGCTCCATTAATTATTTGGCAAATAATGAGTGAGTACAGCTGCTCACGGATGAGAAGAAATGCTGCTACTGCAGTCCATTGCTCAAAACTGCTGCTGGATCACGTCTCTGGGGAAGGTCAAAGCTTCCCTTGGTTGTTGATTAATTGAGGAAAGGCTGATTCAGCAAGGGCCTAATTACCAGAATGGGAAGGAAAGATCTGCTCACAGTGGTAAAAATAACGTACTGTGTGATGTAGAGTCAGTAACAAAGTACGCCGATGTCACCAAGCAGTGGACACAGTCTTTTCCTGTGTGTGAGTTCTGATAGAAGGTTGACTGCTCTCTTAAACATTGTCTCGCCCACTCACCTACCCACTTATTTATTTGTGTGTTGGGATATGAATGGGGAACCATTTTCAACTCACACATTAGGGACAGTGTTTCAGCTACTACTGCTGTAAAAAACGCTACAAAACTTAGTAGTGTAATCCTTATGCTCCTGGATTCTGTAGGTTAGTAACTGGGACAGTGGGAATAGCTTTTCTCTGCTCCACGTTTCCTGAGGTTGAAGCTTGGAAAACTCAAAGCTTCGCATGGCTCAATAGCTGGAGGCCACAATCATCTGGAGGCATCGCACTAGCACGTCTGTAGTAGATGCTCAATACCACTTGGGACCTCAGATGGTCTGTCTGATGTAGGCACAGCCTCTTCATGAAGTCTCTCTCTGTGGTAGTTTGGGCTTCCTCACAGCGTGAAGGGTGGATCTTGGGAGTGAGCATCCTAAGCGGGCAAGGCAGACATGTGTGCGTTTTTATGATCTAGCTTCAGAAGCCATAGAGCTTCACTTTTGTTGCACCCTGTTGGTAGAAGCTGTCCCAAGGCTTCACTCATATTGAAGGGAATGGGAACCCACAGACCACCACTTAATGGAAGAGCTGTCAAGATTCCATGGTGTCTTAGTCATCTCAGTTGCCATAACAAAATACTGTAGATTGGGTGACTTAAACAACAGACATTTATTCCTCACAGTTTTGGAGGCTGGGAAGTCCAAGATCAAGTGCCAGTAGGTTCTTGGTGAGGGTTCTCTTCCTGGCTTGCAGATGGCTGCCTTCTTGCTGTGTCCTCATTTGGCAGAGACAGGAGGCTCTGATATCTCTTCCTCTTCTTATAAGGGTGCTAATCCCATCATGGGGGCTCTACCCTCATGACCTCATCCAAACCTAATTGGGTCCCAGTCCACACCTCCCAATATCATCACATTGGGAAATAGGGCTTCAACAAATGACTTTTGGGTGACACAAACGCTCAGTCAATAACACATAGTAAGAAGAGCATGTGGGGTGGGAGATATTATTGTGGCCATCTCTGGAAAATAGAGTTTGTCACAAATGGATTACAAATAATATTATTTCTTAAGATCTCTCTTCCTTATATATCTATTCTGTGTGCCTGACTGGGTTGGGGGGGTTAGTATAAAAGACTAGATTCTCCTCATCTATTTGTTGAAATGAACCAAAGTGAATTTGTGGGATTCCCAAAGGCCCTGCAAAAAGCAAATGCCTGTAGTGAGGACAAATGACACGATATCTTGCTCCTTGGTTCTGCCATGATTTGTGTTGCCCTGGCTTCCAACCCAGACTCCAGGGAATAGTGGGCACCTAGAAAATGGAGACTCTGGTGCCAGAATCTCTTCTATAGGGGGACCCAGGGAAGTCAGCTTATACCATGTGCCCTGCAGCAGAACTCAAACCTGATTGAATGTGCTTCCTGGGAGAGTGGAGGATCCTTTCCCTCTGTAAGAGAGCAACAACTGCTTAAAATCCCTGGGTAGGAATTAGGAGGAATGGGTCTAGCTATGGATCTTTCGCTTTCTGTGACCTTGAAAATTTAAGAGACTTAGTCTCTACCTGCTGTAAATGGGATTAGTGATGCCTAGTATGAAATTTCATAGGATTGTTGTGAAGAACAAATGAAATATATTCATGAAAATTCCTAACAATTGTAAGTCACTGTGAAAGGAAAGCTATCATGAGGGGTTTATTTATTAGCTCTTATTCAGGATTAAAGTCTTCATTGGGCAGGGATTCCTCAATATGTCAACTTCTAATAAACAGTGCTTCTTTGGGTACAACCAACCGTGGAGAAGCTCTTCCCCTCTGACTACCAAGTGGTTGATCTTGGACCTGACTTTAGCCTGCCTAACACCCTTGGTGCCAAAAATAGATTAAGCCTGCCAACCCTGTGTTGTACCCAGATAGACTCACCCCACTTTGTGCCTGGATTTTCCTATTTAACGTGACCAGAATGAATTCATGTTCACTTCCTGTCAGGGCTTATTTTCCACTCTGGCCAGAACACAGCTGAGATATCAGTCCTTGAGTTTGCAGTTGGACATTCGTTATTTTCAGACTGTTCAAAGACAATTATTGTCAGTAGATGATCCCAAATAGCTCTTAAACTTTGATTTTTAGAGCAATGAGAAAGGAGCAGGAGACAGGAAAAGGCTATGATTTTCATGGGTCGAAAGAGCAGTTTCATAAATTTAGTAACACCGTGTCAACATCACCACCAAAATAGAGAAAGAAAGCGAATACTACCCCTTCCTCTGCCTCCCTTATGCCTAATCACCCTCCTTTATCCCTCTACTTCTGCCAAATGGAACAGAACCAGCGCCTGGGTGTGAGTAAACTTTCTCAAGAAAAATCAAGAGCTACACATGGGCTCAGACTATAGACAGAAAAGAGAAACTCCGTTCTGGAAGTGATCTTCCTGAAATCTCAATGTGAATAACAAAATCTACACATAGCAACAACACTTCGAGTGCATGTAATTCCACATGCCAAACAAGTTTATTTTTAAATCGATAATGTGGATTTGTATTCGGTGAAGCTCATTCAGTGCCCTTTCTTTATCACTCCTTATGTGCGCCCGTGTGTGCGGGCGCGCGAGCGCACACTCACACACACACACGCCATACGTACCACATACTATTTGGAACTTTCTAGCCTTTTCCCCAGTTTTTTGGAGTTTGGATTTTTCAGGGATATTTTTAACAAAATGAGGATTTTGGGTTAATGTGACAAACTGAGGAAAAATACTGATGGCTTATTGCTTTGGTGCAAGGAGGCAGTGACATTCCTGGGCAGGAGGTGGTCACAGACAAATTTTGTGCCAGCAACCATTTTTTGTCATTCAGGAAGACACCTGAAGCTTTGGTCACACTGACTGTGTTGTTTTTTGGGCCTGTTCATGCCCATAGGCATCAATTTTCTATTTGCAAATAAATCATGGAAATGTTTTAATTTTAGACTCTAAAAGCACTTTACCTTGATGTAAGCAAAACAACAAACCCTACCAAGCCTGCCCAAGAAGAAACTAGCTCTGCTACTTTTGGGGTACACTTCTGCAGTTATAAAGTCTGACCCTTATGCAAGTATCTTTTTTTTTTTTTGGTGAGGAAGTTTGGCCCTGAGCTAACATCCATTGCCAATCTTCATCTTTTTGCTTCAGGAAGATTTTTGCTGAGCCAGCATCTCTGCCAATCTTCTTCTATTTTATATAGGAGGTCACTACAGCGAGGCTTGACAAGTGGTGCTAGGTCTGCGCCTGGGATCCGAACCTGCAAACCCCAGGCCACCAAAGCAGAGCATGTGAACTTAACCTCTGCGCCACCCAACTGGCCCCAACAAGTATCCTTTAATGGTTTATTGTTGTGTTCTACTTGGAACATCTGTGAAGCAACGTTTATCTTTGTAAAGCTCTTTTGAATTCCCTTTCGCTGACTTTTAGAGGTCAAAGTATTTCTTCATCATAGGAAGGAATTATTTCATAATTGGAATTTCAAAAATATCAGCTCTAAATGAAAATGTTTTGTTTAAATAAGGAAAGTGAAACTGGTATTCCGATTCCTCACAAAATTCTTTCAATAATTCTGATACAAATACTAATTTATATTTTTGGCAGGTACTTTAAGTTCTTAAATATATTATTTTACTTACTTTTCATCAAAGTCCTATGGAGTAGGTACTATAGCTCCATATTACAGGTGAGAAAATCGAGTCTCAGAGAGGTTAATAAAATCAATCAAAGTTACATATACAATAAGTGGCTGAGACTAGATTTAAGCTTAGATCTATCTGATGTCAAAGGCCAAACTCTTTCCACTTTCAGACATTGCTTCTCAAGTCACTAAATTATACACTTCTTTACAAGTCCATGAATCACCCCATCCATGACAAGGGTGATAGATTCAGCAAATCTGTTTCCTCTTCTTCCTGGACCATGGCCAGAATACATTTCTAAGCCTGCCAAGCAGTTAGTTATGGCCAGGTACTAGAGTTCTGGCTAATAGACCATACGAAGAAAAATTATATATATATATGTAATTTCCAGGCATGGACCACAAAATCTTCCATATGATTCTCCACATTTTTCCTCCATATTCCAGGGGATGGCAAGATCCAGGGCAACCTTGGAAGCCTCACAAGTGTGGGGGACTGGTCTTGGCCATGCCAAGATATGTCTCTTTGGCATGAGGATTATTGGGCTGGTTGCTTTTGATAAACTGGGACAGGGAAGGAGGCTCTGAGGGGTGGAACTTGCTTGCTCTTTGTTAGGAGATATTTACATTGTAAAGGAAATCTCTATCTGTAAAGGTGCCTCCCTCTCTGTACCAGGAAGAAGAAAGAGGATGACCTTCTCTCTAGAAACTCTTAATCAATGCCAAAGGCAAGGACTTAAATCTGCATAATAATCTTATTCCTGTTTCTGGTAACCTCCTGTAACTGACTCCCCCCACCCCCAACATCCTCCTTTGTCGTTAGCTGGATATGGTTTAAGTGGGGACTTCAGCCATTTTGGTGAGTTGCTCAGCTTGCCTGACCTCTCCCATGTATACATGTTATAAAGCTTTGTTTAATTTTCTCCTGCTATTCTGTCTCATGTGAATTTAATTTGTTCTCCGGCCAGACGAACCCAGAGAGGGTAGAGGAAATGTCTTCCTCGCCTACACAAGCCATGCATAGAACATGGCAGAACCTCTGTCTGTCTGGGTCCCCATGTGGCTACACAGAATGCAGTTTTCTCCTGGCAGCAACTGGATTTCATGTGAGTGAGAAATAAGCTTTTGTTGTGACGTTTTGGAGTTTATAGGTCAGAGTGGCTAGTGTTGATTTCAAGGTACCAATTCCTCTCTCGTTTAAGTAGTGTGCTACTGTTACAGAAACCTCGAATGTGTGACACTGACTTAGCAGTTGGATGGTGAGAAAACTGATATCACAGGCAGAAACACTGAAGTTCCATCTTACGCAGTGACAATGTTTTTGGTAAAACCATCAGCCTGAAGAAAACCTGAAGTCAGATCTTGTGCTTACTGAGCCTGTAGTTCCAGGAAGTAAGGTTGAAAAGCAGTATGTTAGGAATGTGTATTGGTTCTTATTGGCTGCCATTAGCAAGATAGTACAAGACAGAGGAGCTCAGGAAAGAATTGGCTGGTTTGGAGGGAGAGATTAAAGAGGATGGAGAAAGTCCAGAAATCAAAGACATTTGAGGGCTGGCAAAATTCTACTCTGCTGGATCCCCAAAGGGTAAAAGATAAGACAGAAGTGTTTTGAGTAACAGAGACCCATTAAAAATCAGCCTTAGGTAAAAACTCTTTCAATAATAGCCATCATTTGCATACCTAAAAACTCACTAATGTCTATGCTAAATTTAACTAAATTGATTATTAACCTTGAGTTACCTTTAGTGGTATAAAGAATTGCCAGAAGCTATGAAATTTGAATTTTATGAAAACAAAATTAAATTTTAATTTAATTTAAATTAAATTCTGGATCAAATTCTTAGGCAGAGTCCCCAGTCTGACTAGAGCAAACCACAGTGGTGGTTGGGGGTGGCATGGTGGTGATCCACACCCCCAGCCCTCCACCCCACACTTGACATTTATGAAAGACTCATCTCAAGCAGAGCATTTGACCTGGCCTTCAAAGGACAGGTAGGACTTTGATATATATAGACAGGTGAGCAAGGACAATGTAGGCGAGTAGAAAGGCAGAGGTAAAGGCACGAAGTGGGAAAGCATCCTCTTGGGCCCACATGTATTTAGGGGAGTAAGATTTAGAAGATAAGCCACATATTTGAGGACCTTGGCTTTGACACTGTCGGGGATCAGAATTGGCCACCCCAATACATGTCGCTTTGGCTTGATTATTTTTAAGGACAAAAGACTCTGAAAGAAACTTTGACCTTCCTCCTAACTGCCTAAAAGAATTTAAAATAGAAGTCCTGTTCTGGGAAAAAGCTAATACCATAAGATAACTGTAGTATAATATAAACTAGGTACGATAGAGAGGGTGGGACGTAGCAAGGGCTTCTTAATAAAAGTCCTCTCCGTCACTCATTGTCTCTGCAAGGCATGGGCAACATTTGCTTTTCCGTCTTTATGTGAATTGCCTTCCTCCCCTTTGAAGTCCCAAACCACTACCCACAACATCCTCCTTTGTCTTTAGCTGGAGATGGCATATAAAGTAGTGGCTTTGGCCATTTTGGAGAGTTACTCAATTTTCCTGGGTTTCTCTCAAGTATACACATTACTAAATTTTGTTGGATTTTCTCCTGTTATTCTGTCTCATGTCAATTTAATTCTTAGACCAGCCAGAAGGACCTAGAGGGGAGAGGAATGGTTCTTTCTCCCCTACAACACTAAGGATTTATTCTTTATGTGAGTTAATGTGAGGACTTTCACATATCATCAGCAACATAGGCATGTGGTTAGGACTGTGGCAGCAGAATGTGACATCATTTGGAGAGAGAATAAAATGGAGAAAGAAGACCTGTTTGCAGATCGTCACAATGGTCCCGGCAGTGGTAAGGGAAGAGGGACAGATGCGTTACAGAAGCAATTTAACAGGATCAGGGAAACGCCTGAATATGGGAGACAGAGGATAGGTTCAAGGTGTAGAGAGAAGAATTGATAAGTTTTGATTTCTTGGTCTGTCCATAGTTATGGAAATTTAAGAATGCATTGTATTTGCTTTGGAGTTTCATAAGAATTTTATGAAACCCCAAATCTTGAACTGGTCTTTACCTTTCTCAGTTAAAATAAACAATGAAATGTTTAAAAATTATTTACAATCTATTGTACACAGAGACACTATAAATAAGGAGTCAGGTAGGGCAAACATCTCTTAAGATTAAACTAAGCATATTTTGCTGTCTTAGTATAAAAGTCTCTAGCTAAGTTTAATGATGGTTAAGAAAAATCAAACTTTTGAATATATCCAGTTAGCCACTTAAATTTCTAAGTCATAGTTGCTATAGAGAATTGTGATTGTTCACCTTTAAGTTATCAAAATAATTTCCCACAAGAAATGTGCTGACAGCTACAGGCAGCTTGGGGTGTGCAGGGGGCCCAGGAGATGGAAGCCACAGATGTGGCTTGATCACCAGGAACTGAACCAAGCTGACCACTGGCAGGTGAGGGGATCTGCACAATTTCCATACTGTCATGGAACAGAGACCCCACACCACCACTCTAAGACTTAGAGGTGGAGACAATCACAAGAGATCCTGCACAGGGAATGGTATGTCTAGAGAGTGAGACCGAAAAAAACCATAAACGAAATAAACCTACAAAGGCCAGTATAACCTTAATATGAAACTGGATGGACCAGGACC
This sequence comes from Equus caballus, assembly GCF_041296265.1. Taxonomy (NCBI): domain Eukaryota; kingdom Metazoa; phylum Chordata; class Mammalia; order Perissodactyla; family Equidae; genus Equus; species Equus caballus. The sequence continues at coordinate 30,863,473 of NC_091710.1, read as the reverse complement.
GGTAAAAAGGAAAAATATACATCTGTCTCAGTTATAAAGGTAAATACAGAAATTCTAAATGGAATATTAGTAAGTTAAATCATAAATAAATAATTATTAAATCAAATTCAGCACTGAAGAAAAAAATCAAAGCTGTATTAATTAAAGTGAAGCTAAGCTGCTGGACTAAAAAGCCCTCAGTGGCTTAAAGAACTTAGAGAGACTCTTCTTTCTCTTTCATGTTAATGCTGCAAGGTGAGTGCCCCAGGCTAGCTGGCTGCTCCCTGTGTTTATTCATGGACCCAGGTTCCTTCAATTGTGCTGCTTCATTATCTCTTAGGACAGTGGGTTTCAAACTTTAGTGCAAATCAGAATCACCTAGAGAGCTTTAAAAAATCCAGACTGCTGGGTCCCATCCTCAGACTTCCTGATTTAGTAGGTTTTGAGTGGGGTCTAAGAATCTGTCTTTTAAAACAATTCCTACGTGCCGGCCCCATGGCGTAGTGGTTAAGTTCACATGCTCCACTTTGGCAGCCTGAGGTTCATGGGTTCAGATCCCTGGTGTGGACCTACACACTACTCATCAAGCCATGCTGTGGCAGCATCCCATATACAAAAGAAATAGAGGAAGATTGGTACAGATGTTAGCTCAGCAAAAAGAGGAGGATTGGCAACAGATGCCAGCTCAGGGTCAATCTTCCTCACCAAAAAAAAAAAAAAAAAAAAAAAAACCCAGGTGATGAAGATGCTACTATCTGGACCCTACTTTTACTAGAACATCATTTTCATCTGTATGGTAAAAAATAAGTCACCATGGGTTCCAGGTGACAGCAAATGGAAAAAGAGGGTATGGAATATGTTTGATTCCTATCTTAAAATAAATGAAGTTGCACACATCAATTTCCTTCTCATTTTATTGGCATGAACGTGGTCACCCAGTTACATCTAACTGTAAGTTGGTCTGGAAAATGTGGCCTCTAAATAATGGCATGCTGGGAAAATCTCTTCCAATTCTGTATTTAGTGATATCACACTGGTAGCTTGAAATTTGCCATAGTGTAGATACAGCATGGAACTGCCAAATGCTACAAATCAGGGCTTCCCACAACCCAAGGACCAGTTGTTAAACATTTACCACCACTCTACTGTTTATAGCTCAGCCACCACGTTCCCAGCTTCAGCTCTATTACCATGGATGTAGGGGAGAATAAATTTTGGTAGACAACTAGCAGCTTCTGCTACAATGACTAAGGAGAGTTTATTCTAAGAATGCAAAGATAGATAAATATCTATTAAATAAATGACCTAAACAGAAACATCTATTAAAGTAGTAGGTTAAATTAATGTAATGAATTACATATGATCATCTCAATAGATGCAGAAAATGTACCTGATAAAATTTAACACACATGTATGGCAAATTCAATTAGCAAGAGATTAAGGATCTTGATAGAGAGTGTCAAGGAGGAAAAACTTTTCTTCTACCCTCTTAGGTGAAGTGATTGAGGGCCTGTAATGAAATTGACAAAAGGCAGATTAGCAAGAGAAAAGGCAAAGTTTATTCACTTACATAAAGGGGAGCTCATAGAAAACATGGCTCAAAGAGGCAGTTAGAATTTGGGCTCATATATCATCTCAATAGGGGAAGGGGAAGGATATTTGTGGGAAAACAAATGACTTTTAGGAAAGACAAATGGGACCTTAGGAGAATAGATGGGACATATGATAGTTTGGTGACAATTGCCTATTTAGGCAATTTCTCATCCTAGTGCTGACTTCTTGCTTCCAGTGATAGGCGTCAATCTTCCCTGGCTGGGGAACTCCTGGAGAAGGATGTTTGACAGTTGATTTCTTTTGGAAGGCTCTGCTTTTAGGGGCTAAGGGGAGCTCAGGAAAAAAAAAAAACCCAAACAAACAACTCTTCCTACATCTGCTAATTCTCATATGTCTTCAGTTCAAAATAATCCTTATGCCACAATTGTATATTCTGGATCCCCTTCAAGAGTATTAATATATAAAAAAACCTACAGCAAACATAAGGATACAGCTGTTTATAGGAGCTTTGTCCTAAAAATGACACATTCCATTTCTCTTCTTGTTCCTTTTGCTAGAATTTAGTCACATGGCTATATCTAATTGCAGGGGAGACTGGGAAATGTTACTCTGGAATATGGGTCCAGGTAGACATCTAGTAGTCTTTGCCATATCCTCTTCCCTTTTTTTCTTTCTTTCTATGGTACGTGTCAATCCCCAGTATTGGTATTTTCTTGTTAATTTGTTAATTGTGTACCCTCACCACTAGAATGTAACTTCCCTAATGGCAGATACTTCATTCTGTACATCAATGTATCTGTAGCCTGGTAGAGTACCTGGAATATGGTACCTACTCAGTACATATTGATTGAGTGACTATCAAAAATTCATATCAAAAATTTATGCAAACCCTCACCCTTGCACAAAGATGACTCTAAGTTTTGATTCCAGCTGGCTGAGGGAATTATGGTGCCTGGTCAAACATAGGGAAGAAGAAGAAAGTTGAATTTTTGAAATAAATGTAAATTTGAGTTGCTGGCGGGTCAGTCAGATGGGTATAGGCTATAGTTGGTTGGAAGAGCAAAAGACTAAGTCTAGCTCTGTGGAACTGATCTGCATCATTGCGATAGGTAAAGCTCTCAGAGAGTGAGATTGCCAAGGAGGAGCTATATAAAGAGAAGAGCAGGAACTGTTCTGCTCTTGGAGAGCAGGGAGGGATGGAGAAAGGGAGGGATGAGGACCTCGTCAGAGGAGGCAGAGATAGTGTAGTCCTAGAGATAACAGGAGAGCCAGAGTAGTGAAGAACTCTGGAATCCACAAAGACAGAATTTCAAGAAATAGGACATCTTTAATGTCCGTAGAGAGTTTTAATAAAGCAGGGAAAGAGAAATTGCAAAGAAAGCTTGGATCATCATCCAGCTGTGTGATCAGGAAGAGTAGAAGAACATATTGGTGAAGAGTCTTGGACCCACTCTCTGTGTCAGTTTCCTCTGCTGCTATAAAAATTGTAAAAATCTTGGAGCCTTAAAACAGCACACATTTATTCTCTTAGAGTTCTGGAGGTCAGAAATCCGAAATAGGTTTCCTGGGGCTGAAACCAAGGTATGGGCCAGGCCACGTTCCCTCCAGAGACTCCAGGAGAAAATCTATTTCCTTGCCTTTTCTAGCTTCTAGAGTTGCATTCCTTGGCTCATGGTGCTTGCTCTATCTTCAAGATCAGCAGTGTGGCGTCTTCAAAGCTCTCTCTGTTCCTTTTTCACGCTGCCTTTTCCTCTTCCGTCTCCAAATCTCCCTCTGCCTCCCTCTTATAAGGATACTTATAACTATATTTAGGGCTGAACTGGATAATCCAGGGTAGTTTCCTCATCTCGAGACCCTTAAATTAATCACATCTGAAAATTCCTTGTTACCATGTAAGGTAGCAGTCACAGGTGCTAGGGACTAGGATCTACATATCTTTTGGGGCCATTATTCAGCCTAGCGTTTTCTCCTTTGCCTGGCTTACCTGGTAACCAAAGGATCATTGAGAGAACAGCTCAGCAGAATGTTTGGAGGCAAAAGTGGATAAAAGTTTGAAATTGAGAAAGAAGAGATCTCAACAAAAATTGGTTTTTTTTTTTTTTTTTTGGCTGGTTTGGTCGGTGAAAGGATAGGGCAAGAAGAGTGGCCATTTCAGACTAGAGAAGACCAGAGTCTGTGTGTAGACAGAAGAGAAGGAGCCAAAAGAACTCTCACTGGAAAGAGATACTAAAATCATTACTCTCTGCTCAAATGTAATCATGTGAACAAGGATCATATTGATTTTGTTCACCACTACATTTCAATCTCTACAAACACTACTTAACACATAGTATGCACTCAATAAAAATTTGTAGAATGAGTGACTCATCATTTATGGAGCACTAGTATAGACCTTTGTGCTCATTCTGAAGAGCTAAAGGCACCAGTGAAATCTACTTTCAGCTGGTCTAACAATATATTAATTGAGAAAGTACAAAAAGAATTATGGAGCCAAAATGCACTTGTCAAATTCCGGAGCTACTCAAATACCTATAGAGATGTTGTGGTTTTCAATGTTCCAAAGAGTTCGAAAACTTGTTACAAAGTATCATCTGTGGTATCTCTTTTCTTTTCAATTACGCTGCACATTTTCTATACTCTGATCAGAAGTCCAGAGAAACTTTTCGTTAACTTATATTCTGTATAATATCTGTGTAGAGGTTGGAATATTGATTTGTCTTAAGACCTGAGTAGGTTTGAATGTGAGCTCTGAGAGCTACTGTCTTTGAGGTCCTTGGCAAGTTACTTTACCTCTCTGAACTTCAGTTTCCGCATCTCTAAGTGGAGATAATAACATCTACCTTGAAAAGATGGGTGATTGCATGAGTCAATGCATTAAAAGTGCTCAGAACCCAGCAGCCCTCAATACATATCAGTGTCTGTTATTGCTGCTGCTGCTACTACTGCCATTCTAGACTTTTTTGGCTCCTGTCCCAAGTGAGTGCGTGAAAGGCTTCTAGGGAGATCTCTTTGTGCAACTTGGAGGTCATATTAACACAATTATACAACACTGGAGACGACATTAACTCCTTCATAATGAAATCTGGGTTTAGACACCAATTTGTGGGGCCTTTAGCGCACAAATGAATTCGGAAGTAATGGAAGCCCTTGCTTCTAGGAAATTATCAGAAATTCTTGATATGGGTCTGGGCTTTGTATAGTCACATAGGATACGTTCTTGAGTCATTTTACTCAAATAGCAAAGTAGTCAGTGATCCCAAAATGCTAGAACATGTGAGACAGACAAAACTTTGGTATCTGTCCATGAAATTTAAATGCAGTAAACTTTTATTTATAGACAGCTGCCATAGTTTGAATGCTTCCACTGCAAAGCAGTCATTACTATATCCATTTTATGATGAGAAAATTGTAGTTCTAAGAGTTGAACAATTAAATTTATTTTAAAAAGGAAAGGACTTAATTTTGTCCTTAATTCTGTTGTCTGATGCCAAATCCTTACATGTTCCTATTAGAGTGTGCCCTGGGTCGTCTTAGATTCCATTTGTTCTTGACAGTATGGCTCAGTGGGAGACATAGCCAGACTCACCATGGAAAGGTCATAAACTATCTCTAATTTTAATATTTCAAGATCCAATACTATTGTCAGAGGTAAAGACCAGTGGTCAGATTGGGGACACCATAGCTCCAAGAAATGTCAGATAATATATTGTTGTTAAGGGATTTCCTAATAGAGCTTAGAAGTATTTTGCCTTGTATGCACTATTATTTTTTTTACATAGGGATTACATTTAGTGTTATCTTTTTCTTATATTTTTGTGCCCTTTTGGATGATGGAACAAATTGGGGAGATACAATTTAAAAATGTGGGAAAGCTTTGATGGTTTGTGAATGAAGTACAACAGAATACTCGAAATAAGGATGATTGCAAAATCTGACTTTTTTTTACTATATCTTATATGTTCTTGACTTTTTCTTTTTTTTTGAGGAAGATTAGCCCTGAGCTAACATGTGCTGCCAATCCTCCTCTTTTTGCTGAGGAAGACTGGCCTTGTGGTAACATCCATGTCCATCTTCCTCCACTTTATATGTGGGACACCTGCCACAGTGTGGCTTGACAAGCAGTGTATAGGTCTGCACCTGGGATCTGAACTGGCAAACCCCGGGCCACTGAAGCGGAACGTGTGAACTTAACTGCTGTGCCACTGGGCCAGCCCCTATATATTCTTGATTTTGTAAGACAAATTGAGGATAATAAATAATTCATTTAAAACACATATTTGTGTAGCAGCATATAATGTAGCTGGGGAATAAGAATCATATGTATGAATGAATAGAAACAGTTCAATATAATATATAACTAAATGTCAATCTAAGTATTATAAACTATGATTCTCAGTAAAGGTAGGCCCATAGAGAATGAAGGATGAAAGAAAACTTCATAGTGAGGATAGAAATTGAGCACAGTCTTTGAGGTTGTGTATAATTTGGGTAGATAGAGGCAGTGAATAGAGAATGCAAAAAGGGATTATTGTGAATGAAGGCAATGTGGAAAGAATATATGGCATGTACTTGGAAGTGTAGCCCAACTAGAATATAGGATGCATGTGAATACAGTGTGATTCAGTCGAAAGAGCACTGGTCTAAGTACCATAAAACCCGGATTCAAATGCCTTTCAACCTCTATGTCTGTGAGAGTCCCACCAGTTGTAGGGGTACTTGAAGTGTACAAGTCAGAGATGGTAAAGGATCCCGAGGCTAGCAATAGTATAGAGCCATTACCACTACTACATACGAAGGGTCAAGGAAAGGGAATGGCTATGAGAAACCAGAGAAAGCTGTAGTACTAACTGCAACCATAGGGAAAGTGCTTCATGGCAGGAAGCTGGGCTCTTCACTTCCTGCCTTTGCTTCTGAACTTCAATAGGGGAAAACAGCTACTGTCAACCTGTGGCATAGCAGGAAGGAAGCCGGGGAATGACCTCTCTCTGCTGCCCTGTAATTTCCTCCTATAGTCTCTCATTGGCTCAACAGAACTGGAAAATAAAGGACAAAGAAAATCAATTTACATGGTCCATGGAGGTCAGCTGCCCAGGATGCTCAGCAAGATGGAGAAGGTGTAGAATGGATTTGGAGAGTAATGGAAATATTCAGAACAACACTCACTAGTTAGATGACCATTAGCAAACAATTTGCCCACTTGGATATTCACTCTTCCCATCCATGTCGTTATAAAATACTAGGATAACAGCATTACATTGTAGAAAAGCAATAGGCAAAGTTCAGAAGAAAAACGTTTAACTTTAACCATATACAATTCTTCAAGAGTCTAAAACATCTAAAAGTAGTGGAGTGACTATTGCTATAAAAAGAGCAACATAGCGATAGTTTGGACTTTACAATCTCTATGTTTTCTTTAGCCCTATGAGGTACTTTATGTGACAGCTTATTCCTTGAAATTAAAGGTATTGTGCACGATGATACTTATTTCCTTTCTTCTGAAGTCTTTATCAGTTATCCAGGGGTACGTAATTCCTTAGTCGACTTAATTTGGTAAAAAAAGATATATTGGGCATTTGTAAAAAATTTGGGAAAAGAAATTTTTGCATATGTTTGTTGTTTGGAACTACTCAGTAACTGAAGTATGCCACTTGACATGTATTGAAAGGTACTCTGACATTAGCTTAGTATTGCTCCCCTCCCTTACCACATGGTCCCTGTGGAGCCATCAGGTACTCCAGTAGCTGTGCTTATCTACTGTACATGTGGAGGAGTGGGTTGAAGAAGTAAAGGGATTGTAGTGAGCATGCAGATGATACTGTGTCTTTGTCAGCAGATAATAATGACTATTTTAAAAGAAAGGGACTTCTTGGCCATTTTCTGGTCAAGTCATTTATATGATCACTGTAATCCACTCAGGAGCTAAATCCATCCCCACACCACAGATACAGTAGTTGACATTACTGCCACAGACAATAACAGTCAAGAGCAGCAGCCCCTTGGGCTTTGAGGCCCTTGTTTCAGTTGGCACTTTGTCACAATCACCCACAGACGATAATGTGATTGATTATGATGCCACTGCATGCCATGGATTACTAGTATCTTGTTTCCCTTTGGTAAGCAGCTTAGCCCTGTGCTCAAGCTCAAGGGCATGACCAAAGTGATAACCAAATCCCAACATTAAAGGTCTGTCTCCTGGGACTGATCAGTCATGGTCCCATTGGGAGACAGAAACTACACAGCAATTGGAACGGGGAAAGTTTAATATAAAGAATTGTTAGTTATAACAAGAGATTGCCTACTAAGGGATAAAAAGAACTCTAAGGAATACAGAAATAGCATGTATATGGAAGAGCTACTGCCCCTAGGGCTGAGTCAGAGCATCCAAGGAAAGAAAAAAATTGAAACATACCACCTGCTGCAGGCTGAGATCCAGACCTCATTGGAGAGTGTGTGAGTGTGGCCCATGGGATGGCAGAAAACCTTTCTCAGATGTCCTGTTGGGAGAGGTTCCTGGGAAGCTGCCCTCTGTGGCACTGGGGAAAGCTCTTTGTGGGGAGATGCTGTGCTGGTGACATTTGCTGGGAAACCACCCTCTGGTTTTCCTGGGGAAGATACTCAGGGGGAAGTATCATACCATGGAACTTACTGGAAAGCTGCCATGGGGGTAGTGAATTGTAGAGGGAAGTGGTCCTCTATTTTATTAGGGGGAGGTGCCCATGGGGAGGGCCAACTGAAACTTGCTTGGGTGAGCCCCACTCGGTGTCTTACTTTCTTCTGGTCACTGCACGCTACAAGCACAAGCCCAGGAGAGCCTATTGGCTGGCTTCCTCCCATCCTTAATTGCTTGCTTGCTCCCTTCCTTTCATCCCGCTGCCTCCATATTTCCTCTCTCTCTTTTAGCCTGACTCTTCTGTATTCCTTTAACCAGAGGTAGTTTCTTTGGAAAGCTCAGGATATTTCTGCGAGTCTGGCTGTGGCAGTTGTTTATCAGTTTCCTATGGGCATATTAAAACATCAGTTTCAACTGTGGAAAGTGGAGTTGGCTTGTAGTTAGTCTTTACATCATATCAGCTGATGGGAAACAGGACTAAAAAAATAGAATAACGTCTTACATTAGGAGATTAGTTCATCTCTGCTGTGTGCACTTTGGATCTGGTTTTCTTATTTAAATTTGTATACAAAAAGCAGCATTTCTACACAGAGATTTACATAAGTGAAAAGAATACAAAGCTAGGAGACACAATATCTGGGTTCTGTCACCAAATAGCATCATGATCCCAAGCAAATAACACTTTCTATGGACTTCAGTTTCCTCATTATTCAAATAAGAATAGCTTTCACTTATTTATTTGTTAATTCTTTCTGTAAACATTTTTTGAGTGCTTACTTTATGCTGGCTTCTGTGCCAGGGCTGGAGATTTGTAGCCTATGTAAGACATTATCCTTTTTCTCAGCGAGCTCGATCATGGTCCTGAAAATGAAACGTAATGTCACATTGTAGAGAGTTCTCATAAAAATCAAATGAGATAATGGATTATAAGCGCTTTTGAAAAAGATTAAAAAAAATCACTCTTCAAATGTAAGAGGTTGTCCTAATGTTGGTGTCACAGTCATCACAACCCAAGGATGGCAATTAACCTACTGTATTTTTTGTTCATTGGCATTTGGGCTAAGAGGAAGACTGCAAGTGATTCAGGTAAGACTGGAGCATTTGTATTCCCAAAGAATGTTTCCCATAAATTGGCAATCATTAAAATTAACCTGTGAAGTTAATTATGGTGTCTGACATGGATGGCTTTCGGCTTTATGCAGTTATGTTCCTGACCAGATGAGGTCTTCCTTTTATTAGTTTATGAGTCACAGGGCAAGCACGGGTGTTGTACTGTGAATGCTAAATCAAGATCAAGGAGCTGGAGTTGCTCCCGGCCTTGAAAATAAAAACCTTTTTGGCATATCTATTTTTGTTGTTTCTTGTGAACAAAGGCACCCTTTGTGGCTGCTCAGGATGCAAGCAACCCCTCAAATACCTGGACCTTGACTCTGTTGTGACAGTCTCCCTTTCATCTCTGATGCTTTGGCTTCTAGAGTTCTGACAGGGTGCCAGATTTCCTTCATTAGTTCTTGTTCCTCTTTCTTTGCCCTTTTTTTTTTCTCTCTTTCTCTTTTTTCCCCATTATCAAGGTCTCACCAGTTCTCTGGGAGAGGGTTGCATCAGCCTCACCATAAAACTACCTGGAGCTCTGGGTGTTCTGTAACTGCTCATGTCCTTTCCACTCCCTTCAACAAAGGAAAAGAGTGACAGATTGCTGGCTGAGAGCATCAGAGTGGCTGTTGGCTAATGATTACTATAAATTCTGATAATAATAATAGCAATCATAAATAATATAAAACAATTGCACTGCAGCAGCTGGTTTTCATACTGCTCAGATTCTTATTTAAAGGATTAAAAAAAATTTGGGGGGGCTGGTCCCATGGCCAAGTGGTTAAAGTTCTGTGTGCTGCACTTTGATGGCCTCAAGGATTTAGATCCCGGGCGTGGACCTATTCCACTCATCAGCCAGGCTGTGGAGGCATCCCACATACAAAATAGAGGAAGACTGGCACAGACGTTAGCTGAAGGCTAATCTTCCTTAAGTAAAAAAAAGAAAAGAAAAAAGATTGGCAATGGCTGTTAGCTCAGGGTGAATCTTCCTCACCAAAAAAAAAAAAAAAGTTTCTAAAGAGACATAAGAATTTTGGGTTACATGGTGCCACTTGGCTACAAAGAATTGGTAATGAGCAAGGCATTTCTTGAAGGGCAAACTGAAAGAGATGGACAGCTGTCCTGGAGAGTCACCCCATCCTACATCAGAACTGCATGCGTAAGAAGTAAATCTTCGTTGTGTTAGGCCCCTGAGATTTTGGGCTTTATTTGTTACACTAGTGTAGTGTAAACTATCATGGCTAATACATATCACTCATATGTTACTTACATCTCTGCTGTTAATTTTCCTCATGGCCAAGATAACTCTAGTAAAAACCGCTTGTCGTTCATTGTGCTTTTCCTAAGACAGGTGTCCTTCAAGACACTTTACAGTCATATGGGAAGGAACTTTTAGAAGCTTCGGGAGAATTGCACAAATTCTAAATTCCAAATGGAAGGTTGTTGTGCTGAAAAAGAGAAACAGCTGTCCAGCTCCAATCCAAAGTTTATTCCTGTAAATTCTATGTAAGAAAAATCTTGCCTCTCTCTTGCATTTCAGAAACAAAGCTGATCATGAAGCAAGGCTTATAGGTTTAGTATTTACAATTTATTTAAATTTGACAAGCATAAAACATATAGATATTAGTTGGTTACATTATGCGTTATAAATACTACATAGCATTGTTATCTAAATCGAGTTCTTACAATAGGGAAAACTAAACATGGGTGTGTCAATTTTTATATCCACGGTACTTCAGTCTTGGTTCTTGATTGTGAGCAACAGAAACTATCTCTGCACCTAATTGCATGAACCCATGTTGTCATTCAGTGACTAGGAATGGAAAAAAGGAGAATTCCCTTCTTTATCTTTCATAGAGGGAAGCAAGGCACTGTGTCCTACCAATTGTGTCCACAGTAAAGTGGAATTTCCTGAAAATGGGAGGAGGAGATGCCGTCACAGCAAAGCTAACTAATCAGTAAACAATAAAAACTGCCCATAAACGCCCACTCCAATTAGCAAACTAGAATACATGTGAAAAGCATAGATTCCATAGCACAGAAAGTGGAGGAACAATTCTGCCTTAACTGAGTGTCACTCACTGAGTAGATAAAGACAGTATTACCTTATAACAGTTTTTCAAATTTAACATTAGCAGTGGGATTTTTTCTCAAACAAAATCCTTTACAGAGCTCTGATGCATTGAATAGAATTGTTCTAGTGAAGCAGGCGTGGAGGTCCAGAATTCTGCTGTTCAATACCATCCGTTCTCGGTTCCCAGTGGCCTTGATGCCTCATCAGAGCTCTAGGACTCCTGGACCATCGTTTGAAAACTACTAATCAGGATGGCTGTTTTGAATCAAATCTCTGATTTCTGATGCATTCAGCCTTTTGCTCTTCCCCTTCTTACCCCCTACTTGCTCTGGATCTAACTAAAAAATAAAGAGAAAAAAGCAAACGTCAAAAAACCCAAACAAACAAAAAGCAAAACTCAAACCTGTGTTCTCATCTATGCAGAATGGCAGTGGACCAAAAAAAGATACAAGAATTAACCCCAAGTAGAAGCGACTTTTTGTTGAGGTTACAAGCAGGAGAGCTTCTTCCCTTTTGCACGTTAATTGCAATTTGGATTTATGGTCTGTGATATGGTGATCGATCAGTCGTCACTGCATTTTGTAGACAGTAGCAGCTGCAGATGTGGGTGCTGGGCTTGATGTGGTCCGGTGATTATGTCATTTCTGGCAAACTCCGCTCAGATGTGCTTTGAATGATTTAGTTGTTCTTCTCTTTGCTAAGCTGACGTGTACTCTGCCTCAGGCACGAATCATGATCAAGTTACTGAGCCATTTAGGGATCAGCATCCTCTGCAGCCATGGAAGGTTAAAGAGATATTCTCAGTGTCTTCATCCCTCCTGACCCCACTTTTCTACAGGAAGAGTGAAAATGAGAGGAGGAAAGGAGGCCAGAGAAAGGAGGAAAGGAGAGACACGTGATGTGAAGGAGGAGAGGGTGGAAGGCCCTGGTGGGATCTCAGTCGTCTCCGGTCATCACAGCACTCGAGGAGGATGGCTACAAATATGCATTTAAGACTCTTCTTTCTGGACCAGAATTTCCTGTTCAGCTAAGACTACGGCTGCACTAAGTATTTGGCAAATTTGCTGCAGGGTTACCCAGGAAACCTCCCCGGTACTGATGTTCACTTGCTTCTCAGATCACAGGTCGCTTACCAGTGCAGGAAATATGAGTTCTCTGCTCAGTGACAGGGTCCTGGGTACTTCATAGGACCTATGAATCTTTCAGTCCAGCCGAGGACAGCACGCTACCAGGTTTTACCTTCCTCCTTCTCTACTCCTGAAAATCCGAGACCAGGACTCGGGTGCAGGTAGTTGAGTTAGGAGATGATCCCAGGAAACTCATTGAGGAAGCAACAACGTGAAACAGAAAATCCAATAATGGTGAATTAATCAGTGGGTTACTACTGTGGACAGTTGGGGCTCAATCCCCCTGAGACCCTCAAGAAATTATGTGTCCCATGAATTGGAGGCTGGGATATTGACCCACTAACTTCTGCCTCCCATTGGGAGAATCCGTCCAGCAGTGTCAACTCCACACTTCTGGTTATAACTGAGCTCAGCGAGGCAAGTTCTCTTGGTGTCAGAGAAAGCCCTTTGGCTGAGAAGAGGGACCTAGGAGCACTGGAGAGGTAGAAAGCTGTTGGCAGGTGAGGAATTGTCCACCCACACCTGCAGCTGATCTTGGCTGGGTCAAAGGGTATGGACTGAGGCATTAGCTGTGGCTGCTACAGTCTTGAACTGAGAGTAAGGCCTAGCACTATTCCATAAATAATAGAGGATCAAGAAATATTTATTAAATTAAACAACATAAAAATATTTTAATCTAGACCAAAGCAGTTTAGGAATAGGTGATCAGTCTGCATGGGCAGAAGTTGTTAAAGAAAAGAAACAGAGAGAAAAGCACAGAGAAAGAGGAAAAAAGGAACAGAAAGTGAATTTCTATAGGTTGGAAAAGATTTCTTCATTCAGAATATATTTACCGAGCATCGATTATGTTTCAGGTACTGTTCTAAGTTGCAGGGAAGAGAGCAGTGCATAAAAGATCGCAAAATTCTACATCCTTATGAAGTTTATATTCTAATAGGAGGGAGATAGACTGTTAGTAAGATAATCAAGTTAGGTTTACAGTGTGCTTGATGATCAGGAGTGTCAGGGAGAAAAATATGGCAGAAGAGGGGACTAGGAGGTGTGGGGCTGGAGAAGAGTTTCAGTTTTAACTAGGCCAGGCAAGGCAGGCCCCACTAGGAAGGTAACTGGAGGGGCTGAGGGAGCCCTGAGGTATCAAGGGGGGAGCATTCCAGGCAGAGGAACAGCAGGTACAAGCCTCCAAGGCAGGAACATGCCTGTGTGGGGAGGAAAAATAATTTTCCTCCTGCCCTTCTGAGTTCTTGGCTGAGACCACCGTAATAAAGCGTAGATTAACAAGAGAAAAATAAACAGAACCTGGAAAAAATGAGTAACTCATAAAGGTGACTTTAGAATTCAGGCTTAAATGCTACCTTAATAAGGAAATGGGAGGAGGGATGTAGGCCTCTTAGGGGAGAGTAAATGATTTTTAGGAAAGATGAGCGGGCTCTTGGAAGAATAGATGGGAGGTCTGAGAATTTGTGACAAAGACTGTCTGGGTGTGGTGTTGATCTCTAGTCTCCTCTACTGTGATGAAACTCCCCAAGAGGGGATTTCTGACAATTGAGTTCCTCTTGCAGAATGTATCTTCAGGCAGATAAGGGGCCTTCAGAGAAAATTTCTCCCTGCATTTGCATTTGTGTCTACAGCTCAAAATAATCAGTATACCAGAGTGGGATATTTTGGAGTGGCGTATCCTGAATTCCTGCAGTCATATTTTTGAGTGGCATATTCTGCTACACTTCACCTGGTAAGCTGAGTGAGCAGCAAAGAAGGCCCATATGGTTGAAGCAGCTGAGCGAGAGTGAGAATAGAATAGGGCCTTGTATGCCTCTTTAAAGATTTACATTTTTACTCTGAGTGCAATGGGAAACCATCAGGACATTTTGAACAGTGATGTGATGAGATTTAAAAAAGAAAGGGCAGAAATCATTGGACCTTACAGGGAGACAGCAAATGATTATGGGAACATGGCAGCATTTGTTAGCATCTCCTATCTTGGCCCCTTTACACCGCTCTCCAAAAGGGGAACATTTTATACAGGCCTTGATCATACCTACTTCCTGCCCAGCTGGAAGATCCGGAGGTACCGGCATGGATCTCTCCCACCAGCTTCTCTAAACATTTTTACTTTAAGAGGCATTTTTCAGACTAAAAGACAAAATAAACATGTTAACCTTTTATTAGGACACAGTGGAATGAATCTAGAGATTTCTCACGCTTGAAGAATCTTCAAAGATCTGTGAAGCATGCTCTTTGAATTCACCTCCCCTTTGCTTAGAAACCAACAATCTTTTGAAATTAGGTTGTCTTACATATTGGTTAAGCTTTTTGATTGTAAGAAATAGGAGCTAATTTAACTGACACGGTGTAGGGTGGCCCCTAGAGAAGCAGTAGTTGAAGAATTGGCCTTCAAAAGAGGTGGGAATCAGGGAATTCCGGGAGAATCAGGTGGCAGGAGTGAATCAGGAGTCTCAGAGGTATCACCATGACTGGATTGAATTAGCTCCAATCGCTTTTGTTTTATCCCCACCCTTGTAAAACTTCCCACAAAATTGACAGTCCTGGCAGATGGTCCTGCAAATGGCAGAGGCAAATGGCCTCCTCTGGGCCACATGCAGTGTGCAAGAGCAACACATGATGATCAACAGTTCCATAAAGGCAGCACATAGTGAATGAGAGGCAAGCCTTTCAAAGGAAACCTGGGTACTTGTATTAGTCAGGATTCCCCAGAGAAACAGAGCCAACAGGATATGTACAGATATGGATAGACAGATATACGAGCAAATTTCTTATAGGAATTGGTGTACACAGTTATGGGATATGGAGGCCAAGAAGTCCCGCAATCTGCCATCTGCAAGCTGAAGAACTAGGAAAGCTGGTGATGTAATTCAGTCTGAATCTGAAGGCCTGAGAATCAGAGGGCCATAGTCTAAGTCCTGGTCTGCGTCTGACAGCCTGAGAACCGGGAGTGAAATTGTCTAAGGGCAGGAGAGGATTGATGTCTCAGCTAGAGCAGAGAAAGAACATTCACAGTTCCTCCACGTTTTTGATCTACTTGGGCCCTGAGTAGATTGGATGATACCCACCCACAACGGTGAGGGCCATCTGCTTTACTCAGTTCACCAGTTCAAATGTTAATGTCTTCCAGAAACACGCTCACTGACACACTCAGAAATAATGTTTTATCAGCATCCCTTAGTCCATAAAATTAACCATCACAGTACTGTCACCAAACAAATATGAAATAGATGTTGAGTAGGCCCAAACAACAATGTTCACTGTAGTCTATGTCTGCACTAATACAGTAGTCACTAGCTACCTGTGGCTATTTAAATATAAGTTTAAGTAAATTTAAATACTTAATTTAAGTACAATTAAAGAAGATCAAAAATTTAGTTCCTTCGCTAGCCACATTTCAAATGTTCAATAGCCACATGTGGCTAGTGGCTTCTGTATTGACAATTCATATATAGAACATTTTATTGCCATAGAAAGTTCTTTTAGACAGCACCATTATATAAAGTAATAGTAATAAATGTACAGAAATTATTTTAATTGGCCAGGGACTTTATACCAATTTTTTAATACACTCTCACTGTCATGACATTATATTTAACTCCTGTTTCAGCTTTGTGATGTAGATAGAGAGTATATTATTATTTCTACATTATAGGTGAGGAAATTGAGGCCAAGAAAGGATCAGCAACTGGCGGTAAAGATCACCCAGTCAGAACAAGGTCACAGAGCCAGTGCTAGGACAGGGGCTTGCAGCCTCCCAGCGCAGGGTCCCTCATACCAGTCATAACCTAGGAGCCCAGCTAATGTATGATTTGGTGTAAAGCTTCTTCTCAGGAACAAGCATTTTGGTTGTCACAATTCAAGTCTTTATAAATTTCCCCATCAAGGAAACAACCATGAAACCCTGGGAAGTTATCTCTTTTCGGGCTTTTAAAGGCTCCTTTGTCAAAGGGAACTATATACCCATGACATAAATATGAAGATAGATTGACAGATAGGAAATACTTTATCACAGGCCAATGAAAAAATTGGGGGAAAGGAATTGTCTCAGACTGTTCTTCCAAAGTGGCGTGGATCTTGGACGTGTGCTGTCCCAGAGCATGCACTAGGACGTGTCACCCTGGCATCGGGGTCTTGTGACTGGTAGGAGCAGGCAGTTTCCCAGGGGTGTGATTTAAGGTGGAGCTTGTAGGTTTATAAAGCTCAAGCTCTTATCACCACACTGCAGAGCCTTTCTAATGCAATTATAAAGACATTAGACTCATTTCTATAAGCTGTACATAAAATCAGGCCCACTGATTTGTGGGAGCTGGGGCAAGGCTGTAAGTGGAGTCTCATTTCCCATGTCTAAATGTTTCAAAGTTATAAATCAAGATAGGCCCATGGGCCAGGTGAGTGGCTCCTCTCAGATCTCCTTGGAGACCCACAGGTGAAAGGAACCTCATCCTCCTGGACCAGCCCTGCTGCCTGCGAGTCTGAGTGGTAACCACATCTGCTGGGTCAGGGAAGGTGGGGGCTTGGCCTGAGCCTGTGGTCCTTGGTGGGATCCGAAGCTTCTGAATCTGGGATGGACTGATTCGGTCATGCATCTCACGGAGCCAAAGCACAGTTCCCCTTCTCCACATGTCACTTTTCTGATTAAGGACTTCTAGACAGTTCCAAGCAGCTTTCAAACAACACAGCTCTGGAACAAATGGGAGGGAGGAAACTTAGTTATGTTGGAAATAGACCTGTCCAGACACCCACTTCGGGTCATTGGGAATTCGCGGCAGGGGCTGCCTTTCCGGTGCCCCTCTGTGCTTCCCTAGCCCCCTGAACACACTCAGCAGCTCTCAGGCCAGCCTCTTGCAGCTGCTGGACCTAGTTTAGCTTGTCCCACGTCCTTCTCCTGTAAGCTCTTTTGCTCAGTAAACTACTGAACTTTCAGAACATTTTATTAGAAGAATAAAAAACAAAACAAAACAAAGCAAAGCAAACAAAACACAAATTTTGCTGTTTTTATTGTGTAGCACCCTCTAAAACAGAGGACTTGGTGGAGGGACCTCTTCAGCCCTCTTTAGGTCCAAGGGCTGAATACTCAGAAACTGTTTCATTACTTTGTAATCATACTGTAGGACAGTTTATTCCATCTATGACTTTTTTATAGTAAATTCTATTTAGCTAGTTTTAAAATACATAGCTCTATTTTTGTTAAAATGGTGCCATATCTTCACCTGAAGGAGTCCACACCTACACCATTAAGTTATATTCTGGACAATAGTCAGTGCACCTCTGATCGCTATTTGTCAGTAGCTCAACCCAACTGTAGGCAACATAGCAAAGAGGAGAGGAGCGGCAGCCCCTTAAGTAGGAGGCTTGTGGCTGAACCATAGTTCTGGCAGACGCCAGCACACTGAGGTTGATTTTTTCTACTTCATGCATGGCCCTGGACACCGTTCCCCACATCCACTTTAGGATAATTTAAAGTTCAGCTGTTCAGTAGGGGTGATCTTAGAGACCACGGGGTTTACCACTGCATTTTTCAGATGAAGTAAGTGAAACCTGAAGGTCATCCAGCTAGATAGTGGCAATTTGAACTCTCTATCAGATTGTCTGATGCCGAGTGTCTTAGTCAGCTCAGACTGCTATAGAAAAATGCTACAGGCTGGGTGGCTTAAGAACAGACACTGATTTCTCAGAGTTCTGAAGGCTGAGAGCTCTGAGCTCAGGAGGCCGTCACACTTGGGTTCTGGTGAGGGCCCTCCTCCTGGCTTACAGATGGCCACCTTCTTACTATGTCCTCAAGTGGTAGAGAGAGAGGGACCTCTGGTCTCTTCCTCTTCTTATGAGCACACTAATCCCATCATGAGGGCCCCACCCTTATGACCTCATCTAAACCTAATCACCTCCCAACGGCCCCACCTGCAAATACTATCACATTGGGGATTAGGGCTTCAACATTTGAAATTTAGGGAGATAGATACAAATATTCAGTCCATAAAACCAAGTCAGTTTTCACTCGAGTCTACTGCAAAGCTAGACTCAATATGCCCTCACCCAATGTCCTTTGAATACCAACTTCTAATGAAAGACTTTATAATTTTGCAAGCTCCATAATAATTTTTTGAATTATAAGTACAATATATACTTATAGTAGAAAAAAAACTAAGGAAAATAAAACTTACCTATAATCCCACCAGCTAGAGACTGACAGTTGGTTTATTTTCTTCTGAATTCGTATGTGTGTATGTACATATATACCATCTCTAAATAACATTTTAAAAACAAAATTTGATTCATGCTATAGAGTTTTGTGGGGGTTTTTTGAGGAAGATTAGCCTCGAGCTAACACCTGCTGCCAATCCTCCTCTTTTTGCTGAGGAAGACTGGTCCTGAGCTAACATCTGTGCCCATCTTCCTCTAGTTTATATGTGGGACGCCTTCCACACCATGGCTTGCCAAGTGGTGCCATGTCCACACCTGGGATCTGAACCAGGGAACCCCTGGCCACCAAAGCAGAACGTGAGAACTTAACTGCTGTGCCACCGGGCTGGCCCCTAGAGTTTTTTAAATTCTACTTTTTTACTTTCTGTAATAATGAGCCTTTCATCTTCTCTTAAAAAATATTTCTGGGGAGTGACGTCAGCAACATGTGGAGTGAGCTGTTCCCTTTATTTGTCCCCCTTCGAGCTGCAACTAAAAGGATAGTCATTGATCAATGGAGGATACCCACACAGCACAACAGGATGCCTGAGAGAACCACACAGCTATACATCTGAAGGTGGATGGACTACCCCCAGGGAGGTGGTGGAGACAGCTGAGAACTTTCCTGCCCACTGGCAGCTCTGTAAACATGCATGACTGCTGTCCTGGCTGGCACAAGCACCCAAGTACCTCTGCTGCCCTGAGTGTGGGAGCATGCCTCGAAATGACTGTGGGAACAGGTGATGGCAGCCCTAAGCCCCGGCATGATGGCCAGTGCAACTGTAGAGGAGGCAGCAGCAGATCTACCTGCCCAGGTGAATACTCTCCCAGCTGGTGCAAGCGCCCATAATGCCTCACAACTTCCAGCAGATGGGATGGGATCTGAAACAGCTTCTGCTTCCCCCTAGTGGTAGCAGGTGGAATCTGTGACCTGATACTACCACAGATACCCTGGCAAAAGATTAGTTCATCAAAAACCATGAGAAACTACAACAAAAATTCAGAGCAGGAGAATGAAAATTCTCCAGAAGCTAACCCTGAAGTCACAGAAATTTACGATGTAAATGACAGAGAATTCAAAATGACTATCATAAAGAAACTCAATACAAGAAAATTAAGAGAGACAGTTAAATGAGCTCAGAAATAAAATCAATGAGAAGAAGGAATACTTCACCAAAGAGATTGAAACTATATATATATATAAAGAAAAACCAAGCACAAATTCTGGGTATGAAGAACACAATTAACGAAATAATGTATAATCTAGAATCCTTAAACAACAGAGCTGGGGGGCTGGCCCAGTGGTGCAGCAGTCAAGTTTGTCTGTTCTGCTTTGGTGGCCTGGGGTTAACCAGTTCGGATCCCAGGTGTGGACATGGCACCACTTGGCAAACCATACAGTGCTAGACATCTCACATATAAAGTGGAGGAAGATGGGCACGGATGTTAGCTCAGGGCTAATCTTCCTCAGGAAAAAAAAAAAGAGAAAAGAAAAAGAAAAAATAGAGCTGGTGCTATGGAGGAAAAAATTAGTTATTTAGAAGATAGAAATATAAAAAATGCTTCAGGTGGAGGAATGGAAAGAATTAAGATTTACAAAAAATGAAGGAATTATTCAAGAAATATCAGACTCAACTAGGAAAAGCAACATAAGGATTATAGGTGTTTCAGAAAGAGAAGACAGGGAGAAAGGAGCAGAGAGCTTGTTCAAAGAAATTATAACTGAGAATTACCCAAACCTGGGGAAGAAACCAGATTTACAAGTACATGAAGCCAATAGAACTCCTAATTATATCAATGCTAAAAGACATTCTTCAAGGCATATAATAGTAAAACTGGCAAAAGTCAGTGAAAAGAAAAGAATATTAAGGGCAGCAAGGCAGAAGAAAATAACCTACAAAGGAATATCTATCAGGCTTTCAGTGGGATTTCCCAGCAGAAACCTTACAGAGTAGGAGAGAATGGAATGATATATTCAAAATACTGAAAGACAAAAACTTTCAGCTAAGAATACTCTATCCAGTGAAAGTATCTTTCAGATATGTTGGAGAAATAAAATCTTTCTCAGGTAAACAATATTTGAGGGAGTTCCTTGCCACTAGAGCTCCCTACAAGAAATGATCAGGGATATACTCATACCTGACACAAAAAGGCAAAGATCTACAAAGACTTGAGCAAGGAGATAAATAGACAGACAAAATCAGAAAACTACAGCTCTCTTTCATAACAGAGAAGCAAATTCTTATTATAACTTAAAAGATAAAGGGAAGGAAAGCACCAAAAGCAACTATAGACACTTCAATTTAGTTGCAAACTCACAATACAAAACCGAATAATTTGTAACAACAATAATTCAGATGGCCAACAGACACATAAAAAGATGTTCAAGATCACTAATTATTAGGGAAATGCAAATCTAAACCAAAATGAGATATCATCCTACACCAGTCAGAATGGCTATAATTACCAAGACAAAAAATAGCAAATGTTGGAGAAGATGTGGAGAAAAGGGAACCCTCATACATTGCTGGTAGAAATGCAAACTGATGCAGCCACTATGGAAAACAGTATGGAGATGTCTTAAAAAATTAAAAATAGAAATATCATATGACTCAGCTATCCCTCTACTGGGCATTTATCCAAAGAACATGAAATCAAAAATCCAAAGATATTTATACACCCCTATGTTCATTGCAGCATTACTCACAGTAGCCAAGATGTTGAAGCGACCCAAGTGCCCATCAATGTATGAATGGATAAAGAAGATGTGGTATATATATACTATGGAATACTATTCAGCCACAAAAGGAGACAAAATCATCCCATTTGCAACAACATGGATAGACCTTGAGCATATTGTGTTAAGCAAAATAAGCCAGACAGAGAAAGACAAACACCATGTGATTTCATTCATATGTGGAAGATAAACTAACACATGGCCAAAGAGAACAGGTTAGTGGTTACCAGCGGGGAGGGAGGTGGGTGATGGGCAAAGGGGTTAAAAGGGCAAATATGTGGGTGATGGATAAAAATTAGACTATTGGTGGTGAGCACAATGCAGTCTATACAGAAATTGATAAATAATAATGTATACCTGAAATTTCACAATGTTATAAACCATTATAACCTCAATAAAATAAAAAAATTGTATGCTATTACAGAACAACAAAACAATATTTATTTCCTCACTTTTTAATGTTTTTGACTATCTGAATCATGTATTGCTTTTAATTCTCTCAGTTTTTAATTTCTAATTTTTAAAATGCATTTCAAAAATTGTATTTTTGTAATTATCAAGTCAAGAAAGAAATACTATCTTTTCATTCTACCTTTGGTAGATGAAGAACTTAGCACATCTTTCCTTTTGCTGTCCCTTCCTTCATGACAAAACCTTGGTTTTGAATGCTGATTATTACTCTTTTTTACAAAATGAATATATGGACATAGGAAATTATTATGCATGTAAACCATGCATTTTGTCTCACAAGATTTAAGTTGGTAATTTGTCTACATTACACTAATTGTTTCCACAAGGTAGAAATACGAGGATTGGCTTGGATCCTGGATCTCAGCATCCTTAATCAGCCCCCAATGTTCTTGCAGGTTCTTGAGAGAACTCTCCCTGTTATTACTCTAAAGCTTTAGATTCCAACACCCGTGGAGAATCTTGGCTCTAGGCTAGACCACAGGGAGCTCAGACCCTTTTTTGCCCCCTGCTCTATAGCCTTGTCAGGAACAGTCCTCCTTGGATTGATTCCAGGCCAACACCATAGAAAGACGAATCTTTCAGGAAGAGCATCAAAGAAAGAACACTTCTCCCTGATGTCTAGGGCTCTTGATCTCTGCCAACTACCTCAAACTTCTTTCTTTTCTGCTGGGCCCTGCCCTTGTTTCTGCTTGAGCAAGATACATGAATTTAGAACATAGATTCTCAAACCATGTGCTGCATTACATTGTCGTACTGTGAGCCTTTGACTTGTTTTTGCTACAACTGCAGATATATCTTGAAAGGATGCTGTTTGTTGGGTGAATCACTGAGCTAAGCAGGTCTGATAATGGGCTGTAGAGTAGGGCTCCATGCTAGAAATTAGGGTCATGAATGGTAGCACCTGGTCAAGTTGGTGCCAAAGAAGAATTCGACATTTAGTGGAACATGTGAAGACTTTGCCTCTGACAATGTGGTCCTGGCTGGGAAGAGGGTTATTTTAAAAAGCAACACAATATTGAAGCATGACCATGTGACCAGTGCTATAGCCAGATGCTTTGAAAGAGTGTGAGACATTATTCTCTGATAGTTTGTGCGTTATAATTATTCCTGTCTTGTTTAGTGTTCGTGTTTTTTGAGTGCCCAAAATTACAGCATTGAAAAAATGTGCCACTAAAATGAAAATTGGGAACTACTGATCTGGAACCTTTCTACTGTTACCAGTCAGAGACCATAGCGAAGACTTCCTATTGTCTGGGGAAAAGGATGGGCAGAGAAAAAAGCCAACCGAAAGAGAAAAAGCAAAAATATTTTATGGTTTCAGCTTTGCTAGCATACCAGTCAATCCATGCCAGCTGTTCTGGTTCCATCAGCTTCAAACTCTACAGGGAGAGCTCTTTCATCAATAGGTTAATTGTGATACTAAAATTTCCATATTTTGGAAAAACATTCACTTACCTACCATGCAAATTGCCTTCTTCCTTAGGGTTTCTGATGTGGAACCAGAAGCATAAGGACTTTTCTGAGGAGATTTCCTTCTTTTATTGACCACCTCATATATTTATAATTTCCCAATTAATTTTTTTAAACTCCATTAACTCCTGTGTTCTTGAATTCCCAATATTCAATTAATTGTGGACTCTCTCCAGCAACACAATTTAACTCCCTTTTGAGTGGCAGAGTGCCCCACATTTATCGTGACCTTGCATTTCCCAATGCCAAACTTTCTGCTTATTTCTGTATGTCTCCAGACCAGCAAACTTGCAAGGTATTCTTATCTGTGGTTTTGCTCTTTATGCATCTCAAGAGCCTGCCCTGAGGGCCCAGGAAAAAGTGACATATCTTCTCCCATACTCTCCAAAATCTTGCCTTTCCTAAAATACCCAGGCCCTGGATAAGGTTGCTACTCTGGCGCTCTGATGGAACAGAACCTTTCCATTCTTATTTACAGAAGTACCTGGCCTTTGTTTCCTTTGAGTAACATGTCATTCTCTTAGCTCCATCTGAGGAACAGATTATAGAGGAAGAAAGGATCTAGAATATTGGCCACCCACCACTGCCAGACATTATCAGGTAAAAAACCTGCCCACCAAAACTCTGGACCCTGATATGCAAGTGTAACCAGTTCTGTATGACAAGTCCTGGCCACAAAGAAGTTTCCCACAGGCCCTGAAATTGGCTTCCTTGATTTCTAGTGGTGTAGGATAAGCAAGCCATAGAGTATGCTTCTCAATTATTTTCATTGATCAGATAGCTGGTAACAAAAAATTCCTTTTCAATTCTATAGTTTTAGAATCTCAACAGAGACTCCCTTGGCGCTGGTAATGAGTCTTCATGGTATTTTGGCTTGCCTGTAGTAAAAGTAATTAAGTCATTTACCCAACATTTGTGGTCTCATTATTTTTAACTATTTACATTATGCATAGTTATCTAGGTAACTATTTGTTTTGCTGCTCTCTTTGCTCACTTAGAAGTCTGCACATAATTCTTTCCCAGAGTATGGAAAATTATTGTTTGATATTCTTAGTTTTCAATGTTGTGATTCAGTGCCTTTCTTTTTTTTAACCTTCTTAGGCAACTTGTGAGCAAGAAAATCACGAACTGTGAGCCACCTGCCATCGTAATTTGACATCTGGTCTCACGGTTTTCAAGCTCCTCCACTTCAAAGCACTCTTACAAGTGAATGATTGTCATTAAATGGGCCTGTGATTGAAAGGCATTTAGACGACTAGGCTTAAAAGAATCAAGACATACTTAATACATGTGACTTGATTGAAAACCAAATAAAACAACCCTTTCAGCATCAGGCTATATTTTCCATAGCTAGGGAATATGGGAAAAAATTACATAATTCATTTTTATAGGTAGTTTGATAGCTACTCCAATAGGGCAAGTAATTTGAATGAACAAATAATAACCAGCTGCAATTTAAACCCTACTTTCTCTGAAGATAACTCAAGAGATGACTTTCTTCTTTAGTCCTGGGTCTGAGGTCATTTCTACACTAGAGAGAAGATGAGGTCTATTCAGATCATTAGTACAAGTAATTTCTCATCAAAGTGTAGCAGTCTATTTTCAATTACCCATTGGGGAAAAGAGGCCCAAGGAAACAGCAATAATTTGGATATGTGTTTTAACCAAAAGTTGCAACTTATTTTCAGAACTACCTTAAAAGCTATTTGTTGCTGTGAAATAAATCTTTCTTCCATTTTCCCCTCTTCTTTTGGATCTGCTAAGGAGCAGTGAGATAGACCAAATGTAAACAGCAAAAATGAGAACAAAGGAGATTGAGAGATAAAAGAAATCTGGTTTTCTTTGCATTCTTTAGAATGCAGAGTGGTTCCTGGCATAGAGTAGATATTCAATAAATTTTTGTCAAATTAAATGTATAACCTGAATATTCAGAATATGAGTTTAGATACTTTGACTTGCCTGAACACAGGAGCTTTACTCTTAGAAAATTCGGTCAGCTAGAGGAAAAAACTTTAAGTGCCTTGAAAAAAAATAACTGGGAGAGTGACGTCAGCATCATGGCATAGTGAGATCTTCCCCTCGCCTCTCCCCTCTGAGATACAACAAAAAGGACATTCATACACCAACAGAGGACATATACACATCACAAAATTCATCTGAGAAACCCATATAGCCATATGCCTGAAGGTGGTGGTGGGGCTGAATCCTCTGGAGGAAGTGGAAGCTCATCTGCAAGAGCTCCTTGGAGAGAGATGGGCCACAGCAGCAGGAAGTGCTCAGGTGAAAAGGGCACCCCATCCCCACCCAGTACTCCAGCCACAGAATCATCTGGAGCACAGTGCAGAGAGCATGGCAGTGGTGGTGGGGAAAGTGTCCAGGTGAGGAGAGGTACCCCATCCCCCCCCCCCCAGCATTCCAGCCCCACTATCACCTGGTGCATCGAGTGATGAGTGAGGGCATGGCAGGTGGGAAATGGGAAAGTGCACAGTCCTGCAATTGCTGAGAGCTCTGTACAGAGAGACCAGTGGGGGCTGGGGGAAGTGCTGAGGAAGGAGAGTACTCCTCCTGCTGCCCAGTGCTCCAGATCTGCCATTGATCAGTCGCTTAGAGAGAAAAGCAGTCAGTGGCCAGAACTGGGGAGCCCCTGTTCATGCAGGGCCCAGAATACACAGTGCCTGATCCCAACCCAGTGGCCATATGTGGCAGCTGAAAACAGATAAGAACAGCATGAGGAAGCAAAGATCCACCCCATCAAGCACTATGAGTAGGTATATTAAATTTCCAGATCAGAAGGAAAGTGACAAGTACCCAGAAACCTACCCTGAAGGAACAGAAATCCACAAGCTAAGTGACAAAGAATTCAAAACAGTTATCATAACAAAACAAAACAAGAGTGATGTCAGCATCATGGTGGAGTGAACTTGCCTGGGACTCTCTCCCCTCCAACATACAACAAAAAGGGGCATCCATACTCCAACAGAGGACATCCTAACACAACACAAAAATGTTGGAGAGACACACAGCCACAAGATGGAGGGTGGAGAGGCTGGAGCCCCCATCAGAGGAGCTGGAACCAGGTAAGAGAGAACTTCATTCCTTCCCCTAAAGACTGCAATTGTGACTGTGGGAGGTTCTGTGAGGGAAGGAATGGAGGAGGGGTCGCTCATCTGCTGGCTTACCAAGGACTCCCTAGGGCCCTTGCAGCCTAGAGAGAAGCCCTCTAATGGGGCAAAAGCTTTCATGAGGGATGACCTCATCAAACCAACACCCCAGGAGACCAGATAGTGAGAGCAGAGCAACAAAGCCTGGAGTGCATGCAGGAGAAAGTGCCCCTCCTCCCACTTGCCCCATGCCGCCCCACTTCCTGGGATCTCCGCTGAAGGCAGAGGGCTCAGAATACACGGTTATCGACCCCCATCCAGTGGCAGTAGGTCATAACTGCAGCCAAATAATATCAGAATGTGTCAGGCCCAACCTACCTCTAGCAACATCAGACACTACATCAAATCTACAGGCCAGACATAAAACGACAAGCACCCAGAAATCAGTCCTGAGGACACAGAAATATGTAAACTAAATGACAATGAATTCAAAATAGCTATCATCATAAAACTCAATGAGGTAAAAGAGAATTTAGAGAAACAATTCAACAAGTTCAGGAGCTACTTCACATAGGAGATTGAAACTATGAAGAAGAATCAATCAGAAATATTAGAGAAGAAAGACACAATGGAAGAGATAAAATAAAATGTGGATTCCCTGAACACTTGAGTGGACATCATAGAGGAGCGCATCAGCATAATCGAAGATAGACATGTTGAAATGCTCCAGACAGAGGAGGAGAGAGAACTAAGACTAAAAAGAAATGAAGAAAGTCTCCGAGAAATATCCGACTCAATGAGGAAATGCAACATAAGAATTATAGGCATTCAAGAAGGAGAATAGAGCTGAAAGCATGTTTACAGAAATAATAGCAGAAAACTTCCCAAACCTAGAGAAAGAGAGGGAAATCTGTGTGGAAGAGACTTCCAGATCTCCTAGATTTGTCAATGTGAAAAGATCTAGTGCAAGGCATATAGTAGTAAAACTGGCAAAAATGAATGACAAAGAAAGAATACTCAGGGCAGCAAGGCAGAAGAAAATAATCTACAAAGGAATCCCTATCAGGCTTTCAGTGGATTTGTCTGCAGAAACCTTACAAGCTAGGAGAGAATGGAACAACACATTCAAATCATTAAAAGACAAAAACCTTCAGCCAAGAATACTCTATCTAGCAAAAATATCCTTCAGATATGAGGGAGAAATTAAAACTTTCCCAGAGAAACAAAAGCTAAGGGACTTCGTAGCTATGAGACCTTCTCTACAAGAAATCCTCAAGAAGGTCCTCATACCTGAAAAAGACAAAAGGGGGAAAGGAGTCACAAAACACAGAGTAAGGAGATAAATAGGTAGACAGAATCAGAATAGGATAGTAAATATTCAACTATAACATTAAGCTACAGGGAAGGAAAACACCAATAACAAAGATAATCTTGTCATTTTAACCAGAAACTTGCAAGACAAAATGGAATAAGATCTGAGAAAAACAACTTAGGAGGGGAGGAGGAAAGGAATTGACTTGGTTTAGACTAAGGAAATGAGGCCATCAGAAAATGGACTATCTTATACACGAGATTCTGAATACAAACCTCAGGGTAACCACTAAACAAAAAAGCAGAACAGAGACACAAATAGTAAATAAGGAGAAAGCAAAGAAACACATCATAAAAACTACATAATTCAATGGGTATACCAAAACACACAGGATGAGAAACAAAGGAAATGTAGGAAAACCAGAAAATGAGTGATAAAATGACAGCATTAAGCCCTCATACATCAATAATCACCCTAAACGTAAATGGATTTAATTCTCCAATAAAAAGACACAGAGTGGCAAGATGGATTAAAGAACAAGACCCAATAGTATACAGCCTCCAGGAAACACGTCTCAGCTCCAATGACAAATAGGCTCAGAGAGAAGGGGCGGAAGATGATACTCCAAGCTAATGGCAAACAAAAGAAAGCAGGTGTTGCAATAGTTAGAGCAGACAAAGTAGACTTCAACATAAGACAGGTAAAGAGAGACCACGAGGAGAAATATATAAAGATCAAAGGGACACTCCATCAAGAAGAAATAATGCTTATAAATATCTATGCACCCAACACAGGAGCACCAAAGTTCATAAAGCAACTACTAACAAACCTAAAAGAAGATATTAATAATAACACAATAATAGTAGGGGACCTCCACACTCCACTCACATCAACGGATAGGTCATCCAGACAGAAAATCAACAAGGAAACAGTAGAATTAAATGAAAAGCTAAACCAGTTGGACTTACTGGACATATATAGAACACTCCATCCCAAAACAGCAGAATGCGCATTCTTCTCACATGTGCATGGAACATTCTGAAGGATAGACCATATGCTGGGAAACAAGGCAAGCCTCAATAAATTTAAGACAATTGAAATAATAACGAACATCTTTTCTGATCATAATGCTATAAAGCTAGAAATTATTTACAAGAAAAAAGTGGTGAAATGGACAAAGATGTGGAGACTAAACAACATGCTATTGAACAAACAGTGGATCATTGAAGAAATTAAGAGAGAAATCAAAAAATATCTGGTGACAAATGAAGATGATAACATACCATACCAGCTCATATGGGATTCAGCAAAAGCTGTATTAAGAGGGAAATTCATCGCAACACAGGCACACCTTAAGAAACAAGAACAGTCCCAAATACGCAACCTCAAATTACACCTAACTGAACTAGAAAAAGAACAACAAACAAAGCCCAAAGTCAGCAGAAGCAGAGAAATAATAAAAATCAGAGCAGAAATAAATGCTACTAAAAAAAAAGGCAGTATAAAAGATAAATGAAACAAAGAGCTGGTTCTTTGAGAAGATAAATAAAATTGACAAACCCCTAGCTAGACTTACAAATGAAAAAAGAGAGAAAGTTCACATAAACAAAATCAGAAATGAAAGACGAGAAATAACAGACAGCACAGAAACACAACAGATTACAAGAGAATACTACAAAAAACTATATGCCAACAAAATAGATAATCTGAGGAAAAGGATAAACTCTTAGACTCTTACAACTTCCCAAAGCTGAATCAAGAAGAAACAGACAATCTGAATAGACTAATAACAAGGAAAGAGATTGAAACAGTAATCAAAAACATCCCAAAGAATAAAACTCCAGGACCAGATGGCTTCCCTGGGGAATTCTACAAAACTTTGAGAGAGGATTTAATACCCATCTTTCTCAGGCTATTCCAAAAAATTAGGGAAGATGGAACACTTCCTAACACGTTCTACGAGGCTAACATCACTCTGATACCAAAGCCTTACGAGGACAGCACAAAAAAGGAAAACTACAGGCCAATATCACTGATGAACATAGATGCAAAAATCCTCAACAAAACTTTGGCAACCCGAATTCAACAATACATCAAAAGGATCATACATCATGATCAAGTGGGATTTATACCAGGGACACAGGGATAGTTCAACATCCACAAATAAATCAATGTGATACACGACATCAACAAACTGAGGAATAAAACCACATGATCATCTCAATAGACACAGAGAAAGCATTTTACAAGATCCAACAGGCATTTATGATAAAAATCCTTAACAAAATGGGGATAGAGGGAAATTACCTCAACATAATAAAGGCCATATATGAGAAACTCACAGCTAACATCATACTCAGTGGGCAAAAACTGAACACCATCCTCTTGAGAACAGGAAAAAGACAAGGATGCCCACTATCACCACTCTTATTCAACAGAGTGCTGGAGTCTTTGGCCAGAGCAATTAGGCAAGTGAAAGGAATAAAAGCAATCCAAATAGAGAGTGAAGAAGTGAAACACTTGCTGTTTGCAGATGACATTATCCTATATATAGAACCCCCCAAAGAATCCTTCAGTAAACTAATAGAAATAATTAACAACTACCGTAAAGTTGCAGGGTACAAAATCAACTTTCAAAAATCAGTTGCTTTTCTCTATTCCAACAACGAACTTACAGACAGAGAACTCAAGAATACAATTCCATTTGCAAGTGAAAGTAAAAGAATAAAGTACCTGGAAATAAATTTAACCAAGGAGGTGAAGGACTTATACAACGAAAACTATGACATTACTGAAAGAAAATGATAATGACAAAAAGAGATGGAAAGAGATTCCATATATATGAATTGGAAGAATAAACATAGTTAAAATGTCTGTACTACCCAAAGCAATCTAAAGATTCAATGCAATCCCAATAAGAATGCCAATGACATTCTTCACAGAAATAGAGCAAAGAATCCTAAAATTCATATGGAGCCAAAGACCCTGAATTGCTAAGGCAATCCTGAGAAAAAGACAAAGCTGGAGGTATCACAATCCCTGACTTCACAATGTACTACAAAGCCATAGTGATCAAAATGGCATGGTACTGGAACAAACACAGGCACACAGATCAATGGAACAGAACTGAAAGCCCAGAAATAAAACCACACATCTATGGACAACTAATCTTCGACAAGAGTGCCAAGAACATACAATGGAGAAAAGATAGTCTCTTCAATAAATGGTATTAGGAAAACTGGACAACCACATGCAAAAGAATGAAGGTAGAATATTATCTCATGCCATACACAAAAATAAACTCAAAATGCATCAAAGACTTGAAGATAAGTCCTGAAACTAAAAAACTCCTGGAAGATAATATAGGTAGTACACTCTTTGACAATGAACTCAAAAGGATCTTTTCAAATATCACGTCTTCTCAGACAAGGGAAACAAAAGAAAAATAAACAAGTGGTAGTTCTTCAGACTAAAGAGCTTCTGCAAGGTGAAAGAAACTAGAATCAAAACAAAGAGACAATCCACAAATTGGGAGAAAATATTTGCAAATCATATATCTGACAAGGGGGTAATCTCCATAATATATAAGGAACTCACACAACTGAACAGTAAAAAACAAACAACCTGATCAAAAAATGAGCAGAGGATATGAACAGACATTTTTCCAAAGAAGATATATAGATGGCCAAAAGGCACATGAAAAGATGCTCAACATCAGTAATCATCAGGGAAATGCAAATCAAAACTACACTAAGATACCACCTTACACCAGTTAAAATGGCTATAATCACTAAGACTAAAAATAACAAATGTTGGAGAGGATGTGGAGAAAAGGAAACCCTCATACACTCCTGGTGGGAATCCAAACTGGTGCAGCCACTATGGAAAACGGTATGGAGATTCCTCAAAACACTAAAAATAGAACTACCATAGGACCCAGCTATCCCACTACTGGGTATCTACCCAAACAATTTGAAATCAACAATCCAAAGTAACATACGCACCCCTATGTTCATTGCAGCACTATTCACAATAGCCAAGGCATGTGCCCATCCAACCAATACCAGTGCCCATCGACTGATGATTTGATAAAGAAGATGTGGTATATATACACAATGGAATACTACTCAGCCATAAAAAAGACAAATTCATGCCACTTGCAATAACATGGAAGGACCTGGAGGGAATTATTCAAAGATAAATAAGCCAGAGTGAGAAAGACAAACATCAGATGATTTCACTTATATGTGGAGTATAAACAAACACATGGACAAAGAAAACAGTTCAGTGGTTACCAGGGGAAGGGGTTGAGGGTGGGCACAGGAGGAGAGGGGGAGAACTTATGTGGTGACAGACAAGAAATAATGTAAAACTGAAATCTCACATCAATGTAAACTATTATGAACCCAATTAAAAAACTCAACAAGTTACAAGAAAACACAGAAAGACAAATTAACATATTCAGGAGCTTCTTCACAAAGGAGATTGAAACCATAAAGAAGAATCAATCAGAATTGTTGGAGATGAAAACCACAATAGATGAAACAAGGGAAAATCTGGATTCCCTAAACAACAGAGCTGACAATATGGAGGACAGAATAGCCAGTTAGAAGATAGTACTATAGAAATGCTTCAGAGGGAGGAGAAGAGAGAACTAAGACTAAAAAGAAATGAAGAAGCTCTCAGAGAAATATATGACTTAATCAGGAAATTCAACAAAAGGATTATAGGTATTCCAGAGAAGGAGGAGAAGGAGAATGGAGCAGAAAGCTTGTTCAAAGAAATAATAGCTGAGGGGCTGGCTCCATGGCCGAGTGGTTAAGTTCGCATGCTCTGCTGCAGCGGCCCAGGGTTCGGATCCTGGATGCGGACATGGCGCTGCTCGTCAGGCCATGTTGAGGTAGCGTCCCACATCCCACAACTAGAAGGACCAGCAGCTAAGATATGCAACTGTGTATGGGGGGGGGGGGTTGGGGAGAAAAAGCAGAAAAAAAAAGATTGGCAACAGTTGTTAGCCCAGGTGCCAATCCTTAAAACAGAAAAAAAAAAAGAATAGCTGAGAACTTCTCAAACCTGGGGAAGGAGCTGGAGATCAATGTGAAAGAGGCCTCCAGATCTCCTAACTTTTTCAGTGTAAAAAGACCCACTCCAAGGCATATAGTAGTGAAACTGGTAACAGACAAGGACAAAGAAAATATACTACGGGCAGCAAGGCAGAAGAAAATAACTTACAAAGGAACCCTTATGAGGCTTTCAGTGGATTTCTTGGCAGAAACATTACAGGCTAGGAGAGAGTGGAATGATATATTCAAAATACTGAAAGACAAAAACTTTCAGCCAACATTACTCTATCCAGTGAAAATCTCCTTCAGAAATGACAGAGAAATAAAAACTTTCCCAGATAAACAAAAGCTAAGGGAGTTCACTATCACAAGACATCCCCTACAAGAAATCCTCAAGAAGGCCCTCATACCCAAAAAGAAAAATAGGAAAGGGGCTACAAAGCCCTGAGCAAGGAGATGAATAGGTAGGCAATAATCAGAAAATGGCAGTTCTCTATCAGATTAGGTTAGTAAACATTTAACTTTTACATCAAGAATAAAGAAAAGGAAAAGTCCAAAACAAACATGATCTCATCATTTTAACCAAAAACACACCACAAGATGGGAAAAGATATGACAAAAATAACTTAGAAGGGGAAGAGGCAAGGGATGGAATCAGTACAGTCTAAGAAATAAGAGGCTATCAGAAAATGAACTATCTCAACTATGAGATTTTTCATAGGAACCTAAGGGTAACCACTAAACAAATAATTAGAATAGAGACATTTATGGTAAACAAGGAGAAAATAAAAAAAATAACAGAGAAAACTACCTAATCAACTTGGTAGTCTGAAATACACGGGATGAGAAAAAAAGGAAATGTGTGATAAGATGGCAACATTAAGCTGTCATGTATGAACAAGCACTCTAAATGTAAATAGATTGAATTCTCCAATCAAAAGACACAGAGCGTAATGATAGACTACAGACCAAGACCCAACAATGTGCTGCCTCCAGGAAACACATCTCAGCTCTAGAGACAAACATAGGCTCAGAATGAAGGAATGGCAGACAATACTCCAAACTAATGACAAACAAAAGAAAGCAGGTGTTGCCATACTTATATAAGACAAAGTAGACTTCAAGATAAAACTTGTAAAGAGAGACATAGGGGGGCAGTATATAATGATAAAAGGGACTCTCCACCAAGAAGAAATCACACTTATAAACATGTATGCACCCAACACAGGAGCACCAAAGTACATAAAGCAACTACTAACAAACCTAAAAGGAGATATCAATGACAACACGGTAATAGTAGGGGACCTCAACACCCCACTTACATCAATGGATAGATCATCCAGACAAAAAGTCAACAAGGAGATAGTGGACTTAAACGAAAAACTAGATCGGATGAACTTAACAGATATATATAGAGCACTCCATTCAAAACCAGCAAAATATACATTCTTCTCAAGCACACATGGAACATTCTCAAGGATAGACTATATATTGGGAAACAAGGCAAACCTCAATAAATTTAAGAAGATTGAAATCATATCTACTATCTTTTCTGACCATAATGCTGTGAAACTAGAAATCAACTACAAGAAAAAAGCTGGAAAAGGAACAAAAATGTGGAGACTCAACATGCTACTGAATAACCAATGGGTTCTTGAAGAAATAAAAGAAGAAATCAAAAAATATTTGGAGACAAATGAGAATGAAAACACACCATACCAACTCTTATGGGATGCAGCAAAAGCAATCATAAGAGGGAAACTTATAGCGTTACAGGCCCATGTTAATAAACAAGAAAAAGCTCAAATAAACAATCTTAAACTGCACCTAATAGAATTAGAAAGAGAAAACAAAGCCCAAACTCAGCAGAAGGAGGGAAATAAAAATTAGAGCAGAAATAAATGAAATTGAAACAAAAACGACTGTAAAAAAGATCAATGAAACAAGGAGCTGTTTCTTTGAGAGGATAAACAAAACTGACAAACCCTTAGCCAGACTCACTAAGAAAAAAAGAGAGAAGACTCAAATAAATAAAATCAGAAATGAAAGAGGAGAAATCACAACGGATACCACAGAAATACAAAAGATTATAAGAGAATATTATGAAAAACTATTTGCCAACAACCTGGGCAATCTAGAAGAAATGAATAAATTCTTAGATGCTTACAACCTCCCAAAACTGAATCAAGAAGAAATAGAGAATCTGAATACACCAATCACAAGTAAAGAGATTGAAATACTAATCAAAAATCTCCCCAAAAATAAAAGTCCAGTACCAGATGGTTTCTCTGGAGAATTCTCCCAAACATTCAAAGAAAGTTTATTACATATTCTTCTCAAACTATTCCAAAAAATTGAGGAAGATGGAAATATTCCTAACACATTCTACGAGGCCAACATCACCCTGATCCCGAAGCCAGACAAGGACAACACAAAGAAGGAAAATTACAGGCCAATATCGCTGATGAATATAGATGCAAAAATCCTCAACAAAATAATGGCAAACTGAGTATAGCAATACATCAAAAAGATCACATACCATGGTCAAGTTGGATTCACACCAGGGACACAAGGATGGTTCAACATCTGCAAATCAATCAATGTGATACATCATATTAACAAAAGGATGAACAAAAATCACATGATCACCTCAATAGAGACAGAGAAAGCATTTGACAAGATCCAATACCGTTCAAGATAGAAACTCTCAATAAAATAGGTATAGAAGGGAAATACCTCAATATAATAAAGGCCATATATGACAAACCCACTGCCAACACAGTACTGAATGGGGAAAAACTGAAAGCCATCCGACTGAGAACAGGAACAACAGGTGCCCACGCTCACCACTCTTATTCAGCATAGTACTGGAGGTTTTGGCTAGAGCAATAACGCAAGAAAAAGAAATAAAAGGAATCCAAATAGACAAGGAAGAAGTGAAACTCTCACTGTTTGCAGATGACATGATTCTATATATAGAAAACCCTAAAGAATCCATTGGAAAACTATTAGAAATAGTCAACAACTACAGCAAAGTTGTAGGATACAAGGTCAACTTACAAAAATCAGTGGTGTTTCTATGCTGTAATAATGAACTAATAGAACAAAAACTCAAGAATACAACCCCATTTACAATCACAAGAAAAAGAATAAAATACCTAGGAATAAATTCAACCAAGGAGGTGAAAGATCTATATAAGGAAAACTACAGGACATTTCTGAAAGAAATCGAGAAGGACATAAAGAAATGGAAAGATATTCCATGTAAATGGATTGGAAGAATAAACAGTTGAAATGTCCATTCTACCTAAAGCAATCTACAGATTCAATGCAATCTCAATCAGAACCCCAATGACATTCTTCACAGAAACAGAACAAAGAATCTTAAAATTCATATGGGGTAACAAAAGACCCCACATAGCCAAAGCAATCCAGAGAAACAAGAACAAAGCTGGTGGCATTGCAATCCCTGACTTCAAAACATATTACAAAGCTATAGTAATCAAAACAGCACGATACTGATACAAAAACAGACACACAGATCAATGGAACAGTATTGAAAGCCCAGAAATAAAATAACACATCTATGGACAGCTAATCTTTGACAAAAGAGTGAAGAACATACAATGAAGAAAGGAAAGCCTTTTAAATAAATGGTGCTGGCAAAACTGGGCAGCCACATGCAAAAGAATGAAACTAGACCATTATCTTTCTCCATACACCAAAATACACTCAAATGGATCAAAGACTTGAAAGTGAGTCTTGAAACCATAAAACTTCTGGAAGAAAATAGCGGCAGAACAGTCTTTGACATCAGCCTTAAAAGGATCTTTATGAATAAGATGTCCATTCAGACAAGGGAAATGAGAAAAAGTAAACAAGTGGGACTCATCAGACTGAAGAGCTTCTGCAAGGCAAAGGAAACCAAGATCAAAATGAAAAAAACAACCCACCAACTGGTAGAAAATATTTGCAAATCATAACTAATAAGGAGTTAATCTCCATAATATATAAAGAGCTCATGCAACTGAACTACAAAAAATTAAACAACCCAATCAAAAAGTGGGCAGAGGATATGAACACACATTTTTCCAAAAAAGATATACAGATGGCCAATAGGCACATGAAAAGATGCTCAACATCACTAATCATCAGGGAGATGCAAATCAAAACTACACTTAGATATCATCTTATGCCCGTTAGAATGGCTACAATCAACAAGACAAAAAATAATAAATGTTTGAGAGGTTGTGGAGAAAGGGACCACTCATCCACTGCTTGTGGGAATGCAAACTGGTGCAGCCACTTTAGAAAACATTGCGGAGATTTCTCAGAAAATTAAAAATAGAACTACCATATGACCCAGCTACCCCACTACTGAGTATTTATCCAAAGAACTTGAAATCAACAATACAAAGAGACTTATGCTCCCTTATGTTCATTTCTGCATTATTCACAATAGCCAAGAAGTGGAAGCAACACAAGTGCTCTGCGACTGACGATTGGATAAAGAAGATGTGGTATATACATACAACGGAATAATACTCAGCCATAAAAAAAACCATAATCGTCCTATTTGCAGCCATATGGATGGACCTTGAGGGCATCATATTAAGTGAAATAAGCCAGACAGAGAAAGACAAACACCATATGATTTCACTCATATGTGGAATATAAACAAACTTATGGACAAAGAGAATGATTTAGTGGTTACTAGGGGAACATGGGCAGAGGGTGAGCACAAGGGTTGCAGGGGCACATTTATATGGTGTTTGACAAATATTAATGTACAAGTGAAATTTCACAATGTTATAAACTATTTAGACCACAATAAAAATTTTTAAAAACCCAACTGGTGATATGTTGCTTATAGCTGGAGGCTGGCACAAAGCACCTCATAATAGCACTCCGGGAAGCATATTATTTGGAAGGGCTGGCTTGGATTGGTGATAGTTTAGGAGAATGCGGTAGTAACCAAACAGATCATCCAAGCCAGGGGCCATCCCGGCTGGAGCAAAGGCAAGTGTCAAGCAGATAGACTATGTTGGACACAAATTTTGTCCACCTTTCAGATTGCCTCCTATTCTCCTTTGTCTTTATGGGTTGGTATCAAAACTGTGCTGAGGAGCCTGTCTACTTCTAGCTGTGGGTGAAAGGACACATTCTGGAGCATAATACCTGTTTTTTTAAATGCCACAGGGGATTGGATGACACAACCCAGAAGTGTCTGTGAGGAGGGTATATGTACACATTACAGCTCCCTGCATGTAAACCTTGACCAACGAGAAATGGGAAATAGGAGTCCTGCCTGCCTTCTTCCCTCCGAGGACAGCTCCAAGATAAGATTTCCCTTTGCATATTTTCTTCAGAAGTCCCGTATGTCGGGTGAACATGGCTGCTGCCTAGCCACTGTGCTACTTTTTCTCCTCTGACTCTCACTGTTCTGGCTTTTCAGTTCCCAACGACAGGGTCAGCCTTTCAATTCCTTCTTCAGGCTCTGCTTTCTAAAGGATTAAGATTAAGATATTGACTACCTCCAAGCTTCCGCATCTGGAACATCCTACCTCAACACTTTCCTCTTAATATTTTGTGGCACCAATCCAAGGGCATAAAGAGAGCAGTCCTCAAAGATCATGCCCTTAGTCCCTTACATTATCCTTCTTCTGCTTCTCTTACTCTGTATCTCTAAATAACTAATATTTGTTATAGTGTGAAACAGTTTGTCTAGGGAAATGTGTGTGGAGGGGCAGGTGTACAGATTGTATCCTGAACATCACAACTTCCTGTTACATCCACAGCTGATATTGTCCAAGAGCTGTTGGACAATATCAGCTATTTTAACATATGTGTAATTGGAATCCAAGAAGGAGAAAAAAAGAGATAGTCAAGAAAAATATTTGAAGAAATAATGGCTGAGAATTTCCCAAAATGAATGACAGAAACCAAACCACAGAACCCTGAGTCTCAGAGAACACACATACACACAAAATACCACCCTTTTCCCCAAATATACACACCCAGGCATATAACAATGAAACTGCTGTAAACAAAAGATAAAATCTTAAAGATAGCCAGAGAAAAAGAAACATTATTACATACAGAGGAGCAAAGAATTACAGTAAACTTCTTAGCAGAAACTATGCAAACCAGGTGATGATGGAGGAACATCTTTAAAGTGTTGAAAGAAAAATAATCTGTTAACCAAGAATTCTGTATGTAGTGAAAATGCCTTTCAAAAAATGAAGGAAAAAATGAAGATTTTCTTAGACAAGCAAAAACAGAGGGAATTCATTTCCAGCAGTCCTACTCTAAAAGAAATATTAGAAGATATTCTTCATGCAGAGAGAATATGATAGCAGACTACAACTTGGACTTATGCAAAGAACCAAAGAACACTGGAAATGGAAGTAACAAAGGTAAAGTTGCATTTAACATATTTTAAATTTTTAATTTCTCTAAAGCAGTTGTTTTCAACTGCGGGAAATCCCTTTCCCCTCTCATCCCTCCCCCAGGGACGCTGGCAATGTCTGAAGACAGTTTTGGTTGTCACACTGGGTCGGTGCTACTGATATCTATCGGGTAGAGGTGAGGGATGCTGCTAAACATCCTTCATGCACAGGAAAGCCTCACACAACAAAGAATTATCCAGTCCAAAATGTGAATATTGCTGAGGTTGAGAAACCTTGTTCTGAAAGATAATTGTCTAAAGCAAAAATAGCAACAATGTATTGTGTGTTTATAGCATATGTAAAAGTAGATGGTGTGACAGCAATAGCACAAATAATGTGAGGGAGGGATTGGGACTAAACTATTGCAATGTCCTTACACTATACAGGAAATAATATTATTTGAACGTAGACTCTTGTTAATTAAAGATGTATATTTAAAAACATAGGACAACCAGTCAAAAACACTGGAGGGGCTGGCCCCGTGGCCGAGTGGTTAAGTTCGCGCACTCCGCAGCAGGCCGCCCAGTGTTTCGTCAGTTCGAATCCTGGGCGCGGACATGGCACTGCTCATCAAACCACGCTGAGGCAGCGTCCCACATGCCACAACTAGAAGGACCCACAACTAAGAATATACAACTATGTACTGGGGGACTTTGGGGAGAAAAAGGAAAAAAATAAAATCTTAAAAAAAAAAAGAAAGAAGGCAATGGCATTCTAAAAAAAAAAAAAAAATCCTGGAGATAAATTCAAATAATAAAATGTGCTCAATTAACAAAGGAAAAGGCTGAAAAGGGGGGGAAAATTAAAGAAAAGGTGGGACAAATTTAAAACAGTTAGCAAGATATAAACTCATTTTATGAGTCCTGCATTTCCTTAATACCCAAACCAAACAATCCCATACGAACATAGATACAACTATTCTTAACAAAATATTAGCAAATTGAATCTAGTAATATATATAAAAAATAATACTGCACAGTCAATGCAGTATCCTGGGCATGCAATGCTGATGCAATACTAAACAAACAAATAAACAAAACAAAAAACCCCACTAAACTATGTAACTCATCATATTAATGGTTTAAAGAAGAAAAACCAATCAATATATACAGAAAAAGTGTTTGACGAAATTCATCAACCGTTCATGATAAAAATTCTCAGCAAACTAGTAATAGAAGGAACTTCCTCAATCTGAGAAAAGGACATGTATAAAAACTCTATGGCTATTGTTATTCTTAATGATGAAAGACTGACTTCTTACCCTGTAAAATCAAGAACAAAGCAAGAATATCATTCTCACCACTCCTATAATTCTTAATACTAGGTGTCTCAGCAGTGAAATAAAGCAATAAAAGGAAATAAAATGTATACAGATTGAAGGAAGAAAGAACACTGTTCCTATTTGCTGATAACATGATTGTCTAGCTATAAAATCTTAAGGAATTTACAAAAAGGCTCCTAGAACTAATAAGTTTATCAAAATTACAAGCTACAAGGTCAACAGGAAAAATCAATTACATTTCTATGCACTAGCAAAAATCCATTAGGAACCTTAATTTAAAAATGATATCATTTACTATAGCTCCCCTCAAAATGAAATACTTAGGTATAAATCTAAGAAAATATGTGTAAGATCTGTAGGTTGGAACCTAAAAAACGCTGATGAAAGAAATCAGTGAAGACCTAAATAGATGGAGACACATACTATTTTCATGCATTGAAAGACTCAGCATAGCAAAGATGTCAACTCTCTCCAAACTGATGTATAGGTTTAATGCAACACCAATCAAAATCCCAGCAAGACATTTTGTAGATATAGACAAGCTGATTCTAAAGTTGATATGCAAAGGCATTGGAACTGGAATGGCTAAAACAATTTTGAAAAAGAAGAACAAAGAGGAATCTCATGACCAGATTTGAAACCTTCTTATAAAGCAACAGTAATCAGGGTGACGTGGTATTGATGAAGGGACAGACACATAGCTCAATGGAACAGGAGACAGACCTAGAAATAGACCTACACAAATACGGCAATTTGATTTTTGACAAAAGCGTAAATGTAATTCAGTGGAGAAAGAGTGTTTTTTTTGACAAATGGTATTGGAACAAAATGTCATTCACATGCAAAAGAGTGAGACTCTGCCTCAACTTTACATCTTATACAACAATTAATTCAACTGTATCGTGGATCTAAATGTCAAACATAAAACTATAAAACTTTTAAAAGAAAACATAGGACCACAGGGTTCCCTTAACCCAGTGCTTCGGGGCCGAGGGGAGTATTTCCACGGTGGCCGCAGCCAGGCTTTCTGAGAGTGCACCTTCCTGACTGGAGCTTGCCTCAGTACAGGGCAGGAAGATTCGAAAGGGGAGAAATGGCGATACCCTCCCGATTCTCCATCCCACAGGGCGCCCTCTCCCCAGTCTTCTGGTTGGAAAGAGAGTTTCTCTTTCAGCTTTTTCTGTCCACACTTGCTGTGCATTTCCTGGATTGGGGCTGCCCTAGAGTCTGAGCAGGGAAATATGGGGAAAACATTCAGGAAATTTGTTGCCATCTGGGTTGCCCCTCAGGATTTGATTTCCCTCTCAAATATGCCTGCTGTTATTTACTTGTCGGAGTCCCCAGATGCTTGCCTTGTGCATTGGTCTGAAGATTTTTTGTTGGAATTTGAGAGAGATAGGGTAGAGTGCGCATCTTCTTAGAGGAACTGGAACCACTAATTTTGCGCCCCCCCCGCCCCCGCCTTTTTTTGACCAAAGAAGTCAATTTCCTTTTGCTGGTGATTGGTTTGAAGTGGGAACAGCACCAAGCTCTAGCCAACGAGACATAAGGGACATCTGTTTAAGGCTTCTTGGAGACCTAGTTCTCCTTAATAAAGAGAGAAATCCGTGGAAAAATTCCACTCTTCCTTCCTGCCATTGGATGCTTTTGTATAAGGACATGCTGCTTGGAATCATGGCTGCCGTCTTGAACCCCTGAAAGAAAAGCCAAAAAATTACATAGAAGCTAAATAGGAGCCCAGACATGTTGAGGGATGAATTAGCTGAACCTGGAACCATCTATCTTTAGACTTTAACTTATGTGGGATCACAAATTCCTAATATGTAGCCATTTTCAGTGAGGTACTTTCTAAATTGCTTTCCAAGGCATTCTAAATGATAAACTAGATTATTCCATTTTCTAATTTAGGGATTCAGCCATCCACAAAAATAACTGTGATAGAATTAATGACTATCCCTCAATAATCTTTAAATTATATTAAAAAAATGCTTTTGAGTTGATAGTTTATTCACTGATTAAAAGATTTGACTTGCGGGAAAAGATTGATATTTTGATACTTCAGATCTATAAAACTGAAAAATGAATATAAAGCCTCAAAAGAAATATGGATTGTAATAGAATTATTCTTAGTTCTTCTGCTGACTTGGAGATACGTTATAATTCTATTCTTTATGTTCCTTTATTCACATTCAAAAATATTAATAAGGTACATATTATGTGCCGGAAACTTGTTCTGGATATCTGGAGCACTAAGATGAGGCAGAAACGTTTGCTGCTTTTCAATGGCTTGCAGTCCAGAAGGGGATATAGACGTATAAACAAATGCTATGGTTAAAATGCAGAGTGATATAGACTAATAAATGGATATGTATACAATTATTTAGGAATATAAAAGAAAAAAAGAACTACTTTTGAGGTAAAGCTTTAATACAGGGAGAAATCCAGGGAGAAATTCCACTCTTCCTTCCTGCCATTGGATGCTTTTGTATAAGGACGTGCTACTTGGAACCATGGTTGCCATCTTGTACCCCTGAAAGGAAAGCCAAAAACTTATATAGAAGCTAAATTGGAGCTTCTATATAATTCTATTCTCTTTTATGATAATGTATTTATCTATTCGATGGATTTATCTATTAGATACTCTAATTCTATTCTATGATAACATTGATTTTTGTCACATATGAATATAGTACATTTCTTTTGGTTCTAGATTATTAGGTAGTATAATATGCTTCATTTTTACAAGGCGAGACTTTAAAAGGAATATTTCTTCTTAGTAGAGAAACGGGCCCTAGATGGCTCCTGTATGTTGGCCCCTGTATTGTTTGCTTCCTCACAGCAGGCTTGGACTCTTTACTCAAAGCTTTCTGGCAGCAAACTCAAATTCTTACCTCTCCAACTGCTCTAAATGTAGCTCAAATAAGCATATTTTCAGCTATTTACAGCCTGCCTGCTTTGCACACCCTGCAAAACTGCACTCCACATCTGCTAGCCATAGATAAGACAGACATGTGGTATAAAAGACCCGGAACTGCTGCTGCCCTTTCGAGATGCCCCACCTTGCTGCTGGGAGGCATCACTTCACCACATATGCCCCTTCATGGATTCCTCTCTCTCTCTTGGGGTTTCCCTTGCCCTCTTTACCTTCTGTCTTTGGAAGTTCTCTTGCTGTGACCCTTCTCTCTCCTGCCATTCTGTCCAAGTGCCATCCAATTAAGCTTGTGTTGTACAATACTACCATCTTATGGTCCTATCTTTGCCTTGATCGGCCCTGAAATCTCTAACTCACCACATTTCTCTTCTATTATTTTTCTTTTGGTGTTCATTGTAAAAAGTGTACTCTTGGGGCAGGCCGGTGGTGCAGTGGTTAAGTTTGCACGTTCCGCTTTGTTGGCCCAGGGTTCGCTGGTTCGGATCCCGGGTGAGGACACGGCACTGCTTGGCAAGCCATGCTGTGGTAGGCGTCCCACATAGAAAGTAGAGGAAGATGGGCATGGATTTTAGCTCAGGGCCAGTCTTCCTCAGCAAAAAGAGGAGGATTGGTGGCAGATGTTAACTCAGGGCTAATCTTCCTCAAAAAAAAAAAAAAGTGTATTCTTTGGAATTCTCTTCCTTGCATGTCTGCTGGCTGAATCCTCTCACACGTCCTTCAAGTGTCTGCCCAAACCTTTCCTTCTTAGTGTATATTGGTCCCTCCTTGACCTGCCTTTCTGATATTGCAACCAGCCCTCCATCCTCATCTCCCTGAATTTCCAAATCTCCCTTATTTTGCTCTATTTTTTCTTATTTCCCTAGAACCGATTACCTTCTAACATACTATCCACTTTACTCATTTGTATTTATTGTTTATTCTATGCCAGCCTCCACTAGAATATTATTTCCTCAGAGGTTAACTGTATTGCTTCATTCTCTTTTCACTTTAGCGTTGCTGACGACGAGTCAGGATGATTCTCATCCCTTTGTAGGTAGCCTGATTTTTCTCCCTGGAAGCTTTGAGGTTCTGCTCTCTATCTGAGGAGTTCTGAACAGCACGAGATTTTTTATGCAGAGAAGTCTTGTTCTTTCTTTCTGTTTGGTAGAAAGTAAGCATTTCATTCCGAAGACCGGTCTTTTTCCAGTTCTGGAGGTTTTTCTGTATATACATACATATAATAATATAATACACACATATACATCAGTCTCTCTGTGTGTATGATATATAATGCACACATACGTATAATCATATAATATACACACATATATAGCATTCTTTTTGCGTGTGTGTAAATATAATGCATATTCCCCCGCACACATTCGTAAAAGTCTGTGTA
Source organism: Equus caballus (assembly GCF_041296265.1). Classification (NCBI taxonomy): domain Eukaryota; kingdom Metazoa; phylum Chordata; class Mammalia; order Perissodactyla; family Equidae; genus Equus; species Equus caballus. The sequence continues at coordinate 30,818,659 of NC_091710.1, read as the reverse complement.
TGTGTGTGTATCATATTTCTTTCTTTATTTCCTCTCTGCTATTGTAGAACTTACTGTTGAAGATCTATTATCCATGCAACTTAAGGCGTATTTCATATTTTCCACCTCTCTTTGTTTTTATTTTTTTCAGTTCTTTGTGGGAGAATTCTTTAGTTCAATTTTTAGATTTTAATCTATTATACTCTTTGTCCTATCTGTTGAGTTATAAAATATCATGTTTTTGATCTCTAAGATCTCCATTCACTATATTTTCATAGAAGCCTTTTCTTATTTCTCTGAGGATATTAACTTTCCTCATTTTTAAACTTTCTTTTCCATGGTATTTTAGGCTATTTGTTGAGTTTGGCTCCTTTCTTTCACGGGTGTTGCTTTTCCTCCAATGTTCAGTGATTCTTGTTTGCTTGGTCATATTTTTATTTGAGATTCTCCTTTTGCCTATTGGTGGTTTTGAGTGCAGAAACCTGTACTCAGGTGGTTTGGGGGCAGATGGAGCGTGCTGACAGGTTGGTCGTGTGAGGCCATAATCTTCTGGGCATCAGTCACTCGGGGATTGAGAGTTATGGTGGGGATGGGGTGGGCTCACTGACCGAGCCAACTCTGAGTCCTGAGGGCCACGTCTCCCACTTCAGAGAGTGGTGTTCCCTGCTTTTGCTTAGGGACTAGAGCGAAAGCCATCTGCTTCCTTTCAATTGTTTTCTTCCGTTGTTGTCTATGTGGAAGTATAGTATTACTTTGTTCTCTGCTCTTCTGTTTTCAGCTCCAACGTTTCTACTCAGCCAGTGGTTCTCAACCTTATTTGCACATTGGAATCTCCTGGGTAGCTTTAGAAACTACTGAAGCCTTTGTCCTACCCCGAGAGATCTTGATTTATTTGGTCTGGGGAGCAAACTGGGCATTGGGATATTTTTAAAGTCCCCCAGCTGATTCTAATTTACAGCCAAGATTGCTAACCACAGTGCTAGGAAACGGCCTCAGGCAGATCTTTCACGTGTAAGTGTAGAAAAAGTTCTCCGGGTTCCTCTTAGGGGAGAGACCATTTTTATCTGCTGCTCACTGAGAAGCAGAGAGAAAGAAGGCTGCCTAGGCAGGCTTTTATGACACAGTTCTTTAATTAATCATCTTATCATTTGTCTCACAGTCCTTCCTTCTTCTGTTGACTTTAACTTGAAGTATTTAGAATTGCTTTTATGTCCATAGCTGTTTTTACTTTTCCTTAGTTGTTTTGGGCTGAAGTTTTCTCTTTCCCTGCTTTCTCCATCACTCTGTTATCAACGATGTTCCGTTTTCCAAGATTACTCAAAATTTCTGGTCCACTGATTAACACTATTACTCATTTTTCATCATTGTTGTAAATTTATTTTTAATTATTTATTTTTCTTGTTATTTCAATGTATTTAAAGAGGAATGGATGGACACGAATTTACTCCATCTCCCATTTTCATTCTCCATTTGTCTTGTCCCCCTAATGGATCTATAAATGTGGAAAGAGATGTTTTACAGTCTCTCACAGCACTTCTATTTTTGTTTTATATAATTTGATGCTTTCATGTGAAGCATAAAGCTTCATGGCTATTACAAATTTTATGTAGATTTTGCCTTTTATGAATATAAAATGACCCTCTTTTCCATGGAAACCTTTCTGCCTTGTATTAAATTTTGCTTGAAATAAAAAGAGCCACATCTTCTTTTTTATTTCAAATATCTGATAAACTGTTGCGTATCCTTTAGAAACATTTCCTGCCCCCTTAATATGTTTCTTTAAGCTTAAACAGCATATGACTAAATTTTCAAAATCTTATTTTCTAATGAGGAGTTGAAATAGTTTAAATGTGTTATCATAACTTGTACTATTGGCCTGGCCTCTGTCATCTTGTTTTCGATTTTTAGGTTTTATGCTTCCCTGTTTTTCTCTGGATTTATGTCTTCTATTTTGTGTATTACGTTTTGTTTGCTTTTACCTTTTCCTATGTTCTGAAAGATCAACATCCCTCTTAAAATTTTTGTCTTTTGGTTTTTGGAAAATGATATTTAATCTATTATTAATTATTTTTGGTTTTAGTCCGAGTTCTTATTTGCAAACAATAGAAACTGACTCTGGTTAAATTAGGCAGAAAAGGAATTTTTCCCGAAGATAAGGAGGTATGCACAGAATTGAGAGGAAGGAGGGCAGGTACACAGGGAGAAGCCATTGGCAGCCATGTCGCAGGGCAGGACACACCCAGGAGCAGCAGCTCTCTGAATGCCTTTGCTGCTGCTGTGGTCTCTGTGTTCCCTGGACATTGGCCCTAGACGCTTCCTCAGTCACCTGCACTGCTACCACTCTGGTTACTGGACTCCATTGCTGCCACTGCCAGATGATTTCAGAATGGTTTCTGCTTCGGGGCATCATTTACTTCACGTTAATGTACAGACAGGAATACACAATGGGCTGAGCTTAAGTCTCCAGCCTATCACAGAGCTGAAAGATGTTGAGAGGGCAAGTTTATGGCCTTCTCTGCTCCTGTAGTGAGGCAAGGTCCTGCTTGCCCCGTTTGACACGTCCCAGATCTCTGCCTACTTAATTTTCAGTCCTTCTCTATTTTTATCACATCCCTTCTCTATATTTTATAAATGATGACTAAACTAAAAAGTTAATTACCACTTAAATACTACATACAGTATGGGAATAAAGAGAGACAAAAGTAAGGGGAAGTTGGTTAAAATATATTCACAGCAAGGAAGTGTGGATAGAGGTTATGATCCTTATTTCTTAAATTGGTCATATGGCTGTAGATCAGCACTGTCCAATAAAAGCTTCTGTGACAGTGGAAGTGTTCTGTACCTGCACGGTTCAGTACAGAAGCCATTAGCCACTTGTGATCAGAGGACACCTGAAACATGGCTAGTCAAGGTGAGGAACTAGTATTTTAGTTGTATTTAATTCTAATTAATTTAAACTGAGATTTAAATAGCCGTGCATGACCGATGGCTACAATGTTGTACAGCATGACTAAGTAAATAAAATGATGATTTTCCCTTTGCCTTCAGCCATACTTCAATGAATTGAGCTCTTTCCCAGTTCAATTCTTTGCCCAATTCCAGGATAACCCTGAAACCTGGCTAATCTTGTCTGTATAGAGCTTCAGTAGTCATGCACTTAAAACTGACCATTGAACATGTTAGGAAGGGACCCAACTGTATTGTCCCCTGTCCTTCTGGAGAAAGAGCATGCCTATTTGCTTTTTGTAATTAGTGTCAATTACCAGGCAATACTGTTAACACCTTATTTATCTATTTCTCCGGTGGCATAAGGAGCACAAACAGCCTGATGGTAATTCAACAAGATGGTTTCCTCCTTCCTTGCAAACAAAATTGCAGCACCAGTGGATAACAGAGTTATGAGATGAGAATGTGTAAAATTTTTGCAAGTATTTTATTAGGTTCAATTCCTACAGTTATCATACCCTCTTCCACCCATTTGTTCCTGGACTTACATTCTGACTATAGAAGAAACAGAACATTCATGGAATCCTTAAAGACTGCAATCTAACCTGCAAAGTCTTGTGTCTCAGTTGGAGTGATTCAGTCTTCTGTAGCTAATTACAAAGTTCTGTAAGTCCAGCTGCTTTTAGATGATGGGATACATAATAAAACCAGTAATTGTTTTATTGCTTTTTTCCTTCAGCGAAAGTGAGTTCCTTGGTCATAGACAATGTTGTTTGGCACACCATGCTTGTATATAAGGTATTCAGTAATGGTGGCACTTGTAGAAGTATAGTTAAGGAGGGAAAGCAAATCCAAATCCTAGTAACAAGTGAGGTCAAGTTGTTGTCCTTACCAGGAAGGAAGTTTCCCAAAATAGTTCACCTCCTACCAGGCAGCTGGCTGGCCCATATGTACAGTATTATGTTGGGGGCTCAGGCTTGGTCTTTTAGCAGGAAAGTTGAACAAACAGTAGTGGTGGTGGCTTGGTCAGTCTTTGCAATGGGAAGTCCATGTTGATAAACTTACACATAGCTTTATATGTGCCACCTAAACTGGAGATGTGTTAGCTGGGGAGGAGGGACCTGGCTGTCTGCCTTATGATTAAAAGCATCCTTGACAGTAGGAATTCATATTGGATACAAATATTCTCCCTTTCTGGGCCTTTGTTGAGAGCCCTCTGGAATAGCAGCTGAAATTAGAGTTATAACTGCGTAAGTTTTGATAATCTACTTTAGTTCTCGAAGTCCCAGACGTCTTCACCAGGGTCTTCCTTTGATCTTGTTTCCTAATATTACTACCATCCCTCTGGCATTTAAGTGCCCAATATGGCCTCTATTACCCTTAGATCTTCCAATTTTCTTTAAAATTAGAAAACCAATTTCTACTGCATCATCTTCCTTCAGTCTCCCTGCCCCATAAAGAAAGACCTCTGACATACTTCTCAGAGATGCTTGCATTCCCTTTGCTCATGAATGTCTTGGGGTCTTTGTGAAGGAAGTGTCTTCTGGGAGCTATCAGGAGGTGTCATGATGCAGGGGGTGGGCAGGTCCCCCACTGCAAAGACACTTCAGCGTTCCACTCTTTGAAGTCCTTGGATTCCTTTTACATAATACTGAAGAATTTTTGTAACCTCAGATTCATTTGGTGAGGGCCGCCTATGAGTCTAGATTTTAGTTGACACACCAGGCAAATAGTTATAGCACCGTTTCAGATGCTCAAGCTACTATAAAGAATATAGAATACTGAGAATATCCATATTAATAAGTACAACCTTATCCAATGCCTTCTTCCCTCTTTGTCTAAATACTGAGTCCATTCCACATAGATTCCCCATTGAAAAAAAAAATCAGTTTAAATAGACAAAGTCCTGCAGTGTATGTGTGTGTGTATGTGTGTGCGTGTATGTAAGCAAGTTCCTCATAGGCTTGATTTTGACTTTGTAATTGGATCCCTGGAGCATGTTTAGATATGAAAGGTTTTGGGAAACTAAGGCCAGGGAACCACGCCATTTTTCAAATCATATATGTAGAGATACATCAAACTAGATTGTTAGGGCTCTTTTGTCTGAAAAGAAGGCTTACTGGAAGGTGAGGGTTCAGGGTTTAGAGTTCTCTAAATAGTTTCATACATCATCATTCCAGTTCTTGAGATTGCGCTATTTCTTTCAATAGTTTCTTTAAGTTTAGTTTAATAATTTCTTTTAATTTTTACATAAGAGAGCTAGTGAAACTGAGAATTCAACCAATATATTTACACCTTTGCAAAACAAACTGTGTTTTGTATTTTACCACCTCAATATTACAGCCATAGGAAATAGATTCTTTTAACACAATTACGAAATATCCCTAAGTTTTATAAAGGCCTTAATCCAAGAAGTTAAAGAAATTGTCATTCTCTTTCTTGAACCCATTAGGTGCCATTAGAAGCCATTTTAAACTGTCCCTTCTTCTTTGCATCAGTTTCTAGGGATTCAAAGTTCTGAGTAGGAACAAATGATTGACTCATTTTGGGCTGCTTGTCCACAGTATAGCTGCTATGTGTTAGAGAGAGCAAACAACTTGCCTTAACATCTATTGTAGTAGGAGATAGACCCCTCTTCCCACCTATAAATTTCCTAAGCATATGAAAAATGACTCAGACACTGGGAAATCTAAAAAATTCAACTGATTTTATTTATTAAAGTTAGGAGCAAAACAATATTTCTGGAGTCTCTCCTTTAAAGCATGAATAATATTAATTATTATTGTTCTTCATCTCCTGATTTCCTAAATCTGGGTTTAATATCAAAACTATATTATTAGGTTATTTTTTAAAAATATTAATCCCCTTAAAGGATATATTTGTATTAATTCAAAAAACAAATTTCAGAGTTTCTGATTGTTTAAGGGGTTTCAAAGCATCAGTAATTGTTTCATAACACAACTTTTCTTTTCCAAAGTAGTACATTTAATTAATCTTTCAGTCAATACAAATAGATCTTTAAGCAATTATTTTCAGGAAGAGTGCTTTTACAACTTTTTTATTTTTTGAAAATTTCAACCCTACGGAAGTGCTGAAAGAATACTTGAAGTGAATATCTGCATAAATATCAGCTAGATTCACCAAATGACCACATTTGCATTGTTCTTTCTATCTGAGTATGTATGTATGCACACATTTATTTTTTCTGAACCACTTGAAAGTAAGTTGGGTCGTCATGATATCTCACTTCTAAATGCTTCAGCCTGTATCTCCTGAGTAAGGAAATTCCCTTATACAACCATGAAATCATCACATTGGGTGGCATATTTTCTTAGACATTAGTCTGTTTGTGGTTTGATAGATTTTTGATGTGGGTTAAAAAGTATTTTATCAGGGAGATCAACTTTTGGCAAATACCATGAGAAGCTCCAAGGATCGGTTCCCAGTGGAACAGGTGACAATTATAAAAAATCAAACAAATAACCATTCAAAGTTTCTAGAAATGTTCCTAAGGGAATACAGCAAATGAAAAAAAAATCCATTCAATAAGATCTATAAACATTTGATAAGAAAGGTGAGTGTCTGAGACATTTGACCCAGGATTTTCCCCTTCCTCCCCACTTCCAGCTCAGCGAGATCGAAACTCCACTCTAGACTGGTACAACCAAGGGCACAGGGTTTTCTCTCTCCCAAGCATCCAGTGAGAGGGACTTCTTCCAGGGACCAGCAGGATGTCAATATTTCTCACCCTACCTCTAGCTTCTTGTTGCTGAAGCTAAGTTCTGAAGGAGTGTGGCCGAGAGATAGGGGCTCCTTTTTTCTGCCAGACCTCACTCAGGAAACAGAGGCTCTATTATAGATGAGGCACACTGAAAACACTGGAGCCCTGATTTCCCTTGTCTTGGCATACAAAGCAGTGGTTTCATACTAGGAGAGGCAGGCTGAGAAGATCTGAGTCTACTGCACAGTAGTGCATCTGCCAAATTCTCTGCTCCTAAAGTGGGGATGTCACTCAGAGGGAAGCATGCCATTGTCTCCACCTGCAGTTCAAGGTCCCTGTCTCAGAGATTTTGCCTGGAGAGAGAAACAGGTCATAAAACAGATAACAAAAACAGAGAATCTGTTGCTAGCAGAATCACCTTACAAGAAATATTAAAGGAATTTATTCAGGCTGAAAGCAAGTGACTCTAAACAGTAATTTGAATCCACATGAAAAAACGAAGAGCACCAGTAAAGTGAATAGATAATTATAATATGTAGTGTAAATGAATATTTCTTCTCTTTTCTTTTATTAACTGATTTAAAAAGAAATTGTATGCAATAATATATATATATATATCGTTGGGCTTATAACGCATAGAAATGTGATATGTTTTTCAATTATAGCACAAAAGAGGTGAGTGGGAGCAAAGCTGTACTGGGCTAAGGAAATGATTCCAGATATATGATAACTTGAACCCAAAGTACAAATGAAGGGAACTAGAAAGGTTAATACACTAAAACTAGAAATATATATTTGCTTTCCTTTCTTCTCTCACCTCTTTTAAAAGACTTAAAATCATATCAGGTGATAATTATAACATTGTATTGTTGGATTTGTAATATTGATAGATATAGTTATGTATAACCATAATACCACAAAAAATATGAAAAGGGAAAAGAGCTGTACAAGAGTAACATTTCTATATCACCCTGAAATTAAATTAGTATAAATCTGAAGCTGATTCTGATAATTTAAGATGTATATGGTAAGCTCCACAGCAACCACTAAGGGAATAATTTAAAAATATAGTGAAAAAAAATCAAAGAAATTTAAATGCATCATTAGAAAATACTCAATACAAACGAGAGCAGTAAACGAGGATTAGAGAAACAAAAAACTGTGAGGTTCATTGAAAACAGAAAAAAATGGTGGATATAAATCTAACTATTCAGTAATAAACTTAAATGTGAATGGAATAAACAATCCAATCAAAAGGCAGAGATTGTTAGACTGGATGAAAAAATAAGATTCAATTATACACTGTCTAGAGGAGATGCCCTTTGGCTTAGAAGATACAAGTAGATTGAAAGTGAATGGATGAAACCATAAGAAAGGTTTTGTGGCTGTACTAATATCAGATAAAATAGATTTTAAAACAAAAAAAAAAGGTTATTAGAGTTAAAGAGGGAGATTTTTTTGTGGTAAAAGGGTCGATCTATCAGGAATGCATAATGATTATCAAAAGTGTTTCATCAATTTTGAGAAGTTTTTTTTTGCCAGTAAATGTTTAAATATGGCTCTTAGCCCATTTTCTCTCTCGTTTTCTTCTGGGACTTCACTTACATGCTTATTAGATCTTCTTCCTGAGTCCCATCTGCCTCTAATGCTGTTTCTGTGTTTTCTATTCTTTTTTCACTCTTCTCTATTTCTGTTTCGTTGTTTTCTATTGCCCTGTTTTCCAAGTGATTGATCTTATATTCTACTGTGTCTAATGTGTTACTGAACCCAGCTAATAGGTTCTTAATTTTATATACTTTTTTATGTTTTAATTTTTATATATGTTTTTTTAATTTAGAATTCCCATCTGATCCTTTCCTATAGTTTTGAATATACTAATGAAGTTATCTATCTTTTCAATTATTTTTTTCATTTTCCTCTATTTTCTTGAACATAAACACAGTTATTTTCAAATTCTTGTTATCTAACTCTAAATTGGGATCATCTGTGAGTCTGTTTCTATTGGTCACTTTTTCTCTTGTTACTTTTTAACACGTGAAGAAATGTTTGAATGAATGCCATATATTATTTTTTAAATAAGGTAGAGATTTCTGATTCCTGGGGAAGCTCACTTTGCCCTCCTCTCATCAGAGTGGTGGTTAATTGCCTTAATTCAATAAGGAACTGTAATGATCATGGGTGTGTAAAGGTCACATTACCTCTGGCTCAAGCCTGGCTCTCCAAATTTTCTTCTAGAATTGTGGTGTTTTGGGGAGGGGACACTCTTTTTTTTTGTGGGTCTCAAATTCTAATCTTTGTCTTGTGAGACTGACCATAGAGCTCTGTTTTGTTCTTCAGAGGCTTTCCACTTATTTTTTCTCCTGCCACATACTGCTTCAGTATTCAATAAATGTTTTGGGGAATAAAACCCTGCAAGCGCTCGGGGGCTGGCCTCATGGCTGAGTGGTTAAAGTTCCACATGCTCCACTTTTGGGGCCCAGGGTTCACGGGGTCAGGTCCCAGGTGCAGACCCACTCCACTCATCAGCCATGCTGTGGAGGCATCCCACATACAAAGTAGAGGAAGAGTGCCACAGATGTTAGCTCAGGGCTAATCTTCCTCAAGCAAAAAAAGAGGAGGACTGGCAATGAATGTTAGCTCAGGGTGAATCTTAAACGCACACACACACACACAAAACGCTGCAAATGCTTGAAACTTTCCATGTTCCCCCCAAAACTCTCCTGGCTTCTTCTTCCCGTGCAGTAGCCCTCTTCCAGGTGTTGCACTGGGGTTTGCCCTAGATTATCAGCTTCTTGCCTGAGAATTCAAATTCATCAATACCTCAAGAATAAAAGCAACTTCAGAAGCCAATTCCCTTCTCTGTTCCTTCCCTTCTGAAGTGTTAGTTCCTTTAGTCCTTGATGCCTGAGCAACTCTCTTCTGCTTCTAACAAGATAGTTCTTGTATTTCATCTGGTTTTTCTAGTCCTAGATGGGAGCACTGGTCTTTGGACAAGTATTACAATCTACCTGGAGGTGAAGGAGTCTTTGCATAGTACACATTTCTGAATATCTTTTTGTTTATTCATACATGAGTTGCAATTTAGCTGATTTCAGGATTTGAGGGACATAATATTTGTCCTTGAAACTATAAAAGCGATCTCATTTCACTGCCTTTTTGGCAATTAGAGTTTTATGTGAGTCTGATTTTTATTCCTTTTGTGGGTAAACCCATTTTTTAAAAAATCTGCTTGTTTTTAAATGTTTATTATTTATCTGTCTTAGTGAAAATAATATATATTTTTTCTAGGATGTCTCTTAATGTGGCTATCTTTTCAGCAATTTTGAACAGTCTGTGATAAGCCCTTTACTCTAAGCTCCCTTGACAGTTTTGGGAGGTCTTTTTGAATTCAATTTTAGATTTTTGCTTCTTCTCCAGTTATTGTGAAGTCTTCCTAAAAAGGCTTGCAGCTCTTAGGTTCAGCCTCTTTTTCCTTTATTCTCATTACTTTCTCCATAAATTTTTTTGGGGGGTCACTTTGGAACTTTGTACTACATTCTGAAAAAATTTTCAAGTTATTTTATTTCTGTTTTTCTGTTTTACTAGATTTTTCCAAATTTAGTCTTATGCTTTGTTGAATCAATTTGCATTTAAGTTCTAATATTGTGATTTTATCTTCTTTAAAATTATCGTACTTTGTGTCTCTTTCTCTCGTTTTTACTCATATTTGTCTTTTATTCTCAGTCTTTTTTCTTTATCTTGGCTTTGTGCTGCCATTTCATAGAAATCATGCATTCGAATACGTATGATAAACTGATATTGACATTTTTCTTCTTTTTTTTTAGCAAATCATTTTCAGAGATTTGTTATCCTCGTACATTTTTAGGGTGATCTTCAGTTTTACTGTAGTTTTTTCTAAATGAACTTTATTGAGGTATAATTCATAAATCCTTACAATTTACATTCATTTACTAAAATACGTTTTATTATTATTATTTTTTGATTATTTTATTGAGATCATAATGGTTTATGACATTGTGAAATTTCAGGCATACATTATTATTTTTGTTTCTGTATAAACTGCATTGTGCTCACACCAATAGTCTAATTTTTATCCATCACCATACATATGTGTCCCTTTATCCTTTTTGCCCACCTCCTGATCCCCTTCCTCTCTGGTAACCACTAATCTGTTCTCTTTGTCCATGTGTTTGTTCATCTTCCACATATGAGTGAAATGATGCAGTGTTTGTCTTTCTCTGTCTGGCTTATATGGCTTAACATCATATCCTCGAGGTCCATAAATGTTGCTGCAAATGGGATGATTTTGTCTTTTATATGGCCAAGTAGTATTCCATTATATATATATAAAATGGAATTATATATATATATATGTATATTTATACCACAGCTTTATCCATTCATCCATTGATGAGCACTTGGGTTTCTTCCATGTCCTGGCTATTGTGAATAATGCTGCAATGAACATAGGGGTGCATAAATCTTTTTGAATTATTGATTTCATGCTCTTTGGACAAATACCCAGTAGTGAAATAGCTGGATCATATGGCCTTTCTAGTTTTAATGTTTTGAGAAATCTCCATACTGTTTTCCATAGTGGCTTGACCAGTTTGCATTCCCACCAGCAGTGTCTGAGGGTTCCTTTTTCTCCACAGCCTCTCCAACAGTTGTTGTTTTCTGTCTTGTTAATTATAGCCATTCTGACTATCTCATTTTAATTTTGATTTGTATTCCCAGAATAATTAGTGAAATTGGACGTCTTTACATGTGCCTATTGGCCATCTGTATATATTCTTTGGAAAAATGTCTGTTCATATCCTCTGCCCGTTTTTTGATTGGGTTGTTTGTTTTTTTGTTGCAGAGATCTATGAGTTCTTTATATATTTTGGAAATTAACCCCTTTCAGATACATGATTTGTGAATATTTTCTTCCAGTTGGTGAGTTGTCTTTTCATTTTGTTCATGGTTTCCTTTGCCTTACAGAAGCTTTTTAGTCTGATGTAGTCTCATTTGTTAATTTGTTTCTTTTCTTTCTCTTGCCTGAGTAGACATGGTATTCAAAAAGATGCTATTAAGACTGACGTCAAAGAGTGTACTACCTATATTTTCTTCTAGGAGTTTTATGGTTTCAAGTCTTACATTCAAGTCTTTAATCCATTTGCAGATTTGAACCATCCCTGCGTCCCTGTTATAAATTCCTCTTGATCATGGTATATGATCTTTTTAATCTATTGCTGTATTTGGTTTGCTACTATTTTGTTGAAGATTTTTGCATCTATATTCATTAGCAATATTGGTCTATAATTTTCCTTCTTTGTGTTGTCCTTGTCTGGTGTTGGTTTCAGGATAATGTTGGCCTCATATAATGAGTTAGGAAGTATTCTGTCTAATTTTTTGGAATAGTATGAAAAGGATGGGGATTAAGTCTTATTTGAATATTTGGTAGAATTTTCCTGAGAAGCTATCTGGTCTTGGACTTTGGCTTTTTAGGAGGTTTTTGATTACTATTTCAATCTCTTTACTTGTGATTGGTCTATTCAGATTCTCTATTTCTTCTTGATTCAGTTTTAGAAAGGTTTATGAGTCTAAGAATTTATGTATTTCTTCCAGGTTATCCAATTTGTGGGTGTATAGTTTTTCATAGTATTCTCTTATAATCCTTTGTATGTCTGTATTATCCATTGTAATTTCTCCTCTTTCATTTCTAATTTTATTTATTTGAGGCTTCTCTCTTTTATTCTTGGTGAGTCTGGCTAAGGGTTTGTAAATTTTCTTTATCATCTCAAAGAACAAGCTCTTAGTTTCATTAATCCTTTCTACTGTTTTTTTGGTTTCAATTTCATTTATTTCTGCTCTAATTTTTATTATTTTCCTCCTTCTGCTGACTTTGGGCTTTGTTCTTCTTCTTTTTCTAGTTCAGTTAGGTGTAGTTTAAGAGTACTTATTTGAGATTTTTCTTGTTTGTTGAGGTGGGCCTGTATTGCTATAAAATTTCCTCTTAGAACTGCTTTTGCTGCATTCCACAGGAGTTGGTGTGATGTATTTTCATTTTCATTTGTCTCTAGGTATTTTTAAATTTCTCCTTTGATTTCTTCATTGATCCAATGGTTTTTCAGTAGCATGTTGTTTGGTCTCCACATATTTGTGACTTTCCCAACTTTTACTTGAAGTTGATTTCTAGTTTCATAGCATTGTGGTCTGAAAAGATGCTTGATATGATTTCTGTCTTCTTAAATTTATTGATGCTTGCCTTCTTTCCCAAGATACGGTTTATCTTTGAGAAGGTTCCATGTGCACTTGAGAAAAATGTGTATTCTGTTGTTTTTGGATGGAATATTCTCTATAAAGTCCATCTGATCTAGTGTTTCATTTAAATCCACTGTTTCCTTGTTGACTTTCTGTCTGGATGATCTACCCATTGATGTAAGTGGGATGTTAAGGTCCCCTACTATTATTGTATTGCTGTTAATTTCTCCCTTTAGGTCTGTTAAAAGTTGCTTTATACACTTTGGTGCTCTTGTGTTAGGTGCATATATATTCATAAGTGTTATGTCCTCTTGAAGAAATTTCCCTTTTATCATTATATACTTCCCCTCTTTGTTTCTGATTGTCTTTTTTATCTTGAAGTCTGCTTTGTGTGATATACGTATTGCAGCACCTGCTTTCTTTGGTTTGCCATTTGCTTGGAGTATCATCTTCCATCCCTCTACTCTGAAGCTATATTTGTCTTTAGAGTTGAGCTCTGTTTCCTGGAGACAGCATATTTTTGGGTCTTGTTTTTTAATCCACCCAGCTACTCTGTGTCTTTTGATTGAAGAATTCAATCCATTTACATTTTAGAGTTATTATTGATATATGAGGGCTTAGTACTGCAATTTTATCTCTTGTTTTCCAGTTGTTCCATATTTCCGTTGTTTCTTTTTCTTTGTATTTCTGACTGCCATTTCAGTTTGGTGGTTTTCTCAGTTTCTCTATTTATGAATTGTGTCTCTGCTCTGATTTTTTGTTTAGTGGTTATCATGGAGTTTGTATAAAAGCACTTGTAAGTGAGATAGTCCATTTTCTGGTAGCCTCTTATCTCCCTTAGACTAAGCAGGTTTCCATCCCTTTCCTCTTCTGCTTCTGAGTTATTGTTGTCACAAAATATTCTGTTTTGTGTTGTGAGTTTGTGACTAAATTGTATTGTTAATTGTTATTTTTTATGCTTTCCTTCTCTTTGTCTTTTATGTTATAATTAAACGTTTGCTAACCTTTTCTGATAGAGAGCTGCAATTTCCTGATTTTGTCTTTTTATTGCCTTGCTCGAATCTTTGTAGACTGTTGCCTTTTTGTTTCAGGTATGCGAGCATCCTTCATCATTTCTTGTAAGGGAACTCTAGTGGCAGTGAACTCCCTGAACTTTTGTTTATCGGGGAAAGCTTTTATTTCTCCATTATATCTGAAGGATAGTTTCACTGGATAGAGTAATGTTGGCTGAAAGTTTTTGTCTTTCATTATTTTGAATATATCGTTCCATTCTCTCCTAGCCTGTAAGGTTTCTTGTAAGAAATCCACTGAAAACCTGGTAGGGCATTCCTTTGTAGGTTATTTCCTTCTGCCTTACTGCCCTTAACATTTTTTGTTTGTGATTGGCTTTTGCCAGTTTTACTGTTATATGCTTTGGAAAAAGTCTTTTTGTATTGATGTAATTAGGAATTCCATTCACTTCTTGTACTTGTAAGTCCAGTTTCTTCCCCAGGTTTGGGAAGTTCTTAGCTATAATTTTTTAGAACAAGCTCTCTGCTCCTTTCTCCCATTCTTCTCCCTCTGGAATACCTATAATCCTTATGTTGCTTTTCCTAATTGAGTCAGGTATTTCTCAAAGAATCCCTTCATTTTAAAAAAATCTTAATTCTCTCTCCCCCTCCACCTGAAGCATTTCTGTATTTCTATCCTCTGAACTACTAATTCTGCCCTCCATAAAGTCAGCTGTATTTTTTAAGGATTCTAGATTATTGTTTATTTCATTAATTGTGTTCTTCATCTCCAGAATTTTTTTATAGTTTCAATCTCTTTGGTGAATTATTCCTTCCACTCATTAATTTTATTCCTGAGCTCATTGAACTGTCTTTCTGAGTTTTCTTGTAACTCATGGAGTTTCTTTATGACAGCTATTTTGAATTCTCTGTCATTTAGATTGTAAATTTCTGTGACTTCAGGGTTGGTTTCTGAAGACTGGTCATTTTCCTTCTGCTCTGATGTGTTACTGTAACTACTACTTTCATGATGAACTGATTCTTTGCTGGCTCATTTGTGGTACTATTGGGTCACAGATTCCCCACCTGCCACAGCTGCGGGGAAGCAGGAGCTGTTTCTGATCCCACCCTGTCTGCTGGAAGTTATGCAGGTAAGGTGGGTGCTCCTGCAGGCCAGGATAGTGTTCGTATGAGCAGAAGGTTGCCGCTGCCTCTGCATGCTGTTGTGCTGGCCTCTCTGCTTGGTGGGCAGGGCTTCTTTATTGGGTCAAAATTGGGGCCAATTGTTGGGGCCACTGTGGCACAGTGGGTGCTCCTGCAGGCTGGGATAGTGTTTGTGTGCCCATGTATGGCTGCTGCTGCCTCCTCTTATACTCATGCTGGTGTGCATTCCCACTGATGGGGCTGCCGGAGCGCAGTGGGTGCTCCTGTAGGCCAAGATAGCATTCCTATGCAGGCTGGGCCATCCCTGCCTCCTCTTAGAGTAGTGCTGGCCACTGTGTGAGGACCCGCAACCTGGCTCACTGCTGCTGGGGAGGGGTAGAGGAGTGTTCCCTATCTCCACTGCTTCCCAGGGATCTATTGCATCCCCCTTCAGATGTATAGCTGTGTGGGTCTCTCAGTGTCCTGTCGTGCTGTATGGGTATCCTCCATTGGCTGATAAATGTCCAGTTAGTTGTAATTCAGAGGAGGAGAGAAAAAGGAAACAGTTCACTCCACCATATTCTGATGTTACTCTAAAATACATTCATTTTAAATGAACACTTCAGTTAGCTTTGTTTGTTGCATATATCCATACGTCCACCACCACAATGAATAAATGGAATTTTTCCGAAAATTTCCCTGTACTCCTTTTGTAGTCAATACCCCCAACATCTATCTCATGCAACCACTGATAGGATTTCTATTATTGTAGATTAGTTTCAGCTGTTCAAGAATTTCATAAAAATTGAATAATCTGGCGTGTGCTTTTCTTCTTAGCTTCTTTTGCTCAGCCTAACATTTTAAAAATTCATTTGTATTGTTACACATACCAGTAGTTTGTTCCTTCTTATCACTGAGTAGTATTCCATTGTATGAATGCAATACAATATGTTTGTCTATTCTTGTTATGGACTGAATGTTTGTATCCCCCCAAAATTCATATATAGAAGCTCTAATCCCCAAGGTGATGGTATTTGGAGTCTTTGTGAATCCTCCGCTGTTCAGCAATATCTGTCTATTCTAGGTTGTCAGAACTCAAGCACCTCCTGTACTACCTTAGCGCATTTTCAGCTTTCAGTTTCCAAATAGCTGTTGTTTCCTGGAAGCTGTTCTTTGCCCAGACTCCTGAATCTCTCCCTTGTGCATCATGGCTTACTAGGAAGTCAAAGACTCAAGAAAGCCCCTTTGCAGATTTCTGCAGCTCCTTTTCTGTGTCGCTATTCCTTTTTACTACTGTACATGACAAATATCAGCTGCACCAACCTCCTTGAGCTCTGATCTCTATTTCCTCAGCTCAAAGAGACTGCTAGTCTCTACTTGGCTTTCCTTTCCCTGTTCCAGAGTCCAATCATGTTTCCAAGTGGAAAGCTGGAGCAACCATAGGGTTTGCCTTGTGTGTTTCTCTTCCCTCAGAGATCACAGTCCTGTACTGCTTGTCATCCAATGTCTGAAAGTAGTTGTTAGATATGTTTTGTCTAGATTTCTAGATGTTTATGGTAGAAAGCCTAGACTAGTACCAGTACTTCATCATTTCTGGAAGCAAAAGTCTTATTGTGGTGTTTTCAAGAGGAATTTTAAAATTAATTGTTCTAACTATTTTAAAATGAGAAGAGTTGATCCATTTCCAGTATTTTCTTAGAATCCAGGTGAGTGGTTTGCTGTGGTGCCACTCTTTGTCCTTTTGGATGACGGTTGAAACCTCTTCTCGTATGCACAGCTGGATAGAAAGTGGATTTCACCTTTCTTAGTGAAATTCTCAGTGATTACATATTTTTCAGTTAATATTGCTGAGCTTGACCACATAGAGTATTACAAGCCATAGGGTTAGATCTTTGATGCTCTAAATAAATCTGGTATGAAACCCCGTGGCTCCTAGTATGTTCTGCAATTGGAGATCGTCTTCTTTTCAATCAGAGGGGAAATTTCTTTGCTCTTCTTGTGATTTATGAATTAAGACTCCTTTTCTCTCTTTCTGGATAGTGTAGTCTGAAAATGTTACGTCTGATATTGCTGCAGCAAATTTGGCACCATGATGGTAGGTGCAAGGATGGTAGGGTAGAAGGAAATGGGATACCACTTTAATTTATACAAAAATATTCATTTAGCACCTATTATACATCAGACACTCTTCTAGAGCTAGAGATTAAAAAAATACCTCTAACTTACATTTCATTAAATCAAACCATTGCACTGATGAATCCAACTAACCCTGAAATGCATGCTATCTCTAGATTTTTGAAGTTGCAATCATTTTCCTATCTTTATTGTTTAAAGCAATTTGAGTTAAGTTTTCTGTTACTTGCTGTTGGGAAAGGCAGTTTCCTGCATGCAGTCTTTTGACTCCCGCTCAGCCACATAGCCCAGGCCTTGGGCCTGGGACACTTCCTGTCCAACAGACAAAGAGCTCAAACAGCCCATACTGGGCTTATTGCGTTGTGTGGGAATATCTTTCCCTGTTTCAGGCTCAGGGTATGCTCCTTTGTTCTGCTTGCCCGAGGCATGCCTCAGCTTTCAATATTTCAGACTCCACAGGGGAGGGGTAAGTCCTTCCATTGTGGGAGGAGAGAGGAGCATGTAGGTAAACTGCCCTGCATTTGCTGCTGGGAGAGACTCACTATTAGAGCTGATATTACTCTGTCTCTTCTCTGTGTAAGTAGAGTGTTGTTCCATCCAGTGCTTCACTGTGTTGTGTTGTCCTTGGCAACTCTGATACGAGAGGCAGTGTGCAGGTGTGTTTAGAGTCCTCCCTTGGGATTGGTAACTGGCGCATGGTGTTCTGCTGGACAGTTGCAAACAAAGGCATCCTAACATACAGAATATTTAGTTGAGTTACACACTCATGTTGCAGTTTACTACTGCCAATTCCTCATTTCTCTTCTAATCAAATTCTTAACTGGTTCCTTTTTTTTAAAAAGAATATGCAGTATCTGACTAGATTGATAAGAATGGCAGCTGAAATTTGCTGGGCCCTTATTATGTATCAGGTGTCTTTGTAAGCGCTGTACATGCTTTGAATCATTCAGTCCTCAAAACAACCCAATGAGGTAAGTACTACCATTATCCCCCTTTTAGCGATTAGGACACCGTGAGCTTTCCCAAAGTCACATTGCCAGTAAGTGTGGAGTGAGGATTTGAACGTAGGGTCTGGTTTCAAAGGCTGAGCTCTTAACCACAACACTGTTCTACTACACACTTGCTCTTATTCATTTACTATATTGTGGATGTACTTTTGTGCATTAAAGTATCCTCTTACAACACTATTACTAATTGACCAACACATTCAATCATTTGAATAGCCTGCTATATTTAACCAACATCATCCTTTTGGGCATTTATTTATTTCTAATTTTTTTCCTTCAAAAAATGACATGCCATGTAAATCCTTATATATTATTTTTAGAAAATCTCCCTAATTATTTCTTTACAAAAATTCCTAGAAGAAGAAGATCTGGAACTAATGAACAGTGGATTTTAAGATTAAGTTGAAAATTACAAATTTGCCCTCCAGGAAATACGTATCAATTTATACTGCTTCTAAGAGTGTATCTTCCTTGGTATTTTAGTACAAAATTGGGGAAGCATTACTATTTAAACTAAAAATTCCTTTCACCAATTTTTGTACAGATTTCTCCGTCCCTAATCCTTTCATTTTTCAAGGTGACCTATCCTTATCTTTTTTCCTCCCTTGGATAATATCTATCAGAATTCTGTATTTTTAACACATATTTTGGGTTTTAAAAGATTAGTCTGTGAACTTGCCATGGGTTTAAAGTTTTTTCCCCGAGACCTTGAGCCCTCACTAAGATTTTCACTTGACCCGGTCTTTAATGAGTGAGGTAATTACTTAGATATTGCTGATGAAAATGCTATTAGAAAGTAAAAAATTTTTTGGGCTGGAATCACATAATTTGACAATTTACTTAGATGTCATTAGTTAGTTTCCTGTTTTCTTCTTATTTTTCTTAAGCCTAGATATCACAGTGACATTTAAACTCATGCTCATAAAGAAAAGCTATTTAATAAGTCCAATATTATTAAGGATAATAGTTTGATTCAAGTTAAGAGATTTTTACTGACATTTATTCTATTTTCACAGATATATTGCCATGTAAGGACTTTTCTTTCATATGAGGACCGACGTTGGCTCAATTAACAGTTTTAAGAACTAATATTCATTCTTACTTATACTAAAATTTTTTCCTCCAGACTATTTATAGAGTACTTAAACAATATTTTTATCTTTAGCCGTTAGAAGGCAAGTTTTAGGGTGAAGTAGAACCAACAAAAATGAAGGTACAAAGTTGATATTGATTTTGCCTTTTTCCCTCCCTGTCTTTTTAGATTGTTTTCTTCACATTTCTCATATCTCTTCTCCCTATTTATGCAAGGCACTCTTTCTTGCTCTAGGCCTTTCACTGTTTTGAAACATAAAAGGGAACTTCAAAGACTTCCATCATGTGAGTTTCAGATGTAACTCTACATTGACAATATCATGCCAAGCTTGTGAGTTTAGTGCAGCAATGCCCTTCATTTGTCTGTACTGATCATAACATTTCATCCCTGCTTGAATCTTAGATGATGGTTATCGAGTCTCTTTATATTCGTCTTTGGAGTCAGAAAATCCCAGAAAGCATCTTTGCTTGGGGTATTTTGTTCTACTTCTTGACAACATTTTGAACAAACACGCTTTTCTGGGTAGATAATGCTTAGGAATATAGATCATACTGGGAAAATTGAAATGAAGAGTGGAAAGATCCAATCATGTTGTCCTTCTGTACTATAAAATTGTGTCTCAGGTTATTTGCTATCTAAGGTTAAGAAGTAAGCTAGTCAAAATATAGCCCTCTGTTTGTGTCCCAAATTGATGGACTTTAAAAATTGAGATGCGCTAGTGAAATATCTGGCTTCAGAAGGTGTTTTTTTATATCCCAGTCAATTTCTCTATTATTCATCTATTATATTGTACATATTTAATGTTTTTAGAAGTAAAAAAGTGTTATAAGAATTTGCCTTATAAACATTGATTAAAAACTAGCCAAGACCTGATATCTTTACAAGATAAGTTCTAAAGTAAAAAAGAAAGAGGTCTATGTTTTTGAACCCCCTGCTCCAAGGGAGAATTTTCAGGTAATGTTATTCATTTATTGTTCCTTATAAAGACTGAAAGTTTTCTCTGCTTATAATTTGTGGTTCATATTTTCACAGCTGCAGAATTAGGGAAGTAACACATAAGACTACCCTCACTTTTGACATCAACTGTAAGTTTGGGGGTCCCCAAGACCACCCTCAGTTTTGATAATTTGCTAGAAGGATTCACAGAACTTGCTGAAAACTGTTTACAGTTTATTACAGCAAACGGCTACAGTTTGTTACAGCAAAAGGAAACATACTAAAATCAGCCAAGGGAAGAGACACATGGGACAGAGTACAGGAGAACTCAAAATGTGGTGCTCCCCATTGTCCTCGCCCAATGTTGTTATGGACAGCATTAACTCCACCTGGGATGATGTGTAACAATATGCACATAATATTGCCAACTATGTGTTTATTGTTATATGTTCATGTGACATTGAACCTTGGCGTCCAGGGTTTTTATTGGGGCTTTGTTATGTAGATATGGTTGGCTAACCTCAGTCTCAGCTCCTGTGGAGGTTGAGCTGATACCATGTTACCCAAAGCCTCTACCATCAATCATGGTGCTGAACTATCTGGCACTGCCCAAGGCCCCCAGGTAAACAAAGATGTTCTTATCAGACAGGACATTCCAAGGGCTTAGAGCTTCGTTCCCAGGAGCCAAGGGCAAAGGCAAGACCTCTCTTTTGGGAAGGTTAAGTTCTTTACTACACAATACCAAATTTAGCAGCTGCATTTTATGACTGTGAATGGATAGTGGGGGAGGTTTCCTATATATTTTGAGTAGGAGTAGTGACCTGTCATTTCAGGAAGGTCACAAGGGTGTGTGGATTTGTGTGTAGGTCAGGATGAGACAGCTGCTGTTTGGACCTGTAGGAAGTTCTGCTGAGACCACCAAAATAAAGGAAGCATTTATCCTTTGGCTGTTATTAGGGTGGTTGCCATCAAGCATCAACAGCATACAACATGCATACATTCTCTAAAAAACAAAAAAATAAGACCCTTTTTGAGAGCATATTAGTGGAAATTAATTCTGTGGATGGGAAAGTATTATGGCTTAAGAATTAAGAAAAAAGCAATATCAATTTTACATTCCATTTAAGTACATTTCTACTTGTTTGAGAAAACACATCCATTATTTAGTTAGGAATCAACTTTTTGAATGACCAGTGAAGGAGCAGATAGGCAAGTGTCTTTCTGAGAGCTTTTATGAATAGAATTCTACAATAGAGATTTATTTGTTCCTCATCATCTCTTCTAGTTCTATGAGGATTCTGTCATCTCTCTTAGAGTTACCCCCTTATCTCTCCTATTAGATGAGAAGATGTGTACCTCATCTTGGTTAATCACAGCTCCATCCTTCCAGTTGCTCAGGCCAAAAACCTTATAGACATGTGTATTAGTTATTATTGCTGCATAACAAAATACCACAGACTTGTGACTTAAAACAAGACCTGTTTATTAGCTCACAGTTCTACAGGTCGGAAGTCTGGGCATGGTGTATCTGCGCTCTCTGCTCAGGGTCTTACGAGGCCAAGAACAAGGTGTCAGCCAGCTGTGTTCTCATTCAGAGCTCAGAGTTTTCTTTTAAGCTCATTCAGGTCATTGGCAGAATTTAGTACTTGTGATTATAGAACTAAAGTCCTTATTTTCTTGCTGGATATTTACTCTTAGCTTTCTAGGCCATTCGGCCCTCTCACAACATGGCAGCTTACTTTTCTGAACCAGCTAGATGATTTTTTCTAGTCTGTAAGATGGATGTTTATATAATGTTACGTAATCACTAGAGTGACTATCCCATTGCGTTTGTCATTTAATGCAACCTAATCAAAGGAGTGATTATCCCATCATATTAATAGGTCCTGCCTACACTCAAGAGGAAGGGATTACACAGGGCATTTACACCAAGGGTTGGGAATCTGGAGGTCATCTTAGAATCCTGCTTACTACCAGGTCTCTGTATGGTATCATATTATTTAACAAAATAATCATGTTTTGCTTTTGTAATCTGGAGAAAAACTTTCGATGAATTAATTTAGAAAGAGAAACATAAACCAGAGACTTTAAACATCCAAATAATTGGGGGGAAAGAAAGGAAAATGTTAAAGTTCAATATATCAAAAGAGTTAGGAAAGGAGAAAAAGAGAAGCAAATTGCATGGTTGAAAAAGTAAGGTGAGATGGTACAACTAAATCCAAATTTACAATAACACCACAAATGTTCATTATTAAACCTGCTATCAATAGGAAGAGATTCTTAGGTTAGTTAAAAAAATGCACTCTAACTACAAGAGCGCCCCTGAAATACAGTGATACAGAAAGGTTTATCCACTGATTTAGTCAACTAATGTTTGTGCCAGATATTGTTTCGGCTTCTAAAGACTTTCAGTGAAGCTATCAAAGTCCCTGCCCTCATGAAGCTCACATTACGGTGGGGGATGTTGATAATAAACAAATAAGCCATATAACATGTAAAGAATGGTAAGTGCTACTAAGAAAGAAGCAGGATAAAGGGATACAGAGTAGTTTGGTGGGTGAGAGGGCACTGATCCTTTAGACGGGCTGTTCAGGGATGCCTCTGCGAGAAAAAGAGATCTAAATCGATTGAGAGAATGAGCCACATTGGTGTCTGCACGCAGAGCAAATGCAGAGACCCTGACATGGGATTGTGTGTGGCATGCTTGACAAGCAGCAGGCTGGTAAATGTGGCGGAAGCAGAGAAGGCAAAGGAGGAAATGTGAGGTGAGAGTAGCAGAGGACGGAGCACGTAAGGCTTGGAATTAAAAATAAATGAATGAGGAAAAATATCTATTGAGCACTTATTTATTTTTTTACTTTTTTAAAATTAAAGTAAAATTGGCATACAACATTATACTAATTTCAGGCGTACAACATAATTTGCATATGCTACAAAGTGATCACCACAATAAGTCTAGTTACCATCCATCACCATACAATTGACCCCTTTCCACTCTGGGAACCACCAGCCTGTTCTCTGTTATCTGTGAGTTTTGTGTTGTTTGTTTGGTTTTTTAGATTCTACGTTTAAGCGAAATCATACGGTGTTTGTCTTTCTCAGTCTGTCTTCTTTCACTTAGCATAATACTCTCAAGGTCACCTATGTTGTTGCAAATGGCAAGATTTCCTTCTGTTTCCTGACTGAGCAGTATTCCATTGTATGTATACACACACACACACACACATCTTATTTATCGATGGGCACTTGGATTTTTTCCATAGCTTGGCTGTTGTAAATAATGTTGCAATGAGCACAGAGATGCATTATCTTTTCAAATTAGTGTTTTCATGTTCTTTGGATAAATACTCAGAAGTGGAATAGCTGGATAATATGGTAGTTCTATTTTCAGTTTTTTGAGGGACCTGCATACTGTTTTCCATAGTGGCTGCACCAATTTACATTCCCACCAACAGTGTACAAGGGTTCCCTTTTCTCCACATCCTCTCCAACACATATTATTTCTTATCTTTTTGTTAATAGCCTTTCTAACAGGAGTGAGGTGATATCTCATTGTGGTTTTAATTTGGATTTCCCTGATAATTACTGATGTTAAATACCTTTTCATGTGCCTGTTGGCCATCTCCGTGTTTTCTTTGGAAAAATGTCTATTTAGATCTTCTGCCCATTTTTTAATCGGATAGATTATTTTTTTGCTATTGAGTTGTTTAAGTTCTTTATATATTTTGGATATTAACCCACTATTGGATATATTATTTACAAACATTTTCTCCCATTCAGTAGGTTGGCTTTTCGTTTTGTTGATGGTTTTCTTTGCTCTGGAGAAGCTTTGTAGTTTGTTGTGGTCTCACCTATTTATTTTGGCTTTTTTGCCTTTGCTTTTGGAGACAGATCCAAAAATTCAACACCAAGACCCATGTCAAGGAGCTTACTGCGTATTTTTCCTTCTAGGAGTTTTATGGTTTCAGGCCTTATATTAAGTCTTTAATCCATTTTGAGTTAATTTTTGTGTATAGTATAAGATAGTGGTCTGGCTTTACTCTTTTGCATGTGGCTGTCTAGTTTTCCCAGAACCATTTATTGAAGAGATTGTTCTTTCCCCATTGTATATTCTTGACCCCCTTTTCATAAATTAATTTCTAATCTCTGTATTCTGTTCCATTGATCTATGTGTCTGTTTTAATGCCAATACTGTACTGTTTTGATTACTATAGCTTTGTAATGCAGTTTGAAATCAGAGAGCATGATTATTGAGCCTCTATTTTGTACCACACTTGGTACATAGTTTTGGAAATACAAAACGGATGAAACAGACATGAATCTTGCTCTCTGGGATCTTTCGCTGAATCTTCTTCTATGAAATATCACTTATAGTCACAAAAACATAAACAACAACGACAACAACTTGCCCTCTTTGAAAATGGTAGGTTCCCTCAAGCTCATGTAGGGCCATGAAAACAACTAATTTCATTATTTCTTTCCCTCCGTCTTCCTTAAAAGCTGTGATCTTTTGTTTGCTCTTTCAAGAGTTAAAATTAGAATATCACATGACTGGGTAATTTTTATTCTATCTTCTGCTGATGAATCGTTGACCATTCAACCATACAACAATTTCTGAATGCACTGTCTTACCCAGCAGCAAATTTGCCAAACAGCACTTTGCATGACAAACCACATTTTAACTCTATGCATCTGAGCTTTCTAAATAATCTTTGCAAAGCGTTTGCTTATATCACACAATTTCCAAATGTTTGTTTTAGTTGTTGGGGGGAGAAGTATTGGTTCCAAGGGCAGTCAAATTGGTTGTTTTCCTTACCCATTTTGCACGTGTTTCACTCCATTAAATCTAGGCTTGTAGCATTTAGAGAAGGATTTGTCACAATTCAACTGCAAACAGGGCATTCCCTTCTGAGCGTTTTTGAAAATGTGTGGCGATCCCTTCAATGCTTCATTTGGCGGTGTAGAGATTGCCAAAACCTAGAGCTTTCAGATTTTTGCAGAATGCAGTTAGGAGAATGCCTCCTTTTTATTACTGAGCATTTAAAACTCTTAGAAAAAATGGAAAGCCCTGGAGTGGACGTTCTGTGCAGGTGTGGGGAGGAGGCTCTAGACAGCAGCAAGATCAGCTCTCCCAATTTCCCCAAACAATTGACAACTAACAGGGCAGAAAACGTATTTATGCTCGCTACTCCAATGTTGGTTTATCTCATTAGATATATTAAATCATGTTTGCAAATGCAAGGGAGTGTGTGTGTGTGTGTGTGTGTGTGTGTGTTTATTTTCTGAGAGATAGCTTTGTAGCAGGGGATTTTTCTCATTCTTCCTATTAGTAACTGGTAGAGCGGAGTGCTTTTTCTCTAATTCTGAAGTTGCTTTGTTTTGTTTTGGGTTTTTTTTTTTCCTGTAAAGAGAGTTCATTTAGGTGAACTCTGCTTCTTACCTCATTCTGCTCTGGGGATACATAGAATAGCATCTAATTAGCAAATTAGATTAATTGTAATTAGTAATTAGATTAATTGTGCATATTCTTTTCAGCTCATCTTCCTCTGGGGAGGGAGGCTGTCCTAGGAGAGCAAATATTGCTGTTTACTCTTTCTATCCATGAGGCTAACCTTACCCTGTTGTCTACCATTGCCTTTGACCGGGTCAGGTGTGTGCCTGATGCTGGGATTCAGTACACATGTCTTCCCATCCATCTGTGTCCCTATAAAGGTTGATGTTTTACCCTCTATCTTTAGTCTTTTATTTTTATTTTTCAAATTATTCAGAATCCTAGTGGGAGAAGGGTGGTATTTATTGGCGCCAACTTACAGACTTCAACTGCAACCGGAAGAGCAGTTCTATGGGCGTAGAATGCAGAAATCCAGCTGTCCACTGTCCCTCTAGGAAGGAGACCCGGGTTCAAGCCAGTTGGCTAAAATGGCAAATTGCAATAATGGTTTATCCCTCAAGACAATCTCTGCAGAAAGAGCCTGACAATATTAACTTAACCATCAGAAAAAACGGTCAGCATTAAACCTACAGAAAGAGGTCTGAGCAGAAGAAACCCACGTGTCAATGATAGGAAACTCTGATCTCTTTCTGAGCAAAAAAATGCTAATACATATTTTCATTTCCAACGAGTTGCTATTACATTCCCTCAGCAGTGAGCAGTTCTATGTAACAATTGCTCATTTAGCTCCCATCTTCCAGAAGAGCAGCTGCAATCATTAAATCTTACTCTTCAGTGTTAGTCTGCATGCCGAGTTTTAGCCTGCCTACATGCTATAATGGGTAGATACTGGGACCTATGAGGTAGAATTCTCATGATATAGGTGTATATACATTATTAACTGTTTTTTCTCAATATGTAGATGACATGATGTTAGATATGGAAATCCTAAGGGATCCACTAAAAAACTATTGAAACTATAAGTGAGTTCAGCAAGGTTGCAGGATACAGGATCAATATAAAAAATCTATTATATTTTTATACACTGTCAATGAGCAAACAAAATGAAATTAAGAAAACAATTCCAATTCACAATAGCATGAAAAACAGTAAAATACATAGGAATAAACTTTACAAAAGAAGTGCAAAACTTATACTCTGTAAACTACAAAACATTGTTGAAAGAAATTAAAGAGGATCTAAATGAATGGAAAAACATCTCATGTTCATGGATCAGAGGACTTAACATTGGTAAGATGGTAATACTCTTCAAACTGATCTACAGATTCAACCAATCCCTATCAGAATCCTAGCTGACATTGTGGTAGAAACTGACAAACTGATTCTAAAATTCGTATTAACTGCAAGAGACTCAGAATAACCAAAACAGTTCTGAAAAAGAACAAAGTAAGAGAACTCACACTTTCCGATTTTAAAACTTACTACAAAGTGACAGTAATCAAGACAGAGTGGTACTGACATTAGGATGGAAATATAGATCAATGGAATAGAATTTATATTGGCACAAGGATCGACATATAGATCAATAAAATAGAATTGAGGATTCAAAGATAAGCCCATGTACCCGTGGCCATCTGATTTAGGACAAGGCTGCCAAGATCATTCAGTGGGGAAAGAATAGTCTTTTCAACAAATGGTGCTGGAACCCCTGGATAGGCACATGCAAAACCATGAAATTGGACCCCTACCTGACACCACATGCAAAAATTAACTCAAATAGGATCAAAGACCTAAATATAAGTGCTAAAACTATAAAACTCTTGGAAGAAAACATAGGGGTAAATCTTTATAACCTTGGATCTGGCAAAGGATTTTTAGATATGACACAAAGCAGGAGCAACGAAAGAAAAATTAGATGAAGTGGACCTCATCAAAAACTTTTGTGTGGGGCCAGCCCTGTGGCTGAGTGGTTAAGTTTGCATGCTCCACTTCTTGGGTCCTGGGCACAGATGAATGCACTGCTCATCAAGCCTTGGTGTGGCAGCATCCCACATAAAGGAACTAGAATGACCTACAACTAGGATATACAACTGTGTACTGGGGCTTTGGGGAGAAAAATAAAAAGAGGAAGATTGGCAACAGATGTTAGCCCAGGGTCAATCTTCCTCACCAAAAAAAAACCAAACCACAAACTTTTGTGCTTCAAAGAACACCATCAAAAAAGTAAAAGTACAACTCACAGAATGGGAGAAAATATTTGAAAATCATATATCTGATAAGAGACTTGTATCTAGAGTATATGAAGAACTTTTAAAACTCAATAATAAAATGAAAAATAACTCAATTAAAAAATAGGCAAAGGATCTGAATAGACATTTCTCCAAAGAAAACATACAAATGACCAATAAGCACGTGAAAAGGTCCTCAACATCATCAGTCATCAGAGAAGTACAAATCTATAGCACAATAAGATACTGCCTCACATGCATTAGGATGGCTAGAACCAAAAAGTCAGATATAGCAAGTATTGGCAAGGATGTAGACAAATTGGAATGCTTATACATTGCTGGTGGGAATGTAAAGTGGTGCAGCCTCTTTGTAAATAGTGTGGCACTTCCCCAAATGGTTGAACATGGAGTTACCATATGACCTACCAATTTTGCTCCTAGATATACACATAAGAGAAGTGAAAACATATCCAGACAAAACCTGCATGTGAATGTTTATAGCACCATTATTCATAATATCCAGTTCCTCAAATAAAAGGTGGAAAAAACCCAATGTCTATCAATGGATGAGTAGGTAAACAAAATGTGTATTCCTATAAAATGGAATATTATTCAGTCATTAAGAGCAATGAAATGTTGATACATTCTACAACATGGATGAACCTTGAAAGCATTATGCTAAGTGAAAGAAACAAGTCACAAAATTCCACATATTATTTGATTTCAGTTATGTGAAATGTCCATAAAAGGGAAATGAACAGAGACAGGAAGTATATTAGTGACTGCTTCAGGAAGAGGTAGATGGACGGATAGGCAAGTGATAGCTAAAGCTTATGGAGTTGCTTTTTGAGGTGATGAAAATATCCTAAAATTGGCTGTGGTGCTGGTTGCATATACCTGTGAGTATACTAAAAACTGTTCAACTTAACACTTTAAATGAGTGAATTGTATAATATGTAAATTATATCTCAATAAGCTTTTTTAAAAAAAGTGATTAAATCAGTTTTAACTCCAGCCAGCAGTGTATAGAATTCCATTGCTCCACATCTTTACCACCATTTCACACCGTCAGACTTAAATTTTTGCCTGAGGGGCTGGCCCCGTGGCCGAGTGGTTAAGTTCGGGCGCTCCGCTGCAGGCGGCCCAGTGTTTCGTTGGTTTGGATCCTGGGTGTGGACATGGCACTGCTCATCAAACCATGCTGAGGCAGCGTCCCACATGCCACAACTAGAAGGACCCACAAGGAAGAATATACAACTATGTACCGGGGGGGCAGTGGGGAGAAAAAGGAAAAAAAATAAATAAAATCTTTAAATTTTTGCCTGATATGAAATGTCATTTCTTTTGTATATCCCTGATTATTATTAAGGTTGATCATCTTTTCATGTTTATTAGCTATGTGAGTTTTCTTCTTTAAGTTTCCTGTTCATATCTTTTAACTATTCTGTTTATGGGTTGTCTTTTTCTAATTGATTTATTGGAGTATTTAGAGACTTCAGTCTGGGCCCTAGGAGTACTTACACCTTCCTGGTTGTCCTTGTTCCTAGGCCTTTTCATGAACAAAACTAGAGTTTATACTGGTGCTCCAAATTCAAACTCAGAGCTGGAGTTTTTACATAAATGTGTTAAACTTACATTTCCCACTTCTTTCCCTCATACACACAATAGTTTCAGATTAACAATACCATCTATACTACTAACAATACGAGAAGTTGAAATTATTTGAGAGCTTTTGCCCTTTACATTTAAAAAAATATTATCTTTTTAATTTTAAAGGAAGTACAGCCAGCCCTGGTGGTCTAGTGGTTAAGACTCAGTGTGTTGACTACTGGCCCAGGTTCATTTCCTGGTCAGAGAACCACACCGCGTCTGTATGGTTGTGATACTGTGGCGGTTGCATGTTGCTGTGACACCAAAAGCTTTACCATTGGTATTTCAAATACCAGCAAGGTCACCGATGGTGGACAGATTTCAGCAGAGCTTCCAGATTGAGACAGACTAGGAAGAAGGACCTGGCCACTCACTTTAGAAAAAACTGGACATGAAAAACCTGTGAATAGTAGCAGAGCATTGTCTGATACAGCACTGGAAGATGAGAGGATGGTGCAAAAACAGAGGGCAGGGTTCTGCTCCGTGGCACACAGGGTCACTAGCAGTTGAAATTGACCTGATGGCACTAACGAAAAAAAAAAAAAAAAAGGAAATGCATATTTAATACGGAAGAGTTGCAAAATAGAAAAACACAAAGAACAAAAATTATTTATCATCCAACAACCCCATATATTATCAATGTGAACATTTTGGAATACATGGTTTAGATAGTAAATTTTTTAATAGCAAGAGCTCATATCCTATCAATTTTAGTGGAAAAGTAATAATGTATTCCCAGCCCATACGAAAGCCCCAATCAGTTCCTCAAATATTACTAAAACATTCTTAAAATTCTATAGAGAAATGGACCAGAATTTTAAGGTATTTAAAGGACCAACTACTTATTTAACATTTCATAAAATCATAGGTGGGAATGTTTGCATGTTTTATGGAACAATGTTGCATTGTGTTGGATAGAAATTAAATATTTCTTCTACATTGCGAAGAACCTGTTGTAAAGTAAATCAAACAATTAAATATGTTAAGGATACAGAGGAATGCAAATAATATTTAGCAAAATGAAATAAACCAACAAGGCAAGTTTTTACAATATTTGTCAGTTGAATAGCTACCTGAATGGAGCTGAATGGTAAAGAGAGATGATGACCATAGTCACTGTTGCTGCTTGGGGGCTGAAGGTGTTGGGTTAAGGGGAACTGGAGTGGGAGTGAACTGGAGATGGGGTAAGTAAAAACTGTACATCTGTGAGGTTTCTCCTTACCCAAATTCAAGGAACTTTGTGTGTGGTCTTCTCTTGTTGCACTCAAGACACTAGAAGTTGGTCTATTTTCTCCAATTGATTGAAGAAGAATGCTGCCACCTCACTCTTAGATTTGCAGTATCTTTATTCCGGAGAATTCTATTCCCTTGATTGAGACACACATTTGCAATTTCTCCCTTCTTCAGTCTATGAAATTAGGGTCATCCAGCTGCTCAGCATGACTTATTTTCTTCCTCATACGAGTAGCATTCATGGAAATGCATGCCTACCCTTTCATTTTATGCAGTACAGATGGCTAGTTAAGCTTGTCTGTAAATTATATTTTATCCATAAACTCCAGCATGTCCTGTTTAGAACCACAGAGTAAGAAACAAATACAGTTAAATTATTAATATACATTAAATCCAGAGAGGTCTCAATTTTTAGCCTAATCAAAGTTTTATCTATATTTTAATCTCTTGGTTGAAGCACATACAGATATTAAGAAATGATATGTACTTTATAAAAATGAGCATTCCAAAAGAGTTCTGATTTGCTGAACACAAACATCATAAAGACTCAGGCTCATTAGGTTCCAGACTTCTCTTTTGAGCAATGCTCGTAGCAAAGTGATACAAAATAAATGGATACATATCCAGGCTGTGTGGTTTAATGTTCTAATTCCTGTTTAACTCTTGGATTGGAGTCCTATTGAATTTTGAAGTATTGGTGGAAAATGGTATGGAGGCAGTTGGGAACGACTGGTGCAGAAAAAAGTTTCAACAGGATGGACTTCTATCCCTATTTCTATAAAAACATACCCCAGGAAAAGGGATTAGGGTCTGTTAACCTGATCACCATTTCCACGCTGTGAGAAAGAAATAGGCTGTTAGTTTTTATTTTTTGCCACAATGATTAGTTTAAGCTCTCACACTCTGGGTTTCTGAGATCCAGTGTCTGTTTCCATGGGAACGGCAGTGGCAGGAAGCCCTTGAATTGTCAGGCGCTTCTCATAATCTGGGGGAGCTCCTGTCTGAGTGCAGGCCAAGTTCCTCCTCCAGCATCTTTGGTCATTTAGTCACAAGTGGCTTCTGAGCTTATAGAGATACCTTGACACATAGGCAGTTGAAATACTTCAGTTGTATTGAAATGAGTGTATATATATATATTAATGTATATTTTATATATATACTCATTTCAATATAACAAGTATTTCAACTACTATGTATGTGTGTATATATATGTTATACTTATGTATATATGTATTATAATATATATGTTATATATATATTATTTTTATGGGAGTAAGAAGTAATTTGAAAAGAAAGCGATTTAAGGAAGGCCATATAGTATAAAACAGAAAGTTCCCTGCCCTCAAGAAACTTAAAATTTATTTGGATAGTCAAGTCTCCTGTATTCCATGCTGAAAATGCAGAATTTCAAAATATACAGGGAATGTTTCAACCAAATGCACTGTTGAGCATCTTTGTGGTCGCCCCTTAGTGCTCTTTCATCCATTTTTGTGTTTAATTGCTGAATATATTCCTCTTTGAGGGAGGTGGGGGGCTGGGGTTTGGGAGCAGCAATAGGCACTCAGCAAGAAAATAACAATCCAGTGGAATCCACCCATCAAAACAGCAGTATAGACAGCCAATGTATGTGAGGTCAGTGGGTTGAGGTGGCTAAAGAGGGCTTCATGGAGAGAGAAGGACTTGGGGTGGGCTAAGAAATTTCTTCTGCGCCAGCAGCGTGCTCTGAGCCATCAGCTGCCAGGTTCAGAGCCTTTCTAGCTACACTCCCTTCTCTCCCAGGGGGCTGGGCAAAGGTGATGTTGAGGGTGGCCTGGCTGCAGGTCACTGAGAACTCATCTGATTATCCCTGGCGGGTGCGTGGCCATGTAATACACTCAATCACATTTCACGGCGGTAAGTCATTGCACATGCTGCAGAAGAGGATTAGCTCAGCCTGGGGAATAGCCAGTACCTCTCCACTTGTCCAGACTGATTGACAATTTATGCTGGGTGAGCGGAAGTGAATTTTGACTTCTTTCACTTTATTGCTCGTGAAATCACGGCAGTGACTGTAGACTTCTTGTTTGAACATTTATATTGGTAGGTATTTTTGTGTTTTCACAAACCTGTATTAAATGAACATGCACAATTCAAATACTGACATGAAGTTGTTAATGAATTAATAATTTTTTGCCTCCAAAAGCCAGATTTCTGTTAGAATTAGCTATACAAGGCACACGACTGATCAACTCAGGTATTCAAAGTTACGGCTTAGGAAATTGGCATTGCTGCTGGGCTGAGGATTAGTGTCAGGATCAAATCTTCCTTTCTTTTACGCATGCATTCATTCAACATCACGTGCCTACTATATGCCAGGATGCCCGAAGGAGTTTGAGCATCCTGGCATATAGTGTTATACATATAGCTACAGATAGAGATAGATATTATATAGATATCTATATTATATATATCTATCCATCTATCTATCTAGAAAGACATCAATACTAATAAGGCAATAGCAATTCAATGTAGTAAGTGTTATGACAGCGGCACACACAGGGTGCTATGGAGTACAGGAAGGAATGACTTTCTGAGAACATGCCATCAGAGATGAGTTCAAAGGGAGATGTGGGTATTGGCTGATGAGCTCTGTGTATATGGAGGTTGGAGAAGAAAGGGAGTAGATCATATTTTGGGTAGAAGGAGAAATATATGCTAAATGTCAAAGGCAAGGGGAAATATATCTTCTTCTTTAACTGTTTATCAGTCAGGGTTTAATTAGAAAACAGGTCATACTGAGGACTTTAAACAGAGGATATTTAGCACAGAGAATTGATTTCACAGGTGTTGGAGTGCTAAAAGAGCAAAAAAGGTGACATTGAGGTAGCCCAAAATTAGAAATTGCAATCCCTAAGGTTCATATAAAAGAGTGAAGTAGCTACAGTCTAGAACATGCAGAGAGAGGCAGCAATTGTGCAGGGGCCCACTTAGTCCTGATATTATCTATTTTATGTATTGCTGGATTCACTTTGCTAATAATTTGTAGAGGATTTTTCGCTGATATTCACAAGAGATATTAGATTATAATTTTCTTTCTTTTGTATCAAGTTTATGCTGGTTTCATAAAATGAGTTTAGAAGTATTTACTCCTCTGTTTTTGGAAAGAGTATGTAGGAAAGGCATTATTTCCTCCTTAAATGCTTGATAGAATTCATCAGTGAGGTCATCTGGATCTGGAGTTTTCTTTGTGGGAATGCTTTTGATTGCTAACTTGATTTTGTTAATAGATATTGAACTAATAGGTTTCCTATTACCTCTTGGGTAAGTTTTGGTAAATATGTTTTTCAAGGAATTTACCCATGTAACCTATGTTGTCAAATTTATTAGCATAAGGTTGCTCCCAGTATTTCCTTCTTATACTTTCAATGTCTAAGATTTGTAGTGAAGTCCCTTCTTTTATTCCTAATATTGTAATTTGTATTCTTTCTCTTTTTCCTAACTTAATCTTGCTAGGTATTCATCACTTTCATTAACGTTTTCAAAGAAACAACTTTTGTTGATTTTCTCTGTTGTATGTCTACTTTTTCTCTATTGTATGTCTACTTTCTATTTATTGATTTTTCCTCTTCTTTTTACTACTTGCTTATTGCAAATAGTAAATTGCTTTGGCTGGATTCTAGAGTTAGAATCTTACATCACTCATTCTCAATCTTTTTTCTCTAAAATATCCATTTAAAGATAAAAATATTCCCCTAAGCATTGCTTCAGCTGCATGGCGCATGCTATTATTGCTCTTACTTAAGTTTCATTCAGTTTAGTTCCAGTGTGATTGGAGAACATGCTTTGTATGATTTCAGTTCTTTGAAGCTTTTTGAGACTTACTTTATGACCCAGTATCTATCTTGGTAAATGCTCATGTGCCTTTGAAAAGTATTTGTTCATTTCTTTTACAGCTTTATTGAGATATAATTGACAAATAACGTTGTGTAAGTTTAACGTGTACAACTTGTTGATTCAATACACTTACATATTCCAAAAGTTATTACCGTCATAGGGTTAGCTAACACCTCCATCACATCACATAATTATCGTTTCTTTTCTGTGTAAAAGCATTTAAGATCTAGTCTCTTAGTAACTTTAAGGTATTTAATATAGCATTCTTAACTATAATCACCATACTCTACATTAGATCCCCAGAACTCATTCATCTTATAACTGGAAGTTTGTACCCCTTTACCAACCCTTTTTATCTTCCCATTTCCACCAACTCCCAGCTCCTGGTAACCACCATTCTACTATCTGTTTCTTTGAGTTTGGCTTTTTTAGATTCCATATGTAAGTAATATCATACAGGATTTGTCTTTCTTTGTGTCACTTATTTTACTTAGCATTATGTCCTCAAGTTCCATCCATGTTGTTGCAAATGGCAGGATTTCCTTCTTTCTCATGGCTGAATAATATTCCACTGTATGTGTATATATATATATACACACCACATTTTCTTTATCCATTCCTCCATTGACAGACAGCTTGTTTCCGTATCTTGGCTATTGTGAATAACACTGCAGTAAATATGAGCATGCAGATATCTCTTTGAGAGCCTGTTTTCATTTCCTTTGATTATTTATCCAGAAGTGGAATTGCTGGATCATATGGTAGTTTTATTTTTAAATTTAAATTTTTAAATTCCATACTGTTTTCCATAGTGGTTGCACCAATTTGCGTTTCCACCAACAGTGCACAATGGTTCCCTTTTCTCCACATCCTTACCAGCACTTGTTATCTCTTGTCTTTGTGATGCTAGCCATTCTAATACATGTGAAGTGATATCTCACTTTGGTTTTGATTTGCATTTGCCTGATGATTAATGATGTCAAGTACCTTTTATGATTTTACGAAGTTCTCAGCCATGATTTTTTAAAATACACTTTCTGTCACCTTCTCTCTCTATTCTCCCTCTGAAAATCCAGTAATTTGCACAAGGTTCTTTTGATGGTATCCCATAGATCACACAGGCTTTCTTCATTCTTTTTTCTTTTTTCTCCTCTGATTAGATAATTTCAATTGTTTGTCTTCGAGCTCACTTGTTCTTTCTTTTGCTTGGTCAATTCTGATGTTGAAGCTCTCTATTAAATTCTTCTGTTCGGTCATTGTATTCTTCAGCTCCAACATTTGTGGGGTTTTTTATGTTTTCCATATCTTTGTTGAACTTCTCTTTTTATTTTTGTATTGTCTTCCTGATGTCATTAAATTGTTTAACTGTGTTCTTTTGTAGTTGTCTGAGCATTGTTAGAAGAATTATTTTGAATTCTTTGGCAATTTCTAGGTCTCCATTTCTTTGGAGTCAGCTACTGGAATTTAACTGTATTCCTTTGGTGGAGTCGTGCTTCCCTGATTCTTCGTGATTCCTGTAGCCTTGCATAGGTATTTTTCTCATTTGAAGAAGCAGTCACCTCTTCCAGACTTCATGGACTTGTTTTGGCAAGGGAAGATATTCACCTATGGATATGAGTGCTCTGGATTGGGCTGTGACCTAGTATTGCAGGGCACCCAGTGTGGGGCCATGTGGTGGCACTGCATCTGGGAGGCATTATGTCTCTTCAGCTCAGGCCACTGGGGTCCATAGCACTGACAACTGTGTGGTCCTTTGTGAGCACTCTGTGGTGTCTGCCATGGCTTCAGGTACTCAGGGCTTTTCACCAGCCCCTTCAGGTCCAGTAGCTAGGGGCCAGGGCAGGTAGTGGTGGTGGCTAGATCCAGTGATATGCACACACTCAGCTGTGCAGACCAGCTGCAGGTGCCTGTGTGGTGTAAGGGGCCAGTTGCAGACATACATGTAGTAATGGGGGCCAGGGCAGATAGCAAGGGCCGGGATCAACTATGGATGAACAGATAGCTTGTGGCGGGGGTGGGGGGGTGGGGGGGGTGGGGCCTAGGTGTCAGACATGCACTCCCATGATTGCAGTCTCCTTCTGGGTGTGCATGCTGTAGTGGAGGCTGATGATGGGCATCAAGCCAGCCGTATGCAAGTGCACAGCTGCAGAGGCTAGTGCTGAGTGCTCGTACAGCAATAGGGGTTAGCTATGGGCATCTATGCTGGAGTCTTGCACTTATACACCTGCAGGGGCCTGGAATAGCTACTGGTGTAGTTCCAGGCCCACAGTAGGGGCTGGAGGGAGGGAATAGAGAGGTATTCAGGAGGCTGGCATCAGCCAATGTGAATACTTGCATGGCAAAAAGTGGTGAAAGCTGCAGGGGGTTGGCAGCAGCTATATTGGCTGTTGGTTTCTTCCGTGGTGAAAGCTGCTGTGTTTGTCTGTAGAGCAGGTCCCTGTGAACAATGGTTGCTCCTGCTGCATGGCTGCTACTGGTCATCCCTGCTTTTCGTCCTTGTTCCTAGCTGTTTCTATACATCTGAGGCTTGCTGGCCTGGGTGAGGTAAAATTGAAGCAAGACTTTCACGTGGTGCCTCAAAAGAGTGGGGAAGCTGGTTGCTCATCCTGCTCTCCCTTTCCCAGTGAGGGGAACTCTTTCTAGCTGGAGAGTTCCTCTTGGGAGCTGAGCAATACTGACTTGGACAATAGGATGATGCAGGCAAAATAAAGCTGTGCTCCTTTTCTTTTGTATGGTTATTCTCAGGTCTTTTATTCCACTGTGTTGCTGAAGTTTCTTAATGGACTCTACAGCTCTGTTTTTGTTCATGGATAGCTACCTAATTGTTGATCTTTGTTGGGGGAGGCTGGAGTCTCCACCGTATTGATGAGGTCACTTGAAAAGTATTCAATTTATGGGGCTGGCCTGGTGGCGTAGTGGTTAAGTTTGGGCACTCCGCTTCAGCAGCAGGGGTTCACAGGTTCGGATCCCAGGTGTGGACTAGCACTGCTCATCAAGCCACACTGTGGTGGCATCCCACATAAAATAGAGGAAGATTGGCACAGACGTTAGCTCATGGCCAATCTTCCTCACACACACACACAAAAGAAAAGTATTCAATCTTCAATTATTAGATATCTACATATCTATGCATCTATCTATCTAGCTATCATCTTAGGTCAAATTGGCTAATTATATTGTTTAAATCTTTTACATTCTTGCCAAATTTTTGTCTTCATGTGTTTTGAAGCTAAATTCGTGTATATTTAAGGTATGTTTTAGGTGCATACAAATTTAGGTTTATGCTTTCCTTTTTAATTTCTCTTTTACCATTATGAATGTCTCTTTTTCTCTAGCATTACTTAATTCTTAAAGTCTACATTGACAATATTAGTAGCTATGCCAGTTTTCTTTTGATCAGTGGTTGTATGGTTTATTTTTTTCTCATTATTTACTTTCAACCAAACTCTGCCCTTATTTTTCAAGTGTGGCTCTTGATAATAACATGCAGTTGGATATAGTTTTTTTGTTTTTTTAAAACCCAGTCTGTTTACTTCATTTACTATTATTGTAATTGCTGATAGAGTTGTGTTTAGGACTATCATTTTGATATTTGATTTCTGTTTTTGCTATCTGTTCTTTATCCTTTTATTCTTTCTACCTTCTTTTGGGCTTATCAAGTATTATTTTTACCTTTTCATTTTTTCACTTCTATTAGCTTATTAGTTTTAGATTCTTTGTGTTTTTAGTGGCTACCTTAGCAATTTCAAGATGCATCCTTGCTTATTAGAGTACCTTGTAACTTGAACCATGAAAGAACTCAACATCAATTTTTCTCTATTCTCTTCCCACCCTTTTTGCTGTTGTCATCATACATTTTATTGCTATATGTGTGAAAAATCTGCATGAAACTTACTATTGTATTTAAATGGTTAACATATTTTATATTTAGCCATACACTTAAAGTTTATGATGCTTTTCATTTTTTCTTACAGTTCTGTGATTTCATCTGGATCATTTTTCTTCCCCAGCATAAAGAACATTTTAGTATTTTTTTGCAGTGCCAATGTATTGATGGCGATTTTTCTCAGCTTTTGTTTGTCTTCTAGTGTCTTTATTTTACCTTCATTTTTTTCCTTTTTAGTCAACTTTTTTGATATATAATTTATAGACAATAAAATGTACTTATTTTAAGTGAATAGTTCAATGAATTTGAAAAATGTATACACCCATGCAACTACTATTCTAACCAAGATATAGGGTAATTCCATCACCCCAAAGAGTTCTCTCATGGCCCCTTAGACTCAAACTCCTCTTATTCCCTCTCTATGACTAGACTGATCTGCTTTCTGTCACTATAAATTAGTTTTGACTATTTCACCTTCATTTGAGTTATAATTTTGTGTGTATAAAATTTTAGGTTGGCTAGTTTTCCCCTCCTTTTGGTATATTAAGACGTCACTCCATCATCTTTGGCTTCCATGGATCCTGTTAAAACGTCTATTGTAGTTCTTTCTATTGCCCATTTACTCATTTAAAAGTAATACTTGTTTTTTTCTCTCACCGTTTTTAGGATTTTCTCTTTATCTCCTATTTTAAATATGCCTATTTTTTTTTTATAAAAGAAAGATTTTACATCTAATGAGTTTTGTTGTTAGCTTGGTCATATATTGTCTAGTAATTTAGAATAAATAAAAGTTATAAAATGTACTCAGTGCTTTTGTTTTACAGCTTTATTGCAGTCTAACTTAAATACCATGAAATTCACCCATTTTAAGTTTACAATTCAATGAATTTAGTAAATTTATAGAATTGTGTGTCACCACAATCCAGTTTTAGAACTTTTTTATCACTCAAAAAGTTTTCTTCAAGACTCTGTGCTGTCAATTCTCACTTTACACAGTTTCTCCCTCCCCCCATTTCTAGGCAATCACAGGCTGCTTTTTGTCTTGACAAATCTGTCTTTTGTGGATATTTTATATAAATAGAATTACATGTGTAGTTTTTTATGTCAGACTTCTTTCACATAGCCTCATGTTTTTGAGGTTTTTCCATGTTGTAGCATGTAGCAATGTTTCATTCCTTTTTATGACTGAATACTATTCCATTACATGGACATATCACAGTTTGTTTATCTATTCACTAGTTTATGTATCTAGTTTTTGTTATTAGAAACAATGTTGCTATGAATATTCAGGTACAAGTTCTTTTGTGGACATGTTTTCGTGTCTCTTGGGTAGATTTCTAAGAGTGGAATTACCAGGTCATGTGGTAAATTTACGTTCAGCTTTTTAAGAAACTGTCAAACCGTTTTCCAAGGGGGCTGTACAATCTCACATTCCTACCTGCAATGTACGAGGGTTCTAGTTTTTCCACATTATCATCAATACTTGATATTATCTCTTTTTGATTATAACTATTCCAGTGAGCGTGTTGCAGTAGCTCGTGATTTTAGTTTGCGTTTCCTTAATAACTAATGATATTGAGCACGTTTTCATATGATTATCGAACATTTGTATGTCTTAGCTGGTGAAATGTTAATACAAGGTTTTGCCCCTTATTAAAGTGAATTGGAGGTCTTCTTATTATTGAGTTGCTTGTGTTCTTTATATTTTTCTAGTTTAGGCCTACAATCCATTTGGAGTTAATTTCTGTGTAAGGGTTTAAAGTCTTTTTGTTTTGCATATGAATATCCAGTTGTCCTAGCATCGTTTGTTGAAAATATTATTCTTTTCCCATTGAATTGTTAAAGATCAATTGGCCATAAATATAAATGTTTATTTTTGGATTCACAATTCTCTTTCATCGATCTATGTGCCTATCCTGATGCCAGGGCCACACTGTCTTAATAACTATAGCTTTATAGGAAGTTTTAAAATTGGGTAGTCTAGGTGCTCAAACTATCTTTTTGTTAAAGAAACAAACAAACTTGTTTTGCCTGTTGTATGTCTTTTGCATTTTAATATAAAATTTAGCATCAAATTGTTGATTTCCGCAAAAAACTCCATTGGGATTTTGATAGGGATTCCACTGAATTTGTAGATCAATTCTCTGCCTGCTTTTAGGATTATCTTTGTTTTTGATTGTTGGCAGTTTAACTCAGTTGTGCCTAATTATAGATTTTTGAATATTTATCCTGCTTGGGATTTACTTTATTTTTTGAATCTGTAGGTTGTTATCTTTCATCAGTTTTCAATATTTACAGCCATATTTTTTTTTACTGCTTCATTTTTCTTTTCCCCTTTCTGAAACTCTCTTTTTTTTTCACTGATTTGTACATTTCCTTTATGTTTTTCTCCCTTTTCTTTCTACTATTTTCTTTCCATTGTCTTCATTTTGGATTTTTTCTATTGACTTGTCTTCCAAATCATTAATGTCATTCTCATCTACCATTAAGCAGATACAATGAGATTGTAATATCAGATATTGTATTTTTCAGTTCTAGAAATGTGTGTTTACTTGTTTCTTTCTTATACATTCAAATTCTTCATTTTTTTCTCAATTTTATCCATCTCTTCTTTATATTCTTTCACATATTCATAAAAGATTAAAGAAAATTTCCAGCTTTATTGGGCTATAATTGACACACAGCATTGTGCAAGTTTAAGGTGTTGATTTGATATGCTTATATATTACAAAATGATTACCACTATAGCATTAGCTAATACCTCCATCACATGATATAATTACCATTACTTTTTTTTGTGGTAAAAACATTTAAGATTTACTCTCTTAATAACTTTCAAGGATATAACACGTTATTGTTAACTATAATCATGATGCTGTGCATTAGATTCCCAGAACTTATTCATTTTCTAACTGGAGTTTATAACTTTTGACAAACATCTCCCCATTTCCCCCACCCCATCCCCAGCCATTGTTAACCACCATTCTACTGATTCTGCAAGTTTGGTTTTTTAGATTCTGCTTATAGGTGAGATCGTATGGTGTTTATCTTTCTCTGTATGACTTATTTCACTTAGTGTAATGCCCTCAAGGTCCATCCATGTTGTCACAAATGGCAGGATTTCCTTCTTTCTCATGGCTGAATAAGATTCCATTGTGTGTAAATGTATATATATATATGCCACATTTTCTTTATCCATTCGTCTATTGACAGATACTTAGCTTGTTTCCATATCTTGGCTATTGTGAACAACGTTGCAATAAACATGAGAATGCAGATATCTCTTTGAGATCCTGTTTTCATTTCCCTTGGATATATACCCAGAAGTGGGATTGATGGATCATATGGTAGTTCTATTTGTAATTTTTTGAGGAACCTGCATACTGTTTTCCATGTGGCTACACCTGTTTACATTTCCACTAATAGTGCTCTAAGATTCCCTTTTCTTCATATCCTCACAAACACTTGTTATCTCTTGTCCTTTTGATGATAAACATTAGTGTGAGATGATATCGTATTGTGGTTTTGATTTGCATTTCCCTTATCATTGGTGATGTTGAACATCTTTTTATGTACCTATTGACCATTTGTATTCCTTCTTTGGAAAAATATCTATTCAATTCTTCTGTTCATTTTTCAATTGGATTGTTTGAGTTTTTTGTTACTGAGTTATGAGTTCTTTATATATTTTGGATATTAAACCCCTGTTAGATATGCGGTTTGCAAATATTTTCTACCATTCTGTAAGGTGCCTTTTCATTTTGTTGATTGTTTCATAAAAGAATTTTTTAAATCTTTGTTTATTTTGGTTAATATCTGAATTATTTTCTGTTTTATGTTTTTTCTTTTGATTATCAGTTACATTTTTCTAACTCTTCATTACCTAGCTGTTTTCTATTTTATGACAGACAATGTAAATAAGAGAACTATGGAGATTGTGGATGATGCTATTTTCCATTAAAGAAAATTCTCATTTTATCCTGCTAGGAAGATAGTTTGAAGAGCAGGTCACTTCAGTCTAGTCATGGACTGAACTGTGTTGGAACTGGGTTAGAGTTTTTCTAGGATCTGGTTTACCTCTGATTCATCCGTGGGCTAAATTTTTTGTGTGTCTCTGTCTCCTTGGCACTGATGTACTAAAAGGATTTAACTCTGACCATTGGAGGTTTTGGACATGGCTCTTTAAGTTCTTGCCCTACACAGCTTTAAAATCCGGTAAATGTCTTAAGGGCAACAAGATGGGTTATAAAATACTGTCTTGTGGTACTTTTTATCCTAAGAACCATAAAACTGTGAAAGATTTTACTCTTCCTTTCCAATTTAGCTCCTCTAACCTTGCATGCTGCCTCAGAACTCATGAATGGACCCATAGCAAAAACTGACTTGTTTCTAGGGCTTTAAAGTTTCCAATTCAGGTCAGCAACTGTGAAGCCTCTAAATTTACAACTTTTTTCTCTTTTCTCCACTACAGTCCCTCTGTGAGGGCAATCTTGATCATCATGTCTATTTCAGAATTTGTTAAATGACTCCAGGAAAGAAAATGGCTGGTGATCGTCAACTCTCCTAGGAAAGGCTCTCTTGATTCTGAAATATTAGTTCTTCTGGTCCTCATTGACTCCATGGCTTTCTGATATCTTTAAGCATATGATTTTTGTAATTTATGTGTTTTTTCCTAGTTGCCAGGAAGAACATTGACCTGCCACAACCTCCTACATCTGTCCTAGAAGTGAAGTCCATTTTCTGCTAAAGACAAAAAGAGAAGTGAATTCCGTAATCTACAAACCAGTAAGTTTATTTTAGATACCAAGCAAAACTCCTAGAAATTATTATTTATAAGGGGAAGTTATTATAAAGGGCAGAGTGAAATAAATCTAATATAGGA
The DNA here is from genome assembly GCF_041296265.1 of Equus caballus. Lineage (NCBI taxonomy): Eukaryota > Metazoa > Chordata > Mammalia > Perissodactyla > Equidae > Equus > Equus caballus. The sequence continues at coordinate 30,775,322 of NC_091710.1, read as the reverse complement.
CCATTGAGAATATATTATCCCTAAATAGCTCCATTTCTTTTTTATTTTTTGATCAAGATTACAAAAAACATAGATATAATCTATCTGAAATTTAGAAAGTCATTCGACAAAATTTTTATGATTTCCTTGTTGTCAAGATGAAGAAATGTAAAGTTGATACTAATACATTTAGATGGATTTACAGAGTCAACACATCTTACCCTATGAATCTGGCTGACTTTTTGAAGAGATCAGAGTGAGTTTGAAGAAATATTTTTGTGAGTATAAGACAAAGCTTGTTTTCCAGACCACTGAGTAGATTTTAATCAATGGATTTGATAAAGACAAAGATAACACACAGACCATGTAAAGTTGGAGTGAATTCCTGTGAACTGAAAGAATCAAGGATCAAAATATTTTCATCAGTATGCAACAAGTAAAACTTGATGGCTACAAATGTAGTATCCTACATTTGGATAAAATAAAAACTGTTAAAATGCAGGCTGAGAAAGATATGGCTTAACAAAAATATATGTTAAAAAAAAACACTTGGGAATTATTGTTGGCATGAGCTCAGAATGAGTCAACAGTGTGATATGGCTGCCAAAAGGGCCAGCATGATTTAGGACAGCATTAAGTAGAGTATAAGGTACAGAAAGAGGTAGCTGATGAATCCATTGCACTGGATACTGCTTAGACGCATGCTCTTACAATATGTTCTGAGCATCATACTTTCAGAGGCGGGGACCACATCTCCATATTTGAAGTTCACCAAGAGGAGAGTAACCGAGTGATAAAGGTGGGGAACATAAAGACAGAAACAAAGGATGTAACAGTATCTAACTTGGGAAACAGAACTTTCAGGGAGACATGAGAGTTGTCTTCAAATGCCCACAGGATTGCTTTGTCTTTGAGGTTTGAACTAGGGTAGAAACAGAGAGAAAGCTTGCATTTCTAACATTAAGCAGAACTTTTTCAAAAGAGTTCTATGGGTGTCTGAATTTTGAATGAGGCCATTTAGTGTAATTGTGAAGACCTAGGACTTCTGAATCAGGAAGAATTTGATACCGGACTTCTCTGTCATTTACAAGCTCTGTGATTTTACCTAAACTTTCAGACTTTCATTTTCCTTGTTTCTAAAGTGGAGATAATAATAGTGCGATTTTTTAGGGTTGTTATGAAGATTAAGGGAAATAATTTGGAGAAAGTGCATGCCATGGCATGTGGCACATTTTATATGCCCAATGTATGTTAATTAGTTTTAAGTTACTGGTGTGCGGTAAGAAAAAGAAGAAAAAAGCACCTGACTCTTACACTGGCCATAGTTTTCCTTCAGTAAGTAGGAAACAAAGCCCCAACTCAGAATTTAAACTTAACTCCTGAAACATAGGGGCCGGGGGACTGACTTAATTTGATTAAGATTATTACCATTAAGAGTCTACAGACCACGAAAGGTAATTCTAGAAGACTTTCCAGGTGTCATTTTTACTTAGCTCTTCTGCTTGGATGAACTCATACTGTGAGCTGATGAAATATCAGTTTATTTATTCCTTCTAGGTGGCCAGTTTTTACAAAATGACATATGTGTATGCAAACGTGCATCCTGGAATTTGGGAGTACATCCAATTTCAAATATTCTACTCCTTTTTTTCTCTAAGTACATTATCACGTGTATATGTAAGATACGATTGGAAATGCAAACAGAGGTTATAGATGTCACAATTGTGGCCCTGAAACAGTCATAATCATTTTCGTTTAAGAAACATGTTTCAAAAATACCGTGAGGTACCATTTTACACTCATGAGCAAAGATTAATATAATCTATGGAAAGGATAAAGAGCCATGGTAACTGAAAATGCTGGTGGGAGTATGAATTGATATAGCCACTCTGGATGCCAATTTGGTAATATCTATTAAAATCATAGATGAACACCCTCTCACTCAGCAAGTCCACTGCCATATATATGCCAGGAAAAATCTTGCATGTGTGCAAAAGAGAAACAGACAGAATGTCCCTGGTAACATTCAACCTAAATGTTCATCAAGTGGGGAAAGAATAAATCAGTTATGGAGTAGTCATCTGAATGAACGCTATACCACAATTATGATGAATGAAGCAGAGGTACCTCTATAAACACGAATAAATTTTAAGAACATGATATTGAGTGAAAATACTATTTGTGGGAAGATATATGCAATATGATTCCACTTTGATAAAGATTTAACGGTAGAACAATATTAAATAATGTCTATGGTTATAAATATGGAGCAAATATATAGAACCATTCATGACTGAGATTTATTTTGGAGGAAAGTAAGGAGAAAAATGGAGAGGGGGTAAATGGAGGGGCGTAATTCTATCAGTGATATTTTATTTTCCAAAAAAGGTAATTCTAAAGTGAATGAGGAATAATATTAATATTTGATAAAGTAGGACATTAGGTACATAGGAGCTCATTATATTACTCTTTTCTTATCTGCATCCTTAATATATTTCATAATACTGTTTTATTTCTTTTTAAGAGAAAGAGGGCTCTTTTTTTCATGTCCTTGCTCACTTTTTCTTGAAACAGGTATGATGAGAACATTGAGTGGCCTGAAGAAAGGGGAAAGTTTGGCTCTAATTTAGGCCTCTTGGATTAAGAGGCAAAAGGCATTCTCAAGTCTCCTATTTGGTTAGCCCGTTCGCCAGGTTTGGCCTGAAGTCCCAGGTGGGCAATGTCACACTTTTACTTGGAGTAGTGCAGTAATAAGCACCCCGGAAAAATCTGACAACCCAGACAAGAAGGCTTGGAAGCATGGCTTCGTGGTTAACAAAGGCCATGCTACTTTGTTGGGTGGAACAACCGTACATGCCTGAACGCCCAGGCATCGACTTGGTCCTTGCTCTCCAGGGTCCTGCAGAACATAGACGGCATCCTGCTCTGCCGGCTAATGGAGTGAATGGATTTCCAGCATGCCAGAGGCCCAGGTTCTAATTACAGTCCTCCTTCTGGCTTTTAATGAGCAGCCTTCACTCACTTCCTAGTGTCCTTAGACAAGAACATTCCATATTCTGGGAGAAATTGCCCTCTTTTAGACGTATGAAGTGGTTCTGTATTTGAAGCAAGTGGTCTTGTATTTTTCTTTTTGTATGAAGCAAGCGGTCTTGAGATGATGAGTATATCTTATCATATAAAAGCATCACTAAATGCTCTTTAAAAATGCTATCTAAAAAGGAAACTTTGCCTTAAGGAATAATGCCAGAGAAAGAAGTTTGGGAATTTAAGGCAGGATTGGGAAATTTTAAAATTTAGATGTTTTTCCAGTTTGTATTGTATTTTCCATAGAATACATGTATTGTATGTATTTTAATGTATAAGGAGGAATGAAGGAGTTGCTAGAAGGAGAAAGTGAAGAGAGCTACGGAGTGAGAGAGAGTTAAGCTGTGCTGTAGATGACGTTAGTGTAGAAGGCTTATTTGTTCCCCGACATGGACAGAGGGTTATGCCATGAAGACGCTCCACCAGCTTATTTCTTTTTCACTTTAAAGAAGCTTTAAAGCTTCCGTTGTTTAGCCTGTACTGCCTTCTCCTGGTTGGTCTTGGATTAGCAGTTAAGATACAGCAAAAGTAAATCTTGCGTGAAAGAACCCAAGTATAACACAGATGTTATGTGCCAGTTTATGCTCTGCCCGCTGCCCTTTACCACAATGCCAGTAATATATATATCCAGTACTGAGGGGCTGGCTGAGAACCATCATGGGCTTGTTTCATGGCCGTCGCTATTGTGATCCCATGCACATATGAATAAAATGTCTAAGTAGAACATTTAAGGTATTCCAGAACTGTGGAGGGCACATATGTGCAGACTGAGGTGTCTGTGAGTCCCTTCTAAATGAGGGAGGTTGCACAAAAGCTTAAGCTCTAGTAATATACTTAAGCTTGTGAAGGGACATGGCTTGCAGGCCTCCAGAGTTGACTTTAATTTTTCTTCTATGACCTGGCAGGAGTGTAGTGGAGAGGTTAAAATGGTAATCTCCAGAAACCTCAGTTCAAAGAAAAGGAATTGGGCTTTCCTCAGTGAGAAGAATTCTCCTGTTTAATAGTCAGATAGATTTTGACGTTCTGAGAATTATACCTAGAGTGAAAGAAAAGGAAGAGACTGGGAAAAAGGGAGCAGAAATACAAAATTATTGATTTTTGAGCAGGAAAAGCCAAAGCTTTATACACATACACACACTGCATGCATGCATAAGCATATACATATATGTGTATCATGGTATGCCTGGAAATTGTACAGTGTGGGGAATCTATCTGCGAGGATTAAGATGGAAAAGGACCAGGGAATGCTGCTAGAACAGAAAGACATTGAGGATGAGGAGCAGGGCTGAGGTTCTGGCTCTAGCCTTTTGTTAGAGCATCCATGGATTCGGAAGTTCTGTAGAGGGAAGAGGTTCGTGGAAGTGGCTAGGTCTTAAATAAAAGTCTCTATCCAAATGGGGGAAGCTTGGGAGGTTGAACCAAGCCAAGAAGTAAAAGCAGGCTGTAGCCAAGTACACAAACTGAGACAGAATGGGAGCTAAGTGAAACCAGGAATAACAGAATTGGGAGTCAGAAAGCCAATGGACTGTCATAGAGGGGAGAAGCCAGTGGAACAGCAGGAACTCAATCTGGTCAAATCCCAAAGAACACAAAAAAGTCATGATGGAAGCAAAAAGCCCACACGCTGTGCTGAGACAGAATTTAGCTTCATAGCTTCTTGCATTTTCAAATGACTTTTAATTCCTGGTGCCTCCATGCACAGAAGGTCTACTCCTAGAGAGCCTAAGGCAGAAAGTGGCTTCTAAGAAATGTTCTGGAAAGATATTAGCTATCCTACTGAAGAGAGATCATCTGTATCATATACGTGTGTGTGCATAAAATCAATATGTTCAAGTAAAAGGCTGTCTCGCTGTGGTTTGTTTTGGTTCTTCTTAGCTAAGTATTTTGTCTTTAAAGTCTCAGAAAAGAACTCCACTCCTGTAATTTCCAACCAGAAAGAAAGGTTGACTGTGGTAAGCTTGGAGTAAACAGTAGAGGCATAATCAGACAGGGTCCCCTGGATATCAAATCTCAAACCTGCTGATCCACCAATTAGAGGTCTTTGCTAAAGAATGGATTTAGGATCAGGTACTATTTTCACCTAGTAAATTATAAGGACAAACAGATTACACAGACACTATAAAGTAATCTGATTATCTATTATTGTTTAGAACATAAAGATAATGGAGGAGCCATGTCTGTTGTTTGCAATCACAGAGCCTAGAATTCAATAAATATGAACTGATGATGATAACATGAAAATCTTGATTGCTCCAGAGATAACAAACTAAACCTCACAGCCTTTCCCAGAGACCAAATAAGAGCTAAAATAATTAATTAAGAAAATGAGTGAGGGACTGGTCCCATGGTGTAGTGTTTAAGTTTAGCACACTCTGCTTCTGTAGCCCAGGTTTTCAGGTTCAGATCCTGGCCATGGACCTACACCACTCATCAGCCATGCTGTGGTGGCAACCCACGTACAAAGCAGAGGAAGATTGGCACAGATGTTAGCTCAGGGCTAAGCTTATTCAAGCGAAAAAAAATAAAAGAGGAAGATTGGTAACAGATGGTAGCTCAGGGTGAATCTTCCTCAGCAAAAAAGAAAAAAAAAAAGAAAAAGAAAAAGAATGAAAGCCCAGCCAAATTGCAAGAAGATGATCTAAGTTAAAGTACATGACCAGGCAGGCGGCTCCAGTTTTAGTAGGAATATTTTGATAGCTAGGAGCAAGATGAAAGTGGAATATTAGTAATTGTCATTTTTCTTCATAGTTAAGGTATCAGAAACCAATGAGATATTCCATGGCCTGTGAAAGCAAAACCTCCGATTCTAAGAGCCAGTTTTACTCTAATTAGAGAGGTTGGAAAGACTTTTGAGATTGTTATTTTAAATGCCTTTTGCTATTAAGCTAGTTAGGAAATCTACTCAGCCAAAATGATACTAAAAGAGCATTAAGTTTATGAGTCACGAAAACCGGAATGCTTCCAATTAGTTTCTTGCACTTTATCACTATAGAAGTCCTTCACATGCAAGGGGACACCGCTTTAAAATTGAGACAAGACAGATCAGAATCTCGGCTTCTCTCCTCACCTTGAGTATTGACCAAGGAAAGGTTGGGTGAGGTATGGTGTTGATTCATTTGAAAGATTCCTCTTCTGCAGAATGGCATTAACAGTGGACACATTTGGGTCTTGTGGAGCAGGTCACTGTGCCTCTTCAGACAGAATCTTTTACATGTAGGAGGCAGGAGTGAGAGGCAGTGCAGGTCTCACTTCTGCTCAGGCCCTTAGATTCAACTGTCTCTCTTCCCTCCCTCCCTCCTTCTCTCCATCTCTCCCTCGCTCCCTTTCCTTTTCCTTTTTTTTTTTTTTTTCAATTTTTACCTTTCAAAATTGTCTACAAAGTTCATTTTAACCTAACTCCATCCAGTCCCAGTATTCTGAGCAGGAAATGGCAAGGTAGGCTATGGAAGGCACGTGCCTTAGAAGGATTAATTTACACAAATAAAATACCAACACAGGTGGATTTCTGGGAGCCCTAGAGGTTACTGACAGTCTGTATCCTCAAGGTTTTTTGGCTTTTTCTGTCCCATGTATTATTCCACAGGCTCAGAAGTCCTTAATAAGATGTGTCACTCAAATGCCAGGAAGAATATCTGGCTAATGGGCCAAGAAGTCTTACACAGTATTACTTTGAACAGGAAATTTAAAAGGCAAGAGGCAAAGGACTTTCCTAGATCTCTGTCATCAGAGTGGAAGAAAGAGAGACCACGGCAGTTTCTGATGTGCTTTTTTCCCCAAATATAAGAGCAAAATATGTTCATTTTAGGAAACTCATAAAATGCAAAGCAGTACAAAAAAGCAAAAAAGACAACTGTAATCTCACAACCAAGAGAAAACTGGTCTTGATTTTATATTGTGTTTCCTTCCAATTTTTTTCATGCATTTTTGTCTTTTACATGGAATCAAATGCTACTGTTTGTTATCTTGCTTTTGTCACATGGTGTTATAGGAAACACTGTCCCAGTTATTAAAATTTCTCAGAAAATTTTATTTTTAAAAGTAGTAAATAATTCTACCATGTGGATGGATCAAGTTTACTAATTTTAGATATTTAGATTGTTTTTAATTCTATATTATAAATAATAAACTGGCAAGCGTCTTTGTACATACATTTTGTGACATTATTGAGATTTCTACATGTAGGTGTACTGAGTCAAAATCTGTACATAGTAAGGCTTTTGATGTATGCTACCAAACCGACCTTGAGAAAGCTGGGAACAATTTATCCTCCAGCATCCATATTTGTGGAGATCTCCACAACACCTTGGTATTTCACTGGTGTATAATTTACAACTTTGTTATTTGTAAAGTTGAATGGATGCTTTTTGTTTTCATACGTTTATTAGCTCTTCTCATTTCTTCTTTTGTGAATTACCTATTCATGTTCTTGATCCATTTTTCCATTAGGTGTTCAACTTGTTATACTAATTTTGTAAGAGTGTTTTATTTATCAGAGATAATATAGGTGTCTGTAATACATATTTTCTCAGTTTATCATAACTTTGGATTTTTTAAATTGTTTTTAAAAAATTCCTGTAGGCAAACGACAATTTACATATGCATATAATACTGCCTATAACGCCCTTCTCCACCCTAGTGTCACCCAATCATTTATCTAGCATTCAGATCTGTAGTCTCCCTGGAATTTATTTAGGTGAAATGTGTGAAGTAGCACTCTAACTTGATTTTTCAAATGGTTAACCAGTCATTACAATATCATCGATTAATATTGTTATTTATTCTCTTCCTCACCTTTATCACGTCTCAACATGTTTGCATATATTCCTTTCTGTACTTTTGATTAAATTTCTTTAATCAAATTTTTTTCTTTAGATTCATCAAAAACTCACATTTAAAAAAGCTATTTGAATAGTTTGAAGTCCGCAGGGAAAGGTCCTACTTGCCACTCTTTAATTTTGCATGTGAGAGTGTGCGTATTGGAGGAAGATTGGACCTGAGCTAACATCTGTTGCCAACCTTCCTGTTTGTTTGTTTTTTTTAAAGATTTTCTTTTTCCTTCTTCTCGCCAAAGCCCCCTAGTACATAGTTGTATATTCTAGTTGTAGGTCATTCTGGTTGTGGCATGTGGGACACCACCTCAATGTGGCCTGATGAGTGGTGCCATGTCCACACCCAGGATCCGAACCAGCGAAACCATGGACCGCCGAAGAAGAGCGCACGAACTTAACCACTCGGTCATGGGGCTGGCCCCCAATCTTCCTCTTTTTGCTTGAGAAAGATTGTTGCTGAGCTAACATCTGTGCCAATCTTCCTTTATTTTGTACGTGGGATGCCGACACAGCATGGCTTGTGTATAACGCTGTGTAGGTCCACACCAGGGATCCGAACCCATAAACCCCAGCTGCCAATGCACAGTGTACAAACTTACCCACTACACCGCCAGGTTGGCCTCCTATTTTTCTTCCTGATAAACTTCAGAAGCATTTTAGAAAGTTTCCAAACAATGACCCACCTCCCCCAGCTTTAAATTTATGCATTAATTTGGATAGAACTCAGGCCCTCAAAATATTAACTCTTCTCACACATGTTTTAGGTATGCTTCCTCATTTATTTAGTTTTATATCCTATAATACAATTTTATAGTTTTTTCATATGGCTCCTTAGTAGGCTTTTAAATTTCATTTCTAGATACTTTATATTTATGTTGCTATTGTGAATGGGATCTCTCTGATGTATTTTTGTATTTGGGAATCTATATATTGTAATATAGTTAGTTGCAATGTATCATGTATACATATATTGCATATATATATATATATAAATAGCCACAAACTGATCTACTCATCTATTAGTTATCATTGTTTATCAGCTGGGCTTTTTTTAACTTTCCAAGTAGTCAATTATATCATATACAAAAAAAATTTTTTTTTCTCATTTATCTCTTGAATACTGCAGGGTGCAATATATATGCTGTGTGTGTATATTATATCATATATAATATACTATTGTATTAACTGTAATTTCCAGAATAATATTGATTGGTGTAGAAATCCTTGACTTTTTCCTAAACATAATGGAGATGACACTAGTATTGACTTTTGAGAGGAATGTTGATGGCTTGATGTTTTGGATAGATATCTTTCATTATATTACTAAAGTATTAATTTATTTTTGGTTTTTAAGAATTTTATTATAAATGGAGGTAATTTTGCCCCATGCCTTTCTAGCATGTTTGGAGATATTTATATAGTTTTTCTTCTTTGACTTAGTGGTGTGATGATTTGATGAAATAGGTTCCTGATGTTGAAATATCTCAGCATTCATTGAATATACTCTGCTTAATCATGATGCTTTATTCTTTCAATATTCTTTGAATTTGATTTGCCAATATTTTAATCTAAAATTTTCCTAGATATAGACAAAGAAATTGATCTGTAGTTGGTTTGTCAAATTATAGTATTGGGATAAGGAATATGTTTGTTCCATAAACTGATTTGAGAAGATAGCCACATTATTCTATGGTCCAGAATTACTTATTCCTTCAAAGTTTCTATTCATGAAATAATTGTCAGATATCTTTGGAGGGATGGGTGAGATGACAATTTTACACTTTATTCACATCTTCCAGTTTCTTCTGCAGACACTAATATTTTCAGGCTTCAATATCACTTGGGGTTGGTTTTGTTAATTTGTATTTTCCTTTTTCCCCTCTCATTCCTTGGTTCCTTTGACAATATTGATTGAGTACCTATTCTGTACCAAATAGTATTTGTGGTTAAAACAGTGGAAAGGACAAAGGAAGACAGAGGTGGACCAGACATACAGAGTTCTCATTGCAGTTCTGGCTCCCTGGGAGCTAAACTCGGAACCTCTGAGATTTGTGTGTGGGGTACATTGGGGAGTGCATCCACAACGACATCTGTGAATGGTGAGGGCAGCAATATTGGGCAGAGGGAGGAATGAAGTGTGACACGGTGGCAACAGAGGCTTCAGCTGATACTATAGGGAGCTCTGGAGTTGAGATGGCCCCGCAGAGTTTTCTCTAGTTGACAAGTCACTACATGTGTGCTGCCCCCAAGGAGGGAAGTGTGACTTTGGGTGCAGGGGGTCCCTTGGGCCCTGTCAATTCTCATTCCTGGAGAGGACTCCCATATGCATTCACATTCCTGGCAGCTGGTGGGATAAGTGCCCCAGTCCTGAAGCGGGACCTCCTCACTGAGTCTACATTGATTGATGTTTAAAACTTTCTGCAGCATTTATTTGATACCTTTTAAAAACTGTCTTATTTACTGTGGTTATATCCCATTAACCATCCAAAGTTTTGTTGTTGTGTCTCCCCCCCCCCCCCCCCACTTACCCTGCTTGGGGGTTTGTCTATTTTATCAGTATGTTTGAAGAACTAGTCATATTTATTTACCAATTTTAATTTCACTAGGTGCTGTATCTTTAATATCATCTTTTGTCTTCACTATTTCTTTTTCCTACTTCATTTTATTAAGTTCCCAGTGTCTTGAGTGGAATTCTTAGCTCATTTATTTAACCATTTCATTTTTAATAAGAAATACTTTAAAAACATAAATTTTCCTGTGAGTGCATTTTAAACAGTATTCTCTACCTTTCCATGAGGATGGTTTTCATTGGTATTATTTTAAAATTATATGTGGTTGCAGGTCTCATTTCCTCTTCAGCAGCCTTGAGAGTACTTTAGAAGAAAATTCTAAAATGTCAAAGTGATTCTTTTTCTGCTTTAGTCATAGTCAGAGAAAGTGACCTGAAAAATGTCCACAGTTGGGGACTTTTTGAGATTTTTCTCCATGGCATAATGTAATAGGTTGAATAGTGCACCCTCAAAATTCATGTCCATCCGGAACCTCAGAATGTGACCTTATTTGGAAATAGAGTCTTTGAAGATACAATTAGTTAAGGTGAAGTCGTATTAGATTAGGGTAGGCTGTAAATCCAATGACTAGTGTTCTTGTTAGCAGACCAGTGAGCACACAGAGACACATGTAGTAAGAACGCCAGGTGAAGACAGAGGCAGAGATTGGAATAACGCATCCAACAGCCAAGGAACACCAAAGATTGCTGGCAACCATCTGAAGCTAGGAAGAGGCAAGGAAGAATCCTCTCCCAGAGCGTTCAGAGATATGCTAAAGTCACTTGCTAGCATTATTTTTCTATAATTTTCTTAAATTTGGAATACATTTTACACTATGTATAGTGGTGCAATAGTATTTTAGAGCTAAAGACTTATGGTAGTTGTATTGTTATCAGAATTATTTTACATGAGATCATTATAGTAGACAATTTTATTTCATGTAATATTTACTTAGAATTACTTTTTATATGATTTTAATATTTAATCACAGTTTTATGTTTTCTTTGACAAAAAACCTCTTCCCATTCTTCTTTTTAAAAAAATCAACTTATGGGGGCTGGCCCCGTGGCCGAGTGGTTAAGTTCGCGCGCTCCGCTGCAGGCGGCCCAGTGTTTCGTTAGTTCGAATCCTGGGCGCGGACATGGCACTGCTCATCAGACCACGCTGAGGCAGCGTCCCACATGCCACAACTAGAAGAACCCACAACGAAGAATACACAACTATGTACCGGGGGGCTTTGGGGAGAAAAAGGAAAAAATAAAATCTTTAAAAAAAAAAAAATCAACTTATGTCAGTATGTTTTAGTTGCTTCTACTCCAGATTTAAGAGTCTATATTTAAGAGGTCATTCCCCATCTCCCCAATTTTGTAATCAAATAGGAAAGTATTTGCCTCTGAATTGGGAAATTTACATAATGTCCATTTATCTAATATCAAGGTTGTAGCTATAGTTGGTGTTAATTTTGCTTGATACATTAACAGAAATGCCTCCTTGATGTTTGTTTCATTTTCTGTCTGCTTTCCTTGCTTTTATATTGTCAAACATTTTAGGAAATATATATTTTGTTTCCAATCCACAAGTTGCTACTCAAAAGTCTTCTTAAATTATGCTTAATATGTGATACTTGAAGGATTTTCTTTGTGAGTCCTCCTCTTTGACATAAGAAATTTAGAACACTTTTACTTTTCTTTCTCCATTACCACAGCATCTCCTCCCCTCTCTGAATTCTCAGCCCTGTACACTATTACCCCTGTATTTTAGATGCTAATAATTGTACTCATCTTATTATTTTTATATTCTATATCTTCTCTTTGATTGCCATATTTTGTTTTGCATTCAATTTTATATCCAGACTTTAAAATTTTCTCTTGGACTTAATATCTGTATTTAACTAGTCTTAAAAGACTCTGTGACCTCTGTTCTCTTAGTCAGCTGAAGTACTTCTTCCAGAAATTCCTTTAAAGAGAAGTACATTTTCTGTTTCCTAGCTGAAATGTTTTTCGCTTTGAACTTCAGTGATGGCTTGAATTTTGCTCCATTTAGTTCTGACATTTAATATGCAGAGGGAAGTTAGAGGTCAGGCTGATTTTTATTTCTTTGGAGGTAAGTATTTGGGAGGTAGGGTTGAGGTAGAAGACAGCTAAGTGAGTTCCATCATTATTGTTATTGCCGGTTGAAAATGTTATCACAATGGTTTTAGGTGTAGCATTTATTTTCCTTAACTTTTTTCTTGGGAAATAATAAGCTCTCTTTATTTGTATACACTGGATTTCCTTGCACTTAGGAAGATTTTCTTCTAATAGCTCATTTATTATTATATTTCTTTCGTTTGTTCTGGCTTATCCAGAAGTAACTATTTTCTGACATCTCTCATATGACATACCATATGATGTCTCTTTTTCCTTCATGTTCTATATTGTCCGTATTCTCTATCATTATTTTAATGTTTATACTTTTCTCTTGCATACTGACATCTTCTCAAGTTTGGCTTTCACATGTTTTATTTGAATTTCTTTTTCATCTGTTCTTTCTCCACTGCCCTCAGTGTGGATTTAATTATTTTTATTTTATGTTTAGTTTTGTTGAATTCCTTCTTTTTTTATTTCTTTCATCTCTCTCTAATCTTTCTGATTGCTTATAAAAATCTTATCACATTGTAACCTCATGCAAAGTTCTGTTCTCTTTGAGAATGTATAGTATATAGTTTCCTGAAATTCTCTTCTGAAAAGTTCCAGAGGTTTACTCTTTTTTTTTGTTTGATTTTGGTGAGGAAGATTGGCCCTGAACTAACATCTGTTGCCAATCTTCCTCTTTTGGCTTGAGGAAGATTGTCCCAGAGCTAATATCCATGCCAATCTTCCTCTGTTTTGTATGTGGGATGCCTCCACAGCATAGCTTGATGAGCAGTATATAGATCCACACCCGGGATCTAAGCCACGAACCCTGGGCCACTGAAGTGGAGCATGGAAACTTAACCACTATGCCAGTGGGCTGGCCCCAAGAGGTTTACTCTTGACTCCTCTTTGGAAGCTGTTCTATTGAACTTACCCCATTGTATTTCTTATTTGTTATCCTTCTATAATCTTTTCTCTCTCTTTATTTTTAGCAAGCAAGAGTTTTGTACATTTGTTTTTTGTTGCAATGGGTGAGTGTGTGGCCCTTGGTCACATTCTAGCCATTGACATGGTGTTGGAATCTGCATTTTAAACTTGTGATTGAAAGGCTGGTTGATATGCGTAGCTCCCAGTTTAACTCTCATTTCTTAGCAGATTTTCTCCCAGTGCTTTTCTGTTTTACTGCAGTTTTATCTTCTTCCTAGTACTGGAAAACCTCTAATTCCCAGTATACCTTGTTGATGATTGTTTTTTTAATTCCCCTCTGCATATATTGCTACCTTCTTAATGGACATTATGCTTCTCAGGAAGCTCTGTTCTCCTTCCTTTCTGCCTCTTCTTCTCTGGACTGCATAGAACCATCTTCTTTGTGGAAAGACAGTGAGAAATATCAGGCAGTGGTATTGAAAAACAGCCATTATTTGGCCTAACACAGGAACATCTAAAATGTGAAGAGAAATAATTGCTTGTTTTCCGGCAGAAATAGGCTTTGGATCCTTGAATATGGGGACGTATTTAAAATTTTTTTTCAATCTGTTTCTATTTCTTGTAATGATGTTGTGTGAAGTCAGGGTAGAATCACAAATAGGATTTCCCTTTATTTAACTTCTTCTGTCTCATAATTAGTTTCCCTTGCTCCTGCATTTAGGCTTTAGGTTATCCATCAGGGTTAGGTTTCAGAGTTTTGAGGGCTTCAGTTTTTTCCTGTGTGTGCCCTTATGAGAATTTAATGGTTAGTTGGAAGAGGCTGACTTGGAGATTGCAACCTGGTCACCATTTTGGATTGTAAGTCTCTCTACTCATTCAAAATACCATTTTAATGTTCTCAAACTTAAACTTTTACTTTTTATTCTTTTATTGTTGTGGAGTATTTCTTCAAGGAGTTCATTTAGGAATGATACACAGTGTAAGATTTATCTTTGAGTTCTTGCATATCTAAACATTGTTCTGTTACTGTTTTGTATGAATGACCACTAAAACAGGTATGGAAGTTATAGATTACCATGTTTTTTTCTATAGAGATCTAGAAATGATCTTGGCCATCTAGAAATGGCCAAGCTGATTTTTATTCTTTTGTGAACAATCAAATATTTTCCAGGATGCTCATGGGATTCTTTCATCTCTGAAATTTATTTCCACATGATGAAGTCTGGTTAAGTATAGTTGTGTAGCCACTTTTCAGGAGTTTTCCTAAGCATCAAGAAACACTTTCAAAACTCTACATTAGTGTAAATTTCAGATTGTGTAAAATTTCTTTATTATTTCTATGATTATTGATTCTCTTTATATTTATTTTGTTTTCTAATGCTTCCTTTTGTAGGAGGTAGCATCTTCTAGAATTATTTTTCATATGTCTCATCTTCTTCCTTCTTGTTTTCATCTTTTTATCTTCTTCCTCTAATTATGGAATTTCTTGAGTTTTTCTTTTCCATCACTAATTGATTTTCTGCAGTATCTAATATCCTATTTACTTCCATCATCCAGTTTTTGGTTTGTCATTATGCTTCTCAACCTCACTCAGTCTTTCCAGATTTTAGTTAAGTCTTTCTTTGTGTTTCTCCAGCTATGCGGATGCCATGGCTCTTGAATCTTTTTGAAAAGAGAATCAGATATTTTCTAAAAATTTCTTCTGATTTTTGGAGTATCTCTATTGCAAAAGGTGGTAAAATGGTACAAATTTTTTAACAATGATTCACTTATTTTGAACACCAATATTTTTTCATAGACTTTGGATTTGCTTTTCCTTAGACAGAGAGGTTCAGTACTGGTTATTAATCAAGCAGAAATTGAGGTGGGCTAATGTTTGTGTTTGTACCTGTCTCAATCACTTGTAGAAGGACCCTTGAGTAGAAAGCCCCAGAGTCTCCTTTGAAGCGAGAAGTGGGAATTCAAAAGGTTCTAAGGCCCTACATAGCCGTCACATAAAGTTTTAACAGTACATCACAATTAAGGATAGATTCCTTAGGAAGTTCTTACCCTTCTTTATACTACCCCATATATCTCTATTCCATGTCCTCCTCTACTTATCTTGACCCCCATTCCAGGGGAAATCTCAGGCACAGTTTCTGATCTTTAACTTTCTCTGTGCCTTGGGGCTGCCAATTTCAGGAAGGCTTCCCAGAATCTTTCAGTATTGCTTCTAAGTACAGAAAAACTCAAAGGGCACAGTATGGCTATCTCCCTACAGCCTGTTCCCAATATTGTTCCTCACGCTTCTGAATTCTCTTGGGAGTTGATAGCCTCTCCTCCCACAGACTTCCATGATAAGCTGCTCTGTTTCATGACAGGGAATGAACACATGTACCCTTCCTTCAGTCTCACCCCACCCTTACTGTATCCGGCAAAAATTCCTAGAAATATCTAGCCTATTGATGGCATCCATCTCTAGTTTCATCCAATGATGTGGGTTTTATTATTTTTTAAATTTAATTGTTCACTACAAAGAATTTGTGGGGGAGCACAGAAGAACAGGTATTTGTAATAAATAACAGCATGAATTTTAAATGTGTTGAAACTATACAGAAAAAAGGGAAACATGGACATGATTCTTAAACAGATCAAAGCATCTCTCTATGCCCCATTTCCCTATTTTGAAGTGAGGCTCTTTGATTTGATTTCTACAGTAGCTTCTAAAGATAAGGTTTGATGATGAGGATGACAGTAACTGTGATAATGATGATAAGCACAGACATGATGATAAGTTTAGGGATAATGATGAGCACACTCCCTGAGTGCTTAGTTTATGATAATGATGACTGCTAGCATTTGTTCAGCCTTGCTGTATATCAGGCGCCATGCTAATTGCTTTACACACGTGATCCCAGTTAATTCTTACAACAGGCCTATGAGAAAGATATATAAATTATTCTCATCTTACAGATGAGGAAACTAAGAAACAGACTAGTTAAGTAAAGTGCCCAAGGTCACACAGATGGTACCTGACAGAGTTGGGATTTGAATTCAGAGCAGTCTGACTACAGAGCCTTTGTCTCAGGTACAGCCTGATTTTACTTCTCTATTTGTTTTATTTAAAGTATTATGACACATGACTTAAATATAATGTGTCCAGAGCAGAAGGGTAAAAATTGACTATTCAAGATAGGGAAATACTGGAGTTAGGATTCAAATGCGTTTGAAGCAAAAGTTTCACCTTTCACCTGGTTGTCCTGAGTTTCTTATATATAAGATTTTTATGTTTCTGGAGCCCAATGATTAAGAATTCAAGATTGGGCCATGGGAAGGAGCTGAACTAGTGAGAGAGAAAAAGGTTCCATAAGATGCCCTAGAAGAAACTGTCTATCTAGAGATTAAGACTGTTAAGACTATTGGATACTACATGAATGAATACAGACTTGAGTAAAAATATATGCCTCATGTGCATTTCTTTTGTACTTTAAGATTCCAGTCCTTTGTGGTAAAAATAACGTGTGTCTGTGTTGGTGGGTACTTAGGAAGAAAGCTTTATGTTTGTGGAGAGTGTTTTATTTCATCTTCTTCTATATATTAAGAAATTTGGAGAGGGCTACAGGCATATTTGATATCCTGTAGGTAACAACAACGTAATGCCTTTAGGTTGATTTTGGCATGGATCAGCACTTTTTTTTTTAAGCAGAAATCTTCAGTCTATTTGAACCCATAATCTTATTAGGACTAATTACACTATCAGTACAAATATGAACAATCATATCATTAGAAGCTATAATTGTCTAATTATGACTTGAACTGATGTGGCGATTTTTGTTAGAATTTTGTTAATTCCAGCTATAGAACTATTCTTCCAAATCCGGAGACAGAAATTAGAGTCAATTCTAGTCAAGTCAGTGGCTCTTATTTTTTGCTGGCCCTGGGTAAATTTTCCTGTACAATTTCTCTGAGTTGAGGACTCTTGACCTTTCTCTGCTATATATTTTATATCATCCCATTCAAAATTTGGACAATTGCTCATTCAAATTAAGTCATTCATGAATGACTCCTAAAGGGCAATGACAATAAAGGTATTGATTTAGAGTTTTTTATTAGCACGAAATTATATTATTCTTCAAAATCTTCATAAGGACTGATTAAAAGAAACTCCTTGCAGATTGAAACCATTCCCCTCACCACTTCCCTAAGATAAAATACAGGGGCAGGATATTCCTTAGAATCACATACAAAATTAACAGAGGCACCAAGCACCCTAACAACTTTCCAGCAACCTCCTCATTATCATGCTACCCTCCTGAAGACCTCTTTTATCCCACCTGCCTTTATTTTTTTGTTTGTTTCCTGGAGGAAAGTCTTACAAAGCAGGCTCCCCAAATCTTATTTGGAAGACCAAGGCATGGGAACTTTTATTCCTCAGCAAGTGAGCTGTCCAATAGTGCAAGAAGCAGAGAGAACAGTTCATTTCTGTCTTTGGAAAATTTGAAGGCTAACAGCTGATACTTGTAGAGAGAAAACAAATGATGTATAGAAAGTCCAGTTTGAAAGACTACATTTACCCCATCTTCCTGGTGTATTTATAATATTTTAGTGCTTCTGCAATGACCAAAATGAGACTGGTTCTTTAGGAGCCTGACTGCTTGGAGGCATTATTTATTCCTGGGTTTTAAGTGAGTGAGTGTTAAAGAATTCTCCCTGGGGATCTTCCATAATAAGCTCAATTTGGACGACATCCAGGATGGACCCATACACCGAATTCTGAATTATAATGGGCGACGTTATAGCAAAACTCCAGAGTATTTCTCTCCGTGTCCTAGAACATTGGATATTTTTGTCTGGCAGGCACATAGGCAAGACCTAATCTCATTCCAGTCTGATAAGGCTATTTTTGTCATGATTAGCATGCCAAATATTTCAATTTCTACATGCTCAGTTTCCTTCCCCTCCCACCCCCACTGTTTGTAAACTGTGGGGGAGGTGTTTTAACATTTTATTTCAATGTTGTCAGGAGTGGAAGTTGTGATGGTGGGAGGCAGGGGTGGGGGCGATGTTGCTTTTTGGATACACTTTTTTAACTCCACTTTTTCCTGTTTAAAATTATTTTGAAAGAGGTGAATAAGTAGATGAGTATTAGCTGTAAGTTAAATATAGTTCTAATCATCACAATTCTATGGTTATGTTTTATTAGATAAATGATAAATTCATTTCCTAAGGTTGCTATAATGAGGTACCACAAATAGGGTGACTTAAAGCAACGAAACTTATTCCCTCACAGTTCTGGAGACCAGAAGTCTGAAACCAAGTTCAGCAGGGCCATGTTCTCTCTGAATGGGGAGAGAATCCTTCCTGACCTCTTTCCAGCTTCTGTGGGTTGCTGGCAACCCCTGGCATTCCTTGGTTTGTAGATATGTCACTCAATCTCTGCCTCCATCTTCACACGGCCATCTTCCAAGTGTCTCTGTGTTCAAATGTCCCTCTTTTTATAACGACACAAGTCATTGGATTGGGGCCCACTCTAATACAGTACGATCCCATCCTAACTTGATTATGTCTGCAAGGATGCTATTTCCAAATAAGGTCACTTTATGGCATAGTGGGAGTTAGGACTCCAACGTATCTTTTTGGGGGGATACACTTTGAACTGTAACGAGTGGCAAAAGGGAATGTTTCATTTTTTCATTTGCTCAGAGAAGGGTCCCTCAGGGCTGTGGGATAGTTACCCATCATATTTAGCAATTTCCCCTAGAAGCCTCATAAGAGAGGTCAGGATGAATGGGCCTGTTTTACAGATAGGGTAGGCAGCCACCCTCCATACCATCACATTCAACATTTCATAGTCAAAGAAGAATTGTGTTAGCCCAGAGTGTTAAATACATTTCCCAGTTCACACAGTTAATGATGAAGGGCTGAGGGTGTAAGCCACTGTAAGATGACTCCTAGGCTGTTAATGCTGAGCAGGTGAGCAGTGAGGCACGCATCGCATCTAGGGTTACCCAGCAGAGCAGTGACACACAGGATGCTTCTCATCACACTGTAAGTCAATGAAGTTTCTCTTAATCCACCTTGTGGCTTGGCATCGCAAATTCTTCTTTGAAAAGAGGTGAGGTATAAACAAATCAAACGAATAAAACAAAAACTTGAACTGTTCTCTCTCCTTTGCGACATTTGCATTTTAGCGGAGCAGCCTGGGCCCCATCCCAGACCTACTGAATCATAAGCTCAAGGGAGAGTCCTGGGGGAATCCGCATTCTACACAGCACACCAGGGGACTCACATGGTAGTTCATGTTTGGGAGACACTGGAAGAGAGGAATCTGAAAGAGCAAGGAGTAAATATTTAGTGGAGGGATTTGAGGTAAGAATCAGGTGGGGATGGTGGGAGGAGAGGGGGAAGTGAAAATTAATTCCTCAATGCCCTCCAAGGAACACGAGTCAGATGCATAATTCTCTACTCTTTGTGCCAAGTTTGAGGTCTGGACTCTGCCTCAGGAAGGATCCAAAAGAAGCAGGTTTTCTGGGCTCAGAGTTCAGTAGCCCTCTTAAGAGAAGCAGAACAGACTTAGGATTGTGTATTAAGCGCAGAGCCCAGGGCTTCTTGGAGCTTGGAGGGCCAATTCCACCTTAAGGGAGGGTATCAGAGAAAATTCTAGCCCGATTCTGTTGCCTCCTTTGTTATATTGCGTGCAGTCAGTGGTTACACACTCTCTTTTTTAAAGAGTTGTTTATTATTTGTTTTGCACCTGAAGTTATAATCTAGTGTCTGTGACGGCACATTTGATTGTTTTTAAATGAAGGTGATAGGAAAGGCAAAGAAATGACTATGGGAAAAAAATCTGGAGAACAGATGATAAGATAATGGTGTTTTTGATTCTCTCAGAATAAACACAGTATTGAAAAACAATCCAAAATCATTTGCTTGAAAAACCACACTTACTTTTGAGTAATATTTTTGTGAGAATCTTTAAAACGTATTTTTCTTTGAAGGCTGGTGTTCTGAAATTGAATTTGAAGCCTGCTTAATAGCAAAGTGTGATATATTTTCTTTTGCAAGGCTTTACTGTATTCTCTTCTCCATTTAGTTTTTACAAATTTAATTTTCATTATTTCTGCATTTGAGATAGAAATCCCCCAGTGGCTTCTACTTGAATGGGATCCTCAGGAACTGGTGACATATTTTCCTTTGTTATTTCCTGTTTCTTTATGTCTGCTGCCTTTCTTCAGTTTCTTCTTGCTTAATAACATTTCTTGAGGGTCTCCCATGCACCAGCACTGTGCTAGGACAGAGGCGCAAGTTGATCTGAGAAGGACCACCAAGTGGTGAGTGAGAAGGATCTGGAAAGGGATCACTTCAAAGTGTCGTGAAAAGTAACCTATTATACACTTTGTCAGCGTGCTAGGGGAGCACACGTAAAGTCAGTTGACCGCAGTTAGTGGGGTCTGGGAATGCTTTCTGGAAGAGATTACACTTGGGCTGAAACATGAAGTACGGGTATAGGTTATCTAGACAATTTGTTGGGGTGGAGCACTACAGCTGAATCCATGGTAAGGAAGGAAAAAATCCTACCCTCTTAGGATCAGTGCCTGGGCCTGCAAAATAAATTGATAAAAGATAAATTGACAAGAGAAAAACAAAGTTCATGAACACGTGCATTGTGCCTGCATGTGGGAGAACCCAATGATGAGTAACTCAAAGGAGGGGTTAGAATTTGGGCTTATACAGAATCTTAACAAAGAACAAGTTTGTAGAGAAGTGACAAGACAAAGGAAAAGGAGCTTTAGGCTTCCAAGGACAGTAAACTATGGGAAAGTTACTATATGGGGGAAACTAATGGGGTAAGTTTTGTACAAACAAACAGGTTCATCTTGCTGCCGACTTATCATCTTCTTCATGGCCATAAAACTTCCCTGGGGGAAGGCAGTTAAGGCAGTCTTCAGTTCTCAGAAATTCCTCCTTCTAGTTAGACAAGAGAAGCTCTGGGAAGGCTTCTTTTTGCCTCTGTTGATTCTTTCCCACCCCCCCGCCCCCAGCTCAAAATAATCCTTATGTCAAAGTGGCATATTTTGGGGTGGCAAATTCTGATTTTCTACACCACGTGCTCCACCTTCCTTCTTGTTGCAGTGGATGGTCTGTTTCTGCTCCTCTGTAAGGCAAACACTTTACTTGCTGCACTCAATCCCATTCTCTGACTTTTTCAAGGACCTCACTCCTGCAGTTGGCCCTTCTCTATCCTGCAGCAGCAATTTTTACTACCTGCTGTGTCTTTTGCATAAGTATGCAAATATGGCACAATATTTCCTTTTTTTTTGAAAACAAAACAAAACAAAACAAAACTCCCTTGAACCACATCTGCCTCCAGCTACTGGCTCATTTTTCTGCTTCTGTTTTAGACCCAAACACCTTGAATAGTTGTTTATAACCACTCTCTCCACTTCTTTGCATTGCTTACTTGGCATTGCGTTACTTCTTAAACTCACTGCAGATTTTCACCTTCACTATTTCATGGAAATCACTTTGGTAAAGGTCACCAACCACCTCCCATCATGCCAAAGTGAGTGGTCAATTCTCAGTATCAACTTGGTTATCAGCAGCATTTGGTATAGTTGATCACGTCCCCCTTTATATACATTCCTCACTCCTCTTCTAGGACATCACCTACTCCTGATTTTTCTCCTAATCCATTGGCCACTAACACTCAGCCTCTTTTTTCTGATTCTTCCTCCTCTTCTGATATCTGAAGGTTGTAATCCTGGCCTGTCTTCTCTCTTTATACCCATTTCAGTAACATGGTTTACTGTCATCTCTGATAACTCCCAAACGTGTAAGTCCGGCCAGTAGTGTGCTAGTAAATGTTTAATAACCAGCTCTCTGGAGAAAATAAAGCCCTGATTTGAAGCATTTACCAATTACTATGATATAAATACTCCCACCATGACAGATTTCAAGCTACTAATGTGACGGAATCGGGAGCTGGGAAGAGACATGCAGTGGTACACCATTGTATAGTATTTGCACCATAAAGACACCACAGGTGTAAATAATCTCAAGAGCTTAGATAAGAATAAACTGTAGTAAAAGAGGTAGGAAGTCATAGTTATGTTTTTAATATAATTTATTTAATTTGTTTTTAATATAATTTATTTAATTATAAATTTATCTAATTTAGTGTTTAATAACGGTTGTATTTAACAACTGGCTTACAAAATTCCTTGAGAGTCAGGATGAGTCAGCTTCTGCACACTATTGTGTCCAGCCCTGATCTTTTTCCTGAGCTCCTCCTCTGTGAAGTGCTGTCAACTACTGCCTACTTTATAGCACCATGTTGGAGGTGCCATAGACTTCTCAAATTTAGGATGTTACAAACCAACCTCTGGGTTTTTTAATCCCAAACCTTTTCTTTCCTGGTTTTCCTCCACTCAGTGAATGGTATCTACATCTTCCCATTTGCACAAACCCACAATTTGGAAGTCTTCCTTGATATTTTTTTCACACTTAACACCCTTAGCTCAATCTAAGGTAATTTTCTTGAATGTTACTTTCAAAATATATCCCAAATATGACTTTTCATGATATCCACAGCTCCCATTCAAGTCCAAGTCACCCTCTTCTCTTTCCCATGGTACCAACGGAGTAGATCTATAATATAGTCTATATTATAATATAGATCTATAATATAATATATAATAGTCTACTGAGTGCCTTGCTTCCTTTCTTCCCCTACAATCTAATTGCTACCCAAGGGACAGAATATAAATCCAATCATGTATTCCACTGCTGAAAACCCTGCAATGGCTTCCATTTACCAACCTCTGCATTACACAGTTTGCCTTCCCACTTATTTCTGTAGATGAGCACTCCATGCTCCTATCTAAAGCCAGTCTCTCTCCTGTTGGATGAGAACCCCTCCCTGTTCACTACTCATGGACAATGCTCTGGTAACTATGTGATCTCTAATATCATCAATTTTTCATCTCTATTGGATTAGTTTCACCAGCCTACAAACAAAAAAAAAAATAACATATAAAAAGCAAAAACAAAAACAAGCAGTGGCCAAACCTCTTGTGTATTTCAGTGTTGCCACAGGAGTTGGCAGTGACCCCTGGAACTCAATTTCCCTCCAGCTTGTGTAGACAAGATTGCCAAGACTTCTCTTCCCTGGGGAAAATGATTTGAGACTTTGTGCTTTATGGGATTATTTCTGGGATTATGTCCCAGAGTGGAGTAGTGACTTCAAACACCATGATGGCCTTTGTGGCAAGACTATCTCTGGGGAGAAACTAATGAGAACCTTGTTTTAGAAGGCGTAACTTGGCATCTTGCCTGTGCTATAACTTAGGGTTCCCAGCCTATTTGTTTATACTTTTATGATGATCGATTGAAAGGCAAGGATGTGGTCTTTAGCAAGGTATAAGATGGCATGTGGCAGGCTGGGTCCAGGAAAGGCAAAGCCAGCAAGATCACCATTGCCGAGTGTGGGCAAGCCTAATCAATTTGATTTTATTTTCAATCTTAACTCACAAAATCGTTCTATTCTGTAGCTAAGTAGAGCTTCCCAGTACTGTTCATTGTAACCTTCATTTTTCTCATTTGATAGAATTCTTCGGATTCCATATTTCCTTTTCCTTCTCGAAATCTAGTTAGACTTCAGAGGTCAGATTATAATTATGAAATAAAAGCTAAACTACAACACCTCCAAAATGTATTTCTCTTATCCAGACCTGTTTCTTATAGCCCAGGCTTCTCTATCCATCTGCATACCAGACCTCTCCACTTGGATGTCTAACAGATTTATCAGAACTCTCACTTGTACCCCTTCCCTCCAAAACCTGCTCCAAATCTTTATTCTTTCCTACATCAGTGTATGAAAAATCCTCTATAGCCACATGCGGGTCTTTTTGCTCCTCCTCATATATGCCACACATCCTTCCTTAGGCCTTATAGGTACCGTTTTTTCTCTCAGTCTGGAATGCTCTTTCCTCAGATATTACCATGGCTACTCAACTCCTTCAAGTTTTTTGTCAATTATCACCTTCTTGGTGAATCCTACCCTGACCATGTTATTTGAGATCCCAACTATCCCCACTCAAACTTCCTGCCCATCCTTTACCCTAGTCTATTTGTTTCCTTAGAACTTATCACCTCTCAACACACTATATAATTTATTTCTCTCCCTAGAATGACAGCTCAACAAAGGTTGGGTTTTTTTCATTTTTTGCTCATTGATATATCCCCGGCACATAGAACAATGCTTGTAAAGGTAGGCACATGGTAAATATTTGTTGATTTGAATGAATGAATGAATGATTTTTCATATAAACTAAAATAAAATTCAGACACCTTATTATGAAGACCTACGTGATCCATCTTTGATAACCTCTGACCTCACTTCCTGCACTCTCCCGTTGGCTCACTCCAGTCCTTTTTGCTGTTCTCTGCACTCTCAAGCTTGTTCCTGCCTCAAGTTTTACACCAGCCGTTACCTTTGCCCCTCACTCGTGTGTTGCCTCCTCAAAGTGGCCTTTTCCATCTAAATGGAGCATCCCATCTAAAATAGAGCCCCTCCTCTTCAGTCACTAGCATCTGATCCTGCTTCATTTGTCTTCATAGTACTTATAACCTGCTGAAATTGCAGTATTTATTTACTTCTTTACTTACTTCTTTACTGGTATACTTATGTTTTTTTTCTTTTAACCTAAAAGAGCGTAAATGTGGTGAGTCAGGGATTTTGTCTTTCTTGTGTATTGCTTCATCTGTGGCACATAATGCCTGCACAAAATGTATCTTTAATAAATACTGTTGAAAGGATGAATGAATTAATACAAAACTCAGAAAATAGAACAAGCAAAGACATGAATTCAATAAATAAAATAGAGCAGTCTGCTATGGACTATAATAATAATAATATAATATAGTAATAATAATAATAATGTTTGTGACCCCCCCCCAATTCACATGTTGAAACCCTTCCCCCTAATGTGATGGATGGAGTGGCCTTTGGGAAGTAATTAGAATTAGATGAGGTCGTGAGAGTGGAAGCCCTCACGTATGGGATTAGTGCCCTTAGAAGAATCACAAGAGAGCTTGTCTCCTTTCTCTGCTCTCTGCCATGTGAGGACACAATAGGGAGTTGGCAGGCTGCAACCTGGAAGAGGGTTCTCACCAGAACTCAGCTGTGCTGGCACCCTCATCTTGGACTTCCAGCCTCTAGAACTGTGAGAAATAAATTTCTGTTGTTCATAAGCCACGCAGACGATGGTACTTTGTTATAGCAGCCTGAACTGTCTAGGACAGTCCATGGGGCGAAGTGCAAACAAGTTTATGTTTTATTCTATAGGCAGGTGGACACAACTGGTTGGACGTGACCAAATGTGTAACTTAATTATATACTGTGAAGAGAAAGACAATACTGAAAGCAGGGAGGATAGTGCTCTTAATCATCTGCTGGGAAATGGGAGCCTAAATTAAGGCAAGAATGTTCAAGGAGGAATGGAGAAGAACGGATAGAGTGGAGAAGCATTTACGAGATAAATGACAGGAGTTGGTAGGATGTGGAGGACGTGGAAGAAGGAGAGTTCCAGAAAAACAACAATTTTCTGATTTTGCAGCTATGTTTGTAGTTGTGTCATTAACTGAGTTAGAGAATTGGGGTGGGGGCAGAAGATGGTGAGTTGGGTTTTAGACATGGTGAGTTGCAGGAGCCTAATTATTATTTCTGTAGTAATTCAGCTCAGGAAATAGACTAGGGTGGAGTCCAGCATTTATAGGTAGTCGCTTACGCCATAAAAATGTATGAAATTATCTACAGAAAGATGTGAAGCTAAGGGGTACTCAGCCTTTCTGATTGCGGCATATTTTCAACAACTAAAATTTCTGACTGTGTACGTGTATTTAAAAAAAAATCAGCAAACTGTCAGTTAATCACTGTGTATGAGAGTGTGCAATATTATCATCTATTTGGAAGTGATCAATAATAATATAAACAGTAATTATAAATTCACTAGTATTTTAATGTGATTCTCAGACCTAACTTTTAAAAGCATTTTATTACTACTAGTCATATGTATGATAAGATGATTCTCATGTATTTAAGTTCCCTGTTTTTCCATTTCTTTGATTTTTATTATTTTATGACCTGCATTTGATACTTTTAAGATTTAAGAATTCATATTAAATAATATACAATGTTGAAAACTGCAACAGAGTTGCAAGACTTTTTGTGAGTCTCTAAAAAAATTTATTTTTGATAAAAATGGAGAAATTAAAAGACATATTCAAATATTTTATTTTCAGGCAGATGCTATAGAAATAGTACTCACTTATGCCTGTTAGATATTTGAAGTGTGTTTCTTATTAGCAGTATATAGTTGGGTCTTACTTCTTTTGTCCAGTTTGGTAATCTTTGCCTTTAATTGAAGCATTCCTTTGCACTGTATTTATATTGTACATTGTATTGGTACAGCTGAGTTGAAGACTGCCATCTTGGTATTTACTTTTTTTTAAAAATCCCATTTGTTTTTTGCTCTTCTGTTTTTCCATTCTTGACTTCTTTTTGTTAAATCACATAGTTTTTATATTCTATGATATTTCAGTTTTCATCTACATCCCTGTATCATTTTTAATAGTAGTGGCTCTAAATTGATTATAATATACAAGTTTAAATGATCACAATCTATCTTTAAATAATATATGACTTCATGGACTGTATGAGAACTGTACAGCAATGTATTTTTAGTTCCTTCTCACCTTTTGTGATCTTCTTTTTTATGTTTTATTTCTACATATACTATAAACCCCACAATATTTTGCTATTATTGTTTGAAACAATTGTCTTTTAAAGAAATCAATATATACATTTTAGTGACAACTTAAGCTTGAATAACATAATACAAATGTTGAAAATTTCTTTAAAAACCCACGTTTCAAAGATTATTTAAAAATTTAGGACTTTTCAGGATGTTTCTTACTATATTTCAACATAACTAACATCTTATGCTATACACTATTTTAGTCAAATTTGGATTTTGTAAAAATTTCATCAGCTGCTACTCAGTGACCAATGTCTTTTCTTTATATGAACTTAAAGAAAATGTCTATTGGAGAGTAATCAGGTGGGTGAGATGGCCAAACTAGACACCTTGTATGTCCATCTATCTAGAAATTGTCACCTACAAAAACTTAGAAATCAAAATTCAGGGACCGTCCCCTTCACTGAGTGGTTAAGTCCGCACAGCCCAATTCGGTGGCTGGCGGTTTCGCCAGTCTGGGTGCAGACATGGCATTGCTCATCAGGCCATGCTGAGACAGTGTCCTGCATAGCACAACCAGAAGGACCTACAACTACAATATATAACTATGTACTAAGGGGCTTTGGGGAGAAGAAGGAAAAAAAATCAAAATTCACAAAATAAGCATTAGAATTTACATCAATTAACTTTCAAATGAATTTTTTGTAAGTTTGTAACATTTATATTTTGAAGTTATTAAAGCTTAAAACTGCTCTAAGAAGTTTTTTTTTTTTTTGAGGAAGATCAGCCCTGAGCTAACATCTGCTGCCAATCCTCCTCTTTTTACTGAGGAAGACTGACCCTGAGCTAACATCCGTGCACATCTTCCTCCACTTTATACGTGGGATGCCTACCACAGCACGGCTTGCCAAGCAGTGCCATATCCATGCCCGGGATCTGAACCAGTGAACCCTGGGCCTCCGAAGCGGAACATGCACACTTAACTGCTGCGCCACCAGGCTGGCCCCACTGCTCTAAGAATTTTGAGATACCCTGTATATATAACAAGGATCCTTTTCTAAAAGAATAAATAAAAGAGAATTTTTATGTACCAAAAATGTTTACTCTTTCTGGTGCTCCTTATTTCTGAAAAGCTGGTGTTTTATCTGAGTTTTTATTTCCATTTAGTTGAGCGACTTATTTTAGCTTTTCTTGTAATGTAAGAACTTTTATCTTTCTGAAAATGTTTCCATTTTGCTTATCTTTCTGAAGGATATCTTCTCTGGATATCAAATTCCAGTTTGAGTAGTTTTTTCTTTAAGTACTTTACAGATGTCGTTCCATTGTCTCTGGCCTTTATTCTTTCTGGTGAGACGTCAGTCATCAATATAATTGTTCTGTAGGTGATGCGTACTTTTTTCCTCCGGTTGCTCTTTTGTTCTTTATCTTTTGTTTTCAGCACTTTGACTATGATGTGTCTAGGTGTGGTTTTCTTTGTATTTATCCTGCTTAAAGTTTCTGCACTGAGTTTCTTGGATCTATAGGTTGATTTCTTTTGCCAGTTTTGGAAATTTCTTTGTCATTATCTCTTCAAATATTTCTTCTGCCTCATTCTCGCTCCCCTGTTTCTGGAGTTTCCAATTATACTTATGTTAGAGTATTTGGTACTGTCTTATAAATCTCATAAATTCTGTTCTGAATTGCTTCTAAGTTATTGGAAAGTGATTCAATGATCTGATTAGATTTAAAGGTGTTGATGACCCTGTTTCCAGGGGTAAAGGAGACTCTGATTGTCCATGGCATGTAATAACGAAAGAGTGATTTAAATTATCACACGTAGACAACTGTAGCCAAGTGCTTATGGAGTCAAGTATTTGGGTGATCAAATATTCACTGCCCTGGAGTGAGAGCTATTAGGTTAGAAAGAGTCAAATGGAAGCCACTACAACTTCCTTTACCTACCAAAAATTTTTTGAAAACTGCATTCTAAATGGATTTTAAAGCTTCATAATACTGTTAAGGACTTAAAAGATGCAGGAATGGTAATTCCCCATTCAACTTGCCTATTTGGCCTATGCAGGAGATGATTTCGAAGAACAGTGGTGGATCACGACAACCTTAATCCACAGTGACTTCAATTGAAGGTGTTCTTACAGATGTAGTTTTGTTGTTGGAACAAGTCAACACATGTCTTGGTGCTTGGCTTAACAGTTGTTGATCTAGCAAATGCTTAGGTCTATCTACACCTGCTAGTAAAGACCATCAGAAGCAGTTTGCTATCAGCTGGGTAAGCAATACACCTTCACTGCCTTACCTCAGGGCTACTCTCCAGCCCTATGTCATTACGCAGTCCCGAATACGTGGCCTTGATGCCCTGTCCATTCCACAGGCTATCATACTGCTCTAAAGTCTTAGTTCCCAAGGGAGAAATGCTGCTACCAGACACAACAATGGTTTCATTCACCAACAGGCAAAGAATCAGTTACTTCACTGGCTGGGATGATTGATATTGGTTATCAAGAGAAAATTAGATTTTTAACTACACCATGGGGGTAAGGAGGAGTATGTCTGAGATGTAGGAGATTTCTTGGGGTGATTCTTAGTACTTTCAAGCCTTGTGATTAAAGTCAATAGAAAACGACAACAATCCAATACAGGGATTATTACTAAGGCCCAGAACCTTCCAGGAATGAAAATTTGGGTCACCCCATCAAGCAAGGAACCACAACTAGCAGGAGTGCTTACTAAGGGCAAAGAGAATATGGAATGGATAGTGGAAGAAAGTTATAAATACCGGCAATGACTAATTGCAGAAATGAGAACTGTAAGAATAATGTGCATTTCTTCCTATTTTTGATATGAATATCAAAAAAAGTTTCTCTTTCCTTTTTCTCTTCTCCTATCATCTAATGTAATGTGCTAATAATAGTTAATTCATATTTCAGTTTTAATTTATAGGATGTCAAAGCTGGAGAAGGAATGTGACTTAGAAGAGGAATACTTCTCATCCAAAGATGGATAAAGGACTTTTATCCTCTTTTGGGGACAGAATCAGTATATCTTCCAGTTTTATGAGGAACATTTGCATTATATTTTGCATTATGTTACTATTTTCTTTATTTGGAAGTTAAGTATGATTGAAAGAGGGTTATATGGATGGGGGATGGATTGTGGTGGGTTTAGGTTGTGTCACCTTAGCTAAACCAGAAGTACATTTCCCAGAATTTCCTTCCCTGTCAGTTCTGTAATGGCCTGGACCACAAGAGACATTTTGCATCAGATGTTCAAAAATAGAGGTAGAGAAGAGCCATCCTTATGTATTTATTCTCTAATGTTTGGACAATTGGTACAGAGTGTGACATGCTATTGTGGTTTACACATGCTGTCACTTATCCTCTGGCTCATGTGTGTGGTTGATGTATGACAGTGGTAGAGCCCAGGGTCATGGTACCTCTGGCTCCCATCAGATCCTCCTTAAGCTTTTTGACCAGGTACATGTTTAGCACTATGATGAGGGGCGCCTGTTTCTCCTGCAGGGCACTCCCATCATCAAAATTGAATGTTCCGGCAGATTCCTGGTTATCCTCATTGGTTCCAGCTTGCCTCACAGGTTCAGTTTGTGCTTGCTTCCCTATTTTATATTCATTTTTTGTTTTCTTCTTACTGCCTATTCTGAAGACTTTAGACTCCAGCAAAAGACAAACAAACAACATCCTTCCTGTTGAACCAGCTCCCAGAATTGCACACGGTCAAATCCCTACAATAAATTATACATCTCTGATCAAACCCTGACTGAAACATTGCTATCTGATGTTTTACCCAATTTTCAGCCAAAATATATTTTCATGGGTTTGTTGGCCATTTCTATATTTTCTCTGGTGAAATATACATTCTTTTAAAATACAAACTATTTTATAATACAAATTTTAAGACAAAATACATATGATATGAAAAATTGAAAGAAGAGTTTACGTAGACAATTCTTTACATAAGTTTGTCTGTAAATGGCAGCAGAGAAAGGAGATACCGCAAAGGAGATGAGAGTTGAAAATGGACTACAAATATTTACGTTCAGCATTTTTTTTATGACTCAGTAATAATTGTAGTCTGTGGTCACAGTCTCAGTGGGCACAGAGTGAGGGAGGCAAAGGGAGGAACGTTAGAGGAAGACTAACATGGGGCGGGATTGAGTTTATTGCAAAATGGAGAAGAATAATTGAATGATAGAGAGGTATCTTGTCTGGCCAAGAAAATGTTACAGATAGGTCCTCGTAGGCGCAGAAGGAAAGCAGAGAGGCCGCTGGATAAGCAGACTTATTTCCTTGTGTATCAATGAGTCCAGTGACTTTGCTCCCCTCTCCACCTAAGGACCACACTGTTCCACATTCTAACGAGCTAGCTAAAAAGAAGGGGAAAAAAGGCAAAAAACCCAACTAGTTAAAAAAAATCACACAATTCACAAAAAAAGCCCCTCAAGAGTATGTGATGTAAAGACTTCTGTACTAAACCACCTGCCTTGTTTAAACACAAAGAAAGACCTTATTAAAAATGAGTTTACTTTAAGAAACCTATGCATGAATTATTTGAATAACTAAACTGATGAAGGGTGAAATTAAAACAAATGTATTCAAATAAAGATATGCATTGTAAGTGAAGAGGAATATGGTTCAAATTCTGAGCTTTATAAAAATTATATTTATATATAATACAACTATTTGTAATGATAAAGAAAATGAAACGAGTAGCAAGTTTTTGATTCGGACGTGTAGTGGAAATCCAAGCTATGGGAAGGACAAGTGTGACCTTCAGTGTACGCACACGTGTATTAAGCTATTGCTTTATTTTCAGTCCCATCCTTGTATCCTCTGCCTGTGATGCCGGTCCTGGGACCCTGTAAATCACACTTCTCTTTTGCCAGCTGGCTCCCTGTTAGGCTTTGCCAACTAGGGGATGCTGGAGGCCGACTGGAAGGCTGAAGGAGGAAGAAGGGACTCACTTCTTCCTGTTTGCTCCCTGTTCCTTTCAATGACATCCCAGTAATCATTTTTCACCCTAGCAGCCACAGCTTTTCCCGATATTAAGTGGCTCCAGCTTGTAGTTTCAACAACTAGCCTCACTATGCTCCTTTTAGAGACAACAGCACCAGCCAGCGAGTGCCTCATCCTGAGCCATCTGGGCTCGAGCGCTGAGAACTCCCTCAAGCTTCTAAATTGTAATAATTCTAACCTCTTCTCTTTGTTCTCTCAGCCTAGGGATGGTAGTTGCTTCCTAGAGTTGTCTATTTCATGACATTTTAGTATTCCCTTTTGCCTTTTTGATTTTTCAATATCTGTCTGGTTACCAATTCTTTATATTAAATTATCTCTGTAAAAATCACTGTTGTAGTTTCTATTGTATATCTTAAGAGGACCATTAGTGAGTGGCTATGTATATTCATTCAGTTTCCCCGAGGCTTAGTGAGACAAATGTGTGTGTGTGTATAATTATAATATATTATTATTTTAATACATTTCAATATTGTTACTTTAGAAATTTTATTTATATGTTTATTAGTGAAAATGACCCATAATTGCCTTTCCTGGTACTTTTTATGGTTTTGATATTAGTGTTATGTTAGCTTTGAGAAATGGGCTAGGAAATTTACTGTTTTTTTAAATTAATTAATTCATTTTTAATTAAGACATTATATTTTAGAGCAGTTTAAGGTTCACAGCAAAATTGAGGCGATGGTACAGAGATTTCCCGTAAACCCCCTGCCCCCTACACACACACACCCTCCCCCATTATCAACATCCTTTACTAGAGTGGTATATGATACAATCAGTGAACCCACACTGACACATCAGAATCACACAAAGTCCATAGTTTACCTTAGGGTTCACTCTTGCTGTTGTACATTCTGTGGGTCTGGACAAATGCATAATGATGTGCATCCATCATCATGGTATCATACAGAGTATTTCCACTGTTCTAAAAGTCCTCTGTGCTCCTCCCATTCATCTCTCCTCTCTCACCAGCCCAAACCCTGGCGATCACTGATCTTTTCACTGTCTCCTAGTTTTTCCTTTTCCAGAATGTCATATAGTTAGAATCATACAGTATGTAGCTTTTTCAGATTGACTTCTTTCACTTATCATATATTTTGAAATAATTTGCATAAATTGAAATTATTTGATCCTTAAAAGTTTATGGAATTCACCTGTAAAACCATCTGGGTCTTGTACAATTTTTAAGATAATTTTTTGACTGACATTTCAATTTCTTCTAAATCTATGTATATCTTCTGTTTTGTCTTGAGCCAATTTTGAGAATTTTTATTTTCTTAAAGTAGTGTCCATTTTCATCTAGATGAGTAATGTAGTATATATTTATAAATTTTTAAAGTCATTATCTGTATTTCCAGTTTTCATTCACAACATTGTTATTTTATATTTTATCTCTTTTTTGAAATTACGCTTCTCTCAGTTTTAAAAATGGTTGCTCTAAAAATCACCTTTGGTTTTATTGATAAACTTCTCTTATTATCCAATTGTATTAATTTTCTTTTTTAACTTCAAATATTCTGCTCTGATTTTCTGAGAGTTTTCTTAACTAAGCAAAAGCTTAGTTCAACTGTTTTTAATCTCTCTTGATTTTTAATACTGTTTTGGTGTAACACTGTGGTTATATCTTCATTTTCTTATTCTCATAGTCTCAATAGTTCTACAGAGTTTGTAATTTTCATTTTGTTTCCTTCTTGACCTAAGAGTAATTTCAAATGTGATGAACAATTTCCAGTTATTTAATTTTTTTCTTTTCTGGTGGGAGGGCTGTGCTAAGATTTTTTGTTGAGTTTATTAATTTCTAATTTTTTTGTACCATCCTTGGTGGTTGCTTTTGAGAATTTGTTGAAATTTTCTTTGTGGCTTAATAATGCATAGTAAATTTTTGTTAGTGCGTGTTTTTAAAAAAGTATAGATTTTCAATGTTGTGTATAATATTTTATAGGTTCTAATTATTTTTGTTTTTCTCCTTGTTTTGTTATTTTTTGAGAGAGCTTTGTTAGCATCTTCCTTTCAGATTTGTTACTATTCAAAATCTCTTTAGAGAGTTTTTCTTTATAAAAATTTCAAAGCTATTTTATTTAGCTACTTATAGACTTATAACTATTGTGTCTTCTTACTAGAATCTTCCTTTTATTAAGGAATCATTTAATATTTTGCATTAAATTTTCCTTTGTCTTACAATTTTGTCATAATTTTCCTAATGTGTATTTTTCTGTATTGTTATTTTAGGTTTTCCTGTGTGCTTTCAGTTTAAAGATTTCTATTATAAAGTTTACAGAGAAGTTATTTTTTTAAACCTAATTCGTGAGTTGTTGTCCTTTAATATGTGAGTTTAACCCTGGTGTATGTATTATAACTAAGGCTTCATGTAACTTTTCCTTGCTATTTTATTTTGGGTTTTATTTGTTTCACTTGCAAATAAATATATTATTTAATATATTTAATATAATATATATTTCTCTTCACCTCTTTTCCAGCCTTTGGTTAGAGTCATCATTTTTTTCTCTTTTTCCCTCACTCTAATGGTTTGGAAGATAGTTCTATTCTGAGTAATTATGCCTAAATTTCCATCAAACAAACGTATATTCTTCCACTGAAGTTTAATTATTAAGAATTCCAGTCTTCCCCATTAATTAGACAGAAATGTTTGCACATTTCTCATTTTTATATAGTTTAGAATTTTAATTTGGTTACTGTTGTGGTTTTATTGTTTTGTCCTATCACCATGTTTAGACAACTCTAAATGGTCTTGTTGTTGTTGTTGTTATCATTACTCTTTGAATCTCATTGTTTCTTCTTACATTTTTAATCTTTTTCCTGTTCTTTCTTTCTCCTCTCTTCTCATCCCCAAAATTGCATCCTTTAGTAATTTTTTCAGAAAACATTTGCAAGTGGTAAACAATGTCAATCTTTCTCTTCCTGTAACTTCTATAAATTGGAAAATCTGTATTTATTCTTCTAGTTAGTGTTTATTTCTATGCTCAGAATTTTAATCTCTTCAACCTCTTGTTCATTTTATTTAAGGATGAAATATCCTCTTGTATCTTTTGGGGAACATTATCTATAGTGATCAAAAGTCCATCTTACTCAGACTATAAATTTTCTTTCTTTGTGTGTAAATTTCTTCTCTTTATTGAATTTCATATTGCTTTTTCACAGCGTTGGCTTTCTTTAAATATTTGATGACTCTTGCGCATCTTTGTAACTGAAGTTCTCTAGTAAACTCAGAAGAGGCTACATCTGTTTTTGCAGCCTGCTTAATGGGAGGAGCAGGACCAATTTTTGAATGAGATAGACAGAACTCTCTGCCCAGGACTCAACATTCTCCTGGGTGTTGACAGTTGCCCAAGATGCCACCCTGTCTCTCTACCCAGTCTTTAGCCACTCTCACTCACGTGATGGAGGATTTTCTTGTTTGTCTTACCTGGCCCTTGGACAGGTTGGGGAGAGCAGGGCGGGGTAGGAAGACGTTTGTGTACTGGATCCTCTCTTGCTTCTAGTATCTGCAACCTTCAGACATGGGGGCACCAGTGCTTTTCCCGTCTTTCGCAGCTTCCCTCTTAGCTTCATCTTGGGCTGTGGTTTCCTTCTTCAGCCCAGTCCTCTGCTTTCTGCCCTTCGTGGAGTCCTTATGGTGTCTCCCTGCTTTGTTTTCTACTGTTGAGACGAATTCATTTATTTTGTTTTCTGGCTTATAAAGAGGTTTGTACCTCTTTACAATAACTGATGGGAGCACTGTATCTTCAGTCCACCATCCTGAGCTGGGACCACCCTTCACTTCCTAAGATAGTTTTCCTTATACAAAAACAGCAGAATTCAGTAGTCTGTTCAGCATTTTACATCTATTGTTTTGGTTTTGGCCCTACTTTTGTTTTTTAAATACAACTCACAAAGATAAGATAAGTGGTAGCCAGAATTAAGATTAATCAGCTATAAGCTAATTAGGGCTATAGTTTTTAGTTATGTTTAGACATTCTGTATTTTCATCCTATCCTAATCTCACCTTCTAGAAAATATAAGGTAAATCTAAGGCTATATCTGTGTATTTTTAGTCTCAGAGAATATTGAAATGGAGAATAGATGTTGGACAATTTTCTCATTTGTTTGCCAACTAGAATATTTTCTTTTCTGTTATTCAACCAAGTGAAGACACAAAACAACAAAAATAGTTTTGCAGAGAAGGTAGACATATCCAAGCAGTGTTTTAACGTAGGAGATCTAATATGTTTGCATTTTATTGTCTTCTGAATATATCCCTAAGTGATATTGAAATTGACGAGAGACATTCACTAATGATCCCAAAGGAACTTGGCTGATTGGACTCAAATACGAAGCTCCATGTGATGATTTGGAAGGCTGGTTAAAGAAAGCTGCAACGTTGGCTACTTTGTTGGTGTGGACACTACAAAAAGCATGGAATTTAATAGAGGATTTTTATTATATTCAATGGTCTAGTAAGAAAAATTCATGAAACTTTTTATGGGCTGATCCTCTGACATATCAACATTTAAATAATCTATGAAGTGTTGGCGGGTGTCTTCTTTTATTCTAGGAACCTTAATAGATTGTTAAGTGGGCGTTTGCCTCCACACACACCCACTTCAGATCCTCATTGTCATATGTGACTCTTTTCTCTTCCAGCTTTAAAAATCCTTCAGAGAAAGATATTAGATAATATTCATTTCAAAGCCTAATATTCCATGTGACTGGTATTATTTCCAATGTCTCATCTCAGTATTTTATGCTACAGGATAAACTTAGTTCTTCTGTTCTTTCCTTAGTGGCTATGATAATTACTACTACTTTTTTGGCATTACTTCCCTACTTTTAAAAATAATAATGCACATGAAAGTTATTTATATTGTTCAAAAATATTAATATTATCTAATGCTAATATTATCATTAATATAATATCATGTCACTAGCATCATTGACTTTAAGAACTTTGGATAATAAAAGTTAATGAGAAAGTATGTGTGTGTGTGTGTGTGTGTGTGTCTCCCTTTCTCTTTTGGTAAGTATATGGGTGTTTTCAATATCAGGAACTAGAATACAAGACTTTTCTTGAACTTTCCTGTTGAGCACCAGAAGACTTTTCAACAAACAAGTTGATGGTTTCATGTACCAGTTGGCATGAGGATAAGGTCTTAGCATGGAATTTTAAAGAGGATAAATTGTGAATAGGTTTGATGAATATGAAGAAGCAACTAGAGTAGAATCAATTGCAATAGGGTAGCGATTGGCAAAGACACTTTTCAGAGAGCTTGGAGCTCCTCAAAGAAATTGAGCAGTTTGGCAGAGAGTGGTCTGCATTCTCTTTATGCTATAATAGTCATTAGTCTAAATCTTTCATGCCTCCTCTGCATTATCTGTGAAACTGGGATCATACTAGCCCTACCTTTCTTAAAAAAGTCGCTATAAAATTACATTATAGACCGTAAAATCACAGTAGTTACAAGGCATTCAGTGTTCATTTAATGCCTTTATTTTCCTAAAAAAGAAACAGCCTCAAGTGAATAAGCGATTTGCCCCAGGTCAAAAAACTGGTTGAGATACAATAAAGTAGAGGCTTTTTGAATTGGAAGAGACTTTTTAGTTATATATTTAAATCTTTTACTAAATCAGAAATTCTCTACAACATGTCTGGGAATCATTTGGAGGTTTTCCCATGCTAAGAAGTTGATGGGTTTTTCGGAGCAGAGTGTTCTATTTTTGGAACACTCTAATTGTTAGTCAGTCACTGCTTGCAACGAATTGGACCCCAGGTTCCTGTGACTTCTATACTTTGACTCTGTCACAGGTGGATTCCCCAGAAAGCAGACTCTAGGATAGAATCAGCATGCAAGAAGTTCATTAGGGAATGCTTTTGGGATCAACATTGTGTAAAGGAAGAGAAAGAAACACGATTTGTCAGAGAGAGAAGTAATCTGCAATGCAGTTCCAATGGAATGCCTCAACTGATGCGGCGAGGAATTTAGAAGATGGAATGAACTTCGAGCTGTCTCATATTGGAAGGAGAGGGCCAGGCCTTTAAACCTCTATGTCTCCCAGTTATTGAGCGTGGGCAGCCTGAGAAGGGCGAGTGACTTTGGTGAAGCTTCTGTCTTTTGCTGAGGCAATCCCAAATGGGACTGACATCCTGAGGACTATTTGCAGGTGGCACTACTAGTAGCTAAAGAGTAGAATTCATTAACTTCTGAAAGGGGATCTGGATGGTACCTCATAGCATCCATCACAAATGATAAATTTTAGCATTATCCTGTAAATTTCCACTAAAAAATTCCCTACTGCCTTTGATTGGGATTGTGTTGTATCTATAGATAATTTTAGAGAGAATGGATATATTAACAATCTTGAACCCTCCAATCCATCAATATGTTATATCTTTCTATTTATTTAGGTCCAAAAATTTTGGTTAGCAATATTTTATAGTTTTCAGTGTACAAGTCTTAAATACATTTGGACGTATTTGCCCTTTAATTTGATGTGTTTTTGATGCTATTTTAAATGGTATATTTTAAATTTTCATTTAAAATATTTATTGCTAGTATATAGCAGTAAAATTGTTGATTTTTGTATATTGCTCTTGTATTCTGACACATTGCTAAACTCACTTATTAGTCATAGTGGATTTTTCAGTAAATTTTTTAGAATCTCCTATGTTCAGGATCATATTGCCCATTGATAAAGATAGTTTTACTTCTTTATTTCTAATCTGCATGTCTTTTATTTCCTTTTGTCACCATATTGTAATGGCTAGGGTCTGCAGTACCACGAGGAACAGAAGTGCAGAGAGCAGATATCCTTCCCTTGTTCCAGATCTAGTCGAATAGCATTCAGTCTTTCATTAAGTACGATGTTACTAAATTATAGAAGGTGAAGTAAACTTCTGGAATAGCCACATGAAAAATATGCATTAACAGACAATTGCTCAAAGTCCTATACTCGCTTTAACTGCATCAATATTGAATACAACAATAGCTGGAACAAGCTGTAAATAATATTTCCTACTTCCTAGCTTTGAAAGAGAGCATGTTTCACATTCTATGGAAAACTTTTGTCCAAAGTGTTGTTGGAATAACCAATTCTTTTGCATATAGAAGAAGCATAATGTCCTGGAAAAAACAATTGTGTAGAAGAAAATAAAGTAACTTTATCAGATATTCATCACTCATGTTGACATATAACATATGAGACACTTATGTAGACATTACGAGGTGATGACATTTTAACATTAAATTCATAAATGCATCTCGTATTTAGAAAATATCCAAACGACAGCCACTGCTGAAAGAAAAGAGCATGAGCTTACTCATGGACTCATTCTTCCACCTCTTCCTCCCAACCTACCTCCTGCTTATGTGGGAATTCAGCTTACTCTTAAAGTCACCCTGAGTTAATCCCGAGCATTGTCAGGATGGTTTCTTAATTGTGCCCAGGAACAAGACTGCTCACATTATACTCCGTCTGCCTTCTCATTTAGATCTCACTTGCTTCTACTGGTACTACCCTCCCTGAAAATGTCAATGTTTCTGTTATGGATCTGGTCCACTGATGTCCCTATCCATAGCAGTCCCTGAGGTGAGGAACAGTCCTTTAGGTGCCAACTTTGTAAAGGGCTTTGTCACTTATGCCCTAAAGCATCACTGTCATGGTCAGAGTCTTACACAGTCTTTCATGAAGTTAGCTCCTTCAGCCTGTCACCATCATCCTTCCCTCCCCAGGGGCCATAGGAGGAGGACAGTGGGAAATTCTTTGCTCTCCTCTCTGTCATCTTCGCCATTTCTCTGATCTTCTCCAACCGTCATACCAAAAACAAGCAAACAAAACCAAAACATTTTCTTCCTTTAGTTAAAACACTAAAACTACTATGCATATACCTGCAAGGGTCACCTGCAAACCAGTGACAAGTAAACAAGTCGAAATTTGGCCTCAATTGGAAAGCTGGCTACAAGGCAAAACCTGGACTGACTAGAGTCAGCCAGTTTGGTGTTTCTGTTTGCAAAATCAATCCAACAGTCATTTATTGAAGACTCATAGAATGTGACTGTGGGAACATTGAAATGAATATAGATTAAAAGCAAAGACGTGATCTTCTCAAGGACTTGTATTTAGGACAGCTTCTACTTCACATGGTCTTTTTGTTTTGTCATTATTTTTTCAAATTAACTAAAATCCAGCTCATTATTTTCCAGGCACAAATATTTGTTCACTATATTTAAACATGTAAATATTTGATGCCTGGCAATTAGCAGTAGACATTTGACTGCTAATGGAGCAGAGCTGATTGTGACATTATATGCAAATGAGGAGTACTGAATCTAATCATGCGTTGAACTTCCCAGACAGTCAATAACTACACCCTCTCTAAAAACCCAAAGCTGTACATTCAAAGATCTATACAGGACTAAAGGTAGCACTGGATGTTACTACTTGTAGTCATTTAAATTAATCACCAATGCCAAGAATGATATTTAGAGGATGATTGAGAACATGAGCATCTTGTAAATATCAAACGTGATCATTCTCTGGATTGTTTCTGAATCCTTCACTCTCAAGAATAGTCAAATATTTTCCTGTGTCTCATTTTTACTAAATTGGAAAAACAAAAGCTAGAACAAAGATACCACCTCACTATTTAATCATCATTTCTTAAATAAATACAATAGTTATTAATCTTATTTATAATAAACAGAAGTATAATAATGCCTCCTTTTAAAGAGAGAGATTTTCATTCATAAGACAATTTTCTGAAATCCTCTGCTCATTTATCAAATGGGAAGTTTTGATGAATAAATCAGTTAAAATTTTAAAAAAATTTAGTTTGCCTCAACTCCATGAAAATTTAATGAGCTGATCTGGCTCATAACATATATAAACATGAATATATGCACTTCATTCTTCCATAAAATTTTGGCAGCAATACAGATCCAAAAGGTTTAATTCACTATTTCTTTGCTGTCTCAATTAGAGCTTTTAAGCCTATTCCTTCAAGCTGCCACTGCATGAGTCATATCAGGAAATAGAAATCAACATCCTGAAATAACTTGAATTGGGGTTTTAAATGATAGGATAGAGCGGTACCTCATGAAATGAAAGCTTTTTATTAACTCTGAAGAAAATATAACTATCATTGGGCTAGAAGTCTTTAATGGAGCTTGAGAAGGACAACTTCCCCAGTTTGCCTGTAGATGTTTCCAGGCCAAGAAAAACTGGTTCTGCCCAGATCAGATGGCAGTGACCTGCTCATTTCCTGCTTTTGCTATCACTAGTATTTCAGGTCCAATTCCATATCTGGTGACTGGTTTCATATCCTCCTCCCTCTTCTCTTCCTGTTAAAATTGGAGCCATTTTTTAATGGTCTAGCTCAGGTCTTTCCTCTGAAGCCTTTTCTGATCCTCCCAGCTTGATTGAATCTCTTCTCCCTCTTTGTTCCTAACAACAGCATTTCTAATCTGTAAGAGTCATTTGACCCTTAACCATATGCTACCTTATATAGAGCACTGCATTTTCAAACCTATTTGTCTGATCTCCTTAGCTAGATTTAAAAAGTCTTTTAGGGCAGGGCTGTTTGTTTTATGCTTATATGGCCCAATGGCTTTGATGCGGGGTCGGTGAGCCGAGGAGTCAAAAGAAAGATTTCTTGGACTCTCAAGGTCTGGCAGTAGTGCTCTTTTATTTAGAGAATAGTGTGGAATAGCATGGGGACAGGACCCATGGGCAGTCAGAGCTGCTGGGTGGGGACAGGACCCACTGGCAGGAGGAGTTGCTGCTGCAAACATGGGCTGAGAGTAGGGCTAAATTTAAGGCATAGGTATGTGAGTTATCTCTTTACAAGACAAAGGAAAGAATATGTAAAAAAAAGTTGTTAAAATGGTATCAGTGCTGGTAGGGTCTGGTTATTGGGTGGTCCTATAACTTTTAGATAAGAATCAAACCAGATTAAGTAACTGGCAGAAGCCACAGCTTAAATATTATCTTCAGCTAATGACAAAAGAGGATGTTAGGAGCGGGAGGGTCACTTCCATGAGGTTACCAGACAGTAAACAACTTAAGTCCTTGCCTTCCACATTAAGAGTTTCCAGAGATAGGGCCATCCCCTCTTCCTCCTGGTGCAGAGAGGGAGGCACCCCCCACAGATGGAGAATTCCTTCACAAATGCAAATGTCTCTCATCAAAGGGCAAGCAAATTCCACTCCTCAGAGCCTCCTTCTCATCTGCAGTTTTTAAAAGTAACCAGCCTAAAATAATCCTCATCAGCTTGTACAGGGGTAACTATTTTGTGTTGATGGTCTGCAACCACAAGCCATAATCCTTTTGCTCCAGGAGGCCTGGTTTCATGGATGTATAAATGCATCCACTAGGTGTATGCTAATTCACGTTATCATAGATGTGGTCCTGGAGTCGGATAAACCTAAGTTCAAATCCTAGATCCACCACTTATTAAATGCGAATGTGGGCAAGTTTCTTAATTTCTTTAAGCATCAGTTTTCTCATTTGGAAATAAAAAGAATAATAAAATTGTTGAGAGGATGGAATTAGATAATGCCAATGAAGCACTTAGCATGGTTCCTGGCACATAATTAGCCCTAAATAATGGTAACTATTCTTATTATGAGTGCTATTGGTGTTGAACCATGGTGGATGCTTATTGACACTGGTCAGTGAGGAAGGAAGTTTGCGTGGGAGCAACTCATGGACTTGTGAAGCTGATCAGCCAGTAGCCAAAAGTCATAAGGTCAAACACAATGGGATGAACTCATACTTGATGAAGGTTCATGTCAGGAGGGAGGCAAAGTGTAAATAAGATCCACGCCAACAGGAATCGCTAAGAGTAACAATACTAGAAGTTTGGTATCTGACAGTACTGGTTTTGGGTAGTCTTTTGGTTTGGATTAGGACATTGGTCAGCATCTGGGATTTCTGAAAACAGGACCAGTTTTTCTGAAAAGCAGGTTAGGAAAGGGATAGGCAGGGGATCCAGGTGCCTAGTCAAGCAGATAAAGGATTAATGTTTTGTTTGTTCAATGTTAATGCTTTTTCTTCCAACAACTGCCCAAAGTTTCTCTTCCTCTTCTTGTTTGTAGAGTCATCCACATTCATTGTTACCATTTTGTCATCTTTATTCCCTTACCAGACCAGTGCAAAGGGCTTCCTTTCCCAAAGGTCCACCAAACTCTCTCCCATAATTAGTGACCTTCTTATTTCTGACTCCATGGACTCATCCTTCATCTCTCAACAGCTTTAACTCAATTAACTACAGCCATGCATCACTTAACTATGGGGATATGTTCTGAGGAATGTGTCGTTAGGTGGTTTGTTGTTGCGCACACATCATAGAGTGTACTTGCACAAACTTCCTACACACCTAACCTACATTGTACTAATCTTGCGGGACCACAGTTGTACATTTGGTCCACTGTTGATTGAAACATCACTTGTGGTGCATGACTGTACTCTCTTATTCCTGAAATTTTCTCTGCTTTTGGTTGCTGTCAGACCAGACATACTCTCTTGGTATTCGTTTCTCCTTTTTGCTTCTCCCCACTGTTTGTTTGTTTTTTTTTCATTTTTGCAGATTCCTCTTTCTCCCATCCTTGAAGTGTTGCTATTCCTCAAAATTCTGTGTTAGTCCTTCTTTCCTTCTAACTTTAAGTCCTTTGGCTTCTCCCACTCCATTTGTCTTTTCCCAGATTCCTCTTTCTCCCATCCTTGAAGTGCTGTTGTTCCTCAAAATTCTGTCTTAGTCCCTCCTTCCTTCTGACTTTACATGCTCTCCTTTATTGATCTTATCTACCCTATCAAGTAGTGCTCACACGTTCATTAACCATCTTTATGTTGAAGGCCTCTAAATCTCTAGTGTCCGTCCAGATCTTTTTCCTGAGCTTGGACCTGTAAGACCAATTAACTACTAGACATCTCAAACGTTATTCAGAACAGAACTCTTCACTTCCCAACCCTTCAGATTTGTTCTTTCTCCCATATTCTGTCTCTCAGGTAGTGACATCATGAGCCACTCTGTTGTTATTCAAATAAAACAAAATGTCCATCCTCCCTGACACCTCATTTCCTATATCCAATTAGTCACCAAAATCACACTGAA
Source organism: Equus caballus (assembly GCF_041296265.1). NCBI lineage: Eukaryota > Metazoa > Chordata > Mammalia > Perissodactyla > Equidae > Equus > Equus caballus. The sequence continues at coordinate 30,730,977 of NC_091710.1, read as the reverse complement.
ACTTCTTGAACCTATGTTCTTCTGAGTAGATATATCTTTTTTTGTCCACCGTCTGCAAACATATGGACTAAACTGCTTACTTAAAAACCATTCTCTTGTTTTTCTTTCCATCTACCTGGTGTGACATAGTTAAATCAGTTTTGCCACAATTCTTTAGGTATGGATTTAGAAAATATACCCACAAAAAAGCTTCAATGTTTTGAAACTGCATAATCAGAGATTCTGATTTTTTCCTATAGTAAGCCGAAGATATTTGTTAATAACAGTAAATAATGATAAATAAGCAGGGTATCATTTGCCTTATAGAAACTAATGTTCATGTTGATCATAATCCCACTATCAATAGAACTTATACCAATAGCTTATACTATTTTTGGTACTACTGCTTGAAATAATGCTCACAATAAATTTTTACTTTTATTAAAATAACAATTGCACATAATTTAGAAAGTCAAATAGTGCTACAAAGCTTATAATAAAAATGTCGAGCAAAGTATCCTGTGCTGGTTATCGATCCCAGGGGAGAGCTCTAAACACTTCTGCCCACTGCATCTGGGTATCAGAGTGGCCAAGGAAAACACAATCCAGTCAAGCACTGGATGGAACAATGTTTACTCACATAGAGAAGAAACAGCAAAATCAGCTTCAACAGTGGCCTCTTTATCATTTGGTGAGGAAATGTTCCAGGCCCAAGGCCCATTCTTAGGTGGCTGATTGGGGGTCAAAAGACTGTGCACATGAGACTGCTTGTCCCAGCAAAAACCAACATCTGCTATCCTCACCCCTCTCAAACCCGATTTTTCACTTCCAGAAGGAAGCATTGTCACTTTTTAGTTTCTTATGGAGTTCCCTCTACATTTCTAAATAAAATGCTTATACTGTGAATTTTTGATTTTAAACTTTAGGCTTGTTTGCTGACTTGTCCTTTTAGTTTTGCTTTCTTTTATCTCCTGTCTCCCTGCTTCCCATTACTACTTTCTCCATCCTAATATACATTTAAATCATAATTTCTATTTAAATTAATGTTTAGGATTTTTATTATCATGGATATGGTTATAGCTGAGCCCTGTAATGTACTATATTACATTTTCTTTTTACTACAAATGTTTTTGTTTTTCCTGGAGTTAAAATGTCCTTTTGTTAGTGTGTTTTCTTAATTTTTTTTACCCATTACTAAAGCATCCACGTACATTGTGCAAGAAATGTAAAATTCTTCTCAATATGGTCAGGTTTATATTTTTCTTGTAGAATTCCTCTCGGAACCCTCTATCCTTCTACTCAAATCATAACTGGCTACATTCTAAGCCAGCTCCACTGCTGTTGTCCTGGACACTTCCCTTCACTCTTTCTGGGAATTCTCTATACCTTTCTCCTTGACTTGTTTTTAGGATTACTGGATTTCTTGATTACTGTGTTTTAGGTTATACATCAATTGTGTGAAGCACATTCCCCAACAGTTTCTGGAGAAAGGGGTCAAGGGAAATAGTACTGTGGGGGAACTCGAATGTCTGAAATTATGTATTCTGTTGTCATATTTGATTGGCGGTTTTGCATGATATTAAATTTTAAATCAAAATCCTTTTCTCAGTAAAATTCTAAGGTACTTTTGCCATTGTCTTCTACTTCCAGTCTTGCTACTGTGAAGTCTCGTGATTCTTGGATTCGGAGTTTTCATATGATTTTTTTTTTCTTAAGCTTTTAGGATCTTCTCTTTCTCTTGATACTCTGAAGTTTCACAATGATGTACTGTGATGTCTTTCTCATTGATTTTTGTGAGTCCTAAGTGGGCCATTTAAATCTGGAAACTCATGTTTTGCATTCTGAAAAATATTCATGTCTTATTTCCTCCATAATTTTTTTCTCCTTTGTTTTCTTACTACTACTGGTCCTTTTATTCTATTTTCTGCATGATTTCCTCAATTGTTTTCAACCTATCAGATTTTTATCTTTGCCATAATATTTTTAATTTCAAAGGGCTTTTTCTCATTCTTTCTTTCATTCAACGACACTTACTGAATTACTATGATAAACCAGGGATTGCTACAAGTTCTGGAGATAGGCACAGATCCCTGCCATTGGGAATCTTATCTTCTAATGGCTGAAGGCAGACAGGTTATTGCAAGTACCAAGAGTGGGTAGTATTACATTTTAAAAAGAAGAGTCAGGTTAGGCCTCTTTAGAATGTTACATTGGAGCAGAAATAGATATTCCTATTTTCTGAACTTATTTTTTAATAGCAACCTCTTCTAATTTCAATAGCGTGATTTTTTTTTTTTCTCTTTGCTTTCAGGATATTTACTGTAGAATTTTTTTTAAGTTTTCTTTTAGCCTCTACGTACTCTTCTTTCTTTTGCCTGTAATTTTCTCTGCCCTGACTTTAAAAAAATATGTTATTCATTTTAAAGTTTCCTCACAAATGTTTGACGATACTTGGCTGCTCACCATATTTATAAATGAAATATAAGAAAACTAATTGGAAGCACTACGTATATGTGAGTTTGGTGGGGGTGGATTGGTCTGTCAACCAGTAGGCCTTCCCATGGATTAAGTGGACGTAACTATTTCTTTGGGCCCTTTCTCTTAGACTGGCTGGTTTCTCCAAAAGGATCTTTCTTCTGCTGTTTGAAACATGGGTGCCTGACTGCCAACACTCTGGGGCCAAGTCAGTATGTAGATTATCACTAGTTATCCTGTGTCCAATAGAGACTCTATCCCACCCTCAGTTATGTGTACTATCCCTGAGTCCAGAGCCTCTGCAGTTCTGTCTCTCCGGAGATTGAATTGCCTGTTTTCTGCCAGCATAGGGGAGGGGCAGCTGTTTGACATTGTGGATTTGGGAAGTAGATACACGTATGTAACTGATTTTGATACCTGTCCTGATTTTTTGATCAGTCCTGTGTTGTCGGCTCCAACCCACACCCCTGTCTTGAGAGTTACACTTCCTTGGTGGATCCAGTTCCTGTGTTCTGAACCAAGAAAGACTTAAAAAAATTTTTCGTTGTTGTAGTGGAATTTAGGGAGGGAGAAGAGATAAATCTGTCCTGTAAACAGGACTCAATCTCATCTGTTTAACTGGAAGTCTATAATAAATAACTTAATTCAAATTACTTGTAAAACTTCTTGAATATATTAAATAAATTTTTCTCTTTGGAATGAGAATAGTCTTTCATTCTCTATGTAGTCTCCAAAATAATTTAGTGATTAAGAAAGTAGACATACTTCCTTAACATTTCATAAGCCTTCTGGTTAGATGCAAAAGTTATGTATTAATACTTTTCTTGGAAAATCATATTTAAATTGGTTCATTAGATTTTATTTCAATATTCTGAGTAGTTTGGTTTTCTCTTATTAGAAATTTTTTTGAGTTTTAAGATATTTTAAGGTATTTATAAGGTATTGTTAAGACATGACTCCTACGCCTAACATTAAAAAAAATCAAAACACACTGTCTTAGCAAGTGTTATCAGAATTAGTCAAACACCAAAAATTTATAAGCATCTACTTTCAGCCTAGCAATATGCGTGGTTCATTGGACTATAAAATATTGGAAAGATCACTTGATATGAAGTCAATAAACTTGGAATTTAATTCCAATTCTACCACTGGCTATATGACTTTGAACAAAACAAAGAAACTTTTTTGACCTCAAGTTCTTAATCTGTAAAATAGGGCTTAAAATAGTTGGTCTAACACTAATATTGAGTGATTCTTTGATAGTTATAAACATAAAGAAATAGATTAGATGTCAGTGTAGATAATTATGAATGGCAGGGTCCTTGTTCACAAAGACCTGGAAAACTCCAAAGGCAGCATTAATATCAAACAAAAAGAAATAACTGTCTTACATTGTCTCCTGTTCTTTAATATCTCTTTTCTTCCAGTTTATCCTTTTTAACAACCTTACTAAAGTGGAGTTGGGCCCTGTCATTTTCTAGCTCAAAAGTCTCTCCATGGTACGCAGGATGAATGCTATTACTTCTTTTCTCCTAGTCTTTGATCCATGCCCTATGTACCAGCCATTGCCAATGATTTCATATTCCTCAAAAACTCCGCACATAACGTAAGTGTTCAATAAATATTCATTGACTTGAATGGAATAGTCAACAGACCAAGATGGCATGAATGCCTTTTCGTGTTCAAAGCTGATCTTAGTCCTAAAACCTTATCATCCCAATCTATTTTTATCTTCTGTGCTGGCAGTAATATTGCTCAGATTTCTAAGAAAACTTTTTTTCTGGTTCAAGAAGACATGTTTTTGGTGAATCAGGGCATGGAGATTAGTGGGAAGGAAGATTTTACTAGTAAACGGCTCTTAAACAGTTGAAATCTGAGCTATTGTACTGTTAAATCCCAAGTCTTTTCCCAATCCTTGGGGGGGAAAGTTAATGATAGGTTTTGCTTAATTTGAAAGGTTTCTCTCATATATTTTTCATGTCCTTTGATGCTTACTTGTCTATACTAGGATTAAAGTAAATGATGATTCCTAATTTATTAGAAAATGGCATGTTTCTTGATTTTAAATTTCCCATTATTTCACACTACTTTCCATGTGATTACTCTGGGAATCAGCTCTGAGCAGAAGCAAGAGAGACATGGAAGGAAAAGTACCTTGATACTTTCAAGAAAAATCTAAGCAGAGGAGAAATGAAATCAAGAAGAATTGGTGGGCAATCCAAGAAGGAAAGCAATGGATGGGAAATGGGACTCCTGAACTGGAAAGGAAAGTTACCACGCAAGGAAATCTAGCTCCAAAGAACAATTTATTTTAATACACGTTCTTTTGCTATTTTATTAACTCAGGAATACCTGGCTTTTTACTGTTACTATGGAGGCATAATAGGAAATATAAACTTACTGATACAAAACAAGAAATAACTTATTTAAAAGGCAGAAAGAATAGAAAAATCACATTCATTTTGTCCTTCCTACTGTAAGCTCCAGTTCTCTGCGATAAGCACAGAATATTTATTAAGAAAAAACTTTGGTGATGATATTACAGTGTCACTTCGATATTTGAAATTAAATGATCAATGGTAATACAAAAAAGGCCAGCACACAGTAAATCTTCTAATATTTTAAGTCACATTGATGAGACACTTGATAAGAATACGATTTGCTTTTATTCTGGCATCATCGTTTGTTTTGAGTAAAGCTAGAAAACAAATAACATAATTTGCATAATGAAACCATTGAGAGTAAATCGCTGTCATTCATCAGAGGTGTCTGTACCATTTTGACTTACAGTTTAAATTCATTCAAGTTTATTTCTCTCCTTACCCCAACTAAACAATGCTTTTGATTTATTCTTGCCATTTAGTGTCATATAAAATAAAGTGTTCCACCAGAAAGAGAAACAATTTGTCAAGTAGAAACTATATTAAGTGAAACATTCTCTTTGAAATGTTTTTAATTTGTTTTACTCCCATTTTGTTATTGTAATTTTCCCACCTGCCAGTAGAGATAAGGGACCATTTCGTTCTTTTTCCTTTGGCTGACTAAGGCCACATGTTCATTTTCTCAAGGAGGGTTCTCCTAACTACAGCAGGAGGAATGAAAGTCAGCTTGGGAAGGGAGACCCTGCAACAGGACTAAGCCAAGAGGTCTGACCATCCACAAGTCAGCTAATGAGTGCTTCTGAGCACCTGACTCCTATTTATCAAACACGGTTCTAGGGACTGCGGGAAACTATAAGAAAAGCACAACAGTGTTCTTATCTGGGCTGATGAAAGTTAGTACTAAATCAGGCTACGCTGAATACTTTATGTGCATTCTGAATATTCCTACTCTTTCCTTCCTCCTATGGCAGGAGTTTTTATCCATGGACCCACAAGAGGCCCTTGGATAGAATTTAAGTGGTCTGCAGAAATTCCATTTCTTAAATTATTAATTACTAACTGAAATTTAGCAATTCTTTCAATTATATATGTAGGCACAAACCACAGTAGTATTAAGAGTGTCTGTGACCTTGTCACCAATAGAAATTACAGATATTTTCATATCACATTACAGTTCTTGCAGATCTCTGGAAATGCCATGTATGCTTTATCACTGTTTTAAAATTAGAGTAGATATTAGACCTGCAGCTAGAGTGTGTAATTGAATGCATTAATATAGAAGTACTTATATCATTAAATCACAATTTTTTTCTCTTGATATTTTTATAATTGTATTTAAATTTAATTGATGTCTTTTGTAACGCTACAACTTTCTTTTGTTCTTTAAAAACATTAGTTTGAGAAGTGGTCCATAGACTTCACCAGCTAGCCAAAGGGGTCAGTGACACAAAAAAAGGTAAAGAATCCCAGGAATTCCTGTCGATGATTATCAGATTTGGTAATTTCTTTATTCGCTCACCCTTCCAACAGAAAAAGAAGGGAAAATGGAAAAAAGTTAAACTTAGAAGTTGAATTCCAGTATTGAATTTTAAGTGGTTAATTACACTGAGGCTTCTGAGTTATCAAGAATTCACATTTTTCCTTTAGATATTCATTATGTTGATAACTGAGAGTTATCCAGTAACTGACCTTTACCATCTTGACGAATCTTTCTGTTTTTGCTTACTAACCTTTTCTCTAATCTGTCATCTTGTGATCTTAGGATATTAATATTCCTTTACATTGCAGCCTTACTTATCTACATTTGCTGGATGGAGATAATAATACCTAGTTTGTTGTTGTTGTATGTTTGTATGTGAGGATTATATTCCTGGCTCATGGTAACATCTTAAAAAATATTGAATGAATTTAATCAAATAAGAATATGTTTACAGGCAATTAGAAAACTTTAAAGCATTATACAAAGATACAACTGCCATGAATTACTATTATGACTGTTATGTTAGAGAATGCTGGGTAGTTCACAAGGTCTTAGAAGAAAACTCTTGCCTATGTACTAAAAAGTGCTATATCACTGTTGGGTTAGGCATGAAGCCTAAATAATGCCAGAAGCGGCACCCTGTGGTGATTTCTAATGGGAACATGGTGCTTGGAAATGTTGTAGCTCTCAGTTTTCTGGAATAGGACGTGCTGCTGTCAATTTCCTGTTACACACAGCTCTCACATGGTTAATAGCACAGTGCATTTCCACAGTTAGGGTGGATGGTGGAGGGGGCCTTAGTATCATTTGGTGAACCTGTGATGGTGCTCCCATGACCGTAGTTTCTCCTCTGTAGCTGGAAGAATTGCCGTCATTTCCTCTTGCAGAGCTGAGAACACGTTACACTGGTAGAGTTAAGGACCATGCTGGTCCATCCATCATCTTTGTTCTTGCAGACATTATATTTTCAATATGCCTGAGAGACCAAATTTTTCAATAAGTAACAAATGTAAACTTTTTTAGCACCTAATATTGCATACTGTGGCCAAAATACGTGGAAGAAGTTGAGTGTGAATTTCAAAGAGATGGTTGTAATGCAACACCTCTCCTGTCACTTAAATCAACATTGCAGCCAATATATTTTAACTTTAGGTTGATGGTGATTAACCTAGCATTCCCCATGTGCAAGGCATTTTATACTGGCTTTTGTTAGTTGCTGCTCACAATGTCCCTTGGTGGCGCTGCTGCCCCCATCTTAAGTTGTTCTGAGAGCCTTGAGTATGAGACACAGCATCTCCAGGCTTCTCTCTCTTCCTGTGCAAGGTCATCAGACTAGGAAAGTAGCATTTAAGAACAAAAAGGCTTTGAGACAGACAAGTAAACATTTCATTCTCCTCAAGAAATTTCACAGGCAGCATTCTTATTTCTGCTAGTACCAACTGTTGTGTTAATGTCGCCTCTCAGCTTCATGTCAGTATTCTGAACTCCGCCCAACAACAGAGTAGGTGGAATAGGTTGTGATTTGATGTGTGTCAGTAAGCTCCTCAGCCCCACTCTTGCTTAACCAAAAGCCTCTGATCAATGTCAATCTTTGATGACATCGTTATAGCCTTTGCAATTATAAGCTACCTTTAAGGCAGAAAGAAAAGAAAGAGAAACAAAGAAAGAAAGAGAAAAGGAGAAAGAAAGAAAGAAAAGCAAGCCAGCAAGCAAGTAGGCAGGCAAGAGGAAGGAAGGAAGGAAAGGAAAGAAAGAAAAGAAAGAAAACAATTCTGGATGAGTTTCTTGACATTATGAGATGAGAAGAGGCAAGTGCATTTATCTTAACACTAAGAAGCAGGCATGGAGACTAGGGTAACTAGGGAATAAGCTGACAACTTTGTCATTTAGAGAGGTTAATAGCAAGAAGATACTCGAAATTATGAAATTTAGTTTAAAGGAGTTGGGCTTTATCCTCTTATTGATTCAATGCGATTTAATGGCAGGATTTGAAAAAAACAAAACTGTCTTTGACATTCATTGAACAATAAGGAATAAACAAACTTCCAGGAGGTAACAAGAGACGAGGAGCATCTGGGAGACATTAACATAGGAACCCTACTGTTTCTCCCTTTTACTCACTTTATTATGAAGTTCTGTTTCACATAGCTTGGAGTCTGTGAACCATGCCAATATATATTTATTTTTAATATGGTTCATTTTAAAGTACATTACTGGTGTAGAGAGATGAGAATGAGAAGAGGAGATATACTCTTATTGTTTGATTGAGAAGATTTTCACTGCAACGTTAATACAGGTAAGCGATATGCCCTTCATTTCATGGGCTCTGTGAAGTGTCATGTCAGGACATGAGTAAAGATCTTCCTTTCGAGAGTAACCAGTTTCTGACATTAACTGTGTCTTGATGGAGAGCACAGCATATGAGTTATGAGTTTTGGCCTGTGAGCTGTGAAAGATGACTCAGAAAATACAGCCTTGGAAACTCCTCTGGCAGCACTAAGTCCTAAAGAGACTCAGCTCATTTCTACCTTTGGCTCTTCTTTAGATGTCCAGAATGGCACAAGTCAGCCACCAAACCCATTTCTAATTGCTCCTATTGCAGTGGGTTAACATCTCTTTTCTTCTTTGTGAGAATGTGTGGGGCCCGTTAGATGAGAGCAGGGATAGAGAAGGAAAAGGAATAGTTTTAGGCAACCTCTGGTTGTGATGAGAAAAGGGTACAAATTTAATATAATGAAACAAGAAGATAGTAGAGAAAGAGTATTAAGAAAAAAAGCATTTGGTGAAACTTGAAAATATTTTGAGGAGCTTTAATAGTAAACACTTCATGAACATTGAATAAGAAGAACAAGATGGGAAGTCCACATGATACAACAGAGACTGTAAAGAAAGGGAAAAAGGAGGAGAACATGAAATGTTTGAAACTAAGCTTTATCATAGTTGTTTGTATGCCAGCACTGAATACTCATTTTACTCCCCTATTGTTTACTCAAAGTCTCCTAGGGATGGGAGAAAAAGTACACACAAAAAGAGGATTAAAAAAAAAAAGATCAATAAGGAAGGAACAAAGGGATGAGAAAGAATGAAGTAATAGGACTTAAAAAAATTCTTCTTGGCAAAGACCTTAAAAATTTTTTCCGTTAAGGACTTAAACATTTTTTTCTTGGCAACAAAGCTATTGATAAAATTGAAGATGCCACCTTAAATGCTATGTTACAGAAATAATGATTGTGGGGTTTATATATTTAGATTCATAGGCTATTAGAGCTATTAAGGACACTAAAGATCATTTAGTCTTCCTCTCATTTTAGAGATGGGACCAGAGGCTTGGACTGATATTCCCAAGGTCACAAAAACCAATTAACAGCCACTTGGGACTTAAATTCTGTTTCTTAGTCCAGGTCTAAGGACCACAGCAATTTCTTTCCCTTCTCAGTAAAAATGATGAGGAAAATAGAAGTCATATGGTTTATTGACTTGCTTGAAGTGAATCAACACATTAGAAGCAAACATGTGCATAGAACCAGTCTTTTGATCTCTAGTCCAGAGCATGAGTTTACTTAATTCTCTGAGTTCTGGACTCCCTGAGATGACATAGATATTAGTGAACAGGAAGCTTATTACAGAATTCCTTTGGAAACAACACCTGTGGAATGGAAGAGAAGGAAGCAGATTTGGGCACAGGGGAAAAACTGGGCTGTGATGCCATCTAATGAAGGTCATAGGTGACTCAAGGGAAAGTCTGAGACTGGGATGGCCCTTGTGGATTGTCATGAGTTAGGGCAAAGAGGTCAGGCCTTTATAACGCCCATGATCAGTTTTTATTTGCTGTACCAAGGGAGGAGCCATGACTTTGAGCAAGGACACTCTCTTCAGCCAAGGCACTTCACAAACAGGGCTGACAGCTAAGGGCTGGTAGCTGGCAGGAGTTCCAAAAACTGATGGAATAACATCTTCATTCCTAAAGGGTCATCTTGGCAGCAAATCAGTGAACTGCTTGTACCTCTTGCATCCACTTCTTCATATAAATACTGGGAATCAATCTTCCATGATTCCAGTCGGTTTCTTTTCCTAAAAGATTCTTATAAGAACAAGGTTGGTAGGATAAACTAGCAACTTGCTGATACAGCTGGTTTTAAGATCTCAAGGGATGTTCATCATCTGCCTCCTCCATTCTCTACTATAGATTTCCTTCACTCCCTACTGGTGTTGGTGGCTTTCCTCGCGGGATAACCCTGACCATCCTGAGCCTCTGGTCACCCTGCTTCCTTCAAGTCTGAGTTGCACTAGTCCACTGGCCATTAAGCTTAAGCAAGTGGATCACGTGAGTGCCAAACATATTTCCTCTTGTCCTTGTTGGATATAAGAAGCCCTACTTTCTCCCAATGATCAGGGTTAATTAACACTATAAAGATGTGACTCCTTTTATTGTAAGATTGTCACTTGGTATGAGGAGCCTGAGATGACCAGATGCCAACCAAAGCTTATAATACAACTAGAATCTTTCTGTTCCTTGGTGGAAACATTTCTGCTTTGGGAAACAGGACCTCAAGTCATGCAGTTCCCAGAGTTTCAGAAATGGGAAGTACAAATTACCCAAGTGGGTCACTGGGAGTGGTGATGTGTGGGGCCACTCTTGTTTCCATATCTCATTTTCTGGACCACCCAACTGGGACACAGTAAAGATGACTGATTTAGAGTGTATACAATGCATTTTTGAGGATGGAGCCCCAGTGCTGAGAGGATTACCTTTAAGCTGGCACTTCAGCTGTGCCTTCCAACAGGCCATTCCATTACTCCATTACTCCAAAAACCAGCAGCTTTTGATTGGTGTGGTAGGTGATATGACCGGTGATCTCATGGCCAGGTACCAGGTACCATTTCCTTCACTGACTTTGTTTAAAGCAGACCCCTTGGTCTGATGCTATATTATGTAGGATGGCATTAGTAAATCAAGCATTGTAAGTCCTCAGATAGTAGTGCTGACTCACATGCTGTGGGCAATAAAGCCAAATCCATGCCCCAAAAATGTGTGTGTTCCTGTCAAAATGCATAACAGCCTGAGCCTAAGCTGAAAAGTACAGTGTATTCAATTAGCCACCAAGTGGCTATGTGGTCTCCTATAGGGATGGTGCCATTCTGGGGAATTAGTGTTGGTTTCAGTTTCTAGTAGATTGAATATTCAATCAAATCAGTAGTTTGATCAGCCTTGATAGGTAGAGGCAATGCTTTTGAGCCCAAGCATAGCTTCTATCCCTGACACCATACATAGCTGTTTCATTCATATATCCATTGTGCTAGTACTGGGGAGGTTGATGACAGAGCTTGGCTGATATTAACTAAGTTATATCGTCTACTTGATTATTTAGTACCTCTTACATGTTGGATGCTCTCTTGTAGGTGTTAACATTTGATACAAAGATCTTCACACTTCATGTCCACTGCCATAGGTCCATCCAAATCCCTCTACTGCAGACCACTGACCTCCTAGTCAAGCCATGCTCACGAATCCATGCACATTATAATCTCAAGACATCCCCCTTTCCATGCAAAGAACATGACCACAGGCACTGCCTTAAGCTCTGCCTACTGAGAGAATTTCCCCTTGCCACTGTTGTTAAGAGCCACCTCTAAATCAGGCTGTAATCTAGCCTCCATTCATTTCCAGCTTTTACCTACACACCAAATCAACCCCATCTGCACACCAAACTTGGATTTTTTTCCTCTCCTGTCAATTGGCCATATAAGGGATCCCCCTATATGGTCACAGGTATGAGTTGCTGGTCAAGTGCTGCAGCAACAATAGCATATGACTTCATGAGCTACCTGCTCATGTCACTTTCTTGTGTCTCCTGGTCCTGTTAATTCCTGACCTTGGATGTACCACTTCTATCTCATGATGTATTGGTCCTGGACCCACCTGACCTCATGACTTTGTGGTCTAATGGTATCTAGCTTATGATGAGCAGTTCAGGCCTCATGATTATTTGGTGTCAATGGTCGGGCACTGCATTTGTACCTGGACCTGGTAGCATACCATGACCTACTTTTCAAAAGATGTATAAATACCTTCTGTAGACAGCATGGCCTTAATCCAAAACCCTAGACATCTGTGTTGTGATTCTCCCATTTGGTCTTGCTATAAACACCATATGGCACGTTTTCCCACCACAGATACCTCTCAGCTATGCCATACTAGTGGGTTATATTACTCAAGTGACAGGGATACTTGCACTAAAGTGTGGACTGCTATATATTCTTTTCCTGCTTTGATCTTTACTCAAAGCTGGAAACCTTTTATGCCGCCTGGTATGTGATTTGGTGCTGTAATCCTGGCTATGGAATATGCTGCCTCCAGAAAATGGAACCACCTACCAGGTGAGGAACTTCCTTGTTTGTGGTAGGAAGTACAAGTGGCAATAATCTGTCCTTTCTTTGGAGAGGATGTCCCCAAATGCCCAAGACCATGAGAGTCCTAAAAATTTTACTGATATAGCAGGACTTGGATCTTTGTAGAGTTTATCTCCCACCATCTGGTAGCATTAGGTTTAAAATATACTTGCCACTTCTTTTTCATCTGGTGCAATTTGGATATCTTAGATATGGTGAACCAATGATGATATGCCTAGTCAGTCAAGAGCTCTTAAAACTATATTATGAGAGGGAAAATTTAACATACCCTTGGGCAAGATTGCAAATGTATACTCTTATCCATTCCAGGTGATATGATCTCTTTCTGATCTTGTTTTCTTATTACAGTTAGAAAATCAGACGGATCAATGGTCACATAACATGTGCCTGAGGTCATAGTAATGTGTACTAGCAAAGATGCCACATTTGGCAGGCAGCTGCAATTGGGCAGCTAGTGTCTAGTTGAGTTTGTGGTAATTCATTGTCATCCTTCAGAATCTATCTGGTTTTTTAAGGTGAGTGACTGGTGAATTAAATGGAGATGTGATGGGATCATTATCCTTGCTTCCTTTAGGTCTTTAATGGAACCCATTACAGTTATGCAATTTTCCCTGGAATGTGACAGCTTATTAGAGAGTGCTCCGAAAAAAATACCTATGGAAAGGAAGAGAAAGAAGTAAGATTGGGCAGAAGGAAAAGTTGGGCTGAGATGCAATCTCAATGAATGCCACAGCTGACCTAGGGGGAGCTTTTGGTATGGATTGGCCTTGCAGAGGTTGTCCTGAGTTGAGGTGGGGGGACTGGGCCTTCATACTCCTGTGTTGACCAATCATTGGATGCAGGAGTCCAGGGGAAGGGCATAACCTTGGGCAAGGCAGCTGTCTTCAACCAAGGCACTTCCAAAAGAAGGCTGATAGCTGAGGACTGTCCCTGGGAGCACTCCCAGCATCTAGGAGAATAGGTTCTTTATTCTTGAAGGTGAGTCTGAGCAGCGTATCACAGAATCAACAAAGTGAAAAATGGGAGCCCTTATATAATATGCTATGACCCTTAAAGGTAGAATAATATATTTTATATATTTTTGAAAAAAGGTAGAGGGTTTTAGAGTTTATAGTATATTTGAAGTGAAGGATAACAAAAAAAGGTGGGGTGGGAGAGAAAAAGAAATGTCATGGCTTTTACATGGCTTTTACTTTAATTACAGAAGAGTACCACTAACCATTAGCATACTGGACAGACACAGAACTCAGAAGAGAGTGGTATTTGTAGACTGATAAATGAGTCTGGAATAAACTACTTCCCATAAATTGCCTATATGTAGCTCAGGCTAGCATAAACTAGTTGCCTCAGGCTGGCTTCCCTTTTTCACTGGAAAACAAGTGGCACTTCACATTATGGAACTCATTGCAGTTAGAGTACATTCCATTTCATGCTCAAGAGCTACAGTAGACAGTGGTTGGAATTAATCCATAATCAGTAATTAAGTTCTTGTATTTAAATATTTGGGCATGGTGAACTTGGACAAGATTTTACACAATTAAGAATATGAGTTTGATGTATATTGTTACATTTAATGTCTTATAGTCTTCAAAATATGAGAAGATTAATTTATTCAGGAATTTCAAAAATGATAACTTATTGAGACGGCTTCTCTCATCTCCCTGTTTATGTAGTACCTTCCTCATTATTCTCTGTCTCTTACCCTTTTTGTCTTTGCACTTATCACTTTTTGATATATATTTACTTTGGGGTAGATTGACTGTATCTTCCACCTCCATTTGGAATGTGAATTTCATGGAAGCAGAGAATTTATCCTTGCTTGTTGCAATGTCGCTAACACCTAGAAGAGGACCTGACACATGATAGATGCTCAATAAATGTTAGCTAAAGGATGGACCAACGAATATGTCATACTCTATTTGGTTAATAGATTTCTCTGCAATTGGGACACATATTGCTAAAGTTATTATCCTTAATTAGGCTGAGAATTAGTGGTTGCTTTTGGTGAATTCAAGACTGAAATTGCTGTAACTTTTCTTCTATGAGGGTCTCTGAAGTTTTGGTCAGAAGAGTTAACTGTGGTTAATATCTCATTAAACACTGCTTAATTTCAGCAACCATAGACATTCACACTTGATCAATTTTTCTGATTTTGTGGCTCTTGACAGCTACGAATGATGCTACTGTAGACTTGATGATAATGCTGGTGATAGCAGGTAATATTCACTGAGCAGTTTTTTGTGAGTCACAGTGCTAAGAGTTTGGTATTCATTAACTTATGTGATGCTCACTACAACTCTGTGAAGAACAGTTTATCATTTTGCTGATGAAAAAGCTGAGGTATATCGAAGTAAATATCCAAAGCCATACACCTGGTTGGTGGGAGAACCAGCATTTGAACTTGGGTGAGACTTACACCAAAGCCTATGATCTTACCTACTATGATATTCTGAGGCAGTAGTGAGGTGAAAGAAGGAAGAGGGAGGAGATATAATTTGAAGAGAGATAAATCCCACACTCCCCTTTCAAACAGTAGGTGAGGAAAAGGGTGGGGATGTTTGAGGGTGGTTAGAAATACTAGGTACAAACAGGTAACCTTAAGGCAGAAAGAAAAATGGTAGCGCCAGAACATTATTTAAAGGTTCATGGAAACAGAGGAGAAGGATATCTATTCTTTTGGAGGAGATAGGGTAGGATAACAGAAGTTCTATTTCAGTTGAGGTTGAGAAGTGAAGGAAGAACATATCAGAAAGAAGGGACAACAATGCTCACAAATTGTCAGAAGTAAGATCTGTAATGCACCTAATCAATAGTAAAAACGTATAGTGATTAATCAAACTTCACTCTCTAAGTAGTATATTTCAATATATTATGCACATACTATATATAGTATATATATTACATATGCATGTGTGTTACATTATATTACTAAATGTGCTACTCTCTAAGCAGCAGTATACTGTAGTAAGTTGGAAAAATTAATAAAACATATGAGCCTAAAGGGAAATGCATTTCTTTCAAAAGCTCTGTCAAATTAGAAGTGGTGGAACAATAGTCGACTCGATTCCTCCAATAACTTACACTCCTCATTCCTTTATACCCTCAATATACATCCACCAATTGTTTACATTTTCCATATTTGTTTTAGGTCTCTCATTTATGTGTATATGTAAGATCATTATTATTATAGATAAATTGCTAAATCACTTGATTGTAAATTTCAGGCTTGATGACTCTACCACAAAATATTTCAATGTGTATTTTCTAAGAGCAAGGAAATTATTTTACCTACCACAATACAATAGTCAAAATTCATAAAACTTAGCATTGATACAATATAGTCATCTAATATATAGTCCATATCCAAATTTTACCAATTATCCCAGTAACAGTCTTTATAACATTTTTTTCCCAGTCCTGGATGCAATACCAGTATCACGCATTGCACTTAATTGTTATATCTCTTTGTCTAATTTAGAAGATTTCCTCGGTCATTTTTGCTGTCATAACATTAACATTTTTGAAGTATACAAGCCAGTTATTTTGTTGAGTGAGGCTTAATTTGGGTTGGTTTGTTTCTTCATGTAGATTCAGGTTACGCATTTTTGGCAGCAATTCTATATATGTGATGCTGTTTCCCTTCTCTGTGCATCAACTCAGGGGTGTCAATTTGTACCAATATTGATGATGTTAACTTTGAAACTTGATTAAGGTGTTATCTGTCAGGATTCTCCGTTGTAAATATACCATTTTCCCTTTGAAACTAAATAAACTGTGTGGAGATACTTTGAAAGAATAAGTACGCCAACAAATTTTCATACTGTGATTTTGGCACCCATTAATGATTCTTGTCTGAACCAATTATTACTATATGGCTGAAAAAATTATTTAATTCCTCTTTCATTCCTTCTACATTTATTACTTGTCACTTTCCCCATCATTTTTTGAGCAATTTCCTACATTCTGGCACAATAAGATATTCCAGGCTCATCTTGTACTTTCTCTCTTCTACGCCTGGAATCAGCCATTTCTCCAAGTAGCCCTACTTCTTTTATTGGGTAATGGTATCTTGAAACCAAGATTTGGGTGCTAGGTGTGCTCATTGCTACTGGGGTGTCATTGTGCATACATACATTTTAATGCTTCTATGATGGGATGTGTTATTAAATATCAACCAAATGAACCTTAAGGGTATATCATTTGGGGAGTAACCACCAGTTACAAAGAGCTAAAATGTAGTTGAAATCATGAAGATTATAAAAATTCTTATTAGTTTAGTAAGTAATTATAACTATAAAAGACTGCACAATTTTTAAAAGTCATCTTGAGAGAAACTATCAAATCTCACTTCCTAGCTAAGGACCAGTTAGCTGGTAAGCCAGATTCTATAACCTTAGATTTCTGAGATTATGTTCTTTACCCTATTGATTTGATAAGAGTACTGTAACTCTGGAATGGTATCAAAGTTAGTATTTCCATAACACTAGCAATATACAAGGAACTATACACATAAATCAAGAGCATATTGTTAAGGCTCTAGAACAAGCTTTAGTCTAAGTATAGTAATAAATTTTGGAAAACATTGTATTTCTCTATGTTTTATCTACTGGTTAAGATGTTTGAGCCGTGCAAAAGAATCAGCCAGGCTATGGGCTGGCCCGGTGGCGCAGCGGTTAAGTTTGCATGTTCCACTTCTCGGGGGCCCGGGGTTTGCTGGTTCAGATCCCAGGTGCGGACATGGCACTGCTTGGCACACCATACTGTGGTAGGCGTCCCATGTATAAAGTAGAGGAAGACGGGCACAATGTTAGCTCAGGGCCAGGATTCCTCAGCAAAAAAGGAGGACTGGCAGTAGTTAGCTCAGGGCTAATCTTCCTCAAAAAAAAAAAAAAGAAAAAGGAATCAGCCAGGCTGAATTTGTAAGCCTATTTTAAATTGTTCAAGGAGATATAGTTAAGTTTATAATAAAGGTTGAAACATTTAAGGAAAATTAATTTGTAAATTTTATTGGCAAGGATTTAATAAATTGAACATTTAAGAAATGTAACAACGAGTGAGTATCTGTGCACAAAAGCCCCTTAATATTAAAAAGTTGAGGAATGGGTTCAATGGGCCCCGAGATGGGATCTGGGTAGAGCATTACAGTATCCACTACAATTGATCTTTTGGTTTTCCCTTGTAAGTTTCAATAGAATGTCAGAATGTATAGATTCAGAGACTATCAACCCTGAGAGGGACCTTAAATTTCACACATTTTATAATTTGGATTCTTAGCACAAACAAAGAAATTAAAAAACTTGCCAAGCGTCACTTCATCACGGTACCAAAAAATAGGTTAAGGGGCCAGCCCCGTGGCAGAGTGGTTAAGCTCGTGCACTCCACTTCAGCAGCCCAGGTTTTCACCTGTTTGTACTGAGGGCACGGACATGGAACCACTCATCAAGCCATGCTGAGGTGGTGTGCCACGTAGCACAACCAGAGGAACTCACAACTAGAATATGTACAACTATGTGCTTGGGGAAGAAGAAGAAAAAAGAAAAAAAAAAGAAGATTGGCAACAGGTGTTAGCTCAGGTGCCAATCTTTAAAACAAACAAAAAAATAGGTTAAGATACTTCCCTATATTTTAGGTCCTCTCACTCTATCCTTCCTAACAACTTCATAATGAAGATTAATGGGATGTGGCTGGATATTCCATGTCTTGCTGCAAGGGTGTTTACTGAATTCTATACTGGATACTGACTCTGGGAAGCTCTCAAAGAAGCAATGAATTACAGATAGATTCTGGTTCTGCTGCTTCCTTCTGCCAAGGTAAAAGTAATGAATTAGTTTAATTGGAGAAAATAAAGCTATTGCATAGAAACCAAAGGATACAGGTGGGAACATCACAGTTGCTTACCCAGGATAGTTGAAATTAAGTACAGCCTAGTGGCAGGAAACTGAACCAAGTGACCCAGCAAGGTTCCATCAGTGCTTTAGCTGTGGAACTGAATTGAGAAAGTATTATTGTTTTTAATTGGTTCCCATTTGACCTTATTAAAAGTTTAAATGTGCTTTTACTCTAACCTTTTATTCTCTTGACATTTCCTTCCTTGTATCTTATACGTCCTTTTGTCTTTCTTCATCCTAATTTTCCATTTATATTGTACTATGTTTCCTTCTGTAAAAAAATGGTCTGTCTCCTTGCCATTTATTAAAGGGACTAACAGCAAAATATTCTTGAGGATGGAAATTGCCTTTATTAGCCGAGTTGCTGAAAGAATTATTTGAGGCAATTATTTCCCACTTCTATGAGACCTTAGTGATATATTTTAACAATAATTGCTTGCAAGTATGTTTGCCTTTACACTGTAATCTGTTTGAGAGCAAGGATATTTCTTTCATCCTTGTTTCCCCAACAGCCTGACATAGACTAAGCTCTCAATAAATGTTTGTTGAATGAATTAATAATTGGTAATGTATTGTAATTGTTTATTCAAATATCCATCTCTCTTGCTGGACTGAATTTAAATATGGGGATCAAATTTTATTTATCTTTATAATACTAGTTCCAGCAAATGCTGTTCATGTAGGAGGTACTCAATACATTGCAGTGAATGAAGGAATGAAAAAAGGAATGAGACAGAGTAGGAGGGATGCTGCATCATTACTTAAGGGTTGTGGAGATGCTCCCTCCAAAATTACCTTTCTTCCGTGGTTCTCAATGACATTGACAATTTCACTATATGTTTATACACTGTCTGTTGCTAAGAGGGCCTCTTGATGAAGTAAGTTCAGAATTTAGTAATAACTCAAGGTCATTTTTAGAAATGCAATTACTTCTTCACAGGATGAGAGCACTGGCTACCTGAAGGGAGGGGAAATGATTCTGGTGAGCAAAGGACACTGAAAGAGGAAAGTTTTGCTACTTTGTAATGTTGCCGTAGGTCAGCCTGGGGGTAAGATGGAAAGATATTGTGACAGTCTAGTCTAGCGTGTAAATATTAAAGGAAATCCACATGCAGCAGTATCTCTACAGGAATAAAGAGGAGAGCAAGTAAAACAAAGCAAACATACAAATGAGAAGCTGCATTTATTCATCAAAGAAACAAACAAAAATATTTTTGAGTGCCTACTATGTCCTAGGAACTGTGATAGGTACTATGGATATAACAATAAACAGCAAACATTTTCACTATGCTAAAGAGTTTACTAGCTTGTAAGGAAGATTGATATTGAGTAAAAAATGTCACCAAAAAACCCTGTATTGACAGTTGAAAAAACAAAATGAAGGGAAGATGCCTCATGATGTGATGCATATAACAATGGAAATAATCTAACCTAAAAAGTAAGGGACAACTTTCCTGAGGAGAGGTCTCATAAGATAACACGAGGCAAAAAAATAGATTTTAGCAATGCAGACGAGGAAGAAAAGGTGTTCTAGATAAAAGTGAGAGCATGTGAAAAGACTTCATAGCAGGAAGAACTTGAGCATTCTTGGAACTAAAAGAAGATTGTTGTGGTTGGAACTTAGTGATAAAGGGGAAGAATGGAGCAAATTAAAGTTGGAAAAGAAAGCAAAGGTTTAGGACAAACTATGCAAGGCCCAAAGGCCAAGGACTTTTGTTTTTATTTTAATAGAAATACATTGAATAATTTAATTCAACTTACAGGAGAGATATCACCAATTTATGTTTTTAAAAAAGATGACTGTAGAAGATGGTGAACTAAGACATTCCCTCATTCATTCACCCACAGAAACATCAAGTAAACAACAACATACTGACCAAATTAGCCCTATGGAAACTCTAGAAACCAATTAAGGATCTTCAGCAACTTAATGAATTCCCAACCAAGGAAAAGCTGCACAGAAAATGGTACGAAATTTTGTGGCATGTTTGCTCACCTTTGCCCTACTCCTTGCTTGATATGGCAGCAGAGGAAGCCAACCAATTCCTGGTTCCTCATTCAGGATGGAAAAAAAGTAGAACTTGTGTGCAACATTCTGGCATATATGGAAGCTGCCCAAGTGACTGGTTTCTGTCTCGCCTGACTTGGAGCACTGATGGGAATGATGTCGTAGTTTGACTATCAGCTTGGGGGTTACTAAAAACATTGACAGCCACAATGATGTGAGAGAACTTCAGTGGGAATGAAGACCCATGGATGCCTTGAGGCGAGAGCTTACAGGCAGGGGAATTCAATAGAATAGCTAAGGCCCTGAGAAACAATAGGAGTAAGACTCTTAGGGAAATTAATACATTTAAAAGCAGCCATGAATATAAGGGAATAGGATAAAAAGCACACACGTGGGCCCAGGGAAGATGTATGCCCAGAAAAGGCCTGAGAAAATCTTAAGACTTCACATCAGGCTTTTTGATGAAGGTCTTCCTCTCTGCAGAGCCAGTCTCCAGAGCCTGGGTGAGGTGGCTGTAGTTTTAATTGCCCTATTTTAAACAAAAGATCACAAGACATACAAAGAAATAGTGAAACATGGCCCATTCAAAAGAACAAAATAAATCTCCAGAAACTGACCCTCAAGAAACAGACTTCAGACTTACTTGACATAGATTTTTAAACAACTGTTTTAAATTCACTAGAGGGTTTCACCTTGAACAGGTAGAAGAAAGAATCAGAACTAGAAGACAGGTCATTTGAAATTATCATATTTGTGGACCAAAAAGAGAATAAAATGAAGAAGAACCTAAGGACTTATGGGACACAGTAAAGTGGATCAATATATGCATTACGGGAGTCTCAAAAGGAGAAAAGAGAGAGAAAGAAGCAAAAGCTTATTTGAAGAAATAGTAGTAGCTGAAAAATCCCAAAATTTGAGGAAAGACATGTACTACAAGAAATTCAATGAACTCCAAGTGTGATAAACCCAAAGAGACCCACACTGAGACATAATGTAATCAAACTGTAGAAAGTCAAAAACAAAGAGAGAATCTTGAAAATAACAAGAGAAAAGCAACTCATCACATACAAAGCATCCTCAGTAAGATTATCAGCATATTTCTCAGCAGAAGCTCTTCAGGTCTGAAAGCCATGGGATGATATATTTACAATTCTGAAAGAAAAAGACTTGTCAACTGAGAATTCTCTCTCACACAAAACTGTCCTTGAAAAATGAGATAGAAATTAAAACATTCCCAGATAAATAAAAGCTGAGGGAGTTAATTACTACTAGACTTGTCCTACAAGAAACACTAAAGAGAGTCTTTCAAGTTGAAATGAAAGGATGCTAGACAGTAACTCAAAACCATACAAAAATATAATGTTCTCCAGTAAAAGTGAATACATAAACAAATATAAAAACCTATATTATTGTCATTTTGATTCAAACTCCACATAATTATAAGTTTATGTGAATGTATACACAACATATAAATGTGTATTTTGTGATATCAATAACATAAAATGAGAGGTGTAAAGCAAAAAATAGTACAGTTTTTGTCTGCTATTGAAGTTAGTTGTTATCAGTTTAAAATAGATTGTTAGAACGTTAGGACGTTATATGTAATCCCTATTAGGGAACATCAGAGTTCCTAAATATATGCAGCAAAAATAGACAGAATTAAAAGGAGAAATTGGCAGCTCTACAATTATAGTAGCAGACTTCAGTGCTCCACTTTCAATAATGGATAGAACAACCAGACAGAAAATCAATAAGGAAATAGATGACTTGAACAGCAGTATAGACCAATTGGACTTAACTGACATATACAGAACACTCCATCCAATAACAACAGAATACACTTTTTTCTCAAAAGTACATTCTCCAGGATAGACTTTATGTTAGGCCACAAAACAAGTCTTAACAGATTTTAAAATATTAAAATTATTCAAAGTATCTTTTCTGTTCACAAAGGAATAAAACTAGAAAAAAATAGCCAAAGGAAAATTGAAAATCCGAAAATATGAGGAAATTAAACACTATACTCTTAAACAACCAATAAGTCAAAGAAGAAATTACAGGGGAAATTAGAAAATATCTTGTGACAGTTGAAAATGAAAACACAACATACCAAAACTTATGGGATGCAACAAAAGCAGTGTTAAGAGGGATGTTTATAGATGTAAAGGATTACATTTAAAAAAGAAGTTCTCAAATCAGTAACCTAAATTTAAACCTGAAGAAAAATAAAAAAAGAACAAACTAAACATAAGTTAGTAGAAGGAAGGAAATAGTAAAGATTAAGCAGAGAAATAAAGTAGTGAACAGAAAAACAATAGAGAAAATCAATGAAACGAAGAGTCATTTCTTCCAAAAGATCAACAAAATTGATAAACCTTTAGCTAAATTTATTAAGAATAAAAGACAGAAGACTCCCAAATAACTAAAATCATCAACAAATTGGACAACCATGATGAAATGGATAAATTCCTAGCAACAGACAAGCTACCAAGAGTAAATTATGAAGAAATAGAAAACTTGAACAGATCCGTAACTAGGAAGGAGATTGAATCAGTAATCAAAAACCTTCTGACAAGAAAAAGTCCAGAACCATATGGATTCACTGGTGAATTCTACAAGACATTTAAAGGAGAATTAACACCAATCCTCATCAAACTCTTCCAAAAAACTAAAGAACCCTGCCAAATTCATTCTATGAGACCAGCACTACCCTGATAGCAAAACCAGACAAAGACTTATAACAAAAGAAAACTACAGAACAATATCCCTGATGAATATTGATGCAAAAATACTTAACAAAATATAAGCAAACAGAATTGAACAGCACATTAAAAGGATTATATACCATGACTTGGTGGAATTTATTCCTGGAATGCAAGAATATGTGAAACATATGTTTAACGTACAAAAAATCGATCAGCGTAATACACTACGTTAACAGAATGAAGGAAAAACTCACATTATCATCTCAATTGGTGCAGAAAAAAATATTTGACAAAATTTTACATACTTTTTATAATAAAAAAACACTCAAAAAACTAGGACTAGAAGGAAACTACCACAACATAGTAAAAGCCATATATGAAATGCTCACAACTAACATCATAACATCATACATATAAGATTTGGGAAAAGACAAGGATGCCCACTGTCACCATTTCTATTCAGCTTAGTGTTAGAAGTCCTAGCCAGAACGTTAGGCAACAAAAAGATATAAAAGACATCCAAATTGGAAAGGAAGAATTAAAATTATCTCTGTTGGCAGACAACATGGTCTTACATGTAGAAAACCCTAAAAATTCCCCCAAAAGTTGTTAGAACTAATAAATAAATCCAGCAAAGTTTCAGGATACAAAATCAACACACAAAAAATCAGTTGGATTTCTATACAGTAATAATGAACAATATGAAAAGGAAATTAAGAAAACAGTTCCAGGGGCCAGCCCAGTGGCATAGTGGTTGAGTTCATGTGCTCTTCTTCAGTGGCCCTGTGTTCATGGGTTCAGATTCTGGGTGTGGACCTACACTGCTCATCAAGCCATGCTGTGGTGGCATCCCACATACAAAATAGAGGAAGATTGACACAGATGTTAGCTTATGGCGAATCTTCCTCTCAAGGCGAATTTTCTTCACCAAAAGAAAAAAAATTACAGATACATTTGAAGCCTCTCCATAATCATATTGCTGTTCCTCCTGAGAGGAGATGGATGTTTGTCTTGTGTGTGTGTGTGTGTGTGTGTGTGTGTGTGTATAAAATGAAAGGTGAAACCCTGAATAGTATTTTTCCATATTTTTAAAATTTATGTAAATGGAATTACACACTCCATATCATTTGGCAATTTGATTTTTCTGCTTAACATTGTATTTTTGAGAGGAGGGGTTTTGAGTCCCTGAAGCAAAAATTACGATTTATTGCTGTTAATATTTATTCATAGAAAATATAAACTTATGTAAAAATATAAATATAACAAGAATTCCTGCTGCGTAGCTTGTATGAATAATGTTTGATAATCAAAGGCATTTATAAACTTTGTGTCAAAATGATCATTAGAGTCCTATTTAGAGCACAAACTAAGAAAAATCTTGGCAGAAAGGAGGAGGAGCCTCTCTTTTTTAATGATAAAGAATTTTTTCTCCTTTAATTTGGATAAATTTTTCTGAATCGTATCCAATGTCAATTTTCATAACAATAGACTGGTTGCATAACCCATTGGCCAATTTGTCTTTACTGAAGAAGTTATTGAAATTGAATAAGCTGTAAGTTTTTTCTCTGCTCAGGAGCATTTCTGAAATATTGAGAGAAAATGCTCCAAAGAACCTTAATGATTTGGCCCTGGGGCTGTAGGTTCTGAGCTTTCGCTAGAAATAATATTTGTCTCAGAGCATTCTATGTATCATTTCATTTTGTCTCTTCTACAGTCCTAGGAAATAGACATTATTTCCTCGTTATTCAAATGAGGTAATTGGAGCACAGAGGTTTGTGAATCACCCAAGTCACATAGGTACGTGGCAGAATTGGGACTTAAAGTTTTCTTCCTCAAGAGCAGTGTTCTTTCTAGTCTCTGCCAATGTGGATAAATCTTTGAAAAAATTTAAAAGTCTGACTTGGGAAAATAAATTTAGTTCATTTTGTTTTCCTATTTCTCCATCTGATTTTCATGGAGCGAACTGGTATTGTCTATGAACAGGCTTCACACATTTTAATTGGCCCTGGCTATTTGACTCTTTTCAAGGCTTAAGAAACTGAATGTTTTTTCAAACCGATATTGATAACTTCTATCTGAGGTTACCAGGTTTGCCAGAATGTCTTCTTCATCTTTCTGTCATACACATGCATGTTTATTTCATTTCCATGGCTATTTCCTATTTTCTTACCCCTTCCCCAACTCCCTTGTGTCCAACTTCAGGATAGCTTATCTCATTAATAATTTCTACTCTGCATTCTTATAGTGTGGTTATTTGTACCAAATGAGAAAATAAGTGTAAAAACGTTTTGCAAACTATGATGAGCAATATGTGTCAAAGAGATCTAGAAATACATATTTCAGCGTGAAACTTAAGGTCACTCTCACTTATGTGAGGATTACCAGCGATATCAATGAACAGAAAAAGGAATATATTTTCTCCCAGTTTTGTTAATTCCTTGAAAACTTATGGTCATTATTTTGTTTTTTGTAAATGGAAAGAATGAGAGTATATGCAATGCTTTCATTTGCGTATAGAATAACAGAAATCCAAGGCTCTATTACAACCACGCATTTTTACTCTTGTAGGCTCTTTTTTTCGTACAAACTAAAGTTGATGACTTTTATTGTATGTAAATTATACTTCGATAAAGCTGATTTTTAGGAAGTTTTAACATTAAAATAAAAGAAAGATTGCCACCACTGTGCAACCCGTTAATATCTAGGTATCCAACATCAATGCTGCTAACATCTTCAAAAGAGAGACAACTAGACACTAAGCGTCTTCTGCTGAAAGAATGCACCACTACCTAGAGTCATATCAAAGGCAGGAACCTATATGGATCCAGCATGTCACAGGCAATCTAACAGAAGACATGTTGAACTACTCCATGAGGATTCAATGAGCAAAATCCAGACTGAAGAATCTTTATAGAAAAACAACCTTCATCAAATACATTTAAAGGACAAAGTAAAAGAGATGGGAGGGAAACTTGTAAACCAAGGCACATATCGTATTGAAAAGAGATTATAATTCCTCATCTTCTTTGTATTCATGCCTTTTGTCACCAAACTTTACAGTGCCCGTCAACCATAGGAGAGGCCACCTGCTCCACCCTTTGACACTAGGCTCAGATACACTCAGTTTCCTCTATTATTAACATCTTACATTAGTACAGTACATTTGTTATGAATAATTAACTGGTACGTATATATTATTGTTAACTAAAGTCCATAATTTACTTAGATTTCCTTAGTTTTTACCTAATGTTCTTATTCTGTTCCAGGATTCCATCCAGGGCTCTACATCACACGTCGTTATGTTTTTCTAGGCTCCTCTTGGAGATGGCAGTTTCTCAGACGTTGTTTTTGATAAGCTTGATAGTTTTGAAGAGTACTGGTCAGGTATTTTGTAGAATTTCTCTCCATTGGGATTTGTCTGGTGTCTTTCTCATGATTAGATTGGGATTATGAGATTTGGGAGGAAGAGCATGTACCATGGGTACATACTATCAACGTGGCATCACTACTGATATTGACCTTGATCACCCAGCTGAGAGAGTGTTGGTCAGGTTTCTCCACTGTTACTCCTCTCCCTTTTCATACTATACTCTTTGGAAAGAGTCACTGTGAAAAGCCAACACTTGAGAAGTGGGAAGTTATGCTCTCTTTGCTTTAGGGAAGAATGGCTATAGAAGTTTTTTGAAATTCTTCTGCATGGGAAATTTGTCTCTTCTTCCCCATTTATTTATTCAGTCATTTATTTACATTAGTATGGACTTATAGGTATACTTTGGATTATAATTTAACACTGCTTTGTTTATTTGTTGCTCAATTGGTTCCAGATCTCGCCATTGGAGCTCTTTCCGTTGGCTCCTGTGTCCTTCAGCATATCTCCATCTGGTAAGTGGGTTTTTGTTTGTTTGTTTGTTTTAGTACTTCATTACTTTCTAGCACTGCAAGATACTCCAAGCTCATCGTTATATTTCCTGGACCAGCCCTAGAACCAGGCATTTTTCCAAGAAACCTGGTTCCTTTTATTGGAGAATGATCTTAGAAACCAAGATCTGGGCATGAGGTATGTTCACTGCTCCGCTGCTTGGAGGCCTTCTTAGCTGACAGCAAGGGAGTATGTGCATATACTAACTTTCTATATAGAAATAGCCACAAATATTTCTGTACGTAACTATCTGTGTCTAAATTAAGGTGAAACACAAGTTCATAGCGATGTCTCCAGCTCTAATCCATCACCACGTGGATTATTCTAGCCTTTTCTCTTGTTTGCCTGTAACCTCCAAATTCAGCAGTGAGAAAACTGGCCCCTTCCACTTGCCATCCATTGACTTAGTTGTTCGGTTCTAGTACACATATAGAGTGGTTTCAGAATCACTAACCCGTACTCCCATGGGAAATCATTTCATTAACCAGAGTACAGAGTTCATGTACCTTCTCATGGACTCCATGCATTTCCCAAATTACTTAAGTCGGCACCTCTCCCTGTCTCTTCAGTGAGGTTGTTCCAGACATTTGTAATCTTTTGTCATATTGTGCATTCCACACTGGGATCCCCTGAACTCCTAAATGATTTTTAAAAATTTGCATATATTCAAGTTCACTCTTTGTGCTGTAAAGTTCTGTGGGTTTCAACCAATGCATAGTGTCACATATCTACCTTTACTCCCATACAGAATAGTGTCACTGCCCTAAAAATGCTCTGTGCTTCACCCATTCACTGTTCCTCTCCCCAACCTCCTATCAATGACTCGTCTGTTTACTGTCTATATAGTTTTGATTTTTCTGGAATGTCATGTAAATGGGATCACACATATGCCGCCTTTTCAACTTGTCTATTTGCACTTAGCAATATGCATTTAAGGTTCATCCATGTCTTTATGTGGCTTTATAGCTCTTTTCTTTTTATCTCTGAATAGCATTCCATTGCATGGACACACCATAAGTTATTTATCCATTTCCC
The DNA here is from genome assembly GCF_041296265.1 of Equus caballus. Taxonomy (NCBI): domain Eukaryota; kingdom Metazoa; phylum Chordata; class Mammalia; order Perissodactyla; family Equidae; genus Equus; species Equus caballus. Next base: position 30,702,696 of record NC_091710.1, on the reverse strand, counting down.
TGTTGAAGGACATCTTGTTTTCAGTTTTTGTCAATTATGAATAAAGCTTTAATAAACATCTACATGCAGGTTTTGTGGGGATACAAGTTTAAAGTCAGTTAAATAAAAATCTGGTAATACAATTGCTGGATCATATGGTAAGATTAGGATCAGCTTGGTAAGAATGTGTCAAAGTGTCTTCCAAAGTGTCCATAACATTTTGCGCTCCCACCAGCAAAAAGTGAGACTTCCTCTTACTCCACATCCTTGCCAGCAATTGGTATTGTCAATTTTTAGATTATAGTCACCCTAATACTTGTGTCGTGGCATCTCATTCTTGTTTTAATTTGCATTTCCTTGATGACATATGATTTTGAACATCCTTTCATATACTTATCTTCCATCTGTGTACCTTCTTTGGTGAGGTGTGTGTTCAGATCTTTTGCCCATTTTTAAATTGAGTTGTGTTTTTTTCTATCTTTGAGTTTTAAGTATTCTCATATATTTCAGATGTGGTCCTTTAACAGATACTTGTTTTACAAATATTTTTCCCAGTCTGTGGCTTGTCTTTTAATTCTCTGAACAGTGTCTTTCATGGAGGAGAAATTTAAAAGTTTCTTTTTGACGAAGATTAGCCCTGAGCTAACATCTGCCACCAATCCTCCTCTTTCTGCTGAGGAAGATTGGCCCTGAGCTAACATCCGTGTTCGTCTTCCTCTACTTTATATGTGGGGCGTCTGCCACAGCATGGCTTGATAAGTGGTGTGTAGGTGCGCACCCAGGATCTGAACTGGCGAACCCTGAGCTGCCAAAGCGCAGCACGCGAACCTAACCACTGTGCAACTGGACTGGCTCCAGAAGTTTTAAATTTTAATAAGTTTAACCTTTGAATTTTTTCTTTCATGGATCATGCTTCTGGTATTGTAGCTAAAAACCCATCACCAAACCCAAGTTCATGTAGATTTTCTTCTATGTATTCTTCTAGAAGTTTAATAGTTTTGTATTTGACATATAGGTGTATGATTAATTTTGAGTTAATTTTTACAAAAAAGTGTCAAGTTTGTATCTAGGTTTATTATTACTATTATTTTTGCATATAGACATCCAGTTTTTCCAGCACCATTTTTTGGAAAGACTTCTCTTTTCCTTGTCTCTGTGCTTTTGATGAAAATCAGTTTACGATATCTGTGTAGGTTTGTTTCTGGGCTATTTTGTTCCATTGCTCTGTGTGCATATTCTTTTGCCAGTGCCACACTGTTTTGATTACCGTCACTAAAGTAAGTCTCATATTGGGTAGCGTGAGTCCTCCAAATTTGTTATGCTTCAGTATTGTGTTGGCTATTTTAGGTCTTTTGCATTTCCATTTAAACCGTAGAATCAGTTTGTCAATATCTACAAAATAGATTCCTGGGATTTTGATTGGGGTTGTGTTGACTCCATAGATACAATTGAGGAAAACTGACATCTTGACAATGTTGAATCGTCCTATGCATGAACATGAATATATCTCTGTGTATTTAGACTTTTAAAATTTCTTTCATCAGTGTTTTATAGTTTTCCAACTGTATGTATTTTGTTAGTTTTATGCCTAAGCATTTCTTTTTGTTGGTGGCGATGGGGTGTTGGTCTTTTTGGTGCTATGGTAAATGGCATTGTTTTAAAATTCCAAGTTACAATTGTTCACTGATAGTGTATAGAAAAACAACTTACTTTTTAATATTGACCTTGTATCCTGGAACTTACTATATTTACATAATAGTTCAGGAGCTTTCTTTGGAGATTCTTTGGGATTTTTTACATAGACAACCATATTATTTGTAAATAAAGACAGTTTTATTTCTTCCTTCCCAATCTGTATACTTTATTTCTTTTTCTTGTCTTATTTCACTAGCTAGGACTTAACAGTACAATATTGAATAGGAATGGTGAGAGAGAATATTCTTGCCTTGTTCTCAATCTTAGGGGGAAAGCATCCAATCTCTGTTAGGTGTAGGATTTTGTATACCTTCTTTATCAAGTTGAAGCAATTCCCCCTATTCCTAGTTTGCTGAGAATTTTTATCATGAGTGGGTGTTGGATTTTGTCAAATGCTTTCCTGCATCAATGAACCAGATCATATGAGTTTACTCTTTTAGGCTGCTGATAGGGTGGATTACAATGATTGACTTTTCAAATGTTGAACTGGTCTTGCATACCTGGAATAAATCCCATTGGTTGTGGAATATAATTCTATTTTATACATTGCTGAATTTTTAAATTTGTATTATTTTTTTTGGTGAGGAAGATTGGCCCTGAGGTAACATCTGTTGCCAATCTTCCTCTTTTTTTTCTCCCCAAAGCCTTGCAGGTCCTTCTATTTCTTCCTCATGAAATGCTGCCACAGCATAGCTTGATGAGTGGTGATAGGTCTGCACCCAGGATCCAAACCAGGAAACTCCAGGCTGTCGAAGTGGAGTGCACAAACCTAACTGCCATGCCACCAGGTTGGCCCCTACATTACTGGATTTGATTTGCTAATATTTAGTGGAGCATTTTTAAGTCTGTATTCATGAAAGATATTTCCATTCTTGTAATGCCTTTGTCTGGGTATGAGCAGGTTAATGTTGGCCTCATAGAATGTGTTAGGAAGTGTTCCCTCTGCTTCTATTTCCTAGGAAAGATTGTGAAGGATTGAGATTATTTCTTCTTTAAATATATTGTAGAATTCACCAGTGAATTCATCTGGGCCTGGTGATTTTTTTTGGAAGGTTATTTATTATTGATTCAATTTCTTTAATAGATACAAGACTATTTTGATTATCTATTTCTCCTTGTGTGAGTTTTGTTAGTTTGTGTATTTCAAGAAATGGGTCTATTTCATCTAAGTTATTAAGTTTGTGGACATAAATTGTCTGTAGTATTGTTTATTATCCTTTATGTCCATAAGATCAGTAATGATATCCCTTCTTTCATTTTTGATATCAGTACCTTAATTCTGATATTGGTACTGTCATCTTTTCTTGGTTTCCTGGATATTTATCTATTTTATTGATTTTTTCAAAGATCCAAAAACCAGCTTTTGGTTTCATTGATTTTCTCTATTGTTTTCCAAGTCATTGATTTATGCTCTAATTTTTATTATTTCTTTTCTTCTGCTTGTTTTAGGCATAAATTGCTCTTCTTTCTCTAGATTCTTAAGGCAGAAGCTTAGGTCATTTATTTTAAATCTTTCTTCTTTTCTAATGCATGCATTTATTGCTATAAATTTCCCTCTAAGCACTGCCTTCACTATATTCCACAAATTGTGATAAATTGTATTTTAATTTAGTTTGAAATACATTTAAATTTCTCTTGAGATGTCTTTTATGACTCATGGGTTAGTCAAAAGTATGTTGTTTAATTTCCAAATTCTGGGGATTTTCTAGTTATCTTTCTGTTATTTATTTCTAACTTAGTTCCATTGTGGTATGAAAACATACTTTGTATGATTTCTATTCTTTTACATTTGTTAATGTGTCTTTTATGGCCCACGATGTAGTCTATCTTGAGGAATGTTCCAAGTTTTAGAAGAATATATATATTCTGTTGTTGGATGGAGTATTTTTGCAAATGTGAATTAGATAAAGTGATTGATAATGATTGAAATTCAGGTCATCTGTATTCTTACTGATTTTTTGCCTGCTTGATCTCCTAGTTTGTGAAAGAGGGATGTTGAAGTGTCTAACTATAATAGTGTTTTATCTATTTATCCTTTCAGTTCTATCAGTTGTGTCGCCTCATTTATTTTGATGTTTTGATGTTGGGTGCATACACATTCAGGATTGCTACATCTTCTGGGACAATTGACTATTTTATAATTCTTCAATGCCTCTTTTTACCTCTGATTATTTTCCTTGTTTTGAAGTTTGAATTGCCTGACAATAATATAGCTACTCCAGCTTTTGATTGTTATATGTTATCATGGTATCTCCTTCATCCCTTTTAACCTGAGTCTTCATATTTAAAGTAGGTTTCTGGAACACAACATATAGTTATGTCTTGATTTTTTATCCAATCTGACAATCTCTGTCTTTCAATTGGTATATTTAGACCATTTCTTTTTAAAGTGATTACTGATATAAGTGGATTAATAGCTCCATATTTATAATTGTTTTCTATTTGTTGAATATTTTCTTTGTTTTTTCTTTCCCCTCTTTTCGTGTCTTCTCCTTTATTTATTTATTTTTTTTGAGGAAGATTAGCCCTGAGCTAACTTCTGCCAATCCTCCTCTTTTTGCTGAGGAAGACTGTCCCTGAGCTAACATCCATGCCCATCTTCCTTTACTTTATATGTGAGACACCTACCGCAGCATGGCTTGCCAAGCAGTGCCGTGTCCGTACCCAGGATCCAGACCAGTGAACCCCGTTCTGCCAAAGAAGAATGTGTGAACTTAACAGCTGCGCCTCCAGGCTGACCCCTGTCTTCTCCTTTGTTAATCAAGCATTTTATGATTCTAGTTTATCTCCTTTCTTAGTGTATCAGTTATACTTCTTTAAAAAATATTTTTAGTGGTTGCTCTAGAGTTTACAGCATATATTTTTAATTAATCTGAGTTCACCTTCATATAACACTATGCCACTTCACGTGTAGTACGGTTGTCTCATAACAGAGTATTCTCCATTCTTCCTTCCTGTCCCTTGTGAGATCATTGTCATTGATTTCACTTGTCCATATGCTATAAGTACCCAATATATTATTACTATTATTAAAGTCATCTCTTAGTTCAAATAAGAATAAGAAAAAGAAAATATTTTATTTTACCTTCATTTATTTCTTCTCTGACACACTTTCTCCTTCTCCCCTTCTTTTTGAAGATCGTGTCTGTGATCCACTTAATTTTCCTTCTACGTGAAAAACTTCTTTTAAAATTTCTTGCAGAGTATGTCTGCTGGTGATAATTATCTCAGATTTTGTTGGTTTGATAAAGGCTTTATTTCTCCAGTTTTGAAGTAATTTTGCTGTGTATAGAATTCTAGCTTGGTGGATTTTTTTCTTTCAACATGTTAAATATTTCACTCCCCTCTCTTCTTGCTTGCATGGTTTCTGATGAGAAGGCCACTGTAGTTTTTGTCTTTGTTTCTCTATAGATAAGGTGTTTTTTTCCCTCTGGCTTCTTTCTATGTTTTCTCTTTGTCTTTGTTTCTCTGCAACTTGAATATAATATGCCTAGGTGTAGGAGTTTGTTTTATTTTGGTATTTATCCTGCTTGATGTTCTCTGTCTTTCCTGGATCTGTGCTTTACTTTCTGTGATTACTTTTGTAAAGTTCTCAACCATTGTTACATCAGACACTTCTTCTGCTCTGTTTTCCCTTTCTCCTACTGGTATTCCAGTCACCCATATGGTATATCTTTTGAAATTATCCCGTAGTTCTTGGATAGTCTGAGGGATTTTTCATTTCATTCTTTTTTCTCTTTGAATTTCAGTTTGGGAAGTTTCTACTGACATATCATCAAGCTCACTAATTCTTTCATTGGTTGTGTCAAGCCCACTCATGAGCTCATTGAAGGCATTCTTCTATTACTATGTTTTTGATTTCTAGCATCTCCTTTTAAGTCTTTCTTAAAGTTTCCATCTATCTCCTTACACTACATTTTTGTTCTTGTATGTTGTCATTTTTTCCATTAGAGTCCTTACCATATTAATCATAGCTATTTTAATTTCCTTCTCTGATAATTTCTATATCTGTGTCATGTCTGAGTCTAATTCTGATGTTGCTTTGTCTCTTTAGACTTCTGTTTTGCTTGACTTTTGGTATTCTTCATAATACTTTGTGGAAAGCTGAACTTGTTGTATTGGGTACTAGAGATTGATAAAGGGGCTTTTAGTAAGAAAACGTGCATTAATCTGGGTTTAACGTTTGCTGCAGCTATGGTATCAGAGACTTCATATCCTTCCAGTGTCCTTGCTTTTGTCCCCCCTGTTGACTTTGGGCTTCCTGCGTATTCCTCCTCAGGGAAAGTCCGTGGCTTGCAGTTCTTCCATCCGTAGCCTGTTGTCATCATCCTGGAGCTCTGTTGGTGTGCTGGTAAAAGGCAGGGAGGGGTGGCAGTCTATAACCTTAAGATTAAATCTCAGTCGTTTAGCGGGTCTGAGTCTCTTGGCTGTGACCTTCACAATTGTTTTTCCAGTGGTATAGCTATTTTTTTCTCCCTGACCTCTACTCCTTGACTGCAGTGTTCCCAATTTATTTCTTGAAGCCCTGACTCTTGTGAACTTTTTTTTTCTCTTATGTGAGACAGGAAGGCTGGAGGGGTCTGGAGTGTGAGGAATGACCTTCTGTCATCTGAGATAAGGCTCAAAAATGACTTTTTTTAATAGTAGGCCTTTATTGTGGAGAATGCTTTGGGATTATTTTACAATGATTACTCTTGATTCTCTCCCTGCCAAGCCTATGAGGAGATCTTCCTCTGATCCTCATTGTGAGAAACTCATGGGGTTCCTGGAGGTGAAAGCCCCAACGTTTGCCCCGTCCCCCAAGACCTTAGCTCCCAAGGAATTTCTCATTCTCGCAGCACTCCACACCCAGTCTCCAGCAATTAAAAATTACCATTTAAGTGTTCCTACCAAATTATGGCTCCAGAGTCTTAAATTCCAGGTAGGCAGATCTCAGCTGTGACACTCTGTACATGCCTGTTTCTTCAGATTTTGAGGTGTTGATTTACTCTGCAACTCTCTTTTATCATTGATTCTAATGTCTCTAAGTAGAGATAATTTTACTCCTTCTTTATCAGTTCTTATATCTCTGATTGATTTCTATCATTGCATTGACTAATACCTCTGATACAATGTTGAATACTCATAAGGATAGTGGGCTCCTTGCTTGTTTGTGATCTTACTGCAAATGGTTCTGATGTTTTCATAAATATGTGGATACATATGCACATATATGTGTGTGCATATATATATATTTGACAGATATATAAAGTATATATATATAAAATTTATATATAGATTACAATATATAATATAATCTGTATAAAAGTAATATCATATATAATTATTATATAATAATTATTATTATGGTTATATAATTATTATAAAATAATATAATTAGTATATGTTACATATTATATACATATTATATATTACATATATATTTTCATCATGTGAAGAAAGTAATTCTCAGTTCTTGTTTTCTCTAGTGTTGTCACCAGGAATGAATGTTGAATTTTTATCAAAGGAATTTTCAATATCTATGGAGATGTGAACTTTTTCTTTATACGGAAAATGATATTAATGGATTATTTTACATTGAACCAACCTTGAATTCCTGGAATAAATCTCATTTGGTCATGTTGTATGTTTTACTTAATGTTGGGTAGAATTCTACTAATGTTTTATTTAGTATTTTTACATCAATATTGGTAAGTCTATAACTCTACAGTTTTTTTTTACTTAAAAATGTAGATTTAGGTATCAATGTAATACTTCATTAAAAGTTAAGAATTTTCCCTTAATCTTCAATGTGCTAGAACAATTTATAAAGCATTGAAAATATTGACCTTTGAAAGTTTGATAGAATTTTCTTCTAAAATTATCTGGGCAAAGCGCTATTTTAGTGCTGTAGTTTCTTAATAACCTTATTTTTATCTTCTGTGGAAAATGTCATCTACCTATAATAGAGTCAAATATTGTTAGTCTGTATTACCCTAGGAAATTATCTGTTTCATTTGGTTTCAAAGTTATTTGAATAGAGATCTGCAAAGTAATCTCCTATGATGTTTATAATTTTTGTTTCAGTGGTTGTTTCCCCTTATCATTTCTTATTTTTTATATTTGTGATTTCTCTCTTATTAATTTCTTTAAAATAATCCTATAGGAATTTTATTGGTAAGTCTACCATTTTTCTATTCTCTCCCTCATCAATTTCCACTTTTTACTTTTTTCCTACTTTGTGCTTTCTTTCTACTTTATTATTCTTTTCTAAGCTGTATTTAATACATTTGGTTTTATTCTTTCATTTCTTTGACTCACAAAAATGGTTAGTTTTATGAACTTTCCTGTTAACAATAATTTCAGTATATCTGTTATTACTTTTCAGAAACTCTGTCATTTATATTTGTGTTTTCTCTTTCACAAGAGTGTTTTTCATATACCTGTTGGCCATTTGTATGTCTCTTTTGCAGAAATGTCTGTTTAGGTCCTTTACCCATTTTTTAATTGGGTTATTTGTTTTCTTTGCTACTGAGTTGTAGGAGTTTTTTAAGTATTCTGGAAATAACTCTTTATCAGACACCTGGTTTGCAAATATTTTCTCCCTTTCTGTAGGTTGTCTTTTATTTTGTTGATTGTTTTCCTTTGCTGTGCAGAAGCTTTTTAGTTTGACGTAGTCCTATCTGTCTATTTATGCTTTTGTTGCCTGTGCTTTTCGTGTCATAGTCAAGAAATCATTGCCAAGGCCCATGTCAAGAAGCTTTTCTCTATGCTAGGAGTTTTACGGTTTAAGGTCTCACATTTAAGTCTTTAATCCATTTTGACTTGATTATTGTGTATGGTATAAATTAGGGTCTACTTTCACTATTTTGCTTCTGCATATCTAGTTTTCCAAACAAAATTTGTTGATCAACATCACTAATCATGAGGTAAATGCAAATCAAAACCACAATGAGATATCACTTCATACCTGTTGTGAGGGCTATTATCAAAAAACCAAAAAACAAATGTTGATGAGGGTGTGGAGAAAAGGGAATCCTTGTACCCTGTTGATGGGAATCTACATTGTCATAGCCACTGTGGAAAACAGCAGGGGGCTTCTCAAAAAATTAAAAATAGGACAAATATATGATCTAGCAATCCCATTTCTGGGTATATATCCAAAGGAATTGAAATCAGGATCTTGAAAAGATATGTAAATGGCCATGTTTATTGCAGCATTATTCACACTAGCCAAGACATGGAAGCAACCTAAATGTCCATCAGTGGGTGACTGAATAAAGAAAATGTAGCATTTACGTACAATGGAATATTATTCAGTCTTAAAAAAAGAAGGAAATCCTGCCATTGGCAACAACATGGATAAACCTAGAGAACTTTATGCTAAGTGAAATATGCCAGACATAGAAGAACAAATGGTACATGATCCCACTTACATCAGGAATCTAAACTTAATCAAATTCATAGAAGCAGAGAACAGAATGGTGGTTGCCAGAGCTTGTGGAGGAGAGAGAAAGGGGAGGTGTTGGTCAAAGGGTATGAAGTTTCAGTTATGCATAGTGAATATATCCTAGGGATCTACTGTACAGCATACAGCCTAAAGTTACCAACACGATTATATACTTAAAATTTTGCTAAGAGGGTAGATCTTATGTTAAGTGTTTTTATCAAAAAGTTAATAAGCAAATAAATAAATATGGTGAAATAAAAATTTTGGAGGTGATGATATGTTTATAGCATTGATTGCGGGGATGGTTCCACAGGTGTATACTTATCTCCAAACTCATCAAGTTGTACACATTAAATATGTACAGCTTTTTGTATGTCAATCATACCTCAATAAAGTGTGTTTTTAAAATGTTATTCAGGAAAAGTTTATTTTTTTAAATTTGCAATTGGAAGGGGCTTTTTGCTTTTTGATCTTGTTAACAATTTCTAGTTTTTATTGCCTTCTGGTCATTATTTGTTGTAGTATTTCTACTTTATGAAACTTACTGATATTTTCTTTGTGACTTAGAATTTTGTTGTTTTGTAAATGTTCTATTGCACTTGAGAAGGAACTATGTTATCTACTATCAGGCTGTAAAGTTTGACATACATCCATAAAATCTACCTTATCAATTATATTGTCTAGGTCTTATAACTCTTCAGTAATTTTTTATTCATTTTATCTGTCTTGTACTGAAAGTGATGTGTTAAAAATCTCTTGTTTGTACGTTTTGATCTGTTTCCTTGCATCTGTGATATATTTTAGCTCTTGAAGGTGTTTACTATGCTATTTTGTGGACAAATATTCACAAATACTATATCTTTTATGTGAATCGTGGCTTTTAGCATTTTTGTCACATTTAATGTTTTTAGGCTTGAATTTTAGTTTGACTGATGTCAGATCACCTCTCCTAATTTTTATTTTTTCCTTTGGCCTTTTTGGTTCATCCCTTAATTTTGGACTTTCTTCTTCTTCTTTTTTTAAAATATGTGTCTCTTGTATACACTGTATAGCTGTGTCTTGCTCTATGAGCCAAATTGAAAATCTCTTCCTTTTAATAGATGAGTTTGGCTCATTCATAGTCATTGATATGACTGTAATTTTTGTTTTCAGCTCTGTCATAATCATTTGTAATTATGTATGTTATATATTTTTTGCTCTGTTTCTCTCTCTACATGATATGTCTTCTTTGTTCTTTAGTTTTTAAAGTCTTTCTAGGCCTGCCTTTGCTTGCCCCAAAACCAGCCAGCAGGATAGGACCAGAAGAGATTATACACAGGGATTTGATGTTTATTCTTTTTATACTTACAGTTATAATGAAGTTTGGGCATTCTGTGTATTCAGGTTATGCTGAGTGTGTAATTTTTGTGTAGCTTTGTTTTTCTTCTTATTGCTTTGTATTGTTTCTTAGTGGGAGACAGGGACCTAGACATCTGCCATTTTCCTCAACTACCCAGAATTCTGGCTTCTAGAAATCATAAGAACATTTACCCACGATAGTCTGACATGCCAAATGTAGCACTAATTAAATTGGGGGAGGGAGAGATATGGAGAGAGAGAGAGGTGCATCTTGTGATTGTAAATTTAGAACTTCTGGCAAATGACATGGAGTGGATTCAAGGTCATAGGAAACTCAGAAGGCTTTTATGTTATTACACTCATAAAACTGCTACTACTTGGTCTGTTCAAAATGTTGAAAGACCTATGGATCCTCAAGTTTCTAAAGGCAGGAAGTCAGCTGAGAAATTGCTAAGGGGCATATTTTCTCATGTCTTCTTCAAAAATGGCCAAGGAGGGTGATGGAAAAGGAAGAATTCCAAGAATGTGGAACCAAGAGCTATAGGAAGAATTGACTGAGGAGCCAGTCCCAGGAGCCAAACTGGAGCCTAATCAAAAACTAGTACCCATCCTAAAAATGGAGGGTCGTGGCTTCATTGGTCTAGTGGGATTATAGAATTGCTATGGGCCAGTGAATACAACATATCTCCTATCCTACCCCTTTGTGAATGGCAGTGTATATTGTGGCTATTTTGTCTTTATTTCACTACTGTATGATATCTTGTCTTTTTAGCTCATAGGCCTCTAGATCAAGATGAGCCATATCTATATGTATGGTGGATACTGTGATGTTCTTAACAAATATTCTTCAGGGATGAAGCACTTATTCTCTCAGCTGCTGGCAGTGCAGGTGGAAGACAGCTCTCAGTTGTCATCTCTTTTTGGGAATTTCCATTGGCTGAAGAAAACATCATTGCCCAAGGTCATGTATCTTTATAGGGCAACTCTGATTAATGTGGGAGTATAGAGTTCCAACCCCTTAGCTCCAACTTGGGACAATATTAAAGACCACCCTGAGCTGTAAAATTTCTTTTAGGGTTATCTGGGGCTTTCCTTGAAAGTGAATTACAGCTCAACTTCTCCCTTTGCCCAATCCTTCTTTTTTCCATTCCTTTCCACAAGTGTTGATCCTAAGAACACTCCCTAATAATCACTCTGTGTGCTAATTTCCTTCTCAGAATCTGACTTGTAGGGAACATGATCTGCATCAGGTCCTGATATATATCACGAGATGTTGAATTTCAAGCCTGATGCTAGGATAGGAGGAGATGTTTTGGGCATTTTGTGAGGAGTGAATGTATTTCAGCATGTGGGAGGGTATGAGTAATGTCGCCTTGAGTAATAGACTACCGTAGATTGCAAATATGGCTCCGGTTCTTCACTGCTCCCTATGTTCATACTCTTTGCCATGTTACTTTGCAGTGTTCTTCCATTCCAGCTCTATGCTTGGCCATGTGACTTGCTTGTTACACAGCATTATTATGGCAATAGATAACCAATACAAGGGAAGATAAAAGTATGATGTGTGTGGATGCACATTTAGATTATAAAGCCATAAAAGATATACAGATGAGTACCATAAAGATCAGAATATTGGTGAAATTTGAGGAGAAGGAGAGGGTTGTGCCCTGAACAGGACATATGGAGAGCTGCTTGAGTGGCTGGAAAAGTTCTATTTCTTGACCTAGGTGGTGGTTACAAGGGTGGTAATCTTATAATAATTCATTAAGCCACACAATTTTTAATGTGGACTTTGCTCATTTTATTTTACAATGAAAAAGTTAAAAGTTATTTAAAAATTATATAATCCAAAGCCCTGTCTTACTAGTGAGAGAAACATGTGGTTTAGAGAGGCTAAGCGCTTTGCTAAGGAGCGCGTAGCTAGTTAGCAAAGAACCAGGAGTAGCAGCCCAACCAAACACTATCCTAATAAATGAGGAAAAGAGTATCAATAAAGAGAAACGATATTCTCAAAGAGGAGGATGCAGAAATAGTGAATTGTGGAGAATTTCAGTCTAAATGTGCAAAAATGTTCAGTCAGGGGAGGATATGGAATCTCTACTCTGAGACTTTATAGGAAACCATAATTTCTGAAATGGGTAAGTGATTTCCCTATCAAGAGATTAGGATTTACATTAGGAAATATTTTTAAGCATCGCAATTCCATATATTTTTATAGTTTGTTAGCAAGGGAGTTGAATGATGTCAGTCAGTAGTATTGACTGAAATTTGTAGCCTTCCTGGCCATTACTTCACATACTAATTCATGAAATCACCTAGGACCTTTATAATTTACCATTGACTGTGGTTAAACATAGATAGAAATGGACTCTCACTACAACTATAAGAACCCACAACTAAAATATACAACTACATACTGGGGGGATTTGGGGAGAAAACGCAGAAAGGAAAAAAAAAAGAAGAAGATTGGCAACAGTTGTTAGCTCAGGTGCCAATCTTTAAAAAAAACAATAAAAAAAACCAACCTGTGTGTTAAAAAAAAGAAAAAAAATGGAATCTCAGTCTACCTACCCTTTAGAATTACCCTATCTTAAAATGAAGAGACAGCTGGTACCCAAAGACGTGAAAGGATTTTCCCAAACTTGTTAAGGGCCCAGCCAGACCTGGAGGGAAATTTCCTTACGGTAGGCTAATCCTCTTCTCAATTTACTAGGCTGGCTCTCATTTACTTTAAGAGAGAAGATGAGTTTGTTTTATATTTTCCGTTAAAATGGGGGTCCTACTAAAAACAGTGGTATTTTCCTTAGGGGAGGCTAAGGAGAGGGAACATGGCTGCAGAATATGGCAAGGAGGTGGCTTAAGTAGTTGTTTGGAAGTTGCATTTGCATAGCAAGATGTGATTTTCACTTAGATTTTGGGAGTGAGGAGAGGAAGTGGCAACAACCTTTGCAAAACATCTCTTGGCCATTCGCTTATTAAGACCTTGGTTATTCTTTCAACCTGTTTTAGAATATTTTGGCAATCTTATTTAATATTTAGAGTGGTTGTATGGAATATAAATTGTATTATAAATTGATTGTAATATAAATTGGTTGTAAAGAATCAAAACTTTTTTTTAAATCCTATTTTTAGCCAGTTTGCATTCAAGTACTTTAAAAATGGACATTTCATCAGAGGTAGTGTTAGGTACATTCAGGTTATTGTATCCATGGCTGTACGTTTCCTAACACTGTGTTATGTACTCTTTACTATAATACAGAATGAGGCTGTGGCTCTTAAGTAGGAAGTTTTGAGAAAGAAAAAAATCTAGATGCTGCTCTTTAGTGATGAACCGATAACCACACCAAAGTGTTAAAGAAACCCAAACAACCTACAGGTACACCTGTTTTAAATCAGCATCTTTCTCTGATCTGCGGACAGAAATTCAATGTGTATTTTCTGTGAGGCTCATAAAAGAATAACTCTCCAATTTAAAGGCTCTAATGCCCTCGGAGCCCTTTGAGGAATCTAGATTAATGGAGGTTACTCAGAGAACTGCAGAACATAGGCAATCCAGCTAGTGAATGTGTAACACTTGGATCCAAAATCTAAAACGCTATCTCATGAGGCAAAAGCAAACAAAGAGAAATGTCCACAGAGGTAATAAAACAGTGATGACGTAAGTTTTTCCTGTTGTGTTTTTGGCTTCCCCAATATAGGGTGGGCTTACATATAAGTACATCAATTATATCAGCTTAAAGTGTAGATTGCGGAGAAAACTATGTTAATTGTCACCATTCAATAGTTTCCATATTCCCTCACGGTCCGATCCTGCTACCTATAATCATCAACATGCTAAGTTGGCTTCCACCTGGGGAAAGCCATCCCTGGGAGAAGTTATTTTCCTTGTTAACATATAAATGGCACATGTTGACCTAAAACTTAGAATTAAAGTACTATCAAAACAATCACTGCAATTTTACAAGGTAAACATCAGTCCACACGCTCTTAGCAGGGTCAGGATTATTCAGATAGCCTATGTTTAAAGGAAGAGGAATCTGAGGTTCACGGAAGTGATGAGATGCCAGATGTCACCTGGTAATAAGTGGAAGGACTATGATGGAGACCAGTGATTCTCTGAGGACACTGAGGGCTCTCTGCCCGAACCAAGTTCAGCTGGCCCAACTGAACTCGTTTCTTCTAACTCCACTGATGGATATTAGTCTGGGAGAACTCGAGATGAAATGTATCTTTGGAATATCTTTTATTTTTTTTTTACAGAAATTTGATGAGCAAACTAATAGTAAACATGAGATTTTGGAGACCAAAATAATGGGTTATTATTTTGAACTACTTGAACAAAATTTTAAGATCGGAAAACTAGTTAGCATATGACACTGAATTGAGTGTTGTCCATTCGAGTGGCTCCTATCTGAAGGCTAAAGTGGAAGCTCCCCTACTTGGCCGTAGCAGTCAGCTGACACCACTTATTAGTTGTTACTTTGTTGCTGACATCCCGGAGAGTCACGGGGCTGCTGGTTTTAGATTAATCCAGATTTTAAAAATTACATATACCAACAAAAGGTCACAGAAGTTGGAAATTTATATGGCATTTTTATTGTGCCAGGTAGGGCCCTTAAAAAACAATTACCATATACAATCACCTTCATTTCAAAAAAGAAAGAATTTTAACCATGAAAAACTGAAAGACACGCTCAGAATCAAGGATATTTCCCCAAATTGAATGAATTCATCATTATAAAAAACTGTGTTTTTCCCCCTTGCGTTTTTTTTTTTTTTTTCATTTTGCAAAAGAGCAGTGTCAATTTTGTCACGGGCTGGCATTTGCTTGAGGACCAGTGTCTGGGGCTGACGTCTGTGACGGGTTCATTTAAATGATACAGCCAGGACTTTCTCACATAGTTTCAATGAAGTGTGATGCGACTCATGTATATCATTTCTTAAAGATAACATAGAGGGAGCTAAAAGAGCCTCTCTAATTGGCCAACATCAGAACAGATGGAGAAATAAATATATTTATGAGGAGAAACTGGCTGAAAAAGAAAACACCAGTGCCTTATGAAAGCAGGGATTGAGGTAAGCAAATTTCAACCTTAAATGAGACATAAAAAGGATAGCAAAGGAATTCACTTGTTTAATTAGAAATAAAAATTCTCAGTGAGAAGAAAAGGGGTTAAGTTTTTTAATAAGGCTCCATTTATGACAGACTCTGGAAGCTTTATACCAAAAACGAATTATTTTTGAACAGGCGTATGTTTAGAAGGACGGTCTGTCTTCATCGTCCCCTCTGTGTGAGCTGTCTGGCTCATGAGAGCTGTACTTTCTGTCTTGTTTGAGCTGCTTGAAACAAGATTTTGTTGTCAGTCGTAGGAACACTAATATAAAAAGCAGAATTGTTGTGCTTTGTCGGTACGCATAGATCATAATTGAGGGCCATGAGAAAGGTGCAGCTGTTCTCTCATTGCACCAGGAAGGCGATGTTTCTGCTGTGTTACAAGTCTGTGTGCTTATACCTCCCTAACCTGCTCCTTTCAGAATAATTTCCCCAGAGTCAAATCCCAGCCAAGTGCAGCCTTTACATATCAAGGCGGGCATAAACGCTAGCTCGAGGCCTTTTCTGAAGTTGTAAAATGTTGACGGGTACTTTATTGGTTGGCTCGGGTATGAAATTGTGGAGATTTTCATATCTAAACAGCTGCACTTAAATTTTCCATCCAAAACACCTCCCCATTTATTCAAAATCAGGGGGTAATTGGAAAAGCAGCTTCATAAGATCGTGGATTTTTTAAAGAAAATAAAGGTGTTTAAAAACATGCAAATCAGATTGTTTCTTGTTGACTTTTCTTTCTTTCATTGTAGACACTGTGCATTCTTTCACGGCCTGCTTGGAAGTTTGGGTTTGGTGACTACATCTGTTTTGTTTCACTTCTAAGACGTTCCTTTACTCCAATAAGAAGAAATTCTTCCCTTATTTATTGTGCCAGAGGTGACATGGGGAACTCTCATCATCTATGCAATTGGGTAAAACTACAGCAAAACAAAATGGACTTTCACGGATAAAATTTACGTAGCTGAAAACAGCATGTTATCTCTAAGAGAAATATTGTCATCCGTCTCTGACTGTGCCTCTGCAATTCTTATGAAAAGCAAAATCAAAATAAGTCAAAAAGAAAAATAAATTCTGTTTCTTTGCAAAATGTTGAACATATACAGCAAATTCCCTAAGAAAGGTAAAGGACTTTTTATTAGTAAATTTTTTCATCCCAGATGTAATTACAGTAAGTAATTTGGTTTCCAGAGGAGTTTGAATAATTAAAAAGCACCTGCTGATTTTCTCCAGTGGAGTAAAAAAGTATTTTAATAATACACAAACAGCGGAAACTGAAAAAGAAAAGACTCAAGTAGAGGGATCATTTTAACTAACCAATGTATTAATTTTCAAATTTCAAGCTTCTCATTGCATTTATACCAAGACATGCAGCCCATTAGTTACAGATGGATGACATTAGTGAGAAATCAGCTATATTGTTGTTTGCTATTCACCTTAATGATAAATGTTTCCCCTCCTCCCTTAATCTGGCTGTTCAAAATCCATATGGGAGACATGAACTCTAGTTGACTCTCTGGATTACCTACGGAATTGGGATGAGGGCTAGCATGGATAAATGATATCCACAGATAATCTCAGGACATTTTAGCTTTCATCTCTCCAATCTCCCCTACCTCCAAATTATTTCAGTCACTGAGATGCAGCAAAAATGTGCTGAGTGTGTTTTTTTCCATTTCCTACTTTGGTTGATTACCTTAACAGAGGTCTAGAGAAAATGGAATGGTCAGTGTGTTGGCAAGAGGAAAGAGTCATTGAATTTAGCTCCTAATCATTAAATGAACATGGCTGAATTTGCCACACTCTTTTCCTTGCAAATCATTTTTTTAGCCTCAACAAATTATAACCTTCCTCTTGGTGAAATTGGTCCTGACCCTTCTCCACGCCTAATTACTGCTCAGAACCTGATTGAGATAAAGGGTCCAGCTGCTGCCGAAGACAGCTTGTATGGCCCAAGCGGGGTTAGCATCTATTGTCAATGGTTGATTACCTAAGCTTGGGGACAGCTGTCCTGTCCATCAGCCTAACCTGTTTTGGACCCAAGGATTATTTTCACCCCATTCTGTGGTCGAGCCAGGACTGGAGGAGGCTGTGTTTTGGTGGTTCTTTGTACCAGCTAAGAGAATAAAAGCATGACAAAACACGTGAAAATTTGGCACCTGGCCACACAATGACTTTAATGAGACAGGCCCTCATCTCTCTTTGGGGCCTGTAACAATGACAAGACCTTATTTGTTAGTTTCTATGCAATGCTCAGTTCTTTCAATGAAAAGCATTCTATGTAGGGTTAGTGGTGGCTGGATGGCTAAAAAGAAACTCTGTTAAGAAAAAAATTCCAAAGTATCTCCGCCTATGGTTTTCAAAGTTTGGACTATGTTGTAAGTAGGCATTATTTTTATTTCTTTTGAAAAACAAGGGGCAGATTCAAACCAAGTAGCCCTCAGTTTATTTTTTGTAAATAATTTATAAACTCATCTACTGTATGTTCTTACTTTTCACAATAATCATTCTAATTTCTCTGGTTTGAAGGAAAAATAAAGATGGCCATCCAAGATTTAAACCTTCAGTATGTAAACACCGGGAGGTGCTATAATATAACATTGAGGAGCACCTTCCTCCTCTTCCATTTACCGGTTTGAAATTCTAGTTCCACACAGTTTATTAACAACACTGTTTTCCCTGCGAGGTCCTAAATGTCTAGATTCTAAGGCATGCAGGGTAGCAGACCATCCTCTGGATCGAAAGGACTCTTTTAAGGGAGGACAGTAGCCTTGTCAAGACTTCAGGGACATCAGTAATGATTTACAGAGAGAGAGTTTCTACATGCCTATAACCAGAAAGTATTTGTGGAAGGATAGTAATTAAAGAATATTGAGGGGCCGGCCCCATGACTGAGTGGTTAAGTTCACGTACTCTGCTTTGGCAGATCAGGGTTCTCCTGGTTCAGATCCTGGGTGCAGACATGGCACCGCTCGTCAAGCCGTGCTGAGGTGGCGTCCCACATAGCACAACCAGAAGGATCTACAACTAGAGCATACAGCTATGTACTGGGGGCTTTGGGGAGAAGGAGGAGAAAATAAAAGAAAAAGAAGATTGGCAGCGATGTTAGCTAAGGTGCCAATCTTAAAAATAAGAAATATTGATACTTTAGGAATATTGGTGTTTTTGTTTTGTGTAACACAGTTTAAAATGCAATCAGAAAACCAGGTGAGACTGTCAAATGAAATTCTGGAGCTGGTGTATTACTGCTGTCCTGGATGAGTATTTGGAAGACTAACTACCTATCGGGTTAGGCTGTGAAGACAACCTTTTTAGGTACATAGTTAAAGAGAAATTTATTTGTATTTTTCTAGTGAACTAGTAGCATCATCTCCTGGACGAAGCATTCTAATAAGCAATTTTTAAAAATTATCAGGTTCATTGAGATATAATTTACTTAAAATGAAACTAGCCAATTTGAAATGTACAATTTGAGGAATTTTGACAAATGTACACAGTCATGTAACCACCACCAAAATCATGCTATAGCACATTTCCATCGCCCAAAACCAGTTCCTTCAAACTCCCATTCAATTAATATCATCGCACATCCTGGATGCTGGTGAGCACTGATCTGTTTTCTATGATTATACTTTTGTCTTTTCTAAAATTTTATATTACCCTTTTTTGACCAACTTTTTTTACTTCTCATAATGCTTTTGAGATTCATCCATGTTGCACATATTAGTAGTTTATTCCTTTTTTATTACAGAGTAGTGTTCTTTTATATGGATATACCTCAATTTGGTTTATATTCATGACTTCATGAACATTTGGGTTCCCTCCAGTTGGGGTGTTATCTATAAAGTTGCAATGAAGATTCTTGTACAAGTCTTTGTATGGACATATGCTTTTTCTTTTCTCTTGAGTAAATACCTGGGAACGGAATGGCTAGAACATATACTTTATATATATATATATATATATATATATATATATATATACTTAACTTTTAAGAAATGGCTGCAATATTTTCCAAAGTAGTTGTACCATCTTACATTACCACCAATAGAGTATGAAAGTTCCAAATCTTCCACATTTCACCAACACTAGGTATAGTCAGTCTTTTTAATTTTAGCAATTCATAGTGGCTTTAATTTGCATTTCCCTAATGAGTAACGATACTGAGTATCTTTTCAGGTGTTTACTTGATATCCATACATCTTCTGTGGAGAAGTTTTCATTCAAATATTTTGTCAATTTTTAATTGGGTTGTGTTGCCTTACTATTGAGTTTTGAAAGTTCTTTATATATAAAGATACAAATCCTTTATCATATTTATGCTTTGCAAATATTTTCTCCAGTCTGTAGTTTTTCTCATTAATCTTTTTCGATGAGCAGGAGTTTTTAGTTTTAAGTCTTTGTTAACCATTTTGTTCTTTTTTTTTTTTTTAAAGATTTTATTTTTTCCTTTTTCTCCCCAAAGCCCCCTGGTACATAGTTGTATATTCTTCGTTGTGGGTCCTTCTAGTTGTGGCATGTGGGACACTACCTCAGCATGGCCTGATGAGCAGTGCCATGTCCGCGCCCAGGATTCGAACCAACAAAACACTGGGCCGCCTGCAGCGGAGCGCACGAACTTAACCACTCGGCCACAGGGCCAGGCCCCATTTTGTTCCTTTTTGATCATACTTTTTGAATTGTTACTAAGAAATCTTTGCCTGACTCAAAGTCACATAGACTTTCTCTGAAGTTTTCTTCTAGAAGTTGTGTAGTTTTAGGTCGTACATTAGGCCTGTGGTTATGTTGCTTTTGTATATGGTGTGAAGTTGTATTAAAGTTCATTATTTTTGCATATGAATATCCAATTTTTCTACCATCTTTTGTTAGAAGATTATTCTTTCCCCACTGAATTGCTTTTGCACCTTGTCAAAAATCAGTTGGATAAGTGGATTTCTGGACTATATACTGATCTAATGACCTAATTCTCTTATCTTTACACTAGTACCATACTGTCTTGATTCCTACAGCCAGAATCAGCTACATAATTTGTGGGGTTCAATATAAAACAAAAATATGGGTCCCTTTGTTCAAAAATTAAGAATTGCAAGTTAGTGACAGCAGGGCCCTTCTAAGAGTGTGGCCTTGTGCAACTACATGAAGCTGGCTCTGACTGTAGCATTCTAATATGTTTTGAAATCAAAATCATGTATGATTGGTATTTTAACTTCTTCCTTTTCAAAGCAATAGTAGGTTCTTTGTATTTTCATATAAATTTTCAAGACAGCTTGTCAATTGCTTTTTGAAAAATGTGCTGGAATTTTTATTGGGAGTGCTACGAATGTATAGATCACTTTGGGGAGGATAGACATCTTCACAATTTCGAGTCTTCAGACAAATTTAGAGCTATTCAGGTTATTTATTTTTCTCGAGTGAGTTCTGTAGTTGTGCCTTTCATGGAATTTCTCCTTTTCGTCAACACTTTCAAATTTCTTGGCATACACTTGTTTGTAATATTCCTTTACCCTTCTTTTATTATATGTAGAATGTCAAGGGATATCGTGTCTCTCATCTCTGATATTGGCAACATAAGAGAGAGTCTTCTCTCTTCTTGGTCACTCTGGCTAGAGCTTTATTGATTTCCTCAAGGAATCATCTTTTGGTTTCATCGATTTTCTTTATTTTCTTATTTTTGTTTTTTATCATTGATTTCTGCTCTTATTTGTATTATTTCTTTTCATCTATTTACTTTTCATTTAAATTCCTCTTCTTTTTCTAGCTTCTTAAGGTGGAAATTGAGGTTGATTTCAGTCCTTTCTGCTTTTCTAATATAGGTGTTTAGTGCAATAATTTCCTCTCTCATTATTGCTTTAGTGACATCGCATAAATTTTGATATGTTATATTTGCTTTTTTATTTGGTTAAAAATATTTTCTAATTGAAGAAAATTTCCTCTTTAAGTCATCGGTTATTTGGAAGTGTGTTATTTAGTCTCCAAATATTTGAGTATTTTCCAAACATCTTTCATTATTTATTTTTAATTTAATTCATTTGTTGTCAGAGAACATTATTGGTGTAGTTTTAATCCTTTCAAATGTATTGGGATTTGTTTTATCACCCAGACTGGTTTATTTTGATAAATATTCTATGTACACTTGAGAAAAATGTATATTCTGCTTTGTTGGGTGTTTTATCAATTTCAATTAGGTTAAATTGGTCACTAGTGTTGTTGAAGTCTTTTATATCCTTACTGATTTTCTGGCTACTTTTT
The DNA here is from genome assembly GCF_041296265.1 of Equus caballus. Lineage (NCBI taxonomy): Eukaryota > Metazoa > Chordata > Mammalia > Perissodactyla > Equidae > Equus > Equus caballus. The sequence goes on along the minus strand of NC_091710.1, from coordinate 30,680,899 downwards.
CTATCAATTTATAAGAGAAGGGTATCCAACTATAACTGTGGATTTGTCTATTTCTTCTTACAGTTCTATCAGTTTCTTCTTCATATATTTTGAAGCTCTTCTTATGTGCAAAAACATAGAGGATTGTTATGTCTTCCTGAAATATAGAACTCTTTAACATTGTGAAATGACCCTCTTTATCCCTGGCAATATTGTTTTCTCTAAAATACACTGTGTCTTATACTCATATAGACACTCCAGCATTTTTTTGATTAGTGTACAGTCATGTGCTGCATAATGATGTTTTGGTCCACAACAGACTGCATATATGACAGTGGTCCCTTGAGATTTCCTAGGTGTGTAGTAGGCTATACCATTTAGGTTTGTGTAAGTACACTCTATGAGGTTTGCACAACAATGAAATTGCCTGATGAAGCATTTCTCAGAACATATCTCTGTTGTTAAGCAACACTTGACTGTATATCTTTTCTTATCCTTTTACTTTTAACCTGATTGTGTCTTTATATTTAAAGTTTGTTTTTGTGAATGGCATATAGCTGGGTCATGTTTTTTAATTCAACTTGACATTCTCTACCTTTTAATTGGGTGTTTAGACCCCTTACATTTAACGTGATTATTGATATCGTTAGGTTTTAGTCTCTTTCCTTGCCATTTGTTTTCTGGTGCTATCTGTTCTCTATTCCCTTCTTGCACATCTTCTGCCTTCTTTTGGATTAATTGAACATTTGTTATGATTTCATTTTATATTCTTTCTTAGCTTATTAGCTATAAATTTTTGTTTTATTTTTTTGTGGTTGCTTTAGGGTTTATTTTATATATCTTTAAGTTGTCACAGTCTAAGTGATATTATACCACTTAATGTACTACTTAATATATAGTATACTAGTATTACTTTCATTTTTTCCATTCTTTATACTATCAACGTCATGCATTTTTTTATACATATGTTATAAAAACCATAATACATTGTTATTGTTTTGGTTTAGTCATTCATCTTTTAAAGAGATTTAAATAATAAGAAAAATATCTCATACATTTACCTATATATTACCATTTCCACTGTTCCTTCCTCTGTGTAGATCCGTATTTCCATCTGGCATTATTTTACTTCTGCTAGAAGGACTTCCTTTAACGTATCTTGTACTACAGGTCTGCTGGTGATTAATTTTTTCTGCTTTTGTATGTCTAAAAATGTATCTGTTTTGTCATCATTTTTTAAATTTATTTTTTCTGGGTACAGATTTCTAAGTTGATAATTTGATTCTTTCTTTCAGTACTCTACTAGTTATTCCATTTTCTTCTCACTTGCATTGCTCACTCAAGGAAATCTGCTATCATCCTTATTTTTGTTCCTATTTATATAATGTATCATTTTCCTCCTGCTGCTTCAGGATTTTCTCTTTATCACTGATTTTGAGGAATTTGATTACGAAGTGCCTCTGGTAGTTTTCTTCATGTTTCTTATGCTTCTAGTTCACAGACCTCCTTGAATCTGTGGAACTATAATATTCATTAACTTCAGAAATTTTTCAACCATTATTTATCGTGTCCTGTACTCTCTCTTCACTCCTTTAGAGAATACAATTGCGTGCATATTAGGACACTTCAAGTTGTCCCACAGCTCGCTACAGGTCTTTTCACTTTCTGAAGTGTTTTTTTTCTGTGCCTTTCATTTTGGATAGTTTCTACTGTGATATATATAAGTTCACTAATCCTTTCTTCGCAAATGTCTTGTTTGTCATGAATTCTATCTAGTGTTTATTTCACTTTAGACAATTTTAATCTAGAAGTTTGATTTGGGTTATTTTTATATCTTCTGTGTCTCTACTTTTTTTTGTGTGTAAAATACAGTTATAATACCAGTTTTAATGTTCTTATCTGCTAATTCTAACACCTGGGCCAGTGTTGCGTTGACATTGAATGAGTTTTTTTATCATCTTGGTTCATATTTTCTTGTTTCTTTGCATAACTGGTAATCTTGGATTGGATGGTAGACATTGTGATTTTATATTGTTGAGTTGTGGATATTTTTATATTCCTATCAGTACTTTTGAGCTTTGTTGTGGGATGCAGTGAAATTACTTGGAAACAATCTGATATTTTTGTTTTCTCTTAAGATTTATAATACAGGGACAGCATAGCATTTAGTCTAAGACTATTTCTTTCTCACCAATGAGGCAAGATCTTTCGTGAACTCTACACAATTCCCCACGAATTATTATGTTTTTCAAGTCTGGCTGGTGGTAACAAGCACTCTTTCCTGCACTGTGTGCATGCTGGGCCCTATTTCTTCTAATCCTTTTGGATGGCTCTTTCTCTGGACTCAGGTAATTTCTTCCCATGCATGTACTGATCAGTACTCAAGGAGGACCCTCTGCATATCCCCAGGGTGCTCTCTCTATTCAGTATTATCTTCTCTAGTACTCTTTCCTGCAATCTCTAGCCACCTTAATATCCCTGGATTCGCAGCTCCGTTTCTACCCATGTTGTCCCCCAGGCTCTGCTTGGGTTCCTCTCTGTTCTATGGTCTGGAAATTCTCTCAGGCAATATATATGAGACAGTCATATGGATTACCTGATTTGTTTCTTGTCTCTCTGGGATCACTGTCCTTCACTGCCTGATGTCCAGTATCTTGAAAATCATTGGTACATATGTTTTTTTTGTTTTGGGTTTTTTTGTTGTTGTTACTTCAAGTTGGAGGTTGAAGAGTAAATCTGATTCCTTCTTGATTAGAATTTAAAAAGTTCCGTTACTGTTTTAATTTTTTGTGTACATTTTTTTATTGAGATATAATTAACATATAACATTATATTAGTTTTAGGTGTACAACATAACGATTCTACATTTGTGTATATGGTGCTCTTCTTAATTTTTTTGACATCATTTCTCAGTCTCTGACTTAAGTTTACGTATGCATTTATTTTCTCTCTGACCAGAGGTCAAGTGCTCTGTTTTGTTCACTTTTTGTGGAACATGAGTGAATGAATAAATAAACGAAGGATATAATCTAAAGGAGGTGATGACAGTGAACATGGAAATCTTGAAGTTTTCTATAAGCAACTATCAAATTATCTTGACTTATAATTGTTCCTTGTTAATCATCATAACTCTTTTCTAAAAATCTGGAAACTTTTTACTGATAATTGTCCCCTGTTTATAGTGGTGAGGAAAATATCCTTTTTCCTCAGTTTGCAGAAGACAAAGTACAACATTTTAAACTTTTTTTTTGCAGTGTCAAGAAAAATTTTTTTTGCATTATAAAATCAATGAAAATATTGAAGCTTTTCACTTCTGGAAAATATTGAATATGTAAATTGGAGTACAAACTTTAATTTGTTCCTGAGCAGTTTGGTGATAATTATAATTATTTATAGTCATGTGCCACATAAGGATGTTTTGGTGAACAAGAGGCCACATACATGACAGTGGTCCCATGAGATTAGTACCATATAGCCTCGATGTATAATAGGCTATGCCATCTAGGTTCGTGTAAGTACACTCTGTGATGCTCACACAATGACCAAATTGCCTAACAATGCATTGCTCAGAATGTGTCTTCATAGTTAAGTGATCCATGACTGTCATTAAAATCTAAGCTGTTGCTATTTTTTCGTCTGTTCTAGAAGGGCCTTATCTTATATTAATTATACAAATTCTTTGTGAAAATTACTGAGTCAATGATTTCTCATCTCAATGAGATTCCTCATTTCTCTTTAGTTTCAAGTATGAGAAATTCCATTTGATTCATGGTGTAACAATATCTATAACTATAGTAGTTCAATTCTGATGAATTTTTGTTTTATTTAAAAATATTGGCACAAAGTAAAATTTCACACATTATAAAATTCTCCCTTTTACTTTATGTATCTATCTAACTTTTGGAAAATGTATGTGAGAGTATTACACCCACTGTTTTACACTTGCTTTTTTTCATTAAAATATCTCGAGGATATTTCTCAATTATCTTCTATCCTTGTAACCTTTTAAAATTGCTGCAAAATATTCCTCTATGTGCATGTATTATAATTTACATAATCAGTCACCTATTGAAGTTTTAAGTAGAATTCATTGTTCAGCTAAAAATATTAGTATCAGATACATTTATTTTATATTTGATATTAAACATCTATGAACACTTTAGGGCTTGGAGTTTATTTACTGAATTTTCTGGAACTTTTGGACCATTCCAATTGGCGCATTTAGATCATGACTTCTGGCTAAGATAAAGTGTGAAGGCTCTAAAAAATTCACAAAAGCAGCCTCTACAGCAGCTTCTCTTGGCAGATCACAACCCAGAGCCAGGCCAATAGGTCTTTTCAGCTTCACTGCTTTGCCTTAGAGGCCGTGGGGGATCAGCATTCTTTCTGTAGATGTTTCAGAAGAATGCTTCAATTCATATTTGGCTGGTGGGATTTAGTAGTTTGGCATAAATGAATAGCACAAATAAGTTCGACTTTGGTGACCATACATTACAAAAAATCATGGATTTGCGTTTACCCATATTTGTGAATTTCAGGTTTTTTGAAATTGAAATCCATCCTGTGAAATGAGGCATAATGTTTTCAAAAGCTAGGTTTAGGATTACTAAGACATTTCTGATATTGTTTTGCCATGGGCTTGATCAAAGAAATTTTTTGAAAAAAAATAAAAATAAAAGAGCAAGGAAGGTTGCTTTGAAAATAATACAAATGTGCCACACATTTAATACTTTTTCTCCTAAAAGCTGAAAGTGCTTTCTTAGATATTATCAGATTAAATGTCACTACAGCCATGGAACAAAGATTAGTGAAGGAATCACAGGTATCAGTGGGCTTTCCATTTTCCTCCAGTAGAAAAGCAGGGACAACTAATATTTGTTGCTCAAATCCCTTAAGGAAAATCACTCATTGTCCATTGTGTCTTCTAATCTCAAAACACCAGTGTGAGGGAGGTGTTATTAGAACTGAGAGTCAACGATACTAGGAGTTTGGACACTTGTTAGCCATATAGCCATATAGCCATATGGCTAACAAGTGACAAAGGCAGAGTTTGACCCAGATCTCTCTTTTTTCAAATACTGTTCTTTTTTCTCCAGAAGGAAGATTTTTTCCACTGTAGGATACTTCATGTGTGTGTGTGTGTGTGTTTGTGTCTGGAGAGTTGCTTCAGAATTCTCAAACATTTCTATATCCTAATGTAAAGAAAAAAATCCACATAACCTGTGTTTGTTTTGAAGAAAAAAGAAAATAAATTTTAATATGAGTATGAGTCCAGTACTTTGTACTTTCCACTATTTTAATTGCAAAAATTGATGAGGGATAAAGACCTGATCAAGAATTTGATTTTTGACAATTTACAGAAAACCACATTTAAAAACTGTGTGCTCTTTCTTTGGTTGTCACTGGAATTGGAAAAGAGAGAATAAAGTTTTTATGAGAGGAGGGTGCTAGCAGAATGGAAGTACAGCCTAAGTAAGGATGGGTTTGTTGGTAAGAGATTCCCTGTGGTCAGGAGTAGAGGTGAATTTTTTTAATTGAGATCATAATAGTTTATAGCATTGTGAAATTTCAGTTGTACATTCTTATTTGTCAGTCACCATATAAATGTGCCCCTTCACCCCTTTTGCCCACCCCTCAACCCCCTTCCTCTGTAGGAACCATTAAACTGTTCTCTTTGTCCATATGTTAGTTTATCTTCCACATATAAGTGGAATCATACAGTGTTTGCCTTTCTCTATCTGGCTTATTTCTCTTAACATAATACCCTCAAGGTTCATCTATGTTGTTGCAGATGGGACGATTTTGTTTGTCTTTATGGCTGAGTAGTATTCCTATATAATATATATATACACATATATATATATATACACCACATCTTCTTTATCCATTCATCAGTCGATGGGAGCTTAAGTTGCTTCCATGTCTTGGCTATAGTGAATAATGCTGCAATGAACACAGGGGTGCATAAGTCTCTTTGAATTGTTGATTTCAAGTTCTTTGGATAAATACCCAGTAGTAGGATAGCTGGATCATATAGGATTTCTATTTTTAATATTTTGAGAAATCTCCATACTGTTTTCTATAGTGGCTGCACCAGTTTGCATTTCTACAAACAGTGTTTAAGGGTACCCTTTTCTCCACATCCTCTCCAACATTTGTTATTTTTTGTCTTAGTGATTATAGCCGTTCTAATGGGTGTAAGGCAATATCTTAGCATAGTTTTGATGTACATTTCCCTGATGATTAGTGATGTTGAACATCTTTTCATGTGCTTATTGGCCATCTCTAGATGTTCTTTGGAAAAATGTCTGTTCATATCTAGAGACGAATTTTTTGGAACAGTAGTGTCTAACATAAAACTCAAAGTTGTTTCCTGTTTTATGTTATTTGTTGTCATTAAATCTTCAGTAAATATTTTACACATAATATCCTTGTGTTGGTTTTAATTTGGGTAATGAGGGAAGGGATGATGTCCAAGGTGGGGCAAAATGGTAAGGCAAGGGGATAGCAGTCAGTGACTAGCAGTGAGAAATTAAATAGGGGCCGTAGTTTAAAGGGAGAAATAGGGGAGATTTTACTTCTCCTCCAGATTCCCATTCTGCTGTGGTCTGAGAATTCTGAGCATATTAGGACACTGGACTTACCGTAGGAGGTGGCATAGGGACTAGAACCTAAAGGAATCGGGGATTCCGTGAAGGAGGCTGGAAGACTGAAGGACGTTTGATTTAAATGGCTGTCATACATTTGGCTTTTATGTTTCACCGTTTTGGGTAGTTATAAGATGCCTCACAAAAATATTTCTGTAGTTGTCCTAAATAGCTCTGAAGTGACAACTTATGTTGTCAAATTGACAATTAGTGCCTTATAAAAGATAGAAACTGCTGGATTGGTTTCTTGCTTTCCTTCCTTCTTCCTCTTCATAGTTGGAGGGGTTATGTAAGCAGATGGGTAGAATTCTTTATACATAGCAAGTGGCCTTCTCACAAGGTGTTTAAAATTCATAATGAACATGTTATAGGTTTTTGAAACAATCTCGTTGATATAAGAAAACTGAGAAATCGAGGCACAGAGTAACTCACTGTAGCAGAACATGGAGTATATCCACAACAGCGTGAGGTAAAGTGACCTGTGCTGTTTGCTGGATTATATAAGCAGTCATTGCTGTTGCCTCCATGTAATCTTGTGTGTGTTTTTCTGTTGAAGTTATGGATGGAAAATCAACATAACAAGATTAAAGAAAATTTCCATTTTAATCTAAGTTAAATTTAAATAATACAACCCTATTTTAAGAAATATTTAAAATGTCTAATTTTTAAAATATAATGCTTTAGTATCTATTTCTTTGAGCCCCCCTAAATTAACTCTTGGTATCAAAATTTCTTAACTAGATAACCATGTTTTCTTTTTACATGGTAGGATTATCTCCTCTTCCCAATAGTAAACTTGTCTTAGTCATTACTTTTTCCTTGATAAAGTCTCCTCTAAAACTGCCATTTATAAATCGAAATCAATGCCTGCAACTTAAGAGCATAATACTTTATATTGTTTTACTGGTTTATTTTAGTAAATTATTGCCCTTGTTCCCCGGTCGGCCCATTCGTTAGAAACTGAATTGACAATACAAAACTATCTGAAAATTTAGAGCACTTTCATCTTCCTACTGTAAGTCAAATAATAATAAATCCTTGCACCACCCCCATTAAGAGAGACAGCTGTGTCACGGTTAAGAGCGTGGACTTTGAAATGAGATGCTTGGGTTTGAATCCAAGTTCTGCCACTTACCAGCTGAGGGAAATTGGGTAAATTCTTTAATCTCTCTGCTTATGGTTACCCCATCTAGACAATGGCAATTAAATAGGATGTCCCTTAGCTAGTCGTTGTGAGGACTAAGTGAGCGGATACTCGTAAAGCAATTAGAATAGTGCATGGAACACAGTTATTTAAGGTTGGCAAATAATATTTTAAAACCAAACTCAAGCAAAATTCATCCCATGGTATTTAATATTTTTAACATTAAAAAGGACACTAAGACGCAATCTGGTTTAATAATAACAGCAAAACACCACACTAAATGCATCTCTATTTAATGCAGTGGTATGTAGATTTAAATTATTCTTGATGTTACCTGCATTATCTCAATTGTTGTAGGAAATTGTTTAATTAAAACATTTTTCCTTGGGCAACATAAAAAGACATGAATAACCAGGTACTGAAAGCACAAGTATCTAGGCATCATTATCCTAGCATCTATTTTATCATTTATAATTTTACCAACACTAAACATTTTTTTAAAAACACAATGCATTTCTAAGATAATTATATAAAATATCCTTATTACAAATCTTAAGAATTTTCTCTTCAATTAAATTCATTTTAAAATAAGGAAAATCAATAGGACACTTTTGCATATAGATGTCTTTACCCCATTTTTTAAATACCCCCTTCCTCCTGGTGAGTTTCTTCCTCATTTTTATTGGGCTCAAACCTCTGAATTATAATCTGTGATTTTTTTGGTAGTTTTTAATTTCCAAAAGATCATTACACTTTTTACTCTTTTTCTCACCCTCCTTGATGTGTCTGTGAGGTGAATTTGGGAAGAAGAACTGTTTTACAAACATGGATACTGATTTGAGAAACTTTAGATAACATACTAACCCCCTAGAATGAGGGTTGAGAAGAAACGGAAAGCAGATTCTGGTTAAAGTTTCATTGATTCGTACAGGGTAGCCTTGTTCCAGAATGTGGAGGACACATTCTAGGGTCATCTCATGATCCTTGAACCTTGGTATTCACCAAGAATACCAAGTCTCCTTCCCTTGAGTGTGGGTGTGAGTTGTGACTTGTTTTTAACCAATAGAATATAGCAAAAGTGATAGGATATAGGTGATTACGTGCATGTGCTTACATTACATAAGATTGTAATGCCTGCCTTGTGAGAAGACTCACTCTGTCTTTGAAGACAGAGACTTTGAAGAAGCAAGCTGCTAGGTTGTAAGAAGTCCACACAGCAGGAAATTTAGGCCCTCAGTGTGGCCATCCACAAGCTACTGAATACCCCTAACAGCTGTGTGAGCTAAGAAATGGATCCTTCTCCATACGAACTTCAGATGAGATTACCTAGCTAACACCTTGACTATAGCCTTGCAGAATACCCAGCTAAGCTGTGCTCAGACTCCTGACTCACAGAAACTGTAAGATAATAAATGTGATTTTTTTAAGCTACTAAGTTTGTGGTAATAGATAGGTAGATAATTAATACAGACTTTGGTACTAGGAGTGGAGTAATGTCATCACAAATATCTAACAATGTGGGAGTGACTTCGGAACTGGACAGTGGGTGGAGGCTCGAAAAATTTTGAGGAACATGATATAAAAAGCCAAAATTGCCTGCAACGGATTGCTCATAGAAATCTGGGCTCTAAGGATGCTGTTGATAAGGGTTCAAAAGGAGTGGGGAATATGTTATTGGAAACTAGAGAAAGAAGAATCCCTTTTATGTAACAGCAGAAATCTTAGCAAAATTGTCTTCTGCAATTCTTTAGGAAAAAATTAATTGTAAGGATAAGATGCACTTAGTTATCTAGCTAAGGAGATTTTCAAGGAAAGTGTTGAATATGCTGCCTAGTTTCTTCTTGCTGTTTATGGGAAAACACAAGAGGAGGGATGTAAATTGATGTAAGAACTGTTCAACAAAAAGGAACCAAGGCTGGATGAAATGGGAACCAGCCTCTCTAGAGGCAAAAGACACTAAATCTGCGAAAGGCTCCAAGCACTGTCACAAATGCAAGGTCTGGAGGAAAAGATGAGGGTGTAATTATACAACCTTTTGGTAAAACCTCAGAAAGACCAAAGGAGTAGAGTAGTATTTAGTTACACAAAGGGACTTTTCAAAAGATTAAGGTTGTGCCTCAGGGAGATTTTGATCAAATCATGGGCCTTCAGGAAGCTTAAGTGCATTATCCCTTTGTCTAATGGAGTGAACTTCGTTGAAATTCACAGAAGACCTACAAAGTATGTGAGAAAATTGTTTTAGCAAAAGGAATACTAGCTTGGACTGAAAGGAGCAAGAAGAAGGTGAAAGAGGCTGTTGGACTCCCAAAACTTCTCCAGGCAGGGTGCCAGCTCTTTAAAATACTCAGCTGCAACACGTGCTAATTTTCACACCCTACCTCGCCCCCTACAACACACAAAATGAAATATGACTCAGAGGGCACTCATCTTTCTTCCATGACTGTAGTGACATTTAATCTGCTAGTATCTAAGGAAGCATCTTCAGCTTTTAGGAGAAAAAGTATTAAATGCGTGGCACATCTGTATTATTTTCAAGATGATCTTTGTTTTCTCCTTTATTTTTGTTTTCAAAATGTTCCTTTGAACAAGTCCTTTGCAAAATAGTATCAGAGGTCAAAGCCAAGAGCCCAGAAAGCATAACCAGGAGCTATGAAGAATTATTCCAGGCTTTGAAACCTAATCAAGGAACTCTCAACATTTGCCACGATGGATTTCAGAATTGTTATGGACCAGTGATTTCTTCATACCCTCTATTTTCCCCATTTGAACAGGAATATCTATATCTATATAGATTTTTTTTAATGCCTGTTCAACCATTGTATGTGTCGGCAGATAATTTGTCCCTTTAGTTTATGGACTGACAGATCAACTTAAAGAGCCTCATTATTACTGCACCTGATTTAGATGATGAGATTCTGGACTATGTGCAGATGCAGTAATGGAATGGGACTCTGGGGAAACTTAGGATGGAATAAGTGTATTTTGAACATGGACAAAACATCCATTATTGGGGGCCAGAGGGTGGACTGTGGCAGACAGACTGTAAAGTGTCCCCATGGTCCCTACCTCCCAGTATTTATGCCTTTATGTAGTCACTTCCTGTTGAGTGTGTGTGAGACCTGTGACTTGCTTCTAACGGATAGAATATGGCAAAAATGATAGATGCACATGATTACATGGATGTGATTCTGTTATATAAGATTGTAATTCCACCCCATGAGGAGACTCTCTCCCTTGCTGGCTTTGAGGAAGCAAGCTGACATGCTGTAAGCTGCCCATGAAGGGAGTCACATGGCAAGACACTGAGGGCAGCCTGTGGCCAACAGCCAGTAAGAAACTGAGGCTCTCTGTCCGGCAGCCTACAGGAAACTGTAGGATGCCAACAATCACAGGAATGAGGAAGCAGCTGAACCTCTGATGAGAATGCAGCGCTGGCCACCACCTTGCTTGCAGCTTTGCAGAAGATCCAGCTAAGTCTTGACCCACAGAATCTGTGAGATGATAAATGTGTGTTTTTTGGAGTACTAAGTTTGGGGTAATATTGTTGCACAGCAATAGATAACTAAGACATGGAATTTACTAAAATGTAAGCTCCAAAGTTGCAAAAAATTTTGTCTGTATCCCCTGCATCTTTAAATGTGTCTGGGATATAGAGGTGTTCCATAAACGTTTGTAGGAAGGAAAGAAGAATGGAAGGAAGGAAGGAAGGAAAAGGAAGGAAATAATAAAGGAAGGAATAAAGGAAGAAAGGGAGGTAAGAAGCTTGGTTCACACCTGTGTCAAACTAATTTGGTTATTTATACTAAATTGAGACTTTGCATACAGGTGTTGGGCAATTTGATAAATTCAGAAGTGAGGAGTCATGGAGCTATTTCCTGAGATTGGACTGCTGTAACTGATTCTTATCACAATATAGGGAATAGAACAGTACTGGGACATTACAGACTCGAAATGTGCATCTCTCCCTGTGCAATCAAGTGTGTGACTGAAAACAACCAGTGTGCTGGCCTGTTTTGAGGCCCATTTGTGCATATGTTGATGGCATATGCAAAGCCAGGCCCTTTCACATTTTCAGATGTTACCTGTTATCTTTTTTAAAAACAGCTTTATAGAAGTGTAATTTATACACCGTAAATTTACTTGTTTTCATTGTATTTCTGAACAACCATCACCACAATTCAGTTTCAGAATATTTCCCAATACCCTGTAAAGATCCCTTGTGCCATTTTCAGTCCCTCCTCATTCTCACCCACCCAAGACAACCACTCACTAATCTATTTCTGTCTTACAGATTTCCCTTTTCTGGGCATTTCATGTATATGAAATTGAACAGTATGTGGTCTTTTACATATGGCTTTTTTTATTTAGCATGATATCTGTGAGGTTCATCCATGTTGTAGCATGTATCCATATTCTATTCCTTTTTCTTATAGAATAGTGTGCGATTGTATGGATTTATCACATTTTGTTTAACCATTCACCAGTTGATGAACATTTGGATTGTTTCCACCTTTTGTTTAACAAAAATAATGCTTCCATGACTATTCACATCAACTCTCTGTGTGGACATATTTTCACTTCTCTTAGGTAAACTCCTAGGGGTAGAATTGCAGGGTCATATGAACAGTTTAAGTTAACTTTTGTCCCGTGATCTTCAGGATAAGATTTTGAAAAAAAACTCAAACATTTAGGGTCTAACAGTGTTCTTTATAAATAATATTTATTAAAACTCTCTTTACTTGATTTGTACATTTGAAGAAAAAAAAGTAGAAGGTGGGCTGCATATTTCATTTTATATAATAAGGAATATAACGAATATCAAAAACCCTTTAAATTTAAGGGATATACAGTAGAAAATGTAGTTCATTATCAATACATAAAGTGCAACTGTAGGTGTTGAACACTTTATATCACCCAAAATTATTTATTTACAGGAACACTTGAACCTATGTGAAATGAAATTTTAAAGTTTAGATTTATGGCTCTAATTATCATACATCTTAAGGAAGCAAAAATAAGAAGCCATTTTAAATACTTATTTATATAACATCTCCTGAGTACAAAGACATAAAGCTAATTAGTCTATATTGATGTACAAATAGAGAATTTATGGTAAATATAATAATAAACTATGCTCAAGAAGGATCCATTGCTTTTATTATAATGGACTGCAAATGGCTTTCAGCATTTTCATTGGCCAGGGGAAGAATTTATTGATCTGACTAAGGAGAATCATGAGTGTAACTGAGTTTTCAGGAACAAATATCCTTTACAGATTAGTAAAGTTCTCTGGGAATTAAGCTCAAAATACAGAGAATATCTTTCAACTCATATGCTATGTATATGACTCTTTTTATCACTTTAATGCTAATTTCCTTTTTTGTGGCATTTTAGAACAAAAAAGCACCTAGTGAAGATTAAAAATGTAGTTTTCAGAATATGTATAAAAAAGAAAGTATACATCTATTTAGCTTGCCATCCTCATAGAATGGAATAGATTAAAAATGGGACATAATTTAAGAAAGATTGACATAAATTAATGAATGATAGGTGCTTGATGAGTCCAAGGGAAGGTATACCAGGTTATAGGTACACATTCCTGAATGCTTTAGTTTGGGTCTATGGGAGGCAGCCATGTTATCTCTAGAGTCTTCTTGTAGGTTCCATTGTCAAAGAGAGAATGAGAAGCTGTAGAAGCTGAGGGTGCAACACAGTGTGGCATTTCTTATGTTCTAAACTTCAGGTCTGAAAAGCTGGGCTATTCACAGACCGAAAGTAAGTAGGTCACAATTCTTTACAATACGAAGCTTTTAAAAAAGTCACCTCATTATTTTTTGATGTCCAAGTTGTTATAAACACATTTTTCAATGGTAGGAACCTTAGAAAACATTATATGCACACATAATAGATTACATGAGTGTCTAAACTAGGACATAAAATTGGGGGGAATTTATAAGTCAGCTCCAGCATGGAAAAATTAAGTGGCAAAACTGGGTAGCTAATGCTTTTTGAGTAGTTACCATGCGCTAAGTACTGTTCTAATTGTTTTGTATGTATTAATACATTTAATCTTTAGAATAATTCTATTAGAAGGTATAATTAAGATCATCTCCATTTATTAGATGAGGAAACTGAGGCACAGGGAGTTAGGTAAATGGCCCATGGCCAGCTGGACAGGAAGTGGTGAACTCAAATTTGAACTCAGACAATCTGGCTCCAAAGCATATGCTGTGAACCAGCATGCATATCATCCTCTTTAGTAATTATGCAGAGTAACTCATTTATATGAAGTCAGATGTACCTAGCTGATTATTGTTTTGTTGTCTAAATTATGTACTGCAATAAAATCTTTAAGATTTGCCCACTTTTAGTTGAGAATTTGTAATCATTTGAAAAAAATTTAGTGAAGTTTAATACTGTTAACTATTTTGAGAAGAAACTCTTTTGTAACTCTTTTTTGAAAACAGAAAGCATTTTTTCTGTTTAATGTATCCTCTTAATCAAAAATGCTTTCTCTAGTCATGCTTATTATTCTTACTTTCACTTATTCTGTCTCAGGGTTAGCTGTGGTGAACGTGCCTGGTTGAGAGGCAAGGACAAGTTTTGAGATGTTCTTCCCTCTTAGGAGTCCACACTGCATTTGAACTACTCTGTCCTGGGCAAGCCCAGGACTGGATCAAGTAATTATTCATGAGATGTAAATTATGGTAAAAGAAAATATCATTTATATTTAGATAGATGGCCTTTTAAAACCTTGTTTTAAGTTAAATGTTTTTATATTTATGCTGAGGCATTTTAATGACAAAATGTAGTTTGATAGAAGCATATACCGAATGAAAAAGCATAACATATGTCTTTCAGAGAACCAAGATGACATGGAAGTCTAACCGTTGATACCACAAATGTCCAGATCTGTGGCTTAGCTGAATGGAAGGCGTAGCATCTGAGAGGGGAGTCAGTAGCAAACTTTGCTTTATTGTGTCCAAATTAATACATAAAATCAGATTGTGGGGGGAGATTTATAAATTATTTCAGTAAACAAACTGTTTTTGAACACCCTTAAGCTGGAGAAAGAGCAATTGTTTACCTGCAAATGATTGATATGCTAATTTTAGATAATTCTTTTCTAGGCATTAAACTAAATCTCTTAAGAGCCACTATTATGGCAGTTCTTTGTTTAGTTTGAATTGTCTCAGGCTCTTCCAATTTTTTCAAAGATTGTATTTCTCTGAAAATATCCTATAGTTTAATATTTCCACTCTTTCTGGCTGTTCTTTCCTCGGTTACTCCAAGGGGTTACTCTAAGTATTTCTCTAATTTACAGGGTGCATATTTTCTATTCCACTCTGTAATTCTGTGAAAATAAAGCAATTGTTCAATGGGTAGTAATATAAATGCAAAAATATGTCCCCACTGCAGCATTAACATAATTTAACGTACATTCAACAAAATTAAAGGAGCCAATAAGGAATATAATTCTTATTTACATTTTGAAATGATGGTAACAAAGGGCTTTGTTACCTGTTTTGTGAATGCAAGCTCCACATTGATTTAAACTCTTTTACAATTCTCTGAACAATATTGGCTACTCCATTTACAGTTTTCCTGGCTGAATTCAAGCTTCCTTGGTGAGGTGAAGAATAAGAACAGACACCTTCTAAGGACTGAGTCCCTGTGCCCCTCCCAAATTCATGTGTTGAAGCCTCAATACCAATGTGATGGATTTCAGAGATGGGGACTTTCGGAAGCAATTAGGTCGTGAGGGTGGAGCCTTCATAATGGCATTACAGCCCTTTTATAAGAGACACAAAAGACCTTGCTGGCTCTCTCACTCTCTCTCTGCCGTGTGAGGATCCAAGGAGATGGCCATCTGCAAACCAGGAAGAGGGCTCTCTCGGGAACCTGACCATGCCGCACCATCAGCTTGGACTTCCAGCCTCCAGAATTGTGAGAGAGAAATTTCTGTGGTTTAAGCCACCCTATCTATGGTATTTGTTATGGCAGCCTGAGCAGACTAAGACAAGCCGTAAAGAAGAAAATATAATAAATTCTCCTGAATTCTGTATAACATTAGCCATGGTGACGATATATAAGTGGAATGTACAATGCATAAAATATGCATATACTAAGGTAAAGTAGGTAATAATGTTTATCTTAAATTACACAGACCCATTTAGACTCTTTTGGTTTTATAATTTGGCTTGTTTTGTTACTATCTCGATGAATTGCTTATTCATTTCAAGTTTTATAACGTGTATTTCTCCTTTGAGGAAATGTAGACGATTGATATTGGGATAGAGCTTAAATTGTGAGAAATTACTCAACTGTGGTAAAGGAAATACATCAGAAGTAACACTTGGCTCAATAAATTTTATTTGAATTAGGTGTCAAGTAAGCTAAGACGTGCAGGAGACAGCTGATGGGGTATGAATTAAATTTTAGGTTCTGCTCATCATTTGTTAGAAATGGAAATCAGTTTTCAATAGTATTCTCATGTATAATTAAAACACAGAGCTATGTAATGTTTGGTACAATAAAGACGCATTGCTTTTAGTCTCTTGAGACGTTTGTCTTCATGAAAAAGACGAAGAGTACATCATGAGTTGTGTAACCTTGAGACAATTTCCTATTTCTACTTACAAGTGTGAATGAATGTCATAATAAAGACCAACTATCATTTGTTATATACAAAGTATATGGTTCTTTTTTTGACTTTTTTTCTGGTTCTAAATAACTACAGGTGACATTTATGAGAAATGAAGTTTACTGAATTCTATTGAGAAAGTAGAAGATTCTATATCTCTATTAACTTGTGAGAGGTTTCATCATTCTCTCCTCCCCAGACTGCCCGATGATCTTTACTTTCTCTGAACTCACATGGTCCATGACAGTCATTTGGCAATTAACAAGGGCACTGAGTTAATACGTGGTCTGTGTATATTTCAGCACACATTTAGGAATGTATGGGGAGATATTGTTGTTCTGGTTTCCTAGGAAACATACTCTGAGACTCTGAGATTTACATGAAGGAAGTTTATTGTGGAATGCTTTGGGGAACAAGGGGAGTGAGGACAGCAGGAAAGGGCAAAGGGAGGAGTTGAACTGCAATGAGGATGCAACAGTCTCTGCCAGTCCTTCAGGGAGGGGCCTGCCTAGGATGAGGTAGTTCTCTGTGCCTGAGGGTGATTCCCAGGGAGGGACTATGTTCCGAGCCAGCCCATCAACAGTCAACGCTTCTGACAACTGATGAAATGAGAGCCTTGGTCCTGAAGCAGGGACCTGGAAGGTGCACCACAGCATCCACTTCAGGAAGTAATGGAATGCAAGGTGCATAGCACGGCTTCACAAGTCAGATGGGCTGGTTTAAAACTGATTTTTACTATATACTGGCTATGTCACCTTAGGCAATTCACAACTTTTCTTTCCCTACCAAGTGGGAATAAGATTACTGCAGGTATTTCTTTGGGTTATTATGGAAATGGATGAGTTAACACATATAAAGCACATGGCAGCTCTTGGAATATTCTGAGCACTCTCCAGTTACCACCTATTATTATTAGAGGTTGCTACAAAATAATGAAACTATCTTAAAAACTAATGTACCCATATGAATATTTTTTCCTGTATAGGTCAGAAGGGACTAGTAACAAATAAACCCCAAATCGCTAGTTGCTTAAAAAAACAAGGCTGTATTTCTTGGCCATGCTACATATACATCATGGGTTGGCTGATGTTTTCCTCACTCTAGGACTTGAGCTGACAGAGCAGCTGCTAGCTGAATCATTGCCATTTGTGTGGCAGAAAAAAGAGATAGCATTTTAAATGCATGCTGACTCTTAAAACTGCCACTTGGAAATGATACATGTCACTTCCACTCATATTTCATTGGTCAAAATAAATCACATGGATACATATAACTCTAAGGGATGGAAAAGTAAGTGCAATCCCATCCTTTGGAAGGAAAAACAGAATGACTTCATAATAGCACTAATGACTATTACAGCTAACTTTTCTTGAGTACTTATTATGTGCCAGGCCCTGTGATAAACAGCAATACTACAAAATAGATCCTATTATTATCCCAATATTGTACATTTTTTAAAAATAGGCTTAGAGAAACTTGAGCAACACCACACATCTAGCTAGTGGTAAACGTGGACTCAAACTCAGGCCTGTCTGATTGCAAAGCTCACACTTGTAACTAGCACTCTATTTCCTCCCAAGAACTTCAGTGACACCAACATGACTCGAAATATTTTCAAAACATATACTCTATTTTTTTAAAATAATTGCTGTTGGAGTCTATTATTTAGAGGAGCCTGACTCCCAAAATGTTCTGAAGTCTCAAACGTAGTAGAAGTTTATTTATTGTGCCCATGATGGTATTAGATGGGTAAATACATGAGTAGAATGGTTTTCTTCCATTGGGTAACTCAGTCAGACTGATGGAGACTCCACTTTCTTCAGCACCAGGCATCCAGGGGCTATCTTCCTTCCAGACAGCCAGAAGGATGCCAGTGGTCCAGGCCCAGAAGTCATGCACATAACTTCTGCTCACATTCTGTTGGCTAGAAACTCAGTCACAGGACTAGCCATGAGGACAAAGAAGGCTGGGAAGTGTAGTTAGCCGTGTGCCTAGTGAGTCTTGCTCATGACACATTGACTATGCTTTCCATTTTCACAGGATTGAAGAGACTTTCAAATGGGGTAAATACATTTGAGATTAGCAGGGCATATCTCAAAGCCACCTTATTGTTTGGCCTGCAGTCTTTTCTCATTTCAGTGCTCCAGAGTAAGGTCTTATTTGGGTTTATTCCACTCTCTAACATTTAGCATCCTGCATTTCTTGATGTGTTTTATAGTTTGCCTTTCTGCCAATGGAAAGGTTATAGTTAGATTCTTTACCTTTCCTTTAATTGCTATATGAGATTTTGTAATCTCTTATATAGTATTAATGCAGGATGATGCAGAGGACTCTCTGGTAAGAAGCAGCAAATGGGCCTGTGGTCTGACCCAGAGGAGGGTTTCCTGCTGCTCCCAGGCCAGCACTACATACTTCAGGGGCCCACCAGACCACCAGGTAAGTCCGGGTCTTGTAGGAGAGCAACATCTTCAGATTTACCCTCCAGATAGTCCCTTACAAACTATGATAAAAGTTTTTAAGACGTCAGACCAGGGATGTGATAGGGGAGTGGATTGCTGAACTGGAAGGGAATTTTGAAAGCTGTTGCAATGAATTGGGAGATTTAGCCCTTATTAACTTTTGGAAGCTTCCTCCTTTAGGCTGGGCAGGTGTTGTTGTATTGCCTACTCCCATAATTAATCATAAAATTAATAAAGACTCTTAAGATTGGTTGTGTATTATTCTATAATTCTAGAGTGGCCGTCATTACTGGGAGCATGAGGGGTCCAGTAACACATATCACTTTAAAAAATTTTTAAATGCTGTCACAGACATAATATTATTTAGATTCTGTCCACTAGGAAAGGTGAGGGTCTGTGTCCTTACTCAACTTGTGTTTCTAACCCAGTCAAAAGTTTGTGTATTTTGTTACATGGAGCACGTACCAACCACAGCTCTCAAAATTAACAAGGCAGATACCTGCATCATTATTTTGGAGAAGGAAAAATGGGTTCAGCAAGATTATATGACTGTCCTTAGGTCATATAGTTGGTAATAACACTTTGAATTTTGAAGCAAGTTTTTCTGATTCATTTTTCATTGTTCCTTCTACCCAACTATGTTGCTTATCACATTCTTTTGAATGTACTCAAGAGTAGCAAATATTCATTCTTTGAGGACAAATTCCAGATCTGTAAATAGCCAAAAGTTGTACAGTATTAAATGTGATGAATAAAGTTGGCAACCAAGCCAGAAAGTTCTATTTTGGATTAAAAAAATTAGGTACATCTGTAAAGTAACACATTTTTGATGCTCATAAACTGGTACACAATAACATCCTTTAAGTATTTGTTAGTTTTATTTGATAAAAATGCAAAAATACTATAAAACTCATATATTGACTATGTAGCCATGCAACTTTTACCTATGTTAAGATCAGAACCAGATCCAAGGAAATTGAAAACAGAAGCTAGCTAAAAGCAAAAAGTGCAGAGTTCAAACAATGGCCTTGTGTAAAACCAAACCTTTGTTTTCATGATTTTTAATAAAATCTAGTACACATAACTCAGTTGTGATTTGGCCCTTGAGAGAGGTTATTTATAAAAGTGGAGAGAGAACGAAGAATTCTTTCCATCCACTATGTGTTGGGTGATTTACTTCACTTAATCCTCAAACCAGTCTATGAAACAAATAATATTTCCATTTTTAAGATGAGGGAAGGGCTCATGGTTTTCAGTTACTGATCAAAGATCACACAGCCAGTAGGAGACAGAGCTAGAATTAGAAGGCAAGTCCATCTGTTTCAAAGCCAATGTCTTTCTTCCAAACAATGCTGTTTCTTTTCAAAAGGATAAGAGAAGATGGAGATGTAGTAGTTTGAATAGTAGTTCTTCCAAAATATGTCCATGTCCTAGAACCTGTGAATGTGACCTTATTTGGAAAAAGAGTCTTCACAAACGTAATTAAGAATCTTGAGGGGAATTATCTCAGGATCATGGCAGAGTAAGCTGTTCCTTTGGTCTCTGCCCCCTAAGATACAAGCAAAAGGACATTCATTAACCAACAGAGGCTACCCAGACAACACAATAGGACATCTAAGAGATCTACACAGCCATACGTCTGAAGGTGGGGGACTGGATTCCCAGGAAGCAGTGGAAGGAGGTGAGTGGATCTCCTACCCCACTCCAGTGGCAGCAATCTAGGTTGTGGGTCTATGTGCAGCAGCTGGTGCATGACTCTAACAAGAGGTAGGCCTCTGCACAAATGCTTTCACTTTTGGAGCTGTATCCCAGCCCATGAGAACACTCCACAACAAGGCAGCTCAGCCACCATGTGGGCACCCACACCAAATCTGGCAGCACAGGTGGTCCACCAGTGAGTGCAGAGTGGGCTTGTGTGTGTAGGAAAGAAAGTGCCCCCATTCTTGCCTGGTGAACCAACTTGGACAGTTGGCCAGGGGAGCAGATCTGTACCAGAGTGCCTACTCCTGTGTATGTGACCCACCAGGCAGCAGTGGCCAGTGGGCAGGTGCAGACGAGTCACATCAGCAAAACTTCCAGTGGATGGGGACAACTTCCAGTGGATGTGGTGGGTTCAGAAAACATGGCTCCTAGCCCCTGCTCCAGTGGTGGCAGGTGGAATCTGTGACCAGATACTACCACTATGTGCTGGCAAAGGTCCACTTCATCAAACACCATGAAGAAATACATTAACACTCCAGATGAGAAGGAAAATGAAAAGTATCCAGAAACCAATCCTGAAGCCACAGAAATTTACAATCTAAATGACAGAGAATTCAAAATAGTTATCATAAAGAAACTCAACGAGTTACAAGAATATTCAGAAAGACAGTTCAATGTACTCAGGAATAAAATTAGTGAGCAGAAGAAATTCTTCACAAAAGAGATGGAAACTCTGAATGAAAACAAAATAGAAATTCTGAAGATGAATACAATAATAAAGGAAATAAAAAACCAATCTAGAAACCTTAAAAAACAGAGCTGATGTTACAGAGGACAGAATTAGTAATTTAGAGGACAGAAATATAGAAATGCTTCAGGTGGAGGAGAAGAGAGAACTAAGACTTAAAAAAATGAAGAAAGTCTCTGAGAATTATCTGACTCAATTAGGAAATGCAACTTAAGCATTGTGGGTATTCCAAGGGAGAAGAGAGGGAGAAAGGATCAGAGAGCTTGTTCAAAGAAATAATAGATGACAACTTCCCAAGACTGGGGAAGAAACTGGAATAACAAGCAAATTAAGCCAATAAAACTCCTAATTACATCAATGCAAAAAGACCTTCTGCAAGGCAAATATGAGTAAAACTGGCAGAAGTCAATACAAAGAAAAAACATTAAGGGCAGCAAGGCAGAGAGAATAATCTTCAAAGGAATGCCCATCAGGCTTTCAGTGGACTTCTCAGCTGAAACCTTACAGGCTAGGAGAGAGTGGAACGATATATTCAAAATAGTGAAAGACAAAATCTTTCAGCCAAGAATACTCTATCCAGTGAAACTATCCTTCAGATATGATGGAGAAATAAAAACTTTCCCAGATAAACAAAAGCCAAGGGAGTTGTATACCACAAGTCACCCTCTGCCAACAAGAAATGATAAAGAATGCACTCATACCTAAAACAAAAAGGAAAATGTTTACATAGCCTTGAGCAAGGAGTTAAACAGACAGACAAAATCAGAAAATTGCAGCTCTATATCAGAACAGGTTAGCAAACACTTAATTATAAATTAAAGATAAAGCATCAAAGACAACTATTAACCCTTCATTTTAATCACAAACTTACAACACAAAATGGAATAATTTGCGAAAATAAGAACTTAGATGGGGAAGAGGACAGGGATAGAACTGGCTCAAGGTTAATGGTGATAAGAGGCTATCAGAAAATGGACTATCTCATCTATGAGATCTTTTATATAAACCTCATGGTAACTAAACAAAAAATCAGAACAGAGACACAAATGATAAATAAAGAGAAAGCCATCAGAGAAAATCACCAAACTGAAATGGCAGTCAGAAATACAAGGGAAGAGAAACAAGGGAAATATAGAACAACTGGCAAATTAGAGATAAAATGGCAGTATTAAGCCCTCATATATCAATAATCACACTAACTGTAAATGGATTGAATTCTCCAATCAAAAGACACAGATTGGTGAGATGGATTAAAAAACAAGACCCAAAAATATGTTGCCTCCTGGAGACTCACCTCAGCTCTAAAGACAAACACAGGCTCGGAGTGAAGGGATGGAGGATGATACTCTAAGCAAATGGCAAACAAAAGAAAGCAGCTGTTGCCATACTCACATCAGACAAAGCAGACTTCAAGATAAAAAAGGCAATAAGAGATGAAGTGGAGCAATATATAGTGATAACAGGGTCATTCCACCAAGAGGACATAACACTTATGAATATTTATACACCTAACACAGGAGCACCAAACTACATAAAGCAACTATTAACAGCCCTAAGGAGAGAAATTAACAGCAACACAATGATAGTAGGGGACCTCAATGCCCCACTTACATCAATGGATAGATCATCCAGACAGAAAGTCAACAAGGAAATAGTGGAATTAAATGAAAAACTAGACTAGATAGACTTAATAGATATATATAGAAGAATATAGATATATATAGAAGAATATAGATATATTCTATCCCAAAACAGCAGAATGCACATTCTTCTCAAGTGCACATGGAACATTCTCAAACATAGACCATATGTTGGGAAATAAGGTAAGCCTCAATAAATTTAAGAAGACTGAAATCATATCAAGCATCTTTTCTGACCATAATGCTATAAACTAGAAATCAACTATAAGAAAAAAACTGGGAAAGTCACAAATATGTGGAGAATAAATTACTTACTACTGAACAACCAATGGATCAATGAAAAAATCAAAAGAGAAATTAAAAAATACCTAGAGACAAATAAAAATGAACATACATCCTACCAACTCTTATGAGATGCAGAAAAAGTGGTTCTAAGAGGGAAATTCATAGCAATACAGGCTCAACTCAACAAACAAGAAAAATCTCAAACAAGTAATCTTAAACTACACCTAACTAAACTAGAAAAAGAAGAACAAACAAAGCCCAAAGTCAGCAGAAGGAGGGAAATAATAAAAATTAGAGCAGAAATAAATGAAATTGAAACCAAACAAACAGTAGAAAAGATCAATAAACTAGGAGCTGTTTCTTTGAGAAGAGAAACAAAATCAATAAACCCTTAGACAGACTCAGTAACAAAATAAGTGAGAAAGCTCAAATAAATAAAATTAGAAAAGAAAGAGGAGACATTACAACAGATACCAGAGAAATACAAAGGATTATAAGAGAGAAACTATATGCCAACAAAGCGGATAATCTAAAAGAAATGGATCAATTCTTAGACTCATATAACCTCCAGAAACTGAATTAAGAAGAAATAGAGAATCTGAATAGACCACTCACAAATAAAGAGATTGAAACTGTAATAAAAAACATCCCAAAAAATGAAAGTCCAGGACCAGATGGCTTCTCTGGAGAATTCTACCAAACGTTCAAAGAAGATTTAATATCTATCCTTCTCTACTATTCCAAAAATTTGAAGATGGAACACTTCCTAACTCATTCTATGAGACTAACATCACCCTGATCCCAAAGCCAGACAAGGACAACACAAAGAAGGAAAATTACAGGCCAACATTGTTGATGAACATAGATGCAAAAATCCTCAACAAAATGTTGGGAAACCAAATACAGCAATACATTAAAAGTATCATATACCATGATCAAGTGAGATTTATGCCAGGGATGTAGGGCTGGTTCACATCTGCAAATCAATCAACGTGATACACCACATAACAAAATGAGGAATAAAAATCACATGATCATCTCAATAGACGCAGAGAAAGCATTTGACAAGATCCAACATCCATTTATAATAAAAACTCTCAATAAAAAAGTGAAACTCTCTCTGATTGCAGATGAAATGATTTTATACATAGAAAACCCTAAAGAATCCACCAGAAAACTATTAGAAATAACAGCTACAAGAAAGTTGCAGGGTACAAAATCAGCTTACAAAAATCAGTTGCATTTCATACCCTAATAACGAACTAGCAGAAAGAGAAGCCAAGAATACGATCCTATTTGCAGTCACAACAAAAACAATAAAATATCTAAGAATGAATTTAACCAAGGAGGTGAAAAACCTATACACTGAAAATTAAAAGACATTAGTGAAAGAAATTGAAGATGATATAACGAAATGGAAAGATATTCCATGCACATGGACTGGAAGAATAAACATAGTTAAAATGTCCACATTACCTAAAACAATCTATAGATTCAGTGCAATCCCATCAGAATCCCAATGACATTCTTCATGGAAATATTACAAAGAATCCTAAAATTTGCATGGAAAAACAAAAGACCCTGAATAGCCAAAGCAATCCTGAGAAAAGGAACAAAGCTGGAGGCATCACAATCCCTCATTTCAAAATATACTACAAAGCTACAGTAATCAAATGCCATGGTACTGGCACAAAAACAGACATACAGATCAATGGAACAGAATCAAAAGCCTAGCAATAAAACCACACATCTATGGACAACTGATCTTCAACAAAGGAACCAAGAACATACAATGGAGAAAGGAAAGTCTCTTCAATAAATGGTGTTGGGAAAACTGGACAGCCACATGCAAAACAATGAAAGCAGACTATTATCTTACACCATATACAAAAATTAATTCAAAATGGATTAAAGTCTTGAAGGTAAGGCCTGAAACCACAAAACTCAGAAGAAAATATATGCAGTACTCTCTTTGACATTGGTCTTAGCAGCATCTTTTTGAATACCATGTCTATGCAGGCAAGAGAAACAAAAGAAAAAATAAACAAATGGGACTACATCAGACTAAGGAGCTTCTGTACAGCAAAGGAAACCAGGAACAAAATGAAAAGACAACCCACAAACTGGGAGAAAATATTTGCAAATCATATATCTGACAAGGGGTTAATATAAAAAATATATAAAGAACACATATAGCTCAACAACAACAAAAAAACAACCCAATAAAAAATGGGTAGAGGTTATGAACAGACAATTTTCCAAAGAAGATATACAAATTGCCAACAGATACATAAAAAGATGTTCAAGATCACTAATCATTAGGGAAATGCAAGTCAAAACTACAATGAGATCACCTTTCACCTGTTAGAATGGCTATAATTACCAAGAGAAAAACAACACATGTTGGAGAGGATGTGGAGAAAAGGGAACCCTTATACACTGTTGTTGGGAATGCAAACTGGTGCAGCCACTATGGAAAACAGTATGGAGATTTCTCAAAAAAGTAAAAATAGAAATACCATATGATCCAGCTGTCCAACCATTGGGTATTTATCCAAAGAACTTGAAATCAACGGTTCAAAATGACTTGTGCACCCTTATGTTCATTACAACATTATTCACAATAGCCAAGATGTGGAAGCAACCCACCTGCCAATCAGCTGATGAATGGATAAAGAAGATGTGGTATACATATACAATGGAATACTACTCAGCCATAAAAAAAGACAAAATTGTGCCATATGCAACAACATGGATGGACCTTGAGAGTATTATGTTAAGTGAAAGAAGCCAGACAGAGAAAGAAAAACACCATATGATTTCACTCATATGTGGAAGATAAACAAATACATGGACAAAGAGAACAGATTAGCGGTTACCAGAGGGGAAGGGGATTGGGGGTGGGCGAAAGAGATAAAGGGCACGTATTTATGGTGACAGGTAAAAATTAGACTATTGGTGGTGAGCACGATGCAGTCTATACAGAAACTGATAAATAATAATGTACACCTGAAATTTCACAATGTTATAAACCATTATGACCTCAATAAAATAATAAAAAATGAAGAATCTTGAAATGAGATTATCCTGAATTATCTGGATGGATCCTAAATCCAACAAGTGTTCTCAGAGGAAATGCTCAGGGGAGATACAGATAGAGAAGAGAAAACCATGTGAAAATAGAGGTAGAGATTCAAGTGATGCAGCCATAAGGAATGTTGACAGTCAGCTACCAGAAGCTGGAAGATACAAGGAAAAGATTGCCCTTAGAGCCTATGGAGAGACTGCCACCCTGTGGACACTTTGATTTCAGACTTCTGGCATCCAGAACTATGAGCGAATGAATTTCTTTTGTTTTCAGCTACAAAATTTGTTGTAATTTGTCACAGCAGTCCCAGGAAACCAATGCAGGAGGTCTGGAGAGAAACGTGTAAGGAGGATGTACACATTGATTCATTTAAGAGAAAGAAGAAAGGACACTATCTTTGGAGATGAGTGGTCCTGGGGTTGAATCCCAGCTCTGCTGCTCATCAGCTGTGTGTGCTGCAGAAGCAATTTAACTACTCTAAGCTTAGGTTTTCTCATGTATATAATGGAAAGTATAATGCATATCATCGAATTTTAAGGATTTCAGAGTATATAAAGCACTTAGTATAATATAAGAAGTCAATTTACTTTCTTCTGTGGATCAGAAGAATATTAATAGTGAAATAAAACATTATCCTTGACTTTGAGTAGCTCAAATAATTTTGTAAATGAGACAGACAATGCAATATAGTGCTATAAGGTCAATAATAGAGAAAAATATGAGACACAGCAGTGGCACAAAAAAGGGAATGGTTGACTCAGGTTAGTTGAACAAGGGAAGCTCTCAAAGGGGAAGACCCTTGAGCTGAGATTGAAAGATGAGTAGGTATGTACCAGGCAGAAGATTCAGGGACGGCAGTTCACACAGAAGAAACAATGTGCAAATACCCTGAGGTAGAAAACAGATGGTACATACTGAGGCCAGAACAAGGTGTGAGAGCAGAAAAAGCTGTAAAAGGTTCAAAGAGTTAAAGAGCTCCAGATACAGACCATGGAGGATCTTGGATATCGCTGAATGTTGTTTGCATTCACACAAACACAGTAGTGGATCTGATAAATATATGAAAATTCTTCGATCTAGTAACTCCTCTTCCAGGAACTTACGCTTAGTATATAATTGAGAATATACACAAAGATTTAGCTATAAGGGTATGCATCATATATTTGTTCCCAGTATCAAAAAAACTATAAATAACCTAAATATCCATAAATAGAAGACTGATTACTATAAATGGAACACTAGATAGCCCTAAAAATGATATTATAGAAATACTTTTATTGACGTGGCATTAAGTGTGGGGACACTATAATTAGTGAAAAATTAGACTACCCTATATTCTTAAATAATATGAGTATATACATATTTATATATACACACACATATTTACATACATACACATACAAATATCCATGTGTGCATAATTTCCTCTTGAAATTGAGAACAAAGTAAGGATGGTTGATTTCACCATGTCTATGCAAAAGTTGTTCTAAGGATCCTAGCCATTACAATAAGGCAAGAAAAAGAAATCATGAAGATTGCAAAGGAAGAAGTAAAACTGTTCGCTTTTACAGGTTGTTCACGTAGGAGTATGCAGGAATCTCCAAATCAACTACAACTAATAAATGAATTTAGCAAGGGCACAGGAAACAAGGTTAATATAAAAGAATCAATTGTTTACTTATATACAGACAGCAAAAATGGGAAGGTAAATTTTTTAAGAATTCTGTTTACAATATCACCAAAGATATAAAATATCTAGGAATAAACTTAACAAAAAAAGCCTAAGAGCACTACATTGAAAACTGCAAAACAATCCTGAGAGAAAAATAAAAAGAAGACCTAAGTAAATGGTCATGGATTGGAAGGCTTGATATTGTTAAGATGACAGTTCTCCCTAAGTTGGTCTATAGAGTCAATGCCATCCTAATAACAATGCCAGCAGACATTTTGGTAGAAATTGACAAGCTGATTCTAAAATTTATATGGAACTACATAACCAAAGAAATTTTTAAAAATAAGAATGGGCTTGGGGGAATTATCCTACCTAATTTCATGACTTACAATAAAACTACAGTAGCCAAGATAGTGCAGTTTTGGTGAAAACACACACTTATAGATCATTGGACCAGAATAGAGAGTTTGGAAATAGACACACATATATTTTGTCAACTAATTTTTGATAAAAGTGGTAAGGTAATTCAAAGGGAAAAATGAAAATCTTTTCAACAAATGATCCCGAATCAACTAGATATTTGTGTGGAAACAAAATGAACATCTACTCTTGCCTCAGACTATATACAAAAATTAAATTAAAATGGATCATAGACTTAAACACAAAACCTAAGACTATAAAACTTCTGGAAGAAAATATAGGAGGATATCTTTGCAAACTTAGGATAGTGAAAGATGTTTTAGAACAAAAGCATGAAAGATAAAAGAAACAATTGACAAATTGGATTTCACCAAAATAAAAAACTTTGCTTTTTGAAAGATACCATTAACAAAATAGAAAGGCAAGCCAAAGACTGGGAGAAATTATTCACAACACATATTTCAATAAAGTGACATATCTAAAATATGTGGGGAATATTTAACTCAATAATGAGGCAAACAGGTAAATAGGAAAATGGGTAAAAGATATGAATAGATGCTTCTGTGGAGAAATATGGATGGCAAATAAGCATAAGTAAAAAGTCACTGGGGAAATATTAATTATAACCACAATGAAATGCTACTACATACCCATTAAAATGGCTAAAAATGTAAACTGACCATCCCAAATGTTGACAAGAATGTGGAGGAAATAGAATTTTCATATAATACTATCTTGTAATGTAAAAGCATACAGCCACTTCAGAAAACAGTGTAGTAGTTTCTTAAAAAGTTTTACAAGTACCAGATGACTCAGCCATTCCATTTCTAGGCATTTACTCAAAGGGAAACAAAAATCATATGTTCACCTAAAGACAGCACATAAACGTTCATAGAGCTTTATTTGTAATATCTCTAAACTGGGAGCAACTCAACGTTCATTAATGGGTGCATGGATAAACAACCTGTGATAAATCCATGCAATGGAATACTACTCAGCAATAAAAAGCAATGAACTATTGATACATGGAACAACATGTATGACTCTCAAAATAAATATATTGAGTAAAAGAAGCCTGGCATAAAAAGAGTACATACCGTTTGATTCCATTTTAATAATATTTTATAAAATTTAAACTAATATATAGTGACAGAAAGAAGATCAGTGGTTGCTTGGGGGAAAGGGGAATGGGAAAGATGGATTATAAATAGACAAAAGGAAACTTTCAGGGGTGATGGAAATGTTTGCTATTTTTATCATAGTAATGTGTGTATACATATGTCAAATTGTACATCTCAAATATGTGCCATTTCAAGCACTTCAATTATACCTCAATGAAGTTGAGAAAAAGTAGTAGTGAGGTCCACAAATTTTCCAGCTGTGGAGTAGGTTAGCGTCCATTCTAAAGAAGTCCTAGGTTAAATTCCAGATGAAGATGGCTGATTAAACTCATAAATGTAATTTTATTCTCTCCTGATAAAGAGATTTTTTTTTTAAGGCATAAACCTACAAGAACAGAGAAATGATATAAAATTTTGAACACTAGAAATCAGATGGACAAGTGGTAAATAGATTATCTGAGAATGCCAAATCTTAAACTGGCAATGAGTAAAGTTAAGAACTAACTCAACTAATATTGCAAAAGACTCAGGAATTATCAGCACCAAGTTCTGAAAATGGGGGTAAAAGGGTGAAGGTAAATAAGAGAAGTATTTGCAACCTGTTTAGAAGCAGTTAGCTGCCTAGATCCCCCCTCGCCCTGCCTTGATCCTATATGACTGCTCCTTCTCCACACAGACACAATACTGGAGGCTTATTCTTTGGAGAGGGTAAAAGAGAGAGTCTCTGGACTGGGGGACATCTGGCATATTTGAGAGTTGAGGCATCCTGAAAACAGGGTGCTAAGGGC
The DNA here is from genome assembly GCF_041296265.1 of Equus caballus. NCBI lineage: Eukaryota > Metazoa > Chordata > Mammalia > Perissodactyla > Equidae > Equus > Equus caballus. The sequence continues at coordinate 30,650,563 of NC_091710.1, read as the reverse complement.
ATATATACACATTGAATGCTGCTTCCCTATAGAATCTTCCTCATGGCTGCTTCCCTCATGGGCTCCAGAAACAATGGCGGTCAGGCTTTTAAGTTCTAGGCAGGATATAGGAATGTCTATGGAATCTGACCAGTCCAAGAGGAAAAAGATCTGTTCTGAATAAACAGCTCACCTAGTTCTCTCTACTGTGAAACTCTTGGTATGAAAGCTCTGCCTTTAAGCTTACAGTTTCCATCAGCTTTTTATCTCCCTTTCCTAAACATGAGAAGACAAAAAAGCGCTACCAGAGGGGCTGGCCCTGTGGCATGGTTGAGTCCGGCATGCACTGCTTCAGTGGCCTGGGTTCGTGTTTGGGATCCTGGGCACAGGCCTACATCACTCATCAGCCATGCTATGGTGGCAACTCACATATAAAGTGGAGGAAGATTGGCACAGATGTTAGCTAAGGGCTAATCTTCTTAGGGAAAAAAAGAGAAGGTTTGGCAACAGATGTTAGCTCAGAGTGAATCTTCCTCACCAAAACAATACCAAAAAAGCATTACCAGATAGCTGAGGAAAGTTTCTAAATGAAAGCTACCAAGAGAAAAATGCAATTTGGTAGAAAAAAGCATTTTAAAAATTATCATTAATATCCCCAGAAAGATAATAAAAAATATTTAATCTATGTATAAAGAACAGGATGCTCAATATCCAAAACCAAAAAGAACCTGGGGGAAAAAAACATGGTAGAAGAAAGGAATACTCAACATAAGATTTGGAAGTAAAATCAAGGAATTCTTCCTATTAGTACTGCAAAACCAAAACAAAACAAAAAAGCAGAAATGGAAAATAAGAGATAAAATATAAGAACATCAGAAGACCAGCCCAAAGTCAAGAAGCTTCAGAGTTTCCAGAAAAGTAGAGGGGAGGAATTTATTAACAAAATACTTCAAGATCACTTCTTAAAACAGAAAGACATAATATTTTAGAATGAAAAGATACTGTGAAGTTGTTGAAAATTGATCTACACCAAGGTGCATCATAATATTTCAGAACGCTGGGATAAAGAGAAGATCCTACAAACTTTCAGAGGGAGAAAACTCAAGTCATAAAAGGAACAGAAATTAGAAGGGCTTCAGGTTTAATAAAAACAATACTGAAAAAGAACAATGGAGCCATATCTTCTGCATTCTAAGGGGAAATAATTTCCAATCTAGAAATCTATACTCAGCAAAATTGTCAATGAAGTGTAAGGACAGACTAATTGTCAGTGAAGTGTAAGCACAGTCTTAAAACATTTACTCCCATGGATCCTTTCTTGGGAGGCTACTGAAGGATGTACTCCATTAAAACAAGAAAGTGAGCCAAGAAAAAGACACTGTATCTAGGAAAGAGGAGATTCAACTCAGGAGAGGAGCAAGCTCCCTTCATTTAATGGTGAAGGGAAATCTCCAGATGGAAACTATTTATCTGGTATAAAAGGCAACTGATGGAAGTTAGAGCAGGTCAGAATTTCAGAGAGAGATTTCTTCTAGAAGATGAAGTTGATAGAATAGCTAATGTAAATAAATGCATTCAGAAGGTATTGAGGCAATTTAGGGAAGGATTTGAGGCTGACTTAGGGATAAGTACATAGAAAGATAAGCAAGTGGGGAAAACCCCTAAATAATTATTAGCTCCAGGGTAAATAAAATATTGGGCAGGGAAGGAATTTCACCATAGTTTATTACATGGCTCATTTCTGATTACAGACATAGGTATGATAATGTAATTACTGAAAAACTAATTAAAATTTTGATTTAACACTACTAGGGTATGAGGAGCATGCATGTATTTGGGAGCTAGAAGGGGAGAAAAAGAGCTAGATCCCTACCTTCCATAGTAAATAGATAATGCCTAAAATTGAAAAAAAAAATCTAGAAATAGCAGTTCAAGCACGTTCTTGGGGTAGATACCAAAACAGTCAGCTAAAAGAGTTGCAAGTGGTCACTTTATGAATGGAGAACTGAGAAGTGGGGTGTTTTGAGGCTCCTGTTTGTCTTAACAAATCTTATAGAAGTAGTTTATTCTTGGACTATACACACATGTCACTTTGAAAAGAAACAAAAATTGTAAAAAAAATTGTCCTCGGATCTAGAGTTCAAGAAATTTCTAATCACTCAGGTGAAAACTTCAAGAACTTCTGCCATTACTCCCAAACGAGTGATGAAACCATGGATACTGTAACTAAGCTCTTCGCTGTTGGACTCCTAGGCCTCTAGGGCAGTTTCAAGCATGGCTTACATCTGATGCAGACAACCTTCTGGGTAACGGTAGAAAAGTAAGAACATCCAGGTGACATTCGCCTGTAGCAGGGTTAAGGGTAAAGACATTTTGTCACATTGGGGGATAGAGACAGTAGGAGGGTGATTCCACCATCAACTAGCTTGTTGCCAAAATGTTCATGTTTGAGGCAAAAACCTAACAGAAAAAAAATGCAATCTTAGGTAGGTGGGAAAAGCAAAGATAGTAAGAACAGATAAGTTTAGAGAAGATTAATTCATCAGATCACGAAGGAAGAAATGAAGGAAGATATTATTCTTCCTTGGACCAAGAATTAATTTTAAGGAGAAGTTTGCTGCCTTACATAAAACGGGAAATCTGAAGGTAATTCTATATGAGACACTATTGCAATATTGTTCACTGCAAAAGGTTGGACTTTATAAGGAGCGTTTTCCTCTTGGAACTTTCTGTTCTTTGTGAAGAATTCAGGGTATCCCTAACTTAGTGTCTCATGTCTATTTGAAACTGTGGACACAATTTTCTATAGAAACAATTATAGGTGGTTGGATCCACAAGGCCAACCCTCTAACAACTCTTTAATCTCTGGCTGCCACAACAGCACTGAACTAAACCAATGTTTCCATGGAAAAATCCAAATATGCACTCCTATTGGGCAGCCAGGAATATTTGTGACTACATTTTTATAACAGGAATTAAAAAGGAGTGATAAGGAGATGGGGTCAGGGATAGACATGTTCTTTTTTTTTTTATTGAGTTAATGATAGGTTACAATCTTGTGTGATTTCAGTTGTACATTAATGTTTGTCAGTCGTGTTGTAGGTGCACCACTTCACCCTTTGTGCCAACCCCCCACCCCACCTTTCCCCTGGCAGCCACTAATCTGTTCTCTTTGTCCACATTTTTAAATTCCTCACATGAGTGGAGTCATACAGAGATTATCCTTCTCTAACTGGCTTATTTCTCTTAACATAATTCCCTCAAGGTCCATCCATGTTATTGCAAACGGAATGATTTTGTTCTGTTTTACAGCTGAGTAGTATTCCATTATACATATATATATACCACATCTTCTTTATCCATTCATCTGTTGATGGGCACTTAGGTTGCTTCCATGTCTTGGCTATTGTAAATAATGCTGCAATGAACATTGGGGTGCATAGGACTTTTGGAATTGCTGACTTCAATCTCTTTCGATAGATACCCAGTAGTGGAATGGCTGGATCGTATGGTAGTTCTATTTTTAATTTTTTGAGGAATCTCCATACTGTTTTCCATAGTGTCTGCTCCAGTTTGCATTACCACCAGCAGTGTATGAGGGTTCCTTTTTCTCCACAACCTCTCCAACATTTGTTACTATTAGTTTTAGATATTTTTGTCATTCTAATGGGTGTAAGGTGATATCTTAGTGTAGTTTTGATTTGCATTTCCCTGATGATCAGCGATGATGAGCATCTTTTCATGTGCCTATTGGCCATCTGTATATCTTCTTTGGAGAAATGTCTGTTCATGTCTCCAGCCCATTTTTTGATCGGGTTGTTTGATTTTTTGTTGTTGAGTTGTGAGAGTTCTTTATATATTATGGATATTAAAAGCCTTTGTCAGATATATGACTTGAAAATATTTTTTCCCAGTTAGTGGGTTGTTTTTTTGTTTCAATCCTGTTTTCATTTGCCTTGAAGAAGCTCTTTAGTCTGATGAAGTCCTATTTGTTTATTCTTTCTATTGTTTCCCTTCTCTGAGAAGACATGGTGTTCAAAAAGATCCTTTTAATACTGATGTCAAAGAGTGTGCTGCCTACATTTTCTTCTAGAAGCCTTATGGTTTCAGGTCTCACCTTTAGGTCTTTGATCCATTTTGAGTTTATTTTGGTGAATGGTGAAAGAGAATGGTCAATTTTCATTCTTTTACATATGCCTTTCCAGTTTTCCCAGGACCATTTGTTGAAAAGACTTTCTTTTCTCTATTGTATGCCCTCAGCTCCTTTGTTGAAGATAAGCTGTCTATAGATGTGTGGTTTTATTTCTGGGCTTTCAATTCTGTTCCATTGATCTGTGCACCTGTTTTTGTACCAGTACCATGCTGTTTTGATTACTGTAGCTTTGTAGTATGTTTTGAAGTCAGGGATTGTGATGCCTCCCGTTTTGTTCTTTTTTCTCAGGATTGCTTTAGCAATTCGGGGTCTTTTGTTGCCCCATATGAATTTTAAGATTCTTTGTTCTAATTCTGTAAAGAATGTCATTGGGATTCTGATTGGCATAGCGTTGAATCTGTAGATTGCTTTAGGTAGAATGGACATTTTAACTATGTTTATTCTTCCAATCTATGTACATGGAATGTCTTTCCATCTCCTTAGGGATAGACATGTTCTTTAAGGGACGATGCTGCTATTGGAAAGAATAGATTATAACAGGAAATTTATCTCTCTTCTTTTAATACTTCTTTGATAGAAAGAACTATTGTATCTGGAACCCATTCTGAATCTGATTTGATCTGGTTCCTAGGTGAGAAGTGAATGAAGACATAGTGAGGAGCATTTCTAGGCAGTAACAGATTGAAGACACATGGAGAGTGGGTTTCCATAAGGAAGTCAGAAGGGAGGAAAATTCTTTGGTCACATGACATTTGGCTCAACAATTGGTTTTACATATATATTTATGTATATAAAACATCACATTACATATGTTGAACTCATATAAATCAGAAACTGCCTGGTACATCATTTTGATATCTGGCCAACCTAACAAAAATTTTTATCAATGAATGTTTTGAAATTTCACAAGTAATTAGAGAAGAACAAAGTTTGAGTGGTAAAAATATAAACTCTAAATTAAAATTCTTAATAATCAAGCACTTTTGCCTTGGGGCAGAGGAAGAAACCCAAGAATTATATATTAATTTAACTTAATAAAGAGAGAAATAGCTATTTAAAGAGCTGACCATTTTCTAAAATTCCAGAACTAATAGTGCACATAATTGAATGCTCTTAATAACATAGCAAAGGATGCTCAGTCTATCAAACCCAATTTTAATCAGTTATTCATTGCATCTGCATTTCTAATGTCTAGACAAAATAACTTACTGCTCTGGTATTTTCCCAAATATTTGTTCCTGGTAGACTGATTTTTGCTACAGATAAAAGGGGTTCAGTGACATTTTCAATCCTATTTACCAGTTTTTGGTTCATTTTTCATATTGTATTACTGACCTCTGTAAAGAATTGCCCTCCTTCTCTTTTACTCTTGCTTTATAGAATATTTCAAATATTTTCCTTGCTGATTTTGTGATGTTGCCCCAATTCCATGCCTGGCACAAAGATAATATACACAGGCAGATAATTTGCGAACTTACTAAAATGTGGCCAGGCTGTGTCCTGGGATCATCACCCTTTTGCTCCAGTACCTCATAACTCATCCCCAGCCCACAGAGGAAGTGAGCTGTTGGCTTAGAGTGGGAGGACTGTGGCATTCCCCCACTCACTTCAGGTAAAGGAAGGTAACACCTCCTTCAAACCAACTGAGATGGCTGCAAGGAAACTGCAAGGCAATATCGAGGCTATGGAGAACAACAGGAAATTGGCATCTCTCTCCTTAGCTAGAGGCCTGCTGAAACGGAAGCCCTTTTGCCTTCCCTGGGACTGCAGAGGAGTAGAAGGGTGAGAGAGCTCTTGGACGAGAGGACAGGTGCACCTTGATGTCTGAGGTGTACAGGAAAATGGGGACTGGGGCCTATGTCTTACCTGTGGAATTTTGAAGGTGAGACAACAGAGGGAGCACCCATCTTGACAGAGTAAAATGAGCGGGCACCAGGGAGTAGCCTTCCCTTCCATCGTCTGGCATGGAAAAGATGTTTCCCACGGTTTAAGAGGATGCTGTAAAATGTAGAAGTGATCTTAAAAGCACCTTGTCCCAAAGATGCCTTGTCGAGGTACGAGAACGCTGTAGTAACAGACACGAGCGCACTGTAGTAACAGGCAAGAGAAGACTGTAGTAATAGGCTGGGATGGGAGGAGACGTTCCATTTGGGAAAGGGGAATTTCAGGAGGTAAGCCCCAAACTGGACGGCCTTTGTCTGGGAACTGTACAGTGTGGAGAGCCTGCAAAACTCCGAAAGAAGTTTCCCATGAACCTCACAAAAGTGCTAGTATTTGGATGTCTGTCCCAAAGAGGTCACTGATGGACAGCCGGTATTAACCAAGGCAGAACTAAAATGCAGAGTAATTTAAGCAAACAAAAAATACACTTGTCCTTTAATCTCATCTTCCTCAGCTCAGACCCAGGAAAAGCCAGGAATGGGAGGGAAAAGGTGGGGAGGAAACGGGAGGGCACAGGCCTGTCTCCTCTCTCCCCCTGCAGGTCTGTGGGGAGAGGCTTTAAATTGGATGTGAGATGCCATTTTGATTTTGATTGGACCAGACCCCATTAATCCCTGCATGGGAGTCATCGTTAATGAAATGGGGCTTCTTCACATGCCTGAAAGAATCTGGAGACTGTAGGATCCATCTGACACAAGGACCAAGAGAAGGAGATCCAGTAGAGCATATTTAAAAGCAAGGATTAGAGAAGAGGAGAGCCATTTCTCACCAAGCTCTGACTGTTCAGTAAGCTGATTGCACTGGGACAGATTACGTAGTAAGGTTATTTTGCCGACTGTTAAAGAGGCTCTTTGGGGATGTTCTGCCCAGCATATGAGGTTAAGGAGTCAGTGGGTTCCTTCCCTGAAGAATTAATCTTTGGGTCTCAGTTTACAGGGAATGACTTATTACCAATACTAAAATCTGGTTTTTTTAAAAGTCTTGATATGATCTTCATTTGTGGCTTCATTCATTCAAACACTTATTAATTGCCTTTGTCCTGCACACACACAAAAGTTACTCTAAGGCAGTTGTCACTGTGCTCAAAGGTAAGAAAATCATAGTAATTTATATACCACTTACTATGTGTTCGGCACTTGTCTAAATACTTTATGCAGATTAATCTAATCAAATTAATTTACTCCTAAAAGATAGTTACTATTATTAGCTATATTTTATAGGTAATGAAACTGAGGCACAAAGAGATTAATTAACTTGCCTACAGTTATGCAGCCAGTAAGGGTTGAGGCTGGAATTTGAACCCAGGAAATTTGGCTGTAGAGTTCATGTCTAATGCCATACTGTTGCTCACAATATAGGATATTTCCTCTAATATAGATGCTAATTGAGAATATGACTAAGTTTAAAAATAAGATTACAGGGAGAAGGATTAATGTGGCTTGCAAACATTGGAGAATGCTTCAAATTCACAGGTTCAGCTGCCACTGGAGATCCAACCATGAATGGTAGATATATCTTTAGGACCTGACATGAAAGGGCTCCTTAGTCTCATTTCAAAGATTCAGCTATTTGTCATATCCATTATAATATGTTCTATTTTTTTTTTTTTTTGCTGAGGAAGATTAGCCCTGAGCTAACATCTGTGCCAATCTCCCTCCACTTTATATGTGGGTTGCCACCACAGCATGGCTGATGAATTGTGTAAGTCTCCACCTGGGATCAGAACCTGCGAACCCAGCTGCCAAAGTGGAGCATGCCAAACTTAACCACTACGCATTGGGGCTGGCCCCATCTTCTTTAGGCTTATCACTCAGAGAACATATCCTCTACACTAAAATATATAGCTTAATGGATTTCTTTATTTTTATTTTGGAGCAGGCATCATAATTTCTTTCTTTTTTTGTGCTTGGAAGATTGGCCCCAAGCTAACATCTGTTGCCAATCTTCCTCTTTTTGCTGGAGGAAGATTGTCACTGAGCTAACATCTGTGTCAATCTTCCTCTATTTTATGTGGGATGCCACCGTAGTGTGGCTTGATAGTGGTGCTAAGTCCGTGCCGGGATCCAAACATGTGAAATGCGGGTCCCAAAGTGGAATGTGTGAACTTAATTACTACAACACCTGGCCAGCCCTAGGCATCATAATTTCATTTAGACTTTAGGGTTTAGGAGATATCTATATGTATAGGTATCTATATTTACACCTAATTTTTTGGTGGGTCATTGTGGAGTTATGCTTGAACCCTGAAACAAATCCCTTCTGATTGTCGGTGGAGGTCATTGAGAGAATGTGACCGCTGGTTGACCCTTAAACTGGACCCAGGCAATAAGAGGCTCCTTATCCTCTTCCTCTCCTTGGAGTGTACGTTCTGCCCACCATTCCCACAGTGGGAGCCAGCTTCAAGGACACAGCCTGGAGAAAGCAATGTGTTGTTGAGACCATCCGGATGGTATACGTGACTGAACCTAGTCAAGGCCTCTACACAAACTTTTTTTTTTTTTTGAGGAAGATTAGCCCTGAGCTAACTACTGCCAGTCCTCCTCTTTTTTGCTGAGGAAGCCTGGCCCTGAGCTAACATCTGTGCCCATCTTCCTCTACTTTATATGTGGGACGCCTACCACAGCATGGCTTGCTGAGCGGTGCCATGTCCGCACCTGGGATCAGAACTGGCGAACCCCGGGTCACCGAGAAGCTGAACGTGCGAACTTAACCGCTGCACCACCTGGCCGGCCCCTCTTCATAAACCTTCAAGATTCTGTTGAGCAGATGTGGAGATCTACTTGTCCTGTGGCTGCCCAAGACAAGCCTCATGGAAGGTCCCTTGCCTATTTTTTTTAATCAATTTTTTTATTGTGATAACATTAGTTTATAGCATTATATAAATTTCAGGTGTACATTATTATATTTTGACTTCTGTATAGACTACATCATGTTCACCACCAAAAGTTGTTACCATCCATCATAGTACAAATGTGCCCCTTTACCCCTTTCAACCTCCCCCTTTCCCCCTTCCATTCTGGTATAGTAAAACCTGCCACCCAACAATCTGGAGTGGTCTGCCTATTTCTTTGGTTTCTCTTTGTCCCCCATGTACTGTATACCAGGGCCATTTTGGATTTCATCCTGGGAACTCCCGAGGTTTCCAACTAATACTGATGCATTCCAGGAAAATATGATGGAAAAGCCTTTAACTCTTTCATATCCCCACGTGGACCTATTTCTTATGCCTGGGAAGATCTTAGCTATGGAAAAATGACACACTTAATAAACAGGGACAATAAATAGAAAGCTGTTGCTTGTTATTTTTGGGGAATAGTGTTCTCAGGAGAAATGACGGGGGAGGCTGCTCAGTGCTGGCTTAGTGGCTGACACCTCTTACCTTTGTAAGAGGAAACTTTGCAATGGGGAACTTAGCATTCCAGGTGCTGAGACCTCAGCGGTTCTGAGGTGCTAGCACTATGTAGTCAATTACTTCCAGAAATGGTTTTTGAAAGGAAAGTCTAGGCTACCAGCTTTTTAGGGAGGCTTGTGACAGGGCTTTTAGTCAAATCATTGTGGCTTACGAGCAAAGCACAGAATTGGGACAGCAGGAGCCTGAGTTCTGAACCTACTTCTGAAAACAATGAGCTTCATGAGCCGTGGGAAAGGCAATCAGCTTTTCTGAACCTTTTTATCATTTCCAAAATAAAGAACTTCAAACTAGTCTAGGATTCTTTCCTGGCCTAACGTTTGATGCATTTCTCCATGAATCAAAGCATAACTAATGGAGAAAGTTTATGATGTTCTAACAAGGCACCCCAGGTTAGTGGGTGGATAATAAAATATTTATTTATACCACTCTTTCAGGAGTACATATAGTAAAAACTGATGTAAAACCTACCAGTAGGGCAGGAAGTTAATGCTTTCTCTTGCTTTGATCTCTTTTATTACATGTTCTTGGTTTTCAGGCTCCTGCACTTCAGCGCCTCCTCAACCTAGTAACACACTCTTTTCCATACTAAGATTTTTACCAAAACTGCAGAATAGAAGTTGGCATAAAGTAATTATGGTTTTCCTGGAGTTATGTTACGCTAAGGAGCACAAAGTTCCTACTATCAGCATGTGTGGGCTGTTCTACAGCAGAAAATTCTGTAAAACCAAAGGAAAACAAAACTGACAAAATTGGAAGTACTCTATTCTCGTGGAAAGAGATGCACCCAGAGGGGTGGACTGCCATTCCACCTGAGTTCTAAAGATCTATTTGTTTTCTCTTTGTGTGACTGAAGGTGCCATCTGTATCCTAACCCTTTCAAGGGAAGGCTGATGTTGGGAGCTTCCGTGGTGAAATAACTAGAAAATTGTCAAATTGTCGAAAAGCAAGTGTCAGGATTGTATCTTTGACTCTCATGATTCATAATCTGCTTTTTTTCTTCCTTTTTTCTTTGACTCGACTTGGGGGTATGTTACTGTAAAGGTTTAGAAAAATATTCTATCACAAATATGACCACTTAATTTTCTACAAGTTTTTCAAAAGTTTCTTCCTGGTTTGTATTCATCCCTAAGGAAAATCCCTTAGAAAGTTTTAAGAACATCCATTGAATGCTTTTGGAGTAATTGGAAAGAAAGCAAAAATGCTGTTTACTTTTACTACTGAAAAAGATGGAACTTAAACAAACTTAACCATTAAACCCCTTCTTTATTCAAACTTGGCATATTTGGAAATAGCAACAATAAGCTCCATAAAGTGCTCCTAGAAATAAACAAAATTTATATTTATTACTCCTAAATATCAGGGTACAATGAAACTTTCAAGTCAATTTGAAATGAAAAACTTATAATGTATTTAGGATCTTAAGTAGTGTCTTTCTCTTGGATGGTTTACAAGTTATCTATTGATAGTGTCTCACTACTAGTAAGGCATAAGAAAGACACGTGCTCAAGGAAAAGTGACAAAAACATAGGACTTTTTTCTTTTTGAGGAAGATTAGCCCTGAGCTAACTACTGCCAGTCCTCCTCTTTTTCTGCTGAGGAAGCCTGGCCCTGAGCTAACATCCGTGCCCACCTTCCTCTACTGTATATGTGGGACACCTACCACAGCATGGCTTTTGCCAAGCAGTGCCGTGTCCGCATCTGGGATCCAAACTCGCGGACCCCGGGCCAAAGAGAAGCGGAACATGTGAACTTAACCACTGCGCCACCGGGCTAGCCCCAAAACATAGTATTTGATCTCAGCAGCTGGCTTCAGTGATCTGTAAAATGATGACAAAAACGATCCCTTCTCTACCTCATAGTATTGTGTTACATTATTAGTTAATAATAATGTTAATATCCATCTCTTTGTCCCCAAGGAGGGTACCAGGGAAGTCATATTGGCTTACAGGACTTAGTTTGATATCCACACTCCCTCACCAGCTCTTCCAAGGTGTGCCACGGTAATGGCTGCGAGCTCCCTTCGGGGGCTGCACACAGGTGGGAACAAAATCTGCTGTTCTCTTCTGAGTTATCTTCTTTCATAAGAGGTGCTGCCATGAGAACACAGCTCCCCTACTTCCTGACAAGCGCAATGACATTTCCACTGCTGTCTTGTTCCCCTTTGTTTCTTCAGGACACATCTGCAGTGGTCCTTCCTCCCAGAAGTGGAAAGTGGTCATCTCCCTCACATTGCTTTTTAATTTTTCGCCTGGGTTTTAAAGCAACATGCATGTGTTGCCTTTAACATGCAATGTGCCTTTAAGTTTTACAGTGTTCTTCATCAAAATGGCCACTTCAGGTTTTGCTTTCGGTCTCTGTCCCTTTAAGGATAGGCCCTTGTTCTGAGCTGTCTGGGGAACACAGCCCACACCATTCTCCGTTGTCCATCCTCCTCCCGCCTCTGTTTCTTCGCCAGATCTCTCCTTTCTCCTTCAGAAAGCAGACACACAGACACAAAACAACAGAAAAAACAAAAATACTCCCCTCTCCCCCAAAAAACATCATTAACTCATGCAAACAGATGGGACAGATGATGGGTGAGACAGGATTGCCAGCCCCAGACCAGCAATCACGGCTGACTCAGTCTAAACAAATACTGGTGTAACATTGGTGCACAACAGAGAACCACCAGTTGAATTTTATGGCCAGGTCTTAAATAAGTGTCTTACAGCCTGTTATAGAAAAGCACTTTTAAATAGTCAGATATGTCTAACAATGGAGTAAGCATCCCTGGGAGGTAGTGAGCTTCTGACAATAAAGGCATTTGAGTAGACATATAACTACTTTAAGACAATTTCCGAAATGTGCTGTCTACATTACTGGGTTGGAAGATTCTTGAGGGCAAGATACCATGTATCCACTTTGTATTTTGCATAAATGGAGTTTCTAAAGAATTTCATATGTACTAAGCTATTTTAACCTTTTCAAGTGTCCTGTGGGGAAAAAAAGCAGGGGCTATGCTTATTTAATAAATGAGAAAAAAGGCTCAGAAAATTCATAAATTTTCCTCGGATTTCAGGGCTGATAAATAGCAGAACTCAAGTCTGACCCCAGGCCAATTAATGTCCTTACACTTTACATATATTGCACAATGCAAATGTCCAATGAATGTTCATTTCTTGGTTGGCTGGTAAGGGTGGGTGAAGGAAGTGAACCTAAATGAGACTTTTTGATCTTCTATACTTGTCACAAAGTTCAAAGATATCTTTGAATCCCAAAAAGCAATCAGAAAATCCTCTTGGTTTCATTCTCTTTCCTCCCTCTCAGCTAGGCTGAAATATGTGAAATCTACAAGAGCTCATGTCATACCAAAGTACCCAAATTAGCGGCACTAGGTTCTGAGTTTCTTCAGGGCAGGACCTTTCACCTCTGCATTCCCGCCTTATGCTACAAAGTATTGCCCTTTTTTATTACATAATTAAAGAAATGGAGGGATGGAAGGATGGATGGATGGATGGGTGGATAGCTGAAAGGATGGGTGGTTGGAGGTAACCGGGCCCCCAGTGTCTGTGACTCAAGAGGCTTGATCCAGTTCCTGAAGACTCCTATAGCAGCTGGTATTTAATGAAATCTTCTTAATTTTCTAGCTATTCTTCAGCAGAGACATTTTGCCACATTGCCTCTCTTGGGTGGTTTCTATGGGTCTATAATTCACTAGTTCTTTTGACTAGCTCTTCTCTCAAGTCCAGCTTATTGTTAAATCACTGTGTCTAAACTGCCCTGGACCCTGTGCCTGCTCCAAGACAGGCTGCTAAGCGCGGGAGGCTTCTTAGGGAGACTGCAAATTCAGGACTCCAAAGCCAGGAGTATAGTTGTTTCATGATTTACGGCTGGAGATGTGCACTCTGTGTGCTGTTGGTCAATAATGATAAAGTAGATATCAATGCTTCCGTAGATTTCCTGTTGCCCCTTCAATAGCCACCATTTAGAAGCATTTAATCAGGCATTAAGTGCTGGATGGGAAAATCTTTGCAGGTTGCCACTGCACTGAGGACTTCCTCTTCAGATTTTCTAAACTAGTAAAAGTAGTATTTCACATTTACCTGCATAATTTTGTCTCTCTGTTCATTCCCCACTTGAGCAGAAAAAGAATTCCTAGGTAACATGATGACAACTACTCTGATTCCTAGTTTTCCTTTTGGTTCCAACTGACCATTGAGACAAGTTAAGTCCTCAAGGAAGCACTCACCTTTCCTGTCCATAGGTGGTCATCGACATCTCCTTAACTAGTCAGAAAAAGTCTGCTAAATAGCATCAGCCTCTAATAACCAAGGAGGCGATCCACATTTCCCTTTCAAAACTGGCATGAGCAAAATTCATGATGGAGAGGACATTGACTATTTAAATACAACGCCTAAGTATGTTTACACATGTTTACAGCATTCTTATGCTATGGATATTGAAGTTTATAAATCTAAAGTTTTTGGCAGTGGTTCTCAAAGTGTGGGCTCTCCACCAGCAGCATCAGTGTCACCTGAGAACTTATTAGAAATGCAAATTATCGGGCCCCCACCCCAAACCTACTGCGTCAGAAACTCTGGGATGGTGCCGGCAATCTGTGCACTGGAAGCACAAGTGATTCTGATGCACACGAAAGTTTAAGAACTCTGGTTTTAGGATGTTTACAAGAATGAGGCTTTTTTCTTTTTGTCTTTTTAATACAATGATGTGGACAAAGTGTCCCTTTTCTGAAAAGCATTTCATGACACTGAACAATTGTTCATACCTTTTCTCAAGCATATGTTAATCATATTGGAAATGCCATTCCCTTTTCGTTCAAAAGGGCAAAAGAGGTAACATCCACTCAGCGTATGGGCGCCCTTGAAAATGAGGATTCCGATAAAGAACTGAACTGAAATACGTCTGCAAATGGTTCTTAGTAATAACTTGTTTTAAGAAGGCCTACTTTTGCACGGGAAATATCCCCAAGAATTATCCCTTCAGACCACTTAGCTGAGAGAGGAGTAGGAGAAAATGTGGGAGTAAAGTAAAGGCATTTAAAAAACTACATTAAAAAAAGGCGTTTTGAAAAACATAAGCAGCAGCAGCTTATGTTTAATTATAGATAAAATACTTGCTAAAGTACTGGAGGGGGTATCTACGCATTTAATGACTAAACCAAGGCTTTAAATGTTTATTCTTGTTTTTATTGGCTGGAATTCCATCTCTCTGTGACCCCTGTTGGCCAGTATTGGGGTAATATGTGGTAAACCACATCAGTCCATGATGAATCAGCTGACATTTCTTGAGTGCTTAATATGTGCCCCAAATTGGGTTAGAACAGGGGAAAACTGAAAATATGGTCCCCGTTTTTCAACAAGCTTACAATCTAGTTGGAGAAATGGGAGTAAAACTGAAACATTTGGGCTCAATAAAATACCGTGATCAAAAGTAAGGAGGCATGTTACAGACTGCAAATGCAGGGGGAGTGCGCTGTGGGGAGTGGGTACTCGAGTGTCTAGTATTTAAGAAAGGAGGCTTCGGGTGGCAGGTGGACCTCAAAGGATGCTTAGATGGATGGTGGATTGTTTGCAGAAATGCCATCAATTCTTCCCCTTCCTGTATCTCTGCCCCTTGGCAATGCAACCTTTCAGCATCTCACATTAAGAGATGCTGTCCTCTCCTTCACTCTTGGAATTTGAGCTGGCATTGTAACGGTGGCAGTGACGAGATGCCACTTATGAGGCTAGGCCTCAAGAGGCCTCACGTGCTTCTGGCCACTCTCTTGGAACATGTCCAGCTGCCATGAACAAGCCCAGGCTAAGCCTGCTGAAGGAAAAATGACCACATTCTTCAAGACATGAGCTTTCTCAGCTGAGACCGTCTGAGACCAGTCAGGCCCCAGCAGAGTCAACAGTGAGCCCAGCTGAGAACAGAACCCCCCCCGCCCCCATGGGAGCAATAGTCCAAATTTGCTGACCTGCAGAACCCTGGGCTAAATGGGTGGGTATTGTTTTCAGCCAACAAATTTTGGAGTGGCTTGTCATACAGCAATAGATAACTGATACAAGGTCTGAAAGGTGGAGAGAAGGGAGAAAATGTTCTAAGCTAGAGTTGCAACTGCAAAAAGGTCAAAGTCAGAAATGTGCTAGGTCAGGTCAAAGAAAAGTGGACACCAGTAGGACTGGATATCTGAGCACTTTCTTTCAACAAATCCCCGGGAGCACCAGCATTCAAGAGAAGATACACTGCAGGCCAGAGGTGCACTATTATGCTGCTATATGGTGATCTCCTCTGGAAGCACTCCATCAGGGCAGAAGAAATAGGAATCCCCACATGCTGAAACACAGTGAGCATCAGGACCCCGTCCTGAACTTTGAGAGAGTGAGACGTTGTTTTCTAGCCAACTATATTATGCCAAGAAAAAAAAAGATCTTTGTGGTTTATAATCTGCTTTTATTTTTTTATACAAAAAAAGTCTAAAGCTTATGTGACATACTTTCAAGAAACTGCTAGAGGCAACTTGTAGAATACAAGGGTAAAGGATATTATGATGTCAGAGTGCTTTTAAAATCTTAAATTCTCACAGTGTGGATCTATTGCCCATTGAACAATGACTTCGACTCAGTTTTGTTAGGTCATTGAATATATTTTTCATCATAAAAGCATCTAAGAGGAAATGTTTACCTTTGAACGCTAAAAATGTGTTCTCTTCTTGTTGAATGGTACTTTCTCGAAAAGAACACCCTGGGAGATGATGGATTCTCGTTTTAAAAGTGGTTCCTTAAATTTGGCGGGAAGTGGGGAGGATGAGGGGACGAAGGAGGGTGGGGTGGAGTTACGGTGGGGGGTGTGGTATTCAGAGGGAACAATATTTAACATACAGCAACTCGTGTCTGGATCTTTTGTTCCAGCGGCCACAGAAGCGTCTCTCATTTCATTTCAAAAAAGAAACTGATTAGTTGACAAAGTGCCATAAACTTTACACAAAATGACCTTATTGAGCAACTATTTTATTCAAACTATGCTCCTACCAGCAGTGCCACACATGTCCCCACATCACGGTGAACCAGGAATTTGAGTAGAAGAAAAGGCAGGGGTAATCAAGACTGAAGTGCCACATAGAAAGGAGCGAAAGAGGCGTCATCCCTGATGTGCTCACTGTGTGTGCGCCTTTGAAGGAGAGCGAGCGTGACATAAAGTTGTTTTAATTGCTGCTCGTCTCCTGTGAACATGTTGCTCTCTTTTCACTCTCAAGTAACCAGTTCCCCCAAAACTTTTCTGAAACGAGGACCCGCATCTCCTGTGTCCCTCCTTCCTTCTCGGCCTGCCTTCTCCCTGCGTTTGGGCGTCCTGCGCCTGGCTAACAGGTCCCTGATTACTGAAGCGTCACCTCTCACTCCCCAGTAAATCTCCGCAGCCCACTCGGACTGCAGCCGGTTTGCCGCCCGGCCTCCCATTGCAGCAATCCGGGCGACACGGAGGGAGGAGGCGCGCGCGGAAGGGAAGACCACTGAGGACCAACTCCCCGGCCGGGCTCCGGAACCAGCATGGGGAAGGCAGGCGCGGGGCGAGTTCGCACCCCAGGTAAACAGGCCGGCGAGGCGCAGGGCGCTGCCGCCGCCGCGGCCACCCAGCGATTTCCAGGCACGCAACTCCGCCTCCAGGGCTCTCTCCCTCGCGCGCTCGCCCAGCCGCTCGCTCGCAGCCTCAGCAGCCGCCGCAGCATCACTTCACACAAAGGACTGCTACCCGCTGAGCAGCTCCTCCACCTCCACGTCCTCCTCCGGTGACAGCAGCCCCGACAGCAGGGCTCGGGCGCAGCGGCGGCGGCGCCGGGAGGACCTGTCACTCCCAGCAACCGAGGCGGTGGCAGCGGCTTTTTTTTTTTTTTGCTTTTCTATTTTGCTTTAATTTCTTTTTTTTTTTTTTGCTCTTATACCTCTTCGCCTTTCTGTGGTTCCACCCACCTCTTCCCTCCCTTCCTCCTCCTCCTCCTCCTCCCATAAACAACTATCCTACACACCCCCCCCCCCCAAATAAATAAATAAAAGGAGGAGGGTAAGGGGGGAAGGAGGAGTGGTGTTGGGGGGAGGAGGAGAGAGGAAAAGGGAGGCAGCGCGAGAGAGCGAGGCAGAGTCCGAACCGACAGCCAGCAGCCCGCACGCACCTCGCACCATGAGATGGCGACGCGCCCCGCGCCGCTCCGGGAGTGCCGGCCCTCGGGCCCCGCGCCCCGGCCCCGCCGCCCGCTCGCCGCCGCCGCTGCTGCCGCTGCTGCTGCTGTGCGCCGCGGCCCTGGCGCCGGGGGCGGCCGCCGGCGACGAGGCGGCTCCCGCGGGGGCCTCGGTGTGCTACTCGTCCCCGCCCAGCGTGGGCTCGGTGCAGGAGCTGGCTCAGCGCGCCGCGGTGGTGATCGAGGGAAAGGTGCAGCCACCGCGGCGGCAGCAGGGGGCACTCGACAGGAAGGCGGCGGCGGGCGAGGCAGGGGCGTGGGGAGGTGAGCGCAAGCCGCCCGCCCGGGACCCGCTGCCCACCGCCAACGGGACCGTGCCCTCCTGGCCCACGGCCCTGGCGCCCGGCGCCGGCGAGCCCGGGGACGAGGCGCCCTATCTGGTGAAGGTGCACCAGGTGTGGGCGGTCAAAGCCGGGGGCTTGAAGAAGGACTCGCTGCTCACCGTACGCCTGGGGGCCTGGGGCCACCCCGCGTTCCCGTCCTGCGGGAGGCTCAAGGAGGACAGCAGGTACATCTTCTTCATGGAGCCCGATGCCAACAGCAGCAGCCGGGCGCCGGCCGCCTTCCGAGCATCTTTCCCCCCTCTCGAGACGGGCCGGAACCTCAAGAAGGAGGTCAGCCGGGTGCTGTGCAAGCGGTGCGGTAAGTTCCTCGCCCCCGGGGGCGTGCGCGGGCCGGCCGCGGGGGGCGCATTCCCGGGGCGCGGCGGCCCCCGGGGCTCGACGGCTGCTGAGCCGATGCGTTCGGAGGAGTTTAGTTCGAGGTTGTAGACTCTGAGCGATCCTCCGAGAGGGAGGTTTCGCGGATTGGATTCCACAGGCAGCGCCTGCTCCAGTTTCCTGTGTTCTAGGCTTTGCCATTGGTGAAAGCCCAGGTCCTCAGTTGGGGCCGCCTGGAACTTTTTAATCCCTTGGGGTTTGGTTCACCAAGTGGAATGGAAATGGGCCGGCTGCTTTCTTGCAAGTGCGTTGTGGAACTTGGCTTGCGTTAGGAGTTGCTGGTTATGGGCCGCGTGTGGGGCTTTGCCTTTGAAGGAGGGAGGGCGAGTCCGACAGGATTTTAACGCCTTCCCTTCCCTTTGAGTCCTGAGTGTGCAGATGGTCAGGGTTTTTTTTTTTTTTTTTTTTTTTTTTGTCTGTGGGGCCTCAACAAGGAAAGGTTTTGGCAAACTCAATGTCCAACAGATAGATGCAGTCTGTACCTTGTGAGTAAGTGTATGTGAGAAGTATAAAGTTGGGGGGGGGGTTTGGTGAAATCATCTAAAGAATTTTTGTTTTCACAATATTTTGGTTTGGAGTATGTTTTGGCACATCAGTGAATCAGAACAGATGAGCGTAATTATGGAGCTTCACTTGTAGGCCCTGAAGAAGAATTTCGGAAGATAAGTTTAGCAATCGATTTCCCAGACCTTTTTCGATTTTACCACTGAGAAGTATGCTTCCCAGATCTCCTTAACATTATCAGGTCTGAGAAATTAGCTGATAATCTAATTGCATTTCTGAGGTAGCATTACATTTATGCCATTCATAAATAATTTCTAGGTTCTAAATATCTGTATAATTTGCTGATTACCATATGATCACTAAAACGTAGCAGGATTTCTTCTCAAACCGTAAATTAACGTGATTACACATTACAAATTCTAACATGCATAATAGCTTTTTCCCTAGGTCTCTATGTATCTGTCTAATAGATGGTTGGGTTAATTGAATTTTTACAAAACTCAGCACCATGCCACACTCAGCCTACCTGTGATGCAAAATGTGTCCATTCTTTTAAATTTGTATTTGATGACGGCCAGTTATTTAAATTTCGGATTGGCATTCGTGGTGTTTATATCCTGCAGTTAATTAATACCTAACAGTTTGGTTTTAATGACAGGAAAGAGCATTGCTCATCCACCATTTCCTTATTTTAACAATGCACTTTGTGTGCCAGAGACCTGTGAAGATTGCACCGCTCTGTGGACAGAAGCTGTTCTCAGACAGTGGTGCTGAAGAAAGCTGAGTGACGTTGGGATTCCCCGGGTCTGGCTGATAGATGTCACTGTAAAACACGGGAAACACTCTGCTGGGAGCTGTTTTATTAGGGAGCACAAAAGCTCAACCCCATCGTACTGCAGCATATGTTATTCTGTTATAGAATCTGAAACAAACCTTTTAAGCCGAAACATTGTCCCATTTTCACATGTCTTATATGTAATTCAGGAAGGATTTCGCCTTTACCCCAAACCAGTGAGTTGTGAATCATTCCTTATACATAGTGGAAGTTAATATAAGGGGGAAGCCAGTTGGCAAGGATGCCTAGGACTGGGGGTGTGTTACTAGATTAGCAATGGTGTCAGTTATGCCTTTTAACTAGAAACCAATGTCAGACTTCAGGGGTAAAGTTCTTATAAGCGTCCAGAGGATGTCTGGAAATGGCAAATTCATGTTGTCTGGAGGAAAGCTATTCTATTTTTGTGCTTCTAAGGGGAAAACGCTTCACTGAAGGTCGGTAGGTTTGCCCTTTCGCTGGCCTGTCAAGGAAATACATAGTTGCAAGTTGTGGCATGCCAAGCAAAGCAGTGTTGTTTTTGAAATGAGCTGGAAATCTCCCTGCGTGTAATTGAGTAGATTAAGAAATCCTGAAGTTACTGCTCTAGGTTTGTGTAATTATTGTATATGTTTAGTGATTTCAGTGTATTGTACTTCAAAGTAGGATATTGCCTGAAACCTTAACTAATTGGTTT
This sequence comes from Equus caballus, assembly GCF_041296265.1. NCBI lineage: Eukaryota > Metazoa > Chordata > Mammalia > Perissodactyla > Equidae > Equus > Equus caballus. Next base: position 30,630,132 of record NC_091710.1, on the reverse strand, counting down.
AGCTAAGGACTAATGAAATCGTGCTCAAAGTTTCTCTTGCATTTTTATGAATATATTAGTTATTGTAAGATTGTAGGGTGAAAGTAAATAGTATAAGCTATTTTATGTAATGTAAACTCTGTAAATCCATACTTGGAATATTGAGTGTAAAAGTGTGTATGTGAGTGTATGAGTACTTGTGAATTCATCCAGTTGTGTGGTCTCAGTTAACAACCTCTTTCAGAATTTACCAGGCAAAGGAACGCAAATTGGAAAAAATATATACGGAGAGAATAAGGGCTAATTTGTCCTGGATGAGCTACTTTTGTGTGCTTCTGGTCAGAAGATTTCAGGGAAAGTGATGGAGTAGAGGGTTCTTATCTAAGGACATGAAGCTGCCCTGGGGCCGTGACGGTTGTGTTCCTGCCTGAGCCATGATGCTAGGCTGGAGAGGGAATATAGCAAAGTCATTTTGCGATATCATACCCCGGGGAACAGTTTCCAGCTCTTACGCGCTCAGCTGCAGTGTCGTTTCCTACAAGTTGCTTACTCGTGTAGGAACTACACATGCAACAGATTAGCCTTAGGGTTGAGCTAATAGAAGTCCTACCTGAATCCCCCTCCCCCCATCTAAGATAAACTCCTGAGTACTGTCTATATGAAAAGAAGCTCTTCTCTGAAAAATGGACCTTTTGAAACAGAAGCCGTTGGGCGTATTTTAGGAGATAACATGGAATCTCGTAGCTTGTTTGCTTTATATTTGAAGTTTGTGTAAATTACACTTCCTTTACAGTTATTTAAATTCTTCCCAGTCTTTGCTTTTTCTCTTGCTCACTGAATGAGCTAAGAAATGTTTCTAGGTTTTGTGTTTGTCAGAATGCAAAATAATTTGCTGTTCAATTAAATTTCTGTTATTCAAATAAATCATTGTTTGATGCGCTACATTTTTAGTTTTCAAAGCATTGTGGTTATACTAGACAGAAACTGATTTCTAAAAAGGAGTAAAAATACTGATGTTGAATAACATTTATAATTGGGTCATGCAATTGTGCATCAATTGTGTTCTTAAAAGCCAATCTAAATATTCGGTATACCATATGATAATTGGAATGTATTGATAATGTAAACATGTTTATCAAATAATTATGATAAATGGCATTCACTTTTTCTAATATCCTCAATGACTATTTAATAAAGTGTGCTCACCTTATGGTGGTATGAAAATGAAAGAAAATGCTGCAGGGATTTCCCAGCCAGCATTGAAGAAAATTATTCTTAATAAGATCGATTTTAAGGAAGTAGCAATAGGAACAGATACAGGTTGACTGCTTGTATTTCATAAATACACATGTAAATTTAATTTCCCAAGTGTTTGTGACTGCTCTCTTTAAACTTTATAAATCTTACTGTCAAAAATCTATGCTGCATTTAACACACTTCTTTCTGTTGAGTGGAGAAACTGTATATGTATTTATTTATATTTATGTTAAAAAATGAAACTAAGATGGGTCATTTGGGAAAACTACTCCGTGAAATAAAAATATTTTCAAAAGACAATTTTAATATCTGAATCAGAATATTTTACAAGCGCTAGGGGATAGTTCTCATCAGTTGTGGGAGATCTATAAATCCTCCAAATCTAGGCAAGATTTTACCATATGTCTTAAAGTATTAGGTAGGACCTGGAAGCTTAAACAGCACTGAGCATCAAAACAATGAGCTGTGCTTCCGCTGGCCTGTATCTTTATAGCGAATGAGAACAAACTACGTGATTGGGAGGGTTATTGCCCTTGTCAAGTGTAATCTATTCATTGTTCAGGAAATCTCCTTTGCCTCCATGTCCATTTTCTTCCTATTTTTTTCTTAATTATAAATATCTTTTACAAACTATTTTTAAATTTTAATGACAACTTATGAACTGGCTAGATGTCCAAAGATCTTCAAACTCTCATCCGCCCTTAGTATTTAGCAATACTTAGGTTTGTTTTTTTTTTGATATGCTTAAATGATATGAAAAAATATCTTTTAGGTAGCTCTTATTGAATGGGTATTTTGATTAGCCTTATATAAATAAATGATAAGAATGCAAACAAAAAGTATATAATGAAAAACAGTAGTAGGGATCCATTAGCTATTATATTCATTGAAAGCATAGAATGAAAATAAAGGATAAAAAATTAGGGCTCTTATTGACTTACGCAGTTTGTGACCAAAAACAATAGTGTAACATTCCTTAGTCAAGGTTTTTGTAAGAAAGTGAAAACTAATTTTTAATGTTCTTATTTTGTTAAATAACAGAAATGGCCATTGTGGACGGTTTTCCATCCGTATATGAGTGTTCTAAATTTGTGCATGCACATGTTACTCTGTGCGTTTATGTTATAATACAATTTAAGTTAAAATTAAAGTAACATGATGAAAGAATGTGTGACCTAGCTACTCCCCCAAATATCAATCACTTCATAATACCTGAACAACAGATTAGTGGTACCTCTTGTCACACTTTTAAATCTAAAGTTGAATTATTTTGGAATTTACAAAATACAGACTTAAGTCTTACAGAGTAGAGGTTGTGCTAGTGAAGCAGTTGTGTTTTCATATTGTTGTATTTTTATATTGCTTAGTGCTGTAATGTGCTTGAGGCAAGCCTGTTTCTGAAACTTGCCTGTTGGCTTTCTGTCCCCAAATGATCCATACTGGTTGAAGTAGAAAAAAGAAATTTTGGTTAAGTTGAAAGCTAAAAATGGGTTGACTAATCTCTGCTTGGCATAAATGCAATTGTTAGGAAACAGTTCTCCCTGATATAGACTTGCCATCCAGGAATCCTGGAGACAGATGTCTAAGTGGTAATTTACATTATTTTTTTGGTCTTCAGGAGAACCAGGATATTTTTCCCTATGGAAAATAGTTTCCTTGGAAACTGTACCCTAACCTTAGTTGACACTATTAGGACCTAGTAAAATTTCTATCTTGTGTTTCATAATAACTAAAAAAACGAAACAAAGACAGTTTCCTCACAGCTTGGATGGTGCATAGGAGGCAGTCCTACCAGTTCCTGACTCAGGCTTCATATGTGTTTTCCCTTCATCTCTATTTCCCTTGTGAGAACACCGCAAGGGAAGGCTTTAGGTAAACAGTGGGACCCATGAGGGGGTCTTAGTCTATGAGAGACGGAAGCATAGGATTGCTATTCATCATCACACTGACTAGCCTTCTCTTGACACCCTGGGATTTAGCTGTCTGCGTCCAAAGCATATTGGAAAGCGGAGGTCTTAGATCACAAGACTGTCAATGTAGATGGTCTTTCTGTTCCTGATAGGCTCTTTGTCCAACCCATGAGGACACAGATGTTGACCTGCACTGCATCTTTACCTCAGAGGCTTGCCCCCCGAATCCCAAGGCTCTAGCTTTGGATATCTGCCCCAGTGTGCAGGGAATTGGAATAAAACAGCTCAGCGTGTAACAGGAGGTTACACTGGGCCAAGAGAACCTAGAGGAGGGAATTGTTTCTTTTTGTTTTGCTCCACTGGGCCAGAATATGTGACCTGAACTGGACCAGCACTAGGGGACGTGCCTGATGAGGGCACCAGAGTCTTGGTAGTGGGAACTTTCGGGAGCCTAGGGCATGGAGGGGGCGTGATAACAGAGGTGAAGCACTCACTGTCTGCTTTGCTAAATTTGGAAAGCCCTCAGCAGTAATACTATGATCCCGAAAGAGTTTGTCTCTCCTCTGGGAATTCCCATTAAGGCAAAGCAAGCTAAAAAATTGAGGGGCTACCTAAAACCATGTGGTTATAGCTACCATTTATTGAATGTATATCTTTTTGCCTCTTTCATTGACATATAACTTGCTTGTTGTGTATAGTTTAAATACTTTTAAAATAATGAATCAAGTGAACAAATGACACAAGCACTTGAGCTCCTTGGATAGTGACAACCATTGTTCTAGGCGAAAGTTTGAAAGAAGAAGAGAAAAAAGTTGTCCTCTGATTCTTTCTCTTCAGGTCTCTAATTGGGTGAGATGAGTGTCTGTAGGAAGTAGCATTTGGAGCCATATCCATATCCTACCGAGATGCCAGCCTCGCCTCTGGACCGACCTTTGGGCTTCAGAGAAAGCTTATTTAGTTTCATAAAATTGGTTTTGCCTCAACTGTTCCTGGACAATATTGATTCTGTGTCGTCCATAGCTCCAACTGGGGAAAAAAAAATCCCTGTGTTGTAAAGACTTAGAAGAAGAGAAGGGATTTCGAATAGTCAGTGAATCCCTGCCATTGTTTTGAGCAGACCCATTCCCCATTCATTCCAACTCATTTTCAGTACTAGATCTCAGTATCCAGAAATTCTTTGCTCTTCTTTGATCTCTCCTCACAGATGTTTAACCATCTCAGCGCTATGAGTTCAGTTCTTGTAACTGAAGATGGAAAAAAGCACTGCTTGTATTCCTAAGAAGTAATAAGAAACGATTTTAGATGATTTACTTTTCGCTCTTTTTTCTTTGTTTTTAACATCATGTCAGCTCTTGGTTAGACTGCAGGTGGGTCAGCAGCGTGTCCATTTGGGCTCTGATGAATAATGAGATCCTTTTCCTTCGCTTTCTCGGCCGGCCCTGGAGACACCCTGGGAGATGATGTGTTATCTGGGAAGCAGCAGATGCGGTGGCAGCATTTTCTTTTCCTGCAGGGAGCATCCCGGCTGCACCTCTCTACAGAGCATGGTAGCTATCTACTGGGGAGGAAAAGGAAGGCTGTGTTTGCTTTAAATAGAATCTGTCATTAGATTTTACCCTTGGGAAGTGATTCTGGTGGTTAAGGCTCTTTGGTGACTGCCAGGATGGAGGTGTACTGCTCAGAGTGGGTGTGCTCATTATTCTGTCATCAGCACAAAAGGGTCACAGCTTTGAATTGAATTTTGCAGGCTCTCTACTTCTTTGCAAGCCTGGACACCTCTGAGATGCTTCTTCCTCCATTGTCTTCATTCCCATTCACTGAAATTGGTTACGTCTTGTCCTCAGAAGCACTAGCAACTTTTCTTTCATTGGAGTAAGAATTTTATTAAAAACTCTAGCATTTTGGAACATAATCTTATTTGGTGAGCAGTTTTTTTCCCCAAATTGTGGTAACATAAAATTTACGATTTTAACCTTTTTTTTTTTTTTTTTGCTGAGGAAGATTTGCCCTGGGCTAACATCTGCGCCAATCTTCCTCTTTTTGCTTGAGGAAGATTAACCCTGAGCTAATGTCTGTGCCAGTCTTTGTCTACTTTATTTGTGGGTTGCCACCAAAGCATGGCCAATGAGTGGTGTAGGTCCACACTTGGGGTCTGGACCAGCAAACCCAGGCTGCTGTCATGTAGTGCACCGAACTCAACCACTACCCCACAAGGCTGGCCCCTTAACCATTTTTAAGTGTGTAGTTCAGTGGTATTAAGTATTCACATTGTTGGGCAACCATTGCCATTATCCATCTCCAGAACTTTTTCATCTTTCCAAACTGAAACTCTACCTATTAAACAACAACTCCTCTTTCCCACCTCCTCTCAGCCCCGGGCACCTACCATTCTACTTTCTATTTCTATGAATTTGACTGTTCTAGGTACCTTATATAAGAGGAATCATACAATATTTGCCTTTTTGTGACTGGCTTATTTCACTTAGCATAATGTCTTTAAGGTTCATCAGTGTTTAGCATGCGTCAGATTTCTGTTTTAAGGCTGAGTAATATTCCATTGTCTGTACGTACCATATTTTGTTTATTCATTCATCTATCAGTGAACACTTGGGTTGCTTCTACTTTTTGGCTATGTGAATAATACTTCTATAAACATAGGTGTACAAATATCTCTTCAAGACCTTGCTTTCAAATCTTTTGGGTATATACCCAGAAGAGGATTTGTTGGATCAGATGGTAATTCTATGTTTAATTTTTTGAGGAACCACCACACTGTTTCCCACAGCAACTCTACCATTTTACATTCCCACCAGCAATGCACGAAGGTTCCAATTTCTTCATGTTCTCACTAACATGTGCTGTGTTCTATTGTTTTGATAACAGCCATCCTAATGGGCATGAAGTGGTGGTGAGCACTTTTTATATTGTTTTCTCTTTGAAGTTGGTGCCTCTAATTACACTGTCATTAATAAGAGACAAAAGTTCTTGGAAAACAGAAGCATTTATCTATTCAACTCTTAATTTTTCCTGAACCTGAAGCCACCAAATAACAAAATTACAACTAATAGCTTAAGAAAAATGAATAAAAACTTTAAAGAATAAACTTAGCCTTTGGTCACCATAGGAATCTTATATTTCTATTCGTATTGCTATCAATATAGTCCAGAAAGGCACCTTATCATACTTGGATTAGTATCAGAATCTTTTAATTGATTTTAGTTATTTATTAATTTTCCGTTTCCCCCCCTAATTTCCCTGCCTCTATTCTTTCCACTGCTCCAAGTCACCTTCCATTAAACACTGCACTGGAGGATGAGTCATTCTAAAGTACTGCTTTTATTAGACCTGTTTCCCTGCTCTGAAACTTTCAATGGATGCACCATAGTTAACTCTAGATCCCAACATTCAGTGTCCTCCTTAGTCCAAACTGAGCTTAGTCTTTCTCAGTTTTACTATAGAAGTGCTTTTATCTAGTCTAACTGCTCCATGAGTAGGCCATGCACTTTCCTAATTCTCCTGTTTTTACATATGCCATTTCCTCTGCCTGGATCTGCTTCTTCCCTCATTTCTGCCCATAAATCCTGTGTCTCCTGCAAGGACAGCTCATCCTACTGCTTCCATGACAGTCCTAGTGTGATGGTGCCAGAAATACTTGCTCCAGCCTTTCAACACAGAGCACCTGTTTACTGCATACTTTAAACATGGTGCTGTCACAAATTTCCTTTATCTCATGTGTTCTTGAAATTAATGTATTTAAAAAAATTTTCCATATGTATATATGTCTTGCCTCACCCAGTAGGCCATGTGATCCTTGCAGGCAGACACTTGGAGTGTCCTAAGCTTATTTACAAGTGAAAAGTGCCCCAGCCTCAGAGTCAGGAGAACTTCTTTCCACGTCCAGCTTTGAAGTTTAGTACCTGTGTGATTTTAGGTGAGTAACTTTACCTCTTTGGGTCTCAGTGCCCCCTAATACGCAAAATGAGAAGGTAGAACTAAAATGCTTTTCATGGTCCATTCAAACTGCCTCTGGTCCTCATCCAGAAATGAGCCAACATACAGACTGCTTCTGCTCCTGCTCCTGGAGCTTTTCTCTTCCTCTGCTCTCATCTTAGTGTTGTTCTAAGGAGCGTAATCACGGGAAAACAATGGTGAAACTTTCAGACAATTTGAAAGAGGAGTAAGAGAACTTAATGAGCGGGAACCTTCAAGAGAGAAAGTATCTCCTTCTTCCTTAAATCTTTTCACCTCCCTTGCCTTTTTGTGTCATTTTGTTAAATTGTATAAAATACCAGAAGTTATTTGTATTCACGAGCATCATCTTTTTAAGAAGCAAATACCATTGTCTCTGCAGGCCTGTCTTTGAAATTATAAAGTATGATTAATAGATTAATCCATAACTGGAAACTTTTAAAGCAAGAAAGTTCAGTTGTTTGTTTTAATGAAATGACGAAGAAGATTCAAAGTGTTTTACTATGAGTTTTTACTTATTTTAAAGATGTGAATCTTGCCCTGTCTTAGGTTCCAGTAATTAGTGCTACTGTGGAAATGGACGAGGCCAACACAGAGAGTAAGGAGAGCTTGCTTTTCAGCTGGATGGTAACAGTTCTGATGATGGCAGGGAGAGGATCCTTGCCTTGATGCAGGGTTGAGTCAAGAGGCCTTCTTTCTCAGCTTGTGATTCTCATGGTTTAGCAAGAAGATGATATATTTTAGTCTTTTTATGCATAGAATGAGCAATGCAGAAACAAGTTGTCAAATGAAAAATAATTTGATGTGACTTTTTAAATTACTGCATGAAGAGGCCTTGGCAATGCCACAGGGGCTGCGTCGGGGCAGGGCAGGACTCAGCTGGGCTATGGCCCGTTTGTTTTTTCTTTTATTTTGGCCCCTCACGAATTCTTCTATCCCAACAGATCCAATGGTGCTTAGAAATCATGGCTCCTAAATCCATCTCTCTAATCCAGACCCTATCTTTTGGCCCCAGATTCATATATACAACTACTTACCGGATAATCTACCCAAATGTCCTACAGACATTCTATATTAAACACATTAAACAATGTCTCATCATCTCCCCTGCCAGTCCAACTGTACATCTGTGTACCAATAATGAACTACTGTCACAACTATTACAATCACTATTATTATGACCAGTGGCTTCCTTGATTGACGGCTTATTTTGTGCTAGATAAAGCAGTAGGTGCTGGTGTGAATTCAGTTAACCCCTCACCATATGATAGCATCAGTGTCTTCCTAGTTAACCCAAACCAGAAGCCTCTTCTTCTGCCCCATATCACTTTGGTGACCAGATCCTATTGATTCCATCTCCTTAACACGTCTCATGTTCCTCCCTTGTACCCTGACTCCATTGTTTCTGTAGTAGTTCCCATTCTTACTGTATCTGTAATAGCCTCTTATCTTTGCTCATGGATTTTCCCCTTCTTAAATTCATTCTCTCTACTGCTGCTAGAGTTATCTTTCTGAAACAGAAAAGATCATACTATACCCTTGCTTAAATCTCTTCAGTTGCCGTCAGGATAAAATCTAGATGCCTTAGAATGTCATATAAGGCCTTTCAACTTTTGTTCAAGTGTTCTTATCCAGTTACTTCTCCTACCTGGAACCCTGTGCTACTCTGATGGCATTGCTTCACATGGGTCACGTGAATTTCGGGCTCTATGCATTTGCACATATTGTTCCCATTTCCCAGCGAGGTCTGCTTATTTATCTCCCTTTTATATCTTTGCTACTCGTTATTCCAGATTGACTATGTCTTCCAGTGGGAGAATGGTTAAATAATACTGTATAGCTATGTAATTGGTTATTCTATAGTCTTTAAAAATTTTGTTTGTAGAAGGAAGTATAGTGACTTGGAGATATGTTCATAGTATATTGTCAAGTGAAAAAAAGAGTATTATAATACAATATGTGTATGACTGCTATCTATCTATCTGCCATCTATTTATATCATCTATCTGTCAGTGTAAAGAGAAATAAAAGCCTGGAAAGCTGTATAATAAAATGTTAACAGTTGGGCATTGGAATTACTGATGTTTAGAATTTCCTTCATTTTATTTATTTGTATCTCTAAAGTTTCTGTAATAAATGTGTGTTACTTTTAACAAGGAAAAGGAATGCATGCTATTTTTAGTAGAAATACTGTTAAGAACTGAGTCTTCCTTAAGGGATTTTGTCCCTTTAGAACACTGCCTTCCTCATAGTAGATGTGCTAGTTGGGGTAGGCTAACTGCTGTAACAAATAATTCCCCGAATATATACCAGCTCAAATGCAATAGTTTATTTCTGCCCAGTGAATAGAATACAAGAAGTTCTAGTCTTGTCTTTTCTTTGAAAGAGACCTGTGCTAACACCCGAGACATAGCTGAAGCTCACTTCAGATCAATTTGGTTGAAAAAGGCAGAGATTCCAATTTGTGATGGTCATTTTATTTTTAATGGCATAGCCATCCTCTGAAAAGTAGACAGATTTGCCTTCTGCTGCCTCCTTGCAGTGGGAGAGCCCAACAGTTACGTGCAAAGGAGATCATAACAGCCGTCTATGTTTGTTGTAGATAAATAGCAAATTAACTACGTGCTCCTCCTTGTGCTCAGCTTAGCATTTTATGGATTATTTTTGCAACCAATCTTTAAAGTTCAGTGCTCACTATGTCTGGTTTCATTTGATATCATTGAAAATGCAGAGGGTCAGGCCACATTCACTCTGTCTTTCATTGGCATGTCAGGATGCCTTTTAGAACTCCGTGTTTAACAAATCATTTTGATATAGGGACTATGGAGAAATACTCTCAGGCTTTATCACAGCTGACTTAATTGGGTTTCATGATGCACATTTCTTTTTAGTAGGATAAATTAAAAATGGCTGATAAAACTGCCTGTAAAAGCAAAATTGTTAGGTTAAACTTGCCCAGTGTATTAAATGTATTGATGGGTAATCTTTCCACCATTTTTAGTCACTTTTATTAACTTTTCAGTAGTTTTATTTCCAGTAACTTGCTAAACAACTGTCATTATGTTCTCAGTAATATTTCTCTTTAAAATACTATTGAAAAGTCTATGAAAGTGATTAAGCTGCCAATGTCACCCACCTACTTCCTGCTAGTAAGAATTGTTGGTGATTTTGTGATTAGCTGTGATCTATGGTTGTGCTTCCTTTGTGCAACCCTGGAGAAAAGGGAACCAATTCATAACAGGTGAATGGAGACAATGAATGAATGGTTTTGAAGCTACGTAAAATAATTTGTCTTTTGTGCATCTACATGGTACATGTTATGGTTATGCTCTCTTTAAAATATTTTTATTAAATATTGAGATGATAAAGAGGATACTAAAGAATTATGTGTTAAGTATAAAGAATAATGATACATTTGTTCTCCTCTTGAGTCTCATCTTTGTCCTGGACCATTTGGCTTTGTAAGGTCTTGAGTTCCAGGTAACTAAAGAACAGCTTAAGAAATTGTCTTACCTGTAGGTCAATCAGGGACATATCCATTTATTAAGTAAAATGGATTAGAAATTTATCATTAATTTACCCCTTATCTTTTTTGATCTTTTGTATAGACCCCAAATCCTATTTCTTTCCTCTCAGGACTCCTGACCTATGAGAGAAATCTGAGGATGTTGCTTAAATAAATTATGAGAATCATGAGATTGTGAAACAAATGTGGGTAGCTAATCGAAAACGGGAAGTTATGAATGCACTTTATTATCCAATTTATTATTATTTATTTATTATCCAATAAATATCTATTGGGCATCTATTATTTGCTGGTCTCTATACTGATTTCTGGAATCACGGTGATGAAGAAATTAGACACGGCCCTTTCTAAGCTAATAGGGTAGAAAGAGCAGTTGCGTAGAGAATTGTATGATATAATCTACAACTGTGCTAAGTTTTATAAGGGAAAAATACAAGAAACTATGAGAACGTATAACAGAAAAATCTGTCTTAGTCTGAAAGATACAAGAAGGTCTCCTTGAGAAAGAGACATTTCTGATGGAGGTGGGAGGAAGAGGAGAAGGGAGGAGGGATGGACATTCCCAATCCTGAGGCAGGGATGAGGAAGAGCAGAGAGGAGAGTCAGTGCAAAGGAGGCAAGAATGAAGTCTGAGAGGTAAAGAAAAAAATCAGACATTCTGGACTCTTTAGGATTTTGGACTTTGTCCAAAAAGCTTGGGAAACCACTGCATGGATTTTAAGCACATATGTTAAAAGATTCCCATTTTAAAAACCTCACAACTGGCTGTTGTGCAGAGAAACGACTGAAAGGGACCTAGAGTGCGTGCAGGGCACTCAGGTGGGATGCCAAGTGAGATCAGGAGGTGGGCTTGCACTACAGTGCAGGTGGCAGAGACGAAGAGAAGCAAAGGGATTTGAGATTATTTTGGAGGCATCTTCTAGTCTTGGTTATGAAGGTGGAGTGCTTATGGAGGGGGATGGGGAGGATGGCCCCCAGGTTTCTGGAATGAGCAACTGTGTGTGTGTGCTAGGGAATGAGATGGGGAGTACTACAGGAGGAGGACGTTAAGCTCAGTGTGTTTTTGATTTATCCAAATTGAAATGCCAAGGAAGCACTGGAATGAATGGCATTCAAAGAGAAGTCTGGGTGGAGTTTATGAATGTGGGAATTTTGGGCAAGGACATCCTTATTTCTGTCTCCATGGAGTAGATACAGTTGCTTAGAAAATGTGGGTAGAGGGTGAGGAAAAGTGAGTAGAGAATGAAGCATAAGGAACAGCAACCTTTAAGGATGAGGTACAGGAAGAGACAGAGGCGACAGGAAGGGAGCAGCCTCAGAAGTGAAAGGAAGGCTGAACAAGGATTCAGCGTGGAAGAAGGGGTCACCTGTGTCTGAGTATCTAGAAATCATTTTGGATGATGGGGAAGGGAGAGCCCAGAGCAGCATTTCCTGAGTGCTGATTACTGCCGAACACTATATGTTTAAAAGTGGGTATTGTTAGTAGCAACACAGAGCCCTTATAAAGCAATTCTCTCTCCAAGTGCCCGCGGTGGAGCCCACACAGGTGGGCTAAAGTACTGATGGCCAACCTCTGGATTATTAAGATTGCGTTTGAATAATATTTTAATTTATTTGAACATATGTAGCAGGAAGCTGTTTTAAGAACTGTGATCCTTTTTTTGGCGTGGGGTTTGGAAGAATGACTCTACTTGTGAGATCTAATGGGTAGTCTGTATAAAGATACGATTTAAAAATATCATGTAATTGATTAAGTTATATAGTGCTACTAAAGTGTTGTCGAAGGTCACTCTTTTATTGCTGTTTTTCACCTTAGCTAAGAATTCTTTCCTGCGTACCATGTAAGCCACTTTAGTGACAAATTATTGTTCAAATTTTTCTTGACACACTGACTTGAGAACTAACTACTGTCTATAGTTGGTACCCAGGTCCTATGGGAATTTACTGCATTGTCACATCAATACTTGTGATGTGACATCTATCAATCTAATCTTAAAAAATATTTGAGTCAAAAGGTCCTTGGACTGTGTATTAGGTTGACACAGAGCTACATTTATCTGAAGCTATGACTGAGCATTTTAATGAGCAGCAGTCAAGAAATGCAAAGTTATTATTCTGACAGTAACTGAATGCATTTTTCCTGCCCGTCTACAGCCAGTCGTTTTATTGTCTAGGAAGTTGCTGAATTGATGCATTCATAGCTGTTAGTTGCATAAGGAGTTTGAACCACCATGGGAAGAATGGTTTTGAATTTCCTGTTTTCATTTGTTTACTTTCTGTACAAGGATTTTTGTGAAAGGATTTTTTTCATTGAATTTTCCTAATTTCAATACAATGTAAATAAGCTAGGAGCCATATTTATGAAAACTGTACATTATAAATCAAAGGAAATGGGTAAAAGGATGAAAAGGAAATCTCCAAAAAATAGGAAGAAAAGGTATGAAACCTTTGACCTCAGCAGCAGGCTCCTCAGTCCTGTTCTCCCTGGGGAACCAAAGATGGGTTTTTGGACCAGATGATCTGATCTTGGACAGCCTGGTGGCTTGCAAAAATCATTTGCATGTTAGAATATGCACATCTGTGGTCTAGACTCCAGAAGATAATAATTCATTTGGTCCACAGTTTGTCCTGAGAATTTGCATTTTTGGAAAGCTTTCCAGGTGATTTTGGTGTCCACTCAGCTTTGGGAGCCTTTGAACTCTGTTGTTTTTTTTCAACTAATAAAGTTGAGGATTCTCTGGAAAGGTAGAAGATGAGTAAGAAAAAAGAGAATTAGACTTTACTGAGTTTCTATTATGTGCTGAACATTTTTACATATTTTGCCTCCTTTATTCCTTAACACCATCTTGCAAGGTTTATCATTTTGTTCCAATTTTAACCCGAGATTCAAAAAGGTTTACAGAACTTTAAAGGTCACACCGCTGCTGAGAGGCAGAACCCTTATTTGCATTCAGGTCATTTGATTTCATCTGTTAGAACCATGACGAGGTTTGGAACAGTGCGGCCTGAGAGAATTCTAGTGGCATCATCCCTTGAGTGAGGCCGTCTTGCCCTCTCTGTCGTAGCGGGCCTCCATTGCTAATGGTGAATGTTCTTGTTCATCTTCAAAGAATGTACATGTGGTTGACTCGGTAGGGAGGACTGGATGTGTTTTGAAGTATTGAAGTCAGACACTCTTGGATAAAACCACATCTCCAACAGTCTGTAATGAACAAGCCAGATTATTGTGTCCAGAGATGACATTGTGTGTCTAAGAGGTCTGGCTAACAAGTTCATTATCTGAATGAGGAAACACTACACATTGACATTAACATTTCCCCAGGAAGGGAATAAGACACGATGAGGTCCAGTAGGGGACAACCTGAGTGGACTAAACATACTGCTTAAAGGTCAGGCCTTGGTTCCTGGACTTACCTCTGTTGCTTGTGACCTTGAGAACATTACTTGATGTTTCTAAACTTGATGTAAAATGAGAATCGTCTGTCTTTTAGACATGAGTGAGTTTGGGTTGAGATAATGTATTACAGTACCTACGTCATAGTAAGTTACCTGTTGGTGTTAATTGGGAGAGCTAAGGGGTAGTCATTGTAAAGCCCGACTTGAGGCAGGGAGGATGCAGTGTGGCTGGGGACGTGGAAGGAGGTACTGATAGAGGCAGAAATAAAGATGAACAACACCTGCTCGAGTGCCGTGCTCTCCATTCCCTTTCGAATCCACAGTCTGCTAGTCTGTGGGGCTGAAAGTCCTTTCACAGCGTGGTCCTCCAAGTGTGGTTTGCAGATCAGCAGCATTGTACCAGCCTGGTGCTCATTAGGACTGCAAATCCCTGAGTCCTCCCAGACCTGCTGCTCTCTGTTTCTGATGCTCTCAGAAGTCTGGGCAGCCTTGCTTCAACAGGTGACCTCCCTTGGAGTGAATCGGGTCTGGGGAGGTTGCCTGGTCAGAGAGGAGCGTCTATCCAGGCTCAGCTGTGCTGGCTCTGCAGCAAGGGTTCTTTCTGCAGAAGGCTGGATGTGGTGGCAGCAGCAGTGGCAGGTGGAGGACACTGAGTGAAGGAAGAAAAAAAAAAAAGAGAAAATCTTTCCTAAAAGAGTTAAATGATAGCATGCTCTTTCTGAATGGACTCTGGGACATGGCACGAAGAATGAGCAATATTGAAATAGCAGTAACAGTACCCTCAGAAGAGCAGCCGGGGACCAGGGGAGCAGACAAGATGGTGGGGAGGGGAAAAGGGCGGGTGGTCTGAGGCTCCCACAGGGAGGAGAGAGGAGACCCCCCTCTCTCGAGCTCACACTGAGCCCTGAGCCTAAGCAGCAACAGATTGGGGCAGGTGCCTTTGGGGAGAGGAATTGAAATGGCCTCATTCCAAGAATGACTCTGAGGGAACCTTCCAGCACATACAGGGAAAAAAATAATCTGTCAGACTCCACTTGCCTAACTGGAGTGCAGAGTGGCTGCTCAAATGGTTTGGGCTCAGGGCTTTGGGAAGATTTCCCATCTTGTGTGTGCTCTGTGGGGCCAGGCTGAGAGCAGAATTTTTGCATTTAGAATATCTCAGGGGAATTGAGCAAGATGAAAACCAACCTTGTTGTAGCTATGAAAATGGACATGGTGCTGCTTTCTATCTTCTCCCTGCTAATGACTTGAGCTTATTTGGTGTACTCGCTCTGTGCTAAGCCCTTCTTGTTTATCGTGCTAAATCCTGATAATAAACCCAGAGGTTGACATCATTATACCCATTTTACAGATGAAACTGTCTCAGAGAAGTTATGATGTTTGCCCAAAACACACAGCTAAGTGAGTGGTGAAGCTGGGATTCAGAATCAAATCAGGCTTGTTAGAAAGTTTCCTTTTATACTCAAGGCAGGCTTTCTTACCTGGCTCTTAGAAAAAAAATGAAAGGTTACATATGTGAGAACCATTATAATGTAAATAACAAAAACAACAGTATTTACTCCTTGCTCTCCTTAATTCAACAAGTATTTATTGATCTCCTTCTGTTCCTGGTTTGCTACCATTGTTGTTCTGTGGGGTATGGAGAAGTTTGAGGAATTTATAATCCAGCCAAGGAGAAAGGACATATGCCTGCTTAATTAGAGTGGAGACATCACGTGTCACAAGTTCAGATCTATGAACTTGACTTGTCCCATGAAGGAGAAAGCACCTCTGTTGGGGCACAGGAAAAAAAAAAAACATCTCTAGGGAGGATATCAATTTAAGATGGTACATTTTGGGTAACCAGAATTGTGTTTCATTTTATGTTTGCAGAAGTATGCTGCATGTATTTGTTTTGGTTTGGGAAAACAATTAGAGCGGGGAGCGTCTTATCAATACTCGACATTCGCCCCTTCTCTGGATAACTTCTGCAGTAACAAACATGGGCCCACCTGCCACAAGAGATAATAAAACTCTCACAAAAGAACCTCACCAAATGGGGGAGAGCTTATTTCTATGTTCTTTTTTCTTTTAGATGGAAAAATGTATATCAACACTTTTCCTTGGAGGGAATGTAATTTCTGTTTTAGTAGGAGATAATAGAATAACACTCTGGCTTAAACTCTATTATCAGAAAACATTCGTTTGTTTTTATCTTGAGGTTAGGATTTTTCATTTACTGTTGGGAGTCTGCAGTAATATTGTAGTCATCATTTGCCATGATATTATTTGGCCATCATTCATTCTTTTAAATTCCTGTCTCTGGTCTCATTTATAATTGTTTTTACATTTTTTATTACTAACATTTAATAGCGACCACCCATTAGAACTATTGCAGTACCTAAGTATATTATAAATTTATCTGACATGTTATTGCTTCTGGATTATAAGCTGGGAAATAATTGCAATTCTTGTTCTTGTTGGAATGCTATTATTATGATGATTTAGTAATTCTCCAAACGGTTTATGTAATTTGATCCTTTTCTTCATTCGTATGTTTCTTTACTTGCTGGACAGGATATTTTCCTAATTATATTTAAAAGGGATAAACTCTTAGAGCTGTTGATTTGAGAAATACTTTTACAATGCCATGTTAATCTATTTCGCTCCCAGACATTTCTTAGCAGATCAAAGGAATTTCCTGGCCAGTCCCAGAGGCCTGACCGACTTTTATCTATCTTAATGAAGGTAATTAAGGTTCCTCAGATTACCAGTGTATAGTCTTCACCCTGAGAATCTTGGAAGAGGAACACCAACAGCATGGCATTAATTTCTAAATTTATCACCTTATATTTCAGTAGCTGCTGCCTAAGGTGGTTCCGGCAGTATGAGGGCAAACTCAGGTCTGCGTAACCTATTGTTGGTGATATTTGAGAGAAATATGCGTCTTTCTTTTTCAGACTCTGCTGATTATGTGGATTCCTGTCTCATTCATTTCAAATGCATCCGCAACACTCTGTGCATGTGTAGAGATGAAACAAATGATTTTCCAACACATCAACCAGCACGTTCACCGTATCACTGCTTTCCATTGATAGTTTTATGGCGTATGACTTTATATAAAGTTATTAAATAAATGATGTGTTCTGACCTTTTCTAAGCAGTGTCCTGTGGATGTCCACAGTTTTAAATCTTCAACAAAATATTAGAAGTCAATGAAAAATCTTCAGCATAGCACTGCTTACGATCTCCATGTTCATAGCCATTTACTTAATAAATATGCTTGAGCACTTTGCTTGTGAGCCAAACACTGTGCTACAGATACAATGCTGAATAAGGGCCTCACCCTCATGGTGCGTATTCGTATTTTATCATCTGTCAGCTCAGCTGGTCTCCAAAAGGCCATCTTTTCCTGAAATAGTTTCTGAAATTAAAAGGAAAAGGGGTCGTTTTAGAATTTAACCTGAATTCTAGCCTTTGTCTTTTCCTGACCACACCATGGGCTTTAGGGAGAACAGGGAATAAGAGAATCCCTTCCCAGAGCAAATGACTTTCCAGTACAGGACATGGACTGGCTCTTGCAGGATCCACGAAGCTGTAAAGTTAAATTGTACAGTTGGAGGATGGGGTCAGATAATTTTTGGGCATAGGGGAGGTTTCCAAATTTACACAAGATCAAGAACTCTAAGTGGCATTTAAGCACTTTTCTCCGTAATTGTTTGTTTGTTTGGGCTTTTTAAAAAAAGTTTTTTTTATTGAGGTTATGATAGTTTACAACATTGTGAAACTTCAGTTGTACATTATTATTTGTTAGTCCTCTTATAGGTGTGCCCCTCTCCATAATTTTTAACCTAAAAACCATACAAGTTGATATTGTGCAGCTAACTGAAAATAAGCTGTTCTAAAAAAAAAAGCATTTGTCTCCGTGAATGAAGGGCTCCTGAAAATGTTATGAGAAAGCTACAATGGGCTTAATCCATGTGGTTTCTAGTATTGTTTCAGAAAGACAAGAAAACAAATGTTGAAGCGTTTGCATTTTCAATGCCTACCCATTCCGCCTACCACCTGGGCATTCCTGGGTTCCACTTTTGTCCGTTTCCAGCTCTCATTTGGTCTGCAGATGTCTGAGGGCTTTAATGTGTCAGGTCCTGGTTATGTAATATTGATGCAATGATGAATGAGTCAAGGTCTCCATCCAGGACCTTGTCCAGCTACCAATTTTGTAATAGATGCTGGTGGACCACCTATACGTGCCTAATTCATACACGTCTAATTGTATAAGATAACTGTGGGTGAAAGTCCTCTTCAGTTAGACTTCATCATCATCACTGGGATGGAATGGATTTAAGCATGTTAGAAAGACTTAAAGATCAGAGAAACAAAGCACATCAAGTATTCATTGTTGGGATGTGGGAAGAGAAAATAAGGGAATTCTTTGGGTCCTTCTTCCCACCACCCTCCTTACAAGCTCCTCCCACGTTAGGAGGAGCTGGTCATATGATTGCTTCAGGGCCATATGTCATTTTGGGCCTTCTTTCCCTACCTATGGCCAAGTGTGGAGGGGCTTGTGTTCCCAAGGATGGCTTGACATACTCCATGCCTGCTATGCACAGCAGGCTCTATTGCCTTCCCTGCTCACACTGTGAATGGGACACCTGCGCAAGGCTCAGGGGTCACCTGAGTCAGTGCTCCATGAGGCTGGCTTGCTGGAGGGACTGTTGGTCTGTCCACAGACCCAGGATAAATTGGATTGGAGAAAATAGGAAACCTCACTGAGTCTTTGTGGCTAAGGTTTGTACCCAGGCAGTGTTTACCAAAAGAGTTCTGGATTTGGAAGTCGTCAGGTATTTAAAACCTGTGCAACTATTTATAAAAGTGATGCCAATTGTTTTGTGTTTGTTTTACTCAGCAAGGAACCCCAGAGAGGAAGGGAGGTGAGGGGTAGGGTACAGAACCAATACCCTTCCCCCCACCTCCAAGACATCAGCACAGTCCAAGGAGGGTCCAGCATTATTACCATTACTGCTTGTTTGGTACCCATTATGCACTTACCTGTGGATGATGATGTATAAGTGCTTATTTCCCTGGGAAGTTTGTTCCTGGGAGATTGAAGGTCACAGTTCTGTGGGTCTCCCATAGCACTAGTAGAGTATTATACATAAAGCATGACTTATTGTCCCTTTCTAATTTCCAAATGTGAAAGATTTTTATTTAGCATGTTGTCAAGTTAGGAGTAGGGCTTTAACGGGGCAGGAGGCAAGGTTGTGTTCAATTATTGGGCAGGCGTGTAGGTTGCACCACTCTTTGAGTAGGGGAGGGACTCTTCAAAGTACTGGTCTGCTCCTTCTTGTGGGTAGTTTTCTTCTTCCATTTTCCCATTCTTTTCAATTTTTGGAGTTGGAAATTAGAGAAGGGTGCTGCAGCTTGAGAAAATGGGAATAAGATAGGAGAGAAAGCAAAGAGAACAGGTAGATGTACTTAGCTTTGTTTATTTCATTCACAACTCAAAGTCTGCTTAGGAGAATGTGGCCTTTCTCTATAAAATAATTAGTATGATTCTCTGGCTGATCAGCTCAGAGAAAAGAGAGGCGAGAGAAATGCTTTACTCTTGCATTGTGGTAGACATTTGTCATTTTTGGCCATCTAGCACCTAACTTCTCCCTAACCACCCTCTTTCCTCATAGTCCACTTCCTTTCTTCTCCAATAGAGAGAAACAGACACCAGTAATTCTCCTGCAATGAAGACTTCACACCACTGGGAATTCCCCTAAAAGGAAGAAGCAATCAATTAATGAATAATGCTTTTTCTCTCCGAAATTTATTGGACTTCTCTGAAGAAGAGATGATTTAAATGAGTGATGAAGGGATTAACTGGGTGTAGGGAAGCAGCGGGTACCCATGCACAGAGTGAGGAAAGGTTGAGAATGGGGGTGTAATTGATAGTGAAAGGTTGCTAAGAAGTTGGCTGGAAAGTTATTCAGAGCCAGGTGGAGGGATTGTTCAAACAATTCCTTAAGATTTCTTCTTGCAATAGTCTTCGTTATCTGGTTCTGGAATTTTTCGTCCTTAACCTCTAAAACAGTAGTTAGTATATGCTATATTTTAACTCAAGTTAACAGCATAATGAGGAAAAATTAAGTGTTTTAGTGGATTCTTTGTGTCGAGTGGAGAGACCCCAAAGGGGGATGAAACCATGTGGAGAAGGGGATGGTGGTGGATCTGCAAAATCAGATGGCAGTCAGTCGCTAACTTCTTCGGTAGAGGAAAGAAAGAACAAGCCAGAATCAATTGGCAAAACTTAATAGATTATGAGTTAATCAGGGCCGTAGACTCTGCTTGGGACTGTGGTGGGTAAAGAGATACAGAAAGCGTGGTCAATGACCAGTGGACTTCCAGTGTCATTGTGAAGGTATCTGACCCTTGGAAAAGAACTACACTGTAAGATTATTTTTGGTAAAATGTCACATGAGTAAGTCCTGGATGATGATATAAGCATTGAGAGGAGGCAGAGCTCACTTCCACCTGGAAGGATCAGAGTAAGCTTTTATGAGGGGGATGAGGCTGGAGGTGGACCTTACGTGGTGGGTGCTATCAAAGAAAAGCCAGAGCTGGACAGTAAAATGGTAAAAACAGAGTTCATTCAGGACAATTATATAGGGGAAAAGAGATTTCAGTATTGAACTGGGAGCAATTCCAGATATAGCATAAGCAAGTGGGCATTTATTACCAAGGAGCAGGATGGGGGCAGAGGATAGAAATTACTAAGAGGAAATATCACAGGAGAGGGGGATTCTGGCTAAACTGAACTACGAGGATTCTTGGCTGCAGACAGGCCAAGGGGATCAGACGTCACCCAGGGGCTTCGTGGAGGATGAGGAACCTGATCAGATATTGAGGGTGTGGGTTCTGGTTAAACTGATTTGCCAGAGTTCTCGTTAAAACTGGATTTTACAAAGAAGTGCACAGACGGGCCTAGAAAGAAGGTTCAGGAGTTTGACTAAAGTTTAGTCAAGCAAAGAATCTTTGTCAGTGGGACAGGGAAAGGAAAAGACGTAAGTGGTTGTCATTAGATTGAGCTTTACTTTACGTAGCTACAATGGTAATGATCCTTCCAACAATTCTGGAAGAAAGCTCTATTTCCCCCATTATATAAGAAGAAAACACAAGCTCAGAAAGTATAAGTATGTTACCCAAACTTCGCATCCATTAATAATAAAAGTCAGAGCTGGATTTTCAACCCAGGGCCTCTGTTAATACCAGCTTTCCTTCCTGACGTTCTGTATGAAGACATGGTCTGGGAGCAAGAAAGCAAACATTTTGCACCCAGGATGGAAACGAGGTCATTTTGGTGAGGGTGTAGTGTCATTTAGGAAATAACAGATAGCAAATTTGGAAAGATGGGCTGGGCTGCTGGTAGTGGGCAAGAGCAGAGACTGTATTTTACACAAAGGAGGAGCTGTGAAGGCGTTCCAGACAGGGAGGGGACCAGCTGGACTGTGTTTTAGATATTTCTCGGAGATAAGAGCTATGAAAGGAATGATTTTGTACACATGGCAAAAGGTTTATTTAATGGTAGCATTTTCAACTTGATTACTTTTAGTCTCATATTGCATCTGAAAATCAATTGTTAATGTAGTCAATCTTTATTAGATCTTTCTTTTAAGTTATCAGTCAGTTAATGTAGAAAAGCATAGGTTTTCTTTCTTTTTTTTTAACTTTTTAATTGTCGTGGTTTTGTTTTGTTACGTTGCGTTCATCCTGGATGCATTAATGAAGTGGTGTGATATGACCCAGGGCGCCCATCTGTTTAATTTTGCTAATTTGCTCCATTTTCAAATGAGTTTCCTTTGCTGCGGGAGCAGCAGCAGAGCATGAATATTGATGAAAGGAATTTCGGTTACACCTCTAGTCCCACCTCAGAGCTCCCTCCACCCCCACCCCATAATTTTCTTATCGTCTTTTTGCCATTTGGGAACACAGCCACGTTGTTTGCAATTGAAATATAGTTTTTAAATATGCCTCCTACAGTGTTTTTATAGAAAGAGAGCCTCTTCTCCTGGAAAATAAAACACCATTGATTGAACCAAGAGCCCTTCGAAAGGGCTTTAATTACTGCATTAATTGCAAACTTCAGGACAAACCCCGGGACCCAGTAGTAACAAGTTGTCGGGCAGATTCCTAGGCTGCTTTAAGGAAAGTATTAAAGCCTTTAATATCTCAGAGGCTGGAACTGAGAGAAGGAGGTGGGTCTGTGGGAGGCACTACCTTCCTTCAGGCTACGAACTTTACATTAAAAATAATCTCTTTCCCTCTCTAATTTGCATTTCCTGGGATGTCTCTAATGGCCCACCCTCCAAGGCCTCTATGTTTCCTACCTTGACATGGGTTAGAGGAAAGCAAGGAGGTGGTCTAGATTGCGTAGATTAGAACTTCTCTGAAAAACTGGGAAAAAAGAAATACTCTTGGGATAGTCCTTTAAGATGGTACTCTTTGAAATGCTCACTTTTTATTCTGAAGAAAAAAAGGCAAGTAAGTTCCTTTTCTGGCAGAACACCCACTAAAATGTTTCCTTCACATTCAGTTTCTTTCGTGGTTGGCTTTTGGGCAAATTACTACAATGTGAGTATGGGTTTGGGAAGCATTGGAAGATTCTATAAGTCAGTTTTTATGACATTTAGCTCACTCTTTTCCCTAAGGAAAATAACTGATTAATGCTGAGGTGACTAAATAGAATTGAATTCCATGCCTCAGTGATTCATTCAGAATGGTGTCTTCCTTCTAACATGCTTTCGGTAGGAAATTACCACGTGTGTCATTTCTGGCAGGACTAGGAATAGGTTTCAGATTCTAAAACATAACTGGCAATCACATGTGTTTTCCTGATTTACAATATTTTAGCACTTACTATGTGTCAAACACAATACTTTAAAACTTTAAACATATTAACTCATTTAATCCTTTCAACAACCCTGTGAGATTTGGGACTATCATTAACCCTATTTGGCAAATGAGGAAACCAAGTCTTAGAGGGTCCATGGTGGGGAGAACAGGCTGTTTGGCTCCAGTGTCAGCTTATTCTAACCAAGTACTCTAGAAGACATTCATCTCATTTAATATCACCTCGAATATTCATTGACAGTTGATGATTGTTATTCGTATCTCGCCCAAAAGACTCATCTATCTATTTATCTACCGACCCACCTAAGAAGTATTTCTTGAACAGTGGTCTGGGAACAAGATTAGGCATTACGATATGAGAAAAGACCCCATCCCTATGTTTGAGGAGCTCCCAGTCTAATACGGAAGATGGATAAGCAACTAGGGGCTTGAGGGCAGAGCATTGGACCCGGACGTGGGAGGGCTCACTCGTCACTTCATTATTTTAACAAAGTAGAGGGCTGGTATGTGCCAAGCACTGTAGACAAGTAGGCGATGTTCCCCATCCTTAGTAGTTACAGTCTAGTTAGGGGAGATGGACAAGTAAATAGCACACTGCAGTTTGATGTGATAATTGCCGTGATTATGCCAAAGTGTCAGCAGGGGCACAGCATTCGTAAATGTACAAGGCACAGGTCCAAGAGAGGTAGTGGCCTGTTAGGGACCTGCACTGTGACTTAGCGTCTGGAGAATAGACTGTAAATGGAGAAGAGGTGAGAGATGAGGCTGGAGAGGTGGTCAGAAAGGGCTGGGAATCAAGGGCATTGTTTGCTGTCTTAGGGATCCTGGACCTCCCAAGACCATAAGAATGGTACTTTGTGCCCAGCACTATGGTCTCAGGTCAGTTTAATTGAAAAGTGGAAAAGCAGAACTGGAGAGTAACCTAAAATTAAGCAGTGATAGGGTACTGCAAATTTCAGAAGACTGGAAATCACTGCTTTTATTTATAGCTTGTAGCTATTTTCTTACCAGAGACAGACTGTGAAGAAGACGAGTCCAGATCCTGTGTCTATTTCTGGGATGTTGGTTCAGCAATAAAAATATTGTTAGAAAGGAAAGGAAAAGGAGGGGGTTAAAAATCAACACACATCAAATTAACTTATGATTCTTCTATGGAGAAATGATCACATTTCAAGGTCATAATATGGAGCAATGAGACTTAGATAATTTATGGGTGGATATTTGAAATTTCTCTATAAGTAAGTAATGAGAACATTACAAAGCAACCAGATTTTATACTTTTAAGAATTAAAAGGAATGGAGTAGAATTGGATAATGGGTCATGGAACCTCTTATTCTTGGATCATTGGTTTAGAGAGATCCCAGATTGGCAGTAACTAAAAGTTATTTCAATTTTATGTCTGCTCAGTGGCTGAAATGAAGTGGGTTAATAGATGCTGTTTTGCTTTTTGTGGAAGAATGCCCTAGTCACAGAAATCCCTAAAGCTAACTGGTTTTCCTTATATCTCCCCAGACATTTTTCCAGGATAAATAGTCAGGGAGAGGTATCTCTTTGTCTCAGACTAACTTACATTCTTACTGTGTCAGAATGGACGGTGTACCAGGAGTACTATTTAGAAGCGTGAGTCTAATTTCAGTTTATGGTGAAATTCAGTAGGCTGGAAAGTTCTGTGTCCCCAACCAAAACCAGATAATTAGAAAACTGTAGGTTGGATATTTGGAACTAAGTGTGGGAGAAAGGTGTGGGTAGGCATGGAGGCCTGGCTCTCTGGATCCTTCAAGTCCTTTTACCTTTTACGTCAGGGCTCCACCTCCATAGTAGGTATGGACTGTAAGCTATTGTGAAAAATGTTTGTTTTATACAACTTTATTTACAGAGTCCCTGACAGAACATGGTACATACAGTAGGAGTTCAGTAATTGTTAATGAATGAATGAATGAATGAATGATGTCATCAGCATACAACAGTTTGGCTGTACAATGTATAACAAAGCTACGATAAGGATGAGGAGTTTTGGTATAACGTGTGCATTACAGAGAGGAAAATTTTAGATATCAGATAGTTACACACTTAGAGAAATTCAGGACTAAGACATTTCTGTGCATCTAGTTCATTTTTATTTATTTTTTCCTGCCGCCTTCCCTAAGCCAGGCTTCAGCTTTTTCTCTTAAAGCTCTACAGCTCATTGAAAAAAATTTTGCATGTTATTTTTAAGACAAAAATTTGCTCAAAGCAGTCCATCCAGCACGGAGTCCTTCTTTACTCACTGAAGTCAGTGTTGCTCTGTTCTAATTCCTTTTCCATTCCATCAAATCCCTGTCCAGTCGTTTTGAGCTCCGAGGCTCCAGGCCTTTCCTTTACTTCTTTTTACACTGTCCCAACCAGACTTTATCCCTTCAATCAAAAATCATTAGTGAATCTTGCATTGCCATTGCCATTGCCACCTTCTAAAATAGTTATTTCATTCAATTGCAATATATATGTATCTGAAATCAGGAAGATTTCAAAAGGTGATAAGCAGGTAATGTGATTATTGGCAGAACTGTACTGCTGAACAAGCTTAAAATTGTCATCCTTTTTTGTAGAAAATGTCCCTTCTGGCAGAGATGGGCAGATCACGAGCTCCTTAAGAGTGTGGGTTTCATGTGAGTGTCTACCAAGCTTGACCCAAGTTCCTTTACGTGACTTGGTGTTAGGTTAGAATTTCCCTGGTCCTGACAGGTGGCGCTGCTGCGGGTCAGGGTAGCGGTGGGAGAAGGCAGTGAGGACAGTGCAACAAAAACCAGGTGGGACCAGAGTCGTCACTTTCTTTCATTTTAACCTAGGTTTTGGAAGGTATTTTGTACTACAACACTTTCCTTTGAACTTTTTATGTGACTTCCTGGGGATGAAGAGTGTTGTGGAAGGTCGCTAACCTCTCCCGCAGTGAGACGAGATGGTGGGCTACCAGGGAAAAATAGAAGATCAAACCTTTTTATTTTTTGTCTCTTTTTTTAAGTACCTGTTTCCTTATACATGTCATTGTCCAAAAAAATCAGATGGGGAAAGCAGACTTCTATGTACCTAGCAGCCTTACCAGGGAGAAGAGAATCATTATAAGCATGACCATTTTAGCAGCAATTTTTTAACCGATTAGTTTCTAAAGGATGTATATGCATTTGGGGCTTCACTCTGAGTTTCACGATTAATTTGCTTAATAAGTCTTTTCCCCCCTCAAGATGAGCAGAAGCAGACACAAGTCAAGCTTTTATTGTAACTAGTAGACTTATAGTTAATGACTTTGATGGCTTAATCAATACGTTTTATGAGAAATTCTTCGATTGCAGGGATGGCATCATGAAAGGAGCAAAGGAAACAGAAGGCTGCAGAGGTTCTTGTGGAAGAGAAGTTCGAATTTCACGAGCTGGAGGAGCTAACAGCCTACCATTCATTTTACCGGAGGACAAAACCAGTGTCATTAGCAAAGAGATATGTACCAGAATATGGCTTCCTGACTCGAGGAACAGTTCTCAATAGCAGAAAATAGAGTTGTTCTCAAGACATATGTTAGGGCTCTCACAATCTATCAGAAATAAAAAAAGACAGCAGTATAGAGATGAAAGAGAGGAAGAGAGAAAAAAGGTTGAGATTGACCATCAAAATGTTGCATGCAAGAATGTATTGAATGTCATTATTATAAGAGGTCTTACTGTAATGATGTTTCCTATGTATTTGGATTTGCTCATCCTAAATTCTTTTCACTTGTCAGTTTGGGAGATGTCTCCTATCTAGGTGTTTTTTCCCTCCCTGTTAAATATCAGCACAGCATCATTCACCAAAGTCAGGTAGGGTAGTATTGAGAATGTTTCTGATCTCAGCAAGCCCAAAATCCATTAATGTAGGCAGATTTTCTTTTTTCTATTTCTACCATAAGAATACATCAGGCTGCAACCTAGGAGCTGATGATCCTTTAGATCAATATTCCAAGATCTAGAGAGTTTTGATAATGGCTTGCATTATTTATCCCATTTTAAAAAATGACAAAATCATTCAACGAAGATGAGATAGTTTCAATAAAGCTGTGAGTGTGATAAAACCTATGGTTGAAAGATTTCTATGAAGTAAAAGTCTGGCCTGGTTTAAGTTTAAGCATTTGGATTTCCAAGGTTCTGGGCAGAAGCTGTGCTTGCTAGTTAGTGATTTAGGACCCACGCACAAGAGAGTTGTGGCTGGATTAATGTAAAAATAGGATTTATAACATTGTAGATATGTGTCTTCAAAGGAAATGATGACTTAATGCTAGTGA
Organism: Equus caballus; assembly: GCF_041296265.1. Classification (NCBI taxonomy): domain Eukaryota; kingdom Metazoa; phylum Chordata; class Mammalia; order Perissodactyla; family Equidae; genus Equus; species Equus caballus. The sequence continues at coordinate 30,602,932 of NC_091710.1, read as the reverse complement.
TTTTTAAGAATGCTGATGTTTTTGGTGAAATAACCTATGTATTTCTCGAGAAATGTAGGTTTGGGGAAAAAGTGCAACAGTTGAATGGAATGTACCAACAAGGATAAATAATTTAACGATTGTGATGACTCATTTAGTTGGCACCTTCAGGTAATGAGTACTCTGGATTAATTTTCCTGAGAGCAGAAGCATATTCCTTTAAATGATTAAGCATTTTATCTTCATCAGTCTTTGAAGAAAATATTTCCAAGGTACATTATACATTCTCCTTTGTTAGTAAATATGCTTGACAGTTTATAGGGCTAGAGTTGTAGTTGTTGGTTTTTTTTTAAGAGTTTAAAGAAATATTTGGAGATCTTGGAAAATAATGTTACCTCGTTGGTTCACAATGTTCTTATCTATAACTTATGAGGTTTGGATTAGATGATCGTCAAGGGTCCTTCCATCTCTAATATTCTCTAAGTATACGTCTCTTATATTTTAAATTTTGGTATGCACAAGAGTCACCTAAGGTGCTTGTTAAAAATGCAGATACTTAGGCATCATTCCTGGGGGTTCTGATTCAGGGGATTTGGAATAAGGCAAGAGGATCTGTATCATACATAAGCACCCACCGCCATTCTGATGACCTCGTTTTGAGAAACATCGATTCTCTTTACCCTTGTTAACAAATGCCATTATCCTTACTGGCCACAGGGTCCTGGAAAAAATCCTTGCTGCCCTGCCCTCAGGGGTGCTGAGTTGTGAGGGGCTGATCAGACCCAGATGGCTGTGCTTTGAGAGTCTTTGCTTCTGATCTTTTCCTCAATATTAACTGTCACTTAATTTTAGCTGCTGAGGGAAACCAGATAATCAAGCTTATTAAATCAAGTGCCCTGTATTTGTACACATAATAAGTCGTTAAATTCTAATCTCAGACCTGGGTGTGGGGAGGACTTCCCATTTTCCCCTGTAGTCTAAAGTGTATACATTTCACAATGGCCATCTTATTCCCTCTTTGGACATGTTTTATTCTTTCTTCATATTCCTTGTTGTCCTAAGAGTCAAGTTTTCCAGAAGTGTGACACCAGGATAAGTGGCATGTTACTGTGTAAATGTGTTACCTTTTTATAGTGAGATTTGTAGTCAAGGTGGTCCATGACTTTTCTTTTGTTTGTTGGGTTTTTTTGATGAGGAAGGTTGGCCATGAGCTAACATCTGTTGCCAATCTTCCTCTTTTTGATTGAGGAATATTGTTGCTGAACTAAGATCTGTGCCAGTCTTCCTGTATTTTGTATGTGGGATGCCGCCACAGCATGGCTTGATGAGCAGTGTGTAGGTACCCACACAGGATCCAAACTGGCAAACCCCAGGCTGTTGAAGAGGAGTGCACGAACTTAACCACTATGCCACTGGGCTGGCCTCTCATGGCTTATTTTTAAAAATTTCTTTATTTTTTAAGCGGTTTCATTGAGGTGTAATTTACATGCCATAAAATTCACCCTTTTAAAGCATACCATTCAATGGTTTTCAGTAAAATCTGTGAATTTGAAGAGTTGTGTGCAACTATCACATAATCTAATTTTAGAACATTTCCATCACCCCTAAAAGGAAACCTTGTGCCTATTTGCAGTCACTCCTGTCCCCACCCCCAGACCCAATCAATCAATAATTTACTTCTTATCTCTATCTTTAGATTTGCCTTTCTTAGACATTTCACATAAATGGGATCATACAGTATGTGGTCTTTTGCATCTGGCTTCTTTCACTTAGCATAATGTTTTTAAAGTTCATTCATGTTGTAGCATGTATCATGTTGCTAAAGGATATTCTGTTGTATGGATGTAGTACATTTTATTTATCCAGTCACCAGTTAATGAACATTTGGCTTATTTCCACTTTTTAGCTATTATGGCTAATGTGTGCAAGTAGTTTTAATTTCACTTGGGTAGTTACCTAGGAGTAGAATTACTGGGTCATATGGTAAATCTGTGTTTCATAGTGGCAGTTTCAAATTTTGTGATTCCACCAGCAATGCATGAGGGTTCCAGTTTCTCCACATCCTTGCCAACACTTATTTCTGAAGACAAGTCTTTTATTGAATGTATGGTTTTCAAGTATTTTCTCCTAGTCTGTGGCATGTCTTCACTTTTTTAAGGGTGTCTTTTGAAATGCAATATTTTTTTTTTGAAGAAGCCCAACTTATCAGATTTTTCTTTTATCAATGTGCTTTTGGTGTTGTACCTAAGAAATCTTTGCCGAACCCAACATCAAGGCTTCTTGAGGCTTACCTAAAATCTTGTAGACTTTGTTTAGTAGGAAGTAACCAGTGATACCTACAATGTAGTGCCTAGTTTAAACAGATTAATGATTAATATTCAAGTTTGTGACCTGAACCTACTCTAGTGAAAACTTGCCAACAATTATCCTGAAGTCTTGAAGATTGCCAAAGCTGTACTGGACTCATCCATCATCATTCTGTGGCCATGTCCTTCATAGCATTCTTTCCTCATCATAGTCTCTGCCATTAGCAGATGAAGGACAATGTAGGTCTTTAATTTTCCTTTTTGTAGTATGAGGTAGCACCATGCCCTCCTTCCTCCATTTTCAGAGCCTTGGGTGCAGGATCCTTACCTGAGGCTCCACAGCTACGGGAACACAGCCCTTATTGCCTACAGGTTTCAGAGTAGGCTATCAGGACGGTAGCTCACAATCAGGCAAATCTCTATTAATAGAAAAAAAATACTGTCTTGCGGTTTTATCTTAAGAACATGCTGGTTGTAGCCTCTATAGGCAGAAATCAGATCTCGCTGAGGGCTGATAGACTTGATACTTCTCCCCAGTCCTGTCGTGTCTATCCTTCTTTGCCTAAAATGCTAAATGGTTTGTATTTTCTCTTAGTTCTAGATTTTTTCCCGCTGAGTTCAGACTGGGAGAAATGTCATCAAATTCCAGCATCAGGAATGCCTGATTTCCATTTGGAGCTTTTGTCTCTAGAGGCTAGAAGGCATCTCTTGTTTATAAATAACACTGGGCATCAACATGTATCATAAACTTAAATACAGTGCACATCTAGTAACAGCTTGTATAAAATGTATTATTCCCCAAAGTAGTAATAAGAGCTTAACATTGAAAAAGCAAGTTGTAGTTGATCAAATGCTTTCACATATGTGATCGCATCTCATCCTACATCTCTGTGAGGAATTATTGTTCCTTTTTTATGGATGAAGAAAATGACCTGTCAGAAGTCATTTCTTCCCAAATATAGGACTTCTGACACCAGCTTTGATGACTTTTAGATAACACCATGCTTCCTTTCCAAAGTAATAAAACTGAAGTTTTGTAATTTTAAGAAAATTAGATATGCCGGATTGTATTAGATCTATGGCTAATCTATAAGCTGTCATTTACATTTTGAATGAAATCCAGACAATGATAAATTCACCATTTAAGGCTTATTTCCTTTTTCAAGACTCTATTTCTGATGACAGCGTGAAATGTTTTGTTTCTTGTTAAAAGAATTCTAGGGTTGGATTGTAGGTGGGTAAGATTTATGGTGGTGGTGAGAGTAGGGACATCCTGAACATGGGAAAATCTTTTTGCCACTAAATTTATACTGTACTCAAAGCTGGTTTGAATACTTTCAGGCTGTTTAAGGTCAGAAGAAGATTCTTTGCCCACCCAGGGAGCAAAAGGCCCAAGAATATTTCCATGTGATTTTAGTTTGACTCCAATTACTGGATACTTCATTCCTTTGTTCCTTAATTCCTTGCCAACTTTCTTCACTGAGATTTTCTCCTTTTCCAGAGGCCATTCTTGTTGTGATCTCTTTTTTCCTCTGTTTCATCACCTGTGGCTTAGACCATTTGACATAGGACAGTGGTTCTCAAAGTGTGGTCCTTTGAGTGGGCAACATCAGTTTGTTAGAAATAAAAATTCAGAACCCACAAAATCTATTTATTCAGAAACTCTGGGGGATTGGGCCCAGCAATCTGTGTTTGACACACTTTCCAGGAGATTCCGATACATGGTTCCATTTTAGAACCATTGGTGCAGTAGTTAAGAGTAGGGATTCTGGGGTCAGTTGCAAGGTTTCAAATTTTAGCTCTATCATTTAGAAGCTACTATTATTGTCACCTACTTACCTAAATGATCTTTGGGGAAGTTACTTTGCTTTCTAAGCTTTAATTGTCTAGTCTATAAACCTGTGGAATAAAATGGCAATTACTTCTGTAGGAACTTGTGAAGACTAAACAAAATAATACGTAGAAAGTGCTTCACGTGATGTCTGGCACATGGTCAGCATCCCTGAACGGGAGCCGTCACGGTTGATACCGTCTCTGACTCTCGTTATTACTTGGACGTGCCTGATAACCCTTCATCACTTATCCCTGGCAGTTTGGCATTTCACCTCTCATTTCTAAAAATAAACATTTTCTGTGTGCTCTATTTTCAATTTTATGAAAATAAGACAGGTTTTCACACTAAAATCCCTAGATGAACTATATTTGAAACTTTGCTTATGTCTTCCTTTTATTTTCTGCTACCAAACCAGTTTCCTATCTGGGACAGAATATCTCTTTTGATAGTAATTGAATATTTAAAGCCTTTGTTTTATTTTACTTTTTATCTGCCAGTTAGGCTTAGTACCTACCTTGCATTTACCTTTCTCTGATTTAGTATATTTAGACTGCTTACTCCAGAAGAAAGTTTGTAGCCAAACATCCTCTTCCGTGAAATGTGTCAGAATTTTGATTTATTCTCTTTTGTATCTTTTGTTCATCCATGTACTCATGTTTATAAATCCAACTGATTCTTTGGCTGGCTTTCTGCCAATAATAAATTTCAAAAAACCCAACAACCAGAAAATTCTTTTAACTTTTTTCTTTTTACAGCATTCCTTACACTCTTCCAAGTGCTTTATGAATTTCATCAGACCTACCACCCTTTAGGGTGACATTTCTCTAACTGCTTTGTTTTTGCGCTAAATAAAGGGTTCCATGGTCAAGCTTACATGGGAAAGCCTATGCACTTATGTATCCTTATCCTATGCCCCCCACACTCTACCCCTGGAAACAAGTTTAGTGATTCATAATTCACAGTGGCATTTTAAAAGACTCTGAGATGTTCTGCATAAAGAAACCAGATTAACTTTGTTTGACCTATTTCTTTTCCCTATGTAGACACCTATTAACATCCCATGAACTAATGTTCTATATACACTTTCATGACCTTTGAATTTAGGAGTTTTGCTATTCTCTTTTCCCCAGTCTTTACGTTTTTAAATGTACTTCTCTTTTCTTCTTAACCTATTTATTTCTTTTCTACTGAGACTTGCTGGGTCTTTTTTCTGTTGAGTTCTTAATGTTAATTTGAAAATTTTGTGCTTGAACTTTCTGTAACACGCATTTGAAACTATTCCTTTCTCTTTTTCAGTAATGTGATCTCTGAGTGATTGCTTTTTTCTTTTCGCGTTTCTTTAGAGTGTTAGTCCTGGATTGGATCAGATAACTGTTGCGGAATACTTATAATGAGTTTTAGGTCTTCTGTACTTGTGAATATTTCTTTTTACCATTTCTAATTTTCTCATATTTAATTTTCTGGCAGTTTTGTGTGACCCAAGTTGAACTTTTCTAAAGACGTTTACTTTGAACAAAAGAATAATTTTTGTTCATTACTTATCTTTCTGTGTTCCATATTGATGGTTATTTTAATATTTTTAAGAATACTACTTTGGTACTATGGGTGGTTTTAATGTTTTTAGATGTCTTTGTTATTTACTTAGTAGTTCATGTGAGATTTTTTTTTTTTTAAAGATTTTATTTTTTCCTTTTTCTCCCCAAAGCCCCTCGGTACATAGTTGTATATTCCTCGTTGTGGGTCCTTCTAGTTGTGGCATGTGGGATGCTGCCTCAGCATGGCTTGACGAGCAGTGCCATGTCCGCACCCAGGATCCGAACCAACGAAACACTGGGCCGCCTGCAGCGGAGAGCGCGAACTCAACCGCTTGGCCACGGGGCCAGCCCCTCATGTGAGATTTTTAAGCTTCTTTGCTTGTGATAGGGAATAATTAACATTGTATAGTAACATTTATATTTCCCAATTAACTACTCAGAAATTAACTTTTTCTTTTTAAAACTTGTATCAGAACTTTCTGTTCCCTTACAGTGCTCACTCCATACTATCTTCGCACTTACTCTGCCTTCTGCTTGAAGGCTTTTGTCCCCGAGATCCACAAGTTTGTTTTCTCGCCTCCCTCAGGTCTCTTCTCAAGTGTCGTGTCCTCTGGGAGACCCATTCTTACTGCTACGTTTAAACCTGCCGCCCGGCTCCCCAACACTACCTGTTCCCCTCTGTACTCCTTTCTGATCTGTCCTACTGATCAATATGAAACATACTATGCATTTTATTTATTCATTGTGTTTGCTGTCCTTCAATAGAAGGTAAACAACCTGAGGGCAAGAGTTTTCACCTGTTTTGTCACTGCTGTATCTCTACTGTCTAGAACAGTGTGACACAGAGGTGCATAATACATTTTTGATTAAGTGAATGAATATAATCGCAGTAGATGTAGAAAATGCATTCCATAAAACTCAATATCTATTCATGATACAAAATCAACACACTATGATTAGAAAGTATAAATATTCAGCAAACATGATATTTAATGGTGAAACATTGAAAACATTCCTTTTTAATATTGGAAACAAGATAATACATCTATGCAGCATTATGGAGGAAGTTCTAACTAAAATAATACAGGAAGAAAAGGAAGTAAGAATTCTTAGCATTGGAGAAGAAAGCGTGCTATTACTAGTCATTGAGGATATTTTGTCTGTGTAGAAAAACCAAAAGAATCTACAGATAAAATGTTAGAATGAATAAAAGAGGTTAGCAAGTATGCTGCAAACAAAATCAATACACAAAATCAATTACATTTCTGTACTCCACTACAACTATTTAGAAAAGACAATAAAATACCATTTATAATATTATCATAAATATGAAGTACATAGGAATAACTCTAACAAAAATCGGCCACACGTTATGTGGAGAAAATGATAAAGCAAAGACACTTAAGAAAACCTAAATGAATGGAGAAATAAATTATATTTAGGAATAGAACATCTCAATCTACAAAAGATTTGATTCTCTCCAAATTGTTTTAGAAATTTTATGAAATTAAAATGAAAGTCCCTTTACCTCCCTCCTCCCCATGGGACATGCAAGCTGATTCTTAACTGCAAATGGAAGAGTGAATGCGGAGTCTTCCCCTACCAGATATTAAGACTCATTCTTATAAAACTATAGTAATTAAGATACTATGGTGTTGAGAAGAAATAGAAATGTAGATGACTGGAAGAGAATAGAGAACCCAGGAACACACTCATACATTTATGGAAACTTTATAAAGATCTGGCTCTGAGATAGATGGAAAAAAGAAAGAGTTGTCAATAAATGGTAGTGTGACAGCTGGCTTTAGATGTGGGGAAAAAATAGGCACTACCTTATATCATGCATAAAAAAATCAATTCAGGTTGTATAAGGCAAAGCTAAAAAATTGTTAGAAGAAAATATATAGGAAAATACTTTTACAACCTCAAGTAGGGAAGAATTTTTAAAACAAAATATAATAAGCATAGAGGAAAAGAGTTAATTTTGCTACATCAATACACTATTCATCAAAGGACTCAAGTAAAAGAATACTATGACTTGGGAGGAGATATTTATAACATACATTCTTGAAAAACGGTGAGTATCCAGAATAAATAAAGACCAAGTCAAAAAGACCCACAACCCGCAACACAATTGGTTGCGGGGTCTTTTTTCCACAAGTCCCGCAAAGGACTTGAACCAGCATCTCACAAAAGAGAAAACACAAATGGCCTAAAATCATATAAGATGCACAACCTCTTTAGTAATCAAGACAACTTAAATTTAAGCCACTATGACATATCACTCCCAGTCAGCATGTTGGAGAAGCTAAAGAGGTTGGGAACTCATGGCCTGCTGGAGAGACAGTCAATCACTACAACAAATTTGGAAAACACTTTGGCTTTATCTTTTGGTTTACCAATTCCATTCCTAAGTACATACTCTGTAGAAATTCTTATACATATAAGCAGATGACTATAATATTCACAGAATCATTGTTTAAACATTTTTTAATTGACTCTATTATTTTTAAATTTTTTAATCATTTTATTTTTAATTTTATTTTCTAGCTTTATTCAGATATAATTGACAGAATTGTGAGATATTTAAAGTGTACATCATGATGATTTGATAAATGTATACATTGTGAACGGATTTCTCTCATCTAGCTAATTAAATCATCCATTACCTCACATATTTATATAAATATTTTTTTTGTGACAACATTTGTTTTACTCTCAGCGAATTTCAATTATACAACAGTGTTATTAACTGTAGTGTCCTTGTTATACATTAGATGCTCAGACCTTGTTCATCTTATAGCTCAAAGTTTGTAGACTTTATTTTTTAGAGCAGTTTTAGGTTCACAGCAAAATTGAGTGGAAGGTACAGATTGCCTGTATACCCCCGACCCATTATAGCCTCTCTCATTATCACCATTCTTCACCAGAGTAGTGTCTTTGTTACAATTGATGAAGCTACATCGACATATGATTATCACCTGAAGTCCATTAAGTTCACTTTTGGTGTTGAACATTCTATGGGTTTTGACTAATGTATAATGAATGTATCTACCATTATGGTATCATACAGAATACTTTCACTGCCCTAAAAATTCTATATGCTCTGCTATGCATCTCTTCCACTCCCTTAACCTCTGCAACCACAAATCTTTTTACCGTCTCCATAGTTTTGCCTTTTCCAGAATGTCATATAGTTGGAATCATATAGTATGTAGCGTTTTCAGGTTGACTTCTTTCACTTAGTAATATGCATTTAAGATTCCTTCATGTCTTTTCATGGCTTGGTAACTCATTTCGTTTTAGCACTGAGTAATATTCCATTGTCTGGATGTACCATAGTTTATTTATCCATTCATCTGCGGAAGGACATCTTGGTTGCTTCCAAGTTTTGGCAATCATAAATAAAGTGGCTATAAACAGCCATGTGCAGGTTTTTGTGTGGACGTAAGTTTTCAGCAACTTTGCGTAAATACAAAGGAGTGCAACTGCTGGATCGTATGGTAAGAATATGTTTAGTTCTGCAAGAAACTGCCAAACTGTCTTCCAAAAATGGCTGTACCATTTTGCATTCCCGCTAGCAGTGAATGAGAGTTCCTGTTACTGCACGTTCTTGCCAGCATTTGGTGGTGTCAGTGTTTGGATTTGGATTTTCATCTTTCTAGTAGGTAGAAACATTGTTTTTAATCAGAGAAAAAAAAATAAGTCAAGGAAATAACTCAGATGTTCATTAATAGAATGATTTAAAAAATTGAGAGTGCATATATAATAAAGTGGCTTAAAACTATGCATACACATTATATGAAAGCCAGTTTGCTGGTTTTGATACTGTTACCATAATTAGATACGATATAACCATTGGGAGAAACTAGGTGAAGGGTACACAGGACCTCTTGGTACTATTTTTGCAACTTCCTGTACACCTATAACATTTTCAAAAAAAAAATTAAAAAACAATTTGAGAATTGTTTTCTCATATATGAAATACTATCCAGCCATAAAAGCAATGAACTACTGATAAAGACCCCAGGGTTACATCTCGAAAACATATTGAGTAAAAAAGCAATGTGCCTTAACAAAGATGTTGTATAAATTTCAAAACACACAACCTAAACAATATAGTATTTTGAGATGCAACTACGATAAAACTATCAAGAAAAGCAAGTGAGTGATAAGAAACAAAATTGAAGATAATGTTTATCTCAGATGGGTAAGGGAGGGTATGTGAACAAGAAAAGGGACTCAGAGGTCCTCAAGGGTGACTGTCGTGTTCTTTTTCTTAAATTTTTATGAATCACTATTTTATAACAACTCTTTTAAGAGGTCTTATAAACATATGAACCTGATCTTTAGTTTAGCATTAAACAATCACCTATATTGGAAGAATTGAATTGAATAATACAGAATTGAAAAGAATAAGATTAAGTGAAAGTTAAAATTCAGAAAAATTAAGTGTTTCTGATAGAGCAGGTAATTATAGAGCATCTAAGAGAAGATTCAGTTCTAGTGTGAGTTCTGGTCTGACTCTAACTTATACAAAGGTACACTGGTTTTTGTGAGTGGTTCTCGAAGGGTGTCCCCGGACTAGCAGCATTAGTACCACTTGGATATTTGTTAGAAATGTAAATTCTCAGACCTCACGCCAGACCTACCGTCTGGGACAAGGGTCCAGCAATCTGTATTTTAACAGAAGCCCTCCAGGTGATTCTGATGTACGCATCCTTTTGAGAACCTCTAGTAAGTTCAACTTTCTCATCTATCAAGTTAGTAGATAAAACTAGGTCAGGTTTTCACAAAGTGGGGTATATATACTGCTGATCATGGGCAAGATGTTTTTAGGTGATATACATATCCGAATTTTAAATTTCACTATGTATTTATTTTGGTGTTTGTTAGAGTAATATAAATAGCTTACCAAACCACGAAGTTCACTGATATTGTTGTTTCATATGTGGATAAGTTAAAAAAAAAAAAAAGGAAAGGAATCAACTTAAACGGAATGTAAATAGAAATAGTAAACCAAAATAAGAAGGTGATATGAGCATATCACGAAACTCATGGAGTCGGTTCTCAGATGTTGAAGTTTCAGTAATCCTAAAGTGGATGAATGTTTAAAATATTTTCCATTATAAAATTATGAGACTTCAAATGCTTGTTGTCTTTTTATGGATTTGCCTCCTTATTTGACTTTTTAAAATTCAAGCTAATATGTTAAAAATTTAGTCCACACAGCTTGTGCTGGGAGGGGAATTGTCTGTTAATGTGCTTTTGTACTGGGGTATACTTATCTGAGATTCAAAATTTAACCATGGCTAATTGATGGTGTGGATAATTCAATGCAAATTATCAAAATTAAATATATTAAGGAAAAATCTGTTTTGAAAACATTGTTTAATTTTAGAAGCACTTTCTTCCTTTCACTACTTGTAGTGTTTATAGTGGCATACGCAGATGTTTTTATATAAGAAAATGAAATGAAATTTGAGGACAGTAAGAAATCTATTTTGATAAACAAATGGGACTACATCAGACTAAAAAGCTGCTGTAAGGCAAAGGAAACCATGAGTGAAATGAAAAGACAGCCCACCAACTGGGAGAAAATAATTGCAAATCATATATCCAACAAGGGGTTAATTCCCAAAATATATAAAGAACTCATACGACTTAACAACAAAAAAACAAAACCTGATAAAAAAAATGGGTAGAGGGTATTAACAGACATTTTCCAAAGTAAACAGGCACACGAGAAGATGTTCAACATCACTAATTATTAGGGAGATGCAAATCAAAACTATAATGAGATATCACCTTACTCCCCTCAGATGGCTATAATTAACAAGACATAAAATAACAAATTTGGAGAGGATATAGAAAAAAGGGACCCCTCATACACTGCTGGTGGGAATGCAAACTGGTACAGCCACTATGGAAAACAGTATGGAGATTTCTCAAAAAATTGAAAGTAGAAATACCATATGACCCAGCCATCCCACTACTGGGTATTTATTCAAAGAACATGAAATCAACAATTTAAAGAGATTTACACACCCCTGTGTTCATTGCAGCATTATTCACTATAGCCACGAAGTGGAAGCAACCCAAGTGCCCATTGACTGATGAATGGATAAAGAAGATGTGGTATATATAAACAATGGAGTACTACTCAGCCATAAAAAAGACAAAATTGTCCCATATGCAACAACATGGGTGGACCTTGAGGGTATTATGCTAAGCAAAATAAACCAGACAGAGAAAGACAAGCACCGTATGATTTCACTCACATGTGGAAGATAAACAAATACATGGACAAAGAAGACAGATTAGTGGTTACCAGAGGAAAAGGGGGTTTGGGGTGCGGCAAAAGGGGTAAAGGGGCACACATGGATGGTGATGGGTGAAAACTAGACTATTGTGGGTGAGCACGATGCAATCTATACAGAAACTGATATGTAATAATGTACACCTGAAACTATACAATGTTATAAATCAGTATGACAATAAAATAATTAAAAAATGAAAAAAGAAACATATTTTGATAATTAGAGATTTACACCTTGTGAAAATCCACACAAATTATATGTAGTTGCAACATAACTGGCCTTAACTGGCATTTTTTAACAGCTTTATTGAGATATAATTCACATTTCATACAGGTCACCCATATAAAGTGTTTAATTCAATGGTTTTGTATATTCACAGAGTTATGTAACCATCACCATGCACAATTTTAGAACATTTTCATAACCCCCAAAGAAATCCCATATCTTTTAGCAGTTACGTCCTGTCTCCTCTGCAACCCAACCCTAGGCAATCACTTATCTATTTTTTGTCTCTATGGATTTGCCTATTCTGACACTTCACGCAAAGGGAATCATACAATATGTGGCGCTGTGTGGCTGGCTTCCTTGTCTTACTATATTTTCAGCGTTCATCCACGTTGTAGCACGTATCCGTACTTTATTCCTTTTTGTAGCCGAATGATATTCCATTATGTTGATCTACCACGTTTTGTGTATCCGTTCATCACTTGATGGACATTAGAGTTGTTTCCACTTTCTAACTATTAAGAATAACGTGGCTACGTTTGCAAGTGTCTTCTCCCAATTGTTAGGTTGTCTTTTCGTTTTCTTGATGGTTTCTTTTGCTGGGCAGAAGCTTTTTAGTCTGATGTAGTCCCATTTGTTCATTTTTTTCTTTTGTATCCCTTGCCCGGTCAGACATGGTACTTGAAAATATGCTGCTAAGACTGATGTCAAAGAGCGTACTGCCTATGTTTCCTTCTAGGTGAAATCCGGCCATTTGAGACAACATGGGTGGTCCTTAAGGGTATAATGCTGAGTGAACTTAGTCAGAGGGAGAAAGTCAAATAGCGTATGATCTTACTCAGAAGTAGAAGATAAAAACAATGACAAACAAACACATAGCATTGGAGATTGGATTGGTGGTTACCATAGGGGAATGGAGGGGAGATCAAAAGGGGTGATTAGGCTCACATGTGAGAGGATGGACTATAATTAGTTTTTGGGTGGTGAACATGATGTAATCTACACAGAATTCAAAATATATTACGATCGATGTACATCCAAAAGCTATATAATGTTATAATCCAATGTTACTGCAATTTAAAAAAGAAATTAAAAAAAAAGAGTAATACTGCTGTGAACATTCATGTGCAAGTTTTTGTGAGAATGTGTGTTGTTATTTCTCTTGGGTTTATACCTAGAAATGGAATTGCTGGGTCAGATGATAACTATATTCAACATTTTAAGAAACTAAAATTGTAATTTTATCTAAAATTGAATACATTTCTATTCTAACTTTTAATAAGGTACCAATTTTGTCTGTCATTGGTTTTACACAAAATACCTCTCCAAAATAATGTTTGGCAAAAATCATCATTAAAATACATGTTTTTGAAAACAGCAGCTTAGAAACTGCTATTCAACATCACAGTTTATCATCATTTATCAAAATTGTCACATCCTTCTGTGACATGTTTCTTTCTCTGCATATTTTATTGCTGCCTGTGTCATTTAGCATTTAGGAAAAAAAATGACATGGAATCTGCTTCCTGAGCTGATGGAATTCATGTTTTTGGGGGGTTGATTTTTACAAATAAATTATATGTTGGTAAGAAACTGATGGTAGTTTTCTTAAATTTTTTTTTTTTATTTCAGCAATAATAAAAAACATGTTTCTAAAATAAAAACATAACACTTTGGGGTCTCATTGCATCTGACACTGTGTTTTCCTGTGATGTCCTATTTATTAGAAATATTTTGAAGTTTTAGGAAGAGATGCTTTCTGTATAATGAGATTTTATGTTTAGTAAATTGTTAGTATTTGACTTTATTTTTGTCACAAAAGACTTTTCTGCCAAATTAGCTACCTTTAGATTCCTTTTTAGAAAAGGTGTTTTAGAATTTTCCTTTTTATATCTATTTGTGAAACTACGTTTTAGTAAGTTCTTGTTAGAGAGGAATATTTTTGGAAATGAAAAAAGAAACAACTAAATGCAGCGAATAGCTGGAGTACTAGAAAGAGAAGTGACACCATAGACAAGAGAAAAAAATACCAATTAGGCTTGAATGGATAGGATTTGTTTATTGACAAAGGAAGCTAAGCCTTTCGTTGCTACACTGAAGAAAAGCAAAAAGAATGGTAAGGCAGCATGAGGCGTTCAGTGTCTTTGTAAACGAGACAAGACATATCCTTATTCTGTGAAGATAGAACTTATGATTCTACACATAGATTAGCTAAAATCATCTTTCATTGTATTTCTGGTAGGAATAACCTGTCCTATGCGTAACATGAATGAATAATGGATGTTTATAATGAAGGCTTGAGGCTTCACAGTTTGGGTCATCTGGGAAGTAGACGCTGAGACAGAGTTTAGCTGTTAGCAAGTGCCCTTGGGATCAAAACAGTGGAGGGGAGGCAGAGGGAAATGTCAAGGTGTCCCCTTGACCAATGACATAAGGAGCTTTAGAGCTGAAATGGTTTATTAAGTGTAGTCCCATTTTATGCCAAAATAGCTAATCCTTTATGCCCTACCTTGGTCAGTTAATGGTTGAGGCTATCCTCTGCTCCTTCGGGCGTGACCTTGAGTGAGGCACTCTCTGAAGCTCGGGCAATTTCAATTCCTAAAGAGAGTCAGCTGGGTCTGTCCTCTGACAACACTTCCAACAGCTGGGACAAGAAGTTCTGACTTGAAGACTGATCCCAGTGCTGTTTCTCTCATGTCCACCATCAGTCACCATCCACTTAACCCTTAGAGAAGCTTTGTAAAAAATATATATTTTTCTGCTTATAAAGGTAGTATAATTAGACACATCCTAAATGTGCATTTAATATGGAAATGATTAAGTTTATTGTTTTACAGCTTTACAATTAGAGATTATGTGGCATTAAAATAATGAAGTACATCCATGTATATTGTCAAGAGTATACACCATAATATCACAGGAGGAAAATACTAGGTTGCAGAAATACACACACATATACGCTATGATTCTATTTTTATTTAGGAAAAACTATACAGGTGCACACAGCACATAGACACCCATATGTTCACCAAAGTTTTCACCTTCTGAAGGTTGGGTTGGGGTGAGCAAGAAGAGAGGAATGGTGGTTTCACTTTTTTTCTGTAGTGTTTGAAATTGTAGTGAATTTGGTGTAGTTATGTGTTCTGTAGATGTTTTAGTTTCCTATTGCCGATGTAGCAAATTACCGCAAATTTGGCTCAAAACAACACAAATTTATTATGTTATGGCTCTGGTCAGGAGTCTAAAATGGGTCTTGCTGGCCTAAAAATCCAGAAGTCAGCAGGACTGTGTTCTTTTCTAGAGGCTCTAGGGGGGCATCTATTTTCCTGTCTTTTCCAGCTTCTAAAGGCAGCTGGCATCCCTTGGCTTGTGGCCTGGTCCTCCGGCTTCAAAGCCAGCAGAGTAGCATCTTCCAATCTCTCTCTCTTCTGCCTTCTCTTCCACTGCTAAGGATCCTTGTGATTACATTGGGCCCACCCAGATAATCCAGGATAATCTTCTTAATTTTAAGGTCAGGTGATTAACAATTTACTTCCCACATGCCACGTAACGACATATTTAGAGTTATCAGGGATTAAGACGTGGACGTGTTTGGAGGGCCATTTTTCTGCCTACCACAGCAAACTAGTAAGACAATAGCCTTCTCACAATCTGTATGTTAGTTGTTCCTACTTCCTATTCAGATAATGCCGGGTAAGTAGGCAGAGAAAAAATAGATGGGTAAATAGCTAATTCAGCATGTAATTCTTCCTCTTTAATTTCTATGGTATTTTTCTTTTTTGAGGAAGATTAGCCCTGCGCTAACTATTGCCAATCCTCCTCTTTTTGCTGAGGAAGACTGGCCTTGAGCTAACATCCATGCCCATCTTCCTCTACTTTATACATGGGGCGCCTACCACAGCATGGCACTTGCCAAGCAGTGCCATGTCCCAACCGGGATCCGAACCGGCAAACCCTGGGCCGCCGAGAAGCGGAACGTGCGAACTTAACCGCTGCGCCATCGTGCCGGCCCCTAATTTCTATAGTATTTTTAACAAAGAAAGTCTAGTAAGAAATCATACAGGCAAAGCCATCTTGTTTAGAAAAAAATGTACATCTTACATTCCTGCATGGTTTTTCCATGGTGGCCTCTGTTATAGTCCTTACTATTGACACGTAGTCATTGCTTTTCCTGTCCCTCTCCCACTTTTCTGGGAGAGCCTTGAAGGTGAGGGCTATGTCCTTAACTTCAATTTACCCATCCATTCAATGAATATTTATTAAACGCTATTTGCCAAGTATTTTTCTGAACATTCTGATATGTTAGTAGACAAACACCAACAAAAATTTCAATTCTCTAGTAGGGGAAGACATCCTATATGTTAGAGGGTGATGAAGGGGCAAAAACTAGAACAGGTCAAGAGGGATCAGGAGTGCCAGGGTCAGGGACGGTTTGCAATTTTAAATAGGGTATCAGAGTATAATTAGGACGATGATATCTGAGTAAAGACTTTGAAGACTTTAAGGAGTTAGTTATGTGAGTAACTGGGGGAATTATGTGCAGGTGGAGGGAACAGCCAGTATAAAGTCCCTAAGGCAGGAACATCCCAAGGCTGTTCAAGCAGCCGCAGGAGATTGCGTGTGGATGCCTTTGGCTACGGTGTTGAACACAGACTGAAGGATGGCAAGGGTGGGAGCAGGGAGAGCATCCTGATGAAGTCATCCAGGAGAGAGGTTATGTAATTAGACCAGAGTGGTAGCAGTGAAAGTGATATGAAGTCATCCGATTCTGGATATGCTGTCCTTTGAAGGCAGGGCCAGTAGGTTTCTCGGTAGCTTGGGTATGATATGACAGAGGTGTAAGGATGGCTTCAAGGTTTTCAGCCCGACCAACTAGAAGGATGAAGTTGCTGTCAACTGGAATAGGGCGGGCTGTGGGAGGAGCAGGTTTGGCAGAGAAGATCTGGAGTTGGTGTTGGACGTGTTAAAAAAAGTTTGAGATTCTGTAAGACGTCTAATGGCAGGTGATGAGGAGGCAATTCCGTATAAGGGTCTGGAGTTCAGGAAAGAGGTCTTCAGCATATGTAAATCTGGAAGTGGTCAGCATACAATAGATGCTCATTAATCAGAAGACTGAGAGGCCAAATGAGTCGGTGTAGACTGACTTGAGAATGAGACTGAGGGCTGAGTACTGGGACGCTCCAGGGCAGAGACTGGGGCAAGGAGGTGAAACCTGTGAAGGAGGTTGAGATGGAACCCTAGTACCCAGCATGCGGCATGGGTAGTAGATGTTGTTTATTTAGGGGATAAATGCACAAAGGAGAGGTAAAGTAGCATAGGACAATGGTGAATTTTATTTCTTTAGGTAGAATAAATTAAAAGGTGAAAAACAGGATCAATTGTTATCTATCTCATCAGTGAATGGGTGGGGAGGGAGTCATGGAAATTAGAATTAAAAAAGATCTATTCTTTCTATTATATAAATATAAATGAGAAAAATAGTAAGAACCATTCATTTTAATAGGTTAAGTGGGTTTTTTTCCTATGCTACTGCTTCCTTTTAATCTTCATGTTACTTAATGCACTGGTGTGGGTAATCTTTGAGAAAATGTATAAAAATGTCCCTTCTGTATAGAGATGAATCAAATTCTTCAGATTAATGATTTCTGTTGCTTGTGAATATACTTAGAGTAGCAAACAAGTAGGCGAATCTCATTTTGGAAATTATCCCATATGTGCACCTACCTTCTTTATACTAAATTACAGAAGAATTTCTAAAATCAAGCTTGTAAAACTCATTGATGATTTTCATTCATGTAATTTTGCTTCCATATATTTGATAATTTATGGTAGAATTTTCAACATTCTTCATGGTCCTAATTAGTGTTAAAGGTGATTTGGAAATTGTATTGAGTGTATATCTTGTTATAGCACAGAAGATACAGACATTTTCTTCAACAATTGTATATCCTAGGTTAAAAAATTAAAACATGTATGGAAATGTATGTAAACAGTTTAGTTGGGAAAACGTGAAATGATGTCGTTGAAGCTCTCTTTGACTCTTGTCTTACTATCTCTATTGAGAGGGAAATTTATTAAAGGATAGACTGAGAAAATAGAAATATCTATGAACCTGAGTTTTGACAGAATGGAAAAAGAATACAAAATCAAACTCACAAACTTACCTGCCTTTGTGGATAAAGGTTCTATGAACAGGACAGCTACTGTGCTTGAATAGTAGTTCACATATCTTTTAAAGTGAATTAAGTTCTGGTTATATTGGGCCTGACCTGTCAAGGAGAAGTAGATGGCTCAGTGTGGGGAGGCTGTGAGGTGTCTCAAGACAGAATAGAGTCCTAGGTGACCGAAGCAAGTAGTGAATTGTGTGTCAAGGGTTGAAATGTGAATAGGAACCAGCAATTTAACAACACTTGTCTATAACTTTAAGCCTTTTCTTAAACCAGTAACCTCGGTTTTTTATGAGCGCTTTATATTCCCTGAAGATAAACCTGGGCTGGACAATTACCCAAGATCTAGTATATATTTAACCTCAGGGAAGTTATGTGACTGTGTTATTGCTTCCTGTTTTTCTTTCTTTTTGGTACAGGCTTTCAGAAAGGCCTTAGCTGATCTCTAGGGCAAAGCCTGTGGTGACCACCCTTGCTGTTCCATGCCACAGCCCCTCCTCTGGGTTTCTCTGCTTCATTCAGGCATTTTGTTGTCGTCCCTCCTCTCTTCTTGCAAGGTGATTCCAAAGTTCCTGGCACACAGGAAGTAGCTCATCCTCTCCTATGGGTTGTGTGAGCATGTGGTGATGTCCTTGATTTATGATATGCAAATTCCGTAGTCTCTGGGCCTTGGACAGAGATGGCAAATCCAGAAATTTTCCTTGGAATAGAATTTGTCCCAAACTGTTTTGAGAAAACTCTGAAGGCATTAAAATTTACATTTTCAATTAAAGCCTAGGGAAACCATTCACAACAAGGGTGCAGAAGTTGATGCTGTTGTTTATTGTGTTATATGCTGCTTATAGACACTCATTTTAGAGTTATTTCTCTGAAATGCAGTAAAGAAAGAATGCCTAGCACCATAGCAACCCCCATGAAATGAGGCATATGCTGTTTCTAAGACTCACAATATGTTTTTCTGATACTGTGTTTGCTCATAAACATGTTTATTGTAGGTGTTGTCTAAGGCAGGGGCTGCTTTCCTATGGAAATCCTCTCTTGAACATACTAATTTCTGGTTCCCCTTGAAAAAGAATGAAGCTCCTTTTGGCTCCCTTAGAGAATTTGGTACTTTAAGTATTGATAACATAGTCAACAGCTGGTATGTGTCTTTACAAGTTATGACTGTTCTGTCATAAATCGCCTTAGTTTCAGAGTACATTGGAACATCACTCTGTATTTTGAGGTGGGAGGGAGGTGAGCTGAAATGAAATAGATATTCCGTGTACCGTACTGATGCCTTAATTATAAATCTTCTTGCTCTCTCTCTTGAAGTCACCATGTATGCCAGAAACAGCATTAGATGTGAAGTCTGACCTGGGGTCACACTTTGGTATTGTCGTTAAAAGCTTATGACTTTGTCTCAACACCCCTGAATCTAGAGAATTGCTAAATTACTAATTAAAGCAAATTTATGAGATCCTTCTGATGTAGCAGAATGTAATATCTGCTGAGTGCCCAAATACACATTTATTCTCTTATGGAGAAGACTTATAAGTGGTAAAGGAGAGGCTACTTTTGAAGAAGTAAGACTGAGATTAGATGGTAAATTTGGGAACACAACTCATAAGGAAGGCCTAAGAGGAAGTGATCATTCTGTAAACCTGAAAGTGTGATCTAGCAAAGCTGGTTATTTGTACAGGAGGTCTGTATGAGGCATTTATGATTGGGAGTATCTGAAAATAATGGCTTGGAGCCAGTGGAGCCTAGTGACATTTGATACATCTAACCCAAGTCCTCTTCGTTTAGGGCCCTAGACGAGGGGTTCCAGTTATCATCTCTGAGATACTAGGCGTGATTATCTTGCTGCTCTTGAAATGAAATAGTCCAAATTTTGTTGAAGAAATGTTTTAGGGAAATGATTACCTCCATGTTTTAAACATGACTCTTGATTGTTTCTTTAGCTTCTTATTTGAGGAAAAGTGTATGGAAATTTGGGTTGAGGAAATTACTTGGGAGGATTTCTTAGGAATAACCTAATTTTAGATAGTTTGTGTATAGATACAAGACTAGAGTTTTCTTATAAACAAACCATTCTATTTTTTTAAGTTCAAATATTTTATTTTCCTTAAGAGTATGGGAGTAGGCAGTAGGTTTCATAGTTTGAGGATCTTTTTATTGTTTATCCAATAACCAATAAATGTGATAAGTAGCAATTATTTAGGAAGAATGATGTAATGATAAAGTATTGGAAAATGTAAGAATCTTAACATTGTGGAATTGGAAGTGACTGATCACCTGCTTTTGTAGACAGAGTATGTCTCATTATTGAGTCCTCTAACTGTAAAGTGGTAAAAATATTAGTTGATCCAGAGTTATTTTAAGGATTAAAAGATAATTTGTTCATTCAACAAACCTTTATTTATTAAGTGCAGACTTTGAGCTGAGGCATATCAGGTTCAGAGGATGTATCTGTGTATTAGAAGGAAGCAAATCCTGGCCTTAATGGATTTTACAGACTAGGAGGGAAGAGCTCTACCCAGTGTTGACAAATGTGATGAGGACTTCCCAAGTCCTCGCTGCAATGGGATATCAGACCTAACACAGTGCCTGATACTTGGGGTAGAAGAGGAATGGAACTGATGTGTCCTTGATGCAAAGTATATCCATCATCTCATTTAATTCTAACACCAATTCTATAAACTAGGTCTAATCCTCCCCCTTTTACAGCTCAGCAAAGTTGTATTCTTGTGGGTCTGTGTTCACATAATGTTTATTAAGTAAGTTAATGAGTGAAATTAACTTAGAGCAGTCTTGTAGTTTGCCCAAGGTCTTCAGCAAGATGGTGGCAGAGCTGAGACTAGAACTGTTCGTGACTCTAGTCAGGGTTCCCTCCATTATACCATACTGCCCCTCAGAGTGTGCATCGGCATGTACAAGCATGGTAGATAGGAAAGGTGTGTGGTTTCCTATATTCCACACTTGCCAGTATGCAACTCATTTCACACAATACAGACAATTTAATAACAGTCAAGTCAGGGCTCTTAGCATTCTCAGTTTTAATTTCCATCACTAGTTATAGATATATTGAGTTATCCAGATAGATTGACTTTGAGCTGTGGATTTAGTGTGTTAAATAATAGGATCCAACCTGTAAAGTTTTCCCTGGCAAGCTATTGGCTGTGAAGTAAATTCAAGCCAGAGTTCAACACCTTTCATCCAAACTTTAAGGTGTTCTGAAATAAAAGGTGTATATGTCATCTTTTCTAACGTGTGGATTGTGTGGGAGATTTTGCACATTGAGTCACTGGATACCAGTGCTCCTGTAATTGCATTTGAAATCCTGCAGCTGGTAAACCTTTGGTCGTTTCCATTTCTTTCTCAGAGAAAACATCTGTTATAGGTATTTCCAGTCTAGTTGTGTGTGGGTTACACATCTTAATTAGTAAAGCTGTAATGACTATTTTGGGATTTTATAGAAACTCCAGTAAAACCTAAAAGTGAACATTTCTGAATGTTTCTAGTGATCCCATAATTAATTCCAAGTCAGTTTCTACCCCATGCCATCTATCCACCAACTCCCAAGTGTCTTGAAAATATTTGTTTTTTGTAAACATTGTTGATAGGGAATTACTTTTAGTGAGAGAGTCTCCTTCTTTTGGCTTCTTTGGGGTCAGGAAAGCAGAAGAGTTAGTTTTGGAGGGCTCTCCTTCTGTGCGTCATGTACTTGCAGCAGTCCTTGGCAATGTCTGTAGTCCCAAAGAGATGATATGGAATTCCCCAAGTCTTCTACGATTTTCAGAAGGCATGTGAGGTATTAACCATCAGTACCTGCCTCTTCTGTAATTTATTTGAACTCTGAAAATTGCCATAGTGCATCTAATAGAGAAATACAAGACAAGTGCCTATTTTCTTAAAAGTCAACCTTAATTCCATGTCTCTCCAGTCTGCCAGTGGTTTACCCAGTAATTAGGATGTTAAGACTTTTGAGTGGTTGGCAGTCCTGCTGGTGCAGAAAGGAGATGCAACCTAAAATAATACATATGTTGGCACTAACACTCCAGTGCTTTGGGCTTGTATTTTCATCAGACAAAACTAACCCCTCTCAAATGGGGGCCAAGATAGAACAGTCTCCTCTGATTTCCTGTCAGGAGTCTATTGCTATAGAAAGGTATAATGTGTTTATAATCCCTACCCCTAATATTTCCTTGCTTCTGTATAGCAATGTTTGTTTCCCAAATACTGAAATATGTTTGATTTTGCCCTTGCAGCTGTGTTATAAGGCAGACAAGCTCAAGTTGACACACACAGTTTCTCTCATGACAAGGACCAATTGTGATTTATGGCCATTTACAGGATGCCAGTGATGTGGGGAAGGGTACATTTTTAGCCAACAAGGCTATATATATCCTTTCACTTGGCAATAAAGAAGATGTTAAAAATCTGTATCAGGATCAAAAAGAAGATCCTTCACTATGATTTTCTTTTTAGTAAAAAGCCCACAGGCTAAATTTCTATAATGTTCAGCTGATTTGTTTGTATCTTCAAATCACCTTAACAACTATTTAGCAAATATTACACTCCTGTCTCCTGCAAGGTATTATGCTGGCTGAAGTGAAAGTTTTCATGAGAATCCTGATGTACAGAATTGGGAAGTAAAGAAAAAATGGGGTGTTAGTATGAGTCTTTGCTGCTTGAGTTGAATAGAAACTGTTATGAAGCAACACATCTTTCCCTTTAAAAATTTGGCTTATTTAGTGAACATCATATTAACTAAAGATAAAAGGTAAATACAGAAACATTTATTCATTTTCAATATGAATATAAACTCTTGTTTTCATCAGAAATTCCTAAAAACCTTGGTTATAATATATTAAAGTACAGCCATGAGTTTGGCTTTTAGGACCAAGGATAAAAGAATATTTGTGAATTGAATGGATTCTGTGAAAGCGCAGACTCCTGCTAAACCATGATTGCCCTATTCTCCTCTAAATAAATGTCTTGGATGTGAAAGAACCAGTCTTCCTGTGTCTTAGGGCCCAGTCACCTCCATCATTGTAACTGCTGTGATATACCCTGTAGAATAACACTGATAAATAATTTAATCTTTTTGGCAAGGTTGTTTGTTGCTTATTTTGTACAGTTGTGAGCAATTCTTTATTCCTCATGAAATTCCTTGCATTAATAGTGTAGTGAAGTGGAGCACTGAGTTATTAAGATTTTTTTCCCTATTACCACAGTTCTCAGAACAAGTCAAGGTCTAATCAGACATCTTCATTTTATTAAGTTGCACTTTTTACAGAGCCTTTTGGAAGCCAGCATAACATTTGTTATAAATCATTGGCCCAGACACAGTCACATGACTATACCATGCAAGAATGACTGGGAAATGTAGTTTTTTAGCCTTGCCTCTGAATAAAAATCAGGGTTCTGGTATTGAAAAAAAGGCTGCTACTCAGTTTTTTTTTTTTCCCCTACCTCTAATTTCTTCCCAGTACATAGATGGAAGATTGGGCTATATTCTTTTTTTTTTTGTGACTTCTATATGTTATGATTTTGTACATCATGGCCTGGTCTTTCAACCGTAGAGGAAGGTCACTCAAGTCTTTTGCAACTGTTAACTCCATTAGCTCTATAGAAGTATCCTTGAAGCAAAATAAGAAAAGAGTGTTTCATGCCTTCATTTTCTTTATTTCAGATTTTAAAGATCAATTTGAGTTATGTGTGCAAACTGATTCATTCAGGACATATAATTCTTAGAGGAAAAGAAATCCTAGGCTTGAAGACTGGCGTCCATTGACTGAGAGTGGGGAGGTGGTTTGCAAATAAAAACTGTGGCTTTGACCAGAAGGGAACATGGAGGCTGAGAAAGCAAATGACAAGTATCCATTTCTGGAAGGTTTATTTGACTTTTTAGAAATAAGCAAACAAAAAGTTTCCTCTAGTTTTCTGCTCTTAATCTTTCCTTTAAACATATCATCTAGACGTAGTTGACATACATGATTCTTTTCATGTAAAATCTCTATGGTCTTCAAAGAATGAGGCCTCGTGCCGGCATTTTTCATAGAAGTTTATACATGAAATTACCCCTGTGTCTTCCAAAAAGAGAGTTTCTGATTTGCCTCTAAGAAAAACTTGCAGGACGTGTTGGGAATGAGGGTGGGTGAGACCTTCACTCTCCATGAAGTTATAGACTTTGTGGAGGCAGCTTTAGTCCTCTGGGGCATATTGTAATCCCTTATACCACAGAGATGGAAATCCTGATTTCCCCACCCGGGTGGTATTCATGAAGGATTTTGGTTGGAGAAGTCAGGAAGGATGCTCACATGAATAAATTTTGTTAGATGTCCCAGTTTCTGGGCAGCCCAAAGTACCAAGTTCTGACCTAGCGTCAGGATGCTTTGGATGAAGCTCATGGAACTGCAGTCCCTCAGTCTCATCCAAGATTGTTGTTTTCCAATTGCTGCTGACCAACTGTTTCTTTGGCTTTCTCATAGCTCAGATACGCAGCATAATCACGGACTCCTAGATACGGAAGCATCCTAATGATAATGTAGTCTCATTTTGAAAGAAATGAAAGGAAGGAGGCCAAGTGAATTGCTTCAACGTGTCTGGTAGAAACACTGGCATTAGAATCTTGGTTCAGTGCTCTCAGTCCCGTGCTCTGTTCCAGTGCATTAAATTTCTCAGAGAAAATGAAACTAAGCTCGGTATTCTTCTATGTCCTCCTCCTTTGCTCCTGGTACTTAACAGACCTAAAATCTACTCATGTATGTGCCAAGTTTTAGATCAGTAAGAGGCTCAGTGACTACGGAAATAATTGGGAAAGTGAGGTCTGTGTGGCAGTTTTCGGTAAGTAAGGCAGGGGAGATGGGTTATTGTGGTGGAATGGGAGAAGTCTGCTAGTTCAAATCACATTTCTGCAGTTTGTGATTGGACCTAGGGCTCTTCTTTTGTCTCTGTTGCTTATTAATACACCAGCTGTTTTGCTGCTGGAGCAGCTGAACCTACAGTGTGTGAATCTGCAAGTAGAAAGTGTTACCAGTCACACGAATGCAGGCATTTCCCACTGCCACAGGCTTAATATATTCACAGCTTCCATTTTATCCTCTATGTAGAGGTTCAGCACATGTAGTGGTAGTGTGTTTAGTCTCCTGTGTGGCTCAGTTGGAGGTACACTTGATTTAGTCCACGTAATTTCACGTCACATAAAACTACATAGAACACAGTCAGCCAAGAGGCATTCTTTTCTTCCCCATCTCTGAGACCTGGGGTGACCGTAGAAGGCCACTATATTGACCATTTCTTACTTTTTTTTGTTGCGGCAACATTGGTCTATAACATTATATAAATTTCAGGTGCACCTCATTCTATTTCGGCTTCTGTATAGACTGTATCATGTTCACTACCCAAAGTCTAGTTGTTGTGACTATGTTTCTAAATCCCAAATCAATCTGATAAAGGATTATTCTTCTGTGAATTTCTTTACATGAAAAGTTTTATAAACATATATAATTCAAACTTAATTCTTTGTTTAATGTCAATTTTTCTCTATTCAAGAAAACTTATATTAAATCTAGATTTTCCCGGGAAATGCAAAACGGCAGACCTGAAGTCAAAATGGAAGCTCTGCATCCTGGTGAGCCCTAGGAAGGATGGAGAGGGCGATACTTCATTGAGGAAAGGAACCTGTCAAATAGCTTTGTTTCATGACAAAGGGTATAATTTAAGCAATTAGTTTTGGTTTCTTTTGAAAACATCTTCCCTTTTCCTATCTCCCTATCCTGATCTCACAGGAGTAAGGAAACAAACCCCATTTACTCATTTTCTGGAGCAATGCTTCTCAAGCTTTAATGCGCATGTGAATCACCTGAAAATCTTGTAAAATGCAGGTTCTCATTTATCAGTGGTGGGGCGTGATTCTCGAAGTGTGTTCCTCAGAGAAGCAGCTTTGGCACCGCCAGCACTGGCACCACTTATTAGAACTGTAAGTACGTGGGCCTCACCTGACCTACTCAGTTAGAGTCTCAGAGGATGGACCCTGGAAACTGTTTCACCATTATCACCAGGTGATTCTTGTGTACTTTTAAGTTTGAGGATGACAGCCATTGAGGATATTCTCTAGGGATTTTCCCAGGCCTCTGGGATTTGCTGTTCGGTGATTAGACCTTATTCAGTTGCTATTTAGTGATTGAAACAGATTGAAACTAACTTTAGTCTCCTGGCTGTCTGTTAGTGTCCAGCAAGTTAACTAGTTCTATAAAAGTATATATTTGTTGGTCCTTCACCACTCTCTATCTATTGCAACCATTATACGTTCTAAAACAAATATGCCATTCGTGGAATCACGAACATCACTAGTGTGGTTAGACAACTATTAGATGGCAATTGTGTAATACTTTAAAAGGTAGACTGAAGAAGGAACTAACTAAATAAAACACCCCATAAGAAAATATTTGTGCAGATATTCAGGGAGTATCAATATTATCTGGGTTTACATCTTTATATCAGCTTAGTCCCAATTCGTAGATATTTTCAATCACACTAATGGCCAGTGGCTGTTGTTATGCAGATTCTATGACTGCATGGTTCTGGTGGATACAAACATGCTTAGCAGTGCCTTCATGAATGTTGCCATCACTGTTGAAGGAAGAAAAACATTTTAATAATAGGAATTGGATTCTCTCAGAATTCAGTTTTCTTAAGGTATTGCAAAAGGTGAATATTTTACCTCTTGTAATGTCTCAACAGCTATAGCTTTTAATCTCTGAAAGTTTTGTTGATTTCTTCCAAAGGACATAGCTGGAGAAATACACATTGTGTATTCTTATTATTTGTCCAATTGTTTACAAGGCCTCCAGTGTGAGGGGCTGAGGCTGTTTATGCTTTTCCACCAGCAAGTTTTCATCCTGTAGAAAGCATCCATTTCTTTTGTGAATCTCTATACATCAATAAGAAGAGGTCAAAATTTATAGGCTATTCAACAAGTGTTCCAAAGAGGGTTATTTGGGCACAGCATTTAGATGCTAATGTATTGTCTTCTTTCCATCAAAACATAGCTTAAATAAAACCGTATATAAGAACTCCAGTTAAAATTTAAGGGTAATGCATATCATGCTGTAAGTCTCTCACTCACAATTCACATAAAGTGTCTGCTGCAATTCTGTAACCTTTCCAGAAGCAATACAGTGTGTCTTCAGCCTTCATTTACAATTTATAGGAATTTACCCATTTTATGCAGAAAATTGGAAAGAAACAGATGTTTATTCCTAAGCTAGAATTTTGAAGGCCAACAATTAAAATAAACATGTCTCTGCCAAAACTTGAACTAAATTAAAAAATTTAGCATATAAATTAAAGCTTACTTAAAACTAAATTTATCAAGGAAATACATTTGTTTTGCATTACTGGTTTCAATTATTCTGAAAAGACTTTTATTTTTATGGAACACTGAAGATTTAAAAAAATTTCAAACAATTTATTATACAATTGCACTACTTAAAATGAGTTATGAATGTCTGGCTTAAATGTATGAACTATTAGCCCACAGTTGATGAGTTTATAGGGAGACATTAAAGCTACTACTATCTTCTAGTTTAAGGTCCATATTCCCAGGGAACGACAAGAAACTCTTCTGTAGACCTAAAATAGATAAGGCTATGGGCTGAGGATATATGTAGCATTCTCTTCTCTCCTCTTCATTTGTTCGTTTTCTTGGGATTCTGAATTTTGAGCTATCTTCAATGAGTTAATATCGGTCAAATAGTATCGGTCAAAAAGAGAGAGATTATTTCTTTGTTTTTACTATCTCTCTGCTCTAGTCAATTCCCCAGAAATGGGATTGCTGGATCATATGGTAGTTCTATATTTAATATTTTGAGAAACCTCCATATTGTTTTCCACAGTGGCTGCACCAATTTGTATTCCCAACAATGGTGCGTAAGGGTTGCCTTTCTTCACATCCTCACCGACATTTGTTATCTCCTATCTTTTAGGTAATAAACATCCTACCAGGCATGAAGTGATATCTCATTGTGGTTTTTATTTGATTAGTGATGTTGAACACCTTTTCGTGTATCTGTTGGTCATCTGTATGTCTTCTTTAGAGAAATGTCTGTTCAGGTCCTCTGCCGATTTTTTAATTAAATTGTTTATTTTTTTTGCTATTGAGTTGTATGAATTCCTCATATATTTTGGATATTAACCCCTTACGTGATATGTGGTTAGTAAATGTTTTCTCCTGTTCCTGAGGTTCCTTAGGTTCCCTTTTCATTTTGTTGCTTTTTAGTCTGATGTAGTCCCACTTGTTTATTTTTGCATTTGTTGCCTGTGCTTTCAGTGTCAAATTCCAAAAGTCATTGCAAGACTGATGTCAAGGAACTTTTTCCCTCATGTTTTCTTCTAGGGGTTTTATGGTTTCAGATTTTGTGTTTAAGTCGTTAATCCACTTGGAGTTAACTTTTGTGTATGGTGTAAGATAGGGGTGTAGTTTCATTCTTTTGCACATGGGTATTGAATTTCCCAACACCAGTAATTGAATAGACTGTCTTGTCCCCATCGTGTGTTCTTGGTGCCCTTGTCAAAGATTAGTTGCCCACGTATGCAACCCACATAATTCTTTTACCTAAAACTTTCATTGACTCCTACTTGCTGTGCCAGGATTCAAGGGCCTCAGTTTATTATTTCTACCTTACTTTAATTAATCTGCAACCCTTCCTAATTATCACTGCTCTGCTTTAACCAGTCCAATGACTTTCCTTCCTCCATCACAAGTCAGGTTCATGCAAAGTGGCCTCTTGGGTTAAGTTGCTCTTTCCTCCTAAATAGGTCAAGTCAGATTGTCAAATATGACAACCTCTGTGTATGGAGGAAGGCAGACTCATCTGAAAACTATTTTTGGAATTCTGTGTTGTAAACATTTTATCTAAAAAACTTTTAAGTTTAACCAGTTTATTAAATTTTCTCTCAGTTATACCACATGCTTCTTAAACAGAAAATGCTAAACACATTTTAGTCCTTTCCAGGGAATTTAGGGTGACCATTATACACAATAAAAATAAGTTGTAATAGGAGCTGGCCTGGTGGCATAGTGGTTAAGTTTGTGCACTCTGCTTTGGTGGCCCAGGGTTTGCAGCTTTGGATCCCGGGTGCAGACCTACACACCGCTCATCACCCCATTGTGTGGCAGCGTCCCACATACAAACTAGAAGAAGATTGCCACAGATCTCAGCTCAGGGCCAATCCTCCTCATACACACACACACAAAATTGTAATACAGTGATTTCTACTAGACAGGTCAGGTATTAAGGACTATTTGTCCCTGTATTAAATGGACCTGGGCTGTGTCTGTCTTGTTTTTTGTGTACTCTAATTTTTAACGTTTTTTGTATTTTCTGTATTGCTGTAAGTATCTGTCCTTACTGCTGAATCTAACTCTAAATAGAAGTCCTTTCCTTTCTAATATAATTTTTCAGTTTGTTGTAGGTTGGTAAAACTTACCCACAATTTTACTTTTGTATTACTTTTTTTTTTTTTTTGCTGAGGAAGACTGGCCCTGAGCTAACATCTGTGCCAATCTTCCTCTATTTTGGATGTGGGCTGCCACCACAGTGTGGCTGTGAAAAAGTGGTGAGGGTCTGTACCTAGGAACTGAAGCTGGCCTGCCAACGCAGAGTGTGTACCAAACTTAACCACTAAGCCATGGAGCAGGCCCCCCACCATTTTAAATTTAAGTAAAAACAAACAGGCTTTGAATAAGATGTAAGGAACTAGCTTGTGAATAAAGTGCACGAGTTGGTGGTGCTATTTCTTGTCTGCTTGGATACCTTCATCATTTACTTTCTTCTGAAGTCTTACATATGATCCAGGTAGTAGAGATTATTGTGAAACAAGCTCTGAATAAGTGACACATTTCTGTTATTTGCATGGAAAGGGTGTGGTAAGCTGTATGGTAGATTGATACTTTCAAGTGAAACCTACTCAAATGTTGATTTATTGGCCTTGTAACCAAAGTTCCCATCAAATTTGAAAGCTCACTATTAACATTCATGACTCTTTGGTTAGAAAAATTAATATAGTTCTATCTCTCAAATAAGATTCTGGTTACTTTTCCCTGACTAACCATAAGTAGATACATATGTCTGATACGTTGTTTTAAGATAAAGCTTTAAGATATTTTAAAATAAAATTCCGCCCATATTTCACAGAACACATAGCTACATGAGGAGAGCAGTTTTCAAAAGAGTGTCTCTACTCTGCAAATGTCTCTCCTTTGCTCTTTCATTCTCCATCTCCGCCCCCCTCCCGCTCTCCACGCTCCTTACCCCATCTTGCCACTCTAGGACAAGAGATGTGATGAAAGTTGGAAAATAGTAATTTATGGAGAAACCCTGTGTTCCATGCTTTATGAAAGTAAATTGTAGAAAATTAATGTTGTGACAAGATGATTCTATTTTGATGAATAAAATCTTTGAAAAGCTATCAAGCCCCACTGTTTCTGTGCTGAGGGATTTTTTTTTCCTCTCTATTCTGCATTTGTATTCTTGGCTTTCTTCCCAATTAGTCTTTACCAAAGAGTGATAATTAGGGAGATAAGATTTTGACCTACCTTGTGAACAATAAAAATACTTACCACCCATTTTTCCACTTGCCAATTCTATGTGTACTAATACTCTGTGCTTTCAGAAAGAAAATCTCACACTTCTGTGATTCCTACTTAATAAAGGGGGTAATTGAATGCCAAAATAAAAACAATTTTTTAAACAGCTTTATGAGCTCCAAAGAGCAATGTCAGAAGAAATACAATTGCTTCTTTCTTATCTGATGACAGAGTTCATGTACATCTGATAGGCTAAATTAGATTCATAATTTCCTACATGCTCTCAAATTCCTTGGAACAAGAGAAGTAAATTAAAATTGCATTTTTATCTTTAAATTTATTGAGTGTTTTGCATAGGTAATACATTCACATGATTCAAGACTCTTAAAGGGTAAATGAGTATACAGTAAAAGATTTCCTTCTTCCATCCCTATTTTCCCAGTTCTCTTGACTTTCTCCCTTCTCCACAAAAACTATTGTTAATGGTTTCTTGTGTCCTTCCAGAGTTTCTTTATGCATATACAAACTAAAACAAGCATAGATTCTTATGCCTCTACTTTTTACAAAATTGTAGCACATTTTCCAACTATTTTGCCTCTTGATTTTTTTTCCCCTTAACACATTATACCTTGGAGTTATTTCTATATACATACACAAAGAGATGTATCATTTTTTATAGCTGCCTAATATTCCATTGCACTACAGTACCATAATATATATTTAACAATTTGCTTACTTATGGATATTTATTTCCAACCTTTGGCTATTATAAACAATATTGCAAAGAATAATGTTATACATACACAGCTTTATAGGATAAATTCTCAGAATTGGAATTTCTTGATCAAAGAATATAGGTATTTGAATTTTTATGAACACTGTCAAATTGTCCTCTGTAGGAGTTGTGCTAATTTTCAGTCTTACCAGGCATATATGAGATTGTTCATTTCCTCTTAGCCCTACCAATTGTGTGTTATCAACTTTTGGAATTTTGCCAACACAATAAGTAAAAGCTAATGTCCTAGTGAATTTGTAACTTGCATTTTTAAAATTATGAATGAGGTGAAACATCTTTTCATATATTTATTATGTTTTTTCTGTAAACTATATCTTTTCCCTCTTATTTTATTGTTGATTTCTTTTTACTATTGATTTCTAGAGGTTTTTCTTTTTGAGGAAGATTGGCCCAGAACCAACATCTGCTGCTAATCTTCCTCTTTTTGCTTGAGGAAGATTGTTGCTGAGCTAACATTTATGCCAATCTTATATTTATGTGGGATGCCACCACAGCATGGCTTAATGAGTGGTACTAGGTCCGTGCCTGGGAACCCCAGGCTGCCGGAGCAGAGAGCGAAAACTTAACCAGTACACCACTGGGCCAGCCCCTAGAGGCTTTCCATAGATTGCTCCTTTTCCTGTGATATCAAGTGAAAATGTGTTTGAATTATATCATTTGTGTTTTGACTTTGATTATAATCTTTTTTTTGGTTTGTTACTTCTGTGAATAACTGGCTGATCTTCTGCTTAAAATATCTATTTTTCTTTATGGTTTCTGGATTATCAGTCATAGTTAGAAAAGGCTTCACCACTCCAAGATTATAAAGGAATTCTATTTTTTTCTGGTACTTTTATGTTATTTTTAATATCACTTAAATCTTTGATTTGTTTGGAATTGTCCAATAATAATAATAATTGTCCTTATAACAGTGAGGTTTTAAAAAATGTAAATGGCTTCTTACATATTGAACGGTTTACCCTTTTCCTGCTAAAGTAAGATGCTACCCTTATTATATGCTGAACTTCTCTGTATATTGAGTCATAGTTTTGGGTTTTCTATTCTATGTCATTGGTCAGTCTGATTATTTATGTGCCAGTACTCATAGTTTACTGAGGCTTTGTAATATGTTTGAAGATCTGGAATTCCTAAACTACCTTCAATATCTGAAATTGCTAAACTATCTGCTTTTCTACTTAAGAGTTCCTTATTTTTTCTTTATAAACTTCCAGATTGACTTGTTTCATTCGAACAGTTGGTATATTTATTAGAATTTTCAAATTAACGTAAAGCCAATTGCTATCTTAATGATGTTGAAATTTGTTCTGAAAATCGCACTATTACATTTCCATTTATTTGTACAATTTTTTTAGATATCCTCTAATAATGCTTTAAATTATCAGATGAGTCTTGCACATTTCTGATCAACTTTATCTCTTGGTATTATATCTTTTTTGGTACGATTGTTGTTGATTTTTATATGTTTATTTGTAATCCTACTGTGTTGCTGGGATCTTTCATTGTTTGTTTTTAAGTTGATTATCTTGTATTTTCCAGGTGTATAATCATAACTTCTCCAACAAATGATTCTTTGATTTTCCCTTTCCAACTTCTATAGCTGTTGTGTGGTTATTGCTTGTCTAAAGGCTTTGGGTTGTACCTAGAGATCAGCTTTAAATAATAGTGATAATGGGCGTCTTTGTCTTATTTCTGACTTCTGGGAATGTTTCTGGAATTTTGCCATAAAGCATGATGATGGCCTTTGGTCTGAGTTGGCTATATTTTATTTTGTTAAGGAAGTATCCATCTGTAGAGTAATTGAGCTGCAGCTGGACATGTGGATACCTCCTTAAGACATGGATCTCTTAGCCCACTTTGCATTTAAGTGTGGTCATGTGATCAATATGTGGCCACCTTCTTGCCAATGTAATGTAATTGAAAGTGACATGTGCCTTTCCTTCCACACCTTTTCTTTTCCCGTCTTGCTGGCAGGAAGCCAGAAGTGGCAGCAACCCAGCCTCAACCATGCAGATGACAGCAAGGTCCCCAGGGATGGCAAAGCCACGAGATTGAAGGAGCCTGGGCCCAGAATGACTGTCTGGAACAGACTACTCCCCTGGAACACCTAATCCACATTTTTACTTGCGAAAGAAAAATAAATATATTTGTTCTTTAAGCCATTTTATTGGTGGGTCTCTTGTTATACCATGTAGCCCTTTATTCTTATTAATCCACGTTAGTCCTATTTTTTTAAGTGATTTTTTTTTATCAAGCACAATTTTCTTTTCTTTGTCAAAGGCCTTTTTTCATCTATGGAAATTGTCATGTGATATGTCTCCCTAAATATATTAATATAAATTATAATAATGGTTTTACAATATTTGACCAACATTGCTTTCTGTGGCAAGGATGTATTATTCTTTTAGAGTACTTTTGATATGATGTATTTGATACTGTATATTATTCTTTTAGAGTGCTTTTGGGAGTGTTACATTAATATTCATACGTGAGATTTGTCAGTTGTTTTTGTTTTCTACAGTCTTTATCAGGTTTTGATGTTAATATTATGCTTCCTTTGTAGAGAGACTAAAAGTTTTCCTTCATTGTCTATGTTTTGGGACTGTTTTAAACATTGGAATTCACTATTCTTTGAGCTCGTGGTAGAATACCCCTGTAAAGCTTCCAGGCCCTGGAGATGTTATTGACACTTTTCTCTAATTCATCTGTAAAAATAAGACTATTTAGATTTTTGATCTCTTTTGGGTTCAGTTTTGGCGAATTATAATTCCTAGAAAATTGCATATTTCATCCAGATTTTTAATTTTTTTGTGTGGAGCTGAGTAAAATAGTCTTTTCTGTTTTTGTTATTTTTCTTTGTTTCAGTGGGTTTTTTTCCTTGTCTTACTCTTATTTTTGTGCTTGTATTTTGTTCATATTTCCTTAATCAGTTTGTGCTTTATACATTGGATTTTTTTTAGTGAACAAAGACTTAAATTTATTTATTAATTCTACTCTTTTTCCTAACTCTTTATGTTTATTAATTATCCTCTTCTCTTTTCCCATTGATTTCTTTTCTTTTTTATAAATTTGATTCAGTTCAATTTGCTTCTTTTCGTTATTTTAAAAATTTTATAAAAAGTAAATGCTAGGAATTTTCCTTTGAGCAGGGCTTTGGCTACATCCCATGGATTCAGATATGCCATGTTTTCATTCATAATATTTTTATTTAAATTTGGAAATATCAGTCCGTACATCTTCTTTAAAGAGAGAGTTGCTTTAGAGGGAATTTTAAAATTTCCATTTGAGAATACTTTTATTGTTTTCCAATGTTATTAACTTCTAGGCTTACTGTTTTATGTTCAGAGTATATTTTCTGTGTTATTTCTAGAATTTGGATATTTTTCTTTATAGCTTTATATATTATCAGTTTTCATAAATATTTTATAAATCCGTAAATATGGATCATTGAGAAGATATGTTTTCCATTTCTAATGTAAAGTGTGGTGCTGTATCAAACAAAGATAGCTTGCTAATGGTGCTACTCTGTTTGCTCATATCTTGAGAGAAGGGAATTTGTCTCCTATAACTACTGTGTTTCTATCTTTTTCTGTAATTTCAGTTTTATGAATGTTTTGCTATGTTATAGTTATTTATATTAGTTAAGCTTTTATTGTGAATTGCATTTGGTAGAGTTATACAATTGTTTTTACGTCATTTTGAACTTGAATTATACCTTATCTGATACGAGGATCAAGACCATCTACTTTATTTTGTTTCCATTTGGTTGGTATTTCTTTGCCTACATTTTAATCTTTAATTTGTGCATCACTTTGTATTAGGCGTTCTTTTAAACATTGACTTAGGTTTCACTTTCTGATTCAATCTTAAAATCTTTTCTTTTAACAAGTTAAACCTATTGATATTGATATAGTAGATATATTTGTGCTGAGTGCTATCATTAAGTTTTTTCCTTTCCTTTTTGCTTTCTTATTTTCTTTAATAGTCTTTAATTATGTTGTTTGTGTCCTTTGCTTTGTTTTAAGTAGCGTCTTTCTGATATTTAGGAAAGTTTCATATTTATTCCACTAGTTATCTTTATAATTGTGGTTTTGTATTGTACCATTAGATTTCTTTTTCTTTAGAGTGTGTCAGTTTTCTAGTAAGCTCAATGATAAACGTGAATACTTCCCTCTTCTTCCTTCTCTCCCTCCTTCCTCACCACCCCCCCATAATAGCCAATAAAACTGTCTTTGTGTTGACCTTGTGCTTACCTTGTGTAAAATATGTTTATACTTCTATTGTTTTCTTGGTTTGCTTTAATGATATTATTTGATTTCCACCTATTACAGTAAGGCAATCAATAAACTTTTTCAACTTTCTGATTTCTTTTTCCCTCCCCTGTTATTAATTGTACCACTTCTATTTGTCAAAGCATATAATCTTCACTTTCTTTTTTTTTTTGCTGGTAAAGATTTTCCCTGAGCTAACATCTGTTGCCAATCTTCCTCTCTTTTTTTTCCTCCCCAACGCCCCAGTACGTACTTGTATATTGTAGTTGTAGGTCCTTCTAGTTCTATGTAAGCTGCTGTCACAGCGTGGCTACTGATAGACGAGTAGTGTGGTTC
The DNA here is from genome assembly GCF_041296265.1 of Equus caballus. Lineage (NCBI taxonomy): Eukaryota > Metazoa > Chordata > Mammalia > Perissodactyla > Equidae > Equus > Equus caballus. The sequence goes on along the minus strand of NC_091710.1, from coordinate 30,566,589 downwards.
TGCGCCTGGGAACCAAACCTGGGCCGCCAAAACAGAGCATGCGAAACTTTAGGCACTAGGCCATCAGGGCTACCTCTCACTTTCTTTTCTATCCTCAAATCTTTTTTCCCCTGATTTTCCCCAGTCATATTTTATTGGCTGAAATCCATCTAGTATTGTCTTCCAGAAATGTTAATTCATTTTTGTATGTTAAAAGCTATTTCTTGCCTTTATTCTTTCTATTTTGTCCCAGCTTTGTTGAGGTATAATTGACATGAAAATTGTATATGTTTAAGGTGTACAAGGTGATGATTTGATGTACTTATACACTGTGAAATGAGTACCACCATCAAATTAATTAAAATATCGATCACCTCAGAAAGTTACCTTTTTTTTTTTTTGTGGTGAGAACACTTAAGATCTACTTTCTTAGCAAATTTCAAGTATACAATTCAGTATTATAAAAACTACAGTCACCATGCTGTGCATTGTTGCTTTTATTTTTGAAGGGCAACCTGAAACATCATATTTTTGGGGGGATCTTGTTGCTATTCTGTTTTATGGAGCTGAATGCAACTGTGGAGAAATCTGAATTTTCCACTTATAAATAATTTCTTCTTTTTGCTGGTCTGCTGTAAGGATTCTTTATCATTTAAAGTTCAGTAACACTACTAGGCTGTGTCTCTGGGTTGTCTATCCTGGTTGGTTTTCCTGGCCCAGTGTTAAGTATGTATAGTTACGTTTTCTTTTATTTCAAGGAACGCTTTTTGAATTCTATCTTTAAGTTATCTTTCTGTTCCACTGTTTCATTTTTCATTTTAATCACTCCAAATATGTTTGTTGTATCTACTTTATCTATCGTATCTGCCTTCCAATCTCTAATTCTTTTCAAATTGTTATTTATTTCTATTTAATTTTATTCTATTTTTTTTACTTTTTAGCTCCTATGTTCCTTATGTTTTCCATAAATTTGTTACCCTAAGGTCATTTTCTTTTTTATCATCATTTTTGAGCTCCTTCTATTGACTTCCCATTTTATTCTTCATGATCTTCCTTTTTAAAGGCATTTGTTACATTTATTTTATAAAAGTAATGACAAAATTTTTGGTCAGAATTTTTATCTGTTCTGTAGCAGAAAAAAAAATCTTGTGTTCCTTATCTGTTAGTAAATCTCACTGTTCTTTGTCTAGTATTTTCCTTATAATAACTTTGTATCAATGCTATTTCATTGCCTTCTATGATACTCAATATTGAATCAATAGGGTCTTCCTGTCTTAGCTATATTAGCAGAAGCATTATGAGGTTGGACGGTCCAGTTAAACTTCCAAACTTTACATCTTAGAGGCTCTGTCTTTAGTTGTTTCCACAGAAGCAGAGTGCTTGCTGCTAATATGACTCCTTTGATTGATGGATGGATGGATTATTTTTGTGTGTAGCTTCACCTTTTCTATTTCTGTGCTTCAAACTGTATCCAGGATGATGCCTCTGCACCATCCCTATTCACTACCATGCTCCCTCTCATTTTCACACTTGGTGAGGCAACGGGGCGGTGAGATCTTCTACTTTTTCTCTGAGTTCCTCCCCATGATGCTGTATTTTTCCTGAGAACTGTCACTGCTATTTATTTAACCTCACTCCTCACGTTATTTTCTCTGAATGTCCTTCTTCTCACTTCTGCCAGATGTCTCTTCTATTGACAAGACAGTTTAGCATACAGGATGTATAGTTTCAGCACTTCGGAGTACCACACAAATTGAGAAATATTTTTGTCTTTATCTTTGGAAATCTGCTATTGAAGGGCTGACTTACTATTCTCTGAGTCTCTTTACAATTATTTCTCTGTGAGATTTCTGTCCAATCTCAATTGCTTTGGGGAGTTTATACAAGTTTGTGAGGTGTGCGATTATATCCTTCCAAGTTTGCTGAAAACAGTTTGTTTAAAGATTTTTTTCTTTTTATTCTGTTACTTTTGTCTAATATCCTGGAAGTGGAATATTCTCTCTTCTGATGCCAGAAGAGGAAAACTGACATTTTATTTGTTGATTTTATTCATTTTAGTTTTTCTTTTTTAATTGATGGCCATATGTGTAGTTCAAAATGAGATGTGCATCATTGTTGGGTATAAAATTAGCCAGGGATTAGGTTGTTAGGGGAAAAGCCTAGTTGTACCTTTCTCCTTTTTCCTTTGAATTCTGCTGATTGTTATCTGTTTTTCATTTTCGGTAAGTTTTCTACATTCATGGACTGTTTTATTACTGTGTGACCATATAATGCTTGAACTTAGAGTTCTGAGTGAGAAAATGGTCCTTCAGCTGTCATCATTATGACTAAGCATTTTGTGTACCATGATTAGGAAATAAAAAGCACTTTACATCCTGAGATAAATTATCTATATCTACAGGTCTATCTATCTATGTATCTATGTATCTATCTATCTAATCACTTTGCCTAGCACCAGTCCCCCAAATTAAGAAAGCCTTGAACTCTTTCTTATAAGTCACTAACTTTCTAATGAAAACAACTCCTTTGCTAAATTTTGCAAAACTCGAGTCTGCAGATATGTGATGTTCCTTACAGATAGGATGAACCAAGGAGGAAACTGCTGGTTCCACCACGAACAGAATAATTGTAACCTTGGAAACCTTCTGGTTTATTTTTTTCTCTGCCTACCTGTTGTGTCCTGTGTCATGGATCTTTGCAAAAGTTTAAATTTTGTAGGTAAATATACTTTTTGACTGTTTTTGCCCCTGCATTTTCCTTTTACACGTGACATTTCACTTATGACAGAAACAACAAAAAAGTGTGCCTATGTTTATGTAAGGATGAATATATAAGTATTAATCAAGGAGACTTATTTACTGTAAAACTTAAGATTAGGAACAAGGAACATGATAACGTCTTGAATTATAAATATTTGTTCTATTTACTAAGTTACAGAATAAAGGCCTATAAAACGTGTAATATTAGATATAGAAGCAAGGTGAGGCTTCGTGGACAAAAGGTGCATGTGTATAGATCTAGGCCAGGGATCGACTAGTGCTAAAAAAAAGTGCATTAATCTGATTGAGAGAAATGATCCATGATTAGGTTAAGAGAAAGTCTAGCTGTTCACTTCAGAGTTCGCTTGGTCCCTTGGACTACTGTCAAATGCTTTGTAGAAGTAGAAAGCAGCTTCCCAACAGAGGTGTGGGTCACGATAAGCTTATATAAATCTCTGAAACAATTTTATTATAATCGAATCAAGGAAGTCATTAAAGTGTAGGCTTCTATTTAAATTCCATTTAATAGCCTTCTATTTAAATTCATTCTTACCAGTGCAATTTCTTATTTGTTAACTGTTATATTATGAATTTAATTATTTTTGTCAAGATTTTTAAAAAATCATGATTATAACCAGCTGGCGCCATAATTACTTTTAGGGAAGGAACTGTGTTTGGGGGAAAAAAAAACACCTGATAAGCCATTTGGGATGAAATGTGAGAGACTTTGAAAATAATAGTCGCTGAAAAAGATTAAGTTGTTCAGTATGACAAGAAGGAAAGTGTTTATTTTGAACCACTCTAAGGCATGGGATTAGACGTTCAAGATAATCCTTGAGAACTTTTCTAGATCTCAAAGGATAGGGAAATTTTAGCTGACATCTGACTTATAATTTTATGTAAATATAGTTTTAAAAGTCATAGATACTTTACTTTTTAAATAGAACTTTACTTTTTAAAAAAATTTTTATTAAGGAATCACTGACAAATATATAGAGTTAAGACAGTAATTTTAATTTTCTCATGACATACGTGCCATTTATTTTTCCTGAAGCTAAGGGAAATTTTGCTGTGACCAGATGTGAGCAGCACAGAAGAAATCTACATGAACACTTTCAGTCAGATTTTTGTAGCGTGAATTTCATGAATACCCAATACATAGCGATAGTCAGGGGTGGACTCCGTGCCACGTCTGTATTTTCAGGAGAGATTCTCCTCAAGGGCATACACCAATGTTAGGTAGCTACTTTTGAGAACCACTCCCTAATCCCCTTGAGTTGTTGTTGTTTGTTTTTTATGTTTTGTTTACTTCTAAATTCTTTTTGCTTTTTATTTCTTATTTAGTTGCAGAATGCTAACCAAGTCACAGTCCCACATCACATATGTTAATTTCTACATTGTTCTTATTTCCCTTCCTTCTTTCTCAGTCGATAGAGGTAAAGTGTGGTCATTTTCCCTCAGAAGTGCAATTTGATTTTATGTTAATTAGGTGTTAACAATATGGGCTTAATCACAATTACCTTATTTCTAAGGATCTTAAAGTTGCTTTGTCATGTTGCCTCAGTAGGCTTCAAACATTACTCTTCAGAGAAAGAGGATATAAAGAATGAGATTTACACTGTAGAATTTGCCTCCTCTTATGAAACCTTTCTCAACTAGTCCTTAACTTAATAACATGTATTACCCTTTGTTAAAATAAATACTGTGCCCCTCAGTTCTAGCTTTTCCTCTGGATACTTATATAAGTTTAGAGAATTTCATTAAAATATTTAGGAAACTACTAAGTGAAATAAGCCAGACAGAGAAAGACGAACTCTGTATGACTCCACTCATAGGTGGAAGTTAACATATAGACAAAGAGAACTGATCGGTGGTTACCAGGGGAAAGGGGGGATGGGGAGTGGGCACAAAGGGTGAAGTGGTGTACCTACAACATGACTAATAATAATGTACAACTGTAATTTCACAAGGTTGTTAACTATCATAATCTTAATAAAAAAAGAAAAAAATATTTAGGAAACTACTGTCTAACCATATACTATTTTAAAAATGCATAATCTTTTAGGGCAAAGTCTTGAAAAGAGGGAACTGTAATCAAATAGTAATGCTATAAGGTAAAAATCATACATCAAAGCTATATCAATTGTATAATTAAAATAAGATATGCCTGACTAATATATTTAGAAAATATTAAAACTGAAACATGTAGTTCAGTCCCTTTATTTTGTGGATTAATGAAAATAAAGCTCAGAGCAGTGAAATTACTTGGTCAAGGTAATATGGTGGCTGAACTGGTAATCAAAGTTGCAACTTTATGTTCCCTCTCTATTTCCTGTCTATTCTATCATTCTAAGTTTCTTAAAGGAAAGACATAGAGGAAAGTAAGTGTTATGGTAGGGAAGATACTGGAATGGGTTAACATGGGGGCCTGGGAGGGAAGAAAAAGTTTATAGGAGGACGTGTAGGAAGGGCCCAGATGGTGAGTGTCTACCAATTGGAATATCCCAGCTCTAATCTTACAAAGTGGAACATCCTTTGAGTTTCTGGGGGCACATCCACTTCCCTGATAAGGAGACACGTCATCCAGTGCTATTTGAAAAGAATCCACAGCTTCCTATTTATTCCCCTAAAAGATGTGGTTTATCATCTTTGAAACTTCAAGTCAATTAATTTGATTGGTATGATGTCTTTTTTGGTCATTTCAATGCCCTCCTCAAAGTGCTTCAACGCAGCATAATGAAAATCAAGTGACATTTTTGTTATGGTTGTTGATGATATTTTTATACCAATTCTTGAGATACCTGGGAATACCCTAAATTTCAGAAAAGCCATGGCTGGGAATTACCCCTTTGGAAACAGATTGCCGTGGTTACGGTGCTTAATGCTGTGATTAGTGCTTCTTTGAGTCTGAGGGGGGTGTGTGTGTATAGATTTAGACATCTTTTATATTCTAGTTTGATTAACATGTTAGAATTTTTTCTATCAGTCCAAGAAATAAAAATTTCTCTAGTATCTTAAAAACAAGATTGTTTACTTCTTTAATCTAATGGATATTTGCTGCACAGAAGCATTTTTTTTTGAGGAGTGAGATACTCAGAAAGTTAAACTGGGTCTAGAAACACACTGAAATTGCATTTGCATTTACTTTCTGTGATCATTTCGTATGGAAAGAATATGTGTGTATTATGAATGAGAATTCTACATCCTGTCTTTTCCTTAGTACATACTTCAAATAATGTGTGCAGCTAGACAAGGTGGCAGCACATGGCGTGTGGAATGTGGTTTCCTTCGTGTCAGCCATGCTTCTTATACTAATCTTTTAACGCACTCGTGGTCACCCAGAGCAGTTAAAGGCCTAAGCTTTTACGCTTTACAGCAGAAAACATTCACTCCCACAAATACTGTGAATTCCCAAGTAAATCCAGAATGTTTGCAGCAGGATTTGTGACCATCCCCAGCTCTCCTTTTTCTGTGATAAAGTCTCTGTACACAATTGTTTGATTGTTTTTATCTCTTGATACTTACAAATAATGCCAGTGGAGAAATATAACTGGAACCCTTTATCTTATAGAGCCATAAAATTTCAAGAACTGAAACCTTTCCTATTGAGGTGACATACATTCAGGTACTCTGAACTGGGAGTAAAAGTCGCAACTTTTATTCTGGAATGGTTAGTCTAGGTCCAGAAAAAGAGGATCAGTGAGAAATAGCAAGAGCAAAACCATCTTTAACAAGGAGAAATATTTCTGCAGTGAAATTCAAAAAATATGTATACATACACACACACATATATATATTACACATATATAGACACACACACACACACACACACACACACACACATATATATATATATATATATGAAGATTGAGAGTATTGGTTTTTATTGTAGGTTCTGGTTAGATCCAATAGAAAGTTTATAAAGCACTATTTGTTGAGGGAAAAAAATGCTATATAGGGGTGTGTATGTATGTGTGTGAATATCATTTGGACATTCCTATCAATGGTATTAAGGCCCATGGTTAGTGCACAATTGTCCTAAAAAATAAATATGTATGTGAATGTGATCTGGCTAAAACATGTATCACACCAATTGATCCCCTGGTTTAATTCATTTCCCATGATTCTCTGGTAGGTGGCCATTTCTTTTCTTACTAGTCTGTATTCCTTCTAAACTAAAACTTGATCAAATATATCCCTCTATTGAGACCTGTCCTTCAGATAGTTTTAGAGCTATGTTCTTCTTTTAATACCCTCATTTGGTTAACATGTAAGGTCTTTTCCTATTAGTCAGAGAAATAAAAATGTCCCTAATGTCTTAAAACAAGATTGTTTACATTCTTTAATCTTATGGCCATTTGCCGTGAAGGATCATTTTAAGTGAGCAGAGAAATACTCAGAAAATTAAACTAGGTATAGAAGGTAATTGCTAGTTCTACATTTCTTGTGTGAAACCGTTTCCTTTTGTTTGTTTTTATCATTTAGAACCTACATGACACTTAAAGAAGTTCTTAAGATTGAGACGTGGAAAAGAAATAATTAAGTTCTGAAGTTAGAGGCGAGAGAAGGCTGTATTTTGTTGGTCAACCCTAACTATCTTAGAACTCCTAAATACAGATTTTTTGTGTATGTGAGGAAGACGTTGCTGAGCTAACGTCTGTGCCAATCTTCTGCTATTCTATGTGGGATGCCACCACAGTGTGGCTTGACCAGTGGTGCTAGGTCCACGCCCGGGATCAGAACCTGTGAATCCTGGGCTGCAGAAGTGGAACAGGCAAACTTAACCACTATACCACCGAGCCAGCCCCTAAATACAGATATAAAGTATAAAATTGCCACAGTTACTTTTTAGAAAGGTCCTATTTATAATGCTTTCATGACTTTTTTCCTCTTTTAAGGTAAATTGAGATTTCTTTTAAGTTAGTATTGATACAAAGAAGGGCGTACTCTCTTCTAGGACATGAACACTTGAAGAGGAACCGTAGTCTTGCATGGTATATGTCATGATAAGAAGAAACAGAAGTTTATCTGCAGAGACTACCATAGGATGGGTGTGTGTCTAGTCCCTGGGTTATGATTTTTAAGTGAGTACAGTTTTTTGGTTAGTTAGGCACTCATTTTTGGCATGATTTAGCAGGAGAAAGAGGGTCTTAGTGTGGGCTTGGCTCTTCTTAACTCTTGTGCAAAATAGGTTGTGGGGAGTGTAGACATTGCACTGTGGAAAGGTCATCACCTGAAATGTCTTCGTTTCTGTGTGGATGTGATGAACGAAAGGGCTTTTAAAAAAATACGTGTTTAATAAAAGACCAAATTTCTAGTTTCTTCCTTCTGGATTTTTCTTTAACACTTTGTTCATATCTTTATTGTAGTATTTATCAAATTAGAGTTTAAAGATATAACCATCTTTCCATTCTAGGCACTCCTACTAGCTTTGGAACATGCCTTGTTTAATTTTCTATTGCTGGTGATGGTGGAGCACCTGATGCATAGTAGGTACATAGTATACATAGTATAAATGTTTGAGTGGGTATGTGGATGATTCATTGACGAGCTCCTTTAAACCTTTTTTTTTTTTTTTTTTAAAGAAAGACAATGCTGTGAAAATGGCCTTGGCCCTAATTCAAGAAATGAAAGGAAGGTGGAGATCAAGGAAGGAGGGGAAGATGCAGAGCTTATGCAAGATAGATGCAGGGATGATAGCTGAAGATGCTTCTTTTCTCATCACCCTTGTTTAGCTTGTGCTTGCTCAACAATTTGCAAATTAAATTATTCCTTTAACTTTGCATAGGAGTAAAGGAACGCTTTCTGGGCAAATAGAGGAAATACCTACAACTGATCTTTGAGGGAAGTTATGTTGATTTTGATGGATGGAGCTATGGGTGCAGAGCTGATAGAAGAAAGTCAGGGGGTTTTCTCTGCTCCACCAAATCACATATGACTAGAGATTGCAACCAGACAGCAATCTGTGAAGCAAGCAATAGGAGCTCCACCGTCTGTGCCTGCTGTGGATGTCTGGCACCCAACAGCACCAGATTTGGTGTAAGTGGGGCTTCTGTTTAGGAAACTTTGCCAATTTTTTTTTTTTGAAAAGTGGATTCTGGCTTTGTTTCTACATACTTGTGTGGGAATAAAAATGTCTTATAATTGCAAATTTGTTTATTATACCCAAAGCATTAGATCTAAGCTTTTCTTTCCGTAAGACACTGTAATGTTGTGTGTGAATATTTGCTGTTGCTTTTCACAAGTCATGTTAACATTTTTCATTTTGATAACTTTTAGATCTAAATATAGGCATAATTCCTAAATTATCTGCCCTCCCCCCATACATGCATTTAAGTGGTCAAATCTTGGTAGTTTCTATAAAATATATGCATATTTTTAATTATCATATTCTGTCTCTTTTATCCTTCAAAATATTTTCTTCTGTGAGAGTACCACCTCTTATCAAATTATCCTGTTCCCTTGATCGTCTCCCTCTGAAAAATTTCATATCTTTCTTCCCAGGAACTGTGTCACACACTGTGTCTTCATACTTTTTCATTTTGATTTGAACATTGAAACTCAAGTGTTGAATTTCCCCTTCTTAACTTTTTCTCATTTTTCTACAACCTATGATACCGTTTATTCTTCTTGGGCATATGTGAAAATTCTTCTCAATTTCATCTCTCCTTGTCCTTTCTGTGTTTATTGTCTAAGATTTTTGCTCTTCAAAATTTCTTTTTTTTTTTTTTTTGAGGAAGATTAGCCCTGAGCTAACTACTGCCAATTCTCCTCTTTTTGCTGAGGAAGACTGGCCCTCAGCTAACATCCATGCCCATCTTCCTCAACTTTATACGTGGGATGCCTACCACAGCATGGCTTTTGCCAAGTGATGCCATGTCTGCACCCGGGATCTGAACTGGCGGACCCCGGGCCGCTGAGAAGCAGAATGTGTGAACTTAACCGCTGCGCCACTGGGCTGGCCCCCAAAACTTCTTCTGAAAGTCACTTTGAAAAAATTTTTCCTATAAGTGAAATTCTTTATATGTAGTAAATAAATGACAAAAATAAAAATGTGATTAATAGTCTTCTATGCTCCGCCTTGTAGTGAATAGTGCCACAATCCACACAGTTGTCCAAGTCATAAATCTATGAGTTGTTGTAGATTTTGACTCCTTCACTCTCTGTTTCTGATAAAACAGCCCAAATGTTACTGAATGTCCCTTCTTGCATCACTGTCCCGCTCACCAGGTTTCCTCCGACATGAACTCACAGTTTCCTATCTGCATTACTGCAATAGACTCCTAAATTTTCCACCTTCCTGAAGTTTCTGCCCCTCCACCACTCACCCCTCTATCTGTTCAAACTTTTCTTTACATCTTTCTTAATGTCAAGGCTGGATAGTCATTCTCCTGCATATAGTCATCCACTGGGTTCCCAGAGCTTCCAGGTTGAAGTTCAAGCTCATTAGCACGGTATACATGGCTCTTCATGACGCCACTTTCCTCTTTGGCTAATTTCCAAAAATGCTGCATATTCAGACCTTGCTTCTGAGTAGTTTTAGTCCCCCATATTGTGGTATACTCACGTGCATTTACTTTCCCCCAAAGTCTCTCTTTACCCCCTTCCCTATCATGTAACTGATTTACTCCTGGCTCTTTGACTCTGGGCATCATTGTTGCCTCCCTGATGTCTAATCTGAATGCCTCTCATCTGTGCTCTGTGCCCCATAGATGTGGGCACATCTCCTTCCCAGTATTTATCATCCTTTATTAATACTATTAGTTCACTGTCCCTCAGTGTGGGCATAGAGTCTCCAGGGTCTTTTGTAGTATTGCTTGCAAAAGCTTGTGATGAATAAATGGATAAATGAGCCTGAGAAATATTCTAATTGTTCTTAAGTACTTTCTGGATTTTCATTCACTTTTAATCAAGCCTTGGCCTCTTGAATTACATTTATATTTAAATCCTGATAAGAGTATCAAATTTAAGCAATTGTAACCTTAAATGTTGAATCTTAGAACATTACCAAGATTGGCGTTGTTGACCCTACATTCGGACGAATAACCTGACACACTGAGTATAACATTTAACCCATAAATTACGTGACTTCATGGAAAGAAATTAGAAAATAATCAAGGAGCACTGGGCTCAAGTAGGTGCTTCTGTTGTATATCCCTGTTAATTCTTTTTATTATTGATTAATGAATGTTAACTTTTTGAAGGTTAATGTAATGGCACTAAGCCTTCTCTGGGGTGTGAGTGATCGGTTTAAAGTAAACTACTTTGTTAACTATGATACATAAAGTCACAGTCTTGAAAAAATTCAATAATAGGATCTTTTAAAAAATATTGAAATAGGAAAATATTCAAGCCAATTGAAAAATCTTATATTGATGACCTTCATGATTATAAAATAACCTTATATTGATGATCTTCAAGATTATAAATTTGGTCTTGAGGCAGAACTTGTGTTAGGGAAGCAGCTTAAAAACATGTTGAGTTTATGAAATAAGATACAATAGAACGGGGATATTTTATATTTTAAGCTATCAGGTGAGATTCCTTGCTGGCATCTTTCACTGTGAAAAGTGTGGATTGGAGTGCCTTTCTTGTTATTTTGAGTATGGAAGGACCACACTTCACCCTCTGGGTCTGTGCTAGCTAAGGATAAGTGAAGAGGACAGAGGACATCTGGCAAGGAGTTGGGTCTTATCTGCCTCATGGAAGGAAGGCAAGAATAGTCCTGAGTACCAAGAGGAAGTTTTTCATGGATTTGTGTAATTTTAAAAAAGAAGAAACATCATTTTTGCTTTTTGTCTGATTCCTCTTTCTTTCTAGCCTCTTCTTTAACTGCTTATCATGAGTGAAACAATCTACAAACACAAAGTATCCTGTTGTCATCACTTTGGAGCATATGTGCCATGTCTTTTAAGTGTGTTTTCTCCCTTTAATTAACCACCTCTGTCATAGGTCTTATCTCTAATTTAGAGATGACATAACTGAGACTTGGATTAAATGAGCATTCAACAAATATTCAGAAGTAGAGATAATTTTAAACAAGAATGGCCCATAGAGGTCATGTAGTCTCACTTGTCATATAGGTAAGGAAACAGACGTAGGGAGGTCCAAGGACTTTCCTAAAGTCACATAGTTATTGGTCAGGCTGGGGCTAAGTCTCATGCTTCCTGGATTTTAGTTCAGTATTAGCTTGGTCATTCTTAGTGGAACTTTATCTACTTCTTGAAGCATTTAATAAGTGAATTGGTAATCATTATCTATCCTCTCTCTCTCTCTCTATTTATATATTAGAGGAAAGGTGTAAAGGTTAAAAATATAAATTCTGTAGCCACTCAAGTGCAAAATGTGGAGAGAAAACCTGGAGGAAGAATGAGACTCTGTTTTTTTCTGCTTGAATAGTATCTTCAGGCCAAGGCCAGTGGCATGTTCAGAGAGAATGTAGAAAATTGCTTTAGTAACTCAATTTCAGAAGAGTTTGACCTTGTCAGAAAGATCTGCTGTATCTGCATGAGAAATAGTAAAGAGTCCAAGAGGAAGATGACGTGTTCAGGATTCTCCTCCACTGCACTGGATTGTCTGAGGAGTCGAAGGGAGAAACTTCTGTTTGCCCTTTGAGTGACAAATCTGTTAGTTAATATTGTCAGGCAGAACATGCTTTCCAAGAGTTTGATCCTTGGCCCTTCACCACCCAAAATACTCTTAAGTGCCAGGTTTTAAGCAAATTACTTTTGATTACGGTACTGAGAAATGAAAGGATGACAGCATCGTACAAACCAAATACTAAGTAGTGTTACTAAACATTTACAAGACTTCTTTCTAGAGAAGTTTTGATAAGGTGAAAGAATATGAATAACTTTCCTTCATACTGGCTATATGACCTTGGAAAGGTCATTTCCTGTTTTTTTCTTCTGTAGAATAGACGTAATACCTTTCACTTCATTGGATTAAATCTCATGCGTATCCAACAGCCTTGTAGGGGTTGGCAAACTTTTTCTGTAAAGGGCCAGATAGTAAATATTTTATGCTTTGTGGGAGAGAGGTCCCTGCTGCTGCTACTCACCTCTGCCATTGTAGTATGAGAGCAGCCCCAAACAGTCCATAAACAAATTAGTGTGTTCCAATAAAACTTTATTTATGGATGCAGAAATGGAATTTCATGAATACTCACATATCATGAAATGTTATGCTCCTTTTGATTTTTTTCAACCATTTCAAAATGTAAAAACCACTCTTAACCTTCAGGCTGTATAAAAAACATGTGGATTTGGCCCAAGGTCTGCAGTTTGCCAGCCTTTCTCCAGGTGATTGCCCAGCTATGAAACAGTTCCGAATTTGGAAGGATTATGATGGTGGCCTTGGGGGATTGCATTTACTAAGCCATTGAAGGATTGACTGCTATCTCTTCCCATGATACTGGGAACATGTCTTTGCATATGTTCTCAGGTAACGTATGAGAATACTCACAATAGGACAAATGATTTTCTGTGTTGTTTGCCTGCTTCGGAGTTGGGCAGAATGTCTAAGTAGTCAGAGTAGCACTCTGCACCCACACAACCCATAGAGTTGAATTGACACAGATAAGTGGTGTCAGCATTTCTGTTCAAAAACAAATTTTTCAAAGTTTTGAAGTCTCAGCACTTTTCCAGGCACAGCAGACTGAATCTTGGCACACAGACTCTCAGTCTCAATATAAAATGCTCATCTTTCTTTTTACTTTTGCTAGTTATATTCCAGAACCAGGGACCTGAAAATGGAAAGCTCATTGAAGTTAAAGCAGCCAAGGAAAAAAACGTGTGCTCATTTAAATGATTTTTGGAACTGTTGGCCCAATGGGTTTATTTTTAAAGAATTTTTTGCAATTTTAAAATGTTTACCCTTTGACTTTGTATTTTATACAATTGGAATGAAGAGATTTCCATCTTAGGAATGGTTTTGTAAAATGTCTTATCACACAGATGAAAAGTGTGGTCACCACAACTTTTATTTGAGAGAGGAACGGACTGCTAAGGAGAATCACAAAATGGCAATATTGATGATCATACCTATTTTATTACTTTTATTTGAAAGATAGTGGCAAAGTGTGAAACAGGGTTAGGGATGACGACATATTTAAATCTTTCATGCAATCTGGATCATCCTTCATTGTAGGCCGTAGAACATCATTTATATCCAGCCTGAGTTCCTTTTTCTATGGTTATAATGAATTATGTGCCTTAAAAAAGGTCTGACTTGTACAAATTAGAGGATACAGCTTGTAATCACCTATTAATAGATGTCTAAGTAAATATAAGAAATAACTTTTAAGTATCCAATTTAGATGAGAGATACTAAAAGAAGCCATTAACCAAGAAGTATTAGGTTTCTTAGATCAGAAGATATAGATTTTTTTAAAAAAAGTCAACAACCAGGTAGCAACTAGTTTTGAGAGCTAGAAGTTCATTGGAAGCAGAAGAACTGGCTGCTACTTTTATGGAAATAGAAACTTTTTAAGGCAAACTTTGGCATATAACTTATGAAACTAAAATAGGTCGCGTGCTTTAAAAACTTTTGAGTTTAGAGGTCTGGAAATCTATAATTTTATAAAGCTCCACTGGTGTCTTAGGTGAAGTTCCAGGAAACAGAGTTTGAGGCAGATAATGTTAGGTAGGAGGTTCACTGGGGAGTGGTCGAGGGAATAATATGGCAGAGGAGAGCAGCATGCTTGGAGAGGGAGTAAAGCTGAACTTCAAAGCAGTTGCAGAAGAAGTCCCGCCTGATCCTAAGGCACCCTGGAGCTGGGATGGCCCTTGAGAGTTGTTCTGAAATGAGGCTAGGAAGACTTTGTATGTGGTTGGAGAGGCGGGGCGAAAACTTGAGTAAGCGGCTCTCCCAGAGAAGGACTAGCTATGCACTGGCCACAGTCACACTCCTGGTAACCCAAAGTATGAACACTTTATAAAGTCACAAAGGTGTTTTTGGGCAGCACACCACAACATCCACTACAACAGACGATTCTTATGATTGAAAAATGATTCTCTAAGGGGTTACTAGGAACAAGTGTTTGGCCTACAGGGCAGGCAGGGGTATTTATCTATTTCTAAAACGTACTGAGTGTCTACCATGTGTCAGGCACTCAAGATATAAACATGAAGAGATAAGTTTCTCACATTCGAGGAGCTTACTATCTAGTTTGGGGCACATATATAAAGAAAAAATTGAAGGATAATTGCTAAAATAGGGGAGTATATGCAGGTTTCAAGATTATTTAAAAGCATTAGTTCACAAAAAATATTCTATTCACACTACTTATTTTTATTTGTTAGATTACAGCTTCCAAATCTGAGTCAATTTAAATTTTTTTCCCTTCACAGATGTTTCCATGTCTTCTAATTTCTTATCATATTGTGATGAGGCAATCAGAGTCTTTAAAAAACAAATACTCTGCTCTCCTACAATCTAATCATTTGCTGAAAATTAAACTATAATACGAAGTCCCAAATAGAATTAACTCTTGGTGTATACAATGGGATAGATCCTGATATGCTCTCAGTTCTTCCAAATGAATGACTACATTTACACCATATATTTTCCCCTATAAAATGCATCAAAGTATAACCAAAACATTTACTGCTCTTTTAGTCCCTTTAGGAGCCTATAACTTAAGTCATTAGTATTCCTACTTTCTGCATAAAAATATTAATTTCTTTGATCACATCCTATTTTCTTTCCACTTTTGTCTCAAGTATTAGTAATTTTCAGGGAACTTTTCTGCAGAATTATATGAACATGATGGCAAGCAGAAAAAACAAAAAGGTGCATTGATGTGAGAAAGCCGGGACGTTAGTTATTGTCTCTAGTTAAGGGATTCACTGCTGTGTGCGAAGTTAGAGCTCCCACGATTCAAATTTGTGCCTTGTAAAAACTAGCAGCTGTTATACGTCATGATCTTTAGGGTTGTTCACCAAGTGATCAAAAAGGTGAAAAGTCAATGTCAATGTACTGTTCTATACTAACTTTCACAAGTTCCATTGATTGATTTTTATGTATGATACTTATTTCATTCGCCATTGGGTTATTTAAAAATCTGTTAGCATATTTCAAGGTCTCAGAAAATTATTGGGATTTTTTGGTGAGCAGGAGAGAAGTAGGAGAGATGATGATATTTTACCTCTAAATTCCATAGAGATTCATAGAATTAGAAGGGTCTTTAGATTTAATCTGATCCTGGCCATTTAGTTTGGAGGTAATAAAGTTGTCATTTAAAAAAAGAACATTGAGGGACCGGCCCTGTGGCTGAGTGGTTTAAGTTCTGTGTGCTCTGCTTTGGCGGCCCGGGGTTCATAGGTTTGAATCCTGGGTACAGACCTATTCCACTTGTTGACAATCCTGTGTTGGCATCCTACATACAAAATAGGGGAAGACTGGCACAGATGTTAGCTCAGGGCTAATCTTCCTCAAGCGAAAAACGAGGAGGATTGGCAACAGATGTTAGCTCAGGGTGAAGCTTCCTCATCAAAGTAAAAAATTGGTTAAGTAGTAAATGTTTAATTTTTCATATATACATATTTGCATACATATATACATGTGATGAATGGTGTTGAAACAGTTTGCTTTCAGTGATCTATTTTAGGTAAAGTTCGGGAAGAACACTATTGACATAACTAAATACTGGGGTAGAAGGCGGGAATTAAAAATTTTAAAACAAAACTTTTTTTCCATTTTATGTTGCTTTGCAAGAAGGTCGTGTTAAAAATAAGTATATCAGATACATTTAGAAAGCAACATGTATTATATACATTCACAAGTAGGCCTTATTTGCTTTGGCAAACACTCATAGATGAAAGTATAATTTGGAAAGAGAAGAACATGATATCAGACGAAATAGCATCACAAAGATTTACAATTGGAAAGTAATTGGTAATTTTATAAAATACTAGAGCCAGATGCTTCTCTCTAAATATAGCACTGAATGTAAATAGGCTTTTGCTGATCGCTAGAATAGACAGGCTTGGAAAACTTGCTCTTCGCCAATGCTCACTTCTTATCAATCTGGTAAAGGGGCCAGAAAAAAGTTTTTTCCAGAGAAGTTTTTTTTTTTTTTTTGTATTTATTTATGCCCCATCTTTCTCTAAAATATATTTAAGGCACTTTGTAAGATTACATGCCATATAAGAAGAAAACATAAATAAGGAAGTCAAGACAAACAGAAAGTAAGCTTTTGTAAATGAGGAAAGAGCTTGGAGTGAAGTTAGTACAAAAAACGTTTGAGGTTCTGTTCATTTGCAGAATGGGGGCCACACATTTGTTTAAAGATTCTGATATTCAGCTCTAGCAGAAAAACACAGTGCTTTCAATGTTCACAGTGTTTGTAAGATAAGAACAAGCCAGTTTCTCTGGGGGAGCCCAACTCTTTCTTTAAGTGAAAGCAGAGAGAATTTTCCCTTTAGTCGTCAGAGAGAGACCTTGAAGAGTGTAGGATGCGTCATGAGATCATAAAGCTGTATCTTTCATTGTCTCTTGAGTAGTCAGAGGATTTCAGGCTGAAGAGCAATATAGTCAAAACAATTTTATGAGAAAGAAATGCAGTCAGTCCGGGAACAACATTCCTGTGGTTTGATTAATGCAAAACTGGATTTCAGGTTGTCCAGGAATGGAGATCTGCATAGACTTTAGGCAAATATCAGTAGTTATCATTTCTTTAACTAAGATTCTGCTAATTGTTGAGGAGGTAGTGAAATTAAGTCGAAACTCCCTGTTCTTCCTGAGAAATTCCTGGAGTACATTACTTCTATGTTGTGAGCGAGTTTGGATCCACTTTGTCATTTGATAAGCTGGGGACAATGATGACATACAGAAATGGAAAGTCGAGTGAGGGCCATTCGCTCTCTCTCTCACACAGTCTCATATATATATATATACAGATGATTATGTTTATGTCCACATATACACACATATATATGTATTTAAGAATTGTAGTTTGATAAATCTGGTGTTTCAAATCACTAGGGAAGATGGGTTTGTTAACAGATGGACTTGAGGCAATTTGCTATTAATTTGACTAGGAATAAAGGTCTTACTTCGGTAAGGTACAAAGTGTAGTAAACATCTAAAAGTCGTTATAAAATTAAAAGAGAAGTGACAGACTTGGAAAATGACTTAAACCAGACAAAAGAAATATCTGTGATTTTAAAAGAATGTCAGTATTTTAATATAGAGGGAAAACAACATTATAGAAAAATGAGTAAATAGTATTTTTTTGAACTAAAAGAATTAAAAACAACTATTTTCTTGTTTTGAGTGGTAAGGCTTTTCGCAAAACTTCACTGGATTCTAGTAAATGCTGGGAAAGATGTGGAGAAACAGGCCTCTTCTTTTTGGAAAGCAACTTGGCAATATGTGTCATGAAACTTTACCGTTACACACGTGCTGACCTAGCAAAAGTTCGTACAGAAATCATACCTGAAAATACACTAGAGATAAAAGCAAAGATGTATATTCAAAGGGTGTTTACTGAAACATTACTCTTTTACCAATTTTCTGGGAAAAACCCTCATGTCCAACTGTAAAGCAATGGCTAAGCAATGATGATTTAGTATCTCTGGAAGATATTGTGAAGCTATTAAAATTCTATTTTCAAAGATGAATGACATAGGAAAATCCATGGTATAAAGTAAAATGAAAAAAGTAGGATACAAAATTGTATAATGCATATACATTTTGCAAGAAAACAAAATATATGGATATATGTATTTTATATACATGTGATATACACAGAGAGATATAAATGTGTAAATCATAAGTTAGTATTTTGTATACAAATTAGTATTTTGGGGTCATACAGGATATCTAGTGTCTGCAATGTATTTTTTAACAACTTAAAAATCTTCAACAATAGGCATATATCAATAGTATAATTTGAAAAATATTGAAACAAAACATAATCCGGTTAATTGACATATAGTGAATAAACTTAGAATATTTTCCGATGGGAGAAAAGCATAAAAATAGTTAATTTAAGGAAATTCTGACCTAAAATGCAGTTTGAAACTTTTTGGGCTCTTAATCAAAATGCAGTTGCAATATTAAATAAAATAAAGGTGTGAGCAACTATCACAATAGTAGTGGATCTGCTTGAACTAGAATTCCATCACATTATTTATGAGACTGAACTCACTGTGCCCTGGAGCAATGATACCTCTGTCATAGGATTGTTATGACGAGTCAATATGATAGAGCCCACCATTTAGAACATGGTGGGTGCTCAGGAATTTTAGTTCCTCATCCACTTTCTCCTTTTCCTCTAAATGCAGAGACCAGACATAAAAACAGTTATTTATTGTCTTTTCCTAGCACTTTCCAGGTATTGAAAGTTTTCCTACATAAAACCAGGGCCCTGTCCTTGGTGATGAGAGCAGGGTGAGGCAGCTAGAGAGTAAATCACACATGAGCCCGGTCCCACTCCTCTCCAGGACGAAGTTTAGTGGGTTCACTTCAGTTCACTGACTGGTTGTTCACAGCTGACCCTATTGTGGTTGGCCAATACCCTTGCCATACCAATTATTTAATGTGACCTCTGCCTCCAACTCTGATTTGGACACTTCACTCATTGCAATTTAATCAGATTGGCAGAAGCAAATCAACAGGTATGCACATGGCGACAATACCTAAAATCTCGGGCCAGTTATCCTGGGTTCTAATAGCCACCTCAGATTCTGGAAACCCATATAAATAGAAAATAGGTATCAGTTGCCTCTATTTTAATCTACTTCTTTAAAACCTCTAAGAATTCTTACAAAATGCGGTGACTGCAGGTATAAAACAGTACCCTGTCTCACCTAGAGTAAGATTGGAGCATCATAAGAATGTGTACTTTGAAACCTGGCCATGTTCTTTCCCAGATACTGTGGTTTTGGCTAGTGAACTGGATGTACCTGTGGAGACTAGACTTAACTTTCCATTTTATTCCTGACCTTTGGGAATATTTTGAGGCGTTGCAGCTCTTGCCCTTCCTTCCTCCTCCCATCTCCAGAGAAGCTGGGTTATTCTCTGGGGCAGGGTAACAGCCAATGGACGGATGTGAAGCCTTGCCTGGTACATGGCAACCTAGTTGCCACTCTCATGCCGTACTTCCCCCTATGCCCCATTTGTAAGAGTGAACCCACCTGACCCCGCGCTGTCAGCCTTCCAAATAATGAGAGCTTCCCTTGGAGAGAATGGCTGCCGTTGGCCTATGCAAGCTTCCCGTTCAGACGGTTATTCCTGCAGAGGTTACAGAATCACTTGTTTGCATTGTTGGGCATGAGCTAGATGACCTTCAAGATCCTCTTACTCAGTGAAAATCTAACATTTCCTATTTCTCTAGCCTTTTCCTGGCCCCGCCTATGTCATGTGTTTGCCTTACCATCATTTTAAATAAAATGGAAAAGAGGATGAAAATTTGTGTGGAGGTTCCCAGCCTTGTGCTATGGAGCTCCTGAAGCAGTTGAGCGATTTGTGGGACCAAAATGAGCAGGCTTACTTGTAGTTAAGCACTTTTGAAGAACTCAAGAAACAAGAAAATTCTGCTGTTCTTCAGTAGCTAGAGTGTCTAAAAGAAGTCATCTTCAGTGACAAGAGGATAGAGAAAAGGCACTTCAGCATAGATGTGCTAGTTTGCTGCTAGAGAGAGCCTTTAAAGTTGAAATACTGAGGTATAGTTTATAATCTGTTACAGGATGAATTAATTACTGGCGACAGTGAGTCAGTATCCTACCCTCTTTGGTCGTGTGAAATAAAATAATATGACATTTACTATAATTCTTTCAAGATTTTTTGACCATGTGACCCACATATAGGAAATAATTATGATATTATATTCTAAAGGATTTGATTACTGGAATAGTTAGATATCATTTCTTAAAAAATTGGAAGCTTTGTTTTTTACTACATTATAAATCATAGGAATTAAGGGATTCTTCTTTAATATAAAACATCAACACCTGCTGAAATAATGATTGCATATTCAAAATACTATTCTGTCTCGTTTTCTCTGAATATTACTGCAGATTTACTCACTTTCATTATGATCATAGAGGCTGATAGATATGTCCATTCACAGATGCTGCACCAGGACTGATCTTGTGGGGAAGGAAAAAATCCTGCCTTAGATGAACACACTCTCCTTCCATTCTAAGCCTCCCTAACCCCTTTGGTTTCCATTTTTTTGTATCGCTGTCCCTCTTTCCTGCTTCCAGCCAATCTTACTATTGCTTCATCTAAGGATCCAATGAATGTTAGTTAATCAGTGATACTGGCAGAGGCCTGGAGAGTTCGTCCATGAATGTGTGCAGCACCGGACACCTGAACACAGACTATGTGCTTCTTGAGCAAGTTGGTAATGGCTTCTGGAGACAATGCACTGAACCAACCTATTACTAAACCTTAGTGGGGGAATTTTTCAGGTCAACTTCGAGGGACTGAGGATGGTGTAGAACGACAACAGTGTTTAGATACACTTTAAACTCACAGCATGTAATGTGCTCTGTCCACCCCCAGCCTCTACACACCCACCGCTTACTCCTAAAACAAAATTTTCTAAGCCCAAAGTGGTTTATGACAAATTGTATGTTTGCAAGTTTGGCGTCTAAAGAGGAGTACATTTACTTAAGGGGCATATTTAGTGCTTGGGAAAGCTATACTTACTATGCTAATTGAAACTTAGAGCTTTACCTTTATAACAAAAATACCCCTGACTTCCCTCGATAGTAAATGGTCGGAATTTGAAGCAATGTGCGTTTCTATTTTTCTATCTGGACAATATGGTTACACATGTGAACAGTTAACAAAAAATGTTATACTTTAATCTGTAAGTGGGACCTCAGAGCAATATTTTTTGCCATTGAAGAAACATAATCAGTTTTTATGCTTTGTTTTTCTTGATTGCTTTTGTTTAGTTCTTTGTGGTACACCTTGTAGTTAGAATTAAATGATGTAAATCTGTCCATTTGCAAACATATATATATATATAAGTGATTTTCCTTTTTTTCTTTTTTATTGTGGTAACCTTGGTTTATAACATCATATAAATTTCAGGTGTACATCATTATATTTTGGTTTCTGTGTAGATTACATCATGTTCACCACCCAGAGACTAATTACAATCCATCACCACACACATGTGTCTAATCTTCCTCTTCTTTCTTAATCTTCTTTCTTCCTCTTCCCTCCCCACGTCCCCTCTGGTAAACACCAATCCAAACTCTGTCTCTATGTGATTATTTGTTGTTGTTTTTATCTTCTACTTATGAGTGAGATCATATGGTGTTTGACTTTGTCCCTCTGACTCATTTTGCTTAGCATAATACCCTCAAAGTCCATCTATGTTGTCACGAATAGCCAGAGTTCATCAATTTTTATGGCTGAGTAGTATCCCATTGTGTATGTATCCCAGATCTTTGTCCATTAGTCCCTTGATGAGCACCTAGGTTGCTTCCAAGTTTGTGCTATTAGCTGGATATATCCAGAATCTGGCCACTCCTTACTACCTTTATTGTTACCACCCACCATCTTTTGCCTGGATTATTACAATAACGTAACATATTACATAATAATATTATGTCTTGTCTTTGCACACTTTTACCCACTTTAGTCATTAGCTAAAGTGAACCTTCTAAAACTATAGTCAAATCATGGAACTCCTGTATTGAAACCTTCCAAAGACTTCCAACTCTTCTCAGTGTAAATTCCCAAGGTTCTTAAGATGACCTATAATTAGTTCTTACTATGATCTATAGTGCTTTTTATCAGCTGGCCTCTTGTTACGTTCTGGTCTCATTTCCTGCCACTTTTCCCAGCTGACTGTGCTCCACACTGGAGCCCCTGTGGCTTTTCTGAGTTACCCCCAGGCCCTTGCTCTAACTGCTTCTTGTGGCAGGAAAGAGCTTCTTTTGGGTATTTACATGGCTCAGTCCCTTACTTTCTTTAGGTTTTGGTTCAGATACCACCCTCTCAGTGAGACCTTCCTCAACTACCCTTCATGAACTAGAATCCAATACTGCGCATCTGGCAGTCCCTGCTTCTGTATTCTGCTCTATCCTGTAAGCTCCATCATAGTCGAGATGTTTTGACCCCCAATACCTAGAACAGTGACTGCTACATAATAGCTACTTCATGATTATTTTTTGAATGAATAAATTTTTAATTTTATGTCATGGGGTAGTAGACCAAACCTTGACCAGGCTGCCCAAGAAATTTAGTGCCTGTGTAGATCTGCCATTAATTAGATCTGTTTCCTGTTGCAGGTGCTTAACTTCCCTGAGTCTCAGATTCCTCAAGTACTGAAATATAATAGATTGAATTAGATAATTTCAAAGGCTCCTCTTGCTCTAAAAAATACTCTGTGTGAAGTAAAAACTTATAATCTTACCTATATTTGTTGTATATTTTCTATACAAGGCCATTTCTCGTTCATATATGACCCATATAGATGAGCAGCAGTCAGCATTGGTCGTACATATACTTCTTCCTCTCCTACAATATCACTCTGTTCCACAATCCCCAGTCCGAGTTTCTGTTAATTACAAATGTGAAACGTTTAGAGTAGGTTGGACAAATACGTGGTGTTGACTCTGCCTCTTCCCTGTGGCAGACATCACTGATTGATTATAAAACTCTTTCCCTCTAAGCTAGGACTGTTCCAAAGAATCTTCTCAGTCTCTAGGAAAGAAAACAAATTTATTAGAGTTGCAACTGGAGGTATAAGCTGTTTTTAATTCCAGTTTTAGGGTATCTGTGAGCTTAGAGGTGGCATGGGACAAAGGAGATTTGATACACTTTCCCCAACCTTTTTCTTGGGTCCCTCCCATTCATCCTTCCAAGCTCAGTGTAGAGGCCACTATTCCCAGGAATTTTTCCACTAATCCAAGGCTGTGTTAGGTGCCTCCTTTTATGTGATTATAGAGGACCCTGTATTTCTCACTTATCATATTTACATTATTTTGTAATTTCTTTTTACTTTAACTTGCCTGCATTCCCCTCCTGGCTGTGCTCTCTAGAGGTTGAGACTGTGTTTCTCTTGCTTTCCATTGCATTTCTAGAACCAAGAACTGGGCCTGATGCTTACTAAGGATACAATAAATATTTGCTAAATGAATAATAAATGAATGAATAAATGACTGCCAGGATAGAATCCTTGGCATTGCTGGCCTATCACCATGTCTCTCTTAGGTAAGATTATCTTCCATATCTGACAAAAATGTATCCTTCTCGTAATTCACCTAAGAGGACACCTATAGGAGAATTTTTGGGTTAAATCCCTCTTTTAGAATAATGTAAATAACTTCAGTCATAGGAGGTTGGGTGATTTAGATCATTTCCATAGGCTACCTTCTAATGCCCTAGGAAAGATTCCCTTAAAGTCTTTTCTATGGAAACTCGTCCTCTGAGATTTGACTAACATGGGTTCCATGGTTCAATATGTTTGGAAAACGTTGCTCACCGGCCTTTGCCTTTGGAATTTTTCCAGAAAACAGGCATATTAAAGACACTGAGTCATTCAGTATAGAACTTTAATTTTTCTTAAGCCAAAATTTCTCAATCCTTTTTGACCAAAGAATTTTATTCAATATTATATATACAAGCATCCTACTATACCGGTGTTCCATGGGACACAGTTTGGGAAATACAGATGTGTTCAAATAGGGCCCATTGAATACCTTTAAATTCGAGTGTTACAGTCATGTGGCAGTGAGCAGGATGGATCTAAAAGGGGTAAAACCAGTAGAGAGACTGTTGCAGAAATCCATTGGAAGAGCATGAGGCCCATAACCAAAGATCTCGTACTGGCAATGAGTAATGAAAATATTTGTACAAGAAATTGATCTTATTGCTGAATGGCCTCTTATGAGAGTAACTGAGGTGGTGAGGGAATCAGTGCTCTGCAGTGCTTTACTTCTTTTGCAGTTGAAAGGGAAGAGCTTGACTTAGGTTTCAAGCCAGCACGGTTCCTTCAATAACTGAGCTTCTGTCACTATTTAATGCATGTCTAATGCCCTGCTGTATTTACATGTTAAAAATCAAGGTATTTACAGTCAACTATAACTTATTATTCTCAGAGCATCTATTGATTTTTTTTTTACTGGGCCTTTTTGAACTATGATAATATACAAATGCCTATTACTAGGCCTCTCCTTCCAGGTCTTTCCCTGATAAATGTGTATATGTGTATTCATTTTCTTGGGCTGCTGTAATGAAGTACCACAAAGTGAGTGGCTTAAAATAGCAAAAATTTGTTCTCTTACAGTTCTGGAGGCTAGAAGTCTGAAATCAGGGTGTCAGCAGGGCCATGCTCCATCTGAGACTCTGGATAGAGTCCTTCCTTGCCTCTCCCTAGCTTCTGGCCATGGGCATCAATCCTTGGTGTTCTTGGCTTGCAGCTGCGTCACTCCAATCTCTGCTTCGGTCATCAGATGACGTTCTCCCCGTGTGTCTCTGTCTCTGTGTCTAAATTTCCCTCTTTTGTAAGAACACCAGTCATATCGGTTTAAAGTTCTACCATATTCCAGTATGACTTTGTCTTAACTAACTACATCTGCAATGACCCTATTTCTCAGTAAGGTCAGGTCACATTCTGAGGTATTGGGGGTTAGGACTTCAACATATCCTTTTTTGGGACACAGTTCAACCCATAAAAGTGTGTGTGCGTGCATGCTTGTGAGCATGTGTATGTAAGACACGCCAGTATATGTGCACAGAAGTCTGTCTTCCCAATTTCACTAGTAGTTTCTCTGACACCTGCTTCCATGAAATTACCTTTACCCCTTCTCTACAAAGGATGGACAAAGCGAAGTCTGATAAGGCAGTAGAATTTGTCATGGCTGCTCTTCATGCTACAAAGCAATTAAGCGGCTACCCAGGTCTTTCCCTTCACAGCACATTGTCTCACATTAGTGTTTGTAGTGTAACCCTAATTTTAAAAGGTGATTCTGATTAATGGATTCTTCTTGGTCTAGCATTTCTTTAGCTCCCCTCTCCTTTTTCTGATCAAAATATACTTTCTTTAAGGTTATTTCACTAAGCCATTCTGAGGTAATTTTATTACTTTTTTGAAGGTGGGAGGCTAGGCAGGGTGGCCTCTCTGAAAGCCAAGCCGTACCGACTTCTTTAGGCTCATAAATATTAATAATGTTACTATGCTTTTGTGTACTAAACCCTTGTTGTGGAGATTGTACGAGAAAAGCATTTTATAATTTCATGCAGGCCTGGAGTAGCAAGAAAATGGGGCAGTGACATTTGGGGGAGCATCATATCTAAATGTTAATATTGTACACTGCTTACTAAGAATAAGAATTTCCCTTCTTCGGTGCTAATATTGCCAGTTGCGTGGGAGTGTTTTCTTTTTTCAATTTGCACTTTATTCCTTTTAGCTAATTTTGTTCTTTATAAGCCAGTTATAAAAGAGAAGCAGCAAGCTAGTGTTTTGAATAAGAGAATTGGAATTGTGTAGGGTAGAGTTGTCACTCAGCTTTCTTCAACCTTTTGATGAAAATTCCAATTCAGAATAAAGAGACTCGGACACTTGCTTTCTAAGGGACTCTGTGTGACGAGGCTATCATTCTTAAGAAATGGATTAAACCTTCTTAGTAGCATCTCATAAAATATTTAGTTAGCTATAAATGTTTAACGCTGTTGCAGCTGAAATCATTTGCCTTGTGGGAAAAAATGAGGCTGTTTGCTGTTAAGTGTTTTGTTTTCTCTTCTCTTTATTCTTTCATGTATTAGACAATGCAAACCCTCTTAACTAACTCTGCACCAAGGTGTTGAGATGAACCAGACCGAAGTCAGACACAGGACTGAAGAGAGAAAGTGAGGAAATGTTTGAGATGTCTCATTTTTATGAAAGATGTATGCCTTATTATTTTTTATTTTATAGATTTTACTTTATTTTGGAATGCTAATTTTAACTTCATCTGGAGCAGGCAATATCCTGCTTTTACTTTCTAAACGGATTTCTTGAGCAAGACTTCCGTTGTCTTATGTTACAAGTAATTAGAGAAATATCTTGGTTGATACTCAGGCCAGAGCTAAAAATAGAGTTCAGTGATGTTGTCTATAATTCTTACTATTTTTAAATAGGAAAAGATGATAGGCAGGAAGGAAAAGACAATGGTTAAGCAAAGCAACTTCCAGGGACTTTTTCATCACTAACATAAGATTGCCAAGGTTGCCAATTAGCAAATAACTCTCTCTTCTCGATGAGGGTAACTTGGAATTTTGTGTGTATGTGCGTGCGTGCGTGAGCAAGAGAGAGAAAGAAACACAGAGTAGGGGCCGGCCTCGTGGCCGAGTGGTTAAGTTCGCGCGCTCTGCTTCGGCGGCCCAGGGTTTCACTGGTTGGCATCCTGGGCGTGAACATGGCACTGCTCATCAGGCCACGTTGAGGTGGCATCCCCCATAGCCTAACCAGGAGGACCTACAACTAGAATATTCAACTGTGTACTGGGGGACTTTGGGGAGAAGAAAGAAAAAAAAGAAGATTGGCAACAGTTGTTAGCTCAGGTGCCAATCTTTAGGAAAAAAAAGAAACACAGAGTGAAGGCCCTAAGGTTATCCATTGTAAGAGGGAGGATAGTCGATGAGGTCAGCGGACTGGTGACTACCAGGTCTGGTATAAGGCTTTGAAGGTCAAGATAAGAACTCTGGACCTGGATGTTACGCTGAGTGAGATGGGAAGTGTTTTGAGCACTAACTTATAATCAAAGAATTCTGAGGCTCTTGTCGGAGAAACAAACAGTAGGGGAACAAGAATGGAAACAGGGAGACCAGTTAGGGAGCTATTACAGAAGCTCAGTTGCCCATATTGACTTGGAGCACAGTGATGGGAGTGGAGAGGTTGAAAAATGGTCAGATTCCAGTTGGTGGAGAAGTGTGAGAAGAAGGTGTTGAGGATGACTTCAAGGATTTAGGCTTGAGCAACTGGAAGAATAGATTTTTCTCCTGTAGAGATGGGGAGCTTGGAGGAGGATCAAGTTTGGGGGAATTTATTACAACTCTTTCCCTTGCCTACTTGTCTTTGACCATACTGTTTTCTCTACTCTTTCTATAACACACGAGGCTCGCATGCTCCCACCTCAGGCCCTTTGCATTTTCTCTTCCTTAGACCTGTAAGGTTCCTGCCTCAGATATCCACTTGGGTCCCTTTCTCAATTTCATCAGGACTCTGTTCAGATGTTGCTTTCTCATGCTTGAAACCATCTCTCCCTGCCTTCTGGCACCACATTCTACTTGCACACACTATCCCCTTTCCTTACCTTTTTGTAAAATCTGTAGAATGCTTCTTTCTATATACAAATCATATATTCTTCTTACATCTATATTCCTCTGCTAGATTGTTGGAATTTTTTGTCTGTTTTATTTGTTGCTATATCTTAAACACGTGGAATACTGCTTAGCACTGAGTGAAAATATTTTTGTGACGTCAGGAGTAAGTTCATAAACAAGGCAAAAAAAGTGTAAGCTCTAAAGAAAAAGAGGGATTCATTTGAATGCATAAGATTTATTAACTTTATTTTTTTCATGAAAAGACCTAATAAAGCAACTGAGAAGACAGGCCATGAGAAAAGGAGGAGAAATGTGGAATATATTTACCCTACAAAGGATTTCTACTCAGAATATATGAGGAACTTCCAAAAATCAATAAAATAATAAATAACATAGTAGCAAAATGCAAAAATGATTACAAAAGAAATTATTCAGAAAATGTATCCTCATGGCCAATAAACATGAAAAGATGTTCAACACTGATAATCAGGAAAATGAAAAATAAAATCTTACTGAGATGCTATTTCTCACTCAGTATTAGCCAAAACCTAAAAAATATGACAGTAATAAATTTTGGACAGGATGAGAAGCAACACTGCTCTAGGAGTATATAACCACTTCAGAAATCATTTGGCATTAGCTATAAAATTTGAAAATATACATGTCTGCAGATTAGCAATACCAAGTCTCTCTATATATGTGCTGTAGAGAAACTCCTGCACATGTACACCGGGAAACATGTGCAAGAATGTTCCTAGAATTGTTGTAATGGCAAAAAACTGGAAAAAACATAAATTTCCATTAACAACAGGATAGATAGATAAAGGTATATTGATAGATAGATAGATATGAGTGCTATACAGCTGTTAAAATAAGTGAAGTGTAATAATGCTCATCAATATGGATGAATTTAAAAACCAAAATGCTTGGGGAAAAAAAGCAGGTAGCAGAAAAATGCATACAAATTATTCCATTTATATAAGGTCAAAATTCATTAATATGTTGGGTTGAAATGCATGCATATGTGGTAAAACTTTAGAGAATATCAGGAGAATGATTGAAGCAGATTCAGAAAAATGGTCACCTATGGAGGGAGGGAGAGAGGCATGACGGGGGAAGGTGATGCTAGGAATCTTCAAATAAACTTAGATTGTTTCCTTTCTTAGTCTGAGTGATGCTAGAAACATATTTGATGATTGTTCTTTAAGTTTTACATACATTTTAACATATTAATTTGTAAGCATGGTTTGTATTAAAATTTTTAAAAAATAAATAAAAAGAGGAAAATGGGATTGATGTGTAGCCAGCAGGTATAGACAATTCTTTTGAGGAATTTCACTGTAAAAGATATTGCCTTCTATAGGAAACATTGTCTGACCTATTAACATCAGGTTGGGCTCCCCTCTTCTTCCAACACCATTATGGACCCTCCCCTGTCATGCCTTGTGTTAAGTTAATGTTGACTGCAGTAATGGATGCTGCCCCTTCTCCCGGTCTTAGTAGATTAATACAGTAGATGTAAGATGCTCAAGTACGGGAAGAGATGAGATTACTTAGAGGCAGTAGCTTATCTTCAAGTGGTAATTCAGGTAGCTTGGATCCTTGCATCTGCTGGTTCTGTCTTCAAGTGGCTTAAGGTCTCTGTGAGAGGAGGAAGAACATGGGACATTACTCATGTGGGAGACTTTCATGGGCAAGTCCTGCACTTCTAGCTAAGTACCACTGGCCAGAACTCAGTAGCATGACCCCTGCTAACTGGTAATGAGGCTGGCAAGTGTTACCTAGCTGGGTGTGCAAAGGAAAAAGAGACAGGTTTTATGAATAGCTAGCTAGTCAGTCTCTGCTGCATTTTGTCCATCTAGCTAAATCAATTGTTTAAATATCCGTTTACTTCTTCCTCCTGTGCACAGAACCCACTCACCAAGAGTGACAGTCCAAAGTCCCATTGGTGCATTGAGCTCAAAGAAGAGTATCTCCAGGTAATATGCAGTCCTCCCCATCAGTATTGGATGTGGTTTTGTATAGTTTTGCCATTTCTGAATTAAAAAGACAAGTTGTTTCCCTCCCACATCTTTTCCTGCCCCCAATATACAGTGAGATAAGAGGGGAAGGGTGACTATGGTAACAATACCCTTTTGGAAAAGATAAGAGCAGGAGACCTATGGCATTTGCTGTTGTATGGCAAGAATAATGTCTTGCTGGAGGGAGAGTGGTCTCCTTTAGCATTGTTCTCCTTGCTTCCATCCTGTGCATCCCTGGTGCATAGAACTGTGCCTCTTGTATGACTGCGCTGTCACAGAGTTAAACAAGTTCATGTATGCACTATGACCTGTACATAGTAAGACACATATAATAGATAACTGCTGCTATTATTATTACTAATTATTATATCACGGCAAACTTAAGCGCCAAGTTTCTTTGGATTTGGTTGAAATTATTTTGACTTAGTGTATTAAGACTAGTCATCGTCGTGATCCTAAGCTAAAGGTGGTAGTTTTTTTTTTATCTGTTATTTGACATATACGTATCTTTGTGTATGTGTGTTCATTCATCTAGGAAAAATTATTGCTTAATAAGTACATCTTATTGTGAACAACAATTTATAGAGTAAATATGGGGGAAAATTTACGGAGTCTGTGGCTTGAACATACTGGGAAATCTTGCTTTAAAGCAGTAGAAGACAGTTTCTTTAGCACAAAATCTCTATAGTTTTTCATCTTCCCATAACGATAAAATTGTTAGGAAAGCATTGAGAATTATTCTTTATGTGACTTCTAAACTTCAAGCTTTCACAGGAACATTGTAGCTTTGTAAAATTGGTGTTTTGCCTTGGAAAAAGGCTTTGTTTTGGAAGACTGCTACTTATGTCCTCAGCGTGTGAACATGCAAATTAAATAGAAGAGACGGACTGTGTTTGGGAAATTGTTAAAATAGTTTGCTGAGATTCCTTTGAGCTTTGGTTATTTCTCGTTAACCAACCCCAGGTTAGTGTTGTTGAGCTCGACTCTGGATAGAAAGGCCAGGTATTCACGGTGTGGAATAATACACCTGTGCAGGTGTTATCAAAGGCTGGATAATGGTGTTCAGGCTTCTGCTCTGAGCTCCATCATAGATGTGAAGAATGTGTGGCCAGCTGTATGTTGTTTATCCTGACCCTGTTGTAGAATTAACGAAGAGATCCTCAATCTATAGTCTAATGTCTATGGGTAGCGATAAGAAAAAATTGGATATCTTTTCTTTGTGAAACACTGTGCCAGTCACTTCCATGAGCATTTCGTGGAATTTATTTCTTCCTCTAAAATATCCTGGCCACTTTTTCTTAATCTCTTGGCTTTCCCTGGTTTCTCTATCTTCACTAGTATAGTGGATCACAATGACTTAGTCCTACCTTGCATCCAACCAGACAGCAGAGAGGTTTGTTTTCAGCTTGTTCCTGTCAGCTCAATTTCCTGGGGATTTATCCCTGTGCCAGTTATTCCCAGAGTTGGGCTTACGATGAAGTTAATGACGTTTAAGCTTCAGGGCCTCTCACTTACATGGACCCCTTCCAAGCCCCTGGATTCTGAATATTGTGTAAGGTGGTCCTCGCTTTGCGTGGTACTGTGTTAACCGAGATGCACACGTATCAGGACCGTGTCTTTGCTTTGCACAGCTATCTTATTCCACACTCTGAATATCTGTAGCAGTCACTTTTGGTATTTTCCTTGGCCTTTCCCTTGTAAAACAAAGACAAACCAAAAAATACTGAACTGAGCTGCTTTTATTCATTGAGTAGTTCTAAATCAAGCTGACTTTCTGGCTCTATGACATCATGGCTTAGCAAATATTCTTTGGAATTTTCTAAGTTCTAAACAAATGGAAACCTGAACAACATATTATCTGAAAGATAAATTTGAGGTTTTACAGTCAGAATGAAAAGGAAGGGACAGATTACAGCAAAACTAGCTTGATTAATTTTTTTTTTTTGAGGAAGATTGACCCTGAACTAACATCTGTTGCCAATCTTCCTCTTTTTGCCTGAGGAAAATTGTCCCTGAGCTAACATCCGTGTCAGTCTTCCTCTGTTTTGTATGTGAGACACCGGCACAGCGTGGCTTGATGGGCAGTGTGTAGGTCTGTACTTGGGATCCAAACCTGTGAACCCTGGGCTGCTGAAGCAGAGAGTGTGAATTTAACCATTATGGCACCAGGCTGGCCCCTTGATTAATTTTTTAATGAATTGAATAAAGGTTATTTCAGAGTTACTATTTATCAGACTTTTCCAGAAGTTAGGTAGAAAATGATGCAGAAAACTTTACCTTTAAGCAGTTTATCGTTGAAAGGGACAACTAAATATACAATCATAATTTTATGTGATGACTATTAGACTAGAGATGTTTGAAAGCTGCTGAGCAGCTGGTGGTTGAGCAAGGCTAGAAGGATGAATAGAATAGAGACAGGCTTTTTCCCCAAACACAAGGAACGGTCTGAGCCAACACATTTGATTTGAGGAAACCTGAAAGGCAGGATATAGGAAGGACTGTGGCAGGCCATGAAACTCAGTTGTTCAGAAGTGGGTGATGTGATTTGTAAATATAATTACAAATGTAAACCATCATATTGGAGAAATTTAGGTGATAGTAGAACTTAGAGGAGGCATCTCTGTATTTCCTATGCTGAGCCTCAGCCGATGGGAGAACAGACTACTTTATCCAAAATATGTGAGATTGTTTAACATGATGGAAACATCATTGTCTTGAACAAGAGACCAATCCTGCTGGAATCCTGGCTCTGTTGTTTACTAGTTGAAATCCTTTGGATAACTGAGCTGACTGAGCCTCCGTTTCTTTGTGTATAAATTGAGACTCTGTGATGATACCTGCCTTTCATGCTTGTTATGAGCATGGATGAACTCATATATATTTACCAAGCAAGATGATAGGTACTTCATAAATGGTATTA
This sequence comes from Equus caballus, assembly GCF_041296265.1. Lineage (NCBI taxonomy): Eukaryota > Metazoa > Chordata > Mammalia > Perissodactyla > Equidae > Equus > Equus caballus. Next base: position 30,533,635 of record NC_091710.1, on the reverse strand, counting down.
TTATCACTATTACCAGATAAAGGGAAAGAAGTTTAAGGAAGAGAGAAGGATATTAAGCCATCGTGGGAGCTGGAGGTTATTGGAAAGGTAAATTTCCGTCAATTGACATAGCATCAGGGGATTACAACAGCTAGCCAGCACGGAGAGAGGACCACAGAAGGACACTGTGTGCTGCTTCTCTCGCCAATAACTACCGTGGTTGAAGTTCTGTATTCTCTGTACTTGGACAAATCAGTGTTAACTTGGTTAAATCCTACAGGACATTTTTTTCCTGAACTAACTCTTATTAGTTGGCACAACAGCTAAATGTGTAGGTGGAAAAGAAGAGAAGAGAAAATGCCTTTTTTTTTTTTTTGGTTTGAGGAGAACAAAAACAGCCCTAGGATAATGTTTAAATGCAAGTCCACCAACAGAACCCGTCAGTGCAAACTTTCATGGGAAAACACTGAAAGGGCCAGAGCCTAGCCATACCTGCTGTGCACATCTAAGTGTCTGCTTTTCATTGAGAATATGTGAGCAACCCAGTTTTCTTAGCTAAATTTATTAAAAATGAATGAAAGAGATGGATTTGGCCAAGCAGACAAAAGAGTTCAAAATTAGAGGGAATATTCATTTATGCAGTTCTTTTTTAGTGTCTGCCACATACAAGACACTGTGTCAGATGCTGAAAGTGATGCAAAGTAGTTAGAGAGACATTCCTTACCTTTGGTTTATCGGAAGAAATACGTTACAAATGCATTCTCTTGTACTACAGATAGGCTTGACGAAATAAGAGAAGTGTTGTCAAGTGCTGTGGGATTTCAGACAAGAAACTGCCTGGGTTTGCGTTGCTGCTCTGCTCACTGGCAGTACTCTTGTCAGTAAGTAAGGAACCACACAGTCTCAGGTGGAGTGTCAAATTCGGAAATGGACATTCTTTGCAATTACTTAATTAGTTCAAGCAAGTGTCTCCTCTTCATCAGCCAGTATTTCCTGTGGGTCCCTGTTCTATGTAATGTGTGAGCACAGTCTCCTCTCCTCTTCCATCCTTCTCAATAATTCTTTTCCTCTGAAGTTTAGGCGCATCTGCCGGATAGAGATGCCTAAGCAGGCACAGAAATATTTTCTCCCTGCCTTCACTTTTTCTTTTTGGTGACCATGGCCATGTTATTTATCTTTATTAGGCTTCCGTTTCACAAGCTGTATGCTAGATTGAGACAGGGCTTATTGGAATAGCTGGTGGTTTTGTTTAAGATGAACCCAGGAATACAACTTTTTTTCCAGTTTTTTTGAGAAATAATTGACATACAACACTGTGTATGTTTAAAGTATGCAGCATGATAGTCTGATTTATATATATTGTGAAATGATTCCCACAATAGGTTTAATTAATATCCATCATCTCATATAGATACTATAAAAAGAAAAGTCTTCTCTTTGTAATGAGAACACTTGAGATTTACTCTCTTGACAACTTTCCTGTATATCATATAGCAGTGGTAACTATAGTCATCATGCCGCTCATTCTATCTCTAGTACTTCTTTATCTTATAACTGGAAGTTCATGCCTTTTGACCCCTTCCTCCAGTTCCCCACCTCTGGTAACCACAAATTTGATCTCTTTTTCTATGAGGGTGCTGTTTTTTCTTCTTTTTAGATTCCACATAAAAGTGAGATCATCCAGTGTTTGTGTTTCTCTCTCTGCCCTATTTCACTTAGCATAATGTTTTCAAGGTCCAACTATGTTGTCACAAATGCTAGGATTTCCTTATTTTTTACGGTTGAATAATATTCCATTATATATATATATATACACACCACAACTTATTTATTCATTCATCCGTTGATGGACATTTAGGTGGTTTCCATGTCTTGGCAATTATAAATAATGTTGCTATGAACATGGGAGTGCAGATATTTTTTAGATTTAATGTTTTCATTTAGAAATATAACTTGTTTCAAATACACTTGTTGTCTTAAAATGAAGTTGTCTGGGTCTTTAGGGTTGAAATATATTCCAGGCATCTCAACTTCTGATGTATGTTTACTATATTGACTGCAGGTATCTTCTTAGTCTGAAGATGCCTGACTTCTGGGGGTAATCAAGACAAAGATTACCCAGTCTTCTTGTGTTGAATTTATTTTCTTGTCTTTAATATGTTCCAGCAATACTTTGCAAGGTCAACTTTTGTTCTATTTTTGTTGTTCTTTGCAAAACCTTGCATAAAATTGGCTACCCTTCTACTATATTTAACACTATTGTAAGAAATTGAATTGCTTTCCTACTATCCTGGTTCTTTCTCTGCCAACATTCTTTCTGTATTAAAAAGGTTAGTCGCAGCTTACAAATGAGTTTTTTTCCAGACTTCATTTATAATAGTTACAACAAATATTTTTATAGTGTTTAGTATGTACTAGACACAACTCTAAACTTTTTATACCATTAACTCATTTAATCCTCACAACAACCCTCTGGGTGCTATTAATTCTACCCATGTCATGGATGAGGAAATTGAGGTTTAGAGAAGTTAAGTATCTTGTTTGCAGTCACACAGTAAGTGGTGGAGCCAATGTTTGAATCCTGCCACGTGCTACCTCTCTATAATCTGTGCTTTTAACCATTTCACATATTACCTCCTTAAGTTAAGCTTCTAGTTCCTTGTTCTGAATTTGGAATGCGTATAACCATACAAGCAAATACAAATTTTTGTTTTTTAAGTTGGAATATTGTAGCTGACCTTGAGCAGTAACATTTTTAGCCCAAGACCTAGATCCTGGAAACAGGAGATCACATGAAAAGAAAATAGAATAAAGGCCCTTTTATCTTTTGCAGGACCAGCCCAAGGCAAACTTGTGTACTGGGTGAAGTATATCTTTGACATCTTTTCACCTTCCCTTTCTCTCACTTTTCGGCACTCCTGTTTTTCTCTTTCATGCTATTTTTTGTCCCACTTGAAGCCTATCCAGTCCCTAAGAGTGTCCCAAGCTCTCAGCGTCGCTCCCCTCAAATACGGGTTAAACGGAGAGCACTCTATCTTCCTTCTGACCCTGTAATTCTTCTTCTCAGAATCCACCCTAAAACAATATTCTGAAATGGAAATATTTTTGCATAAAGATGTTAATCACAGCTTCAATAATAAAAAAAAAAGGAAACTGCCTAAATGTGCAACATTGGATGAGTGATTAAGTAAATTATGGTAAGTGCAAGTAATGCAGTATTATGTAACTATTAAAAACTATGTTTATGAAGACTCACAATGATGGGAGAAAAGGTATATGTTTCAATGTTAAGGGGATAATTCAAGCTAAAAGCAGTGTGAGATAAGCCCTAGAAAAATGCATATCAAAAAAGGGAAGAAAAATTCGAAATATTAAATGGACATAGATTGAGATGGTGGGATTATAAAGTGATTATTTATAGTTTCCTCTGTTTTCTAACATTGGTTTTATAATCCAGAAAATAGGTAAATTCTCAATTAAAAAAGAAACAAGCTTCATTCACAATAAATTGCCTGATTTCTTCTTAATACTCCTAGATGTATTGTCATTTTCAAAAATGATACTTACCAATACCAATATATCTTTAATTAGTAGGATTCCAAGCAGCACAAGAAAATGAAGCAAAAGACTGAGGAAGGGTAGTGGGAGGCAATTTGGAATACAGCAACTGCAACTGAATTCTTAAAGACAGCCCGCTGAGCATTTCTTGCTTTACACAACTTAATAAAATTTTTTCCATTGGTCTTTCTATTTATAAGTTCATGTTTTGTTGTGTATTGTTTTTCACAGTGGAAGCGAGGAGACTTGTGCTGGTTAAAGGAGAGAAGATACAGGGCAAGGATACACTGTAGGCAACATCTCTCTGCCTCGATGGTGGGGATTATTAAATGTATATCTGATATCATTTAGTGATTGCAAATTATGGATTGCTTATATTCATTTGCAGGCGACATTTCTTAACTTGTTTATTTATTCTTGGAGGCCAAACCAGCAGTTGCTGAATTTCATGCCTCTGCATAATACATAAACACTCCGTAGATGAGCTTTACTCCTTGGTACCTTTAGCGTCTACACTTCACTTCTACTCGTCTTTCTGGAGGATAGGATGGATGACTCCATTCTCTCCCTGACACCTTCCACCAGGAGAAGCCTTCTTCTTTCCTGAAAGATAAGTTCCAGCCAGAGAGGAGAAGAGAAACCTGGTCACTTTGATTTCAAATAGCGTTCCCCAGGGGATGGAATTCCATCTCCTGAACATCAACTGATTACAGGAAAAGGAGAAAGAATGTAATTAGTTAGGTTGGGGAGCCATTTTCCTAGTCCAATTCTCAATGTCCCCTGGATATCAACCTGATATGTGAATTGCTTCTACATGTGGCTGTGCTAGCAGAGAGGGTTCTGTGGAAAGCAAGAAGCACCATGCTCCCAATGGAATTATTATTCTTATTTTTGTATCACAGGATAACACATATGCATATGAATGCTTTTGCAGTACAGATAGGCACATGCACACTTGGAGGTCTAAATCCTATGTCAAGCACTGTTATATACACCCACCCACCCTCTTTACTTTTCTGTCTAGGAGTGTGATGTGTAAAAGAGAGGTGAAATATAAGAACTAAATGATTAGAAAATAAATCATAAACCTCAAGTACACTTGAAGGTAGAAGTGGTCAGTGGAGACAGCTAAGATCCTTAGAAGGCTGATGCTGCCGTTACCTGTAAGTAAACTTAGAATTGTGTTTTCTCTTATTAAGAATGAGCTGCTGTGTAGATCAGGTCTTATTACAACAAACCACAAGTGACTATCTAAATTTTTACGCTAAATGAAGGCTACTCTACTAAATGAACCTTGCCTAATAGTGTGTGTTTTTTCTTGATTATGCAGTGATATTTGCAGATAGGGGATTTGACCTCTCCCAGCTTTCTTCCAGCTCATGGTATTTCTTGTCCTCTCCCTCTCTTGTTCCCTGAGTGCTTACATAACTTGACAATATCTCTTGAAGCAATTTGAAAATATGAACCTCAGGTCATTGAAATTTATTTGCTCTACTAGAAACTGGCATAACAATTCAGAAGTGGAATTTATGGAAGAATTATGGTGTCCCAATTACTAATCAAATTATTTTGCTATAGAGGTAGAGAGAAAGGGCTATTCTCTTTTTATTTCAATTTCCAAACTGTAGTTTACAGCAGCAGTGTTCTAGGTTCTACACAGTCATGGAGGTAGGAGGAATTACAAGAGAGGAGGAAATAATATTTGTTAACAAACAAATATTATAGACAAGACATTTTAGAAACAATTTAATTAAATCTTCTTTGCGAACCTGAGCCAGTTGGTTCTCTATAAATGTTACACTCAGAAAACTGAAATTTGTAAGATTTTTAAGTTAAGTAATTAACCACAAACCCTAGCGGGGGTCTGGAGGAGCAAAGGAAGGTTTCATTGAAGAAATGGCCACTGGGCTACTAATTAAAAGATGAATATGCATTGCCGGAGTAAGGAGGGGGAGTGAACAGCATTTGCAAAGAATCTGCAGTGGGAGGGAACTTAAAAATAAGACAAGTATGGTTGAAGGACAGAGTGTGTGGGACGGTACCACATAAACTGAGACTGAGAATGTGGGTGGGGGCTGAACTAGGAGGTGTTTTTATGACCTTTTTAAGAAATTTTGCTTGACCCTAAAAGCAATGGGGAGCCATTGAGCAGCTTTAATCCAGGGCTTTAATGTGAACAGATGTACTTTTTCAATAGCATATGATAGTTGTAGAGTGGAGAACAAGTTGACACGGGTAAAGCCATCAGTTCAATAATCTGGGTGAAACGCAGTGGTACTTTAGATGTAGTGGTTCAGGTAGAGATGGAGAGATGTAGACAGTTTGGGGATGAGGAGTAGAATTAATAGAATTTACTAAAAGGAGATGAGGAAGCAGAAGGTGTTTAAGGTGACACAGAGCGCTGCATGGCTTAGTACTATGGTGTTGGTGCCATTTACAGAGATAAGGATTATCATGGAGGACCTAACTTTTAAAAACTGGATCATTTGTCTATTTTTTATTGATGCTAGATTAGGAGTGTGGATCACATGTTTGGTTTTTGGACATGTTGTATTTACCACGTCTGTGAAACTTCTAAAAAGAAATTTGCAAAGGCAGTTGGATATATGAATCTGGACTCTAGAATGGAGGTCTAGGTTCCCAGATTTGTGAATGGGCATAATGAGATCCACTTGGGTAAAGAACTGCAACAGTTAATAGCCACATTAAGAAAAGTGACCCTGCAAGGAGAGACAGAAGAACCAGATAGGAGGAATGAGAAGATTTCTGTTCTGTAGAAGGCAAGGAAATTGATATTTCAAAATATAGGGAGAGGTAAGTAGTGTGAAATGCTGCAATGCTGTGAAAGATCAACTGAGATGAGGACGAAAATATTTTTTCTAGTTTTTAGTAACATGGAAGTTATGGGTGATCCTAGCAAGAATCAATTCAGGGGTGTGATAGAGATGGAAGCTAGATGGGAAGGGGTTGAAGAATAAGGTGGGATGAGAATAGGGAGAAGTGCAGACAATTCTTTTTAGCTATAAATGGAAGAAGAGAGAGCTAGCTTGTCGGGGAGTTAGTGTAGGTAAGGAGGAGGTAAGGAGCTGGAGGAAAGCTGAATGAAGAAAGGGAAGAATGTTCTGGGCAAAGAGAACAGAAAGTGAAAGGGGCTTGAGGCAGGAGAATGCTTGGGATGCTTGAAAAAGAGCAGGAAGGGCAGTGACTGGAGCTGAGTGGGCAACGTTAGTAGATTTTACATTTTTTTCTAAATGTGATGAAAATGCGTTGGGAACTTTTGAGTGAAGAAGTGACGTGACCTGTTTTACATGTTTCCTGGACCGCCCTATCAGACTGCCTTGCAGAGGACAGGAGGAGTAAAGGAGGCAGGAATGGAAGGTCGGAGGGATGGAACCAATTAGGGGACTGTTTAGTTAACATTAAGCCAATAGTTATTTAACATCTACTATATGCCTGACATCTGTAGTCTAGCTAGAGAAATTGTTCACTTGAACTTGGACAAGAGAGAAGTGGTTATATTTGAGATTTAATTTGCTGATGGATTAAATGTGGGTTTGAGAGGAAGCCATGACTCAAGGGTGATTTACTGTTTTTGCCTTGAGCAATAAGGTGTTGGGATTAGGGTTGAGAGCACTAGAGAAGGAGCAGATTTGAAGATGGGGAGCAGCAAGAGTTAGGTTCTAGAGTTTTTAAGGGAATGATAATTTTTATTTATAGGATTCTTATGAGGGTAAAGGAAATAATGTTAAGGGCTTTGCCAAGAACAATAAACACCATCAAATGATTATTGTTGTTCTTGCTATTATTATTATAGTGGACAACATTGAAAAGCAGTATCCTGATTTGGGGGGCACATGAACTGTGTTTTGTTCTTGGCTCTAACTTGCTCTGTGACTTGGAGCAATTTATTTATTTAATCTCAGTCTCTTCGTCTCTGAAATTTTCCAAGGTGAGTATCAGATGAGGAATTGACTAGAAGATCTGTAAGAGCCCAATCAGTTGTAACACCCTAGGATTCTATGAAATAACACCCTAGGATTCTATTACTAGGATTCTAGTAATATGTCAGTGCTTATTTTACTTTATTGATATTGATATTTTCCTTTTATAAACAAGCCACTTTCAAAAGCATATTTAGTATATTTTTTACAAACATTGTGAATTATCTTATTTCAGGCTGTAGGAAGGCATTCATTAATTAATAATATTTAAAGAAAATTTGCGAAAATTATCTCTCGTTGTAAAGTCAGTCATTATATTAAAAAAAAGCCACCTTCCTAGAAGTGAGAAAATACAACATCAATTATCCCCCTGATATGTATCCAGCTATTTTGAAATTAAATCTTTGGCCTCTATTGTAAGATTTTAGAAAGTTAGACACGAACTTGGAGGACTATCGAGAGGAGAGCCTAGGGAGTTTTGAGATTTAATTACTTCTTTTAAAAAGTAAACTTTAGTCAATTAAGGAGCCATGATTTGTCTTCTATTATTGCATTAACTGAATCTTGCAAAAAAATATCAGTGGAGTCTGCAGTCTCCACTTGGCCAGGCGCTGCTGTTTTAATTATTTATGGTGTCAGATCTATCCAAACAGTCAGTCTTATAAAAATAATAGAGAGGAAGAAAAACTCAAAAACTGTTCTAGCTCTACTTTTCCTGGTACATCAGGATTTAAAAAAATATTTTGTTTGCTTTTGTGACCTCCCTGTCTCAAGGTTTCATCCGTAGGATGTTGCAAGAATATCAGCATCTATCAGTGATTCTTAGGGTCTAAATTATTTTATTACGTTGAGTGGTTCTGGTGACCAAGTATGAGTGATGTGGAGGCTTGGAGAATACTTATTGCAAAGAGAGGCTGAACTGAAACACGTTCCTCTGGGACTTATTTGTTTCCCTTCTACAAATTTAAAGATGTTAAATTTGTAATATGTTATTAACATCTGCCTTATTATAAGTAGCAGAGGCAACATTCCTAGTGTGAAAATATGCAGTTGAGAGGGCTTACATTTTCCTTGAGTGACATTTACCTGCTTCTGCTGCTAATGACATGCCTTTTACCTACTGCCGGAAGGTGCTGACGATGAAATCTTATGGTATCACTGTGGGATGCTGTTGATGCATGGACACGTTCTCACTCCTAATCCCTGGCAAGATAATCCTTATATTCCTATCCATTCCTTCCAAGTGGCTGAAGCTGCTCGGCATATAGGATCTCAATGGCCTCTATAACAAGTACCAAAACTGTGGGGGCAAGTGCAGCTGTTCTTACCTATTCAAATGGAAAAATAAAGGCACAATGTAGTCATAAAAGTCACCTTTTCAGTGCAAGCTTGCCTAATAATGGTGCTAACTCTATTGAGTACCTGCCATTGTGCAAACTGGTCTGATTTGGTTTCCCTTTATCTTCCTACATGGGTATTTAGGCAGAAGGTGAGGGTCCTTACCAGAACATCAGTGCTCACTATGAACCCAGTGGGCACTACTGGTTGGTTTTGTAGTTCCTGCCATCAAGCTCTGCCTTGTTTTCCTCACTTCCTGGAACTACTTTCTCAGCTCCTGCCCTGGACAGGTCCGGACTGCTCTGGGCATTCTGGGCTTTCTGCCAACTAATGGCTGGTTATTAGTTCACTTCTTCCAGAGTCTTAGCAGGGAAGACTGACTTATGTGGCCTTATCTGAACCATAGATATTTTTTCTTGCGTTGAACTACAGCCTTGATTTTTATAAAGATGTCTATATCTGCGATCCCAGCCTTGACATTCCACCATATCAATTCCTGCTAATCACCTTCGTGTAACCCTCTAAGAAGGTGTTTTATGCTTGAGAAACTTGACAGTGAGAGAGTAGCGTAATTGCTCAAGGTCATATAGCTGGTGTTTGAGTGTGGATTCAGATACACATTCTGTTTACTATCCCGGCCATTATCCTTTACTCATTCTGAGTTCCAGCTGTGCTTACTTGTGTGAAAGACTAGCAAGTGTTCAAATTTCGTTCACATGTTCTACTCTTAGGGCAAGGGAATAATATGTTTCTTGAATCTCACTATTTTCAGAAAGTGTTTTATTTAACCTTGCCTGGGGCTTAATGAATCCTTGCTCTGCTTCCTAGGGGTTTATGTATAATTAGCCACTATACCTGACTATATGTTTGAAAAGTTGGCCAAAGACCATATCTAGGCCATGGGGTTCCATTGTACCGCAGCCGTGAGAACTCACTTTTTCCTGGGAATGTCGCTATTCTGGGAGAGAGGGAATTCCTTCCCTGAGTCCTACCCACCCCAGCCCAACTGTCTAACCACAATTCTCTCCTCCATTCCTGAAGCATTTGTTTCCAAAGAGGAATCTCAGTTGCTTATTTGATACTGGGAAAGCGTTTTCCCATAGGATCAGGGCTGCAGATGGTGATTAGGAAGGCCAACAGAAGAAAGATCTGTTAGGACAAATCCAGTTCAAGGGGAAAGTTTAAATTATTTCTATCATGACTTTATTTGTAAATAGCCCTTTGTTTGGATAACTGGGAATCTCAATACGTGCAAACCATTGTTTATATAGAACAATCTGCGAGGTCCTTTCATACATAATATCTTCATCTCCCTGCTTCCCTCCAAGTTTCCAATATCAAGATGAGGCCACTGAAGCCTCAGTGCCTTGTCTCACATTTCGTATGAAGAGCATCAATCTTTTATATCATTTATTCATTACAACATACTATTGATTGTCCTGAAGAAATACAAGTAGCTCTGAAGACACACACGTAACACCCTATTGGTTATTTACAGAACTTTGTGAAATTGAGTGTGGATTCTTTCCAGGTGATGGGTAGCAAGCAGGTCTATTAATGGGGCAGAAGGAGGAGGAGGCAGAGAAGGTAGATGTGTGCTAAATAAGAGGAAAGTCACTGAAGCAACCTCCTGGGCACAACTGTTTTTCCCAAGCTGACCCTGTTGACTGAAGAGTGCTGGCAACGTTAATTGATGAATACTGGCCAGCCAGCGTGGAGAGCTTACAGGTACATGTGTAGGGAGCCCTAGTAAACTGCTCAAGGACAACTGTGCCTCCTTCCAATCTGAGATGAAAGAACACCAATGTCTGTTATTCTTACAGCATCTCTCCATCTGGGCCCTCTAGAATAACTTTATGGTCTGTTTTATTTCCCCTTTGCATCTATTAGAAACAAAAAGAGGATTAATCAAAAATATTACTGCTTCAAAAAGTAACAAAACATGTTACCTGTTCGGCTTGTGCCCATATACTTAAGAGTTTCTGAAGGAAGTACTGTCATGCTTAATAGATTTGATGAGCCCACTGAGCCTGGCTGCTTTCTTTTGGCTTTGCTTACAAATTTATTTCCATTTCAGTATCTTAGCAGTCATCTTCCTTAAGTAAACACTGAGGTTTCAGTAGGGCCAGGATCTCAGGAATGCGTTTGCTGAACCGTTGAAGGCAAGGAGGCCAGGCCTCTCCTAAGCTGCGATCACCATTAAATATCACCGCTCTCTTGCATTTTCAAGGTTCTAAAGCATCATTTGGATTTTTGCAGCGCTTCTTTTATGAGAACAGAAGTGAATAAAGCCATGTCTCTAGGGCATACGTACTTTGAAATGTTTTAGATTTGGTAACATTTCAGGCTGTCTCAATAGTGGAAATTTCTTCTCACTTTTTTTACATGCTTTCTGTCCATTTTACTACTTCTTACCAAAAGGTTGGTAAAGGTGAGAAGGAGAGTAGAAAAAAAATTTCTGCTTGAGCTCCTCATTGCCCGCTCTGTTTTAAGCCTGGTATAGAAGGAGGTTGAAACTTATTTCCATCATTCAGTTTGGAATAAATCTTGGTTTTCACAAATCTTAGTCCCAGTTCTCTTATTGTTTCAGATAATTTAGCATTTGTCACATTGGCTGAAAAACAACGCCGCTAAATCAGGACATTTGTTTTCTATTCCACTGTGGTACATTCTAAAATAAAATGAGCATTTATGCTGAGGATGATTTTAGAAAAGTGAATAATATACAATTTTGCTGGATTTCTTATGAGCAGCCTAGAAAAATGCCACAGCAAGACTCAAGAAAGCAAATTTGCATGAAAAGAGGGTTTGAGGAAATCTTATTTTAACTCATGCTTTCCTCAGTTTGTGCCCTGTAGGAGGACCCTGTAACGGGGGAATGAGGGAGACAAACAGGTTAGGAGAGAGATAGAGTCATGTGTTATCAACACATGATATTTTAAAATTTTTGTTGAGATATAATTTACATGCAATAAAATGTAGAGTTAAAGAATTCAGTTCAGTAAGTTTTGACAGATGTATATCCATTAAGATATAGACCAATCCCATCACTCCAGCAAGTTCCTCATGCCCCTCGTACTTCTTCCTCGTATCCCACATACAGAGGCAACCACTGACTTCTATCACTATCACTTAGTGTTGCCTATTCTTGAATTTCATATAAACGGAATCATATAGTTGGTACTACTTTGTGCCTGGATTTTTTAGCTTAACGTAATGCTTTGGATATTAGTCTATATTGTTGCATGTATGAGTAGTTCATTTCTTTTTCTCTTCTATAGTATTGATGTGTCACACAGTGGATATTGGGTTGTTTCCAGTTTTGGAATATTATGAATGAAGGTGCTATGAACATTCATATAAATGTTTTTGTGTCAGCCTATGTTTTAATTTCTCTTCAGAAAGTACTTAGGAATGAGATTGCTGGATCATAAGCCAGGTGCATATTTAACTTTGTAAGAAGTGGCCAAAATGGTTGTACCATTTTGCGGTATCCCTACCCTAGAGAGTTCCAGCTATTCTATATCCTAGCCAATGATTTGATATTATTAGTCTTTTTAATAGAGGATATGTAGTGGTAACTGATTGTGGTTTTAATTTGCATTTCTCTGGTGACTAATGACGTTGAGCATCTTTTTCTGTGCTTATTGGCCGCTCATATATCTTCTTTAGTGAAGTGTCTATTCAAGTCTTTCACTACTTTTTCTATTAGCTTGTCTTCTTCTTATTGATTCATAGGAGTTCTTTACATGTTATGTATATGACTCTAATATATATGTTGTGAATATTTTCTCCCAGAATGTAGCTTGTTTTTTCAATCTCTTAAAGAGTGTCTTTTGAAGAGCAGAAATTTTAAATATTGTTGAATGCCATTTTATCGATATTTTCTCATATGATTAGTGCTTTTAGCATTCTGTCTAAGACACCTTTGCCTACTCCAAGTTTATGAGCATAATCTTCCATGTTTTCTTCTAGGATCTTTAGAGTTTTATGCATTTAAGTTTGCAATGCATCTTGAGTTATTTTTAATGTATATTGTGAGGTATGGGTCAGGATTAATTTTTTACATGCAGAATCCACTTATTCTAGCACATTTGTTGAAAAGATGTTTCTCTACCCATTGAATTGCATTTGTGCCTTTGTCAAAAGTCAATTGTCTATATAAGTGTGAGTCTATTTCTGGACTCTCTACTTTGTTGTCTGTTTGTTTACCCTCGTGTCAGTACTACATTCTCTAAATTATGAAATCAGCTAGTGTAAGTTCTCCAACCTTATGATTCTTTTTCAAGATATTTTAGCAATTTTAGTCCTTTAAATCCCCATATAAATGTTAACATCAGCTTATCAATTTCTCAAAAAGCTTGCTGAGATTTTGATTTAAATTGCTTTGACTCTATAGATGAATTTAGACAGAACTAATATCTTTACAATATTGAATTTTCCAACCCATGAGTATATTATGTCTCTCAATTTCTTTAAATCTTCATTAATTTTGTTTGCTGGTATTTTATAATTTTCGGGGAAAGGTCTCTTGTATCTTTTGTTAAATGTATTACTAGATATTTCATATTCTTTGATGTTATCGTAAATTATGTTGCATTTTTATTTTAACTTTCTACTTGTTGTTAGCGTACACAAATGATTTTTATGTCGATTTTGTATCCCAGCCTTGCTGACTTGACTTGATAGGTCTAGTAAGTCCTTGTATATTTCTTAAGAATTTCTGCGTGCACAGTTCGTGTCCTTTGTGAATAAGGACAGTTTTGCTGCTTCTTTGACAGTTGTTCTGCCTCTAAAGTTTTTTTCGTGTCTAATTGTTCTGGCTATGACTTCTAGTTACAATATTGAACAGAAGAGATGAGATCACACATTGTAATAATTATCAAAACTTTGCCACAAAGAAAATTCCTGGACCAGATAGCGTTACTAGTTAATTCTCTAAACATTTAAGAAAAAAAAGTGATACCAATCTTACTTGATTTCTTTAAGGAAATAATGGAGGAGGGAGCAATTCCCAACTTGTTTTATGAGGCTGTCATTACCTGATACCAAAACCTGAGAAGGACAATATAAGAAAATGAAATTATAGACTAACAACCTTATGAACATAGACCCCAAAATCCTTAATAAAACATTAGAAAATTGAACCCAACAACATGTGTGAAGAATAAGATATCTTTACCAAGGAATGAAAGGTTGGTTTAATATTTGAAAATCAATCAGTGCAATCTGTCTTATTTAACAGAACAGAGAAGAAAAATCATATGATCACCTCAAGAGATGCTGAAAAAATTTTGGAAAAAAATGTAACATAGGTTCATGATTAAATCTCTCAGAAAACTTGGAATAGAAAGGAAATTCCTCATTTGATAAAGGTAATCTACAAAAAACCTATAGCTAACATCCTACTTAGTGGTAAAATATTCAAATATTTCCCTTTATAAGATCAGGTACCACTCTTGCTTGTACTTTTATTAAAAATGTATATGACGTTTTGCAAACATCTTAAAAGCCATTGTTATATTATTTTGACCCCATTTTAGTTAGGAAAAAACCACCGTCCTGAAACCCAACAATTTGGCAGTGCAGTTTAAGGTTGTATAACAGTTTTCCTGTTGCATCTACAAGCTGGATACAAACTAAGATGGGAGCACACTCTGATGCAGAGCACCCCTGTGTAGCTGCCCCCACCCCATGTTTAGAAACTTTATTCTAGTAGTAAAATAGAGGGAAAGTAGTAACATGGAAACCAATGAAAGGCTTTTTATGTTAACCCAAGTACTTCAGTGCTTAACTTTAATGATTTTTCTACCTTGAGCAGTATTATAGACTTTCTCCAGTTGAGTTTTTTCCCTGTTAATTAAATAATTAAAATAAATTCTCATTTGAAGGGAGGAATACTGGTCACTAGGTTACCACTTGTTGTTGTCTTGTACATTGGAGTAAGACTTAACATCTCATGTGCTTACTTCCCTTTGGCAAAAGCATCTCCCTTTGCTCTAAATGGTCATCTGACACCCAGTGGAGCATTTCTATCCTTCCAGGAAGTTTCATTTCTTGTTTCCATGGATCAAGAAGGACTATTCCATAAGTGTTTTGAAATGCTTATTAGATTTGTATCCTAAAGGGAGAAAGCAGCAGGTCATTCTTTTTCTTTCAGGGGTTTGCTGTAAGTTGGACTTACTCTTGAGATGAAGAAAAGAAAGAAATTCTGACTCCCCTTCAGAGCCTTCATAGCAAGCTTTGTGCCCTGGTTTAGTTTGGAGAGCCCAGGAACAGAACTGTTGATCAAAGTCAGTTAGTTTCGTTTACTAGAACTAATTGCACATACTTTACTTGTTGATTTATTTGTTAAAACTAGAATCCTATATTCTTGTACCATGGAAATTTCAGATATTCTGTACTCATTTTTCATGCCCCAGTGTTGCGTCTATGTTCACTTAACGTTCTTGGGTTTAACATAAAACATTAAACATTCCCACTCTTTGGATATATCCTATATCCTCATGTTTGTGCAATTACACCATGGTAAGTGGCAATGTATAAAATAATACCTACAATTCAAGAAAGCCTTAAGTTATCTTCATGAGCAAATGGTATAAGCCTAAATACAGATTATTGTACCTAGAAATTTCTGTATTTGTCCACTGTGGGCCAAATCCCCCAGTTCTTATGCAACAACAATGATGCAACAAGAACAGAAACAAAACAGAGATCCACACTTATCTTCCCTATGATATTTAAGATATGGCAGGGCTGGAGTATATCTTCCTGGAATACATTTCCATCAGATCAGACAGTCCATTGCATCAGAAATCCAAAGCAGTAGAAGAGGAGATTATGCACCTTGCAAAATTATTCACTTTGATAACCACTTTTGGTAGCTGACTTTCCTCATGTAGAAGAAAGTAATTCAGCTTATTTATAGTCTTGAAAAGACCATATCTGTCGCTTAGAGTGAAGCAGACCTGCAGTTTACACAACAATTTAGAATAATTTTGTTTACCAAGCACATCAGATGAATAGAAAAATATCCACCTTATCTTGAATTTCTATGGTGATCAGCTGAATTATTTTGCTGTTTAAACTCTCTGGAAGGTGATTGGAGCATTATCCATTAAGACCCCTGGAATAATAGCCCACTGCAGTGGTGACTTGCTGAACATTGTTAAGTGACCCAGAAGAGTGAATGAGTGATTCACTGGTGCTCAGTTCTCAGGGAGCAGTTTACTTTGGAAAAATCTGATCCAACACGTATTAACCATAGATTCTCATGCTGTGCTTTCTGATGAGATTCCTTTAGGGTTAGTCTTATTCTTCAATGTATTGCATTTTGGGAAACCTAAGTGCAATTTCTCTTTAGAAGATAGATCCTTGATGTTTTTGTCTGGTCCTAAATGATAGTGACCTTGTGTTCTTCAGTGGAATTGGCTCCCTTTGTGAGAACAGGTGGTATCTCAGCGAAGAGAAAGACACTGGCCTGCAAAGACTCAACATTTATGGAATATCCTGGGATTCACATAATTATCTATAGACTCTCTGTTCCACTTCCACCAGCCATCTTCAATAATTCCAAATGGAGAACTTTGGTTCACTGTCTAACCACGGGATAGTCCACAGTTGGACTAGGGGATGGCAGATGCAATTGCATGATATTTTTAAACTTCATATTATAAAATATTTAAAATATGCAAAAACTAGAGAGAGCAAGTCCTCATCACACTGCTTTAGCAAGTTTTTGACGCTTTGCTAGTTTTGTTTCATCTATTCTCCCATTTATGATATTTTTTGCTAAAATATTTTAAAACAATTTCAGATATGTCATTTCACCTATGACTATTTCAGTAATTTACATGAATTTTTAATTAGTAGTCATTTATTTTGAGGGACTTTTTTAGTGTATTTAATACCTGTGCTAGCTCATCTCTTATTGTGGGCACTGTGTATCCCTATATTCTTCTTGAAGCGAATACATCTGAGATGACCTTCTGTAACAGCAATCATCTCTCTGGTTTGGACTGACCATTCATAAAACCATAACAGTTTAGGGTTCAATTGTGTCCCAACCAAATGTACTATTTAATAAGAGAGAAAGTTGAGGCTTAGAGAGGTGAAATGTCTTTCCCAAATAAAATAAGTGGCATAGCCAAGGAATTCAACCCAGCATTCACTATTTCAGAATATTTTCCCTTGTACTATGCTGTCTACCTACAGCACTAAGAGGTTTGCCAGTAAATGCAAAGCTCTAGTTTGTGGGAGGTTGTCTTAAAATGTGCATTGTTACCCTGCCCCGAAGTGGCCCTTTACCCCTTTCCCATGAGTCTAAGTTAGCAGA
The DNA here is from genome assembly GCF_041296265.1 of Equus caballus. Lineage (NCBI taxonomy): Eukaryota > Metazoa > Chordata > Mammalia > Perissodactyla > Equidae > Equus > Equus caballus. The sequence continues at coordinate 30,516,484 of NC_091710.1, read as the reverse complement.
TCGGTTTGGTAAGTTGATACCTTTGATCGAGTAAGCAGAATAACACTGTAAAGATGATAATGAATGAGGTATAGAGAATATGAATTGCGTTAGAGATTGGAGTATGGTGGGTCCAGGGAACCTGACACTGGGAATGGGGGAGGAGAAGCAAATAAATAGCAATATGTAAGTGACTTTGGGTTCCAGAGAGTGTGTCAAAGACAAACTTTTAAGCCTCTCACTTTTCTTTGTGACTGGCATTGTTGGTCTTCAAAATAAATTCTATTTTTTAAGTGGATCTGGCCTCAGAGGGATTTTTGAGAAGGCTCCATAGTAGGATGTAATAATTATTTGGGAGTTGAACAAGTGTTTTCCTGGGAATTGGCTTTCTTTGCTGTTCTAATCACTGGCGGGTATGAGGAGAGAGAGAGGGGCAGTTGTTTATTTTGTTAAATTCCCTCAGTGGAGCAGGTCTGATCAAGGAGAAGGCTGTGGAGGCAGTAGGCATGTTATGTGTAGATCAGCCATAAGGCAGGCATGACAGGCTAGTGTATGCCTACATGGAAGATCATGCTTTTCCACATCATGAAGTTTCTGACACACTAATTAGTTCTTATGCAAGAGTGACTTTTTTTTTTCAATTTAAAAACAATTAAATGACTGTATTCATTCTGGTGTGCATGGCTCCAAGCGCCCAAAGTGGCTTCTTCCATTCCTGATAGGAAATTATAATAAGTTCCTAACTTATTTCTCTATGGATGTGCCAATTTCAGATAAAACATCAGTGGTTTTCAACTCTGGCTACACATTACACTCACCTGGGGATCTTCTGAAGAGGCTGGTGTTGAGGACTGGTACTTTTAAAATAACGCCCCAATCTAGGCAACGATCATCACTGACTAAAACAATAGGTGAACTGTTGATAGAGGACTTTATAGCAAAGGGGTAAGGCTGGAAACCCTGAACCAACTGGTTGATCTTAACAACATCAATAGTGGACCAATCAGACTTTATAAGTCTCATGCTGTCACAACAGGAAGTAAATAGCTCCATCCATGAAACTTGCACGCCCAAAAAATTGCACCTGAATCTAATTGACCTTCTAGTGGTTTTCCAGAGATCCTGCGGATAGAGGAACGCATTAAATGACACCACAGAAAATAACCAGACATGTCAGAGTGGGTCACTGTACGAGAAATATGCCCTGGTTCATCCAGCAAATCATGGCATGGGGGGTGGAAAGGAAGGGACTACCATGGAATATTGAGAATTAAATGATGTAACAATCCAAAGCAATATGTGAAACTTTTTTTGGATGCTAATTCAAACAAACTAATTCAAAAAAAAAATCTTTGAAACAATTTGGGGAAGTTTGAATAGGAAATGGCTATTACATCTTATTAAGGAGCTTTTAAAAATTTTGTTAAGCCTTTAAATTTTGTTAAGACTTGTAGTTATATTTAAAAATCAGAATTGCATACAGGAGTAATTATGGATGAAATGATGTGATGTGTGGGATTAAAAAAAAAAATACTCCAGCCAAAAAACAAAAGCAGGGGTATTGATGAAACAAGCTTGTCACAATTTGATGATTTTTGAAGCTATGTAGTGAGGTCATATTCTGTATATGTTCAAAAATTTCCAAAATACAACCTTAAAAAACCCCGAATAAACCACAGACTGATGCAATGATAATTTCTGGGGAATGGAACCCAGGCATTAGTTTCTCTTTTTTGTTTTAAATAAGCTCCCCAGATATTTCTATTATGCAGTCAAGGTTGGGAACCAATGGTAACTGCTTCTTGAGCTAAAGCATTGTGATCTAGGAAAAAAAGATTTCTCTAATAAAGGCACAAAGTTCAGAAATGTTTCTAGTTTGCTTTCCAACATTGTAAATATTAGAACATTTTGTGAAACTAAATTGTGTACTCTCAACAGAGTCCTTGGTAATGTGAACCTTGAGATTTTTGTATGTATTATCTATATGTGTAAATCAGAGTTGCTTATATTTTTATATGTCGGAGTTGGATCAGAGTTTGTATATATAATCAAAAGTGGTTACAGTTAAATACAAATTAAGGTTATATAATTAAATATATATAGCTATATTACTATATTACAGTAATGTAATTAAATTAATATAATTGCGTATACATGTATGTATATATGTTATATATATACTTTGTTTATATAATAGTTATGATTTATATAATTATATTAAGTTAATACAGTTGAGTATGTATATATATGTATATATGTGTATACAAATTTGTGTGCATATATACATATATACATTTATAGCTGCCGTTATAATATATAATATACTGTATAGTACACAGTATGTAATAGATACAATATGATGTATAATACTCTCTCTCTCTATATATATATATAAAGCAATGCATCATAAAATCTTCAGAAAGGAAAGGGGAGTGTTTTGTGAATCATTTGTTTATTTTGTGTGTGGCAGTTTTAAGTTATTAGTTCTTAAAATCAGTACTTTTTAATGGAAACAACTTGACCAAAGATCTGTCACAAAATTTTGAGACCCATTAAAACAAAGTTTAATGAAAGAAAAAAATACACAGTAATATGTATTGTACATGTAATACACACATTATAATATAGAGTATATTATAACAGCAGCCATACGTTTTGAATTTTTCCATAATCTCAGTTCCAAATGTTCTATTCCGTTATTCTAGTATATAGCCCCGTTTGTGGTTCAGAAAAACTTGCCGTTGTAGTTGAACTCATCTACAGAAGTTTTCTTTTTCTAATATGGCTACCATCGTGCTTATTTAGGCCCTTCTCACAGGAATAGTTTCTGGTGTATGAATTATATAGTCACTTGACATTTATTTAGAAGTTTATGGCATGTCTGTTATGTGCAAAGCATTGGAATGGTTTTGAGTTGGCGATCATTTGATTCTATCAGCATTTTTTGGTAGGTATGTTATGTTAGGCATTGGTCTAGTTGTTAGGATCTAGTCTTTAATTTCAAAAGAAGGAAAACAAACTCAAATTGGAAAGCAAATGGGAGGAAACATGTGACAAATTTAGATTTAGAGAGAAACTTGAATCTGTTAACTAATAGAAGGAAATCTAGAGGCTATCTAGTCAGGCCTCCATCCGTGACTGAGACTTCAGTTTATAATGATGCTGGAAAAAACTAAATTATCTAACTTCTTCAACTTGAACTCTTCCCTAAGCAGTGTTCACAGTATTGCAAGGACACCTATCCATTGTCAGACAGCTCTATTTAAGCTGATCACTTGTTTTATGAACATGTGGCCACTTACTCTGAATTATCAAAAGGCCACTTTTCGAGAGGGTAGGCTTCCAGGTCTCTTCCACAGCTTGTCCACTTTCTTTGCTCAGTCAACTATGAGCACCATGGCTGCCCACATTGAGATATGATTTTTCATTAGAGTCAGAAAAAAAAAGGGCAGCATTAGACAAAGAATCCAAAGTAGGAGGTAAAGAATTGGGAAATAGAAGGGAGTAAATATGCCAAAAGTGCATTTTTAAGGATGGGGGAAGGAGGCACCAATATTGAGGATGAGTGCCCCTCACAGTAGGGGTGTATGGAGCTGAGAGTCTCCTTATTTGTAAGTTTCTTACTAAGAAGGTCAATGGTGAACTAATTTATGAGAAGCTTCCCTGTGACTGAGAACGCTGAGGATGGGGATCACCACTAAAAATAAAGTTCAGAGGCATCAATATTTTATGGATATTTAGAAAGGGAAACAAGAAAATAGACCAAGGACAAATATATTGAAAAATTTATAAAGTACTTGGTATCATTATAACTTCTCTTCGGTGAGACGCAGCATGCCCTTAGGCGAAAAGCTCTGCTGTGCCTATTTTCAGGGCAGCAAAGCTCCAGAGATGTGCCTTATTCAGACATATTCAGGAGCACTGGGGAGAGAGAGTCCCCAAGAAATAGGTGGGTTGACATCTGTTTAAAGGAGAGCAAGGCAGACTGCATTCTAGAATCTTAAGGATAAAAATTAAGTGGAACATGTGAAATTATCTTGGGAATAGAGACTAGTCCTTGAAGCTTGGGAGGTCAGGTGCAGTTATCTAGGTAAAGTTCCTGGCCCTCCAAGGGGACATTTTTCTGCCCCTTTGGCATGTTGCCTCTCTGTGCCTTGAGTTAGAAAGGTACACACAGAAAGATTTGTTAGCTGAAAGAACTCTCAATATGAAATTATTTGTAGTTAAAAGTCTAGTAAAAACCTGAAATCAAAATATTTGTAGCAGAAATGTTCTTCCTGTTTTGTTATTTATTTTGGTAAACGTCAAATTTCTGCCACTTTATGGCTTGGTATTGGAATTACCTGAGGAAAGGGGTCAATAAGATTATATGTTTTTATAAGTTCAAAAAATTTTTTTGGACTAATTTTAGACTCAGGAGTTATAATAATGTTACAGAAAGTTCCTAGATACCCTTTACCCAGTTTTCCTCATAAAATCTTATGTAACCATACTACAATGATCAAAGCCAGGAGAATGACATTGACTTAATGTTGTTTAAACTTAGCTTATTCACATGTCATTAGTTTTTAAATGGTGCTTTTTTTTTTTTTTTTTTTTGCTGAGGAAGATTTGCCCTGAGCTAACATCCATGCCAATCTTCCCCTATTTTTTAGTATGTGGGCCACCAGCACAGCATGGCTGCTAATAATGTGGTGTAGGCCTGCACCTGGGAACTGAACCTGGTCCACCAAAGTGGAGAGCACTGAACTTAACCACTAGGCCACTGGAGTCGGCCCCATGGTACTCTTCTTTTGAGGGGGTGTATAGTTCTAGGAAATTTTATAACGTGTAGATTTGTGTAACCATCACCATGTTCAGGATACAGAACTCTTCAATTATGCCAAAGAAGCTTTCTGCTGCTCTTCCTTTATAATCACATCCTCCCCCCAACTCTAATGCCTGGGAGCCACTAATCTCCACCTAAAAATGTTGTCATTTCAAGAATGTTATCTAAATAGAATAATACCTGTGCAACCTTTCGCGATTGGCTTTTTTCACTCAGCATAGTATCCTGAGATCCAGCCAAGTTGCTGTGTGTTTCAGCTGTTGAGTAGTATTTTGTTGTGTACATGTAACACAGTTTGTTTATCCGTTCACTCCTTAAAGGACATTTGGTTTTTTGTTCTTTTTAGCTATTACTGAGGTTACATTTTATACTATTTTTTCCTACTTATATGAATTCTGACAGCACACCTATATTTTTTAGGACTTAACTCCATGAGAGATGAGTTACAAAAAGGATAAAGAGCAGATTATCAGTTTTACAAAGATCACTAGGATGATTACTATTTAGCTGAGTAAAATATGTACATCAATTCATTTTTGTATATATCAAGAATATACTAAGAACTGAAGGAAAATGGACAGGCAATCATAAAAACGTGAAGGATGCCCTCATGCCAGATTCTAAAAAACTTACGAAGTCCTTAAAAGAATGGTCCATGGCTACAGCTTCTGACCCCTTTTCTTAGGTGGTGCCAGAGCCCTTTGTACCTGAGGGTAGATCTGAAACTTGCTCCTCACTTAGACTTGCTCCTATAGTTGGGCTTCTTCCTTCAGCAATGCACCTTTCTCAGCATATTGCACAGAAAAATCCAAGCGCGGTGCAAAAATAGATGTAAAAATTGCATTAATTCAGGTGCTAGTGTGTTCCAGTGGTTTCTCTGCTTTCCTAGGGATGTTTACATTGGATGATACCCATCTCAAGCCTGTCCAGAGTGCTTATCCCAAAGCAGTTATTCATAATTATAGCAGCTGGTTTCTAGATCATTCATTGTTTTATTTAATTTCTTGAGTACATGGAGTTCTTATCCCACTTCTGAGTCTTCTTACACGCAATTCACTCTACCTGAGTTATTTTCTCTTCAACATTAGGAAAAACCATTTTCCATCTTCTCCTTCGTCTTTCAAAACTGCTGAACTTTTTTATCTTCTCCAGGAAGTTTTCTCTTGAGATTTGGTTGTTTCTTTTCATGTTTCTGTACATGCACATTTGTGTTTCTGTTGTGTGTGTGTGTTTGTTTCTCCTGCCTGTTTCATGGAAATTCATCTCCTTATTTCTTCATAATCAGGACTCTACAGAGCCAGGGCTTGATCTCTATTGAATTTGACCCATCGAACGGACAGATGTCTCCCTTTGGGAACAGGTTTACCCTGGGCTTGAAAAGGTAACCCAGGCTAATTTTCCCTGAGTTTTTCTGAACAATCATTGCGTCTGCTAATAGTATCTATTCGATTATAGCAACTTTTTTAAAGAATAAATTTACTTTAGGTTTTTCTAATCCTCTGGGAAACTATGTGTCAGGTTGGAAAGTAGGTTGGTTTGATCAAGTGAACCCTGGTCTGGAGATGAGAAGATCTGGGATTCAATACTCGATTTGCTTCTAACTCCCTACATAATGATGGGGGTGTTTTCTGCTTCCTCCTCAGCAAAATCTGGTAGATACAAAAAGTCTGTGTAGCTGACTGAGGTAAAGAGAGATCATCTAAAAAAAATTCTAGAGTGTACTGGCAGGGGTGCTCATATCATTGTGTGTTGCAGGCATACCAACAAGCTGCCTTTGGTTTGTAGCACAAAATTGTAAATCTAATGACACTGTTCAACCACATATTTTTAATATCTCTAGAATTTAATCTTCTCCTAAGCAAATAGGTAGTACCAACAGCACTTGGGTACTTCAATGAGAGTTATGCTGAGAGAAGGACCAGGTTTATTGCCTGGTGTGTCTGTCTATGACTGTCCTGTTTCAGGCTGAGCTGACCGTGGAGAAGCCTGCTATCAGGCAGAAACGTGGGGAGCCTAGCATTCTTTTAGAAGTTTAGAATTTCAGAACCTATTTGTAGAAGAAGATAAAATTGTTCTGGAACTGATAGATGGATGGGTAGAAGGAAAGTGAACACTTTCACCTTTTCAAAAGGTTAAAGAGACATTGTCACTGTGGCTCAGTGTTCCCTGTTGTCCTAACACTAGATTTCACGCTTGATATGCTGTCACATGGTGATAACATCATTTTTAAGTCATGGCTGTGACAGACTGACCGTGTCTCATTAGTCTTGGTTTCAACATTCCTCAAACTGCATTTCAAAAGAATTCCTTAAGGACCAGCCTGATTCCATACCCAGAAGAACACCTTCAAAAAATGTCATGAGTCCAACTACAGACCAGTCCAAGTTGTCATAATCTCTCTTTCCAACTGCTAAATTGGCTTCCTAACTAGCCCCCTGCATTGACTCTTGTCCTCCACACAGCAGCCAAAGTGATTTTCTAAAAATATAATTCTCTTGGGAATATAATTCCTAGGGCAAAGCCTTCCAGTAGCTTTCTATTGCAATCAAACGTGATTCAAATGCCTTGCCATGGCCTGCCGCAACTAAGTATGATCTGCCCTGAGTCAGTCTCTTCAACTTCATCTCTTACTACTGACCTTTTTGCTTGCTTCACTCTGATCACACTGGCTTCCTTGCTTTACTTTGGATATGCCTCAGGGCCTTTGCACTTGCTGTCACCTTTGCTGGACACACTCACCTCCCCCAGATCTTTGCCTGACTGACTCTCTCACTTCATTTAAGTGTCTTCTCAAATGCCGCATCACCAGAGAGACTTTCCCCTGAACCCTTGCCTTCCTGTCACTCTCTACTCTTGATCATGCGTCATTTGTTTTCATGACTCTTATTCACCAAGGTCATTATATTTCTTGGTTTATTTTCTGTTTTCCTTTCTAGAATGTAAATTCCATGAGATTGAGGACATTGTCTTTTTTTTGAGGAAGATTCTCCCTCAGCTAGCATCTGTTGCCCATCTTCCTCTTTTTTTGCTTGAGGAAGATTAGCCCTGAGCTAACGTCTTTGCCATTCTTCCTCAACTTTATTTGTGGGTTGCAGCCACAGCATGGCAACTGAGTGGTGTAGGTCCGTGCTTGGGATCCAAACCTGTGAACCTGGGCTGCTGAAGTGGAGCACACTGAACTTAACCACTATGCCATGGGGCCAGCCCCTGACACTGTCTTTTTCTTGCTGTACCCCATGCCTATGATGATATCTGGCATAGACTAGGTTCTTGATGAGCATTTGTTGAATGAATGAACAGAAAAGAGTTAGAGGGAGGGTCAAATATGCCTGATGGCAAATCCAAACCTTATCAGTTGCCACTTAGTGGAATATGAAGCATTTCTCTTCAACCTGCTAAGCTTCAGTTTCCGTGTTTTAAAATGTGTCTGATGCTAGCTTCTTCCCAAGTCGTTAGGAGGACTAGATGAAGTAGTAGGTGAAGCCTGCCACAGAGTGGGCGATCCACAAATGTTCCCTCAGTCTGAATCTATGCAGCTGTTTGTGGCCGCTGCTTCTAAAGTGGACTAGAAGCTCAGGGGTTTTTGTGGCTTTAACTTTTTGTGACAGAGTGATGTGCAACTCGAGAGTCTGGTCAAGGCCTCAGAGGGTTGTAGGTCGTGAGTCAAACCACTGGGCTATGTCCATGCAAAATGAAAAATAGATAAATGGAGAAACAGATCTCCTTGTGCCCCTTAATTCCCAGCTGGGGATCTTGTCTGCAGTCTGAGAAGGCTCTGATGGGTTTCTGTGAATGCTGTGGAGGCACCAAGGTTTCCTTGCTTATGTTGAGATGCCCAGGTATGTGTGCTGGAAAGGATGGAATAAAAATTCTAACTCCCCTGCTTGAGTGAGCATTAGAACACGGGAAGAAATGCAGAAACCGTCTCCCTCACGCCCTTATTCGTGTCAGGCTTGTTTTTCAAGGTCCAGGCCCCACTCTCTGCTTTTGTTTTCTTTCATTTCTGTTATGAGACCACTTCTAAAATTTCTGGAGTTCTGCCAAGCGAATGCAGTGCTAAAGGTTTGCCTACTGGGTGTCTGGTCTCCCACACAGTAATCAGAGCTGGAGCAAGACAGAACTGTACACATATAACAGAACTCATTAAGATAATGTAAATACTTATATAATACTTATGAGATGCCAGCGACTCTTCCAAGAACTCTTCATCTGTTAATTCATTTAGTCTTCACAACAAGCCTGTTAGGGAAATAGCTATTATTAGCTCCATCTTATAGATGAGGAAACCCTCAAGCCAGAGAGTAAATATCTAAGGAGACAGAGGTGGGAGATGGCAGGGCAGAGCCTCAGGCTCAGTAGTCTGGATCTCATGTGCCATGTGATGGAGGTGGGCCCTACCATCCTTTGTGTCCCCAGACATCCCAGCTCTGTTGCTGCCTATAGTGGGTGAAACCCCAGGAGAGGAATCACGCAGGTCTCTATCACATGAAGAGTTGTGAATGCAGGATTCGTTAAAACTTGATCAGAACCATCCCATTGAACACTTTTGTGGTTTACAAAGCAGTTATTTTTTATTCACGTTCCCAGAAACCCTCTTACTCTTTTTGTATTGGCCAGTGACACCTCAAGCCTTTGCACTGCTCCTCCGTCTGTATGCAGTGCCGTTGTCTTTGCTCTCTACTGTGGTACGGCCCTCCTCTGGTCCAGGGTAACCCTGCTGGCTCTGTGAAGTCAGCCAGCCTCTCTCTGGTCACCATAGGCACCACCATTCATTTTTTGTAATTTTATTTTTTAAAATTATTTGTTTATTTTTTGAGGAAGATTGGCCCTGAGTTAGCATCTACCACCAATCCTCCTCTTTTTCGCTGAGGAAGACTGGTCCTGAGCTAACATCTGAGCCTGTCTTCCTCTATTTTATAAGTGGGACACTTGCCGCAGCATGGCTTGACAAACGGTGCCTAGGTCTGCACCCGGGATCCGAACCAGCGAATCCCGGGCTGCTGAAGTGGAACATGCGAACTTAACCGCTGTGCCACTGGGCTGGCCCCCAGGCACACCATTCGTTTTACACATCGTCCACGGAAATGTTCCTATTTGTTAGTTTTTGCTCTTGCTCTCGTCTGCATTTGTCTTCTTTCCCTCAAGTGGATTGCCAGGCCCTGTAGGACTGGGAGTGGATCTGTTTTTCCTTTTATTACTCCTTCCTAAGTTCCTGTTGTAGATCTCCACATCTAGTCAATGCTAAATAATTGCTATTAAGCTGAATGATAAACCCAAGATGTAGAAATGCATTGTTGCCTGGCTTATTAGATCTGTAAGGATAGGAATAATAATAAGAGTAGTAGCTAATATTTGCAGAGAGTTTACTATGGGGCATGGTTCAAGGGCCTTACATATAGTAACTAATTTGATCCTCCCAACAACCCTAAGCACTACTTTCATGAACTTCATTTTACACAGGGGGAAACTATTGCTTTTTGGGTAGCCGTTGTGTGGAAGGCCTGGTTTCACTGCCCTAAAACCAGCAAACGTGCGGGAGGACTTGCACTGCTGTGCTTTGGAATAACTGTATCTGAGGAAACAGGATTACTGCTCTCAGGATTGGAGGTTGATTTAGAAGACATATAGAACTGAAGTATTATTCTTATTAGATTTATTAGTGTCCTCCACTTATTTTCTTTACTTTAGATACTGGGAAAGGACAGGACCTGAAGAATGTATCCTCTGCTGGAAAATGGGATCTGTTTCTTGTTGATGGTCTTAAGGAATGTTTTAGTAAGGTGGAGAACTCCGGTGTTGACTTTTCTATGTACTATATATTTGATCTTGATCTTAGCAGATTATTAAGGATCTCTCGACCTGGGTTTGCTCATCTATTGAGTGGAATTCCTTATAGCCACCTCTCAAGGTTGTGATGAAGGTTAAATGAGAGGCAGTGTGTACAAAGGAACCAGTAGTGAGAATGGCTTGGGGTGCTCACTTAATAAACGTTGACTGTTATTGGGTGCTGGCATTACCTTAAAATCCTAGATGAGCCATAGGTTTGAGATGAGAGTCAGAAGCCTTGGTTGGTGAAGCATTCTCTTGCTACAGATTGCAGGCTTTCCTCTGTGCCATGCTGCATTGGAGATGCTTGTTCAGAGACAGCCCAGAAGGGTAAAAAGGAAAACAAAAAACACTCTGAAAAGCCTGGCATTTTGTACAGCGTTGTAAGACATTTATAGTTATTGAACCAAAATTTCCACTGTAATAGAAAAAGCAGTTACTTTTAAACTTCTGGTCCAATTTAGTAATTATGGGTGAGTTAAAATGTAGGCCATTTGAATTGGATTTGGATGATAGAGTAAGATTCTATCCTACAGTGAGGGATGACTCATAGAGAAGGAAGCTTGACGTAGTGGATAAGGCAGCCGAAAAGGAGCCTGGAGACCAGAGTTCCTGGCCTGGATTTGCATGAATAAGCTGTAATAGCCTTTGAGCAAATCATTAAACATCTCAGTTTTCTAGTCTGTAAAGTGAGAGGGCTGTGTTTGTGAACAGATCTTTCAACATACATAAGATTCTACCAAGCAGATTACTGAAAACGGAATGTGTTATCTATGGGAGCAACACATTTGTGCTAGTGCAATACTCTTTTTTGGAGAGGATTACCAATATGAACCACTAGAACTTAAGAAAATACATCAGCACCAGAGTGATGCAGACAAAAGTAGACACCTGGGAATCTTGTAATATCCTAGGGTCATTGCTATGTCCTGGGAAAGCATAGCCATGCTAGTTACAAGAGTTTTTTGATGATAAGTCATTGTAAGCAGAGGATTTACTGGGATCCATCGATGGGACTTTTAAATGGTTGTCATGTAATGGATGTCCTGTAATGCACTCTATGCGTTGACAGATCTTGAGAAATAATTTATTGGTTGACAAAGTTCTTTAAATCCTAAGTTTGCAAAGATAAAAACTCATTTGGGTTAGCTAGCTTGTTTACTTTTTCTTGTCACTCTGTTCCTTCATATTATTTCAGTTGCAGGTGTGAAGGCACATTTTGTGCTGATTGTCTTTATAAAAGGTTTAAGGTTTTACAAAGTCGGATTTTGAGTGGTAAGATTTTCCACTCTGTGTCACCAACCACCTGCAAAATTAAGATAGGTCAAGTAGGGAACAGATGGATTGGGTGATTCAGTGGAATTATTCACTGACATTATAAGAGTGCCTCCTGTGGTACAATAGACATGTTCCTGAGAGTTGTGAAAATTAAATTTTTAAAAATCGAATCCAATTTTCCCATTGACTTGCATTAGATTTCAGAGATGCTTGATCTTCATTTCTAATTGATTTTCAATTAGCAGTGGTTCCTGCCATTTTAACTCTAAATTTCAAAGCTCCCACTTTTCCCCCCAAGTAGTTGAGATGTAAACAAATAGAGGAGCAAATCAGAGGAGCTTCTCTAGACTATAACCCTGAAGATTGTCCTGGTGTGTGGGTGGGGAAGTGGGCTATCTGGGAGATGAAGGACCTTGGTTCTGGTGCTTTCTTTGCCACTGCAGAGTTGTACATCTTTGAGCAAGGTCTTTTTGCCTCTTTTAGCCACCATTTTCTCATCTGTAAATGATGACCTCCATTGGTCCTATCTGGCTCCCATATTCTACAGATAATTGAATGGGAAAAGGAAACTTTCTGTGAATAATCCCTCAATTTTTCTTCTTATAAATTAATTTTCTTAGAGTGGATTATACCTATCTGTGAGTGAATAATGGCCTCCATTTATTACCCTTGTTTTTTGGGGTTTTTTAAGCTTTTTTGACTTGTAAATTCCGTTTTGGCTGGATTAGATTGAAAATCCTTGGGAGGCTCGTTCAGCATAGACAGATTTATTCACTCTTCATTCTGGATGAAGAAGAGGAAATATTTTAAGATAGAGCTGACATGGAACATTAATTTGATTGAAGCTTTTCTGTGTGAGGAGTGTTTGTAGCATCTTCATTGCCATAATGGAGAGAGATTAGCATGGATTAGATTATCCCGTGTACAAGGGTTGTACAAATTGATAGCTGTTATTTGTAGACTGGGCTGATCTTTACAGTCACTGGCATGACTTCTTAAGCAATAGAGTCATGATTTCTTTCATGTGGTTTGCACATGGCAATATGAGGAGCACATATCCCTTGTTACCAAACCCTTGTGTCTCCCAATGGGAACTTGGCACAGACTCAAAAACACAAGATGTGGATGTACAAAATTACAGAGATGGCACTGGTCATCTGGCATGCTGTCTGCAATGAAAGCACACATTGGCCAAAGGCAGAAGAGTCCCTGAAACAGATGTTCAGACAAGATGGCTAGAATACTGTCGAAATGTGGTCTAGAATAATTATGAACATAAGCCTCAAAAGGTAGCCAAGATATGGTTCTGAATTATAGCCAGTCATGGATTATTATTTAATTCCAGTTTAGTGTGTTTCCTGCCAAGTATGTGCCAGACCCTCTGAAATGGAATCTGGTTTTTGCCAGAGGTACTTAGCAACTATATTTTAAACCTAAATTCCAAAAAAAAGTAAAGAAGAACAAATTGCTTTCTGATGGGAGAAGTTGTATTTCAAGCAGCCTCTGAAACCCCACCTTCTCTAGAAGAGACTTTCACTGCCCGAATGGAAGAGAGGGGGCAGTCTTCCCCTCCACTGAACCCACCCGGGCTTGTCGCACCACTGTCTCTTGCCTAGTGTGTTTACAGCAATTGGTCCATGTGCTCAGTGATTATTAGAACTTACATGACCACCCTCATCCCACTTCACCGAGCTCACCTGCTCCCTCGTGCTTTTTCACTCCAGAGGACGTGGGCTCCTCCTTCAACTTCACCTGCACCACATATCTTCCCCCCTCAGGGTCTTTACCTTACCTTACTCTCTGCTGCAAAGTTCTTCCTTCCCATAGTGCACGTCTTCTTCACTTCCTTCAGGTCCTTGCTCAGATGTCACCTTTCCATGAGGTTTCCCTGGCCACTCCATTTTAAAAAGCAGCACCCCACCAGCATTCCCTGTCATCTTCATCCTGCTCTATTTTATCTCATAGCACTAATTACCATCTGATAGGTTACATATTTACTTGCATATTTGTTTATTATCTGTATTTTCCCTCTAGAATGAGGATAGAGCCTTGTGACTGGAACAATGCCTGGCACACAGTGAATACTTACAAAATATTTGTTGAAAAACTGAGTGAATAAATGATTAGCATTTAATTTGTATTTATACACACACGTTACACTGAGAGCTTCTAGAAGACAGTATTAGAGTTTCACTTAACTTGTGACTCAAGCGTTGAAAGAATCTTGAAAATCAGAGATTCTTAAACAACTGTCCATGGACTCAAATCAGCGTTTCACAAAATTTTATGTGCATATGAGTCAGCTAGGTATCTCACTAAAATGTGTTTTCTGGTTCAGCAGATCTGGGTCGGAGTCTGGGGTTCTGCATATCTAGCAGGCTCCTATGTGATGCTGATGTTCCTGGTCCAAGGATTGTGCTTTGGGTAGCAGGGCTCAAAATTATCCGTAGGTAGGATTCAAGGGGTTCACGAGGCCAGGGTCTTTATATGAACACCAAGTATCATTGTTCTGGACAAAAACCTGAAGTGCTAGTTTCTAGAGACTTCTGATTAATCAACTGCCAATAAACAGATTGTTTATTGGACATTTATTTATAGAACTTTAAATTGTTGACCATGCATAGTTGTTCTGTAGGCTGACATACATATATGTTTATGGGGATTTCTTTTTCTGAGGAAATGGTAGAGAACATTCATCAGATTCTCAAAGGGGTGATAACTCCAAACAAGGGTTACAACCATTATTTATGGATGATGATGTTAAACAAAAGAAGCTTTCTGTACCAATCCAAAACACATCATAACCACATTGTTACGATGGTGACAAAATCAACCCATATGTTTGCAAATACTTTGCAAGATTGTGTTTTTACTGCAGCAGTTTTTTACTAAACAAACAACTAACTTTTTAAGTTAACGTTTACCAGAGATGATATTTTCCCAGAGAAGTATTAGGTGAAAACATTTGCAAAATGCTTGGAACTCAACAATCCCAAGACAAATATTTGTTTTCCCCTAGCCCCTGGAAACGGACCCTGGCTGGAAACATTGGCTAGAAATGAATATTTGGAGACCCCGAGGCCCTCTATCAATGCCACTGCAGTAGCTCACTGTCTTTCTAATATGAGGCCAGAATACCCTCGAAGGGGCACTGGTATGGCAAAGCTGTTTTCAGGCACAAAACACACAATATCCCGTGAAGAGCCGTGTGGCTTTGGAGGCAGGCAACTTACCCCCAGGTGCATTTTTTTTCAGCCAAGAAGTGTGTGTAATTTAGTTTCAAAAGTAATTATCTCCTGAAAGAACATGAGAAGACTTGTGGAAGAACTGAGATTTTTAATATTAAATGGCTCTACTAAATAGATATCTAGTGCAGGGCGGAGTCAAATGTGTTAAATTCTAGACTGCCTTGCATTGTTATGGCATTATTGTCATCGTAATTGCTAATAATGCTGCTGATAATTATAGTGGATAAAATTTACTGAGCCCTTAACATATGCTAATCAATGTGCTAAACACCTTCCATATATTTTCTGTAAAGAAATATAAACTTTTTTTGTAGTAGTGCTATAATTATTTTTGTTTTGTAAAGAAACTGATGCATAGATATGTAATTTATTTTGTTAAAGGTGAGGGAATTACTGAGAGGTAGAATTGGGATTCAAATTCAGTTATTCTGATTCCAGAACTCATGCTGTTAACTATTACACTGTACTCTTAACCAAAACACATTGATTACTGATGACCAAGGGACCTCTATTTAGGAGACTCCATTTTAAGGTTTCTTGGTTTAATTTACCCTCAGGGATAAAGAAAATACAGATTTTTGTAAACTTACTGCCAGGAAATTATTCTAAATTACTTTTTAGAAGAAACACTAAAAACTCTTTGTTAAGAAAATCATGGTGAAATTTTTGCTCATTTGAACCAAGAGCTTCAACATTCCCATTTCATGGAAACGTGGGATTTTGTCTGGCTGTGTAGCATGGCAAACAGTGTGGTGTGCAAAAGTTGATGAGGGTGAGGAGAAATGCATTTTTTTTTTTTAAATCGACCACTTTTTCCTAACACCCAATTTGTGCCTCTGAGGATTAATAGAATTTTAATACTTTCATGTTTGTATTGGACAGGGCTTTTAGCTGCAAATCACAGAATACGCGCAGGCTAGTTTAATCAGAAAAAAATATATCAAGAGGTATTAGTAAGCATCCAGACGCTCTGGGAGGGTGCCAGAGAACCTGATTCTGGGGCAACACTTTCACACCCCAGGACTTCTCTCTCATCATATGGCTTCTCAGCACCTGTCATGCCAGGGAACTGTCTCCCGAAGCTGAGGAACCAAAAGCCTCCCCAGCTGCTCCTGCCAGAAAACTGGTTCTCCCTGATTTCATGCCCAGATGTAAGATAGTCTCTGAATTTTCTGGCTTTGAAAACTGGACTCACAACGTGAGAAAATTCCACAATGTAGGAAGGTGTTCGAGGCTGTTGAGCGGTCGTCACAAGGAAGTCCTCAAGATTGTGTAAGGCGGAGAAATGTTGTAAAGTGTTTTTTTAATTGTATTTTTTTCTCATTGTTTTACTTTCTTTGACTGCTAAATCCTTAAAGAGAACATGGACTCCATTCATTTAGTCCCCAAAATGGCACTCTGTCAAGTTCACAAGAAGGCTTATCATGGACTTTTTGAGTCTGATGAAAAAGATGAAATCTGTATTTAAAAAGCAAAGTGAGGTGAATTTGGTGCTAGGTATTTTTAACTTGAGAGAGGTGGTAGCATACTCAAGTGAATTTACAATGGGCAAATGGAGATAAGAGATTGTAGCTCAGAAATACACATGGTGTTCTAGATTTGGGTGTGGGAGTTGCCCTCCAAGGATTGACCGTTGAAGCATTGACCTGAGAATGGATATGTTTGCAGAGCAAGAGATGTCAAATAGGGCAGAAGACTGAACATGGAACTGTCAAGACCCCCTACCCTGTGCCCAAGTCCAGGTTCAGAAAAGAAAGGTGAGCCTGGGAAGGAGATGGAGAGGAAGGCAGATACAGAGTTCAGAAGACAGCTACATTATTTTAGCGTCTTAGAGATTAAAAGGCGGCATTCTATTGGAACTGATTACCTTTGTTGACTCTTCTTTAATATATAGTTTCCCAAATGTAAAACAGGGTTTGAAAGAGATCAATAATATTTGAGATGTGTCTTATACTTTCCAAATTTGTTTTCAAATCTCATTCATCTCATTTGATTTAAATGCATTGAAATCATTAAATTGAAAATTGCTTTCTATGTGTGGTTAAAACAATTTTGGGTTAATTTTATTGTATTTTAATCTAACCGAAACATAAGATAAAATCCCGTTTGCATGTAGTTAATCACGTATTTGAAGAATGACCTATCTTGGGAGAATTCTATTTTGGGAAAGTATTGCGTGGAGCACAGAGTGCAGGCGGGGCTACCTCTGTGTGGTTTCCCGCTTGGCCGTAAACTGTGAGACCTGTTCAGACCACCTCCCCTCTTACTCAAAACATCCTGTAGGACTAGATATGGAATTAATGTTTCAGATTGGAAGAAATAGCACTTCACAGTTTATTACCATGAAACATATGTTTGCAGTTTCTTACATTTCTGCGTAATGTGAGAATTCAGAAGGCTTCATTCATTCAGAAAATATTAACTTAACAAAGTCTACTGTATTCCAAGGAATATTCATGATGTTTGGAGGTTTGGGGTTGAGGTAGGAGTAGGGAGACAAAATGAGTAAGTCTTGTTCCTTACTTTTGGAAAGGAACTGAGTTTTATTTTTATTTAAGAGACATAAATAAGGAAAAGTATATGCTCTATACTACATCTGTTTGGGATAGGCCCTGGCTTGATGAAAGGAGGTTTGGTATTGTGGAGGCTTCTATTTCAGTAGTAAGGAAAAAAAAACAAATTATGATGTGAATGTTTTCTTACCGTACTAGAAAAGAAGTCCATTGTGTTTTCTAAGATGCGTTTGATCACCCTGATTAATGCCAGATAAGATGCCCAGGAATAGGTTTCTTTTGTGATGATGGTGGAACTTCATTGTTGATTATCTTGTCCTGGTGAAGTTCTTATCCCTCTGCTTATAGACATTATTGCATTGTATTGACTTCACATATACCATACGTCTAGCATCAAATTTCTGTTGTTTTTCAATTAACTGCTTATCTAATCTCCAAATTATTTTGTTGTGTCTAAGAAAAGAATGAGTGTAGCAAACCTAGAGAAGTACACAGAGGATCATCTATAGATATATGATGGAAGAAGAATGTAAACAGAGAAATGACAATGTTTATTTTAAAAATTCTTATATTGTTAAAATTGTCATATATTTCTTTCCATAAGAAAAGAGAATAGTCAAATTAGACTCAATGTGTGATTGGCAGATATACTAGTGTTATCTATGTACTTCTCTTATTGGGGGAGTCATTTGTTTTTAATAACATCTTTATTTTGATTAGAATATGAATTTCTTGTGTTTTTACAGCAGAGCCATTGGTTGAATGAATATTATCCAGTAATAAAATTAGCAACATCATCATCAACACAACAGTAGGAACACTTATTGAGTCCTGACCATGTGCTAGGCATTCTTTTAATCACTTTACATATATTAAGTCATGTAATTCTTACAATGGCTTTGCTATGTAGAAACACATTATACTCCTGTTCTGCATATGAGGAAAGTGAAACACAGAGATTTTAAGTAAGTTAGGCAAAGTTATACAGCTAGTAAATGATAGAGTCAGGTTTTGAATTCAGGTAGTTAGATTGTAAAATTTGTGCTTGTAACTTCTGTTCTATTCTGCATCAATAAAGATAGTTACTAACCAAGTCAATTTTCTTAGAGCATATTTTTAGATAATAAACATTGGTAAAACAAGGAAACAGAGAGAAAGAGAAGGAAAAAAATCATACCTCCTCCTACCTCTTGATGAAATCTCTGTTAACATTTTAAACTATACACATAAGGCTTTTTTTTTTTCCCTAAAGGCACATACCCAAAATTTGGATCACATTATAATATTTTTAACAATTTTGTTCTGTTACCATATTTTGAAAAATTTTGCACAATGTTATTTTAGTATGATTTTTAATAGCTCCATTAATAATAATACATATGGATGTTCCCTATTTTTATGCACTGCATATTGTTGAATATTTAGATTATTTTCTACCACTTGCTTTTAGAAAGCAAGGTTTTTAATAGAATAATGGACATTATTATCAAATGTACAATTTATTAAAAATGAAAATATAACTTCAACTATAATTGATCAATTTATAGTTTCTCTTTTAGACTTTGTTTAGTTTAGCCATATCTACTCATATGCTCCTCAAAACCATAATTTAGAATTGCGAAAGTAGACAAAAACCAGAATCTTTCAGTCTGAAGTTGTGTACATTATTTTGAGTCAGATTCAACGGATGATTCTCCTCTGAAAAATTCCTCAGATGGCTCAGCTGATACCCAAGCTCTCATCATTTACTAAATATCTAGTCATCTGGGACAATGCCATACAGACTATTTTGTGTTGTGTAAGATTTTGGATCTGGGGTGTTTTGACTATGAAATGTTATTCTTGAGCAGAGTTTTCTCCCATATTTTCATTACAGATGTGTTGTTTTTGTGAAAACCACAAAGCTTGGTTTATCAGTCTGCCAATACTACTCCCTACATCCAGTGATTTTGAATATCTCCACAATGATGGTTATTGTCCTTGATGATGAATTATAGTAATATTTTCATGAAAGTCATTAGTGCAAAATTAAATTGTGAGAAATTTTTGGTAGTAGTTAAGAACATGAGTGTGGGAGTCACATGGACCTAAAATACCAGCTTTAATCTGCTACTTTTGAGTTGTGAAATTTTGAGCAAGTTACTTAACCTCCCTAAGCCTCAATTTCTTACCTATAAAATGGGGTTGTTATAAGGATTATACGAAATTAGACATGCATAATGTCTGCGCTCTACTACACCTTCTGCAAATACTAGTTTGTATTATCATCATCATTATCATTAAGTGTATTTTACTTTACTTCAGTAAATGTGGAATATTGGTTTTTATGTGCAGAATATACATAACTCTCTCAGAATTCTTGCTAATTAACCAAAATACAGAATTCATTGACTAGGGGTTGATGACAGGATAGTTCGTATATGCAGAATTATAGAATGATAAATCATGGGGAGTTTGTGTCCTTAATAAAAACAGCAAAATAATAGAATCCTGTAAGATTCTCTCATGTATTATAAGTATTTACTTTATAGCTATTTATCTTGCCCAGAATTTTTCAAGAACACTTTATATTATTTATTTTATGGGTGATTAATGCATGTATAGAACCTATTATCAGCAATTACTCAACTTTATTAATTTTAATAATAATTATAAGCTCAAAGCACATCAAAAGCATAGTTCCATGTACCATTTCAGAGACTTCATTGAGGAAACATTTTCTCCAATGCCAGCATCATGATTTGATTCCAGGATTATATTCCATATTGATCTGAAAGGAGACGTTAATATCTCTGGTTTGACACAGGAACAAAAATATTGTTCCTCCTCCCTGGTCTGACCCCAATATCCGTAAGCTGAGTTTTTCTGTAGTACCTGGTTAATAGTTGACCTAGATCCTAGGAGAGCATTTTAGCGATCCATAGGTGAAGGCAAAATTGTCAACATCTTATTAGAGTCAAATAGAGCTATTACACGTTTTTCTTTTTGTGGATCTTGGTTAGATAGCCTCCTTGTAGAAATCAGAGCCCAAACTATTGGGAAAAGCATGCATAGAGTTATGGATATCTTTGGTAATGGAGAAGAGAAGAATGATGTATAGTCTGTCTGAAACCGTTGTTTTTTAGCACTTAACCGACCCTGGGGACAGGGTGCAATTAAATGATATTTCAAAAAACATCATGAAAGAAGAAAGCCATTTAAAAAGCTATTCTAATTTAACAAAAGTGAGAGAAGACATTGGCAAATAGGAATTCTTTTAGAATGTGAGGACACAAAATGGGCACGCTCGGAGGTTGAGTGAGTTCTTCTAAGTCTGAGTTTTGCTAACTCTGCCCCTGGTATGGTGTAAACTCAGACCCTACGGCTCCCAGGAAGGACACTGGGCCAGAGCCTGGTGGGTATGCATTCTATTCTAGCCCAATCTCAGCTGCTGTTTTGCTTTTTACTTTTAGCAAAAAACCCCACATAACCTCTCAGGCTCCAGTTTCTCATCAATAAAATGAAGAGTTTGTACTGGGTGATCTTAAAGCTTCCTTCCAGCTCCATGGTGCTATAACTTGCAAATGGAAATATTTTTGCAAATTGTTATGTAGCTTGCTCTCAGTTGTAGAATAAAAGCTGGGGATATTAGAATACATTAAAGCTGTGAAAAGCTTTCCGTAGAGGTGGGACTTTAAGATATATTTGTCAAGTAGTCTGATCTTTATGTCAAGTAACGCTTCTTCCAGTTGATATTTAATTTTATATCGTATGTACACATGTGTGCCAGTTTAGATTGCTATGTTTAGATGAATATTCTCAGAAATTATGTCTTCATTACCATCAGGAAGTAATACATTTGAAACCTATCCTGTATTACCTTGAGTTCAGAATAATAATAACTTTTTTTTATTTCATTACTTTTATTTTTTTAAGCAAGTTTAAATAAGCCTATTGTATTCTCAAATCCCTAGTCGTGTTTCTGTGTAGGATGATTATAAGAGTCGTGGAAGCAAAGAACAGTATCCTTCAGGACCGTTGTAGGAAAACGTCTTCTTTGAGACTCCTTAAGATACTAGTGCAACTTAGGATGTTACCCAAGGACCTATTGTGGTATTAGGCCACACTGAAGAGATCCTTTAATTTGTAGGATTTGTTGTGACCATCAGATAATACCTACCTTTTGAATCTGCTAAGGAATGTGTGAAGACACCATGTTAGTAACGCTGCATTACCTGTCTCTCTTTATCTTTCAAAAATAATTTGATGAAAGTAATTTCAATGCCGTTTTACAGATGACAAAATGAAGTGCAAAGAAGTTAACTTGGCGAACAATAAGTAAGTAAAAGAGACATGATTTTAGCTCTAGAACAAATATTTTTCCTCTTATACTACACTGCCTTGCTATAACAATAAATAAGTGGATATACTGAAAATTTTCAGTGTGAGTGTTACAAAAACACTATATTTTACCTGATATTTTATAGAAATGCCCATGGATATTAGAAACTGTTAATTCTGTCTATGCTTTCATATTTTCCCCCTGTGAGCACAGCGGCCTGGAATCACGAATGCTTGGTTCTAATGCTGACATCTGTACTCTCTGGGTCTCAGGTTCTTCAATGTAACATGTAAGGGTTGGGTTGGAAAACGTGAAAATCTCTAAGGTCCCATCTTGATTCAGTGATGTGTGCTTTATGGAGTTGTGTGGATTTCCCAGGTGCTTGATAAAGTGCTTTAGAGTCAGCTGGCCTGGGCCTTTACATTAGAGGAAAAGGTAGTCAATATGTTCTTAAATTTGTAGCATGAAGTAAAGACTGAAGGTGGAGCCCAGAAGTTTTGTTTTCTTATTTTTTTGTTGAAGCAGGTTATTACTCACTGCTGCCATAGGTCTTTCGGATCAGTCAGAGAGCAGGAGACTCTGCATGCCAGACTGGCGGTGGGCCATCCTCGGTAAGCACAGGCTCAGTGGCTGGCACACACTGCCACATTAAAAATTATGCAATAGCCTAGGATAGCTACCATACACGGGGAAGAGAGGGCAGTATTAGGGGCTCCCATGGCAGTATTAGTCATAGAATGATAAATATGAATGTGCTCTTAGAAAGCAAGCTGAACTCCCACACTTTATAGTTGAGGCTCAAGGAAATGAGGAAAGTTGTGTAAGTTTGTAACTTTAGTGTGAAAGTTGAGGGTGGAATTCAGGTCTCCTGACTGCTTATCTAACTCTCCACTTATACTTATTTATGCTAATTGTCATCAGCGTTACTTCCTTTTGTTTCCATTGCTGTGATGGTTCTGCATTGTAATCCCATAAGAATATGGTCACTTAGTGAATTGATGTTCATTATATTTCACACACAACTTGAAATGCCACTGCTTTCTTTATTATCAAATCAACATAAAGTACTTGAAAACTATGACCGTTTTTTAGAGAGTTTAATAACTACTGCTCAAGGATGCATCTGCAGCAACCACATACAGGTAAAAGACAATAGACAGAAAGGTGGCAGTGAATGCCTGCTTTTTGGATCCCACAAGGCTTGTGTTAGGTGAGGTATTATTTAGCATGGCTATGATACGGTAAAGGAAATGGACTACCCACAAATAAACGTGATTATTCAGTGATTCTAAATTGGAAACTTGTAAATGCAAGTATGAAAGAATGAGCAAAATAAATGTGCTCAGTGAACAAGGAATCGAAAGGAATCTTAAGGAATCAAAAGAAAGGATGTAGGGAACCTAAAAGTATTCAAGTATAAAGAGATAATCACAAACAAGAAAGCATAAGACTAATAATGATGGAGGAAAGGTAGTGGCTTGTCAGTAGATTTTGGTTGCAGTTTGGAAATCACTCTCTAAACTCAATAAAAACTAATAATGATGCTAATAATCTTGATGTTGATAATCATAATCTGGGTAAGTAGATTTATCTACATGATTTTATGCAAATCAGTTAACCCCTCTGAACATCTAATTTTTCATCTATGAAGGAGTTGGACTAGAATCTGTTTTTTGGCTTACATAACCACAGTTTGACAAAGAATCTTATAATTAGTATCTGTAGCTCTGTCTGGAGGAAAAAAATAATGATGACGTTTTATAACTTCAATGAGTAACTTCATTACTTACAGTTATGTGATAGTCATGCTTTTTTCAGTCATTCAAAGATGCTCTCCATTGCTTAAGATTATAAATCTCTAGGGCCAGGAGATACAAAGGAAACATAGAGATAGTTTACCCCTACTTCCAAATTTTATCGATAAGGGTGATAAGGCGTAGAGTTATGAAGTGACTTGCCTAGCTGGTTAATGTTAGAGCTCAGAGGAGGAGCAAATCCTTATGATTCTCAGTACAAAGCTCTTTTCTCCCATAGGAAAGATGGTAAATAGGTTTTGTTTCTCATGCCAATTCATATCAATTGGTGGGGCCTGCCTGTTGAGAAAGATTGTGGAGCTGGGACCCAGGTAGTACAGAAAAAGACTACTGTTATCCATTAGTGCTGTCTGCTATGTGAATAGCATAGGGGAATGGCATATATGTTGCCATCTCTTCTCAAGGCTTTTCTTTATACATGTTCCTTGAGACTAATCTTTCAGTATTTCTTTTACCTTGTTTGTAATGACTATCACTTACAATATTACCTAATGTTGGCTAAGGTATTATACTTTAAGAGAAGTGATATGTCTCAGTGGACCAAATTTAGATTTGATCATTAGGAAATACATCATTCTCAATGTTTGGATGCCCATTGGGTTTTTTGGAGCTGTTTTTCATTTCCATTGTTGCTAAATGTTTTAGGCTTCTGCATTAACATCATGTGACCTATTTGACTAGGATCTCAAGGTGGCCAGGGAAGGGCCACAGCCCTAAGTATAAGCTGGCTTTAGTTTTGTTCCTCATTATGGGATCATGACATAACAGTTGGAGAGTAAGGCAAATATCTTGTCCTTTGTGGTTCTAACAACTTAAATCCAATTCCTGGCAGCCTATTTTACATTCTGACATGGGCTTTCTGGTGAATGAAGTTGGAGGAGCTTTCTCCCACTGCTGACGTGATCTGGCTCCTTGGGCTGCTCAAAGAAGTCATGTGAGAGGCATACATTAGCCAGCAGCATCCATGTTGGCCCTTACCATCCACTTCCTATAGCTTTACAGGATTTTGGAAGAAAATGGGTGGATGCTCTGGAACTTGTTGTATGACCTTTTTCATTTATTCATGTCTTTGTGCTCATCTCCGTCATCCGGGATTTTTTTTTTGAAAGAAAAAAAATGTACTGTGCTCTGAGAATAACAAAGTAGAGTTAAAATTCTGAAACCTAGAACACATTTATTAAATACACAAAACATTCTGTCTTTTTAGGACCATTTCAAATACAAGTCAGATTTGAGTTCAAATGGAATGTAATACTTATTTATTTCTGGAAGTAAATCTAGTTATTTTCTAGTCCAGATTCTTGTTTTACAGATGAGGAAATTGAAGCCCAAGGCCTAGGAGGGTTAAGTGATGTGTCCAATGGTACATCTCAGAAGAAACAGAATAGGAAAAAAATCCAGAACCTTCCAATTTTTTCTTCTAGTGCATTTTGTCTCACACTACACTACCAACGCTGGTCTTAGAAGTATAAAAGTTTGATTTATTTTAAACTGACTACTTAGGTTTTAAAAAAAAGGTTTGATCCATAGCTTAGTAAAAATTTAATACTGATGTTCATTTTGGGGTTTAGCAAGCCAATATGATTTTAGAGTTTTGTTTTTGTTTTTTTCTAAGCCTCTACTGGACATTGAAGTCTCTCTGTGGTCTCTGAACTTACCTCTTGGCTTTGAAGGTTCTACTGTCCCCAGATCCATTTCTGTTTCTGCATTATTCTCAGCCATGGAGGAGTTTAGAACATGCAAACATTCATGGTGACGCTGTTACAACTTCTAGCCCAGTCTAAAACCTAGACTTGGAAGCCACCTTCACACTGACTTCTGGTTCCACAAAAAGCAGATGTTACAAGTCAAGAATTATGCTTGATGTACACCAATGAGATTTTAAGCAACTCTGCTCATGTTTCATGTTCTCACACTCTCTAATTTACAGGCTTTTGTTCACATGTAGTTTGAGAACCTATCTATATTAAATTTAAATATTCAGTGAATAGCCGATGACTAATCATATTTGAATTAGAAAAGCATGTGTTAACAAGCAACAGCACTAACTAGTACTCACAGGGGAGTAGTCTAGCTATATTATAATGAGGCTCTTGGCAACAAACGCACTCATGTTCTGTTTCTTAAAATGTAAGGATTAGGTGTTCTTGAGGTAGAAAAGAAAAACAAAATTATTCTTTGCAGACGGAGGGAAAATTAAGTGGATCCACTAGCAGAGTCACTTTTATGGAAATTTGGATCTGTACTGCACAATTTTAGTGTTTAAACAAGATCAGAGGCATTGTAGGATGATTTTTTTTTAAGGGCTAGATTAGAAACACCAGATGGAATTGATTCCTAGTGAAATGGAAAACCTGCTGAATTGAAAAGGGGCCTCACACAGTAACACTTAATTTTCCAAAGTGAGTGCCCCAAACTCTTAATAACTATTTTAAAACACTGGATAATTTCATGTAAGATACAGTTTGTATAAGAATAAAATATAGCACATCTGAGTTTGATAAGACTAAACACATAATGTGAATTTCTCTCGGAAAACTTTAGCAATTATTGAGATTATTTAAATTGAAAATCTATTGCAAGCAATCTAAGTAGACTCTCCCAAAGATTTCATGGAAGCATTTACCCAAGCAGTAATCTTTAAAAAAACACACACAAGAAAATAAAGTTATACCCACTGCTCCTTTATTCTGTGTAATACAATCCATGGGCTGACAACAATGAGGTTAATTTCTACTTGTACAATTTTGGGTGATGCTGCTTTTTCTAACCTTCTCACCATCTGTCAGGACATAACTTTCATCACTTTCCAGTACCACCTTTTAACAGTATCTTTTTTCTGGGGTCTTTCTTTCTTCTCCACCTCCTTTTTCTTTCTTTAAAAGAAATCTCTTCTTTTGGCTTATGTTTTCCTCAAGAGGTTAATTGTTTTTATATTTTTTTGGTTCCTCATAATACAGTCTTTGGAGATTTAAAAATATAGCATAAATAGAATCTTCTGTGATTTCTCAGCAGAAAAATATGGTCTATATTACTTTCTCTCATAGGATTCTTTATGGTGTAAATATTTCCAGATGCTCCAAATCTCTTTGTTATGTTTACTGTCAGAAACAAAAGCTCTTCCTTTTCCTCTCCAGTAACACAGTTACATACTGGGATAGATCCCATTCCTACTGCTTTGAGAACAGAAGTTTCATAAACCAGAGATGAGTTACTTCAAATCAATTTAATTCAATAAAAAGTTATTGAGCACTTGCTATCTCTAAGATACTGGTGGCAAATGTGAGTGATACACGGTCCCTGTTGTCAAGGAATTTGCAACTGAGTATGGGAGAAACTATGCAAATAAATATCCAACCCTAAGATGACCTGCTACAGAATAGAAACAAGCAAAGATTTAGGAACTCAGTAGGCAAGAGAAAGAAGTAGAATAGTAAAGATGAGGATCTTTTATTTGTCATTGTTTTACTTTGGCTCTGTATAGTTTTGAGACGTTATCAAATAATGTCTTTTTACTTTAGAGTTCTTGTTAATTTATAACCATTATTACTACTTGATAGTCAAGTTCATGTGTTGGTTGTCTCGCTTATGCAAATGTTTAAGGAGTTTATGGAGCTTCCAGTACTTCCTCAGAAAGAGATTTATTGATTTGAATGTATAACACTGAAGTGTGGTTTGGTAATATGTTTTATTCCAACTTTCAGATAGCTACTTTGTCATGTCCTGCCGGTGAATTCCTTGTTCCAGATCAGGGGGAGAGAGCCCTCTTAGGTGAGCTGTGACATAGCAAGAGATAAGACTTTCTGGGTCAGTTTTCCAGTGACAGGTTTATTCCCTGATCAGGACAGAAGGTGCTCTGTTTTAACAAACAGGCCAGAGTTCTGTATGTGCATATTTGTTTCATGTGTGTCAGAAGGGGATGAGGTTGAGGAGTCTTTTCTGATTTTATGGGGAATTAATTTTAACGAGATGGTTCCAGTTGGAGGATACAAGCACCTCAGTAGATCTGGGACTTTAGAGTGTGTTCCTTTCTGGAGCTATCCAAGGTACTGAACCACTTCTGGGTGCAGTGCCTGCTAACCCAGCGAAACAAACATTCAGATTTTTTTTTTTTTTGGAGGAAGATTAGCCCTGAGTTAACTGCTGCCAATCCTCCTCTTTTTGCTGAGGAAGACTGGCCCTGAGCTAACATCCGTGCCCATCCTCCTCTACTTTATATGTGGGACACCTACCACAGCATGGTGTGCCAAGTGGTGCCATGTCCGCACCCGGGATCCAAACCAGCAAACCCGGGGCCATCGAAGCGGAACGTGCACACTTAACCCCTACGCCACCAGGCCGGCCCCACCTTCAGATATTTTTAAACTACTTTTGATTTTAGAAATTCTCTAACTTGTATATTTCTGACTCTAGTTCTTGCTCTAGTCTTGGCTAGATCTATCAGCTCAATTTCTTGTTTCACACCATTTATCCATTCAACAAATATTTAAGTATAACCTTCCGTGTGTTGGGCATTCTTCTAGTATTTAAAGTGCTCAGATTCATTATTATAAAAATGCTAATTATTACCACTTTTGCTTTTTGTGGAATTTGAGTTAAAGGAATAAATTTTCTGACTAAGATAACTGAATGATTCTGAGTTTTCAAGTGTTGTTTGCAGAACCTGGTTTCTGGTCCAAAGGTTGTGTTTTGTTTACCTTTTTTACCCTACCTAGAATAGCCCCTAACATGTAATTGGTGCTCAGGAAATTTTATCCCACTGATGGTCAGATTTATTTTGTAGAGTAGTTTTCTGTGCCTTGTTACAAGGAACATATTTCTTTTTAAACTACCGGCAAAATTCTTTGGAGAAAGAAATTTTGAGTATAAGAAAAAATTATGCTCTAAGTACTCTAGTTAAAGCGTGCATTTAAGGAGTGTAGAGTAAGCATTTTGGGACGTTCTCATATACATTAGGACCAAATTACAGATTGACCGGGAAACTAGGAAGAAAAGGACTAGAAACTTCTAGCTCAGTGTTTATATGCATATGTTGTCTCAACCATCTTTTCATTCTGTTTTACTTGGACTAGTCTATTCTGTACTCAGGTAAACTAACCACCACCGGTTCCTCCAAAAAAAGGGAAAAAAAGAATTTTTCCTTTAATGACAGCAGCACATAACCAAGGAAGGTGGAGTATGTTCTTAACTGTCCTTTAGTATCCTAGTTCTAAGGATTTGGCAAAATAGATTAGTCTTTGCTTCCGTGAAAATGATGGTTTTTTTCAATGTGTGATCCTAAAGGAGAAGCCTGATTTATCAGTAAGTCTCTATAAGGTACAGAATCCACAGTTTTCCTAGTGTTCTCAAGACCAGAGATTATGTTTGGTCAGTAAGAGTGAAACCTCCATCCCTAACCTGATATTAATGAAATATTATTCTTGGTAAAGGTCTGAGACAGACTAAGCCTGAGCAGAATATGAAATGTCTGACTGAAATTGAATCAGGCTCAGCATTCTAAGATAGTGATTTGTCACTATCCACATCTATTTCTGTGGTATGCTTCTTTATCAACATATAGACTTAGAAACTTGGTGAAGCCCAAATTCTATCATGATTGCCTTGAAAATGTCATTGTTACCTAGAATTTCCAGACTTAACGATTTTTATTGGCATCTCAGTGAGAAATCAAAATTTGAGAGCAAAGAGTATTAAATGATAAGCTCTATTCCTAGAGATATTTGCTGTACCTTTGGTCACGGGCCAAGTTTAGTAATTACTGTAGTTTTTATTTCCCATCCTTAAGGCAGTGATAGGCATTTGTTTAGTCATCATAAATTGTGAGGATTTGTGGATCTCAGCAGAGACCTGGAGAGACCAATGCAACAATCTTGTTTTCCTACTTATTACCCAGACCCAAAGTTTATTTTAAAATCTATTTGTTGATTCAACCTATGTTGCATGACTTCGTTATATTGTAATCTGTTGCCTTCTTGCGTTGTCCCCAGACTAGACTTTATGATTGATTTCTTCTTTGCTTTTGACTTATTCAGATAAAAACATGTTAAACAAACAAAGAAACTCGACCATTACTCAGAGACTGAAGGATTCCTTTATTACTTCCCTCCATTTGCTTGGGAATTAACACCATTGGCTGTTTTAGTTAATACAGTTTTGCTTTTTAATATAAGGTATGTATAATTTAACAGTTATATATACATGATATGACTTAATCTTCCAATCTATGGTTTAATTTTTTATTGAAGTATAATTGACATACAATATCCTATTAGTTTCAGGTGTACTTCATAGTGATTCGATATTTCTATACATTGTGAAATGATTACCATGATAAGTCTAGTTACCATCTGTCACCCTACAAAGTTATTACAATAGTGTTGACTGTATTCCCTATCCTGTACATTAGATCTCCATGACATTAATTTTTAACTGGAAGTTTGTATGTGGTGTAATAGTGTTACTTTCATTTTACGTGTGAGCAAGCTGATGTTTAGGGGAGTTTAATAACATTCTAATGACCAGAGAATTAGGAGTCAGGACTGAGGGCCCAGACCCAGGTCTCTGTGATATTAGAGTCACTGCTTTTAATCACTCTTCTTTGCTGCTTACTTTAGTATTCCTTTAATTCCCACATAAAGTGCCATATGAGAATATTGAAAGGGTTATTAACTAAAGAAATAGGAAATGTTTTGAGGTTTCTGGGGATACACAAAAAATTATAGCATAAAAAGCTGAACATGATTTTATCTGACAGTTTTACCATGATGACAAAATAAATGAAGTAGTTTCTGAAGGCACCTAATTTATTCTCTTGAAATATATTTGGTTTTCCACATGCTGTATTTTGGAACACTTGATCCTGGTGGGGTTTATTTGTGTGTATGCTTATATAAATACAAAGATCTCAATGAATTTAACAAATACTAGAACTATTCAGAGAAAAGTCCAAGATGGTTAAGTTTTATTCAGTAGTTTTTGTTTATATCTGAACTTTTGATAGGAATTTGTTCCAAAAGTGTGGTTACTACATAAGCTGAAGAAAGCCAAGCTGAAAACAAAAATAGATGACCTGTATATCGATAAGTAGTTTTAGATGATACTTTCCAAATGTCCCGAGAGAGTATTTTTCCAACTTGTTCCAGAATTAGAATAGACTGTTGACATTGTATGCAAGCACATATCTGTTATTCTTTTTTCAGAAATTCAAAGTAAATTCTTCATAGAAAAATAATACATGGTTGTGATGGATTCTCTGAAGAGACTGACAAATTAAAACCCCAAATCTCCACAATATCCTTAATCCCAACCAGTTAACCTGTTGGCGTGTTTCCATCAGTCCTTGACATACACACACATACACAAATTAACATATAATTATATAATTTTATATATAATTTTGTCTGCAACTTTCTACTTGACATAATGACAACGTTGTCTTATTTTGCATTTCTATGATTTCCAGTAAGATATGGTATACTTTATTAGTCGTTTCTATCTATTTTTGAGTTGTCTTTTTGTGTACGTGTATATAATTTTTTGTAGAAAAAAATACATTATGTTGCTTTTAATACCATCACAACTCTCATCCCTGCTATTGGGGAGTGCCTATGCATATATTAAAATCTGATTTATTAGGACTAATCAAGGGAGAAGTCAGTGTGAATAAGGTAATATTTTTAAAGTAGTTTTTTATTGCATGTAGCAACTAGAGCTACTTTTTCAACAGCAGTTTGAAGTAATGCTGAACCTCTGCTAATGAGTAGATACAATTAATTTGGAAACATCACCATCTATTGCCTACAGCATCTTAAAAACTTTAAAATAACCCTTCAGTAATTTAATCATGTCTCCTAGTTTTCTCCTTTAATTTGCTTAGCAATATGTTTCTTTGTTTTCTTAAGATTGTCTTCAGCCTAATCCAGATAGCCCTATTAAATTATTGTATTAGAAAAGCAATGAGGATTCTCTATACCTTTTATATTCATAGGGAATAATTAAGATCCCCTAATGTGATTAAAAATAGAGCAGGTGGGAGTGGGGCGAAGGTCGGAGATGACATCTGATGCGAGAGCCAAGAAGCGAACTATTCTTACTTTTACTCTGGCTGGGTGATAGCAGGCTAGCATTTCACTTCTAAATCTTTAATATCTTTGGAATCATATTCAGCTGCAGTAGTAGGTTTTAAGTTCTTTGATGTTTTTAAAACATGTCATTTACTGATCAAACTTTTCAACGACATTTATCTCAGTAAAGTTGAGGAGATTTCTGTAAGAATGATCTTCACCGAATGAGGATGAATATTCTACTGGTAATTACTCTCCTAGAATGCATATCTCTTCTGATAATTAAAAGTGCTTCATTTGTGTTGCTAAACATGTGTTTCTCAGACTATTGATAAATTTAAATGACTCACAATAGCACAATAGGCTTCTTAGTTAAGCTGATTTTTAATGAGAATTTTTTTCACTGTAAAATTCTTATTCTGGGAAATTCAGAAAAATGAGGAAAAGAAAGATATAAAATTTAAATGAACTGCCACTACCTAGATAAAATCAGAGTTAGCATTTTGACCTAAAATCTTTTAGTATCTTTTCTATCTAAATCTTTCTTCAATTGTTTGTTAACAAAGTTGAAATCCTACAGTGTATATTATGTAATAACCTCCTATTTTGGCTAGCACTTGGCAAAATTATTTTAGAAAAGCCTTAGCCAGTTTTATCAATAAAATATATCTTGTTTCAATTTTTTTTTTTTTAAAGTTGCCATTACTGGTGAGGTTGACATTTTTCTTGTTTGTTGGCAATTCTTTCTTCTATTCTACTGTGAATTGTCTGTTCATATCTTTTAGTACATAATAAAAATTATTGAGTCATTTCTGTTTTTACTCTGCAATATCAGATATTTTTCTCATTCATCATTATAACATATAATTCTCTGCTTTAAAATGCAGAGCTTCCTTCCTTTCTTTCTTTCTTTCTTTTTTTTTTTTTTACAAGCTATCAGGGGCTATTGCATGATTTTATGGCTAGAATGCTGAAACAATAGTTAGGATTTCAGAATCATTTGTTTAGCCGTGGCTTTGAGCTTTCCATTCTACTCCATAAAGTCTCTAAACCTAATTTTGGTATTCTTATATAGAGATAGAAATCTTTATCACCAACCTAACATGAAATTGTAAGAATCATTGAAATATTTTCTAGATGCTTTGAACTCACTGAAAGAAAGTTAGCGATTGTTTCAGCAGTTATTTGCGTGTTTGGTAATAATGCTGCCATTGTAGCACTAATGTCGCCATTATTGCACTAAAAGGTTCATTCCTCTCCACACAGAGGCTCAGCTTCCACACTAGATATGATTCCCTGGGAGGAATCTGCATATGCCACTTTCACTGGAAAGACATGGTCTATGGGCTCTCCTGACCTAATGGGCCCATCTCGTGATCCATTCTCTGTAAAACTAGCTTCCGGGAAAGATCCTGTATCAAAACTGATCACTTGTATGAATCAGTTTCCATTATATTTACTATGCTCTTGAAAGCTTAAATGCCAATAGGAATTTATTCTCCAAATTTGTTGCATATTAGAGTCCTTCTCCACTAATGTTTTCCAAATGTATATAGTGCTCTTGCTTTTAGTCATATACTATACGCAGTAACCTTTTCAGACAAATTTTTTTAAGGTAAGCATGTCTTCACAGATAATAATGCAAGCAAGTTACCTCCATTTTTCTTTTTTCTTCTTCTAACTTCATTCTGCATTTCTCTACAAGTAGAAATAAGAATTTATTTCCACTCAAAGAGTGAATGTCTCTCACAGTGAAGGAAATATGATGTTAAAAAATACCTTTACTCAGCATTCCAATCTCTTGTACATGTAGGCTTGTTCTGGGACTTACATTTGTTCATAGAGTTGAGAAATTGAGAGTCATGAATCGAAACGGTTTTTATAGTGCAGTCCCCCAAAAAAGGCACAGGAAAAAGTTGGTTTCTGCTAGGAGTTGTATGCTGATATTTCTGATGCTTCTTAATTCTTTCTCTTGAAAAACGTCATCCTTAATATGTCTCAAAACAGAATAACTGTAAAACCACACCCTGCTGGATACAACTACTTATGTTTTTAATGCTATTTTGCACCCTCTTAGACCCTAAGAGAAATCAGCAACCTGTAAACCCGGGAACAAGAACAGTATATGTCTGTTGGAAAATAGCGCCTGAGTGGTTGAATAAAACAGGCTGTTTCTGGGATCACTCCAAACGCAGGGCACAATATAGATCCATGATACTTGAGTGAATGTTGAACTTTGTAGAATGTCTAAGATGTTCTGCTTTTCATATCCATATTTTTAAATAAAAGGAAATAAACTATAAATGGCTTTTTTGCTGTTTGGAGTCAATTGTGGGAAGTCACCTATGACTATTTTTGTTGCTTTTTGTGGGAACCATAGCACAGAAGAGTTCCCTGGCTTAGCATTCTGGCATGGCTCACATATCACTTATGTGCTAATTAGAGAGTATTCACAAGTGTCACGAATGATGATTCATAATGATAGATGGTATCCTGACTTTTTCTCTTTTTATTGAATTTAGCCTGATCTGTTAGTGAGAGAAATATTTTCAAAATAAATCAAGGACAAGAATAGGCCAACCTGTTTTTCTTCAGATGTTGAGATATTTAAAAAGTCTTTGTTCAATGTGCTTGCAGTTATAACTTTTCCACAGATTCATGAGATGTCAGGGCTGGGCAAGACTTTAGAATTCATCTTAGTCGACTCTTTCATTTTATGGATAAGAAAACTGAGGACCAGAGAGTGGAATAATTGCCAAAGCCACACAGATGGCAAACTGACTGTGGAGCTAAAGTCTTTTATTTACCCTCCTACTCAATTTTGCTAGAAGTTTATCTTAATTTGAGTAAGCCAAGACACCATATTGGATAACCTTTTGATTTGCCTAATCCATTAATGGGTCCTATTTGACTCCACTTCCAACTCGAATCCTGTATCTGTTTATGTCTTTTTATCCACGCTGCTACCCACAGAAATCTTATACTCTGAACATTGAAATAATCTTCTAACTGATCTGTTTCCATAACTTCCTGCTATTTATTCCATAAGCAACAAAAGAGGCAAGTGACCTTTTCAAAAATATTAATTGGATCATTGTTCTCCTTTACTTAAAATCCTAGGCTGATTTCCATTGCACTTGGAATTAATCTCAAATTTCTTTCCATGGCCTAAATGACCTACATGATCTGTCTCCTGCCTTTCTCTGGAACCACGCCTCCTACCTCTGACCCTTGTGTACTATGTTGCAGACACTTTGGCCTCCTTTTTTCCACAAACTGAAGGTATATTCCCATCTCAGGGCCTTGATGCTTGCTGATCTCTCTTCCTGAAACTCAGAGGTGTTCACATCTTTCGACTTTTATGGCCCTTCTGCAAAGAAGGTCCCCAGTCTTGACCTCCACCCCCATCCTTCCATTTTATTTTCTTCATGGCGCTAACCACTGTTTAATTATATCTTTATTAATTGTCTTTCCTCACTAGATTGCAAACTCCCTGAGGGCAGAGGTCTTGATGTCCTGGTCACAGCAGCATCTCCAGTAACCAGCGGGGGATCTGCACATAGTAAAAAACCTATGAGTTTTTGTTGAGTGAATAAATAAACTTAAAACTCTAAAATTTGGTAATATTGGACTACTTGTAGAATTTCGGACATACGCAAAATATGATTCCAGGCATTTCCTCCTGCCTAGGGTAACCTTTCCTCTCTTGGCCATCTGAGATAACTATTAATTGGCATCCTTTGAAGTTGTTACTCTCAGTCATTGCCTGTTAATACTCAAAAGGGATAGGCATGTCTCCTGTCCATCACGAAAGCCCTCTCAGCAGGGGTTGAATGCCCCTTTCATGCCCACTGTTCTGACCAGGACCTCTCTTCCTTGGGAAATAGGGAGCCACAGTAACAGAGAACCTACAATATATTATTAGAACCCATTATCTATCTATCTATAAAAGAGACTTTGTGTTAAAGAATTGGCTCGTGTGATATTGGGACTGGCAAGTCAGAAATCTGTAGGGCAGGACTACAGGATGGAAACCCAGGTAGGAGTTGCCGCTATTATCCTGAGGCAGAGTTTCTTCTTTTCTGGAAAACTTCTGTTTTTGCTCATAAGGCTTTCCAACTGATGGATGAGGTCCACACAGCTATCAAGGCTAATCTTTATTTTAAGGTCAGCTGATTGTAGATGTTAACCTTGTCTATGAAATACCTTCACAGACACACTCTGATTAACGTTTGATCAAATAACTGGGTACGATAGCCGAGACACATTGACGCAGAAACCTACTAATCATACAATGTATTTATGGGTTTGGAAACAGAAACACCTCTCCTGAGAACTGTTGTTATTACTGGGATTGTTATTGCTTGGACACACTGAAGAGGAGAGTTTTTGGTTTGTTTTATAGCAGAATTCAAACTTAAATACATTGTCAGGAAGGATTGAATGTCATACTTTTGATTCTGAGTTTTTATGTAAAATTGTTTTATTCTTACCAGAAGGCTTTGAAAGAAACATTGCCAGTATACTTGGATTTTTGTGTATTGGTGACATTTCAGGTATTGAGTACATCTGGATTTATCTTGCTTTACAATAAAAATAAGGTTTTATCAAAGTACCTAAAATTGAATTGAGTATTTTCTTATTTGTGCTTTAAATTACTTGTACTATCACAGAATATTTATATAATGTTTAGTTGTTCAAGAATAGGAAAAAATTACAGGGACCGGCCCCATGGCTGAGTGGTTAAGTTCCTGTGCTCCACTTCAGTGGCCTGGGGTTCACCAGTTCAGATCCTGGGTGCGGACCTGGCACCTCTCATCGAGCCGTGCTGTGGCAGCATCCCACAGGGAGAAGCTGGAGTGAACTACAACTAGGATACACTACTATCTACTGGGGCTTTGGGGAGGGGAAAAAAAAGGAAGATTGGCAACAGATGTTAGCTCAGGGCCAGTCTTCCTATAAAAAAAAAAAAGAATACGAAAAAATAGAAAGACTGTATTCGTGACATTGGAGATTTTAATTGTTTTTTTAATATTAAATTTTACTTCTCATGAGATTTCTGTAGATAATTATTGTAGATCAAATAGCATAATTAGTTGTATTTTGTTCAAGATAAACCTATTATGTCTTTTTTATAAGCATAAATCTTCCTTATTTGGTTTTCTTTAAGAAGTGAACTATGTTTACTCCCAGTGTAAACTAGACAATTATGGCTCCACTAGCAATTCTGCACAATACTGCTAAAGAATCTGGCTGGAAACATTTAAATGCAATACACATACTCACTTTTCATGCTAATACCTGTCAGTCATTGCCAATATTGCCTTCCTGGAAGACATGTAACTAGAGTTAATTTTTAAAAAAAATACTTAAGAATAAATGATAACATTAGACAGTTTAGCTGGAGCAAATAATATATGATCATTATTAACTTTAAGTAATTTATATTCAGTAAATTGCCAAATCTTCGTTATAAAAGTCAAAAAGGAGAAAGGTTCATGATAATGGTTTAGAGGAAAGCCACATATGCTATCGACTGGAAAATTGTGAATTGTTAGGTATCTTAAATGTACTTGTTGCTTAATTATCAATATAATTTCTCTAGAAAATGGTAATGATTTACGTGAATGTTGAATAATTGTGTTATAAATGAAAACTGCTACTAAGCTAAATAAATTATTGGCATATAGTGTCAATTTACAATCTAATATTCTTACCTCTAGCATCATTTACAAATTAATCATGCTGCAAATATATTAATGTTTGACAGTTTGTTCATGTTCCTGTCAATATGGAGTTCATTCCATTATAATGTAAAGTAAAAAAATTGTCAACCTATTACTTCTGCTTCAGAGAATATAGAATATTTATCTTCTAGTAAGATACTGTAATTTATTTAGGTATCTGCGTGTATTGTATTGATTTAAAAAATTACCCAACCTAATATCCTCTCATCTTTGCTAATTCCTGGGGAAAAGAAATCCCTTTAACTTTAATAAAAACACCCATTGACCATTAATCATTTTATAAAACGTAATAACTAACCTGTTTTTTTGATTGTCAGAGACACTTTAATAAGGGACTTTATTTGAATTCAATACAGTAAATTAAGTGGAGAAATGGAGACTATAACTGTGTGATCTTGCTTTCTGATAAGACCAACCCATTAATGTGCATATAAAGATGTCTGTAATCAATTTAAAGTTAAAAAAAAAATTACTTTATTGAGGGGCTGGCCCAGTGGTTCAGCGGTTAAGTTTGCACGTTCTGCTTCTCGGTGGCCCGGGGTTCGCTGGTTCGGATCCTGGGTGCAGACATGGCTCTGTTGGCACACCATGCTGTGGTAGGTGTCCCACATATAAAGTAGAGGAAGATGGGCATGGATGTTAGCTCAGGGCCAGGCTTCCTCAGCAAAAAGAAGAGGACTGGCAGTAGTTAGCTCAGGGCTAATCTTCCTCGAAAAATAAAAAAATAAGAAAATTACTTTATTGAGGTCATTTAGGTTTATAATATGGTGTAAGTTTCAGGTGTACATTACTGTATATCCATTTCTGTATAGACTGCATCATGTTCACCACCAACAGACCAGTTTTTATCTGTCACCATACATATGCGCCCCTTTACCCCTTTTGCCTTCCCCCACCCCCTTCCCTTCTGGCAACCACTAATCTGTTCTTCTTATCCATGTGTTTATCTTCCACGTATGAGTGAAATCATATGGTATTTGTCTTTCTCTGTCTGCTTCATCAATTTAACTTTTAAGCCTTCTGAACTTAATATACACTGTGTTGTTGTTATGGGATTTTTTGGTAAACAATTTGGTAACTTTTGGAGGCTTGAGTACAAGTATTGACAATAGTTCTGTAAAATTATGTCTACGGAATATATGGAACACAACCTTGGGTCATATCTCCCAGGAAAATAACCACAGTTAAAGGGGAAATGCTTTGTCAAACTCACTTGTTATCACAATCCAGTTGCCTTAGATACCAACGTCATCCTGAATGGATGTTTTACCTTGTTTTCCCTCAGGAAACAGGAGACTTGGGGGCCTGGAAGGATAATTAGCTGCCTCTCTACTTTTTTCCAACATGGCAAAACATTTGTGTTACTCTATACCCTTCTCTTGGTTGTGCTCTCAACTTCCATGTGCTGCTTGAGCATATTGAGGGTTAGCTGTTTAACGTGACCCTTACATGAATGATAGGAGATTGTGATTTCAGTGATGGTGATGGTTTTTGGTTTTAAATCACGTTTTGTTGTAATTCTTTTTCCCCCTCACTAGAAGGCAAGTTTAATGAGGGCAGAGCCTATGGCTAAAGTCTTGTCCATTATTGTTTTATATTTTCAAATTATCATAGTGCCTCATTCATAATAAGAGCCCAATAAATGTTTATGGAAGGAAAGGAAGGAAGGAGAGGGGAGGAGGGAAAAAGAGAAAAAGAAATACTAAATATTCATCTTCTTCATTGTCTTTAGTGCCGTGCAGACAATTCCGACTCCCAGTGGCCCTGTGGACAGCAGAGTGAAACCCTGCCCCACCCTTTCGCACCATCCCCTCACTTTGCGGCGCTGTGTCAGACAGTGCTCTGCTGCTGTTCATAGAGTTTTCATGGCCAATTTTTTTGAAAGTGTGTGGCCAAGTCCTTCTTCCTGGTCTGTCTAGTCTGGAAGGTCCACTGAGACCAGTCCACCGTTAGTGACCCTGCTGATATTTGAAATACCAGTGGCATAGGTTTCAGCATCAGAGCAGCATGCCACAGCCACCTCATGACAACTGACAGATGGGTGGTGTGGTTTCCTGATTGGGAAATGAACCCGGGCCATGGCTCTTGAATCTTAACCACTAGACCATCAGAAAATAGCTGTGGTGTGAAGTGTTAAAGAACAAGCTCCTCTTTTCAGAGAGTTTGCAAATCATTTAGCTCATTTTTCTAGGTAAGGGGGAGAAAGAGGTCATGGTACGTGAGATTGAATGAGTGTCTGAGATAATTTAAACTGCTCATTTTATAAACAATACAACAGGGGCCAAGATTGGCTTCCATACTACTGGATTGGATCAGAGGTAAAATCTGGACTCATGTTTCCTGATTCCCATTCTATATCCCTCTTTGTGTACAGTTTGGGTATGTTTCTTTTTGCTCCTTTTTCTTGGCATGCATCTATGCATATTGGGTGATGGAACAGAAAGACAGAAGTAGAAGACAAGTCTTATTTGATGGCAAAGGAAAGAAAAGTATTCTCCATACAGTGACCCAAAACAAGAGACAACAGAACACACTCCTAATTGTTGGTGCAACTTCCAGGCCCACCAAAGATCTCAGAGGGGGGCACATCTATGTATCCTAATAGATGAGCGAGGCTGTGGGAAAACTAACCTAGGTTAGTCCCAGGCACAGGATGGCTTCCGCTAGTAGACTCTCCTGACAGTTACTTGAATACTGGTTATAAGCCATCATGCTTACTGGGTGCAAGTCATTCAATATGACTTGCCTGGAGTATTTACATTCTTCATACTTATCTGTTGGGAGCAGGTACAGGCCATCCCTAGCAGCTTCCTGACTGTTGACAGTGACGCTTGGTGAAGTGAAGGTCAATTAGATCTCCATTTGGATTTCTAATGGGATTCTCAAATTAAGATCCAACTTTAGATTTTCTCCCTAACCTGCTCTTTATATATTTTCCTGATCTCAGTGAATAGCAATTTCGATGACCTGCTTAGGCCTGAAAACTTATCCTTGACTTCTCTCTTTCTCTCAAACCTCACATAGAATTTCTCAGTGAATCCTTTTGACTTTATCTTCAAACTGTATGTGAAAATTAACTACTTCTCATCACCTCCACTCCTATCCCTCCAGTCCAAGCCATCATCATTTCTCCTTGGATTACTGCAATACTGTTCTAACTAACTGCCCCATATCTGCTCTTACCTTTTCTCTACAAAGCAGCCTGAGTGAAATGAAGTAATAAGGATAGCAAACACTTATGTAGCATGGCTCTGTGCCGGGTGCTGACTAAACCCTTCATGTATAGTAATTTACTTAGTCCTAATAATAATTTATTAATTGATTTATTTCATTATTCACTTATTTACTTAAAGATTAATTACCTATTTAACTTTATTTACTTACTAACTTATATACTTAAATTATTAATTAATTAATTAGGCCCCCACAATAACTTCTATGATAATTTCGAGCTGGAATTATTCACTTAGAAACCATGTCCATAGTTATCACCTCTGATTAAAGAGAATTCTTTTATTATTATTATTATTTGAGAGTGCTTCTCTTTTTATTCTTCACATTTTTCAGAAGTTTTTTATTTTAGTGGTCTTTCCAAAGAACCAACTATTAATTTTATTAAGTCTAATTTTTTTTCTTTCTAGTTTGTTAATATCTGCTTTTTATTATTCCCTTTTTGGGGGGATTGGTTTCTTGAGATGACTATTTAGTTGACTTAATTCCACTTAATTTATTATGCATGTATTTAAAGCTACTTATTTTCTTCCAAATAGTTCTTTGGATGCATTTCACAGATTCTGGTAAATAACCTCGCCTTCCTTTTTAGTGGTCTGTAATTTCAACTTCCGCTCTCTCTTTAATGCAAGCATTATTTAGGAAATTTTCAAATTCCAATGTTCTGATTTATTTTTGCTATCCTTTTGTGATTAAGTTCAGGTTGAATTTTATTGTTATCAGAATATATATATTGAAATGTATATGTGTATGTATTTATATATTTTTTCTGATGATAATAATGGCACCCTTGCTTTGTTTGTAAGTTCATGTTTGAAAAGTATTTTCCTAGCTTTTATTTTCGTCTTGTCTTTAGTTTCAGTAATTTGTCTTGCAAACCGTACATAGCTTCCTTCTTACTACTTGATCTTAGAGTTTTGCTTTTTTTTTTTGGTGAGGAAGATTGACCCTGAGCTAACATCTGTTGCCAGTCTTCCTCTTTTTGCTTGAGGAAGATTGTCCCTGAGCTAACATGTGTTCCAGTCTTCCTCTATTTTATATGTGGGCTGCTTCCACAGCATAGCTTGATGAATGGTGTGTGGGTCCTTGCTTTGGATCTCAACCCAGGAACCTGGGGCCACCGAAGCGGAGTGCATGAATTTAACTGCTGGGCCACCAGGCCGGCCTCTTAGAATTTTAAAGAGACTAACTTTTAAGGCATATCAAATTTAAAAAAGTTATTTAGCCCATTCCCATTTATTGTAATTCATGATGTTTGTATTTATTCCTTCTTTCTTAGTTTATTATTTTTTGCATTTTTTACTGCTGCTTTTTTCACCGTCTTCTGTGCTACTGTTTTTCTTTTTCTTTTTTTATTGATTGAGAGTCTTCGTGTTCTTGTTGCTCCATCTTTTTTCCTCTAATGAACTTCAGAGTTCGCTTCTTACTATTTTTCCAGTGGTTACCCTTAAAGCTGTGAGAAACATATGTAAACATATTTTATGTCAATGTCTGGACTTCACTTATTAAAAGTTAATCAATACTAATACCTTCCCTTGAACAAGACTTCATCCTTAGAATATTTTCTGTTTCTACATCATCTCCTTTTAAATAATCAGATATTAGATCCAGATTGCCATTATTTTATTTTTAAATTTTGCAACAGATATTTTTTAGGTGTGGTATTCTTTAGGTATTTTTTAGGCTATTTGCTTTGCTTCCTGCTGTTTCATGTTACCTATGTCTTTCTCTTTCTTGGGTTGTTTTTTGTTTTGTTGAATCAGTAATTTTTTCAGGACATGTCTATAGGTATCACATTTCTGAGCAGTTGGATATCTAAAAATATCTCTCGTCTTGCATTTGAATGATAGTTTGTCTAGGTTTAGAATTAATTTTTTTTTTCTTTTTTTGCTGGGAAAGATTCACCCTGAGCCAACATCTGTTGCCAATCTTCCTCTCTTTTTTTCTCTCCAAAGCCCCAGTACATGGTTGTAAGTCCTTCCAGTTCTATGTGAGCCGCCACCACAGCATGGCTACTGACAGATGAGTGGTGTGGTTCTGCGCCCAGGAACTGAAGCCAGGCTGCCAACGTGGAGTATACTGAACCTTAACCAATAGGCCATCAGGGCTGGCTCTAGAATTTAATTTTTCTCTTTTTTTTTGGCTGAAGAAGATTTGCCCTGAGCTAACATCTGTTGCCAATCTTCCTCTTTTTGCTTGAGGAAGATTCTCCCTGAGCTAACATCTGTGCCCATCTTCCTCTATTTTGTATGTGGGATGCTGCCACAGCATGGCCAACAACAAGTGGTGTACATCTATACCTAAGAACTGAACCCAGATTGCCAAAGCAGAGCATGCCGAACTTAACCACTAGGCAAAGGGGCCAGCCCCCATAAAATTTAAAATTTTAAAATGTTTTTCTACAGATCTGTGAAGACTTTGCTACATTTGTTTTAGCACATAGACTTAGAAATGAGATATTAATACCAATCGAATTCCCTTTCATTTCTAAGTAATATATTTGGTTTTTTTCTCTCTGAAATATTTTAAAATTTGCTTATTATCCTTGGAGTTCTGAAAT
This sequence comes from Equus caballus, assembly GCF_041296265.1. Lineage (NCBI taxonomy): Eukaryota > Metazoa > Chordata > Mammalia > Perissodactyla > Equidae > Equus > Equus caballus. The sequence goes on along the minus strand of NC_091710.1, from coordinate 30,473,076 downwards.
TTCAGCAGAATTTGTCTAAGGGAAGGTTATAATTATTAGTTTTCCATACTCAACAGGAATTTCAATCTACAGATGTGTGCTTTTTCCTTCGGCTCTAAAATACAGCTCTTCTCTTGTTTGTTTGATTATTTTCTCTCATCCAATCTGTTTTGTACTTTTTTAATGTATTATTAGATGAACATTGGAATTCCTGTTTCCATCCTCTGTGTGTCTTAACTTTTCTTTCATATTCTCCATCTCTTCATCTATCTGTCTTATTATCTGGGACAACCCCAAGCATCAAACTTTTAGCTCACAAAGTCTTCACCAGTCACTCTCTACTACTTATCCTAAATATAAGTTTATTTAATTTTTTATAGTGATTATATATATTTTTGAAAGATTTTATTTTTTTCCCCTTTTTCTCCCCAAAGCCCCCCAGTACATAGTTGTATATTCTTCGTTGTGGGTCCTTCTAGTTGTGGCATGTGGGACGCTGCCTCAGCGTGGTTTGATGAGCAGTGTCATGTCTGCGCCCAGGATTCGAACCAACGAAACTCTGGGCTGCCTGCAGCAGAGCGCGCGAACTTAACCACTCGGCCACGGGGCCAGCCCCTATAGTGATTATATTTTTAATGGGTTTTTTCAATAGCCACTTTTTCCTATGGATGTGACATCTTATCAAATCCCTTGAGATAGTTAATTATTCCTATTTCAAAATTTTCTTCTATTTCTTCTCTTAACTATTTTCTTGAGAGCTAGTTTTTCTTCTTGTTGGGTTGGAGTGGCAGAGACAAGTCATGTGTCCTGAAACCCCATTTCATTGTTTTACTTCAGCCTCTCCTGTAGTTAAATGGGCCATATACTAAATATTGGCCAGTAGAACAAGAGAAAAGTCGTCTATACCATCTGGGCTGTGCTCCTAAGAAGCTCCCCAGGGAGGAGGTGAAGAAGAGACAGTATACCTTCTCTGTGTTCTCATCATTTGACTGCTGGCAGGATACAAAGAATCCAGTGGAAGACTCTGAGTCATAGATGTTGGCAGAGCTGCTAGACCTAGGAGACTGGATCCCTGAATGACTGTGGACAAAATCTCCCTTTCCAGCTGACCTCCTGCCAAACTGCAGTGGACTGTGATGGATGTGAGAAATACACTTCACTAAGCCATTCATAGTTTTATCTTATGTGTTTCATCAGTGAGCTGATTCCAATTAACATGTTTGCTTGCCTCACTGTCTTGCTGTGACTATACCTCATGTATTTGTTGATATTTGATTTTCTGTGTATATTTCTCATTAAGGGTCTAAATTGCAATTTGTTTTTATTCTTTGAAGATTCCTATTTATGCATTTGCCTCTTGTAGTTGAAGGGAACAGGTAGGAGATTTAGCCAGATGATGTGTATGAAAAGCATGCCTTCTGGGTTTGGGGGCTCCTACATGCTATACTTTTCTGACCTTGGTGCTCTTTTTTTGAATATTCTAGAGTCAGAACTTTCCATCCACCGTCTCTGCCTTTAACATCAGTCTCATGAATCCAGCTGCCTACTCAATACCATCAACTCAGATGTCTGAAAGACCTCTTGATCGTGACGGATCCCAAATGGAATTCCGCCTACAGGGCAGATCTGCTTCTTTCCTAGTGCTCCCATTTCAGGAGATGATGTTATCCTTCACCCTGTTGTTGATGCCAACTTTGGCTTCAACCTTGTGTCCTCCTTTTCTCCTGCATTCTACTCCCCAAAGGAGCAAGTCCTTCCTCTGCGACCTCTACCTTCAGACAAATGCCCTATCTGACCACCTCTCACCACTCTCCAATTACATCCCTAATCCAGGTCACCTTCATCTTCCACCTGTTCTAGGGCAATGGTCTCCAATATGGTTGCCCCACTTCTATTCTTTCCACCCTAGTTGATTATCTACTCAGCAGCCTTGGAGGATCTTTTAGAACATAAATCAAGTTGTGTCACTTCCTGTACAAAGCAAAACCCTTTCTAATGGCTTTCCAGCACACTGACAATAAAATCCAAAGACCTTAGCATGAACAGAATGGCCCTGAATTACTCCTGATCAAGCTCCTGCTTACTTCTCTGACTTTATTTTCTCCCGTTTCTGTCTTTGCTTGATGTGCTCCAGTCATCCTGGCCTTCTGGCTGTTTTTGGAAGTGATTTCCCACCTCAGCGTCTTTGTACTTTCTGTTTCTCCAGCCTCAGACTCTTTCTCTCGATAGTACTTTAATGGGGTCTCACACCAAATGCACCTCCTCAAAAAAGAATTTCTTCTTGCCTAATTATCATCCACTGTCACTCTTTATCCCCTTTCCCTGCCCTCTTTTTTTGTTGTCTTTTTCGTAGCACATAACACTGCCTGGTGTGATCAACATAGGTTTGTTTTTATTTGTCCTCACTAGAATGGAAACATTACCAGGATAGGGACTTGACCACTTCTTCACCAGCGTATCCCATGAGGGTCCTGAATCATGCCTATTATTTAGTGGATGCAGAGGAAATATTTGTTGCATGAGGCAATATGTCAAGGGGCTGCATGAAAGTTTTGCTTTCCCGTGAATGCTGGAATCAGATGATTCTTTCTTTATTTCTACTCTGTTGTCTTGTCGAGATTCTGAATATCTCAAGCTCTATTTTTCCTCTCTCTATAGTCTGGCTAGGAGCCTTCCCGAGGCAGATGGTTAACTTTATTTAGAAAGTGGGTTTTAGGACTTTGTTCTAGTGATACATACTGTGGCTGCTAGTCACAGAATAAACAAAGGCCTGGGAGAAGGCAGCAAACTACCCCAGCTGTTCACACCATGGTCCTTTCATAATTATCCTGGTTCCTGCTTCTTGACTGTGTGTTGGTTGACTCTGAGTGTGGGATGTCTCTTGTAGAGCTTTATCTGGAGTTTCTTTAGACAGAATTGATCTTACTTATAGTAGATTTCTCCTACATAAATTTGGGCTTTGATTTCCGCTACTTCTATTTCTTGGTTAATCCCATCTGCTTCAAGGATTTTTTTTTCAAATTTCTTATCTACTGACAAATAAAAATTTTCCCCCAATATTGGCATGAATTTATTATAAAATTCGATTTTCCCTAATTTCGATGAAGTTTGGAATAGGAGGGGAGATGATGTGTATGCTCAATCCACCATTTAAATTCTCTCTTCCAGCTCTATTGCATGTTGTTGGTCTTATCTTCTGTTTTGTTTTTGTGGTTTTCTAGATGTAGCTAGAGATCCATCTCTTAATCACTATTTTCGTGATATAGTGTTGTCCTATTCCCTCTTATAATTTAGATAGGATATAAAAAGTGTGGACCATGCCGCTGATCAGAATATTATGAGAATCATTGGAAAGGGTTTGAAGAAGAGAAAGTTTATTAAGAGAAGAGACTTGCAGTTTAACGAAAGAGAGGTATGAATGTTCTTAGTGTTGAGATGACATACATGTTACTTAGACTGCTAGGCGGTTCCAGTGATTTCCTATTTTTCTTGCCATATTAATATATATATATTAAATTAAGTACTTCAAACTGTGAGTTATTAGCAAGATCTCGTATCCCTCTACCTCTACAGCTATTTCCCTATGCTCTGGTCACTTCTGCTACTTTGTCATCTAAAATTGCTTAGTGACTTCCTAGATAGAAATAGAACATGTGGGGGCTTGGAGTATCACATACACCCCATATGTAACAGCTGTGAAATTTCAGGCTCTATAATGGATTATGGGATATTTTTGAACCTTGACAGAATGTGGGATTAGTTGCTTAAGTCCCGAGTATTAAAGATTGCAAATATTTAAAACACTTGATCTTGGAATTAATTAGGAAAACAAAAATGAATCGGTATGAGGGATAAGCAGGCACAAAGGTCACCTGGAGGACTTTTTGAAACACAAATTACTGGGCCCCACCGCTAGAGTTTCTAATTGACTAAGTCTGGGTGGGGCCTAAAAATCTGTACTTCTCACAAGTTCCCAGGTGATGCTGATGCCGCTGGTCCAGGGACAACACTTGGAGAACTGCTGGATCCATGTAGAGTCTCAACAGGGATTTCTGAGGACAGCTTAGTGATCACTTCTTGCTCTGAAGTCTCATCCCCCAATTTGTGGATTTTCCAGACTTATTTTATTTCATTTCACTTTTTTCAATTTTCTTTTTCTTTCCTTCTTCCTTTCTCCCCTCCCTTCCACTCTTCCCTCCTCCCCGCCTCTGTTCCTCCCTCCATTCCACTCTCTGTCTTTCTTTTCTTTCTTGTCATTCCTGGTGCTTTGCATCTGGAGCATTGCACTGCTTTTAGATTATCCATCTGAGTTTAGAAGGAGAGCAACAGGCAAGAGAGTGAAATGAAAATCAGACATTAAGAGATGGAAATTTGTCACTAAATTGGGTGTAGCAATGATTGTCTATTGTTTATCCATGGTGATTATCAAACTACTTGATATCAACTACTGTGATTATCAGAAATAGTTGAAAATTAATACAACCGTAGGCTTGTTTTCAAGCTGGACAGGACTATTGAGGTCACCTGTTGTAAACCCATCATTTTATTGATGAGAAGACTGAAGCAAGAAAATGAAAAAAATATGAAATCATATTCTTTTTCCAGATTCTCCTTACTTTCTGCTTCCCACAGCTGCACCTCATAGCTCTACTTTATGTTACCATTTGTATTTTGATGACTTCTATATGTATTTATCATCATAGTTTAGTGAAATCATTAATATTATATATTTTGCATACAAGCAAGTATGAGCATTTCCAGTTCTTGAAAGATAAGAATTAGTGGCTACATATTACATGAAAACAGTATAGACCACTTTTTACTTTTGAGTTAATGCTCTAAGCCTCTTGGTATTCACACGATTTTTATTTTCTGGTGAGAAATAGTTGTACATGATGAAAGAGTGAGCTACCATTTTTATCACCGACTATGCTGCGGGAGTTTCCTTAAGTGCTTCAATCATATTATTTCGTTTAACTCTCACAACACTCCCTCAGATTAAAGATCATCCTCTCTCCCCGTCTCCCTCCCCTTTTACACTTTCATCAACAGTTTCAGAGGGACTGTCACTTCCCAAAGGTTACATATTGGTAAAAAGCAAAGTTTGGGTTTGCACTCAGACCTTATTCCCCAAATAGTGTTTTTAGCTTCACAGAGTTTTTACTTAGATACAAAATTGCAAAATGTAGCTGGAGCCAGTAAACATGGCATGGAATATACCTGGCGTGCACATGGCCTTATCCTGCGTCTGTGAACTCTTTCTAGATGTAGATGTCTCCCGGCACAGCCATTCTGCAGACCCTAGTTCCTTGCTGGTCTTCACCCTCTGACCACGCAGGGTAAAGCTCTCCGTGGCGCGATTCCAGTGTGCAGCGTGAGTCAGACTGCTACTCTCCCTCTGCCCCCTTCCCTGGTTGTTTGACCTTGACAAAGTCACTAGAGCTCTCCAGGCCTCAGTTACTCAACTGTTAAGTGGGGTTATTAGGAGAGTCGAAGCCACATTGTAGATTTGTCAGGAAAGCTGAGTAAGATAATCCGTGTGAAAGCATTTAGCACAGGGTCTGGCACGCAGTGAGCTTTCATTTAATGCTAGCTGTTAGATGGGGCCGGCCTGTGGCGGAGTGGTTAAGTTCGCGTGCTCAGCTTCAGTGGCCCAGGGTTTGAATCCTGGGCGCGGACATGGCACCGCTCCTCAGGCCACGCTGAGGCGGCATCCCACATGCCACAATTAGAAGGAGCTACAACTAAAATATAAAGCTATGTACTGGGGGGATTTGGGGAGAAAAAGCAAAAAAAAAAAAAAAAAAAAAAAAGATTGGCAACAGTTGTTAGCTCCGGTGCCAATCTTTAAAAAAGAAAAATACTATAATAATAATAATATTAGAGTGAGATCAGTAAACTACCGTTGTAAAGTATTTTGTTAAAAGTTATGATTATTCATTAGGAATATTATATGGTGGTATGTAGCACTGGCTGTGTTTTCCCTTAACACATATCTTTCCCTTTTTGGCAAGTATATAATGTGTCTTCCAAATGTTTCTTCTCTAATGTTTCCATTTATTGGCAACATTTCTTAAATCCTATTTGCATGGGGGTAAAATTCAGTCTACAGTAATTGTCAGCAGCACGTATTTCTCTGGCTCTGCTCCTATCCAAACAGTACCACCTCCAAGTCTCTTCTCCCAGATTATTCCTGGATCCCCCAGATACATATTGCCATTTTCCTCTCCTCCTCTCTTGCATCCTCATTCTCACATCTGTGGTGGAGAAGGCTGATGCCTTAACTAGGGTACCAATGCGCACGTTGTGGTTTTGATGTCTGTGTAAAAGGTGCAGGTTTGGTTTTGATACATTAATGCTACTGCCTGTTAGCTTTGCAGCCGCTTCACCCTCAGACTTAAGTGTGAGCCCCTCAACCTGGTGTGCACTCTGTCAGGGGAATCACCTGCCCTTCGCCCTGGCCCATTTTTCTGGGTGATGCTTCTACATCTCTACCCCCTCTTCCCTTGAGCATCTACCCACTGATCCTCAGCCACATCCAAGTTACCTGAATGCCAGTGTGATTATTACTTAGATGTTAATTTTAAATTCCTATAATCCCTCCTTCCTTCCCTCCCCTTATTAAGTACCTTCAAGGAAGTAGAGAAGCTCTCAACATTGAAAAAGCGTACAAGCATGTGAGTTTCCATGTTATAACCATATATTGACCCAGCTGTCATGACATATTTTACATTTCTATAACCCTCTAAAAGTTTTAAAATAATCTGGAGTATATTATTCCTCTGGATCCTTACTTTGTGAACTAGACAAGGTAGGCATTAAAATTCCAAGTCTCAAGAAGTTTGAATGATTTTCCCAAATGGAGTCAGCTGATAAGGAGCAGCATGAGGACTGGAATTTGGGTCTTCTGGCTCCATTTGATCTCTGAGGCCTGTACTCTTCTACTGGGACACTGTCAGAAGAAATGACAAAGGAATGCCATCCCCTCTTCTGCTCTGAACACAAAGCCGTCTTCAGTGTTGCATTGACATTCTTCCTGACATCTATAAAAATTCATATTTTATTTTTATTCACCTGCTGATTGATTTATATGTTATGTAAATTAAGTTCTAAAAGGCAAAGTTAAGCTATACATATATTTAAATATTTTTTGTGTGAAATAAATGAAAACACTAGGTACAAAATTGAAATGTCCCTTGTTAAAAATGTCCTGTAAGAGCTGCTCGTTGTAAGGTTGTATGTTTTGGCATAATGTACCTCCAAGCAATTCTTGCATGAAGTCTCTACCAGAGCAGACGGAGCTTCCCTGAGGCCTAAAGGACTTGGCAAATATTATTCAGCAGGAATGACAACAGTAAAACCGTGTGGGGGATTCTGCCTTAGGAGCACCGAAGAGTGTTCTCTCTAGCATTTCAGCACTCTTACCATGGAAACTGACTTTGTCCGTCTCTGTCATTTTCTGCTGTCTCACAAAGACTTGTAATGGAGTGCTGGACCTTGGCCTGGACATCAGAGGGAGAGTCAGTCAGGGGGTGATGGACCAGAGAGGTGTTCCATTGAGGTGACCAATTGTGAGGGGTCAGAAGTGCTCTCCTGCATACTCTTGGTTTGCTTCTAGCTTCTGAAATTATTGAATCAGGCCCACTGGTAGGATCACTAAGCCATCTCTCAAATAATATTTATTACGCGTGCAAAATCAGAACATATGGAGAGCATTTGCATTCGAATGGGGGAAATATGTTGTTAGATAAATTAGAAAATCTTCTTTATTCCTATATTTTTCTTTCCTTAAAAACAATTCAATGTGTAATGTATTAGAGCCAGGAATATCCCCTTTTCCAGTTGTGTCTTTAGTCTATGTTTAAATTTCCTTATCACTGAGGCATGTGATAAAAAAAATGGAGCTGTTTTCCTAATACAAACAAAAACACGATATAGTCTTCAAAACAGAAGTTGTTCTTTTTAAGTTACATTGTGTGTAAATATGATGTTTTAAATTTGTGTAAGCTCATTTACTTTAAAATCAGTCTCATCATTTGAAATTCCTTTCATAGGATATGACAGAGAACACAAATTCTAAATCTTATTCTTGCATGTACATTCATCAGAAAATCACCTGTATGCACAAATAATATTTATTTAATATTTTAACCAAATTTGGTAGACCTGCTTCTCTCTTCTACACATTAGGTTGAAATATCTTTTGAGGGAAAGAGAACAGATCTTATAGAACAACCACTGATTTTGCTGATACTGCTTTTGAGGCTGCAAATAAGCAATTTCCATGGATACTACTAGAAAGGAATTTATTAAGCCTGTCTCAAAAGGAAAGAAAAGCATAAGGTCAAGTTGTATAAATTTCTGAAGTCTACACATGACATTGAGGAAGAGGAGTCAGTGCTGGCTTTGTTACTTGCTAATTAGTACTTATTTATAGCCAGGTGTGGGGTCAAGTTAAATTGGAAAGATTTGTTGACATGATTCAATCTGGATTCATCTGGATTCAATTTGGATTCATATTAAAACACTTTTTAGATTTTTATATTTTAAGCCTTTTCCATCAAATAGATTTTATGGTGCTATGTACATACTGTGTGAGGAAAATAATACTCTAACATTTTATCTGGTGTTGTATAATCTGTATGTTATTAAAATTTTTCCAAGAATTCTATGAACTTTTAAATACAAAATGAAATCTATTAGATATTTCTGAAAAACGTGTAACATCTTTTAAAAAGGCAATTGAACTCAGGCTCAGTATACTGTAGGAGTTCAGTGGCATAGCTTTCTTAGCCTATACCTCCAATTTTAGATATGTATCTTGTTCTTTTTATTTAAAATAGTGTTTATTTTAAGATAGCTTTGCATTTATTCACTTTGCATTTATTACTGACCACAGCCTCCTAATGAAAGTAGGTTTTTTTCCCCCAAGCTTTAACAAATTATTATTTTCAACTCCCGACATAGTTGTTAGATCCTGGATTTGGTAGAATTCAAAGAAATAGCATTACTGACAGTGAGTTATGAATAATAAACCTCACTCTATTCAGTAGCCACTTTTCCTCTTTTTGGTTTCAAGTTGATAATAGTTCTTACAAAAATAAAAATACAATAAATTAAGTGATCAGAGCAAATTTTTTTCTTCTAGAAGTTGAACAATTCAACTTAGCCTCATGTAAGCTGACATTTCCCAATTAGTCTCTTAACTGTTGATGTGAGAAAGGGTTTTAATTACAAGGTTACTATATAATAATAAACCACATAGGTAGAAGAATTCAAGAACATGTTGAATCTTCACAGTCCCATTTATTATTTTGTCCCTTCAAATTTCTCATCTCTGTATTCCTCCTAACCAGTTCTTCTCTCCAACGTGTCCGATAGACTGTACTGCAATATAACTGGGCAGGAAAGCGAGAATGCCTTTAAGAGTCATAAGTGATACTTCCTTTGTGTGATGAACAGTGTTAAGTTTATAGATGTAGTCATTTGCTGTTAGGAAATATGAGATCTCCGGGTCAGAGAACAGATTATTTATTATTCACAGAACATCTTAGACCCGGTTCCCCAAACCCCACTCCCCGTGGGGTGATGCGATGAGGGCCTGATAGCCATCTCCTTGTGTAGCAATGTTGCATCACATTAGAGGAACTCTGAAATTATGAAATTTGGAGCTTACATAGGGCAACTGGTACATCTAAAGACCTTTATTCTGGAATGTAAGCAAATGAATCTGGGGGAGAGTGGAGAGATGTCTTTAGGTTTTATTTCATGAACAAGTGGCTCCAGAGGAGATGCATCTCTAAATCTCTCCACAGCAATTCACTATCTCTAACTTCCAAGGTGTATTTGTCATTCAATCATCCTTTAACCAAGCTTGCCAGTACTCTTTGCTAAGAAACCCCAGATCACGAAGAAATGTGAAAATATTCAGGGAGAATTGTCTCTCAACAAATGGTACCTAGTGCAGTATTACATAGTGTTCTAGAAATAGTTGGTAGAGATTGAAATGTGAAGTTGAATTATGAGCATTGGAACTTATCTAAACCAATTAGCAATGGAAAATTCACACATTTTGTGAGGGAAGAATTCTATAGATTAATGATTAGACATGAGGGATATATATCCCAAGTCGTTTGGGGTTTTCCTGTTTTGTGTAACTTATCTTGCAAAACAAATTCTAATTCATATTGTCTGGGTATAGAAGCCGTCATTAAGGCTTTCTAAATGCAAAATCTAGCTAGGTATGAGACAAAAGGGATATACGGTGTATAGCAAATACTTAAGTGCCCATTCCGGTGTGATTGGTTTTACACCTTTGTAGTATGCTTGTGGTTCTCACGTCACTAATGTTTTAGTTATCAGGTGAAAGATGCACCAAGTAATTGAGTGCTAAAGCTGACTCTCTACCTCCAGTCTCTGGAATAAGAGCCAGATTCTCATTTCTGCCACGTATCATGGAGCTATAAGCATCATGACTATTAGCAATCCCCAAATAATTCAACTCTGACTATGGCTGAATTTAAGATCTTTTTCTTGCTTATCTTATTACCAAAGAAGTTGAAAGAGCATTATGGAAACATTTGTTAGGCTAGATCACGGCGCATACCAATTTTGTGGGAGCACTTTTGGACCTTTAGGGGTTTTTTTTTTGACAGTTTCTTAAACTCATGCCCGGAGTGGTTTCACTTCTTTAATACTTGTCTGATTCTGCACTTACAGGAAAATGCAATGCTTGTCAGGTTTTTCAGGGGGTACAGTGAATCACGGAGTCTGAGATACTTGAAAAAAACACAGCGGGAGTCCAAACACACTTATGTCATTTTGATACGCTAGAGAGAAACCAGAAAGTACGAATTCTCACTTTTCTTAAAGTCTTTACAGTGTCAAGGGATGTTTGTGAGGCGGGGTTGCGGGAAACACTGTTTTGAAGTGCATCCAAAATTAGAAACCGGGCTTATGTGTGCTATCTCGTCTCCTGGTCTGAACTGCCTTTTTATCTTTATTCGAAGTTAAAAAAAAAGTTCCACTTTTCTTTTATAAATATGCAATGTATATTTGTCTTTGAACAAAGTGAAACTGCATTTCCACTGACCAATAGAGGGGAATTTTCATTAGAAAATTTTCATTAGATTTAAGTGAGCCTTGGGGCATAATGTATTTTTCAAACCTCTGATTGGACACGTTAGGCAAAGTTAAACTAGACCATGATAATCTGAACTATTTCCAGGTAACTTTCCTTTGTAATAGAGTATTGTTTCGAGCATTTGCCTAAGCTCCAACTCTAATTACTATGGATAGGATATAACTCATCAGAAGACAGAGGGTAATTGTTGCAGTTACATTTGATTCTCATTATATAGATGCTCTAATGAATTGTTTTCTATAAATCAACAAGTTCTCATTTTGATGACAGTCTTTGGAGAGGTGGTTATGTTATTATTATTATTTTTTTTTTAAGGAAGATTAGCCTTGAGTTAACATCTGCCACCAATCCTCCTCTTTTTGTTGAGGAAGACTGGCCGTGAGCTAACATCTGTGCCCACCTTCCTATACTTTATATGTGGGACGCCTGCCACAGCATGGCTTGACAAGCGGTGCTATGTCTGCACCCAGGATCTTAACTGGTGAACCCCAGGCAACCTAAGTGGAACAGACACATGCATGTTATAATTTGAAGGCTGCTCAGGCAAGGTACTCCCCCCCAATTCTAGATGTAGCATCACTGTGACCATTAATCTTGCATGCAGTTAGTGGTGGAACTGGAAGGATGCTGGGAAGGAAGGGAATTTCCATGAACGCCTCAACTTGAGTTTGCTCATAAGATTAATTTATCAAGATATGAAGGGTAGTCTGAGCCAACCCCAGTGGCCTAGTGGTTAAGTTCAGTGCACTCCACTTTGATGGCCTGGGTTCAGTCCCTGAGCATGGACCTACGCCACTTTTCTGTCAGTGGCCATGCTGTGGCAGTGGCTCACATACAAAAAGAAGAAGATTGGCAATATATGTTGCCTCAGGGAGAATCTTCCTCACCAAAAAAAAGCTATATATGTATATATATATGAAAGGAAGTCTGGATGTAGAAGGAGACAATGAAAGTCGGGCATCTTCTAAGAAAGAAAAAGGCCTTATCTCCCGAACTTGTAGCTCTAAGGCCTTGGATCCCCAAGGTGGGTGAAGGTGGCTTCACAGAAATATGGCCTAGGAATAAGCACAAAGTATTAAAGGCTGAAACATATGGAGAAGTTAAAGGTAAAATATTAGAACACCAAATGATCAATTAATTTATTATTTTTGTTATTTTTAGCTTTTGAGGCCATAACATTATTTAGGTCAGGATAGAGTAGATTAGATTTTTGGGTAAAGGTACCTTTGGGATCACTTGATAAGAGAACTTCCTGGCTTCTTTGTGGTATGATTTTGATTCTCTGTTTTTCTCTAGGTAGACATCTTTGGAGAGGATGTTAATTCATTTCTATTTAAAGAAACTATCATAGAACCCTGACTTACTAAAATCTAAACTTTATTGAGCTTTAATAAAGCCGGGCATTATGCTGAGCTTTTACTAGCATTGCTTCATTGACTCTTTGTAAGAAAACTAGTGGAATAGGATCTGCATTTTACAGATGAGAAATCTGAGAGAGGGGAAGAAACTTGCCCAAGGTCACATGGGTAGGTGGAAATCAGGTCTTGAACTCACATCTGCTTGAATAGAGAGCCACATTCTCCTTAATCATGTATAAGTTTTGATAGACTGGATAATGCTGTGGTAACAAATGTCCCCCACATCTCAATGACTTACACAAATAAGAAATGAACATTTCTTTGAGTCCTTTGTGGGTCATCTGTGGCATTGCTCCTTATCACCTTCGTGCTGAGACCCACTCTGACCCAGCAGCTGTTATCTTAAACATTGCTCGTTTCGTGGCAGAGGGAGAAACAACCACTGTGAGATTCCTGAAACCTCTACCCAGAAGTGACATCTGTCACTTCTGCTCACATTCCACTGATCTAAACAAGACCAATGGAAAAACCTGACATCTATGGGTGGAGGAAATAGAATTCTTCCTCAGGGACGGGCAGTGAATGTTTGCGAATAGTAAGACCACGGTAGCCTCTATGCCTCGCAATCATACTAGAGATCTCTGAAAGGCAAAGTGTTTTTAGTTCACTTTCTGTAATAGGTTGACATTTAAAGCAAAAGGCAGGCCCTGGTTTCACAGAGACAAAATAATAGCTTAATAAAGGAGCCAGAAACAAACTCAGAGTTCTTGAATTCTTGTTTCTTTACTTGTATTCTGGAAGTCTAGATTTTGGTTTCATATGCAGACATGTTAGAAGAAAGTGTCTTCTTTTGCAAACAGAAATAGTCTCAGGAGACAAATAACAACGGCGTGAGAAATTTATGAAGTTTATTTTTAGTAGCAATCTCAGGCAAGGTTTTACTGTCAATATTTTCATTGGTACCCAAGAAGCCAACAGAGAGGGCCGTGTTTTATGAATTGATGGGGCTACAAATATTAGCCCTGACATTTTTAAGTGAACAATTGCAGGAAAGATACAGAAGCAAATAAATATAGAGTCCCTGACAACCGGGAGAGATGGAACAAGTCTAACAATTATGGCCAAGGGTATTTTCATGGTGGTTTTATTTCTATTTGCTTGAATGCTTGTTCTTCTCCTTTTTTTCTAGCTCCAGTACCAAGTGACTGATTGCTTCCTCCAAAACACTGTCAGCACGACAAGGATGTATTGGCAGGGTCTCTCTTAAATCAGTAACCCCATACTGATCCTTGACCTAATTAACAGTCTGCTATAGGCATCTTGCAGTTTACTGCTAAAGCTACCCCCAAATCAAGAAAATTGGGGTTATAGACAATTTAAAGCATGTCCCACTAAATTCATTATAAATTCAATTTTATTATAATAAAATTTTATCAACTGTAGCTGGCTGACAGCCTGAATACCACGTTGTTTTATTTTGTGGGACTTTTATCGGAATAGTTGGTTTGTTTTTAAACCAATTTCACCACTGTTAGTCTTGTAGTATATTTAACATCTGGTCAGGTCAGTTCAATAATTGGAAATGTGTTGATATTGGAAAAGTCTACAGCAGATTTTGACACGTCTTTGGACTTAAGGAAACATCTCTGTCTGCAGTAAATAAAATGTAACTAAACAAATAATACTGTCATAATGCTTTGAGAACCATAGCATACTGACCAATTATATACCATAATTATGCTCTTTACAGATGCAAAGAAAAATAACTTCTGGTTATTGCAATCTGGGTTAGGAATTCTCACTTATATTCTTATATTTCATGTTCATGAAAATATTCATGTGGTGGCTATCATTACTCCCATTTTTAAATGGGGAACAGAGGCTCAAAAAATGGAATAATTTAAAGACACATAATCTGGGAGAGGCAGAACTTCTGAATACATCTTTCTAATTCTAAAGGTGTTGGTCCCTACAAGACATGGTGCTTTCTGTGTGTAGTTGTACGCTGTTAACAGGTTTTCTTCCATCTCTAGGCCTAGAAAGGGGCCAGAAACTGCTTTGAATTCCTGAAGGGGCTTGTAAAGCAAAATAAATATAGTGAAAATAACTTTTACTATTTCCATATGGCTTTCCTGGATCAGAGGTGGAAGTGGCTTTGTTCATACGTGTCATTGGTGCGTTCTCATCAGCGGCCCCTTTCTCTAGGTAAACCTGATTAATAAATCCTAGAAGTTGAAAACAGAAGAAGTGGCTTTACATATCTTGTTTCCTGATTCCCTTTGGACATTTTCTTAAGAGATGACTAAAGTAAATTTCGATGTTTCTGGAGATGAATGTAAAGCTAATTTCTTTATTAACATAATAATTAAAGAAAGGAAGTTATGTTCAATAAGAGGCGAAGAAAGTATACCACTAGTTAAATGGTAGCATTAGCAGTTGCTGGTTTTGCATGAGCTTCAGTGCACACATGTGCACACACCATATGTGAACATCAGGGAGATTGAGTTTTTAAAGATTTCCTTCTACTTTAAATAAATATTTTTTACCAAAGGTCACTGAGGCACAGAAGAAAAATAAACACTAACCACATGAAAGGAAAAAATGTTTCATGTAGTTATATTGTATTTTTAAATTGTTTACTATTTGTTTTTAGTAAGTGCAGCCATGTTTATAAAAATCACTTGATTTAAAATTTGATAACCAGGGGTGCAAACTCTTAACGCATACAGTAAATGATTGTTTTTCAGTGTTTCCCACTTACATTTTTCTAGCTGCTAGCTTAAGAGAGATGGAGGTAAATTCAAAAAACAGGGAAGGAAGGTAGCTGAGCAGAGGAATTCAAAAGAATCTGACACTGTATTAACACATCTATCCTCACAACAACCTTAGGTCAGGTCTATTGTTTTTCCCATCTTCCGGATGAAGAAACTGAGGTGCAGAGAAATGATTTATTCAAGATATGGAAAAGGCAGAGAGAAGCAGTCACAAAAAGGTAAGAGACAGGAAAAGAGAGGAGAGGGAGAGAGCACACCTTGCAGGGCAAGTCAATTTATGTCATCCACTTTTGAAATTCAAGTTAGTCTGTAGCTATCGCTCATACGTCTAGCGGCACCTTCTGTGACATAGAATCATAGAATCCACACTCTATGTTTTCCCTAGAAATAGAATTCTCCTTTTGAGCTGGGCACATTGTCAGCTGGGATAGAAGGCTACATTGCCTATTTCTTAGATGAAACCATGAGACTCAGTTCAATGAGATATAAGTAGGATTTTTCCATGGACTTCTGGGAAGTCTCCCTGAGGGAGTAGATTCAACTGGGAGGGGTGCATTTTGTTGGGTTTTTTTGGTGATGAAGTTGGCCCTGAGCTAACATCCATTGCCAATCTTAATCTTTTTTTTCCCTTTTGCTTGAGGAAGATTATCCCTGAGCTAACATCTGTGCTGGTCTTCCTCTGTTTTGTGTGTGGGATGCCTCCACAGTGTGGCTGGTGAGTGGAGTAGGTCTGCGCTTGAGATCCAAACCTGCAAACCTGAGCTGTCAAAGCAGAACGCACGAGAACTTTAACCACTTGGCCACGGGGCCAGCCCCCTGGGAGGGGTGCATTTTGCCTTCCCACCTTTCTTCCTTCTGGCCTGCAGTAATGATCTGGTGGGTGAACTTTTAGTCACTGTTTTGGGCCATGAGGTGGCCTGGAGGGTGGAAGCCAGTGCTTGGGTGTGGAGTAGGAAGATAGAAGGAGCTGGAATTCCTAATGACCTGCAGGTTTCATTTGAACTCTGAACCATCTCTTTTTGGACTTACTGCATATGAGGGAGAAATGCCATTGTATCATGATTAAGTTAGGTTTTTTTTTTCTTTCCATTCTATGATGTTAAACCTAATCCCAACTCATACACCCTCTTAATAGGATAATTTTAGAAACCCGCTAGAATGAAAATTGTTCACTGGACTGCGGCAGACAGTGACCTAAAAGCTAGGTGAAACCAAGCTAAGGGCCTGCAGAAGCTGTTGGCCTATGGATTTGCTGGCTCTGCAAGAATTATGTTTTGGTTCTTCTGGTTCAGAGCATCACAGCAAAGTGGGGGTGTACATTTTTCGTGAAACTAATTGCTTTTGTAATTTAAGCATCTTGCTAATAAACAGGGCTGTGCTATACAGCAACTATAGTGTTTTTGGTGTTACAGATATTTTACCTAAAATAAGTAAAGAAATGTGGGGCAATTTTCCTCTGATACTGAAGTGTCTTAGTTCTAACTGCTACAATTATGCAAGCTATTTGTCATGGAAGAGTAATGGCCATTTGAGTAAGACTTTCCATATGGTCCCCCACAGTCACTGGGAAAAAATGAGCCTTTATTTCTCTTCTTTTTGAGAGATGATCTTCTTCTTTCTCTACAAAATAACATGGAGTTTGGTATGAATTTTAATGAGTGAATGATAGTAGGATGTTTGCATAATCAGTTGGACAAGATAACACAGAGCATGATAAACTTATACGTAGAAGGCTGAATTTCTGTAGCATTATTTTTAGGTGATGAACTATCAAGAAATTGTATTTGAAGGCCAGTTGTCATCACTATTACTTTTCTTTGGTAACACTTGCATAGCCTTCCTAGGCGGATTTCACTCAACAAAAAGGTAAATTATTTCTGCTTCCATTTTTTCTTTTATTGCTCGTCTCCCCTTTTCATTTTATTTGATGGTGTGTTTTGATAGGGTGGCTCTCCTTGCTTCATTACACGTAATTGTGTATTTATTCCCAAAGAGACTGAGTGTTGGTGGTCAGCTGTACGGAAATCTTTCTGCATAAGCTGGTCTACATTTTAGCGTACAAAGGACCCAGCCTTACATCCATAGGATCCAGCCAGAAAATTAGTCTTAGTTTGGAGTTTAAAGAAATTAGGTGATGTCTCAAAGGAATCTGTCTGTGGGCAGCAGGAAATTTAATTTTAAAAACCAAAGAATATGTAATAATGCAAGCCTAGCATGATTTTGAGCCTCTGAAGGCTGCTCCTGCCAAATGCATTATTAGAGAGCTGGTAAGGCCAGGAAAATCCAAATTTTCCATGAGTTCTCAGATATTTTAAAAGATTCCTGCAGGTATTTTCGATATAATTCCATTTTTAAATCACAAAGAATATGTGTATTTATGATGTTATATAACACGTGTGTTTGTTCTATAGAATTTTTGTGACATAAACTACTCTGTTCAATAATTGATGAGTGTTTATCTTGGCAAAATAGCTATTGCTTTTTGTTGCTCCATAGCTGCTTCAATATGATTCCTGCTCTTTGGTGATGGTTGACCAAACTGGCGCCTGTGAAAGTAACTGTAGTTGATTTAGTTACATTAAAGGGTCAAAATTATAGCCGCATGGAGCTAAGGTCACGAGATGACCGAAGAGCTCTGGGCACAGATCTTCCTTTCATGCTCAGCTGGGTCCAGTAATCCCCCGAGGCTCAGGTCTCTGATTGCGTTTCCAGATGGTCTCCTCTGGTGTAAACACCACTGGCACTCTGTCCAACAGCATCAGCTGCCCTGGCAGAAAGCAAAACAGCAGGTCAGGGTAGCACTGGGAATTACATAGTGGGTGGCACCTGTTGCCAGATTTTGACCTCCCTCACCCCCCACGATACTGCCTCATGCCATTCTCAACTTACTCCTTTGGCGTTGTGCTTACAGGTCAAACTCTCTGGTTTAGCATGAAGCCAGCTTCACCAACACCCCTGTCCTTCTGCCTATGTTCTTAGAACCAGTACGTGGATTTCTCGGCAATCTCACAGATGAATTTTAGTATCTATTAGTCAGTATAGTTTATTTGTTTGCATATTCATTTATTCAACAAATGCCTTTTGATTGTCCATCATTTATTCAAGATTTATTGAATGTCTAATTAAGGAGCAGATAACTGTCCTAGTTCCCAGGGCTACGATGATGAGCAAAAAGAGACAGGGCCTCTTCGCAGATTTTGTCTTTCCTCTCTATGAATGCTAGTCTTATGCTTTCCACCTAAACCTTCCTCTCTTCAGGAGTCAACGAAAAGCTCACCTCCATCACGAAGAGTTCTCTGATTAACCCCTCTCAGCTCTGAGCAGGCTGTCTTTCTAGAATTCCCTTAACACATACACTTGTAGTTCCTTGTAGCCTTGTTAATCTGTACTTCTTTCATGTAGATGTTTTGAATTTCTCATGGTTTTTTGTTGTGTTTTCACTCAAATGCGAAGTCCTCAAGAGAGATTACAATGCTTCAGGCACCTTTATTTTTGCTTTTCATTTTCACTGATACATTGCTGGACACTTAATTTGTGTTCAATAAACTTGGTGGATTCATTCAATTAATAAAAGTTTTTCGCATCTGCCATACTCCAGGCTACAAATAGATAGCTTTATCGTGCCAG
The DNA here is from genome assembly GCF_041296265.1 of Equus caballus. Taxonomy (NCBI): domain Eukaryota; kingdom Metazoa; phylum Chordata; class Mammalia; order Perissodactyla; family Equidae; genus Equus; species Equus caballus. The sequence continues at coordinate 30,454,195 of NC_091710.1, read as the reverse complement.
CTGGGCATTACGAAGCAAGGAGGAATAGCAGACCGACAGAGCGTATCTGTGAGGTACCGCGGGTAGAATTCACAATTCTTATTAAAATCTCATCCACTGCCTAATGTCTTATGGCTACAACTTAATTCCTGAATTTGAACATTTCTGTAATTTTTTATTAAAAGGGTAGGGAGAAAATTCTTTTTTTTTTTTTTAACGGTTTACAATCATTTAACGTATTAGCATTTTTACTCATAAACATACAATTTGTATATACAGGGAAAAATAGGTTCTGTGGACACAACAGAATACTAGAGACAGGGAAACAGTCAGCAAAAAGATCAACTCTAAGGGAAACAATGGAACCACATTCTATGCCTGTGTCTACGTAAGCTCAGGAAGGAGAAGGAAGGATTACACAGGGTCACAATTGGTGTAGACATGTTCTGAAGCTTCCGAAGGGTGTTAGATAAGGTGGGAAACCCCTGTGAGCCTAGAATCCTGCTAGAATTAGGCTTCTCCTAGAATCCTGAGCCTAGAATTACTGCTGAGTTGAGTGGGACATGGCCTCGCCGCTGGTGGAGCTTCCTTCCCTCTTTAAAAATGGCTTTTTTTTGTTTTATGGAAATTGGCTAGACTGACAGCTGACAAGGTAAGAAGTGGGTTAGCCAGGATAGGCAGCTGGGGCAGCCCGAGTTGGGGTGACTGAGCCATTTGTCACCATCATACTGTGGTCTGGGTGGGTGTCTTCTATTCTGCAAAGTGGATCAGATCCTTGCTCACCTCCATTTCTCACCACACTCTGGGGACGTGTGTTTGGGCGCACTTCACTCCATATCTCATAGATACAAACTTCTCTTCCTGAGAGTTTGACCTTTCTTGGGAGTTTCCACTTCCCAGAAAGATAGTCTATCAGCCAGTCTTTGCCAGTCACAAGCCGCCTTTAGCTGAGAATATTATCAGATCAATCTCTTCCAGGAAATGACGAATGATAGTTGATGCGGGGTCAGTGAGCCGAGGAATCGAAAGAAAGATTTCTCGGACTCTCAAGATCTGGCGGTAGTGCTCTTTTATTTAGAGAAAAGTGTGGAATAGCATGGGGACAGGACCCATGGGCAGTCAGAACTGCTGCTGCCGGCATGGAGACAAGACCCATGGGCAGTCAGGCTGCTGCGTGGGGACAGGGCCCACGGGCAGGAGGAGCCGCTGCTGCTGCCCCTGCTCCTGCTGCCGCCACTGGCGTGGGGACAGGACCCATGGGCAGGCAGAGTTGCTGCTGGCATGTTGCTGCTGCCGCTTCTGCTGCAAACATGAGTGGAGAGTAAGCTAAATTTAAGGCATAGGTATGGGAGCCATCTCTTTACAAGACAAAGGAAAGAACATGTAAAAAAGTTAAAATGGTATCACTGCAGGTGGGGTCTGGCCATTGGGTGGTCCCACAACTTTTGGATAAGAATCAAATCGGATTGAGTAAAGGCCAGAAGCCACCACCCTAAATCAGTTACATGAGGTTGCCAGACAGTAACCAACTTAAGTCCTTGCCTTCCCCGTTAAGAGTTTCCAGAGATAAGGCCGTCCTGCCTTCCTCCTGGTGCAGAGGGGGAGGCATGGAAATTTCCTTCACAAATGCAAATGTCTCTCAAAGGGCAAGCAAAGTCTGCTCCTTGGAGCCTGGTTCTCATCTGCAGTTTTAAAATTAACCAGCCTAAAATCCTCATCATAAACATTACCAAAAATAAATAAATAAATAAATAAAACCGAAAGAGTCCTTACTAAGACAGAAAAGAGAAGGAGTGCTTGGCATGACCCTATTTAGTCGTTAAAAAAAAGTTTATTTTTGAACCAGTGCTTTTATTTATTTATTTATCTATTCATTTATTTACTTGCTTACTACCTATTTGGTCTTTTGAAAACAATTCATACCAGATGCGTGGATTGGCTGGGACACTTTCGATTGCAGGTTACAGAAAAATATCTAATTAGCTTAACCAATGGAGATGCCTGGATCATGGAGATAGTGCTAGTTTCAGGTGAGGTTTGCTGTAGGGGTTGCAGCACTGGGATCAAGATCTGCTTTCTCTTCTCTCACTCCCCGTTTCAACCTAGCTCCTTGGCCTTGGCTTTGTTTTCAGAAGGTTTTTTCTTCCTGTTCGTAAATTGGCCATTAGCATCTCATTCCTTATTCAGGTCCATCAGGGAAGAACATTCCTCTGTGAAAAAAATTTCTGGGCTTCAATCTGATTAGGCCATTTTAGGGTCACATGCCTATCACTGAACTGATCGCTGTGGCTAGTGGTGGGATTATGTGGGTTAATTTGAGTCTAAGTACCGGACCCTCACCTCAAACTATCCTCCCAGCCCCCCTACAGCTGCAGCTGGAGTCAGCTTCCACTGAAACACTGTTTGGAGAAGAAATAGATGCTTAAATGAAGATTTGGGTATCATGGCCAAGAGAAAGGGGACTGAATGCAAGACAATCAAAAACTGTCAACTGTCCTCTACAAGGATTCATTTTAAAAATAGTATATAATTTGCACATCTTCATAAAGAATTTAAGATTTCTGGGGGAACTGTAGAGCACATAGCTTTGTGCTATATTCTAAATGTCATAGAGCTTCAGACAGTTCTCCAGACGGATGTGGAACAATTTTAAGGTTTCTGAGAAGTAATTGATTTATCATTATAATAGTCATAACATGTGAAACCTTGCCTGCTAATGACTAGAAGAAACATCTGGAACTAGTGACAGTGTTAATTTCGGGCATTTTCTCTCTGTGGAAAGGACCAGTTCTTCTGAGATTGATGTTGGCAGTTTGGAATCTTTTCCAGGTGGGAAGGAAGACTCAGAATAGTAGCTGAGATTGCCTCTCCTCCCATAAGAAAGCTTCAGCTTTATTACAGCTCCCTATGGCTGTCATTTTGAGATTTTTCTACAAACCCTGTGCTTGAGTAAGGGATCCACTCAAAGGCCACATGTACACTAACCAGGGTCACCTAGGAGGTGGCTCTGACCTGGGTACCTTCAGGAGATACAGTTTATGAGGGGTGACAATGATGGCTATATTTTTAATCTGTTGTTACTCTCTTGCAAGGTATCTCTTTTTCTCCTGCTCGTTCTTCTCTTTAACACGTCTCTACGCACTTGCCTCTGTTATAACTTTAAAGCCCTAACTGAAACATTCATCTCTTACAATCCAAGGTCTCTCAGTCAGGAAAGCAGTTTAGGTTGAGCTGCCTTCTCAGATGTGATTTGCTGAATATCCAATTGCAAATGAGGTCTAAGACTTATGTTTTAGTGAGATTTTACTCTGAATTTAAAAGTAAGTCGAGGTGGGAAACATACTAGCCATTAAATGCCCTAGATGTTATTCATGATGGCAGAGAATGACTTCCATTTCATGGTTTTTATTAGCTCCTCCCTCATCCATTTCTTGCATACAAGTTGGTACCTTATATTTCTTTCAGTAATGTTTTCTTACTTCTTCCCGGAGCAAAAATTAGAGTGGGGATATTAGAGATTCTTCTAAGTGGGCTCTCATTAATGCAGTGAAATCTTGACCTTGCCCCACATGTGAACAATTCAGTTGTAGTCCCCTATTGTATTATAACTCTTATCAAAATTGCAAATGGTCCAAATTATATGATAATTTCTTATGTACTTTATCTGTGAATCAGTTTACCTCTTGCAGATGTTTCAAAGAGACTTGATTGCAAATGAGTATTATTTTCAAACTAGAACCTGAGAGCTTTACCTGTTTAGGGAGAAGCCACCAGGTGTAGAAGTCAGCTTTGGAAAGCTGGGGTGCACCAGCATCCTCCCACAGAGGTTAAAAACTGCCTGGAAACCGCAGTGTAATTCAGCCTTCACCTCTTACCTTTAGAAGCAGTGAGGTCTGTCATGGATAAGTGAGGAAACGGTTGGAAGGAACATTGTTACGAAAGGCACATGGTGGAGAAGGGTGAGAAATTAGGCAAGAGAAGGAGGAAATGGTTTTTGTTTAACTTAAATTCCTAGCTACCTGTTTACACACAGGCTATGCTGATGTTCATATTCAACAGATACGTGTACTCGGCTCAGAAAAGCATATGGCTCCCTGTCCATTTTATGAACATTCCTCTGGAAGCAACTGATGCCTAGCACTTAGGAATCCTCTGGGGAAACCCTAACCCTGGAATTGGAGAGTTCATAGTCTGGAGTGATTATGATTCCCAAAGAGAACATCTTTGGTAAATTAGTTTTCGAGATTGTTGCAGATAAGCCCGTAGAACTATAGATCCTTTCAGAGAATTATATTGTGGGGAGCCCATTCTAATGCTTGGTTGTTTGAGGGCCAGTGATTGCTCAATAGATTTTTATTAAAATGAAAACAAAAGGGAAAGTACTACAGTTAGGTAAAGTTACCAAGTAATTATTGGCTTGGGCATGCGCCCTGTTGTTTGAGTTCTTCAATGTCTGTCCTCTACCCTTGTGTCATTTTTGGATTTTCTTGGTCCTCTGTTTCCTGAACTGTGCTCCATGATCTCGTGTGAATATATGAAATTTGATAAAATCTTCTTGCTCATCCCATAGCAGGTACAAGTGGGTTAACTCTATGAGGGAACTAACTCAAATTTTAAAAGAAGTTTCTCTCTGCTTCAAGGGAAAGAGTTTCCCAAATGTGGAGATTTTAGACATTTTGGCAAGTCAGTAGGGGAGATATTTTCAACCAGCATGACTCTATTTGGCTCAGGTAAAAGTGAGCCCTCCTGGGCTGGCTTGCAGGTGGGTTCTTGAAATCTGGACATAATTCAAAAACTGTTGCCTGTTCTTAATAAGTGCAATGATGTGAGGCGCCATGAATAAGCATGATTTAAATCTGTCCTAGCAATAATTTTACTCATGAGCTCTTGGCAAATATGTTTTTCTGCCATCTCCCTCTGAAGGTTGCCAGTTAGCTAAACATCAGCCAACCATATGATACCAGGTCCACACCATTAATCTGATTTGGTAGAGCCATTCATTTTCATAAAGAATTGGAAAAAGAAAATCACACACACGTACACACACACAGCACTTTGATTTTTTAATGAAACAGGGCAAAAACCCAGCTTTCTCGCTGGAAGCAATTAATCCGTAGAAGACAGTACATATTTTATACTTATAAAGCAACAAACAAAACTGCTTAACATCCCCAGTAGGTCTTATTGTTCAGTGGTTTGATGACTCTTTTTTTGTCCTGCTCCTACCCATTGTCATTGGCTGTACCAGATTTATTCCAGGAGCATGCTGCACACACAGGCTTATGTCACTGTCTGTTTAGCCTTTCAGCACCTAACTTTCTTCTCTGCCTATAGAATCGCAAGCATTTGAAGACAATACAGAGTGTGCTTTCGTGTATATGGTCTGAGGTTAATACATATTAATAGCATGCTATTATTACTAGTTAATATGGATGCCACAAAGATAAGACAACCATTTTAAAAAAGCATACGGAGCATTTTTTATAGTACCATTTAATGAGTATTTACTGTATGCCAGTGTACTAAATCCTTTAAACATGTTTATCTCTTTTACTTTCCACAAATCTGTGAGGTAGGAACTAGTAACATTTTACAAAATATGATTCCAATTACATAACTTGCCAAGTCACTTAGCTAATGAGTAGTAGAGTTAGAATGTGAACTCAGGGCTGCCTAATTCCAGAGTCTACCGCTAATGGTCATTGCTTATGTAAAATAGCCCGTGACGTCTAGAATCTCGTCATTTAGAGAAGAACAACGTTTTGAAGATTGGTTAGTGTGTTAGCTTGTTTGAGAATGTGTAGTTTGTTTATCTATGTCCTAGACTAATAATCATGTTTAGCCTCATTCAATCTGGTAAGCTACAGTGAAACAGGAAATGGCTTTAGTGTAGAAGATGTTTGATATGTCGATGATGGTAATGATGGATCATAATGTGATTTCACAGCTTGGGTTATCAGTCCCAGGTGAGTGGCTAAGTGGATTCAGATTCATCAAAATCACCAGCCCTGGCTTGTGGTCTTTCCTTTACAAACCCCTTAAGCTGTATATTGCCCTTTAATAGCATATTTTTCCATTATAGTTGTCCTTGATGTTTGTTTCAACCACCTTAACTGGTATAAACACATACAAGGAAGAGGGCAGATGCCCTGCCTTTCTGTGTCAACTCTCTTGTATCAGACAATGTTATATGTTAAGCCATTATCCCAATTTATAGAGTCTAGAACAGCACTGTCCAATAGAAATTTCTATGATGATGGACATGTTCTATGTCTGCCCTGGCCAATATGGTAGCCACAGCCACACGTGGTTATTGAGCACTTGAAATGTGCCTAGCACAACTGAGGAACAGATTGTTTTAGTTTATTTAATTTTAACTCACTTAAATTTAACTTTAAATAGCCACATGACCAGTGGTAACTTCACTGGCAGCACAGATCTAGAATATTAGCACTGAACGGGACCTGAGAGTTTCTCAAATGCAACATTTTCAATTTTAGAGAAATCTAGAGCCAGAGCATGAACAGCAGTACACCTAAGCCTGGAACTCTCATCTCTCGTCTTCTAGTTCGCTGTTTCTTCCGCCAAAACTTAGAAAGGATTTTTTTCGTGTTTTCTTGAACTTTAGTATTTTAATTTAAGGTTATTTTGGTAGGACCTGGCTTATGTTTACAACAGCATTGTAACAGAAAATATGTTTTGAATTAAAATATGACTTATTTTGTCGTATTTATTTTAAATTTTATAATTACTTAATAGGTCATATATCAGTATGTTGACACATCTTCTAGGATCAAAGGGTTTAAAATAAAGCTCTCTTCGCATTCCTGGTTCTCAGCCATTGATTCCCCTCTCCAAAGGGAATAGTTATAGATGGTTATAGTTTCTTTGTGTATCTTTTCAAACATTTGGATCTTTTAAGTGTATAAAAATATGTATTGTTATCTCCTCTTTTTAAACAAGTGGTAGAATATCATGGACACTGCTCTTTACATTCTTTTTCTTTCTTCACTAAACACTGTATCTTGGAGATCTTTTCATATGAGTACACAAAGAATTTACCCTTAAGCAGGTGCAAGGAATTCCATTGTACACATCAACCTTGGTTTATTTAATGAATCCCCTATTGATGGACATTACTTTCCAGTGTTTTCTCTTAAAAACAATGCTGCAGTGAACAACATTGCACATTGATAATTTCAATGTGTGCAAATATATGTGTAGGATGATCCTTAGAAATGAAAGCATTAGGTCAAAATGTGTGGGTGCATTTTTAATTTTGGTAAATATTATAAATTGCTGACCATAGAGGCCACATAATTTTATATTCTCACCAGCAATCTATAATCTCTATGCACTCATCAGCCCAACTCGTTATCCAACTCGTTGATCCTTACCATTCTAAGTAGAAAAAATCTGAGTATAAGTTTTAATTTACATTTTTCTTATGATGAATGAGTTACCATCTTTTATATGCATAAAGCCATTTGTGTTTTATTTTCTCTGAAATATGTTTGTGTACTTTGCCCCTTTCCATCAATTTTCTTTTGTTATTGATTTATAGGAGCTTTTAGATATTAGGGTAAAATATGATATATATCACAAACAAAATGTGTATATTTTCTTCAGTTTGTTGTTTGTTGTTTTCAGTTTGCTTTTGGTGGTGTTTACCGTGGAGAAATTATAAATTTTTATGCAAATAATTATGTCAATATTTTCTTTTATAGCTTCTGGTTTTGAGTCATACTTTGGAAGATGCTCCTTACTCTGAGAATATACAATAATTATTTTAATCTATTTTGAATTTATCCTAAAGATATAAAGTATGACTTAGCTACTTTTTGTCTTCTAATTGACAACCCAGTTGTCTCAATATCCTTTATTAAATAATCTATGTTTCTTCCGCTTATGTGAGAGTCTACCTTTATCACATATAAAATTTTAATTCATATTTGACTCTATATTTTACTTTGTGTCCTGGCCCATGAAATCTGTTTATTCTTGCCAGTACCTCATGTTTTAATCATTTAATATTCAAGGTATATTTTAATAGATTGTAAGACTATTCTCTGTTCATTACATTTCTTTTGCAGACTATTCCTCATCATACTTTTATTTTTCCTTATGAAATTTAGACTCAGCTTGTCTATTTCCAAATGAATTCTGTTGGTATTTTTTTTAGGACCATGTTAAATTTCAAGACTGGTTTAGAGATATGTAAATGGTGCTGAGTATTTCTATCTGGGAACATGGTATGCCTTTCCATTTCTGTAAGCATTGTTTTGGGGTGTCTGGCACTGTTTTATGGTTTTCCTCCAATAGATCTGACACATTTATTGTTTAGTTTATTCTCACATTGTCCTTTTTAAGCCTTTGAAATGGGGTAGAAAGTTTAGGCAATTTTTTGTTGTTCCTTATTTCAGTTGGCAAAAGTCCAGACTTTCCCCTGGAAACATAATGCTGGCTTTTAGATTGAGATAGAAATATTTTACTAAGTATTTTTATCAAGAATCAAACTGAATTTTGTCAAATGCTGTTTCAACATCTGTTTTATGATCGCCATGGTGTTATTGATATCATAAGTTGTTAATTATTTTAGCTTTATAATTTTAAAAGCCTTATTGTTTTTAAGTTTTATTCATTCCCTGCCCATCCTTTATTCACTGTTTCTTCCCAATTCTTGTCCTATGTAAGAATCCCAGTAGTCTCTGCTGGGAATTTACTCATAACTACTTCTTTTCCCTGAATCAAAGCAAATATGCACATCAAAAGAGCAAAGTGCATAATAGCTGGAAATTCAGCCGCAAAGAAATGAAAACTTTTTCTCTATTGCTATTTGTGTGTATGTGCTTCTTTTTTCAAAGGAATGGACCATTATTCCTCATGTTATGTAGCTGTGTAATTGTGGAATTCTCTAGTGATGGAAAAGGAAAATGATATCTAGCCATATAAAATTGCAAACCTGCTGGGATACAAGTCAAGGATATCCTTTTCTGTGCCCAAACTGGAAAGCATTTTCTCTTCATACTCTCTTATTTTAGAGCAAGATGTTTTATGTCACAAAGTAGCCCACTCTCTCTTTTCAACTGTTTATGCCCAAATTACATTTTATATTCCAGTCAGTCACAACATGAAAACAGAAAATGTATTTGAGGAAAGGCAAAAATAGCAGTGTCTTAAACATAGAAATACTTAGTAAAACACTTTCAGCTTTTTTAGCTTTGCGTATAGCTAGTCATTTTCACTTGCTGTACTCAGGTTTCTCAAGAGGAAAGCAGGGGTGGCTGAGCACTTCCTGTGAAGTTACAGGGATGGGATTCTGGCCCTCTGGAGAGGGAGCCAGGAGGATAAGGAACAGATAGTCGGTCTCCAGAATGGGAACCAATTCCCAAGGCCAATGTGAGGAATGGTCTAGAATAACAGAATTGTTTTGTGGAGGGGCCCTCATAAGCCAAATGTTCTGAGTGTCCCTGCACGCAGAACAGATGAGCACATACTGTGTTCATGTGGAAAAGGACAAATGACTGTACAAACGGAGTAATAAACAATTTAAGAAAATATGTATGGCCTAAATTTAGTATCAAGGTGATGGGCAAAATGACTTACTCCCATTTGTGATGGTTCTGTTGCAAATGCAATGACAAAGACAGCCAGGAAAACCATGGTCACAGAATACAGAAGAGACATCAATGGAGATGGCCCAAATGCAGGCTGTTTAAATAAGATAAATCATCTGTGAAGAAGGAAAAGGTCAAATGTGATATTCTCCCTATTTTTTATTTTATTTGGATAAAATGGACACATTAAAATTCCCTCCAAGAAAAGAAATAGTCAGCACGTAAAACGCAGTCTCCTTCCTATCCAGCCAAGTCTGATCACATTCCACCCGAGTGCTGCCTGGGTCTCTCTTGTTTTCATCCAAGTATAATTTAGCTGCTTTGTAGCAAATAGGAAATCTTACTCTGACCTCACACCATTTAGTCATGCTTAGTACTTGATCCATTGTCTTCTGCCCTGGTGGTAGAGAAGATTGGTTTTTCCAGCCCTCAGATGGAAAAGCATAAGTCCCCCACACACACTCACACCCTCACACTCAGAAATATTTTCACAGATCCGCTTTTCTTACTGCGGAGTTACGTGTTTGCTGAGAGTGGGCGTCGTTCAATCATTCGGTGTCTGTGGAGTCCCTAATAAGTTTGTATCACTGTACTAGGTGCTGTGTAGGACACAGACAGGAAGACAGAAGGGAGAGGACACTGTGGAGAGCCATTTTTGAAAGGCATGCTTTCAGTTTCTACACAACCGTGTCTTTTTTAGGCTAACTTTTTTTTTTTTTTTAAAGATTTTTTTTATTTTTTCCTTTTTCTCCCCAAAGCCCCCCGGTACATAGTTGTGTATTCTTCGTTGTGGGTTCTTCTAGTTGTGGTATGTGGGACGCTGCCTCAGCGTGGTCTGACGAGCAGTGCCATGTCCGCGCCCAGGATTCGAACCAACGAAACACTGGGCCGCCTGCAGCGGAGCGCGCGAACTTAACCACTCGGCCACGGGGCCAGCCCCCACAACCGTGTCTTTTTAAGTTTGACCTGTGCTTTATTCTTACAGTTAGTTTGGTTTAGCATTTATTCATTCACTCATATTTACAGGTATATTCAACAACTATTTTGGAATACCTGCTATGTATCAGGCATTGTGCTAAGTCATGGGGATTCAAAGGCAAATTAGAATCCCTTTTCTCAAGGAGTTTTCTGGGTGTTAGATTTGCAATAAAATTGTAAAGATATTATAATTTGCCTGGATGTAGTTAGATCTCAAAAGAAGGAATGCTCAATTCTATTGCTGAAGAAGTGATGATTAAACAGAGTTTTGAAAGATGAGTGGCTTATTTTTCAGGAAGGCAGGAATGGGAGGCTTCCTGGGGAGGCACAACAGATGCTTAGAAGACCATTGTACTTTGAAGGAACTTCTGTATTTCAGGGTGAGATGGGTCTTGCAAGAGGCCAGGCTGGAGAGGTAGAGAGTATTCTATCATGGAGGGTCTTGCATACCATTCTAAAGAATTTGGACTTTAACCTATAGGCTCTGAGGAGCCATGAAAACAATTTTTACCACAGCAAGATTTTTCTGGCAGAAATAGAGAAAATGGATTAGGAAATGGAAGCAAGGAGCTCAATAAGTTGGCTATTTTAAGGGTACAGTCCACAGATAGAAGGGAAATCCAACAGCCAAACCAAGAGAGTAGACCAGAAACGAGTGCGAGCCCATTATATTTGGTAACTTACAGTTTTGTTAACATTTAAGGAAAAATGGACCTTCAACAATAATACATTAAGATGATGCTAGCCATCCATCCTTTTAATGTTAGGTGTAAAAGGAATATTTTTTTTTTACCAAGTATATCAACTCCTGATTTAAAAAATTCATACTAATACCAAATTGCAACTGATGCAAGGAATCATGACCTTCTTCGCTCTCTTTACATTTGCAGCATTTTGAGAGTAGCCCGTACACCCAGACAATATCAGGGTTCCAAAGGATTTCGGAGACCATCTTCTCAGTGATTTTCAAGACAAGATCTCTCTCTATGTCCTCCAGCAGAAACTTCCTTGAGAGCTCCATTATGTGCAAGAGACAGAGGTGGACCACTGCCTTTGCCCCCTCCTACTGCACCTCCTTCCATTACAGCTCTGAATTACCAGTTGCACAGTTTGAAAAGCTGATCTTGTCAAACCTCCCTGTTTCGTATTGGGGAAACTGAGATTTGCACCATTGATTTACCCAAGGACACATGACTAACTGGTTGATTAATTGTCGGAAAAGGGTCTCCAGGTCCCCTGACTGCTGGACAAATGATCTGATCAGTTTTGGTTATCCTGACTTTTATCTGGCTTCCCAATAAAGATTATTCTCTCATAGGATCACTTGGGCATGACCAGCTACTGGCACATTCACTTATACCTGTCATATTTAGTTTATGTAAATGTTCTGTAAACAAGCTTGTTTTAGGTCATGTGCTCTTAGTTACTGTTACCATTGCTAAATGCTTGTTTTCTCCTTACCTCTGAACCTAAATTAATGGGCAACAATGGACTTGATAGGTTCAAGTCAGTTATGCCCAATGAAGCCATTTTGTCCCATTTCTAAATCCTTTTATTTTAGTTGTGAAAGGTTTAGTTCAATGGAAATTAAACTCTATATACCCCAAAACTATGGATTGCTAACCTCTTTCAAGAATCATTGTCTGATCATGACGTTCCACCACCCCTACCCACTCCACTCCTCCCTGTACCTTTATCCTAACACATAGTACTCCAGTCTAATTTCTAGTTGGTTGTCTTCCTCAACTAGATTGAGTACTTCTTGAGGCTGGGAAATGTATCTTTCTATCCACAGCATCTAGCTCTATACCTCATATGTAGTAGACACTTAATAGAAATTTGTTTAATGAATAACTAGATACATAGGTAAAGATGTGCCTTTGGTCTTGTCAATAGGACAAAATGTATGGGTGAATTTTCCTTTTGTTGTTTGTTTCCTCTTTCTTCATTGTCAGGGCATCTTTTCCCCTCAAACTACTTACTAGTGGACCAACAGCTGTGTTAGGTGATAGTCCCACCAAACCCTGGATTTTGTAGGATGTTCCAGACAATGGGAAATGGCTTCAAGACAGAAAATTATTTGTCTTAAAATAATCTACTATAAATCATGCATATTAACACAAAGATGTAACAAAGTATAAAAATTGTCTTTTCCTAAATAAACATTCAGAGAGAGTTTGGACATAGCAGGATACCTCTGTTCTCGCTGCCATTAAAGAAACTTTTTCGAGGCTGGCCCAGTGGTATAGTGGTTAAGTTTGGTACACTTCGCTTCAGCAGCCTGGGTTCATGGGTTTGGATCCTGGGTGTGAACCTACACCACTCATCAAGCCATGCTGTGGTGGTGACCCACATACGAAATAGAGAAAGGTGGGTACAGATGTTAGCTCAGGGCTGCTTTTCCTCAAGCAAAAAGAGGAAGATTGGCAACAGGTGTTAGCTCAGGGCCAATCTTCCTCAGCAAAATAAATAAATAAATAAATAAATAAAAGATCTTTTTCTATTGAATTTCAGCAAAACTTGCAGCCAACATCTGTTCCAGTAGTTTTCATATGTGGGAACCACGTGGCATGGTTACTCACTAGCAACAGAGGTAGCAGTTTTATGAATCTTCTGTTGCAGTAGCTAGAAGGGACAGAGTTGTATTCCTACTGTTGTCAATGCACTTTCCAAAATTCGCCTTAGCAGTGGGTGGTTGATATTTCAGCTCCAGATGAGTACAAAAATATAGTAGTGTCACTAAATATCATGTGGCTTAACATTTCTCCAATTTTCAGATAATCTGATGAGAAATTAGTTATTTTTTCTTACTCTGGTGGTGGCTTACTTCTTCCATAGGCTGTCTCTTTTAACAAGGGAAGTTGACCACACTTTGTTGTTTTTGACGGTGCCCCCATGCTTGGTGTTCTCTGCAGATGTGGCTGTTTAATCCTCCTCTCTTTGATTTAATCCTTTCACATTTGGGGGTCGGAGTGCACAACAGTTTCATTGGTGTGGGTCAGATCCAAATGACTAATAACCTGATTGTGTATATGACACTAATTAAAGAACACTTTAAACCTTTTATTACTGACTTGCAGTCACTAGGCCGCTTCCACTTCTGTTGATGAAAGTGTCATGATCTATATAGTTTAAATTTTTATTACAAAAGGAGTCACCTGGTGTGTGTCTGAACAGCCACTGGGGGTGAGAAGGGGGTGCTTTTGTTTCAATTTTCCTCTTCTCATAGGTCATGGTCAATGTGGTAGATTGGACTCTTTTGTTGAATGATCAAGTACTAAGGCTTCATATTCAACATCGTTTACAGAAAGAATAAATATGAGTGACAACTAATATTTAGAGTGTTCATCTGCCAGGTACTGTTCAGAGTTTTATATATATTAACTCATTTAATGCCCCCAACAATCATATAATGTCAGTAGTGTTATTACAGATCAGGCCACTTAGGCACAAAGAGATTAAATAGCTTGCTCAGTGTTACAGAGCTGGGAAGTGGTAACCAGATCCTAACCAGGTGGTCTGGTTGCAGATGTCAGGCCCTGCTCCACCATAGGGTGCTGCCCATGGGTGGCATGAGAGGGGGCTGCTGAGCTGGCTCCCATGGTGCTGTTTTCATACCTGCCCGTCTCAGAAGCTAGGGGAACAGCGTCATGCTAAAGGGCTCAGTCAGCAGGCTTGTCAGTGTGGAATCTCCTGTGACCTCCCCTCATGCACGTGGTGGGTGGCTTTCTGACATATCTGATGTCTCTTACTGGCTGGTGAGAAGAGGACAGATTCTTCTCCTCATCTGCCTCCTTTACCATATGCTTCTCACTTTCATTTTGCCTCTAGGTGTAAGTTCATGGAATTCGAATGTTAGATGATGATGGTAGGATATTCCTGCCAAAAAAAGATATCCAAGAAGCAGGAAATAGTTGCGTTTAACATGGAAAGTGCCTCCAAAGGGGGCTTCATGAACTGAATTACCCAGGGTGATCTTACTTTAATTTCATCATCAGGATTTTTCTGCTACTCCTTTGAGCTTCAGTTTATTCATCTGTAAATGGATGTAATAAAACCTACCATCACAAGGTTGTGGTGAGGATTAAATAATGTATTTTTTTAAAGTACCTCTGTAGGATCTGGAATTTTCCAGGGACTTGGTGAGTGTAGTTTACCTTTTTCATTCCTAAGGAGGTTTCTGCAAAAAAAAAATTGAGAGTGAGTTTTGGGGATCCTAGAACAGGTTAGAAAGAGCAACACTTGTACGGATTCTCCTCTTATCTCTTTCTGTCTAGAAGCCTTTTCTTCAGGGGCCACTGTTATTTTTATAGTTGTGTAAAGTTATTAAGCTCTTGGTATGTTAGATGCAATTCTATCAGTAGTCTCCAGGGTTCACACCCTGTTAGGGAAAATCTTCTCATAAAGAGGTTTTTTAAATCTATTTTTCATTAACCTATTTCCCCTGTGTGTCATTAAAATGGATCCTCTTTACATATTAGGCTGCCTTTTAAGTGAGGGATGTTTTAGTAATCATCGTTACAGTTCAGTTCACCCTAACTGTTCCAGACTTCAGTGATTGACTCATGTTTCTTAATACTGAAATTTAGGAGTAGGTTTTTGAAAACAGTTGCAGCCTTGTTTTGAAGGAAGGAGAAAATGCTCGTTTGATGGCCCCATATCAGCAGAGGTGAATAAAGATCATGGGTTTAGGAGATTGGCATCTTTTTCCTTTGCCAACAAAGTCACTTTGCTCCTAATTAGAACATTAGAATCTCTTTAATTGCATTCTGACCAAGACTGTTGGGGGTCCATAAGGGCAAGTTGCCATATGTTGCATTTGAATGAATACGTTGGAGACACAAATTTCCTTACTGAATCTGATATTGATGAAGCAGAAAAGATGAAGACTTGAATATACTTTTTTATTGCCTTATTTTACTGTCAAACTTCTATTCTTAGAATAGCTTTTATATGCAACAATATCCATTTAATTTATTTTCTGTTTATAAGACCTCATTGCACCATGTTGTCTATAGAGCAGAGTTCAAAATAAGGCAAATCAATCTTGGATCTCATTCCAATGAGTTTTTTCCCTGGTGTATCTAATAGGCTTTATTCTACTGTGCTGATGTCCGTGGCACAGAGTCCCTAAAGCATCCTCATGGAGAGGCTTGAAATGTGAGGTTTGAACTCCAGGCAGGTCCAGCAGGGTAAGCAACCTCTTCAGCCAAGAACTTTAGAATACATGCCGACAATGTCCTCTCACAAATGTTCATTCATCTCTATTTGGTTATAGGCACAACATTCTAAAGGACGTCAGTTCTAATGTTACCTTATAACTTGGTTTCAGTATACAGTAATGCAAAGTAAGCAGAAGAAGTCAGTGAAGATGCTGTTTCCTTCCTTGGGTGTTGTACGTCCTGAAGTTTAGTTGACAAAATGATGAATTTCCTTTAAACCTTCATTCAGGCTAGGCAACATGAGGTGGTTCATCACTAATGTCATTCTCAGCATTTATATTTTGGTTCATTACCACCACTCTCCTCAGTATTTATATTTATGCAATGTTGTGCTGGTAGAAGTTTATATTAAACACCTTATGACTTGAACATTCAGCAAATATTTGTTAATGCCTAATGAGTGCAAAACATTATTACAGGTGTTTCTTTAGGCTCCAAAGAGGACTCAGATTGCAGTTTCGGACTGAAGGATCTTACAGGATAATAGAAGAATCTCGTTTGCAGATAACTGTGATATAAGGTAGAATGCATTGTATCATATAAGAGAGATGCATATAATGCTGCAGGACTTCTGATGAAATTAGCTCTTGTCTTTCCTTGTATTTACTCTTATTTGCCTCACTCTGAAAATAAATAAATCAAGGACTATAAAATTCCACATGAGTGGTGATTTCCTAGATGGAAAAATAGTGAATATTAAACAATGCATGTTAGAATTGGTGAAGTTGAAGAAGTTGCATCCATTTCTTCATTTAGAGAATACTTATCAACTGCCTATTCAGTGTCAGGCACCATCAGTGGGTATATGGCACCCATCTCGAGGAGTTCACAAACCAATGATCAAGGAGCATCTTTGTATTTCACAGATATTTGATGAATGAATGAGCTCATTACATTTTATTCTTTTACATGAATCCTGGATAAATTGCACTAACTAAAGGAAGGCACTCCTGGAATCTGAGGTTTGGTAAGGGCCCAAGTGATCACATTAACAAGCCTCCCTTTTATTTGCCTTTTGTGAGCATAAATATATGCTTTCTACTTATCCTTAATAAATTGCATTTTGTTAGTTTTACACCACCTTTCTAGATTTTCAAGATGACTTTAACTTATACCAACCAACATATTAAGTATCTTTTCCAACTGTGGAACACGCTACATTTTCTAGAGAGCCAAAATTGGAGCTTCTTTCCCCACAAGTTGACATTCATCTACTGATCAACACAGTTTCATTCATTTGACAGATGAGCAAATAACCATAATTGCTATCATTGTCAGAATGTTAGGATGACCCATGCAAGGGACTAGACATTGAGTCACACAGTGATGAATACAACAGATATGGCTGCTGCCCTCGTGGAGTTTATAGTCTACAAATATAGTGGGTATGTCATTGTTCAAGCAGCTAAAAAACTATCTAACTGTTCTACTGTTTGGCAATAAAGGGAATGGCTTCCTCAAATTGGTCGGATTTTCTCCTGCCAATCTTGTCTCATGCTGCCACCAGGAATAAACTCCCTTTTATCATCCTTGACTATGAAGATCTTGAACATGTGAATGAGACCACATAAATGTTACCAGCTCCAAAAAGTCCTGGCCCTGTCCGTGAAATCCCCTTAACATGTGACACTATGTAAGTCGTGCTCATCACTCTCTGATTTCTACTGTCATTGTTTGTGAACCTCTCTTATTTCCCTATAAGTTCATACTCTCCTTTCAAACATGGATAAGGCCTTTAACATCTTTGTATCAACCTATAACATCGAGCACAATGCTCTATTTAGGGAGAGTGACTATAGACTTTTTCTGTTCTGGAATAGTAAAGGTCTTTGGTAGGAGTAAATAAAGAGCCTGTGTTCCCTGATAACTGGTCAGGATCAGGAACATCTGAGAGTGACACTAGGCCCCTAAATTCCTTGACTCTAGACACAGGAGGCTTCTTGGGGATCTTTTGGAGGTTCAACTCATAGACAGTTTTACACATTGAACACAGAATAGAACACAAATAAATGCTCCGTTATAAATGTGAATGGGGGGATCTGCTCCATAATTCATGAAACTATCAGATCTGAATAAGGAAATACAAGACATTTCTCATCTATTTATGTACTCTGATTTCTAGCATTCTGGAAAATGACATTTCAGAATCCTGAATATTGTATTTTAAAGAGTTCAAAGATGAATAACTAGATGACTGGTCCTGAAATCCCAACAGATTTTCTGGATTACGCGAGTGCCTAACAATGCTTTTTTCCTCCTGAAGGAGAAAGCCATGTGGTTGGCCAAGATTTTCATTTGCTAAGGATCCATGGTGTTATGATAAATTACCCTCATCAGTCCCCCAGGTTCATATTAGTGTGAATCAGGTAATGCTGTTCACGTGGCAAATACACTTCGTTTAACAGATCCAGGAGCACAGTCTTACTGTGTGACTAATACGTAAAACTTTTCTTTTAAAACAGGCTCCACGGAGATGAAAGTGAGGGAACCAATAATGATCTGAGTGCCCATTTCATGCCAGGCATGGCATTATGTGCTTATCCCACATCACCTCATGTAGTCAACAGGCCTCCATGTTACAGCTAAAGAAAGCAAAGTTGAGAAGAGTTAAGACACTTGCTCAAGATCACACAGCTAGTAAGTGACAGAGCTGGGACTGTTTATCAATGAATTATATTTATGTAAATATATTTAAGAAAATGTCACGATATCATGAGGAGAATGTATTGACATTATTGCTTTTAGGAGAGAAGAGTTAACTCATCTCGAACAACATATGTTAGCTTCATCTGAAGTTTCCCTGATAAAACCCTGTCACTCTTGGTCACCACGATGGAGCAATAGGTGTCCACTAGACAAATATCAAGTGGTATTTTATCTTTTTCTCCTGTTTCTTATAAGAAAGCCACAATGGGCTTCTTTTTTTTCCCTAAGATTTCATCCCTACAGGAAGAGAGAATGCCACATCATCCTGAAAGAGTCTTGGGATGACCCATCCATGATATTTCCATCACAGAGTGACAATGGGATATTTGCTCTATGACACTTACCTGTGCTTTTATGACTGTATTAATGAAGCAGAGTAATGTAAATTTCTTGTTTGGTAATAGTTTGCTGTGTTTCCCTGCAAATAACGTGGTAGTTATGTTGTCTGTCTTTGAGTCAGTAATGCACTTCTGGGCAAGTGGAGATTATAACCAAGAAGCAGGGTGAGAGTCAGTGGGTGGAAAATTCCTAAGAAGAAACTTCCGGAGTGACGGAAGACTCTGGTTAACAGATTTAACAGGATTCTTGCTCAAGGCAGGCCAGGGTACTAAGAAACTAAGAGGATAAGGAAAAGGGTCGAAGAATTTGGTCAGATATGAGGATGTGGAGTTCCTTTTAGACTTACTTAGCAAGAGTCATGCTACAATTGGGCGATGCAAGCCCAACAAGGATGGACACCAAGGTGGAGGCTTAGAGGGCGTAGAGGAGTCTGACTAAAGTTTGGTCAAGGAGGGAGTCTTGTCGCTACTCACTTGCTTTCTGGTCCCTCTCACCCCCTTCTTAGCCGGACTCCACAGGGATTTGTTTCAGTGTTTCCTTCTCAATTGTTGCTGGACTGTTGTCCAGGCATGAGTTCCCTAATCACCTCCCTCTCCTCACCAGTAGTTAATCTTTCCTCCTGCTTCAATGCCAATGGTTTTTAAAGAGTCTGTCTTTTCCATCACCCTTTTTTTTCTCTTCTACTCTCTTTTTCAGCACATATGGCTTGACATCTGCCCATTCTACTCAACTGAAATTGCTTTCTCAGGGACCACTTCACCACTCCTAGTCACAAAATCTGATCATTACTTCTTATTTTCTACGGCAATTGCTGTTTGTGGACACCCCTTCCTTCAAATTTCTCCTCTCCTGGCTCCAGGGCACTCAGCTCATCTTGGTGATGGTGTTCTCAGTGTTACATGATACATGAGTGGAAATTGAGTGTTTCAAAAATGAAAGAATTCAGTCAGTGTCATAGAGAGGTAGGCCAGAATGTGTAGGTTCTAGTTCTCAGAATAAGTTCAGTGCTTTGTCACATAGAATGTTAACAAAGGAGAAAAGAAATGCCAAAAACCTTCAAAGGGAATGTTCTCTTCTTTTTAACTTGTTAAAGGATGTTAGTAAATGTGCGACGGTGTCTTGGGAACAGCCTTAGTAGCAGAAGGAAATATTTCAAGTGTCATTCTTTGGGAGAATGGTTTTCCATTTTCTGTGGTTATTATGAGTAAAAATTGGACACTGTTTCTTACAAGGATTATGTGAGTATTCTATGATGCCTGCTTGGTGAAAGACAATGTACCCTGAACTATTTGAAATTTATTTAAAAAAATTTTCAATTGTATCTTTTTATTCTTTGGATGTAATCATAAATGTCAACTGTAGAAATATATTGAGAGACAAATGCTTTATTATTAACATTGCTTTATTTGAAAAGCAAATTGTAAAAATGCTAAGAGAAGGCCCGTATTAACTGTAATAAAGATGTCAGATGAATTCTGTGTATGTTGCACAAGCACGAGTCTATGAAGCTATGAAACTGAAAGCAGCAAGCAACACTAGAGTTCATTTTATTTTATTGTTGTTGTAGCTCCTGGGTCCACCAGAATTTGTTCCTCCTTCCAAGCAGAGTCTGAGGTGCACCCATTTTTCGTGAAGGCTGTTATTTCCATCACAGTGCAATCTGTATCAAATGATTACCTGCCACATCTGAAGCTCGTTCTCAAACCATTGGTCTCTTGGAAGGAGCATATAATTAACATAGGAAATATTAAAGATATTTGGCAACTGAAGAGCTGTAATGATATCTTACATTATAAATTATTTTTATAATTTGCTTTATTAAAAATGACTTACACATAATTATCAAAGAATACAACAGCCACTGTTGCACAAATTGAGAAATATCTGCATAGTGAGAGCTCTGAGTTGGACAAAAAGTGTGTTTGATAATCCATTGTACATTCTACTACTAAAGCAAAATGGTTCCCTGTGATTGTCTGAATTCTTTGGGTTCTTGTTTCATCTTTCAGCAAATGAAGATGCTGCTTATCTTTAATCTGACCTTTCATAGCATTACCGTGCCTCTTCAAAGTTAGGTGGAACCTGGAAAGTCCAACTTCAGTTCTGTTGCACTTTTTTTCCCTTGGCCATTTCTGCCATGATGGGTGGTTATGTGTCTAAATGTGGACAATAATTAATTCTTAATTATTAACGCTCAAGTGTTTTCCCAGACCAATAATAAAAAACAGAAGTAACACCTGCTCTAGCAAAACTGTGCCTATGAAAGCAAAGTATCTAGCCTTTCAGGGTTATTCATGAATATAACATGGATAGTCATGTCCTGGCAGGGAAATAAATAGAACAGAGTGGATCCCAATTTGTTCACAGTGGAAAGAATATTCGATGAGAGGCAGCTCTGATATATAGGGTTGTGCAGATGAGAGAGCAGAGTCAAAGGCATTCCCTAGTTTGCTTTGTGCTATAGGCTCAAAATAGATTCTATTGTGATTCATTAATTTTAAGTTCTGTAAATGCTCCTGTAAGAATGTCAAGGTGCCGGTTAAAGTCTAAGACTTGTTAGCGTGATGTACATAACTGTGGGAACACTCATATAATGCTGAAGACATAGCAAGAATGATTTAGAATAGGAAAGCACTTTTGTGCTGCAATATAGTTCTGTGGAGCAGAGTTAGATCAAGAAAAGCTTGTGTGGTGGGCTTTTAGTCATGAAAATATAAATCATTGCTGTGAATCAGCGTTCAAACGTATTAGATGTGTCATTTAACCAGGCAACATGTGCCTATTATTTTTTAGCATGAAGAGCAATTGCCATATGTTCAATAGTTATTGAATTGTGACCAGCAGGTGTGCTGCACAATAATAATAATGATGACAATAATAATATCTTCAGCTTTGACTCTCTCCACAAGTAAAGGCAAAAAGGAAAAAACCTGTCAATTATTTGGTGTATTTTAGTAATATAAAAGGTGAGTCTAGGTAATTTAAAGCAAAGATCATTTTCAATAGCTAGAGTTATATTTTTGTTCCTCCTCCTTCGTGCAGATAATTGTCTCAGAGTTCCATTTTACTCCACCTACATTAACCAAATGAGATTTCAGTGCACTTTAACAGTTAGGTTCCTGCATATTTGTGATGGGTCCTCAAAAAGTTTCAAAAAGTGCTTTCACATGTTATATTAGTAGACTCTCATAACAACTCTTTTGAGTAGGTAGGAGAGAAACATTGTTTCCTGTTGAAAAAGCTGACATTCAGAGAGGTTAAGTGACTGTTTCTACTCCACAAAAAGACAGAAATGTGTCCAATTTTTCACTGATAAAGCTGGGAACCTTATTGATATTAAAATGACCATTCTAATATAGTGTTACCTATGTGTCGTTGTCAATATTATTCTGTTGGAAAACGTATTGTGTCTGGAGGTCAAGGGCAGGAAGAGCAAGACACAGATTGACAAGATGAGGGCTGTGCTTCTAAAAGAATGTGCAAAATCATGCACCAGTTAAGACCATTCTTCTCCTCTTGCTTTGCACCTCAGAATTGGGTAGATTACAATGCCCATTTTGAGGGAAGACTACTGCTATCCAATTCAGATAAAGTGTCTTGTTGGTGTAACACAGATGGGATTGCATAATTAATATCATGTCTTCTTTATGCTGATAAGGAAATGCACCTATTTTTATAGTGAAGGCAGTATCCAAAATTGATTACCAGCTTTTTAAATAAAAAAAACCCAAAGATTCCCCCTAGTTAGAACCCAAGTCAATTGTATATAGTTAAAAAAAGAAAAAAAAGAAGCAAAAATCCAAACACCAAAATAACAAAATTTCCTTCTGATTTTCCCGGGAAAATTTACTTCCCACATACTGGCCATTCCAACTTTGCACCTTCTGTGATGCAATCAGCTAGAATTAAAGTCTTCCATGAATCTGAATATGTGACGAAAGACAGGAGGCATAGGCAAAGCCTAACTTTCAGAGAAACCTGAAATGAGGAATTTGAGACCCAAAGGCCTCTTTCCTTCCTCTTCCCTTGATGCGCAAAAGCTTTTTCCAAATCATCTTTGTAAAATGTTCTAGACCCGCAATGACCTATTATGAGCCTATAGCATGATCTGGTACATCTTCCTCTTCTGCTATTAGTCTGGTAATCATTTCAGGTGATAAATTTCACCTTCCAGACTTCTTGAAGAAAAGTCTGACAGTTCTCCCTGCCATTTGAAGAAGAAAAATCAGGTACCTCTTGTCTCATAAGGATGTGAGCCAGGATGACAGCAGTATGTTACCAGGCTTGGCATTTCCCAAGCTGAGTTGAGTCCACGTGGTCACCATGCATCATATCATGTTGGAGTTGTACTTCAGCTCTTCCTTGAGTTTATAATGTAAACAACCTTAACATTGTGCTTGGAGGCATAGAAATCCTTGGAAATATTTTGTTTTTAAAATATGGGTTTAAAAAGGAAAATACGTATTCTGATTTACAAGTAGAAGATATCTCTTTATCTCATGAGATACCTCTAAGACATTCACCGTAAGTTGTCACTTGTGTGTGTAAAGCGAAAAGTTGTGAGTGAGTAGTAAGTATTCCTCATTTAGTTGTATACACATTTATTCTTAAGCCAGATAAAGTTCTTATGATTTCTTTTAAAGTGTGAAGTATTTGTAAAACTTAGGTTTGATAATTGTTGCAAAAAAGGGGAAGATAGGAAAATATTCAGGCTGATACGGTGATGGGTGACATTCTTTATGGCCTGATACTAGTTTGTGACAGAATAACATTCAGTCTTTACTTTTGATATTTGTTATTTGTACTTTTTCTCGTAAACTCTTTGCTTTGAGACAAAAAGTCATTGGTTTTGAACTTAACTTGATTTGGGCAACTCAATGATATACCTAAACACATACTTTAGCCCTACTATGACTTTTTATGACTTTTCCATTTAATTTGGTTTTGGAAATTGATTTGCCCTTTAAAAATAATATCAGCATTTAAAGTTAATTTTACTTCTTGTCTGTGTAGTAACTGAATTTGCTCCCTAAGAGAATGACTTCAAATATGCAACCTTTACAAAGATGTGATAACTGCAGTGCGTCAGCTGGAAATGGCAACTCTGATAACAAGAATGTGAGTTGGCCTTGAGGTGAGGCTGAAAGAGAGTCTCCACTGAAGGCCAACTTTATCGCCTAGATTTGCAGGCATTGTTGGAGAACTGGAATGATCTGTGGCCACAAGCATCCTCCTGAAACATGTTGGCTATAGAGTTGTCTATTACCTCTGCATGGCTGCTCTGTGCTTCTTCTTCTGTCCTACCTGCCTGCTTATCTCTTCCCGGGTGATTGCTATCAGCTTCAGCCATGGGGGTGAGGGTAGAAGTGGGGGGTGCAGGCCTTACAAGTAGGGCTCCTGAGGTCATTGGTCCCTCCCATCTCCCCATTGGTTCTTGTTCTATCAATCTGCTGATACGCACCTTCATACCACTCAGTGGCTCTGGTCCATAAAACAACAGCAACGACACTGAAACAGCCCCTCAAATTAATAAGTTGAAGCAGGTATATGAGATTCTTGCTTTCTTGGAAACTGAAAATGCCGAACACTCTCACAGCTACAGCATCCATTATTTAGCAGATATTGGCAAGTATCTGTCCCTGTCTCCAATTGTTCACCTACAAAATGGGACCATAACTCTTCCAAGTTTCGCTGAATGTAACAGTATGTTTTATTGGAGGAAGGGGAAGAATCATCACAATCCTCTAAAAAATTGTTGTGTTAATGTCACTTGCCAAGATATGTGGCTAATCCAGTGCAGTGGCTCCCACCAGCTCTGACCTTTGAGCATCACTGCATCTGTCTTCTAGTGTTAATGATAGACATGTCATATCTTCAAATCCCTCGGGTACATCAGGCTAGTAGAAAAAGTTTAGATCCGAGGGATGATTAAAAACACCTGTGGGTTTATCCTATGGGATGAGCCACTTGCACGCAGCCGTGTACTGGCAGTACTTAGAGACGAACAGGCTTTCTTTTACCTCCTTGCCCATGCACCAGCTCTCAGAAAGTCCTCTCTCCCCCTTCCCTTCTTTGCCTGATTAACCCAACATTCAGCGCTTGTGTCACATCTTCTAGAAAGCCTTCTAGACATTTCTCTCCCTCCCCTTCTATCTGCCATTATTTCTCCTGCAGGGTAGGTTAGATATAGCACTGAGTCCTCTCAGAGCTTTATGGATGTGCCCGTATCAGAGAAGCCAATACTCTGTATTCTAATAAACTTGTCTGAATTTATAATTAAGTAAATATCTTAAGGGCGAGATCTTCATCTTTTATCTTTGCATTTCTAGTTTTCAACATATGTTGACTAATGTATTCTAAATATAAGCATGGTTTATACCTGGTAATGTAGACATGGAAATAAATAATTATTTAATTTGTCATGACTGTGAAAGATCTTATCTTGTCTGAACCCTCAATCTACAGCTGAGGGAACTGAGGACTAGAGTGTATGTTCATTCATGTTTATTCATTCGTTGTCCATCTATTTATTCTTGCATTCATTCATGCAACACATTGCAGAGCATACATATGTGCCTGCACTGTGTTAGCCACTGGGTATAAAATTCTCAGAACAAAAGACATTGTTCTGCCCTCATGGAGCTTATAGCTCAGTGCAGCAGAGAAATAATAAACCAGCAATCAATCAAGATGTGTACTTTCCAGCTGTGCTAAATGGGAGCCAATTGACATGCAGCTTTGACTTAATTGGAGGAGCCAGGAAGCCTTTCCTCAAAGAAGTGATGTTCGTGCTGAAATCTGAAGAACTAGTAGAAGTAAGCAGGCACAGTGAGGTGGAGGAGCTTCCAGTCCAGAACCAGTGCATGTGAAGGTTTGAGGCGGAAGGGAGCATGATGCGTTCAAGAACCTGGAAGGAGATAAGTGCAGGTGAAGCAGAATGAGCAAAACAAAGGGAGAGGGGCACAAGGTGAGGCTGAGAGGTGGCCAAGGGCCAGTTAGGATGGGATGTGTAGCCATGTAAAAGATGCAAATTAGCTAAGAGCTCTGAAATGTTTGGAGCCAGGGGGAGGTGGAGGTGGCCTGACCACATGTGCGTTTTGAAGAAATCTCTGCTGCTCTGTGGAGAAGAAATTGGAGGATCCGACAGTGAATGGGGGACTTAGCTACATTAACTGGAGCCCTCCTTGGAAGCCCAGCGTTGACCAAGGAGGTCCAGCTTGTCAGGACAGGTGCCCCTCTGAAGTGCAGAGAACATAACCACCTATGAGAAACTAGGGAAAACTAGTGAAAAAGGTCCAGCTGAAGAGTAACATTTTTAGCAGGATATCTGTCTTAGGGGAAGAAATTCTCTTTTGATGACTTTTTATAATTTGGGATCCCATTCTTTGATGTAATGTGGTGATGGGGCCATACTCCTCCCCCTGGTCACCAGGAGAGGCTTGTCAGAGGGACAGCTTTGGCCTCAGATTTTATCTTTAGTTCTTGTCCTAGCCTTTCTCCTTCTCGAAGACTCCTGCCTTTGACTTCTTTTCTCTAACCCAACCTCCCTCCTCTCAGGCTCGTTTGGAATCACCCAACCCCTGCTGTAGCTCAGGACCGCCAATCACTAGGTTTCCACAGAAATTGCCGCGTCGCAGCCTTCTTCAGATTTCCGACAGCAGATGGGAGGAAACTGAGGCGAGATGTTGTCCATCTGTGGGACTGTGCAGACTCAATCAATGTTATCTGAACTGAAAAACAGGAAATTATTTGTTAAATGTTAGACAGCAAGAGAATGTTGGGGCCAGAACCAGAAAACAGATCTTTACTGATAATTTTACTATTAAATACTACTTGCGGAGGAAGGGAAGGGATACAATTTGTTGGCTTTCGTTGGTATATTTGGGCAAAGAAAGAGAAGTGCAGAATAAGGACTGATTAGGAGCCCAAATGCTGTTTATTTCCCCATATTACAAGGGGAGTTGAAAATTCTCCTGTAATATGCTGTAAATGCAAGTTTATTAGAAAGTTTATTTTGTATATTTTATGAACATAGCATAATTTCTTGTATAATGTTAACGCCGTTCTTGGTTCTTGTTCTCTGTAAAGCTAAAAAGAATTGGTGTCAGTTTATCTTTAGATGGGAACAGACTTCATAATATATAGCACTCTGCATGCATAGGAACATGGCTTTTAAAATGTTAGCCTATTCATTTTTCGGTTGTAAAATGAAGTAACTTTTTAAACTATAGGATAAGTGAATTTTTATGTTTCATTTTTAGTTTTTGAATTGTCTAGGTAACGCATTTTAAGTGGACACTGTTCCTAAACTGAGAAAAGAAGTCATTCAATCACACAGGAACTTTTAGTTTTATGTTCTTTTTTTGTCTAAAGATTTTAGGATCTCAAGTTTCAGATGTCTAGTTTTACCTCGTTTGCCTGAGCTGACATTTAAAAGCGGTCTCAGCATTATGTGAGTGGACTTAACTTTTTTACTCCTTTTTTTTTCTTCTTCCTTGGAAACCAGTATACAGAACGCCGTCACTTAATAAGCAAGATGCTTCCTGCTTTGTTTCTTTTTACCCAACTCAGAACTGCCTTGGAGGGGGAGCAGATTGCTTCCTTTCTGAATGTGGTAAGCCGCAAAATGGAAAATGTACTCACGAGCATTTGTGCCTCTTTCCTATTAACCTTGGGAAGAGGTGACAAGAATGTGTGAATAATACTCTTAGATGTTTAAATATACTTATTAAGTTGCTTTAAAGGTTTCATCTAACAAGTAGCTTCTTAGTATGTATATTTCAAAATTGTTTTAATTTTTTTCTCCGAAATGCAATTTGTCTTTGAAATTCTTTGTTAGAGTTTTGTCACTCTAGTTTAAATTTCGGTGATTTCTGTGTCATGGAAAAGTGGTTTAATCTGTGATATACTTATATCACATAAAGCCATGTGATACAAGATGGACCCTATTGTATAATTCCTTTGTACTTTGGAAAATAAAAACTATAATGGCAGTAATTCAGATCCCTAGATTAGGAATGTTCAGATATCACCAAATATTAGACTGTCAGAAAAATATCTATTATAAGATAAAAGCTGAAATTGGTAAATTTTGTTTGTTTTAATTCATTTAGGAGAATGACCATTGTTTTTAATTCCTGGCTTAAGAAGTATATTTGACTATTCAAGGATAAATACCAAATATTCGGTTCTCATCCAAGACTCTGGGGAAGTTAGGGAGTTAGGGATCTGACTATGCATTTGATAGCCATATAGTGAAATGTACATGTCACTGAAGGTATATTGTAAAAGACAGTTTGGTCAGCTTTAATGAACTAGCTGCTTTTGAACTCTCTAAATATGATTGGTTTAAGATATTTCCTGGAATGATTGCTTATGCTCTCATTCTTTCAGGGTCAAGGGGATAGTGTGCAAGGAATGGTTATTTTATTGTGTCACTCAACCAGCTCTTTATGGCCCTGAGAAGTTGTAACCCACCCTCCCAGATGTGCACACGCACACACGCACAGTGTTTTCAGATGGACCTTAGAGATTAGTGGTGGAAGAACTGGGATTAGAATCCAGGAACTCCTAGGACACCTGGTTTTATGTCAAAGGTCAATAAAGAGGCATGAAGTCATTAGCTAAGGGAAATGAGTAATGGAAATGACAGTGCGACCACTCTAATAATATATTTTTGCCCAAACTGAGCAGTCATTCATTTGACCAGATAAGGCAAACAAGCCCAGCTCTTATTGGATGTTAATTCACTGATTTTGTCCTCATTTAAGTGGATCTATGCCGTACTTGAGACCTGCGTTAGTCAGTGAAGTGATTGCCTTATTGCCCCACACAAATGTGCAAACTCCTTGTGACCCTGTCATTATGCTTTTATCATTTTGATCTTTCAAATTTATTCACTTTTTTTTTGTCATTCTGAAGCCACGGCTGTTTCACCACCCTCACCTTCCACAACACCAGCTAACCCTTAATAATCTCCTACCATGCGCTGTCCATTACCTCATTGAATCCTAGCGCTAATTCTATGATAGGTATTATTTTTATCATTGACATTTTATACGTAAGGGAACCAAGGTTTAGAGGGATTATGTTAGTTTCTCAAAGTCACACAACTAATTTCTAGTAAAGGCAGGAATCAACTCAGGTGTGGATGATGTGGATGATTCCATGGTCTGTACGCTTGGCTGTGATGTATGTACAATACCTCTAAAATAGATATCAGTTCACAGGTTTTTGTGAGTCTCTGAAAAGTGCTAGGGAAACTTCTGTGAAGTGAGACAACTTGACTTTTTAATATTTGTGGTAATTGTGATGAAGCAGTTATCAGCCCCACTTAGATTAGCTTAAAGTGATGGGAACAAACACACATCTTTGATGATAAAGCTGCAAGGGAAGTTAATGTCCCATTAATGCTGAGTCCCTCTTAGATGTTTGACCTTAGCCTAAAGACTTGAGCTCTATGTGAAGCCTGCATTTGACAGTCTAATCTCGTCCCATCAGACACGGTTGTCCTTCTGTGCCCTGCAGCAAGCCGAGCCAAGACTCGTCAGTCCCTGGAGAATGTTGTTCCTACATAGACTCACTGCGCAGATCTTAGCCTGTACTCCTGCCAGTGGTGCCCATACATGAGCTGCCATCTTGATGGTGCAGCCACAGAGACACCCAGTTCTAGGTTTGGAGCTGCCTCTGTCGCGGCCTCTAAGTTCTCCTCTATCATGCCACTCTGTGAACTGGGGAGTATGAGCGAAGCGTACCTTGACACGTCATCCTGTCTAACCTTTTCTTCAAATTAGGACTTCACCCTTTAAACAATCCTTTGTCGAGGAAAGGCTTTTTATCTACTCCACAGTCTCTTTGGGAAGAAAAGTCTGGTCCACATTAACCTCCTGCCTCATTTTTGTCTTTCAGAGATTATTTCCGCTCTGTGTTAAATTTGAACTTTCGATTAGCTGCATAGGAAATATCTACCTGAAGCACCTATGATTTTTGTTAAGTTTGAAACATCAATCTAAAGCTAAAGCATTCATTAAAAGACGGAATTCTCAAATTGTCATAGCGTGGTACTAAATCCCATCATGGCGGCCTTGAAATCTAAATACCTCTAAGCATGCGTTAAACTTGTACATCCACTGGAAAACAGTACGCTTAAAAGAGCAAGGAGTGATCTTATTGGATTCAAATTACCTTATGGAATCTCCAAATTAGGATAAATGTCCAGTTTTCTCTAAGCAGCAGTGAAACAATCAAGAAAAATAACCAGGGGGTTTCAGTGTTTAGCTGCTACAAATTTGTAAGAAAACAACAGGTGGCAAAATAACTGAAGGTCCCAGGAAATCTGTTGTATTCAGTTGAGGAGAAGGAGAGAGTTAGATTTTTCTTTAAGTTGTTGAAAAAAAGCATGAAATCGTGTTGTGGTTGCTGGTCTTCCTTTAGTTTCCATGAACAAAAGGGGACATTTAAGAAAGAGAACTGAAGCCTGTTTGCAGAGGCAAGATAAGAGGGCAAAAGGATTGAGGAGACTGGTGAAGTGAAAAAACTGGAATTTAGTCAGATGGTAAATTGTCTAATTATATTCAGGGACAGGTCAAAGTAATCAGAAGGTAAGGAACCCAATTATGAGATAGGCTTGATAACATAGATGGCTCAATAAAATACAGAAATAGAAAGATAAAAATAGAATGCTTTTATATAAATTCTGGAAGAGTTTAAAAATGACTGTTTAAGACAAAAACTTAGAAGGAAAGAGACTAAGATAAACTTGATGAGTTATGTTGGTCTAAAGGGAAATGAAAGGCTCATTTTGTGTAATGAGTGAAGAAATAGGAGCTCTGTCTCTGATTTTAACCATTTTATAAGTGCTTCTGGATTACAGGACTGTGATTATTGAAGAAAAGTTTTATGAAAAGGTGAAAATAAGATAAAACCAATCCTGTAGCTTTGGTCGGATCGTTCCTTTTCTTTCACTTCATTTCCTAAAGATCATTATTCAGAGTCATTTGAAAGTACAGCTTGAGAGTTGGATGTTTTTTCATTAAAGTTAGTGGTTTGTTTGTTGAAAACCTTTGTTGTGGGTTGTCAGGCTTTCTTTTTATGATAATTTTAGGTACACCTCCTGTGCAAAGGGCTGCTCAAGTCTCTTCCTGCAGAAACGTTCAATTCCACATCTCCTGTGTGATGCCCAATACTGACAGGAAATTAGAATTAAAGTCACTTCTCTGTGATAGGATGATGGTTTGGGAAGTAAGACTCGAGAAAGGAGACCTTGTTAGTTACTGAAGAGTTTTCTGTTTTCTTTCTTGTGCTCTGAGCTCCAGGCTCTAATTTTCCTTTCATTACGAAAGCCAAACGTGCATTTTTTAGGAAGTTCTGTGACATGGTAGATAGAGAAGGGCTTGGACTCAACTCCAGCTCCATTGTTTCGTTGTTCCACGCCTGTGAGAGACCGCCCAGAAGAATTTCATGAAATCTAGCATCCCAATCTAGCCCTGACCTCCTCTAGCATTCCCAGGAAATGACGCCCTGCAAGAGGAGCTGTTTATATTGCATGAAACTTTGCTCAGTGCTCCCTGATTTCAGGGCTTCTCACTTCCTGTGAGCATGTCACTCCACTATGTGACACCATCTCAAGAGGACCAGAAGGGTGTCAAGAGTCGGCCCTGGACTTTCAGCATTTTTTTCCTTCTAATCCTCAAACTTTCACTAAGAAATTGTGATTCTTATTTAAAAAACCAACAAACAAAAAATTTACAATAAAAAAACTACCAAACGAAAACTCTTCTCAACTCAACTTTGATACGTATTCTAGTTGGCCCAGGACACATAATGATTAATATTTTTTCCTCTGTGAAAAGTGAGTTGCTTTTAACTCTGGACAATTTTGGCAGAAAAAGGCCTATTAGAGAGGGAGAGAAATGTGAATTCAAAAGAATAATGCTACCTTATTTAACTTGATCCTGTTTTATACAGCATGACTGAGGGCAACATTGCCCAGTCACTGTAAATCATTGACCATTAAGGCCACTAGGACTCACGAGAGTTGAGCAGATGTCTGCTTTCCCTTGACGTCAGATCAAGACTGAAGCATATTAAATGCCCATATGCGTATGGCACAATGTCCAACATTGTAGGTGCTCACTCAATAGCTCTGAGCACTTACACTTGAAGAAATTCTTGGATACAGTGCGGATGGGGAATGAACATTTTAATTACACGTCTGTTGTTTTCTATCACCAGGAACTAAATTAATGGGAAATTAATTCACAAGGTTTATTATGCATTTTCCTATTTAAGAGAGGACTCTTTTTCCCACAGCCCTTCCACTTTTGTCCTTTCAGCATTTTTTTCTCCTCATACTGAAATGGCCTCTTTCTTGTTCAAACTACATCACCTACATTCAGTAGACTTAGCACCCTGTGGAAGTCTGACAGTTACTTCCTTATGTCAGCCTTGTTTCAAGACTAGGTCCAGAATAAGTAAGAGTTTTTCATGTCTCAGTCATTTTCCTGGTGATGTATGTTAGTTTTCAATATTGCCCAGACAAAGAATTCCTAGACAAAGAAACTGTTTTATATTCTAGTTGGTGAGAAACAATGAGACATAAAGTAAAGAGTCATGAGCGTTCCCTTAAAAAACCATGTTTTATCTATACTTGAAAAATCAGCCATTAAGAGAGAAGATGACAGTAGTGGGAAAGGCTTAGGGGATAAGCTGTATTTATTCAGTCATTTGGTATAAGGGTAAAATATTGAAACAGGAATACAATGCTCATCCTAGTAATAACTAATTAATATCAAGGCATTTTGAAAATCGTGCCATATGGGCACTATGTACACTGTGCTATGTTACCACTGGGTGATAATAATAAAGTTAACACTTCTCATTGGTTGTGCATGTTCAAATGTGTGACAGTGTTTAGGCAAGGCCATTCATCATTCTTTAAACCAAAACCGGATCTTTGAGTTCTCCTACTTTCCTATCCTCAGGTAGAGGTGTATTTGGTTTTATTAAAATGTTAGACATAATTTTTAATTTCCAGAGCTGATCAAGTAATAATAGATTTTTAAATTATTTATTTATTTATTTAACTTTTCTGAGCCAGAAATTTCAGGCTTAAAATCTTACACATGTTAAGGCCTAGCAAAGAGTACCGCTATAGTTCACCTCGATTATACACTGTAAATATTTAGATTAGAGGCAGGCAGAAAGCTTTGGGAACTGCAAGAGTAGAATCAGGTGTAGAAAGGATTCTTGTGGGATAGACTGAGGTGGGGTTTGCAATTTTCCGCTTCACAGATAGAGTGATAAAATCTGGATTAGCAGCAAGGAGGGACATAGGAGATTTGCTTAGAAAGAGAAGCTGAGAAGAACCTCGAGAAGGCTTACATTTTCTTTGTGTAATGAGTGTGAGTGGCCCCAGAAGACCAGCATGGACACATTCATACATATATGTAGTCACTACTTGGCAGCAAAGCAAGGAGACAGGGTAGTATTAAATTGTGAAAGTGTTAATCAGAAAAGTAGTCTAATGTGCAGAGGAGTTTGTGTGTTTTAAAATATGCCCAGAGTGGCAGAATATTACTGAAGTATGTTTCAGGCAGATTTGAAACAATAGGATGATCTACATATGTTCAAATGGTTATTTCCATTTTTAAATTAAATTTTTTAAATGAAAGTTTTGCTCTCATAAGATACAGCTATTTGCTTTTCATTTTGCTCTCCCTGTGCTCCTTGATCTAGCAGTTAAAGTGTGATTTCCCGTTGGAGTCTTTGATAAATATGTAAGTCTTTTCATTGCATCAGAAGGCTGAAAGGGACTTTGGCTAGTCGTCTTATTTAATTGACTCATGCCTGTGTTTTTGGCACAATTTTAGTTTTATGAAAGAAACAAAAAAGTTCTCATAATGTTTTGAATTTCTACGAATCCAAGTGAGCAAATATATCCTTAGAGTCTAGTTTGAGGATTTAACTAATATGATATTTGTTAACAAAGACATGTGATAAATAAGAGACTTAACAGTCGATTGCATGTTCCCTCTTCGTGTCAATGTTGAATTTAAAGTTGTGGATGAGCTAGATTTTTTCTGCATGCTTTCACTTTTGAGAAATCAGGAGATTAGAACCACAGTGTTTCATAGAAGAAATGTCTTTTCATTGATTTTTCTAAAGTGTCTCCTAGGTTTCAGCCTACAAGTGACTCATTGGGGAACAAAGAGGGAAATCCTTGGTGATGAATCAGATGTCACCCTGAGACACAGGGCTCTTCACAGTTTTGTCTTTCTTTGTAATCGACATTGCCCTTCTAAATCAATACCAAGCAAACAGCAAGCAAACATCAACATACATACAAGCGACAGGGTATCCCAGAGTTCTAGCTGTCGTCTTCATGGCTGCCAGCCATGACATGTTTTCCAGGAAAACAGACACTGGCCAGAGACCCACCTAAGTGATCCTCTTGAGGTGTGAATTAGAATTGGGAGCTTTCCTTTCTCTCCTTTTTGGAGAGCCTATTGCATCGGGAGAACTCCTGTCTCTGGGAAGCCAGCATTTGAGGCACTCCTATACCCATTCCCCAGCATTCTTTCAGTGATAGAACGTACAACGCTGTTGACAATGGCATCTTTGGAGTCTCTTTGCCTCAGCCTGGGCAAAATTCTGCATTCTCGGAATTGAGTTCTCAGAATTTTCATGTTAGGAGAAATAATATCTTTCTCCAGATTGGGGAGAGAGTCTTGCTTTAGAGGTAAAACTCTTAAGAAAGAAAGAACATGTCCTCCTCTAATAAAGAAGGGGTACTTGACAATGAATTTCTTTTTGACCATGATGAACACCTTTAAGATCCAGACTGTCCACTTGTACTTCTGAGCTTAGGAACCGAGAAAACTTCTTGATTAGTTATTGAGGCTTAAACACAGCAAAAAACAGGCCAGTCTTGGCACTGAGACCACTAGG
The DNA here is from genome assembly GCF_041296265.1 of Equus caballus. Classification (NCBI taxonomy): domain Eukaryota; kingdom Metazoa; phylum Chordata; class Mammalia; order Perissodactyla; family Equidae; genus Equus; species Equus caballus. The sequence goes on along the minus strand of NC_091710.1, from coordinate 30,419,406 downwards.
CAAGGCAATGTGTGTTTTCTTCCCTTCCTGTCTGTTCCGTGATCATGTTGCCAGTTGCAGGCGCCTGCAGGAGTTTTAAAGTACCAGAGGTAGATGTAAAATGATTTATGTATTGTGTTTGTGCAACAATTTCTGGTCTTTCCTGACACTTTTGGGCGACAGTTCTTGCTCTTGCTCTGTTTTTCATATCCTTTTTTTCTCTAGGTTTTAATCTGAGGGCAAGTAACTCATGCCTCTGCAAGGAAATTCCCCTGAGGAATTAGAGATAAGCATGTATTTCTTAATAAAACTTTCCTAGAAGAAATTTCTATGCTTCCAAGGGAAGCACATGGCTGTTCAGCTCTTGTTAGAGACCTAAGCTTGTGTTCTGAGTGTCTGCAACTCATGATAGTAGGGAACACGTTCAGATCTGCCGGTGGTAGGGATTGACTTTCTGATAACTCTGTCCTAAACAAAGCCACACCGAAAACAAACCTTGTGGAAAAATGAAGTGATCACAGGAGCATCTTGAACCAGGACCAATTAAAAATCAGTTTATTCTTATGATCTATTTTAAGATTTATCAACAATCTAGACTTACTGCTTAACAGCACAGGGTTTGTAGGACAGTGAGCCTGGGTTAGGATCTGCCTTCAGACTGCTTACTAGCTGTTGAAGCTTCTTGAAGTTACTCAGTATTGTTGAGCCTTAGTTTCCCCATCTAAAAATATGGAGGCAATAATTGCACTTACCTCATGGGTTGTTATGAGCATTAAATAAGTTAAGCAATTTATGTTTGGGATAGGGAACTGTTTCCAAAGTTTTCTGTCCATCTGAAGAATAAGCACAATATTCTGACTTAATACTTTGATGTCTTTGAACCTCTTTGACTTAGAATATTCAATATTTAACCTGTGAAAGTAAATAAAAATTTTCTGATTGAAAGAATGAACGAATGGGTGAATGGAAGAGTAGGTAAGTGAATGTCCATAACCTTCGCCCCTTTGCACTGGATACATACTAAGGCAGTGGATCTGAGAAAATTTAAGAAGAATTCACAAGACAAAATTTTTTTATATTATAAATACTCCTTGGTAGGCTGACAATTATAAAGATAAATATTTTGAAATCAGCATTATCTACCCCCATAATTTACTTCTCTGTGCATTCTCCCACTCTTTTAAAGGAAGGCATCATGTTAACGATGCTGTACAATTCTCATATAACCAGCCAGAGTTGGAAAAGAGAGTAGTTAATGACACTTGATTAAAATTATATACATAAAGTCAACAGTCAAACTCTACTGCCATCTCTAATGAAAGTAAAGTGTGTGCAGGGGGCTGGCCCAGTTGTCTACTGGTTAAATTCACACCCTCTGCTTCAGCAGCCTGGCGTTCGCAGGTTGGGATCCTGGGCACAGACGTACACGCTGCTCATCAGGCCGTGCTGCAGCAGCGTCCCACATGCAAAATAGAGGAAGATTGGCACAGATGTTAGCTCAGCGACAATCTTCCTCAAGCAAAAAGAGGAAGACTGGCAACAGATGTTCACTCAGGGCCAATCTTCCTCACCAAGAAAAAAAAAAAAGGAGCAAAGTAATATGAGAAATGTTGAACCTTGGGAGGTAGTTAATTTGAAATTTTGAATATGGTTGTCCAGGAGGTCTAAATGAAAAAGTAATATTTCAGCAAAGACCCGAGAGAAGGGCTCACACCACGTGAATGAGCTGGGTGAAAAGTATTTAGGGAGAGGGAAGAGCAGGAACAAAGCCCTACCACAGGAGCATGTTTGGCATGTTTGAAGAATATGAAGAACTACTTTCTTAAGCACAGCCTGAGACTGCTCATTTTACACTTCTTTTGCACACCTTGACACTCTTGTAATTTTCAGTGGTTTGGGGAATGGCAAGAGCCAGGGAAGAACCGCCAAATACTATTCAAGAGACTCATTCAAATCCCAAAGAAATGAAGTCTTTGGTCTTGTGGTGATTGTAAGATGAAGAACACTAACTTTGAGTGTAGTTCCAAAGGGCACACCATTGTCTTTAATTTCCTGCTTAGTAGAAGAATCTTTATTGTGGAAAAAGAAGGCATCAATTAAAAGTTGATAGCCTTGATATAGATATAAGCAAATTAAATCTTTTTTAGAAAGCCATTTTAAACCCTAAAGATACCAGCAAAATTTTTATTGATTGTTTAGTGTTATAGCAAGCAACTTATTTTTATATCATATTTATGATCTGTTACAGAATCACAGATATATACATATATCTCAGGGGTGGGAAGGACCTTAAAAGCAATCTTCTTCAACAGCTTATTTGAAATGTGTTTTATATTCTCTATGTATTCTGTATAAAATAGAACACTAGGCTTCTTTTGATTTTGTCTCTCTCACTTTCTCTTTCTTTGTTTCTCTCTGTTCCTTCCTTCCTCCCTTCCTCCCTTCTCCCTTCCTCCCACCCTCCATACACCTCTTCCCTGGTTCTGTCCTTCCTTCTTTCTTTCTCCTCCCACCTCATATATGTGTGTGTGTGTGTGTGTGTGTGTGTGTAAAGCATTCTAGACGCTGATATCTGTATATCTTGTTTTGTGACACATGCTTGGTCATGTATTTTATATGAAGTCTTTGATTAGGAGCATACTTCCGTTTAGAGCTGTGGTTCTTAACAGGGACAGTGTTCCATCTTAGGAGTTTTGTGCTTGTATCAAGATTTGATTTTATTTTCACAATGATTGGCAAAAGATAGGGATGCCAGGTACCCTGCAACACACTGGACAATCTTGCTCAGCAAAGAATCATACTACTTCTCATAAAATATATAAATGACCCACTTCGATTTTCATGTAAGTGAGAAAGCAGTTTATACTTATCTGAGCCTTGAATTAATTTCATTTTACTTATAAACACAAAGTGCTATTCCCACAATTTTAACATACTCTGAGTTTTCCAGGAAGATAACTCAGGTAAATCGATGAAGTTTTACTTTTTTTATTCAGAACTTTTGCACATTTTCTTTATCCATTCATCTGTGGATGAATGCTTAGGTGGTTTTGATAGCATGGTTATTGTGAATAGTGCTGCTATGAACATGGGACTCCGGATATCTCTTTGAGACAATGATTTTGTTTCCTTTGGATATATGATCAGAAGTGGGGCTGCTGGATCATATAGTAGTTCTATTTAAAAAAGAATTAATTGAGGTATAGTTGCCGTAAAACATTATATTAGTTTCAGGTGTAAAACAATGACTTGCAAAATGGTCACCACAGTAAGTCTAGTTAACATCCATTACCTTACATAGTTACAAAAAATTCTTTTCTTGTGATGAGAACTTTTAAGATCTACTTTCATAGAGACTTTCAAATATACAATACAGTGTTATTAACTATAGTCTATTTTTAATTTCCTGGGGAATCTCCCTACTGTTTTCTGTAACGGCTGTATCAGTTGACATTCCTACCAATAGTGCACAAGGGATCCCTTTTCTTTACATCCTTGCCCACATTTGTTATCCCTTACCTGTTTGATAATAGGCATCCTAACAGGTGTGAGGTGATACCTCATTGTGTTTTGCATTTGCACATCTCTGATGATTAGTGATGTTGAGCATCTTTCATTTTCTGTTGGCCATTTGTATGTCTTCTTTGGAAAAATATCTGTTTAAGTCTTTCCCCATTTTTTAATCAGGTTATTTGCTTTTTTGTCGTGGAGTTGCACTGAGTTCCTTGTCATTGAATTGTCATTGAGTTCCTTGTATATTTTGGGTATTAACCCCTTATCTGATACGTGGTTTACAGATATTTTCTACCATTATGTAGGTTGCCTTTTCATTTTGCTGATGGTTTCCTTTGATGTGCAGAAGCTTTTTAGTTTGGTGGAGTCATATTTTTTTATTTTTGCCTTTGTTGCCTTTGCTTTTGATGTCAAATCAAAAAAGTCATTGCCAAGACCGATATCAAGGAGATTTTTTCCCCTGTGTTTTCTTAAAAGACTTTTATGGTTTCATGTCTTATATTCAAATCTTTAATCCAATTTGAGTTGATTTTTCTGTGTGGTGTAAGACAGGGGTCCGTTTTCATTCTTTTGCATGTGGCTATACAATTTCCCCAATATTGTTTATTGAAGACATCATCCTTTCCACAGTCAATGTTCTTGGCTCCTTTGTTTGAAATTAATTGACCTTATATGAATAGGTTTATTTCGGGCCCTGGATTCTGTTCCGTTGATCTATGTATCTGCTTTTATGCCAATGCCATACTTTTTCTATTACTATAGCTTTGTAATATAGTTTGAAATCAGGACACGTGATGCCTCCAGCTGAGTTCTTTTTCCTCAATTGTTTTGACTATTCAGGAACTTTTGTGACTTCATACAAACTTTAGGATGTTTTTTACTATTTCTGTGAAAAATGCCATTAGAACTTTGATAGAGATTGCATAGAAAACATAGATATCTTTGTGTAGTATGGACTTTTTAACAATATTAACTGTTTCAATCCATGGACATAGAATATCTTTCCATTTATTGGCATCTTCTTCAATTTCTTTCATCAGTATCTTACAGTTTTCAGGGTACACATCTTTCACCTCCTTAGTTAAATGTATTCCTTTTTGATGCTATTGTAAATATGATTGTTTTCTTAATTTCTCTTTCTGATAGTTTGTTGTCTGTGTGTAGAAAAGCAACTGATTTTTCTATACTGCTTTTGTATCTTGCAACTTTTCTGAAATGGTTTATTAGTTCTAACAGTTTCTTGGTGGAATCTTTAGGGATTTCTATATAAAATACCATGCTGTCTACAAATAAAGACAGTTTTACTTCTTCCTTTCCAATTAAGGTGACTTTTTTTCCTTTTTTTTAACCTAATTGCTCTGGCTAGGACTTCTAGAATGTGTTCAATAAAAGTGGTGAGAGTGGTCATCCTTGTCTTATTTCTGATCTTAGAGGAAAAGCTTTCACCATTTTACAATTGAATATGATGTTAGTTATGGTCTTGTCATATATGGCCTTTATTATGTTGAGGTACGTCCGCTTTATACCTAGTTTGTTGAGAGTTTTTTTCATGAAAGGATGTTGATTTTGTCAAATGCTTTTTCTGCATCTACTGAGATGATCATATGATTTTTATTGTTTATTTTGTTACTGTGGTATATCACATTGATTGATTTGCAGATGTTGAACCATCCTTACATCCCTAGAATAAATCCCCTTTGATCACGTTGTAGGATCTTTTTAATGTATTGTTGAATTCGGTTTGCTAATATTTTGTTGAGAATTTTTGCTTCTATTTTATTCAGGGATATTGGCCTGTAATTTTCTTTTCTTGTATTGTCCTTGTCTGACTTTGATGTCAGGGTAGTGCTGACCTTGTCAAATGAGTTTTGGAAGTGTTCCCTCCGCCTCTATTTTTTAGAAGAGTTTGGGAAGGATTGGTATTAGTTCTTTAAATGTTTAGTACAATTCACCAGTGGAGCTATTTGGTTCTGGATGGTTCTTTGTTGGGAGGTTTTTGATTACTAATTCAATCTTTTTACTAGTAATTAGTCTGTTCAGATTTTGTATTTTTTCGTAATTCTCTCTTGATAGGTTGTATGTTTCTAGGAATTTACCCCTTTCTTTTAGGTTGTGCAATCTGTTGCAATATAATTGTTTGTAGTGATCTATTAGGATCCTTTCTATTTTTGTGGTATCAGTTGTAATCTCTCTTCTTTATTTATAATTTTATTTATTTGAGTCTTCTTTCTTTTGTCTTGGTAAGTCTAGCTAACAATTTGTCTATTTTATCTTTTCAAAAAACAGCTCTTATTTTTATTGATCTTTTCTATTGTCTTTTTAGTCCCTATTTCATTTATTTCCACCCTGATCTTTGTTATTCCTTTCTTCTGCTAACTTCAGACTTAGTTTTTTCTTCTTTTTCTAGTTCCTTGAGATGTAAAGTTAGGTTGTTTATTTGATATCTTTCTTAATAGATGCATTTATTGCTATCAACTTTCATCTTAAAACTGCTTTTGCTGCATCCTATAAGTTTTGGTATGTTATATTTCCATTTTCATTTGTCTCAAGACATTTTTTATTTCTCTCTTGATTTTTTTGACCCATTGGTTGTTCAGGAGCATGTTTTTTAATCTCCACATATTCGTGAATTTTCCTGTTTTGTTCTCGTAATTTGTTTCTGGTTTCATACCACTGTGGTCAGAAAAGGTGTTTGATATGATTTCAGTCTACTTAAATTTATTAAGACTTGTTTTGTGATGTAACATATGATATATCCTGGAGAATGTTCCATTACTGCTTGAGAAGAATGTGTATTCTGTTGCTATTTGAAGGAGTGTTCTATATGTGTCTCTTAGGCCCATTTGGTCTAAAGTATAGTTTAAGTCCAATGTTTCCTTATTGATTTTCTGTCTGGATGATCTATCCATTGTTGAAAGTGGGGTATTAAAGTCCCCTGATATTATTGTATTGCTGTCTATTTCTCCCTTCAGATTTGTTGATATTAGCTTTAACTATTTAGATGCTCCTATGTTGGGTGCAAATTTGTCCAACTGTTATATCCTCTTGATGAACTTTGCTATGTCCTCTCATGTAGTTTTACATATGTTTATGTATTGAAGTGCATATGTTTTTATTCTGAGTTAATATCCCTTAACATCTTTTTTATATTATATCTGTGGCATTATATTAATCTTTAAATTATATAGGTAGATTATATTATGTATAAATTTTAATTCACAACTATATAACCTATTTTAATTTATGATAATAAAAGGGGTATTAGAAATCTCTGTTAATAAAATGGGGAGTTGGGTCTGATCAGGCTAAAAAGCCCTTAAATAGAAATCAGTCTACCTGTGGGAACTTAGCACACCTTCAGGCACAATTAGAATTATGGGGCAGTCTGTTAGTTATTGTTGTGTAACAATATTATCACAAACTTAATGGCTTAAAACAGCATACATCTGTCGTCTTACAGTTTCTCTGGATGCGGAGTTTGGGTGCAGCTTAACTGAATCCTCTGCAAGGCTACAGTCAAGGTGTTGGCCAGGGCTTCTGTCTGATCTCCAAGTGACTGAGGAAAGATCTGCTTCCTCCCTTATGTGGTTGTTGTCAGATTCAGTTCTTTGATGTCTGCTGGGATAAGGGCCTCAGTTTCTTGGTAGTTGTTGGCTGAAAGCCACCCTTACTTCCTTACCACGTGGGCCTCTCCAATATGGCCACTTGCTTCACTGAAGCCACCAAGGAAGACAATCTATAAGCAAGATAGACATTGCAGGCTTATATAAAGTAATCATGAAAGTGACATCACATCATCTTTCCTGTATCCTATTGGTAAGAAGCAAGTTGTAGATCCTACCTGTACTCAAGGGGAGGGGATTACACAAGAGCATGACTCCAGGACATGGGGATAATTGGGGGACATTTTAGAATCTGTTCACCACAACCAGCTTCCAGTGGCAGTGTTGAGGGACAGGATGAATTCTTGGGATCAAAATGGTGGCTAGTGTATTTTAGAGTATTTGTTTTAATGAAAGGTTGTTTTATTCATCAATTTGAAGGTCATCGTACTCAGAGAAGAGGGAATACCAGGTGAGTAGAACAGGGTCCGTTCATTCAAGTCTTCTTAGCCTACAAAGTCCTTGCTAATTGGATGTACATTTATCTGAAGAGAAGTAGCTAATTTCCATAGAGATAGAATGCAGCTATATGGGGGTAGATTATCTACATTTCATGTAATGTAGGATCTTTTCATCCAGGTGACCCAGCTAGTTTTCAGGTCATTCAGAGTTTGAACCAGAGTTAGATCTGCTGGAGGGAGAAAACATTTTACGAGTCAAATTTATTCATTATGTAAGTGTTTATTAATAGCTGCCATATGCTAGTCATTGTTTTAGAGAGAGACAGGAAATTTCCCCTTGTGGTGCTTACAGTGGACGCTAGCCCCCACGTTGGTCACTGGGGAGGTCCTGCTTTAAGAAGGGCAGAGTAGTCTATGTAAGAACATGGTTTTGGAAGCACACGACCATAGATTAAAATTATAATTCTGCTTACGAGCTGTGCGATCTTAGCTTACAAATGATACTCTCTGATCTGACTTCTTCTAGTGGAGAAATGTTTCTAGTAATACCTATCTCACAGGATTTTTGTGACGATTTTGTGAGATTCTGTAAATAAAGAATCCTGTACACAGGGAGTTTTCAATGAATGTTAAATCCCGTCTTCCTGTCTGAGTCTTCAGTAAAACACGCCATTACACATTAGATATAAAGGAAGACTTTGATACTCAACCTCCTCCACAATATTCTATAAAAGTCATAAGTAACCAATACAGGCACATGTCATTTTACTGTGCTTCACAGATGTTGTGTTTTTTATGAATTGAAGGTTTGTGGCAACCCTGCATCAAGCAAGTCTGTTGGCGCCATTTTTCTTACACATTTGCTTACTTCGTGTCTCTGTGTCCCTTTTTGGTAATTCTCACAATATTTCAAATTTTTGCATTATTGCTATATTGTTATTGTGATCTGTGATTAGTGATCTTTAATGTTACTCCTGTAATTGTTTTGAGGTTTCGTGAGCCGCACCATGTAAGATGGCAGACTGAATCGTACATGTGTGTGTACTGACTGCTCCATTAATGGGCTATTCCCCTATCTCTCTCCCTCTCCTTTGGCCTCCCTATTCCCTGAGACACAATATTGAACTTAGGCCTATTAATAATCCTGTAATGGCCTCTACGTGTTCAAGTGAAAGGAAGAGTTGCAAATCTCATACTTTAAGTTAAAAGCTAGCAATGATTAAGCTTAATGAGGAAGGCATGTCAAAAGCCAAGACAGACCAAAAGTTAGACCTCTTGCACCAAACAGTTAGCCAAGTTGTGAATGAAAAGGAAAAGTTCTGAAGGAAATTAAAAGTGCTACTTCAGTGAACACATGAATGATAAGAAAGCGAAACGGCCTTATTGCTGATATGGAGAAAGTTAGTGGTCTGGATAGAAGATCAAACCAGCCACAATATTCTCTTTAGCCAAAGCCTGATCCAGACCTAGGCCCTAACTCTCTTCAATTCTATGAAGGCTGAGAGAGAAGAGGAAGCTGCAGAAGAAAAGTTTGGATCTAGCAGAGGTTGGTTCATGAGGTTTAAGGAAAGAAGCTGTCTCTACAACATAAAAATGCAAGGTGAAGCAGCCAGCGCTGATGTAGAAGCTGCAGCAAGTTCTCCAGAAGGTCCAGCTAAGGTAGTTAATGAAGGTGGCCACACTAAACAACAGGTTTTCAATGTAGATGTAACAGCCTTTTACTGGAAGAAGCTTCCATCTAGGACTTTCATAGCTACAGTGAAGTCAATGCCTGGACAGTCTAACTCTCTTGTTAGGGAAGTCAGAAGTCAAAGGACAGACTGACTTTCTTGATAAAGGCTAATGTATCTCGGACTTTAAGTTGAAGCCAATGTTCCATTTACCATTTCAAAAATAGTGGAACCTTTAAGAATTATGCTAAATCTACTTTGTTTGTGCTCTATAAATGGAACAACGAGGCTTGGATGACAGCACATCTGTTTGCAACATGGTTACCAAATGTTGTAAGCCCACTGTTGAGAACTACTGCTCAGAAAAAAAGATTCTTTTCAAAATATTACTGCTCATTGACAATGCACCCGGTCACCCAAGAGCTCTGATTGAAATGTACAACAAGATTAATGTTTTCATGTCTGCTACGCAACATCCATTCTGCAGCCCGTGGATCAGGCAGTAATTTTGACTTTCAGATCTTATTATTTACATTTTGTAAGGCTATAGTTGCCATAGATGGTGATTCCTCTGATGGATCTGGGCAAAGTAAGTTGAAAACCTTCTGGAAAGGATTCACCATTCTAGATCCATTAAGAATATTTGTGATTCATCGGAAGAGGTCAAAATATCAACGTTAGTAGGAGTTTGGAAGAAGTTGATTCCAACTCTCGTGGATGACTTTGAGGGGTTCAAAATTTCCGTGGAGGAAGTAGCTTCAGGTGTGGTGGAAATAACAAAAGATCTAGAATTACAAGTGGAGTCTGAAGATGTGACTAAGTTGCTGCAATCTCTTGATAAAACTTTCACGGACGAAGAGTTGCTACTTATGGATGAGCAAGGAAAGTGGTTTCTTGAGATAGAATCTACTCCTGGTGAAGATACTGTGAAGATTATTGAAATGACAACAAAGAATTTAGACTATGACATAAACTGAGTTGATAAAGCAGTGGCAGGATTTGAGAGGACTGACTCCAACTTTGAAAGAAGTTCTACCGTGGGTAAAATGCTATCAAACAGCGTTGCATGCTACAGAGAAATCTTTCATGAAAGGAAGAGTCAGTCAGTGTGGCAAACTTCATTGTTGTCTTATTTTAAGAAATTGCCACAGCCACCCCAGCTTTCAGCAACCTCCACCCCGATCAGTCGTCAGCTGTCAACATCGAGGCAAGACCCTCCACCAGCAATAAGATTACGACTCGCTGAAGGCTCAGATGATGGTTAGCAGTTTTTAGTAATAAAGCATTTTTTAATTAAAGTATGCGCATTGTTTCAGACATAATGCTAGTGTGCGCTTAAGAGACTACAGTATAGTGTAAAAAAAACTTTTACATGACTGGAAAACCAAAAAATTTGCGTGACTCGCTTTATCGCAATATTAGCATTAACGGAGTGGTCTGAAACCAAACCTGCAATATTTCCAAGATATGCCTATATTTAAACAATCACTCAGAACAAAATCTCTTTAGTTATGTACACTTCTGTTTTTAATAAGATCTCACAATCCTTCTCAGAGTTTCTTGTTTATTTTTTCTATGGCTAGCACATCCTAATTACTTAATTACACAGAAGACATGAATGACTCAAAGGAATATTTCTGCTTGACTGCATAAATAATATTCTCTTTGAAAATGTATGAATATGAATATAAATCAATAGACTGGAACATATGCATTTATCTACTTTGAACTAATCTAGTTTATCAGGTCACAAAATTTGTGTTGTGGATGGGAATGGGCAACAAAGAGTGGAGTCCCACAACCTGGTATCAACATGAAATTAGTTCTTTCATTTTTTTCAACATTCATTCATTCATTCAACTAACATTTTTATGTTTCTATTCCAGGCTCTGAGTACTTGAAAAATAGTTATTTACTAGGTGTGTAATGAACGACAAAGCCAGATAATAAATTTCCTTTGGAGAAGTTGAGCTGTTTCAAAATTCTTCTTTTTATTGAAGAACAAGCAGAGGAGCTCAATTAAGGAATTTTATTGATTTAAAACTCAGGCAGTAATTTTCAATTTTTCTTTTCGGTAGGTAGTAGGGGAGGTGGGTTAATCTGAAATTAAGTATTCTTAGATCTTGCTGTTCAACTAGTTGGAGGGCATTAGGGACAGTTATTATTCAACATCTCTGTTATTTTGAAATTCCCATTTTCTATGACATAAATTCTATGATATAAATGAATCCTACTCATCACAGGGAAAGGCTTGTTTATCTTTATTTACAGGCTTACAAATTTATTTTTGACAAGATGGAATTTGAACAGAATTCCGGTAGTTTTGTGATTCTGTAATTTCTTTGGTTGGCACTTGGAATATTCTCCCACAGGTATGTTTAATTTGTCTGTATGCCTTGTCTTCCTCATTAGCTTATAGCCCCTTGAGAGCACATTTGTTTCTGCATCTAGCAATTAATCAATAAATGTTTTGATAGTTATTTTGATACTGAAAATGAATAGGACCCTATCCATTTTCTATTGATGCCTGAATAATTTTTACATTCAAAAAGTAATGACATATTATCTTGGGTTCTGTTTCTTTGAACTATTAGAAATACTTTACTGCAAATTTCAAGGGCATCATATTTGGCACTACTGTTTACTTATTCTGAGGTCCTGTGTAAAATAAGCTTCAGTATTTTGATATCCTTTGGGCCCTTGAGGGGGTAATAAATAACAAAAACCAGAACTCAAAGAAATCATGAAAAACTTCTTTAGAAATAAATGTGGTAGTGATAGTTCTGGAAGTTTTCTAATTGAAGGGTCAACAACCATCCCTAATGTGATAGCCACAGCAGGCCCCAGACAGTGAGGCACGTGTGCCAACACAGCCTGCTCTCAGAGCATGGCCCACTTCTTTCCAGATTCAGCTCAAGCATCACTTCTCGTAAGAAACTTTGATTGACTTACAGTTTCTTCCACCTCCGGGTCAGTGTGACCACTCCCTGCTTTCTGCCTTCACTTTTTGCCCTGACTTGCATTTTATCAGCTAGTTCCATGTGGAACTGATATGACAATATGAAGAAGCCTAAACTCACCTGAAACATACAATATATGGAGGCAGCCACACTTCTTTCATGATTTTCCAATTTATGGATTAATGTTTAAATCATTTTTATTTCTTATGAAATATGTGGATCAAACATTAAATTTATCCTGTAGTGTGTGCATTTGGAGTAATGCAGTTGATGTTTTTTCCTGTATTGTCCTAGCAAAGTTAATGGTGCTGCTGAAGAGACCCAAGAAGATAAATGAGAACTGAACACGTAGTAGGAAAGGCTAAAAGAGTAAATACAGCACAGATGAGTAAAGGGGCTTTTATGAAGTAATTTTAGAATACCTCTGACTCTGTGAAGATGCAGATCGGTTTATCAGTTTTATAACCTAATGCTTGGAGGATGTGGAGTTTACAATCTCAAGTAAATAAGGAAGAGATAAAAAGAAATTGTGAGTTTCTCTAGAATATGTAGTCAGCTGCTGAATTTAATGCTACCAGTAGCTGCAGACTCGTTCAGCACAGTATGATTTTGATAAGGTCTGAGTAATCATCAAATCGGAAATGGATATCTCATGCTATAAAATTATGCATTTTAGGTAAATGACTTTAAGATAATTGGCTCTTAAAATATTTTTGTTTGTCTCAGAGGGGAGAGCTGAGAGAGTAACAGTGCAGTAAATGAAGACAGACTGGAGAACATGATCGTGGAAAAACTCTGAAGTGTAAGGAGATAAGGTCCCCTTCTTTATAAATATATTTAGATGCAGAGGAGGTCATTGTTTGGAAAACCTTTAGAACCACTGTTGAAAGAAAACATGCCCACGGCCCAATTTCAAGTGCTATTGGGATGGATTTTGTTATAAACAGAGTTGACTAATAAATTCCTGCTAAGAATTGTTTGTCTATGCAAATGAAATGTCCATAATTCATTATGAGAGAGAAGATGATGTTCATAGATTCTACTCTCTACAGCAGCACTTGCCTAATTAGTGTATTTTTTGAATAGATAAGGATACAGATGCCAAGAACAAGCAAGACCATTTTTGCCGTCAACATCCATAGTCATGCTGTTCAGCAGATAAACCTGGTACCTTCAGTATGTCCTGCACCTTTGCCAAATCCTGGGAAAAATGAAAAATCTTTCTTATGCAGTTGTTTTTCACAATTGACATGTATTAGGATACATATAGGAAGCATATTTCATTTCATTCATTTATTTATTTATTTTGTGAGGAAGATTGGTCCTGAGCTAACATCTGTTGCCTATCTTCCTCTTTTTGCTTGAGGAAGATTGTTGCTGAGCTAACATCTGTGTCAATCTTCCTCTATTTTATTTGGGACACCACCGCAGCATGGCTTGACAAGCAGTGCTAGGTGCATGCCTAGCATCCTGACCTGCAAACCCTGCGCCGCCGAAGCAAAGCACGTGGACTTAACCACTATGCCATCAGGCCGGCCCCACGATAATGTTTTAGATATGCCACTGTAATACTCAATGTTCTTAAATTTTTCTGAGGTGATAAAATAGGATTACTGGATTAAAATTAGGGAAAAATCATATCTATGCAATAAGCATGTTGTACTGAAGATGGAGCATATACCAATAGAGGTATACACATTTACAGAGGAATTTTACCAGTGATTGGAAACACAAGAAACATAAAAAACAGTTGTTTTGATTTAGTAAATGTGATTCTTGCTTGGGACATGAGTAAGAATTAGTGAAGGACTAAATAATGCATGGCAAAGAGGGTCTGATATTAAAAGTATATTCCTCAGTAAGGCAGAATATTAAAATTGTATCCTTCTATTTATCAGTTCTCCGTGTCCCAAGTTAATTGAACAGCTGTGCTAACCTTAATTTAGCATCACTTGGTGGCTACCAAAAATAATTGTGTGGAAGAATGTTTTAAAGTTTTGTTTTCTGGTGGAAGAAATATATTCTCATTATTAACAGTATGGAAATAGAAATGTAGAAAGCAGCAAATAATCACTCATAATTCTATCATCAGAGATAATCAACGTTAACATTTTCGTGTATTTCCTTACAGCTTTAGTGCTTTTCTTAATTTTTATATAGTTATCAGTCTCTAATATATACAAAATCGTATATGTAATTATATTACATCTTCGTGTGATAAAACAAATACATGCCCAATTTTTGAGAAAATGAAGAAATTATGAGAAAAGTGTAAGGAAGAGAGGATTTGATTTCTAGAAAACAGCAAAAGTAATTTGCAGCTACTTTTGATGACAGGAGAGGCAATCAAGCTTGGTAAAATGAGGTGGAAAATCAGTTCCAGTTATAAATGAATTAGAGTCCTTTGAATGTGTGTCTTTGTGTGTATTCCACAGCTGACTCTAAAGTAATTTTTTAAAGAGACATGTTCTGAGTGGGAGCAGCATTATTAGAATATGGCTATTATTTCAAAACAGGCATATCAATGATTTGGATGTGTGCTCTGGACCACAGGTCTCTAAGCTTTGGAGAAAAGCACAATGAGAAACTTATCACCAGCTTTTGGCTGTTCTTATCCAGAAGAGGACTGTGAACAATGAGCAGTAAACTCAGGCTGTAGCTGATTTTCTTTCCATCGAAGATTCCATGGAGATATTATCTTGGTCCAGTGAATTACAAACCCTCCTCCTGGCTTTAGCATTCTCTCCAGTGGTTTTCTGGCAATGGTTTCCTCCTCTTTCTATCATGTTAATTACTCAGGAGACAGAGCCATAGGTTTTTTAGGGGTTAGATCATCTTAGAAAAGAAAAGAAAAGAAAAGAAAACTTAATCAGTGAACAGATTTCTTTGGTATTTTCCCTATAACACTGGGGCTCCTGTTTGTTATTTTTGCCCTGTTTCCTGTTATAGAAAAGGCTGAAAATCAGCACACAGATGAATGAGATAGCAGACAGTTTTCCCATGATATAGCCCAACAATTTGTGAGATTAGTAATGACAACTATACGTAAGGGAAAAGGCAGTCTAATATAATATATCAAGATCACTTTAATTTTCAGGTATCATTATTTGTATTTTATTCCCCAAGTCTCTAACACAGATTTAGGGTTGGTGTGAATATTCTTATAATGAAGACTGTTGAATGGTTAGATTAAAGGTACTCTGGTGCTAGGTTTGCCCCGTAACTATGCTCGTAGAGGAGATCGCTACCATGGCTGCTAGTGAGGAGGAGATAGAGATGTTTGAGAGGAAACAAGGAGAGATGCACAGAACTTGGAGCAGTCCCAAGATGGAACTTCAAAATGATTCCAGTCTTAGAAAATATGATCTATGAGAAGAAATTAGGGCTTAAGGGTCATTTTGCCTGAGGAAAGATGGCTGTGAGGGTCTTTAATGATGAGAGTCAAATATATGAGAGATCGTTATATGGAAGATGCTGACCAGCTGTTCTACAGCTCTACTGGGGATAGAAATAGATTCAAATTACAATGTATGGGATTTAGATTAGATAAAGGAAGTATGTTCTTATAGTATGAGTTGTTAAATGGTAGAATATGTTTCCCCAAGTAGGTTATGAAATAATTTTACTGAAATTATTCTAGTTATTTGTTTAGATGTTTAAGAATAATGAAAACATATATAAATATTATAAATATTAACATATTATATATAATATGTATATATTATGTGTGTATGTATATATAGAGATTCTTGACCTCAACAGCCTTACTAACCTTATAATTCTGTTATTTTGGGACTGACAACGAATGGCTTTCAGATACTGTTCTAGAAGGCACACTTAAGTATGTGGATAATATCCTAAACTACTGGATGATATTACCAATAAGTTTCACTCCACATCAATACAGAAAGATGTTATAGTTTTGCCAAAGAGAAAAATAAACTGTTTTTCTTTACTTTCTGAATTAGGGTTATGAGGAAGTTTTAACATTTCTGATCTTTTTTTCTTTTGTTGACTGAAAAGAAAGTAAGGCAGCAATGTGTATTCTGGGAGATCAGTGATGCATTTCAAAACACTGGCAACTGTCGGCTCAGAGTTTTGAGGCTTCCAGGATTCTGAATTGCCTTCTCTTGACTAGGTCAGTATATTTTTTTCTTTCAGTTTTTCTCAGTAAGCAGCAAAACAGACCATCTACCTTTCGAATATTTACAGCTTGGAAGTGGATAAACCTCTCAAATCTGTTTTTTGCTGTGAAAAGAAAATCAGTCAGCAGCAATGATCTCTAATAAGATATTTTTGAAACAAAATTGTTAGATGCTCTAGGATCTTTGTGTGAAGATTTTACATGTCCTTTACATTAATAAATCTGTTATCAGCATTATGTGTCTCCCTCTGTTGATAATTATTTTTAGACTAACGTATTCATACCTCCTTCTGATGAAAAACATTAAAATGTCAATAGGGTGTATGAAGAAACTTTAAAGCTCTATATTTATGCAAAGGAGACATAAATATTGGTTTATCAGAGAGAAACATTTGATATGACTCCATTTTGTATCACAGGGAAAGCCTAGCCACACATTAACTAGTTCTCATTAAAAGATGGTGTAATGAAATATTTGATGGTTGAAATGTAGGGTCTTATTCTAAATATCTGTCTTCATTTTATAATAGAAATAGAACTGAGAAGCATCTGTAGGTGATTCAGACCATCTTTTCATTTTAAACATGAGGCCTAGGCCAAGAAAAGTGACATCATTTTCTAAATGTTAGAAATCCAGAGTTTTGTCTTAACGTCATTCTAAACTGACTGTCTAGAAGTTTCTAATCCGCCTGCATATATGACTCCCACTTTTCTAAAATTAGTTTGGGGGTGTGTCCTTTTGTAAGAGAACCTCATAAACAAACATCCATAATTTGAAAACAAATGAGAAGAACTTTCAAGTTTGTGGGCTGAGCTAAACATGGGTCTACCCTCCCTTCCCAAATCCCATTTGAAATGGCAGTAAAGACACATGAAAAAGAATACATCTCTGAGCATTATGGGGACCCTACTCCTGATAGCAGGAAGAGGAGGACTTGATTAGGCTGGAGGATCCTTCAGGGAGAAGCCGAGTCGGGCTCTGAGTTCAGGTCAGCAGGTACAGAGAACAGTGTACGTAAGAAGCAGAAACACAGAAATTGAGGTCATTGGTCACGAGTCTGAAGAATGGCTCAGGCTTGCGTTCTTCAACCCCACGCACATAACTAGTTGGAGCATTTACCCGCAGAAGTAAAGGAGTGGAACTCTTCAGAGAAATTCGAACAGTCTGCGAGTGAGAGCCAAGGCCTTCCAGTCTATGAGCTCGGGACCAAGAGCAACACTACATCCTGGTTCTGCAAGTTGGAAAGGCCCTAGCTGGTCTCTATGTTCCATGTCCAAGACCTGAAAGCAAAGCACCTCACATTAGTCAATCTAATCATTTCTAAAAGGAGTCAACAACAGAAACCAGCAGTATAAAAAAATAAAAATAAAAATAGAAAAGAAAAAGGAAAAAGGAAACAAAGATTTCTCAACCTTTGCACTATAGACATTTTGGGCTGGATATTTTTTTGTTACAAAGTGTGTCCTATACATTGTAGGGTGTTCAACAGCATCCCTGGTCTCTATCCAGTGGATTTCAGTACAAGTAACCCCTCCTCTCTACCCATTGTGAGCAGCAATGTCTTAATATCTGGACAAAGATATTGACATCAGCCCTGGGTGAGAATTACTACTCTAGAGGAGTAAGATACTATAAAAGATACTATAAAAATATCTAATCAGTATCCTCAGAGATATTAAAGAAATCATAATCTCTAAAACAAGAATTTTATGATATGAAAAATGGAGAAATCAAAGTACAGAAATACTTCATGGAATTTTAATGTATAATTACCAAAATTAAAAAAAAGGACCACAAAAAATTTAAGGAGATCTTCCAGAAGAAAAGAAAAATAAAAGATGTAAAATATGAGAAAAGTAAAGAGAAGGAATCAATTTACGAAGCCCAATGTCTGTCCAATGAGAATTCTAAAATTAGAGAAAAAGAACAAATGAGATAAAATAGTCACGACATTTCCTAGAGTTTGAGAAAGGTGGATATCTTCCGAATGAAAGGGCCAAACTAATGCTGAGAACAACGAATTTTGAAGTGTCTAAACCAGGCACACGCTAGTGAAATTTTAGAATATCAAGACTAGAGAGAAGATTCTAAAGGTTTTGAAAAAGAAAAATATAAACAAATGTTCTATCGTAGGAATGAAAATCATACTGAAGTTTTCAAACAGCAACTAAAAATGACAGAGGATAATGGTACCCTGCACTCACATTTCTGACAGAAAACACACCTAATACTATATTTATATATCCGGGAACATGTCAATCAAGTGTGAGACCAAAATAAAGATATTATTGTGATATGGAGACAAGGAAAATCTATTCTATTTGTGTATATTTTTGCTTCTTTCTTCCTTTCTGATATTAAAGTTCCTTCTTTCATTGTTTCCCTTCTGTTCAGAGAACTTCCCTTAGCCATTCTTTGGGTAAGGTCTGCTGGTGACAAATTCTCTGAGATGAAGTGTCCCTTCATCTAAACATGACTTGATCTCCCCTTCATTCCTGAAGGATATTTTCACTGAGGATAGGATTCTGGGTTGACAGTTGTTTTCTTTCATGGCTTGAACAATGTTGTGCCACTTTCTTTTGGCTTTGTGGTTTTTGATGAGAAAGCCACTGTCACTTGACTTTTTTTTTTTTTTGTATAGTAAGGTATCATTTCTCTGACTGCTTTCAAGATTTTTTTCTACAATTTTCAGAAGTTTCACTATAATTTGTCAGGGTGAATTTCTTTGAGTTTATCCTGTTTAGAGTTCATTCAGCTGCTTGAATCTGTAGGTTTATGTCATTTGCCAAATGCAAGAAGTTGGCAGCTATTGTTTCTTTGAGTACTTTTTCAGCCCTGCTCTCTTTCTATTCTCCTTCTAAGATTCTGACGAGACAAATATTAGGTATTTTATTATAGTCCCAGAAGTCCATGAGACTATTCATTATTTTGTCAATCTATTTTCTCTCTGCTGTTTAGAGTGGGTAATTTCTATTTTCTTATCTTTTGTTCACTGACCTTTCTTCTGTCTCCTCCATTCTGCTGTTGAACTCAACCACTGAGGGTTTTTTTTTTTTTTTTTGGTTATTTTATTTTTCAGTTCTAAATTTTAAATTAGGTTTTATTTCTGTTATATCTTCCAACTCCTTGCTGAGACCCCCTCCACCCCCAAGGCTCTCTGTTTCTTCAATTGTTTCAAGCATATTCATATTTGCTTGTTGAAGTATTTTTTGATTGTTTGCTTTAAAATCTTTGTCAGATAATTTTAATGGTCTTTCTTGTTCTCATATGCAAATAATAGATTGACACCTGGAAATTTTGGATATTATGTTATGAGACTCTGGATCTTATTTAAACTTTCTTCCTCTGACAGTTCTAGAAGGGGAAGTTGGGGAGGGGGAGTGGCACCTTGTTACTCCTGGGTAGGGGTAGGAGTCTAGGGTCCAGGTTTCTCATTCACCCTCCATTGATTCCTAAGCTGCGGGAGGGGGTGAGATCCCTCATTATTGCTGGAGTGGGAGTTCCAGCTCCCCATTAAGCCTCCACTGATATGGCTTTGGCTGGGTGGGGTAGGAGGGCCTTGTTGCTGCTTCCCACTTGACTCTCAATGACAGGATGAGAAGGAGGCCTTGTTACTACTGGGTGATGGAGAAAGTCCTGATTTTCCACTAGGCAGTCTTTGCCATTACCCTATTGAGAAAGTGAGGAAAGCTTCCTTATTGCTGAGTAGGGGATGGAACTCTGGGATCTTTATATGGTCTCCACTGACATTGTGGTGGGAGGGGGCTTGTTACTACCAAGAATGGGTAAACTTCCTGCCTCCCTACTCAGCCTTCTCTGAAACTACCTCAGACATGGAATTGCTTTGTCTTGCCTCCTTACAGCCTGGAAGAAGTGCTAGTAGAAATGATGGTGGCTTTCTGCGGTATTTGGCTGGACTAGAGTCGTTACTGTGTAATAGTTTTTTATCTTGCTAAGCAGTTCTTTCCTGGTCCTTTGGAGCAACCGGGCTTTTGCTTGTGTTTTTTTATATTTATGTATATATGTACATATATATTTGTATGTTTATTTAATCTGTACCTGTTTGGGTTTTTGGGTTGTTGGCTTTTTCAGCCCTGGGTCTGGGATATATGAAGCAAAAAGAAAATCCAGAAAATATATCACTTTGTTGTTCCTTGGGTCCCGAGGTCCCTAGTAGGTCTGTATTCACCTTTCAGAGTATTCTTATGCTTATTTTCTATATAATGTCCAGGGATTTTAGTTATGCTTTGTGGGAGGAATAGGGAAAAGTACATCTACTCTATTTTTTTTGGAAGTGGAGATAACTCATAGCAAGGCAGGAAAAAAAAACGCCAGAAAATAATGAAAAACAAAATGCAGAAAATAGGGTAGCAGACATAAGCCCTAACATGATAATTACATTAAAAGTAAGTGATCTAAATGCACTAATTAAAGACAGAGATAGTCTGGGTGGGTTAAAAAAACATACCCCAACTACATGCTATCAATAAGAAGCTCACTTCAAATATAACTGTATAGGCAGGATGAAAGTAAAAGGATGGTAAAAGATATGTCATACAAACATTAGTCAAAAGAAAGCAGGAGCTTTCAGAGCAAATAAAATTACCAGAGACAGATAGGTACATTACATAATGATAAAAAAGTCAGTTCACCAAGAAGACAAAGCAACCCAAATATATATGCATCAAACAACAAAGCTAAAAAAATATGAAGCAAAAGCTGATAAAACTGAAAGGAGAAATAGAAAAGAAACCCCACAAAGTTATAGATCTCTATACTTTTCTCTCAAAAACTGATAGAATGATTAGATAGAATCAGCAAGCAAATAGATGACCTCAACAATATCACCACCAACAGGATTTAACTGACGTTTATAGGACACTCCATCCAACAACAGCAGAATATACATTATTTTCCAGCTCCCAATAATCATAGACTGATAGACCATATTCTCACCCATAAAATAAACCTGAACAATTTTAAAAGCATTGAAATTATACATAATACATTCTCCAACCACAATGGAATCAAACTAGAATTAGAAGACAGAATGTTACAAAAAATCTCCAAACACTTGAAAACTGAAGAACACACTTATAAATAACCTATTGGTTAAGGAGGAAGTCTCAATGCAAATAAAAAATATATTGAATTGAATGAAAATGAAAATACAACGTATCAAAATTTGTGGAACACAGCTAGCACAGTGATGAGAGGGAAGTTTATAGCATCAGACCCTTGCATTAGAAAAGAGAAACAGTCTCAAATCAGTGTTCTAAGCTACCACCTCAAGAACCTAGAGCAACACGAGAAAAATAAACCCAACTGAAGCAGAAGAAAAGAAATGAGCGTAAATCAATGAAATTGGAAACAAAAACTGTAGAGAAATTTTATGAAACAAATAACTGGTTCTTTGAAAAGATTAATAAAATTTACAAAGGTCTAGCAATCCTGACAAAGGAAAAAAGAGAGAACATAAATTTCTAGTATCAAGACTGAAACAGGGGATATCACTGCAGACCCTGCACACATGACAAGCATAATAAGGGAATGGTAAAAACAGCTCTGCACACAAAAATTTGACAACTTAGATGAAATGAACCAATCCCTTGACAAATGCAGAATACCCCGACTCATCCAATATGAAGTAGATCAGTTGAAAACCTCAAAATTATTAAGAGAATTGCATTCATAATTGGAAAACTCCCAAAAAAGAAATCCCAGGTCCTGGATGGTTTCAATGGATAGCTCTACTGAACATTTAAAGAAGAATTAGCACCAATTCTACCCCATTCTTTCCAGAAAACAGAGAAGGGAACACTTCTCAATTTATTTTTTGAAGCTGGTGTTACCTTGATATCAAAACTAGAGAAAGTCAGTACAAAAAAAGAAAACTACAAACCAATATCCCTCATGAATATAAATCCAAATATCCTTAACCAAATAATAGTAAATAGAGTCAAATAATATATAACAGAATTGTATATCATGACCGACTGGAGTTTATTCCAGGGATACAAGTTTGGTTCACTATTTAAAATCAGTTAATATAATCTACCACATTAACAGGGAATACAAAAATATCATTTGATGCAGAAAAATCATTTAACAAAATTCAACATCCAGTCATGATAGAAACTCTTAGAATAATAGTAATAGTGGAGAACTTCCTCAACTTGATAAAGAGCATCTACAAAAAACCCAAACAAACTACAACTAACATTATACTTAATAGTGGAAGACTGGAGTCCTTCCCCTTAAGATTGGGAATAAGAGAAGGATGTAAAGTCTCCACACTCCTATTTAACATCATAATGGAAGGTCTAGATGCTACAGCAAGATAAGACAAAGAAATAAAAGACATACAGATGAGAAAGGAAGACAAAATTGTCCCTATTTGCAGATGACAAAATTGTCTGTGTAGAAAATTCCAAGGAATCAAAAAAACAAAAAACAAAAACCCAAGCTTTTAGAAGTAACGTGAATTCATCAGGGTCAGACGATATAAGATAAGCATAAAAAATTATATTTCTGTATACTAGCAATGACATGTGGGCACCAAAATTAAAAATATGATAGCATTTATAGTTGCTCAAAAAAGTGAAATATTTAGGTATAAATTTAGCAAAACATGTACAAGACATATGCTGAAAACTACAAAACAATGATGAAGAATCTAACTACATATAAATAAATGAAGAACTATACCATGTCTATGGATTGAAGGAGTCAACATAATAAAGATACTAATTTTATATAAATTGATATACATGTTTAATACAAATCCTATCAAAATTCCAGCAAAAGTTTTATAGATATTATTATAAAGCTTGTTTAGAAAGGCAAAGGAATTAGAACAGCTAAACAATTTTGAAAAATAACCATATAGTAGGAAGAATCAGTCTACCTGATATTAAGTCTTATTGTATAGCTAAAGTAATCAAGACAGCATGGTATTGGGGGAGGGAAAGACACATTAACCAATAGAATAAAATAGAGAATTCGAAAACAGACCCATATAAACATGCTGAAGTGATTTTTGACAAAGTTATCAAAGCCATCAATGGAGGAAAGATTGCCTTTCAACAAAGGATGTTGGACATCCAAAGGCAAAAAAGTGAGCCCCCAGCTAAGTCTCACAGTTTACACAAAAGTTGACGCAAAATAGATCATGGACTTAAGTATAAAATATGAAACTATAAAACCTGTTGGAAAAAGCAGGAGAAAACCTTCTGGATCTAGGGCTAGGCAAAGAACTTTTAGAATTGACACTAATTGCATCATCTATAAATTGAAAAACTGATATATTGGGCTTCATAAAATTAAAAGTTTTTGCCCTGTGAAAGGTCTTTATAAAAGGATGAGAAGACAAGCTATAGACTGAGAGAAAATACTTGCAAACAATATGGTTGGCCGAGGACAAGTATCTCAAAATTCAGCAATAAAAACACAATGTTAAGAAAATTGGCAAAAATCATGAAGAAATAACTCATCAAAGAAAATAGACAAATGGCAAAAAGAACATGAAAAGGTGTTCAAAATGATTAGCCATTAGGGAAATGCAAATCAAAACCATGATAGATATCACTATAAAACATCAGAATGGTTAAAATAAAAAATTAGTGATCTCGCCAAATGCAGGCAAAGATGTAGAGAAACTGGATCACTTACACATTGCTAGAAGGAATATAAAATGATGCAGTCATGCTGGAAGACAGTTTGGTAATTTCATAAAAAACTAAACACGTAACTACCATATGACCCAGCAATTGCAACCTAGGCATTTATCCCAGAGAAATGAAAACTTGTATTCACACAAAAACCTGTGCATAAATGTTCATAGTGGCTTTATTTATTATAGCCCCAAACTGGAAACAGCCCAGACGTCCACCAAGAGGTGAATGGTTAAACACGTTGTGATATATCCATGCCGTGGAGTCATGCCGTGGAGTACTACTCAGCAATAAAAATAACAGATACATGTAACAACCTGGATGAATCTCCAGAGAATTATTCAGAGAGAGAAAGGCAATCCCAAAAGGTTACATAATATATGATTCTATTTTTATAACGTTTTTGAAATAATGAAATTAAGGAAATGGAGAACAGATTAGTGGTTGCCAGGAATTAAGTAAGTGATGGCAGTAGGAGAGAAGTGATTGTGGCTATAAAAATGCAACATGGGGGACGCTTGCGATGATGAAATTGTCTGTGTCAAGACTGTATCAATGTCAATGTCCTGGATGTGATATTTTACTATAGTTTTGTAAGATGTTTCCATTGGAGCAACTGGGTAAATGGTACGTGGGACCTATGTTATTTCTAACAACTGCTTTTGGGTCTGCAGTTATCTCAGGATGAGAAGTTTAATTAAAAAATTTGGTACTATTTGATTTCATCATTTGATCAAGTTGCTCTTAGCTTAAATAACAATTTCACAACAATCTCCATATTGAATCAGCCAACCACTGAAAACTCTCAATCGTTTATCTTCCCTTTCAGTTTGTTTGAGTTCTTTTTTAGTGGCCTCTTAGAAAAATGGTAATACTAAAGTAGGTCTAGTGCTCTTTTAACGATTTAGGGTAACTTTAAAATGTCTGCAGATAGTTTGGTATCTGCTTACATAAACAATAGTGTGAAATTCTCGTATATGAGTAATTTACTGGGAAAGTCGTTAATGTGTAAGTAAAACTGTGCCCTAATCAAATTCCTTGTTGAATTGAGATTAAGAACAGAATAAAATTAACATAAAAAAGGCCCATCACTGTGTAAAAAACTTAAAATGTTCTATTTCCTCTCTGGAGGTTGGATAATCCCCCTTTATTTAAAAGTCTCTTATTTTTCTGTCTACCGTGTTCGCCATTTAATTCCTGACTCTCTAGCAGGATGGATGTAGAAAGTGTTGAAGATAAACCTTAAGTTAGTTATGCAGTTTATCATTGTCTCCCTGGAAAACACAAGTACATGAAAGAGATGGATTTCCCTTAAGTAAATGTATTTATCTAATGTGATTATGATTTCAACCAAACTCCTAGAAAGAACTTTTGTTATGTAAGTTTTTTGAAATTTGAAAAAAATATACAATTAATCTCAAATAAATGCATGAAGATAGCCAATTTTCTGGTAAAATAGAGTAGTGTGGGATTATCACTACTAGTTTTCAAAATTTAGTTTAAAAGTTTGATATTTAGAGTAGTGTGGGGGAGGAAGACTTTTCCTCTACCTAAATGTGGATTCGTCTGGCCTGAGAACGAATTAAATTCACATGAGACAGAATAGCAAGAG
The DNA here is from genome assembly GCF_041296265.1 of Equus caballus. Classification (NCBI taxonomy): domain Eukaryota; kingdom Metazoa; phylum Chordata; class Mammalia; order Perissodactyla; family Equidae; genus Equus; species Equus caballus. The sequence continues at coordinate 30,393,791 of NC_091710.1, read as the reverse complement.
AAAATTAAACAAAGCTTTATGAGGACCATGGCCTGGGGCCTTTCTTCCAGAAGGAAGAAAGGGCACCGAAGAAGTGGGGTGCACAGAGTGGTTATATACCCCCAAACAGGATATTTCACATATGATTGAAATGTCCCTCCCACAATAGTCACAAGATTGCCCTGTCAGCACAGCGCTTGATGGACACAGCAGGTAGTGGGTCTGCTATTCCAGAGGGCGTAGCAGGAGGCAAGTCTATTGTCTCGAGCTGGGTGGTCACAGGTGAGCGCAGCAATCAGTTCCTAGCCTAAGGAAAGATGCTTAATCCTTAAAGAAATGCCACCGTTGGGAGGGGGAGGGAAGTCAGTTACAGGAGGTTACCAGACAAGCACAATAAACAAACAAAGTTTTAAGTCCTTGCCTTCCCCATTGATTAAGAGTTTCTAGAGACAAGGTCAGCACCTTTCTTCTTTCTGGTACAGAGAGGGAGGCACCTTTACAGATGGAGAGTTCCTTTAGAAATGTAAATGTCTCTTAACAGAGGGCAAGCAAGTTCCACTCCTCAGAGCCTCCTTCCCTGTCCCAGTTTATCAAAAGCAATCAGCCTCAAATAATCCTCATGCCAAAGAGACATATCTTGGGGTGGCCAATTCCAGTCCCCACAGTAGTATGATGCTGAATAAATAATATCAGGAAAAACCATGAATATAAAAAACCCAGAAAGAGACTTTTCTATGTATGATAGTCTGCATATAATGGATTATATTAATTTATATATTATTTAATATAACATTTTGAATATAATATATGACTATATTACATGCTATCATATGTTATAGGAAGGAAAGAATCATTGAATGAAAGATATGAGAGCAATTAGATAACTATAAACTTGGACCTTTTTGCTGTACCTTAAACCAAAATAAATTTCATATGGATTTAAAGGTTAAATGCAAAAAAACCCAAAAATCCCACACGAAAAAAGAGATGTCTGAAAGTAAATATGAATGTTGTCCAGATTATAGGGTGAAGGAAGTCTTTCAAAGTATTAAAATAAAGGGGAAAATGTAAAGAAACATTAATAGATTTCACTAAATAAGTGGTAAACTTTTTATGTTAAAAATCACTAATATATTAAATGTTTATATTAGTGATATGTCATATATAGTAGTTAACATATACCTAATATATCACATACTCTTATAAGTAATAAAAAAGAGGGTGAATATCTTGAGAAAAAAAGATGAAAACCTTATGTAGATAATCCTTCTAATAAGAAATAATTATAAATAAACAAATTTTGCAATAAACGCTTCTTTTTTTAAAGCTTGGCAGCTGAGCTAACATCTATTGCCAATCTTTTTTTCCTTCTTCTTCTTCCCAAAGCCCCTCAGTACACAGTTGCATATTCTAATTGTGAGTGCCTCTGGTTGTGCTATGTGGGACGCCACCTCAGCATGGCCTGATGAGCGGTGCCATGTCTGCACCCAGGTTATGAACCAGCAAAACCCTGGGCCCCTGAAGTGGAGTGCATGAAATTAACCACTCGACCTTGGGGCCAACCCCTCAACCGCTTATTAATGAAAGCAAGGCAAATTAAAATGAAATATTTTCTTTAATTAGAATGGCCAGTTTTTTTTAAGGACTAATATCTGACCTGTGGTCTGTTAAGAATAGTTTATTTAATATATGGCTTGTAGGAATACGCAAGCTTTTGGACGGCATTTTTAGAATTAAGTGTTTTACAGTCTTAACAGTGTTGATTCTCTTTATTAAAATCAGAAACGCATATAAAAATATGAATACCAGGCAGTTTATTTAAGCATAGTATATTTTGGTACCAAGTCCTGACTAGCCTGCCTACCAAAGAGGAAGAATATTGTTATGTAGGTAATTTTAATTCCATAAGGTGCAGTATCATTCAGTCGTTCAAAAATGTGTTTCTGCAACCTGGGTGTTTGTCAATGGATGAAAGGATCAAGAAAGTGATATATATATAAATTCCTTTGTATGTAATTAATTCCATGATATATATAATTATATATAATATATTTACATAATGGAATTTTACATATATATATAATGAAATATTATTCAACCTTAAAAAAGAAAGAAATCCTGGCATTTGTGACATGGATGAACTTGGAAGGCGTTATGCTAAGTGAAATAAGCCAGTCAGAGGAAGACAGACACTTCATGGTATCACTTATATGTGGAATCTAAAAAAAGTCGAACTCATAGAAACACAGAGTAGACAAGTGGTTGCCAGGTCTTGTGGGGTGGGGAAACAGGGACAGGTTGTAAAAGGGTACAAATTTTCAGTTATAAGATGAATATGATCTGAAGATCTGATGTATAACATGCTGACTATGGTTGATAACACTGTATTGTGTCACTGAAATTTGCTAAGAGAGGAGAACTTAAATGTTCTCACCAAAAAGAAAAAGGTTTAACTAAATGGATTTCCAAAAAATGTTTAGTGAAATGCTAAATGAAAGACTCAGACAAAATTAATATATTTAGTTTTGATGGATTTTGGCAGATTCTGACATAGATAAATAGAAAAAAAAGAAAGAAAAGAAAGAAAGATAATATGGTAATATAATTCCAATCTAATTTTATCCTTATGTATGAAAAAAAGGCTCGAAGGCAATATAACAAAATGTTAAAGACTTTGTTGTAATGCTGCATCAACTGTTTAGAAAATTCTTTTTGACTACAAACAATGGTTTACACACAAAGAAATTAATCACAGCAATCTTAATAATGGTGAAAATTAAATGTTCCTCAATAGAGAAATGTTTAAATTGCATTATCACATACTCATGATAGAATTCTGTGCAGACATTATAATCATGTCTTTGAAGGGATTTTGTTTTAATAATATGGAAAAGTACTTATGGTATAATGCGAAGTGAATAAACAATATGAATATATATTAAAAAGCTGCAGGAAAACGTGGCAAATTGTTAGCAGCCATTACCACTGAGTGGTGGAATCATAATTGTCATTTTATCATTACTTTTTGGAATATTCCAAATTTTCAATTATAAGCTTCCAACTTTTGCAATCAGGAAAAAATATGTCTTTAAAATCTCTGAAGACTTGTATATATAGCACCAGAAGCATTTATGAATTTATTTAGCTGATGGGTTAATAAAACCACAATATTCTTTAAACAGTGTCTCAGCTTTGTGCTGATCTGCAGTCCTTTGGCACTGCTTGGATTTGGCATCATTAACTGCTACAAGTAAAATAACAGTAAGGTGTGTTTATACAAAAGAAGAAAGGAGAGAGCAAGGTCCCCTGTTAGTACGAGGGAGTCTGACAGATTCTGATATGTTTTGTGCACTGTATCTGTATTTTCATTTGCATTGATTTTTCCAAGCGTTTTATGGGCTAAAGCTCGGTCCCCAAAGAAGTCAGGATTTTTTTGTGTTACCCACAACTTGGCGGGAGGCAGAATGTCTGCAATTACTCCTTCTGCTTTTAACTGACTTTGAATCCTGTCCTTTTGGCTTGTGTACTTGGCTTTCAGCCAGGAGAAGGCAAAAAACTCTATCTGTTGGTTTTCAAATGTTATTTCCCCTTTGGCTCTGTTGATGGTAAAATTCTGTCTTTGCATCTGAAATTGGAAACCCTTCTAATCCTGGAGTCTGAGTGTAATTCATTGGAAGGCTTTCTCTTATCTGTGTCTAGGATCAGCATTTAGTCTGATTTTCATTTATATCCAGGTGCAAAACTTGAAGACTTTTACCTTTAGTGCTGTGGCCCAAATTTTCCCTAGTTCTGCTTGTTCTATCATTAACTGTCAGTTCTTAATTATAGCCACATATGAATTCGGGCCAGAGGCAGCAGGATCTGGGTTTTCTCTCCTCCTCTGAGTGCCTGACCCTTGGATATTTCTTCCTTCTGTTCATTCTTGGTAGGTTCTGAATTTGGATTTGTAGTCTTGCCCAGTCAAGACATTGTTTGGCATAGAAAAAAACTAATTATTTCTGATGTGATTTTTTTTTCTCCCCTAGCAGTCAGAATAATTCTTTTATATATTTATTTGCACTTACTCCACAGAAAGAATTAAAAGAAGAGTTAGGTTATATTATTAACAAGAGCATCTTGCAATGCGTATACTTTAAAGTTTGCAATGACTTTGATATGCCTATTGTATTTAATTCTTGTAACTCTTCTTGGAGCAGGTTTTTGCCCATTTTCCACATGAGAAAACTGAAGTTTAATAAAATTAAATGGAGCTAGGAATCAGCTAGCACCTTGCTCTCTACAACCAGCATTCGCCTGCTAGACCAGAGCTGTCTTTGAATGACACTAGTGTATGGAGTTGTTGTAGGATCCTTTTTGAGAATATTGTTGATGCTTTGATCAAATCTCTTTAATAGAACTTTTTCATTTTTACTCATATTTTATTATATATTTGTGTCACCCACTTTCTGTGCAGAAATTTGAAAGGAAAAGAAATTAGGCTTTCTGTAATACTCTTACCCCCCATTGCTTATAGGATGAAGTCCAAACTCTTTAACATGGTGTACAGACTTTCACAATCTGGCTCGAGGCTACTGAACCATTCTCATCCACTGTCACTCCATGCACACGATACTCCTGCCATGTGGAATTTCCCTTTGTTGTTTGAACAGGTTGCATCTTGCCTGAAACGTCACCCTTATCCATCCTCATTTACTTGGTGGACTCCTGCCTCAGTGCTTCACCCTACATCAGCATCACCTGGAGGGACTGTGCCACCGTCCATTCATGGACTCCACCTCCAGGGTTTCTGATTCAGTAGATCTGGGACCCCAAAAGTTGCATTTCTAACCGGTTCCCAAGTGGTCCTGAGCCTGCTGGTCTGGCACCACACTTAAATAAGCATTATACCTACTTATTCTTAAAGACCCAAACTGAGTTGAACTGCAAATTCTTTTCTGACTACAGACCTACTTAATTGCTCCTTCTATGCTTTCAAGCTTTTATCTGTGATACCACATTTTTCGGTAACTATTTGAGTGTCTTCTTTACTTAACTGTCTTTCTTACTTAAAAGGGATAAGACTTGTTCTACTCGTTTAGATCCTCATGGTCTAACATGATGTTTAGACCTGTGGGAACTCACTAAGAATTGGAATGAATATATAATGTGGCTGGAAACCTTTGTTATTTAAAGTTGCTTGTGCAGGATGAATTCTTTACTTCACTGGTTTTCCTTTCTATTGTCTTTTTTTCCCCAGATCAAACTTTTCTGTTTTTAGGACAATTGGAAAACTATTATTTTTTTTAATAACTGCTGTGTACCAGATACTGTGTTTTACGTATATTATTGTATGTCATTCTTTGAGTAACTCCCATGATATAACTCTATTATTTCCTGTTTTAAAGATAAACTGAGGATCAAAAATATTAAGTGATTTTGTAAATATCATATGACTGAAAAGTGTACAAAATAAGATTTAAATTCGGCATTTTATTACTCCAAACCCTGTTCCATTCTGCTGCCTCTAAAATTAATTCTTGTTTCTCTCATGGCAGGTTAAGATGACGGCACAGTGGTATATCTTCAGATAAAATAAGAGAGGACCTCCATGTTAGTATCATTAGTGGTGGTTCATGCTGGCCTCTTTCCCTTTGTTCTTTGCATCCAGGTTGAATTCCTAAATTAATTTCAGTGTGTTACAGTGACATCTACCGTGTCTCTCCTTCCATCTCTGTAGATCATTGAAGAGGTAGCTCCAAATGCCTTCACTTCCACGGCTTTACCAAAACCTGTTTGGATTGACTGCATTTATAAATCAAATACAGTTTATTTTCTGCCTTAATCAAATAGAAGAATTAAGCAAGGAGACATTTAAAAGATGTTAATACTGAACATTCACTTGTAATTTCTAGTACATAATTTTATTGTGGGCTGCTGAGAAAAAATGGAATTTATTTTCACAAGTACTCAAGATTGAAAGTTTGTTTTTTGAATCTTTTGGTTTATGTACATGTTTTATATATCATGATATCATTTTTTAAAGATTGGCACCTGAGCTAACAACTCTTGCCAATCTTCTTTTTTTTTCCCTGCTTTTTCTCACCCAATTCCCCCAGTATGTAGTAGTACATTTTAGTTGTGGGTCCTTCTAATTGTGGCATGTGGGACATTGCCTCAGTGTGGCCTGACAAGTGGTGCCATGTCCGCGCCCAGGATCTGAACCAGCGAAACCCTAGGCCGCTGAAGCGGAGCAAGTGAACTTAACCACTTGGCCATGGGGCCAGCCCCTATCATGATATCATTTTAATTCTCACTTTGCAAGCTTTTCTTCCTTGGGAGGAATTTATTTCTCTTAGGAATAATTGGATTTCTCTCACCATAAGTCATAAACATAGATATATTTTGGTAGGTCAAGTATCTATTTCTTCTTCCACTTAACATTAAAATCATTCTCTCCTTAGGAATGGCAATAGATGATCACATTTAAGTAAGGAACAAATTTGAACCTGTGATAACCAATTCATTTTGTTAATAATTCACTAAATATAACTTTCATATTTCTCATCATTCAGTGATTTGAAGCTGAAAACTTTGGTCTTATATCAAAGGATTGATCCAACCTTTTAATTTAGTATCTTATATGTATCCATTTGTTTATGCCATTTGATGAAAAAATAGATAATTTGTCATTTAAAAGACAAAAAACATATTTTGTTCTTATTTCTTTGATATCGTACTGTTGGGTGTTTTTATTTGGCACTGAAGAATGGACTTTATATTAATAGAGGGAGGTGGATATGGAACTTCCTTTTAATCTATAGTGATTTAATTCCCTTTTATCTATTAGGTAAGCTTGGTCTACTCCATTTGTGAGTTCTCTTAGGCTGTTTCATAGTCGTGGCTGCAATTTGGAAAAAAATATCCGAGAGTGGTATGAGGGACTCTTTCTTCACATTGTTTTTTGGCCCACTGGATGAATTGGAATACCAGAGATTGATTATTTATTAGATTTACTCTATACTTTCATTGTGGAAGCCTCTAGCTACATGTGGCTATGTTCATTTGTAAAATTTTCCAAGCTTAAATTCGAGTTGCACAAGGAAAATATAGAACAAAGTCCATCATAATTAACCCATTTTTTTAAAGCACTCAACAAAGCTTCAGCTTCATACTCTGAAAACAATTGCAGTTGTTTTAAATTATTACCTTAGGGCCAGTGGTGAATCAATCCATGAAGCATGAAAGCAAAAGAACTAAGAGGATGATGAGGTGAATTGGGGACCATATTCTTTCTGCTGACTGATCTTTGTTGTTTTCTGAATCTTGGTCCTCTATCTCCACTGGATCTTTGAGGTCAAGCTTATGTTAGGCACTTCATGAATACTTGTTGTTTATATACATTTTTTGTATCATTGTTTTGTTTTGTGTTTCATATGCTTGAAATTTAGAGTAAATCTGGAGTAGCAAATGTAAATGTAGACACAGTGAAGAGGTGATTAAGAATGCTGCTTGGGGGCCGGCCCCGTGGCCGAGTGGTTGGGTTCATGCGCTCTGTTTCGGTGGCCCAGGGTATCGCCAGTTCAGATCCTGGGCACGGACATGGCACCGCTCATCAGACCATGCTGAGGTGGCATCCCACATAGCACAACTGGAAGGACCCATAACTGAAAACGTACAGCTATGTGCCGGGGGGCTTTGGGGAGAAAAAGGAAAAAGTAAAATCTTAAAAAAAAAAAAAGTAAAATAAAATAAGAATGCTGCTTGATGAAAAAGAAAGAGAATAAAATTAGAAGTAAAGGACAAACCAGCTCACTAGTTTTGACTTTACCTATAGTCCATTATGTGAGAATACAGTCGTACCTTCGTATCCGTGGGGGATTGGTTCCAGGAGCTGCACTGATGCCAAAATCTGCAGATACTCAAGTCTCTTGTATAAAATAGTGTAGTATTTGCATATAACCTAGGTACATCCTCCCATATACTTTAAATTATCTCTGGATTACTTATAATACCTAGTACATTGTAAATAGTTGTTATACTGTATTGTTTAGGGAATAATGACAAGGAAAAAAAGTCTGTGCATGTTCAGTACAGACACAACCGTCATAAGCCTTTTGATTGCTGGTTGGTTGAATCTGTGGATGGGGAACACATGGATTTGGAGGGTCAACTGTAATTAAGTCAATTAACATTAACATTGGCATTCTCATCGTAGGCAGTGTGGGATACGAGCTACCCCACACAAAAATGAGGTCAATATCTGTGTCTTAAAAACCAGGAAACAATCCAAGGTAGCAAAACAAATAAAAACAAAACCATAAAATAAAATGAAATTGACCATAAGGTCACCCATGAGAGCCCCAAAATTAATATCACTTTTTATAAGCCAAAGGGTTTACTATACATTTTTACTATAATCCCCTGGTATAGGCTTCAAGGATAGCATTATACTAAGACCCAAGAGAAGTTGTCTTACAAATAGATAAGTATAAAAATCAGAGAACCTACAGAAACCAAGACATCTTTTTAGTTGTCGTAAACTCTAAGACACAGTTTTTATCAGCTATGATCAAATAAATTGGACAGGTCCATATAACAAGTTAGAACTTGCCAGATTTTTTTTATAGCAGAAACAGATGTCATCTTCTGTTGTAAAGTACATGCTGACCATATCGCATCCTGACTACTTTATAGCACATACGAACTCCCACTCCACCCCCTTTTCCCCTTCTCAAGCAAGCTAACCTACGAGGCTGTGTATTTTTAATCACTTTCTATGGCAGTCAAGAATTTGCCATCAGAGAAACTGTTTTCCTGCTTCTTATCTTTCGATGACTGCTCTTGCTAAATAGATTTTAGATAAGAGCAACTGGCAGTAGGTGCCCTTCCTGAAAACAGAGGTCAAAAACCTCGCAATTGAAGCCCTAGTAAATGATTCTGGAAAGCATTTGAAGTCTTAGTTACATTCAAATCCCAAATACAGTTTTTCTCTTTTTTTTAGACATCTCCAAGTTTTTATACATAGTTTCTAATTGAAAAAACATTTTAATCCTATATAAAATCTAGAAATTAATGAGAAAATGGTAACTTTTTTTAATGTGTTAATAATGAGAAAGAACATTTTTAACTGAAAATGAAAAGGAAAAGACCTTTGAGTTTTTGGGGTTGTTTGTGAAAGGACTACTAATGGAAAAGGTGAGTGCTCACTATATGGTAATATTTGCGAAAGCAAATCTGTGTGACCTGTCAGAGGGGCTTCAGAGAGGTTCTGACTCTTTCTGCATGTAAGTCTGCCTCAGATCACTGATGCAAAAAACTGTTTCTCAAGGAATTTTTTTGTGACTACTCCATTGTTTCATTATTACACCCAACTGTGTTCGAAAGCATGATGTAGAAGGTGCACAAGGAAAGAGTGGTGAAGGAAGAATGAAAGGTAACATGACAGAAACATTTGGTCTCAGTTCCTGAGTAGGAAGTAGAAAAAGGGGTTTGACTTGGTTCACCAGACTCTGCCCTTTGTTCAACTGCACAGTGTCACTTCAAAAGCCACAGATCCTTTTGAACAGGTGCTTTAAAAAGTTGTATTAAATAACCTCTGTGCCTCTTTTGATTATGAATCGCCTACATAACTGCACAAAATGAGTGAATGTAAGAAGAATGAACTGGCAGGTGAGGCCTGTCTGGTAAAGAATCCATAATCCTGAGGTGATTGTAGCTTTTCAAAAGATTCAGTGACTGGTTTAAATTCAGTGTTTTCTGTGGCTGAACGAAGTTCCATGAAGATACTGTCAACTTTCCTCTCACTATCAGTTTCTGGTTGTTGTCATAATTTTTTTATCAGAAGTTTTCAGGATTTTTTTCTTCCTCAAATGAATTTTTAATTTATATATTTGTCAGTGACAATTTCATAAGGATGTCATTATCTGTTCTCCTCTTCTATCTCCCACTCCCTGAAATAGAACTGCTTTGTGCCAACTATGTGTGAAGGCTTTTGAATGACACAGCTACAATTAGGGAAAATGTCCATAATTATTTACTATCTGTGTTATATTCACAGCTGTACTAGTTAAAGTGTGTGATTGAAAAAAGTATGTGTGGGGGTACTTGACTATCCCTCCCACCAGGGTGCTAATAATTTGGTTAAGGAGCAAAAGTAAGCCAGAAAATAATTAGAGAAACACGTAGGAGCTAAATAAGCCCTGTGACATTGAAGTAAAAGAACATAAAATGTGTAGAGAAGGGCCGAGCTCTTCAATGGAGTAAAGGATACCTTTAGTAGGAAATGGAACTTGAAAATGGGCAAGATTTAGGAATAAGGGGGGTCTTTCGAGAAATGAGAATGGATAGACCCTGGGAGAGCTTAACAAGACCAAGTTAGTTCATTACTTGAGATCCTTTTTGATTCTTGGGTTGTCTTGTACATATAAACTTTGATTGCAGAGTAATCAGTAATGGTTCCATATGTACTGCAGGGCAGGTACACCATCAAAATATTTTGGTGAAAATTTTGCTTATCTTAATTTCAAAAGTTAACTACCTACCAGGCTATCGTTATCAGAGAAAATGCAAAAGATGAGACATTACCATGAAACGGATGACTACGAAAAGTCATTTGAAGATGAGAAAAAATAATACTAATTAAAATATATTTATTTTATAGTTTAGTCTACAAGTGTTATAATTGTTTTACCAGTATCCAGAAAGATTTGTTTCTTTGTGGATTTTAACAGATATATTTTTATAATAAAAAAAGTAATCATATCCATTTATGTTGTAGCCGATTATATTTTCCGAAGGTGGCCACACCAATGAATGCCATCCCACATGGCCTTCTTACAATATGATGTTGGCACCCTTTGATAGAGAGGTGAGGTCCTTGTTCTCTTCCCTTGGATATGGGCCAGGCTTAGTGATTCACTTCAATCCACTAGAATGCAACAGAAGTAACCCTGAAGTATAGGTCATAAAAGGTGATGGAACTTTCACCTGGTTCTCTCAGGACACTTAATCTTAGAACCCAGGCACCATGCTGTGAGAAAGTCCAAACTAGCCCGTGTAGAGAAAGAACATGGAAGGGCCCACACAAAGAGGAACTGCGGACCCAGCTGATATGTAGCATCAATCACCAAACGTGTGAGTGAAGGAGGCTTCAGATGATTCAGCCCAGGGCCTTCAGCTTGAGTCTTCCGTCTGAGGCTCCAGACATCATGGAGAAGAGACTAGCATCCCCACTGTGCTCTGTCTGAATTCCTGACCCACAGAATCCACTCTCATCACACTCCTAAGTTATTAATTTGTTACACAGCCAGAGTAACTAGAAAATATGTCAGTCAGGTTTTCACATGGGTTCATACACAGGTTTTCTTATAGGTTCCAGCCATTCACTTAAGAGTTTCTCTTTATTATGCAAATAACTTCACTTTCAAAAGTATCTGTCTGTACTTCTGAAAAGTCACTTTCCAAATTGTAGAATAATCATTTAGCCAAATTTTAGGAACTAGTTTTTTTTTTTTTTTTTTTGGGAAGATTAGCCCTGAGCTAACTACTGGCAGTCCTCTTCTTTTTGCTGAGCAAGCCTGGCCCTGAGCTAACATCGTGCCCATCTTCCTCTACTTTATACGTAGGACGCCTACCACAGCATGGCATGCCAAGCAGTGCCATGTCCACACCCGAGATCCGAACTGGCGAACCCCTTGCCGCCGAGAAGTGGAACATGCGAACTTAACCGCAGCACCACTAGGCCGGCCCCTAGGAACTAGTTTTTTTTTTTTTTTTTGGCGAGGAAGATTGTCCCTGAGCTAACATCTCTGCCAATCTTCCTCTATTTTGTATATGGGATGCCACCACAGCATGACTTGATGAGCCGTGTGTAGGTCTGTGTCAAGGATCTGAACCCATGAACCTGGGCTGCTGAAGCAGAGCATATGAACTTAATCGCTGTGCCACCGGGCAGCCCCAAAAAACAGTTTTTAAAACTCACCTGTGTTCCCAGCGTGTGGTGCAATTTGCTTGATTTTGTTAAATGCTCAATAAAAAATATTAAATGAATGAATGAATCAATCTTCTCAGAGTCTGCTGATTAGAGACCTTTGTTCTCCATGGCTGGTGCTGAAGTTTCTACCAGTATTGGTAGAAAATGGAAGTACTACTTAAAATTAAAAAAAAAAAATCTTTTGTTGGGGGAGCCTATAAGTACATTATCCCATTTGTCAACTGCACCATAATATAAATAAAGATGGATTATCCAATTATTGCTGATGATTACATATATATGTATATATATAGAGAGAGAGAGATGCAACACACATGCATACATATATTTATTATTTTTTTAAAGTCTACAGTCACAGTTTCTACCACTAAATCTGTCTACAGTGTGTTCCACTGATACTGAGGGCCAGGTTAGAAAGTATATCTTGATAGAATTACTGGAAATACATTTAAAATATGTTTCCCTATTGTCATTTATTTGATAAAGTTGAACATTAATAAAAATATTAATTCAACTTCTGAAAACTATCCAGCAGTAACTTACATGTTCACAGCCACCCAATGAAAAAACATATTTGTCCTTCGACGTGGAGATCAGGCCAAAAAAGAGTATCCTAAACCTCACCTACCCCATTTGAACAATACTCATCATTATTGTAAATACTTAATTTTACTTTGTTTTTAATAGTTTATTGTAGAAAAGGACCTGAAATCCTCAGCATGCCTGTATCATGATAGAAACACACTGTTAGGGCTCAACAAAGAATGCCCCAGGTTTTAAGATAAATGTGAAGGCAAGAGATCCAAATCATTTGTAACCATCCTTGTGTAATTTTTAGGCTCTTGATGTTACAAAGTTATTTACTAGATTGTTTCCATTACTCCTTGAAATGATCAGAGCAAACCGTCATTTTATTCATCTCTCCAATTTGTTTCTTCTTTTCATCCATCTTCTCATAATTAACCAGATAAAAATTTGGCAAGAGTATGGTATGTTTATTGCAAGATAATGAAATGTATTACTGAGAAATTTTAATATATGTCCACTCAGCATGTATTCACTCAATGAATATCTCAGCTCTCTTAAAGAGGAATAAAAGGCAGTTCTTCCTTTGAGGAATATACAGCGTTGTGGAAAAGAAAGGCATGAACTGGGATTGGACCTGTGAGCTATAGGAGCACAGTATAGGAGAAGTAAACTTGACTGAGAATTAGGGTAAGGCATCACAGGGAAAGTTAACTTGTGAACTAAGTCTTGAAGGAGGAATAGGAGTTTAATGGAGTTGGGGACAGAGAGGTTATTTGTATTAAAATGCCAATCATTGTTTTCACACTGTATTCCCTGTGAGAATGCCTGGGCCCATTCATAGACACTGCTAAGGGCCATATAGTGCCCTGTGATTCTGGAACCTTGGCCATACCTGGTTCAAGCACGGTGAACAACTGATTCCAGTTCTGGTTTGCGCCACCAATCAGAATCTCTCTTCTAAGATTTTGAACTGAGAGATACAGAGATTAAGAGTTAGAGAGTAGCTACTGCTGAAACTGTTAAGATCATGAAGACTTGGGGTTGGCAGCTATTGTGGACTTCACACACGCAAAAGATGGTCTATGGAGAATAGGACAGTAGCATTAAGAGAACACAAGGCCCCAGGTAGAGACAGCCCAGTTCCCAAGCCATGACTATCATTCTGCTTTTTAATTCTGTGAAATTCCCTCTGAATCCTCCCAGTAAGCTCTTTTTCACAAAGAACTAGTTTGACTGGCTTCTCAATCTTGAAACCAAAGAATTTCTAAGGCTGCAATAAGGGCAAAGTGCATGGAATGCATTAGAGATCTGAAAGAATATGGTAGGTCTGGGAAACTATGAAGTTCATTCATCTAAAAGAAAACATTGGTTCCCACTATTTGCTAGATGCTGGCACTACCATGGTGAGTGACAGACTGACTTCACAGAGTCTGCCTTGAGTGGTAGACAGGTACAGTCCATGTTAGGTGTGAGGAAATGACATGGGGACATCAATTTGGTTTTGTCTCCTGGGCTAAGGAGTTTAGACTTAATTCTGTAATCCATGCCTTTTTACTGAGGACATACCACTCCCAAGGGAATGAAAATTGACTTTTATTGGGGAGGGGTTCAAAAATCTTAGATATTACAATGTTTTTATCAACAATGTCTAATATCAACCCTACCTGACAAAATCTCGTTGCTTAATACTTAATTTCCCTCCTTGGGTGGGATGGAGTAATGCATAAAAAGTTGAGAAAAAGTGTTGTAAGCCATGGTATCTCTCTGTGCTCAGCAAGAGGCTTATTCATTTTTTAAATCAATCATGTATCCAGCTAAAATGAAACCACGGGATTTCTTCTTGGCATAGATGTGTTAAACAGCCATAGGAACGCATGCTTTCCTCTATCAGGAAGACTCGTTTTAGTGGAGTTTGTATTGGGAACTGTGGCTGTAGTTTTGGCAGAAATTATAGCCTGACCTAGTAACTGCTCTCATGGAAAAGCAAATCATTGTAGCTGGGTAAGACCTTCAGCATATGGCAGCACAGGGGCATTTTCATCAGTCCTTAGTAAAGATGATCTGGCCTTTTTAAGGATAATTACACTAAGCCTTATGTGAGCTGTGGGCCTCATCTGTGAAATGTATATACATTTGCCTCTTTTCTTAGGGTATGATTACCTTTTCAGAATATTTTCCCTAAACCAGAAATGTCATGGTAAAAGAATTCATTTGCATTTCTCAAGATTTATTCTTCTTCATTCAGAAAAACCAGTAGATTAAGCAAATTATTGAAACAATTTGAGATAACTGATTCTTACCTCCTAAAAAACGTACATATTCTGGAAAGGGAAACAATGAGGCATTGAAATTAATTTTGATTTGATCTTTTCATTTGTGTGACAGCAACATGAAAATCTTTATTGTTTTCAGGATCAGATATTCTGTCTCTCGAGACAAGTTTCCCCTCTGAGTCAAGCTATTGTATACGTTTTTGTCCCTTTGTTAGGTAAGGCACATTTATGCGTCATTTTTTTTTTAAGTTTGGAGACAAATTATATTTGTCAAGGGCAGTGTGTCAGCCATTGCTCATTAGAGGGCACATACTTTATTCGTAGGCAGTACAATTCTGCTCTTAAGTTACGTTCCTGACTTTTAGATGAACCATTCACTGTTTTTCTTTATCAACAAAATGGTGGTATCAGTAGGCTGCACCGTGAACTCATTTGAAGCAAACGGAGTTGTTTGTTGACCTGGGACCTCCTCTGTCTTGTATAGGTGAACCCTCCTTTTTATTATTTACAGGTTGTTGGCAAGTATTATATTGAGTTAAAATGCTTGACATTTAAGTATTAATGTTTCTATACAAAAAATGCTGCCTAGTAGGCGCTCAAAATTTCTGTTCATGTAGTCTAAGCAGAATATCTTTGCGTTTCAACAAGTGGTTAAAAAATCGTATGGTTATTAGTAATATACATGTTGCAAAATTTGCAGAGAAAATAGAATTCATCTATTATTCTACGTAAATGGTTTAAATGGCTAATAGTGTGAATAAAGGATGAATTGTCATGCTGTATCCATGAAGCAAGGACTACTTGGCAATTTCCTGTCTTAAGCTTTGGTCCATGGTACCTGACTTCTTTGAGGAAACTGGGGAAAAAAACAAAAATTGTATCTTACTCTTGCAAGCCAAAATGTTAACATTGTTTTCCCTTTTTATGTCTAGATTTCTTCACAGAAAACTATCATGAGATTTATTATGAAGCACTTTACACAGAAGCAGAGCAAGGAGTAAATTGCAATGGTAACACAGTACTGGCAGATGCTCCAGGGCAGCACAAGGCGATGGGCCCACCTCAGATCTCTCATGAGTGTTCACTTCAGTAACCTGTTTTCCTCTTCTGTGACATCCATTCGTACATGACGGAGACAATATGTATTGGGAGTTCTTTGTGATGAGATAGTGAAGGTCCAGATGAGAAATCTATTTATTAGGCCCTGGTGGGTCTAGGCTCCATAAGGAGGAGTGCCAGTGAAGACAATTCCTCTTGCACATTGATTTGGCCTCCGAGTAACTGCACACCTGACTTTGGCTTCTTGACCAAGCTTCAGTCATTGTTGCCCACTAATCTTGCCTTTATTGGCACTCTTGACACCAACTCAGCCAATCCCCCATATGCTGGGTATTAGTGGGGTGGTTTAGAGATTTGGAGTCAGGCAGACCTGACTTTAATATCACCTCCACCACTTACTAATTGTGTGACTTGGGACAACTTATTTGATTTTTCCCAGCCTTAGTTTGCTTATCATTCTTATTTCAAAAGATTATATGAGACAATATAGGTGATGTGCTTAGCACAAGGCCTGGTGTATAGTAAGCACTAAATACTCATTAACTGTATTTATTATGGTTATTATCATCATATTCTTTACTATCATTGTTGTCATCATCATTAACTAGAATACTTCTGCATCTTACCCCTTAGTCTCATTTCAATAAGGGATCTGATTAAGCTCCCATCTATGTCCATGTCCCTATGTCTTACCACACCGTCAACTGATGGGCTACTGTATTAACTTTTTATTGCCTTCTAACAAATTACCCGCAAAATCATCAGCTTTAAGTAACAAACATTATCTCACACAGTTTCTGAGGGTCAGGAATCCAACAACAGCTTTGCTGGGTAGTTCCAATTCCAGGTATCTCATGAGGTTGTAGTGGAGCTGTTGGCCAGGGCCACTGTCTTTGAAGGCTTGACTGAGACAAGATGATCTTCTTCTAAGCTCACTTATGTGGCTGGTGGCAGGAGGCTTCAGTTCCTTCCCATGTGGGACACTCATGGCATGGCTTCCCTCAGAGCAAGTGATGCGAGTGATGTGAGAGACAGAGACCTAGTTGTATAATCTAATCTCAGAAGAGGCAAACCATCACTTTTGCCGTATCAACCCTGGTCCAGTGTAGGAGGGGCAACACAGGATGTGGAAGGCAGGAAAGGAGATCATTGGGAGCCATGTTGGAGGCTGCTACCATAGCTACATCTCTTGCTAGAGTTTCTGTTTCTGCAGCCTGCTGTTGCCTCACCTAAGACTGAATAGAATCATTGCCTAGATTTAAAATATCCCAATATATTCTTTTCCTGTGCACTTACCTCAATTTCATACTGAGCAGCTCTTTTAAGAAAGAATTACCTTTCCTTTTAATGTGAGGAAAAACTCCCCTGTGTATGAAAACAAAATAATCATTCACCATCTCTTTCTAGTGTCTGACATGCAGTGAGAGTTAACTTCATTCCTCTGTTAGAATATTCTATTCTCTGTGAAGGGCCATGTTTTTTCTTTTTATTTTAACCATTCTTTCAGCTTCTGCCATGAAAATAAAAACCTATCTCTGTGAAGTTTGTCAAGTGAAATGGACACAAATATGGCACATATGCTAGGAAAAAACCCAAAGCTGAAACCTCAGTCTGTGAAAAAGAGATAAGTTAGAGTAAAACTATAGTAAAAATGCCCAGAAAACATATGCTGCTATTTAGGAGGGAAAAGAGAAAAGTCAGGATAAAATACAGAACAAAAAGCTTAGGGATCCCAATGGGGACACAAGACCCAACCTCAGAGCATTTTTATGCAAAATATTTTCAGTGTTTTGGGGCCAACTGTAAGGAAAACCAGGTATATAGAGAACTTTAGAGCACTATGGAGAGAAAGCTTTCATAATGTGCTCTTATGAGTCTCATAAACAGAAACAGTCTCCAACTTACGTGACAATGAAAGAATATGAACTCCTGATGGGAGATGCCACAGGAAGATCAAGTCTTTTTTTTTTCTTTCCTTCTCAGCCGTTTCCTCAAGGAAAAGACTGGAAATTGATAATACTAAATTGACGAGTCCAAATAAGCCATTAGGCAAAGCAGACAGTACTTTTTTTTTTTAAATACACAAACGAATGTTAGATCTCTTCAACCAGAAAGCATGTGTGTTAATTTTGAGGCTTTTAAAAAAATCCTAAGCACAATTATGTAGTTTTTAAGAGTTATACAAAACCAGGTCTGAATCTTGCCTCTGATCACAACTAATTGTGACATTTTAGGAGACTTACTTGGCCTCTTAAAGCCTCATTTCCTCATATGTAAAACACAGATAAACTCTGACACATAAGGTGCTTTGTAAATTGTAACTATTATTAATAGTGTACATTGATTTTCCAAATGATTTTCATGCCTGTATTTTCAGGAGTTAAAGTTCTAAGTGACATGGAGGGCTCTATCATAAACTTATGTCTTGTTAGCGTGGAACGAAAATAATTAAACTCAATTCTCCTTTAATTGGAATGATGCAATAAAAGCTCAATGAATTCCTTTGGATTGATTAACTTCTGATTGCACGTGATACCCTAATTATGGCTGTACTCATGGACTTGGGATGAAAGTATCTGTCCAAACTGAAAACTACTTGAAGACAGGAATTGTCTGTCATTAATCACTTTATCCCTAGTTCTTTCTAGCACAGTGCTTTGCACATTGGAATTGCTCAAAAAGTGTTTGTTAATTTACATTGAAGGATATGTAGAGAGTTACTACAATCTGATCTGGGAATTCATATTCCATTTTCCTTCTGTTGTCCCACACCACCCCCATTTTAGCCATTTATATACCTATTTGGAGCCTAGATCTTCCAAAAAAGGCTAGAAAGAGCTCATTAAGCCATTAATGGGTTAATTTTCCAAAGTTGTTAACTGTCTAGGCGCAGTGATCTTTCTCTGCAACTTAGCACCTCTTCCTGAAGAGGGGGAGGAGGAAGGGTTGAAATGCAAATCTGTGAAGTCATAAGCCCATACAAATTCTTAAGCCCAGAGTAAAAGCATGAAATTCTAAGTCAACATGAAGTTTGATCAAACGTATTGGTTTTTCCTTATCTGCATCATCTGTTTCCAAGCGTATGTGATAACCAAGACTTGACACTACATCACTTCTTTGGGGGAAATACTGTTAGGGCTCCAATTGTACAGATGGGGATAACACCGGTGACAGTCGTTTGTGGAGATGAGGGCTTTCACCTGTGTGTGGTGGCCTTGTCACTGTGAGCTGACTCCAACAATAAACACTTACATTAAAATAAAATGCCAAAATCAGTTTTCCAGAAAAGATGAGAAATGGAGTGACATATTGAGTCCTTATTTACTCTAATCATTCAATAATTATGAGTTGCGTAACCCATGATGTGCTGGTAGTTTTTCAAATGCTGTGGATTATATAAAAAGGAAGACAATGTTGGTTTTCATCATAGATAATTTGCCAACCCAATAGAAACAATAAAACAAACAGTTGGATTGTAACCAAACTTCAAGTGTAAGTCATCTCACCTGA
Organism: Equus caballus; assembly: GCF_041296265.1. Classification (NCBI taxonomy): domain Eukaryota; kingdom Metazoa; phylum Chordata; class Mammalia; order Perissodactyla; family Equidae; genus Equus; species Equus caballus. Next base: position 30,374,471 of record NC_091710.1, on the reverse strand, counting down.
GTTAGTGTGTGTTTGGTGTCCTGGTTAGATAAAAAGCTGCCCTTCATGGCATTCCATCATAGCAAATATTGACATTATTTGTTTTCATATCCAAAATAAGAATATGTTTATACTTAATTCTAGTTTCGAATTATTTGCTATTGATATGACCTTATAAAATGTATCTCTACGTTCAGCTAATCAAGAAAATATGCTCAATTTTCATTAGTAAGTATTTGGGAGAAATAAAACAATAATATTGTCTTACCACTGTAGGACATTTTGTAGTCTTCAAGGGCATTCAACCTCATTGTTTTTTCTTTTTTTTTTGGAGCGGGGGAAGATCAGCCCTGAGCTAACATCTGCCAATCCTCCTCTTTTTGCTGAGGGAGACTGGCCCTGAGCTAACATCGGTCCCCATCTTCCTCCACATTATATGTGGGACACCTACCACAGCATGGCTTACCAAGTGGTGCCACGTCCACACCCGGGATCTGAACCGGCAGACCCCAGGCTGCCAAAGCAGAATGTGCGCACTGAACCGCTGCACCACCTGGCCAGCCCCTCAACCACATTGTTTTGTACTTAAACTTCATAACAACCCTGTACATGAGGGAGGGAAGGCAGGCATGTTACAGATGAAGACATTGAGTCTCAGGGATGTTTAGCGACTGCCAGCTGGCCAGTAGCAGAGGCCTTGACCAGGCTCTCTGACTTGACATTCAGAGCTCTTCCACATGAATGCACTAGAATTGCCCAAGGAAACAGTCTACATACAAAACAACCTTGAAAATAAGTCGATTCTAGCACTTTCTTTCTAGCTTGGTCAATATTTATGTAGACAAATAATTAAAAATTGTTCACTTTAATTCAATATTGTGTCTCTGAATGGGAATTAGTTCTTTCTCTGTAATATTCTTAGCTATCTGTTTATACAGTGTGTCATATCCCTCTTCTTTACATATACACAGGCAATGACTGTGGCAGAGTGTAACTGTTTCTATAAACATTGAAAATAGACCTGTGGCTAACACAAATGGTTGTGGGTGGCAGTAGCTTTTAGAAACCTTGATGAAACTTGCCATGAGAATGTTTTCTGTGGAACAGTGCCTTCTACACATAGAAGGGAAAATCCTTGTCAGCATGTTACGCTTCTTGGAGCCACGTTAGCACTTATTCTCAGTAATGTCCTTTGGTGCTTCTCTCATTCATCCCTTAAAGGAATCTAATTCACTCTAGGCGCTGTTCTTGGTGCTGAGCATAAGACAGTGAAGGAGGCAGGTGTGGTCCCTGCCCTCATAGAGATTACATTCTGGTGCAGAAAATGGGCTTTTAAAATGAAAAGCAAAAATCAATTATGTAATAAATTTCAGATTCTGATTACTGTTAAGAAAGAAAGAGAGCACCATGATAAAAATAGAAGAGGCCAGCTTATTTCAATAGGATGGCTAAGCAGAGTCTTTCCAAGGTGGAGACAGTGTTTAAGCTGAGGGTGAAAGTATGATAGGGACTCACCTGAAGGAGTGTTCCAGGCCAGAGGACCAACCAGAACAAAAGTCACAGGCAAGCTATACATTATGCCAGACCTTGAGGCTTCTATAACGTGTCTGACTTTTAAGTGCAGTAAGGACCTATTCAAGGGTTAAAGTAGGGCCATGAATTAATCTGGCGTATGTTCTTAAAAGACCACCCTATTTGATATGGGGAGAAGAGATAGGAAAGAGACCAGTTAGGAGGCTACTGTGACAGTCTAGCAGAGACATAATAGTCAGATGGACTCAGGGGTTGCATTGGGGATAGAGAGAAAAGAATGAATACAAAACATGTCTTTGAAGTAGAATTGGCAGAAATTGTCAATGGACTGAATGTAAGGAGTGAAGGATGAAAGTAAGAGAGGAGAAGAGGATGATTCCCAAATTTCTGGCTTTAAGAAATGAAGGATTGTGACACCATTTACTAGTAAAGGAAAAACAGGGTAAGGAATAAGTTGATTTTAGTGGTGGGGTTTATCAAGACTTCCAGTTTGGAAATGTTACATTTGAGATGCTCAAGAGACATCTAAGTGGAAGATATCAAGCATCTCTTGTACATAAAGGTCTGGAGCACAGAAAGAAAGTCTAAAAAAGATTTAGACATTCTGGAGTTTTGAGCATATATGTGATAAATAAATCTCTGGGGATGTAGTTTAAGAAGATGAGCCAGGATCAAACCTCAAGGAATGCTAATTTTAAAGATAAGGTATGGTACAAGAGGACAAACAGTAAGACTATGAAGCAAAGACAGTGATGTGAGAGGTGAAGCAAGAGAAAGTGGAGTTGTCAAAGAGAAGAGGGTTTCTTAAGAAGAAGGGAGTAGGTGACTGACTTGAATGCAACTGAGGAGTCCATACAAGGAAGGCAGGTTTACTGACAGGGCTAGAATCATAATTACTGCATCTTTTAAAGATCATGAAGTACTGTCTTCTTACTGCCCATTTCGTGAGGAATCTAAAGACCCAGCCAAGTGGTCAGCTATGGAAGCAAAGGACAGTAAGCTGGCTCAAGCAGTGCCCTCATCTCCTTTGTTTGGTTTTCACAAGTAGCTGAGTTTGGAGAAATTGTGAAGATATTTGTCATGTGTCCTATGATAATGAGGCAGAATGATATTCAAAGAGTAACTGAGGTGATATCATATTTAAACATGGGGCAGGACTTCAAGTTAAACAATAATCTGTAGAATCTCTTGATTTGCGAGGACTTGCGTTACATTTCAGTAATTGATCTGTGACATCCTATTTTCTAGTTAAGGAGAAAGAGCATTGAACTATAAATCAGAGACTTGGGTTAAAATCCCAGCTCCACTGGTTACTAGTTTCTCGAACTTGGGCACATCACTTAACCGCTCTGAGACCCAAATTCTTTATTGAAAATGGTGAAAATCAGACATACCAGATAGACTTGTTGTAAAGGTTAAAATGACATGGCTTAAGACATATAAGAGGCACTCAATGAATGGCATTTTATTTTTATTAGCAGTAGTATATTGGGAGTTAGCACGGGGCCAAATGCAATCATGTATAGAAAAACACTTCGTTAACCATAAACACTATAAATAAAATGTGCTGGTGTGTTTATGATTGATAACTCTTTTTTTCATCAGTGTTTTAATTTTAGATGCACCACCTTACTCTCTGGTACAGATCTATTTACTATCTAGGAGTTGTGGGCGAGTTGTTGGGGAGCCAGGAAAGATGACGGCTAGCAGAGCTTAGGCAGAGGAGCAGATGGAAGTGCCAGCGGCTGTTGGTGTGGAAGCCAGGAGGCAGCTGCTCTGGGGATAAAATCCAAGAGAGAGCTGGGCAGAGGGAGGGAGCATCCACAGGCTAGGGGGAGCGACCTGTCTCGGAGCAGTTGGACATACCATGCAGCAGGATGACTCAGAAAAGTCTGCAGAGCTTTAGAAATGTTCATTTCTTGGTTTGGAATACGGGTCAAAGACTAGAATAAGGTTTGCCTCTTATTCTGAGATATTCTTTGTAAGAGAAGAAGAACGAGAAAAAGAAAAAGGTTCCAAATGTTTCAATGGGACTTATATACTTCTCTCTCCTGCCCCCTCCCCATTTATCCCCCCTCCAGGGAGGAAAACAAATATCCATGAAACTGAAAAGCCTGCATCTTTATCATATCTGCTAGAAGTATGCCACCATTTAAACTCATTTTCCATTATTTTAATTATGCTTTTTAAGCCTCGCATGTGTTACTAATTATTTTTAAAAATATTTCTAGATTATACGAAACTCATCTTTTTCTGTTGTACTATTTTGATGATAGGTGGTGAAGCTAGATTTAGCCACCATTTATTGGGCACTTAAAATTAATCTCTGTAATAGCTCTATTCAGACATTTTATCATTTAATTTCACACAAACTCTTTAGAAAGTAGGTATTATTCCTCTTGTGCTAATTGGGACACAGAGGTTTAAAGAGGGCAATTTACTTTCTCAGTTTCCTATAGTTAGAATGGGATAAAACCATGATTCAACCCATGTTTGTCTGCCTCTGAAGCCCTTGCTTGAGCCACTGTGGTATAAAACAATCCCCTTTCCTTAGAAAGATCAGTGCATCTATCTTCTGTGTCCTATTTATAACCGAACAGGTGTTCCCTGCCTTCTTTATTGAGATGTTTTTTCAGAGTAGGAGGAAGAGAAGGAAAATGCATTTATTGGTCACATGCCATGTGCATATTACTTTGCAAATATTTTCTTATGATTCTCAGAAAAAAATCCAAAATTGGTACTTTACCCCTATCTTGTTTAGAGGGATAATAATTTTTTGTGTGGAAACTGCTCATAGAAGCTGGGTAGTTTGTCCAAGTTCATCATGTTTATTTACTTTTCATCCAGCATTTATACATATCGAACTGTTGTCAGAAACTGAGCCATCCAGGGTTACAAAGAAGAATAAGACATAGTCTCTGTTTGCAAGGGCCTCATAGCTTATTGGAGAAGACAAACACATAGACAATTATAATAAAATATCAGTAGAAAGAGAGGAGTATGTTCAACATTGTATTGAGCACAGAGGGACTGAAAGCCCGACTGAGAGAAATCAAAGAAGGCAGGCTTTGCACTTGGGCTTTTTTCCTTCCCAAACTTAATCCTCCCCACCCCTATTATCCCATCATACCTTCCACATTTAATGCAATGTGTATACTGAAAGAGTCTGAGGGGTGATCAGAAACCCAGTTTATACAAGAAGGAAGTGGTGAATAACCAAACTAAGTTCAGGTTTTAAGATCGCCCGTTAACTGTCAGGAACACTATTGCCATCTTAACTGGGTTTCCATTTTCGTTGAGTTCGACAGCTGCGTTGGCATGAAAGAGAATGTGGCTTCTTTAGCAAAGGTTGAAGGGTAAAGAAGAAATCAACTCAAGAGCCAACAATATATAATAACAACCAACTCATTGGAATTCTGGCTAAAACATCTCTCGTTCCATTTCTAAGCACTTATCTATTTGGCTTATCATAAAGGGAATACGAACTTCTACCACCTTGCATTTTCTCCCTAAATGGGAATCTTACTTAAACAGGGCATCCTTTTTGGAGGAGGAGACTTTCTTTCCCATTCAGATGTTTATATGTTGGTACATGTAGATGGAAAACTCTTTTATGACTTTTTAGCTGCTGTGACTCAGATATAATTAAATTCCCCTTAATATTTAAAAGGCCAATGAACACTCTTAGTATTGTTAGATGTCACTGTTCTCTCTCAGTTTTGTACAAGTTTCATTCCTTAAAGTCCTGTGCAGCTTTTTGGATTCACTCTAAAACCCTTATATTTCTAAATGAAGAAATTTTCTGATATACATTTTGAAGATGACTGCTGCTTGAGTTTTCAACATTTGAGAGAATATGTGTGTAGTTTTTGACGGTTACTAGATGTGGCAACCTGCCTGTGCCAGATATGAGATATCGCAGTTTGACTTTCAGTCCATTGCAGCGCTGATGGTAGTGTGTATGCGGAGTGGTAAAAATTCCTGAGGATTTAAGACCACTGAGAGAGAGAGTTTAAGAGATCCACACAGAATGCTGAGTTCACTTTCATGAAACTATTAACAGCTAATAAAGTCACTTATTTGAAAATAAGACCAGTTTATTCCAATTTGGGTATTCACCATTCCCTCAAATAATTTTTTCAGGATTTCTGAGTATATATTATCTTTTTGGTGAAGGACCAGCATCTCAGAGCTTTATTTCCTGTTGCAGTTCAATTATTTGCTAAAATCTGGTCAGAATTTTAGCATAATGAAATATGTTTATCTGCTTGGCTGATGTTAGCTTCTTTTTGGCATTATTTGCTCTTTTCAAAGGTCATCATATGGTATAAATTATAAAATTTCCACAATTATCAGTTCTTTATGCATTATTAATATCAAAATAATTTCTTTAGACTATTTTTCATAATTTATTGAATTTCCAAAGTCATTAATTTTATTCAGATTTTTCCTTTTATGAAGTAGCTTAGAGTCACTTAGAAATTGAGAGTATTAGATATTTTAAATTATTGTTGGAGAGTTGCATTATCTGCCATTCATCTAAGGGCTAGTGATTCAAAAACTCTGTTTTTGGTTAATTTTAATTAAAAACACTTCTACTCAAATACTGCTCAATACCCAAATAATTGCTTACATTGCATACAGTTATTTTTGCTAAGGGCAAAATAGCTAAGACCATAAATTATGATGGCAGGCACATGGTTTGCTGACAGAACCATATAAAATATTGTTTTCATCCTCATGTCAGCTCTGGTACATTCATCTCTACATTAATTCCTTGGGGAATCTTGTGTAAGTTATAGTTTTGAAAAACATCCCCATCACACTGAGCTCTGTCGGCTTACCTTTTCCTTACTGACCATATTATTCCTCTGAAAGGACAGACAGAAACCAGGAGTTATGTCTTAGCTGCACTTGGGTTAGTAATACCAAAATAGTTACAGAGAAACTAAGTGTTAATAGCCATGAACCGTTTTAGTTTAAGTTGGATATTTCACAATGTTACACCTGCAGTATTGCGAGGTAGTTATAAAAAGTACACAGAATTCATCTCTATAAATATATACTCATTTTACATCCTTTACAAGCTGTTTCCTAGATTCCTGATCCAGAAAGGCCATTAGTCCCAATGACGTGATTGATAGAATAGGTTATAAGGTTTAGCAGCTCGTTGGAGATGACATTTTGCCAGTTTAATTTACACATTTTCTTACTGTATATTACACACATATTTCCTAGATTATGGGTTTTGATCTTGCCTTAATACCTTTTTCTGTTGTAAAATGTTATTTCTTTTCAGGGGCACATAAATAGTAAAGATGCTTTTAATAAGCATTTCTTAAATGTGTGGTCCTCACTACTAAACATGTTCTGAAATTGGAGCTTTATTGTTACTTACTTCCAGCACATTTCATAGAAAATGGAAGTGTCCAAGGAAACGGGAAGGCATTAATTGATTATTCATTTTCTCCCAACAGTTTTCATATCCCCCAAATGGAATATTGTCCAGGAGATTTAATATACCAGTTTGGGCTATATTATCTCAAAGTATATTCTCATGGAAAATTGCATAATGGTCTATGCATTTTAGTCCATGCAGTTTAGTCTCTGGTTTTTTTTTTCCATTTTTGTCTAAATATTTGTTCTATTATTTGAGGAAGGGCAGAATATTTCAGTTGTAGTTTCTTTGAGTATTTCTTTTTACTTATACTCTCCAACCAAATAAAATGAAAAATAAGGAAGAGGCTATCATCCTTTGTTTTTTGTCATTTTTTTTTCTTTGCTTTAACATTGAAATATTAGATCTGAAAGAAGTCAACTACCTTCAGTATGAGATTCTATATTTTGAAAATGTGCATGTGCTTGTTATTTTATAATAGTGACAATTTGTGTATGTATTTCTAGGAAATCCTATTACAAGTAGATTTTAAGGAGGCAGTTCTTAAAATTTGACACATTACAGAAACTTATCCAATTAGTAATATCAAAGTATTTCAGAAGAGACATGGATGATTTCGTGTTAACCTGATTTTACACTTCAGTTTGCAATGCTTTCTGGGCAACATTGAGCATCTTCATGGTACAAGGCACTCTGCTGCTTATCAGGGCCTAGGGAGATGAGTAAGAGCATTCTTGCCCTCAATGGGCTTATAATTCAGTATAAGAAACAAGATAAATATATGAGTCCATGAATTACAAAGTAGGATAGAGCAATGTCTTATAAGAATAAGAAGTACTAAGTGCTGTGAAGTATAGAAAAAAAAACATTAAATGAGATTTGAAATTGACAATTTTTTGTGCAGATATGTATTTTATATAAGATACATATAAAAACCTAAATGTAGAAACCTACGAATTCTTTGTCTCATGGCCCCTGCTTGAATGGGGAAACTATTTGAGTCATTAAATACATCTGCCCAGTTGTTTTTCATTTGAATTAAATAGGCCTTTATTAAAGCTAACTCAATAAAATATTTCAATAATCAAATATTTGGAAAACACTCTAGAGTTGATGTTGAAAGTAAAAAAAAAAGGAGGAATTTCACATGATCTGGTATTTTGTTTTGGTTTTGCTTACTGAGGATTAGAACTATGATGCTCACACTGTTAGAAACACTCTGAAAGTTTGTCAATATTTTGAATTGCTTTCACTGATTGGAACTATGTTTGTGGTTTAAATTTTTAAAAATGATACATGCATACATTCTAAGTAAACAATAAAAACTATTTTAGACCTGAATATTTTAATTCTGAAGGAATATATTGATATTTTATAGAAATAATTATTATTAATGAATGTATGGTATCTTTCATTCAAAAGCACCCAAATCCAAAACACATGGAGTTGTCTGGCATTGCTCTGTTGCCAAAAATTGTGTTGTGGCTCTGATGTAACCTGGTTTGTTCTGAATGACTCCAAATGGTTCTCCAGACTTGCTCAGGGCCCATCTGGCTCCTAGGAAGCCTTATGTCACCATGGCTATGATCCCAGACTCTGGTGACAGACTGCCTGGGTTCAAATCCAGGCTCCTCTACTCACTGTCTTTATGACCTTGGGCAAGTTGCTTTGCCTGTTTCCCATCAGGAAAGTGTGGAACACTATATTACATATCTCATAGGGTTGTTATGAGGATATTGTAAGATAAGGCAGGTAATAATGAGCTGTTACTGTGTTTGGTTAAGCAGTAAGGACTCTATTATTGTCTATATAAAAATAAGCTGCATATAAAGATAAATAGGTAAAAAAAACCCATGTACCTGAAAGCTTTCTTCCCACAAAGTTGCAGAAGCTTTCCTCAGCTTGTTATACATTGTCAAAGTATTTGACATATTGTTCCTGTTAAATTTACAGGAGAATTTTTAGATAATTATTAGGACATTGAACTATGTGAAATTTTCTGGTGCAAAATTATACCTTCCCACCGAGGCTGATGGTAATGATTCCTAACTATCGCTAAATATTGCTTTCCTATCATATGTGAAATACATCAGTTCTAAAAATATGGAGACATACCTAATTTAAGCACAAATCTCACTGTTTCCTGAAAGTTATCACAATGTAATGCGTAACAAACCAGATTTGCCCAGCTTACAATGTCTGTTGGCCACAGCAATGTGGCTGGTCAGCTGTGTTCTCCACTGTATGGCCTGGTTGATTGGTGCCAGTTCATTGAAGCACTCCGGCTGACTCTTAAACCCAGCTTGTAGGATCCCAAGGAAATTCCTTTTCATGATCACACAGAGCAAATGTGGTAGAAACCTCAAGGTATAAAGAGGGCTTGTGCATATCTATTTTCACACACGCGAAATGTCTTGGTTATTTTAATTTCGGCCACAGGAAGAACATGCTAGATACACCCTTGACATCGTAAACAGTCCTTCCTTCTGACCTCTGTGAGGATCAGCAGACTGTAATCTCTGCAGAATTTAAGATTAATTATATCAAGAAAGAACCTCTCTGAAATCTAAAATGTAGGTTTGGTCATTAGTTCATTTTGCATGCTGTGAAAACTATATTTGGCATCATTAACAGCTGCTTGCATGAAGTGTTCAGCACTAAAATATGATTGGTGAATACTCAGAATTTTATTTCGTGGTATTGCTTGCAATTATGGAGATGTTGATAGATCAATTTCCATCTCATCTAAACCCTAAACTAAGAAATAAAGTGATCTATAATATGCATGCCCCTTCTGTCTGAGACTTTGCTAGTTTTCTTGGTTTTTAATTTTTTTAAATTCTATGAGGGAAAAGAAATCTCTCTTTTAGTTGATGTTTCTCTGAATACACATTGTGATCGCTTACCATTTCCTAAGTGTTTCAAGCAGCAATCTTGTTTTTAGAGTATTTCCACTGAAATGCAGTCCCCAGAATTTCAAGCTGATTAGAAAAAAGCATTCTAATGACATCTTGACAAAAATCTACTTAACTCAGAGGCAAGTGAACCTGGCAGAGTGGGGATAGAAAGCTCACCTCCAAAATGTTTTTTTATTGCCTTGGTTGTTATTATGGCGACCATAGTGGTCAATAAGTAGAGACGATGGAATGAGATAAGATAGTTATCAGAAAGTTTGCGTAGACCCAGTATGGTATATGAGTAAGATAACAGGCAGCCCTCAAAAAAAAGGAAGGAAAGAAAGAAAAAAAATCTTGGTTTATAGATTTGCCATGGTATAAATACTCCCACCATGGCTATTTCCACGTTACCAACATGATGTCACTGAATGTGGAGTTGGAAAGAGATCATCCACACATGGAACAGTCCTATTTGATTTTCTGCTCACTGGGCTATGTGGTTAAACTGTTTTTACTTACCTCTTTCTCACCATAGGATTAGATACTGTGGTGAAATCTATGCCATAAAGTCACTGATGTGCAGTGCCCTTGGTAGAATAAGAGCTAAGACCTCTGTTGTTACATTTGTGGTTTTTACTTTAGACCAATATGTAGAAATAATAATCCATATTAGAACATAATAGAACAACAAAGAGGAAAGAGATGGTGGGTTGAGATGTTAGGGGGGTTGCTAACTGGGTTAGGTGGGAGTAAAGAGACCAAGTTTTAGTCCAGATTGCCAACAGTTATCTAGAAGATTCCACTCAGTATTTCAATGTTCATCAACTGTTTTTGAATGCCTACTGTGTGCCAAGTATTGGAAGATATGAAAGTAAGGTAGCAGATATTCTTGCCCCGAGTGAGCTTATAACTTAGTGGGAAAGAGAAAAACAGGTAATACTAACAGGTGAGTAAGGGCTAGTGTAGAGCTGAGGAAACACATAGGCGGGAAATGGGATCTGATCTTGCAGAGTCCCGGAAGGCTTCTTGAGAAGAGGTGATTGTGTGCTGAACGTGGAAGAATTCAGGCAAGCAAAGAGGGGTGAGATGAGAAGCATCTTTCTTCGATTCCAGGTCTCAGGTTTCAATATTTCACCATTGAGTATGATGTTTGTAGACTTTCTTTTCTTTTTTTAGAAAGCCTTCACCATACTAAAAACAATTTTCTTCTATTCCAAACCTGCAAAGTATTTTTTATCATAAATGAGTGTTGAATTTTATCAGATTTTTTTCTGCACCTGTTAAAATAATTGTATTTTTTCCCTTTATGATTTTAATGAGGTGAATTAGAGTGATGTGTTTTCAAATGATAGACCAACATTATATTTCTGGAAATATATATAAAAAATACACACATAATTACATATAAATACATGTGTGTGCATATGCATGTGTATGTGTGTGTGTGTGTGTGTGTGTGTGTGAGAAAGAGAGATTGTCTTATAATTCATTTTCTTCTAATTCCCTTGTCAGGTTTTGATATCAAGGTTATAATGGACACATAAAATGCATTAGTAAATGGTTCCTTTTTTTCCTCTCTCTTTCTTGGAAGAGTTTGTGTAACGTAACTATAATTTCTTTCTTACATATTTGGGAGAATTCACCAGTGAAGCCATTTTGGCCTGAATTTCCATTCTGGGAATGTTTTTAATTCCTAGTTCTACTCATTTAAAAGATTTAGGACTTTTCAGATTTTCCATTAGTCTCATGTTAGTTTTAATTTGGGGTTTTTCAAGAAACTTGCTTATACATTTTATCCAAATTGTTAAATTTATTGACATAAAATTGTTTCTCTTATTATCTTTTTGACGTCTGTGGGATCTCTATTTATGTCCCTTTTGTTTTTACATCTGATATTGATCATTGGTTCCAAAATTTTTTTCTTAGTCAAGCTTGTGAGAGGTTTATTAATTGCAGTAGTCTTTTCCAAGAACAAAGTGCTTGCTTTGTTTATTTTTGGTTTTATTGATTTATGCTCTTTTCTTTATTTTTCCCCTTTTTACTTTCTTTGGGTTCGATTTTCCATTCTTTTTCTAACTTCTTGAGTTGGAAGCTTAGATTATTGGTATCCGATCTTCCTTCTTTTCTAATATATGCATGTAAGGCTATAAATGTCTCTCTAATCAAGGTTTCAGCTATATTCCCTGAGTTTTGATATGGATATTTTCAATATTACCTATTTAAAATTGTTTTCTAACTTTCATTGTGATTTTTTCTTTTATCCATAGGTTATTTAAAATGTGTTCCTTAATTTCAAACATTTGGAAATTATATAGTTATTTTTCTATACTTGAGTTCTAGTGTAATTCCACAGTGATCAGAGAACATAAATTATATGATTTTGGTACTTTGAAATTTGACTTGTTTTATTGCTCGTTGTATGGTCCAGTTTTGATAAACCTTCAATATGCACTTGTAAGTAATGTGTATTTTGCTTTTTTAAAATACAGTGCATTATAAATGCTAGTTAAGGCAAATTTACCAAATATGCTAATCAAATCTTATATATCTTTACTGATTTTTTTTATTGAGGTCATAGTAGTTTACAAAATTGTGAAATTTCGGTTGTACATTATTATTTGTCTATCACCATATGAGTGCTCCCCTTCAACCCGGTGCCCACCCCACAACTCCCCTCCCCCTAGTAACCACTGAACTGCTCTCTTCTCTGTGTTTTTGTTTGTAGTCCACATATGAGTGAAATCATGTGGTGTTTGTCTTTCTCTGTCTGACTTATTTTGCTTAACATAATACCCTCAAGTTCCATCCATGTTTTTGCAAATGGGATGATTTCGTCTTTTTTTATGGCTGAGTAGTACTCCATCATATATATATATATAGCACATCTTCCTTATCCATTCATCAGCCGATGGGGACTTGAGTTGCTTCCATGTCTTGGCTATTGTGAATAATGCTTAAGTGAACATAGGGGTGCATAAATCTCTTTGAATTGTTGATTTCAAGTTCTTTAGATAAATACCCGTTAGTAGGATAGCTGGGTCATATGGTATTTCTATTTTTAATTATTTGAGAAGTTTCCATGCTGTTTTCCATAGTGGCTACACCAGTTTGTATTCCCACCAACAGTGTATGAGGTTTCCCTTTTCTCCACAACCTCTCCAACATTTGTTATTTTTTGTCTTGGTGATTATAAGGTGCTATCTTAGTGTAATTTTGATTTGCATTTCCCTGATGATTAGTGATGTTGAACATCTTTTCATGTGCCTGTTGGCCATCTGTATTCTTCTTTGGAGAAATATCTGTTCATATCCTCTGCCCATTTTTTGATTGAGTTGTTTGTTTTTTTGTTGTTCAGTTGTGTGAGTTTAACCCATTATTGGATATATGATTTGCAAATATTTTCTCCCAGTTGGTGGGGTGTCTTTTCATTTTGATGCAGTTTTCCTTTGCCTTGCAGCAGCTCGTTAGTCTGATGAAGTCCCACATATTTAGTTTTTCTTTTGTTTCCCTCGTCTGAGCAGACATGGTATTGGTAAAAATCCTTTTAAGACTGATGTCAGAGTGTACTGCCTATATTTTCTTCTAGAAATTTTGTGGTTTCAGGTCTTACCTACAAGTCTTTGATCCCTCTTGAGTTTATTTTTGTGTATGGTGAAAGGCAATGGCTTACTTTCAATCTTTTGCATATGGCTGTCCAGTTTTCCCAACACCGTTTATTGAAGAGACTTTAACTTTTGTTTTTGACTGTTCTATCAGTTACTTGAAGAAGTATGTTAAAATCTCCAACTCTTTTACATAATATAAGACTGTGTTACTAGTTATATAAAAATATAGAAAGTTTACATCTTTCTGGAGGAATGACTGTTTTATCATTATGAATTTTTCTTATATGTCTGTAGTAATGTTTTAAAGTCTAACTTGTTGTTAGTATGGCAATAATTTGTCTATAAAAGTAGATTATTAAATCCATTTAAAGTGGATATAGTTACTGACATGTGATAAATATATCTTGCTTGGGTTTGATAGAGCTTCTTGACTCTATGTTTGAGGGTTTTTGTCAGGTTTTGAAAATACTTAGTCTGTATATATTCAAATATTTCTTCTGTCCCAATATCTTTCTCTCTATTCCTTTTGAGAGTCTAATCATTTGTGTGTTACTCCTTTATACTATTTCTTTATGTTCTTTTCTACACTTTCCTTTTTTTTCCTCCCTGCTTTAGTACACATATTTTCTTCTGACCTATTTTCTTGTTCATTAATCCTCTTCTGTGTTAATTCTGCTGTTAGGCTTATCTATTGAGTTTTAAATTTCAATTATTATATAACTTTCAATTCTAAAATTTGCATTTTATTCTTTGTCATTGACTTCAGTTCTCTGGTGAAATTCTCCATCTTGTCATCTGTTTTATTAAACGTGTTAATGACAGTTATTTATTTTAAAGTCTGTATGTAACTGCTATATTTAATCCATTGGATAGGTCCATTTATGATGTCTTTTCTCCTGGTTTTCAGATGTTTGATCTTGCTTTTTATATGTTTGGTAATTTTGGATTGTGTATCAGAATTGTGTATAAAATTTTTTTAAGGCTGTGGATGATGACATTTTCTCAGGAAGGATTGTCTTTTCTTCTGGAAAGAACCAAAGTAGGGATGGATCAGCTTGATTCAATTAGGAGCTGAGATGATTCAAGGTTGCATTTCAGTCTTTGTGGTCACTTGTTATTTTCAGTTTCCCCTTTCTTCTAAGATATAGCCCTTCAGGGTCTCAACTGAAAGACTAGGCCCTTTTTGTTTATGGGTCCCAAACTCCCATTTTTATCTCCCGGTTCCATGACGCTCTGAGAGCTCCAAGCCACTGATTTTTGCTCAGCCTCTCTGCCCTATACTGCTTATTAATAGGCAATTGCCTCGAGTGAAATGCATTTCCCTTCTTTCCAGATCTTTATCCCTCAAGTTCTAACTGCCTTAGTCATTCTCCAATGCCTTCAAACAACATTTTTTCCCCTCCAGCATCTATAGTTGTTGTTGGAAGTATTAGTATGATAGAAGCCACTCTGTTACAGTTGGAATCAGAAATCCTGGCATTGAAAGATTTCAAGCCTTGGAATAATGTCATCTGATTTGCACATTAGAAAGATTTCCCAGAATATCAGGGACCCTATCTGTGCAACAAAGGATTTTGATAAGAAGTGTTCTCTAAGGCCCTTTCAACTCCAATATTTTACTAGTCTTGAGAGTATTAGTAATATGTTGTACTATTATTTAAAGCTGTCAAAAGCCCAGGGCTTTTAGTATTAGCAACGTAAAGTTAGAAAAGAGTAGGCTCTGGGGAAAATGGCCAAGATGACTTTCATCCTTGGTGTCTTCTCATGTGGCTTCTTTACTGTACTTTCTGCCAGCTTCCAGCAGCATCCTCTCATTTCTAGCCCTAGATATCTGGGCACCCAGACTATTTTTCCAGGAGCCTGACCACTCTCTCCCCATGTAGTGATGCCCCATTCCATACCGTCTTCTACCCTACCCTAGAATTAAGCTCTACTCTATTCCTACTCTAGAATTAAGCTCCACCTTACACACTGCCTTTTTGCCACACACTTAAAAAACACCCTGCTCCTTCAGTATGATTGTTTTAGTAAGAAAATTCACTCTAAATAGTAAAAGCTCCTATTTAATGTTACATTCCCATAGCAAAGTGTGTCACTTTACAGACTTAGCAGGATTTGGTTGTATGACAAAAAGCAGAATAACATTTCAGGCTCTACTGAACAGGAATGCCTGTGTAGGGGGCCTTTCCTCGTATTTGTTAAATTCCATTTCAAAGTGCTGTTGACTGTTTCACAGACATTTAAGCTTGGTTCTGGGTCTGAGACAAACTGAGAGACTGTTGTTGTGAAGAACTTAGTTCCTTGGAAAATAAAGCAAAGTTGATTTTATCCCTCAGTTAAAATGGGGCTATGACTTTTCCTGCTTTCAGGGACTCCCCTCCCTTTTTAAACGTTTTTATTTTTTTCCTTTTTCTCCCCAAAGCCCCCTGGTATATAGTTGTACATTCTTAGTTGTGGGTCCTTCTAGTTGTGGCATGTGGGACGCTGCCTCAGCGTGGCTTGATGAGCGGTGCCATGTCCGCGCCCAGGATTCGAAGCGACAAAACACTGGGCCGCCTGCAGCAGAGTGCGCGAACTTAACCACTCGGCCACGGGGCCAGCCCCTAAAAGTTTTTAAATGTTCATTATAATGCAAACAATATTATACAAAAATTATACATGTGAAAAAATAGAATAAGAAAGAAGCAGCTGTAGTTCTCTATCAGTAACCATGATTAACTTTCATTTATTTATTTTAAAAATTTTAAAAATTTTTATTAATTTGTTTTTTGAGGAAGACTGGCCCTGAGCTAACATCTGTGCTCATCTTCCTCTATTTTATATGTGGGATGCCTACCACAGCATGGCTTGATAAGCAGTACATAGGTCCATGCCCAAGATCCAAACCAGCGAACCCTGGCCCTCCAAAGTGGAGCATGTGAACTTAACTGCTGTGCCACCAGGTTGGACCCAATTATTAACTTTTAAAAGTTTCATCACATCTTGTATATAATTTTCTACATGGTTGGAATCATTCGTCATTTGGGTTTTTGAATATTGCTTTAAAATTTCTACTCAAATTGTATGCATGTTTTTATATTATTGTAAACTCTTGGTATGCACTATTTTAATGATATATATACATATATACATATTTATATATGATACATGATAATTATATATATATACATATATATATACGTATATATATATGTATATATACACATTTTGTTATGATACCTATTCCCTTTAAGGTGGATATTTATTTGACTGTTTCCTTATTGTTGGATTTATTTTCTATCATAAATCACATTCTTTGCAGAAAATATTGTTTAAGAAAATGGCTATAAATTGCCAAACTAAGACATTTAACTTCCTGTTATCCTATGGCTACTCTTGATAACACACCTAAATTTTTCTTTACTATATTTTATTCCCTCCTTTCTTTTTATTTCTAAAAACTGTAAATATGTCTTATTATAAATATATTATTCCTTCAGCACTCCTACTCGTTCATCTTCTCATTGTTATTTATAGGCTTGTCAGCTATGGAAGATAGCCATCTCATACAACCCACGTCTCTCTTGACCTGACTATAAATATTACATCATTTACATCTTCCCCAGCAAAGCATCCCTCTTTGAGAGGATCTGGCTCTCTCTTGTTCTCTAGTCAGTGTGCCTTCAACACTCTGGCTGACTGGGACTGACTACTTTCCAGGTTTGTTAGGACAGATGTGTAGATTAGGAAAGTAACTAGTGAGTTCAAGGTGGAGGTTCCTAGCCAGTTTGGGGCCTGTGAACAGGATTCTTTTGAGTATGATCAATGACATGAGGATTCTTATGTCATAGTCAAAAGAAGTGTCATTACTACTGAAGATGTTAGTAGTGGCTCCAGTTAACTAGTTAATTTTTAATTGGTTAAAGAGTTAAAAGACAAAGATAAGCCTTAACTTTTTAATTTGTTGATTATCTACTGAAAAGTTTAAAAGATCGTTCGATGACTAGCTATTATTAAAAAAATTCCTTTGACTTTAATTGCTATAAGCCTTACTGAGACCTAGAAACCCCAGCAAGTGGTACAGTTTCCAGCACGTTCTAGATACTTTTTCATTAACTGGAATTCCGTGTGCAATACAATCATATGACAAAGTAATTCACAATGATTTTATATATTCACTGTTTTATCCTTTGCTAATCACCTTTCTTGATTAACCACCGTTGGTTATTATTTTGTGATTGTTACTTTATAAACAATTTGATTGAGAAGCTACGAATAGCTAGCTATTCTAAACTCTAGTTAGAGTCTGGGGTCGGTGGATGTTAGTTAAGGGGATAAAATTATTTTGATATTTTGAGGCAGAATAACTGAGAAATTGGTATCTATTTTGGAGCCAACTTGCTGTGTGACCTTTTATAATTCTCTCAATTTTCTTGAAATTCATGTTTCTTAAGTGTGTAGCAATGACAGCGTGAGACCACTGCTGGTTTTTTCAAGGCATCATGCTGGCTAATTTTATAAAATTTGAACCATGATAGATATAAATTAAGAATCATTTGTGGCAATTGCTCTTTTCCAAATGTTCCTTTGCTTTGAATGCCATATCTGAATATTAGATTGTTTCTCCAGATGTTGTGGGCTCATATTCCCTTCTCATGAATTCGATTGTTGATTCCTGCTTATGTTTCTCGGGATTTGTATTATTTCTCTGTCTTAGATAAGGTTTTTATGAATGCTAGATGTTTTAAAGTTTGGATTCAATTCAGATAGAAGATATTCCAATGGACTCCTGCTCATCCACTTCCTCCCTTGAGAATGGTAAAAACAGTTAGTTCTCTCTCACATCCTCTGATAGGGTGAGTGTTGCTATTGTTTTTTCTCTCCTAATATATTGAGTATACTGACCCCCTAACCTAAACCTTAGGTCAAAGGGAAAAGCAGTGATTGTTTTTAATTGGATGATTGCTACCATATGCTTCCCTTTTGGTAGGATTCTAAAAAAGAAAGAATAACCGAAAACAAGGACTAAAAAGGGCCTGTAGAGCATGTCATGAAGGTCCAGGCTTTGACTTTTGATGCCAAGCATGTCATGATCTGAGTTTTAGCCCTGTCATCTACTAACTGTGTGATCTTGAGCAAGCTGTTTAATTCATCAGGGCCTCAGGTTCTTAACCTATTAAATTATCGTGATCATTATTATGATGAATACGAGTAAGTGGCTTATTTTTGTGTGTGTGAAAATCACATGTGATAATTGTCCTAAAGCTCTTAGAATGGTGTCTGGCACATATTATGCACTTAATAAATATTAGCTGAAAAAATAAACACATAAAAGTACCTCAAGAGTCAAAAAACAAAGTGCTGTGCTCCACTTTATGAACGATTACACCTCTTATGTCTCCAGGATCTTAGTGACCTATCCCAGAAAGTTACTGTTGAGGAGAAGCGGGCTCTGTCCCTACCATAGATTCGAGGGGGTGTTCTAGCAGTGCAGTCTGAGGGCAGCCATAGTTATAGTCCTGTCATCTGCTCAGTTGCTCTCATGGAAAGTTAGGTTCTTGCTATAACTCCTTTATCACTCTCAATGACTAGGTGCTGTAAATGTTTCATGTGAAATGGCTCTGCTCTAAAAGCAAGCCCAGAATACAGGGAGGCAACTGCCAGAGCTGTCATTCTGTTGAGTCAGAGAGGGCTTCAGCAATCAATTCACCAAAAGTGGTGTAGCATTTATACCTGCCACTGAATGGGTCGTAGAGCTAAATAGACACCTCAAAAGGAAGACTAGAATTTTCCCCCATTCTTGTCTACTTTAGGGAAAGTCTTTCAGTAACTAATTTTTCATCTGGTCATTCAAGTTCAGCAATCATGATATGTGTTGCAAATCACAGGTTCCTGGGGCTCAGGTAAAATGTAATTTGTACATAATATTGGGATATTTCCCTGTGAGCAGTCCTTGATCTTGGATCCTAACAGTATCTTTCATCTTGTACATTTTACTTACAGAGAGACTTGGAAGCACAAGTTTCAGGCAAGTGTACAATACATTTTATAAATTTATAGAGCCAGCTACCTGACAATGTTGTCAAAAGGAGAAGCAATACTTTTAGATGATACAAGTACAGAACCAAGGCAAAAAGTTGGTTGAATTGTTTCTGTACTTTTCCTTTGAGATCACTTTACTCCAGGATCCTAGAAGAATTGAAATGTTCCTATTCTGATGTATTTCTCTGAAGATTACTTTAAAATAATCTTCAGGAGTGACATTTATTAGTCTTGCATTTTCTTGTATTTCTTGAAAATTTTTGCTCATCAGATGTGAGTACTTTGAGAGAATATTTTGTATATAAATTTTGCATTTTGCCTCCTTAAAATTCTCATTTTTCACATGAAAGTATATGCTCAGATAAAAGAAACCTTATGGAGAACGTGTGGCTAAGATCATGCTCTCTCATTGCCAGGCTGTGATTTGCATTTACCTGAAAATCTGACCGCTGAATCTTCCTAGCTTTGAAGTAGCTTTGGTTGCTCTAGAGGGAGTGTATATGTGTGTGTGTGTGTGTGTGTGTGTGTGTGTGTGGCTCTGAATTACTTGTTTAAATGGAATACAGTATTTCCATGACTATGAGCTTTGTAAAGCAGCTGCCTTTGGTACAAAATATATTTTCAAACATAAACTTACTTTTTGATTTTTTTCTTCTTTTTTCTAGTCAAAGAATTTATAAAATCACCTTGTGGTTTTTTAAAGTTTTTAAATCAGTATTTTAGCTAATAAATGTGACAATAGTAGAAAGAGCTTTATTTTCTAGGACCATTCAACAGTTTAGTTTCTTGTTTATGGCAACGACTTTTGTTTAAGGATAATAATATTTAACATTTCTATAGATCTCATAGCATGTATATTATGTATATTAACTCATTTGATCGCCACAATAACTCTATGGGGAATTATTATTATTATTCCCATTTAAGAGATAAGAAAACTGAGATATAGAGAGATAATATAAATTGTCTAAGATCACAAAGCTAGATAGTATAAGAACTAAGATTCAAAATAAAACAATCTACTTCCAGTCTATGGGTTCTTAAATACTTCACTAGAATAAAGCTTATTTATGATTGATATAATGTAACTGGTCTAAACATTAATAATATTGGTTTTATATTCCATTTACGTTTATATTTACATATAGTTTCTATCATGTGTAATTATCAGTTATTGCTATCTAAAATATACTTGGAGTCAGTAGTAACCTCATATGTATTTTGTAATATATCAAAGAAGTCACAACTACAAAGAGAGTTACAGTTGCCACAACCAGAAACCTACTCACATATACATACTTTTATAAACCATCTACATATGTGTAAGTACCTGTCTGTGTGTGTACAAATACCATCTAATAAGCTGAAAATTAACTACCTTAGTCTGGGACATTAGAATTTTAATAAACTTTTTTACATATATATTGAATAGATTAAGGTGTTTTCCCTGCCCTCATGTGGCTTATCCTTGCTTATGAGCAAAGAACTTAGTTATTACAAGTACTCATAGATTATAGATAGATGAATAGATAGATGGATGGATAGATAGATAGATAGATGATAGATGGTTATAGATATCTGCTTTCTACGGTACAAATTTTATTATCATAGAAACTGGCTTTCTTAACCCACAAAACTTGATTATTATCCAAGGAAAATGTACCTGCCTTTCACCTCTGTGGATGCGTTGTGCATATACTGACTGATAGCTACAATTTAATGAACTTTTTCTGTATGACAGGATCTGAACTACTCTGTCTCTCTCCCCTATCTTTTCTTCCTCATTCTTTTTTTCTTTCTTTCTTTTTTCTTTCTTTCTCTTCCTTCCTTCCTTCTCTCTTCCTCTCTTCCTCCTTTCCTCCCTCCCTCTCTTCCTTTCTTCTTTTCTTTCTTTCTTTCTTCCTTCCTCCCTCCCTCTTCTTCCTTCCTTTCTTTCTTTCTTTCCTTCCTTCTTTCTTTTCCTTCCTTCCTTCCTTCCTTTCTGTCTTTCTGTCTTTCTGTCTTCCTTTCTGTCTTTCTGTCTATTTATCTTTCTTTCTTTCTTCTCAACTAATCCCCAGATGTGAAATGCAAGGGTCTTCATTAGTTTTGTTTCCTGATGCACCAAGCTCTGAAAATGGCTTCTGGCACATATCAGCACTCATGATATGCTTTCAGAATTGAATCAAAATGTGTTTATAAGGTAGCTCTCACTATCTTCAATTTGACAGATGAGAAAACTAAGGCTTAGAGGGCACAGATTACTGACCCAATGTCACAGCTGGTTAAGAGGCAGAAGCAAGAGTAGAACCTCTGTTCAACTGGCTCTATAGTCCATGCTCATCACATGTGACTCTGTTTCTAAGGAGTCTCTCAGTGCATTGGAGGAGAACATCTTCCTTTCAGGGTCCTTCAGGCCACAAGTGTTCCTGGTCTTTTCATGATTATAAAATCCTGGGTGAATTCAGAATTCTAGGTGTTTTTTCTCCTATGGTGAACTATTGTGTGAGGCTACGTGAAAGCCCAGACTATTGCTTTACAATTTACTTCCTAAGATGTTTTGCTTGGCTTCTTGAAGCCTTCCGTCTACTCTCTAGCTTCAGAGGAGAATATGGCCTAGTCATAAAGAAAAGGAGATAATGAAGAGGACATAACATAACTGAGCAGTAAATAAAGAGAAGTGGCAAAATGAATGGAGAAATGGGCTGGAGAAGATGGAAAGGCAACAGGTAGGAGTCACAAAAGAGGTAGAAGAAACTAAGCATACAGGAAATTTATGAGTTTTAATTTCTTTTAGGTAAAATTAAATTCATGGTAAAAAAAAATTTTCCTGCATGGGGAAAAGGCAATGGCAAAGAGTTTTTAAAAGTTCTGTTACTTATGTTTAAGTATCAGGTATATGGTAGTTACAATAAATGTTTATGGCTTTAAACTGAGTAAGCAGCATGTTCTAAAACCTTAAACAAATACATCAAACTCTCTAGTGGGCTAAAACCTAAAAGACAGTCATACATATTTCATAAGTTTTTTATTTTAAAATATTTTGTGATTTCACAGTTAAGAGGCTTCTCAGAAATTGGCCAGATATAAGCTTTCAACTTTACAATCCCTTTTGCAAGCACCGCGATTTCTAGTAGTCTTTGAATATTTCTCCTCTTTTCAAGTAACTAGAACATTTGCATTTAAACTTCCATTGTCTTGGTTCAAGAAGAGCAAAGAAACATGTCCCAAAAGGTGACCAGATTTGTACAACTCTGTAATACATTTCTCATTTACATAAAGTTGTTCTCCCTCAGAAAAATTATCTAAAACACAAAGCTCACTCATTTTATTTTAATGCCCTAAAGAATAACCCAGATCAATGGGCACTGGATTTGAGGCCTGAGTAATAATGCATTTTAGGACGCGAACAGCCATTGTTGGTATATTTTGAGTGTTCACTGTGTATAGAGTGCAGTATCAGGTGCTTTAACAAAATACTCATTATCCTTTAGGCTGTTGGATACATACAAATAGGCACGTAAAATCAAAATAGATCACTAAGCCCGTGAATTGAAATGGATGTAAATGGACCCCTTTGTGGATATCTAAATTGTATTGAAAGTTGTCATAAGATCTTCAATCTTGTGCCAATGTCCTTATTGCCAAGTAAGTGTAATCAGCAAAACTTACCTTTTCTGTTAAGCATTTTACAGATGACATACTTAAGGTAAATTTAAGAATCATATTTAAAAGAATTTCAAAAATAAAAAGGCAGTAGACTTCTCACTCAGAATATTTTGGTCAGTCGGTTTCAAATCATTTTTCATTTACAGCATAGAAGGGATCATATATGAACTTCTACAAGCTTATACAGCTGCCTCCCACCCACTGCCTTCCCTTCTCTTTCAGTAGCATCCTGGGTTCCCATTTAGGGCAACCTCTCTACTTGTCACTGATTCTCATCACATCTTGTACACTCATTTTTTTTCTGCTGGAAGAAAAAAGAAAATAAGCCAAAACAAATATATGTCAACACTGGGAACTTTGCTCTGCTGGTTGGATTAAACAGAGTTGAAAGAGGTTAGCTAGAGAAAATGTAATAGAAAGGGTGAACTTTTAACAGCACTTAAAAAAGAAAAAGATACATTTTAGATTGCAGAATAAATATAAGGCATTTTAGATATTAGGGATGACATGTGAAAACCCAGAGGTAAAAGAAGGCAAGAAATATTGGACTGCAAATAGGTTTATCTAAATTGAAAAGAATGAACAAAAAGTATCTGGTGAAGAAGCAAGAGAAATAAGGTTATTTAGTGAAGAAATGGAGAAAAGGGTGATGAGATGGTAGCAAAAGGAACACATGCTCTCTTGTTCACCCTCTTAGTAATATGGATAAGTGGAGTCAAACCGTTTGTTCAGGTAACTGGATTCCGCTGAAATGTGTAATCACTTTTCTGACTGAGTGTGAGATGAAGGAATGTGTAATTAGATTAGAACCTTTAAGAGAAAACACTTCTGGGGAAGCCACAAGGGTTTCCCGTTCCCTGCTGCTCAAGTTCACATACTCTTCCTACCTTAATGAGCTCACCGTTTGTTTTCAATCTCCTCGCATTCCCCAGGGAGGCTGTTTTTACCAATCTTTAGTCTAAGATATTCTCTTGACTATTTACCAAAATGATATCTGTTCTTCAGTTCTAGCTCAATAGGCTTTCTCGAACTATTCTAATTAATATTGATTTCTTTTTCTCTTAACTTATTTGGTACATGTGACTAGCACTACATAGAGTGACAGTCACTTTTTCTCTCATATGCGTCAATTTTGTCTTTCTAGTCTAATCAGCAGGTCTGAGTTCAAAGAATAGCCATGAATACAGAACTCAAGGTTTAGATAGATCTCATCCAACTCTTTCATTTTAAAAAGAAGGAAACGTTGTAAAGTGGAGATTACAGTGAGATTGACTGCATATGATTTGTTAGACAGCTGTAACATGTTAATATGTATCACTCATTTAGTCATCACAAAGATCAGATACAGTAGGTACTATTATGGTCAGCACCTTATAAATGAGAAGACTGATGTGCAAAGAAATCCTTGCCAAGAACACATGGCTAGTAAGACACAGTGCTGAGATTTAATGCCAGATCTTCTGGCTCCAGCTCCTAACTTCCCAAGTTAGTGACCGAGATAGAACAAGAACCCACAACGCCTCTCCATTTCAGGGCTCTTGATTATTCTAAGTACTTGCACCACGCTCCTTCTTCCACCAGTGCTATGGACTGAATGTTTGTGTCCCCCTGCAAATTCATATGTTGAAACACCATCCCCCCAATCTGATGGTATTAGGAGGTAGAGCTTTTAGGAAGTAATTAGGATTAAATGAGGTCATGAACTCACAGCTATCTTCTTGCTGTGTTCTCACAAAGCAGAAGGGGCAAGTGAGCTCCTTGGGGTCTCTTTGATTTTTATTCTTTTTGTCCACCTTTATTGAGATATAATTGATGTATAACATTGTGTAAGTTTAAGGTGTACAGTGTGTTGATTTTCCACTTATATACTGCAAAATGATTACCACCATTGCCTTAGCTAACACCTCCTTCACCACACATAATTACCCTTTCTTTTTTATGGTGAGAACATTTAAGATTTACTCTCAGCAACTTGCGAGTATGCAACGCAGTATTATTAACTATAACCACCATGCTGTACATTAGATCTCCAGAACTGATTCGTCTTATAACTGGAGGTTTGTACCCTCAGATCTACATCTCATTTCCCCCACTCCCCTGCCCCTGGCCACAACCATTCTAGTCTCTGTTTCTATGAGTTTGGCTTTTTTGGATTCCACATAAAAGTGATATCATACAGTATTGGTCTTTGTCGGACTCATCTTACCATAATGCCCTCAAGGCCCATCCACATTGTTGCAAATGGCAGGATTTCTTTCTTTCTCATGGCTGAATAATATTCCATTATAAATATATATATATACACACACACATACATACATACGTATATATATATACACATACGTATATATGTATATATAATTTCTTCTTTATCAGTTTATCTGTTAACAAACAGTTAGGTTGTTTCCATAACTTAGCTATTGTGAATAATGCTACTGTGATCATAGGAGTGTACATAACTCTTCAAGATCCTGTTTCACTTCTTTTGGATCTATACTCAGAAGTGGAAATGCTGGATCATATGGTAGTTCTATTTTTAATTTTTTTTTTTGCAGATTTTATTTTTCCTTTTTCTCCGCAAAGCCCCCAAGTAGATAGTTGTCTATTTTTAGTTGTGGGTCCTTCTGCCTGTGGCCTGTGGGATGCCGCCTCAGCACGGCTTGATGAGCAGTGCCATGTCCTCGCCCAGGATTTGAACCCGCGGAACCCTGGGCCACCAAAGCGGAACACATGAACTTAACCACTTGGCCACGGGGTCGGCCCCTCTATTTTTAATTTTTTGAGAAACCTCCATACTGTCTTCCATAGTGGCTGCACCAATTTACAATCCCACCAGCAGTGCCAAGGGTTAGCTTTTCTCCACATCCTCACCAACACTTATGTCTTATCTTTTTTTAAAAAATTATTTTATTAAGGTCATATTGGCTTATAATATTGTGTAAATTTCAAGTATACATTATTATCTATCAGTTTCTGTATAGATTACATTGTGTTCACCACTAATAATCTAGTTTTATCTGTCACCATACATACATGCTCCTTTACCCCTTTTGCCCTCCCCCACCCTCTTCTCCTTTGGTAACCACTAATCTGTTATCCTTATCCATGTGTTTATTTATCTTCCACATATGAGTGAAACCATATGGTCTTTGTCTTTCTCTGTCTGGCTTGTTTTGCTTAACATCAAACCCTCAAGGTCCATCCATGTTGTTGCAAATGGCACAATTTTGTCTTTTTTTTTGGCTGAGTAGTATTCTATTGTATATATATACACCACATCTTTATCCATTCATCCTTTGATGGGCACTTGGTTTTCTTCCATGTCTTGGCTATGGTGAATAATGCTGCAATACATAGGATAGGGATACATAAATCTCTTTGAATTATTGACTTCATGTTCTCTGGATAAATACCCAGTAAAGAATCTACCAGGAAATTATTAGAAATAATCAACAACTATGGCAAAGTTGCAGGGTACAAAGTCAACATGCAAAAATCAGTTGCATTTCTGCATGCTAATAATGAACTAGCAGAAAGAGAAGTCAGGAATACAATCCCATTTCCAACTGCCACAAAAAGAACAAAATACTCAGAAATAAATTTAAACAAGGAAGTGAAAGACCTATACACTGAAACTATTGGATATTATTGAAAGAAATTGGAGAAGACATGAAGAAATGGAAAGATATTCCATGCTCATGGATTGGAAGAACAAACCTGGTTAAAATGTCCATATTACCTAGGGCAGTCTACAGATTCAGTGCAATCCCAATCAGAATCCCAATGACATTCTTCACAGAAATAGAGCAAAGAATCCTAAAATTTATGTAGAACAAGAAAAGACCCTGAATGCCCAAAGTGATCCTGAGAAAAAGGGTAAAGCTAGAGGTATCACAATCCCTCAAAACTGTAGTAATAAAAACAGCATGGTACTGGCAGAAAAAACAGAAACACAGATCATTGGAACAGAACTGAATTGAAAGCCCAGAAATAAAACCACACATCTATAGACAGCTAATCTTTAACAGAGGAGCCAAGAATATACAATGGAGAAAGGAAAGTCTCTTCAATAAATGGTGTTGGGAAAACTGGAAAGCCACATGCAAAAGAATGAAAGTAGACCATTATCTTACACCATACACAAAAATTAACTCAAAATGGATTAAAGACTTGAATGTAAGACCTGAAACCATAAAACTCCTAGAAGAAAATATAGGCAGTACACTCTTTGACATCAGTCTTAGCAGCGTCTTTTTGAATACCATCTCTACTCAGGCAAGGGAAACAAAAGAAAAAAAAATAAACAAATGGGACTACCTCAGAATAAAAAGCTTCTGCAAGGCAAAGGAAACTATGAACAAAATGAAAAGACCATCTACCAATTGGGAGAAAAATATTTGCAAATCATATATCCAACAAGGGGTTAATTTCCAGAATATAGAAAGAACTCATACAACTCAACAAGAAAACCCCAAACAGTCCTTTCAAAAAATTGCAGAGGGTTGGGGCTGGCCCAGTGATATAGTGGTTAAGTTCACACACTCCACTTCAGTGGCCCAGGGTTCACAGGTTCAGATCACGGGTGCAGACCTAGCACTGCTTATCATGCCATGCTGAGGCAGGCGTTCTACATATAAAATAGAGGAAGATGGACACAGATGTTAGCTCAGGGCCAATCATTCTCAACAAAAAGAGGAAGCTCGGAGGTGGATGTTAGCTCAGGGCTAATCTTCCTCACCAAAAAGAAAAAAAAAATTGGCAGAGCATACAAACAGACATTTTTCCAAAGATATACAGATGGCCAACAGGAGCATGAAAAGATGTTCAGTATCACTAATTATTAGGGCAATGAAAATCAAAACTAAAATGACATATCAGCCTACACCTTTCAGAATGGCTATATTTAACAAGACAACAAATAGCAAATGTTGGAGAGGATGTGGAGAAAAGGGAACCCTTACACACTGCTGATGGCAGTGCAAACTAGTGCAGCCAGTATGGAAAACAGCATGGGTATTTCTTATCTTTTTGATGATAATCATCCCAACATTTGTATGTCTTCTTTGGAAAAAGTCGATTTAGTTCCTCTCCTCATTTTTAAATTAGATTGTTTGTTTTTTGCTATTGAGTTGTATGAGTTCTTTACGTATTTTGGGCGTTAACCCTTTATTAGATGGATGATTTGCAGATATTTTCTCCAATTAGATAGGTTGCCTTTTCATTTTGCTGGTTATTTCTTTTACTGTGTAGAAGCTTTTTAGTTTGATGTCATCCCACTTAATTAACTTTTGCTTTTGTTGCTTGTATTTTTGGTGTTATATCCAAAAAATATCAGTGCCGAGACCCACGTCAAAGAGCTTTTTCCCTTTGTTTTCTCCTGGAGTTTTACAGTTTCAGGTCTTATGTTTGAGTCTCTAATCCATTTCAAGTTAATTTTTGTGAATGGTGAGTAGTTATGTGTTTTGCCTCTTCTTTCCACAGAGAACTAGATGTACATGGTGTTTAATTGAAAGGTTTTGGGTCACAGAATGATTTGGAATCAAGGCAACTAGATTTCCCAATGTGTCAAGTAGAAAGTTAACTTATCAAAACCCTCTCTATTGCCCCATTCTCTTCCAACATACCCCTTATCTTGAAGTCGTTGGAAATAGTATGCATTATGATTTATCAAGAATGTTTTAGATGTATTCCCCTCCGGAGACATAGAGATGGATTTGGTAACATTCTCTGAGGTCCTTTTTGCCTTAGAGTAAATGCTTTTTATCATTCTAAGCTCTTTACTCTGAATAATATTTGAACTTGATCCTGTGGATTCCCCAGAACAATTCTTGATATCATTTCCATAGTTGAGGTACTTGGAATTTTTCCTATGACTCAGGCTATATTCTCTCTTTAACTTGATATGTTCTTTTTCGCTCTGCTACTTTGACTTTTACCATCACAGTTTCTCTCTTTATTTCCAGAGTTTATAGACTGTCACCAGACTTTCCTCTATGTCCTTTAGCCAAGTCCTCCATATTTTGTTCTTCTAATCTTCTGTTTTAACAGGCTTCCTGTTACTTATATCTCTGCTCTTACACTCTCAATTTGTTCCAGATTTTCTGGTAGAGATTCCCCTACACCAAAAGCAGTATTCCAGGTGTAGCCACTTGAGAATTGAGTAGAGAGAAATACTTGTACCTCTCTTTGCTATGATGTCTCTCAATTTGCAGTTCAAAGTAATACTTCCACTTGGGCTGCCATTTTGCAGCACAAACTCACCTGGATGGTAATTGTTGTCTAGTCTCAACTACTTTCCAACAGGTCTGTCTCAGAAGAACTCTTTTCTATGTTTTTTTCTTCCCTGTGGATATCTGTGTTTTCATTCATTTTCCCCTAGTGTATAAGCTGGCCTTTTCCCAACCTGACTCTCATTTTGTTATTTGATCCCAAGATCTGTAACTCCTCTCAGACCATCTGTATTATTTCTCTGTCCTTGCTGATGTTTTGCAACATTCCCCAGCTTACTATAGTCTGCAGATTTCATTAGCATGCTGTTTACTATGTTCTGAAGGTTATTAATAAAGATGAATAAACAGAAGTGAGGACCTTACAAAGACATCTGTGGAATTTCTCTAGACTGCCCCCACAGCTTGAGGATCATTATTTTATTTCACCTTTTTGCTTTTTTGGCCAATGCTTCATCTAGAGCACCCTGTTCTTATGTCCAAGTGACTGTATATAAAATGTGCTTTTCCTGCACAACTTTATAATTGTCTAAACAATTCATCAAGTTTGTCTGACAGCCTTTATCCTTTATTAAATCCAAGTTTAATCGACAGTTTCCATTTTCCGCTGGATTCGGAAAGCTCTCTGTAATAGTGTATATGCCCACCCTGCTTTCTCTCAGTTTATTATTGTTTTAAAACCTTGAATGCGTATAGAGGGCCAAAAAGATCACACATAGGCAGGTTCACACAAAGAGTTAACAACAATCTTTCTATCCAGATGTTCAGCAGTTGTCTGCTGATGATTTATGTCTAACTTATATTGTAAAATCAAATGAATAGATTTTTAAAACCGAATAAGGACCATAGCCATATTTAGAGAGTGTCTATGATTTGCTTGTCACTGTGATATGATGTAATATATATCACTCTTTATGATTACAACACCCCTGAAAGACAAGTGTTTTCAGGTACACTACTCACCTATAGGGTGCCTTCATGAGAATGAGAAAAAGACGTCCCCTCTAGAAGGTCACAACCCATACCTGGGCATACTGCTGGGAAAGCCGAGCACAGGCTGGATTTAAGGAGCCACTGACCTCTTAGGCCAGATATCTTTCTCTGGGGCACAACCTGCCCAAATGTACATGGCGACCCTGATTTTGCTTTTTCTTCATTTAAATGAAGAGGAAAAAGAGACTGTAAGAGTTAGATTTGGGATTGAAACCAATACAGTTTCATCCATGCCACATTGCTTCTCCGCAGATAGAACGACTGTGGGTCTAACTTCTGTTTCTGTTATTGTGTGCTAAATTCAAACAATATTTTGTGTTTTTGTTTACAAAAGAATGAATATAATTTAGTGTATAAACTTTTCTTCCCATCTTAGGCTATGATATTGTTTTTTCTTCCAGTCTTCAGATATGCTGTTTTTGTTATTATCATTACTATTTCCTATGACTAAATCTAAAAAGAGTCATGGAGAGGAAGCTGTATTCCTCTGGCCCAGGGGTTCCTTTCACTGTCTTCGCAGACTAGCTGGGCTGTGTTCACTTACTTCCATGTTTGCCTATTTGTCCAGTTAACAGTAAACAAGCACACACAGTCATGATGCTAAATATTGATCAATTCAGTCATATGCCACTAGAGCATAGGAATATGACTTAACAAGGAATATTTTGAATCTTTTGACTCTTTGACTTAACTTTCTAGATAGGGTTATAAAGGAGTAGTAGAGGTTTTGGGAGCTGGAGTGTATATGCACACACACAAATATACATGTACACATACATACATATATGTGTATAATATATATTTCTATAAAGCAAATATAATGTAAAGAGAAGTGTTTTTTTAAGCATTGTATCTTTTCACTTTCTTTCCTTTTCTTACCATTTTCATTTTCCTCGAGCACTGGTTTTATTGAAATGTGTCTTCCGCTTTAGCTATAGAGCTTTTCCTTGTTGAGCAGTGTAGTTTTCTTGCTCAACCACTCTGACATTCAGGTAAATGGAAAGAAAATGGATATGGGAGTTGTGTGTTCATAATGCCACTTTGCCACCCTGAAATCTATGCAGATAATCTACTTGGAAGGCTTTGGGCCCCGGTGGAATACAGCGCCATGTGAATATCCTACATTGATTTACAGCACCTGCTACAGCTGCTTGGCTCTTGGCAGGCATTTTCTGTGCTGCCAAATGCTGTTGCAATTGCTGGGTAAATCTAGATGGAGGTCATATTTACTGGACATGTTTATAATCTGCAGAGCGATCTAAGCCACCGAGGACTAATTTCCCAGAGATCAATGACTACGGGAGGATTTCAGAGGTTATCCTCTTCATCCAATTTCCTGTGTCCTAATGAGATGGCTGAAACCTGTTTGGAATCTTTCTGATTAGAAACTCTTTGGAGAGTCAATAAAGAATATGACATTCATAAATTTAAATAAGAGGTGACTTGGCTGCCTACATGGTGCTTCATGCCACAAGCCTTTTACCTCTGCCTATAAGGGTGTGCTATCAATGGCTGACCTGAAACAAGGTTAGAGTGAACCAAAAGTCTTGAGAGGACTTGGCCCCTCCAATTAAATTCAAAGGAATCTTTTTTCCATAGTTAATTGCACTGTCCGTATTTTTCACTTCTCTTGATTCAGTTCAATTTGCAGTTCAATTTAACAACAATTTAAGTGATTATTGTAGATTTTCCAACTAACTTAGAAGGAAGATAAAAAAACTATAATAGTGTGTGCAAGGGTCATAATAAGGATGTTAACAAAGCATAAAAGATTATGATAATATCTAATATTTATTGAGTCTTTATTAATGTCAGGCACTGTGCTAAGCACTTCACACACATTATTTTCCTTAATCCTAACAACAAACTCATGAGTTAGGACCTATTAGTATAACTGTTTTATAGATAAGAAAACTGAGATCTAGATAAATTTATTTCCCGTGTTAACAAAATTCTTCCTTAGCCTCGTATGCCCTTCCAGCTGTCACTTCATTTCCTTCTTCCCCCTCTTAGCTAAACTTCTTGAAAAAAGTTGTCTACATTTTTCACGTCTACTTCTTCACCTCCCATTTGCTCTTCAATCTATCCAGTCTGGCTTCTGCCACTGAAATGAAATCATTGAACAAGGTCATCAATTCACTCCATGTTTCCAAATGGAATATTTTCATTTCTCTGGATTTCTCAGTAGCTTTCATCACAATTAACCACTCCCTCCTTGAAACGATATCCTCTCTTATTTCCTATCTTAGTCCTTTTGGGCTATTATACCAAAATGCCATAGACTGGGTGGTTTATAAACAAAAGAAACTTACTTCTCACAGCTCTAGATGCTAGAAGTCCAAGATCAGGGTGCCAGCATGGTTGAGTAAGGGCTCTCTTCGTGGTCACAGACTTCTTGTATCCTCACATGGTGGAAGGGGCTAGGGAGCTCTGTGAGATCTATTTTATAAGATCATTAATTCCATTCATGAGGGCTCTACCCTCCTCACCTAAGCACCTCCCAAGGTCCCCCCTCCTAATACCATCACATTGGGCATTTGGATTTCAACAGATGTATTTTGGGGGAACACAAATATTCAGATGATAGCACTTCCTGCACCATGTTCTCCTGTGTTTCCTCTAAAATCATTAGCTGCCACTTCCCATGTGATAGCACCTCTTCCTCTGCTTAATTTCTCATTATTGGAAAATTTTAGTTTGAATTCTGATCCTTCTTCTCTTGCCTCTGGCTTCTGCCCCATGTCAAGTGTTCTAAACCTTATTGGTACCATGCACTTTTCCGGCAGTCTGATGAAACTGATGGACTCATGTTTGTAAATGCGTAAAGCACTTTAGATATCTCAAGGTATCCCATGGTACGTAATGAACCTTCAGTGAATAGAATAAGGTTTGCAATGGGAAGGTAAAGAGGCAGAGTGAATCATGAAGATGCTCTTATAATACCCTAGGAAAGAGTCAAGCTAGAGCAGAGGCAGTCTTAGTTGAAGAGGAGGAGAATAAATTTAAAAATTAATTGTTCACAGTGGAAAATATAGAGAATTAAGAGTTACAAATGCCTATTAATGTGACTGAGATTCCTGGGAGGTATATTGAAAAAGTTTCCATGTCTTTTTATATAGCCTTTGAATCCATGTTCCATGAAGTCCTTTGGAGACACTGAATCATGTTGTTTTGGGAATTTGGGGATGAGAATGGGAACAAAACTGAAAGGAAGACTTCCTTAGATTTAAATGACAATGAAACAGATTTCTACAGCCATTTCTTCCCTAGGGACTAGGAAAACAAGTTGATAAGAATCAAAGAGTTTGGTCAAGTAACAGCCGGAGCAGTTCAACAAGTCCCCCACCCCCAAGAGCCCTTCCTTAGTTCTAAACCAAGCAAAGCTAGAGTCAACGTGTCAACTTCTTTAATATTCTGCATTGTTCTCAGTTTTTAGCGTTTTTTTTTTTTTTTGGCTGCCTGTGCTTCCTGATTAACCAGGAATAATCCCTATCATCCTGTGTAAGCTAAACCTTAAATTACGTAATATGTTTTCTATCCTTATGGCATATTCCTTCCACTTCGGGGATGACTCCAGAGAAAGCAAAGGTAGGCTGTGTTTTTACTGCTTTCACAATCTTGCATTCTATCAGCCTTGGGCATTTTAGCCTCCCTAGTGTGTCAGTATGGTGTTTTAATAACTGAGAAAAACAACAGAAATATGAAGAAAGGGCACTGTGAAAATCACTTTCAAAATGACTTATACTGAAACTGCTTCAAATCTGAGTCATGGAAAATAATAGTGATTAGGATAATGCAGTACATTGCATTCAGTGACAGTTAATCCTCTTATTAACGTCACGGTAATATTTTGCTCATTTGTCAGGTTGAAGAGATTGTGTGAGAATGTTGCAGTTCCTGCCTTCCTCTGTCCTGTTCTTCCTTTCATTGGGGAAGTTGGAAAAATAGCTGTAAAAATAAGAGTTCCAGATTGAAATGCATTTGAGGCTGACTTTTCCCTCTGGAGATGTACGTTTGCCTCACGTCCTTCATCCATGCTTAGAGATTGGGTATCCTTTCTTTGAGACCTCATTGTTTTCCCTTTAGAGGGTTTCCTTTTCACCCGAGCGATCATCAGTCAGGGAAAAGTCAGTGGGGTGGTTCAGCTGTGCGGTGCGTTGTGTTGCCAAATGGAGACAGAGGCTTGCTCAGGCCCCAGGAGCTGGAGCAGCCTGCAAAGCATTTCTGGCAATGAGCCAAAGAGGTGATCCCTGCTCCAGGAAAAAAAACACACACACAATGACTCTGAGATTGCGGCTCTCCATCCCTTTGCTGGGCTGATTCATACAGCAGCATTGACATTGAGCCTCCGGAGAACTGTTCTCTTCCTAGACTAGCTAAAAATATCCAAATTCAGATTTATAATGACAGGAGCTGATAAATTTGCTGGGGAAATGCAAGCAGTGTCATTGTCGTGCTAGGAAACCTGTTCTGATAAATTGATGAGGGGAAAGAAATTGCCAAACATGGCATAGGCCCATAGTGCCGCTTCCCCTGAGATGGTGAGCAAAATGAGCGTATTTTCCTTGCCATCAAAGTTCCCTTTTTCAAACATAGTAGGAAGCAGAAAGCACTAGATTAAAAAGGAATATAGAAAGCAAAAAGCATCTTTTTGGTCAAAAGAATGGCATGACATAAAACCAAATCTTATCTTCTGTGAAATATGCTTGCTCTTCTGTCAGGAAAGGAGCTCTCTTTTAAAATACTCTTTTGCCAAGAGAAAAATTCCACTTAAGTGGCCCTGCATTTCAGTGGTGATCTGTGATTCAACCAGGATCTATTAATTTTTGGATTCAATAAGAAATAGACTGTTTATGCATTTTTGTTTGCAGTTCTGATACCTAAGCTTTTGTTACTGTCTGCTGCTAACCTGCCCTTTTTACTCTTTAGTTGGTCAACAGATTCTCAGAAGGAATGCCACAGATACTGCTCCATACTGACTGGCTGAAATGACTTGACATGGGCTTCAATTTAATTTATTCAACATTCCTTAAGCACCTACTAGAAGTCAAGTATCATGATTGGAGTTTTCTAAAATGAGGAAGGTGCAATGTACTAATAATGGGGCAGAGAGGCACATGTAATGAATTCATTATAAAGCAAATCATAAATATAATGATTGACATATGAACAATTACCATGAGAAATGAACAGAGAAAATGCTTCTGTTGGGAAAAAGACCAGGAAGGCTTCACAAAAGAAGCAAAATTTGTGCTTGGGTTGAAACATTGAATGGGTGCTTTCTAGAGGGAAAGGAGTATTTCCAACAGGCAGAACATCATGGCGCTGAGGTAGCAAAAGTAATACCTGAATTTGGGACTTAACAAGATTATCGAAAGGGTTTAAATAGATTTTTTTCCCTCACTGAGTTTTTAAGCTTTGCCAAACAACTTGCAAACAACTGCTACATTTGCTATAATTATTTTAGGTCATTAACTCTGAAAATTACTGTTTGTATTACTTCCTACCTTGGCCTTGAGCCTGTTATGAGCTGGCATCTAATGAACAGGTGGATGGTATAGGCCTGGAATTTGCCCTTGTCAAATGCTTGACCCAGATCGAAAAATGTGATGGTAGCCTTCCCTAGAGGACCCTTGTGGGCTTAAGTCGCAGTAATGATGTTCTAATGATCTAATGTGCGATGTTGTCGTTTGTCAATTTATAAAGTCGTGAAGCAAAAGCTAACAGGATTATCACTGTCTCCTTGAATGAAGAATACGGGCTGGAATTTAATTTTATGCAGTATTTGCACAACACAATTTTATGGATTTGAAAATGTTTAGGTCTTTCATTCTCTTGGTCCTACCTTTTAACCTGCTTTCTTCTATATTAGGCAATAATTTGTAGACTTGGGGCTTCAATCTCAATAGCAAGTGACCCCAAAAATCCATAGGAGGCAAAAAGAGTTTGCATTTTGTGATTCAAGAGGAAATATAGTATACAAAGATTTCATGCAATTGTAAAAGATAATGTAGCATAGATCCATCTTGAAGTATTTAGAGGAAATGGAAAGATGTCTGCAATTTACTTTGAAATGCATCAACAAAAAAGGTGGATTCATGGATGATGAATAAGAGGGATAGGTAAGTGGGTGGGTATGTTAGAAAGCAAGTATCATAAAATATTAATGGTAGAATCGAGGTGTGGGAATATGGGTATTGATTATAAAATTATTTTAGCTTTGTGAAATGTTTGACATTTTTATAATATAATGTTGGAAGAAGAAAGATAAGACAGCACAGACCAAAATTGGTAGAGGTGTTTGGATGAAAATTGTGACATACTTAAAATGAAGAGAAATTTCTCTGGCTTACCAAAACATAGACACAAATAAAGAAATAGCTGTGTCTGTGAGCCAAAGATACATAGTCTTTCTTCACCGTTAACTTATGAATCTGTCAGATTCGAAAAAAGAACATTCTAGGGAAGAGTAGTTTGCTATAAGGGCCAGATATTTAGTCCACTCAGCAACATACAAATAGATTTTTTGGAATTATTTTCTGTATGTAAAATGCCTAAATTCTTCATGAATAAGGCAATTTCTGCCTTCTCAGTCACTTCAACATTTATTGAACACCTCATATATTCCAGGCACGGTGCTTGGCATTGGGGCTTCAGCGAGGAAGCACTTGAGAAAATTTAACATCAAGAAATGGAGAAAGACAGTAGGAACGTAATGTGATAAAGTGAAAGGGGGTTTATAAGGTGCTGCGAGGGCCCTGAAGAGGGAGCAGTCACTAGGCGTATTAGTTCTGTGATCCTGGGATCTTGAGGAGGTGCTTAACTTATGTGTGCCTTAGTATTTTCATCCAAAAAACCTGGCCAATAATAGTTGTTAACTCATTGTCTGTTAAATACCAAGAACTAATGGAAGGTCATGAATATCTTTAACCTAGAGAGTCAGACCAAATGAAAATACAAAAACAAAAACAAACGCAATTAACCCATAAACGGTCATAAAAATATACTTGACAGGTATCCTTCCTTCTCCCTCGGCCGTGCCCTTGTGGTCGCCCTGATATAGTTACCAAATCACTGTCGTGGAGATGGAACAGACTTTGTCATGGGTTTGGGACAGATACTCCATTTCAACCCCCATTTAGAGATGAGGAGACTGAGCTGACTTGAGAGACATGACTTGCCTCGGTCACACCACCCACACGTGAGTGCTTACAAGCACACCCTCAGTCAATGGCCAAGTAAGGAACATGTAGGATAATAGAGCTTTTACTGTAGAGTGAAGTCGAAGAAAATTATGTTCCTTTGGAAACATATTTTATGATTTCTTAGGAAGTGAGAGAAGATACTTAAAAATATTTTTATTTTGTTAGAGGAGATTGTGTTTAAGGGTACCTAAATACTGTACACTAGTAGATTCGCGGGAAGCATTCATTGACATGTTATTGCACCAAACCCCTCCTGCTGAACTGTCTGTATGGCATGGCTAAACCTTGGCATGTGGGCAACTGCTTCATTAATAAAATTATTTTAGTTATTTTAACTGTAGATTGATATCTCTAATCTACAAAATCTGTATCTCTTAGCCCCACGTAGATTTATGCAGAGTTAGAAGTGGCAAAGATTGCTTTCTTCTTTGTAAAAATGGAACGAGTATTCAAGTCACTTCTCTATATGTGTATCTTATTGAATCTGTGGGGCACTGCACATTTTCTTTCACAAAATGGAGATTTGCCAGTTCGAAACTTTGATTTACGGTCTCTAGGTGTTTTGAGTATTGGAGCCAATGGCCCACACTGGCTTTGAACTCAAGTACTTTGGCTGGACAGCTCAACTCAGAGGTAAGGTGAGGGGGAGGATATTTCTTATCACAGAGGAGAGGGAAAAAAGGAACGAGAGAAAGAGAGGGAGAGAGGGGGGAAAGAGAAAGGGAAAGGGAGAGAGAGAGAGGGAATGGGAAGGAAAGAAGAAAAAAGGTGAATAAAAACTGCTGATGAGATTTTTTTGCAGAAAAATTTAAGATTATTGGGCCCTTAATACTATTAAACTTTATAAAAAACAAATGCCATAACATATGGGATTAAACAAAACGATGGTAAAATAAATCAAGTGAAAATCTGCAAAAGAAATAGGAACTCCCTCAAGGCACAATGCAGTGGAGTAAGAAACACTGACGGATATTTCCAGTATGCACTTCAGATGCTCGTATGCTTCCATTGAGAAGCTGGTCTAAGTGGAAGAGTGAATACAAATCTCAAAGTCATAGACTAGAAACATGCTAGAGCACATTTTCTAAGGGAGGGAGAAAGGGAGAAAAAAGTCAGAACCATGTTCTACTTGGGAATTTATTGGTTTTTGCTCTGTTGAGCAGACTAAAAAGCACTATTGATTAACAAGTTAGGCCTTGTGAGAGGCGGGGACGGAGGCTCCCCATATTGAGCAATCTAGGCTGCCTGTGCTTTGGAGGGAATGGAATCTCACAACTTAGTCAAGGAGCCCTTGTAACCCTGATAAGTGATTCTCCCACTGTTTGCTGTTCTTTCCCAGCCTCAGATAGTAAAGACACAGGCAACTGCTTTTGAGAATATTTTGAAATTTAAAATCTCAACCCTGGGAAAGTCTGTAGCTTCATCCTATGCAATATCCATAATTTCTATAATTATGAAAATTAAATTCCTTAAATAACCCAATGAGCTGATAAAATGGTCCATAGTTGTGACCTCCCCAATCCTTTGTTGTTAGTGCTGATGAGAATTCCGACCCCTAGTCACCCTGTGTACAGCAGAGTGGAACCCCGCCTGGTCTTTCTGTGCCATCCTCTCACCTGGCGCTATATCAGACAATGATCCGCTGCTATTCATAGGACTTTTGTGGCCAATTTTTTCGGAAGTGTATGTCCAGATCCTTCTTCCTAGTCTGTTTTAGTCTTGAAGCTCTACTAAAACCTGTCTACCATGGGATGACCCTGCTGGTATCTGAAATCCCAGTGGCACAGCTTTCAGCATCACAGCAATTTGCCGCCATCACAATATGACAACTGACAGACGGGTGGTGTCATTCCCTGACTGGAACCGAACCCGGGCTGCACCAAATCTTAACCACTGGGCCACCAGGGCTGACTCAACCTAGCATTTAAGAAAAAAATCAATGTTGACAAATATGGTGTAATGTGAATGCGTAGGTACAGGATTACTTAATAACTGAGAAGAAAGGAAGGAGGAGCTAACTTTCAATAAGAATATTCTATGTGCCAAGCACTGTGTTCTACACGCATTACGTAATTTAATTCTCACAAAAATCCTTCGAAGTAAAATGATGACGATGGTGATTCTTTGAAGCAGCAGAGTGGGATCTGAACCCAGATCTGTATGACTTAGGTTCTCGTTCTTTTTCTGTTACACTGGCTGTGTGCCTTCTGCCTTATGACTTTTCAACCATTAGGTGGGCAAAAGATGTAAAATAAGCTGAAATTCAAACCAGTGTGTTTTCTCCTGTGTTTGCTGCTGTGACTGAAACTATTGGCTGAAATGAAGTTTGGAGAATAGGCAAGAATTGTGATTATTCAGTCCCCTGATGAGAACCAGCCGAATCATATTATTTCTATTAGGGAAAAAAGGAGAAAAAAAATCTAGGTTTCTTGGAATATTGGCTGTGGGGTGTAAGGCAAATTTAGATGTTGAAAGTGATAAGGATTAATTTGTTAAATGCCAAAATGTTCTCTAGTGTAAAAAATGTTGAGAACTCATTGTTAGAAAATTATAAGTCTTACAGTGGCCGATTCGTATCAATGAAGCTTTTGTTTTGTCTTGTTTTGGGCAGATTTTGCAAGGGGGTCCCTGAGAGGAGGTGAAACAAGACCTAGAGGCAATTTTTCGTGTGACACACACATGCCCACACATCAACGTGCCTTCACATACTCACCTGCTTGCTAGATCTTGTGAATGAAAGGCAACAAGCCAGCCAAATATGGTTCACTGGGCCATGGGTCTCCCATTTCCCTAAAAAACTTTTTAAAAGTGGTTTTTTACATTGCTTACTTAGTCTATTATCACCACAATCCACCATACCCAACTTGTTTTAAAGCTCAGAGAGAGGGAGACCAGAATGTCTGGAGCAGCACTGAACAGCAGAAAGATAATTTGAGCCAGTATGTAATTTTAACTTTGTAGCAGCCACATTTCAAAAATGTAATTGTATCTAAAACTGTCATTTTAAGATATAACTATAAAAATTTATTAGTGAGCTACTTTACATTTTTTCGTACTAAATCTTCACAATCCAATGTGTATTTTGCACTTATAGCACATCCCAATTCAGGCAAGCCACATTTTAAGTGCACAATAGACGCATGTGGCTAGTGGCTTCCCATATTGCACAGCACACGTCTACACTAGGAAAGTATTCACTCATTGTCCACTGAATACATTCTCTATTTTTCATCACCTCATCTATTTATCTGCAGGGGGAGCTTACCATTTCCATTCCATCAGAGAACATCAGGATGTCCAGAGAAGCATGTGTGACTTGAGTACCTCCGAGAAGACTTCTGCATGGTATTTAGTTGAAAGGACTGCCTCTTCTTTCTTCAGGAAGATTAAAGTATTATCATCTCTGCCCTTCAGTTTAATACCTATGTACAAGGCAATAGAGACTATGTATATACATATATCCCTAAGTACATGTGGAATTGGCACACATCCCAGAACGCAATACACTGAAACTTCTGATTAAGATAATAGGTAAATGGCATGAACATCCAACAACCTATTTATGTTTTTAACCAGAATTAAAAGACTAAAATTAGAACAAAATATAAGAAAGAATAAGACAAAAGCCTTACAAGCCAATAGTCAATTTGGATAATATTTTGCTGCTTCCTGCCGTTTTGTAACTTAAAGAAAAAAAAGTACCACCATCAGCAACATGCCTTATCATAATAGAGCTCAATTCCTCCCATTCTTTTTTCTTTCTGTGACTCTATTATATTTTTTAATTTAGCACACCTTGCTGGGTCGTGGGGTGGAGAGATGTGGACCTGCCTGGAGAGAGGTGTAAGGTTGTGAGGATCCATCCTGTGCAGACTATGTAGCTCCAGCGCTATGTTACTGCTCTAAATGGAAACCGAGTCTTGCATGGCAGGAAGCTTCTTAAGGTGTTCTCTTGAGCCAAGTGTCTTGATGGAAGTCTGTGCAGGAGAGGGACGTGAGCCTAAGCTTTGGGAAAATATGCTTTAACGTTATATATGTGAAGTCTTTCGAAGTTCCGGGACAGCCTGATACAAAAGTTTGGAGAAATTAATAAAAATTTCAGGTTATTCTTGTGTACCCATGATACGATCAAGTTCTTATTACTTTTTTAATTTGTGGATTCCTCATCAAGATTCCTTTAGGAAGCTGAACAGACTTAGAACTAGCAGGTCTGTCATTTGGATGTCGCTATCGTTGGTGTTTGGTTCTCTACAACAAAAATGACATGTGGGACCATAGACTTTCTGTCAGGCAGACGTGGTTGGAAGCTGGCTTATGCTACTTAGCTGCTCTGTGACTTTAGGAAATCACTCAGTCTCTATGAGTCTTATTTGTTTACATCTGTTAAATGTAAACACCATCTCACAGCTTTACTGTGAGGAGGAAATGGAAGCATTTATGGAATTTGTCTGGGACAGGGCCTAGCGAATACTGGCTGCCTAATACGGTAGTCTCCCCCACCTTACCTGCAGTTTTGCTTTCCATGGTTTCAGTTTCCCATGGTCAACTGTGGTTTGAAAATATTAAATGGAAAATTCCAGAAATGAACAATTCATAAATTTTAAATTGCATGCCGTTCTGAGTAGTGTGATGAAATCTCGTGCCATCTTGCTCCGTCCTGTCCCACCTGGGACATGAATTGTCCTTTTGTCCAGTGTATCTACGCTATATAGGCTACCTGCCCACTACCTGCCTGTTTGTCACTTAGTACTGTCTCGGTTATCAGATCAACTATTGTAGTGTCACAGTGCTTGTGTTTAAATCACCCTTAATTTACTTAATAATGCCCCCAAAGCACAAGAGTAGTGATGCTGGCAATTCGGATCTGCCAGAGGGAAGCTGTGAAATGCTTCCTTTAAGTGAAAAGTGAAAGTTCTTAACTTAATAAGGAAAGAAAAAAAATCATATGCTTAGGTTGCTAAGATCTCCAGTAACTTATATTACAGTATATAGTATAATTGTTCTATTTTATTATTAGTTATTGTTGTTAACCTCTTACTGTGCCTAATTTATAAATTAAACTTTATCATAGGTATGTATGTATAGGAAAAAAAAGTATATATAGAGTTTGATACTATCTGCAGTTTCCAACATCCCCTGGGGGTCTTGGACTGTACCCCTTGTGGATAAGGAGGGACTACTATAAATACCAATGCCTTTGCCCTTTTACTTTTCCAAGAGCTTCTTGTTTGTATTTTCTACCCAGGACTCCTGTTTTTTGAAAAGTTGTGCTGGCATACAGATTGGACTTAAGTTAAAATTCTCTCTCCTCTTCTTAATTTTGTATTGATTAATACAATTAATCTGTTTAGAAGTATAAAGCCATCAGTCACATTTCTAAAAGTCATTAAAACAAATACCTATTAGGTACTTACTCTATTCCTGTGCTGGACCCTAGAAACATAGCAGTGAATTATTACTGCGATTGCCCTGAAGGAGCCTTACATTAGTCTTGCCTGTGGATCCCAGTTATCAGGAAGTGTCAAGTTAGCCTTGTCTCGCTGAATGGGAAGAGGTTCTAACTCCCAGGAAAGCAGAGGACTCGCTCCTTGCCCCATCTGGGCGGGTCAAGGAAGGACACCAGGTACTATGATGAGATGCAATAATTGCAGGAGTTATAGTTAACCTCTACAGCCTTATCCAGAGAAATTCATGGTTATCTTTAAGCTTTTTTGAAATATTGAGGATAGCCTGCTAGCCCCAACTGACACTTTAAAAAACCCAGGCATGCAGAGATTCCAGATGGGCTGCTACCATTTTAGAGTGTGTGTGACCCAAGTTTCATGAAGGCAGAGTGGGAAGGGAGAATGACATAACTAGATTTGCCTTTGAAACAGGTCTACAGCGGTAGTGTTGCGAACGGATTCAAGTGAAAAATCATTGGAGATTTGAAGTAAAGCATGGCTGGGAATGATGAGGAAGGGGTGGATTCAGTAGGATTATTAATGACAGGTTAGATGGGGGATGTCAAAGAGAAGAAATCTGTACTGCCTTGATCCATTAAATATCACTGTCTACTTTTAACACTTAGGGGGCTGTGGTGGGTTTATTCCAGGCTATCCTTTATAAGGTTGAAGTTCTTCTCTGACAGTTGCTGAAGCCACGGGAACAAATGAGTTCACAAGAATAATAAAAGAGGAGGACTTAGAATGAGACACTCAAAGATATTATACTAAAGAAGAGGTTACAAAGGAGGTCCATTTTCTTCTAAACCATTTCTTCCAGCTTCTTTGGGTCACCCGCAGCCTTTGGCCTGCTGCTGATGGAAAGCTCTTCCCTCTATGAAGCTTGATGATCAAACCTGGCAGCTTATTTTATTCTGCTTCTCTGAGTCATGTTAGACTCCAGAATAATTAACTTTGTTTTCCCCAAATCTTGCATATCTTTGGAAACCTTCGGCAATGATTTTAGTTTCTAGTCTAGAGTGTTACTTTTGGTAGCTCATTCATTGCCAAAGAAGTGATAATTTTCAGAGTACTATACTCAAACTCAATTGATGATCAGAGCCTTTCTAAATAAGGAGCTCAGCCCTAAACAGTTGAGGACTCTTTTCTTTTTTCTTCCCACTCCTAGGCAAGGTCATGTACCAAAATCACACCTATACACTTTTACGGTAAGATTTCATGAACATCATAAGAGAAGGGTTGTTCTCTCTGCAAGCACTTATGATTTGTTGTTCTTATATTCCTACTCATTTATCTTTGGTTTGCTTCAGC
Source organism: Equus caballus (assembly GCF_041296265.1). Lineage (NCBI taxonomy): Eukaryota > Metazoa > Chordata > Mammalia > Perissodactyla > Equidae > Equus > Equus caballus. The sequence continues at coordinate 30,330,210 of NC_091710.1, read as the reverse complement.
TATTTCTAGTTAATAGGTAGGTAATGATATGTCTCTCAGTGAAACTTTAGAGATGACTTTTAGTCCTTTGAATTTTTTTTCCATTTTCAAGAAGCAAGACTTGAGAAGATGGTTTGTGTTAAAAGGTTTGAGTGGATTTAAATTAAAAATAACATAATTTACTCAGAGTAGCAGAGTCTACTATATGTAAATTGGTTAAGACCTGCAGATTTCACTTTGGAAGTCACTATAAATAAATGCAATATAGCAAAAAGCATTCGCTGTTCTCTTGCTGTTTGTTTCTGAAGGATCCAGAATACTGGAAGAGAATCCAAATCATTGCAGGAAGAACATATTGGATACTAAGAAAAAAAATTAAGGAAATGCATCTTTTTGCATATTGATTCTTGAAACTTAACCATCAATTTAAAGATATTTGTTTAAGAAGTTTGTTCAAGTGAATATATCTTGCTCTACACAGTATTAAGAAGAAACAGACTTACTTAACTAATAAATAAATCCAGTTGCCCACATTAAAAAAATTCTTTATCTGGAACGCTTGTTTGAATTTGAACTTTTATAAAAGTAGTATCTCACTTATTTATAAAATAGTTTATGTAGACTATGAGTAGACTGAAAGAAATATAAAGCATCATACCTCATCTGTTTGGCCAACGCATATATATATATATTTATATACATATAAACTGACAGGAATATATCAGAATTACAAACTGATATATTCAGGATGCCATGGTTAGTAATATGAGTTCGGGGTCTTGGCTCTTCCATTTAATACTAGCTATGTGACCTGAGTTACAAGACCTCTTTGAGCTTCCCTTTCTCATTAGTTCAATGGAAACGGTACCTGCCTCTCAAAGTTGAAGTGAGCAGTAAATGAAATAGTGCATAACAAAGAATAAGAGAAAGGAGAGGTAATGTATGTTGGCTTCACTAGGGACATTTCTTTTCTTTTCTATTCTTTTCTTTTTTTTGAGGAAGATTAGTCCTGAGCTAACATCCACTGTCAATCCTCCTGTTTTTTGCTGAGGAAGATTGGCCCTGAGCTAACATCTGTGCCCATCTTCCTCTATTTTATATGTGGGATGCCTGCCACAGCATGGCCTGATAAGCGGTGTGTAGGTCCGCACCTGGGATCTGAACCAGTGAACCGTGGGACGCCAAAGCAAAGCACGGGGACTTAACTATTACACCACCGGGCTGGCCCCGGGACCTTTCTTACTCACAACCAGATGAGGGATGCTTTTATTCACAGTAAGGGAATATCCTTGCTTTTCCAACTGAGATTTGAATATTGTAAAGGAAATAAAACATAAAGGGAAAATTAGGATCTATGAGATTCTAAACATTAAAAACAATTATAGAAATGCTCACTTTCAATTGTGCAAATGGCCAAATCTTTTGGTGAGGCATAATGATCAATCTGACACATACGTAACAATACATAATTTTTAAAGTGCTGCAATTAAACTTGATAAGGAAACAGACCCCCACTATTATGATATTACATTTGGATTTAGTTTTCATTTATTTTATCCATCCCTGTTTCGTTCCAGTGGGACATTATGGAGGCATTGCTCACAGGCACTCAACTTCAGCATGTATTTTTCGAGTGTCTGAAAGAAAGTCCCAAAGCAGGTTACTAAGAGGTTTTGAAAGTCATATTCATCTTCAAACCACATAGGGATAGCTATCAGAAAGGAAATAAATGAGCTGTAATTTTCCAATAATAAGAGTTATGAAATTACCAAAGTTTAGTGAAGAGTCCTTCCTTTCCAACCTTGCAAATTACCCCAGTTAGGTAATAAATTAATTAATGTTACTTATCAAGAGGTGCTCAATGATGGTTTGTAAAACCACTAAAGGGGACGTGGAGAGAACTGGAAGGTAGAATACACGACCTATAAGGGACCTTCAAACTGAGATTTTTGTATTTTCAAGACTTATTTTCACTGCCATTTAACGTCCAAATCCAATCCTTTGTCTAGGGAACCAATTCGGATTAAAGGAAATTTCAAAAATACCCAAGCAATCAATATCTAATTCATTTAAGTCCTGTTTCTTCTCAAGCCTGCTGGGTATAAGCCCGGCGTTGCCTGCCATTTCTCTTACATTCAAGCACTTTGGGAAAGGAGCCATCTTTTTAGATCTGTTTTCTCCCTGAAGCTTGGAAGATGTATCTATATAAAAAGAGATGACATACTAGGCCTAGCATATTAAAACCTTTTCTAAGAGAATCAATATAACTTTGGGAAGGTTCATTTATATTTAAAGGAGAAAAGAGACAAAAGTATAAATGGACATAATGTAGGTAGACAGTGAAGAATGCAAGAAACGATGGAAAAGTGAATATTCCCAGAATCTTATTATTTGACACAGAGGGATGTTCTAATCTCCAACTGAATGTTTTCTCTCTTTCCCTACATAAATAAAAAATCCTGAGATTTATTATTCTGGTATTGTTTGCAATTATCTATCATTGCCCTAAAAATTCCTGTAGTGATCAATAATGACATATGCCATGGGCTGTAACTAGTACAGGCTTTGTCAATGAACGAGTAGGTTCATTATCAAATATAGAAATGAATCCTTGACTCATTATCCTCATGCTGTAATCAACAAAATACGTCAGCTAAATTATTTTGTTCCACTATTTCAAGTGAATAGATTGTGCTTTTATATTATTATTTTTTTAATTTCAGTGGTTTGAATATCTGGAATTTTAATTTTGCATTGCCTTAGAATCCACTGGTGCCTCTGGGTACAAGGAAGATATTAACAGTTTGAGAGTCAATGAAACCAACAATTTATTGCATAATCTAAATTAACTTGTGGCGTATATAATATCTTTATATTCCCACGTGTGGTGGCTTTCAAAATCAAAATAAGGTGAGCCAATTTTTATTTATGACAGCCAATTGTATAACACCTCTCTTCTCTTTGCTAAAATCTTTCATTTCATCCTCAAAGGTGTTATACTTGGCTCCTTTCAGCTTGGCAAAACAATCATACACTTTGTAATTTCACTTTCCAACCATCAAACATGATAAAATGAAACAGTTTGTGCTTTTATTGTACTTTCCACTATCAGGGCTCTCCTGTCTTTTGCTTTATAAGCCACAGGCTGCCACCAAAGCTGGGGGAGGTCATTGGTTGAGAGAACTTGACAGTAGGAGTTATCTCTGTAACCTCTCTCTAGGTCAGTCGTGGCGTTTTATTAGGTGAGTTGTCTGAGGGAATTGAGTTCAGATTGATATCCATGGCTGTAATGTTACCTTACAAGGGAGAAGTAGATGCCATATGGAACCCCAGACTTCTGGCATGGATAGCAGGATATATCAGCCTGGAAGCTGTCGGGCTTTCCAACTCACATGACCACCAGACTGAAGTTCATCAGGGTGAAGCACAGGAAAAACAGCTGAAAGGGAGACAAGGAAGTCTCATCAGCGGGGTAGAATGTGCTGCACAGTGTCTGTGGAAATGGACAACAGATGCCGGTAAGGATTCTCTATCATGAGAGTCTAGGAAGACATAAGAAAGTACCCTGATAGGCAGAGAGATGAAGTGAACATATTTGGAGATACAGGCCAACCAACATTATTAGAGAAGTTTATTATAAAAAGAAAGGAGTGTAGAATAGGACTAAGATTCAGTGGATAAGCTTTAGTCTAAGTTGAGTGATTTTCAAGAACAATGCTGGACTCATAGTCCTTTTCATGACTAGAGGTATAATATCAGACACAGTGCTAAGAATTTTAGAGATTCTATTCTTCTCCTAAAACTATGAAGTTGGTACTAATAATATTTTCATGTAATAGGTGAGGAAACTGAAGCACATGGAAGTTGTTGCTTGCCTGGAGTTGCACAGCTAATAAGTAAGGTAGGAAATATTTCTACCCAAGCAATCTGACTCTGGAGCTCATGAGGATTAACATGATGCTCTGCTAGGCAGGTTAGGAAAGCATTGACTAGGACTCATTTGAATAATGTAGGATCCAAAGAAAATGCACAGGATGAAAGCTTCATCATTAGGGCCAAAGCAGGGAGCAAACTGGGGCCAGTGGTGGAAGAACTTGGGCTGAGTTTTTGACCAAGAGCTGGTTATCACCTTTCCTGGCCCCAGACAGAACTGGTTGTAAAGAATGGTGAGCAGCTGGATGCCTAGGAGAGGCAAATGACCATAACAAGAAAGAGAAGGAGAAGAAGTCAAACAATTCAAATGTCAGGAAAAATCAGGCAAAGCACATAGCAGGCACTTCATAAATGAATGTGAATAAATAAGTGAAACAGTGTTCCATATTTTCAAGGAGCTATCATTCTCAAAACTTTTTTGGTAAAAGATAATGTTTATTGTAAGAATAATAAACCTCTACATTGTTCTAAGGAAGATGTTATTGTCTGTATTTTGTCTATTCAGGAGTGGAAGGAAGACTTACTTTTTCCTCTATGCTCTTTTGTACTGTTGCCATGTTCATATTTCACCTTTACAAAAACATACTAGGAGAGAAAGATTCTTTTCTTTTTGTAACTTAGCCTGAATCCTGTACTTTCTGCAACTTACCTACATTTTACCATAAAGGAATTTAGGGACCTAAACCACAAAAAAGATTCAGGGGGTCTAATCATCTTTCCTAGACCTACTTTTGCATTCTGGACCAATAATCTAGCAAAAGCATTAAGATTAGAGGCATATTTATCATTGTCCTTAAAACCATCTATAGAAAAATATGCAAGAATTTCCACTTAAGAGACCTACATGAAGACATTTAATAGCCCAAATCCAAAAGGAGACAACCATCTTTGAAAGTTGCACACTAGGCTGATCTAAAGCTTTGTCCTATTATTTGAAATTGTGCCTACATGCATTTGAGATATTTTTCCTCTTATCCATTATTATAGTTTTCCCACTGCAATTCGCTGCACAGTGCTTCTTAAGCGAGTTGCTTAATACGTTTCAATCTTAGAAGCCAATTCTGAACTGCATTTTCCCATGGAATATATGTGGCACATTTTGGATTTAGTGAGAATAACCTATGTATATTACATCAAAGTAACATAGATGGGCCATCATTAGTAAAAGGCTGAGTAAATGTTGATACTGAGGAAAATTCATGAAATATTTGAATGCAGTCGCAGTCTATACCCAATTCTCAATGGTTGTTTTTATAGACCATGAAATCATAGCTGAAGTCAACTCTGGTTCTGCCCTAATGGAGAGGAACAGTGGCACAAATAATCCTAAACCATAGATAATTCAAATGCATTTCTGCTTGGCTTTTGAATGCTTTTTATGATAATTTGCACAGCACATTGCTCTTCTAATTATGTTTTGTTTTGGATAATATTGAAATTAACTTGTATTTAGTGATTATGTGCTATCGGATGGGTTAGAGAGGAGCCCCAGGAGTGTGTTGGAAAACCAGACTGTGGATGATCCTCAGTACTTGACACAAAGGAAAGCCAAACAGTTAAAATACTTAGAGAAATGGAAATGATCTGACTAATGGGCAGAGAGCTCCAAGACCTTAGTTGCAAAATGATTTCTTCTTTTTTTTTCCTTGGAGGCAGAGAAAGTAACTCAAAGAAAAGGAGAAATCTAAGTACAATAGCACTAGGCCTTGTGTGGTGAGGAGTACTTAGATCTGGGTAGCTTCAGACAGTGGAGTCAGAAGCAATCTGAGCAGTCAAGTGTTGTAATACCAACAGCCATGGGTGAAAGCAAGGCAGTGGGTCAAAATCAAGAAGCAAAGAGAGAGACCTGGATAAGTAGTCTCCGTAGATCCTAGCAAGGCGCTTGGTTAGGGGCTTAGCGTGCAATCAGGTATCCACAATTCCATAAAAACCAGAAGACAAGGCAAAGAAGGAATAGGAACCAGCCAGGTGTTCTGTATAGTGGCACAAAGTGGCAGTAAGAAGGGGGCACTCCTACTGAGGCGAGATTCCACCCTAACCAAAGAAGCCACCAGTGTGCAAGGCAGCCACTTGCCACCCATAGCAAAACCAGTTAAAGCCAAAGAGAAAACACTAAAAAAGTAAATCTCCAGCCACTTCTTTGGTTGAAGACAATGCCAAAGGCACCCAAGTGTCATCTTTAAGATACTTCTCATAGTTGTTAGAATACAGCTTCAAACCCTCCCAGGAAACATCACTGTGATAACAGTGTTGGAGGAGAATGAAAATATTTGTACAGCAGGCCCTGGGTCCACCACCTGGAGGCTCAGCTTTCAATTCAGATTCTTTCCACTGCTGTGAACAAGACTGGATCTAACCCCTGGGTTCTTCAAAATCCCTTTTAAAACACTAGCCAGAGGAGAAGCACGTCCCTCCCTTTTGTTGGTTTCCTCCAGTTCAGCTAAGATAGGAGTTTCAAATTTTTCCACAAATAATAAAGAAGAAACAAAGGAAATAAAGAACAGAAGATGGGTAAAAATAGGTATGTATGTCAAATATAAGATAACTCTAGTTTAGGTTTTCATGGGCTGACACTGATGAATTATTATTGACTGTCAGGGCTTCTGTGTTGAGAATGGCTGAGCAACTGAGAATGCCATAATTGATTTGGCAAATGTCTGCCTGGGTGAAGAAAAGGAGAGTGTTGATGAGTCGGCTTCATATTTGCCACCCTTCACTCTACTCCCAAAGAGCCCATATAAATTAAATATCACTTTATTTTTGTTTGCTTTATTATGTAATTTTTATTGGAATATAAGCCCCACAAGCACAGAGACCCTGACTGACTTGTTCCCTGACATCTAGAACAGGATGTGAGATATGGTAGGTACTCAACAAGTATTTGCCTGACTTCATGCCCTCATTTAACAGATCCCGTCTCTGAAGTTGCAGGTGCCATTGTATTAAACCAGCAGCAAACTGGGTTTGCAAACTCAGGAAGAATTGGCATTCTATTTTTTTCTCTCTGTATAGTGACATCAAATTGGCCACTGGTTTTTAGTTTGAGGGATATGGCTCTTCTGCAGCCACCTGGCATAAATGTGGTAACTGACACAATGAGACAGACTTTTCTCCCAACTGGGGAAAAGGCATTACCAATGATAGGCTTATGCTATAACCATATCTTTACCATCACCTATGTTAGAGAGGTGACATCTGCTCAGAGCACCTCCACTCCCCTTACCTCTCTCAGTATTTGAGCCCTCTCTCCCCATTCTTCGTTTTTCCACCACGTTAGACTCATCACCGGAAAATCACCAGTGAGTCAACTGCAGCTCTTTATGATTCCTGCGGAGAAAGGATTTCCTAAGTCGTCTGTTTAGCTCCTGTGGCATTCCATCCATCTGTTTACTTCCGGTTTGTTTTTTCTGTCATTTAACTTTTTACAACACATGAAAGTACTGTTGAGTTTCTTCTCAAACCTGTAGTCTTTCTTACTTATTGTGTTGTATGATAACCTCAGGAAACATTAAATTCTGAGAATTGAATACCAATATTACATTAGGATCATATTTTAAAGCAGTAAAAGCCTTTATATTCATGTTGTTTCACTTTTCAGAGGAATTGAGAGCTTTTTATTGAAGTGAGGCATTTCATAACCGTGTCAAGGTGCTTTGAGGGAGAAGTTGACTGATTGAATGTCAGCAAAGCCTGGAATGTTTGATGCTAATGATCTCAATAGGATCCTGTCTGATGTGCATTCCACCTGAGCACATTTTACCAAATATTGCCTGTCCTCTCCTCTGCTATGATTGCTTCTAGTCAGGAAGGATGGAGGCTCATTTTACAAGACATGGTGGACACCTAGCCACTACATATGCATACCCTCATGTATCTGTGAATCCATTCTGCTTTCCTCTCTGTCCTCTGTTTCACACGCTTACACAGAGGGAAGCCTAGTGTCCTTTTTTTCTCTTAAGTTCCTCATTTCAGAAAAAGTCAATAAGGCCATCAAAAAACTTCCTCTGAAGAATTGGGATGTTTCTCTTATTTCTGCTAAATTTTTTAAAGGGATGTGTATGTGTTTTGGAGGTGGGGTGGTGGTGATAGTGTGTCTGACAAGGATCAGTCAGGCAAAACCCTCCTGGCATTATTCCCATTTTATTGTTGTAAAACTGAGGCTTGGACAGGTGCGCTGATACTGTCTATACATAGTGAGGCTGTGATTCACTGATTTGTTTACTCTAATGAAGCATACATAAAATAATTGACAAAACAGATATAAAGCACTTTTATCTTGGGGCTAATAATAGTATACTATGAGTGGCTGTCAACCATATCTTTCAAACTTTCACTATTTTACTGCCTGGCTGGAAAAAAATGGTGATCTGACCTATTTCCTAGTGAAGAAATTAATTCATCCTCCACGAGAGTTCTGAAAATAAAAACTCAGTAAATTCGGACTAGCTCATGGCCATTTTCAGGATATGATGTAGAAGGGCTAATGGTAGCTCTTTGGTTTCCCAAATGTCAGTTACTTAAATGGTTTCTAAGTCTTCATTCCCCTCCAGTCCATTTCCTTATGCCCTGCAGACATAGGTAGCCTCTCATTATCTAGGCTACAAATAAGTGACCTTTTAATAATATAGATTAACCTGGCTACCATGTCAAAGTTAAGGGCAGGTGGGAGAGGAAGTTCTGGAAGGGAGCTCCCTGGGCAAGGTGATGGTCCTTAAGGGAAATTCTCAAGTCCCTACAATAGGCAGCAGGATTGGGCCTGAGCACAAGTCTCAGGAGCTTCCAGCAGCAATTCAACTACCAATTTCACCTCAGCATTAGCTTCTCTTTGTTCTGCTTCAGACCACTTACCTTGCTTGTTACTTCCCACTCCTTTGAAGGGCTCTTGAGCTGCAAATCTGCTGTCCTGCTTGGCCACTCGATGTGAAAGATGGGTACACTAGCCCTTCCCAAATGCAGGAGCACAGATAGAGACCACTTGAAGCCTTAGAGGTTGTTCTAGGCTGTAGCATCCCATTGAGCCTTAATCTAATATTAGTATCAAAACAACTTGAAGACAGTTTGGGGAATCTTCAGGCTAATCATTTATATATTTTTTTCCTAATCTCTAAATCTCCCAGGCATTGTGCAAAGCCTAGGCTCTTTTTGGTTAGGAAAGTTCAGTTTTCATCTCCTTTAAGGCTGCTGCCTCACTCTCATCCTCCACTGCTGACCTGGTTCTACGCCTAGATTTCCTGTTCCTGGATTGTTAACAAATCCTTCCCATTCTCGACATTTTCTCCCTGGTTTTGAGGCCTAGGTCTCTTTAATGACGCTAGGTCCTTGCAGTCCAGCTCTCCCTCCCCCAGCACACATACTAATTTCTGCTCCTCCAACACACATACACATACACTCACAGGTGGAGAATGGGGGTGGTTAGTCTGGAAGCTTCCTCCATTCCCAGTAGAATTTTCAGATATTTGCCATACTACGCCCAGGCCCACCCTCCAAAATTTATCCTCTTTGGAGGATCTCACCACTGGGCTACGCACGGTTTACCCCTCCTTGTATCTTTCCTCTGTGGCCCTGGAAATGTCCTTAATGGACAGCCATAAGTGAATTAGGCAAGGGGTTCATGGTCCTACTTGAATCCCTGACAGGCTTGTGCCTGGTTTCCTCATTTGCTTGGAATGACCCATTAAGCAACCTGACTTTATAGTTCTGTCATCTTAGCTCTTCCAGGGACCTTTATCTCCACTCATTCCAGGAATCTTCATCAAGCACTTGCCCATAACCTGGGTCTGTATCTATTATGCTCTCTCAGTGAGAACCTCTTATATCCCAGCTTCCCTTGTGGGTCCACCTGCTCTTGACCTCTTCTCTACTGACAGTCTTGAGCCCTTTATTCTCTCCCTGTTTTAAAGTCCCTTTAGGCTTGTTTTCAGGACCTCATGGTTGATCACTTGAACTTGTTCTTTACCAACTCCCTCACTCCCTTGACCTTTCAACTCATCCTCCTCTTCTTAAATATATGTATGATTTTAAATTTAATTTTAAATTATTTTATATAATTTTTTTATTTGAGGTCACATTGGTTTATGACATTGTGTTAATTTCAGGTGTACATCATTATATTTCAGCTTCTGTATAGAGTGCATGATTTCCATCACCAAAAGTCTAATTTTTATCCATCACCACACACATGTGCGCCTTTACCCCTTTTTCCCTACTTCTACCTCCTTCCACTCCGATCACCATCAATCTGTTTTCTGTGTCTATGTGTTTGTTTGTTCCTTTATCTTCCACATATGAGTGAGATCATATGATATCTGTCTTTCTCTGTCTGACTTATTTCACTTAGCATAATACCCTAAAGGTCCATCCATGTTGTAGCAAATGACCCAGACTTGGAAGCAACCTAAGTGCCCATCAACGGATGAATGGATAAAGGTGTGATACGCAATGGAATACTACTCACCTCATCCTCTTTACAAACCCCTAGCCCTGGATCAGTTCTCTTATTCCCCTTTGCTGTTCCTAGAACCAGTCAGAATAGCTCGTAAGATGAAGGACAGCACTGGAATAAATCATTCACCCTCATGGTGTTCACCTTTTGTGCCACCCCAGTGTGATTTGACAGGTCCTGAAAGTCCATGCTGACCAGATAGCTCCCTCTCCCTCTGAGCCAGAAATGCCAGCAGTGAAAAGGACTGAGTCTCCTCCTTGGGAGAGGGATGATAAATCAAGCTGTTTTTAAAGTTTCGCTTTACATGTGCACACACATAATGGATGATTTTATAGAAATGAGCAAAGGTGATTGTATCTTATGTACAAATTGGTTAAGAGAGATGTAGCAACGTTTCTAATTTTTTTTTCTTTTTGATTTAGTTTCTGCTTCCCCTCTTCCTACTCCCTACATCAACATCAGCCTTTACCTCATAAACGTACACCTAGAAAAACCATGTCGATAACCTAGAATGCATCTGGGTTTGTTTCCCAAGATCGTATAGTTAAAGATATATACACACTCCTACATATACACTCATTTACGTGCCTACATACATACAAACATACGTACACACTGTGGATATATTGTCTTTTTGGTCATTGTTTGTTTTAAAAGATGAGATCGTAAGATACACATTTTCTGTTTCTTGCTTTTGTCATTACATATTACCTGGTAGAAATCACTCCAAAACAAACTAAATAGCTCCAAATCATTTTTACACTGAACCAGTAACTTTGTTACTTCACATAAACCAACAAACATTTGTTGAGCATATTATATGATGTGCATAGTAGGGCTGGAGGTGTATTCAAATCTCAGGACTGAAAAGGGGATAAAGAGACCCATAGTCCAGCCTTCTTACAGAACAGATGAGAAAACTAAGGCCCAGTAAATATCCATGATTTGTTCAAGGTCATGCAGCCAACTGGTGCCATGTGTCAAATCAGAACCTGGCTCCTGTAGCCCCCAAGTTCAGTGCTCTTTCAATCGTACTATACTGAGTCCCATAAATTAGCATGAGAGACTAGTCTGACAATTACTAACAGCTTGCTGTGGGAATGCAACATAAGATAAAGTTTCAGGTCCTGAGGTAGAGGGAGAATAGGGATGAGCAAGAATTCAGGAAATTTCGTGATAATGGTTTGTTGGCTGTGTGGATAGAACAAACTATTTTTATTGAACCAAATTTATCAACCAGTGGAGACTCACTAAGACTCCTGGCATTTGAAGGGACATCAATAAAAGAGGGAAATTTGTATTGTAGAGCTGTGTAAGAGATCTTCAAAAAGAATCCACTCCTCCTCATAACAGAGCTCTTTTCACAGAGAAAATTGGGGTAGCCTGTGGCTGAAGATCCTCCCTGGCCCAAAAGCCCATCTGGAAAGGCTCGGCTTTCAGACTGGAGCTCCTTTCGCAGTGCTGGAAAACTTCCTCTCGAGGGCTGGAAAGTTGTTTCCCAAGATGCTGAGACTTGTGGCAAAATATGAAAACCTTCATGTTCATAGAAAAAAGAAAAAGGCTTAAACATCACATTTAGTGGGGCTTCTGTGAATCTGGTTGTCAAGAGTTCACCTCTGCCAGATTTTTATTCATTTGGTGCCTGACCGTTGTCCCCAAAGTACCCTGAGTACCAGTCTATTAATTCAGTCGTCAGATAATTTGGGGGCATCTAGTCTATGCCAGCACTACGCTGGGTACTGAATAAAGGGAGAGTATGGTTGCACAGGCCTTCCACATCCACCAGGAAATGTACCTCCTAATCTCCCCTGTGTTTGTCCCTCCAAATAATGCAGAGTGGACTCCTTGACCTTCACTGACAAAAGAGCGAGGAATGAACAAGTGTTCCTTTAAGCCAGCTAATTCTTTGGTTGTTATGAAGCTGATTGGATCTTTTGTATGCACTCTAAAGACTCCCAAGAGAGTCATTGAAGGTATAATTCCACTGGAAGCTGCAGACCCCTTGAGACCCCCACTGCAGGACCACCTCGGCTTTATCACTGAGAGAGGTGCTTTCACACTGCAGGGCGCCTGACAGTTGGATAAGACATTGCTTTCAGTGCTGGGTTTTCTGTGGTAGGTCAGACACAGTTGCTAAGTTCCAGACCTTTATTGTGTATCTCATCTTTTCCTTTCAGAACTCTGTGTTTCTATGCAAATGATTATCATAGCTAGAATTTATTTGATACCTACTAGGTGTCAGATTCTCTGCTAGGCGCTTGATACACATTTTCCACCTTGCCAGTCAAACGTTGTTATCCTCACTTCAGAAAAGAGGTCCAGAGAGTTGAGATAATTTACACAATGTCTCAGAGCTGCAAGAGGCAGAGCGAGGATGAAGCCCAGATCCCCATCTCTCTGAAGCCTGGCAGGGGACTCCTAGCTGCGTTACCCTGCGCAGCTCTGGGGCAGAGGAGAACCAGGAGGTGGGGGCAGGACTTGTGTTCTGATAGGTCAGTTTTTAAAGCAGAGACTAATTTTCTAAAGCTGAATTTTAAGCATTTATAGGATGTAATTGATGTTAGTGCTGACATATTTCCTAGAGCTGGGGATTTCTATTGAATGCCATACCCACACAAGCACTGCGAGGAGCAGTGGGAAGGAAGAACAGATCGACTTTTCAGGGAATGGGACAGTTTAAAAAAAAAGAAGAGGAAAGAAAGTAAAACTATAATTCCCAGTCCTGACAGAAAGTATCTCTAGGGTAGTTATGGCTCATCCAATACATGTCTCTCTCGCTAATCACATAACCCAGCTTTCCTGTGAGTGTCGATTTCTCTGCATCTCTTCAGTTACCGATCTCTAAGTATAGATGGAGTGTACAGGTAAAGTGGCCTACATTCACACTCCAGGTGAGAAAAAGTCTTTCATGGGACCATATGCTATAAAGATAAATCTAGTTATTCACATTTAAACTTAACAATTCTGTAGCTCTTATATTTCTTTTATATTCATTTTCCACAGAATCTCCTTTGCAATAGATTCCTGGGTGATTGGTATTATCCCGTCAGTATTATTTATTCAAGATGAGAGAGCAGCCTCAAAAAGACTAAGCGACCCTTGAGAGCTTTCCAGTGACTCTGTGACAGAGCTAGAGATTGAACTGCTGTTAGGTGACACACTGTATATAATGTTTCGCATAATTTCTGATGTTTTCCATGCGTACACTCATTTTGAACATGCCAGCATTAGCTGAGGAGTAAATCCCCATGTCTGCCCATCTCTGGCTAATTACTACTGCTGGTAAAAGGTTAGGAGTTCTGAGTTCAGCTCCCTGATAATGAAATCAGGTGTTTGGTTAACGTTAACATTATGCAGTTAATGCCTGACTCATTCCTCGGTCCCCCCACTCCCTATCCTAAAGCCTGCCTGAGTCTCTTCATCTTGTAGATTTTTTTTCTAGTTCTGTATTATCCAGATAGCTTGATTAGCTAATTCCATACGTTAACCATGTGCTCCATGTGCTCTGACAAGAGTCCAATGACTAAGAGACCCCAAGCACAGAGCACTCAATTCCATTATCCTTTCTTGACATGCTGCATGTGGGTGGTGGTGGGAGATGAAATTGGCTTATTATAATATACATTTTAAAAATAAATGTCAAAGTACTAAAGAATTCTCCAGTCCATGAATGCAGAAAATCTTTTGTTTTCCAACTTTAATTTTACTAGAAAGGTAAAAAACGACTAATCCTGACTCCATCTCAGCTGTTTGCACTTTGTGGGATTGTGGGAGTCAGTGGGCGAGAATCTGGCGTGTGTATGTGTGTGTCTGTGTGTGCATGCATGTGTGTGCATGTTCCTGATGGCTGGTAATTATCTAAGAAAGGCAAATGCTCAACTGAAGGGAAACAAAAAATGGTTCACAGTGAATATAAAGCTGTGTTTCTATTGCTGCCAACTCTTGGGGAGAATTTCATATCTGTTGCTGGAGAAAAAAATACTTAAAAACATCAATGAAAACCTACAAATGAAATCCTGAAAACTATGAAGATTTATATCTCTTGGTCGTCCAAAAGCAAGACAACTACTATTATCTATGAAGACTAAATGCTTGTGTTTTGATGCTATGATGTTTAGTACTAGTAATTATTCATATCCAGTGTTTGTATTAATCCTGACCATGCTAATTCGAGTATGAGCTGTTATTTATCTTTGTCTAATTATGAGGCCAGTTTGTTAGGCAAATGATCAATGTAATTTGCTTACCGTCATTCAGAAAACCAGCTATCTTCAAACATTTTAGAAGCATCTATACATAAATGAGTTATTTTAATTATATATAGAATATTTTTCTTTACTTGGACATTAACATGTTAACTTCAAACGCATCATGTTTATACTGAAAGCCTCTATTTCTAGGATAAACCAGTATCTCCTGCTGACTCATGCTTTTTTCTTGTTGATAAGACTGTTTCCTTCATCTTGAAACCTCAAAGTCTTCCTTAATGACTTCTCTCATGTTATGCATATCCATTCTGTCACAACATCCAGAAATTCTTGTGTTTTGCAACTGTCTTTTTAGCTTCATTTCTAGTGTCTCCATCTCAGACCTCTGCTAATCTATTGGACTTAGTTTTCATCTCTCTGCCTACCATTTTTCCTCCTCCAGTCCATCCTGTGCATCAGAGTTGCTCCATCTTTTAGCATCTGCAAACTACTTAATGGACATCCAGGGTATAGACAGACCAATTATAGGTAAAATTTTAAAATATTTGTCACTATTTAAAAAATACTAATAATAATTTAAAAATGGTAATAATAGCAATTATAATAATGAGAAAAACAACAATTATATAAATGAGAGGGGGAGAATATTTTCAGTCATTCACTGGGATATTGATAACCAGCTCTAAGAGAGTTTGAATTGTATATTAGATTCCATATAGGATCTCTTTCTTCACTTATTCTCTATTTCTGCTAAATTACAAACACTTTACTTATAAGTCATTGTGAAGAGCAGCAATGGTGGTCTGTCAACTAGTTCTGGTTTTTGTGATCATACAAAGTGTCAGAAATTATGAAGAGAGTTTTCAGTGACAGACATCCAGTGCCCCATTGGGAACTAATTAGGTTGAAGTCATGCCCTTCTCAAAAGTGGCTGGAACGTTGAATATATCACACAGAAGATAACTGGCAAATGGATTTCTAATGAATTCTTGGTTGCATTTGTCTATGATAATTATTTCTTCATATTCAGTTTTGGCATTCAGTTGTGTTAAATATGTATAATAACAGCATTGATTTCTTTCTTCAATGAGTTTGGAACACCTTTCAATAGTAAGAAAGAAAGTCTCGTCAACTAATCTACTGATATCAAAATTCAGCCTCCTTAGAAACTTTTCCTCTCTCTTCCTAAATGTTAAAAATTATGTTGTCTAGGAAGTAACAGATTCAGGCTCCTCCAGATATTGAATATACTACTGAGACGAGCCATTGGAAATTAATTTTTACTGGATTTTTTTACTTTTTGTTCTGAAAACTCGTTTGAGAATCTTTAGTGAGAGTTCTTGAGTATGAAAAAACAAAATCTTCTGTTCTCTGCCCATTTTCTTGCACAGTGTGGTGGAAATTCTTGTCTGTGATCTGATCATAGTTGCAACTTTCCTTACTTCCTTCAAACTTCATTCAAGTTCAGGAGACATACTTACACTGCCAACTGTGAATAAAGCAGTGTTGGCTCACCCTGAGGTGCAATTTCTGTCCTTCATGTGGTGATATCTTACTTAGCGCTGCATATTGATGGTACTTGGTCAGTATTGATCCCAACGCACTTTTTATCCACACCAAAGCTTACAAAATTGTTATTAACGAACAAGAAATCTCTTCCCTTCTGGCATTAGTTTTCAGCGATGAAACAAACAAATAATTGTCAATCATTTCTCCCTTCTTCAAATCTGATCTTCTTTAAACTCTGAACAGCTCTGATTTTGTACAACTCTGAAGAAAAATATCTGCTGGTAAAAACATAATGAGAAATAGTAAGTGTTGTCTTTCACATTGTATTCCACTGACATTGTCCATCTTCTTCGAACAATGTCATTTCATAAAGGATTTTAGTGTGAGTTTATTCTTCTTTTCTCCACAACATTACTAATTACCACTGAACTTCTTTGCAACTTTGAATGATGCCTCTTTAGTTTTGGTCTCTTCTCTACCTTTAGTAGGAGAACTCATCAATATCTTACTTTAAAGCTTTTGGTTTTCACTTGCTTTGGAAAAACTCAATAGATTCACCTGAACCCTGCCTTGAAAATTACAAGAAAATTTCAGTGTCTTCATGTCCCTATTTGACAACTTTTTATAACACAGTGAGGACCAGGGATGAAAGGTAGCTGGTCCCCAATAGTCCCATCTTGAGATTTTCATCACTCTACTTCTTGTTTGCGATTTTTCTTTTGTGCTGCTCATGAAAACCATGCCTTGGTAGAGAACTTTGTTCTGCACACAGATTGACTATGTATTTTCTCTCTTAAAATGGCTTCACTATTTACTTTAACTTTATGCCATATTACAGTATATAATTTAGACTATTTTAATGTTTTACTACTTTTTTATGTTCAATGGATTAATTTTGAGCCATTGATTCATTTTGTGTGAGTTGGTACTATTAAACACAATAAAGCAGTTATAAGAAAAAATATAAAGTCATCAAATGTAGACACTAATAAGCAAATTAAGTGAAAATGAATCTGCTGACAGGAGCAGCCCTTGTTTACCAGATGTTGCCTGAGACAACCAATCTACATATTCCATGTATGTGAGATATTTAAAAGTGTAAGAACTATTAAGAACGTGATAAATTTTTATGAGAATCATAATTATCTTACAGTTTAAATCTCAAAGTGCTAGACTGTTGGCAACCACTAGTTTTTCACAGTTCTCACATTGAAAAACAATGACTTGTCCCTTGGCTTGTATTATTTTATCAACTTACTGGTGTATTTAAAAAAAAAAACAAAAAAACAAAACAAAAGCATCTTTCTGTGGCTTTAATAGCCTATGTGGTAGAATCAGAACTCCTTAGCCTAACCTTCGAGGCCCTCCCCAAAGGGACTGCATCTTACCTGCCCAGACTTCTGTCTTATCCTTGCAGATCTACCCACATCTCACATTCAGCATGTCCACTGAAAGCTGGTTAACTCCTTGGAAGTTTAAGGCAGTTGATCAGAATATCTTTTTTCTTTTCCTCTCCTCTACTGCAGAACTTGTTTGCACAAATGGACTTGGAAGCTTGGCCTTCTTCATGGTTCAACCCAAATTCTTGCATGTGAGTGGAAGCAGAATCATGGAGCAAATTTAGACTGCATTTTTGAACCGTGTCTCCATTATTTGTTCTCTGAACCGGGATGCATTAATCTCTCTAACCAGTTTTCACTCATTGCTTTCCCAAGTATGCCTTGTGTTTCTTGTTTCAGCTTACATTTACATTGTTCTACTCATCAGAAACACTTTTTCTGTCTTGTCTGCCTGGTCAAATTCTTTAACTTCTAACTCTTGTCTCACTACCTATATAAAATCTTCTCTACCTTGGCTGAACTGCTTGCTCTCTGTAATTCCCATTGAAATTACTTTCATTACAATTTTTTAGTCAGTGCATTACTTTGAGAGTGTTTATCATGTTATCTGGAAAATATACTTAAATTGTGTACTATCCTTTAATTCAATGATTATGTGTTGCCCCAAACTAGACTATAAGTGCCTGGAGGGCATCTATTGGCTTATACACTTATACATCCACTCCAGGGCTTTGGCACACTGTGAGTTATTAAGAAATATTGTATTTGAGTAAATCTGGGTCCCAAGATTTTCCCACACTCATAGAAAATAGATGAGATGCAAGAATTTAATTTGAGAATAATATGCCTCTCCAATAAAGCATTCTATCCAAAACTTTTCATTCATTTTTTATAGCTTCCTCCTCATCTGATTTGATTTGATTTTAATTTGTCTATTTATTTTTAAAATGCTAATATAATGTGCACTATGTGCCAGACACTTTTCTATGCACTTTAAAAATGTTATCTCATTTAATTTTCAAGACAGCCCTCTGCAGTAGGTTGTCCCTATTTTACATAGAAGGAAACCGATTTGCTGAGAAGTAACTCAGCCAAGGTCACAGAACTAGTCAATACTGAAGTCAAGATTTGAAGTTACATTTTTGACCCCTGTGCTCTAGGAATTTAGGCAATAGATTTCTCTAAGAAATAGGCTGCTCTCTTATTTATGGTATTCCTATAGGCTGGGTGTTAAATCACTTAAAGAAAAATAGCCATTTGTATTTTAGTGGAAGGAAATCAAGACTCATTTGAAGTAGGCATTGTATTAGAGCTTTCTTAGTGGACTGGATGAGACAGGAATTCAAGCCTAAGAAATGGTTTAATCTGAGTCCTATGAGACTTGCCCTCCTAATGATCATTTTGGTATGGGTCATTATCCTTATAATATGCCATAGTGTCCAATGTTCTGTATAAAAGTGTGACATCTCTTGAAGCAGTCAACCTAAAAGGGGGTACACATCACAGACTCCTCAACAGGCTCCTAAAGTAGAAGGTACCCCCAGCTGGTGTTTCACAGGAACCATTTTGGCTCGGCCGTCTTCCTTAGGACTAGCTCTTCTCGTTGGACACTTATTATTTGGTGCCTTCAATCTGTGCATAAATTGGACTGAATTTCTCTGAATAATGAATGAAGCAGTTGTGCCTCTTTTACTAATTAGCACTGGAAATTGTTTACAAGTTCTATTGGCTCAGTCACTCCTCAGCTCTCACTTAAAAATCTTTCTAGGACTTTCTTTTAGTCTGCAGTGGGAGGTACGCTGTGACTCACCACCCTTTGGATTCAGGCTGCCATTCACATTGCCTCAAAATCTATGTTCCTCTTTTCTCTCTTTCGTTTTTTAAATCTAGGGTTCCTTAAATTTTTTTACTTAGACTTTTTTTCCTTTTATAAAAATATTGTTCCTTTATGAATATGGCTCTTAATTGCTAAGATTTCCTAATAACTAAAGGAAAATTGCAGTTTGGTTTATAAAATACTTTCATCCAGGTGGATTCACCAGCTATGTTTATACAAGCAAATTAAAGTGTGGAATTAAGAAGTATTTCCAGTATTAGAATAGGGCAAAAATGAAATGTGGTTAATTCTGTTACCAATAATGTTCCTAGTTTCTTCTAAAGTTATCATAAGGGTTTAGGTCTAGATTAGATAATTACTTCCAGTAAATCTTCTTTGGACATTGGAGACTAATGAGATTCCATGTTTTCTCTATGATATTTCATAGACTTTGGCATAATAATTATTAATAGTACTGTATTGATATTGCCTTCCTGTGTACTTAAAAATATATTTCACAGTGGTTTACTTCATTCTAGATGGAAGACTAAAGAACTGATGAGTAGTCATCTATAGTGGGTTAACATAGTGAAGTTTCCTTGTAATGGAACAATGGCGACAATGTTCTATGTGGGTAGCAATCTAGGAATGACTGAAAAGTGGTTATTAACTATGCATATGTATGAGAAAACATTTCTTCTACCCACCGTCTGCCTCCAAAAGCAGCATTGTATGAGGTAGAGAATTGGAGTAACTGCTCTAGAATAACAGTTCCTGTGTTTTGGAGCTGAGCTGCTAACCCAGAAGACGTTTATGTCTCTGTCTTGAGATCTGTGGAGTGACTATATTTTTGCACCTTGTAGGGAGAAGGAAAAAAAATAAACCTAAAATGCCTATCCAATGACTAGTATCATAGAGATTATAAAATTTTGTTTGTGATTTGTACCTTGATTTGCTAATGGCAAAATCTTCTGTTCAGGATGCCTAAATCCATAGTTATAAACTGTGTATCTTTCTTAGCAGTATTTTCTTAGATCCAGGATGTTATACCAGGGCTATTTTCTTTGTTGAGTGACTAATACAGCAATAAAGATAAGTATGACAGTCAGTCATTGGATTCTCCATTTCACCTCCCCACCCTAGGCAAATTCCATGTGTTCTCATGTTGACTGCAAGACATGCCCAGTAGCTGAACTCAGGGGTTCATATTTTCATGTGCAAAGTTTCCTGTAATATTTGATAGTAGAAGTGATCTCCTCTTAATTCTTTTTAAAACTCTGTCTTAAAACCCTTGATTTTGAGAATACCACATTATCTTGCTTCTTTCCTATTTCTGTGACCATTCTCTCCTGAGTATTTTACTGGTTATTTTTCTTCTGATTCTAAATATGGATGGTTGGCCTTTAGTCCTCTGCCCTTCTTTCTTCATATATCAATAGTTCTCAATCTGGGCGTTGAGTAAGATGGGGAAGAGTATGCAGAGGAGAGTAAGGAAGGTACTCGACCTTTTTTTCAGACCAGTACACATGTCTAAACACCCCTCTCCTACCCTAAGGGATTAATGGAAAGAGGGGCAAGGAGTGATATATTTTCAGATTCCCTTATAGATATGCCTACCACATTGAGGAACACTGAGGGTAAAATTCTTCGTAGGGATTTTATTCATTTCCAGGTCTTTAGTTCTTGCCCCAGTGAAATGACCTCTCTGTATCAAGCTTTCTAACTGTGTGCTAGAACTTTCCACGTGGTTATTTCACTTATCTCACAAAACTACTTTCTTGTTCTGTTTTTTCCTCTTTGTTAATGAGACTTAATACCATTCTTCTGGTCATGTGGGCTTAGAGTCTGAGTCATCTCTGAGCCCTCTCTTCTGTATTCTGTCAGTCCTCCTGCCTTCTGTTAATTATTGAGTCTTGCTGAAATTTCTTTTCCCTGTCTGCATTATCCGTCCTTATTTTTCCCCAGTTACTAACACCTCTCTTGCTCAGGCATTCTTTCCTTCTTTATCATATCATGGTAGCCTCCAGTTTGGTCTTCCTGTCTTATAATTCTTACCTCAAATGAATGCTGTGACTCTGCCACCAGATTAGTATTCTGTCCCAGCCCCTTGAAATTTTGAAGAAAAACAGCATGGTCACTGCTCTCATGGAGCTTGTAGCCCTCTGAGGAATTCAGATAATAATCAATTAATCTCATAATTAAATGTAATTTTAAATAAGAGCTCACAAAAAAGGAATATGGTGCTATTAGAGCATAGACAAAGGAATATTATCCAGTTAGCAGATGTGTATGCCCTGGGCAAAGGGTTGATATTTAAATAATTTGGGGAAGTCATCTAATTAAAGTGGTAGGGGTGGTGGGTGAGGAAGTGTCTTTCATCAAGATGCAACAGCATGTATAAATATATCCCAGGATGTGTGGGAGCATAGAGGTTTTGAGAAAAGAAAACTGTGGTCACAGCTTATGGAAACAGGGGGAGAAGGAAATTCAGTGAGCTGGTGACATAAGATCTGGCAGGATCATGTGGTACCTTGTAGGCTCTGATTAGGATTCTGCCTATATCTTTAGAACTATTGAAACTCATTGAAGAGTCTCAAGCAAGTTAGTAACATGATCAGATTTGGAAAGATCTTTCTAGCTACAGGGTAGGGTACAGTTTGGAGAAAGGTAAGCCAGAGGGAGACCATTCTCATACTGCAAACAGAAATTCTGACAATTTAGATTAGGTGATGGAAATGGAGATGGAGATGGAAGGAAATGGATGAGGAACACAAAGCATAGTAGGAACCCATAGCAGAGACGTGGGGAGACTCTCACCCATGACTATAGAACAAGATGGGCTGTAAGCATGTTTCCAAGCATTCAGAGAATTGAGAGTGATTTGGAATATCTGGAGCAGAGTTTGTTTGTTCGGAGTGATAACATGGGAAAGGCAAGTAGGGGTCAAATTATGACCCTTGCTCTGGCCATGGTAATGAAGAGGAGGGATTGGATCCAATAGACATAGAAGAAATGGAATTGCCAATATTTGGTCACTGATTGCATGTAGCGAGTGAGAAAGAGGATTGCACAGGATGAATCTCTGGTTTCTGGCTGAGACAAGCAGGCAGATGATAGTGTCATTCACTGAGATGGGCACTACATTAGGAGGAGATTTGAGAAGAAGGTGCTGGGTTTGGATTTGTTTAAACTTCCTTTCTCAATACCTCCTCAACTGCATATCTTTTTGTTTCTGCACCTGAAATCCACGGTCTATTGTTATCTTTAGTTGTTTGATTGACTTGGTTATGAACAAAAGTACCTGTTCAACTTTTGTTCCATGCCTCTTGTGAAATTAATTGAGAAACTGCTATTTTTCATGTAAGACTTTTAATTATCTTTCATTTAGCAACCAGAGGCTGTTAGGCATAGATGCCTAGTAAGTAATTATTAATAGCCAACATGATTATTTTGGGCATGGCAATGTGCAAATTTATCCCTGCCAAATAATCAGTGCCAGTTTCAACCTGGCAGGAGTTTTCAAAGACTGAGGAAGGGAGTCTTTTGCCTCCGTTAGGAGAGGGCTGTGTCTTTCTCTGCCTCATAGAGTGACTCACTCAAGGTTGGTGCTCAGTATCTTTAATCAATTTGTGTGAATAATATCATACAATTTTAAGCCTAAAATGGACATTAGAGGTTACTTAGTCCCTTGGACAAAATCTTCAGAATATTTCTACTTCAGTGATATTGTCCTATATATTATATCTCTGGAATCTTTTCAAAACATTGAGTCAATAATTGAAACACCACCAGAGATCTCCAATCACATTTCCCACATATTCATTGTTTAGTCATCTGTGGGAAATTTTTTTTAAATGTTTAACTGCAGACTGCTGCAGTAAAATACTTAACTAGTTGCATGGTAAAAGGATAGTCCATGGAGTTAAATTCCTGCTCTGAAAACAGATCCATTAACTTCTGGAATTTGTGTTATAGACCAGTCATTTTAACCACCCTGGGTCTTCATTTCCTCATCTATGTCAGATTCTATTGATATTTATTTAAATGTTAAAAATCAGATTAAGTTCTACCATCGTGGATCACTAATTAATTTATATAGTAAACATTTATGGAGTGCCTCCTATATCCTGGGTTCTGGACTAGGTTGATAAAGGTGAGTAATACACAGTTCTTCTCCAAAGAGAGCTCTTGAACTCTTGAGGGAGACAGACGAGAGAGCGGGCACTGATACAGCAGTGTGAGGCATGCTAGGGTAAGCATCCGTTCAAGGTTCCAAGGGAGCACACAGGAGAAGATCCTAATCCAACCAAGAAAGGGCAGAGAAGACCATACAAATTAGTGATCTCAAGTTGAGCCTTCAAGATTGAAGTGGAATAGTCCATACAAAAAAAGAAGAGTGTTTATAGACCAAAGAGTGTGTATAGACCAATGAGGGGAGAGCAACAAGGTAAAGCAATTGTAAGTTTGTTGATACAGTTGCTGAGTATTGTGAAATACTGGAGAAGTGGGCAGACCATGTTAGAAAGGGTCTTTATTCCAAATTAAGGAGTCTATGTTTGACAGATAGTTTGAAATCCTTGTATCTAAAATCTTACAAATATAGCAACTAAAGAGGCATAAGGGATACACCCCTCAATCTCAAAATAATAAGCTTTTATTCCTGAAGGGAAAATCTTGGAATAAATATGATAAAATATGGAATAGGAAATTCTGAAAGATACAAGTTGTTCTTGAATTATGAGCAGTGTAAAAATTATAGAATTATTGCCATGATAAAAACTTTAAAAAAAGAGAAAATTCTGAGTGTTTTTTCTTTGAGCTACTTATCTTAGAAAATGACTACAGTTATGCCTGATTCTCCATCCTCATGATTTCAGTTTCCTTTCTCAAGACCTACTTGATAAATATCTATTGGAATCATGAGATGCGAGAAAGTCTCCTCTAAAACTAGACAGATGGTGACCCTAAGGCATTTGGAACTCATCCTGAAGGCTGAGGTTTAGTAGAGAAAGTCTATTGAGTAATATATAACTTTGGGCAGAAAATGAGGAACTGAGTGGTTACAGGCCCCATTTCCAGTGTCCCTGTGTTGGGACACCTAAGAGAATGTTTGCATTAGGTCCCGTGGTTGGGATTTGTGTCATCTGAGCCCTGCAATGCCAGCACTTGCTGGAAACTGCTAACCCTTGCTTCTCCAACTCTCCCAGCAAATATATAAGGAGAAAAGAGGCAAACCATAATGGATAAATCTGTTCTCAGCAGCTCCATTCACTGGTCTTTCAGCATTAGGCATATTGCCTCTGTGTATCTTTGGTTAAAAAGCATGAAGAGGATTTTTGGCATCTTGCATTGTAAACACATAATATATTTATTTGAAGAATTTTGAATTTTTGGAGCTCATATTGACTGTTCAGCAGTGAAATTAGCTGTTACAAAACCTTTACACTGGGGGTCATTTTTGGAAAGAAAATAATTATTTTTTTACCTTGTTCTCCATGACTGCACGTTCTTTGGAGGTTTGCCTATCCCCGACTCTGAGATGAAATAACTCATTCCTTTTTTTTTTTTTTAACTAAGAGATGATCTCAAGTGCTATAGATAGAAGTAGTATGAAACAATTATTAATATTCAAGTGTCAGAGAGTGTTTATAAAGGAGAAATGTGAGGTTTGTAATCCTTCTTTAGACAGGAAAAAATGTAAATAATTACTTGAAGAGATGATTACAAGAAAATGAAGAGAAAAAGAGAGAAAGCAGAAAGGTTAATAGGTGGGGAAGATTGATTCTAGACCAAGCACTCAGGCATCTCTGTACTATTTTTGGTTTTTTTTTATACATCTTGCACTTTTCCCTAAAGTAAAGGAGTTACAAAATTTTAGGCTAACTCTTCTATCCGTAAGGAGCAAGCATTTATAGAAAGAGGCAAAAAGTTCTCTCTGTTGAATATATCTAGTCCGTCTAAAGATTAATGCAAAACTCTAGGGAATGCATTTTGTGGCCACTAAAAGCAAGGTGTGATTTAATATAAGTTGTTATTATTTATTACTAGGAAGACCAGAAATAGATGAACAGAAATTACTTTTTCCATATCTTCTTTCAGTCTCACATGGCTCTTTTTTTCACTTTAGATACTCAGAGTAGAATTTATAAAGACATTTGGGAATATTTTCTACATCAAAGGAAAACAAAGGTATAATGATATTTAGCAGTTTCAAGTATTTCATGATATCTAGTTGGTTCCGTCTACACTTACAGTACATGAAAACTTTTGTTGTCTTAAAAGGCTTTTGTTTTCTGCAGAGATTGGATTTCCAAATATGTTTTAAAGATTGCTGTATTCATATTGTCCATTATTGGGGCTGTACTTTTTTTACATTTCTTTGCAGAGTTATTGATGATATATCCTTGTTCTGCAGCATGGCACTTGGCAAAACGTTGCTTCCTAATTGGAACTCTTCGGTGTAACCTTCAGGGGAAATGGCTCTATAATACCATTGCATCAACTCTTTTAGTAAATTACATTATTAGGTATCCATTTATAACTTACCCTCTAAGTGATCTCAGTCAAATCACTTGATGTCTTGGTTTCATTTCTGTGAAATATTCTGTAGCAATTGCTGCCCTTGCTTGTCTCATAGGACTGCAGTGTCGTTCGGTTAGATGGTTTCTGTGAAGTTCGCTTAACCCCTCATGAGTGGATTCCATAACAAGGAAGGAACTTTCTTTTAGCAGATTTCTCAGATAAGGGCAGCGCTATGACTGCCTAAAGTACAGCAGTAAGACCTCATTGGTTTGTGAGGAATGCAAAAGGTGGGCAGACAAAGGGGAAAAGAACTGGAAGAAGTACCTACGAATATTGAGTATCAACTTACACTGTGCTCTCTGCTAGCTTCTTCCACACATTGCCTCCTGAAAATTTTGACATGACTCTGAAATCTGGTTATTATCAGAGGCCAGAGATTTCCAGTAACTTGCCCAAGACACTTTATACAATTAGTAAATGATTAAATTGGCATTTGTCACAAGTCTGGCTGGCTCCTAAGCTTCACACTTTTTCTAGCAATGTTTACAGAAAATGGAGCATGGAATATTTCTTACTTACACAGATCAAAGCATCGACTACACTCAGTTTTCTTGGATAAAGTCTAAACAAGAGCAAGAGAAAGGAATATGTGACTTTTGTGCAAAACTCTCTGCCTATTGATGTCATTTTGCATACGTACTACATGCAGAGTGGCTGAAGTAAGGCACACGTGCAGATCAAATGTTGATGTTCATTCCGCTGTGGGGTGCAATACTGTCTCTTCTTGCTATGTGCCTCTGTTATTCTGAGTCTAAATCTGAGGTGACCATAGTACTTATTTGTCAGTATTTGAGTTATTTTACTCATTATTTCAGCATTTTAGTTATTTTGAGTCTAAATATGAGGTAATTGTAATATTCATTTCAATTTGAGGTATTCTCTAAATTAGGAGAACCATATGTAGGTTGGCTGACTTTTAAGTTCAAAAAGACAAAAGTCATAAGCGGACAATTGTAGTAGAGTACTATAATCTGACTCTTTACTATAAGAATCGGAATATACTGTGAAATAAATCAGGCAATTAAAATGTATTAGTGTAAAATCATGATATGATGTAAATTACCTATAAGATAGGTTTTCAATCATTTCCTAACATTAGCATTTGAAAGAATTTCTTCTATTCTATATCCTACTTGGATAAGTAATAAAATCAGTATCAAAAAGTCCTAAAATGGTAGAGCTGCACCCATAGATCTTCACACTCGTTTTAAGAATAAGAAACTGAGGTATCAGGAGATAAGTAAGTTATTCAACATTACTCTGTAGTTTTTAGTAAAATGTACTTATATTCTGAGCTGTGACTAAAGTTCAGTACTTGCTCCCCAATACGATACTGCCTCATAGTACACTAACTATAATAATACCTTGTACTGCCATTTCAGAATCGCTCACACCCTTTTATCCAGATATTTCTGTCTTAGCTTTCCTTATTAAATAGTAGGAATATAAAAACTTTACTTTCATCTCTAGGAACAATGATATTAACTCTTATCTAGTTTAATGCTTTGCACAGAAAGGGTGAGCCACAGGCAATTGGATGAATGATTGTAATTGGAAATTGGTGGGCATTTTTACTTTTTGGAGTTTGACCATAACTGAAGAGGGATGAGTACCTTGAGGGCTGATGTATTTGGATGGGTCAAACCTAGTGCCTTCCTCTCCCATGTCTCTTCAAATGGAAAGTGCTTGACTCACAGTTTCCACTGAAGGATCTGCTCAAGTGGCCATCCCTATTAGTGAGTGAGCCAAGGTCACCCACCCAATTGCAGCCAATCTGTAGATTGGCCAAAACTCTAAAGGTATCTTACCATGAAAATTTCTGTCTGAGAAGGAATGATGAACAATTAGCTTGGCCAATCAAATTCTCTCTTATTGTGGTGTTGTAAAGAGAGAAAGAAAGCAAGAAATCTGAGACCACCAGGTATCAGGGGACATGAAATATCAAACACACATCAGAAGAATGAGGAAGCAGAAGATACGAGGTACAGAAGATAACACATACAAAGTAAAGGGGATGATATCGATTAGATACAGCAGCTGTGCTGAGACTGGAGACCCATTGAAATGCTGCATATCACAAAAGTGGAGAAGCAATAAACTTATGATTCTACTGGATTAAGTTAGCCTGTATTCTTGAGTGTCTCAGATCCTGTGTTCTTCCAGTCCTGCTTCTCAAGAAGTCTGGGCGTGCATTTACCCTTCCTATAAAGTTCCTGAGTTTCAGTGAGATTATCTTTACTGACACATGATCTTTAGCGTAACTTATCCCTTCCTTTCTCTGAAGATGCCTATATGAGTTTCTGTTGCTGACAACAGAAAGAACGAAATAATCCAACTGAATGTATAGGATAAAGCCTAGGTTGCTTCTCAACAGGGATGTCACATTCCGAATACTGCTGTTTTCTGAGTGTCTGTCATACTGACCATGACCCAGAGTAGCAGACCCTATATTTAGGCCCAGTCCAGTTTGTATCACGTTTCATACAGTGTGAGGCACAGTGATAGAGAGACTCTCTAGAGTAATCTCCAAGTACCTTTCCAAAGCTGTTTTGCCTCAAGCACTTCCTTTAACCTTTAAGCATCTGCCTTGCCTATGGTCCTCTTGGGCCACACTTGGCAAAATATTTGGAAGGAGCTCTGGAACTTGGTTATTTCTAAATGAAAAAAGAAGAATTTACTCTGCACTGGGAAGGAACAGTAATCAAACATAAGTATGCCATTGAAAAACTCCTATGCCCTGCTCTTCCTTCAAGGCCTCTTGTGACCCCTCTCTTTATGATGTATTACCTTTGGCAATCCTGGTGTTCCAGAACATGCCAATAGAGTTGGCTGAGTCTGAATCACTTTGGAAGATAGGCTTGTGGCTGGAATTCCTCTTGCCTGTTGATATATGCACTGGCCATTCTGGACTCTCTGCTTATGTGAATTCTCTACGTCTCAAAGGTATTATGTCTAGTAAGCAACTTCCCATAAATTTTATCTGTACAGTTATCCTATGAATGCATTACAAATATAGTCAGATTAGTGCTGTTTCAGCCTTTGATTTGTTATCCATTCTAATGTTGCCTAGCAACAAGGGAATGTCCCAATTTGTAACTCCAAGGAGTTCATAGTACCAAATATACATCTCATTTGTTTTCATTGAGACCTATGTGGCTTTCTGAAGTCAGACATTAAAAATGTTGTTTTACAGATGGGAAAATGGAGATCTGGTAACTATCTTTACTAATAAACCAAATGACTGGTAAACATATTAGTAGAAACTGCATATCCAGATTTCTAATCTCGATTATGCTGTTTCAACAAACTATGTTGCATTTAACTTTATTTGAAGTATAAGTGAATACCCATCCTAGGCTGCATTTACCAAATAGTTATTATGTACAAAATCATAGTCTGTACATTTCAAGTTTTTAAATTATTATCTGGAAGAGAGTCTTATAGGTGAGGTAGGTAGAAATGCCCAGACAAAATAGGCTTGACAGAAATTAATGCACAGTCAATTTATTTTGATAAATACAAATAGGATTACTGTACCCTGAGCTTTTGCAGATATGAGCAGAGGATTACTAGTTGCAGTATAGTTTCACCATAGTGGTAGGAGGTAATTAGACAAGAAAAACATGTAGGCTAAGCATAGGAAGTTTTCCCTTTTTTGTTATATTTAACATAAGGCAAAAATATATCTTCCAAAAGGAACATTTTGTGGTAGACACTTTCCCTCTTTAAGGCATGTGACATCAAGTGGGATCTATTTCCTTTCTTTGTGGCCATTCTAACCCTTATCCTAGATCAGGCAGGGTTGAAGAGTCAGCATGAAATGAAATGGGTTCTTGTTAAAATCTCCTCAGGATTGCCATGTTTTTTTGTTTTTTAGATGAGTGTAATGCATAGTTGCCAAGTCACTGAAGAGACAGTGTTAGTATGGTGACCTTGGGCACAGATAAAACTGCAGGATGAAATTCCTTCTTACCCCTTCCATATAAATAGTATGAAGATCATTTAAACTGAGAAGGGTAAGTTCTAACCAAGGAAGAATTGGTACTCTTAGGTTGTTGCTTTTGAAATCATCCTGATTCATGGGTTTGCAAGTCAATTAGAAATGTTAATAGCCCTCTCCATCACCCTCACTGTTAGCAGCTGCTTCAGAAAGGAAATACATATTACAATAGTTCTAATAGTAAAATCAGGCAATTAAAAAAAATTGTCAGTGCCTTTTAACTTCATCCTGATTGTCTAATATAACCATAGGATAATATTCTCTCTTCTTTCTGATTATGGGTCCTCTATTGCATAAATTGAGAGGAACTCCTAGAACACTCTATGTAAGATTAGGTCCTGGAACATTTACCCTTTATGGCCTAGGGGTCTGTTTTGTACACTGGAGAACAAGCTTTTAACTCTTGAGTAAACAAACTCCTTCCCCCACCTTCACAGCTGTTGTTTCTCAGGAATGAGTTTGTCTTATTCTGACATCACCATCATCACCATCCTTATTTCAGCGACCAGTTAGTGAGCAGCGTCTATGTCCAGGTGCTGCTCTGGGCTCTTTACAAGTATTATCATGCTCTTCACACCATTCTTTAATACAAGTGGTAAAATAACAGTACTTAGAGATGAGGGAAGCTAAGCCCAAGGTCACCTTCTTGTGGAACTCAGATTTGACACCAGAGGTATCTAATTCGAAAGTCTGTGCTCCCTCTTCTTTCATGTCTTATGAATGTGTATCAAGTATCTTCCTTGCCTGTGGATAGAATGGCAAATTAAGCTTTTTAACTTCTTTTTTTGTAACATAATATTTACCTGCAATTACTACTGAAAATGTCTCCATGCGTCTGCCCTGGGCTAACACACTTTTTATCAAAGGAAAAATAACATTTATCAACTATTCCCTTCCCCCTATAGAGCGTAGTAGAGAAAGGAGAAAGCATAAAACCCCAAGTTCATGACACACTGCAATTTACCCAGGGCTTCTAAATGTGTAAAGAGGGGCAAGAGAGAGACGATTTGCTTCAAAAAGAAAATGGGAGGAATTCAATTTTTAATTTGATTGGATTGAATTCCTGAAAGGAAAAGGGTCTCCCAAAATGGAGAGTGTTTAAACCAAGTGACATGTTGTACCACCTAAATGGTGTTTAAGACTAGGAGTGTCTGATACTCAATTTGAAGATGCCTGCACTTCTGTGATGTCACCTCTGCTTGCATGAGACTGAATCTAACCATGTGTATCATATCCTAGGTGTGAGAGAGAATGGAGGGTAACTGACAAGAGCAGTTTTTGATGATAAAACTAGGAGCCAAAAGCAGGGAAGGCGGACTGTGGGAGGAGAAGAACCAGAGTTGAAAGGATGGAATTTTCCATGAGAAACACAAAGATTTTTGATACCTGACTCCTACTTACATTAATTAGTCTAAAAAGACTCATCTTGCCTGAAAAACATTCTAATCATATATAACTCACTTTAGTTTCACATTTGAAAGCAATGTTGCCACAAAAATCACCTATACTTTTAGTGATTTTAGTAATGAACAAAAGACATTACATAAAATAGTAGTTTTGTCATAATTATTGGCAGGTACAATTATCAGCTTCATTATGAAATAGGATTACAATGGAATGTACAGCGTTGACAAATGTGAAATAGTTTTCCTAAGGATAAATGAGTATTGAAGCACTTATAAGTTTCCAAAAACTCAGAGATGCCTAAGTGGGATCTCTTCCAAAATAATAGTAACAGCAAGTTATCATCATATTATCTGAAATATAGTCAATTAAGGAAACAATTAGTCAGCCCATAAATATTTATTGAGGCTCACACTTCTAGCTGTGATGTGGGATACAGAAGGATTGTAAGAATTGGTATCGTCCCTAATGGAGCTTACATTCTAGTATAAGGGCTAAAAGCACCATGCAGAAACTAAGGGGAAACCTGAGTTACAAAGTATGTGGTATTGACTCAAGTACAGGATGATCAGAGAGGCGTGTCTTCATGGGGGATGGCTGACACTTGAATGTATTTGTAAAGGGCTTGGACCTGTAGAAAAGGGAACCTCTTGGTTCATACCATGTAAGCAAAGCCACGGTAGTGGTATTAAATGTGGTATGCTTGAGGAGCAGGGAAGAACAAGGCTGACAAGCAGGGGAATGTATATGAAAGTGAAAAATGAAATGAGAGGAGTAGAGTGAAGCTGGATCATAGAGGGAATTGAAATCTAAGTATAGTAGGGTTGAGATGATGTATGAGACCAAGAGAGCTGCCCTGATATTTTAGAGGAGATGGAAGGTTTTAGGAAATTAAGATGAGCACCATTCTACAAATGCAAGGCTAGCCAGAAAAAGAGTAAACCTTGGAGGCCAGAACAGCAGAAGACAAGGGGCATAGTTTACAGCCAATTAAAGAATATCCCAGATGCAATCATGGGCTCCAGCAAGCTTCATTTGTGATCCTGCATTCTGCTTGTTTCATTCTTGGACTCCACCTGGGACCTTTGGACTAAAGACTTTGACACAAAATCACCTAGACTTTTACTAGTTGAGCAGTGAACAGGGCACCTGCCCTATTACTTCTCTTTAATGGTAATAAACACAGTTTGCCCGCCCATGCAATTGCTTACTGTAGTGCTGCTCCTCATAGCCAAGCCTGATGGCATGGAGACCAAGTAGCCCACGAACAACACTACTGACTAATGGGCTCTATTAAAACAAAAAGTTATTGTGTCATAATCCAAACAGAGTTCAGGTTCAAACTCAACATGAGGAAACAGGTAGAGAGATGGAGAATGGAGTTTCTGATTTAATAGATTTAAAAGCTCAGTCTTTGCAACATTTAAAGTAGTGACATAATAGTTCAATAAGGGCAGAGGCTAGTTGTGTTCTTAAAGCAAGGTGTATGGTGCTATTTATGGCATTTTGCAGTAACACAGAAGAGAAGGTTCGAGGATAATTCCAATGACCCTTACACAAAAGATGTCGGACAATGGGGATTTATAATATGTGGGTCTGCAGAGTATTCTTGCTTCTTCAAAAGAGTGTTACAGACTCGGAGAGGAGAGTGATCCATTAAAAACGGATCAACGGAAGGACACTGGGACATGAATCTCAAGGGCAAACTTAGGTATGAATTTAAGTTAGATGTTAACATAGGTTAAGTGTTAACTTTCCTTTCTCCATTTTTTATTGAAGTCAATATAATAAATAGCACAGGAAGGGCCTATTTGTATTTTCTGCAAAACTGCAGTTGAAGACTTTCTTTTATGTGATGCGATATTCCTTATACAAGGATTTGCGTAATGAAGTTCTCTAGGACTTAATGCACAGAAATGAAGTGTTCTTACATATGCTCTTGCAAACTTTCCTTCATTAATGATCTGTAAATAGTGGAAATAGTCCGTGACAATTCTTCTTTCTCCTTGCCTACCAGGGGGCTTACAGCTAAATTTAATTCACAATTAGAGTAACAATGAGAGTAAGTACCTTATCCCTTAGTCTGGTACAATTAATTTTTTTCTTTTCATTCAAAAGTAGTTTCTCTTCATTACTCTATTTTCTTAATTATCTTGTTATATATATTTTTTAACATGGTGGGCTACTTCACATTCTCACTGGAAGAGCAGTAGACTGTTTGTAAGAAGGTGGCCTATAAATATAGAAAAGTAAAGTACAAGTGAGTTCCTCAAAACCTACCCCATAACCAGCCCGCCACCATTCCTCTCCTTTCCTGTGAGTAAGCCATAGGATTTAAAAGAATCCTTTAGCATATATCCAATTGCATAAATTGTGTAATAGACACAAGGTTCATAATTTGCATATTTTATCCTAATATGAAGTTTCATAGATTTTCCTGAGGTGCTTAATAATTTTCACATCCCTGTTTATCAGATACCAGCCTATAGTTGCTGTCCCGATGGCATGGCTAAGTGACATTTGAATTCCTGGGCCCCGGGCAGACAGCCTACCTCTCTTGGCACATTATGCATTAATGTTCCTTTGTTGATAAGAAGTTATTTTGATCTGGATTCTAAAGCCATTTGTGGGATCTTTAGGGCTGGCTCAGTTTCTGGCCATGTTCCTACTTCCTGTGCTTAAGGAAATCAAATGGAAATATTGAGTTTTGCAAGAAGGGAAAACATTCTTTCTTCTTTTAGCAGTTCAGCTGGAGGTGGTATAGAAATCCCTCCACCTGCAAAAATCTTGCTTAGACTTCAAGGCCCCACTTCTTGTCCCATCCTCTATGGAGCTTTCTCTGACCTTTCCCCCTGCCATTTACTCCAAGCTGAATTAATCACTTATTCTTCTGTGTGTACACTACAATTTATACCTACTGCTATGCAGCACTTAGAAAATAATATTATAATAAGGTACTTTTCTATCTTGGATAAATCCTCCTCACATTCTTCCCTTTATTTTATTCTGAAGTCTATAATCATTTAGACTTTTTAATCAAAGAATTTAGGCATTATTTTTCTCTAAAATAAGGCCACACTGAAAATCATATAATGTTGGCTGTCTGCCTGGGATACCCTAGCTGGCTAGGGCGCCAAGAGTTCTCTGGCATGTGCCTCATCTTTGCTTGTTTTATATCCAGATGCTCTTCTTTTAGAAGCTGACATTGAGATGGGAATATCTGGCTTGTGTCTGAATGTTGGGTGTTTAAAAGCCCAAAATTTTGAACCTGCTTTTGCCTTATTTCTGTGTTCTCAGATTATTTACTTTCCTCTATTACTCTTATTTTCTGAATATAGAGGAACCTTTTTCTCAGCAGTGGACTGAGAGAGGAAACAGATTTAGGAAGACTACCATATTAACATTATTATTGCAATCACTGTTTAATATATATGGCTTTTCATTTTGTTTATCTTTCTCTTATCCATATACATTTTTTTCCTGGTCAGCTTATGTACGAAATTATCCTTTTTCTATTTCCATAGAAATAGAAAATTCTCTGTTCCCCTATACTTTAAAAAAAAAAAAAAACCTTTGAAATGCTATAATGAGAAATGTTTTTCTTTTCTCAGTGTTATGAGCCTTCTCTTCTTCCATTGTGCCCATTTCTCCTGCTTCATCTCTCATGAAGTGTGCATGTCTCTTCTGAATTTTCACAGCTATTATACCTACTTCGCTTATTCCCCTACAATTTTCTTTCTCTCTTCTCCCTATTTAACAGACTCATTTCTTTTCTCTTAGGAATCCATTAATAAAATTCACTTTTTTTTCATAAAGTCTTTTAACTCTAAGCCACAGGCACCTGAAGAACTGAGACCACATCTTTTCTGTGTTCTTTATATTTTCACTTAAATTAAACAAAAGTATAAGTTCAGAGGAGAGTAGGAAGCCTGATAAGCAATTGCAGAATGAGTAAATGACCACTCAGTGGGATTTCAGAGAATTCCATCCCAATTGGGAAAACACTCTTGCTCAATATGACATCTTTCCCATTTTGTTAATATTTAGTAAGACTCTTTCATTTCAATGTTGGGAAGCAGACTCAAAACACAAATAGCCTACAATAGGCAACACCTGAAATAAAAACCAACTAAGCATGAATGACTGAGAACACATTTTGTTATCAGTGGAAGAGGCATTTAGAGAGCAAAATGGCACGTAAAGGTGAAGAAAGTGATTTCTGACCTATTTGAAAACCCATATACTTAACTCAATTGACTAATAGTCAAAATGAAGAATATAAATCTTTCAGCTTAAAGGGTTGGATTGATTCATGAGTAAGGTATCATTTGCCCACATTTTCTACTTGGACAATTGTATAAAGACCTATGAAAGCCATATCTGAGTTAGGAAAAGCTCCCCCATCCTACACCCCATCTCTATGAAGGGGGCTTAAGTGCCATGTACTTTCAGAGTATATGCAATAGGGATGGTAATGATCCCAAATTCCATTTGGAATGCCACATTTGTTAAGACAATCTCTGATTTCTAGACTAGTTTATCATTAAATAAAAATTAAAACTCATAGAGTTTTCTTCATGTTGACAAAAATAAAATTCTTTAATTTTTTAAAGAATTTGAAAGAGAATAAACAACATGGATGTCTTTTTTTATCGCTTGCTCAAAATATGTTGAGAAAATACTACACTTTATGTGGTAACTGTCCTTTTACTGTGAAGGCATTAATTTCATTTTATTTTTAGTACTTGCTCACAGTTCACTTTTAAGAGTGTCCTTTAGACTTGTTAGGTTCAAAGGAAAGAATATATTTTCTTTTGATTTAAAATGTCTCTGCTATCATTAGATATTAATGGTAGAGCTAATAGCACAATGGCCTGGCGTAAGCTCTTGCTATCCTCCTCGCTGAAGCAATAGGATGCAAATGTTCCTCGCTGTGCTTTTGATGATGGAATAGAAATAACACTTCATGTTTTATAATGCATTATATCTCACAAAACTCATTCACATTCATTACTTCATTTAATCCTCACAAACAATGCTCTGAAGTAGGAATTATTTTCCACATTTGAATGTGAGGACATTGATACTCGAGGAAGCAATGCTTTGGCTGAAGATACAAAGTTAGTGTCAGAGCCAGGACTTACATCCATGTCTTCTTACTTTCACTACAAAGCCCGTTCTACATTATTACACTGTCTCCTTCTACTGTGCTGTGATCTAACCTGCCGATCTAACTAGTTGCTGTCTTTAACTTGATGCCTTAGAATAGCTAACACTTAACTGAGGGCCAACTCTGCCAGACACTATTCTAAACACTTACATGTATGACATGTAATTCAAAATTCAAACCTTGCAACACCTATAAGATAAGTAATAGTATTTTCCCCATTTTACAAACAAGGAAACATGGAGCTGAAGAAACTTGTCCAAGATCACACAGCATATAAATGCAGTAAATAGGTTTCAAACCCGGGCAATTTGCCTGCAGAGACTGCATGCTTAGCTACCATCCTCTACTGTCTCTTAAATTAGCATAACTTCTAGAGATTTTATAAATGGCTTTTCTCATGAATAGCAGGGTTTGGGGTGAGTTTCTAGATATCACTTATGCCAGTAAGAATTTCAACACTCATTATATTGGTGCACTTTCTAAAGAAGAAGATTCCTCATTGGGTAAGCCAGACTAAAATGTGTATTCTCTTAGAAATCCTGATGTAGGTCTAGGGAGGTGTCAAGAATAGTGCTGTTGCCGTAAAAATACCAGTTTTGAGACAAATTCTAGAGTATTTCAGATATTCAATCAACTGTACAAATATTTATTGAATACTTATATTCAAAGGCTGTGGTAGGCACTTGGATAATATCCACTTGGAGCTCACAATCTAATAAAAGAAGTACATTTAAACAGATACTTGGTAAATCACTAAAAGGCACATAGCATCATGGAAACATGTGAAATTTCTTTAATATCAAGAAAGTAAAGGAGTCCTGATGGAAACAGGAGCATTAGAGCTAGTGTTTGGGTAACAGAGAGGAAAAGGCAAATTTCAGTACATGGAATAAGTGTATATGGGTTCTTTGGTGATACTTCATCAAGTATGGGATTTTCGGAACTTACTCCATGAATCATTAGGGACTTTGTGTAAATATGAATATGAAGTGTGTCTATTTTAAAGCATACTGCACATAGCGTGAGAGGAACCACCACACCAGCATTCGTTGAAGAAAGGTTCTCTTGGGTGTTAAATTGGGCATATTAGGAAGGACAAGTATTTTCTATCACAAAGAATCAGTTCTTATAGTTATTTATAACTGCTTTTTTGTAAACACACAATATTCATTTTCATTACTGTTAAATCAATATAAATTCCGAAGGAATTTCTCTGACTTTCACTTTGTTTATTAAGCTGGAAATTCAAGGGCGATACAGATGAGAATTCCAGATAATTTCTT
This sequence comes from Equus caballus, assembly GCF_041296265.1. Classification (NCBI taxonomy): domain Eukaryota; kingdom Metazoa; phylum Chordata; class Mammalia; order Perissodactyla; family Equidae; genus Equus; species Equus caballus. The sequence continues at coordinate 30,292,544 of NC_091710.1, read as the reverse complement.
TGAGACAGTTTTTGGTCAGTGGCTCTTTAAGACCCCGCAAGCCTTCTCATGGTCAGAATCAAGTGGGCCACTAGTTTTCACTTAGCTGTGGATGTATGTATCTTGACATATGCTGAAGAGGAAAGACAACTCAGTACTCAAAAGATGTACTAACTGAAAAATCTCAGTTAGTGTGATATACCCAGCATTCACTTTCAGGAAATTTATAGGGGAGGTTTTGTGATCTATATGCTTGACTGCTGCAACTTATCTTAGTAAAATGCGGAAAATAGACTCACTAGTAATTTCTCCAAAGGAATGTATTTCAATTAATTCCGATGTTTTGTAGCTAACGTTAATTGGCCTTGACTTTGTATAAAGCACTGAGTTAAAGAGGAGGTAAGGATATCAAGATGAATGATATGATCTCGTCCCTCTGGGAACTTACAATCAAATGAAGAAAGATATGAAAAAACTGTAAGAAGGTAGATATGTACAATGTGATTATAACATAGGGCAAAGTAACATAAATGCCATATATTTTTTGTGAATAAAGGCCATGGGAACAAAACAAAATGAGCATTTATTTTTCCTGATTGCTGAAATCTAAATGGGATTTGTAGACGAGAAATTTGTTTCTAATCTGGAAATTGAACTATGGGTGAGATTTTAAAAACTGGAGAAGTGAGGGACACATTGGAGGCAAAGAGAAGCACTGCATGAACGAACGCACAGAGATTTGGGAAAGCAGGTGTTGAATGCCAGCGTGACTGGAGCACAGCTATGCAGTATTGGAGTACAGCTCCTCTTGGCTTACATAATTTTGTCAGACTTTCCTGGTTTTTTTAGTGACCAGTTTTGCGGAACACTGGTCAGATGTTTTCTAACAGGGTAGGAGATAATTATGAAAAGGTTTGTTGAAGTCAGACTGTAAATTTCTTTAAAATCCTACTAAATGTGTGGACTTGATTATGTAAATAAACATTGGCAAGCAATAAAGATTTTGAATCTAAAAATGTGGTCTGGGACATGCTATTTACAACAAGCGTTGTAAGTTACAGTATCTGTAGGTTACTGTTGACTTATGCCCAGAGTTGTCGCCTCTCTTTGCAAGGTCAGCACCTTAATGAAATACCTTAATGAGACCTTGTCCTTGAAAAACAGCCTGATGTCCTCAACATCTTGGCCTTCTTTTAACAGATTTTATTTTCAACAAATTTATATGAATGTGATTAAGATGAAAAATAATACAAACAGACTTACACTGAAAAATGAAACCTCCTTTCCTGCCTTCTTTTTTGGTTCCATTCCCCAGAGGAAACCACATTTGATCATTAAATTCATACAGCATTTACATTCTTTTTGAAAATAAGATAAAACTACTGCTTTTTTACCCATATTGTTGAACAATCATTTATTTAGCTATTTCTTTATGGATAGTGAGGTTACTTTCAATTTTTTCACTGTTACAGATAACATTGTGATGAACTTATTTGCATTTTTTAAATAAACCTTGTTTTTAGAACAGTTTTAGAGAAAAATTACAAAGATAGTATAGACACTTCTCATATACCCTATACTCAGTTTCCTCTATTATTAATGTCTTACATTAGTATGGTATATTTGGTACAAGTAACAAAGAAATACTGATACATTATTTTTAGCTGGAGCCCATAATTTATTAAGATTTCCTAAGTTTTTATGTGATGTCCTTTTTCTCTTCCAGGGTCCCAACCAGGTTGCCACATTACATTTAATCATTATATCTCCTTAAGCTCTTCTTGGCCATATCATTCTTTTAGACGTTCCTTTTTTTTTTTTTTTTTTTTTTTTTTTTTTTGCTGAGGAAGATTCACCCTGAGCTAATGTCTGTAGCCAATCCTCCTTTCTTTTTGCTTTAGGAAGATTAGCCCTGAGCTAACATCTGTGCTAGTCTCCTCTGTTTTGTAGTGGGTTGCTGCCACAGCGTGACTGGCGAGTGGTGTAGGTCTGTGCCCGGGATCTGAACCTGCAAACCTGGGCCACTGAAGTGGAACGTGCTGAACTTAGCCACTATGCCATGTGGCCAGCTCCAGACTGTCATTGTTTTTAATGACCAGTTTTGAGGCACACTGGTCAGATACTTTTTAGAATGCTCCTTTACTGGAATTTGTCTGATGTTTTTTATCAGTATTAGACTAAAGTTATGGGTTTTAGAGAAGAAGATGATTTCTTCTAAACCTCTAAATTAACCTCTAAATTACTTTAGAGAAGAAGATGATAAAGGTAAAGTACCATTTTCCATGCATCATATCCAGGGTACACACCGTCAACGTGACTTAACACTGTGGACGCTGACCTTGATCACCTGGCTGAAGTAGTGCGGTGACATTTTTCCACTTTAAAGTTGCTGTTTTTCCACTCTCCATACTGCTCTCTTTGGAAAGAAGTCACTATGTGCAGCCCACGTTTAAGGAGTTGAGAGTTATTATTCAACTCCTTGAGGGTGGAACCTCTATATAAATTATTTGGATCTCTTTTATAGGGGAAATTTGCATCTTCTACTCAATTTATTTATTTATTCAATCATTTATATCAGTATGGACTCATGGATATTCATTTAATACTTCTGATTATAATCCAATATGACTATTTTATGGCTCAAATTTTTCTAGCTTTGGCTATTGGCTTCTGGGTCTCTTTGACATTTCCCATCCATGTAAGTTTTTTTTTTTGAGCATTTACTTACTTTCTAGAACTACAAGATTCTCCAAGCTCATCTTGTATAGTTCATGCTCCAGTCCTACTATCAGCCAGTTCTTCAAGGAATCCTAATACCTTTAATTGGAAAAGAGTATTAGAAGCCAATATCTGGAGTGCTGGTTGCTACTGGAGTTTCCTTCTAGGCCCTCTTAGCTGACAAAGCAAAAAAAAAATGTGTGTGTATACTAACCCATGTATATACACTTATCTATAAACATTTCTATGTATATATTAAGCTAAATATCTATGTATATATTATGCTAAATATGAGTTCTTATTGATAACTCCAAATGTAATCTATTATCACCTGGTTAATTTGAGCCTCCTCTCCTTATTTGTCTGTGAACTCCTACTCCAACCATGAGGAGCCTGGCTTCTGCTATCCTCTACCCATTTACCTGATTGTTAAATTCCCATATATATATATATATATATATATAGCAGAACAAAAATTTTAACCTGTATCACTATAGGAAAAACACTTCATCAACTAGAATACAGTGCTTATGTACAGTGCTTCTAGTTCCTTTTCCTTTAGTCTTACAGACTCTACTCATTTCCAGAATCACTTAGTCAGCAACTTTTACCTCACCTCCTTTCATTGAGCTTGATTCACACGTGTGTAATATAGTTAGATTCTTTTAACTGCATTTCATCCTAGGATAAATGCATATTGCAAACTCTATGGCAACTGCTGAAAAAAATTAAAAGGAGAATAAGGATGCAATGATGCAGGAAATCAGTGAGGATATAAAATCAGTGATTCGACTTGAACAGCACTATCAATAAACTTGGTCTAATCGGCATGTGTAGACTACTCCGTCCAAGAATAACAGAATACATATTCTTCTCAAGCTCACGTGGAACATTCACCAAGTAGAGCATATTCTGGGCCATCGAATATGCCTTAAAAAATTCAAAAGAGTGGAAACCACTTTGAGGAACTTTTCTAGAAGGCATAAACAAATGAAACATAAATGAAAGGAAAGGTAAAATAGATGTTGAAATGTTAATATCCATAAAATGGAAGTTCCAGAAGCCCCCCAAAACTAATTAAGGGTAGGAGATATTTGGAGAATTTATCTTCTTATAATTGTTGAAATTTTATAAATATGTAAGAACTCAAATTTAAGGTTTTCATAAATGGCAAAATAGAATAGATAAAGAAAAAAAAGCCTACATATAGGCACATTATTGTGAATTTTAAGATATCAAAGACAAAGAGAATATACCAAAATCTTCCAGGAAAGAGGACAGTGGGTCATCTACAAAGGCACAAGAATTAGGTTGCTGTCATATTTCTCATCAGTTATACTGCATACAGGAGGGCAGTATATGCTTAAAGGAAAGAAACTGTAAACATGGAAATTTATATCTTGCCAAAATATTATTTAAATGTGAAGATGAAACAAATTTATTATTATTTTTACCACTTAAAATGTACTTTGCAAATGCCATTAAAGATGGGCCATCCATACAACGGAATATTATTCAGTGATAAAAAGAAATGAGCTATAAAGCCACAGAAAAAGAGGAACTTTAAATGTATATTGCTAAATAAAAGAAACCAGTCTGAAAAGGTTACACACCATTTGATTCAAACTATATGACATTTTGGAAAAGGCAAAACTATAGAGACAGGAAAAAGTCAGTGGTTTCCAGGGGTTCAGGGAGAGGGAGGAAGGGCAGGGGTGAATATGTAGAACTCAGGGCATTTTTAGGGCAGTGAAAATATTCTGTATGATACTATAATGGTGGATACATGATACTGTGCATTTGTTAAAATCAATACAGGTGTACAATACCAAGAGTGAACCTTAATGTAATCTATGGACTTTAATTAATAATAATGTATGTTTGTTGGCTCATCAATTGTAATAAATCTACCACACTAATGCAAATTGTTAATAATAGGAAAGAATTGTGTTCATGGGGGAGAGAAGGGGTATATGGGAACTCTGTGCTTTTGGTTCAGTTTTTCTGTAAACCCAAGACTGTTCTAAAAACTAACGCCTATTAATTTAAAAAGTTGAAAAAAATAAGAAAGAAATCCAGGAGAATATAAAAAAATATGGGGATTATGGATGAGAAGACTACTGGTAAGTTTCATTATTTGTAAATAAGCAATAACCAAAAGAGAAAAAGTGTATCTAAAACAACCTGGGCCAAAAATTCTTGAAGATATAAATGTGATGTAGTGGAATGGGATGGGAAGGTGGGAGAAAGGGTGTGATGAGGCCCCAGATAGGTGAGAACATGCAAGGATACTTGTCTTAGGGGCAATATAACATTATACTTATGTATGAAAATGGTAAAGGAAGTTAATAGTAGTATTTTCTTAATAAAGTGGGAGTAACTAAGGAAGAATAAAATGTAAGAGTTTAACTCTCAAACAAGAAGAAGAAAATTTGATATGTCCAATGAAAGGAAGGAAAGTTAGAAAAAGAAAGAAGAAAAGAAAGGAAAATATAAAGAAGAAAGGAAAGTGAAGGGGAAAGAGTGGAAGGAGAAGGACAGGACGGAAGGGAGAGAGGGAGGGTAGGAGAGGTGGAGTAAAGAAGGAAGGAAGAAGGGAGGATGGATTGGGGAGGGAGGAAGGAGAGAGAGGGAGCAAGGGAGGGAAGCCAAAGCAAGGTAGGGGATGACTGAGACTGTGTGTAGCCGTTGTGTAGATTGTGTGAATTAAGGGGAAGGGCGTGGAACTTAACAGCAGGGCCAGATGCTACAGAGTCATGTATTCTCACAAATTCTTAGGTTTTCCCCGAAGTTCATAATTGAGAGACAATGGAAGGCAACTTAGAACTTCCTTGGTCCATTTTGCGAAAGTTTTTTGGAGCATACAGACAATTACATGTGAGCTATTCCTATAAAAATGGTTAGATTGGCTAAGAATGAATCAAAATGAGAGATTTGTAGGAGAAAAATATGGGAGCAATAACTTTCAGATTTTTCAAAATGGTAATTACTGAAAGACAGTCATCTTAAGAATCTGGTGTAACTGCCAGTTTCAAGTATTGCTATCAAGTAATGTTATTGAGTAATGATTCTCAACAGGTATCAAAAGCAATTTTACACATCAAGGTTTTTTATTTAATTTGTCTTAAAATATTTCACAGGCAGTTGGTGTGATACTTTAGACACTTGACTGACAGTAAAAGTTTTCTATAATTCAAATGCCTCCTCAAAGTGGATGAAGAGAAACAAAATGTTCAGTGAGATGAGTGTTAAATTATTATTTAGCAGAAAAATGAGCTGAACCGTTATCTTTGGCTGCTCTTATATAACTTCATAAGCTGATATCATTTTCATTTTATTCTGTATATTTGTGCTTGAATTTCTCAGTACAATATGGGTCACTAATGGGAGTCTAAAAAAGAGTTTTTATTTGAGTTTCCATTTATCAGAAGTTTCTTTGTTCTAGTTACTTTGCTTAACATATTAAAATTCTCTCACTTGCTCACTTTCTATCCAATTCACTACTTTAGCCTAGATTATTTTTTAATACTTTGGAAGCATGCACAAAGAAATAAAATAGGGAGTTTTGAGGCGATTATTCAGATAACTATCCAGAAGATAATAACTCTGTACCTTTAGGAAAGAAAACATTTAGGAGTTTTATTTTATATTAATTATTTAACTTGGTTACTTGCAAGGATCGTATTTCCAGATGTTCACTGACTTCCTAATTTGATTTTGGTTGCGTGGACATAGATTGAGTTAACTTGTGAATCACGATTTGACCACGTTTAAGTCGACTGGGGAGTGTTTGTTTAGAGAGTCCACTGTTACTGTGCTCAGGTCACAAAGGGTGAGAACCTCTGAACTGTACAGAAATAGAAAACATTTGTATTATTACTTGCATGGACAAAACACTTTTGATTGTTTGCAAAAACTTTATGTTATCTTTAACAGCCTGGCAAAAAGGTCATTATTGTTTAGGTCTTGTGACTCTAGAAAAGACATAAAGCATATGTGTTAGGGAGAATTTCTAGAAATGGCCCTCCAAATTCCACATGGCTAATATCTAGAATCATTAAATGCAGTGAGTTATCACTCTCAGGATTGTGTTATGTTATATGACACAGTTTATCATAAAAAGGGAAGGTTATCCCAGTGGATCTAATCTAATTACATGAGCTGATAAGAGAGAGAACTTTCTCGTGCTGGTGGTGGAAGAGGAAAGCAGAAGGGAAAGTCGGAGAGATTCAAAGTGTAGGAAGAACTTGACCTGCTGTTACTGTTTAAAGATGGAGGGGCCACATGAGAAGGAATGTGGGTGGCCATAGGTTACTGAAAGAGAGGTCCACAGCTGACAGCCAGCAAAGGAAACTGGACCTCAGACCTACAGCCACAAGTTGCTGGATTCTGCCAATAACCTAAATGAGCTTAGAAGTGGGTACTTCCTCACAGCCTCCAGATAAGAGCCCAGACGTATACATGTTGATTTTGACTCTCTGATACCTTGAGCAGTGCCCAACTGAGCCTGCCAGGACTTCTGACCTACAGAACTGTGAATAATACATAGTGTGTGTGTGTGGCGGCGGGGAGGGGGGTTAAGCCAGTAAGGTTTTTGTAATTTGTTATGCAGCAATAGAAAGTGCATGCAGCATCCCAAACAGATAGCTATTTATGGTTTGAGATCCCAAAAAGAATCCATTCCAGTATTTGATATTTTGGAGTGCCACGCTATTTTTTTCTCACATCTCATTGACATTACTTTTGTTTTGATTTAGATACATAGGTTCCGTCAGATAACACAAAAAAGATTATAAGTCTCTTCTATTAAAACTTTCAGTTGTTAGGATATATAGCATACTTTTTTACTCATAAGGGGTCTTGTAAACCTATCTACTTGCTAAGATAATACAGGTAGCAGGAAGCAAAGTTGGTACTAGAAGCCAAGATGCTGAATTTCTAACCCGGTGACCTTTCCCCTTAAGCCACTGTGCGCCTGACCTTCATTTTTCATTGACCAAGCAAATAATCCCAACTCTAAAGAGCTATTGTTCTCGTTTGATCATTTGGCTAATTCTGCCCAGAATCCTCTTTAAATATCTACTGAAGGTAGAGACGTTAGCTAGATTCAAAAAGCAATATTATAATGAGTCTCCCTAGGAATACCGTAAAATACCAGAACAAGTTTGCTTATAATGGATAACTAAGTAGAGTCCAGAGGAAATAAGCAGCTTGTTCAAGGTCATTCTTTGTAACTGAGAAAACTGAGGTCCAAAGAGGTGCAATTATTAGTTCAAATTTCCTCAGCCAATTCGTAGCAGAGAAGGAACTACAATCTGAGTCTCTTGATTTCGAATATTTTTTTTACACTGAGTTGTGCCAACATGTCAATTCTATAGAGCTTGCCCCAGACTAGTTTGAGAATAAAATATATTCACAATCCTTGAGTTTTCACTGTACTGCTGGCCGGAATATCCATGACTTGGAGCCAGGCTGTGATATTCTCTAGGGCTACAATTTTTTGTTTTTTAAAGATTGGCTCCTGAGCTAACATCTGTTGCCAATCTTCTTTTTTTCTTCTTCTCCTCCCCAAAGCCTCCCAATAAGTAGTTGTATATTCTAGTTGTAGATCCTTCTGGTTGTGCTAGGGCTACAGACTTTTAAGAGTCATTTTAACATTGATCTGCCCTCCCAAATTGTGTTTAAGTTGGCCGGAAGGCAAACCCACGGCGCTACATACCTGAAGGATGGTAATGTGCACCCATCACAACTATACCCAATCCTGATACTATGACTGAAGTGTGGTTTAGTTCCCTACTCACGACCCCCTCCTGACTCCCAAACCCTACAGGGATTAGGGAAAACTGCTAGAAGGTACGCTGCATCATGAAGGCTAAAAAAAGCTCTGGGAATAAAACACCTCACTTCAATCAGAATAGTCGGGGCTGGTATATTTCTGTTGCTATTTTCTCCATCCATTTGGCAGTACTTAAAAAATGCGTCTGTTGCTTGAGTCCCTTGAACCATTAAGACATATCCGATTTCTTTGGCGAATAGGCTGCTTAGCGAAGATGAATGTCAGCTTGCTTTTTGTTCTTTCACATATTTATTAGAATATGCTTTCCCTGTGTGTAAAAAGCATGACTTTTTTTGAAGGTACTTTAAACTCAGATGTTTTCCCCACCGAATCTATCCACTGAGGGCCAGACACCAGGGAGCTGTTACACATGTATAATCGCTCCTTTCACACCTCCTCAGGAGTTTCAAACAGGTTTAATTATAAGAGAAACAAAAGCAAACATTTCTTCACCTGCACTGCTAGAAAAAAATAGCTTTCTGGGAAATTGATTCATTGTAAGCTTTGATCTGCCTAGTTCACTTTCTCAGACTGAGCATTTCAAACACTGAGTATTTTCCTGATTAAACTATTATATATGCATTGTTTATATAAATAGTGACTATACGTACTACATTATATATATGTGTGTGTATATATACAATACATATATACAGATGTATTCTGTGTTTAGACAATTAAGAAAAATTAGAGTGTTTTCAAAAAGATTAAAATGTTTCCGTGACTCCAAGTACAAAACTGACACTCATCTGAGAACACATTGACCAGAATATGTGAAGTTCATCATTTGTATGATACTAATTAACCTCAGGACAAAAGGGAGAGGAGGACCCTCTGCTGGCTTCCTGAGAAGTTAGGTAGGCCCCGAGAAATGCTTTTCTCTTTCTGTGACTCGAAACACCAAAAAAATCTGTGAAGTTGAGTGGTGCTTGCTAATCGTGTGTCCTGGTTCTTTCCATCGCTGTCATTATGTCAGCCAAGCCCTGGGAAGATGTGCTCACCACCCAACCCTCCTTCTTCCCCCTTATCCAAGTATGTTCAGACATCCAGAAGGTCACAGGCAGGACGTTTTCTAAGATGTACTTTCTTCAGCACAGAGTTCAAGATTAGATGGACCTTTGGCTGACTTCAAGATCTAACTGTGGTGACCTTAGTCCTGCTGGTTAATTGCTCACTTTCCTCTGACTCTTGTAAAATCAAGATAATAAATACAATCTACTTCTGAAGGTTTCTGGGAAATTCATTGAGGATAATATGACTAGGATCCCAGGAGATGTCAAGAACTTACTAAGGGCCTTAATAAGTCCCACTTATCCCTGTTTCCATCACTTCCCCTCCCCAACTGCTTCATCTTCCCCTGCTCTTTACAGTGAACAAAGCTTAGTCTACTGACCTAAAGGTGTAATTACTCCCAGTTGTATATGCAATGGTTAACTTTACAATCAATCATTCAATCAATCAATCAATATTTATTGAGTGCCTACTCTATGTCAGACACTGTTCTCAGTGTTAGAGATATGGTAGGTAGTGAACGAAACAAGCCATTGCTCTGCTGAAATTAAAGTTCTAGTTGGGGGAGAAAGACAATAAGGAAATAAGTAATATGATATATTAGAAGGTCATAAGCACTAATGAGAAAAATAAAGCAGGAAAGAGGCTAGAGTATTGAAAAAAAAATTTTTTAATGGTCTAGGTATGGCTTATTGAGATAGTGATATTTGAGCAAAATTGCTCCAATAGGTGAAATAGCAAGGCATGAAGATATATACAAAAAGTATTCCAGACAGAGGCAACAGCTAGTTGCCAAAACCCTGAGGTGGAAGCATGCCAGGTATATTTGAGCAACTGTAAGGAGGCCAACTTGGCCACAGCAAAGTGTGGGGAAGAGCAGAAGGAGCTGAGATCAAGAGACGGAAGGGTGGGAGACTTGCTAGATTTTGAGGTCCTTGAAAGCCAATGAAAAATGAGGGAGCCATTGGTGGGTTTGAGTATAGGAGGGACATGATTTGGCTTAATATTTTAAAGGGACACTCAGCTGGCTCTGTTGAGAAAAAATTCAGGAAAGAGATGATGGTGCTTTAGACCAAGGTGGTAGCAGTGAATATGATGAGAAGGTAGTCTGATTATGGATATTTTTAAGGTAGGACCAGGAGGTTTTGCTGATGGTTGAGATGTGAGATTTGAGCCAAAAAGAGGAGCTGAGGATGACTCCAAGTTTTTTGGCCTGTTTACTAAAAAGATGGAGGTGCCATTAATGAGGTGGGAAAAACTGCTGTAAAACAGCATCATTAATTAAAATTACTCATAATCAGTGTATGAAAAAACACTGCAACAAACCCTGTTGGAATTAAAGCACATACACAAAATTGTTTGTGTTGCTGCTAACTTTGTTTGGTATGATCTGAGAACTAAGATCTTGTCCTAACAGCAGCACTCGGTTGGTCTTGCTGTCAATGTGTAACCATGTCTAGAGCAGTTGTTCAACTTGGAATTTGATGAAGGACCCAAGGCTTTTTTGAGAATGGCCGATTTGCTATAATATAGTAAGTTCTAATATAAGTGTAGGTTTTCCTCACTAAGAGTCCCAAAATAACTCTTAATGACTGTGACTAATGGGATAGTTCTGGTCCCGTTTTGGTTCTCTTTCCAGGCTCTGGGGAGTCTCTCTTAGATGATTTACAGTTCTTTTGTATCATGCTCCTTGAGCCAGGCTGTCCAGTTCTTATTTTAGACTCCTCATATCAGATCTTAGACATTGTTTATAAATTTGTTCAAATGCCTAATTCTTTCTCAGCTGATTCATGTTGAAGTTTATTTTTCTTAATGACCATTGTGTTCTACCAATGTTGGAAGCCTAACAACTCTTTGGGGGAAATGTGTCATGTTCCAGCTCACTCACTTACTCTCCCCCTCCCTCCACCATCCTGCTCTGCCTCCCCCTCCCAGTGCTGTTTCTGGGTTTCTTTTATCAGCTGTGTATTATGGCCAGTATCGTCATGTTCTTGGCGTTCATGATAGAGAGGGTGATAAAACCTCTCTCTGGAAGACAATCATCTGCCCCTTGCAGTCTGAGCTGAAACCAGATTCCCTCATTGACCAGTACCATGGCATTTCCTGGGTACCCCCATTAGACAAGCCTCTTGGAATAATAGTTTCAGAGTTATTCTTAATTGCTTCATGCTCCAAATCAAGTATGTTAAATATATTTTTGTTATTATATAAAGAGGAGCACATCATAATTAGAGTAACACAAATTGTCATTATAGATTTCAACATGTAGTATCCTAAAAGGAAACAAAGTCATTTACATGTATTATAATATACACTGAATAAACTGTTAGATTATTTTGCGACCTCATCCAGGTGATGCTGGCATGATGTTAGATCACAACGTACCTTCTCACTTCATTCTCCCCAACTCCTATCCATTAATTTTTCTTATATCTAAAAATAGAGCAATAAAGAAGAATACAGTATATGCTTCTTGCTTTCTTTTAAATCAACTATTAACTTCAGCCAAGTGGAGCACATACTTGTTCTATTACTTTTTTAAAAAAATCCTTACATCATGTAAAAGAGGAAAAAGGTGATTTTTATTGTGCCTTTCATGTGATTCTTTCTCTTATTGCTTAAAATGTCAATCAGTCCAACTGAAATGGGTTGTTGCTTTGTTTTCTTCTTCATTTCAATGACTTGGTTCTCCCAGCACTACCCACCATTACATTGTCTCCAGCTGATTTGTTTTATTTGAAAATAATTTGTCCCTCAACATTGATATGTTTTTCAGATGTTGTATACCTGGTATTATTTTCAGAAAGTTACTATTGTCAGAGTAAGAGGAAATATATGGGGTGTTTTATTCTTCAAGACTTGATGTACCACACCCGATGGCCTATAATGTTTTAGAAGGACGATGAAAATTGTTTGCAACTAGAAGCTGAATATTCAGTTTTATCAAAAGGAATCTCCCTTATTCAATTAGACTTTTAAGTGTTTGTTTTAAAAAGCAATATTGGGGGCCAGTTCTGTGGCCAAGTGGTTAAGTTCATGCACTCCACTTCAGCGGCCCGGGGTTTTGCTGGTTCCAATCCTGGGTGTGGACCTAGCACCACTCATCAAGCCACGCTGAGGCAGCATCCCACATAGTAGAACTAGAAGGACCTACAACTAGAATATACAGCTAAGTACTGGGGGGCTTTGGGAGAAGAATAAGAAGAAAAAAAAGATTGGCAACAGATGTTAACTCAGGGCCAATCTTTAAAAAAAAAAAGTAATATTGGATAAGTAATTGGGAAGCAATCTTTGAAGTCATTTGTTGGGCAAACCATGACAATAGGATACCCAATGCAATGAGTGGTGAAAAATGATGAACAGATTACACATAAAAATTGTATTGTGGTGGCAAATTTCTTTAGCTCCTAACTTATCATGTCATTAAGGTAGTTTGAAAAAAACGTAAGTATGTGTCTGCATCTCCGGCACAGCCCGTGGATTTGTTTTTCTTTTGTATATTATGATATTTGCAGGTATTTTTCAAACTAGGACCATAAACATTTAGCTATTAAACAGATTTTCTTGCGATGTTAGCTAGTCTAGCAAGCCCAAGATTTTAGAGCATCTTTCAGGCCTTAGGTTCCACTTGCACATTCACGTTCAAGTCTCAAAGCAGGCAGCCTTTACTCATTCTATGATTAACACTTCAACCTCCAGCCTATTTGGTATGGTTAGGCATTCATCAAAACGTCAGAAGGATTAAAATTACAAACCTGAAAGCCCTTTTATCACTCCTCTTTAATCTGCTCTTTTCTGTAGCTGCATCCTGTCACTTTTGCAACTATTATTGTTTTTGTCAAAAAATTGTTCCTTGTTATCAAAATTGCTTGTTGTCCAAATTGCTTTCCGATGCTACACAATGTTGTTTGTGGTCAGGCCTGACAACGATCTCCCTCTGCTTCACCAGAGCTTATGGTTGAGGAGGATGAGGATGCAATACAAAGTCTGGAGACCTGGGAAGGGCTGAGGCATGCTTTGGCTTCGTGCTGCTCCGCTTGGGAGTCGAGAAAATTTACCTGGAGGACTCCAAGTTACTGGGCTTCTAAAAGACATTACGTGAGATTGTCCTCACTATTTTTTTCATAACTGATACTTATTTTTATAGGATATTTTGTTTTGTGAATGAACTCTGAAAGTCTGGGGCAGCTGGACTAGCATCCTGTCAGCCTAATTATATGTCAAACAAAGAGGAAAACAGGCAAGGTTTCCAGAAAAAAAATATGTGTGTGTGTGTGTGTGTGTGTGTGTGTGTGTGCACGCGCGCGCGCGGAAGAGGGACTGGGAAGAAATTTCTGGGCAAACAGGGATTTATGGAAGGCTACAAGATCTCTCTTAAACACGTCCCACTGCTGGTTCTGGAACCCACATTACAATAGATAGGTTGTCCTTTGGAGAAAAGCAAGAGCTTTCCATTGGAAGCAAGCCTGCCCCTCTTTGTCACTTCCTTTGCTTGTGGACTTCTATAAATTCTGGAGCTTAAACTGTTTGTTCCTTATGTTTGTTTTATTGCAGCTGCTGAATGCTAATAGGTTATTGAAGACAAGTATATTTACTAGGCATGAAAAATGCTTTGGCAACAGGGCATCCATGACAGTTAATCTGTGTGTAGAGAAGATGAGCATCAGGGTCAGAATTAAGTGGGGAGAGTTGCAGTTGATTCTCAGGGACACAGTGACATCAAGGGAGAGGGGTAGCTCATAGAATTGCTGGCCATAAATAGTTTCAGGCGTGGTACAAATCTCAGGTGAGATTAGGAGAACCTGTATGCAAGTGCTTTACAAGAGTATCAGCTTTTTGAGAACTATAATGAGACCAGAGGTAGAATGCTATTCAGGTATATACAGATTTTTAGATTGAAATAAACAAAAGTGGAGAATTACCTGGCTTTTGCTTTTTCTTCTACCACCTGTTTTTTAACTTGGGAAAAATGATGTCTTCCCTCTAAGGCTCAGTTCCCGCATCTAAAAAATGGGACTAAAAAGTCCCATATTTCAGAGTTGGTTCCAGGATTAAAATGAGATAATATATGCCAAGAATTTAACACAGTGTTTTGGCACTAAGGTCATGCCAGCAAGTGGTATAGGTTATTATGATGTAATAGAAGCAATATTTTAAGGTGTGTGTGTGTGCGCGCGCATGTGTGTGTCTATCAGAGAGAGGGAGAATGCAAATTGCTTTCTCTTTTGCATTTTTGTGAATGTGTAACTTTCTCGCACCTGAGCTGAAGTATCCATCATGGAGAGAGCTGACTTAGGATTGTTACTGGAGAAATGGAAGGAGAATGAGATGAAATCCAGCTTTTAACGTCCCTGATGGGAATTTTCAGTGAATGGCTAGACAGTAGGAATGAAAGCCAGACTGTCAACAGAGGAAGCTTTATTAAATTCATTATCAAGAGGCCTGGTGGGGAGACTAGATCATAGAGTTTTACATAAGGGAAGACCTGCTTAGACAGAAAAAGAAAGGAGAGAAAGTTCATCCCTTCTGATCTGAGGAATGTGAGAACAGAAGAGGAAGACAGGAAAGGCAGTCTTCCTTCTCCAGACTTTGTCCAGGACTGGCAAGATATTTTATGTTAGTTAAAAGAAACACCAGCAGCAGGGAGAGGGTTGCTTTGCTGACTGCTGCCATACCCACTGGGTGCAGAGAGAAGGGACATCAAAGTGAAGCAGGGGATGCAGTGCACTTAGGCACAGAGCAAATGGTGTTTAGCTTTCTTGAGAATGCCTGCTAGTAATTATGGCATGGATGGAGCTGAAAGGTTCCAGTGTGCCCTGAATGAGATACGCAGGTGGTGACTGCTAAGCTGTGCCAGTGAGAAATGAAGGAAGGCTGAGGCTCCAGGGATCCTCTCTCAGCCCTGATTAGACTGCAGGAGACTGGTTGCCAGACTCCAGGATCAGACCCTGAGGCGGGGGCGGATGTGGGGCGGGGGGCGGCTACCCATGCAAGGAACAATGCACACCAGAGATTGGCATGGTCCTGGCATCCCCCATAGATTCAGAGATCCTGTCTGTCCACACTGTTCTGAGGTCTTGAAACTCACTGCAGTCTCCATACACCCAATGCAGTCTTGGAGGGGATCACAGGGAGAGGGGAAATGTGAGATTATTCAAATTACTGGATTGAGCTACATTGACCTGACGGAACTAATTTGAGTCCTCCGCTGCCCCATTCACCACCATCATCACCAACACCACATAGAGGGGGAGATTCATGAGAAAGATACAATGCATTGTAGACATAAAAGAAGGAAGCCATGTCTTCCCGTAGCCAACCTGAAGGAGGAAAAATTTATGACCCTGCTCTGATTATTATTATAGCAGCTGTAATAAAAGTTAGACAATGCAGTATACTCTCAGACCTCACATCAGCCTTTTCTTTTACAAATCATCAGGCAAAAGCTCTGGGGAAAAGCAGTCCATCCCAGAGGAGCCAGGCACGTCTGCCTTGGGAGTCACTTCTCCCTCTTCTTGATCTGGTGAGCTGAGTGCTAGAGCTAAGCACAGTTAATGAAGAGCCAAACTGTACTTAGGTGGGATGAGGTAGGAGGAGAGCTGCCATGCTGAGCTGAGTGAGGAGGCCCAGGAAGGTTGCTTCAGAGAGTAGAAAAACCATGGGCTTTGAAGTCACATGGACTTGATTTCTTTCTGATTTTTCCTCTCACTAGTCGTGTAACTTCTGTTACAAGTTCAATTGTGACCCCCCCCGACCCTGAAAAGATGTGATGTCCTAATCCCCAGTATGTGTGAATGTGACCCTATTTGGAAATAAGGTCTATTTAAGATGAAGCAAATAGGGTGGGCTCTAATCCAACATGACTGTGTCCTTAGGAAAAGGAGAAATTTGGACGCAGAGATAGACACATACACAAGAACACCGTGTGGAGATGAAGGCAGACATCAGCGTGACACATCTGCTGAGAAGCACCAAAGATTGCAGCAAACCACCAGAAGCTGGGAGAGGGGCATAGAACAGATTTCCCCCTCACAGCTCTCAGAAAGAACCAACCCTGCCAACACCTTGATTTTGGACCTCTGGCTTCCAGAACTGTGAGAAAATAAATTTCTGATGTTTAGGCCACTCCATTTCTGGGACTTGTTATGGCAACTGTAGCAAAATAATACAACCTCTTACCTATTTCTCGTCAGCAAATTAATTATTTCTCCCCACTTCATATCATAAAAGATTTTAGGCAGCTTACACAAACTCTCATACAGTAAAACTATGATGAAATAGATAAATAGAGTTTGGAGGTTATGGAATATGTTAATATAAATAGAAAAGCTGTGTTAGGGAGAAAAAAAGAAAGTCCATTTGATAGTGGTTGGGCTTCCAGTTTGTCTAAGAGCTTCCTGGAAACCAAAGTGAAAAGAGTGATGTGTTGGTCACAAGTTTTATTACAAAGGAGGAAGCATTACAGTTCCTTGGGGGAAGCAAAACTTATTCTTAGCCATGAATTCTAAAGCCGTCACTAAATTGCACAGGAAATAATGCACTCAATGATGTTTCTTTAGCAAATTCGCTACATAATTCATGTACAGATGATATACATTGTAATACAGCTCCCAAGTTGCGGTTGACACTTGTGCATATATAACTCTATTTCTTACAGTTATTATATCAAATCTTATAAATATAAAAAAGCTAAATAAGCATAACAAAAAGTTAAGAATGGGGGAGTGGCCTGGTTGCATAGCGGTTAATTCTGCACGTTCCACTTCAGTGGTCCAGGGTTCGTGGGATCAGATCCTGGGTGCGAACCTGCACACCAGTCGTAAAACCATGCTGTGTCGGCATCCCATATACAAAATAGAGGAAGACTGGCACATATGTTAGCTCAGGGCCAATCTTCCTCACCAAAGAAAAAGAACAAGCATTTCTCATTTTTGGAAGTGATGGATTGAACTCTGCTGACTTTCCATGTATTTGCCACTCTTCTCCGCTACTCAACGCCCAAACAAATCTGGTAAGACAAGTCAGCTGCTGCAGTAGAAAAGGTTCCTCTTGTTTTTCTTTTTATCATTCTGAGTTATGTTGAATAAATCAGTGAATTTTAATCTGAACTTTCATTACATTTTAAAATACATATAAGAAATTAATTGAAAATAATGTTTCATTGATAGCAACTCTACAACTCTGGTTTATATTGTAGTACAAGAGTGAGGGCAGCCTAAAATGAAACATCTGTTCTTCTGTACTCTTTGGGAAAACCCAATCCAAAATATGAAAATAAGATAAACATAATATTCAGATGACCAGTGATAGAGATGCTGTTTTGAGAGGCAGCCTGTCTCAGGTACAGACAACTCTCTCTGTCAAAGTCGATTGTTAGAAAAAGCAGATGTATACATTTCTGCAACTTCCTGATTCTGCCTCCTGGCAATAATGTAATCCTTTAAAAAATATACAACAGTCATTAAATTATTTTAGGGAAGATATTCACAATATAATTATCAAACTATTTTGAGTAATACAGATCAGATTGTACTTCAGCAAATTCCAAGGGATGGCCCAAATTACTTTGTTATACTAAAAACATAGCAAACATATTGCACAATTAATTTTGTTCTATCCTTCATTTGTTAATGCTCTCTGAGGAAAATAACAGAAATTTTTTTTTGAGAATTTCTCTTTCTCTATACTACCAAATATATAGTTTCTCATTTATTCTCAGTCATTTTCACTTCCAATTTAATTTTTTAAAAATGTTACATATAAAAGCCATCCCAGTTAAAGTCCTGATTCTGTGAATAGCAAATAGAACATTGTATGGAAGTGATTGGGAGATGGAGGTGGATAGCTGGACTTGGTACTAACAATAAAATGATCACAATTAAAGGCTGTTATCTGACTGGCTTGTACAGTTAACAGTCTGTGCAGTGACACTGCAGGAATTATATGATGGTGTGTTATTTATGTTTATCTCCAAGATTCCCAAGAGAAATGACACCAGAAGTACCAACACTTATTTGTAGGATTTCAAACTCTAAGAAACATTTTAATTGAGAAGATGTTAAAACGTCATAGTAGAGAGGAGAATGTTTGTGAGTTTCATATTTATGTGTAGCTGCTGCTCTGTATACGGAAGAGCCTAGCTACTTCCTTCATTTTATAGTTGAGATTCAGAAATAGTAAGTGGAAAGTTTTGTCTCTGTGTGTGTGTCTGTGTATGTGATTCCAATTTAGAAGAACAAATAGAAATAATATTAAGAGTTGACACCTTCAATCATACACTATATTAATCATACTCTCTAATTATATCAATTTTTCTAAGTGAAGTTAAAAAGTATTTCAGCCATACCATATGATCTAGCTTTTCTGCTTCTGGGCATTTATCCAAAGAGCATGAAAACTCTAATTCAAAAAGATATATGCACCCCTATGTTCATTGCAGCATTATTCACATAGCCAAGACTTGGAAGCAACCTAAGTACCCATCAGTGGATGAAGGGATAAAGAAGATGTGGTATACATATACAATGGAATACTACTCAACCATGAAAAAGATGAAATCATGTCATTTTGCCACAACATGGATGGATCTTGAGGGTGTATTAGGCTAAGCAGTATAAATCAGACAGAGAAAGACAAATAATGTTTAATTTCATTCATATGTGGAAGATAAACACATAAATACAGAAAACAGATTGGTGGAGGGGGTCTGGGAAAGGGCAAAGGGGGTAAAGGGGAACATGTATATGGTGACAGATGTTCATCACTTTTGGTGGTGAATATGATACAGTCTATACAGAAGCTGAAGTATAATCATGTACACCTGAGATTTACCTAGTGTTATAAACCAATGTGACCTCAATAAAATTTTTTTAAAAAGTATTTTAACCAAAATTATCCTATTTCTCCCTTGTATACTTCCTTCCTATAGTTCTATCTAATACAACTATTTTAGATACAGAAGAACACTTATAAAAAACAATTTTTACTCAATCAGAGGATTAATTGAACCATTCATTTCTCAAGTGTTCAACTGAAAGTTAGACTACTTTATCTCATCTTTTTAAAACTTTCTTTTTTTTTGGCTGAAGAAGATTCACCCTGAGCTAACATCTGTGCCAATCTTCCTCTATTTTTCTGTGTGGGTCACTGCCACAGCATGGCTGCTGATGAGTGGTCTAGGTCCAAGCCTGGGAACTGAACCCAGGCCACTGAAGTGGAGTGCACTGAACTCAAGCACTAGGCCATGGGGCTGGCCCATAAAAACTTTCTTAGTTTATGTGTCATTTCTATGAGTAAAATGCACAAATATTAAGCACTTGGAAAGTTTTTACATGGTTGTACCTGTGTAACCAACACCCAGATGAAGATAAGGAGCAATCCCATTACCCCAGATATTCCTTTAAGCCCTTTAGCAGACAATAGCCCCTCTCTAAAAGGTAACCACTATTCTATCTTCTATTACCCTATGTTAGTTTTGTCTGTTTATGAGCCGAAAACAAGTTGATCCAAAAAACATAGATACTCTTTGTATCTTATTTTGTTTTCCAAGCATAATGCTTTTGCATTTCATCTATGTTGTTTCATGTATCAGTACTTTTTATGCGCTGTTAGTTCCATTATATGAATGAACTACACATTGTTTATCATTCTCATGTTGATGGACATAGGGGATGCTTCCAGTCTGGGACTATTATATAAAAGTTGCTGTAAACATTCCCCTATATGTCTTTAGGTAGACACGCAAATTTATTTCTCTTGAGTCTATATCTAGAAGTGGAATTTCTATAGATAAACATACATTCAGCTTTAGTAGATACTGCCAAACTGTTTCAAGTGGTTGAACTGGTTTTATTTGCACAGATAATTTATGAGAGTTCCAGGTGCTCCACATCCTGGTCAACACCTAATATAGTCAGTATTTTAATTTTAGCCATTCTGATAGATGTAAATTCATATCAAATTGTTGCTTTAATTTGCATATTCTTGATAACTAATGATGTTCAGCACATTTTCATAGGTCTCTACTATTTGAATACCTTTTTTGTGAAGACCCTCTTCAAATTTCTTGCTCTTTTCGAAATTGACTTGTCTTTTTTTAAAGTGATTTGGAAGAGTTCTTTATATATTCTGGTTGTGAATACTTGGTCATGTACCTGTATTTCACATTTCCTCTCTTACTCTATGGCTTGCCTATTCACTTTCTTAATAATGCATTTTGATGAACCGAAGTTCTTAATTTTGATAGAATTCAATTTAGTATTTTCTCTTGTATAGTTAGTTCTTTCTATTCTCAGTATATTAAAACTTTACCTACTCTCGAATCATGATGGCATTTTCCTGTTTGTCTTCTAAAAGCTTTGTGTTTTAGTTTCACATAAATTCACCTAAAATTTACTTTTTATTTTGATATAAAATAGGGGTAAAATTTATACAGATACATACAATTAGCCAATGGCTCCAGCATCACCTATTGAAATGAATACCTTTTCTCCCATGGAATTACAGTTGCGAGTATATCATAAACTATATAACTGTAGGTCTCTTTCTGTACTCTATTGTATTCCTTTGGTCTATTTTCATATTTTTACTCATTATTAAACAGCTGCAACATTCTTTCATGTGTTCAATTTTATCTTGGCTATTCTAGATCATTTCCATTTTTACAGAGATTTTGAAATCAGCTTGACAATTTCCTCTTCACCCTGAAAAAGACCTTCTGAGGTTTTGATTGGTATTGCATTAAACTAATAGATGAATTTGTTATAAATCAACATCTTAACAATATATCATGTCCTCCAATCTGTGAACATGGAATAGCATCTGCATTTATTGAGCTAATTTCTCTCACTAATGTTTTCTGATTTGGGGAATAGAGGTCCTACATATTTTTTATTAGACTTATTCTTAGGTATTTAATATTTTTGATGCTATGCTAAATTATATTTTTATTTTATTCTAATTTTTATAGCTACTGTATGAAATACAATTAGGTTCTGTATATTGACCTAACCCTCAGCATTGCTAAGTTTATTTATTTATTGTAATTTTCTCTGTATTTTCTATGAATATAATCATTCCATGTGTGAATAATGATAGTTTTGTTTCTTCTATTTCAATCTTTATACATTTTCTCTCTTTTTCTTACTTTATCGCAATGGCTAAGACCTCCAGTATAAATGCTGAATTGGTGATCATGGACATTCCTACCTTGTTTCCAATGTCAGGAGGCTAACTCAGTGCATATTATCATCTTATTAAAGTCTCTAGTCAAACATATTTTGCATTTTGTAATAATATAACAATTTTCATTTACCTATTTCAAGTTTACCTGAATTTCTTTGATCTCCACTTGATTTCCAAATAAAGATAACTTATGACAAGCATTCCATTGTTCAGAAAGCAAATAATTATATTTCAAGCTATCTTTGTATTTCACTTCCAACTCTAGAAAATATTTATTAGGGAGGCATAATTTATGAATTCTTACAATACTTTAATGCCTTTTCATTTTTTGTGATGTACCATATATTGCTTTAAATTATAAGCAGTTTTTATGTAAACATTTTTTTTCTCCACATTAACAGCATAAATTCAAAGAGTGTAGGAATTTGTCTTAAACTTGTTTGAATCTTTTAAGGCAACTATCATAATGCCTTCTCTTAATAAATATTTGTTGCTTGCTTCAGAGAAAGGAAGCCTGTTATTATTCTCAAATTTGAAATTGCATTATATGTAATAACCACCATTTAAATAGCACTACATTTTACCATAATATTGCTGTAATAACCAGAGCATAATCAAAATTGATTTTTTTCTGGAAAAATATCAATTAAAAACTCTATTACCCAAGCACACAATAATGTATAACTAGGCATGAGAACATATATAGCTCTGAGACATAGGAAGACACTTGAAAGCCTTTAGAATCATCAAAAAAGTGTAGTTATTGATCTCTATATTTTATTATCTCAAATTCTTCTTACCTAACCACATGTACTACAGGATTTACTCTAAATTAAAAAATAAAATACAAATTAATATTCATTGGTATAACTGTACAACATAGAGGGAATAATGTTAACTTTTTGTTTTATCTTGCCTCTTTCCTCCTCCCTTTGCTTCTTTTCTCTCTCTCTCTCTTTTTTGCTTCTTACTTACCCAAAAACTAACCTAGTTCCCTGATTTCCCTAGATAGCAATGGCATTTGGAGGATGTTGGGGACAGGAGTGGTTGGAGGTATTCTGTTACTATAGACTTAGGTCTGAGCATTTTTATTGTTAAGTGAAACCTAATGTGTATTTTTTGTTGTTATATTGGGTCTTAAACAATATCTTTATAAACATTACTTTTAATCATACATGCTAAAGGATATTTAATCTAATGGATGTTATTCATGGGCTTAAAATCTTCTGTGAAAAAGGTAAAGTTATCCCTATGAATTTCAGAGGGAGAAATTAGGAGGAGAGGGTTTTGACTTGAGTCACTAAGTTGGAAGTAGAATATGGGTGTGTCCCGAATCTTCTAACTCTTCATATAATTCATTCAAAAGCTTTCATTAATCACAATCTGTAGTACATAGACAGTACTGCTTCCGGCCAGCCTGTCAGTCATGTTAACAGGGCCTTTACTTCTCCCTTTGTGCCAAGCTTAAAATCGGATGATTTATTTAACAAGAGATGCATATACAGATACACTTATAATGCTGAAATTTTGACATTTAAAGGTAAACCTAATATCAGAGAGCTCCAGAGTCTAAAGCATATTCAAATTACAAGACATGAAATTTATTCTAAAAACTAATGCCATTTATTGACAGCAGGGGAGAAGAAACTATTCAGAGTAAATAGGACAGTATTTGTTTATCTAAGATTTTATTGGTACATTACGTGACTACCACTTTATTTGGTATGACATATACAATCACCTGGACTTGTGTAATGTCAGTACTTAGATAAAAAAAATAATTGTAGCTCAAGACCTTATAATTGCATATATATTTATCACTGTGCCTGGTGCAATCGTTTCATGGATGAGATGAATGAGTCCACGCTATCTCAGTATTTGAATATTTTGTTTTAATTCACTTAGCCATTGAACGGCAGAGTCTATGCTAAATGTTATCACTGTACCTCAACAATGAGGGGATTTAACAAACTCAGTTTAATGTGCATGGGAGCATAGCTTTCAAAATTCATTTCAGTACAACCTTATAGATTATCTCATTACATTTGTACTTGATACCTTTTACAATATTGAGACATGCATATGTGTATATTTATGTGCATATTTTCAATGTTGAAAATTCATTTATAGTCAAGTACATCAAGTCATTTCTATACTTACTGCTATATCTCAGGGAATCTCTAGAACTTCCATTTGGAACATTTTAACTGATTCTGGCTATGTAATTAAATTTTACACCTACTATCTCATATTTCCCTTCAAATTCCTTTTGAACCACATTGCTCTGTCTTCCTGGCCTCACAGTTAAAGAAATGGCTGAGGGAAAATAATAGAGGGATATTATAAAGCATAGTGTTCCCTAGTTTTTCCTTAAAATATCAAAAGTGCAATTTTCACAAAATTGAAATGAAACTTGATTTATAGCACAGCAAAGAAAAACCCTGGAATTTGCAGGAAAGGAAGCGAGCAAATTCAGTAACAGCTGCAAGTGAGTATGATGGACTGAAGGCTCAGCCTTCGCTGGCACTTCATCTGTTCTGCGTGCAGCTGCAGGACACAGTGTCATCAGCTTTTCTCCAGAAACTGGTCTTGGCATTTTAATTGCTGAGGCGCACCCACTGGTGACCAGCTGCTGGGAGAGCAAATTGGGAGCAGCTCCAGTTCTTCCAGATTCTTAGAGGAAAGGTTGAGGAGAGGGGAAGCTGTGCCTTGACCCAGACAGAGACCAACTGGTCCTGCGTTTCCAAAGGCACCAGGGGACAATGCCTTGAATTGAGAAGCGAACACTCAGACTTCCCTGGAACAAGAAAAAGGCTCGAGGCAGGATTCTCAGGCTTCATTTTAATTAGGGTCAAATCAGAAACTGGCTGAAGAGTGCAGCAGCACATTGATCTTAGCCTTTCTCTAGAAGAACGCAAGCTGGGAGCAGTGACCTTGCAGCCACCACTGATTTGACATTAACCTTTACCCCTCCTTGGGTCGGAATACTGCTGGTTGTGTCTGTATCCCAAGACATAGATATAACTCCTAGCAAGAGGCGGAACAGGGCCCTGCTCATCATTGGGTAGCCAACAGGGTGCCCTGGATGCCACCTCCCATCGATAGGCCTTTTGGGTCATCTTTGGGGCTGATGCTCTGCTTTGCTGCCCAGCCCAAACTGTGATCTCTGAGCACACACATCAGGCAGTTTCTGTTGCATTCTGTGATCTTGCCTAATATAGTAATTTCATCCTAATTGAAAACTTCTTTTATACCAACTTCTTGAATAGAGAGAGCTATAGCCACACACTTTTTCTCCCTCAAAACTGTAAGAGCCTTGCTGTTATATTAAAGGGAGTAGATGGAAGGTTCCAAAGTGAAACTTTGAGTTCAAGAAAACAGAGGAAGGGACGGGCCCCGTGGCCTAGTGGTCAAGTTCACATGCTCCGCTTCGGCGGCCCCGGGTTTTGCCGGTTCCCATCTTGAGTGTGGACATGGCACTGCTCATCAGGCCATGCTGAGGTGGTGTCCCACATTCCACAACCAGAGGCACTCACAAGTAGAATATACAACTGTGTACTGGGGGGATTTGGGGAGAAGAATAAAGGGGAAAAAAATGAAGATTGGCAACAGTTGTTAGCTCAGGTGCCAATCTTTTTTTAAAAAAAAAGAAAGAAAGAAAGAAAGAGGAAAATGAGTCCAAGCCTTGGAACTGCATTTCTAAGTTTCGAGTGGTAGGCAAGGAGGGAGAACATGTAGTATGTAATCGGTAGGGAAGGGTCAAGGAATGAAGCAAGACTACAGTATTCTGCTGCGTCGTAATGTGCTCTGGCAGGAAGTTATGGCGAGTGGAACTAATGTTACACAATACCCTGTGTATCTGGGAAGAGGATTGGGAAATGCCTTGGGAGCCAATGGAAATTTATTAGGTTAAGAATACCTCAAGCTTGATTTTCCATCCTTACCAAGCACCATAGTTAATTGGCATCTCTGAGACTCCTGAGGGACCCAGGGGACCGGAATCAACAATCAGAATCATGAAATCAGGAAGGAACTGGAAATCTGAATGGAGAGCCAGTCACAAAAAGACTAGAAGTAAAATGTTCTTTAATATGCATATTATCTGCTACAAAGCAAAACACATTTTTCAGCATCTCATTGAGACTGCGAGTGAAAATGATCCCCAAAGTGTAGAGAAAATAAGGAATAGTAAACAGATCAATTCAGTTCATATATTTTTTTTTCCCCTGAGGAAGGTTTGCCCTGAGCTAATATCCGTTGCCAATATTCCCCTTTTTTTACTTGAGGAAGATTAGCCCTGAGCTAACATCTGTGCCAATCTTCCTCTGCTTTATATGTGGGTCGCTACCACAGCTCAGCTGAGAAGTGGTGTAGGTCTGCGCCTGGGATCGGAACCTGCGAACCTGGGCCACCGAAGTGGAGTGTGCCAAACCTAACCACTATGCCATGGGGCCAACTCTCATATAATGTTTTAAACTTGTTTAGAGATTATTTGAGAATTGTTTGATCCAGCTTGTATAAAAAACAGGTATAGATATATCTATAGCAATGTATATGTGTACCCATACATAGATTTCTAGAAAGAAGAGTACGCAATTAACAGTAGTTCCTTCTGGAGAATGGGGATAGGCTGTTGGACTAGGAGAGAAGAGATCTGTAACTTTTACATTTTATATTTCTCTGGTGAGTTTGAGGGAAGATTTTATTTTTTTAATGTTAACAATGCTGAAATATGCATAGATTAAAATAATAATCCATATTCTTACTTCTCAGAACAACCTTATTTAACATCTTGGCGTATTTTCTTGCACATTTTTCTTCTTTATTTCCTTTAGAAGACTCACTAAATTGTTTTGCTAAAAACAATTTAAACTACGTATTAAACTAGTAAAAAAAAAATGCCTCGAATCAAACCACATAGAAAGACTCACAATTAACAGTAGAAGCATAAAATTCTGTGACAAGTGTCTATGTATATCTATAGGTAAAAGGATGGAAAGATGGATAGATGATTGGATGGAGGGATGGATGGATGGATGGAGGGATGGATGGATGGATGGGTAGATGGGGAGATGGATATACAGGTGGAGATAGATGTAGTCAGACAGGTCTCATTTTTTACACTGATATAGTATAGTTAATATTTTGATTTAACTGAAGAATAAAGACAAAATTTTACTTTTAGAGAGAACTGTTAACCTCAAATACATGTTTTATTTTCACCTCAAGGGATATCTTTTCCTAAAAGATCCATCTAAGGTTCAAACAAAATTAACTTAATGAGGGGCCATCCTGGTGGCGCAGGGGTTAAGTTTGCACGTTCCGCTTCAGTGGCCTGGGGTTTGCCAGTTTGGATCCCAGGTGCAGACCTGAGCACTGCTTATCAAGCCATGCTGTGGCAGGTGTCCCACATATAAAATAGAGGAAGATGGGCACAGATGTTAGCTCAGGGCCAGTCTTCCTCAGCAAAAAGAGGAGGATTGGCAGCAGATGTTAGCTCAGAGCTAATCATCATCAAAAATAAAAAAGAAAATTAGCTCAATGGAAAACATTGAAGTGGGTTTATTTTCTTTAGCCTTTTCTCTTTGTTTACTTTTTAAATCTACCAAGCTCATTTGACTCCTTATTATGAAAGTAAAGCTACTGCCACTCATACTTCCTTTCATTGCAATTCTCCACTCCTCCCGGTTTTTATTAGTTGTTTTGTTAGTTTTTACATTTACCAAGTTTAGAGCATACACATTCTCTTCTGTGGCCAGATTTTCCAGTTGTCTACTATCAGTAATAAATTCAAGTCGATTCAATGCCCTCGACCTTTCAGTCCTTGGCTACTCTCCATTCCTGAATTTTTAATTGAATTCATTTCTTTGGCTGAATTTAATGATCAAGAAGTTTTTTGTTTACTTTTTTTCCCTATAAGAAGGGTTCATGGGGGCTGTTATCTATGAATTGTTTTCATGTTTGACAATATCTACCTGTTGCTTTTTTACTTGTATCACACTTTAGGGTCATATGATATTTTTCCTTTACATTTTCTTCCATTTAATTTGTGGAAAATTTTCCATTTTCTCCTTGTATTCAATTTTGCAGGAGACAAGTCTGAAGTAAAACTAATGTTTCTACCTTATAAGTGATTGGCTTTTTAGTGGCAGGTTGTCTAAAAATACGTCGTACTTAAAATATGATAGCTTAACTTGATCAGGCCTTGGAAGTTGTGTGTCTGAGTTTTTTGTACCAGATTTTCTAGAAACAGTGCCCGCTCAATCTAGATATTTAGTTTGCTATTTTTGCTGTTGTTGTTGCAGGGAGTTTTCTTGGGTTATATCTTTGAATAGATATTCTTTTTTATTTGTTAAATTCTCTATTTCAGGGATACCTGTTAGCTTCATGTTGGATTTCTTTGTCTAAAGCCTTTATCTGTTAGCTTTTCTCCGATTGCTTTAATCTCTTTATCTTTCATCTTCCTTTACTTTAATTATCATAAGCCATTCCTCTGTGTCAACAGTTTATTTTCAATTGCGTCTGTTCTTTTCCTAATTTTTTTTCAGTTTCATAAGGCTATTGTTTTGGTTCTTTTTTATCCCTTAAGTCGGTTGTCTCCTTAATTATCTCATTCAGTCATTCTATCATTTTGTCTTGAATTCTTGTTTTAATGAACTCATATTCTCTTATTAAATTCTATTGGAAGAGGCAGTTTTGAGTATGGCTGTCAGATAAAAGATGCCTGTTAAAATTTGTGTTTGAGATAAACAATGAATATTTCATTTTAGTATAAATATGTCTCATGCAATATTGAGGACCTTTTTATACCAAAAGCTATTTGTTGTTTATGTGAAATTAAAATTTAACTGGGTGTCCCATATTTTCATATTTTTATTTGCTAAATCTGTGTTTTTTGTACACTATTTCCCTCTCTCTTTCCCTCCTTCCTACGGTCCCTCCCTTCCTCCTCCACTCCAGTAGGTTTGTGTAGTTGACATGGCGTTTCTTTTCTTCTTGCTCATTCGTGAGTGTCTCTGTCAAGGCATCATGTTAACTCTGATATACTTTGGGTGACCTCTTGACTCTCTTCCCACTATTCTTTTTGTTTTCTTCATTCAATATACAGTTTGAGAACTGAATTTTCTTCGATGGGCTATTTTTCTGTAATCCAAGGAAAGCTGGGCAGAGAAGGGGCGAGCTCATTTGAGATACTCTGTAGTCATTTTTATGTCTCTTATGATAATTTGTGATGCATTGGGAGAAGGGTTTTAGTCCATTCTGCTGGGAAAATATGCTAAGGTAGTGAATAATTTCTCAAATTCAGTATGTAGCCTTGAATTTTCACTTTTCAAAGAGTCAGGGTAGGGTAGGCAAAGCTGTGATAATAGATAATACCCAAATTACAGTGCTTTAACAAAGGAATTTTTCCCTTGTTTGCATAAAGTTTCACTTCTCCCTCAATGTTTTTGCCATGCCTTTTAGGAAACAATGGCTTCTAAATAGTGGCTCTTAATGAACTAGCATTCGTAGTTTGTTTCTTTTAATAATCAGATTTTTTCACTACTATTTTGATGTTTCTAATTCATTAATTTTCACTAAAATTTTTAAGAACAAAGCTCTCATGGTTGGGGAAGGAAAATTGTACAGATGACCTGTGTCTTGTCTATATGAATTGGCGGGACTATTGGTGAATGTGATTTCCTTTTTCTAATGAGCAAACACAAAAGGGATCAGGACACTAAATCTCAGAATTAATTTTTTTTTGGTATGTATACTTTATGGTTCAATGGAAAAACATTTAAAAGAATTTTTCAAATAATTTCCTGATTATAATGTTAAAATGACAGGGCAGGAACTTTAAAGAACTGAATGAAGATATCAGCTCTGCCATTTAGTATTTGATTTAGACTTAGTTTTCTCATCTGTATGATAAGAAATTTGCCTATAGATTTTCTAAGGTGACTTCAGGGTTTTTCATTCTTTTATTTTTATTTGAAATTAACATTCAGATCAGTTTCTAGTGGTGTGCTGAATAACTGAATGTTAAATGGCTGAGTGTTAAAATCAGTATTGGATTGGGGAAGTTGAATTTTTTGGATAACAGTAATAGCTAAAATTTTATCTTAAAATCAATAACTACAGTTTTTAATTAATAATTTTATTTGTTAAATTTCAAAAGTTTGACATTCTAGTACAAAACTAGTATTTTTTTCAACACTACAAGTTGCTAGATTCTTTCTGCAGAAGAAAGAGGAACACTGTATATTTTTAGATATTAAGTAGATCCTCACTTTACATTGGTATATTTAATAATGTCACTAACCTTTCTATTCATGACTCAATATAATGAGGAAAAATAGTTTTTCAGTAAACATGTTTTATTGGAACAGAAAGAACTTTGTATCAGGATTCATAATTAAGGAATAATTTAGGAATATCATCAACTCCTGAAAATAACGTCCGTCTATAACAAAAGTCATTTTAGTAACATTTTGGTTGTAATTTTCCCCTCCATAGACATGACATTTTAGGGACGTGTCTTCTAAATTGTTCTATCAAAGTCTGTTGTTTTCAAATTTGATTAAAGGAAACAAAATATTCTTTGGGTACCATCATTTTTCTCTAACATATTTTTCCTTGTACTTTTCATCTCCTTTATTATGTCTGGATCAAAGATGATTTAGATGTTATGCATAATTTTAGTTTTTTCTACTAATGAAATTTTGATTTGCAAAGTTAGCATTCTACCATTGGTGACTTATTCTCACAGATGTGAAGGATTCCTAAGCAGGACTTTTTTTTGAAAGCCTCATGACCTAAATGGTATTAAATACCTAATAATTGAATTCAATTCTCAAGGGTAATTATATTTAAAATTATGAATGCTAGTTAGTGAAAAAAAATTCCACAAATTTTAAAATTACCATATTTTCTAATATCTATTATTCAGCTTTATATTATTGTTTTGAAATTTCATGAACATCTGTTGTCTCTAGCTGTAAATGTTTCTCCTAAAGTTATCTGCATAACGCACTCTCCTTATATTCACCTTAGCTGTTAATCTATTTTCCTACTTGTTTATATTGAAAGTTCTTAATAATTGTTTTGTACCTAAATTTAACAGCATTTGCAATAATCATTAATTATTGTAACATTTTATGATTCAAATAATAAATATATATCTATATTTCAACTTGTTGATAAATTTCAACATATAAGGCGTGGAAGAAGATTTTCACTCAGATTTGTAATACTATATGTGAAAGTGAGCACTCACAGAAAGTGGCGGTACATCTTATTGGCAGCCTTGTTTGTATCATTAAAGTTGTGCTATTGATTTGATAGGATGATGACCTGTGTAATTATATGGTAACTGTTCACACTTAAGTTTGGGAATGTCAGAAATGACATCAATATAAGAATTTGGCTATTCTACTGTCTATAGGCTAAGAATGAACCTAAAGACAAAGAGCAGATCTTGGCCAGACATTGATGCTAACGTCCACCTGGTATTGCCCCTGCTTCAAAAGCATGAATTATCTTGTTTTTTAGTAACTTCTTCAGCTTTTTAGCTCTATCCCCTTCTTTAGCCTCTTTCACATAAAATAGTCATTTACCATTGAGGATGACTTTTAAAAACCTATTACGGGATATCCCATAGATAGAGTGAGAAAAAACATCTCTCTAAGGTCCAGTTTGGGATGATAATATGTAGAATTACTCTTGCCTCTTTGCCTCTGATTGATCCCCTCCACTAAGTCTATGGATCAAGCAAATGAGCGCTGGTGGTAGTAAAGGATGAAGCCCCAGGGTGCCTCTGTCATACTTTAGCATCATTTAAGATTAGAGCTGTCAGGAGGGAGAGGAACCAAACCAAATGCTGGGAATAGCTCTCCTTTTAAGAGGAAACTTCCAGTCAGTGTATTATTTTTAAATAAAATACAAGCCCCTGAAACAAAATTAAACAGCCAGCCCGTTTCCCCAGGTCAACCAGTCTGATAGGATCAGTTATTCTGTGTTTCTGCATCTCTTCTCTACCAGGATCACGGCCTACCCTAAAGCTACAGTGAAAACTCTCCAGGCTGCCAAGCCCTTCCCTGATGGCAGCCATCTCTTCAGAGAGACAGTGCTGTGATCCCGTTGGGCCTGGGGGACGGTACCAGCTCCTGGTGCTGGCATCCCATTGTTGGAAGCTCTCTGCCATCACATCTTTCTTTCAGTCACCCAAGCTCTGTTTCCAGGGATAGCAACCTCTGTACTTGGGCCACCCCCAGACCTCAGGCCCCTCTCCTTCTACCAGAGAGCAGGTGGTCTTTCCCAATTCTTTCATTTTTGAAGCCATATAGCTAAAACCTCCCTGGGATGATAAAGACAGCAACTCCGCAGTCAGTCCAGATTCTGAACCATGTTGTTTGGTCCCAGAAGCCCGCTGCACATGAGGAGTGCTGTCTGCCCTTCCCTCCAAGCAGCTGTCCTTCACACGCTGCTGATTTTCCCCTTTCTGCTTTTGCAGCCATATGTCTAAGGATGGAGTGGCAGTCTCTGTTATCTGTTTTTTGGAGCTTTCTTTACAAAGGGCTTCAACCTTCTTAATATTTAAAGGAACAACGTAGGTCTGAGTTTATACTGCAACACTGCTAGAGGCAGAATTGAGCAGATGAGTGACAAGAACTTATACCATGGTGATGACAGTTTTTGTTTGTTTGATTATTATTCTGTTTTTTTTTCATGGGCAGGAATAGGGAGTATTCAGTAAGTGTTTATGTTTACCATGAATTATTCCTGCATATTTGCCTATTTTAAAAAAGATGACCCCACGTTTTGAAATTTGAGTTCAATACAGATTTTGGAAGGATGTGAAACTTGGGAATGTGTCTTGCTGTTACCCAGATGAAGGCTGTGAGAGGACTTGGTGCTCCTCTGAGCGGTCAGGACTGCAGAGAGAATTCGGATCCTGCCAAGGTCTGTTGTAAAGGAAACTAGCCCCACCTGTTGTTCAAATTCATTTTGCTTGCGTGCAACAGGAATACCGTCCCTGGAAGCTTCTCCTCAAGTCGGTATTTCTCTTGTTCTGGGCAGTATCACAAAAATGAGGCCTCTCAGAAAAAGTTTAAGGAGAAATCATGTCTAGAAATGTGTCATTATGTTGACCACTGACCAAGAAACTGAGCTGGAATTGTATAGTAATATTCGCAAAGCATCACCAAGTTGTAGGATATTTATTTGGGGTTTGTATTAATATTATGTCTATAAAATCCAAAGGTGAACAATTAGCTTTTTCATTTAATTTCCCATTCATGTTTTAGGGCTTAACTTACTAGCTGTTATCTTATCTAAGTCTCAGTATCCTTATTTGTAGAGTCATGTTAATAATAACCCATAGGCTTACTGTGAGGAGTAAATCATATACTGTACATAAAACAACTAGTATATTTATTGGCATATAGTATTCATTCAGCAGATGTTTAGTCTTTTCCTCTTTTTGCATATCTTAGCCTATGATTGTCATTCTAGTGTTGGTTTCAAATAGCCTAAGTCATTAGATTTTGTTCTATTTCATATGTTTGCATGAGGACAGTAGAGAAGGAGGCAATAGAAAAATCACTGGGTATCTTTGCTTAATCTCTCAGATGCTTTAGCACACAAGAACTATCAATGAATGGGAGAAAATGGAAAAAGAGGTTTTGTTTTTAAGCACAGTTCTAGTAGTAAACATGAATGGTTTCTACTATTGCCAGGGTTTGTAATGTCATGTGGGAAGGGGAGACTATGCTAGTAGATGTGCTCAATATGAGAGCTCATTCAGAAATTAAACAAACTTTTTAGAAATTAATTGAATTTAGCAAGCATTATTGAGCACTCTGGTCTGGGCACCAAGAACTCAGCAAGGGTAGAAAACAATTCATCCTAGATAGTACTTTGTCCCGGTGCCTAGCACCTGGTCCTCGCCCTCATAGAGTTCACAACTGAGTAGTTCTGTTTTGGAGGAAAACAGTTTTTAAAATATCTCCATCGTTATTCTCACAATGCTAATAAGTTTTAACTACTAGCCCAAGAAATTTACAAATGACCTTAGAAGCTATAAATCCTTAGTTTGTTAGCGAGTAGCTATTTATCTATAGATGTTTTAATTTAAATTCTCATAAATGTCTGCTCAAGGAATAAGTTAATCTAAATGAAAAGTTACTTTTGTTTCATGGAATTCAAAACACTATTTAGAGGTGGATTATTTGAGCGGTGAAAGTGTGTTGGTACCGCTGGGCTTTATTTGTAAAATAATTCAGTCATAGAGGATGAATGCAGAGGACTTTTTTTCCCTCACTAAAGACAGGAACTTTAAAAATTGAATTCCATTATCACTGCTGCTCTCATGTATTATTTTGGTACCCACGTGAATGGTACTGTTGAGAAATTGTTATTATCTGACAATGTGTATGATCCTAAATTAACTTCCCAATGCTAAGAAATCATTTTATAATACAGATAACTCAGTTATTTAGAAACTAGTTACCTAATTTGTAATTATTTTTGTAGAAAAAGGAGAAGTAAAAGCTTGCTGTGGCTGAAGGTGAAAACTAAAGACTAAAAGCAAGGTTTGGATAGTTTGTCTCTCTTCAGTCTCTTTCTCCACAAAGACAACTCATACACAGCAAAATTTAGCATTCTAGATCAGTTTTTATTATGGTATTTCTCTACTCAAAACTCTTTAGCGAGATTCCAGTTTGGGGGAGATGGAGTAAACAGACTGAACCCTGTCTCTCCCACTGAATGTAACTATCAAACTGGGATCAAATGCATGGATTATAGTTTTAAGGACTCTGAAAAGTAAATAGTATCAGACAGATTGGGAAAGACCAGAAACGAAAATACTGTGAAACTAGTGGTGAGTTTATCATATGTTTTCTCTGGTAGCACCCACGTTCGACTTAGGGAAACTCAGAAGTGGACATCAACGTAGACAGAAAGGGCTCCAGGCAAAGACGTCCAGTTGTAGCTCAAGGAGTAGGAGAGGAGTCTCCTGGTAGTGACAGTGGTGGCAGTGGGCATCCTACGGGTGCCTAAAAATCTTAGAAAGAGAAGCTTGATCCCAGGAGGCTGGAGCAAAAAGGTTTTTTTTTTTTTTTTCTCTCTGTGTCCTCCTGGTTGTCCTCTAATATGGGTAGAGTCACAGGAGTATATATAACAGAGAGAAATTAATAAAACCACAGCTTTCTAGCTAGAGAACTAAAACGAGGAGCCTCAGGTAACCAGAAAGTATTAGGGAAACTGCAGACAAGGAAGACCTCAGGAAACTGACCTCATAAAGATTTTTTTATTTTTATAAATGTCTCAGCTCACCCCTGAACTGTATTTGGATATATCTGGTACAAGAATTCCAAAGACTTTGAGAAATGAACTAAGGGCTATAGCATCCTGCAAGTTTCAGACTGGCCATTGAGTGGCACAACATACAACATATCTGAATAGCACTAAAAAGGCTTTGAAAATGGAACTGACATTAAAACAATCAAAAAAACCCAGAAAGCTAGTCAAAACTTGTGGACTGAATCCTCCTAGGTCAATTACCTTATTAAAAAAAATTTAATTACCTGATTTAAAAAAAGTTAACATTCTTCAGAGAATTAAAACAAGACTTAGAGTCTCATAACATAATATTCAAAATGTCTCTGACACAATCCTAATTTCTCAGCATATGAAGAATTTAGAAAATTTTCACTTGTGTGTGAAATGGCAGCATGCATTAACATATGATAAATATGTTAATAACATTTGAAATAACATAACATTAACACTGAGATGATGGATGTTGGATTTACTTGATTGACTTAAAAGCAGCTAATATGAAAATGTTCCAATTAGTAAAAGTAAACACTCTTGAAATAAATAGAAAGAAAGAAAGTTTCAAGACAGAAATAAGATATAATGAAATTGTATAATAATTTTTGAACTAAAATACAATAACTGAATTTTTTTGAAAAACTCACTAGAGGAGTTCCAGAGGAGAATAAAAGTGACAGAGGAATCAGTGATCTTGAAAATAGATCAATAGAAGCTATTCAATATGAATGACTCAGAAAAAATATTATTTTTTAAAAAGTAAACATAGCCTCAGGAACCTGTAGGACAATAAAAAAGGTCTCAAGTCTATATCCTTGGAATCCTAGGAGAGTAGAAAGAGTGCAGTGTGTGTATGTGTATGCACATATCCACACACATGTATACAACCTTAAGTCTATAACATCCTTTTGTTTACAGAGATAATGGCTGAAAACTTCCCAAATTTGGAAAATCACATAAACCTACAGATTTAAGACGCTCAGCTAACCCAAAACAGGATAAACACAAAGAATCCATTCCCAGAGACAGCACAAGCAAACTTCTGAGAAATAAAGACAACGAAAAGTCTTGACAGGAGCCTGAGAAAAATGATACATCATTTAAGGAGGAAAAACTATTCAAAGAACTGTGAATGTCTTATCAGATTCCACAGAGGCCAAAAGGAAGTGGACCAATCTTTTTAAAGCACTGGAAGACAAGTACTGCCAAGCAAGAATTCTGTAGTCAACTAAAACATCCTTCAGGAATGAAAGTAAAATAAAGACATTCTCAGATAAAAAAGAAAACAAATATCTTCTAAAAAATTGCTGGAAAAAGTTCTTTGTACATAAGGAGATAAACAGAAGAGCAAGTTCCTTTGTACAGAAGGAAACTTGGAAGAACAACAGAAATGGCAACCATCTGGGTAAATACAATAAATATTATTCTTCTCTTGAATTCTTTAAAACAGATTTGATAGTTGAAAGCAAAAAATGTCATTGTCTGATGCAGTTTTCCTTATATGTAGATGTAATTCATATGTCTACTATAACATAGAGGGGAATGGGAAAGGAACATATATGGTAGTAGATATGGTTTCTAAATCCCACTTGAAGGTGTAAAATATGGATTCTAAATAGAGTATGAAAGTTAAGTATGCATATTGTAATTTCTGGAGCAACTACCAGATAAATTTTATACATACAAAAAGAGATATAGTCAAAAACACAATATATAAATTTATAGGGAATACCAAAAGAAGATCCAATAACACAAAATAAGGCAGGAAAGTTAAAATAGAGGAACAAAAATCAGAAAGAATCAACAGGAAAAAAATAATAAAATGGTAGACTTAAATCCATATGTATCAATATTACATTAAATGTAAATGATCTAAAACATCAATTAAAGGACATCAATTGTTAGAGTGGATAAAGAAAAATATATGATGGAACAATATGCTGTATACAATAACCTCACTTTGAAATAATGAAATAGCTATGTTAAAAGTAAAAAGATGGGGAAAGACCATGCAAACATTAAAAAAAAAAAGTTGAGTTTCTATATTAATATTAGACAAAGTAGACTTCAGAGCAAAGAAAATGACCAGGGATAAAGAGGGAATTAAATATTGATAAAAGGAACACTTTACCAAGATGACATAATGATCTTAAGTGAGTGTGTACCAAACAACAGAACTTCAAAATATATGAAGTAAACACTGACATAGCTGAAAGTAGAAACAGTTATATTCACTATTATATTTGGAGGCTTCAACAATGCTCTCTCAAAAACTGATAGAAATAATAGACAAGAAAAGCTGGTAATAGGCAAAAGAGCTAGAAAAATAAAACCACTATTAACCAAATGGATGTAGTTAATGTTTGTTGAATACTCCACCCCCAAACAAGAGAACAGATATTCTTTTCAAGTGCACCTGAGACATTCACCAAGCAGACTTCATTCTGTGTCACAAAACAAATTTTTAACAAGTTTAATAGAAATGACATCCCAAAAAATATGTTCTCTATGCACAATGGAGTTAAATTGGAAATCGGTGATACCTAGGAAAAAATTTCCAAACACTTGGAAATTCAACAACCAAATTCTAAATACTCATAGTCAAAGAAGAATTCTCAAGGAAAATAATAAATTATTTTTTACTGAAAATGAAAATACATCATATGAAATTTGCGAGATGCCAGCAAAGCAGTGCTTAGATGAAAATTTGTAACATCAAATGCTTATTTTACGAGGGAAGTTCTCAAATTAATAATCTAAGAGTCCACCTAAGGAACTTAGAAAAAGAAGAGGAAAAAAACAGCAAGGCAATCAGAAGAAAAAATAAGAGCAGAAATCAATAAAATTGAAATCAGTAGAGAGAAACCAATGAATCCAAAAGCTCGTTCTGTGAAGAGATCAATAAAATTGATAAACCTCTCACAAGACTGGCAGGAAAAAAGATAGAAAACACAAATTACAATATCAGGAATGGAAGAGGGGGTTATCACAGACCCCATAGTATTAAAAGGGTAATAAGGTTATACTATGAACAATTCTATGAACATGAAATTGACAACTTGGGATGAAATGGCCCAATTAAAACCACAAACTACCAAAACTCACCTAGATAAAATAGATAACTTGATTAATTCTATAACTATTAAAGGAATTGAATTCATAGCTTAAAAATCTTACAGAAAGGAAGATTTCTAGGCCCAGATGGTTTTGCTGGTGAATTTGACCAAACATGGAAAGAAGGAATAAAACAAATTTTACACAATCTCTTCTATAAGTTGGAGAAGGAGGGAATACTTCCCAACTAATTTTGTGAGTCCATCATTACCTTGACACCAAAACCAAACAAAACACTATAATGAAAGAAAACTGCAAACCAGTCTCCCTCATAGATACACTTGCAAAACTCTTCCCCCCACCCAGCTTTATTGCGATGTAATTGTCATATAACATTGTGTAAGTTTAAGTTGTACAATGTGTTGATTTTACACACCTATGTGTTGCAAAATGTTTACACCATAGGATTAGCTAACACCTGCATCATGTCAGGTAATTCCCATTTCTTTTTTTATCATGAGAACATTTAGGATCCACTCTCTTAGCAACTTTTAAGTATATAGTACAGTATTATTAATTATAATCACTATGCTGTATATTAGATCCCCAGAACTTCTTCATCTTATCACTGAAATTTGTACCTTTTGATCAACATTTTCCCCACTCCCAGCCTCTGGTCACCACCATTCTAGTCTCTGTTTCTATGTGTTTGGCTTTTTTAAGATTCTACATATAAGTGATATAATACAGTATTTGTCTTTCTCTGTCTGACTTATTTCATTGACTGTACCAATTTATATTCCTGCTAACAGTGCACACGGTATATGCAAAAATCCTTAACAAAATTTTAAGAAATCCAATCCAGTAATATATACAAGTAATACACCATGACTAGGTGGGGCTTATCTTGGAATTAGAAGGTAGGTTTTGTATTCAAAATCATTCAATGTAATCCCCCAAATAAATGGTTTAAAGAAGAAAAAAAGCCACATGATCATTTCAACTGAGGTATAAAAGTCATTTGACAAAATTCAACATCCATTCGTGGATGAAAACCTCAGCAAAGTCAGCATATAAAGGAACTTCGTCAATGTGATAAAAGGCATCTACAGAAAAACCTCTAGCTAACATTATACTTAACAATGAAATACTGAATTTTTAAAATTTGATTTGCTAACTTTGTTTATAGTAGTTTTATGCATATTTGCCCCAAATTGTCAACAACCCAAATATCTTTCACCAGGTGAATGGTTAAACAAACTCTGGTACATCCTTACAATGGACTGCTACTTATCCCCAAAAGGGAATGAGTTATTGAAATATGCAACAACTTGGATGAAACTCAAAGGCATTATAGCGAATGAGAGAAGCCAGCTTCAAAAAGTTATGTGCTGGATCTTATAGCATTTCAAAAAGGCAAAGCTGTGGTGATGGAAACAAATCAGTGAGCTAGGGTCTAGGGGCCGGGGGAAGATGTGTCTTCAAGGGGATAGAATGAGGAATTTTTAGGGGAGTGGTAGAACTGTTCTGTATCATGATTCTGGTTGTGATTACATTTGTTATAGTTCATAAAATTTGACTATAAGTTAACTTAAAAATGCAATCAGAAAAAAAAATCTTCTCAATGAATGTCTACTGACTTTAGATCATCTTTCAACTCCATCACAAGCAATGAATGGCTTCCATTCTCCGGCTATGTCCATCTTCCCTACCTATTTTCCCTTGATTGCTCTGTTCCATCACAACTCATAGTGTATCTCTACTCCCTAGTTTAGTTTTTCTTTATTCTCTGAAGATCGAAATCACAATGTACAGATCTCACCAGTGCTGATTATTTGAGTTCGGTGTCATATCTGGAGCTAGTTACCTGGCAGATGTGATTGGTTACAGCTTGATCTTATTCACCAAAGGCATTTTCAGTTTTCAGAGACTTGAAAGCGATCAATGTTTCCATCTTTGAGGTTTTAAAACTTATTTAGGCACAGATGAATTTCGCTCTGCTGACGTTCTGAACAATTTCCCATGATTCTAATAACCCTTTGAAAGGATGAAATCAGTGGGTATATTTACCCTGGCAGAAATATAGTTGAAAGGAGATAGTAAACCATTCAAATAAATGGAGAATAGTCCTTCTCCATATTAACAAAGGATATAGGAAGTGGAAATGCTCATCAGTTATACTGTGAGGGATTAAGCAGTGCTATAAGGAAGAATTTCCTATCAAGAAAATTTTGGAAAACATGGCGAAGATTGGTTATGGAGTTATTCTCCAGATCTCTTTAAGAGGATACATTCTTAACCATCTGAGCTAGTTTAAGGGAGCCGTAATGCAAAGCTTGAAGAAGATTATTCTGAGGCACCATTGTGGATTCTGGCATGCTTTCTTCAGAATCAGCCTGCTCTTTGCCAGGTTGATATTTAAAGAACGTGAAGACTGTAAAGCTTCTTCTCTTGAGACGAGAGGCAGCTTCTCCTCCACTAATGATCTGAATTTAACACTGGATCACTTAGGGCCAGATTCATTTGCAAAATATTTGCTCAGCTTTGATGCTATAAAAGCCTTCCCAAAGCTAAGGAAGCCCTGAGAAATGGATTATTCATGCAGCTCTGCAGAGCTTGGTATCCGATGTGGACTGTATTTTGTCCTTTCGTAAGCATTATCATTCCAAACTTATGAAAAATTTGTGACATATATTAAGTATATTTCTTAGAGTTATAATCTGACTCCTGTCATCTGAGTGTAAGATTCCTGTCCTTTCTGCAGGAATTGAAAGCCCTGGTGAAGGCAGATGGTAAATACTGTAAACCCTTGCATATTTTTTTCATTAAGCTCCTGGCTAATTTATGATAATGTGTCACGGATTTAATCAGTTTTAGTTTAAACAGCAGCTTGAGAAAAATTTTCTTCTTTTCATTACCATCAGAGAAAAATCTTATAACTGAAGTTTGACTACATGTAGTGGTATTTAATAGCTGATATTTGCAATTACGTATTGCAGACATTTGTGGAGTAGAAATTCAATATTATTTTCTTTAAAAGGAAATTAGGCATCTATAGAATGTTAAGGGAAACAAATTTAAGAGCAAGATTCTGAAAGATAGCTATGAATTCTATAAGTCTTTACTAATGAAGGGGAAAATTATGATTTTTTAATCTAGGCCCTGACCTGGAGTAGAGAATTTCTGAAATGGAATGTCATTGTAGGCCCTCCAATCAGCCTGCACCTGTCTTTACATCTCTTGCAATCAGCTCTGATACTTTCCCAGTGCTATGTACTAATTTAAGAGCACGATCGTGGTTGTCAGAGAGAAGTGGGTTGGAATCTAAAATTTACCAGATATTAGTGATATGATAATGAATGAAGTCATTCTTTACATCCATCCTAGAGAATATCCTTCACACAAACATTCTAGGAAGAAAGAGCTTCCAGTTAGTTAGGAATGTAGATTACCAGGAACCTCCTTGTCTTCATAACTGAGATAATATCTCTGTCATCCTATACTGTAAAAATTAAGTAAGGTGATAAAGAAGTTAACATATAGACAAGCATGTAATAGAGTGCCCAATAATGTCAGCGAGAAAGGAAACATTTAAGCGAAAAATAAAAAAATCATTAGGTCACTTGGTGTCTGTTTTCACCAAGGAAACAAAACAAACAAGGAAAATGTGTTTCCTTCTCCTTCTTGCCAATAAAAAAGGTTGAGAAGTGCCTGGAGGGCAACCTCAAGTCCAACTCCTGTGGGATCACACCTTCAATGGGTTAGGGTTTCATTGCTCTTTGGGAACTCCACTTCGAAGTAGGGTTCTGTCCCTTGTGGAATTCTAGGGATTTCTTTTCATTCCAGAAAACTGACATAAGTATTAAAAAAAAATCATAGGAGGTAAGAATGGGGCTTACTGCCAGAAAGTAAGATCCAAATTGGTTGGAAAATTCTTTCTTTCACAAGTATACTAAAGATACCTGCCACCCTCCTACCCCCATCCGTCCACATGTTGCTTCTAAATACTTCCCCATCAGACAGTTTTCTCTCTGCTGAGGACCACATGACCTCACCCATCCTTCAGTCCCCTCCCAACCACCCAAAACTAATAGCATGATGGCCAGTCATTTGTTTGCTGGCCAGGAACTTCTGACATGACCTTCCTTGTTTAAAAAGATAAGATGTCATCTTTAGAGAATTTGACATGGAGGGAACAAAGTGATGAGCAGTGAAGTTGAAAGTTCATGATACAGAGAGGGACCAAAGTAGCCATCATGAGGAGCAAGTTAAGCTGAAATTGTGGGAAAGTGGAAACTATGAGTATGAATGAGTATGATTTTTCCCTGAGATAGATGCATTATAATGTAGAGAAAAAATTGCACAGATTAGAGAGTGAAAAAGCCAGAGGATAGAGGGAAGAGAATGGAGTAGATTTTTGGGTCCTTAGGGAGTAGCTGAATCCATGCAACTCTATGCATTTACAGAGTGTTATATTCTAGTGCTTTTGTTTGAAGATAAGAAGCTATGGGAGCTCAAAATTCTGTTGGAAAAGTCTAATATATAATGCCTCCATATTCTCTATTGTAAAATCCACAAAGCCTCATGGCTTACCAAAGATGCAAGTAAGAACAGGAGCTCTCCTTGTGTTTTTAGTCACCCAAACGTTTTGTTCCTCAGTTATTTTTTTTTCTTTAACAAATGTGTGTAAAGAGTAAGTATTTTCTAGAATGGATATAAAAGTTTGCCTCATTTGTTTATGCATTTTAAATGGTGTCTTGACAACCAGTGATGTGTAATATGCTCTGATAGGCCCAGTGCTAGGTTCAGTGTACACAGTAGGGATTCAGGCACCCAGGAAGAGTTCACAGTCTTATGTTAAGGGACAAATAAGTAAATGGATCCTACAGTACAGGATGTTCCATGGCATGATAATGATAAAGACGGGGTGCTGTGGGAGCTCAGAGGAGGGATGTCTAACACCAACAGTTTAGCAGTGATGGAGGAGAGACGGTAGGAAAAT
The DNA here is from genome assembly GCF_041296265.1 of Equus caballus. Taxonomy (NCBI): domain Eukaryota; kingdom Metazoa; phylum Chordata; class Mammalia; order Perissodactyla; family Equidae; genus Equus; species Equus caballus. The sequence goes on along the minus strand of NC_091710.1, from coordinate 30,249,441 downwards.
TTCCTCAAAGAATTACACCTGAGCAGACTCATGGCCTGCCAGCAAACTCAGCCCGGTGAGGGGCAAAGGGAAACACGTGTGTGAAACCTCCAGGGAGACAGAGAACAGGATGTTCCGGAACTGCAAAAAGTCTCATGTTCCTGGACCACAGGGTGTGAGAGGAGTGATGGGAGATTTGTTGTGGGAGAGGTCATTTCAGAAACAAAGACCAGGACATGTGAGCTGTTTTATGGCATATTACGTGGTTCAGACTTAATCCTTACAACATAGAATTTTAAATTAAAGAAAGATAAGTTCATATTTGCAATGGAGAGGTGGAGAAGTTATCAGCCTGGAGAGATGTTAAAAGAGTAGAGTTTACTGGACTTAGAAGACTCAGCATGGTAATAGCATCTTGGTGGGTTAAAGCAACATGATACCCAGGAGGAAGAGTAGTTCTTATCAAGGGAATGCACGGGGCTTTAAGATGCTGAGTTGAAATGTCCATGGGATATATAGGTGGTGGGAAAGAGTAGGTAGTAGATACACATGGGTGTGGAAAACACAAGAGAAACTCAAGGTGGAGATAGAATTTCAGCTTCCGTCTCTGTAACAGCCACATGGTTGGGTATTTGGTTAACTTTGTGCTATACAATTAAGTTATTTACACTTTCAAATCCATAAAAACAGATTAGGAATTATTCACCTTGTATATAGATTTAAGAGTCTATATTTTAGCAAGGGTGTATGGTCTAGAAATCTAATTTTGAGTGGATAAACAAAATCAGTCCAAGTTTTGTCTTAGATTTAGAAATGTTGAAAAAGACCCTTTGTTTACCTCACTGTTGTACATAGCAGAGAGGTATCTCTAGCAGGTTAACACAAAAATGAAAAATCCTAATCACAGTCAGTTTGACATAATTTTTATTAGTTATGCTTCATCATATCTCAAGGGATGACATACTCATTATAGACACTCCGAGGAGAACCAGGGTTTGCCATACGTGTTCATACTAAATGTGAAGAAGGTAAGTTTACTGCTTCTGTCTCCATATTGATCCTTCATTAGATATGGCTGCTGTGGATAGCTATACCAGGTGCCCCCTCCACACACAAAAAAACACCTTTGGCAATAAGCTCAGAATAAACTTCCCTTGAAAGGAAAAAAACTATTGTTTGGTTAAAGTACATGAGTATAAGAGTGAATGACAGAGGCAAAGGAACTGATGAATGCTGATCTGTTTCAGAGTCTCCTTAATTGCTAGGTGACATGGATTACCTAGCTGACTGGATTGACTATGGAAATGATCTCTGTGGCCATTGATTATGCATAGTTGACCAAAAGCTGTATGAGGGCAGCATCATTTCATTTTGTTTACCGTGAATCCTGAAAGCTTAGTACAATACCTGGTATATATTTGTATGCTTTACAAATATATATTGATTGAGTGAATGAATAAATGAATAAAATGATGTTTTCACTAGTAACTATGGATTGAGAATGGAATTGAAAAGAAGAGCCCCCAGGAACTCTGGACTGAGCTTATACACTGGGTCACTCGGCCACTCAGCTCTGTGTAAAAATGGCAGCACTAGGACTGAACTGAACAACCAGGATGAGGAGGTCATGTTTTGGGGATCAAACTTCTTTTCATCATGAAAGTTACTGGGTGGCCTCTGACATGATATGTTTAGTTATCAAACATGTCAGCTAATACCACAGAGAGACCACATGTATTAAAAGTGACAGACATAACAAGGGTCAGAGATTAAAGGTGAATTGCAAAGGGCTTGTACTGCCTCATGTTATTATAGCAGTTTCTGGTAGGTGGGATCCATGAGCAAAAAAAAGAATTATGAGGAATCGTAGTGAGCAATAGTTCTCTTTCTCAGGCTGCTCAGGAATTTTTTTCCACATGGAACTGAGCATTCTTTAAATGCTGTGACAATGACTACATTTGTGTTATTTGTGGGATAACACAAACATATTTGAAACTTTTACCAGTTCTTTCTCATTAACTTTCATTTATCTACTTTTTATTGGTGAGTTTTTCTGATTATAAAAGTAGTGTAGGCTCATATAAAAAACTACTGAATGAAAAAAACACTAATATTGAAAGTTAAAATGTTGTGTATTACAGCACCCTAAAAATGACCATATTTGCTGTATCTTCCTCCATTTAAATTTGAAGATCGTGTTTTATCCCTTAATCAGATATAAAGAACTCTTGGAGGACGTCCTTTGGCCCACCACTGTGTTGTACGCCATGGTATATACAGAAATTTCCAACATATCCATAGAAATAGTGTATAAGCTTGGGGAAAATGTAATGTCATTATTCTATGTCCAGCAGTCTAATAAAATGCCACACTGTGCAGTGGTGGTAATTAGAGCACATAAAATGACTGTGAGTTCTTTGAGGGCAGTGGCCAGTGTCTTTGTATTTGGACCCCAAGGGTGTCAGCCAAAATGGTCAGCTAGCACTTTGAATGCATGAATGCTTATTGAGTAAAGGGTCAATTGCATGTGACAGCAAATGCAGTAAGGATCAGTCAAGGGGGAGGCAGCCACTAACAAAGCTTTAAGCTCCATGGCTACACAAATGCATAGGTTAATAACATATTATTTTTAAAGCACTTAGATGATGACATTTGGGAGTTGTTGACAAAACTAGAGGAAATTTGACCAAGTTTTGAAAGTTCCATTTTGTCCTATGATTTATCTGCTGGTTATGCTGTTGGGGCTGTTGCCGTCCCATAGGGCAATACTACACTGTAGCAATTCATTGGGTAATTCGGGCGAAAAGTAATCAGAAATACGCTGATATATCAAGGAACTGGCATCACTTACCCTGAGGTTTCTTTGTCTCTTCAGTATAATCTCTATCTCAGGTAGAGCTGAACTCAGGTGTTTCCTGACTCAGAAGCAAACATTTCGCTTGCGAAGCACATTTATTTCTAAAAGCAGCCTCAACTTTCATGTTTTGCACTAGCTGGCTGGAATGTTGTTATTCTCCCTTAAAAGTTTTGGAATAGAGACGTAATCCATGATAGTTTGCAGGCAAATATTTTTTTGTGTAACATTTGAACTCTGAGGAGAAAAATCTGTTTCTATATACAGTATAACCCAAATTCTATTTAATGTGCTAAGTGCAAGAATTCTCTGTTTGACACTGGTCAGCTCCATTCAAAATGAAGTCATTTCTCTCTGGAAATCAGTATAATAGATCTATCATTATAAAACATGTATGTTTAAGCTCTATCCCCACTCTATTTCTTCATTTGTAATTCCATTGAAAATCTAGCTGCTGTTTAGAGATTACAGTAAATCAAAGCATTTCTCTGAAAACAAAGAAGTCTCTAAAGTGATTATAACCACATTTGGCAAATTATATAATCTGAGTCCATATTTTTCTCTTCTTTCTCCCCTTTGTCACAAAGCCCGTGGAAAGGTATACTACATATTTTGACATGTTTTCTGTCTTTGAATAGCAGTGTGCTCACTTGGCTGTTTTGAAATAATAGTTCTTCCTTGTATCTTTTAACTCAAAGGTATACTTAGAGACTAGAAGACTTGCTTGGGTGCTGGCTGCCCAGATAGAGCCCACATGGTGGTGTATTCCTTGGTGACATGATAGAGGGTCATTTTCCCTTAGGACTGGGGGCTGAGAACTGTGATTTTGTTAACAAACTAGGTAGGGGTGATTCCATCTCTCGGAATCCGAGTCGCGCTAACACACTTCACCTATTGTATTAAATACAAACCAGAATGCCAAGTTTTTAATTTACAATGATAAATATAACTGTCAAATAGGCTGTGGTGCTCAAGTCAACAATAGTTCACAGAATCCTCTCCCCACAGACAAGCAGTATGGGAATCTAAATTATAATCAGAATGCCAAGTTATCAATTTATAACAAGGAATGCATCTGTCTGATGAAAATGTTACTTAGGTTGGCCTGACAAATTCATTCTCTTCCTGTAGATTAGTGACACGGAATACCAAGTTTTCTGAAAGTTGCTAGAGAATATGGATTCAAAACAATGGGAATGAATTGATCTTATGTTTTGTCTTCCAACTAAGATGGTTTTAACATTCGCTCTTCTGCCAGCCTGGCCTTGTCAAGAAAACTGTACTGTGTTAGTCCTTATATCCAAACTGGGCAATACAATGTTTGATTTCTGCCTTTCCTTTTTTGATGCTTTTGTTGACCAACTGCCTCTCTGCAAAGATGGGTATGGTACAATTGATTGGGCTTTTGTCTACCGTAGTTTTGATTCATCTCATCTCAATTGCATTTCAGCCCTGCAGCCCTACAATTACTTCCATATAATCTTCGTAGGCATTTTGGGGCATTTCCAAATGCTCAAATCAAACATGAATAGTTTATTGGTCTCACCCCACATTTGTTTAATCATGTCCTTTATTTTCAAATCCTGGAAATCAACTCATTACAGCCCCTGGCTCTAAAGACACTTCTATTTCTTTATTGCATTTCCCATATGGCACAAGTGATAGGATTCTGAGAACCAGGGAAAAGAATAGTGTTCTCTGTGCCTGATATTTAGTACAAATTCAAATGAAAATAAGGCTTGTTTTGAAAAAAATTAAAAGAAGAAATCCCAGAGAGGTAAAAAACTAGATTCTCATTTTTTGGAGATAGTAAAGAGATTATGAGATCATTTGGGGGGTGAGGGTACTTTTAGCATAAATGAGTAGACTCATTTCCAACACCTCCTGGAAGTATTCTTGGAATGGTTCCAGAATCTTCTGCTATCTCCTAACATACCTGGAGTTACATAAAAAGTCACCCGATATAGTTTATGGGTATCCACCTCCACAAATATCAGAATAAAGATGACAAAAATCAGAATAATTGCACATTATCTTTGAACCATGACCAAATGTGATCAATTTCTTTTTCTAATCCAATATGACAAGCACTTATAGCTTGTGAGAATAGACGTCCTTATAGAGAGAGGGTGTTTATACGCAAAGATTAAGATAATCTGGAGTTTTGAAGCTGTTACTATGTAACGACATTGTACTTGATCAGTTATTGATTTTCTTTTCCCATTTATTTATTTTGTATTGAGCCCTCCCCTGGGGAAACGCCTGGTGCTTTGCATCGAGTCCAGCATGTTTGAACTTCACAAAGGTTCAAAGGTTTGCACATGTCCTAGAACAGTCAACATTTGTCCTAAAGTCATCCTTCAGCTTCTGACTTGCCTTGTGATTTAATTGCCACCTCATTAATATGGGCCACTGGGTGTGAATTTGTCAAAACAAGATACAAAAGGGGCCTGAGTGAGATGTTTCATGGTGAGAGACTTTTACCACTTTCCCCTTGGCCCCTCCATGTTTCTTAAACTTCCAACTTAAAGAGACTAGTTTGATAAACATGCCCTGTCCTCTAGGTCATTGGGTTAAGTATCAGTTCAGTCTTTTTGAACTTTTCACTTTTCCTTTGTAAGTATAAGCTAACTACTTACTGGGTTCAAAAACCAAAGTCTATGAAGATAAAGGACCTTATTGAAATAGTAAAGTAAGCAAAATATATTTATGGCTCCTCACGTTGCCTTTTTGGGCTGTTTATCCTCCTTTTAGTGAATGACACCTCATCCTCAGTTTCCCAGTATTTATGCCTTTATAGAGTTTTTTCATTAAAAAGGAAAGAACACAGGGAAGGACTAGATTGAACCATGATTGTTTAATTGCTAATAGTGATTTTGATAGAGAGAGAAGAAGAAAAATGTCAGGAGCTGAAAACCTTAAGTCAAGAAAAGTGCCTATATATAAAGGCTATATGTATATATATCATACAAAGCCCTATATAGAAAAGTTATACACAGCCTATAAAATAAGGATCCTGCTTTATACCAGTACCCGGTACAAAACGTGTTGCATGTAAAAAACACTCAATAATTACTTTGAAAAGTATTATTCACACAAGTACATAATTACTTATCACCAAAATATCACATGCTAATACACATTAGGTAGTACCAAAAGTACCAAAATACTGCTGGTGAGAAACGTGAGCCTCCTGCTCCACCTTCCCCAATTCCATTCTACTCCCTAGAGGCATCTTTTTCATTATATTTTTTATGTTTACATTTTTACTCTTCTTATTGTAAGCAATCTGGTAGAGAATTCAGTAATTTCTTGATTTACCAGGTTTAGACAATTCACTCTGCAATTTGAAGATGGATTTTTGCTCCTTTGTACCTTGCCCTCCTATTAATGTTCTTCTCCTTCTATTAATGTAACTGTAATATAAGTGTAAGCTTTAAGTAGAATCCTTCGTGCTGTTTTCTTATTCTGATAACTTGCAACACTCTCTTTATTCCTCATGAGATAAAATGAGGATCTTAGTCCCACACACTATCCCCAACTTTTTCTCTCTCATTTCAGGTCCTAATTCTGTCAACCACTCTTTTTCTGTGTTTAGATTATCTTCACTTTATACTAAAAATACAACCAAGTCTTTGTCCAAAGGTTAACTTTAAATGTAGAACAATAAACAACAGTATTAACATTCTTATGACCACACAAATATTATTTAATGTTAGGTCAAGAAGTATGTTAGGATTACATTTTTTTTTAACTTTAAGAATCTAATGTCATGACCTTTAGTTTACTGAAAAAAAAAGATTCCTATGCTTAGCATTCCTGTTCAAATCAATGACTTTTTCTTACATTGAATCAATTGTTTAAAGTGAAACTTCATTTCTTTTATATATTCTAGTTTCCTTTATCATATCTTCACATATTTTTTACTTCCTATCGTATCATCTAGTCCATTTGGTCTGCTCTCCCTCACCCCCAGGAATCTCCCTCCCAGAATCTTTCTCCTTTCTGCTCCACACTTGACTCACAGCTCCTAGAACTAATACACAGCTTGCATCTAAGTTTCATTTTCTTGATCCTCTTGATCAAAACTTCTGTTTCCATATCTTTCTATTTCTTGCCTTATCCTCTCATTTTATTATAATACATCATAAAGTAATAACTTCCTAACAAAAAGAATCTGAGAGGCAAACATTCTGGCTCTTGCACACACTCATATTTGTGTGATACTTTGGCAGAATATAGAATTCTGTGTTGGAAAGAGTTTTCTTTTGGAACGTTGCTGGTGTTGACGAGAACTCAGGTATCAGGCTGTCTAATTCCTATTTCTCTAAGAGTTTTTAGGATCACCTCATTATTTTAGGCATTTAAATGTTTTCAGTGACACATTTGGGGATCTTTTTGTGCTTATTATGATATGCACTCAGTGAGACTTCTTTGTAAATACCTGGTCTTCCTTCAGCTAAGGGAAAGTTATTACTAACATTTCTTTAATAATTCCTTTCCTCCATTTTCACTCTTCTCTTTCTGCGTCTCCTAATACTTGGACGTTAGAACCTCCAGATTTATCCTCTCTCATAATTTCTGTCTTTATAGCATAGTCTGCATTTGTGAGAGTCCCCTGGCTATATCTTTAGTGTTTCTACTGTACACATTTATTTTGATAATCATGTTTTAGTTTCTAAGTACTCTTTCTTGTTCTGTATTTTAATTATTCTCTTCGAAAGCCTTCTGTTTTTATTTTTTGGTTGTAATAGCTTCTCCAGTTTGTCTGTTTATCAGAGTTTTTTCTTCTTTTTTCTCTTTCCTACATCAGGTCTGTTTCCCAGCTCCCCTATCTTAGTCTTTATCCATATGCAGCTGGATGGCCTAATATGTGTGATATGCTTGATTGACTGGTTAGTAGAGGAAAAAATAGTGGACTGCTGTGGGTTTTTTTTGCTCTTATAGAACTGTTTAGCATTAAAATTTCTATTCTGAGCGGGAATTCTAGGATTAAAAGACAGAGGGGAGGGTGATCAGGTATGACGTTAGCATAAAGAGGCGTGATTTGGCATCAAAGGATCGCCACCATAAGAGAATGAGAAAATTGTTATTCTCACATGCCAACGTCTAACTAAAGCCCTGTCTTTCTCCTGGGAATTTGTTTAGTTATTTTAGAGCAGCACTGTCAATAATTTTTCTTTTGTTTTGTTAGAGATTTTGTTTTTGGATTATTATTATTTGCTTGGGATTAATCCAGCTGCTTGTTTCCTAAGATCAAGAATGGAGAAGATGTGCTGAAGAAGAGAACAGTATACATAGCTGTTTCATAGACAGAACTCATTTGGGGTTCTGTCTTCAGTTACACCTATCATTTCTGCCCTTAGACCCCCTGAGATTCCTTTGTAGACATCCACCACCAATTCTTCAGTCACCGTATAGCATATTTTGGACTGTGGCTTCCTCTGCCACAGTCGGTTCTGTTGGTTCTTACCAACAATCCCTTCCAATCTTCTGCCTGCATCATCACCATCACAACGCTCATCCTTCTTTGCTGTTATGCACTTACTCATTTTTGTCCTACTATATATTTACATCATATAAATAATATCTTTATATAAATAATATTTATATAATATAAATATATTAATAAATGTAATATATGAATATTTCATAGAATCTCTGAAAGGAGTGGAGTCAAAATGGACTGTCTTCCTGAACCACAATTGTTACTGACCTAAAGCATCACTAAATCTATAGAGCAATGAATGGATTCTTGATCCTTTGCATTTTGTGGTTTGTTTGCTTTTGGTTTGGTTTTGTGTTGATTTTTTTTTTAGGATTTAAAGTATTGTGTTTAAAGCTCCAGACTTATGGTCAATTGTTAATATACTTACCTATGATATTTTATAAGCTCTGAGTATGTAATATACTCCTAATCCCAGGAATTCTGCTTGCCCCACACACCTGTTTCTCTATCTATTATTTTGTGATTACGTTTGTTTCTGAACTTTCTTTACCTACCTGATATGTAACACATTTTCTCCAAAGATGGTATAATAACTAACAACTACAGGCAATTCCAAGCTTGCTCCCTTTTTCTTGTGATCTGTAAAAATAGATTTCAACCCTTACACTAGCTTGTCACACTCAGTGCTATATACCGTCTACCCTTTCCCTTGGTGATGTTTTGAAACAAGCGCCGTAGGTGACCATGAGGAGCAGCACTCTTGGGCTCCCACTCATCTACTAGTCACTGACTTACTTTTTCCTCCTCTCACAACTAGGAAAGTCGCATTTCGGTGCATCTGATTTTGGTGAATGCAAACAACTAGGCAGGAACAAGAAAGAGGCATCGTAAGTAACTGTTAGCCAAGTGAACTTTTGGAAGGGTCAGTATGTAGACGAGAATAAAGAAAATGCCTCTGTCGCTGCTGAGAAATATGGGCCACATTCCATGTTGTATCATATTAAAATGTAAGTTACAGGAAGAAACTGTAAAAATCAAAGCTCGCCAAAACAGAAACAGGAGGAGGTTACAGAGGAGAGGACGGAGTTCCCAGAAAATGATATTGTATGACAGACATAAGAGCCCCCAAGAGAATGTGAAGTTCTGGAAACCTCTTAGCCAGGAGCAGAGCACAAAGAATCTCCTTGGTTCATGCACTTTTGAAGCATGTCAGTTGGAAGAAGAGATGCTATAGTAGACAGTTTTATTGTGTTTTGTGCAGTGACCTTTTAAAAGGGAAAGGTCCTTTCTGAGATATTTCGAGTCTACTCAAGCATCTGCCATAGAATTTGCTTGACAGGAGGTGTGCATGTCACACCAAACCTTTCTTCAGAGAAGAGCCTGCTTAATTGTCTGAAGAAAGGTGCTTCAGGAGTATTGTTCAAATGCAACAGGAGGAAGTCTTCCCTGGGCTTGTCTTGCTACTGAGTGGATAGAGTCTCCTGCATTTTGAAAAGTATATTAAGAAATATTTCTTCAGATCTCAAATTTGGGGGAAACTGGTTTTGCCTAGCTTTATGCAAATTTCTGGCATTATATGCATAGATTTGCTGGAGGTTCTGTTGCCTCACATAGGTGACAGCCTCATGGAAAGTTCAGTAAGTGGTTATTTCCTGGATAAGTGAGGACTCTTTCTGAAGAGTTCAAGAGTCCATTACATAGAGAGAAGTGCCTTCGTCCTATATTTTTCTCGAGTATCTATTTTCCTCTATTCTAGCCCAGGGAAGACAAATTCCACTCATCCATTTAACACACATTTCCTCATGTGCTACTCTATGTCAGGGATGGCGCTCAACCTGGAGTGATACTCGTTGGGGGCTCCACTCTAGTGCTGCTTCGTCTGTGAAGCATCTCTAACCCGCCTGGTGCCTCTGGCTGTTTTCCTTGCTTCTCCACTGCCATTGTTCTTCTGGCACACCTCTTTTGTGCTGCCTCTCATGCAGCAGCGTTGTGATTTTTTGGATGCCTGACTCCCTGAGGGATGAAATCATGATTCTTTCTCCTGGCATTCCTAGCACCTGGTAGAGCCTGGCCCATAGCAATTAGTCAATAAAAGTTTGTTGAATATGTGGTTGCTAAATGAGACATAAGCTCTGTCCACAGTCTAGAGATGGCAAAAATATTGATTTATTGATCAAGGTAACAAAGTGTGGAGTTCGAATTTGAGCCCTAGCAGCCTGACTCCGGAGTCCATGCTCTTGACACCATTCTAGACTGCCTCCTCATAAATAAATATTGTGGTGTAATAAGTGCTGTTTATAACCACCAGCATGGGAGAAAGAACACTGACTTGTAAAGTGTTTCAGAAACTCATTATGTATGCAATTTTGAAAAAGCCATTTATCCTCTCTGAACCTCAGTTTACTCATCTCTAAAATGAGAAAGTTGTGTTAGATAATCGTATAAAATTCCTTTTATCTCGAGAATGCTCTGTTTCTGTATTAAGCGGTACGTATTGGAATGTAGACTGTGTGTGCTCTAAGAGATGACGGAAAAAAGCCAGACAAGGCATGAGCCAGGAAGATGTGAATAGATTAAACAATGAACGACGGGTAAAACTTGTATAAATTAAGAGGAAGAATGAAAAATAACTTTGGACTGAGGCAGGCAAAGGGTCAAAAGAATGTTGGTACCCTTTTTAGAAATAAGGACTCTGGAAATTGAGTAAATTCCCAGAGGACAGAAACTGAGCATTTTCCTTGACTTGGTACATAATATGGAAACACATGGAGTAGAAACACTGGTACCACTTTATGAAAATTCACACATCTAATGAGGAATGATACTGATCATCAATGCTCTGAAATATGCTCTCAAACTCATCCACGTATTTTTTTGTTGTTGTTAAATATTTTATTTTTTTTCTTTTTCTCTCCATGGCCCCCCAGTACATGGTTGTATATTTGAGTTGTGGTCCTTCTACTTGTGGCATGTGGGACGCCACCTCAGCGTGGTTCTGATGAGCCATGCCATGTCCACGCCCAGGATTCGAACTGATGAAACACTGGGCCGCCTGCAACGGAGTGTGCAATCTTAACCACTCGGCCATGGGGCCAGCCCCCTCATCCACATATTTTTAATATTAACTATTTATTTCAAATTATTTTTAAAATTAAATATATATTTTAAAATATAAGTGCTCTTAAATACTAAGAGTTCTAGGACCTCTAATCAATGACTGTTTTTGTCTATCCTGGTGTATCCTGAAAATTAAAGAAACAGAAATAAATAAAGTTGAATATTACTTTTTAACCTGTATCAACCACTGAAAGTCTAAAATTCAGTTTTACTCTATACAGGACATTTTCGTTAATTTAGATGAAGAATAAATGAAAAGGATGATTTTTAAAAATTATGAAGTTTTGTTACTTTTAATTTCATTCTAGCTGGTTAAAAACATTAAAGATTTCAATAGATGGGCATTAAAAAACTTCTGAAACAAGGACTATTTACAATGTATTTGTTTAGGGATCCATAAAGCTCCAGAAAAAATAAAGATGAACTGAGTTTCTAAATATGAAAGCAAGTAATAGAACCAATGTAACTAGTGGTCTAGTGGTTAAGATTTGGTGTTCTCGGGCTGCCTAGTGGCATAGTGGTTAAGTTCACAGGCTCTGCTTTGGTGGCCTGGAGTTCACAGTTCCGGATCCCAGGCGTGGACCTATGTATTGCTTATTAAGCTATGCTGTGATGGCATCCCACATAAAATAGAGGAAGACTGGCACAGATGTTAGCTCAGGGCCAATCTTCATCACAAAAAAAAAAGATTTGGCGTTCTCACCTCCATGACTGGGGTTCATTTCCTCTTAGGTAGCCACACCACCAGCCTGTCTGTCGCTTGTCATACTGTGATTGCTGCATATTAGTCTGATGCCGACAGCTATGGCATCTGTATTTAACATACCTGCTGGGTCATCCATGGTGGACAGGTTTCAGCAGAGCTTCCAAACTAAGACAGACCAGGAAGAAGGACCAGGTCACCCACCTTCAAAAAATAGGCCATGAAAACCCTATGAATAGCAGTGGAGTATTGTCTGTTAGAGCACCAGAAGGTAAGAGGATGGTGCAAAAAGACAGGGCAGGGTTTCCCTCTGCTGTACGCAAGGTCACTAGGAGTCAGAATCCACTGGATGGCACTAAGAATAAGTAGTTTAAAATAGGCTACTTATATGCATTCACTCCTGTAAACTGTTGCTTCTCATAGGTTCTTAGATTGTGTTTTTGAATCCAGAAAAATCTAATTTGTACTTAATATGTCCATTACTTATACATAAATAGGTATTTTTGTGTTTAAATAGACTGCTCTCACAGTATTTTACTTACATTATTTGCATCTTACCTGTCACAGAGTAACATAGTGAACAATGTACCATGTTGGCCATTAGGAAAACCTTGTTTTAAGTTTTGTCTTACTGTTTGCTCCCTGTGTTACCTTGAGAAAGTTAGTTTTCTGATGCTCAGTTTCCTTACATGGAAAAAAAAAGAGATGGATACTAATAGTATTACCTTTCAGATTTGTTATGAAGAAAATGAGTAAAGGTTATAAACCCTGTGGTTTGTATGTTGTAGGTAGTAGGTGTTCAATAAATAAAATTTATTGCATTATAATTACTTATTGTAAAATGATTCACTAAATTAAAGGTAAATTTGAGTCTGTTCTGGTTTAAAGCATTTCATTTTCAAATCTATGTATTTTGCCATTAATGCACTGTGTGAAAATGCAGCAGAGCATATTGCAAATAATGCGGGTACCAGAAGGTGCGTTCTAAAGCTATTAACATGGTTGTATGATCCTAGAAAGACAATCAAATGCTCTTGGACAAATTATCAAAAACAGTTGTGAGACTGAACTATAATTATATAATGTGATCTGCCTCAATAGTTCTCAATCTCTGAACTTTGGAGTTGCTGCATATGGTCTCTGAGACTATGTGTACTTATGTCATTTTGTCAATCGACAGATATTAAAGTATCTTTACTCTCATTAAAATTATTACTATTCAAAAGAGACCTAAAGTCTGATACAAAAAAATTTTAAGGACTAAGTGCCTGTGTTGGACCTCTGAGATTAGCTGAAATTGTTCACGTCTGATATCTCATCCTCACTGAGAATTGTCCTATTAGAGTCAGCAACCCTGAGCAGTCAAAACTCAGCTCTATAGTGCATGGGTTAGAACAGGCTGGTGTCAAATTGTGTCCTTGGTCATGAAAGAAAAGCCTTCTGTGATACAAGTTTTTCTGATTACATTCTTGCATCCTTTCTCATCTGCCTCCTAGGTTGCTGTAATTTTGTCTATTAACATCCTGATTTGTAGGTGACTATTCCATGTAGATGAGAAGTTTATTTTCAGTTTTGGGCTACTTCCAAGGGTAGCACCTTGATTAATCTTAAATTTTTTCTATTTTTCAGTTGAAGGAAGTAAATCACATTTCCGGAAAATGAGGGAGGCATATGAACAATGTTCTGAGCCATGTACTGACTTTGCATTCTCAGGAAGAGAATGTGAGCACATTTTATTGAGCATACCTGGATACATGTGTACTTCATCTTCTTCAGGCATTGTCTCTGTTAAAGACAAAACATGGCAGATGCAGTCCTCCTATCTTACAACTCAGGTGTTCATCATCCTGAGAACCCAGCAGTCATTTTATGTCCCTTATGAGGCTATGTAACATTGGGATATTCATGAATCTCTCTGGGTCTCAGTTTTCTGATCTGAAGAATAGAGATGACACCTGTCTCTCAGAGTCAACTGCAACAGAAGAAATGTCTTTGGTGTCTTATACCAGTTTGGGAAGGTGCTGATTGAATGGCACAGTAGTTCCCTCTTATCCACAGAGGTTACATTCCAAGACCCCCAGTGCATGCCTGACACCATGGATAGTACTGAACCCTATATATACTATGTTTTTTCTATAAATACATACCTATGATAAAGTTTAATCTATAAATTAGGCACAGTAAGAGATTACAAACAATAACTAATAATAAAATAGAATAATTATAACAATATACTCTAAGAGAATTTACCATATATCTTAGCAACCTCAGCATACGATTTTTTTTCTTTCCTTATTAAGTCAAGAACTTTCACCTTGATTTTACTTAAAGGAAGCACTTTATGGCTTCTGTTTGGCATATTCGAATTGCCAGCATCCCTTCTCTTGCTTTTGGGGCCATTATTAAGTAAAACAAGGGTTACTTGAACACAAGCACTGCGATACCTCCACAGTCGATCTGATAACCAAGAAGGCTACTAAGTGACTAACGGGTGGGTAGTGTATACAGTGTGGAAATGCCATACAAAGGGATGATTCACATTTCAGGCGGGATGGAGTGGGAGGGTGTGAGATTTCATCACGCTACTCAGAATGGTGCACAATTTAAAACTTATGGAGTTTATTTCTGGAATTTTCCATTTAATATTTTTGGACTTTGGGGTAACTAACTAGGGAAAGGGAAACCGCGGATAAGGGGGGACTACTATAATCTTTTTCCTTTCTCAGCACTTGGCTACGTGTCATTCTAAATGATTCCTTCAAATCGTTCGTTAGGTCTCACAAAAAGAACTGTGCTGGCCCATCATTCCGGTTCTGTCTTTATACTTAACACAGACACAATTCTGATTACTTTTTTATCAAAGTCATTTGATAATCTCTTTAATGAAAAACCTTGATTACACTTGCTTCTTTTGGCAACCCTCAAGGGTTGAAATTGCTCTAATTTTTGGTACTGTGAGTTAGGCTGAGATGAAATCCTTTGAGGACAATTTTTGCCTTATTGAATGCCTGGGGAAAAAAATACAACGTGTGAGAGGGGTGGGAAAATGTGTTGCATTAAATATAATGAAAGCTATGCTTTGGGGCATTTTTTTTATACACCACTGTAAAAACATAAATGTTCTTCAATTATTTTTAGTTGTCAGACTTATATTTCTTCCAAATGTAATTCCAGGCTGAGATGATCCAAAAGATGGCCATATTTACATTTATTACTATCACTTAAATTTTTTTTCGCTTGATTAAGAGCATCAAAGGTGAAAACGGAATTATGTAGGCTTTATCGCATATCACTGAAGTCTGAAATGATAGTGTAGAACACAGAAAAGAAGTTGCAGAAAAACACAGCTGCAAGTAACCCATCTGGAAAGAGACCTCAATCAAAATGATGCTCAATGAAAGGAAACCATTTTCAATGATCAAATTGCTAATGTGACCAATGCTTTATGGAAGGATTACACATTACTGGTCATTAGTAATGGGTAATTGGACAATATAATGTATTGTTGAAACTGGTGTGAATGAAAGAGGGGAGATCAACAATTATCCTGGGACAACAGGCTTTAAACTAAGACAGCCCTGGGAACACCAGGATGTATGGTCCACCTGGTAACAGTCTAATCATTATACATCTGCACTTTAAGCACACAAATGACATCTTGTAATGAAAGAAACATTCGGCTAAGATAAATTGGACTCAGAAACTTTCAACAAAGCTATGAAGACTTTTTAGGCCAAGATGGGAGAGAAATTCTGGACCTGGTGCAAGAAGTGCAGCACTGAAGTGCAGGGAGTGTATCTCAAACTAGTTCTAATCTTGCCTTAGGTCGTCAGGTTTCATCTGGCTGTCAAAACCACTTGTCCCTTAGACTGTCATTTAACTGGTGATACTGGCTGGCAGTCACCCTTAGTGATTACTTAGCTAATGACTCTAAATCCTGACAATTTCACCATCCTTCAGCTGTCTTGGTAGGAGGGGTTCGGTTACCAGCGTGCCCAGCATATAGTGGATTCCAACCTGATGGATTTTTTTTTCTTAACTTGTTGCTAAAGTCTATAATTAATAGGCTGGTAAGAAGAGGTTTATTAACTAAGAAATGTGTAGATTATCAGCGAGGAAAATTATTTACTAGGACCAGCTTGATCCAAGCTAATCCTTCTGGAAACTGCCCCAGCCGGTTGGGGGAAATTGATCATACACTTCTAAGGTCCTGGCAACATCTCTTTTCTATGTTTGACAGCTCTTAAACCAGCAGTGTAAGAACTGAAAGTGAAAAAAAAAGGTGTGTAAAATTTTATGTACCTGTTAAATAAGGGCCATATATTAGGTGTACATTTTAAGTATAGATATTCATTTCATAGCAACATAATTGATGAGGATACTCAAAATTCTATGGAAAATTTTGACTTGAAAAGCACCAAAAGTGTTCAAGACACTCAACCAACATTGAAGAAAAATAATGAAATTGGGATATATGAGTTTTAATTTTTCTTTTTTAAAGATTTTATTTTTTCCTTTTTCTCCCTAAGCCCCCCAGTACATAGTTGTATATTCTTCATTGTGGGTCATTCCAGTTGTTGCATGTGGGACGCTGCCTCAGCGTGGTTTGATGAGCAGTGCCATGTCCACGCCCAGGATTCGAACCAACGAAACACTGGGCCGCCTGCAGCGGAGCACCCGAACCCGACCACTCGGCCACGGGGCCAGCCCCTATGAGTTTTAATTTTAGTCCTTCCATTGATTTGCTTTATGAATATATGGAATTTAGTCTTTCTTGCCCTAAAAAAAATCTATGAAAATGCTCATAGTGGTGATCAGGCTGCTCCTGACCCTGCAGAAATGATTCCCATGGAGAGAAATGCTCGGATGGGAAAGGCCTCTGTGGCCACAGATATTTGACCCTGAGAGTGAACTTGAACTTTGGAACAGATTGGCAGGCATTTGACTTATGGAAGACTCCGCACATAGCAAGAGATCCTTTCCTCCACACCCGCTGGGTTGGATGTCTCACTTGATAAAAAGATCCTTCTTCCAAATTCATTAGCTATGTTTTATGTTTTTCTATCCAAGGTTACTGAGGAAATGTGGAAATTTGTTTTTCTATTGGTTAATTGGCTTTAAAGAAAAAAATTGTCTTTTTCATCCCATCAGGATTAGTTTGACAAGTTTTGCAAAAAACTTTTACAGATGAAAACACCTGGGTGTATTTCTTTATAAACATTGGCTATTATCTTTTTTCAATGCCTGTAGAGTTTCCCAGAACAGAACCTAACCTACAAGATGAGTCATTTGTTCCCAAACTCAAATTTTGATAATACACCCTGCTTGGGTTTCTCTCCACTGCTGAACATGTTTTCTAAATAATGTGATGGCATGGTTAGTGCAAAGATCATTATTCTATGAGTCAGTAGGCCTGGGTTCTAGTCATTATTAATTTACTTTGTGATGTTGAATAAATCACTTAACCTCTACAGTTTCATCTTCTGTAAAACACAGAAGATAGGCTTAGAGCTAAGGTTTGTTTCTACTCTAAAAGCTTTAGATATTTTGTCTCAGTGACGTCATGGCTCATGAGCATGCTGAGGTACTGGCAACTGCAAAAACAGTGATCATAAGGTGAAGGAATCTGGGCAGGATGTCAGACGTAGCCTGGGAAATAAAATCAGGGGAGGTGGTCAAAGTCAGACATTGGGTTACTGCATGCCTTAGTCAGCTCAGGCTGCTATAACAAAAATGCCACACACTGGGGAGCTTAAACAACAAACATTTATCTCTCACAGTCCTTGAGGCTGGGAAGTCTGAGATCAGGATGCCAGCAGATTTGCTGTCTGGTGAGAGCCCTCTTCCTGGTTTACAGACAGCTGCTTTCTTGCCATATCCAATCACGGCAGAGAGTGAGCAAGCTCTAGCCTCTTTCTTTTCTTATAGGGACACTAATCCCATCATGGGGGCTCTATCCTCATTAAACCTAATTACCTCTCAAAGACCCCACCTCCTAGTACCATCCCACTGGGAATTAGAGTTTCAACATATGAATTTTGGAGGGACATTAAAATGTAGCCCAATAATACCACAGGAGGAGATAGTAGGAGATGAGAGATCCAGCTTATACACGTATGAGAGGTGAAGGGACTGTTCCAAGGCTCAAACAAGCTAAGCCCAATGGGAAGAGAAGCAGAGGGCTTGGAAGATTGAAGGATAAGAAGTCAGTAATGGTTTGTTGCTGGGCGATTCCTTTGAGAGCCAGGAACTCTGACTTTTGCATGGCTTCACCTCTCTGATGTTAAAGAAATAGTCCTCTGGATAAATCTGACACTTACTCTGCCCTTGAGCCCCTTCTTCAACCAGGCTAATGTGAGGCATGGGTTTCATGCCATGATGGCAACAGTGGAGGCCTGCCACAGAGTTATGGGTATTGATAGATTGATAGCCAGGTGTGCCCTGGAATCATATTCCTTTCTGACAAAAAACTGGCCCCAATGCTATTGCCAGTTGATCCAAATGGTGTTGTTGAGAATCTTATTCATTGCCATGAGTTGGAACCCTGATGAAGATCTACTCTGACACACTGTTTTTCTTTGTGACATAGGCATGTGTGGAATGCTGGGTGTCTTTGGAGGGATGGCAGAACTTAAGCCATGAGGAAGGTGGCATTTATGAGGAATGATATTAGGAAATATATCTAGATTGCTAGGTGGGAAGTAAAGCAGAAGTGACATGAGGTTGGCCAGGCATTATCTCCTTGAAGAAGAGGTGAAGGAGTTCCTCAGGGCCTGTCTGCCTTAGGCAGCAGGCTTATACCAATACTATGTTTACTGCAAGTCTTCCAGAGTTTGAAGTGGACCTACCCAAGTCTGACACATAATTGCCTACATTAAGACAAAGAGCAGTGGATAGTGTTGGGAAGGGGGGAAGTGAAATCCAAGTTGGAATAAGGCATATTTTTATGGCATGTATGGATCTCATTGAGCATAGACTTTTAGGGAAGCCAGTGTTACAGCTAAGGTGAAGTGCAGTAGCACAGAATCTGCCTGAGATCCAGACTTATGCCTTTGTTTTTCATGACTGGAGACAAGGTGCAGAAAAAGCTCATATCTTGAGTAGTGCATTAAATAGAGCTTTCTAGCATTGGTTGATGAACTGCGTGTCAGAAATTGAGACTCTCTGGTTGGAATGCTGTGAGGCTGGGAAATTTGCTTGCAGAAGAGGGATGCTCTAATGGAGCTCCCAGGGTAGCCCAAGCCCTGACAGCAAAGTGGGTCCTCCTTGTGAGAGTGCACTGTAAAGTAAGGATGCTCATAACCCTGAGACTAGAGATGATCCATAAAACCAATGGTCCAGAGACCTTGGACATGGAGGTGTTGGCAGAGGTTCAGACAGTGCCCAAGCCACCCAGGGGAACTTTCGTCTGAGCATGTCTTTCCTAGATCTCCCTGCAGTGGTCTTGAGAACCTGAGCCTTAGTTGAGATTCTTAAGGCCCCTCTAAAGTCCTTTAGTGTAGTGTGTGCTCACAGATCTTTCTCCAGGAAGGATGTGGAGATAGGAATGTAAGTAGAGTGTTTCATCAGTGGTAGAGAGCTCTGTGTGGTCTCACCTGGAGCGGTAGTTTAAAGGACAGATCTATGAATCTACTCAAGTAATATCAGTACTTAAGATGTAACTAAGAAAAGAGTATATTTGGGAATCTCTGAGAAGCATCAAGCCATAGTGGAAATTACACATATTTATTTAGGTAATAAGTATGTATTAAGAATATACTGTATGCCAGACACTGATCTAGATATGGAGCTCTAATTGAAAGCCAGATAGACAGAGACTCCATCACTGGGAAGAATCCAATTTTCAAGCCAAACAGACCTGGGTTCTACTAATTCCCAGCCTGATACTTTGGAAAAGGTATTTAACTTTTTGGAAGGTCAATTTTCTCATGTATAAGATGGCCGTTATAAGGCTGCTCTGTAAGACTGCCAACTGGGTTAATTGAAATAATATCTTTGAAGTATCTGGTCAAGCATATAATAATAATCAGTAGCCATCATTATTTTAGCTTTTGAAACTTGGATTCATAAAACGATTAGAAAGTACTGTATTGGCTTTCCCTTCTCTATAAAGGGCATCCTTGTCCACCTAGTAGCTCAGTCCAAATTTTAATTCCTTCATTCTTTTCACTTTCTGTATCAAGTCTATCAGTAAGTTCTGTTAGTTCTACTTCAAAATATATCTCAAATCCGTTCATCTCCCTGTCTCCATGTGTACCACCCTAGTCCAAACTATTTTCGTCTCTCACCTAGACGAGGGCAGTAGCCCTTGACTACTCCCTCTGTCACTCTCACCTTCTTACAACACATTCTCTGCAAACCCGCAGCCAGAGAGATATTTTTACATTACATATCAGATCATGAGGGCCCCTTGCTTAGAAATCTTCAGTAGATTCTTGTTGTACTTACAATTCATATCTGAACTTGACACCATAACCAGACATCTCTGATTCTCTTCTACTTGATCTCGTACCACTTCCCGTCACTAACCCCCCAAACCTGCTTCCTCCCACCTTCCCTCAGCCTCAGTCTGCTCTCAGTTCCCAGCACACACCAAGCTCTATGCCACCTCAAGGCCTTTTTACCTGCCGCTCTCTCTCTGCCTATGGTTCTTTTCTCTACGCTCAGCAGAACCATCTCCTTCTTAATTTTCCACTCTCAGCCTTACCTAAACCACCTCATCATTCTGTCTCAGCCATCTTCCTAGCACTTGTTACAATTTTTGGTTTTGCTTATTTATTAATTTTATCTCATACATTGACCACCATGACAGTAAAATTCTTATCTGTCATGTTCGTTTTGAATTCCTAGTGCTTGGCTCACTGGGAGGCACTCATTAAACATTTATTTTAATAATAAATAATGTAAAAATATTTACTGTAAAAAGTAAATAATTCCAGGTGACATAATTGCTCATTGTAAATCAGCACAGTGGTAGAATATTCTTGTTTTAAAAATTAGTGCTTGGTTTATTTATGAATGAACTTTCAAAATTAGACGTGATCATCTCCATTTTCTGGTTGAAGACTGTATTCCCAAAGATCTACATGACTTAGTCTGGTCCTGGCAGCATCCCGACCGGTGAAGCGTGACTGTACTGGTGGACTGTGTAGCTCGTCTTTCTAGATGAGTCATGTTCCTTCCTTCTGTGCCATTAACTAGTAAGTTTAGAATACTTGGTAACATTTCGTTATTAGTTAACATTTCTAATATGACAATGGAGATGTGGGGAGCAGAGTGAGGAATTCAAAGGGAGGTTTTCTTTCATGATAACCGTTCTTGAAAAATAGGGTGCAACGAGACAGGATTCATGAGCAGGCATAAGGGCGTTATAGGGAAGTATATGATGCACTGGCTGAACACAGGGCTTTGGAGTCAAATAAATCTGGGTTTGAAGCTCAGCTCTGTTGTTTACAAATTATGTTGTTTACAGTTATTTAACCCCTCTAATCTCGGAGGTGGTTTTGGTGATTCAGTTAGATAATTCCTAGAGTGTGACTACTTAAATTAGAAGGCATTTTTAAATTTCATGACACAAGGCAGTTAGGTGACAGCAGGTCTGTAAGGCTATTTCTGGCTTATCTAAAGTTCCTTGAGAGTAAAATACAGAGAATGGGAAGAAAGGCAGAATCCTTTCCTTTCTGGGTCCTTACACCTTCTTTTGTCATAAAAACACGTGCCTCATGTCCAGAATTCACCTTGCCAACGAAAGAGGTAAACAGTAAACAGAATATGGCTTTCACCATTAAATAAACTTCAGTGAAGTATCTTTAGCCTGAAGGGGATCTTTCAAATTTCACCATGAGTAAGCACTTTTCATTATAGAGTAACCAGAATACAAAGAACATCAGAGAACCACTAAAGTTTCTAATCAATCAAACAAACAAAAACACAAAACTCGTGGAAAAAAAGGAAAGCAAAGAGGCCCTTGGACATTCTGTTTCTTTTTAGACCTATATCTTCAACTTTCTTGGGGAAAATAAAGTTCTAAACTGCTCTAGCAGTAATCTAGGGTGAGGCCAAACCAATTACTGCCCCCAACCCCATGTTTCTAGAAGCATTCTTTATCACCTTGTGGCTCTAATTAAAAAGATTTCCAGTGTTTTATTGCATATCTTTCCACTCTGAATTACAAAGTAGTTTTCTTGAAGTTCTTGAATTGTTTTACAAAGGATTGGTATTAAACCCATAGATAAAAATAATAATGATGAGAACTACCTAATGCCAATTTTTTAGTTCTCTTCTGGATTTAAATCTGCTGCATATCTAAGTAAGAGGACAAATAATGTAACTGCTAATATGGTCATCTGTTTAAAAATGAGTCCAAATTTCCATTTCTTAAGGCCCAGTTGGTTTAATGGCAAACAAGAGAATTTTTTTTATTGTATTAATTTCTGAAAAATAAGCTAGTTTCGTGATGACAATGATGACACCAATGGCTACAATTTCTACATAGCTCTGCCCCCTTCACTTACCACAATTTCAAGACTTTTGCGGAAGTTTTCTGTCCTTGTTCACTTCTATTACTAACATGTGTTGCTGTGTTAAGGGAAATTTTGAATGAACAGATGAAATCTTCCTACTTGCTATTGTCCTAAATATAGTGTCTGACATCAGGTCTGGGGAAAGAATTTGGGCAAAGAGATAGCCTGAGGTTATTTTTAGGAAGTCAATGCTTAGGGAAATTAACTAATCGCAACAAAGTTCTGGTTTCTATCTCTATAGATATCCCGTTACAAGACATATGCATCTATTCAGCATCTTGTTTTCCTACCCAAGGGGTTGCACGTCACTCCCTATCTTGTCATTAGAACATTAAGCAGAAACTTGAAGCAGAAGATAGTTAATGCAACCTTTCCATTTAATACTGTAATTTTTCTGCACAGAGCTTCATAAAATTTCATTTCAAGTTAATAAGGGGAAGTTGAACTAAGGAGAAAGCTTAGGTTCTGCCAAAATATACCAAGGATTACTAAGTTCAAATGGAGAACAGAGAAAATGGGAATAAAAATGGAAAAGTCCTGGCAGATTTCTCTGTAGCAGACTTCATCCTTAAAAAGCAGAATTCTAGCTCTTTTTGGTAGCGTAATTCCTTATCATGGAACTATAACAAAAATGCTCTGTTTTTCTGTGTCTTTTCTAAAGCCTAACTCAGTGTCTGACAAGCAGCTGATGTGTCTAATACCACCCTCATTTTGCGGAAGGGAAACAGGAGACAGAAAACTATCACTACCCTGCCGGGAAAACATTTCTAAGCATTTACTAACAGCCATTTAGGCTGCGTCTATGCAGTTCCACACATAAGGATAAATGTCACAAGTTCAGTGAATGATCCAGGTGTTTCAAATACACAGTTGGTTTATATTTTTTAAATAATGCATTCAGGTAATTGAAATTTAAATTTTTCATTTGGAGTTTTATCACTATGCAGGCTATCATAGACAAGAAAAACTTTCCTTTTTCCTACCGATTTCATTTGCCAGATTCTTTTAAATACTGTTAGGCACGTTAAGAATAAATAACATTTTATCCAGAATCAGGATGGGTGACTTATTAGATACCAGATATTATTAACAAAAAGTTTCCTACATTCCATAAAAATCACTAAAGACATCTTCCAGCAAGTTAACTAAGGTAGCTAAGATTCTCAATTGCAACCACCAGAATTTTATAGAACAATTATTAATGTAAATCTTGTAAGAGAGATTATACTAGACAGGGGATGCTCAATAGAGCTTAACACTTTCTGAGGTGGCTACTCAGGGTCATGTTTGTGGTGCTCATTCTTCATTGCACAGCACAGATGCTTCTGCATCTACTTTTGAGTTTTGTTTGCCTCTCTGCAGCAGTCAGCTTCCACCTCTTATTGCTGTAACAGCTCCCAGTAACAGTTCTCATACTTTCAGAACCTGATGTGAGCAGGGAAGTCAGATAATCCAGCTTGATAACAATTGTAGAAGCTTGAGTCTCCTGTTTAAAAAGAATCCATAAGATTTTAGTTGCAGACAGAGGGATATGGTTTTAGTAAAGTGGCCAGATGAGAGTTGGGTTCCCCTTTCTGTTCAGTGAATGGAACTGTGTTCCTGAAGCCATCTCAGTCTTTACCTTGCTGCTAAAAGTTCCCCGGAAAGTAGGTGTGGGTCAGGGGGAGGTGTGTCTGGGAATTGTGAGTATCCAGTTTGTTGATTAGCCATAGTTCTTTCCTCTGTTTTGTTTACTGGGACATTAAAAGTAATTTAGGCCATTTCATTCCCAATGTCTCTATTTCAAATTGATGGTGGAAATGGCAATGTGGAGAGAGGAATGAAAATTGTAGACTTCTTGCACTGTAGCCATATTTGTGAAATACTTGGTGGCATTTATGAACAAATTATTGATCATTTATGAACAAATTTTTAATTCTTCCAACCAATATGAACAATGAAGAGATCAAACAGCTTTAATTTAAAAAATACTTGAAAGGCATATGG
Organism: Equus caballus; assembly: GCF_041296265.1. Lineage (NCBI taxonomy): Eukaryota > Metazoa > Chordata > Mammalia > Perissodactyla > Equidae > Equus > Equus caballus. The sequence goes on along the minus strand of NC_091710.1, from coordinate 30,224,830 downwards.
TAGTTAAAACAAGGCCTCTGGATTAAGATGGCCTAAGTTCACATCTCAAATATGCTACTTTTTGCTGTGTACTTTTGGGAAAGTTGCCTTAGTTTCCTCATGTAAAATAGAGATGATAATAGGAGTTACCTCACTGGGTTGTTGTCAGTTGATCAAAGGAGTTACTACGTGGAATATGCTCGAACAGCGCCTGGCCTGGAGTAAGCTCCATGTAAGTGTTAGCCCTTGAATAAAATGAGAGCACTGGTAGAGATATTTCTTAAAGACAACCTTAACATTTATCTGAAACTTTTAAGCTCTCAAAAATATAAGCCCCTAAACTCTTCTATGACTTATATTATTTATACCCAAACCAAGAAGCTCTTAATCATGCCGGAATAACAAGAATAAATCAGGCCTCTATCAGGAACACAGGTCCATTGGTGATCCTATCTGTAGCATTACTTGAGTATTTATCACAACAACAATGGCAAGTAAACAAAAGATTAAAAAAACAAAGTTACTACATTGTACAAATATTACTAGAGAAGACGATCCTTCAGAAAGTTATGGTTGCGTCCTCTTCCCTTTTTCTTTTTTTCCACTGTAATCAGCCATGTACTTTCTTATTGTCAGGTCTTTTTTCCCCTCTTCTTTTCTGCCCAAATGAGTTAGGGACCTCTTTACAGAGTCAGATAACGTTACCATTAATGTTATCCAAGTTGGCGTGATATGCTCCTCTGGGCCCTATCATGAACGATGCTGCTTTCAGGGGAACATTTGGGGCCCCGCAAAGTTTCCAGCACTAATTAGCAACGAAGTAGTTCCATTCAGGCTTTGGTTTTACTGATCATTTTTGTTTTTGTTTAGTCTTTGTGACCAATCACATATGCATGTTTCCTGCACACATATACACTAAAATGTGTTTAATATGTTTAATACTCCTAAATGATTAGAAGTGTATTGTGAAATACTGAAAAAGCAAAAAAACTGAGATGTCTCAGGAATATTATTCTGTTAGGTGGTTCAAGTTGAGTCCTTTTGTTCACTTGTTGGTTTATAACAGGTTTAGGACAAAATTCAATCATGTAGATAAATACTTTAAGGAACAACTAAGTGAATGGCAAGCCCACCTGTACTTTACGCCAAATTGTTAGGACAAAAAACCCTAATACAAAACCCTGCTATGAAAACATAATGCTGGGCACCATTTGAATAAGTAACAACAGAAAGAACTGTATATATCGGTTACTAGTAGAAAAACTCATGAAATGTTAGATGCAGAAAGTACTAAAGGGTAAAAAAAACTTAGATGCTTTATTTTAGGTCAACCAGTAAGATAGTTAAATCTAGAACCCAGGGCTTCTGAATCATGGAATTATAACAGAAATGCTCTGTTTTATGTGTCTCAATATTCCTCTCATAATTTCACATTATGGTTGTACTTAAGAAATAAAATTAAATAACCCCTCTTTTAAAAATTAACTATTTCAAGTATAAATATTAATATCCACTTGTGCTGCTGAATCTAGACCACAGGTGTTAACAGGGGTTGTCTACAGTCCCTGCCGTATAGTAGATACAATAAATATAGGTTAAGTGAATGAATCATATGATCCTATGTAGTTTTCACTTTCTTTTTTGTGCTTTTTAACACTCCTGAATTTTAACATTAATCATGTATTATTCTTGAAATAAAAAAAAAGCTGGTAAAATAAATAAAATTGCAGGAACAGGCATCAAAATAGTCTATTAGCTGGAAAAAAAGTAAGTTTACATTGAGTTTGAAACCTGTGATGTTAGGAACTTTGAGGAGCCTAATGCAGATGCTAAGTGTTCAGGTTTCTCCATGAAAATGGTAAGCAGGGTGATCTGTAATTAGAGGACGCTGGGTGAGGCAGGCGGTGAGGGCTGCAAGAGGCCTTAGGGATATCAGACCCACTCCTGCCTGGTGGGAGACAGAGAGGCCACTAGGAAACAGTAACGGAACTCCTCCACGTCCCTCAGAAGTCAGTTCAGCCCACTTCCCACATCAATTTGAATTAGTCGTATGTATAATGTAATATTTGGTTGTGTTATTCTCATCCTTTCCATATTTATGAATGAGAAAACAACCTATCATAAAAAAAAATTCCTCCTGAAGAAGCAGCGCAGAAGAAGTAGCCCCAGAGGACCTGATTTACGTGTGTAGTCTTTACGGCAGCCTTAAGTACCCATTGAAGAATCTGACTCTGAACTCTGCCTGTGTTCGTGTAACTGGACCAAATGAGATGGAACCTTGGTTTTATGAATGGATGTCTCCCCAAACAATTTTACCTTACTGAGACTGGTTTATTAACTCTTTCAATTTCCAAGGAAAAAAAAATCTCCATGTCTCTTTCTTCTCAGCCCACTCTCCTGACACATAACCTCCCTCCCCTGTTTAGTTTTGTGAATTGCATTCCAAACGGCCAAACCTAAGAAAATGAATTAATGACTCACGCTCTTCAGCTGAGGGTGTACTCCAGCTGGCGAGCACTTTCCTGTGCGTATGGATTCTGTCGGCAGAGTTGAATTAAGATATTAACAGCAGTTATTCATTAATTTCCACCAGGAACAATGACTTGACTATATGTCAACCATCTCTGACACATTCCCGCTAACATTTTTCATGCTGATTAGAACTGGACTTGAAAGCAGGGACAGGCACATGACAGCAAGCAAAATGTACTGGTTATGCTGATTGGTGCTATCCAGCTGGAATTAAGATGAATGGGTTTAACACAGAATGTACAACAAAACACACATGCAATTGATCATCCTTTATATCTGCATTTCCCTTTTAAGGCACCCCTAAGAGTATTTGTGGTTATTATCATATATTTTTTCCGCATATTTAAAATATAAAGCAGATATTATACTTAGTTTCTCTACAGAAGAGAATCAGTTAAAAATTAATTGAGCAAAAGCTATGTCCAGGCACTGCAAAATTTCACATAAATTATTTTTTACTCTTCACAGCCACTCTGTAAAGTAAATAGTATTATCCCAATTTACAGATGTGGAAACTGAGACTAACTGACTTGCCTAGAATCCAGGTGGCAGAGCCAAGACAAGAATTCAAGTTTCCTTTTCCTAATTCAGCATTCTTTCCTGCACAACTATAAGTGCTCTTTAAAAAAATAATGAATACATAATGGCAGGCTTCATATCCATCAGGCAGAATTTTCTGCCAGAGTTACAGTGTTTACCTGAGTTAAAATATGCTCATAAACAAAGCAGAGAGTGCAGCTGGTGCTTACATCTGTGATGATTAACTGGCATATACAGTATTTTTTTCCCTTCAGTTGCAAAATGAATACAATGAAACCTCAGGGTAATGGGTTTGTTCCCACATGGGACAAGGTGATCTGAATGATATAGCAGGGAAATGCTGCATGTGGGAATAATATGTCAAGGATTCATTACGTATCTTTTGTAATTTTAAAAATAATTTTCAGTGCCTACACTTTTCAACATATGAGAAGTTATGCATCACATGCATATAAACCAATATACAAATATACACTTGGCTGAAAAAACAGAATATTTGTTTTAATGAAATATAAACAATATATAAAAATATTTATAGTAGAGAGGACAAATTCAGGGCTGAGAGAAAAACATAGGGAAAAGAACACAAAAATACTTAAATATTATACTTGGCAATATCTATAATAGCTCTTTTAAAACTACCAGAATATAGAGCATAAATTGCGTTGTTTATCCTGCTTTTAAAGGAAACCTCTTTTCCTTCTTTGTCCAATCTTAGTGGAAAGAAAGGAATTCTCAATTCTCAACATGATTATTAGTCTTACATTTGATTTTAGGATTCTATGAGTGGATTTTAGGATTCTACCAGTGGACTTTAGGATTCTACCAATGGAGAACATGCGCAGGTGTTCTGGTATTTGAGGGAAAGGCTCTAAGGAAAGAGATGGAGAAAGAGCATCCTTCTCCTTCCTCGTGAGGCAATGCTGATGTGACAGACCAGGATATGCCACAGTCCCGTCCCTTAATTTACTCCTCAATCTTTTCCAGAAGCACAGTTATTGTACCTAATTTCAGATAATGGTAGTCAGGGGAGAAGAGCCTTATAGGAATAGTGACAGAAATAAAAATGTGGTACCTTGGGATAGATTTATTTTTTAATTCCATAAAGAAAAACTAATCAATAAAATGAAGGCTCCTTCCCCACCTGCCTCTTCCAGAACTTCCAGCTTAACCGTCTGCATAGAGTAGATCCTTCAAAACCAACTGTGGTAGGAAGGTTCCCACATGTCATTTCCAGACTCAGCAGGTAGGAACAGGAATGCCCAGATGGGATAGTGAGGGTGTATAGTCAGGGTTCTCCAGAGGAACAGAACCAACAGCATGTATGTATATATATATATAGAGAGAGAGAGAGAGAGAGAGAGAGAAAGAGATTTATTTTAAGGAAGTGGCTCATGTGGTTATAGAGGCTGACAAGTCCAAAATCTGCAGCTTCGGTCTGCACACTATGGACCCAGGGAAAAGCCAATGTTGCAGTTCGAGTCCAGTGGCTGTCTGATGGCAAAATTTCCTCTTGCTCAGGGGAAGTCAGTCTTTTGTTCTGTTCAGTCCTTCAACTGACTAGATGAGGCCCATCCACATTATGGAGGGCAATCTGCTTTACTCAAAGTCCACCAATTTGAATGTAAATCTCATCCAAAAATGCCCTCACAGAAACATCTCAAATAACGTTTGATCAAATAGATAGGCACTGTAGCCGAGCCAAGTTGACACATAAAATTAACCATCACAAGTCTACCCCGTGTCAACTTGGCACCGATACACATCTCCTTTAATCATACTTAATCCCCAAATACAGTCACATTCGAAGGAGCTGGAGCTTAGGGCTTCAAGATAAGAATTTTGAGGAGACCCAATTCTATAACATAGGGGTAGGCTGGGGATTCTTTCTTTCCTATTCCTATTGTCAAAGACAATTGGAGGAATAGGGAAGCTTCATTTCATTTATTTTGCTATCCTCCACATCTAACCTTTAATGCTACCTGCCGTGAGAGAATAGGATGAGAGTTGGGGCAGAAAACAAAGATTGAAGGACAGCTCACTTGAGTCCAAATAGTCCCAGAGCTAGGCAAGGGAAAACCTACAGGAGTCGGGTAGAGATCAATAGAATTGAGACTGGTAGAAGAGAGGCTTGTTCTAAAATGAGAGAACTGATCTGAAATACACTTGTTAGTTTATAAGATAGTATTTTGCAAAGCAGATTCCACTCATTCTCTTCCAACAGAAATATATTTACTTAAATTTTGGGAAACCTAAGCTTATGGTCAGATACAGCCAAGCCATTTTCCTTGGGTCCCAGAGTCTAATAAGCAGGAATAACTGGTAAGTGTTTAAGTCCTTGGAGATGTGGCGTGCCACTCAGAAAAGAATATAGATGTTCATAACTGCGGATTTTTATCTTTTGCCCAGGAGGCTCTTTGAATCTCAGTAGCATACTATTTCTGCCTGAGGAATGTAGACACCAGAAGGTCTTAAAGCCCCTGGCCAATCTAAATTGGAGCCATGGGCTGCTCCTTCTACTTTAGTGAGCAAGTTCTGGGTTTTGATCTGACAACGGACATAGTGTTGCTGGCAGAGGAATCTCTCTTGAAGAGAAAATGTGGATGCCAGTGAGAAATACTCATCAACTAACTAAAATCCTGGTGAAAATTCCAAAATCCAGTTTGAGCTTGTTGACAAAGACCATGCTCAAGCGGAGAGGCGATGATCCTAAAGGCGTCCCCTAGCTCCAGGTCCAGCTGATGTTTTTCAACAGGGTGTTCTTATTATGTTTTGTGATGAAGAACAGCAGGAAACTAAGCCACCATCCTAGAGTCTGCCTTTAGGTCTCAAGGTTCAAGGAGGAGGACAGGAGGGTGGCAGAAAACTACACATCAAGCATTCTTTTCCTTTTATCAGTCCTCTTACAAGCACGTTGCTGCTGCCTGATCACATGCCCATGGGTTTGACGCCAATTTCTAGTATCTGCTGTAAGATCTGATTTAAGAATGGATGGTTTAAGTACAACGAAATAAGTTTTCTTCTTCAGAGATCAATTTTCCCAAATTTAACAGTTCTATATATAGTTACATTGTATGTTAAAAAATGTATGTTTAACTGTCACATGCAAATACATTTCAATTTTTTAAAACTCAAACTGCATGCTTTCAGTCACTATAAGTAAATATGTGTCAACATCACCTTATCCCTAATTCTTCCCCCACCAAAAGCTAAATAAAGAGTAAGCGAATAAATAAATAAAATTGTTCAGACTGCTGACCTTCCTGTCAACAAAGGTGACGTGAATGACATGAATCTGTTTTCCAGCTGGAGACGTGGGTGCAGCCAAGAGTATGCCTACGCCATTAACACCACTAAACCCAACATACTCAAAACAACAGCTGTGTAAAAAGGCCAAGCTTGGTATTATGTATATTTATGAGGACATTTAAAAACACATACATGCACACACAGCCAAATTAACGATTCCAGATGATGGGTAGGAGATAGGAAATAGAAAATTCCCAAAGCAATGTTCCTCCTTTTTTTAATGAAGTACCGAAAATACTTTTTTACTGAAATGGAGAAAAAAAGGCTTCAAACCAAGTATCTGGCGTTAAGCTTGCAACTCTACTTCTGTTACAAATTTAAGAGCCCAAGAATGGGAGATTGATATTGTGTGTGTGTGTGTGTGTGTGTGTGTGTAAGTGAAATGAATGTTGGGTTGCCTCTGGGATAATGTGGCAGACCTTATCTCAGATCCCAACTGTATCTCCCAATGGGCGATTTGGACCATGAGCAGAAAAATTTGGCTTTAGGCTAGTTTTCAGCTTCCCAGCACCACACTTACACTCCACTAATCCTTCTGTCTTTAAGACAGCTGGATAATGAGCCATCTGCACAGTTGGAAAGGGGTCTGGTTTGTTCCACATTTTACGTTACACACGGGTCAGCTACAAAACAAAGGTGGGGGCAATTGTAAAACCTTAAATTTGATTTCATGCCATGTGATACAGTGTGTATGTGTTTTTTAAAGAAAGAAAGCCACATACGTTATAATTCAATCAGATATTTAGATTTGACTCTTCTCATGCAGACTTCAATAGTAAGAATATTTACAGAAATCTCAGCAATTTGAGAAGGAAATTTTCCCCAACAAGAAGACTGACAGCAATTTTCAAAGTGGTAGAGAGAAACCGAGGCATGAAATTTATCTAACAGTCCTGTTGAAACGGGACAAAATAATTACTTTACCTTTGGATCCCTCCTCTGGAGTTTTCCCATTACCCTTTAACACAGAGATAGTACCAGAAAGAAATAGACATTCTAAATCAAGGTCAGTGTGAAACATTATACCAGTTTAGTGTCATTACTCCTGTCACCCTTATAGAAACTAAAAATGGAATGAGTGCTCAGGATTTATACTGTAACTGCCTGCTACTTACATGGGATAACTATTTTTAGACCCATCACCCTTATTAAAAACATTTATTATGAGTTCCCTTATGGAAATGTCATCTCACAGAGTTTTTTTGGAGACTTTTCTGAGATCGTGAAATGAGGTCTCAGAAACATGATTAGAACATAGTCATTAAGTTTCCCCACAAATGCTGATCCTTTCCAGGAAAATTCTATAAATAAAGGAGCAAAGCTGGTTATCAGGAGTTTGAAGGAGCTGGGTGAGAATGTGAATATTAATGTGTAAATTACATCTTGTGCCAGCTGGATACAACTAGGCTTGTATGCATATCTTCCAATGGTTTATTTAAAATGTGATTTTGCATATGTGTGCTGGTCTAATTGAGTTTCAAAAAAAATTTTGAGAACCACATGCTACTTCAAGATGTTTTGCCTTGAAACTTTTTGAAAGGTGAGGTCCACCAAAAGTCAATTTGTAATGTTTGTTTGTACCATTTGTAGAAAACATTCTATTCTCAGTAATTCCACATGAAAGAGCTAGGTAATCTGGAGGTCGTCAAATCCAGTCTTCGAAGGGCTAAGCTGGAATATGGCAGGGCAGCTGGTGGGATGGTCATAGCACCCCTTCAGCAGAGATCAGAAATGAGGGGCTAGACTGCAGGACTAAGGAACCTTCTGAGTGCAAAGTCAAGGTCAGGGCAGAAGTTGTTGGCTACTCTTCTATAAAGAGTAGTCTCTTTTTGAAGGAGCGCTTTTAACTCAGTTATATTGAAACAGTGAAGGAATTCGTAAAGATGAGTTAATCCCAGTGCATACGGTTTACTATCCAGTGGTCTTTCATGTGTAAATCCATTCACACAACAACCGCACATATACACAGGCATAATTACAGGGCTGCTCTGAAGCTAGCCACAAACCGCTGGGTCACTCGTCTATTGGTAAAACCCTTAGCTCAAAGAAGGGAAGGAAATAACTCTGAAATCATTGCTCTAAAGCCTTTGCTCTTGATATAAGTGATTCTCTGGCACTTAAAATCTGTGTCCACTAGTCATAGGGATCCTTTCTATTCTGTTTCACTGGTCATATGTTTCACTGGTCATTTTCTCTGCGCTAATCCTGGAGAATTCTCAGTATCTTTCGTGATACTTGTCTTAATAGGACAGAAAAGGTCTGCTTTGTGGCTAGAGAGATACTTCAGTGGCTGCTTTTAGATGCTGTTGCTGCAGTTGTTTTAAAATTTAATTGTGCTGTTTGATGGAAATGCTAGAAGTTCAGGAGCTCCAGCTCTTCTCTAACGTGAATGTTGTCTTGTTATGCCTTCAGAAAAAATGCTTATAATCACTTTCTTTTAAACTGTGGTTTCAGTGAAAGGGTTTTCTAGACCTTTCTGGTTCTAGGGGTGAAGATATTAACTTTCAGACTAATGGAAAATTCATCTGTCCTTATTCCAAATTCTTTTATTCTACAAATGTTGATGTCTCCCTAGTTAAATATACCTCTAACTGCAACTTATAATTTAAATTAGTACCCTGCATGAGGTTACATTGATAATTTTTAGCTTAACCGCATCTTAACTTTAGGTTAATATTCAGAATTTAAAGGCGGCCCAATCCCATAGGCAGGAATTAGATGTCCAGACCACATGACTGAAGGCAACAGCTCAGGATCTGTCGCCCTAAAGTGCTTTGCATCACAGAGTCCCACAACAGCCACAACAGCTGCGACACTTGCCAGTTCTTATGTCATTTCATGTGCCATCTTCTTCAGTAGAAGGGAGGGCCTTCAAGTAGTGATAAATGCGCTTGAGGTCAGGAATTCTGTGAAGCCCTCATACGGCACAGAAAGATTTAATGGCATTTCTGAGAGTCACGAGTTATGGGTGGAGTAGAAAGTATGTTCTCACAACGTTATCTTAATGTTAGGTATGTTGGAATTTTCTTGTAAATGGGAATTTCATTACGGGATATTTTGTTTTAGCAATTTAGAGGATGTGACCTGGTATACCTATGATGTTTTAGAATGGACATTATAAAAAGATAAGAAAAACAAGGATTTTCTTAGTCCAATTAAAAATATACACATATTTTTGTCCAACACAAATAACATCACTTGAGTAATTCAGACCACTTCAGCAAAAAAGGCAAGGCAAGGTGCTTCTGAGAGTGTCCATGCATTTAGACAGACTGTCTGGTTCCATACTTAGAAATTTTGCGTTAGAGTTTCTTTGAATTTGGTGAAGAATATTTAACAAATTGAGTAAGCTTTATGAATGCAAATGTCAATTATGAGTCTTGGTCATCTCAGTTTGTGTATAGCTCACATTCTGTTGGACCAATATAAACTCGTGTGAGTAGATCTGTGTATTGTAATGACTGATGTCAACTTGATAGTATGCTTTTTCCTATTTATTTTCTTGAGTCCACATTTTCTAAAGACCAAGATTCCTACATCTTAAGCAACGGTATATTGAAGAAACATCATTTGGAAAGTGACCACAGACATTCAGGCAAAGAAGAACAGTTGATAAATTATTTGTTTTAACTTTATTGAGTAATAACTGACAAATGTAATTGTGTATATTGAAAATGTGTTATTGATTCTTTTAAAAGTAGTGCTGCAAATTTCACTTAGTCAAACTAACTAGATCAAGTCAAGGTAGGCTGTGAGCAACAATAATCTTCCCAAAGTTCTTTTTCATTGTAGTAGGAAATTTAACATAACTACCTTTTTCATAAGTTTTTAAGTGCACAACGCAATGTTGTTAACTCTAGGCATGACGTTGTACAGCAGATCTCTAGAATTTATTCATTTTGTGTAACTGAAACTTTATACATTCAATAGCATCTCCCTATTTTCCCCTCCCCCCAGCCTCTGGCAACCACCATTCTACTCTCTGCTTCTATGAGTTTGATTATTTTAGAGACCTCATGTAAGTAGAATCATACAGTGTTTGTCCTTCTGTGACTGGTTTGTTTCACTTAAGATAATGTCCTCCAGGCTCATCATGTTGTTGCATATTGCTAAATTTTTGTCATAACAGTTTGGTGACTAAGATTTAGCTGAAGTCAAATGGGATGTTCCTGGTACTTGCCTTATAGCTTGTTACCTCCTTGACTTTGAGTATGGCCATTCCCTATTCCTACCCTGCTCTGCAAGGCCGTCCCCTAACCATCTGTCAAGGCCATGCTTACATGCCCACTTCACTAGGAGGTTTTGTTTCCAGGCAGAGTTCGGTCTTCCCTCAACTGAAAACCACTGGCGCTCTGCGGTACCTCTTACTATGATACATGGCTGTGTCTCTGTAGTCTATCTGCAGTGAGAACGAATGCTCCTGGAGGCCGGGGACAATGTCTCCCTCGTTTTCGTGTCTTCCACTGGGCCTTGCATTTAATGGGCTAATGAAAATGCAGTAACAATCTGTTTGTGGAAAAATAATCATGGAAAATAAGTTCTGTACCAGATCTGAAAAGGTAGATTTTAAGTGCAAACATTGTGGAAAGTAAGCATTGCAAGCTATCAGAACTGACGAAAAGCAGTCCAGATATAGTTAATGGACTACCTAAGCATGGATACCTTCTCTAACTCTTCTCTTGAATTCATAGAACCTTAGGTCCAGAAGGAGATATAGAAGTCATCAAATTTAACCTCCTAGTTCTCTGATTAGAAAACATTGATCCAAAGAATGAAATGGCTTATTTAATGCTAAACAGATAGTGGCTGCAGTGGGACTAGAACCCCAGTTTCTTTCAGCCTACTTCAGACTTCTTTTTACTAAGCTGCGCTGCCTCCCACGTGCTGCCTATTTTGGTCTCTAAATCATCATGAAGACAGATGCTGGGTCCTTGTCAAAATGTTTGTGTATTTCTGGGTGTGAAAAGGTGTGTGTGTGTGTGTGTGTCTGTGTGTATCACCTGTTGGAGGGAGGTGAAGGCCATCTGGTAGCTATAGACTCCTTTAACTTACATACAGTGTACCCCACCCCTGGTTTATTCACGCTCCACAGCAATAGTATGATTGCTGGAAAGCAACGATGTACTTTGTATGAGGTTCTTGGTAATGGCAAGAGTATATCTCTGTAATGAATGCCCTCCTGACCCTTTAGTGTTACCCACCCTTAATAGACAAAAAGAATTAATGTTTAAAAGAGATTTTTCTGTTGGGCAGTTGAACATGCAACTTTTACATATTAAACACGAGTATTTTCTTTCCTTCTGTGGAATAGCAATAATAGTAAAAACTACTAGTAATACCACCTAAAATATTTAGAGCATTTTTTTTCAAAGGAAAAAATAGGGGGAAAACATGCCAGATTGCTTTTTCTTCTAGGGCAAAAATCTTGTGTAACTTTGAATTCACACTTAAAACCTCTGTAGCAACATAAATTCAGAATCATCCTCCTTTAAGTAATGATACTGTGTACAAAGAGCAAATGCAGTGGTATAGAGGTGGGACGAAGTATAAGAGTGTCACAAGCAGAATGTCAGAGAAGCTATACATTAAAAACTAAAAATCAGACCTATGTGATGATAGCCAGCATACATCTGAAATGGGAGGAGCCCATACCTTTGGCGAGGTCAGATATAGGAGAGAAAGAGAGAGAAAATATCTATGACAGGAAGCAGCAGGGGTTACATTTTGATAAAGCTTTTTGGCAATAAAGGAAATAGTGTGTTTTCTGCCATGTATCAAGTAATCTAGTTCTTTTTCTCATTTATCTTTTGACCTGGTCTTATAATGTATGTTGTGGAGCAGAACTCCTTTATTATTATTATTATTATTAATTAAAAAATTTTTTTTTGCTGAGGAAGATTCACCCTGAGTTAACATCTGTTGTCAATCTTCCTCTTTTTACTTGAGGAAGATTTGCCCTGTGCTAACGTCTGTGCCAGTCTTCCTCTATTTTGTATGTGAGTCATTGCCACAGCATGGCCACCAATGACTGGTGTAGGTCTGCGCCTGGATACAGGACCTGGGCTGCTGAAGTGGGGCATGCCAAACTTAACCACTAGGCCACCTGGCTGGCCCTATTATTACTACTTTTAATGGTCACATTTGTCAGTCTCTTTATGACAATTATGAGGACGCTCTTATATATTGACAAGAGCATAGATGTATCAACAGCAGGCTCTTGTCCAGAGTCTATCTCTTAAATTTTGTAAGACACTGGACAAGTCAAGTCACTGAAGTTTCTTCAACCTGTTTCCTCATCTGTGGGTGGTGATGGAATCATACACTGCATAGATAAGAAGTAAATGAGAAAAGCTGTATCTAAGTGCTCAGGAAATTGTAGAATATTATGCAAATGCTAGCTATTATTAACTGATTTTTGCTTCAAGTATTGATAAATTACATATGGCAGAAAATACTTTGAATCATAGTCACGGGCTAAACTTTAAGAAGTCTTAGTATGAGAGTGTTTTTGAAACCATAAACTTTATCTCAGAGACATTAGGAATTAGAAGGAAAGGGACCTTAGAGTTCCTCTGAGCCAACTCCTTCATTTTACCACCACCAGCAGCCTGAAGTCAGAGGGAAGTGACTTGCATACAGCAACAGTGGGAGAAGTGGAAGCAGAATCAGGACTCAGGTCTTCTTAATCTAATTTCAGGATCTTTCCATTTATTCCACCAGACTGCATTTGTCGTCACCACTACCACCACCATCATTATCATTATGACCAACATTAAATTTAAGCAACTGTTTTAAGTAAGGTTTTAATGCTGTAGATAGAGCAGCTCACATCTGTTTCTCTTTTTCAAATGAAGGAATTGGATCAGATGATTTCTGTGGTCCCTACAATCTCTAAACGCTAATAAAACAGTATTTTCAATGACATACTTAGTAGTCATGGAACCAAGGTAGGGGGAAGAGGTAGGACATTTCTGAAGTAATAGAAAGGGAGTAAAATAAGATGGTAGAGTCGTGTGGTGACATTGTGAACTTTATATTTTTACTTTCATCCGAATCATGGTCAAGGAGCTGAGATAAGATTTTAGTTAATAGGCAGCCACACATACCCTCCTTGCTTTTACATCTGGCTTGGTTGGACTTGCATTGCAGCATCACATCCAAGGTCAGAGAAAATTGTCAGTACCAACATGGGACTAACAAAGGCAAGATTGGAGCAGGAGCCAAAGTCAGATGCTGGGGCTGGAGGTGATTCATCACAGCTATAAAGCTGAAAGGGAGAGGGAAGAAGAGTTGCTGAGATCTGAAATTAAGTTGCCAAACGTTCAGAGGTGATAATGTGAAAAAGGAGTGATCTGAGATGATGGCCAGCCAGGGCTGGTGGAAAGCCAGAACAAGGGAAACCAGCAGGCAAAGGTGAGACTCTGGACACAACTATGGTGACTTCTGATGGCATGAGAGCCTCGTTGGGGACCATACCTCACTCTAATAGGTTTGCTTGTCCCTAATGCTCCTACAAACATGTTGATGAAGTTCCATGTCTGAATTAGACAACCAGAGATTGAAAGTGAACATATATTTTGGAAAAAGATGCTAAAACCTTTCATTAAAAAAATAAAACTTTTAAAAATCTTATTTCACAAAATTTATAAAACTCTTAAAATGCCCTGATATCTCAACACGTATTTTTGGGTGTCAAAAGAGGAATAATATCCACTGAAAGGAAGCTTAGTGAAGAACATTAAAAAAATTTCCTTTTTTCCCAACTTGCAATTGCATTGCCAAAAGGGATATAATATTAGTCCCATAATGAAAGAATTATACATTTTTACCTCAATTTTGTAGGCTCTTACTTGAAGATTCCAACCAAGTATTTGTCTCTCACCTTCTTGTTTAGTTCTGTTACCTCAGAACAAACACCTTCACAAGGTGTTTATCTTCTTTTCCCCCCCAAAAGTTTACTTTTTCATAAAATAGCTGCTTTGAATGGCTTCTAGCACCAACCACAACTTATTAAAAGAAAAAAAATGTCTAGGATTCTTTTCACTTGGAAACTTTCTTTCGGATCTCTATGTTTAATTTCAACTTCTTTGATACGGTCATAGACTCATTGCTTTCCACAGAGATAACAGAGGTAGAAGAGTGCACAGCAGGAATGAGAGGGGAGAGTGGGCTCGTTGACAATATCTTCTTGCACCTCATGTTGGTGTCTCATCAGAGTTCCCCACATCCTCTGAATCTACTCCGTGTAACTCCAAATATTTGCATAAACATAAAAAAATTCACTCATCTGGGTATTTTGTATACATAATACTAATTATTGAAATGCTTCTGAAGCCTTGCATTTCATCATGATTTGGGCCAGGAGCACTCACTTGGAGTAATGTCCGAAAACGTGTAGCAGAGTGGACATTTATAGAACATCTATTTAGTTGTCTGGACAGGAAGAATAACATCTAGTTGATTAGATGTGCTTTAGTAGAATTTTAGAAAGAATAAATTACCCTATGTCTTATGACTGTCCTGATACCTGCTATTTATATCTCTGTTCTGGTCAAAGAACATCAAAACAGAATGAATTAATTGTTCTCTATGCCATTATGCCTTGGATATAGTTATATCAACATTTATAAAAATATTAAGTCAGTACTGATAAAAAATAGAAAGTGATTTTCCTCTTTTGTCTTTGGAGAAGGAAAATTGTTATTGTGGACCTTGTACCTTCCTCTTCCACTGAGAAGAAAAGTCCATATTTGTCAAATGCAGTGGAACTTGTCTATAAATTTGCTCAAATGGTATATACCAGTATCACGGTTCCCTCCTGACTCCTCTCTCATCCCAATTCCCCACTTTCTTTTTTAACTCTAATTGTTTCTATTGTGGTAACATATGCATGACATAAAATTTACCATTTAAATCATTGTTAAGCATACAGTTCAGTGGCATTAAGTACATTCACATTGTTGTGCAACCATCACCACCATCCATCTCCAGATCTTTTCATCTTCCCCAGTTGAAGTTCTGTACCCATTAAACCATAATTCCACATTCTCCTTCCCTTAGTCATTGGTAATCACTGTTCTAATTTCTGTCTCTATGGATTTGCCCATTCTAAGTAACTTGTAAGTAGAATCATACAATATTTGTCCTTGTGCTTCTGGCTTATGTCACTTATCACTAGTATCTTCACAGTTCATCCATGATGTAGGATGTCAGAATTTCATTCTTTTTTAAGGGTGAATAATATTCCATTGTTTGTATATACCACAATTTATTTATCCATTCATCTGTTGGTAGACATTCGGGTTGTTCTCCACCTTTTGGATATTGTAAATAATGCTGCTATGAATGTTGCTGTACAAATATTTGTTCAGGTCCATTCTTTTGTTCTTTTGGGGTACATATGCTGAAGTAGAATTGCTGAATTAATGGCAATTCTGTGTTCCAATTCCTTCTTATTGCTTTAATTATTTTGTTTGGGTCTCTACACTGGCCAACTTCTCCTGGGGATTTCTTTCTCCTTACCTTGTTAAAATTTTTTATGGAATATTTCAAGCTATAAAATTTGAAGGAATATCAAGATTAATGATTTTATTCATTCAAAAAATATAAACAAACAGATAGTAAGCACTTAGAATGGCCAGGTACTTTTCTAGGCTTCGGGTTCAGGTAAGAAAATGTAAACAAGTAAGGAGACAGTGTAATTCAACTTTTAGATACAAGAAAATAGGAAGCTAATGTGATGGAGAGTGGCTGGCCTGCTTTAGTCTGGCTCTCCAAAGAGGGCCTCTTTGAGGAGCAAACCTTTGAGCTTGGAGACCTGACTAACAATAAGGAGCCAACAATGCTGGGAAGAGGATTTTGGTAGAGAGAACAACTAGTGCAAGGCTCTCAGGTGGGAACAACTCGGGCCAGTGTAGCCAGGGTCCATTGTGCAAGGGCAGAGTGGGGATGTAGCGAAGGAAGTTTGCATTTTAATTGAAGTTCAACTGGAAACCAATAGACAGCGTTAAGCAAGAAGTGACGTGATCTGATTTACAGTTTTAAAAGATCCCTCTGGTTGTTCTATAGGAATACAGGAGACAAGAGAAGCAAGGAAAGCAGATAGGGGATATTTGAGTGGCCCATGAAAGAGATGATGTGGGACTAGATTAGAGTGGAACTAGTAGGTAGATACAAAAGAAGAAGAGAAATTGGAATCTTGTTTTATTTTTACTTTAACAAGATAGTTTATTTCTCTCTTACATAAAATCTGTCCAGAGCTGTTTATAGTGTTTCATGGTATAAAAGACCGAAACTCTTTTTATCTTGTTGCTTTACCATGGGTAACTTCTATTCCGAAGGTCATCACATGGTCCAAAATGGCTGCAGGAAATCCAGCCATTACATCATATGAAACATGTTTTAGAGGTAAAGTCAACAAAACTCACCAAAAAGTTAGATGAGAATAGGGAAGGAAGGAAAGCAACTAAGGTTCATGCCTGTTTGTGGCTTAAGTGATTAGATGAATGGTGGTGGCATAGAATGAGATAGGGAATATTTGGGGAGTATTTAGTGGGGTTTTTTTTTTTTTGAATGGATGAAAATACAAATAATTTGAGATATCTATTGTATATCCAAGTGAATATGTAAAAAATTGCCTAGAAAAGTCAGTGAAGTGGTCAGGGTTAGAGATATAAGTTTGGAAGTAATTAGAATATAGACTTATTTAAAGCCAATTGGCTGGATGAGATCACCCAGGTAGAGACTGTAGATAGAGAAGATGAGAGACTTCAGAACCAAGCCCTGGGAACTCCAATATTAAAAGTTGATAGAGGAGGAGAAATCAATAAAGACTGAGAAGAAGCAGTCAGGAAGGTGGGAAGACACCAAGAGGGCTTGGTTTTCTAGAAGCATCTCAGGATGGAAGGAGTGTTGGTTAAAGGGAAGATGGGAAAGTTTCCATTGAATTTGGCAATGTGAAGGTCACATTTATGATCTTAATGGGACAATTTTAGAGAGTAACACATTTAAATTGTACATCAAACTAAAAGACATGCACTCCATACACTCCAACCAAAGAGACCGCCACAGGAGGTTGGCACGCGATGTACGTGGTGTACATGTTTTTGCTCTGTCCTTTGGATTCCCCTGTTAGATTACACATTGCTCTTAAACAGAGTCTCAGAAATAGTGTCTTAGTGATGAATGATTCTAACAGGATCCAAGAAATCCCAGAGTGTTAAGCACATCAGGTTTATTGTTAGCTGTTTCCTGAAAGCATTTGAAGCCTTCACTCTATTAGGTGAAATATAACTCCATTAAATTGTCTGACTTTTTAATACTTTAATTTAGTGCCACGGACCACTTTCGGTGTAAAATATTTTGGCAGAAGGATTCCTTTTAAACTGCTTGGCTTTTATAATCTGCATTTTACCTCCCAAGCCTTTTCACCAGTATAACTATCCCAAATTTGCATCTTGCACAATGATAATTGAGGAAGAATGGCACCTGGGTTTTAATGAGTGAGGATGAAACAAGTTAAAATTGTTCAAGAAGATGATGAGGTGAAAATACATTGGACTGGTGGCATGAAACCCTGATTTACCTCCCAGGTGTTCATCACTGACCCTCTGTGTTACTATGGTAGCCATGCAACCTCTTTGGCCTCCAGTTTTCACATTTGTAAACTCATTAGATATGGAATTGGAATTACATCTTTAAATATAATTGTAGGATCTCATGTGTTCTAAAGCATGTAGTGACAATCCATGGACGTTGATTTGAATGTACAGATCTAGCCTTTACTTGCAAAGAACATGCCCTGGATGTAGAAACTGGGAAGTACCATCTGGACAAAGGTGGAGAAGAATGACCTCACGCTAGGGCAAGATGGGTTTAGAGAGAACCGAAAGGAAGACTTGGGAATGGGACACGAATAGACGAAAACATGGCGGAAGGGAAAGGTGTGACAGTGAAGCAATTTGGAGATTGAAAGACGAGAAACTGAAGTCCCAGGCTTCATGCTAGTTGGCCCTTGGTCACAGGTCAGACAGGATCTCAGAAGCTGAAGGAGAATGAAGACCAGGTTTGTTTGGCTTGTTTAAAGCTGAGCCAATGAGTGGGAAGATTGTGTTTCAATCTCAGCTGAATTGATAGAAAATATGAAGCTCAACTGAGAGATTTCTCAACTACATATAGCTGTATAAAGAAACAGCCTCCCGCTGTAGTAAATGTTTGTGTTAGAACATAGTGGATGATGGTAGGACATGGAGCCTCGGGCTGGAGAGGTTGATAGAGTAGATGTGGAGGGGAGGGGATGGGGAAGGACAAGAGGTTGAGATGGGGAGGCTGAGTCTATGAGTGGGAGATGCTTAGTCAAGTTCTCTCTTCTCTCTCTCGTTGTCTCCAAAAAGCCCTGCTTAGAGAACAGACAGTGTTGTCACACTTTGCTGATACCACCCCTATAAGGAATAGTGGGCAAAGTTTTTAAGTGGTGGCAAACTCAAAATGGCATGTATATGGCACTTTACAATACATAAAGCACTTTAATATAATTAACTCTTTTGATTTGATCATCACAGTAATGCCTGAGGCTGATAGGTGTAAACCTTGTTGTTGATGAAGAAGCTGAAATTCTGATCAAACTTGTAGCCTGAGGCTTCGTAATTGGCAAAGGAAGCCAAGCCCGTCTCCAGACCCCATGGTCCTCTGGTTCCAAATGTCATGCTCTTTTCATTATACAGTACAACCTTATTAAAAAACGGAAAAGTCTTTCTTTTAAGAGTAGTTCATGGTTCTAGACACAAAAAACAATTATTTATTAGATATGAGAAAGTGGAGCAAATTTGGGTCCTTTTCCTATCCTCTAATGAAGATGCTAAGGGCCAAGAGACAGCTGACCAAGGGCAGAAGGAGAACCAAAGAGCCTAAATAATTGATAAAGTATATACTAAATCCAGAAACTGTCAAAGTAGGCTATGCTGGAGATGCTGGAGTTGCCTGGTTATTTATGACACCTGGTGATGCTGAGTCTCTAATATAAACTTCAGGGAATCTGAAAGAAATAATTATTTGCTGTGTTATTTTGAGTTGACCACCACAAGGGGTAATCTGTAATTGGATCAAATGATTATAAATGACGCATTCTCAGGGGCATAATAGGCAATGCAGGGGACAGGTCTAGTTATTAATGCCAAAATATGTATTTATTCCACAGACTGCTTTTTTCAGACATTTTCTATCTCATTTCTGACTATTAAATTATACCCCAAATAGAATATGCAACTGCATGCAGCCAACCTATTCCAGTGGACATTAAGTGCAGCATAAATAGAAACTGAAAATAATCAGAAGCATTTAGAATTCTGTTTTTATTCATCTAACTTGCTTGTCCTTATTCCGGAACGCAAGTGATTCTGAGCCTCTCCCCACACTCACACCTCCTCCAGACCTCAGTTCCTGGGGTTCACTTTCTCCGTGGAAAGAATTCCAAGGCAAACCTCCACCTATGACTGCTTATGCGTTGTCCACACACAAATCAGGGTTGCTTTAAGCATAGGAAACAGTGACTGGGGATAAAAAGAGACTATTCCTCGGAGAGCAGGAAGGAAGCCAACAGTCTTTTTCATACTTTCTTGTTTGTAGGAGTCAGGTTTTTTTTTTTTTTTTATAGTGAAAGCAGATTTGGAACATGAAAAAAAAAATTACCTAGATTGCGTTATTTTCTTTTATCGTAGCTACAAATAGTTTAGCTGAAGTGAGCTTTTCAGCTATTGGTTCTAAACGATAAATTTGATTAGCCATATAGGAAGCCATAAATGCAATGTTTGGGGCATATGCAAGGGTAAGAATATGTAAAAAAAGAAAAAAGCATTCTGGTTATGTTTAATGTGGAGGACAAACTCAAACCAAACAAACTGAAAACCCACAAACAACAAATGTTTTTTTCCCCATTAACTATAGGAATTAGGAACTGTTCTGTGTACATCTTTCCTTCCAAACTGTACTGAGATTTTGAATTTTGTAATTTATGCTTATATGTCACTATACCAGATGTAGTCTTTTGAGGCTTTCTGGTTATGGACAGCAGATGAAATGAATTTTCATTTGAAATGTGCTTTTCTTTTTTCTTTCCTTTTCTGTCTTTTTTTTTTTTGAAATGTGCTTTTCAGTTAGCCATTTGACATTTCTAGGCCTTTTTAAGAGAAGGGCTTTGAGTGTAGACTTGAGCAGTTGAGTAGACTTCATTGGAGGGTGAATCTGGGCATTGAATCTACTTGCAGTTTTTTTTTTCAGAAGCAGAAGAATTGGAAAAAAAGTGATTCTTGCTTTCAAATTCACTTTTAACAATATTCAGGCAGTTAACAAAGAATTATTGAAGACTTTTTTTATGCTAGGTGCCAGAGAATGCAGAAGTAAAAATGACTCTATTCTTGCCCTCCAGGAATTTACAGTCCAGGGAGGGAAACAGAATATAAACAAAGACATTGATAAATATACAATTAAAAATTGTACTAAATATTGTGATGGAGAATAATACATATGCATCATCTCCGTGCTCCCTATTAGTGTAGCGCTTGGTCCATCCGGAAGGCCCATCAAGTCCACCCATCAGTCTTCCAGATGTCTTGGTGCCTTTCTAGGACCTAAGCTGGGGGGAGCCACAGGGAAATTTTGATAAAGGTGAGAAGACAGCAGGTTAGTGTACCACAGTGTTTTTCAAGCTGCTTTGATTGGAGACCTAAGATTCTAGAGAGATCGTTCCAAGGCTGCTGCCATGGAGAAGAAAATGGGAGTGAGCAGAGTATGGGGTTGGAGGCTTGGGGTGCCTCCTATCCAACTCCTCTCAGACCTGTCCTGCCTTTATCTGTTGAAGAATTCTCCTGCTAAAGAAAGAGAGACATTTTAAACTCACTGTTGTGGTCCAACTAGATCAACCTTTGGAAGAAGACAATTCTGGACTCAAAACAGTACTATAGCGCTTGAGTAGTTTATTTCAAATCCCTTGAGCCTTCATCTCATTATCTATAAAATGGCACTCAAAACTATTCTATGGAGTTTTCGAGGCTTATAATTATTGCATGGGAGAGAGGAAGTTACTAAGAAACACAACTCTTAATGTTATTACTCATATTTGTCATTAGTGTACACAAATTATAAATATAGTATCATTAATAATAATTTTTTCAAAAAGTGTTGTGATACTATAATAAGACCCTTGGACAAGATCAAACATGGCCGCTTCATATAATAGATTTCATGTTTCTCCCTCTTTCCCACTCAGGAGTTTTTGAATGGTGGAAATTCTGCTGGAAACTTAATCTCATCCCCTCGAGAGAGCACTTCTTGATGTGCTACTAATTCTGCCAAATGAACTGACTGGACTGCTCTCTTAGGATACAGAATTATAGAAAGAAAAATAGAACTGAGAAGCTCTAAAAGTTGTGTGTACATATGGCAATGAGATAACTGTTTTAGACATGTTTGGTCTTTAAAAACCTTTAGAAACTTGTATATATCTCTTTGTTTTTCCAGATTTCGCTCATGGAAGGGACACTTAATTTGTTCTTTGAATTTAACCATCATATTTTAACATGCATACTGATTTAATCATACTGGTCAAAATTTTCTTTTTATAGCATCCAGACAGCTTGTGCCTATAACCACATGCAGTTTTATTTTGTCACCAACTGGTCACCATATGGAAGCCAGTTGAAGTGTATTTTCATTATATAACCCTGCACATAGGAAGATCATCTTAGGGACGCTCGGGTGGCATAGTGGCGGGTTGATTTGGCTTGAGACTAGAGTAAAGATGTGTTGTAAAGATAGTTGGCATTTCTGAACCCACAGTAACGTCTTTAAGAAAGGCCCATAAAGTGGCAATCAATGCCTTAGATTAACTTTTTTTAATGATTTTTATGAGCTCAAAAAAATATACACTATCCAGCCTTTTTCAGATGTGATGGTTAATGTTATAGTTTTTTTTAGTAATCTGACTACTTCAATACTACATTCACAATAAAAAAATAAATAGAAAAGAAAAGCAGAAGGAAGACTAGAATTAGTGGTTAGAGTTGTTGAAAATGCATATGTAATTTATTCCCTTTGTTAAAACACTGAAATTGGGTTATTCTATTGTACAGAGACTTCTGTCATAAAAAATGAAATTGAATGAAGAATAAAAACTGCATTTTCATCCTTTAATAATCTCTGTAAATATTATTTTAAAAGCTATTTAAAATGAAATAATTGTCATTAAAATTTAATTACCTTTGTGTTGAAAATGTCATAATTTGTAGTAGAAATAAAGCAGGATTTATTTTTAGTCTCAAATTTAAGGATATAAGAAAATAACATACAGTAGTTTTCTAGGTGCTATTAAATATTTGTTTTCCATTTTGGCATTTCCTTTCAGTTGACCTGACACGAAGATAAAAATGACAGCTATTTCTCAGTTGACATTTGAAAGACAAGAGCAATAAGAAACCGAGCAGAACTCCTGGAGAATTTTCATAGGGAAAATAAGCATATTGACATTCTTTGACTTTTGTATATTGATTTTTGGCTCCAACTGCCCCAAAGCCATTAAGAGTTAGAGTTAATCATTCTTGATTTTTTTATTGTCAGTCAGTTCCGTTATTCATAATGCTGAATAATAGCAATACTATTTAGTTTTATTTATGCTCACATTCAGTGCTATGGCGAAAAATTCATAAAGTAGCATACTGAAATTCTTGCAGGTAACTGATAAAATATGTGGTCTTTAGTAGGCTGTTGACTGATGTTCTAGTAAAGGAATAAATCTTATGATTTCCAGAGGCGGTCCCAGAATGATCTTAAATAACCCTACTGTGTTAAAGATATCAGTATCTATAAAGATAACCTGAAAGCTCTTTTGAAATATGCACAAATCTTTAACGTTTAAAAGTTTATTGGTGAAGTCAGCTTAATTAGCTATGAAAGGAGTGACTCTTCATCCTTATATTAATATCTGCTTTCACTGTGAGGTTATAAAAGCTTCTTGATGGAGATTGATGCCATATCTAATAAGCTCTCTCACTATAGATTCACAAAATGTTTCTGTTCACGTTAAAATTTTAAACCTAGAGGAAAAACAGACAGTGTGGTAAGCAGAACAGTGATTTTCCAGAGATGTCCACACCCTAGTCCCTGAAACCTGTAAATATGTTATGCTATGTGGCAAAGGGGAATTAGGTTGCAGATGGAATTAAGGTTACTAATCAGTTGACCTTAAAATAGGGAGCTTATCCTGGATTATCCAGGTAAGCTCAAAATAATCATAAGTTTTCTTAATAGTGAAAGAGAGAGACAGAAGAGGAGGTGGGAGTGATAAGATGGGAGAAGGACCCAGCCCGCCGTTGCTGACTTTGAAGATGGAGGAAGGAATTCCACTGGTCAAGGAACACGAGCAGCCTCTAGAAGCTGAAAGAGGCAAGTAATCAGATACTCCCCCACAGCTTCCAGAACGGAATGCAGCCCTGCCAACATCTTGATTTTAGTCCTGGGAGACCTATTCCAGACTTCTAACCTACAGAACTGTAAGATGATCAGTGTATGTTGTTTTAAGGTGATGTTTGTGATAATTTGTCACAGCAAATATTTGTGATAATTAGTTAAAAAACTAATACAGACAGTAAAAGACAATAATATCTATTAAATCATACAGTCTTTGAACATTTATTACATGCCTGTTTGTTCAATATAGCTTAATTCTTACTGCAGCATCTTTGGGGTAATTAAAACATCCTCCATGAATCAGAGTGGAAATCATACTTAAGTGACTGTCAATCACCTTGATAACAGCAAGCCTTATGATTTCTCTACTAATTGGGAAGCCTGGAGCCTAATGGGGTGAGTTGTGTGGTGAAACCCCAAAAATCTTTCCACCTGAACACATATACATCCATTCATTCTCCAGCTTGTTCCCAAGGTTTCCCATTAGTACAGAGGAATGCTGGATCATGACTATGCCAGGGCACATGCACAATTCAGCTACCTGAACAGGTTGATTTAGGGGTCCAGGAAAAGCTTATTAAAACATAGGCTATGAGAAGTATGAGGGGATTTTGAGACCATCTAGTCCAAAATTTTGGTTTTACCAATGAGCAAATTCAAGACCAGTGTCATTCAGCTGAAGGTGATAAAACTGAAATAAGAATCCAAGTGTTCTGTTTCTTCTTAGTTCTGTGTTGTTTCCACTGCAGAATGAATTCCAACCACACCTACACTTTCAGTTCCCCAGCTGATCCACAATTAAAATCATCATCAAGACAAATGCAAGTGAGGCATTACATCCAGGAGGCCATAGTTAATGTCTGTGTATGTTCCCTAGGTAGGTTCCCCAAAGCTTTCTCATTAATACTAAGAAGCTCAAGGGAAGATGAAAGTTCCATATTCAAGAGTAGTTGAGACCAACATCATTCATTGATATAAATAACATGGCCTTTAAATGTTAAGAATCACCAAATCGTTAGTCATAAAGAAGAACAGTGAGCTTATATTTCACCTTGTTTGTTAGCCACAATCTCGATTCCTTGTTTGGTAGAAAGCATGGGGCTACTTCTGATATTAACATGGCCAAACCTCTTTTTTTTTACTTTCTACTTAGAGGACTTTAGGTAAATTATTCAACTTCTCTGAGTCTAGGCTTCCTCCTCTGTATAGTGGAACTGACTATTCTATATCAGAGAGCTATTATATAAGGATTAAAGAGACTCATATTTGTAAAGTCCATACTGTTATTTGGAACATAACAGGTTCTGAGTAAATGGTAGCTATTTTATTGTTATTTTCTTTTCTAAAGCTTGATAGAAATCCTGAAGAGCATATTGATCTCAGTGGGAAATAAAAAAGAAGAAAAACCTAAGGAAGATCCTTAGGATCTTGAAAGCAGGAGGAAAGAGAAAGAGAGGGAAGGTGACAGAGAGAGAGAGAGAAAAGAAGGTCATTACACAAAAGGGGGGAAAGCTTGAGGAACTTCAATGGCCCAAGAGTTAAAGGAGAGGCTAGAAAAATGCGTCAGAAGAAAGAGCAGAGAGAAGGTCAAAGGAAAGGAGGGGAAGAATGGAAGGAGAGCAAAGAATCCGGCAGTGTTTCATAAAGGTGATAACCGAGGAAGATGTGAGAGGTGAAAAAAAGGACACAGAAAGCAATTGCCACCACCGGTTATTTTCTTCTGATTCATCTCTTTAAAGGAAATATTTTCTAAGAGAGAGCTTTGCTCTTTTGTGTGCTAGCAAATATAAGGTGGGAATCCCACCTTCCTTTTTCTAATGATAACCCTGAGCAAGGGCATGCTCTCCTTTTAAAAATCCCTTCTGTCAGGAACTATATTATAATATGATCAAATAGGGTCTCCTTAGTTTATGTGACTGATATAAAGTTGAATGATGTACCTGGCAGATCCTTTCGAACTGCCCCATCTGGGAACTGAACCAAACACTCTGTGATCCCGAATCACTGTGCTTACAGGTTGCCTTTCTCTCTCCCCCAGTACCCATACTCACCAGCCAAAAGTACAAAATCCTTCTCATAAGACTTGAAGTAAAATAGTGCCATTTTTCCCAAACTTGCCTGATTATACAAATACCCAGAAAGCATGCCTGTCTAGAGATTCTGATTCTTACCTCAAGTGATTCTTATAATTAAAAACTGAAACAGGTCAAAATGAAGAAACTTCAGAGTAAAGCAAGTTACATCCTACTACTGGTCAGTTCTGAATATGATACCATCATTCTCCTGACAACAAAAGTTGACAATTTGAAAATTTGCTTAGGATCCATATTCTTATATTAGTTATCTCCATTTTAGCGGAACTATCTTAGTGCTACTAGTTACGATAATTTTATGGATGAGTTTCTGGTTTATATTGTCAGTGCTCAAGAGGCACCTCCTCTGTAAAGTCTTCATTATGCTTTGTACTAGGCTTGCTAGTCATTTCTTCCCTGCTTCATGTCGTGCCTACAAATATGAATTGCAATCACACTCTGTGACGATTAATTGCCTAAGATTACTCAAGACTCCATATCTTATTAGAGGTCATATCTTATTCATCTTTCAGTCCTTGGTATTTTGCCTGTCTGGTACTAGTAAACACTCAATGTTTATTGAATGAACACCCGATGTAGACTTTTATGAAGATGCACTTGGGAAACAAGAAAATCGAACTTATCCCATGAAAAGAATGTGAAATAGGGTTAAGAGCTTTTCCTAAAATCATCTTTACATTCTAGTTAGCCAGAAGCCCCAGGGCCTGTCCCAACATCTCTCTGACACCAGTTTCCTTATCTGTGTAGAACTGATGTCAGAGGTTGGTTTGAGCTTTATCAGTCCCTATATGAGCCTCTGATAATTAGAATTTTCTTTTGTGCTCAGATTGCAAGGAATCCTGTAAAGATGGAATGGGGGGAAAAAGGTGATAATGATAATTAACCAGTAATATTTTATTTTGCGACCTGCAGTTGAACAGTAATAATATATTGTTGCTTCCAATATTGCAGCATTAAACTGCTGCCTCAAGTGCTATAAGTGATACCAAAGGCAAAGACCATATAAGGTATTCTAAGTAACAGCAAAGGCTCACTGAAATAGTAAGATAAGAGAATTTACAGTAATTGCATTAGGGATTCTTTGCATTAATTAATATTCCCTCTGAGTTGACTCCTGCCAAATTTATTGGCTTCATTCCTGATTTAACTGTTACTAAAACCAAAATTATCCCACAAAGTGAGGCCAGGAAGATTTTATTGTAGGAAAACCTCACGTCTAAAACTTTGACGGAGGACCAAGAGAGCGGGGAGAGAGTTGGCTGCTGTTGTGGAGGAGCAGAAGGCAGCACCCACAGCTTCAATTCATTTCTAAGTAAGGGTTGATAAGGGAATTCACCATTGAAGTCAAGTCTGCATGTATTTTCTCCTTTATATCCATTTTGCAAGGTAAATTTTGAAGAAAAAAATGGGTGTTGCTTTCCTCTATAGTAGATTGCTGTGCTTCTTCAGCAGGAGGAGCGGGAGAAAGCATATAAGCATCTTTTCAGCTGCTCTTAACAAGCCCCCAAAGGCTGAGTTAATGGTCATTTGTGGCCTGGAGTGGCCAAAAGGGAATAGCTGAAATTATCCACTAAGTAGCCGTGGCCCAGAACATGAGTCCCTTCCCCACTAAGGTGGAAGAGATTTACCTGCACAATTCACCCTTCTGCCTTTTAGTACTATTTTGGGGGATGGATGACTTGTGGCTTACTGGAGAGTGTGTAGACTTTGGCCTCAGATATTCCAAGCTGTTTTCAAATTTCACTTTATTCACTTTTGCGAAACTCACAGTAAGCTGCTTAAACTCTCTTAGCCACAGTATTCTCTGTATAATTGGAATAATAATTCTGTGCACTGGAACAGCTATACAACTTGCAGGTCCAGTGTGAAATGAAAATACAGGATTCTTGGTTAAAAAAATACTATGAATTTCAGGATGGTGATAGCACAGCATTAAACCAAGCTTTGGGGCCCTCTAGAACCTATATGAGTTGGCATGTCACACACTCATGAAGCTGACCCTGGCTGTGCAGGTCATTTGCCTGCTGGCTCTCAGGTGTCTGCCCCCATTTGTCTCAGTGTCTCAGACTGCTTATCCCTGAAAACTACATTTCCACTGGCTGCTAGCTAGATTGGACCAATGGAAGTAAATGGTAGGAGACTGGAGGGTGGGAGAAGTCAAATCATTTCTCTCTCTCTCCTTTTCCTCCTCTCCCTCTCTACTTATTTCCTTTTGAGAGGCATCTCCAATAGTGACTGCCTCTCCTCTTCAGGTTCTCTCTTCCTCAGCTTCTCTAGGACAGCCCACTTTCTGGGGTCCCACCTTCCTTACTCCCACTTCTGCTAGACAGTTTGTACTGTTCTGGTCCCTGCAGGTGGCCCAGCTTCTGTGCTCTGATAACATCACCTTTTCCCTTGATTACTCCAGCCATACAGAAGATACTGCTTCATGCCCTTGCTAATATCTGGGCTGCCTCACCATTCCCTATTTGGCATTTTAGGACTTCCAAACCCTTTTTAACTGGTTCCTTTTGTTAAATATTCTCTACTGAACTATCCTGCATAGAATCTAATACAAGTATCTGCCTTGAGAGGTTATTACAAGGAATAAATTTGTGTAAGACAGTGTTTTTCACCTGTAGGTTGCAATCCATTCGTGAATCATAAAATCAGTTTAATGGGTCAAAACCAGCATTTTAGAACACAAAAATAACAAAGTAGAATAGAAAATATTGCAGTGTGTTGTATGTATTTAGATAAGTGTTGTTTCATAAAACTTTTAGTTGTCTGTATATGTATGTGTGGTGTGCACCAGTTCGTGATGTAAAAAATGTGTTATTTTCTAGCAGCTAGGATAAAAAAAAAAAAAGAAAGCAATGGTCTAAAGTTCCTGGCACTAATAAGCACTCAACAAATCCTAGCAACTATTTTTGCCATCCAAGACCATGTTATATAAAAACAATCCAGTCAGGCAGGACCCAAAGAGTTTACTGTTCCAATTCACTTTAGCTGTTAGGATAGTTCCACATAGTTGGGCCAGGATGTACTGAAATGGCCAAAGCGATTACTTACATTTGTTTGATTACACCTAGACAGGCTTTCTGAGTCACCAGCATTGGCTGAAAGAGAAGCCAGTCAGGTTCAAAGGACAGACAGTTTTAAGATAGCATTTTATTTTTCTATGATTCATTGCAAATCTTCCCTGCAACATCTTTCTTCTAACAGCTGAATGCTTTAAAATGGATACGAGTCGCCCAGAAAAGTAGGAATGGGGTGGAATTGATGGGATAAAGCAGCTTCCCAATCATCACATTAGTAGGAGGGCAACTTGAGTCCTCTGGCATTTCTCTCTTTCAAAGGTATCAAAGGGCTCTAACAAAGATAACTGCTCGCAGACAGCCATGAGATTGGTAAATAACAAATATTATCAACCTTCCAGCACTTGCTGATGGAAGATCTGGAAAATCACAGGTTACTTTATTTCCCCACAGCCACCCCAGCTGTAAATGGCTGCTGTTAGCTGTGTTGATTATGAGAGGGAAAAGGCTAGCAAAAGAATTTTTAGCCCTCTGTCTAGTTCTTATTTATTTCATGAGGCAAAGAAACTCAAGTTCCAACCTTTCTTGAAGCCGTCTGTGGAAATTAGTGAGAAACCTTAGCTAAATTGGAGTCAGGACGGCCTGTAGGGGGAGCACTCACACCCTATCACACATCGTCAGATACAGCAAACATTGACGGGAAGTAAAACTACTTTACCGTGGAAGGAAGATTTCTCTCCCCACCAGGCAATAGCTCAGCCCATGAGAAGCCGTTGCTGCTCTGAACTGTTATTTTCCCCCAGTGGATTTTCATTTAGAATAGCCCCTCCCTGCTCTCCCTTTTTCTCTATAAAAACAGCTCCCCTTCTTTGTTTGTTGGATTCGCCTATGGTTTGCCATAGTATGCACATCTTGAATTACAATTCTTTTGGCTGTTCCCAAATAAACTCATTTCGAGATAAATAACACATATTTGCTTTTTAAGCTGACACATCCAACTCCAAAGGACAAGGGATATGAGGAGTGGCAAAGAGCTATAGGTCATATGGATTTCTCTGCTTGGTGGCCTCCTCTGAGACCTCTCTAGAGCTCTCTCTGGGGTCGAGGACAGGCTCCCCAAGCTCTCATGCACATTTGATAGCACGGCAAGGAAGCTCGTATATGTGCTGGGTTTGAGTATCTCTAGTGACAAGACAGACGCCTATTTCTACCAGTGCTTG
This sequence comes from Equus caballus, assembly GCF_041296265.1. NCBI lineage: Eukaryota > Metazoa > Chordata > Mammalia > Perissodactyla > Equidae > Equus > Equus caballus. The sequence goes on along the minus strand of NC_091710.1, from coordinate 30,194,683 downwards.
ACCTTGGTGTTCACCGATGTCAGGTGACAGAGAAAAAGAGGAGAAATCGCTAACACTTAACATTGTGCCAGAAGCTATATTGAGTACTTTACACAGGTAAGCTTGTTTAATCCTTACAACCACCTTACGGGATGGGTATAATTATTACTCTCATGTCCCAGCTGAAGACATAGATAGGGAAAGCAAATAACTTGCCCAAATTCACACAGCCAATTAGTAGTAGAGCCAAGATTCAAATAAGACAGTCTGGCTGCCGAGTCAAAGCTCCTAACCTCTATCTGGGCTGGGAGCTAGAAGGCCTACGTTCTAATTTTACCATTAACCAATTTATCTGATTGGTTGGGCAAAATCGACCCCTCTCTTTGTCTTCTTCTCATCTGTAAAATAAAGAAATTTTTCTGGTAAAGTCCCTTCTAGTGCCGCCTTCAATGTTTCTTTGAGTTTTAGTTTTCAGAGGGGTTATATTAATTCATCTAATGTATTCTATTGCTCTAAAATATTTCAAATATATCAGTTACTAACTACTTTTCCAAATCATCCAGGGAGGGATATTTTTCTACTCATCCACTCCCTAACTACAGGTGAGGAGGCCTCATGTTTTGCTGCTGAATCTCTGTCTCCTACCTTCTTTTCCTCCTATCTGACCTAAAACTGCCTTTCGTCTTTCAGCACCTGGTGGGAAACCCCAGGAAACCTTCTAAATCCCTGCATTTGTCACACCCGCCCTTAAAGGAGTGCTGAGTTAGAGGTTATGACTGGTCTAATGGGAGTCCTATATGATAGGGATACACTGAGGAGATACTTGAGGAAGAAAGGGGATGGAGGAGACAGAACACTGAACAATGTTTCCAATTAAGAGAAGAGTAAGGTCAGAGAGAACCACCCTTTTGGATGGAGCTCTCCACCACCTGAGGAGCTGATTAAATATCATGCTGCAAAAAGTAAATGTTTACTCCAAGCCAGGTGCTTTGACTATCCAGAACTATATTAGGCATGAGTAAGTGGTTTAATTGGCTCACCTCTATTCAACTGTTAGTGTTTTCCTCTTAAGTGCTTGTCAGAGAGAATCTTTGTATTTCCCTTCTAACAGCTGGCTCATAAAAACAAACTCATCTCAAAATGTTGAGCAGGGATCCTTAAATTCCTAGTTTCTTTCCTCAAATTTGTATTAAAATGGTAAGAGAGAAAGAGAGTTAAAGCATGCTATTCTAGATGGCTATTTTATCAATTTCATCAAAATTCATGGAACCATATTTTTTAAACATTTGTTTTCTCTCTTGAAGATGGAATCCTAGCTAAAACTGTGAACTTAATGTAACTTGTGAAATCACAACTGCAGTATTTATCTATGGGAATCTCTAAGGGAGATCCACGGTGATATGCACAGAACATTCTTATTAATATAGGAATTTGTGGTCAGCTTGACATGTTAGCCATAATTGACTCCATGCTTCTTTTCCTTTTGTGGTTTTGTTGTTGAATTTACTTTTCCAGGCATTTTCTTTTCAACCATGTACTTATTAATTCATCTGCTTGGAATAGTTTGGATAGAAAAATCTATCAAAGTATCAGAAATGCTCTCCATCAAATTCTGAGTAGCCATGACTGTGTACCCTTTCCTTTTTCTTTCTCCGTTTCTGATTCTCTACTTCTGTGGTTACTTAGGAAATACTAGCTACTAGATTTTGAAATTCATGATTAAGTCAGAAATTGTGTTTAGTGACATAGTATTTGTTTTGAAGACAGTATGAGAAATATATAAGTACAGTTTTTAATTATAATAAATATAAATTAGTATTTTTATGTACTCAAGTGGCACCCTATAAGAATAGGGTGCTCTTTCAGAATAATCTTAGCCTGCTTCTCTCAGAATTTTTGAAATTCATTCTCTAATAAAATATTTCCCCGAATTGTGTCCACAGAACTCTATCTCCACAATATGCTTCTTGGATAAAAGTGCCAGGGTCTAACAACTTTAGGAAACCCTACACACTCCTTCCCTTTCCTGAGAGTAATCATTAACATTAGCAGATTTAGGACTAAGAAATTCTTCAGTAGAGCAATTCATTTATTTTTAACTCAATATTTCTCAAGATTATTTGACTACATCCACCCAAATCCCCGTTTTTATTCTGAGAATTAATACTTATCATTGTAAGTTAGCATTCGTTGGAAGATGCTTGGGAAATGTTCTCTAGATATATGATCCTTGTGAAGTATTGATAGTAGTCATCATCTGGTGGGCATTTACTGTGTGGCAGCCACTGTTCTGGGTACTTTAGATGCAGTAAAAATGAGGTATTTGTTTTAACAGAGACGGAAATGACTGCTTTAAACAAGACAGATTATTTCTCTTTGACATAAAAGCCTAAGATGGCAGGCAGCGCAGAGAGTTAGGGCACTCTCTTTGCCAGGGTCATGCTCGGCCTCAGGAACCTCTATGGTGTTGCTTCACCATGCTTCAAGAGGTTCCCTTCTCTGTAGGATTGAAGCTGGCTCATCACACTTACCCATGTTCCATCTGTCAGAAAAGAGACAAAAGGGACATCCCGAACAAAAGAGAAAGTAAAGCAAACAACTTCCTATTAAGGAGCTAATTTGGATTACAGCATATCTCACTGCCAAGAGTCTATTGACATAGCCACACCCAGTTTACAAGGAAGTTTGGGAAATGTAGTCTCTGCCTGGGGAACATAAGTCCACCTCAAACTTAGGAGATTCTTTTATTAAAAAGGAAGAAGGCAAGAATGAATGAATATTACAGGCAATTAGCCTTCTCTGCTGTGTTTTTTTAACATTAAATGCTACAATCAACTCCATGAAATGGGTACTTCTGTCCCCATTTAATAATGACAAAATTAAGATATGCAGAGGGTAAAACTAAAATCACATAATGATTGGTGGCTTCAGTCTTTGATATCAAGCTTTGATTCAAGAGCCTAGTTCTTAACTAATACCTACACTTACAATGCTTTTCCTAAAAATTTCTAGTCATTTCCTTTGGGATCTATTCTTTTCTAATTTTAAAGAAGATTCATTTCCTAAATCAGTGTGGTGAAGACTAGTTTCTTCACCCAGATCATCTTCTTATTTCTTTCTGGACACATGTCTATACTATATTTCTAAGCTTCTCTTAGGTGTGGCCATATGACTGAGTTCTAGCCAATGGAATGTGTGAAGATCTGATGTACACCACCTCCAGGCTTGGCCTGTGCAAACCTTCTTTGCACATTCCTACATGCCCTTTCCCCTCCAGCTAGCTGTAATGGAAATGGCACCCAGGATCACTGGAAGTCATATATCAAAGATGACAGAGCCTTGCTCAGCCTGAGGCCCTGGATGACTGTGTGGAGGAGAGTTACCAACCACAGCAACCTGCTTTTCCACCTACTACTGTTATGTCAGCAAAAAGATAAACTTCTGGGGCCAGCCCGGTGGTGCAGCAGTTAAGTGTGCATGTCCCGCTTCAGCGGCCTGGGGTTCGCCGGTTCGGATCCCAGGTGTAGACATGGTACCACTTGGCAAAAGCCGTGCTGTGGTAGGCTTCCCATGTATAAAGTAGAGGAAGATGGGCACAGATGTTAGCTCAGGGCCAGTCTTCCTCAGCAAAAAGAGGAGGATTGGCAGCAGATAGCTCAGGGCTAATCTTCCTCAAAAAAACAAAAAATAAGTAAATAAATGAATAAAATATCAGGTTAAAAAAAAGATAAACTTCTGTTGCTTTTGATGTTTGTTCTAGCAATTAACCTATTCTATATAATACAATCTGTTAGCATGATGTCATAAGCTGCAAATTGAAAATCTAGGTTGAAATCCTATATTTGCCACTTACTAATGATGTGACCTTGGGCAATTTATTTAATCTCTCTGAGCCTCAGTTTTCTCACCTTTAAATTAGTATTTAATCATAGAGTTGTTGGAAGAAATAAATTGCTCTCTATAAAAAGTCCTATTTCTCGTTATTCATTCCATTCCAGTAATCAATTTGTGCTTATTCTAGTTGCCCTACTGTTTAAAATATACATGCCTTAGTATTATAAAAACATTTTTAAAGAAATGTGTCTTAGGTATCTTTAGGTTCCACCTTTGCCTTAGAGAACTTTCAAGTTTACATGTCATGCCTTTAAAAAAAAATGTCAGGGGCCGGCACAGTGGCGCAGTGGTTAAGTTCACTCGTTCTGCTTCAGCAGCCTTGGGTTTGCTAGTTCGGATCCCGGGTGCAGACATGGCACTGCTTGGCACGCCATGCTGTGGTAGGCATCCCACATATAAAACAGAGGAAGATGGGCATGGATGTTAGCTCAGGGCCAGTCTTCCTCAGCAAAAAGGGGAGGATTGGCAGCAGTTAGCTCAGGGCTAATCTTCCTCAAAAAAAAAAAGAAAAGTCAGCAAAATGGGAGAATATCAGTTTGGGAATCATTTGACAAACCTGGATAAAAAATTCTATTTGACCACTTACTTGCTCTGTCACCTCTCTGAGGTGTAGATTCAGCCTCTGGGATTTTTTTAATAATAATAGTGCTCTTTCAGAATAGTGAGGATTAAATAAAATTCTAAAAAGTCTGTGAAACTTCCTTGCGCACTGATGATTTCCCTTCTCTCCACAAATAGATTTGCATATGGAACACTTTTAGTCATTTTTGCTGAACTGCAATCACCTTTCTTTCTCCAAATGTTAGAACTGAACAGTAGTAACCAGCAATTTGGAGTCTCTAGAAAGCAAATTTGTTTTTCTGATTATAACACTGAGTTGCAACTCATTCTCCCAACAGGCCTGTGGACTTGGGATGGTTTATGAGGGAAGAAGTTGGCCCATTGCTGTATCACCAAGAGACAGAGGACAAACGTTGGTTGCACTGCCTAACCAAGAAAGTGGTGGTCAGACTGGACAAAACAAGGCTAACTTTGTTGAGGGATAGAAATGTTGTAGGTTATCGAATAGCATAATGTGCCTTTGAATGTTTCCCCCCCAGGTAGGCCACAGGATGAACTCTGCAAGGGGAGATTTCCATTTGGAAAGCACATGGGCAAACAACATTCAGGCTCCACTCCCACTTCACCTGCTGGGATTTCGCTTATTATGGGTCTAAAGCTTTTGGTCCTTGTGCTTCTCATATCCATTTATGTCATAGAAAGGATGCAGTGATTATAAATTGCACTAACTACGTATACCTTGGCTTAATCTGTTGCATAAAACTATTCAAGGCATATTAGTCCCTGCATAGTCTTTCTAGTAGGTAGGAGAAAGGCAAAATCATTGGGAAATAGTAAGTAAAGTTGTGTTTAATATTTTTTTTTCCCATTCAATGTATAATCTACCTGAAGTAGTATATTTTAATTCCACTCAACAGCAACCACCAACAACATCACATTGAATGAATGAAGGACCTTGGGGATTAAGGGGTGATTTGCTGTTAGGCACTCCCTTTGGGAATGCATGTGGATTGGTCATTTAACTGGGAAGTTTCTATTTTTCGTTTTGTATCTTACCTTTATAAGGTAAATAACAAAACCTCAATTTACTGGAGTGTTCCAGTTAATCTTCTACTTTACTGAGTGTCACTCTAAATTCCCTATTTCTTTTAACCTTTGTGTGAAAAATCATTCTGGACACTGCTGAGCCAATTTTCTGTTTTATTAAGAAAAAATATTGGGTTCAATTTAATTCTTTTTTTTTTTAAAGATTGGCACCTGGGCTAACAACTATTGCCAATCTTTTTTTTATTTTCCTGCTTTATCTCCCCAAACCGCCCCCTCCCTGCCCCCCGTACACAGTTGTATATCTTAGTTGCAGGTCCTTCTAGTTGTGGGATGTGGGACGCCGCCTCAACGTGGCCTGATGAGCGGTGCCATGTCCGCGCCCAGGATCCGAACCCTGGGCCACTGCAGCAGAGTGCACGAACTTAACCACTCGGCCACGGAGCCAGCCCCCTCAATTTAATTCTTAACGGCTGAAGAATGTGGAGCATTGTTTACTTTGTTTTACATTTTTGGAACATACACTATTTTGAGAATATAATGAGAACTATGGATAATATCAGAAATTACCAAGAAAGAGAGGGAAAGACACATACACGCAGACACACACACAATTTTGCAGACAATTTTCAAAGCCCTGCAAACCACCTTTGAGCCCTCGGTAATAGATCCCAGGTTAAGAATCCCTGTCATAGAGTGTTTTGGCATTATCATTCTAAACATTTGTTTTCATCATAATAAAAATATACATAAAGAAGAAAAGATTTGGCAAAATCTTCCTTCACTCTTAAAAAATTGAGTACATTAAAACTATGACAAATACTTTTCATGTGTGTGCCAGGGAAGTTACTTATTAATTATTTCTTTTATTAGAATCTGCCTTGTTGATTTGCCTTTTTCTTTTAAAAGCAGAATATCAAAAGAGTAACTGTGTTAACCAAGGGTTTTGGGGAGCTGATTCTAAATAAGTGAGCTATATTTTAAGAGCTTTTCTAAGTATCCCTTGAACTCAGCAAGTGGAAATAAATTCCAGCAGGTTTCCTTAATTTCGCAAAAGCAGATACAAATACTTAAAGAAAAAAAACAAAAAACAAAAGACACAAAACACCAGATGCCCTTTATTTCCAGCACATCCTCTAGTCTCCTTTTGTATGTCAGTGATTCTCGATGGGAGTGGTGCTCTCGGAGAAAGGGGCTTTGGAAATTTGTGGGGATATTTTTGGTTGTCACGGTGTCAAGAGGTGCTGTAATACAGTCATAGTGATTTTGTAGCCAAGGTTAGAGTTGCCAAGAAGGCTTTTTCTTTTTCTTTTCTGCACCCCTCATGACTTTGTAATCTCCCCCAAGACATTCATGTAGGTGAAAATCCTATTCATAATGATTGAGCTAGATTACAACTCCATCTTACAAACACAACATTTTTTATATATTTTAATGCACTCTGAACTTTTTTAAGAGTGCGTGAGGCTGCCATATATGTTGTGGAAAAAGTGCTTTTGATTTAGTTAAGAACTTCATTAAGTGTTGTTTTCCATTTCAGAAAATCACGCCAGGGACAATGATGCTGTTTATACTATTAGAGTGGCCAAGAGAACACATCTGTATCTACGTACATTCGTAACTATCAGATTCACAGTGATTCCTTGTAAGCTTTTCACTACAACTTCGTTATATCTTCTAGTACAGAGATCCCAAACATTTATATATTGAAATATCATTTATTATAACTTTACTCTATTTTAATCTATAATTTATTCTATAAATTACAATGTATCAAATAAGTAAAAATTTCTCTGGGAAAAATGCTCTCAGGTGACGTTTTATCTCCTTGGTCTTTTCACTACTTGCTAAGAAATTTCACTGACACTAATTCTGGATTTTTACAGTTATTCAGAACCGTGTTGTTAAAGGGACAAGTGAATTACTACCTTCTCAGAGCTGAACTCGTGGGGGAAGTTTGACTAATGCCTGGCAAAATAAAATAGTGGAAATTTATTTCTTTTGTTCTCCATACAATTGTCTATGAAACATCCTTAAACTAAAGAAATGAAGTTATTTATGAACAGAAGTTGGGGCATTTAAACCCATTTTCTGTCTTTTCTTTTCATTCCAGAAACTCTCCATAATGCAAGCTGGAATATAATGAAATTTTGCGTAAATGACATGTGGCAACCTAATTTAGTATAAGCTAGGGAACCTGGTAATACTTTAACTTCAAAGCTCTTGCATTTCGTTCCTTCATTACTTTTTCTCCTTTCAAAGCATTCTTTAGCCATGCACCAAGTTTGAACAATGACAAATCAAATCCCCAGAGCCAAAAATAGTGTTTCAGTATTTCCATGCAATTAGCTGGTGCTTCTTGATGAGCATCCAGTGTACTCAGTGTTCTCATAGAAAATTCTCAAAGTCTGATGGTAGGTTGAAGTCTGAGTTTGTCAAGACCTCCATTGATACTCCCATGCTGCTCTCTCAACCATGCTGCTGTCCCAGGTCATTCACTGTGTCTATAAAGTGAATTTGTACCCCTGTTTTCAATTGGTCACCCCATCCTGTTAACTCTTCCATCCCAGTAAACTCTGCTAAGCCCTTCTTCCATGTTTCAAAGGCAACAATAATTATCACCACAGTAAAAGTAGTTAATATTTCTTAGATGCTCACAAAGTACCAGAACCAGGAAAGTGCTTTACCTGCATTGCTTCATTTAATTATCTTAACCTGTGTGATAAGCTCTATTTTATCCCCGTAGTACAGATGAGAAAATGGCATTCAAAGAAATTTACGGTCTTCATCACTTGGCAAAGGTCACACAACAGGTCTCCTTGATTCCCAAGCTGTCTTCACCATCATGCTTTCCTGGCTTTTGTCATTAGATTCTTGGATTGCTGAGTTATCTTTCCTTTAGGAATTGCTGCCTTGAATCTCAGTCTTTGGGAATCATTTCTGCATTTTGTTGACAGTTTATACATAACTACAAAAATTATGCAATCCAACCTCTATCTTGAGTTGAATTATTCCCCTATTCAATAATCTATAAAAATCTACAATGACGAAACAAGTACAAACTCCTTAATCTGACATTAAACAACCATCATAATCTAACCTAATCCATCTTCCATTTTAACCTATTTACCTCTGTGTTGATTCTCATTTAGTTGTTTCCTTGATGGGATGGTTATTCTTACCCACCCCACCACCACTCCTTCTTTCTGCCTGTGCTTGTGTAACTATCCCCCCAAGTCTTTTGGTGAGAGACAACTCCTTTTTACTACCAATGATCTCTTCTCTCCTCATCAGCCATGTGAGCACCCCTGGCATATGATTGTGTTATGGCTTTGTTGCTAAGTCTTCTTAAAAAATCTTGTCGTGGTAAGATTTTTGGGGCCCGTAAATGTTTTGTGACATTGATTAAGGAGTTCTGTTCATTTGGCATGTTGAGTCTTGCATTTTGTTGGGAAGATTCAGTCCCTCTTTCCTCTATGCTTTCACTGTGCCCTGGACATACTTCTTTGCAGCCTTTCTTAATTCTTTACATGCCTGTCTCTCCTGGATTGGAAATTCCAAGGCAGCGGTCATGCCTTATTCATCTTTGTATCTTCCCAGAACTAGAACTAGTAGGTACTCTGTAACTGTTTGTTGAATGAATGAAGAAAATGCTGGGAAACAAACTCCAGGGATTTTTTGGGTTTCATACGTTTTCTCTGGATCTTGCAAAAGATAAAGACTATGAATGAATTAACCCCTGATCCTGGCCCTGTTGAGATGATGTGATAGAATGTGTAACTGCTTAATCCACCTTAAAATGCTATGAGGCAACAACAATGTTCTAACTTTATGGACTGGAAAACAGTATATAATATCCAATTGCTTTTGCCAGGGGCGGAGGGGGCAGATTTACGGAAGAAGAATGTAAGATGAAATTTGGCCAAGATACAAGGTTAATGTCTCCTCACCTTCCGAAGAGTACAAAGGATCGTTCATCATTACAGCTGTTGTGGTTTAGAGCTTACTTCTCATCCAGATGACAGTGCCTTCCATAGAAGGCTTTTCTCCACAGCTGCCCTAATCAGCTGGTGTGTCCTATATAGGTGGAATTTGCCCTAACTGTCTCTATCCAAGTGGTGACTTAAGCCCATCTAAAGTCCGTCATTAATGCAAGCAACAACCCAGCCCACAGTGGCACAGATTCTTAAACCTCAAGACTTGGAGAAGGACCCTGATTTTCCATTGCACTGATTGTTGTTTTCAACAAGATGTTTACCTCTTCAGTTGTCTCTCTGCCAAGTACAAATTAGTGTATTTCCAACATCCCAATGTCTTAACTGTGCATTGCCGGCTTTCACTGCTTCTCTTCAATTAACAAGCAGCCGTAAAAGAGCTTTTCCACTGACTTGGGATAAAAATCTCTAAGGAGGGAATGGACTGCATCCCACATCTCTAAATCCTCACCAGACATCTTCTGTTAGGTCACCAAGGAGGCGTGTGCAGAGGGGACACTTCAGATAAATGGATACTTTATGACTAATTGGTTTTGGTTCCAAACGTGTAGGTAGATTCCTATCCCAGGGAGTAGGACAGGACCATATAAGATCAATTTAGAATTCCTTTGCTTATTTAGTTGAAAGCCTCGAATGAAGGATAGTTGAGTAGCTTCTTTATTTAGACTCTTCTTCCTAGTTCAACAAACTGAACTTGGCCTTCTGGATTTTACCTCTACAACTGCAACAAGAAACATGGAAACAAAAACTTTAGTGCAACTGTAGCCTAATCTGAGCCCTCCATATCTTCCTTTAATGTGTCCATAGCACTGGGGCCAGTAGGACTTCCAAGGGACCTTCCAAGAGAAGGATGACTACAGACCTTTGTCACCACACTGTGAACCTGAGGAACAAAGAAAATACCCACAGCAAGTTTACCAAAAGCAAGAAAAGAGATAGTTTTACTTCTTTCCTTCTACTTGCCCCCTCCACAGATTGTGGGTCCTTAATCCATCTTTGAACTCCTCTCCTTTGGGTGGAATGTGTGTGTATGTGCATATACATGTGCACGTGTGTATTTACAAATTCACAAACATGAGATCTTAGGCTTTGCTGGAGATCAGAGGGTGCCTCCAACTGAGTCTTTGCAGAGAATGGAGGCTTCTGTAGCTCCAAGTCTTCCCATGAGCACGCAAATACATGCACATAAAAAAGAAATTCTGATTAGGATGAAAGTGAGGACGTACCATCTCTTTCTTTTTTCCTACTTAGTGGCTGCATCTAGAGCTAAAGATACCATTAGAGGGATAGCAAGACATGGTTTAAGGAAATTCTCTCTCCTCTTCCCTTCCCCCAGCCATTTTTGATGGCTCATCTGACAAAGTACATATATTTTACAGTCATATAATCAAAGGTAATGGCATGATTATTCTTTTTCCCCAATCCCTGCACTGTAACATTTCGGTGTCTTCCCCGCATGCCCAGGAGCTTACATGAGGTATTTTCCTCCACTTGGTGGATCTGTACTCTTATATGCTTGAGGGGAAAGAGAAGAGTCCTACCAGGCTCTCCATTCCTGCTGTTTGGAATTGAGTGATCTTTCCAGTGCATCATCCCAGCTTTATGCAGTGATGCCTTTCCCATGATGGCAGTAAAATTTTAAATAGTTGAGATTGTACATTTCTATATAATGGAGCACACACATGGCAAGAAGAGGCCACATTTGCAGTCCCAGTTTCATCGTCTATCAGCTGTGTGATTCTGGACAAATTGCGTTATTATGCTATGCCAGAGTTCTTGACTATGTAGAGTGGGAAATAATCCCTCTTCTGTTTGTTCCTTGAGTTTGGTGGAAGTCTAATGTAAAATTAGTTGTGAAAGTCCTTTGGGAATTGAAGCAATGGATAGATGCAAATCAGAATGCTTGTTGAATTCTATCAGTTTCCCAGTATGCAGTTTCCCTGTGTCCAGTCTTTCTCACTTTCCAATCCATTTTCCACACCACAACTAGATGGTCTTTCTCAATGTATATGTGATCATAGCAATCCTCTGATTAGAATCCTAAATATCTTTTCCCTCCAGTAGAATAAAAGTCACAACTCATTAAGTGGCTTGCAGAGCCCTTCACAATAGGCGCTCTTCATCTCTGGCCAGTGGCATCTCTCATTTTAGACGCTAACAATGCACTGAATGTTGAAGCCTTCTCTCTTGCTCTTCAGATCTTGGCCAAGTGGTTCTGTTGGTCTGGAACCAGCTTCCCCCTGTTCCTCCCTAGACTAACTCCCACTCGTCATTCCAGATTTCAGCACAGAGTGACTTTCAGAGTGACTTTCTATGGTCCTCTATTAGAAGCCTCTGATTTGTGTTCCCACGACACTCTGTACTGTTCCCAGATGTTTTATCTGATTGTTTTTCCTCCACAAAGGCACAGTCACCATCTGTATAACTCAATATTGTAAAACTCTGGCAGCTAGCACAATCTCAAGCTCATAAAATGTACTTGAGGAATATTTGTTGAATGACCAATTGGATGGTATATTAGTTTCCAAGGGCTTTCATAACAAAGTGCCAACAACTGGGTGCCTTAAAACAATAGAAATGTATTTTCTCATAGTTCTGGAGGCTGTAAGTCTGAAATCAAGGTGCCAGCAGGGCTATGCTCCCTCTGAGACTCTAGGTGGAATCCTTCTTTGCCTCTCCCAAGCTTCTGCTGGTTTGCCATCAATCCTTAGCATTCCTTGGCTTGCAGCTGTATCACTCTTATCTCTGACTCTGTTGTCACACGGCATTCTCCCTTTGTGTCTTTGTCTTCACGTGGCATTTTCCTCTTTCCATAAGGATACCAATAATATTGGATTAGGACCCACCCTAATGACCTCATCTAAACTTGATTACTTCTTCAAAGACCTTATTTGGAAATTCACAGGTATCTGAGGCTAGGACTTCAACATATCTTTCAAGGGAACACAAGTCAACCCGTAACCAATTAGTAAACCAATTAATTAATAATTAAGTAATATAAGCTATAGGCAGAAAAGTCTTCCTCTGATTATGTTAAAAACGTGTATAGATCTAATCGATGCACTTGCTTAAATAATGTAAATGTATAATATATGTTTGCTTATGTGTATATATACACACATGTGCATTCATTATTTTATATTGTACAGAAACCTCAAAGTCTAATTATCCCAAATAAGAAACATTGTGTAATTTGTCTAAAGCACTTTAACGACATCTGCGCTTTTCCGATGCAAATTTTTTGGATGACAAGAAATGATTCCTTTGCCAACTTTCAGAATACTAAATTATGATAATCTATGACCATATAAATTCTGTGTTGCTATCATTTAAAAATTTAGGAACTCTGAGATTAATAGTTAATAGTTAAAAGAGAGCAGTTTAAATGTCATCATTTATTTGGGTTTCCAAATTAACAGGGTTTCTCTGGTTAGAAGTCCCATCTTTGTCACTTTCCTTTTCTTCAGTCCTGTAACCTGTCCTTTACTCTTTCCTTGCAAATGATTCATGTATACACTAGGTCTTTCCCCCAGCCTCAGATTATGAAAAGCAAAGTTAGACCAAAAAAAAAGCAAATGATCTGCTAAATTATGCCCTAATTTATGACATTCAACAGTGCAAAAATCAAGAAGGAAGTTTCACAAAAATGTTAAAGTACATTTTCCCTGATTAACAGTAGGTAAAAGGAAGCAAGATAGAGATTTCTCTTTGTTTTAATTAAAAGCTTTGAAACTCATGCATATGGGGAAGTATTTAGTAAACGGCTCCTCTTCTTTAATGTTCATTTGAATTAGTGGTGCTATTGGGGTCAATATTTGGCTCAAGCTACCTCCCGGAAAGTCCACGTTTGTCTTGATTCAGGCTTAGAGCTACTAAAGCAATCCATCCAAGAAGCCAAGAGTGAATAATCTTTCAGATTGATATGAGCAGGAATCTAGACTGAAATCTAACTTTGTTGAAAGAGACTTTTTAGAGAATATAAATGCCCATCTCAGACAAAGGGGATTATAGGTGAGTAACTGACCAAGGCACTTTTTCAAATTCCATCCCTTTGGATTCCCTTACTTAGAGTTTCAGATGAATTTAGTCAAATGCCAGCCTCATCCCTTCTCAGCTTTCCCTAAATATTTGTGTCTGAATATTCTTTCAGTTTTAGGAATGGAAAAAGTCTTGAGAGAAGGAAGGGCAGGTTGAAGGAGGATGGCCTTCAGTCATTGCATTGCTTCAAGGTTAATTTGCAGATTGCACTCCTATGTTAAACGTCTGAATTGGAGCCCTTTGATACCGACTGTGTTGGGTGTGCATGCGTGTTCAAACACACCACCATATGGCAAAAGGGAGAGTTGCTAAAACCGTATGTAACAAAAAGGAAGGTCAATCTGCAAATTAATTAACTGAATCCTATACCAGGTACTGACCCATATCTTTAATTTGCAGATATAGTTGTTATAAAAAAATTCTCCCCTGGTAAAACTGTTGGGACCTCCAAGTGTATTTTCTGGGCATTCCCTATTATGAAATATTAGTATCTTGAGAAATCAAACATGCTGATGAAAATGCACTTATGCTCTCATTTTCAAAAGAGCATGCAAGTGAGGAATAAATACAAAAACCCTTAGTTAAGCAACTGAAAATTGGGGCTAAATAGAAGTAGACTGCATTACTGTCCATGCATGTTCTCTTCGTGTGAAAGCACTTGTTCTTCCACTTTCCCTTCTATAAACTTTAAGGCGCTGCAGGGCAGCAAGTTGTATTTTCATCTCCATGTTGAGTTAAGTATCTATAAAGTCTAGAAGAGCCCAGTAACTACTACGGGTGATGGAAAGAAAGGAGCTTCAGGAAAGAATCTTCTGTTTTACTGAATCTCTCTCTCTAATTGCATCACTTTCCATGTTGATGTTTGTGTAACCCTGTGGCTAATTATATTTTCATTTCTTCTAAGGCTAGGTACACTGATATGTGAAAAGCATTTCAAATCTCAAAGAGAGAGACATGAAAGGAAATAAAAGGTGTGTTCTATTTATACTAATGCCTTTGTTGTTATTACTCTTATGGTCTTATTCCCATGGCTGTTGGAGGATTGGATTTAAATGTTGATAAAGCACGTGATAAGCACCCCGCGTAATAGAAACACTATACAATGACAATTATTTCCTTCCTTGTGCATTAATTGAGGTTGTCGCTAATAAGGAACTGTGAACTCTACACTTTTTTCTGTAGCCGTCTTGTTAAAACATCTTCTGGATTGTCTTCCCAGGCTAGAAACAAAGAAAGAAACCCAAACAACTACTAAAGGCCCCTGAAAGGGAAATTTAAAAGGCACAGTGTTGGGTTTTCTTTTGAGTAATCAACTCCACATTGAATAATAAATAAGTTTCCAATTAAAATCCCCTTTTGGACTACTTGTCTGGATGTTTTTGCTAACTGGCCTGCAGCTGTTCTTTTCTTGTCCTAGCAAATCAAGGATTGCTCCCTCAGTTTTGAGAAGAAATAAAGATAAGGAAAGAGAAAAATAAAGGACTATTATGGAGGACTTATTCTGTGTTATGTACCACGTCATGCCTCTTTTACGCGCGTTGTTTCCACAATAACCTTGTGAGGTCAATGTTATGATTCCAAACTGAAGGGTAAGAAGAAGTTTCAGATTCAGTACCTGGCCTTCCAATACCATACAACTATTGAAACAGGCAGGATTTTAACACAACGTTTGAACTGCCTGGGTCCTAAGGCTGCATTCTTTCCCATACACCACACTAATTACTAAAAAGACGTGAGATTGACATGTGGAAATTATATCTTTATGCAAGGGCAAATGCAACAAGGCAGAGACTAGAATGTTCTCTGGCTCTAGCAAGAGACAGGAGACACAAAGTGACGGATCTACTCTGGCCTTAGACTTAAGTGGCGCTGTAATTTTAAAATAATAATAAATATTTAGATTTGCTTCTTTTTCCTCTTCACTGAGTCCTGTCCACATTCTCTGGCTAAGGGGGTGTGTGAAAGAGGCTCTTTTAAATGATTGTGTTTGTGTGTGAATGAATGGAAGGATATGTCAGAGATAATGCATTGTTTACTGCTTTGCTATTAGCACAATGGGCTGTCTTTATGGAGTGTAATATTCAAATCTATGCCCCAGTGCCCTCTCATTTACAGAATCCACTTCCTATTTTCACTTAAAACTATCTTTTATTTTAATTAACAGGAATGCAGTTTAATCATCCATCTTTACAGCTAAAGGAGTTTTATAGGCTTATAATACTGTCAGATTCTAGGGTATATAAGTGAGAAATAGACAATTTCAGGGAAGACAATTTTATGGATCTTTCTCTCCTTTCTTCCTTCCACTTTTGCCCCTTCCTTCCTTCTTTCCCTCTTTCCTTCCTTCTTTCCCCACTCCTTCCTTCCTTCCCTGTAAAGAAACTGTTCTACAAGACAGGAAGTTTCATTGATGGTGTGTGATTTCACAAGCTGGATTCCATCTCAGAACAACTGTCAGATTCAGACCTGTCTGAAGGTTCATTTCAATGTCATTACCCGAGGGCTCCCAATGTTGTGTGCACATGCTTTTATAATGGTAGAGAAAGGATTTGTACAAGCATCTGTGGATTCGAATCAGTGGTGTGCTGGTTTAACAACCAGCTCTTCCCCGGGAGGTGGAGGACAGAGAGTGTGTTGGGGGAAAGCCTTGATTTCCAGTATTTGACAAATTCAGTGGTGTAAATACTCTTACCATGGCCAACTTCAAGGTTATTTTTTCCCATTACATTTCGCTAGGGCCATATAAGATGTTACGAGGAAGATAACAATGATAGGAACCCATGCAGATTAACTAATATTCCCTTATGACTTGAGACTTTATGCAATTCAAATAGCTATTGGTTTGAATACTCTAGTCCTTTTTCCTGGAAATATTTTCCTTCTTTCCTAAAGAGTTAATAATAAACATTCATGACATAATTTAGGAGATATTTTTCATTCTATCACTTACCTCATTATTAATTCTTTGTATAAAATTAGATTGGTCAAAAGATCCAGAGGTTTTATATTTATTATATAATCTTCTGTTGGTTTGAAAAATCAGACGTTTATTTTGCTAATATGTTTTCCAGATTAATAAATTGAGGCAGCAGGCTATTAAAAATTTTTCTCAAGGCAATATAATGGCAGACTATAAATTTTTTAATTAAATTTTTAAATTAAATAGTGATAGTTTCTTAGATCTATTTTCTTAGTTCATAGAATTCATGAAGTTTCTTAGTTCATAAACTATTAAAAAATGGCTTAAAATACAAGTTTTTAATTTTTTGTGAGTCCAAAACACAGTTACTCAAGGCATTATTTTATGGATACATATTTTTTTGAAAAACGTATATTAGCTAATGAATGTAGCTTTTGCCAATTTAAAAATTAGAAAACAAGATACAAGAATTTTCCACTCTGCCAAAGAGCTGTGTCCATCCATATGTGGTTGGTTCTGCTACTTACGCATCTTATTACTCATAAATTCTATGAAGACTCTCTTTTCTGCCCTACTCACTGTCAAAATCTCGGTCTCTACTTGATGACTACACATAGAACACTCTCAAAAAATAGTTTTTAAAAATAAGTAAATTAATTAATTAATTAAAAACATAAGACTGAAAAGTCAAGTCCATGCATTACTTCTATAACATTGTTTAATTTTAGGTATAATTTCTTATTAAGTAGGATGCTTAGAAACTACGTTTACGTGGAAGCAGTTAAAAGCTCTCTATAGGCAAAAAATATAAGTTGAAGTAATTCATCTTCAAAATAAAGGCCTCCCAATGTCTGAATACCTTCTATGTACATGGACCAGCCAGGCTGTGCCAAAAGATAATAAAAGGATCCCTTTTTTTTTTTTTGAGAAAGATTAGCCCTCAGCTAACTACTGCCAGTCCTCCTCTTTTTGCTGAGGAAGTCTGGCCCTGAGCTAACATCTGTGCCCATCTTCCTCTACTTTATATGTGGGATGCCTACCACAGCATGGCGTGCCAAGCGGTGCCGTGTCCGCACCCGGGATCCGAACCAGCGAACCCCGGGCCACCGAGAAGGGGAACGTGCAGATTTAACTGCTGCGCCACCGGGCCGGCCCCAAGGATCCTATTGTTTTAATTACCCATGTTGTTCTCCAAGGAAACCCCACCCCTGTCTGTTATTACATATATAATTCATTCATTGATCTATCTATTTAAGAAATATTTATTGTTCCAAGAACTGTTTAAATAGTGGAGACACCAGAGAGTGCAAGACATCTTCAGGAGACCATCGTTATCAAGGAGCTTACCTGCATGAGCGATTAAATTCGTACATCAGTATCGATAGGTATTATGCGGACATTAAAATAGATGATGTGACCTGAGGATAGCTGGATGATGACTTTGGATTAGGTATTTGAGAATGAAATGAATTTAAAGTGAGATCTGAATGACAAGAAAGAACTACCCATACTAAAATTAGGAGCAGGGAGGGCAGAATTTCAGGGATGGCAAACACCTAACATGATGATCCTAAGGCTGGCATGACTTTTTCGTTTCTTGAATAGACCACAGGTTGGAGCATAAAGGATGAGGAAAAAGGTAGTATAAGATGAGGTTAAACAGGGAGGCAGGGCCAGATCATGGGGCTTTTATAACTTGGCCAAAGAGTTTGCATTTAATTCTCAAGGCAACATAACACATCAAAGGGGATTATGTTGGGGAGTCATGTGACTTGATTTAAAGGTTTAAAATATCATCAAACTGCTGTGTGGAAACTGGATTATATTAGACATGGATAGAAACCAATTAGGAGACTGATTAGAAGAGCATTACAGTGGTCCTGGTGGAAGGTGGTGGTGGCTTGGTTTAGGGTGGTGGTAGAGAAGATGCAAGGGAGATTCTGAACATGTTTTGAAGGCAGAGGAAGCAAGATTTGCTGAAGAACTGGCTTATGGTATTGGAGCAAAGGAAATAAGGGTGACTCCAAAATGTTCAACCTGAGCAACTGAGAAATGGTGTTGGCATTTACTAATATTGGCAAGACTGAGAGAAGAGTAGAATTGGAAGGCAAAATTATTAGTTATATTTTGGCCATGTTAACATTTTGAGATGTCTATTAAATATCTAAGTGAAAATGTCAAAGGGGGAGTTTGCTACATAAGTTCATGGGAGAAATTGAGACTGGAGATGAAATTTTGTGAGCCTATAACATACAGATAGTATTTAAAGCTAAGCGTCAATATGAGATCACCTAGAGGTACTAAAAGATAGTTGTTTTGGGAATCTTTTTCAAGGCTGTATAGTGAACAGCCCTGGGAGATAGAGATAGTCTCTCTCTCCACAGCAAAAAGCAGGTCTGTTTGCTATTCAGTACAATAAAGAGAATGTTGCCCTCTGCTGCAAAGGTCAGACAAGCTTATTGCTCATTATAAAATATTCAGGTTCCCTAAATGCATGGTTCTTCTCCCATAACACAACCCACTTGTGTGTCCAGATGTCACCTGGTCCATTTCACATTGCCCTGTGAGAACTAGAACTCAGGGAACCAGTACCAATGTTGACACTCTGACTAGAGCTCTTGTCATAATATAAAGTCCTTGATCTCTGACCCCGAAGTCTCATGTCTTCTGCCAGCATCCATGAAACAGTGACAGGTTAGCTTTGTAAGTAGGAGAGAGTAACATCTCCGATCCTTCATGGTTCTTCACTGGTGGTAGACAGTTTTGATTGTCCACTTAAGATCTGTGGTTATGATGGCTTATTTTTCTCCAGCAATATTCAGTGGCTCTGATGCAGGTGCAGGTAGATGGATTTATGCCTTGGGATTTAATATTAGTGGCTTACTGCATGATCACATGGCTCCTTTTGGATGCTGAGAATCCCACAGTACCGGGTTATACAGACCCGGGAAGACCAGTGTTTGAACACTGCTGGGTAGAGTGTTGATAAGTGTGCCAGCATGTTTAGATACTCCAAAGAGGCACTAAAATTGTAAATACTTTACTCAATCACTTCTCACAATCAAATTGTATATTCTTATGCTTAGATGACATAATTTATGTTAAAGACTCAGATCTTATGTGACCCTGGTATTAATAGTACTTGACTAAACCACAGACCATGAACTACACTTAATTAATGATAATAACTAATAATAAATCATACATTTTCAGGGCATATAAGGAAGTGAATATATATTACAGAGGCATGTAACCTCTGGTTTATTAGGTTGAGAATCAGTAAACATGGGTTGTTTTGTTGCTTTTTTTTTTACGTGATTTCTATCATGAATTTTTAATTGAATTGAGGGAAGTTCCTTTACCACTTGGTTGCCAGTTTCTGTCTTTATAATACAACTATAGTATCCCTATAGATCAATTAAGTAGATATTTGTCTGTGAAGCAACTTAGTGGAAATGATACTGTCTCCGTGTGTATGCACACCTGTGTGCATGTATAATGTACGGGGGAATTCCAAGTATTTGACAGCCTCTTTCATCTCCAGAGGTTTGTACGAAAGGAGAGCCATGTGAAAATCCAGGCTCTGATTCTAAGTTTTACTTCCTCTCCTTCATCTCCTCTTCCCATGATAGCCCCTGATGTACGCAAGCATCCTCATCTCTCAAGTTCTGGTTGGTTGTCTCTATTTAGGTACCAAAAAATTGCTTTCCCTGCCTTTTGAGAGACTATATGCTGCTGCAGGCCAGTAAGTATTTATTCAATTCTAATCTGAACCCTCTCACTCATTCCTAAGTGTATATTTTGTATGTTGTTCTTTTGCCGGAAGCAGCTTTTTATTAAGATTGAAGTTTTCTCGGGTTTGCCGGAAACCTAAAGTATATCCTGTATTTGCTGGGATTTTTTTATGTTGAAGGACCTAGAAGTAGACAGTAGAGACTTATAATATTGTGGAAGAATGTCCAATGTCCTTGTTGAAGACAGAGGAGGGGCAGAACCCCCTTTAAAGCCCTCTTTCCTCCCAATCCTTGGTTGTCTCCTCTTCCACATATTCAGCAACTACGCCTGACTTGGCAGAGTCCGACAGCAGCCACACAGCGTCAGTTATGACAATAGTGAGTGGATTTAAACTTGGGGGCAATGTACCAATAGAATAAATAGAACATATAATTGCTGCACTGAGGAGAGAATGTACCCACACTCTCTATGGGAGTCCTCATTTAAGCCCAGCACCCAAGAAAGACAAACAGCTAAAGCTCAGCATGGGGTCCCTAAGGCAGGGGAATATGAGCAAAGCATTTTCCCCACAAAATGCAAACTTGAGATTTCATGTCGATGACATTATTCCAATCAAAACACAGCTTTCATCATGCTTTGGGCCTGAAACAGTAGCCATGGCCTGTTGGGATGCACAGTTCTGCTGGCTCAGAGCACGGGCAAGCTCCGAGGCCATGCTGGAGGGAGGTTCACAACAGTTTTTAATGCACGATGGTTGAACCCAATTTTGTTTTTCTTATCTCTCCCTTAAACCTCAGCCAGGCAGTTTTTCAAAAGAGAAAAAAAGAAAAAAGACTAAATATTTTGCCTTTAGCATGACATAAAAGAGTCCTTAATATTTTGATCTGAAACAACCATTCTGACCGCATCTTACCCAATTCCCCACTCACTCGCTCTCCAGTCACACCCAAAGAACTGAGTTTACTGGAACATACCCCTCTCTCACAATTCTGTGTCTTAGAATAAAATGTTCCCTCTGTTCTGTCCATTTCCACCTGATGAAATCGTATCCATCATTCAAGGTCAAGTGTTCAAGGTCACTAGGGCATTCAAGAGGAAAGCCCTATTGACCCCCAGCCCTCCCCTCCTACTCTCCAAAGTTTTAGCTGTTAGAATGAAAGAGCAGAGCCGGGGGAAGAAATCTGCTTCATAACCTGGTAGGAGACAGGGAACAGAAGGGAGAGCGAAGCACCTGGCAATTCCTTCTCCCTGCACAGTTACGAAACAAAGATGAAAAGGAACCCATGCTTGGGGGCTGGCCCCGTGGCCGAGTGGTTAAGTTCGCGCGCTCCGCTGCAGGCGGCCCAGTGTTTCGTTAGTTCGAATCCTGGGCGCGGACATGGCACTGCTCATCAGACCACGCTGAGGCAGCGTCCCACATGCCACAACTAGAAGAACCCACAACGAAGAATACACAACTATGTACCGGGGGGCTTTGGGGAGAAAAAGGAAAAAATAAAATCTTTAAAAAAAAAAAAAAAGGAACCCATGCTTTACTTAACAAATCATAAATTGTCGTGAAACAAAATGAGATATTATGAGCCTTTGGCCTCTGACAAAATAATACATGATGAAAAGAAATATCACTGTTACATATATACAGATTATAGAAATATTTGAGGCATACTTTTTAGAAAATGTAGAGGCCAGTTATAGTAGGCATGTTAATACGTGTATCAGTTTTTTGGGAACTATACAAATATGAACACTTAGCTTTAAAGAGGCAGGATTTGCAAATAACAAGATGAGAATGCATGTTTATGCCATGTGAATAATGCATGGTAAACTCTTGGTGACAAGAATCATGTAGCTTACTTTTGTGGTTACTAAGTGTCTTCCAAGAGAGGTTCCTAACTGACCCTGCGTGAGGTGACCATTTAAGGTATTTTTGTGTACCTGGGATGCATTGCATCATGGGTCTGGGATTCAGTAGCTATGGTTCATGGCCCTGATGCAGTGGGATAGTAATGTTTCTTCCCCTGCATGGCACACTGATGAAAAGTGCCTTAGGGACACAGAGCCTGTGGCTATTTCTGTGAGGAAAGACTCCCTTGCTCTAGAAAGGAATTACACTACAATTCTAGAATTTGTATTAACCATCCTGAAGGTCAGGGAAGTCCTTCATGTAGACGGATTTCTGTTGGCCATACTTAGACATCTATTTAATGTCTGTGATGTTATCAGGCAGTGGTGTATTGTTTGTCTTTGAGCAGAGACTGAAGCGACACCCAGGACCTGTGATCACCTGAATCATTCCTGCCTATCCAACTTTATTTTTCCTGCTCTATAGGATAAATCCTGTCTTTCAGGCAGGCAGATATCTTTCCTGTCATTCCCAATTTCTCTTTATTACTCATGTCTTTCTCATCTCCTAAAATGCTCTGCCCCCTTCTTTCTAGCTAATCAAGTACTTCAAGGTACCCTTGGAAGCCCCTCACTTCCCCCTCCATTGACCTCTCCTGAGCATTTCAACCCCACTTATCTTTTCTCTGAACTTGATTAGAATAAATATTCTTATCCAAGGCTTTGAGCCCTTGAGTTTGTGCACCTTCTCTCACTCTACCTCTCCCCATCCCCTCTTCACCCCCCCCCCCAAGTCTTTTCTCTCTCTTTCTTTCTCTCCCTGTGTCAGTTAATTTATTCTGGCAGTTGGTACTTATGAGCACATATTATTAATATCCTAAACTTTTTCAAAACAGAAAATCTGTATTTTTCTGCTCATGTAATCCTTAAGAAATTTCACACAGGGATCAAAAATGTGTAGTAATGGGTTGACTGGTAAATAAGTAAAATAGGGACTGAAGAAGATCAGTGGGCCACTCTAAGACATAGTCAAGGAATGTGGTACCAGAGCAGCAACAAGCTGCCAAGGGACGATAACGTAGTCATTGTCTCTAACACAAGAATTCAGCTCAACACAGATTTTCCTCTAACTCTTTGTCATTGTTAGCATCAGCTATAGAAATGTTAGCAATAAGTTAGTTAATATTTTTCGTTAAGCACTGCTATTACGTTCAAGAGACATAAGCCATGTTTCTCTTTCTTTTATTTCTGAAATGAAATTTTGGCCAGGGAAACCTTTTATAATGGCTCCTTTTGATGGAATCATTTATCTGGCCTATGTCTACTGATGTCATATTTGTCAGATATGAGATAGTGGCTTGAGTTTTTAATATATATGTATATATATTATATATATGTGTGTGTGTATATATATGTGTGTGTGTGCGCGTAAATGTATATCCACATATACAAACCATTCATGACTTTTCCACTAATCACGGAATAACGTTAAAAAGCTGATAACTGTCTCTTTTGGCTAAAGATCAGCATAAATCTTTCATTTGTTCCATGGAGACTTGTGTCAAAGTCTTGCGCTGTACAACAAACAATAAGAAACTTTTATTACTTTGGCTAATACAACTCATTGCTTTTCCAGTTTGAAAATAAAGGATGGCTACTTGGTTTCCATGCGTAATATTCCCAATGCTGAAAAAAATCTGTTCAGGGAAGTTCTCACTGCTGGAGTTTCGCTAGTAATCTTCAGCTCTGCGTGACATCTTTGGACTCTGTTGCCATCCCTGAAAGTGGCTGTCTTCCTCCATCAGTTTCCTGGGCAGGGGATCAAACCAGCTATTAGGTATCTGTTTGCACTGCATGAAAACAAAATTTAATGTAAAGAGACTTATAACTTCCCTACACCTAAAGCCCCAGGAGCCTCATTCTGCCCGACCTCAGGCATTCTTTGAACTGATAGGGGGATGGCTATCCAGTGCGCTTGATTGACCAGATCATTTTAGCATGTTGAAAGTCCTAATAACCATTGCCTGAGGATGGTGAAGCTGACTTGAATGTATATGTATTGTCGTGCCTTTTCATTATTTCCCATGATGGGATATCAGGTATGTTGTCTATCTGTGCTGTAAGGGTTGATAACATTGCTGCGTTCATTCTCAGATTTCCCAGGCTGTATAATCTCCCTAAAAAGCCCGCCAGAGCACTTGCTTTGGAAAATCAATATCAGGGACAATCATTTCTCCTCTCTTGGGTCGTTGACCTTCAGAGACCACAATAGGCCAAATCTACAAGTATCAGATTTTTAAACACACATTTGGTAAGGAGAATTTCTCTTTCCTAGCATTGTCTCCCCCTATACCTGGTATTGTAATATAGAGCAAAAGAAAACCCTGTTTTATGTTTTTTTGCTTGCACTTACAAATTGTTCATTAAACCAATGAGATAATATGAGAATTCGGCCTCTGAGAAAGAAATAAATGTTTTTAAAATAGGGCTAACACAGATATACAAATACAGAATTATATCATGAATTTGTTATACTATGAATCAGGTTTCTAAACATATATTTATGTCTGTCTTAAGCTTAAAACAAAGTTCTATATATATATCTTAAGAAGAGTCTTAGTATGGTAAGTGTGAAGCAAACCAAAGCCATGTTACTTCCTCTGTCATATCATTAAGGCCCAAGAGGGAGGTGCCTTACTATCATGCATGATGTGTGGACTTTCAGAAGTCAGTCAGTAGCTGGAGTCTATTGGTCCACCAGTCTCTCAATTGTAGCCTCTGCCAGCTTGAGACAATGGAAGCCAGTGACTTGCCTGCTACTGCCTCTGACTGGGCCGACCACAGAGCAGATGACTCATGTCTAGAGTCCAAGCTGCTATGGCTTTTTATGGGAGAAAATATTTCTCTACTTTCAAAAGGAATTGCCTCTGTGCTAATGCTCCTGGATTTTTTGGTACTACTAATATAACATACGGTGTATGAATAAATCAAAGTCAATTTGAATTAAAAATCTCTTGATACTGGATTATTCTGTATTTAAATAGCTTGTACTAACAGCTAGACTAATGAAAGTACAAGAAATGCCCATTCTTCCCCAGATTGTAAGTTCCATGGAAGCAGGGGCCGCATGTGCCTGGCTCACTCCTATTCCTCAGTATTTCCACTGTATCTAGCACATATCTTTGAGTTGAAGTGAGTTGCAGTGGCATGAACTGGGCTCTGTGGCAATTACTGGACAAACATTTTTCTCCGGGGACTTCTCTGTATCAACACAGGAACAAGGTGATGAAGTGTGAGGAGCAGTTAGGGCGATTACTTGAGCCTGGCTGCTGCCTAAAGCTTCTCCTCTACGGCATTCCATCCAACTACAGTTACCCTCTCTTGTCCAAAGTCAACAGATCACGCCCATTGAAAACATACACACACTTACGCACGCATGCACGCACTTGCATGCTATCGAAATTCTGCTGGTTTTAGGCTCTTTGGGAACAGTGGCAGTTTGTTGAGAATCACTGTACTAGCTCATCATCAGCATAGACTTGATCAACTATGATATCAGATCTTGCTGTGGATGGCTCCCTTAGTCTGCAAGGCTCCCCCACTCTGCCTGTCATTTGTGTGCACTTCTGTTTAGTGTTGATTTCCCCTCCCATGAGGCCATCATCTGCTCTGTAAGGAGCTGAAGTGGGAAAGACAACCAGAATGATGTGGCCATTTGGAGCCCACTAGGGAAGTCAGCCATAACAGGCCTATGAGCAATGGAGATGAGGAGCCCTTATCACACAGAGGCATCTAGTGACTGAGAGAGACAGAGAGGCAGGGCTGCAAGAGGCCCAGGATCTGCTAGAAGATTCTTCAGTCATAAAGCCAAGGACGGTCCTCCTGGATGACAGTGCAGGAAAAATGAAGAAGATGGTTGGGCCCAGAGTTGCCTTTTTAGTTGCAAAGCCACAGATGGCATTGTCTGCTAGTGAAGTGTCTGAGTGAAGAAAAGCTGTATACAGTGTGTGTGTGTGTGTGTGTGTGTGTGTGTGGTGAGGGATACTGGCGAGCCTGGGTGTAACCCTGGGCTGAAATTCTTGCTCATCATCCTGCCAAGGCAGAGATTTACCTAGATTCCCATCTACACGTTACTGTTTTGTTCTAAATGATGCTTCCTGTCTCATCTGACAGGTTATTCACCTCTCGCGAGGCAAAGAAAGCCACCATGGGCTGCATGCAGGAATTTCTTTCATTCACTCAGAAACCTGGTACCATTCTTAGGATGTTGCTGTTCATTTATTTATTTATTTATTCATTTACTTATTTATTTTGGCCTGGGGTTTTCCTTCTTTTTTCTTTCCCCCAATTTGATTTTTTAATTTTGATCTGGGCTTTTCTTTATGTTTTTTCCCGATGAGTAACTTTGTTGTATGAGGTAACCCACAGCTGAAATGGATTCTAGGTGGGGGCTGGGGCCCGCCCGCTGCTGTTAACATGGTACCAGCACACTGACAGTTGCTGCCCATCTAGAGCAGAGATTACTTCTCCGGAAGCCCGGGGACCTGTAGGGGATCCATGCATAACCTCTATGAAATTATATGCAAGACAGCTTGCAAGTGTATGTTTAGAATTAGTTTTCTGTGAGAAGTTATATAGTTTTCATTCAATTCTCAAAGGGTAACATGACCCGCAAAAATGTTGAGCGCTGCTCCATTCAAAACAGAGAGCAGAGGTCACAAATATGCAGCCCGTGGATGTCTTTTCTTTGGTTGGTTTGTTTGGAATAGTTTCCAGCATTTAAAAGTCATGAGATTTCCCATAAAATAAATGCAATTGTCTGCTTCTCTGGAAATATCAGATCTGGCAACAGACCCAAATTCCTGCCTGAAATTGAATAAGAACTGCCCCCTTCAGATGGGGCATTGTACTCCCCAGTCCCAGAAAGTTTGCCACTCCTTATCTTTCTTACAGAGCTGCTTCAGCTGGCTGTAGGTCTATATTACTCTCCTGCCCCCTGTAAGAATTTGGAGGGATGTTCTAGCAAAGTGATTAAAGTTTTAAGCTCTATAATTGGACAGCACAGTATCGGCTCTACTCTTTTCTACCCTGTAACCCTTGGGAGTTTCGTAAAATCTCTGTGCCTCCATTATCTCAAGGGTAAAATGGATACAATAAGAGTACTTTCTTCATAGGATTATTAAAGGGATTATAGAAGTTAATACATGTTAAAGAAATTAGAAGAGTTCCCCAAACCCTTGATAATTATTTCCTATTACTATTTGAGCTTCACTGAAGGATTTGACAAGATGGCCTCAAATCTATTGACCCATGAATCTCCCACCTTGCAGAGTTCTTTAGGACAGCTCACTACTTCATATAAAAATCTAGGATATGTTTGAATAGATTAGGAACTGAACTTATTTTTCTTTCCTCGTGACTTTTAAATTCTGTGCTATAGAATCTACCCTCTAGTTGACTGCTTTTTTAAACAGCTACGTTAAAATTCCAGGAGCATCTGTGTTTGTTTATATTTCTGTATCCTAAATAGTGTCTTCTAAATATACAGTGAATATTTACTGAATTGAATTAGTGAGGATATAGAAGATATGTGACTTTCAGCTATGCTGAAATTGCTTAGTTCTGTGCTGCTTTTGGTATGAGATTTTTCTCAAATCTTTGGAAACAAAACGTCAAGTCAATTTACTATAGGTCTCTTCCTGTATTTTCTCCCTTCTTTTCATTTTCTCTATTAAAAGAGTAGTAATTACATCTCTAGTAGAATGTTCTTGAAAACACTTGAGTTCCCAGAGCACGAATGATCCTGGAACCTGAGTCATTCTCCTTGGGGCACCCACACTTGGGGGCCAAGACTTTGTCCAGAATGTTCTATATGCAGCAGGGGCTGACTAAAAATACCAAGCTGGGATCAATCTCTCAAGATGCCTGCTAAAATGAGTGCATTCACTTTAAAAAGTGTCGTGATCACAACAGAAAATAACATCGTAATGGCAGCAGATTCTCGGACCACCGTGTACCCCTTGTTGCCTGTTCCCTTCCCTCGGTTCTAGTTTCTAAGTTTATTGCTATGATGCGTATGTGGGTATGTGTTCGTTTTTTGAAACAGAATTTGAAGTTTGAGTGAAAAGTACTGCCTTTGTTTGTGTTGATTTCCATTATTCCATCTTCCATTTTTCTCCTCTGTTGGCATGTGAGTGTAGCAGAGTAAGGCTGCCAATTGTATGTCTGACATGTCTCTTCTTCACAGAGACACTTGGCTTAGCCAACCAGGTAGAAAAACCCAAGGGTTTAGACATAACCAAATTCAGCCAAAGCCTCAATCTTTCCTTCTCCTCTGCTTCTTGTTATAGCTAATGACTGGCCCGGAAAAGTACAAGGAGAGACTTTCTAGAAAAAGGGTAAAAAAAATCAAAGGGAAGCACATTGCTTTCTTGTTTTTTGGGCTACTTGAACCGAAACCTACTGAGTATTTACTTCTAATTGTCTGTGCCCTAATTGGATGAATGCCGTTCTTAGCTGTTTAAAATATTTTTTAGAATAAATCAGACATTCATATAAACATATCATAATTATATTTCCCATAAATACATATTGACACAATTCCAATTAATCTTGAATCTAAGTTTTTGTTCCCCAAGTCCAGTATGCAGTCCAGAACATGTGACTTTTTCAGTAATGCCTGCAGGGCTCCCATAAGTCATGGTGCTGTATGTGCAGTGAACAGAGTACCCAACTAAGGGCTGAAATCAGCTAGTGGTCCATTTATTAAGAATTAGCCCCATGCATGGGCCTGTGTCCACCCTATAGGATGTGCCTTTTCTAATTGTCATGAAGAGAAGGTATACAAATGACGGAATCACCTGATTTTAGAACATGAATGGATATTAACATCATGAACGTCTGCCTCCCATGCATGGTGTTAGATAATTATTATCATTAACAACATCGGGAATACAGGCAGTGAATTGATGTGTTTTTCTAATACCTTCACTCCCTTAAAACTCAACTAATTCCCTGAAGGATTTGGAATGTTGGAGCACAACCTCTGGTATTTTAGGTTCCTTGAAAAGGTGTGCAAATCATAAGGTGCCAAACACTCTTTTAGTGACTACAGTTTTTATGGGGGTCAATACACAGCAGTCAAGGGCTAACATAAATCTCATGGTGGGTCAGCCAGAGCAGAAACAGCTAGACTCTCTAATAATTTCCAGGGTAGAGTCTAAGCACCTGGAAATTTTAGGTGCATATCAAGGTCATGTGAGAAGCTGGAAATCTATTTGCTCAGTGCCTCTGGAGCAAAGTGCAAACTCAGAACCTGAACGTTGTTCACCAGGACATTTGGGTATTCAACTAGGAGAGGGAATCGCTAACTTTTTCTCATTGTTTTCTTTAGAGGTAAATCCCTGATATCCTCTTAACAGACCTTGTGAAAAGTGGTAAAATGTTTACTAATTGGAACTGAAGCATGGCTCTCTACTGACTAGCTTTGATAGTTTCACTTTCCTTAGGGAAAAAGACCTTGACAAAACTACTCAAATGAGGATCCATCATAAGTATAGTTTTTAAAATGTATGAATGGAATCAGGTTTGGTCTCCGGGATCTTCCTTATCTACATAAAAAAGATGTTCAGAATGATAAACCTAAGGCATAGTAAGGATACCTAATCAATTTAAAATTTTTCAGTTCCCTTCTTTATGCTGTATTTACTGTCAGTAATACAGACCTATATATGTTAGAAAGATTTTCCCTGAAGAAAATTGCCACAAAAGATTTGAAGCCTTTAATTAGTCAGGAAATTAACTATTCCTTGAATCTTAATTGTTTGAAATCACTGGTGAAAGCATGTTTAAGCTTCCTGATTTGGTGGAAATAAGCTTTTATTTATTTTTTTATAAAGAAAGCTTTGTTGTTGTTAATCTTACCCTCCATATGTTTTCCGAAAATGATGCCTTTTGCCTTTTCTTCCAACTATTAGTTGGAGCAAGTTTTTAGTTGTGTAGAATTACTTTTAATTTTTCCAAAAATCTGGCGGAGAAGAGAAAAACACCATGAGAATATGTGGCAAAGAAAGAGTGAAAAAGGGAAAGGAATAGGAGATAGAGAGATTATCATGAGAATTTAATAAGGGAGTTACATGCCTAGCAAGATGTGTGGTGTATATAGGGTAGTAAACATTAATTTCCTTCCCTCCCTCTATACTGCCCCTCTGGACCCCTCCTTCCTTTCTCTGGCAGACATTTTAGCAGGAGCTTAGTGGGTGGGCCAGACAAATTGGTTGGTCCCCAAAGAAAGGACACCTGTAGTCTCATGAGTCCCAGAGTCCAGCCAAGTCCAGCCACTGCTGCCTCCTTTAGAACATGCCCGTTGCAATCCCTGCAGAAGTGCCCCTGGGTGCATTATTCTCTTTGGTGAGAAGTATTTGTGTGTATGGAGGAAGGGATATATTGGGGGGAGGGGTGTCAGGAAAGAAGTAGAATTGGGGCACTGGTGACCTACATTTATTCCCTGTCTTCTGTGTAGAATTTGAATCTCATTCGAGGAAGTGACTCAAATCATATTGAGTATTCTAGAGTGCTTGGCCGATTCTGGGCTATATTGTGAAGTTTTCCCTAAAAGTGTTTTCCCACCTTCCTTTCTGTGGCTGACTCTTCCCACATTAAAACTAGCAGGTGCTGTCAGTGTCATTTCTTCAGGGCTCTAAAGGTGATGAATTTGTTAAATCACTCCATACTGCCAATGGTTTTAATGTACTTGTTATCATGACAAGGAATGTTTTGGATTTTAAAAAGAGAATTTTAGGTGTATAATTTTTTATCCCCAAGATCTACAGTTTTTGATAGAGTCTTCAGTGCAAAGACCAGAAGAAGAGAAGTTTTTGATTGGGTGGACTTTCGGAATTGTTCCTTAAACATCAGTCCATTTGGCCTTTTTGAAAGGAATTCAGCATGCCTGGGTTATTTCTTTTTAACCATCTGATGGAGGGCTAAGACCAATGACAAGCTATCTGTGACTGATGTGGACTTTTTTGTTTTCCCTTTTGGATTTTTGAGAGATAATGCTTAAAAATTATAAATGAAGCAAAAAAAGCATTGTACCAATGTGAAAATTGAATTTTCTCTCCAGCCTCACTACTCTAGCTGTGTGATATCACGCAAGCTGTTTGACCTGTCTGAATCTTCATCACTTATTTTATTTTTAAATGGGCATATATTAAAAGAGAAAATTTAAAAGACATTGGTACCCAGAATTGGCAAGCCTGGATTGCTAGATAGCACTCCCCAGGTCTTTGATATGAGCTCCCATTGGTGCAGCTTTTGTGGAAGACAACTTGACAGTCTGTATCAAAATGCATATTGTGATACCCTTTGGCCATGCAATTTCCCCTCCCTGAAGTTTATCCTAAAAAGATAGTTGAATAAGTATAAAACCAAATATTTTAATAAAGATATTCACTGCAGCCTTGTTGAAAATTGTAAAAAATTGGAAACAACTTAAATGCTTGGTAATATAGGAATAGTTAACTAAATTACTAATTATTAAGTTACTAAAAACTACACATACAATGAAATACTATGTGGTCATTGAAAATGGCAATGTACATGTATGCTGATTGGCATGGACAATTAGCATATTAATGAGTACAAAATATCACTTACAGAATAGGAGTGCTTCCTCCTAAATAAATGCCCCACCAGCCATCCTGTTATACAAGGCAAAAACTATGAATCATCTCTGTTCCCTAATCCTTCTTATCTCTCGTAGCTGATCCATCATGAAGCCTTTTAACTCCAAATGTCTTTCAAATCATCCACTTCCCTCCAACTCCACCAATATCCCTAGACCCAAGCCTAGTATTCAATTAATGCTTGTTAGGTGGATGCTGAGTATGATCCTATTTTTAACATTAACACATCTATCTACACATATGTTTGCAGAAACAGGTGACTGGAAGAGTGTTCACTGTGGTTTACTATTAGATGGTGGGATTCAGCACTATTTTTATTTTTTTTATTTGAATTTCTCTGTATTGTTTGAAAACTTTTAAAATGATAATGTGTAATTTGTTCTGCTCCCAAGAAAAGCCTATTATGAAATAAGGATAATAATCATTACTCTATCATTCTCTCTAGATAAACATAATGCTCAAATAAACTAGTGCATGGGAAAGTCTGTGTTATGTGAAAACAAGCATTAGTTTGGTTATTGTGACTCAAAATAATAGTAATAATAATAAATAACCATAACAGCTAAAATTTCTTGAATATATATGCCTAGTGTTTTGGGTGCATTAACTCATTTAAACCTCACAGCAAGCCTATGATACTACTAATATTCCCATTCAGAGCTGAGGAAACTGAGGCAGAGGCAAGTAAAGTAATTTACCCAGGTAGACACAGCTAGGAGAGCGGAGCCAGGGTTTGAACCAGGCAGTGAGGTCCCAGGGTCTGGACACTAACCACTGTATCATAATCATAACACATTGAGGAAGTGGCAGAGGGAGAACTTAGTTCCAAATAACAGATACCCCCCATTATGGAGCCCCCAAAGGGCCTTACCTACAGATGACTTACCAACTCTGTGAGTTTAGGAATGTTTTAAGGCACTACTGTATGATTCTGAGGGTAAGGCCAAGCCCTGTGACCACGTTGGAAGTAGTATAATAGATTATACATTTAAATATTAGAGGTGGATGAAAGGGGAAGAAAGGAGGAAGTAACATTTGGGGAACATTAATCCTCTAGGCACCATATAAAGACCATTTCCTTGAATCCTCACAATACTCCAGGACGGAAGTGTTATTATTTTCAGTTGTTTTCAACTTACAGTCATAGATGAGGAACTCAGATGTGGATTTATTAAGATTTATTAAGATTAATCCAGATGTGGATTATTAATTTGCCCAGGCCTTTGCAGGTATTAAGTCCTAGAGTTGGAAACCTATCAGGACTCCCAAGATCAAGGTCTGGACCACCTCTGTCATTATCCAATTGGGCAGCTATCTCCTGGGGACTGTGTGTTGTAGCAAAGTAATTAAGAGGAAGGACTTTGAGAAGATAAATATTTAGGGGCTTGAAACCTGATCCCCGAGTTCACTAGTTGTGTGGACCTGGGCAATTAAGATCACGAGGCTCAGTTTCCTCATCCTCAAAGTGGGGATAAGAATCTCCCTGCTTCTCAAGAAAAGAGTTTTAGTCACTGTCTCTTTCCAATTACTCTTGCAAAAGCATTGTATAAACACATGCAAGGGATTACAAAGACATGAGAGTAGGCTTAGCCTTTAAGAACCCTAGACTTTACATTTCTTAAAACTGTGCCACCTATTTTATGCTTAATATTCAAAGTTATAATAAATGCAGACCGTTTCATCCATCTACTTGAAATTTCTTTTCCATCTCCGTTGGCTTCTTCCCTGTCTTCTAAATAAAGCATGCACACTCTGGTGTCTAGCCTTTGCTCCTGGGTGTCTCCTGGCCTGGAATGCCTTCCCCTCCCTGCAGAACTGAAGCAGCTTCGATGTGCAGCCTCCCTGATCATTTCAACCTGAAGCAGTGCCCTTCTGTTATCAACGTCCATCATGATAACAGGTTATTTAATACAAATTCCCCTGAAAATCACATATTTTATTATGAGTTTATGTGTTTTCTTCCAAAATAAATTATAAAGTCCTTGAGGTGAGAGCATTCTTTTTATCCCTGTAGAGATAGTACAGGAGACATCAGTACATAGTTGTTGATTGTTTTGATTTAGAGGAAAAGGAAGCAGAATAAGGTAAAGTGGCCACTGTGTACCAGGGATGTCATATATTTGTCTCAAGTCCAAAAAAAAAAAAAAAAAAACAGTTTTATTCAGTTGGTTGCAATAGCTTTAGAGAAGAAACTTACCTTCCCTAGATCTTGATGTCCCAATTTGGAAAATGGAGTTTGGCCATATATTTTGTCCACCAGGTTTGACACAAACAAACCTGATGAATGGTTGTAGGATCTTTGGAAACATAAAACGCAAGGGGAATACGAAGTTAAAGGACTGATCAATATAGAGTTCAGCTTTAAAAATTCTTTCATCTGCTAAAGCTGGTTTTCTTAGCAGTACCATCAAGATCTGGAATTTTTAAAAAATTATTCTTACATATGTATTGATTGAATTTATTAAGACGCTTTATTACCATATCCATTTGCTCATAAGACGGCATTGTGTATATCAACTGTAAGTCTCAAAAGGCAATGAAATAAATGAAAATAATGCAAAGCAACAGAGGCTCCACAGCATTTACAAACTGTGGTTTTATTCATTTTTTATGTACACAAAAGAACTAAGAGTTGAAAGCCTTCTGGAGCAATAAATGCCACAATTCAGTGGAGAAAACACATATTAATTTGCAAACATCTCCCACTGAGAGTAAGTGTGGCAAAGGGAGAAAGAACCCAGGCCTGTGGGCTCCGTCACATCTCAGTGGCTTTGAGGCTGTAAGGGGCCTAGACCTTCTGTTTCAGCCCGGGTTCAAGTAACAGAGAAACGTGTGAATAAAGAAGTGTCCCATTCCCGTATTTATTGCAGATTATCCTCTAACCTATTTCCTGCTGGTCAAAAACCAGGTTGTAAATTTTCAGTGTGCTTTTGAGATTCCAGTATTTGTCAACCTACTGTCAACTTTGGCGTCAACAAAGATGAGATGTGTTGTATTATCTTTGTCATATTTTCAGCTGTAAACTGGAATGGTGGCCAGAAGAAAGACAGAAAAGAATAAATTGGGTATTTCTTAGGAAGCGATGTAATTGCTAGGGAGTGTCTATATGAAATGGAGTACATTAGAAACAAGAGGAAAGACAGCTGATGGAGAAAAAAAGATATAAGTAACAAGAGCTACACAGGAGCCAGGTTCCAAAGACAGAATGGCATATTCATAGCCTAAGGAGATTTCTAGGACTTAGAGAATGGGGAATATTATTTCTTGACATGTTGGGAGCCTATGTGGATGGAAGTCCTGGAAAATGTCTGAGAGAAAGGCCAAGAGAAGGCCAAAAGTTTGAACAGAGAAGCTAAGAATCAGGCTCTCATTTGGACAGAAATAAAACCCATAGAAATAAATGAAATAAAACAAAAAACCTCCCAGATAAAAGGCTAGTAGCACACGATTCTGCAAGTCAAAAGGGGGTCTGGATCAGGAAAGCAAGTCTGAGGTTGAGGATGGTTGGTGTCAGGCATAGATTAGAGGTGTATTGGAGTCAAGCCAGTGGAAAGAAGGCACCAGAGACCAGTGAGTTACATCCTAGGAAGGACGACTTCATGTCCTAGGTAGACAGGAAAATTCATGAGAATCAGGAACCTGAGTGTCGGTACTTGCTGGGGAAGTGGGCAAGAAATGAGAGTCTCAAGCCAGATGAAGCAGCTAGAATCAGGAATGTGGGCAAGAGGCCCTGGCAACAGCCAGTATGACCTGGAAGAATGGGCAGATTTGGAGCTAAGCTTTTTCCTCAGGCCACACGCTTTAATATTGCGCCTGTGGGGCCCCGTGCCTTTGAGTGATGTTCGTAGAATTTCAGTGTCAGAAAGGATTTCAGAGATCATCAGCAGAGCCCCTTTTATAGGCACAGGGCCCTCTGCAGTGTTTTCAAGTGGAAGCACTTAACTGCAGGAGAGACGAGGGGAGAGAAATGGACAGTTCTAATCCAATCTGTAAATGCCTTATCAGCGAGCTGGGCTAAATGAAGTCAAATTTTAAAATAAGACTCTGATTATTTGTAATTTACCTATTTATTTTACATCCAGAGCACTCCACAGCTGTATTCAAACACCTTTTTGCACCTTAACACTTAGCTGTTCATGTATTATTCAGATATCCCATCAGAGAGAAAAATTGCCGAATAAGTAAAAAGGAAATGCTGTTTTCTCAAAGTAGTGGTCTCTACATATAGAGAGAGAGCAGAGAGCTCTTCATTTTGGGTGTTGGTGATGGAGATTTACAAGCTATGGGGAATACTTGTGGTCCTTCTATTTGAAGAAATCCTGATGGCTTTGTCATGTATTCCAAGTTTAACTTTTATTTTTAAAGATAAGTTAATGGACTTAAAAAAACCCACGTTTGAAAGACTCAAAACCCGAGTTTTAGTCATGTAAGTACTCTGTCTTAAGGACATCTAATTTATACTCATAACTCAGATAAATGTAAGGGATGATCAATAAATATGAGATAATTTCCCATAAAATTTCTTTAAATAGTAAACTCTTTCACTGCACATAGTCCACACATCAATTTACACAGGGCTATTTCCAGTAATATAGTCAATTTCCAATTTATGAGAAGATACTATGCTTCAGAAGTTGGTTTTAAGTGAATTGTTTGGAATCCAAAAGCACTTATCCCAAAGAGTGAGTGCTAGACCAGTTACATCCTCAGGTCAGCCCCCCAAAACACATTGTACTAATTAATCTATGAAGCAAGTTAGTTTATC
Source organism: Equus caballus (assembly GCF_041296265.1). Lineage (NCBI taxonomy): Eukaryota > Metazoa > Chordata > Mammalia > Perissodactyla > Equidae > Equus > Equus caballus. Next base: position 30,158,224 of record NC_091710.1, on the reverse strand, counting down.
CACTTTTAGATTAAAAAAATTAAACCAGATAAAAAGCTATGAACCCCCAGTCTAAATAAGTTCACCTGCTGTGACATATATACACACACGCGCAAAAGTTGGCATGTGATTTGAAGGGGTAAGGGAACCCTTTCTAATGTGTCCAAGATAGGAAGCCCAAGGTAGAGAATAATAATAACCATATATAACAATAAGTCTTTGGGAGAAGGCAGACTGTATTTTGATTTCAGATGGTTAATAGGAGAGGGGATTCTCCATTACCCATGTGGCTAAGAGTGAGAGCCAGAGGTTTCCCCTAATTCTAAAAGATGAACAGAATCTATGGTGTGGCAGAAGTGCTTTCTTCCAAATGTTAGCCCTGACAGGCACCAGCCTGCTTTCTAACCAAATGCCTCAGCTGGTTGCTTTTAAACTATGGTTCCTCTTCACTGTCCACTGGGGAAGAACTTCTTTTCTGCTCTTCAGAATAAATGAATAAACCTGTTAGCAACAATGAGAAACCAATGAGGTATAATGCACTCTCTGGTACTTTCTCTTTTCTCCTTTCTTAGATTCTGTGGTGACAGTGGAAAGTGCAGAGAAATGCTAACACTGAGTACACAGGTGTCTGAAGTAAGACTCAAGTGAGGCAGGGCATTTTGGGGATTTCATCCAAGTAGGTCATAGGTATGGGCAGAAGGGATATGAGACCTACAAGGAAGAGATGAGTGAGGGTAGGGGACAGTGCTGGGACAAGCTCATAGCCAGCTCCAGAAGTAGAGAAAGAAGGACCAACCTCAGGATGCACATGTCCTTTATGCTCTACTTCTCTCCTCACTGCTGACAGCCCTCTGCTTCTTGATCTGACCTAGCCTGACTCTGATAAAGAGAAGGAAGGCCGAGTACAGAAAGGAAGGAGAGAAGGAAAAGAGGTAAATACCACGTTGTGCTATTGATGAAGAAAATGAGAGGAAAGCAAGTTCCTGCCTCCATGGTTTACCAGCTGACATTACTACTCATAATTTAAGGTGATCGTTGGTGTGCAAAGAAAGTGTGCGTTAAATGCTAACCAGGAACTCCAAGAAATTCTCTCATCAATAGCAAAATACTGCATACCATTTCTTTTGTAAGCCAAGAATTCTGATGAAAAGCTATAAAAGAATCTTACTTGGATCTGAATTCCCATGCATTTCTGACATCTCAGCGAGACTTAAGGTTGGAAAACTTCAGAATCCATGCGTACACCAGGGAAGATAGTGATAGTAGTATTCTTTGTTGGATATCAAAAGAAATCTAGGTAGGCACAAGAACCAGAAGACTATTGATTGTCTAAAAAGCAGAATGGGAAGACTTAGTAATAGTTTAGTTCTAGGGATCAAATAACCACCCTGGCTGCTGCGCTTGCTGCTAAAGCAACATGATAGAATCTATGTGCTTCAGTCCAGGTGTTGGGACCAAGTCCTACTGAACACGTGCTTTTGGGCAAACAGTAAGCGTGTTCTTTGGTGAAACTTTGTTCACCTGAAACTCTTCTCTCATTCTCTCTTGGCTGCCTCATCTTTCTGTTGAGGAGAATGGAAGTCTGCGTGATTTAGACTGCTCAATGAGAAAATAGTGGAAGAATCAAGACCTTCAAGAACATCAGCTAGCTCTGAACCAAAGGCCCTATCTCTAGACTATACTGGAAAACCAATGCAATTTTGCAATTTTTCTCTCTCTCCCTCCCTCCTCTCCTTCCCTCCTCTGTCTCCCTCCTCTTGCTTGACTTCTCCCTCCTCCCTCTCCCTTCCTCATCCCTCCTTCTGCCCTCCTCCTCTCCTTCTCCCTCCAGTGACATGTTAATAATAACTGATGGTACTCATATGCTTCCTGCTTTCCTCCCTCCCCACTCCCATTCTTTCTTCCACCTACATTTCCTTTCTCCCTTCCTTCCTTCCTTCCTTCCTCTGCAAGGTCTTCTTACCCATTTTCTGATATAAAGCACTTTTGAATTCTAGCCATCTGTTAATATAAGGCAGTGAGAAATGTTGAAGTCACATCAAATTCCACTTGCTCTGCCAGTTAAAAATACAGATGCTTCCTGTTTTATGCTTTCCTCTCACTTTCTCTGGAGTTTAAACATGAAAATATGTTCAATGATAAAAACCAGCACATATCCCCTTTCATCAGGAAACATATTCCAAACAATGAAAGGTAGGGTTATTTTCCCAAGTCCAGCCAGGATATTTAGATGTTAGGGGAATCATACATAGAACCATAATTTCATAGAACAAGAACATAATTATTCACAACTATCACATTTTATACATGAAGAAGTTGAGATTGCAGGGAATTGTTGTAATTGTTCTCATATGTGCTGCTCAGAGACTTGCCAAAGTTCACATCGGCTTACATTTTTCACCCAACATAGTTGGGCCTCAACTGTTCCACAATACTGTTTGCTATCCACCACTCTCAGAAAAGGTTCTTTTGGCTACTGGAAGAGGCCAAATCATTGAGCAATGAAGCATTAGCTTGAAATTCAGCTAATGTGCTGGAGTGAAAGAAAACGACACAGGACTGAGAGTCAAGACACCTGGGTTCTAGTTACAACTCTGTTACTAACTACCTGTCAGACCTTGAGAAAAATTTCGACTCTTTGTCCACTAAGGTGCTTGGTCAAATGATCTCTAAATTTCCTTTCAGCTCTTTGAATCTTGATTTCTTTTCCCCCTTCACTTTCCTGCTGACTCAGAGTATATAACCTTGGCCAAGTTATTAACCAACATAAATCTCAATTTTTCCAAGTGCAAAGGGAGAAGAACACATTCACATATTTTCCTAGCATACAGATATGAAATGATCTTGCATTAAATGGACTATCTTTAGAAATTACATTGTCTTTTATATCTATAGACATTTATATCTATAGACATTTAATTAGTTGCTAAAGTTGCTGGAATAAGACAGTGGTCATCCCACTGGGCAATGTCCCTGGCTCTGATTACATTCTAAAACACTGTATTGACCACAATTTTCACCCCTCTTGGCTTCCATTCTATCTTCTTCTATAAGTTGCTGTAACTTTTGTTACCACAGTATTGTATGTTGCATGTCACTGTGTTCTTGCCTTCCCATTGTATCTTGTCTTGTTCTGGTATTTCCTATCTCAATGTCTGTGTCTTTCAAATTCATCCACTTCTCTCTCTTCTACTGTATCTTAGTCCAAGCTACCATTACTCCTCACCTGAACTGCTCTACTCCACACGACAGTCAAAAAGATTATTTCAAATCTGACCATGTCACCCCACTGCTTAAACCTCCCAATGGCTTTCCACTGCTCTCAAAATAAGAACTAGAATCTTTATGAAGACCTACCCAGCAGGCAGGCAGTTTCTGGGCCTTGCCTCTGTTTTCAATCTCCTAGTACATCCTTCTAACCCATTGCCCTCCTTAACTCCTCCCCTTTACCATCCTCTCTTTGTAAACACAGGCTTTACTATTCCCTGTGGTTAGAACGCTCCCCCAGTAGTCATCTAGCTAAGCCTTTTCTGACGAATCCAAGTCAAGTCCCTTGATTGAATGTCCTCATTGTTCTCTGTATTCTTGTTTTTATTGCACTCATCATAGTTGTAATTGGGCATTTTCTCATGTGATGCTTTTAAAATTATCTTTGGATATCTTCTCCCTCACTGGACTGTAAGTTCTATGATATCATGTCTATGGCTTGTTTCTTAAAGATCTGGTGATGTGACGGTTAGCTTCCACTTACTCTTCCTCATACACCTCTCCTCCTGGCTCCCGCAAATTCTGTGTCCTGGGAGGCTGGTATCTATGGATCACATCAACAGGACTCTCTTGCCCTCTCTCTTCAAGTTGGGTTTCCCCAAAGAGAGGTACTTGCAGAAGTTTGCAGGGGAGAAGGAGGGAGTCACAGGCATTTATATCCCCGTGAAACCTTCCTTGTGTGGCTGTGGTCAGCAGTAGCTAATTCCTCATTTGAAGACCACAGTGCTTGTTGGATGCCCCTTCTAACTTAGAAAAGCTACAGTTTCAGTGGGTTACCACTTCAGACCTACGGATGGTAATGGTTTTCTGATGCTCTGACCCCAGGATCACTTCTCTCTTTATTTATCCATTGTGAGGATGTCATGTGTTCCCTGCCAAGAATGAGAGAATGGGATTAAAAAAGGTGAAGACTGTCAGCCTGTCAATGGAAATTTTCTCAAGCAAAATATAATTGTGCTTTTCTCCTCTTGTTTGTTCGATTCAGATGATACATATGCTTTACCTCAAATCACAAAGCAGGGGTCACTTTAACTGGTTATCACAAGCTGGACAGCAGAATTAAACTGGTTTCCCTAAGTAAAATAGAATAAATTAAGCCAATAGAAATAGAACACCTGCCTGCCCCCGACACACACACACACATAGACCTACACACTACACTGAATGGATCGTCAGAGAAAATGAGCCAATGAGAGAGGAGCCGCCACATCTGCTCCCCTCCCTAGGTATACACATACAAACATTCCAGTTGTTCCTAACATAACAGACTCGGGAAAGAGGCAATGTGAGAGGCTAGCCCTGCAGGAAGGGTTGGGAGCTAAGAGAGGGGTAGAGAGGAGAACACAGTTAGGATACTGGGCTTTGAACCCAGATAAAAGCTGTTCTTTCACATCCATCCTGATTGTCAAATCCATCCAACCGAGAGATAGTACTGGAGGTAAATCCCCTCCACTCCTCCTGCAGAGGAGTTTGGCAGGGGTGAGTGCTGCCTAGCCATGGTCCAGAGGTAGCCATTGCCATTTCATCTGCCGTCAGTCACACCTATTGGGAGGAGGAGAATGCCCAATACTCATAGAATCCTTCCTTGGAGCCACCTTTGAGTCGACTAAGCAGTAAAAGCACAAATTGATCATCCACTTATCAGCATTGTCATCCGTGATAGCAAAACAGTAGCTTAGCCAGAATTGTGTAGAACTATAAACTTCAGCTTCTAAAGTATGTTGATTGGTTAAAAAAAAATTAAGCCTTTATGTGGCAATTGGGGATAGAATTATTTCCTCTAAAATTATTTCCAGTATTTTTTAAATAAAGAAATACTTATTTGATGAAAAATATAGAACATGTGTGATAATTAGCATAATTGAATACATTACATAATGTCCTTTGCCCAAAAAGGGTTATATTATTACAATAGTTAGGAAGTAAATTAATCTGAGTAATCTTAGTATAATAAGCCTAGCAATCATAATGGAATGAATCACCCTATATTACAGTTATGATTCAAATAATATATTTTTGGAGATCAACTTTTTCATGATGTGTTGGAACGGAATGTGGTAATAGAAGAGCTGTGATTTTGGCTAACATATTAGGTATTCTGAATCAAGCTAGCACAATAGCAGAATGCCTTTTCTCTACTGACTTATTAAATGTCCAAAGAAGTATCTTGGGGCAGATAAGCAAGTGTATGAGTCTGGCATAGGAAGAGAGTGTGTTTCTTCCCCTATGAGGCATCTCGTGAGAGCCAAGTGTGAAGAAAGAATGGTATAATGCAGGGTGGCCTGGCAGAATTCTGAAGGCAGAGCCCTACGGATACCCACAGCAGCTGTTATGCAGGCCCTGCTCACCTCTGTGGGCATGCTGGTTCATTTAAAGGGAGAAGAATAATGCGGACCAATTCAATATGTGGATGAACAATAATTAAAACAGCTAATATTTGGTGAGGACTTGCTGTGGGACCAGGAATTGTGCGAAGTGTTTCCCCAGAGATAATTCACGTTCATGCTCACAACCACTCAGGAGATATCATTGTTATCCTCATTCTTCAGATGAGGAAACCGAGTCAATGATGTTAAGAAATATGCTCAAGGTCACAGCAGTAGTAATTGTGGGGCTGGGATCTGAACTCTGCCTAACTCCAGAGCCTATGCCCTTAACCAGTAAGTGAAACAAGGCAGCCTCTTTACGTTCAGGACATCTATACACGTATGTACACATAATCAAATATTAGGAAGCAATAGGACCCTAAGTCTGAACTGATGCTAGTGCCAAAGTATTTATGGACACTCCTTTAAGAAGAAGAAATTTTAATTTTTCCAGCTTTTGGTTGTAATTAAATTTGTTATGTCCATATTATTAAGATGTATTAAAGCTAGATTAAAACACAGTAGATGTTTTACAGATTTTATAGAGCATCTCCATTTACAAACACTAGTATAATTGGATGAATTCTTCTCTTTCTTCTGAGTGGTGATTTCTAAAGTCCCATAGAAAAGCCTTTTTTAAAAAAACTCAAATCTGTAGACTTGAATACTTATATTTTAGTATATTAATGCCTTGTGTCTTAAGGATGTTCCTGATTCACATTGAAAATTGATATGTTAGATGATGCTCACTTCACAGTCAGAGAAGGTTGGGGCTACAAGTAATAAAGCCTAAAATATAGTTAAAGATAATTAAATCCACACTTGGTTTCCCTTATTGAGACCACACTAATGTCTTTAAGCATCATCAGAGGGGAGAAGTTATCATTCCAGGTCTTTAACTTCTTACCATTAAGTAAGACTTAAAAGAGTAAATGTAGGGGTAGCCTGGTGGCATAGTGGTTAAGTTTGCACACTCTGCTCTGGTGGCCCAGGGTTTGCAGGCCTGGATCCCGGGCGTGGACCTACACACTGCTCATTAGACCATGCTATGGTAGCATTCCATATACAAAACAGAGGAATATTGGCATAGATGTTAGCTCAGGGCCAATTTTCCTCACCAACAAAAAAAGAGAGAGAGAGTTAGAGAGAGAGAGAGTAAATGTAAATACTTTGCCTAATGGTCCACTGGACCAGAATTTCTGGAGCTCTGAGTTCTAATCTAGCTCTACTCCTCATTTCCTTATCAAGCATTGTTTCCCTGGAAAGGGTTAAAACAATTATTGTATTTCTAATCAAATACTTGATATGACTTAAAATTGATAAATCATTAGATGAATTACAACTGCAAATTCTAAATGAGAAAACAATGGGAAATTGGAAAGTCTTTGGCAGAGGCTCGTTGAATCAATTAATGAAGGATGGAGAAAGGGATGCAGTACAAGCTGGCAATGTTGCTTAAATTGGCCAGGAGCCCATCCTCACATATATAATAAAAGAGCCACTCATGTACCTGAAACTATAAAGTTAAGTGTGGGAGATATATAATACTAGAGCATCCTCAAATGAAAAATAATTAGATATGCAACATAACACATTTCATAACAAAAAGAGTATGCAACATAACACATTTTATCTATGGATAGGCATTTTGTTGTGCTAGTATATGCAAACTTGAAAAAAGAACACTTTATCTTTTTTATGACTTAGGCAGGACGTGCTAACTGCTGTAAAAAAGAATTCTCAAACCTTAATATTTTAATACAACAAAAACTTGTATCTTGGTTCAAATTTCAATGCAGTTGCTCTTGGTTGGGTTGCTCCTCTGAGAGCTGACTCCAGGATCTGTTCTCCTCCTATACTATTACAGAGGAAGATAGTCTTCCATCTTCAACAGTGGCTTCAAGGTCATTCTGGAATTCTGCAGCCAGCATACTGGGGGCAGAATGAGAGTGTGAAAAAAGGCACGTGCATGCATACACACCCACACATGCACATTCTCGGCTGCCTTGCTTTGGAAGTGACATGTACCATCTGCTCACATCCCATTGGTCAGAATTAGTCACATGGCTCTGTGCTTAGGAAGAGGAAACAAATTTGGTACTCATCTAGTCAGTCTCTGTGACAAGATTGGTTAAAAAATTGTAGTAAAGATGAGAATAATTCTGCTCATTATATCCTACAAGCTGAATTAATTAAAGTAAAATATATATGCATACACTTCTCCCTTTACTTTGCATAGTGAAACAAAATGCAAAGCATTTACTTAAGGTAATAATTTCAAGGCTTGCCTTTATAAACTACAGGCACATGTCACTAAATTGATATGAAAGAAATATTGGATCTCAAAAAGTATTTTATCCATCGTCATGGAATGCTGGCAACCTAATCTATACCGAAAATTGCCAAAATATCTGGACCAAAAGAGAACAGATCAGTCATCTCAATTTTGTGAGACTGCATGTAAGTGTTTCACCATGGATTCAGTTGTATTGGTACTTCATAAGCACAGATACAAATTTGGCTAAAATACACAATGATGATACAGCAAAACTCATGGCAAAACCATTGTATTTTCAGACTAAAAATAAAGTGTGAAAAAAATTTCTAAGAACAAAATTTCGTGAATCTTTATTTCATTTACCTGGGCTAAATGAAATAGTGATTTTTAAAAAAACTAAAAAAAAAAAAATCTGAATATAGCAGAGATGGTAATGCAAGGCCTCAGTTCCATGGGAAATACTTGCCAGTTGCTCTTATCTGCAGCAAAACTTGAGTTATGATGTAAACTCAAGGCTCTTGAATTATGATTAACCATATATGCCTTGTGAATTGGAGAGTAGGTTAGCAAATTCAGGGTTCAAAAAAATTGTAGAATTTACTACTGTGCTCTTTTGGATTATAAGTTTGAAGGAAAGTTGCCATCTAGAAATTTGAGCTGTGTGTAATTACTCCCACCTGCTGGGTAAAATCTTTATTACATGGGCATTAAACTCCACTCCCACCGCGGGATGAGGACGAAAGCAATATGACCCGACCACATCAAGGACTTGTGAATATGATCCTTTCTCCACTGTGGCTCTTGACCCTCTCTTCTGTAGCATAACTTAACACTGGAAACTGGAAGGTAATGCTTATCCTCTGAACAAAAAGATTTAATTCTCCCCTAAAAGAAAAGCAAATGGAGAGGGATTGGAGAGACCAATGGATCCACCATATTTATCCTATAGGTGGTTCATCTCTAAAGAAAGCGAGACAGAAATCGGAGAGTGGTCCTCTGGCAGAGTGGTCCTTCCTCTGGTTTTCTAGCTCATGGGCCCAAATGGCAGGAACTTGTCCTTGGTCATTGAACACCCTGCATGCACTCTCCCTCAGACCTTCTTGGTATATGTGAAAGCACTGACTTCAGAAACAGAAAGGAGCTTCCACTTCTCAAGGGCACACTGTTCACTAAAGGATGGTGGGCACCCACAAGGCTGCAAAATACAGTCTTTGATCAGCTGGGCATCAAAGCATGGGCAGCCTTTTGTTTCTAAGTATTAAGGAAGTTTTCCGTGGCTATAAAACCTGCACGAAACATATAAGCAACTCCACTACCATGTTAACAACTCTTTTCATCTTTGGCAGGAGGTGAAAGAAGTTGGGGAAAAGGCTTAGGAGTAAACCTGGTTTGGGTTTTGTTTTCTTTTGCTTTGCTCACCATCCCCCACCCCTGTAACCAGTAGTTTAGGAAGAAGAGTTCCAGAAATGTGATCTTATTCTTTTGTCCCCAAGAATGGGCTTACAGTCCTTCATGGATATCCTAAGTTTATGACTATTTCTTCTTAAGTGATCTCCTGGGCTCTGGAAGAAAACAGACATCGTTAGCAAAGGCAAAGACACTAGGATGTCAGGAATATGATTCATTTTAGGGTTCTTGGCCCTTGAGTTCAGCTGTTGCGTAACTGACAAAGCTGAACTCCTTTTATGCTAAGGAGTCTTTTGTTAAATTGCAGGCTTGGTTTTCTGTCCCCCAGCAACTGAAGTAAAGAGAAATCTGGGACAGCACAGAGTTCGTGAACCACTGGCTCCTCTAATTGGCAATGGCAATTGGTGTGTGTGTGTGTGTGTGTGTGTGTCCATGTACATTCAATTCCTTTCTTCTTTTTCTTTTTCTTTTCTCACTCCCCACCCCCAACCTCTTTTTTTTTGAGGAAGATTAGCCCTGAGCTAACATCTGCTGCCAATCCTCCTCTTTTTGCTGAGGAAGTCTGGCCCTGAGCTAACATCCATGCCATCTTCCTCTACTTTATATGTGGGACGCCTACCACAGCATGGCTTTTGTCAAGCGGTGCCATGTCCGCATCCGGGATCCGAACTGGCGAACCCCGGGCTGCCAAAGCGGAATGTGGGAACTTAACCGCTGCACCACCAGGCCGGCCCCAACCCACCCCCAACCTTTTAACCATCCCTCATTTCCTATGTTCTGTTGCCCTCCTGTCTTCCTTCTCTTGGTTTCCCTATTCTATGTCCCTTTTTGCTCTACTCTTTTAATCTCACCTATAATCATGTAAGCTGTAAGTACCATGGAAAATGCTAGTTTCATTGTCTCCATTTGAAAAAAGTCTCAACCAAGAGAGAGAGGCTGAATATATCTGTCTTCAGTGTCTGTCTTTGAATTTGGAGTGCTTCCTGCCAAGAAAATGATCTTCTGAAACTCCTTGGATCTTGCTGTCTTCATGAAGTACACCAGCCAATAGGCTGCCTCCTGACATCTTGAATATCTGGGTTGACTTCTGCTGCTAGTTGTTCCAGCCAATGAAAGCAGACACCCTTGGCCAGTGTTTCCCAGATAGTTAGATTTTATGAGACAGTAAAACATCCAGAAGAAAAAAGGAAGAGACTGATGCAGATTGCCTTCTATTTAAATTTTAGCAGGTAAAACGCTTTTTAAAAACTACTCATTTGTCACCGTTATTTCATAAAAAGGGATATTTTAGGAAAGATAATCCCAACATAAGTTGAATAAATTTAGCTTATGAAAGATCCACTGCTTTGACTTTGTTTTCTCATTTTTTCAAAGACTGGGTATAGATATCAACTAGCATTGATACAACTTTGGGTCCTTAGGTCCCGTAAAAGTGTTCCTTTTCCCATACAAATGGTTAACGCTTTGGGACTGATTGCTCTGCCTCTCAGGGGTCCATATATCCTGTTGCCTTTATATTGAGGATCACCATTTCATCCTTAGAGTTACAATGCCCCAAAGGGACACTAGTGGTAAATTCTTAGCTCCAACGTTTAAATAGAGTTCCTAAGAAACAAAATGAGATCAATTTGACACACACAAAAAATCTAGTAAGTGGGTCAGCTTTATTTCTTTTCTTTTTTTCTTTTGTTTTTTTTATTTGACCACCGTGCAAGGCACTATGGTGGAACTACAAGGCATGGGGTTGGTGGTGGGGGAGAGGTGGGTGTGTGTGTACGGGGAGGGGTGCTGAGGAACACAGATATAAGATGTGGCCCTTATTTGAGTAGATCGCAGTCTAGTAAGACAGAGATATGTACTCAATTCATATCACAAAGCAGACAGTAGTAAAAGCTGAATAGAGGAATTACTCTAAAGAGCACTGTTTGAGAGTAGAGAAAGGAGTAATTCATTTCACTGGACGAGATCACAGAATTATTATGTGTAATCATGTATCTATGTGACTACTTGATAATTGTTCCCTTTCACAGCTACAATATAAGCTCTATGAGGGCAGTGTCTCTATCAGATGTGTGACCCTCTATATCTCAGCCCTCAGCGCCGTGCCTGGGATCCGGTATATGACCCATAATAGTTCCTAAATGAGTAAATGAGTGCCTACAATGATAGGTGCTAATGAAAGATACTAAGAAATTGAAGTTTCATTCCTTGCCTTTAAAGCCTGTGCAAGCAGATAGACTTTCAAACATGGCAGATGTGTTCAGTCGGCTCATTGCTTGTGTTTGACATCACAGATGGTCATAGTGGCTTACTTATTTCATTCTGAAATGGAATAATTTCATCCCCACTCAGGTTTTCCTTAGGCATGGGTTTTGATGCCATATTTATCAAGACATCTACTTGGAAGCGGATGTCATGCTGTGAAGAACCATTATAGACAAATGTTATAGCCACTTGCCAAGTGATGACTTATGCTGGGCAGTTTTTAAAAGACTGATTTTACTCATCTTATTTGCTATCCTCATGTACTGCTCAGGGAAGAGGGAGGGTGGGAGGGAGGCAATCCTTTCTAGGGTCTTTTTTTTTTTTTGAGCCAGTCATTATTTGCAGCGGTCTGTGGGCAGAATGCTCAGCTCACACCTGGTAAGAGAATCCTGGGTTAGGCAGTGGCCGTGCTGATATTTATACATCTCCAGATAGTGGTTTGCCAATTGCAATGCAGACATATGCAGAAATGGCCTCATTGTCATTCCTTGTTTTTGTAATATTATCCTTGGCTCGACAGATTCAATTTTTTTTCCTTTTTCTACTGTCAACACTGTTTCAGCAGTGAGTTATATTATCTGGTGACATCAGAGGAAGCAAAGTTACATGTGTCAGCTTGGCAGGAATCGTCCACTTACAGCAAATTTGTGACAAGTTGCATTTTTCTACCATTTTTACCTTGAGTGATGAAGTATCTGCAGTTTCGGGAGACACTATGGGGCCTCTGTTGATTGTAACAGTGCTCTGTTTAATTGAGCTGCTGTCGCTTCAGTTCTGGAGGGGAAGGAGCCCAGGATCTTTGAGTAATCCTTCCCTATGAACAATGGGAACATATCCCCAGAGTTGATTGCCTGTCTCTATAGGTAATGGAGGCTTAACTGGCATTAAAGTCATAGCCAGTTTCAGACCCATTAAGTTTAATGGTTTGTGTAATGACAGGCTGCAACCGATGAAATAACCAAAAGAACAATTCATGAACTGTTTATGGAAGGCTACCTTTACCATTCAAAATGGACATTAAACTATGGCTGGTTTCATTGCAAGTCAAAAGTTCCTCTCTTTATTTTCCAGTTAGGTCTATACTTAGCCCAAAGGGTGTGCTAAGAGCTGTATCTTGGGGGGAAGGTTGAAGATTTCAAGCTAATGAGTTTGAACTTTTGAGGGTTTACTATTATTTTTTTTTAAATCAGTGGTAATAGGTAATGGGGAGCTAATAAATTAATTTAGATGTAAGTCAAATTAATGTAAGTTAAAGTCAAAATCCAGCTAGGGAAAGCCAAATATGCACACTAAAATGACAGCCCTGCCTCCATCCCTTGATGACCCATGGAAAGTAGAAAATTTTGGCTAAGATGCCACTTTATAGTATGTAAATTAGAATGTAAATGCTATGAGATTAAGAATTGTTGTCTGTTTTATTCACTCCTTTGTCTTCAGGGTCTAGAAAAATGCCTAGCATATAACAGACACTCAGCAAATATTGAACATAAAGTGGTTGATGAATGTATAACTCATCTCGAGTGAGGTAGCTTTGTTTCATTTCTGAGGGGGTGAAAGTTCTTTCTTTCATAAAAAGAGGAGAGAAACAAATAGTCTCTACAAAAGAATTCAGCACTGGTTGATATTCTTCCCGGCTCTACCTTTCTTCACATAGATCTTTTCCTGAGAGCAAAGCACAGGGATTTGTGGCTGTTATTCACCATCAATGATAGGTTTGGGATATGATAAAATATAGAAAATGGCTAAGTAGGAGAGAGTACATGCTTTATAAAATAGAATTTAAGGTAATGGCTATCAGCAGCAGAACTTTGTAGGAAGCCCATGCTGAGAAAATATAACCCCCACCCTGATGATAGCATCTGGTACAAATTGAGAAATGAATTGGACAACAAAATAGAATGTGTCTTCAGCAGCCCTTAAGATCAAACCACCAGTGATAAGCATGGATCTTTGCAGCCTCTACCTTCCTCTTTTTGAAACAGCTAAAATCAGTAGGGGAGTGAAAAAGAAATAGCTTTATTATCTCTGAGTAGCTTGTCCCTCCCTCTCTTATCCATCTCTCCAAGCATGTATTTTGATATACCTTGGGTGTTTTTCTTTATCTAATCCTTCTGTTTAGAGAAAAACGTCCCTCTCCCTGCCCACATCCCACATTGTTACACTGTTGATTTCTCCTCATTCTGACACATTCAATAATCTAACATGTAACTCAACTGAAAGAACAATCATGGCCAGTGATGTACTGGCATCATGGAGGGTACAGGAAAATGGCAACTTTAATAATCATAGACGAAGCAGATCTCAAATGGGAAAATCAATCCCAGTGATCAGTGAATGCTCCAGGAGAGTGGTATCAGTATAAGAAATTCAATTCAACAAAACTTTTATTGAACACTTACTGTGTGTCAGGCACTGGGATATGTCACTGAATGCCACCATGCTCTTTCCTCCCTGGTGCTTATGCTCTAACATCTGGTATATGTGTTCTCAATAACATTGCCAGTTGCACTGGGCTGGAACCATGAAGCTTTGCACAAGGGTTTACTTTGGGTTAAATTAATGCCATCTCTGTAGAAATCTAGAACTAGAATAGACATGGAAGTGAGGGTCCTGTTTCCTGCATCTTGTTGCTGGTTGAATTTAGCCTTCTGCTATGAAAGCCTAGAGCCTAACTTGTGTCTGCATCCTGAGGGCATTTTGACAAAGAGAATGTATTTTGACAGTTAACTAAGACTTTAAATTCTTGGAAAGGGAAATGTTTTAAAACATAAAATCTACGAAGAGAGAATTATAAAATCTAAGGGTCCTTTTTTGGAGGAATAGGAAAACAACTGACTGTCACTTCACTTCCTTCATATTTTGGATCAAATGTTACCTTTTCAGCAAGGCCTTCCTTGACCACCCAACCCATCCCTACTCCTGGCACTCCCCCACCTCCCTTATCTCTATGTCTGGCCTGTACCATCTGAAACAATATAAACGTACTTATTTATTTGCTGATTTTCTATCTCTTCACTCTGGTATATAAGCTCCATTGGGGCAGGGACTTTTTCCTGTTTGTCCCCAGGTGACATTAGGAGCCTCCCATCTCAGGCTGAGAGGCAGATCTCTTACTGGATTGGTGATCTATGATCACTGGCACTTTCCTGCCATTATCCCTGTCACCACACAGCTTAAGATTCCTCGTGGCCAATGCTGGTGTCATTGTCACAGATGTCTTTAGGCTTCTCAAATGGGTGAATCAGATGTTAGATGTTAGAGTGATTAATACATCACGTATCCACCTATAAGGGAGCATCTCAGGTTGATATCTGAAACTTGATAGACTCAGTGTCCAAGTCACCAGACTAAGTGGTGTGTAACTGTTTTAAGACATCCTGCTTTTTCTGTCTATGAGTGTGGATGGGTGGTCTTCTCCAGATACCAAGTGGTTTTCATAGAACCCATTCTCTAATTCTGCCTCCTGTAGCCATCAGTGAAGGAATTTTTCAAGTTCATGGTGATGAAGCATGTAGGCATTTGAGATTTGTGAGGGTGAACACATAACAGTTTGAGAGCATGGCCCAAATGACCAAAAGAAAATAAATTCTCATGTTAATAGCAATTGTTAGGAATTCACCAGGGCCAAGAATTCTGGGGCTGAGTTTCTGGAATTGAAGGTTTGGTGATGAGTTGCCTGACAGTGATTAGTGGGAATTAAGTGTATTTGAGAAAGTGGTAGAAATTGGAGTCATTTGTAGTTGGTGAATGTGCAGGGATGGAACACACAGGAAACCTGGTAATTGATTACCCCATATAATTCTAACTAAAGGATAATTTTCTAGTCCAAAGATGGAACTAGGAATAAGTTATTTTTCCTCTGAATAAGAGGAGATTTACACAGAAAACACAAACACACAAACTAAAAGTCACACAAAAGCAAACTAGAATGATTTATCTTATCCTTCAGTTATGGATTGGATTTTGTCCCCTGCCAAAAGATATGTTGAAGTCCTATCTCCCAGTGCCATTGAATTTGACTTTATTTGGAAATAGCATCATTGCAGGGGAATTAGTTAAGATGAGGTCATAGTGGAGTAGGGTGTGCTCTTAATCCCATGTGACTGCTAACCTTATAAAAAGAGAGAAGACAGTGTGAATACACAGACACACAAGAAGAACACCATGTGAAGATGGAGGCAGAGATTGGAGTGATGCATCCATGAGCCAAGGAAGGCCTGTGGCTACCAAATGCTGGAAGAGGCAAGGAAGGATTGTCCCCTAGAGGCTACAGATGGAGCATGGCGCTGCCAACACTTTGATTTCAGATGTCTAGCCTCCAGAACTTTTAGACAATACATTTCCATTATTTTAAGACACAAAATCTGTGATACTCTGTTATAGTGGCCCAGTAAAACTAATACGCCTTCCTAGACTCAGGTGGGGAAGGAAAGGGAGGACCCCAAATCAAAAAGTGGAGTAAAAAGTTATAGCTTCTCACCACTTGAGGTGAGAGGTTATGTTGATGGCAGAGAAGAAGGTTTGCATTTTCTAGAAGCCTGTAGGTCCACTGTCTTATCTAGTGAGGGGAGGAATAGCTGGAATGTTTAAGCAGATGAAACAGCAGCAGCCAAACCCAGGCGTCTGCGCTGTTGCCTCCGGCTGCCCAGCTGAAGAGTCATTAGCCTGACTTCATTTACAATGCCAGTTGGGATTAGTTCTGGCTCTGGAGAAGCTGCACATTTAGGCAAAGCTGACTCCAAAAGTATTTTTGAATACATTGATTAAAACCAATCACTCTCTTATTTTTCAAACATGACACTGATGCCTAAAAATCTACCTAGTGGATTTCATCAAGTTGGATCAGCTAGTTTTATATTTGATGTCGATAGGCTCTAATTAATTTAGGGATAACATGATGGCCAAACAAAGAAGGTTTCGTTAAAGTTGGAAATGATAGCCAAGACTTGGAAGCAACCTAGGTGCCCATCAAGGGACGAATGGATAAAGAAGATGTGGCATACATACACAATGGAATACTACTCAGCCATAAGAAATGATGAAATCTGACCATTTGTGGCAACATGGATGGACCTTGAGGGTATTATGCTGAATGAAATAAGTCAGAGGGAGAAAGTCAAATACTGTATGATCTCACTCATAAGTAGAAGATGAAAACGACAAACAAACACATAGCAATGGAGACTGGATTGGTGGTTACCATAGGGGAAGGGGGAGGCCAAAAGGGGTGATGAGGCTCACATGTGAGGGGGTGGACTATAATTAGTTTTTGGGTGGTGAACATGATGTAATCTACACAGAATTCGAAATATATTATGATGTACATCCAAAAGCTATATAATGTTATAATCCAACGTTACTACAATTAACAAAAAAAAAGATGGAAATGATTTGGTGTATCTAGCCCCCCAAAATGATTGCCCTAGAGACACTTACTAATCCACCTGTGGCTTCTAGGCCACTTTTGTTTTTTACTATTTCCACAGATCCTCACCTGCTTTCCTCTCAGCTGTAACCAGAGCAGTCTGGGAATTGCTTCCCTGTCTGTTGTGCTCTGCATTCCTCACACTTACCCCTACATCGTCTCTTCCAGGATCATTTACTCTAGTCAATCAGTGGATTTTCTTTACTTCCTGTATGTCTAGCTTGGGGGTGGGGGGTGGGAGAGGATGAGTAGATTTTTGTGTGTATAAAGGTTATCCAAAATCTTTGTCACTTGCTTCCTGCATTTCAGGGAGAAAAACCAATGGAAAGAAACACCTTATAAAGCAAAGCAAATTTTTTTAAAAAAAACCAATTGTTTAGTCAAGAAGAACTATGTTGTTGCAGGTACAATGGAAGAATGTTCTACCTGTGTTACTCATTTAATCGGGAGGCATCAATTCCTAGTTAATGAATATGCATATAGCAAAATTGTGACATTTAATTTGACATTTTTAAAGAAACAGAGATGTAGAAATATTGTCTGGAAAGCATTGTTACCCTATCAATATTATCTACATTAAAGAGCAAACCTCGTGACAAACCTATCGTATTCATCTATCTGTTTAACAGATATTTACTGAGTGTCTGCCAGGTGCTGTGAGAGGATCCAGAAATGCAAGGAGACCCAGAAGAACGCATCCCTGGCCTCCTGGGCCTTACCTAGTGGGACACAGACACAGAAACAGGTGGGGCGAGAATGTCTTCCTCAGAGTACTGCAGGAGGAAGGCTTTCTGGAATTGCAATTTCAAGAGTGAGGCTCATTTGTCAGGATAAAAGGGTGGGGAAAGGAGAGGGGGGATGAGACTATAAGGAAAGCAATAGCGCCTTAAAAAGCCCAGTGTTCCAAGAGCCTGCATGTCTGTGGAGACTAAAGTAATTTGGTAGGACAGTTGCTTAGACAGAGGGAAGCAGTAGTGAGAGAGGAAGCTAGAGATAGAGTCAGAGTGATGTGGAAGATCTTGTCCTTTAGGTTAAGGAGTTCTTATTTCTTTCTGAAAGCCACAGAGGGCTTAGAAGCAGGGCAGTGACTGAGGAAGATCATTCTGGCTTTTGCGGGAGAACGGGCTGTCCTGGATGAGGCTAAAGTGCGGGACGCCGTGCAGGAGGCTGCTGCAGTACCCTCCGAGAGACCTCGGTGGCAGTGACACTGGCATAGGAGTAGAGATAAATACAGTGGTTCCTTCTTATCCATGGGGGATACATTCCAAGACCCCCAGTGGGTGCCTGAAACCATGGCGATACTGAACCCTATATATGCTATGTGTTTTCCTATGCATACATCCTGTGATAAAATTTAATTTATGAATTAGACACAGTAAGAGATTAACAACCATAACTGATAATAAGAACAATTATGGTAACATACTGTAATGAAAGTCACTGTAGATCTTAACAACCTCAGCATATTTCTTTTCTTTTCTTAAGTCAAGAACTTTTACCTTTTCACTTAAAGTAAGCACTTCATGGCTTCTCTTTGGCATATCCTAATTGCCAGCATCACCACTCTTGCACTTTGGGGCCATTATTAAGTAAAATAGGGTTACTTGAACACAAGCACTACAGTCACGCGACAGTTGCCTGATAACCGAGATAGCTACGAAGTGATTAAAGGACGGGTAGCAATTCCCTGGGGATCGGCTGGACAAAGGGATGATTCATGTCCCAGGCAAGGAGGAGCAGGACAGCGTGAGATTTGATCATGTTACTCAGAACAGTGCACAGTTTAAAACTTATTAATTTCTTATTTCTGGAATTTTCCCTTTAATATTTTCAGACCTCAGTTGACCTTGGGTGATGGAAACTGCAGAAAGCAAAACCACAGATAAGGATTAAAGACACATTTATATATAAGTTAAAGATACATTTAGGAGATAGAATAGGTAGGACTTGGTGATTTATTAAGTTTAGAAGTGGAGAAGAGGGAAGAGTCAAGGATGGCTTACACATGAAACATCCAGAACTTTTTTCTATTCTAGAAAAACAATCACTGTCATTGAACATGATAGAAATTTCTGGACATAACAAAACAAGCAAGATCTCAATTCTCAGTGCCATGTGGAAGAATTAATTGTATGCTCGTCTAACATTTCAAGTAGAGGTGTACATTTTGTTTCTGAAGACTCAATTCATCACTAAGTTATGATTTCACACCCGTTACTCTGTAGTGAGAGTTTAGGTGCAGGGGCGTGGGAACAAGTGGCGGCTGGAGGAATGAGCTAGTCTGAAGGTGGTGTGGTCCATAGCCTTCCACTCAGCGTTCCCAAGGTCTCAAGGTCATAAAGAGAGGAGGAGCGCTCCCATCCAGCAGAGCTGGGGAGCATCTCAGACAGGACTGCTTCTGATGCCCGAGTGGAAAGGGAAGGTGCCTTAGTGCCCTGAAACTCACCCACTGAGTTTAGCAACATATTTCACTATGAGAGAATGTTCCCCTAGAGAAACACTAGAAGGTAAACATCTCTCAGGAAATCACCGTTTGTTTCCGCCATCAAAAGGTTTCCTTATGCGTCTGTCTATTTGAGAAAAGTGAAAACCTTTCTCCGGCGGTAACTGCCACAACTAATTATTTACCTGGCTAAGAAACTTGGAACTTTTGCCAGGACACACTTCTGGAAATTGACTGCATCCCTGCAGAGCCTCGTCTTCCAGCTTCTGAGTCAGCTGTGTGCATGTTCTGTCCGCGTTCTTCTCACAAGCTGTGTGATCGTGGCCTAATTATTGAAACTTTATGCTTAAAAGACGTAGAACAGTGCTGCAAACACATTAAAATTATTAAGGAACTTGGCAAAATATCTTAAAGCTTTAAGCTCCTTGCTTCCATTTTCTGTACACTCCTTACTGGCCCCCCATGTCCTGAGTGGGCCTTTCAACTTTCAACTGTGTTAGGACATGTGGTTTCTCTGTTACCAGATCCCAGCTGAACAGATGGCCCTTCGTATTCAGAAAGTATTTGGTGCCCATTAGCCAAGACTGTCCGGTCACACCAATGAGGCTGACAATGGACCTTGATGTTCCTGCCCTTTACACACAAATGCCTTGTACCCCTTGGTTTTCCTCTATTAGTGATCCTTCATGGCATTATATTATTTTAGGCCCTACTGTTTGCATTTAATCCCAGCATCTTTATAATTCGTAATTTCTTTATGTTTTTTTCAAGGACTACATACGAAATTTTGAACATCAACATGCAACTAGAGATGTGTATAACTCCACACAGATCTGCCTCCGTTTTAAGGCCGTCCATATTCTATACATCTGTCTTTTAAACTCTGAGCACACAGTTTCATTTTGAGCTTTTTTTACTCTTCTGTTTGTTATTACTGTCTATTAAATTTTGTCAGGTAAATTTGCGTTTTCCTTGCCAAAGCACTGTCCAGTTCCTTCTCGGGTCTTTTTCATACTTTGCTCCTGCATCGTTTGGATTAGGGGTTTCTGCCGTCCTCTAGAAGGAATTTGGGGGTCTCTCATCCATCCCTCTCCTATGCTTTTGCAGACTCTTGCAGAGACGTTCTATTAGTGCACAGATTAACCTTCTTACTCTTCTCCAGCGGGTCAAGTATCTGCTAATCCTAGTGGTAAATGTTTTTGGTGTCGTAGATGCCCTTGGCATTCTGGTGATGCCCAGAGACCCTTTCTCAGTGTCTTTAAATGTATGTGTAAAATATAGCAGATTACAAAGAAACCAATTAAATTGAAAGGTGGCTAAATATTTTTAAAATTGTGATATAGTAAATGAACTTCTTTGCTGGTGCACAAAGTGATAAGATGTAGCAGCGGGGCTAGTAACTATTATTCTTTAAAAAGATCTATGATTTCTATGGGCGAGGAGACTCATGGGTACTGCTAATATTACTGTGATTTGTTGCCTATGTTTGAAATCAATAGAAATGCTCGTTTTCAGTGAGAGTAAAGGGGAAAGAAATAAGTGAACATTTTCTTCCCATTCAAGTTCATGGATCCCCTATATTCTATCCACAGGTGCTTGAGGGGGTGTCTAGACCCCAGGTTACGAACTCCTGCTAGTGGTCCTTCGTGCTTTGAGACTCAGCTTAAATAACCACCTCTTCTGTAACACTTAGCCTAAATTCACTAGATCCACTTCTCTATCTTGTTCCTCCAGCACCTTGTTCACCCTCTATTATGCAATATTTATTTATCATCGTTATTACTATTGTTCTATGTTTTCTATATCTCTCTCCTCTTTGTAAATATCTCTGTGTTTTATTCACTTTTATTTCCTTAGTATCCAGGACAGTGCATGGCATTTTGCAGGCACTCAACAAATGTTTGTTTAATAGGCAAATTAAAACTCTAAACAGCTTCTGGGACGTTTTCCCAGGTCAGAAGTAATAGAAGGATCTGAATTTAATTTATTTGCTTCTACAAGGGGCACGGTGTACAAGCTCTGAACTTTAATAAGAGATGTACTTTCAGCAACACCTTCTTGACCTAGTCCTAACCTTTAATTCTGCATTGATATTTTAAAACCTTATGAACATACAAGTAGAAAAATTAAATCCATCGTTAGATAAAAATATATCATAAAGATTACCAGCTAACAAATAAGTATTTCTATTTATAACTGAGAACAAAACCTGACAACAGAATATTAGTTGTTTACAAGGCATTTATTTTGAATAATGTGCTAGGAGAGTATAAATAACTTTAAGTATCAGTAACAAACGTACTTACGGATAAATGTATTCTAATTATTCTAAATGTATTAAACTTACCACTGAGTAGCATGAATTAGCCACTATTTAAGTATAAACGTTTACTTCCATATTGCCCAATTCTGTGCTATATAAAGTCAGACAACACAGATCCACTGAGGTTTTTTGTTTTTTGGTTTTTTGAGGAAAATTAGCCTTGAGCTAACATCTGCTGCCAAGCCTCCTCTTTTTGCTGAGGAAGACGGGCCCTAAGGTAACATCTGTGCCCATCTCCCTCTACTTTCTATGTGGGATGCCTGCCACAGCATGGCTTGTCAAGCAGTGCCATGTCCACACCCGGGATCCCAACTGGCAAACCCCAGGCTGCCGAAGCAGAACATGAAAACTTAACCGCCGTGCCACCGGGCCGGCCCATATCGTGATGTTTTAGTCATTATTTGAAGGTGGATGTGGGCAGTTTCTGATAAATGATAAGATGATGACATGAGTTCTCGTAGTAAGCACAGAGAATCATAAAGGGAAAAATACACAGAGGAGTAGGGAGAATTGGTGCCCAGAGAGTGTGATCCATGAGCCTCTTGTACTTGCCATCAGCAAGGGCTCAGGAATGCTGGTGTGGTCGGTCTAAAAGCATTCTCTCTCTCTCTTTCTCTCTCTCTCTCACACGCACACACTTTCCGCCATGCCCTTTTCCCTCCTATGTTGTCTTACTGGAAAAATGTAATTTTCCAGGTGGCTACAAAATTCTTATAATTGTATATTCTAATTAACTTAAAATATTTACAAAACAATATTAATCCCAACCCACAAGGGATTCTTTTCTGAGAAAACACATTTCTCCTATACTTTGAAATCATTCCTGCTTCACTTTTCAAAAATTTCAGGGATTTTTTTTCTTTTTAAAATTTGTACTGAGTAAAAGGGAAGAAAAAAATACAATGAAAAGCTATGAGGATAAATGAGGTTATATGACCATGAAATCTTTGGAAAAGAATCATAATATTGTCTTTTTTTTCCTAAGCCGTGATTAGATGTCCCATTTTAAGAGAGGAAAAAAATAACCCCTTAAAGTTCTAGGCAGGCCAGGGAAGATTAGGTTTCTGTCACTATCGTTAACAGTGGAACTGTGACAGTATTGTCACCTCCTTTCCCTGTAGAATGTGCATTCTAGCTCCAGGAGAATTCTTTATTACAGACTCACATTGAAATTAGAGAGATTTGTGAGTCACACAGGCCAAGCTTTTCAACCTTACTACATGTCGGATAGGACAGGACGTCCTCAAGCTGCCAAATACTTGGGTCAAGTCACTTTCTTCCTCTTTCAGGCCCCGTCTTCCTCTCTTTTTCAGTTCTAACCAAAGAATGTATTTCCATTTTTATTTTCCTTTTCTGTTCAAGCCCTACAGCTCTGCCCAAGGCAAAATGCTGCAGGAATTAGAAAGATGAAGCGACTAATTCAAATCGATAATGACAGCCAGTGAATGCATGTAAATTTCAACAAGCACATGTTCAGCTTTGTCTCTTGGGCCTCCCACCAACATTAACATCACTAAATTTCCTGATTTAAGGCTCTCACAAAACAATAATCAGATAACTAACAAAGTGCCAGCCACTCATAGCCTTCAGGTTAATGAGTTTGATCTTCATTAATCTCAAATTAGAGTTCTTGAGTAGACTCACCTTTGGGATAGATGCTCCCACCCTGCAAGGAGCTTATTTCCCATCAATCGGGCAGAGATAAGAAAATGCTCCTCCAGCTCTTGTTAAGCTCTTCAGATATCCTCTCCAGCTCTTTAACATTTGGACGGCATGTTGTGAGAAGATGGCCTGGGAATTGAGGCTACTTATGCGAGAAACAACCTAATTCAGTCCATCTCTCCCCTGGCCATTCCCAATGATCTCCTTTAAACCTTCTGTTGTGTGGGTTGTGTTGATTCAAATAATGATTTTCTTAGAGAAATAAGATGTGCAATTTAGAATGTGGTGGGATCTTGAAAAGATATTTAGTAACTTTCTAATTATATACTGTATTTACGTAAATGTACATACATGTACGTATGTGTATATGTGTATATTGTATTTTTCATTTTGTTTGTTTCAGTGACCTTAGGGAGTGGTGCAGAAATAGCGTAGCAACACCATGTGACATGCACTATAAAAGTTTATTTTGACCTTTTACTTATAACTCATTGAAACGAGTCAAATTTTTCTATTTTCCCGAAGGTACACTTAAACACAGTGTTGGAGCCTAATGCTTTGATGTTTTATTTTTGGTGAGGTCAAACAATATCAGGGCCCAACACATACCCCCAATGCATTTTCACTTGTAATGAATTTTCTATGAACAGGCCTTGTGTTGATAAGAATTTTATTCATCTATAACATTTCAGGGATTTTGATAAACATGATTTCTAACAGGATACCATATAAACTGGAATAACTATTTTCTCGATGTATATTAAATTTTATGGAAAAAGTAGGAAAAGCATCTGGTGACTGAACAATTTCAAGTAGAGCTAAAGACATTTTTCTTAAAAGAAATGTACTTTTTTTTTACGTTAATCATTAGAGCTATTACATTATGGTGTATCATCTACACACTTCTCATTTTTATTCCTAGTAGGAATAAAATTTAGAGACTTAGAAGTCCTTCCTAAAGTATACACATGTGTTTAATTTTCAAAATGTTAGTGAAGCTTACTTGCATGTTACAGTATCACAAAGTAAAGAAGAAGGAGTTAATCTTGTGCATATTTTACATGTGGGGATAACTGAAGCCGCCATGGTCTAAACGCTCTGTCCACCATCACAGCATGATCGAGGGTAGAGCTGTAAGCATAACTCAGGTTAAGTGTGACTCCAGTAGAATGTTCCTTCAACCTTTGTTTATTTGTCCCTATGAATCACACTTTTTTACACATTGCCTTCTTGGCCTGCTCTCACCAATGAAAACCTGTGGGAACGTTTAATGACTTAATGACCAAGGCTGTTAGGATCCTGTAGCTACAGTTTCTCCAGTGGTAAAGTAAACCCTCTATAGATGCATTAGGGAAGTTAGCGAGCTTAATTGTAAGCCACTTGGAATTTCTTGTAGTGAGGACTCCTTATAAGCAGATTCTTTAGACAGCATCTCAGAATGCTCCCATTTCTGCAATTATTGTTTTGAGGTCAGTTCCTATAGAAGTTACTCCAGAAGAACACAAAGAATGTCACTCACAATATGGAGAACTAGCCATACTTTAAACGAAAGCCACAAGGGAAAGCCCCTGACTACCACACTTAGTTCTGGTACCATCTTGCCTAGCAGTTGTGCAAAATTTACCCAAGAAATTGATCATTTTGTTCTAAGATGAAAAATGAGATGGTTCATATTGGATAGATGGATCATAAATTTTAACACATATTACAAACTCAGCTTCTCACTGCTGGTGGTACTATGGAAATACAGGCCCTCACTAATCAAAGTGTAGTCCTTCCTGGGAACTTGTTAGAGATTCAGGATCTCAGGCCCCACCTAAGACCTACTGAATCATAATCTGTATTCTAACAAGATATCCTGAAGATTCATCTTACAGTAAAGTTTGGGAAGCTCTGCTGGAAACAGTCTGAACTTGCTGTGATCATCTCAATCTTGATAGTTGGCTTTGCACAGCCCTTACTACAGACCCAGCCACTCTGTCCTTTTCAGACTACTTCCTGGTGAGCTCCACAGTCAGAACCTTAGCTACTTCTGTGCCTGGTCTATACCATGAACACGGCCAAGGGTGCTTGGGAAAGCGCCATATTAGACCTCCCTTTGCTGACCATGCTGGGCTGCCATGCAGTCACTCCCCTTGTCATAGCCTGGTGCTCTTTCCTCTATGCCATGCTGCCTTGAATGATGGAATGTTCAAATTGTCACACTGTTTTGGTTGCTTACCAGAACATTTATGGCTGTAATTTTCAATAAAGCATAGAGTGTGTTTGTTCAAATGGCAATGGACTTGGAGCAGGTTGAATATTAAATGAATTACTTGCATTGTGAAAACCATAATGCTCTTAACATTTTTATTTCGTTTCCGTGAATATTTACCAGGAGTTAAAGGTGGAAGCATTGGTGGACTTGTGTTTGCCTGTCTACAACACTGTTTACGATTTCCATAACACAGTCCTTTGGGGTCAGACTGCGTGACATGTTAAATATTGCCAGGGATGGGAGAGTCCTTTACTTATGGCATTTTATCTTGAATTATTTATCTAAATAAAAATAGCTAACAGTTTAAATTTTGTTAATTTTGTTAACCTATATTTTCCTAATAAAAGAGTTATCAAGACCACTGACAGGAGGACAAATGACAAACGATGAACCTTGGAGTCAGGGCGTCACCCTAGGCTGCTGACCCATAAGTCTCACTTGAGGTATGCTTCCTGCCCAGTGAGACATGTCTGGGATTTTTGGGGCATTCATCTTGTTTCAAAAGTCTGTATGCTGCTCTTAGGCCAAAGTCATTGCCTGAGACTAAGTGACCTACTCTCAGGAAAGAAAGGGATGGTTTTGCTAGGAAACAGGAGCATATGAAAGTGAGGAGGGGGGTTCAGGAGCAGTCCAGCCAAGAGAAAAGGGGTATTTATTACCGACATGGCTTAGAACTGCCAGCTCATCTTGATGGTGGAAAGCTGATTGGCTTTTAGCCGGTCTTATTTTTGTTTTATAATCTCTAAAGACAGTACACCCACTTATTGCCTGAACTTGGGCAGTATGCTCCCATCACCATCTCCTCCCTTCATATGCCCCTGCAGGGGGGGTGTGTTCACCAGTTTTAGGATGTTACCTACCAGGCACACATATAGCCAATCTCTGAAGGTCAGCAGTCCCATGCAAGATCAAGAAATGACTGGAGCATCTTAGCTACAAGTTAATGTCTTGTTCGATGCCTTTGCTTTACGATTATGAGTTTTGACACTTAGATTAGTTTGGCTGATGTAGTAGCAAAATAATTACCCCTGCTAAAGATGTCCACGTCCTAGTCCCTGGAATTTGTGAATGTTACATGGCAGAGGAGAAGGAAGGCTATAGATGGAGTTAAGGTTGCCAATCAGCAGAAAGGAAGTTACTTTGGTTTACCCACGTGGGTCCGATGTAATCAGAAAAGTCATTAAAAATGGAAGAGGGAGGCAGAAGAAGAGGGTCAGAATGAGATGTGACTAAGGAAGAATGGTTAGAGTGAGGTTGCTGGTGTTGAAGATGGAAGAAGGAGGCCATGAGCCAAGGAGTGTGGACTGCCTCTAGAAGCTGGAAATGTTTTCTCCCCTAGAACCTCCAAAAAGGAACACAGCCCTGCTGACACCTGATATTAGCCCAGTGAGACCCATGTTGGACCTCTATCCTACAGAACTGTAAGATAATAAATGTGTTTTTAAGCCTCTAAGTTTGTGGTAATTTGCTTTTTTGTTTTTTGGGGGTTTTTTGAGGAAGATTAGCCCTGAGCTAACTGCTGCCAATCCTCCCCTTTTTGCTGAGGAAACTGGCCCTGAGCTCACATCCGTGCCCATCTTCCTCTACTTTATATGTGGGACGCCTGCCACAGTATGGCTTGCCAAGCAGTGCCATGTCCATACCCGGGATCCAAACCTGCGAACCCCAGGCAGCTGAAGTGGAAGGTGTGAACTTAACCACTGTGCCACTGGGCCGGCCCCTGTGGTAATTTGTTACAGCAGCAGTAGGAAACTAATACAATTAGTAGAGTAAAAATCAGTGTAGTGTGTAGAGCCTGACAGAGCTGACTTCTGGCTCTACATCTGACTCATAGTGTGCCATTGGTAAATTTCCTTAGCTTTCCTTTCCTTATCTGTAGACTGGATACAATAATACTTTCCTTCTACAGTTGTTTAGAGGATGAAATAAGAAAGCAAATGTAAAGTGTCTAGGTTAGTGCCCATCATGTTGGGGCTGCTCACAAACTCTAATTTTGTTTCTATTCCTTTCTCCCTGTACAAGCTGGTGGTCTTCTTAGTGAGTGGCCCCATTTTTTTAAGGCTCACTGCTTGCTTTTCTCTATAGAACAAGGTAGAGTAGGCAAGAACTGAACTGGCACCGCTGATGACCAGCAGAGCCCTTAGAAATATCATTGCTGTGTTTAGTTGATACTCTACTGTGTTCCTCTGAGGACCTCAATTGGCCATATTGCCATCTACCAATCACCAGGGTTTCCACTGGTGCTAGATTACCATTAGGCTCCTCATGGTTAAGAAGGATCTAACCCATCCTTGTTCAGTGGGAGATATCACCAGTGCTCATGTTAAATGAGTATTACCTGTTGATGAATTATAGACTAGCTCTTATACACTCTCATACAATGCCTTTGTACATTCCATTCCTCTTCTCTATTCAAAACTGACAAAGTAAATCAGTTGAGAAAGGTACATTAATTTATTTGAATAAATACTTGTCAACACTGTTCAGAAAAAAATAAGTCTCCAGTTGACTGTATCATTATGTGCCCTCACAAATAAACATTGGAAATACATCTAAATTCTTTTATCAAAATTTATTATTATAAAGAATTTTTTTCTTTTTCTCCTTTTTTTTTTTAAACAAAATCTTCTTCTCTGCAGAAATCTCTTTTAGGACCCTTTATAATAAAGGAGAAAATATTTCTAACTACCCAACAGGCTTCAGGATAATCTTGACAGCCCTGTGGACAAATTATAGTATTCATTTGATCTTAGTGACACTCTTGGTTCACTCTGTTCTGTACTGAAATCCAAATCTTGAACTTTTTCTTGAGCAGTTAAAGACAACAGCTGTGAGGTCCTGGTTCATCTTTTCAGTTTCACTTTTAACCATAGCTGGCTGTACGAAGTTGAGAGCAATTAACACTTACATAGTGCTCTGGACCTTATTTTTACTAAGTGCCATACAAGCAACCAAACCATCAGACTCCTGTAAAATCTTATGACCAAAACAGCTATGGAGAGGGTGTTTCTCTTGGAATGTCTCTCTGGGTGCAAACATTTATTATTTCGGGTCTCTTGAGAATCATTTTTGGTGGATGTAAGAATTGTGGTTTTACCCTACTTGCAACCTAACAGATTAGTCTGTCACATGGGTGCTGATAGGAGACACGAGACTCCTGGGGCAGAGATGAAAGATAACTTATTCCTACAGGAATAGCAGTAGCAAAGTATAGCAGTTGTGCCAGTTTTCTAAAACCCAGTTCCCACAGGACAAAAGGAAGAGAGCCTGCATACATAGTGGAGCGGAAAGCTGAGCTTAGGGAACCCCAAAATTTTATAATGGCTTGATGATACTTTGGTTGAGAGAGAAAGATTTAATCTTTATTATAGTGGACAGTAAACAAACTTCTCCTTGCTCCAGAAGGAGACACTATCTCTATCTTCCAATGGATTTTCACTATAAAAACATTCCAAAAACAGTAGTTGGGAACAAAGTTATTCGGTCAGTTGTTCACAAGCTGTGCAGAGATGTAAGAGGCCATGGAGAATTGTCTCCCAGCAGTGGATTTCTTAGATTTAAATAAATTCTTTCCCATGTTGTTAAGAGAGCTGCAGAAGGAAACATTATCATAGACATAGGTAATGTTAAGTTTTTTTCCCAAAGAGAAGAATTTGTTTGGCTTCCCTAGCAAAATCCAGGTTTCAGTTTTGTGATCAACCTGTTTGGATCAACGAGGTTAAAAAATACATCAGTTTAATTTTTTGTAAATATCAAAACTATTTAACTGGGCAGTGATGGAGACGGGGATCACAAAAGAGAGATTATGCAGCCTGTACCAGAGCATTACCCTTTCTCTTGCCCTTTGCTGCCCATTTTAGTGTTGTTGGTCGCAGCCAGGAAAGAGAGCCAAGGACAGTCCAGAGGACCTCATACTTGCAGGCAGGAGACAGTCAAGGAAGCTCCCAGAGGCTGAAGTTGTCAAACCCAATCAGACCTGGCACAAGAGCACAACATAATCAGGTCTTGAGCCATCAGGGTCATTGATATCCACACTAGCCTTCTTGCTGTTTCCGGAACACACCAGGCCTGACTCCACTTCAGGATCTTTGCCTTGGCTCTTGTCTCTCATAGGTACACTCTTCCCCAGAAGACCCAGGGCTCACTTCCTTGCTTCCTTCAAGCCTTACTCAAATGTTACCTTGTCAGTGACCCACCCTGAATTGCAGTCACCTACACACCCCCCCCCCCCGCCCCCCCAGGTCATTCAATCCCCCTTCTCCTTTTTCCCCATCTTTCAATATACTGAATAATTTATTTAACAAGAATATAAGCTCGTTGGGCAGAGATTTTTTTTCCCTTTTGTTCCCTGATGTTTCCTAAACAGCTAGATCAGTGCCTGGCACATAAATAAGTAAATGTTTTGAATAAATATTTTCTGAATAATGAATGAATGAATTTCAATATTGGGGATTTTCGTTGTTATTTGCCTTATTCCTAGTAAGATAGGTCCACTCATATGAGGTACCATTTTTGAAATACCAGGGGCTGGGTTGGATCCTCTATTTGTGGGTGTGAAATAGTAATAAATGAATGAAGCATGGCAGCAGTGACCCTGTTGATGATAATAATGAATCACATTGATAAAGTGCTTTTCTTCTTCTATCTTTTTTTTTGTGGAATTCCCCTCAGTGTCAGGGTGATGGATTATCCCCATTCCTTCTAGGAAAATGGCTATTCCATCTTAATGCAGGCTTTTCGAAATGAAAAATAATGCCTGCTGCAATCAACTTTTAATTATCTCCACTAATGGAGTGCTGATGCTCAAGAAATAATCCCCAAATCATTTACATTTGACTTCAGGACACAACCAGGGGCTTATACGCAGTAAAACAACATCAAAACAGCAGAAACAGCATTAAAACCTGCAATAGTAGACCAAACTCTGGTCTAGGAGTTGGTAAACTAGGTTTGGTAGAGGCGCTGTTATGGGTTGAATTGTCTTCCCCAAAAAGATCTGTTGGAATCCTAACCCCCAGTAGCTCAGAATGTGACCTTATTTGCAGATAGGGTCTTTACAAAGATAATCAAGTTATAATGAAGTTGTTTGGGTGGTCCTTAATCCAATATGACTGGTGTCTTTATAAAAATGGGAAAATTGGATGCAGAGACAGACATGCACATGGGAGAATGCCATGTGAATGTTGGAGGTATGTTGCCACAAACCAAGGATTTGACAGAAGCTAAGAGAGGCCTGGAACCAATCTTCCCCTGCCACCTTCAGAGGGAGCGTGGCCCTGGGGATGCCTTCGTCTCAGACTTCTAGCCATCAGGACAGTGAGACCATCAATTTCTGATGTTTAAGCCCCCCAGTTTGTGGGACTTTGTTACGGCAGCCCTGGAAACTAATACGCTTGATGACTCAACTCTTATGTGCTCATTTAGCATGCAATTCCCGCTCATCTCCAAGCCTCCATTTCCTCATCTCTAAATAGAAACCAAAGCCCCTTGCTGCTTTAAGACTCTATAGTGAAAGCTTCTTATATAAAGTCCCCATCAGCCCTGCTTTTCCCAATTTAGCAGTAACACCCACCCCATCTTGAAGTCCTCTAAATTAAATAATGATCCTAGAAGAAAAAGTTTCTACATAATCTGCAAAGCAGACAAAAATGCTTGTAGAAATGACTTTATTAAAATTTGACAGTGTACATTTTACTTGGCTCTGGGAAAATCTAAGATTTAACATTTTCTCATAAAAAAATAGCAAGAGTGGCATTCCATGTTGTGATAATCCAGCTGTCATCTCTACTTCTGTTGGCAGAATCCCTCCTTCCATGTACTGTTAGGTCAAGCAAACACAGGTATTCCCCAGGCCCTGCCGTGGTGAAGTCAGGCTGATAGACAGTGCTAGGCTAAGAGTGAGGGTCTGACTCACCTCCCCAGTGCTGTGGCATTCAAAATTACGGCCCCCACTAAATTTTCTTCTCTGTTGCCTTTTTAAATATTTGGAGCAAACGCAGGTAGTATGTGCAGCATTTACCCCAAAACATGTAAAAAGTGAGAGCAATGAAAAACATCGCTCCAAAGCACGTTCTTATTTGGGAAACATTTTTAAAAGAGCCACTTCCTTTGTGATGTGCACCACCTCACTGCACCTCTCTAAAGGGAGACAGATTTCCTACAGATGACTATTGCAAGTATGGAAGTTTCTCTTCAGAAGAAAATTACACCCATAAAGTAAATTTTTAATTAAAAAAAAATGGTTTCCAAGTATTCTGATAAAGTCATCAATTTCTCAGTAAGTATACCTCATTCCTAGGAAGTGACTAAGAGGATTGGTTTACCTATGTATCAGTTATTTAATACTATTCAAGTGCAAGGCATTTCATCATCAACACTATTATTATCAACAGCATTTGCAGTAACACCTTGGACTTAGAGAGCTCACTTCTCTGGGTACTGGGATCGTCTGGCACGGAAGCAAGAGGTAGACATCAAGACACCTGAGCCATTACAATAGGTCAACATGAAAGCTCATGAATACTGGCTCTTAGTCAAAGCCTGTTTATACCTGAAGTAATTCTAATGTACTGACTTGTTTGGTTTACCAATTCACATTAGATGCCAACAGGATAGGACAGGAATCAAAAAATCTATTAAAAGGAAATGAAAGAATAAAAATCATAATAGTATCAGGCCATTACGTTTAGGTACGAATAGCCTCCAAAACCACAACAGTCTCTGAGTGTGCCACTGACAAAGCTCACTCATCAATGGTTATAACTATGACCTTGAAATAAATCTTAGGACAGACATCAAATACTGTGTCTCATAAGTTAGAGAATTGTATAATGTATTTAAGAAAGATATTCCATGCAAAGTGGTTGATTTGGTCTTAATAGTAACCAGTTAAGAAGTGAGTTATGGGAGCCTACAACAACTTGGTTATATGGAAGGCCTCATTCCCTGGCGAAGCTAGGAGAGTGAAGGGTCACTATGCTAGTGCTTGTACGAAGAATGTGCAGTAAAAACCATGCCTGCTGCTCTTCAGGCCCCAGAGAGAAGAGAATGAATATATATATATAGTGTATGTGTGTGTGCGTGCACACTTTGGAAAACAGTTGATCTGTACACATCTTTTCAGTTCATTAGAAAATTTGGGTGCCTACTAGGTATGTTACATTGGATGTGCACTGGACAGCAATGATGAATGAGATGAGATTGCCGGCATGAGGAGCCCCCAGTCCTGGAGCAGTCGAGCAAGCATGTGGGTGTGGGCTGATGAGAGAGTGGGCATGAAGGGAAAGTATGTCACAGGCTCTCCCCACGTTCATCAGGGAAGGCTTTCTGATAAAATAAAACTTTCATCATCTGTGCTTAGAACTTTAGACTCAGAGTACTTGATGGTGAGTGGAAAAAACTAAATAAAATGGGATGAGAAAGCAAGATTGCCCAGTTCATCTAATAAATCCACTCTCCATGTCAGTCAGGTGTTGGCAAAAGCAGAAATGCGGCCAGTGGAGAGCCCTGGAAACAGAGAGGGAGGCAGTTTTTACTAAACTTAGTTTCCAAATGATGGATGCCAACAAGAAAATAGTTTAAAATTCTAAGAGAAATCTTCACCTTTCATCCCATTGTGACGTCATGGCTTTTCAAAGGACATTCAAAGGAAGCCAAGGACGTTAGATAGTGTGTCGCAATAAATAGACTCAAGGTCTATGAACCAAAGTCATATTCAGTCTTCCTCTTATATACTAACATGATGTTATTCTATTTCATCTTTTTCCGTGTGCTTGCTCCCCTGAGTTTTTTGGAATGAGATTGCTAGATTCTATGTTTCTAGAGATGTTTTTCTACCAGGTGTGTTAGCAGAACATTCTTACTCTGAGGGAGAAAATACCACAGCCTTCTACAAATTTTCTAGCTCACACACATGGACGACGTGACCTGTTCTCAGCTTCCTCTCTTTATCCTCACCCCTGGGAGACTGCCTATGCTTTGCATCCATTGCTGCATGGTCTCTGCTAAAGGCTGACTCAGTGACTGAATTAATCATGTCGTCTACACACCCCTGAAGCTAGCCTGCATATAATGTGCCTCAGAGTTTGCCCAACTCTTGGCCTTGGACGTGGTTTATCACTTCTGAGGGCTCAGTTTCTTTACTCTGAAAGGGATAGCTTGGATCAGATCATCTCTAAGGTTCCTTCCAGTTTTAACCTTTTACCAGTGTCGGCTTTTAAATGATTTGCCAAAAGTCACACATCTGTAAACATCTGGGATACATATATTGTTGGCTCATTGTCTAACTGTGGGCCAGTCATTTCAGCTAAACAAACTAAAAATGGGTGCTGGCCCAGAATCAAGTCTTAGAAGACTTCTTTCGTAATATTTGATGCTTCTTAAATTAAATCGTTCTTTCTGTTTCCTTTAATTCCTCCCCTCTTCCCCATTTTTCGAACTTGCAGAGCCCTCTGACATTTTGAGCAGAAGGTTGCAAATCCTTGTCTTAATGCTTGACCATGTCCCAGGAAAAGATCCTCACACAAATACACGCACACACCATTCAGGATTCTCTTGAGGATGAATGAATATTCCCAGGCCAAATATTGCATGGAGATTTGGGCAATATTTTGGCAGATTGAACAATACTCATATTTATGCTCTCTGATAAGTCCATTGCTTGATCATCTTGTTCTTGGTGAAGGGCATTATTTTCTAATCAAGATAATGTAGCTACCCTTGGGGTAGTATTTAACACTGCAAATACCTGAAAATGTCATATTTTCCTAATGGATCTTTCTCCAGCATCAGAAATTAGGTAAAGTGGAAAGAAGGGACAAGAAGAAACATTTACTTGCATCTGTTTTCTGATTTTACACATCATTTGATTTTTATACAGATTTTCTGAGGTCAATATTATATCCATTTAACTGGCAAGGAAACCCAGCTCTAATTAGCTAAGCAACTTGAAATTTGGTAATAATAGAGCTCTCTTATTTTTTTTTAAAGATTTTATTTTTTTCCGTTTTCTCCCCAAAGCCCCCCAGTACATAGTTGTATATTCTTCGTTGTGGGTCCTTCTAGTTGCGGCATGTGGGACACTGCCTCAGCGTGGCTTGATGAGCAGTGCCATGTCCACACCCAGGATTGGAACCGACGAAACACTGGGCCGCCTGCAGCAGAGCGCGCGAACCTAACCACTCGGCCACTGGGCCAGCCCCAGAGCTCTTTTATTCTTAAGCCTGTGTTCTTTCCCCTAAATCATGTCGTTTTTCTAAAGAGAGATTAAAAATTTAAAAACAAAGGAAGAAGATGGTCATTTATTGATTATGTTTCTCTAAGTTTGTATATAAAATCTTATTTAATTTTTATAGGAATCCAGCGTCCCCTTCCTCCATCCTTTCAACATTATGTCACGACTTGTATATACAGGGAAATGCCTATGAAAATGTTGTTCGCTGCTTAGCCAAGCAGTGCGCTACAACCACTCCTCTTGAACAATCCTTATTTTTTCTAGAGTTAATGATTGCTTCAGATTTTTGTTTGTCTGATTTTCAATAAACCTATTGGTATTTTTTCCCGTTATCCTATGCCTGCCCATAAGGTTAACTTTATCAGATTCATTTTGTTTTTCATGGCAATGTCTCCTTCCCTCATTTCCAGAGGGGCCATCCATCTTCTGCTCTAATTTCAACTAGATGCTTTCTAAGCTTCCTATGAAGCTGTGGCCTTGTTACTTTTTTTATTTGTCATCCTGGAACTTCACAACCATCCTGTTTTCCAGATCTTACATCTCCCTCACCCTTGCTTTACCCTCTGTTTAACACATTCTCTAGTAGCTTCCAAATAAGCATACCTAAGAAATAAATTTTTACACCTTGCTTGTCTGAAAATGTCTACACACTTGGTGAATATTACGGTAGAACATAGAATACAGACCGAAAGTCACTTCCTCTCAAAATTTTGAAGACTTTGCTCTATTGTTGTTTTCTTTCCACTGTTGTTTTTGAGAAGTCCGATGACATTCTTATCCCTAATCCTTTGTATTTAATTTGCTTTCCCTCTGAAAACTTTTGGATGCGCTTTTATTCCAAATATTCTGAAATTTAATAATGATATTTCTTTTAGCCCTTTATTGTTTTAGGCATTTAGTGGACCCACTGGGGAATTTTCTTGTCCTATTTCTTTGATAATTTTCTTCACTTCATCTTATCTTTAATATTTTACTTTCTGGGATTCCTATGAATCTAACTTTGCATCTTCTGGACTGATCTTTTCTGTCCTGTTTTTCTGAAATGTCTTTTGGGATTAAATTCTTGGAAATTGTTTCAACTTTATCTTTCGTTGCTTCTTTTGATATTTTTGCTTTAGATATCCTATTTTTACTTTCCAAGAACGCTTTTTGTTGATGTGCTCTGATTGTTCATTTCATGCAGCAAATCTGTTCTTGTTTAAGAGGCCGTACTTCTCTTTAACTCTGAGGATTTTTTTAAAGTGTTTTGTCTGCTCTTGATAGTATCTTAATTTTCTCTCAGTTGCTTTTTCCCTCCGTTTGTTTGCATCTCTTCTTTTCATAATGAAGGCTTTTCTCATTCCCTGGTGATCTCAGCAGTCCATTTATGTTTAAGAACGCGACATTGAAAAGCATATTGAAATCTCAGTGTGCAGGAGCAGGGCTCCTCAATCAGTGGGACTTACCACAAAGGGATCAGGCAGAAAGTTGCCTTTTCTACAAGGAGCCCTCCAAATGTTAGTATCTGCTATATTTCTCCAGGACCATTCAGTCTGGCAGCTTCCTACCTGAGGCTTCTAAGTCTGGGTGCAGGCATTCTAGAACCAGGGAGCTGCCAGTCTTCCTTTCAGTATGTAGATGCTCACTAAATCCCTGTTTTCATTCCATCCTCTCCTCCCTGCCACCCTTTGCACCTGCTATGCCTGTTGGGTGAAAGATGATGCTTCATTGACTCGGTTTCTTCAGAGGTAAAAGTTCCAGTCTGTTATGGAGAAGGTGATGATATAAGTCACCTGGCTGTGCAGTAACACCGAGGAACCAGGTAGTCTAACTCACTCCTTATACAGACTTCCACCTATTTCTCTTGTTTTCTCCACACGACATATCCCATACATCCCGGGAAAACTGCTTCCTTTGATTTCTGAACCCCTCCTGAATATTTTTCAGGCAAACTTGCTTGACCTTGTGCCTATACCCATCTGCCAGTGCCTGAGTTAAGGCTTCCTCCAATTTAATTAATCAGCTACCTTTCACTTTATCTTCCACCAGCTTGCTAAAATTCTTATCCATTGGTAGGTTTCCTTTTGTTTGCTTAGTCTTTGTGGGTTTATAATCATTTTAATTTTTATTGTCATTTTAGTAGCATTTGAGGAGGGGGAGTGAATAGAAGTATGTGGTCAATGTGTCATATTCAACAAGCATCTGGCCTGAATTGCAATTATCCCACAACAGATCCAGGGTTCTGCAGTGGTAGCTCTAGGTAGAACAAAATTGCCTCTTCTTTAATGAAAAGGATGATACAATTTACAACAGTTGCCTTTCCAACACAATTCCACAGAATCTGAGTTGAAAGAATTTGGCCATCATTTATTCTAACCCTCTCCCCAATGCCTAAATTATATGCCTAATAGGTGATTTTACAATCTTGAGTTGAATCTCTCCATTGATGAGGAACTTACTTTCACATGAAACGGTCCATTACATTTTCAAGTCCTGTTGTCAGAGTTAGACCTTCTAAATATCCCTGTTAACTCTTAAAATCCGAGTCCTGTGAATAACAGTGACTTATTAAGTAGCACCATAAACAGTGTGGGGTGGGAGGGGGGGGTGGGTGTTCAATTTCTCCTAATTCCAATAGACCATAGAAAATGATGTCTGAATTTGTCAAATACATCAAATTCAACAACGTATATTCACTGTTGGCATATATATCATCCAAGTAGTTTCCATACAACCTTATCGCATCGGTTGAAGGCATCTGAAGAAGTCAACCTGGATTTCACAGTAGCAAGGCTGATTGCTTTAGTCTTGTTGAAAGTTCTGTTTGTTTAATGAGAAATAGTTGTAGAATATTTTCAGAGACGTATTTCTCGTATGAAAACTCTGAGATTTGAAAGAGGCTTTATTTGCTGCCTATTAATCAACTTGTTGAGTGTTAATTTCTCATGATTGTGGTCTGCATGAGAAAAATGCAATCAGCCAGAATGAAAGTAAAGAAGAAAGCTCCTATCAGATACTTTCTATCTTATTTTTTATTTATAATATGGAACACCAGCGTAAAAAGATCTTTGTCCATCTGACCACTTTGTAATCCAAATGAAGTTTTGAGGGCCCTTCAAGGTACTTTTGCTTTTGTTTCTGTTTTTTTTTTTTTTTATTGAGGTATAATTGACACATAATGTTACATTAGTTTCAGGTGTACAAAATAATGATTTGATATTTGATTATATTGTGAAATGATCACCCCAATAAGTCTAGTTAATATCTGTCGCTGTACATAGCTACAAAATTTTTTTCTTGTGATGAGAACTTTTAAGATTACTCTCTTAGCAACTTTCAAATATACAATTCAGTATTATTAACTATAGTCACTGTACTACACAATATAGCCACATGACTTACTATTTATTTTATAACTGAAAGTTTGTTCCTTTTGACCCCCTTCACCCATTTTGCCCATCCCCGACCCCCTACCTCTAGCAACAACCAATCTCTTCTCTGTATCTATGAGCCTGGTTTTTTGTTTGTTGTTTTAGGTTCCACATGTAAGTGAGATCATACAGTGTTTGTCTTTCTCTGTCTGATTTATTTCACTTAGCATAATGCCCTCACGGTCCATCCAGGTCATCACAAATGGCAAGATTTCCTTCTTTTTTATGACTAAATAACATTCTATATTTTATATATATAAACACTACATTTTCTTTATCTATTCATCCATCACTAGACACACTAGTTGCTTCCATGTCTTGGCTGTTGTAAATAATGCTTCAGTGAACATAGGGGTGCATATATCTTTTCAGATTAGTATTTTTGATTTCTTCAGGTAAATACCCAGAAGTGGAACGCTGGATGATGTGGTAGTTCTATTTTTAATTTTTTGGGGAACCTCCATGCTGTTTTCCATAGTGCTGGCACCAATTTATATCCCCACCAACAGAGAACAAGGGTACCCTTTTCTCCCTATCTTTACCAACACTTGTTATTTCTTGTCTTTTTGATAATAGACATTCTAAAACATGTGAGGTGATATCTCATTGTGGTTTTGATTTGTGTTTCCCTGATGATTAGTGATGTTGAGCACCATTTCATTTACCTATTGGCCATCTTGTATCTCTTCTCTGGAAAAATGTCTATTCAGATATTCTGTGCATTTGTAAATTGGATTATTGGATTTTTATTTTGCTATTGAGTTGTATCAAGGTACTTTTTTCCTTTTTTTTTTCTCTTTTTTTGGTGAGGAAGATTGGCCCTGAGCTAACATCTGTGCCAATCTTCCTCTATTTTGTGTGTGGGTTGCCACCACAGCATGGCTTGATGAGAGGTGTGTAGGTCCATGCCCAGGATCTGAACCCGTGAACCCCAGGCTGCCAAAGCAGAGTGCATGAACTTAACTATGCCACTGGGCCAGCTCTCGAGGTACTTTTAAACTTGTTTTTCTTAGCAATCGAAAATGTCCTACGGAGACCACTGATATAGCTGATCTTTTTAAAACTCTATATGACTCTCAATTTACAAGTGACAATGTGGTTCAGTGTATCAAATACTGGAATTTCACTTCTATTCCAGGTTCTGTCACTGGCTGTGTGGTCCTTAATGCAACCCTGACATCACATATGTTGGTAGTCTTGGTAAGTTGTGAGCACGCCTGTTCTTTTTTAAAAAAACTAAATGGATGGGAAGAGAAGTGTGAGACAATAAAACAGACAAGCAGAAATAGAAAGGAAGAAAGGAAGAGAGAAGCGGATGTAGACAGTGTTGAAGTTTTAGGGGTGAATTTCAATATCATTAGCATAGTTACAGAAATTCTTTAGTTCTATGTTATTTCATTCATTCGTTCAGCAAGTATTTATGTGCCTGCTCTGGGCCGAGCATGTTTCTATGAGTCAGGAATGCAGCAGGGAATGAAACAGTCACCTCTGTCCTCTTGGAGCTACATTCAAATACCTGGAATCCTAATTAGAAGCGAGAACTAGGAAGAGATGATATCAGCCATGCATCCAGTAATACCCACTGAAAGTTCTGTGGTAGGGCCACAGAGAAATATAGGAGGAAAGGGGAACAGGAAATATCAAGGTAAAAGGAGCATTAAAATTTGAAACTGAGTGATCAGGTCATTAAGGATGCGATATTTTTAGTCAAGATTTGAAGGAGTTGAGTGAGTAATCACTGTAGATATGTAGAAGGAGGCCATGCTGGCAGGGGGAACAGTGAGAGCAAAGGCAGGAATGGGCATGGTATGCTTGAAGAGGTTGGTATGACTGCAGCCCACTGAGTGAGTTGGCAGCGAGGTCAGAAAGATAAGGGTGGGGAGTACCGAGTACACTGGCCCTTGGCTGTGATGATTTCAGCTCTTGGTACAAGATAACAAGTCATTTGAAGAATTTGTACACACAAGAGACATTATCAGACTTATGTTTTAACAAGATTCCTCTAATTATTGCATCATTAACAAGATGGTTTTACATGAATGTATCATTTTGCCTAATCTGTGGGTCAGAACTAATCAATCAAAACCAGAAAATAGGAGCACTTCTGTGACACAGGTACTAATTACATTTATTGTCGTAGAGTTCTTGTCAACCACATACCAGTCAGAGTAGCTTTTAGTCCTGATTGCCACAAAAACAAATTACTTTAGATGTTAACAGGACTGTAGTCTTCAAGGGATAATAGCATCTATAGAATAAATTATATAATAAACTATGAGAACCAAGTAAGAAATAATACTTGTGAAAATACCTAACAGTGCCTGATATGTTAGAATCTTTAAAAATGTTAGCTGCGCCCTCAAGGAATTGTAAGAATAAATAAATAAATTTAAAACCATTGACATAACTTATGGTTAGAGTGAAAATTTTAATCATCTTGACTATATTCTTTTTTGTGGGTGCTATCTCATGAAAATTTTGCAAATCATCTGAAGTCCCTCATTTAAAACTCGAAATATTTCATGCGAGCAAATATAGTTTTTTTTTAAGAATGACTCAATCAGAAATGTGTTCAAAATTATCTCTGTAAGGATGACCACTAAAATGGTAGTTTTAGTACAGAAATACATCGAAACAAATATAAACCAAAAATGAATGAATGAATCTGTGGTACATAAATAGATGAAATACTAATGCAATATTTCAACTCCATTTTGTAGAAGAAATGATCACTTGAGAAAGTATATTGTTAAATAAACAAACATCATCATTAACAGCTTAGACGCTTAGAAATAGCCTGGAAGGAAACACACTAAAATGCTAACAAGAACAGTATCTGATTGGTGCAATGAAAAATCATCTTTATTTTCTTTTTGTTTTATTATTTTACAAATATTCCTGCATTGATTCTACATTATTTATGTAATCAAAGTGGCCAATGCATATTATTTAATAAATCTTGATGGAGTACAGTTGCAGAAAAGGTTATAAAGAGTACATGTAAAGAACCTCACCCAATAACTAGACACGGGAGCTCAACATTCCTTTTTTTTCTCCCTGATTCTCTGACCGTACATAATTACCAGCTGCAGAGAAGGACTGCAATTTGATGAGGAATTTGCCATTTTAAAAAAATTTGTGATTATGAAAAGCTTTTTCAAACAGCAATTTGAGATAAGGAGATATAAATGAATTTTTTTCAATGAGAAATAAAATAACAAGACTATTCACCAAAATCCCATTCTTTTGCTCCACCACCTTGGCAAAAAGTTGCATGACCTTTTCTGTATGATAAATGGAAAAGGGAACAAACTCAGAGTCATTTTATGCATGAGATAGTCCTGTAGAAAAATTAGCCCTATTAGTGCAATTCATCCTTTTCCCTTTTCCTGAGAAAGCAGGAGCAGCAGTGACTGAAAACTACTGCAAGGGTGAGCTATTGGCCTGGCAGGGTGGGCATTTCTTGACCAGCTTTATCACGACCACGCCCCACTGATAAGGTTTCAAGAAAGAAACAAAGTAAAGAATGCACAAATTAAATCTAATGCGAAGACGTTAGAACTGAAGGTGGTTTTACAATCATTAGAACCAGTTTTATTGGAAGGCCATGGAAAAGCACTTTGTGCTCTCCCTCTTTTGACAGCAGAGCTCACAAATGCCTATGTTCCTCCCGCGGCATCTTGGAGAGTCACGCGGTATCCAGTGGGGATCCTGCAGGCGTTAATGGCTCTCCCGGAGCCCTCCGAAGTGAAGGTCGTGGAGGATGCGCAGCTAAGTTGCACATTAATTAGATACCTCTTGGATTAAAAAGGAAGGGGGCATAGAAAGGAAAGCAGAGATTACTGGGGGCCAAATACCTCTATAAACTCCCCAAATTTTTTTAAAAGCTTTATTTTTTTTAAACCTGTACATCTTGACTATCTAAAGAAGACTGAAGTATCTTTTCTTTCTTTTCCTGAATATTGGTCACTGCCTTCTCTGTAGCCAAGCAAAATTTTTATTACTATCAAGATAATGCTTCTCTGTGATCAGAATTATTATCCTAATTATTGTGAAAAGACTGGCTAAAATGACTGAATCCTGGGCTTCAACCATAATCCATCTCTTCTTTAGTAAATGCCTGTTTCAATGGCATCTTCAGTACTGTAAATACTACTGTCTTCCCTTTTTCTACTTAATATGTAGATGTCAAAGGTATGGAAAATGACATTTTGTTTTTTAAAATAAATTTTTGTAACACTTTTATGAGAAAGAAAGCCATTAAAACATAATTGCCTCTGGAGTGTAATATTACAGACAATTTTAAATGTTTTCTTTATAACTTATTACTTTCCAACATTTGACAACAAAAATGCAATACTATTATCATAGAAAAAAGTGACAGAAAAAGCAAAGCACATACCTCCAGATTTTAGAAGATATTTGAATGTCACAACTTCATGCCTCTTTTGCTTTTTGTTCCAGGAATTTTGGTTACTTTATTTGTAACAAAGTAGGCCCCCACTCAACTCTGTCAAACGTCTCCGCTCCAGACAGAAGCTCCTACTTTGTTCTTGCCAGTTCAGTTGGGAACAATCTATTTCCTTCTTCATTTCTAGCTAATCTTTATGAATGAAATGTGATTAAATCTAGCACAACTATGGAAACATCCTAACAACATATGGGGAGCCTTCCTGTAGTGCCAGTTTGCTATTTCCGTCTAATAACAGATTTTAAAAATCCAATCAGACAGTTTGAAGAAAGGAAGCCCAAGTTAAAAATATCTGACTGTTTGACTCAGCCCAGCAGGGAATGGTTTATAGGCCAATCCTTCATGGTGAACAGGATCTTAGTGGTGAGAAATTCGCTTCTCTAGTCCATTAGAATAATAATTTTTGACTCTTCATACTGCTCCTAAAGCTCCCTACTTAATTATACCACGTTAAATAGCAGACATTCTCACTCCCTTTATGCGAAGGAAAAATCATGATGATTCGCCCACAGAATACCATCCTCGCGTGTTAAGGGACTAGAGTTGACCTAATGGGAAGATAAACAGATGGTTTAGGAAATGAGACGTGATTTTTCACGCAATGGTTAATGCATGAGAAAAGGCATGCCCAGCTCTCTGTCTGATGTCTACATGTGCTCGCTGAATAATTCTTAATGGACCCTATTTGGCTTGATTTCTT
Organism: Equus caballus; assembly: GCF_041296265.1. Taxonomy (NCBI): domain Eukaryota; kingdom Metazoa; phylum Chordata; class Mammalia; order Perissodactyla; family Equidae; genus Equus; species Equus caballus. Next base: position 30,114,739 of record NC_091710.1, on the reverse strand, counting down.
AACTACGTTAGAAATAGATGAAACAGTTAACAAATCATTTTTCACCCATCATATTGGCAGATAGAATAAAATAGTTCAGTGTCATCAAGATTGTAAGGCAATGGATACTCTCAAACATTGCTGGTGGGAGTCTAAAGTGGTTTAATTTTTTTTTAACTGTTTGACTATGAAAATAGAGTTATTCTGTAAAATAATCTGGCCTAAGTAATACATTCAGAGACACAGTAAAAGATTGTGTTTATAGATGCTCATTGCAGCAGCATTTATAACAAGGAAAAATTGGAAACAGCCTAAACGTGCAAGAAAAGAGAATGGCAAGGGCATGAGAAGGACAATAAATACAGTGTTAAGTGAAAATATATGCAGTCTTCACCCGAGGAAATTTAAATATACTGTAAATACTTAGAGGAATATAAATGCCCCTCAAAATGAATAATCATCTCTACAAAGTAGTATTTTTGGTAATTTTTATTTTCTTATGAATACCTTTCAATATTGTCTGAATTTTCCTTAACAAGCATGCATAGCATAGTTTATCAAGTAAAATGGTGCGAAATAAACACAGGCCCTAAGATCATGAGCTTTGCTGTGGAGGTCTCGGGTTGAATCTTCTCTCTGCCGTTTACTAACAACATAATTTCAAAGACATTACTTAACTTTTCTACTCTTCAGTTTCCTCATCTGAAATATTAGGATATTGGTGGTATCTATATCTTAAGCATGTTGTTTGCATTAAATGAGGTTTTTTATATATATTTAACAATGAATGCCTAACATAAAATATGTGTTCCAAAAATCACCACTGTTATTACTTATTGTTATAAAAGAGAAATGCTACTATTAAATTTAAAAGATGGATAAATAAATAAAAGGGTGAAGAAAAGCTCCTTTCACTGTAGTTTTTAGCAGCTTTCTTGATATAATTCTCATATCTTAAGATTCATCCATTTAAAGTGTATTGTTCCATTTTACTATGTTTTGCCCAATGATTATTTAAGGAAATCTATTGAAAGAAGGTTATTTTGAGAAATAAAATTTATTTGCTTTTATTAAACAAGCAAAACCTCATCTACTTGGAGATCACCCTGGATGACTCTCTTTCTTTCTTTGGTGTCAAGTTACTTTCGAGAAGGGGAGGAAGCCCAGGTGGTAAGTTTCATGAGTTTCAGTGAAAGTTTCATAGGCAAGAAGCAGTACAGGGAAATCAGGCAAGGAAGCCACCCATGTTCTGGGTTTCATGACTGCTACCTGAGGCAGGAAGTGAACTGGGGTAACCCTGCCGAGGGAGGGAGGGAGTTCTTCTCTCAATTTTGAGATTATGAGTTTTTGGTTCTTCAGATTTTTCTTCTTTAAATGGACTTCTTCACATGGTTCTCACACAATACGATGAACACAAGTGATTAGGAAGTATTTTGTAAGGATTAGTTGCTAAGGAAATTATAAATGAAGCCAGAGTGTATCCTAAGGATGCTGTGAAGCAGCAATACTTAAACTTTTTGATCAGAACCCCTTTATGCTCTAAGACCCAAAGAGTTCAAAGAGTTTTTTCTTTCTTTCTTTCTGTTTTTTTTTTTTTTTTTTTGCTGTGGAAGATTAGCCCTGAGCTAACATTTGTGCCAATCTTTGTCTATTTTCTATGTGGGTCGCCACCACAGCATAGCTGACAAGTGGTATAGGTCTGCGCCCAGGTCTGAACCTGTGAACCTCAGTTGCTGATGCAGAGTGAGCTGAACTCAACCACTATGCTACAGAGCCAGCCCTCCAAAGAGTTTTCTTTTTAAATATGTGTTACATCTCTCAATTATTTTTCATATTAGATATTAAATTTGAAAAAAGTTTAAAACAGACAAATACCCAAGCACCCATTTCCATTAGTCACCAGAGCAATGACATCATCCCATGTCACGCAGCTGCTGGAAAATTCCACTATAGATTTGTTAAAGAATGAGAGTTAAATAGGCAAATAGCATCTTAATATTGTTATGAAAATAATATTGACCTCACAGACCCCCTGAGAGGGTCCCGGGGATCCCTGAGGAATCCCTGCCCCCATGCTGTTGTAAGGTGTCTCTTCCCCTCGCCCTCTGCCCTGCAAACTACCTTTGGAATCTGGGATTGTCTGAGACCACAAGGCAGCCAGCTCTGAGACTTTCATCATAAGAAAAGATGGGGGCCAGCCTGGTGGCTCAGCCGTTAAGTTTGCGCATTCTGCTTCTCGGCCGCCCGGGTTTTGCCGGTTCAGATCCCGGGTGCGGACTTGGCACTGCTTGGCAAAAAGCCATACTGTGGTAGGCATCCCACATATAAAGTAGAGGAAGGTGGGTATGGATGTTAGCTCAGGGCCAGGCTTCCTCAGCAAAAAGAGGAGAGTTGGTGGTGGTTAGTTCAGGGCTGATCTTCCTCAAAAAAAAAGAAGAAAAGATGAACTTCATCTTTAAAAAGCCACAGTGGCTGAAAGCATACACCAACTGAATTTTCTTCCTCCAAATCTGCAGACCACCTCATTTAGCTGGTGTAGTAGCAGCTGCTCTTAAAATTTGATAAACACCAGTGAAGATAGTTACAAGACCCTATTTTCAGAAAGAATGTCTTATAGTCAATGATACCTGTTGAATTCAGCTGTATCTCTCTCTATAGCAGCAGCCCAGGACAAATCATTCATGTGATATTCTCTTTCCTCTTGATTCGTAGATAGACTATCTGCCCAAAGAAAGGCAGAAGAGGAATTGAATGAGAAAAGATGGCTGATAACAAGGCACCAGATTATTAAGTACATTAACTGTGGATTATTTTTTCTCTCTTTTTTATTTTGTTGATCACAATATTAATACATCCTCTTTATAAAACATAAAAATAATATCTGAGTATATTGAGTAAAAAGAGAAACTAAGTTCCCGTTCCTACCCCCAAAAAGTCCTCTCCGAAATCGCATTTCTCAGAGATAACATGTTAGCGTTTGGGTATGTATTCTTAAGCTGTCTTTGTTGTCAAGTTATAACCATAGATAAATTGCCGGCTGGGAGAAGAGTGTTGTTTTGTTTAGCTTTTTCACGTAAACAGTGTATCTTAGAGATAGTTGTAAGTATCAAGTACATGTATTTCATTCTTTTAAAGGAATGCACATTACGTCATAGTGTGCATGAAGCACAGTTTATTTAATTATTCAGTAATTGATAGGTATTTAGATTGTTTACAGTTTTTCCATTTTACAAACAATGTCGCCATGCAGTATCTCTTGTGCATAAATCTTTGTGACATGTGTTAGAATCCCAAAAGAGAAATTGCTGGACCAAAGACATCTTCATTTTAAAATTCGATAGACATTACCCTCTAGAGTGCCTTTCAATTTACACAATTGCCAACAATTTCTGAGGAGTTCCATGTCCCCACACTGTAACGCTGCACATAATCCCTTTGAAAATTGTCCAGTCTAATGGGTGAATTATGATATCCTGTTTTACTTTGTATTTCTCTGATTATCAGTGAATTTGAACATCTTTTCATATTTTTATTGGTCATTTCTATTTCTTCTTCAGAGGTATTTGCTCATCTACTTGGCAGAGCTGTTTGCCTTTTTCTAACAGATTTATGTAACCTTTTTACGAGTATTAACACTTTATGTTTATTTCAAATATTTCCTACCACTCTCTTACTGTCTTTTAACCTTGACTATACTTTCTTTCATCACAAAGCAGCTTTTAATTTTTATGTACTTAAATTTATCAATCTCTTTATTTAAAATTTCTGAGCTTTTTCCTTTCCTGGGAAGTATCTGCCCCCAGACTATCCCCAAGAGTGTGAAAATACTATACTTTCTCCTTAAACTTTTATGACTTTAGTTTTTTGCAACTATATTTTTTACTCATTTTATGTATTTATGATTATATCTTTTAAATAACATAAAGTACATATTTGCGTTCATTTTTTCCCAAGTGGATAGCTATTTGCCATAACACAATTTAGTGAGTATTTTATCCTTTCCCCACTCATCTGAATCACCCCCTTTAACACTATGTAGCCTCACAGTGTGCTTATAGAGTCAGACTTTTGGATTTGAATCCAAGATCTGCCACTTTAAAATTATGTAAGCTTTGATTATTTAACCCCTTTCCTGCCCCACTGATTTCGTGGCTATAAAGTGGAGAAAATGGTAATAATTAATATATTATACCATATGAAGACTAAATAAGGTTATATATATATATAAAACATTTAAAATAGTGCTAGGTACTTGAAAAGCTTTCAGTAAAGTGAGCTCTTATTAAATTTGTACAATTCCATGTAGGTGTACCTGGGATCCGCTCTGGATTCTCTCTAGCAGCACCATCAAATAGGACTTTCTGTGTTGATGGAAATGCTTCTTCTCTGCATTCTCCAGAGTGGTAGTCATTAGCCACACTGAGCACTTGGGATGTGGCTAGAGTGACTGAAGAATGAAAAGTTTAATTTTAATTACTTTTAATTTAAAATTAAATAGCCACCTGTGGGTAGTAGCAACCATATTGGACATTGCCACAACAATGTTTGCTGAAGGCTTCCACTAGCTACACTGTATTGTATAAAACAAGTTTTATTGAACTCCTTGCTAAGGATTATCATCAGGGCTGAATTTTGAATTTTATCAAATGATTTTCTTGGCATCGTGAGGAGGAACATACAATTTTTCTTCTTTAATCTGTTTATGTTCTGAGCTAGTAGGAACGGTAAATCTAGTTCCTGGTTGGAATCAACTTACTTTTGAAACAAACTTTATTGGTTCTTATTTTAATCTTTGATCACATGGTTATATATGATTTACTAATTTTATTTAGAGCTCTTCTACGTTCATATCTGAGATTATTTTAAATTTGTGTTGTCCAACAAGTGTTACCAGGATTTGTCGGGTTGATAAAGTGAATCGGGAAGTTTCGTATTCTAAACTATGAAACAGTTTGAATACTGGAGTCATGGTCAGCTCGTGCAAGTTTAGGAGAACTGGTATTAAAACCATCTGGGCTTGCTACCTTGGGTGAGTGGGGTGAGGTACTAGATCGTTATTTACCTTAACTGTGTCTTCTATGATGATTGTCTATTCAGGGTTTCTCTCTATTCATCACGCAATTTTGAAGTCACTCATGATCCAAAGGAAATCTGTCCTTGGGCAGTGTCTTGTCAGCTCGGGCTGCTCTAACAAATTACCGCAGACCAAATGGCTTAAACAACAAACATTTATTTCTCATGGTTTTGGAGGCTGTGAAGTCCAAGATCAAGGCACTGGCAGATCCAGTGTGTGGTGAGGGCCTTAATCCTGGTTTGCAGACGACCGTTGTCTCTTTATATCCTCACATTGTGGAGAGAGAAAGGGCTACCTGTCTTCCTTTTCTTATAAAGACACTAATAGCATCATGTGGGCTCCACCCTCATGACATCATTACCTCTCAAAGGCCCCTTCTCCCAATACTCTCATTTCAGAGCTTCAGTATGTGAACTTTGGGGAGACACAGACATTTAGTCTACGGCAGGTAGCAAGATCTCCACTCTTGATACTCTTGATTGTAAGTACTTCAAGTAACGAGTTTGAGACATAACCAAAGATTTATCTTTAAGTGTTTATCCTATCATTTTCAGTAAAGTGAAACTGGAAACAACCATGACAACTAGTTAAATAGATATTATATATCCATTAAAATCACGCTGTAGAAAAACTATTTGGTTCTCATATGACTGGTAGATTATACAAATATTAATATTGCTTTTCTTTGGCTATTTGCATTAGAATGGTTTCGTTTTCCTTTATGTCTTTGCTTTCTTCAAATTTTCTATAGTGAACGTTGGTTTTTTAAACAAAAGTCAGAAAAGCAATGGTTGATTTTAATTCAATTAAACAAAACTAAACAAACCTGCTGGGTGCTTCTTATGCTCCAAGCATCACACAGGAAATAAAATGAATTGGTCCCCACCACTCTTGTAACTCACAGCCTAATGAGGGAAGCAGCTAAAATGTTATACATAAAAGAAGGCAGAATAGGGTAAGTGCTGTGGAAATTATGAATTTGGGGATATTCTGACTTGGCCAAAGGCCCCATTCCCTTTTGCCACCTCCAGATCTTCCTGGTAAGTATTTTAAATGAACTTGAAGTTTTCTGTTGCAGTAGGGTTGCCAGATAAAATATAGGACACCCAGTCAAATTGGAATTTAAGATAAGCAATAATAATTTTTAGCATAATTATGTCTCATGCTTACTTACACTAAAAATCTGCCGTCAGCCCTCCCTATCTGGGATTCTGCTTCTGCAGATGCCACCCACTGTGGATGGAAAGGCCGGGGATGGCTACACCTGTACTGAACATGTACAGACTTTTTTCCTTGTCATTCTTCCCTAAACTATACAGTAGAACCACTATATTTACATAGCATTTGCATTGTGTTAGGTATAATAAGTAGCTAGAGATGATTTAAAGTCTACAGGAGGATGTGTGTAGGTTGTATGCAAATACTATGCCATTTTATAGAAGGGACTTGAGCATCCATGGATTTTGGTATCCACAGGGGTCCTGGAACCAATCCCCCTTGGATGCTGAGGGATGGACTATATGTGGCTTATCTGAAATTCATATTTTACTAGGCTAAATCTGGCAACATTAGAAATATATTATGATATCTTATATTTGTATAAGGCAGCATTTCACAAGTCTCTTCTTCAGAACGCTAGTTCTATAAAACTCCGCAAAAATAGCTATGTGGTCCCAAAAGGTAGTGAGTCATTGCATGCTGTAGCTCCTCTTCTGTATAGCTGTAACTTGGAGTGATAGTTACCTGTTTTAATAACCAGCACAGAGTGGACACTGACTGGTAAAGATTGGATTCTGGCCATTAACACCTCATACTGAGAATGGACTGGAGCTCCACACAATGCAGTTCACACCTCTGAGTATTTGCTATGTGCCAGATACCCCACTAGTGCTTTATGTACCTCATCTCATTAAATCCCCACACACCTGTGAGTAACCTTTTGGGATTTTACACATGAGGAAACTGTGGCTCAGAGAGGTTAAGGAACTTGGTCAAGGTCACACAGTAGTAAGTGACAGAATCTGAATCTACCACCTGTACACCTAATCAACAGAGGTTCCCTATATGCGTTAGCCCATCAGAGGCCCTAAGGAGTATTAGAGTAAAGAAACTTGTGACTTTATTTAAATGACCATTTCCTAGAGGGCACCATAGAAAAATGCAGGGAGCATGTTTTATGGTTTACCAAGAACCTTTATATACATCTTATTTTCAAGTACTTTTTTTATATTTTAAATTATTTTTGGTTTCAGGGTTCAGTTTCACAAATCCATTGGGCTCAAAAAGTGAATTTTTTAGCTGTTTAAGAATTTCTGAATTTTTCCACTTTGGTTCTTCGGCTTCTCCCAGCTCTTCATTGTCTTCTGTTTAACGACACGCAGTCCGACAGCAATATCCTTGTATGAAACTAACTTTCACATAAAACGAGCTCTTCAGAAAATTCCACCGTACTTCACAGATCTAGCCACTGATCAAACAAGATAATTTCTAGAGCCCTTAGGGCTGTGGAATTATTCTTGTTTACATGTATAATTGGGAAAGTATGGCGTCAACTGCAACTGTCTTTGGCGTTTTTACATACCTAGAATTATTCTTAATTCGAACAGTTATATTGGTGAGCACAGGATATATTACAAAGAGCTACCTGGACTAAAGTATTGCCTGTGTCACTAACTAGACTTGTAATCTTGAGCATGTCAAGGCTGTTGGCCTAAATTACCACAAATATATCTTAATTCACTGAATTGGCAGGAATAGAGTAGATGAGAAAAACTAAGATTTAGGGAGATTCATCATCTTGTCCAAAGTCATAACTAATCGAAAAAAAATGTTATAAATGGGTATGGAGGTAGACCATTGTAATTTTAGTACTTACCAACAAAACATTGCATATAACTTAAAGTATTTTTCAGTGACATCCTTAGATATATTTGGTCTAGATAACAAAAATTATTTCAAATGGAACCAAGAACTATTTGGAATGTATTGATTTCTCTTTGTGATTTATATAAAATTGATGGTATGTGATGTAAAAGTAATTACAAAGTGACTAATAAAAATAAACTTACTAAAACTAGTTAGTTGAAAGATTCTCTGTGCCCAACACTTATTCTAAATAGGTAAGTTTTTAATGTTTTCTTTGGCATTTAATGATTTTCTGGTTAAAGTAAAATTGGATTTAATAGGATTGTATTTTATAGGGGTTTTTCCCATAAACACAACTTTGTTAGCCAAGATAAAATGCCAGTTTACTCAGTGTAATGATTAATTTTATGTGTCAACTTGACTAGGCCGTGGGGTGCCCAGATATTTGATCAAACATTATTCTGGATGTTTCTGTAAAATTTGTAGGTATTGAAGTCAGCCCTCCAGTCTTTCCTACATGCCTTGCCACCTACTTATTAACCACATTTGAAAAATTATTGGCAATTCTCTTCAACAATAAGGAGTTAACATAAATTCTTGAGCTGAAGAGTGGTGTTATTAAGATGATGTTGGAGAAATCGAATTCTAGTTCAGTGTTTGGAAACCCAAGTGTATTGGGACTGGGCAGAGGTGTGAAAAGTAAAGTGGGTCAGGTGAGACCCAACAAGAAGTGTTGGGGACTGTATGTTCTATGGTTGGATGGGTAAATACTTGACACCAGAAGAGTTGAAGACTGAGCCAGAGAAGCTAAAAGGATGTGTCCATCACTCTTGTTTTTAGGTTAACCCCAATGGAAGGCTACCTCAGGATGAACTCTACGTGTTGAAAATGACTTCGGTCACCACTACAAGTCATCTTGGGTGGGGAGGCTGCCAATAGTCACAGAGAACTGTAGTATGGGGCAGCTGCTCTTGCCTCTACGTAGTTCATGAGAAATGACATTTAGGAATGATTTTCCTTCCCTAGCTTCCAGAGAAGCAGGTCCTTTCTTGCTCTGGCCTGCAGTGTCTTAATCTGTAAAATGAAAGCGCTGAATCAGATGATCGCTATGGTCCTTTCAAATGCCAGCTTTCTGTGAGTCACTTCTTTATTGTATGTATCAAGAAGCACAGTGTTTGAGGCCTGCCTTTGACAGTGTTTAGAGGTTAAAGGATGCAGAATGAGGCTGAACCTCTTTTGGCACAGAGTCAATAACCATCCTTCATTTATCCCAGGGAGGAAGGGCAGGACTTCCGTTGATGTCCAAGGTCCTTACTCATAATAGGAGTGCACGTCACCACCATTGGAAAGGACAGATGCAGAATCAGGAGACGTGTATTGAGTGTATATTTTCCGCCAGACCCTGTGCTGGGTAGTATTAGAATACAGCATTTAAAAATTTGATAGAATGGGTAAATAAGGAGGCAGCTTTTGCTGCTTTAAGTGATTCAGAAGTATGATTTCAAAATTCTCTTAAAATTTGGTTGATCTCGTAGAAGTCATGATTTCTAGGTGTGTTTAAACATGTTCTTGTTATGATTTAGGAGGGTACATCTGAGTCAGTTGCATGATGCTGTAATTGGCAACATGATTCTTATTTCTGCCATCACAAATGGAGGTCAGAAAACCTTACTCATGTGGGAATAAACACCATCCCTGGCACCTAAAACAGCTCTCTTCTCTCCTTTATATGATGAGGCTTTGTGAGCTGCGGCAGAAAAACAAATCTGCATTCAGGTTTTAGGAGTGAAGAAGCAGCTCATTAACAAAACGATTTCAAAACCTACTGAAATGTTCCACCAAGAATGGATGCCCTATTGCCAACAACTCTTCATTTCTCGCTCTTACACTTCTCACCATCACACATCACCTAGTTTTCAGTTCATGTGACAGTTAGGAGGCATTTATGAATCTGCCTTTTTGAATGGGTTACAAGCATCCATGTTCCTGCCCTGTTCATAGACATTTGGGAGCCCTTTTAAGATGGAGCTGAAACACGGACAAATACTTAATACGTTTCCTTTGAAAGAATTATGATCCAATCCTTTTTTAAAGAAACACAGTGAGCAGAGTGCAGTTTCTGCTACTTGGTTACTGTAACTCATTCTTGCAATTGCTTCTGGGTTGCATTGAATGTGGTGATCTGACCCTGTAAAGGTATTTCTGGTAGTCAAAGGCATATCTAAAATCTTGTTTACTTAATTCTTTAATAATATCAACATTCCTAAGTTTCATTTAGCTTAAGGGATTTTCCCACCTCCTTCAAATCTGAGCTTTGCCATAGACCACTCTTGATCTCTTTTGTTGTGAATGCACAATGAGGCGTTCTTGGATCACCAAGGAATAGGAGAGATGCACCCAAGGTTGTCAGAGTTTAACCTTTGAGAATGCTGTGAAGGGCAATCCTGGAAGAAAAAAGAGGAGGGAATTCCTCCTTCCTCACAGGGCTTAAGATGAAAAGTGGGGGGAGGGTGGGAGTGCTGTTAAATGCATCAGCTCTAGGACCAAGGCAGTGGGAATTATTCGCCCCTGATACTTTTCCTGCACTTATTCAACCTTGCAGTGGTGCAAGTGGCTCTATGACTTCTCAGGCAACGTTAAAAAAAAGTTCTCTCTTATTTTAGCTTCAAGGACTTGGCTTGCTTTGAGGCTATTGCTCAGGAACCTTTAAATGCAAATGAGGGAAACCCCAGGTTATAAAGCATCTGCTTCTGCAGACAGGTTTTCAATCCTGTTACCTTAGCAACATTTGCCCTTGTATTCTACCTACCACCTTGACAGCCTGCATAATGTAACTGGCAGAGCAGGGGGGGGGGGGGGGCGGAATTGGAAAGAAAATGGGGCGCATGTAGGGTTTAACATTGGTTAGTGGCTTGGGATCCTTCGGATAATGTCCCTGCAATAAAAATAGAAACCTCATTTCCAGAAATAAAAGAAGTTGGGGAGAAATAGAAACGTTGATTAAAAGAAAAATAAATGTCAGAACTAGCTGGACCCGAAAGAGCAGAGATTTTCCAAAAATATCCTTCCCACCAGCCGTGCTGCAGATGTGTCACTGTAGCTCAGCCAGGCAGGCCGTCTGCTGCAGTGTTTCCCTGGAAACTCCCAGAGACGCCCCTCCCGGCGCTTCTCCGCGGCCTCCCCCGCCCCACCCCTGCGCCGCCGAGGAGCTCGCCCGTGATGTCACTGCTGCTAGCTGGGAGGGAATCCCAGGACCTGCGTCCCTCGGGTGGAGCCAATCATGGTCGCCTCTGGGTGCTGCAAACCTGGGGCTTTTAACCGTAAAGAATTACAAAGCCAATATGCAATTCATCACAGTTCACAAAGCACGGTTCCTAACAGATTCTAAATTCGTGATTCAAAAAAAAAAAAAAAGAAAAGAAAAAGGTGAGACTTATCTGTAAAAGAGTGCTTAGCCTACAGTGGCAGCATAGCAACCAATCCTCCTACGGAGTTTTAACCTACCCTCTATGGATGCATGAGAAAAGAAATGATTTTTTTAACCACTTTAAAAAATAAAGGTAAAGAATATTTCTTATCTATTTATTGTTCTTTGTATTGTTGCTTCTGCAGAAAATTGGGATACAAATCTTGGATGAGCTGTAGCGACGTGGACTTCTCCAGCAATGCAATGTTTAGCTAGCATGCATTTTGTCATTCTATGGATGGTAGATGATTCAAGGCTTTCCTCAGTTTGATGCACAGTGGAGAAATGGGACCTGCTTTCTTTTCCTCCTCATATAGAGGGTTAACCTCTGGGTAGGGTTGAAAATATGGAAAAGTGCTGCTTTTGGAAGATTATTTTGCCTCTAAATGTGTTTAACTCACGCATTCAGAATCTTAGCAAAAAAACTAAAAAATAATAAAACAAGCTGTAGTAATGTTGGGGTGGGGCAAATAAATAGAAATAGATATTTTTGGAAATCTTCTCTCTTATTCAAGAACTGTAGAAATTACAGCTTTGTTTGTCATATTGTATCTAGGCAGTAAATCAGTGAAAATTCTAAGTTCTTAGGAAGTAACTTAATCTCCTTTTTGTTTTGTTTTCTCTGGGCAAAAATGAGGATGTGATTACAGCATATATTGACTGAGTACTGATCATTGGGGGCTCGTCATTATTTTTGTTGTCATTGTGGACTAAATGTTGAGTCCATGAATCTCTCTATTATGTTGGCGTTGCTAGAAAAGAATCATATTTTTTTAAAGAAATTTGTCTAAAAGGAAAAAAAATTGAAGATACGCTTTCATATTTTTTGTCCACTTCTCTACAGTGTTTAGTGTTTTGTGTCTATTTAGAAGGTTCATATTCTCACGTTTGCAATTCTTTACTTTTCTGCCATTCACATCTTTGTTACCAAAATAGATTTACCTTTTTTCCCCATTCAACAAGCATTCTTTTCACGTTTTCACAGTTAAGCTAATGTGTCTGTAAGGGACATACACACATACACACGTCGTTCTATCAGAGCCACAAACAAGAAGACATGCATAAGTGTATATGTCTTTTCCGTAGTATTTATACACAAGAGTCTCCAAATAAGATTTTTCTGAAAATAAAGGCCAATTCTACTTGATTTCACATCATTTCAAAGTGCCAGCTTTATGTAAAAATAGATTTTTTTTAAAAAAAGATAAAAATGAAGATGAAAACAGGAGCTCTTCCAAAGCTTTTTTGAACTTAATCCCTTGATTTCTTAACCCCTTTCTTTCCTAGCTTTTAAGAATGACATAAAGAAGAGTTATGGTAAAGGAATTGGAATTTATAAGATTCTGCTAGTTAAAGTTTTCACTATTTGCAAGGTTTAATTTGTGAAATGAATCTTTCAAACATCAATCCCTTGAAGCAGAAAGGATAAAGAAATTTTGGCCCACTATAAATCCTGTTCTCTCTGATGTCTCCCTTAGCCACAGGAGGGCAAGTCCATCTTTTTCAAAGCCATTTAGCCAGCCCACAGCTTTTGTCATTTCAAATTTTTAATTGTGCCATTTACCTCTTAACTCTAGAAACCTTTGGTTACCTCCCCCTCACCCCTTTTATTTCATTCTCTCTTCCTGCATCATTGCTACAACCATCACACTTGGCTCTGGAATCTTCTGGCTCCCTGGAGACAGGATTCTCATCTGCCGTCACCAGGGGCTACCATTTGGAGGCAACTGCCCTGTCAAAAATTAGGAAATGCAAAACTCAAAATGGCTCGAGAAAGTGTCTGACAAAACAAGGCTTTGCAGACTTGCCTGTTATAAATAGATTCTGTTTCCGTTTTGCTGGTGACAGCACCAAGCGAATAAGCAATGTTGCCTATCTGAGAACAGTGTGCATTGAAGGTATTCAATCAACCACAAAGAGAAGAAAAACAATGTCATTCTCTCAAAGATCAGATATTTTATAATGGGAAACTATATTGTTATCTGTTTTTCTTTACTTCACATATCAGCTAGACAAGAGAAAATGGAACACAATAGCATGCATTTGTTTTGCCAAAGAAGTCGTATAAAATAAAAAGCAAGCCTAACCAGAAAACACCTAACAGTTCCAGAAAGAGTAATCAAATTTCTGATTACTGGGCAAGATATTAATCAATGGCATTTATAAAATCTATTCCCTTAAAATAATAAACAACTTCCCTCTAACTGGAAATTACTGTGTAGCTAATACTTTGTATTTTAATCATATGAAACAACTTCAGGCTTCAGTTTGATTGCATTACAAAGATATAATACTTTGCCACAATTAGGTTTAAATCTTGGAAAAATAGAAATGCATTTTCAAGTTTTACACTAGAATGTTCTAGGGTATGCCATTCAATAGGAGGATATACTTTGCTATTTCTGTGACCTTGGGTAAGTCACTTAACATCTCCGAACCTTGGTTTCCTTCTTTTGTTAAAAATAGAGATAATAATACTTGACCTTGTCTCTCCATATATTTGTGTGGCTGAAAGGGCCAATATAAGCAAACATGCTTTTGTAAATAGTGATGCACACATCTGATTGACTGTTACGTATTTTTTGCACCTTCTAAGCTGTGCTGAAGAGGCCATCCTTGTCCTTGTCAGCTGTATGTGATCATGATGCCCTCTAGTGACTGCAGTTCGTAGAGGCCCCAAGGAAGCCTTAAGAGAAAAAAAGAAGTTAATGGATTTAGAGGAAGGAAGAGAGGCTGATGGTACAAAATTCTGGATATAAACTAACAAAGCAGTAGGAAAAATAAGCAACAGCTTAGTCTGAGTAAGAGGACCCGAGGCACAAAGTGAGAGAAAAGGAAAGAAACAGAATAGAGGGAGAAAGGAGATGTAAACGACCCTGAGAAGCTCGGTGGCCAGGGAGGCAGGATGCCCAGAATCTCTGACCAGCTTTGTCAATGACCATTGTAAGACCTTGCAAGCTCTGGCCTCTGTGACCAGCCCACAACTGGGAAATGAGATCATTAAGATAAAGGTTCTCCAAAATTCCTTGCAAGTCTAAAATTCTTAGAGTCAACATAAGAAGATGAGAGAAAACTAGAATAATAAAAAAGAGACGTGAAAGGGAAGTAATGAAAGGTCTGCCGAAAAAATGTCCAGAGCAGTCTTTTTAATGTGTCTGCAGTCACTTCCGTATTTCAGGATCTTAATAGCAATCAAGTGGCTGAACGATGCAAACGATTTGGGGATTTGGTCCATTGTATGACCATAGGAACCAGAGTGTGTCCCGCAGTGCATTTATATCCTCTTTGAGGACCCAGCCTATAAGAGGTCACGTCTTCCAAGGTTGAATACCTAGGAACCTCACTGACTAATTTCTGAACAGCTCCTTCTTCTGTTGGAAATTAATCCCTCTTTATTTAGAACTATCTGAGAATCAGATGATCTTACCGTGGGAAGCTTTTGAAGTCCAGCTTCCCATTTCAAATTATAGATGTTACAATCCTGTATGCACTCTGCTTGTGTGGTACTTTCCCTAAACTAACTGGGTATTATAGAAAAGTGGTCAAAGTCCACAAGAACTGTGTAATTAAAATAATGATGGTGCACATAATCATGAATTTCTGTCCTTGCTCCCTCTAGACAAAGAATCACTCATGGATAAGTACTTGGAATAATCTTACTAAAAATAGGATGATTCCATTCAATAGAAGGAGAACTACGTTGTGATTAGAAGGGGAGGGTTTTATTACTGACACTGATATTTGCTAGTTCGCGATTTTCTCCAATTTTCTAAACTCATCTAAGCCTCAGTTGCCTTATATGTGAAATGAGAATTAGTTCATTTATTCATATGTATTGAATATTTAGTGTGCCAAGTACGGTGTTAGACTTCCAGATTGCAATGATGAGCAAACTCTGGTATTTCTAAGAGTCATGATAAAGATCAAATAGGTGTGTCTTTTAAAAATCTAAGTACTATAACAGTGTAAGATATTGTACATTCCTAGAGCAATGTGGAAACAACAGAGATTTTTCCAATCTGAAGAGCAACCTTTAAAATTGAGTCTTACGTTAGGAGCCTGTGACCCATGGGAGCCTTGGAAACGACATCGCCCCGTAAACATTTTCTTCCGGTGGACACAAACCCTTACCTCCCCACAACTATTAGTTCTACCAAAGAGTTTCCCGTTAGCAAGTGGACAAAGGTTACTACATAGCAGACTGCAACTCTTTATTTAAATATTTTCCTCCTAGCTAGATGCCTCTCAGGTCCAATAGATTCTTGGCGCCTTTTCAGACAGAAAGGGGGGAAATGGCCTTTGTCATCTCAATTTCATGTCCCTCCCAACAGGCATCTCCTCTTCCACCCCTGTTCTGCTCAGGAATTCTAAAACTATTTTATGGGGCCACCAGGTGGCAGTTAGGGCAAATGGTTTGAGGCTTCTCCACATCATTGGGGGAAGGCCAGGTGGTTACTACTGAGAAGCAGGCCCTGGAAATATAAACGTTATGGAGCACCTGGGGGGGCCAGGCCCTGGGCTCTGTGCTTTCACACAATACCTCACCCAATCCTTGTGGCAACATCTTTTCAATGTAGCCTGTAAACAGATGAAGATAAAGAAACCTGGGTAATAAGGCATCTTCCCTAACGTAGAAGAGCCAGGAAGTGCCACAGTGTGAATTCAACCCCCAGCGATGTGACCCCACAGCAGAGTTCCTTATCCTGCAGCACCGTGTCTGAAAACTGAAGATAGAGGAAAGGTAGAGCGTGTTATTAAAGTGACGTTTTCAAAGGATTTTAAGAGTTTTCAGACACATTTGATAACTAGAACATTTCCTTTTAGCTGTCTCCCACCTCTGGGTCTTCCCACTATTTTTCTTTCTTTCCCGCTCGCTTAGTTTCTCTCTTTGTGGTTTGACTCTCTCCTTAGATTTCAGATCTATAAATTTTTTTTCCCATATAAATAAAAGAAATCTTGGTGTAAACCTGCTCAGGAGCCTGTTGCACTGGTGACTGAAGACAGGGCCCTAACTTCCCCACTGCTTCAGGTGGAGAATCCATATACAAAAGTCACTAAAGTAGAATTAGGAATGAACGTTTGACTTCTTACTCCCTTTTCCAAAAAGAGTTGCTAAATATTAGAGCAGATTTGGCCTACTTTTTCTATCAATATTTCAGGCTCATGATGAGAAACAAGTTAAAGCTATTTTTTTTCCTTCAGACAACACGTTACTATTTTTTTTCCTGAGGAAGATTAGCCCTCAAGTAATATCTGTGCCAATCTTCCTCTATTTTGTATGTGGGTCACCACCACAGCATAGCTGATGAGTGGTGTAGGTCCATGCCCAGGATCCGAACCTGCGAACCCAGGCTGCCGAAGCAGAGCATGCCAACTTGAACACTAGCCCTCAGAATTGGCCCCAGCATGATACTATTTTAAACCTAGAACATCTGTTACTCAAATTTGACATAAAAATATACCATCAATTTATTATCCATATTCTGGAGACTGCTAATGGCTTGCTGTGTATGTGTGTTCTGGTTGGCAGACATTTTGGGTAACTTTTAGTCTCAGGTGGTGCTCTTTATTGAAAGTACATGTTTCAAGATGAAGGATAGAGAATGCATTACTTTAATAACTTGTCTTTTTCTGGCATTAGAACTTACCTGGTGAGTAAAGTTAGGAGCAATTGATTTCTGACTCCACCACTTCTTTCTAAAAAATATTCCAAATCATTACATGAAACTATTAAAGATAACAGTTTGCAAATTTGTCTTCTCTTGGGTGATAAAAAGTGCTTTTCATTTTTGGCCTGTCTCTATTTTCATGGGACATGCCATTTGATTATAAAATTTTTCTGATGAAAGTACCATAGAATAGCAAACATGAAAACTGGGGAAATGATGTTGTATGCAACTTTTTGTCCTCTCGCTGCATTCTATGGGAAATAAATTTTCCCTATCAAAATGTCACGTTGTTTTGACTTCACAACAAATGAATAAGGAAGTTCATAAATGTAAAACAATAACTCGAGAGTGCTGAGTTCCATTTATTCTCTCTTTATATCACCAACAGAGAAATGTAATGTGTCCTACAAATGTCCATGTAGCAACTCAGTGTCACCTGGCACACTTTTTTTATTGTTTCAGAAAATAGGATTCTGGGTAAATATTCTGGAATGTGCACAGTGTTACTGTTAGTGCTTGTGGGGATTTCTGTCAAGGGTTATTAATTCCTTTCTCCTTTTACACTGGAGTTTTCTTGAATGGAGTCGTTTGGAGAAAATACACACATTTCATGAATTCCAACTGTGGGAGTGTTTCCCTCTCAGGATTGTACTTCCAAAAACAAGGTCTGGTGAACATGCTCATGAGCCTTGTAACATGTTCCAAGCTTCGCAGAAGTGCTTAATTCATTCATTAGTCAAAGTAACACATTTACAGCAACAAATTGCATTATAGGCATTCTTCATTTATGAATGCATTAGTCCTACTGCAAAAGCAAAAACATTAGTTATATAATGTAACATACTCTCAGAGGTAGAAAGTTTTAAGAATTTGCACAATCTCAGGGATTATTTTAAGGAAAAACTGGGCATCTATGTTTGGAGGTTTCTGTTTCAAACTACACAGGGGAGTTGGAAATAAGCTATTAAAATACTTGAGAACTAGCATTTTTGAGCCATCCTGGGGGAAGTCAAACATTTCTCTGTTTCTCCGATTCTTTCTGAATTTCTTTAGGGGGATGAGAGGAGGCAATACTGATCTTGCATTGCAAAGGAGTAAAGGGTAGACTGGACGAGCATCCTGAATCATTAACACCCTATTCCCCAGGAGTGACTAAGCTCAAATCCATCAGCAGAAAACATGCCAGGACCCTCTCCTCTTGTTTCCGGCCCTGTGCTTCTTAGGAATGTACTCAAACAACCACAACATTCCTGACCACCACCTCCAGGTGACAAAAAGGAAAAATGAGTGGCGGTGAACCAGAAGAGGTTAGACCATCTATTTTATCCTAAAAGCTTCTTGGAGATAAGAAATTTTTGTAAATTAGCAAGCACAGTGATAATACAGATATACAGGCCGTTAACGACATTCAGAAACAGAATTTCTATAAATCTTTATTCTGGCCTCTCTCAGATATCAAGAATTATGTCTTTCTTTTAACCCCCATCTCTTGTTTTTCTAATCTGGTATTTTTTGAACTGTAACAATGAAGATACCCTCAAAATTTGCATTATGATTGGTGGGGCTTATACTATAATTGCTTGACATTACTTAATACTCATATTTACTATTTTTTGCCAAAATCTGAGTAAAGAATACAGTGGAATGACAAGGACTTATATCAGTGTAAATGGATATGAGGAATGCAGCTCTTATTAAAAAAAAATAGTATTCAAATAAAGCTTACACTTAACGATTCCATGTAATTAATAATTAAGTAGCCCCTTTAAGGGAGGATGAAGTTGGTAACTTAAGTGTTTTATCGTTCAACTTCTTTTTGGTTCTGATTTGCAATATTAGCCTGACTTGCAATATTAACCTGAGTATCTGGTTAATTTCAGTATAAAAAAATGATACCCAATTTTTATATGACTCCACTTTCAAACCCATAATTGTATTAGTTCTATACATTTAGCTTTTTTAGTGTTTTCACTTAGCTTTTCACAAATTAATGGGTTAGAGAGCACCTCTATTTTTTCTTACATTGTATAGTACGTCAGTTCATTAGATTGACCTTCCTTATTAGCCCACTATCTGTCAATCACTGTGGTGTATGTAAACCAAGAATATTGTGCCCTAATTTACATTATAGATAATTGAAGTAATTTTTATTAGACCTGTATGAAAGAAATCAAAAACTCCCACAATTGAGGCATATATAAATAGATATACGTTGTGTGTGCAGATGTATGTGTATTTTATGTCTATGAGGTATGTGTGTACATACTCTCCACCAAGTTAAATTCCCTCTTATTCCACAAACTTTCCTTTAGGAATAAACTTAAATCTCCCATTTGTGAAACCAAAGAGAATTTCTCACCAAAGAAATACTTAACAAAGAAATGTGGGTAAGTAATTCAAATGACTGACTCAGACCTAAGGCAGTTTGATAGCTCTTTCTGCACCAAGAAACACAGAAAATCTCAAAGCAGGCTTGTGCCAACTTGGTGGAAAAAGCCGTTCCTTAAGAGCGCATTATCTTCAATAAGAAATGCTGCAGTATACCTTGCATCACCAAACCAATTAGTGCACCGGAAAAAGGCATGATATTTCCTGTTGGCAACCATGAAGTGAGAGAATTGGAAATCTACCACCTCCATTGCATGCCAAGGCCCAAAAATCACGCAAGGAGGTGAAATGGTGCATGCCAAGAAAATAGCAACTGCAGGAAGAAGCAAATAATGCAAGGTTTTGTGTCGCTACTACAAAGGTAAATACTCATTTACCAGGAGCAGTTTCAAATTGACAGCTTTTGGATTTCCGTGGATATTGTCAGCCCGGGTGCTCCTGATTGGGCAAGATGAACGAGCAAACAACAATGTCCTGAGGGGGCCCGGGTGGGTAGGAAACTCACCCATTTCTGCTATAGCTCCAGCAGTGTGGGAATCGGGATAAGGCCAATGGTTTCGAGACAGTGTCTAGATTTTGTCTGGCAAATAGCCACACAAGGCCATGACTGTAACATCACTCTCTGCCAGGTTCCAAAATGTCTTTCTTGTGACTTAAGATCTAGAAAGCACCGTCTGCCCTTGGCGAACAAGAGAGGAGAAACACAGAGTCAATGAGGAAATTGTTGCCAAGACATAGGCCATATAATTCCTACTGTGATCGATTTTGGGTTTGATGCAATTTAGATTCTGTAGACATGTTTTTTCCTCTTAATGGAACACACAGAGTTATTGAGGTTGTAGATGAGTAGCGCAGCCTTCATCTTACAAACGCTCATACAGTCACGTGCAACATCATGACGTTTTGGTCAACGACAGACTGCCTATGATGGTGGTCCCATAAGATTAGTACCATATAGCCTAAGTGTGTAATAGGCTATACCGTCTAGCTTTGTGTAGATATACTCTGTCATGTTTGTACAACTACAAAATCGTGTAATGACACATTTCTCAGAACATATCCCCATCAAGTGACACATGACAATACTTATTAATAGCCATCCTGCCCCAATATAGTCAAGACAAAGGTTGCAAGCCTGTCCCTACACACTCCCTAACCCAAACCCAAACCCACTGCCTGAAAGATTTACATCTTACCTTTTACTATCTGAAATATACCTCATATAAATATATTATTAATCAAGAAACTCTTCATGGCTTCAGGAGGCACCTTAGTGGGAATATAAGTCTGATACTTTTCTTTGGAACATTTAACTGAGACCAGTTATGCTGAGAGCTTGAACTGTAACTATGGAGCATAGAAGGGAAAGAAGGGTCTCCTTGCCTAATTCTCCAAAGTGCTGAGATGAGCTTTAGGGCAGCCAGTGATTCCTGGAAGATAACAGAAAGGAAGTTGCAGAAAGGGAGACGGTTAAACAAATTTCTTATGCCTCAAAATATTGCTAATGTTCTGTGGGTCTACAACAGAAAGTCCTACTTTCTCTTTCTTTCTTCCTTTCATATACCTCTCAGACTCTTGCTCCTAGGACCTACAAGAGTGGTGGGAATAGAGGCTACCTATGGAGAAGAAGAGATAAGAGAGTGAGGAATTCAGGGAAAATCTGGAGAGAAGTAGAAAGTTACTAAAATATTTTGAGCAAAGAAAATCAATCAGTCAAATACAGGAACAAAAGATGGTAGGAGGTTATCTTAAGAGTCCAAAGTGAGGACAAAAAGGCCTAGATTCATGTCATTGTAGTAGAAATGGAAGAGAAAGCAAGTGTTAATGATGTGTCAAAGATGTTAAGTCACAGGACTTTTGACTGATGGAACGTAGGAGGCAAAGGAAAAGAAAGAGTAAAGCATGAATCTGTTCTTGGCCTCGGAAACTGGTGAAAGAGGTCTGTCTAACAAAATAGGAAAGTTGGAAGAGGAGACTAATTTGAGGGAGAAAATAACATTTTTAGGTATGTTGAGTTTATAAAATTGATGTGCTGTGTCTTAGGGCTTAATTACAAATATTAGTATAAATTTATGTATTTTATAGAACACTACTAACTTGAAGGAAACACATATATTTTGTTAAATGATAGAAACAAGTTAAAAGGTCATATTATGTTATTATTCTACATTATAAAGAAAAACATGTTTTGCATATATACGTAGAAAGGAAGATTTAATGTTATAGACTCTGGGCTTTTAATAATAAGAATTGTGAATAGTATTATTTTCTGTAGTTTTCATTGCTTTGCCAAACCTTCTGATTATTCTACCTTGAATGTAAACTTTTTGTTTGTAATAAAGCATTTAAAGTAAAAGTTATTTTTTGAAAACTTGAGAATTTAAATTATTCAAGTTACTCTCATGGCCAAAGAAAGGATAATTCCATGAGGGTTCATGGAACCCAACAAATACCTTTGGAACTCAACAAAATTGCAACAACAAATAGTTTTCTTTTTCTCCAATTGTTTTGTACCTTATAGATCCTGTGGTTGCATTTTATGAAACTAAAATCAGAATACATAGTTTAAAAATAAGACAGATTATGAAAAATTGTACCTGAAAATGCTATGGATAGAATGGGATGTGGAGAGTTGATCCCACTATAAAGTTGCCTGAGATCTTACTGATGTTTCTTCACAAGGAAAGAAAGCTGGCTTCTCAAACCATGAAGGAAAAGGAGAAAATGACTCATAGCTTTATCTAATATTAGTTGGATTATCAAAAATTCTTACTGACCCTGGCCACTAAAAATTCCTTAACTAAGTTCTATTTTTTATGTTTTATTGCTGATAAAACATGTAACCCCAGAAAGGGTCACATGAAAATTGTCATTTCCGTGTTTTTCCAACATCGTGTTTGAAAATACTGTCTGATAAATGTTATTCAGGTTGTTTGCATAAAGATCTGTATGATAGATTTCTTCTATAAGTTTTTCCCCAGAAAGTTTTGATTCTCTTTCAAAATTATGTTTCTCTTTATAGATTAAAATTGTGAAATGTACCACTATTCCTACTTTTCTCTACATGACCATGTCACTCAAAGCTAGTTATATTGTTCATTCACGTTAACTGTATTTGCTTCTCTTACATACGTCATGACTTACGGAATTGTTTCTCTGCACACCACCTCATTGCCTCCACTTGTTAAAGTTGCATACTGCCTCAAATTCCTTTTGAAAAAGTCAAGAGTGTGCATTATAAATACTGATAATGCCGTATCTCCACATATGGAGAGATTGTAAAGTATGCAAATATAATTATGGCAACATCTTGTTAAGGGATAGAGTGATAGTCTGTTGCCCACAACTCAAGAAAAAAGTGTAAACCCTATCTTCCAAAAAGAGTAATAGAATCTCTTTATAATAGTAGTGCTTCGTTATGTCTATGTTCCTTAGGGATTTTTTTTTTAATTCATGGTACATTTCATTCAGACTTTATTGGCTTTTTTTTTTTTTGCAAGGGAAGGTTCCCCCTGAGCTAACATCTGTTGCCAATTTTTCCCCTTTTTCTCCCCCTCCTCAAGGCCCTGGTACCTAGTTGTATATCCTAGTTGTTAGTCCTTCTAGTTCTTCTATGTGAGCTGCTGCCACAGCATGGCAACTGACAGACAAGTGGTGTGGTTCTGCAACCAGCAAGCAAACCCGCACCGCCAAAGTGGTGAGCACCAGACTTTAACCACTAGGCCATGAGGGCCGGCTTATAAGGAAATTTTGAAAGATGTCCAAATCTTTATGTTAGTTGCTTAGTTTTGCCATAAACTTCAGTTTTATAAGTGTGTGTATGGGCCTAACAGTGAAGGCATTAAAACTACAGGATTGATTTTTGCTTGTAAAAGAAATTCATAAACATAGAATTATCATTGAAATTTATGTGCAAAAGAAAGTGATGAGGGTAGATTGGAAACTTGTGGAAAGACTGAAGGTTACCAAAATCTTTCTTTTTGTAACTTTGCTACTTTTATGTACATTTGCATCCTAGTCACAGGTATTCATATGGCTTAATTTTAACCAAGATAAAGAAACTAGAATAGGAACAGCTCTAGAAGTGGAAAATCTAGATGTTTCTCCATCCTCAAAGGAGCTTGGTGAGCCTTATCACTTCATTCTTAGCCTCGTGTTCGGTCTTCATTAAGTAATAATCTCTCACTGACATTGGCTAAGTACTCTGCAGTTATGAGCCAACTTTCATATGTATCATCAGATTCAAGCCTCACAACCATTCCATATATATTATCAGGTTTGATCCTTGTAATAGTTTGTTATCTCAGTTTTCAGCTTGGAAAACTAAGACTCCAACAAGCTAAGAAGTGATTTGCCCAAATTCATAACTCTAGATGGTGGTAGAGTCAGATCCAATTCTTGTTTGGGGGCTCTGCATCCTTTATTCCTCCCATTTAATGGAACACAATTTTGTAATAAAGTTGAAATCAGCAAAAGGAAGAGGACTATGACTTGGTGATTAAAATATTAGATGTAGCAGAAAGTGTGGATCACAGTGGAATGTAAATTCTGGGGCCCCTAAAAAAGTTGCTGAATTTCCCCCCAGTTAATTGTGAAATAAATGAGTTGGAGAGTGAGAAAATGTGGGTTTTGTTCCCAGAGTAATCATTGACCAATTCTGTTCTTTGATAATTATTTTTACCTTCTGACACTAATTATACTAATTCTTGCTCATACAAATCTTCCCTTCTCCACACCCCTCCTCTGTTTGATCCTTAACCTCATATGTAAGAAGTTTTCATTGTGTCTCATTTTTCTTTCCTTGATAGGTATGTTGTAAGAATTAATTAATACTCTTAGTGCCATTCAAGTAATTGGTTCTAATAAGTACTTTACTCGGTGGTTAACAGAATACCCTATCAGATCCCTCGAAATGGGACAAAGAGACGGGAAAGATGTAATGTATCCTTTGGTTCTTCATAAAGAGCTGCTGACTGCAAAACAAACACCATGTGGTTTGGAGACCCACGGTGTGACAAACTGAAAGTCATGGCTGTCAGAACCTCTATACCAGTGTTTCTCAAACTTCTAGTTACACAAATAGCACCTGCTTGGGGAAAAAAATGCATATTCTCAGCCCCCACCTCCTCCATTATAGTTAGGAAGCCTAGGATGAGACCAAAAAGGCTCATTTAAGTAAGTTTTCCAGATGATTCTGAATATAGAGTCACCAACTGTTCATGTTTGCCTGGGACTGAGGAATTTCCCAGGATGCAGGACTTTCAGTCTTAGGCAAACCTGGGTGGTTGGTAACTCAGATTCCAATGCAGGTGATCGAGGTTTGCACCTTCTGAAATACTGTAGGAAGTTTTGCTTGGTTTCAGGAGTTTGGCCCGATTCAGGACTAAAAGGAAAATTCATTTTGGGCGATTTGGGGGTTCTCCAAAGGTAGACCTTGGATCCTTTACTGAATATCTATAGGTGAAGTACAGATATCTGCATTTTAGCAAGATTCCTAGTCAAACTAAAGTCTGCTCATCACTGTCATCTGGTCTCAGAACCGGAGCTGTTTAGCTTAAGAAAAAATGAAATTACCCAAATAGCTTCTTTGAGTGAGAATTAGAGTAAGAAGTTGTCTGTGATGTTTTCTGAGCTAAGATGCATGTGTTCTAAAACTTCTACAAGAGTCTACTATCAGAATCCTATCTTCCACCATAAGGATTAAGATGGTTTGGGGTGTTTTGTTTGTTTGTTTGTTTGTACTGGACAAGGTCCGTCTTTTGGTTAAAAAGGCCTTGGCCAACCCGCAAGTTTGTCTCTTTCTTTGAGACCATTTAACCCTGGAATCAAATCTCAAAACAAAAAAACAAAAAACCTCAAATTAGGATGATTTTAAAGAGAACCCTGATGAATTTCTAAATTCCTCTTCTTTTATTTCCTGCTCCCTCCCATTTCTTTCTTTCTTTCTGTAAATCATATATCTGCTCTATGAACAGGGCAAATAATATAAATATTGAGCCGGGTGGAAAGGAAACTTGTCTTCGTTACCCTTCCGGACTGATGCAGATGGGCTGGCCAGAAAGCAAAAGTGAGTTCTTTGGGTTCATATGCCGTGAATTGGAGTGTAGATATTAGGGGTGGAAATGGGCTATTAGATCATCAGCTCACTTTCCTCTCCAAGCAGCAATTAAATTTGTTTTCTTTTTCTCAGCTCACTTCTTGCTGAGAAAAAGAGCATTTCAGCTCCTCCTCACAGAGAGTAAGACCAAGCATAGGACACTTCTCTTTTAGCGTGTGTGGTGATGGTGAGGAGGAGGCAGGAAGGAAACGGAGGAGAGAAGTGGGAATCACAGTTAACCTAAAGGATGACTTTGGCTGCTCCCTTCAGCTAATGTGAATAGTTTGGCAGTCAGATGCAGCCCTCTGAGAAACGACCGACATCTATTATACCTCCTAAGTATGTGCTCCAACGGCTAATTTTAGTATACAACTTACTTCAAGATGAATATGCTGTTATCACGGTGCAGGATAACAGAGAAACACCATGAGCTCCATGCCAAGACTCAAGCTGGGAATGAGAAAAGTACAAAAAAACAAAAACAAAACATTTTAAAAATGAACAAAACAAACCACAGTATAACTCTAGCCTTCAGGGATCATCCCTCACACCGTTCTGTAAAATCTCTCAAATCATCATCAGATGTATATGCACTACATAAATGATTTCTTGCCTATGTTTGGGGGGTTTCTTTCTCTCTACTGCACTTAATCTTTTATCAAAGTATTAATTCAGTGTCAAGCTCCCCAAATTTTCTAGGTTCTGGAGAGAGAGCAAAACGGTGCAAAGCTCAATGAGTTTGCTGTTAGATGTGTTTTATGAAGGACTTCATCATGTCCACATTCTTCTGAGTGTTTGTGTCAGCGCCGTGAGACTAAAACTCCCAAAATCCCCTGGAACATCGCAAAAACTGCAGAATGGCCTTTCTTCTGTGTCCATTTTATTACATCCTTTTACATCTCTTCCTTAACTACTTCAGATATCTTTGTTTGTACGCTTTGTGCATTTGGGGGTTTTTCCTGTGTTTTGGTGGGCCACAAGGACACATGTAACTAGCTGATTTTTCCCAGTTGGGTAGTTTTGAATAGAAAGTGATTGTGTGTTCCAAAGATAAGTATGTAAGTCTTTTCTCCTCCAGAAAATGCTTCTATTTTAGTAGTGCATTAAGTAGACAATGGTATTGAGTTATGAGTTGATAAGTAAATCTGCTTACCACTGAAAATCTCAATTGAAGCCACAGTCTACGGTTTCTCACTGCCCCTTTTGGATTATTGTCATTGTTTAGCTTTTGGCTTAGACTTGGGCTTTTCAGCAAGGTCTGTTAACTTTTCAGAAAGACTAACTTTGGTAGTTAATTACGTGAGAAGCTCCCTCTGCGTTATTTCATTTAAACAGTTCATTAGCTAAGAACGTCTTTGTAAACCTGAGCCATACTTCCAGGTAAATATCTGTGGAAAAAATAAATACTGTGCAGATCTGCAAACAGATATAGCAGTCGCCAAAGTGTGGTTATCTTTTACAGTCAGCGCTGTGATTTTCATGTGAAAAAATAACATAAAGGCTTTCTGTCAGTTTGGGATCAAAGGGCTATTTGATCCAATGAGTAGCAAGTGAGGGAGCAAATATAGATGTAATAATTTGTGCTTATTCAAAACTTAAAAACCCTTTAGAGAGAAAAATCCATTTTGTCTATTATCATAATGTCACCTTATTAGAGAAATGGAAAGGTCAAGTTTTAGGACAAGAGAGGCTCGGATAACTTTGACTACAGGGAGAGAGATGG
This sequence comes from Equus caballus, assembly GCF_041296265.1. Lineage (NCBI taxonomy): Eukaryota > Metazoa > Chordata > Mammalia > Perissodactyla > Equidae > Equus > Equus caballus. Next base: position 30,087,478 of record NC_091710.1, on the reverse strand, counting down.
ACTGTCCTTGAACAGACCCAGGGGCACCAGCAATCGGCAAATTGGTAGGTGGCTTCTGGATTGACAGTCTATACTCACAGTAATCATTTGCTTGTAGAGATGATAAAGTTGTTGGTTGTGCTTATGCTTTTCGTGTTTCAGAAGCTTACCCCACTTCTCTAAGTTTTCTTTTTAATGAATTTGTGTATTAAACCCTTAGGTTAATTAAGGAGATTCTTATTAAACCTGGTCCAACTCATGACAGGTCCTATGGAAATCACTGAATTTGGCAGCCCAAAACAGTCAGCAGACTGACGATGTGCCCGAATTGAATAGGAAGGTGCTGTTCATGTCTTACACACTTCCCACCTAGGCACTCGGCAGCTGGAGGAGAAAGATTGAGGTGCAGAGAGAAGATGACTATTTTGGAATATCACAGACCTCAATTCTAGTTGTCCCTCAGCTTGTTAGCTTTGTGACCAGAAATAAATCTCTTAATCTCTCTGTCCCTTGATTTCTTCACCACACCAGATTTGATGAAAGATACCAGCAAGAATTTTTCAGGATATAGCTTAATCTAAGATGTATATGGAAATGCAAAGTACCTAGAAACACTACCACAATTTCAAAAAAGATGAACAAAGTAGGAAGAACAGCTCAACCTGCTGTTAAGACTTACTATATAGCTACAGATATTCAAGACAGTGTGGTATTGGAACAGAATAGAGAACTCAGAAATAAAGCCAAATAAACATGCCTAACTGAGCTTTGACAAAGGTGCAAAAGTGATTCAGTGGAGGAAATATAGCCTTTTAAAAGAGGATGGTGCTGGAGCAATTGGACATCCATATGCAAAAAAAAAAAACCTTGTACATTGGACCTCATCAAAATTTCGAACTTTTGTTCTACAAAAATATCTTGACTGGTGGTGGTCTCATATGTGGTAAATTTGCATAGAGCTAAATACAAACGTATACATAGATGAGTGCATATCAAACTGGTGAAATCTGAATGACTTTTTGATGGATTGCATAAATGTCAATTCCTTGGTCATGTAGCAAAGTGCAGTTTGTCCAGATGTTACTTTTGGGAGAAACCAAGTGAAGGGTGCATGAGACCTCCCTGTACATTTTTTGCAACTTCCAATGAATCTATAATTATCTTAATATTAAAAAGTTTGTTTGTTTGTTTGTTTTGAGGAAGATTAGCCCTGAGCTAACATCTGCCGCCAATCCTCCTCTTTTTGCTAAGGAAGACTGGCCCTGAGCTAACATCCGTGCCCATCTTCCTCTAGTTTATATGTGGGATGCATGCCATGGCATGGCTTGCCAAGCAGTGCCATGTCCACACCCAGGATCCAAACTAGCGAGTGGAACGTGCAAACTTAACCACTCCGCCACTGGGCCGGCCCCTGTTTGTTTGTTTTTGAATTATCAAGACCACTCCAGGTCTTTTATTTTGTGATTCAACCTCTTATATGAGAAAACTAAGCTTTTTGCTGCCCGTTCTTCCTTTCTCATCCAAAGTCACCAAGATGTAGAAGAGAAGGGTAACAAAGGGCACCTGAGAGTTCAGAAGAGTCTGTAGCCCATGTTCTTTCATAGCAATAGTAGTGAGCAGGAGAATGGAGGATGGAACCCTGGGATGATTCTATAAAACAGTGGTTCTCAAACTTTAGCATAAGTCAGATTCACAAGAGGACTTATTAAAACACAGATTTCTGTGCCCCAGCCCCAGAGTTTCTGATAAGTAGGTCTAGGGGTGGGGGGAACTCAAGAAGTTGCCTTTCTAGCAAGTTCTCACGTGAGGTTGATGCCCACGCTGATGTTGCTTGTCAGGAGACCAGACTGAAAACCACAGCCATAAAACATCTGAGTAGCAGCAATTCTCCCAAGAAACTTCCAAGTAGAATTCAATGAGATAAATAATTTAAGAATTCCCTCTATTTACATGTCTTTTTAGTTGTGCAGGTTTTTTTCCCCCCTCAATATGTTGGCTGATAAAACTGTTCTTTTTTTGTTTCTTCATCGGTGTGGGCTCAAGAGTATGTCATTGAGTTAATTTACAAGGCCTCTGGCTGCACATCCGTCACATCCTTAGACAATATTATCCCAGAAAAATCCATCAACACAACACATAAGCCCCTAAATGTACTGCACAATTAGCATACAAGAGAGTGAAAGAAACGAATGAAACGCAAAAAGTGATGTATACGGAGGCTCAAAATGAATTAAAAAGTCAAATCCTCTAACAGAATATGGGGCTCTATTAGGGGTTCATTTTTATGGGTGTCTTTAATGGGCTTCTAAAATAGAAATGCTGTCCTAGGCAGAGCGTAGTAATGATAAGTTGCTCATACTTTGGAGTCAAATGCCCCATTTTTTCTTTTTCCATTTTAACTTTGCTACTTACTGTCAGTCTTTTTTTTTTTTAATGCTTTTTTTTAATTTTTATTTTTTTCGGATGTACATCATATTTCGAATTCTGTATACATTACATCATGTTCACCACCCGAACACTCATTATAGTGCATCCCCTCACATGTGAGCCTAGTCACCCCTTTTGCCCTCCCCCCTCCCCCCTTCCCCAATGGTAACCACCAGTCCAACCTCCAATGCTGTGTGTGGTGTTTTTTTTTTTGTCGTTTTTATCTTCTACTTATGAGTGAGATCATATGGTATTTGACTTTCTCCCTCTGACTTATTTCACTCAGCATAATACCCTCAAGGTCCATCCATGTTGTCACAAATGGCCGGATTTCGTCATTTCTTATGGCTGAGTAGTAGTCCATCGTGTATAAATACCACATCTTCTCTATCCATTCGTCCCTTGATGGGCACCTAGGTTGCTTCCACGTCTTGGCTATTGTGTATAATGCCGCAATGAACATAGGGGTGCAAGTATCTTTATGCCTTTCTTTTCAAGTTCTTTGGATAAATACCTGCAGTGAAAGAGCTGGATCATATGGTAGATCTATCCTTAATTTTCTGAGGATACTCTAAACTGCTTTCCATAGTGGCTGCACCAGTTTGCACTGCCACCAGCAGTGAACAAGGGTTCCCTTCTCTCCACACCCTCTCCAACATTTGTTGTTTCCTGTCTTGTTAATTATAGCCATTCTGACTGGAGTGAGGTGATACCTCATTGTAGTTTTGATTTGCATTTCCCTGATAGCTAATGATGTTGAGCAGCTTTTCATATGCCTGTTGGCCATCTGTATATTTTCTTTGGAGAAATCTCTGTTCAGATCTTTTGCCCATTTTCTAATTGGATTGTTGTTTTTTTTGTTGTTGATCTGTATGAGTCCTTTGTATATTTTGGATATTAACCCCTTATCTGATATGTGGTTTGCAGGTATCTTCTCCCAATTGTTAGGTTGTCTTTTCATGTTGTTGATGGTTTCCTTTGCCGGGCAGAAACTTTTTAGTTTGATGTAGTCCCATTTGTTCATTTTTTCTTTTGTTTCCCTTGCCCGGTCAGACATGGGACTTGAAAATATGCTGCTCAGACCAATGTCATAGAGTGTACTGCCTATGTTTTCTTCTACAAGTCTCATGGTTTCGGGTCTTACGTTCAAGTCTTTAATCCATTTTGAGTTTATTTTTGTGCATGGTGTAACGGAATCTTACTGTCAGTCTTAATTTGATCAAGACAACTAATGTAAGCTCCAGTTTCCCCACATATAAAGAAAATATAGTAATGCCTGAATTGCAGGGGTTGTTAGCAGAATTAATATGGACACATCTAAAACAATCAGCACATTATCTGACACAAGTTCTCAATAAATAGTTGCAGGGATGTTTAGAGGATGGAGATAATGATTATCAATAATCTGATTTGTTTATCATATTTTGGCAGATATCCTCCAAAATAGAAATTAAATAACAATTATAATCATTGCCATTAGTTATCATTTTATTGAGGAATTACTATCTCCCATTCTCTGTCAAAAGAACTTTCCTTTCTTTTTCATGTTAAATCTTCACAACCAGCTTATGAAATGGGTACTATTTTCATTTGTCATATAAGAAGACAAAGACTTAAAGAGTCTAATATCTTCCGCAAGTTTACCAGTGAATTAGTTTCCTAGGGCTCCGTAACAACGTATCACAAATCAGGTAGCTTAAACAACAGAATTGTATTCTCTTAAAGTTCTGGAGTCCAGGTGAAATTGAGGTGTTGGCATGGTTCTGAGATTCTGAATTCTGAGAGCGGGGAGGGAAGGGCCTGTTCCAGGACTCTATCCTTGGCTTATGGATGGCCATCTTCTCCCCATGTCTCTGAACATCATCTTCCCTCTATACATTTCTGTCTCTATGTCCAAATTTCCCCTTTTTACTAAGGACAGATCATAATGGGTTAGGACTGACCATAAGAAACTCATTTTAACTTGATTGCCTCTTTAAAAACACTTTCTCCAAATTAAGTCACAGTCTGAGGTACTGGGATTTGGGACTCCAACATATCTTTTATCTAGGGACAGAATTCAACCCATAACACCTACGTAGGAAGCAGTCAAGCTGAAATTTGAACCTGACTTGATAGGCAATACTATGGACTGAATGTTTGTGTCCCCCTAAAATTCGTATGTTGAAGCCCATGGAGGGTAGCCCATGATGGGATTAGTGCCTTTATAAGAAAAGGAAGAAACCAGAATCCTCTCTCTCCCTGCTACGTGAGGATACAGCAAGAAGGCAGCCGTCTGCAAACCAGGAAGAGGGCTCTCGCCAGACACTGAATCTGCTGACACTTTGATCTTGGACTTGTCTGCCTCCAGAACTGTGAGAAATAAATGTTTGCCGTTTAAGCCAGTCTATGGTATTTTGTTATAGCAGCCAGAACTGGCTAAGACAGGCGTTCTGCTATGGACTTTAAGGAGATATGAATTTCATTGGCAGTGCCAGGTAGTCAAGTTTATTTGATCCCCACATCCAGCAGACGTGTTGTTCTTCTTCTTCATGTATTGCCAACTCTTTTTATAAAATACATAAATGCTATAAGAAAAAATAGATTTGCTGTCTTCATATTCCATTTGTTGGCAGGATCTCTCCAACGTGTCAAGTTCAGATCATTCTGTGGAACTTTGAGGCTAAAGAGAAGTGGTCTCTGTGTGTTTATTTTTAGAAATATTTTAGTCCAAAGTCTAAATATTGATTCTTGGTATAAGACAAAACCAGTCAGAAGTTATATAAACTAGTTGTTTCTAGGTAGTGAACCAAAGCAGAACTAAATGTAAGAAGCAGAATGGCATTGTCAAAGTCAGCATGCACCAGACAATTAGGACATTATTTTATTTGGACTATTGCAGTTAATGAGGAATGTCTCAAAGCAAAGGAAGGGGATGTGGAGTCATACAGATACTGAAGAACAAAAGATTGTGGGGATTTCTTAACTGCTGCTGTTTTCCAGGAGCACAGTGATTAGATAATATTCAACATTGTCAGTTCCTTCTTTTATTCAAGATGAGTGATTATCATTCAACCCTGAACCACTCAGATGTGATCCTCATAAACCTCTTGAGTGAGGCTAAGCGGGGTCTAAGAAACAGTCTCTTGAGAATTCTTCTTGGCGTTGTCCCCGTAAAATCACTTAAACCATCTGTTGGTGTAAGAATCAGTTGTTTTAGAGTCCTGAAGATCAGGCTCCTTAAAAGAGGGATGCTTGAAATGAAAAAGAAATATTACTATCGAAGATTATATTAAAATAAAGAGACAGGAGTTGAACCCTGTCCAGTTGATTCCAAGAGGTTAGTGAGGAAAATCTTTTAGTTGTGCAGCACCTTTCATTGGGTTTCTTGAATCTAGGATGTTAGTGCTCTTGGTGATGTTGTCTAGTCTTGATTAGCTGTCATATAAGAGAATGAATGACCTGAACTTTTCCCTAGACTTTGTTAGTAGCCCAGAGAGTAGCTTGTCTTATGATAAATCCAGCTGCAATGGCGAGTCCTTCAAAGTTCATACTAAGTAACCGGACTTCAGCTTTCAAGATTCTTCTGATCTTGGAGAAAAGAGCCAGCTTCAAGGCAACTTAGAATTCTAGTAGGAATCTGGGCAATCAGGTTTTAATTCACAGTGATGCTGTGTCAGGGAAAGAGAGAAAAATTGGAATGTTAGCTTGGACTGTTGTAGCCAGACACTCAAGGAAACTGGGAGACTTGAAAACTGATAAGGATTGATGATTTGTTAAAGTAACAAGATCCAGTCCAGTTTACAGGTAAGTACCAAAACTGGTTTTTCCACAGAGAGGAAAGAAGTCATTTAAATCTCTCCAAACAAGTCAGAATTTGCTTATGCCTCAGTTACCTGCAATTTATAAAAAGGTGTAAAACAACTCAAAGACGAGAGATGTGTCTACAATCTGATAAACTGGAAGCGTGTGCTATAGTTTTCCATTAAAACAAAAAATTTCTTTCTACAGTCACCCCTCTTTTGATCAAAGATATTCTCAAAGAAAGATTATTTTTGATCACAAGATAAGGCTAGTATCATCGGATTGGGACTGGTTATTTACATGGATGCATCAAGAGTGATAATTTACCATTTAGAACTTCTTATACTTGCTTTTCTGGAAGTTTTCATAAGGGATCTCAGCTTGAATTTTTACAAGCCTCTTGAAGCTAGGAAGCTAAACCAAGAACTCATCAACAGATTTCACCTGTAGTACCTATAAATTTGGGTGAATTCCTCTCTTCTGGAGGTCCCCAAAATATCCTGTTTCCTGAACCTACCAGGAAATGACCTTCCATACTCACCTGTAAAGCTGGGAACCCTGTAAGCCAGAAATTAGGCCAGTTTTCTCAAGAGGACTCTATAAACATGGCTCCATAAAGTCGACCTTAGTTAACTGAGTATCATTGTCAAATAAACATTCCAGGCAAGACCATGTTTGCATACTTAATGATTCCAATAGGCCCTGCTAGTAAGGAAGACAGACTCATATTGAATCTATGCAAATAACTGTATTGTCATGAAAATAAGAATACTCAATAAGAGTTTCTGAATTCTGCGACAGTCAGGCAGGAAGAAAAGGTATCATTTACAAATGTTTAATTTCTCTTTACAAAAGCCTATACTACAGTATTGAATTGTTTTGAATTAGAGACAGCTTAAGAGAAAAGAGAAAGAGGTTCCTTATGTTACCAGCACATTGGATTCTTATTGTCCCCCAGGATAGAAATCAAGAGAGACAACCAACGGGAGTTGAAAAGTAAAAGTTTATTAGCTTGTGCACAGGAGAGGCACAAGGGAGCCCATGCGGAAAGCAAAGGGGCAGGTGACTGGCTCGTTAGGGAGTGGGATCGTGGGGCTTTTTTCAGGCAAAGGCTGGGGAGGAGGTCCTTATCATGGCATGTAGAAGTGGGGTTGTGCTTGCGCCTGCGCTGTCACATAGCATGCTACTACATGCGACGCATGTATCATTAGCATGCTAGCTCTCCACCCCTGGTTGTGATTTTTACCATGCTAATGGGGCTGTGGTCACCTTCAGTGGACTCCGAGCACTAGGGCGCATGCATAAACCTGGGAACTGGGAACAGCAAGAAACTGCAGAATGTGGATCTTGATGGTCTCTATCTGATTCTCCTAGCTTGCGGGTTGGTTGGAGGCCTTATCTCGTCAGGCCAGGGGCCTTGCAGATGGTCCTGTCTCCTTAGGCTGGCTCCTATCTCACCTACATCCAGGAAATAGACCATTAAGACATCAACAATATTCTAAAAAAACCCACCATAGTCATCTCTCATCAGTTCATTCAGTGCTATGATATTCTTATTCTGCTCCATCGTGGTTTAGCAGTCTCGTAAACACATCTGCTTCTCCACCAGGGTTCTGGAAATCCTGCTTCAGTCCACTGGTATGGTTTCAACGTTATTTAAGTGATGCCATCAGAAGCCTCTGCCCCAAATCAAAAGTGCCTGGGATAGCTTTTTTCCCTGGGGCTCTGAGACAATCCTGTCAAAGACAAAGTACTCTGGCCTATAGCTGATTTGCAAGAGCTTTCAAGGAAGTAGAAAAGCAAAGCATGATCTGTCTATGGAGGACAAAAGACTTCAGATGACTGTGGCTAACGTATTACTGGTAATTTTCAAAAGTGAAAGATCTGATGAAAGTTCATTACAAGAATCCCCTTTTGAAAACCACTGGCTAAGAAGATGTTAGTTTCAAATTAAAAAAGTAAAGTTGTGACCAAGTCAATATTTTTAAAAGAACTGAAACTATGACTAATAACACTATACTGTTGTCCAATATCAGACAAAACAGCACAAGAACTCAAATAAATAAAAATATATGATGGGCAGTGAGGGCATTGATGATTCTCTAGGGATGTCCCATACCGCATACGATTTCTAAAGTATTTATAGTAATGACATTTTATCCGTGCAGACTTATCCTAGGGAAGGCTAGGCATCATTTCTGGTTTGACAGGAACTCCCATGCAACTCATCAATAGTAACATATCAGATAAACCTAATTGTTTTTAGCATCTCTGTTTTCACAGGGTGAAATAACAAATCCTTTATGATTTCCAGGAACTGTTGGGAAATATCAAAGACAGTTTTAGATGCGAAAGATATCAGTTAGGAATCAGTTTTGGGAAGGGAAAACATCGAAAGTTGTCGGAAGATTTGAATACCTGATAAGGTGAGATCATGGCTTACTTGGAAACAATATTTGGCTAAAGTGACGGTAAAAGATTTTAGAAGTAAACAGACGATAACATGATTGTAAAGAATCTTAGCTTTTTCATGTAAGAAAACTTTGTTCTCCTAAATAATCAAGAACACGGTAAATTCAACATAAAATACAGGAAATTATTCTAAGACACGGAATCTTTGCCTTCTAGGCAGATTACTCAGAATGAAAATAAAAACATTTATAACACTTATTAAGAGTAGACCAATAATCCAAGAAAAGTTTATCTTTTTACCAGAGAGAAAAACAAATTCTACTTGGCATCAGTATGGTGTCTGATACTAAAGCTCGTTTTGAATATCTTATTAATGAACCTAGCAAACCTTAGCCAGCTTTGACTACAACAAATATAGTTCCTTTTCCACGAACCTTCTACAACTTTTTGCATCCATTCAGGTTTTGTCCTACACATTAACAACTAGCCGTTTGACTTTAGAAAAAGCTTCTCTGTTTTTGCCGTAACAAAAACATGTCCTGCAAACCTTGCATGCAAAGTTGTACCTCTCTGCCACTATTAATCCTAGAAGAGCCTCATTTCTGTATATCAGTTACAATTTTTAACCATAGTAACTTTTATTTCACAGAGGAAAAAAGGAGATGGATAATTGTGAACTGTCTGTCATACGCCAGCATTTTGTAGCAGGCTAGCAGAGCTTATGAATAAACCTTTCACAAATTTTAATAGGCATTCATATCCCTTATAGTACAACTTTGCAAAATGGCAAAGGGAACAACACTTATCAACAGACTTTAATGTATTTAGCTTCTCTGTTGTATATAAAAATAAAAGGGAAAAATATATAGACTTAAAGTTATACTTAGTGATCTGTATTTCAATATTCTTATTTAGAAATGATCTAGGTTTCCGATGAATATCCATTAATTAATTCAACTTAGTGTCAATCCAGTATTAAGTAAAAAGCTCAATTTAGTGTTAATTTCCTAACTTGCAAGAATTTTAGAAATATTTAGTTTATAGAAATGATTATTGATTTTTAAACCAATTAGAATAAAGCTCCTTTAAGAGATTTTACAGTATAAATTAGTAACACTCTCCTGAGATAGGGGAAATGTTACACGCTCACAGTAAGAGGTACAGTTCTTTCTGAACTGCAAACACATAGACATGCAAAAACAGAGAACGTTTAGCTTCAATTCTAAAATTTAAGCCATGGGTGAAGAGTAAACACAGAATTACAAACATCACTGGTCTATATCAAAGAGCTGTTCGCTTTCCAGTGGGTATGAATCTTAATTGATTTGAGCTCAAAATAGACAAACAGAAAAGAGTAGCAAACCACATTCTCTGTCATCTTTCACCAGAGAGAGACAAGATCTCTGTAAATCATTAATGCAATTACAGAGATCACCAAATGGTCAGACCACAAAACTAAAAGAAACTAGCGTTAGAAAACAAGTGAGTACACAAAAGGAATAAAAATCAAACCCCTGCCATGCTACCAATGGACAAGGTCCATACCACAGGACCAGGAGTTGGACTCATCACTGGGTCCCTGGACCAGGAATAGAGCACAGTAGGCCCCAAGAGACCTCATTACTTGGCTGGAGTAAACAAGCATCTGAATGCAAGAGCCAATCTATCCAAGTCATGGCACCAAACTATCAAAGACAAGATGCGCCAGATGATTAAGGATATTATTTTATTCAGACTATTGCAACAGGGATAATATTCATTAATGGTGAATGCCTTGAAGAAAAGGAAAGGGGTCTGGGGTTTTATGGAGGCCAGTGAAATAAGCAAGGGAGTCATCTACACGTCTTGTAGGAGTGACGAGGAAGGGTGGAGATGGGTCTTCTCTTAATGTGTGAGGGCGGGTTGCTCGTTTGCAGTTAATTTGCCAGAACACAAAAGGCAGGAGAGATTTCTTAATCGTTGCTATTTTCCAGGAGCACAGGACTCAGGTAAAGTTCAACATTTTCAGTGCCTCTTATCTTCTCTTTCTCATCTCTTTCAAACAATCCTCCTTGTTGAAATTATGTTTACTATTCTACCCTGTGATGGATTCCATAAAAACAATTGACAGGAAACATCTAGCTATGTCCCACTATATTTTAGTCATTTATTATGCAACATTATCCCAAGGAAAGTTTTAGGTTCTCATTCCAAGAAAGCAATGAAGTGAGATTTTCTGGAGATTTCTTAGGTCTTAACTACAGGCAAGGAAGAGGTCTACATAAGTGGATCACAGACATTTTGCCACTGAGATCCACAGTCCAAAATGCATTCATCATTATCTATATGTGTGTTTATTTAACTCCAGGAATAGGTTAATGATTTTCATAACACAAAGTTTTACTATATGTGATGCACAGTGATATTTTCTGCTTTATTCTCTGCTCTTCTATCTCACTTTTTAAAGCTGGTAGTGACTCATTAAAACTGATTCCCACTACTGCATTGCAAAACACAATTTGAAGTACACTGATTAGAATATCTTTTAAAATTACTTATTTTTATTATAAGAATAATTTAGCAACCCTTTCAAAAATTTTACTACTTCCATTTTTGTGGGGTGTTGAAAATACAAATATGCTGCCTTCTGATCTTTTTCCATATAATATGCAGCAGATTCCCAAGCATAATTTAATAGGTCAGCAGTTTCCAATAGCGTATTTGGGGTCTAGTGGCATTTTATCAGAGAGAGTCTGTAGCGAAAAATTGAGAGAAATGGTGGCAATGTAGTTTGCAGACATGTATAGTCATTCATTTATTCAACAAATATTGAGTGCCTTTTAGTTTCTAAGAATGGTTCTAGGTAATTGGAGACAAATAAGACAGGTGACATTCCTGCCTAGATGAATCTTCCATTCTCATAGAGAAAAACATTTTAAAATTTCTTTTATTGAAAAAAGACCTTTTTTTCTCATATTCCACTTCTTGATAAGATCCCTCTGAGAATGTGTGTATGTATACATATCACTTGTGTTATATGATATTTATTATATATAACTATATACGTATATCAAAGTGTTAAAATGTTCTTTCTTTTATGAATGGGGATAGTAGATGATAATTTTGTTTGTTTTACTTCAAAAATAGATTTGGCAACTTGATATCAATCCCCAATTTTTTCAATTATTAGTTTACTATATCTCATGAAATCTAAAAGTCTAGAATAAACTAGATGACTCTTGATTTCCACTCCCACCCTGCCGTGAGGTGATGATTGACAGCAGGCTCTAACTACACAAAAGAGGGCAGGAAGACCCTCCTCCTGAAAGACCACCATTGACTCAGAATAAGTGTGTCTGGTCTCACTTCTAAAACCAATTTGAAAATCAATAGCAGGCTCTGAAATCCACTGTATAAGAAATAGTAACGTTTAGGGTCATTTAGAAGAAGGATTAGCTTGATGAATTTTGGCACCCTGTTTAAGGCAAAAACCATGACTCTGTGTTAAGTATAACCATATTTTGTGCAGTATGTGATTCGAAAGAGTGATTTAATAGCTATAGTCTAAGACGTGTTGAAAACTCTGGCCCAGTTTATGATTTCCAATATAGGACATGTATAAACAGAGTGAGAAACCCAAGAATTAAACTGATGACTGTGTGGAGCTCTGGAGAAACTTCATTTTAAGACACAAAGCCAAATTTTGACCTTCCTTTATGCACACACACCTCCTATGGTTTTCCTTGGGCATTTGTGCAGGAAGGCAACGGGAGGGTTTGACTCAGTCTCTTTATCCATCATCTCTCCTCCACTCCCATTCTGAAATAAGTTTTCGGAGTTGGGGGGAAAAGACAGTTTTTGACCCTCCTGCAATGAATGATAATAATGATAATAGCTAATCCTTATGAAGTTCTTATTATGTGCCAGGGGCAATTCCATGCACTTTACATCTAGGAAGTCATTTCATCCTCACCACTCTGTGAGATAAGTACTATTATTCCCATTTTACAGACAAGAAAGCTGAGTACAAATAGATACAAACTGAGGTCACAGAACTATTAAGTGGTGGAGCTAACAATCGAACCTCGGCCATCAGGCTCCGGAATCCAGCCTCTTAGCTACTGCCTTCTGCTACTTCTTGAGAGAAGAAAGCTTAGAATAGGCAATATTAGTACGCAAATGCAGGTAGAAGACGAAATGGAAGTTAGCCCAGCAGCTTATTAGTTACCCCCGATCAGTAAGAGACCTGCGAACACAGTTTGGTAGATCCCGTGATGCCTCTCCTGACCCCAAATATGGGCAATGCAGATTCTCTGCCTTGGGGCTCACCTTCCAGGTTGAAACCATCAAATGAAAAAAGCCAAATAAGCTTGAGTTTTTGCACTTAAAAAGGGAGGCACATAATTACCCTCCCCGAAAACAACAAAAGTACAATTTTTTTTTTTTAATCAGTGCAAGACTACCAAATAGTAGGTGTCTGAACATTTGGGAAATATAAATAGGGAAGGTAAACTAATTCAATTTTTCTTTTTCCCTAAACTCTCATTTCTGTCAAATGTGAAAGGCTGTGGGTTTTACTCTTGTTCCAGTTTATATAATCACATTCCAAACTTCTTATGCGGACTTTTATGAGGGCTTTTTCCACACATCCCTCCTTCCCTCATCAGCCTCTTGTAATCAGCTTTTTACAAGAGTTATATTTCATTCATTTCTTTTTCTATTCCTTCTGTTTCATAAGTTCTGAGACTTGGCTGTCAACTGAATCTTCAACTGGGTAATTAGATGCTTCATGAGCTCCAAACGTGTTGTAACGCATGTCATACCCATGTGCACTTCTCTGCCCCAACTTGATAAAATGAGTGATACTGGGACACCATTGTCATACACACCCCCAAACCTGGGTGTGTAACCTTCAACTGCCTGAACTTGCTCAGATGGAAATGGGATTGCTAAAACACCGAGATACCTTCTCTGTGCTGGTTTTATGATGAAACGTACATCAGGAGAGAAGCTCAAAAGTGAAAATCTGGGGTGGGAAGAAGGAAATCTCTCTGAGGCAGAAGTCCTTTGAAAAACCAAAGGTGACATTCTAGCTTATTTTGAAACCATAAGTAGTAATGGAAGTTTATTTCACTAACTTAAATAGTCATAGACAAAATATGCAACTTTGGAGAAAGTACCTGGCTGTGCCAATAATTTCACGCTTCACCTCCCAACAGGAACAGCCCACAGAACAAAGATACCAAATGTCTTAGTCCTCAGTTCCTTTTTTTGTGAGGAAGATTAGCCCTGAGCTAACATCTGTGCCCATTTTCCTCTACTTTTTTGTATATGGGATGCCGCCACAGCATGGCTTGGTGAGCGGTGTGTAAGTCTGCACCCAGGATCCGAACCCACAACCCCCAGGCTGCCAAAGTGGAGTGCACGAATTTAATCACTATGCCACCAGGCGGGCCCCTTAGTCCTCAGTTCTTTTTTTCCTCACTCTGCATTTTTGCCTTGTGCCCAGTTCTCCTTTTTAGGTGTACTGTAGATGAGTCCGTCTTAATTTCTGAAATTTATTTGCATTGGCATTAAGTACCCACTTTACTCAGCGAGTACCTCTCTCAACAACCCTCAGATCTTGATGCCTGCGAGGGACCTGCCCCATATCTTTTGCTAAATGTCAAATCATTCAGCCATTTTGTACTACACAGTATAGAACAGTCGGCAAAGGGGACTCCCTCAAAGAATCAGCATAATCTCTGTGATTCGGGGGAGCTTTGCATGGCCTCCAGCACCTTCCTTGGCTGGGCGCTTCCAGATTCTGCTGACCCCGGTGCTCTCCTTGATCTTTTTGCACCTCCTGACCTTCATTTCCTCCCTTCTCTCTGCCTTCCCCATTGTCACTGATAATTTAAATTTTGGAAGAAAGAAAATTAATGCTATTGGACACCTTAAGATACACTTCATAAGCCGGAAAATGCAAATCACTTTTCAAGAATTTTGTACCTGGATATGATTAATTTTTAAAAAACTTTTTATTTTAGAATGATCTTAGATTTGCATTCAAGCTGCAAAGAAAGTACAGAAATCCCGTATCCCCTTCACCCAGCTTCCCCTAAGGTTAAAGATTTACATAAGCATGGTACATTTGTCAAAATGAGAACATTAACATCAGTGCAATATTATTAACTAAACTTCACATTTCATCCGGATTTCATCAATTTTTCTACTATTGTCCCTTTTCTGTTCCAAAATCTAATCCAGGACAGCACATTGCATTGCTATGAGATGATTTTAAATGGGAATAAAAACAAGACCTCGACCTCTGCTCCTGTCACTGTGTGCATGTGTATATGTATTTTTATCTAATAATGCAAATAGGACTATTCATTCAACATGGAGGTTTTCTTTATAATCCTTTTAGATAGACACTACTGATGAACTGGGCAGGGATTGAATTATCATAGACTGTTAAATATGTTTCTCCTTTGCTTTTCCACTCCAACTATATACCAGCTTCGTCTGATGAATGTTTGCAAAATACACATGCTTGTTCTCCACCCAAGATTTATTGATCAAGAATCTCTAGGGAGTGAGGACCAAAATCTGTGCTTTTATGACCTCCTGAGTATTGGGCAGTCAAGGGCAGAAAACATTACCATAAACATTTCCATTTCAGAAGCTAAACAGACTCCCAATTTTATATACCCTAATTTGGGACACATGTCTGAGTATGAATAAATGCATGTAATAATTTGTGACGAATGTTAAATGTGTTTTAATAGCTTCCCCTTGCAGAATGTCATTTCCCTTGCCAATATTATTAAGCCTATCCCGACTAAAGTGGACTTCATGACCTTAGGCCCACTCTGCTCTCAGCCTGACCTGGATACAGTGTCCTCCGTGAATCTGGGCTTTGGAGCCACATGGCCATGTTCAAGTTCTAAGTCTGCCACTTGTAGACTTGAGAAAGGTACATGAGGTCTTGTAATTGTTCTTTATCTGTAGTAGAGGAGAATTATTATTACGAACATGCCAGACTGCTGTGAGCATTGACCACCTGACACATGGAAGGCTTCACATACAGCATTATTTACCAAATAATGGTAATCCTGAAAACCTATAACATCTGGAAAATGAGAAGATTTATAAAAATCCCAAAATTAGGCTTACACAATATTAAATCCTATGTTTGTCTTAGTTTCTTGTGTAGTTAGAACTGCCTTCTACTAAGAATTTCCAGCATAACCTCCAATTAAATAGCTTTTTGATGTATAGTGAGTGTAGAGAAAAATCTGACTTATTTGCACTTAGAGAGAAAAAAAGAAAACCCAAAATGCTGAAGTTGTGAAAGCAAGTATCAGAAGTAGAATTCATCAGGATTCTCCAGAAACTACTAGCAGTTTTGTGGCTAATTTGGAGCTATGGAACTATAAACACCTGTCTGCGGAAACCTCATTTTATCTCTCTACATTATATCTCTTCTACAAGGTATGTTTCCTCTTGAAAATGTACATGGAATTTTTTTTTTAATTTACTCTGCAAAATGACAGTAAATGTTATCAAATATTTTGTGCACGTACACGCCCTTGATTGTAAAGCTCATTACAAAGTATATTACCTTAAGCTTCACAGCAACAACTTTGAAGAAGTGGGAAAAAAGTATAATTGTCATGGTGAATTAGAGGTTCTAAACGAAGAGATGTTCCTGTGTTGTCATAGTTTGTTTTGTTTTGTTTTGTTTATGCGTTGTTTGTTTTTCCTTCAAATCATAAAAAAAGTAAAGAAAATGAGTGAGCAGGCTGGAAAATGTCCAAACAATACTGGCCAAATCCTGCAAATGCCAAAACATGAGACACTTTGCTAAGCTGAGAGGCCCTTGCCATTCCCAACAGACCTTTCTGCAGCTGCTTCTCCTCACCCAGTCCCATAGTAAAGAATATCAAGCTTGCACACGACACCTTCCCCTGGGCCACTTCTGAATTGGTTCTGTGAATTAGCTACGTGCAAAGGAAGCTTCACACAGGTAGGAATCTTTATGTCTTTTGTTCATGGATATAGCCTAAGTGTCTAGACCAGCACTTACACGTAGCAGGTGTTCAGTAAATACGTGTTGAACAAATAAGTGAGTGAATGACGGACACTGCACTCCACATTGTAAACACATCATCTCATCTAATCCTTATAGCATCCCTATGCTATAAGTACCGTTATTATCTTCATGTTACAGACAATAATCTGGGTCGATGTGGAAACTACTGAAGGTTACACAGATGGTAAGTAGATGACAGGTACTTCACAGCTTATGTACAAAACATTATGGAGTACTGCCTGCCTGTCTGGCATTCTGGAGATGTGTGCGTGCATATAGGGTAGGTTCAGGAAAGTTGGGGCGCTCGGAGAATATAGGAGAAGTAATAGCAGAATTTCATTCTCACCACATGAGCCCCACATCCTGCTCCCATCGTCCAACCCTTGCTTTTTGGAATTTCTTCTCCCTCTGTCTTGCCTTGTCTTTCTCCTCTATAGTTTTTTAAGGCTTTCAAATTAAATGACTAGCCATTAATGGAGAAAATATCCTTCAAATCATTGAGCTGTTTTTGTATTCTATTTTCTAAGTATAGATTAACTTTCGTTTTTCATATATTTCCCCATACACGCACTCACATGGCTAGGAAGCTTCAGAAACATCCTGAAATTATCCTGGGTGGGCTGCATATAAATTCCCACACTGTCAAATTCTCCAAGCAGCTCTTTCTTAATTCATCATTAGTCTAGATAGCTAAACCAACACTGAAAGCTAAGGGCCTGAAAGATTTATTTCAACTTTCAAACCTCCTCCCTGATGTTCTGGGGCTGTGTCAACATAGGCAGAGAGAAATGGAGAGCCAAGGGTATTGAAGAATCCGATATTGTTAGAAGCAAAGGAGGACTTAGAGATCTTTTAGCTACACTCCCTCAATTTTACACGTAAGAAACTGGCCTCTGAAGCCAACAGTAGAACTGTACTTGGCTGCCTGTTATCTGGGTAATTCTACTAATAGTGAAAGTTGTGGAGAAAATAATTCACATGGTAAATAAAGATTTTTTTTTATTTTCAAAGATTGACATCTTTTACTGCTGACTATTCTTCTGAAATTAACATAGCCATAGAGTAACTCCTGTGTGAACAGAATTTATTTGATAAATGCCATAAAATAAATTCACTTCAATAATCATTTATTGGGTATTTGTTTATTTGCTTATTTTTAAATACTCTGTGTCATTCCACAGTTGACTTACAGTAATCACAAAAATACATAAATGTAAAAGTTAACATACTAATTGAATTAATTTGAGGGAAGGGGAGGTAAAAATTTGAAAAAAAGAAAACGTTAAAGTTGGAGGTAAAATAAGTACATAAAAATGTATGCCATGCAACTTTGCAAGTGGCCTCAGTGTAACCCGAGCTTCCTAGTAAGCAAAGTAAAAAGGGGAAAACTGATTAATTCCAAGATTCATAATTTCTGTACAAACAAACCAGTTGTCAAGACACTGTACAACATTTCGTGATAACAAGGCCTCAGAGATGTTTCTTGTTTGGATAATGAGTGTCTACAATTTGCAATAGACTGTGGTAAACAGAGAAAATATAAGCTGAATGCTTTTGTCACTGGACTTACTATTTGGTTGGAAAAGGCATAAAAACCTAAGTGTGGTATCAATGAGAATGAAATGAGTGCTCTAGGAGTGGTTCCAAAATAATATCATAAGATCCCAGAAAAAGGAAGGATTCTGAGTGGTGGGATTTAGGAGGACTTCATGGAGGAAGAGGCATATCAACAAGGCCTTGAAGGCTGCCCAGATTTGCAGAGAAAAAGGTTAAGGGAAATATAGGATAAAAGAACTGAGTGGTGCTGATAGATTGACCAAAACTGTAGTGTCTGCACTACTATGTGACAATGACAGATTTTTTTCCTTTGTCATGTAGAATTGCCATCAATGAACATTGACTAATCAATGTGATATTTATCAACACCACATTTGGTAACTCCAGTAATCTTTTGAAATAGAAAGTAAGGAACATTTAAAATGTCTCAGCATAAAGGAAACATTAATATCTCATCTGTATAAGTCTATGACCTTTTGGATGGAAACTCAGAACAATGTGCAAACGATATTTTCACAAGGGCAATGGGCGTGCACTGCGGTGTAGGAGTAGAGAAAGATTCTTGAGTTTTGATTTAGAAATGCTTTTATGAAATATGAAACTAACAACCAAAAGGATTAATCCCCCCAGTGAGGCGGGAGGGAATGCTTGCTTTCTGGAAGTGAAGTTACTTCTTTGTCCCTGAGGTAGCATTTTTGCTCTTGCAATGATCCTTTACCAAATGAGATCCAAGAAGAGTTAACGGAATATTTAACAGGTTAGTCTCAATTTGTTGAAAGGACCGAGCCCATTGTGATTTATCCTGACTTTTGATTCTCCCAAACTATCCGTGGATATAGTTTGGATTGTTTAAGGAAGATGGCCTCCCTACTTTTGAGACAAGAACATTGTTTCTGCCAGAACAGAAAGGGGGGCTGTCAGCCTGAGTAGAGAAAAATTAAGATGAAGCATTAAGATTGTTATTTAAGAGGTAAAAAAATGATAGTGTATTAGCTCAATAAGACCTTATTGTTAAAAAAAAAAACAGTATACCTATAGATCTTAAGACTATCAAAGCATGACATTCTATCCCCAAATTACGGAGAGAATAGCGATTCTTAAAAAGACATTGTGATGTAACAGATGTGTCCCAGGCAATGGTCTGTAAACCACTGTGATTTTGTGATTCCATTAAAAGGATAATGTGGAGTGAGCAGTAGCTCAAGATGCACTACTCTTCAGAAAAATGTGGCATTTAATTCCACTGAAGATAAGGCACTTGGAACAAGTAAGCTTTCCCCCCTGACTTAGATGTAGTGTCCGTTTCAAAATGAGCTCCCATTTACCAAATAAGAAGAAGAGGGGCCAGCCCGGTGGTGCAGCAGTTAAGTTTGCACGTTCTGCTTTTGCGGCTCTGGGTTCACCGGTTCAGATCCCGGGTGTGGACGTGGCACCGCTTGGCAAGCCGTGCCGTGGTAGGCGTATCACATAGAAAGTGGAGGAAAATGGGCACAGATGTTAGCCCAGGGCTGGTCTTCCTCAGCCAAAAGAGGAGGATTGGCGGCAGATGTTAGCTCAGGGCTAATCTTCCTCAAAAAATAAATAAATAAATAAATAAATAAAAGAAGAGACTGATCTTTTCTCAGAGGAACACAGGATACCAAACATGATTAAGAATAAAAATAGGTCCTTTGAATGTAGAAGAAAATTAATCCAAACTTCTTTTTTTTATTTATATTTTTATTGAGGTAACACTGGTTTATAAACATAGAAATTTCGAGCGTACATCGTTATATTTCAACTTCTGTTTGGACTTCATCATGTTCACCATCAGTAGTCTAGCTGCCATCTGTTACAGTACAAATGACCTCCTTTACCCGTTTTTCCCTCCTCCAACCCCCTGCCCCTCTGGTAACCACCAGTCTGTTCTCTGTATCTACGGATTTGTTTTTTGTTCTTCTTGAGCCAAGGCAGCTTTCATGGCACCCGTGACCATCAGGGTTAAGAACCCTCTGGATCCCTATTGCACAGGATTACATAAGGAACGTATTTTGTGATGCTTTCTGTTTGCAGTTCTGTTTGGCTTATGTTTATGGATACTTAGACAATTTCAGATAATTTCAATTCCGGGCATGTTTTTTTCTAATCTCCTAAAATAGAGCTTATGTCCATCCCCTCATTGTGACATGCTTTTCTTTGTGCAACAATTTCATAGAAAAAGATGAATGTTCCTGAGAAGTTTTTTGGAGGACAGTTCAAGGTCATCGCTTACGGTGGTGGACAGACTCTGAAAATGTCCCCCATGATTCCTCACCCCTGGTGTTCACTTCCTCGGGTGATGCCCTCCTCATGGGCCTCTGAGTTATCTCTGCTGATAGACTACAGCGAGGTTGACCAGATACATGTGATTACATGATTACATTACACAAGCTTGTAGTACATGTCTTGCTGGAGTTTCTCCTTTCCTTGCTGGTTTGAGGAAACAATTGGCCATCTTGGGGAGCCCCACAAGGCTAGGAACTATGGGTGACCTCAGGCATAAAGGGCAGCCTCCTGCTAAAAGCCACCAAAGAAGAATTCTGCCAACAATCTGAATGAGCTTGGAAGCAGGTCCTTCCCCAGTTGAGCCTTAAATGAGACTGCAGCCATAGCCAACACCTTGATTGCAACTTTGCGAGACCCTAAGCAAAGAACGCAGTTAAACTGTCCAAAATCCTAAACCACATAAATTGAGGGATAATAAATATGCATTATTTTAAGTGGCTATGTTTGTGGTAATTTGTTACATACCAATTAAAACCATACACTTACTAAAAAAGTAAACAACTATATATCAGTCCTGATAAATAGATTTGTTTCCCAATATATCCCTGGATGCTGTATGAATAATGGTGATTTATGCTGATTTGCTTGGCTCTTTTATTTTGTCAGATTCTGGGTATTAAAGATAAATTCAAACTTTCAACGTGCTGATCACCTCTGTCCTTCTCCCCTTGTGTGTGTGTGTGTGTGTGTGTGTGTGTGTATGTGTGTGTATTTAAGTTTAATCATGGTGCAGGAGATTGTTAAAAGATTTTTAGTAAACAAAACTTTATTTATATGGCATCGTTCCTTAGAGGCCAATCCTCGACACTATCTCAGGGCATCTTCTGCAATTTCTCCACACATTCTGCCTTAAATTCTAGTTTGTGGTATTAAGGATCAATCATCCATCCGCCAAGCCTTTTTGAGGTCTATGCTTTGACTAGCCCGAAAGTCTTTTTTTTTTTTGCAAGGCCCAAAAGTCTTCAAGCTGAGGAGGAGGAAGACATAGCCCCATCCCTCAGGGCATGATGGCAGTAGAATATCACCCAAAGGACAGGTCTAAATTACACGTTTGACGAAAGAGTCTGCAAGGCTTGGAGACGGACTTAGCTCACAGAACCAAGTTCATTATCCAACTTACTTGAGGGACATAAAAAACAAATTCACATATTGATTTCTCCCTTCCTCCTTCCCTTCCTTCTTTCTTTTCTTCGCTCCTTCTCCACATATTTATTAAATATGCCAATTATTATCATACTATCATAGACATTGATGTCTTTTAAATATCTTGTCAAATACTCCTTTTGTCTTTTCTTATAAATATCTTAATTGTCAAAAGAATTTGAAAAGATCGTCTGTGTGGAAATAATGTGAAGGAGGGTGCAGTCTTGTTTTTAAATAGGCTTACCTTACCAGTGCTAGATATAATGGAATAGTTCTACATTCTAACAACTATAGATCAAGGCTCCCTATACTATTTCCAAAAAGTTTGTGAACACTGGAGACAGATGAATGCTTTCCATTTCTTCCTGCCAGTACTGCCCGTTGGTGGCTGTTTTCCCAGAGGTAATGCTTTTGATCTGCTTGTCGTCTCGCATTCTGTCTCACTATAGCATAGAGCATCCAGGTCCACGTGGAACAGTGATGGCATAGGAGCTTCCCTGTGCCTTCCCTCTGCCTTCTAGAGCTGTGACCCAGTGGGACTGATGACTCTGGTGCTGGAATTTCTATGACGAGGTCACCCAGGAAGGGAGAGGAACTCTGGGTAGAGCCAGTCCAAGTGTTTGAAGTGCAACTTTAGTGGGAAAAGCGTAGGAGTTTGCTTTGTGGGATCATAATGCCATAATCTGCCATGCCAACAGGAAGTTAAAGAAGGGAATTTCCTATCAAGACATCATGTAGTTCATTGATTCATTAATTTAAGCAGGTCGGCAGAAAAAAGTATTTGTTGAAGATTTCTTATTGTTTCTCTTTCTCATAGAAAAATTTTTAACAACAAAACACATCTTTTGCATGAGGTGAAATATAGACTATTGTTTGGTAGCATGTGAACCAAAAGTGATTAGGATGCAATTTATATTCAAAGTGCTTGTTCCTCTGTCCCTCATAAATAATTAGCATTTAGGGCTTATAAAGAAATATAACATCTCTTTTTCTTTTTCTTTTTGTTTGTGAGGAAAATTGGCCCTGAGCTAACACCTGTTGCCAACACTCTTTTTGCCTGAGGAAGATGGTCGCTGAGACAATCTCCCTCTATTTTATGTGGGATGCTGCCACAGTGTGGCTTGATGAGGAGTGCTAGGTCTGCGCCCAGGATCCAAACCCGTGAATCCTGAGCTGCCAAAGTGGGACATGCAAACTTAACCACTACGCCATGAGGCCAGGCTCATAGCATCTCTTTTTCATACATAAACACACACACATGAAAATCTTTTATGGATACCCATGTTAAACACAAACTCCATCCTTAGGTTACATGCCACTGTGATTCTGCACGTTTTAGTAAACTATGGAGGCATCAGAGTAAAATAAAGACAAAGCTGCATGTAAATAGGAATGCTAACTGCTATGCTTTACATGCTCAGAGTATTTAAGGTAATAAGACATTTTGTTAAATGTATCTATCAACAGTGTTCAGAGTGCAGTCATGAGGATCAGAAATAAAAAAAATAGTTGTCTAAGCCATCAGGAAGGGCTGTCCCAGGCTCTGGGCCAAGATGCTCTGGAATCATGAATTACATGGAATACAAGCAGCGTCACTATGGGTTCCTCAGTTTCCCTATTTAATTTGCAGCTTCTCATTCTCACCTCACAGGGATTTTTTCACTTACTAAAAATGAAACCAAATGAGCTATTTAAAATTTGGATATAACCATAGCAGAAGATGAAGCAAATTCACACAAATACTTGTGAGACAGAAATAGGGAAGTACAAAGTTTCATCTTCAAAGGGTGGACATTGATTGAAAGAGTATTTTAATAAATGTTACAGAGTGATGTTCCAACACATCACCTTGAAGTGCCCTCTGCTGTTTCTTTGGGCTGACCGATTTCCACCTGAAGATCCAAGTTAACTTTGCTCTTCAGTGGGAGAGTAGAGCTGACCCGCACTGGCTCGCAAAGCCGATTATATGCATCTCTTCCTAATACACAGTCAGTGACATCACAGCGGTAGCTTGACACTGGTCCCGTTGGGAGCGTTTACACCACAGAAATTTGCAAATGCTGCAAATCTGTTTTCTCTCTTTTTTTTTCATTTTTAAAAAATTGTGATCGGGTTGTTAAACACTTATCAACCTGATCTAGTTCCTTGTCAAAGATATTCTAGCTCTCATCACGACCTTTGATTTTATTGTCCTTCTCCTTCCCTTCTGGTGCTCCTAAATTAAAGCTAGGTTCAGGTCTTTGTATTTGAGAGTAAGACCAGTTCTAACAAAATATAAAATAGATGAAATGTGTTTTGGAGCTTCTTCGCCCCTTTTTCCTAAACTTTTTCCCTTTCTCCCTCCCCTCAGAGTCTCCCTTGTCCTCTTTTTCCTTTCAGCACTGTCCCAGCCCTGGGGCTTCCTATTTCAAAGAAATTTCCAGAAACTATTTGAATGTATTTGCTACAGGCTGGAATATTCTTCCCAAAAGTTAGTCAGAAAAGTAGAGCTAAAGTGAAAGAAGAAATTTCAGTTTTCTATCAAACCCTTTCTTGTCTGGAGTAGTTTCATCAAGCATTTTCCAACATGATTAACAACAAATCATTTAAGCATTATTTAAGAAATGGAAGTATGAGAATTTGGGGCAAGAACCACTGATATGGAGAGTCATAGATGAGAGGCAGATATAGAAGAGAAGAGACTGGGCACTGACTACCACACAAATCACCAAAGTGGGGTAAATTCTTTTTTATAAGAAAACACTCCTTTTGCTCCCATGTAAAAATTCCTATCAACCATGTTATCATGTTCATTGCAAGTCTTTCATTCTTTTGTTCAAATGTGGGCATATGGTCTTTAATTTGTTGGACTTTCACGCTGGTGGGGATCAGTGGTACACGGGGTGAATCCCCATACCCATGGTGTGGAGCTCAGGTACGCTTGCAGACACATCCTTGCAGTATGGATCTCTGGGTGGACTCACCTTTGGGTCTGCTCCCAAGGTCTCCCAGCCGCTCTGGGTTAGGGAATTGGTCAACACAAATCTCTTTATGTGTGCTTTCATCTGTGTGCATACTCTTGGGGTCATAGGAGCTTACTGAGACCAACCCAAGCTCTAGGAGTGCGAGACAAGGCCCAGCATGCATCTTTAGAAGAGGATCATGCACACAGCGTGGCCTCCTTCTAGAAAACTAACTGGGCGCAGAGGCAGTTAAGGCAATGACATTATTTAAAGAGCTGATGGAAAGGGCTGTTTTTCTCATCAGGCTGCCTTGGTGAATAAACTTCAACCATTCATTCACTCAGGTTAGAGCATTATGTTTTCAAGCTTCTAACATTAAACTTTAACTTTTCCTAGAATGGGGACCTATTAACTAAATACTAGTTGGTAATATCTTCACTGGGATCAGTTATATTGGCTAGTCTCAGAAAGCAGGACCCTGAGGGAGTGGCCCATAGACCTTTTCATTTGAGATGGGTGCAAGGAAGCAGTTACGAGGACTCTTAGTTTAGAAGATTGTAGTAGAGGAAGAGAAAACCGCTGGGCTGCTGGAGGCAAGAGGCTCAGGAAGGGGCGATGAGAGTTCACTGAAGGCAGACTCCTACCTCATAAATTGGCCTATAACTCACCCTGCCTCTGCGTCCCAGGGGGTCATGCATTATTGATCAAAATGTCAGTATACCTTTTGGACTGTGTTTCAAAGGGTAACTCTTGTTATCTTAGAGATCTGTACCAAAATATTAGTGGTTCGAGTAAAATAAATCAGTGGTTTTTTTTGTCCCGACTAGAAACACATATTGGGATTTTTATCAAATTGTTTGGTGGGAGAAAAGGTTGATAAGCACACTTTCAATTGAAAGGAAGCATATTTCTTAAAGTTCAGAGGGCTGGAGAGTTGCATTTTGATTGACAAAATAATGAACCTGTTGATAGAGTCCAGAATTAGTTGGCTGAATTTGTGTTCGTTTCTCCATAAATTTACCAGAGTCAGAAGAGAAAATCCACAGAGGCAGGATGATGAGCCATTTGATGAAGCATGTTATCAGCCTGGCTGTGGCCAGATTCCACCCTCATATATTCATGCACACATCCTTCGCTATGGGCTGCATATGTGCTTTGCGGTTGTGGGGCAGATTTAGGTTTGTTTTTCTTTCTGTCTTTTCTAGTCCAAAAACTCATCATTTAAAGTTTTTGGAAGCAATTTAGAAATGCTCTGAGAATCCCAACCCCCTCCTAACTTTTGGAATACTTGCAGTTATTTTTTCTGGCAGAAAAACAATCAAAAAAGAGCAAAAATGCCAGGATCGCTTCCAAAAAGAGACGCAAAGATACCGTCTACTTTATTTGTAAACCACCATGACTTACTTATTCCTACCTGCTGTTACCAGAAAAGTTATTTAATATTTTAAAAAAAAGTGGAAAGCAGATTTTTACGGGGGAGATAGGGAACTTAAACTGCAGAAGTATTACTGTATAATTGCAGAGAATAGTTCCTTTTGTGTGGTTGGTGCATAATTAAAGCAAGGTTTGAGAGATTTAAGAATCAGGTGGTACTTCTGAGTCATTGGATGCACTTTTTTAAAACAGCATCTTGAGATGCAAGGTAAATTGATTTTAAATTCCTAATCATTATAGTTTATTCCTAAAAATTGGTTATTATGAGAACATTGCCTTTTAAGTAGTTTGGGAACCTGAAATGGAAAGAAAAAGAATCTTTAAAGATTGCTGCTTTTCAAAGTTCCTAACAGAATTATGTTGGCTAGTAAACTTGTTGACATTGGCATTTTTCTAGCAAGTGAAAGGTAATCTATGGTTTGTAGCCAAAATTGTCTCCTGTCCACAGAAAAATGCCCAATTCTAACTGATAGCTCTGTGCGTGGAAATTAAGCTTGCTTAATTTTCCCAGAAAATTATCTGGGAATACTCCCAGAAGCAAGGGGATTAATGTCTTTGTGTTACTATTTACAAATATCACCTACCACTGGACACCAAATGCCTATGATTTGTTTATACGGCTGGAAAAAAAAAAAGATAAAAGAAAAAGAAAATCAATCCCAAGCAGGAAACCTGAATAAAGATGATGACGATGGGTCGCTTGATAATCCCTTTGTGCTTTAGTAGTTAAAAATACGCATGGGGTCCGAGAGCACCTTGCTGAATGCTACACTGCCTCCCATACATTGTATTGTGTTCATTGTAGCTCAACGTTGACAGCCGTTGTGTCTCTACCCCACTTGCAACTTCCTCTCGTAGCTGGCTTGCTCCTCAACACACCCATGCTTCCCGTGAGAAGTTTTCATTTAAATTGAGAGTTTGGGGTGAGTATGGGATGACTGAGGGAAGGTTTTCTTCTCTCTGATGGTTCTTCAGGCTGCATTTTTTAGCTTTCAGGAAGACCCAGGAATAGATTGGAGCACAATGTTTGTATACACGAACTGTTCTCCACCCTATACTGTCCTGGAGCCTTCATTTCCTTTCTTCTCATTAACATTTAAACATACCTTTGATAGGGCAAGAAAGTGAAAGATATTTAACGATTCCGCCTGCTACACTTTATTCTGCTCCTTTATTCACGGCCCGTGCTCGTCCTTTCCCAGCCACCTGAGTCTTCAGACACTTTACCACCTTCCCCATCTTAACCTCAATTTAAACGTTTACAGGAAGCCAAACAAAACATACCCATCTGCTCCAGATGTGTCAAATCTAGTTCTCCTATTTTAACTTTTTTCCAGACAAATGCTCCAGCAAATGTATAAACAGGTTGCTTGTTAGAAGAAGTAAAGATTAATCTTTCCCTGGAAAAAAAAAAGTCCCATGCATTTTGGAAACTTTGGCCGTTTTCCCTTTCAAAAGAACATCGTCTAAATGAAATGCACAGCTTGATCCTCCGTGTGCCAGAAGGGGAGCAGGAGCTCCGTGCTTTGTTCTCGTATCCTCTGTTGATCTGGGCTTATCCTCTGACTGAGCACAGACTCTACCCTGCAGCCGGATGCTTGCCTTTGGTCCCAATTCATTTCTGGGCAGCTTTGAAGAGAGAGCATCACATGATGTCAGACAAGGCAGCCAGCTAGTATACTAACGACCCACTATGTGGCAGGCACAGTTCTAGGGGCTATGGATTCAGCAATGTACAAAATACACATAAGTCCCTGCTCTCGCGGACCTGGAGATAGGCAGTAAGGATATGTACCATTATGTAACATGGTGGGTGAAAATGAGTGCTCTGAATTAACATAAGGTAGGTTCCATGGATGGAGAGTGACCTGGGCAGGGCTGGGTTGGGAGCTCAGAAGAGCTTTAGCGACAGTGGTCAGGGAAGCCTCTCGAGTGAGGTGACATTAGAGCAGGGACCTGAAGGAAGTGAGTGAAAGAGCAAAAGACCTGGAGCTGGAACATGGTTGGCAGGTTGAGTGTCCACAAGAACCCTAACCAGCTACAGAAGAGTGAGAAACAGGAGAGGAGGTGAGAGAAGCAGTTGCAGGTCGGAGCATGAGGATTGAGCTTCTCAAACACCAGTGTATGCACAAATCCCCCAGGGACGTTGTTCAAATACAGACCCTGATTTAGTAGGTCTGGGGCAGGCCTGGAGTCTGCATTTCTGACACGCTCCCAGGTCATGACCTTGCACTGCTGGCCTCCAGACCATGCTTTGAGTGGCAAGGATTCAGGACTTCTTGGTCACAGTAAGAATTCTGCTTTTACTATGAGTGAAATGGGGAGTCTTGGAGGCTTTCGAGCAGAGGGGATGTGGGATCTGACTTGTTTCAAAGGAGGCACTCTGGCTGCTCTGTGGAAAACAGGGCAACGGAGGAAGCAGGAACCTGCCGGGAGGTGATGGGGGTCATCTAGGTGAGATATAACAATGCCAGGAACCAGGTCACGCTCGGGTAGGGCAGCTACACCCAGCGCCACTTCAAGTGAACGTGGGGGTCGGCTCTGCTGTCCAGGTGGAAATGAAAGTAGGGTTGTTACCTGTTGCCTTGCAGAATCCTGCCAGTCAAAGGCTCTTTGAAGATTTGGTGAAAATCAAGTCTGAGATGCTTGATTCCACAGACCTCATCTGCCTCATTCCTGAATTTAATTTTCATTCCCGATGCATGTGTTTCTATTGAATTAAACATGACATCATTGTATCCGGTCACTGTTATGTACGTACACTATTGCAGTTGAGGTATTTTTATCCTTCTCCAAAATAGGTAGGCATGACTTGTGCTTGCGTTACAACATGACACATTAAACTAAAAGAGTACCTATTTAATTTTTTAAACTTCATTTTTGTGTCCTTAAATTTAGGCTAAGACATTTGACTATAAGTTCATCTCAGAACAAGAAACTTCACTTAGAATAGAAATTAATATCCAGTCAGCAGCCTGTCATTGTAGTGGGGTAGCTTCATTCGCTTTGAATACTCTAGCTGAGTTAGTTTTCTTAATAATCAGGATATATAATTCAAAACATTTATATTTTTTCACTTCCCTAAATTTTTATAATTTTCCTGAGAAACTTTCCTAAAGTTATTTAAATTTCCCTGGTCTAGTGTTTCTCAACTAGAGGTGATTTTACCCCCAAGGAACATTTGGCAATATTTGCAGATACATTTGATTGTCAGGCCTTGGAGGGATGCTACTGGTATCTGGTGGGCAAGGACCAGGGATGCTGCTAAGCATCCTACATGCACAGGAGAGCCTCCACAACAAGGAGTCATTCAGTGCAAAAGGGCAATGGTGCCAAGTTTGAGATACCCTGCCACTCTGGTAACCATAAGACCTCCAACCACAGAAAACGTAACCCACCAAAGACCCCAACTACGGTGCTCTAAACTCACAGCATTTGCAATGAGCCATTCCTTTCCACAGGCTGCTCCCAGCTATTGACTGCACATGGCTGGGATACTAAGGCCAGCTCCTTTCTGGGAGAAAGAGGACTTCCCTGAAGGCCAGCTTTGGCTCCAGGATTTCCCAACACCCTTGCCAAACCTTGCTTCTACAGCACAGAGTCCAAGACACTTCCACCTGACTTCCTTCCTTCCCTCTCTCCTCTGCGGGGGGCAGACTAGCATCCCAGTCTGAAGCCTCTCCTGGCCTTTTGCAGCTCCCTCCTGATTTTCTCTCAAGACATTTTCCACAAAAAAAATCCTTGCATATTTTATCCCCTTTTAGGGTCTGCTTCTCGTAGTGCCTGCATTAATATATAGCGGCATTAAATAATTGAGAATAATGAATTTGTGAACCTTCCTCATTGTCGTGGCAAGGGAATAAAATGTTCTAATACACAGAGATGGCTCAGAAATAAGAACTTGACTACTAAATTGTTAGTAAAAGCAACAGAATAAGTAAAGAAGTGAAAGGTATAAATATATAGGAAGAAACTGAGAAAACCCAATTATTCAAGAAAACAAAAAAAGAATTAGCTATTGTTCTTGTGTTTAAAACCCAACTTAGGCCTCACCTGAAGAATCTACAATTAGGAGGAACCAGGATTAGCCTCCCCAATCCCGCTCACTTTTGAAAATCTGGACTGATTCCAGACATGCTCATGAGGTCATCATTTCTAATTAGAGGAATAATTTCCATTCTTGGATGTCTCAGACAAACGTCTCTCCATCCTCGGAAGGCCTGTCAGTATTTGCAGCTCTGCCTACTACATGTGTGAGCTACCCATAGCCTTTGGTCAGGAAGAGCCCCTGTGTGACACATCACCACAGACCACTCAGAGCCACTCCCTTACGTTTACTGGAACAGTCCGCCTCCCTTAGTTGGCTTCCGTGACACTCATCTCTCTGGATAGATTCTGCCCAGGCAACAATTGCTGTCTGTGGGTTGCCAAACTCCACCCTGCTTCCTGGGGATAGATGAGTCCCTCCTGGGACAGGCATGCCCCTCAGCCGCCCACCACTGTGCAGGTGGCAGCTGAAGTCAATGGTCCTGACACTCACAGCTCCTGGGCTTTGTGATGAACTCCAGCCAGAGACATACTCAGATCTTATTCCTGACTCATATGAGACTGTGTTTGCTTTGGATTTAACTCCTTTGTGTGACTTTCAAGATTTATTATGCTGATGGATAAAGTGGCAATTCTCGCCCTCAAACTAACACAATGGCCTTACTGAAGTGGACTCTCCCTATGGCCAACCAACAACCATAAAGAAGCCCAGGAGATGCCCCAGCTCTATTCTGGTGCTTGCAGTACAGGGCTGCCCATCGCAGGGCCGCAGCTGCTTTGTGAGGATTAGCGTCTGTAAGGAAAACCTTGAAATAGGGCCTGGCAGTTTCCTAATGCCTTCCATGTGCCAAGACCTGTACAAGTCACTTTTCATGCACTAACTCATTTCATTCCTACAAGAGTCCTGCGGCATGGATATTTATTATCCTCACTTTACTGATGAGGAAACTGAGGCTCAGAAAGTTTAAGTGACTTGCCCCCGATCACACTGTTAGTAAGTGGCAGAGAAATAATTTGGGCACTCCTATTCAAATTCCAAAAGTCTTTGATATTTCTAGATTATATTGTAGGTAATAGCAGTTTTCAGTAGACACTCTCAGTAGCCAGATCTGCCATTTGAGTCTGTTATGTTTTACTGACTGATATATAGTGTAGCACAATTAAGAAACCCCTACCAAAAGCCAGAGTCCCCACTCAGGCATGCAAGTAACTAGCAGGCCTCCCTGAGTCTGTTAGGGCAGAGCCCAAGCTTCTGAATCCACTGCAGAAGTTGGGAGCCGAATCCATATCGTCAGTCACCACATTGCATCAGCATCTGTCATTTACATGCAGTGGATACTCAGTAACTGCTGGAAAATTCCTACGTGAATAAATGAAGGAAGAAACAAAAGCATTTGCCTCTAAAAGTCACAAGATTTTAGAGTCGAATGAGAGGATGAAGCTCATCTGATTCAAACTTCTGCAATATCCCCACCAAGTGGTTATCTAAGTTCTGCCTGAAGCTTCCACTGGCAGGGTAAACACACACTTCATGAGGGAGTCTGTCCAACTTCACAGGGCTCTGGCTGTTGAAAAGGAAGCACTGGTCAAACGAGACCTTTGAAAAGGAAAATTCAAGAAATTGGAAATACGTAGGAATTACTTTGCATGATGGCTTATCAACTTAGAGGTTTTGTTACTTCAAAATTTTGGTTCAACTTGGAAACATCATGCTAAGTGAAATAAGCCAGATACAAAAGGGCAAATATTGTGTGATTCCACTTATATGAGGTACCTAGATGAGGCAAATTCACAGAGACAGAACATACAATGATAGTTCCCAGGGGCTGGGGTGAGGAGGACAAAGAGTTATTGTTTAACGTGTCTGAAGATTCACTTGGGGATGGTGGAAAAGTCCTGAGGATGGATAGTGATGGTTTCCCAACAATGTGAATGTACTTAATGCCACTGAACTGGTTAAAAACAGTTAATATGGGGGCTGGCCTGGTGGCGCAGCGGTTAAGTGCGCCCATTCTGTTTTGGCTGCCTGGAGCTCGCCAGTTAGGATCCCGGGTGTGGACATGGCACCGCTTGGCAAGCTATCCTGTGGCAGGCATCCCGCATAGAAAGTGGAGGAAGACGGGCACCAATGTTAGCTCAGGGCCAGTCTTCCTCAGCAAAAAGAGGAGGATTGGCAGCAGATGTTAGCTCAGGGCTAATCTTCCTCAAACAAGAAAAAAAATGGTTAAGATGGTAAATTTTATGTTATGTGTATTTTATCACAATGAAAAAAAATTGTTCAAGACGGGCACATATACACATGACCAAGAAGTATTTAATTCATCAAGGACATTCTGAGGCTTTAAGGTGGATCTTAAGGAAAACAACTTCCCTTTCTGAAAACTAGTCTCAGAAGCCGGTGGACTGTGAATTTGAGGATACAACTTTTAACTTGATAGTGTGGGGCTCAAGGCTATGGGAATTTTAAAAGTCTTGGAAAGTTTGAGATGGACTATAACTGGGCATGGGTGCCATTAGCACAGTGCATGTGTGCCCCTGGTGGACAAATTACAACCTGCGTGATGTGGAATCATGGCCTTGACTGAACAGTAGGTTTTCTCTCTGTCTGTTTGTCTCTGTCTCTGTGTCTCTCTCTGAGTTTCAAAAGAAGCCATTTACTTATAGCTACTCAGTACTTTCCACTCTGAATATGAAGAATACTTTGTTCCCCTCTCAGGTCCAGACTAAACTAGTTGACTGGCTGGGAGCCAACAGAAGGGGTGTACACACTCTTCATTAGGCCAGATTTACCATCCGCCTTCGATAAATGGTTCAACATGCCTGTGTGACATGCTTTCCATCCTGCAATGGTTCCTGCTGGCAGAGCATGCAGTTGGCTTCCTTTTGCAGAGAGCTAATTTCCTCTAATTGCTTCCAATGAGAGGTGGGAGGATGGAGGGTGGGTGCCTCACTCTGGGCTGCTGGTCTCCTCATCACCCTCAGCAAGCCATGGAAGCAGTTTTCACGTCCAAAGTCTTGTTTTTGGATATTTGGGTGGGAAAGTCAGGTCACAAATCCTGGGATTTAAGGATCTCCAACAGGTTCCATGACCCTTAAAGATCTGCTCCACCTGGCCTTTAAAGAGTTTCTTTGTTTTTGTTATGATTTTTTAAGGGATTTTATTTCTGATTATAAGAATAACTCATACTCGTTATTTTAGAAAATTGGAAAAGAAAGAAAAGTTTAAAAAAGAAAACTAAAATCACCCTCTAACCTCTTAATCTAGGAAGATCACTATGTATTAACATTTGATACATCCCTATTGTATTTTTTTAAACAAATCAGTTGAGAAAATATCTATACAGATTTATATATTGCTTACCTTTGTTTAACATAACGTCAAAAGACATAATTTTTGATGGTTATGTAACATACCATTGCCTGTATATATGTTTTGTGGTCAATATACATGATTTTGATCATAATTGTATCCAAGACATATTATACCAATCTCTGTCCTTATTTCTGATATGATTTTGGGATTGGGTCCTAGAAGAAATACTGAGCTAAAGGGCATGTGAACTTTTAATTTTCCTGGTACGTAATTCCAAATATTATCTGAACATCTAGTGTGCCACATGACACCCTTCCTAGCGTTGAGGATTATCCTCTTGGTCAAAGCAAGAAATGAAAAATGGCATTTTGTTGTTTTAATTTGCACTGCTTTGATGACTGATGATGTTAAAAATGTTAGACTTATTTTTCATTTCCTCATATTTTATGAATACCTTCAAGAGCTGAATTTATCCCAAATTTCTCCTGCTGAGATTAGGGCATTATATGTTATGTCTAACACATAAACTAGTTAACATTGAGGGCATTAATCTGTTACTACAGTTGTCACCAAAGGTAAGGTAGAGATCAATTCATTAGCATAAAGGACAAATAAGCTTTTTGTTTGTGTAAAAGAGAGCATGGGTAGGGGGTATCCCAAAGCCAGAAGGAATGCAGCCCCACCGTATGGTAAAATATATTTGAGACCCAACCCTATTAGTCATCAAAGGCAGCGTAAAGTATTAGAAGATTGAAAGGGTTTTGAAAAAAAGAAGGGCCATAGCAGATGAAGCAGTAGAGGAGTATGGAGGTAACGTTTTCATCTATTAGAGTTTCTCCAGAGTCTGGTCCTACTGATATATTCATGTCATTGTTATATTAGCTCCTTGAAAGGTGCTGGCTTTCCAGTCACCTGGCTTTCCCTTCCACTTTTTGAAATACTCTGCCTTCAAGTGAATACAGTCTGGGCTTGTTGGTAACACATCCACCAGGTGTTCCCCAAGTCCATGCTTGGAAAAGCTTCCATCATAGAGTGCCTATGTCTTGTTTTCTTGGAGGCAGTGAGAGAATGCCTGTATCTTGTCTTTTTGGAAGTGGGGAGGTCCCAAAACTTGGTCTTCTCTGTCCCTGTGTGACAAGGGCTGTGTGGAAGACCTTGTGCTTGAGAGTTTCAATTTGACACAAAGGCGCTAGTTCTGGGGCATCTCTTGGGCTGCTTTATGTCCAGGGTATCTGCTGAGCTTCCCAGGCACACTCTGGAGCACAGTGAAATGTTATGCAACATGCTATAAACACCTTACACAATGTAACAATGAAATGTTACACAACCCGGTATAGAAATGTTACGCAACTGGCATGGTATAGAAGACACTTGGTTTTGGTGGTGGATGACATTTTCCTTGGCACCAGAAACACTTCCATAAATAGCAACCTCTTAGTCCTCCTTGTCAGCAATCAGAAATGCTGATTCCAAGCTTGGTTTGACCTACCTCTGGTTCTGTGAAATGCCTGCCTGAATACTCCTCAGTCTCTGCATGCCTAAGTCTTGGTCAGACTCTGTTTAGAAATTATGTATAAAATGTATAACCTTGGAGCATTATGAAATCAGGCATTATAAGCTGGAAAGGACCTTTAAGATCATTTAGCACAAATGAATCACCTGTTTTACAGATGGGCAAACTAAGGTGTGGAGGTGGAACTTGCTCAAGGTTGCCTGATGCCCTGACGGCAGAGGCAGAACTAAGTATTCTGAGGGCAGAGGTCTCTCTGCTGCATTACGTTGAAGTCTATACACTCATTCACAGTCAGAACCAAAAAGATCAGAAAGTAAGATGAGAACATGAAACTACAGGACTAGAAGCCTCCTGAGCTGTTATCTGGGAGTCCAAGTGTCC
This sequence comes from Equus caballus, assembly GCF_041296265.1. NCBI lineage: Eukaryota > Metazoa > Chordata > Mammalia > Perissodactyla > Equidae > Equus > Equus caballus. The sequence goes on along the minus strand of NC_091710.1, from coordinate 30,052,187 downwards.
AGGGGACTTGGCCAAAGTTATGCAACTATTGATGGTAGAATAAGGACAGAAATACACTTCTCTTCACTTCTAATCCATTCATTTTTTCCCTGCACTACACTGTGCAATGTTTAAAAGCATGTCTTCTCCAGGATTGGCTGAGGTTGGACAATTAAAATGTTATTTTTAGTTTTATGTCTACTTGGGGTAGAGGGTGCTGATTTTTATTTCATGTGTATACTTGAGACTTTGTGATGAAGTTCTGTGTGTCTCGGTATAGGTGTTTTTATTGTTACCATGTTGTCTTCCTATAAAGAGAAGAGAGAGTTTTTACAATGAACCAGAAAGCTGTCTGGTTTATTGCTATGCTTGTAGGCAGGAGGGAACACGGTGTGTGGCTTCTGAACAGACGCTGGCTGCTCTTTAAGTTCAATGAAGTGAACAAAAGACGAGTTAATTGACTACAGACATATGCAGGAGAGCTCTCAGCCGAGCCGTAAGTTCTTTTGGAACGTGAGTGCTTACGAGATGGCCAGATGCACTCTCATAAGCACCACACCCATGGGCCCGTGGGCTTTCACCTTAGGAAGGCTGCACTGCTTTTGCTTCTTAGGGCTATTGTGTGACGCCATCAGTAATTTTTGGAGATTCTTCTGCATGCTCTGTGTAGTAGGATGCATGTGGGCAAACAAGAGGTCTCTATTTAGTGATGGCATCTTGATATTTACATTTCTTTGTTGATTTTTATCAGTTAGATATTGCTGCATAACACACCATCTCAAAACTCAGTGGCTTGAAATAATGAGCGTTTACTACTACTCGCAAGTCTACAGGGCAGTAGGTGGTTCTGCTGATCTGGACCGGGCTTGGCTGATGTTGGATGAGCTCTTCATGCCTCAGCAGTCAATTGGCAGGTCACCTGGGGACTGGATGTTCTAGGATGCCTCACTCACATGTTTGGGTATTGGCTGGCTGTCAGCTAGGACTGCAAGGATGACTGGTCCCTGTCTCCCTCATCATCCAGCCAAGGTTTGTTCACATGGTGGAGACAAGGTTCTAAGAGAGAGAATGTTGAAGCAGGCACAGACTTGAAGCATGGGCTTGGAGCTGGAAGTGTCATTTCCACCACATGCTTTGGCTGTGTTTTTGGCCAAGTCACAAGGGCACCCTACATTGAAGAGGAAGTGAAATGGATTCTACCCTTTGATGGGGGAGCTGAAAAGTAATATTACTGAGGGGCATGGATACAGAATGGGAACATTTTCGCAATTAATTGTCCTTACCTAATTTAAGGAGATTTTTATGGTTTACTTTCTACTTGAACCAGTTTCCATCACCGTGGCTTAGGGAACATTTCTTAAAGATCAAACATCTTTCATGAACCCATTGTCTTCCAAACGGGCTGCAATTTTGTTCCACTGGCAGTTCTCCCCAAGGGCTCTTGGCCTGCTGTGCAAAATCCACATTAGCTTGAGATGGATTGCAGCACCTGGATATATTTGTCACCCATTCACCAGTTCCCGGGTCTATATACCTGTACATGGAACTCAGAACAGGGCAGTCCTCTGGATATAGAAGAAAAGGTGGGTGGCCAGAAAAGAAGAGGCTGTTTGTCAAAGAATGCAGTGCATTGTCCTACCACTGGAGTCGGTTCCCTTTTAATTTAGAGATTAGCACATTTTTTATGTGTGCTGTTTAATTTGTTTGCTGTTAATCAGTTCCTTGTGTCTGGAGTATCTTTTTTGATCAGATACAGATAACACATTTATTATGTCTATCTGACAACCTAGGAAGAAAAAATAATCTGTTCAAAATTAGCTATGCTTTCACTATATAGGGAAATAAATATATATTTGCATATATAATATATAAAAATATATATATTTGCGTGTATTGGATATATGACTCACTGTATAGGGAACTATATATACATATACATTTTGCAGTACACATTTGTAGTATATATATTTGTGGTTCACATTTTCCAGCTGGTTTGTGCTAATCTACCAGTGATTGGAACCAAGACTAGGAAAAAAAATGCACTGCTGTTTCCAGTCAATGTGGTTGGAATGGTTGATTCCAAAATGATTGCTAGTTTTGCCTAGGGCAAAATAATAGATAGACAGACAGACAAACAGATAGGAATTATTCTTAATCCCAAACTACCATTTAGAGAAAATTATTAATACTATTAATAATAAGAGCGGGGGCGGGGGGCTGCAATGTCTGTATAAATGCTGCTGATTTTCGGTAAGTTCTTTAGTTCTCAGAATATTTCTCCCTTTTGGAGAAAAGTGTTGAGGAATAAAAACTTTTGTGACTGAGATGGATATTTTGTCCTAGGAAACATGAAATTTAAAAAATCCATAGAAAATAAAGACTTAAGCTTTGACTTAAAAAGAACATTCCACTTACAAGGTTTCATTATTTTGTTTCATTTTTAAAAAAATATTTGGAATGCAAGTTTCCTTATATAATCCATAATGAGATTTTCATGGTATTCAGGAGAGTAGGCTGATTCTAGGTCTCATCATTCCTTTGCTGGCAAGAAAGTAACTTTGTTACATCTTCCCAATTACGCTCACTCTTCACAGGGAAAAGTTTCTGTGTCATACTCTCACCATCCTTGAACCACAGTACAGTCCTTGAAAACCATGATTCTTTATTTCCTTTTGAATCGTCGGTATGAGGAAGGAGGGTAACAGTCACAGCTCGAACCACCCGTGAGCTAGAGGAAACTGTGACTGCTTTCTTTTTCTCTTTGAGTTTTCGTTTGTTTTTTCCTTGAAAAGCTACAGACAAAGGGAAAGATCTCTGTTCATGTGGAGGTGAGATCCTTCATAGTGATTTTTGATGATTAGCTTTAACTCTCTCATTTTCACTAATGCAAAGTTAACTATGTGGACAGACTAACTGCGCTGGCCCGCAGGCTTCCTTTGAGGAACTCCTTCAGTTCTCTGAATTCCAGATGGAAAAAAAAGAGTAACAAATTATTTCCCTTTACTTTTCTACCTCTTGATGACATCTCAGATAACAAAAATTAATACTTTCTTAACTGGGTGATTTCTCATTGATCAGTAACTCCTTACAAGATACTCAGAAAATAATGGGCCCTGACCCTTCACCTTTATGCCCTTTTAATCCTAAGGGATGGATTCCTGACCAATTCCTGATGGATTGCTCAGACCTTAAACAAGAAGAGACCAGCTGATTTCTCATCAAATGTACCTAGACGCTGGGCCTAGGGAGCTGGGTCGCAGCTTGTCCTTCAGCTTCTCCAGAATAGGATTCTTGTTTGCCTAACTCCAAAATGAGACCTCACAGGATTATTGTCAAGGGCAACATTTACGCACAGAAAGGACTAGTAAGAGATTACTTTGATTTTAAAACTAGATAGTGCTCTATTGACGTTACGTAATCAAAATCATAGTTGTAGTTAGAATTTTAAGTTCAGCTTACAAACATTATTAGCCTATTTATAAGTCAAGCTAGTTTTAACAATCAATCTTAAGGGAACTTTGATTGATGATTTTGTATCATTTTCAAATGTAGTTAAACATTTTTAAACACTTAAAGCTTTCTTTATAATTTAATACATTTAATTTCCTTTTAAGTACTTTAACTTGTCTGAGTTAACAAATGGGATACTCATGAATACTTGAATAACTCATCAATTAAATACATATAAATATGAAATATGATTATTAAGTCCTCTTAAAGTTCTAAATTTGTATGTAAACTTAATAAGATTTCAACTTAAAACCACAAGTCAAAGTCATTTAATCAATTTCACATTTTAAGTTGCAATCACAGTTCCAATTTACTGTTACTCTGATTTGCCAAAATATCTTAATATCACAAGTTTATAAAATGTCAAATGTGCAGACTCTTAATGCAAAATTATTTGATTCTATGAGTTTTATTTCTTACATATATATTTTTCTTCTTAATTCTAAATCTTACCAGAGCTAAAGGATGCTTACACATCAAAGAATCAATGACGTGATTCCATACGTGATGGGGGTTCCCTTCCCTTGTAATTGTTGGGCTTGCCTCCTCAGCATGCTGAGATTTCTTGAGGCTCAGAGAATCGCCTGGCCTGAATGAGGACAGGGTTCTAACACACAACCATAACTGCCAAACTGTGCCTGTGTTACAGTGGCTCTGTCAGTGTGCCCAAATGAAGTGATGTTATAGACCATATCCACGGTATTGAAGCTATACATTACTAAGTCTTATACCAACCTACAGAAGCCCAGAACCCCCACCCTGGTCATCACATCAATGGATTTGATTTAATTGCTCTGTTTACTGCAACATTCTACTCTCTGTGTGTGTTGTTTGTTTTTTTTAATGTTCTTCCTACCCATCTTACTCTTGTGGATATTATATTGAGATCTAATTAAATTATGCATATCTCTTAAGACTCTGCCTGGCTTTGTGGTGACAACTTCAAAGGGTATTTGAATTGGTCAGGGTTTTCCAGAGAAACTGAACTAAAAGGATGTGTAATGTGAGAATATAGATATATAGATATAGATGTAGATATATATTTCTCATAAGAAAATGGCTCCTGTGATTGTGGAGGCTGACAGATCCCCAGATCTGCAGTTGACAAGCTGGACGTGCAGGAGAGCCAATGTGTAGTTTAGTCTGAAGGTCTGGTGGCTCCACGCCCAAGAAGAACCAATGTTTTGGTTCAACTTTGAAGGCAGGAGAAAACTGGTGTCCCAGTTCAAAGCCAGTCAGGTAGGAGGAATCTTCTCTTACTCAGGGGAAATGGGGGGAGAGGAGCAGCCTTTTTGCTCTATTTATGCCTTCCACTGATTGGATGAGGTCCACCCACATTAAGAAGGGCAATCTGCTTTACTCAATCCACCCATTTTTATGTTAATCTCACCCAGAAACACCCTCACAGGAATACCCAGACTCACGTTTGACCAAATATCTGGGCACTCTGTGGTCCAGTCAAGTCAACATATAAAATTAACCATCATAGCATTCTACTCACACGCACTTTGCAATCACTGGCCTGGAACCCACTGACTTCTATAGACTATCTAATAGGTAACATTTTCTATTCTTGTTTATAAACAATCTTGATATAAATTTGAGAATTTCAAATAAAATGGTGGAATCCATGTGACCTCTCAAGCCCATTAATTCTAAAGTAAAAAGCTCTTCTACAAATTCTTATCCAGTGTTGACCCTATAGGGCATATGACTTAAAGCTAGCAACAACTGAAAAATACAACTTAGAAAGTGAGCATATCTATTCATTATTGCTTAGAGGCTTGATATTATCACCAGTTATAGAAGCTTATAGCATAAGCTTTCAGTGAGGGAGCTCTTCATTATGGGTTAAGAAGAGATGGTATGCACTGTTACAATCAACTCAATCCTGGGTTTTAAACATCAGCACCAGCACACGTGCGTTATAGGTGGGAGGCCAGAGCAGGAACATCATTGCCTCCCCCCACCCAACCCTCTACAAAAATGAATATGACCTGAAATTCCTAATTTATGTTATTATCTTCTTAAAATTACTTATTTTAGTAATATTTATAAGACTCAGATCAAGAAAACAAGTGAAAATTCCATGTACTCCACTCTTTCAAAAGCCTTTAAATCCAAAAGAGTGAATAAAATTAATTATTCCACTTCGCCTGAATTTCATACCAATACTATATTTACAAATGCCCTGTCCGATTATAATAAATGCCAGTGACTTTAATTCTATGGTTGGTGATGTGAAGAAAACCATATGTGGTAGATTCTGAATACATAACCACAAAAAGTGGAACTAGTGATTTGGGACATGTCAGCAACTCTTATTGATTACTACATACAGCTGATTAGGCTGAATCAATTGGCATAGCAAACTGGTGTCTTTCCTTCTCTCCCTTTTTCCTCCCCTGCTCTCTCCCCCTCTTCCTCCTTCTCTTTTCTCTTTCTCTCACTCTTCCACCCGTTCTTTCTTTCTTTCTCATTAGTAATAGCAATCAGTAATATAGTTGAGAAACTTAAATGCCAGAACTCATAAGGCATTTAATAAAAGGGACACTGAATGAGGAGTAAAAGACAATATATTCCACTCTATTGGGAGATATTTATGAAGCATATTGAGTTAGAGCAAGTGACTCTAAAAAACCTTCAGGATCAATGAAATAAAGACAGTATGGTAAGTCAAAAAATGGCCCTTCAAAAGACATCCATGTCAAGTCCCTGGACCCTGTGAATGGTACCTTATACCGAAAAGATGAGATTAAGTTACAGATTTGGAGAGGAGGCACGTATCCTGGATTACCCAGGTGGACCCTAAATGCAATCACATATATCCTTATAAAAGAGAGTCAGAGGGAGTGCTGAGACAGACACACAGAAGTGGAGGTGAAGACAGAGCAGAGAGAGATAATACGGTCACAAGCCAAGCAATGCGACAGCTACCGGAAACTGGAAGACACAAGGAACGGATGCTCCAGTACTCCCTCCAAGGGGAGTGTGCCCCTGCCAACACCTGGATTTGGGGCTTCTGGCCTTCACAACTGTGAAAGATTATATTTCTGTTGTTGTAAGCCACCAAGTTTGTAGTAATTTGTTACAGTAATCTCAGGATACTAGTACAGACAGTGATTTTAAGAAAATAAAAAGTTACAACGTGTTTAAGACTTTGACATCATCACTTGTTTGATTTCTAGGAAGAGGCATTTTAGTCAATTGTATGGCTATTCTAAACTAGTAATTAAGATTTTTAAAATATGTTCTGGATTGTCATGGTAGTCAGATTGCAAACAGCTGTCAATCTTAATTCATTAGAAAACTAGAGTCTGGTCATAATTTACAGAAGGGGAAAAATTTGTCATTAAATTATCTCTCAAAGTCCTAAAAATCTAATTTATCAACACACACCTTATCCATTGGTGTTTTAAAATAGCTTTTTTAACATTTAGATTCCAATCCTGAATAGAATCAAATACATTAGAATCTTAGTTTTATTACTTGGTCTGAATTGGAAACACTTCCACTGACTACCAGTTGCACACATCATTATCCACTTGTAATTGGTTGTTTAATCTGAAAAGAGCAAGTTCTGCTCCATCGCCTAACATCTGTTCACTTTACTCTTAGCTCTATTCAACCAAATCCAATTATTGTCAGGAGAGGCTCTGGGTCGACTTGTATCATTTAAGAACGATTTCCATTTCTTTGTAAACCCTTAATTCTTCCTTCTTCTTATAGCTGCTGTTTTTTCTAATAATAAAGGGCATTATGCAGTTATTTTTCCAAAATAAGAAGAATAGGAACTGAAGGCTTATTTATGTTTCAAGTCATAGAAGGCCTCAAAATATACCTCAAACACTAAAAATATTAGCATTCCCAAAGAAAAACCTATTTACAAGAATTCTAATAATTCTGAGAGTAATGGATTATTTACAATCCTCTCTTTGTGGTGTTTAGGTTAAGCATTTTAATTCACAGTTGCATTGAAACCATTTAAAATGTTACTTTCCTTTGATCTTGGTAGTGAATAAAACTATCCAATACTATTATTTAGGGATCATGTAGGTCCTTATTTAAGACAAAATTTTTAGCCAAGGTGTTTAAAATTTGATAAAGCTTCAAATTCTTTGCGAAATTTCTCCAAATTATGCAATGATTTCTTTCTGAAACATAACGAAAATTTCTAAAATAAAACATGTCAGAATGAAATAAAATTTTTTTGTGAGTCTGAATTTTGCTCCATCATAACACATCTGGAAAATATGGGGACTGGCTGAGTGAACGTGCTTAAAAGGCTGGGGTGAAGCTGAAAGTGGGTCGGGGCAAGCTGCTTCACACTGATTTCTACTACTTGCTCTTAGTGCAGGATTGTGGGAATGAGTTTTTTTATTCCTACAACCCCCTTTGTAACAACTGAGGAGGCCCAACATCTTTTGGTAGGATTTTACTTTCTGGCAGAATCTCCAAAATACAGTTCATTTAAATCATGTTTGTTTTTTCCGAGGGAAGACACATATTGTGATGGTGTTCTGGTCCTTCTATTTCCAGGGAAGTTAAGTGACTGGAAAGGCTTTTAAAGAGGCTTGATTGTTTTCTATTGTGAAAACAACTCCTTAACCAACTTCCGCTGCCGTGAGTATGTATACATTGAAATTAGCCATCCCAATTTTATCATTGGCACAACATGTAAATGAGATTCACCGCAGAGCTCCATCACATTAGAGAGCTCCTGGCCAGAACATGTGCAAATTTCCTGGCTGTGGGATGCAGTCATTGAAAGGCTATAAGCAGGAGCATAACATGTTGAAACCATGTGTACCTATATGCAGATGTGTGCACTTACATATTAATTTCTGTTGTATAAGAGGATGTAATAGGAAAAAGCGGAGTAAGGAAGAAACATTCAGAACTTTCTATAATACAAAGGAATGCCTGTGTTGCCATTATTTGGATTATTCATTTTTTTTCTAATGTAAAAGATATGCATATGTACTATATAGCCTTGGAAAATACACAGAGAAGAAAAATAAAACACTCAAAATCCTGCCATCCAAAAACAAATGTTTTGAAATATTTACTTCTAGACTTATTTTTATGCATATTTTAAAAACCTATTTGTAATCATACTTAGTATTCAACTTTTGTGTTCTACGTTTTTGTATTTATCCAAAATTTAAGGTTAAAATTTCTAGATTATCCTGTAACATCCTGGGAAAACCAAGGCTAGTTCATAGTGATCTATTAAGTAATCTATTAAAATAGCTTGGCAGTAAATAAAAGCCATCCCTTCAGGTCTGAGTAATATCATAAAAGAAATTTGCCTATTGGTATTTCGTTTAGTTTAGGATCATTTAAATAGTAGATTTATCAACATAGTGTATTTGAGCAGAGGCCAGGCATAGTATCTGGGGATAATATTTAATTGGTTACCTAAGTCAAAATGCCAGGAAAATGTATGAATAGGCAGCAACAAATTGTTGGGATGAAAAGAAAATACTTGGCTGCTCACTGGATGGCTTGCCCTTTAATTGCTGCTTTCTTTGGACCCTTCCCAGGGATTCCAAGCATGAAGGACCCATGTCTCAGGAAGAAGTCACTGCCCAGGGCTATTTATCTTAGTTGAGTGCAGCCAGGTACAAACTGGATAGTTGGGTCTTGATCTCCTGTCACTATGTCTGCATTGTTCCATAGCTAGAGTCTATTCAAGACTACTACAAGCCACATTTCATTTACTAGCATGGGTAGAGGAAGAGATAATGCAAATCTACTCAATTCAAACTCAGGGCTATAAAAATATTTAGAAAGGCAAGGCTTGGGGACCTGTAGAATTCTCCCCATTTAGGATTAATCACATTACATGATTATTTTTGCAATGAAAAATCATCCATTCCATAGGCAGTCATATGCAATGTCATTAGAAGAATGCTTTGCTAATAGTATTCAGAAAGTGAACTAATTTATGATTTATTTTTAAATGATTAGGACCCTCAATTAATCTATAAGGACATCATTTAAATAAAAAGTTTAAAAATTTGCAATACATGTGCAATAGCAGTAATGTATTAAACAGCATCTTAAAGAGCAAAAGAAACTATTAAGACTAATTAAGTGGATTTATTGGCTAATTGGTGTTTCTATATGTGGTTATTTCTGCGATTATTATTCATTTACTGATTTGCACAGTACTATTATCTAAAATTATCCTGGCATTAAATAAAGCTGGAAGACGTCTCCAATTTGGAAAATCTATTAAGCAAAGAATTTTCAACTTAAAGTTGGGGTGATACTGAATCAAGGCCCAGCAAAATTGACTGCGGAGTCAGAGGGAGTTTGTTTATTGTTCTTAATTTCTCCCTCTCCCATTAGGACCAACCTAGCAAAGGCTTTCATCTTCTAAGCCATACTTATCTAAACTATACTACGGGGATGATACCATTTCAACTGCACGATGGGGATTAACAAATTCTCATGCACTAGAATTACCATGGTCCTTACCCTTCTAACAAAAAGTTATATATCAATCACTCAGGAATTGTATTTCCTTTCTATACAAATTAATTTTCCATATAAATAGGTTAGTTGGAAGTTCTTCCAGGATGTTTTCTAGATAAATAATCCTTGGAGCTGTTGTTTCTCTAAGGATTACAAAAAAACCTGAAAACAAGCAAAAAACATGTTTGCTCTGTCTAGGAACAAAGATCTCAGAAAATGTTGAAGACTGAAGATAATTTTGACTCTCATGGAGAAATAATCTCTAAAAATAAGACTTTATATCTAGTTTTATTTGCATATTAACCAAATTTATTAATAAATACAATCACTCTAGAAAGTAACCTCAAAGTAAATCGCCCCATTTAAAAAGTCAAAGTGGTGGAAAAATTGCTGGGCAGGAGATGATGATACTGCAGAGACAAACGAGGAAGGAAAAAGAATAATGATTTAGCTCCCTAAGGCAATTACATTTCAGCAGTTAGATGATGAGAGAAGAATGAGATCCAGACTGAATCATTTTGAATGAGGAAGAAAATATAAACAATTGAACAAAATGAGTGCCAGCTAGTTTAGAGAAATTCTATCACAGACATGTACCTCATCTGACTTCATAGCCCTCACCCACATCCTCTCTACCAACAGGTTTCACTCAGAACCCACGTACTCCACAAGAGTTCAAGCTAGGGTCAATCCTGGGGGGCTATTTAGAAAGCTGAAAACAGACTGCAATATGAGATTGAACACTCTAAGATTGTTAACACTATTTTCAATAAGGTTAGATAACCAAGATGATAAATAGAAAAATTAAAAATTATTTATAAGAAAGTGCTAATTCTTATAGAGTTAGCATAGCCAAACTTTATCTTCATATTTATTGTGCTTCCTCAAAAGAAAAACATAGGATTAATTTTGATTTTCTTCGATGACTGCCTCCATCGGGGAAACAGATTAATCTTTAAAATATCACCACAAACTTAAAGTAAGGTTTTCTATCCATGCACATCCCTAAAGAGACTTTGCATTGCAGAGTAAGTAAATAGCACAAGGAAATAGACACCTAGGGGACACGTGGAAAATGAAATTATGAGCTGTAAACACTAAACATTATTTTAGTACAAACAGAATGTGGCTGCAATTGATGATTAAAGAATGCCATCCAGTTGTCAGGAATAACTGTTGGGGTTTTCTGAAAATAGTCATTTTGTTATAGCTTTAGATTTGAATAGCTAGAGTTATTCACACTAGAGACACATATAAAGCTTTAAATACAAGTTCCTTGAAGAAAGTAATTCACCGGTTATTTGGGGGCTGACAGACAGTATATGTTATTTTTGAGTTACAAAGAAAACTGCAGAGTTGTAAACTCTGCTTTGTAATGCACATATTTGGAAGATGAACTATGACCAAACCACGTGATAAACCTATTGTTCGAAGTGACCCTTTCTGTAAATTTCATCTGCATTCTTCCTAATCAGAAGATAATATGCAACATCACATATTTGAAACCATTACAAATGCATCGTACCTCAGTAGTACAGTTCTATATTTAGAAAAATCTAATCCTTAAGTCTTGGAATATTTCTTCAGTAACTGTTTCCTAAGCGTGACCTGAACAGAAGTTGTGGAATTTTGTATGACGCTTAACTCCTCTCAGCAAGTTTTTAAAAGAGAAGTTTCTATTTTACCATTTAATTTCTGATTCTTTTTAAACATGGACATAATGAATAATGAGAGCCTCCATTTATAAATGTTTGTTGCCAATGGGAATTCATTTGAGATGACTCAAATCTCATTCTGTACTGGAAAAGGTGCATTTAACTGGTAAATGAAAAGATCGGGCCAATTTCTTTCTTGTATTGACCCAGGGTAAAATCTGCTAAAGAAGAAAATAACAATAATGATTTGTTGCACAGGGGAAGAATTTAACTACTTATTAGCATTCGAATGGGCCCTAAGGAAGCATGCAAGCTAATTAAATCAGAACTCCCTTCTTGAGTTTGCTACCAGCTGGGCATCAACTGGCCTTCCCATGAAGGCGCCATTGAAATCAGTGGGTTCAGGGCTCTGTGTTGAGCCTGGACAACAGAGAACTGGATAAATGACACCACAGTTTATTAGTATGACTGCAAATACATTTTAATGCTTCCCCCCCCCCCCCCCCGCCCCCCGCATTTGATGCTGTATCTCTGCCTCTGGAGGGCCTTGACTTAAACTTGAGGTAAGAATTTTTACAGTGGTAGAGAAGGAGGAGTGAGGTTGACCCTAATTGGGTGACTTTGTTAATTTTCAGAGGAATGTTTTTGCAGGGCCAAATATTAATTAGTCCATCAATCAATTAATTAATTAAAAATGCCTTGAGAGAAGATGTGATTAATTGAAGGACCACATCCAAGTGATTTGTGGTCTAAGGTTTTACCAATTTTGTTCATAGAGCATTATTTTTCTTTTAGGGCTTAAATTTAATTGAAATTTTAATCTCTACTAGATTTTTAATAAGGGGAAGCTTTCGAGACATTAAAAATCATTATTGTCACTTCCCAGATAAAGAAGTTGTGCAGATGTCATAATGCTTTTGGAGGTATTTATCAAGTTGTACTCTGCCCAGGACATGTTTCTGGTTTCTTTAGAAGTATCTTGACCTGCCCATATGTAGTCAACTTCCCATTATGGAATCCATTGATAAATCATGGCAAAAGGAAACCACTCCATGGAAATAATGTCTAATGGAGACCCTCTTTATCCTAGAGGAGAAGCAGAGAGCGGGCCCAACCTGGCTAATGTCAAAGTACTACTCCTTGATTCAAATCAAAAGAGTAGATGTAGCCAATTAGAAATGGGAAGAGGGTCATTCACCTGAAAATCTGGGGCCTTAGGCATTTTCTGGAATGTGTACAGTCAGAACGTGCAAGTTAGTCAGCAAAGAGAAAGCATGCAGCCACACCTCTCCCAAGTACTGGGTAGTCATCCTTCCTTTGTGGTTCAGAAGTGTTTGTCTTGGAATGCTGAGATTTAAAACCAATTGATGTTAAATAAAAATGCCAATATTATAAAGTTTGAAAACACCGGGCTGGGAATTACCAAAACTGGCCAGGCCATTTCCTACTGTTTGAAAGTGGCCCTGTCATCACCCTATCTGTGTTTTGGTTTCTTGAGAAAGAAGGATGTTAGACCAGGTGACTTCCAAAGTAAAGTCTGGGTTGCTGTAGGTGTGAAGTCACTTTGAGGGTGGACTGAATGTACACACAGGTGTGTAGAGTAGGATTGGGGACAAAAGAAATGAGCATGACCCTTATGCATTCTTGGCACTCACACATTTTAATTACCCCTCAGGATCTGTCTCTCTTTCTACGGTTGACATGCCTCCTTAGATACTGTATCTGTTAGAAACCACTAGCACAAATTGTGTAACCTTTCTGACATTTATTGTAAACCCTCCGCAGCCCTACAACTTTTGAGATAGATGAGGGTTATCAGTGCTGCTCAGCTGGCCAAACCTGACAACACTGGGTGAGGTTGCTTTTGTAATCTGTTTTGGAAAATAGGAACCACACTCCGATTTCAACCTGCACCCACCCACTCCCCTTTCTCTCTAGGGTTCTCTGTTTTCCTGCTTTTAACTTTGGGTTAGACTTTTCCAGGGGGCATTCCTAAAAGGGAAACTTGATGTTTTCTGTTTAGATTTCCCTAATCTCCACCTTAATAAGCTTCAATAAATTCAGACTCCTTTACTTTCCAGGGCTCTAACTTATTTGTGGCAGCAATGATTTTTAAAATTCATTAGAATTTTGTCATCCCATTTTCTCTATCATGGCATCCATATGAGCTGCCATGTATTGTTTAACCATACTCTTTCATATATCTGAATTTACTTATTGTTTTCTCCAAAGTACATTCTATCTTAGACACTATCTCATCCTCTCCTCTGCCAGATATTGATTATTCATACATTCTCTGATCCCAACCACTTCAGCTTTGCTCATTGTTATGTCTTTGTAGCTCTTCTTTCCCTTAAATACAGGGACAACCCATTATTCCTACAACTCAGCACTCCTTACTGGGTCGTTTACATTTCTAAAGCCAAGAAGATCATCAAAGCGTTGTTGTGGGCTTGATGCTTCTCTTCCACAAGCTCCTTCTTTCTCTTCTTAACTCTTCACATGCATTGTTACTTTTTTCTAGGGTCTTCATATGTGGCTGCCACCACATATGAAGAAATTTGTCCCTGGCTGTTTTGGAAATCTGTTTTGGAAAATAGGAACTACACTCCAATTTCAATCTTCAAATGAGGTGTTCAGATACAAGCCATTCTCTTGTGGCATGGCAGTAAAGAGAGATATAAAAGAAAAAAAACATTGAACTCCTTGATGCTATGGTGTCCTCTTGGAGGAGAGTGGTGCATGGAAGGTGGGAATCAATGTCTTGCAATGTACCAGTGCTCTGATTGAATGTACTACAGTCATGTGTCACTTAACAATGGGGATACGTTCTGAGGAATGCATCCTTCGGCAATTTCATCGTTATGCAAACATCAGACAGTGTACTTACACAAACCTAGATGGTATAGCCTACTATACTCCTAGGCTATATGGTACTAATCTTATGGGACCACTATTGTATATGCGATCTGTCATTGAACAAAATGTCATTATGTGGCACATGACTGTAGACAATCACCCCTTTCTCTATGGCCTGTGGATAACTCCCTCCATCACAACTCACCAAAGACAGCTTTGATGCATGTGACTACTGAGCCTTGTGTCTTACAGTCTCCCGTTTGTGACGGCCAGCTTCTTGACCGCTGATGTATAGCTTACCTCTTGTCATTTTTTAAAAATATGTTTTCCAGCAATTCAAAGCTCATCATCATGGTGGACTCCCTTCAGGCCTTACATGGGTAAAACATTACTGGACCACGTCTGTGTTGCAGAGAACTAATACGCAGTTGCTAAGCTTGAAACGCATAATCAACTCACTTTGTGTCTTTGTTCCAACTGTGATGACGTTGATCCTGTTGCTTGAAAATCCCCACTGGGTGACACTCTTTTGTGAAAATATGCAATTTTATACATGCATTTCTGACAAAAAGGAAAAAAATGTTAAGTCCACCCTAGTTCTGTTCGGACAAGCACAGAGAGAGGCGTGTTGGATTGCCAGACAAATATTTTCCTCTCGTTTTGCTCAATGAACTTAATTCACTGTAGGGCCTTTTTCCCACATGAGCGGGGAGAGGTGGGCTGCCGCAGAAGCAGCTACTGCCCCGCTCTCTGGAGGGCACTGGGGTGAATCATCGTTTTCATGAATGAGAAGAATAGGAGGAGGGAGAAAGAGACAAGGAGCTTGTTGCTAATGCCCTCGAACAAGGCAAACATTTTGTGAATAATTTTTAGATAATATAAAACGAGTTGACTTTTTGGTTTTGTTGTTTTGAATGGAATGCATAGAAAAGAGAACTTGTTTCAACAAAAGTTTTATCTGATATCCTATTCATACGCCAATTCTTTCTAAAATGTTTGGCAACTTTTCTAGGGTGCAGAAAAGGCACAGTGTTGAATCATGTTGCTTTCAAGTGTCGTATCAGTGCAGGCATGAAATGCACCTAAAGAAATTGTTAATCCCACATAATATATAAGGAAAAATCCAGCCAGAGTATATGTCCATCTCATTTCTGGGGAAAATTAGGGTTGGGATGTATCTTGCCACAGATCCAGTGCCTTTGCCAGGGGCTAAAAGAAAAAAATAAAGCCAATAGGTGTTATCCAATTTATTATAAAGCATATTGAATTTCTTCTTCCCTGTTGTCTGGTGACTTTGGTTTTTATAGAATCCACTCAGCGAGAGTATTCCCTAATCCAGGAATAAGAAGCATAAGGTAAAGAGAAGAAGCACTGGAAAAAAAGTAAATAATAATAATGTTGAATTCCGGTTTCAGGCGTTGGCTAAGTTTTGTGCGTTTAAATCTTTAACCTCAGTGGAAGGTCCAGGCTTCCCAGTTTGATATACTCCATGATGTGTATCCTCTTGAACTCTTGACCTACTGCCCTTGCCAACCTCGTACTTCCCTTCACACCCTTGTGGTTTCATGTTTCTACTCTCAGCTCATGCTGTTCCCTCTACCTGGAACCTCTCAGTTCCCTTGACTAAATTTAACCAGTAGGATTTAGCGCAGGCATCCTCTTTTCTGCACAGTCTCCCTAAACCCCTCTCTGGGTTAACTGTCCCTCCTCTGTGCTCCTAAATCGCCCTGGATATAACACTGTGTTAGAACCTTCCTCAGTTCTTTTTTTTTTTTTTTCAGGAAGATTAGCCCTGAGCTAATTACTGCCAATCCTCCTCTTTTTGCTGAGGAAGACTGGCCCTGAGCTAACATCCATGCCTATCTTCCTCTGCTTTATACATGGGACGCCTACCACAGCATGGTTTTTGTCAAGCCGTGCCATGTCCGCATCCGGGATCTGAACTGGCAAACCCCAGGCCGCAAAAGCAGAACATGTGAACTTAACTGCTGCACCCTCAGTGCTATTTACCAGACACTGAGGTCCTTAACAGAGAAGACTGTGTCATACATTCATTCATTCAGCAAAGATTTATTGGATTCCTATGGCGTGCCAGGCACTGCTTTGGAGACTAGAGGTAAAGTGGTGAACAAGACGCATAAGATTCCTGTTCTCCAGGGGTATACATTCTGGCAGGGGAGGCAAAAAGAAAAGGAAACAACTAAGCTGGCAAATTAAGTACTACAAGGAAAATGAAGACAAGTTGATGTGCAGGAAAGTGCCTGCTGATTTAGACTGGATGCTTAGGCAAGGTTCCTAAAGAGATGACTTTGAGCTGAGACTTCAAATGTAAGAACGAGCCAGCCACGTGAAGATCTGGGACAGTGTCTGAGTCGGGGAAATACAAGCACAAGGCCCTGGAGGAAGAATGAGTGTGGTAAGTTTAAACCCAAAAAGGACTGTGTGGCTGATGAAATAACATGTCCCAATGGAAGACAGGGTTAGAAAATGTAGGGCCTGAGGGTCACAGTAAAACTGGGCATTTTATTCTTTGTGTGATGGGAAATCCAGTTCTAAACATGGAGTTGTCGGATGTGATTTGCATTTTGCAGAAATCACTGGGGCTCTGTGTGGGGAATGGATTTTGCTTTGTGTCCCCAGAGCCTAGCATAACGCCTGCTTCTGTTTCATCTTGACACCTCAGGGCCATGCTGCTTTTCTACACGCAAAAGTTGCCTTTTCCAAGATGCGCAGCTGTCCAGTGAAAACAAAAACTCAACGTCATTTCAATTCAACACGCAGTGCAGAGCCGAGGTCCTCCTCTGGCCTCCACTGTCTATCGGCCTATGCACCTTTTTAAAACTTCCTGAAGTTGAAATTGCTTCAGATACTTTATCTTGGTTTCATAGATAATTCATTCACTTTTTGCTCAACCCATTTATCCCAAGTTGGACAACCTCCGAGGTGTTGAGGAATTGTCTCTAGTCAAGGCCACAAGGTGGGGCAATAATGAGAAACTGAAGGACCTTTGGTACAGTCTACTAAAGTTTATAGGTCACTTTCTAGAACATGCTGAAGACAGTAATCGAGGCTTGTATTCGGCCTGTGACTTTCTTCCAAGAGCCTCTAAAGGGTTCCTCTGTGAAGTAACCTAGGCATTCCCGCAGTGGCCTGTATGATTAAAAATGAAACTCAAGAAGCAGAGCAAGAAGGTGTACATGTTGCCTCCTGGGAGATCAAGTTCATGGAGCCCGTTTCACATCGCTGGTAAAGGCAGCCCTGTGTGGCTCCACTAGCCCAAGAGAACTTCTTGCTCTTTCAGGTCACCCTCACATCTGCCAGTGGTGCCTTGAATCCATGGCTGAGTGATCACTGATGATTTGTTTCAGAGACTTTCCAATCCCCTGGGAGCGGAGTCTTTTTTTTGATTTACACTATTTTATTAAAATATATTAGCATGAGTTAAGAACTTCTGCATTTCATAGTTACAGTATAACTTTTGATTCCAAAAGTTAATATTGCTGAAATTATTGGGAATGGAATCCTAAGAGTAACGATTTTTGGGGGCCGCTGCTGCTGCCCTTCTTCCCTTTACCTGCAACCTGAGCCTCCGTCGCTCACCAGCAGCAAACGCTAGATCTCGGCTGTTCCAGAGAGGCCGGAATCCACACGCCCTTGCCTTGCTAGGTAGATGTTAGGCACTTTGTAAATAACGGGTACTCTGAAAAATGCAAGGTTGTTGTAATCTTTTGAAAAGAACATTTCAAATTTACACTCACCAGGAGTCACGCCTTTTGCTATAGACTGGAACTCAGTCACCACAGGGACAGTGAAGTGTAAAATGTGACTTTGTCTGACAAGAAGCAATGAATGCTAGGTCCAGGGGCCACATTAAGATGTGCCTGTTCTTTCTAAAGCAGGGAGTTGTCATAGCCACTGTTTTTTAGCACGTATGTATTTTTCTGATTGTAGCATAAAAATACGCGGGGATACTGTGAAAAAAAAATGGAGATCATAAAAACAGCTCGGAAATCCCAGAGAAAACTGTTACTGTTACAATTCTAGCCCCTTGTTTCTAGTTTCTCTAAGTATGTGTGTGTCTACGTACATGTCTAAGTATGTAGCATCTCTGCTTACCCAGACAGACTTATAAATGTCTGTACTTTCTTTTACAAAATTGGTATCAATTTTTATATTTTATGAAAGATATGAAAGTTTTATATTCTTTGTACACAAGCAGCCACAACTTTTTGCCTTATCTCCAAAAGTTCGGCAGGCTGTTTGAACTGCCCTTAGTCAGCCTTTTCTTGTAATATTTGTAACATACATCATCTTGATCAATGGCAAGAGACAAATTAGATTATTTAAAACTTAAAAAAAATGGCTTCCTTGGGGCCGGCCCAGTGGCACAGCAGTTAAGTGCACACGTTCTGCTTCAGGAGCCCAGGTTTCAATGGATTGGATCCTGCGTGCAGACATGGCACCACTTGGCAAGCCATGCTGTGGTAGGCGTCTCACATATAAAATAGAGGAAGGTGGGCATGGATGTTAGCTCAGGGCCAGTCTTCCTCAGCAAAAAGAGGAGGATTGGCGACAGATGTTAGCTCAGGGCTAATCTTCCTCAAAAAAAAAAAAATGCCCTCCTTCTGTTTGGCTGCCTTTATTCATTATATTGATCACATGCTTAGTTAGTTTTTACTTCACCATGTGCCATGTAGACTAGCTTTTATTAAAAAAAAAAAAAAAGAAGAAAGCCTTTCTCAGGGGCACGATGGCAGTGTGGCTCTTTGGAAAGAGTGCTGGACCAGGACTCAAAGGAGTGCAAAGGGTTTTACACGCTGGCTGTGCTCACAATAAGCTGTGTACCTGGCAGTTCCCTTACCCCTAAAATGGAAATGTGGATTTCTAAGGTTCCTCCACAGCTAGAAAAGTCGACCTTTGGTTAGCATCATGTTGAATTGGTGCTTTTCCGAATAACCTAAAAAATGGTTGACCTGCTGTGAAAATGTAGGTAGAAGTTTAGTTAACTTCCTGGGCTGGCTTAAGCAGTAAGCTTAGTGACCTCTGTAAAGCCATTCACTAATACAGAAGTAAACAATTACTCTACACAACCTTTCCTTCCACGTGCTTCCCACTGGTCAAACATTAATCATCCTGTTGGTCTTTCCAGACAAACAGATTCATTGGGTCCTTACTACTTCTTACTCAGCTTCATTATAGAAAAGCTAAAAGTCTAATAGACAGTGGAGGGAGGATATTTCTTTCCCACATGCCAAGGAATGGGTATGTCTCTTTACAAGTGTAGGAAGGCAGCTCCCAAATGGGTCCTCGTCCTTATAGCCTTGGTCCAACATGCATTCCCCCCTTGGCCTCCTCCATAATTATTCCCCCAGTCTATGGCCCAGTGGTACCTGCCACTCCACCACACTCTGCCCTCTCCCTTCTAAGCCTCTGCCAGGAATCTGTCCCCACCAACACTTGGCGAATTCTGACTCATTGGTCTGGGCTCACTTTACCTCTTCCAGGAAGTTCATGACCTTTCTCCTCCAGAGTGGGTGTAGTGACCCTCCTCTAAGCTGTCACACCGCCTTGTGTTTACTCTCACCATATTTTGTATCACTCTCCATCAAAAATGCTATCTTCTAGTTCTCTTCTTAGAATATAAATGCCTTGAAAAGATCCACTTATCTTGTTTACCATTGAATCCCTGTCACCTAGCATGGTGCCTCGCAGACCCCAATGAATACTTGTTAAATAATGTAAGTCTCCATGCTGTCTGTCTGCTCAGCTCTACAATTGCATTGTCTAGGAAACTGGTAGGGACTTGATGAAAGAGGGAAAAACATGGCTGAAGCGTTTAACAATGTGCTTGCTGTTGAGCCAAGTACTTTGTATGTGTTATTCCATTTACGTACACTGTGTCCTTTATGTACCCTGCATTTTGCTAGGCACTAGAGTGTATAGAAAAGAATAGAAATTATGAATCTTGTCTTCAAGACAACTGAAGGGAGCCAGTTAACCTATATGGAATAGTTAGAATACAAGTATGTGATAAGCTGTGTTTGGCTGACTATGAAGGCTACTAAGAAAGTGCAGAAAGTTCAATTCCTTCTGAAAACTCCATGAAGGATGGTAGACCTTGAGCTTGAGGACCCTAAAGATTCCCAGATCTTAACACTCCTTAAAGGATGGTGGTAGGAGGGAGTCAAATCTTCACTCTCTGTTTGAGACTTGGAGGAGGCAGGAAGCTCTTTTCTCCTTTTCCTACAGACTATTGTTTATAAGAGGAGTATGATACTTGGGCATGATGATAGTTTGAGTATGATAGTATTGTTCATCCAAAGAAGTAAACTCTGCCTGAAATAAAACATTAGGCTAGATATTATTTTTTAACATTACCCATAGATTTCTCTCCACCTTTTAGCAGACTTTTCTGGGACTGATTAGGAGTCTTCCCTGCAGAGCAAACTATGAATGTGTTTTCTCAGTGGAAAAAATAGACAGATTCAGAGTGGAGGAGGGAACATCTTGCACTGGAAGCATCTCTGCTTCAGAGTCCATCGGAAATAAATTGTATTACCCAAGGTTCTGATTTGATTTTTAATGACTTACTGGCTCTGCAAAAGAAGACACTCAGGAGAAACTGCATGCAAATAGACAGAGAGCTACATTTGAAAGAAAATCTGTTCCTTTCTTTTGGGCTCACAATCAGGACATAGGTATAATTTAAATAAAGCCAAGGAAGAAGCATTTTCTCATGGTCTGCGGAAGTTTTCTATTAAATTTATCAGAAGGTTTGCACACTGACAACTCTAACATCGCCTTCTTGGGTCTTTCATTGAGATTTAATGCAGATGTGTTTATTCATATTAACCATTTACTCCTAAGATTACCTGCAATTGTTTTGGCTCAAGCTGTAGAAATCACAAGAACTCGTAGCTCGAAATCACAGAACGTAGAACAGACAAGTAAAAAGGACCATACACAAAGACAAAAAAGATAAAACCTTTCTCCTCCGTAACTATGCTCTTTTGTAAGGAATGCTATTGAGGTGACAAATGAAGGCAATTATTACCTGGTGCTGTCCAGCTGGGCAGTGACATCTCTAGGTTATGCTCTATGTCTAGTAGTTGCTGAGCTTCCTTTCCCCCTGAAGCAGTAGAGGGTGCTATGCCGACATAATTGAAGAGATGCTAAGATTCTATCCAAGGCCAGGACTTAGGGCTGCCCTTTCTCTTTAAGCCGCTGTTCTTCCTAAAAGAACTGGGAAGAGGGGGAAAAAATGAGTATAAAGGCCATGCTAAAGGATATAGATAATACATTAAATTCTAAGGAACATGGGAAATTATCAAATTCTTCTAAAACGCTTCTAAAATTATGCTATTTTGAAGTATTTGGCAGAAGCCCAGGGTATGGCAAGCTTTACGAAATTATAAGGTGACTGGTGCTTTATCTATCTGAAAGCAGAAGGCAAAATTTTGAGCAGAGTGATTCCTACAGTTAGAGAAGACTTCTGACAAATGGTGAAGTAATTCCTGTAATTTCAATGGAGTTTGTTCTTGCTCTTCGAGTAGTTTGTATATTTGATGACAGTGAAAATTTTACCAATATAGGTTTGAAATATATTTTGACAAGACTACTCCGTGCTTCTTTTAGAATCATACATTGTAGAGCTGGGCAACCCCTTGGGGCTATTAAGTAGAATGTTAAAGTTTCAACATACGGAAACATGGCCCCACGAGATTAAGTGACCGTCCAAACCTGCCAGCCCATTAGTGGCAAGACTAGAACTAGAACCCAGTGTCTTTACCCCTGGTCCAAAGCTCTCTCTATTTTGCTTCCCTTCTTTGAGTGTCAGCATTTTACATGCTGATGGCACATAATCTTAATGTTATACTATCTATGATCATAGATCACTTTCTTATTCAAAGCAGTTTACATATATTATCTCACACTTACGTACCAAAATGTCTTTTGAAAATATATTGTTCATTGATTTGCTTAAAGAAATACCTGCCCAGTTTTATGATAGGCTAACAGGGAAGTTAAATATGTTTTTGCAGTTCTATTTACAG
Organism: Equus caballus; assembly: GCF_041296265.1. Classification (NCBI taxonomy): domain Eukaryota; kingdom Metazoa; phylum Chordata; class Mammalia; order Perissodactyla; family Equidae; genus Equus; species Equus caballus. The sequence goes on along the minus strand of NC_091710.1, from coordinate 30,029,647 downwards.
TGCAATATCCATTTACACCTAGTCCATCAAGTTTTCTTCCATTCAGCCCACTTACAGCCCACCTGTAAGCTCCCTTCTTAGTGCGTGATTTTGCTGCTTTGTGTGAACAATGGAATAAAGTTCCACTGACTCAGAGTAGGGAGCCTTGGCCAGATTAATGGGGTTGTGTAACACCTTCTTCACTTGAGCCCGGATGAGAGCGGTGGTGCAGTGAACAAAAGGGTTGCCGACACCGCTGATGCCTCACATGAAGGTGAAAAGTTCAATGGCCCAGAGAAGTCCCTTAAGTGTTCTTCTCCAGCCTGAGACCTGAGGAACACCTTCGGGTTCTCTGACAATGGGGTTGTGCCTCTTAGAGTCTCTATGCAGTGTCTATGCACCTTTCTTAACACACAGCTCCTTCCTACAGTTAAACGGAAAAACAGCGGCAGCCTTGTCACTTCTAAAGTCTGAGCAGCTATTTGCAGGGACGTACCTGGAAACAGGACCAGTCACGCCTAGGGTCATGTCATGAAAGGGTAGGTTTTGAATTTCTGGTCTGCCTTTCCTGAATGACTTGAGGTAAGAAAACGATCACCTGAAGTTTTCACAATAGGGCTAAACTTGGAAACCATTTTGGGGATGCAGGAAGGAGTCGGGCCAGAAGCTGCAGAGCGGCCCTGAGAACTGCCTGTCTAAGAAGAGGAGGAGAAGGTTGAGAGAAACAAACCTGCAAGGACAAGGCAGGAAAAAGGTTCTTCTATGTGCAAAAAACACTGTGAACAAGGACTTCCTCAGAATGAGGGAACTGAACAAGAGGATAATCGACGCCTATAAAATATTGCGAAAGTTGATGGGGAGTATGATCTTGTTCACTATTTTGTCATTCCAGGAGACACTTATGAAGCTCAAAGATTTTTTTTTTTCTAATTAAATGGAGTATCACTTTGTTTAACAGGTAACTCATATGAGGGAATTATATATATAATAAATAACATATTATACCAAGAAAGGACATCGTTAATAGGCTTAGGACATAAATAAGTTTAAGGAGGAGTTTATAAATTATACATCTCCAATGCATTAATGCAGAAAATTATGACTAAGTTTAACATTATCCCTAATTTTTTGCTAAAGCTTTGGACTTGTGATGTACATATCAGGTACAGAATATAATACCCGCCCACCCCCACCCCAGCCGCAGGAGAACGAATGGTATATATGAAAGAATCTGAGATTTTGAAGCCAGGCAGACCAGGCCTAACCCCAACTCTGCTACTTAAGAGCTGTATGATTGTGAGCAAGATATTTTAAGTTGCTAGATCTTTTTTTTCCTCATTTCTAAAATAAAAGTCTAATATCCACCTCATGTTATTGTTATAATTTTTTAATTAAAAATATATGAATGAACCTAGTAAATGATTTTCACATTATAGATACTCCACGGATCTTTGTCTCTTCCCTCCACGTGCAAAAAGAATTCTGGCACCTATTATAATTATTAGTTATTTTATATTGTCTCCAGAAAATGTTTTAAGACTAATCCTCTCAGTTTCTTTTTTGGAGGTTAGTTAGCCCCTGAATATGTTCGTGCAGAAATAGACTACTCACGCAGACTTCAGAAGACACATCATCATTACACATCTCTGGTGGTACACGTGTATAGTCTTGTTTTTAAGTTTCTTGGGTAATCTGGTTGGTTGCTTCTGATATTGGCTATCAGCAACATCCACTTCAAGGCAGGTTGGATCAGTGACATATTGTTACAGTGCTTAGAGGAAAGCAATGTCCTTCCTAAGCGTTTTGGCAATCTTATTTATTTATTTTTCGATAGTGGTGGTAGGGGAGGAATCATTCACGTAGTATTGCTTCTTGGGAAGATTATTCTTAAGAAAGTACTGTGTTGCCAGATGATCTAAGCCCTGTGGCATTTGATGAAACCCATGAAAGTATAACCCCCGCAAGGCCTATTGTCAATGAAATGATGCTATATACCTTGATTGGTTGAGCTCAATCCACTAGTCAATTTCAAAATTACCTCATAAATCACCAGAAAATAGGAAGGAAAGCCTTACCATGACTTACCTTTTCCCTCAAATTTGGCAATGTGAGTTTGTAGCTTATTGATGATATTTCTGGGAAATCAAAAGTAGTTGCATATTATAAGGTGAGAGACATGTAAACTCTTAATGTATCCTTCTAGCAAATCAGTTGATGCTCTTTGTTGTTATCACTGTCTTTCTAACCTTGTAAGGTTACAAATATTAGAATCATGTTTACCACTTGTGAAAAAAATCTGACAGCAGTGATATTTTGCTTTTTGGGTTTTTTCCCCCTCTCTACCACATCCTCTGATAATGATTTCCATGGGCTGGAAACACTGTGAAGAGAGAAATATTTAGTTGAATTTATTTTAAATGAAACTGATAGCTTCACTAGTGATCTCATAACCTCAAAGCACTTTACAAACTGAGTAATCATTGAAGATGCTAAAAATAGTAAATACAATGATTAAAACCTTCACAAATAAATCCATATTTAAATCTTATTCTACCACTAAGTAGCTTTGTCTTTGATGTACCTTTTGATGTACCTCTTGATGGAGATATTGAGTTTGGTTCTAACTGTTGTTTTTCATTGTTTGATTTTTTTCCACCTGTATAAATTAGGCCTCACTCTCTAAGACATTTTTCTATGTGTGGAAGGAAGATGGTGCCGTGACTTAGAGATATGGTCCAGGTGTACAAAGGTCTTCCATAAATTCTTTCTCAATTAGTGGGTGAATATCTCATTTCCAGTTTTAAAATAAGAATGAAAATATTTCCTTTCCTTGTGGGGGCTTTCTGAATATAATATGCACATTATTATTATAATAGACTTTAAAAATGTAAAATTTATTGTTTTGTTGGTACTAAATAAAGATAATCCTCAGTTAAGTGCATATATACCCATCTGTTTGATTTTTTAAAATATACCCATGGACATGGATAGTTCACAAATTATAATTTGGAAATGTATTAAGATAGAACAATTGTCGGAAAAAATATTTATTCACTTATTTTTTGAGGAAGATTGGCCCTGAGCTAATATCTGTGCCCACCTTCCTGTATTTTATATGTAGGATGCCTGCCACAGCATGGCTTGATAAGTGATGGTAGGTCCACGCCCAAGATCCAAGCTGGTGAACCCTGGGCTGCTGAAGCAGAGTGCACGAACCTAACCACTGTGCCATTGGGCCGCCCCCCCAAAATATTTATTTTTCAGTTTAAGTATTCATCATTTCCTTCATTCGTTCATTCCATGTATAGGTCTTAAGACTTACTCCTAAAGTTACACCCTACAAATAATTGGCTTCAGTCATAAGAAATGTGATCCCACATCTTCTTCAGTGAAATTCTGGGCCTACGTCTGCTGCTGGCCCATGCTCTCTCCAGGCTCTTGTGGTGGTTGTTGTTGAACCTGACCGTGGAGCAGCCTAGGAAAGAAAGAGTATCCTGAATGGTACCTTTCCTTTGGTAAACACTCTTTGGTTGTGGAAGACTGAGCAAATAGTCAACTGGAGCCCCATTTGATATTTTCAAAGAGTGCATTTTTCTTACATGACTGAGGCATTTCACTCTATAATAGCAGTTCTCACCTTTTTCACATTTATACATATCAACAACGGTGATGAAGTACTTTGCCGGAATGTATACTATCCTCAGACATTGAAGATGCTGCTGGCTTTATGGCTGCCACCTCTGTAACTAAGCAGGACTAAAACTTAGAGACGAGAAACCTGAGAATGAGTGCCATACCAAACCCCAACTGAGCACAGCCCTTCAGCACAATCATTTCACTCAATAACCTTTCATGAGAATAAGGTAATTGTGAAATATGTTGGGTTTTGCCAAATGCTTTTTAAAAAGCCACATAAAATAGTATATGAGATCACCTCTGATTCCTATGTAAAGAAAGTCCCTCCTCCCTTCCCTAACTCATTCTACTCCACACCCTACCCCACATGCCACCTCCCTTCCAATCCAACTAACTCATCAAAGGTTTAATTGTCCTTTCCAAAAGCCATGCACTTGAAATTCCTGTTCTTAGTCCTGGGCATTTTGGTTTTCTCTTTGATTTTCCTTTTTTTCCAGGTTTCCTGTTGATACCAACATGATTCTCTAGGGCTTCCCTTTGCTTCATTTGGAAAAAAATAAAGAGATGAATTTAGAGCCTATAGGGTGGAAAATAACTGTCATGAAGAGGCAGCCCTAGGATGCATCAGTGCAGAGACAGGGCTTACCCACCCATCTCTTCCAGAAGCCACCTCCCTGGGAGGGCATCCCTTTGGAACAGAAGCAGCATCCATCCCACAGGGATTTGAGAACTGCCAGCTCTGAGTGATAAAAGGCTGAGTCATGGGTTATCAATGTGCAGATTGTGCCTTTGCCTCTGCCTTGAGGGCGTACAAGCCAATTTTTTTAACTCAGTTGTTGGAATTTGATTCATTTCCTCTTTTTTTCCCCCTCTGGCTCTCAGACCTAGAATTCTGAGTTTATCTATAGGAGGAGTTCGAGATTTGGGCTCATCCTGAGGAGCCTAAGATTGCTGTCCTGAGCTGCAATAGCTACAGGAACAGATAGTCGGTGGACTGGTGGATGATAGCTATGGCAGAGGTGCCTCCAAATGAGCCTATGGGGTTGGGCTTTGAGAAGCCCAGTGTGGGATCCAGAAGCAAAATCCACCGCAGAATAATGTGATTTCAGTTACTGCTGATCCCAAAAGTGTTTCCGTGGCTAGTCCTTACCACTCATCTTCTCCATCTGCCTCTCATAGCAATGGTGTGAGGGGAGAGCTAATCAAAGCATAAAGTGGCGAAGTGATCAGAAATGACAAGATGAGTTCTTGCAGCGTCAATCTTCAGGGGTTTCTGTCAAAGCCTTCTAAAGAATTTTCCAACCTAAACTGCTCCTGTTGATATTCAGCCAGGCCTCTGGTATCTTCAGGCACACTGCATGCAAGCCCATGCAATTTTAGGTTGAGCTGTCTTTAGATTTCTCCAATTTATGGTTGGTAAAGCACAAGCTGCCTCCTCTCTGATGGTCCTTATTGCAGAACATGGGCTTATGCCCTGTAAGCAGGGGGAACTCCAAATGGTGCAGAAGGCAAGTCACTGGTTGGAGATTTGCTTCCTCTGTTCCTTGAAACCATCCTGCTTGAGAATTTTAAGTGTTGAGTAGAGCAGGGTCCTGCTTGGACTTGCTTTTGAGTACCGGGAATTCAGCCTTTCTGCGTTGGAAGTCTGATTTGGGATGTAGGTGTGTAGCGAAAGGAATGGGTGGAGGCTTCTAACTAATGGGGAAGGCATCTTTGAAACAAGCTGAGATGTGGATCTGGGATTCTGGGAAGCAAACACTTCTTCCCAGCACTGAACTTTGATGGGAGGATACTTTGATATCTGTGGTTGCAGAATAAATATGATTCAGTCTGGGGATTCTGCGTTGCAATTAAATGTCAGAAAAGGCAAATAGAAAATCTGAAAAATTACTTGTAAATACTTCTCAGTAGTTTCAGAAGAAACTTCATTTCTTCCTAGCCATTACCTATTAAAATTTTCATTTTTTCCTTGCCATTTCTTCCTAGCCATTACTTATTAAAATTTTCAGAATGTTATCTCGTTTTGGTAGTGTTAATGGAGCAGGGAAGAATGCAGGCCCCGGTTCAGTGTGAAAGCCACCCCTTTGGAGCTGTAAGCCCTAGAGAAAGCTGCATAAATCTCTCTGTGCCTCACTAATATCAACTGTAAAGTGGGGGATAGTAATTTTATATATTTCATAAGATTGTTTTAATGTTGAAATTAGATTATAATACTTAATATGAATTGACCAGTTTGGAGCCATTGTTCTAAACGCTTTCTAAATATTGTTTTTATTATCCTCATCATTACATCAATCCTCAGTATTTTTTATTATGCTGTGTTATAAGAGGCCATAGACAACGTTGATTCCACACAGGAAGAAATTCAAGACTTAAGAAGGAGGCATGAGAAAATATCTTCCTAAGGTTTTTAATCATCTTCTAGGGAGTCAAGCAAGACTGAACTTTTACTGCAAAATTTTCTTAGGCTTTGTAGCACTTTTAAAAGGTTAGGTAAATAAAGTCATAATTACCAGCAGCTGTTATGGGAGAGAGAGCAATGATGTAGATATCAGGAGATATTGATTATAGTCCTGAATCATTATATACCTGTCTGTATAACTTTGAATAAATCGTTTTCTTTATTGAAGTAACATTGGTTTATAACATTATCTAAATTTCACGTGTACATCATTATATTTCGTCTTCGGTACAGACTACGTCGTACTCACCACCAAAAGTCTAGTTTCCATCCATTGCTGTACAAATGTCCCCCTTCACGACTTTTGCTTCTCTCCCACCCTGCTCTGGTAACCACCAGTCTGTTCTCTGTGTCTATGTGTTTGTTGTTTTATCTTTCACATGTGAGTGAGATCATACTGTACCTGACTTTCTCCCTCTGACTTACTTCACTTAGCATAATACCCTCACGGTCCATTCATGTTGTTGCAAATAGCAAGATTTCACTTTTCTTATGGCTGAGTAGTATCCCATGTATATATATATATATATAGTACACCTTCTTTATCCATTGAATAAATCACTTAATTTCACTGGGCCTCAATTGAAAGAAAAACTTAAAAAGTAATAATTTTAAAAAAAGAGGTTGAATTAAGTGATATTAAAACTTCCTCTCACCTCTGTACCTACTCTGTACAGAGCATCTGTTTCCATAAGATATTGCTGTTAGCCCAAGACTGTGGTGATATTCCTATTTTGCAATGGGGCAGCTGAGCACAGAGATGTTGGCCACAGGCACATAATCCATCCTTTGGCCTACATTAAGTCCTGGAATGCTTTTGCCCAGTTGGTGTTTTCTTTTCCCTTCAGCCATCAGGATTTTAGATAAAACAGTAAGGGACTGCTTGTACTGACATATGCATTTTACTATAGCAAATACTCAAAGTGGAACCAACGGGTTTAAAAAAGCATATTAGAGGGGCTGGCCCCGTGGCCGAGTGGTTAAGTTCGCGCGCTCCACTGCAGGCGTCCCAGTGTTTCGTTGGTTCGAATCCTGGGCGCAGACATGACACTGCTCATCAAACCATGCTGAGGCAGCGTCCCACATGCCACAACTAGAAGGACCCACAACGAAGAATATACAACTATGTACCGGGGGGCTTTGGGGAGAAAAAGGGAAAAAAAAAAAATCTTTAAAAAAAAAAAAAAGCATATTAGAAGCAGAGAGGTAAAAAGAAATGATACTCTTAAAGCTCTGCAGAGATAAGTGCTAAAGTCATATCTTCAGACTGTTTGATTTTAGTCACTATAAGGAGCTCTATAAATAAGTAAAAGATTATTTAAAATAAAGAAAATCATGCTCAAGCACTATCTTTGATTGCGAGACAACTGTGGTGTTGATAACCCAACAACCCTAAAATGTGCTGAGATTTTGCTTTCTATGGCTACAGCCTCATCAGAGAGGTCTTGGGAATTCTGCTAGTCAATGGAATAAAGTAATGAATGCCATAGAAGTGCTCCAGCTATGCGCTGGACCAAAACGTCTCTGACCGTCTGTCCTCTTTCAGAGGACTGGGCTCCCGAGAGCAGTGTGGTGCTGGCACAGAGATGAAAGACAGAGGGTTCCTCCCCGCTTTCTGCTCCTTTGAACCTGAGTCAGAAGAGAGAAGAAGCAAAGAAAAGTGATGCAACCTAGGAGAACCAACGCTGTGATCCAAGTTTTCTTTCATATGCTAACAATATTGACTTGTATGGCATAATTATGCCCAGATGCTACAGTGTCAGGGCAGCGGGAATATCTGACTTGTATTATTTAACGTGTTTTTTAAAAAAGACAACAAAGAAAAAAGAAGTCAGTCACATTGCTTTAGCATCTTGCTTCTTGTAGTTTTCTGCCAGGAAAAGTTATAGTCTCTCTGTTCTCTTTTCTGCTCTACCTGTATCTTAAGGCCTGGTTTCAATATTGGGTAACATATTTTAAGGGAGACCCTGACACTCAGTACTCCAATCAGAAAGGATAAGTAGGTTACCGAGGGTCTGGAAACCATCCCTAGAAGTTATAGTTGAATTGTCTGAGGAGGTTTAACTTGGATAGAAAAGGAGAGAAATGGCAGATGCTTTCAAATATATGAAGAGCTTCCTTGTTCTTTGTTTTTCTAGAAGGCAAAACAAGTGAAATCTGAAAGACAGATTTCAGGTCACTGCTTTGAAGCCCTTTCTAACACTTAAAATATCATAGGAATGGGGCAAGTAGCCTTATGAGTTGATGAGCTCCCTGTCATTGATGGGAAGCAGACAAAGGCCAGTTGCGTGTTTGTCAATAATACTGTAAGCAGGGTTTCCATTCTGCCTGGGAATTTGGAAGAAAAAAATAGCCACCAGCTCTATCCTGATTAGAAGATTGAATTGAGGGTGAAATACCTGGGATTTTTGGAAACCAGTTATCTTTCTTCAAATCTCCGCTGTGAAAAGGATGAAACCATCTTAGACCTTCTTGAGCACAGAGCGACTTAAAGAAGTCAGCAGAGAGGAGTATTGCGTAGAGGAAGAATGTCCCAAATTGAGACAGCATCTTTTGAGAACATGGTTGTCCTTTTGGGTAGAATGGGAATAATATTGGCCACCCATTTACCTCACAGAGATGTCGTAAAGTTTGTGAGTCAGTGTTTTCAAAGGGCTTTGAATGGCTGTTGTGGTAAATGTGTCACTGCAGGTGCTTTTCAGAGGCAATTATTCTGATCAGAATGTCACTCAGAATCAGTAGACTGTCCTTATGAATCACTTGGGGAGGATAATGTAGTTCAAATTTGTTACATCTTGTCAAACATTAGAATAATAATAATATGTTGTATAATGAGCAAAATATTTGGTTTTATGCCCAAATTTAAAGTCATTTTGTTTTCTGGAAAAAGAAAACATTTCCTACACTAAGATCCAAATGACTTTACTTTTCATATTTTCAAATGTCTACATTGCATCAAGCCAAACCGTTTAAAACTATATCAAGTCATTTCATTTTAAATTCATTTTGTAAAATGCCTCCATCTCTGGGGGCTATGAACAGCAAAAGAAGACCATCACAAAAGCTGAATGTACAAAAATGACTGGTACTTTTTAGCATAATGTGATTTCCTGGAGGACTGTCAACAGGGTTCTTAGAGTGGGTCCCGTGTTGGGTTCTGGAGCAGAGTCAAAACTGGGTCTACACAGAGCACCGAATGCAGCAAAGGGCCAAGCAATGGAAAAAGCCTCGTTAATCATCTCAGAAGTCTGAATTCCTCTTTGCTGTTTGGCTTTGGCTTCACCATCTGTAGTTGGACTCTGAGGAAGGTTGAATATGCATGGAGACCCAGTGCTTTACCGTGAGGTGGAAGAAAGCAACCTCTGACTTGGTAAAACTCTTGAAATCTGTAGACTGCCAGCCATTATCTTTGCACTTATCAACCACAATATCAAAATGACTTTGTAATAAAACTCAAACCTCAAAGGACAACTAGATTCTAAAATATGAATCATATCTAGATGATATTTCTGCCCGCAGGTCTAGGTATACATTAGTATCCATGCAGAGAGGTTAAAAAAGTTTAAAAACATTTTTAAAAGCATGTTTCAACTAATGATCTCAGCACTCACAATAATCTTAAAAAAATAGAAAACAAATTGATGGGTGAATGAGTCATTGACAGATCAAAGCATTTCCTCTGGGTTGATGGCGCTCATTTCTGGTTTGCCGCTGTTGTTGCAGAACTTGGCAAGTGGTCTTTCCTGGGAATTCTAGTCTTCGGAACACAGTCCTGCTGAGATGAACTTCTCCTTCTATCAGATTTCTATTAAAAAGAAAAAAGAAAAGCTCTCAAGTAGTATTAAGGACACAAAAATATTTCAGGTTTGATTTGGAGCTATATTTTATGGAAGTAAAAATGTGATACAGAACAAAGCTACAGCCTTTAGGAATTGTTTTCTGGGTGTTTGCTGTCAGGGTCAATAATCCAGGTGGACAGAGCACATATTTGGATCAGGAGTCAACATTCTACCCCCAAATCAGCTACTTAGCAGCAGCACTACCTTGAACAAATTGCTTAACCTTTTAGAGACTTGAGTTTTCTCAGATATAAAGTGATAGGATGGGTCTAGAGAGTTGCCTTTGGTCAAGTTCTTTTGCAAACCTACTCTGGGAGAGAGAGAGATCTGAGTGCAGTGAGTAGATTGGGGAGAGCTCCTAGGGACTCCTGCCCAGGGAAGTTGAACTAGAATTAACTTGCAACAGAGTCCTCAGATGATCCTGCCAGCTCTAGATCTGGGATGGCCCTTCAAAGTTGTCCTGAACTACATGGGGGTGAGCCTTTAGGCATTTGTATGTCACTTTGTCAAGTCACTGGGGCTGTCCCCAGGAAAAGATGTGGCTTTGGGCAAGAGGACTCTTTTCAGCTGAAGACGGGTCCTGAGGAAGGAGTAAGCTATCAGTTGTAATCAAGCACCACTTCCAGGAGTTTGGGAAATGAGCGAGTGCCTCTGAAGGCTGGATCTAAGCCATGTACCATGGCATCACATGATAGTCGCAGCATTATTTTTGGTATTAAATTCCAGGATGGTAAAGTGTTGTGCAGTCACTGAAATCAGGGTATTTTTATATCTTACTACTCATGAAATTTATTCTCTTCTGTGTATATTATTTCTCTCCCCATTGAGAGTTCTGGAATGATTTTATGCACTTTCATGTCCATCAACAGAAAAGGATTTTATTCTGGTTTTACAGTTTCTATTAGTCCCCATTTTCAGACAGATGGGCACTGTATGACAATTTCTTTTGCATTTTTGTGGTATATAACAAAACCCGTAAAATAGTCATTATAGAAGACTCTGTGAGTTAGTTTCTCCCTTCAGCTTCTTTTACTACTAAGCATTTCCAATTTTCATTTCTCCATTGGATAAAGTTTTTTCTTCCTGGCTTCAATCTATTGTTCCTCATCTCGCCAGCCAACTTATAGCCAAATAATTTACCCCTTTACAATTAAATATTCATAAGCACATTTCTTTACAAAGAGAAGGTTGCCTTCATAAATATTTGAAACCATATGCCCCAGGGATCTTTTCATCAAAAAGCGATAAATGTTGAGGTAACAGAAGGAAGTGTGAGTCGTGAGTTAGTGAATAGGTTAGGAGGTGGGGAGGGAAAGAGGTATGTGATTAAGAGATGATCATCACCGACTAGTGCATGATGTATGCTTACGAAAGTATGCTGACCTAACCTTGAATATCTGACTTAGGAAGTTACACAGGTGTCTGGGCTTTTCAAAAAGTATGCATGCCATCAATCAGCATCTTAGATCGGCTTATTCAATGAATGATGATAATGTCAAATGGAACTGAAACATATAAAGCGGGGGGATGATGAAGGAAGTAAAAAAATGCAATAAAGGATGGCAGTTCTTCAAACCCATAGTGGGATAGCTATGTTTAGATTCTATTCTTTAGATGTGGACAATTTGCTGTCTTTGACCCTGTTGGTAAAACAAGCAAAATACCAAACAGACACAGAAGCACCTTGTTCAGCTCAGACGTTGATTTGTCCTCTTTCCTTCCTGAGACACTTTTCTTCCCATTTTCTCTCTGGCTGAGTCTGAGTAGAACATTGAATGAGTTCGCCATTGGTCCAGGTTTAGTCTACCCTGAGAAAATTCCCTGACCCCCTTCTTGACAGCCTCAGATCCAGTCAGTCTATCTCTTTCTGTGCTCCCATAGTCTTCCAGGGTTTTTATCATGGTACTTAGGACATTCTATTACAATTATTTATTTCATGTAAGAAACACCTGTCTAGTTTCTAATAAGTGCCAGATGCTAATCTATGTGATTTATAAATGGTCATTTGTCTGATCCTCATTGCAACTCTATGAAGGTAGTACTATTATTTTGACCAATTTATAGATGAGGAAACTGAGGCAGAGAGAGTTGAACTCATTTCCTATAGTCTCATAGCTACGAAGAAGAGGGGCTGGGATTCAAGCCCAGCGAGTCTGGCTCCACGATACATGCAATTAGCCACTAGGCCATGCAGCCTCTCTGTCGTTTGCTAGCTTGTCTGTTACGCTCTCTAGACTGTGAACTCCCTACTTCCCATGGTAAAAATAGCTTTTTTATTATATAAATAATATATGCCATTGTAAAAATTAAGTCAATGCCTAAAATATACTGAAGAAAGGAGAGGTTGCCTGAGGTCCCATTACCCTGAACCTGAAATAGCCATCATTAAAATCTGGGGTTTTATCCTTTCACGCTTTTGTTTAATGTACCACCCACCCACACCCATACACAGATAATGAAATGGGACCATATCACGTTGTTCCTTTTTTTCTTTTTATCATGGACACTATCTGCCTTTCTCTTCCCAGAGTTGCCTGTCCTGATAAGACTTGTTAAAAATCAATGTGGGGAAAAAAATCTATTTATTTTCTTCTCTCATGGCCTCATGTCTCATCTGTGTTAATGGAAATCATTACGTTTTCAAAAATGGAACCATATTAAACATAATTTTTTTGTTTGTTGCTTTTCCCACTCCACCATCCCTCCAAGTCACTTGGCAGAGCCCTAATTCATTCTTTTCACCAGCCACATAACATCCATCCCACAGTGTAGCTGTATCGCAATGCAGTCAGCTCTTTTCCTATGGCATTGACTTGGTTTTCAGGTCTGGGCTATTGCAAATAATGCAGCGGCTGTGTCTTTAGCCCTTGTATTTCTGAAATGGTGCTAGGCACTATGGGACCCCTGGAGTAAATATTTATTGACTTTAAAAAATGGATAGGATAGAAATCAGATTTGGGAAAGAATAGACTACATTTCCTTAACTTATGAAATGAGTATGATGCTGAATGAAGACTGAATAAATAAAATTTTAGTAAGGGAATTACAATTTAAATGTATGAGAAGAGCTTAGTATTAAATAATCTCATGCCATAAATGTTTTCAAAGTAAAAAATCAGTTTTTCATATATGATGTTTTCCTAAAGTGACCTACCTTGGAGCAGTATTAAAACACCTCTATCTACAGATAGTTTGTTCCTCAGATATGGTGTGCTTTCTGATCTGGTCCCTATTTTTCCGGCCTGTTTTCCTACTGCTCCAGTGTGCAAAATGCATGTTCTGCCACACTAAGCTACTTCCAGATGCATAAACACAATAGGTTCTTTCATACAACTATGCTTTGCATATGTCATCCTTCAGCTTGGAATAACATTTCTATCACCACAGTTCTCCTGGTCATTTCTGCTTATCTTAAATTTTTTTTTTTTAGAGATTTGATTTTTCCTTTTTCTCCTCAAAACCCCCTGGTACATAGCTGTATATTTTTTAGTTGTGGATCCTTCTATTTGTGGCAAGTGGGATGCCACCTCAACATGGCCTGATAAGTGGTGCCATGTCAGCGCCCAGGATCCGAATCGGCAAAACCCTAGGCTGCCGAAGTGGAGCGCACAAACTTAACCACTCGGCCATGGGGCGGGCCCCTCTGCTCATCTTTTCCTATACTGCAAAACTTGAGTCTCTTATTCTGATCACCCTCCTACACAGTAATAACTTTTATTCATTTGATCCCACAGAATCTATCCTATACTAAAGCACAGTACTTAAATCTTCTATTTTAACTTGTCTATATCACCTACAAGACTGTGACTTTTTCTTTTTTTTTTTTTTTTGGTTAGGAAGATTGGCCCTGAGCTAACATCTGTTGCCAATCTTCCTCTTTTTGCTTGAGGAAGATTGGCCCGGAGCTAACATCTGTGCCAATCTTCTTTCACTTTGTATGTGGGATGCTGCCATAGCAAGGCTTGATGAGCAGTGTGTAGGTCTGTGCCTAGGATCTGAACCTGTGAACCCCGGGCTGCCAAAGCATAGCACATGAACTTAACCACTACACCACCGAGCCAGCCCCAAGACTGTGACATTTTTTAAGCTTTGGAGTTTGTCTTTTTCATTTTTTTCTCTAGTAGTCTTCTTAGCGTCTGGCATGTAGAAGGTGCTCAAAATATTTGTTGAGTGAATGCAAATAGAGAAAATAAAAATGTTCTGGTCTGGAATTGTGAAAACTGTTCAGTAATCTCTGATATTACAAAGCTCAGTGGCATCTTGGAAAAAATAATCTGGGAGCTCTGAGACTTTCCAGAGGGCACTTCCACGGAAAAGGAGGAGCAAGGGCTCTGATCACAAGCTGAGTAAATATCCTCTAAGGCCGCTGATTATCCAGACGTTGACGAAAGAAAGGCTCTGCAAGGCCTGTCGCTATTGCTCTATGGAAGTCCCAGCTCAGATGATTCATAGTTAAATATTTGCATGTCCTCTGGCTAATAAAAATAAAAGCCACCACATTCCAGAGCCTTTAGGCCTGTAAGATCTAGGGACTTTCCCAGTTATTTCTCCTTAGAAACTGGTAACTGAGGAGGCCCTGTTTCGTAAAAGCAAGACATGGAAAATGAGAAAGAAGTGGAGTAGCTGTCTGCCTGGAATTCAGAAAGTAGATCAAGGCCAAGAAAGTAATTGTTAAAATTGATTATGACTGTTTTGATACTTTGATATTTCTGTTTTCTCTCGCATAAACGAGAAAGATGATGAAGTGTGGTAAATATTATGAATAAAGAAGGGCAAAATGCAAGTAAAGTATTTTCTGAAACCCCACAGCAGGCTGAGCTCAGAGTCTTCTGACACCAACACTTGGGGCCCCCGGTTGAGCTGGGTCAGCCGCACTCTCTCTGGTGGGCACTTTAAATGTAATTCTCTCACAACAGCCCTGAAAGTTTGGTATCATTCTTTCCATTTCACAGATAAGAAAATGGATATTAAGGAAAGTAATTATCAACAATTGATATGGTCAGGATTTGAACTCAGGTGGTGAGAAGGCATCAATCTGTAGTGAAATATTTCAGAAATGCTGTGTAGAAACCTCTGCCTCTAGACATATAAACGTATTTCCTTATTACCTGAAAATTTGCAATTACAGCTTTATTCTTGTGATTTAAGGCAATGAAGGCTTTCTTTTTGGTCTTTAATGTAACTCTTCCCCAAATCTTACAATCCATTTATAATTCAGTGTGGCTAAGCTTATCAAATCCTTTCCAGAAAACAATTGTGACTGAGAAGTACAAAGAGTTAGTCTGTTATTCTCCCATCTTCAGGCGCGCAGTGCCCTCAGTTCTGAGCGGCAGTCCCTCACCCATCCATTGTTAACCTGGGGCCAACCTTTCCTCCTTAGGCCAGAACGATATAGTTATTCACATTTAATAAAGTGTGTGTAATGTTTGAGCGCCTAAAGGCCGCCAAGGAGACTATTCTGAAAGCCCTCACACTGAAAGATTCCCCAGTACTAGGAAATAACAAATTATATGAGAAAAGGAATAAAGACCTCAGAACTCACACATAAGTTTATTCCATGAATCAGAATACGTTCGATGGACTGGCAGATGGAACCCCAGTTTATAATCCCAACTCTGGTACAATTTCTGTACAATTGGTACTAAGATATGCTTCCTAACTTGTTTTGGTACAAACTTGTTTTGGACTTTGATCATAAGACTTCCTCTTGGAACCATATCTGAAAGAAATGCAGCTCAAGGGGAGCGATCTCTTCACTACGCTGAGAGGGCTGTGGGCCTCACGAAGGAGCACACATAGCCAGGTCCTGCCTCGGAGTATCTGATACAAAAAGGTACAAAGCCAGGAAGACAAGGGCAGTACTGACATCTCCGCTTCACTCACCACACAGACACACAGACATACACACACCTGAAACTGTACCCAAAGGAGGTCTTAATCCAGAGTACTTTCTTCATTTGATCCAAGATAATAAAAACTTTTTTTTTCACTTTTTAAATTCTTCCATTATCCTCCCTCCTTCCTTTGTCGTGCATTTACTGAGGGCCTACTCTATACTGGGCAGTTATATATGCCCTGGAAATAGAGTGATGGTCAAGAGAGGCAAGGTCTTTGCACTATATTCTAGCGAGGGGGGACAGATTATAAACAATGATTCAGATAATTTAAAGCAGTGATTAGTGAGAGAAAACAACGCTGTGACGGGGCAGAGAGAGACTAACCAAGGTATAGTCAGGGGGATCTCTAATGAGGTTGTCTCAATCCTCTCAGGTAGATGTGAGGACGAGAGGAAAAGAGGGGTCTAGGAAGAGAGCATAAAAAGTGAAAAGTCCTGAGGGCAGGAATGAGCTTAGTGTATTTCAAAAAATTAAATTTAAAAAAATGTCTTTGTGGCCCAAGGAATAAAGGGAAGAGATTGAAGAGACTGGTCAAGGTCAAATTATTGTAGGCCATGGTAGGTCAAGATTTTATTCTAATTACAATGGGGAGTGATTGGAGGAATTTAAGCAAGGGGCTTACATGATCTGAGCGGACATTGTAAAGAGCACTAAGGCTGCTGTGTGACCAAGTGTGGTAGAAAGAAGAACTACTGTGAGTCTGTGGCAGGGTCCAGGTAAGGGATGATGGCGGTAAAAGTAAAGTGGTTAGTATGAAGACTGAGAGGTGTTTTGATATGTGATCTAGTTTTAAGGTAGGGCCACGGGACTTAGGTGAATTTCAGACTAAAGTTTCACATAGTTTTGAAGGAGAGCCACATGAACTTAACTTCACACTAACATGTAATTGATCAGTTCTCTCTCTTCTCCAGAATCAAATTCTGATTAAGAAAAGGACCCTGAGTGGCTAAAAAAACAAAGGGGGTTATTGAAAAGAAAAATAGTTGAAGCAGTAAAACAAGGGAAGCCTGAGGTATCAAAAAGACACACTTCCTCTTACATAGCAGTACTGAGGGCCAAGCCTGCATATCCGTGCAATGTATGAAGACTATTTTCTTGTGACAGTGTCAGAACTGGAAAGATCTATACATGTCACCTAGGCCATTCATCATCTCAGAAATGAGAAGACTTAGGAAATGAGATTGAAGTGCCTTACCTGGGGTCACAGATCTAGTTATTGGTATGACCAAATTTAGAGGTCTTGTCTCCTGGCTTTCAGTACTATGCTTTATTATAACTTTTTAATGTGTAACCTAATTTGTTCCCGATAGGCTTGCAACACACAGTGCCTGAAATTTCAAGGTTACTCACTGTTTGCCTTAAGGCATCAAATGTGTCATTTGAAATTTTAGGACATGTGTAACACATTATTAGAATTACTCCCACTTGTTCTATCCCTTTAACATGGGTTATCATGAGGTGCAGTCTATCTTCTGGAGAAGAAGGAAGGAGAGAAGAGTAAAACGTAGGAGAGGGGCATGGAGGAATGTGAGGGGAAGGACCACTTAAAAGAGTTAATAATGACTTTGCCTTGGACCCAGTTACATGTAGTTGTTGCCTTCTGGGTTGACACCCTTGGACATTAATCTTCCTGTCTATTTCATCTTTGCTGGGAATGTGTGGAAATATGGTAGCCTGTTGCCCTTTTCCTTTATGTAACTTTACCTAATTTTTTTATTTTGGTTGAGATGGGTTGCTCTATAATCTTCACTTGGTGTATGCCATACAACCATGTAATATTCTACATATTAGAATACTCTATAACTATAAAAATGTGTTTGATAAGTGCTAAGCTTTCATGCTCATTGTGAAAGTTAGCCTTGAGACATTTACGTGTAACACTAAGAGGATGGTAGAAACCAAGCAGTCAGGTGGATTTCAGGGGATTCTTCTCTCGGACAACTTGGGCTCTTCTCAAATCTGTTACTGATTTTATGAGACCTTGGAAAAATTTCATTCTCAGTGAGCCCCAAACTTTTTAGTAAAATAGAAAAAAGACTGATATTTTTTGAGACATTTTTATATCTTTAAATGCAGAAGCATTTTATGAATGTATAGTTGCTGTCATTTTTCAATGAAATCTTTATCACTTGGTGAAATTATACTTTGGTAAGTATAAACATGCCTAAGTGCTCACCCCACACTCCAGAGGATGTTCATATTTAAGCTTATTATCATCTCAAGTATTAAGCATCTCACACCAGTGGTTTCATCTGACTTCAAGTCTCTAGTGAGCCCTTGGGAGCTCAGCCCTGTCAAAGGAGGCTCAAAGGGAGTTCAGAGCTCAGATCCACCGAAGAAGGGAGAAACAAGATAAGGAATAGATCCCTGATAAAGGAGATGAAAAAGTCAAATCCACTGCCAGTTTTAGTGACTGGCATAGAGAGGTGGCGGCCGGATAACTGTCATTTTGTGGAGTCATGGTGTTTCAAAGAGAAGAATAGAAGCCTCTTTTCTCCTTGTAATTATTTCTATGTGCTCTGCTTCTCCCACCTTAAGCAGTCTACTTGGATTTGTCAAGTTTGAAAGCAAAAAGAAAGTTGAATGTGCATCTTGGATGTATATTTTTAATAAAAAGGACAGAGACAATTTGAATGGTATTCTAATAGTGACCATAAAAACTAATTCATCCTTTCCTCTCCTGCATCCCCACCCCCAAGCACTCACTTTCCCTCTCTGACTTCTTGAAGTAGACTTTAAAACTAATGAGAATAAGCACTTCATCAATGAAATACTCTAAATATGGCAATGTAGGCTTACAAAGGTAATGGAATTGGATAGATTGCATATAAAAGAAGTCCTCATGTGGTATGGAAGACCAGGTATTAGCTCTGGTTCTATCAAGACCTTGCCAGGCAAACATCCAGAAAATCACATAACTCTTAGTGTTTTGTCATTTGTGTCTGTTAAATGGGGATGATAACCATTCTAATAACTGACATTTCATGAGGACTCTTCATGTGTTAGATGCTGTGCTAAGAGCTTTACAGGCACTATCTAATTTCATCTTCACAACCAATTGATGAAATAGGAATTTCCCAAAGAAAATGAGGTTTAGTAATTTGCCTGTGGTCACAGTCAGTGCATAGTGAAGGGAAAATTCCAAGCCAGGCAGTGTGACCTCGGAGTTTGTCCTCTTGTCCTCCTCATCCGGTCACTGGAGGTTGCATGAAATACCATTTGTAAACTTGGAAATTAAAAATAGTCTCGATAAGAAAGTTTTTGTTTATCATTTCTATTTTTAAAAAATAGATTATAATCTCAATAAGGATCATGGTATTGAAAAATTTGCTTCCTAAGGTCTGAGGTAATGGCTTTGAGAAGTCAGGCAGGAATGATTTCAAAAGCACTTGACTTCCTCATTTCCCTCTGTTGCTGGGGGTAAGTTAGGGATGGTTCTAGGACTTCTTCCATGGAACTAGATATACGAGCAACAGGAAATGAGAAAATGTGGCACTACTGCACGGTGCCAATAGAGTAATTGGCATTTCATAAAATCCTCGTGCCATATTATTTCATAGTGTGCAACATTTAAAACAATACATATGCATGCACACATACATGCAGACACAGACACACACACACACACCTTTTGTCCTATCTTGGGCTGTCATTTCCTTAGGTAGCCTTAATGATAGGGGCCATCCTGGCCCAATTCAACCATTCTGAAACTGAAAAGTATTAGGACATTACAGTATCTGCCAAATCTTGGAGAAAAAAACCTCTTTCTGTGCCTCATCACTTCATGACTGTCTTATAGGAGCATCATTTCTGCCTATATCCCTTTAGTAACCAGACTTGATTCTGGTGTTGCTGAAGTGCTATTAAACTGATAATAAGATGTATTTCCTTCTAGTAAAGGAAGTCCTGAGGAAGCAGGAATGGAATTATTTGAGGGAACTTATATGTACCATATAAGTAGGCTGGATGTGCCAGCCAACAAGCTCAGCACTTTGCATTCATTGTCTCATGTAATTCTCATCACAAGCGCTGAGTTAGGTATCGTTATCTCCTTATCACAAAGAATGAGAATCTCAAGGAAGTTTAAGAACTTTCCAAAGTCATTCAGAAAATAGACGTCAGAGCTGAGATTCTAACTCAGTCTCCTAGACTTTGCATCCTGCACTTGTTCTGCTATGCTAGGGCTCAGCAAGCTCCAGGAATGGACCAAATCTGAACTGCTGCCTAGTTTCGTAAATAAAGGACTATTGGAACAGAGCCGCCCTCATTTGTTTACATAATGTCTATGGCTGCTTTTGCACTACAACAGCATGGTTGAGTAGTCACAATAGAGACCATATAGCCTGCAAAGTGTAAATTATTGACTGTTTCTTTACAGAAAAAGTTTGCCAATCCCTGGACAATACCAAAACACAATAGATTCCGCTCAAATCATTTATCTCAGTGTGTCTACATTTTTGCATGTATCTCCAAAATCCAATGAGTTCAGGCCTATAGACTTCCTGTCTTAAGCCCAGCTTCCCCTGTATACATTTGTTTTATTCTAGGAGGTAGAAGGAAACCTGAATTCTAGACAAATCTCTAATAATGAGTTATGTTTAAGAGGATTCTATTCCACTTTGTATTTCCAGAACGTGTTTCTTTCATAGAAATCAAAGTACTTCCTAAACCTGTGCATTGAGCAGGCGGATGGAAAACTAGTATCCTTTGGCAGAGAGGAGAGAGGAGTTATTCTCCTGGGAGAGTGAGTCAGCTCTTGGGTGAACCCATGTTACGTCATCCACCAGTTCTGAGTATAAGGTCATAGGAATGAGGTCTTTGGGCATCAGGGTCTTCAAACTCTTACATTTCTGAGGCACATTTCAGGTTCTGCATATCCTGTAGGCTATGAGACCTGAGGATAAAACCAAAAGAGAGGCAATGCAATTATAGCTGCCTTAACTGCTGCCTAGTGGCCCAAACCACCCAGGCATGGGCAGGATGAGGTGGCTGATCTGATTTATCATCTGTGTCCTTTCTCAGGTGGTGATAGACATGCTAGAATCTCAGTTTTTAAATGAAACCGGATTGCAGTGTTAGAAAACAGATAAATAAAGGAAAGGTAGAGACATTTTTAAAGGAATTTTGTAACTTCCAAAGTACAAACATAGAAGTATTTCTGAATTAGTAAATAAACTATTATAAAATATTTTTTGAAAAAGTGTCACTTTATTCATAGTAACCCATGTGATTCCAACTAAAGTAATTCAGATTGTGTAAAAGTAAGGGGCTATCTCAGTGAATGTACAAAACACTGATTAGTATATCAATTTAAAAATACTTAATATTAAAAATGCTTGAAAGCATTTTGTGAATAGGAAGTACTTGCGTGAACATCTACTTTGCAATTTTTAATGCCATTCATTTTCTCATGATCCTTCCCTTTGTTTTTTTATTAATGATATCAAAGATTGTTTCAGTCAAGTCCATCTCCAAGTTACTTGAGTTCATGTTCATGTGTGGGTATTTTTTATGAATTAGGTATCCAAAAATTTGCACATTCTGTGGCAGAGTCAAAAATCTCTAAATTAATAGAATGGGAGAAAACATTTGCAAACCATATGTCTGATAAGGAGTTAATATCCAAAATATAAAAGGAACTCCTAGAACTCAATAGCAAAACAAACAAACCAAAAATAAATAACCAGATTAAAACAATGGGCAAAGGACTTTAATAGAAATTTCTCCAAAGAAGACATACAAATGGCCAACAGGTATGTGAAAAGGTGTTCAACATCAGGGATCATCAGGGAAATGCAAAGCAAACCCAAGTGAGATATCACCTCATATCTGTTAGGATGGTTATTATTCCAAAAACAAAATATAAGTCCTAGCAAAGATGAAGAGAAATTGGAACCCTTATGCACTGTTGGCAGGAATGTAAAATGGTGGGTAGGAATGTCAATTAGCACAGGTTAGGGACAACGGTATGGAGATTCTTCAAAAACTTAAAAATAGAGCTACCATATGATTCAGCAATCCCACTTGTGAGTATTTACCCAAAAGAATTTCAGCTAGTGTCTTGA
Source organism: Equus caballus (assembly GCF_041296265.1). NCBI lineage: Eukaryota > Metazoa > Chordata > Mammalia > Perissodactyla > Equidae > Equus > Equus caballus. Next base: position 30,007,770 of record NC_091710.1, on the reverse strand, counting down.
AGAGATATTTGTATTTTTATGTTTTATTGTAGTATTATTTACAATAGCCAAGACATGGAAGCAACATAAATGTCCATCAACAGATAGAGTGGGTAAAAAAAGGTGATATCTACATACAATGGGATATTATTCAGCCTTTAAAAACAAGGAAATCCTACCATATGTGACAATATAGATGAACATTGAAGACGTTATGCTGAGTGAACCACTCTAGGCTGGACCAAAACATCTAGTCTCTCACTAAGCACTATCAAAGTACTATTTCAGTCAAAGGGATAATAGTGATACATGTGTATATAAAATGTTACATTAAGAAATTACATGAAGAACATTAAGTAAAAGAGATTCCAGTCTCAGAAGGACAAATACTGTAAGATTCTACATATATGAGGTATCTAAAATAGTCAAATTCAGAGAAGCAGGGAGTAGAATGGTGGCTTCTAGGGGCTTGGGGAAGGTGAAATGGGGAGCTATTATTCAATGAATATAAAATTTCAGTTTTACAAGATGAATCAGTTCTTGAGATCTGCTGTCCAACATTGTGCCTATAGTTAACAATAGTCTATTGTACGCTTAAAACCTTACGAGGGTACATCTCATGTTAAGTGTTCTTACCACAATAAAAAAAAACTCTAAGTCAAGTAAAAATTGTTTCGAGGCAGGCAAAATAGCTTTAAGAAAGCTCATGCTCTGTTATATGCAATTTTAAGCTTCTTTATCTATTTATTTATTCATTTATTTTATTTTGTTTAGTTTTTGAGGACGATTAGCCCTGAGCTAACATCTGCTGCCAATCCTCCTCTTTTTGCTGAGGAAGACTGGCCCTGAGCTAACATCTGTGCCCAATTTCCTCTGCTTTATACATGGGATGCCTGCCACAGCATGGCTTGCCAAGCAGTGCATAGGTCTGCACCTGGGATCTGAACTGGCGAACCATGGGCCACCAAAGTGGAACATGCAAACTTAACCACTGCACCACTGGGCCAGCTCCCAATATATGCAATTTTAATAAACGTGATATCTGGTTTCCCAGAATATAACAAATTGAATATCAGACATTAAAAATGAAAGCAAGACTAGTAATCACAAGAGCTAAGATTTGTTGACTGTTTATGCTTTGCAAGCATTTCATCTTTATAACAACCCAATGGGTTTGGTATTGCTGTTACCCCTTTTAACAAGGAAACTAATGTGCAGGAAGTGTAAGTAATTGCTCAAGTTTGTAGGGCTGATAGGAGGCAGAGCCAGGGTCCACAAGCAGTCTGGATTCTTAATGCCAATACTCTATTGTCTCCCCAGAAAACACCACTCTCACCTCTCAGCTTCTTCTTGATAATGTGTTAAATTACTGATGTACCTAACGACAAGCTTAGAAATTTAGATTATGTTTCCTACGGCATACTTAAGAATACAGGTAAATATTGGTGCATGTTAGAAAGAGTCCACTTAAATATGATTATGTAAATGTAGATTTATCTTTTTTTTTTTGCTGGGAAAGATTCACCCTGAGCTAACATCTATTTCCAATCTTCTTCTTTTTTTCCCTCCCCAAAGCCCCCGTACGTAGTTGTATATTCTAATTGTAAGTCCTTCTAGTTCTTTGTATGTGAGCCACCACCACAGCATGGCTACTAATGGGTGAGTGGTGTGGTTCCGTGCCCAGGAACCCAACCTGGGCCGCCGAAGCAGAGCGTGCTGAACTTTAACCATTAGGCCATCAGGGCTGGCTCATATTTTTCTTTTTTAAAAAGAAACAAGCATCTGTGTTCTAGAAAATTTACTTACATGCATCACTTTGTTCCCTAACAGTGCAGAATAAATGAGTTGTCTTTGTGCACTTCAACAGTCAATGGGTTTAGATTCAAGCAGGAGGCATTTCAGCCATAAAGGGCAGGCTCAGATGTTTAATGACTACTAATTGATGGTGATGAGATCTTTAAGAATAAGAAAAATAAGTTGTCTTCTGGAAATGGCTCTGGAATCCGCCACCCCCACCATTTTGAGGTTGTGGGTAGACATGACAGTTTTATGATGTGAAAATAATTTGTTCTAGAGAGAAAAAGTTCAATCAACCATTTAGACTGCATTATGCTGAAGAGTCAGTCATATAGGACTTTAAAACTATTTTGACAGCTTGTTTTGACTGTCTGTAAATATATTCTCCAAATAATCTCAGAAAATGTCTCAAAGTATATAATTAGTATTTGGTTTAATTTATTGTCAGCTTTTGCTTTACATATTTAATCCAACTTGTTAACCTTCTTTGTGGTCATTAATGCTTACCAGAGAATAATATTGTATTTAGTTTTGTAATTATATGTGAAGTTCAGGATCAGGATTAGTCAATATTTTTACATCTTCAAATTTAGAAACCTAGTAGAAAGTCTTACATAGACTAGCAAATGTTTGCCTTTCATAATAGAAATTTAAAGAGTACTCTAGTTTTGTTTATGCATTTTTTAGTGGTTTTTCTTGCTATGAATTTTAGAAACACTAAATGTCCCTTTAGTCATGACACACCAACAACCTCAATGACCTAACGGGAGAATTTGCAGAGCAATAACCTTCCAGCTTGTGTCAGCCAGAAGTAAAAGGGGAGGTGGTAGTGGTGAATCTGTTTTTATTACTTGATGCTTAATCATAATGAGTCAGAGGCTTTTATGAGAAATCTTTAACCGTCCCATGAAAGATTTGCTTGCCAAAGACATACAGATTTCTGCTTTTTTAGAAAAATTGTTTAGGCCCTGACTGTGTGTATATAAGAAATTGTTTGTTGAAAAGTTTAAGTCATTTTACACTACATCGGATGTCACCCTGTTCTGAGTTCACTTTTCCAGTGTCATCAGATTCTATAAAATGTGATTTAAAAAATTCAATCCTGGTCAAAAGGAGTCCATTGAAGGAAATATTCAATATATAAAATTGTGGTTCAAAAAATGCTCAGTCACCATGTAGGTAACTGTGTGATGGTGATGCTCTTTATAGAAAGGCCACTATAGTGTCTAGGAATTCCTTAAGTGCAAGGTAGCTTAGTGTTCAAACTCTGAAAACACATCAAAATTACTAATGGAACTTGAAAATATGTATGTCAGGGCTCCTTCTCAAAATATGGGAAGGTGGACCTTGTGCAGATGGAACTACTTCCATTTTAACTGTACCCATCTGGGTTCTTGGAAGTGGCAAGTACTTTGTGTGCATCCTTCAATATCAGGGCAGCCCAGTTCTATGCACTTTGAAATTATGTTAAGAAAGAACCACATCTTAGCTCTATAGAAAATTCCAGATTTCATTTGGCAATTCAAGATATAAAGGCCACTTAATTTATTGTTAGACATTAATTTAGTAGACATTTCAATTTATTAGACAGTTAATGGATTATATATTCTGCTGCTCAGAAAAGGGTAAGACCTGCTCATCTGGCAGAAGGAACTCTCTGAGACCCTATATCTGCTAGAAGTCTGCCAGGGGACACCCTTCTAGCTTGGTTTCATGTATAAAGAGCTAGCTCACAAAAAGGTCAGTATTCTAGTAGCCTTGTATTTAAATGGCAAGGCCTGAGATTTGGCCTCTCCATCATTTCCTCTGCTGGTGACACAGACATTAACTCTGCTGGTGTCCGTGTTGATGAAGTTCCAAAGCCATCTGCATCCCAACTATGCTGAAAAGGGAAATTGATGGCAGAGGCAAATAATATCCATTTAGTTGTGGGGGTAAATGTTTTCCTTGCTCTAGGGTGGTGCAAGCACTTTATGCTTTGAGGGAATAGTTCAATTTTGTCTTTTCACTGGCTGGAAGTGCCTGTTGAAGGAAGGCATGACTCTCGTAGTCTGGAAGCTAGCTGTGCAAACTGATCTACAGTGGGCTACATCATTTTCAACTTAATACTGGGTGCTTCACGTCTAAGTGAGGGTCCCATAGATGTCCTGTTTCAGTGGTTTCAAAGTTCTAAGAGCATGAGGAAAATCCAGACTGCTACAGCTGCTGCTTAAAGTGACTGGGCAGTTTGAGTGCCTCAATTTTTCCTACAAGGGCAGGCAGAGTCAGGGTCCTAAGTCTCCTCCCAGTGCTTTCTCAGGCAAGTACAGGGGCACAAATGTTTCATATTTTCACTACAGCACAATATACAAGTGTTTTTACGTTTAAGTTAGGATTAAATTAAAAGGAACATATTCACGTGGCAAACTCAAACAGTATGGAAGTATATATATGACACGAAAAACTAAAATCTCTCTTGACATCTTACACTTCATTCCTTCCCCTTTAATTCTGTTGTCTTGAACAAACCACTATTAAAATTTGTTATATGTGTGTCCAGAAATGTTTTGGGTGGACACAAGCGTGCATATATGTGCAGATCGATAGCTATAGTGAGATAGCCAGCTCACTAGAGCCCTTGAATGGAAATAGGGCAATTCTTCAAAAGGCATATCTTCCCTAAAGCAAACATTAGAGGACATCTCTGGGGGAAAAAAAGTCATATTTACCTGAATCTGTTCTCCAATTAATTAACATAATCTGTGACTGGCTTTTCCCCTTCCAAATAAATGAATGTTCTCATCTGTAGTTTAGTGTTATTTTACATGAGCTTCTCTTTCTTTCTGGAGGTCCCTATTTTGATGATAATTAAAGATAAGAACACAGCAGGGTCTCAAATATGATCCCCAGGTGCCAAAAATTTTCAATGCATATTAAATGAAGTTCAATGTCAACTCACATGCACCTCAGATAACAAATGGATTCAGACAGCCCAGATTCCTGAGTCTCTGCACGGACACCTCATATAGTAATGAAGTCATCGTAAATTCATGCAATTGAAATCCTCTCTGGTTTGACGTACTTGTTGCTTTTCCATGTACTTTTAAACACCAAGATCCTCAGCCAAGATTTTTAATAGACAAGAAATGGTTTTGATGTTCCGCATTAAATCAATCGAGGGAGGTTAGACAAAACAGTATTTGCACAATTTCATGCTGTGAGGGTGACAGGGTGGTGGGTGAAATGAATGAGTCTGCAATGGTCATGACTACAAAGTTGTTTTCAAATGTCACTTTCTTAACAAACACAGAAACTTGACACTCGACAAGCAGGAATATATTAAGGCCTTTTCAGAGAGAAGCCATGGGCACTCTCACAGGTGCACATTGGCTTTTTAGGATCACACCTAAGCAGCGGGCTACATCATGTATGTTCCTCTTCCTCTTATCAGCCTTTAACCAAGTTGTTTGGCATCTAAGATGCCACCTGGTAACTGGATTCGAATCCTGTGATCTCACGTTTTGCCAATTACTTTAGGAGGTTATTTGAGTGTTCTCAAACACCTACATTTTTTTCCTTTTAATTATCACTGAACAGCTAATCCTAGCCCCAAGAATCAATGCCCTTCTCATATTTACCTAGATATCCTCTTTAAGCCCCTTTGGGGTTTTTTTCATCTCACTTCCATCTATTTTCTGGTTATTTCAGGAAAACCTCTTCTCACACTACTTTCTGGTCTATTCCATCTTGTCTCTCCTCTCTTGACCATAAAATAAAATGTGTCGTGAACAAAGGTAAGTGTCTGGATGTCCCTAGAAATATTCTAAAGTGGCTCAAAGAAAGCAATGTATCACTCTTTTGAACTTGCTGTAAGATCTGCTCAAATATTTGCCTTTCCCTTTTCATCCCATTAGAGCAAAATCTCCCTCAAATACCTTAGATCGATTTTTCAGTTAAAACAAAGTTTTTCCGCATTGTGAATGATGAGGTTTTTTCTGTTTTTTATGTTTTTATATAATCTAAAATCAACATGAACTATGTTTATACTCAGAAAACAAAAAGACCTATTACTTAACCTTTATGGTATGTTTTCAAATTCTAACTATAATATCAATATTTTTAGCTATAACATAGTATATGTATAGATTTTGGCCACACCATAGGTGAAATAGGTTTCTTTGTTTATTTAAACTGAGACACAACTACTATCTATAACATATCTTTTGTGGGAATATGCATTCCAAGGTAAAACAACTATTTCAAACAAATCCAGTTCATATGTTGCATTACTTCAATTTTCCAAAGATGACTAATTTGGGGGATTGGGAAGGGAAAAATAATCATTCAGAAAAAGGCCACCAGACTTTCAGAGCAAGGTCCAAATGTTATGCATGTTCGTATCCTAGCAAAGTGCATTTAGTTAGTGTTAAATAACTCTGTGTTAGATAAATGAGTTAGTGAGTGAATGAAGTAAGCATCAAAGATATTGGCTTCTTCTGTGGCTTCTTCTTTCTATGTGGGACAGCCTCCTGCAAGCCAGTTGACATATAGCCATTGGCTCCATGAGTTCACCTCTTATATTGATGATATTTATAAGATTTCATCCAGATACCTTAGAGCATATCCCTAGATATTTTAAAGATATTTTTTGAATCAGAATCCCATGGATTTACTTCTGTGTTTCAGCCTTTAATAGATCTGCATCCCTAGGGACAAGACATATCTTGGCAGACCACATGGGTATGCAAATTTCTCATCTTCCCCTTAATAATCTATCTTAATGGAAAATCATTGAACTTATGAGTGAATTTTGTTAAAAATCCATTCTCTAGATTCTGACACTAGAAATTCCAAATTTATACAAGAGGACCGTTGGTACAGACTGAAAGGAGAACTGGTACCAGATGAGGAGGATTGGAGGCACCGCACACAGGAAGCATAAAAGAGAGTTCCTCCCATCATTTTTTTATGTCTCCTTGCAGTTACTTTGGAAACTTCACAGAATATTTCTAGATAACCAGGGCTAGAACTGAGGGGTAGGACAAGGTATTCAAAAATATGAGAAGAATGAGAGGTCCTGGATCTTCCATATGATACATATGAGGTGGTTGCATGAGTAAAGTGCTCTTTGAATGAGAAACAGGCAGCATCTGGAGGAAGGAGAGGAATAGATGGATAAGCCCTGGAGGTGTCCAGCTGCCAGTCTCACGTGAGCCCTAATTAGTGGTCTTTCTTGACCCCCAACTGACTCCACAGTAGACTGCTGGGCTCGTGTTGACTTTCCTCATTAGCCATCTTCTTTCTGATTCTCTGCCTTCACGATCTGACGACTTGCAGTGACAGGACTACTGCTGACAAGATGCACATTTGATTTCAAAATGGATGCGATAGGAAAGTATCTTCCCCTTTTTTGTAGGCGTCTATTTGAATGAACAAATCTTCTTCCTCCAGGGTTTAGAGGAAATGGGATGAAGCATTTCATCACAGAAGAATGGAGGGGGTGGGCAGGAGCTCTCCTTGATGTCTTCCCTTCCTCAGGGGAAACCATCTTTTAAGGGATTTCAAAATGTATCCTGAGTGGTCCCTGCACACCATCCTATCTTCTTTCCCAATCCTGCTGTGTGGTTGCAGAGGACACAAAAAATAAACACTGCCATAAACAAACAGAGAATAGTGAAATGTAAAACTGCAACAGAATATGTTTTTTACTTGAACTTTGAATCATTAGACCCAAACATTCTCCTTTTCTCCTTCCAAAGTTCTAAAGTGTTGAAGATTTGTGTTTTCTGTGAGTTGGGTGCAAATCCATTCTCTTAAGTTCATAGTTCTTGTTGGGAAAATTTTGAAAAGAATTCTTCCCTTCTTACCCAGACAAGCAATGACTTCTCTTTGTTAGTTACAAAGCCCCATTTCTGATGAGAAAGATAGACAGGTGGATGAACATCTGTTTACACTTAGTTAATGAAGATGTGGAATTTCTCTTACAGACTGAAAGTTTACTCACACAACATCTAGCACCGGGCCCAGGAAGTTCTCATTAAAAGTCTGATTAGGAGATGTGAGTTCTAATCCTGGATGAAAGAGTATTTACCCTGCCTAGGCCACTGTTTTCTCATCTATAAAATAATAAAAATTAATCACTATTATGTATTATTATGCTATAGAGTAATAACTAATATAATAATATATTCTAATAAATGTTAAAGCCCCTTTGATTATATTATGTATTGGGTCCTTGAGGGCAGTGACCACATCTCTCTAGATAAGCACTGTGTCCCCACCTCTCAGCCCCGTGCCTTTCCCATAGCAGATGCTCAGTAAATATTTATTGAGTCAGTGTTGTTTGTGTTCAAAGAGAATATTTAACCTCTTACTGTCTCAATTTCCGCCTCCCCTTTCTTGGTCTCGTGTCCACTATTAGTATATTGACGTCCCCTGGGCTCTATTTCCAGGAACCTAAATGAAGCTTTTCTTTCGTTACTGGGAAATGTAACTCAGTTTTTTAGAGAAAGCATTTCATATTGACTAGCACATCCCAGGTTGGACTCCCCATCGCCACATTCACACATACACATAATTTGTTTCTTCTCTCTTTCCACTTGGTAATGCTGTGATAGTTGACAGACTACTATTTCTTCTCCAGGAATTCTGAACTAGGAGCCCATAAAACCCTGGGAGGGCTTGTGGCAGGGCTTGTGAGAACCATAGTTGGACTTCAAAGGATCCATAAATCCTGATATTGTATGAAATGTGTGTGTCCTTTTATGGAAAGAGGATTGGATTTTTTTTTTTTTGCCAGATTCTCTAAGATACTTTGACTCATGACAGGTTAAGATTTGCTCCACTAAATGAGTAAGTTCTAGTCATTTAGAAAGTCCTGCAGGCTCTCCTTTGTGACTGCCTCAATTTCTTTAAAAATCTCTTACCAGATAATAAAGAAATCCATGTTATGTCTTATAATTCCACCCTACAGCAAGACCAGCTTAAGTACGTCCTTAAAGCTTCCACCTCTCCATCTGAGGGTGCCTACTCCCAACACACCCAGGACAGGAAGCCCATAACTCGTATCCACCAAGCAACATCCTCTTTACATTTTCCTGTGCTACTATGTCTTGCTACAGTGACACCGGACAAGTAAATTGCCCTCATTTATACCATCACTTGTGAGAAAGTGGTGTTTTTACCACAGTGAACTTGGGGTAGGCAGTGCATGTCAAGGACACCAGCCTTACAGAACTAGAGGCCCATTTGGGGGAATAGTAAGAAATAAGGAGAGATACAGTGGTGTAATAGAAGGGATACTAAATTAATACTCAAGCACCACTCTTGAGACTACTATTGGCATACTCTGGACACTAAGGAATTGCTTCAGCTCTTTGGCTTGATTTTCTCATTGTGGGGCGCAGACATTGGACAGGATTATCTACAGTGTCTTCCAGCTTTAGTCTCTGTAATTGTGTGATGCTGGTTGACTGATGTTGAACAAGTTAATGGAAAGTCCTAAAGCCTTAAAGACCCAAAGTTTTCTGCTTAACAGGAAATTAAACAAATCCAAAATATTGAACAAATGAAGAAAGGAGCCACTTTAATGGACAGGAATACTTAGTATTGTAAGGATCTCATTTTTTCCAAAATTGTAAAAATATAACTCAATTTTGATTTTTTAAACAAATGAGTTTCTTAAAATTTTGCAAATTTCTGGAATAAACAGGTGAGAATAGCCTAGCCCTTCTCCCACCGAAAAAACAATAACTAAGAATAATAAAAATTTGCAGTGCTACCTAGGAAAAAATAATATAAAGATACAAAAACTAAAACAGTATGATATGGCACAAAATAAATCAATGAAATAGATCTGAAGGCCCAAACAATCAATCATCAATAATAATTACAATGATAAAATTATGCTAATTTTGTACTTATAATTAAAATAATAATTAAGAAAATAAGCAATAAATAATGTTAATGTTTTAAATTTAAAATAATTGTATGTATAATAAAACTATAATAAATTTGCAATTACAGAGCTATAATAATTGTGTAGGTATAATATTTGACAATTGTGATTAATTATAATAATAAATTAATAATTCAATTATTATAGTAATTAATAAAAAGAAAACAAACAGCCCAATAAAACATAGGCAAAATATTTGAACATATACGCTTCATTAAAGATATATGGATAACCAAAAAGCACATAAAAATATGCCAAACATCACTGGTGATTAGGGAAATGAAAATTAAAACAAAAATGAGATTCTCCTAAATATCTGTTAGAATGTCTAAAATTAAAAAAATTGACTATGGCAAGCATTAGAAAAGATATAGAGGAAATAGATCTCTTGTACAGTGCTGGCAGGAATGTAGAATGGTACCACCACTTTAGAAAACATTTTGGCAGCCTTCTTAATAAGTTAAACATACACGTCCCATATAACCCAGCCATTGTACTCTCAGTATTTACTCAAGAGAAATGAAACCACGTGTCCATACAAAGGCTTGCACATGAATGTATCATAACAGCTTTATTTGTAATAGCCAAACATTGGAAACAACCCAAATGTCCATCAGCAAGTGAGTAGATAAACAAATTCCTGCATGTACATTCAATAGAATACTACTCAATAATAAAAAGGTATGAAATACTGACACGTGCTACCACATGGATGATACTGAATAATTACGCTGGCTGAAAGAAGCCAGACTAAAAAACAAAGAGTGCGTACTGTATCATTTGTTTATATAAAATTCTAGAAAAGGCAAGCTAATCTACACAGAAAACTGACTCAGTTGTTGCCTGGAGACAGGGGTGGGGAGATTGAGTTAATCTAGCAATTTAAAAGATAAAAGAAACTGTAGAAAGCTATGCAGTTATTTATCTAACCTTCAATGAAAGAAGTCTTTCTAAGACAAAATTTTTAAAGTAAAAGGATGATGGATTCCATTTCATAAATTTTTTTGAAGTTTACATTAAAATAAAATATAAAATTAAAAGTCAGATAGAAAAGGAGGTAATAGTTGCCATAAAATATAAGAGAAAAGATTTTATCCTTATATATAAAAAGTTCTTATAAAACAATAATGACTTAATAGAACATCCCTATTTTAAAAAGGGCAAATCACATAAACTACTATTTCACCAAAAATAAAGGGGAGGAAGAAAGGAAAGGAAAAGGATGGGGAGAAGAAAGGAAGGGAGGAAGGGAGGAAGGAAGGAGGGGAGGAAAGAAGGAGAAAAAGAAAAAACTAGATTAACAAAATTCTTAGCAAAAAAAGATTTTCTCCATCTTTGTGGTGTCTTTATAGGTGGTTTTATTTTAATCTTTGTGTTTTTTCATATTTTCCTAGATCCTACTCTGGACTTGAGGGATCACAAACGTAGCCTAGAGAGTAGAGAAGTTCAATGTACTCAGCAAATTGTTAATGATCTTCCAGATGAAGGAGGTGTGGAATATATGTCTGTCCAAATGAAAGAAGAGACAAGGATATGTGTGTGTGTGTGTGTGTGTGTGTGTGTGTCTGTGTGTGAAAGAAACACTGAGGAGATCATGATTAGCAGGAGAAATCAGGGCCTTAGAAGTGGAACACAGTCTGGTCGCTGGACTGTGACTCCCAGGAGGGCAGAGGGGGTGCCTCACTCGTATGTAAATCCAGACTGTCCAAGAACAACGCTGAGAGTCAGCGGGCACTTCAGAAATGCTTGCTTAATCAACTGGTGAAAGATATTAAAGGGAAGATTGTACATCACATTCAAATATATGAAGAGAAATGTTTCAATGTTCATAAGCTACATTTCCTCATAAATCTCATTTTCCAACCCTTGATTCAAAACACAAGAGCTAAGTGGACATTGACTTGACTATGTAGTCAACGTTATTATCAGGCTATACGGAATCATACAACATCACCCTAAACTTTAAGGAATTTGGAGTCTAGCTGAGAAAGTATGCCTCACAGGAAACACTTAGATAGTAAGGCCTTTTCACTTCCTTTTTTTTTGGTGAAGATTGGCCCTGAGCTAACATCTGCTGCTAATCTTCCTCGTTTTGCTTGAGGAAGATTGGCCCTGAGCTAACATCCATGGCAATCTTCCTCTATTTTGTATGTGGGATGCTCTCACAGCATGGCTTGATGAGTAGTGTGTACGTCTGTGCCCAGGATTGAAACCAGTGAACCCTTGGCTGCTGAAGCACAGTGCACAAACTTAACCGCTACACCACCGGGCTGGCCCCTCCTCCCTTTCATTGTGGGGCACAATTCACTCTAAAATGAAGAGATTATAACCTTCACAGGAACACTCCCTTTAACATCTCAGGATATTGTTTTTTGAAGAGAGAACTATGAGGACATGAGGAGGCCTTTCAATTCCAAGGGGAATTCTGTTGGTGAAAAGAGCTAACATCCAATGGATTAAGTCAACATGTCAATATGTATTCTTGGAGTCTGCAATGATCTCACAGGAATATTAACTGCTGGTCTTTATGACGATGGTTTAAAATCGTGGCACGGTGTCTCAGTTTCCTCCAGCTGGCTTGGAGGAAGAGGAGCACAAAGGATAGTGCTTACTGGAGACGCTGAGTTCCACTCCGAGACTTCTGAACTTTAATGAAGCCACAGAATAGAAATTTTATTGTTCTGTGTCCTTGACCAGAACAGTTGTTACAAGCTGTTGGAAAAGAATAAAGAAGTGAGAAAGAAATCAAATGATTTCTAAAACTCCTCAGAATACATAGTCCCTAATGTTAGCACAACAAAATCTTGAAAACTCTATAGGATAGCAAGAGAGAAGATAATGTGAGCTGAAGACAAAATGCTAATGTTTTCAAACGGTGATCAACGTTCAAGAATGTACATAATATATCTTCCTCCATTTACTTTTTGTCTTCACCATAAATAGACATGAGTTAACATATGTTTGAAGATTCATTTCCCTTTTATTGAGTTCACCCAACAAAAGTATTTTTCCAGCATGTCCTGCTTTCATAAACCAAGATCTAATTTGACAAGATTACGTAATTGTGTGGCCATTTGTGCCCTTCCTCCTCTTTCTCCCTCCTACAGAGTAGAGAGTCGCTTTCTTCCTAGAGCCTTACAGAATATGTTCATTCACTTAACAGCAATAATAGTTTTCTCACAACAACTAATTCATTTATTTACTAAATTGTTATTAAGGATCTATTAGTTGGCAGCCACTGTGCCAGGTGTTGGGAATAGAAAAATGAATGATACGTTCCCGTCTTTGGAGCTTTCGGCCTAGTGGGAGATTCAGACAATTAAACAGATAATTTAAAAAGACAGTGTGATAAGTACATAGAAAGGTGTGGCAGCCGGCCAGTTGCCTACCCCAGCATAACAGTTTCCCAATTTTCATTAGAAACAGATCCCTTTAATTGTACCCAATTAAAAGACCAAATTGCCCAGCTTCCTCTGTAGCTAGATGTGGCTAAGGTGGCTAAGTTCTGGCCAACGAGATAAAAACGTAAGTTTTCAGTGAGATTTCCAGGAGGGCTCCTAAAGGAAGATGACTAAGCCAGGAGAAGAGTCCTTTTAGCTTCCCTCACTTCCTCTATAGAAGGCTAGAGAAACAGCTGGAGCTACAGCAGCAACCCTGGACTATGAAGTAACCTTGAGAGTACTAGGAGGATAGGATTCTAGTGACTTTGTAGAACCACCAAATCAACCCTACACAGCCTCCTTACTGACTTCTTTCATACAGGAGAATAAACCTTAGTGCATTCAAGCTTCTGTAGTTAGATCTCTGACCACTGCAGCCCAAAATAATACTGATAGAATGGCACTTAGGAAAAAACGTGAGAATGGCTCCCCATTCTGTCTTGATGAAGAAAGGTCAGAGATGGCGTCCTGTAGAAGTAACATTTAAACTGAGACTTAAGGGGTAAATGAATGAGGAAGGCATGGAAAAGTGTTTAAGGCAGAGAGAACAGCATGGGAAGCTCTGAAATGGAAAGAAACTACCTACAAGATACTAAAAGTAGGTCAGCATAACAGGAGTAGAGCAGATTAAGAAGAACATGGCAGGAGATGAGCCTGAAAAATCTTATAGATGCTCCATTTGTCAGAGACCATCTTAAAGATCTTACTAGGTAGCTGCAGCGCATAGCACAGGTCAAGAATAGAGGCATAGATTTGGGAGGCACCAACATACACAGGGCTTCTGAAGGCTTGGGGGTTAATGAGCTCACCCAGGGAGAGTGTTTAATGTTAGAAAAGAGCCAAGGACAGAACTCTGAGATCCAACGATTAAAGATCAAATGAAGGAGAGCCTTCCATCCCCTACTGAAAAAGAGAGAGAGAATATCAGCATAATTCAGTGTCACACACTCTAAGAAATTGCTGGGGCAGAGGGTGAGGGTGAGTTGGTGTTTCTTTAGTTTTGTTTCTAAATAGCCAGAAGGAACTACTAATACAAGATTTCAAGGAGGGTAAACAGCTCTCTTGCAGTTCTGCCCTACTAGAGAGACTGGTGGGTGGACGGTTAATTAAGATAATATTTACAAACAGGATGAGCCTACGTAAGCCCCTAAGATCCTCAGTTTCATTATTTGTAAAATGGGGATAATAACACTTAGGTCGTAGTGTTGTATGAAGATTAAATGAGAGATGGAAAAGGGTCTATAACTATATAAGGGGACCATAATATAATGGTTCACTTACCCTTTAAAACTGATTGAAGCTTAGATTGAAAATTATCACATATGAAAATCAATCTTAGTTTGTCAGCCTCTTGACAATTAGTTAGTAATACATATACTTTTTTAATTTTCAAGAATTTTATATTCTTATGCATTGACTAATATTGCCCTACCACAGATAAGACTAGAAGAACAAAACATTCCTTTGAGAGGTCCTTGTGCTCTGAGGATTTACCATGAAGAAAATGAAGCCTCAAAGGAGAGCCGTCCCTTGCATGGCCTTTTCCGAGACAGCTGTGAGGCGTCCTAGCCATGTGCTCACATGCTTACTCATTTATGTAAAATTTGCGTAATTTTACATAAACTCTTTCCACTCTGATTTTCCCCCCCAAATATTCCTCTTGTGTAGGTGGAGTTGGAAGGGCCCTGGGCATTTTGGAATTCAACTGAGGCAAAGTGGTGTTGGAGATACATTTATTTGGTGCTTAGTGGCGTGTCTAGTAAAGTTATTGCAGGGTGTCCCAGAACAGGAAAGGCCTCCAGAAATATGCTAAAACCCACGTGCTGACTCACCCGGCATCACATTATGAAGGTATGGGGCCAGAGACTGTATTGTGAATGAATGTGTCCTAGTGCGCCAAGCACCAGTAGGGTGTGAGCTGTGACAGGACAAGTTTTGAAATGTATGGAGCCAGAAACTGGCCTGTGGAAAATTCTACCAAGCATCAGACATGTGGAACTGCAACCAGAGTATTCAGTTCCATTTATGTCTAGTCAAAATAGAAATTCTATTCTGTCAAGAATATGCGTGATAATTCGTGGTATGCAATTATAATTCAACAAATTGTTTTTTCTTTTTCAATGGCAATTGCAAGAAATTAAATTTATCAGAATCCCCATGCTTATAGGGCACCCACCTATAATAGTACCATAAGCTGTGAGTGTATCTGTAACAATTAATGTAGGAAGAAAGTATAGGGTTTTCTTAAATTTGGCAACCCTAAACATTTACAGGACATTGTCATAACTTGTGACGTTCAAAGGAGCTCACTTAATTAATAAAAAAATTTCAATTAACCATGTTAAAGACTGATTCTCTGATTATTTTTTCTATTGGGAAAAAATATTACAAAATCATTATCAGATCAAGAGGCAATCAAAAAAAATTCAGTGGAAAAAAAAGTAGGGAGAAAAGTATCATAAACGTGTATCAGGCAGATAATTAATAAAAATACCATGTTTTTGTGAATTTTGTCATGTTTGTGATTTTGCCAGCTTTTTACTCTTTATGATTGGTGGAAATTCTTTTTTTATTTTAAACAAATGTTTACTTCTGTATTTCATAGTTTGTATTTTTAATTTTGTATTCTTCTTCACAATTTTTGAAATGATATGCATCTCAGGCCCACAACACCTGAACCAGTGTGTTCCTCTGTCTATAGTCTGCCTACAGCCAGGCCCAGGGCCTCTGCTAACGGTGCCCCAGGTTCCCTCATCCATCCCCAAGGAGTCAGCAGTTAATGATATGATCAGCCTGCCTCTACTTCCAGATGGTTGGAATGGAAAACAAAACCTAAATGCCAAAAACATGAGGTTTGACTGCTGAATTGGGGATAGGGCTGGCCCTCAGCACCTCCGTGACATATGCAAGAACTAAAAGCACCACACTTCATTTCAGAGGGGCCCAGATTTGATCCCAGCTCTGCCATTCGATGTATGACCTTCAAAAATGAACTCGACTCTCCTGAGCTTCCATATCCTTATGCATATGACAGACTATTCATTCCTATTGTGAGGGTAAAGGGAGCTAATGTACATTAAACACCTGCTGCCTCGAATGTGAAATCAGATCACTCTTCCTCTTCTCCATCATCGCCAAGGAGTCTGCACTGCTGCTCACACACCCTTATTTCGGAGAGACAGGTGCACACCCTGAACAGGCAAACAGCATGGAGCCCTTTTAGAAAGGCTTTATTAAAATGTGTTTGGCGTTTCTTAAGCAGAGGGGCTGAGTGTAGTGAGGGGGAAGGTGGAAAAGGATGACCACTGGTGGCACGAGTCTCCTCTGGCTCTGAACTTGCATATCTCATTGAACCAAATGGAAGGCCTGCAGGCATGCAGAAGCGACTTAGCTGTGCAGCAAGCAGAGCAGCCGTGTGGTGTTGTGCTCACACATGTTGTAGGAGTATCAAGGGACATATACAGCACATTCCATGAAGGGACTTCCTGTAATGCCACAAAGATCCTCTTGGCTTACTTGAGTATTTTACCTAACTGATTCCACACTTTTCCTTAAGTAGCCTTAAGAACCCTACAATAGTTACTGTATCCGTCCTCTTCCAGAGCTTACAACCCATGAATGGTTTTCCACTGGTTTTAGAGTAAAATCCAAAATCAAAATATGTGACATAGCCTTCAAGGCCCCGCCTGGTCTCCCCAATACCTAATTCTCCAGCTTCATCTCCAGCTGCCCTTCCCCTCGCTCTATCCTCTATTCCTGCTGGCAGCTCACAGCCCCCCTCACTCGCTAAGCCCTTCCCTTCTCCTCATTTCACACAGGCTGGTCCCTGTGCCCAGGATGGGTCCTACGTCCTTTCACGAAGCTACCTCCCAGTCACCCTCCAGATATCAATGAGCTCAAATGTCACTTTCTTGGGGATGTCAACCCTGGCAATACCCTCCTCCAGATTTGGTGAGAGTCCCCCATTCTAGCCCACTACAGATTGAACTCTGTGGAATTGCGAGTATGAAGTCATTTTGACCTACAAAATCATCAATAGCCTATGGTTCTCACAGCTCCCTGTGTGTCACAGCCCTCATCACAACTGTTATTAAGTATATTACTTGAGTAGTTGATTAATGTCTGTCTCCCTGATGGATGATAAACTCTGGGAAAACAGACATCATCTCTATTGTGTCTATTGCTATTCAGCACATAGTAAATACCGCCTAATAAATATTTACTGAAAAATATTTATTCAACAGCACAGATATACTTTTTACATTTTCTACATTCATGATACACACAGTATACGCAATGTTGTGGAGAAAAGTGCTATTTAGCCAAGAAGGTTTCTGTTGCATTACTTTTTTAAGGCTTTCGGCATTAAATGTCATTATCCAATATTTTGCAATGCTATTTGTAGTACTTTGTCCGTAATGTTCTTATTTTAGTTATAATACTGCATTGTGCCTGTGAAATATATTCTTGTACCACGAGGCTTCTAAGACAACCACAATCTTTAAGTTTTCTTTTCTCCTAAGATAAATCTCAAGCAAAGATTCTCTCCTAAAGAAGAGTGGAACTTTTCACAATCTTGTGCCAAATAAACACTCTCAGATTACAAAGCAAAAGATGTTGCAAAATACTTGAAATGATGCAGTTTATGAAGCAGAAGTTGTACAGATGTCGTGGAAGGTCTAGTAAAAAATCAGAAAAGATTGCAGTACAAGTTTAACTCCTTTCAAGACAGCAAAGGCATTTCACGTGTGCGGCTGACGCCCGTGAGGACATCGGGAGCCCAAAGCCCTTCTTCCAGATGAGGCAGCACAGCGGGTCTCCAACCACAGCAGAGGGGCCCTCATTAGATCAATCAAGGGCCGCACATGCGCTGTGCAGGCCGCACGCTCAGGGGGTGTGCAATTAACTCTGCCCACGCGTCTGATGTTTTGGTCCATTAGTCTGAGTGAATCCTGATCATTTGTATTCCTCTCAGCCCCTCATAAACATATGCCTCCTTGTCTGAATCCTCACAATTTTGACGTGTTGTAAAAATATCTTCTGAAAGTCTCATTACAAGCTGAAAAATGAAGCCTGGTTAAGAGCAAATGAGATGATAGTCACCTCCACAACTGGGCTCTCAGGGCCCCACTTCCTGCGTCTCTCAAGATGCAGGACAATGTATGCCATACTCTCCTCACTGTGTTGCTGTGAGCATCCCTTGAAATAATGCTGTGTAAGTGCACCAAGATGCATCCCTCAGCACACAAACATAGGGTTTCTTGTAACTCATCCCCTAAAGAATTTCCTTCCGTTCTGAAGGGATTTACTTGCTTGCATGTAGATATAAAACTTAGAACACTGATGTAGTTTCTCTAATGAGAGCACAATGCACCAAGTGGCTAGTTCAGAGTCTTTTCATAGATGGGTGGTAAATTATTCACCCTCAGGGTTAACTTAGCTTTCCAACTAGCCAAATAGGCCAATGAAACAAGATTAGCAAATAGCAGTTTAGCAAATGAGAAAAAAAGCTCTCTCTTTTGCTCTCTGTCCGTCCTTGTCTGTCTCTCCTCTCTCCTCCCTTCTTGAAAGGTTATTTTTGTTTTTTAAAAAATAACTACTTTTCCATCAAAAATATTTCATGAGCCCTTCAAATGATTCCAAAAATATCGAATTCAAAGATATAAAAATGATAAAGGATAACCTGTGACAGAACACCGATCAATGATTGCTGGGGCTGAGGTGGGGGAAGAGGTTGTCTGCAAAGGAGAATGAGGAAATTGTGAGGGGTTATGGAACTTTTCCGTATTTTGATTTTGAAAGTTACACACTGTATACTTTTATTAATCTTGCAGAATTGCACACTAAAAGGGTGAATTTACTGTCAATGTAAATTTTTTAAAAATGGAACAACAGGAGGCACCTATAGGACCACCAACCAATGACAAGTGCAATTAACACTTTGGTGTACATCTGGCTGGTCTTTTTTGTTGATGGAGGTGTTTTTAAAATGTAATTATGATCATAAAATACACACATATCCATATATGTGTGCATAGATAGAATAAACTTTAAAACATAAAAGAATTAATTCACGCAACTTGTACAAAATCCAAAAGTACAAGAAAATATGCTATGAAAAGTCCCCTCTTACCTCTTTCCTTAGGCACCTGGTTCCCTTCCAGTTTTTTTTTTTAACCATCATCTGATATTCTTCTTTTTTTTTTTAATGCTTTTTGGTGAGGAAGATTGGCCCTGAGCTAACATCTGTTGCCAATCTCTCTTTTTTCCTCCCCAAAGCCCCAGTACGTAGTTATGTATCCTAGTTGTAAGTCATTCTAATTCTTCTGTGTGGGACACTGCCACAGCATGGCTTGATGCATGGTTCTGGGTCTATGCCCAGGATCTGGACTGGTGAATGCTGGGCTGTTGAAGCTGAGTGCACGAGCTTAACCACTTGGCCACAGGGCTGGCCCCCTCCCTTCCAGTTTTTAAAAACATTTTTTAGGGGCAGGCCCAGTGGCACAGTGGTTAAGTGTGCACGTTCTGCTTCTCAGCCGCCCAGGGTTCACCGGTTTGGATCCCGGGTGCGGACATGGCATCACTTGGCACGCCATGCTATAGTAGGCATCCCACATATAAAGTAGAGGAAGATGGGCATGGATGTTAGCTCAAGGCCAGTCTTCCTCAGCAAAAAGAGGAAGATTGATAGTGGTCAGCTCAGGGCTAATCTTCCTAAAAAAAAAAAATAGCTGAATGAAATTTATAAATAAATAATATTTTAAAAACATTTTTTATTGTAGAGAAATACACCTAACATAAAATTTACCATCTTAACTCTTTTTTAAGTGTACAGTGGTATTAAATATATTCATAATGTTGTGCAACCATCACCACCATCCATCTCAATAGTTTTATCTCATAAAACTGAACCTCTATACCCATTAAACAATAACTCCCATTCCGCTTCCCTACTCCCATGACCTGGCAACAAGCATTCGAATTTCTGTCTCTGTGATTTTTAACTACTTGAAATATCTCATATAAGTGGAATCATATAGTATCTGTCTTTTTTGTGACTGGATTTTTTCACTTAGCATAATATCCTCAAGGTTCATTTATATGTTAACATATATTAGGATTTCCTTCCTCTTTAAGGCTAAATAATATTCCATTATATGTATATACCAAATTTGGCTTATTCTTTCCCAGTTATTACATATCTTTCTTGAGATAGTTTATGTATATACATGATAAAAAAAAAAACATGTATACTTCTTTTCTAATTCTAACATTAAGACACCAAATCCATACTTTTTTGAAGAAGAAGAAGATTAGCCCTGAACTAACATCTGCTGCCAATCCTCCCCTTTTTGCTGAGGAAGATTGGCCCTAAGCTAACATCCGTGCCCATCTTCCTCTATTTTATACGTGAGACACCTACCACAGCATGGCTTGCCAAGCAGTGCCATGTCCTCACCTGGGATCTGAACTGGCAAACCCTGGGCCCCCAAAGTGGAACGTGTGCACTTAACCGCTGCACCACCGGGCTGGCACCCCAAATCCATACTTTTGCATCCTGCTGTTTTAAAATTGATTTTTTCTTTTTTTTTCTTTTTTTTAAAGATTGGCGTCTGAACTAACATCTGTTGCCAATCTGCTTTTTATTCTTCTTCTCTCTGAAGACCCTCAGTACATAGTTGTATATTCTAGTTGTGAGTGCCTCTGGTTGTGCTATGTGGGACGCCGCCTCAGCATGACCTGATGAGCAGTGCCATGTCCGTGCCCAGGATCCAAACTGGCAAAACCCTGGGCCGCTGAGGCACAGTGCACAAACTTAACCACTGAGCCATGGGGCTGGCCCCTGCTTTTTTTAATTCACTTAACAAAACATCTTAGAGATCATTTCAAATCATACATACATACATATCTTTTCCTTTATTTTTAATGTGTACAGTATTTCTATGATGTTTGTACTGTAATTTACTGTGTTGTGTTGTTGTCTGAGTTGTGTTCCGTCTTCTGCTATTGGAAGCAACACTGCAATGAATATATCCTTTTACTTGAGACCTTTTTATTCAATGTGGGTTAGGATATCTACAGAAGAAGTTCACAGAATTGGAATTGTGAGGTCTGAGTCTGCATTTTAAATTTTGGTAGATAAGGCTAAATTGCTGTCTTTAGAGGCTGGGCATCAAATTTTACTCCAGCTAATAATGTATGAGGGCACCTGTTCCTCCTTTGGGTCTTATCAAACTTTTAATATTTGACCATCTGATAAGTGAAAAATGGCATCTCAGTCATTTCACTTTTTATTTCTCTTATCCGTGACTAATTTTGAGTTCCTTTTCAGGTGTTTTAGCGCCAAATGTATTCCCTTTCCTTTGAACTGCCTCTTCATATCCTTGGTTCATTTTTCTGTTTGATAGAGAGCCTTTTTCTATTGATTACAGGAAGGGGTTTTTTATAGATTAGGAAAATTAGCTCTTTTCTCTGTGAGAAGTTGCATATATTTTCTTTTGTTTGTCACTTCCCTCATCAATATTTAGATATATTTTTGACTTGCATTGTATATTTAATATTTATGTAGTTGGATTTCCCACTCTTCACATATGGACTTTTCCACTCCAATATTATTTAGAAAAAAACCCTCTGAAATAATGAATTCTTGAACTTTTATGGTTTCTTTTTTTATTCTGTTATTTGACCCATCTGGAATGTGTTTGAGTATAAGAATGAGGTAGAGTTCAACATTTTATTCCTCTGGATCATGAGTCAGCAAACTTTTCTGTAAATGGCTAAATAGTAAATATTTGTGGCCCTGGGGGCCGGCCACTCTTGGGGAAGCTACTCAACTCTGCCATTGTAATGAAAAAGCAGCCGAAGACAGCTCCTCAGCAAGCAGGCATGGCTGTGACCCAAGAAAGCTGGTATATAAAAACAGGAAGCTGGCAAGATTTCACCCACAGCTATATAGGTTGCTTGCCCCTTGTGTGAAAGGCTACCTAATTACTCCAACAACATTTATTAAATGAATAATTTTTCCCACTGATACACCATGGCACATTTATCACATACTTTTTCATTGTTAGGTCTTATGCAAGACTTTCTATTTGATTTCATTGTTCTGTCTTTCTACTGATAATCTGGTACCACACTGTTTTAGGTACTATAGTTTTATATAAGTTTTTAACATCTAATAAGGCCAGCTACTCCTCAAAATGCTTATTTTTCTGAATTTTATGTATTTGACTACTACTAAATAGCTTAGAATGTCAGAATACAATGATGAGCCTATGAACCACTTTTTGAAAAAATTTAGAAGACCTTCCAATGGAAAAAATAGAGAAGTTTATTTTGTTATATTAGTTCACAGTCATTTTCACAGGTTAACGTTAATAACTTCTAAGAAGTGAAGGGAGAGACTGAATTTAATTTCCTCTCCATTAAAACTACTTCTATTCATTTCTTCACCTACTAATTTAGGGGGTTAGAGTTGATGAGCTGAGAGATGCCTCCCCACTCTGAAATGATTGCCAAGTTTCTATTTCTTCTTTCTCTCATTCTTCCTGGTGCAATAGATGCTAAATCAAGGTCTGTTTCCATGTATACGATAGGTTTCATTCACCCCTCTCACCTTTGTCAAAAAATAATTTTAACTATAAACATAACATGAATTTACTTTAGAAAATTTGAAAACTATATAAAAGAGTAAGAGAGATCATTAAAATCACCATAACATTGCACTCAGGGATAACCACTGTTAACATTCTTGTGTATTTCATTCTCTTTTGTATACATTTGTAACACACATGCGTGTGTGATATATATGCAAACAATGCATAGTAAAAGCTTCTATCTTGCTTTTTCCATTTCTTACTCTATTGTGTCATATACTATTCTAAAAGACTAGCAGGGTTCCCAGAAAGAAATTGACCAAGCCCCTCATCTTTAAAAAGTGAACTTGCATGGGTCTGGCTTGGTGGCTCAGTGGTTAAGTGCGCACGTTCTGCTTCGGCTGCCCAGGGTTCATCGGTTTGGATCCCTGGTATGAACATGGCACCACTTGGCAAGCCATGCTGTGGTGGGCATCCCACATATAAAGTAGAGGAAGATGGGCACAGATGTTAGCTCAGGGCCAGTCTTCCTCAGCAAAAAAAGAGGAGGATTGGCAGGAGATGTTAGCTCAGGGCTAATCTTCCTAAAAAAAAAAAAAAACGCGAACTTGCAGAGTTTCCATGGTCATGAGACCATGCCCTCATCACTACTTATTTCTTCAGGCTTTTGGTTTTGGTTTTTCTTTTTGAAGAGCTATGTCCTCTCTCTTTTCACCTTGTTGTCAGGCTGCTCTCTCCCTTCAGTCATTCACTGTGAAGAGTAAGGGAGCCAGAATCCGGATGAGAAAGAAAGCATCTGCCAGCACTCAAGGTCTCACATTTTTGTCTGTGTTTGCCACACAGCATTTCTCTCAGCATCTTCCTGTGCTTTTGCCAAAATTTATTAAGAACAATCCTACTTAGAAAGTCACTGTGATACTGTTCTCTGAGAATAGGTATTTAGAAGAATGTTCTCTCTTGGAACCCGGTCAAGTGGCTGAGTTGCTGACGTGCTATAGATTCTGTGTCTCGTCTCTCGCTTACATACGAAGGGACCACAACCATTAACTTGATGGCATCTTGAGAGAGAAGTGCCCACATCTGCCCTTTTGGGAAGGAGGATGATGTAAGATCTAATTTATGAAAGCCACATAGGCTCACAGGTTGTCTACTGAAAATTCGATTTTCAAATTTCAAAATAACATTTTATTTAACCAAACCTGATGCAGTGGCAGTGTTAAAATCCGTTCCCCCTAATTTTTTTCTAATGGAATTTCAGACTTCCACAGAGAAGTGCTTTTCTGGCATTAAAAAAAAAAAAAAAAAAAGTTGGTGTTTGCCACATATCAGAATGGGACTATGAAGAAACTTTACATATTTTAAAACTCAGGAGAGAAGTAAAGTTTATAAAGATGCACTTAACAGACCTGAAGGGCTCTGACCCCAGAGCAGGGGACAAATGATAGACTTAGAGGCTTAGACTGAGAGTGGAGAGCAAGAGGAAAAATGATGTGAAAGATAAGGGAAACTGAAAAGTTCTAGTTCAGGGAAAATAGGACATGGTCAGGATGGGGAGAAAGACTGACATAAATTGGCAAAGACGACAGATAAAAGCATCAGCTTGCTCTGGTGGGTGGAAATATTTGTAAGCATTTTTGTTGATGTTAGTGTGATCTTGTTTTTCTCTTCCTACATAAGCTTGAAAATCAAGCAGTGAATAGGAGAGGAAAGCAAAGATTAGGCACAAATATTTTTAAAACAAGTTCAGAGGAGAGTAAATATAGTTTTAAAACATATATTCTATGCAAATAATGGCATACATTTGAGAATGGAAAAAAAAATTGTGACATAATTTATCCAAACAATTTTGGTAGCAAATGGAGTGTTACAAGAGCAAATGCTACTTTTCAGAACTGAGAGCATGGCCCTTGTCTTCAATAATTTGAGTGGTTGTCCTACAAAAGGATTGAAAAAGGAAGATCTGGGACCCATGCTTGTGTTCAATAGAAGCAAATGTCATCAGTATGTTATTACATACTCATTACTATTATTATCTTAAATAATTAATAATGCCAACAGTGAAACAGGATGCTTTGTGGAGTAGTGAGATTCCTTGCATTGGAATTGTTCAAGCAAATGTTGGATGAACATCAGACGCAGATGCCCTAAGGGGGCTTTCTGTGGTGAAATATATGACCTTCTCAAGGTTCCTTCCAATACCAGCATTCTGTGATTGAGTGATCTTTGGACTGAGTTTTACATGATAAGGAATCCTCCCTCTCGTAAGATCACATTTTTAAAAAGGGCTCAACAAATCCTATCACCAGGTTTAATAGAGACTGATATTTCTCTATCCATTATCTATTCTCTACCACTTGCTTTCTAGTCAAAGCTTGATTTTATTGGGGCAGCATTGTACCCAGGTTAAAAACATGACATTTCTCAACTTCTGCTGCAGATAAGGATGGTTAAGAAAGTAAAACAGAATATTAACCTGATTTGGTCTCAGAGTTCATTGTGGAGCTGCCATATCAGCCCAGACAGCCTCTAAACGTCTCATTCTGTTAGAAAAATTAAAACCATGATTTATTTAAGCCTCTGTTTTGAGTCTCTGTTACTTGCAGCTGAACACAATATACTGATAAGGATGAAATATTATTTACCCAAAATTATGATGCTCCTGAGTGTGAGTCTTAACCCAGGCTTTGCGCTTCCTCATCTGTTTCATGGAAGGATTGTGTATAAATATAAAACAGTTATAATCTCGATTTCAGAATTTTATGTAAATAGTTTAGAAAACAAAACAACGAGGAAATAACTATTGGTCTGTTCAATCTTTGGTGCCCAAATACATCTCTGCTATTTGGAATGTATAAATTTCACCCAATTTCTATACAAATTCGTATGTGGGGGTAAGAGAAGGAGACGATGAAGAGGATGAACAAAACAGTCTAAAAAGTTTTCAATAATTGTGTGTAGGTAAAATAGAGCTCACGGTTCTCCACCATCATCTACATTCGAATCTGGGGAGAATGCAAATTCTTCCTACTTTCACTTCCTACTGAAACAGCAACACAGACTACCTCATGGCAGTGTAGATTATCTGCCATCAGGATCGATCAAACCCTGGTGTCATTCACATTGTTTCTACTGGGAAGGGTCAGGTGTCAGCAGGGACGATAAGCAAAGAAAAACCCATCCCCTGGAACCACAAGTGTATGGGGGAAGGGAAGCAGGTGACAGCACGTCTCTGTGCTGGATCATTTTCAGGGGTAGCAGACCACTACATCCTGAGGCTTTTTTTGCAAAAAGGAAGCTGAAGGACAAACATCTAAAGGAGAAATTAATCTGTGTGAGTAGGTGACAAGCCGCGATAAGCCCTCAGGGTCCATGTCAGGGTAGCACAGATGTTAGTGTGAGAACTATTACTTGATTCAAGGGATGTGAGGAGAAGAGTGGAAGGGAGGGAGATGGCAAAGGAAGACAAAACAACAAAAGTCAGAATCATCTTTGCTAGTCAGCCGATTTTTTTTTAAAAGGTCATATATCCATCAAAAGAAGAAAACATTAAAATATACCCATATGGCAAAGACGTGGTGAGCCTGGAATTTCCACCTCTTGATTTTGACAGTGTAAATTTGTTCAGCCCATTTGAAGAATAATTTGGCAATATGACTTAAGAGCCATAAAACATGCACATCCATTTATCCAGTGACCCAGCTCTTAGAAAA
The DNA here is from genome assembly GCF_041296265.1 of Equus caballus. NCBI lineage: Eukaryota > Metazoa > Chordata > Mammalia > Perissodactyla > Equidae > Equus > Equus caballus. The sequence goes on along the minus strand of NC_091710.1, from coordinate 29,981,312 downwards.
GTATCCAAAAGAAATAACTCAAAACTATGTTTTTTAGAAGTTGTACGCCTAAGGTGTTTATTTTGGCGTTTCTACAATAGAGAAAAATGAGAGCCAAATGTTTGACATTGAGATAGTAAGTATCAGGTAATTCCATGTATGCTAATTTAATGGGCTGCTATGCAACACTAAAAATTGTAGTATTTAAGATAGAAAAACATGGAAAATGCTTATAAGATAAAGAATACATAACTAAATCAGTTATTTGACTTCAAATATGTAATTATTATAACTGCATGAGGACAAGAACAAAAAACCTTTGAGGAAAAAACTTTTGATATTAATGAGATTATGGGCAAGATTTTTTTCCTCACTTTAAGGTTCTGTTATTGTTTATATATTATAATACACGTCCAATTTTTTTTTAAGTGCCATAAAACAGGACTAAAAAGGAAGGCTGGAACCTTGCAATGCAGAGATCAACCAGTCTGAACCTCTCATTTTATGGATGACAAGTTGAATATAAATCTTACGTAGGCTAGAACAGGTGCATTTCATTGGAGACAGTAAGAAATACTCACTTTCCCGGGTGCCTATCAGAAGTACTGTCTCTTTTCAGGGGCCAATAGTTGACAACATAGAAAAAGGACGTGATAGTGTGGTCTGAGCTGTTGCTTTCAAATCCCCCAGCTTGCTTGCTTTCAACTGCTCCTTCCCACAGCAGGATGTTACTCCGCATTAACCACGTCACACAATGAATAGAGCATCAAAATGATACCTTACGGAGAGGGAGGGGAGAAATTATTTTTAGATGATCCACGAGTTTCGGAAGTATCATTCTCCCTCTCCGGCACCCATCTGGGTCACACGCACTATTTAGGTTTTGCAAAGAAAATGGTGACAGTTTAAGTTCCAGCTGTTGTTGGAGAAATAGCAAATAAAAGACTGCGAATCTTTTGGAAAACAAAATAAAGCCAAACAAAATGAGTGATTCCACATGTCTGTTTCCCAATGTCCCATCTACAGGGCCTTCTTTACACTGAGTACTTTTCCTCTAATTTCACTGTCCTTATAAGAAAATAACCTTCCTGAGAGAATAGATATGGTTCTTGGGGGATAGAAATGATGTTTACTGTAAGGCTGAGGTACTGTTTTATCAGAGCCTATGAAGCAAGGCTAGTGAGCACCCAGGCTGGGTCTCTGTAATGTAGGGAAAGTGTAGAGCAGGGCATCCCTTCTGGGAGGGATAAGCACGCCCCATCTTTCAGTGAGACCAGAACCTGGAGCCCAACAGCAGAACCCTTGGTGGGAGGCAGGTTGGAATAAGTGTGGTTACCTAGGCCTGGGGATGCCATCAGCATTTTCAGGCAGATACTCCCCTGGGGTGAGAAGTAAATTCAAGAGTCATGCTTGGAGTTGGAAGAAAGGTGGAAGGACCGATGTCTCTGGGCTCCTGCATCACTTTTTTCAATGATAGTATGTTAAAATTTGTACTTAAAAAACTTTAGCTAGTTGACTATTTAATAATAACATTCTTTTTTTTACTTAGTTATGAAACTTCTCTGGAAATTCAAGTCTGTTTCAGCTATGATCAGGAGAGAAAGTTTCACCCATGCCTGAGCCAGAGTTCAGAAGGGGAAAGGCTGGGATTGGGCAAGGTGGTGAATGGCAGTCTCCTGGGAAGGTGGGACCTCCAATTGCAGGGTCAGGTGACTCTATCAACTGCTTTTGAACTTCTGGGAATTCTTCTTCTAAAACTCTTCTCTCAAGGAGTTCTGCAATTGGAGTTCATAAAGAAAGCTCTTCCCCATAGACGTTATAGTTTATTTTCTGCTCACATTTTTGTCTTCTGTTGTGAAGAGCTGAGCATCATACTGTACCAGGGAACACCTTCTCCTTTCATTGTAAAGACGTCTCCGACACAAGTACAAGGCCTTCATGGGCTAGGGACACACACAACAGCCACCCAGTCAGTCCTTAAGGACAAGGCTTAACTTACGCTTCCTTTTCCTTCGTAACAGACATGCTACTCTGCTATAAACTTTATTTGTAGCTTTATTTTAAAGAGTAAAGTATTTCTGCTTTCAAATTTGCATCTTAAGATTCAGCAAACTAACACAAAAGATTATTGTTTGAGATAATCACAATGGTTTGTTGACATTCTTTTATTTCTGTTCAAAAGGACATTAAAATGCTTATAAAAACAGATAGAACAATAAAGCTATAAAGTAAAATAGGAAACTAAATCAGAGGTAAAACTGATCCGAGCCGAAAGGTCAATATAATTGTTGGTTTGGACTTCCTGTTTGCCTACAAGCTTCCTAGTACTCAGAGCAAAAAATAAAGCAAACTATGTGTCCTAGCTCTTTTCAAGAATGGCTCTGGCTGTTGTCTTTGGTCTGCCTGCATGTTTCCTCATGCTCTTCTTCTGTTAACAGTGCTCTCTTTCTTTTGGATGGGTTCTTCTTCCCTCTCTGCCTGGACTGTCCGTCAACATGCCCATCACCTACCCTCCTGCACAGTACCCCACCCCCTTGACCCTGTGATCGTCCAGAGGTGGGTACCTGGCTATTGAGAGTCAGCATCAATGAGAATCTTCCCAGGGGTTGATACACAGACTTTAGGGGGAGTTTATTTCCCACCAAAGATGCTAGGCTGGAAAAATATGAATCAGGAGCAGCCACTGGCCATCTTCACCGCTCTGAGGAACAAGCCTGTCTCCATTGGGAGGAAAGGAAATGAAGCAGAGAAGACAGGCCTATGGAGAGAGAGAGCAGGTCCTGTGTACTGTGCCCTGGCTCCTGTTCCTGAGTTTTGAAGCCTGGTTGCCACAGCTTTAGATTCTGCCCATGACCCTAGAGTCCTTCACAGCAGTGAGAGTGAGTAAATTCGCTTCTTTGATTAGTACTGAGTAGGGCTCTGCCACTTAAAATAGAAACAAATCCTAATTAATACATCTTTTATTACTGGAAAATAATCAGAACATCAATTTAACAAGGAGCCCATTTTATTGCCTAAAATTAGCTTTGAAAGAATTTTCTCATATGGGACTTAATGGCACATATTGAGTGATGTAATGGACAATGCCCTCGACCACACTCTTACAGTAAATGCAGAAGTGAGTTTCATGTGATGGTTTCTAGTATAAACCTTGAATAAAAGCCAAGGGCATAACATTAAAGCAAAATTGAGTTAAAGCAATACCACAAGGATTTGCCCAGTGTGCACAGCATGTTCAACATTCTAGTGGTCCACGTCCAGCCAGGAATAGAGCCTCAAGAAGTAGAGAGACGCTTTATAACTCTGACAGTCTTCTCCAGGTGTTCCTTTCTTTCCCCATTTACCCAACCTTCTGATAAAGGCTGCATAACAAATATTTTGAGATCCGGCTTTCCAACAAGGACTGACATTTTCTGTTACTAGGTGAGAAATGGATTGAAATGCTTTGGAGACTGGGTGAAATTAGAGGCACATAAGTGGTTATAGTACTTTTACCTGAAGAGAAGACCATTTTGCCTCTGCACAGAAGTGACCCATGTGGCCCTTAGGGATACCTGTAAGATAGTCAGATTTTTTTTCAAGAATCAACTTTGGATTTGCAACAGCACTAAAGCCAGTCATCAGTTAGATCCACAGAGTCATAGAGCAAAACAGTTTTGACTTGAAATTTTTTCAAAGTAGGAATTTGTAGTTACCTATTGTGATATAGTAAGGGCACAGAGGAACTTGGCTTTCCAATATGCTCTCCGAGTGAAACAGTTTTTAAATGTTCATTTCTGGGGCTGGCCCGGTGGTGCAGCATTTAAGATCACACGTTCCACTTTGGCAGCCTGGGGTTCGCCGGTTCGGATCCTGGGTGCAGACAAAGCACCACTTGGCAAGCCATGCTGTGGCAGGCATCCCACATGTAAAGTAGAGGAAGATGGGCACGGATGTTAGCTCAGGGCCAGTCTCCCTCAGCAAAAAGAGGAGGATTGGCAGCAGATGTTAGCTCAGGGCTAATCTTCCTCAAAAAAAACCAAAAACAAAAATGTTCATTTCCCTTCTTCCTTCCTCCCCAATTCCACCCAGTATCTGAACCAATGTATTTTTCAAAATGGTGTAATCAGACAGTCTGCCTAGAAATGTGTTTTTAGTTGATCGTGGTTAATATCAAGCCATTCTTTCAGAGAGAATCAGTACTAATCCCCTCTTGAAGTTACCTCTGATTGTGTCTGTTTTTGGTCTCCGTTGCACTTCCAGTGCCTGGCATAATACCTTGAATAAACCCTAAATATTTGATGAACTAATGAATCAATTAATTTTTCAAATGATAGAATCAGATTTATATTTTAAAATGAGCACTGAGTATATTCTGGAAATTGTATTGGGCTGTCAACACCAAAACTGGAGGCAGGGGTCCAGATAAAAGGCTCTTCTTGTACCAAACCAGATGACGGTCCCTTGTGGCTTGAATTAAAGCAATAATAATGGGAACTGAGAGAATTGAGCTGATTAGAGAGATATTTAAGAGGTTGATTGATAACATGGAGAAATAAAGGAGAAAGAAGAATGAACAGGTCCAGCTAAATAAGTCGTGAGGCCCAGTGCAAAATGAAAATGCAAGTCCCTCGTTCAAAAATTATTAAGAATTTCAAGATGGTGCTAGAGCGTTAAACTAAGCACAGAGCCTGTAAAGTTGTGCAAGACCCCTGCTCATGAAGGTTCTCCAAGAATGAAACAGCCTCTCTTCACTCTGGCAGGGGCACTTTCATTTATTCATTGAGTGCCTACTATGCGACAGGTGCTATGATAGGGAGTTAATTTCACCTAAAAGCAATAACATAGCATTAGGATATAAACTCAAATGAAGAAGAAACAAAACAAACTCCATTTCATACCACCCAAGAGTATTTTCATAGGTAGGAGTTTGTGCCTGTTTGCCCTGATTCCTGAAGGAGTATTTAATTACAAATTTTGAAGAGTTTCAATAGTTGAGAACATACATTACGCCTTTACAATTTAGCATACAGCTATTTGCCATCTACTGGGTCTAAAAGCCAATGAAAGAGCAATAAAATCTCCAAACATTCTTAGGTTCTTCTTGACATTTTTTTCTATAAAGTGAAAGTGACTATAAGATAACACCAAGCAATAGAAGAATGGTAATGCCTTAAAACCACTTGAGTCTGAGGTAAGATGCTGCTCTGAGATGCGCAGACCTGCAAACAGTGAGGATCACAACTCACTTTTCTATGAGGCCTTCACCCTTGATAGTTCCCTGCATAAAACAGTATTTTCAACATGAATTGAATTCACCTTCCTGCCTCAATAGCAAGAAAATAAAACTATTTTCTGGTCATGAGTGGTAGATTACTGGCACATGGGCATTTTGAAAGATCTAGTCTATCAAAATAAATAACCGAGGCGTTAACAGAATGACAATTGGAAAAATCCCTGAGCAGGAGTACTTTCACATGATTGATTTAACAAATTTTGATTCAATGTTTACTGAGCTCCAACTGGATGTCATCCATTGTGTCAGATCCTTCGCCACACGTGCTATCTGAGTTAAATTCTCCCTGTAAGATTAACATAGACTCCTATCCCTCTAACACATCAATAGACCCTTTCAGATGAGGGAAATTCAGGCTATGAATGGTAAAGTGGTTTGCTCAGGATTGTGTAAATATGTTCCAATTTCTCACATCTTAAAACAAAAATTAAACAAAAGAAAAACCCCTCTGTCTTAGTCCGTTCAGACTGCTAGAAAAAAATGGCATAGACTGTGTGGCTTGTAAACAACTGAAATTTACTTCTCAAGTTCTGGAGGCTGTGGGGTCCAAGATCGGGGTGCCAACAGATTTGGTGTCTGATGAGAGCCTGCTTCCTCATAGGTGGCACCTTCCTCCTGCATCCTCAAATGGTGGAAGGGGAAAAGAAGCTGTCTAGAGCCTCTCATAAAGGCACTAATCCCGTTCATGAGGGCTCCACCCACATTGGGCATTAGATCTCAACATATGAATTTGGGGGGGACACAAACATATCGCACCTTCCCTTGATATACGGCTACTCTCAATTGTTCTGCCCCCTTTCACAGCCAAACTTCTTGAAACAGTTGTTTGTCATCATCTCTACTTCCTCACCCCAATGCATTCCTGGTATGCTTTCACCCTTACTTTTGCACTTCTGTTTCCACATTGCCAAATCCAAACAGTCACTTCTCTGTTCTCGTTTTATTGTGACTCTGAGCAGTAGTCAACATAGCTCACCATTCTGTGCTGCTTGAAACACTTTCTTATTTTGTGATCTGCAACACCAAATCTCGTTGGTTTTCCTCTTAGCATCCTTTTTTGTTTTCTTCCTTTTTTTTTCATTTTTTTTGAGGAATATTAGCCCTGAGCTAACATCTACTGCAATCCTCCTTTTTTTGCTGAAGAAGATTGGCCCTGAGCTAACATCCATGCCCATCTTCATCTATGCTATATGTGGGACACCTGCCACAGCATGGCTTGCTAAGCAGTGCATAGGTCCATAGCCGGGTTGTGAACCAGCAAACCCCAGGCTGCAGAAGCAGAATGTGCGAATTTAACCCCTGCGCCACTGGGCCTGCCCATGGTTTTCCTCTTATCAACTTTTCCTAGATCCTTCTTTTGGAGTACTTTTGCTGGTTCTTCCTTTCCTGCTTGACTAATAAATATGGAGTGTTTCTGGAAGTCTTTTTCTACACACTCTTTCTCCATGACCCCTCCAGTCTTTGGGCAGTCTGTATGATCCACTTAACTACGACCCTCAACCTTGGCCTCTCCCTTGAACTTCAGACTTGACTACTCAACTGCCATATTGACACATCCATGTAGATGTCCAAGAGATCTCTCAAACTTTACACTAACAAGACAGAGTCCTTGAATTCTCTTCTCCAATCCTGGTCATCATTCCCAGTTTTCTACACCTTGGTAAACAGCATCACCATCTGCTCAAGAACCTCAAGCCAGAAATCTGAACGTTATTTCTCTTCACCTTCTCATCTCCATATTAGTGACCAGCATGCCCTGTTGCCTCTACCTCTAAAACGTCCCAAGTCTATCCATTTTATCCATATCCACTTCTATGATCCAAATTAAAACTACTGTCATATTCTGCCTGGGCTACACAACGGTCTTCTAACTGCAGTCTCATTGGCCCCCTTCTATTTCTTGAATATAGCAAGCAAGGTGGAGCCTCTGCCTTAACTGTTTTCTCTTCTTGGAACACTCTTCCCCTGATCCTTGCAAGACTGGCTCTTTCTTGTCATACCGTGTGAGTATCTTCTAGTTAGAAAGGCTTTAGCCAGGCTCACAGTCACTATCACATCTACTTTCCACGCTGCTTGTCGCCGTCTGATTGTGTGTTAGCTTATTGTCTGGAATATAATTGCCATGAGGGTAGCTGTGTATCTTGCTCACTGGGACAGCCTCAACACTGAGACAGGGGCTGGCACAGAATAGTCTTCAATAAATATTTGATAAAGAAATGAATAATTTATGTTGTCTTTTTGAACAGTTCTTGTGTTCTTAGTTATACATTAGCTGTATCCAGGAGACAGGTAATAAACACTGGACAATGAAATTAGCCTTCAAAATTATATTTAACTTCCTAAAAAGTAAGTTCTGAGTTACTAATAATAAGACAAATAAAGATGGACATGACTCACAACTATAAATCACCTATGATTATATATTCCATACATATTAAAAAATAATCAAAACAATGTTAGGAATTTGGCCTTTCAAATTATTAATTAGTTGAATTGTACAAAATATGAAGAGCAATTTATCTAACATTATTGAAATGTACTTTATAATTAAAAACTGGTTTAGTTATAGTAATTTAAAACCCAAAATAAATCTATACTTGCCGTTTCTGATCCCAGGTGCAGACATGGCACCACTTAGCAAGCCGTGCTGTGGTGGGCGTCCCACGTATAAAGTAAAGGAAGATGATAGCTCAGGGCCAGTCTTCCTCAGCAAAAAGAGGAGGACTGGTGGCAGATGTTAGCTCAGGGCTAATCTTCCTCAAAAGAAAAGAAAAGGAAAAAGAAAAAACCCCTAGAATGTTCAAACTATTATACAATATTTTCTCCATTAGATTATGAATGGCATGGATACGATGATAACAATGATAATAACAACAAATTAACTATATGTTCTTATAATTGAAAAGACATCATTCTAGAAGCTTTACATGAATTACCTCATTTAATCCTCACAGCAACCCTAAGAAGTGGGTATTATTATCATTTCCCTTTGTTTTTTTTTCTGAGGAAGATTCACCCTGAGCTAACATCTGTTGCCAATCTTCCTGTTTATTTGCTTGAGGAAGACTAGCCCTGAGCTAACATCTGTTCCAGTCTTCCTCTATTTTATATGTGAGTGTCCACTACAGCATGGCTCATGAGTGGTGTAGGTCTGCACCCGGGATCCAAAGCGGCAAACCCAGGTCACTGAAGTGGAGCGTGCCAGACTTAACCACTATGCTACTGGGCCGGCCCCATCATTTCCATTTTTACAGATGAAAATTGAAGCTTAGAGAGAGCAAATAACTTGCCAAGATGACAAAGTTAGTAGGTGGCAGAATCCGGTACTGTCAGGAGAAGCAAATAGGAGAGAAAGATGGGTCTGCTGGGGCTGGATAATTATAATAGTTAGTGTTTGCATAATAGTTTACAATTCACTTTTCATAACTATATAAAGTGTACAACCTATGCAGAGCCAAAATACCATATGCTAGTTTGAGAATGGGTTCAGAATTCCTTTTATAGCAATAGAGCTTGCATTTTGTCTAAAGAAAGGTGTGGGGCTGAAAAAGTAGAGACTCTCTACTTGCTATACCATTCTAGAGTGATTCAATTACCTGTACTCTCTGTACTTCTCAGAACCCCCACCCTTGGAAGGGCCTATCTACTTGGAGATAAGACTAAGGTTTGCAAATCCACTTGAATAAATGCATCGCAAGACTTTAACTGACTTATTTGTAATAATATTCATATTTGCCACCTAAGTTTTATATACCAGACTACCAAATAATAGACTTGGGTCACAGAATGTTCGCAGCCTAACCTGAAAACCCAGGTCAGTGAACCAACTGAGCTCCCCTTACAATGGTGAGAAAAAGAACTCCAAGTTGTAACTTTTAAATTGATTCGTTCGCCAAATACTTCTTGAATCTGTCCCACACGCTGTTCTAGGTACCAGATATTTAGCAGTCAATGAGCTAATGACAAACACCCTGCCCTCATGAAGCTCATATTGATGGAATGAAAGAGTTTATACATCTAAAAGGAAAAAAAATAAAATCAGAATGAGGGAGGGGACAAGGAACAGGTAAACATGCTTTGTTTTCTTGACTAGTCACTGAGGGCAGCCACCAGAGGGCTACCTAGCCACACCTGGTAGAGGTAAGGTGACACAACACTTCCCCCTACCTTGGCCTTCTTCCCACCTGTGAACATAACACACTGAGATTTAGCATGGAAAATACCTAAATGGAGACAAAATTTATAATTTTTGCCCTTGAGCTCCTTTAAAGAAGCAGTAGGCCCATCCTTTAAGACTGGAGTTGAGAATTTCTCTGGAGCCATAAAACAGAGTCAGATGGATGTGACTGCCTACTCGTTTTTGAAGTTTTGCCAAGGAAATTTGTCCGTTGTTTTACAGATTATAGTCAATGTTTTAAAACAAAAATATCTGCTTAAAAGGAAACCTGCCATTGTCTCAGATGAGGTTTCTATCTTCTTTGCCCACAGGCTGAGTCAGGTATGATTTGTTTGTGTTTTTTGGTTAGTGGTGGTGAGTTTTTTTTATTTATTGTTTGCTTTTGTTTTTCGATTAGAGATGACTACTTCCGAACATAGTGAAGAAGATAGCTGCCAGATAAAGATGTGCACAAAAGGAGCCTCTGATTTGACCTAAACGCGTAGTAAAATATTAATCTTACCTATCAGTGTCCTTTTCCATTCCTAGTCCGGTCATTCCCTCGGATGGAGCCATGCTTTAGTCAAACCGTACTCCTGAATTTTCCCCAGACTTGCCATGAGTCTCTCGCTTCCACCTTGTATGTATGACAAAACTCTATGCTTTAAGTTTAGCTTACCTGTTCCTTCCTGACCCCCCTCCTCTTCCCAGGCTGAAGAATTGCTCCCTCATCTGTGATGTAAAGCCTTATATACTACTGCCAAATGGATGCTAAACCCCCACAATAACAGAGCATTATCGCTGGAGAGATCCTAGTAACCCTCAATGCCCAGCCGGCTTCATCAGAATCTTTTGAAAACATTTAAACATAGACTTCTAGGTTCCAGTCACAGATTCAGGAGTTGAAGTGGAACCCAGGAATCTCTATTGTACAAAAGTCCCTTGAGGAGATTCTGAAGCACAGTCAGGTCAGGAAACCGCTGTGCTGGTGTAAATCTCTCATTTCATAAACAAGAAAGCAGAAGTTGAGTGATTTGTCCAAGGTGACAGAAAGTAAATTGGAAAGTCAGGATTTGGACTCAGTGCCTTTTCACTAAACCACCTATGTTGCTTCAGACCCCATCGGGTAATGGATTGGTCCATCATACAGTATCAGTTTGCAGAATCAACTGTGGTACCTGGGGACAGTGATAAGTAGAGGAAACATATCTAGATTAGAAGTCAGCTATTTACCAACCAGGTGACCTGAGCTTGTGGTGTGAATGCATCGCCTCACTTCTATCGGGAAAATTGGGATAACGATTCCTGCTCTATTTTAGCCCATAGGATGGGATGTATATGAAGTCCTTTGTAAACTGTAAGTGATGCCACAAGTATAAAAGAGTAACACCCATGATAAATAGTAAACATAATGGAGGTATTGATAAGAATAGTGAAGGTTAAAAGTAATTGTTTATCTCAGAGGTAATGGAGATCAACAAATCCATATGGCTCAGCCTAGGCCACACAGGTGTCCGTCTCCTAGTAGGGCTAATGCAAGCTCCGAAGTCTGGGCTGAAACTGCCATTTTAGTTTGCTTTGTTGGCCAAGCTCTGGGGTACTGATTAACAACATTATCCTGCAGTTGAAATCTCTATGGTAACCTTGGGGAGTGGACATTAAAGCAGATGTATCATTGCCTTTTGATTCACCTTTTCCCATACCAATGATTTAAATAGCAAGAGGTCTTTGGGGGGGAGGAAAACAAAATTACAGTTTTCAATGTAAGAGAGACAATCAATCTTAAAATCCAAGAAGACCACTATCATTTTTCTGAGTCGGTTTTACCTTAAACTTGTTATGAACCAGAGATGATATTGTTCTGCCTATCTTTAAATCTTGATGAGATTTGAAAGTTGCTCAAGTAACTCAATGAGATTTAAAAAGGTCCTTAATCTCAGTAGTCCTTTTACAAGCTGTCTTATAAGGAATGGGTAACTCCTGCATATTTTACTCTCTTCCATTTTAAGCAGAAGTTTACTGATTATGATTCTGGAGAGTAATAGTTTCTGAACATACCCCCCATTGTAGGGGAAACCATTTTAGTGCCTATGTTTAACTCCTATCACTCTTTTTCTGGCAAGACAACAAGACGAAAAACAACCAAGAGTAAACAGCCTTATCATCCTCACCTTCAGCAAAAGCAGCCTCTCTGTTCACAAATGAAATCAGCTACTTGACACCCTGCTGTCAAATAGGAAAATAATAGAGCAAAATGTCACTAACTGAGAACAATAAAACATCACTGATTCTGTTTACATGATGAGAATTTGAATTCTGTCTCCAAAATAATCTGTTGGCTTTATTTTCTTTTTCCTGATGCCTAGCACATTATTATACCTGTTCTTGCCAAGGTCTTCATAGGAAATTGTAGTTACCACTGGAAGACAATTTTGTAAGAAACTTGTCTCTTTACTCCATTAACGTTTTATGTCAAAGGGAAAACTAAATCAGAGACCTGAATGAAGAATTAGGAGATCTAAATTATTCCTCTGTTGTCTCAGTTTCTGCCTTTGTAAAATAAGGAAATTCGACTAAATTATCTTTAACACCTCCACATGCTCAGACATTCTATGATGTTAAACATTGCCTTAAGTGATTCTTTGGGGGCTCAATGAGAGATTCTTATTCCAGCCTTTTGTATTTATTCAACAAATATTCATTGAGTGCCTACTATGTGCCAAGCACTGTTCTAGGCATTGTGGATACAATGAACAAAATGGACAAAACCCCTGCCCTCATGGACCTTACATTCTAATGCCTGTAAAAATATTCTCTACTTGAACACTTAAAATGTGTTCTCCCAATTTTGACAAAGATCGGATCTCTGCAAGGCCTGGGAGAAATAGGGAAGAATGCAGCAAAGGGAATTCACAGCACCTTCCAATTGTGTACTTTTCTTTCTTTTTCTCCTTACTCCCTTCTCTCAACCTAGTCCTAGAACAACACAGATTCAAAATTTTGCAATTTTTGCTGCTAGCGAAATAATTATCTCCTATGTAATTAAACTGTACTCCATGCAGAAGATGCAAAGCAAATCAAGACATAGCATCCACCCTCAAAAAGTTGGCAATTTAATTGTGGAAACAAAACTCATATAAACAAAGAAAATGCTAAGTCAAAGTACCATAGGCTGTGAGGCAGGGAAATGGCTCAGGCAGTTACATGTTCTATCAGATAGAAGAAGAGCCCTGACTAGGAGCTGATGGACTTCAGGAATACTTTTTTTAGTACATGTAGAGCTTGAATTTGAGTAATACAGATAGTTTCTAGACTTAAAAAGACAGTTATCACTAAATGCAAGGAAACATATGGTCCACAAAATAAGAGTAGGATATAACAGAACCAGTTTCTTATTCTCATGTCAATAAAGTACATAGTACATAGCTTTATTGACAAGATTTATTGATGCGACTATTACGATGTCATCAATAAGGGCTTTGAAGTACAGAAGATGAGAAAGAAGTAATGGGAGAGATTGACTTGAGAGATTTTGCATTTTAGGAATGATGATTGGGCTTCTGATGTATTATTAAATAATGGCCAGCTGCAGGAAAGATGAAAGTTTGAAAAGGTGTACACAATACCTTTATGCCTTGGACCTGGTCCAATCTAATTTCAAAAGAGGAGCCCCTTGTATTACTGTGGTGATAGTTGGATATGTTCTGAGCCTCAGCTAGGCCCATACTCACGACCAAGTCTGATTTCCAGGAATTCTTTTAGGAAACACCTCCCAGATGAAGCGATACCTACAGACTTGGCCTTTTCTGAAGAGTGCCCCTACAGATTCTTAACCCTAATGAAGTACATGCCCCAACCACACCTTTTTCCTACAACTATTAGGTTGGTTTCATTTTGCCAATGCTTTCAGTTGTCACATGATGAAAGAGATTTTAAAAAAAAGAAAAGAAAAAAAGGGCTAGATCTCATGGTTGACTTTGAAAAGTTCCCAACAAAAAGATCCTGGGAGCTTTCTGAGTCCCAGGATGTTCCCTCACAGGTCTGTGTAAACTGAGAGAAAAGTGGAGAGTGGGAGATTGAATTTACTACTCGTGCTGCGGCAGCAGCTGTTAGCACTGGTGACATTCATTGATATACACATTTACACTGAGCTGGGATTAGGAAGCCACCTGTCTCCCCAAGCTTGTTGCAATTTAGTCACTTGGAAAAAAAACAAAGACTTCCAGATGAGAATTTTCATGCCCAATAGGCCTGGGAAGACAGATACCACTTAGTCAATGAGCAGTATGAAATGAAATTTCCAATCAGAATTCCCATTAGCCTAAGTCAGCACTACACATATCAATGTTCCTTTTGATGGATTTGCCACTGCATCTTTAGCTGTGTAAATATTGCAAATCTTATCCCTTAGAGAAAGTTGCAGAATTTTAAAGGGAAAGGAACATTACCTATACAAGTGAATAAAGTATATTTGAAAAGCCTCTCTCTTGTCATAAGTAATTAGGTTATTAAACAAAGATCTGATCTAATCACTTTCTTAGTATATATGTTCATCCAAAGCCAAGAGAAGATGTGTCACTGATTATCATTGAGGAAAATTTCTAATGTAGAGATTCACGCTCCGTGATACGTCACATCTTTATGGGCTAGAACCATCGTTGGCTCTATGGAGGTGTTTATTAAATGCTTGCCCAATTCATGAATCTATCAACAAGCATCTCTTAACTGGTTACAATGACATTAAGAAGGAATGTGGTCACAGAGTGGCATTGTCTCCTTGGGCTCTGGTTCCAGCTGGAGGGATCTGGGGACGACCTGACAGGAAGAGGACACACGTTATGTTTTTGAGATTTGCAGTTTGTTCATTTGGCTGCTGATTGTAAGAGTGTTTTTCTTCCCCCAAAATGCTTCATTTCTGAGAATACTTTTTCGGTGTTACTGGTTTTTCCCTCACCAATTCTATTTTCAGCTCTCTGCCTTTTCTCATGACCTTCAGGTGATAAATTAGTAATAATAAAAATCAATAAGAAAAGATAAAGTTTTCTTTTCGGAAAATAGAAATGAGTTTTCTGTTAGGGAAAAAGGAACATTGCAGATGGAATTTCCTCTAATTTTAAATGTACCCGTCCGGCTTCTGGGAAATAACAAATGTTTATGGGCCTCCCCTCATATCAGGGCAACCTAATCCCACACACTTTCAAACTTATATTAGGAAATAGCCACATGTTGACCCTCTTGAACTCACAACGTTCATTTAGCAATCAAAAATACAAAAGGCATTTTCTTTATTTGACAATGTTGAAATCAATAACCTCTATCTATTGCAAAATTGTCTTAAAATGTCTGCCCAGCACAGAATTATAGTCTTTACTGCCCCTCCTACTGTGTGTTGAAGAGTCACAGGTCCCAAGGGGAGATGCAAGGAAACATAGACCAAATGGCATTTCCACAAACTCTAAGGGATAATTATGACTCTTTTTTCTTAATGTTTGGCAAACTTTGCTTTTAATATTTTCCTACAAAGACTGTCAGTTGAGACGCCAGATTCTTACTATACAAAGATTAGAGCTAATATCGACATTTGCTGACCTGGGTGGAACCTGTGGGACACCTAGTCATGGGTATTGGAGAATTTATAGCATGCTGAGAAGATATTTAAATATTTGACTGACTGCGATAGGCTCATTTCTGCATGCCTTTCTGAGTATATGCCAACTTTCTCCTCTTCATCATTTCCCTTGCCAGCTAAAAGATCAGTCACCAGGTCTTGTTGATCTTATCTCCTACTATCTCTTGAATCCCTATCTCTTTATATCTCTATCGCACACCCTAATTCAGACCGTTGGCGTTATCACCTGACCTTCTGAAACTTCTGTCTAATTGGTCTGCCTTTGTCTGGCCTTATGCCCTTTCAACCCTTTCCCTGCAGTTAGTGATATTGCTTTAAATCTTGCCTGGGCAGTTCCTACAAAGTCCTCCTGATGTGGCCACTGCTCTTATTCCAATATTAGTGTACACTGCTTTCCCCCTCTCTTTTCTCTCCCCCTCCTTCCCCTCTTCCCCACTCTAGGCTATATCCTTAAGATGCTATGTTCCCTTGAGGTCTCTGTTGACCCTGATTATAGAAATACTTTCCTGCCTCTTCTCTCTGTCCATTTCCTTCAGATAATTCCTATTCATCCTTGAGATTTCAGTTGAGGTGGCAATCTTTTTTCCCATAAAACCTTCCCTGACTTTCCAAGTTTGGAAAGTCACTCTCCGTCTGCTCCCATGATGCCCGCCTTCTCCATCCTGGTACTGACCATACACTGTGGTTATTGGTTGTTTATCCATCCAGTCCTTTCTCTATACAAGGAGCTCCTAGCAAGCAGGGCCTGTATTTATCTTGTTCTCATTTGTTTTACCAGCATCCAGCATGATGACTAGACTTAGTAGGTGCTAGATAAATATTTGTTGAATTTAAAAAAATTGAGAATTCAACACTCCTTTATTCAAATGTAAAGAAATACTTTACTAGAATGTCCTGACAACTACTATGAAATGTCAAATATTTGAAATAAAATTGTGATTTTTAGTTACACACACACACAAACTCATTTTACTTCTATTTACTAAAACTCTAAAATAAGCCCCTTGTTAAAATAAATAAATTAGCTTGGTGTGTATGTGTGTATGCATATTCTTTTTCGTTTACAAAAAATAATAGCCCACAGAATGATGAAGAAAGGGAGATTCAGCTGCTGATATTTTAGGCATAATTTTTGCAAGTTCAAAGGATAATTTGGCCAACTTAAAATAGTCATTTAAAAATGTGGGCAGAATTTGTGGATGTCAAGACACAGATCACAGATCATTAGGAGGTATTAAAACTTGAAAACCAGCCACAGTCTATAAAAGAAAATAGCTATTGGACCATTCCTGCCAACAGCCACTTTAATAAAATATTATGCTAATGATAGAAGTGAGATGGCCTTTCTTAAAAAAGGAAAAACAATTAAAATAAGGATTAGGAAAGCTGGGAGGCTGGTGGTCACCATTAGGAAGCTGATGGCCTGCAGTGTTACTTGGTGCTAAAACAAGGGGACAAGGAATATAACTGAATGATGACTTTATGAGTCATTGTAAACCTGTCCCCGACAGCAGCTTGAAACTGGAATCACATTCTTACTCTAAATAGTTTTAATTTAATTAATTTAGTAAAGCCCTTCCTTGAAACATTTACAAGCAAATGTGAACTTTTAAAGATTCTTACATGTCATAGCAGTACACTTTAAATATTCTAGTCAATTTGACAAATCTAGTATGTTTCTCTCTTTCTCTCCCCCATTTACTTAAATAAAGGAGATTTTGTGATGTTGATTTATTTTAATATGTACAATTACATCATCATCATTAATTTATTTACAAAAATAGCACTTTTTAATTCCTTTAGGCTTTAAGCCCTATTTTCTATGAAATATTCCTATGTCTTTATTCAAATTATTTCTTCTCGTTTGAATATTACCTAGCAGAGGGAGTTCTTAGGGTCTACTTGGTACTATTGATTCAGAAACATTTTTTCCCCTGTTAATGTTTCAGTGTTGTTTAGTTATTTAGTTCTTGACCTCATCATGTTTGCAGTGATTTGAGAGTGATAAAAATGAGTCTTAAGTAAAAATATTTTAATTAAAGCAAACAAAGGATCAGCTTTTACAGGAAGCCGGTCCATCAGCAAGTGCTGGTGGTTTAAATCCAGAAGGATGCTTGTGTGGAGAGATGGAGGAGAGCCCCAGGGGTCCAGAGACTGTCATGTAGGTGCCCCCATTACACTAGCTGAGCTGGGCTCTTGCTTGACTGCCTCATTACTGGTTGTTTTTACTGAGAGTCTTTTCAAAGATTTCTGGGAAACGTGGTAATTGACCACAAATCTTAGAGCCCAGGAGCTGTTTCTTTTTTTTAAGTTAACTTTGTACCTTTACTTTCCCTCTTGTTTATGCTTGAACTGTGGCATACTTTTCTTCTCCCTATGCAGCAGAATATCATCTTCCTGTTGTAGGGTATGAGACTGTTTTGTTTAAAGCTGATTTCCTGCTCCACTGGGAGAAAACCGTTGTCTACTCTGACGCTCAACTGAAACTTGGTCTTCATATCAAACATGTTGCTAGCTCCATTTCCTTTACCCACCTCTTTCACCATTCCTACCAGCTGTTTTTTCCTAATGTTTGCCCTCTTTAGTGTTGTTCTACACACCTTAAGCCTCCAAATTTCTTATTTCTCCTGGTCCACTCTAGCTGTTTCTATTTTCCTACTCCTTTAATTTGATAAACTGACCACATAGTGATCAATTCATAGTAGTCTAGAATGAACTGTGTGCTCCTGTTTTTATCACAACTATTGTGTGGCATTACTTCTAGTGGAAACAAAGCTACAGGATGCCTCATATCCTCTTGCTGAGTAAGTGCTTTGTAAACCAGGGGATAGAATGTTCCTCAAATATTCTTGAATTTGTTGCAATTCTTTCCTGTCATCCATCTCCCCCAGTGTCCCTTCCCGGATCCACCTACCCCTCTGTATCATATAAGCCATGTTTTATCTGTGTCTTCTACATCTCTAACCTTTAGTCACTTGAGACAGGCACAAAAAAATAAAAGTCTGACATAAACCACATTTTGCAGGTCCCATGAGATCTTGCCTCATCCTTGACAGCAGTCTAAAAAGTAGATCTGGGGTTGTGGAAAATTCTCCTGTTTCAGTCTTTTCCTTCTTTTGGAGTTTGGGAGTGTTTTCACAGAGCAATTTACCAAGAAAACATTCCAAATCCTCAAGGATCACGTATCCCTTACCTTAAGGTCGATTCCTAGAGGCCAAGCTTAATGGGACACTTTTGAATTTACTTCTTCCTCCCCTTCCTCCCCCTTCTCTTCTCCTCCTCCGCCTCCTCCTCCTTCTCCTTCATAAAATCTGGCTTCAGCTTAGTCTTCACGTGAGATTGAGAGATTTAGCCCCTACCATTTGGCACAGGGTTCGACAGAAACACAAAAGTGGCGTTTTCACTGGGCAATAACATTAAGAAGATAATTGTTTCTGCCCTGCTGTGCTTTGTTATGGGTGAGTCCTAAAGTGGCTCCTGATACAAGAGGAAATATTGTCAGGCTGAGAAGATGGTTTAAGATGGTGTGAAATCAGTGATGAACAGAATGGCTGTAAAGTATGGGGCTCTACAATTGCTGTCAATCTCAGCAAAAGAGAGTTTAAGAATATTTATTTCAACCTATGGTAACTTGTTGATTGCCCTCCTTCCCAAATGTACTGCTTCCTAAATAATAGTGAGCTTCTTCCCTTTTCCCTCCTGTCATGCACAGTCTTCTGTACTGGGTTATGTGGGTAATGTAGCCCGGGTGAACTCATGACACAGTGCAAGACATTTTATTGTTAACAATCATGAAAGCTGATAGATACCAACTGCGTCTTGTCTAAGATCGAACAACTAGTAAGTGATAGAGTTAGGACTGGGTCATATGGTAGTTGTGGGTGTAACATTTTAAGATAGTGCCAAACTATTTTTCAAGGTATTGAATTATTTTACATTCTCAACAGCAGTAGCCAAGAAGTCCATTAAATTCACTTCCGTGTCAACTCTTTGTATGGTCAGTCTTTTTAATTTTTGACATTCTAATTTGTGTGTAATGGTATCTCATTATGGTTTAAATTTTCATTTCCCTAATGACCGATGATGTTAATATCTTCTTGGTAAAGTAACTATGCAAGTATTTTGCCCATTAATTAAGTGAATTTGTTTGCTTTTTATAGACTTGTAAACATTTTTAATATATCCTGGATACGTTTGTTTGTTTTTTAATCAGATATGTGATTTACCTATGTTTTCTTTCAGTCTGTGGCTTACTTTTTCATCCCTTAACAGAATATTTTGCAAAGAAGATGTTAAATTTGATGAAGTCGGTTTCATCAAGTTTTTTCTCTGCATTGTGCTTTTGGTGTTGTATCTAAGCAAACTTTGCCTGACCAAGATAACAAGCATTGTCTCCTATTTTTTGTTCTAGAGATGTTATGGTTTTAGGTTTTACCTTTATGTCCGTGATCCATTTTAGGTTAATTTTTACGCACAATACAAGATATAGATCACATTTCTTTTTTTTAATTTTTAATATGGCTCTTCAATTGTTGCAGCGTCTTTTGTGAAAATTTGATCTTTTCTCCACTGAATTGCCTTTGAATCTCTGTTAAAAATCAATTGAGGGGCTGACCTGGTGGTGTTGTGGTTAAGTTCACACAACTCCACTTCAGCAGCCCGGGGTTCGCAGGTTCAAATACCCAGTGTGGACTTACACACTACTCAACAAGCCATGCTGTGGTGGCATCCCACCTACAAAATAGCAGAAGATTGGCACAGATGTTAGCTCAGGGACAATCTTCCTCGAGCAAAAAGAGGAAGATTGGCAACACATTGTTACCTCAGGGCCAATCTTCCTCACCAAAAAAATAAAATAAAAAAACCAATCGACTTTTTACATGAGGGTCTATTTTTTGTCTCTCTTTTCCATTTCACAGATCTCTTTACTTATCTTTATGCCAATACCATGCTGTTGGGATTACCTTAGCTTTATCATAAATCTTGGAGTTGGGTAAAATAAGTCCTCCAACACTGTTCTTTTTAAAAGTTGTTTTGGCTCTTCTAGGTCCTATGCATTTTCAGAAGATATTTAGAATCAGCTCATTAATTTCTCCAACAACATCTACTGGGATTTTAATTGAGATTCTGTTGAATCTAAAGATCAAGTTGGAGAGGACCAAGTTAATATTGAGTCTTATCTTTCAATTGATATGTTTATTAACATTTCTTTCAACAACATTTCTCAGTTTCTCGTTTATAGGTCTTGCTCATATATTGTTAGTTACCCCAAGTGTTACATGTTGTTGATGCTATTGTAAATGGTATTGATTTATTAATTTAAATTTTATCATATAAAAATACAGTTGGTTTTTGATTATTTATCTTGTACCCTGCAAATTTGGTAAACATACTCATTAATTCTAGTAGCTTTCTTGTAGATCTCAAAAGATTTTTCTGTAAAGGCAATTTTACTATAAGCATCAAGGAGAAACCAGGCCACACCTTCCACACTGTGCTTGAAAATTTCCTCAACTAAATATCCAAGTTCATTGCTTACAAGTTCTACTTCCCACCCAACACTAGAGCACAACTCTGCCAAGATTTCTGCCGTTTTATAACAAGGAATGCCTCTCCTCCAGTGTTCAATAACATCTTTGTCATTTCTGACTGACATCTCACCAGAATCACCTCTAACATTCGTATTTCTAGCAACATTCTATTCCTGATGATGCATGTATTCTCTAAGACAATGGAAGCTTTCTCTATGGCTCTCCTCACTTCTTTCCAAGCCTTCACCAGAATCACCTTTAACATCCATATTTCTACGAACCATTTCTCCTAGTCCAAAATCTTGATGTTGGCAGGGTCATGCTCCCTCTGAAGGCTCTCAGGAAGAATCCTGCCCTTCCTCTTTCCTTGCTTCAGGTGGTTCCAGTAATCCTTGGTGTTCCTTGGCATGCAGCAGCATCACTCCACTCTCCACCTCCCTCATCACATGGACGTTTTCTCTCCGTGTGTGACTTTATGTGGCTTTTTTGTAAGGACATCAGTTGTTGGATTTAGGGCTCACCTTCAGCAAGTGTGACCTCATCTTAACTTGATTACATCTGCAAAGACCTTATTTACAAATGAAGTCACATTCATGGGTACCAGAGGCTGCTACTTCAACATCTTTTAGGTGGACACAATTCAACCCACCACATTGGGTTATTTGTCTCTTTATCATTGAGTTGTGAGTTATTTATATATTCTGGATGCAAGTACCTCATCAGATACATAATTTGGAAATATTTTCTCTCATTCTGTGGAATGTCTTTTTACTTTGTTGATGTTTTGAAGCACCAAAGTTTTTAATTTTTATCAGGTCTAATTTATTTATTTATTTGTTTGTTATTTGTATCTATTTGTTTTATGACGCTTTTGGTGTCATATCTAAAAAACACGCCTATTCCAAGGTCATGAATATTTATTGCTATATTTGCTTCTAAGAGTTTTACACCTTTAGCCCATACATTTAGATCTTTGATCCATTTTGAGATAATTTTTGTATGAGTGTGAGGTAAAGGTCGGCTTTATTGTTTTGCATGTAGATATTCAGCTGTCCTAGTATCATTTGTTAAAAGACTATTGTTTCTCCATTTAATTGTTTTGGCACCATTCTAAAAATCAGTTGATCAATTCATGAACATGAAATGTCTTTGCATTTATTTAGGTGTTTCTACAGCATCTTTAATTTCTTTATTTTCTTTCAACAATGTTTTGTAGTGTTTAGTGTATAAGGCTTACACCTCTTTTGTAAAATTTATCCTCAAGTATTTTATTCTTTTTGATGCTATTGTAAATGGAACTATTTACTTAATTTCATTTTTCTATTGTTGATTGCAAGTATATAGAAATACAGTTAGTTTTTGTATATTGATCTTCCAACCTAGTTGAACTCAAGTCTTAGTTCTAATAGTACTTTTGTGATTTCTACAGGATTTTCCATATACAATATCATGTCATCTGTGAATAGACATAATTTTAGCTCTTCCTTTCAAGTCTGAATGTCTTCTATTTCTTTTTCTTGTCTAATTGCCCCAACTAGAGCCTCCAGCACAATGTTTGAATGGAAGTGGTGAGAACAGAGATCCTTGTCTTATTCCTGATTTGAGGGGATAGATTTCACTCTTTCACTACTTAGTATTAACTGTGGGTATTTTTGTAAATGCTCTTTATCCAGTTGTGGAAGTTTCTTTCAATTCCTAATTTCTTATGAAAGGCTATAGGATTTTGATGAATACTTTTACTGCATGTATTTAAATGATCATGAGGTTTGTGGCCTTAATTTTATTAACATAGTGTATTATATTAATATGGCATATTATGTATTAATATGGTGATTTTTAAATGCTGAACTAACCTTGCATTCTTGGGATAAATCTCACTTGGTCATGGTGTATAATCCTTTTTCTGTTTTTCTGGATTAGTTTGCTAGTATTTTGTTGATAATTTTTGCATCTGTTTCATAAATGCTATTATTCTGTAGTTTACTTTCTTTGTGAAGTCTTTGTCTGGTTTTGGTAGCAGTGCAATACTGGCCTTCTAGATTGAATTGGGAAGTGTTTCCTCCTCTTCTGTTTTTGGGAAGAATTTATACTAATTCTTCTTTGGACGTTGGGTAGAATTCACAAGGAAGCCATCCGGGACTGCACTTCTTCGAGGGAAGTTTTCTGATTACTAATTCACTCTCTTTACTTGTAGTAGGTGGATTCAGATTTTCTTTTTTCCTGGTTTAGTTTCATGGTTTGTATCTTTCTATGAATTTATTCATTTCATCTAGGTTTTCTATTTTGTTGGCATCCAATTGTTCAGAGTACTGCCTTAAAATTCCCCTTTTTTCTCAGTAAGATCTGTAGTAATCTCCCCTCTTTCATTCTTGATTTTAGAAATTGGAGTCTTCTCTTTTTTCTTTTTTAGTCAGGATAGCTAAAGATTGATATTTTCAATGAATCGAATTTTCCTTTTCTTGGTTTTCTCCATTGTTTTTGTTTAATTTATTTCACCTCTAATTTATTTCTAGTATCTAATTACATTTATATTTAATTAATTTATTTTACCTAATTTATTTCTTATCTTTCATTTGAGTTTTGTTTGCTCTTCTTTTTTAGTTTCTTAAAATTAAAGAATAACATTGACTTGAGATATTTCTTCTTTGTTAATAAAGGTGTTTATAGCCTTAAAATTCCTTTTAAGCACTGCATTAGATATTCCATAAATCTTGATGTATTGTGTTTTAATTTTTATTAATTTCAAAGTATTTTCTAATTTCCCTTATAATTGCTTCTTTGACCTATTGGTTATTTAGGAGTGTGTTTTTTAATTCTTACATGTTTATAACTTTCCCAAATTTCTCTCTGTTATTATTTTCTAATTTTTTTCCATTGTGGCTAGAAAAATACTTGGCGTGATTTTGATTCTTTTACATTTAGTAAGGTTTGTTTTATTGACAAGAGGATAGAGTATCCTGGATAATGTTCTATGTGTACTTGAGAAGAATGAATGTGTATTCTGTTGTTGTTGGGTAGAATGTTCTATTGATGTCTATTATGTCTATCTGGTTTATAGTGTTATTCAAAACTTCTATTTCCTTGTTATCTTTTGCCTAGCTGTTCCATCCATTATTGAAAGTGGCATATTGAAGTCTCCAACCATTATTGTTGAATTTTCTATTTTACTTTTCAATCTGTCATTTTTTGCTTCATGCATTTTTTAGTTCTTTGTAGGTGCATGTAAGTTTATAATTGCTGATGGATTGATCTTTTCATCATTATATAATATTATTTATCTTTAGAAATGATTTTTGTCTTTTTTTTAAAGGGAAGTGGGCTCGGGGGCACATCTCTTGTCACTCTCTCTTTTTTTGTTTTAAAGATTGGCACCTGAGCTAACATCTGTTGCCAGTCTTCTTTCCTTCTTCTTCTTCTCTCCAAAGCCCCCCAGTACATAGTTGTATCTTCTAGTTGTAGGTCCTTCTGGTTATGCTACATGGGACACTGCCTCAGCATGGCTTGATGAGTGGTGCCATGTCTGTGCCCAGGATCCAAATCAACAAAGCCCTGGGCCTCCGAAGTAGAGCGTGTGAACTTAACCACTCAACCACTGGGCTGGGCCCTGATTTTTGTCTTAAAGTCTATTTCTTCTGATATTAGCATAACTACTCTAGCTCTTTTTGGTTACTGTTTGGCACTGTACAGCTTTTCTCATCCTTTTATTTTCAATGTATTTGTGTCCTTGAATCTAAAGCATGCCTCTTACACATAGTATGAAGTTGGATCCTTTTTCTTTTTATCATTCTTCTAATCACTGGCTTTTGATTAGAGTGTTTAACCCATTTACATTTGATATAATTACTGACAAGATAGGATTTACATCTGCCATTTGCTATTTGTTTTCTGTATGCTGTATCTTTTCTGTTTCTTTGTGCCTCCATTACTGCTTGTGTGTGTATGTAAATAGATACTTTCTAATGTACCACTTATAGTTCCTTGTTATTTCTTTCACTATATTTTTAAAAATTTTTTTTAGTAGTTGCTCTGGGGATGACAACTTAGCATTTTAACTTATAACAATCTAGTTAGATTAATAACAACTTAATCCTAATAGTGTATAAAAACATTGCTCAATACAATTCTGTCCCCACCTCTCCTTTTTTGTGCAATTATTTTTATAGAAATTACAACTTTATAGATTATAAGCCAATCAACCCAGTTTTATAATTATTGCTTTATGTAGTTGTCTTTTAAATTAGGTAGAAGAAAAAAGTTACAAAAATACATTTATACTGGCTTTTATATTTGTTCATGTAATTACCTTTTCTTGTGGTGTTTTTTAATTTTTCCTGTGGATTCAAGTTGCTGTCTAGTAATCTTTATTTCAGCCTGAATGACTCCATTTAGTATTTCTTGTCAGCCAGGTCTGCTAGCAACAAATTCTCTGTGTGTGTGTTTATCTGGAATGTCTTGATCTCTCCTTTGTTTCTGAAGTGTAGTTTCTCTGGACATAAAACTCTTGGTTGACAGTCTTTTCCTTCAGTATTTTGAATATGTCATCCCACTGCTTTCTGTCCTCCATGGTTGCTGAAGAGCGGTCAGCTCCTAATCTTATTGGGGATCCCTTGTATGCAGTAAGTAGCTTTTCTTTGCTGCTTTCAAGATTCTCTCCTTGTCTCTGACTTTCTAAATCTTTATCTTGATGCATCTAGATTTGGATCTTTTTGAGGTTATCCTACTTGGAGTTTGTTAAGCTTCTTAGATATGTAGACTAATGTTTTTTGTCAAACGTGGGAAGTTTTCTGACATTATTTCTTCAAATATCCTTCCTCTTTCTCTTCTCCTTCTGGGACTCCTGTTATGCGTATATTGGTATGACTGATGGTGTCCCACAGGTCTCTGAAGCTCTTAATTATTTTTCTTTCTCTTCTTCAGACTGGATACTTTATTGACCTCTCCTCAAATTTGCTAATTCTTTCTTCTGCTGGCTCAAATCTGCTGTTGAGCCGCTCTAATAAATTTTTCATTTCAATAATTGTACATCCAACTCCAAAATCTCTATTTGGTTCTTGTTTGTAATTTTAATCTCTTTATTGATATAAATTTTATCTCTTTATTGATATTTTCTATTTGGTGAGACTTTCTTTTACTTCTTTAGACAGGGTTTACTTTAGTTCTTTAACCATTTTATTAGTTGCTTAGGTCTACCACAACAAAGTACCACAAACTAGGTGACTTAAAACAACAGAAATTTATTTTTCCACATTGAGGGAGGCTTGAAGTCTGAAAGATGTTTGCAAGATTGATTTCTTCTGGAGGCTCTGAAGGAGAATCTGTTCCATGCCTTGCCCTCAGCTTCCACTGGTTGCTGGTGATCCTTACCATTCCTTGGCTTGCAGCCACATCTCTCCAATGTCTGCTTCCACTGTCACATAGCATTCTTCCTGTGTGTCTTTGTGACCCTATGTTTTCATGTGGCTTTCTTATAAATACATCAGTCATTGGATTTAGGTCCAATCTAATCCAGTATGAACGTGTGTTAATTTGATTACAACTACAAAGGCCCTATTAACAAATAAGGTCACATTTACAGGTATATGGTTAGGTCTTCAATATGTCTTTTATGGGGCACAATTCAACCCACAATAGTCTACTCTCTGACCCCCAAAAATTCATATTCTTCCCATGCACAAAATACATATACCTCATTCCAACATTCCTCCAAATCTTCACCTATTCCAGCACCAATTCTAAATCCAAAATCTCACTTAAATATGATCAACTCAAAAAGTCCCAAATCTCATCTTCTAAATCATTAAATCAAATATGGTTGAGACTTTAAGTATTGTCCGTCCTGAGGCAAAATTTCTCTCCATCTGTGAACTAGTGAAACCTGGAAAAGGAGTTATCTGCTTCAAAGTACGATGGCAGAATAGATATAGAGTAGACATCTCCATTCCAGCAAAGAGATATGGGAAGGGTGAAAGGGGCCCCAGGTCGCTAGTAAGTTTGCATGCCAGCAGAGAACATTCCATTAGATTTTACAGCCTGAGAATAATCCTCTATGGCTTTATGCTCTGCTCTCTGGGTCTTCTGGAGCTGCAGCCCTCCCCTTTCAGCCTGCCAGGATGGTGGTCCTGCCCTCATGGCCCTCCAGGTCTGCAGACCCATCAGACACAGTCTCTTGTCCCATGGAGGCTTCATCAGCCTCATCAGCATCTGCGCTTGCAGCTCCACCCTCTCTGGCCTCTACATCTCTACTTCTACCAACCATCTCTTCAAGACAATCTAACCTCAAAATTCTTACACCCTCTACTCATTACCCAATTCCAAAGCCACTTCTACCATTTCTACAATTTTAGGTATTTGTTAGGGCAGGACACCACTTCCTGGTACCAAAATCTCTATCAGTCAAAGAACTAGAACCACTAAAATATATATATATATATATATTTCCTTAATGTTCAATGTCTTGAAAACTATTTTTCTATATATTTTATCCATATTTTTAGTTGTTTCAAATGGAAAGGCAAACATGATCCCTGTTACTCCATCTTGGCCAGAAGTAAAAGTCTACTTAAGCCTCCTTAAGTCTACTAAGGTTCTTCATTTGTAAAATGAAAATAATAGTAAAATCTACTTCATGAGTCTATTGTGGGTGTTAGCTTTAATATATGTAAAAAATTAACAGTGCATTGTACATAATAACTACCCAATAAACTGTGTTTGTTATAATTTTGATCACTTTTTGATTTATTGTGATTTCCTCATATCTATAATCTTTTACACTTATTTATGATATATATTGAGGCAATTTGACTGACAAAAAAAAGAGGCCAAAATTTAATGTAAAAGATGTGGTCAACATGAGCGTGCATTTTCCTCTATTTTGGTGCTGTGGACACTGGTTTCCATCTTGCTCTGGAGCCTCTGACTTTGTTCTAGTGACATTTACTATATTAATTTCTACCACTATTAAAATCAGTGGATAAGCCACTGATTTTAGCACGTGCGTTCTGGTTCTAAGATACATCTGCCTCTTCCCTAGCTGGCTTTCACCTTAGTGGTAATATCTATTGCAGTTTCTTTATATTCTGTCTGAATTACCATGAAAACAAGTTCACAGTCTTTCTTGGTATTAGTCTTACATACTATTATTTTGACATGTTTAACTAACGTGTCATCCATATGATTATGTTTAGAAATAAAAGAATGAATTTGCTAAAGATATGTGCCTGCCAAATCCCACACTCATCGTGTTGTTTTTAGCTTTCTTACCATTGTCTCTTCATTAAAATTTTTCAGCTATAAAGTATTTGGGTTTTTTATGCAGTCTATTCTGCTATACCACGCAGACGTCTGATTCTGCAATGAGAATTCGTTGGTATGTTGTTGATGAACAGGGAAATATTGGTATCCCACAGACTTTCCTCTGGTTTATCCATGGCTTGTTCTCGGCTAGGGAAGACAGATTACTGGAGGAGAATTATAATCTCCAGCAAAAAAGTCCTCAGCTCAGTGCCTCCTCTGCAGAGCAGTGCAGCCAGCCTTGTGTAGCTCGGAGCTTATAGAAGGTTTAGCCAGTTTTACTGCCTCTCCCGCTGGCTGAGAATTCCATTTCTACCTCTTATCTCAGCTTCTACTAGTGTGGCTCTGTTTAACGTGGAACCTGCATTTCCATTCTACTACTTTTTAATAATATCCACTGTCGCAGCCGCCAGCCATGCTGAGCTGCTTGGCTGGGCGGTCCAACTTATCTCCCTAGGTACCAACTATTGTTTCTGATTGTACTCTGGTTATAAAGTTCTATAGGTTTGAAGTGATCTATCCTTACTGTGATTTTTCTAAGTTCTGTTTTTATAGTGTGTGATTTTGTAGAAAATGAGGTTTTTTGAAGTTACATATATGGCTTTATAGTAGAAACACTTTTTCTATGTAACTAGAAGTCTTTTCTATTTCTGTCTTCACTTACTAAAGTACAAATGTACA
Organism: Equus caballus; assembly: GCF_041296265.1. Lineage (NCBI taxonomy): Eukaryota > Metazoa > Chordata > Mammalia > Perissodactyla > Equidae > Equus > Equus caballus. The sequence goes on along the minus strand of NC_091710.1, from coordinate 29,952,771 downwards.
AAAATAAAATAACGTAGTTTCTACTGGCTGTTTTTGTGGACTGAGGTGAAGACTTCAAGAAGGTAAAGCCAGAAATCTGAAAACAATAACAGAAACAGACAAATCGTATATACCTTGCCCTGATTATTGAACATTACAGGCCCATGTATTGCAGGAGGTGTGTTTACATGTGGAGAAGCATATTGAAGGGGATTAATTAGAAAATATGAAGGGGCTTAAAACTTCTGATATGAAGTAACTGAAAAGGTTAATTTTATGTGTCTTTTTCAAACCAACACATTGTACATCTTAAATTTACACAATGTTATATGTCAGTTATAGCTCAATAATAAATAAATATGTCTTTAAAAATGTAATTAGAACCTCTCGTTTGTTGTTGCTGAGACACATATTTAAAATTCCCCTCGGGGGCCAGCCCAGTGGCTCAGTGGTTAAGTGCACATGTTCCGCTTCAGTGGCCCGGTGTTCCCCGGTTTGGATCCCAGCACTACTTGGCAAAAAGCCATGCTGTGCTATGCGTCCCAGGTATAAAGTAGAGGAAGATGGGCATAGATGTTAGCTCAGGGCCAGTCTTCCTCACCAAAAAGAGGAAGATTGGGAGCAGATGTTAGCTCAGGGCTAATCTTCCTCAAAAAAAAAAAAAATTGCCCTCTATTCAACTGATAATCTGTTATTTTGATCTTGAGCCCAAAGTGATTTTTAACAGTGTTTTTGGAGCCACTTAAAGTAGAAGATAACTCATAGGTTTTTGTAAGGACTTTTCCCTCCAGCAATTCATTTTATTATTGGGTATAATGTATTATAGGATATATGCTAGTATTCTTTTTCCATATAATTTCCGGAAATGTTGAATTTTCCATCTCCTCTGAATTTGAAAATACTGGGTTTGGAAAGAGAAAAGCTATTTATTCTTAAGTTAAGTACATGCAAGTTCATTGCAGACCTTACTCTGTAGAAAGGCTCCTTGCCTCCTGACCATGTGTCCCTGCACTCACACTGACACTCTCCAGCCATGTATGTGGGTCTTTATAACAGTGCGCCTGTCTATAAACTGTGTACAAGTACCAATTCCAACCTCTGGTATTTTCTCACTAAAGAGCATAAATACTCAGATTGCCATTGTATAAATAAGGAAACGCTGGATAGTCACAATACTAAATTAATTTTAGTGTAAGCTTTCCAGTATTGCTTCAAATATCTATTTAGAAAGTGTAATATATTAAACTGAACATCTGTGGCAAGTCAGTGACATCAAGAGAGTTGTTTCTGAATTCTGACTTCTTGTGTTTTATTTTGTCCATTCTTTGGGAGTTTCTTTTACGTAAATATAATGTTGATAATAATCAGAAAGGTTGAGAGCAGAGAAAGGTAGCGAAAGACTCTAGAGATCTCTACAGTAAAAAAAAGACTTGAAAGAAACATGATCATTGTTTTCATTGCTTCATGAACAGATATGTGGAGGAAGAGTGAGACATATAGACTGACGTCTGAATGAAGGGCTGGCTTGTGAGGCCAGGATCTCGGTGTTCTTCATATTTAATCACCTTGAACTTAACAAAACACGCCCTTGGGCCAGCCCTGGTTGCCTAGTGGTTAAGTTCAGCACCCTCTACTTCGGTGGCCTGGGTTTGGTTCCTGGGTGCAGACCTGCACCATGCTGTTAGCAGCCATGTTGTGCTGGTGGCCCACATACTAAAAATTACAGGAAGATTGACACAGATGTTGGCTCAGGATACATCTTCTTCAAGCAAAAAAGAAAAACAAACAGGGACCGGCCCGTGGCCTAGCGGTTAAGTTTGCACCATCTGATTCGGCAGCCTCAGGTTTAGCCAATTTGGATCCTGGGCACAGGAAAAACAAACACACAAACCATGCCCCCAGCCCTCAACATAGAAGATATTTGATAAATATTGCTGTAAGGAGAACTACTCATTAGTTAACTAATGAGCAAGAGTTAAAGTTTAAAGGAAGAGTAAGGCAGATTTGTATCCAAATAGATGATATTGTTTACAAATAAAGCAGTCAGAGAACAGAATAAGCTGCCATCAGAAGTAGCAATCTCCCCCTCACTACACGTGCTGAAACTAATGTTGACTAACTCTCATGAACGTTTTGGTGATGACTATAATATGCTCCCCAAGGCTGAAGAGTTCTCTCACAGTACTACAGGGATTTTTTTCTTGATGGTTTTAGAGTTCTACAACGAAAATGTTTCAGGCTAGAACTTAGGAGCGTGGGGGAATTCCAGGAACACTCACACTGTTTTGGCTACCAATGGAAAAGCTCCTAGCAAATAGAGATGGGAGGAACATATTGAGGCCTTTGTCACATATGCTTGGAGCTGGAGAACATCTGAAGTTGGGATCTTTGAGACATCGTATTCAAATGCTTATATCTGACTAAGCACCACGAGATTTGAAATCAGGAGTTTGTGGTTAGTATGTTTATGTATATGTATTACAAAGCTGATTCAAAGAATTACTGATGAATCATTAAAGCGTTGCCTTTCCAACTTCAAATGCAATGGCTGTCTTACCTCCTTCAGGTCTTTGTACAAATGTCTCCTCATCGCTGAGGACTTAGCTGACCACCTTACTTAAAACTGCAATGCTCTGCCTACTTTCTCGCAATACCCTATCCCCCTTAACTGCTCTAATGTTCTCTATGGCACTTATCAATGTTAAATAGTACGGTTGACTTATCTATTTTATTTCTTGTCTGTCTCCTTCCCATGGAGCACAAGCTACAGGAGGGCGAGGATTAGCACATGTTTTGTCCACTGCTATACCTCAACACTTACAATGCTTAGCATACCAGAGACACTCAATGAAATGTGTTGAATTGAACTAATAGGGAAAACACTGTGTCCTTGCTGTTTGTCATCCATTGCTGTCTAACACACTCTGTCTCTTTCATCCACTGTGGACCTCTTACAAAGCCATCTGCCAACCTAGAAGAAAATACGTATGCAATTGCATATCCCTACTCTACTAAGCTACTTGTATTACTTCACCTTAGTCTTGTGGAGGAAAATGCAGGCTGGGAAGCAAAGGAGGACATGCAAGTACCGAACCCCAACCATGTGCCAGCTTTGTGCAAAGTGCTTTGTATCCATCACACCGTTCACTCCCCACTCCAATCCAGTGAAGTAGTTATTATATTCCCTGCGTTTCAAGATAAAATTGAGTCTCAGAAAGTTTAAGAAACTTGTTCATAGTCATTCAATCTATAAAAGTGAAAGAACTAGGATTCAAATCTAGGTCTGTCTGACTCTGACAAGGAAAGCATCCTCTCAAACAGAGTATTTGAATCACTGCCTGCTTGAAAATTCTCTTTCGTACTCTCACATTCCACAGATTTCAAAATTTTTTTGAAGTAGTGTAGATAATACACACTCACAACACCTCTACATTTATGGATAATTTACATGTAAATGACAATTATTTTTATCAGGTCAACATCTCAGAGAGTGAGGGTTTACAAAGAGAAAGAGGAAGGGACCATTTTGGATCATGACGAGGAGGGACTTTGATTTTTTTAAAATTTGTTCTGTCTTCACATGGCACAAATTCAAAAAGTACAAAAGTATAAACAGTAAAAGTCTTCCTCTGTCCGCATCCCTGTCTACAGCCACCCACTCCCCTTCCAAGGTAAGAGTAATTCTCTTGCCTCCTTCCCAAGAAAGCTGGGATAAACTTTTTGCAAAAAAAAAATCATACAAATGTTAACCTCCTATACATATCCCCTTGCAGTTGGCCCTTTTCACTTAATGGTGATAGGAGATTTTGGACCAGTGTGGGAGGGGGCGGATAAAGAAAGTCTTGGTCACCTGGGTACCTAAAGAAGAATTGAAGAGACAAGGCCTCCCGGGGGAAGTTTTTGAATATTCTGCACTTGGGGATGCTTGATGTGTCCCTGAAAACTCTCTGGGTGCTTACAGTTCCAGAGCTGCAGTGGTTCCCCAAATGCAAAAACTTGGTGATAGAAAGGGGTGAAGGTAGTGAGGAAAATCGAGGAGGAAAGAAACATAGTAATAAACTAATGAGTACACTCAAGTATTTTCCATACCTTAACTCTTTAATGTCCTGTGTCCTTAGACAGTAGGTTCCCTAAAGACACAGGCTATGCCCACTGTATTCATCCTCGTGTCCTCGGTGCGAAGCACATTTCTTGGCACCTGTTAGATAAATGCCCTTGTTCAGCCTTCAGATTCCATTTAGACCACATCAGCTTCCCCTTCTTCCTTCCTCCTTTATCATATACCAGAAACTAAAGCTGTTTACTTCTTCATTTTGAAAGCTTCCTCTATCCTCTCTATCTGTTTTCTTCCTCCATGAGCGCTGTGGCTTGGGATACAGTCTCCTTATCTCCCTCCCCATTGCTCCCAAGGATGAGCAAACATGAGCTCTTCTCACTTCAGGAGTTTTACTGCTAATCACTAAAAGGGAACAGTTGGGACATCAAACTAGGAGAAATTGCAACGATAACAAAGGAATGAAGTGGGGTACGATGCCAGTCTGATTTCACCAGCTTCCCACATCCAGGCTGCACCTGTTTCCCTGGGTTCCTTACGCGATGCCATTAAATCCAGCTGGGGAGGAAAGAAAGGAAGCCACATGGTTCTCTCTTTGAGGAAGAAGCCAGATGCCAGCCTCAGATCTTGTTTTCTTATGCCCCTTTATTCCTTGGTTTATTTGGCTCCTCATTCTCCATCCAATTCAAGTACTGTGGATTAGGCTATTTCAGGTATTTCTAGAATATGTTTTCCTTCTCCCATTTGAAGCTGTCAAGGCTGTCCAATATTAAATAATCAAATGTTTCAAGCAGTCACTTCCATCTCCCTTTCTAACTAAAGCCTTCTCAACTGTGGAAAGGAGAAGACCACTAAAGGTGACACAATGATTCTGTGTCTGGTATATAAATGTCAATGGCTGCTCTGATGGCTATATGACAAATGTCCTTCTTAGGGATATTTTGGCATAGATGCTGGATTTTCTCTCATCTTTCTCTCCAAACACCTAATTACTTCCCCAATGCCTACACTTATACATTCGTACAGAGACAAAATGATTGCTTGTAATTCCACATATCCCATGTAATTATGGCCTGCGATAACCAGGCAATCTTTATGAAGCTATTACTGTACAATTTTCTAATCTCGCTTTATGGTGATGGCTTGAGCACTAATCTGCATAATGCCCTCTTGATTGTATTTGCTAGATGTGAGATTCAATTTACTGGCATGTAGGCTTAACATTTTGTGGTTCTCATTTCATTAGTAGGCTTTTAAAAATGTACTTTTATGTGGGAATCTGATTTCTGAGTGGGAGGAATACCCTCACTAATTCCTTCTAAGAATAATCTGAAAGGTAGTAGAGATAATATGAATTTGTCATTGTCAAGAGTAAAGAAGAGATATAAAGGGAATAAAATATTTTAGGTAATCATAAAATAGCTCTTCTGCAGCCTGGGCAATTGGACCTCGTGTCTTTGCGTTGAGTAGTTCTGTACTGAATCAGAGGATTCAGAGAAGGACACTCTGGATTCCAGATCTTCAGCTTATGGGTTCTGTGTTTGTTCTTCATCAAGTACCCTAATTTCTCTAACTTCAGTTCCGTCATTTACAAAATAAGGACATAATGATGCCTCTCTCAGACTGTTGGTGTCAGGATTAAATGGGGATAATGCTTCTTGTACATTTAAGAGCACAATCTCAGTAGCCAGACTGCAGGGGTTTTGACCTGTGCAGTGTGGGCAAGAGACTAAATATATCTATGCCTTTGTTTTACCATCTGTAAAATGGGAGTAATAATAGTACTTTACTCAAAGGTTGTTGTGAGGATTAAAATAAATTAATACTGTAAAGCTTGTAAGTCCCTGGCATATAATAAGCACTCAGTAAAAATTAGCTATAATATGGTATTAGCTCAGTAAAAATTAGCATTGTATAAATCCCAATACACTTCCTCACCTGCTATCTAGGTTCTGTGCACCAGTTTATATGTTTATTTAATGGAATTATTTTCCGCAGACTTAGTCAAATTTTATAATACAAAGCAAATGTATACTTAGTAGGTATAGGAGAGCCTATAATTTTATTCCTGTTTTACTCTTACACACACACACACATGCACACACGTACAAAGTCTTATGCTTCTTCTTGGTACTTTTCTTTTTGAAGTCAGGAGCTGCCTTCATCTTTGGATAGCTTTTAGTGCGTAGAAGAGTGCCTTGTTAGCCATAGGTATTTGTGCTTAATAAATATTTCTTGACTGTGAAATTGGTTACCATTTTGGAAAGAACTCTAGCAGCAAATGAACAGGCTTAGATCATGGTAGCACGAGTCAGTAGCAATCTTAAAACTGAATTCGGTAGTAAGAATTTGAGGAGAGAAATGGAATTTGATGTAAATTCATTTTTTTTAAATCCAAAGGTGCCATGATATAATGGAAAGTGTGGGGGATTTCTCTTTGGCCCCAAAGTCCCATAATCTTGGGCATGATCTCAGGCAAGTAACTTCATGCTATCTTTATTTCCCCATCTGTAATATGAAGACCATAATGTCATCTCTTCCTATTTCACAGGGTTGCTTAACATTGTTAACAGAGGTAATATATGGAAAAATGTTTTGTAAAAAATTAACGTACAAATATTAGGGTTATTGATCTTCTGAGAGGCAAGCCAATGATTCTGAAAAAGACTATTTTTCTTGCCACCTATATATCAGTAGCTCATTTTTTAGCTGGGCTGGTCTTAGTCTTGTCTATTAAATTCATTATGAAAAGAACAGGATAGAATCCATTAATCCTTTAGAATAAAGGATCTATTAGCTGTCAGTACTTAATTCCAAAATCTTACGCTTAGAATAAGAGGGACGTGTGTCATCAGTGGAGTTGAAGGCTGGAGTAAAGAGAGAGGGAGGAAGGACCAGCACTGCTCCATCTTCTCATGGAGTCACCCTAATTCTGTTTCCATCCTCAGGATGCAAGCTGATGTACCCCTCCTCTTCTTTGCCTCTGTTTCTATCACTTTCGTTCATGTCTGCAACCCTATCTCCAACTGCAGGCTTGTTCAGAGTGTAAGGCAAGGGGAGAAGTGGTGAGCATTCCTACCTCCAGCCTTGATAACATCCGTGGGGTATGTTCCTCTAAGTTCTGATCATAAGGGAATTAGACACACTACGTGATTTTTAAAAATCAAAATATGCCAGTAGCTCCAAAAAGGATCTGACCACAGGGGTCTCAGCTCATTGCTAAGAGAGGTGAAGCTGATAAAACTCTCATAGAATGCACCAGGGTGGAAGGAATCAGAGGGGTCACCAAAATGAAACCCTACATTTTAGTACAAGGAGTCATCCTGGGGCATTTCCTTTGTGTTCCTGAGAACAAAATGTTTATTGGGACTCAGTAAGCGTTCCCTAGGCTCTGAAGCCCAGAGACATTTCTCCATAACTCTTCAGAAACTTAGGTCATTTCTGAAACAGTAAGTTACTGCTAGGTCACTGAAAATACTTGAGGTGGCCTGTTGGGGGAGGGGGGAGAGTCCCATGACGAGAAGGTGATGATGTGTTCTCTTATTAGTAGAAAAGTGGAGCTACCCCTGACTCATTCTCACTGCGATGGGCATGTCTCATCGAACTGTTTTCCTGATGACAGCCTTCCACTGAACTGTTAGCCTTCTCTGCCCCATTTCTTTCAAGCCAAGTGGTAAGGGAGTGTGAGCCAGATGGCTGGGATGTGGAGTCTGGTCCAGAGGTTCAGGAGCAGTTTGCAGCTGTGGGACAGAGCCAGGTGGACCCATTCAGAGTGGGAAGCCATGACCCTTAGCATCCGTGGCTTGTTAGTTAACACTCTGAAGCTCACTCTCTGCCTGGTTGGGGAAGGGCTGAGAGAAAGCACTTAGACCCCTGCCGAGCTCATTACCTTAAATTAGCTTCCAAGCTCTGGCAGCCTGTGCAGGAGGGGATTCACCAAAGCGTGAAAAAGTGTGTGTCTGGGGTGGGGGGAGGTCCTCTAAGACAGGAGGGAGATTTGGTTAAGCTTCCATGAAATAAAAAGGCTGTTAATACCTTAATTCCTACCAAGAAAGCACAAACTCTATGAGCAGGGAGGCTGTTGGTTTAGACCAGGCTGAGGACATGAGCCAACTCCTAGGACGCAAATGCAACAGAACAGTAACAGTTAAGTCCATACTTTACCTTTCCCCCCAGCTCTTTACTAAGAGATAAGCCTCATGGTTAACTTCTCTCTGTCTCTATTTTCTTCTTGTGCAAACGGGGTGATGACATTGACTCTCTTCACAGGAAAACACTAAGTAAGGATTAACTAAGTAATGAGAGTGTATTGGAAAGGTGATGGAAATGCTCAATAAAATTGCTGATAGATTTCTCCCAGTGGGAGAATCCCTTCAATGCTCCTTTCGTCTGGGTCTTACCGGCAGCATATACCACTGCTATCTCCACCGTCTCCTCAAGCCTTACCCTCCGAACTCTTCCCTCTCAGGAGCTTTGAACTATTCATTGAAGTGATTCCCCAGCGCTCCCACCTACAGGCAGAAGCAGCAAGACTCATTTCCCCTATGGAGGGGGAAAGAGATAAGAGGAGACAGGAATTTTGGCCAAGTTATCAGTGATTCCTCCTCATTGCTGTCCTGAGGAAAGTGGATTTTCAAAAATATCCCTTCCTGGGTATACATTTTACAAACTTTCTGGAGAACCATTAGTAAAATATGCACTCAAAATTCTTAGAAGTGCACATGATCCTTGCCTGAGGAACTCCACCTTCAGCACATAACCATCTGTCTTCTCATTTATTTTTGTCTTCTTCACACCAGAGTGTCTTGCCTTCAAGAGAGAATTCAACCACTTTTGGACTTGGAATTAACCAGTTACTTACTCCATCTGCCCACCCAATTGCCACAGATCTGACAAATCTGCCTCTTAGTGGGGCACAGCCTTCCACAGGCTGTTTATTCTCTGTTTATGGGCATGTCCAAGAAAATCTATATATTTGCACAGAACTGTGGAAATGTAGACGTGAACAGGCTTGAGTGATCACAGTCCACACTTTCTACTAACAGAGGAAAAATCTGAGACTCTCAGAAGACAAGCGGCTTTCTCAAGAGTTCACGCCTATTCGAGGCCACAGGAGAAATGAGAACCCAAGCCTTGTAACTTCTGTATGGGCTTTTCTCTAGTTATGGAAGCTTAACAAAGTGGGGCATAAAGTAGAGAGAAGTCATTGTAAGGTGAAACTTTATAAAGTAGAAAAAGAAATCATGTTTGTACTATGTATCATGGTACTACAGAATCCACTATTAGAAGTATCCACAGCATATTCTGCATAATTTAGAGGCTGGGGCCATGTTCCTCAATTTATTCAAATTTTGTATCCAAGAGGTGTAAGTTCTAAAGCAAAATAAAGGAACATTCCATATCAGTCACTCAGTTAAGTCTCAGTGTATTATGTGCCCTGCATTTGATCTTCATTAGGGCACTCTGGGTAGGTGCTTACTATATGCTAAGCTATTTATGTACTGGAATGCTTAGTATTATGCGTCTGTCAACTTGACTGGGCCACAAGGTGCCCAGACATTTGGACAAATATTCTGGATGTGTCTATGAGGGTATTTCCGAATGAAATTAACGTTTGACTGGGTAGACCGGGTAAAGCAGATTGCTCTCCCCAACTTGGGTGGGCCTCATTGAACCAATCAAAGACCTGACCAGAACAAAAAGGCTGAGTAAGTTGGAAGTCCCCCTGCCTGACTGCTTTGAGATGGGACATCCATCTTTTCCAGCCTTCAGACTTGGACTGAAACATTGACTCTTCTTAGATCTTGAGGCTGCTGGCCTTTGGAGTAGAACTGATGCCATTGGCTTTCTTGGTTCTCAGGCCTTATACACACACACACTGTTGGTTCTGTTTATCTGGAGAACACTGATTAATATACATATATGTTTACACTTAATTCTTACAAAGACCCTCTGAAGTAGATACTGTTGTTATTGTTATTACTCTATCTTAAAAATGAGGACACTCCACTTAGAATGGTTAAGTCACTTGCCCAAAACTACACACTGCATGTGGAAGGAGCCTGAATTCACTCCAGAGTCCTCATGCTCCATCTCTAAGATACACTCTGTCTTAATGTGTCTCAAAAACCTTGTGTGTGCATATTCTTTGATCTAGCCACCCAATTCTAAGAATTTACCCTAAATAATAATCATGGATGTGGAAGTATAGGAATATATCTCAAAACATTTATAATAACAAAAACTTTTAAATGTCTTAATGCTAAACAATAGTTGATTGGTTAAATGTTAAATACGGTTACTGAGTGGAATACTACATTCATTACAAACCATGCTCTCAAAGACTATAGACCTGGGTAATCATTCACAATGTATGACTGTAAAAAACAGGTTACAAACCTAGAGAAACCTGATGACTAAATGTAATGTGGTGTTCTGGATGGGATCCTGGAATTATATTTAGTTAGCATGTTTTCTTAGGCATGTAACATGATTTTACTCTTAAACTGGAGCAGAAAAAGGTAAAAAACTAAAGAAACCTGAATAAAATATCAACTTTAGTTATTAATAATGTATCAAAATTGGTTCATTCATTGTGAGAAATGTACTATACTAACATAAGATGTTAATAATAAGGGAAGCTGGATGTGGGCTGTATGGGAACTCTTTGGATTGTCTTCACAGTTCTTCGGTAAATCTAAAACTATTCTAAATTTAAAAATTATTTTTTAAAAAGCTAAAAGCATTACATGCAAGAGAATATCATATTTGTAAGGAAAAAGAAGGTATATATAAGAGCATTAAAATAAAAGGAGAGATCAAAATGTTAACAGGAATTATTTTGAATTGGTAAATGTGGCTAATTTTCTTTTTTTCCGTGTTTTCCAAGCTTTCTCCATTGAATACGATTTTAAAATTTTTAATTTAAAGAAGGAAAATGATAAATGCTATTTTGAAATTATCATTCCCATTTCCTTCCATAGTGTCTGAAGCTCTGAAACACTGCATCTCGAAGGAGCCTGGATTCAATCAAAACACCTGAACATTTACTTGTGTTACATATTGGGCTTCTATGTACAAGAGAATGGATTTTGTTGAAATCTAATGTTAAGTGATCCTAAGATACTGAAAAATGACTTAAGGGAAATCAGGGTTCAAAAATCTATTTTCCAGGCACATTGTCATTCTGTCCTGGTACACAAAGAAACTACCACAGAAAAGGAGCAAAATCACATTTTGGTGGTTTCATCAATAAAATATCCTGCCAAGATAGTTTCTGGAACATTCCTTTCTCTGTCCGAGGTGATGTGGGAGGGCATTTTTTTCAAGCATCTACACAGTGATTCATGTTTCATATTGAAGCATTCAACCCAATACTTCTGTCTCATGCACTGGAAGGGCAACCTAAGTTAGTGACTATCCAAAGCCTTTATGACCTTGTTCTGTGAAATTGGTATTTAGAATGGTAAGAAATGGCAAGACACAGGAAAATATACTAGGAAAATTCATTGCTTTAATAAGCAGTAGAGAACAAATACCTTAGTCCTGGTTTGAATTGAGGTGGTCTGAACCAGTTGAGTCAGCTTTGAGGTGAACAGATGGATCTTGTGTTTTTCCTGGCATTTCAGCTCTAACCCTAACGCAGGCAAGCAAAGGCCAAAAACATCAGTCGACTAAGCCAGCAATGCCAACCCTTCCAATGGTCCTGAAACTAATTCAGGCGCTCTGAGCTCCTCAAGGCAGTGATGATCAGGAGCCTGGTAGAACTTCTTAAGACTTCTGCCAGTAAGAACAGACCATGCCTCACCTCACAGTCCGTCTGAGTCTGAATTGGGCTGAGCTTAAACCTCCTAAAAGCTTTAGGTTTGTAAATAATTCCCCTCTTTCATCTCTCCTGAACTTTGTGATAACCTAGGCATCATTTATTATTGGAAAGGATAACTATATAGCAGGAGAAGGATAAGAAGAAAAAAGCTTGTAAAAAAGTCTTGGTGGATTCCTAGAACAGATGAACAACGATCAATCATATGTTCTTCAGCAAATGAAAGCATCTATTTGAGGAAAGCATTTGAATGAAATGCCTCTTTATTGGGTCTCTTTCCTATAGTATATTTCTATGGTGAATATCTTCTATAAAAGGCAGATTTTGCCTTATGGAAGAATATGTAAAGAGCAAGAATTAGCAAAATACACAAATTACAGTCAATTTATATTTATTTGCATTTTTTGAATTTGATCTTCTCTTTAGTGATTCTTTTCTTGCTTTGTCCTTATATCTGAATCATTATGTTTATTATACAAAGAGAGTAGTTAGCCCTATGTTTATTCTCTGCTAGTTCCAGCAGAAAAAAACAATATATGGCAGAGATACTTTAGACTATATAAAGTTTAGAGGGATAGCTGCAAATTCTCTAACCTCTATCTTTACACATATATCCAAGTTTCCATGCTTACTCCAAACTCCTCTACTATTTTTTTTTTTCCTTTTAATATTCGTTGTATTCTGCCCCCATCCCTGCAAACTTCCTCCTCCTTCAATCAATGCCTACATCACAACCCATAGTTTTGGATCAGATCTGTTAAAATTGCTCACCCTATTGAAAACTATGGCTAGCCAAGTACCAGTTAAGAGGGGAATTCTAGATGGGCCTTTTGTACACAAACCTCACTATTTAGTTTTCATCTCTGCAGATTACTGTCTACTCAGCCCAGCAGTGGGGAGAATACACTATGGACTTGAGTAGGGCAGAGATCAAGATGATGATGCATACTCTAGACACTTTCATGAGTAAGTTGCTAAAATATCAGCATAATATCGTGGTGACGACTCCGGAATCAGCCCACTTGGGTTCACATCATGACTGTTGCACACCAACTATATAACCTTTTGGATAGTTATTTATCCAATTCAAGCCTCATATCCATCATATAGAAAAGTATATGATAATACCTCTCTTCATGTTGTCATGAGTATTAAATGACCTTAGTGACAAACTGTGAAGTGTGGTACCAGACTGTAGTAAGACTTTTGAAAATTGTCTCCTTCCATCCTTCATTCTTAGCCACCTTCCTCTTTCTTCCTTCCTTCCTTTTTGCCTTTTCAATCTCAGCCACTTCCCTCTTCTTTCCTTCCTTCCTTTCTTCCTCTATCCTTCTTTCCTTTTCTCTTGGCCACCTTCTTTTCTTCCTTCCCTCCTTTCTCCTTCTGACCATTTTATGAGTGCATAATTAGGAGTATTAGTAGAATGGGTATCTAAGATACTGGCTGTCAAGTGTAGTCTTCTAACCAGCAGCAGCAGCATCACCTGGGAACTTGTTGGAAATACAATCCTCTGGCCTCACTGCAGACCTCCTGAATCAGAAATTCTGGGGTTGGGGCTCAGCCCTCTGTGTTTTAACAAGCCTGCCAGATGATTCTGAATCTGAATATTCTGATGTGAGGTTTTAAGTCATGCAGGTGAAACTCTGCCTCCAGTTAAGGTAAAAAGGGAAAGGCCTTGGCATACACTGTAGTTGGGCAGCATGACAGGATATAGAAAAACTATTAGAATTACTTGAAAAGTGCCGTCTTGAGCAGCTCAGTCTGTCAGGGGTGTGCCTTCTATTCAAGCTGTAAATGAAGATGGGAAAAGCAGCACTAATATCAGCTGCTCCATAATTGTTTAGTCACTGTCAGGTAACCAAACGGCGTGGGAGTGTTGATCAAACACACTCTTGGGTAATTGGCAGTGGAAGTGTGAACTCTTCCCAATTCAACAAATATGAGAACACTACTGCAAGTATTGGTGAGTAAAAAGGAGCTGTTAAATAGATGATCTTTCATTGTCTTCCTTGAGGGTTGTATTTCTTGGGTTCTCTGGAGAATATTATAGAATGAAATGTACATTGAGGGTGAAACCTGGGAGGAGACCTGTCTGGTGTCATAGCAACCATGACAATATTAACATACATTTGGATACACAGAAGACTTCATGAAATTGTTTTCACGTTCATTGGATACACCCCCTCACACATCTTCCCATCTGATATATGAACTGCATCGTTTTTAGCTGAACTTCCTTTCTTAGTCATTTTTAGAGAAGAACCTACTAGGATATTCTCAGGATTTGTTCTAGCCACAGGAAAACAAATGAAAGAAGCTATACATCCTTTAGTGGAAGAGTTAATTTTTTGCTGATATACTTTGTGGAGAAGTTCTGATGCCACTCCTCTTACGATTTTTTCCCTTTATCATTGTAATAGTGTTTATCTTTCTCTTTTATGATTAGAGAAGTATATTTACCACAATAGTTGTTGTTAGTCACTGGTGTGTTTTCTATTTATCTCTTTTGCAAATCCCCTCTATTGTACTTATCTTGAAAAACTAAATAGTAGGTTTAAGATAAATCTTAGTGATAATTTCACATTAACCAAAGCCAGTGAAACGCATCTCACAATTAATGTGTGCATTTGATATAGTTGTACTTTTTCTTTTCCTGAAACTTTGTTATGTCCTGCGTCACACACAAAGAGTTAACAGACATTGTGTGGTTGTGTTTTTTGAGAATATGTTTCAGCCCTGGAGAGACGAATATCTTAGAGCTTTTATTAAGGATCAGAATTAAAAGGTAGGAATATACAAATAAAAAACAATGGAGTTGAGTTTGCCTTGGGTAAGCAAAGGTGAGGAAGATAAAGGACAGCTTTCTGTTCTAGCTCCATGTCAATCACAGGGAATAGAAATCTATAAGATCTTGTGGTACTTGACCTTGGTAATATCTACATACTGTTCCACAGAGACTGATGGAACTGAGCGTCTATTTGTATGGTAGTGGAGTTGGTATGTCTGGATGGTGAGTATAGTCTCTAAAACAGACACCACACAACAGCTAATACAAAGTGTTTTCTACACCACTGCATTGTTCCAAGAGGCATCAAGGGTAGCTTGCCTGCATTCATGCAAAAATAGAAATAGACCCCCAGTCAATTCACTCTGTTAGACCAAGTCCTTAAATGCTCTGAGGCAAGAAAGATAAAGGCTCCAGGGAAAAGATGATTGAGACAGAGGACCAAGTTCATTCTAAGTATATTTGAATTACTTAAAACTATTCGTCTTTTGTGGCAATAGTTAGACTCTTATTTTCATACATGTCATGTTTGTCTTTTGGAGAATTCAAAACATTTTTAAAGCACCAATTCCAATAATTTTGCGTGCCAATGTAAATAAGAAGTTAGAATAACTACAACATAAAGCTTGGCTAAAATATCATAACACAAGCATCTATTCTTTTGCATATATGCAAACTAAGTATTGTTTCTCTCTCTCCACAGTAAATAAAGTCTGTGGAATAAATTCTCATTATCCCCTCATACCCTGCTAATACTGAGAATGTTCTAGTTTACTAGTCCCAATAAACTAACAGAAACATGGAAGTACTGCAAGGATGGTTCACATAGTCAATGGAATCAGAAAACCTGGGTGCCTGATGCTGGTGACTTCCCACCAGAAGGCGATCCTCTTATAAGTGTCAGTGCCTGGAGTTCACATCCTTGCTTGTGCTCTCTGTGTTTATGTCCAGCTAACAGGACACAGCTCTCAGTGTTTATGTCCAGCTAACAGGATGCATACAGAGAACTTTCGGTGTGAACTCTTATCTAGAAGAGGCAAGGAGCAAGCATCTCCCTATGTGGTGGGTCATGCTGTCTTGTGTGTAATGGAGGTTGTGGGTCCACTTCCCCTGAGGAGAAATGGGTTGTTTTAGGTCATTTTTCTCTTAGTACAACATTTTATTTTGATGTTTCAAGAGAAAGAAAAACTCCAAAAACTTCCTTTTTCGTATTTCCTCTTTAAGATGCAGCACAATTTCTACTACCAGTCTCTTCTGGGGGGCTCACCCAGAATTGCTGAAAAAGAGTTGTGGGCATCTCTAGCTGTGGCCTCAACATCAAAAAACCCTCTAGATGTGACTTTCATCCTTAGTTTCCGCCACTTCATTGATGGATGGCCATGTTCATCTCTTTTCTTTGACCCACAACTAAAAATGAGATTACTGGCATATGCGAATTTGTCCAGTTTTAACCCACATAGGGCTTTCTGATGCTCACTATTATTCTATGAGAATTTGCTCTGAATACAGTATGTGGAATACGACAGTTTTTTCCAAACCAAACCAGACCTGTCTAAATGCTTTACTATAGACCCCACAATTGAGAGAGAATTGATCTGAATCAAAATTACTGTTTTTAAGGAGTAAGATAGGGAAGATGCTCAACAGTTGACTTTCTGGTCAGTGGATCAGCAAATGGAAAACATTGACCACAGAACAGTGGCCAACATGCAGAAAAATAAAGATTTTACTTGTCCACTTCTGGCAAAGCATTTGTAGGTTCTGGCCAAAGTCTACCCCTCTCTGAGCCTGAAGCTTCTATCTTTAAAATAGAAGGTAATTGCCGGCAGCTAGAGCTCACAGGCACACCGCATGATGAGTGAGGTCATATTAATAAAGCCCTCAGAAAGAAAAGCAATGTGAAACAGCAGGGCTATTACCGTTCCAAGATTATTTTATAAAAGCGAAACTTAAGTTCAGCATCATGATTAACAAGCGATGAGAGCCAAGTTATTGATTCTTCTATCTTGAGAGTCGCTAATGCAGTGCACGCCAACCAACCACAGACCCAAAGCTTCCTTCTTCCTGTGCCCCTGTGCTTCGTGATGGCACTTTCCTTGGGAAAATGCAAATCATTTAACATGCATGGGGGACATCTTTATCATGCAGGTGCTAGGAAAGAGGAAAAACATCTAAATTGATTGTGTATTTTAGTAATTTTTGCTGAGAACAAAGATTAATACTGATACATGGAAAGTCAAAACATAAAAAGTAGAATGAAAAAAGTAAAATACCCCAAATGCCTTTACTCTGAAGCAGCTAGTATTTGCATTCTATGTACCTTATATCCACACGTGCATATGATGGTGTTAAACATGTTGTTATATGACTTGTTCTTTGTCCCTTTCCTATCCTACTCCTCATGAATAACAGTGTCATTGATGGTTTCTCATGTCAATTAACATAGATATCAAAATTGTTTTTATCTGCAAAACACTTCATGGATGGTATATACTATTAGTTAAGCCATTTAAGCAATCTTATGTTGATAGACACTAAGGGTGTTTACCACATTTTTGCTCTCATAACCAATGCTCTGATAAATCTCATGCACACATCTTTAAGCGTTTGACCAATTTTCTTTGTATGATAAATGCTTTCAAGTAAAATTGTTGAATCAAAAGATTTTGTATCTTTAAACATATTGCCCATCTACCCACCAGAAGGGTCATACCAGATTACTTTCTGCCTACGCCGTAACAGAGTGTCTGCTTCCCTCCAGACTTGACAACACTGGGTATTGTCAAAGTTTTTGATCTTTGCCAAACTGATAGGGGAATGGAATATCTAATGATTTTTATGTTACATTCTAAACATGCCGGATCAGACCTTAACTGAATGCAGTTGTTATGTGTCAGGAAACCTGGTTTAACTCATAGCACACTGTTTGAATCTGTGTAATAACCAACTATGATATAATGAGACTTTCCTGTAGTTTTGAAAAAGAAGCCAAAGTTTCACATGGTTTAAATTACTCTCTCATTTACACTCCCAAAGTACTAGATCATCTGGGAAGGCCTTTGGAGGTGCCCCAAATGATCCAGTACAATTTGTTAGCTGCATTCTCCATAAAAGAGAGACTATTCTGGCCCAAAGACCAGGCTCAAGAGGAACATCTTGGAGAGAACACTACTCTACAACTGAGATTGCTCCGTTGGGTGGCCTGTGGCATTTGATTCACTAGGAGGTATTAACCCCTTTGCCTTCAGCAGTAATATTTTCACAGTTTTGATTGTTTTAAAGGTTATTGTCTCTAGGACAGGTAACTGAGGAGACCTCACACTTCATCAGAAGCATTTCATCTTTACACACAGCCACACACAAGGCAACACATTTCTCTTTTCACTGACAGATTATGCCAAGATTTATAAGGTCTGTTCTCTATGAAAGCAAACACATGTTTGGGCAAAAATTCAAATAAGTCCAAGATATAGGGTCAGCATTATCCTAATACAAAAGTCAGCACTTTCCCCTCTTCTGCCCACACCAGAGGCCAACCCCTCAACACACACAAAAACACACACACACATCAGTGTTTTTCATTTTTCTTTTTAAAATATTATTTTCAAATATTTGCTTTGGATTCAGTTTTCCATGATGACACCCCTGATTGGTTTACTGTGAGTTACCTTCCAGTGACTTCATCTACCCAAAGCTTTTTGACTGGTTATCAAGGAATCCTTTTTGAACCTTGCCATAACATATCTTTCTCAAATTCTTTTCAGATAGTAGAATAATGAGAATTGAGAAAATTATCTTGAGCCAGAATTTGAAACCTGATCTTTAGAATTCTAGAAGTTTGTGTCTTCTGCCCAGTTCCTAAGACCTCTTTCTAGGTAACCATCCAGCAGCTACCCTGGTATATGTGGCTGACTTGGTTAGCCGGATCTGGGCAGTACATCCATATACCCTGCTTTAAGTTTCTCAAATTCTTTTCTGTGACTAAGAGTGAGCAATGTCTTCTTGTCTGTTCCTGAAGCTTCTGTGTACTGTGTTTCCCCTTACTTGCCCACTTGTGGCATCCACAATACACTACACTAACTTTATGGTGGAGGACCAGTATGAGTAGGGCACACTGAAAAGCACTTGCCCTGCACCTCTAGAGCAAAGTCCTAGGTCAGCCAGGAGATCCAGGATCATTGTCAGCATTTAACAGGTGCCACTCACCTCCCCCAGGCCCTTTGGCTCAATACACTTCCCTATGGCTTCCCAAAATATTCTCATCGCGAATGTTAATTAAAGGTACTATTTTTAGGGTTCAATTAGATAAAAAGCACTAATCATCAATTTTTTTATGAGGAATCAGGAAAATATGGTCAATGAAGATCAAGATGAGACTATAATTTGGGTGCAAAGAGCATATTATAGTGAGTCAGGAGACTTGGTTTAAGGGCCACATTCCCCTCTTATTAGTTTTAGAATCTTAGGTGATTCAGTTCATATATTTGAGCATTAGTTTCCTCATCTATAAGATGCAATGAAGATAAATGAGGAAATATATGATTGTCTCTGGCATAACAGGCACGTTTTAGATGCTCATTTAAAAGTGGCTCTTATTATAATTTAATCCCTCTATGGCTTTACATTTCTATGATTTACTATATATCAGTAGCATTTCTCTAGCCCAACTTGGCTAAACAAGTACCACTGAATGTGAGGGAGGTTAAATGGAATGATAATATTTGAGCTACAAAGAAAAGCTACTTTCTCTTAAGAAAATATCTAAATGCATCTCTTTTGGGTGATATTTGTTTCAGTTGCCAATACCCATAGAATCAGTACCTTGGGGCAGGAGATGCTAGGATATCAGTTTTCTTAGTCGCTGTAGCAGCATCCTGTTTGGAAAGCAGTAATTATCTCTCCAATAAAACTGAGTTTTTTTCAGTTTTATTGGGATATAATTGACATACACACTTACACATACTCGTACGCATAATGACGACTTATATATGATTACCGCAATAAGTTTAGTTAACATCCATCATATTATATAAGTACAAGAAAAAAATGTGGGTTTTTTTACCTTGTGATGAGAACCTCTAGGATTTGCTCTCTTAGCAACCTTCAAATATACCATATTGAACTTTTACACTTCCTAAATAAGTCTAGGGGGAAGTGTGAAGGCCCTCAATGAATGTGATTTCACCAGAATGAGAGTTTAATTTGCAAATTGTTCATTTGGCTAAGGGCGTCTGTTTGATTTAGATCCCTGGTCAAAACTACAGCCCACAGGCCGAAACTGGCCCTCTCAATCTGTTTCTGTAAGTAAAGTTTTATTGGAACACTCATTTATTTACATCCATGGCTGCTCTCATGCTACCATGGCAGAGTTGTTTAATTGCAACAGAGACACAGAGACCATATTGCCCACAAAACTGAAAATATGTACTATCTGCTCTTTTACAGGAAAAAGATTTGTCCATCCTTGGTTTAGACTATAGTAGCATTGTTTCTGATTGAATAGGTAGTGGCTGGTACCAGCATGTAAAGTTTATGCTACTTAAAGGAACCTAATAGAAAGGCTGGAGGCTTAAGGAAAAGTATATATGAACTTACTTATTTGGAATAAGAAGGAGGACATCCATGACACCACTACTCTTGTGCAGATGCACACACAGAGGTAGGACTATGAGCTACAGGATGGAGCTGAAGGCCCTTCCGTGAGAAACAGTTTCTCTGGCCGATTTACAGAGGGCGAAGCCTAAGGAAAACCATCTCATCACAGGCCTGAGGAAACAGGATTATGATTCTCTATACAATGTCTATAGAGAAACATAAAATAAAGGCTATAGAGAAGCATAAAATAAAGTTCTTTTCCGCAAGTGTTATGCCAGGTGAGAAATAGTTAATAAGTAAGAGCAATAAAAATTTATTCCATATTGAGAGGATCTGTTTTGGAGCCTAGACCAAATGGACCGTGAGCGAAAAAATGAAAGGTCAATTTAGGTGACTTCATTTAGGGGGAAAGCTTATAAATTACAACTAGACAGATACCAGTGAAGCGAGAGGAGAGAATGTTCACCAATTGCCGTAGGTTGTCATGAACTACCAGCATGGACTTTTTAAGTGTTGTATCAGTGATGGATATGTGCATGCTTATGTGCACACTGTAAAAGAAAAAAGGCCCAAATCCACTTTTATTGGAAATAGAGAAAAGTTCAGATGTTTGAAATTCTTCTGACGCAAAATATTGTGTAATTTATAAACAATTCTCTGTGAATGTTTCAGTTCATAGTATGTCCATAATATAGGACTCGCTAGCTATCCTAGTGTACAAAACAATTACTCTTTGGGTGTGTTTATTTGTTTGTTAAGTAGTAAATGCTACCCTAGAGGATGTTTAAGTTTCTGAAAATCATGAATTGCTGAATACATACACGGAAAATGTAATCACAGGCGCTCTTCTCTCTGATCACCACCCCCACCTCCAACTCCACACCCCACAGGGGCATACTGCCTTCCCGCCATATGATGTTGGCCATACTGTCTCTGAGACACAGAACGCCTATGCCCAGGATAAGCTTCTCTTTCAAGCGCCTATCAGGCTTTCAGCATGTGCTTTAAAGAGATAGTGACATTGCTATGCTCTGACATACACCATAATGTCAGCACAGCAGAAGCAAGTGGAAGATTCTACTTTTCCGATAAAGATCAGTTGCTGTTTCCTGTCTTAAAGACGAAAGTTGAGCAAATGCAAAGGTCATCTGTGTTTATATTAACAATGCAAGAGTTACACTACATTTTCGCAACAACATCAGGTCATTATTTATCCACTTGTCTTTTTTTTTTATTATTCCTTTGAACTGCCTACATTTGCTTATCGTGATATTTCTAAGTCTGTAAACAGCTCAAGTGTAGCTGTTCTATTTCTCTAAATAGAGCCTTAGGTCATTTTATTATCCAGCATTATAAGTCATCGGAATGCACCCATCTGTTGTCCTTCCACATCTGGGGTAACTTTAACTCTTCAAACCTATAGGAAAACTAGGAAAGCTGTGGTGACATTAGTTTGTTACTTTTTCCTACCACACTGCTTTCCAATATCTCATTTTTTCCTGAAAAATCACAGGAAATCATTAAATATTTCTGTTTCTTTGGAAATGGAGTTAAACGTAATAGCTTCTCCCGCCTCACTTACTCCCCATTCTGGGTCTCTGTTGCCCTGATTATTTTCCTTGGAATCACAGGCACTCAGAGCCTCTGTTTACCAGCTCAGAAAAACCTTTAAGGATGTGAATTCATAGAGCCTCCGAGGCTGCCTTTCCAGTGGCCAACGGGCAGATCTCCATAGCAGTGGAACTGTGAGTGGGGCAAAGAGCCAACGCCAGTTTAACACCAACAACCTTATCAATTTGCCAAGCAATCTTTTAGATTTCATTACATACATGGTTAGGCTTTCTCGCATGTGCATTTTGGGGGTAATGACACATTGGTAGACCTATTTTCAATCTATTTGACTACCTTCAATTTGGTAGCTCCTTCAGCAATAAAGAAAAAAAATGAGCAATCAGGTTTGAATCACAATGAGGCAAATGACAGTTGTTCAACTGATTATAAAATAGTTCTGACGTGTGAGACAGGAGAAGTTCTCTTGCAATCTCTATTGGGTAAAGATGCTCAACATCAAGGAATTTGACAAATGTTTAATTACTATGTTGACTAGCTTATAAACACAATGTGAACAGAGGCTGTTTCAACCACGCAGTTGTTTTCCTCCAAGTTGTTATCTCTTTCAGCTGGAATAGGCTAGATTGTTCTGTGGTAACAAACTACTCCCAAATCTTGACAGTTTACAACAACCAAGGTTTATTTTTCAATTATACTACATACCCAATGAGTTTTAGCATGGGGTTCTGCTCCACGTCATTGTCTCTATGGGACTCAGAGTGATGGAGGAGTCTCTTTTAATATTGATGTTTGTTATGGCAAAGGCAAAGGCGAAGACAAAGTGAACCACAAGCTATGGCTTAAGCTTCTACCTGTATATCACGCAAGTCACTTCCACTCCCATGTCCATTTCAGTGGACGAGCAAGTCGCTCCAAGTGTGACTTCCATGCCTTGGGGAAATATAATCCCACCCCCAGGAGAGGAGGCAGATATGAGTGAATGGTAATAAAATCCACCACACCATCCAACTCCACGATCATTACTTTATTTGAGTGAATTCTTCTTCTTTTTTATTTTTTCTTACAGGTCCCTTTTAAAACATCAGCCTGGAGACAGTGCTTATGGCAATCAGCTTCACTAGTTCTAGAGCAGAGGTTTCATTGTTGGGATATGTTGTCAGACCTTGTTAGCACATTTCAACCATAGGCTTAAATGGATGACCCATTTTAGGGCTATTACCACCCACAAGAAAAGCGTGTCCAAGAAAGTGTCCAAGAAAGCAGGTTTTCCTGCTGAAACTTTTCACACTTAGATGTGAAAGGAGTACCCCTTTCACCAAAAGGACCAAAGCTCTCTCCTGCTCTGTCAGCTGCTGGTTTCCTCCAGCAAGTTAACTAAAAGTAGGTACAGGGGCCAGCTCCGTGGCTGAGTGGTTAAGTTCACGCGCTCTGCTGTGGCAGCCCAGGGTTTGGATCCTGGGCGCGGACATGGCACCGCTCATCAGGCCACTTTGAGGCGGCGTCCCACATCCCACAGCTAGAAGGACCTGCAACTAAGATATACAACTGTGTATGGGCGGGGGGGGGGGGGGGGGGGTTGGGGAGATAAAGCAGAAAAAAAAAATATTGGCAACAGTTGTTAGCCCAGGTGCCAATCTTTAAAAAAAATAAATAAACAAATAAAAATAAAGGTAGGTACAAGTTGCTTAGGTGTCACTACTCAGCCAATCTGCAGGATCTGTGCTTGTGACAGCTCCCTAGCAATCCCTGATGATTGGATCCCCATCTAATGGAAACCCAGCTTTTATTTCAGCAACAACAATGGGATGTCCTGAACCCCTGAACTCACCTGAAGATGTCTTTATGTTGGAGTTGCCCTATATATGGGGCACTTGGTTCAAGTCTTAGAGAAATTTCTACAGACTCTTTCATAGCAGGTAAGTTGTTTGTTTTGATTTTGCTTTGGGGATAGGACCTAGTCATATTTCATCCACTATTGGAAAGCAGAGATTAGCACTATAGATGGAAGCTTGTTTATTTTTCCTGATGTGTTAGTTAAGGTTTTTGTAAATGGGCAATGGCTCTATCAACACCAGGGTATAACTTTATGCAAGTCAGCATAGTAATGTTGGACTTTAGTGATCTGACAGTGGGAGTGGAATGAAATGTGGTTGTTTCAAGACAACTAAAGTAACAAGCTGTATGTTTTACAATATGAATTAGATTAGTGATATACGAGGATATTTATTCAGAGTTTCTCTTCTCTTTGCTTTGTAGAATGATGGGACCCAAACAGGGGAATTGGCCAAAAGCAATGATGGCTTCAGACTTGGCGAAGTAAAACAAAATGTGAAGGTAAGTGTTTTGAGATTCTGGTTTCCTAGGACCAAGTCTTTGCCTCATCATACACAGTCAGAGCCTCCTTTTACTACTCTGGCCCAAACGCCATGAAGCCTTCTGCCCACTGGCAGTGCTTCCCCTGCTATATGCTGATTACTAATGCCAGTAAAATACCAAGGTACTTTGGCAGTAGCTCATGCAGATACGTATGTTTCTAATTACAGGGAAATTGTTAGAACATGACTTGGACTAGAGATACACAGTTAACAATCCAGGCAGAAATAATGCTTTGTTTTCTATCAAAAGAAAATAAGAACTTCATTTTAATCATGCTTTTTTTCCTTTCTCTCCCTTTTTGTTTGTTTGTTTGTTTTGTTACCCATTCACGGGCAATATCATAAACTGACAGTACAAGAGGTTCTTGCAAACAGTGTGGCCATTTCTTCTCAGAGATCGGACATGCTACCTCTGTTACCTGGTTTCCCATCCATCCACTTCCTTGTTACGTTACATGTCCAGAATTCTGTGTCCTATCATTGTTCTTTATGGAAACCACATACACTTTTAAGGAATACGTGTAAATTAATTAAAGTTATTATTTTAAAATATATCTGTTAGTGTATGCGCATGATTTTTGTTCTTCCTAATCTTTTCCTTGTCAAGAAAGTTAAATCTGAGAGTGATGTGTGTGTATGGAAACTGAATGCACTATAGGTTCAAATGGGCAAGGAAATTGTTTAGTAAAATCGCACGGTCATGTTCTTGACTGTGCTATCACAATTTACATTTTCAAATTGGTGTGTCTCCAGCCTTAGGATAGTGCTACTGTTATTGTTGGTGGATTTTGCAACCTAATCTTGACTCATTCAGTGAACCACACAAAATTACCTGAGGCCAGATTCCCAGTCCACAGGAATTCCCTTTCAAGCGATGAGAGCTTTTCTCTTCTTCAAGATCCCCTTAAGAATTCTCAATTTCTTGAATCTAGAATTATTTCTGCTTACCAACGAAGCAGGGAATGTTGTAATATTCCCTTTGTTTCACCGTGTCCAAGAAAGCAGAGAAATCTGGTAACATATCTATGAGCAGCAATAAATGATATGTTCTGTTTTCTTTTAGAACAAACCTGGCAAACTGTTTAAGAACACATGTACAGAGCCTAGGCAAGTGGTGGGAGCTTGGAGGCACTGGATGAGGTTGGAGATGGGGGTAGGGAGGGTCTGGTCCAGGAGCATTTCTATTCAAACTCAGGGCTGAGCTGCCTCCAAAAATCCAAGTCATTTTTTATAGTGACGTTTCACGTCATACTATGTTCATCAATGAAGATGGGGACCACGCTTGTCTTTTTGTGTAAGTAGTAAGTGACAAAGCAGCTACAGAGACATTGACTACAGAAGGCATTCTATTTACTAGAAAATGCACCATTTGCTACTGTAGATGTGGTCGGTCTGTATCTTGTGTTACACTGCCATTTTTGCTTTGGAGCACATCAGAAACACTTTTCCCGAGGGTTTTTAGTTTAAACATTCGTCAACATTCATTTGTTGAGTGTTACTTTTCAATAGGCACAGGGATAGGAAGATGAATGAGACATAGTCCTGACCCTGTAGTAGCTCACATTTTAGAGATGTCTCCATGATAAAAATAACTAGCATTTATTGAGCATCAACTGTATCTCCCCAAGTATATTACCTCATTTAATTTTCACATGACCTTGTGAGGTGACTATTGTAACACACACACACACGTACACATGCACAGGTAATGAACTTGAGGCTCAAAGAAATTAAATGACTTGCCCATGGTCACAGAAAGAGTTACATGGTCCCAGCAGAGTCGTGATGTAAGCCCAGACCTTTCTCATTCTAGAGCCTATGCTTTTATCTACCAAGGTCTTATTGCTTCTAGTTTATATAAAGCTACTGTATAATACATAAAGTCACTCAGGAAACATGACTGAATGATGATTATGATGAGAGACAGTCCACGCTCTAATTAGTAAAGAGACATCAAAGCCCTGGGGTAGAGCTCCCAACTTTTCACTAGGATTCTGTCCTGCTCCACCCTTGCCAATAGACAAGAATCCACATGCCGTGGCCTAGCACTTATTCTCAGGGTTCCCAGGAACATCTACCCCTCAGCCTACCCCCCACTCAATAGTCTGTGCATCCCTTTGCATTCTTGACGACTCTGTCCACATTTACCAAAACTGTCACACCTCTTACTAGTCCTCAAGAGACAAGACCTCGCGAGACAGTTAATATTCTCAGAGTTCCTCAGAAATACCTATTTCCAAGGTCAGAGCCCACCTTGGAAATGGTGTCTTCATATACCCTAGTCTAGGCTTATTTTGTATTTTCTTAACCTGTCTATCACTATCTCAGATTGTTTAAATTCTGTTATTTCTTTTATTTAAAAAAATAAAGAAACTTGATTAGGTGACTTCTTATCTGTTTTTGCTCTCGTTATCACTATAAGCCTAAATGTCGAAACTTTGTCAGGGAGGATAATGTTTACTTTATAGGATTGTGAAGCAGGTTAAGATGAGATAAGGAACGAAGCAAGTACCTAGAAGGTATTAATTCACAAATGGTAAATGGCGCTATTTATTGGCTTAATGTGTTACCCCTTCCAGGAACATTTATGTTTTAATGGAAGATAAGCAGCCAAATCCAGATTAAAGCAGTGAATTTCCAATTGTGGAATTGTCCTCTTCTGTTATCAGATGGGAAAGGTACACGTATTTTGGCAAGATGTACGTGGGGAAGGTGGGATCCTTGAAATAAACCTGGTATAACTCTCATCCTTAGTGAGCCCTGGGCCTCTCTCTACTAGACAGTGATAGGAAATTTGGGGATTAAAGGATGGGCATAACAACAGATAACATATATTGAGAGCTAATTATATCCTAAACAGGTTCTAAGCTTATTTTTCGTTTATTAACTCATTTAATCCTCTAAACTACCCTATAAAGTAGATATCATTAATTAGCCTCATTTTACAAATAAGGAAACAGAGCCTCAGAGAGATGGTATAATATGCTCAAGACCGCACAGTCAGAAAGCACATGAAGGATGTGGATCCGATTTTTCCTGACACCAAAGTCCATGCATTTTCCACTAGATCACGCTATATTTAATATCACCACCAAGTTGTGCTGTCCGCCCTTCCTGGGTTGATCTGGGATATTCTTGGCAAATCTCATTTAGGGAGAGGAGGTGCTTTGATTGGTAGTCAGTAAAATAATGATTAGATTTAATTTACAGACCTAAGCCAAAGGAAAGTGGGAAGAGTAGGATGACTGTGTTTTGGGGGAAATATTTGTTATATTTATAGTCATAGTGTCACCAACTAATTGCCCACAGGAGCTAATTGCCCCAAGGGTGGGTTTGGAAGCATTTAACTGTTTTTCCAAATTGTTGTTTTCTTTTTATTATGTTAAGGAGATGCAATCACCAACCACCCTGAACCAGACCAAGCCTCACCACCAGCTATGCCTATGACCTTTGCCTTATTTTTAATGCTATGACCTCTCCAGGAGCGTAGGCCTTATTACCATAACCTGCGGTGTATGTGGAAGCATGTTTTCCAGCTGAGTCTGCACAAGCAAATACCCACCTCTCCCTTTTGAACATTCATTCCCCATTTGAAGTAAAAGGTCCCTGCTTCCCTTTGTTTGGGACGCCATGACTTTGGAAGTGATTCTGCGTGGTCTCCTTTTTGCTGCAAATACACTTTACTTTGTGAGACAATTACTTCCAGTGGAGAGTCTGATTTAACTTGCCAGGAGGCAAACTCACTTTGGTTTCAGTAACAATAGTATATGATATTGCCTGTATTCCTGTGTGGGTGCCTGGAGGTGAGCCGAGAGAAGGCGTCATAGCACATGGTGTATGTTGTCTGCACTCAGAACAGTATCAGCTTGGACAGCTATGGTGCTGGGAGTGAAAACTCCTTCCGGTGGGCTGGGAAAGACATATCAGACCCTGTTTCCCATTATCTTTATTTGAGGACCAGGCAACAGGGCATCAAATGGAAAGGACACGTGATGAGGCATGAGGAAAATGTCAGAATGAAAGAGAAATGCAAGTCTCTAAAGGAGATTCCCAATCGCTCCTCACCCCTTGCGATTAGGAAAGAAGTGATAAGCGTCCAAAAGGGTAGGAGAGAGATTACAGATTTAGGCAATCTTACCAGGCTCGTGGCGGAAAAAAGAGATCTGGCCACTAGCAGAGTTTTGGAAACTATTAGAAATTGAGCTAATTGCAGACTTTGTAGAGTGCCTCAGGAAATGGGAAGGCATTTACCCCTTTGGGATTTGTATTTTTTCCAATTTTCCTAGTTCAGGAAAGAATTCATTCTTTGAGCAATGTAACCTCCTGCTATGATTTCTCAACTCCGAAAGGAGAATAATTATAGATTAATAATGGACCAAAATAGAAAATGCTAAATGTGTGTATCAGATAAGTAGAAAGTGTTCTGTCTTGTAAATTGTTTTGTTTCTATTCTTGGCATCACGAAGGAACAGGTCTCACCTATTTAACACTAAATGAGTAATAAAATTCTCCCCTCTTTCCGACTGGTGAATTCTCAGTCTCAGTGGGACTAGGACCATGAAGTGCTAAACTTGGTCAAGTGTAAGAAAAATTTTATATAGTACTGATATTTTTTCTTCCTTGGGCTGAGAAATATGTATCCTTTCACACACATGATAGCTTGGTTTTCAGAATGTTTCTTATCAGTAAAACTTAGACTTAAAGTTTTAATTTACAGAGAACCTTCATGGATCAGGCAGCAAGCTAGATATTTTCCACACGTTATTCACTCAAAAAATTGCTCTTGAGTACCCACTGTGCGTCAGGCACTATGCTGGGATGCTAAAAGCGCTGTGCTGTCCCTTAATTCTGACAATGCCTCTGAAAAATAAGTAGGATTATCCCTACCTATTTTACAAAGGAAAAAAATGCGAGCTTCAGAGAAGTTAAGTAACATGCACAAAGTCGTACAATTAACATGTGACAGACGAGAATAAAGTTGTTTAGAACCCCCTAACTTCCTGAACTCTTAATGCCCCTAGAAGCCCAGATGAGGACCCATTCCTGGGACCGACAGCAAGTCTCCCAGGTGCCTGGGTTCCTTGACTTGTTACCTCGTCTCTTCCCTGTTCACCATTGAAACTTAGCCCAGAGCCTCAGTTCCTGATATTCTGTGCCTTCCAAAGTGGCAATGACCTAATTTGACAAAATAATTTAAAGAGGTAAGGCTAGGGGAAATTGCCAGTAATCACCATCTTTTCCCAGATACGTTTGAACGGTGGCCTTCTGGATACACCATGCCTATGTTTTTGTCTGATAATTACCAATTGGGCTGGGTGAAGAAGGATGGCAGATAGGCAAGGTGGGAGGCGGGGATTTCAGTAAATCTCTCTTGAATCAGAGCCTTTCTAGTTTTACCGCAGCCCTGGTTTTGGCAGCTGTCATTGCGACAACTCCAGAGTCTCACTGGGTTCCTCGCGGATTGGGTGGGCAAACATGTCCATGCAGCACAAACGTGTTCTGAGGGAATTTCTTCCCAGTAACCAGGGAGACTTGTATTGGAAAGCACCTTTAGTCAAACTAAAGGAAAATAAAATTCACAAATATGGTATTAGCTCAAGTCACCAAGCTGGTGGCTTGCTGTGGGATCACTGTGGAAGAGTACCCATTGATTGACCAAATTCTCTGAGACCTGGCAGAGTCAGAGAAGATCACTTTGCATAATCCAGATACTTCATAGAGGTCCCTTCTGCTGTCACACGGAGAGCTGTTATAGTAACGATCGTGCTGTTAGCTTGGCCAGTAGTTCTGTAAATGTAATAGTCTACAAACCTCACTGTTTCACCCCGGCCATGCAGATGAAAAGGTCTCTTTCCACAGTAAAAACACCATCAGGCAGTATTTTTTTAGTCTAAAAATATAAAATCAAGTGACTTCAAATTTCTAAAGAATGATAAGTAAACAAAACTCACAAATATTTATTTTTAAATGATTCTGGATGCACGTTAGGATGTTTCAGTACATCCTAATATAGTAATATCCAGCTGTTATTTATTTTCATAGATACCATTACTTCTACAGCAAAATATTTTTTATTGATAAACTGTTTTTATTTTGAAGATTCTTTTTACGATGTTTATTTATCTATCATTTTCCATCCTTTGAATTCTGGAATGAGTCCTAGCCTTCTACTATCACTAAGAGTGTATACTTTCATTTTATTCCTCAATCTTCATTTCTCATGTTTTCAACAAATAATTTGCTTTGGAAAGGGATTAGAAGCTTAAATTGGCTTTAGAGTCATCAAGTGACCTTTCGTTTTCTTCAAGCAGTGATTTATAAGGAACCTCCAGATTCAGATTTTATTCTTTCCTCCTTCATCTGACATTGCTCAAGTAAGCGTGAGTCTGATCAGTGAAAGGATTTTCTTCCTGGAACGGAGTTATGCCAAGTCTTTTTGTATGTAAAGCCATCGTTGATTAGGCTGTCATCATTTAGTCAAGATGAAGCTATATGTATTGGATCTATGTGAATGATCATAGATCATTGTATAAGTATTGTGTATTTCTCCTCTTTAATTAGAGATTCCAGTGACTTAGTGGTGCTTATAGAAAAAAGTTGTGTAAGGGTGTCAATGTCATGGTGCACAACCTGGACCTCACACAACCAAATTAAAACACACACACTTAAAAGAAAATCTGGTGTGTTATGGTTATGGCATATGCAGCCCCAATATCCTCAACATGACTGTCAAAATGTCTCATAGCCTGGCAGGTATCGGAAATGGTGGGGACTGTATTTGTGAAAATGTTGGGGACTGTCTTCATGGATGTGTTTCTGCTCAGCATAATAGTGTGTGCAGATAAATGGGAGAGATTTTTTAACTGTATCAGGGGATCTTCTGCTTCTTAAGCTCACTCAAACTGGGAATTTATCCAAATCGAGACTACAGGTCTTTTCTGGAACTCCTTCTGGCTGTTGTTGTTTTTAACCTGGTGAACAGTTATTCCTTGCTCATGACCTAGCTGGTCTTGTAAAGCCCTCATTTCTTGGAAAGTCTCCTAACCTGAACTCAGCGCCGCTCCTGTGTGCTCTCTTTAGCAATTTCATTGGTCACCACACTTACTACTTTGTATTGTCAAAGTCTGTTACTCGGGCAGTATTCCTGCCTCCTTTAGGCATGGACTTCCTTCACAGGAAGGACCAGTCCATATTTATCTTTGTCTCCCCCACACCTGGCACATAGCCTGGCTTTATAATAACCTCTGAAGAAATGTTTGTGGAATGGGCAAATAAACTTTTGAGAATCTCACACAGACTTCTTTATTTATACCAAAAGTCTCCCTTCATTTCATCTGCTTGGTTTTCACAAAGACAGGTATTAGAAAGACAAGAAGAGAGAGTATTAGCCTGCAAAACACCTTACTACCTGCATTGTGAAAGTGAAGTTTTACTTTGGGGGTTCTTATCAATGAAGATTGTCCTTAAAAACAAATTTCAGAATTTTAACTGCCCACATTCTTTATTAAAACACTATCATTTCTTACTACTATTCTTATGGTTTTGAATACTATGTTTTCAATAGGAAATGTCTGATTGAAATACATTTCTTTAGATATTTTATTACGCCTCATGAGCTACATTTTCCCAATATGCAAATCCCACTCAAGAAATAAAATAGACTCTTTTGATAGTTAACTCTTTTAGATATTACGTGGGTTGTAGAAACTGTAACAATAAATTTTAAAATAATATCTTCCTTAAAAATAACTTTTTTATTAAACTTTTTATTTTGCAATAATTGCAGATTCACATGCAGTTATAATAAATGACACAGAGAGATCCTGTTTACCTTTTACCCAGTTCCCCCAATGTTAACATCTTGTAAAACTATTGTATAATAGCACAATCTGGATATTAGCATTAATAGTCAAGATACAGAACATTTTCATCACTACAAGTACCCCTCATGTTGCCTTTCATAGCCACATCTACATTTTTCCCTTGCCCCCCCCCCCCCTTTAAACTCTGGCAAATATAAATATTTTCATTTCAAATGTTGTATAAGTGGAATCATACAGTCTATAACTTTTGGGTGTTGGCTCTTTCAATTCCACATAATTCTTTGGAAGGCTTCACTTAGCATAATTCTCTGGAGATTTATGCAGGTTGTGTATATCAACAGTTGGTTCCTTTTTATTTGTTGTTGTTGTTAGAGCCAAGGAGTCGATTTGAATTCCTAGTGACCCTGTGGACAGCAGAAAAGAACCCTGCTGGTCTTTTTGCACCATGCTCTCGCCTTCCGCCTCTGTATCAGACAATGCTCTGCTGCCATTCATGGTTTTCATGGCCAATTTTCAATATTTTCAAAAGTGGGTGGCCAGGTCCTTCTTCCTTGTCTGTCTTAGTCTGGAAGCTCCACTGAAACCTGTCCACCCTGGGTGACCCTGCTGGTATTTGAAATCCCAGTGGCATAGATTTCAGCATCACAGCAACACAAAGTCACCACAGTATGACAACCGACCAACGGGTGGTGTGACTCCCTGATGGAGAAATGAACCCGGGCCTGGGCAGTGAGAACACCAAATCTTAACCACTAGACCACCGGGTCAGTCTGCCCTCTTTTATGGTGTTGCATAGTATTTCATGGGATGGCTGTTTGTTTGCCCATTGAAGACACCTGGGTTGTTTCCAGCTTTGGGCAATTACAAATAAAGCTGCTCTAAATGTTTGTGTATGGGTTTTTGTGTGAACCTAAATTTTTAATTGTCTGGGACACATGCCCAGGAGTGTAATTGCTCCGTCATATGGTAATTGCAGGTTTAGTTTTTTTTAAGAAACTACTAAAATGTTTCCCAATATGACCGTACCATTTTATATTCCCACCGGTAGCATGAAAGTGATCCAGTTGTTCTGCAGCCTCACCAGAATTTGGTGGTGTCACTTTTTTATTTTAGCCATTATGGTGTATAGTGATATCGCATTTTGGTTTTAATTTGCATTTCCCTAATGGCTACTGATGTTGAACATCTTTTCATGGGCTTATTTCCGTTTGTGTATCTTCTTTAGTGAAATGTCTCTTCACGCCTTTTGCTTATTTTCTGGGTTGTTTTTTGTTTCTTTTTTTTTTTAAAAAAGATTTTATTTTTTATTTTTTTTCCTTTTTCTCCCCAAAGCCCCCCAGTACATAGTTGTATATTCTTCATTGTGGGTCTTTCTAGTTGTGGTATGTGGGACGCTGCCTCATCGTGGTTTGATGAGCAGTGCCACGTCCGCGCCCAGGATTCGAACCAACGAAACACTGGGCGGCCTGCAGTAGAGCGTGCAAACTCAACCACTCGGCCACGGGGCCAGCCCCCGTGGGTTGTTTTTTGACTGTTGAATTTTGAGAGTTCTCTGTATCTTCCTGAGAGCTGTCTCTATCGGATACGTGCCTTACAAATATTTTCTCCCAGTGCATAGCTTATCTTTTCATTCTCTTTACCAGGTCTTTCACAGGGCACAAGTTTTTAAAAATAATTTTTTAAACTTAGCTGGCAACCAGATTGCTAAAGTTTCTCCTGATAGAAAAACTTTTCCAAGATAATGTAAAATCATTTTTACCTATTATAGATCTGCCCCCACTAAGGACGTGCAAATTTTACATTCACAATAACAACGAAAACACAATCCTAAATTATAAATTGGCTAATTGCTTTTATTGCTCAAATCTTTTGCTATAAATTCGCTTTCAATAACATTTGTTGAGTACCTACTCTGTGTTGAGTAATAAGGATGCAAAACTCGTAATTTGTGGTTTATTTGCTTCAGGCACTTACGTTTTACTGGGTTACGTCTAAATTTTTATTTGGTAATTTCCTCCCAGGAAGCTCATGAGAGTTTTGTTTTCTAAATCTTCACTGCCTCATGATGAAAAAGAGAAATAAGGTCTTAACTTTGCTTTGGACTGTGGAATCTGAAGAAATAAAATGAAATAATTTTTATGTTACTCCATAAGACACAGTAAGAATATTCTCATAATCTTGACTTTTACTTTTCCAACCCTGTTTAGCAAACCATGCTGTTTCTTGGGATATCAAAGGTGGCTTTCCAAACATATCGGAAATTAATACGAAGTCATGATAACTAAGCGGCACTATAGAGAACCTCCTATAACATTAAAATGTAAAGGCTATTTCACTGTGCTGTGTTTACAAATATGTGAAAATTGTGTGTCTATTTGGGCAATAATTAGAATTAGCACTAAAAAATAAAAGAAGGAAGATTATGAATGGTTATTTCTATGTTTTTAATTTCACTAATTTCTGACTACTTCAAAAACAATCATTATTTTTGGTGATCACAGTCATTACTATAGAGAGCATTTTTAACTTGTGAAGATATAAGTGAATTTGATTTGGCTGAGCATAGCAGAGAGAATTGATTGATGACTAAGAGTGCCACAAGGTAACATGTGTCATCATAGTTGTTTCCATGGTGATGAACCATGACATCACAAACTCATTAAGACTATGATTCAGTGAACTATGCAGACAGAGGATGAAAAGTGGTAATTCACCAGGATGTATGCCATCTTTGCTTTATATGATATTATTAATTAAAATGAAGCGCTGGGAATTTCTCTCAGTGAGATCATATAAAGATATTACGTGTATTTAGACTTGCCTGAACACGGCTATGCTGGTTTTAAATTGAAGTTTTTCAAATACCAAAAAATTCATAAACAGATTTTGACTTAGAATAGTGTATTTATAAGAAGAGATCTTTTCTCGCGTTCTGAAAAGCCTGCTCATTAATCACAGTTAAATTCGGGCATATCTTCATCAGTATACTTACTCTTTTATTATTTAACGGTCTTGTTTTTCAGTTTAAAATATTGGCACTGAGTACGTAGGAAAGGTCTCAGTGCTCTCATGCTCAGAGATTAAGAAAATAGTTTTAGATTTAAAATTAGCCCTTTCCCTGGTAGTTTTGGTTGGTACACGCTTTAGGCTAGGTTTCTATGACACATGCAGATGCAGATGAACTGGCAGTCGTTGTGCCAGCCCACTGTTTGTACCATCTCCGTGGTAGCAAACATCCAGGCTGCTGGAAGGGCATACTTGGCTAGATGAGTCAAGTTAGTTTATACACCTGGGAACTTGCAAACCTTCCCCTGACTTTTTGATATCAATATCTAGACAATTCTTCTGATTCCAAGGGTGCTCAAGGATTTCAGAAAGCAGCTTTTCCTTTGGAGTCCCGAATAAGATCATTCGAAAAGTCAACTTGGCTTTTTAAGAAGAAATTAGAAATTGGATGCTAACAATTGTTGCCACGGCCTGGCATCATGGAAAAGGCATTAGAGACCTTGAGTTATAGACTGCATTTTACCAGTTTAAGACCTTTAACTCTGATACTTGATTTTCTCGTAAAAAATGAGATCTAAATACCTTAATTGTATGACAGAATTGTCGTGAGAATTCAAAATAAAACATATTTAAAGCTCCTAGTTCGGTGCTTGGTATAAAGTCAGTGCTTAATAAATGATAGCTGCGTTTTCCCTTCACAACAGTTATCAAAGAGGTCTGATCCCATTAATGATTCACACAAGTAATAATTAATTCCTTTTGCCATCCCCAAAGCTTACAGAAGGTGACCTCTCCATCACTCCCATTTCGCTATCACTGACAGGACATACAGTTGTTACTCAGCAATTTGAGAAGACAGAGCAACTCAGAGAGCGGAGACCATGCTTCTTTCCACTAAGCACTGGCCCTCCGTTGCACAGACTCAAAGACTCCTCCTTCTGCAGGTTTACCTGAGCCTAGACTCAAAAGAAGTGTGTTCATTATGAGCTAAAGGAAGTCAGATCCATTTTCTGCTACATTGGCCCTCTGGCTCTTTGGCAGTTTCCACGTCCTCCTCATTTGGAAAGACTTCCTCATTTTCTGTCTCACAAAGCAGTCCTATTGTTGCTTATTTCCACTGCAGGGAAAAGGTGAAGCATCTCACTCAGGGCTGAGGAACAATAGAAGTCCCTGGAAAAAAAGGTTTCAAAGTAAAACCCAAGTTGCCCCTGAGATATTCCAAAATCCAATTGTTTTACCCTTTGCAAAATTTTTCAGAAAAATTTCAAAATCCTCTTTGATGCTATTTCATAAAACCTGCGATTGGGCCAAAGGGCTTATTTCACTGTGTACCAAAAATAGTATACATTGACTAAGAAAAAATAAAGAATTAGAAATAGATTTATTGAGG
Organism: Equus caballus; assembly: GCF_041296265.1. Lineage (NCBI taxonomy): Eukaryota > Metazoa > Chordata > Mammalia > Perissodactyla > Equidae > Equus > Equus caballus. Next base: position 29,916,370 of record NC_091710.1, on the reverse strand, counting down.
ACATGCCAGTAAAAACAGGCTCAATTGAATCCTCCTTTTCAGAGGGCCGTCAAGCTAAACTTGAACTAGTCTAATCAAGGTAGGTGGTGGATTCCAAACCTGGAAAAGACTGGGCCTTTATATTCTGTTAAGGATAATAATTACTTGATGGAGAATTGTTAAATACACTAAATATGAGTATCTCAGAAAGCAGGAAAGTGTAAGTCTGTCTTTATACTAAACGGTCAATCTTTCCCTTGTCTTTACCTCTTCATAAACCCATGGCTCACCATTTACTAGACCATTCACATTTCTGTCTCCCATCCCAACAGGTGACAAAGTTGATAACGTACCTCCTCTAGTAACAGTGGACAGAGAACTAGAAGCATAAGTCAAGGAATAGTGGGATAGAGAGGTAAATGAATTGTTACAAGTGAAAAGATGCAACAAGGTAGACCTGGTTAAGAACCAGATTTAGGGAGCTTGAATAAGAAGAAACGTCGGGAAAAGCGGCAGCTAATGCAGAAGAACAGCAATATCTGGGGAAAGAATAGAAGGGCAGATATTGCAAAGTTTCCCATTTTGTGCCAGAATTTCTCTGTATGAACACAAGTTCCTAATAAGGATTCTAGATTGCTTTGTGGCTGATACACATTTTTCTCCCACAATAGATACTAGCAATCTACATATTATTTACCCAACTGTCCTAGGCAGGAGAGTATATAATTATTTATAGTTTACAAAAACCTTGTCCTGTATTTGCTAGAAAGCCATACTTTTCCAGAATGCATTTAATATGAAGTTTCTTGAATTTAAAGTGAGAAAAAAATGTATGGCTCTAGAAAATATTCTGGTGATTTTTGACATTATGGACTCTCTTGTGTGTTCCTGTCTTAGATAAATATCAATGGCACATACTTGCATACTGCCTGGAGATTAAACGAGATACCCAATAAAACTTCTTTTTATTGTCCCATGTAGGAATTATTGTCCTTGCACAGAATTTTGAATAGATGAAACACATTTTAATCTTCTATTTTTCTACTTCATCAAAGAGCCCGGGCAGCATCAGCCAAGTCATTAACCCAGTTGACTAGTTAATGGATTGACATGACTCAGGCATTTTCCAAAAGGTGGACCCATATTTTGGTAATCTCACGTGCTTTTATCATATTTTTCTGTCTGTTCCCTAACACCGTGAAAAGGAACGTCATCCTTTCCTTATAAGTCTGACAGTTTTGTCAAAAACAGAAGAGAAGCTATTGACTAGTGCAAATCAAGCAATTAAGAAGAGCATCTCTAACAAATGAGGCCACGTTGAAGAAGTAATTTCGCCCTTCTGCACCTTGTCCACCTCACCTCCAAAGTAAGAGGTGGGACTAACTCACCTCAAAGATTCCTGGAAGCTTTAAATAAAAGTTTATGATTGATTTCCGGCACTAGACCAAAGAAGCGCTTCCTAGCTGCTGCTGTTGGAATAGTGGTGATTCAAAGAGAATTTGGGGAGGGAAGTAGCTATCACTGGACGTTTCTTGAAAGGCATTAATGAGTTGGATCATCATCTGAGGACAACATAGTGATAGCCAAAAGTAAGGATGGCTGCTGGAGGCACACTGTTCATTCATGTGCTCTGTCTATGAAAGAATCTCCCCTGATAGTCTTCTGGTACATTTCTTCACTTCTCAAGATTACTGGACCACCTGATTTGCCTTTCTCTATAACCTCACTCTGTTTATTTCACCTTCTGGGTGACATGTGTGCTCTGAATGTGCAAATGAAGGCCTAAATATTAGCCCTGATTCAAAATTAACATAACCCCAAAAGATAAGCAACAATGACATTGCTCAATGGCCTTCCACTCTCCTCTCTTTTCTTAGTTCATTTATAACAGCTAGAATGGCCTAGGTTCTTTTTTTTTTCTTCCCATGACATCTAAGATTATTATCTATTAGGATCAGTTAGGGAAGGCCTAGTTGACTATCACAAACCATCCAAGGATTCATCAAAAGTGAGAATGTTTCATACGGATTCCTAATTACTTAAACTTTGGCTCCAATCACCTGAGGATCACTAAAAACCACAGAGATGAGGCTTTGTCATCTAGGAAGAAAGGCTGAGGGAAGCATGTCTTTTAAGAAGACTGCCATGGGACTAATAGTCCCCCTGATGTATGATTAAGAAGGCAAATACGTTATTTTTATTTCCATATTCCCCGAATAGGAGCGTGAAAGAAAACCAAATCTCAAATAAACAGACTTATTTGTTGAATTCTGAACTAAACCTCTGTTTGTTTATTTGTTTGTTTCCGTATTAACAGATATTTATTGAGATCATACCACATATACGGAACTATTTGTGTCAGGCAAAACCTTTAAATCAAAATTGCCACATACCGATTCAGATCTGAAAGAACATTCATTCAACTGCAGCCTCATGTCAGAAGAACATATTTTCTTTTTTCCTGACATGAATATGACATGTCTTCCAAAGCAGCTGAGTGACTGGTTCCCTTTTTCATTGTGCTTCGAGATTTGCATAGACTAGCAAAGGGCATCATATGAGAGTGACAGAAGTTTCTAGAGAGATGGTTCTTCCTGTAGGAGAAAGCTGTGCTGATGTTGGCAGCAGTGATGTAAATCAAAATTTTGAGGTCACCCTCTTGACTCTCTCATTGGTATCTCTTCTTGGTTCACTAAAGCCCTTGAGGAGAGAGATGAATAAGAGGCCTGGGAAGCTTCTCATTTCCATGCCCATCTTCTCCACACTGACCAGGTCGGGGTCAGGAGGGGTGGTCAGACATGAGGAACCTAAGTTCTGTACTGTAATATAGTCATGGGGCAGAATTTGATAAGAGTTTCTCTTAACGCCTACCAAGGACATTTAGTTCTCCATAAACTAAAAAGACCTTTAATAAGGTTACTTCATCCATATCCTTCACAATAGGAACATCAGCATCCAAAAGGCCCTAGAAAATTATAGCAGCCAGAAGAATGAAGCCCTCTCTTTGGTTTTGATTGGAAATGGTGTGATCAAACCCTCTGACACGCTCCTTCTGGAGTCATAAACTCGTATAGAGCTAATCACTGTGGGAAACATTTTCATCATATTCAGTCATAGAAAGAGAAAAGTAGATGATCTTGGGACATCAACGTACAAGAATACCAAGAGATACATCTGTCTTACGCTTGATTCTACTATATTCTCTTAGTCAACCAGTTGCAATTTTTGCTAAAAGGAAGCTGAAAAAACAAAGTTTAAGATAACATTTTTTACAATGGATTACATAGTGAAAGAAAGGATATTTTTCTGACTGTAAATCTCTACAAGGACTTTCTCCAGGATGTAAATCTCAGGGGTTGAAATTTTTGCAGGTGATCATTAACTTCCATTGAACATTATTTTAAAGTTTAGGTATTGAATTAGATTATATTTTGCAGGCTTTCCAGAGCTTAGCAATGTATGTTCTCTTCAGTGTGAGTCTCCACCATATTTTTAGCATGAAAAAACAAGATGATTTCATTTAACAGCATAGAAGCAATTGTGAAATCAACTGAAGCTGATGTACACACCTGAACAGAAACATAAACCACCAAGAGAATTTGAAAATTTCCTCCTCGAGACTTCTTTTACCATTGACTAATGTTTGATGCCATATGCTTGAGATTTTGCTTTCCAAAGGATTTCTAACCAGGTTCTTTATTTAATCAATAGGAATAAAAACATCCAGGGTTTAAAGGAGCGTAATCTCTCAAGATCTTGAATTTGACACTTTCATAATTTTTACATAATAGTAGCTGCAGGGAATTGGAATTGCTCTTTGAGCTGGCCTGAGTCTGAGAGGAGGATCCAAAGTCTCTGAGTTGGTTTATTTTCTTTGTTTTTACCCCCTAAAGCACTGGAAATGGTTGGCTCTGATGCACTCCCGAGGCAACCGCAAGATGAGACAAAGCAGGATCGAGATGAAAACCAAGCTCACCCACATCCTACGTCAATTAGCTATTTTCTCTTTCTTTGTAAACAAGGGGGAGGGGGTGTTATAGCTTTTATAGTAGATGTACCTCTGGACCTCCAGCCCTCCCCACAGCTCTCTTCTGCCCTGCCACTACCCCTCACCCTCAATGTAAGCTGATGACAGAGCATGTTTGCTCAAACAGTGCTCATTGTTTACTCTCCTCTGGCTTCATCTTGAAGGTCATCAGCACATTGAATTATCTTGGGAGAATCTTCAGAATAGTGTGTGTTTGTGTGTGTGTGTTTAGTAAGGATAGGACCAGGATTGGAAGGTGAGTCTCTGAATAACAAGTTGAAAGAAGAGTATTAAGGAAAGTTGTGTTTAAAATTATGCAAAGTGCAATCAGTTGTGGATAGAACTAAAAATGCAAAGAGCTCAATGAGGACTTGGGTTGAGTCTCTAGCCTGAAAAAAAAAAAAAGCACCACAACAACAAAACTTAATTCCACAATTGCTGACCCTCAATTTTTTCAGGTGTGGGGCTTTTTTTAAGATGTTAAAAACAGTATAATCATAGACAGTGTACTTCATTGGACCCGAGCATAGGAAAATTCACTCATTCATTAAGTCTCTGTTACATGCCAGGCAATGTACTAGGCACCATCAAAGATGAATAAGATGTTGTGCCGCAATTCGCAGTCTAACAGAACAGACATAAAAGCAAAGATGGAAATATATTGTGGCAATAAATATTTGGATATAGTGGTATCACAGAGTAAGGATGTTTCAGCTAAATCTTCAAGGATGAGGAGGAATGTACCATATGAAAAAGGGAAGAGGGGGCTAGTACTTCAGAGAAGTAACCACCTGTGCATTAGAGTGGAGTCATGGCAGAGCACAGTATATTCGGGAAGGGCAGGCAGTTCAAAATGGCTGGCACATAAAGTTCTGGGATGGGAATGGTTGGCAAATGAAGAGATCATTGGAGCCAAAGTAACTGAACTGAGATTAAAGTTTAGATATGATAATATCTGTAAGAAATTTGGCAATGTGATGGGCAGGTGACTATGAGAGAGCAAAGATAGACCACATCAGCTCTCAGGGGCCTCAGCAGAAATACAATAATTTTTTGAACACTAATGTGGGGTGGACACTTGCTAGATTATTTTACGTATTTCATCTCCTGTAATTCTCACCACAGCCTTGTGAGTTCAGATTGATAAGGGCTTAAGTGGAGGCAGAATTCAAAGAAGATCAAATGAAAAGCCTAGAGGAGTGTCTTAGATCTCTGTCTTGGTCTGTGTGCCAGAAAAGTGAGGACCACTTTAAGAAAGAAATGAGGGTGAGGGTTAGCTGGTTGCGGTGGTTTTGTTGACTTATGTGAGAGCCTGTGCAAATTTTGAAATAAAGAGAAGTCAGTTAGCCAGTAAAGAAGAGGAGAGGCCTCCCAGAACCATTTGGAGAAAAGCTGGGTCACTTTCTCTCTGGGGGTTGGCCTCAACTACTTTTTAACAAAAATGGCAGATTTTTAAAAATCTGAAGGAGTACATGGATCTTTTTTGGCCTTTCAAACCATGACAATCTCTTGGTACCATTCCATATCTTGATATTATCCTAATTATAATTTTCTCAAACTTCATCAAGGTGGAACCTTGGGCAAATGACATGGGAGTATACACTGGAACTCCTGTTTGACCTGCTGCAGAAATCTCTTGTCTAATTTTCCCACTAAATCTCACCATTTGGGCCATCTGTTTCCCTGTTTGACGACACCACTTTTTTTGTTTTTCTCCTCAGCCCTTGCTATCTTCCCTCCTGCCCTAGCAACCATGACCCGGGCTCTATCATTTCTACCCAGAAACCTGAATGAACTGCTTCTTGCTGTTGCCCTCTGGCAGAAGGGCAGTCAAGAAGGAATGGAAGTCAAATGCAGGGCCCTCCTCCCAGCACACGAGCAGAGAAGGGTCCCTTTTTTCCTGGGGGAGGAGAGTCCTCCATTTCTCGTCAACAGTTGCCTCTATCAGGCTTGTGTTCTATTCAGTGGTTCTTTATGCTTCACACAGAATTTCATGTCCCTGGCAATTGAGTTAGGAACTTTGGGGGCGCTACTGTTCTTGCTTCATAAAGATAGAAATTAAATTGTTGGAGTTGTGTACAGCAACTCTTTGCTTCTTGACTCTCAATAACTCCTTAGGCTTATTTGGCTGAACTTTTAACTCTGGATCACGGTCATTTGGGAAATATATTTTGTATCGTTAAATTCCAATTTTAATTTTTTCTTTGTTTCATTTTGTTTATTTGAGGAATTTAAAGTTTAGGTGTTCACCTCTCAAACTAACTTCATCCGGTCAAGTCAATTCTGGAAATAAACATTTAATTGAGCACCTACGACAGCGATAACAAGACAATGTTTATCTTAAAAGAGGTCTAAATCTAGTTGGAGGGATGATGCCTATGGAATCGACTGTAAATAAAAAATGGACCACATTTGGTGCTACAATGGAAATGTAGCAAGTTATGTTATAAGCTGAAGAGAAGGTGCTTTGGACTTTGAGATGGGGACAGCTTTACAGAAGAGGAGATATTTGAGTGGGACCGTGAATGAAAAATAGCAGTTCATGAAATAGAAAAGAGGAGAAGGGCATTCCAAGATGAGAAGGCAGTATGAACAAAGGCACAGAGGCACGGAGGGGTATGTCTTATCCAAGGGATAATAAGCAGTAGAGGGCTACTAAAGGTTGGAGGCAAGAGGAAGTGGGAATAGCTAATCCTAGAAAGATAGATTGGAGCTTTATTATGGAAATCTTTTCAATGCCACACTGAGAAGCTTTGAGTTCATTCTCTTGGCAACCATGAACTATTACCTGTTTCAAAAGATAAGTCTGGTGGAAAAACAGAAATATAGATGATGATATCCCAATATGTAAAGTTCATCTGTGAGTCCAAGAGAATATGTCATGTCCGCCCCATGCCCAATGTTCTGCTTATGCTGTTTGAACCATTTAAGAACAAGAAACAATAAAGTGTTTTCTCTGAGACAATATTTAAATAGCTTTTAGCTACCGTTCCCTACTAATTTACTTTAATGAGACATTTATCCCTAACAGACACCATCCACATGGCAAGTGACAGTGAGGAGAGTGGGTGGGTTCTTCATGGAATATTAGCTACATTTTCAGTTTTGGAATGCCGCTCCCCATTGAAGTCTACTCATTAAGTAGAAACCCCCAAGAAGTGCTAAGAAAATTATGTTAATTTGTATGTGTACTGATTTTCAGGTTTTAGGAACCAGATTCTGTACCTGTAGCTCACTTAAACCTTGCCCTGTCTTGGAAGAATTTCCCGAGGTTCTAGGTCTTTCCTTGAGAATTCAGAGTGCTTCCAGAAAGATAATTTTCATGATACTTTTTTCTTTGACAAAATAGTTTGATCAACATTGGAAGAAAATAAAATAACTGAGGTGACATGTGTCGTTCTCCTTAATATGTCCTGCTTGGAATTGATGTCTTATTGATGAAGTAAGCATTAGAGCTTATGACACAGGAGCTATTGAAATGTTGTGTCAGTACAAAAAATTGTGTTCACTATTTCTCATCCTCCACATAAACGAGCAGTAAATCACCACAAAGCGGGTATATGCATTAGGGCCTCCCACATAAACTTCGCCTCTGCATGCATAAACATTTTCTTATTATTGCAAATAATCAACAGGAGAGTAGCAAATGCAAGTTTAGCTTTTCTCCAGAATGTTTATCATGGTTACTTTAAACTGTTTATAGGGAAGAGAGAACTATAAATGTCCTTCAGGAGGTAGGCAGGACCATATGGCTCAGAAGGCTTTTCTGTGATAAAATGTTTGGTTAAATTTTAGGCAACACATGGTCCTTCCATAGCAATTATTCGTCATTTCAAATGTTGTTGATATTCAACTCCTGAAACAAATAACACCAACCTAAAACATTTATAATAACTTAAGAAACGAGGTTCATTCTAGAGCTGCTAGGATCCAGCTGCATCGCAGCAACCCACCTTCCAGTCAGCTGTGGCTTGGGTAGGTCCAGGCTCTCCATCCCCGCACCGGGAGCGTTACAAAGAAACTCACCCTGGCCTTCCAAACAAACGCTGATGTGATCCACCTCAATGTTTTCCACATTGGGGCTTTGCAAATTTTAACCTTCTCTAAGAAAATAGCCTGTATATTCAATGGCTTGGGTAAGGGTTTAATTTCAGATGTTTAAGCTTGCTTGCCTTGAAAAGTGTCTTCAGTATAGCCTAGGTGTGAATTAGATGTTGGTTGAGTAGGAAAGCAGCATTTCTTGGTGAGTGACCATCAGGTTAGTTTAGACACAGGGTTTTTGGTTTGTCTGAATTCAAGTAGCAGTGAAAGAGATTAGTCAAGGAAGAGGCAGACCTGTCCCAAGGCCTTTGTTGGCATGTTGTGCTCCTACTTCATTTACACTGACAAGATTAAAGCTTATCTTGGTTAAACCCTTAGAAAGTCATTCTGGCAAAAACCTAGAAAAGTCCACTTGAGAGCCTTTTCAAATATGTATTTATTGATATACATGATGCTGGTGGTATAATCCCTTAAGAATAATTCAATTTCAATTTTTTTTTTATTTTGCCCAAAGTTTAATGACTGGAACAATGAAAAATACTTCCTTTGTAGTTTCCCCTTAACTTAAGGAAGTTAGCTATTTTCGCCCCTCCTGTTCTGTCTCAGTCAAAACGAACACTTCTCTCTCTCTCTTCTTTATGTTTCTACATTTATCAGAAGGTGTTATGAAATAAAGAAATGAATGACAGTTTTTAATTCAAAATATTTACAATACAAGAAGGAAGACAATAATAACCCCCAAGAACTATGACAGATGTTCAATGTGATACATGTTACACAGTAGGTACTGAAAAAGTACCATGGAAGCACAAAGAAGAGAGAAAGATTAATTCTGATGGGTGTGGAGAACAGAATGAAGGAGACTTCATGAAGATGTGCCATTGGAGTAGTCTTGAAGGATGAGTTTGATTTTAAGAGATGAAGAGAAGGGAAATAATGCTCAGAGAACTCATAAGATAAACTAGAGAATGCCTCGTTCTTGTTCCTGGACGTCCTTCATTCCTTCCTTTTTCTTCCCTTCCTTCCTTCTTTTCTACATAGATAGCAAACAAGACTACCAAAAGTAATGGCATTATTTTCCCTTTGAGTGTTCTTTCTTGCTAGTGTCTCAAAATGGTGCATTTCATATATAGCTAATTTTGTCAGAAAGGCAGAATCTTTGGGGTTCTTTTACACTATGAAGCTATCACCACCAAAAGACTAGTTACCATCCATCACCATACAATTGCCCCTTTACCCATTTCAGCCACCTCCAACCCCCGTTCCCCTCTAGGAACCTCCAGTCTGTTCTCTGTATCTATGAGTTTTTTGTTTTGTTTATTTGTTTTGTGTTTTAGATTCCACATACAAGTGAAATCATACAGTATTTGTCTTTCTCCATCTGACTTACTTCACTTAGCATAATGCCCTCGAGGTCCATCCACATTGTTCCAAAGGGCAAGATTTCATTCTTTTTTATAGCTGGGTAGTATTCCATTGTATATATGTACCACATCTTCTTTATCCATTCATTCGTCAATGGACACTTAAGTTGTTGCCATATCTTGGCTGTTGTAAATAATGCTGCAATGAACATAAGGGTGCATATATCTTTTTGAATTAGTGTTTTCATGTTCTTTGGATAAATACCCAGAAGTGGAATAGCTGGATCATATGGTAGTTCTATTCTTAATTTTTTTTTTTTGAGGAAGATTAGCCCTGAGCTAACATCTGCCATAAATCCTCCTCTTTTTGCTGAGGAAGACTGGCCCTGAACTAACATCCGTGCCCATCATTCTCTACTTTGTATGTAGGATGCCTGCCACAGCATGACTTGACAAGCAGTGCATAGGTCCACACTCAGGATCCAAAGCAGTGAATCTTGGGCTGCTGAAGCGGAACGTGCGAACTTAACAACTGCACTGGGCCGCCCCCTATTCTTAATTTTTTGAGGAACCTCCATCCTGGTTTCCATAATGGCTGCACCAATTTATGTTCCCCCCAGCAGTGTACAAGGGTTCCCTTTTCTCCACATGCTCTCCAACACTTGTTATTTCTTGTCTTTTCAATAATAGCCATTCCAGCAGGTGTGAGGTGATACTCCTTGTGGTTTTGATTTGCATTTCTCTAATAATTAGTGATGTTGAACATCTTTTCATGTGCCTATGGGCCATTTGTATGTCTTCCTTGGAAAAATGTCTATTCAGATCCTCTGCCCATTTTGTAATTGGGTTGTTCGTTTATTTGTTGTTGAGTTGTATGTGTTCTTTATATATTTTGGATATTAACCCCTTACTGGATATGTGATTTGCAAATATTTTCTCCCATTCAGTAAGTTGCTTTATGTTTTGATTTATGTTTTCCTTCTCTGTGAGAAGCTTTGTACTTTGATGTAGTCCCATATGTTTATTTCTGCTTTCATTTGCCTTACCTTTTCAGTCAAATTCACAAAAATATAGCTAAGACCAATGTCAAGGAGATTACTGCCTATGTTTTCTGTTAGGAATTGTATGCTTCAGGTCTTACATTCAAGTCTTTAATTCATTTTGAGTTAATTTTTTATGTATCGTGTAAGATAGTAGTCTAGTTTCATTCTTTTGCATGTGGCTGTTCAATTTTCCCAATGGTCTTTTCTCCATTGTATGTTCATGGCTCCTTTGTCTTAAATTAATTGTTTGTAAAAGTGTGGGTTCAATTCTGGGCTCTCTATTCTGTTCCATGGATCTATGTGCCTGTTTTTATGGCAGTACCATATTGTTTTGATTACTATAGCTTTGTAATATAGTTTGAAATGAGGCAGCGTGATACCTCGAACTTTATTCTTCTTTCTCAAGATTGCTTTGGCTATTTGGGATCTTTTGTGATTCCATATAAATTTTAGAATTGTTTTTTCTAGATCTATGAAAAATGTCACTGGAATTTTGATAAGGATAGCATTGAATCTGTAGATTGCTGTAGTTAGTATGGACATTTTAACAATATTAATTCTTCCAATCCATGAGCATGGAATATCTTTCCATTTATTTGTGTCTTCCTCAGTTTCTTTCATCAGTGTCTTATAGTTTTCAGTGTATGGGGTCTTTCACCTCTATGGTTAAATTTATTCCTTGATATTTTATTCTTTTGTTGTTGTTGGGTGTTTTTTTTTTTTTTTTTGCTGAGGAAGATTCTCCCTGAGCTAACATCTGTTGCCAATCTTCCTCTTTTTACTTGAGGAAGATTAGCCCTGAGCTAACATCCGTGCCTATCTTTCTCTATTTTATATGTTGGATGCCTCTATAGCGTGGCCATGTGTGGTATAGGTCTGTTCCTGGGAACCAAACCTGGGCCACCAAAGCAGAGTGCACCAAACTTAACCACTTGGCCACCGGGACTGGCCCTTATTCCTAGGTATTTTATTCTTTTCAATGCAGTTGTAAATGAGATTGTTTTCTTAATTTCTCTTTCTGATAGTTTGTTATTAATATATGGAAATGCTGCAGATTTCTGCATATTGATTTTGTATCTCCTACTTTACTGAATTTGTTTATTATTCTAACAGTTTTTTGGTGGAGTCTTTAGGGCAGAAAGGCAGGATCTTTTAGAAAACAACATAAAACAAACGTTAAAAGTAAAATTTTGAAAACAGCACAGATAGAGGATAATAGAATCTATATGGTCAAAATTTGTCTTGGCATTTTTCTTTGAGTGTTACGGAATTGAAATTCTGAATGCCCCACTAGTAGATTTTAACTGCTCCAGCGTTCATAGTTGTAATGAAGAATGGTTTCATTAATATTGGTACTATAACTGTAATAATCGGTGTTTCTAAAATGATGTACGGTTTACAGCCGTAGTTCCCAATCAGGCAGTATCTACTGCCTAGGGAGCTTTTGGCAATTTCTGGGTTCATTTTGTTGGCAAGTATTGGAAGACTACTGGCATTAAATGGGCAGGGCTAAGGGTAGGCAAGACAGCTATCGCACAGTGAAGGATTGTTCTGCGTCCCCCCTAAGGCTTATGTCCAACAGATCCTCACGCAGGTGAAAAATTTACTTGCAGTCATTTATGTCGAGTGCCTAACTCTGTTATGTACATACATATATGTACATCTATATATATAAAGTGACTTAATGCATACTGAACTTTTTAGGTATGCAATTATCAATAAGTCAAATTAAAAATGTACTTGGGGACGGCCCTGTGGCCGAGTGGTTAAGTTCCTGTGCTCCACTTCAGTGGCCCAGCGTTTCACCGGTTCGGATCCTGGGCACGGACATGGCACTGCTCCTCAGGCCACGCTGAGGTGGCATCCCACATGCTACAACTAGAAGGACCCACAACTAAAAGAAATATATACAACTACATACAGGGGGATTTGGGGAGAAAAAAAAGCAGGAAAAGAAAAAGAAGATTTGCAACAGTTGTTAGCTCAGGTGCCAATCTTTAGAAAAAAAAATTATTAAAATGAAAAAATGTGTTTTGTTTTGATTGGAAATTTGCTGCATTAACGCCACCAATATGATGCAAAATGTATGCATCCACTTATAAAGAACGTGTAGGCCTTTCAAGTAGCGATGCAAGCATCTGACTCCTTCTTTGTGGCTTCCGGGGCAATCGGGCCTGAGTCTGTCCTTACTGAAATACAGTATAGTATGGTGGCAAAAGCACAGATGCTGCCGGCTGCCTACCTTCTCTTACCATCCACTCTTACTACACACGAGCTGTGTGATTTTGGGCAAGTTACTTACCCTCTCTGTGTCTCATTATCCTTATCTGTAAAATGGGAATAATACTGGTACTTATCTCATAGATATTAAAAAGGCTTGAGAGCTAAGAGCAAAGCTGGGCATATAGTAAGCATTATAAAAGAGTTAGCAATTATAACAGTCTCACATCCCTTCTTTAAAACTTGGGACAGGGTGTGTTTTGGAATTCAACATATTTTTTAAAAGGTAGTCTGGAGCAGATATTGTGTGGATTCTGCAACATTATTAGTGGAAACTGGGAGAGTGCTACAATCAAAAACATTAATTTTTTTTGCAGAAAAAATTCTGTCTATTCACATTAATTGGGAAAAATAAAAACCACATCAGCTTCATGTGTGCTCCTGTCAGATTTTGTTTCCAAAATCTGTTTTGTTTTGTTGTAACTTGTTTAAGTTACAAAATGTTTTTGAATTTTTGAGCCGTTGGATTGTAGAGCTATGGAAGAATTACGGATCTATGTTTTATTATTTATTACAAATTATTTTCTTCTATTTCTCTTTCATGTGTCAGGCATTATTTTGATTAATTAAAAAGTTGTCTTTGGGGGCCAGCCCAGTGGCAACGCAGTTAAGTTTGCATGCCCCGCTTCAGCAGCCTAGGGTTCGCTGGTTCAGATCCTGGGTGTGGACCTACCCAGCACTTGTCAAGCCATGCTGTGGCAGGCATCCCACACATAAAGTAGAGGAAGATGGGCACGGATGTTAGCTCAGGGCCAGTCTTCCTCAGCAAAAAGAGGAGGACTGGCAGCAGTTAGCTCAGGGCTAATCCTCCTCCTCAAAAAAGAAAGTTATCTTTGTGGATAAAATATAGCATCTACAAATTTCATTTCGAGATAGTTAAGTTGCTTTACAAACTGTTATAAAAAGGGGATGTTGAGTCTGATAGGCTTGAGAACCACTAATATATGACCTTTTTTATTTTGATAGACATTATTTTATTTATCCTCACAATAGCCTATGAGAGAGGTCCTTACTTTAGAGAGAAGGAAAACAAATACAAGGAAATTAAAATACATCAAACGCCTCCATCTCAGTAAGGCAAAGAATTGCATTGGCCCAGATCTTGGCCTCCGAGCCCTGCCCTCTTCCCTCCCATCCTTCTCCTGATCATCAACCACAGCAAAGGCAGATACACTCTGCGTTCAGCCTGTGATTCACAAACGACTGTTTGAGGCTAAAACTATAGGCGGGGACACAGAATGCATAACAATGGGCCACTTCCCACCAAAAAGCTGATTTTTATGCCTTTATATTACTACTTGATGAAACTTCATTTTCCACCTACTTTGCTAAGTAAAAGTTATTTAGTATCTGGATCTCTTTTGCCCTCCTTTTCTCTGAAGATATTTTAGTATGGAAGAAATTTCACTCTTTTTAAGATTTTCTTGATCTAAACTCCTCTTAAAAATTACCCCTGACCTCGAATAGGTTTCCATTCGAGAAAGAATGCAATTGGCAGTGCTTAATAATGGAAAGAACACTATATGACAGGGCAGAAAAAAAAAAATTCAGGCCCTGATTTTGCTTAAGTAGACAGCGTGAATGACTATAGGCAAATTGCTTGTCTTTATGAATCTCAGTTTTTTCATTTGATTTACTGTGAGAATGAAATGAGGTACCAAACACAACACAATCAGAATAAAGTCCGCCAAATAAGTGCTCACTCAGTACTAACCCACTGTTTCTATACGTATACAATAAAAGATGCATACTATATCAAGGGCCTCCCTGTCGCTGAAATTCAATTACAATAGAGCAATTCCAAATTATCCCTCATAGCATCAACTACCTGATGATGAACCATTGATTTTCTGAGTTCTGTGAATTTCATCACAGCCCAATTGGACCCGTAAATAACAACATGCTGCCAATTTCAATGTTTGCTTTTGTTTTTAATTTTTTTGCTGAGGAAGATGAGCCCTGAGTTAACATCAGTTACCAATCTTCCTCTTTTTTCTTTTTTTTTCACTTGCGGAAGATTGTCCCTGAGCTAACATCTGTGCCAATCTTCCTGTATTTTGTATGTGGGTCGCCACCACAGCATGGCTGATAAGTGGTATAGATCTGCACCCATGATCCGAAACCGCAAACCCCAGGCCACTGAAGAGGAGTGTGCTGAAATTAACCACTATGCCATGGGGCTGGCCCCTAATTCCAATGTTTTTACTAATAAATTATATTTCCAAGTTGAATCAAAATAATAGGAACAGGCAGTGCTCAAGACACAAGGTAAATAAAAAATACTGCATTAACCAGTCAAAAGACTTTTTAAAAATAAGAAGCAATCACTGAATAGCTTTCCTTGCTTTAGATAGTAATTACGTTAATAATCAAAGGAGACTGATAATCACAGCTGAGGGACCCAATGAGCCAGATTACAGCGTATTTCTTTAAACCTCTCGAAATATCACATCCCAGCCGAGTAGGAGACTCTCCTGATGACCGATGTCCCTTGATGTTTATTAATTGTTTCACTGGATGCCAGCCCTTAGAGGAAACATTGTTTCAAACAATCTGTTCTTCATAGAGCTGTGTTATTTAGTTTTAGAATTGTTTCCTATGTATGCTCAACAGCGTTGTCTTCTCCATAACAAGAAAACAAATTCCGTTAAGTGAAAAACAGTGCATTTTGCACTCGTCTGTTTCACATAAATTCAGTAATGTGTTCTCATCTCTAGTCTTCAGTATTTGACTCTCGTTTGCTTATAGCCCCTTCCGATTTATTTTTAAAAAGCACTTGAGAAAAATGCACATCCTTGTTACTTGCTGCTGAAGGAAAATAGGCGTCTTCCTCTCGGAGAAGTCTGTCCTCAGCCGCAGTCTATCACAGTGGATCTAGATGGTAGTTGCATGCTTTCTCCCGTTCCCGAGCTATTTCTAGAGTGTCTACGGTTTGTCAGACTCTATTCCAAATACAAGAAGCAAAACCATGGCCCCTGCTCCAAGGGAGAGTAGTATCCAGTTGTGTATGGCCCCCAACCCCTTTCTACAAAGTCCTTTTGCGTTTTTCAGTGGTTCCTCTTCTGGAGCACTCCTATGTTTGCATCCTTGTAGAAAGTAAATCATTTCAGCCTCATCGCTGATTTTTTTCCCCCTCCCAACCAAACAATAGAAACTAAAATAAAAGACTCCGTAGTAATTTAAAAGGCAATAGAAGTCCCTATTCAAATTTCCTGTTTGGGAACTTCATTTAAAATGTATATATTTAATATGATTTCTCTTAGGTTAAAGAACAAGCAATGAGAAGCAAACGGAAAATCTTTCTACTTTAATCTTTTCTTTTGAATTGCAGTGTTCCTCTGTTCCTTTGCATGATAACGGGCCCAAGCCACTCTGCCGCTGGGACTGGGTTTACAGAGGATGGTGCTCCTGCGTTCTAGAGGGGTTTTTCAGAAAGGTTTTTGTTTGCTTTGTTGTATTTTGTCTTAACAAGACAAGGCATCGTGCCAAGGAGGGAGGAGTTTGTAGTTAGACTGTCTGTACACAGAGAGCACACATATGTATGTGCTCCTGATTCACTGACGTGGCATGTGCAGATTACTCAAATGCTTCCCCTCCGTGGCTACCGAAGCTTTAGCCTTCAGCATGTGGACAAACTTAAAAGGTGCACTGGATACAGGTTCAGACACTTTTTCTCCGACCTTACCTAGCTCTTTAGCTTTCCTTTCTTAAAGCATGGATCAAAAGGACAATAGGGGCCAGTCTAGTGACGTAGTGGTTAAATTTGCATGCTCTGCTTCCGTGGCTCATGGTTCACAGGTTGGGATCCTGGGCACGGACCTTCCACTGCTTGTCAAGCCATGCTGTGGCAGCATCCCACATAAAATGGAGGAGGATTGGCACAGATGTTAGTTCAGTGACAATCTTCCTCAAGCCAAAAAGGAAGATTGGCAATGGATGTTTGCTCAGGGCCAATCTTCCTCACTAAAAAAAAAAAAAAAAAAGGAGGAGAATAAAGTAACAAGAGACTGCATCCCAGTTGTTGCAGATTTCAAAAGCCCAGACTTGATCAGTCATCAACTGACAGAGGGGAATTAAAGTCTCCCAGTACTAACATATTTCTGCCTGGTTTTCTATTATTTCCTGTAGGTTTTACTTTATGAATTTTGATGTAATATTTTCATCATGTATGTGGATATTTCCTCATCCATACCTTTCATATCTTTGTGGAAGATGAAGTCACTTCCTAATAGCCCTGCTTCCTCTGCCTTCTCCCAGTTCATGAGAAATGAATAAATAATGTTGTTTGTGAGGTTAAGCTAATTCAGATCATTAGCACTACCAGAAAACTTACATTTACTCCGGAGTTGGTGTTTGTTTGTTTTTTCCCCCAAATAGAGCTAAAGGGGAGGGAAGAATAAGCCAGATCTTCCACTAAGCAAAACTATGATTTTTTTTTTTTTTTTTAAACAGAACTCTCTCTCCTGGCTTTCTTTCTATTTCACTGACTACTCCTTCTCAGGGCCCTTTACTCTTTCTCCTCTATTTAACTTTCAAATGTCCATGTGTCGCAGGAGCTCATTCTCCTTACTTATGCCACCCAGTCAAATGGCTTCACAGACCATCATAGACCGACGCCAGCCAACACTCTGGTTCTAGTTCAAGTCTTCTACAACGCCACGCTCATAGGTCCATTAGGCATCTCCAATTTAACACTCAAAACACAGCTCCTGTCTTTTCCCTCAACCAGCTGTTTTGCTGGTCTTGTACATCTCAGTAAACATCTGTGCTCTCCACCCAAGTACTCAAGTAATTGCTCTGGTACTTGGGGTAGATGGCAGTCACTCAAGTCAAACATCTGGGAGCTATTCCTCTTTTTCCCCACACTATCTTCCCACCCCCACAGCTAATCCACCAACATATCCTATAACTTTTAATTCCAAGTGTCCCCAGAATCCTTCCCATTTTCTCTATCTTTACTTCTTCTCTCTACCCCAAACCATTATAATCTCTTGCCTAGTTTAACAGTCATTTTCAAACTCATCTTTTTTATTTCTTTTTTTGAAGAAGAAGAAGAAGATTAGCCCTGAGCTAACAGCTGCTGCCAATCCTCCTCTTTTTGCTGAGGAAGACTGGCCCTGAGCTAACATCTGTGCCCATCTTCCTCTACTTTATATTTGGGACACCTGCCACAGCATGGCTTGTCAAGTGGTGCCGTGTCCGCACCCGGGATTCAAACCGGCAAACCCCTGCGCCACCAGGCTGGCCCCTCCCTTTGATTTTATATTTGCCCCTTCTGATGACTCTCCATAGAACAGCCGGAACAATCTCTTTGAAACATGAATTCAATTATGTTACTGTCTTATCTAAATCTCCAATGGCTTTTCACTCCTTGTAGAATAAAGTCTAACCTCCCATCCTGGCCCCTATGTGACCTGATTTCCTGTCTCACCCATTTGTCTACTAAACTCCAAAATCACTGGTCTTTGTTTCTCACTGCTTCTCTGTTATGCCAAACTCCTTCAGGCCTCAGGGCCTTGGCACTTGCCATTTTCTGTAACTAGAACACTTTCCCCTCAGATCCACAGGAGGCTGACGTCTAGAATTTAGATCTCAGGTTAAATATCACCCCCTCAGAGATGTGTCCTCTGACCTCACTGTTGCTACCAGTCCTTGAACTTCAGAGCACCTTATGTTAATTTTGTGCAGTGTTCTTCCCTGTCTGCTATTTTACCGATTTGCGTTTGCCCCTCTCCTGCCACCTCCTACTCTTGAAGTAGAAGGTAAGGTCCACGAGAAAAGTACTTTATCTGCTTGCTCCTGGCAGTAATTCCAGCCCTGGAAGAGTGCTTGACACAGAGATGGTACTCAATAAACGTACAGAGTGAATGAATGAAAATCACTAGAACTCATGGTCTAAAACGAATCAGACAATCTATTTGGCTTCTTACACAGGCTATTAATAATGCTTTGGAGGAGGTTTATCTGTATACAGCTGTCTCATTTCTTATAGAGCTGATGAACTAACTGGTTCTGTCTTCACAGATGAAAGTAACTGAGCATTTAACTTGAAGTGAGCTGTGGGTCATCGGCAGGTCTAGGCGGTAAGCATTCAGACTAACTGCAGATGACCTGTTGAGACACTTTCCAAAATGGACTTTTAAGTACCTGTCAAAGTTTACAATTTGAGAGCAAATATCAGTGAACTTGAATGCCTTTCGACTTGGAGCATCTGATGCTTGAAAATCACCTCTATTTCACTTTTCACAAGCTAGACCTACTCATCTTTTAGTTTCAGGGCCTGATTCATCAGTTTCTATAGGTCCATTTATAAACTCAGTCAGCATTTTGCTCTGCCAGCCTGTGAATAAAAGGCACTGCGGGCTCAGAAAAAAACCCTGTTTTTCACTGATTCTGCTTTCAAATACTTTCCAAGAGCACAATGCAATAAAAAGTGAGAATTACCTATTCTCAATTCCTCGTTTGAATACAGAATATATCCTACTTCCCTCCTCTTTTCTTTTGGTGTCTTTTGCCCCCACTTTAAGATTTACCCAAGAAATAAAGAAAAGCCAATCATTCTTTTCACATAGTTGAAACACACCCCAGCGTGAAGCCTGTATCTGGATGGTAACAGACAATATATCCTATCAGAGTGATACATTTCATAGCTCTAAAAAAAAGTGATATCTATAATAACAAGTGATGCAAAAATTGCTGTCCTTTTGAATACAGGGCTCGGTCATTAACCTTTATGAGCTCAATGCCCCTTTCTCATTTTTCCTTTCTCGGTAAAATAGAACTTTCTCAAAATTCTGCCTCTGATTGGTAGATAACGGAAAAATATTATGGAAGACTCCTATGGGGTTCCTACCCTTCAGGTAGACTCAGTTTGTCTCATGATTTAATAGTTCTAGAAAAATCTTTTCTAAGAAATCCCTTTTAAAAGAAAGTTTAGATATAAACAAGAAATTTTCATATTACGGGAGACTGGTTTGCAAAAGACATGTCTTCTGATGTAATTTCACGCACCGTCTACACAGGGACCAAAACAAATGCCTTCTAGAACTGTCTGTTATACTAATTTAGTCGTTGTCTATAAGGAAAGAGCTTTTGTGTGTGTTGTATTGAATAGAAGAGCTTCGAGAAGCTTTCTTTGAAATATTTACCTTTCTCTGTATCTAGCTTCAAGTAGCAATCATCCTGAAAATCTCCTGTGCTCTTCCAACGTTTAATAATCTAACCAACTATTTTTAAATTACCTACTCTCCTAACTACCACATAGTTTAAATAAAATAGCCACTTCACTAAATTTTTATTAAATAAAATTGTGCTTCACTTCTCTGGGTTTCAATTTCTTATTTATAAAAGAAGAGGCTTGTACTTGAAAATTTCTGCATGCTAAATCCCCAGAAATCTAGCAGAGGAAGTGAAACTGCATGTTCTTGGTGTTCTGTTGCCTTGACATGGATTTTTAACATCTTCTTCCACTTGCTTCCTTCAGAGAACCCGGTTTCCCGCTGTGTTGCATCCTTAAATTCTGCAGTCAGGATTCTGAAGTCCTGAAATATATTCATGAAAATTAAATTGCACTACAACCTCTAAAAAGGAGGCCCCAACTTGAAGAGATTTTAACTTTAGATTGACCTGCCCTGATGTTACATTATGAATAGGGAAAATAGTAATACTTAGAATTCTTTACATTCAAATAAAGTTTGATGTTTCCAAATCATTTTCACGTGCATTCCCTAATTTAAACTTCTTTTGACCTATGATGTAGTCAGGACAGGATTGTTTCGTGGATTAGGAAATTGAAAATAAGGAAATTTAAGTATCTAGCTCATAGGTTAGGGCTTCATTCAGGTTTCAGAATCCCACTTCATTGTTCTTTCACATAGTCCCAGAATTACGCCAGCTCTAAACGTCCTCTAAAGTGATACACAACAAAAATAGTGTTCTTGTCAGGAAACACAGCGATTATGAACACAGAGTTGTGAATGCCACTGTGGCCCATGCTTCAGGTAGAATGTGCGAGGTGGTTTCATTTTTCCTTTAGACAATGCACAAGACGTTCTTTCTGAAGAGATTCTGTCACTAACAGGTTGCATTACCTATACAAGCCATGAAATCTGTCCAAACCTTGGTTTTTACTAAATATTGTCATTGAACCGGAACTCCCTGGTCCCTATGGCATTTTCAGCCATAAAATTCTAGAATCCTGAGGTTCTTAAATGTTTATTTCTTGTTTTATTATTTTACTTTTTGTCAAGTCAGCTCACCTCAGGTAAAATAGTAACCTAAACAAGTAGAAGGTCAGCTGTAATTTGCAAAGTAAGGGAATTCACTTGGCCTACCCAGCCTCTCTGTAATTGATATGCAGTCTTACAGGACAGTTGTTGCCATCATACTTGCCATCGTACCATAAATCTGTTACTTTCTTTTTTTAAAAAAAAGAGAGGCTCTCATGCTTGTGTGGTGGCTGCACGATTCAACCTAATGTCCAGCAACTTTAATGCTTCTTTGACCAAATCCATTTCTTTAAGAAAAAAAGTTGTTGGGCGTGTTCATGGCCCATGGCTGACAGTTGACTTTCTCAAATGGTTGAGCAGGCCAGTCAAGGAAGGAATTTTCTTTTTTTAATTTAAGTTATATATGAGAGGATGTGACTACAATAAAGAAAATCATAAGAAAAATACCAGTGAGCTTTTTGGCAATATGTATTATGATTTTCCAAAATGTTTGTATCCTCTAATCCAGAAATTATTATTCCGGAAAACTACTCTAAGAATATTATTATTTTTACACAACACATTTTCTGAGTAGGGGTGTTCAGGACAGTATTATATATGAAGATAAAAAGATAGAAATAATGTCCAACATTATGGAAATGGTTATATAAAATAGAGCATATAGTCTGTGGGTTTTTTTGGGGGGGGGATGAGGAAGATTGATCCTAAGTTAACATCTGTTGCCAATCTTCTTTTTGCTTGAGGAAGATTGGCCCTGAGCTAACATCTGTGCCAATCTTCCTCTATTTTATATATGGACCACTGCCACAGCATGGCTTGACAAGTGGTGTATGTCTGTACCCGGGATCTGAACCCATGAACCTGGGCCACCAAAGTGGAACATGCTGAACTTAACCACTAAACCACTGGGCCAGCTCCCATGTATTCTGTTTTGATATTATACAGTCATGTAATCATGGGGAGAAGTGCTTCTGATAAATTATTAAGATAACAAAGCACAATACAAAAAGTACAATTAAAAATATTTTAAAAATTAAAAAGTGTGTCAGCAAAACAAACAAATACAAGAAGATACTATTAATGATGACAATATTAGAGTGATGGGCCTTCAGGTAATTTTTATTATTACTTTTCTCGACACCTTTATATATTTCAAATTTTCTCTGACGATAATAAATATTATTTCAATCTAAAAAAATCCAATGGTGGGATGATGCCTGGTGACATCTAAAACTGCATACGAATGTGTACCTGAGTGCTGATTCCAGCATTGACACTATGATCACGTTACAAAAACAAATCATTGAACTTCTCTGGGCTTCCACTTCTTCAGAAGTGAAGTGAAATAGTTAAACTGGATTATTCCCCAGGATTTCTCCCACCTCTAAATTGTGATGTTATAGTTCTTTCAGGGAGCATTGGGTAATGAGGTCTCAAGGCCTACGGGTGTTAATCCTTACCTCGTCTTACCTCTCTTTCCCTCCATTTCCTTGTAGGACCTGGTTTGGGTGGATAGTGGAGGATGTGGATAATTCATCTGGTCATGTATCTAATGGCCTTGCTACTCTTTCTTCCTGGATTGGCTCACATCTCAACACGTTTTGCTCTTTAAATCAGAAGCATTTGACCTGACGCAATAACTCTACTGTTCACATACTAGTGATATTATGATTTATCATATCTGCAAAATAGTGAATAATATTATAAATAATAAAATTGCACATAGCAACCCCTCAAGATTTCATCTCCATGCCCTTTGACTCTGATCCCCTTCACTGATTTTTAACTCAGCACATTTCTAACCTCGCCTCACGTGAAGACACAAATCTTTCAGATATGAAATTTATAAAGCCATGCCATATCTCTTTAGAATGAATCCAATATAAATAAATACAAAAGAGAATAGCAGAGTGTAGTGCTTGAGCACTAATCATACCCATCAGAAGTGAATATGCCCATAATGGTTCTGTTTATCTTATTTTATTTTTTGGTTTTGGCTTGGAATTTCAACAGTTATTTGGCAAAGTGATTAGAAAGAGCATGTGTCCCCTTTTAAAGCCTTCTTCTTAGTCCCGGAGCCCAAATACATGTGTGCTGTAGACCAAGGCTCTTGCCCTGAATCCACTCTTATGCGTCTCTTAGAGGCTTGTCCTTGACTGAATCCTACAATAGACGCCGAGAAAAATCCAGTGCACATTCAGTCCAGCACACAGCAGCTGCATGAGATAATTTCTTCCCATGCATGAGAAATTCTTTCAAAGAGCTTAACTCATAGAAATCACTTATTCATTCAAAAAGCATTCATTGCGTTCATAGTAGGGGCCATGTATTGTGCTAGGTAGACATAAAAATTAGCCCAATCCAGATCCTTCCTTTAAAGAGCATACAGTGTAAGGGAGAACTACACCCTCTGCGTAAATAATGATAATATAAAGTCATCAGTGGGTAAGGGCCACGGGAGAGATACAGTCAGAGGGCTGTGGAAGCCAGAAACGATGTTGGGTGTAAGGTCAATGGTATTAGACAGGGCCTCCAAGATTTTATGGCCTGGTTCCCTCCACCCCAGCTCCTCATACAGTCCAGCCTTTCCGGACCGCTGATTGTCTCCTTTCTCTGCTGGAAATTGTCTAGTGCTTGGTACCTCTTAGATACTTTGAAAATCTCAACAATAATCATCTGGACCCAACACACAAGCCTCCAGGAAGTTGTCCTGTCTGCAGCCACCTGCGAGCAGGCAATAAACACAACACATTAAGTAGTGTGTAATACTTGGGGACGGTAGTCCTCTTGCCTCCTAACTCCTCAGTCTTTTTCCTCTTTATGGACTAGTCAGGAGCACCACACTTAGCCAACCACTAGAGCACAAGAAAAGATTTTCCTGCAGGGGGCCCGGTGGGGGGCCGCTGGGTTACTCTCTCTTAGACATGGAAAGTTACAGGGACACGGGTTAATTATAGAGTCCAGCTTTGCCTCCTTTTAAGGGATAAATCTTGTTTTTCTTCCTAGATTTTGTCTGTCTGGAACCTGAGGTCAACTAAAGTTAATTCTTTTAGTTGGTTCTTAAGAAAAACCTTTCAGTCTACATTTACAGGCACAAATCTTGACTCCAACTTTTAAAAAAAAGCCCTCCAAACAGTTAGTTACTTGAACTCTCTTAACTTATAGCTGCGTTCTCAAGGTTTTCATTGCCCGGAAGTCACTCTCCCTACAGTTTTGCCCTTAAGTATCCAGGTTAGCTTAACTTTCAGAGCTGCTGTTAGCATTTCTCTGAATTACTTGCATCTCTCTTATTTCCTTAAAAGAAAAAAATATATATATATATGTATATTTATATATGTGTGTTCTCTACCCCCCCCCCCCACACCCGGGAATTTTCTTTTTATATACTTTTCCAACTACTTTCAGGCACATCAGAAAACACCTTTTCTGTTCTCTACCTGTTATTTTATCCACCAAGCCCTCTCTGAGCTGTCACTAATTCACATCTACATATATACAGATTTGAGCAATGTAGCATTACTTTTTTTTACAGCAAGAAGTACATTCATCATACACTGAGACCTTGGGAGAGCAACTACTATTCTCATACCATCAGTATTTATTTTCATCCACTTCCATTTTGAAATGTTTTTCCCTAAGGAATTATGTGGGTGACTAAGTGGAGGGAAAGAATATGAACAAGGTGTTGAAGTCACTGAGAAAGTCATTCATTCCTTCATTAAACAGATATCTTCTGAGCATTGTGTTAAGACCTACAGACAGTATGGTGAAGGCAGAGGAGACGCCTACTCTAGCACAGCAGTCAAAACCAATAGGAAGTGAGATTGTCAGAGATGATGAAACTGTACATAGTCCTCTTCAGATAACTAGCCAGGTGAATGATGGAGGTGATGTGGAAGTCTGAGTGTGGTGCAAGAAAACTCAACCAGCCTCTCTCTTCTTTGGGAAATTTAGATAGGCTGATAAATGATGTAACAGAAATGTGATAACATCAACATTTTCCATAACGGCAAAGACATGGTAAGATAGTTAATATATCTATAGCAAAAGGAGTTTATTCACAATGCAATGGAAGGAGAAATAGAGAGGACGGTAGAGTTGATGAGGCAAAGAGAAAACCATAAAAATAAGTACACTGAGACCATAGGGTTCATCTGTGCCAAGCATGTTAAAGCAAGTTTGGGGTCAGAGGAAAATGAAAGCTTGTACGGTTCTTGTTGGTAGTCAGGGGCAGGTTTTAAGGAGCACTATTATTAACGTTCTGGGACCCAAAGTCCAACTGAAGGGGCTTCAATCACTACACCAACACCTACCAGCTGTGGGCTGTAGGCAAGGCATCTAACTTCCCTCAGCCTCAGTTTCCTCATGTGTCAAATAGAAGTAATAATTGTACCAATCTTATTTCTTTTTAGTGAAGATTAAGTAAGATTGTGCCAGTAAAGTGTTTAGCCGAATGCCTGATATGTAGTAAATATCAATAAAAGTTAGCAGATACTGTAAGATGGCAGGAAGTGGAGTGAGACCCTCAAGATTCTAATCTTCAAGGTATCGAGGATGCTAAGCAAAGACAGAGGAGGCACAAGAGATGTAGGGAATCATAAAGCCAAATGAATTAAGGCATAAGATCAAAGAATATTGAACAATGTTGAATCCACTCACTGTGGAAAGTAGACTCTTTCTAACCTCTTATCCATGTCTAATCTCAATTTCAACATTTTTTTGGTCATAAGGACTTTTTTCCCTCCAACAGAATATAAAAACTAGAATTGCTTTGGGATGGGAGTCTGAGAGAGAACAAGGGAATCCTGGGAGCTCACTGTTTGCATTTGCGGGTACCAAACCCTATCCCAAAATTTGTGAAATGCACCTCATTGGATAACTCAGCTCTCCCCTGGCAAATAAAATACTCCAAAGTTTAATTTAGGAAAACAATAGTGCAACTCTTACCCTCAGGCTGATTTCATGCGTCTCACATGCCAGGCATCCCTAGTTAATGAAATAATTTGCAATTTCAGTGGTGAAATTCTTTTTTCTAAAACTTACTCTTGGCTCTATCCCACAGACCACAAAACAGAGAGTTGCCTCCTTTGCACATGGCCTTAAGTACCTTTCAATTCTGCTTTTTTTCTTTATGTCTACTTCAGAGTCCAGCCATTTGCTTAAAAGAAATTATTTATCTTTTGCTTTAACAATAGTTCTCATGACCCTTTGGAAAGATCTCCTAGCTGTGGTAACTAAGAATGGGTCTTTTGATTTTTAAAAAGCAGGATCTTAAAGAGATGAAGAAAAGTATAGTTTTCATTAATTTAGAATTCTTGCTTTGTTCATTGACACACTATTTAACTTTTCACTGTATTACTGCTAATCTTTTAGGAACCTTTTGCACCCCAGCTGTCTCCCTGCCCTCATTGGGTCTTCTTTACAGAAGTCACCAATACTTGGAGCCATTTATGCTTATATACATACAAACAGCTAACTCCCTTTACGGCTTGTCCATTTCCACAGCAAGCAGTAATTCTGTTTCAGTTTGACTCAGATTGATGGGCTTATCTTTGCTTCTGTTCAGTTATCTTTTTCAGTAACAATAGGATTCTTCATCTGCACGGCTTAGTGGATAGAAGGGCACACTGACCTGACCTGCTGCTTTTTTTATTTCAGAACATCCATTTTCTAATCACTTTTCCTTGGACTCAAGTGGGTCTATTTTTTTTCCCTACAGTTTGTAATTTGTCACATTTACATTTTCGGTGGATTGTTTTGAATCGACTTTTCTGATAAGAGGGTTGTGGTTATAGATCAATCATCATCAATCATGGTACTGAGCCACTGAGAAGTACCCTTGTTCTAGATTTCATTTAGAAGTACTTATTTTACACACAACAGATGATCCAAGTAGAATCTGCTTGGGTTTAGTAAGAAACAATCAACATTTGGAAACAAAGACTTTTTTTTTTAAGATCTTATTTTTCCTTTTTCTCCCCAAAGGCCCCTGGTACAGAGTTGTGTCTATTTTGAGTTGTGGGTCCTTCCAGTTGTGCCATGCAGGATGCCACCTCAGCATGGTCTGATGAGCAGTGCCATGTCCATGCCCAGGATTCGAACCGATGAAACCCCGGGCCACCAAAGCGGAGCGCACAAACTCAACCACTCAGCCATGGGGCTGGCCCTAGACTTATTTTCTTTTTAAAATGAAAAGAAAAAAAAAAACCCTTTAAGACAGATTTTGTACTTAGAAACTACTACTATTAAATACTTAATATTTATAATATTTAAATATGAAAAGGAAAAAAAAAGATTTTGTTGTTCCAAATCTTCTCTTGAGTCAAGCTACCTTCTCAGCTCCAAAACCTCCAAATAGGATAAAAAGACTGATTTAAGATACAATTCTAAGTTCTAGGCAGTTATTTGACTCTTTTCTAGCCAACTTTAGGGTTGATGCTCAAAACAGTTTGAGACTAGATATGAAAAGAAAGCTAGCAATGAGAATAAGGAAAATTGGTAGTAAGTATGCACGAATGCCTGTGGACCACAAGGTACTCCCTATATGTAAACAGGGAGAAGGGGATGCTAACACTCACTCTCTCCTCTCAAAGGCTTATGGTTGAATTCGCCCGGGCAACATCCCATCAGTTATCTTCATTGCTTTAAAAAGCCGCTGGTAAGGTCCACATGGCTTCTCAAGGGATAAATTGTGATGTAGAAAGAGGAATGAGAGCTTACCTCTGAAGATCCTGACCCTGAGGTCTTGGTCTTTATTTCCCCTCATACCAATCCTTAATGAAATGGATCTAGCACACATTTACCTTTTTAAAATGCAGTTTCTTGTTGCTGAAAAAGTGTAAGGGACACAAGAATAGTTGGAAAATCGTGTTCTTTGAAGTCCTATTTTGGTGACCTTGGGCAAGTCCTGGCTTTTCTGTTCCTAGGTTTCTTCACCTCTAGGATGGGATAAAAAAAAAAACTATGCTGTAGGCACACAAAGAGTATCTGTGAGAGTGTTTTGTACTTTGCAATGTGCATCTTAGTAGTGTTTCTATTGTTTGTTTTTGTGTTTTTCCCCCATAGCACTGTAAAGAAATGCTGAGGCTGAGTGGGAGGGAATGGGAGCCATCTGTGAGGATGGAAGGCTAAGTCCTTATTTATTTCATGACTCTCCCTTTACAATTCTGTTACTGCCTACTTTTTCCTTGGATTTCTGATAGCGTTCCCTATCTGTATTTTGACTTGTTATTTGGAAGATACAAATTTATTAATGACAAATGGATGGGGGAATTTAGGCTGCTGGGTGAAGTAGAAAGAATGAAGTCTTTGAAAATGTGTTTGAATCCACTTTGTCTGACCCTAAACAAGTTACTTAGTGACTGAGGCTCTTTTGTCAAATTCAGTTGTTAAAAGGATTAGAGATAACATACGTACATATGAACACTAATACAGAGAATGGCTGGATAAATGAGTGCTATCACTCACCTGAGTATTATTATTATTTGAAAAAAGAATATTTTTTGCACACAAGATACTCACTGAATTTGATTTACCTTAGTGCATAATGATGGAATGTTGAACTGGAATGGTCCTCAGAGATAATCTAGTAAGTGATATCTAATCTGGCCTCTTCATTTTACAGCCGAGGAAACTAAAGGCCTGGGAGCATAGGGTCATCCTTTTCCTTTAAACTACGTAAGCAATCGCAGATCTTAGATTAGAATTCCAAAGCCATAATATCAGGGCTCTTTCCACTATAACGTACTATTTAACATGATGTTCAGTCTTTCATTTTCTAGTTCCATCCTGGATTCCAGACCCAACAAAATCCACCAATTCTCCCCCAAATCACAAATACCTGATCAGTGAGAAGCCTGGTCCATTTGTTATGGTTTCCTCAGACTTACAACACACTGACCTTCCATCCTTGCTTGTTCTCTCTTGGGATCCTGATCTCTGGATGCAACCCATTGAGATGACTTTCCATTTAATATTGTTCTTCCTCACTTACCACGTGTGTTTATAGTAATATATTCCTGTACATTTGTGACAGAGATAGCACTCATATATGTTTTAATGAACACAGACATGCTTTCCTCTACTCATAGATAAAAGAATAATGTGAAATTGAAATAAAAGTTTCATTTAGAACAGTTTTCTCGAGTATCATACTCATTCTGACAATATTGCCCATCCCTCAAAACATTCTGGGAATTCCGTGAAATCTCTGGATTGAGGAATGACTACAGTCAGAAGAGTTTTTCTGGGAATTGAGGAGACTGATTACATTCGAAGGCAGATTCCGGAAGTCTCAACTTCTCTCCCTTACTCGCGTGTGCACGTGAAGTCTCTATTCTACAGGCACTAGACACTCCCCAAAGTATTACCCTCCCTACAGGGCGCCGATCATCCCATTTCCGATTCTGCTCGGGAACTGCTCTCAGTGCTGTTACTGTTTCTGTGGCTGCAATTATATGCTACAGAGCAGGTACTCTCTGGCAGGGAAGAGGCAGATGCTCCAGTGGTGTGGTCTCATTTGATTTTTGCGAGGATTATTGATTTATTCATGCAAAGCATGTAGGATTGCTCTCTACTAGTACAGAGTATTAGCACTGAGAAGATTTACAGAAAATAATGTTTTCTCCCCTAGAAACCCATCATCTTGAAGATTTTGGTACTAATTTTCCCTGCCTGCTTCCTGGACCTCACTTACCACCTTGTCAAAAAGTCCCAAGAGTCAACAGCTGCTTCCCTCACCTCGTGCCATCACTCCAGAGATCCCTGGATACACTGCTTGACCCCTCCCTCCGACCACCTTCCTTCTATCTTTTCACTTTTAGATCATTCTTGGCTTAAGAATAAATGCACTTCTAACTAAAGAAGTGTGGTAGAGAGGAAAAGTATGAGACTTAGGTGTTAAATCTAGGTTCAGTCTTGGCTCTATCACTCACAGGTGACATGATCTTAAGCAAGTTATTTGACAATAATTGTTAAGGTCATAGAACATTTATTGATCCTTATAGATCAGGCATTGAGTTAGATGCTTTATGTGGGTTGTCTCAATTAATTCAGCACTCTGATTCTTAAGTTCTGTTCTAAAAGATGAGGCCAAATATGCCAAACTCATTGGGGAATAGTAAAAATCACACAGGTAGCATCAGGACCCTGCAGCCTGGAAAAGATGAAGTGTCTGAGTGTGTGGGTGTGAAAGAGACACAAATACATAAGGGAAGTGGAAATTGATTTTTAAACCTAGGTGACAGACACTGTGAAAAAAGGAACGTGTGTTGAAGATATCTATCTCCAATTGTGTAATCAAGGACAAATGGAGGAAAAGAAGGACCGATTATGTGAAGAATCAGAGCAAGGTGTGTATAGAATTCTAGGGATGGAACTAAGAGATAGAGCAGAAGGTCGTATATGAAAGAAACAATTCATTCTGCAGAAGTCCTGTTTACTGGTGCGATCTCCTTTCACAATCTCTCAGTTAATTTATTTATTTTTCTCCTTTGTGTGCTCACAGGCATTAAGAATACAATTGATCCCATACAATCATAGAAAAGTTTCATTCCGGGAAGCCAAACAGGAAGTTACTTTCTGACTTATATTGAGGCAACTGTGATGACAGTGGAGAGAGATGAGGAGTATAACCTTTTATGGGTGGCCACCATGCAGTTTCTTTTCTAGAGGATCTATAAGATATTTTCCATGTTCAATTTGATTCAAGAAACTATATGTTCTGTAGGACTGACTCCTTTTGGCAACATATGGGAATTACTGATGATTATAGTATTTGCTGCTCTTGATAGTAACTCCCTTCATTTCCTTCGATCTTAAATATGACCTGCCATAAATATTGACAGTTATGTTGCTAGAAAGAATACTACAGGACAGCTTTTCTTAAGCTCCAAACTGAATTTCTTGCTTAATTGATTGGCCAGCTGGCCCTGCCGTCTCTTGACCTCTACAAGAGCCAGCAAGATTGATGGTTTCAACAGCCTTTCAGGGTGCACTGAAGCATTCAGATCTATCTTTTGTTATTCGGGAAACACTAAGTTCTTATGTAGCACTTTATTTAGATGGACTCAGGGGCTGATGAGTTGGGAGGCAGACAAATGCCCAACTGGAAGACAATGTCTGTAGATCAAAGGAGCCGAAGAGACAGAGAGTTCATAAAATGTGAATACAATTCCAGGGGAGGATTGATGATTATGGAAGCAGAAAGCCAATCAAGTTAAATATTCATTCTAGCAACAAGTCCAATCGTCTCACTGAGACCCATCCCTCTACAAAATTTCCTCAGCTTTTCAAGATCTACACAAGGAAAGAACAAAGCCATCAAGGATGCTCTCATTCCGGAAAGCCGGCTGCAAGGTGGCGTGAATCAGAGGTCAGCAACTACCACTGAGAGTTCATCGCATTCGACCCCACAAAGAATAATGCTCAAACCGTGGTTCTGCGGGAGTGGTTTAGCATCATCAACACCGATGAGCCCTAATGAATGTGACAATTTAGAATGATTGGGTCATTTTCTCAGAAACTTTTTCTCCTCAGAAATAAAACATAACTGAAATTCATGTCTTAAATGTTCTGTTTAGATTTTCCTATATTAATGTCATGAATCAGGTGATAGAAGAGTATACTAACAATTAAAACATTGGGATATGGTGTCTTGTTTCAAAAGCACAATTATAATACAGTTAAAAAAATTACATATATTTTAAAAAACTGTTGGTCCAGTTTTGCCACCTACATCTTTCAATTGTCATTTCAAAATCTCAACTTTTAATGACTTTTGGGAGTAGGTGAGGTGGAATGGTGGTAGAGGAAGAAAGGATAAAAAGAAAAACTAAACCAAAAAGTAGGACCGAATGATAAGAATTATTAATTTGGTGTCTCCTCACAAAAATAATTACATTTGTTCTTTGGTCTCTCGCAATCTGTAGTTTACCTCGTTGTTTTAGTGAATAAAATGCCTTGGTTTGTTTATTGCTTCGAATCCTAGAAAGATTCTAAGCGGGGTAATTTAGTTCCTTTTTGCTGAGCTTGCTGAGTTATCTTTACCCATGACACAGTCCAGGTACAATAGACACATTGCAGATTAGAAAATCACGACATATAATAAATCCGTCTATAATTCTCATCCTCTGCAGCAATTCAGAAGTTGCAATTGCCTCATCTTTTCAAGTGAACGTTGCCACTTTGACCCAGGCAAAGGAGAAATAAAACAACAATACCAAGCAGCAGTTTCAAGCATCCTTCTGCTGCATAATAACTCAGCAGTAGGTTCTGCTAATGGTGTTTATGAGCTGCCAGGCTGGGATTGGCCCTTAGGCAAGGAGGCATTTGCCCAGTGGGCTTCTTCTGCGTGGGGGGCCTTTTTGCAGCCTGGGGGCCCTTTTAGGTGACTCCCAGCAGGAGCAGTCTCTGCGGGCCAAGGCCTTTTGCAATGAGCTAACTGTGTTCAATTATTGCTTTAAAGTCCATGCTGTATTCAAAATGTTTTAGGACACCAATATAATATCATAAAAATTACTGTGTAGGACACGCCTCTGCTGAGAGGTCATGACTACTGTTTTTTAGGTTGTATTTATTTATTTGATGCCGTTAATGGAAAATGAACAAACCAAAAACAAATATTGAGATCACTGTATCCTAAAATCAAAAAGCACTATAAAGTGCAGTGAAACTCAGTGAAACAATCGTTAACCATCAGCCATGAGATGAGTATGGAAGAGGATTACATACCAAAAAAGGCAGAAGTAGAGACCACATGGTAATGTCTAAATACAGGCAAAGGAGAAGGAAGCGAGAGCCAAGGGTTGGAGCATCCAAGTTGTCCTTCGGCTTTAAAATGATCCAAAATGCTCATGAGTTCAAGTTAAAGAAGGAAGTCAGTAATGCTCAATGTACTTGAGGTTTCATTTGACGCCCACAACTGAAACTACCTCTTCGGGGTGTGTGTATTTACCTCAACAAGGAATATAATTGAATTTGGAAATTATCTCCAGTGCTACCTGCTCAGACCTGTTATTTCAGCTCCCTGAAAACTGTTGTATTGAGTTCTGCTGGGGAGAGTTCTCACGATGCATCTGTTTACCTAAACGGGGCTGCACCCAGTGCTCTAGGGTAATGAAATAAATTGTAAATCTATACCTAATTCATGTAAAACATAGTTTCAAGGAAAAAACTTAAGATACAGATCCTGGCAGGGTGCCAGGGACTCTCAGTCAGGTTCCCAGTCCCTATAACTCAGGGGAGAAATGAACTCATTAAACTGAACAAATGGAACCCAACTTATTTGTCATAGTTCAAAGGAAATGAGAGAGAGCAAAGGGGCTTGGTACAAATGAGTAGTAGTACACTCACAGGTCTAGAGGATATGTGCTTTACAGTTCTTTACATAATTTTTTCAAATTATTATTTGTTTTTTGGTAAAAGAAAATCCAAGTTTATATATTTTCTTTAATGTCAGCCTAGGCCGCATAAAGATCTGTTCAATATATGTCCAACATTCTGGTAAACTTAGGGAGGAGATGCAAAAAGAAAGAGAAGAGTTTGGAGACAGAGACAGAGGTCAGATGATTTGAAATCCTTCCTAGCTCTATGATTCTTTTGGTTTATTAGGTGAGTGCCTTTTTGAAGGCAAGGGGAGTGGAGAATTATTGGGAGTCTTTATTAAATATCTCCCATGTCTCAGAGAAAAGATTGGTACCCTCATGAATAAAAGGCACCTCCAGCCAGGCCGTACCTTGGGAAATGTAAGATTTAGCCAGAGAAGTGTGGAAGAGCAACAAGACAGTGAGCTACAAGAACTGGAAAATCTGAGAGAAAATCTTCTCTCTCATCTCCCCAGTCAACACACACACACACACACACATTCATCTATACTTACAGGCTCTCTTGGATCATGCTAACTCACTGTCATCCAGACATGCATTGTGTGTGTACCATATGCCAGACAGGGGACTGTGGGAAGACACCAGGACAGCCTAAGTCTCATGTTGCTTAACACCCTCTGTCCATAGATCAAATACTTCTCTCACATTCGTCGTTTGCACTTTGGTGTAAATGAGTTTTAAAGCCTAGGTTGTTCCCTAACGCCACCCTGGCTTAGAGAACTTCTGATTGAGAAGGGGAGTCGCTTTGGGGCTTTAGTTCAACCCATCTGTCTGCAGGTTATTCCACCTAGCTGTTCCCTCCCTCTTCCCTCACTGCTCCAATTCTCCTCATTCAATACTCCAAAGAAGCTTGGGACCTGGAGCCCATTTTGCCTGTTCCTTCTCCCTGCTCCATGCAGTTCCTCTTATCAGGACTGGGCCCCTGCTCCTCATGTATGGAAGAGGGAGGGACTGGGCTTATCCCACAGAGTGACCCACAGCACTAGACAGTCCCTTCCTAATCACAGCAGAACAATGGAGGGAGGTCAGATCAGGCCGATTCAGGGAATCAGGGCTATGAGGGCACAAGGGTCTCAGCTGGGATCTGCTCAGAAAGACATGGGAGCTTTTGATTTTTAGCATGTATCAATGGGCAAGGAGTCAACAAAGGAAACTCAAACACTGATACCGTTTACAGATACTAGAGCACAAATAAAAAGAAAGAAAGCAAGTTCAAAATTTGGGTTGGTGCTATAAAGATAATGCTAACTATGATCCTATGTGTAGCTGAATATATGTATATGTATGATTTGTCATCTATACACATATTATAACTATTAGATGCCTAGTTGGGGGGGGGGATATAAAAGAAGATAAGGCGTAGTCAGTGCTTTCAAAGAGCTTGTTCTGTGCTTGTAGAGACCAAGTGCAATGTAATGGTGTGCTGGAGCCCACTCACATCTGCTGACGAGAGCCAATTGTACATGTCTCTTCCCAACTCCCTGTTTAGTGACGTCACTTTAATAGTTTCAATTGACCGTGATGAGAGTATTTATTGAAATCAGAATTGTTTTTTTCTGGAGAGCTGGTTACCAGCACACCACTGATTATGCATCTCATTAATGTGGTAAATTAATTTTGTTGTGAATTTTATTGAATTATAGGTGCTTAAATCTGTTCACAGTTATACACAGTCTTCTGTTACTCATACCGTGCCATTATTTTTTTGTTTTAAAAGGAAGAGAGAGGCAGAAAACTGCCTTAGAGAATAAAAAATAAACTCCTTATCTTAGTATTCAGGGCTCTTACTAGTCTGACCCCAGTGTATCTTACTCCCTCACCGATAGCCAGGGCTTGGAGTATACTATGTAGAGACCACAATAATGGCTCACTTTTTTGACTTCACACTTGTTTTCTTGACCACTCATTTGAGAGATGCTACTTAATGGCAGCTCCAACTATGCTGCCTTGTGTTCTTATTAATTGTTTCTGCCATCTCATTTTCTTACCTCAAAGCCTGGGACTTCATGA
Organism: Equus caballus; assembly: GCF_041296265.1. Lineage (NCBI taxonomy): Eukaryota > Metazoa > Chordata > Mammalia > Perissodactyla > Equidae > Equus > Equus caballus. The sequence continues at coordinate 29,881,015 of NC_091710.1, read as the reverse complement.
TCTGTTTCCTCCCTATGTATCCTCCATATACTGGATGCTCAATGAGCATTTGTTTGGTGATTCAGATAATGAACCCTTCAAATTTCTTCTCTTACCATAAATGTCATGTTCCTAGTCCCCTCCTGTTCATTACTCTGGACTTGGAGCAAAATGACTTTCTACTTCTCATGCTCAGGATGCACCACAGCTACTTATATCTGGGACTGTCATCCTCCACCCTATAAGCCTTTTCTAGAATACACTTCTCTCTATTTCCAACCTTATAATAATCTTATGTTAAGCTCTTTGAAGGCAGGGGCAGGGACCCTGGTTAGTCTTCTTTGTATTTAAGCATAGGCGTGGAGAACCAAACATTTGGCCACTCTCTCTCTCAGGCACTGCTGTCACGTCAATTTCCTTTCGCTGTTGAGAAAGGGAGAAACAGGTGGGAAGAGACCTTCAGAAACAATTTCATTCCTTTCTCAGTTTTTATCACTGCCTCAGATGTCCACTGACCATTCGAAAGTTTGAGCAGAACCACAGAGCTCCAGGAGAAGCCATTTGAGGCTTTGATTCAGGTGGGAAATAGAACAAAAACAGGGTACTCAAGAGACTCTCTGGCTTCTGTGAAATACACAGTGGAAAGGAGAGAGACTGGAGTGAAGGAACCAGGTTAGGCTACTAGGTGTTCAGGTACAAAGTATTGAACAGCCCCATATTATTGCTGTCAGTGGGCAGGAGAAGAAATAGACAAGGACAAAATGCATTTTGAATTAGCATGGTTTAAGGAGAGACATATGGAGAAAACATGAGAGAAAGGAGTCATCTTTGTCAGAGGTTTCAAGAGCAGATCGCTGATGAAATGTGATAACATTAATGAACTTAGAAAAGTTAAGATAGGTTCAGTGAAAACATGATGAGTTCAGTTGTAAGCACATTGAGGTCAAGGTGACTCTTTGAAATCCAAGTCATGCTGTTCAGTAGGCAGTGTGAGATAGACTATGTTGTGTATATCGACGCTTTATCTTAGCTATCTATGCCTTATATTGTCTTGTCTTTGTCTTGCTAGAGACTTAGCAATGGCCTTTTGCCTTTTGCTGGTGTGCTAAAATATGGTGGGAAATATTTTAATTCTTCTATTTTTCAGAAACTAGTTATGTTTACTCTTTTCCACATTTACCTTTTAGTCTCAAAAGAATGTAAAAGCAATTTTGTAAAGGCACTGTAGTTGTCTCAAGAGGCTACACAGAATTGCCAAAATTTAATGCCAGCTCTTGACCATCTTTCCTTTCTCTAGATCTACTAGATAGCAGGTGCCTGATGCCCATTAATGAAGTCACTATGAAAAATCTGGAGTAACCAAAAAAGTCATTTTTCAATTAAAAACTGATAGAGTATATTTTCATCAAATAAACATAATTGACAAAGAAAAACCTCATCTTGTAAATTTCCGAGTTGACGCTCTAGCCAATCATAATATGTAAAATGGTATATTTGTGTCTCCTGCCAGCTATTGGATTATAGTTTTTTTTGAACTTGAAAAAAATAGAGTAAAAATCAGTTTTGACTGAAAGTTTAATACTCCCTCAAATCTGCCGCTGAAAGCATGAACGAGGTTAGACTGAACGGGCACGTTTAACCCTTTCTATAGCTCAATTTCCACTCCAACAAGGTGCATAAAGACACTGTCCAACAAGGGACACAAAATACCACTTTTATTCTTTTGACTTCTTATGTCTTGCTGAAACAGAAGTTCATCTGAAAAGATAGATTTTTGGAGACTGGTATTTTTTTTGTTTGCTGTAAGGCAGGGCATCATGATTTCTTTGGGTCCCTTCCAATCTCCTAATTTTCCTTCCCAAGCAAGTATTTGATTCCAGGAGGGTTAGTGAATGTCTCTGTGCTCCGCCATTCCAGTGATAAGAGCCAGATGAGATTTTAGAAATCCCGGGACAATTGAAATGTGCACCATTTTATCGTTGGGTTCCTTGGGACCCCCTGTCTATATTCGTGTTCCTCGGAGTACAGACTCTGTTGTAGAGAATTTGGTGCCACTGAACCCTGCAAAACCAGGCGCGCAGCATCTGTTGGGGAATACAATCTGGTTTCTGTAGATCAGAAGCATTTCTCTAAACATTAGACTCTAAAGGATTTTTAAAGAGAGAGTGTCTACTCAGGGAACTTGTTACGAGTTCCTTTCAACTGGAGTCAGAACTAAGAATACTCAGCAGATGGTGTGGAGTGAGGTAAATTGCACGCAGCCTTCAGTCATTAGTGACAGATCTATTTTAAAGGCATGAGATTTTGTAACAGGGTACAAAGGCAGCTCACGATTCTAATTGTTGGGCCCCATTAGAAGGAATCTTCTGGAGACCCATTGTTTCTTAGAGCACCACAGTCAACCCCCAAATGAAAAGCATCCTGCTGGCTAATTAACTTGCAGCACTTTCTTCTCTATTGTGTGCTGATTTTTTTTGTTTTAATCCCAGGCCCTGTTTCTAGTCGAACTGATGGAGTCTTCTATTATTTCACGCAAATATTTTATGATGAACAGTTTCACTCACCCACTCACTGCTTTCATCTTACTTTTCATTATAATAATCTGCAATAGAGGGAAGATTTTAAAATTCGAGCTCTCCTGTCTCATTTTTCAGTAACACGAAACTGTGTGACCCTAGGATGATAGATTTTACCCTATTTTTTTGAAGTACTACGTAAGAACATACAATGTGATTAATTTGCTTTTCATCTATTTCAACACCCCATATGAACATTACTAAATAAAAAAGAATTCAATTTCATGAATTGAAAATACACAGCAGTGTCTACTGCCTGGAAGTTCTATTTGAGCAAGTGCATTGCCAAAGCAAAATCAGAAGAATTCATGGAAGACTGGGAATGTTAAAGTAACCTTTCTCTTGGAATTGTAATCATTACATAAAATGAAATGTAAGAGCAAATGAGGCCATTGAAAAGAGAGATTATTATACATCTGACCATTTGAGAAGCACCCCAAGGAAATGGCTTAAAAGTCCCACGAATTGTTCAGTAGTGCTCTCTTAGCTGTATGGCCTGTGGAACAAGGAGGCAGAAATGGAAAGTTAATGGATGGAGGGGAGGAGTCTCAGATGCCACAGAAATCTGTAGCACGGGGGGGGGGAAGGGCAATTCAAAGTTAAAAGTAATGGCAGGCACCTGGCCCAGGGCTGGGGTCACAGGTAGACTTTTTTCTAAGGAGCCTTCCGGGCTTCTTCTGGTGAAGGACCAAGACTGTGTGATCCTAGGGCTGCAGATAGTCAAAGATATTAAGTAATGGAAGGTAAATATTTAAATTAATAACTCATAATAGTTCTCCAAATGTCTGTAAAAGGCTTGCATTTAACAATAGTTGGCAAATATTATGTCATTGGAAATACAGCCAACCTTCGGCTCATCCAAAATATTGTCGTCACCCCCGCTTTAATATTTAAGAGATTAATGTTTCAAGACTCTTTAAAAAAATTGTATTTGGAGCCTGATTGAAAGACTTCTCTGCCTCCCATCATTATTCATTGTTAATTTGTGACTTTGGATGTTCTAAATACATTTAAATTGTATATGTCTATGAGGAACTCAAAGTGTAGTCCCTGGACCAGCAGAATCAACATCACCTGGGAACTTGTTAAAAATGCAAATTTCTGGGTCCCAGCACAGACCTCCTGAATCAGAAGCTCAGGAGTGTGGGCCAACTTGTGTTTGAACAGCCCTCTGTGTGAGTGTGATGTGCACTCGAGTTTTAGGATTGCTACTCTGTGGGAATGAGCAGGTACCAGGGCATAATGATTTGAAGAACCGTGCTTGCGGAAGTCTTTGTGATTTATGAGGTAGGTAGTAGTTGATCACTGTTATTTCAGTACCTGCTAGCTGTGAAGCATTCCAGTGGTTTCATTTGTATTAAATACAGAGCTGAAGTGTAACTCCTCTCACTCATAGTCACATAGAGAAAGATCAGGAGGTCAGAGCCCAAGGATACCTACGTAGGCCCAGAGCCCTGAAGTGCCAGAGACCAAAACCCTTTGTCTTGAGAAATGTTAACACTCCTTTTGTTTTCAAGGTTTGTTTAATTTTATCATTTCTTTACCAAAATTGTCCACTCCTCTCCTTGTTTTATTTTCCACCTCTAAAAAGAGAAGCCAAGTTCAGAAAGGAAAGCGTGCCTGCCACCCATTTTGTCCTCAGGGGAGATGCTTGTCCATCCTGCTCTGACCTCTACTTGCCCATCGCCACTCAGCACCAGGGTGCTAACTTCACAATACAGTCACCAATCTTCCATTTTGTGTCCTTGGCACTTCCTGGAATGCCTGTGTTGACCATCTCAGAAGAATACAAGGCAAAGCAAGGATCAATGTTGACAAATGTTTTGAGAGGGCTAATTTTTTTCTTCCTTATCCTCGGAAAGTCACCACTTAATCTTAGTTACTATAGTTCCTAAGTAATCTCTATACTAGGAATAACAACGCTTACCTTACAGGAGTCTTGGGAAGATGAGGTGAAAAAATCCTGAAAGACCTAGCATGGTTTTTGACCCATACAAATGATCAATTGTTATTTAATACCAATACAAGTATCTTGGTTACTTTGAAATTTCCCTTAGTTTCTCTCAGTTAGTACCTTTGAAACTAGTCATAAGGAACCAGTTCACAAGAAAATCATTCTTATTTCATTATAGTACAAAGAAGATATGATATAGTCAAGGAGATAAATATTTGAATCATTCACCCTGGTATGCTTGTAAAAAATTACTATTTAAATAAATTTCCTAACCACTCCTACTATGTAGAAGAAGATGCTTTACTCTTTAATTATTATAACAGGAGACTGGGGAAGAAGCAGATTAATTTGTTTTTGAGGCTAGGAGGATAAGGGCAGAATGTTCTCTTGTGCAAACAAAATAGAAGCTTCTCTTCCCTTTAGTTTAGTCAACCTCCTTTTATTGGGTACATACCATGTACTAGAGATCCACTCCCCAGGTAGTCTAGCTTAGAATGGATCCCCAGGCCCAATTATCTGCACAACTGCTAGAGAAAAGGCTGTCTCAGTTGACTCCAAGAATGTCTTGGGGAATTACATTGTATCCATGGAAATGAGTGCAGAGCGCCCACTTGCACAATGGAAGATCCACCATAACAAACCTGGATCTATGGGTAGCATCGTCCTCAACTTGAGCCACATCCTCTGGGGTTTATGAGGCCAAAGGGATACACACAGGGACTGCTTTTGTTTTTGATTATCTGGGAGCAGGATGAGATGTCATTCTCCCTCATATGCTAATAAAACTTTTAACACAGCTTGTTCTCTGAAAAGGTGGAAAACTGGACTAAATTCTGGATTATAAGTGTCAAGTCAAATGTGCTATATAACCAAGGAATACCAGTATATAATATTGTTGATTATGCATAAATCTATATTTTTGTATGTAATCTTTATAATTATTTCACTCATCAGAGAAATTTATCCAGCTGAGACATAAAAACCTGATCGAGACATAAAAAGCTATTTTCTTCCCAAACAGTCATAGGGACAGTATTGTCTCCATCATTCATTAGGGCCTAGCCCAGTGCTGAGCACATATTGGAGACATCTAACAAATCCTTTAGAATTGAGTACCGTGGGAGTCAATTACTCGGCCAATGAATTGCATAAGGAGGTTGAGTCCATCATATATTTACTTTCAGTTGACCCGAGTGACATTTGGTTTGCAACCTTGCATTCAGTTTTTTCCACCCCCCAGTACTCCTAGAATTTTACTTTTACTCTTCTTCCTCTACTTTTTGTTTTTCAAAAGAAAGTACACATCCACATACAAAATATCTGCCAGTACAGCCCAGAGCTGAGTGGTATCACTTAGCATAGCCTGTGAAACAGGCCAAAGAGCTGATTGATGTTATGCTATGGACAAATGTCCTTATAGATCTTAGAACAAATCCCTTAGTTTTCAAGAAAATAAACTTTAAAGCATGAGGACTTCTGAGGTGAACAGAAAGTACATGAACCCAAGAAATATTTTAAACAAATCTTGTTCTCTGTCCCTGTGTTCTAACATCTGTATTCACCCCTGTATTTACAATCTGTAAAATGCTTTGAACTCTCGCAGTCCTAGTTTCTTATCTAGGCAGTTGTTACAGTAAACAAGTTTTCATTAAACAAATTTTTGAGTGTTTGGGGGGCTGGGGAGTGATAGGAGGTTAAAGTTGTATTTTTAGCCAACAATATTAACAAGAAGTGTTTCAAGTGTTTCTGAAAACATGATGGTGGCATAACAAAAAAAAGTAATAATAATAAGGTGGAGGCAGAATTCTAATTAAAACAGAGCTTTTTCATCCAAGGTAGGACTTAGAGACCTCTGCTTGCTGCTTTGGTTTTAAAACAAACTCTCCTACAAGTGACTTCCAGTAGCAACGTTAGCATTCCACCCAAACGGAGGTAATTAAGAGTCCTTCTGTGTGTTAAATTAGGTATCTACAGGGGCGGGGAAACTTCAGATTTTTATGGTGAGCCAGAGCCTCTTTTCTTGTTAATCATGCTCTAAAAATCTCATTCGACAGCAGACTAGTGACTCTCAGCCCATTAGAACAACTAAACTAAGAAGCCCAATGAAAGGTTCTGAGTCTCACAAAGAAGTAAAAACAGAGTCTGGATTAGCGCTGCTTATCAGGCCACTCACTGGGCGATGCTCCCTCCCGACTCCCGTTCCCCATCTCAGAAAATAACAGACTCCAAACGACTGGCCAAGAGCAGCTACCTTTTATACCTGTGGCTGAATTATTTAATCTTTGCTTAAAATTAAATAATGGAAGTAACTTTGTGATTTTGGAATGGAGGATTACATCTTCTTAGATATCAGTTGAAAACCCAAGTGGCATAGAAGGGTAATGCATTTCAAAGAGACACAGTTCCATCCTTGTATATACTTCATTTGAAATTGCAGCCTTCCGTGTGGTAGGTGGCATTCCTCAGCGAGTTTGGTACAGCAGCGTAAATTGTTATTAAAAATAAGACAAAATCCATTTCAAGGATCTTTATTCTCTGTGAGGAAAAAAATTGTTTAATAAATTCAAATGGACCAAACTATGTTGCTGTTGACTTTGCTGAAGTTGCAAGTATGAACTGACTTGAAAGGTGATGAATTCCCCGCTGTTGGAGGATGTGGAGTTTCAGTTGGATAATTCCAGGTGATGCTGGGGTTTATGGTCTTGAAGGTCCCTTCTCATCCTGAGATTCTATGGTTATAGAATCCACCATTTTATTAAAAGAAGAACTTTTAATGGTGTTTGCAAGGAAATGATAAAATAATAAAAGGGGAAAGGCAAAGATGATTTTTCAGTTGTTGATAAGCAATCACTTCACTTTGTAATAACTTTTTTTTAATTGCTTGTTTGTTTGTGGCAAATGTCGTATTGTAATCAAGTGGCTTTTACAATAATAAAACACTTCTCCAATTAAATTGCACTGTGAAGAATTCAAAGATGAATAGAAGTGGTTTCTGCCCTTAAGAAGCTTATTTATAAGCATTCCTTGTAAAATTGGCTTTTTTTATGATGATAAAAGAAATATATGTTTATTGTAGAACATTTGGAAGCTAGCAGGGACTATAAAAAACCCATAATTGCCCCACTAGAGAAGATCACTCTTAATATTTTAACTATTTTGGCGTATTTCTTCCATATGTATTCAAATTCCCATTAGTACTAATTTTTCATACTGTATATCCTATTTTAACCTGCTCTTTATGTTTCATAGTATAATTGTACATCAAAACAGAATTATGTCTCAAAACAGAGCTAAAGTGATTCATCTGTTAACATTTTTAAAGTCCTACCTGGATGAAATGGACAAAAAGAAGCACATCTCTATGGAGGAGGGGAATCAAGGATTTTTCTTGTTCACCTGATCAATTACGTAGCAATCAGCCCTATAAAAAGTCTAAACTACCAAACTGACAAACAGAATTTTATTTAGAGGCCATATATAAAAGCTAAAAGGAGACAAACAACAAAAAATATATAAAAATGAAAATTGAAAAATACAGCTTTTAACAAAAAATAAGAACTTAAAAAAAATAGTATCTAGATTTACTCAGACTGATTTTTTTACCCTGGGCAATTACTAAATAATTCTTTAGCTCTTCTTTGTGCTTCTACATCAAGCCTCATTGTCCTAAGTAGTAAATTTTGTACACATCCTGTTTTCAAACCTTCAAACACAATATGCATTGCACAGTATGTAATTTGGGTCGTGTATATAATTCCTAGCCAGGGAATGGCTTTGTCGACATGTTAAATGTTCCTTAGGAGTCGTAAACATAGACAAAGTTAACCGCAAGAAACAGTATAGGAGAAAATACAAAATTTCGCATTGCTTCTGTGGTTCTGATTTATTTCCCTTTGGTTCTTTGCTTTAGCACTGAAATAGAGTCAGTGGGTAATACTGGTAATTGTAGCTGACAGTGACAAGGGGTTCTGTATTTTCACAGCAGCACAGGGAAAAGGGCCCTTCCTCGTCCTGTCTATCCTGCTCTCAGATTACTTTCTTTGACTTGCCAAGTAAGACTTTTTTGGTGAACTGCATCAGGTCAGTTATTTCCGAACTGAATCACCACTCTGCGGTGGTCTGGCTGAATGCAACGCATTTATAACAATTTTAAAGATTCCTCCAGGAGTTTTATAAAGACATATGACATTAAACTGGACAAATCGTAGTAGGTAATAGGGGAATGAAATCCTTCACTGTAGTGGTTCAGCTTTTTTCACAAAAGCCCTGAAGATTTTAGCGAAAATCCCCAGAAACAATGTCAAGCTTCTCAACAGGTTTCTGGTGTTTTAGTTCTTTCCCTAAACAGTAGTTAATGAAGGACTAGTTGTTAGAAAAGCAATTGCTTTGCTGTTCTGCAGGGGCTGACTTTTATCTGATAAACCCGCTACAGAAAGCCTCTGAACACTTTAGAAATTGCTCAGATTTACATCTAAAATTAGAATTGATGGTGTGTGGCGAGCTGGTTAACTAAGGTACATGAGCTCAAGTAGGGTTTTTCTCTCGTTTGAGTTCTTCTCAGTCCTTTCTTACGTATGATAGTGCATTTTAGGACCCACTTGCTTTATTATTATGATTACTATTATTATTTTAATTCCTAAGTTAAACTTAATAAATGAGAAAGGATCAACAAGCCTAGAATTTCTTTCCATATTAAAAACTAAGTTTCTATTTAGTCCTTGGCTAGTAATACACGCATATATCTCATTTATATAGCATATATCATAAAGATCAAGATCGTTACTTGATCTTTACGCAAAACAGATCCAAATTCTTATTCCCCTTTTATGCATAAGGAAATAAGTTCAGAGGCTTTAGTAAGTTGACCAGAATTACTCAGCTAATAAGAGTTAGAACTAAGAATGGGATCTTTTTTCCACATCTTCTGGTTCAAATGCCATGTTTGCTCATCAAGATGCCCCGTATGGTTTTTCGTTTTTCTAATTGATTTGTGTCTTATTGTAACGAATTTAACAGAAATATCTAAATCTCTTAAATAACACCTAAAATGTTAAAGAATTTAAATTCAGCATATTTATAGTTTCTTAACTTACAGGCTGCCATATTTCTACTAGTCTTTAAGGGCTTTGGGGCCATAAAGATCCAAATCCAGGCAGCTTCTGGTACCAAACGGTTGACCTTGCTCTGGCTCACATCACAAGCTATACACAAAGCCAACCAGCAAACTAACAAATGCACACTATTCGTCCAGGGATGGATGAGCAGGCAAAGGGGCAGTTGGAGAGGAAAAAATTGCCCTCTACCCTCTTAGGTTAGTTAATGGGGGCCTGAGAACTAGAATAACAAAAGACAGATTAACAGGTGAAAAGGCACACAATTTTTATCAATGTTTACGTGCACAGCAGGTCATGAGAAAGAAGTAAAACTTAAAGAAGTAGTTAGGAGTTCACAGAAAAGGAGTGAAACTGAAAGGAGTGGTTAGAATTGAGGGCTCTTATACCCTTCTGAACAAAGGAAAGAGGGTTTGGACTTCAAGGGATGATAAATTGTGGGGAAGTGACTCCAAAATATACAGGGGAAACTAATGGAAGATAAGTGCTATTTTCATAACATCTATTTGCTCAAACTCATCTTGGTATTGACTCTCCATCTTGGCTGAGAAGAGTCACTTCTTCCTCCCAGTACAGGAGTGGTGGTGGCACTTCCTCAAGGGAAATGTGTGCTCTCCTTTAAGGTAGGTCAGGGGAGGGCAGAGAACTCCTCTTGCATCTCTTGATTCTCAATTTCTTCCGGATCAAAATAATCCTTATGCCAAACTGGAAATCTTTGATATTTTGGGGTGACATATTCTGATCCCCTTAATTTCCCCCAACTAAAACTTTTCCAGAAGTTTCATACATCAAAAGCCGAGTTGGTCACTGTGAAGAAAAGATTGGAGTTAGTGGCTGAGAGGTAAGAGATTTGCAAAGGGAGAGAAGAACATGGATTAGAATGAGAATAAATAAGCAGAAAGAACAAATCAAAGCACTTTTCCCCATATCCCATTAAATCAGTCTCCCAGTCCTGGGAATAGGTCAATTTAAACAGTTCTGTCTCATTTCAGGAAGCAGTGGTACAGGCGGGAGTAGGGTACGCCCTGAACTTAGGCCTTTACGTGGTGTGAGAAACCAGGCATTTAATGAGGGGCATTTCCATGGAAACAAAAGAAAAACAAAGATTAATGGTTGAAGCAGACTATAAACCCAGTTTTTTAGCCCAGAGGGCAGTCCAGAAGATTTCTAAATGTTACACTCAAAGTGTCTTTAGATGTTGGAGTGAGGATAGTAGTGGCAGTCTCACAGTCATGGTTATGTTCTAGAGCTCAAAGGACCAGGCTCTGGTGAGCTTCCCAGTGGCTCAAACTGTTGTGGTGATAAATCCTTTGAAGTTACATCCAGTGATCCAGCCTCAGCTTGAGGGGCTTCAGGAAAAGGGCAGTTTTAGTTCTCAGTGATGTCAAGTCAAGAAGGTGGGAGAAAATTGGAAACATTGATTATAAGATGGCAAGACCTAGTTTACAAAGAAGTGAAAATAGCTCAACAACAATGAACAACCAAAAAGGTGGGTTATAATTTTCCATAGAAATATAACATCTCCCTCTAAAATCACTCCCATTTTGATCAGAGATAATCAGAGTGAGACTACTTTTGTTTGCAAAATAAGCCTAATCTCATTAAAATTGAACTAATTAGGGGGCTGGTCCAGTGGCATAGTGGTTAAGTTCCTGCACTCCACTTTGGTGGCCTGGGGTTTGTGGGTCCGGATCCCTTGCATGGCCTACTCCACTCATCAAGCCATGCTGTGGTGGTGTCCCACATACAAACTAGAGGAATATGGGCACAGATGTGAGCTCACAGTGAATCTTCCTCACCAAAAAAGAAAAAAGCCCTAATTATTTGCATAAGTGTGGCAAGAATACTAATGGACCACATAGGCCTTTTCAAGTTTTGCTTTCCTGGAACTTTTAATAAGGATTCTCAGATTAAGCTTTTAAAAGCCTCTAAAGGCTAGGAAGCCAAGCTGAGAACTCACCATCAGACTTTGCCTGCAATACCTATAGATTTGGGTGAATTCCTCTCTTCTCAAGGTCCCCAAAATATGTTGATGTCCTTGGGCCTGCCAGGATGTATCTTCCTTACTCACGCATAAGGCTGGGAACCATATTAGACAGATACCAGGCCCGTTTTTCCAAAAATGCTTTGTAAGCATTTCTCTATAAAGTCAACCTTAGTTCCTTAAAACCATCTTGTCGAATCTGATTCTATGCGATATGCCATTCCAATCAAAGCCTTGGTGATATAATCAGTGCTTCCAATTGTGTCCTGTTACAAGGAGAATCGATTCTTATTGAACTTATGTGAATAACTACATTGCTGCAAAAACAAGGATACTCAGTAAGAGCTTTTTAATTTTGTAAAAATTGGGCAGGGAGAAAAGATACGTTTCACTTTTGTTTACAAGGTATAATCTATTAAATTGTGAGTTATAGATAGTTTATGAGAAAAGAGAAAGAAGTTCCTTATATAAAGAAAATTTAAAAACCAGAGAGATTTCAAACAAATAGGCCATAAAAATTATCATCATATTTCATCATTTCATTCAGGCCCATGTAATTAATTCTTGTTCTGTTTGATCTTGGGTTAGTGGTTTTATGAACCCATCAGCTTCTCCATTAGTTTTAGAAATCCTTAGTCCAGTGGTATGACCCTACAGTTGTTTAAGCAATGTCATCAGAAGCATGGACTCCAGAGTGCCTGTCATAGTCCTTGCTGTGAGCCTCTGAAACAGTGCTTTGTTGAAGATGATGCACTGTAGCTGATTGCAAGGGCTTTCAGGAAAGCATAAGAGTCAAACAATAACTCTGTGAAAGACAAAACACTTAAAATGGCCGTGGTTAAATATGTGACGAAAGTTCATTATAATACAATTGACAAGGAAATTTGGTTGTTTCTGGCATAGTACACTTTAATTACTGGAATTATACTGATAACATTATACCAGGACATACCGTGGACAGCTAGAATATTGACAAAGTTTTAGGAATTTTATACAATATCATTTTGCCCATGCAAGATAACCTGGGGAAGATTTGGCTCATTTCTTGTTTGATAATGCTTCCCATGCAATTTAATATATTAAATAAACCTAATTAGTTTAACATCTCTCTTTTTACCAAGTGAGAGAACAAATCCTTAGAGATTTTCCAGGAGCCCTCTAGGAAATAGGAAGGCAGTTCAAGGTCAAGAAAACTTCTTTAGGGGCTGGCCCCGTGGTGCAACGGTTAAGTGCACACGTTCCGCTTTGGTGGCCCGGGGTTCGCTGGTTCGGATCCCAGGTGCGGACATGGCACCACTTGGCAGGCCATGCTGTGGCAGGTGTCCCATATATAAAGTAGAGGAAGATGGACACGGATGTTAGCTCAGGGCCAGTCTTCCTCAGCAAAAAGAGGAAGATTGGCAGCAGATGTTAGCTCAGGGCTAATCTTCCTTAAAAAAAAAAAAAAGAGATAGAGAATACTTTTCGAATTTGATTTTGGCAAGTTGTCTGAAATGTCAAAAGCTTTCAACACTTGATTAAATAGGATCACAGATCACTATGAAACAATACTTAGTTAACTTTTTAACCAAAGTGAAAATAAAAGAGTTCAAAGATAAATACAGAAGAAAACATGATTGTAAAAAAATAAACCTTAACTCTTTCAATATTGAGAAGACTTGGTTTTCTATTTTTTTTTTTTTTATTCACCATGTTACAAGAGGTTTAGGCAAAAAGACCAAAGCCCATGTCATCATCAGACTCCTCAGATTCTTTCTTTGCTTCCACTTTCTTCTCCTCAGCTGGGGCAGCAGCGGTGGTGGAGGGGGCAGGACCTCCAGCTGGGGCAGCCCCAGCAGGCGGGGGAGGTCCACCAGCCCCCATGTTGCAGAGGAGGCTCCGGATGCTGACATTGGCCAGGGCCTTTGCAAACAAGCCTGGCCAGAAAGGTTCGACATTTACACCGGCAGCTTTAATGAGGGCATTGATCTTATCCTCCTAAAACAAGCAAAATGGCAATCCATTAGAGAGCAAAGTGAAGCTTTCGTCAATGTCTCCGAAATATGTGATGGTCACCTCATCGTCGTGCAGGATGAGGGCCGAGTAGATGCAGGCGAGCTCCGAGACCCAGGCCCTGGTGCGCGTGAGGGCTGGGCGGCCCTGCCGGGAGCGGTGCTAATCGCTGGACGAAGTGAGGGCTCGCCCCAACGCGGCCTTAGCTTCCTCCGAAGGACCGAGCACCTTAGGGGCAGCTGAGGAAAGGGGGTTTTCTTAGATAATCAAAGACGTGACACAGACAAAATGAAACAAGCAGAATCTTTGTTTTCTAGGTGGATTACTCAAGAAGTAAAGAAAATCTATTACAATCTTTTATTAAGAATAGGCCAATCATCCAAGATAACTTTGTTTTTTTAACAGAGAAAAAAGCAAACTCTAAATTTTATAGCAGTACACTCTTTGGCTAATTTTTTTAAAACTTCATTAATAAATCCATTCAGTCTTAGCCAGCTTGATCTCACAAGATAAGATTCTTCTTCTTTCCCTCTCTTTTTCTTTTTTTTCACAGATCCTTCACAACTTTCTATATCCATTCATGATTTTGTCCTTCATTATCTTCTTTCTCATTCTGAAACAACCTTGAAATGACCTCTAAACTACTTTAGGACAAGAACACTCTCTTCTTTCCTTAACAAAAAAAAGAGATTTGCATACAGCTTTTTTTCTTTATTCTTATTGTTCCTAATAGTTCATTTACAATATATTGATTACAATTCTTAACCCTTAGTAACCTTAATTTCCAATGAAGACTGGGAAGTGGGCAATTAGGAACTGTCACATTGCAGTATTCTGTAGTACAGGAACAAATTTAGGAATAAACCATTTCATAATTTCTAAAGGCATATGTTTGTGTTTCCTCATAGTACGATTTTTCAACGTGGCAAGAGAACATGTTCACTAACGTACTCAAATGACTTTAGTCTTTCTGTAAAATTAAGACACCAAAAGTAGATGAGCTTATGTTTAATAATTAATGTTTCAGTATTTTATCTTATTTGGTAAGGATCTAGATATTCAGTGAATATCTATCATTTAAGTTAGTATAAGTTTAAGGTTTCAAGTTACCAAAAAGATTTTGAAAACTATTTTTAAACTGACATATTATAAAACATAATTGTGGTTGAAATAAAATCGTCAGAACAATGATTCAATTTGATTCAAATCACATCTATACATTTTATACTCTTAAACATCTAGTAGTTACATTAGTTTATTTTACTTGTAAACCCAAGTAGAATAAAATGTGTATGTGTATATATTTAATGCTGACAACTCTGAAGATGTACGTGTTTTTATTAAACCAATAATATTAAACTAGTTTTATTTACCAAAGATTATCCCAGATCACATGAACATGGAAAGTATTTGGGTTAGTTCTTACATTTCTGAGAGTTTTAGGAATACTTAACT
Source organism: Equus caballus (assembly GCF_041296265.1). Lineage (NCBI taxonomy): Eukaryota > Metazoa > Chordata > Mammalia > Perissodactyla > Equidae > Equus > Equus caballus. The sequence goes on along the minus strand of NC_091710.1, from coordinate 29,865,964 downwards.
TATACATGCTTATGGTTTTCCAAGCCGATTTAGAAGAGAGCTCCTTGATTAATGTGGTAATACTATCCAGAGGTAAGCAAATATCATATATATATACACATATATATATGTATGTATATATACCACACATACTACATGCATAAATACATAGACAAACACAAATAGAGATTTTTCTTTTAAGACTTTAGCCATGAGTCAGGTGTAAATACTGAAGCACAAAACTCACTAATTTATGTAAGAGATGGTTCTCATTTTCATCTTTTTTTTTTAATCCTAAATTGTTTCTGGCAAATAGAATGAGTCAAAGCTGCTTGATCAATATGAAGACTAAAGCTTTGTACCAATATTTGTAGGGGAGACTTCTAAGGTTTTTTTCCTGACATACAATCTTATGGAGGCTGTGACTTTAATCCCAGGTGGTTGTTTTAGTCTACTGAGAAGTTAAAGCAAGATGCTCTTTGGGCTGGGTGCCAGAGTTATTTCCCTGGTAGTTTACTTTTCAAGGAGACATCTCTGCCATCCTTACAAAGATGGTTTTGGGTGGTAGAAGATTTACATCTTAAAGAGGGAGAGAAAGGATGCAAGCTTTCAAGTAGTTGCTCTAAGAAAGAGTCTAGGGCCATATTTACTATTTCTAGGTTTTTGTTGTTGTTGTTGTTTCCCCGGGACAAACAGTCAATTCTTCTGACAGCATTAAGCTTTCTCAAACAGGCATTTTAAAAGGAGGAGAGAGGATGGTTTACGGTGGGTATGGATCTTAATTTTGTTCTAAATCTGGTTTCTCCTCTTTGATTTTGTTAAGGGAGTCTTTCAGGCTGGCCATAATGGTTTCTTTTCTCCTTTCAATGTGATCCTCCTATGGGTACTAATAGGACATTTATTTAGGATGAGAGCTCTCTCAAAGTTCTTTAAAATATAAAACCTTTCCCAAATCCAAGGATCATCATCTGGCCATTGATGATTCAGGATTTCCAAAGGTACACCTGTTCTAAAATGTGAGTGAAAACCAAGAAGCCTTTTGTGACTCAACACCAATAAGCTTTTTTATGGCTTAACCATAGACAAAAGAGGCGTACCCAAAGAAGGTGCAGAAGAAGCAGCCCCCGTGACCCAAGGTCACTCCTAAAGATAGCCAAAGAGAAAGAAAGCAAAGACCTCTGTTGCTACAGGCAGTAAGATGGTGTTTGTGAAAACTTGTGTCTCCAGTCTCCCACAAAAGTGAGACACCTCCAATCACAGATGCCAGTCTGTGACATGTGAAGGCAATACTGAGATGGGACTTTCCCAGCACGAACAAGGTAACAAGGAAAGAGATGACAAGAGCTCCTTATAGGCTAAGGTACTTCATTTAGACAAACTCCCCTGAGAGCTGGAATAGTCAGACAGAAAATGACGCTTGTGCACTTGTGTCTCAGATTCCTAACCCGATGGCTAGCCACCTCCAGATGCAGGCCCAGCAGCCTGCACCTCTGGCAGGTGGAAAATCAGGGAGAGACTACTCTCTCCAGATCTAAGCCAAGCTCTCAGGACCAAAAACAAAATAGAAGGAGAACTCCATCTCTTTTTTTTTGAATTGTTGACCCACAGCAAAATTTGTCCACATGGATGCTGGTCTGAGAACTGTGAATTCAGTGGTCTCTGAGGCTTACGAGACCTATGCCCATGTTCTATCTTATGATTCTCCTAATGACAAGCAATACAAAAGACAGAGACAAAGGGAAAACAACGTTATCTACAGGCGGGAAAGGATCAATAACGAAAGTATGCAGGGGCTGGCCCCATGGCCTAGTGGTTACATTTGCTTCAGCAGCCTGGGTTTGGTTCCCAGGTGTGGTCCTACACCACTCGTCAGCAGCCATGCTCTGACAGCGACCCACACACAAAATAGAGGAAGATTGGCACAGATGTTAGCTTAGGGCGTTATCTTCCAAGTCAAGCAAAACGAGGAAGACTGGCAAACCAATGTTAGCTCAAGGTGAATCTTCCTCATCCAAAAAAAAAAAAAAAGAAGTATGCAAACTCAAAATCACCCAAAGTACTGGTTATTACAAATGTAAAGGAAAAGACAAAGAGAGGCTCTGACCGCTCTCACTTAATGAGACTCTAAGCAGAAATCTGGGATGCTAAGTTGGTAAGAATTCTTACCTTTGCTGGCTTTGTCAGACTTCTGGAAATCTCAGCTACAGGCTCCAGAGCAAGTAGGAAGTCCCAAGCCATCCCATCCTCATGGCAAAACTATCAGAAGGAGAAGAGAAACTTTTCCTCTACTCTCTTGGCCTGCAAATTAGACTCATAAAAGACAAATAAACAGGAGAAAAGCCACACAATTTTTATTAATATTTACATGCACTTGGAGTTCACAGAAAGAAACAAAACTCAAAGGAGCGGTTAGCCTTGGGGGCTTATATATCTCTCTTAACAAAGGAAAGAGGGTTTGGGTTTCAAGGGTTGACAAAGTGTGGGGAAGTAACTAGGAAATATATGAGGGAAAGGAATGGAAGATAAAGGCTATTTTAGTCAGATCTGTTATGCAAACTCATCTTGGTGTTGACTTCCCCTCTTTGATAACGGGTCACTTTTCTCTTCCTTACTGGGAGGGGGACATCTCCCCTAAAGGGAAATTTAAGCTCTGCTTTCAGGCAGATAGGTGGAGAGCAGAGAACTCTTCCTGCATCATTTGATTCTCCATTGCCTTCAGCTCAAAATAATTCTTATGTCAAATTGTCATATTTTTGGGTGGCATATTCTAATCCCCTTCAGTAAATTTGACTCCGTCAGTTCAACTTATCACAATTATACCAGGTCAACAGTTTCTCTTTTTATATGCAGATTAGCATGATTTCTTTGCTTCATTATTTTCTGTAGGATGCCAAACCAGAAGCATTTAGAAAGGGAAGGGGCACTTCAGATTTCGATCATGCCTTTGAGGGAGTAAATGGGGAAATGGGGTCAGGTAAAGGCCCAAAAGAACTTGGACTGGCCAAGTTTTAAAAGAGTTTTTCAAGGATGTACAATCTCCTACATCATTTGATCTATTCTCTGATTATTTACCCTCGTTCAGCCATTCATTTATTCCACAAACATTGTATTAAACATCCTCTTTGTTACAAAGACTCTACTTTGGGTCTGAAGGAGCCCAAAGATGAACTGGCACAGTTTTTGCACTCAAAATTCTTACCCAATGGTGGGAGAGAGAGAAAATTCTTAAGTCAGGATTTGAAAAAAAGACGTGGAAGAATAAAAAATGGAGCACGCTGCTTATTAAAGAGTTGAGCCAGGAACTGAATCCCGAAGCAGAATAGGACTTCAGATTGAGGAGAAGTGGTTCACAGAGGTGAAATCACGGGCAGGTTAGTGATAGAGCATGTGTAAAATGTTTGAAACACAAAAAAATTCCTAATATCCTGGGGTGGTAGAAGTGTAAGGTTTGCAGGAGGCAATATCCAAAGAAGAGATTAAAATGGTAGGTTGAGGCCAGTCTTGGAATGCCATTGGAACATTACTTACATCTTGTTGGCTACCATGAGCTGACACTGAGGCGTCTAAGTTGGGAAGTGTTATGATTTACTCTGTTCTTTTTAGGAAAGCATCGTTGGTGGCTGTGAAAATGATAAACCAGAGTGGGGAGAATTTGTTGCCAAAGGAAACAGTTAAGAATATGTTGCAATAGTCCAGTCAAAGAGTAAATAAGGGGTGCCTTCATACACTGTCAGTGGGAATATACAACATTTTTGGAAGATAATTGGGTAGTAGTTATTAATCTTGTAGAAATCTTTGCACAAGGGTACAAAGGTATGTGTAGAAGCGAGTTCTATGCAGCAGCTACCTATATGTCCGTCTGGGGAAGATCAATTAAACTGTGATATAGCTAAACAACATAATATTTCCCACCGATCAATAAGAGTTGTAGAGATATATATCCTACCCTGAAAAGGTGTCCACAATGTGAATTTTTTTTTAAGTTGCAAAACAATATATATAATATAAGCTTATATTTGTGAAAACAAAAACAAACTTTTCTATTTGGCTGTATACATGTGGAAAATATGTATACCCAAATGGTAGCAGTTGTCATTCTGATATGTAGAACCATAAGGAGGTTTTTGCCATCTATTTTTTATGCTTGTATATAATTTGAATTGTTTATATTATTCATATGTTACTGTTTAACCTAAAAAAAATACTTAAGACTTTAAAACAGAGATGCCGGGATTAAGGCAGTGGAAGTAGGCTGGAGAGGAAAGACTTTGAAAGCCATGACCAAACTAGATTGCAGATGATGGTATTTGAAAGAGACGAGATTGAGAGAGCAAAGAGTTGAAGGCAACATCAACATTTCTAATTTAGTAGATTGGTTGCTTGGTGATTCTATTAATAGAAATAGAGAAAAGAGAAAGAAAAGGAAGGTTTCACTGAAGAAGGTGAGTTTGTGAGTTTCATTTTGGATTTAAGTTTGAGGGTCCTGGAAAGGCATCTATATACCTTCCTTGAACCACTCTATTTTCCACCTTCTCAGCAAGTTATTAATATTTATGAAGTCTTGGCAGGTTGATCTGTCTGTATGGGGCAGGGGAGTTAATATTTTTAGAGATTAATGTTCTCATCTATCCTGGGCCTTTTACTTTCCTTTGATTCAGATCCTGAAATTATTGCTGGAGGGAAGGAATGTAGCATAGGCTTTGAGATTCTATTTTTGTTTTTTGTCTCCCTCAAGCTTAGCCCCAGAATAGAGAGAAGATTCCTAATCGTAGGAAAAAATGTCTTGGCCAGAATGGGTGAGAGAACATGGCTACCCTAGATATCTAAAAGTATGATTCCAATGAGGTGGAGAAAGGGAAGGAAAAAAGAGAAATGTTTACAGGTACCTGGAGAGAGAAAATGAAAGACCTGCACTCCACTTCCTGAGTAATGCTCCTAGGGAGACAGTAAGACACCCGAAGGTGTAGGACCCTAGTGAACAGGGACCTTCACCTTCTTGGCAGGAAGGATGGAGCACGAGGGGGTAGAGGACAGACAGAGCAGGAAGAATGACTTCAGAGGAGAAGTGACTGCATTTATGTTGAGGCTGATGGTTCATCGAAAGCCACAACAAGAGGCTCAAATTCTTGCTCCGAAGCATCAGGGACCACCACACCCTAAGAGCTGTGGGAGCTGATTCGTGGCCTCTTCTCAGGAATCAAGGAGGAGGGATGACTCCAGGATCAAGGGCTGGCTTGACTCTCCTCAGCTCTGTTTCTGTCCCATCCACCCAGAATCCTGGAAAAAAAATCTGTGGGTCAAGGGTCCTATAAAGACCGAGGTGAATTTTCTCACCGGTCCCAAAGGTTAGGGACATGAAATCAACTCTGAGAAAATGAAGGTATATTTTTTAAAATATTTGAATAATGGACTGAAATTTTTATCTACTAGATCAGATAAGATGGAAACTTCCTATTGACATAGTAACCAGACATACGTGTTCAAACAGTTATACAACAGATTATTATCAACAAATACATCAGTAAACAAACTTATATGACCCTGCCTGGCCATTCTTGTTTCTCATCAACACACACACACACATGCATGAAATTCTGTGGAACATAGAGACTCCTTAAAAACATGTATATTTTGAGTGAAGAAGAGTTGCTTATGGCCCTGAAGTTCCACAGAAAACCTCTTCTTTCTTCAATATTATGAAAGTATTACACTTTTCCCCATTTTTGTCTCAGATTATCACAGACACTTCTGATCAGTTTCATATACTTAAACATAGCCATGATTATGCACAGGTGTTTCATACTTAACGTGAAAAGAGCAACAGTAGTTAGATTATTTTAAGCCTCTTAGATTGACTGGCTTTGAGAACGTTTTAAGTCTGTACAAACGAGGGTTTGTCAATTGAGTTGCACTGGTTTGTGTTGAGTCAGCCAAACGTACTCAATGATAAAAACATTGAAGACTTTCAAACCAGGCAAGACTCCACTAAGATTAAATACATTTGGTGAAGGCAAAGGTGTGATTGAAAGGAAATCTCAGGGCAGATGAGAAGATGAGTGGCCATCAGGCTAGGATTGTGCAGGTGTCACGCCAAATGCAGAGAGTGCGGCCTCAGGATGCTGTGATGTTATTTGACAGACAGAGCCAGGACCAGGGGGGTGGGGCTGGGGGAGAAGCTCCAGTCTTGTGCTGAACATAGTGTTGGTCTCTTCAGCATATGCCAAGTGGAAGGCTGCAATGTCATCAGAGGTCATTCCATGACAGGTTCCCAGTTCCTGTGCTGGCTTTCTTCACAATCCAAGAATAAGAAGAAGGAGGTGGGAGAGAAAGGGGAGTGAGGAGTGAAGAAACTTATAGAGGAATTGGGTTTTTTATGGAAAGATATTTGTTTGATACTAATAGAAACAGATATAGTTACTATATTTGGAATTGCTTCAAAATTATTGAGGAAATTTTATTTGAATTACTTCAAAAATATGCCTACTTTTCAAAAGATTTTGTGATAGGCTTTATAATTTAGCCAACAATTGGAAATCCTAGGAATAACTTATTAAACTAAATTTGACGTGGAGGGTAACAGAATGATGAAATAAAAACATATCGTAGCTTTATGATCTCAAGAATTTCCTTCAGTAGGTGCTATTTTGTATAGCTTTTGTTGTTTTGTTGTTGTTGTTGTTTTCCCTTTTATTGAGATATCATTGACATATGACACTGTGTTAGTTTTAGGTGTACAACATGAGGATTCGACGCATGTGTATACTGTGAAATAATTACCACAATTACGTATAGTTAACATCCATCGCCTCACATAGTTACCAAGGTTTTTTTTCTTGTTTTACAGCTTTTTATTTATTTTTGATTTATACTTTTGTTTACATTTCAAAAGGACCTGATAATAATAGATAACATTTACGGAGCATTTATTTTATGCCAGGCATTCTTCTAAATGCCTTCATTTCATTTCTCTCACACTTATCTGGTAAGCGCTTTTATTAATGTATTTTATTGATGCTGTGAATGAAGCACAGAAAAGCTGAGCAACTTGTTCAGGACCACACAGCTAGTAAGTGCAGGCCAAGATTTGAAGCCAGGCAGGTTGATTTCAGCACTTACCATCTTAAACACAATAGTATGTTGCCTTCGGTATATGATGGATGCTTCTGGAAGAGGGATTAGTTGGAGGCATTTGCATTTTTTCATCTTTAAAGTCATATGCTGTCTGACTTTTTTATAACAAGCATGCAATTATTTTGTAACTTGAAAACAACAAAAAGAAACAGGAAAAAAGTCATTATTTTCAAAATAGTGTTGGGGTATCCATTTGGTTTAGTTTTATTCCTTTTATTTGTTTTAGTTTTAAAATGCCCCAAATGAAGACAGATATATGTGAAAACTTGGAACAGTAAAGCTGAGAGAGAGAGAGGGGTACGTGTAAGACCGTGTTAATGACATTAGGATCATGTCAGGTCGTGGTCAATTATTTTCGATAATAGTTTATTGTAGGTAATTCTTTGTATTGGTTGGTTTATTGAACCTGGTGTATATATTTATATAAAAGATATGTATTTAAATATTTTTAGAGGCTCATTTTTATTTGTGCTTCTCAACATGTTTAAGCAAGTGATATCTTTCCATATAAGGGGCAAAAGAATTTGGGGCTGTGAGGCAGGCTGACAAAGAGGAAACATATCCTGTCTGAGCAAGCAAGAAACAGAGAAAGGAGAGTGAAAATTCTTGCAACAGTTGGTTCTTCAGAAAAAAAAAAAAAGTGTGGCCATCATTTCTGCAACAGCAGTTGACTTGTCACTTTAAATAAAAGGCCTAGAAACATAGCTATACTAGAAATGCCTCCCTGGGGCTCGGTCTCTATCTGTCAAATGAGGAATGGGTCAGTGCCATCCATTACATGATCTATAGACTCCTTTCCAGTTCTACCCTCCTCTGAATCTCTAGGTCGGGTCTATGGATATGCATGTTTAACCAGAAGTATCATTGGATACAAAAACCTTGTATCTTTTCTGAGGATAAAGTGAACAGCCTTTTCATGCATAGCAATGAAAATCTGGGTCAGAAATCAAAACGTTGTGATAGAGGGAATAGTCCAGTTGATCTTTGACAGCACGAAAAGTCATGTTCTAAATCAAATGGTATATTTAGATGGATCAGGGAACTATTGGTTATGCTCTTTTACTGTTTCAACTCAAATAATATTTCTGCGTGGAAATGAGACCATCTAAATGGGAACGGGAGGAGCCAACTAGTGTTTAAAATGCTCTAGAACTATTTTAATGCTCCTCCAGACCCAATTATGACCTGAAGATTTTGTTGTACTGATTAGCAATACTAATTGAATTTTTTTCTGACAAGTCCATAGCCTACGTACATTTTCAGCTGTATACTGTAACTCTCAGGGATTGGCAAGGCTGAATCAGAGTCTCTCTTTGCCAAGACTTGTCTGCAAATTCTTAACCTTTTTTTGTATGCCAAGAACAAAGAAAAATTGTTGTAAACTTAGCTGCTGTTGCAACATATGAACAGTCTTTTCTGAAAATGCAAATTAGACAAACAAGAATCATTACATCATTGGCAGCACGCAGTTACATTTGGTTCCTGCTATTTTATGTATCTATTACTTTCATACCTCACTTGATATATTTTATAATGATTTACCATTTTCAAAGCACTTGCATATGTGAATATCATTTGATCTTCTCTGAGATCCAATGTTTCTAATATACTTCATGTTCAAAAACATTTTATGCTTAAATTTATGATGCATGCATCATACAACAAATGTTTTGATTATTGTTGTATGGAAAATTTTATTATATCCCAAAATATAGGTTACACACATTTGGCAAAGCAAGCCATTGTCAATTTTTATTGCCACATGATCTGGATTTTCAAATAATACCAAATGCATCTGAGTATTTTTTTTTTAATGCAAAAGCATCATTTAATAGGTGGTGGCTTATATCAGTATGTAGGAAATGACCAACTATTTTGGGTCAGGTGGATTACTACTGAAGATTTGATTAAAACTGAAAGCTGACCCACTGTAGAACAGGCCCAGTGGCATAGTGATAGGGTAGTGGTTAAGTTCACGTGCTCCGCTTTGGCAGCCCAGGGTTTGTGAGTTTGGATCCCAGGCACAGACCTACACTCTGCTCATCAAGCCATGCTGTGGCAGCATCCCACGTACAAAATAGAGGAAGACTGGCACAGATGTTAGCTCAGGGACAATCTTCCTCACGTACACACAAAAAATATGTGATACACTGAAAAGTTCATTGTTAACATATAGGTGACTAATAAACCCATTGCTTCAAATAAAACTGTATTTTCGGTTCTTCAGATTTTATTATTGTTCTATAAGGTAAGAATTATCAATTATCATTATTTGTGAACAGAGAATTTATCAAGAATAGCAATTCATGGCCTTGTTTCATGAGCAATTACTACACCCCAGTGACAGGTGATGTCTTCTCCAGAGGATTTGAAAGAGACTCCAGGGGAAGGAGAGGACTACTGAGGACCAGTGGCAATAGGAATATATTTGAGTAATTCTATAAGTAAAAGTGGGTAATTTTAGGTCAGAATAAGATCATGAAATACAGCTACAACCTTTATTGTTCCCCCACCTGCCTGCTCCCACCTATTTGGGGCTAGGCATGGTCAGCCTGTGTGGTTATCCTAAGCAACCATGTATGGCTGCAGTCTCAGGTGAGTTCATTGTTCCAATCAGATTGCCTTCTTTTCTTTTCCTTGAATGCACCAAGTGCTTTGCAGTTTTCTCTGCCTGGAGGGCCTTTCCCCACACTCTCTACTTAGTAAGGTACTGCTTTTATTTTTCTTTTCTTTTCCTTTTTTTTTTTTTTCTTTTTTAGCTGAGGAAGATTTGCCCTGAGCTAAGATCCTTTGCCAATCGTCTTTTCTTTAGCTTGGGGAAGACCAGCTCTGAGCTAACATCCATGCCAGTCTTCCTCTATTTTGTATGTGGGACACCTCCACAGCATGGCTAGTGAGTGGAGTATGTCTGTGCCTGGGATTCGAACCCACAAACCTGGGCCATTGAAGCAGAGCATGTGGAACTTTAACCACTCAGCCGTGGAGACGGGCGCAGTAAGGTACTACTTATCTTTTAGGTCTCCATTTAAATTTGCCTCCTTGAAAAACTCTTCCTTTGTCATCAAGACTGTTTATTTTTCCCGTTAAACACTCTTATAACATCCAGGATATAACTTCCAAGTTGTGCATGCGGGGTGAGGCTGGAAGAGGGAGATTTCCTACTAGATATCACATTTGAGAGGAAGAGAACTAAGAGTAAGAAGCTCCATCAAAAGAAAACAAAGGAGGGGCCAGTCCGGTGGCATAGTGATTAAGTTCACGTGCTCCGCTTCAGTGGCTTGAGCTTTGCTGGTTCGGATCCCAGGTATGGACCTACGTACCACTTGTCAAGCCATGCTGTGGCAGGCGTCCCACATATAAAGTAGAGGAGGATGGGCATGGATGTTAGCTCAGGGCTAATCTTCCTCAAAAGCAAAAGAAAGAAAGAAAGAAAAGAAGACAAAGGATGTGCTTATATATGTTTCTCAACGGCGTTTATTTATTTTTTTTTTGGTGAAAATTGCATTAGCAATTATTGTGTTCCTAATGTGTGAAAATAACGTGTGTAGCTCTGTGAATATACAACAAGGTTAAGTTCATAGCCTTTGTAAAGCTGGAGATTTATTTGGGGAGATAACAACAGAGAAATGTTCTGTCTAGACTCATATCAGGTATAATATAATGAGGTGCTAGACCCTATGACATATATAGGGCTGGCCGATATGGGGCTGTTGGAGAGCTAAGACAAGATTTCTTTAACTTGTAGTATTTTCCCACAGTATTCATCTGGATTAATGCATTATCCTTACTCAATTATCCATAAGATAGCTACAGTAGAAATATATTAACATATTACCATATAAACACAAATTGGTTTGAATGTTCTCCAGCAAAGATCAAATGTAGGACAGAGTAATGGGAGAAGAAAACAGGCAATGTCTGGAAATGAGACTCATGACAGGGGAACACTGGGTAGTATAAAAGGCCTGGATGTCAAGATATAAAGAAAAGATGAAAAGGGAAAAGAAAGAGGCTACCAGCACCAGATAGAAACATATATTTTCATATTTCACAATTTTGGTCTGGGCCAACACTGGTGACAGATTTTCAGATGCTTTTTTGAGGACTCATTCTTCACATCCTTTTCATGCTCATTATTTTGATCCTTATCATCCTCATTATTCAAAGAGCATATAGAGGCAGAGTGACATGACCATATTGTCATCTGTTGCTAGGATGCTTGTTACCTCCATCTCCAGAACCTGCCAAGGAGGCTCCTGGAGCCTGAGAGACACAGAGCAGCATGTGTCTGAAAGTCCAGTGCCTGGACCAGATAGAGGAGGAGATTCTTTTCTGGAATCCATAAAGAATCTGATAATTCCTGGCAATATCTAGTCCCAGTTGTGTGGGTGACAGACTGACCCATCGTAACATGAAGAGTGTGAAGAGGAATGAGCCTCAGAGTTCCTCATCCCTGCAGCTTTACCTCCCATGGAAATGTAGCTTGAACAAGGAGGGATGACATATGAAGCTGTGAGGTAGGGGACTAGAAAAGTCCGGACCTGCATGAAGAAGGCATTTCATGACCATCGAGATTTCCCAGTGACTACTACCACATAGATGCAGAAAGAAAGAAATTCACAGGCAGAGGGTTTCATTAGAAAGCAAGAGGGAGAAAAGCGCCTCTATTTGTTAAAAGAATAGCTTCTGATTTGGGCTAATGTCAGGATAAGGAAATGAGAAAAGAAAAAAAGTCATCTCTAAAGATATGAATAGGATTTGATGGCCATAGTAATTTTGTTCATAATTAAAATTCTGGTTGACTTCACTGAGAATTTAATTATTTTCAGGAGTATTAACTAGTAGCCTACGGAATATAATGTATGTTATTAAGTCAGTCATAAATAAGTTTCTCATATGAGCCTTTTTAATATGGTCGCGTTTTAACTAATGAGTAGTATCATAAAATTAAATTATTATTGTAACAGCAATGTGTTGTTTTTTCCCTTGATGAGATTTTTTTTAGAATTAGAAAATTTTTTCCAGATACGAGATAGACCCACCCTCAAAGACCCTCGAATGTTGCATATAATGTGGCTCTTATTTGAGAATGAATTAAAGTTAATTTCATTTTGAGAATTATGAAGCTCCTTGAGATAACTGGAGCATATCCAAGTCTCATAAAGGAAAGCAAGAGCTGTTTGTTTTAAAAAACTTGGTGTAGCTTTGTAATTAGGACAAGTTTGCTCAATCCATACTTTTACCTTAAACGTTAGAAACTCGCTAAACCTTAAAATGTATATATTTGATGGAGGTCTCTTGCTACAAATTAAAGGTTGATATTTCATTAATCTAAATCTATCACTTATAAATGAGTTTTTGTTTTTTTGAGGAGGGCATTGCCTTGTAGAAGCAAATGGCTTCAGAAAAATATCTATGAAAATCATCATGGTAATGAGATTTCTCGCAGGATTTAAATATTTTCAGACTAGACAGAGATTTACACAAACCAGATTCTCACTGGGGATCCTAAGATAAATTAACAATAACGTGGCACACATGTTGTGTTATTTTATTTATTAAATTCTACATTAAAATATCTGATCTGGTGGTAATAAAGGACACCTAGAGCATTCTGTCAGATAACACAGGACTTCCAAGGTCAAACCAAAACCAAGCTAAGCAGAATAGTTCACTCAAAGAGATTTGAAATCTGTGATAGATAAGTTGATTTTCTGTGTGTGTGACCTTATTTGATCAAAGTAACTTTGTCAGAAGTTCCCCCCAAACCTACACGTCCTTCTTTGTGCTACCAGGATTTCTTGTATGTTGGAGACACACAAGCAAAATACAGATGGGGTAGATTTTTATCTATATTTCTCACATTTTCATAACTAATCTGTTCCTCTTATTCCATGTTTGTAGGGCACACGTTTATACCACATGCACACACACACACAACTCTTCAATCTTCAGCAGTTATATTCTAAAGAATGAAAATGGAAACAGTGTAATAGAGTAGAACCAAAAGGGGCTGGAGCCCTCTTCGTTCTCAGTGCTGCTGTGAACTTGGATAACTTACTTTGCTCAAGTTCTGCATTCGTGCAATGAGATAAGAGTTCTTATTTCATAGGGCTATTGTGAAATTAAAATGGGGTAATGTATGTAAAGCTCTCACCACAGTGCCAGCAATATAGTAAGGAGCAATAAATGGAATTTATTGTTACTCCTTTTATATAATGGTGTCATATAGATATATGGTGAAAATATTATTATTATAGGCTATATCTGTATGACAATAAAGGCAAATGGATACAAGATATCATTTGAGTTTGTTTTGTCTATATAATCCTAAAATTTAAAAAAATTAGGAAAATCTAAATGATGGATTGATTTTGGCATCAGATAGATCTATTATATTCTGCTTCTTTGGTGCCTGGTTTCCCAATATTTAATTTTGTAAATGGAGAAATTAAGGCAGTGAGATTGGAAATGCTTATTCGTGATCCTGGAACAAGGCCATGGTGGGACAATCATAGAGAGTTCATCAAACCAGGTTGAATATTCCTTCATTGACCCCATGGAAGGCAATTAATACAAAAGGTATTTAAAGCATTTACCTAAGAAAATTAATTGGGAAAATCACAATCAAAATTAGAGAGAATATATTAATATTTATTTTCATGAGAGAAATAATCAAAGATTAAGTTTTAAAAAAATTTTAATATTATGAATTAATGACATCAAAGTCAGGTATTAAAGAGAAAGACAATAGCTTCAAAGATTTAAGTTGAGTGAAAACACCTGAGGAGGAAGAGAGTTTTGGCTATTCCTAAAGAAATACAAAAATAAGTGGATGCAAGCATAGCTTTCTAATTGACACATGGAATGAAATGACTCCTTTAACCCCCTCAATTAAAAATGATACTGAATGTGCCTAACTAATTTTAGTTAGGAAAAACTCCTTTAGTTGACTTCTATCTTCCTCCTTCTTTTACTTGATTTTCTATGTAAACATGAAAGCTGTTAATAAATACATGACACACATTTGGAAAGCGATTTCCTGAAATAAGTACCAGATGAGTATAGTGCTTGCTTGAATTATGTTCAGAAGAGAAGGATGATAATATTCTACAAGATTCACTTTTTAGTGGAAAATCCAAAGGTCCATCTCCATTCTGAATATTTTCCATGTGACTTGGGCTTAATCCATTTCAGAGAGAGAATCAGTCCCTTGGGAGATTATGAAGTCACCCCAACAAAGAAGAAGTGTGCCCAGCTGGGCCAGACCTCAGCCACTAACACAGATCACTAGAGAGCCAAGCTATCTTGCTTGGTGACACCCACTGAGAACCCCTCTTTACTGCCCTCTCATGTTTTTAAAAAGAACATTTCACGGGCATCCATGATGGGCCAAGCAGTGTGCTGTGTGTCTCCACATATATACTGCTCATTTCATCATTATTTTAGTTTTTCTCTGTACTTCCCCACAGCTGTTTCCTCAAGTCTCCAATATTCCCCTACGTTACTCACTTTCAACAAATAACTATATCTCATTCTTCACTGAAAAGACTGAAAATGCCTCCTCTTTTCTCATCTTAAGCAATTACCAAGTTCTCACTGCCTGGGATTTTCTCTGTGCAACCACCTATCCTTGCTCATGCTTTTGCATCATGAGGCAAAGTTAGCATTCCCTCTTTAAAGGCTAAACCTTGGGCCGTGCTCTTGATCTCATCACTTCTGCTCTTCCTTGGGACTTTCATCCAACTTGTATGTCTTCCACATCTTTAATTTCTCCCTTTCTTGTTTCCTTCCCTTGCCTTGGACTTACAAACATCCTTAAGTTTTCCTTACTCTTAAAAACAAACAAAGGAACTCAGAATTCTTCCATCAAACCTAATACTTTCTTGAATTGCCACCCAATTTGTCTTTTTTGTTTACTTAATTTCTCAAAGAAGAGCCTCACCTCAGAATTGTCAGTACATGGTTTGAAGACCTCATTGGAAAGTCCCTTTTGCAGCTACTCATCTTTTTGATCCCAGATTTTCTAAATACACTTCAACTAAAAGTACATATTGCAACATATTAAATGCAGAAGCAGATATGAGAGTCTGGCTGTCTTCTATTAAGCCAGACATGAAAGAGAGTTACAAAAATGTAAACGAATGCTTTCTTCACACTACAATTATTTCTGTTTGGGAACATATAGTTATTTTCCCTAAAAACTATGTTATTTATGTTAACATACAGTGAAGTTAGTATTGTTATTTTTAAATGAATTAGTAAATTAAAAAATATCTCCCTCAGTTTTAATTTCTAGTAGACTAAATACTGGTAAATAGGAACCACAAAATCAAAAGCTCTCTGGGGGTCCTGAATAATTTTAAGAGTGAAGAGGAGTTTTGAGATAAAAAGGTTTGGTAACTGTAGGTCTACACTGATGGTTCCTTTTCCTGACCACTCTCTCCACATTCTTTCTTCTCTGACCATAGTACTGGCCCCACAGGTATCCTACATCAGATTTCTCAGTTACTTCTTTATTAAAGAATTGTCCAGAGTCTTTTATTATCCCTGGTTTCTCAGCAGTGGTTAACAACGCTTGCCTTCCTTTCCTTCGTAAAATTCTTTCCATCTCTGACAGCAAACTCCTTCAATGCTCTTCCTACCTTCCCGATGACTCCTCTTTCTCTCTCTTGGTTTCTACTCCCTGGGATTTTTTCCTCTCAGTTGTCTCTACATACTTGTCTTGAAAGATATTTTTCCTATCTCTTTTCCAAACTTTTTTCTAGATGTAAAGTCTTTCCTATGGTGTCAAACAAAAAGCATTCCAGTTGTCAGCTGAATATCCCGCATCTCAGTGTCAGTGGATCTAAAACCACATTTAACAGCTTTCCCTCCAATAGTTCTGATTAATTTGATGACCGCCTCTGTGAGGGAAGCTCAATTCTCTTAGTTACCCAATGTTAAGACTCCAGAGTCACCTTTGACTCCTTCTTGCACCACATCACATGCACATGTCTATTTGTTCTTCTTTGTTTTTCTCATCCATTCCCAGACAATGCGTGTTTGGAAGACTGTCCTCACAAACCTACGCTATTTCAGTTGTCACTTTGTAACTGTCTTCCCCTTTGACCCCCATAGAATTTCACTTGCTCAGTTTAACCTACACATTCCATCAGATTTATCATTGAAATCATCGGTTTTCAACTTTTATTTTTAACCGGGAAATGCTTTTTCACCCCCACTCCCCAAAATTTAATCCTAATATTTGGCTAGCCAAGCCTTACAGGTGGATTTACCACTGAAAACTTGAGTGAAGAACTGTTTGAAGCTTCTAGGTTGTGTAAGTCTCCAAAATGAGGAGGGGGACCAGAGGGACTGCTTTTCTGGCTGTCCTACCCTTCCCCCAGTAGAGCCACAAACCCTACGAGCCAAAGCTGAGGAGTCCAGTTCCTGTGAAAGAAAGGCAAGCAATGCTGCCCTCTTTGAGGAGGGTGGAGCGCTCAGAGCCACGCCTGCTCAGCCTTGCCCTGAGGCAGCCCCTGTGGAGCTGCTGTAAGTAGAGTCTTGTCACAAGCCAGTTAATTTTTCCAAACAAGACAACTCTCATTTTAAGCATAGTGTGTGTGTGTGTGTGTGTGTGTGTGTGTGTGTCTAAGCCTGACTGCCAGCTTTCTGGGAACTGGGAAGAGATAGGAAGGTAGAAATCATCATCATTCTAACTTCACCTTATTTCTCTATTTTCAATGTGAGACCACACATTTACCTTCCTCTTGCCTAGTGTCCCCAAGCTCAAAATTGCTATGCTTCAGTTTCTCCAGAGAGTAAACCTCTTGTCCTCTGTCCCCATGCAGGAAGGCTTAGTTGTTCACTCTTAAGGTGTTGGAGTGGATCTGTGGGTCTAAATGCTTCTCACCCATCCTTTCATTCATTCAGTCCTTGTTTTCAGCACCCTACCCCTTTCACTCTAGCTTCTGGCATGACTGGTGCTTCCAATTCTTGATCTGTTCTATAGTTCTTTAGAAAGCACAAACCAACTTTCTTCTTGTCTGCTATTTTTCTCTCTTCTAGCTTTTCTTATGGTTTAATACTCATTTTATTACTTTCCTTACCCTCGTTTTAGTGGCATTTCAAAAGGTGCATTCATTATTTATTGCTTTGTAACAAATACTACAAACTTAGCAGATTACAACAACACACGTTGATTATCTCAGAATTACTGTGGGTCGGATGTGTGGCTATGGCTTAGTCCTGGTCCTCTACTTCAGAGTCTCTCTTGAGGCTATAACCAAGCTGCTTACCAGGGCCAGGGGCTCATGGGAGGGCTCAAAGGAAGAAGCATCCACTTTCATTCTCATGTAATAATTGAAACTTTTAGTTCCTTATGAGCTGTTAAACTGAGAGCCTCAGTTCCTTAGTGACTGTTGGCCAGAAGTCACCCTCAGTCCCTTGCTGCATGGCCCTCTCCATGCATGCTTCATCAAAGCCAGCAATAAAGAGAGTCAGCTGACAAGATGGAAGTTGGTGTTATATGTAACCTAATCACAGAAGTGACATCTTAATCACTTTTGCCACATTCTATTAGTAGCACACACTCAAGACAAGGGGATTACATGAAGGTAGAAATCCCAGGAGGTAGATTGGGGGCCATCTCAGAGTGCATCTGGCACGGGATACATAGGTGATAAACACATGCATTCGGCTGGAGGTTCCCATATCTAACTGGAAGTCTCCATTCTCTCTCACTTCCATCAAACTTACACTTCCATCATACCAATAAAATTGCTCTTGTCAAGGTCAATAGTGACTTCACCTTGCAAAATCCAATGAACTATCCCAAGACCTCACCATACTCAAATAACCAGCAGCAATTGACCTACTCTCTTCTTAAAGCAACTTATTCCTTTGGACGTTGGGATACCTCACCTCTCTGTTTTTTCCCCTCCATCCCTTGCCTCTGTCTCAGGTTTCTTTGCTTGTTCTCGCTTTTCTTCCTGACCTCTAAATCTTGGAGATCTGAGGACCTCCATTTTCAGTCCTCTACTCTTTTGTAATTACACACTCCACCTAAGAAATCTAGACTCATAACTTTCAATTCCATCTACATATTGATGCCTCTCCAATTTATAGCTCTGGTTCCAACCTTTCGCCTGAGCTCCAGATAGAACCCAATTGGCATCCGCACTTGGTCTCACAAACATCTCAAATTTAAGAACTTCATGCAGACTTCTTAATTTTCTTATCTCCCCTACCCCCCAAAACCCACTTTGCCCAAATTGGTCTCTATTTCAATAAATGTCACTACCTTTTACCCAGTTGCTCAGGTAAAAATTTAGTAGTCTTCCTCTGTTTTTCTTCTTTTCTTTACACTCCACATATGATTCTCACTCAGTATACCTTGCCAGCTCCACCTTCAGAATATATCTGTAATCCAGTCATTTCTCCCCAGTTTGACTCAGCATTGGTCCCCACTGTCTCTCAAGTGGATAGTAATAATTAACTTCTAACTAGTCTTCCTGCTTCTACTCTTTCCCCCTACAATCTATTCTCCATAGAGTAGTCAGAGTGCTCTTTAAAAAATATAAATCAGATCATGTCACTCTCCTTCACAAAACTTTCTGATGTCTTCATACACACTTAGAATTCAATTCGACCTTCAAACTTCTTACCATGGCCTTCAAGGTCCACAAGACCTGGCCCTACCTTTCCTTCCTTTCTGACTTCATTTTCTACCATCATCCCCTTGTTGGTACATTTGCTGTTCCTCTACTGCATCAAGCTTATTCCCATCACAGGACCTTTATATATGCTGTACTTTCTACTTGGGATGCTTATCTGTCTTCTTCTTCTTCTTCTTTTTGCTGAGGAAGATTCACTCTGAGCTAACATCTGTTGCCAATATTACTCTTTTTTTTTCTTGAGGAAGATTAGTCCTGAGATAACATCTGTGCCAATCTTCCTCCATTTTGTATGTGGGTTGCTTCCACAGCATGGCTGCTAAGTGGTATAGGTCTGCGCCTGGAATGTGAAGCTGCTATCCAGGGCGCCAAAGTGGAGAGGGTGAACTTAACCATTATGCCACGGGGCTGGCCCCCCCAGTGCTTATCCTTCTGATTAAACATGACACTCGTTTACATCATTGAAGTCTCTCCTTAAATATTATCTCTTCAGAGAAGCCTTCTTTGACCAGTCTATGTGAAATAGCTAACCTCCTATTATTCTCTATTCTCTTTCACTGTTTTATTTTTTATTTATGACCATTTGAAAGTATTGTCTGTGGCTATGCATTTAGTTTAGTTTTTTATTGCCTGAGTATAAGCTTTATAAGTGTAATGCTTTGTTTTCTTGCCACCGTGTCCCTGTAATCTAGAACAAAGCGTGGTGGACAGTAGGAATGCAGTTAAGTGTTGAATACGTGAACAAATTGTTAGACAGGATTGAAATTGTGAGAGCAGTTATCTCAAGCAAACTGGAAGGCAGGAATCCAGTTTGTTGTATAGCATAACTGACTAGATATTTAACCATATAACTATGTAACTATACTGTGTAACTATTCTATATATAAAATTTGAAAGTTTATTTTTTAAAACCTACATCAGTGACAGCAACTGTATTCATAGGTTGCCCTGCAGTTCTTTTTATCTTTGTTCCTTTTCAGAGTAATTCTCCCCCTGCCCCCATCATTGAATTGATAACAGAGGAGCTGTACTATGTCATGGCTTTAATTTGCCAAGTGGTTTGTCCCCGTAGAACTTTCACTGAAATCTTTACTATGGAGAATTGTGTGACTCTCTCCAATCCTGGCCTAAATCTACAATTTGAATAAAAATATGAGCGTCCACTAAATAATTGACTGATGCTTAAGTGTGACAACTATAGCTTTATAGAATAGCTCAGAGCATATATTTCTAAACAGCATTTTCAGTAATAAAAATGTTTAATTTCTAGACTGAAAATGACTTCCATAACCGTGTATTTGGATTTGAATATGTCTTCCAGATCTCTCAATTAGAATTGATGTATGTTTCCACTTTTCTCTTCCCCCTCAGTTCCATTCCCATTCCACATATGAAGGTTTTTGGTAATCAGATCCCAAATAATACTTGTGTAAAGTTGTTCTAGTAAAAGTTAAGCATTTTATTCTACTGAGTAATTTATTTTATATCCCCCAAACAAACTACCTGTTAATAGCAATTGAGTTTTTGGGGCTTAAAAGTTGTATTTGGGAGATGCTGTTTGTGATTTAGTGGAAATGAGAAAACCAGGAATGTAGTGACTACAAAATTCTAGTGAAAATTCTGAAAAACAAATCTAGAAGAAGAGAGAGAAAGAAGGAAACTGAGAATATCTTGTAATTTGCTGAAAGAGTTTTCCTAATTACGGGGAATAAAACCCCAGTCACTAACAGTTTCTTTCAAGAAAACCACTGCATTCTGCCCATTTGTATGTTTCTTTCTACTTTCTTTTTTTCCTAAAAAGTAATTAAACATTAATTACTTTTAGAAGAGAGATTGCTCTGATAATAAAGTCAAGAACAGCAAAGTTTCTTACTGTTTCTTTGCCAAAGATTTTCAGCCAAAGTTATAAAAGAAGAATCTAAAAAAGGGAAAATATGCGAGTTGAATGAAAAATCCATTTTCAAATGTTATTGTGGCACTGTAAAATGATACCGTGAGCTCAAATATGTAAACACTTTTGAAACATTTGAAACTATTGAAATGGTTTTACTATTCTTTAGGGTGTTGTACAGACATAGTCTTAGGCAACTTTTTAAGGTATAGAATTTTGAAATTCTCACCTTCAATTTATGTATCTATTATATGATAAAGTGAAAAATAATGCCTACCTCCTAGAGTTATTGTGAAGGTTAAAGGACACGGTGATATATGAAACACTTAGCACAATGTCTGGCATACAAGTGAATGCTAACTAAATAAGCGAGAGCCAAAAGCAAACAAACAAAATTCTCCAAACGAAAATAAATTATAACTAGAGTAACCCCTACAAGCAGGTTTGAGACTGAACAAAGGTGCTATTAGTAAGTACACCTGGCCCACAGGTATAAACCAGGATGGTCCTAGGCATACTAGAATGTGTGGTTTCTCTATCAATAATCAATTAGCAAGCAATAAACATTCTCTTTTTCAGAAAACACATATACACAAGACAAGCAGAGCTTTGATTCGATTGTGTACCAGCAACTCATCCAAAATTTCAAGAAATAATATTTATTAGGATTATGGTTTAATCAGAGCTCGTGTTTACCAAAGATCACCAAAGATTCTTAAAATATTTCCACAAGCTCACTTCGCTCATGTCCACTTTTCTTTTAAATCAGAAACTTTCCCAAGATTTTACTATCTGCCTGATTGAAGCTATTGTGTGTTCCAAATGTTTTCAAAATGTTTGCATTTTTTTTCTTTCCCAAAAATGTTTTTGTAGTTAAGGTACTGTTATTTCAAAGTACCTATGACTTCCTATCAGAAATTCAAATGATGTTTAATGAGAACAAAATATGTTTTCATTGAAAGACAATTAAACCAACTTGAGAAAATAAGGTTTTTCTAACTAAAATGAACACAGCTGTATTTATCAAGCTGCTCTTAATGATATTAGAATTTCCCTCATGTTTCTTTAAGATATATAATTTTTTAAATTATAATTGACATTGTAGATAATGCTATTTTTATTACAATTTCTTTTCAGTTAAGTTGTTTTAGAAAATCCTTATTCTTATAACTCCTGTTGGGCTCAATTGATCATGTATTAATAGAAGTTTTATGGGGAGTTGTTTTTAATTATTTGTATGTGGAAGGTCTCCTAACAAAAATGTCGTTTCATGACTAGATATGATTTATTCAGGATTATGCTCAAATTTTAATTTTTAAAATGCCTTAAGAAATAATTTTTGCATAAATTAAAAATTTTCCCCAAAGCCAAAAATTGCAGATAATTTCCATAGTCTAGAAAAAACTTTTCTGCATGTTGCTAATTTTTTTGATTTTCATTTGTATGTTTTGGCATTTTGTAGATACAATCTATGTCTTAGTTTACCACATGTTGGCATGATTTGCTGATGTTTTTCTAAAACCTTAAAAAAAAAGAATGTTCCTATTTCCACATTTAACACTTTATCTTGATCTTTCATAGTTTAGGTCCATAACACTGGGAAAAATAACAAATGTTTCCTTGTGTATATGTAAATGCATATATACAAACAATAGACGACATATGCAATTTCCAATGATAATATTTGAAGACGTCATTACCAGCAACAACAAAAAACATTACTGCTGTTAAGAGCTTGATCTTGAAAGCATAATGTTAAACTCTTCTGTTTGGAAACAGCATGTAATCAGGATATGAAACTCTAGAAATTTAAGTAGGACAAAAGTGATTTGGATTATTTATGTAGCTATAAATGACCCCTATATCTTAATTTCAGGCTAGGTCTGCCTTGGGCAACTAGTTAAATGTGTCTGGATTAATTTATTTTAGTCAATTTAACTTGAATAATGAACTCAACTGTGTTATTTTCCTCCTTTGAAATAATCATAGAACAAACTTTTAGAATCATGTAGAAGCTGAGACAATCTCTTTTGAATTAATATTGTTTTATTACCATTTAAATACTCTCCTAACTCTACCCCAAAATACTTGGCTTAAAAATAATACATTTAACAGTTTTAAAGAGAAAAATATTAGGATGTATCAAAATTGAACACTGTTAATTAGCTAAACACCTTAGACAATAGACCCTTTTATTATCCATCAAATATTTTCAACATTCCTAATGGGTAAAAAGTCCTATATTCAGTACCATGAAAGACATAAAATTCTGATAACACAGAATCTACCCTCAATAAACTTATCACCTTTTAATGTATAAATTAATATGCGTTCATCATCAAGAAGTCAGAAAGAGCTTTGGTCAGTGACATATGAGCAATATAATCAGGCATAGTCCTTATTTCCTAGGACTCACAATATAAGGAAGAATGATTAGGTCAAAGAGTAATGTTAAAAATATTAATTATTTTCCTACTCTGGACCATTTTTATAAGAAATGTATGCAAATAGAACTGTATTTTTGTTAGTTTCAGTCATAGGGTCTGTGAGCAAAAAGAATGAGACGGTGATCTAAATCATTCAGGCTTGCTAATCCAAAAACTTATGCCTTGAAAAGTTAAAAATAAAAATAAACTATTTAGTTAAATGTTAATATAGCAAACCGGAACTCAAAGATGTCTGCATTTCTACTATACTCCTTAAACTACATTTATCATCTCCTTCAAACAGGAGTGAATTTTGGAGGCACCTTGTTTTTTTTAAAAAAGAAAATTACTAATGTAAAATTAGTTACAGGTCTTACATAGAAGGGACTTGTGAGTGCGGAGCCCTGAAGCTTAAGTTATATTGGTTTCACTGTAATTCCATCTTAGTTCACAGATATTTTCAAAACTTGACAAGTATGATGGAAGACATATAAGTCTAATTAAATATTAGTTCCATCAAACAGAACAGAGACGTTATAACATTTAGGGATAGTTCACGAGTGGCTTTTAATGATGATCCAAGGCTCTGTGTACAGAAACATTGATGTCAAAGTGTATAGACAGTTTCCTCAATGTACAGAGCAATCTGGATAGTTCAGACCTCCATTCCAACATTTCTTTCAGAATGGGGGCTCAGTTTGTCAAAATCAGGCTCACTATCTTCTTATATTATCCATTTTACTTTGACTACATAGTCTGTGGGCTGAGTTAAAGCATGTTATAATATTGAGCATTCTGAGATTGTTCCAGGATTTGAAATTTTTAGGTTACTTTAGTTTCTTGGAATTAGTTAATGCATACCACAACTTTCCTTGAAAAACACATTTGAGCCAAAGTGGCTTTAGGGAAGTGTTTTATGTTTTAATGAGGTTGGGAAAAGGAGATAAGTTCGTCTGGTCATAGTAACACAGTAAATCTTGTTGAGAGGAACTTTTCTCCAAATGGCATAGCTATAATTTCATTCCAGCTGATTTTGCGAACTTGACATATTTTACTCTGCTTTTCTGTCTCCTAAAGAAGTTCTGTTTGGGTTATTTGTACAGATCAACAGATAAAAACTTATGTACTAGAGCAAAAACAGCACAGTTCAACACATCGCTTATCCATGCCAAGAATTTTGCTGCTTCAGGACCATGGACCTTCCTTAGACACATGGACATATTTCCCTAATGAATCCTTAGGCTGTGATATATTTTTGAGTTAAATTGTTATTATTTATAGAAAAGTTCTTTATGTCCACCATGAATGCGCGTCAAAGTTTATGTAGCATTCATCTCGATGGCAAGTGCTTTATCTTACCAATTATTTTGGCAGAAAATGCATATCAAAAATATCCCTGTGAGAAATAAAAACAAGACTCCACCCTCTGAGAATAGAAAAAAGCCACAACTCTTGGCCCCCCTTGGACCTGCAGATGAGGCTCATAAATCTCCTTGGAGTCCACTGATGACTGTGAGTCTGGCTGAAGCTCAGAGAAAGGGCTGGAGACAGGATGGTCCACGAATAGTGGAGCTAGGATTTCTGACTTGGGTTTGATCTTCTGCTATCTTTGAAATTTTCCAAATTCCTTCCGCATGTGCCTTGTTTTATCCTTTTTAAAAATAAGAGTTTTATAACTTAATGATGTAAAACGCAATGTAAGATTCTTTCAGAACCTGGAAAGCACCCAGGAGACATCTTATCCACTGTTCAGCTCCTCATTTTACAGAAGAGGAAAGTATAGGCTGGGAAAGTTAAGTGACTCCCCAAATCCATAAAGCTGGGAAGTGGCAGAGCTGGGAGAGTCACTGGAGATTCCAAACTTTCTTCCTATTTGTCACTCCCCACCCCCAATACCTTGGTATCTGAAGCACAGTAGAAATTAAAAATGTTTTTGTAACTGCATTAGCTTATTATTGCTGTGTAACAAACTGCCCTAATCTCAGCACCTGAAAACAACACTCATTTATTAGCTCTCAGTTCTGTTGGTCAGAAGTCTGGGCATGGCATAACTGGGTCCTTTGCTTAGGGTCTTATAAGACTGAAATCAAGGTGTTGACTGGGCTGTGTTCTAATCTGGAGCTCAGGTCCTCTTCCAAGTTCATTCAGGTTGTTGGCAGGATTTAGTTCCTTGAGATTGTAGGACTGAGGTCCGCGTTCTTTTGCTGGCTGTCAGTCAAAGGTTGCTCTAAGCTCCTCAAGGCTGCCCTCTATTCTTAGGCATATGACCCTATGTCTACATGGCAGCTGCTTTTTCAAAGCCAGCAGAATAATCTTTCTCTTCAGGAAAGTCCCAGCCGTCCTCAGCCCTCCTCACCTGATTAGATCAGACCCACCCAGGATAATCTCCCTCTTGATTAGATCAAAGTCAACTGATTGATAACTAATCATGAGTGATATCCCATAATATCCATAAGTCCCACCCATACTCAAGAGGAGGGGATCATACACAGTGTATACCCCAAGGACAAGAATCTTGCTATTAGAATTAGAATTGTGTTTATCAAATCAGTGCTATTCCACTCTTACAAGTACTAGTTTTCTTTTTTACCTCCTTTTCCCCTCTGCTGCCTCCCATTGAGCCAATTCAGAGTCATCTGTCCTACAGAAAACCCAGAACTGGATAATGAGAGGAGGTGAATTAGAGGCAGTATGGTGAAAACTTCAAATCTATAAAAAGACGTGATTTTTATTGGTTTTATTGATTCTTTGTACCCTTAAGTCCCAATGGCCCGGGACAATTCAGAATTACCTATTCAGTAATTACTGAGTAGTGAAACAGTTACCTATTCTTTTGGCGTAAAGCTCCTTTTAGTAAAGTTGGCCTGGATTCAGAGATGTCTGGAGACACTTGGGCTGGGTTGGTAGGAGCAGTCAAGGGACAGTGACAACCAAAAGAGGCGCCATTTTCCTAGTGCCCACTGTAAGCTGGTGAGCTCATTTAATCCTCACAACAGGGACCTGTTACAATAGATATTATAGTCCCCACTGTACAGATGAGAAGACAGCTGTGAAGTGGCAGAATCAGAATTCAAAGCTTTGTCTGATGCACTGGTGCTTTCTTGAAGACACAGTTCTCTTTGTCAGGCTTCCATCCAGGTGCACAGTGGAGATTGCGACCCTCGGAGGCTCGCAGGACGTTTGGCAGAGATTGGGGGATGGTAGATGGGGCTGTTGAGTGACAAGCATTCTTTGACAGGGAGGCTATTTCAAGCAATCAAAAACATCAACTATATAAAGGGACTCTTTACTTCTCCCTTCCAGAGGTATAATTAAATTTTTCAGAAATCAAAAAAGTCTATCTAAATGAAGTTATATTTCTCTATAGAAGAGTTTACAACTAAAGGATAAGTTGGATTTTGTAATACCTCCTAATGATGGTTAGTGAGTAACAGGTGTTGATATTATTACACCAGTTCTTTTTTTTAATATGAGGAAATAAGGCATAAAGCAGGTAAATAAGGGACTAACGTGGATTTAAATATATAAAAATGTAGTGGTAGAAACCAGCTAGCCTGTTCTCGGATCCTGCTAACTGTAACTTTGGTTGGACAAATCAATTAAGATATACCTCACACAGCGGCAGAGGTTGGGAAAGTTCCGGTTACTTCATGAAAGTCCGGTTTGCATTGGAGGAAAAAGTTAAGTTTGGAAAGATTTCAAAACACTTCAGCTGCTGCTCAATCCCTCTGAAGTTGAATTAAATGTAAGTTGTGAATTCTTCCAATACATTTACAGTCTATTCATTTTAACCTGTGTATGTTGAGCATGCACTTTAAGGGGATAGAAGGATGATTGCTGAGGCATCATTCCTGCATAGTAAAGAGACAGACTTGAAAACAAAGTGTTATAATAATGGAGGTGCTAAACTGAAGACATGTATAGGAAGATGCATACACAGCAGCGATTGGGTCTGTTTGAGAGCATCAGGGAAAAATCGACAGAAGAGGTGAGTTTTGAGTTGGGTATAGAAGGAAGAGAAGTCTACCAAGCATGCTAATCAAAATAAGTCAGATGGAAGAAGCCAAATACTGTATGCTTTCACTCATAAGTGGAAGACAAAACAACAACAAACACAGACACAGAGATTAGATTGGTGGTTACCAGAGGGGCAGGGGGCAGGGAGGAGGGCAAAAGGGGGTGATAGGGCACATGTGTCTGGTGATGGATGGTCATCTGTCTTTGGGTGGCGAACATGATGTAGTCTACACAGAAATCAAATATAATGATGTACTCCTGAAATTTAGATAGTTATAAGCCAATGTTACCTCAATTTAAAAAAAAAAAAGTCTACCAGGAATAAAAGGGAAAGAAAATTCTAGGTAGGAGGAAAAACACAGTTGAAGGGAAAGGAGTAATAAAAGATACACTTCAGTGTAACCAGAGTACATCGAGTGCACGGAGAAGATGGAAGAGAAGTTGAATATTTGTGCAGCACTTACACTGGGAAGGGCCCAGCTACCATCTCAAGAGAAGTTTCATCTTTACAGCAATGGGAATCCAATAGATATTTCACATAAGGAGTGACAAGATAATAGCTGTCTTTTAGGAGAGTAACTCTGGTCGCAGGAAGGAGGATGACTGGGTGTGAGAACTGAAAATGAAGCAGTGAAACGAAAACTTAGAGAGGCCAAAGAACGACAGAGGACCCAGATGGGCGAGAAGTAAAGGAGATGGGGGATGGGTACCAAAGCTGCCTCAGAGGTGAATGCACTGGCAGTGGGGCACCAAATGGCTAGAAACAGGGGAGGAAAGGAAGATGTGAGGAGGAAAATAAAGGATGCTGCCTGGTTTCTGATCTTGGGCTGTGTCTGTTTTTTCAGGGGAGAGTGAGGGATGGAGATTAACAAACTGTATTTTGGACATGTTCAGCTTGAGACAGTTGTAAGCATGGGCCTGCAGTTCAGAAAAAAGTTTGAGCTGGATATATATACATACACACACACATTTGTGAATTATCAACGAGAGGTAGTGGCAGTGAATGACATTTTGATAAGATTATCATGTAGTAAAGAAGAAAATAGTTTTAAATATTGGGCCATGAGCCAGCATTTGAGAGACAAGTAGGACAAAAATGAATTAGGGAAAAGAGACAGAAAATTCTGCCACTGAGATATTACTATGAGTCCCAAGAAAAGGTTTCAGGATGATGTGTATGTCAGTTTGTCCTAGGCATCAGGACTAGAAAGAGAACACTTCCTATGACGATTGGGGAGGCATTGGGAACTTTGAGCAGTTTCATTAGATTGGTGGTGAGCTGGGGGTGGAGATGGATTCCTTGATCTAATAAATGAAGAAGAATGGACAGTGTTTGGTAGTAAAAGGAAAGGAAGGGTCAAAAGAAAGCTTTCTGTTATGGCATCTTTGTTAGAATGGGGAAAGATAAGGTTCCTGGAGAAAACTGGGTAGTTAGGGTGACCTGGCATTACAGACGGGCAGGACAGGTACAGCAGAAGGAAAAAGAAGGGAAAGAATTGATAATACCTTAACAAAAGTTTCTTAGGTAGAAGAAAAAAAATAAATGAAAAAAAGTGAGTTGAGAAAATTTATATTCAGTTCTTTACATTGCACTTCTAAGATGGGACTATAGCTTTAGTACCCAGAGTAAACACCCACTGATATAAATCCTAGCACATTGCTGGCGCTCAGGGGTCTACTTATTATCATGAAAATAAAAGTGATAGTAGATTTCCCCCTCATTCTGTTAGACTCTTTTTGGAAACAACAACAGAAAAATGATCATGCAATTCCAAAGCAAGATAAATGATATCTAAGTAAAAGTGACTTTCTTTTTCTACCTACAAAATCAGGGCTAGTTTTGGTCAGTCTCAAAGACTTGAGTCTCAACTGGAATGACAGAATTTTTTGTGCCCGAATGTAGCTGCCTTGTGGGATCTCAGAGATTTCAGTCCACTCTCGGACGAAAGAAAGATCATTCACAAATGCTAATCCAAACATATTCTTAGACATTCCATTTATATCTAGGGTCCAGGATCATCCCCAGAATTTCTGGGGCCCAAAGAATCCTACATGCTGGTTAAGACCCTAGGCAAGACCAGAGCCCCCTGCACCATTTGAATCAGGTGGTTTCCATCTTGCACCTATGGGAAGGAGTTGGAACAAACCCAATCTTTATGATTAAGCAGAAAATACAACATTTTCCATCAGAATGTAATCTTCTGCATGGTTAGTCACCAGTTATTTTTGGACGGTCATTGGTTTCCGTCAAGTTAGGCTAATTGTTCTGCTAAATCATCTTTAAAAGATGACTTGCCTTCTTGAGTTGTTAATACTTGTGAAATTCTTTTCCCAAATGAATGAGAATTGAAAGATTTATATTTTTTAACACACACATACACAAAAGTTCCCAAACATCTAGTGTGTTGAAAGTTGGTCTGCTGCAAAGTAACGTGAATTCTAGGCCTGGGTCCAGGGGTGGAGATGACTGGAACATTCCACTGAGAACTTCACTCTTGGCTCTTAGCTCAAAACTAAAAATCCCTCGTCAAGTCAGACATATGAAGTATTGGGCTCTAACGTGAGCAGGAACTAACAAAAGGGGGGGAGTATTCATAAAGATTTAGTAAGGAAGTTAGAATGAATTATGTGGGAAAGAAGGAAAAAGAATAATTGTGGTCTTATTACATCCCTGGGCCAGGTACAGAATATCGTGGGTCAGTGTTTCATTCCATACAGCCCAGTTATCATGATGACATTATGAAGTAATTTCCTATATACTATAATCTGTTTTGGAAATGCTTTCTACCAGGTGTCTCTTATGGGACATACCAGAGAAAAGAGTTGATCTGTTAAATTACTCTCGCTGTTCAAATATTTGAAGTACTAATTCATCACTCATGACATTAAATTTATATTTTCACATCATTACAAATTTAACAGGGGTGACTCTTTTCACATTCATGAATAAAGTGCCTCTTGAAATGAAAGAAGATGTTAACCTTGGAGAGGATCTTGCGGAATGACTCTTAAAAGACATGGGGGCATCCGACTCTTTCTCTTAGATGCACAAAAAATTCTGAGCCCCAAGTGTATGGAGAAATCCCTCTGCATTTCCTGGATGGATATGGATGATGGAAAGGGAGCAAAATATTAGAGAAATTAAATCTAAAGTCAAAGATGGTTCAAGGTGGTTACTGGGTGCGACTTACTGCAATGACTATGTGCAGA
This sequence comes from Equus caballus, assembly GCF_041296265.1. NCBI lineage: Eukaryota > Metazoa > Chordata > Mammalia > Perissodactyla > Equidae > Equus > Equus caballus. Next base: position 29,835,653 of record NC_091710.1, on the reverse strand, counting down.
CTTACCACTGGTATGTGAAGTGAAAAATCATCTTATGGGGAGAGGAACCTTATATTACGTCCAGGCTAGAAAGGGGTTTTTAACTCTCTGTTAACAATGCTGTGTTTGCAGGTTTTTATCCATTATCACTTTGTTAGAACATCCTTGCTAAAACCCAGCTCTTTTATGGGTCTTTCTGACACCTCACAAGATCCAAGGGAGAAAATGGAGCCAATAAATGCAATCTACAGATAAAATTTGCAGAGGCAATTTAGGAAAAAAGTAATTATCCTTCTTGGAATTTTACCATTTCACAAAAGTTATTGCCTTACCTCTTAAAGTTTTGAGAGATTATACTGATCACTCAAGATTTTTCTTTTAAACGCTTGTTTTAGGAAAGGCTTATTTCACCAGAAGTTATCCTAAAGTACCATAATCATCATTATCATTTTAAAATTTGATCAAGTAAACATAGGAGCACACACATATATGTATGCATAGTCTTAAATACATATGAAAATTATTCTTTGTCCTCCTTTATCCACCAATTAACAAAATGTATATAATTGGCTATAGGCACAGTGCTAGAGATATAACATAGAACATGAAATAGTCACCTCTTTGCCCTCAAAGAGATTAATGCCCAGTGGGAACAGATCATTGTAAAAAAAATAATCACAAAAACAATTACTTACTTACAAACTGGAAGAAAAATTATGAAGGAGATGCAAAAATGTGATGGGAGATTCAAATGGTTTTCAAAGGTAATGGAAAGCTTTTCTAAGCAACTGATATTCAATTGGAACCTGAGACATAAGTGAATTAGGCAAAGTGTGGTGCTTGTAGGAAAATTCAGGCAGAGGAACAGCAAGTGCAAAGGCACTGAGGCCAGAAAGAACAGCAAGCTTTGGAGGCGTGTTGCAAATAGGCCTCTGTGCATGAAACACAGAGAGTGAGGGATGAAGCATAGTGAGACAGGCTGGATGTAGGCACAGCCTAGCCCTTCACAGGATATGTTTCAATATGCAGTGAAGCACGGATGACTGGGTTAGATTCACATTTCAAAAGGACTCCTCTGACTGCTGTATGTGGCAAGATAATTGGAGGGAGTAAGAGTCCAGGTAGAAAGCTTTGCTATGGTCAAAGCAAAGAAACCATGAAGGCTTGGATTTGGGTGGTACTTACTGAAGAGGGATAAAAGGAGACTGCAGCCAAAGTGACAGGACTTGGGAATGGATCAGATGTAGAATAGGAAGGGTCAAAGATGGTTGTCAGAGTAGGTAATTAGTAATTAGTTCAATCAATTAGTAATTGATTGAAAGAAAATGGTACTATCAGAACTAGGCTTTTTATATTCATCCTATTCTATTTAGATTAATTTTATGCACAACTATTTCGTGCTTACTAGGTGCAAAGTATGGTGCTGGCATTCTAATGGATAGCGATATGAAAAAAGTAGATAAAAGTATACAGAATCTCTGCCTTTTAACACACACAAATAAATATGGCTGTATACATTCATGTATGTCTATCTATGTCTATGTGTATGTGCACATATATACATGTCTATAGAAATTTGAGGTATCTGCAACACATACACATCTGAATTAACTACATGTTGCAAGGTGACTGAGGATAAAGATACATAATCAGTGTGGAGGTCAGGAAGAGAAACCAAAACATTGCATGACATTGTGTTCTTGTAATAAAAGAAACTAAAATGTTTCAAAACTATTAAGTCTTAATACAATCAGCAGAGTAATCTTATCATTAACATGATATATAATAATAATAGCAGTAATCACTGGTATGTAGCAATTAAAAAATTTTTTTAAATCACAAGCAGAAAAACATAAAGATAGATTTCATTTAACTTAATTTGAAGGTTATCTTTTTAGTATTTTTCTTTGGATTCTAAACACAATTTTGTCATCAAACTTAACTTTCTTCACAGCAGACAGAAAATGATTAATTAGTAATTCTGTTAAATATTTGCCAAATGTAATAGAGGACATCATTTCCATTTCTGCCAGGGCATCTAGTTTGTCAGAAGCCCTTTGTTTCACAAAGTCAACTTGCATGTTGATTCTAAGAGTCTAACTAAACATATAGGGCAATTGCTCATCTGTGAATTCTTAAGGCTCCTTTTATCTCACTTTCCTCACACGAGAGTCTTTGCTTGTTTCAATTTTGTGTGTATTCCTTTTGAGAGCTTGTTAATGTCTCCTATTTACAGTATGTGAGAGTATTATCTAATCTCTTAAGATAGTATATAATGGTTTGCCAATACTATAATTGTACAGATGGTGGAATATGCTTGAAATCACTAGAGGTGAATTTACCATGAAGAAAATGAGGCTTACTCTGCAGGGCCTCTCACTTCCAAGGTTCCCTTTAACATTCTTGGACCTGAATTTGTATTTTTAGTTTTATGTTCTTTTCCTTTAAAAGGATTCTCCAAATTTTATGAGTTCCAGAAAACTTATCTGGTCCTGTTTTTCATTTGTATTGTAATAATTAATTTGTTTTTATGTCTTTCTCACCCTATCTTAGCTTCTTGAGAACAGGGGCAATTTTTTTTCTTCTGCTCCTCTACCCTCTATCATTTAGTTGAGTAAATCCTTCATGAATGAATGAATAAGCCGTGTACTTTTAGTGGTTGTTTTGAGGCTGGCTCTGGTGAGCGAGATTTCCTTTTGCATTTGTGCATCTTCATTGATGCCAACTTTGTTGCAAAGTTTTAAAAAACCTGATCTTTATATAAATCATCTTAAACTAGTTTATTTTTGAAAGGCTAAAATTATCTATTTGCAGAATTCTAAATTAAATTCCCATTGCTATCAATATACACAATATTTTGCAAACATGCAGTCTATCTTCACATGTTAATGTTTTTTCCTTTTTTTTTTCTTTTTAAAATTTTCTTGGAGTATTTTTCAGATGGGAATTACTGAGAGAAACGGTATATTTGGCCAGCTTTGTAGATTCTAAGAATGCATCTAAAAGTTAAGTCTAGCCAAAGAAAAATGTTATGGTGCATGATTGCATTTATGTTAAGCTGTCATTTAATATGAGATCTCCATCTTGTCTTTCCTTCTTTCTCAAGTTGCTTATTTTTAATCTCCACTCAATTTTTCAGGGGTTGACATATGTTGACAGGTTGACATATGGTACCTGAGAGTTGATATACCCTCTATGATACAAACTCCTAAGAGGTGAACAATATATAACAAATTAATAAAATTATAGCATGAAGACATATCATCATTTCTAAATTTGACCACTGAGGTTCATACGTTGATTTTCAAGAAAGCAAAAATATTCTTCCTCATTTCTCTATCGCTTGTTCTGATCATTTCCAAGGTTTTTCAAAAATTCAAAAAAAACATTTCATTTGCCACTTCCTGATCACAGAGATGAATAATTTAAGGACACCCTCAAATTGGGTTTTACTACTGGTTTCCTGGGGTGTTTTTTTTTTTTTTTTTGAAGGTATGCTTCTTTTGGTGAGGAAGATTGGCCCTGAGAAAACATCTGTTGCCAATTTTCCTCTTTTTTTTTTTCCTCCCCAAAGCCCCAGTGCGTAGCTGTATCTCCTAGTTGCAAGTCCTTCTAGTTCTTCTATGTGGGATGCCACCACAGCATGCCTTGATGAGTGGTATGTGTAGGTCCACAGGCAGGATCCAAACCTGGGAACCCCGAGCCACGGAAGCAGAACTCGGGAACTTAACCACTACACCACCAGGCCAGCCCTGGTGTCCTGTTTTATGTGGGAAGATCTGAAACTTTTTTTAAAATTCCAAAATACATTTTTGCATTATATCCTTCAATTCTAAAAGAATGATATGTCTAGTAACATGTAGCTATTGTATATACGCCCTTGCAGGGTCTCATGTCCTGGAGATAAAGTATCCTTTTTGCAAGGGCTCCCCTTTCCTGAATTTTGCTGTTTCCTGCTTGTTGAGTAGCAGTCCCTCCTGGGAAAGCAGAGTTATTTCAGCCTATGCTTAGACTCCAGTTTCCATTAGACTCTGTGGAATATTATAGGGCTATTCAGATAGATTCATACTCTTTTCCCCAATTTTGCTGTTTTTCTGGCCCAGTAAAATTTCTATTTGGTGTTTGTTGGAAGGCTATCAGAAGATATTTGGACATCAAACTTTTTCAAAAGAAATAATGACGGCAATATGCTAAGATATCTTTCAACAACTAAAGCCAGTCAACAGTTAGGTTCTTATTACAATGCAAATTAAATAAGAATAAAATTATTCTTGTTTTCGGCCAGTTTTAAAATGAGTACTTTTGCCCCCTCCCTTCCCAGAGACAAAGCAAGGCAGCAGGCCAGATTTCACCTTTATTTAAACGTTGGCAATTAGAAAATCCACTAAGAAGGCTGCATGCAGGTCATGTTCAGTTACCATTAATCCCAGAGAACGGAAAATCAGGCACAAATCACTTTGAAGGAGGAGTAAGTAAATTTCATATATGGGTTGTTCATACTCGCCTCTTCCTGACCACAACTGAAGAGTCTATCACTGCAAATTAACGTTCCGTGTTAGCCACAGCTGTGATAGAAGTCTGAGAACGTTTTCTTTACCCGATTCTGGATCATTCCGTGGTGCCGATTTACTCTGGCCTTTAACTTTTGCCCTTTGCAGCAGGATGCCAACGGATTCTGGATTTCACTGCTCTTTAGAATTCTCCACCAGAGGGAGGACAAGGGAAGAAGAAGGTTTCACTCGCAGTTCTGAGGAAAGTTTGGACCCGGAAAGCTAGCATTAACGAACTAAGAACTAAGCATCTCTACCACTGTCTCCGTTCTACTCTCCCGACCTGCGTTCTCACTCAGCAGAAACTGAGTGACTCCCAGCTATTGCCGTAATTTTATTGTCGATAGCCTTTTAAGCAGTTCCTTTGAAAATTAAGTTGTAGCGAGAGATACAGTTTAGGACACCCCCTTTGAAGAGGCCAGGTTATTATTTATTTTAGGAAAAGCTGAAGATGAGAATTCTGGCACGTTGGTAACCACAGGAAGACAGGACACGCACAGTCAAGGAGCAGATCTATGAAGATGGTGCCATCTAACCATCTTTAAGTTTCACTGAGCCCTTCCTGGGTGCCCAGAACTGTCTTACACTCAAATTCCCTTCCATCCAGAGTTAATCATTGCCCTACAGGCCGGGGGGGGGGGGGGGGGGACGGGACGGTTTTCACTAAAGTAAGAAAGGAACGAACCCTAAACTCTAATGGGAAAACGGCAAACGTTCCTCTCCTTTTCCCAGGTTCCAGAGCCTTAATTTGGCGGGCAGGTGTCAGAGTTGCAAACTTTTTTCTCCAACTTTTCCCCGCGTCAAAGAGAAGTGACCAGGTCTTCGGGGGCGCTGCCTGGCTGCGGAGGCAAGGGAGGAGCAAAGTCCCTGGGTCCACTCCTGGGTCTTTGAATCTCCCCGGGCCGCTCGGTTCGCGTCCCGCGGTTGCAGTGGCGGCGGCGGCGTCTCCGCGCAGCTTCCAGCGACCCCTGTCGGGGGTTCCGGCAGCCGCTCCGCTGCGCGCACCGCCCCCCGCCCAGCCGGGCTCGGGGAGGGAAAGGGGCTGCGCCCGGGAGCGCCGAGCCCAGGCTCCTCCCGGTGGCGTGTCCGCGCCTCGGGGTGGGGGTGTGGTGGGGAAGCGGGAGGGGGCGAGGCAAGGGGAGGGTGAGAAGGAGGCGCCAGGCTCAACCTGCGGGCGGGAGGGGGTGGCTGTGGGGCAATTGAAAAAGAGCCGGCGAGGAGTTCCCCAAAACTTGTCGGAACTCCGGGCTCGCGCGGAGGGCAGGAGCGGAGCGGCGGCGGCTGCCGGGCGATGGGAGTGCGGGCAGGGCTGTGATCGCCTCTCCTCCTTCGGGCTGCAAGCGCGCCGGACAGAGGCCACGACAGGAGCCGACAGCAGCGGGAACCCAGGACTTCCCTGAGCGACAGGAGCAGCCCCAGAGTCAGGGCGATCGCCTGACGGAGCGACCGCCAGTCCCAGGTGGCCCGGACCGCACGCCGCGTCCGCGCCGCTCCCCGCAGGCGACAGGAGACGCCCCCGCGCGGCGCGACTGCTGCAGCCGGGCCGCTCGCTCTCCCCCTCGAGGGACAAACTTTTCCCAAACCCGATCCAAGCCCTCGCACCAAACTTGTCGCGCGTCGCCTTCGCCGGAGCCGTCGGCGTCGAACGTGCACTTCTCGGGCGAGATGTCGGAGCGCAAAGAAGGCAGAGGCAAGGGGAAGGGCAAGAAGGAGCGAGGCTCCGGCAGGAAGCCCGCGCCCGCGGAAGGCGGCCCGAGCCCAGGTGAGTGCGCAGCGCGCCCGGGGCCGCGATCCTCCTTCTCCCCCGCGGCTGCCATCGCCTGTCCCTCGCCCGCCCGCGCCCTGCGCTCCGGGCGCCTGGCCCCGCTTCCGGGCGTCCGCGGCGCGGGGCGGCTCTCGTTCTCCGTGGGGCCGCCCCTCACCTGGCCGCCGAGCCCCACCCGGGCGCCCGCAGCCCGCGCGCAGGGAAAGGGGCGGTACCCCGGCCTGAGCCCTCCGAGGGTCGCGGACGCGCCGCGCTCCCTGGCACGGCCTTTCACCCGCGCCTCCCAGCTGAGCCCAGCCCGGGAGCGGGACCCGGAGTGCAGGAGCGGAGGCTGGGTGCGCGCGTGTCCGGCGCCGGGAGGGCTTTGCACAGGCCCCGTCTGCCCTCTAGCGAGAAAAGCGGGAACGGGTCTCCCCTCGGTGTGCCGGGCTCGGAAGAACCGGGTGGTCGAGAGAGAGGCCGCGTGAGCCATTGCGTGTCGTTGTTTGGGGCCGAGGGCAGGGCGGTGTAGGGTCGCGGGGTTGTGCGTACGTTCACCCCGATTCAGTCCTGCTGTATCGGAACTCACATCAGCTGAGAGGGATTCCTAGAGATCAGCGAAGCAGGTAAAATCTAGCCCAGTGCCAGGAGTCAGGTCTGTTCCAAATAAGTTCTCAAACTTTTGGCTTAGTAGTTCTATTTTTCAGGACCTCTCTGATAAATATGGTTAATTTATGCTCCCAAGAGGTGCCAGAAAGTAAAATTTTATCTGAATTTTTGAACCCAGATGCTTTCTGGTTATATAATAGAATGAAATGGCAGTTGAGGCTCTCTAGAGACAAGTCTTGTATTTGATAATCAGAACACGGACAGGAACGACAGTTTCACCTTAGATTTCCCTCAGAAGAACTGCGGCTTTAGACATTGTCTTGGACAGGGGAGGCATCCCAAATAAATACTCGTTTCTGAGAGACTGAGTGGAGAAGATGCTTTAAAATAGAGAGGAGGGGGACGAATAGAAGGACTTTTTTCCCCTGCCTCTGTAATTCCCAATTGTTAATTGATCCAGACGCCTCGAGTCACTTAGAGCACCCCCCCAAGATGTTTTATAAAGCACTTGGAAGAATTAATTCAATAGTACTTGGTCATCCTGTGGCTGAAGAAGATAAGCAAAGTATTTGCCGTTTTCTTTTAGGAAGAAAACAAGATTTGCCTAGTCCTCTTATTGGCATCACTGATAGCATTTCAGAGCCTGGCTTATTGGCAGGGACCTTTGAGCAAAACAGAAATGGAACAGAGGGTGATTGTTTGGCCACTGCCATGCCTGTGCATGCTTCCACGATAAGATGTTGTTGATCAGATTCACCTTAATTACCTTTTATTAGCCCTCATCAGGATGTATTTCAATTTTACTTACTTTTCTCCTGTGTTTTGTAGATACTATATAGCATTTTATTCAGTAAGGTATGGAATGGGGAGCTGGATTAGCGACCTCCCTAAGTGACTTTCTCTACTGTCCTTTCGAAGGTCATCATAGTAATTTAAAGAGACCTTAGACCCAACCCAAACTGTCAAGTTGTAAAGAGTTATTTGTGGGGCCCTTTAGGGGTTTCCTCTCCTGCCGGTGAATACTCTGCCTTCAGAAGTTTCTGTGGACCTCTGTAGGTGGTCTGATGAATTAAGAAGGGGGCAGCGGTTTGAAGTAGCGTCTCTTTCAAGTAACAGGTTTGCCTTTTGTCAGGGCTTCCTAGCAGCAGTGCCTTGACACAGACATTTCAGATAAGCAGGTAGTTTCAAGGAGGAGAGATTTAGGAGCAAGCAGGCGTTTCCGTGTCCGGTGGATCTTATCTGCTATGTGGGCAGCTGTGTTGGGACTACCTGATGTTCTCTCTTGACACAGAGTTCGAGAGCTTCCTTGGTGGCTCTCATTCTGCTTCCCAGTCCCACAGCCGTGGTTCCCTCTAAACCAGATAGATGGGCATTTTTAAGTGACGTACTCTCTCTTCCTAGAAAAATTGGGGTGAACTTGGCTCTGGGTTAGTTCTTAGTATGTTTGTCTCTCTTTTCCATCAGGTGGTAGTCTTCTTTGGGGAGGAACTTTTCAACCCCTCCAGGGCACTTGGCACTTGTGAAACCACATAAGCGATATAATATTTATTCTTCATTTGATTTGAAAAGAACTGTTAACCTGAAACCAGCTTCATAGAAAAGCACATGGCCTTACATAGGATTGCTTTGAAATCAGTATTTCTCTCCCTCTTCTCATTTTCCTTATGATGGTATGTTCCAGTGTGCTTTTCCTTATCTTAGGAGAATAAATAACTGATTGCCATGATGGTTTGTGGGAGAAACCCACAAGGGTGAAACTCTTTTTCAACTTTGCACTTTTTAGTTCTCAGGCATCCTAGGAGGAACGACCTCTAGATGCCACTTGCCATCCCAACCCAAATTAAGACTTAATTAGGATTTACAAGGACACCTATCTCTTAAATAGCTCCTGTGTTAGTGCCATTCAGTTCCAGGTTTCCCCCCTTTCTTAAAACAGCCACTGAAGCTGTGTGTCCTTGATCATACTCATGCAACAGCCGAGCCTCTCTTTGGATGTTACAACGTTACTTCATGATGGTCGGGGGAGATATAATGCTGAGAGAACTTAGCCTCTCAGCCCTGCTGTGTGCTGTATTATATGCAGAGGCATAAACACATCTGTTGGAGGGAAAGTTTCAAGGGAAAAAGGCTTCTTTAACTTTCATGTGACATGTGTGACTGATACGTGATACATACATGGCTATGTTTCATAGCATCCACATTTTTATACAATTAACTGAATATTGAATTGCACACTATTGGGGCTGCAGATGTTCAACAGAATTATCTGTTTCATAATAATGGCTCTAATAGGTCCTAAGCCCCTCGGGGTCATTGATTCCTCTTCTTTGCTCAAAATAAGCAACCTCAGCATAATCCTGGGCTTTGTAACATGGATCCATATACCAAGGGCCCTGTAACATCTTGGACCTCCTAGATGCTGGACCTCCCATATCTAGGTTCTTCATATTGATTCAGCTCAACAAACTTTTTCTATTGAAGCCTGAATTACAAAACCAGACCTTTTTTTTTTTTCTGCTATTTGGTGTTTGGCTCTAAGCTTCCTTTATGAATCCCTGTTTGCATAAATGTTTTTCTTTCATTAAAACACTGCAAAGGATTCTTTTTTCTTTTTTTCCGTCTTAAATGACCTGGAACAAATTCATTATCAAGCTTAGCCCAGTTCTAGAACAATTGGATTTCCCTTCGCTTCTGGCAGAAGGGACATTTGTGAGTATAAGTGGTGGAAAAATTGAGAAACTTAGGCTCCCAAATGGGTAGAAGTGGGCCATGTGCTCCCTGGATGACATCACCCACCTGTTTCCTTAACTAAGTGGCTCCTCAGGCTGACGTGCTTGTAAACATTCTTGGATATAGAGTGCCCTGTCGCTGACGGGGCAGCATGTGTTTACAGAATGGAAGGAATGTCCAGTGATCTGTTTCAACCTGGTTGCTTGTAACCACTTACCTTATGTAATTATTAAAAACATTAAATATTGTTTACAGGATGAAATAGGACTTCTATTGAAGAATTATTTTGAAGCGGAAAAAGTGGGAGAAACTTGGGAAGCTGTTCTCATATCTGCAAAATGATAAAGTGATACTGATGGAAAAATGGGGAGAAAATATGTATATATTCAGAAAATACTGGACTGGTATGAGAACAATGAACCCCCTACTGGTGCCAGGCACTATTTGGGACACTTTTATATTTATTAATAAGGGAGCTACTATTTATTGCCCTGTTCCAGCAGCAGAACAGATGCTCTGTGTGTTTTACCGCTTGTCCCCTAGGAGGTACGAAAATGCCTCGCTGTTAGTCAGCGAGAGGCAGGATGCCTAATTCTTAGCTCTTCAGCCAGATCGCCTGGGTTGAAATCTCAGTTCTGTTGCTCCTTAACTGTATAGTCATGGGAAAGTTACTTACTCTCTTTATGCCTAAGTTTCCTTCTTTGTAAAATTGGGATAATAATAATATTGTTATTATCATGAAGTTATTATGAGGCTTAAACAAGATAATCCCTGGAAGCCTTCTGAACATTGCCCATCATGTAATGAGTGCTCATAAATGTCAGCTCTGTTTAGGAAATTACTTATGAAACAAATTATCTCTGTCTTTGCAGCGATATTTGATATAATTTTCAAAACTTACCTTTTATGGTAAAAAATAATCCAAAACTGATCTTAGATTAGAGTGAGTATAAATATTAATATCTACTACCTGTAAATATAGAGAAAAGCGGATAAGTATGTCAAATACCATAACTGCATATATGTATTATGAAAACACTCCTGAATTCAGTCTAAATATTGAAAGTAGAGCGAGGTGCAATATAATTTTATCTCTGGCAGGAAAATGTTGAGGTTTCAAGCTATGAGAAGATTTTGAAACATGACTCCTTTTCTGGCAACACTTAAGAGTTGATGCTTAAACCTCATTCTATTATATGGAATGCATAATCTTCTCTTTGGGGACTAGTACAAATTGCAGCAATTGAAAAGGAAAGTGTGTATTAACATGCTCTTTGTTATCTTTTTATCAAGTGTAACAGTATACTGCCAGCAAGCTTCATTGCACTGACTGCAGGTGTTGCCGAATGTAAACAAAGTCATGAATATAACAAATCTACGTTTCTCACTATTTTCTTTCCTCCCTCTCCTCACTAGAATGGGTATATGAAGTCTTAAAAGTTCTGGGATTGTGATACCAAATCTGTTTTATTAGCATTCTTAAGGTAACAAGTTAAATTTGACTTTAATGATAATGATAGTTTATTGTGTTGTGTTAATGAAAGAAGAAGACAAACCAAGGGTCAGTATTTTGGGTGAGTGATTTTATTTGCTCAAATAAGCAAATAAATGGACTTCTAATATTTCAAATAACCCTAGAGCTCTCCTCTTGACAGAGAATAGAAAAAATTAAATCTTACAGTATTAGCTTCAAAACAGATTTATTTTAACCAGAGGACAATAATAGCTATTAACTATGCTATTGGGTACCTAAAATAAAATTTCCCCAAAGGACCAAGTAATGTTTTGGATGCATCCTAATTCTACGCATGTCTGTATGTGTGTGTGTCCCTGTATGGGCTTTAATAGATTAAAAAAAAAAAAAAGCGAGCTACCAAAATGCCAATAGATGTCAGTGTTTGTCGCTTTAGAAAAAGTGAAGCAGTAGGAAAACAAGAGACAGCTTAATTTATTCTCCATTTTAATAAGCGTAAAGCTGGTTCCTTTGAAAAGTTTGACAATTAATGATATCCTGTATAACCCTGCTTACTTACATTTTGTTAATGAAAATATCACATTTTTTCTTCTTTCTCTCTCCTAAATATTAAAAGCTGCCTCTGCAATAAATTTGCCAAAGAATCTAGAATGTAGGCTGAAAAGACGCTAATCAGTGCATTTCTTCTTTTTTTAAATTAAGAAGCAATTATCTGAGAATGTGGTTACACTTTGGATTTATTTTGCATTTTTAAACTATAAGTTAATTATGCATGTTTCTTATGTCATCTTAAGATTCAATAAGTGCGTTTTTCAGTCCGACTCAAGTGAGATCTGTGGCGTTCAGCCTCTGGAAGCCAGAGATGATCAGAATTATCTTTTCTTCGTCTTACCAGTGTCACCTTTCTCTGGCCTCCAGAGGGTGCTCCAAGAGCATCACACTGCTGTTCCCCAAAGAATGACTCCTTTTTGCTTAAGTGCCTTTGATATTCTGGCCAACCTAAGGGGAAGAATAGGGTCCTGATTTCATCACAGTTAGCTGCCTCAACTGGAGTTTATTTTCCAGCTAGACCAAATAGCCCAAATTGGCTGAGAATTCTGAATGAGAATATTCTGAAATGTCATTCTGATGATGACCACGCAGTTGTCAGCTTGCAAGGGGACATCTGTGAGATTAATTTTAAGCAGCGCCTTTTCCCCAGAGAACCTAGCATCTTAGAAGCACCTTTCAGTTGCCCCTTAACAGCAGTTCCTTTTGAATAAGTTCAGGCAGTGCCCACAACAAGATTTAGTCATGTTTCAAAGTTTCATGATGGCACTGGAAAATTATATGTGGAAGGATCAAAATTGAACAAAGGATCTTTAGGCACCTATTTGTTTTCATTTTTTCTCACTGTATCTTCAAACCTTGGCTAGAATGTTGAAGAAACCTACATTGATGGAGTTACACATTTTTGAAAATGAGTCCGAATGACTTATTCTTTAGGATCATGGGCTAATATGTCCCCATTATATGCTCATTATTTATTCCATCCCTCACTTGTCATCTTCATCATGAGTTAGTCCCGTTATGTAGCTCTCCTTCTCTTGTTAAAGTGCAGTGTTGTTCACATTGTTTTAAGAAAGGTTTAAGAAATGTATTTCTTACATTGGTTTCTTACACGTGGTTTAAGAAAGTTATTATTGATAGGAAGTAGCCTTTGCTCTGCCAGAGTGTCCCAAACCTTTCATTTCATAGCTTCTCCAGGCCGGCAGCTGGCTCCTCTGGGCAGCTGTTGAGTTTTAGTTTCAGTGATGTGAGAGTCAGAGAATGTTTTATTAGGTTGAACCATATGAAATTGTCAATTTTGTAGGTCGTACATGACTGAATATTGTCAATGTCATGCAGTTTAATCTGATATTTGGACTCTGGTAGTTTGACTTTATGCTTTTTACGTGTTATTTTAAATAATATAGTAATGACAACTTCGAAAAAATTCTTATAAGGTTTGGTAATTAAATGAGGTTAAAGTAATATATAAAAGGAATCTGGGTTAGGAAATCATTGAACCTGTGCCATTTTCTCCAATGAATAGATCAGGTTATATGATATCCATAAAAAATGAATTCAGCTTAGAATAGAATGCCAGGGCACCAGAATTTTCCCTTGGAGAGAAAACTAGTGCATTTCTACCGCAACATGTAACTTCTATTTTTATTTGACCTGTGGCAAATGGTTATCATGCTTTGTCTTAGCATATTTCTACAGAAATTACAGAGATGTGGGTAGGAAATATTGGTGATTGGTGAATAATCTTGGCTTTATTTTTTTGGAATACCATAAAAAAATCTTTCCTTAGTTTTATAGTATTACATCAACTCAATTTTTCTGGTAGATTTTTTGTTTTTTGTTTTTTTTTTTGCTGAGGAAGATTCGCCCTGAGCTAGCATACATGTTAATTTTCCTCTATTTTTTAGTATGTGGGCTGCCAGCACAGCATGGCCGCTAACAGAGCAGTGTAGGTCTGCACCTGGGAACTGAACCTGGGCTGCCAAAGCAGAGCATGCTGAACTTAACCACTAGGCCACCAGGGCTGGCCCCCTTCTAGTAATTTTAATGTGTGAATTTTATTGTCAAGTGAAAACGTGTCTCATTATGAATGGCCCATATCACTTTATAAATAAGGTTAAAATTTAAAAAAAAATGTTTAGCATGTATTTGTTTGCATTTGTGATTGTAACTCATCTGTGTGTGACATGTAATCTCACAATTGTAGAGACAAATTGCATTTTTGAAGGATATGGCAGGGTCCTTTGCCATTCCATAGTGAATCTATAACCAATCTTTAAAAGGAAATGTCTGAATTCTAATTTGGAATGATTTTTTTTCCAGAGCAAATAAATTTTATAAATATAGGGAAACGTTTTGAATATTGTATGTCTTATGTTTATGGACTCCAGAATTGAAAGTCAAAATTCCTGTGCATTTTATGATTTTTTTCAAAAAATATATTTCAACCTATGTAAGACACAGTTTGAATATTAATTAACGCACAGAAAAATTTCTCTTAAAACCCTAAAGTTTTATACCGTAGAGTTTTTTTTCTTAGCTGTTTTTGTATGTCGTTTATTTAGGAGTTTCGTTGTATGTAATGATAGAAAATCACACTTACATGTGAACTGATAAGAAATGCACTCAAAAATCAGAGGAGAAAAATCAAGGAGATAGTCAACAGGTATTTAAAAGAAAACTAATGCTCATGACAAGAGAGCTTTCTTTTATAGAGATAAATACATATGTTGCTGTGTAATGTTTAGGAACAAGTATTTTGTGAATCGAATCTTCCAGAAATTCTTAAGTTTATCAGGACTTAGAAGAGTTTCTGGTTGCCCCTGAATGCGTCTCTTGCCCGTTGTCTTCGTCTTATTCCTTGGACTTTCAGTGATATTGGAGGACAAGTAGGGGAGCACAAGAGGAAACTTCCTCTAAAAGTAGTTGATGGAAGGTAGGCTGCAGGATGAAGGAAGTCCTTTTGGACACAGGACACTATAGTTTCGTGCCTACAGTGTGGACATTTGTATTATGTTTAATATGATTTAGTATATGAAAAAAAACTTTTTGGTAGCTTCTCTTTGCCCTTTCTTCTCCCTCCTGCAAATGTGGAAAGTTTACTTTCCAATTATGAGTTTATACTAATTGAAAGTTACGGACATTTAAATGAAAAGGTGGTTTTGTGTTTGTTTTACATATGCATGTTTATGTGAGTGTACAGTAGGAAGGCTTTTTTGGATGGAGGCCAACATCACATCCATTTGTGACCTAAGTGAGAGTTGATCTGAGGCTAAAATGTGCACCTACGTAGTCAGCAGTTCAGTGAAACCCAAAGGAACATCTTAAATCATTGTTCTGATGGTTCTAAGTTTGAATGGTATTTATGTTAAATAGCATAGTTTTACTTCTCTCCAGACCCACTGGAGTGAAGGAAGAGCAAAGTATGGATGACATTTTGAATCTGCGTCTACATATTCCCCAGAGGATGGAATGAAACAAAATTCCCTTAAGAAGGACATCCCTGGGCTCCAGAAGTCTAGAACTGAAAAGTATTTTGCCTGCTCCCCAGGTTATCTGGCCTATTCACCTTAAAAATAAAAATCCCTTTTCTGAATGTGACCACTAAAATAGGAAAGAAAAGAAGAGTCAGCTCTGTTCTTTCCTAACCAGCAGGCCAAATGGTTCTTGTGTATGAGGATAATGCAGTTCAGAACACATTAGCGTGAAAATTTGAGTTTGAGCAGCACCAAGTCAAGCTTCCTGGGACACCTGAATGGTGGCCTGGCTTAGCAACTGCTGCTATGTATGTCCCAGAGTAGGGAGCTGCTGGCTTTAGTTGGATCAGAGCAGTGGTTGAGAGGCAAGCCTCGGGCTCTGTCCTCTGATTCCACAGATGTGAGCCCTGGATGCGCCACATCCCACTAGCAGAACTCCGATGGTGACGAAAACTCTTTCAGCCTCAGTTTCCATGTATATACATAGTGGAAAATAATATTATGTAATTCATGTGGTCATTCCAAGGATTCGTTTTTGGTATTGTGCTGGGTACAGAATAAGGACTAAATGAACAGTTTTAGTTAAATATTAATAAAATATAAGCATTTTTCCAGTGTTTGTTCATCTAATGGTATCTTCTAGCTATGTATGTCTGCATCAGTGTTGTCTGAATTTTAAGCCTCCAGAAGAGAACTTTATAAATACTGTACATGTTTTCACAGGATCTTTTATGCAGAGATTCTTCGTAAATGATGATCATGTTGTTGATGATGCATATCAAATATTTATTTGGCATAGCTGTTATAGCTTTGGACCATTGGTGAGAGTTGGATGCCAAATATGTAACACATTCATAAAAACATCAGCTGGACTTTTTTTGGGGGGTGGGGTGGTGAGGAAGATTGGCCCTGAGCCAACATCTGTTGCCAGTCTTCTTTTTTTTCTCCCCCAGTACATAGTTGTATATCCTAGTTGTAGGTCATTCTAGTTCTTCTGTGTGGGATGCCGCCACAGCATGGCCTGATGAGCAGTGTGTAGGTCCACGCCCAGGATCCGAACTGACGAACCCTGGGCGGTGGAAGCAGAGTGTGCAAACTTAACCACTTGGCTACAGGGCAGCCCCCAACTGGATATTTTTAACTTGTGGTTCAGCTTGAACTTTGACCTATAGATAAACTCATTTTTGAAGAATGGAGGAACACTAGTGGTGATGTTTTAACAGATTGGTGCAATAATACGTTATAGGTACTTGTATTTTAAATAGTACACACACTTAATTTTTAAAAGTATATGCCAATTAGTTCTTTAGATGTAACTTTCCCTTCCCTGTCTCCCATTTCTTGATGGTCAAGGGTAACTTTGCATTACTCATAGTCCTTAGTAGAGTACTTTACATATGGATATTTATAGAATAAATGGGTGAGAATCATTTTTCTGCATATATTTATTAACTATTTTGTTTCCTGAGCTTTGATGATAGATAATTATAGTTTATGAATTGATCTAGTTGGAGCATATTGTGTTGTGAGGTATAATAAGTTCATTGTCTGACAACATTTTTCATTTGTATATTAAGTAGACATTATTTTGTTTATATGTTTCCAACCTGCATTTGTATTCTTTTGGTATTTTCTTTCTTCTCTGCCAACAGAGTGACAGTATTTCTTAAGCACAATATTTTATTGTTAAAAATTACAGTGTTCTTTACATTTGCTACTTTAAATTGTTTTTAAATAAAAAAGGGAAGCCTGCCTTGAAGCCCATGAAATAGTAGATTCTTATAAACAATGATTATAGCAGTAATATTGAAAATTGTTGTTACCTAGTTCTGAGAAAAATATTGAAGGTTGCTCTGTTGTTCCCAAGAAAGATTAGTTCAGTTACAGAAAATAGATATCGTGATTATAATGTGTTTTAGTGGGGTCACCTTGCTGTGTACTTGGAATCTTCCCCAGAGGGTCCGGGAGGGGGGCGGCTCATGCATTATCCATTTTGGGAAAGAGTTATACATACAGGAATTATGGAAATGAGCTGGTGGGTTTGTCAAGAGAAAACCAATTACTTGAATACTGAGTTAAATGGAAAATGAAATACATAATTTTCCATATATTAAATTGAATAGAAATGAGAGACTTAAGGGTTGTTTTTTGGTGTTTTTATTTTTTACGTATTGATTATATTGTGTATTCTCGGTTGCCCTTAACCTGATAGGAAGGAAAACTGTCGATAGAAATAGTTATTTTGTATATTTTGATTTTTGGAAAGCATCCTTAGAGTTTTAAATGTGTACATCATTTACGCCCCATCAAAAAGGACTGATCCTCTTTGGGAAGGCAGGCGAGACAAAATTCAGTCATTATCTTTCCCCAGGAATTAACGCAAATAAAGGGACAGTATAGAGAATATAGTCCCTGGAGCTTTATGGCTTCATTGTCCTCTGAGATCAAATCTACACGAGACTCCTTCTACCAAGAGAGCCTCTAGATTGGACTGTGCGTGGGGGAAAATGTCACCGCTTACAGTATACTACTGCTTACAGAATAAATATTCACAAAACTTAAAAAGCTCAGTGAAAGCCCCATATCTGAATTTGGTGACCGTGGTCACACCCTGTAAGGTAAAGGCATTCCTTAGGGCTTCCCTCCACCCTCCGCTTAAGGGAAGCTTATTTCATTCTACCTCTTGAAGTTGTGTTGTGTTGAAAAAGCGAGTCACAGCCATCTTGCTGCTTGCCCTGAGCACACCAGTGTGGATTACAACTCCCTGGAGCCAGAAGGAGCATAGCAAGCGTCTTATGGGGACCTCCATCTACACGTGCCTGTTTGGAAAACTTCAAGGTGCCTACGCCTTCTGACGTCATAGGATTCCGTGAGTGAGGCAGCCATGGAAGATCTGAATGCTCTTTTTGTCCTTTGGCATATGTGATTTTATAAAGTTACTGCTGACCGTAATGCAGATACCCTTTTGGGGTTTGTTTCCGTGAAACTCTTCAGCAGCTGGATGGCACAGCTCCTAAATAATGCTGTTGCTGTTGAGCACGATAAGTTACAACTGTAGCAAGAGAACCATTTATTCATTCCCAAATGGTCTTAGAAGTCTCACATTAACTCACGGAGAGAAATAACCCCATGGAAGATTCACAGTGTTTTGCTAGTATTAGTATGTCAACTCACTATAAAATATAAAAAATATTCCCAACTCAGAACTTGTAAGAATTGAGTTTTTGATTATGAGTACAGCAGTTCTGTGTTGAAAAACTCCCTTGACAAATTAAGTGAATAATGGACATCCTTAGAATTGTCATGTTTCATGGTACATTTGTAACTAAAAGCCTCTTCTTTAAGTAATGATGGATGGCTTCATGGAAAAAGTCAAAAAGTCACTCTATTTCTGATCACTGGAGGAAATAAGAAATGGAAATGATTACATATTGATATAAATCCAATGTTCTAAATTTGCATATTGCCTGAATATGCAGTTATACTTTCTATGGGAATAGACTTTCTTTTCAATTACTTTAAAAAGTATTAATAAATAATTATACTTAAAATTGGCTGGAGCTACGTTTTAAATGGTTAGAGAGGTTTACTTTTTATCGGATTTTTTTGTGATTACTAGTCCTATAAATAATATTCAGGAATTGGTATAAATGCTGAGCCAACAAAATGTGTGTAAATAAATAGGTAACTTTCTACATTCTATCACCTTATTTTCTATAATACAGAAAATACACTTTGAATATTTTACTTATTTTCAGTTTGTTTATTCTGTTTTTGTTTTTGGTTTTGGTTTGCAGGACAGAAGTCAAAGCAATCTCAATTCTATTTTGAGCATTTTATTTTGTTATTTATATATTTTAATTTTTGGAAAACAAGCCCTTGTCCTCACCCAGAGGAATTTTCACTTGAGTGGTCATAGATGCACATTTTAGCATTTCACGTCTCCAGACTGTAAGCTCCATGAGGTCGTGTCTATCTTGTGCATTATCATATCACCAGGGGCCAGCACAGTGGGGAATATAGTCATTGCTCTTAAGAATTTATTCACTGATAGGGGCTGGCCCGGTGGCATAGTGGTTAAGTTCACATGCTCCACTTTGGCAGCCTGAGTTTGTGGGTTCAAATCCTGGGTACGGACCTACACACCAAGCCAAGCTATGGTGGTGCCTTACATACAAAAGGAAGAGGGGGCTGGCCCTGTGGCTGAGTGGTTAAGCTCATGCACTCCGCTTCAGTGGCCTCGGGTTCGCTGGTTCGGATCCTGGGCGTGAACCTACTCACCGCTCATCAAGCCATGCTGTGGCAGCATCTCACATAGAAGAACTAGAATGACTTAGAACTAGGATATACAACTAAGTACTGGGGCTTTGGGGAGACAAAAAAGAGGAAGATTAGCAACAGGCATTAGCTTAGAGCCAATCTTCCTCACTAAAAAAAAAAAAGAATACAAAATAGAGGAAGATTGGCATGGATGTTACCTCACCAACAGTCTTCCTCAAGGAAAAAAAAATATTCAGTGTTGGAATGAATGAGGGAGCATTGCTAATTCACTTTAAAGTTTATTAGTAGCAGTTTAGTTATTACGTTACCATCAGTTGATAAGAAAATATGAATACAAATCACTAGTACCAGTGATTCATGGATTTGTTCCTAAATTGACCATTCATTTTTTTTTTGTTTAAATTTGCAGAATTTATATTAAAGCCCTCAGTAAATAATAGCCAGTGCTTAATTATTGAGATGAATGAGTAGCAATTAGAGGTTTGTTCAATCTATAGTTCTTGCTAACCTAAAATGTTTCGTTACATTTTCTCTTAAGTCCATAGAGGCAGTTAAGAAATTAATTAAGCTGATGCAGTTTAAGAAGTTAATGTTTGTAAATCTTAGATCGTTGCCTGGAATATAAATGTTTGTTATGTTAAGAGTTTGTTATATAACTAAGTAACAACTGTTGCTGTTAAGTAATGAAAATAATCTTAAATAATATTAGTACTGTCTAGAAAGTAAAACCTTAAATATGCCCATATTCGTTCTGGGGAAAATCGATAGAATATAGAGTAGAATAATAGAACGTTAGGACTGAAAGGGTTATCGTATAGGTCATCTTCTTGAATGACATCTTTTTAGATGAAGGAAACCCCAGGCCCAACGAGAGCATCAGTCTTAGCATCAGTCTTAGCATCAGGCATCCTGATTTCAGGGTAGGGATTTTAATTACTATGATGCTGCACTTTCAGGTCTAAGCTTGGCCCTGTATGTGAATTCAGCTTCACTTGTCTAGTGCGTTGAGTGGTATTATGCTTCCAGGTAAGAAAAATGTATTTCTGTGCCATCAGATAGCAGCTTGGGGTACATCACTGATATGATTTTAATTATTTTAAGGGTTGCAGTAAATTTGAATCAGCCAAAGCTTTATATCTATTTGTTCCTTGTTATGGTATCTTGTACCCAAGTGAGTTCAATAAATATTGATTGACAAGATGACCAATAAAGTAAGTAGTCCTAATGTCATAACATAGAGGAGGAGAGTAATGGGGGGGTGTGTGTGCGTGAGTGAATTTGTGTGTGGTACAGGTGTGAGCTGTCTCAGTGCTCTGAAACTTTGCTAGCACTGATCCCTTAACGCAAGAGGCCTTAACAACAAGAGAAATCTCTGTGGCTCTCTGGATACTCTTGGTAGAAATGATGTACATGTAAAAACACAGTCACGAACACTTGCGCCGGGACAGCTGCTCTGAGACCACCAAGTCACTCGCTTGCATCTGTGAGCCACTGACCAGTCACTGATCACAGTGACATTTTATCACTAACAACCTGAATTATCTTTGACCCAGAGACCTAGGGGTCAAAGGCCTCCTAGTCCGTTATTAAATTTCCAGAGTGGTAGTTCAATTTGCATTAGGAGATTTACTTATATTTATTTACTTAGCTTTTTTTGGAGGAGAGGGGTGGAAAGAAGTAGGAGGAATGAGAGATCCAGCTGTTATTTTTTTCTCCTTTCTAGGATTATCATTTAGTCCAGACCTTTATTTGTAGGATTTGGCTAGCATTCTAAAAGAAGGGGAGGTCCCAAGAGTCAACACATTGTGGTTTTTGTCTGGGCCTCACATGGAGTGTCCTAAAGGTTACTGGGAACATCATCAAGCGGGAGCTTCAGAGAAGCATGACTCTCCACACGTTGTAGCAGGGAGGAACTTTGCCTTGAGGGAAACGCAGATCCTTCGAGGGTGGCATTAGCTCATAAAGTTTGCTGATTCATATTCAACTGGCCACATTAATGAAGGACTTAAATAGTGGCTAGAAGGGACTGAAGAGTTCATTTGGAGCCTATCCAAGGAGCTGGGAGGACAGACAACTGCCGAGGATTCCCAGCCAGTCACGGATTGAAAGGCTCTTCCGGGTCGTAACCAGGAAGGACTCCTGGGCCGTAGCTAGGAGGGCTGGAGGGTGAAGCCTGGCTTCAGCACATGTGTGTGTGTGTGTGTGTGTGTGTGTGTGTGTGTGTGTGTGTATTTGAGCCTCGAAAAGCATATAATAAGCAGTCATCTCTTGGGAGGAAGGGAGAAGCAGGAGGCACAGTGAAGAAGCACCGACGTGTGGAATGTGGTGTGGAAAGGGCACCGTTGAGCCTGGCATTCGAGAGAGAGAGGAGCATTATGTTCACATGGTTTGGGCCATCATTTAAAATGTCTGGGCTTTATCTCCTTGTCTAATAATTAAGAAGATTGATTTAGATGAGGTGTCAAATTTTCAGGTGTAAAAGAAAACGATGATTCAAAGTCTGTATTGTATTAGGATAGTGGTCTCTTCAAGGCTGTCCTGCAAAATTTTGCATGATACTTTCCTGGTACATTTTCATTCAGAGGTTTTAGTAATGAAGAGCTTTTCAGAAAGCCCAGGGTACTTGAAAAAATAATAGACCTTTAAGGTCTAGGCAAATAAATTGTTTTTATGTAGGAAGCAGTTATCTTTCTTAGAATAATTTTTGATGAGTGAACTAGTAATGTGGTTAATTTATCTTGGCAAACACTAAGAAGATTTGTTTAGTGTTTGAATTATTTAGTGAAAATGTAGAACACGATAATAAATATATTTATAAATTGCCAGCACAGAAGACTTTTATATGAAATTCCCAATAGAAACCAGGTATTGGCTGTGAATTATAATCTCTGAGATACCCTTATTTTAGTTGTTCCTTGAGAGCATATGATACAGTTAGCGTTCAGCTTCTACTGAGGACCAGAAGTGTGTGAAGCAGTAAAAAAATGCAGCCTGGACAGAACCTTTGAGAAATTCTTCACATATTTGCCTTAAAAAATGCTAAAATCATATCATTTTTTTCTCAGTGGTTTAGGTTTTTTAGATTTAGTTTTGGTTAACTTTCTATATAAGATACTTCCTTTTATTTTTTTATATGAGCTCTGTTTATTTTCCAGAGAGAATCTCCTGCACTAATAGTTTCAGGAAGTTTTTTTTAACCCTGTTGATCATCTTAACAGTAAGAGCATAATATTAATTTAATTGATGATATCACATTTTTTCTCTGTAGTAAGTCTGACTTTCTATCAAGCTGTTCATTGAAAGGATACCTCTTAAACTTTCCATTACTAAGATTCCCAGGTTTATCTCTTCTCCTTTTGATAAAGCAAGTATTTTATTAGAAAAGCAGCAGGCTTTTAAGGGAAGTGGATTAAGCTGTTGTGATGGTTATTTTGAACGTGTACAATAAGTCATTTTGATTGCTTTTTTAACCTCACAATCACTGAGTCCCACACATAGAAACGTAGCATACTTTCTGGCATTTCACAATCATAATTAAAGATTTATTGATAAGATATGAAGTACAGATTAAAGGTCTAAGAAGTATATGAAAGAAAAACTACTTCTCAAAAACTTAATCCAAAGTAAAAATATTGAGGAAGCATCAGGAGCTTTATCAGTGGCCCAGAGATATATTTAAGTGTATCATCTAGAGGTCCATTTATTACCAGGAAAGAATCAATTCCACTTATTCTTCTCTTTTTCTGTGGCACAGCTCCAGGAACGTGTTTTAATTGATTGGTGGGAAGATTTTAACACAGATAAAACTTATAAGCCAAGCACCATTATCTCTAGGACAGTAGCTTCACCACATTATTGGGTAATAAAGCTAAAAGCTGCCAAGTGTTTCAGAATTATTTTCAGAAATTTACATACTCTTTATTCCCATTACCTTGAGAAAGAGTTCAGAGAAAAGGCTTAGTCAGTGTGCAATTATGGTATTAGATAAAATATACAGTTTGGTCTAAAACCAAGATGCAGCTAGTTGTCACTACTTTAATCCATCAGGAGCTGCTGAGAAATTAGTTGTCATCCTAACTGCCATTCCTTTGAAGGTAATCTGCCTTTCTTCTCTTGATGCTTTTAAGATTGTGTCTTTTTTTGCCCCTTTTCTAGTTTCGCTATGATGTATTTAGGTGTGGGTGCCTTTTTCTTTATCCTGCTCAGGATTCATTGGGCTTCTTGAACCTGTTCATTTGCTTTATTCTGGGAAATTCTTATCCATATCTTTTCAAGGATTTCCTCCATCCCATTCTCTTCTCTCCTTCTAGAACTTTTAATTAAAAATGGGTTGGACCTTCTCTGATCACTATGTCTTTTTGCCTCTCTTTCAAGTTCCCTCATCTGTCTCACTCCGCTGCTATGTTTCTTCTGACCTATCTTACCCTCACTCATTGTCTCTTCTGCTGTGTGCAGTCTGATGCTGAGACCATCCTTTAAGTTTTTCAGTTCAATTGTTATCTTTTTTTTTTTTTCATTTCTAGCAGTTTTATTTGGTTCCTTTTCAAATCTTCTCTGTTGCATTGTATATTATCCTGGTCCCTGAAGATACTTTCGAGTTTGTTATTTATTTCTTTTGGCAGAGTCAGCATACTTGTTTCGTAATTTGTGTGTGATGATTTCAGTATATGCTGGTTCTCACTCAATGCCTTGTTTCTTTCTGTGCTTGGTTGTCTCTGACTCTGTGCTGGTTCTTGCTCAGGAAAAATGATCTGTGGCATTTCTCAAGGCATGGGATGAAAGTGCATGCGTGCCTGCCAAGAAGTTTTGTGTTTGCTCCTGCTGGATACCTGGGACCCTACCACTTTCATGGCCTCAGGCTCCAAGGCCCATCACTCTGCTTCTCTGGGCTTCGAGAGCCTTCTGTTTAGCCTCAGCTTTCCCCTTCTGCTTCACGTAGGGTCAAGACAATGTCCCTTAGTTCTCTGGGGTTGTAGAAGGGGTAGGTTTTGTTTTGGTTACGTGTGGGGGTAGCTTTTTTGGGTTCTGTATAGATAGAGCCCTTTGGAGTCCAGCTTAATATGTAGAGGATCTATTGTAACATTCCTCACTTCAGGCAGACCCTGTGTGTTGACTTCTGTCCCCTTCCTCAGGACGGGCAAGTGCCCTTAAAGAAAAAGGGGTGTATGGTTCAGGTATTTTACTTATATTTCTGGATTCAAGATTTTCCTCAGAATTTGTCTTGAAAGTTCCCTATTTTGTCAAATTCTTTTAAGGTGATGTTTGTTATATTTAACTCAGCATTTTTAATTGTTTGTAGCAGAGGGTTATTGTGAAAAACTTACCCTCCATTACTAGAAGAGAAAGTCATTAATCACTAAGAAACTAAAAACTTGAAGGCAATATTAATGCTTCAGAAGAGATTTGTTCCCCTGAAGAGAACTCAAGTTAGGGATTTTTCAGAAGGTAACATTTCGAGGATGAATTGACTGGTTTTGTTGACCTTTAGGATCTAAGGCAGCCTTTATCTGGTCAGTTCTGAGTTCAGGAGACCTCTAAGAAATGCCTCACGTGGAAGTAGAGGTGGACTTTATGCACCAAAGGGTCAGTGGGTCAATCCCGAAAGTCTCAGTGAAATAAGGAGGTAATGTGGCTTACCGTATAATCTGATAAGGTGTAAATCTCACTGAATGTAATTGATGGCTACTGTCAAGTTTGTAAGAGAAGGGGCGAGACTTCGCCCACGTGTCAGGAATCCGATTTTTAAAAAATCTCTTATATAGTCCAATGCTTAGTCTTCAAGAGAAAAACGATGACAGGTTAGGGGACTTGATCAAGGTCCCACAGCTGGGGCAGCCTGGCAGCCCATCACCCGATCCACTGGAGGTCTACATAGGTGTGCCTGGAGCTTCACTTTCTGCCTTGCCTGGGACTTAAAAACTCTGAGCTCCGTGGCCGAGTGGTTAAGTTCGTGCATTCCGCTTTGGTGGCCCGGGCTTTTGCTGGTTCAGATCCTGGGTGCGGACATGGTGCTGCTCATCAGGCCATGCTGAGGTGGCATCCCACATGCCACAACTAGAAGTACTCACAACTAAAAATATACAACTATGTACTGGAGGACTTTGGGGAGAAAAAGGAAAACTAAAATCTTTTTAAAAAAACCCCAAAAAACTCCAAGTATCTCTTGCTTCTTTTTAAATAAACTGATGTGTTACATTGCTTTAGCACTCTGAAGTTGCTAGTTCGCTCCAGCAGTGGCCGCTTCAGGCCATCACCAATGAAAGAGCTCTATATAGTTCTTGGGGCATGTGTATTGCATAAACTAATAGTTAGCAGAGGTAAACACAACCATTCTTGCTTTTAAGTGTCAGTTGAAGCAATTGTTATTCCCCTTGAATTGGCAACCTGTGCTCTGCTGGTGTTGGAGCTCTGGGCAGAGAAGATGTGCCGTTGATGGAGCGAGAGTGGGGGAAGGGAAGCAGCTGCAGGACACGGGGAAGTGACTAGACTCTGGTTATCATATTTGGCAGGTCAAGGGTGAGATTTAGCCTCACAAGATCTGGACTGTACCCGGGGCTAGCAAAGCAGTGTTAAAATCAACTGCAGGTGTTTCCGTTATTCTTAATGCCCTAAGCATTATTAAAGCAAAAACTAATGTGTTTTCGGATACGAAGGGGAAGGAATTGGTCACTAACTGCTTGGGAATCACTTATTTGTAATACAGCCTGTTCTCTCTTGACTGTTGCTCCTACGTGTTTAAGATACACCGTAAATCTCCAAGTGCTTGTTTTGATAGTAAAGTTTCCTCCTAGCGAGCTGTTAGCACTTTTGGCTTCAAGAGAATGCTAACTCAGGGAACCTCTTTGAACTTTTTACGCTCTATGCTGTAGAATGTGGACTTTGCATTGGTACATCCACAATTCCTAAGTTAAATTTGAGATGAAGGAATTTTAAATCATTTTGCTTATTTTGAAAATCTCAAATATTACCAAGTGATGGATGAAAGAAATATGCTTTCGAGATATGTCCAAGTCCTGAATCATAGAAGTTAGAGTACCATGAGACGTTTGATAAGAGATGCTTCTGATGATTGGAATGGCTGTTTGGAACTTTGTAAGTCGGGGTCAAAAACGAAGAGTAATTGGTAGTGCCATTTAAGACAGGTTTTTCTTTATATCATCTGCTTATTTTATCTTAATCCAGTGCTGAAGAGTTCTGTAGGGTTACTTACCTTCTTTTTTTAACCTCCGGTCCCTGACAACGTTGGTTGAAGCCCAGTCTAGATATGAACTTCATATATGTGTAGGAGGAAGCTATTCTTAATCTGTGTAGTGGTTAAAAACCATTCTTTACCTTGTTACTGGAGGATAGGTTGTATCTTTCTTTGACGTTATGTAGTTGTTGCATTTTTGGGAGGCCTGCAAATGCCCCATGACTGTGCCATCTATATCTTTCCCATCGTGCCCTCCTTCAGTTTCTCTTTACCCCTGCCCAAACGCAAAATCAAGGGAGTACATACGTTGTTGAATTTGGGAATCATCTCTGCAGAATGCCCTGTTGGGGCAGCTTGCAGTCTTCTTGAGAATTTTTTCTGAGAATAAGTTTCTCTCTGGGCAAGCTACAGGTTAAAGTAAAATTGGACTGTGAGCATCCTGGTGGTAGAGATTGTCTTACACAGCTATGCCTATTCAGAACTGTGCCTTATGTATAATTAGGGCTCGCTGTATATCCAATGTAACAATGGATCATCAAGTTGAATTAACTAAAGGAATAAAGTTTAAGTTGTTAGGAGAAGTGAGCTCCACTCTGCTTTCTGCGGCACTCCCAATGCCTAACTGATGACCATGTCCTCTCCATACCTCGGAAATGCCTCTCAGGGAAGACCTCTGCTCTTCACCCTCACAACCTCTGCCTTAGCTCTTGCTTGACTCATTAAAAATTTGCCAATTTCCTCCAGCATTTCCTTTTGCTCCATCTCCACTTCTAGGTCATTCTCTATGCTGCTGAGAGAGTTGCTGTCTAAAATTTGAACTGGACCATGACAGCCCTTTGCTTCAAAGGCATTCTTAAGTCCCTTTACCTACAGATTGAGTTTCACATTTCTAAGGTTAGCACTGCAAGGCCCCTCAAATCATAATTTGGCCCCTAGGCACTTTCAGCCTTTTTTTCTGCCGCTCTTTCCCTCCAGCCACACGCTGGTGCTTTAGCCTCGTGGAGCTCACTGTCCCCCTGACAGCAGCGTGGGTTCTTTGTTTTGTGTCTGTGATCATGTGGTTGCCTCTGCCTGGCATGGTCTTCTCCATGCTCCACCTATCCAGTCCTTACTTTTCCTTAAAATTCAACTTAAGTCCCACCTCAAGAGAGCCTTTCTAGACTCTTGCACAATCAGTTACATCTCCCGGTATGCTTCCATGGTACCGTCTCCTGTACTGCTATTGTGATGCTTTTTGCTTATTATAAGTTTTTAAAAATCTATTCCTGCATCCCTCTCCTGATAAGGAGCTCATTCGGTCTCCTAACACAGTATCAGCATGCAGAGGCTCCCCGTAAATGTTGAAAGAATGAAAGCGTCTAAGTAATGGGTACTTTGTGGAACCCACGGCCTCTTCCCTAGAAGTTAGCCTTGACGGTTGTTCATGCAGTCCAGTCCACTCTGTTGCCATTTATAACGTATTGTTCATATTCCAGTAATGTACTCAAAGTAAGATTCACATAAAGGTCCTCTGAAAAGCCGCTCTCATTCTGCAAGACACAGGAGTTCTCCTGGTAAGGAAATATATTGCAAAGAGAATTTTTGGTTTAGCTGTTTTTGTCTGGTTTTGGTCAAAGGAATAGCCTTCAAAGTCCTTAGGCATCATCCTCAATCTTCTGTACCATAGTTTTAGGAAATTAAGATTAGCTGCCATTATTCTGTTAGTAATCTTAATATATTTTACATATCAACCCTCCTTTTCTTGGTGGAGATTGGGCATGAGGGCTGGTCCCTGTAATGTACAGAGGCAGAGGGAAAGTGCTCCGGCTCCCTGCCACGGTGTCTTGTCTTCGGTGCTGGCGGTGTGCTGTCTGCCAGTTCTATCCTCAAGCACCGGGACACGGGGGAAAAGAAAAAAAGAAAGAGAAGTAAATATCAGTTAGTTTTCACAGGTTGCCATCTGTTCTTTATTATCTGTTTTATTCTTATTCCCCTGGATGTGTAAGACCCAGTGTGGTCTCTGGACCAGTAACATCAGCATCACCTGGAAACTTACTGGTAATGCAGATGCTCTGGCCTGACCCCAGACCTGCTGAATCGGAAACTCTGGGATGAAGCCCAGCAATCTGTGTTTCAGCAAGCCCTTCGGGTGATACTGACGCTCACCAGAGTTTGAGGGTCGTGCTGTGGAGAACCCTGTTCAGTGCATATATTTCCATGTTTGAATAAGTCAAAAGAGGTCTTTGCAAATAATATCTATATCTGAGATACAGCTATGATTAAATAGTTTCAGCAAATGGGTCCAAACAAATTGTCCCATGCAGGTGGTGTCTCGTTAGTACAGGGAACTAAAAAAAAAATCAAAAGACATATGGACATGAGTAATCCATCCAAGAGCCATGTGACATAGAAGCAGAGATAAAAGTCCTTGACAAAGAAAAAAAGGCCAAGCCTTTCACAGTACCCTATGAAAGTAATAAAATTGTATCTGAAGATTAAGAAGTGCTTTAGATGCGTGTGTGCCTGTATGTGTGCTCGTGTGTGCATGCGTGTGTTTTTCATGGCTCATTCCTTTAGCCATACTGTGGTTAAAGGACTAGTAAGTGTATCTAGGTCGAGGTTGCTTCCGTAGAAAACTGCAGTTTTATTATTTGTTTTACTTTCTATTTTCTCCTTTAAGAAAGAAAACATTTTACAGGAGACTCATCATGTTTGATATTTGTCAGAAAAATTATGTGAAAACTGTTATTATTGCAGTTGAAGCCCCTACCCTTCCTTTTCTGCTTAACTCTAGTTTTTGGGTTCATTTTCTTATGACTTTCTTTTGTAATTTATCAGGAAGACAAGCTTGTGTTGAATTACTGATTTATTACAGGAAGTTTGTGCCTTCATGTATTCAACAAATAATTATTAAGAACCTAATGTGTTCTTGCATTGTGCTGGGTGCTGCAAATAAACAAGGAATAGAATCAACATGACTCTTTCCCTTGAGGAGTTCCTATCCTAGTGATGTGCAGGGTACTTTTTAACAAAACTCTTAGTTATATTCATAAACTCCAAGAAGAGTAGGCCTTGCCTGTAAATTTTATGTGTTACCTTCTACTTGAACTTCATTCAGCTCATCAGAAAAAACTTAGGAGCTGGTCTCATGGCTCAGTGGTTAGGTTTGCGAGCTCCAACTTCGGCGGCCCAGGGTTCTGCTGTTTCAGATGCTGGGCGGGAACATGGCACTGCTCGTAAGGCCACGCTGAGGTGGCATCCCACATAGCACAGCTGGAAGGACCTACAACAAGAGTACACAACCATGTATTGGGGGGCTTTGCGGAAGGAAGAAGAGGAAAAAAAAAGATTGACCACAGATCTTAGCTCAGGTGCCAATCTTTAAAAAGAAGATAAAACTTAAATGGTCATTTCTAGGTAAGTATTTTTCTCCATTCTGTTATTAAGCTTTTTAAGATGAATAAATTTCAACCAGAATATTTTCAAGTATGACATGGCTAATTAAGTTTCCCAGTTAACTTAAGAATTAGGAAGCCCTGGATATCAACTCTTGTTTTGAGAAAACCCTTTCTTTAAGATAAAGTATCACATACATAAGTGAATTATTGATGATTTTGGATCTTTCAGTAATCAATGATAAGGTAATTATGGTAATATGAAGTATGATTATAGGGTATTGGTAAAGGACAGGAGTGTAGGTGATTGATATCAGTGTGCATTGAATTCATCATACCCAGAAAGTTAATCTTTGAACGAAATCCTTAAGAAGTGCTTTCATTATTGCTTATTGCCTATGACAGAAGAGTATACCTTATAAGTGAATGTATGTGTGGTGTGTATATGGATGTACATGTGAGCTATGCCTGGTTAGGTCCTGGAAAAACCTGTGGTGGGAAAGTTGGGTCAAGAGGATTGAAGGTAGAAGTGAATTTGACGTAGCCTTTATATATAAATTTTTTTCTGGGGGGAAGATTAGCCCTGAGCTAACTCCTGCCAATCCTCTTTTTGCTGAAGAAGACTGGCCCTGAGCTAACATCCATGCCCATCTTCCTCTACTTTATATGTGGGACACCTACCACAGCATGGCTTGCCAAGTGGTGTCATGTCTGCACCTGGGATCCAAACCAGCGAACCCCAGGCCACCAAAGTGGAACGTGCGCACTTAACCGCTGCGCCACCAGGCCAGCCCCAATATATATAAATATTTTTATAGACAATAAAATAAAATAGTAAAGACAGTGCTCCTAATTAAAGATACAACAATGACATCTACATAAGAAACTAGTAATGATGGATTCTGGGCTCTATTGCTTTCTATTTAGCATCCCTTACTCACTAGAACTGTTTTAAGATCGTGGTTCCTTTGCAGTTTGAGATGCCTGTACTTTCATTTTGCTGTGTTATAAATAATGTGCATACAAGGAGATTTTCAGCACCACTCCCTCACTTAAGGTCTGGCCCTGTAGCCAAGTCGTCAGTGCTATTGTGATTTTATGGACAGGTGAGGAGCTGTTGACTTTCAGGGTCTATCTTTAAGCCTTTGACTTGGCTTCTTCCCACTTGGGTACTACCTCAGTGTCTCCCCACATTCTCAGTTCAGCCTTCATGTACTAGTCTGAGATTCCTTTGCCTTCATGCAAGCCAATAGAGTTTTACTCAAAAGGAATAGGTAGAAATAAATTACATGATAATACAACTCACAGTTAGTAAATAATTACATATATGTGATAACCATATATGTCTATTTTTTTAATTACGTATATGCACATGGCCATAAAAATAGATACTGAGCTGGAATTCAGTCTCTGAGCTATCTGATTCCAAAACTCCTGTAATTTTATTGATTGATCGATATATATATTTTTTTTTTGGTGAGGAAGATTGGCCCTGATCTAACATCTGTTGCCAATCTTCCTCTTATTCCTTGTGGAAGATTGTCATTGAGCTAACATCTGTGCCTGTCTTCCTCTATTTTGTATGTGGGACACTGCCACAGCATGGCTTGATGAGCGGTGTGTAGATCTGTGCCTGGAATCCAGGCCCGCAAACCCTGGGCCACTAAAGTAGAGCACGTGAACTTAACCCCTATACCTCCGGGCCAGTCAAAAAAAACCCTGTAATTTTTATAAGCAGTTCACTACCAGCCCTATTTCTTTTCTGTTCATTTTTATCATCTTTTATATATTCCTATGTTGCCTGCCTTTTAAAATTTGTCTCTCTTCTGACTTCTTAACCAAAGTATTTTATCCCAACCCACTTCTGTAATTCTCATTTCCCGTTTTCAAAGAAAAAATTGCAACACATTTTAGATGTACTTACAACATGTCACACTTCCCAAGTCTTTCTAAAATCTATTTTCCTCAACTTCTCAATTTTTGGTTTCAAAGTCATTTACCTTTTTCCTCAAATTGCCATTACAAAAACTCAGCATAATTTTGTAAGCAATGTAAATGATCTCAGAGCCCTCCCCAGAACAAACTGGACAAAAAGTCATCTGTACAGCATAAACAAGGTACAGAATTAAGTCTCTAAGATATCATTTACAGAGTCTCCTAATATTGCTTCTGTCCAGATTTGATTCATTAAGCCAAAGATTTATTCTTCCTAAAATAATAATCCATTGTGATGGTTACAGTCTTGTAATAGTTCCTACCTAACTATGATGTATTGTTCCAACTTCCATTTACATCTTGCCCAGTCACCTTGACTATAGTTGAAAATCATTGAGTGTCATTAGGGGTATAATGCCATAACCTCTCAAATTTAAACAGGATAGAAGATTTCATAAATTACTAATCCAGTAATATCAGAAATTTCCTCTGTTGGGTAGATTCAGTTGTTCAGATTCCAAATGAGTGAGACATTTCATGATTGTGTCTCTAGTTTTACATTCTGATTTGGCTTCATTTCCTCTCTCTGATAGCTATCCTCAGCCACAAGTTTTCCATCAGTCAGGGTTTGAGTGAATCAGTCCTCCTCTTTTACTAGGTAGGAAATCATCATCAAGTAAAATTATATACCCCAAATAAACATATATTAAATAAAGTGTTAATTCACAAATCCCAAACATATTTATTTTCTTACTTTGAGATTGATTTCCCCACCATCCTTTTCAAATCTATATATCCCACCACCTCTTGTAAGCAGTTTTTGCCTGCATCAGGTCATGCTGACATTTACCATAAGCATATCCTATCCCCCTCTGCTCATCTGGATGGGAAGCTAGTTCTTCTCGCAATCACAGATGATAATTTGGACATTCCACTCTGTATACTCAGTTCATTCTTGGACCTCAAAATGTAGATCCCACATGAATTATTTCCATTCTGCAATCTGTCTTTATGAAACCAGCCAATTCTAATTGCCAGATGAAATTCTGTAGATCCTCTGTGATGACTTATTGATGCTGTGTAACAGGAGTCCACAAACATTTCCGTAAGAGCCAACTCTGCAGTTTAGCATGAAAGCAGTCATAGACGATTTATAAGCAAATGGATATGACTGTGTTTCAATAAAAATTTATTTACAGAAACAACTGGTGGGCAGGATTTGGCCTGAGGGCCATCTTTTCCCTACCTCTGCTCTATACTAGCCCTTGAAGAGTTATCGTCTCAATAGTCTGCAATAAAATATATATCCTTGCTATTTGCTTTAGCAGCCCTTATTCTAATTCTCCTTAACTTATTGCTTATGTTTCCAGCCAGTTCTGTCTTTTTACTAGGAATCTGGGTTCTCATAGGGTTTTCATCAGGCCTTTAAAAGGCCTTTGATAAATTTACTCACATATAGTTCTAAGAAATCTCAAATTCAGTAGTTGATCAGATCACCAAGCATTCTTTATTTTAGATAGTTTGTGCTGCAGTCTGCCACCCACCTCTCCTATACACAGAATGGCCGACCCTTGAATTCTGTTCAGGATGCCAAGTTGTGAGAGAACCAATTGTGCTTCAACCTTAAAGCATGGAGTTCTTTGCTATTAGGAAAAACTAGGTGGCTCGGGAACAGAAGTGAACCTACAAATCGAAAGCTGAATGTAGAATAAAGCTACATAGCAGATTATAAAAACTTTTCCGTGCTCCCTACCCAGGAATACTCATTCCAACTCCTGCTTCTCATCTTTCCTCAGGTTTCACAATTGACCGTTGTCTTCATGTCCATACTGGTTGGCTCCCCCTCTCTGGCATTGCCATACTTCATGAGGACAGGTCTCTTCTGGTTAGTTCCCCTTTCCTAGGATGCAGGTTTTAGCTCAGTTGGTGTTTAATTGCCCTTGTGGTTGGATTACTACTTCTTCCCGTCTTTCCTAACTTTGTGATTGCATCATAATTGACTAGTTTGCAGCTCATTGACTCTGCTTATTGCCTGATGTCTACTTCAGAATATCCCTTCCAGGAAGGCCTGGGGATGGGACCAAGGGGTGGGGTGGTAGAAAAATAGACCGAATTTTTGTAGTGAACTGGATATAGGGCATGAGTAGATGGAGCACATAGAATTTTAGATTTGCTCAACTGAGTCGATGTTTGTGCTTTTTTTTTGAGATAAGCAACACCAGCCAAGTTCTAAATCTCAGAGGAGAGATCTAGGTTGGAGATACTAATATCCACAAAGATATTAACGCTCATGGTCGCCTAGGAGAGAAGTATAGAATGAGGAGATTTAGAGGTAGGGTTCTTGTAAAGATTGAATGGTGACACTAAGGTAGGGCTTGAATATTCTAAGGAAGTTAAAACAAGTCTGAGAATGGGAAGTTCTTACACCTTTCATAGTTCTTAACTTTCATTTCTAGATCTAGTCATTCACATCTGAGGACAGGTGTATACTCATCTTAGAGAAAGCACAAATTTAGAGGTGTTTGTTTCTTACACAGCTTAAAGGATTAGGGAAAAAGTATTTTTAAGTAACCTCCATATGAACTCTCCAAAATAAATGTATATACTTTAAATCAGTTGTTTAAATATTATGAAATTATTCTGCCCTTACATAGAGAAGAGTCTACTTCTCATAACACATAAATCCATGTGAGTCTCTCATTTTTTCTCCTCTTATTTTTTTCAAAAAAATTTTTTTTAACCCAGCACTGACTCCTAGTTAACTATTATTTTGGATATGAAGGGTTAGAATTTGAACCTTGTAGGTAACTAAGCAGATGCCATGCATTATAGCACTTCTCACAAGAATGTAAAGTTCTCATATTTACATTTGTCTCTTTCTGTAAGATTCCGGATTTCTCCAGAAGATGAATTGTCTTATTTCTCTTTAATTTACCTAGGCAATAAACTTTAAGCATTCAAAAAAAATGCCTTTACTGGAAAGACTTAATGGACTGGGCATTAACTCTTTGTAAATGCTAAGCAACTTTTGGAGAGGATTGCCCTGCCAGAGCGCTGTAATATTTCTCCTCTATCAGAGTCATCTGGGATTTTATTTTTTTTAAATTGGCACCTGAGCTGACAGCTGTCGCCAATCCATTTTTTTCTTCTTCTTCCCAAAGCCCCCCCAGTACATGGTTATACATTCTAGTTGTGAGTGCTTCTGGTTGTGCTGTGTGGGATGCCACCTCAGCATGGCCTGATGAGCAGTGCCATGTCCGCACCCAGGATCCGAACCGGCAACACCCTGGGCCGCGGAAGCCAAGCGTGTGAACTTGACCACTCAGCCACGGGGCCGGCCCCTGGGATGCTGTTTGAAGCAGCATATCCTTAGGTTTTTCTCTGACTGTGGTGAATCAGAGTCTTTTGATGGGGGTCTGTGAATATTTCATAATCATTTTGGTAAAACTTGCCCAGGTGACTTATATGTCCACAAGATTTGAGAACCTCTGACCTGGGGGACAGGAGTCTGCAGGACTATTTACAAATCCCATCAAATTTACAAATATTTCTGCTGTAACTCCATGTATTCATTCCTGAAAAATGAAAAAACTCATTTTGCGAAATCACACAGTAAAAATAATGGGGCTTCTGGGAAAAGGAAGACTAGGTGAAGAGAGCTCAAAACTTGCAGAACTGTCGCTGGAGCACCAACCAGAATAATAAGGATCCTGATAAGAAACTGTAGCACAGTTACAATTCCAATATTTGTTCCCAACAGCTTAGTTGAATCTTAAACACTCTTAAACCTTGAGACTGCTAGCTATTTTGCTGGCCTTGGTCCTTGAGGGCATTCTCTTCTAGCAGAGGTCGGTATTAAGTTCTCTTATTGATTTTTTTTTTTTTTTTTTTTTTAAGACTGGTACATGCCATCTTTATAGCACTTCATACAAAAATGGGGAAATATCTTTGCAGCTTTTTCTCTGTACTATCAGCTTCTCTAGATAGCTTAACATAGTGGAAAATGTAGCCATTCTTGAAACCATTAAACCAGCCACGACTTGCAGTGCAAATCTGTAGGATATCAGCTTTTTTTCGTGGGATCTTCATGTATTACTAAGGCTATCTCTTTAATCAGAAGAAATCTTGTTCCCTAGTGCTTCAGATCATTAATGTGCTGATATCATGCCCCTTCGTAGGACCTACTTTTTACATTGACACATTCTGTAGCAGACCCACTATAGAAATTTTGCTTCCTCTTTTTTTTTTGCTCACCGTCATGGTAAAATTTGTAAAGTTTGAATTCTCGCAGGTCCTTTCTAATGGTTAAATCAAAGAGGTCCATGCATTGCTGATGGATTTCTTTCAGAAAGTGCTGGCACTACAGTTGTTTAGAAATGGCCATCATGACATGTCTATAAGCTTGATCTGGGCCAGCTTCTTAAATGTCGTATTTCTATAGCTTTTAACTTATTTCAGGATGATTTTTCCCCTTTTACAATGCATCGTTGTTTAACAGATTCACTGCACACTTTTGGTCCCATTCCACCATTTTCCCTTGTGTTCTGTAAGATATTTGAGGTATACCAAAGTTATGCAAGAAATAGCTTACTTTAGAAACAGAAATTAGGTCATAGAACCAAGATGTATGATTCCAAGTGATGGAATTCATCAGATATCAATCCAGAAGTGAATGTACTGTTAATCTGTAAAGTCTTCTTTGGAGGATTTTGTTTAAATTTTTGTTTATTAAATTTCCTAAATGATTATATTTTCCAAAAATCCAGAAAAAATAACTGCTACTTAAATAGTAAAGTCAGTATAAAAATAATTTATTTTGTTACCTTAATGTCAAATTCAAGCACATTTCTACCAATATTTAGGTTTGGGTTCTTGAAAGCCTTGGAAAATTTTGTAAAAGTTTTCTCTTTTTCTGTATACTATTGCCATTGGGATCCTAGTATTTATAAATCATGTTTAAATATAAAAATTAGGTCAGTGACTCTCTGCTCATAAATTCCTGAAACACAGGGTACAAAAAGGAGAAAAAAAAGATCTCACCGATTCACTTTGGAGCTTAACAGCACTGAAAGATGACCGGACCTCTTCATTTAATGAACAGGAAACTGAGGCCAGAGAGAGAATGGTTGTCTGGGCTATAGCTGGTTGGGGTCCGTCTCTGAGGTTGAACTGAACTCCTAATGCTTTCTAACCTCTTCCTTGGGGTCTGTGATTCCTTTGGTGTGGGGCTTTCTCCTGGACCCTGAATAGGATATGAAGGGTGAAGTGATGCATAGCTAGTGGTTCTACTCGCTTTGGTTTATCTACTTTTATACACTAAGGTCCTATATACCATTTCATGAGATAGTGTTCCATAGTTCTTGATATTGGAAAATCGATTCATTTCTCTTTGGGAATTGTATTAGTTTTCTATTGCTGCTGTAACTACTTACCATAACACGCATTTGTTATCTTAGAGGTCTATAGGTTAGCCTCCTGAGACAAGGCTCACGGGGCTGACATCATAGTGTTGGCCGGGCTGCATTCCCTTCTCCAGGCTCTAGCAGGGAATCCATTTCCTTGCCTTTTCCAGCTTCTAGAGGCTGCCCACATTCCTTGGCGCAGGGCCCGCTTCCTCTGACTTCAAAGCCAGCAACGCTGCATCTCTGACCATTCTTTGTCTGACTACGCCAAGGAAAGATGACCTGCTTCTAAGAATTCGCATGATTAGACCGGGTAATACTGGGGAGACACAGCATAATCTCCCCATTTCCTTACCTTAATCCCACCTGCAGAGTTTCTCTTGCCATGTGAGGCGGCCTAGTCACAGGTACTAGGCATTCGAGTTTGGCATCCTTAAGAGTCGTTATGCTGCCTGCCACAGGGATGAATGTGCTTTAAAGTGAGCAGTCACTTTAAAAACTTTATGTTAGTTTAGAAAGCTTTATAAACTGCTAGAATTTACCAAGGACTTAAATGACAATATCATAAGAATAGCTACCAACATCTGTGAAGTGCTTGCTTAACAACACACAGACACACAGTGACTGCCAACTGCTTTAATTACATTCTCTTGTTTAATCTTTTCAACAGCTCTGTGAGGTTGGTTCTATTTTAATCTCATTTTACCTTTTAGGAAATTGAGGCCTAGAGAATTTTGATAATTGGCGCAAGGTTGCGTAACTAGTATATATGACAGAGTAGGATTTGAATTTAGATCTGTCTGACTCAGGCTTTTAACCAGTTCATTACTTCTATTTAGCTCTTAAGCAGTAAAAGTGTAACATAGTGTAGTGAAGTATTGAGAATATAATTTATTCAGAGAAAACCTAACAGTTGTTTTTAATAAGAAAAATAATTTGTTACCATGAATCAGAGCTTTCAAAACGCCATTTTACCAATTGAGCAAGGTTTAACTGATTAATATCAGTTGGTTGTATAAAGATTTAGTGGTCAATTCTCAAAGTCTCAATTTAAATAGAAAAGAAGCCTAGGTTGCATGACTAAGGAAAAAGGATATAGCTACCTCAGCAATTTTTGGTGCTCTGACTGTGAAGATAAAGAATTTATTTCACAAATCGTATCGTAGTCTAGTCGGTTAACAGATCCTGCTTCTACTCCTGCCGCCACCCGACGATGGAAACTCCAGGACAGTAGGGATCTTGTTTTTCTTATTCATCTCTGTATCTTGAGTACTTAAAACAGTGGTACCCATTTAACTGACACACAATAATATTTGATAAAAGAATGGAAGTTGAGAAACATCTGAGAGAATCAAGCCAGTTCTCTATTCAAATGAGCCCGGGTCTGGACACTAGTTGAATTTCAGAGGAAGGTCTTTTCAATAGAGAATATTCTAATGTTTTTGGCTAAGAACAGACCAAGGTTAACTAGGTTGATATCAGATGAGTGAGAAGGTAGTGAGAACCCTGATAAAGCCAATGTATTTTCACATAAATCTTATGCATTAGGGAGAAACTAGGGGCTCACTTGATAATGGAGTATTTGAATCACAGATTGACTTTATTTCTTTATTCATTCTTCTATTCAGCAAATATTATTGAGCACTGTGCTAGTTACAGGAATATAATATAAGATGAATTAAAAGAAAAAAAGCCTCTGACTTAAAAGAGCTGCTGGCACCTGGGTGGGTGAATCAAACCTATAAAGAGAATATGCGTTGTATTCAATGGAACAATAGTGGTTTTTTGGGAACACAGGAGACAATTAACTTACTATTCAAAAAATATATAAATTGGATTAGTCATCTTGACTATATTTTAGGGGGAGATAATTTAGATTTATAGTGAAGTTGCAAAGATGGGACAAAGTTCCATATGCCCTTCATCCAGTTCTCCATTCTCTTGATATATTGATCAAAACTCAGAATTAACATTGGTACAATACTATTACCTAAACTACAGACCGTATTCAGATTTTGCCATCTTGAGTACACCTTCTAGTGCAGAGATGAAATCATGTGTGAAAGTGCTTGGTAAACAGTAGGCTAAGTACTAGTTGTAGGAGAAATGACATTTGAATCTGCCCAGAGTAGGTCACTGATGGTGAAAGTTGCATTCTTGGAAGGTGGCTTTCATAATCTAACCATGAACTCTCTATATTTTAGCTTCCTTTAATAACATGTTGCGTTCCATCCCTGAATGTAATTAATTCCCTATGAATCTGCTATTTTAAAAATAGCTGTTATTGATGTGGTGCTTATTGTGTGCTTATTGTGTTCAAAGTACGTGACACAGTACCCTGATTCCCGTGCTCCATCTAGTCTCCTGTAAGGGAAACCCACGTTGCGGGGGAGGGAGCTGAGGCTCATGGAGGGTAAATGACTGAGTCAAGTTGGAGTTGGAACCTGGGCCTGCCTGACTCCAAAGCCCATCTTTTCCTCCTATATGTTGTTTCCTGAGTCATTTTTTTGTACTGCCTCCCAGAATTAGCATTTTCCAAGTTATACTTCTTACTGTGCAGAGCTTCATTTCCTTTTTTATTCTGAAATGACTTGCTTTATGCTTTGGGGGTCTTCCATGCATTGTAGTACTCTGTGCATCTAAAATTTTTATGATTTTAAAGACCCATTGCTTTCCTTTCTTGGCCTTCCTCGTATCAGTCTGTAGGATTCTATAATGTTTAGTCTATTTCTTTGCACTGGCAGCCCTTCTCTTTGAACATTTTTGTGACCCTTCTTGATAGTTTCCAGCTGCTTTCCTTTTTCGTCTTGAGGCCTGACCAAAGCTATATGCAGTTTTTCAGGTGTTAATTATGTAATTTTGTACCATCTGAATTTATATGATCTAATATTTCCTGACTTTTCAGATGATGTATAGATAATGGCAGTCAAACCAGCACTAAATAATGATAAATAATTTTTTTAAAGATGCAGAATATTTTCACTACCGTTTTTTAATTAGATTTTGACAACTATGTGAAATAGGTAAGGCAGATGCTACTCCCCCTGCTTTTATGATCAAGATTATTGATCTGTTATTCTAGGCCCCAGGTTTGCTGATCCCCCTATTCTTATTGTTAAAAGAGACTATCCAAAGCTAGAGGCAGAAGTGCTGGATGTAATGTGTAGAGTTTAGTAATTTAAATTCGCACACTGGAAACTATTAGCAAAGAATCTAATTAAACTTCTTTCTAAATAAAAACAAAACGAAAGATGTTTCTAGTGGCATGCCAGTGTCCCTGTGGAGGAAATGAAAGCTACATGTTGGCATGCCGAGTAAGCTTCCTTTAAGTTTCTGTTGCGTAATGTTTGTGAATCTTTGTGCTGAGAAAATTCTGTTGCAATTAGGAACTAATGGATTATCTCAGACTGTATGGGAAATGGCTCACTTTTACTTTTTAAAGATGCTTTAAGGAATTTATCTTTTATGTGAAATAAGGGAAACTATAAATTCTAAGTCTCCTTTATTGTGATCGTTTGTGTGTGTGTTGTCTGAAACCAGACTGCTTTTGCTCTGATCTTATGGTTTGACTTCCGAGGACTGTATAGAAAAACATCAGAGCCT
Source organism: Equus caballus (assembly GCF_041296265.1). Taxonomy (NCBI): domain Eukaryota; kingdom Metazoa; phylum Chordata; class Mammalia; order Perissodactyla; family Equidae; genus Equus; species Equus caballus. The sequence goes on along the minus strand of NC_091710.1, from coordinate 29,794,755 downwards.
TGTAGCTCTGTTAGATAGGTGACAAGACTTGATGCTTTAGATGATCAGTGATGCAGCACAGATTTTTCATACTACAAACAGTCTGTTTAATTTGACTCTGGTCATTTTCGACCTCTTCAACCAGTTTATGACACTGGGAATCCTAAGATAAGAAACTTGCCTTCCTTGGTCTTTCCTGTGGGGTAGCAGTAAAATGATAAGTGTTCGATTGTTAGCTTGTCTGTGGACCCCCTTCAATGCAAAGAGCTACACAAAGTTTAAAGATCCTCAGGAAGTCAGCCTTGGGCCCTGCTTTAAGAAAGGATACAAGGTTGGTTACCTAAAACTGTAGTAAATAGAGCAGAGAGAAATTTAACCCTGATCTGGTAGGTCTCAGTGAGTCCAGAAGCCTCCTTTCAATCCTGGCATGTATCTTTCAGTGTCATTCGGTTTAATAAATTATCTGTGAATAAATAAGAAAAATCAGGGGCTGACCCAGTGGCATAGTGGTTAAGTTTGTGTGCTCCTCTTTGGCAGGCCAGGGGTTCACAGGTTCGGATCCCAGGCGTGAACCTATACACTGCTCATCAAGCCATGCTGTTGCAGTGCCCCACATACAAAACACAGGAAGTTTGGCATGATTTTAGCTCAGAGCCAATCTTCCTCTCCAAAAAAAGAAAAAGAAAGAAAAAAAATTAGAACCCTATGGTTACCAGGAAAGTTGACTGGCCTAAATGAGTAGATTTTAGAGGTCCTGAAAGGACTCATTTATTTCATGATTAACTCTGCTAAAATTTTTTTTCTTCACAGAAGGAATAAGTTTTAAAGGGCTATGTGAAAAACAGATCATGGGGAACTAATATTGATAGATCATGCAAAGGTTTTTTTCTTTTATACACAGTGCCTAAAAGTTTTGATATAGCTGCTATTATTTAATTGGTTAATTAATAATCAAGTTTAATTATTTGTTTAATTTTTTTAATTAAAAAAATCATTGTTTAAGTATAATCAAGTGCTAACTCATCTTACCTGGGGATTTTATCCAGTTTATAACATGTAAATAAATTCCTTCTTTCACATGCAAAAAGAGAATTTTAGTGACATCAGTTAACTAAATGATTGTAATTCAGTTTGAACAAAGAATAATGGTTATGAAGATAAATGTTATTAACACATCAAGGTCATGCTAATGTGCTAAATTTACTGAAGCATTGAACACGTCAGAAGAGAAAAACCCCATTACACTAAGAAAATAAATAAATATCAAATTTTCAGTCACTAGATATTTCTCCATTACTCTGTGCAGCTGACATATCGGAGGTGAATATGGCAGGTCTGTATAACAAAGGAAGAACAAAAACCCTGCTTTTTGACAACAGAAAAGATCAAATTTGTACATTTATGTCAAATGAAATTTGTTACCCGTCAGTTAGGTCAAACTGTAATGGATCCCTTTGAGCCTTGTGTATTGATGCCTTGAATGAAGCTTGCAGGACATCTTCTTTATGTCCATGGTGAGACGCTCTTGTAATTGGGGGCAGCTGTGGTGACAGCAGTAATTAGACAGGCCTGTCGAACAATTACCTTAAAGCTGCCACCAACTGTGCTGTGACTCGCCCCGGCATCTGTCGTCAAGGTGTGTGCCTTTACACCTCGAAAGAACGACGTTCATCTGTTCAGAGCCTCTTGCTGTCTCCTCGCATAGGGGCTCTCAAGTTTCAGTGAACAGGAGAGTGAGATCTGGGGCAGTTCACCCTTGTGGCATTTGGCAGATGACAGACAACCACACGACTCAAAAAAATGTTTTTGTGTAATACCAATTTCAAGTATTCTGTCTTGTTTTATTTTCCCATAAATCATCAAGGTAGCTTAGAAAATTCGGCAATTTTCTTATCTACTTTCTCCCCCAGAAGTCTTTGCACTTGGGATATGTGAAGAAATGATCTGTCGTGTGATGTATCCCGGGTTTTATAGGGAAAATATGGTCGCTATTAATATGTCAATAAATTAAATCCTGCATTTGAACTATAAACAAATCCGGCGTAGCACATTATTCGGGTTATTGCCTGGTCTTTAAGAGCAGGAGCTCTGGAGTCAGACTTCCTGCATCCAAATACTGGCACCACAATATGTCAGCTGTGTGATTGTGGCAGGTTGCTTTACCTCTCTGTTTGTGTTTCATCATCTGTAAATTGGCAATAATGATAGGCATACATAGCTCCTGGAATTGTTATAAAACTTAAAGGAGTTAATGAACATAAAGATCTTAAAACTGCACGGCACATGGTAGGCACTCAAGTGTTAGCTATTATAATTCTGAAGGAGTTTATTGTTGAAAGTACTAAGAGGACCTCATTTTAACTTGATCTCATAGGCATTGAGAACTCTATTATAGTAGTTTTATGATTTTATCTTTGGCCCTCAACCTCTGAAATCCTGGGCAAAGAACTACAGAACTCCGTCGAAGAGGAGATTGCTAATTTCAGCAAAACGTAGTATCAGTATTTCAGGCTGAAAAATTCTTCTACCTGTGGGGCCAGCCCAATGGCCAAGTGGTTAAAGTTCTGTGTGCTCCACTTCGGCAACCCAGGTTCATGGGTTTGGTTCCCAGGCACAGGCCTACACCACTCATCAAGCCATGCTGTGGCGGCAACCCATGTACAAAGTAGAGGAAGATTGGTACAGGTGTTAGCTCAGGGCTAATCTTAAGCTAAAAAAAGGAGGAGGATTGGCTACAGATGTTAGCTTGGGGCTAATCTTCCTCATCAAAAAAAAAAAAAAAATACTTCTCCTACCTAATAAATCTGCACTTGTAAATCTCTCGCAGACATATGGAGAGGTGATCTGGTTTATCTAGCTTATTATGAGAAACAAAAAATTACCATGGTAGCTATGAAATGGAATACTCTTTCCTACTTTTCCTACTTAGACCCTGCAGACTGGGGTCAATCACTGAAGACGATCAACTTTGAGAAAGCAGAGGAGATGCTGTTGAAATGTGTGTGCTCCTCCTGCTGAAATGCAAGCACAGCCTGGCCTCTGTGGGAGACTCTGAGATAAGGTGCCCTACAGGAACATGACTGTGACGAGCGGGGTCTTGGCTGAGGCAGGGTTCAAGTAGAGAACATTCTAAGAGCAGCAATCAGGTGAGAGAAATAGAGGAGGACAAAAATTTCAAAGTAAAGATAGTACTACTTATTTGACAATTTTCCAGTTAGATTTACATTTCCTTTTCATTAGTGTTATACCGCAGAGAGTTGAAGAGTCCTAAACCAGTGGAATGCATAAAAATGAAAAATAATGTCATGGGGCCCTTAGATCTCAGTTAAGTCTTTTGAGAAGGTGGGTGTGGACTCTGGAATAATTTTTGGACCTGTGTCTCCTCTTTGTTGGTATCTTCTAGATCCTTCTTCCTACTTATTCTTTCAGCTAACACTTGAGGTCCTACTTTGTGCTAGGCTCCTGAGGTCCTATATATCTTCCACCTTATAAACTTAGACATTTGGATGTTTGAATATAGTGACAGTCAACATGGACACACACCCCCCCCACCACCGCCAATAGCCTAAAGCTTCAAATAGGGACTGTGATGAGCTACTAACTCCTGCTCCCCCCTCCTTTGATTTGGTGGGGATGCACTCCTTAAATGGATACCTCTTTTTTTCAGTGCAGCCTCTTGGGTATGGTACTCAGAGGTAGAATGTGATTAGGCATTTTCTATGGCCTTAGAATAAGCATCATTTTTGACTGAGCTGATGGTGGCTCATACCCTCAAATAGAATGTTTAAAAGGATCATACTGTTTCAGTCAACTGGTAGCAGTTAACTGTGAGAAGTGAGACTTTGAGCACATCCATGTGTAAAACTCCCCGCCGATGGAAACTGGCATGCTTGGGAAGTCAAAGTTAAGACTAGTGGAAGCCAGCTTCGACGGTAGAAGCACAACTATTGTGAACAGTAGAAGTAAAATGCTGAAACATCACCCCCAATTTTATTGTTTTATGCTGTATAATGACACATTGTATGCATAAGCTATGAGGATTAATCAGTGTGCGCATAAAGGGAATATTCAGTATTACACATACACATCCTCACACTTTATTAGGAGTTGGACATGGAACTGCTGAAACGGGATTTCCAGAGTCCAGCGATCTTAGCCACATTTCAGGCTTATTCCGAGTGTGTTTACTGGTTAGGTTTAGTCTGCTGCCTGTGATACGGAGTCAGCTTGAGAATATTTTATAATAAACCCCTGAATTTTATAGTGACTTTCTCTGAAATGAAGGCACCCACATGTTTTATCTCATTCTCCAAATATCCTTGCTGAATACACAGGGACAGATGGCCGCCTATTTTAGCTCGTGGGGAACTCTAGTTAACCAGAGTCAGGAACGGTTTGTCTGAAGGATGATTCAGCTGGAGCCCAGGGCGGTGGGAACAGTAAGTCACACGTATGGCAAGCTTGTTGGCTGCTTAATGTAATTGAAGATCTCCCAGCGCATCAGTAGCTGTGGTTTTAACCTAGGTGTCTTCTGAATACCATTGCCACTAGAACTTGCTGCTGTTTACACAGTTATATTTACATCTTTTAATCTGATAAGATACATTTTCCCTTTTATAGTCAAATTTGTGAGTAGCTCAGGAGAGAAGACTAGATGGCAAAGCATGAAATCTTTGTTCACCTCTGTGCGTGACCATAATCTTCTCCGTAAGATAGCACAATAGGGGAGAAATATGATCAATAAAGGAGTTTTGGAGACATTCCTCAGTGATTTATTTACCTCCAAGATGACTGTAAAAAAAGGGACATCCCTCTGTGTCCAGGACTGATTAATGATCATCGTGTGGCTTTCATTAACATAATTGTCAGTCACCAGTTTTCACCGTGAGGTCTGCGCGTGTGTCACGTCAGACTTGTAAAAGATTTTATGCAGGGAGGACTTGCCTGGGATTGCAGCTGAAAGCTCGCTGGTACTTGATAATATTTCGCAGGTTTCCTGTTTAATTTGTTCAGTGTGTGGAGGTCTTCAGATGAATTACACAAACCTGGGGAGTAGTGATAGGAGCTGGCTCTGCATCGTCAGATCCTTCAAAGAACAGAAACAGCAACTTATCTAGTGTCACGTGCTATCAGCCTATCTCGGCAGCATGTACGCGCTAAAATTTGTTTCCTGTTCCTAAGAATACAGTACAATATTTGAGATAGCAGCACTGAATATATTTAAAAAATAAGTGCGCAGGAGATTAAAACGAGCATTGCTTGGATGAATGGTTCTTTTTACAAATTTATTTCACCTGTATTACAAATATTTATTCACACATTCAATTATTGGAATAAATGAACATACGGCCTTAAATTTTTGTGTGACCAGAATGTGAAATAAATATTTTTGGATTGCCGCCATGATTTGTTTTCTACATGGTGTGACATATCAAATAAGAGATGCAGAATTGCAAAAATAGACTTTTTAAGTACACCTAGTATACTTGCTTGCTTTGAGTTAGAGTCAGAAGAATACGTCTGTGATCTTTTAGAGGCCTTTAAAACACTTACAGCCTGTAAAAAGAAGTGTTTGTAATGTGCGTGGCTTTGCTCTGAGGGTTTTTGAGTTTCTATTTTAAAGCCTGCTCTTTTTTGCACTTTACTGTCAGTCTCTGTTGATAACATTTCTAAGGATATGGATACATTCATATTAATGTCAAGCAAGTTTGAAATAGATTTCGGCAAAGACTGCCTAAACCTTGCACTATGATTAAATTGTTTCAGGGTGTGGAACTGCTGCCTCTCCAGAAACACGTTGAAAGCAAAATTATGAACTGTGGTAGACCAAATATGACTCAGTCATGCCAGGGCTGCTCAGAACACCTACTGCATTTGAAGCACTAAATTAGCATTGCATTTGCCTTCCACCAATTTCTAATTAACAGACCATTTACACTTAGACAAGAATTGAAAGACAAGTAAAAATTTTTTGCAGTTTTAAAATACAAGTACTCGGTTCAAAAAATTGCCCCCAAGTTTAGGAACGAGCCCTGGCCTTGTAAAGTTATACCTGAGTATTAGAAAGTATTTGGTGGAGTAGTGAGATATTTTTTCAATCAAATAAATGGGATTATTTCATGTAAGTAAACCATATATCTGAGAAACATACATACTTTTATAATGTATTCCTTTAGCCTATAATTATTATTTTATAATGTCATGAAATAAAATTTACTCTATTGAAAATTTTCTCATTATGGATGGATAAGAAAGAAGACAGAAACCATGCGTGCTTAATATTAGTTTCCATTTTTGTCAAGTATCTGTGAAGCATCCAAGGCTGTTCCATTAGTGTGGTTATGTGGGAAGACAAAGAAGAATTTGCTGTTGCCACGTCTCCAGGATTCTTGAATTTGGGCTTCACTAGGAGTGGGTGAGGACCTTTGTATGGTACTTCTCCAGAAGGTACCACTGACCGCAGAAACGCCCATGGGCAAGGGTACAGCTGTGTGGCTGTGTTGGTGGTGCACAGATTTGTTTCTCCATTTACGTTGTGGAGAATTTTGAATTAGCTCCTTAAAACAGCTGTTCTCTGAAAAGCTGGATATCCTCATGTCATAGATGGTTTCCCCTGAAGGACACAGGAGGGTCGTTATTACAAGTGGACTTCTAGGGATCAAAGTCAGAGGAATTGGGAGCTTCTGCACTTCTTGAAACTGTGTGCAACAGAGAGAAACTCAGGTAGTCATTAGAGGTATACTCGAACCCCAAACATCAAGCAATGTTTATACATGAGGGTCAGCTTGAGGAGTATTTTAGCTAACAAAGACCTTACATAGGAAGGGCTCTGTCTCATTACGTAACAGATCATCTCTGAAGGACAAAGAATGTACCAGTCTTTGCACACGAACCCCCAAGGAAAGGATAGATGTTGACCTGACAGATGAGTGATGGTTTTCATCCCACAAAAGAACTAGTAGGATGGAGCCCCAAAGTCATGGTTATGAGGTTGAACCACATGAGGATTTCAATGTCATTCCATTCACAGAATTTAACTGGAGGATATAATCTTAAGAGCTACATTTATAAATTATAACACAAGTATTCCCAAGAATCTCCTTTATGACTGCAAACTTAACCAAGACTTTAAAAGTACTTAAGGAAGTTTGAGTCTTTTATTCAATGCCAGAAAGACCAGATGAAAAAGGCAGAAAAACAAAGAGAAACCAAGCCTCCTTTTATTTTCCTCTGTGTGTGTGTATTTGTGTATATATGTACACATGTATTTTTTTTGGCTTAATCGTTTGAAATTTAGCTTAGTCGTTGAAATTTAGTAGACATGATGGCATTTCTCCCGTGAATACTTCAGCAGATACCACGTAAGAACAAGGACATTCGTCTGCATAACCACAATGCAGTTATCATACCTGAGACATTTAATTTTGATACAATACCTTTATTCAGATTTCCCCAATATCCCAATAGTGTCCTTTATAACTCTTTTTTGTTTTTTTTAAAGATTGGTACCTGAGCTAACAACTGTTGCAAATCTCTTTTGTTTTTTTGCTTTTTCTCCCCAAATCCCCCCAGTACATACTTGTATATTTTTTTCAGTTGTGGCTCCTTCTAGTTGTGGCATGTGAGACACCACCTAAACGTGGCCTGATGAATGGTGCCATGTCTGCACCCATGATCCGAACTGGTGAAACCCTGGGCCACCGAAGTGGAGCACACGAACTTAACCACTCGGCCATGGGGCCAGCTCCTATAACTTTTTTTCCCCTGACATAGATCCAATCAATAGCTACACATTGCATTTATTTCTCATGTCTCTCTAATCTCCTTTAATCTAGGTCAGTTTCACAGTCTTCTTTTGTCATTCATGACATTGACATTTTTGAAGCCTAAACTAGTTGTTTTGTAGAATATCCCCCAATTTGAATTTGTCTGTTTTCTCACATTTGAAATCAAGATTCTTAATAAAGAAATAAGAAATAAATAAATGAAGCCAGGAGGGTAAGGAGAGGGAGAGGTGAAAGAAAGTGCGTGCGCACGAGAGAGAGCAAAGGGAAGAGAGAAAAGAAAGGGAAAAGAGAGGTAAGCGGATTTCATGAAAAATTGTTCATTCAAACTAAACAAAACAAAATCTGGTAGATTTGTATTCAGACTGTATTGACTATCAAATGGGTGGACTGGTGGGGGGCAAACATGGTGTTACCTGCGAGTGCAGGATATCTGAAGTGTTAGGTTTAGAACATTTTTCTTAGAGGCAAGGGAATGAACCTTGAGAGTTTTGATCGCATGCCAAGTGAAAGGTAAAATTCAGTGAAAACAAACAAAATTTCAAGCTAGTTCTTTTAGTCTGTGTGGAAAATAATGTGGTAATGTCTTTTCCTTAATACATGTAAACCAGTTTCCTGGGTGCCATTTAGCTCCAGCAAATTGTTTTCTTTAAAACCCTTCACCAGGCTTTACAAAATGGAAAATGGTCTTAAAGTGTTAATAGGAATATACAGACACTATTCCAGATAGATGAGAATTTAGGCTGTTTTTATAAACCTCCAAAACAGAGATTCATGAACCACATCTTAAAGAGAAGACTCCTATGAAAAGTGTTCAGGAACTAAACCTTATTTTCAAGCTGTCAGAAAAAAAGAACCAGACAAAATCATCGGGTAGCCAAAGCTAAGAACAGCTGAAATAAGTTTTCCAACTTGCCACTATGTCACCCCATTAAGTGCCTGCTTCTCCACCTCATCTCCCAGCCTCCAAATAAATAAAAAGCAGGACGTGTGATTGTGGGAGCAATGCTAAGAAACGACAACGTTCAAATGGTTTTTGCTATAATATATTGGAGCCTTCATATGTTCATTCCTGACATTTTTTTGATTTACGTGGTAAGGGCAGAGTTCTAGAAAAACTAACATATCCTGAGTAGGAAAGGTATAGCATTTCCTGTTCGTGTTTAACGTGGCTCTGATTGCTGTCCTTGGAGTCGTGATTGCCATACCCAGTGAATAATTGCGCACTGGCTCAGGCAGCACCGTCCCATTTGCTTGGATGTGTTTTCTGGGGCTTCCTGGGAATTCCTGAACTGGAGCAGAGATAGACTTTGTAGTTGCCTTTTCTAAGACTCAGTGGAAACTGAGTTGTTGGGATCTCAGGTTCTGTGATGTTGATTCTTAAGTGAAATTTATGTGCAGAGGAAAATCCATTCATTATGCTTTTATTTTTCTTTAAAATTGTTTTATTATGAAAAAACCAGGCGTACTATCTAGAATTGTATAACAAACTACCACGTGTACCTGTGGCCCTACTTATACAATAATCAACTTCTTAGTAAATTTGTTTCATCTTTATGCCTATCCATTCCCTACCACTACCATTTTATTTTGAAGCAGCTCCCAAGTGTTACAACATTTTATCCATAAATATTTTGGAAGAGAATGGAAACTCTTTTAAGCAGTCTTGCTTAAAATAAGAATAGGTGTTTAATGTAAAGTATTCTACAAGTTAATGCACAGTTTAGTTTCTCCCAGTCTCTGTTGAGAAGATTTAGAAGAGCTAAATCCAGTCAAATGGATAATTTGACGTGAGTGGAGTGGTCATCTGGAGTGCTCATTCATTGTTACGATTTATGAGTTCTCTTTGCACTTTGGGCCACCTGTGATGATAAGATAGTCTAACTCTGACTTTCCAGAACATTATAACCATGGACAAGTCAGTCACATGTCTCTGAAATTAAACTTCCCCATTTAAAAAATGGGTGTGATGCCTGCTCTGCCTCTTCGCAGAATTATGACGAAGATAAATTGTGATCATGCTTTAGAAATGATGGCCCAGTTACGTATTCTCCTTTAGCATAGGTTTTTGGTTCTTTGATAGGACCAATGTTCAGGATTTTTAATGGTATCAGAAAATGAAAAGATTGAAGAAGTAACTAGCTGGAATTTTTTTGAACAATAATTTTATAGTCTAAGTTCTCTTTTTTTCCGCTGAGTGTATTTTATTTGGGCATTTTATTCTTCTCCAAGTTGAGATACATTTTGGGTGACCCCTCTTTTTTTTTTCTCTCTCTCTCTCAGATAGTAAAGCCTTTGGGAATGGTGTCTTGATCAGGCTCACCCCAAATTAATATGTTTCTCTTTGAAAGACTACTGGGTGACCAGAACATCTTTTTTCCTTCTCTTGTCTTTTCTAGCCTTGCCTCCCCGATTGAAAGAGATGAAAAGCCAGGAGTCTGTGGCAGGCTCTAAACTAGTGCTTCGGTGTGAGACCAGCTCCGAGTACTCTTCTCTCCGATTCAAGTGGTTCAAGAATGGGAATGAGTTAAACCGAAAGAACAAACCACAAAACATCAAGATACAAAAAAAGCCAGGGTAAGTATAATGCCTATAACAGCAGAGGCAGTGTCTAGCAATAGAATGATATAAAATATAAAAGTTACTTACAGCAGAATAAATACATTTACTCTCAAAAAACGTGATTTACCATAAATGAAATGATTTTTCATTATATCATGACCAGAAATTGTGTCATTATATAGGAAAGAATTTGAAGTTTTTGATTCTTAGAACTTCTAGACCGGGAAAGAAAGGGATGGATGTGCAAAGAACCGTAGGGTGTGGGGGGAGATAGAGGAGATGAAGGAAGATGGTATTAGTGATAGTGGTTGTAATAGTAATAAGTTAGATCCTAGGATTCAGTTTCTTCAAAATAAGACAAATGCTGAGTACCAGATCCTTACACAATCAAAATCCGGACTTCATTATAAAGCTTAAAGCATACGTAGATTTATGGAAAGAGTTAGAATGTATTAATCTCTTACTTGAAGGTAGTTGAATTTGAACTGTTTTCAAATAAGTAGTTAATACATAAAAATTATACCTAATAAGGGTTTTCAACTGACAATTCTATTAAACTATATCCCAACTCTGAAATGATGCTCCTTTGTTATCCCTACCCTCTTCATTGAAGAAATTTTTCTTCTAACACTGATGGCATTTTTAAATGAGGGAAGAGATAAATATTTTGGACTTTTGCTTGTAAACATTCCTTTAATCAATGTGATATATATAATAGTGGTTCCAAGCTCAAAGCTTACATTTTGTTTACTCACACTTCAGAGGATTCCAGTGGAATCCCAGGTATATGGAAGAAACAATGAAAGAATCTCCTCTTGTACTTTGATTTTATAGGACGTCTGCCAAAAAGCTGTCACACACTCATGAGCAAGAGAAAGCAAAGTGATTATAATGGAAATTTAATTTAATCTTACCAAAGTGTTTAATTGCTATGATAACTATAATTAGGGATTTTTTCCCTTGTTTCCATGGTTTTACTATCTACCCTGCTTATTCTTGTTACTGATTGTGTCAGCAAGATCTCTTAATTTGGAAGTATAAGACAGCGTGAGGGGAAGAGTGGGTCTCACTTTCTGCAGCAGGTGGTACTTCAAAGATACAAAAAATAATATTGTAAAGTGACTTGGTGTTTTTATACATAATCTTGTTTGTTTATTTTTTGCAACAATCCCATAGGTAGGAAAGACAGATGGAGTGTACATGGTGATTATCTAATTTCGCAGATTAACAGATTAAGGGTCAAAACAATGTTATACTTTGCCTGAATCACACAACTAGTAAGAAACTAAGCTGGAACACAAATCTATTTCTTGTTCCTTAATACCTCATTCCTTCTTTAAAAACGGGTAGCATAAGGGCCAGCCCTGTGGCATAGTGGTTAAGTTCAGTGTGCTCCACTTCAGCAACCTGGATTCGTGGGTTTGGATCCCGGGTGCGGTCCTATACCACTTGTCAGCCATGCAGTGGTGGTGACCCACATACAAAATAGAGAAAGATTAGCAACAGATATCAGCTCAGGGCAAATCTTCCTAAGCAAAAACAAAAAAAAAGGATAGCGTATATGTTTAATAATGTGTGTGTGTGGGTAGGGAAGGAGATAGAGTGAATTAAAAAAGTGATACGATTCTTATAGAGAAGTTTAACAAGAAAAAATACTTTTAGATATTGGATTGAATAGGTTTTGGTGTTGGTTTTGTGTTTCATCAATTAGACAAGTTAGTAAGAAACTCTGTTATCTGCACATGCAAGGTAATGTCTTGTTTATTTCTATGTCGCTGTCAAATGATATCAATAATGTTTAAGTGCCCACGAGAGACTTTCTGCTGGGAATGTGGAGAAATGGAAGAGGCATGGGATGTTATCTCAAACCCAGGGGGTCATAAGTATAGAGATTATCTGGTTCAGCCTTATATAAAACATAGGAATTCCTGCAATCATGTGCTTGAAACACTCTTTGGGCTGGGGAGCTTCAGGACTTTTAAACAGCCCATCTTTTTGCAAATAGTGGTCTTTTAGAAAACTGCTATTTATATTGAGGTCAATTCTACTTTATTGTAGGTCAAGATTTAATTAAGGAGATATCCCTAATGTATGATGCAGCATGTCATACATACAGTGAAACTAAGTGCTAAATTGTAGGTTACTGATGCTAAGTGCCATGGAAATTGAGAAGATGGTGAGACCCTGAGAGCCTCAGGAGTCACTGGGAGGAGGATTTGACTCTGCTGAGGGGAGAGAATCACTCTGGCTGGGTGGGTGAGGTGGGATGGGCAGTTATACGGAAGGAGCAGAAATCACAGTCAGTAGCAGGTTCTGTTTGTAGGGCCGTAAAAAGGCCAGTGGGGAGTGGATGGGAAATTTTGCCCTTGGTTGGACAAGCGGCTGTGTAGCAAGCCCTGTGCTAGATGCTGGGTTCACAGAGATGAATAAGACATGCTCCCTAGTCTCAAGAGGCTTGGTCGAGGGGGGAGAGAGATGTAAACAGTACAATCCTCAGTTTTAAATTCTACGATCTTGATGATCATGGGGTGCTGTGGAAAGAAGCTAACACAGATGGAAGAAGGGACCCAGTCAGGGACAAAGGAGGCTTTCTAGAAAGAACTGGAGGAGGAAGGGAGGGAGGAGAGGTTTGTGTAGGCTGAAGGAACAGAACAAAGCATCTGCAGACTGCAAGTATTTAGTCTGAGGAAGCCTGGAGAGAAGCAAATGAAGTTGGGTACATAAGGTGGAAAAAAAGGAACCAAAAAAAGTGAGCAGCCTCAAATGAACATGGTTTTGAAAGAGTCCCTGCCTCTTTAAAGAGGTAATTTGTTACATGGCTTGGATGACATATAAAAGTATTATTAGTATTCAGAAAAGCATTTTTATATTGGCTTATAGGTCCAGACAGCTAAGAGCACTGTCCACATATTAATAAAGTCCCATTATACCGGAAAAGCCAATATTCAGAAATTACTTCTTTTAAACAATAGCCTTGCTGGAAAGAGTTCATTGGGGAAAAAAAAGACATTTTATTCAAGATATGTGACTGTAAATTCATCTTGCAAAACATTGAACATATTTGATCTTCTGAAAATAAGGACACTTTGTGTAAAGTGGGCACTTACTTGGTAAGTGATCAGCATATCAAAGGTCACAATTTGATATTTGGTCATTTCTGAATTGTATCTTTTAAAAAAAATAGTGTCGTCAACCTTTTTTAAGGTTAAAGGATCAAAATGCATCTAAATTTAATTAACATTTGCAAGGTGCTCTATTATTTCAACTTATCCTATAAATAGGAGAATGAACACTATTATTAGTATTCCTATTTAAAAAAATTAATATCCTGGGAATGAAGGAAGTTAAGTTTCTTCCTGTAAAGCTAATGTTACTGAATAGTAATACTTGGAATTGAAATAGATCTGACACCTTGTATACAGTCAAGTCCCAACAATGGCTTGGAATATGGTTAAGCTTAGGGTAAAATCTTTAATAAAAAAATTCTTATTTTTCAGTTTCATCTACTCATTCATAACTTTTAATTACGGAGATATTCTAAATGTTAATGATTTGCAGTGGTTACTTGACGTAAACTTTATCTTACTATATTTGATCGTAGCCAAAAGACCGAGAAGCGGTAAAGTTGATCTTAGACTGTGATCCCCAAGCAGAGGTGAATTTTAGTGTTAGGTTTAGAATTTCCCTGGGATTGTCTTTATTTAAAGTAAAACATTGACTCCGTTCCATTCTTTAGTCTAGGTTTCTTTTTCCCATTTTATAATCTCTATTGTTCATAGCAGCCAGAATTCCCCTTTAATCCCTTAATGTTATGAAAAGATTTCACACCAATATGGTATTTCTATTATTTTATAAAGTCTTGTCCCCTCTCTCCCCCTGCTCCCACTAAGGAACTACATTACTCCATGTTCTTCCTATGATTTTGAATTTGCACTTGAGCCTCTGTTTGTTTTATTTGGCTAAGCAGTGTGTGGGACCAATTAAAAGAAATGGAAACTGCCCTGGTGCTGTGTGTCTGCTTATGCTTTGTTCTTGTTTCCTTTGCTTGGCGGATGATTCTGATCAAGAAAACTGGTTCAAGAGCTTGGTGTGTGACAGATTGGTATTTGGGGCTGTCACATTGGCCTCATTTAAATATCTCTTCTACTGGCCTGACTAAAGGCTCACTTCCTATTTTTTGTGTGTGGCACATACTTTTGGATGCCCTTAATTTTGTCTCAGCTCTTCATTTCTGCTCTTACATATTTTACTTTTGTTTAAAATGGACTCTAATTGGTTTGGTCAAAGTCAAAAAAAATTTGAAGAATTATTTCTCCTATTATCATTTGTTGCAGAGTGTTTTTTTTTTTGCTCTATAATATAAAAAGTTTATACACATTCCCTTCTCTTATTAGCTGAGCAGCTCTGGCAGGTCGTTTTAACTTTATAAGTAAGAAAATCTTGGATTCCTTAGATATAACATGGGACTGCCCAGTGCCTATTTCATATGGTTTATGCGAGGCATTTCATGCAGTTTCTGGTTTTGTAGAATGTAATCATTGCCTATGAGGTGCCTCTCCTCCTGCTTTGCCCTTCTCAGTGTTAGCAGTTTGACAGTACCTGAAGCCGTGTTGAACACACACACACACACACACACGGAGTTCCTATGTGATTCCTTAGAGATCAGAGGAATGGAATATATAAACTGAGGAGATCTCCTCTATATACATTTAAGTTGCCTTGGTCTGTAAACTATGGTGGAAGAATCCAGCTAAGTAAGAAAAACGAGATAGTAGCTATTGGAACCTGAAATCCATTTTGTCAGCACATGTTGAAAGAACAGTTTGCTTTTTGATATAAAAAATGAAAAAGAAATTTAGAACTTTCATTTATAAATCAGTTTGTATTAATTTATTTTTACATTGTATTATTTTTTTCTTATTCCAAAAGTTATGCATGCTTATTGTAAAAATTAAATATTGCAGGAATGTAGAATGTAATTATAATCATAGCTAACACTTATTGGGAGTTTGCTGTATTTCAAGCATTGTTTTAAACACTTTACATGAATTAACTCTTTTAATAATTTTAGAAAATGAAAATCTACCAAACAAAACGTCAGTCTCTCCCAGATTCCCAAGATAACTTATTGATTAAAGATCTGAAAGTTAATTTTATGACTGGAAAGGATTCAGTAGTTTTTCCAAGTTAACTTCCTTCCTATGGACAGTGTGTGGTAGCCTATTGAAGAGAGTAAAGTGAGACTATTGTATCCATACTTATCAAAGCCCCAAATTGTTGCAATACATTTATGTGCCACCTAACGACATTTCCGTCAATGATGCACCGCATATACGATAGTTGTCCCATAATATTGGTACCATATAGCCTAGGTGTGTAGTAGGCTATATCTTCTAGGTTCGTGTAAGTATGCTCTATGAAATTTGCACGATGATGAAAGTGCCTAATGATGCATTTCTCAGAACGTATCCCCATCGTTAACTGACACATGACTGTACATAATTTTCAAGAATGGGTTGTCCATTTCTATATTCTACTTCCCATTCCTACTCTAGGACCCAAAGATTGAGGAATCTCATAGTTAAAACTATCGTTAGAGTTCAAAGGGGCCCTAATGTGCGTCTAGATAAGTGCTTTCCCTATTGTGTCCCTGGAGAATCTTAAGTTTCCATTGAATTGCAGAAAGGGTTGCCAACCACTTTGACTTAAATACTTTCTCTCTTTATGATGTTTTTAAATATGACGCTCTGATTTAAGCTTACATTTTAAAACTGGATTTTTTTTTTTTTGCTAAAATAGTTGAAACCACTGATCTAATTTAATCTTTCTTTGCGTAGAGATATTCTTGTTAAGAGTATGCTTGACAGGTGGTTCTCCAGACTTGAATCTTTCCAAGGAGAAACCCTAACTCTTTGACAAGAGGCCCTATCCAATTCTGAATGCTCAGAAAGTTCTTCCTTAGAATATTATTCAAAATGTGCCTTCTTTTTCCTGTAAGATGTAATTTTACCTTCGAAAGCCTCCCCAAATAATTTCCTTTTCCAGATGACAACCACGAAATGTATTTAAATAGCTAGCCATATCTTGTTCATAGCTGCCTGCCAGTGGGACCTTTGTTCCTTTGACAGAATCTTCTCTAGTGATAAGATTTCTAGGCCCTATTCAATTCTGATCATCCTCTTCTAAAGTCCTCTACTTATTGATGTTTTTCATCAAATGCCACTTCAAAGCATAATTCAATATTCTACATGTGATCTAGCCTGTGAACAGTATATTGAGATTTTTATCCAATTTAATTTATGCTCTGTTTTAATATTAATTTTGCCACAAGTGCGTTTCTTTTTTTTCTTTTTTAAATAGTTGTTTAAAATGGAATGATGTTAAATGCATGGCTAATTGAAATCCTTTTTTCCTTATATATTGTTGTCAATGCACATCTCTCCCAGCCTGTATTTCTGCTACTGATTTTTGAAGCTGAATGTATTTGTTATGCTTATCTTGATGAAATTGAATCTTGGTCTTGGCCCATTGATGTTCAGTACCGGAATTCCCAAGGGCATTCTCCTCAGAAAGGATTCCTTAGTCACATGTTCTGCCTGCCTTAGAAATTCCCAATACATATTTCTATCAAAACAACTGAGAAGTACTGTTTTAGAGAAAGCTATTTAATTTTGTTTAATGCAACGTTTATTTGAGCACAGAAAATTTTTTTTTTTTTGTTCTCTCTCTTTTTGAAGCATAACATTTATTAACATTTCTTGGGATAGTATTCCAGGAAACACTGCCCAAGTCTGTTAAGAGAATTTTGATTTAAGAACTAGCTGTTTGGGGCGGCCTGGTGGTGCAGCGGTTAAGTTAACACGTTCCACTTCAGCGGCCCTGGGTTCGCTGGTTTGGATCCTGGGTGGAGACATGGCACCACTTGGCAAGCCACACTGTGGTAGGCGTCCCACATATAAAGTGGAGGAAGGTGGGCCCAGATGTTAGCTCAGGGCCAGTCTTCCTCAGCTAAAAGAGGAGGATTGTCAGCAGGTGTTAGCTCAGGGCTAATCTTCCTCAAAAAAAAAAAAGAAGAAAGAAAGAAAGAACTAACCCTTTAACATTATGTTAACTGTAAATTTGATTACCTTGTTTCTTATAGTTTGATCCAGTTCAATAGTTAAAATATTAATGGCACAGGGTCAAGAAAGAACTCCTTGTATATCAAGGAGTGTTCCTAGATTTATATAAATAGGAAAGAAGTGGTGTTCCTAGAATTATAATAATGTTGAGGTGTTGTACATTCTTGGGCTGTTGTTGTAATAATCTTATCTCAGAATTTTCAGGCTTAGCAAGAAAAGTTACTATTTTCTTATTTTAGGAATTCACTTTTTCTTCTGTGTTGAAAACCAGAATATTATTCCCCATCCTGACATTCTTCATAGTTGAGCTATCCATGTCATACCTGGTTCCATGGTTCCATGGTCATACTTGAAAATACATTCAGCTAATTGTGCTATTTTGGGCTGGACAAGCTTACTGTAGTAGTTATCCCATTGTTTCTCACTGTACTTCATAGGTGTCTGTCATGAAGGAAACGTTATGTCTGGAGAAAATGTATAAATAGCTCATAATTCTTAAAAAATGCTAGATTTGAATACTCTAAAACCAGGCTTAAAAGTTAACAGAAATTGACAGGGGATAATCTCTACTTGCCAAGATGCTTGCCATCAAAATTATCTATTTTGGTTTATAGAGATATACTTCAGGGAAAGTTTTCTATGAATAACCTCTCTGATTAATATATGAATATCCCTATATAAATAGCCCTTGGTGGTCCATTGATAAACAAGGCTGTTGTTGTATTAGGTGCACTTTTCATCAACTTTGTTCTGTAGACCATTATTTTCAGGAAATATTAACAGATATGCCATATGAATGACAGGAACTCCATGGTCAATAGGTTTGAGAGAAACTAAATAATATATTCTCCTCTTGGAAGGTACATTGGCATATTAAAGACTTTGAGAAATCCTATAGGATTAAAAAAAATAAAGCCTGTTTTTGTTTAACCTAATGTCTTCTAAACTTTTTTGAGCATAGCACCCTTTGTTATGTTTTGTTTTGAGTCACAACTAATGTATTTCATTTTTCAATCCACTTGTTGGTTTGACTGTTGCTGCCCTTGGTCTGGACCACCTCCAGCTGTCTCTGCCCTCTTCATACTGCATCCTCCTTTCCTGCAGCCAACATTAGAAGCATTAGGTCCTGCAGAGAGCTTAGGTGGGAACATCCAAATATTTTCTTCATTTATTCACTCATTCACCCAATAATGATTGAGGATGCACCCAGGGGAAAGCAGTGATGTATATTCTTTGAGGATACCAACAAGTTTAAATTATGGACTGCCCCTCCAAAGTGTATGTCCAAGCTTGAGAGATAAAACATGCTGTAAGAACTGTGAGGATCATGGGAGAGGGACTCAACGCTATCATAATTTAGACAAAGGAGAGAGCAGCTCCAGCTACATGATCATGAAAAGCTTGATGAAGGAATTGGCGCTTGAGATGATCCTTAAAGGTCAGCTCATATGTTGATGGGTAGAAATATGGGTCCCTCATTCTAGGAGGGACTAAAAGCACCAAGGTCGAAGGCCATACAGCTTACATGTGGAGCTGGGTGGGTGGTCCAATTCGATAGACTGGAGGAGAACAGTAGAAATTAAATTTGGAACAGTCAGTCTAACTTGATGAGTAATATTATATGACAAGAAGACTGGAAAATTCACTAAGAAAACTAGAAAAGTGTAATTTATGGGAGGTTTGCATAGAATTCTGAGTACTGCCTTTGCTTCCTGCCTCCTTTTCTCTCTGTTGTCCTCCTCCAAGAGCCAGGCAGTCAGGACCAGGCTATGGCATAAAAGGATGCTTTAAAAAGGCTTTAGTAAATGCTGAGCCAATCCCAGTAGTTCTGGGTTGTTAAATACTGCTTAGGTTATAGGCTATGTGCCGGAGTAAAGCATAGACAGATGCAAATCACAATGCTGCCCATGCTCAGAAACAGTGTCAGATACTGGTGTACTATGCGGAGTTTTTATAAAAGTGTGTGCTATTGTTGCATGAATATTTGTTTCAATATTAAGAACCATTTGTGTGGTACTATGCTCCTAGCAATGAGAATCTTCTTAAAGAAAGCCAAATTCCCTTTCTTTGAGAAGTGTTAAATCCTCTTCTTCAAAATTAACATAATTCCTGGTGTTAGTCCACTGAGAAAAGAAGTGAAGAGCATTCTAATCTATTCTAGCCTTCATTAAGTGTCTGTCCTTACCAGATTTGTAAGAAATGATTTTACACTTTTTGATCTTCCTAAACCCTAGTGACTGGTGACATTTTGATCTAGAGAGGAAAGAAAATTTACTAATTGGCTTCAAAAAAAATATGAGGCATAGTGTGGTTAGTGGTGATGGTAGAGGAATGAAAAGAAAAGTTAGAGAAGAATTCCTTTAAATTTCTGATCTGGGTGATAAAATTAAGACTATGTCCATGGTGTAACTTAAATGTGATGTATCTCACTTCTATTCTTGGTAAAATCATACATCTGTGTACCAGTAACTTATGTTTTAACATGGTTTGTATGAGTAGGGAGGGGGAGTTTGAGAACTCTGAAACTACAGAGAAATATATTTTAATGATCATTGTATTTCTGTGAAACATACTTACACTACTTTGGTCCTGATCTTATAGGAAGTCAGAACTTCGCATTAACAAAGCATCAGTGACTGATTCTGGAGAATACATGTGCAAAGTGATCAGCAAATTGGGAAATGACAGTGCCTCTGCCAATATCACCATTGTGGATTCCAATGGTAAGAGATACCAACTGCATTCTATTCCTCAATCTGTCAGCAGAGGAATCAAGATGTGTGGTAAGACTTGAATAAATCCGTGTGTTAAATCTCATTGTGAACAAATAAAAAACATGGAAGGAAAACCACAAATTTCAAGTATCTCGTATGTCCTCCATAGAGCTTTTCACTCTGTGAGGTGGTATAGACCTGAAATAGATTTTTTTTTTTAAGGATTTGAATAAGGTCGTGAATGGCAGAGACAGGATGGGTTGCTAAAAGGAAGAAGTTATACCTCCCTTTAAGTTAGCCAGGGAAGGGCAGTCAAATCTTTGGCTCTGTCAGAAACAGAATATGTGTATATGTATATACGTGTATTTATATACAAAATACGTGTATATATACAGAATATATGTATATCGTATATATTTACACATGTATGTATATCATGTAGGAGTATATGTATGTTGTATGTGTATGTGTGTAAACAGAATACAATTCTGACAGTCCTAGAAATTTTTATGTTCTTATATGTGTTATTAATACATCTGGCTCTAGGTTGTAGGAAGTTAGGCTGATCACTTTTTTTAGGCCTATTCTGAAATTAGGAGAGTCTTAGAGACAAAGCGTTTCCTGCTATGCAAAGGCTTCAGCTTCTGTTTTCCCTGAGAACAGCACCAGAGGGTATTTGTTAAACAAATGAATGACTTGGAGGCAGAAGGTGCCACCTGCCCTCTGACAGCTTCTCTGAGGTTTTCTGAGGAAAGTAAAGGAACCACAGCTGGCGGCTCTCTGTTCGATATCCCAGTACTCCACAGCTTGATGGAGCCATCTATAGAAGCTGCTGATGAGCTAGCTGTGAGTGTTTGAATGTCTTGAAATAGTAAAATGTGACTTCAAAACCTTTGGTGCTCCTTTTCCCTTTTGAATTGCAGCACTTAACTGCTGACTTCACAAGCCCTGTCGTCTGTTCTAAAACCAAGTCAGGTGGCACTGCTTCCAGGTAGATGAGAAAGAGTGTCTACTGCAAAGGCCTGATCTCTTAAAGTGATAAAGTAAAAAAGCTAAGCCAGCAAGAGAAGAGGAAAAGTAACTGGAAGGGTTAACTCCATAGGAGACTGACGTAGTTTGTGTCAGTTGACTTAATGGGATAGGGAGAAGGAAGTGAGATAAAAATATGAAACAGGGTTGGGAAAATACAGGTTAATTCCTAGTCTTCTCTGGCCTTCCTGATGACCTGCTCTATTGCATTGTAAATCAACATTCATCACTTTCTTTTTAAATCCTCCCTCCACAGAGAGGAAGGGACAAAGGTGAGCCGCAGTTTGCATTACTATTTTTAGGAGCTGTGTTTGTCATTTAAAATGTAAAAGCTATTGAAAATTTATATGAATAAATGTAATAGCACTTTACTTTTAAATCAGCACAGGTTAAGCAGTAGTATTTTGCTAGTGTTATTTTACCCCACATGGAATTTTATAGGATGATACTTGAAACACACATTTAAAAATTAATTTCAGTGGCTTATTCTTTTCTTTCTATTGTACCATGTTAGCTTGTTCTCGGTTTGTCGCTGGCTTGGTTCACTGGGTCTCCCCGTGGTAAATGCTTTTGAATTATGATTTTGACACTTGGATTAGATTTGTGTAGCTATGCATACTGTAAAGTCCCAGGAAAATAAAGTCAGAGTAAGTTTCATGGTCTCACTGAGTGCTTACAGTAGTATTGTATTGATTATTCTATGTTTTCAGATTTACGAGATTAAGTAGTGAATTATTTACCACTATATTATTCCTGGCAAAAACCCATAGGGTTCCTTTTTTTATTAATTTTAGAGTGCCGAAAGTTTGATAATATGGCTTTTCACATTAATTTCATAGGAGAGACATCAAATTCATTTTTCCCTATTAACTCATTCAAGAATTGATCTCGAGGGGCTGGCCCCGTGGCTGAGTGGTTAAGTTCGCGCGCTCCGCTGCAGGCGGCCCAGTGTTTCGTTAGTTCGAATCCTGGGCGCGAACATGGCACTGCTCATCAGACCACGCTGAGGCAGCGTCCCACATGCCACAACTAGAAGAACCCACAACGAAGAATACACAACTATGTACCGGGGGGCTTTGGGGAGAAAAAGGAAAAAAATAAAATCTTTAAAAAAAAAAAAAAAAAAAAAAAGAATTGATCTCGAGTTAAGGTATATGGCATTAACCAACTATAGTGTAGAGAAATGAAAGCAGGGATGTTTTTGATAATGAATCCTTTTGACCTGAAAGGATAAAGAAAAGTTCATGGAATATTGCAAGGAAGTCATTCTTAAACATCCAACTAAAATTCTTTAGGAAATGGGTTCTTACTGCCTTATTTAAAACATCTAAAGCAGGAGAATGAAGAATCTCAATTACACGGCAAGGTGTCTTGTCTCTATTTTCTTCTTAGAATGTTAGAAATAGTTTACCCTTATCGAACCCTCTCTTTGTATTTAAAAAGAAATGAAGATTTAGAATGTGTCTTAAACCAGGCATATTCGGGATCACAAGGTATAGTAGCAAAAGGGGCCGTGAACCCAGGTGTCTGTAATTCCTGGTCGAGTACAGCTCACTCTGTACATGACTGTGTTGGCGAATGTGTAAGATAAGATTCTTTGGTTTGTGAAGAACAGAAACTGAAGGAATGGTGTGAGGCAGAAAGAGAGAGGAATTCCAGAGAGAAGAACTAGAACTTCATTATACTGGACCTCAAAGAGAAAATTGTACCCAGGGCATCTCTGAGAAAAGAAGCAATGGGAGTTTGTGGCTCTTCTTTCTACTGTCTCTGCTTTTAATGTGCCTCAGATACTTTCTTGACTCTTCTACAATTTCTTATATCCTCTCACCTCTCCTGCTCTCAACTATGCTCCTTTATAACTCCAAAGTTTGACCAGATTATGATCCCACTTGGCCACATTCTTCTGCCTGGCTCTTTTCAAGGCATTCTTTCAGTTGCAGTTCCTACTGTATGATTGTTTCCTTAGGTCCCAAATCAAATTCCCCATAGCAAGAATCTGATTGGCAGAGCTTATTGTGTCAGACCACATAGAAAGAACTAGAGAGCTTACCGCTCAATTGCCTTCTGGTCAGGTGCCCACCATGGGCTCAACTCCGGAGAGCGAAGCCAGAAACAAGGCTGCCTAGAAACGCCCCTCTCTTCAGAGGCTGTGAGTGGGCTGTGCTGCTCATCAGAGCCTGTGGCTTGGCAGGCACCATGATAGACAAGGCCAGTGAGCTCTGCATATTGGGAGAGTCTTTTCTCCCTACACCTCAGGGGCTTAGCTGTAGTGTAACTAAAAGGAAAATATGTAATCATTCTGATCCTTTACCCTCTTCCATTGCTATCTGTGAATTTGCTATATTCAGATCAAGGCTCGTTCTCAAGGAAGTTTCAGCTCCTGTGCTGATCTCTTTGAGACTCAGATGCACTCCCTTTGTGTTGTCGCATCCCTGTCTCCCTAGGAATCTGGGCAAAGGTGCACAGAAACACTCTTTCAGAGAGAAAAACAACACTCTGCTGTGGTTATAAACTGCCACGCAGCCAAACCATCCTTCCTAAATCTGTATTTACTGTTAACTTGGGCTGAGAGAGTGGAATTCTCAAGAATTTCTTTCTTCCTTGGGAGTCATAGGAAAAAAAAGGCTTAAAAATTAGAATATATTGTCAAAATATTATAGTGTGTAGAACTCCCCTCGAGACTTTAATTTATGTTTTCTACGAAATATTAGTCATTTTGTTAATTTTGTCCTGTGTCACTCATCTCTCCCATTTTTCTCCAGCAAGTACACAAGTATGGTTTGATAATTTCTATACAGGTGCCTTGATGAAAGATCCTGGTACGTTGCTTAGAGCTAATTATCCTAAGCAAAGGATTCCTTGCGATTTACTGAAATTCTCACACAAGTGCCTTCTTTGCACTAAGATATTTAGAATATATTTTGGTGTAAGATTCTAAGAGGGATGGCAGAAGTTAGGTGGAGCCACGCATGGGAGACTTTTCACCCCAGAAAAAAATGAAAAGTGTAGCAGGATGACCTTGCTATTTGACACTGTTTTTAATCCCATTAAGACCTATTTAACTGTTAGAATAAAATTAGCTTAGATCTTAAGGTCTAAGTCTTCCATCCAATATTATGAACTTTTTGCATTGAAAGTTACTGTTTAGATCTACCTACATTAGTAACTAGATATAAATGATAAAAATACTAAGAAATTCCCCTTGAATCCTGTACTTGAGTGAAACAATGATCGTATTTCCACTATTTTCAGAAACTTAGAAAAGAATGGACATATAGCCAATCATTTTTAGGATATATTTTAGAAATTTATATGTCTTCTACCTTCTCCAATGCCTTTTAATCCCTACCTTATTTGGAAAAAAAAGAATTTCTCATACAGTAGGCAGATATAAGCCTGTGCAATCTGCTAACTGCTTCTGGGACTATGCAAGTCTAATACGGTCCAGTTGAGTTTTCATATAAAGAAGGATCTCGTAGGCAGTATCATTCCATGATGGATTACGGGTGGGTTCCTTTTATGAATTCACATATGGCAGTTTAAAAGGTCCCATACACCATGCTTACAAGGATCATACACTATGTGTTCATTTTTATTTGTATTTTATTTGGCTTGGTCTTTATATAGGAAGCCCTAATTTATCAATTACCTCTTAGCTAACAAGCTCCATAAAAACTCCTGCACATCAGATTAGAGAAGAGAATAGTAGATCTAACTGGTTTTCAAATTAATTAAGTACAGCAGTCTTTTAAAACATTAGTACAGGAGAATATATAGCTAATCAATCACATCTTCTCCTAGGTTTTCTTTTTTTAATGAGAAGAAAAATTATTTGAGTGAGATTCAATTTCCCATAGGAGCAATTGGGCTCATAGCAATAAAATAGCTGTTTCATTTAAGATGAGCAGAAAAATATTATTTCCACAAAATTTGACAAATAAAGCAATTGGCCCTTTAAAAAATTGGCTCATGTGGGTAACAGGCTTGGCCTCACCCCCTCTCCCAAACTGACAGTGGTGTGGGAATGCCATGGTATTGGTGAACAACCTATAGTTATACTGTGAAGCATGTGAAATAGGTTTTATAATTTGCATAGCAGTCTCCATGTATGTTGTATTACATAGGATTCCCATGAAGGCTATAAGCAAGAGCAATATGAGTGGAGTAGAGTCATATTTCAATGCATAGTATTCATCGTGTCTCTACACCATTTGCTAATTTCAAAATTTCTCAGTTGCTTAAGAGTAAGCACTCATTATGAGCAAGAATTTAGACACTCGAAGATGTTCCTGAAGCCATCTGCCAGTGCTCATAAACAAGTGTGCCCATTTTAAATCTTTAAAACAATGACTTGATCAATTTTTTGTATGCACAATAATGACCTGTAATTTTAGAATAACAGAGTCACATAATTGGATGTCTAAATACACACAGACACCTCTTATATGTGTTTGTATATACGTATATGTATATTTTGCTAAATAGTTATATTTAGTATATTGTGCTAATGGTGAAATCTCAAAAAAATCATGCATACATGATAATTAGAAAAATTCCTTTCAAGAAGGTGTTATTTTTCAGATACTGCAACTTTTTCTTGAGGTCAGATTCTATTTATTCAAAAAGCATTCAAACATTTCGAGTACACTAATGTTCCTATGTTTACTTGCGTCCTCAGCTTGAGTTGCTTAGCTGTGTTCAGCTCCTAATGATTCTAAATCCTCATTAATTTGCACTAATAAAGGGGATGTCCTTTATAAATGAACAAATTTAATATACCAAATTACTGTGGGAAAAATATGTTGCTTAAATAAACATCAAGGGGATTGCAGGACTTAATTTTTAAAAAATCTTTAATAATAACATAAAATTATTTTCAGTTACACTTATCACAAAAGGTTGTTTTCTAAATCTATGAATTCTACCCAAAATAAGCATAAAAATACTTGCTGAGTGGTTTTAATCAAAAAGACTAACTTTTTTTATTAGCAAGATTCTTTTAGTATAGAAGTATAAACTTCTGATCTTGTATTTCCCCCAAGATAATTCACAAGGTTTTTATTTGGAACCATAACCATTAAAGATGTTTTTATGTTCTCCAACATGAATATCTAATTTTAGGAAGAGGTTATTTTAAATTGTCTCTGTACTACATCTTTGTAGTAACCTCCTGTTCTGGTATTTTTATCTAACATTCAATTAAAAAAGGAAATGTTATGGTTAACCTTTCCTCTAATCTGAGATCTTTTATGCTGAGCTAGGAAAGCTCTGATTTTTTTTCTTGGAAGGTCACAGTGGCCAACTACTTAGTTTGTCAAAAGTAAATTTGAAAAGAGTCTTGATACTCATGCTGGGATTGGCACTTTTGCCCAATTCTTGTGACCCTGAGCTTGCTACTTCAGTCTGGCTGTCACGTCATTGATGGGTCCTGAAGGACAGAGTGAGGAAGCATCTCTCCTAATGTGGGCACTTGCCTTGGAAACATGCATCTTCTTCTAGGTCTTCATAGAGAAAGTCAAATGCTGTGGATCTTTGATAAAAATCTTTCTCTCAGATGAAATTTTTCCCAAAAAACAACAGTTCCATTTTCTACAGCCCAAATCAAGAAAGCTAGTTGTAGATGCTTCAGAAGCAAATATCGCCACATTACCAACTCAGAATATCCTCTTTCATGTCTGCTGCTTTGAGACAATGCAAAGGACATCATACACCCTCACATACTGATTCCTTTCACTTTGTCCCATTTTTAGTGTTTTTAAGAGCCGATGTAGGCAATTTTGGTGGCTTGATAATAATCTCATACTTTGAATGGTTTGTCCTCCTAATGCTTGATTAGAGAGGACCGTCCATACTAAAATTTGCACAAGAAAGATACATTTGCTCTTACTAAAGCTATATTTATGATCTTTATATATTCATATTTAACGTGATGCTTATTCTTAAACATCCCTGCTGAATCTTACATGCCATTTTCCTTTTCTTGCAATTCCACAAAACCTTTTATCCCTGAAGAAGTCTCTGAGGTTGAAGAAATATTGCGACTTAAATTAATTCCTCTTACCTGCAAAACTAGTCCTATCATGGAAACCCTAGATGGTCATATCTATATTTAAAGATGATTACACTGATCATGAACATTTTTAACTCCATGATTAACAGGCTAATAATTCAAACTTAAAATGATAGCGTATATGACCTACTTAGGATTTTAGTAGAATCTAGTAACTTTTGTTGTATATCACAACAGATTCAACTATCTTTTTGTCTTGGTTAGTAAGTGGTAAATACTATTAAATCATTCGATAATAATTATATGCACAGTGAAGGTTGAATGATATTCGTCATTGCATCTCTACATCTTTTCATGCTTTGGAAAACTATGCCTTCCTGAAAATATTAGATTTTAACAACTGAAACCCTTGTCAGAAGGACTGATTGAATACAGAATTAGACAATGTAATCATCCTTTATCCCATCATAAAGGCAGTAAGGAAGCAAGTCAAAGTTTGAACAAGACCATCACAGTTCCCATGATAATGGTGTGTCTAGAAGTGTGCAGGTTCATTCTTCATTTCATTGAGGTGGAAGCTGCCTACTTACTCCATGTCCTGCCCTGAGCAGCTGAAATATCTATCATATGATAGGGCACCCATCTTGATCACCACTGGCAATATTATGTAGAGTTCGATGCTGGAACTTGATGGTTTTCATCAATCCCAGCTTGGGATTGCATTTGTTTTTGAACAAAAATGTAATTCTCCAAAGATCTGTAATTTAAAAATTTTGACCACAGCTTTGATTTCTCTTAGTTCTGCTATTTCTGCCTTTCTTTCTGAGGAAGAGCCCACAGCTCTTCCATTCTCCAATATATTGCCATATATTCTCCCTCACGGACCCCAATGGGGGCAGAGAATTCTTCTCAATTATTCTAGAATAGCTCATCTTATGCTCTTTGCCCAGAAAGAGGAACTACTTATCTGGACAGTCTTGTTTTGTATTTCTTGCTCTCTGTGTGGATAAACCTGGACTTTCGTCACCCCCTTGCAATACTTCCTTCCTTCACACTCATTTTTGGTTTGAAGGCAGGCTGTGGAACTGACCCTTGGCCTCCTGATTATACATCGTAATCACCTATCACCTTTTTTTTTGCAGAGATCTTTACTGGCATGCCAGCCTCAACTGAAACAGCATATGTGTCTTCAGGTAAGGAAAATAAGCTCGTCAAAGTTTACTAACCAGAATGACATAACTGCTGGCTGCTCCTTCTACTAATCAGAACCCCTTCTGCATCCAAATTTCAGCTATTCTTGTTTTCTGCTCTGATGTTTTTCTCCAGGTCCTTCTGCCTTTTTGGATTTTACTTCAAGGAGTACAGTTCTTGTTGTGTGTCTGGACTTGGGCACGAAAGGCTTGCATGAGGAAAACATGTCTACATCTAGATACAACTTAGTGACGTTAGACCAAGAAAGGAGACATCTGGGTTATAATTCAGTTTTTATATCTTTGTAGGTGCTTCTCTTGGCTGCCTCTACTCTCTTTCGTCTGTCAGAGTTTATTCCTGGATAATGTAGCAATGTCTGATCTCTGACCTTTGGGCTTCTAATGATCAGTTGTGGGTCACTAAACTTACAAAAATAGTTATAGGCCTGACTTTTTTAAACGTTGTTGCATTTTGGGGGCATTTATTTGTTTTTGTTAGTTTCTCCTTTGCCCATAATATTTGCTGATAGCAATTATAGTCTTAGCAGACATTAGCTACTTATAACCGAAGTCTACTAATGCATGTATAACCATAATTCATTGATTTCTCCACTAGCTGCAAATTTAATTAATCTACTGTGAATTAATTTTTTTTTTTTACTTTTCCTTATCCTCTGTAATTCTATAGTTAACAGAACCTTAGAATATTTAAAAATTAATACTTAATTGGAGGTAAGCTTTTGGAGACCTAGATTCAAAACTCATTTCGGAGGTAAAAGAACAGGTTGTTTTTGCATGATACCTTACAGTTTACAAAGATTTTTACATCTCATTTGTAATCACAACAGCTTTGTGAAACAGGACATTATTTTTCTTCATTTTACAGATGAGAAAAATGAGCATTAGAAATCTTAAGTCATATATCTCAGCAAGTAGAAGAGCAGACACTTCAAGCTCAGTATTCTTCCCATGACCCCGTATTTCCTGTTTTGGCTTCATTGACTTTTTTCCTTCTGGCCTGTACCTTGTTGAAGCTGTAGGAGGCCATATAATCTAACACAGCCTTTTCCATCTTACCTTCACCAGTTTTTCCTCTTCTCTTCAAAGCTGTTGTTGAAAGTCATAAACGCTAAATTTCTCTATATCCTAGACTGCTTTGGCCATCTTTAGGGCATATTCATGTGTCGTCACTAAGATGTTAAGTATGTGTGTTGTAGGGTGGAATGATCCTGGAACCTAAGAGGATCTTACTTTTCTGAGTAATAGAAAGAAAGAGAGAGAGAAAAGAGAGAGAGACGGAAAGAAAGAAAGAAGGAAGGAAGAAAAGTAGGGAGGGAGGGAATGAAGGAAAGACAGAGATAAAAAGAAAAAAAATTGTTGAGTTATCTGAATATCTTCACCTTTCATTCAGGCATTTCTTGAATGTAAGGACTTCGTTTTCTGACTCCAATAGATGCTGTCATGAACCTGAGCTTTTAAATTTATGTCGTGCTTTTCTTGGGAATTTGGAGTGACTATAACTTATTTTCTCATATCTGATTTGAATCTTTATAACTTTCTGGCTGCTGAATTTCAATCCTTCTTTGATACTAAGTTGTTCCTATTTCTTACTAATAAAAACCCTTTCCCATGCTTTTTTCCAGCATGAGTTATGTTTTATGCTCTGTCTGTACTTAAATACTGGTTTTCCTTCCTTTACTCTTCCTACCTAAGAGAATCTTGCTACTCTTCCTCCCCAATAATTGGATTATGTATTTGTTTAGCATGTTTTATATGATCCTCATGTAATTATTCTGCTGGACTCTGCATGGACCTTACTCACACCATGTTTAGTTAGGATGTTTATGCGGACCAAGTTGCCTGAAAATTTTCTCATTCTTCCTTTTTTTCTCTATGCGTGGAAGGCAACTTTCACTCTCTCAGATTATGGGGATTGTTCTCTTTGATTTCAAGTTTCTTAAAATCAAGACGACTCCTAAGAGAAGGAGTTGTGTGTGTCACCTGTAGGGTGGATCTGTTCAGAGTAGTATTTCTAGGAAGTTCCTACGGCAGTTGCTGTGTGGGACGTCTTTCAGATGGACCGACTCCATCTTCATCTCTTTCAAAAGTCTTTGGGTCTGGACTACAGGAATATTCCTTTGTGGTCTCTGAATATTGCATATATCTTCCTCAGACATGGAAAGGCTTCAGCTTTTCTGTTGCACTATTTTCTAGTCCTCTTTTTCTAGATGATCCGCAAGCCTGGAAAATTTCTAATTTTAGAATCTAAGCAGCATGGTTCAATAAAGCCTCATTCCGCTTTTATGTTTTATAGAGTCTCCCATTAGAATATCAGTATCAACAGAAGGAGCAAATACGTCTTCATGTAAGTATATTTAAATATTCTGTTCACTACTTTTTAACCCAAGACAGTATCTGCTTCTGAAGATCGTGTTCACGTCTATCCTCTGCCCTTCTTGAGGGACAGTGTATCAAGTGTGGTAGCGGGATGGCGTTTGCTGTTTGGAATAGAAATGGCCTCCTGCTGTGCTTGGGGTTGACTAGCTACCCTCTGCCCCTAAGATACATGTAGATATTAAGAGATACCAAATATGTGGTAGTTTATCTGTAGTGTCTCTGAATGTTGGAAAATAACTACATAGCCTCTGAGGCCTGGCTCTGGGCGAGCAATAGAGAGATCATTGTTGGGTTTTTTTTTTTTTTGGTTTTTTTAGTGTATCTGATGCCTTCAGCAACTGCCTGAGGCATGATACCCAGCTGGTAGGGGCCTCTGTTCCAAAGCTCGTCAGTTCTCTATAAAGTCTGCTGTGATGGAGTAAGGAAACTATATATAGATGCCCTTAATTCAAATTTGACAGCAAGTGACTAATTATGAAAATGTTTGAAAGCAAGTCCCTAGGCAAAAATTCAGATTAGTTTTCATCTGTTTAATGTGAAATGGGCTCTGTGCTTATGGAGTTCTCCCACTGTTAGATGGAGTGGTGCTTTGTGCTATGTCAGGGGAACTTGAGAAATTAGCAAGAACTTGTAAAAAATAGTTTTGATATTTATAAATGGTGAATAGCATAGAATTAAATTTTGCGATCCAACAGGGGAATGCATCAGACCTTGAAAATGAAACTTATAACTACAGTCTTTCTCTTCCTTATTTTAGCTCTTTGTTTAAAGCTATTTCTCAGTTTGATAAGCTCTTCAGTAAATAGGTGCTCCCGATTGTTCTATTCCAACCTTGAGAGTGTGTTTAAGGAACAATTAATTTCCTTTGGCCCTTAGCATGGTAGGAAACACTTGAAAAGAAGGTCTGTACTTTTGGTGACTTCACTTTTTTTGTCAATCTTTTTTTTTTTTTTTTGGCACCTGAGCTAACAACTGTGGCCAATCTTGGTGTTTTTCCTGCTTTATCTCCCCAAATCCCCCTGGTACATAGTTGTATATCTTAGATGCAGGTCCTTCTAGTTGTGGCATATGGGACGCCACCTCAACGTGGCCTGACGAGCAGTGCCATGTCCGCACCCAGGATCCGAACCCTGGGCTGCCACAGTGGAGCACGCGAACTTAACCACCCGGCCACGGGGCTGGCCCATGTCAATCTTTTAAAATAGATCCAGTTTGATCCCAAAGCCTCTCTGTTTGCGTTGGTGTTACCAGAACTGTAACGATATGATGGAAACATTTTTTATTGCATGAAGTATAATGTTTTGGCTATACTTTAGGTAGGTAAAGCATCATTTAACTGGATTGATGGCAATAATCTTGTAAGATCAAACAGGAAATGAATTGCTAGGAAGGACTAAATTGGCTTCCTCTTTATTCTGAGGACACTCATTACCTACTCTAAAATGATAATCCCTTCTAGGAAGTTTCGGGTATTTGTTATTTAATTCCATTTATAAGAAGATTAGTATAATTAGGGGCCTGCCCCATGGCCAGTAGTTAAAGTTCCACACGCTCTCCTTCAGTGGCCCAGGTTCACTGGTTTGGATCCTGGGTGCGGACCTACTTTGCTCATCAGCCATGCTATGGAGGCATCCCACATACAAAAAATAGAGGAAGATTGGCACAGGTGTTAGCTCAGGGCTAGTCTTCCTCAAAGGGAAAAAAAAAAAGAGGAGGATTGGCAACAGATGTTAGCTAGGGTGAATCTTCCTCACCGGAAAAAAAAAAGATTAGTATAATTATATAGCTTTTAGCTAACTAGCATTAAGGAGTCATGTTGAGATTTGTTTTATATTTTTGAGTGTTTATTATACAAAAGTAAATACTAGGTTTTTCTTTTTGACATTTTTGTCTGGGAATAATTTCTCCCCTGCAGGATTCATTGAATAAAGTCATTGAAACTCTTGTAATTGGAACCCTTCATGCTATCGTTAATGGGGCGGTGGATGCTATCCTTAAGCATATCTGAGTAGTTCTGGAATGAAATACTTCTTACTGTTTTCCAGAGCGTTAGGGAACTGAAATGAATCTCCCTGTTTACATTTCTGTTCATTGCAATACTGTTGAGAGGGAAATAATTTTGAAATCCGACGCTGATCTCTAACTCTCAGCGGAATTAGTTCCTGATATTTGGTAAAGGCTTAAAACTAAGCAAGAAGGCTTTGTGTATCATTATGTTGAAAGATTTCAGCATGCCATTTTCATACCTCACTCCCCGTTCATGGTAGGCTCTCAGTAAATATTGTTGAGTTGATTAATGAATACACTTTTTTAATCTTATGAAAATATGCTCTATAATTTGAAAATATAAACCTATAGTAGCAGGATCCTCGGTCCAGTCTGGTTAGAACAGTGAAAGCAGCATGAGGCACTGAACATATGTAAAGGCAGCATCGCACAGAACCCGCCTTGCAGAAGGGCTGCGATGTCAGCAGATCTCCAATGAGGAAAGGCTGAAGGTGAAACCTGAAGACTCAGCAATAGCAATAAGTTGGGCTTAAAAATTCAAAATACGTGAAAGAGTCAGAGGCCTTGGAAAAGTTCACATAGGGCAGAAATAATCAGCCCTGAAGTGTAGGTTTCTTTTCAGTTTATTTCAGCCCGCGGAGACGCTCGTAAATCCCTGTATGTGCAAAGTGAACTGTGCTATCACAGCGTAATCATGTCTGTGTGGGCTACATTCTTTGAACTCTTGACACTGGTGTTTTCTAAAGTAATTTATGAAAAGCCTTTCTGAAGTAGTATGGATTCAGGAAATCTTCTATGTATTATGACGATTTGGTGTGCTTCTTGGGTCGGTATAAAAAAGGCGAGGCAGCCGTGTTGCTGTTCAGTTCTGGAAGTACAAATGTGCGCACCCTTGTGAGGAAACGTCCCCTTCCTGCCTGTCCCGTTTTTGGGAGCATCTTACCACTGGGGGAATCTTGAGAGGGTTCAGCAGTGGTAGTTTATGTCCTTGGCCCGGCTCGGAACCCTGCCTCGGATACCAAGTCAGTCTTTTCTGCCGGCATCCTATTTTCCCCCAAAGCCTTCCCTCCACTCCAGTCCTCAGAGTTCTCCTTTTCTCCTCTGTAACTCATGTTGGAAAAGAAAAAAACAAAAAAAAGAAAAGAAAAATTGCCCATCTACCTATCAAAAATACTACTGCTAATTTTAGTATATTTCCTAATTGGTGTTTTTCCTTCTGGCTTTTTACTTATCCATCCTCCTTCTATCTGCTTAATGTAGCATAAACGTATTCTCATGTCGTTAACTACTAATCAGAAATATTTTAAAAGTACTTTTTAAATCTAAAATTTTTAAGTGATTTTTTTAAAATCACTAACAATAAAGAAATTGTTCTTGACTGCAGGTTTTAAGAGATTTATTTTTCACCTACAAACCTTATCGTTTTTGCCCCCTTTATATTTATTTTTCCTAGTGTTTCATAAATATTGGTGAAATAGCAAAGTTACCAGTCTCCTTCCCTTTGTAAGGCAAGTTTTAACTCCTTCTCTTTTGAAATTTGGAATTTGCATTGTATATTCACTATATTTAAAGCTGCTAATTTATAAAATTTGTGTTTTTTTGGTGAGGAAGACTGGCCCTGAGCTAACATCTGTTACCAATCTTCCTCTTTTTGCTGGAGGAAGATTGTTGCTGGGCTAACATCTGTGCCAGTCTTCCTCTGTTTTGTATGTGGGACCCCTCCAGAGAATGGCTTGATGAGCGGTGCGTAGGTCCACACCTGGGATCCAAACCTGTGAACCCCAGGCTGCCGAAGCAGAGCATGTGAACTTAACGTCTATACCACTGGGCAGGCCCCCAAATTTTTAAAAAGTCTCTTGTAATAATCTCCTGATAAAAATTAACATTATTTTTCTTTATTTTATTTTTTTTGTAAATAAGGCATCTTTGACTTAGAAATGTAGAAATAATTTGCTAAATGAGTATCCTATTACACATAAGCGACAAGTTGTACAAGGGGAAGCACTTGAACTTACAAAACAGCTGGGAGGACTATCCTGTTCCTCCTTTACATGGAATCAGCAAGAAGGGAAATGGACTATTTAGAACAAACCTTAATGACTTCTCTCTGAAGTGCCAGCTGCTGGTGACCCTCTTTTGCTGATGATTCTGTTGAATGCTATACAAAAATACAATTGTTCTACCAACCACTTTGCTGAATTAAGAACCATCCATTCCAATTTAATAAATAAATGAGGGAAACAAAGACAAAAAATCTAATGAATGCAATTGGGAAGAAAATAAAGATAGGTTTCTGAAAAATAGTCTTAAATAGTATTATATGTTTCAAATAATAATAACAGGAAACGTTTATTGAAGGCTCACTGTGTGCCAGGCGCTCTGCTAGGTGATTTACGTGGATGATGACTCATGGTTCTCACAAAACCTTATTCCATTTGTCAGATGATGAAACCTGATATATTTTGTCTAAAGTCACACAAGCAGGATTCAAAGCCAGACAATACACCAGCCTGCTATGATGCATGAGGTTTTTTTGCCTCAAAAAAAAGCTTTTAGCGTCTGGCCCAGTGGCATAGTGGGTAAGTTTGCACTATCTTCTTCGGCTGTCCAGGATTTGCAGGTTTGCGTCCCGGGCATGGACCTAGCACCACTGGTAAGGCCATGCTGTGGCAGCATCCCACATAAAATAGAGGAAGATTGCCACAGGTGTTAGCTTGGTGACAATCTTCTTCTCACACACACACCAAAAAAAAAAAAAGGAAAAAAAGCTTTTAATATGAAAAGGAATGCGATTCTGTGAATGGACTGAAAAGTAGTCTTCAATACAAAGTAGATTGGGAGTATGTGTGGTCAATGAAGGTAAATGCATTGTCTGGGACCAGGGGAGCCCATGTGATCTTTGTGTTACACATTAAGGCGTGACAGGTGGTGAGGTAGAATGGAAAGCACAGGCTTTGGATGGACTCCTGTTCCTAAGTCTAAATACATACTAGTGCTGCTAATTACTGTGTAATCTTAGGCAAGTTGTTTAACCTCCTGAGACTCAGTTTCTATGTTTCTATACTCTTGTTTATCTCAAACCCATGTTGGAAAACCTAATGTGGGAAAATTAATGGGAATCATTTAGCGCAGCTTTGCTCATAGGTGGTGTCCTGTATATATGGGAGAGAGTTAGCACCTGCAAAAGTGTGTGGCTCCGAAGAGAGAATGGAAATCAGGGAACTCCTTGCATCTTATTTGAGCAACATAGGATACTATCCTTATTGTTGGAGGAGGAAAGGAGTTAATGATTTTCAGTCTAAATGATGGTGCTCAAAGTTCTAAGCCAAGAAGTCACTATATCTTTTCAAAATATTATATATTCTCAGCTCAGGCTCCATTTTAAAGGAACTTAGCCAGGAAGTCCTCTTTGAAATCTCTGAATGAAATGAACAATTCAATCTTTAATTTGGCACCTAAAAGAGCTAGCTGAGGGGAGAAATGTCTTTTGTCTGCAGAGATGTTTCTGTTATAATGAGATACAGCATTTTCACTGGGGAATAGCACAGTGTTATGTATTGATGAGATTGGACCAGGTCTGCTGGTCCATTGGTGAGACTTAGAGCTATGAGTCTTGTATTCCACCCTCAGCTGTAACTGACGTACCTGTTTTAATGATAGAGGAAACTGCCCGGATCTTTGTTAACTGATTATCTGCTGGAAAAATGGCGTTTCAATTTCAAATCTTTATTGGTGGCAAAATATGACTCTATCCTGTCACCACTGGAGAGCTACTTCTAACTGAATGCAAATTGTGTTTCCAGATTTCTAAAAACATGGCACTTTCAAGGGTGTGGTGGCCCTATCTGTTGTGGAAAATAACAAATTACCAAGCATCATATAACAATAAAAGAATAATTTGAAAAGGAAATTGCGCAACTGGTATTACTTCTGTATTTCTGATTGCCCAGAGAGTTAGTTACAGATTTTCAGTACAATACAGCGACTTGGAGCAAGAGTAGGGCTTTTCTATCACAGCCATTGATATGCTCAGGCAGGTTATTGCCTTCATGTTCCGTTCATTCATTTTGTAAGTGAATGTATCTTACTTTTGTTTCTTGCAGTACTACCTGCAACTGAAAATAATTCTTCAGTTCTGCCTCTGCCCTTTCTAAAGTCATTCAGTGTCTGTCATTGCATTCCACTACTGCACAAGATACTTTCAAAACTTTTTTGTGAGGAAGGTTGGCCCTGAGCTAATATCCATTGCCAATCCTCCTATTTTTGGTTGAGAAAGATGGTTGCTGAGCTAGCATCTGTGCAAATCATCCTTTATTTTGTACGTGGGACGCCGCCAGAGCATGACTTGATGAGCAGTGTGTAGGTCAGTACCCAGGATCTGAACCCACAAACCCTGGGCCACCAAAGTAGTGCCTGCAAACTTAACTACTATACCACTGGGCTGGCCCCACTCTCAAAACTTTTGGTCAAGCTTATAACTAAATCATAGTGAACCTTTGGTATTCAGTTGAAATTAACCTTTTACAAAATCATTCTTTTGAACCTTACACCTGTATGTGGGTGTGCTATGTATATGTAAATAACTGGTATTTGTATCATATTGTATATTTTATAAGGCATATTTTCATATATTGAGTCATTGATTCACACAATAACTCGGTGACCTAGATTTCGTCCCATTTGTCAGATGAGGGACTTGAGGCTCAGAAATTTCTGAAGTCTCCAAATTCAAATACAAATGAGGTGGCAGAGCAGAAATTTACCCCTGAATCTTATTATTTCTAATTTTATGGTCTTTTATTACAAAGTGATGTGGGATCCATACAGATAGCTTGAGGGAAGGCCTTCTTCCTTAAAAAAAAAAAGCCTCAAAATGGAGTTCTTATAAAGACTCCAGGAATATAATCACATTTATCCCAATTATTCCAAAGCCAAATTAGACTGAAATAATACTCTCCACAATCTGCAAGGTAATGAAATGGACAGGAGAGGCCTTGGTTAATGGCAACACAATTCAAGGAGTTAATATCATTAAAGGAGGCAGAAACGTTGGTCTAGGATCATTTCAGTGACTTGCTCTTTGGTTACTTTGTTTGAGAATGATGTGGTCTATTTCAGAGCAAGCTATTTACGGAGATGGGGATAAGCTTAGAGCCATTGTGCTAATGGGAATCTGATCTTCATCAAACAGGCGAGTCTTCCTCAGTGGTAGTTTATGTTTGGGATGGATGCCTAGCCTTATTCCAGGCTAACTACTGTTTAATTTATTGCATAATATCATAAATCCTGGAAATTATTTGTATGATAGCTAAATTCCTTAGAAAATTATCAGACCTGGAGCAATTATTTCTCCAGATGTTATTCTTTTGGGGGATTTTTACTGGTATATTCTCTTTAACATATTTTTTTTAAATCTTCCATCTCTTTGTGTATCAGCTGGGAGAGGGAAGGACATCTTTATTTTTCCTATTTTAAAAGAAGTGTTAAACCATGGTAAGTGTTTTTAGTCATTAGACATAGAGCAGTGAAACAGATTATATATGAAAGATTTTCAGTTTCTTTAAACAGTGAAGTGGAGGCAGGAGAAGGAAAGAGATGTGTGCACCAAGAAAGCATCTAGGAGAGCGGAGCTAACAAGATTTTGGTAAATTTACTTATGTTGAACTTGGTGGCTTTCTTTTTTTATTATTTATTTATTTATTTTTTTGAGGAAGACTGGCCCTGAGCTAACATCCATGCCCATCTTCCTCTACTTTATATCTAGCACAGCATGGCTTTTTGCCAAGTGGTGCCATGTCCGCACCCAGGATCCTAACCGGCGAACGCCCGGCCGCCAGGAAGCAGAATGTGGGAACTTAACTGCTGCGCCACAGGGCCAGCCCCAGGAATGCCCTCCTTTTTAACACAGGAATTTATGCTTCTCTGAAGAAAGTAGAAAAGAGTAGACAAATGAATTACAGTTTT
Source organism: Equus caballus (assembly GCF_041296265.1). NCBI lineage: Eukaryota > Metazoa > Chordata > Mammalia > Perissodactyla > Equidae > Equus > Equus caballus. The sequence goes on along the minus strand of NC_091710.1, from coordinate 29,755,998 downwards.
CAGATTAGAATGCATGGGATGCATTTTGAAATCTGTGAAATGTTGTAACTTTGGAGTTAAAAGTCAAAGAGTACTTGATCCACATTCTTTTTATAAAAATCTATGACAAGGTAGATTTTGAAAAATTACTAGTTTCTTTCACCAGGGTAATTGCATGTTGATTAGGTTTTTGTTTTTTTCATTAAGAAAAGGGAAAGAAGCATGCTTAGCCCCGTCCATTTCGTATTGTGTAGAGAACTCAGCAGGTCTTCTTGAAGTGTGAGATCACACTGACTGCAGCTTTACCAGCCTCATAGACATCACCGCTGAAACCTAGAGGAATTAGTGACTCCAGTAGTTCGTCTGTGGGCATCTCCCACTTTTGTCTGCCCTGCTCTTGTTATAATGCGTCTAGCATAGGAGGTGCTTGGGTACTTAATTCATTTCTTTAATAAAGGTGCTGTGTGTACATAGTTCAAGTAATCATCGAAGAACAGCTGGAATGGTACTTTCATTTTCTCTCTCAGTCTACCAGAGGTCAGCAGAATCTTAAAAACCAATTATGTGGGCCAGTGTGGGTTACAGCCTAAAGCTGTGGTCATCTTCATTGCAGTCCTTAACTATCTCTTATTTAGGAGATTTGATGTTTAGGTTGAGTTTGTCCATCAAATATGAGCTACTGTTTTGTTCTTTGCTCAGATATTCCAGAACCTCCTCTTGGGTGAATATCAGTCATTTTATCAGATATGACAATGGGAGAGAGAGAGAGAGAGAAAGAGAGAGAGACACACTGGCTTTGTTAAATATTGTGGGAAATTTGTAATGATAAAAAATTTAATCATTCTTTTAATTTTTAAAAGGAGTTTGGGGCAATTAATCTCTTCATTTCAATAGTAAGAAAAGCAAAATGTAGACAGGGATAGGCTAGGTGACAATTAAGGTCAAACACTGAGTGAGTGGTAAATTTAGGAATTAAAATTTGCTGGCCCTCTTTCTGCTATTTGATTCTTAGATCACTGAGGGCTTTTCCTCTCTTTCATTTGAATAAACAAATAGTTAATAATCCAGTTCCTGCTGTGTTCCAGCAGGATGCTAGGAATTTTGATATGTATTTCTTGGAGGGGGACATAAATAGAGAATCATCCTTGTTCTGAAGGAGTTGGCTATAAAGTAGAAAGATTAATTGTGTTTAACTGTGCTAATTGTGTGTAATGACACCTAATCATAATACAAAGTAGAATATAGAGGGCAAAGTTTTAAATCAAGTTGTTTTTTAAAAAATATTGCTTAAGATAGAATATATTTATCTTTTTAAATATAAATATATCTTAAATTATTTTTAAATTATATTATAAATTATAAATTAAAATATAAATTAAATTATAAATAAAATATACAGTTAAATTATAAATTAAAAATATATTTTAAATATGAATATATCTATCTTAAGATAGAAATATTTATATTTTGTGATAGGTGATTTAAAAGGAAATATTATTTGAGTAATGATTAGTTTTTATTGTTGTCTTTTTTTTTAAGTAGCCAATTGCTGTTTCTGCTTCATCTTTAAAGCTCATTTTACGAAGAAATCAGAACCCTGAAGTTTATCCCATTTAAAAAGATGGTGAAATTCTATAATTTACCATTAAAAGTAAAAGACTAAGATTGAGGTATCAGAAAATAATTCACACGAAGTAGGATTTTGAAAGTAGTTTGGGGAATTTTTAAAGGATTTAGGTATTTAACTGGAAATTTTGGAGGAGCATAATCACAGTACAGTAAATTGAATTACTCTTGGTTATTGGAAACTTAACCCTGGTATATAGATGGACTTACAAAGATGTGTTACATAACTGAGGGGATATTTTTGATTAGGTTATCTAGAAACGACTATGGAAAGTTTGCAGTTTCTTGAACAATTTTATTTTCCTTTGCAAAACTTGTTTTTTAGTTTTATTTTCTAAAAAGCCGTTGAATTGACCCAAAGATGAGAGAAGTGTTAAACTTGAAAATGTATGTCTGGTTATATTATAATGGAGTGATACATATAGTAAATTAAAATAGTAAAGTAAACTGATCAATTAAAATTATTAAATATTGAAAAGCAAAATTTTCCTTTATGGTGATTCCTTTCTCAATTTTCTTAAAATTCGTTTCTTGAGAGCAGAGATTAACAAGAAACTTTCGTGCCATTTGATCAAATTTTCAACTACAAACTCTCCATATGGGGATTAAGATATATTAGAAAAAGATCTGCAAAAGCAAATATATTAAATATATTCAAATATTAAAATGTTATTTTATAATGTTCTATACAAATGTCCTATATTTTAATCCAGAGATCCAGCTATTTAGTCAACCCATAGAAATCCATATCATTCACAAATAATATGACTTTGAGCACAGTTTATGGTTATTTGTAATTCTCAGTCTACAAAGCTCTAAGAAGGAAGTTGCTGCATTTTTTCCAAAAAAAAAAAAAAGCTGTAAAATCTAACGTGTTCCAAACCTCTGATGAAATGTACTAGAGGAACCCGTCTTGTCAGACAAGATATTTTTATGATAAAATGTGATGTGAAGGGAATATAAAGAGAAATAGCCTTACATATATCTGAGAGAAAATTATTTAAACAGGCCATAGTACGTTTTTTATAATTTTGTACATTTCCCTTTAATTGAGCCAGGTGGGCTTTTTCTGTCCTCATAGCAGCTTCCTAATTTCATGTCTCTAATGCTCCAAAGCAGACGTGCATCTTTGTTCAGACTTTCCTCAAGTTATCTGTGAAAAGGGAAGCCATACAAAGAGTCCCTTGGGTATGTTTTAGGATGAACAGATTACTGGGGCAGGAGAATTACCTTGTATGTGCAAATGAGACTGTGTGTGAAAGCAAGATAAGCTTTAGGAAGGAAATAGGTGACTCAAGGGCACATAAGAGGTTTATCAGAACCTTTAAAAACATTTTTATATTGCAGGTAAAGAGGACAGAGATTTAACAGCGTTTAGCTTAGTGAACAAATAAATGAAAATAAAACATAATATCCACTACATGTGTACACACAGAAACAAGTATTATAGTAAAATTTTCTGCTTGTTTTTTACAGTTTCTACAACATTGGCTGTGACCTTTTGGGTAAAAAGTGCGTAGAGGAGTGAGTCTAACAGAGCTTCTGGTGGCCAGGGTCTTCATGAAGCACAGAGTCAGCTATGGTCTCCATAATTTTCAAAAGATCATAACTATCCCCCTCATTTTTAAAGAGAAGTTCAGATCTGGATGTATTTTATTGAATGATGCTCTGAAATTATGAAAAATTGTTTTTGTCCAATCAAGGCATAAAAGCAAACTCTTGGTCATTTCATTGTTATAACTAGATGTGAGGTTATCTTCCCTCTCCCCAAATACACTCTTGGTGGTCCCATAGCTCTTGCTTCAAACAACAAGCTTGTCACTTATCATCTACACGGGTGAGCACATCAGTTCCCAAAACAGAGTGTAGGCTCTTGAAGGAAGGACTTTTGGTTGATTTGTGTTTTCATTCCCATAGCATATCACTATGCTGGGTCCCAGGAAGAATTTATTAAATGGATATAAACATTAACAGTGAGGTGATTTTTTGTTTTTGGTTAGATGATCATCATTTTTTAAAGCTGTACACATATGTAATTATAGGAAAACTGCCTAAACCTTAAATCGTGAAAAAAGATATTTAAATATTTTAAAATCAAAGTTTAAAAAAGCAACGTTGGCTTAAATAATATTTATTGGAGAACTTTTAACATTTTGAGAAGTATTTCGCACTCTGTTGCTTCTATTTTAAATTTATTTCTGGCTTTTATATATGGAAACTTTCTTCATTTTATGATAAAACTTGTTTACATGGTGATTTATAAGACTGTTTCACTTTAGATACGATTATTGCAAATTATCTGAAAATCTACATAGTAACTGGTTGGTCGCTGTTCCTCCCTGTGGTGCTGAAGAGTCACTTGTCTGGGAGTAAGGGAATGCCACCATAGCATTAATAAGGTCGATTTTTCTTTTATTATCAATAATAATAATGTAATAATAATGTCTTTTAATGAGCACTGACCATGTGTCACATACTTTCATCTGAGAATAGATATTATTAGTCCCATTATATAGATGAGGACACTGAGAAGTTCAGACACTTCAGTCAAGGTTATATAACAGGTGGTGGCAGAAGCTGGGTTTCACTCCAGCCTCCCTGACTCCATATGCTATTCTTTTCACCCACTGACGGTAGAGGTAGAAGGTGAAAGAACAATCCTCAGAGGGCTTCTCTTGTGACCCCTGTCTTATTACTCTAGAAAGCATGTGATTATTGCAGCTACTTTTAAAAATGGTCTTTTTCCCTAAAGCAATTACTTGGACCAAATCAGTTTTATGAATCAAGGTTCTTGAGCAAGGTACAGAAATATATACACACCTTGATTATGAAAAAAGGCATTAAAACTAGAAAGTTTTAGGTAACAAATTATATTTGTTTGGTACTTGGATAATTTAGAAAGAATACCATGAACGTCTTCCCCTCCACTGTCTAGTACACACACACTTGGGATGGAGGGAGAATGATGAGCATGTTATGGTAGATAAAAGGTATGTGCATTAAGTATCTGAAACTCAAGTTATTCAAAGGAAAGAATAAATATAATATGTGATACGTAGCCTCAATTAGTTTATCCTTGATTTTCTCGGTAAGTTGCAGATCAATTTTGAGATGCAGAATAAAAACCATAGTTTTTGTTTAAATGGCAGATTGATATGGAATTCAGATTTAAATTTTGTTTAAATTTCAGATGGATAGAACCATAGCTTTTTGTTTAAATTTCAGGTTGATACCACCATCAAATTCCTACTATAGCCTAGTCTGTTTTGGTGGATGTGTTATTTTGATGGTTACTGAGAATGGAAATAGATGGATTATGTTTTTCTGCCTCTCAGTGTCCAGTACTTCCAAAGGCCTCTTGTGTAGGCATGGTCTCTTCTGGAACTGAATCTACATTTTTCTTCTCTCACTAGTCAGGTTAATTAATTATTAATTAATTTAACAATCCCTACAGTAAATTTTCTTTTTTTGGGTTTAGTTTGGCTTATTTTGTTAGTTTTTAGTTTTTTGGTTTTTTTCCTAGGCAAGATGGCATTCTCAGCCCCTGCTGCTGTTAACATTTAAAGCATGCAACCTTTGGTGGCACTGTGGTGTAAATTCCAAGTGACTGACTATGATTAAACATAAAATGAAAGTTGAATGGCAGTATCTCAAAATCTACTTAAAGCCATGACAGGTATCTGTCTGTAGCAATATATCAATTTTGAACACATGAAGAATAAGAAATTGTGGCTTTTTAGTGGCCAGATTTCTTTTTCTTTGAAGTCAAAGGGGAAAAATACCAATTTGTCCTGGATCACTGAAACAGTGATATGGATTTCTAAAACATAAAACTACACAATTAATTATACCTGAACCTGAAATCTGATACTGTGCACAATACCTACTCTATACAAGTTATAATTTTCTCAATTGTATATAGATACTATAGTAACATAAAGAAAAGAATATATAACTGTAATTAAAAAGCAAGCACTCAAGAAAGATCAGACACAAAGAATTAATTGGGATTGCAACTCTTCTTTCTGCATTCACTGCGGCTGCTTGGTGATCTGCATTGTGCTTCATCGGTGAGCCTAGAACTCCCTCCAACCCCCAAGGCTCTTCTTTAACATTTGTTATTACTTAGCTCTTTTATTTGGCAGCGATCCCTTCTATCTCATCTTCTAATGCACTGGCAAGGTTCCTATTGCCAATAGCTTAGAGCCTGCCACTGCTAGGGTAAGCAGCATGGTCGAACTTTCTAGCCTCCGCATCCTTATAAATAATGCATCTGGTTTCCTGTAACTACATGAACCCTTAGACTTTGGTAGGCATGTCTTTGTTAGGGTAGAAGATTTGGGAGATGAACAGGCATTTATTATCACTGGTTAGAACCTGACTTCATCATATATGCATTAATTGCTGGGTTAATGCTAATGGAATGCTTATGATATTTATAGTAGACATAAACAAGATATATAAAAAGAATATCTGTGCTGACTAAACTGCACGCTTAATTCAACATGGAAAGTGCTCATAATGTTATTCTAGGGCCTTTTGAAATCCTATTGCCCATAATTAGATCTAATTTGCCCTTCATTTTTAAAACTTCTTTTTGTTTGCACAGAATTCATTGATTTTTTGGGGGGGTGTGTGCCGTGTCCTTGAGAACAAAAACAAGATATTGGCTAAAGATAATACCTAATGCTCCAGGTAGCTTGATAGTATAACACATTATTGGGCTCGAAATGAAGAAGGAAAGTGCTGTGTTAATAAGTTAATAGCAAAGTAAGTAATGTATATCATACTTTTAATTTACATAGTGGTTATAAACTTATGAAATAAAAAAATAATTTTTGAGGGGCCAGCCCAGTGGCATAGCGGTTAAGTGTGCATGTTCCACTTTGGCAGCCCGGGGTGCACCAGTTCGGATCCCAGGTGTGGGCATGGCAGTGCTTGGCAAGCCATGCTGTGGTAGGCATCCTGCATATAAAATAGAGGAAGATGGGCAAGGATGTTAGCTCAGGGCCAGTCTTCCTCAGCAAAAAGAGGAGGATTGGCAGCAGGTGTTAGCTCAGGGCTAATCTTCCTCAAAAAAAAAATAATTTTTGAGCATCAGAGACATTAGTATTTGAATATGAGAAACCAATTTTTAAAAATGAAAATCGTTTTAGCAATGTCCTTTAAAATGTACCTTCAGATAGTGTTAATATAAAATAAGAAAGTTCCAGCCCAGTATACATTCTTTTCTTCATTGGACATGCCATTATTGGACATTAACAGAATGACAGTGTTCAACATTAAAATTATGTTGTAAACATAAAAAATTCAAATTGGTTTAGATGTTGAATGAGAAGCAGGTTGCTCTAGAGCCTTGCATATTTTCATCAGAATTTATTGAAAGAAGGAAAAATAATATTTCTAACTTGATAAAGGACATTAATCCTGATCACTTTATTCTTGATTTCTTTAATTACCAACAGTTTATATCTGAACAGCTCATATGTTTACGAAGATGATAGCTTATTACTTTACTAGTGAAACTCATTTGGTCATCTTTAGCCTTTGCCATGTCAGTGATTTTGCAGAGGCTAGGTAGTTATGAGAACTAACCTTAGTCAAAATATTTAATACTTATTTCTTTGAAGCATGTTGAACTTTCTTATTGATTAAATCAGTTTCTACAACCAACTTTTAAATCAGATCATTAGATCTATATCTGTATGTGTGTAATATAATTATTTTTCTTTGATTTTGACTATAGTTTTTTTTTTTTATTTTGACATATCAGAATTTCTGTGAAGTTCAAACATTTCCTTAACAGTTCAGGAAATTTTGCTTAACTATACTTTAAAACTGTGCATTGGCATCACTAGTAAATAAGAAATATTCAATTCACCAAAAAGATAAAAATAAAAATTATTAATATTTTATTTTATTTCTTTATTTTAAGCCACCCACCAAAAACAATTAAGCCAATAACTTTTTAAAGAGCTTAAAAAAAAAATCAACCTACCATCAAATTCCTCCTGTAGCCTAGTCTGTTTTGGTGGATGTGTTGTTTTGATAGTTACTGAGGATGGAAAGGGATGGATTATGTTTTCCTGCCTCTCACTGTCCAGTATTTCCAAAGGCCTCTTGCCTAGGTATAGTCCCTTCTGGCATTGAATCTCTGCATTCTTCTTCTATCATTAGTCAAAACAAAACATTATCAGAAGAAAACGTTTTCATGACTAGAACCTGAGTGAAGGAAAATCTCAGCTACTTAGATATGCATATACAATAAACAGTGTTTCCTGACAGGCTCTTTTTTTTTTTTCTTTTATACCGCTCCACAATGTGTCTACCACACAAGTAGAATTTATCATAAGACTATGGACTCTCACTTCTGAAGTCTTTGCGTTTGCGCCATGCTAGGATTAGGAAAACTAAGTCCTCCGGTAGAATATAACGCTATGGAAGCAGGAGCTGTTGCAGTGGCTACCTCTTTATCTCTCAGTCTTGTGTAGGGCCTGGCACATATTAGGCACTTACTGAATAATTACTGAATGAATGAATAAAGTTATCAAAGGCAGCAGGGACAAGATCAACCTAGACTGTATCTGGAAAAACTGAGAAAAGGCACATATTTTAAAAAATATATGAGAAATCCATAACAAATTAATTAAAGACCAAGCCTTCCCTTTTCACTTTGATATGAATAATTTTTAATTTGCTGTAATTGCACAATATTTTCACATACTGATTTAACTTCTTAAAATAATTGAAAGAGAAGTTAAATTTTTCTGCTGAATTCTGGGTTTATGGCATTTATTCTCCCCTCATCCTGTTCATATTAGAAGAAATATGCAACAAAAGGGCATCACGCTGTTCAGGATGTTAAAGTTTTTTGATTTGTGGACTTACTGGCAACATCATTTAAATGGGTTGGTCTCACCATGGCCAGAGTTAAGTCACATGGCATAATTAAGCGGAGCACCTAACGTTGTAAATTAAATTCTGATGTTGAAAAAGGTGCACTGGTCTGAGAAGTAAATCTGTCCAAAGTGGAAATTGTGATAAATATGTGCACGTATACATTCTCATTATCACACTTGTTCTTGTTCTGTTCTCTTCCTCCTCTCTCCCACTTCAGTCTTGTTTGGGTCCATGTCATGTAGACTTCAACATAAAAATTATTTCTTATGTTATCGATGATCTTTTTTTTTTTTAAGTCTTCTTCCTTTGGTACAGTTTCAAAATATAATTCTCAGGAGGAGAAAGAAGGATCCTGATAGTGAGGATTATAAATAAGAGAGGACTGATTTATGTACTGCTCGCCACAATGTCTGACCTGCTTCTGTTTTTCACGGTCAGCCTTCTCTTCTTTTTTCCAAAGTGACTCAGATCTTACCCCTCTCAAAGTTTGAATCATGCCTTCACTCAGCAGATAACCTCACTTGCTACTTCAGAGAAGAGAGTGGCTGTAGGATGGAACTTCTTTTACCTTCCTGCCACCAAATCTGTAAGCCCCAGCACAGCACCTAGGACATAAGTAACCACCTAGTAAACACTTTTCAGATGGGTGGGTGGATGGATAGCTAGATAAATTAACATATATCTTGGGTCTTTAGAAATGGTAGCTATTTTTATTGTGTGAAATACAGTGACCTTAAAATCTGAAATCTACTGCTTTTGAGAATCAGGTCATCCTGAGGTTTTCCATCTTTTACCTGCCAGACTGTGAAAAGAAGTTAGTTTAAATGCTGAACAGCAGATTTCCTAATCAGTGGCTATATGTTGGCTGAATTACAGTAATATCATTTCATTTGGGGTTGGACAACTCAAGCATTTATCCCTGATTTTTTGACAGCATACATATCACTAAAATCGTTATTTTGGGACCCTTTCAACAAATTTTTTTCCAGCCATAGGTTACCTTAAAACTGTCTGTCTCCAGGAGTACAGTTAGCTCTGAGCCTGAGATACCTAAAAATGTTTAACCGTTTCATTGCAGTTTTATTATTATTTTTTTTTTAGTTTTCAGAGATCTCTCTCTGGTATTCTTTTGTATCGTTACATGCTTAGGTACCTTGGAAAGCTGCTTAAGTAGAAATACTTATCTCATTAGATTCTTTGGTTAACAATAAGTTAGCTGTGTATATACTCATCTAAAACTTTTTCCTTGGAGCCTTGTTGTGGGTTAAATGGAAGAATGAGGGGATCCACTTGTACATATCTTTTAGATGCCTTTGATAGCCAGCGATGGTAGACTACAGTAGTAAACACTTGGAAGAGCATGCTAGAAGAAAAGATTGAGCTAAGTCCAGGTCTTTAACCTGGGGTTAAGGAGACTTAGCCTGAGGATGGGTTATTTGTCTGACCTCTGGTGACAGAGTCGTGGCAAAGCCTCAGGGACGAACTTTTGAGAAACATTTCAGAAGATTTATGTTTCATTTGAGAAGCCTATGTAAAAGCCTTTTGAACCATTTAAGATAAGCCTTTCCTTCTTATGGGAGGAATGTGGGGGCAGAAAGAAGCATATGGCTGAAACCCTCTGCAGTGCAGTGATATGTAAAAGAAGTACTTTTCCTGCTAGGTTAAATTGCTCTGCATGCGTCTGGCTGTCAGTGACATGATTTAGTTAAATACAGATGCTTTTAAAGGGGCTTTGTACTACTGCATCATAAATATTTAATAGTTTTATAAAATGTCTGTATGCATAACTGGGTGAGAAATATAGCAGTGGAGAAGCACAAGCTCCACATCGGAGCCTTCGGCCTTGTAGTTTCTACTGACCAGTTGACCATTGAAAAAGATATGTTTAGAATGGGAGCATCATTAACAATAAAAGGATTCTTTTTTTTCCCCAACAGAATGAAGCTTACTGTCTAACCCTTCTAATTTTGTCAGTAGAGTGAACTTTACAATTTCCCTGTTCACATTATTCATAGATGTTCAATTCTCTAGGGGTTGAAGTCTAGCATTAAGAAAAATCCCTTCTCAATAAATAAATGGTATGGGGGAGGGGTCAGGAAAAGCCTTAGATTTTCTGCAGCAAACTTGTCACATAAAGATACTTCGTTGCCATTAGATAAAGGTTCAAATTATATGAATCTTCTATTCTTGATATAATTTTTAAATTTATTTTAGACTCAATTCCTGAAACTGAGAGTGGCAGGGGATGGTGAGTATGGAAGAGCATGCAGTTGAGGAAGGACAGTAACCAAGTGCAGATTATTGAGTGTGGAACTGGTAGATTATTTTGTTTGTCTGGCATACGCTAAGGAGTATTTATAATAAAAATTACTTAATATACTTATAGTATATTAAGATGGGTTCTCTGTCATATATGGTGGCCAGAAGCAGCCAGGAAAACATTTTTTAGGATGTTTTTTCTAGCATTTTATTATGGAATTTTCAAACATACAGAAAAGTTGAGAATGTTTCATGTGTGCTTGAGAAGAATGTGTTTTCTGCTGCTTTTGGATGGAATGTTCTGTTGAATGAGTTGTGCAGTAAACAACGTATGCCCGCTATCTGGATTTTACAGTTAACATTTTGCTCTATTTGCCTTACCAAATATCTACCCATTTATCTATCCATCAACTCTTCTTATTTTTGATGCAATTTCAAGTAAGCTGCATGCATGAGTGCATTTTACCCCCAAATATCCCAGTATGTATGATATATATATTTTATTACGTTCTTGAAAAGAAGATACAGGTGATGGATTATGACAAAAAATAGAATATAGCTTTCTCTGGAATGAGTCATCATATTTGAACTGGAATCTTCCAGTTATCATATTCAGAGTATAACTCAGTCATCAGTGACCTTCTTTTTCCAGTTCCTGACAATCACTCCTTCCTCTCTCCCAGTCTTCTAACTCTCCAAATTAAAAGAGGACATAACCCTGGGTCATCAATTCTCATATATTGCCAATTCTTGGTACCGTATGTGTTTGACCCATTGCAATAATGTTAGGCTTATCCCTACTTTGAGGTGACAGACTTCTTTCCTGAAGATAGACTCCCTCCCATCCATTAGAGTCTCTTTATTCTGTACCTTCTCATGTAAGTGTCAAGCTCCTTGTATTGTTTCAATTGTTTGATTAATATCTTAACTCTAACCTGTTCTCAGTGCAAGTTATTGGTCTCCGACAGCCCACATTGTGTGTCCCCGTAGTGTGATGAAATGCTGTTGAATACCTGAGTCTAAATATGAATATTTGTCTCTGAATAACTTCCAGAAAGAGCGCCTGAATATTCAGTAGAGTTATGACCAAAAGTAGTCATGGGAGCGTTAAATGGAATAAACTTTCCACTAGCAATGTCGCAGTGAAAGGTAGAAGTGAGATATTTCTATAGAGATAATTTATGGCAGTAGTGGTAGAAGATCTAAACCATCCCCTCTGCTGTTCCTTTATATCTACCGTAGCAGCAGGTAACTGCAGAGCTGTCCTTTGTAGAAGTGAGTTGAAAGGGGAGGAGCAATAGACCTGAATTCTGGTCTTGACTCTGAAATTGATTTTGGTGTGACTCCAGGCAGATTATTTTTACCTCCTGGGACTTTTTTCCTTCTTGTATAAAATAAAATTCATGGATAAGGCTTGTTTCATTGACATTCAGTCAATGAAAAATTTAAACCTAATTACTCTTGAGATTACACTTCATCTTTGCATTAAGCCTAAATCCTTTCACTCCAAAAATGTCTGAAATAGCAAGAAAAGAAAAGAAACAAGTCATTCTTAAACAAATCTGACTCTAGCAACATATTGTGTGATTTATGATAGAAAATTTTGAATTGGAGGTCAAATCATAAGATATTTTTATCCTATGACTTTCAAATTCATATTTTTAAAGTAATAAAAATTGTAACAATGCAGAAAAAGCTTCCACCCCTTGGACTGAGAGGCAGCGGAAAAATATCAGGCTGGCATTTGGTTTTAAATGGGATCCTTCCACTTCTATGAGCATCATAAGGCTTATGACCTTACAACAGTACTGCCAGCTAGGTGGCTCACTCGGAATGCCAAATCGGTTCTGGAAACTGCATATATTTTTATTCCTCCTTTTTTTTTTTTCCTTTGGTGCAACTTTATATTTTCATTTTGATCAGCAACAAGGAGAGAGAACTGTGCAGACTCTAAAGAAAATGTATATTGTAAGATGTTTCCTTTGGCTGAAGTCTTCTCAGATTTACAAATTTGGACTATATTTAAAAGTAGAACACTTGAGATAATTCCTTTCCCCAAGCTGCCTTTATTCCTGTTAAATTGTGGGGATTTATTTTATACATGGCTTTATATGATTTTCAGAGTCTCTTGAGTAGATAAGTAATTCATAATTGCGTTCGCACGTGGACTGTTTCATGCTCAACAGTTTCGATCTGAAGCAGAAGATTTAAAAATCAAATTAACAAATTTCTAGAGCATTTGCAAAAGTGATATGCTGTGCTATACACCACATTTCTGGATTGATTTGAGGACCAGCTTATAGAGTAGCTGACTTGCAACTTTAGTAGAAACAAATAGCTAGTGTCTAAGTATAAATCAAGTTCAGTTACTTCCGTCTTTGAAAGTTTACCGAATTTGTATTAAAATGGCATTGATTATCAGAGGTATTTCTTTGTTAGATTTAATTTCTCTTAGTGCTCCAAAGTGCAGCCTTTATTATTTCCTTTAAATAAGATTATACATGTCCGTGTGCATAAAAATGCAGGTTATCCCTTGTAAATTTTGTGACATTTGCCATGAGACTTGAGGATGAAACAAATTCTTAGTCTGCTGCTGTGTGCTGTGAACTTATATTAGTGAACATTAATGAAAGAGAGCAAAAGTATTTGTTTAAGGTCATGAAGACAACACATATTGCTCTGGTAAACATTATGAATGACCATCTATCCATATAACATCAGAGTACTCACTATGAAGATAATTTTCTGTTTGGTTTTTCATCTTTCCAACATACATACACACGCGGAGTAATTTAACATTATTTGCATTTATTCACAGAAGTAAAACTCTGTCTGGAGTAGCTGTGTCTTTAAGATGTTTTCCCCTAGTTTCTTCATCCCTCTTTAGTAGAGTTTCCATATTGATGCATTCATTCAACGATACTTACTACATGCCTTCTGTGTACCAGGCATGTTCTAGGTAGCAGGGATATAGCGATCGAAGCAGGCATATGTGCTTGCCCTTATGGAACTTACATTCTGGTAGTGAGTTTATGACATATTTCATAACAAAGCACACTGTGTAGAAAATACAGATAATTCAGAATAACTGCCACTTCCCTCCATCCTTTGCTCATACTTCTAGTATACTGTAAATAGGGGAATGGGATGGAGTCAGACAAAGAAATAATATTTTAAGCACATAAAATGAGATAGAGTTATGAGCCTTTGCTCATTTTCTCATAAAACTTCTTTTGAATTGAAACTCTTAGTGACGTATCAATCTACTATATCTTTATTTATGCTGTTGAGTTCCTTAGGGTGCAGTATTCCATCATCAACATCAATTCAGGGTTCATAGTTAAGTAATAATTGTCGGGGGCTCAAGGCCACATGACCTCCTGAGATTTTGTAGAAGAAAGGGCAACCTATACATAACAGAGTCTCATTATTTTAGTGCAGTCCACTAGTAAAATTGGTCGTATATAACATTTTCTTTTAAAAAGTAAATATTGGAGAAGCTGAAACCATGGTGATATCAGAGTAAGGTTTTCTCTTATTGAGTTGGAATTCACATAACATAAAATTAACCATTTTAATTTGAACAACTCATTGGCATTTATCACAATGTTGTGCAACCACCATCTCCATTTAGTTCCAAAACATGTCCAGTGTAATTTGAAAAGTGACTTGTAAAATTAAAAATAAAATAAGCTGTGTGTTTGCATAAAACTAAGGATTTCACTGATGTGGAGTGATAATAGGTCCTCTCAAAGTAAACTCATTGTAACTATCACATTTAATGAAAATCTTTCTGTATAAAATTCTCACATCATCATCTTTCAGATCATTTACTACATTTTGAGTTACAAAGGATCAAAACTCCTAAAGAACAAAACGTGCCAGAGTAAATTGATCATCTTGTTGCAAGATGAGAACACAGACCCACAGTCAGTATCAAACATTTGATACAGCATCTCACAAAGTAATTTGTGCAATTAAGTTAAATTGTCTTCTCTGAGAAAATTTTCACTGGGTAAGAACAAAGTATAATTAGAGTCTTGACTCATCCTCAAAATGGGGAGAAAACACCTGTCCAGTAAAGTGAAATCTGTTTAATGCATGAATAATGTAGAACATCAAACAGCACCTGGATTTGGTTTGCCCTCAGAGAACTTTTCTGTTTAGTTGAAGAGAGAGGATTTAAAGGAAAAACAGTTAAATTTTGGTTTGTTCCAACTTTGCATCCACTGACAGGATCCGTGGTGGTGAGGGTAAGGACAGTTGGGGTAACAGAGTTTCACTAGAGCAAGATAAATTGGTAAAAGGCATATTTGGAAACAATCCAAAAAATCTGATAAAAATATATCTGAACTGGACATTAAAAGATTTGAAAAAACAGAGGGTATTTTGGATAGATGGATGGATATGAAAAAAGTTTGCCAGTTTATTAGAGGTTCTATAATCTGTGCAACTCAATCTCAATTAAAAATAAAACCAAACAAAATGTGTGTATTGAATGGATAGCCCAGCTGTAGGTTTGGGATAGCCAGATACTGATAGACCTGGCCTTCAAAGAAATTGTATTATCTTCAGTCCCATATACAATATTACATTATATTATACTATATTATATTATTTAATATAATTAAATAATAACGACGGCTGTGAAGATGTTCCCCAATAATGATACAGTTAAGAAATGCTGGCTCTGTGACTTGGAAACGTGGAAAGGCTCTGTGGAGGAGCTGAGACTCAAGCTGGGGGGTGATTTTCAGATGGGTAGGAAGAGGCTAACAGATCCATTTGAGTACTTTATCTTCTCAAAGGAAGCAGCAAGTTTTTAAGGTTACCTTTAGGCTCTGAAGCTTTCTTGTGAAAATCATGATTTCATAATTCATTAGCAGATAAATCATTACAATTTATACATAGTCATCTCCAAGGATTGTAATCCAAAAATGAAATTACTGCTCTTATCGTGGTATTAGATACCACGAAGTAAATTGTACTTTTTTAGCCATAAAACTTTAGGAACAAGGATAACCTTTTCCCAGGGTAAACATTTTTAGAGTGAAATAGCCAAAATACAGAAAAAAATGTAAAAGAGAAAAATAAGTTTGGATAATATGATCAAAAGCAAAATGGCACTTACCATCCTCTTTCATCTGCTGGAGCTATGCTAAATACTTCTGATAATAAAATAAATAAAATTAATGCAGAACCAAATAGCCTAGCTTGAATTGAAATAGCAGACGAATTTGAGTATTTTTTATTTGATGATATAATAGGATTTTTTTCTTCATTGAACCTGGCTTAGAAAGAAGCTGGAATGTTATGAAAGTGGATCAGACATACAAGTGTATTTTGACTTTGTTCTGCCAAATCCCATTCTATATTACCATGTCTCCTTTTGACCCAGGTTGACTTACTGACATTTACTTCCTTACCTTCTTTGGAGGATTAATTGTGATTTTAAATTCTTTGTCACTCTCTCCATCAAGATTTATTCCCCCTGTCCTTGAATCTCAGCTGGCACTGTGACTGCTTAACCAATAGGATGCAGTGGAAATAACCTGTGCGGCTTCCAGATCCAGGCTTGAGGAGGACTGGCAGCTTGTGCTTCCTCCCCCTTGGGATGCTTCCTCTCAGAAGCCAGCTGCCATGCTATGAGAAGCCCAGGCCACATGGAAAAACCACATGTTGGCCTACCATCCAGCAGTTCCAGATGAGCTCCCAGCTGACCTCTGGCATCAGCTGCCAGTCATGTGTATGAGCCATCTTAACTGTTTCAGCCCGGTTGCATCTCCAGCTGGTTGCAGCTGCAGCTGACATCAAAGGGAGCAGAAGAACCACTCAGCTGAACCCAGTAAACCTGCAGACTAGTGAGCTATGACACCATGGTGGTTGTTTTGAGCTATTTCAGGGCAGTTGGTTTCACAGCAATCCATAACTGAAATAGCTTTCCAAAGAAAATCCTGGAACTGAGTCTGTGGAAGGGCTCATTAAATTTAAACTATAGATAGAAATACTTGAACAGCCTATGCTTAATCCTTATAAATTTGAAAATCACCAGGCAAAATTTTAGAAGGCTTTTTTGGAAACTAGGCTCCTTTAAGCTTGTTTACCAGCTACATTAAGGTAATAATGCCTATTTCATTGTTTCACCTTCTGGTTCACTTATTCACCCATTGAAGTGATAGATAAGTAATACATAATCAAATGCATTCTTTTAATTAAAAAAGAGAAGCAGTATTTTCCAGCAAAAATAGCATGAGTCAGACCTCCAGTCAAATCTTGGCCTGTCACTTTATAGCTGTGTTTCCGTGGCTAAGTTACCCAAGCTGCCTGAGTCTGTTTCTTTGTTTTCCAGATTCTGTGTACTGTACAGGATTAGTGAAGATCAGAAATAATGTATGTTAAGAATGTAGCAGAGTGCCTGGCGCAAAGGTGGAGCTCAATAAATCTAGCTTTTTTTGCAGGAAGGGGGTGGTAATGTGGTTTTAAAAATGCAGTAAAAAATTGTCTCGTTCATTTTTTTTAATTTTTATTTATTTATTTATTTTTTTAAGATTTTATTTTTTTCCTTTTTCTCCCCAAAGCCCCCTGGTACATAGTTGTATATTCTTCGTTGTGGGTCCTTCTAGTTGTGGCATGTGGGACGCTGCCTCAGCGTGGTTTGATGAGCAGTGCCATGTTCGTGCCCAGGATTCGAACCAAAGAAACACTGGGCCGCCTGCAGCGGAGCGCACAAACTTAACCACTCAGCCACGGGGCCAGCACCCTCTCATTCATTTTTTAACGGGATATGGAAATACGGTTGTTCCTGGGCTTTATCGGCGTGGATCCTAAAGGGTTAAAGCAATACATCTTTGCAGTTCGTCCTAGAAACAGGCATGTTTTATGCGACAGAAATTTTGATCCCTAATCCCATTCACACTACCCTTCCTCACTTCTTTATTGCCACAGAGGACTTGACAAAGGGATAAAGGCAACTTCTAGTCCCAAGGGTAGACCTAATGGAGAATTCCTTTCATTCTGTACCTTCTGTCCTCCTCCCTTTCCTCAATTGCATTCACCTTCCACTTTGGTGGGAAACAACTTTATAGGATGCTGGCTCTCTACACACTGATGTTAGCTCTAAGGCGCCCCAAGGTTCATGGAATACACCTCCAGGGCGGACACATGCACATCCCACAGCCTGAGCTGTGTAGTCCAGGGGCAGGAACGGTTGTGGCAGTCCACAGGATTCTGTCTCTGATGCTTTGGCCTTGTCTTTGTATAATACCTTGTTTTCCTTTGTAAGAAATCACTGGGCACTGCTCTCTGGACATGTGTCTCTAATGTGACAACTAGAGCAGTGCCCAGCGATTTCTTTGCCTGCTGAATATGTTTGCTCTTGAAACAATTAAGGTGAGATGAGTAGTTCTTATTGGTGGAGGTTAAGGACCACTTTTTAAACTATTGCTTACTGTTCTTGGTGTCTTCTCTTACCTGCCTGACTTGAGCCACCTGAGCCCCATTTTGGTCTTTGAAATTTAGATGACCTTGGCTGCAGATGAAATGCCAATGGATTATACTTGAGTATAATATTGGTTTGGGGCAGAATTGAGGAGTTACGTGCCACATACTTCAACTGGATGATCTCTAAAGGAATTATAAATTATCCTAGTTTAGCATAAACATTTACTTGCTTATATTGTTTTTGAATATTTACATGAATATTTATCATTAAAATCTTAATACCTTAGTTTGAATACTGTAAATGTTTTCATATAGATTTTCTATGATGTGAAATTTTATGTCCATTGCTAGAATCTTTCAGAAAGCTCTCACTGTTAAACCTAGAAAGTAGCCAGGAATTATTTTAAAATACTTGGTATATAAATACAGATCATATAGAGGTGAACTTATGGATAACTCATTTTTGCCCATGAGTTTGTCATAGTCATAATTATGATTATGCAACTGGTTCAGGCTTTTGTTGTTGTTGTTATTTATAATACTACAAACACATTTTAAGATTAACGCCCTTTAAATTATTTATAATTATGGACTAATTTCCTTTTGAAAGAAATGATAATATTCTTATCTCATGCCCACTTAAAGCTTAAAAATATTTCAAATCAGTGGAGATTGTACTATACAAAATATAATGTACTTAAAGCAGGTTTTCTCAGGACTTGAGCTCTAAATTTTATTGCTTCTGGGACTCATATGATGGTTACGTGTTATAGATTTAGAGAGAGCTTTAAGACTCCTATTGACATAGGTGACCGAAATGGTTCCTTGGAAACCATTCGGGTGTCCAGTCGCGGTAAACGTGGATTAAAGGTTACGATGCATATAGTGTGCGCTGACGTGTAACCAATGGGAGATTCAGGGGAGCGTGTGCTCTCTATTAAGGACAGTGCATTTCTTCCAGTATTTTAATGACTGCTGTTTTAAAAGGGGGAAAAAATCAACATTGAAACTATCTGTAAGGTAAAGCTACTGAAATCTAATCCAAAAGGCATGCTCTTATAGAAAACTCTTCTTAATACTCGCAGTGCGGTTATAGCTGAGGACATGTGGTATATATTACAGCGCCCAGGGAATTCAAGCCTCTGCAGTGTGGACTCACAGTGAAGGCTGATTTCAAAATGAAGTGCTAGCCTTTGCTCTCTTCATAGCTCTGTTACTTCCCAGGGTTTCTTATTAGCTTGACATTCGTCTAGGACTGCTGTGAGTGGGACAGGAAAATGGAAATTGAAAGAGGACCAGAGTGGGGACATATGAACCTCTCTGCCCTCCCGTAGCACGCGCTTCCTCCAGCATACACTCAGCATTTCACACTGGGCATTAGAAACTCTTACGCAATCATTGCAAAAAGGGTTGAAGGCAGAGCTGTCCATGGTTTGAAAGAAAGATTCAAACTGTTGGTTGAAAATCAGGTAATAACAGTCCTGTTGGTGAACAAAACTTATTAGAGGGCTGAGGAAGGAATGCTATCTCTCAGCAGCAGGCAGGAAGTAATTGCTGCTGAAAAGCTTACCTCTCTAGGGAGGAATCAGATATCAGACTTTGCCATGCCCCAGGTCCAACCCATAAGGTCCCACCTACATCCCCCGCCCCATCCCAGCTTTGTTAGATTGCTAGGATCGATCGCTGGCTTTTTCTGACCCAACAGTGGGTGCAGGAAAGAGAGCCAGCCAGACTGAAAGCAGACAAGGTGGGGGTGGAAGACTGGGGCCGCTTTTGCAGAGAGAAAAAGAGAAAGAGAAGAAAAAGGGTGGGGGCTATGGGGACCAAGCTTAACTGGTGCCTGGCTGCTTCTCTTTGATTTGATGGCCTTTATTCCTTCTAATTGGATAAAATAGGAAGTCACTGGCAGTCCTGTGTTGCTGGGTATACTGATTTTACTCAGACCAGCCAAGCAGCTCCAGAGTGCGGGTAGAGGGTGGGGGTTGGGAGAGGAGGGAGGAAAAAGCAAGAAAGAGAGAGAGAGAACGTCTTTGGATGAGGAGGGGAAAGAAAGAGAAAGAGACTACGAAGAAGGGAAGAGCCGCAGAGGGAGAAAGTGAATGAGCGCTCAAGAAGGACAAAGAGGAGTGGTTGCGGGGTGGGGGTGGAGGCAGGGCTGGGAGGGGAGTTACCGCCCCTCCTGGCCGCGCTCTTCCCTTCAGATCCCTCTGTGATGATACTGTTTGCAGTGATGCTCCGAGGGCAGGCACCTGCTGCTCTGTAATGATTCAGCCTCTTTCAGCCGTCGCGTTAACACAACAGGATGCTGTTGCTACTGTCGCTGCTGCCCCTCCTGCCGCCGCCGCTGCTGCCGCCGCCGCCACCACCGCTGATCCTGCTTTTGCTTTTACTTCTCCTGCATGACAGTTGTTTTCTCCATCTAAGCAGACACCAGCTTCAGATGCTCGAGGTGAGAAACATGCCTTTCAGTTTGGGCTACTGGTTTACTTAATTGACCAACCATCAGCTCCGTTTCTATTCTGACCGCTGTCCTCTTGACCAGCGGGGATGGTTTGGAGAAGCATTTAAAAGAACTACCAAAGTGGCCCAGAAACAGCAGTAAAGAATTACCATATACTTTTATTTGGTAGTTGCTAGAGGCTTTTTTTCCCTTCCTTTCTCCCAAACTCCTCTTGCTTTTGATAATGGCCTTGGACTTGGACGACTTATCGATTTCCCCCTGTAAGATGCTGTATCATTTGGTTGGGGGGGCCTCTGCATGGTAATGGACCGTGAGAGAGGCCAGGCCTTCTGGAGGTGAGCCGATGGAGATTTCTTCCCCAGACATGTCTGGGGCAACTGCTGAGAGGTGCTCCAGCCCCTCCACTCAGCTGAGTACAGACCCATCTCTTGATGGGCTTCCGGCAGCAGAAGACATGCCAGAGAGCCAGACTGAAGATGGGAGAAGCTCCGGACTCGTGGGCCTGGCAGTGCCCTGCTGTGTCTGCCTGGAAGCCGAGCGCCTGCGAGGTTGCCTCAACTCCGAGAAAATCTGCATTGTCCCCATTCTGGCTTGCCTCGTCAGCCTCTGCCTCTGCATTGCCGGCCTCAAGTGGGTATTTGTGGACAAGATATTTGAGTATGACTCTCCTACTCACCTTGACCCTGGGGGGTTAGGCCAGGACCCTATTATTTCTCTGGATCCAACTGCTGCCTCAGATGGGTGGGTATCCTCTGAGGCATACACTTCACCTGTCTCTAGGGCGCAATCTGAAACTGAGGTTCAAGTTACAGTGCAAGTTGACAATGCTGTTGTGTCCTCTGAACCCTCAGCGGTACCAACCCCGAAGAATCGTATTTTTGCCTTTTCTTTCCTGCCGTCCACTGCACCATCCTTTCCATCACCCACTCGGAACCCTGAGGTGAGAACACCCAAGTCAGCAACTCAGCCACAAACAACAGAAACTAATCTCCAAACTGCTCCTAAACTTTGTAAGTAGAGAGAGAGATAATGATAAATAGAGGAAAAGGGTGGGCTTGAGATCCTAAAAGGTGTTCTCCAGAGCATGTAGCTGTTTCCTTTTCTCCTTGTGTTTTAATTGCCTGGTTTTGTTTAAGAGTATCATGTGACTAGGATGCTGGGGTGGCGTCGAAGAGATGAGTAAAAAGATCTTGTAAACTCCTGGTATAAATCAGTGCTCTAGAAGAAGCTCACTCTAGCCAGATGGCTAAATCTGGGGTGGGGGACCCAAAACTTCACCATCTGTGAGTCATGCTTGAATTTCAGTTAAATTCAATTGATTTCTATTACTTCTTAAAATTAAAACATCAGACCATCCTTTGTTTTTGATATAAATTTGACTTCGACATAGCAATGAGTCTGATTTTGTGTCTTTCTTTTTCCCACGTAGACTTCCTCTCACCTCTCCCGACCTTTTGGCTACTCTCTGCCTCCTGACACTCCAAGCTGCCTGTTCTCTTTCTCCATCTCTTCTTCCTGTTCCCTTACCCACTTCTCCCCATGTTTGTATTTCAGTTGGTTCTTCCAAATATCGCATCCAGTCTAGACATTTACATTGCTCATCTCTCCCCGGCATCAGATTATTGCTGTCCTACCCAGATTGTAGTTTCAGTTTCTAAGCACTTATTAGAGGCAGCTTAATTTTGTTCAGAACACAGTATAATTCTGCATGAAAGGATTTCCCTGAATTAGTTTTGTCTTCTGTAATTAGATGTTTAAATAGCTTCTTTGGCAGTTATTAAAAAGTACAAAATACATTAGTAAGCTACGTCGTTTTTTTAACCTGTGTCATTTTCCCCATCAGATTGCAGCAGCCCAGTTTAATAAGCTGTGAGTGAAGAGGACCCACGCTCTTTAAACAAAACAGCACAATATGCTGCTGTTTGTATGGGGTCATTGCAATGCTTTGTAATCGAAAGTTGACACAGAGGAGACCATGACTAGTCAGATTGTTCTAAACGTCAGCATAGAAGGGAGGAGTTCTCTACAGCTCTTTTTTTTTTTTTAACATTTCTAATTTATTTTTGTTTCTCTATCTCCTATCCCTTTTACTACTGATGAATATTCCCTTAGTAGAAAAAGGTAGAAGATCAGAGAATTTGGTTCTTAATAACATGTGTAAAATCTCTTAGAGTTAAAGAAGAATTGATGGTAAGCATTCCGTGATGAAATACTCACCCCGTCTGCTTCCCTCTAGGTGGAAATGAAGAATAAAAAATATCTTTTCCAGACGTTATGTTCAGTATGAGGTGGAGCTGTGTGTTATAGAAACACAGAAAAACTTGATTTAGACTTGTGATTCAGGATCATTTCATACACACCAGTTTCAGCAGCAAAGGTTTAAAAAAAAAAAAAAGAGGTTAGTTTTTCAGGTGTAATTAGGGAAGAACCTCCTTGCTGCAGACACTGCTTTGTATCTTTATCAAATCCCCGAAGCGTCATTAAAGGTCTGACAGCCATCACTGCATTCACCGCCTCTTCCCACCTGGCAAAGTGACCGGGAAATAATACCCAGATGAAATGACAGGCTATAAAAAGCAAGTATAGATCCTGCAAAGGGAAGCAAAATTCACCATGCAGACAAGGTTACTTCTTTGTCTTTATCGTTTTCAACTTAAGTCTTTAATTAAAATGTGCCTGAATAGGTCTAGTTGTCCAGAAAAAGAAAGAAGACTCTTTGAAAAACTTCAACTAAATTCTATAATTCTGTCATCTGAGGAAAACGAGCAAACAAAGAAAGACCCAGTACATTTTCCTTATCTAGGACCGTGTCACAAAGTATGTTGTGATGTTTTAAGAAATCATTTTTTAAGGTCAATTCTGCTAAATGTTTGAATAGATTACATATTCCATATAGTTTCTTTCCTTTTCTTTTTCCAAGCCAGAGCATTGATTTTTCTGGCATTTGCATTGAGTGGAAAAGATTTACTGCTGCCTAAAAGCATCGCAGTGGCCAGTTCTGGCCAGATGCACAGCTGCAGTGTTCTCAAGTCCATTGGAGAGAAGCCTGGAAAAGCGGTCTGGGAAGTAGTGTTCTTCTGGAAAGTTAGGGGTCGACAGTTGGTTAACACGTTACGGCCTATAGGGTTTTCTGTGTGAGAAACTCTGTGTTAATTTTTTGATCTAGTGCATGATAACAACAAAAACACTAGCATCCTAAAAACTGTGAGTTTGGTTTTTTTTGGAAAGGAATTGATCCAGGGAGCTTTGTTTCCAGACACTCCTAAGTGGTTGTTTGGTTGTTTAAAAAGCTTGTAACCGTTAACTAAAGGAAAGAAAGAAAAAAAGCTTGAAATTGGATTGTCATTTCATAAGCTGTTTCTCTTTTTTCTTTTCAATTAAGAAAGTACTGCTTAGTCACAGAAAGAACCAGCACTTTCCTTTCATCATGCCTGTTTTTGACATGAAGTAAGCTGTCATGGCGTATCTTTAAAAATGACATGATCATATCTGAAACATGCTCTTCGGCTGTTTCAGGACTTTATTCTCCCTTTTCTATCTGTCTCAGCATTTTCAGGGTGTTATGCACAGAGCTGTAGCCTTCAAGGTCATAGTCTGTTGAGGGCTAATTGATTCTTCTTTATCCTGGAGCCTGAGAGAATAGGGCAGAGACAATCCTAGTAATTGTGTCTGCTGTGTTATTCCCTAAACCAATCTACCTACCAGTATTAGAGTTTTAGTTTGTAAATACTAGAATTACTCCCTTCCTCACTGACTCTTAAAATTAAAACATTCTTTGTCTTTATTATAACAAAAAGCAAAATATTTTAAATTGCTTATAGGTGGAGTGGCTATGTCAGGTTTTCTAAAATGGGTATTTCTTTCATAAGGTGATATAATTTCATGTTTTCACCATATTAATCTATGCATACATATAGATCTTAAGAAATCTAAGGCAGGACTGGAAGAAAAAATATATATATATATTTTAAATTCTAAAGTTTTTCTGTGTGGGGTTAGTGGTTTCCCACTACCGCAATCATTATATTGCCATGATAATAGTTAAGTTTTTCTTTTTCACTGAGTCACATAATGCTTAAACCATTAATTTGTTTTCTTTGCTTGGGCTTTTAAGTTTTCTTACCCTCTATGTATATGGAAAGAACTGACTCTGAGAGATTGAAAATTTAGATGACTGTAAAGAGAGCTGATTAATTAAATCGTGGCCAGAAAACTGTGGTGCCATCTTGAAAGAAAATGTATTTCTGGGTGGGAGCTGCTTGACAACAGCCTCTTGGGTATAAGAATGTGTTGGTATTTTCATCTTAGGCCAAATTTGTTTTGCTTTGTCTTAAGTCTTTATATTGGATTGCATGGCAAACCATTGTTACCACAGTGACAATATGAATCACTGTCACTTGCAAAAGCTCAACGTGATTAATGGAATATGCCAAAGATTTCTTCCCTTCAATTTAAAAGTGGGATTCATTTTAAGCCCCATGGATTCTTCCAGTTCCTTGCAACTGTCCTTGTAGGTATTTCAGAATGGTGATTTCAAAGAACTTTCCTCCACTTTAACCATATTCATTTAAAGCCTAAGACATTAAAAACTGGAAGAAACTGGAGGAAACTCGATTTGATACAAATAATTTTATAGATTTACAGATGAAGAAACCAAGACTCTGAAAAATTTAGTGAAATTCTTTTACTAAAGTTAACACAATTCTGAAAGTTTTAGTCACATCCAAAATGGTAGAAAACAGAGGAGTGTCCTGTCTCCCAGAATTTAAACCCACACGCTGCTATTTTCTCCTGGCATCTTTTCCCCATTCTAGAGAGTCAGAGCTGGAGACTAACTCCAGTGGTTTTAGTGGCATCTGACTGGCAGTTAGGCAAGGACTTCAAGTTAAGACCACTGGTCA
Source organism: Equus caballus (assembly GCF_041296265.1). Lineage (NCBI taxonomy): Eukaryota > Metazoa > Chordata > Mammalia > Perissodactyla > Equidae > Equus > Equus caballus. Next base: position 29,730,432 of record NC_091710.1, on the reverse strand, counting down.
AGTGTGTATAGTTCATACTATTAAAATTAAATTTTCTGCTCACCCTCTTTTTTGGCTCTTATTAAATTGTCAGTAGTGGCAGTCTTTTCCCTTTTTCTTTGATCATCCATACAATGTTCAGCTTGCTTTTGAAAGCAGCTTGGGTTTTCTAGGGTGAGCTCTTTCCTGACATAGAGCAGATGGCTCCATGGCTCGCCTCTCTCCTGCACATCCCACTTTGATTATTTCTCCTTATTCCTTTATGACACCTAGATCATTTTTCTCCTTCCCCTCCCTTACCATCCTCCCAATTATATCTTATTTTTCTAATTATGCCACTTTGGCTTAGATGTCAGTATTTCATTGCATTCTAAGATATCAAAGCATCTTCACCTGTCTTTTCTTTCAGATAGAATTACATTGCATTTTAATACTGAATGGTATTTACACATATTACAAGCACACATACAAAAAAATATCTCCAGCCAGTGAATAATATACTGTTTGTTATTGGCACAATTAATTCAAACTCTTGTCTCTCTTCTTTTTTTTTGTGAGGAAGATTCGCCCTGAGCTAACATCCATTGCCCATCTTCCTGTTTTTTTTTTCTTGAAGAAGATTAGCCCTGAGCTAGGATCTCTGCTAGTATTCCTCTACTTTGTATGTGGGATGCCTCCACAGCATGGCTGATGAGTGAAGTAGGTCCACACCTGGGATCTGAACCCATGAACCTGGGCCGCCAAAGCGGAGCATGCAGAACTTGAACCCCTTGGCCATGAGGCTGGCCCCCTCTTGTCCTCTTCTTTATTTCTCCCTTTTCTTTTCCTTGGTATGTTTCATGCCAGTTTCTGCTGACACTTTTCCATGTTTGTACATACGAGCGTTTCTGCATTCCCAGAAAATCATTATGTCCCAAACCATAAGTCTTTGTTCTTTCTCCTTCCCTTTTCCTTTTAATGGCACCTTATGGTATCCTTTTAAAGCAATGAAGGAAGTGAGATTTTGTAGACTGAGAAACCAAGGCATAAAAAATATTATGACGTGTCTGAAGTTCAGCTAGGAGCCCCTAAGAACTACGAATATAACTCTTGTCAGCTAAATCTATTGAACTTTTGATTAAACCATAAATTACACCATGTCTACTTTTATGCTCATGTTTCCATTTTTGTTGTCTTTGTTATATGTCATTGAGTCTCTTCTATTATTTCCTCTTTTTCTTCATTCAGTGAATACATATTAAGCACCTACAATGTGCCAGGCACTGTTCCAGATTGGTTATATGGCAATAAAAGCAGTAAACATTCTTGCCCTCATAGAGTTTATGTTCTAATGGATTTTAAGAATCTAGTTGCCCAACTCAATTTGAATCATTTCTTTACTTTCCTATATGTATACTTTCTGAATTCAGCATTTCTTCTCTTTTCTTTCATTTTATTCACATTTTGACTGCTACTCCTCTTCCTCCCCTAGGATATTCCTCTTCTCTATCTGTTAGATACTGAACATTTGCCCAGGATTGTCCTTTATATTAAAGTGACACCAGTCTCAACTAGCTGGGTAAATTTGGGTGATTCATATTTGGCTTATGTGGTGCTATTTAAGCAAACCATTGAAGTGGTTGGGAAAGTACTGTCTGTCTAGTCCTTTAGAAATGGAAATACATGCATAATTCTTCTAGCCTGTAAAGATTGTAAGATTATTTTCAGATTCTGGAAAGCTGATAGCTGTAAATATTTTTGTGTTTATTTTTTGGTCATGTTTTCTCTTTATTGTTTTGGCTTATAGGACAAGAATATTAAATCATGCCCAAGGATTTTTAGTTTCACTGTCCAGAGAAAGGCTAGAATCTGCCATTAAGTTTTTGAGTTCTCAAACTGAGTAAAAACTTGGGTTCATGTACCATTCACATGAAGAGTGGTTGAGCAGAAGGGAATCAAGTTAATCCTCATCACCTTGAACATATTGCAATGTTTACTGCAGTGAATTTAATCCACTGGGGTGTGTGTGTGTATGTGTGTAAGCATTCAAAGGTTATTTCTGAATAATATAATTGATATTCTGTAATCATAGAATTTTACATGTTGAACGTTTATAGAGATTATCTGAGCGACTTCCAAAGTGAGGAAATTCAGATCTGCAAAAGTGAAGTGACTTGCCCAAGGTCACTACAGCTAATTAGTGTCAGTGCTGAGACTAAAACTGAAATGGTTCTTTCCTTTGCTACATCTTACTTTCTTTTCCCAAACTGTTTTTAGCATTTTTATTCAAATATATATTTTCTTACTTTAAATGATTTTGATTTTCCTGTTTATTATTTAAATCCTCATTAGTAAACCTGTCATCACTCCATCGCAGATGTCTTCTTTAGAAAAGAGAATTTCACCTCTATGATTTTGATCCGTATAGGACAGCCTTCAGGAGTGGAGGCAGGACCTTTCTCTCCCAGCAACACAGTACATGGGAGAATTTTTTAACGATCAAAGTTATCCTAACTGAAGTCTGCTACTTATTTGGAAAAAATTTAGTTTCTTCTTAATGGAGTATTCAAGCAGTGCCACTGTTGAGGGAGATTCATGTTCCAAGCAGATTATTAAATATATTTACTTCTAAGGTCTCTTACAGCTCTGAGTCTCCCACTCTCTTATGCAAGGGCATTAGCTTTCCGGTTGGGCAGACTTGAATTTTAATCCTGCTTGCCTTTCTTCGTGACTTTGAGCAAGTTAGATCACCCCTCTGAATCTATTGCCTCATTTATCAATGAGGATATCTATGAGGATAGAGGATAGCATCTCTTGGGACTGTTTGGAGAATTAAATGAGATATTGGAAAATACCAAGTCCTAGGACTAAAACATAGTAAATATGAAACCAGGACCAATTTTCTCCGTCATTCTACTTTTGACTCCCTTCTTCACTTTATTCCCTTCCTCCTTAGATCTTGACAGAGTGGTTTTGTAACAACTTTTGGAGAGTAAGTTTGGGAGTTTGGGGAAGCTTATGAAAAACTTAGAAGTAAGGTAAGAGTTGAAGAGGCATCGCACTGAGGTGGAAATTGTACTGGAAACTTGACATCAAATCTCAACTCTATTGCATATGAGCAAATGACCTTGAGCAAATCGCATCACCACTTCAGATGTAGTGTTTACATCCTAATGTATGGGGATGTCAATATCTAAAACTCTCACAAGATTGTGTTAAGGATGAAATATGTTACTCTTTGTGAGAACAATACCTGATATTAGGACAGGGCTTAAGAAATATTAACTTCCTTCTTTTCCTTCCTCTCTGTCAGGGTTCATATATACATATATTCACAAGTGTTAATTATGAATTTATTCCTAGGAATAAATTGTAGGGAGTCTTAACAGATGAGTTACTTTGTTATGTCTTAGAATGATATAGAACTTTACTAATTTCTTGAACCTTAGTGCCATAAAAAGAGTGATTTTTTTCCCCCATCAAAGTTGGCTAGAATATAGATTAATACTCTTTGGCTAATGTCCAAAAATCACAGCATGAGGGAATTCTTATAGGTAGAATGATAAAGAGTTACTCGTAAGACAGGAAAGGACAGGTGGCGACTAAAATTATGTTTGTCGAGGAAGTGCCTTCTATGGGAAGATTGGGATGATGAAAAGGAATCCATAGTTTAGATGCAGTGCGTGGAAAGAGTTGAGCTGAAAGTGAACATCAATCCTTCTTTATTTGAATGAAAATTCTGTTCACCTAGCTCTTTTCATTATTCCAAACTAGGATTTCTAGACCCCACAAGATAGGAATTAAGCTGTTTTCATCATTTCGCAAAACCCATGGAAATAACAATTTATGTAGAATAATTTTACATGAGTCAAATTAAATGCAGAAGTTCTTTTAATTTAGTTAAAAATATATAAATGTTATACATTTATATTTCATAGATATAATATCCTAAATAAAAGGGGAAATGATTTGATGATTAATTCATAAATAAAATTGGGTAAATAAAATTATTTAAAGTGTAAAGCAAAAGGTTGTTTATCAATAGGTTTGAAAACAAAAACAAAATTTAGTCCCATGTCTAATTGCTAGAGGCTTGTAAAAAGTAAAAGAGAAAACAAATTGTTATAGAAGTAGAGAATAATTGTATCGTAAATATATGCTGGAGATTCTGTTACAATGAACTTAAAATGAAATCTTATTAGCTGGATTATTGGTCACAATCCTACAAAAAGAAAAAAGAAAAAACAACACACTGTGTTGTTCTGGATACCTGCACTTAAAGGGGCTTTGATATTTTTGTTGTGCATCTAATGATTTTTCTTGCATGGAGATGCAATTTGTAAGAGCTTGTCATTTACAAAAATGTATAGTAATCTGCATAATATATGTGTTTACATTTATTGTTTAATGTAGAACTAGAGATATATGAAAACTTTTATGCTTTGGTCATCTTGATTCTTATTAACTCAGGTATAATAGGTTTATTGCAGAAATTGAACTCTGAATCAGTGTTGGAGCAATGAGGCAGCCACTTCTAAGGAGAAAATATTTGATGACAATCTAGGGCGGGTTTTACCTGGGTCTGGGCTTTTCTGATTGTGCAGTGGAAATAAGCTGATAGGCCCAAGAAAATTCGATGAAATATAATGGAATGCCACCTAAGGTAAAGCAGTTTTTATTTTTCATCAAGAATATGGTGTGACAAAAGGAGACTTGATTTACTATAATTTTCAGTGATATGCGCTTGAGTGATCGAATTGCCTTTCTTGAGGTGATGTTATCCCAGCCAAGGGGGAACTTATGAACTCCATTTTAAGCAAAAGTTGGTGCCGAACTTAATATCCATAAAATTCTCTAATAAAACAATCTCTTCCCTAACTCATTTTCTTTTAAAAACTCATAATTTAAAATTAAATCAAATGTCCCTATATTTATATGCATTTGGAAGGAAGAGGAAGGCAACAGTGAAGACAATGATAGTTGTCACTAGAAACAAAACTTAGTAGGCAAAGACACTAGAACTCTCAACATAGGTAACTTTGGCATCTATGATGGTACCACATGTTGGTATCAGATGTTGATATAATTTTATTTCTCCAGTTTTCCTCCCTTTTCCTTCTCTTTATTTCCTTCTTATTTGCTATCCACAGTTAGTTTTCTCTTTAGTCCACTATTTCATACCCCACCATTACTTCTCCAGTGATCTCACTGCGTGTTCCTCCTCAGTTCTCCCATCTGTTCTGAAGCCCATGTCCTGGAGCATCAGAGGTTATGGAGCAGATGGTTCAGACCTGTGGTTTCTCACTGGTTGGGCTGGGGGAGAGAGTGAGTGAGACCTTAACCGCAGACTTGACCACGATTAGCCTGATGACTTTCAATGTTGCCTCTTCCTTTGCTAAGTAACAGGAAGTATTTGTTTTATGAAACATGTTGGTTTCATGCAATAAAAGCTTCATAAATAAATGGAATGATCTAAGGACAGTGGAATTGAACTCTTGTTAGCATTTGTTTGTAATCCCTTGGTGGGGCTTCCTGGGTCATAATTGCTTACTCATCTGGGAGCAAAAGGAATCAGTAAGCATTGATTGTTACATGATCCTACATATTGCCTACAAAGCCAATCTTAAGAATGATTAGTGGCAGCATTCAGAGTTGCAACACTGATCTCTCCTCACCACATTCCTGGATTTTTACAGCTTTTCCCATCAAACAACTCTTATGATTTTTCAAAGAGAAGAGAACAAACAATGTCATGTAGTCTATGAAGACTTCGGTTTATATAGAAAGCTAAAAATTATATAAAATAATTACTTCAGTCTTCTTATCTTTACACGTCAATGGCAACAGGGAGATATCTAAACTAACCTCTTCCCAGAAAGATAAGTTTCAATGACTGTGATCCTATCATTTTAGTTGCTCTGCACTATAGAACCTGAGGTAGACATAGTCAATGACCTACATATCCCCACTTATTCAGTAAACTGTACATAAAAACATTGTGATCAATACAGTATATCTTTGGCTTCTCAAAATCTTTGGGAAATTAATTGTTCTAGATTGCTGAGTTCTCTAAGTAGCTTATGACTTGTCACCTTGAAACTTTAATTTTATCCATTTTAGATTGAAATATTTTAATAATCTGTTCTACTTGTTGATTTATTGAATATAGGATCTTCATAATGTCGAGTATTATGATGTCTTGAGGACAAAGTAGGTTATGTTATAACTTTCTTGAATATTGTGATCTCATTAGGACAAATTGGGTTATATTAGGAATTCTAATCACAGACTGATATATATTTTGAATGTGTACTGGGTTATTGCATAATCACAATTAGCATTTCTGAGCTTCAAGGTATCATAGTGGTGGTCTAGTGGTTAAGATTCTCTCTTACCACCATGGCCTGGGTTCGTTTCCCAGTCAGGGAACCACTCCACCTGTTGGTCAGTTGACATACTGGGGCAGCTAGGTGTTGCTGTGATGCTGAAAGCTATCTTCTGGGATTTCAAATACCAGCGGGGTCACCCATGGTCGACAGATTTCAGCAGAGCTTCCAGACTAAGACAGACTAGGAAGAAGGACCTGGCCACTCACTCCCGAAAAAATTGGCCATGAAAACCCTGTGAATAGCAGCAGAGCATTGTCTGATATAGCACCAGAAGATGAGAGGATGGTGCAAAAAAACGGGGCAGGGGTCCACTCTGCTGTACACTGGGACACTAAGAGTCAGAATAGACTTGATAGCACTAACAACAACAAGGCATCATAGAGACAATTTAAATCAGATCTTTTCTTCTAGGACAGAGAAGTAGGCTCAAAGATGTTAAATTTATTCCCTGAGATCACGTAGAACCTGAAAATTTTGATGATATTTTTATGTGTCCCATAGTGTCAGCTACCAAATCACTTTACAATCAGTATATGTTAATCAAATAATTTTTTACACTCCTTTTAATTTACACTTCTGATCTCCTGTGATGTTTTTAAATCATATAAATGAAGCATTTTATATTAAGGATAAAATGTCTCTGGGTGAGGTTCTCTTTTTAAGAGAGTGTATAAGCTCTGGTGACATATATTTTGCTTGTCAAACGCAGCTCTTCCTGTGTTCTAGATCAGCAGAGTCAGGATTAAAGGTAAATGACAGATGAAGGAGAGAACTAACTACTTGATTCTCTTGGTGCTTAGATTTAGAGGGCCTGTGTTTATTTCCCAGTTGTTTTGTTACTTGTTACTCCTGCCATAATATGTAGAATGGGAGTAATGAATCTTTAGACATTGATCATAGCATCTAATAGGAAATTATTTTTTGAACATATGAACTCTACAAAGTTAGTCAATGTGCTTTATTGAATCTGTTGCAAAATTGATATGAGAAATCTTGTGATTCATAAAATGGAAATTATTTCCATTTCATTTTCATCTCTTGAATCCACTATTGCCAACATTTAGAAAACACTTACATGGTCTCGTAAACTCTTCTCTAGTATTCAAGGCCCTTGAATTCAAGCAGGACCCCAAATTTCCTATCTAGCCTAACTCCACTTGCCCCCCAACCATATGGACCATGTTCTAGCCAAGTGGGACTCTACCTGGAATATTATTTTATTTCTCTCCTCCCTTCTTTTGCTCATTCTATTGCTTCTACCATAAATGTTCTCTTCCCACAATTGTTAGTTTCCGAAATTCTGCTCAGGCCTCAAGACTCAGCTTCTAAATCACATGAGAACCCTTCTTCCTCTAGATCCCCGTAGCACATTGTTGGTGCCTCATCAAGGCACTTACCACTTTCTCACTTGTGACGTGCTTATTTGGATACTTGCTCGTCACTCATACTAGACTGAAAATTTCTTGAGGCCCAGAGTTACAGCCGATTCATTTTTGTGCCCTGTACAGTGTCTAGCAAAATATTTTCTGTGAACTAGGTGTCCCATTTGCATATGTTTGGGATAAAAATTGACTCATTTGCTTATGGCAGCACAGAAAGGAAGAAAATGATCTGAAACCATATCCCAAATTTCTGGGATTTTAATTTCGAGGAATTCAATGTAGAGTTTGGTCATTACAAACTTTCTTGAGACATGATTCTGGGCCCTTTAATAGATGATTTGCAAAGCTTGTATATGTAGCATCAGATATATATGTGTGTGTGTGTGTGTGTGTGTGTGTGTATAAATGTTCTCCTGAAAAATTCACGTCATGAGGTATAAGAGACTTTAGGCTACAAGGAATTTTATTTCGTGATAGTGTAGTGACTACACTTTGGAACCAGATTGCATGGGTTCAAATCCAGGCTCTGTGTCTGGCTCTCTGACAATACAAATTATATAAACTATCTGTGCCCTAATTTCCTTGTCTGTGAAATGGTGGCAATAATTGTACCTCCCTCATGAGGTTGTTATGAGGATCAAATGAGTTAATATATATAAAGCATTTGAAGTAATCCCTGGCATATAAGCACTATGTAAGCATGAGCTACCATTACTATGTAGTTCTTTTAATTAATCATATTTTCTTGAATTTCAAATTTGGTACCTTGCTCTTGCTACAACAGGCCTGAAGAAAGGGACAGGAATTCCAAGCGACATATTGGCAAAGATATGGATATGCTACCATTTTGGTTTGGTTTTTTCATGTGTGATTTTTTTTTGCTCCATGTGATCTGTGTTACCATCATATCTGCATTGCTCTCAGGAATTAGAAGGAGAGCTGAGAAGGATAATCATCAGCCCACCTGTCAGCCGGAAATGTAGCTACATGGTTTAGATGGTTTGAGAGAGAAAATAGTCCTCACCGGCAAAATGCCAGCTATTGCTCTTGCTGTGGACAGTCATATGTGTGCCTACTTAAATTTATTGCTGTGACTGCTCACTCTGCCATAAAATGGTGTGCAGGTCCTCAAGGAGACAATGAACTTCCCTTAATTGTTGAAGAACAATTGTAGAAGCTTTGGATTCCATAATGCTGTTGTTTTAGCCAGGCAGAGATCTACTCATTATCCAGATATAGTCAGTAAATTATGTGATGATTGGTGCTGTCCATGATGAGATAACAGTGATGTGGAGGTATCTGAATTTTATTAAACATGATCACAGCAGAGCCATTGATATTTTAAAGACACTAGCTCTTATAGATAAGCTAGTCAAAATATTTTTCTTTATTCCTGAGGAAACCAAGAAACAGAAATGTGAAAGGATTGGGCCTTACATATTTTCATAGATAGGAGGAAGCAGAGACTGGTCTAAAAAGTGGGATGCCACTTCATTGTACTTTTTTTGGTATCCCGTGCTGCTGTATGTAAACTAGAGAATTTTTCAGAACTGGAAGAACTTTATTTTTTCCCATCTTTCTGTGTTGTTTATTGAGTGCCTACTCGATAAGCTTTGTTCCAGGAGTTTGTCTCAAAAGGGAAAAAACAGACAAAAGAATAAAAAGTAAGTAAATCATGTACTCTTTTAGAAGGTGCTAAGTTGTACGGAGAAAACAGCCAGTGGAAGGTGGTCAAATCTTGAGGGAGAAGCATGGTGATTTTCAAAAGAATGGTGGGTGTAGGGTGCATCAAAAGGTCACAGTTAGTGAAAGACTTGAAAGAGGGCACTTAGTTCACTTTAGGGATTAAGGAAACAAGGTGGGCCTTGAAAGATATATTTGATTCTGATGGGAGTGGATATTTCGGGTAAAAGGAAAGGCATTACTAAAGCCAAGAGTGAGTAGTCCTGTTAGGCGCATAGTGAGTAGACCATTTTGATTGGCATAAAGGGATTTGTTGACAGCCAATGTTTATTAAACATGCTTTCTGTGCTTAGTGTTTTCCATGTATTAGCCAATCACCACAAAAAACCAAGTGCTAGGTACTATTATTGTCTCTCTTTTTGAAGAAGCTGATGGAGCAGAAGAAACTGATGGTCCAGACATTAAAATGATAAGAATGATGATGATGATGATAATGATGATGATGGTGATGATGATGATAACCTGAATGGTGCAAGAGAGAGTGGGGAAAAAAAGCATAGGTGTATGAGAGACTATGAAGAAAGAATCCCAAGGACTAATTGAATGTGGGGAAGGAAGGAAATGATTTTGCGCACATTAGTGGTTTCGTGGTTGTTAAATTAATGAATTTCTGAATGACAAGATCATGCACTTATTCAACATGTGCTTATTATGTTCTACTAAGTCTTTATGTATTTATTAATGTACAGAATCAGTAGATTTATGAGAGGAAGTGACTCGTGCTCCAGTTTCCAGGAAGCATTCATTGCTTCTTCCTGACAGGGGCACTCAGTTAAATAATACCATTTGTTCTTCCTCTGGTATTATGTAAAAATGAAAATTGACAGAATACAGAACTTAAAGGCATTTTTACTTTATTTTTGTTGACATTGTTCATTGTTGCTGATGAATCAAAATCCTTTTGGGATGTATAACTCTCTTTAATAAGCACCAGAATTTATGTCCTGAGATTTATTTTGATATGGAAATTACATATGGCATCACATACTGAATTTGTAGTTATCCATTCTAGTGTAGAGTCTCTGTGTAGTATATCCTTGGCATATTACTTAGCGTTGCAAATTCTTTTATGTTAGTGATGCTGTGTGTTAATTCTCAGCTTGTGATTGTACAATTATTACAAAAAGCATGTAGAAAATATTATTCCTACAAAATCGTTAACCATTTTTTCTCTTTTTTCATGGACTATTCAAACACTGCTATATAGTCATTAAATTCCACAAATTAGTTCATTCAATTTGTTCAAAATATGGACTCTGAAGTGCTACAGTTCATATAAGATTTTTGGCAGACTATTAATAATAGCATTCTCAATTTGTAGCTCTTTCATCCATGTAATTTTGGTGATATATGTCCTATGTTCCAGGGAAAGGAATATTTCAAGATTAAAGAGGCAATCAATATGTTGATGCATTTATTCAGTTTTTCAAATCTGTTAAATAGAAAGATGCAATATAATTTCTACTCACACAGTTCAAAAACAAGCCATTGATACCGTAGGTGTGTCAAACATAGAATGGCTGGAGATGTGTAGTTCATGTCAGAAATTTCCTTATTTAGTAGTTTGTTTAAAGCGGTGATTCTTAAGTTAATATTATTAAGCAAGTTGTTATTTTTAGAATCAGGAAAGAAAAGTACAACGAAAATACTTCTAGTGATTAAAACAATGTATAAAACAAAAAACTTGAGCAAGAAGTTGAATATACTATTTTAATGTGGTTAGAATATTTAATATTTCCTATGCGAAGATACATGCCCATTTGAATTAAAATTTATTCAGTGATGCAAAAATTCCAATTTTTATTCCTTCTTGCCTGCTGTCTGATCTTGATCTTGTGTTTCTTGAAAGGGAACTTCTTTTGTTAACAGTTCTTTTACTTTTGCACCAAAATTCCTTAGTGTCCAAAGCAGTAGTTTAAAGAGAAAGCTGAACTTCCCCATTTTCGCTTAGAAATCAGGTTTTAGTTCTACTTCTTTCCTCCTTAGCATATCAAATATGTAAACTGCATAAACTTATGGGTACTCCTTTGCAAAATCACATGTTCAATGAATGTGGGCCAGAGATCAGAGATTGTTCTTTTAGCATTTCAAAGTCTGCCCTCTTGCACCCTGCTTCCAGGAGAAGAAATGGAAATCACCAGTAACCCCAAGTGAAAAACTCTCTAGGAACAATACACGAGATGATTCAGTTTAGATCCATTAACTTTCGCGTTTGGTTTTCAAACTTACAAATAGAAACAACATTTTCATATTTTTCAAGGAAAAAACTGAGAGCCTGGTTCTGTGTCTCTATTGTATCACTTCAGTTTGCCTTGAACTGGCTTAATTTAGAAGCCCCGGAAACACCACCCAAATTCTAAGTGGTTATTACTCAGTCTATTTTTGTTCATCTAGGGTATGAGGATCAAAACAACGGTATCATTTTTTTATGAATTTAGTCAAATTTGTGAAGAGTAGAATTTCCCAGGGAAACATACAATAAACATAATTTCTTCATCATATATTAAATCCATCACTTCTTCTAATAGTACTGTGGGTTTGTGAAGATGTAGTAATTGCTGGCTAGAAAGATGCTATTAACTAAAGAAAAAACTTATTCACTTGTTCTTTCTTTTCCCACCCTATTTCATCATTTATAAGATCTTCTCTCATCCGTAATCATTAAATCCGGCCAACCAATTTTGATGACTGACACATTAGACTATTATTGCAAGGAGTTTATGAGTTCTGAAATGCATTTACCTCTTTGAATTTTTTATAAAATGGGTCTCATAACATTTTCCCAAGGACAATGATGATGGTGAGAAGAAAGTAGGGGCTACTACGCTGCTCCTTTAAAATGTGGGGTCTTGGTTCAAGGTCCACATTCCTCTTCCTCAACTATTTAGTCCGTGGGAAGAGTCTCAGCCAGGGTTTCCTGGTAAGATTTATTGCGCTTTGTGTTGTCAACAGAGTGTTTTCTCCAGCCGAGCTTGTGGAAGTAATCCAGTTTAGATCACTAATGGGTCCCAATCAGAAAAATATGAGTGTAGGTGATTGAAGTGTCAGGTTGCGTTGGCCTTCGTGGCTGTGTGCCAACTGGAACTGAAATAGTGTAATGAGTGTTCTTCTTAGAGAGATTCCTGGATTACAAGCTTCACCACACAGCTGTCTCACCTGGCGTATTGGGACTGTTTCTTGATTTATACATGCCAGAGACATAGTAAAATCTCAAATCATATTTTGGCACAGTTAATTATACCAAGCATTATTCTCATATTTTGTTTCTTTGTTTGTTTTTTAGTTTCCAGAGCAAAACTTCTCTGTTTAATTTCTGTACTATAAGATTTCTGCTATTTTGAGGAAATAGGATGTGTCTGCTTCTCTGTAAGCATTGCTGACACTGACAAACCCACAACTTTAGTTTGGAAATAGAAAAAGGAGAAGACATGTTGGTGTCAATAGCCCTTATTATTATAATCAGTATGGGTCTGACTTCTGGTAGCAAAAATGAAGTCTTTTTTTTCTCCTTTCATTTAATAAAAATTTTCTTTGGGTTATGTAGAATAGAATTCTTTCCTTAATATTTCTTGATAAAGAATATTATATAAAGATATTTACAAGCAAATAAAGTATCCACGGCTTGCAAAGCAAGTGTGTACCGCTGATGTATATGGAAACTCAAGTGATGTTTTGACAACTGAATCTTTTCTGAGAATTACTTGCTTAAACTTCAAAATATTCCTGCTGTCATACTGTTTAATTTACATTGTCCTAGGTGTTAATTATCTGTTTCTCATTCACAATGAGGTTGGGATTGATAAAGGGCCAACGTGAAAATTATAGGGAAAAAAAGAGAGAAAGCAAAAGATAGAATAAGGCATGTATACCCCATGGTGTTTTTGTCAATTCTGTAGATTTGACTCATTCATAATGTCTCAAATGTGTCAAATCTTTGACAAACATCTTTTGGTGTTTCCTTCTTGCTGAGATTTACTCCAGCCCTCCCACCCCTTGCCCCCTGGGCCCAAAAGGAAATAACCAAAGAGTTCTATGGCTTAGTAAATCTCACGTTCTATAAATATAGAAAACTGCATATGGACGCCTGAAAAAGAAAATAGCCAAGAATGCTGAAAGCTACATTTATTTTGAATTGTTCAGGATGTTTAAAACCTAGCGGCGAACTGTGCCCACAAAGCGGTAGATCTGCTGATGAAAGTCAGATTGGCGTCTGGCATTTGGAGTTAAGCAGCTTTTCTCTGCTCTGTACTGACATTTGAGTTAATAGAGTGGTTTCTAATGGATTTCTTTAAAATATTACAGTTCATCTGATATTTGGTTAAAAAATATTTTACTACTTACTTTGGAGAAATGATTGAAGTTGGTTTTACTGGGTCAGGGCTTTCCAAATCCATAGTTTTGCCTCATAGCATGTACTGAAACAGTGAAGTGTGGTTTTCCTAGCTAGGTTGAACCTTAAGCCTGCTGTTTAGAAATAGTGTTTATTGTGTCTTTTATCCTTATATTCATTAGAAATGGTTGGGAAAATTTCACTTAAATTTTCATTGCAAAAGAAAGAAAATGACACATAATACATTCTGTTGTCTCTCATTCCTATCCCATGGAGTTATGTGATTTTACCAAAATGATATCTAGCTGTATTCAATTTCATATCTTGCTTTAAAAAATTTAATATTATGAGCATTTTTAGGTCATTAAATTTTCCAACACTTGAACTTTTTGTGTTTGGTTTATTATGGAGCAAAATATTCCTGTTGGTTTTGATGGATTTTGTTTTTTAATTAAAACATTTTTGAAGCTCCTTCTCTTCTGCCTTGCTATACTAAGCATGCCACAGAACTCCAGCACAGATGAGCTGCCTTGGCCATTTGATCAAGCACAGCTGTCCTTAGGGTTTGTGATGAGGGAATTTTGAGGTTGAACTGTATTCTAGTTTGAGGGCCAAGAAGAGAGGAAGGTTTGGAAGCTGTAAATTCATTCAATTTTGAGCCAGCGAAAGTGCTTCCAAACACAATCCACAGCCTTCCCTTCCTTTTCTTCAGCTCCCTTCTCGGGCCTTTCCTTCCCCTCCATATGCTCCTAAGAGAATGGCTGGAAGGGCTGTTAGTGATATTTTTGAAATTATTTCATTCTTATCCATCACTCCATCCCTGCATCAACATCCCCGCTCCCATTCCCATCAAAACGTGGCATCTCTGAAAAGAGGAACATGTATTAAGGAATTAGAAGCTGTAAATGTTATGCATGCAGAAAGCATGAAAAATCAATGAATTTAGTACAGTTAAAATTTTTTGAGTAGCATTTAAAAATATTGAAGTACTTTGACATATATTATCTCGTAGCACGGAGAGAGGGCTCAGAGAGCATTTGCTGAGGGGGTGACCCCTGGCCAAAGCTGTGTTACCCATGATAGAGTGGAGGCCCAGCGAAGGTCTGTGGTTTGCCTAAAATCATACATCCCCCAATGAGACAGGGCAGCCTAGGCCCAGGCTTTCTGTAGCATCAAGAATTGGGACAGTTACAGGAGCCCAGCAGTGACAATGCACTTAGGAAGCTTTTGCTATTTAATTATTTTTCTTTCTCTCGTGACCACTATACTCATGGGTTTATTTTCATGCTGCTTTATTCTTAAGCAAGTTAAAAAGAGAAAACATCCTTGAACGTTTCTCTTTTGACTAGTGGATGTTGGAAGGTTGCTCAGTGACGAAGGCCAGGGGTTATTTTGCTTTCCCTTACTTCTTCCTTTGTTCATCGTCATCATATTACAATGAATTCTGTTTCAGGATTCCTTCTGCTTTTTAGCAGGATTGACATGTGGAGCCTTATCCGGAAATGCAAAGGCTGATTTGATTAGGGACTTCTTTGTTCCAGGTATCTTGCATCTGAGAGCCTTTATAACAAATGAGAGGGGCAGATTAGGGGTTTCCTGGAGATATTTAGTTCTACACTATAGGGAAAATCTTGCCTTAATTAATTAAAGCTCAAATGGGATATATGGAATATAGTCATCTTCATAATCAACAAGATGATTTTCATCTTAAAATGCTTTAAAAATGTTGAGTAGCATACACACACACACACACACACAGAAGAGGTACACACGTATTACCAACTTCTTGATACTTTTTTTTTGCTTTGATTAAATATAAAGAAAATCCTAAAAGCAGAAACTAATATTGCCAACATCCCATGGATTCCTAAAGAATGAATGTGTTAAGATGGATTCTCTGAAATCTTTCTATAAATAAATTTAAAGAGCTTCTATTTAAACAATTTGGTTAGTTAATTCAATAAAAAATAAACTAATGTGACATAAACATGTTTGTGGGATTAGAAGGTCATCATATACACTTGAAGTGAAAAGAAAAAGATATTGATTTCCACGCCACTTTTCCAAACTGTACTTGATACCAAATTGTACTTGATAAAGGTGTCCTGTCATTTTCTTTCTGAGTGAACTCCTCCTCTGCCTGGAAACTAGAACAATTCTTTCTGACTCTTATTTCAGTATGTGATTTTCGTCTCCTACTTTTTTTTTGTTGTCAAGCATTTTTTATTCACTGCTTCTAACATCTTTTTTTCTTCATATTGATGTCATTACTCTCCTGTCCTCTCTGTATTCCTTCAATATGAGAATATCCTACGTGAAAAATATGGGAGACCCCGGAGCCCCCAAATTCTAAATTAGGCAAATTAGTCTACATTTATGTTACTGTTTATAAGAGCAACATTCTATAAATAAATCCAAATGTCCACCATTTATTGGTTAAATAAGTTATAGTATGTTATAGAATGGTTATTTGTGTAGTCAAAAAATTAAATCAGATATGTACACAGTGGATGACGGTACATTTTTTAATTAAAAAATGTTTCTTTTGCTTACACAATGTCTTTCATCTGAAGATCAAAAAACATTTTGCCGTATTGACCTTCCCAGAGCCACTCTTCTGTTATCTTCATTAAAATCATCATAATAATCACAGCTATTATTATGATTATGATTATTATGCTCTCTGAGCATAGTTATTATTCTGTCGTCTGAGGTTGTTAGCCCAGGAAAGCAGTGAAACGAGCTGGCAAATTACCCAAATATTTCTGCTGCCATCTCTTCCCCTCTCCATAGGTTGTGAATAAAAAGAACTCTTTTTTCCTTTCTTTAGCCACAAATGGTAAAGTAATTATTTGTTTTATAAAACAACAAAGTACAAATTATTCTCACTGAACTTAAAAGTGAAAATTGAATTGTGTTTAAGAATAAGCATCCACTATGACCGTAGTATTTACACATAGAATTAAAACAAACAAACCAAAGACGTATCTTAAGTGGTTTAGTGTGAGACTACAAAGCAAGTTATTCTCATGCAACCAGTTGAACTCAGCAACTGAGCAGATACTGCCCATCTAGTTATTGTGATTTGATCATGTATCAACCATGCAAAGTAAAATCCTTTTTAAATGGGGCCGGCCCCGTGGCCGAGTGGTTAAGTTCGCGCTCTCCGCTGCGGTGGCCCAGAGTTTCGCTGGTTTGGATCCTGGGTGTGGACATGGCACTGCTCATCTAGGCCACGCTGAGGCAGCGTCCCACATGCCAAAACTAGACCGACCTACAACTAAGATATACAACTATGTGCCAGGGGGGATTTGGGGAAATAAAAAAGCAGGAAAAAAAAAAAAGGTTGGCCACAGTTGTTGGCTCAGGTGCCAATCTTAAAAAAAAAAAAAAAAGAAAAAAATCTCTTTTAAAGCTTCCTAAAGTTTAAATTAAATTAATTATTATAATAATACATATGGCACTACTGAAAGAGAGGTAGATGATAGAGTTTATCGGTTTATCAGGTAAGACATCTCTAAGTGCAGTTATAATAGAATCTGAGATTCTAAAACCTTTTAGTTTATCCGTAGTTGAATAGATTAAACGATATATGTGCAGTGAATGATAGCACGTAACAAGTAATTAAAAAATGGTTATGTTTTACAAATCTCTGTCTTCTACTGTTTATACTTCCAGCATTTCCTTTGATGTGTTAGAAGAACAAATAGCAAGTTATAATCTTAAATTATAGCTCTTTGAAAATGGATTTTTTGAAAACTGTACGGTTCTGTGTTTTCTCCCGTGTGATCCATTCCTATCTAGAGACAGTAAGTCAGCCACCTACAGGAAAAGAATCTACTCTTGGTTGACTGCTACAGTGAATTTGTGACTGTCTTGCACTCTGAAAATCCTTTGCATTGTTCCACATCATTTCTAAGGCCCCATGAATCGTGCAGTGGACTGGAAGTGTCCTGTTTCAAAATTGAGGTTATTTGACACTGCACCAGAATGACATTTGAGCTGAATGTTCTTTGTCCACCGTCATAAGGGTACAGATGAAACTTTTCACCTGTAAGTATAAAGTTCTTTGTGTAGATGGAAAAAATGCTATAACGTCTTTTATGAGGCTGAAATTCACTGTATCCTGATGAAAATCAAATAAAGCAATCTTAACTCTTTTTAATGTATTTACTCATGTCTGACTCCAACTTTATACTAATAGGCGGGAACAAAAGGTATTTCTATAGCAGTATCTATTATTTGCCTCTATTTCTAACCCTGTATAAGTACTTTAGAAGAACCAAAAGTAATTTTATATGTATATTTGTTTAATCAATGCAATTCAGTTTTATTTTTTAACTGAGGAATTACTGTTTTGACATGTAAGGAGTTACAACGCTATCCAATTTTATTTTATGAAACAAACCTGTAATCAAAGTCCGAAACATGTGCAGAAAGTAAAAAGTAATGTTTAACAAATCTAAGAAAGAAATTGAAGCTTATTAGTCATGCTAGAAAGCACACGACACTTTTTATCAGACTCTCTCCTCACCATGAGCATAGACTTTCTTTTAATTCGTGCCCAATTTTAGAAAACTTTTGAGGAAATTCCTAGACAAAGAGTGACAACAATGATTGTAAATGTATTGTTTTAAAGACTTTTCCACTAAATTGGCACATGGCAACTGAAAAAAATTGGGGACAATTTCATTCTGACCACAGGAAACTGCTTGAGAAAGTTCTCTGATGCTCTTTTTGGAGCAACTTATACAAAAGCAAAATGTTAAGTATCTGAAAGATCCAGGCAAGGCCAAATACCTGAATGTAATACTGGATACATGCCTTTTTTATTCATAAAAATATAATTTTAAAAGAGCTGATAATTTTAATTCTATTTCTTAGAATTACAGAAATTATAAATGGTATCATTCAGTGTAAACAGTTCTCTGCCCCTCCCCCCCCTGGCATTTTAAAGATGATGAAACTAAGACTCAGAGATGTTGAGTAGCTTGCCCTTGATCCCACTAAGAGATTGTGGCATATTTTGGTTGAGCCCAGGTCTGCTCCCCAAACTAATGGTGTATCTGCTACACTAGGGTACTTCTCAATCATATCTGTGGGCCCAATGTACAGAGCAGTTGGATTTTGTATTATATGGGATGTCACAGCTAAAAAGCAAGAGTGAGTTTTACCTTAGAGGTGCAGCCCCTGCTTTGCACTAGTTCACAAAAAATGCAATGAAGAGAAAATTTGTAGTACTGAATTGGACACTGGGTGTTATTCCTATTACTGGCCATAAGAAGAGCAAGACCACATCTACGTACATTCTGGTTGAAAATTACTCTCTAGTGTTCCTCTGTTATCTACCCAAACCACACTGTATTTTACCTTGAGAATTTTGAATTCAGAGTCTTTCTTGTGTTTTTGCACTAACAAGGAGCACTTCCTCCACAGTATTTATCTAGTTATTTGCACAAGGATTTTTTTTTTAATCACGAGTAAATGTTGATTAAGACCGCTGACACGTTGATGAAGAGAACACCTTTTGTGGATCCTCTCAGACCTTGTTCAAGCCGTTGTCAATCTGATCTTTCATAAGACTGCATTTTTGTCTAGGAAATACTTATTGCCCAGATTTGAATGACGTTAGTTTACCTGTCTATAGATGAAAACATCTTGGTTGTATTCAGAGAAATCTAAAGTAAGATACTTCATTCAGATTCGGACTGTCCGAATTTTTTGTTTCTGCTTAGCTCTAACACATTTATTCACTCTTTCGTTGAGCAACAGCTGTATTCCAGAACTATTTTAAGTGCTTGAGAGAAGAGAATAGAGAGAGGGATTGCCTGCTTAATGTGGGAGTGTGTGTGGGGTTGTTGGGGAGAGAAATGCTATGATAAAGGCAATGACAATGCAGCTTTTACAGAGGGCGGGTATCTGATGATTAAAATATGATAGTTTATTAATTATTTGAGTAAATGAGACAGTACTCTTGTTTGTGAAATACTCAGGAGTTACTTTAGCATGTTAATTTGGACTTCATCGAACTTACTAAATAAAAAGAAATTTCTTGTCATTCAATTAACTGTAAATCAAGAGAATCAGGAATACTTGCATACTTTGCCAAGTCTTCACTAACTTGTTGGGGTTATATACCCGAGAACATGACAATAATAATTAAAGTTTTATAATGATAATTGCAATTACTGCTATCATTTTAATACTCATACTAGATGGGTGGTGCTGTGAAGGTCAATATGGCAATATAGCCACGCCCATCTGTCATATTCTGGCGTTTTAGTGACCACCTAATTGATAATATTTGGTGGTAGAAAAGTTGGTGACTCCTACTCTTTCTATGGAATGAACTCAGTGCTTTGGGGAAAGTGCAGAGGAAAGATACCTGGAAACTTCTTTCTGAGGAGTCAGTCATCATGAAGCCCAACACCCATACAATGTGGCCATGTGTCAACCTAGGAAGGCTCTGTTCACATCACTAGGTTGTACATTTTGCCCTCCACCTACCCTTTTCAGTGGCAGACTTACTGCCAGTTCAGTGTCTTTCTCATAATTATGCTCTAAATTTCTCAATATGATAGAAGTTTGCAAATCTATATTTTAGTTCCAACTCTTCCTATGTGACCTTTGGCATTCACTCATCTATTTAAATTTTAGCGTTTTAATTTTTTTCATCTATAAAATTGATACACCTCTCCTGTGAGGGTGACGTGAAATGATATATGTGAATAGGATTTTGTAGACTTTAATGATGGCTGACACTTAATCAATAGTAGCCATGGTTTTATCAAATGTGCATATATTGAGTTTTGCTGCTGCCCTGTTCTCAACTTGTCCTGTGTGCCCGAGGAATGTCTAGCATGAGTAGTCAGACCAATAATTCCAGTTACTGTCATGTGGTACAGGCAGGAAGAGCAACAGCAATGAACATTTAAGTTCGCTTCAACTTGTCTCAAATGTCTTCCACTTACAACAACTGAAGAGAAACAGAAAGTAAGTATGGGATTTCAATCCTTGTTGATGTCAGTCTATCCAAGTAGGGATGGTCAAGTCAGTTAATATTACTCACATTAATTAAAACAATATTGTCTCCTTGACATAAGCTCTGTAAAAAGTAGGAACTCGATCTTACTTATCTTCTCATCATCCACAGTGCTTTGCAAGTGCTACCTTCTCAAGATATGATTTTTTTGTTGTTGAAGAGATATTAATTAAGCACTTATTTATAGTAGGAATGTTCTAGACTTTGGGACTATGCTCAAAGATGGACCATATATATAATTCTCTATATAACAAAAAAAAGTTTGAAATTTTCAAAGATGAACGTGGAGCAGTAAGAGTGAAGTCGAATGCTATTATGGAGGTTTGGCTCAGAATATCAATTCTGGTATTTTCTAGTGTGACTTCTCTTTCCTGTGGAGAGCAGAAAGCTACAACAAAAATTTCTCCATTTTATTTTCAGCTGGTGATCTAAGTTTGATTAAGGTTTCACATCAGATACAATCACATGAGACTTGAGATTTGAACTGACATGTATGGGATATTGGGCATGTATTTTATTGGTGTGGATTATAGCAAATGTGGCGTGGTTCTGGAGCAAACTTTGTCTTTGAGGCTTGCTGATTTAGTAGAAGTGGCTTCGTGATAGGAGAAAGGTGGCATGATGTAGGACCCTGAAGCTATAGTGGCAGCTCCCTGATTTTGCACATGAGGTTTCCTGATTGGAGCAGAGGGATGCTGTTCTGGAACCAGTAACTGCAGCTAATTTGGCAGCTCAGACTGAGGCAGTCCTGTATTTATATGTGTAATAAGGGATGCCTCCTGATCTGACAAGCAGCTTCCTGATCATGGTAGGAGAAGCAGCTCCTTTGGCAGCCTGGTTCTTCAGTATAGACCTGAGAATAGATCCTGGAATCTCATCCTCCAGATTTTTAATTCAAACATCTTAATAATTCTGGAAGCTGACATACTCTAATAAAACCTTTCATTCAAGTTGTCTAGAGTTGAATCTTTTCTCTGCATCAGAATATTGACCAATACGAAACCCCAAAGAGACTATATAGAACACATAAAGGATAGGTTTTAAAGGTGTCTTTTAAAGAAAATCAGGTAATTGAGTTGAATAATAATTGAGCTGATAATAGGTCTCACCTGTGATTTCTCTCTTTTTCACTCCCAGTTTTTTTCTGCTTCCTTCTCTCTATTCCTCACCTGTTGCCTTGCCTTTCAGAGGAAAGGTGAGAGTAGACTGTGCATTCAGCAATAACGTCTGCGAGGAAATGGTCTTTTGAAATGCAGTGTCATATTTCTCATTTTCATTGTTTGATTCCTCCTCAATGTGGTGCAATGATCTTAATTCAAATCAAATTCATTTTCCACTTTACCTTCAAGTATACATTCTCTTTTTTTACTAAAAAAAAAAAATCCTTACTGCTTAACTTCCTTTGTCTTTGGCCTCATTCCCTTTTCTTTCTTTTGAAAAATTGCATTTTTATTTAATTTTTATTCAATTTATTGAAACTAAAAAACCAAAAACAAAAACAGTTCACCCATTTCTCCCATCCCCTTACCCTCCACATCTTGCAACCAGCAATCCATTCTCTGTATATATGTTTCATTTTTCCTTTTTTTGTTTTTTTTGTTTCCACATATAAGAGAGATAATACAGTATTTGTCTTTCTCTGTCTGACTTATTTCACTTAGCATAATGCCCTCAAGGTTCATCCATGCTGTTGCAAATGGCAATATTTCATTCTTTTTTATGGCTGAATAATATTCCATTGTATATTTCTTTATCCATTTATCCATCGATGGACACTTAGGTTATTTCCATTGCTTGGCTATTGTAAATAGTGCTGCCCTGAACATGGGGCATATATTTTTTCAAATTAATATTTTTGTTTTCTTTGGATAAATATATCAAGAAGTGGAATAGCCAGAACATATGGTAGTTCTACTTTTAATTTTTTGAGTAACATCCATAGTGTTTTCCATAGTGGTTGCACCAATTTATATTTCCACCAACAGTGCACAAGGGTTCCCTTTTCTCCACATCCTCACTAACACTTGTTAGTTCTTGTCTTTTTGATAATAACCATTCTAACAGATTTGAGGTGATATCTCATTGTGGTGTTAATTTGCATTTCCCTGATTAATTGAGCATCTTTTCATGTATCCATTGATTATCCATATGTCTTCTTTGGAAAAATGTCTGTTCAGATCTCTGCTCAGTTTTTAATTGAATTATTTGTTTCTTTTTGCTATTGAATTGTATGAGATCTTTATATATTTTGGATAGTAACCCCTTATCAGATATATGATTTGCAATTATTGCCATTTGGTAAGTTGCCTTTTCATTTTGTTGATTTTCTTGGCAGTGCAGAAGCTTTTTAGTTTGTTGTAGTCCCAGTTGTTTATTTTTGCTTTTGTTGCTTCTGCTTTTGGTGTCAGATTTAAAAAATCATTGCCAAGACATTCCTATGTCAAGGAACTTACCACTTAGGTTTTCTTCTAGGAGGTTTATGGTTTCAACTCTTAGATTCAAATCTTTGATCTGTTTTAAGTTAATTTTTGTGTATAAGATAGTGGTACAGTTTCATTCTTTTGCATGCGGCTGTCCAATTTTTCTAACACCATTTATTGAAGAGGCTTTCTTCCCCATTGTATATTGTTGCCTCCTTTGTCATAAATTAATTGACCATATATGCATGGGTTACTTCTGGGATCTCTGTTCTGTTCCATTTATCTATGTGTCTGTTTTTATGCCAATACCATACTGTTTTAATTACTATAGCTTTGTCATATAGTTTGAAATCAGGGAGTGTGGTATCTTCAAATTTGTTCTTTCTCAAGATTGCTTTGGCTATTCAGGGTCTTTTGTGGTTACATACAAAT
Source organism: Equus caballus (assembly GCF_041296265.1). Classification (NCBI taxonomy): domain Eukaryota; kingdom Metazoa; phylum Chordata; class Mammalia; order Perissodactyla; family Equidae; genus Equus; species Equus caballus. Next base: position 29,706,736 of record NC_091710.1, on the reverse strand, counting down.
TTTAGGATTGTTTGTTTTATTTCTGGAAAAATTACAGTTGGGGTTTTGATAAGGATTGCATTGAATCTGTATATTGCTGTGGGTAGAATGGACATTTTAACATCATTAATTCTTCCAATCCATGAGCACAGAATATCTTAACATTTATTTTTGTCTTCCTGTATTTATTTCATTAATGTCTTGTAGTTTTCAGAATGCAGGTCTTGACTCCAGTGCAAGTTCTGTAAGAAGTAGGGACTTGATCTTACATATCTTTTCATCAAATACAATGTTTTGCAAATGCTAAATTCTCAGGAAATAATTTTTTAATTAATGGCTTTCGGTTTATCTGAGGAGTATGGAGAGAAACTGAATCATATCTGAAATATGTGACAATCCTTAAACTTGTAGTTCATTGATCATATTCTCCTGTTCTCACAGGTGAATAGTTTTGAAATGTATTATTGAATACTCAATCTGACTCTTTCCCAAATATAGCCTAGCTTCTTTTATTGTTATATAATTAAATCAGGTAATTTGAGGAATATGTTCAATCTAGCCATCTCTCTATAGCGTGAATATTACAGATGACTATTAAAATGTTTTGATTCCTTCAGAATTTTTATAAATTCTAAAAATTTCATTCCGTCATTTATATTCTCTGGAATTTCTCCCAGATACTTTAAAAGTACTCACTCAAGCAGTTTCTACTTGCCTCGTAGGCCATTGAGACCACATAACTGAAAGCAGAGTTTATCTGCTTTACCCCCATTTCACCCTCCCCACAGTAATTATTTTATGAAGTTAAAAGTAAGCACATTTCTAACACTGATCAAAACTTTTTTCCTCTCAATGATAAAATATTTTCCTATGTTGAGTATACCTAGCCATACCTGTCATTAAGAAACACAAACTTTACTGTCTTCTGCTGTGTCGCCTCATCTTTTCAATTTAGATTCTATTTACAAAAATCTTCTAAACTCATCATCTATTCTACACTGATTACATTATATTATAGTCAAGTAATGTCCTATCTCCTGTATAGGTAAATCATGTACATTAATTGTTTATTGAGATGATGGTCATTAAAAAAACCATCCGATTTATAGATTTAATTATATTTAAATTATTTTCAAGTCAAGTGGAACATAAATTCACATTTTACAACAGTCCATCATGGAAATCTCATTGGATTCTATGCAGCTAATGCTCTAAGTCACCTGTCTGAAAGGGACTACTTAAAAAGCGCGGGGGTACTGGGGAGAGCTGAGAATATGCTGCAGGTTTGGGAAGCAGAGACAAATTATAAAATAAATGTCACCTGTGGTCTAAGATCGCTGTCAGTATCAGGTGTTTTGGCTATTGGTCCCATAGCCTACATTAAGTAGACTTTTTTTTCTATCGGCCTTGTTTGAAATGACTGGTGTAGACTTTCTCACTCTGTTTGAGTCCAATTAAGGGTTCTTTAAAGTGCTCATCCCTGGCATTATATGGTGATCAGCTTTAATGAGTGCTCAGAAGTACTCTCATTATATACAAGGCTTTTGAAATAACCTCCTGTCTCAATCAATTACCTCACCTTCTTCAAAGCAATTAACATAAGAATAAAGGAGGTTAAATTAGACTTCCGTGCCTTGGTGAAATTAATTAATATCACTTCACCAGTGGGGACAAGAAGGAGATAACCCTTTTCATTACTTTATTTGAAAGAGATTATCTCATGTACAGTAAACAGACTAGTACAAGGTTAACTCGTGCTGAATATGGTATTTTTAAAATCTAAGAGAGTTTCCCATAATTTTGATAGCTGAAGACTAAGAAGTTTCAATTCACTGGTGAATTGAGTGAGGCAAATTTTGGCTATTAAACATTGTCAACTGCTTGAGTAGGATGAAAATTGAAAAATATAAGAAAAAAATGGCATAGAAAAGGAAAGAGTAAATATGTATACTCTGTTAGATAATAAGCTATCACATCTAGACAAAATGATGTCATTTTTATTTTTATGCTTGTACATAAAATATGAAATGTCTTGTAGCCATCATAGTTTTTAGAATTCCAGAGCTATAAATGCCAACAGTTTAATCGTATTGATTAATAGTTTAGTAAATTCTTAACAATATATAGTACGTTTATTTTCTAGATAGTAATTCTAATATTATAAATGAAATGTAACTTTTCAAAATTGAACATAGGTTCATATCCTCCTTTGATGGCCCAGTAACCATCTTGAATGTCCTTCTCAAAAGAATTAAGTTATTTAGCTCTCTCAAAAACCACTTTAATTTTTACCCTAATACAATGACAAATTGAATGGATTCCTCTTCCCTTCCTGCTACAGTAATATAATATAAATTTACTCTACATTACGAGATACCACACTACTCTTTAGGAATAATTTGACAATTGGGCATTTGTTACCAAAATGATCTGATATTTATTTTTTTAAAAAGTTGACTAATCAAATCAATCAAAGTGATTTTAATTCAACATGTGGTGAGTAATGGCTAAATTGGAGGCCCAATCTATTTCTCTGGTCTCACATATTCATTTCCTTGAGAGCAAAATAATAAGTTCAGATGTTCTTGAGTGAAAGCACTCATTTTGATGAGAATGAAGGGAATTTTTGCTAATACATTTGTAAGTATGTTTATTCCTGTGAGCTAAGTATCCTAACTCCTGAAAGTTACTATCTTCCTCCTTTCTAATCTCTTAGAGATAAAGAAAATTTGCTTGCTTCCAAAATAATGTCATGTTATTTTAGACATTGAGGATGCCATGTTGTAAATTAACCTATGACATTTTACCTTTTTGTTAATCCTTCAGATTTACCTTTAATTACATTTAACTATGAATTAAGGTGGTGAGTTGAATTGAGTATAGTATCTAACATAATTACCATATCCTTAGTAAAAGGTTATTGTTAACATCTCTGATGGTTGGTTGACTAGAAATTCTCTCCGGTTTCGCATTTTCAGAATAAACGCAGTGTGAGTGGAATGGTAAATTCACTAATTTAAGCCACATTAACCATAAACGTAGACCTAGGGTGACCCATTGCCCCTGTTTGTCCAGGACTGCAGGAGTTCCCAGCACAGGGGACTTTCCATTTTAAAACCGGGACTGGGGGCGGGTGGATGCTGCACTTTTAGTGGTAAGACTAGGAAAGTCCTCAGCAAGTGGTATGAGCGGATCGTCCTACAAATTTCACTGCACAGTGTCATCCACATAAATCCAGTTTACGAGCCATCATTCAGTTTGCCCCTATGAGAATATGATTTCTGTGAACAGGTAGATTTAGCCACTGATGACTAAGATAAAGGATTTTGCTTAATGAAGGAGACAGATGCTATAGATTCCCATGATGATGTTAACATGACAGCAACAGTGGTAGCCATTTATTGAGCACAAGACTGAATCTCTTTGAGACTTAGCCAAAGATAACTTTCTCTGAAACATTTCTTCTTATCCTTTCAGGGCACAATTTACCCTTCCTTTCTTTTTACTTCCCGTGTGCCCTCGACCGAAGTTTATTGTACTGCTGGTAAACTTCTCTGTTTATTTGTCTCCCTCTACTAGACTGTAAGCTTCTTTAGAAGGCTAGAAGCCTTCCTTTATTTATCTTTGTACGTCAAGCATCTAGGGTGTTTAGTGAATGAATGAATGACCTATACATTTTCTACTCTTCACAATAATACAAATAAAATACATGGTCTTCATTATCTCTCTTTTACTGTTGGGGAACTCAGAGATCCAAGATGTTATGTAACAAGCATAAGAACACCATGTTAGTAAATGATGAAGCCAAAGCTGGGCAATCAGATCTGTCTGGTTGCAAAGCCCATTCTCTTTCCATTACTCTATATTAATTAATGTTGGCCAACATTGCTGCTTGGAAGACCCCTCCTTGTAGGGAGGAGAGTAGGAATCAGCCCTACCAATGAAGACCATGTTAGCTTTGTCACGGGAACTGAGTAAGGTTTTCTGGCAATCTGCATAATAGATTTTATAGATAATTACTGTAGAAAAGAAGTAACTAAATGTAAAATATAATCAGTCTTGGCATATTTAGATGAAGAAATCAGAATGCATGCTGCAGTCAGGCAAATAAAGCAAAAGGTTATGTATTTGTTCTCTTGTGTCACCAGTAAACCTTTTTCTTTTTAAGACACAATGAAGCACCTCTACCTTAAGAAATTCTTTATTAACTCAAACTCACTATCTCCTCTTCCTTCTATTGCATCTTTTCCTATGCATTGCATCACGTTTTGTACTTATTAACAGAGAATCGAAGATAATCAAGTGTGTCAGTATTATAAAGTATAGTAGGACAGCATAGACCTACGTGAGGAATAGGTTTATACCAACACCTTTTCTTTTACACATTGATGAACTAATAAACAAAACAAAACAAAAAAAGAGTTTCCCAACTGTTTGGAAAACATTTGTATACAAAATTTCATAATAATTAGCTCTTGGTATGTTTTCACCATAGAAATGCTGTAATTCAGGTAAATTCAGGACATTTATAGGAAACTAACCATCTGAAAACAAACACGTATATGATTTCAGTTTATGTGACATGAAAGTAAACAATGATTCATTTGTTAAGGTTCATTATGCAGATGTGGTAGGGACTTAAAAGACATCGCAAAATGTTTGCCAGGAATTAGATGTTTAATATTTCAAATCCTCAGTGCAAAATGAGATAGGTAATATGCACATGTACACAGGGTAAATACGTTCTTTGATGACCTATATAGTGAGGACCCACTATGTGCAAGGCACTGCATTCCAGGAATGTATTAGTGAAAATTGTGATCAAATAAAATAAAATTTGTCAATATTCTTATTGGTTGTATTTTACATTTTGAAAAAAAAGCAGTTATAGGTAAGATGTGTTGTAATGACGAAATCACTGGAAAGTTTTTGCCTTTAAAACAATCAAAATTAGTGTAATTCTTTTTGTTGTAGGTAATAAGATGATTTGGAATCTTAGGAAATATGCTTTTTTCTACTAAGATCTCACTTATGTGCATTAAGTAACACTGATGAGTATTTAGGTTTTCAGCACTTTGGCTCAAATAGCTGATTTCCAGTATTTAACTCAAGTATCTGTGTCTTACTTATTTATATATTAGGAAAAAAATCACCTTTTTCATATCCATCTATTGTTATATGATCATCAGTAATACAAGAACTTGGGAGCTACTGATGAGTATAATCTGTTTTTACTTAGTCAAATTATGTAATAAACCTGGAAGAAACCCAAGCTAGCATCCTGTTTAGCCCCTACTGTTAGGCTAGTAAATATAAATAGACAATACTGTATGTTCATGTGAAAATGGGTCTAAAAATTGAAAGTACAGAAGTCCAACAAAAAACTTACACACCCAGAAATAAACACCTAAAAGCCACAATTGCATCTCACTATTTAAAGCTATATTCTATAATATTCTTCCATAATGTTTATGCATTAGTTTTTAGTTTTACTCATTTTTTTCAAAACTGAATAGACTGTTAGCTTGTGTAAGTTCAGGTTACGTTCATCATTTAATAATACATGTATTAAAATTGCAGTTATACATAAAACTGCACAAAGTGAGCCTAGAGTAGTCAAATGTAAGAGAGTCAACAATTACCTGAATCTAAACTATGAATAACAAGTGAACTTTTGATATTTAAAATATTTGAAGACAGTTTTTCTGTTTAATAAATTTTGAATGCTTATTTATTTATGTATCAAGCCAATTCTAAGGGTTTGACATGCGTCATCTAATTGAATCCTCCTAACCACCCCAGGGGTTAGGTTGTATTACTAACCTATTACTCTTTCAAAGGAGGAAATAGATTCATCAAGCTAGTGAGCAGTAGATCCCAAGCAGTCTGCTTCCAGAGCCCCTATCCTTAACCATATTAAACTGGTACACAAAAATCCAAAGAAATATAATACAATTTAGACTGAATGCCTTGAGAGAGACTTAAAGACTTCAGATGACTTACGAGAGGCAGTGCAGAGCCCTTTGCAGTTCTTTGTAGTTCAGTAGTTCAGAACGTTAGAGTTGAGTATGGGAAGAGAAAGAGAGAAAATGGTTGCTCACACAGGGGCTTATCTGGTTAGACAAACCAAGGCAGACCTTGAGTGAATGGTAGAATTTTGCGAAGTAAAAATTGGTGGAGTGGAAAAAGCGTTCCAAGGTTCAGAGGTAGAAAGTCTGCAATTTTTCAGATAGCAGGAATATAGGTAATTCCAAGCAAAGAGCACATGTGGATAGAGAGGAAGAGAAGATCGGAATTGTAGTTAGGATCTTACTGGAAAGGACTTGAAATGCTTGGTTGAAGAATCTGTGCTTGATTGGATTCAGTGTTGGAGACGCTGTGATGGTATATTTAGCAGGGGAGACTGGAGCATTTGCCTATTAAGAGTAACTGCACAGGCTGTATAAGAATTAGATACTTAGAGAATATACATATATTTTCCCCAAAGGGAAATGTTTAACTTGAAACTTGAATAATGTAATTCATTCTACCAGGTAGAAGAATTCCCATTCAAATGGATGGTTTGTTGTTCTTTTCGCTTTCTGATAACTCTTCATATGCTTGCAAATAGTTATTCATTCTCCACTTACTGTCTCTTTTTTTTTAAAGATTTTATTTTTTTCCTTTTTCTCCCCAAAGCCCCCCAGTACATAGTTGTATATTCTTTCGTTGTGGGTCCTTCTAGTTGTGGCATGTGGGATGCTGCCTCAGCGTGGTTTGATGAGCAGTGCCGTGTCTGCGCCCAGGATTTTAACCAACGAAACACTGGGCCACCTGCAGCGGAGCGCGCGAACTTAACCATTAAGCCACAGGGCCAGCCCCTACTATCTCTTTTCATGGAAAAGAAAATCTAGTACATTAACATCCACAGGAACTTATTTTCTGTCTTTTAAATAATTTCTTTCCAAGCATCTCTAGTTTCTTTCCAATCATCCTGAATAAAGAACTAAGACGGATACAATACATCCATGTGAACTGAATTCATGAAGTCCCAATTAGTGCCTGGAAGCATTTGATAATGTGTGAAAACATCTCGAGTTCTTCTCTCTTCCGTTTACCACTGTTTGACCTGTAGTGTTGGCATGGTAGAGAGAAATTCAGGGTAGGGAGAGGCATATTGGATAGCTCTGGAACAGTTAGTTGTAGGCAGATGACCATGCTTTTGAGTGTCCTGCCATTTTTTACCAATTTAAAACGTGTTTTTTAAAAAATTTTAGGCCGGGGGCCGGCCTGGTGGTGCAGCAGTTAAGTTTGCACATTCTGCTTCAGCGGCCCAGGGTTCGCCGGTTCAGATCCTGGGTGCAGACCTACTTACTCACCGCTTGGCAAGCCATGCTGTGGCAGGCGTCCCACATATAAAGTAGAGGAAGATGGACACAGATGTTAGCTCAGGGCCAGTCTTCCTCAGCAAAAAGAGGAGGATTGACAGCAGATGTTAGCTCAAGGCTAATCTTGCTCAAAAAGAAAATTAATTAAGGAAAAAAAATGTTTTAGATCAGGTCATGCCCTAGGTACCATTTCTAGAGATTAATAGCTAATACAATGCTATTACATCAATAGCTAACTGAAGCCCGCTCTAACAGCAAATGTGTTTCTCTCAGTATCTCAACCATTGTTTTACTTCTCTATTTTTTTTTTAATCTTTCTAAGTAAATTTCCTTGGTTTTCAGTTGATTTTCGACTGATTTTAACAGATCACATCCATTAATTTGCTGAACATTGAATCCGTTGAGTTCATAGTAGCCTTTGCCTGTTTAATTTATATGTGGACTCATATACAGATCCTGAGCCAGGTGGATCAAATGAGCGAAAGTCAGGCACATTTGTAACAAGTGATTTTTTTCCCTTTCTTTTTTTTGTTTTTTTTTACTTTTCAGCTAGTTATCCTCTTACTGTGCAGCTGACTACTAGTACCACCCTCTGAGTGATTATTCTTTCTTATAGTGTATGATTGGATTTTCAGCCCAAGGTCATAGACTTGAACATAGTCTAGTGTATTTGAGAAAAGAATTAATTATCATGTGAAAAAATACCACTTTCTTTTACAACACGTGTGTGACACTATTGAGCAGTATGCTTCTTAGAAAAAAATTATAATCATGTATGATCCATATTATTTAGGATTATACATCTAAAATAATCTTGGGCTGAGAACAGAAAAGAAATGTAAGTTTTGCACCAAGCACCAGTTAAGCATGGATTTGTTATTAAAAATACTACCTGTAGAAATTATTTAGTTTGGATCTGAATTATCACATATTGCTTATTAATATCCTATTTGTGACATTTTTATTACTGGAAGAGAAATCTGACTGTAGCTTTGGAAACTGGAAATTCTATCAGTCTATACTCACTGATTAACTAACTGCCAGGCATTCGCTGGATAAATAAATACCTACTTGGGAGCATCCATCTACTCTTTGCTATGACAAGACTCACATGAGAAGAGCCACAGAGATTTTTACCAAACTTCCTTATATTGAATGAGAAAACTTCTGTCTGCGGGAGTTGAAAGACCTCCTCACAGCCACAGAGCTTGTCAGTGGCAGAACTCCCATGAGCCTCAGCTGTTCTGTCTCTCGAGTCCAATGTTGTTTTCATCCCACTTCTCATGGTCTCTAACAAACCTCAGGTCTTGAAGTTGTGCAGGTAGTCAATATTTAATGCGGAACACTAATTTGGAGAATCAAATTAAAAATTTCACCCAATTGCAGAATATCCTCATTAGTTAGGTAGCGATTTTGTGATCTAAGGATTTCAAAAAATGAATTCAGTGGAATGCATGTTAATAGGTGTACTACAGAAAAAAAATTGAGGAGGGGATTGTTTCATGGGCAAAGTTTGGCAATTATTTTTCATTCCTGGAGATTCACAAAGCACTTTAGCATATACAAGACTGAGAAGTCCTGCATTTTTTTTAAAAACTACTTAACTTTTTAAGTCCAGTGTTTCTAAAGAGGTTTGCCAGTGGTGTTTATTTTTGTTTTCTCCAAACACCTACTTACTTTTGGAGATGGGGTTCTTATGGAAATACTAGACTAAATGCTAATGAATAAACCAGAAAGAGAATCCCAAAAGAGGAGTCTTGTCAACTTCTTTTTGCTTCTGTATTTATGGTAGTATAGTAATAATACCTGTTATTCCTTGTTTGTGTTAAAAAAATTATGGTAACTAGCTATTACTTTTATTTCTGTTCCTCTCAGAAGAAGATGTGTTTTTTCGTAAGTTTGGGCAAAATAAACTGTAGTCACTAAATTAGAATTTTCTTTTTTAATATATAGTTTTGTGAGATTTGTGGTTTTCGATATGACATAACTAAAAAGATTTATGATGCTTAAAAGATGTAATAAGTTAATTAAAACTTACTCATGAGTAAAATAACCTTGTAACATACCATCAGTTGTATACTACCTTCTTCTGGTGCTTCCTTTGACTTATCTGAATATATTGATTCCTTTCTAGAAGTCAAATTTCGCATACTACAGAGCTATATGGAAAACTATTCTGCCACTTAGAGCATCTCTAAGAGTTGTCATGGGGAAGGCAGCAGGTGTTCTTTCCTCAGTGTAGACTATTTTTATTTTTCCATGTACAAAATATTAGAATAATAAGTAGTTATAGGAAAGCTTATGGAAATGAAAACTATTGTAAGGTCTGTAATTTATATAAAATTTATGTAGGAAAACTTACTGCTCTCCTTTAAGCAATGCTCCTTTATCGTAACTTACTTTAGAATAAAAATATGTACCTTATCTAAACTGATTTATAGAACATGTGTTTTGACAATCTCTAAGGAAATTCATAGATAAACTTTGGAACCAAAAAAAAAGCTTAATAGCAACGTCAACTATACTTTTCGTATAATTTATACTTAACCTTTTAATCTTTGTAATAATAAACGTTATCACAGCCAGTTCAAGCGGGCAACTTTAATTTACATCTGTTGGTTAAAAGCTTTAGCTCTTGTTTGTTTATGCATAACAAGAATTCTGACTTTTTAAAATTAGCTTTAAATTTTTGGATCAACTCCATAAAGAAACCTATTGTTAAATGCATACAAACTTGAGAACCTCACCATTTCCGCCTTTATGACCAGAAGCCAACAGTCTATTTCCATGTTTATTTACTCTTTGTTTTAGCGTGTTATGTCAGCTGAGAGTATTCAGGGCTTGTGTTGATGTCGGTTGCTGGAAAGAAGGAAGCACAGGTTATAGGCCTGTCAGGGAGGCGCAGCACCGCACAACAGCATCACTTAAGAAATGTCTGCAGAAGGATTCAGTGTCAATCTTTGGAAATTGACTCTAAGTGCAAATTGGCCTCAACTTCACGGTCTCGGGAACAAAAGAGATGGAAAGGGAGGAACCACTAAACATGCTGAACGCATGGCTTTAGGCATAGCTGCTTTCATGAAGACAAAAATAGGTTCCCATTTGTTCATTCACAATAGATATTCATACTCGACATCCTGCCATCCCCATGTTTTATTGGAGCCTGCAATGCTCTCAGGAGAAGGACTGTCTCATACTAATTCATCTTAATGTTTCCCCTCCTTCCTACACAGGGAAGTCTTCCAACCCTTCCCACGTTGTAGGGTTAGAAGGAAAGACTTCCTCTGACACCAGTGTCTTCTGTTACCTTTGTACCTTTATGCTGATGAAATGTTATGTTTTACTGAAGTTTAGATATTGCCAGTGTCTCCTGCTAACTCATCATGTGCTATAGCTAGGAACCTGGTCTAAATCCTGGTACAAAACCTTGGGCTCTTCTAATTTGCTTCATGAATAAAAATAAATTCTGGAATCTCTAGGTCAGAAGGATAAGGGGAACAAGCCAGAAGGCACATAGCATTTTTTTATTTTTGTTATTTCTCTACTCCAGTCTCCTTAAACATTACCCACATTTAAAGAATTATATTATTTAAGAGAATGATTGCTATAATTTTTGCTTTTAATGTGTCTCGTCAAAATAGGATGATTTTCTTTTTGCTTTCTTGAGAGGTATTCCAGTTTTAAATAGAGAGGTAGGAAGGAAAGTGATTTTTAGCAGGGTTTTATTTTTTCATTTGTACTGGTAAGTTATTTATATTGATAAATGATTTATATTTAGTGGAACTGAGATGTCTTCATCTTCTGTGTATATTTTTCTGCCTTCTTTCTTCATATATTTTTCTATTATTAAGAAAGCAATGCGAAGTATTATTTGAGGAAATGATTCTAAAACACTATTTTTTGATAATTAACAATGTCCTCAAATACACATGAAAAGAACCTTCCTGACTAATTCTCCAGTTTGAGCAGACAACTTTAGTCAATGTTTAATATTGATTTTTCTTTTGACAACTCATCAATTTGAACATTTTATTGTGAGATACCTAGTAAATTAGTTGTGAGAGCAGAGAACTAATTAGGTAGGTGGTATAAATTTTTGGCGGTTTTGACACTACTGACCTTTTCAGGAAAAAAACATACACATATCCTAATTCAAGATGAATCAGCTGATAATTAAATAGATTTGTTTTACTACAGTTAATTTTTTAAATTGAGAGATACTTGTAGATCTACATACAGTTGTAAGAAATAAGACAGAGATCCTTGTAACCTTTACTGTGTCCTTCATGGGAACATCCTTCACAGCTACAGTACAATGTCACGAGCAGGACATTGACATTGATTCAGTCAAGATATAGAACATTTCCATCACCACAAGGAATCTGACTATAAAAGAGCAATTAAGTAGATTTTGAGCAATATCTCATCTCTAAATTCTTTAATAACAGATATTCTTACATCTAGACGAACAACAGTTTATAGGAAAAATGATGTGACTAGGGGTCAAAAGCCTGATTTCAGTTTTCAGCTGTGCCACTATAACTGTTTTAATCACATTGTTGGAGTCATGGTCTCGTTGTGCCTTAATTTATTCTTTTGTAAGGACTTGGTCTAAATCAGTGATTCTCAATTAGAATGAAAGCGAGTGATGTCTGTTTCTCTAACAAAGACTCATCAGAATCTTGGATTGGAGGGGTCTTACAGACACAGCCAAACAACTTTCCTTCCATACCCCTAGCTCCACCACATACACATTCTGATTTTTGCCTGTAGACTTCTAGGATTTCAACTCCTTCATCCTCCGTTGAGAATTGCTTATGAAAACAATTAAATATGTTACTGGTGGGCTGTAGATATACAGTTTGCCAACGACTAGTCTTAAGTATCTCCAAGCTATTTTTCAACTTTAAAATAATAAGAAAAAAGTATCTCCAAAGAACATTGAAAATCTTACTGCTTCACAGCATCCAGCTGATGAATCATAGGATGGAGGACAGTGTGCTCAATCCATGAGCCAAGTTCAGAGTGGTGTATGAGGAAGGTCTCCTCCAAGAGAGATATTAGAGAAAGGGGATCTGAGGAAAGGAAGTTCTTACTAGAGAATGATCCTACCGAAATTAAATTATCTAGATTGAGAACCTGAAGAACATGAGTTGCTAAAAATGAGAATTTGACCCTGTCTGATGCCTAATTTATAGGTTTTTAAAATTTTAGAAATAGATACCTTTCTCTATAACTTTGATGTCCTATTCCAAAACAGATTTGTTATAAAATTATAGCATAAAAAGAAAGATACAGTGTGTTTTTAGCATTAAAATTGCTGTCTTAAATATTTCTTTCCAGAATCCACTCTAGGTTATTAAATCTCCTTAGTTTTATTTATTTATTTATTTGTTTATTTATTTATTTATTTATTTTGAGGAAGATTAGCCCTGAGCTAACATCTGCTGCCAATCCTCCTCTTTTTGCTGTGGAAGAATGGCCCTGAGCTAACATCCGTGCCCATCTTCCTCTACTTTATATGTGGGACGCCTACCACAGCATGGGTTGTCAAGCAGTGCCATGTCCACACCTGGGATCCGAACCAGTGAACCCCGGGCCACCAAATCAGAACGTGCGCACTTAACTGCTGCGCCTCTGGGCCAGCCCCAAACCTCCTTAGTTTTATACATATGGTTAGCACCTCTCCCTGATTGTGGCAGATACAAGTTACCAATATGATTCCTTTCTGTTTCTTTCCATAAGGAGCCAAAACATCTGGAAAAAAGAAAAAAAATCTAGGATTTCAAACTGTATACCTAACTCATATGGGAATGTTAATAAAAAGAAATGAGTCTGAACTCACCAAACAAAGAAGCAAGGGGGAAAAAAGGACGTAAAGTATATCCTGTTAGAGATGATACATGAAAGAAAAATTGAGGGAAGCCAGAAACAATAATATATTCTCCAAAATGACAGCTAAAAGAGATTTTTGGACCCACGCTAGAATGAGCCAAGTGCGAGAGGTGGAGCAGGGAGAGCTGAGCACAGAAAGTATTGGTCCATGTGTCAGCCTCCAGGTTTAGAATAACTCAGAAGTTATAGAAATTCCTTGCTTGGATACAGGATTATTTGTGGCACACTTGATTGCGATTTAAGAGATATCAAGAGCTAAGGGCAGGGGATATAAACCTGGATATCTGCTTGCAATCAAGATTCTCTAATTCTATAAGGCAAGTGACACAGCTGTCCTAAGAGACGAATTGCCAGCTCTACAGTAATGCACTGAGGAAGGTCAAAGTGAGAGAGCCCCAGAGACTGTGAAGGCAGACCAGATATGTGCTTGAGAGCAGCCAGTGATGACTCAGAGGAGATGGAGGAAAATGTGCTCAATTTATGGGCAGGTTCTGAGTGCTACATAAGACAAATCATTTGGTATTCATGATACAGTGATACTTAAGAGGACAGGAAGTGTAGCCGGTAGGACTGATTTGTTAACCCACTGTCTGAATCTGGATGCAAGAACCTGTATGGTGCCAGCTGCTAAATTCTTCATAATCTCACTGCTGAATAAGTGCCAGATTCAGGATTTTTTGAGATTATTGATATTTCTTTTAAAAATCCTGATCTCTGTAAAGATCCTTCAACCACATCCAACCATTGTCAGCATACTACTCAATATTAATAAAATAGAAAAGATAATATGGATTAGTAGAGAAGAGGAGACAAGAGAAGCTACAAAGAATCAGTAAAATCTAAAATACAGTATCATTACCAACATTGCAATAAAGGGTGAAACAAGATTGTTCTGGTCTCATCTGTGGGAATTTTAGACAAACTATTTTAGGAGGAAAGTCTTCAGATAGATGATGGATGGATGAATGGATAGATGGATGGAGGCTAAAATGGATATGTGCATTGAAAGATGTAACAGAACACTATCATCTAAAGTCACTTGAAGTTATTCTAAAAGGAAAAAGAACAAAGGAAAAACCGGAAACCACATATGGGATTAGCAAAGCTGAGCATGAGCCTGAACGCATTGAGAGGAGGAAGAGCTATTAAGGAGGTTGTCAGACTAGACAGATGATCCATTACCAGTGGAAACCAAGAAGCTCAAAACCATTAGCCGAGACTGTAATCCTCTCAGGCAGGGACCCGGAGCTGAGTGCCTGGAGAGACAATCAGAATCCACCTAGGAATGGTATTGCTTCTTACGTGATGATCCTGAGAACATCACTAGGTCCAAACCACAAGCATTTCTTGTGAAAGATGGAGCAAATTGTGAAATCCAAGATAATCCTAGCTATAGCCAGCTTGCAGCTCAGGGGTACTTAAGAGTGCAAATAAGCCCTTTTTACAACAGAGGTAATTGCGCTGAACTTTGATTATCAAAATGTGTGAATGAAAGACTTTATCTAAAAAAGAATTCATTGCAAGTATTTTGGGGAAGTGGAGAGCTGATACCCTTGCTTTTCGAAACAGTATTTTTACATGTTTTGTGCCATCACTATTTCCGACTCAGCTTGATCAAAGACAGTATAATGAAGTGTTTAAGAGCACAGACTGAGCACAAAACTACCTAGGTTTAATTCTTGCCTCTACTTCTTTATTAGCTCTGTGGCCCTAGACAATTTGCTTCATGTTTTTGAGCCTTAGTTTCCTCATCCATAAAATAGGGATAAAAATAGCATTGAAATCATAGAGTTGTGAAGTTTAAGTGAGTTATTATATGTGTTATTGTATTATACTGTGACAGTATCTGGCACACAGCAAGCATCACCACCCAAAACATGTCTTTCCCCATCTCTATCATTTCCTTCTGTTATCCTCTGAGCTGTGTGTGGATATGCATCTGCACTGGCAGATCCACAGGCCTGTGGGCTAAGATTGTTACGGGGTGATGACGTAGCTATAGCAAGAGAAGAGGAGAAATGGCTAGTTCCTAACATCCTGGCTAGTTTTTACAAATACGAAATAGGAATTAGGTTTGATGGTTTATAGGAAGGAAAACCATGAGAGGGCAGAACAAGGCTACCAATATTTTTAATGAAAGAAAAAGAAATGATTGAAATACATAGGAAATTAACAGCGAAGAGCTAAGATGTGTGGTCCTTCAGTGCTCATTATAATTTTCAAATACCTTGTGTCTTTTTCAACCTGTGTCAGTGACCCCACCTGGAATGCTTTGCCCCATAACCAGTTTCCATTAACTGACGTTGTACCCATCTTTCAAAGTATAGAACAAAACTGCCTATATGCCCAGCTACAAGGATTTGCCAAAAGCTTCTTTTTATGAAGATTATTTTTGAATTTGCCTCATTTTTCTTATTAGACTGTAAACTCTTTAAAACAAAAATCCTGTGATCATTACCATTTATTAGTTTTAATCTTCACCCATCTGCCTCCCCTTTGCCCAATCCCCACCCCTTGTGCAGTGTATGCACAAAATATATTTGTTGAATTATGATTGAATCTCAAATCTATATATGTAAGGATTTCACTTTCTGGAAAACTCTCAGAAAATCTTTTTCCAAGCCCTAGTAGACCCTAATGTAATCATAGTGACAGCTTTTCAACAATTATTTAAATAACACATTAAGTTATTAAAACAATTGCTGCTTTGGGTTGTTAATTAATAAAGATAGATAAACATTCTCTTCTCTGTTAGATCAGTCTGCTATCTGTGAATTCTTGGTTCTGTTTTTATTGTACTCCTGAAATGACAGCTTGTTGCTGGTTCATCTATCAGGCATTCAAAATGTTGAATTACTCTGCATCGCATTTGTTCTTGTATTGTCTAGGCTCTAGTCAGCCTCCTAGGGTCGTCACACCATAATCTTAAACACAACATGTGCCTTGTGGCCCAGATGTTTTCCAAGAAGGAGTGCTGCAGCCAAGAAAAGCAAGATAGTATCTTGAATACCCAAAGGGATTGATATGACTAAAAAAGCAGCTGGACAGCCAACTAGATAGCTGTCCAAGAAAAAGTGAGCCGATTATTTGTATAGTTGGAGTTTTTGTGATCAAATAGTAGAATTCGAAAAAATTTTTATGATAGGATCTTTCGCCTCGCAGATTCTCATCATATCTGCTTTTCTGGTGTGGACTCGGGCATTTGGCAGGTTGTAGATAAAACTAGGATTATATCAACAACAAGAGAAACCCAGAAAAAGGAAGAGTTCATGGACTGTGTACTGTTTCTCCATAATTATGAGAGGATAAAAATTACCTTTCTTTCCTAATATTTGCAAGTAACACAAAAAATGAAAAGAGATTGTTCTAGGAGTCGGCTTAGACTACAGCATCTGTGAACACACTGCTCTTGTTGCTCTGTTTTTTCCCCTGACAAGATTTGCCTTTTGTATTTTTACAGTGAGTAGGGGTACCTGCAATTGTGTTTTTAAAAAAAATTGGCAAAGTGCTATCTTCTTGTGGTGAGGGCCCCTTTTGGTTTTCATGCCTATTAACAAAGAAACGATGTGGTAATACTGCGTCTGTATTTTCACTTCAGTATCTTAGTAACTGGTTCATATCTCTTTCATAATGATTAGGATAGCTCATGGTCATGAGTGGCAAACCCCTAAGAAGTGTGGGATTTTATGTACATGTCATGATAATGCCCTCGTCAAACTTAGCCCTACCTCTTGCCTCTGAAATGTTTTGGCTTCTGTTCTAATCTTAATAGCTTGAATTATATCATTGTCTGGCCTGGTCTAGGAGAGGGGACCCAGTAGGAAACCGATTTGGATGTGGTATTACCTTGAAAGAGTCAGGCTGCAATAAAGCTAGCTACTCAGAGCTGGTTTAGATCCCACTGCTTTTCAAATTTCTTAAAGCATCTGAATCCGTTTTCTCCAAATGAAATCCTGTTGTTTTGTTTTAAAACAATAAACTCAGATTTCCTTTGGTTGAAGTAATTACAGGACACTGGGAACCCCTAATTCCGTTGGCCCCATGTTCCACTTACCCTCAGCAGCAGCCCCTGAGGCGGCTTTAATTGGCTCCTCAACTCACCCAGCACAGTGTGAAAATGTCTACTCTCCACCTGCCAGATTGGACCTACTGTGTTTACCAGTTTAACATGGCTGGGCCATCCTGGCCATGTGTGTAATGAAGACAGCAGAGATCCAGAGACCGCTGCTTGCCAAGTGCCTCCTGCTGGGTTCCCAGGAGCATGTGTGGAATTACTGCAGGACACTTAACCCAACATTTTAGGTCCTCTTCAGGTTTCTTTAGGCCCTAAAGCTCTGAGGCGGTAATAGTCTATAAAGACCCAAGGCTCCAAAGGATTAAAATCACTGCCTGTGGCTGTCCTGGAGAAGATAAACTCCATGGGCATGTAAAGAAAGCAGGAGAGGGACACATATGACCTTCTTTCCCCTCTTTTGAATATCAGTAGTAATCTCGAGCAGAATGACCCTTTGTCGGAGATCTTGATACTTAGGCTGGAGTGGCCATCACGAAAGAATTAGGAATTTGAGGTGATTTTATTTTCTCTTATTTCCTAGCAGGAGTATCTGACTACAGAAGGATATCCTTCGAAAGTTACATGGAAATCCAGGGGTTTGTTGTTCCTCTCTCTTTCTCTCTATCTCTCTCTCTCTGTGTATGTTAGCCATGCTCTGAACGTAAATCCCTCTATCCCCCAAGAAAAAGACAATTCATAAACTTGTTTTCATACAAATTAAAAGCTGAAATGCAAGTTCTCTTCATGACTCCACTCAGCCTTGTACTCCATGGCATGTCCCCCTATTGATAATGTCCTCCAAAACTTATGTGTTTGCCCAGGACTTCATTTCTGCAGCTTGCGCTAGATATGCTAAGAACACAGAATCTGAAAATAGTCTGAGGAAGAGACAATTCTAATTGCAACCACCAATTGCTTAATATACTTGTAAACAGACAAAGATTTTTTCATGACATGTGGAGCAATTCTTAAGCGTTTATGTACTCTTGTTTAACTGATTAAAACTTCAGAAAAAGGTAGCTTTTTAAGTAGTAAGATTACGCAAAAGTTTAACACAGGAATAATAGCAAAGAAGTCGTGGGAATTGTTCATGTGATTCATTTGTAAAATTCATATTTTTTTTTCCTGCTAATTAGGGAATTGCATTCAAGTTTGGTGTTAAAGAAATTCTTTAGTGGCATCCCTCTTTTTAGCTTTGTATATTAATGGTTGGGCTGCTTTCTGCCTTGATAATTAAAAGCAAATTATATATATACTGTTTTCCCTGAAGAAAAAGTGATACTGACTTTATCACATCATCATCATCTTCATAGCCAGCAGCAAGATACCTTTAATAGCATCCGCTATTTATATAGCATTGTTCTAATCTAAGACAAGTGAATAAATAAAGCTTTGAGGTCTACTTCCTATTCTTCCTACTTTATTTCCATAACTTAATTAGCCTCCAAACCCCAATTCTGATATGCATAATGATCTTAAGTATATTCCAAAGTCAATCAGGTGGTTTGTATTTTTTTAAGTGTTCTCAGGACAGGGTCAATACTACCTATTACATACATACACTATGAGAATTTAGCACAGTTGGCCGCTGGCAACAGACGCAAAGATTTATTCTGTGTAGCTATTTTCTAGCCTCTTGGATGCCAGCCAGTTGCCTAATGGATCATGAGTGAGTCAGTTTCATTCAGCCTCTTAGCAAAATCAATTTGTCCAGCAGCACAGGATTTTCTGTCATGTAGGGTCTTTGCCTGGCACTACTGTGACAAGCGCAGTCTAACTGTCTCTGCATCTCTAGATTCTAACTGGGCTTTGGCCCCAGAAGGCTGCTCTAAGGAATCAAAGTCCCCTCTAGGAGAGGAAAAATGATGTAATGAAAGCTTCCTGGAGAAATTAGTCAGACTCCACAATCCACCTATATTCAAAAGTGGGTCACAAAAAAATCCATGTATTAAGTTGGCTTAATTTTTGCATGTACACTGAATAACAGCATCTGCCTTTTGATTACTCCAGGCCCAATTGCTCCTTCTATTTGAAGTTACAAAAAAATAAAGCAAGCAGGGTACATCTGGAAGGGACTGAATAGCATTTGCTGAGAAACCTGAGTCATAGCACAGTGTTGAACAGTCAGTGTGGCTCCTTTTATGGAAATCTGCATGGTGTATGGGACAATGGACCAAGTCTGGGCAGGAGGTGAGATAAGCACTCTTTCTCTACTCCCACTTCTCCAAGATCTCCATGTATGGAATTTCTCTCTCAGGGGTCATTGCACTGACATGTCCAAGCCCGGTTAGGTACCTTGGAGAAGAGACGTCACCGCATATGTCAGGGTTTTAAAAGACGAGCGAATTATCATGCTCCTTGCGGAAGAGAGCCCTATCACCACATGCTTTTGCTGGTAGCTGTCTTGATTGGTTGGGAACAAGCAAGAAGTCATTTTTTCTTATGGAAGATAGTGGGGTGGGGGCTGCTGTTTGCACACATTCGTCGTCTTAGAAGAGATTAATTATGCAAAAAGAACTGCGTTATGCAAAAAGATTATTTTAGCTAAAGCCTCCTAGGATGCCTAATTTGTCTTCTCTGTAGGTCACTCATTTTTAAGTGAATACTTTTAGTTTTCAAAGAATTCACATTCCTAAATTCTTACAAAAGTGGCATACTAGTGAAAGACAGAGGTGGTGTGCTTCTTTTTAGCAAGCAGCCTCTATTTCAGAAATCATTAATGGAAGGTGCTAGGTCTAAAAAACCTGCAAAATCTTGATTCCCTTTGGAGAAACTGTGATTTAATGGATATATTTCTTTTGTTCATTTTCTTCTCTCTCATACGGTAAAAATCAAAATCTTGTGAACCATGTGGAATAGGAAGAGATGCTCCCATGGATAAGAAAAGTTTTTGTTCCATTATTCATATGCTATATTTGTTAAAAGTACGTAAAAGACAGCTTCACTGCATAGACTCTGTACTTTCATTTTTAAGACCAAGAGCAGACCACTTTCCTCTCTGATTCAGTTTTAAAAGATTGTACATAATGATGCATACCTCAGGCTCGGCTGTTTTGCCCCTGCCTTTAGTTTCTTCCTGTCTAGCCCAAGGAGGAGGTTCTTGGCATAGTTTCAGCTCTGCTTTCTTACCTCCTATGCATCAAGCACATTCTACCAGGTAGAGGCTAGTATATTCTTTTCACTAAGGTTAGAGGGTCGTAACTTAATCTTCTGTTCTGCCTCTCACTTCTAGAATCTATCTGGTTAAAACTTGCATTGTAAAAATATATGTCCTAAATGATATCTAATGCTTGTTAGTATCAATTATTATCATAATTTTAAATCCTAGATTGCAGATGTTCATTCTAAGACTTTGCCAATATCCTTCTGTCTGTTTTTTTCCTATAGATGAATGTTCCAATTTAAGTGTGTTTTCTTTTTAAGAGTCTTTGATATGTAACTATTCTGACATTTCAGAGATTGTAGTGTTCCTAATAGTCTCTGAGGTGCTTCATTTGTTAAAGTCCTCTTTTTATTGTTTTTTTTTTCTTGCTGACTCATCATTATACTAGATCAGTTTCTTATTTTTCTTTTGGGCATGACTAATAATAATAAAGTCTGAGCTCCGGTCTCATATTCCATATTTTAATTATATAAAGCAACTATGAAGACCCACGCTGACAAGATCCTGAGTCTAAATGAAATTAGGTCATGTCTCAAAGAAATTATCATGTGAATCAAGCAGAATGTGTGGGTGTGTGCACATGTGAGACAGAGAGAGTGTGCTCGCACACAGCCCACAACGCTAATGATATTTCCTCAGACAGCTCCTACTCAGTGTCTTTGTAGTAAAATGAAAGGAGTTTGGAGCGTAACTAGTATTCATGTTACGGACTAGGACCCTAAAAACTAGAGGGAATACATTATTTGCCTGAAATCCCACAGCTAGGGTCAACTGGAGCTAGGACCCACGTCTCCCAATGTGCTCCTAGTCCAGCTCCCTTTCCTTGAAGCCAACTCTGAGCAGCACCTGGAACACTGCCTGGCAATCACATGCTTAATAACTATGACGATACAAAAGGAGGGAGCAGGTGAAGTTTCAGCCTGCCAGGCAATCTTGAGATTCGAAAATTTGCCAACAAGGTTGTGAACTTGCATTTCTAAACAAAACTGGAGGATATCAGTGTATCTTTATCACAGTTTTATGGGAAAGTCCAGAAAAGAATAAAAGGTAAAATAGTGGCTCCTACTATACCTAGTAAATGGAGACATCACAGAGCAGTTGGGGAAGAATTAGTTACAGGCACAATGTCCCTGTGAGATTAAGAAACAGAATTGCGAAAATCACAAATTATTTGAGACCCATTTTCAAGTTGGTTGACTAAACAATCACTGTGATATTGGGTGGTGGCACTCTGCAGGGCATGTGTGGGGCTCCAGATTCATAAAACGCTACATGATCAGAAGTACCACTCCCTTTTCCTAATATTGTTAAGCCCATCTATTCACAATCAGATGCTTACAAATGAGAGTATTTAAATAATTGGAGGAAGCAAGATATTGTGTGTCCCGTTTTTGTTAAACTATAATATCCAAATAAGGATATGATCAAATTCAAAACAGTCCAAGAGTAAAGCAAAGGAATGTCCACAGTACTTTAAGCCAGTGTCTGGATGCTAAAAATCAGACTGACTAGTCAATGAAAGTGACCACAAAATTAGATGATTTTGACCCAAAAGAATGCATTAACCTTCTTTCCAAGAGCGTTCGCCAGTTTTCCGTTTCTGTGTTTCCACTCTTCACCCCCAGCCCCAGGTGGAAGTGAAGATGGTTTTCCATTTGTTTTGTTTTGAAGAGGGAGCTTTATGTCACTGAGCTATAATGTGAAGGAAAATGTTCCCATCAAAACCAACAGTCTCGGGGAGACAGGGAAAATGAAAAGAGTACTCATGTCTTAGAAAAGCTTTCCCAAGAGTTGGATCATATTGGATAATGTCATGATCCTCTTCACTTTCAAACTTCCTTAATTATCTTGGAGAGGGAAAAAATATATAAGCGGTGGAAATATACATTTCTTTTTCCTTAGTGAAAAAACAGCATCGTGCTCTTCAATTGAAAGCCCTCTTCAATTTCTCAAGTTGCTTTTCAATGACATTTAATTCCTCCATCAACAGTAACCTCTGGGCTGCTCCATGTGTTGAAGAACACAAGAGCCTTGAAAATTATCATCGTTTCAGAAATAGTGATTGTGTTAAGCAGCCTCAAAATTTTTCCTGCTTTTACCTGTACTTGTCTTTTTAAAGTTTTCTTCACAGGTTCATTGAAGATGGGAGGTAGTAAAGGCTTGTGATTCTTTTCCAAGAACCTTAAAATACAATGTGATCAATCTTTAAAGATTGTTTCATATGTCTCAGTTGTGGACTTGATGTAGGTGAATAGAGTGAAAATTCTATATACTGTAGGATTGGATGAATGTTGCCTGCAGTCCCATCTGTAGAACCAACTTTATTGTTATGTTAAACATTGGAGCTGAAGAACAAGTTCTTCATAGGTGTGAGCTGGGAAAAACTGAAGTAGTATTATATGGACCAAGATTGAGTCAGTCTGTTCTGTTGAAGAATTACTGTGGCACACCAGAGGAGACAGCCCTGGCCTAGTCATCTCTCTGAGCTTTGCTATGCCTATAATTTTCATCATGGATAATTCAGAGAAACTCTCAATTTAATTATTAAGAGTTTCTCACTTCATATCCAAAGTTAACCATTCATTTTTGGCTTGAGCAGATCAGAGGATTGCTTTGTGCCAAATACCTCTTTATTCTATAGGCAAGAACTTAAATAAACTTTCTTATTGGCCGATATGATGATGTTGAGCTACCCTCAAGTATCAGCACTCTTTCCTGGGGCTGATGTAGTCCTCTGGAATAAATGTACAATGCAGTAGAATTTCAACTGAGCTACGTGACCCTCCAAAAGACAGAGCTGATTGAATTGAGAGCTGAAAAGAGACCTATATCCAACCTATGTATGTATTAGCTGGAACTGGTTAGAATATAGCAGTAGGAGACCAGTCAAAAGATATGGCAATTACTTAGAGTAGAACTTTATTATGAAAATAAATTGCAAAAGCAGATATGATTTTCATAAATCAGGGAAGTATTACTCTGTTACTTTTTATAGTGTCTGAATTATGGCTTAGGCTTATTAAGAATTAGAAAAACAAATTTCCGTGCTGTCAATGATACCTCAGTGTAATATGGAGCAATCTGTTAGACATCAGTGTGGTGAAGAGATAACAGCTATTTTCAATGAGTGAACTCGTAAGTAAAGCACATAGAATAAAATTGCTTTTTTATATAGCATTAAGGAGCAGCTGGAAAATGGAAGAAGCGTAGAAGGAGTGAAATATCAAGACATACACATTGGTGATTGAATGGTAGGAAAAGTTCATTACAGGAGAGTTATGAGGGCAGACAGGATCTAGCTGTCAAGGAGCTGTATGGTAATGTGCCCACATTACAACAAGGGCATCATAAGACAGAAGCACAGCTTCAAGCTGTTCCAGTAGCAACCATACCTGTCTCTGATTGCACTGGAGAGAAAACCCAGATGGCAAAAAGTCTTAGGAAATAAGAGGCCCATAAAAGAGCCCTGAGCATCTATAATAAGGAATGATGACAAAATAAAGGCCAACGATGAGGTCGGCTGGAGACCTGGGTAAGGAAGCGAAGGCCCCCAGTTCGGTTTCACACAGGATGGCCTTTGCAGGAAGAATAGCTCACATCCTCTATGGCTTACTCCGCTTTGCCAAGGCTAGTTCCAGAGAATTTCTAGTCTGTCTTTTATGGACCAAACATATCATGGAGGTAAGATGATGAAACAACCCCCCATACAGCTATTACTTGGGTTTGACTTTTCATATAATATTAAAATCTTAGGCTAGGAGTGATTCCAGAAGGCGTTGAGTCTAACTGCAACCTTCAGGTAGGCCTTCACCTAGATAGACCAAGAAAGGTACCTACCTCATCCATTCACAAATACGACATCAATCTCCCTGGAAGAAATTCCACAACTGCCATTATAAATGCTTCCAGTGATAAAGACCCTAAAACCAACCCATAGTTATTTTGTCAAGTGTATTTAAATGTCTTGCCTAAATGATGCATCTTCTTTCTATTTCATCCCTATGAGTTTGTATTTGGGTCCCCACTTCACGTGAGTGCCTTTTTCCCCTGGTCAGTTAATTTGAAACTATGTACAAGTAATTCTGCATGGGTGAAACTGCCGTGCAAGTGTAACTCTGCCTTTAATTAAGTAATCATTAAAAATGGAACGTGCCGACTTTCTCCTATTCTGTAGCTGACAGTGATTGAGGGGCTTTGTATGCCCATGGTGGCACAAAAATGGAATCAGTAAATTAGAGCAGTTGTCAGACCCAGATTCTGATTAGTTAAACAGCTTGCCTGGGTTAGTGATTAATGCAGTTGTAAGGAATGAAATCTGCTTTCCTGGAGAGTAGGAAGACAACCTTTAATAGAATAGATTATGTGACGGTTATCCGATTGTGTGCGCCATCTTTGAGCTTGGTTAAATGTAGATGTAATTTAGTATTGGGACTTGAAAAAAGAATGCAAAGATGATTTTGGGTGTGAGAACGAAATTTCCTGGTTTAGTTTTTGTTTTATGTCACCACGTGAATGGGAGTAGTGCAGCTTTTGAGATTATTCTTTTAGAATTTCTTGCCTGTCGTTGTCTTCAGCCATCTTTTCTCTGGAAACGTGCTGATATTACTAATGGTTCAAATTTTACTGTAATGTCAACATGTAAACCCTTATTTGGTAATATAGGAGTTTGGCTATCAACAGGACAAAGGAGTGTTTAAGAAAATATTCAAATGCACACATCTCCCCTTCTAAGGATTTAATAGTATTCAAGGTATTGAAAAAAAAGGGTTTTTTGCTGACAACTTTATTGTGATATAGGTCACGTAACCATAAATTTCACCCTTTTCAAGTGTACAGTTCATTGCTTTTAGTATATTCACAAAGCTGTGCAACCTATCACCACTGTCTAATCCCAGAGCATTTTCGTCACCCCAAAAACAAACCTTATACCCATTAGCGGTCACTTCCCATTTCCTCTTCCTCACTCCCACCAGCTAATCAAGTTATTTTTTATTTTTATTTTTTTGAGGAAGATAAGCCCTGAGCTAACACCTGTGCCCGTCTTCCTCTCTTTTATAGTGGGACGCTTGTCACAGCATGGCTTGATAAGTGGTGCATAGGCCCACACCTGGGATCTAAACCGGTGAACCCTGGGCCTCCAAAGTGGAGCACGTGAACTTACTGTAGTGGAGCGCTACACCACGGGGCTGACCCCTAATCTAGTTATTTTTGAAGCAGGTGTTATGATGGAAACTCTACATCTGTCTTTTGTGTTTGTGGCTAGCAAAAATTTTTATTCATTCAAAGCAACTGATTCCACATAGATATTCATGTATATAATTTATTAGAATGTTTTTCATTTTTAATGAAATGAAATAATGAATAATAAAATATTTTAATATGTATAACTGATGAAATAATTTTAGTAATATTGTGAATGAAATAAAAGAACTACAATGAATGCTTTTATCTAACTCAAAATTGACATAAATAGAAGACGAGATTATCTAGGTAGTTTAAGGATAAAAATTCTTAAAAAAATTAATTACCTTTCCACTAGTGTGCAAAGTTTTATATAAATTGTATAACCATATAAATAGAACTTAGATCAGAATTATCTTTAAAATATAAGCATCCCTTTTTATTTATTCAACAAGTACTTCTTTTCGCCACAAATACAGTAAATTATTATTCTGTTCACCTCTACTAATTAGTACCTTGGGTTAACCCTGCACATCAGCCAATAGAAGTGAGTTAAAGTTTATCTCTATGAACAGAGGGCTTGATAACTTATTTGATAAGGTAAATAAGAGTACAGAGGAAGCATAACAAGTGCCGTGTCAATGTAGGACGATGCATATTCTTGCCCTACCTTCTCAAGCCCAGCCTTGCCCTTTGGATCCTAGCGACACTGACCTGCTTCACTTGCTGGAACTGGTTATGTCCCTTCCTGCCTTTGGATCTTCAAACAAGTTCTCTCCTCTGAAAATCTAAAACTAGATTTAGACTTCGTTTAAATCTACATCTCCTCTCCTACCTCCCCCAGCGCCTTGGCCCTTTGCTTGCTCAGTTAACTTCTCCTCCTTCAAATCTCAACTCAGTGGTGCTTTTTCACCTTTCCAGATGAAGTCCGGTCCCTGTTAGGGTTCTCAGAGCACCCTGATTTTTGTAACATTTGTGATCCTATACTAATCTTCTCTATTTTCCAAGATGTACAGAAGATTAGGAAACACTATCTTCATTGTGCGACACATACATACACTGACATATTCACTGTGTGTATACTAATGATCCAATATCTTTTTAGAAAATCTATATTTTGGGCTTTCCATTGAGTCATACCTCACGTCCTTTGGAGAATTCAGAATTATTTTTTTCACATGTTAGTACTGTGAGATGCATTCCCTGTGTTTAAATCAATAGGCAAGAGTGCCAGGAATGATAACTTGCCCGTAATTGGCCAGTTTTCACTAATAAAAACCCGGCGTCTGTCTCTCAGAAGAATGACAATTCAGTGATAGATGAGCATGAAAACTAAAGGGCCAGCATATGTGAAGGTGATTTTTAAATGTTAATTGTTGTGGTCTTTAACTTGAGTAATTCTGATTTTTCAAAGTGTTTCATATCTCATTAAACCCTTGATTTCTCGACTACTAAAACCTATCTTCAAGGTGGCAAAGCTGTCAACTAAAAAGAATGTGTTCAACTGAAAGATGATTCCACTTTGGGCTGGCCCAGTAATGCAGGGGTTAAGTTTGCTTGCTATGCTTCAGTGGCCCAGGGTTTGCTGGTTCAGATCCCAGGCGCAGACCTACACACTGCTTATCAATCCATGCTGTGGCCACATCCCACATATAAAGTAGAGGAAGATGAGCATGCATGTTAGCTCAGGGCCAATCTTCCTCAGTGAAAAACAGAGGAGTATTGGCAGTGGATGTTAGCTTAGGGCTAATCTTCTTCAAAAAAAGGAAAACAAAGATGATTCACTTTGCTAAACTTTACAAAAGTAAGTTTAAGTTGACAAAAATTATAGATTATCAATTATCACTTTCTGGCTTATTTATATATTTTCACCCTGCTTCCTTCCATGAAAGACTTAAGGTAGTCTAATTGTCCAACATTTGTTTGCTTGAACAAAAAGAAAATGTGAATGGTGCACCTTGATAAAGGAGAGACTCATTTGAATTGAAACTCTCCCAGCTAAGTTTGAAAGTCCATAAACTGACATGGGGTACCAAGATCATGAGATCACAAAAATTGCATATCCTTGAAATTGCATATCCTTGAAATTGTATTTTCTCTTTTCCTAGAAATCAGGTGTGCTTCTAGGATGACTTTTTTTGTAATAATAACAACTTATTCTCATTGAGACTTGGCTTACACACCTATTATCAAAAGTGGAAAATCTTTAAATTCTTTTTCCTAATTGTACGAACAACAGTAATTTATAAACACAAAATCAGTAAGAAAAGGCTATTTAAGGAAAACATGTCCTGAGTGCTGTCTTTAAGCATTGATCAGAGACTGCCCACATCTCAGAAATGATGCCAGTACGTCGCTCTCGCTTATTCCTCTCAGGAAGCTCATGGGAAGACATGTGTGCTTCTCCAAAGCATGTTATACTATGTGCGGATGTGCCTAATGGTCATATATGAAACTGTACATGTATGAATGAGAATCAAGTGAACCAGCTGAAAGAAACAGCAACCTGTGGGTGTTTGTGTTGGTGGAGATGAGCTTTCAGAGGAGAAAGGATGTTATGAACCTCAGTAGTGTACTCAGTCTTATTGGGAATTTTCACTTGGAAAACTATCAGTCAGCTCTTGGAACTTGAGGAATGGAGGAGCCAAGAAAAGGAAGTGAATTATAAGGTTGCTGAGACTATTTTAATTTGTCTTACAGTCTTATTTTTGTCTTTTTATTCTTTCCTCGCTCTAATCGTTGGAGTTTTAGAATAATGCAAGCAAGCATAAAAATTACCAACTGTACCCAAAATATGCAAATTTGTTTGAGTGTGATCTTGATTTACTTTAAATGAATCAATAATTTAACTGGGTGGCATTTAATTGTATTTTCTATTTGTTTGTAGAAATACTCTTATATTTGGGTTCCTTAAGTAAGTGCGTTTATCTTGGTTAAAGAATGGGGGGAGGTTCAGAGATGACATGTGAAGACTGTAGACGCAATCCCTACTTCTCTAGCCCTGTTGTCTGGCCCAGAAGCCCTGCAGGACTTTAAGCCAGTTAGAGCCTGAAGACAAACAATACTGATCAAGGTGGGCATTGCCCTGACCCCTTTGGAGTCTTCAAATTTCTCTGTTGTCCTCTAGTGGGGCTGAATACCCTCCTAAATGCTATTAGTTTTGAAACTCTGTTTGATTTCCCAGATGAGCTGAGAAAAACACTTTGATCTCTTTTGTCCTATAATATTATAGAACGGTCCTGTTGGTGATTTTTAAAATTTTTATTATTTTCATAAATACTTGATGGTGGGCTATAATGCCGTATTTATAACTTACATGCAAAGCAGTACAATTATTCTGATTCCTAGACTTTTCTAGTGGGATTTGAGACATCAAATCAGAAGTCAGAAAGTCAATAACAGAATCAAATAAAATTAGCCTTTTTTCCCCTCTAATAACAATAGGTCATAAAAAAATGTTCTTCTCATGAAGGTACATGCAAAGTCAACTTCTTGGTTTAGTATTTTTCATTGTATATCTGATTCCAGTCTCAAAAAAAAGAGAGGGGACATACAACAGAAGAAAACTCTGAATTTTTGTCAGGTGTATATCAGTTGTATGTTTTGCAAGTAGCAATAGTACTTAGAAGAAGAAAAAGAATTTTTCCTACCACCTAAATACATATAAACAAATCTTACGACGTATATAGAAATGACTATATTGTATTACTTTCTCTTTAACGCCTACCTATTTTTCTTCTTCTAAAGTAGTTTCTTTCAGGTCTCTGGGTATTGTTGGGGACTCATTTAAGTAAGAGGCAGTTCTGAATTTTTTTTTTTAATTTATTTTTTGGTGAGGAACATTGTCCCTGAGCTAACATCTGTTGCCAATCTTCCTCTTTTTGCTTGAGGAAGATAGTCCCTGAGCTAACATCTGTGCCAGTCTTCCTCTGTTTTGTATGTGGGATGCCACCACAGCATGGCTTGATGAGCGGTGTGTGGGTCTGCGCCCAGGAATCCCCAAACCCCAGGCCACTGAAGCAGAGTGCGTGACCTTAACTACTACACCACCGGGCCGGCCCCTCATGTCTTTTTTTAATAAATTGATGGGTAAAGAAAATATAATTTATTTTCTTCTGGTCAATTTATTCACAGGAAGGAAAATATAGAAATGAAAATCTGTACTTATATACAAGACACGGCTTCTTTTAAAAATATAATAAAGCAAGCTATTTTAAATATTTGGAACCAACACAGGAAAATTTTGCCAAGTATTTGGAATAAAAGTATTCACCCAACTTAAAGTTTATGCTCTAGTTTTTAATTTGAGGTCTTTTAAGACAACTCATGGCTACATATCTATTGTTTTAATTAAGACACTGTTGTAACACATTCAACCCTTGAAAAAGTGATGCTTTCTCTAGGGACATGCTGGGCATGTACAGTAGTGACTTCTGGGTAAGGATGATTTTACCGTCCTTGTCCCTATGACTCCTTTGGCCATGCTGATTGCAGTGCATTGATTAATTTCAGTCACCATCAGCGAAAATGGAATATGCTGAATAAGCACTAATAAACTAATGGCTCTTTATAGAACAGAGCTGTAGTCCTCCAGGAACAAAGAATGACTCAGAGGAAATGATTTAATTTAACAAATTGCTGGTTGCCCACCAGCCGTTTTAGCAGAGGAATGATATATGCAAGGTGTGCTGAAAAAGAACGTTTTCCTTATTTTTCTTCTCCCTATTCTCCATCTCTCAGTACTCTCTGGGAAGGCAGTAAAGATGGGGGGACATGCTAAATAAAAAATGTGCCAGCTTGGTGAATTTTTATAGTGATTTGTTGAGCTGGATTAAATGAATTTAGAGTTGAATCTTCAACATGATCATTTCTTTTTTCAATGGTCTATATATAATCTGGATATTTTCATTGGAGGATCGGTGATGGTGTCAGGCTTAAGTCTCCTGAGGTTTACTAAATTGTATAAGTAGCTTTGCAGAAGACACAGTGAAGCTTTTTTATAAATGAACCAGAAGGTCAATCTGCATGTCATATAGACAAAGTTAGAAACAAGTCATCACATATTTTATGATGAGACAACAGCAAAATAAACAAACAAAAGGAGTAGTTCAAAATCTGTATTAAAAAGCAATGTCTGATTTCCAAAGGCTCAAACCAGTTTATGATTTGAGAAAAATACATAAATGTCATCTGCATTTCTGTACAGTAAGTCTGATTATTCTATGCTTTATTTAGCCCCTACTGTCATGAAATTAATGGAACATATTCAAGTGTTTCTGCTTGAAAATCGTGACTAAAATATAATGTTCTTCAAGTCATAGAACACACAAGCTCATATTTATCATTTGCAGGCAGGTTTTATTGGTCCTAGTGCGTTTAGCCACCCCACCCCCATTCATCTACTGATGGCCAATAAAAGCTATAGGAAGTCTCATCAATGAAATTAGTAATCTGTGGGGACAGAGATGTAGTTAATGCCTGTCATTCTAGATTTGTGATCATTGGGATGTGCTTTTTATGACCATTGAAAATATTGGCTTGACTGAATAAAATGTAGGGTTGTTTCAGTGACTAAATATATTTTAAAATTCTGAACACAAAAATATTCTTTGGTTTCCAAATGAATTTTTCTTTTAAATTTCATAAAGTATAGCTTTTAGGAATAGAAATCAGCATGTGATAAGTGAGCACATATTTTAACTGGCTTCTGCTATACATGACAAAAACTGCTAAAATAGCAAAATTTTTGCTTTTGAGATTTATAGCAGTAGAAAATTTGTGAGGGACATTAGATATTTTTCGTCTTTGAGAGGGAAAAATTTCTGTCGCATTGTGCACCATGTACAAGTTGCTAAATTAAAATCAGGATGCTTGAAGTTAAGGTTAAGTTGCAGCACTTTGTGATCTGTAAAAATCATGTCAGATCTTACTTAAATATGAGAATTGTTGAGTTTACCCCAAGCCGCCAGCATCACTTGTATATTGTTTAATCCTCTCCTTAAAATCATAGAACTTCAAAGTTGGAAGAAATCTTGAAAGGTTTGAAGTTCAACCCTATCCCCTATGGCAGTGAGTCCCACTGAAGAACAATTGTCAACTAGCCTGCACTTTCTTTAGTTGCAAGAAAATGTCCAACCTACCAAGGCTTAGCCATTTTATCTTTGTTTAGCCCTACAATTTTTTTTTGTATGTTCAGCTGAAAATTGGTGTTTCTGTAGCTTCCATTAATTGGACCCAGTTTCCACCCCTTAAATATATAAACATCCCTTGTGTCTAATTTTGATACGTTTGAATACCAATACCATTTCCCCAGATTTTTCTGCAGCAGACACCGATTTCGTCTAGCTTCTTCATATGGTGAAATTTAAGCCTCTTAACCAGGCAGATCTCTGTCCTCTCAGTCAGTTCCATTTTGCCAACATTCGTTCTGCTCTTTTCTGTCTGCAGACTGTTTCCTATAATGACTGAGTCAGTGGTATGCATGGTGGCCAAGTGAAATAAAGATAGGATGGCCAAAGTATTCCACCTCTTCTTATGGACTTCCACTTCAGGGAACCTGCTAGCAGTATCAGTAACAGATAGTTTGAAAAGTTATCTCTGTGCCTCTTTTCTTCCCTTTAGCCTACAGCACTCAATTATTTTCTACTCTGTGATGCTTATGCTGAGAGCATAGCATTTCTATTGTGAATTCAGCCTAATGTGGGGGCTCTCGATATGCTATTACCTCCACAGTGCGGCGAGACCTATAGACATGGAATATTGTTGAAAACTCAACTCTAAGAATTCGTGCAGTACCTATTCCTGGACCGATTGGAGTCCAGAAGCAAGCCTTTCTATTGACAGTGTTATTGACTCTTGTTATTATTGCCTTTGGGCTTGAATCCTAAGTCCATCAAAGCACAAGGAAAGGGGCAACAGAGTGTGTGTGGGGGGGTTGATTTTGTTATCTTGAAGTGAGTTTTAATTTGAAAGCTTCCCCCACCCTCTTTGGTTCCATCACAACAGAAATAGAGTGGAAATCCCTGAGGTACAATATAATAGTGTAGTTCTAATTTTTTTGATAAAACCGATTTCAGGAACAAATGAAAAAACACAGCCTCATGGTTTGTTTTTATGACTCTGTGTATGCGTGTATGAGATTGTACATCCTCTTAGCAAAGGAAACACTTAAAATGTCGTATGCTGTTAAGAGTTGCTGGATAAATTACAGGACACTGAATTTAATTTGAATTTCTGATAAACAATGCATAATTCGTTAGTTTAAGTATGTCCCAAATACTGCGTGGGGCATACTTATGCTAAAAAGTATTCATTATTTGTAGAAAATTCAAACTTAATAGAGTGTGCTGTATTTATATTTGCTAAATCTGACAGTCTTTCTTCTGGGTAAGGCATGACAGCTGGTGAATCTTGCTCTAGTAATGGAACTGTACTCATTCTCCTAGAGAAGAAAACTGAGCCCTGCCTTTCACAGATTATCTTTTAACTTTTAAGAAATAAGGACTATTGATTATTAAATGGCAGAAGGAATCTCATGTGTAACCCACACTGCCAGGAGGCTGGGGCCAAACAGAAGGGCCGGCACCTAGGATTTTCCTTTTCTGAGGGCTGTGGCTGGATCAGACAGATGGCTTTACAAAGTGAGCAGGAGTGGAAGGAGCCAGAGGGTCAGAGAAAATTATAAGTAAGGGAGTGTGGTCCAAGCCAGGAATATCAGGTTCATCATTAAAGACAAAAGGTTTAGCCCTAGGCTATAAATTAGAGGGGAAAAAAGAAGAAAGAATGGGATTCTTTTGGGAACCCAAACATATAAGAGGTGGGGGGCTGGAGAGGATGGGGAGGATGGGCCTGATTTTAAGCCACAGGAACAAGGTAGACACTCATGGCTATACAGGATATAAATCAATTAAGAGGAATCTGCTTGCAGAGAGATGATCTAGCAAAATGAGATAAACTGCTTGATAAAAATGATCCAAAACAAGGTTTAGATACATATACCGGTTTCACAAATACTGAATCTTCTCTAGTAGATCCGAGCTGATAGTAGGGTCGTAGGGCCAAAGGTTTGTGACTGTCAGGGAGAGGCCCATCTTGGATGAAAACTTTGCTGAAGATTTTTCAAATGTTAATTATATTTACAAATAGATCATTTGTAGGCATAGAATATTTGAATGCTTTATATCTTCTCTCATTTATCTTTCCACTACTAGATGCATGGGATTTGTAAGGATCTGAGTAAGTAAACAAGAAAAAAATATCTAGCTTTCCTGTTTTCTCTGAGACATTGTGTGATAGGCTATAGGGCAAGTCAAGTGGAATAATTTTGGCATAGAGCCTGGGAAAAGGCATCTGTGTATATGATGGCCACTTCATCTTTTTAAAGTTCAACTTGAAAATTAAAAACTTTAGGGAGTGTGTAAGTATGTATAGGTGTTTTTATATACATCGTTTCCCAAGATTACGGAATTATAAATTAACAATAATTTATTTTAAGGAAAATTTGACCAGCATTTTCACTTAGGAATATTTGCCTCTAATTATGACAAACATTGCACATCTTTGAAGAGCTTCAAAAACTTCCTTTGTAGTAATCCTTGAGACCTTTAGAATTTGAAATCTTCTCAAATAATGTTGCATCAAATATTAGTCTCATTTCTATAATTTGATTCAGTTGGTCATTAAAATTCATAGTCAAAATGAATTCTGTAGAATGCGATTTCAACAGAAAGAACTTGAGAAATGACTCTTCTTGTTTCTTTGTGGATAAATGCTATTTAATTATTATCAAAGTTAATACAATTTCATTTATTTAGTAAATTTACAAAGTCCTATTGTGAAACTAGTTTTTTATTTTTTTTATTCCAGTATTATCTGAATATTCTGGAGAAATAAAAAGCAATCCATATATAGAGAAAACAATGCATTTTAAAGACAAATACATCTTGTGCTTGAATGCAGTCCTTACTCATCATTTGATAAATGGTACCTTTAATTCAGTTAATTAGAGTAATTTATAACCAATAATTAGAGTCAGCAGATTTGCCATTCCATTTCTATAAAATAAACATGCATTGTTATATTTATATTGATTAGTAATAGTAACAAAATATTGCCTAAAATCAGTAATAGTAATGTCCTAGGATAAGAAAATTGTACAGATTTAAGAGCTAGATTCTCTTTCTAATCTTTCATCACTCTTGAGAGAAAGATAGAAGGAACAAAAGTCACCAAGGCAAAATGCTGCCTTCAAATTGTTTTCAGAGCACTTCAGAAGAGAAGGAAAAAAATTAGGTTGTTTCAATCAAGTTTAACATAAAACAAAGTGTTACCTTTGACTGTGCAGGCAACGACACACATTTATATTTTATGAACAGCAATATTTAGAATTATATGAATGGATTTCTGTACTAAATGTGAAAGTAATTCCATTTTAATTTCCATTAAAAATTATGTTATAAAAAAGACTTAAGTACAGCCCCCTGGTGTTTTAAAGCTATACACTTCAAAACCAACACGTAAATAAAAACATCTCTAAGAAGTTCATGGTATTTTTTCTTTCAAAAGGAATGTGATTTTTGTTAAAATAA
Organism: Equus caballus; assembly: GCF_041296265.1. NCBI lineage: Eukaryota > Metazoa > Chordata > Mammalia > Perissodactyla > Equidae > Equus > Equus caballus. The sequence goes on along the minus strand of NC_091710.1, from coordinate 29,671,510 downwards.
GTTGTTGCTGCAGCTGCCTTTCAGAAAATTGGGTTTCTGTATTAAATACTGCTAGTCCAACCTTAAAAATAAGAATATCTAAGTCTGTTAAGCATTTTTCTTCTCTAAATAAAAAGGTAAAAACTGGAGACCTCTTCCTCTCTTCCCCCTTCCCCTCCACCAGCTTCTGAAATTACAGGTACAAACTGTTTGTTTTTTTAAGCTATGGAGACAACTTTTAAATAAAATATGTTTTTATTATCACAGGTAATCTGTAAAATGTAGTGACATTATTTGAAATAAAGTACTAACGGTTAATTCACCTTTCTCATACTTACATAGTACAAAAAAAACAAGAAAGCGAACTCCTAAGTAAGCTTTCATTTCCTAATTTATTTTATCTTATCATGATCTGCAATAATTTTGGGGATGTTCTTAAATGTTCTTATATTTGCTCCTAATACAGTTAACACATTATTGAGAAAGTCCTGAAACAAAGCAAGTAAAAATAATAGAAGGGAATAGCTTTTCCTCTTATCTCTAATAGAATCATGTTATTGGGTATTCGGAATTCTAGAAGTCAGAGGTCTTTTAGAGTCTGAACTCACATGAAAAATTCTTAACTGGAGATCCATGGAATAACTGTGAATTAGCTTCAGAGGAAAGGTCCCTAAAAATTCCAAAATTGTATGCTAGGTTTTTTATTTGCACACGTAAACAAATATCCATAGCATTCCCCAGATTCTGAAAGGAGTCTGTGACCCTCAAAAGAATGAGAACCACCATTGAAAATACTCAAAATACTTGAGTGGTGTCTTAGAGAAAACAGGGACTTGGTAAAAGGAGATCTGAGTGTGAGTCTTGACTGCAGTTTTCCATCTGTAGGGCCTTGGCAGACTCCTTAATCTTTCTGAGATGGTGTTTACTTTCTGATAAGTGGGGGAAATAATACAGAACCTACAGGTTATTGTGAGAGATCTATGAGGTCATGTGTATTTTTTCCTGGCACGTTGAAGTCACTCAATAATTGTTATTTCCTTTCCCTCAATATCTTTCCTCAGAGATGATAGAAATAGCTAAAGCAACTAATTGTTAAAATGAAGTTTTCTTCTCTCTTGCTTGTGATCACACACATGGGTATATCTAATGTTGCATATAGGAGTCAGCTCTCCAAGGGAGCTTTCGGTTGTGGATTTTATAATGGAAAGCATCCACATTAACTGCAATATGGCCCAGGGTGACACTTGACATATTTATGGTTATTTTTTTAGTAAAGTAATTTAAATGATTGCCTTTTCTTTTTATTACGGAAGAAAACTAAAGAATGTTGACTGCTCACAATGCCGAAGCTTCCCTTTCTGCCTTCAAAGCTTTTCTCAAGGACGTTAAACACTTTTCCTAATTACTTTTTATTGATTTCTTGGCATTTCTGCTCAATATTGGACTACTTATTTTTAGGAAACAAAGGATACTAAGCTAAAAATGTTAATGGTGCATTTGAAAGTTCAATATTTTAGTCGTGTCTTGTACACACACTTATAGTTTGAAAAACTATGTAATGGTTTTGCTGTGTGCCTCAGATCTTATCTTACTGCAGAAATAAATACAAAATTCCATGATTCTCAGATTTCTTCCATAGCTTTAACTTATTTTCAACAAATGTATGGCTTACCCTGCAACATTTCAAATTTTAAATAAGATAAGACTTGGCACAGACAACTGAATAAAAAATTAGTAAAAATAATTTACTGAATTACTAAATAGAGAAAAGCCTGATGAAAATTAAGCAACTCGACTCTATAGTGTACATTCTTATTCCAATTTTGCAGTCATTTGCCATTAGTAAACACTTTAATTCTGTCCGCCACTCTTTGATTTATAGCATTAGTTTTGTTAAGGGTGAATATGTAAAGCAAGTCTGATTAGGTGATGTTTACATGTAATCTAACCAAAAGAAAGCTGTCTTATGTTAGCTATTTAGGATAGTCCATTTTGGTAAGACTTGCTTATTTAAATTACTTGGTTGTCAGGATTTGACTGTCAATTAGGGTTGCTATCACAGGACTCATTTTTAAAACCTTCTTGTGGGTGATTTATATGTTATGTGAAAATGAGGTTAAAGAAAAATTACCAATCAACAAAAGGAACCTAATTTCAAATGTCACTAGAGATAATTTTTTTGTTATATAATTTATCTGCATCTCTTATGAATATATATTTCTTTCTTTTCTCCTTATCTCTTTGCTGAGTACAATCTTTAATTCTTTAAAGAATCTAGTGGTATTAATCTTGAATTGAGGTCAATCAGAGATCTTATGCAAATATTAAATATTGCACAGCGATCATAACTAAATTTAACATTCCATTTGGAGTAGTTCCTACTGCCGTAAGTCCCCGATAATGTTTATAACTCAATGTACTTATATTTGTACATGCATTTCTAATACGTGCATGCATAATTTTTCTTACTTTGGCTTCATAATGAAATAAAAGGTAGTTTTTGCTTACTTTGAAATTATTAATAAATGAAAATTAGGTTATCTTCCTACAATAATTTTTAAAGAGTAAATGAGGATAATTTGAATGGAGGTTAAACAGAATCCATTACAACACTTTGGTACTGGATAATCACATCATTGAATTTCTGATAACTTTCCAATTTAGGCTGCTCAGGATTGGTTTAGTTTTCTAGTGCTTAGGAAAGCTGAACAGAAAAGATAACCATTTTATTCTGAAACAGACAACGGAGTCATAGATCACGAGGACTGAGCATTTTCCCTGAGTTATGACCGAAATAGGATCAATTTGACTAACATTGGCCTCCCATCCTCTTCTAAGAATGCATAATCTAAAAGTAGTATTTAAAGTCTCATTCTCTGACATACAGTTTAAAACCTAGGGAAATATTCAGAAAGCGATACTTTCTGGAAGGTAGAAGAATACGGCTTCTCTAGTAGCCTGCAGAAAGGATATCATTTTCTGTTGTTTATTTTTAATGACAAGGTCACATGTGTAGTTCTGGAATAAAGAATCATGAGGTAGAATGCTTTAGTGGATACATTATGGACCTTGCAGTCAAGCTGCATTGGAATTCCTCTCCATGTTACTTATTATACTGAGAACACAGGCATGTAATTTCACCTTTTCAGCCTCAGTTTCTTCATCTGTAAAAAGATAAAATATTCCCTATTTCTTAGGGTTACTGTGTCGACTACAGGGCTAGAGTATCTGGCACACTGTAAATATTTAATGAATATCAGTCTTATTCTTTGCTAAGAATCATATTGCCTTTATCATACAGATAACTTTTGAGTTTTCTTTAGTGTTTATTTCCCCTCCAAAAAAAGGGGGCCAGAAGGAATAGAAGCAAAAGATATACCTTTACAATTCACAGTGAACATTATCAATGCCAAATACCTACTGGGCTAGGTGAATTTGATTTCTACTACAAAACACAAGATTAGTGGAGAAATTGATAGAATTTTTATGATATAGAAAGGAAGATGCTTAAGAAGAAAATATTGTATCCAGAGAACTCTTCCATTTTTACAACCATAAAATGTCTTTTCTCTCTGCTTCTCATTGCTTTTGTGCTTTTCTCTTGACCTGCCTTGAAGATTACCTTAAAGCCAGAACGTAACCAGTAGAATTGGGAGTTAGTTGTGAGCATATTTAACATGCTCTTTGGTGTTTAACTCTTGGCTTCACTGGGATATATTTCATGATGAGTACATTCTAGAAATATGACTATTAAGAATGGGTAGACATTTCTTCTATAGTAAGAAAGGCAACAGAAGAGTTATTGTAGTGCAAGAAAGATACCACTGCTTTTTAAGATTTCACACTAAGTTGGATATTGGCGAATTCGCCTGAGTGCATAGTAAGCCGGACATGGCCCTTTCTTGGACCTTTTTCTTTGAGCCAGTGATGACTCTGATGGTTCAGTTTCCTACACTTTGTAGAAACCATATCCCAAACAGTACTTTGTAGACCTCAATTCTAGCATGTGAAAGAGTCAAGATGGTCTCTCTGATTTTCCTGCTCCTGGGAGAGAAAAGGGCAGTTTCTATCACAGGCAATGATGATAATCCAATTTAAGTTGTTGTAACCTTTTGTAATTTTTAAATTTGATTTCCATTTTGGATGACATGTTTAGTGAGAATTGCCTGTAAGGAGTTTAGTAGCCTTAAACAGAATGATAATTAGGCCTATTTGTTGTTATTATTATTATTTTTTACAAAAGAAGTTGGAGGTAGGGAGTGAGAGAAGTGTCTTGGGGAATTTAGCATTCTCTTCTGAGTTAGCGGCAACTGTGAATGTTCTCAAACTTTTGAACGATTTTTAAGGAACTTGTCTCGTTTTAAATTATGCCTGGGGAACTGGAAATGCTACATCATAGCAATTTCTATCTTTGGCATCAGTACGTATCCATGTCAACCTCCTTAAAATGATTACTGTTCGTCTAACTTCTACCTTGTGAGGTCGTCAAGTTTAGCTGAGCATTGAGGGCATGTTCTCTTTGCTATTTTGATTATGAAGTGCTTTAGGGCAGTTATGGTTAAGACTTTAGTGCCACCCCTGGTATTTTTTGTAATCACTTATGATAGTGATGGAATTTATCTGTCTGGACCTCTGCTCCTATGATTGTCTGTTCTAAGAACAGTTGCAACTTTGTTCTGACCTCATGCTATGTCTGGCCACAGAGTTTCTTGTAAAATAGAGCGAAAGTTTTCATAAATCAGATATATTTCTTATCTCTAGAGTTGGATCATTTGTGACGTCTTTCGCAGAGTTGCTAAAATGATCAGTAGTGTGGTCTGGAGCCTGGAGCCATGGTCCCACAAGTCAGAAGCCCACAACTCACTTTCTCCTCAGTCACCTTCTCTCTTTTCACCTTTGCGTGTTTACTTAGTTTATCTATCTCTGGAGTGTCGTTCCAGCAACATAGATCACACTGCCCATTTAATAGATTGCATTTCATTAGACTTTTTCAATTTCTGTTTCCATGTTGCCATGTTGCTATTATTATAGTTCTACATAGGAAACTCCAACTTCATGTCAGAGTCTGAAGCTAGACTTTACCATAAATTGCAATTTTCCAGCCTGTCAGCCCAAGGAATGTGGTGCATTCAATAGGAAGGAACAAACTGGGAAAAGAAGCCACCTTTCACTTGAGCATCAAGTGTCCTTCAAGTTTCAGTAAACTCTTTTGTGACTGCCTGACTTTATTCCCTGAAGGATATGACAGCCTTATTTACGTTACAACACTGACATCCCAGACCTTCCTAATTGAACTTCAGATTCAGTTAGGTTCCAAGACGTGCTAAGTTTTCACAGAGCCAGCATCCTTCCTATTCTCTCCTCTCCCATACATCCACCATTAAACTTTTTTGTTTCCTTTCTCTCAGACATTCATGGGTAAGATTTTTTTTTAATTTTAAAAATACGTGTGCCCAGCATTTTCTGTGCGTGTTACTCTGGGTTTAACGCCTAGTTCTGACTTTAGAAGAAATATTTTGACACTATGCATTCATTTATAATTTCCATCTGTTCACCCATGTGTTCTGCTCATTCACCTTTGAACAACTAAAATTTGTCATTTACAACTAAAATAATTCACATACGAAATGGTCTTCGAGTCCTGAAAACAAACATACAAATAAAAAATGAAAACAAACAAACAAAATCACCAAGCCGATATTTAGAGGATTGAATTTGGCAAAGGATAAAATTGAATTTAGAAAAATTTAGAGAATACTCATTTATTCTAGTAGTATTGTTAACTAATGAATTAGTTTATGTTCAGTCTGCTTAAAATTATGTTTGGCTTTATGATGAACTAATATCAATTGATTAGACTAAAAACAAACAAACAAAAAGAGTAGAAAATAAAAATGGGAGGAAAACCATGGGATATCTTGAGCACTTTCCTAGCTCTAAGAAAAGAGCTTTGGTTACAGGAGTGATGAGATTTAGTTAAGGACAAAATAGCCTACATCCTTATTTACCAATGATTCTTTCAGTTCCTGTTATTTCTCTACAAAAAAAACTAAAGAATAAAAAGCAGCCTTCCAGTTGGTGGGTGACAGGGTGCAGTTTAATTTTTCAAGGAAAGGAAAGCCAGAGTCACAGGCACACCCATGCACACGTGTGCATGCACACACACACACTCATGCAGCATGCTCTGGCAAATGGGGAGTTAGCTCGCCAAGCATGATCCTCAGGCCCAGTCCAGTGGCTGTGATAGATCCATGGAGCCGTTTGACAGATTCTCATCACCTTTTGGTAGAGATCAGTATGAAAGGGCAATGACAGATTGCTGAATTCTTACAACATCTGCCTGGTAATTAGGATCCTTTTTTAATTGTCACCATTTAATTCCAGGGACTTGTGTGGTTCCTGTAGAACAATGACTCACTTCCCTGAGTTCTTGAGACTTTGAGAGGAATTCAACCATTAGAGTTTTGGTATAGAACATTGGACATTAAGGTGCAAGGAGAGGAGAGTTTCTCAGCAGTAAGGGACTTCCGCCTGTGGCTGTTCTCTGTGGAAAAGCCAATTACATCCCTGGAACTGAGTATCCAACAGACCAAGAAGGTGTGTAATCCACTGACTCTTTCAACGAAAGTGTTCTATATTGCAAAATTCTTCAGAAGTTAGGATTGCTTAAGGGGAAAGCCATGTATCCAATAGGGCTTTTTAAAGAAGAGGATCAGAGGTCTGGTTTCTTGTTACTAAACGAGATCTGTTTTACCTAATAAGGCCTTGTTTTCTGCTTAGAAATATAACCAGAACTTGCCTGACATCTGGGAACTCTCCTTCAGTGGGCTTCAGAAGCATCGCTAACTCTGTCTCCCCATTATGGTCATCACTGGATTCTGTAGTTACTGAACTGGAAATTTCTCACTAGGTATTGGCATTGCCTTTTTGAGCAGAATAGCAATGCAGATTCCTTCTAGACACACCACTCGGTATTGCAGTGTTTGATTTCTTGCAAGCTTTTGAATAAATGACAAATCTCAACTGAAGACATTTGACTCCTGTATGGGAATATGCGGAATTAAGTGGGCAAAGTGGACATGGCCTAGGATTTGGTTCTGCATGCTTTGATTTTTAGGTGGCTTTGCAGAGTGGTGATTTCCCTACAGCTGGTGTGCTGAACAGCCACGATTCCCTGCTTTAAGCTGTTTTCCCATTAGTGCTTGAGTATGAAGCACCTTAGTAATGGATAGAAAGGACGAATATCTGTATTAACACATATTTGCAGTGTCTGCAAAAATGGGTTATGTTTTAAAAGGGGGAAGACCTCAGCCATCCTGAATTGTTATAGCTCCAGGAGATGGAAGTGTCTTATTAGTCCATATACACAGATAGATACATGACTACCAGGAATAAAACTAATCAATTATAAGTAAGATCCTATGTGTAGACCTCAATATTGCCTGTTTCTGGCAGTGCAGGGAGACAGCCAGGCAAGCTTTGATAAGACCCTAACCTGTACTGTACTTTTTTTTTACTATGTGCTTCCACATGCCCTTTTTCAGTTTAACTGTAAGCAGGATGATTTCCTTTGAGTTTTTTCCAACAACTGAATGATGCACATATATATATATATATATAACAGCCAGGCCAGGTGATGATAGTAAGACACTAAACACATGGCTCCAGTTTTTAAAAAATATTGTATACTTTGGGAAAAAAGTTCAAAGCGTGCACCTGTTTCCTTTCACAAAGTTTAATGCCAACTGTAGAAAAACAGGTGCCTGTTAGGTTTGAGTGTAGAGGCCCAGAAATTAAACAAAACAAAACAAAAAACTCAAGCCTTTACAGAAAGCTTCTTTAGGCCTCATGTACTAGTTGACGTTAATTTATCATTTTGGCCCAGTTCCTGTAAAGGCATAGGATTTGCCTGTAATATTACCTCCCTCGCCGCCCCCATGTCTAACCTAAAAAGTATATGCTCTTTAAAGTAACAAGACCTGTTATGAGCTAAGTATTATGGGACCAGCTAGGCCTTTAGGGGACAGAGCAAAAAATTTTCTTGAGGTGAAGCATTTAAAATTATGTGTTTTTTGAAAGCTTGTTTTATTCCTGTTCAGACTGATCATGTGAAACGACAATAACGGTATTGAAAAAAGTTAGATTTCCATGTGTTACTTGGTTACGCAGAATTTGTGCTGGGAACCTAAAAACTGCAGATACACATTTAATAACACATTATGTTACAGGAAGGGATGTGTTGCTATTCTGATCACGAACCTGGGAACAAGGAACTCCAGAGAGTTCTGGGAAAATATATGGACTGAAATTAGCCAAGTGTTACAGAGCAAGATTCATATGTTCGAACATGCTTTTACTACTTCATTCCTCCTTTATATGCAGCAACCTCTGACCTCAGTGAGGAAAATGTTGTGCTTATGGAAACAGAATCTGGGTATTTATGTCCACAGCCATCACACAAACACAGAATTGCAGTAATTTGGCTAAATGGTATGTAGCACTGTGCAATCTGGTGTTTCAGAGCTGCAGAGGTGCCATTTTAAGAAATATTATTCAGGCTTCTTGCGTTACAGAACCACTGATCGAGAAGCCTGGCTCAAACCTGAAACCCTTGGAAGATTGTGTCTGTATTGCCTAGACTCCATTTTTATATACTTTTATGGAGGCTTCTTTGTGCCAAACACTGAAAGTTTAGATTACTTAAAGTATTTGTCAGAGATCGTTTCCTGTCATGAAGATGCTTGCATAACTTTTAGGAACATCATAGCCTTGATCATCTGTGTAACTGATAATTTCAGACCAACCAAGGTACTGTCTATTCTTAATAGGTTCCTTTATATCAACAGACATGTGGTATAGTTGAATTAGGAAAGCATCACTCACGTAGTCTTGGCTGCAACTTAGATATTTTAACTTTACCAGTGAGTATTGAATATGGAAAATGAGCCTCAGTCCCTCTGTCTGCTAATGTCATGAGTATTTCCTAGACTGTGTAAAGAGTAATGAGAAAATGTGTGTTAAGAAGTTTGAATGCCTTAGAAAGAAGTGCAATACAAGGTGTGAAATACAAATGAACTCCAGCATATATCTCCTGCCTAATTTTAATGTATATAAATATAAATAGTGTTAATGTATATAAATATAAATAGTGTTATTTCTTGAATGTAACCCCTATTCCTTTCCCATCATTAGTGTGCTAGTTTGAGCACTCTTCCTCTCTCACCTAGAGCTTCTTCACTGGTCTCCTCATCTCCATTTCCTCCCTTTCCAAAGGCTATAGAATAGATCATGAATTTTATTAATCATGACCCTACTCAAAAACTCAAGTCTCTCCTTGGCTTCCAGATTAAACATTAATTTCAGCCAGGTTATCAAAGGCTTCTCTGGTACGGATGTGTTATTATTCTATAGCCTCATAAACTTCACCTCCCTATTTTCAATCCATCTCCGAGTCAAACTGAACTGCTGCCTTTCACTGAACAGGACATTCATTTTTCTACCTCTGCAAATTCATTTGCTTTTCCCTTTAATGGAATGCCTTCTTCTCCTTCAAGCACAGACCTAATTCCTCTTCTTAATATATCACCCTTATTGTAAAAAATTTCCTATTCTGCATATTTATTGTTAGATTCACGCCTGGCTCACCTAATTGACTTATGTTTCCTGTTGCTATTGTGAATATGATCCCTTTATTTTGTTGGGTTTTCTTCCTAGTTAAAACTGGTATCTAATCATGTCATCTTCAAATAATGATTATTTAACTTCTCATTTCCTGCAGTTATACCACAATTTTATATGCTTGCCTCATTTCATTGGTTGGAACTTTCAGAGCAATGTTAAATAATAGCATTGGTAGTCAACATCCATGGCTTGTTCTTGACATTAGTGGAAAATTCCCCTAGAGTTTCAAGGTTGTTGACTAAAAGTAGATTATTTTAGAAGATAAAGAATATCATTCTAATTCTACTTTATAAAGACATGTTTTGAAAAGCCTGAAATTGATACTTTTTAAATTTTTTATTTTGAACATATATAAGCATGTATTTAAACATGCATACGTATAATATACATTTAAATATGCATACTAAACATATGAACGTACAAAGAGCAGTATAATGAATCTCCATGTAACCATCATCCACTTCAGCACTTACCGGTTTTGTTTCATCTTGATCCCACTCACTTCCCTTCCCTCTTGCTGTTTTGAAGCGGATCCCAGACATCTTATCATTTAATATATAAATATTTCAGTATGTATCTCTAAAAGATAAGGACTATTTTTAAACATAACTGTAATACATTGACACACACATAAATTAATAACCCCTTAGCAATATTAATTATCTAATCACTGATCAGATTTCCTGTTATAAATATCATATATTTATAACTGAATCAAGATCCAAGATCAAGTTTCACACGCTGGTTGGTTGATATGTCTTTTAACTAGAGAGGTTGGAGTTAAATGCCTATATTTTGTGTTTTTCTCTCTTTTACCCTCTTATCTGTCTCTAGCTCTAGCTCTTTTGTCTGTTTATCCTCTTTTAATATTTTTTTTGAGAAACTAAGTTATTTGCCCTGTAGAGTTCTCCATAGTCTGAATTTTGCTGATTGCATCCCATGATGTCTTTTAATGTGTTCCTCTGACCTATGTACTGCCTATAAATTAGTAGCTGTATCTGGATACTTGATTAAGCTCAGGTTTGATTTTTGAGGGATAAGAGTACTTGGTAGATGGTTTTGTAGAAATTGATTTTTAATCTCATCAAAGGTTGATTCAGTATCTATTGAAATGACCATATGGCTTTTATTTTTTTGATATACCATGATTTTTAAAAAATTTGTTGAATAAGATTATGAAGTTGCCTCATAGTTTCTATCTTTTGACCTTTCATCTACTTTCTCTTCCAAATGTGTTTTCGTTGATGAATAAATCAACCTATGTCATTAAATGTCACGTGGTAATTTCGGCAGCTCTCTGAATAACTGAATCCTTGATCAGTCCTCTTTGTTTTGATTTGTTGTGTTTGCTGCTCCAAACTTTCTGACTGATTTGGAAATTGAGAGGTTAACATTTTCTACATTGACATGACCTTCTCCCAACCAAATTGATACTGGTAGAAAATGCAGAGTACAGTAAAGAATGTGTGCCTTCTACATTTAGCCTGATGAGATCTATAAATATATCAAATTAAGCCAGTCAAATGGACTGCTACTATTTACTTTGCAGGCTAGAAGGATTTTACTCCTTTTAGAATAGATATTGATGGGAAGAGATTCAAGGGATAGCTTGAAAGTTTGTCACCTCTCAGCTATGGAAATTTTATACTCATATAAAACTGTCAGCGATTATTAGAAAATATCTATCAGAGCTGTATTTCTGGAGCTGGCTTCTTAGCTAAGAAAAGATTATTGGCTTTGTAGGAAGAAAATGTAGCTTTCTTGTAACACCACCCAACCAGTGATGCACTGTGGGAAGACAGTCCTTCTTTAGAAAAGCTATGACATCCTACAAGGCATTTATGTCATTGAGATGTTGCTCTAAGAAGTAGGAGACTACGATGATTACACTGAGCGAAATGCACTGTCAGAAAAAAAATAGCAACTTGTATGTTTAAAAAATAACCTTACTTGACAATTTTATTTTTCTAAGGATAACACTATCTAATGACACCAAATCATTTGCTCAGCAATTGCTGGAAACTTAGAAGCTGCTTTCTGTTTAGCTACAAATGAGATCAGTGTTCCAACAAAAATTATAATTTTATTTTATGAGGAGAAACACCCAAAGGTCACTTTTCATTCTGCTGAAGAAGGAAGAAATAATATTAGGGTCTGCCCAGAGAGCTTGTAAGACAAGGAGGAATCTAAAGGCAATCTTATTAACCTACTTCAGCCCCAATATACTTTTAACGAAACAGAAAGCAAGCATTTCCTAATGCACTTGTGTGACCTTGGGCAGCCTTCCCCTGTATACTTTTGTGAATTCTTTGCTAGAGGTACTTTATTAAAGACTACAGAACTATTCTTTTGAGACAGTTTGTGTTCTTTTTGTAAGTATGGGATAAACTATAAAATATGTTAAGATTCTTTGTAATTCACCATTCTTTGTGTGTCTAAATGATGCCAGAGCTGAAGTTGGTCACTTAAACCAAGTAATCTCCCTTGGCCCTTGGTGTCAACTTGTTCTTTGGACAAACTCTCACCTTGTAGGTAGTCTAAATACCTCTAAGTACTTGTAGCTTATCAGCTAAGTCCTTAGGTCCATAAGGTGAGATGCCTTAATTCTACTTTAGAAAGTTCTCCTTCCATTTTATGGTCTCATGATGATTCTTCTCTGGCTTCCCTTTTTGTTTCTTTAGCAGAGTTCAGTAGAGGAGAGGCCAAGATGATGATATGCTACTTCAAATCACAATATTGGTTCTGGGAACGTCCAAGTCAGTACACTGGAGTTTCTTTGATCTCCTCCTGACATTTCTTCCTTTTCAAGTACCTATTTGCTATTCAGCAAAGGATTGAATTACTGCTCAGAAAAAAATGCCAACCCAGAATGACAATGCTTCAGTAGTTCTGAGTCTGGCTCTGGACTTTTCCTTTGGAAAACTAATGGCTCCCCCTGTCATCCCCTTGGCATCTCTAGAAGCTACATTAGGTAGCACAGCTTTTTCTGCTCAGCTTCTGCTCTGGAGCTTCATTTTCAGGAGCCACATAAGCGTTGGTTTTCCAGTAGGAGTTTAAAGTGCTTGTAGTAGATAATTGTGGAAGAGCTATATTCCAAGCAAGAATAATAATTTCCATTTATTTTTAACTGGGAGATCAAAGAGCAAGAAAGCATGCACATTCCTAAATACATAGCCATTGAAGATATCACAGGTAAGGTTTAAAAAAAAACCTGTACTGTTGTAGCAACCGACAGTTTCATATTGAAATGTAACAATTGTTAAAATCTATATATTTCATTGAGAAAACTGCATGGAGTTATTTAGTTTCATTTTCTGCGAATAAATCATTAAGAATTGTCCTAAAAACTACTAATAAGGGCTCAGTCAGAGAAGACAGGATCTAATGATTGCTCCTTGGGGTAAACACTGTACACTCTTGCTAATTCCTGCTAATTCTCAAAGAAGAATAGAGTGGCTTCTTATCAGCAGTTTGCATTTGTGTAATGGCCCTGGTCTGTTGTTTCTGTCTACTTCACTGATAAGTAAAACACCACTTAAAACAAGCAAGAAAGTAAGCCATCTTTTCCAGTATTATTTTCTCCTCAGGCTGCCTTGAGCAGAAAAAGCCTGACATTCTACAGGAAATACTGTGTGATTGTATGGGAAAATATTTAGTAACAAACAGAGGCCACTTAATTACTCCTCAAGGTTTTTGTGTATTTATAAAAATGTGCAATAATATGTGATTTCCAAAATGTTTAGTTATAAACAGTTTATACTATATCCCATATACCATGGACACCACACTATTTTTTAATATTTTAGAGTTTTTAAACTGTTACAATAACACCATGTTGTAAGTACACTTAATTCATGTAACGTGGAAGTTCAATTAGAAATTTTAAAGAATTGTGTGGATCTTGAAAGCTGAAAATGATCACAGACTTAAGATGCTAGTTTGTTGGGGTTTTTACTCAAATTGTTCTTTCATTTATTTTATAGTCAAGTTTAGAGGTTATAAATTTTTGACAAAGCAATTATGATAAAGTTAAAATACAGTAGATGATTGATATTTACTTAATGCTTTGCAATCATGTAATGGTTACCCCTCCAAATTAGACTCTCTCTTCATATTTTATAGAAGAATGATTTACTAAGAAACATTTGAGGCTTGATTATATATAATTCCAGAGTCTGCACAGAAATGTTTTTGCTTCTATTTGTTCCATGTTTATGCCATTGGTAAGAGTAATGTATCATATGTTTGTGTGCAGTGTTGCAACTGACAAAGTATTTTATCACACTTCACAACAACCCTGTGATATCTCATTTTTACAGCTGAATTTTCTAAGGCAGTTTCGCTGACAAGTATCACGCAGCTAGTAATGGGCAGTGATGAACCTTGAACCTGATTCTTCACGAACTCCAGTGTTCATTTCACTACATTTTATCTAGAAAGGTCTCCTTTTAGGGAGAATTGTTCACAACCTTATAATTTTTAACCCCAGTAACTCTAGTTGTTATCATTATGTCTTGCACATAATAGAAGGAAGAAAGGAATGAAAGAGAGAAGGAGGGAGGGAAGGAAGGAAAGGAAGGAAGGAGGAGGGGAAGGAAGGTAGGAGCAAGTCCTATTGTGTGGTTCGGGATTTTGGGAGTCCATAAGTGGTGATTTAGTCTCCATATCCTCAGCTAAGTCAGAGAACTGTCCAGCCTGTCCGGGGATGGTCACTAGTCCTGACCTACGTCACCAGGAGAGACTGGATCAGGTCGAGAGGGAATCACTGCGAAGGCTAACGAGTTATGCTTTATCTATACTTTCCTCCTTAGAATATCGAAGTTGCTAACATCCCGAGGAAAGTGTGCTTAGGATTAAGTGTTCATAAAATGGCAAACATAAAAACAACGGGGTCATATTTTGCAGTGTTCCTAACTGCTGTTCATTTAGCACTTACTAGAAGATGACAAACTCCCAAATTATGACGAGCTAGTCACGAAGCAGAGGGAGGCAGGGATTAGGAAGTGCTGAATGAGTGAGATCGACTTCACTTACTTCCAGGAACAACTCTGAGGGTCATCTTTTATATTATTGAAACACTATTCTATCTGCAAAACCTTTAGCTTCACCTCTAATAAACTCCTCCCAGCTCCCCCAGAAAGAATGCTATTTCCATAGTTTGGTTTAAGAAACTACTTTGTCTGTTTCATTAACTTCTGGCAGATTTACCAAAGGGAAACAAAGCAATACAGCGTATGTAAGCCAAAGAGAAAGGATATTGCTGCAAAATTTATAGATCTGCTTAGGACTGACTGTGCACTGCGTGCAACTAAGGAGGATAAAAGGAAACCTGGCAAACATCTGAAGGGCGCATCTGTCACATCTCCATCCCAGGTTCTTCTGACAATTACAGCTCATTCCTGTGTTTGGCTGTTGGTTCACAACAGCTGTACCCAGTCAGTTCGCACTTCACATCACCTGGGAGTTAATTGCTGCTTTCCAATTCCGTGATCATTTTTGCTCTCGCTGCTGCTAAAAGAAAAAAGTACAAAGCATGAGGGGTCGTGACCATGGGAGATAGTTGCTACTTCATTTTCTCCAAGAATTATTTTACTATCAAATATCCCATTACTAGTTTCAAGTAATGATCAAAGAATTTTTCAAATGAATGTGTCATAACTCAGAGCTGCAGGATAGCATCAAAAGGATAATCATTTCAGGGGTAAATATTTTTAAAGGACTAAAACGAAAGGGATTATTTCTAGTTGTAACATATTAATCTTACTTATTTGATAACACAGGATCAGAACGTCCACAGAATAGGTATGATGTGTCTGTCTCTTGCTTATACTGCTGCTAATCTTTATTGTTAGTTTACAATTTCTGTGGGGTATCTTCTTTTGGGGAGATACTGGTTTTGTTGTTTTTAGTAAAAGCCTCAGGATTTGTTCTGAAAGAGCCTGGTGCGGTGTTTGCTGCTCAGGTTGGGTGATGGGTAATCCTTAGCAACCTGTCAGGGATTCAGAGACCACTGGGGTCTGCTGGGGGCTCAGAGCTCCTCTGCAGGAATGACTGGTGACAGCACACAGCAGGTGGTCCATGCAGTGCTGTCACCCGGGACAGCAAAGGTAGCCTGGCCAATTTGTCATCCCATAGAATCCTGTCAGCGTCAGCAGTTAAAAGTCTTAAGCACAAAACCTTTAACATTTGAAGCAAACCTCCTCCTAATATTTTTTAAAAACAGTTGCCATGGATGAAAATATTAATACATAGCACCCAAGTAAACAGTTTTCACATGAAGATATAATAGTATGTTAAAATTTATGTTGTGTGACTTATAGAAATGTTGTCTACTCTATAATTTTACAGACCAAATGATGCAAATTACATTCCACTCTTCCTAATAAAAATGGTAAATTATAGCTGATAATAGAGAGTAAAATCACCCCCCTTCTCTCTCTCCCTGATGCCTTTTGTTTGGTTTGTAAACCTGTGAAGGATATCTTGAAATGCATTTTGAAAAGGACTTTTTGTGGGAGTAATATGAAAATTGACCCAATTCTGAATTACCCACAGTAATGATTCAAGAATAGCATGCGTCTTTGAAATCCCCAGATTTTCCATCGTCAAGCTTTATCTTATTGATAAATACCTTCCCCACTTGCCCAGTAATAATGCCTGCTATTATTCTCGAGTGACAGTTTTGTGCCAATTCCTTTACCTAAATTACTTATAATTTCTGCAAAAAGTCCTTTGAGTGCTATTACTGCTATTTTCTAAATGGAAAAATTGAGCACCTGGGTGACTTGCTCAAGGACACAAAGCTAGTAGGAGATAGATTTGAACCAGATCTCTCCAAAGTGTAAGTCATTTTGACTTTGGGCCTGTGCTGTTACTCCTAAAAGCCATGCGGAGAGTAGTGAAATGGTCAAAAAACATGCTTAGACAGGAGATTAAGAGGCAAGAAAGGTCTTGAGTTATTCAGAAACTGAATAATCAAATGTTAAGTATTTTGATCAAGTAGAGTAAACTTCTAGCAGAGGTGGAGGAGAAATTGGGTTAAAAGTCAAAACAAAATGTGGATTGTGCGGGAAATGAAAAAGAAAGGCAGAAGAAAATGGACAAATAATACATGACAGGTCAAAAAAAGTAAACAAGGACACCTGAATTTCACATGCAAATAATAAAATAGAAATTGATAATAAAGACAAAGAATTAAAAATCACTAAGAATCAGTCAGTAGACAAGAAAAAAATTTTGTCTAAAGATATTTTTTTCTGCAAAAGTAAATAGAATCTTCGTTGGCTTGACATATTGGTTTTGCTTTTCATCCTGATAATATCAGTGATAAACATTATGTAAATTATACTTTTTGGTTGAGACTGAACATTACCTGTGGTATTCCCAGTGCTGTAAGTGGGGAGAAGTTCTGATACTAAACGTCCTTAAAGTCTCAGGACTGAGAGCTTTGGCTTCATTTAATCCATGCATCTAATGGTGGAGGCCTCGTTTTCAGATTCTCTTTCAGATAACTGTGAAGTTTGACAAGTGAATATCAAGCTTATCACATAAAGACATTGCAAACCAGAATTAACACTTATATCTGCTCCTAATTCACAATGGGTGAATTTTGTAGTGCTTTATTCTATATTTGCAGCAATATTAGACTGTCTTTCCATTTCATAAAAAGTATAATTGTATACTTTTCATAAAAAGTAAAAGTATAACATTGAACACTATGCTTCTGAGTGGAAATTAGAGTAGAATGGAAATTTTCAATAGAGTGGCCCCTGATCTGTATGATAACATATATCCAATTAATAATATGTAATTTTCTCGTTAGGAGTAAATAAGCCACCTTGTATTTTTCTTTGCTAAACATTACGTCTAAAAACTGTAAAGTCAATATACATATAAAACATAATTTTCAAAATGAATAATTAGTTGCTATTAAAAAAATTGATATGGAAATTGAGTTGCACTGACATAACTTTCTATCATTGTCTTTGAGCCTTCCTGGAAAATGTATTTTACTTAATGACAATAGATCTTCTGTTTCCAACTTCCTTAGAAGATAAAATATTGGATATAAAAAATGTTGAGCCTCTTTTCCTATTTCATTATAGTGAAATTAATTAAGTATAATTATCCTTTTATAATTTTGTCCTATTTAATTACACCGAGAAAATCCTTGATTTCTTTGCTGTTGTTTGTTAAGCCTGAAAGGTTAGTGGAGTTGCCGTACTTTACCTGAACACTTGCTTTAAAGAGAATTTAAGAATAAAGTCTATTTAGAAGCGAGAGAGATGGATATAAACCTTTCCCTTTGTCTGTCTTCTATCCAGCCACATCTACGTCTACAACCGGAACAAGCCATCTTGTAAAATGTGCAGAGAAGGAGAAAACTTTCTGTGTGAATGGAGGCGAGTGCTTCATGGTGAAAGACCTTTCAAACCCCTCAAGATACTTGTGCAAGTAAGAAAAGAAATCCTCTGTGTGGCTCGTGTCCATAATTGCTTCTTTCAGATGATTTCGTGTCTCATGATGTGTTGTTGCTTCTGTTTCCAATTTCGTTGCATCCTGTTGAATAATGCTGTTTTATTTGTAGAGTGTTTTGAGAAGTTCACGCCATTTGTCATCTTCTCAGTTATATTTGGAATTGTTCTTTGCTTTTTTGAATGGTTTTTTTTTGCCTGCATATTTATAAAGTTGCTTTCCTCATGGTTTTCTCATTGTTCCTAGAAGAAATGTGCAAATAGCATAGAGGCCTATAACTTTGTTACCTACTTCTCCATCTAATGTATGAATTAAGCTGTAAGATAATGTTCCTTTTTACCCCAGTGATCATGTGCAAAGTGAATAGGACACTAAAAGAAGCAAAAGGTAGAAGATTCTTTACTGACACATCTGTTATACATGGCATTAGCTTATTGTTTCATTACTATTTTTAAAAATGGAATTTAGGTTGATCTCACTAATGAAAAAAAGTGAATTACATGCATTTGGAAATGCATTTAGTGTGTGCAGCATCATCGTGTGTAGAAGGCACACAATTCATCATGCACTGGAATTATTTGTAGATAGAATGGTGATATCTCCAATGACCTGAAGAAGTTGATGCACCGTTAAGAAATATCACACAGGGGGCCGGCCCCGTGGCATGGTGGTTAAGTTCATGCACTCCACTTCAGCTGCCCAGGTTTGCGGGTTCAGATCCTGGGCGTGGACCTACACCACTCGTCAGCCATGCTGTGGCAGCAACCCACATATAAAGTGGAGGATGATGGGCACAGATGTTAGCTCATGACTCATTTTCCTCAAGCAGAGAAAGAGGAAGATAGGCAACTGATATTAGTTCAGGGCTAATCTTCCTCAGAAAAAAAAAAGAAGTATCACACGAGCTGGCCCTGATGGCCTAGTGGTTAAAGTTCGGCACTCTCTCTGCTTCGGCAGCTGAGGTTCAGTTCCCAGTTGTGGGACCACACCACAAATTAATTACCACACCTTAAAATTAATTAAGTAATCAATTGCCATGCTGTGGCAGCAGCTCATGTAGAAGAACTAAAAGGACTTGCAACTAGGATGTACAATTGTGCCCTGGGGCTTTGGGGAGGAAAATAAAGAGAGGAAAGTTAGCAACAGATGGTAGCTCAGGGTGAATCTTTCCCTGCAAAAAAAAAACGAAAAAAAGAAGTGTCACAGTTATTCTCTCTCAACAGACAGAGTGAAACAATGATGTTATTCGTACATTAAATATTTAAATGTTGTAGTTAAAATTAGTGGGTCTCATTAAAAAGCACGTGTTTCTTGTGCCATGCATTTTAAGTCTCCTCTTGATATTGAGGCTATGTGTAGTACTTGGGCTCATAAAATTTGATGAGCCCATCAAGTTTTGTTCGATGTCTCGAAAAGATGTTCAATATCTCATTGGAATGATGAAAAGTACACATTTATTTTGCAGTTGACCAATAGCTGCGTCCCTGTGTTCTAAAGTAGCGGTGCTTGTCTTAAGTGAGAAAAAACCATGCCGTATAAAATTGTCTCCTGCTCCAGAATATTAGCGTGTGACTTAAATGTTGACAAAGAAGACCAAATTTGTCAGAGAGAGACAGTTGAGCTCGGAGAAAGAGCAATTAACAGAATGGAAAACAAAAAGGCACAAGAAAGAGTTAACAAGGTCTTTTCCCTTTACATCATATAAATAGTATACAAATATTTATGTGCCAGTTCTAAGAAAACCCTGTTTGTAAGTACAAGTGCATCTTTAAAGATACATATTTTAAAATCATGACACCAAACAAAAATATCATTTTGTAAGAAACGTTTTGCTGCTCCCGTGCATTCTGGACAGGGGCTGTCTGTAGGATCTCATGGGACTTCGAGGCTGTGGACAAGTAGCTCCCAGAACTGCTTTCTTGCCCTCAAAAGCTCTTTAAAGAGTAGATGTGGTTCCAGAAGACGACAAGTTTTGGTGGTTGTATAGCTGATTTTATCAATGAAGATAGACAACTTATAAAAGTAAATATGGTCTGTGAGAGTGAGTAAAAGACTGGGAATCACAAGACTAGAATTCTAATCTCAATTGCTAACCATCTTTTTCCTAGAGAGACAGGTAGTAGTTATAAGCCAAGATAAAATTAATGGGTAAAGGTCTTCTCAAAATTTTAAAGCAGGGTAAAAATGAAAGAGGATGTAGAAGAAATTTATTTCTTTCAGGTCTGAATTATTTCATATGATTATCAATATTTATTACCTTAAAATTAATCTTAGAGATTCACTTTTTGATCACCAATATATTCAAATCTATATACCTTGCTGTATATATTCAAATCTGTATATTCTTACTAACATAGAATTAAAATTGGTCAGTTTTAGGCTTTGATCCTGTCGACTTGCTGTGAATACAGCAGAAACACGGCACTCCCATAGTTATCATAGTGAATTGGAGTGAGCAAATTTTATCGTTTTCTAGAAGATTTTCTCTGATGAAAATAGAAAATACCAGAGCTGAGAATTACAATCTGTAAAATATAAGGTTCATTTATTATATGGGGAAATCTTGTTATTCTGTCCTAATCTTAGGCATACAATCTAATTATGTTTTAACAAATCTCCTTGAAAAAGCATTTAAATTATAGTTCCTTAAATTCTTCTCCTTTTTAAACTATTGTACCCATATTATTTTTGTCTCATATTTTTGTTTCTTTAGAAAAGCGTCTGAGACCACTATATTTTAATTATAATAATGAAACATGATCATTTTTCATCATAGCCTTTGCAAAGATTTATAAGCTGAGTGAGTACAGATGATAGTTCCTGAATCCCTCTAAGGAACCAGTGCACTGATTTTCCACATATTAATTTCAGCTATTCTTTAGCCCGCCCACATCCTATACAAACGCGTAATCGCGTAAGTGCTGTTCTTTTGTTCCATTTTGATATTGTGCCAACAACTATAATTTTTTTTCACCAACACAGTTTTTCATTAAATTTTAAGCCCAATCCAGAAAAAAAGGCTTGCTATGGATTTTTCTTAACCTTTAAGTGAAATGTTTGCTGTTACTCTAATAATTATTAAAGCAGCAAACTATGAATGAACACTCTGTATCCCCCAGCCTAATTGTCTAGTGGGTTATACTTGTCTTCTAGTTCTCAGCGAATTGGCGTTGTAATTTTATTTTATTTTTTGGTAGTTAGAATCTTTCAGAAAAGTGTTAAGGCTTATTACTGGGTCTTGTTCGAAAGGAAATCTTCAACATCTGTGATTTTGATAACTTCCTCCCCCTTTTGGACCATGTCTTTATTGATACATCAAAGCAAGCCAGTACCTTTAGGGAAGAATTGGAGTATATTTAACACCCAGAATATTTCAGCCCTTTTTTGTTAAATGAAAGTGTGTTTTTAAAAAAAAAAAAAAAAAAAACCCCTGTATTAAACAACTATGACATCAAAAATAATCACCATTCAGAATTGAAACAACGGCACATAATATGCCATGTCTTACAATAATATATTGTTCACCAGACCTCTTGAATAGAAACAGAAAACATAAAAATGTTGCATTGGCTCATCATGGTCCTGTGTATGAAGTCAGCTCATAGTTTCCATATGGTCCATCTGTCTAGAGCAAAACATTGCTGAAGCATGAGCCACATCGTTCAAAATCAGCTTTATCCCTGACTGAAGACATGACTCAGAAACACCACAAGCATGGAAGTTTCCAAGTAGTCTCTCTGGTCACCTAATCCACTATTGTCTTCTTGGGAGTTGAAGTAGAAGACTTTACAGCAAATCTCTTTTGTCTCTCCATTTAGAACAAGGTGTTCCAAACGGATTAGCCATATAACAGTTAAAGGCTTCTCCAGGCAGGTCTCCTGCTTACTTGGACTTCCCCGTGAGGACTGTGTGGGAATTTCAGTGGTGGTTCTCATCTTGTATATTTATCTTCTCTCTGTAGTAATATAAATTTAGCCTGGGGAAAAAAATAGTTACTATTCTAGATTACATAAAGATAAGAAAAGAATCATTCCACCTTTTACCCTCTGATGCTCTATGTAGTCATGTAGTTCAAAGAAACACGACAATTTGAACCTGACATTGTCCAGGTTTCTCTCTTTGCTTTTTTTCCCTGTGTTCTTGTATCTGTTCTTCTGAATGGTTTTAGTAGAGAACTATTTTGGAAGATGTTGATGTGATTTTTTTTTAATCTAAAAATTGTTTTGTACTGGACTGTATTTACAAACCTGTTATGTTGTCCCATGGACAGATGTGGCTTCCCCATGAGGGGATTAGCGTTTTAACCACCAATTTTGGTCAACAGTGTTGAGCCCTTTCACTTCGATTCTCTGGACAATATCTCTATTTATAACATAGAGTTAATATGTTCTCCGAATTTCTTCCCAGGGAGTCAGTGAAATTAAATGAATTCATTTCTGCTAAAGTACTTCTAACTCTGGAGAAGCGAGATTTTTTTGTCCTTATAATAAAAAGTAAATGATAGTATTACATTCTCTCTGTAGACGTTGGAAAAGTGTATGCACCTGTCCTAATAGACTGTGTTATCATGTTTAATCCCCAATTCTTCATTTTATTTTAACACTAGTAGTTTTTATTTGGTTTGGTGGGGCCACCAGCTACCTTTGTAAGTTTACATTTGACAGATCATTTAATATCTCTGATCATTATCTTCCTTAAATGCAAAAACAAAAAACAAAACTTGGGAAGATGGGAGGTGCCTTCAAACATGAATTTATGATTTTATATAATTAATTTTTATGAAACCATGTAGTATATATAAGGGCTTATATTGCATTATGCTTTATTATAGGAGATAGTTATGGAAAATTTATAACTGTAGGAGATAAAGTCACAACAAGTAGGTTACAATAACTTAAACTCAATAAGCGAAATATTAATTAACATTTGTTTATAGAACAGCTACATCTATGCCAGGCATTTTTGAAAACACAGAGAAAAATATAAGGTATGGTCTCTGGTCCTGGGAACTTAGTCTGTTTAGGAAAATGAAGTGGCTAAAATAGTAAATCAATTAGAGTGAATATATCCCAAGAGGTATAGTGCTGATTATTATGGTAATGAGAATTTAAGGAAGGAAAAGAAAAGACTGGAATAAGTTGGAGAAGACTTGTATAAATATAGCCATCATTTATGGAGTCTTCTCTATATCCCAGGCAGGTACTGAGGTTGCAGTAATTGCTTCTGTGAGACACAGTGACCTGTATACCTAGACCAGCAGCTCCATTCTGGGAAGTGAAACAAACTAAAACCCACATTAGACATTAGAGCCAGTATATGAATTCTGAAGACTAGGCAGAGGACTTTGGACATGTGATAGCAAAAAGAGTGTTAAAGTAACTTCTGGAGCAGGAGAGTGACACCATGAACTTAGCAGATGTTTAGGAAAGAGACAACTTTCATACAGATTAGAGAAATTTGGGGATTAGGTAAGATGGGGAGAGAAAGTCAAAGAGATTAGCTAAGGTAAGAGTTTTATGAAATCCTGGCGTAATGATGATGATGATGATGGTATTTATGATACTTATTAGTAGCTGGATTAACATAATTAAATGAGAGGAGAATGGTTCAAATTCATAGTTATGCCTTGTGGGCTCATCTTCATGGCTGTAGAAAGAGAAATTTGGAACAGATAAAAGAATTAGTAGACATTTGGCCGTGTCCAAAATGTCCATCAGATGTTTGGTCCACACCCAAAAGTCCTTGGTATCTGGTCACCTTTGATCCTGTTCAAAACATCCATGGAGACATTTGGTCTATGCCAAAAGGTTCTTGCTATCTAGTCATATTTGGTCCTGTCCAAAATGTCCCTGGAGACCTTGGGTCCACACCAAAAGATCCTTAATATTTGGTCCTGTCCAAAACCATTTGGCATCGACCAAATATACTCATGGATATTTTAGACAGGGCCAAATATCAACGACCTTTGGCGTGGACCAAATGTCTGGTGGACCAAATGTCTTATGGCCATTTTGGACAGGACCAAATGTCCTCCAAGGGATAAAAAGGATATATATTGGCTTGGAACTTCCAGCCCACAGACTTCTAATTGTACTCCAATTCCAGCCCTAGAAGAGTTCATTCTTCAGAATGGGTGTGACACTTACTTGTAGCACCTCTCTGTTCTTAAATGCTATAACTAACAGATACAGAGCACTTGTGAGAGAGAGCAGGTGGGATTCTTGTGGCTTAGATCCAGATAATCAGCCCTTCATAGGACCATGTCTTCTATTTCTTCTGTGTCCCTCATGCATCTAGAATCCTGCTGTGTGCTACCAGGTATTTATTAACTCATTTTGACTTTCACTCACTGAGATAGATTGAGGGAAATCCTTTCGTTTTTATAGGAACCAATTTAGGTGCAGTTTTATCTAATATGAAGTGCGCTGACTAAATGTTCTTAATAGCTCTGCTTCCTTTTTTCTCCTAAAATCTACTAGGGAGCTACATATATTTATTGAGCTCCTATGAGGCAGCCTCTGTACTAGTGCTCAGTATGACATGGTGAGCAAAACTATGCTGGCTGGTCACTACCCTCATAGAGTCTGTGGGCTATTACGAGTAACAAACGTATTTCAAGTAATTAATTTAATTATAAATTATAAGTGTGCTGAGT
This sequence comes from Equus caballus, assembly GCF_041296265.1. Lineage (NCBI taxonomy): Eukaryota > Metazoa > Chordata > Mammalia > Perissodactyla > Equidae > Equus > Equus caballus. The sequence goes on along the minus strand of NC_091710.1, from coordinate 29,646,720 downwards.
GCTGTGAAGGATATTTAGGGAGCTAAGGGGATGTATAATGGGGGACCTCCTCTAGTCAGAGGCAGAGACTCTGAAAAGAAATAGTGTATGCAGCCCTTGCCTTGAGAAGCATGTAGTCTATTTAAAATAAAATGTGCCATTTTGAAATATTTATATTGAATGATTTAAGTAAAAAATGAATATTTAGATGTCTCATCATAAATCGAGGCTGTTGGAGTAGGGAGAACCGTAAAGTCTGAATCTCTAAGCTGTTTGGTAGGACGAGGAAGGGCATCCTCCAGAGAGGAAGCCCAGACCACAACTTAGCAGTCAATATGTCATTGTGTCACAGTGACGTGAAGATGCATGGGGTGTAGACGGATCCCATATCCGATTGAATTGTTTGACCCCGATCTTACAGATACATCACGTAGAGTAAACAGTGGTGAGGGTTATAGTCTACAGATGAGCATTTCAGAACAAGCTGTGCAAACAGAGCTTTGGGAAGGGCACAAAGGTTCAAACAAGGAGAGGTTAATTCATAAACACTGCCGCCCTCATTATGGGGATAGTGTGTCTTAGACATTGAAAAACGACATTGGAGAGCCAGGACAATTTAGGTTTTTTTCCCTGTGAATCCAGTGTGACCGCTGTATGTATACTGTTATCTTATGGATTGAGAACTAGTCCCCAGATCATAATCAAAAAGAAATGGGATGATACAGACTAGCTGAATGATGATGGGGAGGTATAGAGTTGGATCTAAAGGAAATGTTATTGGAACATTTTATATTTAATATTTTCTTTAATGATGTTGAAGAAGGCATTCCCTTGAGGAAATAAATGTCTTTTGCAGATGATGCCAAAAAGAACACTAAAACACAAATTAGGAAAGCATATACAAACCTTAAGAAATTTCACTTAAAGATAGATAACAGAATGAAGCTCATCTTGGAAAAATGCACACTAATAGTAACAATACATTTGGGAAAGAATAATCTACAATACAGACACGCGGCCAGTGAGGGGGCGAGTCCTAGCCAGAATGCTGAGCAGGTGAAGGCTGAGAAAAGTCAGCGCTTGCAATTTGATGCTGTAGAAAAACAGACCAGCGCTATTTGAGCTAGTGTAGACACTGCCAACTCTAGTTTACACAGAGTGAGAGCAAAAGGCCTAACGTCTAACACTTAAAGCCACTGAGAGTCCTCAATATATATTTGGTGGCATTTCCATTATTTGATATTTGTAAACATAGACACCAAAGAAGTGATTTCAGGTGCTGTACAATACAAAGGAAATGCCACCACTAGTATTGAGGTAGAGCGAAAAAGACATTAGGGACTTTTCTTTTCTAGACAAGGTATTTTAAAATTGTCCAAATATTTCACTGTAGAGTGATGCTGAAGAAAGAGGAAATATCAGATGTGGACCTTGTTTCCCTTGTCTTGCCTGATCAAGGGAGGGCCTGATAAAAATTAAAGAAACCAAGAAATAAAGAAAAGAAGAGGAAGGATGCTTAGGGATGGTTTATAAATTGACCATAAATTTAGAAAACAATAAAACGATTTATAATAATTTAGAAAATTAGCCAACCCTAAATAACCAGAAGTTTCATGGGATGGGGAAGAGGTTGTGAATATCTTTGAATGTGTCTACAGCCTCCACCAAAAATTGGTAAATAATTTATTCAATAAAATATAAAACATACACCAACCACTAAACTGACTCTCAAAATACTGGATTTATGACTAATACGTGTAAGTGTATCAGGATATTCACCTTATATTAAGGTTGTTATTAAGAGCAGTTTTTATTTTACTAATACTGGGGAAGTCTTGGTTACTAGATTGTGCTTCTTTATTGAATACTAGGTAAACTGATATTTCAGTAACAGGGTTTAAATTTGAGATAATAGGCATTGTTAAAAAGTTATAGAGTCTTTCCCGAATTCCAAACGCTATGTTAAAGGTTTCTGTTCAGTGAAGGGAGTCTGTGAAGAGAGTATTGGGAACTCCTATAAAAAAATTTTTTAGGAGTCTACAGATGAGTCTGTCATAAACTATAAAAATAAAAGCCAGAAGTTCAATATTGTCCTGTACTTGGCAGATCAATTGACTGTATGAAAGTCTCTTTTGGTACAGTTCTATATTGGACACTGCGGTCTGATCCTGTCTTAGGTTGAGTTTAACAAGCATTTTATGAGAGCCTTTTATGAGCCAGGCACTGTGCTAAACATTAGAGGTACAAAGTGATCAAAATATGGTCGTTATCCTCACAAAGAGATAATCATGACACAGATAATTAAGGGCAGTGAAGGAGATCAGGACAGGGGGCAATTCAAGAGCCAAAGAGGAATTCTCATCAAGGGTGTGGAAGTGGGGGGATGGAGAGGTCAGGGTCCGGGTTAGTTGGAAGAAGTGATGCCTAAGTTCAGATAAAACTCTGTGAATTTTCATCTCATTAAGAACAAATATAGAATGAAGGTTGTTTATCATGTTATGAACAAATACTAAGATAAAAAACAATTATTTCTATCTTCTGATCTAATCGGTGGCACAGATAGTATATGTATTTGTGAAGCTACAATAGGGGCTTGATTATTATTCAAACAGATTTTTATGAGAAGTAAAATTCTTGGAATTTTCTCATACTCATGCCAAAACATATTGTTCAAAATGAGATTAAATCCACCATATTCTTATCTCCCAGGGAGGTGATAGATTGGATGCTTAATATACAATGCTAATATAGAAATATGTCGGAAGCCAGACAGTCTCCCTGTTCTTTTAGAAGTAATTCCATAGAAATTAATTCCATAGAATTTAATCAGATCTTATAGATTAGATGGGTTTTTATTTGCGTATGCTGTCTGCACAATCAATGCAGTCTGCAGTTTTGCTTGTGCAGAAACTATATCAATTTCTACTTCCTTCCATTTGATTTGGCAACAACTCCAGATGGCCACAGAAGTTACATAATGACTGTTGTTGCTGAACACTTGAATTGCTTAGGAATAGGTATTTGCAATTTGTTTTACTTCCATGAATGTCTTAAAAATCTATTCCGTCAAAAAATGTTTTTTAAAGTCCTTAAATTCTTCCTGACTGGTAATGTGTTCAGAGGACATGATGTCGGGGTTTCTGCACAGTAATTCCACATATTAGGATGAGCATCGATTCCCAGAAGCTTGGTGGTAAAGGAGACCTTTGGTAATCACTTACTTAAATCCCTTCATTTCATCCCTGAGGAAAACTGAGGCCCAGTGAAGCCAAATGGGTTGCGCACATCCAAGCAGCAAGATGCTGTGTTGCCAGGATAAAGGACCTTAGTCTCTGTCTTCTGAGTCCCTGACATCTTAAACTTTAACATACATACAGATCTCTTGGGAATCTTGTTAAAATCCAGATTCTTATTTGGTAGTTCTGGTCTGGGTCTCGAGATTCTGCATTTCCACCAACAAGATCCCAGGAGATGCTGGTGCTGTTGGTCCATGGACCACACTGAACAATAATCAGGCTTTACACCAAGACAGTTCATCTCCTGAGTGAAGATAAACATGAGGGAAAGCATAGTTCTGGTTCAGATATAGCTGATGGGGATTGGCATACCTTAAGTAGTTCTAGTGTTCACCAAATATTCTATACGATCTTATGATAGAGATAAACCACCATCCCATAATGCTAGTTTCCTAGGAAACACCATTTTAAAAGTTCATGCTAATTAGAAAATTGATTGAGATTTTTGACCCCCTCTATCTAGTTGTCCTGTGCCCTCTGATCTTTAAAGTGGCATCTAAGATGCATAAATGACAATTTCTCAATAAATGCATTCCTTCTTTTAAGGGGCTCATGATTCTTCAGCTATTTGTTAATTTCATGATTTTCATAAGTACGTTTCTTGCCTCAAGTGGCTCTTTTTCTCTCTCTCTCTCATACACACACACACACGTGATATTCACATATATTATACCATGTTCTCTGTATGAAACAAGTGGATTATTACATGATCAATATGAGAATTTTAATTTTTATCAAAAATGCAAACAGGTAAGGTGAAATGGTCATTATAGAATATATCCTTAATTCTGGAATTACTTGCTTAATTATAGAATATGTCTGTATGGATTTATAGTCCTGGTTCACAAACACACAATTCCATTTACTTCAGAAATTATTTTGCCAAATAAATTATGTTGAAGACAAGTTTCCATGTATTTTTCTTATATATCCGTGAAGATATCCTTATTGAAGCATGTAGAGTGACATCTTTATGAGAAATGATCCAACCTCGCAGATTGTAGTTCTTATTTCTGTATTTTTCTAGGTAAATCTTCCTCTATTCATTGCAGCAAAAACAACCAGTTCATTTGTATAAAAGTGTTTTTGAAGAGTTCGAAAGGGCTGTATCAATACAAGATGTTTGTTAAGATTGTTGATATTATTATGGATGATCATAATTATACTATAACTTTATACAAGTACTCATGGCCCTAAAAATCTGGAACTTGCTAGTATTTTATCTTGCAGGCTATTCTTCATGAAATCGGTGCAGTCCATGCTTTTTGACATTGAATTTGGCTTTAAGGGAAATGAAAAAAAAAAACCCATATGTTAGTAAAAATGAATAGTTTTAGTCACATCTCTTTGATGCCAAAAAGATAGTGTTTATTCTTATTTACTCTGGAGGAGAAAGGGTTGTGTATAAATCATAAGATATGTGTTATCAGAACTAAATTATCTTAGATGCTTTGCATGATAGTTATGGTATAGATGCACTATTAATAATAATCATGGCTATGGATGTTGAGCATCTGTAAGTATATTTGCTTCCTAGAACCTTTCTATGGCCCTATTTATTGCAGCATGATATTGGGTAAAATGAATCTAATCTGAAATGCTTTAGTTGCTGGAGTGACAGCAACAAAAAGAGTAATTTTAAAGGACTTCCATATTTAGGCACAGCCCCATTGCATGACCTTAAAAGCAATATTCTATCAACATTCTATAACTTTGATAGGTAAATGTATGTGAGTGAATAAAATGTAAATTTTGTACCTTTTCAAAATAGTTTTACCTTAAATACAGAATGGCGTCTATTAGGTAGTATTGTAGAGGAATAACTGTTTAAATTTGAAAAATGTATTTGTCTCCAATTTGGGAAAATTGCATGAAGTGAAATATGTATTAATAAAAATCGGCCTCTTTCTGTCTTTCAACATTAAAAACAAGACCTAATTTGTAAAATCTTTAAAAAAGAAAACAGAACAGAGAAAGTAGTTTTTCTCATCAGTAATGACTGGAGTGTGAACATGCCTGACTTCTATTGTAGTTTGATGATTTAACTCATAACTTATAAAAATACCTACGAAATAAGTCTGACATTGTCTATAAAAGAAAAAGCTCAGAATCATTTTGAATAAGGTTCTGGATGGAACCATGGAAGCTCTTACCAAAACCAGTAGTGAGAGTCAGTGATCAGTAGCAAATAAGGAAATGCCAAAGGGGAAATGGCTCTGCTGCCCAGTCCTTTGCTCCCCTATTCAACTTTTCCACCTCACTCTAGTTAAATTTCAGTCAACTGACCTTATGAAGACTGAAGCAAACAACAACCACAAAAATAGATACCCCGCAGTGTTCATGGGACAAAGTTTTGTACATGTTTTTGTCTTTTCCTTTTCCGTGTGTTGTTCAGTCACCAGGTCATTTGTAGGAATCTCCATATGCCATAGGAGGAAATTGCCAGTCTGAAAGTTCAGTGTCTTTAGCGTTCTATTGCTTATCACATTTTTGCCCTTTAGGTGCCAACCTGGATTCACTGGAGCAAGATGTACTGAGAATGTGCCCATGAAAGTCCAAAACCAAGAAAGTATGTTAAAATAATCTGAAATTCGCTTTTTCCCCCAAACTACAGCAACAGTCACTGCCACTTGGTGTTTTTACAGCTCAGTTGTAACTGATTCCTTTTGTTCTAATTATGGTTTAACCACTCGGGCATAAACCCACTGAATGTGACCTTGTTTAACTGTTGCTCAACATGGGCCCCAAAGGTCGTAAATTTGAAAGAATGACCCATGAGGATGGCCAGTGATGCTGGCAACCATAGCAGGCAGGCCAACCAAAAGAAATCCATTTCCTTCCAACATTTTTGACCAAAGCTGTCAAATGGAAAATGAGATGGAAAAAATGTCAGATTTAATTTTAAGTGGCTCCCTTTGAAAGAAAGCAGTCACTTAAAATGCTGGGATCTTTCACACAAAACCTAAGACTAAATTTTATTCAAATTTTTAACCCTTTGGGCGGCATGCCAGAGTCTGAAAGCCATGATTAGGACAAAGACTCAGTTCCTGAGGGTGAACTCACCAAGTTCAGTCAAATGACACTGAAGGAGCTTCTTTCTAGCATATATTCACCTCTTCTCTTTTTCTCTGTTTTTTCTACCATTGTTTTTTGTTTCTTCTCTCAGGTGCCCAAATGAGTTTACTGGTGATCGCTGCCAAAACTACGTAATGGCCAGCTTCTACAGTACGTCCAGTCCCTTTCTGTCTCTGCCTGAATAGGAGCATGCTCAGTCGGTGCTGCTTTCTTGTTGCTGCATCTCCCCTCAGATTTCACCTAGAGCTAGATGTGTTTTACCAGGTCTAACATTGACTGCCTCTGCCTGTCGCATGAGAACATTAACAAAAGCGATTGTATTACTTCCTCTGTTCGTGACTAGTTGGCTCTGAGACACTGATAGGTGTGTGAGGCCCCGGATGTTTCTGAAATTGATATTGAATAATGTGATACAAAATGATAGTCAATATCAAGCAGTGCAATTATAATAAAGGCATTTAAAAGTCTCAGTTTTATTGATAAAATAAAAGCATTCCACTGAAGAGTTCATCTTCTTTATAAAATGACAACATCCTGGAAAGGATGTTGCTAAATTGTAACCAATACGCACTTGAAATGATGGTAAGTTAATTTTGGTGCAGAATGTGTTATTTATAGCAAATAAACATAAATAAAAAGAGTTCAGATGTTTCTCTTCATTAACCAAACAGTTTTCATTTAGGTATAAAATAAAACACTGAGTAGGAAAATTAAAAACAAACAGTTCACAGCAATTGAGATAGCCTGGCTTCTGTTTATGTTGCTTAGGAAACAAGTGATTCAGGACTAGTTTAATCATTTATTTATGTTAGCATTTCTTTATGCCAGTTTCAATGATAATTTTAGGAGAAAACAGTTTTTTAAAAATATTCAGTTTGAAATTTAACAGTTCTAGATATATATTTTTAGATACATAGAACTGGGAAATTTGGATGGATTTCTATGGCTTTATGCAGTTTGGATCATCATCCCTAAAAGACCCAATTCACATTGTATATAATTGCATGGATAACTAAACTATATATTTGTCCTTCTCTTATGAGCTGGGACTATAACTTTTAATTCTGGAGCTTTCAAAGCATTATATTAAAATGGATTCCATATAGTCACCCATTTAGATCAAAGGTTGACTAATTTTTTTCTATAAAAGATCAGATAGTAAATACTTTAGTGTTTTCAAGTGATACCATCATTGTCATAACTACTCAACTCTGCCATTGTTGCACAAAAGCAGCCATAGGCACTGCATGAACTGACGAACACGACTGTGTGCTATTAAAACTTTATTTATAAAAGCAGCCAGTGGGCTGGATTTGTCAACCTCTGATTTAGATTGTCAATTACTCACCCTGAAAAATGTTTCACATGGCTTATTACAGTGTAAATTCATGTAACACAAGAAACAGTGATACGAGCTGATCATTTGGGGGCAAGAATCAGAGATTTCCCCTTATTCAGATGCATATAAAGAATAAGGTTCTGTACCTCATTTTATCAGTCATGGAGAATAAATTCCATACGCATTATGTGGAGATTAGACGCATAACATTCAATGGTTTATTTAGCAAGGTGGAACTTATTATGTATTTACATAGGCTACATATCAAAGATTATGTTATAGGCCATTTCCTGTTGTGAAGAATTGGAAAATTGCCATTGCTAAATTTTCAAACACAGTCTTCACTTTGTTCACATGTCTTTAAATAGTATGCATTTAGTGGGCAGAATTTTTCGTCCATAACTGTAGATTAATTTTTGAAATGTGGATAAGTTGGAGAGTAAAAATAGAAGGGAAATAATAGATTTTTACTTAATATATTAAATCCATTCCTTTTAGAAATGTGTCTTTGTATTCAAATAGCATAGATTTAGCAAATCAATGTGACTGTATAAATACAATGAAATTGTATTTTAGAATTTAAGGAGAATTCTCAACATTTGCATTATACTTGATCTTTTGATGTTATGTAGTTTCCTTGTGCACGGAAGGCGATATTGCTGCGCTATAGAGAGAAAAGCATTAAAAAATAAAGATAGTTTCCAAAATAATAATGCAGTTAGATCTGACAGTAACCAGAGAAAATGTTTTCAACTTCTCTTTTAGACCATTTTCTCTTTCATATCATTTAAAAATAGCTCCTATGTATTTAATCAGAGTGTGATTCCTTAAATAATTTTTTTAGTAAGCAGTGGCACTTTTTGGAAGACATCCAGGAAAGCAGCATTCATATTTAACCTGATTTAACAAAGATTGATAAGAAGCACGTTCATGAACAGAATCTGTAATGACTGTGCATCTCTGCTGCCTCATGTCTGGAAAAGCAAGAGCTTCTAATCAGAAAGTACTTTCCAAAGTTGTCTTGCCCACAGTTAATTTTCTTACCTCTATGTCTTAAATTCTCAATTTTTATTTCTGCAGCCCCCCACATAGAAAGCAGGGAAATAAATTTTTGCTGCTCTCAGAACCTTATATTCAAGTAGCAACAGAGGCAGCACAGAGGATGAAAAACGTTGCCACAGTGGTTGTTTAAAATTTAATATTTTGTTTGTGTTCATAAAGTCTGAAACACATAAACATAAATCTTAAAAGAAAAGATATTCCCCAGCTTCAAAGAAAAATATTTTTCAACTTAGCAAACCACATTTTCAGTTGAAAAATAGCATTCTAAAAGAATGTAAAATTTTTTAAATGTTTACAAACACGTAACTTACATTATTAGGATTTGGTGCAATTTTTCTGGTGAGTGTTCTATGGGACATTTATTGATTTATAAAAGCTGATTTAAAATACGAAAGAAAGGAACAAATGTATATTTTATATGGTTTTCTTGAAGGCAGCCATGTGCTATGAAATAAAACATATTTATAGTACTTTCTAGGAAAATATTGTCAAGGTTAGTCAGCTTCAAATTTGACCTATTGACACAGAATCCCTACTTGAAAGGATTGTGTTCATCGATGTGAGGTATGTGTGTTTGTGTGTTTGTGTGTTTGTGTGTTTGTGTGTGTGTGTGTGCGTGCGTGTGAGTAAAGGCAATCCATAATCAATTTAGAGACTTTATGGAGAGGAAAAAAGTACTCACAGCTTCAATAGTTAGAACCAGTATGGAGCAAGTTTGTCATATATAAACTAACATATAGTAGGAAGTACTTATAAAATAGCCCAAATTATGGAACATTTCAGAGTACTGTTTTAGAGCTTTTAGGCATGTTCAAGAATGAGTAAACTTTGCAGATATTCTTAAAAGTAATTTTGAATCATAGGTTATTAGTGCATAAATTGTGGATTTCTAAATGCTTTAAAACCCATTGAAGTTATTAATTTGTTTACCAAACATGTATATCTTGCTGAGAGTAGAATAAAGGCACATTCAATCTGTGACAAAATTTTCATAAATTCCAACCGCGCGTTAGTGAGATTTTACTCTGTGTGTGTGTGTGTGTGTGAGTGAGTGTGCTCTTGTGCACATGGAAACTTGAGAGTAAGGAGAGAGTCTCCTATTACATTTCGAAGGGCTCAATATGGATTGGTATATGTGAAAAAAGGTATCTACATTTGTAAAGGTAAGTCAAAAATTAATTAAAATTCGGACACTAAATTACTCCCCTTTAGAACTGGCATTGACCGAACTCTTTTAGAAATCTCAGAGGTGCAGAAAGTCAAGACTATACATATGTCTTTGAGGTTATTTGCATAAAAAGGCCCAAGATCTTAAAGAGTAAAATCCTGAATGTCTTCAAACTTTACCAGAAGCCATAATTGCATGTATGTATAATTTTGGTAAAAGAAACTTGTTTTATTGTTCTTTTCTCTTAACATGATTAAAAATTTAAATTAACCTACAGGTTAATCAGTTTTCTTCAAACAATTACAAAATCCTAAAGCAAAGGATTAGTGAGTCAATATTTAATAGTTTCTGAAGACTTAGATTTAAATTAATTTTTTATATTGCTTACTGCACAGCAGGAAGTCACATGTAGAAAAGGAAACTAAATTGTTTACAGTAACCTTTGTGTTTTTGAATTATTAATTTAATTTGAAAAATGTAGTGGCTAGGCAGAAGTTCAATAGGAAGCATGTGATACATAATGAGCCTAAGCCAACATTAGATTAAATAGAACAGAAAGAAAGTAATAACCTCTCCACAAAATGAAAAGTGTTTGTGTATTCTGCTTTTCTTGACTCACAATGAAAGAACTGTAGCCACCAATAGTAAAAATAAATTAGAGCGGTATTTGCTCCAGGTCCAGAATGACTGATGCATGTTGCCTCTGCTTGTTTCCTTGTTAGGGCTTATGGCCAGAAGAGATTCCAATTTTAAGTACCAATTTCCCTTTGAATTATTTGAAATTGGAGCTGCCTGATATGAATGACTTCCCATGAAATGAAATTATGGTTAGGCTCACAGACTTACCTATCAAGCTGTAAATGCAGTAATATGTATGCATGGGCATGCTACTAATTTTATTGAAGACTTAACCAAGCTTTCTATGCAACTAATGTAGATCATTAGCAGTGTTCACGTAGGCATGAAATAATGATTCTCTGGAAAGAGTTTCTGTAGATATTTCTTGACTTTAACCCTTAAATTATTACTGACTGGTAGGAGGAAAAGGAGAGAGATGAAAGGAGTTCTGGGGAGAAAAATTGAGTCATAGCCTCATGGAAATGTGTAAGGAAATTTAGTGTCACTTCCTTGGAAAATGAATTTTTGTACCTTGATGTTCCAAAGGTCATATGAAAGAAACAAATGGGAAAAAAATGTCAATTTGTCAAATTGAGTGTTGCACAGAGGCAAGAAAAATTCATTTGGGTTTGAATAAATTGTTATTTTGCTATGAACATTGTGCAACCAAATTAACCCTATATCCTCTGGCTTATAATTTATAAATTTGGATTATTTGCCTGAGTACCCTGGACCCAAGGCAGAGGGAACTCTCTGTTATATATAGTGCCTCTCATTACCATTGTTACTTGATGTACTATTTGCTATGTTTTTTCTAATCTGGAAAACTTCATTTCTGTAAGAGGTGGCAAGTTTTTGAAGTCTAAATTTGTGATATATCCCAGGAGCTTTCAGAGTTTTTCTGGCCATGAAATTAGTCAAAAGTAAACCTACATGCAGTTACTGGCCCAAGATAAATCTCCAGATGTGTCTGTTTTCCAAGCTCCCTTCTGCTGTTGGCCAACATATTTCATGGCTCCTTTATCCCACGGGGTTGCCCGGTGAGGCACATGTTACGATCATAAGCATTTTGTCAATGAGAGATTAACTTGTCTAAAGTCGCTGAACAGGTAAATGGCAGAGGCAGGACCTGAAACCAGGACAACTCCACACACTTACCTCCTCCTTTCCCCTCTCTATAAGAGGTGCTTTGTCCATGACCAAACTGATGTTTTTGTAAGAGGAATACGCCTCCACTGCATGTTTTCAGACTTAAGAGATGCCTTGTCATATTTTTGGACCACCTTGGTATCTCTCTAACCAGTGATCAAGAGAAGAAATGTGTATCCCCAAACCTCGCTGTTTTCATTCTGCCCCTCCTGCCCGCCTGCCTCTCCACCACGCACACACAAATAAGTCCTAAAGGGTCCCAGTCAATGAAACTTGATTACAATTTTTGTTTCAAGAGTAGGAGTTGTCATTTCTGGAGGTTTTTCTTCTTTGCCCCATTTTCCCCATTTCTTGCTGAGCCCATGCAGGTTCTATAGTCCTGCCATCCTGGTGCCTCTGCATCAGATCTGCCAGGACTGCTGGCCGTGGCCACACACCTTTGAGTCCCCTTGCCTGGGCAGCCCTGCAGGCCCTCCGGCTTCCTGTGCCTGTCGGCTCTCCTCTGGGTATCAGAGCTCAGCACTGTGGAGTCATCATCTAATCGGCTTTCTGTTACTTGAGGAAGTCATAAATTAAATTAACTGAAGACCCCAGGATTGTATTCCCCCCACACACACATTTTTTTTTAATCTGAAAAAGCAAGGCATCGAAAGTTATCCTGTGCCACACAGGAATTATATGAAAAAACTGGAAGCAGGGTCTGGTGTCCTAATGCCCTGTCTGGTTTTTTGAGCAGAAGCATTTATTTTTTTCTGTGAGTGGAATCTGTCATGTAAGTGGTAGAGAAAGTGGAAGGTTAGGAGAAGAGAAGGAGATACATTTTTTAAAAAAATAACCAAAGCAACAAGAAATATTAGAGGTTAACTACCCACAAACGATGGAAAATGTACCAACAGGATAAAATTTTCAGACCAAATCCCTATCCTCTTGGCTTCTACTCCTGGCTCTGCCACTGTGTCTTTGGGTAAAAAAATTTCACTCCCTGGAACGTTGCTTCTGCCTTTGAAAAAGAGATGAATGAAATAATACCAAATGCCTTTTTTGATTATAAATATGATAGTTCTATTCCCAAACAGTGAAGTAGCATAGAGGATGGCTCAGCTACACAACTTCTCCCTCAGTAAGATCTTTTAAGGGTTAATAAAGACATAGTGTGCTGGTATTTGCACACCTCTTAAAAGAGAAGTTCCCTCTGTGGACTCTTGGAGGCGTACCTGAGCACTGCTTCGTTAACCACCCATTTGTCCTGTTCAATGTGCACGCACAGAGAGCCATAATAGTCGTGTGTAATGTGTTTTGGAGTGCAGTGTATTGCTCTTTTCTGAAACTTTTTCCCTTTCTTTCTTTTTTTGTCAACTTTCTGCATTGGCAGAGCATCTTGGGATTGAATTTATGGGTATGGACCAATCATCATTCCTTTTAGCCTGCAGAATTTAGAGCCTATGAGCTGAAATCTCTTCCCTTCCTACTCTTACCTTTCAGTTCCTAACTAATTTCCTTTTTCTTTAGAAGGGATCATACAGCTATAACAATGATTTCTCCGCTTTCAATCTATGATTAGTTTACTGAATTGTTACTGAGTGCAGCAACTTTTAGATTCCCAAGCCTCATTTAGAGTTTAAAATCACGTCACCTGCTGCAAATTCACATATATCCCATGTTCCTTGATTGGATCTGGCCATGCCGTTATTTCAGAGCTGGGGTAAGTTGGAATGATGCAGAAGGCTACAGGACGAACCAAAACGGGCCTGAAAACAAAAGAAGCTTTAAGTGCATCAGCTTAAACACACACTACATCTCAAGTTTGACATACAGTTTAAAAATCACTATTTTCTATCTAATATAGTAACACAGCCCTTACATTGCAACGCAATATTATATGCACAGACTTTGAGTTACTCTGATCTTCTGGAGATATTCAAGCACTACTCTAGTCAACTTCATTATCTTATGAGCAAGGAAATAGAAAACAGAAAGAAATAAGCCTCGTGCTATTTTAGGTGGAAATTCTAGTGCTAATGGAATTAAACTTGAGTCACTAAGATTATCCAGACAAGTAATCAAATGGAATTTTCACACTGTAAACATAAAATATCTCCTGTGAGCTATGAATTTGGGGCATACTGCTTTTGAAGGCTGTCATGCTAAATAGTTGGGAGAAATGATGTCTTCGAAGGAGGGGGAAGCCATGCTATCTTCCTAGATGCTCCATAATGCAGCACCGCCCCCCCCCCCGCCCCCGGGCTTCCTGAACCCTGCATACAGGTGGGTCGAAGGTGGTCGTGGGTCAACCAAGCAATATCCTGATTAATAGAATAGCTGATCCCCATCCGGGTGGTGACAGAGACATCATGCAGCGAGAGCACCTTACAGGTGATGCTTTCTTTTGGAGGATAACATCACAGCCTACACCTAATGCTCCATCGTTTGTGGAAAATGAAGCTGTTGCAAGCTGTAGCAGTTACAGGGATAGAAACTCAATTAATTGCCCATTCTGCCAAAAAAATTCAAGAGAAAACTATTCATTTGATGGGAAAACCCCTATTTATCTGAATGGGCCTTTGCACATCTGAGGACATCTCTCAAGAGTGAGAAGCATGGGTGGCACGTCATCTACGAGAGGGGAGTAATCTATTCAGGTTGCTTCCCTTGAGATAAAAATTGTTCCACTTCTAAAATGGCTTATTGGCCTTTCCTGCAGGGAAGAAAAAAATTCTACCATCACCTCCCCCCTTCTCCCTAACAGCATATTCCCTGCTTTATTGCTTTATGTTCTGACTATAGAATTTAATATTTCTATTCCCAAACAGTGAAGGAGGGTAAGGGATGGTGCAGATAGACTTCTCCTTCAGTAAGATCTTAAGGATTAGTAAAGCCACACTTTGCTGGTAACTGCACCTCTTAAAGGCAAACCTTCCACAGGCTCCACAGTCCCACGGCAGCCAGTGCCCTAAGCCAGAACGTTGCATCCTTAAGGAAAATCAGACCTTAAAGGTCAATTAAAACTGAGAAGGAAAAGGCCTCTGTCTCTTGGCCTTGGCCAGATCAGACTGCAAAACGTGCTTGATGTGATTCGCTTCAATGCGTCTAGCCAAACCACAGAGTCTCTACTCAAAAGCATTTCCACTCATTGATGCAGGTCTGCCAACTGGACTGAGGTATTCTTCTTTTCAGTGCTGTCTCTAATCTGCTCTTGCCCTATTGACCCTATCACACTAGGAGAAAATAAGGATAAAAAATATTATTGGTCATCAAGTATTTCTCTTTGAGCACATTCATATTGTGGACATCACCTGATCTAGTCAACCACTGTAAAATCAAATAGAAACTTAGGTGAGAAACATTGAACACATTTAATAAATGCTGATGTGAATACAGACTCCTCATCCCACATCTGTATTCTATGGACCTTGGCTTTAATTGGTTCATCTTAGCACTTCTGCTTTACGCTTTGACCTTTATTAGGCTGTCTTTTTATTTCCATGACTGGTTTTACTGGGAAATGTGTGTCTTCCTACATAACACAGGAAGAACGGGCGAGTCATCGTACACCATTTGTTCACAAACCTCAGTCTATTTTTTTATAATTAACAATACCAAAAAAACTTGTCAAAAGAATCCCTGAGAGTATGCATGATGCCTTTTCCCCCTTTCCTCCTTGGTTAGGTCCCATTTTTGTAGTTCGCAGAAGTAATTTCCCGGGTTTTTCTAAAGATAGAATGTTAAGATGTCAGCACTACCAAACTCTTACTGTTTTAAAAGGAGAAAAATTAGTCAGTGAAAGAAGACACAGTAAAGCAAAGTCCTCATTATCTTGGCAATAATACTTTTAAACTACTGTTTCTTAACCAACTTATGACAGCTGAAGGAGCCCTGCTTTGCATCTTGGTCCATGGAGAAGGACCAGCCGGGTGATGCCTCTGCTTCTTAGACATATATGCTAAAAACTGATAGAATCCCAGGTCAAGGAGGAGCCTCCAGCTCACAGATTAACACCTCGTAAAATTTAATTCCCTGTCCTGTGGCTATGGGGGAGGGGAGGCAGCAGACACAAGCAATTAACATATCAGCATTCACGTTCCATGTCCTCATTTGACTTTTGCGGCACAAAACTATGTGACACCACTCTGCCTCCTGGTTCATTGTTTCACTGCAATGTACCAGCTGCTTTGCTTTCTAATTGTGGCTTCCATGTGACCGCCAGCCTAGGTTAGGAGTTATGCTGTATGGAGGAACCCTTCCAACTTTGCATCCACCTTTCTTCCACCCAAGCATTTCCTCCCTCTGGTTTTCTGTTATTTATTTTTCCTCCCTTAGTATTAGGCATGCTGTGCCAGGGACTTCAGATGGCTCCTTCACTTTTAACCTTGTTTTCCGTCCTACCTGACTTCCTCCCTCTCTCTGTCATTCTGTCAGTCTGTCTGTCCTTTTGGTTTGTTTTTCCTTTCCACTTCCACCCTTTTGGTTTGTTTTTGTATAATCTCCGCAGCATTCTAGTCTTTTACCCACTGCCTTCAATTCTCCTCCTCCTGTTAATAATCAGTGCTATATTAATTTGATTTGACAATGTTCCTGACCTGTTAACTGGAATTTGATTACCATGGGCTTGGCTTGTAGGAAATGTTTTGTTTAATGATAAGGTCTACTGTATCATAGAAATTAAATCGCACTTTTTCATTTCAAGAAAATTTCCTGCAACTTGCTCGCTCTCAATAGAGAAAAAGGTGTGGTTGCTGGGATGAAAATGTAAACTGAAAATGTTCTATAAGGTCTCATGTTGATGTCCAGATAAGAGACCTTCATTTGTATAATATTCCCTAGTTCTTGACCAGTTTATTAATCACAATAGCAAGTACAGTTTACGCTGCTTATTATGCACCAGTTGAACCTGCGAATATCTGCCACCTAGTGTAATTAGACCGATCAGAAGCTCCGTTCCTAAGGGATCGGGTTTACCATTAAATCAGCCCATCTTGTTAAGAACCTGACCTACAATAATGACATCAAGTTATCCCCCCAAAAGACTGATTTGCAAATAGAAAGACTCCAATAATAAGAGACTGGTTGCATGTAGAGCAGCGCAGTACCTTTAATTCAAAGTTCTGCGTGTCATCCTCTCTTAGTGTAACCTATATTAGCCAGTTTGCCAAGCTGGCCAATGCAGGAATGTACAATCTATTCCAAATCACTAATCATTTGTGCTGGTAGTTTGTATATACAGATAAATTAGGTCTCTACTTACAATTGGTGAAGTGTTAATAATTGTCCCTCAAAGGACAAATCTTCATCTTGGCCCAGGACTACCCGACCCATCATGTTGTCTTTTCTCTGATACAGTGCCCTGTTACTCCACATTGTATCGCTTATGTTCAAATTTGGCTGTTCACCTTAGGGATACTGATTCAATTTCCTACCTAACTACAAGTCAAGCTCATGTTTGCAAATGTCTTTGAATTTATTTATTTTTTTTAAGTTAGAAATGGCTCTTTGTAAAGACCGCCGGAATATAAAATAGCTGGGAAATCCAGAGTCTGGGCGAGGAAAGAAGAGAGGATGGGGGAGGGGAGGGTCAATTCCGGCTCCTTTGATTGGCATTGATTCCTGTTGTCTTTGCAAGAGGTTTTTTTTAAAAATGAAAACTACACTTTTAACCAAATAGTTATTTTATAATTAATGTTTACGATTCACCAGTTTAATGCGTATATATCTATAGCTTATAGTTAAAGTAATTTTATAGTATAATATTTTTATCGTAAATGGTCCCAGCTGGCTTTGCTGTTTATGCCCAAAGTGTAGTGCAGAGTATGCTGTACCTTAAGTATGTCTACAAAAGTAATGAATTGTCACCTATTTATTTTCTTGTGAACATGGACAATGCCATGCAGCATGCCAACTGTTCAGTTGTAAGCCCTGGCAAGTATAAGGGACCTTTGGTGACATCTGTTCTCATGCCTTTCCAGAAGCGGAGGAGCTCTACCAGAAGAGAGTGCTGACCATCACTGGCATCTGCATCGCCCTGCTTGTGGTTGGCATCATGTGTGTGGTGGCCTACTGCAAAACCAAGTAAACCTTCTCCCTCCATGCCTTCTCTCTCCTTAGCGCGCAGATGGCTTAGCCAGCTAGGGGCTTTGCGGAAACCAGGCTCTGCAGCCTAGCCTGGAAAAAAAGCTGGGGAGGGGCCCCTGGGAGACTTTTCTCCTTATTTTTTCTTTTGAATAATCCATTTCAAGGACCTAATCACGTACATTAGAAAGCTTTGCCTATTTGTGTGATGTGTTAGACAACTTCTGATAAGTGATCACAGCCCCATGACTGAAGAAAGGGTTGGAGGGACAGGCTTGTATGTGGATGGACGCACGCATGCACCTGTGGATGTGGGTGCGAGCACCACATCCTGGGAGGAAGGTGGTAGGTGCCGAAAGGTGTGCTTGTCATGTTGCTGCTGAGGCCGTGTCCAAGTGCACTCAGACTTAAGAGAGAAAGCAAACTCTGGGTGGTGTTTGAAATGCAGTTTTCTAAACGTATAGCGATTCTTTTTCAATCCCATCTAATTAGGTTATCACTTCAAATGCTCTCAAAGTGTGAGATGTACAAAAGGAATCTCATGGGAGAAAAATCAAACAAAACTTGCTTTGAAAGAATAAAAGAGAAAACATTAAAACAGATTTGTGTTCCCTCTGTTTGGTCTTTTAAGCTGGGTCCATATTAGCAAATGCAATTACTGTATGACAAGAATTCCCTTAGCTTTTCTCCGTTACATAGAACTTCCACTTCAAGTCTGAAATAATGTTAATTAAGTTTGTTTTGTTTTGTTGCTTTAACACATAAACTCTCTTCCCAAAACTAGCCCTGGGAATATTATTGTGATCTGAATGTTGCATTGAGAAGCAAAGACAGTATGCTTTTATACCATAAAATCAAGGGCAGGGATGGTGTTTTCTTAATACCCCAGGATTGAACGTGTTGCCAGAATTGAGTAAGTGATAGAGAGAAGACTTCATGGAATCCACCTTATGAGACTTATGAGATTCGATCTCAATATTTCAATATTCATTAAGTAGGTATACAAAAAGATGTTACTTGAGTAGGATCATGTTACAGTTGTGCCAAAATCTACTGGCAAAATATGAATATATCTTCACTCATGTACAGTGCCATATGCCACATCTACGTATAATGTACAGATTCAAAACAAACTGCATTTTCTTAAGAGACACACAGGCAAGCCATAAATGAAATCAGCCTTATCAATTGCACAGCACAAATTGTTACCTAAGACAAATGACCATCTATAAGACTTAGGCAAAGATGGATCGATTAGGAAAGTTGGGATTTTAGTCAAATATCAACTTGACTTATCTCATCTTCTCCTCTTTTTTTCTGCTCTCTCAGCAGTCCACTTAGATTTCTGTAAGAATCCCGTCCAGCTTCTTAAATCTGTTTGCTAAGAATGTATGATTCCGCTGCTGCCCCTAGGCAGATTCTGAGATGGAGTGGCACGCCTCCCTCCCCTCCCTCACCGCCAATTCACTGCCTGAGTTACATGTTGGTAGAATAAAGAATTGACTGTACTAAGAAACGTAAATAATAGAAAAAAATAAATGCTTCCTTTTTCATATCCAGGAAACAGCGGAAAAAGCTTCATGACCGGCTTCGGCAGAGTCTTCGGTCTGAACGGAACAACATGGTGAACATAGCTAACGGGCCTCACCACCCTAATCCACCCCCCGAGAACGTCCAGCTGGTGAATGTATGTTGACTCCAGCCAGTGGAAACGCTGAGCATCTCTCCCCTGTTCAGGCACCTTGAAGTGTATTTCCCAAAGCTCTTCGGCTCTTAGCTGCTGCCGTTAATCACCATGGCTTCCTGGAATCCAGGGTTTCGCCAGGAGAAAATAATGGGAACATTTTTCAAAGTGGATTTGGTTACTGCAAAACTAGCACATTTCCTCTTATGAAGTGTTCATTAAGGGGTTGGAACAATAATGTTGGATTCATTCTGCAGGCAGGTCAGAGCTGAAAGAAAGAAAAGAAAAACAGAAAGAGAAATAATAAAATTAATGATACAAGAATCAGAAGCAAATATTTTATTTTTTATAATTTGGAAATGAAGATTCCTCCGATCTCTAACTGATTAGTACTGATAACTGAGCTAAGGGCTTTAGAGTGATTTTTATTAGAGGCAATTCACAGTGCCTGATGATTTACTGATTTTCAAAGAAAGAAATTAGGGCGTGGAAAGGTCAAGTGTCTTATCAAGCTTGCCTCTCAGTAGCAAAACTGGAACAACATGATGCTTTCTTATTCCCTGACTCTTTCTACATTATGCCAAACCCTCCAGATGCAATAGATCCTTAATCATTTAAGTATTTTGTTTAAAATTTACCAAGCACTTGGCTTTTAAATATAACTAGGTCATAGAGTATTAGATTCTGGAGAGTCTTTAGATGTCATCTTCCAAACCTCCTGTTTTTTGTAGATAAGGGCCAGGGCTAGACTCCGCTTCCCTGGGTTTTAGAGTCTTGCTCTTCCTCTTCCATGGTAATTCTTCTTGTTTGCTTCATTTCCCTCTGATGTTTGGCTTTTTTTTTTTTTTTTTTTTTTTAAGATTTTATTTTTTCCTTGTTCTCCCCAAAGCCCCCCGGTACATAGTTGTATATTCTTCGTTGTGGGTCCTTCTAGTTGTGGCATGTGGGACACTGCCTCAGCGTGGTTTGATGAGCAGTGCCATGCCCGCGCCCAGGATTCGAACCAACGAAACACTGGGCTGCCTGCAGCGGAGCGCGTGAACTTAACCACTCGGCCATGGGGCCAGCCCCTGATGTTTGGCTTTTTATAAGCATAGCTTAAAGATTATATTGCAGTACCATTTTCTATCCTATAGGAAAAGGTATATTTTGTGTGGAGCAAATATATCATAGACCCAAATATATTATCAGAGTTGGCAGTTACTGAATCACCAGCAAGTCTTGTAGCAGAGACCTTCAGGAGACTGTTAGAGTCGGGTGCTAATATCTTAACATATTGTGCTGCCTTCCTCCCTCTATAGTGTTGATTAGAATGTTCTGCATAGTTGATAAATGCATTCCCTACAGACACCTCTATAACCTGCCACTATGCATGCTGTAATAAAGAGGAGGCAGAATGTCTGCCTGGATTCCATTTATGGTTCAACCTGTGTGACTTTAAGCTTTAACCTTTCTAGACCCTATTTCTTCATTATGAAAACAGGCCTAAAAATAATATACCTACTTCAGAAAATTCTTGTGAGCATTAAATAAGATAATCTATATGAAACACTGGGCCCAGAGGCATTTAGTGAGTGTTCAATAATTGTCAAATATTATTTTCATTAGATTCACTGAACTTACATTTTCTTCCAAGGAGCAAGAGTGAAATGGTACACAGACTATACATAGCCCATTATGTATGACATCATCATCTTTCCCCTAAAGCAAGCTAGCTGTACATCCCAGAAAGATCCTCATGAAATAGCCTTTCCACTAAGAGAACCAGCTAGAGTTTCAAGTTGTATATATTTGAGGTTTCCATGAATATATCAGGTTCTTTTAGAGTCCACAGCCCATCAGATTATGAAGTGTCCTGTTTCATCTAGGAGTATTTCTTTCCATGCCTTTTCCTGTGATCTAACTCAATTTAGTATAAATACTAACAGTATTTAAAACACAACTTCAAAATGCGCCTCTCTCACTGATAGAAGGCAGTAATAGCTACTGTGATTTGGTGATGAAAATAAATAGAGTCTACTTGCACCGTATACAGGCCCTCTCTATATTATGTGCTTTGTCAAGATATTATGTGCTTTGTCAAGACCTTGACAATTGCTGTAAATCCTTCAAATCTCTCACTAGTCTTGTTAGTCTTACCACTGACGGCAAGGTAAAAATTTCACTGGTATCATTAAGGCAACATGGCCACTGGGAAATTGAAAGAAAAAGGTAATCGAAAATATAGAGATTTAAAAAAATTCTTCTACTGACTTGAAATTTGAAATAAGACAAAACATCTCCGTGATTTTGTTTCACTCAAGTATCTGTTAAGTCTTCTTGCAACAACCATGACAAAAATGAATATTGGGTAGATATTTGTATTGAATTCTAGTCAAGTTATCAATGAGAAACAAAATCAAGGAAATATATCTGTTTCTGATAATATGTAGTTGTGATTATAGGACCTACATTGTGTGCACAACCAAAGAGTAATTTATTAACTCCATTCATTGAATCTAAAGGCCACAGTAGCCAGGATAGGATTTGCCATCTGGTGTTTGGAGAAATGGAATTTATTATGAAACATATGTACTAGAATAGATTTTTGTGTGTGACAATGTTAGTATTTTGATTTAAATGAAACTTCAAGTTGTGTCTCTTTGTTCCTCCAGCAATACGTATCTAAAAATGTCATCTCTAGTGAGCATATTGTTGAGAGAGAAGTGGAGACGTCTTTTTCTACCAGTCACTATACCTCAACAGCTCATCATTCCACTACTGTCACCCAGACTCCTAGTCACAGGTATGAGAATTAAAAAAATTGCATGGCATTTCTCCAAGGATGAATTTTTACACACTGCCTTTTATCTCACAGCCTAAGAAAGAACCGGAAACATTTATGAAGCAATGAGGTGTAGTAAAATGTATGATTTGGGACAAAAACGGACTTTGGACATCAACTGTCTCTGCCATTTAATTGCTGTTTAAATTTGAGCCTCTATTTTTCCATTACCAAAAAAGGGAAAATAATACCTACCTCACGGGATTGTTGTTCCCGTTTTAGAGATTGTCTTTACTTACGCCTGACATCTCACTGAATTGCTACCCTGGGGAAAGTCTGTCTTAGATGCTATATAATACTTAGAAGTTGACTTCTTCCAGTGATTGGATTGCCCTGGGAAATGCACATGAAAATTTCTTGAATAGCTGAGCCCTAAATTCTTAAACGCCTTGAGTGCATGCTACCGAGGACAGCGCTAGACTTCCATATGAAGCTCGTAAGACAAAGTGTTTCCTTAAGCTAAGCCGCTCAAGAACATAGGGACTCTAAGAATATTTTGTACACAAAATATTCTTGAGTGGGTGGACAAATGAATAAACTGTATCCTCACAAAGCCTATCTAAATCAAGATCCTTTCTAAAGCAAGCACCTTTCTAACGATTCTATTCTGAGACAAGTAATGTCGTGAACTACTGATATACCAGTCATTTGAAATATTGGTCAGATCATTTCCTTTCATTTCCATTTTTCTGTATGTGTGTGTATATATATATATATATATATATTTTAAATCTCGTTGCCTCTCACATTTCCCCTCTAGCTGGAGCAATGGGCACACTGAAAGCATCATTTCGGAAAGCCACTCTGTAATCATGATGTCATCAGTAGAAAACAGTAGGCACAGCAGCCCAACGGGGGGCCCAAGAGGACGGCTTAATGGCATGGGAGGCCCTCGTGAATGTAACAGCTTCCTCAGGCATGCCAGAGAAACCCCTGACTCCTACCGAGACTCTCCTCATAGTGAAAGGTAAAACGGAAGGGGCAAAGCTACTGCAGAGGAGAAAGAACCCCAGTAAAAGAATCCCCGTGAGCACCTGCGGTCTCACCTAAGGAAGTCTTCTCTAATGAGAATAAGGGGCAACAGTTCCCTGTTCTAGGAGCGCTTCTAGTTGATGAAGTCATCTTTTTGTTTGACTGAACTCATTTCTTCTGAGTTTCTCGCATCGTCCCAGTGGCTGACAGGCAACAAACTCTTAAAGAGCTGGAGTGATTTGATGTGGAAGGTGCAGCAAACTTGGAATTCCAAGCTCTGACCTTAGGCTCAGACCCACTCAAGGTCTCAGTTTCCTCAGTTGTAACTTTAGAGAGATGGGATTAATGATTGATAAGGACTTTTCTATAATTCCAATTTGCCAGTTATCCAAACACTGGTCAAGCTGGCCTCATGTTCTCCTGTGCTAACTCTTTCTTACCTTCCAGCCTCAGTTAAATCAAGTTGAGGGCTATGTCATTGCTGGCTGTCAAGGGGAACAACCATGTGTGTTCCACCATATAGTATCCCTTTTATGAATTTCCAAGAAGGGATGAATAAATAAATATTTTGTGTGCTGAGTGTGGCAGTCTTCACAGGTGGTTTTCAAAGCAAATATTGACTTTGATATGGCCCTATATTCTAGAATGTTTTGGTTTTCTTCTAGGGATATTGGGTTGGGTTGGGGGAGTTATAGGAAAGGTAAAATGAAGAACAGAAGAAAGTAAACTAAAAGAGATGTTTAATAGGACTGCTGAATTCACAGATCCTCTTTATCCATTTTCACCTAAACTGGGAGAGTCCTACCAATCAGCATTTCTAGCACATCAGTAAGCTGTTAGCTGCTTGTTTTCAAATCCAGTGGAGTTTTGTTCGTTTGGTTTTTTCTTTGTTGTCATCTCAGTCTAATCTTTGACCACTTGCTAAAAGGTTTACATAGTGTTGAATCCATACTTATTTGATAGTTACATGGTTGGAGATCATTTTGATAGACTCTTTACACTCATGGACTGGGAAGTACTTACAACAAAGGATGAATAGTTCTGGGCTTGCAGGTCATATAGAGCCTGCAGATCACTTCTTCAAGGGTCTTTACCCCAAATGGTGTTTCAGAGCTTTATGGAATTAGAGGTTGCTCTGTAACTCATCTATGAAAAAGTAGGCATGGTCCCAAGCTGGTTTAAAACATTAGTCTTAAATTCATATAGTTATATCTTTGTGTATTAAGGAAGTCTATCTGTCCTAATTCAATCTGTTTTGAAACCTGAAAAAGAAATTAAGGAGAAATTCCTTCTTCAGCTCTACATGTAATGTTTATCTTTAAAGACTGACATTTCCCTGCTGTGGTAGGCTTCTTTGCACACCCCAGATATTATCTAGGACTGCGAAATATACCTGAACCTAAAGATCAAGAAGAGAAAAGATGAATGCCTTTTATGTGTTGGCTGAATTTGGATTAGCATTTCTCTGAGAGCTTAAGTATCCCCAAAGCAAAAAGTCTGAGGCCTCGAGCCCCAAATAGTTCAGTCTCTAGACACTTTCCTATTTTAGACACAGCTAGATCTCACCTCCATATGACTCTGAATCATGGCTGAAAAGCAAGAAAGTTAATAGGTTTCCTGTTCCTGTTAGCTAGAATTCAGACAATGGTGTCCTGTGTCATTGCAGGTCATGTCAAATTAGACTCTGTGAATGCCTACGTGAAGAAAAGAGTCCTTTAGTGTTATACATCGGTAACATTTTTATCAAAGCTGAGGAATATGACTCTGAATAAGCCACATCTTCCTCAGTGCCAAGTCAGGTCTTCTTGTTCTGGGGGAAGAAAGTATGATATGGTGAAGATGCATTCAATGTCTTGACAGTGAGATTCACTAAGCATTATCAGACATAACATGACATAGTGTAACATGGTCCAGCCAACCCTTGGGGCGTCACAAAAGAAAGCCAAAGACTGATGCAGCCATGGATTTTGGAAGAGAGGTAGACCAGAGATTAAACATGAAAACCGGTTCTCTCAGACTTATCTTTGAATGTCTTGGTCACTGGAATGAAGAGTTGCAAACTGAATGTTAAGAAGTAGCATTTCATGGAAAAATTAAAAGCACACAAATGTGTTACACTGTTATCAGGAATAAATCTAAGTTACTATGCTCTTTTTTTTTCATAAGACATAACCTTATAGCTGAGCTAAGGAGAAACAAGGCACACAGATCCAAATGCATGCAGATCCAGCTATCAGCAACTCATCTTAGATCTTCTTCCATTCCCCATTTGGGCTTCATTCTCTAAGACCCCTTGGCCTTTAGGAAGGTATAGTATTTAAGTAATACTTCTTTCCCTTCCAAATCCCTGAGCTTTGGTCCTTATAAACTGAGAGGTTTCCAGGACCTGGTGGCCTCTTGTCTTAACTCACATGCTTTTATTTAAAATCATGATGAAATTGAAAATCCCAAAAGCTTTGATGAGCTAGGAAATTTAGCTGATCTTTGCATGTATTTCTGTAAGGAAACTCTTGGCTACATAATTTTAGATTCCAAGGGTGTGGATGTCCTAGTCTAAAAATTGAGACATATACAATGAATGGAAATTCTTTGTTCTCTGATTATGTAATATCATGAACTCTATCCCCTTACCCTCCCTGCTCTATGCTTTTTATTCCATCACACTTAACGCCGGGTATTCTGTGCTTACACAGGTATGTGTCAGCAATGACCACCCCGGCTCGTATGTCACCTGTAGATTTCCACACGCCAAGCTCCCCCAAATCACCCCCTTCGGAAATGTCTCCACCTGTGTCCAGCACGACGGTGTCCATGCCCTCCATGGCAGTCAGCCCCTTCGTGGAAGAAGAGAGACCTCTACTTCTCGTGACCCCACCAAGGCTGCGGGAGAAGTATGACCATCACCCTCAGCAATTCAACTCCTTCCACCACAACCCCGCGCATGAGAGCAACAGCCTGCCCCCTAGCCCCTTGAGGATAGTGGAGGATGAGGAGTATGAAACGACCCAGGAGTACGAGCCAGCTCAAGAGCCTGTTAAGAAACTCACCAATAGCCGGCGGGCCAAAAGAACCAAGCCCAATGGCCACATTGCCAACAGGTTGGAAATGGACAGCAACACAAGCGCTGAGAGCAGTAACTCAGAGAGTGAAACAGAAGATGAAAGAGTAGGTGAAGATACACCTTTCCTGGGCATACAGAACCCCCTGGCAGCCAGTGTTGAGGCAGCACCTGCCTTCCGCCTGGCTGACAGCAGGACTAACCCAGCAGGCCGCTTCTCTACACAGGAAGAATTGCAGGCCAGGCTGTCTAGTGTAATCGCTAACCAAGACCCTATTGCTGTATAAAACCTAAATAAACACATAGAGTCACCTGTAAAACTTTATTTTATATAATAAAGTATTCCACCTTAAATTAAACAATTTATTTTATTTTAGCAGTTCTGCAAATAGAAAACAGGAAAAAAAACTTTTATAAATTAAATATATGTATGTAAAAATGTGTTATGTGCCATATGTAGCAATTTTTTACAGTATTTCAAAACAAGAAAGATATCAATGGTGCCTTTCTGTTACGTTATGTCAAGAGCAAGTTTTGTACAGTTACCGTGTTTGCTTTTCCACAGTATTTTAGCAAAACCTCCCATCGATTCAGTTTTTGCTGGCTTCTTGTGCATTGCATTATGATGTTGACTGGATGTATGATTTGCAAGACTTGCAACTGTCCGTTTGCTTACAGTAGCCCCCAGTCAGTACATCCTGTAATGACACACCCATCCAAATACTCTTCTCTTTTGTGTGAAGTTTTCTTTCGCCTTCAGTGTATGAAATGAGTTGTGTCTACTCTGCCAGCCAAAGGTTTGCTTCATTGGGCTCTGAGATAATAGTAGATCCAACAGCATGCTACTATTAATTACAGCAGGAAACTGCATTAAGTAATGTTAAATATTAGGAAGAAAGTAATATCGTGATTTTTTAAAAACTATATTATTAATCAGAAGACAGCTTGCTCTCACTAAAAGGAGCTACCATTTACTTTATTTTGATTTATTTTTCTTGACAAAAAGCAACAGTTTTGGGGATAGCATAGAAAATGGGTTTGGCTTGCTATGGGGGTAAACCCAACATCTTATGAGAGGACTCAATTTAATTTTCTCTCCGGGGGAATGGCACAGCCAGTCATCTAGGTGAAGATCAAACCATGGCTGAAAAAAAGGTGCAATCATTCCTGACTTGTGTTTTTCACTGATTTGGGAGCTCGTGATTGGTTGTGCCTTCTCAGCTCAAGAACAGACACGTGATGGCACAAAACCCCAGCTTAAACAGCATACTCTGCCATTTGTCTGAAATATGTCTAGAGTGAAATGTGCCTGCTGTCCATGGTGGTGACTTGTCACAGTAGGGAAATGTCTCCATCGTAGAGTGTCTAGAAGTAGTGAATGAGTAGAAGACACAAGCAGAGAGCAGCTGTGTGACTCGGTTGCAATTTTAAATAGTTTTGTTGACCACTCTTTTCTCCTCACTAGTTTTCTCTTATTTTTCAATGTTGCCTTGATTAGGTCATAACTGTGCATGAACGTTTCTGGCAGGAACGGCCAACGTGCACCTGATTTGTGATTAGTAAGAAATTTCCACGCGTGATGATTCAACAGGAAATGTCAATAGTGTAGGAAAGATTGCACCTTTCCTTGCAGAAATGACCCCCACCTGTGTCCTGACCATTCAGTCTGCAGCCTGAATCACCCATTTTCCCCCTTTCTTACTTTTTACTTTATTGCCACAAAACAGGACTAAGATGGGTCTAAGCTTTGCATGTTCTCTTGTGATTGTAAATCCAAGGAAGGCCTATAGGTATTAACATTTGAAATAGCTGCTAATTCAGGAAAATAAGAGGATTTTTTTAAAAATGCAGGACCCATTCCATACCCTGCCTGATATCTGTCAAATCAGTCTGGAGCTTTCCTTAGGTTCCCAGTGGCCTCCTAGGAGCCATGGGACAAACTGGGAAACACATTAGCAGGGGCTTCAACATACCAGGCATGAGGTCAGTGAGAGTAACTGCTTCTTGTTTGCAGGTGAACTGAATCTATTTCTTCACCAGATCTCTCTGTTAAAATTAAAGGGAAGACATGAGATGCAAAGAAGTCTTAAAAGAAAAATGCAGGCTGGGCATGAGTCATGTCATTAAGCTCCTAACTGTTTCCACAATCCACAGAGATGCCTGTCTGCAGGTCCTTGAAGTTACTCTTAGTATTTGGTATCCCAAGCTGTCCTTCATGTTCACATACCACTTTCTCTGTGCTCGGCAGTGTCCTCATTTGCTTGTTAACCTACACTGAGGAGCCCCTGTCAGGCTGCACAAGCTGCACTGATTGCCCAGTTCTGTAGAAATGAGTAAGCTCATGGCAGAGAAGAAGACAGTCAACCCAAAGAGATCCTCTAAGTTATTCTCATATTGCCTTTGAAGGCCTTGACACAGTCTTAGGCTGCTTCAACAAAAAAATTCCTACTATTAATTAAAAGTTTAAAATTTCTGTTTCAAATTCTTCAGGCATTGGACTATACAAATGTCCCATTCTGGAGAATTTCAGAAATAAAAAAATCTTCTGTTGAGAGCAATGAACATTTTCCTCAGTATGAAAATTGCTTTCAATTTTCAGGTTGCAAAAATATATGCAAATTTAGGACAAGAGGAAATTTTATCTCCAACTTTCTTCTGGTCATTCACAGAGGTGTCGTATTAGTTGGGACAGCTTTTCCATTCATAGAACAAGAGATTCCCTTGATAGCAAAGGCCAGCTGACTCCTCATGGCTACCTGCTGTGGCTGCCAGATTTGTGTTCACAGGGACACCTGTGTGATGTTCAATTGCCATATTGCTCTCAACCATCCCTGTTTATAAACTCAGGCAGTGCAGAGGCAATTCAAAGAAGGAGAAGGAACCTATGTTCTCAGCAGATGGAAAGTTTTCATGAGTTTTCAGGTAGTAGAAATTGTCCAGAAGTTTGTCAGCAACTTTGTTTCCTGGGTCTGAAATCATATCCCACTGAGGGGTATGCAGTGGGGCATAGTATATGCAAAACTCCTTTTTCTCACTTAAGATTCCTTTTCTGTCCTACTCTCCTTTATTGCCTGGCATGCCTTTTTTTTCAAGAGTGATTGTACAGCCTCTTACTTTCTACAAAATGACGTTCTGCCTGGGTATATGTGAATGTGTCCCAAAAACCAACATACCATATCTTTCCCGTGTAAGTATGACTGTCTTGATATAAGTGGAGTTTATCCAGGGTAACTTGCTCGGTAAATATTCCTTTTTTTGGCTTGGGTTGAAAGGTGCATGGCTCACATTGGTGAAAATAAGGGAGGCCTGGTTTTACCTTTGAGTACTGGCTGTGTTCCACCAGCCACAGAGATTTCTATCCACAAAGACCCATGAACCACTGCAGAGAAATGCAGACAAAAAGAAATGGCCACATATCACAAGTTCTATTATATATTCTTTTGTAAATACACGTTGTACATTACTTGGATGTTTTCCTAAATCATTCACTGTCTTTATGAGTTAATGTCAGTTTTTTACCCTGTCAACTTACTGTGTAACATTGTAAATAACATAATGTCCTTTATTATTTATATTTAAGCATCTAACATAGAGTTGTTTTCATATAAGTTTAAGATAAATGTCAAAAATATATGTTTTTTTGTTTTTCTTTGCTTTAAAATTATGTATCTTTTCCTTTTTCTTTTTTTTTTTAAGAATAATTTATTGTTCAGGAGAAAGAATGTATATGTAATTGAAACTATTTGAAGAATGCACATTTGAAGGCCGTGAGGTACTGATAAACTAAAGAATTTATTATCCAAAATACTAAGCAATAAGTAATTGTGATTTATTTAAAGTTTTGTTCATTTTCCATGAAAGACATACTGCAATAAAAACGCTTCTCTGTGGAGACCTGGGAGTGTTGCTCAGCAGACTAATGATTCAGTCTGTTAGAGCAGCACCTTTCATCTTACTGTGACAGCTGTGCTAATTTCGGAATGTGTTCGATGGACCCTATGATCATCTTGTCTGTCTGTTGCTTTTGCCACACTGCCTATTCTTGAATAGTCTTCTGCCTACCGAATCTGCTTACCACTGTATTCCTTGTTGAAGGGGCCACAACCAAGCCATATGATATTTTCTGCCCCCTACCCCATAAATAACAACATATCAGAGAGGACATTTTAAGGCATGATTGCCTGGATCCTGGTTGTTAACGTGTTCTGTAGTGACAGCAAGGAACCTCTGCAGACTACTGGAAATGTCAGTGTGGCAATCCCGTGCAGTCGTGAGAGGAAAACCTGTTGTCATGATTCGTGTGGTCTATGGCTACCATGGCCTAAAAGGCAGCCAGTGAGAAGCTGGCCGTGCTAAGCTTTCCCATAGCTTCAGTGAATTTATTTTCCATCAGGCTCATAATTCATTGATTCACTGTTTTAAGAGAAGATAAGGCTAACTTGAGTTCTTCCCCTCATTCTGTCAGTAAATCAGACTAAATGCCTATCTTACTGCTCAGGGAAGGGCCTATGCATGAGACATTTTCCACATTCTAAGACTTAGTCGTAGAAATGAGGATATTACTTTTCTTATTGAAATTAGCCTGAACAAAAGCCATATTTTAACACATAGATATTTGCATGGGTGGTACTTTTTATATATTTCAAGCATTTTACTCATTATTCTAGATAGGATAAGAGGTCAGCAATCCTTTGGGGTTCACAGAGGCCTCCTTTGGAGTTTGAGGGTAATTTAAGGCTTCTCACCGAAGTCCACCTCCATGTACGTACATGATTCCTATGACCTAGTGAAGCTCCCTTCGAGTCATTTCTAAAACAGTCTGGATGTCTAGGAGGTTCAAATAGTGGCCTTTGACTGTGATATATGCCTGACTTTTCAAAACTATTCAGAATCCTCATATTTGTGTCAACTCTGGTTTACGCACACACACACACACACACACACACACACACACACACACATACACACACACACAGACTCATAACACATACTATCCTGAAGTCACCACACTCTTTCACTTGACCCATCCAGCCAACCGGCCATTCAGCAAATCAAGGAATGCACAGAATATTTCAAAATTAAAGAGTGAGACACTTCCCTGTCTCTTCAAGTTTAAGCTGAGGCTTTGTCCATCCCCCAAACTGAAAACAATAGGCAGCTATCTTAGTAATTAGGTTAAAATCAGGTACCTAAAACATAGTGATCTTTGAGGCAGAAGCATGTGTGGTGGAAGGCGGTAGGGAGAGAGTGAAGATTCATGTAAAGCCAAATTAAGTATCTAGGTAAATATTACAACTCTCTAGTCACTTCAACCATGTAGACTTGAATGTCAAACCCAAGCCAGCTCTGCAAACGAGCAAACAATCTGTCTTTCCAGCCTAATGTCTTCCCCAGCATTAGATTTCTTTGCTGTCTTTCCCGATGAAGAATGACAAGAGGACTTGATGTCAGGGCTTCGGGGTGAAGTGAGGCAGTTCTGAAATGTAGAGATTGAGAATGCTGGAAGGAGTGGAAATTTTTGATGATCTCATGTGAATCCTTTTCCACTCTATCTCTGGCTTGCCCTTTCTAAAATGGATGGAATAACATAAATTATGAAAACTATTACTCTAAAAGATTAATTTGGTAAGAAATAGAAATGCTTTTAGCTTATGAAGAGACAAACCATCCTGCTGCTAAAGGAAGCAGCAGTATTCTTAACCTTTGAAGCTGTTGCTGGACAGATTAGTCAGGCCCAACTCCGCATGTAACTCTGGGCTCCTGTTGACATCCTGGAACTGCAGTGTTGAATTTCTCTGGTGACCTGTTGGTTTTGAACATCAGTGAGCTCTCAAACGTCAGCCACCAGGGGAGTAGGAAAAGGATGTTGTTACCTGGAGGAAACCCATCATGATCCACTTGATCTTTTTAAAAACTGACCAGGAGAGAGAGATCAGTACTTCCTAAAGAGGAGACACAGAATGGGGTAAGAGTTCCACCAGGATCTTTTTCTAATCCTCCCCCTTCAAATGGACTTATTGGGACAGAAATTGATGGAGGAAACATCCACACCACAACATGTCAAAGAGGCTGGAGAATATTACCTTTGTAGATGTAAATATCTTTAATAGCTTATGCATAGAATTTGCTCATAGGCGGAGAAATAAACTATTAAATATCAATCACATTTTATAATATTTTATGGCTTAAAACATCCTTTATCTCTTTTTTATTCTCTTACCCCTATGGGATGTTGATATGATAAATAATGAGGAAAATTTAGGCTCAGAGAGGTTAAAAATCTTTCCTGGAGCTACACATTGAGTGAGTTGCAGAAATAATACTTGTACCCAGGTTTTCTGATCACAACCCTGTTTCTATCGATTGTACTCCTCCCTTCCCCTGACCCAAGCACAAACAAGCCTTTCATTACATGTACAGTACAAGTTACCACCAAATCCAAGTTTCTATTTGAAAGAATATGAGCCTCTCTGGCTTTGATTTAGAATTACTCTAGAACCCAGTATGCTTGGCTTAGTGACTCTATGCACCTTTCCCTACACGTTGCTTTCTAAGGAAATGAAGTGTAGTCGTGGGAATGAATTCACAATCTCAACATGTAGGTAGAATCCTGCAGTGAAAAGAGGAGTGGCTTTGCAGTCCAAGCACTGTCCCCACCACTTAGCAGCTTTGTGAATTGGGACAACTTCCTCCCTTAAGTTTATTTCCTGACCTTTAATATGAGAATCCAAGTGGCTTGACAAGGCTGTGGTTTAGTGAGGATTACATTTGGACACATGTCAGGAAGTCAGACCATGTGTAGCACATAGTGAGTATTCAAGTGCTACTTTCCATTTGTTTCTTCCCCTCCAGGTTCTTAAGTTTTGGAATCTAAGTTTCTCCATTCCAAGGACACACTCTACATGGCACAAGTTAGTCAAATAAACATATTTTATCATTTCTCCAATCTAATGCCAATAAGAAAATTCCTTTTTTAATAACAACTGTCTGTTGAACAGCATAATCACTAAACAGCATTTAAAGTTGCAGCTTAAGTAAGTTCTTCATGTATTTTATAAGTTTTCTTCTTGCATAGCCACGCCATTTCACAGCAACTCCCTAACATTTACTGGCTTATTCCATTAATGTTTCATTATAATTTCACAGAAATTTACTGAAACATGACTCTAGAGTTTTCATGATACCACCTTCAAAGTTCATTGCAAACATCTAGTAAAACAAACAAAAAATGGTCCCAAATTGATGGGATATCTGTGCACTCCCATTTGCCTTAGTTTATACCCAGGATGTTCAGACATATTCCATTTCCTTAAAAAACTATAATCCAGGCAAATGTCTGCAAAGTGACAAAATTAGATGAGTCAGGTCTCAGATGAACTCCTAGATTTAAGAAACCACATTGCTTATGGATGTTGATCACCCACTCTCATTACCTATCCAATAATCCCCAGGTTCTACCCACTCTTCACGCCATGTATAAAACAGGATTCTCTTATCTCTTCCTGGGTATGAAGCAATGGATGACTTATAGATTTCAACTTTTTGGATTCAATCCCTTAAAACTTCATCCTACATCAAGGGTGGTGGGTGACTTGGTCTCATGAAATCCACCATCAGGTCAGGCTTGCGGTATAGTTAATATAGTTATATTGTTAATGGCAAGAGAGTCTAATATAATTGTCTATATATTATCCTTCATTTAAATAAAAATGTATTTTACTGAAAATAATCCTAACTCTAGCTCCCTATAAAAGTAATACATAAGGAAATTTTCTTAATTTTTTAAAAAAGTAATCTAGTTGTAAACTTTGTATTCTGTTAATTATTAGTTATCATCATGAGTTAAGCAAGCGCTTGAGAAGCGCTTGAGCCCTTCTCTAGACATAATATACTTTGAGAGCCTCCCAGAGCTTAGGGAATTCAGGCTGAGGTAGTTTTCTAGAGCCTTTCTAGTTTCTCACAGTTGAGCCTAAAGTCAACTTTTCATCTTCTTCAGAAGAAGGGTCTTCATTAGTGTGTACTTTAGCAATTAATAAAGTAACAAAACAGACAATTTTCCATTGGATCCTAGACTCTCTCCACCATGAAGAACGGGAAAAGGGAAAATGACATGTATGAGAGCCACTTGTTCCAAACTTAAATCCCACTAACCAGGTTCCTTCCAATTATGAGATGATTCTACCCTCATATAAGAACTTGCCACAAAGATGACATCTTCCCCTCAGAGTAACTGTTTTTTTCTTTTGCAAAATAAAGACTTCCTTTAGTAGCTGCTTACTTTACAGCCCTTCTCATTCCTGCACTGATACCTCTGATTTCAAGTCATAGGATCATATAAATTCACACTTTGAACAGAAAGTCAGTCAGAAATTATGGAGTTTAGGATTTAAAGTAATTTTATTAAACTAGGAAGTCTTCCTTGATTTGTTGTAGGCCCTTTAGAAAATTTTAGGGGCAGAGTCAGAGGGCAATACATCTTTTCCATTATTTTCTTGACCCTAAACTCTTTCACAACACAAAGAGATGCTAACTCCACCACACATTTGAGTTCTGCTCTGTTTGCCTGAGGAATTAGACCTCTAGCCAAGGATGTGAGGGAAAGAACCTTGGACCCTTCCTATCAAGCTGTTAATGCAGATTTAGGGTTTCACTCAGGGTCAAAATCATGCCAGTTATCAAGCAACGGAGCAACTAAGGGAAAATATCCCCCACCCGGTTGAGCCACATGGCACCCACTGAGCAAGCCAGAACCTGAGCAATATTCTAGATTTCTCCCTCCACTTCTAATTGGTGACAATGGTGATTGTACCACTGATAAGTCTAACACGTCCCTCCTCGCCCTCAGGGCCCCATGGCTTGCACCCTTGCTCATGCCCTCATCATCTCCCACTGGGCCCCATTAGCCTACTAACTGTTCTGCTTCCTTCAGCAACTCGGGGCCATCCTTCACATTCTAGAAGGTTCTTTCTAACTTGCAAATTTTATCAGGCCATTCTCCTGGTTATAACCCTTCTAAGGCTCCTCATGAAGCTTAACTCCTTGACCTGACATAGAATTCTCTTCACAGGCTGGCTTCTGCCGAACTCTTCCAGCTTGTCTCTCACTCTCATCCTTCACTCCATCTTATGATTTTCTATTTCCCAAACACACTACACCAATGTTTATCAAACTCTAGTCATTGACATACCAACTTCATGATTATCACCATATTCATGTACCACCTGTATTATTTTTTGCATATTGTTTTTTCTCAATTGATTGCGTTATTAACTGAAATAAAGTCATTTCAAATGAAACTTTGTATCAGTGCTGTGAATGGAAAAGTGCAATCAGTTGCCATAATAAAAATAAAGCTGTAAAATTAAATACAATAAAAATAAAACAATGTAATTAAGTTCTAAGAAGATACCGTTGCCTGCTAAAGTATCTGAGCTGAAACCTGTCCTCCATTTGAGCAAAAGGGAGATCAGCAAGTGTTAGAGAAATTGGAAATATATTCAGAAACACAGAAAGATTTATTCCTTGAGTTAACCAGGATTGAGAGAGAGAGTGGACAGGGAGTTACTTCTACAGTTTTAGTCAATGTTATTTTTAATGCTAGATCTAAAATCATTTTGGATGCAACAAGAAATCACCTACATATCTTACACAACCACACAGTGTTGTGCTTGTTATATATCCCTGCCCTTGCACAGAATATTTAACTCCTTTCTCCACTTATCCTTCTGGCATACTTTTTTTACCCTTTCTCTGGGTAGAGAGAGTGTCCTTGTCTGGTAATCCTTCCATGACAAATTTTTGCCTTTCCAAGATGTTAAGGGCTCCTCCTTTGCTGTCCGTAGCATGCCATGCGTTCTTCTACACAGTATTTTCCATCTAGCTCATAACTTCTAGTTAACTGAAATTCCTCCCTTAGTAGATCCTGTACACTTTGACGGCAGAGACACTGTCTTATATGTGAATATCCAGTGCCCAGCACAGTGCCTGGAACATGGTAGATGCTGGATGTCTAGACAATACATCACTGGCGACTAGAGACTCAGGATATTTATATAGGTGGCAAGCCTTTGAGGAATCTAGGCAATCATAGGCATTTTTAAAAGCCAAGATCAAGAAAAGAGTATCCTGTAAGCTGTTAAAACAAAATCACAAACATATGAGAGTGGAACTAAGCTTGCCTAATCATGGTCAAAAACATCAGAGGTCAGAGTCCAAGAGATGGAAGTTCCACAGCTTAAACTAGATTTTGTAGGATATACATGACTACCTTATACACCTTTTATATTTGATTTTGGCTCCATCTCCACCCAAGAACCCTAGTTTAAAATTAACCCTTCATCTCTATTCTCCTTTCTTCTCTCCCACTTCTTTGCGAGGCCTTGAAAATAAAACCTTTTAATTGGGTATTATTCAACTAGGTCAATCTTACAAAGAAGATTTCCACATTGACCCATTGCATTAAAACCAAAATAAGTCCCCAATTCTTTGAAAAGGTGCAAAGAGAGATTTGCACATAACAAGCTTTCAAAAACACTTTTAAATGTACATGTTGAGTAAAGCACATGAAGTCAACATGCTATGTAAGACACTGGAATACATAATTGTCATCATGGATAGATTGGTGATTTGCAAACCCAAGTGTTCAAGAAAATATCAGTGAAATTTTCTAGATGATTCCATTTCACAGTTAGATATAATATAGCTAGTTGCAAGGGAGAGGAGGGGCATCTACATTCTACCACACAAGACTTCTTTTCCAATAGTTTACTTAATGTAAAAGTATAGTCTTCTTTACTGATTGAAAAAAAGAACTCTTGAATTGTCTATTTAAAAGTAAAGCTCCTTTGTTGTTGTTTTTAGCCTGGTGAGTGTAAGGCTGACCCCAAATTTACTTACCCAAAGATTAGAAGAATACAACCATGTAGTTGTTTAAGCTTTACTGGCTAACATATAAGCCAAATAATATGACTACCTGCTGGTCAGTGGAAATTTACACAACTTTGGACTTCAGAGGACAGACGGTTGGATTGGAAACGCTTACAGAGATTTTTGAAAATTTCCATGCAGTATGGTATCACTGACATTGAGCTGATCACGGCTGTAACCCCCCGCCAGACTCTGTTTGTCAGACTCAGAACTAGTCTCCTTTACTTCCTATTCAGTGATGCCTGAAGATGTCAGCATTGCATACAGCAGCCAGGAGAGCAGATACCACATTGTTCCTGACATCAAAAATTCCCTGTGTAAAATGTACCAAGTTGACTAGCATATATTGAATTATGAATAACTCAGGTGCTTGTACTTCATTAAATCTATGAAGTCAGAATATCCTTGCTCCAAGACAAGATTAGTGGTTTATTTTTCTTCTAAATCAAAGTCCAAGAGACTCAGAATAAGCCATTTAGATGGTTATAACTCTTTCCTTTGAATGCACAACTTGAGTATGTCAAATTATTGGGCTTGCCCACAATCACCCAGCCAATAACATGAAGACCTGAAAAAAAGAGCTCTCAACTCTTCGGCTGTCATTAGGCAATGCTGCTACTCAGAAGTTAAAACCCTTGAAGAATATACAAAGAGTAGAAAACTTCTGCTCTTTCTTGCCCATATTCATATATCCACGTTCCATTTTAAAAGCTGAGCTATATTGTGGAGCTTTACCTAGAATCTTCCTACATTATGGGACAAGAATAATACAATGTAAAGAGCATGAGCTCTGACACCATGAGATCTAGGTTTTAGGTTTGAGTTCCTTCTCTTTTACTTGGGCAATTTGGGCAAGTTAACATCCCTGCGCCTCAGATTCGTTGTGTGGACTCAATGAGATAATTATACGTGCAAGCTTGAGCACAGTGCTTTGCCGCACAGTAGGCGCTCTATAAATGTTACATCTTCATGGGTGGCATATTTCTTGTGTAGGAAAGCTAGCTTATCTGGCAGTGAGAAGGGGATAGACAGTGTTCCCAAGCTTAGCAACCTAGGTAGCTTTGGTCCTTCCGGCCCTGCCTGTGGAGACCTCCCCAGGGAAGTGAGTTGAGGATGTGTGTCATCAGAAAGCTGGATTCCAGGCTCTGCTGCCAGGATGGAGTCGCCTTTTGCTCACCAAGCTACCTCAAAACACAGGAAGACAAATTTACTCGGAACTGAGTTAGCCCAGTAGAGCAGATGTTTCTTTTTCCCTGAGAAGAAAATAATTTTACAAGTTCAGAAATGGAAATGATAGTTCTCTCCAACCAATTAGTAGGAGCTAATTTAGATTTCAAGGTCATTGTGTATGGTGTACTTCTTCACACGCCCAGCACATTGGCTCCACTCCCTCTCTGGTTTTGCTGCTCAGCATCCCTGAACACATTGTAAACAATCACAATTTCCATTTTAGGACTTTTGTCTCCTGGTGATGCGCTGCAGTTCCCGTTTTCAGGAAATTGATGCTTGGCAAACGATTAAAGGTTCCACAGATTATGAAGGTTATGGCACAGTTTCCTCCTGCCTCATGGCTTAAATTAATTAGATATCCTATAATGGCTCGGCAGCAGAATTGTGCTGCAGAATGGGCTCCAATTTGCCCACAGGCAACTTCAAGAGCAGAGCAAATATGAGATATGCTGGATGACTCACCAGCTGATGGAAAATGCAGTGAAACTTTTTTTTTCTCCAACGGGATCAGGCAAGGTGAATGAGAAAGCTTCCCTGGTAATAGACACCTGGTAACTGTGCATCTCAAGATCATTTTAAAATATGCTTACAGTGAAGTAATCAGCAAAACCACTGTCTGACCTTGAAATTATTCTGTGGCTGCTGGACCTTGAAGACATTGATGGAGGCAGCTAAATCTGGCCGTCTGGAACTTTGATCAGCTATGTCTGTTCCCCCACAGAGCAGCCAGGACTTCAGCTAGCAGGCAGCTTCTCTAGGGTATAAGGCCCAAGCAGAGAAGTCAGAAGATCAAGATACTCTTTCTCATTCTGGTAGATGCCAAATTACCTCATGCTTTTGCAAGATTTCAGATGTACACGATTTCTGATATTGATTACCCTGGCTGGGGACACTAAGCTTCACAGATTTTATTTTTCAAACATGAAACAAACTGAGGCGCTGAAGTCCCAGGATGTTTTGGCAGCCATGTTCAGGCCAGATAGACATTCCTGTGGGGGCATAGGTTTTCTCTGGTTCCGTTTCAATTACTATCTTCAGAAGGAGAAGATAGAGAGATAAACAGGTGGGTGGGGGCTGTGTGATGGAGATTTTCTGTTAAGATGGAAATGAGGGAAACTTTAGACAAGTGATTTCCCAAGACACTACTTGTAATCAGTCATCTGACTTATGGACAAGGTTTCAACCTAAGACCCAGTGCCAGAGATGGCCCGGGAGACAAGACTCACTGATGTAGTCAGTTGGTACAGCCATATCCACCTTGACAGATTGGAAAGAGAGTCTCTCTCTGTTCCCACTCTCAGCCATGCCACAGTGCTTACCCATTAGATATTTGGGAATCAATCTTCAGCTCTGTCCTGCAACCCATTCCGGAATCAATCTTCAAAGAAGATGCATTCAAACCTCATTCATGTACGCAAAGCTCATTCTTTTATTCAACGAACATTTCTGAGTATATATAATATGCATGACAGTAGGCTAAGAGCTGGTGATGCAAAGAAGAATAAAATACATCTCATTTGAACACACTTCATCCTTCTGAGAGAGCACATTTCGGTTCTGGAGACTAATGCATAAGCAACCACAATGTGACTGATCGAGGAAGTGTTTCATGACAAGAGCATAGGACTAGGGATCTTCCATAATATGTTTACTGCCAACTGTGCCATGTAGGTGCTATGTGAACTCTGTCATGTTACTAAACCTCTTGGATCTTGGTTTATTCAATCTTAAAAGGATATTGTTAGGATTACTAATATATATATATAAGCATCCAAATTGTCATCTGGCACAGAGCAGCCACTCAGTAACAGTTCTAATGGGAACTTAAAGATGCTGCAATAATGATATCACAAAGTTCTATGAGAATACAGAAAGCAGAACCGCTCTCTGAGGGTTATGATTTAGCTAGGTTTTAGAAGAGTTGTTGCTGACCCAAAAGAGAATTGGTTAAAGATTACTGAAAATTAATTTTCATAAGAAAATGCCTAGAGAAGTCAAAGGGCAGGGCCTTTTCAGGTTGATGTGGAGGGTGTAAATGGTAGGTGGAGTTGGAGGTGGATTCTAATGTAAGGCTGATGTGGCCAGAGGGGACTAAATTTTGGAATAAAGTCACTGTGTCAGCACTGGAGGCAATGGAGAAGGAGACTGACAAGTTCAGAAATGGGATTTATAAAATTAATTCTGGAGACTAAGGCAATGGAGTAGAAAGAGATAGAGAGAAAGAGAGAGGGAATTTAGGAGATGAAGGTATTGCTGTAGACGAGTGACGATGATCAGGACCTAGTCTAGATTAGTGGCATCTCCACTGGGAGATGGAGTGGAAGGGAATACATGAGGTGGAGGAAAATAGACTTGATGATGATGTGGACGTAGTGTGTGAGATGGGACAGAAGCCAAGGATGTCACTGATCTTGGGCTTTGGAAAGATTGCCAACACATGTTCTAAGAAGTTTGATGAAGCTCTCTTCATATGCTCATAGTGGTCCAAGAGGGAGGGGCTGAAACAAGTCCAACACTATTCATCAGTGTTGTCAGATCCTGATTGTAGCTGTGGGCTATGAGTGCTGTGCTGTGCTAGCATTTGTGTGGGTATCTTCATTTATTCTTCCCAACAATACTATGAGGGAGGTATTATCATTCTCGTACTACAGATGAGAAAACTGAGGCTCAGCTATATTAAGAATCTCACTTAATATCATACAGCTAGCAAATGCTGGAGCTGGAAATCAACCAAGATTTGCCTGATGCCAAAGTCCCTGCTCTTAACTACTCCTCTCTATCTGCTCCTCTTGTAGAGATGCCTGCCTCATAGAATTCAAACTCGAAAGCCACTTAGGTGAATTGTCC
Organism: Equus caballus; assembly: GCF_041296265.1. Lineage (NCBI taxonomy): Eukaryota > Metazoa > Chordata > Mammalia > Perissodactyla > Equidae > Equus > Equus caballus. The sequence continues at coordinate 29,605,430 of NC_091710.1, read as the reverse complement.
TCTTTAAATGAAGACAATCTCTCTTCACAGGCAAAGGTTATTTCCCTGGGTTTAATATGTGATAGAAAATTCTGACCGAAGCCAGTCTTCCTCTTTCAAGTTATTTATCATAGAAGCACATTCAACTAAACCAGGCATGAAACTCACACCATCCCCTATATCTACATTTATTCATTAACTCATCACTCACACACCCGCCACCTATTGGTAGCATCCTACCAATGCTCTCTGCTCTACTGTGCTGTGCCAGGTACTGTGTCAGTTGTTCAAAGATGTCTGGGATGCTTTTGGAAACTGCTCCCACTGCTCTTCTTCATCTTACCATCTTCCACACAAAAAGTGTTACTCCTTTGGCATTCTGACAGTTCATTGAAGAATAAATGTGTCTCTTTTGTTTCTGGAATTGCTGAAAATGTCGCAGATCATTTTTAACTTAACATTTGAGGAACTACATTGGGATCTGCCCCACCAGTCTTCCAGGAAATTAAGGTTTTAATTTGAATTCAGTCTTCACAGAGAGTGGTAAACTCTCCACGTCAGGGAAGACGAAGCTGGCTTACCGGTGGGTTAGAATGCCTCAGGTGTGACTTTCATCTATGGAACATGGAGGTTTGCAGAATTAGTGCTGCTGGGAAGTTCCAGTCACTCAGATATTTGTCTGCTTTGAAAATGGAATACTCATGCTTGTTTTGAAAATTGGGGGCTCTGGTCTCAACATGAGTGGTAGCGATGGAAAGCAGATTGTGCGTGTGTGTCTATCAAAACGTAGTCACCACTGTAGATAATAAGTAAGCCTGACCACCATGAATGAAAATCCCATACCTCAAGGTTGAGGGTGACAGGGGCAGCTTGCTATTGCTTCTCTATAAATCAGTGCAACTTCTTGAAAGATTGGGCCACTGCTTTGTCTTCGGTTTTTGGATTATCAACTACAGCATGCACCACATCATATTAGGCTTAAGTTTATGGCTGACTTCCAACTAGTTGTGAGCTTTAGATGTTAAGGATTATGCTAGATTCACCTTTAGTTCTAATGCTTAGGCACAGCACCAGGAACTTAGAATAAATGTTCAGAATGTTAATATATTCTGTTGTTCAGAACTACTGCTTTAGGCATAATCGTAGACAGGGACAATCATAAACCCGTACGGAAGAAAGTAATTCATTCACTCAAGATTCTTCTCTGTACTACTCTTACCTAAGATGAATCACAAAAGAACATGTTGATTGGGCGGAGGAGGAAGGTGGATGGTTTTATAAATGAAGATGGACTATAATATTATAATGTTGTGCTTTTATTATGTATCACAAAAGAAAAAATTATCACTAAAGAAGGAGTAGGAAGAAGAATCTGTGGTCCCTTCAATTAATGTAATGGGGATCTCAATTAGCTACAAGAGAGAGTCAGTCGTGCCTGGGCTTGTCTGTTGAATTGGTGGGAGCAGCTGCCAGAAGCCTGTTTGCATATGGATTGAGGGTCCTCTTGGGAGTGTTCTCATTCTGAAGGAAGAAGTTGCCTGGCAACAAGAGTTTGACCCATGGAGACAGCTTTACCCAACAGAGGAGCAAGAAAGCCTGAGTACAGTGTGGTGTCTGTCATCTAGATCTGTCTCCCGGCTGGATGACATGAATATATGCCTAAGTGCCACAGAGAGTGGGGAGGCTAAATGGACCAAGTAGAGAAAAATAAACCTGCTTTACTAATATCCATTTAAAACGGAGTACAATGCAATGCTTCAAGATCCATCTGATAGACTAAAATCCAAATGGAAGGGAAGTGTTTTCCCCTTTCTTACTAAAAATCAGTTTGGGTATGGAGATGTCACCAAAGCATTCATTATAGTGTGTATCAGAGCAGCGACAGTACCCGGAGAAGACTTTGATGCCCAGTGAAGCATTAAAAATCAATACCCATAGGATGTGGTAGTATCCGGTGATACTAATTGGGATATGTCTGCACCTGGTAAGTAGCAGCGAGTGACAAAGTGGTACTCAGCAGAGGACTGATGGAAAACGGTTGCACCCAATGGACCTTTTAATTTTTGAACATAGTTGGGATCACTATCTCATTCCATGTTTCTCAGGGGAATCCGCAGTCCCTATACAAATTATAGGATGCAAACAGGTGCTTGCAGAAGTTAAGAGAAGGGCGCTGCCCAATTTGAGTCATCAGCAGCACCAATGTCCCAAAGGCAAATACATAAGACAATCCCTCGACCTCAGGCCAATAGCAAAAATATTACTTACAACAAATTTAGATTTAATATATTTTGTATATTTTTCAAAATTTACATAATGGAAGACATTTACTTTGTTTTTTCAAAAAGAAAAATTGTTCTAGTTGTAAGAGGACTAAGTTCTGGGGATCTAATGTGATTATAGTTAACCACATGTATTGTATACTTGAAAGCTCCCAAGAAAGTAGATCTTAAATGTTCTTCTCACATAAAAAATGGTAACTATGTGAGGTGATGGAGGTATTTAGTAACTTTGCTGTAGTAATCGTTTCATAATACTTATCAAATCATGTTGTGTACTTTAAACTTACACAATGTTATATGTCAATTATATCTCAATAGAGCTGGGAAGAAAAACTGACTATCAGACCATGGCTTCTAACTTTTGCTTAGAAAATATGTTCACGATACATATGTGACTTGCCTAGAATTGTCCTTGTGATACCAACCCAAGAATAGAGACAAAAGGAAAGAATAAGCAACTCCTAGGAAAAGTTTGACATATGCAAAATTTAACTTGAAGATCTCAACATCCCTGTTCTTCTTCCTTTTCCCCACCACTAGGTGCCTTCCCACCCAACTCCCCCGCAGAGCTCCTGTCCTTTGTGACTCCACACCTCTTGAGGCTCTGCTCCAGAAAAGCTTAAGCAGGCTTCTTTCCAGGGCTGTTTTTGTTTTTTAGGTTTTTTTGGCTCTATAAAATGATTTTTAGCTTCGAGGCAAAATGAAGGGGGACGTTTGTGAGTCTGGGTAGCCTTACGGAGAGCCCCAAGCTCACACCATACTGTAGTTGTCCAGCTTAGTTGCCTTTAAAGAAGGTCATGGTAAAAGTGAACCTGACCCAGGGACTTAACATTAGCAGAGGAACTCAACAGCACTGTCACAGGACTGCTTCAGAGGAAGCATTCTCAGGGCTCGTTTAACTACGAATGACCCTGCAACCCAGAGTCACTCCTGGGTCTTTGAGTAGGTCCATTGCACAGTGCCCATGTGGCTCATGGGAATGCATGAAGGGCGATCTAGATAGCTGGCATCACAAGGGAGGAAGATGTTCACAGTATCTCTCTTGCTCACAATTGAGGGAATCTTCTCAGGGCCCTTCCTTCTCTCCTGTGACAGAAAGCACATTCTGTTTTGCCTCATCAGCTCCTGAACTTTTCATACACATCAAGATGATAGGTGAGCGGAGAGCTTGAGTAGCTACAGAAGCTAGCTGAAGGCCAACAGCTAGTGAACACATAAAGAGAACGGGTATGGAAAGAGGAGAAGGGTGAGATATATAAGAGATCCTTCCGCATCTTAATTTGTTTATAAGACAAGGTTCTTTTGGAGTTTGGGATGAAAAACGAGAGAGAATGGCAACTAAACCCTTTTTGGTGGTTGATAGAGAAGTTAAAATATAATGATGTATACCCGGAATTTATATAATGTTATAAACCAATGTGACCTCAATAAATAAGTAGATAAATAAATAAATACACAAATAAATGAAGGACAGAGAATATGGGGTTCCAGCCATAGGTACGAGAGAAGGAAAGAAAGCAAAATGGAAAAAAAGAGAAGTGTAAAATTTTTATGTGCATGTATTAACTATAATTCCCTTTGCATAACTCAAGTAAAAGTTTAATTGGCTTTTCTACTACTTTTTAGGCCCAGAGTGGTGCTTCTTTGAATGCAAATGTGAGGATGCTGAGTGGTAGCTCAGGTTTATACAGTTTATACTTGGAAGCCTTAAAAGTGTGCAATTCTTTAGTAAGGTTCGTCCCACTTTGGTCTAAGAAGTTTTGAAAGGACATCACTGCTGAGGTAAAGAAAAGGTAACCCTCATGTGGAAGTCTGTGGCAGTGACTCCCTGACCCCAGCTTGTCAAACCAAAATGAAACCTTATGAGATGTTTGTGTGTTGCTCGTTAAGGAAATCCTGGGCTTTCTTCTCAGGACCTGCTTGATCTCCCTGAGGTTGGAGTAGTCCTCTGCAGAGGTACTTTAAAGTTATCAGTGGGACACTTTTTAGAAAGATATCCTGCAATCCAGTACATTCATGATAAGAGATATATCATCTCTGAGTCACCAGATAATGAGGGAAGTCTCCAGAATACTTGGAGAGGATTAGGGTTCCCATTAGTTCAGTAGGCATCTGGTCCTAGAGGAGCCAACTCTTGGAGAGAGTGCAGATTGATTGAAAGTGAACTTCTTCTGTTAGCAGAGAACAGGACAGCAGGCAGCAGCAGTCTCTGGTTTAGAATGTACATCAGACACCCTTGATTTTTGCCCAATCCCCTCCCAGCTCCTTTCCCAGCTCTGTGCTCTCATGCCCCAGCCTCTGTTGATAACAGCTAATGGTCTCTGCTCACAACCTTCAGAGGATCGTCCTGTGCCTGGGAATTTGTACCCATCCCCTCTTCCCGCCTTGTATGGGTTCATAGCTAATGTCTGAAGGACATGGGAGTACAAGATCCCAGCTTCTTTGCCTCAAGGTGAAACAGCAATCTCCAACGTCGCATTTATCCTAGAATTCTCTGTGAGAGCGAGTTGAGGCTGCAACTTCATCAAGATCCCACCTTGCTTTCTTCTTCCTTCCTTATTCTATTTCTCTCTCTTTCTCACTGATTTATTCTGGAGCTTTTCCTTAATAAATCACTGCAGCTGAATCTTGGGCTCACTGTCTGCTTCTGGGACAACAGAGCTATAACAAGGTGACAAATGGCTTAGAGATATTGAACAGAGGCAGCAGAAAATATTACTTGTTTGTTGTCGCTATTCCTGTATTGGTATCTCATGGCCAGCATATGTTTAAGTGCGCGAGTGCTGGCCATCCAGAAGGGTGGCTTTTCAAGGTTTCTGTGTGGACTCTGTCCAAGAGAAATGCCAAATGACCCATGATTAACCTGGCTCCACCAAGTAAGCATGGTCATTCTCTAACCCAAAGGTGTCTGTTGCTTGAGTTTTGAAAGCAGAGATTATGCATGATATGATTTTAGAGAAACCGGCTTTGAGACTGAGTTGAAATGATACAATTTCATATATCCTAGGAGTACAGAGAAAGAAAATGTAAGAATACATAGAAGATATGATGCCTAAGGTTATTTTGTGGAAAGCATATGAATTCCCTGTGCTATACCTCCTGGATCTAAAAAAATTGAGATTAGTGTACTTTTCTACCTGCCTTTGACAGTAATTGTTAGGATAAAATAGTGTAGAAAAATACTTTATAAATATTGCAATGCTAATAAAACTTCAAAGAATAGTATATGCTGATGATTTCTCTCTTCTTATTAGGATTAAATCATATTGAGAGTCTTAAGCACACTAATCTACTCTCCTTTTTTTTCCTGATGATTTCAGAGGTTACGATTAGAAGTGTATCATTGTTAGAGAGGGTAAGCCACAGCAATAATTTTACCACTAAAACACTTTGTTGAGATATAAGTTCACTAACAATATTTTTATTCCTGGTTTAAGTAAGAGAAATATTGAGAGAATCCCTAGACCAAAAAATTATTTCTAACAATAATTCTAAATTATCTTAATTGTTTTCTGAAAAGCAAATATAGGTTGCCTTATTATTCAATCTAGCGAATTGTTACCATCTGCCTACATGTGGCAGCAGACTCATCTTTGACTATAAATCCATGAAAAGACAATTCTTGCTTGAAAGAACTACTGGTTCATCACATATATGGGAAAATATAGGCAGGGATGCTTCATTTAATTTTGCGAACCTAACTGCACGTTAGGTAATAAATAGAAGAAGATTCGGTTCTATTAAAACATAATTTCTCTTACACAAATATTTCTCTATATGTTGAGCAACTGGAGGAGGGTACCAAAAAATATAATAAAGTCATTAACCTACGCATTTGCCAAGAATTTTTAAGAGACAGGAAAATGTTCAAAATATATTAAGATTTTAATATCTAATACTTTAATATTGAAAAATGTATATGTTACATCCTTCCCAATCTTATATATGTAGCATATGCATAGAAAAAAATGGTAATGATGTTTCGGAACAAGCATAACGGGTATTCCTGGATGGTAGAATTATAGGTGATATTTTCTTCTTTATACTTTCATATATTTTTCAAATTTTCCACAATGAATAGGTACTCATTTATAATTATAAATAAATAAAAATAAAAATAAGCATTTTTGGGGCCTGCCCGATGGCGCAGTGGTTAAGTTCACACGTTCCGCTTCTCAGTGGCCCAGGGTTCGCCGGTTTGGATCCTGGGTGCAGACATGGCACCGCTTGGCAAGCCATGCTGTGGTAGGCAGCCCACGTATAAAGTAGAGGAAGGTGGGCACGGATGTTAGCTCAGGGCCAGGCTTCCTCAGCAAAAAGAGGAGGACTGGCAGCAGTTAGCTCAGGGCTAATCTTCTTCTTCAAAAAAATAAATAAATAAAAATAAGCATTTTTATGGAAAAAAATACAGTCCTGTCAGAATATGTCTAGTTTGGTTTGAGGCTTGAGTGGAATTTGGACAAGACTGTGTATTTCTGCCCCCATTTTGTATCCTCTGTTGTGTCTAAGCTCCCTGAAGGCAGAGACATTCTTGACTTTCTTGTTCATCACTGTGCAGCTGACGTGTAGCACAGAGACTTGCACATGGTAGGCAGTCAATAGATAGATGCTAAATAAATGAAAAAGTAAAGGTACAGGTGAGGAGCAAAGGTGGGCTCGCCAGTTAAAGAAACAACGTGAACAGATAAATGAGATTGGTAAGGACCAACACACCACTACAGAACAGCAGGCAACTCAGCGTGGCCGAGGTCCAGGGTACTGAGGGCAGTGGTGGGAACCAGGAGGAGCTCCAGCATGCACTGAACCTCTCATGTGCCACAATGTTCAAGCTTCCATATATGCAGCGTCTCATTATCCTTATGACAGCCTGTGAGATGTTTATTATTTTTTCCCATTTATAGAGGAGAACTCTGAAGCTCCCTAAACTTAAGTAAGTTGCCCAAAGTTGCAATATTGTAAGAGGAGTTGAGATGGAAGCCAGTGCTATCTTGCCTCCAAGGAGCTTTTAGGTGCTGTACTACAGATGCAGTGGCCTCGAAGGCCTGTCTAAGCCAATGGACAGACTCTTAAGGGCAACAGCATCCCACTGGGTTTGCAGAAGAGGATTGCCGTGATCTTTAGGGCATGAAGCTGGAGCAAAGCAGCAAATCACTTTCTCATCCTTCCCTCTCGTCTTTCTTCCTATTTCCTTTATAATACTTGGAACTCCTACTTTTCTCACACATTAGGGTTAGGGTACAGAATAGCTTTGGTAAAACGCCTTAGTTACCTGGGAGGAGTCACCCAACGCATAAATAATTTTTCAGACAACTTATCAGCAGTTAAACTGCTGAAAGAATCAGACACATTTAACAAATTTAATTCAGTCCCCTTTTTTGGAGACCTACTATGTACCAGTCAAGTCTAGAAACTTGATTTGCTTTGTGAACCAGAGAGATGCTATCCCTGCCTTCTTAGAGTTACAGCCTAGGAAAGAGAAGTGATCATTTTTGTTGCACGTAGGAGAAGGTAGACCAAAATGTTGAAAAGGGAAAGTCACGAAGCAGAATCCAGACTGAAGAAAAGCCAGAATGGGAACCAAGACATCACGGAGTGGCGTGAGAGGGAGGGAAGAACATGGAGAAGGAGCTTGGAGGTGTTGGTTTTCGCAGGGAGATGGCCTCCCATTCCTAAAACAGTATGACAACATCACGCTTCCTTTCTAGATACCCATAGTCTAGGAAAGGAATTAACACAGTAAAGTTTCAGCATAAATCTTGCTTGCATGAGAAAAATGAGCTTTGAATCATTAACAAGGCAATTGCTTCTACGTACTAATGATACCATTTCCCGGTCCTGATCTTTTAACGTTAATGCACCTCACAGTGTGGATTGAATAATATAAAAATGATGACATGCTTTGGACATATTTCTGAGTTTGATTGTTTTATGCCATGCACCACTTGTTTAGATTATGAATTAACTAATAAATCTGTGTTATTTCCTAAGTTTTAGAATGGAAAGGCCTTACTCCTTTCTCTGACGCCAAGCTAATGTAACTATCTCTGATGACAGCAAGTGAAGACTAAACCATGACCATTAGCGTGATTTACTTCACACACACCTGGTCCCCAAAACTACTACCTGTCCTCTCTAGTGACTGAGAGAGTAGGTCTCTAGTATTGTGAATAATTTATCCTTAATGCAATGTTATTTATCTCAGCTTGTAACACCCTGCATTGTGCATGTTAGACTCAATAAATACTTATTTCAACTTAACCAATTTTTCATATATTTTGAACCATATTTAGGACTCTATCCTAACAAAATATTTCTAAATATCACAAAAACCAAAATTATGCCAAAGGATGTTCCCCATAGCATTATGTGTGGTATAAAAATTATTGGAAATAATCTAAATATGCTAATATAGGAAATTATTAAAATAAGTACAGGTCCATTCAGATGATGAAATACTATACAGCCATGCAATTTTTTGCAATAACAAAGAAAGATGCTGATGTCCAAGAATGTGAAAAACTGGAGACAAATTCTATAAACATTATTATTACAATTACGTAAAACATATATTAAAAAATCCTGAAAAAATACTCCAAAAGGAAAATAATGATTTTATTTGGGTAACAATACTATTAATGCTAATTTTTCTTTTTTTATTTGAAATATATGTTGTCTTTAACTTGAGAAAATTATTTTTGAGTAAACGAATTTTCTTGATTTATCCAGTAATCGCTGATACGTTTTTTTGAAGAAGAATTGTGCAAATTCCTCTGAAAGCCTAGTGTTGTTTCTATGAAGCCCAATCACCTGGTAGAATTCCTGTGGGAAGATACATCACTGCTAATTCTCCTCCCTACCTAGAAAACGTCCAAAATGTGGGTTATTCATGTCAAAGATAAACAAGGCCAGACACTCGAAGTGGTAAGGACAGATTTTAATCAGTAATATACCATTGCAATAGAAAAGAGTCTGAATTAAACTCCTTTTTGATTTGTACAGCGGTAACTGGGTATTTTAAAAGGAGAATGGAGGAATGGGGGGGAGGTGAGTGGAGGCTCCAGAGAGTCAGGAAAGTGAAAAAATTAAAAACGGGAAGGGGAGGGTTGGTCCATGTGAAGCCCACTGGGTTTGTTAACTGTCACTTTTCAAAGTTAGGCTTTTCTTCTCCCAGAAAGATTGGGAGACAGGGGTCCTGTCTTCTAAGACAGGAAGATTGGCTAAAACAAGCAGTAGATTCCTTTGGCAGCCTTGAGTTTTCTCAGTTTTCTCTTTCAGTGGGGGCTAGGGTCATTCTAGGATTGCAGCTTTGAGCTGGTAGCAGCTATGTCAGTGTTTGTTCAAGTCTTTCTAGGTTAAGGTTAAGGCCTAGTGGAACAGAGAGCTCAGAGGAGCCTGGGTTAGAGTTTGGTCAAGGAGAGAATTTTGTCATTCTATGGAACACTGCCCTGACAGGCTGACTATCGATTTTTGCTGGCAGTTCACATCCTGTTAGAGATCAAATTGGGTTCAGGAGGAGGAGAAAATGCTTACGGAGAGATCCGATCCGAAGTACCCTACATCCCCAGAGAGGGCTTTAGGATCACAGAACGTACGACCCTGCTCTTCTCAGACAGCAGATTAGTGGTAGAATAAAGCCTCCTTTCCTGACGCCTAAGTCAGCTTTCTTTCCAACTCACTATGTTGAACCATTTTTGTAGATCAAAAACGGTGCAATATTAATTAATTTCATTTGATTCACCCTAATAATCTTGTCCCCCTTGATGCAATTTTAAGGGCTCTTGGCGAAGGCCACCTATCAAAAACAGAACAAAGCAAAACAAATCTGTATGCTTTCTGAGGGCTGAATTCCTTTAAGAGAAAAACCTCTCTTCATAATCAGAGCTCTGATTCCAAACTCAGACCTGTGCCTTAAAAAGAGAATGTCCCAAGTAAAAGTGAAGCATCTATTCATACTGTCTAGACCCATTAAAGCAGACCCTTTCCTAGGTGCCAGGTTAGCCAGGAGAACACTGAGTTTCTGAAAGACGGCAGAAAAGTACATAATAAGAAATAAATATCAATTAAGCAATTACTACTTGCTGACACTCAGCAAATTCTTTTCATAATTGCTGTCATATTTAATCCCCCCAACATCCTTGTGAACTAGATATCATTATCCTTATTTTAATTGGTAAAATGAGATAGAGAGAGGTTAATTTAATTGCCCAGAGTGATATTGATATAGCCAAGATTTATTTTGAGTCTTGATCTGCCTGATGCCCCACATCATAAATTTTATGTTATAGCTTGCTGTATCCCTAAGAATAGTTACACTGGGGTATTTTTTCTAATTTAAAGATAAATTTCCTCTTTTTGATTCATGCAAGCTGGGTTGGTCCAAAATTTGAGAGTGATAAAAGGTATCTTGCTTGAAGGCTTGTCAATTTTTGGGAAATCAGTCATACTCTAATGAACAATAAAATTCTCTCTGTTTTTCTTATTTCACTTTTTTAAACTACAAACAAGAGAGAGATTCATTTCTAGCCTGATGTAGTAAGGAAATCGATAAATCTTTTCCCCAAAAAGCAGTATAAAGCTGGATAAAACTGTCAAAAACAGCTATTTGAGTGCTCCAGAAATTGACCAAAGGCTTACAAAAAACTGGGAAACACTTACTCATGAAAGCTATTGAACTTCATGTACAAACAACACGAGTCTGTGGTGTTCTTGTCTAGGCATTCTCTCTCCCTCCTTCCCTACCCCCACCTCTGTGCACATGGCAGATGATCCAGGGCATAGGAGGCCGAAAAATCAGCAGTTTTGCTTCCAGTGCTAAGACAGGTAAACTTTATTTGGTGGTGTTAAATAGCTGCTCTTGGTGGCAAGTGGACAGGGAAAAAAAGTGGCTGCACCAGCCTGAGGTTGTGGGTCTGTTTGGGGCAAGCAACAGAACAGCACACTAACTAGTGATTTTACAGGGAATTCCACAAGGTGAGAGAGCCATAGGTAGCTTGATAAGCTTTCCACATATCCCAAACTGCGCAGAGGCTATGCATATGCACAGCAGAGACCAGAGTGGCCCAAACTTGCCATAGATTCCTGGCAGATGAAGCCTGTGCGCACATGCAGAAAAAATGGAGAAGACCTGCAAGGGCTGAGTGGAAGATGAAAACCTAGAACCTGCAAAATGGCCTGAACTTTGAATGAACTCCCCAGTCCAAACACAGATCCAGTAGCAGAGAGTGGAAACCTACTGGTACACAGTTGAACAACCTCTGACCAACCTCTGGCTGAGCATCAGGTTATGCAGAACATCAAGTTGGCAGCCAGGATTAGAAATAAAAATAGATGCACTGAGCAGAGACATCAATAGCCACATACTATAGGGAGAGAGACTTCACAGATCTAATCCAGGCAAAGAATTAAGCAAACTAACAAAACAACAATGACAAATCTCAGGAGAGAAAGTTGGAATTCAAAACTGCTACAGTATATTACCTAAAATTTACAGTATTTAACAAAAAATATAAAGCATGCAAAAAAAAACCCCAAAAACTAAAAACAAAGTGTGACCCATACCAAGAAAAAGAAAATCAGTCAATAGAAACTGTCTCTGAGTGTCTCAGATGTTGAATTTAGTAGACAAACACTTAAAAGCACTTGTTCTAAATATATTCAACAAGCTACAGGAAATAGAAATTATCTAATCTAATGAAAAGAGAGAAAAAGATAAAAAAAAAGAACAGATCTTCAGAGATCTATAGGAAATCAAGTATACCATGAAACATGTAATGAGAGTCCCAAAAGGAGAAGAAAGAAATAAAAGATCAGAAAAACCATTTGGAAGAAGGAAGGCTGAGACTTACCCAAGTTGATGAAAAATATTTATTCATAGATCTAAGAAAGGCAATGAATTTCAAGTAGAATAAACACAAAGAAAGCCACATCTAGATACATAATAGTCAAACTGTTGAAGGCCAAAAAATAAAAAAAGAAAACATCTTGAAATCAGAAAGAGAAAAGTAACTCATCATGTAAAGGTAAATGACAGTATCATTAAACAGTTGACTTCTTATCTGAAACAATAGAGGTCAGAAGGCAGTAGAATGACATACTCGAAACACTGAATAAAATACCAAACCAAAAACCAAAACATAAAAAGAATCCCCTTTAAAAAAAAAACAAACCATCAACCAAGAATTCTACATTTGGAAAAAACTATCTGTCAAAAATCAAGGGGGAAATAATGACAATCTGAGCTAGACAAAGACTAAAAGAATTCACTGCCAGCAGACCTACTTTATAAGTTAGTCTTTCAGGGTAAAAGAAAGTAACATCAACATAATGCAAATCCACAGGAGGAAAAGAAGAGGCAGTAAATATAAAACACTCTAAAAACATTTTTTCTATTCTTTTCTTTAAAAGATTTATAAAGCAAGGATTTTAACACTGCATTGTAGGGTTTATAACAGATATAAATGTAATATGTATGATAATAGTATAGAGAAGGAGGAAGGAAATGGGAATGTGTTTCAGTAAAGTTTCCCTCTTTTACTGAATTGTTAGTGTAATTTTGAAGGATATTGTAGTGAGTTAAAACATGTCTCATAAATCTTAGAGCAACCACTAAGAAAATATCTCTAAAATTTTGGTAAGAAAAATCAATGGATGTCTGGTACACTAAAAATATTTACTTATCACAAATTAGGCTATAAAAGAGGATTAAAAGGGGAAAAATGACAGAAAAAGAAAAAAATAGCAAACAGTATTTGTAAATCCAACCATATCAATAATTACCTTATTGTGATTATGTGAATGGACTAAGCTTCCTACTCAAAAAGCACAAATTGTTAGACTATAAAAAAGCAAGACCCAAAATTGCTTGAGTCTTATATATTTCAAATCAATAATATTTCAATGTTCAATATTCAAATCAACAATCTAAGCTTCCACCTTAAGAAATGAGAACAAAACGAAGAAACCTAAACTAAATCAAGCAGGAGGAAGTAAATAGTAAAGATTAAAATGGAAATCAATGAAAGGAAAAACAGAAAAAGTCAATAGAGAAAACCAGTAAAATCAAAAATTGGTTCAGTGAAAAGGTCAATAAAATTGACAAACCCTTGGCAAAAAAGGGGAAAATAAGATACAAATTACCCAAACCAGCAATAAAGAGAAGATATGGCTACAGCTTCTATAGAAATTAAAAGAATTATAAGGGAATATTCTGAAAAACTTTAAAAAGTTATACAATTTAGAGGACACATTTCTTGCAAGATGTATTAACAAAACTGACTGAAGAGGAAATAGAAAATCTGAATAGAACTATCAGTGTGGAAACTGAAGTAGTAATTTAAAATCTTGCCACAAAATAAAGCACAGGCCCAGATGATTTCACTGGTGAAATATACCAAAAGTTGAAAGGAGAAATTATGCCAACCCTTCACAAATTCTGTCAGAGAATAAAAGAGGATGTTACACTTCCTAATTTATCCTATTGGAATAGTACCACGTGGATACCAAAGCCAGACAAAGATAGTGTAATAACACTCTAAAGACCAGTACTCTCTATGAGCAAAGATGCAAAAATCCTTTAAAATATTTGAAAAAAATAATTTAGCAATATATAAAAAGATCATGACCATGATCACATGGGATTTATCCCAGGAATGCAAGGTTAGCTTAACATTTGAAAATCAGTTATTGTAATACTCCATGTTGATAACATTAAGGAGAAAAACATATGCTCATTTCAATAGACACAGAAAAGGCATTTAACAAAATTGAGCATAAAATATTGCTAAGAGAATTTCAGAAGATCTCACTTTATGGGGAGGCGTTCCGTATTCATGTATTGGACCACACAGTATTGTTAGGATAACAATTCTCTCTAAATTGATCCAAAGATACAATGCAATCCCTATCAAAATCCCAGTAGACTTTTTGAAAAAATTGACTTGATTCTAACATTTGCGTGGAAATGCGAAAGACCTATAATAGCCAAAACAACATTTTTAAAAATACTTTATTGCAATATTGTGCTTTTTTTTTTGCTGGGGAAAATTCAGCCTCAGCTAATGTCTGTTACGAATCTTCCTTTTTTTTTTTTCTCCCCAAAGCTCCGGTACATAGTTGTATATTATAGTTGTAAGTCCTTCTAGTTCTTCTATGTGAGCTGCCACCTCAGCATGGCTACTGACAAACAAATGTTGTGGTTCTGCGACCAGGAACCAAGCCCAAGCCGCTGAAATGGTGAGTGCCAAAGTTTACAGCAGGCATCAGGGCTAACTTCAAAACAATTTTGAAAAAAAATATAGGACTTGCATTATAAAATTTCAAAACCTACTGTGAAGCTACAGTAATCAAGACAGTGTAGCACTGCATAGAGATACACATAGGGATCAAGTGGAAAAAACCGAGAGTCCAGAAATAAACCCTTATGTGTATGAGCAATTGGTTCTTTCTAAACGACCGAAGACAAGAGAGAAGCGGAGTGTTTTTAACAAATGGTTCCATGAAAATTGGATATCCTTACATAAAAAGATTAATTTACATCCTTACCTGGCACATGCCAAATTTACCTTAAAATGGATTATACACCTAAATGTAAGTGCTAAAACTGTACCACTTCTAGAAAAAAATATAGGAGAAAATCTTTGTGACTTGCCAAAACCATGAGCCATGAAAGAGAAAAATTGATAAATTGGACTACAGTAAAATTAAAAATGTCTAAACTTCAAAAGATATCATAAGAAAATGAAGAGACAAGACACAGCCTGGGAGAAAATATTTTCAAATCTTTTATCTGATAAAGGATTTATATTCATGGAATATAAATAACCCTTACAAGTTAATAATAAGAAAGACTACCCAACAAAAAATGGGCAAAAGGCTTGAATAAACATTTCATCAAAGAAGACTAGAAATTTTCTAAGTGCATGAAAAGGTGCTCAAGATCATTAGCTGGGAGGGAAATGCATACTAAAATCACAATGAAATACCACTTTACACATACTAGCACAGCCATAATCAAAAAGACAGTGAAAACCAAGTGTTGACAAAGATACAGAGAAACTGATGGGAATGTGAAATGGAATAACACTTTGAAAAAGTTTGACAATTTCCTGAAAAGTTACACATAAACTTACCATTTCATCCAGCAGTTCTACTATTAAGACTCTATCCAAGAAAAATGAAGACATATGTCCACATACAGACTTGTACATGACAGTTCATAGTCAGATTATTCATAAGAGTCAAAAACTGAAACAAATCCAAATGTCCATAAATTGGTAAAGGAATAAACACAATGTGATGTATTCATACAACGAAATACTATTTGGTAATTCAATGAACTATTGGTATATAGTACAACATGGATGAAACCCAAAACCATTATGATAGGCACAAAAGACTATATATCATATGCTTCCATTTAAAGAAATACTCAGTAAATAAAAATTTATAAAGACAGAAAGTGGCTCAGCGGTTGCCTTTGGCTGGTGGTGGGAGCAGAGATTGACTGCAAACACGCTCTGGGGAATTTTGGGGGGTGATGGCAATGTTCTAAACTTGGATTGTGGTGATGGTTGCACAATTCCATAAATTTACTAAGAATCACTAAATTGTAAAATTACACTGCTTGGCTTTTATGGTATATGCATATTATACCTCAATTTAAAAAATACAAAATGATGTGAACTTAACAAACGAAAAAAGAGAGCGAGAAGATGGAAAGGAGAAGAGTGGTTCTCAGCCCTGATGCATCCTTCTGGGATGTTAATGGGAAAAGTTGATGAATTATACTGCTTGGGGTGGGACATCTGTAGCCCTGTGGACTCAGGCTAGCAGAGGGAGATGGCTCTACCCTGAAGGATCTGTTGTTTTAATTCTTGAAGTTCTGTGATTGTGGCTTTTGTTTACTTCTGGACTTGTAACTCAGCATTTGAGGTCTCTTGCAGAGTCTAGACTTCAAGCTAGTATCAAATTGGATGAGACTTCTCTTCTCGACACACAGTGTGAAACTGATACTGCAAAAAGGTCCACAGGAGGAATTTAGTATTTGGCCCTACTTGAGGCCAACAATAAAATAGCTACTGAGTAGTAGCTCCTTAGATTTTAATGGGTGGAGTAACAGGTTATTTGTGCCAGAAAATTTCCAGAATGTTGAAAAATCTGATGAATGTTGAATCATCTGTGGAAGATTGGTGGTTTACTTTTTCACATTGCCATGCATATCTCCAAGAATAGAATTGAAAATATGTGTAAATAAACCAAAAAAAAGGTTTAAGAAATAAGAAAATAAAGAAACAACTGAAATCACTAATATAAAAAACACAATAGAATTTTCCAAGAGGATATCACGATATCTGATGGATGTATGGGAGGCCTCTTTCTAGGCCTTGCATCTTAAGAATATGAACACATAATTGCCATGTATTTCAACCAGAATGTGGTACCAGGTTCCCAAATTCTCCAAGCCATGGTAAATAACCAACGGGAAGCTTACAACTTAGATTTTTGCTTTCCGAAGTTTGACTATGGATGGATTTCCTGAAAAAGATTTGAAAAATTACTCCTGAAAGTTTTCTTTCATTATTTTCAAAATTGCATGCATTCAGAAATTAGCCTTATAAATATAACCATTGGATATAGGTAAGAAGTTGTCTTAGGAAAAAAACCTGCTTATTAAATCACTTTCCTGATTATATGTTAATTTTTTACTGGAAAAATTATTCTTCATTGTACTGTAGACTATATAGTGTCAATAATGAAATAGTTTGTGTATTCAGCATCAATAGGAGGAGTTATTTTCCTAAGGAAATTTGTTTGCAATAGACTAAAGAAGCAAATAAATATTTTTTTAGAAGGGCAACCAAGTGACTTTTGTGCCAATAAATATGAGAAAGCTCATTTGTCCATGAAAAAGTACTGCATAAACTTTGATTTTTTGACATCTGACTTCTGGAG
Source organism: Equus caballus (assembly GCF_041296265.1). Classification (NCBI taxonomy): domain Eukaryota; kingdom Metazoa; phylum Chordata; class Mammalia; order Perissodactyla; family Equidae; genus Equus; species Equus caballus. Next base: position 29,588,220 of record NC_091710.1, on the reverse strand, counting down.
GGCAGCTAGACTGACAAGCATGAAAGCCGCGGGGGAACATTACCATCAAGAGTTGGGAGCGAGGATAACCGCACAAAGACAGCACAAGGAATGTGCCTGGGAGCTGAAAGGAAGAAGATGAGAGGGGACGGATAAAGCCAAAGCTGATAGCAGGGGTGGGGAGGAGGCCTGGCAGGTGGCACGCGTCATCACATTTAGCAAGTTTCAAAGAAGCGGGTGAGTGTTTTCCTTCCACAAGACTGCTCCCCCTGTGAAATATCACTGCTGGCTTGAAGGACTGCTTGGGAGACATTCCAGGTCTCAATTGTTATTGCCACCTGCCATGTAAACAGTTGAGGGTCATGAGTGCATGAGCATTGTTGTCATTTGTGCTCTTGCTGTAGAGAGGAAGCATCCATAAGGAAATCCATCTGAAAGGCATAGAAATGGGAGGCATTCCAAATCATTTCCAGCACACATCGCTCTGACGATAGCCCCTGAACGACCTAAGGCTCAGTATCACCCAATCTCTGCTTAGATAAGCGTATTTTTATAATGGAGGTAATAAATGTTCATTTTGGAAAATTCGAAAAAATAACAAAGTAGAAGAGGAAATTTGTATGTAATTCCACCATCTGAAGTAGCCACTGTTACCATTTTTACGCAGATTCTTATCTTTTTGCTTATGCAGATACTCTGAGTTGTGGAGTTATGATTATAATGTACACAGTTTTTATGCCCTCCTTTCTCCATTTATTTATATGCATTTTCTATGGTGTTGTAAATGCTTGGTAAACATTATTTTTCATGGTTGCCTGATTAAAATCTTTTTTTATCATAAATGATACTGTAATAAACATTTTTGTGCATAAATATTTTTTCTACATATTTCAGAATATTTACTTAGGATAGATGCCCAGAGTAGAATTAGTGAGTTAAAGTGGAAAAACATTAATTTTTAAGGCCCTTGATTTGTAGTTTTGATTTTTTTCCTAAACAGTTTCGTGCCCACCAGCAATGCTAGTGTCTTTTTCACCCGAACTTCAATGGCACTGTATATTATCATTTAAGAAATAATTTTATATTCTCTAATCTAATTTAAAGATATTAAAGATAAAACAACAACAATAATAAAACAAAACACACAGCAGAAATAATAAAATAGTAAAACCTAATCTTCCTTGAGTGCTTACTGTGAACTAAATGCCTATGTGCACTTACTCTCTAGCTCTCTCACCTCTGTCAGGTAGATGTTATGTTGTGCCTAGTCAACAAATGAGTAAATAAAGACACACAGGGGTTAAGTAACTAGCCCAAGTTTAAATGGCTAGAATGCTTCTAACTTGTTTCCTAACCTATTCATCCTTGTTCATTCTAGTTGAAATTAAGATGTTTTGACTTTCTCTGCTGACTTCAGTCCATTCCAGTTTGTCCTGTTTTCTCTCGACCTTCCCGTCCTCCTTTCGTCTGTTACAGTGGGCTCCTAGTCATCCTGGAGAGTTGAAATATCACTTGTCTGTGAGGCTTTCCCTGAGTCGTGATCTTCCTCAGGGAGTTCTCTCACATCTGTAGTTCTAAAACCTGGTCATACAGGTAAAGGAACTACTTTGGGGTGCATATATCTTTCCCGCTGAAGTGTGCTTGAAGTGTGCTCTCAATCAATGTGCTTGGCTGGAACAGAAAAAATGTGCCATCCATTGTCTGACTTCAGCCCATTCCAATTTTTGTCTACTTTCCTGTTCCTACCCTTCCCCCTTTCTCCTGCTATGATGGAGTCCATCGGAAGGCCTGGTTTCTACCCACATTACCTGGATGGATGTGCACCAGTACAGGAATGCTCATCACTGGCTCTGGCCAGGTTTAGGCCACTTCTAAACCTCCCCCAGACCTGCCTGGCCTCCATGGACCACTGCCATCACTGTTTCTGCTACTTAAAATTCTTGTTTCCAACAGTTGATCCACCAAATCAGAAATGCTAGAGCAGGAGTTATTTTTAAAAAGTTCTCCAGGTGGTTTTAATGCAACAGGAGAGAGGACATCTCTTTGGATCTATTGGCCTGCTAGCTTAGTCTGAAAAACTATTGCTTTTGAATCACTGACCATCATGCTGTCATGCTTCATAGAGAAAGCATACTGATCAGTTTGATCAAAAACCAATCATTCCATCTCTCTGCAAGTACATATCACTAAACGGAGAAAGAAAATTAACAAATTAAAAAAGTGTTAGAAATGAAGGGAGCATAGTGATAATAATACCAATGATAATAAAACTGATGTTTATTGACCATGTTATGTGCCAGACACGGTGCCAGTTGCCATATCTCCATTACATTTTTAATCTAAAGCTGTTCTTATGAGATAGGGGATTAGATTATTATTTTCATTTTATAAATGGGAATTTAAGATTCAGAGACATTAACTGATTTGACTGAGGTGGCACAGCTGGTAAGTATGGAACTAGGATTTAAAATAGGAGACATAATTAACCGTGATGAATGTAAGGGGGGAAATTTATGGGAAGAACTTTGCCTAACCCTAAATCTTTAATGTTTAAATAACAAATATAAAGAATCAGAAAATTGGGATAATTTAATTAATAAAATTTGTTTATATATCTATACACAAAGACGGAACTCATCTTCTTTTTAAGCATCCATGAAACATTTACAGAATGAGTTCAATTCTGGATCAAAAATAAAATATTGAGAAGCAGAAATCACGTAAGCCACATTTACTGATCAAAACATAATTAAAAAATTAACAGATTTTCATAATATAAATAAGTCAAAATTCTCCCCAAACTCAATCTTTTATTAAAAAAACACAATCCCAAGTAAATCTTAAATAAGAGAGGGAATCATAGCTAGAATTATGATTAAATGTAATACAAGAACAATGAAAGCTATACATTAAAAAAAATACTTTGAGATGCAGCCAGATAAGTACTTCTAATATTAAGATAGGCAAAAATCCATCTTAAGAGTTTTCTTTTTTAGAAAGAAAGAATTAAATAATCACAACACTGAGCTACTTCATCCAAGAAGGTAAAAAGAAAGAAAAGTAATCTTTGGGTACATTAGAATGGTCAGTGTGTGACCTTCATCCACATATATTTCTAACGGAATGGAAAAGAACGGAAATATTGTGTGGGACAATAGGTAAAATCTAATTATGACACTATAAGATTACATTTTTTGCTTCTCTATTATTTATATGACATCATGTCCTTATAGAATTCACTTAAGTGTGCCTGACACTTAGAAAACAAGGATGGTCTGCCATGTCGTCTTCTGGGTCTTTGAAATGATTGCAAGTTGGTGGATAAATTGTGCTGATGAATTTCAGGTTTCAAAGGTGAAAAACTCATCTATAATTATTAAGATCCTCTAGCAATTTCATTTCTAAAACTGTCCTAAGTGTATATTCATACATTTATATCATTTATGTTAATTTGGATGTCTCTATTTAAATGTAAATATACACAACAGATGCTATATCATCTGTATTTCATCCATTCTTGGTCTGATTTTCTTCTCTCTTCCTTGAAATTCTATTAACTTATAGTGTTTCTAATCACATTTGCAATTACCTTAAAGACCCTACTACAGAGAGTGTCAGGCAGTGATAATTTCATTAATCTCAATCAATGTGCAAAAATCATTAAGTTAACATTCACATACCTGAATAATTGAAATAATCCCTTTTTCTACATTCTCCAACGTTTTTCCTCTTGCTCTAATTTTTTCTACCTTATCATTGCCAGCAAAACTCTTCTCCTCTGCTCATCTGTGTGGACCTTTTATTAGAAGTTAATATTTTTTCTCCATTTTCAGGATATTACATTTATATCTTTCTTTCAGCCTTCTGGGTTTCATTTCAGCTCAGGGAATATCATTTTCCCGGTTCTTGTCTTGTACTTTAAATTACTAATTATTTTTCAATGTTCACGTTTTCTACCTCATATTAGAGTCGTGTGTGTAGGGGATGTGTGTTTTATTTCCACTCCTGAAGTGTGAGCTCCTGAGGCAAGAGCCTATGTTTGCCTTATTTTGATATTCTCCGTGGCATATATAATACATATGCATATATACATAGAGTATAGTATTTTGCACATATTAGTTGCTAATTATACATGTCAAATGAAGAAAAAAATGGTGCCTTTTATCTTTTGCAATCATCTTCCTCTTTCTCATTTTCACTTACCTTGCCTTGTCTGCATACGGTATGCCTAATTCAAGCATTATTGGTCTGACCTCTCAGTACCAGAAGGATTACAAAATATTACTCCTTGATGAAACCTAAGTGTGTGTGTTTCTTTAAATTAAACTTGGAGCTTTGTAAAATCAACAGAGAGATCTGCAAATAGTCATATCTAGTTTCCTAAACAATACACTTAAATTTCTCTTCCTAGCCCCAGCTGCCACTTCAGTTTAGATTTTACAAATTTTTCCTATAGTTCAATAATTATCAGTGATTTTTCTAAAAAGACTTAGCCAGATGTGTGATTTCTTTAGCCTTATGATCTCTCTCTTGATTTGAAGGTATCTTTTTACCCATCAAAGCAGCTACCAGGTAGACTCAGAAATGCAGCCAACAAGGTAGGCTTTAAAAAATAAAGAAGGGACCAACCCAGAAAGTAGGTAAAATCTGATTTTGTAACATGATTGCAGCATCCTGGTATCCGTAGGGGCTGAGCATTTGCGTTTTGTGGATGCACTGATGTGATGCTGTCATTTGTAATGCCAAAGAATACGACTCTCATAAACACATAATCACGTTCGGGCAAGCCTTGTCCAAGTTTCCGTCTTTTGAAAAGTTGGAAAAATGAACTTGTTTTTTCTCTTTACACTCTGCTCTGTTCTAAGGCTCTTGGAGATTTATCACAAGCCCTGATTAATGTATAGTTTTAACCAAGTTAAAATTCTGATGTTAACCCCAGTACTTGGTTGCTCGGAAATATTGTGACAACTTTATCCAGAGACAGACTATTCTGAGGCAGACCTGTTACTTTGCTAACCATGGGATCTGTCTTTTTGTAACTTCATTAATTCTTCTTGCAGATTTTTCTCCTCTAATTCTGTGCACATCTAACATTGGCCTTTCAAATAAACCTAGTCCAGTTCCCTGGGAATTATCTATTTTTTCCCAGTAAGGCAGTACAGGTAGACAAAGAATTATGGATTACCTTATTGGGTTTGCCCAGATTTACGTGAAATTCATCTATATCATTCTGTCTCTTTGTCTTATTTTGGTTGGTAATTCAAACTGATTTCCAACTCTCTATTGAACTGTATGTTATTCAGCTCTCTGTACAAAGTGGAATTTACGTACTTGTATGTACTTCCTTTTTATATTTATCCAATGGGTAAGTATAATTATTCTTGTGCCTACAGAATAATTTACATGAAGAACATTTACCTGCTCACTGGGATCTCCCACTATTAGGAAAGATTACTTTCACTGGGCTCCTTTGGAAGAGGAAATATTCTGTAAAACATCTCATCCTCTATTGTAGATTCTACCATTTTTTAGCAAATATTCTCTCCCCTTCCCTCCACAATGTGAGGAGTATAATATTAATGCTTGGCTTGGATGCATGACTTAGTTCATTAAATGTAGGTAGATGTAATGTACACATTTGCACTAATTCACTTACACTCCTGCCCATCACGATGAAACAGTACGCCCTAGACAGTAGCTGTCCTTTCATCCTGGGACTTTGAGTAAGAAGACAGATGGAGCAATTCTGAACTTGACTTTTTACCTGGAGAAAGTTGGCGTAGCTGACCTGCAGAGCACATCAAAATGTATAGAAACACATTTATTTCTGGTTGTAAGCCTCTGAGATTTCGGGTTGTTTCTTAGGAAACAATTTCAAAGGGACATTTGCCCAGTGGGAATTCAGAGTTGTTATGGACCAGTGACTGCTTTGGGCCTCCCATTTTTCACCTTTCCAAATGGATTTGTTTATTGCTGTCGTCCTGCTCTCATTTCACCTTCATACGGGGGTGTTTGTGTATGTGAGCGTGTTTTTGTGTGTGGTCAAAAGAGGATATACATAACTTTTCTTTTTAGCTCATAGGTGTCAGGATCAAGAAGAGCCATATCTGGACCTGCTGTAGATACTAGTACAGGATCCTGGACTTCAAATCTGTTGCCTTTGGAGTGTTCTTCTCAAGAAGATTATGAATTTCTTTTGAATAAAGGGGGAAAGTGCATCAATATTTTAGACCAAGATAGTAGACTGTGTTAGATTATATTATTATTCAACAAATATTTACTCTCTCTTTCTTCCTCATCACAAGAGAATACTATCGAGCCCCATCAATGTCAGTTTGGCCATTTGGCCATATGACTGCATATGAACAGTGGGATGTGACAGGAAAGGATAGTGTGCTGTTCCGGAGGAAGGCTTTAAGAGCCATTGAAAGTTTCTGTCAGGCTTCTTGCACTGCAGCCATCATCATAACAATAACTTTCCCTGGATAGAAGCCACTCCTTCAAATCTGATGCTAGGACGAGCAGGCATACAAAGCCAACCTATACCAGCAGAGCAGTCTTAGCCAACTCACAGAACTGTGCATCAGCAAAAAGTTCTGCTGTTGCAATCAACTGGGATCAAGGAACTGTTTTTCTCTGCAGCACTGTTGCGGCACAAGCTGCCTTGATAAACCTCTGATAAGAGAGGGGCTAATGTCAATGATTAGTTAGTGTCTGAGTTTACCACATTTCTGTCCAGACAGCCACATGTAGAAAATACCAAACCCAAAGGCAGATTATTCTGGAAAGTATTGAGTGAATTAGGAACAGGAGGCTTGTTCTAAATAAATTCTGCTATCCACCATGTATGGGAGATGCTCGACAAAATTCTGACCTAGGTCCACTGGCATATTTTTCCATCTATGCATGTTCAATGTCATACAGAGGCCACCTGCCTCACTGGGCAATGAGAAACAGTCCAGGTAGAGGTAACCTACACTTCCAACGTATTTCTGAAAGTAGACCTGGAGCATTAATAACTCATGACCTAGTAAACATAATATTATTGGGCTATGCATCAGATTATTTTGTGAGCAATGACCAAAACTTCTTTTCTTGGCTATTTACCTCTAGCCTTGACCTTAATCTTTCACTGTAATCACCTATATCTCAATATAAAAAATCCATCTAATTATATGTCTTTTTAATATAATTCACTACAAATGAAATATGTACAGAAAGCTCATAAATTTCACATTATTTTCTTTGGTATTGTTATTGAACTAAACGATCAATTTCTAGAAAAGTTTAAAAGAAGCACAACAATTCACGAAGTCTAAATGATTATTATAAATTCAACAAATATATTTATTTACATGTAAATATATAACTGTTTCTTGAAAGAGAATATGAGGAATATACAAATTTAAATAATAATAGCAACCTAGGTTTAATCTCATATCAAAAATGGAAAATATTGAATAGGAATTGTAAATGGAAAAAGAAGCAAGATTAGTTCCTTGTCTCATAGAAGTGAGGAATCAAGCATCATATTTTTATTAAATCTGTTAACTATGTAAACGTTGGCTCAAGTCTGTGTGGTGGGGTGCACTGAATCCCCCCACTCCCTCTTAACTCCATGCACAAAAAGCATATTTAAGGACTAACAGATGGTCAAAAGTTGGCTATTGAACTATGTGAATTGCTTTTTCTTTTTTCTTTTCTTTTTTGGTGAGGAAGATTCACTCTGAGCTAACATCTGCTGCCTATCCTCCTCTTTTTTTGTTTGAGGAAGGTTAGCCCTGAGCTAACATCTGTGCCAATCTTCCTCTGTTTTTAGTATGTGGGATGCCTCCACAGCATGGCTGATAAGTGGACTGGGTCCATGCCCGGGATCCAAGCCCACCAACCAGGGGTGCCAAAGTGGAGCACTTAGAGCTTTAACCACTCCATCATCAGGCTGGCCCATGGATTGCTTTTTCTACACTTGCAGAAACCTGAGGCTTGAGCCTGAGCAGATTGTAGAACAGGGAGTGAACAGGTATCATGTGTAAGCTGACGGGGTTCAGGGACGAAAATAGGGAGAAGAGAGTATTTAGCATTACCGGAGAGGTTTAGAAGAGAGAAGTCCTGTGGAAAGATAAAGTCATTCGAGCAGGATGTTTTAAACTGTTGTTTGTTACAGTTGCAATGTAATAATACTTCCTTTCATCTCACCAGGAAAACTTCAGTAAAATCTATATTCCTTATCAAAATAGTTCTGGATCCAAAGTCCCACTTATGAGAAGACATTCAGATGGGCAGAAGTGGGACAGCAAAAGTAGGCTCAGAAACATCTGTTTCATTTTCTTTAACTTAAAGAAAATTATTTGTAAAATTAAGAGCAATACATTAGGAAAAACAAAATTAAACAATATGTAGTCTGTTTGATGCAGAAAATAAACCAAACATCAAGGAAGCAGAAAAAATAAGATTATAAAAGTAAGTCCAAATACATCACCTATGAAAACAGGCAATAAACAGGTTAAAATACTCTACTAAGATCCATACAGTGATTTATGACAACAGAACAAAGTGACCCAGTATGTGACACAAAAAATATGAAGAAAGATGATATAAGCTGAATATCCACAGAAATAAATTGGAGTTAGCAATAATAGAATCTAAAGCACGGAACATAAAATGGACAGAGAGGGCCATGGTGTAAGGCGGTTAGGCACAGTCAACAAATAATCATGTACTGTGTAACATATAATCAAAAGTATAAATAAAATATTGGAAATGAATGAAGCATAAGAACAATCATACCAACAATATAAAACTAATGTTTATTGAGCACGTGATGTCCCAGACACTGTACCAGTTGCTGTGTTTCCATTATATCTTAACCTAACGAAGTAGAGGACTGCTGTTTTCATTTTATAAATGGAGACACTAACTTTAGAGACATAAACTAACTTGACCAAGGTGACACGACTGGTAAGCATGGAACCAGGATTTAAACAGAAGAACCTGCCTCCTAATCCATATGTTTAATCTGGACAAGCTGTAGGGGAAAATTTAGGGAAAGAACTTAGCCTAACTCTAAATCTTTAATGTTTAAGTGGACAAAAATAAATATTAAGCAGAGAATTGGTATAAAATGATTGAATAACACTTATTTACTATCCATATAAAAAGAATTTCTCTTTCTTCAAGTATCTATGAAATATTTATAGAATGGTTTCGATTCTAGTCCAAACATAAAATATTGAAAAACAGGAATTAGACAAGCCACATAAACTTGAGTGAGATTGGGAGAAGGTCCCTCCAAGAAGATTTTTATTTATTCTGTATCTTGTCATCAGAACATTGAAGCATGACTCATTTGTTTGCAGAAAGCTCTCCTGTGAGAATCTACTTGAAATTCAATGAATAATTAATCTTGAAACTATCATGCTTGTTTGCTGTAGGAAACTGTTGTCTTTTCTTGTTCATTATATATGTGTCATAAGAAGTTAAAGTTCCAATACTTCATACACATTTTAGCTTCAATTATCTTGTTATAATTAATTCAACTAGTAGAAAAACCTTGTATCAATTATAGAACAAGAAAACTATGATTATAGCAGAAACTGTTTAAAAATATAAAGTAGATGGGGCTGGCTTGGTGGAGCAGCAGTTAAGTTCACACATTCGGCTCTGGCAGCCCAGGGTTCACAGGTTCGGATCCTGGGTATAAACTATGCACTGCTTGTCAAGCCACGCTGTGGTGGCGTCCCACATATAAAGCAGAGGAAGACTGTCACAGATGTTAGCTCAATGACAATCTCCCTCAAGCAAAAAGTGGAAGATTTGCAACAGATGTTAGTTCAGGGCCAATCTTCCTCACCAAAAAAGAAAAGAAAAATGAAAAAGCAATTCACATAGTTCAATAGCCAACCTGTAGTAGAATCTCAAAAATTTGCCTAAAATACTTAGCATTGATAAGAAGACTTCTGAAACTCAGGCATATAAAAATATTTTAAAAGTATTTTCTATATACTAGATATATCCAGGAATAAATTATTTTAAAGTTCTAATTCTTACAATAGTTTCCAAAAATATTAAATAACTAGAATCAACTTTGAAAGGATATATGCAGGATCTAACAAACAAAAATAAAAATCCCTTAAAAATTTTATTGATGGAAATAAAAGGAGAATTGAGTAAATGGAGAGGTAAAACATATTCTTAACAGATAAGATTGAATAACTTAAAATTTTACCAGATTAATTTTTCTATGGAAGTCCCAAAGTTTGGTTTTTTCCCCCTGAAATTTGATAAAGTATAATAGTACAGTGGCATAAATACCCAAGAAAGTTTTGGAAAAAAACAAGAGCAATACAAGTTATGGATGCACATTATAAAACTATAATAATTAAAATAATCTCTTTCTAGAACAAAAATCATCAGACAGATCAACGGAGTAGAATAAAGAGCACAGAAAACGTTCCTATATATGCAAGTTTATTTTCTGATAAAGACATCATCTCAGATTACCAAGTGCTAAGGAAGTAAATGCTTCTGGGACAATTAATCAACTGTATAGAAAAAACTAAAAACTTCATTATGTTCAGAAAAATTTTAGATAGATTAAAATGTTATATGTGAAAATGAAACTACAGAACCTATAAAAGCAAAGACCACTTATTTATGTTATTTTAGAATGAGGATTTTCTCAGCATATGGCAGTGGATGACATTTGACCATCTGAAAATAAAAATGGGCATGTCATAACCTGAGAAAGAACTTGTTAAAAACACATGAAACAAGTATGGCATTTAATATACTTTTGTAATGAGGTTGTTCAAATAAAAAAGAAAATACACAAAAAATGTAGAAATGACGTTTCACGTATCTCAAGTTGCTAATAAATATAATAAAAGTATTCAAACTCAATGTAAGGCAAAAATAAAAATTCAAACAAAAACTGGGTACTATCTTTTTCATATCTAGTGATTTTAGAGTTGTTAATACTGTCTATTGCAATGGTGTTTTGGAAAAGGCACTCATACACCGCTGCTGACAGAGAAATTGGTACAAACTTTCAGGAAATACATTGCTAAACCTATCAAGAGATTAAAATAGATTCACATCCTTTCATTCAATGATTTCAGTTTGAAGAATTAAAGCAAAGTATAGTCAAATATGTGGAAAAGATCTATGTATCAAGTTCACTACAGCATTGTTTAGAACAGTGGGGGTAAATAACGTTTATCAATAATAAAATGGCTAGGTGGATCATAGTCTCTCCAGATGATTGACTATTATAAAACTACTAACAATTATTAAAGAACATTCGACATGGTTCCACGATCATAATATAATATGTGAAAATCAAGATACACAATTGTGTATAGAGCTTAATTTACATGTATATTATAATTCCATCTATCCCTATCTATGTATCTAATCTATCTAAACAAAGTGTTTATGATGTTTGTCACTGGGAGGTAAAATTGTTATACTTTTATTATACTTTTCTATAATTTCCAAATCCTCTAGTGGATTATTTTGTAGCAAGTGAGCAAATTTTCTCACCATCACTTAGATGTGCAAAAATCAAACAAAACATTTTATTTTCATTCCTTCATTTATTTCCTTATCTGTTTGCTTATTTCTTTATTATTACACCTTCTTTCTTACCAGCTCCCTTCCTACTGCATAGTTGAGGATTTAACTTTGTCGGTAGCTTCTTTTTTAAATGATTTCTTTCCAGTGTGTAATGATTGCCTTCAGGTTCAATTTTCAGAGTTGAGCCTTCCATCTTTCTCCTTCCAAGGTGAGTCTTAGTGTATGTGAGAGGGTCTCATGCCTTCAGGAGGATGGAGAAGGGCCTTCAAATCTTCAGGCTACTGTGGTGCTTTAGGGTCTTGCTCTCTGAAGTGATGATTGGTTAAGTCTCTTTGTCAATGAGAGTCATTGAAAGATAATGGACTTTATCTGGGGATCTCAGCTCACTCTGCTGGCATTTGTAGTCATCTGTCACTGCTAAGCACGTGGTCTCTTTTCTCTCAATTGGTTAGAGCCCTGCTCCTGATTTCTCCTCTTAGAAGTGTTGTATAACCTTGAAATCTGCTTAAATTTGCCATGTGGTGCCTATCCCTAGCTACAGTATCTCTCTCTTGTCCTTACTACACAGATACACGCCCTGCTCCTAAGACAACCAGTATCCTCAGCTGCTTTCCAGATCCCTTTACAGAACAAATGGGATTTTCCAGATGATTTCCACGCTATGTGGGAGCCAAGCAAGTCTCTGAGAAGATCAAGTCACATCTTCTCTTTGCCGAACTTTGTCATAGCACTAATTTTATTATTTGTTATGTTATTGGGGGATCCACCTGGAGAGGTGATCTAATCTCAAAGTCCCAAATGAGTATGCGGAATTTAGAAAAATAGAGAACAGTTTAAGATAAGAGAAAACAAACTGTGTGGCATTTCATAAATATGATAGTGCCCATTACACTTTAATGGTGGGATACTGTTACTTATGTTCATGTTTAAACCGCACTAGAAGTTAATCTCCTTATAGATCTCATCTAAACAGTGTATTTATTGGATGAGGTAAACTCAAAATGTCCTGTCCAGGTACAAAATTCTATGAAAAGCATGCATATTTCAGTAAAAGTGATCACCTTGTCCTGGTTTTCCTGGGGCTTTACTGGTTTGGGCTCTGAAAGTCCAGCGTCCGGGTAACCCCCTCACACCCAGGCAGCCAGGGATGGCTGGTCACCTTATTTTCAGCCTGCATCTGACAATCCACTCAGCAATTTAATAAAGGTAATTTAATGTTCTAAGTTTCAAACTAGGAATCTAAAACATTGACAACTCATTCCCATCAGCACCTTCACTAAAGTTACAGGAGGATGAACCCCTCTCTCCCTTCTATCAGTAGGAAGAAGGACAAAAGATCTTTGCCCTTGATGGGAAAGACTTAAGACTGTATAACTAAACATCATTTGGGGTAACTCAGAGTCGCCAGTGCTTGAGGATCACCGTCTGAAACTCAGATATTGGAGGTTAATAAATATCTAATAGATTTGGCCGACATTTATAAAGCAATATTTATTTTCAACTTTCTTTTCCAGTTTTATTGAGGTATGATTGACAAATAAAATTGTAATATACTTAAAGTGTATAATGTGATGATTTGATTACGTGTACTAACCAGAAAATTTCTATAAAATTTTTAAACATATTTTCTGTGTGATATTTGAGAAGCCACGATCTTTTCGATCATAATTTGTCTCATCTATCAAGTGGTCCTTATAATTTGCTGTGAGAATTGCTGGGGAAACCAGAAATAATATAGGTAAAGTACCTACTCAGTGCCTGGCATGTACTATGTGCTCAATAAAAGTGAAGGCATTTGTTTGTAATGTTGGGTTGTTGGTAAGGTTTTGATGATTCTCCTCTTCCAAGCTACTCAAGGTAAGGGTTGTCTCTTCAATATTCTTTGGAAGGAAACTCAACACCTGTTCGAGTGCGGGGTATTCAGTAAATACAATGTTTAAGACTTAGGCTATTGAGTTCCTTTTCAGATCAGTTAACTATTTCTATTATGCAAGTGGTTATGGGAAAGTAATACGGGCAAGTTTTTCAAAAGGAAGACTAGTGTACTCTTCAAAGATGATTATTATCAGTTCACCACAGTGGTTGGTGTGGCCCAAAACCTGCAGGATGGAAATCTCCTTTTGACTCAATGTCTTGGTAAAAAATAAAGCAGGGTTAGTATGTAATAGAGGCACATGGAGAAAGCCCTTCTTTGAGATAGGGTGCACTCCCGAGTGCTGATTGGTGTGGTTGGGAAGCTCATGGGCAGGTTAAATGGTATAAACGGCAGCAAGACAATAGATCCAGGCTCCTCACCTGGTCAATAATGAGGTAAGTCACGTGCCTTGGGGAGGAGCTAAGGGAGGAGGTATTGGACCCCTGTGTTTACTCACCTGTGTCTTTGATCTTACCTGTGTCCTCTACTCCCTCATTGGTTGGTTTTTGTATTAAAACAAAGACTATGCCAGAGTTTCTCCACTCTTAAAATCTGGATCAAACTATGGGATCTGGTCCAACCACACACTTACCTGTTAGGAAAAAAAACTGTCAAAGTGTCCATAATTTCTACCAAAAAAATACTAGTCAGAAAATAAGGAATAAGTTAGTAACATTAGCCCTCAAGATAATAAATTATTGTAATAATTCACTCTCTAGGCAATCTCACCATATTTCTAAAATATTTTAATTGTAAGTTCATCATAACATTTTCAGAAACATATGAGGAATTTTGAGGAGGGCATTTTTCCAAACTTCTTACTACTCAGAATGTAAAAATATTCAAGCTAAAAAGAAGGATTCTTGAAATCTGAGCTTGAGACTTTATTTTCTTGCATAACTTACAAGAGTGACATGGTTGACTCAGTCTGGGAAAGCTTTCAGAACTCTGGTATGAGGACCCTCTCAAACTCCCCTCCCCCTCTAGACCCAGCGTCTGTGCGTTCATACTGGGGCACTTGGCAGCAGACGATGATCTAGAAGGCAATCAAAGAAAGTGGTTATTAGCAGCTCACGGGCTTACTGGAGGGAGAAAAATGGCTTTTGCTAAAAGCTAAATCTCTAAACATCCCCGAAGCTATTTCCCTCTTGACCTATATGTGTGGCCTTGTGTACACATATTCACACTTTCCTCCTGATACGTGTGTGTGTTCGTAATAATCTTTTCACACATTTAAATTTAACACTTGATGAGCACTTAAATGGCTGAGTTAAACAAGAAGTCACTTGAGCAATTTTGGCTCCTTGCCACTCTTTGGGATGTCATCAGCGGGGAAATAACTTGCAGGACAGAAGCCAAGCCCTAATAGTTTTTTTAATTAGACTATATAGATGAATAAGCCAGCCTGGAGACCCTGTTTCTCTGCTTCCCCTCACCTGGATACCATGGCTTTTGTTGGAATCTATTTCTCCAGAACCTGTGTAATTTTGGACCATGGAATTGATATGGAGATTAACCAGGGTCTTTGCATAATTTCGCTTTTGTTCCAGCATTTTCAGGAGCATTTCTCAGATAGTTCTTCATTTTCCCTTTTGCTCTTCTCCAGGGTATGTGAAAACTGGTCTTCTTTTCCCTTCTGCAGCCAAATAGAAGGTTATAAATCACTGTGAATCTATAAAAGGCTTGTTGCCTTTTAGTGGTGGTACATTTGTAGATATTTCCTGAGGGCTAAGGGGATGGGTGTTGTCGATGAATTCTCCTCTCTGCCACCTGAAAGGCAAGAAAGGAAAGTGTTCAACTGTCAATTTATCGCAAAGTTGAAATGACAATGGAAAACAGCATTTTTTGTGGCATATTAAAATTACGCATGGAATTCCTCTGATAGACCGAATCCTCTGGAAGTCATTGGGTAACAACTGCTCTGCCTGTGCAGAGACAGCAATGTTTTCTTTCTTCTCACGTCAGGATTGCATTACTGGAGTGATGTGAGCCCATGGCTTCTCTGAGCACCAATAAGAGGTGCAAATGAGCAGTTGGAATTCTTGCAACTTGGCTTTGCTAAATGTGATGAGTTCTTTTTATTGCCATTTTAAAATAGCTCCTCAAAATTCAACCAAATGTAACCTAATTGTGTTTAAATATTGGAAAGGGAGCAAGGGGTGAATGTGGCCAAATCCTTAGGCAGGTTGCTAATGGGATTAGGGAGTCCGAGATCCCTGATAAAGTCTACAGGCTTCTCTGGTGGAAGCACAGATTTGGATCACAGGCTAGGAAAGGTTAGGCAGTTGTTCGAGGAGATTTTTCTCTACAAGTCTGCCCCACCATTTCCACAGAAACTGAGATCTTACCTTCTAATTTCAGTGTATGTATCCTCAGTGTGCCAAGACGGGGGCCCTGGACCCTGAATCTTATCTTCACAGGGTCTCAGACTCAGAAGATACCTTTCCCACCATCTGGCCCAATTCCTGCGTCTTGGAAAAGGTACAAGATTTGCCCAAGTGCATACGACAGGACAAGGTGGTGGCAGGCCTGGGGCTGTGGTACAGGGCTTTCACCCACCAATCCAGCATCATGTTGTTTTTGTTTCATTGTCTCCTTGTCCCATCCTCACTGTAATCCTAACTCTGACCATCAGTTACGTCTGTGATTTTGCACAAGCCCGGAGTGACATGTGGCTGAAGATCTGTGCATGGGTGGATCCTCATCCAGGCATTCACTTGCTTAGGTTCTGCAAGCAGTGACTCCAGCATCGACAGCATCCTCCAGAGTATTATTGCTTATTTATATGAGGAGCTGACTTTCCCTAGCTCATAAATTATGTTCCTTTCTTGTCAATCTGGATAGTTTACTACTTTGATGGCAGTGCAAAAGTGATTTCCCCAGAGGGCAGGCCGTAGACAGAAAGTAACTCCTCCTTCATCAGGGAAAATACATGAGGCTTTTAACTATCTGCAAAGATGGGGAAATGGGACTATGGTTGTGGCAGCCCGTCATCATCCCACTTCTTCTCCTGCCAGAGGACAGGACAACACGGGAGTCAGCATAGGGTTCCATGCCCAAAGAGACAAACAGAATGATAAGAGCTTGTGTTAGTTGAGGCTTAAAGAAGCTAGGTATTGTTTTAAATCTTTAAAATACATTATTACATTTTAAAATCCTCATAATAGCCTAAGAAGTGGGTATTATTATAGTTACCATTTTGCAATTGAGAAAATGAGCCTCAAAAAAGTCGATCCTTTTGTTTAAGGTCTCTCAGAAACAGAAGAGCTGGTATTGAACACAGGCTATTCGACCCCAAATCCTGTATTTGTGACCATCACACTCTGACCTGAGAAATGGCTGATCCAGGTCTCCAATTCACAACTAAAGCCATGCAAACCCAGAAAGACACTGCAGTGAAAGAGAAGTGGTACCCACTACTTCTCTTAGGCTTCTGAGATCTCTTCCAGTTCTACCTTTCTGGAGTTAGTTTGTAACTGAACCAAGGGCAGAAGACAGATCACCAGACTCTGAGTTCAATGTGGATGTCACAACATGAGATCAACTGCCCACAGAGAACAATTCACAAAACGTGGATCCTATACTGTCTTACAAGAGCATGTAATTAAATCGTACATTATTTTTCCTTATTATATCATGCTTATTGAATAAAAATATATTAAAGTCTAAAAGTTAAAAAAGCATGAGTCAACTATAATTCTACCACATTTCAAATGTATCACGCTTAATAGTTTGGTGAATATATTTCCAGGCTACCTCCCTCCCACCTCCTTTATTTGTTATTCATATATGCAGGATTTAAAAAAAACAAGGGGCTGGCCTGGTGGTGTAGTGGTTACGTTTGTGCGCTCCACTTTAGCAGCCCAGGGTTCACAGGTTCGGATCCTGGTCACGGAGCTGGCACTGCTTGTCAAGCCACACTGTGGCGGCGTGTCACATAAAGTAGGGCAAGAATGGCACAGATGTTAACTCAGTGACAATCCTCCTCAAGCAAAAAGAGGAAGATTGGCAGCAGATGTTAGCTCAGGGCCAATGTTCCTCACACACGCCCAAAAATGTCCACCAATATATAATGTTATATAACCTGCTTTTGAATCCTAGTACACAGTGTAATTTTTCCAGTTAATATTCTAAAATATAAAATACAGCCATAATAGTTTGCTAGTATTCCAATGAATGAGTGCAAAATAATTGATGTCATCTCTGCTTTGTTGCTTCCATTTAAAAATTTATTTTGCTACTATAAGTTGACAGATATTCTTAGAGCTAAATATTTATACAGACATACTCTCCTTTATTGGGATTAAAGAAGTTGAGAGACACGCTACATTAAAGACTATGCATTTTTTAAAAGATTTTGGATACATATCATTAAAACCTCTACAGAAAGGTTTATTTGTTTCCATTTTCACCCATTGTATAGCAGAAGGCCTATTTTCCCAAACCCTCATCAATATTAGGCATTATTTTAAGAAGTCCTACCAAATCATTGTTGACTTCTCAGTGTCTTCAAAGCAGGAACATATGAGAGTTAGAGCACAGCCAGACTACTGGGTGGAATTAAGGCTCTGCCGCTCCTTACTTTGTGACTTTTGACAACTAACTTAACCTCTCTGTGTCTATAAAATGGAGACCATAATAGGAACTATCCTGTAGGACTACATGTTATATGAGGTGATATATGTAAAGAAAGTAGAACAATGCCTGCACATAGTTGAGAGGTACTATAATTGTTAACTATTATCATTATTCTTTAATTGCGAATGAATTTGAGCACTCGAATGAGCCCGGTAACCGTTTGCTACTTCTTTTCTCAACTGTTGGTTGCAGTCAACATTAGGCCATTTTTATGGTCAAGGATTCTTCTTTTTCTTTTCTTACTTTATAAGAAGTTTTTATATGTTAGGAATATTACTCCTTTGCCTCTCACATATTGTAAATAATCACCATATTTTCAAATGAGAACACAGAGTCCCAGATAGATTACACCTTTTGTCTTCTATGGTCCCATCCAGGTCTCTTCATCTTTCATTCATTCATTCTAAGAAAGCTTGTACCTTTCTTTTCTTTTCTTTTTTTTTTACTGCTTTTTACTCTTGGTTAATTGTCCCTTTCATTTCTCTTTTTTCTTTATATTCAAAATCTGACTTAAATAAAATTATACCTTGTGAACACAAGCAAAAATAATTTCAAGAAAATTCTAAAATTGAGTAATCATTTCGGATGTTTACTTCTATTTGTCTTTTATGATTCAGGTCACATCTGAAACCTGTTCTAACTATACCCCTCCACTCTCCACTTGAGGGAGGCAGAATTCTAAGATGAGTACCAAGATTTTTGCCTCTCTGATATAGCGTCTATAATCTTTCCCCCTTGAGTGTGGGTGGGGCCTCTGAGCATGAGGAGATTTCACTCCTGTGATTAGGTTACATTACTTGACAAAGGTGAAGAGATTTTGCAGATGTGATTAAGGTCCCAAATCAAAGGATTTGGGATTAATCAAAAGGGAGATTATCCTAGATGGAGCTGACTTAGTCAGTAAACACTTTTAAAAAAGGAACTGGGCCACCCTAAAGAGGGTGATTCTCCTGCTGACCTTGAAGAAATAAGCTGCCACATTGTGAGAGAGCCACATGGCAGAGGAGCTTTGACCAGCCACAGCTGACAGTCAGCAAGAAGGCAAAGACTTCAGTTTACAACCATAAGGGGCTGAATTCTGCCAATAACCATGTAAGCTTGGAAGAGACCACTGAGCTTCAGAAAGGAACACAGCTTGACTAACACTTTGACCACATCCTTCTGAGACTCTGAGCTGAAGACCCAGTTACAACATGCGGGAACTCCTACCCCATGGAAATAAAAAATATATGCTTTTTAATCCACAAATTTGATGTAATTTGTTACATAGGAATAGAAACTACTACACTACCTGGCCCTGCGGGCTCCTCCACACAGGGTCCTTCTTACTTCTCTGTGCTGTCACACGTCTCAAGCAGACTTTGATAATGCACTTACCTTGTTTATTGAAATTGTTCTAATTGTTTGTTGGTCTCCCTCAGCAAACTGTGAGTTCCATGATAGTACAGGTCACGCTCCCTTTGCCTTTCTGTCCTCAGAATTCAATAGGCATTTGGAGAATGCTGAACCAGATCCCCAGTGTTGGACGTGAATTAGCAGAGCTACGTGTCTGTAAGCTAACTGAGCCTCTCTGGCTAGCAGCATCTTTCATACAAAGTTACAAAAGCTATCAAGCATTTGCATAATTCTAAGCTTAGCAACACTACAGTAGAGGTGGTTATTTTTTAAGCATATAGAAAGAGCACCTGACTTCTAATATCTTCTACCAACTCATTGTGCAATCGTAGCTATGCCACCTGACCTCTCTGAGCCACACTTTCCCTATCTGTAAATAATTTATTTGTACTCATTGGCTGTTCTCTAAGGCCATTTAAGTTCCAGCATTTTATACTTTTATGAGGCTTCAGACTAGGCAACACATATATTTAAAAAAGAAGAGGAAAAAGTACCAAGAAAAGGACTTAATGCTGTTTTTATTAGATTAATGATCTATGCCATATTTAAAGGAGTTTCTTATTCAATGGAGAAGAATAAAATCAATAACAAATAATTATGAAAATATCAGTATTCATTTATGATAAAAACTCAATAAGATAGGTATAGAAGGAGAGTACCCCAACATAATAACGATCATATGTGACAAAGCCTCAGCTAACCTCATACTCTATGGTGAAAAACTGAAAACCATCCCTCTGAGAATAGGAACAAGACAAGGATGCCCACTTTTGCCACTCTTATTCAACATAGTATTGGAAGTCCTAGCCAGAGCAACTGGGCAAGAAAAAGAAATAAAAGGGGTCCAAATTGGAAAGAAAGAAAGAAAACTGTCACTATTTGCAGATGACATGATTTTATATATAAAAAATCCTAAAGAATCCACTGAAAAACTATTAGAAATAATAAACAAATACAGTAAAGTTGCAAAGTACAAAACTATCGTACAAAAATCAGTTGGGTTTCTATACATTAACAAACAAATAGCAGAAACAGAAATCAAGAATACAGTCCCATTTACAATCAGAAAAAAAAAAGAATAAAATGCCTAGATATAAATTTAACCAAGGAGGTTAGTCTTGTACACCGAAAACTGTAAGACATTGTTGAAAGAAATCAAAGCAGACACAAAGAAATGGAAATATATTTGTGCTCATGGATTGGAAAAATTAACATTTTCAAAATGTCGAGACTACCTAAAGCAATCTACAGATTCAGTGTAATCTCTACCAAAGTCCCAGTGACAATTTTTCATGGAAATAGAGCAAAGAATCCTAGAATTTATATGGAACAACAAAAGACCCAGAATAGCCAAAGCTATTCAGAGAAAAAAAGAACAAAGCTGGAGGAATCACACTCCCTGATTTCAAAGTATGCTACAAAGCTATAGCAATCAAAATAGCATGGTACTGGTATGAAAATGGACACACAGATCAGCAGAACAGAATTGAGAGGCAAGAAATAAACCCACACACCTATGAACAGCTCATTTTTGACAAAGGAGCCAAGGACATATGATGGAGTAAAGAAAGTCTGTTCAATAAATGGAGTTGGGAAAATTGGACAGCCACATGCAAAAGAATAAAAGTAGACCATTATCTTACACCATACATAAAAATTAACTCAAAATGGATTAATGACAAATGTAAGACTTGAAACCATACAACTCCTGAAAGAAAACATAGGCAGTACGCTCTTTGACCTTAGTTTTAGCAGCATATTTTTGAATATATCTCCTCAGGCAAGGGAAACAAAAGAAAAAATAAACAAACATTAAACTAAAATAAACAATACGTCAAACTAAAAAGCCTCAGTACAGCAGAGGAAATCATCAACAAAACAAAAAGCTAATAATTAGGAGAAAATGTTTGCAAATCATATATTTGATAAGTGGTTAATATCCAAAATATATAAAGAACTCAGACAACTCAACAACAAAAAACCAAACAATTAAAAAATGGGCAAAGGGTCTGAACAGACATTTTTCCACAGAAGATATACAGATGGCCAACATGCAAACAAAAAGATGTTTGACATCACTAATTATTAGGGATATGCAAATCAAAACTACAATGAGATATCACCTAACACCTGTCAAAATGGCTATTATTAAAGAGGCAAGAAATAACAAGTGTTGGATAGGATGTGGAGAAAAGGGAACTGTCATACACTGTTGCTTGGAATGTAATGTGGTGCAGCCACTGTGGAAAACAGTATGAATGTTCCCCCCAAAATTAAAAATATAAGTACCATATGATCCAACTATTCCAATTCTGGGTATTTATCCAAAGAACATGAAAACACTAGTTCAAAAAGATATATGTACCCCTTTGTTCATTGCAGTGTTATTCACAATAGCAAAGACTTGGCAACAGCCTAAATGCCCATGGAAGAATGAATGGATAAAGAAGTGGTATATGTATACAATGGAATACTACTCAGCCATAAAAAAGGATAAAATCTGACCATTTGTGACAACATGGCTGGCCCTTGAGAGAATTATGCTAGGTGAAATAAGTCAGACTAAGAAAGCCAAATATCATATGACTTCACTCATATGTGAAAGATAAAACAACAACAACAAATACACAAATACAGAGAATGGGTTGGCAGTTATCAGAGGGGAAAGGGTGGGGGCAGGGAGAAAGGGGTAAAGGGGCACATGTGTATGATGACAGATGGCAACTAGACTTCTGGTGGTGAATATGATGTAGTCTATATGGAAGTTGAAATGTAATGATATATACCTGAAGTTTATATAATGTTATAAACCAGTGTTACTTCAGTAAAAGAAAGAAAGAAGAAAGAAAGACATCAAAATAGCTTTCACCCAATAGAACTACATTTATGATAAGAATGTCAATTCTTTTATCAATGGTGCTAAAACATTCTTTACTCTGGTCATCTTTCATGTGGCTTTTCAGATATAGCAAAAGTTGCAGAAGAATTCTGAGTTTTCAAGGAAAGGATAAACCACAGAATGCAGCTGATAGCTATGGAAGTGATGGCTCTGTTGTGTTTATTGGGATCCAGAGTCATTCCCATTTAGCTCATTTCTGTATGAAAATGAAAGTAATCAGCCTTAGTGTGTGAAACCATTAGCTTCTGCTTCAAAGTGCTGCATTTCAGAAAGGTCACAGGGGCTGGCCCAGCCGCAACAGGAATTTTGCAAGTGATGCGTGTCACATTTGCATATGATAATTAGTTTCTCTATAAATACAATTTGTTCTGCAGATTAACATTTTGTGTTCTCATTAGATAGCAAACATTTCCATATTAAACCCACGAAGCTGCCAGAGGTGGCTCTGCTTGCATTGCATGATAGCATTAATACTTCTGTTTATACTGCTGCCAATTAGCAGTGCTAAGTCTTGGAAGCAAAAAGGAGATCACTAATGCTATTAATGTAAATAGTAATAATAATGCTGAGACGTTTTCACAAACCTTGTTAACTTCAAAGATCATTAGCAGTCAAGTACCTCTGGGCTGTAAATGGTTGTGTTCTTGGGCACATAAAAATATCAGCATGTCTAGAATGCTTTGCTCTGTATGCTGGAGTCTGCTCCTGGCTTACAAGGTGAGTCTTAAGTGATCTGCATACTGTAAAGAGAGAACGCAATTGAAACATTGTTTCCTTTTGCTAAATACATCTAGTCCAATAAGGAAGTCGGATGTACTGTAGACAAGAGAAATAAGAATTTGCTCAACTTGTCCAGCTCATGCAACACAATTTGCTCCCATTGCTAAGGCCAACTTCTTGAAGGAGTGAGGCGAAGTATTTTATGGTCCCATAAAGGGTTTTTAAAAGCAGGATGCCCCAGAATTACTCATGGGAGGATTTAGTTTTCACTGGACCAGGGTGAAAATTTCTCTGTTGAAAGGAGTGTCTAGCGAAATAGAAGATGGTGATGGACACATGAGATATGGGATGGTGTTCATCATTTCCTTCGTTATTATGGACTTGATGGACAGTAGAGGAGGTTGCTCCAGAGAAACAACCCTTGTGAAGCATTAATTCTGCAGTTGAAACGGATGCACTGACATGAGGACTAATGGTCACTTACCTCTAACTTAGTGACAGAGGATGGATGATCCTGCAGTCACCGTTGATAAGAACAGCTCCTACAGAAATCAACTAACTTCATTTTCCTGCATAAGTTTTTTGTTTGATGTGCCATATATACTTAGATTCAGCAATTTTTTTTTTAAAAAAAAGCATTGGTTAAGGCACCAAATATATTCAACTCAAATGTAAATGCTTTACTATTGAAGTTTTGGCTGTGTATGAGGAAATGATACTAAAATGCAGAATTTTATATCATTTCAGATGTCAGGCTTAAAAGTTGGATAAAAGTAGCTTTGTTTCACAGCTCTGTCATTTACTAGTGGTGTAATTTTGAATAAGATGGTTTCTCTAAGTCTTAATTTTCTCACATGTAAAACAAGAATAAGGACTATACCTACCTCACAGGATTATTATGAGGATTAAACGAGTTACCCAAGTGTTAATGCAGTGCCTGGCCTGTAAGATAGACTCAATAGATAGAAACTATTATTATCGTTATTGCATATAATCACATTTCCTGATGGTGGAGGATTTACAGCAACAAAACAGCATTTCTCTTAGCAGATTTACAAGAACCCCAGTCCTCCTGAGATCCTACCCAGAGGTACCTCACATGTGTCAGATGCAGAACCTGTCCTCTCGGCTGTCACCCTGAGTGCACCATTTCTCTTCCTACCCGAGCTTCTCCTTCAACATCTCCTGCCACCATGATGGCTTTTCCTCCCCCACTTCTCCATCCTCACTCCTGCCTTGCTGTAGAGCTAATGTTGTCTTTTCTAGTCTAATATGATATGATATTCTCCCCCAAGTCTCCATCTTATGTGGGGTACAACATAAGATGTCACTCAAGTTTCAAAACATTGTCACGTTGTACCTTGTATTTTCAGTGTTGGTCAAAGATTTTTGTGATCTTGGCCTCTGATTCTCAGTCTTCCCTCTCCCCAAGTTTAGCAAAAGTTCCTGAGGGAAGAAAGCTGGATCCACAGAATGAGCTGAGCCCATGTTCCTAAACATTCCTTCTTTCTCATGCTGACTCATGGATCTTGAAGGATGACTTGTAGTTGGTTACCTAGTTACTTAGTGGTTTCCCCATGAAGCTCTTTAGTCCCTTCCATAAACACATACCCTGCTGTTCATGTTTGAATCATCAAGGTGAACACATGCAAGATTCTCAAGCTGGAATTTCTCCTATATGTTGTTAGGTGTAGAAAGGAATCAGTGGAAAGTGATTACTTTGCTTCTGACAACCAAGACAATGGGTGGAGGCTACGGAAAAAAAGATATCAGCTAAACTTAAGAAAGAGCATTCTAATAGTCATAGACGCACAAGGACAGCTGCTCTGGGAGAAATGAGCTCTCTGTTTCTAGAGGTATCCAAGCAAAAGCTGAATGATAACTGGCAAGATGGCCAATAAAGGGGATTCATGGATCGGTTGGAATAAACGGCCTAAACAACGGTGGCTCTAAATTTCTCTGTAAGAGGATTTTCAGGCACAAATCCAATTTGAAAGGTATATTGGAGAGCGAGGGAGTCTTTTTAATTGTTTTGAAACCATGTTTTGCATAATGCTTTACATAAAATTAAGAAGCATCAGTTATCCTTATCAAAGCCCAAAGTGATAGGCTGAAGGTGGTTATTTATTCATTCTACAAACCCTTGTTGAGCACTTATTAGGTGGCAAGCACCCTTCTAGGTTTTAAGGTAGACTGATGAGCAAGGCACACTTCCTCTTGAGCTTGCATTCTAGTTGGAGGCAGAAGGACCTGTAGAGATAAGAAAAGATGAATACAAGAAAAGATGGATATATGTTAAGACACTCTATCAGCTTCTCTTTTCACCACTTCCACTGGGGTCTTTTTTTCTCATGAGTTTCCCTGAGACACTATTCTTTAGCACCACTGCAACCAGATTAAAGGGGAAGAAGTTGAGAGATGATAGATAAATCTCTGATGCGAAGAGATATGACAAGTGGGTTTCTCCCACTAGCTGTTTCTCTCCCTACACTCAACTTGAGAAGAGCAAGAACTCTCTCATTCACATACTAAATGCTTAATAAATAAATAAATAAATGCACGATATAAGAATGTCGAATATATTACCAAGGATCATCACATAAATCCTTCTCGGTATGCCTTCAGAGAAAAAGGATATAAAATCATCTTCCTGGGTCAGATAGCTGACAAGTGTGTCAAGTGTCCTTCATGGCCCTGTGATTGTCTGTGGCTTTCCAAGAGCGAGCCTTGCATTTCCCCTGGACTTTCTCCTGGCATTGGATCTTCTGAGCCCCCACGGTTTCCATCACAGAATGGATTTTTGGAAGCGAAACAGGCCTGTTAAAAAACTCTTCTTTATGCAGTGAAGGATGCAGGGAAACTGGAGGAAGTTCAAAGAAAAATAACAAGAATGATTAAGGGGCTGAGAGCATGATTTATGCTGAATGATTAAAAGGATTAAACATGCAGAGCTTGGCCAACACTACATACTTAGCTATAAAAAATAAAAATTAAGTGCCAAAGCTCTCAGCTCCCATGAAAAATACAAATTTGCATATAATTTGGCACATATTTCTACGTGAAGTTCAGCAGAGCCTTACTGAAGCAGCATTCACACAATGCCAAAACTGCTATCCTATTTGCTTGGTTTAAAGTACAGTCTGATAATGTCAGTAAAAACTAGCTATTTGCCCTAATGGAATAGACAATTGAATCACAATATCCCTACCCAGCACCATATTCACAGGTGATGCATCCATAAAGTATATAAAATATGTAACACGTAGTCATTTACCCAAGAATCACAGACTAAAATCCCTACATTGGGCAAACACATAGCCAAATGACAGAAGTGGACCAAGCTTGGAGGGTACACAGCCCATTGAAAGGGAGCAGCCATTATGGGTTCCAGCTAAGTGTTTCCATGAGGGAATTTTGGCTAAGGGTTGCCAGATCTTCTTATCTATTAAATGAAGCCAGTGATTCAGGGTGCTTCCAGCAGTAAGTATTGAAAAACCAGCTTAAAGAGAAGAAGATGGTGGAGCCATACCCCAGAGTTACTTATCTTTGGAGTGCAAGGCAGGAGCTATCGGGCTAGAAGGTGGGCGGAATGAGAATGGATGTGAGGAGTCAACCAAGTGGCATTCATTAGAGTTTAAAAATCCAGATTGTTATATTAAAAAATCTGTTGACTTAAAAAAAAGTAAACACTGCTAGAAAAGTCATTCTGTGGATACCAATTTGCCACCTCTTATCTGGCTAGCTTCTTTGTTTCAGACTTAGAAAAACTGAGGTCCAGAAAAAAGGAAAGCTTCTCAAAGGCATAGTAAGTGGATCATCACAACAAGAACTGAGGAGGAGCAGTGGCCTGTGAGAGGATATTTGGGTTCTTCTCTGATTTTATTGTCTGGGTAAGTCACTTCTAGGCTCATAACTTCTAACTTTTATAGCTCAGTCTGTCTGTTAATAAAGAGGCTGGACAACAGAGATTTATGATTTTTCTCTCAACTCTCAGCCCCGTACTCTGTTAGGACCCTTATGAGGAAAACATACTTAAGAATTTTATAATTATAATCCCAACATATACAGGCACATAGGTGCATCAACATATATTCACGTGCAAGCTTAACTTGAATGGGGCATTAATGAATATGAGGGAAGGGTATTTTTTTTAATATGGGACTGTGCAGTTTTGTTGAGGTTATGCACTGCACAATTCTAGGGACGTCGGTGTGAAGTGCACGCTCCCTGTGTGGCACTGAAAGGAGATATCAGCCTGGCACTGAGAGCCCTGAAACATTGAGAGGAGCTCTAGTGGTGGAATTCTGAGACATCGCAGCTCAAACAGGCTAAAACTCCATTTGCCAAATTGCCAAGATTTCTTTTACAAGCTCTCTGCCCCAGCTGCAGTATGACGACTTTGAAAGAGAAAGAATCAGAGAAGAGTTATGGTGAAAAAATAGGGAAAATGGTTATAGCTTCAAAAGAGTGAAGGGCTCATCCTAACAGGTGGACACAATTTTGAGTAAAGGAGACTAGTTATCATTTTTAGAAAAGGAACATTTTGCCTAAACCCGCTGAAAAATTATGACAGCGAGAATTATGAGATGGAGGAAATACGTAGTAAAGGAAGTGGTGGAAACTCCATCACTGGAGCCGTTTGAAAGTCAGCAGGCTAAGGAGCTAGAAAATCTACTCTAGGAAAGAATCTTCCACTGATTCCCCTGGGCTGGAAGGATGATATAGTGGGTCCCCTCCATCTCTAATTGCTGTAGTTCTTACGCTTTATGTGTTTTCCAGGGTTTCATAATATTGCTGTCAGAACAGCACTGCACTCCCTCCAAAAAAAGGGGAAAAAACAAACTCCAAACAAACCCTAAACTAGTTGCTCCAAGGAGCATAAAGACTTGCCCAAATGGAAATTGTGCATTTAAAAGTCTCCTGTGTGAATTTCATTATTCCTTGAAGGTAGCCCACCGAGACGAGGGCCAATCATCATCATTTGACTTCATTTATCTGGCTTTCTCTTTCTGGTTTATTTTAATTTCAGGGGAGAAAAAGCAATGTGACTGCAAATTTTCATAGCACTGGCTGAAAAGGATCTGCACTTTTTTCTCCTTCCATCCACTGATATTCTACTAAGAACTGGCTCTCTTGGTGATGAATCAGTAAGAGGGATTAGCGCACAACCAAGAGGAAATGGAGACCTCCACATCCGCCGTCTGAATGCAGGGAATATGGAGTTCTCTGAAAAGAAAAATTGTTGGGCTCTCTCAGTAAAGTGGGTTTGTGGAGTACACGTGAATGAGGATTGGTTGTGTTATGGAGGTTTTGGTGATTCTGTCTTCTATCCTTTCTTATACGTATCGCTGTGTTACCTGTTTTCAGTTATGGACTCAGAAATGGAAGAAATCTGAGTCTGACCCAGGGAATTTGGCGTTTCCTTCCTTATTACACATAAAGTCTAGGAAATACCGCAGGGGTCAGATGCCTGGTCTCTGTAGTCCAGAGTTCTCTCTCTACGGCAGCAGCTCCAAGGGTGGCTTAGTAGCATAATCCAGAACCATGTCTAAAACGTGATGAGAGAAACAGATATGTTCATGAAATCCGGATGCCGCACTAACTGAAACATGCCTTCTTATATAAAAAAAGTGGAAAACCTGCTCTAACCTTCGTCTCAGTCTTATTTGGGTTGTGGAAAAGGGTCTATGGTCCAGATACCCTTCAATGGTTACCAACCATGCTTATTTTTGGCTACATATTAAGAAACTATAATTAGAAACCAACATTTTATAAACATTTTCTTTTACAATAGTTTTACATGTATGATAGTTTGTAAATTTGCAAAAAAATTTTTCCAGTAAATATTCCTTTAGAGACATCCACCTTTAGTTTGAAATGAAGGAGAAACCTCACCCGTGTTGATGAGGTCACAGTGTGCCCCTAGTGGCCCAAATTCCACAATGAAAGCATTAAGGCTTCCAACTCCTGGGCCCGGGAATCTAGAACCAATGGTGGGAGGGAAGGTGCACTGAAGAAGGGGTGAATGCAGCTCAATTTTGTATGATGACCTTTTACTGCTGGCATCTCTCTTTTATTGCTTCCTTTAGAATCTAAGATTGTGAACCTCGGAAACTTCCATGTTTATCTTGCAATTTAAAATGGAAAAAACAAACCCCACCACAAAGCACTGGTTTTTGGTTGCGGTTTTCAAATTTGTATGATTCCGACACAGTGTTGCCTAATCTTCAACCCTCCTTGCCCTCCCCCGACTCCTCCCTTTCGGAAATGTCTGGATCTTGTTTTTCCTCAGGATAATTTCTCCAGGCAACTTTGGAGTCTTTCCTTTCCAACCTCTAGTCCTTTCTCCACTGCTTCCATCAATAAACGTGTTCCTTTGCTCCTAGTCTAGGGCCAAAGCCTGTATGTTAAAGTGATGGTGTCACAAAACGCATGGTGATGTCATAAAGCACTGGGAGATCTGGCAAAAGCAATGATTCCTGTTTTTATTTCCCTGGGAAATTACTGGAACCCAAAGGGCCATCACATCTTCTGTATATGCACCAGTTGTAGAAATAGTGAGGGCCTAGTTAACTTTGGGCATTTACATGTCTGGCAAATTTCTGTAAAATGCTGTGTAGAGAATATAGATTTAAGGGTCCGAAGTTATTAAAATGGGGCGGGGTGAGAGGAAACATGCCAATAGAAACAGACAATGTGGTTTTTTCAATCCTTTCCACAGGAATTCAGGCAAAAGGGGAATAAAATAATTCTATAGGGTCACTTGTAATTCAGCTTAAACTAAGCTCAGGAAACTGAATAATATTTCTCAGAAGGCTGATTTATGCACTTAAAGTAACAAAGTCCCAGGTGCCATAGGAAGTAATACAACTTCTAGCAACATCCTAGCCTGCGTGCTCGGACTAACTGCCTAAATCAATTTCTAACTTCTCTTTAAAACATTTCAGAGTCAGTTCTACTGGGGCTGTTTGAGCCCTTGCTTCTCTGTGAGCAGGGCTGCTGCAGTCAGCAAAGTCCAGGGGCCTAGGTAGGCTTCACATTATAAACGAATTGTATTCCAAAGTTCGTCTGTGAGTGATTTCTTTAGAAACCTAAACACATTTTCTGTAAAGGAACAGAGGTAGACACAGTTAGTTTCCCTGGCTCTCACAACCCTCTAAAGTCCTTTAAAATGATAGGCAGGTCAAATCTCCTCTTCTGCATAAAAACTAGACAACAGTCACATAATCGCACAAAACTGGTAGGGTGGGGATCAGATGTAATAAACTGTTTTTTTCATTTATCCCCTTCCCCTGCTCTGTTTATTCCTTAATTAGAGGAGAATAAGAGACAGATGGAAATTTGGTGGACATCTTGATTGAGGCATCTCAACATTTTCAAGGATTTTAGAGACCAATGGCACAGTTTCTTTATCATAACTAATTTTGCTTCACTATGCATAGTTTATCTTTTCTGACAGAGAAAATAACAAGAAAATGCTCAGCAGGGAAAGAAAAAGGAAATCTCTAGCAATTTCTATGGGAAGGAGGCCCTTTCGGGGTAGCTATTGTTGCGAAGTCAGGATATCTTGGAACCAAGTGTTTCAAAGTCAAATTTACTTGGAACCATCAAGCTTCATTCTGCTTCTTGGTTCCAAAGACCTCGCTCACCCAGCTCTTTATTAGGCATGCTAATAAAAAGTAAAGTAAAAACATTTCTGGCAACCCATGACTCTTTTCTCTCAAAGTGCCCTGAAGTGGTGGTACAGAGTGGAACTAATACATCCCAAATGTAAGTAGTCAGAGGGAGAAGGAAGAGAAACAAAGGGCCTGGATACTTTACATACTGGATAAGAAGACCTTGATAACCGAGTTGACTGTATTTGGAATTTTCCTGTTTCCTTCTGAGAGGAGACAGAGAGCTGAATGAAGCACTTATCTAAGAAGTGTCAGAACCCTTTCACAATGTTATTATAAGGATGCTGGTAAAGCAGAGGAAGATTTTGGCAGGTACAGATGGGATTATATTTGAATGAATGTATTTTCTTGCTACATGTTAAGCTGTACTTTTCTAGTATCAAGCTCTTAAGGAGTTCAGATAAAGGCCTATCAGAAACTCTCCATTCACACTCTCCTTCGCATTTGTTATAAGGAAATCAGCATCCCAACTGGGACATGAATGGAACTAAATGATTTTAGTTCAATGTTTGGGAGAAAGCACTCTAAAGCAGGAATCATAGCAGGAGAAGTCTGGCTAAGAAAGAAGTTTCTGGAATATTCCATGTGGGGCTGAGTGGGGTGACGGATCGTTTCTAACAGGTTAGACCCACTTTTAAGTGAAAATCATTTGAAAGAGTCTCAATTGGGCTTCACAGGGCCCTAACGTGAGAGAATGATGAAATCAGAAGTATATCCTCATGAAAAAGTTTAATTCAGAAGGAGAGGACTCTAAGAGGGTCTAGATAAAGAAGTTTGGGGTTTCAGAGGAAAAAATATCATTTCCAGGAGGTCTTACATCTTGGCCCACTGACAAAATGTTAAAATCTCCTTTTTCCCCATTTGAGCCAGAGAATTTTCCTATATATAAGTAATTTAATCTCAAAAGATAAAAAGAAAACCCTTATACAAGAGTTACTAAAATGGTAATAAAAGAGTAGCAATTTTCTTCACTATGATAACAATGTTGGTATAGTAGTTCACAGCATCTGAAAAGCATGCCATAGTATGCTTAGCACCAAGGAGGTCTCGGATGAAGTTAGGTTTTTAAAGTATGCAGATCAAAGGCAGAAGGAAGAGCACATGGTCAAGAACAAATGTAAAGCAATGACATAGAACTTGGTAAGAACAGAATCAAGAGGATAACCTAGAAGGAGAGAAAAGTTGTCGGAAAATGGGACAGCCAGGAATTAGTGATGAGCAGATAATAGAGAACAAGGGAAGGGTAGGTATTGTGCATTGAGAATGGATGGCAGACAAGAGAATGAGCTATTCTACTCCAATGAGATTCACTCTTCTCTAATAGAGAAAACTGTCTTCAAACTCAAAGGAATAAAACAAACATGATAAAGAAGAAACTAAAGCCCAAGATAGATGAGCTACTTCAAAAGACATCTAACTTTTAAATTACTTCAAAATGTTTAGGTTCACATACATTATATTCTAAGATATTGAGAGAACTCTGCAGGTGGGACCACTTTAAAAATATTTTTTATTTTGAAATGATTGTAGATTCACAGGAAGGCACAAAAAATTGTACAGGGCAGTCCTGGGCACAATTCAGTCAGCCTCCCCACAGGATTTTAAAACCACAGACCACATTTATGAGAATTCATGGAGAATGAGAAGAATGGTCCCAGAAGACTGACAGACGGACAAATAATTTTAGAATTGTCAAAGTAGTGGGAAAGTAATTTCTGAAACCTATCATTTGGTGAGCTGTAATAGATGTTTTGCTAAATTCTAAATTCTAGGGATGGTTGATCAACGTTTTGAGTTCACGTGAAGCAGTGATATTAGGAATAACACTAGGAATAACCAGACCATTTCTTTTTTTGGAGAGAATTTCTTGACTGAAAAACCAAGTGACTTTTGTCTCCAGTATATATGCTTTCCCACAGCTATTTGAAAAATTCTTTCATTATCTGTCTGTTGACAAATTGGTTTTAACCATGATATAGTTAAAGGAGCTCATTGCTAGTACCGAGAAATCGATGACTCAGTGTCAAAATGGAAGGTGATTCTGATGGACTGTCACAGGACTTTGGCACTAACTTGGATGACTGGAAAAGACTCAAAACTGACCTTGGCTGTTGGAACCACCAAGACGAATTTTGATAGTTTTTAAAGAATCATACTATAGATATACAGGATGTGAGAAATGTGTTTTAATAGGAATAATTGTGAAAAGACTTTGGAGTTCTATTTGACATCTCAATATGAATCATGAGTGAGAAAAATCAGAGTAATTTTAAGACATTATGTGTCTAACACAAAAGATGATAAAGTCACACCATTATTACACTGTCAAAACCTACAGGAAATATTGTGATCAGTAGTAGGTCCCAATTATAAGAGGGACATTGATAAGTCATTACTCATTCAGAGAAAGGTGAGAGTTCTGGGGACACTCATCTTAAGAAGGAGACCAAAGCAGCTGGATTTGTCATAGCTGTCTTCATATAGGAGAGAGGCCAAAATGTGGGAGAAGGATTAGATTAATTCGCTGTGGCCTAAGGTATAGAAACAGTGCTAAGCTATGGAAGGTGCAGTAGTAATCATCTTAAATTAATCTAAGGAAAATATTTTACTAATTAGGAACAGGGGCCAAACACCATATTTTACTGTTGAGGTCAATCATTTTGAGTGTTTGAAGCTTAATGGAGAGATCTTGAAGGAAGATCTAAGTTTGGGAATCAGTAGTCTATAGTTTGAATGAGATTACTAGGAAGTGGGTAAGAGCAGGCATTCATTTCCTAGGATTCATTTCAGCCTGGAGAGTTTTCTTCCTGACTTCAGGGAAGCCAGATTTTGTTTATATGTGTTTACATGTGTTTGGGTGTAGGTAGCGGAATGAAAAGAAACAGTCACAGAGGTTTAAGGACAATTGGGCAAGTTCACAGCGACAGAATTCAATGGAAGGAAATCTGAAAAGGTGAGAGTCAGCAGCAGTTCAAATGCTTGGAAAGGTTTCAGAAGACAAAAATTATAACTTGCCTGGAAGAGGTGCGACATACGTATCGAACAAGGTAAATGATATGCAAAGCAACAATACAAGAGCTGTCAGAAAGCCAAGTGGCAGACCAATTTAAAATAAATGGTGCAGAAAAAAGGGCTATGAGGTCAAATGAAGGAGTTTTCGTGGAGAGAACTGGAGGTTTAAGAAAACCCTGTGGAGATGGTAGGCCATAAGCTAGATCTGAGCATCAAGACACTCTTTATTTCAACCAAAGGCATTCTTATACTTATTTAAACTTTCTTCTTATTATGTCTTCCTTCACATAAGAAGTATCTAAGTGTTTGAAGATGGTTATTAAGTCACTCCTTGACCTTCTTGCCTCTAGCTTTAAGAGTTCCCAATCCTTGAGGAGGAGACTATCTCTAGTGAGAGGCTCACAGAACTTGAGTAGGAGTCGGAATTTGACATGAGGGGAAATAAAGAGCCTCTGCCAGATTCTGAATAACAGTTGTATCATGACCAGAAACAAAAGTTTAAAGAAGAGCATTTTGACTCACAACACTGTATGTGAAAAGATTGGGAAAAGGCTAAGTGCAAGCCTTTTATGATGGGCCTGGGGGCAGAGCAGTGGGAATGGGAAGGAGGGGGTAGACCAGAGAAACACTGGAAATGAAGGATTGCAGAGCTTGGTAACACGTAGGATG
The DNA here is from genome assembly GCF_041296265.1 of Equus caballus. NCBI lineage: Eukaryota > Metazoa > Chordata > Mammalia > Perissodactyla > Equidae > Equus > Equus caballus. Next base: position 29,553,743 of record NC_091710.1, on the reverse strand, counting down.
CATGATGGATGAGATATCAGAGATTGAACTCTCCTTGACTTCATAATGTACTTAGCAGCCCCAGTCCTCAGACAGGTGCAACTTGGAGAAAAGACCAGCATTCAATTGTCACATCTTTTTATTACACAAGAAGCACAGATGTGTGATGGCCGTGGAAGGGAATATGAAAACCAAGGGTGTACTCCTGATGGAGTGCAGAGCAAGGAAGGCCAAAAGTACATCTTGACTGGATTTTGTGTTCTGGTTACTGAAATGAAAGAGGAAATGTCCAAAAGGCACTGGACTGACTATTATAAGAGTTAGATTCTGGAAGTCCTCTGAGGATTAGCTTGTACTCTGAGCAAAGGAAGCCCAAGGAATAGCATGGCAATCCTCCATCCATGCTCTTTATGGGGATTGGGGTATAGAGAAGAAGGTGCGAGGGAACTCTCCACCCTGGTGGGGAGGGCACTAATTACCCGATGTAGGTAACTTAAATGAGATCAACATTTGTTGAGCCTCTCCAACGTGGCAGGCACTTTGTATACATTTTCTTGTTTAAATCTCACAATAACCTTAGAAGGAAGAAAGGGACATGAGGGAAGCACAATGAGGATCAAGTGAACACCTGATGACTGTCTTGATTGTGAATAGTTCTTGGAAAGGCTCTTTTCCGGAGAGAAATAGGCAGCTTCCTTATGCAGGAAGCATATACCTTCTCTGAGACAAGGAGAACACTCAAGATGAAGAATCATGAACCTTTAGGGAAAGCGTTAGTCTCAGAATATAATTTGTGCAAAAAGGGTGTTAAGATTAGACTTTACAATCAAAGAATGTTTGATCACAGGGTGGATACGACCTTAAGAGTTCCTGCAGTCTCCTCCCTCGATGAAGGTAAGGTATTACTATCATTAGACCTCCTATTACAGGGCACCTGGGCCCAGGTAGAAGGAGAGCTGGAACTGAGGTGGTGACTTGCTTTAGGTCCCTTGATCCTGTGGGTCTCTGCCAGTTTGTGAGCCATGAGGACCAGTGGGTATAGTTCTCACTTTGACTTCTACATCTTGTAGGAAGGTTGGATCGATTTCCACTGTAAATGCACAAATTATCAACTTGTGTGCACTGATTTATTTGGCCCACATTTTTTTGACCATCCCAGGGGAGGAGACAAGGCATCTATAGCCCACACTCCCTTCAGGCCCAGGCGAAAGTTTCAGACAATGGCAGGGATTGGGTAAGCCACCTCCTCTCAAAGATGTAGCACTTGAAAGGAAAGAGGTTGCTTGCTTCCAGAGCTTGCTAGAAAACAAATGTAGCTAAATCCTTTCATGCTGGGTGGATTTAGCTGCATTCCTCAGGTGACTAATATTTCTTCTCTAGGTTCTTTTCTTGAAATCCTTGTGAATATTTGAAGAGAGATCCCTATAGAGAAAACTACCTCAGTCAGAGGCACAACAGCCTCTGAATTATGTTGCAATTTCCAGTGTGAATGCTGTGTTAATGCAGTATCATGGGTGATGATGAAAATGCACCCAAGTCAGGAAATCCAAATTTATGTCTTCAGCAACAGTCTTGACTTCTCCCACTCTGTTATGCTCAGTGTTTTATGTTATTGTACTTCTGGTGAAATTTATGCCTTGATGTGCACTTTGAGTGAGTTATGGTTACACTGGGAACCTTAATTTTGTATTTCCTGACTTCTGTGTGTTCAAAGGGACGAGCTTTCAAAAACGGCCTACAAAAAGCACACCAGATCTGCTAATGTCGTGTAATTCCCTGTGCCTGTGGAATGGGAGTGAGGAACCTCCACAGCTGGGCATTTTTGGGTCTGTTCCCATGTCTATAGATTACAGGAGCAGAGGGAGATGGTCGGGGTTGGGGTGGGGATTGTGTGGCCTCAGGTAGACATTCAATACAGGTGACAAGCGTGAGGTAATGCAAAAGGAAAAGAACATGGATTAATTGTAGTTATTATGCTAGCTATCATTTATTGAGCAGCTACTACACACCAGGAATTGTTCTAAGTATTCCACTCATGTTTTCCATGTTAGCTTTATCTGTACCCTTTCTCCAAAGGTTTTATCACCCAACTAAGCACACCAGGACACTGAGTGAAGGAGAAAATGCATAAATTACCCAAGGTCACCTAAGCAGCAGAGCCTGAACTCAGATCTAGCTCTGTTGACCCCAGAGTTCACATTCTACCCTGGGCTGCCTCTCTGGTCACCAAGTCCTGAGATGTAATTCCAGCTCAGTCCCTGCTGGCTGTGTAATCTTCATAAGGACTTGCACCTCAGTTTCCTCTTTGGTGAAACAGGAATAATACATAGCTAACAGATTACTGTTGGCTTAAGCAGGATCAAGTTTATTTATGACTTTTCTATTATTATTGACATTCTCTGTCGAGGACTTCCAGATCATGATGTTTCTCCAGCCAAAGGGAAATGGCTATGTCAGAAAGGTCTGTCTTTATTTATCCCTGGTGATAAACTACATCATGGCCAGAATTTTTGTTCCTTATGTATACCCAGTGCCTGGAGGAGTGCTTGGCATGTCGACACTCAGTCATATTTGTTGATTGAATAAATAACTTGCTTTATTCCTCCTCCCACTCCAGCCTCTCTCTCCTGCCTCCTTCCGTCTTAGGTACAGTTGTGTGCTTTGTACTTTGAACATTTTCTATCTTCTTTCAGAAATTGCCTGTCTTGTCCAATTGCTATAGTAAGTTACTCCCTGCTTGGAAACTGACACACTGCTCTGGAAACAATCTAGTGTGTTTCCACTCTTGGAAGTTTGCAAAGCAATTCAGGTTGTCTGCATCCTAGGTCTAAAACGGCCGTGATTCCAATGGTGGACTTCTTGATGCTCTGGCAAGTTTTGGGGGGGGGGTAGATTTTGGAGATGAACATTTGGCACCCCCAAAATTATATTAGGCTTAGATTTATCCTTGTCCCCGTCCAAGAGTAATTGGGCCTAACCCGCCAAATCAGACATTGCTCCCTGCTAGAGACCCAGCTATCCGCACAATCTGTGGTTTTTAGGGAGCGCTGAAGTTTGTAGATCCTAGCATATTTGCAATTGTTTTACTTACTTCTGCCTCATGGAGGATTTCTTTCATGTGCCTTACTCTTCTAAAGGAGCTTTTCAGATTTCTGACGTTAGGTTCTTTTGTTTCTAAGCCCTACAACTGAGAAACAGCCTCAGTGTCCTACTAATTGTGTTTGTATTCACTAAGTTTGGAGTTCTAGGCTGCTCTGTGTCATCACCTCTCTTTTCTTCTGCTGGAGGAAATGATCCCAATATCATTCTCGTCATGGCTAGGTATCATTGGCAAGCCCCCATTGAAACCTTGCTATCGCTATGGAAGAAGAGTCATACTGTAGCTTTCCTGGAAAGAGTATTTTATTGATAGTAAAAGAAGAGCTACAAAACTATCAATCAGATTTTTTTTTGAGGGCATGGAATTACTGTGTTTGGTAATTTGACTTTCTTTATAATCAGTGAAGTAAAAAATTTATTCTGCTTTTGTACCGTGTGTGTGTGTGTGTGTGTGTGTGTATGTGTGTTTCACTTGAGCTTCAAGTTCCTTTTTCTTGTCAGAAGTAGTAAATTCATTCATCCCTTTCCATAAAAATTTAGAGAGTAGCTATTATGTACCTGATACTCTGTAAGGTGCTGGCTAAAATAGAGTCCCTTGTAGGCAAAACTGAAAATCACAATAAATGATTATAATACACTGTGACAAATGCCACCACAATGCCTCATCTGAGAGTTCATTTTTCTGGCCTCCTGTTCCTGTTTCAGGAAATGGAAGCATTTATGGGAGATGTTCTGAAGGGAATTTCCCCTGGCTCTTCTCCATGTCAGAGGGGACATTTCTTTTGAAGTGTCTCTTATTATCGGAAGACAAAGCTGTCCAGAAAGCAGCCTGCGGAAGCCTCAGGCAGTTGTAGGGGAGGGAGGTCAGTCAGGATTATTGTTCTGTTGTAATTAATTACAGAACTTTCAGAAGGTTCCAGAAAGCCAGAGAGACATGTGCCATGAATATGAGGCGAGTTTTCTGGGTTTTATTTTCTGCTTTCTCTACATATACGTAGAGGTGCTGCAGGGCAATTGAATGTCTGTTGTCAAATAGTGTGTGATAGCAAACGAAGACCTCTGTGCAACAGCCGTGTTCTGGTCTGTCCAGCAGCTCTCCACAAGTGTTCTTTATTTGCTTGTTTGGGTAGCCACAGCGCCCTCCGGAACCTAAGGTTCCACACTTATACGTATGGACACACACCTTTAAGGTGTCCCTGTTCCTCAGCCAAATGCAGTCAAACATTCAGCAAGTGACTTGAAAACAGCATCAGTATCTGGTATGTCAGTGAGTTTTGGGAATAGTCCCAATTCTAAATGTTCTGCTCCATTTTCAGACTTTGTTTCAAACCGTGTGTTCTGATTCGAGGCTTACAATATATGACCTCCTCAGGAATATTAGATTTGGGGACTCTTCTCCTAGCACATTAGCCACGTTTTGAGTGGTGTTTCTTCACCATCCAATAGCTCTTGTTTCCTCTTTGTCCTTGGTGGCTCCCACGTCCACTTCAGCTCTCCTGTTTAGTGTACCCTCATAAACTCTCTCCAGGCCCTGGTATTTCCCATCCTGATTTCACCATTTGACCCTAGAGACTGAGAATGGTGTGAGGGTGTATGAGAGCAGGAAAGTGACAAGCAGTGCTCTGGAAGTGCTCTCAGTTACACAGCTTGTTTTCGAGTCCCCCCTCTGCCTATGAGTGGAAATTGAGTGAATAGTCAGGAAGGCAGAGGTTAGACATTCCCATGATCTAAATTTCCCGCACCAGCTGTGAATCTTGTTGTGTGCCCTTGAAGAAGTCTCTTAAGCCCTCTGTGACTCAGGTTTCCTCATCTGAAAAATGGGGTGGAAAATTGTACTGACCTCATGGTCTAGCTGTGTGGATTAGATGCATTGATATATGCAATTAGAAAAGTGACTGGAAAATAGTGTGCACAATACAAGTATTCGCTTTTGATATTATGACTACTACTATTACTACTACAATCTATTAGTAAATTTTCGCTTGTAAGTTTTCAGTGTATCACACATAGTGACACAGGCCTTTTCCCTATACCATGTAGTGCAGGTTAGGGACGAGGGTTGTCAGGACCCTGTTGAATCGCGTGGGATTGTTCCAGCAGCTCACATCCGTTCTAGAATCTGTGCCTCTTTTTTTCCTTTTGTTTGTTTCAGCTTGCATAGCCACCCAATACCCCATCAAGTTGCTAGCTGTCACTCTCTACTCTGACTCAGCCAACAGGCATCTTAAAAACCAACACAGAGAAATTCACAGCCAAGAATCACAACTTTATCTATTGTCTTTGCTCTTCACTTTCTGTGGCAGAAGGCTCCTTAAAATGAAGTTGTGAGTCTTTATTGGCACCCCCACCCTTTATTCCCCCATCAACTCCATAACGAATCATGCCCTTTGCAGTGCAATTTGGCTTGGAATTTGAGCTTTGACTTTTACCCAAGAAATTATGTATTTCTAAATATTGGCCGTTAGTTCTACTATTTGAGTCTAGATGATATGTCCATATATTTCCTGTCGGTTCAGATTACTGGTAACTTGGGTGATTAAGTGTTCTTCAGGTTGTTTTATTTTACTTAAACTCTAACCTCCTTCTCTAACCCTTGAGTTATTTTTTTCAAAAGATCAGCCAGTTTATGTTTGGTTGTCTAGAAAAACAAAAGGATGTCTTATGGCGATTAGATAGAGGCCAACTTGCTTTCAGAAAATGTAATTTTCTTAAGATACTGGAGCATGCTGACTTCCTTTCTTTGACACAAATATTACGCCTTATCTAGACCTACTAATGAGATTAACCTAGAAAATGGACTTGCCAAATGGAGAGTTTGTTTTAAACTTTGAAATTTACCCAGTTAAAAAAAAATTCTGTGAAATCGTTAATTAAAAAAAAGAAAATCCAGGCAGTACAAAAGAAAAATTGAATAATATTCATTAAATATAGAATTTCATGCCAAAAATACAAAAAGAAAAAGAAAAGGAAAGAAATACCAAGAGAAAATAAAAGCACTTTGCAGTCAACAGTGCCTGCCAGTGCCAAGCAAGGTCCATGTTAGCCTTTAATGGGGTTTTCTTCTAGAAGTTATGGAGTTGGGCAAACAACAGACAACTGCCTGATCACTGTGACTTTTGCCATGGTCTCTGGCCACAGTAGTGCATAGGGAGTGTGTGTGATGAAAGTGTGCCCGCTGTTAGGAAGGCAGACGTCAGAACAGAGTCTAGAAGCTAAATGGAACGTGGACAAAAGGGAAAATTTTGCTCTTTTTCTATTCCAAGGTGCTTAATTTTTGATTAATCCTCTGCTCTCCATTTATCACACACAGCCTTCTTAAATTCTAGACACCATCACATGTAGACATTTATCACCTTATAATGTACTATATATTGTGTCATTTATTCTACTGATTTCCCGTCCCTCTCTACTAGAATGTAAGCTCAGTGAGGGCAGGATGTTTCATCTATTTTGTTCCCCTCTCTGTCTCCAGTCCCTAAGATAGCGCTTGGCACATCGTAGGTACTTCATAAATGTTTGCTGACTAAGCATTTGATTCTCTCACAGTTTCCCAAACAAAATACCACTCCCCCTACCTCCAACAGAATACACAGATGCTCAGCCAAAGCTACCTTTCTTAGAATCACGGGTTTTCTGAGTCTAAAGAAATTAGGAGTTATCTAGTCCAACCCCTTAATTTTACTGATAAAGAAGTGGAGGTCCAGAGTGTCAGCAAATTGCCCAGACACATAGCAAGTTAATAAAATAACAGGAGTAGAAATCAGAACTCCTGTCACACTACTCTTTCCCCAAACTACCCTTTTCCCATGAATTTCAGTATATACTCTTTTCCACTACTGGAGTAGCAGCAACCTCCTCCACCGTGACATCATAATCCTGAGGGTTTCTCCTGGGTTAAGGACTCAGTGATGCTGAACTACCCTGGGATCCCTTTGGTGACCTATCCGTTGGTCACAGTCCAAGAGAATGGATTCCACACTGTTGAGGCCTTCTATTCAGCCTGTGGGTCTTCAGGTATACACATTCTCCTCTGCCTCCCACCGTCAGCTCATGCATCCCCGGGGCCATGAAATTTTCCCCTTTGAATCCAGCCCATATAGATGTCACATTTATTTCCTACGCTGAGATAATCTCAAATGTCTATAACAGCCAACACAGTAGCATAAATGAGGGAAAATGCTCAGGGTGGAGAGCGAAAGCCCAGAATTGCTAGATCTTTCCATTTTTCAAGAAGCTGAAATTTCCCAGGGCTAAGATTCCCATTGTCACTGGTCTCTAACTTTTCACTCCTGCCTTTCAGGGATCAATAGGAAGAGTGATCTCCTGGGGCAGTGACCTTGCTTTCTCAGTGTTAGGCACCATCTCTCCTGTGGATGCCCTGCCCACCACACTCCATCCCAGAGACTGCTCACGCCACACTGAAGGGAGCCTATCTGAACGCATGAGGGGGCAGTACAAACCAAGTCTCACTGTGAGGCCAATGGATGGAGGCTTTCCTATTGCCCTCCTCTTTCAGACCCAGGAGCTGTCTTTAGTCCCATTCTGGAGAATGCCTTTCACTGACTGTTTCTCAGTTTAGATCAGTCTGGCTTTCCTAAATCCCTTGGAGAGGGATCTCTTTTCCTTTCTGCATCGAGGCCTGCTTCCATTTGCCTTTAGGTTAGCACTGCTGTTCCTCCAGCCTCATTTCTCACCAACTCCATTTCTATTTTCCCTGGTGGGTGCTTTCATGCATCCTGGAGGAGCCATGCTGGGGCAGAAGCCTGCTGCCCTCCCTTAAGCAACTGCTCTTTCACCTTCTCAGCCTCCCATTCGACCTTCCTGTTTTCTCTCTCTTTCATCCTTTCTTGCTTTTAAGGCTTTTCCAAGAGCCTGTTCTTTGAGCATCCTAACTCTGGATCAAGTTATCTCCTACTTCTTCAAGCTTCCCTTGGAAGCCACTGTCTATGTTTTTGCTCTCTGCAATTTGAAGATGGAGTTGAGGATTTCCACCTCTTTGAATTATGAATCTCGTCCTAAGGAGTCCATGATAACCATCAGCATATAAAAAAGCTGCCTCATCTTTCCTTGAGAAGTTCTTCTTTTTCTCTTATCAGTGAGAGAATTGTAGGATATACATGCTCCTCTTTTGAAAAATCTCTCTTGGGTAGTCTTTGATATTTCAGTGTCTTTGTGGGGACATCTCTGCTGAAGCCTGTCCCCAGCATAGGCAGACTGCTCTTGCCTTACAGTCTGGATTCTCTTCTTCCCCAGTACTGAATAAATGAATTCAAGATTTTCTTATACATCCAAACCTTTTTTTCTTAACCATTAATACAGATAGTATGAAATGATCATCCTTTCTTTCATTCCGCAGAGCAAACGCTATTTAGTTCAATGAGCAGGAAAGACATCCTATGGCTGTAATGAGGCAAATGTTAATGTTGTCAACTAAAATTTATGAATTACTTGCCTAGAGCTTTCAGTGTTGTTGTCTAGGGATAAGGTCAGGTGACGATTACTAGACAAGATGAGGAGACTGGATTTGCCCAAATTGTGAAGACCTAGAATACCAGGTAAAGATCCTGGAATTTATCCCAGAGGAAATACATTTATTTAGATATGAGGGCTATGTTTCAGAATAAAATCACTAAGGGAGCATGATGGAAGATGGGTGTTCAAGAGAGGAGCCAGGATTAGGAAGACTAGCTGTGGCCATAGCCATAGAGAAGAGTAACAGATTGAAGGGATATTTCAGAGAAAGAATTGGCAGGATTTGAGGTTGGTGAGGAAAAGGGAGGAATTATACTTGATGGTGGGAATTTCAGTTATGGGAAGGAAGATGAATAATTTGAGGGCAGAGAGGGTGCTCTCAACTTGAACCTGCAGATGGTTCTGAAGCCATCTGTAGTAGGCTTTACCTTCTGAGGTGTAGTGGAGCCCACTCAGAGCCCTGGGAGAACAAATAAAAATTCTTGGTGACTGAAGCCACTCCCTTTACTCTGCTTTGTGAAACACGGGGACTATAAGGGAGTCTCCATGAGACAGTTGCTCTCAAGACTACCTCAACTCTGATTAGAAAAGACTGCCTCGAGAGCCTTTTGGAAATGTCACCACTGGAATGACATAGCAGGGCTTTTGCCCAGTGAAACTTGCATTTTAGAGTAGTAATCTAGGGATTCCTCACTGTTCAAGTTTTCAAAAATAAGTTGAAGCATTAAACAAAATGCAATTGCCAATTGAAAAAGTAATATAGAAAGTAAATATGACTCCATTTAACCAGCTTGAGATGGAGTCAGACCCTGGGCAAACCCATAGCAAACTTTGTAAATTTAAAAACAATTTTCTAAATGTTTATAAATCAAATTTATTATGATCTTTTTTAAAAATGGAAAGTCACCATATTCTCTATTTAAAGTTATCAAACTAGACAATTTTAAGGAAAAACATCTGTCAATAACCCCCAAGCCTTCTGCATCATACCCTAAAAACATGAGGATTTCCTTTCCTGAGTAACTGACCTTCTCTCTCATAGAGGTATTATTTTTACCCTGAGAACTATCTCTTTCTGAGTGAGAGTCTCATCTGGGCTAAATTTAGTTATCCTTGTACCTTTAACCAACATTAGTTTTTGCCTCCAGCCCTTTCCCACCATCCCATTCATGTACCCCTCTTCTACTCCTAAACCTCCTCCCCCAAGAGGGATTGGTGTCCATACCTGGCCTGCAGACTTGTGGATTTAATATGCACTATGTTATTATTCCACCTTCATTTTGGGGGATATAGAATTCTAGATTGACAACTTTTCTCTTTCAGTACTTTAAAGATGTTCTATTTTTTGTAGCTTGTATTATTTCTGATGAGCAGTATGGAGTTTCCCTTATTTGTTTCATTTTCTTATTTATTATTGTAAAGTCTCTTCTTCCCTCTGGCTGTTGGTATTTCATTTTTAGCTCTTGTTTCTAGCAATTTGAATATTGATGTGTTTATTTTTCTTGGGGTTTAGTGAACTTCTTGGAGCTACTATAGTTTTCAAAAAACTTTAAAATTTTTAGCCATTGTTTTTTCAAACATTCTCTATTCCTCCAGTTTTTTTGTGGACTCCAATAATACATATGTTAGACTGTTGACTGTTATTCTGCAGGCCACTGACTCTCTGTGTACAGATCTTTGTTGACTTACAATGGGGTTACATCCTTATAAATCCAGTGTAAGTTGAAAATACCAAATCAAAAATGCATGTTGAAATACCCCTAACCGAACATCATAGCTTAGCCTAGCCTACCTTAAATGTGCTCAGAACACTTACATCATACTACAATTGGGTGAAATCATCTAAGACAAAGCCTATTTTATAATAAAGTGTTGAATATCTCATATAATTTATTAACTACTGTACTGAAAGTGAAAAACAGGATGGTTGTCTGAGTAAAGAATGGTTCTACGTGTGTTGCTTGTTTACCCTCATGATCATATGGCTGAGTGGGACTTGTGGCTCACTACCACTGCCTCACATCAAGAGAGAATGTACTGCATATGTTAGCCTGGGAAAAGATCAAAATTCAAAATTTGAAGTACTGTTTCTACTGAATGTGTATCACTTTTGCACCGTTGCAAAGCCAAAAAATCATTATGCCAAACCATTGTAAGTTGGGGACCATCTGTATTTATTTATTTTTTTCGTATCTATTCCTCAGTTCATATAATTTCTATTGCTCTGTCTTCAAGTTTACTAATTTTCTTTTTTACAGTGTCTAATCAGTTGATAATTTCATTTATCTAATCTGGGAGTAATTCCATCCAGGGAACTTTTTTCATTTTAGGTATCATAATTTTTAGCTCTAGAAGTTTAGTTTTATTCTTTTTAGAGCTTCCATTTCTTTCCTCATTATGTTCATGATTTGTTTTTAAATATTTTAGTATATTTATAAAAACTATTTTAAAGTCTATCAAGTCCATCATTTCTGTTATTTCTGGGTCTGTTTTGCCCATAGATGTTTCTTCTGTTCATACTGACATTTTCCTGCGTCTTTGTATGTCTCAACATTTATATTTGGATGTTGAACATTATGATATTATGTTGTTAAGTGTCTGGATTTTGTTGTCTTTTTGAAAGAGTGATGAACTTCATCTTGGCAGGTAGTTAAGTAATTTTCAGATCAGCTTGATTCTTTCAAAGCTACTTTCTAAATCTTGTTAGGGCAGATCTAGGATAGTTTTTACTCTACTACTAAGGTACAAATCTTCTGGAGCCTATCCTAAATAACTGAATGTTCAATACGTTCTCTCCACTCTAGCTAATAAGATCTTAAATGCCTCCCAGCTATGTGTGAACTCTGGGAAATCTTCAGATTAAAATTCCCCAATAGGTCTTTTACCCAGCATGGTGGAGTTTCACTCCCATACGTCCAGCTTATTATTTGGCATCAGTTCAAGCAAATCTAGATGCATATTTCTGGGGTTCTTTCTCTGCATAGCTTTCCCTCCAGCTCTCCGCTCACCTCTCCCAGGTACTCTTCTCTCCAAATTTCAGCCTCCTTTGTTTCCTTTAACCTCAGTATTTGTCTTCTTGTCTTAGGGAGATCTTCATGCTTTTCTTGTATTTCCTCCCCTGTGCCATGATTTGGAACATGCCTTCAGGTAGAAATGAATCCAGGACAATTTCATGGCTCACTTCATCACCTCATTTATTTATCTTTTCTCATGAGTCACAGTTCTGAACTTCTTGTTATCAAATATATGAAAACATCTATTTTATACAGTTTGTCCAATATTCTAGTTATTTATGGTGAGAGTTCAAGTTCAATAGAAGTTACTCTGATATGGCCAGACATGGAAATTTTATCTGCATAATGTATTAAATTTGACATTTACATAAAAATCCAGATTTCGATCTCCTTTTGAAAAATAGGAAGTTCTAGAAATTCTTACCTTCTAAGGATGCATTGACAGAAGTTGAGGTGCAAGTGCCAATTTTAGGTTGAACATGTATTCTCAAGATTCTGATTTCCACCATTCAATTATTTAGCTTGCTACACTCTTGTAATCTTTATGATTGCAACCTTGAATTTATTCTACTATATAGTAGTAGTAGTGGGTGTTACTGGCTGAATGATTACAGTCTTTGCACCAAGAATAAAAAAGCAAAACTTTGAAATACAGCATTTTATGTGATATTCCAGAAACTGTAACATCCAGTGTTATAGAAAAACGCAAGATGTTATAGTGGCACAAAGATATAGATGAAGAAAATTTTAAATGGAATCAAAATAGTTAAATATTTTGAGATGGTAATATTGAGGAAGAAGCCGCCTAGTTACTTATTCATATATAAGACAAGGTGAAAAAAATTGTTGGAACATGTGTACTTATGTACCATCTTTATCATATTGTTCTTGAAATGGTGACTAGTTTGAGCATTTGGCTCTTCCCATTCAAATTGTGTCCTATCATCTTTGCTGATTTTGGGTGTCCTGTTTCTGTGGTCCCATTATCCTCCCAGATCCTTAGATACAAATCTGCAGTCATCTTTTCCCTCTTCCGCTGATCCCCCATATTGTTAGTTGAGAAGATGACTGATTTGATCATCACAATTTCTCTCTCATCTCTTCTCACTCTTTGGATTACTGACATCATTATCTCTGCTTAGTCTCATGTTTTCCTAGCTAGTTTCCACAATATATCCTGCCCCAAATTAATCTTCCCAATGTAAACTCAGATCACATCACTTCCCTGCTTAAAAACCATCCATGTTTCCTTGGAGCTATAGAATGAAATAAAAACTTAGTTTTTTATTTAAGGTCCTCCCCAGTTTAGTCACAGACTTGATTTCTTATCTTGTTTCTTACTACTCCCATTTATGTATCCTACCTTCAAGAACTTAAGAAATATTACTGAGAGCTGAAGTAAATGAATATTCTGAAGAGGCCTCAAACCTTTGCTTTGACCATGCCACTGCCTTGTTTGGATGTATCTACACCAATATTTTATGTGTCCAAACTCAATCTGTGACTCAAAATTCAGCTCAATGTCTAACTTCCCTATGAGATCTTTCTTTCCCCCATTTTAAAGTTTTCTCTCTCACCTCTGGACAACTTTAGTAGTTATCTATGAGTATTGAGTTGGAACATATTTATAATTTCATATTATAATTATTTGAATACATATATCATATTCTTGCACGTCCTGATAAATTAATTCCTGAAGAAAAGATTCAAGTTCAGCACTCTAGCCTTTACATCCCCTTGCATAGCACATTGTTGACTCTTGATAAATATTAACAGAATGAATATTTTATTTCTCTGAGCTCCATGATGCAATTGCCTAATACTATAATTTTCATTGCAAGTAAATATATTGCTCACTAACACAATCTTTTACGTTTAATCTTTTTTCTTTAATTAATTTTTAATATTCACAGATATTCATATTTATCACAGTGAAGTTATAATCTGGCAATGTTCTTAATATGATCCTGTGTATTTCAAGAGGGCTGAAATAAAAACAATCAAAAGATCTGGAAGCCTACAGGCTCTCTTCTTAATTATGTATCTTGGCAGTGAGAGTTGCAATATGTTATCACCTATTAATTAAATCTGTACTCTGGTGAATTAGCCAAGAGAGAGAACATTTTTTAAAAAATGAACCAAGAAGAATGAGGAGGATAATAAGTCTAGCAAACCACTTGGGTAATCAGAACCTCTGGTGTAGCAAGGCCAGAACCATACCATTTTCCAAGGGGTGGTGAGAAAATGGAAGGGAGGCATGGAAACTAAGAAAGAACCTGCAAATTTTGACTGGAAAAATCACTAAAGAAACATTGCAGTGCTTCGCAACATATTAAGGAATAATATTGAACCAAAAGGAAGAGTTAATTATGAGCTTGATCAGAATGAAAGTGTTAGAGATAGAATTCGAGAGAACACCTAGATTTAGAATATTACTAACCATTCCTGGATCACAGATCTCTTTGAAACTCTGTTGACAGCTATTGACCTTATCTCTGGAAAAATGCGCATACATACAAATTAGCCTTAGGTTGAGATCTTTTGATTCAGAACACATTTCCTCACTAGAGATGAGGAAAGTGCATCCTGGGAAGAACTGGTAATTTGCTCAAGAATGTATAGGAAGTTAGTGACAGACAGGTCTTGTCTCTAGAAAGTGCTACTGGAACTCAAGCCGCAGTCTTGGGTTTTATCCAACACGTTTTCTCTCATGTATAGTGTCCAACAAATAAAGTAAGTAATTTTATTTAGATAAAACTCTTATCTTTTTGCTGTCTAGGAGGAAAACCGAAATAAATATCTAACATCTTTTGTGTCAGACACTGTACCAGGTCCCTTCACATACACTATTTCACTACTACAACCACCGTAGATAATATTATTCTTATTTTACGTTGAGGAAATGAAGATTAAGAGAGATTAAGTGACTCTCACAAATTCATACAGAATGAAAGAGGGCTCTGATATGAAGCCACAGCTCTTACCTCAGTTTTAGTGTTTTTTGTTTTTTTTTAAATTAAAAAAAAATTTAATTTACTTTTTTATTGCAGTAACATTGGATTATAACAATATATAGCTAGTTTTAGTTTTATTTCTATTATTTCTCCTCACCTTTCGTCATGCTAAGCTAACTCTCTGGCAAAGCTTATTCTTTTAATCTGGCAGAGGAAATAAGGCTGATTGATACTATTGCAGGAGCTATGATCAAGTGCATTTAAGGAAATAAAAACTTTATGTAAAAGCCCTACCAACATTATTGTTTGGGAATGTCTGGATCTGCCCTTACCTCTTTTGGCACAATTTTTCCAATTATTCTTCCAATCGAGTTTCCCTACCTCTCCCCTCCCCATTTGAAACATCAGCCCCAAAGCTGATCACACAGCTGGTTGAACCATTTTGGAGAACCACTTGTTAATATCCATCAAAAGTCTTAAAATTTTGTCTGTATTTTGTCTTGGTATTTCGAGTTGCATAACAAACATCAGAAGTGTACCAAGACATATGCCTAAAATTGTTCATTATGTATAAAAGTTATAATATGACACAAACTAAATATCTGGCAATGGAAAAGTATATGTTCATACAATGCAAAATATGCAGCCATTAGAAATGATGTAGGAGCCAGCCTGGTAGAGCAGTGGTTAAGTTCACATGTTCCACTTTGGTGGTCTGAGGTTGCCAGTTTGGATTCTGGGGGTGGACCTACTCACTGTTTGTCAAGCCATGCTGTGGCAGGCATCCCACATATAAAGTAGAGGAAGATGGGCACAGATGTTAGCTTGGGGCCAGTTTTCCTCAGCAAAAAGAGGAGGATTGTGGCAGATGTTAGCTCAGGGCTAATCTTCCTCAAAAAAAAAAAAAAGAAATGAAATGAAATGATGTTGTAGACACATTTATTGGCGTGGAAATAGGTTCATAGTAGTATTTTTGAGCTGAATGTGATTGTATTATACATACAGTTCTGTGACTTATTTTCTTACTCTTTTTAAAGTCTACGTGTTATTATATATTACAAATATATATTATTTACCTACTCTCTTCTTGATACTTACATCAGTTTTTTTCTTTTTCATACTGTAATAGTCCTGATGTCCCTGTTAGGAAGCCACACAGCATCTCTACCTTAGATACTTCCCTTCCCAATTGCTCTTCTTCCTCCCAAGGAGAAGAGCCTCTGTGCTTTCTCTTTCCATCCGATGGGAACTTTCCTTACATGGCATGTTACATTCTGCCTACACTATTGATAACAGTAAAACCTATCATCTAGGTCAGTCAGATTTAGCTCTTGAGATGTAAAGAAGAGATTGAGAAACTTAGAAACTGTTTTCCGCACTCAACAAAACTTGGCTTTCAAGACAATTTCTTTGCTGTGGAATCCAAAATTATATTTTTGAAGTTGAAATTTGACTATTGCCTCTTTCTTTTTCTTTTCATTTCTGCTTTAAAATCCTAAAATTTCCCAAATCAATGGAGGCCTCTAGGTAAATCGGCCACAGAGAAGAAAGTAAGGAAAAAAAGCATATTATATATTTAAAAAATATTATTCCCTTTAATGATTTACTTTATAGTTTAATTTCAAAAGGAAAAGGATCTTTATAATGAGTTTTCCCATGCAAGAATGTGTTATATCTTTTAAATAACTTAGGGCTTCTTATATTCTGGAAAATATGTTATTATCTTCTTCATAAACAGCTAATGCATTGATTATTATACTTATTAGTAGGTAGTTGATAGTGGTAGCTGCTATTTTAGCTCTGATCATTTTGCTTTCATTTTATTTTTAAATTATTGACGATGTTCAGGAAAGCAATTGATTTCAGGTCAGTTGCTTTTCTGATATAAGCTACTTTGTTGCATATAAGCTACTTTGTTGAAACCTTTTATCTTTCTTAACCTGGAGGTGGGGAGGGATTATTCTTTTGTATGTCCTAGAGAGATTATATCATCAGCAAATAGTGATAATCTTACCTCTTCTTTTTGAGTATTCATTCCCGTTTTTTCTTGTTTGTGTGTTTTGAATTAGTTACCACCTTAAAGAAAACAAGACAATGTTGAAGTATAACATTGATATAGAATACCCTTCTCTCTCTCTCTTAACTTTATTTTCTCTTCCTCTTTAATTTCTCTTTAGTGAATGCTTCTAATATTTTACTACTAAATGTAATATTTTTGTTAGATACACATTCAGGCTATAGGATTTTCTTCCTGTTCTTAGTGACTAAGTATTTTAGTTTTTTAAAAAAATCAGGAATGGCAGCATCTATTATTGAGATGATCATGCCTTTCTCCTCCCTTAATATTTTGATCTAGTGAATTACATGGATTGATTTCTCAATGTTGGCACCTTCTTATATTCTTTGGTAAATCCTACTTGGTCATGGTATATTACTAGATTTAATTTGTAAATACTTTAGTATTTTGTATCATATTGTTGGTTAGTGACACTGGCCTATAATTGGGAACCTGTCCATCAATTTTAATGCTTTGGAACGGTTTATGTAACATAAGAATGATATTTTCCTGGATGTTTTGGCACAATATAATGCCAAGAGAGTAAAGCAATTTATAGACCATTATGTATAATGTGATCTGTTTTTGAAAATATAAATACATATATTAAGAAATCTGGATGAATATACCAAAGATTAATAATATTTCTCTAGGAGATACATTATGGTTCTTTTTCTCTTTCTTTTTGCTAAACTACAATTTTTTTATTTGTCTATAGCAGATGTGACTTTTAAGGGGAAAAATAGGGGAATTGTATGATACATAGGTAGAGAAGCATATAAAAAACATGTGATGAGAAACCAGTTAATCTGGTAATATGCTCTCAGGCCCTCTACACAAGTACACCTTACACTGCTGACTTGATTTCTCTGTGCCAAACCCTCCTGTCCCCAGGTAACACACCCTTATTTCTAGAACTTGCTCTCCATATCTGTCCCACTTCCAACTGGTTTGGCCTGGTTTGTTCTAGTCTGACTTTTCCATAGCCCTTCTGTTACTACTCTTTTTATGGATACCATAACCTGTTTTTTTCCTTATTTGGGGGCTTTCTCTGAGTATGCAGTGTCTCCTGTCTCCCTTATCTCCCCAGGGCTCCACCTATATTGTCATACCTATCGTTTGCATCTGGGTTGGGAGTTGATGCGGCTCTCATAAAAGGAGCAGGGTTAATGAAGAGTTTCTAGGTTACCTCAACTTGGGCTTCTCTCTGGCTGTGTTCCAGATAGCTCCATTGCTCCATCTGGATGTAAGAAATATGGGGCTTCCACAGTGGCCACTGAATGAAATTTACTTTTACTTTTGACTTAAAAAAAGTGAATTTTCCCAAGTGAATCTATTGACTAGGGATGAATTAGTTACAGAGTTCCCATTTATGCTCTTGCCAAAGTTTTCTCTTACACTTCAGAGTCAGAGTTCTCAGTAGTTTTCATAGCCATTTAGAAATAACCTAGAGCAGCAAATATCACCTGCCTCAATTGCCTGAACTAGTTTAGGCTTGAGCATAGTGCAGCTTGGGGAATCCTCCTCACATATCTCTTCCTCTCCTCACCACGTGATGGATACCACGTGATGGGTAGTCTCAGAACTGCCAAATCAGCAAACACACTGCCACTTACGCCATCTCCTTGGTCAAAATGTTCTTGTCTCCCATCACTGCTCTCTCATAGATAGGCTGATAGAGGTGTCTGCCTAGGGTGTGGTAAATAGATAGTCCCTTCTCTCTAGCTATTTGTCATAATGCAGTTGTAATCTCTGTTTACGTCTGTTGTTTAAGGGCACTCTTCTGAAATCAATCAAACTGGTCTTGATCAAGTGGTTAGGCTGTTGTAGTTTACTGTGATAGTTCCAGACACGGTCTTCCCACTCAGGATCATTAGCCTCACCTAGATGGGGTTCCAAATTGAAGGACAATATGGTTTAAAGGTTAGGAAGATGGAGTCTGGAATAGATTGTCTGGGTTCAAAATGGGCTCCACCAATTTAATCATGTGTACTTAAGCGAATTAATCTTTCTTCACCCCTTTTCCTAATCTGTAAAATTGGGGAAGATAATAGTATTATGTCATTGGACGTAGTAAGTGAGAAAATGAATATAAAGCTCATAGCAGAGTATCTGGCTTGTGACAGTTTTTGTGTTTTTTTTTTTTTTTTTTTTTGGAGGAAGATTAGCCCTCAGCTAACTACTGCCAGTCCTCCTCTTTTTGCTGAGGAAGCCTGGCTCTGAGCTAACATCCGTGCCCATCTTCCTCTAGTCTATACGTGGGACGCCTACCACAGCATGGCTGCCAAGCAGTGCCATGTCCGCACCCGGGATCCAAACCAGCGAACCCCGGGCCGCCGAGAAGCGGAACGTGCGAACTTAACCGCTGCGCCACCAGGCCGGCCCCTGGCTTGTGACAGTTTTTGAATAAGTTCTATCTATTATCATGTTTTGAAGTGTGCCTGAGTCAATGTTCAGAAACAGTGCCCCTTGCTCTGGGGTTCGCTTCCCAACCATTGCCTTCACTGCCCAAACACATTCACCTTGTCCAATGAGTAATTCCACACCAGATCTGCAGGTTCACAGTTTTGCTCTCCATAGCAACTCCTGGTTTTAACAACTATGTGGATGACACAGACAAAACAGCCTGTCCTCATAGTTCTTCAACCTCCTCATCAGCAATTATCCTCTCTTCCACTTGCACCTTGTTATCCACGCTCAGAGCCACACCCAAGCTCTCGTTACCTCTTAAATTGTTCATCGACATTCACTCTCTAATACAATTTGTGCTCTTCCTCCTAACTTTCCATTGTGCCCTCATTTCAACAGTGCTTAAATGTCATCAAATCCTCTCCAATCTCTTGCCCTTACCATTTTCCATCACTGAACTCTTTCCTTTCTTCTCCTATCTCTGTATTCAGCTTATCTTTCATGATCCTTCATTATAGTCCTGCCTTATCCAGTGCACTTACTTCCAAAAATGCCAGCTCTTGGATAAATCCAATCTCCAGTCCTCATTAACTCTTTATGGAAATAAAGAAAGCCAAGATAACTAGATTGAACAAGAAAAAACAAAAATCTCTCCCCACCAGGGAGGGTATTACGGGTGACCTTGCCACAAGCTTTTCAAAGATATATGTATATCCCCTAAACAACCCAAGTCTTTATATCTTGCTGAAATCTAACCAAAAAGGTTAACTTATGTAGTTCGTCTATTTGTTTATTAATACTGTGATTTATTTTTAAAATCTGTCTATGTGAAGTAAGCTACACAGAATTGATTTCATTTAGAAAGCTGTGCATTTTTGTCTTCATTAGAATGATTGGGGTTTTTTGTTTATCTCATTGTAGTGGAGAATTGGTGTGTAACAGCACAGCAATGTTAACACTAATATATATACCCTAGTAATCTAAAGTGACAAGCTAAAGGTTGCTGACTCATAGCATTGCTTGGAAATGAGTTTGAATCTTGGAAAATTGTAAAGTTCAGTATGTAATTTTCTAAACCTTTTGGGTTAAAATTTAAAATGCAAATTTTGTAAGATTAGACTTCAAAAGACTTTACTGCCATATAGTACTTACCAATTATTGGGGGTTTGGGGAGACTAGATCATGTTTTCTATAATTATATCTTAGGTCCTTTTTCCAGAAGCCATTTGAAAATGTGTGTGTGTGTGTAGATAGTATTAGGGAAAAAATTAGAATATTTCTTACAGGGGGAAACAAAGAAACAAGAACATAAATAAATTCAGAGCAACAAATACTATTGATTGCCTACTTCATTCCAGGCCGAGTTTTCTCACTAAATTCTACAAAGAACTAGATCTAGCTTTTTTTTTTAAAATGAGACAGATAAAGCTCCACTTCTTTTTTCCTCCATGCAAGCTTGTTTTCTAAATTCGCCATAATTTTGAAAAAGACACTCTTCTAACACTGGATAAATGGCTCACTTGCACTTAGTTGTAGAATGAAGGCAGGTCAGCAGGAGATCTGTGTTTGGCGGAACTCAAATCAATCCACCCGCCTTTGTTAAGAACTTTTATTACCCATAAAATTTATCTTTGGCTCTTTCTCTTCTGAGTAAATTTATCACGCTGCTTACTTAAGAAATGAAAGGCTGAAACCATATTCTTCGCCAGGTTTCTTCCTATAAATATCGTTAGCGCTTTTTACGCAAAAGAATTTAATTCAGGATGGTGCTTCACTGCAAGTAAAGAGAATGAGAGAGGCGGAGATGAAGAGAGAGAGAGAAAGGAGAAGAAACAAGGGTGCAGGAGAGCATCCATGAGTGCCTAGCATCAAGTTCAGGGCCTTAGAGAAGGTGGAAGAAATGAAATAAGACTGTTTCCTGCCTGATAGCTGGTACGTTCTTCTTCTGCGGCCACCATGCACAGGTAAGCAATGAGTCTGCGCCTCTAATCATTCTTTTTTTTCATCAATGTCTTTTTGGCCCATACAGTCCCCTCCAGTTTATCACATTCAGCCAAACCAGAGAATATCAGTGCTTTCTCCACCTCTGTGTTCCCAGCACCTAGCCTGATGGGTGCTCAAATATTTGTTGAATAATAAATTGATAAATGAAACAATCACAAATATCCAAGAGGAGATTTGTATTGGGGAGTTAGATAAAGAGATGGAGAATTCAAAGACAATCTGCGTGCAGAGGTAAGTTTTGGAGTTTATCAGGATTTTGCAATTGGAATTCACTTCTGTCCAAATATGGCATTTGTCTAGACTGAAGGCAACGTTGGCACCTCCGATGTACTTCATTCTCCACAGCCCTTTGTGATGATTGAGTGTTGTTTGCCAAATATTCGGATTCTTCTCACTTGGGTTGGCCACATGACTTTATTCTAGCCTATGAGTTTAAGCGGAAGTGACATTTGTCACTTTCAAGCAGAATAGTTAACTGGTAAGGTAAGACCCTCCAGAATTCTGTGTGTTCTTTAACCACAGTTACCAGCAATGTTCCCAATAGTGACTAATCCATCAACCTGGGCCACCAAAGCAGACATTAGAATAGAGGCTCTGGCTGACCCTCAATGACATATAATATAAGCCAGAAATAAACCTTTATTGTTCTAAAGCTCTGAGACGTTGGCGGTGTTTTACCATAAGGTAATGTAGCCTTGCTTGATTGATATGCTTCTCCACCTAAAATATATAAATAGGTCTACTCCAGGTTTTCCCATGACCTCATTCTTGTTCTTTATGTTCTTCATATCTGACTTATTCTTTCCTTCCTCTCCACTCACTGAAATCCTAACTTTTCTTTAAAGACTCAACTTGCGAGAGTCTTACCTCATTCAAAACCTTCCCTATTTCAGTACTCAGAGCTGTGTCCTTCCTCTGAGTTCCTGCAGTCCTGATTATAGGTGCTATTTTTTCTCACCTATTGCTTTGTTTGCTATTTTTTCAAGTGAGCACATATTATTTCCCCACTTAAATGCAACTCTCTTGAAACCGTCTGAAATCATCCTTATCATTCACTGAATCCCTCAAAACACCTTTAAACTTGAATGGAATGGATTACCCACAGTCTTAATTTGTTCCTTTATACAGTTTGACAACAGATATTTAATGAGTGTCTACTACACGTGTCAAGAGACTGGTTAGTTGTTAATTAAAACTTTTTGCTTTTCCTCCTGGGCACACAGTTAAACCACATTTCTCAGTCTCTCTTATAGTTACACATAGTCACGTGACTGAGTTCAAGCCAGTGAAATGTGGGTAGAGTAATGTTGAATGGGTTCTCTCTTGGCACATGAACATCTGCTGCTTTGTAGACAAAGCCTCCATCAGCTTGAGTCCCTAAATGACTGTGTGGGAAAAAGCCACCATCTCATTCCACCAATCTGCTATTTAGACCTTTGAGTGAATAAAACTTTTATTGTGGTAAGTCTTTGAGAGTTAGGGTTTTATCTGTTATTGTTGCTAGAATTACCTTAACTAATAAAGAGATTTGAGAGTGAGAGATTGTCATTTTTAAACTTCATGGTCAGGGAGTTCTTCTTGAGAAGGTAACATTTGAGCAGACTCATAAGAGCAGCGGGAGGGAGTCATGTGAATACATGGAGAAAGAATGGTCTAGACAGAAGGAATAGTGTGTGCAAAGGCTCAGAGGCAGAAGCATGCCTGCCATGGTCAAGGGATAGCAATTAGCTCAGCGTGATTGGAGCAAAGAATTGTAGATGAAGTAAATGAGAGGGAAGGTATTGCCAGGTTTTTAAGGACTTGAAGACTTTATAATACTATTCTAGGCACTGGACCTAGTCTTATACCTCAGATCCCCATTGCTTCCTTTTTTCAAGCCCATGATTAGCAGTATCACTGTCTTTGAATATCTTGTAGCAAAGTAACTATAATATAAATAAAATGCCCTTGTTATAATCCTATGTACCACATTTTTAAACTTCCAACTCCATCTTAACTTTCCTTTGCACGTATAGCAAAATTCATGTGGCCCATGTAGATTCAGAGGAAGGAATTTGTACAGCTTGCCAATTCTTATAAATCAAGCCATAGGCACAACTAAATCCTGACTTTTCTTCCAGAAGGAAGAAGAGCTTAAAGTGGCCCCATACTTCATACAATCTCAGA
Source organism: Equus caballus (assembly GCF_041296265.1). Taxonomy (NCBI): domain Eukaryota; kingdom Metazoa; phylum Chordata; class Mammalia; order Perissodactyla; family Equidae; genus Equus; species Equus caballus. The sequence continues at coordinate 29,530,590 of NC_091710.1, read as the reverse complement.
GGACGTTAGTGATTGCCGTCAGCCACCAGCGCAGTAGGAGGTCAACCTGAGGTGTCTCAATATTTTATTCTGCTCTGGAGTTTTTTCTAACAATTGTCTTTTCAGGTGAGCTTCAGGTCAAAAAGATAGCTGAATGGTTGTTCTTTAGAAAGTTTCCTAGATATAATTAAGCCATGAGATATACTAGACATGGCTGTTAGTATGCTCATTTTCTGTCTCTTAATATCTGAATAGCATAAAAGTTTAAATAGTTTCTTTTGCTATAGTTAGAAAATGATCAGTAGTAGAAAAATGAATGAGCAAATGCCACAAAAAGAAAAATTTTGAAAAGAGAAAGTAAAATAACCAGTAAGTATACGGAAAATATTTATTTGGCACAGTAGTAGAAATTGCATGGGTATACCATTTAAAAAAAATTACCAAATTGATAAAGTTAAAGTAAATCATAATGATCCTTTTTGACAAAGACATAGGAAAACTCACTCTACCATACGTTCATGCTATCATGTAAACTAAGGAAAAAACTTCTAGGGCAATTTGGTAATATATATTACAATATAAATGTATTTCCTAGCTCTGCCCCCTGAAAGGGCCTAGAATTAGTGATATACTAGTGGCAACGAGAACACTCAGTGCCCAGATCTTGGTTACTAAATGCAATTCTCCAGTTTAAGGGATCAAGGCTCCTTGGAGAAATGATTGATTACAGGGCTGGGCATGGAAAACACAAGATAAGAAGCCTGGAGAATCTTGTAATGCCAGAAAGCAAGAACGGATAAACACAAAACATAGGAGCCAGGCTGAGAAAGACAAATAGTGCATGGCATCACTAACACATGGTATGTAGGGAAAAAAAAGAGTTAAACTCATAGAAACAGAGAGTAAAATGATGGTTGCCAGGGGATTGGGGATGGAGAAAATGGAATAAGGTTAGTAAAAGGGTGCAACTTTCAGTTATAAGATGAATATATTCTGAGGATCTATTGTACAACATGGTGACTATAGTTGATAACATTGTATGGCATATGTGAAATTTGCTAAAAGAGTAGATCTTAAATGTTCTCATAAAAAACAAAAACAAAACGTAACTGTGAGGTGATGGATGTGTGAGTTAACCACATAGTGGGAATCCTTTCACAATTTATATGCATGTTATGTCATCATGGTGTATAGTTTAAATACATTATGATTTTGTTTGTGAATTATACCTCAATAAAGCTGGAAAAAAGAAATAGGAACCAACCCTGAAAGAGTTGCCCAAAGCTAGGCTAATATGAGGAAAAAATAAAGATTGTATTGGATTATAATCCAAAGAATGAAATAAATGTCCATGAATCCATATTGATATAAACCAATCAATCAATCAATCAATGAAGGGGAGGAAACCTTTCTTACAGAACAATTCCAAACAATAGATGCAAGGACTACCCATTTTAGGACATGGAACTTAATGTCCCTCCCCCGGAGTGTTGACTGGATTTTATGACTTGCTTTCCAAGAATAAATTATGGAAAAGGAAAAACAGTAACTTTGCAGTAGAGAAATCTAACAAACGCCGCTCTAACCAAGTGGTCAAGGTTAACATCACCAGTGATAAACCATGATGATACCACGTACCCTCTGATATGATGCAATGAGAAAGGTACCCCATCTCTCTGGGGTACCAAAACTCATAATGCCAATCCAATTATGAGAAAACATGAGGCAAAGCCCAAATCAGGAACATTCAGCAAAATACCTCAGAAATATCCTTCAAGAATATCAAAGTTTTGTAAAACAAGGAAAGCTTAAGAAATTGTCACAGACCTGAGGAGACAAAGGAGACAGGACAACTAAATGTAAGATAGAATCCTGGATTGGGTTCCGGAACAGAAAAAGACATTAGTGGAAAAACTGGTCTGATCTAAATAAAGTCTATAGTTTAGTTAAAAAATAAAGCCATGGACCAGCCTGGTGGTGCAGCAGTTAAGTTTACACATTCCTCTTTGGTGGCCTGGGGTTCGCCAGTTCGGATTCCAGGTGCGGACCTATGCATCGCTTGTCAAGCCATGCTTGCAGGTGTCCCACAGATAAAGTAAAGGAAGATGGGCACGGATGTTAGCCCAGGGCCAGTCTCCCTCAGCAAAAAAGAGAAGGATTGGCAGCAGACGTTAGCCCAGGGCTAATCTTCCTCAAAAAATAAAATAAAATAAAATAAAAAAAGAAAGGAAGAAAGAAAAAAACCCCAAACAGCAATGCTTTGAACAAGCAATGTCACCTCGAGGGACTTACCCTGTGGAAACAATTATGAGACGTGCCAGAGGTTCACAAACTTTAGCATACAATAGAATCACCTGGAGGGACTGTTAAGAACCAGGTGGCTGGGCCCCACTCCCAGAGTCCTATTCAGTGTGTCTGAGGTGGAAGGACAGACATTTGGCCCTCATGACTAGTTGCCATGTGCTCCTGCTGCCTCTGACTGGAAGCCACATGTTGAGAAACACTGACATATGCAGACATTTACTACAAGGATGCCTATTGTAATTATCTCTTGGATTATACAGCTTTTTATTATCTTTTTCTTATTAACGTTTTCAAATCTTTAAAAGTGTTTTCAAGTGCTTCCATAACATGTATGTGTTGCTTTTGTAATAAGGGAAAAATATAATTTTAAGTTAAAAGATGTTCTTTTTCACAGAATACTCAAAACTGAAATGAGATTTTTGTATTCTTGAGGGCAGATTGATGCACAAGAAATGCCCTTGGTGTCTGCTTATTAAAAATTAATATTCAATTGATTAAAGTGAAAAATTGAAAAACTTGGTTTTCCCTTAAGTTTTTAAGTTCAACATAAAAATAAGATTATAGTTGTAAATCTGGTAACATTTAACAATCACTTCCAGGGAGACTTTGATTAATATTTTTACATTATCCTGAATATTCTGCCTAATTTATAAACTTGGCTAAACTCTTAAAATGTTTTAAACTTCATTTATAAATGTAACATAATAGATTCTATTTTTACATATTTTAATTCAATGTTCAACAAGCAAAACTTTGCCCGATACTTTGACATTGTATGTAAATCTATTAAATTATACTTTAAAAGTACTGAGAATCTTGCCAACCCCATAGCCTAGTCGTCAAGTTTGGGGTGCTCTGCTTCAGCGGTCCGGGTTCAGATCCTGGGTGTGGACCTACACCACTTGGCAGCCACACTGCAGTGGCGTCCCACATACAAAATAGAGGAAGATTGGCACAGATGTTAGCTCAAGGCGAATCTTCCTCAGCAAAAAGAGCAAGATTGGCAATAGATGTTAGCTTAGGGCAGGTCTTCCTCAGCAAACAAAGAAAAAACAAGAAAAATATAGAGGATCTCAAGTTCTTTAAAACATTTTAATATTGTTTACAAACTTAGGCAAAAACTCATACTTTTCAACTTAAAATTCCAAGTCTAAAGTCAAGGACTCCGTTACAAGTTTTACATTTTATTTATAAGGCTAACCTTTCAGAATTTCAAAATGCCAAATTCTTTTAAATACGTCAATCATTTTAAACGCCAAAATCCAAGATTATTCCTAAACTTAACATAAATGATCGTTTCCATGGATCTAATTTACTTCTTCATATATGTACTATTATGGACTGAATTATATCACCTCCAAATTCCTATGTTGATATCATAACCCCCAACACCTCAGAATGTGACCTTATTTGGAAATACAGTCTTTACAGAGGTGATTAAGTTAAAATAGGGGGGAGGCAGAGTGATATAAGAAGAAAGGAAAAAACACACTTGAAGACCCATGTTGGGGAGAGCTGATGAGCTGAGAGCTGATAACTGAAAGGAAAGCAGCGTGAGGAGGTGAAAATAACAACTCACTAGGAGGAGTAAGTGTGTTAATGGGGAAAAACTCCAGAGAAGTTAATATATTCATCCTTTCCTACCATTAAAAATATATTCCTTTGGGATAAGTGACAGTGTTAGCATATTCATAATCCTTGAGTAACTGGGCAAGACAGTTTCTCTGGTCCTCAGGTGCCATATTTATAAAATGAGGACAATAACTGCAGCAAACGCTGTGCACCTTCTCTCTCACCCCAGTATCCCTTTGGAACTCGCCGTTCCCAGGACTTCAGAATGCAAGCACCTTCAACTTTTTGCCTGAGGGCTTCCTGTGGCCACCCAGGTATAAGAGGCAGGGAGTTAAGTCTCCTAGGAACAGCTTTCAACTAACCACTAACAGGAGTTAGTGGGCAGGTACTCCAGCTCTGAGATGTGCTCTGTGCAGTCTCCCAGAAACCCCATGCATTGAAGCCCTGTTTCCCCAAGTGATAATCTGCTCATTAATAGGTAGTTGGAGAGAGAGTGTGATGTCAGAGATAGATAAAAGGCTTCATATCAGACTGGCTTAAATTTAAACTCCAATCCTGGCTTCAGCATATGATCTTGGACCAGGCACTAAATAAAAGAAGTAGTAGCTTTTCCTCTCTCCCAACAATAGGGGTATAAAAGGCCTTTGTATTAAAGAGATGAAGGGGATTTTATCCTCACTAATAGATGACCCAGATGTGTACGATATAATCAGAATTATAATCTGGAATTAAAATATTATATAACATGGCTCCCACCCACTGCTCCAAACTCCCTCTGCAATTAAAAGCTCAATTACTCAAAAACTGTGGGAAATTCAGAGAGAAAGTATTGGACCGTAAATCCATTGCAATCTATTAGTGTGAATTTGAATCTTAGCCACCATAGGTCAGTCTTTTGAGGTATATTTGTCAAATCATTTGTATCTGAATGGTCAATCAACTGTACTTGATAATGTGGAACCAACCATACCTGTATTGTACACCCAAGAATGCACACAAACATAACACACAAGTGCTTAGTTACTTATTTAACATGTATATGATTATTCCTCAGACACTTTTTGTCGGTCACTTTAGCTCCAAAGAGTCAAAGAACTTTGCCCCATTAACCAGAACTTAATTGTATTGGTCACTTATCCCCATTGGAGACTGAACTATTATTAATCTTGAATTTTAAAATGGTCCATTCAGTAAAGAAACGTCATTTATTTGACCTATTTCAGCAATTTTAATGTGGATCTAGAATTTGAAGCCTTAACTTTGCCACACTGATGATTAAGAGATGGGCTTGGAGGGCATCAAAAACTTAATGTCAAAACACTCTTTGTGAATTCAATTTCAAGGCATCACCTGCAGATGGAAAACAAAAACAACGAAACAATAACAGCAGACTTTTATTAAAAAAACACACATTCTATGTGATTATACTAAGTACTTTATGTACCATATACCATTATATTCTCATAACCAACATATAGTGTAAGGTCATCCCCAGTTTTTAGTTGAGGACAATGACGTTTACGGAAGAGAAACAAGGCCTGTGGCCTTGTGCTAAGTGTTAGAATGGGGATTTGGAGCGGATGCCTATCTGATTTCAGAATTTGTCCACTTAACTAGATTAATGTAATGATGCACGATTACACAAAACCTTACCTAAAATTTCAAGGGTCTCACGACCTTCTACTCTTGTGCCTGGGTCCATGGACTCTGGGCCAAGAATTCTGCACTATGAATTCTGCCACCTCTGTAAGCCTCCAGCGTCTCACCTTCCTCAGGGTTGAATCCCTTGATTAAAGATTGCTATTGTTGGGGCCGGCCCGGTGGTGCAGCGGTGAAGTTCGCAGGTTGCGAGTTAGTGGCCTGGGGTTCGCCGGTTCGGATCCTGGGTGCGGATCTACATACCACTTGTCACGCCATGCTGTGGCAGGCATCCCACATATAAAGTAGAGGAAGATGGGCATGGATGTTAGCTCAGGGCCAGTCTTCCTCAGCAAAAAGAGGAGGATTGGCAGCAGTTAGCTCAGGGCTAATCTTCCTCAAAAGAAAGAAAAATTGCTGTTGTTTGGCTTCATTGACAAATTTGAGATGGACTTCTTGAGTTTGACAAAAGAACCTGGATCAGGCCTAGTCTCCTCTCCAGCTTCATTCCTATGGTCCTTCTCCACTTCACACCTTCACAACTTTCAATCAACCAAACAGAACTTCCTGCGTGTCCCCTGAAGTAGTTTCCTAATGCTGTTGTAACAAAGTATCACCAACTGGGAGACTATTTTTTTTTGAAAGATTGGCACCTGAGCTGACATCTGTTGCCAGTCTTCTTTTTTTTCCCCCTTCTCCCCAAAGCCCCCTAGTACATACTTGTGTATTCTAGCTGTGAGTGCCACTGGTTGTGCCATGTGGGACGCCACCTCAGCATGGCCCGATGAACGGTGCCATGTCTGCACCCAGGATCCCAACTGGTGAAACCCTGGGACACCGAAGCAGAGCGCATGAACTTAACAAGTCGGCCATGGGGCCGGCCCCAATGGGAGACTTAAACAATATTTATTGCCCTACAGTTCGGGAGGCTAAAAGTATGAGGTCAAGGTGCGGGCAGTGTTGCTTTCTTCTGAGGGCTGCGAGGGGGAATCTGTTCCACGTCTTTCTCTTAGCTTCTGGTGGTTTGCTGGCAATGCTTGCTGTTCCCTGGCTTCTGCTGTATCACCGCCGTTTCAGCCTTCTTCCTCACAAGGCACCCTCCCCGTGTGCTGGCTTTGTCCAAATTTCCCCATTTTATACTGGACACTTTCCAAAGGTAGGCTAAGCATCAGGCATGAGAAGCTGTGGATCTTCCTTGTAATTTTCTCAAGGCCTGCTATCTCCATACGTGCGCGCTGCTTGTTGTGTTTTCATAAATCCCTACCAGTTGGAATTTGAAGGCAAACCCTGGCTAACCACCTCATCAGAGGTGAAAATTGTAATGATAAGTACATGAGAGTCCATTGGGCAGACTCTCCGTGGTGGAAATGCATGGGTGAATGCAATTCTGATACCTCTCAGTTCCACTAGGATGCAAGCCATTTAGCAGGCACAAATGACTTAACCATAACAGTCAGCGTTCCAAGAGCATTTCCATTCGTGTCGAGGAACGTAGTACCAAGGATAAATTAGCTCCTACAGGGGAGAGGATAGAAATAGCTCTTTAAACAATTTCTTTAAGCTGTTGTCTCTATCACAGGCAGCTGCGTTATTTGCTGACTTTAGGACTAGATGATCTTCATTCACACAGTAGGAACTCAGAATTGCTTTACAAGTATCTCGTTAAAACTTATACTACTGTTGTGAATAAATACAGAGTTAATTGCATTTTGTTCATTTTTCTCAGCAGGATCATGAGCCATCGAGGTTGATTTCCCTAGAAAATACAGTGATTTAATAATACACAAGAGTGATAAAATGACCGCAAAGTAATGTGGTTTCTTTTCTTTCTTTCTTTTTTTTTTTGAGGAAGATTAGCCCTGAGCTAACTGCTGCCAACCCTCCTCTTTTTGCTGAGGAAGACTGGCCATGAGCTAACATCCATTCCCATCTTCCTCTACTTTATATGTGGGATGCCTACCACAGCATGGTGTGCCAAGTGGTGCCATGTCTGCACCTGGGATCTGAACTGGTGAACCCTGGGCCACTGAAGTGGAATGTGCGCACTTAACCACTGCGCCGCCGGGCCGGCCCCTGTGGCTTATTTTCTTAAGAAACATTCTAGAAATTCCACATCATTATCTAATATACAAATTAAACATCTTATTCAAATGCTGCTCCCACTTTCAGAGCTCAGATTTGGGCACCCTCAGTGGTGGAAGAGCTTCCCTCATCCTTTGGTTTTTAGAAATATCTAAGACTTCCAGGGCCAAGTCTAGTGAATACAATGGACAGCCCCATTGCCCAACAGAGGTTAGAGCAAAAACTGAAAGTGGTTTATCATGTATACCTTCTAATGTGGCTTTCTAAAAACTTCCATGTTTCCAAAATGTTTTGAAATATAGCAGCATTACTGAAAAGAAGTGCATAGCCTCTCAAAAGATGTGTACAGTGAGTCAGGATTTGAATATGCAGGTTTGAGTATGTCTTCTCCTTTTTTCCCTCCCAGGGAAAAAATATGTGTAATATCGTATAAGTTTAAAGTTTGCAGGTGATGATTTGATACACATACATATTGTGAGATGATTATCACAATAAGGTTAGTTAACACATCTATCCCCTCACATAGCTACCTTTTTCTCTCTCTCTCTCTTTTCTTTTTTGGTGAGGAAGATTGGCCCCTAAGCTAACATCCATTCTCAATCTTCCTCATTTTGCTGAGGAAGATTAGCCCTAAGCTAACATCTGTGCCCATCTTCCTCTATTTTGTATGTGGGCCGCCGCCATTGTATGGCTTGATGAGTGATGTGTAGTTGCACACCCAGGATCTGAACCTGCAAAACCTGGCTGCTGAAGTGGAGCACGTGAATTTAACCATTACGCCACCATGACAATCCCACTACCATTTTTTTGTAGCAAGAACATTTAAGATCTACTCTCTTAGCAACTTTCAGATATATAACACAGGGTTATTAACTGTAGTCACCAAGGTATAGTTCTGTACACTAGATCCTCAGAACTTATCTTAAAACTGGAAGTTTGTACTTTTTGACCCACATCTCCTGATTTCTCCCACCCCTCAGCTCCTGGTAACCACCATTCTACTCTGTTTCTATGAGTCTGGCTTTTTTTAAATTCCACATGTAAGTGAGATCAAACCGTATTTGTCTTTCTCTATCTGACTTATTTCACTTGGCACAATATCCTAGTGATCTATCCATGTTGTTGCAAATGGCATAATTTCCTTCCTTTTATGGTTGAATAATTTCCATTGTATACACACACACAAACACACACACTAAATCTTCTCTATCCATTCCTCCATCAGTGGATGCTTAAGTTGTTTCCGTATCTTAGCTATTGTGAACAATGCTGCAATGAACCTAGGGAAGCATACCTTTAAGATAGTGATTTTATTTTCTTCAGATAGTGGGTATATTTCCTCTAATAGCCCCTCAACACTCCATCTCCACCCTTCCCTGCCACCACCAATGATTTTGTCCCAATTCCTCTTGTACCTATTAAAGTATTACAAACTTTGTGTATACATCTTAGTGTTCCGTGGTCTGAGAAGACAGCTCACCTTCTATCTAACTTAATTAACTACTTATTTCTTATATCACATTTGGGCATGGGTATCTATTATGAACGGAGAGCCCAACTAAGGGATAAGGCAACCAAGCAGATGTCTAGGATGCCAGAACATGGAGCAACAGATATTACTGGGGTGATTGAACTTTTCTGAAATGAAAAGAGATTGAGAAAATTGTAATTACCCAAATTCCTTTTCCTACGCTACTAATAGTAGCAAATGTCCATATAGAGGTCAATCTGTGCCAGGCACTGATCTAAATGCATGAACTATATTAAATTATTTAAATTTCACAACAAGCCTATGATGTAGTGTTAATATTATTATTCTCATTTTACAAATTTGGAAATTGAGGCACAGAGAGGTTAAGTAATTTTCCAAATCACACATCTAGGAAATGGCAGAGCGTTTATCTCATATGGAGAAACTGTAGCTATTAGATGATACCCTCTTTTCTAAGAGGTTCAAAGGGGTTTTTCAATCTCTTAGAAAAGTGCTTGAGACTCCCCAGGTTATGGTCCAGGAACATAAGGCGTTCATTTAACTCCTTACTAAGAGGGGTCAGCCCAGAGACTGGTAGAGGTTTTTGCTTAGCTGGTGGTGTCTACAAGTCTAGGGCCAGAACTGACAGTGCAGGACAAGAAAGAGAGTCTGCGTCCAGCTGCCTGCCACCAGGGTCCTTCTCTGTCCTTCCCCCAGGCAAGTCTCAACCTCTCCTCCAAATAAGTGTGAACAAATGATCCAAGAATACAAGTTTGAAGAGGCAAGTCTGTTCGCCTGCTCGGGCTGTTAGACTATTAGTCTGCCTGAGGAGCCTATCCATCTTTGTCAGAGGCAGCTCAGAAGGAGGGTATTTTAATGGAGCTGGGCTCCTGAAGTAATTCAAAAAGAGAAAGAGAAGAAAGAATGGCAGATGGCTCAGAGCAAAAGTGATACAGGCACCAGCATTCATGTTCTGATGAGAGGATGGAGCCCGTCTCCCTAATGCACAAGAGCTCCTACCAAGAGACTGTGATGGGCTTCATTTGCTTGTTTTCATCCTGTTAGGAAAGGACCTGGACAGTCACTGTATTGTCTTACGACAGCAGGTTGCTGAAGCAGTGGAATTGCTTTCCTCTTTCAGTAACATTAAGTTCCTCACATCAAGATTCTCACAGAAGTTTGTATACCGTAGCTAAGCCATCATTAGGCAAGAGAACATAGGAATGGAATTTTATGTTAGGCAGAGCCAGTCTCACCCGCCTTGAGCAACTTGACTCATCAAGGAGAGTCTATCACAGATTTTTAGAGATGCTTCATTAGAAATGTACTATGATTAGGTTGTCTGCCATCAACCCCTGTTTCTTCCAATCTATCCTGCATTTTGCATAAAGAATTGTTTCTTAAAGTTCTGTTTCTGTTTAGGGAAGGACCATGAATACCCATTGACTCTTTATCATACCCTATGGTATGTATTTCCAAGCTTCCATCAAATGCACTACCCTTTCCTTTGCATTTTCGACAAGCTTAACTTTGATCCCTAACCAGACAAATGTTTCTTGGTCTCATCAGGGCCAAGTTCTGCATAGATGAGGTTACCAGTTAGGTACTAAGATTTCAGGCAGGTCCGTGAGGGTTGTAGTCCCCAGATATTTCTCACATACACTTGGATGCAGCCTGCTATTTCCTTATTAGCATTTCTTCCTTCGATTTCACATTTTGACAGTGTTAAAGAGTTGCCCCTCTCCCTAAGAGGTGTGCATTTCAAACCATTGACAATTTATACTTCTGTGTGAAGGATTTTTCCAGGAGCAGGTAGAACAGATCAAGATCCATAGAACATGAGGGACTTGAGGTAAATGACCAAGCCACTACTACATACAGGGCATTGTGTGTGTGTGCGCGCGTGTGTGTTTTCAGATATTCTAAAACCAAACCAAACCAAACCAATCTATTTGCCAATTTACACAAAAATCCAGGGATGATTAAAGTTCGTAAGCTAATTCATGTAAACCAAGGATCCAGGGGCCAGTCTGTACCGGATTGCCCTTTTACTTATCTTTAGAGGGAGGAATATTTGGCCAGAGAGCTGTGATCTGTTATCTCTGTGGGTCTAGTAATCAAACAGTCTGGATTTTCAAGGAGTGCACTGAATTTCAAATATTCTGTCACATTTTCCTTACAAATACACTCATATCTATGGAACCACATCTCCAGTTGTCCAGATTCCTGGTGTAGAATTTGTGTAAAATGCCAAGCCTGTACTTAGGATAACCCTTTTAGTTACATTATCTACTCAGAAAGGCACATGTAGAGGTTTTCCTGGTGATCCTGGAGTCAGAGAAAAAGAAAAACTCTCTGCTAGGATATGGTGCAACTAATCTGTCATCCTTTTCTTCTGTGCTTTCTCTCCTGGAGAAGAGTTCCACGAACCTTGGATCATATTGTATCTTAAAATCAAATTTCTTTGTCCTTTATTTTTATCTAGCATCATGTTCCAGAAATCTCTGACAGCCATTCCTATGCTGTGATCAATCTTATTTCAGTCCAAAACAATCTCTCCTTCCTGATTCTTTGCTAGTTTCGCTAGCCTACAATTTACAATAGATATAACATTTTGCATTCACAGATGCAAGTGTGCAAAGATGTGATTGTTTTTTAACCAAACTTAATGGAGCTTGTAAGTACCCATTTCCACCACGTAGGCAAAAACTTAATCATGTGAATTCAAAGTCATAAATTCACTTCCAGTTAAAAACTGTGTCTTTCTGTGCCTACGGAATCAATCTAGGAGTTTCTCTACTTTGCTGTCGTTCTCCCTGGGTGTTACATAAGTTTTAAGGTGGTTGACTTTTCTGACTTTCTGTCCTGGGATCAGGTGAGGTCTGTCTGGCCCACCTGCTACACTGTGACCTCTTTGACCGTCACTGAGGTGCGGCTTGTCTCACCTGGTCTTGTGCATCCGTTTCTGGCCCTGCTACATCTGCTGTGGTTACCTGAGACCTTGGCCTGGACCCCAGATGACATTCTGCTTCACCTCAGCCCAACAGAAAAGCTAATTAGCACTTCTGTGTTCCTCCTTGGGGGCTGGGGAATTCTTAGAAGCATCACTGATTTTTCCACACCACATTGGGATGCTCACATTGATGCTGTGCTCCCCAAATACCTCCCTCAGCTTCCCTTGGACTTGACATTCTTCTCCAAGGCCTGCAGTTCCAGAGGCTACACCCGGGTAGGCAATGTGCCTTGTTTTTAAGGACCTGGGGTTTCTACCAGCGTTTACACAATCCATCTTCAACTGTGGATTCATTCTAAGGTACCAACCGGTTATTCCTGACCCCCTGACTCTTCTTGTCTACTTTGGATCAACCTCTGTGTCTTGGGGACAGGACTGCTCTTGGATCGGTACTCATAATTCCTTTCTCTATGAGTTAGGACATAAACACTCTGCTGTGAGTTGTCCCTGGATGTCAGTCCTTTGGAGCTTAAGAAACCATTTATCAAGAATTCCTGTTCATACTGTAGAAGGACTTGTATTGAAGGCTATTATTTCAGCTATTTTAAAAAACGTCTGGTTTGGTGTTGGGAATTTACTAATTAATTTCTTTGTCTCTGACTGTTTTTGACTCCCTTGGAGGCAGCACTTATAGAAGAGAGTTTTGGTTTTCTTGGGGGCTGCCAATAAGCTAAACTGCTCTTTCTCCTTCTCACATTTGTATCTTTTTCCAAGGCTCATTTCTGTAAAAGTCATCACAAAATAGACAATTTTGTCATCCTTTTTCTACATGCATTGCTTATTACATTTATTAATTTGTCAAGGTCACTTAATTGAAGGATTGTAGCCCCGTGAAAGCCAAAATGTACTGGATGATTAAGGAGATGATTTTATTCAGACCGTTGCACTAGAGACACCATTCATTAATGAAGATTGTCTCAAAAAGGGAGGAAACCTGGGGTTTATAGGCAGATACACAAGAGAGTCATGAGGAGGGATGGACAGTGAGTCTCATGGGATTGGGGAAGATGGTGGAGGCCGTTATTAGCTAGGAATATGTGAGGGCAGGGTAGTCGTTTATGCTGAGCTATTTCCCAGAACATAAGGGGGTGAGAATTAAAGTTCAACATTGTCAGTTCCTCTTTTTATTCAAGAAGAGTATGATTATCCTATCAGATTACTTAGAAGGTTAAAAATAAAAAAGGAAACCTTTTACAATCTCCTAGTTAAGCAGATAAATGTAAACACAAGCTCATTTTGAAAATCTTATAAATAAACCCATCAAAGCTTAGTTAGCTTTGACCACGTCAAATAAAATTTCTTTTCCATGAACTTTCTACAGCCATTCAGGTTTTGTCTCACGAGATAATAAGCAGTCGTTTTACCTCAGAAGAAAATCACTCTCCTTTTTCTTTAACAGAAACACTTTCTGTATACTTTGTACACAAAGTTGTACCTCCCTCTTACTGTTGCTCCTGGTAAAGTCTCACTCAGACATATTATTTAACCTCATAACCTCCATTTCACAGAGAAAAGTAGGAGGCAGATAATTGTGAGCTGTCTGTCACACACCAATACTTTGCAGCAGACAAGCTGAGCTGATGAATATACATCTCACAGCTTCCTAGAGCCATACTCATCCCCATAGTACAACTTCTCAAAATGGTAAAAATGAACATGTTCACTGACAGACTCAAATATATAGTCTCTGTGACATATAAAATAAGAGGCAAAAAGTATATAAACTTAAAATTGTGCTTATATATTAATGTTTCAGTATTCCATCTTACTTTGAAATTATCCAGGTATTCAATTAGTATCTATTAGTTAACTCAATTTCATGTAAATCTAAGTTTTAAACTTCCTAAGGATCCTAGAAGTTATCTTCCTCTGATATACTGTAAAACGCAATTACTGTTGAAATAAAGTTCGTCAGTGTATTGACTTTTTTTGGTTAAACACAAATTTACATCTTTCATAATTTTAAACCTTAACAGTCTTAAACATTACTAACACTAGCTTAATCAATCAGTAAACCTGTAAAAGTTTGCACAGATCGTTCCCAAGTAGAATAAAAATCTATGTATATTATACTTAATAAATCATAGAAGAAATAGCTGTTTTTATTAAAACAAAAATATTAAACTAGTCTTATTTGCCAGGGCTTTATCTAAGTTATGTGAACTTGAATTCCTAAAACATTTCTGAGTTGGTTTCTGTAAAGATAATTTTTAAGTCTAGCACATTGAAAGTGTTTGAGATTCAGTTTCCTTAATTTCTTGGAATTTTAGGAATATTCCACTTATATAAGTACTAATTTATCTTTAAGCCATGAGAATAGAGCTCTTTTAAGAAATTTTATAATCTAATTTAGTATTACCATCTTGAGGTAGAGAAATATCACATACTCACGCAATGAGAGGTAAAAGCCTTTCTGAATTACAGATGCGTGATCACATGGCAGAGAGAGGCCTTATAGCTTCACTTCTAAAATTTCAGCCATGAGTCAAGCGTAAACGCATAATTACAAAACTCACTGGTTCGTATCAAAGAGCTGTTCTCTTCACAGTGAGTAGGAATTTTTAATTTATTTTAGCTCAATACAGACAGATAGACAAACAGAAAAGAGTAAAAAAACCCAGACTATCTATTGTCTCTCACCCTAGAGAAAGAGCTCTATAAAACATTAATCCATTTACAGAGATCACCAAATGGTCAGACCAAGAAACCAAAAGAAGCCAGAACCAGAAATCAAATGAATACTCAAAAGGAATCAAAGTTGGATCCTCGCTGTGCTGCCAGTGGACAAGCGGGCAGAGCACGGTGTGAGGACTGACTCACTGCCGGGGCTACAGACCTCCAGTCTAGAGTGGAGCCCAAAGGGCTCCACGGGGCCTCTTGTCCTGGGTGGAGTAAACGAGCATCTGAAAGCAGGGTGCCAGCCCGTCCAAGTTGGCATCCAAACTATGAAAGATAAATGTACTATAAAATTAAGGAGATGATCTATTATTCAGGCTATTGCAATAGGGAGAACATTCATGAGAGAGAAACATAGAAGGGAGAGAAAACCTAGGGTTTTTAGAGGGGAGTAAACTAGGGAGCCATGAGGAAAGATGAACAGCAAGTCTTATGGGATTTGTGAGGGAGGTCATTCTTATCTTTGAATATACCAAGGCAGGGTGGTCCTTTGCAGTTATCCATTTCCCAGAATATAGAGGAATGGGACAATTTCTTGACCTTCAAACTCCAGGGCTCAGATAAAGTTCCGCATTGTCACTCCCTCACCTTTGTGTAGATCTCAACTGCTCTAGGGGTTTAGGGGTTGGCGTGGGTATGAGGAGGTAGATATGTATAATTTGGAAAAGTTGTTCAAGTGATTTTGATTATGCTTCCTCTCAAATGAAAATCTCCTGTCCTGTAAGTTCCTCAAAGTCAATGATTTTATGGTCATATCCCTTCATGACATGGGGGAAGTTGTTTAATTTTTCTCGGCATCTCCCTCCTAGCCAGCAAAATTAGGAGGCTGTAGACAGGTACAACGATATTCATTGTATATTTATCCATAAAAAGCGAAAGACTGAAGACAAGCTAAATCCATGTCATGTCAGTAGAAGACTAAATAAAGAAAATGCTTTATATTCACACAATGAGTTACCATATGGCAGTTTAAACATATTAATTTGGTTTACACACATCATCACAAATAGATCTTAAATTTATAACGTTAAGTAAAGAAAGAAAAGTAGAAAATGGTACCAGCAGTTTATTACTTGTGTAAATTTAAACTCACAATTCAGAAACAATACTATATATAGTGAGTGCATGTATATGTATGAAACCACTTTAAAAACGGACAGAAGTTGGCCTATTCAATTCCTAGCTGCTAGCCACATATGACCATTGAGCATTTGGAATGTAGCTAATCTGAACTGAGATGTGCTCTAAATGTAATCTACATACTGAATTTGAAGACCGAGTATAAAAAAAGGAAGTAAAAATAGTGCATTAACACTTTTTGATGTTGATTATCTGTTGAGATGATATTTTGGATTGATTTAGAAATTTAAAATATATTATTAAAATTAATTCCACCTGTTTAGTTTTACTTTTTTAAATGCGACTATTAGACATTTAAAATGATGTATGTGGCTCACATTATATTTCTAGTGGACAGTGCTGGGCTACCGGCTGACATTGCAAACCCGGCATACTGGTTAGCTTTAGAAGGGGAAGGAGGTAGCACTTGGGATGATATTTAGCACAGTCTTTATTTTAGTAAGGTTTATTGTACTAAAGAAAAATAGGGAAAAATGAAATAAAATGCAACTTTCTTGAAAAAAAAGAAAGAAAAATAGACTGGAAGCAAATATGCAAAAAGTGTTGACAGTTGTGCATTTTGAAGTATGAGAGGAGAGAGGATTGCTATATTATGTCATTTCTTTTTAATTCCTCAAAGGAGAAAAACGTAAAACAAGTTTTTGGATTAAACAGTCTCCAAAAACTTGCATAGCTCCCCCTCTTGTATTTGACTAGATAAAATGAACAGTGCACTGGAGTTTATTAAAAACGAGCTATGTAGCCTTAGATAAATCATCTAATTTTTCTGTACCTCACTTTTCTTTTCTGTAAAATATATGGTTGAGGAGAATCTTAAAGATCTCTCCAGCTCTCAGAGCAACCTGATTTTCTTCCTTATGTATCATTTCATGGGCCTAGGATGGCAAATGTGTAATAAATGATTGTGGAAAAGCTTGTATTTATCAAAACGAATGTTTCTAGCAGTAACCCTGACACGGACATACCATAATCCATGTAACTAGTCTGATGAGTTTGTTTTAGAAATTTGGTATAATTTTGACTTAATCACCATGAAAATAATGGGTTCTTCTTCATTTTCTTTAAAGAAATTTGCCGTAATAAAGCAGAAAAAAAAATATTAGCAACAGTTGTTAGCCCAGGTGCCAATCTTTAAAAAAAAAAAAAAAAAGAGTTCTAATACTAATTTATCATTTTAACAGGTAGAAAATCAAATCATAGGTTTTCATCAACATAATATTTGGCAATAAAGAACATACAGAAAATTTTTCTTATGGTTAAGCCATCAATAGGGAGCCAACTTTGGTAAACATTTTAGCACATTTGATCGCTTCTTTTCAGTCTTAGGTATTATAAACCAAGGGAAATCCAAGTATTTTTCCTTTCTGCAAGCCTTCTGCATCTTTCTGTATCCATGCAGAGTTTGCCTTTCTCTTTCCCCTTCAGGTTTTGCATTCTGGAACAAGCAGACGCTTTAAGACAAAACTCTTATATAAAAATCTTGATAAACAAAAACGTATTCCATTACTTTTCCTATATATTCATACTTGTCTGCCACCATCATTCCCAGCGTCGCCTCAAAACTCATAGTGATTATAACTTTATCAAAGTAATTAACACAAAGTACTTCTCAGAGAGATACTTGGGAGGTAGATAATTGAGAACCATGTGTCATATACAAGCATTTTAGCAGGCTATAAAGCTCACGAAGACAGATGACACACCTTTCTACAGCCACTCTCTTCCCGTCTACACATTCTTACAGTGGAGAAACTAAACATATTTATTAATGTGATACAGAGATATAGGTATTTCACAGCATGTAAACAGAAGCAAAGATATGTAGGTGTAAAATTATGCTTGATCATCTATGTTTTAAAATGTAGGCATACTTAGAAATTATAGGGGTGTTCAGAGACTGTTCATTAATTAACTAAGTCCCATCTTACTCCAAAGTTTTAAGTTATCTAAGGGTCTTGCATCTATGTTCAAGCTGGTACACTATAAAATATGATTACTGATGGGTCTTTCAGCATAAAAACTCAAATTAATTGAACACAAATTAACATTTTCATAGTCTTAAGTATTGTGTGGGAGTAACATTAGCTTTTTTGATAAATAATCTGATATAAAATATTTAGAAAGTTCAGATTAACTAGTTTCTTCATGAGAAAACAAATTTTAATCTTACAAAAACAAAATGTACTTTTGTAGGGGCAGACCGAGTGGCATAATGGTGAAGTTCACAGGCTCTGTTTCTGTGGCCCAGGGTTCACAGGTTTGGATCCTGGGCACAGACATACACACTGCTTATCACATCATGCTGTAGTGGCAACTTACATACAAAATAAAGGAAGATTGGCACAGGTGTTAGCTCAGTGACAATCTTCCTCAAGTGAAAAGAGGAAGATTGGCAACAGATGCTAGCTCAGGACCAATCTTCCTCACCAAAAAAAAAAAAAAAAAAAAGTACTTTTGTATTATGTTCCATGCTGATAAAATTTGGGAAGACATATAGCTGAATTTGTTCTTTCATAAATCCAAATTATTAAATCAAAGATTCTTCTTAATTGTGTGCATTTATATTCTTATGTAAAAGTGTTTTTGATCTGGTGGTTTCTGTAAGAACATCTTTTCTTAAAAGTCTAATACATTTTAAATTTTACAACTTCAATTTCCTCATTTTCTGTGTATTTTGGAAATATTATCTCTATGAATCGATATGAATAGAACTCTTTTAATTTAAGATACATTATAATCTAATTTATTAAACTTTTTGGAGACAGGAAAACATTTCATACTTAACAACAAGAATTAAAGGTCTTCCTGAATTACAGACATAGAAAGAGAGAGAGCTTATCGTTTCAGCCACAGATCAGATGAAACACAGAAACACAAAGATTCACTGTCAAGATCTTAAAGAGTTTTTTTCTTCCTCAGTGGACACAAAATTCTTAATTGATTTGAGCTCACAAACAGACAAACAAGCAAACAACTAGCAGATTGGACTCTGCTATTTCTCAGCTAACAGCGAAAAGGTCTATATCATCCACCAACAGAAATCACCGAATGACCAGACCGTAAAACCAAATTCCCAATCATTGCCACCACCAAATAGTGAATAACCTATGAGCTGTATGTGATCAAGAAAAAAATAAAACCCGCAAAAATGAACAGAAAGTGGGGGGAAAATCTAGATTGCCAGCAAATGTAAAAATCTATTGCTATCTGGAAGGAGCAAAAAAACATCCAGTTCCTGTGTGTAAACAGCCCACTTCTCCAGCAACGCATTTGTTTGGCTCTGTCCAGTGAGTCCTCTTGGTTGTCTGGGTGAAACAAAACTGGAGTACGAAATTTCTTTGTCAATTGACTTTTTTTTTTTTTTTTTTAATTTTTTTTTTCTTTTAAAGATTTTATTTTTTCCTTTTTCTCCCCAAAGACCCCGGTACATAGTTGTATATTCTTAGTTGTGGGTTCTTCTAGTTGTGGTATGTGGGACGCTGCCTCAGCGTGGTCTGATGAGCAGTGCCATGTCCGCGCCCAGGATTCGAACTAACGAAACACTGGGCCGCCTGCAGCGCAGCGCGCGAACTTAACCACTCGGCCACGGGGCCAGCCCCCCTTTGTCAATTGACTTTTAAAAAATATTTTTATTGTGGAATATTTCAAACATATATAATATAGAAAAGATAGCATAACGAAATCCATGTACCCATCACTGAGCTTTAACAGTTGTCACTTATGCCAATTTTCTTTCCTCTAAATTCACACCTCCTTCCCTCTTGATTATTTTGAAGCAAATCTTGTATATTTTTCATTTTTCCTAAAATGTTATACTTCACTATGTATCTGTAAAAAATAAGAATTCTTTTTAAAAAAACCATAATAACATTACTTAATCCCACCTCTGCCCCTATAATTTGCCCAAATTCCTTCACATCAAGATTTCAGGAAGTCTTTCACTGTTACTAATTGTCCTATAACTATATTATATAGATAGCTTGTTTGAACGACAATTTAAGTGAGGTTCACACGTTGCATTTGGTTGACATCTCTCTGAAGTCTCATTGAATCCATGGATTCATCTTCTTCTGTCATTTTTTTCTCTTGCCTTTTATTTTTTGAAAACTGGGTCATTGATCCCTTATTATTTTCTTATTCTGGATTTTGCTGATTGCACCATCAGGGTACAACGTAGTTCTCTGTCTCCTATATTTTCTGTAAACTAGTAGCTGTATCTAAATATTTGATTAGATTCAGGTTTGATTTATTGGCAGGAATTCTTCGTACATTAAATTGTGTACTTCCGTCAGGATGTACTGTTTGCCTCTCATTTCTGAGATGCTAAAATTGACCAGCGGGTTCAGGTGTTGTCAGCCCGAAATTTTCATTGTTAAACTCCCTTTCTGCTCTTTATCTAATGACTTTAGGTTGATGATCATTGCCTAGATACATGATTTCATTAGGGATTACAATGTGGTGATAGTCTGTCATCCCTTTATGATTTATTAGCTAGAATGTTTCTATTGAGAAAAAGGTTTTTTCGAACAAGGAGGTGACGTGATCAAAGTTGTACTTTAGGAGAATAAGTCTGATATTAATATGAAAAATGGGTAGCTAGGTAAGATACTGGGGTCAAAAATAGAATTCAGGATTCCTGTGAGTCATCTCTGCAAGAGGTAATGGGTGACCTGAAAAAGGTGATAATGGGAAGGAGGAAACTGACAAAAAGTGCACTAGATGAAACTGGCGCTGACAAGTGGCTGACCTGTGAGAAGCAGATCAAACAACCTGTGTCTAGGGAAATGCGGGTGCCACTAGCCATAACAGAGAGGCCTGCTGGTTGGAGGAGGGGAGAGACAATATATGTTACTGTGTCTGTTTTCATCTCTGTGTTGATACAGGCATTCTCTCCTTGTTGCATTTCCTACTGCTTTGGGGAGTCTAATTTTTAAGAGCTTCACAGTGATTTCTGTCAAGTCCCTCAGGGACCTCCTTCATGATCTAATATTTCTCACCATCTGGAAGTGGAAAGATTTTCCAGACATCTAACAAGAATTTTTATTCTCTACTTTTTCCTCTCTTAGCTGCAAACACAATCATTCCAAGGGTTTATGGCTAGGCATTTTAATCTTTTTAAGTTTGAGGGACCATTGTGATGACTCAGCTAATTTGAAAGTCAGAGGGTTGTCTCTGAGGGTCTTTTAAATACATAAACAATGGCATTTTCTTCCATTCCATTGCCCCTACTTAACCTTTGTTTCTACCTCCTTAAAAGATTCTTCTCCCTCCTGCATTCTTCAATTACTGAGCTGTCACTTCCAAGCCTGGCCTCCTGCTTGAGTAACCTATGTGGACAGTATTTAGTTCTGTGGGTCTTTGCCCATAAATCACTTTCCCCCGTCTAATCATATAGTTCTTGCTCTTTTAGCTCCCTTGAGTTGATCTATAATGTTCTGGCATCACTGTGCCCAGGCTAGTATTCAGGATTGCAGAGCAAACTTATCAAAGATGTTTAAAAAGAGGTTTTTCTATTTTTACTCCATTTGGTCACCATTCTGTTAGCCTCTGTTGCATTGCCTGCCAATCCATTAATTCACTAAAGTTTGTCAATGATCTTCTGTGGTACTGGGAAAGTCACATTTAACCTAAGAGCACAGAATTCAGAAACGAGAAAATACTTTACTTCTGCTTTATTCTGGTGGTGCTATTGCTTGTTTGAGCCATTAAGTTCAGAGAAATGTCGTTCCAGGTGTATCACAACATAAATAATAGAGCTTTTTCTTTCTTAAACACTACAGAAATTGAATTTTTCAAATGGAACCTTTTTTTACACAAAAGGAGCTGGATACATAAAATAATCTTAAGTAGAAACTTTCTTGAAAAGTAAGAACAAAACCCCTTTTAACAATGAATAACAGCTCCCAAACTAATCTGTCCAATTTTTGCATATTGGATTTTCTTTAAATGGGATGGGCATAGAGGGGACAGCCCTGCTTTCATTTTGAATATACTTAAAGAAAAAGAAAATCCAAACACAGAGCAGGGTATCAGGTTAACCAACCAGGGGGATTTTTAAGAATAAAGGACAGAGCATGAGGCGATTGGTAGCCTGCCTTCCATGGGACACACCTGCTTCTGAGAAGAAAAGGTGTCAGTGGCTTGGTAGATGCAGTTTATGTCTTACAGTCAGTGCCGTCACTCTGTGCTCATCCCTCACCAGTACAGAAAAAGGCAGTCACTGAGAAAGAAGGCCTTTATATTTGGAGCTGGTACAGAGCTCAGAGTAGCTGGAGGCTTATGTCACATATTTCATGATTCTTCTAACTGTGGAAAAACAATTGAAATATCATAATACCCATCTTTCAAGGAATCTGTACAATAGACTGAGTGGCCTCTGAAAAAACATGGTGGACCCCTTCTGTCCCAAGGACTCTAAAAGAAACTAGACCATGCATAGGACTTTAGAGACAAAAGCTCAGCGTATGGGACATCTAGTGTGGGAGCTTGTCCCACTTGGCCTCTGGGATGGAGATGGGACATTGTGTCCTCTAGTTCCTGTATGGGACAATAGACACATTAGAATGAGTCTGATCATAGAATAAAGACTGAGTTAGTTTTCTGCATCTCACGCCTGGTGAGGCCATCACAGAGGCGGCAGGGCTGATTTATAGCCAACATGCTGTGCAGCACACTGGGTGGTTAAAGCTGGCAGCCTTGCTGATGTGTGGTGGAGTCTGTTAGAATTGGTGAATCATTAAAATTTTAGACATCACCCCCAAGAAAACACTCCTTGCCAAGCTCAAAAGAGAAGGTGTTCTTGAAGCTAGAGTAACCCCTGAACTATTCAGTTCCTCTCATTCAAAAAGATATTTGAGTGTTATTAAATTAGATCTCAGAAGTTCTACCTGATAGTGTGTTTATATATAGTTCTCAATTTAGCTAAGCTCTCCAGAGTTAAGGAGTGACCCAGTTAATGAAAAGCAGTCATTGGTTGGTGGAGGATTCATTTTATGCCTGGTATGTGTTAGTGAGTTGCAAACATAAAGAACAAGGTAATCTTTCTGAAATGTGTGCTGGGTGGCTCGTTTTTTCTCACTAAATCCGAAGTCCAACAGGGTCATATTTGGGATGATACTTAAAACCCAGTTAAATCTGGTTAAAATGAACATCCTAGGCAGCTGATAAGGAGGAAATCCATCTCTTGAGGACCGTATGTGGAAGAAGAGGTGGTATGTTATGCAATGGATAGTCCTAGCTGCATCTTGTTGCTGAGAGTTGGAGAGGTAGAGAAACAGAAAGTATGTGGTGCGCCCACTTTCCTCCACCTATTGCTGTGCGTGTCACTTCACGTCCCCTGCACCCCGGCCCCCACAGTTCCACAGAAGCCAGGGCTAGTTCCCTGACTGCGCATTAAAACCCATACTAAAAGTGTAGCTAAATTTCTGTTCTATGGGAGAGAAACCACTAACAGCCCCAAATTTCTCTGTCTTGAAGGAAACTTTCCAACTCCATCACTGACTGATAATTCTTGATTTCACCTCTTAACCCACTTGTTTTTTCTGAGATGATAATAAGTCTTAGGAGGCTGAGTCTGAAACTCTTGTGGAATCATCTCCCTTTCTTCTCAAAAGCCTAAATGAATTGAAAAAAATGAAATGATCATACGCATAATTCAGACTCTAATCTTGTGGTGAGGCTGGGAATCGTGATGTGGGAGATACTTCACAAACCTAAAAAAGAAAAAAAAATTAGATTGTTGACTCTGATGTTAACTTTGCTTTTCAGAGTGTGGCTAGACAAAAAGCCCAATGAGGAGATGGAGGGCCATCCAGAACTTGTCATGACCTGCTGAGCAAGCGTCTGCAAATGTAGTCTGGCCCTAGCAGGTACCTGTCAAAAAGATACCCTTGAGTCCAGAAACGCCAGAAATATTCTAAGTTTGTGAGTCATCATTAATGAACTGTAGAGACAATTAGCTAAATTCATCTAATTTGTTGAGATTCACAGCTACAATTTTAATTTGTGAGTTGCTGCAGCTGCTCTGCCTTTCAGTGTACGTGAAACTTTTAGCATGATACCTTTTCTGTAATGATTTTAGTAGCATTCAGTTGAAGCAAAATTCCTGCAACTTTTGTGGACCTAAGTGTTCCGTGGACCGTACTGTGCTAGTAAAATAGTGAAAGATCCAGGCAAACAAAAGAACCCTCTAGACCACCAGAGAGAGCTTCAATCCATCCAAAGCGATCATGTCAAGACTTATAGGATTAAAATGCAGACACTCAGGTTGCTGGTCAGCGACGCTGTTGCATTAAGATGTAAATTGTCCAGGGTAAAAGAGACAAGGTCTCCATGGTTCAGCCAATGAAACCTAAGAAGAAGCATTCTTTTTTTGAAAATTCACTCTTCTTTTAATGCTTGATTTTGTCTTTCTCCATAATTCCTATGGAAATTACAGAAATCAAGCAAATAATCACTCTTTAAAGAGAGAGGCAAGGCAAATTGTATCTTTTCATCACATTAAATATGAGAGAGATCCTTTGTGTTATAAGAAATCAATCTGTAGTTATTGCTTTTCTTTGTTTTGAGTCATTTTGAACAAGTTGAAAACCTTGCTTGGAGGAATTCTTGAAGATTTTCTCCTTTTGCAAATTTTTGTAATATAAATTAAGGAGCTAAAGTTTTAATGCCCTTAACCATAAGATCATAAGATAATTCATGGTTGGTGTTTGTATTTGATCTGCTTATACTCTTTACTTATGGTGGGGTTTTTTTACATTTGTTTTTGTTTGTGTTTGAGTGTGTAGGTTTATATTTGTATAACTATATAGGTAGACAAATATCCAGAGAAGTATGGCATGAAAAATGTGTTTCCCACCCTCCTCCATGTGATGCATAGGCACCTAAATCAATTTGGCCATAAAACCATTATGTTTTTTAAAAGCAGATACTGGTTACAGTAACAGTAACAGTACAGTAACAGTCAGGAATAGGGGAGCACTATAGGTTTTTCTACAGCAAACTTGTTAGCAGATAATTAGTAAAATTAAAACAAGTGTCAGACAAATTCTGACACACAGATCATCATTTATCAGCAAGCAGGCACGTAACAATTCATAGACTGTGCAATAAGTAGGGTGCCCAACTGCCCCAGTTTGCTCAGGACGGTCCCGATTTTAGTATGGAAGTCCCAAGTCCAGGAAACACTTTGGTCCTGAGAAAACTAAGACCTTTGATCATCCTAGACACTGTCTTCTTTGAGATGCCTTCACCACATTCTGAATGAAAGATTTACATGAGATTGATGGAAGAATTCTGAAGTACAATGTGTTCAAGCTTACAGTTGACGTGTTGTTGGTACAACCCTCTGGACTATCAGCTGGACATAGAATGACATAGGAATGCAGTCTCAGGTGCAATTATTAAGGGTAAATTGGAAGAATCTGCTAGATTCCTGTACCCATTTTTTTAAAAAACTTTATTTATTTATTAATTTTAGGGGGAAAGATTCTCCCTGAGCTAACATCTGTCGCCAATCTTCCCCTCCTTTATTCTTTCCTCCCCAAAGCCCCAATAAATAAATAGTTGTATATATTCTAGTTCTAAGTCCTAGCTCTTCTATGTGAGCCACTGCCACAGCATGTCTACTGGCAGATGAGTGGTGTGGTTCTGCGCTTGGGGACTGAATCTGGACCACCAAAGTAGAGGGTGCTAAATTTGCACCACTAGGCCTTCAGGGCTGGCTCTCCTGTACCGTTTTATGTAAGAGTGGAGTGTCTCTAAAATGTCTTACCCTATTCATAAATCTTGAAAACCACTCATTTCACCACGGAGAACTCATTTCTTGCACCTATTATGCTAGTTGCTTAGCCGTTACTTTAACCAAAGATACTCCATTTCTAACACTCATTGTTTTATTTTGAAAAGCCTCAAATGTTCATCACCAGAGCAGTTGTAGCAGCCTCTGGTTTTCTGATTACACATTTACCAGCCACCAAGAGTGGATTAAAACCAACGCTGCGTGTGCTTATGACACTGTATATGATCAAATATTTTAGAGTAAAGAACAGTTATCAAAATATCTCATGCTACAAGAAAGCCAAGGAAACCCATAGATTGAGAAACTCAAGAAGAAAGGAAGTTGAGAAACTCAACTTTTTCAGGATGGGAAAGCTGAAGATTTGCTAACGACTTTTTCAGAATATCGTTTGTCTCTGTAACAGTATCAGACTTCAACAGGAAGGAAGTAAAGACTCCCTCCTTGGAAATTACAAGGTTAATGTAAATCCATGCCATTCCAGCAAAAAGTCAACCTGCTAGAGAAATAGTTTTGGGGAACGAGGCTTGAATTCTAATTCATTCCACACCTCTTGGCAAGCTTTTTAGCTTGGACGAGTCACTTTACTTTTTTTGAATTTTTGTCTTTTTTGTCATAAAGAGTAGTTGATCCTTAGAACTCTGCTAGCTCTTAAAAGTGTCTGAAGTCTAGATTATAATTCTAAGTATTTGAATTTTTCACTGTAAGTTTGAAGGAGATAATTAGCTTTTGGTGTATTTTGCCAGCATTAAGTAGAAATTTGGCTGACCTTCATGCTGCTAGTTCTTTACCCACCATCTTTGATCCATTGAAAATGGTAGATGATTTCTCTGAGGCGGGGAATATAACTATGAACACGGTGGTGTTTTGTAGGTGTCTGGTCAGCATCTTCAAGGTGTCTGAGTCCTTTTGAATTCTAGGAATAGTGAGCATATCTTGGCCATTAAACAAGCTTCACACAAACATTCTGAGTGTGTGTTTACTTCATATTCAAAGACAATACCCTAAATAGTCATTCTCCAGGAATGCAGATCTTACAGCTTTGGCATTAAATTTCTCTAAATGGAATTTGCTGTACAGATAAAGCACAGAACAGAGCAAGCTTTGACTCTGAGGACATTTCCTTTGATAAAACACACTCAAAAAAAGGCTATGGGAATAACATTATTTAGCTCCTTGTTTGTGTGAGAGCAATGATTTTTCCAACGCAAGGTGAAGATATCCAGACCAATTCTCTAGAATGTTTCAGTTGATTTCTCAAACTGACGGGCTGCCTTCTTCTGACATCTAAATCAAGTGAGGCCCTACACTTCAGGGCACAAATTAGAGGACTGGCACCAGACTACAGCAGTTAGACTGCTGCAGAATCGATACAGGCCATTTAGGCATCAGGATGGACTATGTTTCATTTTTGACACTCAAGTTTATGCTTATTGAGTGGGGGAGCTTTAACTCCACAGCAGCGATAAACTCATCGGGAAGTGTCAGCCAGGATTGTAGCGATCTTACATAAATATGAGCAGTGCTGAGGCACAGTGTTCTTTAACTCTTCAGCAGAGCATCTGGTGTGAAAGCGGTCTAAGCAGTTTGGGGTATGGTGGGCTCTGAGAACAGTTTCTCTCTCCCGTAGACATAGACATAGTGCTTGAATATTAGGAAAGAATATCTATGAGTCTTGTCAAAATTGACAATAGTGGAGCCATTTTAAAATAGAGTTGGAGCCGCCTTTCCAGAGAAACTGTTTTGCTGTCTCGAACCTTGGACTTGGCCAGAACTTTGGACTGAGCCAAAAGGGCAATTGTTTTACAAGCAGTTATCTGAGAAGTCAGCAGGAGAGTGGACATCCTGATCACAAAGACTGAGGATTGTGGACTTTCTGAAGATAGAATTAATGTTTAGCCAAGAGTAGCTCTCTGCCTCTGACTCCAATTAAAATTCTTTGCAATATCACCTCCCTTCTTTTTTTTTTTTTTTTTGAGGAAGATTAGCCCTGAGCTAACATTTGCCACAAATCCTCCTCTTTTTTGTTACTGAGGAAGATTGGCCCTGAGCTAACGTCTGTGCCTATCTTCCTCTATTTTATATGTGATGTGGGATGCCTACCACTGCACGGCTTCATAAGTGGTGCATAGGTCCACACTTGGGATCTGAAACTGCAAACCACAGGCCACTGAAGCAGAGCTTATGAACTTCACCGCTACACCACAGGTCCAGCCCTACACTCTCCCTTTTTTGCTTCTAAAAGCCCCTGATTTTTGCTCCCTAGTGAGACACTATTTGAGTTTTTACCTGAATGTGTGCTCCCCAGGTTGCAATTCTTTGATCCCAAATAAATGCTTTGCCTCTTAAACTGGCTTTTATTTTTGAAGGTTGACAATCCAGAAGACTTTTCCTTTCTCTAGAAATCTCTAACAAAACGATGTGTCAACACCTTTAAGAGGATTTGCTCAATGCGGTCTGCAAGCTAGATCTTGGAATGAAATCTTAAGTAGGCATCTGGAAAGCCTTCATTGGACAAACAGACATACAAGGAGGTTGTCTTAAAGAGGTGCGATCTCTCCCTCGGAGCACATTCTCCCAAAGTGATGCTTTACCATAAGTTTTGAAGGCAATTGGTTGATATATCAGGCAAGGCTTGGCTCTTCCCCCTCCCAAGAGCTCAGTCCTGGTCCTGGCTTTCCCAGCTGCATCTTTTTGGTCCGTAAGTGAAACTGGATCCCTGTAGAAGCAAGTGGTTGGTGGCAGCAAGCAGCCCTGCCTAAAGTATTTCCTGCTCTAGGATTAGTTATTTTCTGTCCACTATGTTCCAGCAGAGTCAGTTCAGAATCCAATAAAGCTTTGATTTCAGTCTGTCTCTGGATCAAAATAACTAAAACTCCTTCCTCTGAGTAGGAAATGTTTACAAATGTTATTGGTTAACTTTGAAAAATAGCTCTAGAATGTGACCTAGGTTATCTTTTGTGCTCTGACTTTATGAGATGGGACTCTTCACCTGCCCTTTTCCAGCCAGTTGTCCTCTCCTGCCTGCTTTCTCATACTTCCTGCCCATTTTCCCAGAACTGTTGTTACTTGTATCAAAATATATCTTATGACAGAGAACAAAAGAACTTGTAAATACAGTTGGTCTGGTAGACTTCTTCATGTAGTTCATGTAATGGGTCCTAGAATTCTGGCGGGATCTGCAACGTGGGGGCCCACTGTGTCTTTCTAGATCACGTTTTCCTAAGACAAATTGGAAAGCTAGGTAGTTAGGGCGACATAACATTCCAACAAAAAAACGATTATCAAGACTCTACTAGGTGTCCACAGCTGGCCCAGAGAACATGCATGCTGAACTCTGGGCTCTTTGCCTTACTGCTGAAGGACAGCTCAAGGCATTCTTCTGGTGATGCTGCCTCTGAAAACTTTGAAATATTTAACTGTCTCCAATAATTAATTGACCTGGAACATTTCCTTGGTCAATAAAAAAGTACTGGATTTTAATGAAAAAGAATGAAGCCATTTACTAAAATGTTAGTACATGTTGAGCACTTGGAAGACAGCCTGGCCCACAGTAAGTGCTTGTGCTGCTGCTTCTCCATTCGACCCCTCAGCAACCCTCCGTCCTCCCACTATTCATCCTCCCATCCTCCCATCTCCTATTGCCTGCTCCCTTCCTCAGAAAGGGGACCACTATGGAGGACTATGTCCCCCAGGTTCCCTTGGGGCCAGCCAATGGGAGGAAGAGTCAGCGAACCGGAAGGTAGGAGGAGAGAGGATAGGGAATTTCCTTCCTGCCCCCTGCTGCTTACTTCCCCAGTCCCTCCATCACTAAACTCTGCGCGGTGGCCCTTCCACCACCACTGCAGTGACAATGTTTACTCCCTTTGTCCCTCCAGCCGAGGAAGGTTAATGTCCCCCCTCTGTTGTCGGTCCCTGAGTGCTTCAACATCCCATTTTAACTCTGCCCTAATCTCTGTAAGTAGTCCCTCCATTAAAATCTATTCGCTTAAATCGTTGGTTCTCAACTCTTCCTGCACATTATCATCCCCAAGGGCGCTTTTGAAAACTACCACTGCCTGGTCCCTCTCCCCAGAGACTGACGTAACAGGCCTGGGATGGGGCCTGGACACCCATGTTGTTTATGAGCTCTGCAGGTAATGAAGCCGGAGTTGAGAACTGCTTACTGAAACCATCTGAGTGAATTCCGTTTCCTGCCAAGACCTTGACTGATACAGTGTTCACCGAATGGTACCTCTTGTTATTATTTCTACCTGTATTCTACATTGTTTCTTTATTTCTACCGTGTGACATTAATAGTTCTCCCCAATATAGAGATGAGGAAACTTTACACAGAGATTAAGTAATGTTCTGAAAATCACATGATTTCTAAATGGCAGAGTGAGAATTCTTTTTATTTGGCTCAAAAGCTCATACTTTTTCTGTTCTTTCCACGATGATGTACTGCCACGATCAGAGCTTCTCAAACTTTAATGTGCATTTGAAAGGCTTGGGGATCCTGTTAAAATGCAGTTATTGATTCAGCCATTCTGAGGCCTGAGACTCTGCATTTCTAACAATCTCCCAGATGATGCCAATGCTGCTGGTCTGAGGACCTCACTTGAGTATCAAGGGCATAAACAGCTATTTTCCACCCTCTCCTTTCTTCAAACCTTCAAAAATTCCTCCTCTATCCTCATCATTTTCACCTGATGACCTTGCTTCTCACGTCACTGAGAAAACAGAAGCCTTCAAGAGACTCATGTTACCACATCTATCCACTTATCCTCATGTACCCCCACCCACTCTGTTTTTCCACCTGTAACCATAGATGGACTATCTATGCTCCTGTTAAAAACCAATGCATCCAGTGCACCACACGCCATCTGCTTTTGTTCACCCAAGGGCATTGTTTCAGGAATACTTTCCTCTCTTCTGCATCATTATTTCTTTATCTTGTGTCCTGGATTGTTTCCATTAGCATAACATGCAAATATCATTATTTCTCTTATCTTGAAACACAAAGAACTTATTTTGATTCCATTTCTCCCACCAGCTTCCACTCCAATTTTTGTACTTATTTGCAAAGAAATTACACAAGTTTTCCATATCTATTGTCACCAACTGGATTCTTCTCACTCTTAGACAGCTTTCTTCAAGGTCACCAGAATTTACGTTGCTGAATCCAGTGGTCAACTCCAGTCTCCACCTTACTTTTCATCAGCATTTTGTATATTTATTAACTCCCTCTTCCTTCTTACAGAGTAGAACACCACACTCTTTTGTCTTTTCTTCTTTGCTGATTCATCTTCCTATCTCTGACCTCTTAACTTTGACATGCTTCAAGGCTCAATCTTAAATTCTCTATCTTCGTTTACTTTTTTGGTCACGTCCTTCAGCAGTGTGGCTTTAAATATCATAGATATTTAAAATTCATACAAAATTTGTATCTCCACTCGATCTTTCATCTGAAATCCACACTTATAAATCCAGCCACCTCTGTAAACATCACCACTGGGATATCTAATAGACATTTCAAACATAACATGTTCAAGACTGAACTTAAGATATTTTTCCCCATGCTTGTTTCACCCACAGTTTTCCTCATCTCAGTTGATGTATCTCCATTCTTCCAGTTGCTCAGGCCAAAAATCTTGAGGTCATCCTTGACTCTCTTTCATGCTTGACATCCAACATAACATGAAATCCTATTGACTCTTCAAAATATGTTCAGAGTCCTACACTTCTCACCACCTCTACTGCTATCAGCCCTTTTCTGAGCCTCTTGCTTGGACCCCTGCAATAGTGTCTTGAAACAAATCCTTAATTCTACACTTGCTACCCAATGTCCACAGTCTCTTTCAATAAAGCAGCTAGAGTGATCTTTTTAAAATGGAAGTCAGGATCATACGGCTCCATTGCTCAATACCCTGCAAAAGACTTCATTTCACTCGGAGATTAAGCCAAAGTTCTCACTACAGTCAAAATGGCCTGCATAATCCATCCTCGTTCCTGGCCTCCCAATCTGACTTCTTTGACATTACATCCTGCTGCTTTCCTGCTTGATCATGCCTCTCCAGGCGTATTGATTTCCTTGATGATGGTTGAACTTCCTAGGCACGCTTTTGCCTTCTATCCCTTCCACTGGCTTTCCCTTCTACCTAGAATGTTCTTCCTTGAGTATCTGTGTGATAGCTCTCTCATCTCCATCAAATCTTTGCTCAAAAGTCACCTTCTTAGTAAGTCTTAATCCTGACTATGTTTTTTGGGTTTTTTTTTAGGAAGATTAGCCCTGAGCTAACTACTGCCAATCCTCCTCTATTTTCTGAGAAAGATTGGCCCTGAACTAACATCCATGCCCATCTTCCTCTACTTTATACATGGGATGCCTACCACAGCATGGCTTTTTGCCAAGCGGTGCCATGTCTGCACCCGGGATCCGAATCGTCGAACCCCCGGCCGCTGAGAAGCAGAACATGCGAACTTAACTGCTGCACCACCAGGCCGGCCCCCTGATTACTCTTTTTAAAATTACAACTATCCTCCACTTACTACCTCTCTCTGGCTTTCCTGATGTCTATTACTCTATCCACTTTTTCCCCCACAAGATGCAATCTCCTTATTTACTATGCTTGTTATTTATTGCCTAGAATACAAATTTCCAGGAGTTATTGTCTTTTATTTTCTAATCTTTATTTAAGTACCTAAATGAATGCCTGGTACATAGAGATACTCAAAAAGTTTTGTTGAATAAATGAATGAATGGAGAAACAGTTTTTTGTTATAGTTTTAAAATGATAGATAGTAGAATAAACTTTTGTTGGTCAAGAACCAAGAGTCTGACTGTTCTAAGTATGGTAATAAGACTCAGACATAACACACACACACACACACACACACACACACATACACACACATACACACACAGAAAAGTCTCATCTCTTTCTAGACCTATTTGCTTATCTAAGTCCAAAGGAAAGACTTCTGGCTATTTGGGAGTGGGACTCATTGATACGTGAGAAAGGTTCTCTTCCCTAAGCTTTAGCTTCCTGCAATATCTCAGTCAAAGTGAACTGGTATTACTGACTTTCTGTGCTCAGCAGATTTGCCAACATTTTCTAGTATGAAACAAATGTCTCACTGCATGGACTTTGGGCTATTGACAGACTATGGAAGGGAATCTGGAGGGTTTGGGGTAATGTTCAATGTTTCACTGCACAAACCCTCAGGGTAATGTTCT
This sequence comes from Equus caballus, assembly GCF_041296265.1. Classification (NCBI taxonomy): domain Eukaryota; kingdom Metazoa; phylum Chordata; class Mammalia; order Perissodactyla; family Equidae; genus Equus; species Equus caballus. The sequence continues at coordinate 29,497,700 of NC_091710.1, read as the reverse complement.
CAAGAAGAATCAATAATTGGAAGCCAACTAAATAGGCTTGTTCCCCTCAAATATGAACCTGGTTACTTTATCAAGAAAACAGATGTTTATTGCTTTCAGGCAGAAAATAATAAGTCAGGCAGGTTTACAAGCCCCCTTTCCATCTTGAAAGCATTTCTGTCAGCTTCTTCATCCTCGGAGAAAATTACCCAATCAAGTCCTGAAAGGTAGATGATTAGTGGGCATCACACTTGGCATCTCATTTCTTCTTCCCAGCTGGGGATATGGAGATGCTATTGACCTCCCACTTAGGGAAAAACATATTTTTGACAGCAAAGTTGTCTCAGGGCTTTTTCTTGGAGCAAAGAACCATGTAACTATATGCTAATGTAGAAAACCAAGGGAAGCTAGCATGAGGCTGTAATCTGCAATCATGGTTTAGAAACAATGATTCAATAGCTGTCATTTATTATAAGGGAGAGACGAATCTTATGTCCTCCACCAAAAAGTAATTTAGAAGAGGCTGAAGGAGTCACCTAGAAAATTTGTTCATTGTTTTCAATGATCTGAATGTTTTAGGACCAATTTCCACACCTTTCAGGAAAATTCAGGGCAGAACAATGACGATTATAAGAAATGGTTAGAATCTCAGAAAGTCTAAATCAGAGAGCACTCAATAAAGTTCTCCAAACACAAGGGCGTTTTCCTTCGAATGCCGTAACTTTCAAGCATTTTCATAATGATTTTAAAAATACATGAGGTGACTGCATGAGAGAGGGTTGCAAGGTTTTGTTCACCTTTTGAGGTAGAGAACAGCCAGGACCAAAGGTGACCGAAGAATCTTTATCAACACTGGGGTGACTATGTCGGCAACAAGTGGAATGGGAATCCAACTACTGCTTGCAGATTGAATCAACGTGTTTTACAGATATGTGTAACAGTAAATTTTATATGGACATACCACTATTTCAGGACTATAAGAATTCTGCATACTAGTCTCAGAGTTGCTTCAGGGTCAGATACTCATAGTCAAATATGTGGTCTGAATCCGCCGGCTGCACTTTGTCAGCAGAGTGAGGATACTCTTCCTGTGTTCTCTTTGTGTGTTCTTCTTAATTCTCTGCTATTTCTATTGAGTGGCTTGTCCCTCACCACAACATCGGTAATCCCTGAAGGCAGAGAAGGCATGGTATTTGGAGTTAGGCCACCTGGGTTTGGGTCCCAGCTCTGTGCTTAGTAGCAATAAAGCAAAGGACCAGTCATTTAATATCTGTGTGTCTTAGTTTGTTTATTCCATTTGAAAAGTGAAAAATTAATCAAAATAATACCTCCAGAATAGGAAGAATGTAAGGACCCAGGTTCAAGGTGATTTGTAAATTAAATATTATACAAATACTCGTTTCCCAGATGACATGTAACTCTGTGTGGCTCACAGTGTAGGTCAATTATTTAAAGTTGCTCACCTGATTTTCGTGGTCTTTGGTGAACCATCACAGTCATTTTATCTTAAGAAATTGGGTTAGCCGGTGGGGAAGAAGGAGGCTATGAGAGAATTAGATTGGTACCTCCATAGCACAGCCATTATTGTGCTTCTGTTGCCTCCACTTATCTAAATATTTTATATTCATGAGATGGTCCTCCTTGTCATGTACTCTCACTAAAATAAACTCATGAAATTCGTGAAGTTCATTTTTAATGTAACGTCCTCAGTTCTGAGTATCTGATATGCAGATTAATCCGCAAAATTCTAGCTCTTCCTCCCATCTATACGCTCTCTAGCTATGCAAATTGATGCCTATGGATAATATTGAGAATGGGCACTTCATTTGGTTATTTTCCTCTAGAGAAATACACTTCTATAGATGTTTTAATGTACTGCAAAATGATATTTCCATGGGCTTAACACCTTGGGCTTCAATTAAGTACACCTTTTTTTCTCTCTCTCTTTGTTCTCAGTTCATGCTCTTAATGACCAAACACTATTTGTCACTCACAAGAGTGATTGTATTGGCAAGAGGAAGTTAGGGATATTTGTGGGATATCTAAAATGATGGCTTTCAGGAAGTATAAACTCTCTTTACCAGCAGGACATTGCCACTGGTAAAGAAACAATAGGTAAAATGCAAAACAATAGGGAAATGATGTTAAAAATAGTTAGTAAAGAAATCAAGTAACTTTTCTAGCAGCCATTACCACAGAACCAACCACAAATTGCCTAGGTCATGGATAGAGGATTAGATGGAAGAGTACCTAGACAGAGAGGTTAATGAACACAAGATAGAAAGTTGGGCTACAGGACAATATCTTTCTTTTGAACAAGTTTCTTGTCAAGGTATCACATCTTTTAAATATCTATTCCTCTTCTCACATTTAGTACTGATTCTTTTAAGGAGATCAGTAATAGTTCCAAAGTTATACTTATGTGCTGAATTTTTCTTAAAAAATTAGTCTAAAAAACCAAATTGGTAGTTATAACTCCTTATCAGTAATAGTGAATATATTAACTGATCTTATAAGGCCTTTTTCTGTTGGATAGTCCAGAGGTCAGCCTGAATTTGCAATTAAGAACTTATATGATTTTTGGTCTTCTTCTCCAATACAAAATAAGGGACATAATTTAAAAGATGGAGATTTGCTGGAGGAGAGTGAGTCAGGATTGGAACATATGAAATTTATAAAATAATACCACTAGTTTATATTTTTGTAGGATTGCATTTCAGGGAACTGTGGAATATTTTACAATGTTCATACCGAAAGTTAGATATAATTGATACAAGTCATTTTTTTATAGCTGAAGAAACCTGGTTGACAGTGGCCTGCCTAAACCTCTGGAAGCCCATTCTTTACCTTGTTTATTGACCTCAACATTTCTTATGTCAGAATCCTTCTTTTAAGAAAAGTGGTCTAGGGGCCAGCCCAATGGCGTAGTGGTTAAGTTTGCGCACTCTGCTTCGGCAGCCCAGGGTTCATGGCTTTGGATCCCACATGTGGACCTACACATCACTTATCAAGCCATGCTGTGGTGGTGGCGTCCCACATACAAAATAGAGGAAGATTGGCACAGATGTTAGCTCAGCAACAATATTCCTCAAGCAAAAAGAAGTAGATTGGCAACAGATGTTAGCTCAGGGCCAATCTTCCTCACAAAAAGAAAAAGGAAAGAAAGAAAGAAAAGAGCTCTGTAGAAAGGAATACTAAAGCAGCTTTTTTATTCATTCTCCCACGGTGCATCTCTTTCAGTCCACCTTTGTTTTTACCACTATCACTGTCTTCCTCTTCTTCCTTCTCTCTTTTTCCTTCCCAACATGAGGAAAAGATTAGAGAGAAAGTGGTATGGGGTACATTTCCTTATAGCCATGAATAATAGATATTTCTTGGATTTTCTGAATCTGGAAAAAAATGATACTTTTTAGAAGAATTATTACCAATATTGATTAAAGATAATAGAGAAAACCAAAATATACTAATAAACATGACAAATGGAAAAAAATGTAAAAGGTTATCCAAAATTACTGCAGCGTAGACTTACAAGTGTGAAGTCTTTAGCTCTTTGGAGGACAGATAATTAGCAAAACATATAGACTATCTCAAAATACGGGGAAAAATGGATATATGATGTCAAAACTTAAACAAGTAACAAGCAAAAGAGAACTTTAAGCAAATCTCACAGAAAAACAGACGCAACTAATCAAAGCAAACAGCAATGTAGAATTTTTAAGCTAACTTTTATATGGACACCCAAGTTATGAAAGAGAAAAAGGGTTTTTATTTGGATAAATGGATTTTCTAAATTTGACATTATAAAGTTTATTATGTAGTCAATTTTTTTAATGAAAAACAAGGTTGCTTTGACGAACAAGACAATCTGATTGGAGCATCATGGATCATCATTGCAGTCAGGTGGCAGAGAATTGAAAACATCATGGTCAAACAGGAAAACTACTTGCAAATGGATCAAAGCTTTATACATTTTGCCTTAGAATTCTTGGATTAAACTAATCCAGTAGTCTGCAAAAGAAAACATAAGTATATTTTGTCTCAGTAGACAACAAAACTTAGTGGTCAACAATCTCTAGAACAATAATTGTTCACATTCTTTATATGGAAATCATTCACTTTGGAAGGCTTTCACTTATGACTTCCTTTCAATAGGTAGAGGGCTTGGTGTTGTTCCTAGGTGACCCCTGGAGACATTGTGGCAGGGATTTTCCTTCTCAGTGCTGCTCTCATGATGAATGATGACACATCTACCAACTCACTTAAGGATGAGATTAAAAACTAATATAAATACAATCTTTTGGCTTTAATGTGATATCAAGGTTATGTTGGCTTCACAAGACATTAGAAATTGTTCTATCCATTTTTAATCTCCAAAAGATTATCTCAGGATTAAACAAAATTAAGCCATAGGAGATTAAACTATAGAGCTGCTCAGTGCATTTAATAAATAGGTGGATATGCTTTTTGATTCTCTAAGATGGGAACAGAGCATGACAGAGTCCTAAAGCTTAATTTATCATAGAATTCTTTCTTCAAGGTGGGCAACTGTTCTATAAAATACACTTTGAGAAACCCTAGAAATATTTCAGCTAAAGTCAAGAGCAATAAAAGCACATTAAGTAACTATTATTTTTTTCTTTTGCTGAGGAAGATTCTCCCTGAGCTACCATCTGTTGCCAAGATTCCTCTTGTGTTTGAGCTGCTGTTGCAGCATGGCCAGTGGTAGACAAGTGGTGTAGGTCTCCACCCGGGAACTGAACCCAGGCCTCCAAAGCAGAGCCCACTGAACTTAACCACTGGGCCACCGGGGCTGGCCCAGGTAACTTTATTTTTAACATTACTTCTGAAGTGCTGATACAATACAACAAAATAAGGAGTTTAATGGTTGAAATGTCAAAAAGGAGGTAACATTTTCATTTGGAAAGTATGTGATTTCCTCCTACAAAATGCAAAAGAATTAACTATAACACTATTAAAATTAATAAAAAGGAGTGTGAAAGAACACTACTATGACGTATAACCTCTCCTACAAAATGCCACAAAGTAAAATTGAAAACTCCTTTTCTGAACCTCAGACTAGCCATTTTTCAAAAAAAAAAAGAGTAAAAATGCAAAAATAAATGAATAAAATTTTGTTTGGTGAGGACTTTCACTAAAATAACTTCATGAAGTGATTTTTCTGGTTTCCATATACTCGTTTGGTGGACTCCATCATATCATGGATTTAAATCTGCCAAGTTCAACATTCCACTCTTTAATTTATTAAAAATCTCTCTTTTCTGGCTTAGAGTAAGCACTTTTAGACTTCTTCAGTTTCATCACCAGCACTCGCAATGGTTTATTTCTCCCTGAAGAGCCATTTTCCACAAATATACTAAGGTTTTATCACTTAAGAACAGCTACTGCATCTGAGAGGGGGGAAGAGAGCTAAGGTGAGCCACATATGAGGAGAAGCCGGCTCACTTCCCTCGGTGCTATTGTGACTGGCTCCCAGACGTCAGGCTCTTAGTGCGTATGGTTCAACCCCACGCCAGCACAAAACTGCAGATTGCTCTGTGACACGAACCTCTGAAGTTGCTTCCAAAGAATACTAACCGTGACATTAAGTCACTGAACGCCAAGAGTCTGCTGAACTACAAATAAATACAGTAACGTTTATCATCCACCACGAAGGTTAGGTTCACCATTTTCACAGAGTCCTAAAACCTTTCACTCTGTGTCACCTAGGATCAACTCATTTTAGCCAAAAATATCCCACAGTGTGTACCTTATTGCCACCCATCAAAATGCGTGTGTAATATCTGAAATTTGTGAAAGACTGCATACTCTAATAATGTAAGATAAGTGCATGCAGCAATGAATAATGTATGGGCATCTTCAAAATAACATTGTGCGGCAGATTATAGATCATCTCACATTAAATAATTCATCTGCTTCGTGCCCTTACATCATAAGGGTTATGAGTCCCATTTAATATGTAAGGAAGTACAGACACTAAGAGGTTAACTGACCTTTGCAGGTCAGTAGGTCAGTTATGGGAAATTGTTGGTAGATAGAGAATGAAGAGTCACAAATCCTTAGCTTCAAGCCATTTTCTCAGCTCCTTGGATTTTGTTTTTCTATGATTAGAAAATTTTCTTGTTTTAGTTTGTTGAATACTCTTGACCTACGGTGAAATGCTGAAATGTATCCATAAGCATAAACATATAGTATAAGCAATATAAAGATATACATACACGAGACAAGAATGTAGAAAATCATTTAAGGCCAATCTAAGTGACTTGATGTAATGTTACGTGTGAAAAGAGAATCCTCCTTAGCCTTAGAAATCTTAACCGAGGCTCAAAAATACTAAAGTGATTCTCAAGCTCCAGTGTGTTTAAGACTCATCTGCTTGGGCATCTTCATTTTTAACAATTATCACCAGGTAATCCTAAAGCAAGTATTCCGTAGGCTATATTTTAAGAGACAATGCAGGATAGCATAAGGCTTAAGAGTTCACACTTTGATTTCAGGTGGACCTGGGTTAAAAATCTCTTGTCTTAAATTGAGTTCCCTCAGTAGCAGACCATGAATTGGATTTGAGTGCTGTTTGATTTGGGAGCCCATTCCAGAGGGAAGGAAATGAAGGCAATAGAAGGTGTTAATGATCAGCCAACCACCGTGAGCAATTAGCTCTCAGGCCCACTGATGACCTCTGGATGACAACCATGTCTCAAATCTACCCTACCCAAAAGCAAGAAACCTAAGCTATGTATCTATTAATTCCTGTTCGCCATTTGTTGAAGCTGCTTGCAAAGCTTCTATGCCCTGGTCCTCCCAGCCTGTCCTATGTGGGCTTAACATGTTCTGATGGCCAGAAATAGCTCTCAGTGAGGGTGATGTGCAAATAAGAAGCTGTGCTTGATATACAACCTGCGGATATATATGGGAACAGTGAGCACTGAGAGGATATGAATAGGGTAGCAAAGTTATCAACTACAATTGATCCTTTGTACCTTTTTCAGATCCACTCATGTCCTGTGTTGAGTTCATTTTGTCATGTTAAGAATACTTCAAAGTTGTGGCCAGACAAAACTTATTAAGGAAAAAAGACATAATGAAATGATTAGTGGGACTAACTACAGTCCCTATTGCTTTAGCTGGGCCCCAGATCATTGTTAATACTCATCCTGTTTCTCTATCATGCTTTCTAGATTCCTCTCAGCTGCTTTAAGTTGCCAGTGAGATAACCTAGACTCTCATTTCTGAGATTTCTAATCCCCCCATTTTAGACGTTTGTCAGGCTCGGTTACTGCAGCTACCCATTCCTGGTTATCACTGGCCATTGAGTTCCAGCAGGCATCCCCAACAAATCACCTAAATTCCAGACATACTTTCCTTTGCCTTCATTATATAGCAGCAAAAATATCTGCTCGTGATGGTCAAATAATCCAGTCACTACAGTAATTCCTTTCTTTGTCTCACGGTCTAATGACAGAAGTAACCCTAATGACTAGGTTGTAGCAGAAACTTTGGGTTTAGTGAAACCCAGACTCTGTCCCCTGGTGTAAGTCTTCCATTCCAGGAATAGAACATATAATCCAACAGAGCCTGGTTTAGAAACAGACAGCTAAGTTCCCCAAGTGATTCGCTGAAAGTGATTGTAAGAGTAGTCACTCCTACCTCAATCCTTTTGTTCCTGATCCCGTGAATTCTATCTTTAATGGACATAGACCATATAATGGCTTTTCATATGAGGCTTTCATTTTGTTGAGGTAATTTTCTTCTTCCTAGATTGTTGAGTGTTTTTTTCCATAAAACAGTGTTGAATTTAGTCCAATAATTTTTATGCATCAATTGAAATGATCATGTGGTTTTTCTCCTTCATTCTGTTAATGTGCTGTATTACGTTGATTGATTTTTCCCACATTGAACCATCCCTGCATTCCAGGAATAAATCTCATTTGGTCATGGTGTATAATCTTTTAACATAGTGTTGAATTCAGTTTGCTAGTATTTTGTTGTGGATTTTTACATCAATATTCATTAAGGATATTGCTCTGTAGTTTTTTTCCTTATAGCGTATTTCTTGTAGTGTCTAATTTTGGCCTCATAAAATAAATTTGGAAGTGTTTCCTCCTCTTCACTTTTTTTGGGAGAGTTTGAGAAGAATTGGTGTCAATTCTTTAAATTGTTGGGAGAATTCTTCAGTGAAGCCATCTGGTCCTCAGCTTTTCTTTGTTGGAACGTTTTTGAATACTCATTCAACCTTCTTACTACCTATAGCCCTGTTCGTATTTTTTATTTCTTCATGATTCACTCTTAGTTGTTCAAGAATGCATTGTTCAATTTCCATATATGTGGGAATTTTTCAGTTTTCCTTTTGCTATTGATTTCTATTTACATTTCATTGTGGTCAGAAAAGATACTTTGTTGTTATCTGCAATTTACTAAGATTTGTTTTGTAGCCTAATATGTTATCCATCCTAGATAATATTCCACAAGAATTTGAGAAAAATCTGTATTCTGCTGGTGTTGAGTGGAGTGTCATGTTTATATCTGTTACATACAATAAGTCTATAGAGTTATTCAAGTCCTCTGTTTCCTTACTGATCTTCCGTCTGGTCATTCTGTCCATTATTGAAAGTGGGGTATTGAAGTCTCCCACTACTATTGTTACTATTTCTCCCTTCAATTCTATCAATATCTGCTTCATATATTTGGGTGCTCTGCTGTTAGGTGGGTATATATTTATAATTGTTATGTATTCCTGATGAACCGACCCTTTTATCATTTTATAATGTCATTCTCTGGCTCTTGGGACATTTTTTGACTTAAAGTCTAAGTTTTCTGATATAAATATGGCTACCTCCACTCACTTTTGGTTAGCATTTGCACAGAATATCTTTTCCCATCCTTTTGCTTTCAGCCTATGTGTGTCCTTAGATCTAAAGTGAGTCACTTGTAGATAGTATATAACTGGATCTTGGTTTTTTAAAATTTATTCAGCCACTCTACATCTTTTGATTGAGGAGTTTAATCTATTTACATTTAAAGTAATTACTGATAGGGAAGAACATACTGTTGAGGTTTTGTTAATTGTTTTTGGTATGTCTTTTATTTATTTTGTCCCTTTTTTCTTTTCTTGCTGCCTTTGTGTTTTGTGTATTTTCTTTAGTTACATGCTTTGATTCTTTTTTCATTTTCTTTACTTCTTTTCAAGGTTTTTTGGACTGCATATTGTTAAGTCCTTGTTCCATGGCAGAGACAGAGACCCTTGTTCTGGTCACCACTAAAAATTAGCAGTCTTTCAAGTCACCCAACAAATGCATTGAGCAGTATTCCCCAATGTGGTATATGCTTTCTTTAAAAGATGAAGTGACTTACCAAGTATTGTGCTTCTTCCTTAGTAGCAAGAGGAACAAGGTGAAATAACTTGTGCTTTACCTTAGAGAGGATATCCCAGAATTCCCTAGACAAGTGGCTATCAAAAACTTGTTAAGTCCTTGAATTGAGAAAAGAGTATCTCCCACCCTCCATCACACTTGTATCTTATCAGATTTTATCCAGAATACTTATCACTTCCTACTCACTAGATTTAATTTGCATGATGTCATCACTGTAAGAGATCAGCATGATGTTCTGCAGAATGTCAAGATTATCAATATCCCTTACGATTCTACTGTGACAGAGAGAAGAAAGTTAGCAAAATCCTAGGGCAAGACTATGTATCTGTTTTATAGTTTATGCTAAGTGAATGAAAACATTTTCTTGATGGGCATTGAAAGAACATATATGCTATATCAACAACTGTATGGCAAATTCCAGAAGCGTTTTGATGTATTCTAGTAAAAATCCTACTTCTAGCACATTGACTGTGATTGAGGTTACCAGTTAGTCAAGTTTATGTAGTTCATCATAATCTGCCCTATTCTATCTTGTTTTCACAAGGGCCAGACTGGCAAATTAAATGGGGATGTGATGAAGTCTACCACCTCTGCATTCCTTAAGTATTTGAAGGAGACACTAATCGCTGCCATTTTACCTGGGATGTAGCATTACTCCTGATTTACTGTCTTGGTGATGTTAAGGTGACTTTCAGTTCTTAGACTTGGCCTTTTTTATCCTACCATAATGGGTCTTTCTCTAAAGTTTAGGAAACATATATTTCTAGTATATCCATCCTAATTATGCTCCAAAGACCTGAGGAAAGACCACAGAGTGAGTTCATGGTTCTGCTGTTACTGTGAGATGGATTTTAGCCACTCCATTATCATCATATGCCCACATTCTAACAGAGGGCTCATGATGGCCTTTTGCATCCCCTGGAATCAGTGCTGGCTCAGACACATTATCCAAAAGTTCTTGTAAAGTCTGGATATTCTTCTTTTTCTACTGTATAGCTGCTTTGGGAAACGGGTGTAGGTTCTTTTAGTGAAGAATTAGGGGAATCGCCACTGCAGATATTTGCGTTACAGGGGCTTTCCTTAAAGAGACCTAGACTTCATTTCAGTAAATGCCCTAGATCTTATTTCTCATCTTCTGAGAACTAGCTTAGGTGTGGAAAAACCAGGCAAAGTATTGTGATTTATAATTGTAGTGACTGAGACCAGGCTTCTCACCTACTCTTGATATTTTTGGTTTTATAAATCAAGCAATACTCTTAGTTGTTCATTTATCTCACCTATAGGAAAATCAAGATCTATGGCAAAGATCTCTGTGAGCCAAGGTCCCCACTGCTCTCCATTATTCAAAAATGTCTATCTCATCTGAAATAGTTAAGTTCTGCCACATGGTCCCTGAAATTTCAGAGTCTTACGATTACTTCCCTCTATTAGGGTTTCTACATCCACAGCAACATCTTCTATCAATAACCTTGGGTACAAGAGGACAGTCCACCCCTGAGCTTCTCAGCGATAATAGTGCTACCCTCACTGGCACATTCCTTATTAATTTAATGAAGGGAATATTGGGAGCATAATCAGCTAGTGGATTTTCTTAATAATAGAGAGTCTTAAATACTAAATTCATTCTGGCTTGTCTACCTCTTATAACTATTTGACTCTTTCTCTAATACTCTGCCAAGGTAGTTCTGAAATTTGCACCTCATTTTCCGTAGGCCTTCATTGTTTCCAAACTTCAAAGAGCCATTCTAGCATATTAGGATGGGCTCCAGGCATTCTTGCCAAAATGTTAAATTATGAGTCAAGCAAGAGGTCCTATATCAGTAAACTCTCCCTCATCCAATCTTATTATTCCATCCTTCCTGAGGATGGAAGCTCCAGTCCCAGGCACGTTCTCCTGGTTCTTGCCAATACAACATACCAGCCAAGTCCTGAGGCTTAGTGAACAATCCCTTTATTCTCATAGCAAGAAGAGTAAGTTCCCACTTGGGGCATACTGAGGCTTTACTCTAGATACTAATCTCTAAACAATGAAGAGAGGCAGGACGATCTTGAGGAAGACAAGAATCATTTTGTGAAAGACCTTATGAGACCCCAGAACAATGGGATGGTTGCTCCCTTTTAGTCAAAGGGAAGACCAAAAAATTCTAAAAGTTCAAGTTTCCCAAGTGTATCTACCTAAATGTCATCATTCAAGTATTAGGATCCATTTCTTCTCTATGAGAGTCCTAAATTTAGTGTAGGAGAACTACTGAGACTGTGAATTCAGCTTCTTTTGTAACTTCTCCACTCTATAATCAAATTTGGGGTCTAATTTTAGGCACAGTTTGCCCTCTGGCTGCATGAGATGATAGTCTCGTTAAATGCTAACATTTAATGTCTTTTTGGATTTAGGTTATGCTTTGATTTTAGAGTTGGCTGACCTGAACGTTTTATTTTCTTCTTTCAGGACTTCTGTGGACATTAGCAACAGCCAGTCATCTACCCAATACTTATAATTAACATGTCCCTTTATCTTTCAAGCACCAGAACCTTGACTAAGCCAGATTATTCATTCTACATAAGTCTCAAAGCAATTCCCCACAGGTAAGAGCCTTAGTAATTATGACGCTGCCACATACCAGGGTATATCACCACTCTACTTACCACAAGCAATTCCTTGTGTCTTTCATGCCATCTGGCCAACAAGTAATTTGATTCCAGAATCCCATCCTGAGATTCTGTTTCCTAGGTCACTTTCAGACTAAATTTTCTTAGGCTGGCTTCCCTAGAAGCAAATCCTGAGACTGATTTGAATGCAAATAGTTTATTTGGGAGAGGGACTGCTGACAGGACTTCAGCCAGGACTCCATTTATCACTACAGTCCACCCTATGACAACAAATTATTTACGTTCCTTCCACATGAAAAAATGCATTTATCCTCTCATATAGTCCCTAAAAATCTCATCCTATTATAATATCAGCTCAAAAGTCCAGAATCTTTTCATCTAAATCAGATGCAGGTGTGCATGAAGTTTCTCAGGTTAGTTCTTTAAGTATAGTTTATCAAGTACAATTTCTCTCAATTTGAAGATCTGTAATCTATCAAGAAAAGTTATCTGCTCCCCATACATTCAAGGTATAATAGTGGAAGTGGCATAGGATAACCACTATAGACACTTTTGTTCAATCAGGGGGAAATGTGATGCATACAGCAGACACTGGCCCATAGCAATTCTGAAATCCAGCTTGGCAAACATTGGAAGTTTTTTGATTAGAAATCAGTCCTACTGCTTCCGCAGAAATTTGAAGATGAAAAATGTTAAGAGCTAAATATGGTTAGTATGTGAAAGAACTGCCTGAATAGGAGTTCTCTGAGGAAGAAAAAGAAACTGAGGCAACTTGAATAGATTTGGAACATTGGTCTCCAGTGTCTTAATATGTGAGAGTGCTGTGGATAGATTTAGGGATCTTAATTTTAGATCCCTAAATAATGATGGCATCTAATTTCATTTTATGGCTTTTCCTAGGTCTTTTTGGAAGTGAGGAAAATAAAACTCAGGCAATTTTTGGAAATTGTCTAAAACTTAAAAAAAAAAAAACAAGGACAGTTAGATATTTGTTTCAGGCAAATGGAGACCTACAGATTATTTGATTGGTTGAAAGAGTGAATGCTGGGTATAATGGCTTGAAATTTTCCTTCAACTCTTTTAACAGAATTTACGTAACCATTTGGTCCCCTATGAACCATTTGGTCTTCTACAGAATTTTTATCTTTCTTTAGCTCTTATTATACTCCACATGCCATAATTATTTGTTTCCTACCTTTCCCATCATGTACTCTAGGGAGTACAGGACAGTGAAAAACTATCCACAGTCATTAACTTATTCAAAATTCTGGGGAGACTTTCTTTGTTCAAAACAAACTCATGCCATAGAGGCTATTTTTTAATTATATGATCTCTATCCTCAAGAAGTTTATATTAGCTTAGACCCTAATTGGAAAGACATGATAGTTAAATGATAAAATAAAGGATAAGTAAAAATAATTGAGAAATCTAAAGCTTAGTCTGGGTAGGTGTTTAGTAGAGATATAGAAAATAAAATAATCATATATTTTTTATGAATTTAAAGAGAAGACAAATTTTGAGGACAAAATGAGTGACGAAAGGCATCAGAGAGGAGGAGAGAGGAGGGAAGATTGCTAGCTAGACCTTGGATTATGGTCAGATTTGGTTATGAAGGGAAGAGAGACTATTTTCTGATGAAACAGACAGATGCGGTGACACCATAGGAGGGAGGTGTACTGGGAAAGTAGACTGCCTGTATGGAGCGTATAAGATGAGAGACGACAGATAAACACATTTTCCTTATTTCTTAACTACCAATTTTGGCTCCTGCAAATATTTAACTTTATAATACCTTCCATTTCATCTGTTTTTTGTAAGTCCTCGGAAAACAATGGTCATGGTCATCAAAGTAAGAGAACAGAAATACCCTGAATAAAGAAGTGGTCATTTCTGCCATGATGCTGACCAGAAGGATTAGATACACTGAATCTGAGATTTTACAACCATGCCTGAAAACACCACAATCTGAATTGTTGTGCTTAGTCACTGAAGTCTTTTCTAAATGAACAAATTTAATGAAAAAATGGAGTGAAATTCCCTCTTTTCTCTCTATTGGGAGAGATTTTAAATAGTGTGTCCAAGGTGAATGTAGTTAAGGATTTAGGCGAATGTGTTTAAGGTTTTAGAAAATATTCTGAGATCTCAATTTTAAGGCTTGGTAGATACATATTCTAAAGATTTCAAGTATTTTTAGTACTTAGAGGTCCAACTCTCCTAATCTGATGGAAAAAAAATGGCCTCTGAAGCACACATAAAGATTTCACCACTGAGGTTTGGGAGCAGAATTTTCAGTAATGTGAGATGCAATACTGTGTGTGATTCCAGTTATGTGAAAAGGAATAAGTCAAAGGCGAGTTAGCATTGTCCTCAACTCTGTAGCATCACTTGGAAATATAGCATCATGAATAGGCAAGAAATATGTGAATCACAAGGCTGTGATGTCATTATTTGGCCTAACTCATTCAACGTCCATTGATGAGCATCAGTGATAAACCAGCACAGTGCTGGGTGCCAGAGATACAACAGTGATCAAGACAAGCGCATTCTCTACACTTCCTGGATAATGTGAGAGATGCACAAGTGAAACTTTACCAAAACGCACCTCATATTTAAGGACAAAATCACGTTTGGTTTATCTCCCAAGCCCTTGGAAATGGCCAAATCAGAGTAAGTCTACAGTGCTCAACAGCAAAATAAAGTTCTCATTTCAAAGCACAGACAATGCCCCACAGATTCAAGATAACAAAAAGCACTTCATTGGTAATTTGACTTACTAGTTTTTATGGGTCCAGTTTACATTCTAGAAATTTCAATTTTATATCAGAAAGTTTTACTTATTTTTTTTTAAATGAACTTTATAAATCAGCTGTTCCTTGAAAAGGTTGTAACAAATAACCAAAGGCTCTAAGAGTGAAAATGGCAAGCTGAGTAGAAAGAAGACAGGAATGATGGCTTGCTTCGCCTCTGAAGATACTGCATACTTTCCATCCTTCAGTCAGTCACAGCCTCGCGGGAGAAACAAGACGTTGTGCTAGAGGAGAACAGGACAGGAAAAGGAGATTGCAACTGACTCAGGTGAAGAAAGTAGACATCTGGAGCTTCAAAAATAAGAGTGAAGCAAACTGCCTAAGGAAAAGCCCCGGGCATGAAACCATGTTATGTTTAAGCTGGAGGATGAATCATGATTTAAGGGTGCACAATAAAAGATTATTAGATAAAATAAAATATAACTTACAAACCTAATTTCATAAGACCTCTAAGATGACAACACAGTTTTTTTTAGGAGGGGAAGGAGGGGTAAATACTGACAATTTCTTTCAATGCAAAGCCTCAATATCACCATTTAGCCAGTTCTCCTGGGCTGAGAGGGGCCTGTCTTAGAAACAGATGACAGCTAAAGCATCTGGCTATCAGACACCTTTTTGCCTCTTCTATACTTGTTATTTTAACCTCAACAGACTAGGGATCAAAAGATGGCAAATGGACCAGCCTGTGGGAGAGTTATCAAGAGCAGGACTGTGAGGCTGACAAAGGCCCCTGCGCTCTGCTTTGGACCCATCTGAGCCAACCCAGGCCATGGATCCCAGAAGCTCTGTGGATGTTCATCCTGTCCACTTTAAACAGGTCTATTCTCTTCCCCTACTCTTTTCCTTATGTGGGGGAAGGGGAACACTGAGGAATGACATATCCTTAATATTATTAATCATTACTCCTTAATCATTATTGTCTTATATCCTTAATTCTTATTGTCTACTTCTGTTTCTTTTTTGCTGTTCATATCACACAAAAACTAGCTACATAAATTGCACAGTCCAGTGCAAAATAAATATGAGACCTCTTGTTCAAAAAAAGAAAAAATTGCTGTTAAAGGCGCTAAATTTCTTTTCGTTTCTTCTGTGTTCTCTCTCTTGATGTGTCATGGAGTTCTTAATTTGCTTTTAATGTTGCTCAAAGTAAGAGAATAATTAAAATTTTAAATTATTAAAATTCATATTTATATTGTGCGATACCAAGTTTAAATGCAAAAATGAGAGCATTTAACTTGTATGGGGAATCACCAGATTTACACAATTTATATTTCGCAGCTTGTACATGTATATGTACTTTGTTCTCCCCAGGGCAATGCTGCACAAAATTAACCCCCAATTTTTTATTGTACTTCTTGATACTCTCTCTACTTTTGGTTTACTGAAGAGTAAGAAAAGACAGAAAGGAAAGGAAACTCTGAGTTGTCCTCTCATTCTTTCTATATCATCATTTTCAACATAAGTTGTTGGCTGATACCCAGAAGTAACACAAATAAGAATGAATATAATTGGGTTCCTTGGTTGTTAGTATTTCTGAGATGGAATTGCCTTCTTTCTGAGTTCAAAGCAAGTTCTGGTTCTAATGGAAAGTGTCCTTGCTCACTCAGTGATAGACATAAGAAGCTTACCTTGCACTCACTTTGAGTATTAGTGAATTCCCATGCATTGTGGGTCTCCTGGAATGCTGTATACACAATTGTATACAAATACAGACACAAGCAATGTGGGTGTGTATCTCTTCTTCTCATGCTCATGCTTCATTATCCCATCAAACTTCATTTACAAAACCCCAGCTCAAAGACAAAATTATTAATAATTTCAAAAAGGTTACAACAGAGCATTCAAGCAAGCATGAGGCCCTTCCAAACAGTGGGCCCTGTGAGAATGCAGAGGTTGCTTGCTCATGATGTTGTCCCTGACCACAACCTCATACAGTACAGTCGTCAAGGGTGGTTATGGAACCAAGTTTAGTGGGAGGTCATACAAAATTTTCCCTAAAACCTAACCCATTGTGTTACTAAAAACCATTATGGATGCCAGCCCAGTGGCGTAGTGGTTAAGTGCGCATATTCTGCTTCAGCAGCCCGGGGTTGGCAGGTTTGGATGGGCACGGATGTTAGCTCAGGGCCAGTCTTCCTCAGCAAAAAAGAGGAAGATTGGCAGTATTTAGCTCAGGGCTAATCTTCCTCAAAAAAAAAAAAAAAACCATCATGTTGTTAAAGAGCATCTTGTAGCAAATAGAAAATTCTTTAGACATGTTTATGTGACTTTTTAAAAGTAATTGCTCTGATTTAAATTCAGATGTCATGAAAGTAACATATTAGTTAATTTTGTTTGTTTATAGTGTTTTGTTTCTAGGAGTTTTACCAAAATTTTGGGCTGCAGCCAGACCAGAGCTATACTTGGGCTGACTTCCAGTTCTGAAGATTGTGGACCCAAGCCCAAATTTCAAGGTCAAGGACTAGGAACTTCTTGGCTGCTTGGAGGTATTAGAATTGAGAAAGAAAGGGCCCCAGTGACCTCAGCATTGAAGAGAGAAATCTTAACGCCCATTGATTTGTAGCACCTCATTTCCTACCACTTTGAGCTCTCACAAGGGGAATCCATTAGATTTTAGGATGGAAGGAAATCCGTTGTATGTAGAAGTTGATATTTTTAAACCTCTGGTTAAATATGAGGAGATAATGCTTGGAAGTCAAGGGTAAAGGGAAAATTAAATGATCTAGATCTGCTAAAGGAAATCTGGCCACAGAACTATGGATCCAGGGGGACTAGTAGATAATTATAAACTTGTGTGTTTTGCAAATGACTTTAAGTCTAATGGCTGTTCCCTGACTCTATGAGAGCCCTAACTTCTTGTATCCCATTGGTGTTTGTCACAGAAGTAATACCTCTTGAGTTACTTGGTCATCTTCTCTCATTTAGCCTACGAAAATGGCATAATAGTCCCAATATTTCTAGAAGATGAGAGATAATTATCACTCAACTATATGAAAGATGAGACTAAAATACAGGTACATAAGGTACATAAGAATGATTGATTACACAGAAGGCACAGATTTGCACGATGACAAAACCAAAAGTATATCCTGAGTTTCCCACCCTCCAAACCCATGTACTCCACTCAAATACATTTTGGTCTGTACTTTAGGTGATTTTCTCTGTGGTCTTAAATGGATTTTTACAAGGTCTGTGGAGTTTCTGCATGCTGTTACATATGTTTTAGTAATGCTGATGTTAAGTTTTGCATGTGTTTTATTTTATTCCCCTAGTAGTCTTAAAAGTAGGACAAGAATTATTTAAAGGGGAAAAGAGATTATTATTTCAGTTTAAGAGTCCCAATAGAATGGGAAAAACTTGGAAAGTGTAAAGAGCTCTATATTCCTATTAAGTGTGACTCAAAAGCCACCCTTGGTATTACACTGTCTCTATCTATAATATTACTTCTCCCTGGCATTTTTTTCAGACTTGCACAGCAGCTAATCCTTATAAAGGAAAAGCCACACATGAAATTTAAACTCCAACACTTTTGCTAAAATTCCTATAGGAAAACATCTTCCACCGCTCCATGACCATAGTAAATTGACTAGATGGAATAGAGTCAAACTTCTCCCTTCAATATTCACCTTTGGACAGAATCCAAGCATTAACTAAGAAATGTGTAGAAAATCAGGTGTGATTGGACATAGATTATCTGGACTATGCTGTTGTGGTCTTTAGAAGTAAAACTTCATGCAGGGAAACATATTATTAGGGGGGAGAAAACCTAAAAACATACACATCCAATTTAGCCACTTATCTAAATCTTGTAAATATCAAGGTACGTACAATGTGTACATTTATACTTGTAAAGAATTCCAAAGGACCTCTGTGAACAGGGCCAGATTTCATGTTTTATTTTATGCAAAAAGAGGTCAGATATCAGGAGGCTCCCTCAATTTTCTCCCCAAATAGAAATAAAAGAAGAATTATATTTTCTCCCCCAATGAGAAATAAAATAGACATTTTCTCTCCAAATTCTTTGTTAGTAGGTGTTACAAGAGAAAAAGAAAGGCTTTTGGACAAAATGTGTACAGAACCCAGCTCACTACTCCCATTCCAACTGCATAAGTTTTCCTTTTTATCAGTCTTTTCCGGGAATCTGCATAAATTATGTTAGGCAAAAAAATTCTGCTTCTAAGGAAAAGTACTACGGATATAATAAATTCCCTCATTTCTTTAGGTAAAGAAATCAAGACCAAGAGAGGAAATAATGACTTTTCATTATCATTTGGTACTCAACATAGTCCTATAGATAAGTAAGGAAGCCTCAATGATCCACTAGCAATAGTATTTATATGACATAACCTTGTGATGTATGAAAAGTTACTGTCCAATTTTGTGCACCACTTCTTCCTCCCTAATGCTCCATTTGCTTACTTCCCCTTTTGGTTATTCAAGCAGAGACGGCCAGTTGTCTACTCAGGATCAATTATCCCCTTCTCCTTTAATAATAGACCCCTGATTTTATTCCAGAACATAATGTACCCAGCTCAAGCACTATATTTCACAGCCTCCTTCACAGCGAGGGGTGACTATCATGTTAAGTTCTGGCCAATGAGATGAAAGCAGAATTATCGCGTGGGACAGCTGAGAAATCTCTTTAAGGGAGTCCACTTGGCTTAGAGGTGGGCCTTTTTTCCCTACCCCTTCTCTTCCTTTGGGAGGTCTGGGATGGAGACTTGACAGTTGAAGTCTACAGTGATACAGCAGACACAAAAGATGCTTTGGTTTCAGATGATTCCTCAAGGCATCCATACCAGCCCTCCTTTATTTAGGAGAGTAAATATTTGAGTGTTTAAGTCACTTGTGATCTCCACACATACCTTATGCCTTATCTGTGCTTGTGCTTTCCAGAAAACAACTGGTCTTTTTCCTTACGCTCGTTATAAATAAAAATGAATTACTTCTCTATTTCATTCCCTTGGAGTCTCAGGCCTTTCCAGATAACTTAATAACATTTTCGATAATGACTGACAATTAATATTTCCCCTTCCATATAGCATTTATTAAGGGCATTCAACATTTTGATTTATAACCAGTCCATTTAGTCATGTTCAGAATTTTGAACAGGATGTAGGCTAAATGGAGAGAGACTTTTCGGTGGGGGGGGGGGAAATGTTTCTTTTCCCCTGGGATTTCACCTTGCAGACAGCCATCTGCTGAAATTTCTTAGTTTTAAAGTACAGGCTCCAGGAAATCACAACTGCTTCACTTTGAAAGTTCTAGAAACTTTGAAACTTTACCAAGTGTTCAGGGTGCTGGTAAAATTTTACTAAGTTCTTGAAAGTGATTTCTTTTAGTGTTTTAGCTACTATCTAAATTTTGAGAATAGCTAGTACTTTCAAAACTTGAAATATACATACAGAAACTCTAAAAGACATTGGATCTGTCAATAAATAAATATAATGTGCACCCAGCAGATTTTAGAATCGTTGAGACATAGAATGTTAGAACTGGATTTACTTAGCAGAGCATGTAGTATAACTTCTTCACTTCTCCTCTGTGCTAGTGGGTAGAACAAAACTAAATCTCATTTTCCTGCTGACTTCATTGCTCTTTCCCTCAGCTTACAGCATCTGTGTTCAAATGTAAGAAAGATGTGTTGGGTATGTGCCAATAGGAAATAAAGGGAAAGGAAAAAAATAGATTGGACTCTAGATCCTGCATTGGTTTCTGACTTTGATGAATTTTCTCCTATCAATGACCTTTATTGCCTCGCATCATTC
This sequence comes from Equus caballus, assembly GCF_041296265.1. NCBI lineage: Eukaryota > Metazoa > Chordata > Mammalia > Perissodactyla > Equidae > Equus > Equus caballus. The sequence continues at coordinate 29,477,150 of NC_091710.1, read as the reverse complement.
TAGGGGCATATTCATTCAACATAAGAAGGAAGCGGAGAAACGTTCTCAGCCATTTGCAGTTAGTTCTTTCTGAGTCTAATTCCTTGGTGAGCTTATCATTTTCTGAAAGACAAGAGCTGACCCTTGTGAGGTGGAAGAATGATTTCCAAGTACCATTTTGAAGACCACATTTTCTGTTCATTAGTTGGTATCTAAGCATCCCAGACAGGATAAGTTGTTCCATATCTGTGCTTCTAAAAGACACAATGTAGACATAGAAATAGAGGTAGTGGTAGATATTACATTTGTATAACATAATATGCATAAATATTATTATATATAATTTTTGCGTCAGTGTAAACGTAGAGACAGAGGTAGATATAGATATAATATTTAACATTTGTTTTCTCTTTTATATTCTAAGCCCCTTTAGGACAGAGAACTGATGAAATTTTTCTTTGTCTACCTGTTCTACAGCACAGAGCCTCGCACCTACTTGTAGCATATTTCCATGATGAAAATGATAATTTTAATCCCTAGGTTGGTTTAGACACTCTTTTAGTCTGTTTTGTACTAGAGCTGAGTTTTTGGTTTATGCTGTGTTTTAAATTTACCTCAGCAAAACAAAAAATACAGTCCATTCATCCCCAAACCAACAATTATTCCTACTGAGTCCCAGGTATGAAAAATGAAGACTCTGCCATTTGAAGTTCTTACAGGCAATTAAAAAATGTGCAGTGTTTTCCACATGCACAAAATACTGGAGGTCCTAAGGATAGCCTTCATAGTCACTAGGCTGTCTCATGAGGGGAAGAGAAAGCGACCAACTTGCCCACATAGCAGGCTCATATTGGGGCTGCAATGAAAGATAAAATGGACTCCATTTGATGAAGATCTTTAATCATCTACCTGAGAAGTTTGAACCTATTCTGCTTCGCAATAGGGAGCCATGGAAGATTTTTAAACATGGAAGTGACAGAATGAAAGTGCTATTTCAAGAAGGTTAAACTAGCAATGGTCAACAGGATGGATAAGTGGCAGAAAGTCACAGGAAGGAGAGAGACCAGTTAATTGATAATTTCTGTCATCAGGACCTGCGGTGAATTTAGAGTGGAAAAAAAATACAAATTCATTTATTTAGAAAATATTTATTAAGTACTTTATTTCGATCAGGCCTCATGTTAAGAATTGAGAATATGTCTACGTTTCTGCATTGCAGAACATACCTACCAGTGGAATGTTTGATGTGTGTGTGTGTGTGTATGAAAGACAGAGAGAAAGAAACAGAGAGCAATATTCAATGTAAGGAATGGAGAAGAAAATTGGGAAAAGAAATTTAGTATAAAAGATGTAAGCTTTACCAATAATATGCTTAATCTCACTAGCAATCAGAGAAATATGTATTAAAATCATGTTGAGATACCACTAGTTTGGCAAAAAATTTCTAATGGGTTGACAATAGCAGATATCAGTGAGGATGTGAAACCATAGGAACTCTAATACATTGCCCATCTGAGTATATAATAGTATAATCACTTTCAAGAACAATTTGACAGTATCTAGTAAAGTTGAAAGTATACATTCTTTAACCAAAATAAAAACCAACCATGTACCTGTCAATAAGAGGATGTAAAAATAGATGAAATACTAATCAGAAATTAAAATGAATGGACTGGAGCTGTATTTACCAATGTGGATGTATCTTCAGATATAATGATGAGTGGAAAAAGCAAATTACGGAAAAAGATGTACAATATCTTTTATATAAAGTTTATAAACATTCAAGTCAATACTATGCACTAATTTTAAAGAGAAATGCTTGAGAATAAAAAGCATGTGATCTAGGAGAGAAATTACTGTCAGGAGCCTGGGGAGATGTGATATGGGGGTAGTATAGAAAGGCTTCAAATTAAAGTGTTGTTTTTGATTTCTCATGCTGAACAACGGATTATGAGAGTTCTTTGTATTATTTTTATATCTATCTTTATACCTTAAATAATTTCTAATAAATTTTAAAAGGTTTACTCATAATATGACACACGTATCACAGACCTTCTGCAACAGCCTAACAGTGAGGGACTGGCTGGTAACCTACTGGTTATCAGGACATTTCTGCCCTGCATGACAAATCTCCCTATTATTCAAGAAAAATGGCTTTTCACTGGGCACTCTGAAATTTTACTAGAGCTAGCAAGAACTGCCACTCTGGAACAGAATGATTTTTTTTGTTTTTGTAAAAATATATTTGAGGAGTATCTTAGAAACGGTCTACTCCTTGACCACATCTGTATTATCAAAAGTACCTAGGTAAGATATTGATAATGCAAGCTGATGTTCTGCCTATAAGCCGCCAACGATATTGCTAAACCTATTTAAGGACTTCACATAGGTCCAATTTTCCTGTTTCCTAACAAAATAATGGTGACGAATGGTTCTGAGGCTCCCCTAGAGTGCTCCAGAGTCTCCAGAGATGGCGCTTTCACTCTCAAGGAATGCTCTTCCCTGCCGCACTCCAAGATCAATACAAAATCCAGCCTTGGATTGCACATTAGGTGGCTCCAGGCTGCCTGTTTTCAGCTCCCAGTCTCTTCTTTTTGTATAACATGGCCATGTGGTCTTCTGGGTGGTGTCTCCCTCCAAGGACAGAGTCAGGTTTCTCATTAGTTTGCAAAATAGCCTGCTGCACTAACTGTATTCTCAGCTGAAATTCCCAACACTGGGTGAGTCACACGGAAGATCCTGTTGAAGCCAGTCTGAGCTGCTTTCTCTGGTTTATGGCCACGGAAAAATCAAGAGCTTAACATTTGGAGTCTGACCTGCACTTTAGATCCATCCACTGGACCTATGGGTACTTGCTCAGCTGAGGGTTAATTGGAGTGCTGTCTTCTTTTAATTATAAACTATTGAAATCCACCCAAGAATTATGACTGAAAACAGAAGCCTGGGGTTATAATAAAATAGGAATTTCTGTGTTTTTCTGTGAGGGAGGCAAGGCGGTGATGTTCGAGCCACTCAATAAGCACTAAATAAATCATATTCCCTTGCTCTGGTGCAGAGGGACCCAGCACTTCCTCTGCTAGGCCCAGCTGATCGACCTCTATAAAAATCTTAGCAGGCACTTATGTCCCAGCAGGAGCTGCGCTGGGATGAAATCATGGAGTGCCTGAGGACAGCAACTCCCCTCTCTCCATTCCCATGCAGCTGTCAATCTCACAGGAACAGAAGAGATGCCTTGTGTTTGAGATTTCTCTTGGAATGCCCTCTGGGATGGAAACACCTTATTAAATTTCAAAAATTCGAGTACTGAGACCCAAGGGAGAAAGTCTGCTCTTCTGGTGTACTGGGGTAGGGAAGTGAGCCATTTTCTCCTGATTGGGACACAAGCCTTGGCCAGTTGGTGGAATTTATAGGTTGGCATATTTTGCTCAATATAATACAGGATTCTTCACATAAAGCACTGCTCAGTAATGGAGTAACCTATCTTAGAAATTTAAGCATTCTTTGACACTGTAATAATTCAAGCAGAGGACAGATGTCTAATAATCAAAGAGGATACAGGCAAAAAAACCCCAAGTGCATTGAGTGAGATCCCTGACAATACTGAGATTATATCTGGATTCCCCACAAAGCTTGAGTTGACTCCATTAGGGTTCTTGGCTTATGGAAGTATCCATTCATGCAGACCAATCTCTTGGTGGTCTAGTGGTTAAGATTCAGTGCTCTCACCACTGCACGCTAGGTTCATTTCCTGGTCAGGGAACCACACCACCCATCTGTCAGTTGTCATCCTGGGGTACTGTGTGTTGCTGTGATGCTGAAAGTTATGCCACTAGGATTTCAAATACCAGCAGGATCACCCATGGTGGACAGGTTTCAGTGGAGCTTCCAGACTTAGACAGACTAGGAAGAAGGACCTGGCCACCCACTTCTGAATAACTGGCCATGAAAACCCTGTGAATAGCAGTGGAGCATTGTCTGGTATAGGTCTGGAAGATGAGAGCATGGAGCAAAAAGGCTGGGCAGGGCTCCTGTCTGCTGCACACAGGGTTGCTAGAAGTTGAAATCGACTCCGTGGCATTATCAACAAAAACCAATCTCTAGAAAGAGTTAACTGAGTACATGGACAATTAGAGAATTGACAGAGAAAAGAAATTCAATGTTACCAACTTCTGAATGTAAGCTCAACTAAAGGTTTCAGGTAGAGGTAAATATAATTGAAGTGATGAATTTCTCCTCAAAAAAGGAGGAATATGGGGGCCGACCCTATGGCAAAGTAGTTGAGTTCAGGTGCTCTGCTTCTGCGACCTGGGGTTCGTGGGTTCAGGTCCCGGTCATGGACCTACACACTGCTCATCAAATCATGCTGTAGTGGCATCCCACACACAAAATAGAGGAAGATTGACACAGATGTTAACTCAAGGACAATCTTCCTCAAGCAAAAAGAGGAAGACTGGCAACAGACATTAGCTCAGGGCCAATCTTCCTCACCATAAGAAAAAACAAAGAGGACTATGGTGACAACTCCAAAACTTTGACTTCTTTGATTTTGGACTTTTCCAAAGCAAAAGAAATGATTAACTGCCAGTCAGTTTTGTCTTTTTGTGTTCTTTCTTCCTTTGTATTCTTGACAGCAACTTAATATTTTATGAAGAGGGGTGAAGTATAGATACGTAAGTGAATAACTGTCGATTAGTGAAATTCTCTCTCCCGTCTTTATTTTACTCCATACAACGTAGAACAGTTCAGGATATGGGATCCTGAGAATATATCTCCTTCCTATTGATTCTGATATTCCCTCCTCATGTCTTCACAGTCTGTTATAGCAACACGAGACTAGAGACTTGCTGATCCGAGTTAAGTAGGGTCAGGATACCTGGTGTTGTATGTAGATGATCAAACCCTCCTTCAGAGGGGAGATGAAAGCAACTTTCATACTTTTCTCCAAAAAGCAAAGGACTGCTTCTGAGTTCCTGGCCCACAGTTCTAGCAGCGGTGTGCTCATCGAGTTTAACAACCTTTCTAGAAAGGAGCTGTATTAAAAGAATAAAATGTTTCTGCCAATGCTACAATTTTCAATGTCACAAAATCCCAGATGTCCTCAAAGCCGAGAAGGGGTCACCTTCTGGTTATGTGGGATAAGTATGAAATTGGCTTCACTTCACATCACAAAACCTACGATAAGAAACTCAAAGGTGAAATGTGTGAAGCATATTTGACGAGCGAAAGTTTTATATTTCCAGTACCTTCAATACATTTTGCCTTCATTGAACTTTATACCTCATGTGATATCTGGAATGGGAAATGGAGCCAATTCGGTACTGTCATTTGTATTTTATAATTAGGAATGGCGTGTAATATATGGACATTTGTGCTTTTTTTTAAGGAGTCTATAATTTTGAGCCAAACAAAACCCCCAATTAGTATGGATTTGAGTTAACTCAGCAGCTTGTGAGTTAAGGAGGGAAAACTCAATGTCAAATGCCATTTCTTAATGTAACAAACATGAAATGTTTCTCCCCTGCAGTGGTGGTCTCTGGGATTTCCTGGTACTTGCATTTCACCTCAAAGAATTCCCACAACCGACACAAAAATCAGCATTACCTTTACTATTTCCAAAATGATAAGCTTTCTTTCTGGCAAATCTAATTAGCTTTAGAAATCTAAATTTCTTCCAACATAAAACTCTTTGAAGTAATGGGGAAAGACTGGTAAATCACTAAGCAACAAACACATACTGTTTTTCATTTGCAATAAGTTTATTAGAGAAATATTGTAGGAAAAGCCTTTAAAATAATTTAACAATTTCACTCTTAAAAAGCAAGCTTGCTACCATAACTTTTTTTTAGTTTAGAAAAGACTATACAGTCAAAATCCTTTGATTTTCCTTTGCGTAGCTTCATAGCCTCACTGTGTATATTCATCTTTAAGATGTACTTTGTGCTTTTTTTTTCTCTTCCATTTCCCAAACTATTATTGTGGGTAGCAGTGAAGATGTTTTGATTTGCATTCTTCTCTTCCTTGTGAGACTGTCGTTCTCCTCACCATTAGGAAATAGGAGAAATCTCATTCACTGAAGATTGATCTCCAGCGAGGAGGAGACAAGAACCATGCTCCTGTCATTTCTAGAGAGATTAAACAGTGGGTTATTCTTCAGTAACGGAAGATCCCTTTTTTAAGTCACCAGAAAATGAAACAAACAAACATTAAAATATATTGTTGAGTGAGCCAATCTAAGTTCCATAAACTTAGGAAATTGTTTTCTGCTTTTTTCAATAAGCCTCAGCCTCTCTAATCTGCTTACTCACCCTCCAGGGCTCCCTTCAGTCTCTCAGTCTGTAAGTACCTAGTGCCCTATGCTTTCTCTTAAGCCTCAATAGAAACCTAAAATTATATCCTGGATTCATCACAGAGTATAAATTATAACAGCACGTAGCATTTACTATCTGAAAGACCATTTGTATCTGATGGGCAAAACAGTTTTGCGTTAAAGCAATGACTTTTTCGGAGAATATCTAGTACAGCCAAGGGTGGGTGATTTGTCAGAGAATTGGGACTTCTCATTCCTCTTTCTGCTGCCTTAAAGGCTACCTGTGCATGAGGCCAGCCCAGAGCTGGATTTCTTTTCACCACAGAGATAAGGTTGAAGGTCTGACCATTTATTTACTATCATGCATTGGTTTCATCAAAGTGGGAGAGAGTGAGAAGTGAGAAAGACAGAGCCTCTGAGCAGGCAGGGAGAAGTCCCCTTGGTATGGCAAGATTCAAAGACCCTTCCAGCCAGTACAGTAAAGACACCTAGTTTAGGCTGCAAAGTACCACGCTATAGAGTGTCTTCTGACTTCTTGTAGTGTGATCCTGGCATGGTCTGTAAAAGCTACCCTAAAATTAATCTTGGAAGAAAGAGGACAGCCTCTCCATCATCTGCTTCTCCAGTCCTGTTCCACTTAAAACTGGAAGCCCCTGGAGTGATTGGTCTGGAATGGGAGGACTCACATTAACCATTTCCAGGGGTTAGCAACTGTTACTTTCTGTATTTTTTGTCTTAACACTGCATTTACAATCTCCTAATAGCTCTACTAATTGAGGAACACAATATACATGGCCAAGAAGTGACAAAGGATGGAAACTTGTGTTTTCTAAAAAGCTGGAGCAGGAAAATCCTTTGATTCTTTGGTGGTTCCTGGAGGAAATTATTTTTTATACCTCAACCAGTTGTCAAGTCCCAAGCAAATGGAAAGATCAGGTATTTTAGCCCTGTCCTGGTCTTACCTAATTTGATGGGCTCTGTGGTGGCTGATATATGACTGGTCTGAGGTTCAGAGATAGATCAGCCCCATAAACCTTCCTCTTGGAAGCAGCTAACCAAGACGCTGTCCTTTGTGGCTTCATGTCGAAAGCAGACTTGTGCTAAAAGAGGTCAGGCTCAGTGAGGTCGGTCACTCAGAGGAATAAGTGGAAAGAAGGAATGCTTATCACTTTATCCCTCATGGAGAAGGTGCTGAGGACACGTGCTTTCTGTAACTAAGGGAATCTGGCCCAGTAAAAGACCAGGCTGCTTTGGAGTGGTTAATCTTAGGGAGCAAGGAAATTCTACGAGTCCAAGAAAAGAAGATGAAAGCAGCACACTGGAGCTTCCTAACATGACTGAGGTTTCTGTCAATTTGAGCAGCATTCCTAGAATCCCCCGGCACCACTTCCTAATTTGACCTTTCATGATTTGAGGCCTTAAAGCCACAAAACCAAACTAAAATCCCTATAATACTTTGGCACAAGAGGGAGGGCTCAGGAGAATTTTTATCCTTAAGTCTAGAGTTTTCTGGCTTTCACTGGCTTAGCATTATCCATAAAATATCAGGAACACGTTTTTGATCATTCATAATTTACTCTAAAGGTCTGGGGCTAAACCAACAGAAACTGCTCTTTTGGGGATCATTTCACGCATTGGAACCTGGAAAATTAAGAATTTCTCTACACTGAAGTTAGTAAAACAAAATGTTCAAAAGCAGTGGCTCTCAGGATCTTCCTTCGTCTTATAATTTGTAGGCTGGTACAAAAATCCAAATTATTATCATATATATAAAATGCAAGTATGAATCTATAGTAAATCTTACCCAAATTTTCAAAGAATTATCAGATGTCCACTTACCTTTTCTTCAAGGTGCAGCTTTGTCATCTAGTCCGTAAAACTCTGCTTTCTAATTCTTGTCCTCGTTATTTACCTCCTTTCTGAACTGCTGCGGTATCACTGGTCTGCAAATATTTGTGAGTCAGCAAATATTTGCAGCTGGAAATAAGGATCATGCCTACTGTTTTAAGTAGAAAGGGGTTTAATACAGAGATTTGGGTGCTCACAGAATTGTTGCAAGGGTTAGCAGAATGGGCTTTAGGAAGAGAAACCAGGAGAACCTCAGAACAAGACCCCCTAACTGGCCCATCAAAGGGAAAACACCTTTTGCCACATTGACAACACAGGACATTGGGGGAATTGCTAGACTCGATATCTATGCGTAGAGCTGAATTTAGACTTTTGGAAGGTGTTGCTACCACCTCTCCAGCTGCCTCTCCATACCCACAGATTTATTGACTGCATGCTGCAGTGTGGCTGCAGAAAAACCCATCTCCACAGCCCTGGCTTCTAACAAAAACAAGTATAGCAGCAGTTGGAAGGTTTCTATCTCACTTCTGCCTTTCAAATCTCATGGAAGGCCTCTAATTGGAAGGCTCTGATTTGCATTCAGAATTCTAGTTTTGGAAGACTGTGGGAAACGTAGTTTTCTCTGTAGCACAGAAAAGTACACTAGAAGTAATTCAGGATAGATGATGAGTGTCAATTCACCATAGAGACCATAAACATGTCTGTTACTGTTAGTTACTGTTTTGTTTCCTACTCTCACATTTGTTTTAAAAAAATTGAGAATAAGACCATATCTCAAACTTTTAAATGCCTCGTAATACCTAGAAAAATTTATGCTCAATAAATATTTGAGGATTGATTGTTTCACCAAATAATCTTTTTTTTCCTTAAAAACATGGCTTTGAATGTCTTTGTTAAGATATTGAAAGACTTTCCTTCCTTAATAGGTGGGCTATTTTTAGTATAGCTTATTTAATTTACTTTTTTGATGGCTTAAGATCTTTCAGTAACTTGATGTCAACATTCCGAACATTTATGATCATTGTGCAGAAAAAATGACAGAGGAGGCAGATAAAGGCAAATTACATCCAATCTAATCTGCACCAACTCAAGGCCATAGCTATTTCAGGAAAAGCACATTGATCTGAATCGTCTTGCCATATTTCATCTTTCTACTAAAAGCTGAATGTAGAAAAAAATCTCATATACTCATTTATACTCATACATTCAATTATACTTATATGAATGAGTATAATTCTGGCTAATCTAAACTTAAGCTTAACAACCTAATACCAACATATTGTACATCCTAATACCAACATATTAAACTTCTATTCCAGTATTGATTGCCTATTAGCAAAAATTTTCTCAAAATCTTTTCTTGTAGAGTTAAGGTGCTTGTCTATGGTAGCCATTAGAAGTCCATGAACTGAAAAGTCTGAGCATTATAGAACAGTCATACTGTCAAGGAATTTTAAATTGAGTAAGATTCTTAGAGATTATCCTAACATGAATCCCAGAGAAATACTGTGACTTGCCGTGGGTCGCACATCTGGTAAGTGAAAAACCCAGATCATAAACCCATGTCTTCTGATTAATTCAATGCTCTTTCCAGTACACATGGATTATGTACCTGTTTTTTAACAGAATTGAATTTTAAAGCCTGGAAAGAAATGATTAAAATGTACATTCAAATACTAATCTTTGGAGGATACGAGAATCTCCAAATTTATTGTCCTCTATATGGAGAGGTTTGACTTTTTTCCTGGGATATTCGTCAAAATACACACACACTCTACCATCTAGTTGTATGGTGATTTCAATACAGATGTTAACAAAGGTGACAGAGTTGATAGAAGGAAAACTCTCAAACTCCCTTCATCTGTGCAATTCTATGAGTTCTAGTGTATTCATGTAATGATACACTCAACAAACTGGTACTCATATCCACATAATGGATTCTAACATTCACTTTCACTTAAAAATTGGGATTGTTTTGGTGCAGTCAGTTCAACATATGGTGGTATGAGGCTTCTAGAAAGGTTATCAGCACTGTCCACTCTTATGAGGGAATTGGGAAAATGACTGTCTTAAATATCATGCATTGGTAGTAAATGTTATGCTGTGATGAGTCATTTCCAGGAATTGAAATATCGTGAACTCGAATCTTCTGGGAAGAAAGAAAACACAGTAGCCTTCGGGAGGGCAATGGATGAAAGAGCAAGCAAGTCAGTTAGTGGGAAACTTCTCAGACCCAGCAAAATGAGATTTTCTGTTATCATCTTACTAGTTCTTGGTGGGGTTTTTAATCTTATTTTCATTGAATTTGGTAATTGTTCATATCTGCAAAGATGGAGTCCCTACTGATCAATGAAACAGAGGACAATAATCAGCTGATCCAGTGACCTATGGAAAAGCAATTCCCCCCAAATGCTTTCTCTGCTCTCTCTCAGCATAATATCTAAAATAATGAAAGTTTAGCAGCATAATAATGTCCTTTCTTCTCTCTCAGGGGAAAATCTGATAGCAAATAAGTATTCTAAGGTACCATGCTTACTAAAAAGTATAAGTAAAATATACTAAGAAAATGCCAAGTATTCTGCCTTTATCAATTTAAGCAAATTTTCAAGATTCACAAGACTAGTCTACAATGAAAGAATACTGGCTCTTTTTAAAGAACTTATTAGATGCAAAGTCTCTGTTGGTTAGAGTTAACTTTTACAATTACACACATATACCCCTTCATTAAAGGAACAAATGGTGTCTTGTTAGGAGAAAACTCATATTCATGGGATAGTACATTAGGGAAAGAAGAAAACTGGCCAAGAACCGTTAACCAGGAAGATTCCTGGGAAGAAGACCTTAGCTAAATTGATAAACAGTGTGGAGGTGGAGAGTAGTAAGGATTTTCATAAAGAAAAGGCTATTTTAAAAACACAATGTACACTAAAAGTGGAATGCTATTTTTAACAGCTTTCTGGGGAGAAGAAGCAAGTGTCCTGGAAATGTAGAAACAAGATCACCAGCTAACACAAATTGAGCATTTACCATGTCAAGAACTTTACACAGATTATTTCATCCAATCCTTACACCAAATGTATGAGATAGGTATTATTAATAATAAAATGCAATGCCTATTTAATATTTATAATCTGTTGGATATTACTCTGATTACTTTATATAAATTCACTCTTTAAGCCCTCATAATGGCCCTATGAAGCAGGTAGTAATTTATCCCCATTTTGTAGAGGAAGAAATGAAACAGAGATATTAAATCATTTGTTCAACGTATCCTACCACAAAGCAGAAAAGCCAGGATTTGAGCCTAATATCCCTGTAGTGTTTGTTTTTCTTTTTCCTTTCCCAAAACATTGATATTTATCACATCTTCATGAATTCATTACCTCAGTGGCCAAGACTGTTGTCTTCACTTAGGGAGTTTTCATTCTAGCTGGATCTTATTAGGCCTCATCTGAGCAAAGACTTGGAGGCAGTGGGGGAGTCAGTTATGGAGAAATCCAGGGAGAGAGTGGGCAGGTGAAGGGACAGTTCATCAAAGTCCTAAGGCAGAAGCATGTGTTTCAGAAAGAAAATTCCAGGTGGAAGAGACAGCTTGAGCAAAGACTCTAAGATAGGATCATGTTTGACATGTTTGAGTTAAAACAAAGAGGACAAACAGCTGAAGCAGTGAAGCAGAAGGTCAGAGTGGTCACAGGAGACCTAGATCAAATGAGGCCCGTGACACCACAGCAAGCACATTGGTTTTCATTCTGAGTCAAATGGGGAGCCATTGCAGAGTTTTGGACTAGAAAATGACACTATCTGACTCATTTCTTAAAACAATCCATCTGACGGCTGAGTGGGGAATAGGCATAGAGGGACGAGGGTAGAAGCAGCAAGTGCTGCCATGGTAGAGGCTGTGGTGGAGCAGGAATGAGAGGCAAGATCTGGAACTCAGGTTTGGATATACTGAATTTGGGATGCTTATTAGACTTCCGAGTGGAACTGTCGAGTAGATTGTTGTTAAGACTTTGGGAGAGAGATCTGCACTGAAGATATGAAATTTGGAGTTCTCAGCACATAGATGGAATTAAAAACCAAGTGGCTGGATGATATTAATAGGCTACTAGATATAGCTAGAGAGAAAGCCTAAGGAGAGGGCCTAAGGACTGCCCACACCTACTTTAAGAGGAGGAACCAGGAAAGGAAACAGAAGGAACGAAGAAGTGAGGCAAGAAACAAATAAATGGGAGTTTGATGTTCTGCAAGGCCAGTAAAGAACATATATCAAAGAGGATTTTTTCCCTTTTAAACTAAACCCTTAGTAAACAGGCTTTACTTTCACCACTCAATTGCTTTTCATTTATATCCAACAGATATTGCTACCATTACAGTTAAACTCACTCATCAATCTGCAATCAGCTAACAGGTCAACTGGGGGCTGGCTGGTGTAGGATAACCTAGGCTTGGCTGATTCAGCTCTGCTCCACGTGGTCTCTCATGCTCCATGGGGCTAGTCCAGGCTTGTTCTCACAGCAAGAAGCCGGGGTCCAAGAGAGAGCAAGAGTGAGAGAAAGAGAGACAACAAATGCACAGGCATCTTAAGGCCTAAGCTTGGAACTGGAACAATGTCACATTGCCACTTTAAATTGGTCAAAGCAACTCACAAGTCTGACCTATATTCAAAGTTTAGAAAGCAGAGTCCATCTCTTGACAAGATGAACTACAAATCACATTGCAAAGAGCACGGATGGAGGGAGGGTGAAAGTTTGGGGATATTTTTGCAATCACTCTCTAAGCCAGTACTTACCACTCTGATGCCCCAAGTTCTATCAGAAAGCTCCCCTCAAAATTTCAGGATCAGTACCTGCGAATGTGATGATTTCTCTACCTAGACTATATGCCCCATCTTCTGTGCCTTTCCCGATGAGACCCAAGCCTTCCTCTTAAAGGCAACTCAGCTCCCTCATCCTCTTTTCAAGCCATTCTTGCCCATACTGATTCCTCCCCCTCTGAGCGCCTACAGCCCTTGTAGTTGGAACCTTGTGTGATACATTAAAGTGCTTAAGTAGGGGACTGGCACATAACAAGCACTCAGTAAATGGTAACTATCACCATTATTCTTCTTTAACACATTACAAGTCATCTGAAAATGTTCTATAATTATTTTTAGGCAAGTAGTCTTGTCAGTCTTCCTACTAGGCTGTAACACCCTTATTAGAAGGGAGATGTATATGTTTGTGTTGTAACAGGGCCAGCACAGCAGGAGGCACCTAGTGAGTGCTCAATAAAATCTTGTTAATTATTAAAAGTTAATTTTAAGTCTAAGGAGTTTCTTACAGTTTGGAAATTATCATGTAGTTTGTCGTGGAGCTACATTAATTCTGGGACTGCTGAGAAAGGCGTGCATCTTGGAGAGAACTCTATTATCAGCAAAAGGATTATTCTCTCTAAGGACATTATCTGAAATTTTTTCTCAACTTTCGCATCAATTTTACTGTTTAACTGCTTGGAATTAAAGATGTGAACTTAGGCATTCTGGAAGCCTGATAAAAGCAGGTATTAATCATTTTTAGGCATGTGTCTTATATTTTCAGCAAATACGTTGTCACATCCATTCAGTTCTCTGCCTGGAACTTCAAAACAGACCCTGCCCTTGCCAGTAAGCTTGAAAGAGAGAAAAGAAAATGCAGACTCTCTCAGAATTGAAGTGAGAGACTGTGAAGGAAGAAAAAATAAACATGCAACAGAAGGAAAATGTTAGCAAAATTGTTAAAATTGCAATAACCTTAGAACTTGACTGATTTTTATGTTCTATGGCTCTGTTTGAATCATAGGCTGCATTACTTCAGTATCAGGTATCCCAATTTAGGAGAAAAAATTAGTGGAGTAGGGATTTAGGGGTGGCTGGAAGGACATTAGGGGTCAACTGAAGTATTCACTGAATCATTTTCATAGACCCAGATTATCTTGCTTTTTTAAGATATTAAATTCTTTATAAATAACATGTCTGTCATGGATTTCAACATGCTTTTTTTAGAAGTCAAATCAAATCAAAAGCAGATAGTCTCAATTAAATAAAGTCACAGTGAAATTTCTGATTTTTAATCATTCGGTAACTTCTCCAAACTTTGCATTAAGCTCTATCTCACAATTGAAAATCTATGGGTTATAAACGTGTTCTTTGGACAGTACAGTCTGGAATAAAATTTGAAGGCAAAGTACAGAAACCGGAGCATTAGATGTGTCAAGGATTTTTTCCAAAAGTATTTCTATAGGTTTTGATTTTCCATTATATTTCTTAAAGGTCTAAACATCCAGTCATCCTACAGACACATAGTTGTGTTTACTGTTTCTGAACAAGAAAGCTTTTTTGTTGAGATTTTAGAAGTGGTTAAATAGTACAAGACTACATCTGGACACTTAGAATCTACAATAAAAAGAATGAGCTATAGTGGCTTAAAATGGAACATGTATGTTGTGGCTAATTGATCAGTTCTCCCCACCCCCAACCATGTTACCCATTTGTATCGCCAGAATTTGAAGTCAGAAATTATATCCTGATGCCAAGACAGGTTATCCTTCAACATTCTGAGCTGTTCCTCCCATCTCCACTCTCTTCCTTTTTCAATTCATTCTGCTTGCTGCCAAATTAATCTCCCTCAGGTAACAGATTCATCATATTAGTTCCTTGATGAAAGAACTTCAATAGTTCAATTAGGCTTTGAGAATAAAATCCGAGAATCTTGGCTTGGTATTTAAGACCTCAATCCACTTCTCCTATGATTCCCTTGTTCCTTTATGTGAAACATCCATTCAGACAGTTAGTGTCATCACTCTTCCCTTTCTCAATGTGTATTGTGTTTTCTCATTTGATACAAAGTGAGATTCTCCATCCCTGGACTCTCGTAAACTTCAGATTCCTGCCTTCTCTCCACATGTCTAATTCCAATGTTATCTTTAAACCTAAGCTCAAATCCTCATAAAAAATCTTTCTCTGACCAATGGTACCGAAACTAGCAACACCTACCCAATATCATTTCTCCTCTTCTCCCTCTTAACAGAAACCTAATTTTTCATAGGGGCATTACATCCAGCATAAAAAAATAAAAACTTATCTTTCCACCCTCTCTGTGATTTAGTTCAGGCCTATGAGGTATAAGTG
The DNA here is from genome assembly GCF_041296265.1 of Equus caballus. Taxonomy (NCBI): domain Eukaryota; kingdom Metazoa; phylum Chordata; class Mammalia; order Perissodactyla; family Equidae; genus Equus; species Equus caballus. The sequence continues at coordinate 29,461,872 of NC_091710.1, read as the reverse complement.
CAGGTATCTGGGTAGGTCACCCAGGAAAAACTTTTAAAAGGAAATAAACTCAGACATGCTTGCTTTCCCCCAGTATTCTATTATAAACAACACTGTGCCAAGCCTGTTTGTAGCTGAATATTTGTGAACATTCTTAACTATTTTCTTAAGATATAGCCATTGAAGGGGAATGCACATTTAAAAGTTTCTTGAAGCATATTAGAGTTTAAGTTAACTACCCTTCAAAAAGATTCTACCAATTTGTACTCCTCTTCTAGTATGTGAAAGTATCAATTCCATGCAACTTTGTAAACATTGGCTATTTATTGTTCTTTTACATCTTTTCCAATTCTTCCATTGTCCTTATTTTAAAAGTCCTGACTCTAATAAAATTTGCAATTACAAAACCCTCTCCACTCAAAAAAGAAAATAAATATTTTGCAACAATATAGTTCTAATCATCAATCAAAAAGCACATCATAAATACCTAATTTTTGTTCACAAGGAAACTGTAGAATTTATTTAATTCCCACATACCAACTGATGTTAACAATTGTCTACTATATTCTGTTTGTTTTTGTTTTTGTGAAGATATCTGAGTTTTGCCTTCATTTAAGAGGGATATTTTCCCCCCTGAGCTAACATCTGTTGCCAATCTTCCTCGCTTTGTATATGAGCCGCTGCCACAGCATGGACACTGATGAGTGGTATAGATCTGTGCCCAGGAACCAAACCTGATGAAGAGGAGCATGCCAAACTTAACCTCTAGGCCACCAGGGCTGGCCCTCGGAAGGATATTTTTGCTGGGTGTAGAATTCATCCATTCCGTTGTTGTCCCATTGTCTTCCGGCTTCTATAGTTTCTGTTGAGAATTCAGCTATGACTCTTACTGCAGTTTCCCTAAAGATAATGTATCTTTATTTTTCCGCTGCTTTTACATTTTTCTTTTTATCTTTGGTCCTCAGCTGTTTGACTGTAATGTGTGGTTTCATTTGCACTTATTCAACTTGAAATTCAACTTGAGATTCAATGAGCTTCATAAATCTGTGGTTTGATGCTTTTCAATGGTTTGGGGAAAACCTTGACCATTATTTCTCCAAATATTGTTTCTGTACTACTTTCTCTCTCCTCTCCTTCTAGAATTCCTATTATACATATGGTAGACTTTCTGATAGTGTCCTATATATCTCTTATGCTTTGTTCTGTTATTATTATTATGATGATGATGAAGTCTTTTTTTTTATTCTGCACTTCCATATGCATCATTTCTGTTGTTCTATCTTCTGGTTTACTGATCTTTGCTTCCAGTGGTCCAGTCTACTGGTATATCTACCCAATGTGTTCTTAATTTTGACTATCATGTTCTAAGTTCTAGAGTATACATTTAGTCCTTTTTTAAAGATTGAATTTCTCTGTTCAAATTCTTTTTTTCTTCTTTTGTTCATCCTTCCTCTATAACATATTTTACATATTTATAATAACATCTTTAACATATTTATAATAGTATTTTAAGAGCTTTGTCTATCAATTTAAATATCTGGGTCATTTGTGGATCTTCCTTTAATTGGTTATTTATTCTTTTGAGTATGTGTCATATTTTCCTGCTTCTTCATATTTTGTTATTTTTTTATTGTATGCTAACAGTATGTATAATAAAAACTCTAAGTCCTGAAGGTGATATTATTTTCTCTCCAAAAGTACATCTTCTTTGCTTTCAGAAGCTGATCACTTTGTGCCAGTCAGGGTTTCAGCAGGAACAGAAATAGATTGTAGGTTTCCCTAATTTTAGTTTGCTTTTGGTTTCAAGAGAAAGACACCTGTCTTGAAATTATTGTGTGCCCTTCCTTCAAGCAGGACTTTGACTTCTACATACTGTGAGGTTGCAGGAGATTTACCTCTGTCTTTGCAGCTCAGCCCCAAACCTCCTCTGATTCCCAATACTCAACAAAGTCCTATAGGGGAAAATCGACATGTGGTGGAAACTGGCTATGTGACTGAGGCTTCTTCAGATTCCAATCTGTCATTTCCATTCTGTAGAGCTGTTAAAAGCTGTGATGGTTTCTTTTTCCTCTCAAAGACTCAATCTACTTTGGCAAGCTCAATTTTCTGTTCATACTCAGATATGGCAACTTCAATTCCCCACTGGGGAAGAGAGGACTTTGGGGAATAGCTGCCAATTTCTGCTTGCCCAGGGAAGGCTTTTGCCTGTCTGTAATTTTGTTCTTTCTACTTGTTTGCCTCCACAGTCCTCCAAATTATCCAAGTCTTTCTAGTTGTTTTCATGAGAGCGGTGGTCTGTCAGAAACTTCTCCATTCTGACTGAAATAGAACTGCTTTCTTTAATTTTGGGAGACTTCAGAAAGCACAGTTGACAAAACAATGCCAGATAGTTCTAGAGTAGATATTAAGCTTTGAGTGTGTTCCTGTCAACTAACATTGGAAGAAATACATTGAAGACTGATAAACATGGTTGTGATATCTCTGCTAATGGGAACTTTAAACCTTGTAATGTGTAATTACAATGGCGAAAAACAAATTGGCCTACTGTGATAGCTTCTAAGAAAGACTGAGTTTTGTTATAATTGAAAACCAGGTGAAGAACAGATCATCTTGATACATTGTTATGTTCTCATATGTCCTCATTTAGGTCTGCATGAACTCTGCTGGAGCAAGACTTAGGATATTATTGATAATCATTATTAGCTTTTATTGGTATCAATTTTCCTAAAAACTACATTTGAATAATAAAACTTGCAAGACTTTGTTTACTAATATTTTATAAAATTCCATGTAAAACAGTCCCTAGATATATGCTCCACTCATTCAACTTAAACTTTTTCATTAGGGTAGCCTTTCCAAAGCATGCTCCATGGGTACTTATTCCCATTGATGATCTATGGAAGAGCATTCCTTAGATAAATGCATCTAGGAAATACTACATAGTGAATCCCCTTTTTTGATATTTTCAATGAATGTTAGTTTATTAGGGGATCTAAAGAGTTTTACAGTAATCATATTCATTTTGTTTAACTTGGCATCTCCACACACTCTATTACAAAAATCTCTTTTTTTAAAGTAACACCTATTAATATCCTTTGAATCTGGTGCTCTATGGAATACACTTTGGAAAATGTTTTTCTAAGAGAGTAATGAAGTTAGTAAAGATAATGTCTACAAATTCTTCAACTTAACTGAGTGTTAGACAGTTCTATTGTTATAGAATACAACCTAGAAGTCTCTATGTCTTTTGTGGGGATTTGAGATATGACTCCACAGACTTTGGACATTCTTCTGTGAATAGTGCAGTTTTTCTGAATACTGTGACTCTTGTAAACATGGCACAGATACCCAGCTTTATCAGAATAAGATGTAACACAATTGATTAATGTTATAGACTCTTAAATCTATTTTTAAAGTAGATTTTGTATTGCATAGTGGTCTTCTTGTAAAGAAGCATAGCAGTCTGTATGTCTTTCCTGGCATCTGAAATCATATATAGATATTTAATTGTGTAATCCTAATGTTTTCTGACCCTATGGGTTAAAATCTCTATGTCTGACAATATAATCTTAAATAGAAGCTGCTGCTTTAATTTCTGTGAAACTAGGTTGACAAGTCTGTTTTAAATTTATTTCTTTTTCTTTTTCCAACTTTTTTCTTATTGAAGTAAAATTGGTATATAACATTATATAAATTTCAGGTGTACAACATTATAATTTTATATCTGTATACACTACAAAGTGATCATCACCAAAAGTCTAGTTATAATCCACCACCATATAATTGCCCCCTTCAGCCATTTTGCCCACCTCCTAACCCCCTCTACCTCTGGTAACCACCAATCTGTTCTCTGAATCTATGAGTTTGTTTTCGTTTTGTTTTGTTTTGTTTTAGACTCCACATGAGTGAAATCATACTGATTTGTCTTTCTCCATCTGACTTATTTCACCTACCATAATACCCTCAAAGTCCATCCATGTTGTCTCCAATGGCGAGATTTCATTTTTTATTGCTGAGTAGTATTCCATTGTGTGTGTGTATATACATATATATATATACCACATCTTTTTTATCCATTCCTCCATCAATGAACACTTTGGTTATTTCCATATTATGGTTAGTATGAATAATGCTGCAATGAACATAGGGGTGCATATATCTTTTCTAATTAGTGCTTTCATATACTTTGGATAAATACCTAGAAGTAGAATATCTGGAGCATATGGTAGTTCTATTCTTAATTTTTTGAGAAATCTCCATACTGTTTTCCATAGTGGCTGCACCAATTTATATTCCCATCAACAATGTAAGAGGGTTCTCTTTTCTCCACATTCTCTCCAACACTTTTTATTTCTTCTCTTTTTTGATGACAGACATTCTAACAAGAGTGAGGTGATATCTCATTGTGGTTTTCATTTGCGTTTCCCTAATAATTAGTGATTTTGAACATGTTTTCATGTGCCTGCTGGTCATCTTTTTGTCTTCTTTGGAAAAATGTCTGTTCAGATCCTCTGCTCACTTTTTAATTGGGTTGGATGTTTCTTTGTTGTTGAGTTGTATGAATTCTTAATGTATTTTAGATGTTAACCCCATGTTAGATATATGATCTACAAATATCCTCTCTCATTTAGTAGGTTGCCTTTTCATTTTGTTAATCGTGTCCTTTGCTGTGAAGAAGCTTTATAGTTTGATGTAGTCCCATTTACTTTTGCTTTTGTTTCCCTTGACTTTGGAGTCATATCCACAAACAACATAGGTAAGACCAATGTCAAGGAGCTTACCACTTATGCTTTCTTCTAGGAATTTCATGATTTCAGGTCTTACAGTTAACTCTTTAATCTATTTTGAGTTATTTTTTGTGTATGGTGTAAGATAGCTGTCTAATTTCATTCTTTTGAATGCAGCTTTCCAGTTTTCCCAACACCATTTCTTGAACAGACTGTCCTTTCTCCATTGTATGTTCTTGGCTGCAAGGTTGTGTTTAATTGTCCATATCTGTGTGAGTTTATTTCTGGGATCTCAATTCTGTTCCATTAATCTCTGTGTGTGTATTTTTTCCTGCCAATATCATACTGTTTTGGTTACTATAGTTTTGTAATATTGTTTGAAATCAGGGAGCATTATACCTCCACGTTTGTTCTTTTTTTCTCAAAATTGCTTTGACTATTAAGAATCTATTATGGTTCCATAAAATTTTAGAATTATTTGTTCTAGTTCTGTGAAAAATGCAATTGGGATTTTTATGGGGATTGCATTGAATCTGTAGATTGCTTTGGGTAGCATAGACTTTTTAACAAAATTAATTCTTCCAATCCATGAGCACAAAACATCTTTCCATTTATTTGTGTCTTTTTCAGTTTCTTTCATCAGCGTCTGATGGTTTTCAGTTTACAGGTCTTTCACTTCCTTAGTTAAATCTATTCCTAGGTATTTTATTCCTTTTGATGCAATCGTAAATGGAATTGTTTTCTTAATTTCTCTTTCTGATCGTTTGTAATTAGTGCATAAAAATGTCACAGATTTCTGTATGCTGATTTTGTATTCTGCAACTTTACTGAATTCATTTATTAGTTCTAAAAGTTTCTTGGTGGATTCTTTTGGGTTTTCTGTAAATTGTCATTTCATCTGCAAAAAGTGACAGTTTTACTTTTTTCCCCCAGTTTAGATGTTTTTATTTCTTTTTCTTGCCTGACTGCTGTGGCTAGGACTTCCAATACTATTTTGAATGAAAGTGGTGAGAGTGGGCATCCTTGTTTTGTTCCTGATCTTAGAGGGAAAGCTTTCAGGTTTTCAATGTTGAGTGTAACATTAACTGTAGGTTTGTCGTAAATGGCCTTTACTATGTTGAGGTGCATTTCCTTTATACCTACTTTGTTGCAAGATATTATCGTAAATGGATGTTGAATTTTGTCATATGCTTTTTCTGCATCTATTGAGAAGATCATATGGTTTTATCCTTCTTTTTGTTAATGTGGTGTAACATGTTGATCGATTTGCAGATGTTGAACCATACTTGCACCTCTGAAGTAAATCCCACTTAATCATGGTGTATGATTCTTTTAACATATTGTTGAATTCAGTTTTCTAGTACTTTGTTGAAGATTTTTGCATCTATGTTCATCAGGGATATTGGCCTGTAATTTGATTTTATGTAGTGTCTTTGTCTAGCTTTGGTATCAGGGTAATGCTGACCTCATAAAATAAGTTTGAAAGCATTCCCTCCTCTTCAGTTTTTTGGAAGAGTTTGAGAAAAATCGATATTAATTCTTTTTTTTTATGTTTGGTAGAATTCACCAGTGAAGCCATTTGGTATTGGACTTTTGTTTGTTGGAAGGTTTTGATCACTGATTAAAACTCCTTTCTAGTAATCAGTCTATTCAGATTTTCTATTTCTTCATGATTCAGCCTAGGAAGATTGTGTGTTTCTCGGAATTTATCTATTTCTTCTAGGTTGTCCAATTTGTTGATGTATAATTGTTCATGGTAGTCTCTTATGAGCCTCTGTATCTCTGTAGTATCCTTTCATTTCCGATTTTGTTTATTTAAGCCCTCTCTATTTTTCTTGGTTAGTCTTGCTAAAATTTTGTCAATTTTGTCTATCTTTTCAAAGAACAAGCTCTTAGTTTTATTGACTTTCCTCTTGTCTTTTTAGTCTCTATTTTATATGCTTCCACTCTGATCTTTTATATGTCCTTTCTTCTAATAACTTTGGGTTTCATTTGTTCTTTTTCTAGTTCCTTTAGGTGTAAAGTTAGATTGTTTATTTGAGACTATTTTTGCCCTTTGAGGTAGGCCTATTTTGCTATGAACTTACCTCTTTGAACTACTTTTGCTGTATCCCATAGATTTTTTTTTTTTAAGATTTTATTTTTCCTTTTTCTTCCCAAAGCCCCCCAGTACATAGTTGTATATTCTTCGTTGTGGGTCCTTCTAGTTGTGGCATGTGGGACACTGCCTCAGCGTGGTTTGATGAGCAGGGCCATGTCCGCGCCCAGGATTCGAACCAACGAAACACTGGGCCGCCTGCAGCAGAGTGCGCAAACTTAACCACTCGGCCACGGGGCCAGCCCCAGTATCCCATAGATTTTTGTATGCTATGTTTCTGTTTTTGTTCATCTCTAGGTATTTTTTTATTTCTTCAATGACCCATTGATTGTTCAGTAGTGTGCTGTTTAATCTCCACATTTTTTTTTGTTTGTTTTTTGCAGGGTTTTTTTTTTTTTGTAACTGATTTCTAGGCTTATATCATTATAGTCAAAGATACTTGATATGATTTCAATCTTCTTGAATTTATTGAGACTTGTTTTGTGACCTAATATGTAGTGTATCCTGGAGAATGTTCCATGTGCACTTGAGAAGAATATGTATTCTAATGCTTTTGGCTAGGATGTTCTGTATATATCTATTAAGTCCATCTGGTCTAGTGTGTCATTTAAGGTTGATGCTTCCTTATTGAGTTTCTGGCTGGATGATCTATCCATTGAGGTAAGTGGGGTGTTAAAGTCCCCTACTATTGTTGTATTGTTCTCAATTTCTTCTTTTAGGTCTGTTAATATTTGCTTTATATATTTTGGTCCTCTTATGTTGGTGCATATATATTAATAAATATTACATCTTCTTGCTGGATTGACCCTTTTGTCATTATGTAATGCCTTCTGTGTCTTTTATTACAGTCTTTGTTTTAAAATCTATTTCATCTGATGTGAGTGTAGGTACACCAGCTTTCATTTTGTTTCCATTTGCATAGAATATCTTTCTCCATGCCTTCACTTTCAATCTGTTTTTGTTCTTACTTCTGAAGTGAGTCTCTCATGTAGGTACCAAATAGATGGGTCTTATTTTTTAATCCATTCAGACATCCATGCCTTTTGACTGGAGAATTTACTTTATTATCATTTAAAGTAATTATTGATACATATGTACTTATTGCCATTTTGTTAATTGTTTTCTGGCTGTTTTCATAGTTCCTCTCCATTCTTTTCTTCTCTTTTTCCTCTCTTCTCTTGTGATTTGATGGCTTTCTTTAGTGTTATGCTTAGATTCCTTTCTCATTTTCTTTTATGTATTTACTATGAGTTATTTTAAATTTTTTATTTTACTATAAGTTTGCTTTGTTGTTACTGTGAGGTTCACATATAACATCCTATGAATATGATGGTCTTTTTTAAGTTGATAGCAACTTAAATTTGAACACATCAAAACTTTGCATTTTTACTCCCCATGTGTTTTAGATTTTTGATGTAACCTTTTACACCTGTTTATTTTATGTATCCCTTAACTAATTATTGTAGTTTTAGTTAATTTTACTACTTTCATCTTTTAACCTTCATACTTGCTTTATAAGTGATTGATTGATCTATTACTTTTACTATTTATTTCTCTGTTCCAGTGAGATTTTTACTTGTGTACGTTTTCTTGTTATTATTTAGTGCCATTTATTTTCAACTTAGAGTGCTTTAACTTTTTTCATGTGGCTGGTTTAGTGCGATGAACTCCTTTAGCTTTTGCGTATCTGAAAAACTCTTAATCTCTCCTTCATTTGTGAATGATAACCTTGCCAGGTAGAGAATTCTTGGGTGGAAACTTTTTCCTTTCAGTACTTTGAATATGTCATGCCATTCTCTTCTTGCTTGCAAAGTTTCTGCTGAAAAATCTGCTGATAGCCTTAGGGATTTTCTTTGTAATATCCTGTTTTTCTCTTGCTGCTTTTAAGATTCTTTCTTTATCTTTAACTTATACCATTTTAATTATAACATGTCTTGATGTAGATTTCTTTGGGTTCATCTTATTTGTAATTCTCTGGGCAACCTGGACCTAGATGTCTGTTTCCTTCCCCAAATTAGGGAAGTTTTTAGCCATTATGTCTTCAAATAAATTTTCTGCTCTTTCTCTCTTTTCCTTCTGGAACCCCTATAATCCAAATGTCATTCTGCTTGATGTTGTCCCAAAGGTCCCTTAGGGTATCTTCACTTTTTAAGTTATTTTTTCTTTTTGCTGCTCTGACAGAATGAATTCCATTGCTTTGTCTTCCAGCTCATTAATCTGTTCTTCTATTCTCAGCTCTGTAAGTTTGCTTGGAATTTTCTTATATTTTCTATCTTTTTGTTGAAAATCTCAGCGTGTTCAACCATACTTTTCCCAAGTTCAGTGAGCATCTTTATGACCAATACTTTGAACTCTTTATTGGGTAGGCTGCTTATTTTCATTTCATTTCATTAACGTCTTTTTCTGAGGTTTTGTCTTACTCCTTTTTTGGAACATAGTCCTTCATCTCCTCATTTTGCCTGACTCTCTGTGTTTGTGTCTACGTATTAGGCAAGTCAACTACTTCTCCCAGTGTTGAAGGAGTGTTCTTGTATAGGAGATGTCATGTGGGGCCCAGAAATGTGATCCCTACTGATCACGAGAGCCAGGCACTCAACAGGCATCTCCTGTGTGGGCTGTATGCTTGTCTGCTGTGTTGAGGCCACTCCTGTGGCACAGGGGCAGGCAGGGCTCTTGCCTGACCCAAATGCAGTGCACCCATCTGTGGCATGGGAGTGGTCAGGGCTTTCAGTGGGGCACTCCCACTGGCTACAGCAGAGTAGAGAGAGAGTTCCAAAATGGTGCCCACCAGCACTGGCATTAGCAAAGTAGAATAAGATCACAAAAATAGTGGCCACCAATATCTTCATCCCTAGAAAGAGTCCAATTTCTTGTCTTTCTTGTAGACGCTTTAAGATTAGTAAATGGGTCTCCTTCACATATGGTCTAGCTGCTTTTCAAATTGGTGATTTTGCTCTGGGTCACAAAGTGAGTGAGTCTGCATGTTAGCCTTTTAAGAGGGTTTTTTTGTTGTTGTTGTTCTTTACAGTTCTATGGTTTTCTGGGACATAAACCCATTGATTTTTTTTTTTTTTAAAGATTTTATTTTTTCCTTTTTCTCCCCAAAGCCCCCCAGTACATAGTTGTATATTTCTCGTTGTGGGTTCTTCTAGTTGTGGTATGTGGGACGCTGCCTCAGCGTGGTCTGATGAGCAGTGCCATGTCCGAGCCCAGGATTCGAACCAACGAAACACTGGGACGCCTGCAGCGGAGCGCGCGAACTTAACCACTCGGCCACGGGGCCAGCCCAAACCCATTGATTTTTAAACTAGGTGTTTTTGAGGCTCATTTCTCCTGTGTAGGATCCAGGGTTTGAGGTGTGTGACATGGAGCACAAAGCCTTTCTCTTCAGGGAAAAGTTCTGTACTTTTTAAATCCCTCCTGACTGTGCACAGTCACGCCTTGGGTGGAGATTTTTTGGGGGTGATGGAGTGAGACCATGTTTCTGCCTCTCCTACCCATCTCAGTTCTGCCCTTTAATCCTTTGTTGTAGAGGCTCTGTTCTGCTAGTTTTCAGGTCTTTTTCAGAGGTAATTATTCCGTATGTAGATGTACATTTGCTGTGTCCATGGGCAGAGGTGAGTTCAGGATTTTCCTACACTGCCTTCTTGAACCTTCCTTCCTGGACAAGTCTCACTAGCTAGGGTTTACTTTTACCAGTTATAAATGTCAAATTTTATCCAGTCAGGAAAATCACTGGAGTGTTTCATTGTGAATTTCATCAGCATGGATACTTCAACTCTATGATGTCATCCAGGAAATTTCCAATTTTTAGAAACACAATACAACAATTATTTCACCTGATGGCTCACTCTATTGGTGAAACTTGAATCTCTGAGCACTACTGGATGGTGTTGCTATTTCCTCTGCCTGAAAACTTTCCCTTGAATGTTCCTCTTGGTTGAATCCTGTTCATCCTTGAGATTTCAATTTAAATGTTTCTTTCTCAGAGATTACTTATGTAACCTCCTATCCCAAAGCAATTCAAATTAGAAAACTACATTTATTCCCTCTCACAGCAATTTATTATTTTATAATTAAATATTTGCATTTTTAAATGTCTAATGTCTATCTCTCCTACCAGACTTTACCTTAGGACTCTACAAGGGCAGAGATTTTGTCTTTTTGTTTTTCTTTCACCACAGTGTATTCAATGCTAACAACAGTTTTGAGACATAATAATTACTTGATAAATACTTGTTGAATGAAAGAATGAATTCAGTTCAAGCATCCTTCAATTTCATTATATATTTTAATCCCAGCAGAAACATGTTTGAACTGACAGATCTACCCGAGAGTATACAGTTCTGTTCAGAGTCCTACTTTGCTTTAAGATAAAATAAGAACTATTGAAATGAAGCTATGAAAGCTGTTGATTGATTGGCTGATTGTGATTCCCAACAAGCAAGTTTATTGTCATGAAATTTTACAAAGATTGATTTTAGTGTTAAGTCATTTAATCGTACACTCAAAATATTTGAGAAATATTTGGACTTCTCTTGTCCAGTTTTCTTTTAACAGGATCCTTCCTGTGCCATTGAAAATTGAGTTGAGCAGCAAGGAAAGACTCATGGTGAGATAGACACAATTTGCATTAACTTCCACAGCCATATTTGGGTTGATTGTCACGGGATGGTCTTAAACATTTAGATAAAACTGTGAGTACCTTTCCCCATAGGAAGGGACTATGCAGATTTTCAATCAGGGTCATCTTTCCATTTGCCTTGTAAGACTTCGTAAACATTAGCCTGAATGCTGGTGGCTGTTCAGTGTAACATGGCTATAGTGATACCAGATGCTAAAACTTGCCTAGAGTACTGTAAAAAATAGCACTACTAATCAGAAAAAATGGTAACACTGCTAATTTGCCCTGGAAAGATAATGGGAAACTAAAGAAATAAATGTAATGGCTGCTGAAGAAACATTTTCCCTAATTTTTTCCTTCTATTTGTTTCAGATGTCCAAGGTGTGAAGTCATCTTTTATTGGCACAAAGATTGAGGAGGTATTCTGACCAAAGCCACATCCAATGTGCCACTGAAGAAATGCTGAAAATGGTGTCGGAATGCTGGAAGAGAGATTCTCTATCTTATTTTCCTTCCCTCTCCCCTAATGGAACATATTGGATGGAAATGCTCAGTGCTGGGAAAAATTCAGTCCAAAGATAAGGGGTTAGTTCTTGTCTAACAAAAAGGGCTATCACGGGAAGGAAAAAGACTATTATGTTTGTCATTGCCAACAGAAAGAAGATGGTGCTAAATAGGGTTGGAAGAAGATTCTGAGCCTTCTCTCTCTGTTTTTTCTTCTTCCTCCTCTCTACACCTCATAACTACAGTTCATATAAGGGAAGCTATTGACTGTTCTATGATCTTAAATTCTTAACATATCCTTATCCATTATTATTATTATTATTATTATTTTGTAGTGCACTATGTATAAAGCCAAACTTTTTTCTTTATGGCTTTGGTCCACCAGGATTGAATAGACATAAACTGATTCACGTGAGCTAAATTTAAAGTGTTAGACCTCTATAATGAATAATTAACTAATCATACAATTTTTACAGCTTGGAGTTATCTAATCAAATGTCTTCATTTTACAGATGAGGATTAAATCCTTGTCTCTACTCTGAGAACAGCAATAAAAGTTCTTTGCTGCTTTAAGAGACAACTCAAATAACTTCCCATTACCTCCAGCATTAAATGCAAGCCATTGTTAGTACTGGATGGAGATTTAATAGAAGCCAGAAGTGTTTCTGAAGTGTTTTCTTGGACGTTGGCATGCTTATTTCAGGGACTGCCATACTTACTTCCTGAGCTGGCATTTTCTACGGATTATTTAGTTGCATTTGAGTAATATTTGCAATAGAGATCAATGGTGGATAGTGATAAAAATGCATTCAGAGCATCCTTATAAATAACACCTCACTTTGTAGCCCCTTCAAGTGCTAAAACAATCCTCTTTAACTTTTCTTCTTTTTGAATATTTTATTAAGGTGGTTCTCTTCAAAAAACAGAGGGTAAATGAGAGAAAGAAGAATGTTGAATTGAAAAAAAGGAAATCCATCAGCATTTATTTAACACATATATTCTGTAAAACACTTCAGTGCAAGCGTTTGCGTGCATTAAATTATATCATTTAGTTCTTTCAACAAGTAGGTAATACTCCATTTTAGAGATAAATAAACTAAGACTAAGTGATGAAACTAGGTGATGAAGTAATGTGCAGTGACCAAGTGGTTGGTAAATTCAGATCTGTCTGATTTCATTGCTCTTTTATTATATCATCTTTGATGCTTGGACTATACTGAGTTAAAACAATGTGAAAATAAGACATGTTAAAGACAGATATAAGAAGAAGGATCCTGAGTAAATGCCTTCAGAAGGGTGAAGATGAAACTTAGAGCAAAATAGTAGGACCTGATAGTCTGAATGATGTACATGCTTTCTTTGTTTATACGCTCAGAAAATTCTCCATTCAGTTCGAGATATAATTCTGTTTTTTACTCTTTTTGTTTGGTGTGTAGCTAGAGTTTGAGAGTTAACATCAACATCCAAGAAGTAGGTCACTAATTAAACCTATTAACTACTGAAGAGCCCAATTACAGCTCTGGGAGAGGAGCTGATTCTTTGCAAATTAGTCCTCAAATAAAATTTGTTTCCTCTGGCTGAATACTACACCACCTTATAGCACAAAAAAGTGCACAATGGGCTCTTTTTCCTCCACCCAAGAAATATATATCCATCAAATGTATTGATTCCTGAATAGCTATTTAGAACCACAGACATCCTATTAAAATCTAGTGGCATATTTAGTTAGGATTATATTAGCAAAGTACATTATTAGAATTATGTCAAGAGCAGCTATACAGAGAAAAAATGTACTTCTCTCGTTTAAAAAGAACTTAAGATCTTCTGCTTCTGATAAATGGTGTAATAGGGACCAGGTTTACCTTCCTATCTGAAACAACTAAAACATTAAACACACTGTTTGAAACACACTATTTGGTTTTTCAGACATTGACATCAGACAACACAGGACAGTCATCCCTGAGAGGGAAAACAAACAAGATATCTCAGCTTACTGGAGGGATAGAGTTTCCCGGCTGCAGTACAGGAGGGGAAACCAGGTGAAGCCCAGCAGTCTGGCTGAGCTAAGAAGACAGAGTTAGGAATCCAGAGAGGCTAAGCCAGTGACAATTCATTGAGGCAAATATGAGAGAGAAGAAAGATGCATGAAGGCAGAATTCTGGAGATTCTCAGAGGATCCCCCTCAGATCTTCTGCTGAGCATTGCTTGGTGCCTGTGTGCGAGGAAACTACCAAAGGGGGAAGAAAGAACCAGGCAAGGGGAGAAGAGGGAACAACCTCTGGAACTTACACAGGGCCAAGAAAAGTTTGTGTTCCCACCAGAAAAAATGAAAAACTGCGAGTTTGTGGGGCATCGAGTAAAGTACTCAGACAGGTACTATTTCAGTAGTGGGGCAAAATTAGCCCTAGCCTATAGGCTGCTCTGGTCCCACCTTACAAATATTAAGAACAAGCCTCCAAAGGATCAAACTGCTCCCAAATAACTTAACCACATTCAAGGAAAAAAGCTCAAAAATATTTATAGGAATACAAAAATATGCAGCAGAGTTTAAAATTCACAATGTCTGACATCCAATCTAAAATTACCAGGCATATACAAAGCAGAACAATATGACCCACAATAAGGAGAAATATCAATAGAAACAGATTCATAATCACATAGATGATAGAATTAGTAGATGAGAACATTAACTATATTGTATATGTTCAAGAAAATAGTGGAATGCTTGAGCATGTTAAGTAGAGACATGGAACATATAAAAAAAGACCTAAACACAACTTCTAGGAATGAGAAGTACAATATCTAGGATTAAAAAAATACTCTGGATGGAATTAACAGCAGATTCTACACTGTAGAAGAGAAGATTAATGGATAAGAAGACATGCCAATAAAAACTATTAAAAATGATAGAAAAAAGACTGAAAAAACAACAGAGCTTCAATAAGCTGTGGTACAATTTTAAGCAGTCTAATACGTGTGTTATTCTGACTGAGTTCTCTCTGAATTAATGACATTTTCCACCACTGGGAAAAATGTGGATGCTAGATAAAAATTAAGCTATAGAGAAATAAGCAATATGATATCCCCTGGGGGAAATATTTTAGGCAGTCATCCAGGGCTTGGTATTCCTTGGTGACAGGAACTCAGCCTCTTTTTGTCTTGTATTTCTGCCGTGCACAGCTTTCATTCCCAAGGTCACCTCAAGGTTTAGGATGCCTGCTGGAACTCTAGCAATTACATCCACATTCTGGCAATCTAGAAAGTGGATACTTAATGGCACAAACTTCTGTTTATATCCAATTGGTAAGAACTTAGCTGAATGTCTGTATCTAGCTACAAGTGGCTGGGAAATGTAGTATTTATTTTGGTTGGCCATATATACACCTAAAAATCAAAATCTGTTACTATGATTCAAGTGGACAAGAACATTGGAGGAATAATCAATGCTCTCTCCCACACACTGGAATGGAAATTTTGGGGTAAAGGAAAATATCAGGCAAAAACTAGCATACATCAGAACTGAGATGAGTATGAATGGATAATAAAACTAAGATGGGGACTTTAGTAGAAAAATATATGGGAAAAAAAGCATAATGACTTGAATTAGATTCTTCACAAAAGTAAGCTATATTATTTCTATTGTAAATATAATGAATAATTTATTAGATATCTATATACGTTCTAAAAAGACTACTATATGCTGAGTAAAGATGAAAATATAAATAATTTCTTTCCACGTGGAATTTACAATTTGGTTTTGTTGTAATAGGGTAATGTTAACTGCTGTAACAAAACCAAAAAAAAATGTATAAAGGTAAAATAAATGAGCTACTAAGCCATGAAAAGACAAGGAAGGACCTTAAACACATATTACTAAGAGAAAGAAGCCAATATGAAAAGGCTACATCTCTATGACTCCAACTATATGACGTTCTGGAAAAGGCAAAGCTATGGAGACAGTAAGAAGATCAGTGGTTGCCATAGTTTGGGGGATGGAGGAAAGATGATTTGGTAGAGCACAGGGGATTTTTAAGGAAGTGAAAATACTCTGTATGATATCATACTGATGGATACATGTTATTATACACTTGTCCAAACCCATAGAATGAGTAATACCAAGAATGATGCGTAATGTATGCTATAGACTTTGGGTGATTATGATGTGTCAATGTAGGTTCATCAGTTGTAACGAGCGTACCACTCTGGTGGAGGGTGCTGATAATGGTGGAGACTATGCATGGGTGGAAGCAGGGGATATACGGGAAATCTCTGTACGTTCTCCACAATTTTGTTGTGAACCTAAAACTGCTCTAACAATGTAAAGTCTTAAAAAATGTGTAATGGCTCAAATAGAATAGAAGGTTATTTCTAGCTCACAAAAGTCTAAAATGCAGCCCTAAACAAAAGGTCGGCTCATTTCCATATACTGATATAGGGATCCCGGGTCCTTTGATCTTCTGGCCCCATCATCTTCAATAGTTGGTCTCCAAAGTCCCCATGCTTGTCTCTGTCAAGCTGGCTCAAGGTGAAATAAGATAAAGGATCATGTGCAGGAGAGTTTTATGGTCCAGGCCCAGAAGTGTGATATCACTACCATTCACATTCCATTGACTAGAGCTGCCAGGATGGATGGAAATAAAGTTTAGCTATGTGCCCAGGAGGAAGAGGAAATAGATTTGGTGAACAAATAACTAGTCTCTGATAGAGTCCACTCTTTTTGTCTCTAAATACTTATTTTGATCTTCTCTTCATACATAGAAGAGAACCACCCTCCAAGGGATACAACCAAAAGTCCCATCCATTGATTCTTTTAAACTCAAAGTCCAAGATCCCTGGTTCATGCACAAGTTCTTTCCTTCGGATTTGAACGTGACTTTGTGTTTTCATGACTAAGATCTAAACAGGTAAATATACGTCTCATACACATATGCTCAATATACAACAAAGGAGCAGGAACAAAGAGCCTCAGTAAAAGTTCCCCTTCTGAAAATGGAAGAATAAGAGACACACAGCTGTCACTGATCAATAGCAGTTCTGAAATCCTGATGGACAGGCATAGGGAAAGCCTCCTGGCTCTGCACACAACAGGAATTGCTTGATTAGATCCTGATTCTGCTCCCTGTCAGGGCATTTCTTTCTTTGGTCTCTGCCTTTTCTCTCTGGAAGATTCTTTCTTGAGCATTTGTCCTCCATGGCTACATCCGAAGTGGCCACTGGCACTTTCTTGGCAGATGCCAGCTCTCAATATGATTTGCATTGGTAAAATTTGGAGCCTGTCATCCTAGCCCAGGACTGCCTATTTCCTGACATTTCTTTTTTTCATTTTATAAGCATAAGAGCTCACACTTTTACTAACTTTAAGCTACTATTATTTAAGGCTTTTCAGTTCTAAGCAGTCGAATCTAGTACTAACAGAATTAATGGTGTCTTTTTGTGTAAGAGTCTGTTTTGCCTCATATCGATAGATACTTCAACTTTTGATATTGTGTTTGTTCACAGTATTTTCCAGGTATAGTTTAATCCATTTTTAATGTTTTAATGTGTAGGTATGATTTTTATAAATAGCATATAGCGAAGTTTAAAAAATCTATTATGCTAATCTCTGTCTTTTAACAGGTAAGTTTAGGTGTTCATATTTATTGCTGTAACCATTGCATTTGGATTTTTTTTAACACGATAGCAGAGTGTCCTATTTACTCTGGTTTTTCTATATATTTACTTCCTCTTTTACAGTCTCCGATTGCTGCTCTGAACAGGGCTAGTTGATTGAGGTAAAAGCTGTGTCTCTGTCACTTTGATCAAAGGTCCTAGACCATGACTCAAGAGTAAAAAGTGACATATCTTCTCTCTCTTCTATTGAGATGCACATTAACTCTTCTCCTTATGTATAGATCCCCTCCTCTGTCTTGCCCCACATGCTACTGGCCCACCTTTTGCTCCATCTGTTGCTGTGGTTTCCAGCTGCACACAGGTGTAATATGACAGCCGCTCACCTCGTCTGCACTGCATAGCTCTTGTTCCCTGCCCCAGGGCTTCCATGACGCCAGCCATAAGTGCACACGCATAATCTAGAAGGGCAAGGCGCTTTAAAGAGTTTGGGGCAACACTTAACCAATGAGGATGCGAGCACATCCTAAATGCTCCTATTTCTGTCCCTCAAGGGAAAATTATGATCACATTCCACATGGCTCTTACTAAGGGTCCGGTGGATGTGGGCTTCAGTTGTCCACAGCGAGAAAACACCTCATAGCAGCTTTCCCTTCCTTCCTGTCTCATTGTCCTAACTCTCCCACTTCTGTTCCATAGAATCACTTCTCAGAAAACCCTACCTGCTCATAAGCCCTTGGCTTAGACTCTGCTCTGTTTTCAGAGAGGAATCCAAGCTAAGACAACATTTCCTTTACAAAATAATGTTCAAACCTTTACCTTCCTTACTGACCTTGTCTAGACATTCTATGTTTTAATAGTAGAGTCTGTAACTCTCAGAATTGAATATAATACTCCAAGTTTCATTTCACCAGGAACATTCAAAAGGATGGGTCTATTGTTTCTGGTCGTTGGGACAAAATTCTGCTACTTTGTGGGCTATTAAATTTTACCTTGATTAATGTTCCCAAATGTTTTTCACACGTTCTACTTCAAAATAACATCTAATTTATCCTTCACTTTTTCAACTACTATTTATAAAATAAATTTTTTATTTTAGAAAGTTTAGATTTACAGAAAAATTGTGATGATAGTATAGAGAGTTCTTACATTAGTACAGTACATTTGTCACAACAAACAAATTAATGTCGGCGCATGGTTATTAACTAAAATCTATCCTTCATTCAAAAGTCCTTGGTTTTTACCTAATGTCCTTTTTCTCTTACAGGACCCCACCCAGGATACCACATCACATTTAATTATCATGTCTCCTTAGACTCCTTTCGGCGGTGACAGTTTCTCAGATTTTCCTTATTTTTGGTGATCTTGAGAGTGTTGAGGAGCACTGCTGAGGTATTTTGTAGAATGCCCCTCTATTGGGATTTGTCAGATGTTTTTCTCATTATTAGGCTGGCGTTATGTATTTTGGGGAGGTAGAGCATAGAGGTAGAGTGCCATCCTCATCATACGTATCAAGGGTACATCCCGTCAACATGATTTATCACTGTTGATGTTGACCTTGATCCCCTGGCTGAGGTGGGTCTGTCAGATCTCTCCTCTGCAAAGTTACTCTTTTATTTCCTGCTTTCCATACTGCACTTTTTGGGAAGGAAATCACTATGCAAAACCTACACCTAAGGAGTAGAGAGTTATGCTCCACTGTTTGGAGGGCAGATTATCTACATAAATTATTTGGAATTCTTCTACACAGGAGATTTCTCTTCTTTCACAGTTATTAATTTATCTAATCATTTATTTTTATTAGTATGGACTCATGGCTATTTATTTTATACTTTGGATTAGAATCCAATACTATTTATGTATCATATTGTTCAAATTGTTTCAGCTTTGGGCATTGGGAGCTCTTTCAGTTAGCTCTGATGTCTTTGGTATATCCCTATCGTTGTGGGGATTTTTTTTCACACTTTATTACTTTCTCATACTACTGGCAATTACTTTTCAATATCAAAAGTGGGTTTTTTTATTCATTTCTACTAAGTTCTCTTCTCTTGGCATTAGTCGCTAATTCTAACATGCTGAAATAATTCAGCTTTTTCTTTTTTTAATTTTTAATTATCTCTCCACATTTTGGTTCATCGTAAAATTTGATATCTTCTCTGTGCTCATTCAAATACCCTACACAAGACAAGATTAAGTCCAGAGCCCTGTGGTCCCCTACTAATGACCTATCTCTGTCTCTGTCTCTGTCTCTGACTATATATATATATATATATATATATATATATATATACACACATATATATATATATACATAATTTTTTTCCAAGACTGAC
Organism: Equus caballus; assembly: GCF_041296265.1. NCBI lineage: Eukaryota > Metazoa > Chordata > Mammalia > Perissodactyla > Equidae > Equus > Equus caballus. Next base: position 29,442,000 of record NC_091710.1, on the reverse strand, counting down.
CCTGAAGCCTTAATTACAACTTAATTACTACCTTGTTCATTCAGACACAAGTGGACTTTATAATATTATCTTCCAGCTCACATTTCATCCTCTTATCCACAAGAACAAATAAAAGAACAGGAAGTCTAATGGGAGAGTTTTACGTGAAGAATAATAATTATGAGTTGGTTCACTGCTCAGAAATGAAAGGAGAATGAAGTTCAATGGGAGGAGAAACTCTGGAATTTTATCTTTTCTAGGAAGGAAACAGTTATCAAGTTTGGAGGACAAAGAGTAAGGAATGAAAGATGAATTGGAATTACCTCTGATTCTCCACAGAGACTGTGTGACATTGAACCAGAAGAGAAATGGCACAAAAACGTTTTAAGGTCACATTAGTTTGCAAGATGGTAAGGAGAGGAAGAAAACAGTCATTCTAGGAAGTGGAAGATAACAAGAAAACTAACCACCGCAGAGACAAACATATATGCATGGTTTAAAAATAAATGAATATTGCACGTGCTTAGCATCCTGAAACCCTCCAATGACTTCAGTTTCAGCTTCCGCTTGCTGCCTGCTTCCTGGTGCTTCAGAACTAGTCACTGAAGGAAGAAAAAACAGCACTTCTTAAAAGGAATCTCACACTCATGGCTTAGAAAGACCAGAGAAAACAGCACTGAGAAAAAATGGGATTGCAAGGGCTTCTGAGGTTTTAGAAATGCTTCTCGGAGTGAAGCCAGCAAATTCAGTTTGCGACCCGAGACATTCCAGAGAATAAATAGTTAAACTTGATCATTTTTCAAGTGTGTTCATTCAATGTGCTCAGGGGATAATAGCCACCATCCACAGAACGCCTACAACACGCAGCCTCTTATGTTCTCCCTAATTCTCATAACAACCCTAAGGGATAGGGGTGATTCTTCTCATTTATAGATATGGAACTGAGTGTCCGAAAGTTTGAGGAGCCTGTGTGTGATGCTCAGCGACAGCAGCAGGAATAGCAGTCAGGTCGTTCTGGAAGCAGCACCCCTGTTGGAATCCACTACATTGCACTATTTCTCCACAGCCCAGCAACACTGTGGCTACCTCAAAGACACTGAACAACTGCTAACATAGGACAGGAGACTTTATGTCAGAAGTTGAAGTGTTTACCTCTCTGGATGCAGGGGAATGTAAAAATGAGATTTAGAACTCATAACTCAGTGTTTGACTTCAGATACACTAGGTTTTGTGAATATGCCTCCATCATACTTGTTTAGACAGCTCAGAACTTTTGGAGTTGTACCTGGAGAAATATGTTATTGAGAACCATAATCTTTTACTCTTCTGATAATCTTCTGATCTCTCAGAAGAAAATTTAGAGCTGGAACTTGGATCAAAAGAAATAACTTAAGATGCAAACTCATAGAAGCTGAGACTTGAATTAACTTCTTTTTGCCAATGGCAAGGAACATTTATTTAATCTTGTAGTAGGCCAGAAAAACCCCAAGTTTATTCTCAGACAGCATTTTTCTTGCTTTTTATCCCTGCCTCCTCCGTAAGCCACACTTATATCCTCAAAGGGCTTGGTGATATTTTGATCTTTCATCAACAAGCTAATTTATAGCTATTGAAAAAAGTTAGCAGCCAGCATATAATATCAGGTCTTATTCCCTCTAAATTTGCCATGGGGAGGTTTCGTATGCTCCCCTTCGTTGCACCTGCCAGAGAATATTTACCTGGCCAGTAACAATTTGAAGTCATGGCTGATTAACATTCTGGAGAAAACCTTGAGAAAGCTGTTCCCGAAAATTTTCATTAGCACATTCTTCTTAGAAGATAGCATTCTTCAGTTCGCAGCCTGATTTGTCTCCAGTCTCAGCAGTGTCCTGGCACGGGGCCACTGTAAACTGGAACGTCTTTTGTTTTCTCAACCCCAGTTCAAGTTGATGGGTTTAATTGTCATTGCTTCACTTAGAGCACGACTGGACCGCATTTACTGCCATTTGATGCAAGTTGTGTATCTTGCTACTCAGGTTTCCAAGGCAATGATCTCAGGAAAATTCTTTTAATTTGTGCTAGACTGTTAGTTTAGTTCTCTTGAATCCTACGATGACATCACGACTCACCTTGCAAAGCAAGAATATGAAAGGATGCAAAGGAGACACTAGGGATTTTGGAAATCCCTTGATACAAACTAAATTAGACTCTCAAAGTATGAGAACAAGTGGCAGCAGTCTCTGGAACCGTTCCAGTTACATGTATGTCCCAGAGTCTGAGCACCATTCAGAAATACTTTGAGGAAAGAGATGCCATCATTGAAGCCCCTAGACCAAGTCATGACTGATCTGTGAAGTTGACCACCTGGAATTCCTTCTCTAGTGCCTTGGAAGAGACAATCTTGTCTCCCACTGTGAGGAGCTTTGAGAAATTGATTCTGCAAAGGCAGCAACACAGGAGGTCTCCTTGTGACTCACCCACCCCCATCTTCATGGAACAAACTGGAGGCAATGATAGTACCACTGGTGATTTCTAGTATCTTTTCTAGATCAGTGTGCATGGGGATGTTTTTTGGAGCCCACCCCTTGTCATCATCATACTACAGTGCAGAAGCTCAGCCATTGGTGTTTTCCTGCCATGCTCTCACAGACAGATTCAGTGATACGTTGTTTGAAGTGGAAGAATTCAAAACCAACTTCTGGAATCTGGCCATATCAATTCTGGTTTATTTCTCTTCTTCTATCTTCTGTGATTCATAATAGTCTCCCTTTTAAAATTTGCTCCATCGTTCACAGCCCTAGGAGCCTAATATCTCCTCTTTGTTAAGGCCTTTTTCAAAGCTGTCTTCAGCTCATGATTACTCAAAATTATATTCTGTGATATATAACTAATGGGAAGAAATCTAGGATTCAGCCATTTGAAAAAGAACTGGAAGTCTTGCCCCATGATGAGGGGCATGGCTGGGTGGAGACCAGTATGGGGCTTCTAAAGTGAGGCGCACAGGTGAGGAGCTCCTCTTGCCTGGATTGCAGGAAGGAAGACTGCATCTCATCCAGAGGTTAGAGAAAATAGTAGCCCTCTGCTGAAATCCTCGTTAACTGTGATGTATTTAACCAGGATTTATATAAAACTAGTCTGGTATCTCTTCCACGATCCCTGGATGTGGTTGTGTTCTGAGCTGAGTATTTACCATGAACAATAATATTTCTGTCTGCTTTAGTGAGCTGTTACAAGTAGGAAGGAAGCATTGAGTTCTGTTAATCTGTAAGTCTGGGCTTCACAGTTGCCCTGGGTATGAAATCATGTGTTTAGTAAGTGCCATGTGGAAGTCTGACCCCCAGTGGCTGTTATCAATGGCTGCATGTCTTCGGAAACTAGATGTGGCAAGGGCGCAAAGCAAACAATAGGATAGCATCTTGAAGTTGTACAGCAATATAAGTCATTGCTTGGTTTTCTGGAACATTTTTTATTAGGAAAAACAGACATTTCACAATTAGAAGAAAGTGTCAATAAACACATTGAATCAAGTTATTTAGCTTCCAGAAACATGAAAATAGACTGTTCATACAAAGGAATCAGTTTATGTTTGGGAATAATTTCCATTTTTATAGGCATCATATATCCACAAGTTGTCATTTTGGCTTTGTTATCTCCAGAAATAAAATTGGTCACTTTTTAAGATAATTTTTCAAAGAATGGCTCCATTTTCGTGTTGCATTCCACTTTTTCAATTTTTAATTTTGAAAGGAAGGTAGAATCACAAGAAGTTGCAAAAAAGCTAGAGAGGTTCCATGTACTTTTCATCCAATTTTTCCTAATGGTAAGATCTCACATTAACTATAGTACAATAACAAAACAGGAAACTGACATTGTTACAATCCATATACCTTATCAGATCTCACCACATTTACCTGTACTCATGTATGTATGTGTGTATGTGTGTGTGTGTAGTTCTACACAATTTACTCATGTGTAGATTCATGTAGCCACCACCACAATCAAGATAGAGAACCGTTCTATCACTACAAAAGATTTCCCTCATGTTTCCTTCTGTAATCACATCTACCCTCTCCCTTACCTCATCCCTAACCCCTGGCAATCACTAATCTGTTCTCAATCTCTGTAATTTTTCATTTTGAGGGTATTACATAAATGGAAACACACAGTGTGTGACCTTTTGAGATTGGCTTTTTTTACTCAGCACAACTCTCTTGAGATCCATGTAAGTCTTGGTGTGTATTAATAGTTTGTTCCTTTTTATTGCTGGGTAGTATTCTGTGATATGACTGTAGCACAGTCCGTTTAGCCATTCTTACATTGAAAAACATCTAAGTTTTTCACAATGTTTGCCTATTACCAATAAAGCTGGTAGGAATATTTGTGTACAAGTCTTTGTGTGGATATAAGTTTTAGTCTTTCTGAGATAAATATCCAGGGGTGTGATTGCAGAATCATATGGTTCATGTATGTTTAATCTTTAAAGAACCTGCCAAAATACTTTCCAGAGTGGTCATACAATTCTACATTCCCATCAGGAACATATAAGAGATCCACTTTATCCATATTCTTGCCAGAATTTGATGTTGTTACTAATTTTCTTTTCTGCTGCTGTAATAGATGTGTAGTTGTCCCTACTTTTAAATCATGGAAAGTATCATTTGGTTCTTGTCATCAAAACAGCTGCACCAAGTGAAAAGCATGGTTAACTCTGTGAATAAGACACACACAGTTGCATAGCTCATATCCTTATTTCCACATGATTCAACAACTTAGCTAAATCTTGTGGGGATAAAAGTCCAAGGATGGTATGGACATTCAAAATAGCAAATTTTGACTGGGCTGGTTGGGTTCCCTATTATAACCATTTTTCTCTGGCAAAATCAAAAATCTTGCCAATTACTAGATTACTTGTGTTGAATTAGGAGGTGATTATACTGAAAAATGTTTCTGGTAGATGTTTAGAAACTAAACATACTACCCTCTTACTTTTATGTTTGCTTCTCAGAAAGACTAACATTTGGTCAATCCAATCTACATTTTCTCCGTATGTTTGATGTCCCTAAAGTGAAAAAGGAAGAGTTCTGTCCACCTTCCTGTGGAGACCTAGTTATGCACATTACACTCCCTGACTTCCCATTTTTATGTATTACCTCACCATTACTTCACTTCCTGGGTCAGGTGTGCAGTGAGGTGCCTTAGCCTGGATAGTAACCTGTCTTCCTCCCAAATGGAGCTCAGTGGGTCAACTCCCCTCATTCTCCAGCATCAACTGAGAAGGATTATTCTTCTTGGATCTGTTTTTCTGTTGCATCAGACCCCTGAGAACATGATAGGCTTTACATTCTGTGCTCAAAAATTCCCTTCAAATATATGGAGTCCAACTGAAATCCCTTGAGCCATATTTTAGCTTTTATGCATTTCAATTATGAGGAAGAGTGATCTGGGTAACATGAAGGCAACCCAAGTCAGCCTGTTGAAATAGAGAGGCACCATAAATTTACCAAGACCCAGAGAAACAGCCTGTGGGAAGGAAAAAGGGAATACAGACCTCAATCATTTAAAACAATCACTTTTATAAAGGTATTCAAATCAAAGAGAACTCTAAATCATAACTGCCTAGATTTATAGTCTGTCATTTGCAAGAAGAAAGAAAAAAGTCATAGAAATCTAGAGTGTAGAAAACAAACCTCTATCATATTCTCCCTAATTTGTAACATGCTCACTTTTGGGCTACTCAAAAGGCCACATCTTTTGAGGACAAACCTACAGAAACACTGCTTTTTTTCCAGAAATCCTACTGGTAGAAGTGTCCTGATGGAGACTGATCCTGGGAGATGTTTCCTTCCGCCTTGAGAGCCTCATGGGGATAGTAAACAGGATCTTCAAAAATATTCCTTGAATTTAAGAAGCTTGCAGTTCACTGATGCCTCTTGGTAAATATTAATGACTAACTATGGAAATATTTTGCCTCCTGGTCAGTTTGAACAGTTGTCTTCCTTTTTCAGTACAGAGCAGGAAGTTCTTCCCAGAACTATCACGAGTCTCAAATCTCAGGTCCACAGTTGTATGTGGCATGTGTTTTTTGCCCAACTTTTATCAAAGAACAAAGTTCAAAGGACATCAGAATCTACAATTCAAACAGTCTCAGAGGAAGACAAAACAGGGCCAGTTTTAATGAGAGAGAACAATGGGAAAAAAACCCAATGAATAACGCTCAGCCTTCTTTCTAAGACTCCTTGTGAAATAATATAAGAATTCTTAGGACTCATTTTTCTTACTCTTCTTTTGGGTCATTATCAAGATTTCACTTTGTGTTGCTATAGGATCTGAAGGTCTCTGCTGCCTTCTCCCCATCTTATTGTCACTTCATCTGTTAAGAATAGTTGACATTTTTTTTTCCTAGAGTCTTAGAGAAATTTAGAGTAAATGGGTTTTGTCTTGAGGTCTATTTGTGTCTTATCATTCGTCTCGCTCTGGGGCCTCTATTATTGAAACCTTATATTTTATGCATATGACTTTCAGCATTCTAATAACTTTATAATAATTTAGCCAAAGTCTCTAAATTCTATTAATCACATCCTTTTTTTAGAGAAAAGCATTGTTCGTTTCTCTACTTCCAGAGAAGGGATTATCTCAAAATCATACTATTTCCTAATACCGACTAAATTGAAGATTCCAATCACTTTCTTAGTTGCTAAATACTCTTAGTTACTAATAAAATTAGATTAATATTTGAGGAGTAAGAGAGTATATATATGTATATTATGGGGATTTTTTTTCCCCATCACCTGTGCTTTCTGCTCCTCCATACTTTAAGCACTGACCTAGTCACTAGTTCTCCTCTATAAATTCCATTTTCTACTTCTTTTATAGTTTTGTGCTGAAATGTCTTAAATTATTTTCAAGGGCGTGTCACTGAAGGAGTGGATTTAGATGATCAGAAAGTGGAGAGAGAAAGCTACTTTCTTCATTGTGTCCAGATCAATCACTTCTTACTCTTTCTACAGGTGTTCATCACCCTTGGCTACTCTCTTTGCTATCAATCTTTTTATTACCTCATGTCTCCATTTTCTCATCTCAGCCTAGACTCTGTAGACTTTCCCTTCAAGGTCTTTCCTTTGCCCTTCCTCTGAACCTACCCAGAGAAACTCCATCTCTAGTCAAATCAGCCATCTGCTGTCTCTGCCTTATACCTGGAATACTAAACCTTACTGGTGCAAAATCATAAAACCAAAGGAATCAGAGCCATATTTTCTGAATTCTGGCTGTACATTGGAATTACCTAGGGAGCTTTTGAAAATGCTTCTGCCCAGATCAATTAAATCAGCATCTCTTGGATTAGGAACTGGGAACAAATATTTATTTTTGTGGTTTTTTTTCTTTTTTTTTCACTTGAGATAACATTGGCTTATAAAATTATATAAATTTCAGGTGTACATCATTATATTTCGATTTCTGTGTAGACTACATCATGTTCACCACCCAAAGGCTGATTATCATCTGTCACCATACACATGTGCTCAGTCACCCCTTTTGCCCTCCTCCCTCCCCCCTGCCCTACTGGTAACAACCAATCTAATCTCTGTATCTATGTGTTTGTTTGTTGTTATTTTTTTTAGTTTTGTCTTCTATTTATGAGTGAGGTGCTACAGTATTTGACTTTCTCTGACTTATTTCATTTAGCATGATAACCTCAAGGTCCACCCATGTTGTTGCAAATGGCAAGATTTCATCTTTTTAATAGCTGAGTAGTATTCCATTGTGTATATATACCACATCTTCTTTATCCATTTGTCCCTTGATGGGCACTTGGGATGTTTCCAAGTCTTGGCTATTGTGAATAATGTTGCAATGAACATAGGGGTGCATATATCTTTATGCATTCACATTTTCATGTTCTTTGGATAGATACCTGGAAGTGAAATAGCTGTCAGTTCTATTCTTAATTTTTTGAGGAGTCTCCATACTGTTTTCCATGGTGGCTGCACCAGTTTGCACTCCTACCAGCAGTGTATGAGTGTTCCCTTTTCTCCACATGCTCTCCAACACTTGTTATTTCTTGTCTTGTTAATTATAGCCATTCTGATGGATATGAGGTGATATCTCATTGTAGTTTTGATTAGCGTTTCCCAATAATTAGTGATGTTGAACATTGTTTCATGTGCCTTTGGCCATCTGTATATCTTCTTAGGAAAAATATTTGTTCAGATCTTTTGCCCGTTTTTTAAATGGGTTGTTTGGGTCTTTTTTGTTGAGATGTATGAGTTCTTTATACATTTTGGATATTAACCCCTTATCTGATATATGGTTTGCAAATATCTTCTCCCAATTGTTAGGTTGTCTTTTCATTTTGTTGATGGTTTCCTTTGCTGTGCAGAAGCTTTTTAGTTTGATGCAGTCCCATTTTTTTTTCTTTTGTTTCCCTTGCCTGGTCAGACATGGTATTTGAGAATATGCTGCTAAGATGGATGTCAAAGAGCGTGCTGCCCATGTTTTCTTCTAGAAGTTCCATGGTTTCAGGTCTTACATTCAAATCGTTAATCCATTTTGAGCTAATTTTTGTGTATTGTGTAAGATAATGGTCTACTTTCATTCTTTTGCATGTGGTTGTCCAGTTTTCCCCAATACCATTGATAGATGAGACTCTCCTTTCTGCCTTGTATGCTCTTGGCTCCCTTGTCGAAAATTAGATGTCCATAGATGTGTGGGTTTATTTCTGGGCCGTCCATTCTGTTCTGTTGATCTGTGAGTTTGTTTTTGTGCCAGTAGCATGCTGTTTTGATTTACTATTGTTTTGCAGTAAATTTTGAAATGAGGGAAGGTGATACCTCCAACTTTGTTCTTTTTTCTCCGGATTCCTTTGGCTATTTGGGGTCTTTTCTTGTTCCATGTAAATTTTATAATTCTTCCTCCTAATTCTGTCAAAAATGTCACTGGAACTTTGATAGGGATTGCATTGAATCTGTAGATTGCTTTGGGAGTATGGACATTTTAACTATATTAATTCTTCCAATCCAAGGACATGGAATATCTTTCCATTTCTTTGTGTCTTCTTCAATTTCTTTCAATAAGGTTCCATAATTTTCAGTGTATAAGTCTTTCATCTCTTTGGTTAAATTTATTCCTAGATTTTTTATTCTTTTTGTTGCAGTTGTAAATGGGATTGTATTCTTAATTTCTCTTTCTGCTACTTCACTGTTAGTGTATAGAAATGTAAATCATTTTAGTATGTTCATTTTTTTATGCTGCAGCTTTACTGTATTCATTTATTACTTCTAAAAGTTTCTTGGTTGATTCTTTGGAGTTTTCTATGTATAAAATCATGTCATCTGCAAATAGTGACAATTTCACTTCTTCCTTTCCAATTTGGATCCTTTTTATTTCTTTTTCTTGCCTGATTGCTCTGGCTAGGACTTCTAATACTATGTTAAATAAGACTGGTGAAAGTGGGCATCCTTGTCTGATTCCTGCTCTTAGAGGTATAACTATCCGTTTTTCTCCATTGAGTATGGTGTTAGCTGTTGGTTTGTCAGATATGGCCCTTTATCGTGTTGAGGTACTTTACTTCTACACCCACTTTATGTACAGTTTAAAACACAGAAATAGATGCTATATCTGGTCAAATCCTTTCTCTGCATCTATTGAGATGATCATGTGGTTTTTATTTTTTATTTTGTTAATGTGGTATATCACTTTGCTTGATTTGTGGATGTTGAACCATCTCTGCATCTCTGGAATAAATCCCACTTGATCATGGTGTATGATCTTTTTAATGTATCATTCTATTCGATTTGCTGGCATTTTGTTGAGGATTTTTGCATTGATGTTCATCAGTCATATTGCCGTGTAATTTTCTTTTTGTGTGTTGTTCTTGTCTTGTTTGGGTATCAGGGTAATGTTGGCCTTGTAGAATAAGTTAGGAAGCTTCCCCTCCTCTTCAATTTTTTGGAAGAGTTTAGAAGGATAGGTATTAAGTCTTCTTTGAATGTTTGGTAGAATTCACCAGGGAAGCCATCTGGTCCTGGACTTTTGTTTTGGGGGAGGTTTTTCATTACTGTTTCAATCTCCTTACTGGTGACTGGTGTATTCAAATTCTCTATTTCTTCTTGATTCAGTTATGGAAGGTTGTATGATTCTAAGAATTTATCCATTTTTTTTCTAGATTATCCAATTTGTGGCATATAGCTTTTCATAGTATTCTCTTATAGTCGTTTGTATTTCTGAGGTGCCTGTTGTAATTTCTCCTCTTTTGTTTCTGATTTTATTTAGTTGAGACCTCATTTTTTTTTCCTTGGTGAATCTAGCAAAAGGTCTGTCAATTTTGTTTATGTTTTCAAAGAATCAACTCATGGTTTCACTGATTTCTTCTATTCGTTTTTTTAGTCTCTATTTCACTTATTTCCACTCTGATTTTTATTATTTCCTTCCTTCTACTGATTTTGGGTTTTGTTTGTTCATCTTTTTCTAGTTCCTTTAGGTGCACTGTTAGCTTGATTATCTGAGATTTTTCTTAATTGTTGAGGTAGGCCTGTGTTGCTTTAAACTTCCCTCTTAGAACCACTTTTACTGTATTCCATAAATTTTGGTGTGTCGTATTTTCATTTTCATTTGTCTCCACGTATTTTTTGATTCCTCCTTTGATTTCTTCTTTGAACTTATAGCTATTTGATACCATTTTGTTTAATCTCCATGTATTTGAGGCTTTTCCAGTTTTCTTCCTGTAGTTGCTTTCTAGTTTCATATTGCTGTGGAAAGAAAAGATACTTGGTATTGTTTCAGTCTTAAATTTATTGAGACTTGTTTTGTGGCCAAATATGTGATCTACCCTGGAGAATGTTCCATGCACATTTGAGAAGAATGTGCATTCTGTGGTTTTTGCATGGAATGTTCTGTATATGTCTACTAAGTCCATCTGGTCTGTGTCATTTAAGGCCAATGTTTCCTTACTGATCTTCTGTTTGGATGATCTATCCATTCATGCAAGTGGAGTGTTAAAGTCCCCTGTTATTAGTGTGTTACTGTCTATTTCTCCTTTTATGTCTATTAATAATTCCTTTATAAATTTAGGTGCTCCTATGTTGGGCGTATAGATATTTACAACTGTTATATCCTCTTGCTGGATTTTTCCCTTTATCATTATGTAGTGCCTTTCTTTTTCTCTTGTTATAGTTTTTCTTTTAAAGTCTATTTTGTCTCATATAAATATTGCTATCTCAGCTTTCTTTTCTTTGCCATTTTCATGGAGTGTCTTTTTCCATCCCTACACTTTCACTTTGTGAATGTCATTAGGTCTGAAATGTGTCTCTTGTATGTGAAATATATACTGGTCTTTTTTTTAATCCATTCAGCCACCCTATGTCTTTTGATTGTAGCATTTAGCCCATTGACATTTTAAGTAGCTATTGATAAGTATGTACTTATTGCCATTTTGTTACCTTTTTTCTGGGTGTTTTAGTAGTTCTTCTCTGTTCCTTTCTTCTTCTCTTGCTCTCTTCCCTTGTGGTTTGATGGCTTCCTTTCTCTTAATTTTTTGTGTATTTTAATTTTGTGTAGGTTCTCACTGTGTTCATCTATTCTTCTCCCAAGATCCGTGTGCATCTTTATGACTATTAATTTATAGTCTTTTTCAGGTAGATTGTTTATCTCTGTTTTGTTTAGTTCTTTTTCTGAGGATTTGTCTTGTTCCCTTATTTGGAACATATTCCCTGTATTCTCATTTTGTCTATTTCTCTGTACTTATATCTATGTATTAGGTAGATTAGCTATGTCTCTCAATCTTGGACAGGTGGCCTTATGTAAGAGATGCCTTATTAAGGCCAGTAATGTGCTTCTCTCTCTTCACCAGTTCCAATGTTCCAGGATTGTCTCCTGTGTGGGCTAAATGTATCCTTCTGTTGTGGCGGGAGTGCTCTTGTTGCAGGTACTCAGGGGGGCTGCCCCTCTGGCCACCTGATTGTAAGGCTAAGCTTTGTGCAGCTGCTATGGCCCCTCAGTCACTTTATTCGGTGGGGGGACCCCAAGCACAGTTGGCTGCAAGGTCCAATAGCACATTCCTGCTGCAGTTTTTCTGTTAAGTGAGTAGTCCCCCAGTGTGGCTGGTTGCTAGGTTCAGGGGTTCAAAACTGCTGTAGGCCTCCAGCCTGCAATGCTATTGTCAGCTCTCTCAGTAGTGCAGCTGGGTGAGGCCAGCCCCAGGCATGGCAGCACACAATTGTTCCAGGCATGGGAAGGCATTCAGCCAAATCCCTTATGTGGCTGTTTGAGAAGCACAAGTCTGCTGTAGCTGACAAGCCCCACTGCCCACAGACTCACACATTCCATCAATACAGTCCTGTCCCATATGCGCGCCCACTCTACTGAAGCAGACCCACTTGCCCCACTGCAGAGGTCCCATACACCCCACCTATGCCCACAAGTTGCCTGAGGACTTTCTTGTGGGTGGGGCCAGTCCCTAGGGCAGGTAGGCTGCCTGCCCTGGTTAAGCTGGATTAAATCAGTGCTCTAGTGGGTGGGGCAAACCCCTGCACTAACAGGCAGAGGAGAACTCCACTGCCATCTTCCAGTGTCTGTGTCTACACACCTGTACTAGGTCACAATAATAGCTGCTGCCAATGTCTCAGTCCCTGGGGAGGTGGTCCCAGCTGCCTTTGGCTCTCTGAGATGCACTCAGACCCTGTCAAGTGAGTCTCTTTTCACCAAAGGTCTGTGCACCTTTCTTTCTGGTGATTTTATGTTGCTTTCCAAAATGGATGAATTTGTGCATGGGCCCTTTAAGAGGAGGCTTTTCTTTCTCTTACGTTTGATAACTTTTCTGTGGGTAGTCCCCATTGTATTTAATAGCCAGAAAGCCAGATGTTATGACAATCATCTCAGTTATACTGAATTTAAAAGCCACATATTAGGGCATAGCTTCCCTCTCAGATCCCCTACTGCTCCAAGAAAAGCTTCATACCTTAAGATTGCTCTTGGCAGTGAAGCACAGCAGCTGGAATATGGCTGTTTTTCCTCTCCAGAAAAGGATTTCTGCCTCTTCCACCTCAGTCAGTACTGTTCCTTGTTGTGGGGGTTCTTTTTATTTCAATTTCTGGTTCCCTCTTAGGGTTAATTTTTCAAGGATAGTCGTAAATTTGTTGTGTCTGTGGGAGGAGGTGAGTTCAGAGTCCTCCTATGCCACCACCTTCCCAGCAATGCTGGAATAAGCAATTTTTAAAGTTTCCCCAGTGATTCTATTTTGAAGGCAGGGTTGAGAATCTGAAATTACTCAGCTTCATTTTCCTTCTTCTCTGCCCTGGTCTTTTTTAGCTGTTGATCTTCATTTTCTCCCTTCACTTCCTTATATAACTGATACTAGAAATAGATGGCATTGGGAAGAAATTCCAGTTACTTTCATCTCCCAATCCAGACCCTACCAGCATACTTGCCTCCATCTGTTTTCATCTCTAATCTTTACCTTTCAAATGAAAGCAACAGGGAAATCTTTTTCAGTCTTAAATAATCTCCCTTCCTGTGTTCTGGCTCCCATCCCCACCTACCTCTCAGAGTCTTCCCTCTGTCTATTTCCCCCATCTTCTTCTGAATCTTCCATCTCTCCTTATCTTTAAGTTCTTTCCTGTCAACATTTAAATACACTCAAATTGTTGCTACCTTTAAAATACCGCCTCATCCATACACTATCCTCTTATAGTCCTCTTTTCCTTTAATGGCAAGCTTATTGAATCACAATCTCTACGCAGTCTCCATTTTATCACATTATATTCACTTCTCAAACTATTGTAATTCTGGTTTCCATCCCTCAATACAATCTCATATTCTCACTGAGTCAATAATTAACTCTTTATTGTTAAATCCAAAACACCTTTTCTATTATTTTCTTTCTTGACCTCTCCGTAACATTTAGTATTGCTCATTACTCAGTTTTTTTGTTTTTTTTTTTAATTTTCTCTTTTCCCTTGGCTTCTTGACACATTGTCTTAATAGAGTCTTCTGCTCTGGTCCTTGGGTCTTTCCTTTTCTTTCTCGACACATTTTCCTTTTGTAGGTTAATTAAACCCCATGGCTCCAATTATTGCTTACATGCTGATGACTCCCAAGTCACCTATGCATCCCACAGCTCTCTCCTGAACTCCTGAAAAGCTAGATTTGGAGGCCTCACAAGACTTCAAATTCTTAGCTAACATGGATTCTATCCTCTTTACCAAACACTACTCTTTCTCTGTTACTGATCTTAGTGAACAGCTGGCCATTATTCAGCAGAAAAAGAAACAAAGTCTTATCATTTCATCTCCTCAATGTCCCTTGAATCTGATCCTTGTGTTTTATGTCCCACTACAATAGTTTAAGCTCTTCTCAATTCTTGCCTAGATTACAGGTACAGCATCATGGTAAACTTCTTACTTCTAGTCTGGCCCCTATCTAATTGTTTTTCTATAGTCTTCATTTCCTTTCTCTCTTCCCCTGGACTTGAAGATGTTCACTTCGGTTTTACTAGGCAGAAATACAAGTGGATAAAAAACTAAAGGATACACAAAAAGAGTTTGAAGTGATGATCCTTAGGTCTTATCTAGATTGCAAGAGAAATGGAAACAAAAGGTCATAGACAGATTGGAAGAACAGGGGATGGTCAGTGCAATAGAGGTTTTGAAGTCGAAGAACTAGTAAAGGAGTGAGGGCGACAGTCAGGAGAGGGATTAAAGTGCTTTCTTTTCTCCTTTTAGATAGACTTAATTCCTGCTTTCACTAACGCATCTCTAGATAGAGTTTTTAAAACATTCCAATACAAACTTACAGAGGAAGTAGATAATGAAGTCTGTGGAGATGGTCTTGGTAGTAATTGAGTCAGTGCTTATGGTATGAGCACCAGGATCAATGGGAGGAAACCAGATCCTTTCGTACCATTATATGGCATGCATAGATTAAATAGAAAAAATCCCACATTGTTTTCCAAAATATAGTTTTATATTCATCGTGTGAATATATTTATATAGAGATCATATTTAAACTTCTGGAGAGCATTTGCCTTTCAAAAAATCTTAGGTAGACAAGAGTGATTAGAGTCTTCAATTTTTATAACTTGAGTGAAATGGTAAAAATACATGACAACTGCTTTAGAAAAAGTTGAAATGCCAAGCATATCTGCAAAATCTGTCACAATCTAGAATTGGCCTACCTTTCCAGCTTCATCGGCACCTGAGCTGCCTAAAGTCCAGTAAGACTGAATTACTTTTAATTCCCCAAACATTATATTGTTTTCTCATTCATCTCAGTGCTTTTGTCTGTGCTGCTGTCTTTAGTGCACTTCCACCTTAACCTTCTGTTCAGTCTGCTGAGCCAATGAAGTGTTGGGAACATAGTAAATGCAGATTAAATGCTTTGGAAATAAAAGACAAGAATTTGGGCAGGAAAACTGCATGGAGAATGGTGCCACTTGTAATGAGTGTGATGATATTTTTGTTTTATCAGAGAACAGATTTAGTTTTAGTTAAAATGCAATAGTGAGACTACCAGGAGGCATTTTCATAGCCTCGGCTCTGCAGGTATTAATAAGTTACTGGGAGAGTCCAGAGCAGTGACTGTGTGGATGCTGGTAGAGCTGCTGGGGTAGTTAAGGCAAGCACATCGGGTCACATAGTGCTGGTGTGGCTCTGCAGTTCTCCCTTTATGCTCCTTTCGTTCACCCTCCTTGATTCTCGGGTCTGCTCAGAAGCCCAGGTTCCATTACAGGTTAATGTCTATCAGTCTCACCATCTAAATAGAGATTTTACTTCTTATATTCTGAGCTTGATATTGAATTTCTCATCTTCTATAAAAACTGCAGATGCACATGTAATATCCTCTATTGAAAAATCCTAGTTACAAATGTATAGTTCTAGGTAAAGAGTCGTGGAATAGCTGGGTCATTGCTTTTATAGATAAGGTGAAAGAGTTTTTTTAAAAGTTGCACCAATTTACATTGCCACCTGCAGCTTATGAGAGTTCCCAATACACGCTCATCAACACCTGTTATTTCTGCCTGGAAAATAACCTTTGGTATTTCCATTAGTGCTCATCTGCTGGTAATGAATTACCTCATTTTTGTTTGACTAAAAATTTTAATTTCATCTTCCCTTTTTAAAAATTTTCATCAAGGTAGACTTACACACAGATTTTAAAATTCATGTCTCTAGTGAAAAGTTTGATGCGTTTTCACAAGCATACATACCTATGTAACCAATACCTCAATTAAGATATGCACATTGCCGTCACCCTAGAAAGTGTCTTCCTGTCTTTCTCCTGTCCATCTTCCCCACCCCTGTAGCCCAAAGTAATCACAACTTGGATTTCTATAGCCCTAAATACCGTTCAAGAAATGAAATAACACAGTATAGACTCTTCTGTGTCTGGTTTCTTTTGCTCAGCATGCTATTTTTGAGATTTATTTATATTGTTGCATGTATCAGTTCCTTTTATTGCTGGATACTGGTCCACTGTGTGAATATATCACAATTTACTTGTCCATTCTTCTGTTGATAGACATTTGGATTTTTTCCAATTTTTTTATTATGAATAAAATGCAATAAATATTTTTGTACACATTTTTGGACGGACACGTGTTTTCACTTTAGGATAAATCACTAGTAGTGAAATTGCTGGCTCATAAGATAGATGTATGTTTAATTCTGTAATAACAAATACCAGTAACCTTCTCTGGTGTTGCATTATTTTATATTCCCACCCATACTGTATGAGAGCGCCAATTGTTTTGCATCTTCTTCAGCAATTGGAATTTGCAGTCAATATAAATTTAGAAATTCTAATGAGTATGTACTGGCAACTCACTGTGGTTTTAATTTGCATTTCCATAATGACTAATAATGTTGAGTATTCTTTACATGTTTATTGATCATTTATACGTTCTATTTTTGCTAAGGGTCCATTCAAGCATTTTTCTCATTTTTAATGAGTTGCTTACTTTCTATTATTGATTTGTAAAAGTTCTTTATATGGTCTTGATACAAGTTCTTTATGGCATATGTGTATTTTGAACATTTTGTCCCCATCTGTGACTTGTCTTTTCATTTCCTTACCAATATCTTTTGATGAACAAATGTTTTCAATTTTGATGAAGTCCAGCCTATCAAGTGTTTCATTTATTGTTAGTGATGTTTATGTTCTAAGTAATTGGTCTACTTCCACATAACAAAGATATTCTCCAGGTAGCAAAGAGCTTTATATTTTAAGCTTTTATATTTGGTTCTATAATCCATCTTCAGTTTAGTTTTCTGTGTAGTGTGAAATATAAGTCAAGGTTCATTTTTTTCTATAAAGATATACAGTTGAAGCAGTAAGATTAATGAAGAGATTTTTCTTTCCACACTAAATTAAAATAGCACCTATGTCAAAAGTTTTTGACTCTATATATGTGCATCTATTGCTTGACTCTCTGCTAGGTTCCTTTGGTCTAGTTATCTATCCTCAAACCAGTACCACACTATCTTGATTATAGCAGCTTCATATTAAATCACAAAATAAGGTAGTATAAATATTCAAACATTGTTTTCCTTTTATAAGATTGTTTTGGCCATTCTAGGACCTTTAAATTTCCACATAAATGCTATTATCAATAATTAATATACACAAGTCGTTTGCATTTATAGTTTCTAAGCTTTATATTTAGGTCTATGATTGTTTTTGAGTTAACTTTATATATAGTGCAAGGTAAGGATAAAGATTCCTTTTTTCTTCTTTTTTCCTGTGGGTGATCAATTGTTGCTGTACCATATGTGGAAAAGACTAGGTTTTCTCCATTAAATTGCCTTGGCACATTGGTCAAAAATCAATTGAGTGACATCAGCAATATGGAGGACTAGGAAGCTACAGCTCTTCCCCACAAGATACATCAAGTTAACAATAGTATTTGAACTGTAATACTTCTGTAAGAAC
The DNA here is from genome assembly GCF_041296265.1 of Equus caballus. Taxonomy (NCBI): domain Eukaryota; kingdom Metazoa; phylum Chordata; class Mammalia; order Perissodactyla; family Equidae; genus Equus; species Equus caballus. The sequence continues at coordinate 29,424,123 of NC_091710.1, read as the reverse complement.
TCTAGAGACCAGTTGAGAAGCTATAGCACCTAGACCATTCTAAACCAAGAAGGGATTCCAATGAAAGGGATAGAAAACTTTGCAGTCTTTGACATTACCATTCATTCACATCTCCCTATGCAGCATTTCCTGGAGCAAGTGGGAGGAAACCCTCCACACAAGTGTTCCTCCTTCAGGATGCAAACAAAAGAGTGGATCACTGATCTAATGTTCTGGTTTGTCTTGGGGCTCCCCAAGGGACTTGTTTCTGTCTTGCCTCACTCATAGCACTGAATGGACCAGTGCTAGAGTTTGGGAGCTGCTGAAAACAGAGATGAGCAGGACATTAAAGTACATTGGTACATGAAACCATGGAAAGTGAAACCACAGATGAGGTGGGGATACAGTATTTACCTTACTGGAGAACCTCATGTTTTTGTTCAGCTTTGTGTTGTTGTCTATCTTCCTTTTGTTTCGACTTGAAGGACTCCCTTTAGCATTTCTTATAGAGAGGTCTTGTCATAATTGAACTCAGGTTTTCTTTAACTAGGAAATGCTTAATTTCTCCTTTACTCCTAAAGGACAGTTTTGCCAGATACTGTATTCTTGGTTGACAGGTTTTTCCCCTCTTTTGATGCTTTGAATATACTCCCTCTGGCCTGCAAATTTTCTGTTGAGAAATAACACTGATAATCTTATGGAAGGCCCATGTATGTGATGGATTGCTTTTCTTTTGCTGCTTTCAAAATTCTCTTTGTCTTTGACTTTAGTTTGATTATAATGTGCCTTTATGTAGTTTTCTTTGGATTTATCCTAGTTTAAGTTCTTTGCTTTTTGAATCTGTATGTCTATTTATTTCTTCTGATTTGGGAAGTGTTGGGCCATTATTTCTTCAAAATACTCTCCATCCCCTTTCTCTCTCTCCTTTTGGGACTCTCATTATGCATATATTGATCTATTTGGTAGCGTCTAATAAGTCCCTTAGACCATCAACATTTTCTGCTGATATTCAATCGTTGACATCATCATGGTTCAATAATCCTCCTCTGATATATCATCAGAAGGTCAATAGTAACCTAATACTCTGTCATAATGCCTACATCATTCACCTCACTTCATCTCATCACATAGGCATTGTATCATCTCACATCATCACAAGAAGGGTAAGCACAGTACAATAAGATATTTTGAGAGAAACTACATTCACATAACTTTTATTACAGTGTATTGTTATGATTGTTCTATTTTATTAATTATTGTTATTAATCTCTTACTGTGCCTAATTTATAAATTAAACTTTATCATAGATGTGCATATATAGAAAAAATAGTATATATAGGGTTTAGTACTATCTGCTATTTCAGGAATCCACTGGAGTTTTTGGAATGTATCCCCGACAGATAAGGGAAGACTACTCTACATGGATAAAAAAACAGTAACTTGTACTAGAGTAATTTTGGTTCCTAGAATTCAAATGACAAGAACATTAAAAAACAACTATAATGGGTATACCATATATAAAGATATAATTTGTGATATTAATACCATAAATTGAGGGTGTGGAATTCTAAAGGACAAGAGTGTTTGAATGTGACTGAAGTAAAGTTATTATCAGCTTAAAAGAGAATGCAACAACTCAAAGATGTTTTATGTAATAGCAATGGTAACCACAAAGAAAATAACTATGGAACATATACAAAAGGAAATGAGAAGAGAATCAAAGTATATCACTACCAAAAAATCAATGAAACACAAAGGAAGCCAAAAAGAGATGAAAGGAAAGACAAAAGTGTTACAAGACATATAGAAGACAATTAACAAAATGGCAATAGTAACTCCTTCTATATCAATAATTACTTTAAGTTTAAATGAATTAACCCCCTAATCAAGAGACATGCATTGGCTGAAAGAATGAAAAAAGAAAAGGATCAAACTCTTTACTGTCTATAAGAAATTCACTCTAGACTAAGGACACACATAGGCTGAAAGTAAAAAGATGGAAAAAGATATTCCATGCAAACAGTTAACAAAAGAGAGAAGGAGTGGCTATACTAATATCAGACAAAATACACTTTAAACCAGAAACTGTTACAAAAGACAAACAAAGACATTATATAATGAAAAAAGGGTCACTTCACCAAAAAGATATAATGATGATAAATATTTATGCACCAAATCTCCAAGCTCCTAAAATGTAACCAAAATATGACAGATTTTACAGGAGAAATAGATAATAACAATAATAGTAGGAGACTTCAATACTCCATTTTCAATAATGGATAGAACAACCAGATAGAAGATCAAGAAAAATTAGAAGACTTGAACAACATTATAGACTAATTGATTCTAGAAAATATATACAAAACACTCCACCCAATCACACCAGAATATAAATGCTTCTCAAGCGCACATGGAACATGCTCCAGGATATTACACACTGAGTCACAAAACAAGGAATGACAATTTAAGAAGTTTGAAATCATACGAAGTATCTTTCCTTTCTACAATGGAACGAAAATAGATCAATGGTAAAAGAAAAACTGAAAATTAACATACATGTGGAAATTTAAAACACAGTCTTGAAAAACCAATAAATCAAAGAATAAATTGCAAGTGAAATTAGAAAATATCTTGGGACAAATGAATACAAAAACACAACACAGCAAGACTTATGGGCTGCAGCAAAAGCAGTACTAAGAGGGAAGTTTATAGTAGTAAATGCTTGTGTTAAAAAAGATGAAAAATCTCAAATGAACAACCTAACTTTACACCTAAATCAACTAGAATAAAAAAAAAACCAACTTAAAAAATTAGCATAAGGAATGAAATAATAAAGATTAGAGCAAAAATAAACAAAACAGAGAAAAAAACAACAGAAAAAATCAACAAAACTAAGAGTTGGTTCTTTAAAAGAAAAGATCAACAAAATAGACAAACCCTTAGCTAGACTAAGAAAAAAAGAGAGAAGACTCAATAGCAAAAATCAGAAATAAAAGAGGAGATATCACAACTGATACCAAGGAAACAAGAAGAATCATTAGAGACTTCTATGAAATATTATACACAAAAAATTGGATACCACAAAAGAAACAGAAAATTCTGGGAAACACACCATCTACCAAGACTGAATCATAAAGAAATAAAAAATCTGAACCTACCTATAACTAGTAAAGAGGTTAAATCAGTAATCAGAAACTTCCCAACAATGAAAAGACAAAGATTAAATGGCTTCACTGGAGATTTCTAACAATTTTTTTTTAAAGTTAAACCAATCTTTCTCAAACTGTTCCAAATAATTGAAGATGGGGTTATGCTTCCAAACTCATTTTATGAGGCCATTTCCCTGATAATGATATCAGACAAGGATACTACAAGAAAAGAAAATTACAGACCAATATTCCTGATGAGCACTGATGACAAAATTCTCAACAGAATATTAGCACATCAAATTGGATAGCACTTAAAAGGATTATACACCTTCACCAAGTGGGATTGATTCCTAGAATGCAAGAACGGCTCAGCATACAAACATCAATCCATGTAGTACATCACATTAACAAAATAAAGGACAAAAACTACATGATCATCTCAATTGATGCAGAAAAAGCATTTGGCAAGATTCAACACACATTGATGACAAAAACACTCAACAATCTAGGAATAGAAGGAAACTACTTCAATAAAGTAAAAAACATTTATGAAAATCCACAACTAACATATACTCAGTGTTGGAAGACTGGAAGATTTTCTCCTCTAAGATCAGGAACAAAGAAAGGATGCCCACTCTCAGTACTTGTATTCAACACAGTATTGGAAGTTGAAGCCAGAACAATTAGGCAAAAAATAACAACAACAAAAAACAAATAAAATCATCTAGATTGGAAAGACAGAAGTAAAATTATTTCTGCTTACAGATGACGTCATCTTACATGTAGAAAATTCTAATGATTCCACAAATAAGTTGCTAGATTAATAAATTTAGCAAATTTGCAAGATATAAAATCAATGCACAAAAATCATTGTTTCTACACACTAACAATGAATAATCTGGAAAAGAAATTAAGAAAATGATTCCATTTACAATATAAAAAAATACTTAGAAGTAAATCTAACCAAGGAAATAAAAGGCTGGTACACTGAAAACTACAAAATATTTTTGAAAGAAATTAAGGAAGGGGCCGGCATGGTGGCGCAGTGGTTAAGTGTGCATGTTCTGCTTTGGTGGCCCGGGGTTCACCAGTTCAGATCTCGGGTGCGGACATGGCACTACTGTCATGCCATGCTGTGGTAGGCATCCCACATATAAAGTAGAGGAAAATGGACACGGATGTTAGCTCAGGGCCAGTCTTCCCCTGCAAAAAGAGGAGGATTGGCAGCAGTTAGCTCAGGGCTAATCTTCCTCAGATAAAAAAAAAAATTAAAGAAGACATAAATACCCACAACTAAAAATACACAACTATGTGTCTGGGGGGCTTTGGGAGAAACAAATGAAAAATAAAATCTTTAAAAAAAAAGAAGACATAAATAAATGAAAAGACACTCCGTGTTCATGGACTGGAAGACAATATTGTTAAAAATGTCTCTACTACCCAAAGCAATCTAAAGATTCAGTGCAATTCCTATCAAAATCCCAATTTCATTTTTTTGAAGAAATAGATAAGTTTCTCCATAATCCATACCGAATCTCAAGAGACTCTGAATAGTCAAAACAATTTTGACAAAGAACATCATTTGAGGATTCCTATCTTCTGATTTCAAAAGATATTACAAAGCTACAGTAATCAAAATAGTGTACTACTGGCATAAAGAGAGACAAATACTCCTATGGAATAGATTAAAGAGCTCAAAAATAAACCCTTATGTGTATGGACATAAGGTCCATAAGGGTGCCAAGACCACTCAATGGGGAAAAGACAAACTCTTCACCATGTGGTGGCTGGATAATTAGATATCCACATGCAAAAAAATGAAGATATAGAAATACTATACCATCTATAGAAGTTATGTCATGTAGAAAAACTAACTCAAATAGACTAAAGAATTGAACATAAGAACCAATACTATAAAACCCATTGAAGAAAACATAGGGGAAAACTTAATGGCATTGGACTTGGCAATGATTTCTTAGATATGACACTAAAAGCACAAGCAACGAAAGCAAAAATAGATAAATGGGGCTACATCAAACTTAAAAAGTTTTGTGCATCAAAGGACACAATCATAGAGTGAAGAGGCAACATATAGAATGGGAGAAAACATTTTTAAGTCATATGTCTGATATGGGGTTAGCATCCAGAATATATAAAGAATTCCTACAACTTAAGAAAACAAATACCCAATTAAAAAATGGGCAAAGCACTTGAATAGACATTTCTCCAAAGATGATATACAAATAGCAAACAAGCATCTGAAAAGATGCTCAATATCACTAGAACCCAGAGAAATGCAAAACAAAATCACAATGAGATATCACCACACATCCATTAGGAGGACCACTATCAAAACAAAAAACAAAACAAAACAAATCCAGAAAGTAAAAAATGTTGACAAATATGTGGAGAAATTGGAACCCTTGTGCACTGTTGGTGGGAATGTAAAATGGAGGCATCACTGTGGAAAACAGTATGGAAGTTCCTCAAAAAATTAAAAATAGAACTACCATATTATCCAGCAATCCCACTTTTGGGTATACATCCAAAGTACAGAAAGCAGTCTTGAATAGATATTTGTACACTCATGTTCGTAGAAGCACTATTCACAATAGCTAAGTGAAAACAACCCAAATGTCCATCAACAGATGATTCAATTAAAAAATCAATAAACACAACATACAATGGAATATTATTTAGCTTTAAAAACGTAGGAACAGCTATTACATGCTAAACTATGGATGAACCTTGAGGACAGTATACTTTTTGTGAAATAAGTCAGTCATAAAATGACAAATACTGTATGATTCCACTTACATGAGGTGTCTAAAGTAGTCAAATTCATAGAAATGGAAAGTAGAATGGTGGTTACCAGGGACTAGGGAAAGAAGGAAAAGGAGAGTTGTTTAATGGGTAAAGAATTTCAGATTTGCAAGATTAAAAAGTTCTGGAGATCTGGGCCCAGCCTGGTGGCATAATGGTTAAGTTCTTGTGCTCTGCTTTGGCAGCCCTGGGTTCACCAGTTTGGATCCTGAGTGTGGACCTACACACCGCTCGTCAAGCCATGCTGTGGTAGCATCCCACACAGAAGAACTAGAGGCACTTACAACTAGGATATACAACTGTGTACTAGTGCTTGGGGAGAAAAGTGAAAAGAGGAAGTTTGGCAACAGATGTCAGCTCAGGGCCAATCTACCTCACCAAAAAGGAAAACAAAATCAATTGATCATATATATGTGATTCTCTTCATTACTATTACTTTATAGTAAATGTTTAAATAAGATTGTGTGAGTCTTCCAGCTTTGTTCTTCTATGTTTCCTTGTATAGCTTTTTTAGCGGTTGTTTTAAGCATGCACGACGTATACATAATTCATTACAGTCTTCTAGAATTACAGCAGATACAAAAATATTGCCTCTCTTTATGTCCCTTTACCTCCCTATTTATAGTAATACTGTTTAAAATGATTCTTCCACATACTTTTAGAACCATATCACACTGTTTCATAATTTTTACTTCAACCATAAAACAAAATTTAGAAAACTCGAGAGGAAAAGACAGTATTTACTCATATTTTTGTTTACCATGATCATCCTTTCTTTCTGAGGTTCTAAGTTTCCTTCTTTTATAGTTTCCATTCTGATTAGCCTCTTGCAGCCATTTTTTTGGGTAGTTCTGTTGGCAACAAATTCCATTAGTTTTCCATCATCTGAGAATGTCTTGATTTCTTCTTCATTCTAGAGGGATATTTTCACTGAGTATAAGATTCTGGGTTGAAAACTGTTGGGCTGGCCCCATGGCCAAGTGGTTAAGTCCACACGCTCTGCTCCAGTGGCCCAGAGTTTCGCCGGTTTGGATCCCGGGCATGCAACTGGTGCTGTTCATCAAGCCATGCTGAGGTGGTTTCCCACATAGCACAACCAGAGGCACTCACAACTGGAATATACGACTATGTACTGGGGGGCTTTGGGGAGAAGAAGAAAAAAAAAGATTGGCAGTAGAGGTTAGCTCAGGTGCCAATCTTAAAAAAAAAAAAGAAAATTGTTTTACTTCAGCACTTAAAACATATTGCACCACATCCTCTGACCTCCATGTTTTCTGATGAGATATCTGCTGTTATTCAAATTGTTTTTCCATTATAGTTAAGTTGTCATTTTTATCTAGGTTCTGTCAAAGTGTTTTCATTGTCTTTGTTTTTCAGAAGCTCAATTGTGGCATATCTTGAAGGGGATTTCTTTGTTTTTTTCCTGTTCGATACTCTCTTATCTTCTTGAATATTACATTTCTTGCCATATTTGGGAATTTTTTAGCCATTAAATCTTTGGGTATGTTTTGGCCTCAACTTCTTCTCCTCTCCTGGGATTCCAATCATACAAATATAGGATCTTTCATAATAGTCCCACACGTCTTTGACGCTCTGTTCATTTTTTTTCAGTCTATTTTCTGTCTGTTGTTCAGATTGGGTAATTTCTATTGTTCTATATTACGATACTCTGATTCTTTCCTGTGTCCTCTCCATATTGCTGATGAGCCCATCTATGGACTTTTAAAATTTCAGTTGTGCATTTCAGAAAAAAATTTCCACTTAGTTCTTCGTTATAATTTCTACATCTTTGCTGAGGTTTTCAGTTTTCATGTGTTTCAGGCATGTTCATAGCTGCTTATTAGAGCATTTTCATCACAGTTGCTTTAAAATGTTTGTCAGATAATTCTAACATCTCTGTCACCTTGGTGTTGGTATTTGTCCACAGTCGTCTTTCATTCAGTTTGAGATCTTTCTGATTCTTTTTATGGCAGGTGATTTTCAATTGAACTGTGAACATTTTCTTATTATGTAACGAGACTCCAGTTCTTATTTAAACCTTCTGTTTCAGCTGGCTTTGTCTGACACTGTCTGGCAGAGAAAGGGGAGGTGCTGCCATGTCACTCCCAGGTGGAGGTAGCATTCCAGGTTCTCATTCAACCTCCGTGGACACCCAAGATGAAAGGGTTTCTTGTTGCTGCTGGGCTGAGGTGGAAGTTCTGGCTTCCCTCATAGTCCTCACTACCACTGTGGTGGAGTCGCCTCATTACTGCTGTTGGAAGGTGAAGGTCTGGCCTCGTCACAGTGCCTCCTCTAACACCGCCCCAGTGAGAAGGGGGAGAGGTGTCTCATTACTGCTGAATGGAGATGGAAATCTATCCATCTCCTTCAGGGTCTCCACTGCCACTGTGGGATGGGGCCTGGTTGCCAGCTGCCAGCAGGATGAAAGTTCCAGCTCCCTACTTGGCCTTCTCTGTCACTACCTGACAGGTCTGTTGGTGCACTTTGTTACAGCCTCATAAGGCTGAAAGTCTGGCTTCCTCCTCAGTCTTTACTAGAATGGGACCAGAGTTTGTTTTCCGTGGTTGTTGTTTTTTGTGTGTGGTGTTTGGTTATAATAGAGTAATTATTTCCTAAAAGTTTTCTGTCTTGCTAGGCTGTCCCTTTTCTGGTCCTTTGGCTTTTGTTGCCGTTGTTTTGTTTTGTTTTGTTTTTCCTGTGGCTGTAGCATCTATCAGTGGCCAGTTTCTTCAAGTGTGGGATATATGAGGCAAAAAGAAAAGTAATAAAACTCACCACTAATCATTCCTCATGTTCCAAAGTCTCTAGCCAGTCTGTCTTCTCTCCGCCTTTCAGTCACCTTATGTTGGTTTTATACGTAATATACAGAGAGTTTTAAGTTGTATTAAGTAGAGGACTAGGAAAAAGTATGTCTATTCTATCTTCCCAGAAGTAGAAATATTCTGCTTTAGTTTTCTCTTCAAAAATGTTTTAGTTATTCTTGATCCTTTGAATTTTTATGAAAACTGTAGAATCAGCTTGTCAGCTTCTAGGAAAAAGCCTGGCCTTTATTGGTATTACACTGAATCTATGGATGAATTTTTGGACGATTGCCATCATAACAATATTAAGATTTGTGACCCATAATCACAATATAGCTTGCATACAAATTTGAAATATTTTGTTAGCTTTGTATCTAATTACTGCTTGTTTTTAGTGCTATTGTAAATAGGACAGTTTTTTTGAATTTCAACTTTTGATTTTGTATATGTCTATTGTATCTTTCAAGTTGCTAAATTCATTTATTAGTTTTCACATCTTTTATGTAGATTCCTTAGCTTTTCTACATAGACAATCCTGTTGTCTTTGAATCAAGCCAGTTTTACTTTTTCCTTTCCAATCGGCTGTCTTTTGTTTTTTCTTGCCTAATTGTGCTGGTTAAAACCTGCAGTACAATGTTGAATAGAAGAAGTAAGAGTGAGCCTTCATGCCTTGCACCCAACCTTATAGATAAAGAATTCTGTTTTTCCCCATTAAATGTGATGTTGCCTATACGATTTTTTGGGTGTGTTTATCTATTTGAGGATGTTCTCTTCTCTTCCTAACTTGCTGAGAATTTTTATCAGCATATTGCACTACAGTAGATGCTAAATGAAGTTCTTCAGGCTTATGGAAAATATATATAATCAGTTAGAAATTTGGATACATGAAAAGAATTGAGGAGTTTAGGAAATGGTAAATTGGTAACTATATAAGACATTTTTCTTTTCTTTTTACTCTTTCTAAATTATTTGAAACACAGTGGACTTTTTTTCTTTCTTTCTTGTTTTGCTGAGGAAGATTCACCCTGCACTAACACCTGTGCCAATCTTCCTCTGCTTTTCAGTATGTGGCCCGCCAGTGCAGCATGGTCACTAACAGCCAACAGAGCAGTGTAGGTCTTCGCCAGGGAACCAAACCCGGACCACGGAAGTGGAGTGCACTGAACTTAACCACTAAGCCACCAGGGCTGACCCATGAAACACAATTGATTTTTAAAGAAAAAATCATATTATTGTGATGTGTATAAACATGCAGTAGAAAACTATATGACAACAATAGCACTAAAGATTAAAGGGATGGAATAAGAAGAATACTATTATAAATTTCTTCCATTATAATGAACTGATATGATATCAATTTATACATCAATATAGGGGAAACTGAAATAAATTAATACACTTATACATTCTGTTTAATTAATATTAACTAATACACAGCCTTAACTAATTTTTTTTCTTAAACTAATTTATTTCTGTATGTCCTGGACATACTTCTTTTTGTCTTTCAAACACACAAATCTGGGTCCTGCCCAGGGTCTTACTACTTTCTACCTAGAACATCATTCCTTCCAACCTTGGAGTGTCTGGCTCCTTCTTGTCATTTAGGTCTCAGCTATAAGTTATTCCTCAGTGATGATTTTTTTTCACTACTCAATCTGTAATCTCAATCTATTTTTTCACTGCTGTAATCTACTCAATCTCAATCTACTCTGCTTATGTTTGTTTTATATCTAGGATTATTTTATTTGTCTTTTTTTACTTGTATATTGTCTTTCCGGAGCCACATTTGTTTACTGCTTCCCCACTGCTATTCACTTCTCTTTATACCCTTAGTCCCTATCACAATCCTTATACTTCATAATCCCCAAAAGTCTTCATTTCTTGAAATTGGGCATATGCACTCACAGAGCTGAACCAAGTTGCAGGCATAGCATCTAAGGAAGTCACCAGAATCCAGGATCAAACTTTTCTGCTGTCAGAGTGTATTTCCTGATTAGGAGGTTGTGGTGGTTCTTTTTTCTCTTCCTTGTTAGCCATTATACTCACCTGGCAAATCAAGATTATTTGACTCAATCTTTTTTCCATTTAAATACTTTTGGTGGAATTTTAGCAAGTAGTCAAATGATAAAAATCTGTGCATCAAGAAATACAAAAAGAAGAAAAAGAGCCAAGTTAATTTATGAAACTTTAGGTAATTTAGAGTTGACTGGAGTGCAAAAATGCAACCTAAGGAAAGATGCTAATTTCTCATAGCTTTCAGCCAAAGAATTTTATCCTTTTTAAATATAATTTATACTTCACACAGTGATGATCTTTCCTGGATTTCCTACAGCAACTCCAATAGTAATAGTCTCTCTCACTCTCGAGTCACATGTACTAATTTGTTTTTTCAGATAATATGGCCACCTTACCATTTGGCATTTTTCCATACTATTTCTTATAACTAAACTACTTCCTGCTACTGTCCACCAAATAAATTGCCCCTTCTCTTCACTTTCCTTCAAACTCTGACTACTTTATTTCAAGATAACTTCCACCAACATTTATTGAGCATTTAATCTGTGCCAGGCTTCACATGTAGTTATGTACATACATCATTCCCTGAAAAGCCTATGAACATCTATGATATTGTCAGTCTCCTACTTTAATAAATGAAAAACTTGGGTGAAATGGTCTTAAGTAAGGTTCCTAAGGCTACACATCTAATGAATGACAAAACTGGGATTCAAAGTCAGGTCTGCCTGACTTAAGAATCTGCAGTTGTAACCGCAAAGTGATGCTGTCTCATTCATCTGTGTTTATTTATTTAGCCTTATGTATTCCCTATCCCAGGTCCCATTTGAACTGCATTCTATGTGTCTTTACTCTAAATATTTCCATTGCACAGAGATTTAAATATTTCATTTTCAGAATTCTTTATAGCTTCTCCTCCCTCATTTTATTTCTTATATTTCTTAGCCTTCTAAAAAAAAGAGACTCTTTGCCATGTGCTATTTTAAAATAAGGCTCAGAACTCCAGGAAGTTCTGTGAGAGTTCATTCGGAAAGTACTTTCCACACTACTGTGGATATTCTTTGCAAGCCCCAGAACTCTCCAGAATGGTGATTTTCTTAGGTACTCCCCCAGAGAAGCCTTCCAGACTGCCTCAGTAAGAAATGGAGCCTTTGGACAGCTGTTTGGAATGTGGTGGCAGGCCTAGGTATATCCACAGATTTCTCTAGAATCTTGAGGAACTTAAGTCCCCTCACATACATTGCTTACTTGTTAGCAAAAGACATTCAGTTGAATTCTTACTTGAGGACATAAATGGACCTGGAACAATCTGTTCAAAACTTTTCTGGACTGCATGCCAAATATGGGCAATCCTGTGCAAGCACTTTGTCTACCAAAGGTGAATCATTAAGCCTGGAATAGCCAGCAGGAGATCTGAATTCTCCTCTCTGCTACTCTTAAAAATTGCTGACTATACCACAGGTGATTCTCTTCAGCACCCTCTGATTCAGAACCCTATTTTCAAAAAGTAGATACATTTTGGCAATTAAATGACTTCACATTATGATGCAATCCAAAGTCTAGTGGAGACAAGCATTCTGGTGTGTTAGTGATGGTGACTCTAAACCATGTTATCTTTAAAGCATATTTCCATATAACTGACCCCAAAATCCACTAATTGTGACATTTGTCAGTCATAGAGAAGCTGCTGTGTAGTGGACTTAGACCACCCGCTGTTTGAGTCACAGGACAGCTTTTATTTGTTTTGTTGTAGACAAATTCCTCTAGGCAGCCTGGATGTTGGCCAAGGAGGCACTGTGTGGTGCCTGCTATATATAAAATTCTTGTCTTTTTGATGAGAAGGGGAGTATTCCTTATCTTGTTCTCCCCATTGTAGAACTGACAGGGGTCAGAGGGGATGGACAGCTGTGGGCTGAGAGCTGCAGAATGCTGTTTTCCAACACAAGCTCCTTCCTTCTCTCTGCCAAGCAGACCTCCGAAGAGATGTTGCTAGGCCATCCAAGGTTCAGCTCTACTGACATGGGACTGGAAATTGGACAAGAAATGGAAATGCACTGTAACTTCCTCTGTCCTCTTCTGCTCCTTGAGCCAAATAGCAAATCAAGCTTTGGATTCAGGAAAAAAAAAGAGAGAGAGAGAGAAAGAGACTAAAGGAGAAAGGAAGTGTTAGTGTTTCTTCATTCCCATCCCCCACCCCTGCTCACTTTCAGTCACTACCTTAGCCACATGGAACATCTGTTTCCAGGTAACCTGACAGATCTAGGGAATAACACCTTGGAATACCATCTCTTTGGGGCCCTTCTGAAATGTTCTCACAGAGCAATGCCTTTTTTTTCAACAAAATGTTTCTCCTTCCTAATTCAATTCTCCCTTCAGCTTGCTATTGGAACCAGGGAAAATGATAATTTCATCGGAAATTGAATCAATTGCAAAGCACTGAGAATGAGTATGGTTTGAAACCTCAGGTTGGGTTTCTCGGAATTCTGGGCCAAGTCCCTTTCCCAGTTGCTCACAGGAAGTTTTGACTGATGTCACTGGAAATTGTGTGCGTGTGTAAACTAGGTCACAGCGAGGTCTTAAGGATCCAGAAAAAAAAAAAACCCTTGTTTTGGGTTATATCTAGAGAATACATCACTCTTCATGCCCAGCTAATATTTGGAGGCACGTGATGCTGATGAAGCAGGGCACCATTCCTGTCTTTCTCAGTTTGAGATCACCGTTAAAAGGCTGCATCCTTATGGGAGGAATAAGATAGGTTTCTGTTCAACTCAATGTTTTACAGGCATAAACTTTTCCAAAATACCCCTTCACACTTTGAGTATGGAATATTTAGATCATGAAGACTGACAGCTGATACAATGCAGAAGAAATTATTTATTTGTGTCTTACAGTTTTTCACTTCAAATTTTAAGGGAAATTGATTGGAGTTGCCCTCATCTAAAAGGGCAAACAACTTTTAGTACATAAGAAAAACAGCTCTTGATGTGTTAAAATATGAAGCACAGAGGGAGAAAGCCAAACCATATGCAGTGAGAGCAATTCCACAAAGATTCTTCCAGTATTCTAGTAGAGGAGCGTTATGTTGGTGATGTGTGTACGTAGTTTGGCAAAAATCCACAGGCAAACTTGCCATCAAATAGCAAGCTATCCTTTATTTCATTTCCTTTCATTTAACCTAATTCACAATTCATCTTGCTTTATTCCAACCAAGTTTTCATATTTAATGACAGGAGACTATATGAAGCTCCATATTTTCCTAACTTCTCCCAAGCCCCTTTTCACAACATGTTTTTTCCTTCGTCTTCTTTCAACACAACTGTGGTAGATTGTCCAAGTAATATTCTCAAGGATGTGATGAGAGACTGACTTTTTGAAGAGTGCAAGTTAATGTATTCTAGCTCTATCCTACACCCTAGTTCTTTTTTTCCTCCTCTTATTTGTCTGTCTTCCTTGGACAAAATTAATTTCTTTTCTTTTCTTCTCGGCTTTCTTTTGAATTTCCCATACAGTGTTTGGCCAGCTCCCAAATGACTTTTCTATTCCCATCAAGATGAGATACAGAATAATTCCAAAGCTGTGGCTCTAGTCTCTTTCTAATCCTTGCAATGCAGTATGAAGCATAAGACTGACCCTTTAAATTTAGTGACTGTTCTTATTGGATTAAAAGATATAACTCAACAGTATTGAATTCTTACCTTTCCATAAACCTTCCTCATTCCCAGTGGCCATTTTCAGTTTCTGAAGTATTGATTACTATTCCCCACCCCCCAAATAAAAACAAAATTCAAAACACCTCAGCAACTTCATGGTTCTAAACCAGCCATAAACCCAGCATTCTGACTTTTGCTTCTACTCTGGCGTTACTTGGCTCTTGTTCTGATTTAAAACTTTGGTTTGCATCCACATTTCGGTGAAAATTAAGACTTATTTTTCTTTCTTATGTGATGGTGTTTTTTGTAGAGTACATCCAAATGAGTCTTGCCTTCTGTTGTTATGTTTTTAAAAAAATAATTTCCCTCCCCCTCTTTGGCCTACAAGCTCCCCCACTCCCAACATACACCTAATTTGGAACTTGATCGTTGGTCCCTGCCTCATTAGACTCTGTCCCATAGGTTCCCTCACTCATTTTAGAAGATCTTGATGCCTTACTCTGGTATTTCAGTATCTGCTCACTCTATGTAAGCGGAGGTGAACCCACAGGGGAATGTAAGGAGTTTCCAGTGTCTGGTCAAGTTTCCTTTTTCAGCAACAGTGATCTTCCCAGCATTACCGAATTCATCCTAAAAGGCAGTGGTTCATCACTTCTGGGCTGTGAGAAAGATACGCTCCATGAATGCAAGGATTTTTATCTGCTTTGCTCACAGCACTTGGAACAGTGCCTGGCACATAGTTTCTCAATAAATATTCTGAGAGTGAATGAATACGATCCTTAGGTGTCCGTTTATGAATTAGAGAACTGTTTGAATTCAAAATAGAGTTCAGTATTTTTAAGTCAAAAGACATTTTCATGGTGCAATATGTGACATTTTAAGCATTGTAAGTGTTCTCATTTCCATCACTACCTAAAAAAAAAAAAAAAAACCCAATAGATTTGGGTTCAGGCAGGTAAGGAACAGAGAGAATTCTGGAAGAATCATCATGGTGGCTACCCAAGGAAAACTCCAAGTTCTATTTAAACCTGTATTGGTTGGTGATTGCAGGACTGGTAAAACTATATTTTCAAAGTGTCATTTGGCTGGTGAATTTGAGAAGAATGTAGTCACTTTGATTGTTGAGGCCCATCACCTTGTGTTTCATACCAACAGTAGACGTTTAAATTTAATGCATTGGAGATACATTTTGTGGCCTGAGAAATGGCTATCACAGTTGTCCCCTCTTATCTGTGGGGATACATTTATTCCAAGACCCCCAGTGGGTGCCTGAAACCTCAGATAGTAATGAATCCTATATATACACTATGTTTTTTCCTATACATATATACCTACGATAAAGTTTAAATTGCAAATTAGGCACAGTAAGAGATTAACAACAACTAATAATAAAAGAGAACAATTATAAAAATGTACTGTAGTAAAACTTATCGTAGATCTTAGCAACCTTAGCATATGATTTTTTTCCTTTCCGTAGTAAGTTGAAAACTTCCACATTTTCACTTGAAGGAAGCACTTTACGGCGTCTCTTTGGCATATCTGAATTGCCAGCATTACTACTCTTGTGCTTTGGGGCCATTATTAAGTAAAATAAGGGTGACTTGAACACAAGTACTGTGACATCACGACGGTTGATCTGATAATGGAGACACTACTAAGTGACAGATGGGCAGGTAGCATATACAGCGTGGATCCACTGGACACAGAGATGATTCACATCTGGGCAGGATGGAACAGGATGGCACGAAATTTCATCATGCTAGTCAGAATGGTTCGCAATTTAAAACTTATGAATTATTTATTTCTGTAATTTTCCATTTAATATTTTTGGACTGCAGTTGACCTCAGGATAATTGAAACTGCGGAAAGTGAAACTGCAGATAAGGAGGACTACAAAGTATCCAAAGCAAGTGTGCGACTAAAATTTTTGACTTTAACAGCGAGAGTTACAAGTGTGCACCTAGGTGGTATAGAGATCTGTTGGGAGTATATGAAAACAACCCCATCATATTGCATGGCAACATAGTGGATGTTAAGGACTGGAAAAATTTTTAAAAATCCATCATCTTCCAATAAAAGAAGAATATTTGTAACATGAGATTTCTGCCAGAAGTACCTACTGCTTTGAGAAGCCTGTCTATCGGCTTCCTAGGAAAGTAACTGGTGATCCTGACTTGGAGTTTGTTACTGTCCCTGCTCTTGCCCCACCAGATGTTGTCGTGGACTCAGTTTCAGAAGTTCAATATGAGCATGGCTTAGAGGTTCTCAGACAATTCTTCTCCCAATGAGAACGATACCCTGTGAGAGAGCGAAGCTGAAGTCAGAAGTCCAGTTTTATAGGCAACTGTCTTGTGATCCCTAGGATGCAGTGTGTTTGCTACTTTCTTATATAGCCAACCAGGCGTGCTTAATCTTTGAGATGCTTAGAAAGATGAATGGGATTCAGAATGAATGTGGCAGTTAAAAAAATACCTTTATATTTTAGGTACCTGCATATTTGACTGTTTGGATCCCAATTGTTTCTTTCCTGAGTTTCAAACAGAAGACTGCTACGTCACATCACATACAGAGACCCAAAAAATCAGTGGGTTTGGACTTCTCTTCTGGATTTGGAACATATATAGGTGAATAAAATATCACTGAGAGAAATCCTAAATAGCCAATAGGTTAATAAATTAGTAAAAATCATAATATAACAACTGATTTAATATTTCTCAGTATTTAAAATAGTGATTATTAAAAATTTTAAATAGCATGAGAAAATGCTTATGGTAAACTGTTAGGTAGGACACAAATTCTATACATATAGTTACAATCATAGTTCAAAAATGAAAAAAAAAGTAAGCCTAATAGGAAATACATTTTAAAAATTAACATTATGAGATTATGGGTAGCTTTTTTTCTTTTTCTTTTTCTATATGTTTTTTAATTAAAATGTTATTTAATTAAAAATTTATGTAATTATAAGGGAGGAAAAATAAACTTTTATTTCAAAAACACCTTGAAAAAAAGAAACAGTGCAAAATAGTGTATCATCATCAGATCACTGGGAAATATTTGCGAATGTAAAAACTTGATTATAATTTAACCTCATTATGAAAAGCAGTTAACAATTAGATGACAAATGCATTGTTTTATGATGATTCTATACCAAAATGAATTTGAAATATACCATTCATTAATCAAATCAACTCAAATGTGAAAAATTTGCTCATATGTTTTTTTATTGGTTTGTTTCCCTCATGAGCCAGTTATTTCTGTGCTTTTTGCCCATAGCTGTGTAAACTAATTAATAACTTCAGTGGGTCTACTTACTGCTCTAACCACACACCTCCCCTGCAGATGTTTCCCTGGTCTGAATTAAGGCAATTATCCTCTTGGAAAATAGTTCCAATAGCTCGGCTCACTGGTCCTGGCCTGATTATTGTGATTATAAACTATTACCTGAAATCAGTGCTATTGACTACATGCTGGCTTAGTTACATGGTGTTCAACTTTTTTGCCTTGTATTTGTGATTATTTTTGCAAGAGAAAAGAAAAGAATACATGATTCTAGTCCATATTGTAAAATTGAGCAAGCCCCATGGCCGAGTGGTTAAGTTCATGTGCTCCACTGCGGTGGCCAAGCGTTTTGTGGGCTCAGATCCTGGACGTGGACCTGACACCACTCATCAGGCCATGCTGAGGCGCTGTCCCACATGGCACAACCAGAAGGACCTACAACTACAATATAAAACTATGTTCTAGGGGGCTTTGGAAAGAAGAAGGAAAAAAAAAAGATTTGCAACAGATGTTAGCTCAGGGCCAATCTTAAAAAAAAACAAAAAAGCAAAATTAGTTCATATGCAAGTGGTGATAAATTTAAAAAAAACTAAGCAAATATATTATTTTCCACAAAGTTCTCTTCATTACATAATTTTTAAAAATATCTATTCTTGTTTCCTATTCTTTATTGTTCCTTCCATTCACTCACTTATCCCACAGGCATTTTTTTTTTTTTTGAGGAAGATTAGCCCTGAGCTAACATCTGCTGCCAATCCTCCTCTTTTTGCTGAGGAAGACTGGCCCTGAGCTAACATCCGTGCCCATTTTCCTCTACTTTATATGTGGGATGCCTACCACAGCATGGCTTGCCAAGCAGTGCCATGTCTGCACCCGGGATCCGAACCGGTGAACCCCAGGCCACTGAAGTGGAACGTGAGAACTTAACTGCTGCACCACTGGGCTGCCCCCCACAGGCATTTTTTAAAGTAAAATTTTTGTTTTAGAATAGTTTCAGATTTACAGAAAAACAATTGCAAAGATGATGCAGAGAGTTCCCATATAGGCCACAGCCAATTTTCTCTATTATTGACATTTTACTTTGGTACAGTACATTAGTTAGAGTTAATGAACTAAATTTAACATCATTATCTACTAAAGTCCATACTTTATTTATATTTCCTTAGTTTTCACCTAATGTCCTTTTCTGTTTCAGGGTCCCAACTAAGATACTACATTAAATTTAATTGTAATATCTCCTTAGACTTCTCTTGGTTGTGACAGTATCTTGGACTTTTCTTGTTTTTCACAATCTTGAAAGTTTTGAGGAGTGCTGATCAGGTATTTTATAGAATTTTTCTCCATTGAGATTTGTCTGATGTTTTTCTTTTAATGAGACTGGAGCTATGTGTCTTGGGGAGGAAGATCACAAAGGTAAGTGCTGTTCTCATCCCACCAAATCAAGGGCGTTCACTAACAGCATGACTTATCACTGTTGGTGTTGACCTTGGTCTGGCTGAGGTAGCGTTGTCAGGTTTTTCCTCTGTAACGTTACTTTTTCCCCTCCCATTCCCTACTACCCTCTTTGGAAAGGAGCTATTATCCACAGATTACACTTAAGGAGTGGAGAATTATGCTCCACTTACTTGAGGATAGACTATCTGCATAAATTATTTTGAATTCTGCATGGGAGATTTGTCTGTTCTTTCCTATCTATTAATTTATTTAATAATTTAGTCATATCTTTATGGATTCATAGATATTTATTTTATCCTTTGAGTTATAATCCACTACTTCTTTGTTTATCTTTGCTAAAATTGTTCCAGTTTTGGCTTTTGGGAGCTCTTTCAGTTGGCTCTGCTGTCCCTTTGATAAATGCTCATCCCTGTATAGTTTTGTTTTTTATTTGGGCACACTTCTTTACCTTTTGATAGTAAAAGATCCTCCAGGCTCCTCATTACGGGTATTTTCTGCCCCAGGCTTAGAATCAGCCAATTCTCTAAGGAAATGGAGAATGGTATTAAAAACCAAATCTGGGTGCTAGATTTATTAGTTGCTCCTGAGGTGTTATTGCTTTCAGGTTCTCTCAGCTGACAGAGCAAGGAAATATATGTTTCTATTAACCTGTGTATGTATACATTTCTATAAATATTTCTATTTGTAAGCACCTTTATCTATATAAGCTAAACATGAGTTTATACTGATGTTTTCAATTCTAACCCATTGCCACGTGAATCATTCTAGCTTCCTCCTCTTGCTTATCTCTAAATTCCCATCCCAATAGTAAAACCTAGATCTTCCCATCCACCACCTATTTACTGAATCATTCAGTTCCAATATACATGTATAGGGGTTTCAGAATTATTACACCATACCCAAGCATTTATTTTTAAGTGGACTTTCTTGTGGTGAATGGGTTGTATAAGTTTGAGCCAAATATTTAAAAAAATAACCTTCATTAGCTAAATTTCATTATATTTACCTCACAATTTAAATGTCCCTATTAGTACAAACATATGATCAAAGATGATATTAGAAATGGAAAAAACATTATAAGAAATTTTAGCTCACTCATTCTCCCCCACTTTAGATATGATAAAATTGATTCTAGAGAGCTGCATACTCAAGTTCACACAGATGAATAACAGTTATAAATTAGTATTTGGTACAAAGATGAATGTGTTAAAATGGTGCTGATACACCATCTTTAAATTTCTTTTGAAAGATCATAAAGTATATTAAAAGGCAAGAAATTACAACTGTACTGGAAAGTAAGTATAAGAGAAGAAAGAACATAAATAGAAATTTCAATAATTGTAGCCCCAAGAAAATGGACAGAGAAAGATCCTAGAGTCTTCTTTACCACTGCATAGAACAAATGCAAATGGTCCAGAAGATGAAAGGAAAGTATTTTGGTTCATCTACTCTGATAATTTTAATTCTGTAACAAAAGAGCATCAATGTCTAAATCAATGTCATAAATGTCTTCCACACGTATTCTTCTAATTATTGGAAATTATTTCTTGAAATAATTGTTCAACAATTTAATTATCAGTAAAAATGTTGGAAGGAGTAACAAATAGAAACGTAAGTTAATGAAATACTTACTTGAATTCAGAGCAACAGGAAAAAGAGATGATAATTATAATAGAGAAGTTATTGATATGGAAACTAGAGAATGGATGTTTTACCTATATTGGAAACTAAAACAAAGAAGGCAGAGAAAATCATCTGTTTTCCAAAGTCAGGGCAATGCAATAAGTCTCATAACTGAAATAAAAGATACAATAGTTGGAATTATCATTTACCTATGAAATAGTTGTCTACCTGGAAATGCAAAATAATCAACTAAAAAGCTCCTAGAATTAGTAAGAAAGCAGTAAGAAGACAGGATACAGAACAGCTACAAAGAAATGATCATCTTTATTTGTTTATTAGTAATATCCAGTTAGAAAGCATAATGGAAAAGTATTTCAGTGTCAATGGTGTTAGGGAACTGCTCACATATTCAAGGGGAAAGCAAAACACCAAAGCAGAAAGGACAGTAAACAGAGTGTTTGGAATCAAAAGGTTTGAAGATGCAGCTTTCAATGGAAGGACAGGTTTTGGATCATGTTGCATGCCTTTCTGCTTTCTGTGCTACCTTGAGAAAAGGAAGTACTAATAATAGTGATGGCTAACACTTATATGGTTCTTATGAGGCAGACACTGTTATAAATACTATATACTTATCAATACACTTCATCTCACTGTGGACTTAAATCTACAGGGTGAAGAAGCTGAGAGAACTCTAAACAGGATAATCCAAAGAAATCCATACCAAGACACACCATAATTAAAATTCTGAAAATGAAAGACAAAGAAAAAAATCTAGAAAGAAATCGGAGAAAACGGACACCTTACCTATAAGGAAAAACAATTTGAATGACAGCTGATTTCTCTTCAAGTAGTACTTATATATCTCCATTTTATAGGAGAATAAACTGAGGCACTAAAACGTACAGTAACCTTCTCATGGTCACGCAGCTGGAAAGTGGAGAAGCCAGGTTGTCTGATTCCAGGGTTTGTGTTCTTACCCTATACTTAATGAAGCCATGATTAAGCAATCACTATATTAAAGACTGGCATACATTCAAGCCCAATTCACCAGAACACCAAGTTATATGAGGTTGTGGAATCAAAGCCCCAGTTAGTAATGAAATATGATTCTGTCTGGAATGTTTTAAATATATATGTGTGTGTTCTTGGAACGCTCCCTGCAGTTTAAGAGAGATTGAGAAGTGTTGGAGGATTCAAGTGTTCTAGATCCCACAGAGACTCAACTTATAAATAGTAATGGTATACATAACCATTATATATAACTACACATAACTATGTATACATAACTATTTAGGAACTTAAGAATGAACATAACAAGAACAATGTGCCACCTATAAAATGAAAACAAAATACCTACAAGCCAACTGAAAGAAATAGAAAAAGATTTAAGGAGTTCCACTTCACAGAATATGAAGTATACGCATATTTTCTTGTTCCTCCCTCTAATTACAACCAAAAATCTCTGACATTATATACAAAGCAAACATAAGGTTCTGAAAGATAGAAAGAAAGCAAGTAGACTGGGGAATCTTAGGACCTGAAAAATGATATGGCAATGAATTACATTAGTGGGTATTTTGTTGTTGTTGGTTTTTGTTTGTTTGTTTGTTGCCTCTTATATCCTACTCTTGGAACTCAAGAAGCGGGCAACCTTGGAATACCAAAAACACAGACAAAAACAATGCATCCTCAACAGAAGTCTGCTATTTATAGCCAAAGGAACAGGAAAGGGGCATCTTAGAAAAAGAAAACTTTTAGATAATCTACTCCAGCAAAACACAACAACAACAAAGTGGCCCCATGTATGTCAGTAAAGACTGAGTGAAAAGTCTAGACTTCCAACCCAAAACGTTGCAACAAGTTACCCCAACACTCCTACAGAATTAGTATCAAAGAATGGAGCTGTGACTTTCATTACTATAGAGAGACCCTACATGCACTGCTAGGGGAGACCATATGGGGAGCCTGGATTTCAACATCTACCCAGCATTAATGAGGCATGTCTTCCCTTCCTTAATGGGTGGTGTCAGAAGAAGCCTAGTGGAAAGTCAGGACATCCACCATCACCCTTTAGTAATGATGTCCCCCTACCATGGAGCCAATGGAGACAATGGAAAGAGCTGGACTTGAAGTCTGCCCAGGAATAACAAGGAGCCCCGCCCTTCTTAGGTGCAAATGAGGCTGAGTGGGGAACCTGAACTTCCACCTCCACCTAACAGTAACAAGGTTGTACCTCCCCTTCTTCAATGTTAGATAAAGCCAGGTAGAACACATGGTTTAAATAAAAACCAGAGTCTCATGATACAAAATGTCCAGTATTCAATAAAAAATGGTCATGCTATGAAAGAGGACCATCTCAAACTGAATGAAAAAAGACAGTCAATAGGCACCAACACTGAGGTGACAAAGATGTTAGAACTATTTGACAAAGATTTTAAAGTAGCCAAGGTAAAAATGCTACAACATGCTTGAAACAAATAAAAAATATGAAGTCTCAGAAAAGAAACAAAAGATATAAAGAAGAACTAAATAGAAAATTTAGAACTCAAAAATTACAATAACTGAAATGCAAAGCTCAGTGGATGGGCTCAACAGGAGAATGGAAGAGAGAGAGGAAAGAATTAGTGTACAGGAAGATAGAAGAATAGAAATTACCCAATCTGAACAATAGAGTGAAAATAAGCTGGAAAAAAATGAACTGAGCCTTGTACTTGTGAAATTATAACAAAAGATCTAGAATTCGTGCCATTGGGTTGCTGGAAAGAGAAGGGAAAGGGAGAGGAGTTGAAAAAGTATTTGAAGAAATACTGGCTAAAAACTTCTCACATTTTCCAAGACACTTAAATTTCCCAGAAGCTTGATGAACCCCAAATAGGATAAACCAAAGAAATTCTCATCAAGATGCATCATAATTAAACTTCTGAACACTAGGGAAAAAAAATGTGAAAAGCCGTCAGAGAAAAATCCACACTACTTATGGAGGAAAACAAGTTGAATGGCAGCATATTTGTCATCAGAAACCATGGAGACCACAGGGAAATGGCACAATATTTTTCAAGCACTGAAAGAAGTCAACTGTCAATATAGAATCCTATACTCACTGAAAATATCCTTGAGGAATAAAGGGAAAAACAAAACACTCAAAGATGAAAGAATATTAAGAATTTGTCACCAGCATATTTACCCCAAAAAGAATGGCTAAATGAAGTTCTCCAAACACAAAGGAAATAACAATATAAAGAATCTTGGAATTTCAGTAAAGAAGACAGAATGAGGTGAACAAAATATGGGTAAATACAATAGGTTTAACTTCTCCCCTTGAATTTTCTAAATTATGACTGATGTTTAAAAGCAAAATGATAAAACTGTCTGGTGTGATTCTAAGTGTATCTAGAGGGAAGACTTAAGGCAATTATATTACAAATGAGGGAGGGTAAAGGAACATGAGATAACCAGTAAAATGACACATCAGTAGACTATGATAAATTATGTGCATATAATGTAATAATTCAATCAACCACTTAAAAGACACAGATTGGTAGAGCCAATTAAAAAACATGACACACTATATGCTGTTTACAGGAAATTCACTTTAAAGATGACATAATCAAGTTGAAAGTAAAAGGAAAGAAAAAGATATATCATAAAACATTAATCAAAAGACAGCAGGGAAGGCTATACTAATATTAAGTAAACTTTAGAACAAGAACAATTATCAGAGACAGAGTGGGATATTATATAATCATAAAACTGTCAATGGCGCAGAAGAGGTAGCAATCATAAATGACTGTGCAGCAAACAAAAGAGCTGGAAAATATGTGAAGCAAAACTGATTGATCTGAAAGGAGAAATAGACAAACCCGCTAATTATAGTGGGAGACTTCATTACCTTGCTGTCAGCACCAACAGAACAACTAGGCAAAAAAGCTAGTAAGAATAAGGAAGAACTCAACAATAACATGAGACAAGATTTAATTGATATTTATAGAACAATCCACCCAACAACCATGGAATACATGTTATTTTCAAGCATTACAGAACATATACCAAAATAGACCCTGGACCATAAAGCAAACCTCAACAAATTTACAGGAATTGAAATGCTACAGAGCATGTTTTCCAACCACAAAAGAACCAAACTAGAGGGGCTGGCCCCATGGCTGAGTGGTTGGGTTCGCGCCCTCTGCTGCTGGCGGCCCAGTGTTTCATTGGTTCGAATCCTGGGTGCGGACATGGCGCTGCTCATCAGGCCATGCTGGAGCGGTGTCCCACGTGCCACGGCTAGAAGGACCCACAAGGAAGAATATACAACTATGTACTAGGGGGCTTTGGGGAGAAAAAGGAAAAAAATAAAATCTTAAAAAAAAAAAAAAAAGAACCAAACTAGAAATCAATGACAGAATGATAATAGGAATATCTCCAAACACTTGAGAACTGAACAGTGGGTATTTATATAACCCATGGGTCAAAGAGGAAATTTCAAAAGAAATGTAAAAAACACACTGAACTGCATGAAAGTGAAAACACAACACATCAAAATTTGTAGGGCACATCTAAAGCAGAACTGTCAGGGAAATTTATAGCACTAAGTGCATACACTAGAAAAGAGGAAGTCTCATATCAATAATCTAAGCTACCTCCAGAACCAAAAAGAAGAGAAAATAAACCCAAAGCAAGAAGATACGTAAAGATAAGAGCAGAAATCAAAGAAATTGATAACAGAAAAACAACAGAGCATGAAACAAAGAGCTGATTCTTGGAAAAGATCAATAAACTGATGATGGGGCCGGCCTGGTGGTGCAGCAGTTAAGTTCAAACGTTCTGCTTCAGCGGCACAGGGTTTCCCACTTCGGATCCCGGGTGTGGACTTGGCACCACTTGGCAAGCCATGCTGTGGTAGGCGTCCCACATGTAAAGTGGAGGAAGATGGGCACGGATGTTAGCTCAGGGCCAGTCTTCCTCAACAAAAAGAGGAGAATTGGCAGCAGATGGTAGCTCAGGGCTAATCTTCCTCAAAACAAAAAAAGAAAAGAAAAAGAAAAGAAAATAAACTGATGAACCTTGAACACAACTGTTAAAGAAAAGAGAAGACATGACTTACCAATACCATAAATGAAATAGAGGAAATCACTATTAATACATCAAAAGGATAATAAGGGAATACTATGAATAACTCTACACACACAAATTTGACAACTTAGACAATAAAACGCAAATTACAACTCACCCAATATAAAATACATAGTTAGAATATCTTTATAAGTATTTTTTAATTGAATTCATTATTTAAAAATTCCTAAAAAGGAAATCTCCAAGCTCCAATGTTTTTCCTGAGAATTCTACCAAATATGTAAAGAAGATTCAACAGCAACTCTATATAATCTCTGAAAAAATAGAAGAGAACACTTTCCAATTTATTTTACAAAGCTGCTATTACTCTGATTCCAAAATTTATAGTATAAATTGATAAAATGTAAACTCCTATATATTAAAAATAAAGAAAATTAAAAGATAAAAATTACAGAAATACTTAGAACAAATAAAGTATGAGAAAAAAGAAAATTGTAGACCAATAGCTCTCATGAATATAGAGATGAAAAATCTTAAATGGCATATTAGCATATAGAATTCAGCAATACATGAGAAGAGTTACATACCACATCCAAGTGAGACTTATTCCAGGGATACAAGACTGGTTCAATATTTAAAAAATGAATTGATGTAATCCACAATATTAATAGCCAAAGAAGAAATGTCACATGATCACGTTAATCAATGCATCAAAATATTTTGACAAATTCGACATTGTTTTATGATTAAAAAAACTCAGAAAAATAGGAATAGAGGCAAACTTCTTTAACTTGATAAAGAGCACCTATAAAAAACTTACAATTAACATTACCCTTAATGGCAAAGGACTGAATGCATTCCTTCTGAGCTCGGTAAAATGGCAAAGATATCAGCTCTCACCACTTTTATTCAAAATAGTGCTGGAAGTTCTCCCAATGCAATAAGGCAAGAAAGGGGAATAACAGACATACAGGTAGGAAAGGAAAATGCAGCACTATCTACCTAGGAAATTACCAAAAAAAGAAAAAACTATTAATACACAAAATGACTTGAAAAGATCTTCAGAATATTATGCTGCATGAGAAAAGCCAATCCTGAAAGGTTACATACTATGTAATTCCATTTACATAACATTCTTGAAATGACAAAATCATAGAAATGAATAACAGATTAGTGGTCGTCAGGGGTGAGGGAGAGATAGGTTGTGGATATAAAAGGGCAACCTGAGGACTCTTTGTGGTGACGGACATTTCTGCATCTTGATTGTATCAAGGTCAATATTCTGTTTGTGATACTATACTACAGTTTTGCTAGATGTTATCATTGGCAAAAACTGGGTAAATGGTGCACACAATCTTTATGTATTATGTGCTACAACTGAATGTGTATCTATAATTATGTCAAAATGAAATGTTTATTCAAAAAAAAGAAATAAATGTAGCTAGAGAGCACATGCCTAGGTAAAAGACCAAATTTTGCTAAGAATTATTTTTGTCCTAATTAACGTGCAGAGTTTGTACAAGATAATTCACAATCCCCTAAAGCTTATATTATAAATTGATAAAATGTAAAACTTCTGTATACTAACAAATATAGAAAATTAAAGGATAAACAAAAATTATAAAACACATTCAAATAAATAAGAAAAACTCTAAACCTCCAATATATCAATAGTCAAAAATATGGAGAGATAGTTGACAAAAAAAGAAAATATATATGGTCAGTAAATAAACATTATGAGATGTTTAATATCCTTAGTTATCAAAGAACTATGAAATAAAACAATATTGCACATATCTTCAGCAGAGCAGTGACCAAATGTGAACCTTCCTAGTCCACCTGGAATCTAATACGCTAGATCATTTTTTCTCAGTAATCTAAATGAATTCATAACTATTCTCTCTGAATCCATCTATTAGAATAATTTACAAGACAGTGTACTTCCCTTGACTTCTTGGCCTTCCTTAGAATAACACTGGGATGTTAGTTGGATATTTTCTAATTCCCAAGTCTCTCCCCCTGGGGAGAACAATGGAGTCTAGGAAAAGGACCTGTAACACAAACCTCAGAGAGGTTGCAGGTGTTTAAAATACATGATACCTCCAAGGGCACATCCCACACCCCACTCCCAGCACTGGATGAGATGTTCGCAGGAGCCTTGTGGTGGCTGAAACTCTCCAGCCACAGGCCGGCAGGTACGAAGATAGGGCTGCTTCTTAGATTCCAACTCCTGAATGTCCTTCATGATTTTATTTTTCTCCTAAGATATATCTCCATTTGTCTTAGTCAGTTTGAGCTGCTATAACAGAACACCATACACTGGATGGCTTAAGCAACAAACATTTATTTCTCATAGTTCTGGAGGCTGGGAAGTCCAAGATCAAGGTGCTAGTCAATTCACTGTTTGGTGAGAGCCCTCCTCCTGGTTTGCACATGGCTACCTTCTTGCTATATCCTCACATGGAGGAGGGAGAAATCATCTCTTTCTTGTCTCTTCTTATAAAGGTAGTAATCCCATTCACGAGAGCTCCAGCTTCATGGGCTAATTACCTCCCAAAGGCCCCACCTCCAAACACCATCACTTTGGGAATTAGGATTCAACATAGGAATTTAGATGGGACACAATCATATAGTCTGTAGCATCATTTGATCACGTTACTACCAGTCCACACAAAGTTTCTTCTCTTAATCCATGACAAATTTGAAAAAGGAGGAAGAATTAGACTTTTGGTCTGAAGTGGGTAAATAAACATCTTGGCCCTAACAATTGCAGGACCCAGCACAAGAGTATAGACGGAGACTCTTATACACCATGAGCTGTGGGGCACTCAATCCAAGCCAAGCAACTCTAGCCTACAAGGTGCTCCTGATCTCTAACCTCTGCCAACATCACACTTTTAAGGTTAGAAGGCCAGATTGAACTATAGAATTCCCAGATTTCTTAGAGTTCTAGACCAGAATATGGCAGCATTGAGAGAGCCAGTCCCCTTTCACCCAGGCCCTGGACTGCAGCCTGCATCTCTCCCTACTCTTCCCATGCTGGGCTCCATCCTATGCTGCAAGGGACCTCCAGGACCATGCGTGTGGACATTCCAGCCATCAAGTTCTATACTCATCTGTAAGTAGTCAATCTTGAGTCATGCTTCCTTGGGTCTGGGGCTAGGCATGTCAGCTTTGTGGTCTGCTCTTTGGAAGGACCCGGTGAAGAGCCTGCCTAGGCCCAGGAAATGAAATCAGGGCTGTTTGGGCAAAGAATTCTGAGGTTCCAGTGTCCAGAGCATAGTCTAGAAGGGAATGGTATCATCTCTGAGTCAACAAGTCTCTTTGACCACAAGCCTCTGCCCTGTCAGGAGGACCTCAGCTAGAGGGCAGAGTGGGGCTTTCAGAAGTGCAGGGCCCAAAGCAGGATGCTTCTTGCAGGATCTAGGGGTAATTTAAGTGGAAAATTTCATAATTTGATCTGTTGACTAATTATTCAACAAATAACAAGCAGTTTGATTGATTTTGTTCCCACCCACCCAAAATGATCTTAATGAATCACTGTACGTATTCAGTCTTTACCTTCTTAGTACCTTAGGCATTCATTGGGGAAAGTGAGATAGACCTGGAAAATTTGGCGGGTGCTCCTTTCCTTTCTTTTATGTTTGGAAGGAGGAGCGGGGAGATACAGATATCAAGGGTCAGAGGTGGAATATGGCTCTGCTTTTGCTCTTTGTTTCGGTATAACAGAGTTCACAGCACTACTAGGATGGTAACCAAGGTATTTCTCTTTTATTTTATGCCTCATCTCTGTCCTAAAAGCAGGAGACAGCATTATAGTTCAATTCATCACAATTCACTTTGCCATTCTAAGCAATGTACTTTTACACACAGCATTTCATTTCATTCCAATACAGTAGGTTTCATTCAAGAGTAAGTCTGATTCCTAATTTTTAGTTCAGTAATAGTAAACAACTTCACATATTCACTGAATAAGTAGATATTGAAAGTTTTTATGATAGGTACAGTGTTACAGGACGGGATATAATAGCGAGTATGACAGATAGGATTCTGTCCTCATTAAATTTACAATCTAGTGGGGAAAACAGACAAAAAAAGGAAACAAAACAATTTTAATAACTAGGTTTAAGGCGGAAAAAACAAGAGATTGAAACTCAGAATACTTAATGGCATGGAACTCTTGGATCTATTTCAGGTCTTTGCTTAAAGATTCTTTCTTAAAGAGGGCTTTTTGGACCTCTCTATCTAAACTAGCAGTTGTTTTACTCCAGCATTCCTTATCTCTTTCTCACCTTTTTTTTCTCATGCACATCCGAACACACAAGCGCCCACCCCCCCACACACACACATACAATTTGCTGACCTATTTTGCTTTTCTGTCTTTCTACTCATATATAAGTTCTATGAGGACAGGGACTGTTGTCTTTTTATTGTGAGGATTGTTTTTATTCTTTTCTGCTGGGACTAGAATAATGCCAGGCACAGAGCAGGCGCTGGATATACTTGTTGAGTATATGAATGAATGAATGAATGAATGAATGAATGAGGTAGTCAGGAAAACACTTTCTGAGAAGGAAACATATAAACTGAGACCTAGAGATGGGTCCAATTGGGTAAGGAGGGGATGGGAGGAGAAGACCTTTCCAGTAGAGGAAACAGCAGGTTCAAAGACCCTGAGGCAGGAAAGCGGTTGACATATAAGGAGCTTAATGAAGCCCGTGTACTAGAAGCATGTGTTGGGCAGTGGCTGGAGCTGAGTTTGGAGTCATGGGCAGGGCAGGCTTGTGCTGTCTTTACAGGCCAAAGTAAAGACTGGGTTTCATTGTCAATGTTGGGAAGAGATATAAGCCAAGCAGTAATATAATAATCTGATTTGGGTTTAAACATGATCACTCTTGCTTCTGTGTAAAGCAACTATTAGAGGATGACAAGAGTGTAACCAGAGAGTCCAGTTAAGAGACTATTACAACAACAGTGATAACATTAGCCAATATTTACTGAGCACTTGCTTTTGTCACTCACTGGTCTAAGCGCTTTGTATATTATTTTAAGTAAAATTTTATTTTAAGTAAATTGCTAGATTCTCTCAACATTTTTCAAATTGTTTTTCTTAAGCTTTACTTTTCCATATTATAATCTGCTTTAGTATAAAATCAGATATAGCAAAAAAATTAGTTGTTTTTTCGTTACTATGTTAGCAGTTAATGAGGCTCAAAGAGAACACTATGCTTTTAATGTATTCTTCATCTTTAAAAGTTTGAAAAATGTTCCCACTGATATTTAAGAATTACAACTGATTCTTAAGCATTTGAAAATGGTAGTTGAGGAGACTAGTAAGCCAGCAATATGTGGGATAAACTGGGTTAGGGGATATTCTGAAGCGGAGATTCAGCTGAGAAGCAGGTAGGGTAAGCCAGATCTTGGCTGATGAAGCCCAGACTAACATGACTGTAGTAGGAAATAAGCAAAGCAGATAAATGCAAGAAAAAAATGCAAAAAGATAAAATGGAAAGAATTTGAATATGGGGTAAGTATGAGAGAGGAATTAAAGACGTCTTCAAGACTTTGAGAAAGAGAGATGCAGTGGACATTGTTAATGCCTTGCCCAAATCCCCTTCATGTGCCCATTGCATCCACCATCAACTGCTCTGGGTATTTTCAGTTAAAACTCACAGTTATACTCTTGTCTGCAAGGATTGTCCTCAGCAGAGAGACTTGAGCTGCCCTTGTCCCAACTGCCAGGGAGGTGATAACCTCCCTTCATGGGCAGCTGACAGCTAATGACTGACTGAAATGAGATATTCCCCAAGGTGGGAGAACTTGGAGGAGCCATTCAGGCTTCAGAGCTCACTGTAGGACCAGGCTGAGGCTAGACTTCAGCTGAAAACGCATCTTTGCTTAGCTTCTGTCCCTGCTTATCTGTTTCCCTCACTTCCTTACAGATTTCTCATGAGAGCACTTCCTCAGTAAATGACTTACACAAGAATCCACGTCTCAGGCTCTGCTTCCATGGATTTTGACCCAAGACAGAAGAGTAGCGAAATACTGGAGCAACTGATAGAAAAGGGAATGGGAGAGAGGAGCATTAATTTGGACTTGCTTGGTAGATACCATCAATCTTTTCCCAACATAGTCTGAGTTCTCTTGGAGCACCCTTCACACAGAATGAGTGTGATCACAGCTAGAGGAGAAAACTGCAAGACACTGAAGAAGTAAGGCATATCAAGTACGTTTGATCTAAAATTGACTTTCTGATGTCAGTTCTTCAACTAGAGAGCCAAATGCCCATTGAAATAGTCCTAAGTGCATTTTATTGAGTGACCCAAATTTTAAAATCTAAGTACCTTTCAAACATAGATTGGAGAACCCATGAGCACCTAGGGATCAGCAAAACATCCTCAACAATTTTTCAAGTGTTTTATTTTTGGCAAAACTCAATTTAACTCATTTTGCAAGCACTCTTCCCTTCAGTTTTTAAACCCTTGGGTATTTCAAAGGAAATTTAATCCATATGTTTCTGATTCATTTACATTTTAAGTCATAAAAATGTTATTTTTATAAGAGCTGTTTGATATCCAAGAAACTTTCTGAGCCTTTTAAAAAATCTCTTTAAAGTCTTGTTAGTTGGAGCCAGGGAGCAGACATGGTGTGTGATGCACCACGCGAAAATGTGATCCAGACAGACTCAACCATAGCCTGACCTCAGAACAATGCTTACCACATCCAGCCAAAAAATAATGGCAACGAGATGATCAAGACAGTTGGTCTGGACACCAGAGAATCCTTGAGAAATGTGAGAGAAGCCAATGGCAAATGATAGCAAAGATTAAAGCGGGATTCATCAGTGTGTCGTTGACGTGTTTGGGCATATAAGGACTAGACTATCATGCATTACAGCAAGCTATCACTCCTGGCAGCTTTCAGGAATCTGCAGGCTTCTACAAGACTAAGTCCCATATCACCACCCAAATACTTTATGTGAAGAAAATTGTGCCTTTTCTCAGCATTGTATATAATAATAAAACATCAAAATAGTAACATCCAAAGGGCTTTAAGTAATTTATTGCATGTTTTTACTAGAGAGTACTAGGCAGTAATTAAAAGGATGGTGTAACTACATATCTAATGATATAGAAAGATATACCTGATACATTGCTAAATGAGAAATATGACAAACCTGTACATGGATACTAGGAAAATATTTTTTGTTAAGAAAAAGGGGATACAAAAATATGTTTATATATACATACGTTAAAATATTAGGCAGCAATTATGTCTAGTTGGTAGGATTGGGGTGTTTTCCTTTTGTCTGCTTGGTTATATTTGTTAACTTTTCTACAATATACATTGTGTAATTTTACAAGACTACCTTTGTCTGCACTTTAAAAATTACATATTCCTGTAATACTGTAAGAGAGCGATGCCCTTCTTTTTATCCTTGTTTTGTTTTCTTGGGAACAACAGCGCATGTGGTCCAAGCCGGAGGGGGTGCTAAGGCAAGAACTAGATGATCAAATCGTCTGAGAGTTGATGGAATGCAAGTATTCATCTGCAATGGCTGAATCTGTGGTGACCATGCTTTCTGAACCCAACATTTGTCCCACGATCTAACATGTGTGTGTTGGGGGGGGGCGGTATGACAGGATAGATTATTTTAAATCAGACCTGTTCTAAAAATTCTGGGACATATGGTTGTTCTGGCTATAGGTCACATTGTTTAGAAAGGAGGAAAAATTCTAAAAGGAGATCTAAAATCTGAGGATCACTCTGAAGGAAAAAATAATGGCTGGTCATTTATAAAACTGTAGCTGCTGGTACTGAACATCCACTGAACAAGAACTCTTTTGATTCTTCCTAGTGTAAATGCAGACAGCATTTTAAATCCAAAGGACTATTACTTTCACATCTGTTGGCATCTAGCCAGTTGCTGTTTAAAGTACTCCCTGCACAAAATGTTCATAGCTGCCAATATTAATTATCTTATAAGTTCTCCCAAAACCTGTAAAATAAAGGAAGAGCCATTCTTTCTAATACCATTAGCAACCCATTTCTTCTCCCTTTTACTACTATGCCCACCAACCTCGGGGCGGGTTCTGAGTCACAAGCCATTCTCCTTTCTGTTTAGCTGAGCTCATAAGATCCTCTTTGATCATAAAGACGGGATAAAGCAAGGCAGAAACACCCTTTTCTGAGGCTCCATTAGTAGAGAAAAGTTAGACAAATAATCCTTAATGCTTTCATTTTTTTTAAAAGTAATTCCATGGCATTCTAATCAAAAGGAATAGGGTTCCTTAATGCTTTCATTTTTTTAAAAAGTGATTCCATGGCATTCTAATCAAAAGGAATAGGGTAAACGGAGAATTCAATTAATTATCACATAAAATCAAGTTATTTCAAAACGCTGGAAAGACTTTCTGTTTTAATATTCCGTGATGATTCTATTTAAATATATTGTCTTCTCACCTTCTGGAGTGACTAAATTCATTTTAAATAGGCATTAACTTTGAAGATCAAAAATGATGAAAAGTTTAACCCACTGGCCTGTCATGATTAATCATACTCTCCTATGAAACATGTTCTGCTCCACTCACGTGCATATGAGCTCTCAGTTCCAGGTCCTACGGGACTGTTCTCAAATGTTGGCCAATCTCTCTTCCAGTAGACAGCATTTTCTTTAAAATGGGCCCTAGTTATGGGTAGATGTCATGTAGAGACAATGCCCCCTCCAAATGAGACCTACATAAATGAACCTTGAAAGTCCTTCATCCCATAGTACAGCAATGGGACTCTTTCTGGATCCCTTGATTTGAGCAAAGGAGTGTGTGTGTATGAGAGAGAGAGATAATGTCGGAGAGAGGAGGGAGAAAGGAAGGAGGAGAGAGAAATTGATTTGATCTTTGATATGTTCATCCTCCAGTGTTCTACTGTTGTCATTGTGTCATGGACTTTGGATTCAAATATCACTAAAGCAGTGGCACCCAACATTAGACTTGATGTGAAATATTGTTATAGACTGTATGTACCTAATAAGTAATTACCTCATCACATTAATTATTCTTTCACTGATCCACTCATTCATTCATTCAACTAACTTGAGAACTCACTAAGTGACAGCCATTAGGCACTGAGAACACAAAGATGAGTGAAACAATATCCCTGCCCTCCAAGAATTAATACTCCAGCAGTTAGACAAACAAACAAATTTAAAGGAAAAAAGTGCCGTGTGAGCCATATAAAACAATGAAAATTTTATATGGTACTATGAGAAGGAAGGTAACTTTTTCAGAAAAGTTTGGCACCTGAGATGAATTTTAGAAAATGATTAGG
Source organism: Equus caballus (assembly GCF_041296265.1). Lineage (NCBI taxonomy): Eukaryota > Metazoa > Chordata > Mammalia > Perissodactyla > Equidae > Equus > Equus caballus. Next base: position 29,388,951 of record NC_091710.1, on the reverse strand, counting down.
AGCTAGTCAAACCGAGGGTGGGGGGCAAAAGGAAGAGACTGTGTGAATACAGGGAATGAATAGATGGATGAATTTTTTGGCATTTTTTGGTCAATGGGTATCATATCCCTACCAACGAGAGCTGGAGGGCTTGTAGATCCCTCTTCTCCCAAAAATATAAATAAGAGCTAAGCTGCAATCAGATTTATATCTGAGAACAGTCAATTAGAAAAATACATTTTGATTTATTTAAAGAATCAATGCCCCTAATTCTAAGAAGATAATCATTTTTCATCAAAAATCCAATGACATTTTTTTCTGTAGCTGCTACTGAATCGTCTACAGCCAAACTCAGGCTTTTCTAGAAAGCAAATGAAAAATTGTGCAATGTTTGAGGATACTTTACTATTTTTTTTAACATAGACTATTCTGTGTTTAAAAAAGCATGGGCTTAAGTTTAAATCCTGCCTTCCCCACATAACAGCTGTGTGACTGAGCAAATTAACTTTTCTGAGACTCGGTTTCCTCATCTCGCTTATTAGTGGCAAAGATCCTTTCCTATTTAATAGAGCTGGTGAGAGAATTAAATTAAATAGTGTATGTAAAGGTCCTAACATAGTATCTGGCACTTAGTGCATGTTAATTCTGTTCCCTCTCTCTTTTCTTGGGAATGGGGGTCTGAACAGGTGAAACAAGATAGCCCTCGCTCATCATCTTGAAAGTACTGCCCATGTTCAGGCAACTCTGATATTTGCCTAGTTGGCCTCTTGTAAGTCAGCCAGGCCTGACTCAGTCTGATCATGTTCCTTTTCACCAGTTGGAAAAAAAGTACTATTTAGTTGTGGATCTTGGATGCCAGAAGAGAGCTAGTGCTTACCATTTCATTTACACAGCACAGAGACACCTGCAGCAGAGCTTGTAGAACAGAATAGAGTTCTTATAAAAAATATTTCCCATGGCAGCAAAGACACTTACAGTTAATGAGCTAATAAATATTGTCAAGTGACCTTTCTCTTGCCAAGTATTAAATCGTAAAAAGAGGGGGAAGGGAAGGATTAGAACTGCATATCTGCTACAGAGTTCAAATTCTGGGCTGCTTCTGGCTAACTTTTTTTTCTATTGACCATATTTTACGCGCGTCAGTCTACTAATTCCCCATATTGCCTGATACTGCAATTCTCTAAGGAGAGACCTCTTTCTTATAGGCTAGCGTCTGGTGGAAAGCCCAGTTTTCTTTTTCTTCTCAGTAATCGCCCTTTACATGCTTGCTTCACCCACTGCAAGAGCAGAGGATGGGGGTTGGTCTCCTCTGGGGCAAAATTAGCCAATTTCAGTCTCATTTCCAAGTCTCATTTCTCAGCAGAGATTATTACAAACACTTGTTCTCAATATTTGCTCAAAAAATGCATGAATTTAGAATTTCCAATCCTGATCCTTCATTCCAAATACCTGGGATATTCCAATTCCTTTTATTTATTCATTTATTTTGGACTACAATCTTATGTATGTATGCTAAATACATATACATACAAAACAGCACTACTGAATATAGATATTCCGACTCTATCAGAGGAATCTTATTTCTTTTTGTAATACTATTTAATATGGGGCGTACAGAGAGAGTTAAATGTTTTTATCTAGAACAAATACTGACCCATTATGGAGATAGCCGTTTCCTGGAATACAAAGTTAGTAACAAAATACAGTCAGTCATTTTAAGCTAGACTGATGTGAATTAACCACCCTTTCTTATCAATTCTTTTTATTCCGACTGATATTACAACTCACCATTTCTTCAAATTCTAATGACAGCTAATGTGCTGGTTTAAAAAGATGTTCACAAATTCTTGGATACACCTTCCTACAAAAGATGGAGCCTAATGCCCCCCACTTTAAGTGTGGGCTGAATTTAGTAATTTCTAATGAATAGAATGTAGTGCAAATCATGGTGATAAACTGCCAAGACTAGGTCATAAAAGGCATTGTGACCTCCTCCTTTTGGTTCTCTTTCTTGGATTATCCACTTTGGGAAAAGTCAGTGGTGTGTTGTGAGGATTTTCAAGCAACCCTATGGAAAGACTCCAAGGGTAAGGAACGTAGACCTCCTGCCAACAGCCATGTGAGGCAGCCATCTTGGAAGTGTCTCCTCCAGCCCCAGTCAAGCCTTCAGATGACTGCAATCCTGGCTGACACCTTGTCTGCCACCTCGTTAGAGACTCTGATCCAAAATCACTTAGCTAAGCTGCTCCTGAATTTTTGATACACAGAAACTGTGAGATAATAAACACTTGTATTAAGTCACTAAATTTTGAGGTAATATATGATGCAGCAAATAATAACTAAGAAAGGTAAATTATAAGATGGGTTCCTGTAGCCTCTGTGAGGCATAAGAGTCCATTAGCCTTCAAACATGATTTAGATTCCTCTCATGCTTACTTATGGATTTCAGAATCAGTTTGCTTTGAATACTTTCCTTTTCCCCAGAGAAGTGGTGAGTTTCTCCTTATTCTTCCTAGAGTCATTTCAATACCTAACTCTAGGAAATAGCAGAAAGAGAATTTTATTTGTGGGTTCTGGCCTTCAAATAGATTTCTGGAAAAAAAGTGTAGCCCCAAAGCAGAGTGATAATTCTGAGTGTGCCAACTTTTCTATTGCTTGTCTTCACTGTCCTCCTCTTCCTCTGGGCCCTCCCTATCAACCCTCAGGTCCTCCCTGTGAAACAAGGACTAGCTGCGTGGGAGTTCTTGCTGCAGGGAAGGTGCACCTGTGAGATGGTTGGGTTGGGGGACAGATACAAGGCAACAGCAGCTTTGCCCAAGCTTGGAGAAAATGAGCTGTCATTTCTAAAATGGAGAAATAAAAACTAGTCAAAGGGTCTGGGTCACAAGTAAGAGAGGGATAGAAACCTGCCTTCTATTTGGGGTGCAAGCTTAAGATTTGGCTAATGGGGAAATAGGCAGTGAGACAAGAAGGAGGTTTAGGAGGAGTTGGGCATCTCCAGTGGAAAGTCCTGAGTTTCCAATTACCTCTTCATTGTTTTTTCTTTTGTCTTTTGTGAGATCACTGGCCCCCGACTTTCCTCCTTTCAAAGTTTCTGAACCTTTACTGTCTCCTCTCCTCCAATGGTGGATCTCTAAATGTTGGAATGCCCTGGGATTTCATCTTAGACTTTATTTTTCTATGCACTCACCTTACTCGTCATCATCTTGACTCATGGCTTGAAATAAATCTATATGGCAATGACCCCAGGTATATATCTTTGGAATTTCCTCTGGCCTCCAGATTTATGTATCCAGACACCACTTTTATATCACTACTTGGTTGTCTAAAAAGCAACCCACGCCACAACAATTCCCACCTGACAATGAACTGGCTTTTAGGTTTTGTTTGTTTGCTTGCTTGCTTCATCAACTGCCCAAGCCCCAAATCTGAAAGTTATCCTTGATTCCTCTCTTTCCTTTCATTCCCACATTCAGCAACTCCTACTTGAATTTTCTTCCAAAGATCACCCTTTTCACTCACCTGGGCCTCCTTATTGCATTAGCCTAATATATCTTTTTGCTTCCCCTTTCCTCTCAGTGGTCCATTTTCTACCCCGTAGATAACCATAACCATAAAAGCTTATGTTTATAAGCATAAACAATGATTCAAATCATATCATCCAGTTATTTTTGATCACTCTGAGAACAAGATCCAAACTTCTCACCTTGGCGTTATGAAGCCCTCCACGGTCTGCCTTCTGACTTACACACTCCCTCTCTCTCACTCTTCCCAAGAGCACTGCCTTCCTTCTGTTCCTCTAACATATCAGGCACCTCCTTGCTTTAGGATCTGCCCACTTGCCATGTCCCATGATTGAATTCTCTGCTTCCTGATCTTTACATGTCTGGTTCCTTCCTGACATTCAGTCCTCAACTTTAATACAACTTCCTTAGATTGATCACTCTCAGCCCACTCTCTAAAGTGGCCTGTCAGCCTTTCACCACATCCCCTAACTTAGTTCTTTGCTTACCTCTCTCAAAAGTATCTTGATAATTTCTTTACTTGCTTATTCCCTTTTTTAAGATTTTTCTCTTTTTTCACTTTTATATTCCCTTCATCTAGAACAGTTCCTGGCACAAAGTTAGGGCTCAGTTAATACTCGTAAAATAAATTAATGAATGATGGCCTGTGCTCTTAACATGAGACTCAATAGTATGCCCCAGTTCTCCCAACTATTAATTTTTTGGTGAAATTCTTGGATGTTTGGCAGTCAGCAATTTGGAAAGAAACAAGAGTTTCTGTCTGAATGCGGGCCTGTTCGTGTCCTGAGAACAATACATTTCCTGGAGGCTTTGGTGACAGGGCTGATACAAGGGGCTGCCATATGGCACACTGGTATGCACCTGCCATGACACCATAGTTTATAGCACTCATTGGAATAAACAGGAAAATTATGGAAAGTGGCTGGCTGCAGAAGACTTGACATTTTGCCTCGAAGCTCTGAGGGGGAAAAAATGAACTGTTGAAAAAGTGTACATATTAATTGGCACATCATACATCTCCCCTGAGTAACACTAATTTGAGAAGAAGGAAAATAATCTTCCAACGTTTTTTAGAGCTGAATATCAAGTACTTTTGCTTTATTACGTACAGCAAGCCAAATTCTCACTATGTACACATCCAAAATCCGTGTGCGTGTTGCATACATACTAATACCTGGAGGTTAAGCTCATGGCCACAGCAGGAAAGATAAACAAGCATATCTCTTATGTATGGTTACACTTTTGGCTTCCAGGCAACTTAGTTACTTGATTTTAATGCATATGTCCTTGTTAGGAGCTCTCAGCACCTGACAAAATTGACTCAGCCTAATGTCTTGGTTTTGAAGTATCGCATGTCAAGTGAAAGGAATGATAGAAATATTTTAGTCCCTTTTTTTCCACACATGAGAACGAGGTTCCAGAGAGGTCACATCACTTCTCCAAGTTCTAGAAGTCCATAGCTGAGACAAAGTAGAACACATGTTATAGAAATGCAAACACATCTTAATTTACTTATTAACATATTAAAAGTGAAACTCCAAACTCAAGCCAGTAATTTTGAAATTAGAAACATTCGGTGCAGTTAATGGAGAGACTTTCTCTACTTTATGTATTAGTTCATTCTGTGACGTTGAATTTGAACTTACATTCCTATATAGATATATCCCATATATACTATATCTTGCCCTTTTTCTCTGAGCTTGATCTTAAATTTGATATTTACTAAGTCACAATGCTAGTCAAGCCATTTTTTTCTTCTATGACTTGGTTTTCAATCTGAGAAAGAGTTAATGAGTGACAGTAAAACATTTAACAGACGTTAAGAGCCACACGCAGTGGTATCTTAATGTAAAGCTTTTCCAGGGACTAGTCAAACTTACAAATGGAAAAATACTTAAGTGGCGTATACCTCCCACCCACCTGTCTTGTAACTCAGTTCCCTAAAGAACGCTGACATTATTTACAAAAAGTGTGAGCTACCAAGATGATATAAAAAAATCCCTAGTGGCTTAGGGGGAGGCATTTTAACTATGCAGATGGCTGGAAAGATCAAAGGACAAATATAAAGTTATTTTTGAATACTACCAATACATTAGAGAACTTTAATTGCTTAGTCTACTTTTAAAAGTCGTGAATGCTCAATAATAGCTGCTTTGACCAAAAGAAAAGGAGAGAAGGAAGAAAAGGAAGGAAAAGAAAAGAAAGGTAAAGAAAAGGAAAAAGTCAAAAAAGATTAAGTAACCCTTTTCCTGCACCAAGGAAATTAAAAAGACATCTTATGAAAATGGAAAATGAAGAAAAGAGATCAGCTCTTGAAGCTGAAGTGACTGTGGTGTCGGGTTTTCAGAAGCTGGACAGTAATATTGCCCACTATTGGTGGCAACACCAGAATTTCTATACAGACATGACTTAGGAGCCACCATCCTGCTGGAAGAAACAGCTGGAAGCTGGTCTTGAAGTTACATTTCCGTAGCAAGAGCACTACTTTTACCTAGATTGTATCTTTATTTAGGTGGCCTTGGGGCATTGATAAAAATTGAGAGGATGAAAGCACCCCTAACACACACACAGCTCATCCTGTCCTCCCTTATGTACTTGTTTATAATGGAGAAACAACAGTTAGTGCAGAAACAAATGAGATGAAGAAAAACTCCTACCTTCTTAGATCTAGAAGGGACCTCAGAAATCATCAAGGCTGTGATCTGAAGGTCATACGAAGAGCTGAAGAAAACGGTGGTAATTATTGAATCCGGGTGAGAGGAACGTGGGGGCTTTACAATAATATTCTCACTAATTTATGTATATTTGAAAATGTTCATGATAAAAAATGAACTAAAGAGACAAGGAGTAGAGAGGGTGGTGGAGGGAGGGAGGCAAAAAGGAAGAGAAGGATGGAGAAAGCGAGGGAAGGAAGAAGGGAAGGAGGGATCGGGGGAGGGAGAAAAGAAGGAGGGAAGGAAGGAGGGACGGAAACTAGGAAAGGAGGAAGGTAGGCGGACAGATTTCAAGTCCTGTGGGAAAAAAATCGCTGGTAGTTTCCCCCTAAACTAAGGATAAAGAAGGGCTCTAGCAAAGGACTTTGCACCCTGCACTTACATGTCTGAGTAAAACTGAGACCCACATTCTGACCCTACCTTAAAATGGGTCCTTCTCTTTTGCAGAAATTGTGCCACCAACTGCCTTAGCTCTTGAGAACAAGTAGCCCCTTTGGAGAGGTTCAGCAGTGAAAGTCTGGATTTATTCAAAGGCAGAATATCTGATGTGAAGTCAAAATGCCCCATGCATTCAGTCTTCTGTCGATCTTCTCTGTGCCACTGGAAAGGCAAACCCAGAACATCTGCCTCCCAGCTGCACAGCTTCATCGTGAACAACCAGATGGGCTCTTATTTTATGGATTCCTTTTGCAATCATTGTATAGATTTTATTTCTTGAAAATCCTTCACTACTCAGCAGGCCCAGAAATTCATGTCAGTTCTTCATATGCCAAATTAATAACCTGTCCTTTCAAATGCCAAGTTCAGAAAGTGTCTAGAAGGAAAATTAAGGGAACTTGACTTGATAAGTTGGGGGAGTTAGCTCTTCATGGCATACAGAAATGAGAAGACAGATGCAGGTGTTGTTTTTCTCTCTGCTGCTGGGCACTTACCTGGCCATACATAGGCTGAAAAACCACTGGGCATGTTGGTGAGGTCCCTTGAAAGTAATTTTATATAAGGTCCAATCAATTCACCAAAAAGTTACTAAGCGCCTGCCAGGTGTCAATTACTGTGTGATATGCTGGAAATAAGACACAAGTGACCTCAAGAAGGTCAAAGTCAAGTGGATAAGATTAAGAAATAAATGTGGAATGATAACACAGTATGACACGTATTATGTGTTTACATAGGAGAAATCACATGAAGACAGAAAGAAAAGGCTATAAAAAGGACATGGCATTTGAGTCTTGAGGGTTGACTAAGAGGGAATCTGTTGAAGGTACAGAAAGGAGAGCACTCCAGGAAAAAAGACAGCAGGAACCAAGTCCTTGGACCACATACACCAACCATTGGGTAAATCAGTCTTTGGGTAAACATCATGATACACCTTCTATGTTCCTAAGCTGGTTTAGTGTGATGCAAACAGGAATCAGGCGTGGTCCCTGGGTGGAAGGGCTCATTATAAAGTCTGTCAAGACTGCTAGTGAGGCTCTCACCTGGACTGAGGCTGGCGATCAGGAAGCAGAAAGGGCTCTACCCGTGCTGTGGGCAAGAGCATCTCATGCAGAAGAAAACTCAAGCCCCACAGGGCGTGGATTTAGGAGCTGGAGGAACAGATGGACAAGGTAGGCCTTAGGGACAACTTCCAAGTCAGCAAACTATGGCTCTGTTAGCACTTCTTCATCCTTTCATTGGCTGTTCCTAGATCCCTTCTTTCCTCAAATCCACTTCCTGATCACGCTTCCCCCACAAACACACGCTTGCCAAAGACCCCAGAGTCGACTTTACCCTAGATTGCCTTTCCCAGAAATGGCCCTTACTCCAAAACTGTGAACCCTTCCCCCAAAATTCTTCCATCCCTACGACTACGGGGCCCTCAGCCTGATGTTAGAGGAAAATGAGGAAGTGAATAGTAAGATGTGAATGATTAAAATTCTCTCAAATCTCCCTGGAGACTAAGCTTTTTTTTTTTTTTTTTTAATTTTTTCAATAGCACAGTTTAACTCAAATTATAGGTGGCATTTCAGGCAGTTTTGGAGGGATGTTTTAGGGTGGGGACTTGTTCAGTGGTCTTTAGAGTCTACAGCCGGAACACAGGCTCCACCACTCATATATAAACTCAGCTCTGGGAACAGAAAGAGGAAACAGCTCTCCTATGAGAGAGAGGAGACAGCCTCAGCTCTTCTCTCTCTGGTATCACTGGTTCCTGGTGAGCCCTGGGCTGCCCTGGGCTCATTTGTGTCTCTCCATGAAGGGCTGCAGAGCCCATTTGAGAAGGGCTATGAGACAGATCTGCCCCAAAGCAAGGTAAACTGTGATTCTGGGACCCAGGTCTGCCTTGACTAGTTTCCAACCACTGGAACCCAGCACATTCAGCCAGGGACTCATACAAGCCCAGGGCCCTCAGTCAGGGCAGCTTCCTACCTCCCCTCTGTTTCCTACCCCTTAACCTTGCTAAATCCCCTACTTCCTTTCTCAGGTGACCAGGCATTCCATAGATGTTTAGGAGAACCTGATCCAGACTCTAGCATCCTCTCTGCTGTCCACTAGGCACAGCTCCTGCCCTTTCTCTGATTCTTATAGACATTCCATAAGAACTTCCTGGGACGCCTTGGGTCCACAGGCCCCTATCAGTGGTATGACGAATCCCATATCTTCTTCTGAGACACAGCCTTAACAAAGCCATCTCTGGCTCAAATCCCACCCTAGCTGGGCCTCCCCTGAGTAGAGAATTTGTCTTTTGGGAATTATAGTACCAGGCCCTCCTCAGAGCCTCGGGTTAAATATCCACTGATAAGGCCAGCTCACATCCTACAGGTTGGTCCTGTAGAATTGCCACATGGGTGAGTGATCACCAATGCCTGTCCATGGCAGCAGGGTGTGGTATAATCTCAGCAGCCTCACCACCAGGAAAGGCAGCTTCGAAGGAGACTGTGACCAAAATCCTACCAAACTGGAGGATCAGGAGTCTGGAATGTTTTCACCTCTTTGTTTCTCCAGTTTCAGAAAAGTAGACAAAAGTAATGTCAAGGGGTAAAGGGAATCTTATCAGCTGAGGAGAACTCAAGGAAACCTCAGCTGTTGTGCAGGCTCATTCGTTTATTTTCTATGCAGTCACCCTGATAGCCCCCACTGGGTTCACTTCCCTTCCCGGTAAACAACTGGCTCTAATTAAACTTGTTCTGTTGGATAAAGGTATATAACCTTGGAGAGTCCATAAAAAATGGCTTCACTCTGAAGACTTCAAAAAGCACACGGTCCCTTTGTCAGGCATTAGACAAGGTTAATTTATGTCGTCGCTATCTTATTCTGAAGGACTCTAGTTACTTCACATCTGTTCTCTGTCTAATCTTTGTACAAACGTTGTGGTGGTCTTGGCAGCTCAGCGCACTAGTGGTCTCTTAACTGTTTCCTGCCCAAAATGTCCAAGCTTTCAGATTCGATTTGCGTTCCCCCTTTGCCCTCTTAAAGCCTTCAATTTCCTCTTAGTCTCCTGGCTGTTTTGTGTTCTCTGACTCTACCACGGAGGAACCGCCCTTCTCCCCAGGGAGCTGACTTCAAGTAAACACTGGGAATCCCTACAAGAGGAGAAGGCAATTATTATTTCATTCCAGAATGGGGATAAAAGATGTCATGAGAGGGGCAATTATGCAAGGAAATATGCATGGTAGACAACACTGTTTTCAGTCTGTGGTTGCAATTAGAATTTTAGAAAATTCAATAGAATAAAAATATCAGAGTATATTACATTAGTAAGGGCATTCTTTTGTAAAAGCTTTGCTTTAAGTGTGTGTGTGTGTGTGTGTGTTCTGGATTGTAATCTAAAATTCACTTCTTCCTGTAAGTTGCAGTCAAAATAATTTGAAATTCTGGTGTAGTGCATTTGCAGCTGTCTCAGCTCTAGGCTTTACCATTTTCCACCAATGTGACTGTGAGCAAGTCCATTATCTTCCCTGAGTCTGTTTCTCATCTACAAATTGAGAATAGTAATAGGGGCTCTACCAACCTCACAGGGTTCTTGAGAGGTCCTAATATGATAAAGCGTGTATAAGCTTTATACCAAAGCTCTATACCAATCAAAATCCACCCCACAGACCAGAAAGGGCTCCAGGAAGGGTCCTTAAGTTTGGCACCAGAGGAGAAAAGGGGAATCCTGGAGGAAGCCTCAGGCTTAGGCTTGGCTTCAGGTCCTCACACATTGCTTCATTTATTCAACAATCTTTATTGGATGCCTGCTAAGCATCAGGGACAATTTTAGTAGCTAGGGCATATAAAGGTAAAGGCTTTGCCTTCATGGAGCTCACGTTCTAGTGGGGGGTAAACAAATTTAAAAAAAGCGTGTGATATGATGTTCCATTCTGTGCAGAATAATTAAATAGTCTACCAGTAGACAAGCACATCTGTTACCAATTTTATCTAAGATCCCATGCAAGTTTTTTTCAGCAAAGTTTGGTGGCTAAAACTGTTGGAAAATCACTATGCAACTGTGTTACTTTGGAGTAATGTGCTGTGTAAGGTACCCAAAGACCCTTTTAGCAAAGGACACCCAGAATGCGCTACTCTTAAGAGCCTTCTAAGACAATCAACCATGGACATCTCTCAGTTATGTCTCCATCACTTTTAATAAAAATAAGCTCTAAATTAACAGGAAAGGCTTCCTGCCTAGAAGAGAGGTAAACATATAGAATTTGTTACCTGAACTATTTGTAAAGTCAAAATATAAATAAGTCCAAGACAGGTTTAGAAAAATACATGGATAATAAGTGCTTCATGGCATTAAATATTTTTGGAAGACATTATACAAGCTATAAGGAGTCCTAAGAGCCTGTGAGTGCTCTTGGCTCCTTTGTGCCAAGCCATCTGCTTACTCAGCATCATCACCAACACTATAGAACTGCTGTCTTATAACGAAAGTCCCAGGTCACAAGCTTTGCAGTCATTTTTAGCAGTGAAGATCAAAGGTTGGGAAACCAAACCTAAGGTTGGGAAGCCTGGATGCTTAGCCTCCTTTCCAGCTTTAGCAAGTCAGTTCACATTTCTAAGGCCCACGTCCTCCTTTGCAAGACTAGTTAGTCTTGTTGACATTTGAGGCCATACTCAGCATAGGAAAAATGAAAACAGAAAAACCCTGATATGAAATTCTGTCACAAGATCCTTCCTTATTTGGGGAGAAACCAATACGCTGTTGTCATGACGCTTTTTGAGGTAACAATGTGCCTGTGAATTAACCGTCCTCAAAGATCTGACTGTCAGCCTTACACACTCAGAATCTTAGAATTATCAGCACATTGAAAGTGAAACTGTTTCTCAAAGGCAGTGCATATGAACCAAACCAACCGGATTTATATATAAAAAGTAAATGCAAATTTTTACTAAAAACACTCAAAATTTTTTTTTACTGTCTCAAGGTCTAGAATAAAGTCAGCAAACTATGGCTTGTGGGTCAGCTCTGCCTGACACCTGTTTTAGTAAATAAAGTTGCATGCTTACTGTTTACATATTTACTTCATATTGGCTTTCTCGCCACAGTGGCAAAGCTGTGTAGTCACAACAGAGACACTATGGCCTTCAAAGCCTAAAATATTTGCAGTCTTACCCTTTACAGAAAGGTTTACCAAATCCTGGAAGTGAATATTTTTTGTCAATATAATTAGTACATTCTCTCCTTGAAGGACTAAATTAAACTGGAGTGAGAAATTTGCTTAGCGAGCATAAGAGCAGAATAGGTGGGCTTCCTTGGGTGATATTGAGAAGTAATTCTCAGCTAAGAAAGCATATGACATAGTTTTCTGTTGCAAAGATCCTCTTGCCAGGGGAGTCCACAGGACAAGTTTCTTTTTCCGTTGGGCTATATCCGAATGGACACTGCCAATATTTGCTTCTCTCTGTCTTTTGTTATTGTGACTCCACTGCTTAAGATCTCCATCAAATCAATACTTTATATAACATGAACAACGAGTCATATTCCCTCCCTCCATAGAGCCCACCTCAACACAGTCACACTTCTGAATGAAATACAGACATGAATCCAAAGCCATGAAGTGTAACATAGATATGAAACCAAGGTGCTCTCACATGGTGGTAAAGGGCAGCTGCTCTTGGCAACACAGCAAATTTCTGAAAATTGTCTTTAGCTATCTCACCAATGTTATACTTCAAAATATTCTTTCCCCTTCTTCACAATTCCACCTTATGCTAGCTTCCATCTTCAGAGGTTTCCCCATCACACAGATGACGGCATTTCTCATTTTGAATTTTCTTTCCCTGAATATTGCCATCCCATTTCTCTTTTTCCGATTTTCAGAATACCTCATGTTTAGCTCCACTTACTTCCTACGCACAAGAGGGCAGACATTTAGCTATAAGAATAGTTTATTTCCTGTCTAGCTCAAGAAATGTGATTTAGAAAAGTTTTGCACAAAACACTGGGTCCTCTGCAAGAGCACATTTACTGAAAAAAGTGTGTGTAACTATCTTTTCTTAGACATTTCTGACACAAGTAGCATTCTCTCTTTCATGGGTGTGTATGAGTTAAGAAACTAAAACATTTGCCATCCCCCCACCCCCACCCCAGGCACTTCTTTTCTCTGGCTGTGATTCACTGCACTACCCGTTAACCTTAGCATCTGGAGCCAGCCCAAGCTTCTCCTCAAAATCAGACACAACCCACCTAGATCAACATCCTTTAAGAAGCATAGCAACTTATGCAGGTTCTGGCTCTGTCACTGGTAAATAATAGTGATGACGATGACAGGAGTCTTTGGCTTTTTAAGACATAAACTTAGCTTAAGAATTTTGATTCACAGCTGGATACAAAATACTGTGCGAACTTGATTAGCGGTGGTCCCATCAGGTGGATGAATTGCTTACACTTTCTCCATAGTTATTCACAGTTCATTTTCCCTTCAGAATTTTTAGGTAAGAGCTTGGAGCTCTAACATGTTTGGGTTTTAGATTCTGGAAGGAATGCAATAGGACTTTTTGGCACTCTCTATTGAGTGATTTATATACTGCTCCCATTGGATAATTTGTTTTACGGATGTGTGACAGGGCTGGTCCTGGACTTCTGCTTTGGAAACGTTTGTTTCAAATTTGCATGTCCCGGACCTTCTGGGCCCTGCAACTTTACGTTTGAATGAAAAAATCCATCCCTGAGAGACAGTTACACTACATACTGAGGAAAAAGATCCTGAGATCCCTTCTCTCCTTTTTTCCATTGGAAAGAATCATTAAGAAGCAAAGAGTAGGAACACTGGTTTTAAGATTGGCAGGGAAAATACCCAGCTAAGATAACTTGGAAATATGTCAGAAATTTGTTTCAGGAACATAATGTGTGGACAAAGATAATTAAAACAAGAATCGCTGTGGCCTCCAGGAAGCAGCAAAGCAGCAAATTCTACTAAGGCATCCGGTTAGTTTCTCTTTGATGATAGTAAATGACTAGTGGCTCTTCTACTTCTGAGAGTGAGCATTACCCTTGCTAAATAGAAAGAGAACTGCAAACAATTCATTTCCAAATTACCCTGAAGGTAACAGTGTTGAAGCACCAGTCCTCTTGGAATAACTCCCACGGAGTCATCCTCTAGGACAGTGGCAAACGAGCTAGATTCATAAAGAATGATATTGGTCAGTGTCTTAGAATTTAGAGTTGGAAGACGGCCCAGATATTTGGCTGGGTTTTAGACAGGTTTTTGAATCTATTCAAAGTGCCACCACTGTCAGTGAATAAGATAATGTCATCCCAGTCTTTCTCTATAAGTTGGGAATCCAGCAGGGTGAAGGGTTAAGCCCACCTGCAATAAACAGAATACCAGTGCTAACAGGTCACTTCTGGCAGTATTGTTTGTCAACAGGCACCCTGCATTCACACAGAAAAGCTGGCTCATTAATATCTTTCTCAACCTAGGATAACATTGATTTTGTTGTGGTCAGTCACCATGCTTGGTGCCATGAGAGAGACAGATGTACCCAGATCCATCCCTATAAAGGCAAAGGTTAATCTGGGTGCTCTTCACGAGGACTTTGTATCAATTAGGGTCCATAAAGCAGACAGATGGTGCATAAAAAGAGTTTAAAAAGGAACCACCAAGAGATACTGAAGTGCTGGAGGACTAGCAACGCAGAAACTTGTCACTACCCCTGAGCCTGAAGGGACATAGGGAGAGAATGGCATCACTGGAGTCTGGAGAGATAGAGCAATAGAAGAGGGCACGAGTCTTTTTACCATAGATGATTGAGCCATTGCCAGAACTGCTGTGTGACAGGAACAGAATAGATATGAACACTTGGCCTCTCTCTCTTCCTAACTTGCATTCTTCTCTAGGTGCCATCCTTTAGCCCAAACTCATGGGAAGCCCTGGGCAAGGGTGCCCTGGTGATGCTGCCTGCAGAATGCAGCCTCCTTAGGCACAGAGCAGGACAGAGAAGACTGGAGAATGGATTTGGGGTTGAGGGGGAGGCAAAAAGAAAGTAATTTTCGGCACAGGCACCTAAAAAAGAAGTAAGTCTTTGTTTTGTATAAGATTGTGACCATAGGTTCCTTGGGGTGAATCACTTTTGTTCTGCGTAAGGTCATTTGGGTGATTCATTGTCCCTCCCCCATCACATATGCTCACTCTATTAGCTATGTAAGTGTAGAGTAAATTGGTATTTCTTGCTAGGAAGAGGGAAAAATAATAAGGAAGCTCACCATTGCCAGAAATATATAGAACTTAAAATGAACCTTGGTATAGAAATGTTGCTTCTGGAGAGGAAATGTGCTAATTTACAGAAAGGACTAAATGCCTCCTAAAGTGGAGCAAAGCGAGAGGATAGGAAGTACCTGAGCTGATGACAAAGGCTGAAAACAGGGGTTTCCTGTAGGTTCATATAGGAGAGAAGATTTCTGCACCATGGATGGCTGATGTCAAGGACTCTCCAGATCTAGTCACTCAGACATAGCAGTATGCTTGAGGAATAATGGTTGGGTGTGGGGATGTGAACCAGAAAGAGTTGCGATGTTGGTACGTAACACAAGACACCCCTGGGACCTAGACCAGCAAGGAGGGTATCCCAGCAGGAGTGGGCAAACAACTCACCAAACTGGCATAACCTGTCTTCAATTGCAAGTGCAAGTGGATGCAAGAAATAACAACTATTGTGTGGTGATCAAAATCTGGTTCTCTCTACGGCATGTGCACCACAGGCTGGACAAGAGGCTCATTACCTCAGCTTTAAGAAGCCTCCTACTCAGATAGGGAGACAAGACTTACATAGACAAGACCACAAGAAAGTGAACAAAATTGGCATTATGTTCCAGAGGACTTTAGGGGCCAGAGAAACTGCTTTGGATGGTCACAGAAGACTCATGGAGGCTGGGACTGGAACTGAGCTCAACAGGATGAAGACTGTTAAGGAAGGTAGAGGAAAATGTTAGAAGAAAGTCACATTCTGAGTAAAGGTTTCCTAGGTAGAACTGCCTAAGACATGTTGGGAAGGTGGTGAGTAATACATCTGTCTGGAGAAGAGTGCACTGAACACACTTGAGCTGGGAGAGGTGGTAAAGGCAGAGTTTAAAGAAAATTATTCTGGCTGTGAGGTGCCAGATGGATTGCATTGGAAGGCAACCGGAGGTATGGAGACAAGTTAGGAAACTATTCTAGCTAGGAAATAGTTCAGGCATGAAGCAATATGGGCTTGGACTAGAGTTAATGACAGTGGGAATGGAAGGATAGGGCAGACTCAAGAGACATTGGTAAGGAATGATTAACAGACCTCGATGGCTAATTCAAAGTGGAGGGAGGGCTGAGGAGAGGAGGAAGCAACAATGAACTTGAGGTTTGCAGCCTTACTGACTCAGAAAATGATGATGTTATAAATAAATGAGGCAAATTAGCTGGGGCAAGGGAGAGGGAAGCTAATAATTTTGTGAAATAATTATGGTGGATTTAAGGTTTCAGTACATTGTTTGGGATTATATTCATTGGAAATATTCTTCTGCAGATGAATATTTCACCTGAGTTCAAGAGCTCTTTAAAGGACACTACCGTCCATCATTTTCCCAAACCCCAAACCCAAGAATTACCTCATTGATTCTTTCTCTATCACCCCCTAAATTAATCAGTCTCCAAATTCTATTAATTTTGCTTTTATTATCTTTCAAATCTACACACTTTATGCAATCCCATACTCATTACCTTACTTTAGACCACAATCATCTTTCACGTAGAATTCAGCAATTATTTCCCAAATCATGTCCTACCCCAATTCAATCACTTTTCACAAAGTCAGAATGCGCTTTCTAAGTAAAAAATCTTATCCTGCCATCTGCTGATTACATAACTTTGGTGGCTTCCTTGGGATAAAGCCTTAAGAGAGCATAATAACATTCTGAGAGTTGGCACCTATTTCATTCTCTGCCCTCATCTTTCATTATAACATGTCTCATATTCTATGTCCCGACCATATTTACATTTTCTTGAATGTGTCGTGCTCCCTCTCACTTCCAACCTTGAACATGACTGCTCTCTCTGTCTGGAGTATCTTCCTTCTCTCACATTGCATTATTCTTGATATTAAATGTCAAAATATTCCTCCTTCACGAAACCTTTGCTGACATCCCACAGCCAGTCTGGATAATTCCTTTTTGTGTTTCCTCAATGTTTTATTCATCCCTCTATCATAGTTTGCATTACTATGTAGAGTTAATTGCTTATTTACTTATCTGACTCCCACTCTAGATCTATGTGCCTGACTACAGAAAAGTATTTGCTTAATGAATCAATAAATAAAGCAAATAGACACATGGTTGTGTTGATATTTAAATCAATTCAACAAGCTAGCATTGAATACCTACTATTTGCCATGCTTTATGCTGGGGGTTGGGAATATAATGGTGAATGCATTCTTACAAACAAGAAATGTGCAATCTAGTATTAGAGTCAGTGATAAATCAGCAACTATATTATACAATGAAAATATTCAGTAATATTGAAGAGTCAGGAAAGTGCAATGGAAAAAGCTTATACTTTAAACTCAGATGGAGGTTCAAATTCATTCTCCAATCTTTATATGGCCTTGAACAAAATGTTTAACCCATTGAACCCTAGTCCTTTCAGTTATAATGATGATATAAACCATATTTTAGATGTTATTATGATTAAATAATGGCCCTAGGCTATCATGCCGTAGATATTCAACAAATGCTATTTCCTTCCCTTTACAGATATTGCTGTTGCATTTGTGCTTTCATTTGTTTGAGACTTAAGACCTCTTCACACGCATCTTGTTAAAACATAACAATGGGTAAGGCGTGGAGATGGGGCAGAGTTTGATCACAGAAAGGGGTTCAGATCTTTCCTGAGAGCTTTTGTGAGGGGAAGAAGGAAAGGGTATTTGGGAAGTGAGGATGATACTGTTGGAGAAGAGAGAAGTGTCACGAAATTGAGACAGGGAGACTGAGACTGCTTCTCCAGGCTGCAGTGGACCTACAGAGGAAGGAGAACTGGGATCTGATTTGCATGTTTGTCTATGGATAATATTGGCCTAGTCACTTGAAAATTACTAGTAGTTCTAAAGCCCACAATGTTTTCCAGCCACAGCTAATACAGTTCCATTCACAGCACTAACACATTTTCCCCTTCCTTCCAATCAGCTCAAAAAGACCTCGATGTGCCTAGTGCCATCAGTAACAGCAATAGCAGAGCAAGGCTAAAATTGCAGCCTTGCCTCTAGCTAACTATATGCCTTCAGAGTGTCTTTTTCTTTCTTTAATCCATCAGCTATTTTCCTGCCCTTCAATGATCAACAGTTTGAAATCTCTGCTAAATTTGACGAAGACAAGGTTTTAATATAGTGTTGGATTATCACCAGTGAGCAACAAGAACAAAAAACAATAAAATGAGAATATGAAAAAATAAAAATAAATATCAAAAGCAAATGAAGGCAGGGAGGAAGAAAAAAAATTGGACCTTATTTGCAGATGGCATGAGTAGTTATGTTGAAAATTCCAAGGACTCTACATGACAACTACTAGAATTAATGTGTAAATTTAGCAAAGTTGCAGAATACAAAGTTAGTACCCAAAAATTAATTGTATTTTTATATGCTGGCAGTAAACAATTAGAAAATTAAATTTTAAAAATTCTACTTGCAAGAGTACCTAAAAACAAAAAATACTTAGGAATATAAGTAACAAAAGATGTGAGAATTCCTCATTGAAAACTACAGAATATTGCTGAAAGAAATTAAGGAAGAATCACGTAAGTGGAAAAATAAACCATGTTCATGGGTTTATTGGAAGATTCCAATTCATAGTACATTGAAATTCATAGGTTCATTGAAATATTCAATTGTTAAGATGTCAAGTCTACTCAAATTTACCTATGAATTCAAAGCAATCCTACTCAAAATTCAGCAGACATATTCACTGACATTGACAAGCTGATTCTAAATTTTATTTGGAAATTTGATGGCTCTAAAATATTCAAAACAATTTTGAAAAAGAACAAGATGGGATTTTATAGTGTAAAGGGAATTTACACTATCTACAAAAATCAAGACAGTGTAGTATCAACACAGTATATTACTAACATAAAGATATATTGATTATATAGTTAATATATTATTATATAGTACATTATTAACTATAATTAACATAGTATTAACATAAAGATAGACATAAGAAACAAAAAAACAGAATAGAGTCCAGAAATAGACCCACACATATATGGCTAAGGGTGCTGGAACAATTGGATAGCCATAGGAAAAAAAAAAAAGAATGTCAACTCAAACCATAAAACAAAAATTAATTCAAAATGATCATAGACCTAAATGTAAAGGCTAATACTATTAGATTTATAGAAGAAAACAATGAAGAAATTCTATTGGCCTTGGGTTTTATCTTAAACAAGAAACAAAAAACAACAGCTATAAAAGAAAACATCAATAAATTAGACTTATCAAAATCAAAATTTTACTCTTTGAAAGACATTGTTAAGAAAATGAAAAGATAATGAAAAGAATGTGAAAAATGTTCGTAAAGCATATATTCTCAATAAATTTTAAAAGATTGAAATGATATCAAGCATCTTTTCTGACCATAATGGTATGAAACTAGAAATCAACTACAGGAAAAAAATCAGAAAAGCCACAAATATGTGGATAATAAACAAAATGCTACCAAACAACAATTGAGTCAATGAAGAAATCAAAGGAAAAATGAAAATATACCAGGAAACAAGTGAAAATGAAAGTACGGCATGCCAAAATTTATGGGATACAGCAAAAGCAGTTTTAAGAAGGAATTTTATAGCAACACGGGCCTGCCTCAACAAACAAGAAAAATCCCAAATAAGCAATCTAACAGTGCACCCAAAGGAACTGGAAAAGGAAGAACAAACAAACCCAAAATCAGTAGAAGGAAGGAAATAATAAAAATCAGAGCAGAAATAAATGAAATCAAGACTAAAAAGCCATAGAAAAAATCAATGAAACTTTGAGCTGATTCTTTGGAAAGATAAAAAAATTGACAAGCCTTTAGCTAGACTCCAAGAAAAAAAGAGAGAAGGCTGAAATAAAATCATAAATAAAAGAGGAGAAATTACAATGGACACCTCAGAAATACAAAAGATTCTAATAGAATACTACAAAAAGTGATATGCCAACAAACTGGATAATCTAGAAGAAATGTGTAAGTTCTTAGAGTTATATAACCTTCCAAACCTAAATCAATAAAAAATAGAGAATTTGAATAGAGCAATCACCACTAAGGAGATCAAAACAGGAATCAAAAACCTCTCAAAAAATAAAAGTTCAGGACTAGATGGCTTCCCTGGTGGATTCTACCAAACAGTCAAAGAAGACTTACTATTTATTCTTCTCAAACTCTTTCAAAAAATTGAAGAGGAGCAGAAGTTTCATAACTCATTCTACAAGGCCAACATTACCCTGATACCAAAACCAGACAAGGACAGCACAAAAAAAGATTAAAAGCCAATATCACTGATGAATATCAATGCAAAAATCCTCAACAAAATGCCAACAAATCGAATAGAACAATACATTAAAAAGATCATATACCATGATCAAGTGGGATTTATTCCAGGGATGCAGGGATGGTTCAACTTCTGTAAATTAATCAACATGATACACCACATTAACAAAATTAAGAATAAAAATCACATGATAGTCTCAATATATGCACAGAGAGCATTTGACAGGATACAGCATCCATTTATGATAATAACTATGAATAAAATGGGTATAGAAGCAAAGTACACCACATAATAAAGACCTTATATGACAAACCCACAGCTAATATAATTCTCAATGGAGGAAAATCTGATCCCTCTAAGAAAAGGAACCAGACAAGACTGCCCACTATCGCCACTCTTCTTTCACATAGTATTGAAAGTCTTAGCCAGAGCAATCAGGCAAAAAAAAGAAATAAAAGGGATCCAAATTGGAAAACAAATGAAACTGTCACTATTTGCAGATGACATGATTTTTTTTTAAAGATTTCATTTTTTTCTTTTTCTCTCCAAACCCCCAGTACATAGTTGTATATTCTTCATTGTGGGTCCTTTTAGTTGTGGCATGTGGGACGGTGCCTCAGCCTGGTTTGATGAGCAGTGCCATGTCCGAGCCCAGGATTTGAACCAACGAAACACTGGGCCGCCTGCAGCAGAGCGCGCGAACTTAACCACTCGGCCACGGGGCCAGCCCCCAGATGACATGATTTTATATATAGAAAACACTAAAGAATCCACTAAAAAACTTTTAGAAATAATAAAAGATAAAGTTGCAGGATACAAAATCAACATACAAAAATTAATTGCCTTTCTATACACTAACAATGAAGTAGCAGAAAGAGAAATTAAGAATAAAATCCCATTTACAATTGCAACAAAAAGAATAAAATACCTATGAATAAACTTAACCAAAGAAGTTAAAGATCTGTATACTGAAAACTATAAAATATTGTTGAAATAAATAAAATACACAAAGAAATGGAAAGATATACATGCTCTTGGATTGGAAGAATTAACATAGTTAAAATGTCCATACTTCCTAAAGTAATCTACAGATTCAGTGCAATCCCTATCAAAGTTCCAATAACATTTTTCACAGAAATAGAACAAAGAATCCTAGAATTTATATGGAACAACAAAACACTACAAACAGCCAAAAGAATCTTGAGAAAAAATAATGAAGCAGGAGGTATCTCACTCTCAGACTTCAAAATATACTACAAAGCAATAGTAATCAAAACTTCATGGTACTGCCACAAAAACAGAAACACAGATCAGTGGAACAGAATCGAGAGCCCAGAAACAAACCCACACATCTTTGGACAGCTAATTTTCTACAAGTGAGCCAAGAACATACAATACAGAAAAGAAAGTCTCTTCTGTCAATAGTGTTGGGAAAACTGGACAGCCACATGCAAAAGAATGAAAGCAGACCATTATCTTACACTATACACAAAAGTTAACTCAAAGTGGATTAAAGACTTGAATATAAGACCTGAAACCATGAAACTTCTAGAAGAAAATAGAGGCAGTATGCTCTTCAACAACCATCTTAGCAGCATGTTTTCAAGTACCATAACTGACCAGGCAAGATAAACAGTAGAAAAAATAAACAAATGGGACTACATCACACTAAAAATCTTCTGCACAACAAAGGAAACCATCAACAAAATGAAAAGATAGCCTAACAATTAGGAGAAGATATTTGCAAACCATATATCTGATAAGGAGTTCATATCCAAAATATACAAAGAACTCATACATCTCAACAACAGAAAACAAACTACTCATTTTAAAAATGGGCACAAGCTCTAAACAGGCATTTTTCCAAAGAAGATATACAGATGGCCAACAGGCAAATGAAACGATGTTCAACATCTCTAATTATTAAGGAAATGAAATCAAAACTACAATGAAATATCACGTCACATCCTTCAGAATAGCTATACTTAACAATACAGGAAAAAATAAGCATTGGAGAGGATGTAGAGAGAAGGAAACTCTCATACACTGCTGGTGGGAGTGCAAACTGGTGCAGCAACTGTGAAAAACAGTATGGAGACTCCTCAAAAAATTAAGAATAGAACTATCAAATGATCCAGCTATTCCACTCCTGGGTATATATCCAAAGAACATGAAAACATGAATGCGTAAAGTCATACGCACCCTATGTTCGTTGCAGCGTTATTCACAACATCCAAGACTTAGAAGCAACCTAGGTTCCCATCAAGGGACAAATGGATAAAGAAGATGTGGTATATACACCAAATGGAATACTACTCAGCCATAAAAAGGAGGAAAACTGGCCATTTGTGATAACAGGGATGGACCTTTAGAGTATTATGCTAAACAAAATAAATCAGAGGGAGAAAGTCAAATACTGTATGATCTCGCTCAGAAATAGAAGATAAAAACAACAGCAATCACATAGAGACAGCAATTGCATTGATGGTTACCAGAGGGGAAGCAGGGAGGGAGGAGGGTAAAAGGGGTGATTAGGCACATGTGTGTGGTGACAGATTGTAATTAGTCTTTGGGTGGTGAACATGATGCAATCTACACAGAAATCAAAATATAATGATGTATACTTGAAACTTATATTAATATTATAAACGAATGTTACTGCAATAAAAAAAAGGAAAAAAGATGTTGGTGAGGATGTCGAGCAACTGGAACTCTCATGGCTCCCTGGAGGGCATGTAATATGGTTCAATGACTCTGAAAAAAAGTGTCACTTTCTTAAAAAGTTAAACATATGACCCAGACATTCCACTCCCAAGTATTTACCCAAAAGAAGTGAAAACGTATGTCCACACAGAGCATTGTACACAAACATTTATAACAGTTTTATGTACAATAATCCCAAATTGGAAACAATGCATAGCAGTTTTATGCAAAATAATAAAAAATTGAAACAATCCAGATGTTCACCAACAGGTGGTGGATAAACAAAAAGTGGTGCGCCCATACAATAGAATATTATTCAACAATAAAAAGAAACATGCTACTAATATACACAACAAAATGAATGAATGTCAAAATTATTATGTCAAGTGTAAGATGCCAGATGTAAGAGTATGATTCTATTTATATAAAATTCTAGAAGATGTAAAAAAGCTGTGACGCAAAACCGGCTCAGTGTTGACTGGGGCCAAGAGTGGAGGGAGGGATGGATAGAAAAGAAGGAAGAAGACATTTTGGAGAATGACAGAAATATTCTCTATCTTGATGGTGGCGGTAGTTTAACAGGTGTATGCATTGAGCCGTGCACTTTAAATGAATGCGGTATATTGCATAAACATGATATCTCAATAAGATGGATTTTAAAAGGAGCAAAGGAAGGTCACCACAACACTGTGTTTCTTCATATAACTACCTCTCTGGAGCTACATACATATAGCTGCTAATCTCTGGAATTTGAAGTAAAATTTTTTAAATAACATCAGTTCCCTCACCAGTCTCGTATAATGAAGGACCCATTCCGTGTCAATTTTTCTTTCTTTCTTCTCATGCATATCCCCATGTTCCACTCCATCTGCCATTCTACTCACAAAATAAAGTCATGAAGGTCCCTTTCAACTAATGCAAAATCTTCAGGGTCTCCTACAATAACAAAAACAGTAGCAACAGCATTTGAGTATGGTGTGTGTGTGTCCCTTCCCCCAAAACATCCCTTTATATGGGCGGCTACATAGGTAGGCAAGTGATGTAGTTACATGTGAAAACTAAGTGGATGGAAGTGCAGGCATGAAGAAGTGTAGGAGAGTAACTGCTAATCTGTTGTCATATGTAAATCATGCCACTTTGGGGTGGACTATTGAGGAGGAAGTAGACAATCACTTTCAGATAAACTGAATCCACACTGGTCTACAAGGCTTCAGAGGCATCCTCCACACACTCACATCCAGGTAACCTGCCACATGGAGGGTCAGCTAAACTAGTTTGCTTCCTTCAGTCTACCGAGTATTTTCTTCTGGTGGGGAATCCTTAAAGCTGCAATTAGTTAGCCCGATCCTATAATTTGCTGTGACCCAAAGCCAGTCACAGTAATTCCTCCTGATCCCAAGAAGGTACGTCCAGCATCTAGAAAAGCTTTCTATTATTGTTCACATACCCAGTCCTATTATTCTGACCAGGTGATGATTGATATTTGTACAGGATCTGATTTCTGCTACTCCTAAGTGTCAACAGTATTTGCTGACTCAGAGAAGCCTTACTACAGTTGAAGCAGGGGGCCTTGTTAACCTCTGTCTCCTACTGAAGGCCAGCTGGTATTGCTTCCGAACTAGAGCATTGGAATCCTGAAATTTTGTTGAATACAATCATAACATATTTAATTCCTGCCAGTTGCCCTCTGGTCAGAAAGTATAATTAGAGAGTCTGCAGATGGTCTGGCAAGTTTTCTAGAAGCAGTAGAAACCAGCAGCTGACTGCACAGCTATATGAAATTAAAAACTGTTTCAAGATATGAGCCATATGTACACATACGAATCCATTAGGAAACATGGTGAGCTCTTTGCATTATATGGGTATTAGATGCTACGGGAAATGAATAATGGACAATCAGAGAAATACATTGGAAAGGAAAAGAGAGAGACACAGATCAAAACATTAACCTAGGATAGTTGGTTCCCAGACTTGGTAGGTTATACTTTGGTTAAGAAAACATGGAGAAAACAGATGCAAGACGTTTTTTTTTTTGCCACACATTCTTAGTTTCAGTTGTCAGATCAGATCATGACAGCTAATACTAATTTTATTGTTAAATTATGATTCTTCTTTCTCCTAAAATACACAAAATGTTCCAATATTTTTCCATCTTCTAGCTTCACTTCCCAGAGGATAAAATTGCAAATCTCCACATTATTTAACCCGAACTTGTTTCCAGTACTGCAAAAAACACTAGAGGTCCCCATGTGTGGAAATAAGAGAGATGTTAACCTTAAATGTGCTATTGGTTGTTAGTGGTTGTTCTCATCAAAGTTGACTTTCCTCTCCCCATGCTTTTTTTTTCAATTTACTTAAACAAAAAAAAAAAAAAAAGAAAAAAATAGCTCACCCATTAAGATGCAAGACTTAAAACTCAAAGACCATTCAGGGAGAATGAGTGAAAATGGCCATGCCTCTTTTCTAGAATCCTTAGAAAATATTAGGTGTCTTGTTTTAAATTAGAAAGAGACTAAATTAGTCTTTTATGACAGGTCAAAAGTCTTCAATATAGTAGCAAGTCCAGCACTATGGTTTTCCTTGTAATGGTGTGATAGATTTGTATAATATTGTAGGAGCAAGGAGAATGATCCTTACACCCATTGAAGAAATTAACGTTGAGAGGTTAGACTAGCAGAGAAATGAAGGATCAAAGGGAATGTTTGAAAAGACAATGAGATATTTGAATGTATTCATAGGGTATGACGCTGCAGTTGAGAAACACTGGGCTAAATGACCTTCTGAAGTCACTTCACCAATGGTCTTTCAGTATGTTTTTGTTGGACACATTTAAGGGATTCTATACAGGATGTCAAGGAAAGCTGTTTACCGGCCGATTGGCTAAAAGTTCATTTTCAAAAATTCGGAATGAGGCCTGTACTATTTGAGACTCTGTGTGTCCTCAGGAGACCAACACTGGGATTAAAACTGAATATCTTTTCGGGCCAGCGTGGTTGTGTAGTGGTTAAGTTTGCGCACCTGGCTTTGATGGCCCAAGGTTCACAGATTTGGATCTCCAGTGTGGACCTCAGTACTGCTCATCAAGCCACGCTGTGGCAGGCATCCCAAATATAAAATAGAGAAAGATGGGCACAGATGTTTGCTCAGGGCCAATCTTTCTCAGCAAAAAGAGGAGGACCGGCAGTGGATGTTAGCTCAGGGCTAATCTTCCTCAAAAAAAACCCCCAAAAACAGAAAAAACTGAATATCTTTTTATCAGTCTTCTGAATATTGGGGCAATAGAGTGTTCAGTTTTAATGCATACACTTAGCACTTTCAGGGTCAGCCTTCTTCCGGTTTCATGAGCCATTAGAGAACCTCTCCCCTTAGTTGTATAAACCAAGATGACCCCTTAATGAACTAGGGTATGAGCCTAGTTTTTACACACTTTCAGTGATGTTTCAGATCTGAGAAGGATTTCTCTTGTCCCAGTTAGTCTGACACTGATGGTAAGTACGGGCAGGTCTGCACTACGATGCCTGGTCTGCAATTGAAGGCGATGCTGGGGTTTTAGAGTAAGACTTGATCATGCTCTGACCTCCTCTGAGTTCAGAAACAAACCATTAATAGACATGAGAGGGGTCAAGATGGGAACACTGGGAGTGGCAACGAATGGTTCCCCCAACTAGGGTATTGTCAGCGCAAGTTTGCCTTTGGCTTAGATTAGACTCCAGAAGACATTTCTCTAAGCGAAAGTTAACATTAAATTAGAGTTCTGAGAGTGAACTAAATTTTTAAAATACTGTAATCTGAAACCATCTCTTTAGGGTAGCAAAGTTGAAATCCATACCCCAGCCTGCAACCTCTGACTTGAACCATTTGAAAGGACCAACATCACACCTTTTAATACTCCCTGTTATTATTAGTTATATTCGAAAACGCATATCTCATATGTTCTTTGCACATTAATAAATGTGCAAAAAAATGAAGACACATTTTTCTGAAGTGAGCAGAATTTTCAAGGGCCTTGGGCCTAACTATTCAGTTTATAAAATAAATGGGTGGGACAATAAAAGGATGACTGGCATTCGTGAGTCACTCTAAAGAATGAATGCCTTAGAATTCGTTCCCATGTTTTTTCTTGAATTTTGGTACCTTACTCTTTTTCACAGTGACATTTTCAATCTTATATCCCAATTTATAGTTCCGTTTCTGCCACTATGTCAATGTCTGACACATAGATGGTATTCAGCAAAGGGTCATTAAATAAATTATTGCTGAATAAATGAACTTTCTACCATAAAGCAACAAATTAAACAGATAGTCCAAGTTACTGAGAAACAGATAGAGGAAAACCCCCACACCTTGTAAGAGAATCTTCGGGCAGTCTGTTTTTACTGGACTAATTTTTCACCTTGAAATTCTTTTTTATTTTTTCCAGAGATAATGGGAGTTCATTGCTTAATTTTCTTTAGAGTGGTCTCAAGCAGTCTTCCTCTAAAGTCCAACTCTTTTCTCAAATAGTCTCTACAAACTTTTATGCATACCTCAGAGCCTTTTTGAGGAACGAGCACAGCTCAAGCTCTGAAGACTATGCTATTCAATTTTACTTCATTACTATTCAAATTTACTTAGTTAGGGAAATTCAAATTTATTTACTTAGGTCAGGAAAGCTCAATAGCTACTTGTTCCCTCAGTACAAAGACCCATAGTCTCCCCTTTCTTTACTCTCAGGAAATGATGAAGCAGTGTGGAATTAGACGATCTGTAACAGTGGGGATGTTGGACCAGATACTGCTCACCTACTAAGTACCCAGGATCTTGTTATTTTTCACTGTTCTATCGTATCACCCAAAGAAGGAAGAGAACTTTAAACACTCATCCTGAGAATAATTAATGATTGATTTGCTATGTTTGGAATGTGTAATGGAGTAAATTCCCGAGAATGTGCCTACCCTTGTCAGTGGGAAGGAGAAAATGTGCAAATATTTCTCAAGAAACTATCTCTGATTGGATATCCTGCTTATGATCATGAGTGCTGTTTTGGGTTTAAAGCTTGCTCTAAAATTCAACCCTAAGCAGAAATTCTATTTTAATAGACAGGCAAAGATGTGGACTAAGAAAAACTACCTTATCAAGTGTTTATTCATAAAAACTCCACATATCTCTGCCTTTGCAGGAGTAGTCTTTGGCAATAATTCTCATTCTGTTCATTAGATTATATGACCTTGGATGAATCAATAGCATATAAAATAACTCAAAAAGTTGTCTTCAAGATTAAGTAAATTTAAAGATGTCAGACATTTAGCATTGTGTCTAGAATACCAAAGCTATTCATTAAATGCTAGTTTTCTTTCTCTTCTCTCTTCTCCATATGTAGCATTTTAAATGTATTTTGTACACCACTTGGAATTTTATATAAGCTATGGGAAAATAAACTTTAATATTCGTGCTTTATGAGCCCTGGGAAAGAATTTACCCCAGTTACACATCCCGTTTACGTGGTGAACAAAAGCATACAACACTGTATGAAAATCAAGGCCAAAGCTCTTTTGTAGGTCTTGAGGCTAATTAAGTATTCTCCACACTGAAACACATTGCTCTGCTTCACCTGATCAAAGTGATGGGAGGTTAAAACAAGTGTGCAGAGCATTTTAAGAATTTTGAGCAGCCATGAGCATCAAAAGAAAATTATTATCTGTATTACCTTCCTTCTAATAGTGTACTGAAGAATGAAAATACATTTGGATGGATTCCAACAGAAAAAAAAGCTCCTCCATGAAATGAGGATTCCGCCAGCTCCTCTAAGACTTTTGTGCATATGCTCAATGGGATTTTGTGCCATATACTTGGCATGAAAAATTGAGGTGAACGATAGGAAAAATAAAAAGGATTCTTCAAATTTTTCTTTTTTTTTTCTGGGAAGAAAGGGATGTAATTGTGTGTTTTTAAAGTTCTAATCATTCTGGCTAAATGATAACATGTTTAAAGGACTATATTTGGAGCAACATAGATGTCTCCTTATTTTTGGTCAAGGTTTAAAGAAGAAAGGCCTTCAAAAGAACTGCCTCCTAAAATTGTGAAGAATTCCCCATTCCTCCAAACTGGTCTACCAGTGGAGAATCCATCTATGTGTTGATGTCATTCAAAAGGAAAGGATTGTCCTGGATGTCATGGATAGGGGTGACACTCAGTTGCCTCCACATTTGTTTCCAACCACTTCCTCCTTTACTTACAGAACCTGCTTTCCACCAAGAAGAGTGAAAACACTTGAAATTTACATTCCAGCCTCCCTTTACTCTAATGCATGGGCATGTGACCCAATTCTGGCCAATGATTTTGAAGAGGAAGTATTCTGGAGGTAGAAATCCCTGGGAAAGATTTCCCCCCTGTTAAAAAGATGTGTACAATACAAAACTGCTCTTCCTTCTTTCCTCTGAATGCAATTGTGTGATTGTGTGAAGACACAGTATATGGAGATGCACCAGCTGTTTTACAGCCATAGGAACAAACCCAAAGGTGAAAGCCAAAACTCCCAGGATGTCCCAGCAGAAAAGTGATGGGAACACCTGAATCCTTGATGACTTCATCTTAGCTCCAGACCTCTTGTCAAGTAAATCCATAGATTTCCTTATTGTTTGAGCTATTTTGATTGAGTATACTTTACTTATAGCCTAAAGCAAACCAAGTGACATAATAGTTCTTGTCAGAGGGTGAAAAAGTACTCCAACCAAGGCTGATAAAGCTTGAAGAAAGAGTAAGTAAGAGACTCCCTATGTGGTATGACTGAAAAACTATTGAAACATATATTCCCACCATTTCACGTTCTTTATGTAAAATTTCCAGCAGAAGAAACTTGATAATATAATTCATTCTACAAACAAACTTTGACTTCCTATCATGTGTAAAGTTGTCAGATAAATATTTGGGGTATACTCATACTAAAAATTTCGTCATTGTTTATCTGAAATTCAAATTTAACTGAACATTCTGTGTTTTTATTTGCTAAATCTGGCAACCCTACTGCATATTATGTCCTGTGACAGGCTCTGGGGTTAAAACACCATTTCCTAATTCAAAGGACTTATCTCCTTCAAATACTCTAGGTAATTCTTTTTGGTTTTAAAGATTTCATTTTTTTTCCTTTTTCTCCCAAAGCCCCCTGGTACATAGTTTGCATTTTTTAGTTGTTGGTCCTTCCAGTTGTGGCATGTGGGATGCCACCTCAGTATAGTTTGATGAGTGGTGCCATGTCCGCACCCAGGATTCAAACTGGCGAAACCCTGGGCTGCTGAAGCAGAGCTTGTGAACTTAACCACTTGGCCACTGGGCCGGCCCCAACTCTGGGTAATTCTAATGTGCAGACTGGGTCGAAACCCACTGCCTTTAGAAATGCTCTGGTTCAACTCCACATTCTACAGACTGATACCACACAAATGGAGTTCTCCTACCTGATACACATAAAAAAAAAAAAGGCCAATTATTATGGCATCAGCTGTTGGGAGAAGAAATGCAGCTTTATTTTGTGAGATGAATCTGAAAGGAGACAGGGGTGTATGCTCTCAGATCTATCTCCCTGATCCAGGGCTTGGGGAACAATCTGTGGAATGAAAGGCAGGGAGGTCCGAGGTGGAGATGGTTGATTGGAGCAGGGAGAAGGGAAGTAATTGATGATATGCACAAGCGTGGTCAAGCTTCCTGCCCCTTCACAGGACACGTGGTCACAAAATGGCAGCATTACCATGATCCG
Source organism: Equus caballus (assembly GCF_041296265.1). NCBI lineage: Eukaryota > Metazoa > Chordata > Mammalia > Perissodactyla > Equidae > Equus > Equus caballus. The sequence continues at coordinate 29,358,347 of NC_091710.1, read as the reverse complement.
AGGGTGGAGCTTTTAGTTCCTTGACATTAAAAAATTTACTTACCAAGCATTTGTGGAGGCCCAGTTGAGGGGTTGGTAGTCTCAACCCGCTTGAACTGGACAAGGGGTCTCAGATCCTGAAAAACCACTCTTAATGACTCTGTTGATAAGAAGGGGTCACTTGAACTGGTCCTGGAGAGGCCACAGTCACAAGGCCAGGAAGCCTGAAGAGCCTGGCCAAAAGCACAGAGCAAAGGTTTAAGTGGCTTCTACATTTTAAGAATCTTTTCAGTATGCCTCCTTCCAGTTGCCTCTTCACTCCTGCTCCTGAAATCTCTCTGTTTTAGGATGAAATGGGAGATTAATATTGTTTGACTTGTAGAGAGATGGAGGGTTATAATAGAAATGGTCTAATTTCTTTTGATGAGGAAGACAATCACACTTTAGTCCTTTCTTACACAGAAGACTATTTAGAATAAGAAGAGACAGAATTACAGAGTAAGAAAATCTTGTCCAAATCCATAGAAGTACTTTCTTGAAAAGAAAATTTCCCAAATATTCTTTCACATAGGTGATATACATATATATGTCATATATACATTTATATGTCAGATTTTTATATATAGTTTATTACATATAGCTCAAAAAGGTGACATAGAGCTCAAAGCTACATCATGACTTGCTGTAATTTGCAAGTATCAATAAGGAAGGCTTTTCTTTATTTCTCCTTAGGTATCCTTTGCTAATATTTTGTTCAAGATGGCCAAGTCCCCAGCCTCTGTAAGCAATGAGTTTTGCTTAAAGTTTATGCATAGTGATCATGGTGACTTTCCAAAAAATGGGCAGCTTTGAATTTAAAGCTCTCTCGGTAGGCTGCTGTATATCACATTTCCAACTCATAGATCTTCAGGGCAGAAGGCTCAGAGTTTTGTCTAGAAACTTTTCTCTTTTTTTCTAATTCAATTCTCTCATTTTGCAGTGTCAGTCCAAATAATGTGATTCTCTCACTAGAGAAGATAGAGATTGGATTAAGTTAATTCTCTGTAGAAGATCTTAATCTAGCATAGTTTGCTTGTAAGCCTTCTTTTCTCATGTTTCCTATAAGCCAAATCCAATTATCCTTAATGCAAATAATAAGGCAAATTTCACTTTAATAAAAAGTAATCCCAAAACTTATTCCTAGAGCATTAAACTTTATTTTTTTTAAAAAAAAAATCCATAGAACTCCAGAATAAATAGGATAAATTCAGATAAACTTTGGAATTCCTTATAATGAAGTGTGACTCAAAATCTCAGTTCTTTAGATCCAGGCATCTTCCACCAGTATGTCCAAATATGATGCACTGAGACTTTTAAAGGTCAATCAAGTTGACCATCCAAGTCCAATGACTATGCATTCTTTCTCATGGAATGTCCAATTTGGTAGAGAAGCACACATTATCATATTACAAATAACAATTCTCTATCTCAAGCTACCCTTACCACAGGCAGGGAAAGTCTTTGTAAAAACCAAAAGAAGTTCCCATTTGAAAAAAAGATTGAGCACTGCAACTTCAACCTTTCCAAGTATTCAGCTTTTTAAATGATTCTCCTCTGCACTGCCTCCAAGCTAGCTCCATTTTAGCTATTTCCAAAATCCAAATCTATTCTCAAAAGACAAGACCTACCACTTCTGGGAATAATCAACATTTATTTGATTGCAAACATTTTGTTGTGCTTGTTGATTTTTAAAATGAATCACTTTATGTTATCGTTTCACCTTGTGTAGATGAGAATGTTATCCCATGACAAGAGTTTCTGTAATTGAAATGTTAAAAGTACACTCTTAAGACTTCTACCTTCTACAGGATGGAAGATTGTGCCTCACCTGCCTGGGCATGTTGTGCCAGATTGAGGTCACAGTTACACAAATAACATTCCAAACATTTTTCTACCACTGAATTAAAAGGGGCAGTTCAAGCGTCTCTCTCTCTCATTGGTTAGGAATTCTGACTCAGGGACCTCGAGAGCTCTCCAGTCTTAGAAGGGAGCTATTGTTATTCACATGATTTGTGTGAGGGCATAAATCCTCTCTCCTACCTCCCTGCACCATTGCCCCTTAGTCAGCATGATTCAACACTTGAAAACAGGGCAACCTGACTAAGAATGTTCTACTTGAACTTTGATTGATTTCAAGAGTGGCATGTCTTAAATGTTGACTATTTACTGATTAACTGAGAAGATAGAATTCCCCCAAACCGTGAATTAAAGTTTGAAGCTAAAATTTTGACACTGGAAAACTGTATAAACATATTTTCTTAGGATCCCTGATATCTATGTACTTTTCTATCAGATCTTGGCTCTAGATAATAGGATTACTATACACTATATCTTTGGGTTATTTCTTCTTCCTCTTTTTATTCTTTCCCAAGACTCCTTGGCCATTGGAAATTGGTCTCTTCCTTATCAGCGATGTCCATACATAAAAATCATAAAATAATTGCTGATGAAAGGTCTACTATTTCATAGTTGTAAAGATATTCCTTTGATATCTATTAGGCAGTTATCTCAAGCATGTGATAATAAAAACATTCAAAGTATGACTCAGGACAAGACACGAGCTGTGCTTACAGCCGATGGTGTAAGTGTATTTATTGGAGAGCGTATTTCCACCTGTGATTCCAAATGGCACCCATAGACCACTCTACTCTGAAGAGTGTGAGCTGCCAACCTGGAAGTGTTTTTTTCCCCAAGAGATTAAGGAAAGGTAAAAGTGTTTCATTCTTTAATATACTATAAGAGTGAGTAAAGGTGTACCTGAGGAGGTGGGGATGTGTGGAAGGGATAAATGAGAATACAGGAAAAACAGTCGAATAAAACAGAAGAGTCCAGGTTTGTTTAGAGTAAGCACTACTTTCAGAGTACCCAACAAAAAAGTCCTAGCTTTAAGTTCAGTTTCTTCCTGTCATAAAAATTAATAAGAATTAACATAAGAATTAATAATCATTATAATATGTTAGTATTACTGTCTAAAATCCATCCATCTAAATGTTCTGTTGCCAAAAGTAATCCCAAGTAGATGACAAAGTAGCCCTCTCTGAGTTAAACCCCAAATTATTTCGGTGTTGTCAACCTACCCAGTTTCCTTTCGAAGTCATGTTTAATCCTCTCATTGATATACTTATCTAAGCTCCTTTGGAATTCACTTATCTCACAAAGAGGTTAGGCAATTCAATTGAGAACAAAAATATGTTTAGTTTTTTTGATAGAATTTCTCACTGACTTTTTGTTGTCCTGAGACAATATCCTGTCCATTTGCTATAGCTTAATTATTTCCCTTATAGAGATGATTGCTCTCAAGTGAGGGCTAAACAACATTGTCCCTAGATAGCTTTATGCTGTTGCTACTGTTAGCTGATATTTAAACAAAGCGGACAGACAGCTTTTTCAAAGATAATGCTGCTATCACTAACTTCCGTTTACTAATATCTTTCTTTAACTAATTAGTATTTAACTGGTGAGTAAATGCCAAGTTAAAACAATTCTGATAAGCTCATAATGCCATCTAGTGGACAATCTTCAAAATATTTTCCCACTGGCCATTTTCTTTCTACCTATCAAAATACAGTCTTCACTCTTGAAGAAGTAGCCAGAGCTACTAACCAAGAATTACTGGTTAGTATCAGTGAAGCCTCAGACAAAGCCCTGGCTGCATTTCTAACATCGATGCAGTCTTAGGGAAAATTAACTTCCAACTTGTGTGCGTTTGGATCCTCATCTGTTCAATGGGTGGAGCCAATGACGCTGGAATAAAGGAGAGTTGCACAAAGTGGTAATTCAATACGCTAATTCATCCTCGTTAACCATATATGAGGAAGCTCATGCCTACCATCTGGGGGATACAAGTATAATCTCTCAGTTCTCTTGAACACAATAAGTAATAAATGATATGTATATAACTTTTTTTTTTTACCATGTAATAATTTTACCATTTCTTCTAATCCTAAAAGTTACTTTGTGAATAGGGTAGAATATACTCATATTACGCTTGAGGGAATTAAAGTTAATGAAAGCTAAGTGACTTGATCAGAGTCAGATACCTACAAAAAGCTCAAACTCAATCATAAGTTTTCAAAATCTCAATGACTCTTTCAACAAACCAGCAGTATATGAAAAACGGAGATACTTCATGACAAAGGAGACCTTTTCTCAGAAATTCAAAGGATTGAATATATGTTTATCTATTAACATCATTCACCACTTTAACAGATATAAAAGCAAAAATATATGGTTATTTCAACAGATGCTAGAAAAGCATTTGATAAAATTCAACTACCATTATTAATAATATTAGAAGCTTCAATAGGTAGTAAAAGGATGCTGCCATAGCTTGATAAAGATTTTATACAAGAATCCTATCACAATCCTCACATATAATGGTGAAACGTTATAAGTCTTTCCTATTACATTCAAGCTAAATAAAGCTAGTATTTGTGCTACTGTCACTATTAATTCATCAATGTACTTCAAGCCTGAGGCAATGCAATAAGACAAGATAAAGATATAATAGATTGTTCAATTGTTTACTGAGAAAATCCAAAAGAATTAACAAAAAAATCAAAGGTGGGACCGGCCCAGTGGCACAGCGGTTAAGTTCTCACGTTCTGCTTCTCGGTGGCCCAGTGATAGCTGGTTCAGATCCCGGGTGCGGACATGGCATCGCTTGGCAAAAACCATGCTGTGGTAGGCATCTTACATATAAAGTAGAGGAAGATGGGCACGGATGTTAGCTCAGGGCTAGTCTTCCTCAGCAAAAAGAGGAGGATTGGCAGTAGTTAGCTCAGGGCTAAACTTCCTCAAAAAAAAAAACAAAAAAACAAAGCTTATACAATAGTTATGAAACCCTGCCAAATACAAGATAAACATATAGAAAACAGTAACTTTCCTATATAATTAGAAAATGTAATAGAAAAATCAAGCCCATATACCTTAGGAAAAGAAAAACCGTAAAAACACACAAAAAGCAAATAAAACAAAGCAAATAAACTGAAAATATTTAGAAATAAACTGAATGCGAAATGTACAAGTCTTATATGAATGAGAGTTGAATTTTATCAAATGCTTTTCTAGCATCTGTTGAAATAACTATATGTTGTTATTTGTTTTTGTATTTTGAATTTGTTAATGCAAATATAGGGATGTCATCTGACTATATATAATTTGGAATTGAAATGCCATAAAAAATTGACCAAGAGAGACTGAGAATAATATATGTAACAATTTAGTTCAAATATAATGTTTTCAGAGAAGCCTTCCTTTATATTACTGTCTTTCTTATATTTCTTCATTACTCCCTCTCAATTATCATTGCCATTATTCAGAACACATATCTCACTTTTGAATAATATGTTAGTGTGATTATTCCATTAATTTTTCAGTTAATTTATATTCCTGGGAATGTAAAGTTCCATAAGAAAATGAACTCTGTTTTTCTTTTTCTTTCTTTCTTTCCTTCCTTTTCTTTCTTCCTTCCTTTCCTTCTTCCCTTCCTTCCTTCTTTCTTTCTTTCCTTCCTTCCTTCTTTCTTCCTTCCTTCCTTCCTTTCTTCCTTCCTCTTTTTCTTTCTTTCTTTCTGAGTAAGATTTTCCCTAAGCTAACATCTGCTGCCAATCCTCCTCCTTTTGCTGAGGACCACAGACTTTTAACAGAATAAAATCTTGGCTTTGGGGTTGTGGAAGATTTTGCAGAACACATGATCAGTTAGAACAAATTTTTCTCTGAAGTAGGAGAATAAAACTATCAAAGAAATGAGTAAACAAGTTACATATCACTTGAGATGGAGCCTCTCACCATGTCAAAGAAGAGAGGAGGAGACTAGAAATGATACAAACTCCAGTAGTATTTAAGGAGTTCAAGAGTACAGTGGCCCTGGGCTGCTCTCCATGGACCTTCCCAAGTAGGGTTCCTAAGACAAGGCCACAGAGTTCCCCCTGCTTCAAGAGGGTGCAGGAGCGCTTGAGTAGAAATACTTCGGTGGTGAAGGGCCTTAGACAACCCCACCTCATTTCCTGCTGCAGCCCAAGAGAAGTTCAGCAACAGTAGAATGATTTTAAACCTACTTCTGAGGGATGCAGGAGTAGCTAAGACAGACCCAGATCTGGAAAGGCCTGGCTGTCAGTAACCGTGATCTTTATAAATAAGGGCCAGGTAGAGCCATGAATATCTCAGAGGATGGAGGCTGGAGGCCCTGATAACTTCCTGTATGTAGTACCTGGGATGACCTGTGGAATCTAGACACAACCCAAGAAAAGGTATCAGGGAGAGGTGGAAGTACATAAGATTATGTTTCTACCAAAAAAAGTAAAGACGAATTAAGTTCAGTTATAGAAAAACAAAGTCAAATACTTCATGGAGTGAGACTCACACCTGGTACTTACGGATGTAAATGAGAATGCCAATGAATAAAGCTCTGGAAAGATGAAGGACCAAAAGTTAACGGGGGCAGGGCTGTCTCATTTCACTGTGCAGGCACCATTTACATAGACTACCATATTTTTATTTCATATTATTCTATGTTGATGAGAATTAGTGTAATACAGATGTTAAGAATTCCATCTCGGGAGACAGTCCGGGCAAGTTACTTACCCTGGTTTCCTCAAGTAAAATGTAGATAATAATATTAGCTACCTCATGGAGTTGTTATGAAAATCAAACAAGTACTTATAAAGCTCTTTTTTAAATACCTGACATATGGTAAGTGCTCAAAAATGTTAATTTTTGTTATTTTACATTTTGATGAAAATATATTTGTGTTACTTACATACTCCTCAGATGCCCTATTCTAGCAGAAAAATATGTATGCAAAAGGAGAAATCACACAAGTAATTATGATTAGTCCTCAAATGAAAAGAATACTTAATACATATCTGCATTTTTTATTTATTTTCTTTCATATTTATATAAATTTTAATATAAAATTATTTTACAATAAAAACACAAATAAAATTAAAAACTCAAAGCAGAATATAGAGTTTAATTCAAAGTAGTATTTAGGTGGTATCAGATATATAGCCCTGCATTAAGAAGACAAGAGTGTGTCAATGATGGGGGATCTGTAGAGATTAGAGAGAGTTTTAGAAGGATATAGACTTTGGATTAAATCTTGAAGATTAAGTAGAGTTTGGATGTGGGGGAAATAGATTTTATTATTATTATTATTTTTTTTTTTTAAAAGTTGGATGAGCCTTTTTTTTTTTTTTTTAAAGATTTTATTTTTTTCCTTTTTCTCCCCAAAGCCCCTCCGGTACATAGTTGTATATTCTTTGTTGTGGGTCCTTCTAGTTGTGGTATGTGGGACGCTGCCTCAGCGTGGTTTGATGAGCAGTGCCATGTCCGCGCCCAGGATTCGAACCAACGAAACACTGGGCCGCCTGCAGCGGAGCGCGCGAACTTAACCACTCGGCCACGGGGCCAGCCCCAGAAATAGATTTTATTATTGAAAGAAGATGGCTGGTGAAGAAAGGTCCAGTGGCCCAAATGCCAAAGTTGTGTTTGAGGGAGTAAATGTTAGTGGAGGTTTTGTTTTAGATACTAGCTAGAGTTTAATTTGGAATGCAGATTGAAACAATCTTGTGATTTTTATCCTTTGTTCTGTTAATGTGGTATATCATATTACTTGACTTTCATAGGTTGAACCATCCTTGAATCTCAGGGACAAATTCCACCTCGTCATGGTGTGTGATCTTTTTAATGTGCTGTTGGATGTTTAGTTTGCTGGTATTTTGTTGAGGATTTTTGCATTAATATTCATTAGGGATATTGGCCTGTAGTTTTCTTTTCTTGTGGTGTCTTTGTGTGGCTTTGGCATCAAGGTAATGCTGGCGGTATAAAATAAATTTAGAAGTATTCCATCTTCTTCAATTTTTTGGAAGAGTTTGAGAAGGATTGGTGTCAGTTCTTCTTTAAATGTTTGGTAGAATTCAGCAGTGAAGCCATGTGGGCGTTTCTTTGTTGGAAGGTTTTTGATTACTGATTCAGTCTCCATACTAGTTATAGATCTGTTCGGACTTTCTATTTCTTCATGATTTAGTCTTGGTAGGTCTTACGTTCCTAGGAATTTATCCATTTCTCCTAGGTTATCCAGTTTGTTGGCATGTAACTATTCATAGTAGTCTCTTATCCTTTTTATCTCCATGTCATCACTTGTAATGTTTCTTCTTTTATTTTGATTTTATTTATTTGAATCTTCTCTCTTTTTTTCTTAGTCTAGCTAAAGGTTTGCCAGTTTTGTTTATCTTTTCAAAAAACCATCTCTTAATTTCATTGATTTTTTTCTATTTTCTATTTCATTTATTCCTGCTCTAATCTTTATTATTTCTTCTTTTCCTAACTTTGGCCTTAGTTTGTTCATCTTTTTCTAGTTTATTGAGGTGCAAATTTAGGTTATTTATTTGAGATCATTCTTCTTTTTTAATGTAGGCATTTATTGCTACAAATAGCTCTCTTGTTACTGCTTTTGCATCATCCCATAAGATTTGGTATGTTGTGTTTTCACTTTTGTTTGTCTCAAGGGTTTTCTTATTTCTTTTTTGATTTCTTTTTGACCCAATGGTTGTTTAAGAGTGGATTGTTCAATGTCCACATATTTGTGAATTTTCGAGTTTTCCTTGTTTCTAGTTTCATACCAGTATGGTCAGAAAACATACTTGATACAATTTCAATATTCTTAAATATGTTAAGACTTGTTTTGTGACTTAAGATGTGATGTATCCTGGAGAAACATCTGTGTGCAATTGAGAAGAATGTGTATTCTGCTGCTATTGGGTGGAATTTTCTATGTATGTCTAAGAGGTTCATTTGGCCTATAGTGTTATTCAAGTCCTCTATTTCCTTATTGATCTTCTGTCTGGATGTTCTATGCATTATTGAAAGTGGGGTATTGAAGTCTGTTGCTACCCTTGTATTATTGTCTATTTCTCTCTTCAGTTCCGTCAGTGTTTGCTTTACATATTTAAGTGCTCCTATACTGAGTGTATATATATATTTAAGGATTGACACTTTTGTCAGTATATAATGTTCTTCTTCCTGTCTTGTGACAGTTTTTTACTTAAAATCTATTTTGTTTGATACAAGCATAGCCACCCTTGATCTTTTTTGGTTACTATTTGCATGGAATATCTATTTCCATCCCTTCACTTTCAGCCTATGTGTGCCCTTAAATCTAAAGTGAGTTTCTTCTAGACAACATATAGTTGGGTCTTGTTTTTTTAATCCATTCAGCCACTCCATGTCTTTTTATTGAGGAATTTAACCCATTTTCATTTAAAGTAATTATTGATAGAGAAGAACATACAATTTCCATTTTATTGGTTGCTTTCTGTTAGCCTTTTCTCTTTTTCTTTCATGTAACTTCCATGTAGGTATTGTGCATGTGTGTTTGCGTGTGGCTTAAGTAAAATATCTTATAACAGTCTATTTTAAGCTGATAAGAACTTAAGTTCAATCACATACAAAAACTCTACACTTTAACTTCTCCACCACTCCAACACACACCTTTATGTTATTGTTATCACAATTTATATTTTCTGATTTCTCACTAAGGGAATTTGTCCATGAATTGTGGCTGAATCAGTATGTTTGTGGGGGGAAGGAGGACCAGGCTTCTTGCTCCACCATCTTGCTGATGTCACTGCAACCCAATTCTCACCTTTATTCAAGTTTTTCCTATTTATTTTCTCTTCACCCTATGTAATACGACTATAGTTTTCTTAGAACAGTCTAATGTTTAATACAGCACAATAGAATTTTTAGGCAGCTTTTAAGCTATCAAATTTGTTGCAAATACATCTAAATGGATAAACCCAAGGACCTGGAAGACAAGAAAAAGTAGAGTAAGTCTGTCTATTTGTGATATAAATTAGGAAGTTTTGATAACTGCTGATGAAAGCTTGTAAAAGTCCTCTTTAGGTTTTTCAGGGTCTTATAGAGCGAATGATGACTAATGTTTAATAACCAGCTCTCCAAGATTGGCAAAACAAATCCTGATTTGTGAGGTTTGCTGATTTCTATGGTGTAAATACTCCCCCCAGGCTGATTCAAACTCCAACATGTTGTTGAACAAGGAGTTTGGAAGAGATGCTGTGAAGATATGCGCACACCTTGCTCTTGGTGTGAGAAAGTGACTGTGACTGGGACAACTATTTTAACATGTTTGAGCCTCAGTTTCCTCATATATAAAGCATAAAAGACATAGACTACGTCACTGGTTTTCAACTGTGGTTGTGTCCTAGTGGCCTCCACTGGGAATGAAAGAAGAAGAGGTTCTAGGCTCTTTGCTCCCAATTCAATCCCAGTGGTTCTACTTTTAACTGTGGTATGTATTAAGGGCAATGAGAGATTTTTATTAGAAGAAGAACTGCATATACATACACATACAAAGTGTGTGTGTGTGTGATGTGTATATACTACTGTACCATTACATTTCTTAAATTTTATAATATTTTTTCTCTACATTTATACATTTTTCTTTATATTTATTGTTAGAATTATGAAACTTGCTTGCATTTGCTTTTAGGAGGACTTTAAATCCTCCTACTAATAATAACTTTGAAGGCTCTAGTAGTATAATTCAATACTTGATGTGAAAGACCCGGAAAAATGATGTTGGCATGTCAATTGTAGAAAAAATGGCATTATTGATCTACATGTATGTATCATTATTAAAACCTACAACAGAAGTGACATGGAATTTTTAAAAAAGGTCTCAAGGAAAGTGCTCATCTGAAGTTTTCCCTTTGTTTAAAAAAAGTGGCCCATCACAGCAATGGTCTGTTCCAGACCTCCTCCTTCAAGCCCTTTACAGACATCGTGACTGAAAGTAAAACATGCAATTGAAGAGAATTTAACTCCCTTTAGAGTTCAACTCTAGTGAGATGAAGGAGAAAGGTCTCTAGGGGTCTTCTTCAAGAGCTAAGCAACCCTAGGAACATTCTCTGGGGTTTTTCATTTATTTCCTACATTGTCTTCTCTTTTTCCGCTTTGCAAATGTTTTTCTGTATTAAAAATGTCACTTGTTACTCTACTGGATTGTATTCAGTTTTAATCTTTGAGACCAACTGTCCTTATATATTAAACAAAAAGTTAATCTTCTTAACAAAAGCTTATACTTTTTTCCGTATTTAATTTAGTCCATGACAAATTAAAATACACATTTCTTCCTCTGCTTGGAATGTTTTCATCTAATACATAGACTATTTGTAAATCTATCTTTGGAGTCTTTTTCTCATTAACTAATGACATTTTATATGTCAGCCAATTCATATTAATGCAAGTATGGATGAATCTCTACTCCATTCATCTCTTGATATTTTTTGTTTTGACTATTTAAATCATTCCAGTTACTTATAATATATGAGTAAGGCAATTTTTCAGATATTGGGGGAATATTAATAGTTAATATTATTATGAGTATAATCTGTAGATCTTAGACACTATTTTAAAGAAAAGGAGTCACCAAAACACTCTTTGCAAAGGTTTAAAAGACAAATGCTGTGTAGGATGCTCATATTACTGAAAACATCATTACTCTTACAAAATATACTATAGGACAATGACTAGGATATTATGATGTAATTTCATCAATAATTAATACTAAAGTACTCTTACCGAGATACAAAATTAATTTGGAGATGCCTGGAATCATAGATCTCATATCTAGAAATGAACTTAGAGCCCATTGAATCAATTCTGTTATTACAGCTGATTTTATAGTTGAGGACACTGAGGACCAGATAAGCAACTTTCAAGGTCATCTGGAAATTTACTGGTAGATCTGGGGCAAAGATCCAGGAATATGTTTTTGCTCGAAAGTACTCGTGAAAATGAGTAAAAACGATGGAGCTTTGTGTTATCTAATAGCTGTGGAAAGAGGAATAAGTAACCTCTGTGAGCTTTTCCTTCCAATCAGAATAAAGGACATAATTATCACTACCTCCCAGCATTGTTGTGAGGATCATTTGAAGTAATTGTGTGAAAGCATCCTATAAATACAGCAGCGTGACTGGTGGAATACTAATGTGTATTTTGGTATCTAAAATGGAGCTGTTGTTAATGAGCTCTGCAAGAAACCAGAATGTTATGGTGCCCCGATCAAAGAGCACTTTACTTCTTACCAAGATTAAAAATGACTGATATGGATATCCCCTTGGTTCCTCAGATTGCCTTAAAAAGAGGAAATTGGTTCTTGAAAATCAATACTTACTCTACCTCTAACTATAACTTTAACAGCTGCTTCATCTGTCTTAAATAGAACTAGCTATACCACTGAAATCTGAGCATATTCCATGTGACTGACGGTTTTTTCCTAAAGCTATAACTGAGCCAGTTGGATAAAGGTTAATTGCTAACTGTGGAGTGCTAATGATACCATATTGATGAAATTATGGGAGCACTGATAGAGAAAAGGCTCCTAAAGCACTGGAAGCTAGAGGGAAGCTCTAAATAATAGTTATTGATTTGTTTCTTTGAAGGCCACTAAGTAGCACAAACTACTGAGAAGAATAAAAATTATCCACAGTTTCCATTCTCTTGTAATTTATGTCTTCACTTCCAATTTTCTGCCTGCCAATAGACAATTATAATTTTAATAATTATATGTCTCAAAATAAGTAGTTTATACCTTGGAGAAAGAAATACCACAAATTATCTTATTCCCTTTTATTGAGTTTCATCTCCTCTGCTGAGTGTGTGTTATGAAGCATGATAATCAGGCAGCAGATCCTAAGCCTCATGGCTTCAAGACAAATGAAGCACCAAAAGAGTGGTGGATTGAAAGTATTTAAAAACAGTTAACCTCAGAAAATGCCCTCTGACCTTTAATTCCCAAGTTAGGCTTGACTCTTGCCTGAATTTGGCCCTAGAATTTATCTCTATGACTTGTTCCATCTGCCAGTAGATCAACCCCCACTCACTTCTCAGCTGGTGCTTCCCTCCAATATCACTTTCATTATTGTTAGCATGTATTGACTGAGTACTTCGAACCAGGCTCTGTTGAATTTTATATGCATGTGTCCTTTAATTATCATATCTACCCTAGGAGCTTGGTATTATTATCTCTATTTGATAATCGAGGAAACTAGAAATCGGAGAGGTTAATAAGCTCCCTTCAGTTCACAGAGATGATAATGTCAGAGCTGGAACTGGACTTCTGCATCCATGCAGGCTCCCCAGGACTGCAGTATGGAAAATATTCCTCCTTTCCACTTGCTCAGCTCCTTCTCCAGGGTTCCCAGAGTTTTCAGACTAAGACACTCATTTTCTTATGAAACTTCTTTAGTCCAACAGAAAGCTCCTTAGCAAGTTCTTTATGTGATTTTAGCATACATTTTAATCTATTTTTTTTAAATAGTAGACCCAATTGTTTCAGTGTTTGGTATCAACTTAGATCATGTATTACATAAGATTTCTCAATTATACCTAGAAATACACTAAAGGATAGTAGAAAAGAGTGATGATTTGTAGGATCAAAGAGCAGGAGTAATTAGTTATAACTTAAGGGAATCAAGGCATTCTTCACAAAGGAGTTGAGCTTTAATCTTCGTGTGTATGCGTATGTAAGTATCCAAAGGGTCCGAATCTACCCTATAGTCTAACTCCCAATCTCCAGAATTGGAAGATATCTGCAATTATCATTATGCTAATAAAAGTCAAAAAAACCCCAAGGGGCGCGCTTGGTGGCAAAGCGGTTATCACGCACGTTCTGCTTCTGTGGCCCGTGGTTTGCCGGTTTGGATCCCGGGTGTGGACATGGCACTGCTTGGCACACCATGCTGTGGTAGGCATCCCGCATATAAAGTAGAGGAAGACGGGCACGGATGTTACCTCAGGGCCAGGCTTCCTCAGCAAAAAGAGGAGGATTGGCAGCAGTTAGCGCAGGGCTAATCTTCCTCGAAAACACCCCCAAAATTATCTGAATATTTCAAATAAACAAACCAAGAAGTCTATGATGGATTAATTAAAAGGTCATTGTAAAAAAAGCCATGCTTCATTAGTTTATTTTAGACCTGAAACTTCAATGGTTTAGGGAATCAGGAGGGTAGTCTGTAGCAATGACTGGATCAGAAAGAATACAAAACAAAAGGCAAAGATCTCAAGTATAAGGCATTTCACAACAGAGAACTTTGCCATGATGAAATTAGAAAAGTAGATAATTGTCTATACACACAACTGTCATATATATGCATTGTGTAATGAATTCTTTAGTGAGTTTTTATGAGTTCTCCCCACAGCTGTTCTCAGTTCATCACAGCACTAGTGAGAAGAAAGCGGTTGCTGCAGTCACGAAAACACAGAATTCCCAAGCTAGATGGGACTTTACTTTTAATCTAGTTTAATGCCATTCTTATATGTGATAAAAGACATGAAGGCCCAGTAAAGTTAAGGGACGGTACGAGTTGTCACAGCCACTTAGTGGTTGAGCCAGGACTGCAACTAATCTTTCGGGTTCTAATTCATTGCCCTTTCAGCTCCACTTTGTTTTTCTCGATTACTTTATGTCCTCTTGTTGTTCAGAATAGGCATCTGAAACAATGTCATCCTTCTCTTCCCCAAGGCGTCATTGAAGCAAAATGAGTGGAGATCATAGAAGAACATAAATCTGCTTACACCATGGGTCAATTTTATTCACTTTTATATTGCTGCTTTATAGTCAAAAACAAAAAACACACATCCCTCAAAATGATCTCTGCCTGCAGAGATTGAGAAACCTTTCTAGTGAGTTTCCATAGAAACAGTTTGTGAAAACAGAAAGTATGACTCAGTTTTGGTGGTAGGGCTACATATGTCATCTGACTTCTTACTGGGAGGTTTGTCTCTCTAGGGGCTGTTGTAAACACACTTTTCCTGGGGCCTCAAGTGCCAGTATTGTCACCCTCAGCTTGCTTCTACTTCTGTCATATCTCAAGTCTTTCAGAATTGTCGGGGAGGAAAAAATTTCTCTAGCCTTCTAGGTTCTTCTGGATGATCTAAGAATTAAATTGACACGAGGCAGTTTAACAGGAGAAAATCAAATTTAATTTCATACATATAGGGGCTCCATGGGAATATGAGGCCAAAGACAGTCAGGTGATTGCAGCTTATATGCTACTCAAAGATACGGAGAAGAGAGTAGGAGTCTAGATAGAACTTTAAAGAAGAGGAATAAAATTCACAGGGAGATGGGAAGAGCAAATGTTTGGTAAGCAGAAGTTTGCCATGCCGTAGAGAGACAAAGGGACACAGAGAGGAATGTGAACAAACAGGCCTTGCTAAATTTCCCTCACCTAGCACATATTCTTTGTAGTCATCTCTGGTAATAGCTCTTCTTCCTGGAATAGGCTATCTATCGAAATTCTTTAGGCAGTCAAGGATGAGGTAAAAAGAAAAACTGCCTGGGTCTTCTGTTTCTTAAAAATAGTCAGCCTAAAATAATCTTCATGCCAAAGAGACACATTTTGGGATGGCAAACTTTGCTCCCTTATGGAATAAAATTACACGAGGTATAATCAGAAGAGACTTAAGATTCCTTTTCTCTACTCAGCAATGCAGAAGCCCATGTGAGCCACATTCCCCCATTAACCTTACCTTACTTTACTTAATTTATAGGCTGCACTTCTTTAATTGAATTTCATATTGTTCCCCAGTCAAAGAATCCTCTCACCAGCAAAGATTTACTGGTTCTAAAGACTGTCTACTGACCCAGTTGAGCATTTCCAGGTACCTTGGGTCACCACTGCTTCCTCTAACACAATATTTCTTAGAGAATGGCCCCTGGGAACACCGGAGGTGCTTGTTAGAAAAGCAAATTCCTGGATGCTACCAAGTTCACCAAATCAAATTGCATTTTTTCAAGTTCCTCGAGTCATTCTAGCACACTCTAAATCTTAAGACCCTCTGCTCCAAAGATAGCAAGTGGAGAATTGGGGCAAATTCTATTGGTAAGCAGATACTCTAAAACCTCACTCAGTGTGTGGTCCACAGACCAGTCTCAGCATCACCTGGGAGCTTGTTAGAAATGCAGAATCTCCACTCCCACTCCAAAGCTACTCAATTAGAATCTGCCTTTTAACAAGATCCCCAGGTGATTCTCTGCACAATAAAAATTCAGAAGTACTGCTCTAAGAAATTTTTGCCTGAAAAGTGAGGTAATGAAGGCCAAATTCATTTCTCTTGCTTGAATCTCTTGGATAATTGCCATTATCTTCCCTTGCCTTTTATAAGACAGTTAGAGCTTTAGGCAAAGGCTATCTTTGATAAGAGGATTTCAAGAGATGCCAGGTTCCCTAGGGCTTCCTGAGGAACTTTTGTTTAAAGGCATATTCTCAGAGCACTGCTGACAAAGAAGTCAGCCTCTGGCCATTGCAGACAGCTGCTCCAGGAAAATGAGTTTGCCTGCGCAAAGGAGAAGCAATAACTTCCTTGCCCAAAATCCTTGAATCTGGTTGAAGGTTGAAGAGGAAAAGCTCTACTCTGTTTGTTTTCCTGCTTAATTCACTGAAAATCTTGAGTAAATTCTGAATATTAATCCCAATTAAAATAGTCATACGTAGGTTCAAGCTAGTCCACAGTACTGGCAAAACAGCTTGTCCAGGCTTGACTCTCCTTCTGTTAAATTGCAACTTCACTTCATTTTCAGTAAAATCAGTCATTAGCCAGCTTGGCCCACTTCATTTCCTTTCGTGGCGGATCAGAATTGGCTACCCCCAAGATGTGTCTCTTTGGCATGAGGATTATTTTGGGCTGGTTACCTTTAAGAAACTGCAAAGAGGAGAGAACCTCTGAAAAGTGGAAGTTACCCTTTGTGAGAGACATTTGCACTTATAAAGGAAATCTCCATTTGTAAAGATGTCTCACTCTCTGTAGAGAGGATGACTTTATCTCTAGAAACTCTTATCAATGTGGAAGACAAGTACTTAAATCTGCATAATAACCTTACTTTTGTTTACCGCACTTTTCTGGTAATCTCCCACAACTGACCTGCCCCACCTCCAACATCCTCCTTTGTCTTTAGCTGAAGATAGTATTTAAGGTAACAGCCTCTGCCATTTTGGCAAATTACTAAGCTTTCCTGGCTTTCTCCCACGTATACATGTTATAAAGATTTCTTTGATTTTTCTCCTGTTATTCTGTCTCATGTGAGTTTAATTCATAGTCCAGCCAGAAGGACCTAGAGGGTATAGGATTCATCTTTTTCCCCTAAACTTTTAAATACATGTATTTTCTGTAGTATGGTGGAAATAACTGGACTTCAGGTCAGAAATCCTTCCTTATTAATTGAATTTATTGTGATGCCTTAAGCAAATCATTTAACCTCTCTATGTCTTTTGTTTCTTTACTTATAAAGTGGGGGTGATAGTGCCTAACGTGAACTGTTTAGTGTTAGTGTTTTATTTATTCTTTTCTTTTTTAGGATAAAGGGAAAATCTTCTTGAGAATACATTTGAAAGTTGTAAGGTGTTTCACAAATGTGATTTTTTAAAAATAAAGAATAATTCCATTGATAAAAATGGCAAGCAATAGGATATATTGGAGTATATAAGGAAGCCATTTGGTGTAAAGCTGATTTGGCCTAACCTTTTTTTTCCCCCTGAAATGGCCTGCCATGGCATTTGAGCATGCATTTTATATCTACTTTAAGCATTTCCTATGTCCCAAAGGCAATAGCAAATGCCCTTAAGATAAAGGTGCAACTTTCCCATGTCAGCATTTCCTTAAGCATAAACATCTCTCCCTAGACTAGGAATTGATTGCTGTACTCACCTATGACCACCCAGCTCATCTGTGACCACCCAGCTTGAGACAACAGACCTACTTCCTGCTGTGCCCACCAAGACAGCAAACCTACTACCTGCTGTGTCCATCAATCACTGTGCCAACAGGGCAATCTTGTGACTATTGTAGAAGGGACATTTCAATCGTGTGTGATACATGCTCTTTGATGGTATATAACCACTCTGTATACCCCCACTTCTTTGGAGTGTTCTGTTCCTTTGTGGAAGGACTCTCCCAGGCTATATGGTCCTCACATTTGGCTCATAATAAACTCACTCCAATTTTGATTTATAGATTGGTTATGGATTATTTGTGTCGACACCATTTATTTAAACTAGAAAAAAACCTCAAAACACTTAACTCATTTCTTGCCCCCAACCCTCACCCCAGCTCTGCCAACCACCAGTATGTTCTCTGTATTTATGAGTTTGTGTTTTTTCCCTTAATTTATGTTTTTAGATTCCACATATAAGAGGTATTTGTCTTTCTGTGTCTGACTTATTTCCCCGTAGCATAATGCCCTTGAGGACAAATGTGGTATTTTTTATGCCAATGGATGAGCTTTAAGGCGTAACTCACAGATTTCTATTCTTTTTCAAAGATTCCTGGACCCTCTGCTTGTCTCCCTCTTGTGATCCAGTAATGTCGAATGTAGATCAAATGCTAATACCTGCAATGCCCTCCCAGACCTCACCCTTACACAAACTCAATTTGCTGTCCTTTATCTTCCATCTTCCAACCAGGCTTCTGTAAGGCAGCACCACCAGTGCCAATGCAGTCACTGACAATACATTTTGCAAATGAGATCCTTTGGGATGCTAGATCAGATATTTCCCTGAAGTCTAGACACATTCCAGGGAGCCTACTCCATTCATTATTTATGTATGGGGCTGCCACTTAGTCGCCCAAGGTTTTTAAGATAAAAGCTTGTTTTCCCACCCCCTTTAGATGGCAGAGATTAGCAAATCAGAGAAATCCCTGACACTGGCATAGTACTTTACATTTTGTAGTGAACTGTAACAGGCAAAATCTCATTTTGAATTTCATTTTAAAAACCCATGAGAACAACAGGATAGGGATGTTTGAACCCATTATGTAAACCTGGAATCAACTTGCCCCAAAGTCACCAGCTAATAAACGCCAGATGTGGGTCAAACCCAAGTCTTCAAGCTCTGACCATGATCGCTAGATGCCCTACAGCTTGAGTGAGGGCCAGAGTGAATTGCAGAGCAGAAGGTGGAGTGGAGCTGGGAACCCACCCTCCTCAGTTTCAACACTTTTCGAATGTACACACACACAAACACACACACTCACTCTCTCTCCTCTAGGTTCCCAGAATACTGTTTTTATATTTCGATTTTTGTACTTATCACATTTTGTAGTCTCTTTTTATGTGTCTTTTCTTTATTGTTTTCTGAACTTCTGGTGGCAGGTAATATAGCTTCTTTACATCTGTCGCTCCAAAACTAACACAGTATCTGGCTCTTAGTTTCACACAGTACCTGTGTGTTTGATGAATTTCAAAAGTTTGTGTGTATGTATTGAAAACAAAGCAGACACTGCATTATGTTCACCGTGCTTGGATACAGGAGGCCCAACTTGGAAAATCCATCTAAGTCCATATCAGTCCAGTGTGACAGGGAGCAGAACACATTACCCCAAAATATGACAGTTTGGCATATGGATTATTTCAAGCTGAAGACAATCAAGGACCCACAGACTCAGAAGACCTGTTTACCTCTCCCTTGACTGCCTAAAAGAATTTAGTTGAAGGGCCTATACCTGACAGAGCTAAACCAAGATTACTTTTTATCAGAAAGACTTATCTGCATGGCATGGCAAACATTTGTTTACCAAACATTTACTCTTCTCATCTTCCTATGGATTGTCTTCCTCCCCTTTGAAGCCCCGGACCCCTCCCCCTTCTCCTTAGCTCAGGATGGCATATAAACCTCAACCACTTGACTGTTTTGGAGTTTCATGTCTTTGGGACTTGTGTACATATGAAATTTGTTTTTCTCCCATTAATCTGTCTTATGTCAATTTTATTATTAGACCAAGCAAAAAACCTGGAAGGGAAGAAAGGAAAAGTTTTCTGCCTCTACAACTGTACAGTTCGACCTGTAGCTTTCACATCCATCACCACCCATCATTAGAAAGGGCATCTACTCGTCTAGACATTATGTCATAGAGGCTAAGAGCACAGCTGTACCCAGACTACCTGGATTTGAACCTGGCTCCACTAGCTGAGAGTCCTTGAGTAAGTTACCTTACCTCTCTGTGCCTCAGTTTCCATATGTGTAAAAGGAGAGGAAACGGTATCGCTTACTTTTTGAGATGGAGGAATTAAATGATTTCATATTTATAGAGA
Source organism: Equus caballus (assembly GCF_041296265.1). Lineage (NCBI taxonomy): Eukaryota > Metazoa > Chordata > Mammalia > Perissodactyla > Equidae > Equus > Equus caballus. Next base: position 29,338,213 of record NC_091710.1, on the reverse strand, counting down.
AATTAAGCATACTAATAAGCGTTTATGACTAACATTAGAGCCACCATTTCCCATTTCATTTTGGTATTAAAAACTTCCAAACTGGTCCATTTTTAACATTAATGTTATATGTTGAATAATCCAAATTTTATCTCGGTTTTATCCCAATGTCATCAAATGATGCTGAATCATCAAATAATTTCACCTACCTATCCAGACACTACACACAAGTGTTTATATAGTGCCTACTGTTTGCCTGGCACTATTCTGGGCTCTACGATTACACTATCCAATACAGTGTGTAGCTACATAAGTTTACATTTAAATTAATTAAAATCAAATAAAATAAAAAATCCAGTTCTTCGGTTGCACTGGTCACATTTCAAGTACTTAATCCCTACCTGTGGCTAGTGGCTGCTCTATTGGACAGTACAGATAAGGCAGGAAGTTCTGTTATATAGAGATGTAGTACAAATACAGAGATAGAAGTTGACATTCTACTAGCAAAGACAGATAATAAACAAATACACAATACTTATGAATTAATTTCCTATGAAGAAACATTATATTCAGTTACTGAAGTGTATTGTTAGAAAAATTGACTTTGATATATAATTCCTGAATGAGCTGCTATATAATTATATTAAAATTCTAACTGGCTTACCAATTACAAAAGTAAAATGTGTTTATTGTAGGAAATTTAAAAAATACAGAAAATTATAAAAAGGAAAATAAAAATATACAATATATTTTTTACAAAGATTTACACACGTGTATCTTGAATTTTTAATTTCATATTTCTAGTTTAAGCATTTTACCGTGTCATTGTTTAAAGTATTATTTTTAGTGTCTACATAATAGTCCAATTTGTGAATGTACTATTATTTATTTTATCACTGCCTCATTATAATTTAGATTGTTTTAAAATTTTTTATTCTAGTACTTAAATGAATTTCCATATATAAAATTATTGCCTGTCTTTTTATTATTTCCTCATGAGAAATTCTTAGGGTGCCATTTCTAGAACAACGTTATTAAATATTTTTAGACTCAACTCATTTTGAGAAAAGACTTTCCAGAAACTTGAATTTGTCTATATATTTGTTCATCCTTGGCAACAGTGTATATTTTATTTCTTTTAATAGTGAAAAAAAGGTATTTTGTTCAGATTTGAACTTCTTTGATTAATGGTGAGAATGAACATCACTTCACATATTTATTAACCATTTGTATTTATTCTCCAAATTATCTATTTTAGTTTTATACCAATTTTTCAATTGCAAAGTTTTATGAGCTCTTTGTATCTTAAGGATATTAACCATTTGTCTTTCCTATTTTTGGCAAACATTTTTCCCAGTTTGTTGAATATCTTAATTGTATTTCTATTTTTTTTACATGCAAAAATTCTGAAACTCTTATGTGGCAAATTTCTTTCATTGCTTTTAAGCTTTGAAAAGAACTTGTGTTTAGAGGAATGACTGACATACAATGAATGCTTAATAAATATACAACAAATGAATGGGTGAATGAATTCATGAAATATTTGACCCGTAGTGACAAACAATAGCTTCATTCTTTTTCCAACAGATGCAGGTCAATAATTCCTATCACTTGAGTATAACCTGGAACTAGAAGAAAAACTTGGGATTAGTATTCATTTTCTTATGGTCACATACTCAATATCTGGGGAATGACAACAGCATATTGTCCCCCTAAAAGGAGACTCGAACAGCCAAGGATCCTGCATGCTGTGTTCATTCAGTCCCTGATGGTCACTCTAGATTTTTTTCCAGACAACCAGATCAATGCTTTTTGGTGGTTGCATTTTTTTCAAATGGTGTCTTCACCCATTATTTAATAAAGTTTGAAATCCACTTCTTCTCAATATCTACCTGGCCTCTTCTGTCCTCTTTCTTCTACTATAATCTTGAGCACACAGGAATGATAAAGACAATTGAAGGCCTGTGGCATGAAGCATAAAAAAGAGAAAAAATATTTCCTGCTTCTCAATATTTTATCATGAAATCACAATAATATAATTTGTATTTGGGAGGAAAGGACATAAGTCAGCATATACATGGGCAAATAAACTTGTTTCCATTGAATGTCCGTAGAGATGGCAATGTTCCTTCATTAGACCCACTACTCTCCCATGGTACCACATATCTTGTTCATAACGAACCACTACCGTTCTCCAAATGTGCTCTGCCCTCTCATTTTCCTCTTTTTCACACAAGTAATTCCATAAGCCTGAAATGTCCTGATCAGCTTTGTGCTTCACCTGACAAACACTCATCCTTCAAGTTTCAGTGCAAACTCCTCTGCCAAGTTGTCCTTGATTTATTTGTGTTAAATTAGGTCTTTACGTCTCCTCATTACCACCGTGCTGGGTGCATAATTACTTTATAACTTTCAGAGCATTGTTTTTAATAACTTATTTTTTAACTTTTAATTATGATATAATTATACATTCACAGGAATTTGCAAAGATAGTACAGAGGCGTCTCTTATACCCATCATCCCGCTTCCCCCAAAGGTTGTATCTTACATAAGTAGTATAATATGAACACAGGAAATTGACATTGGTACAATGTGTGTTTAGAGTTCTATGCTATTTTATCATATCTGTAGACTCATTTAACCACCAGGCTGTCAAGTTACATAACTATTCTATTACCACAGTGATCTCCTTCATGCTACTCATTTGTAGTGGCCATACCCCCACCATCCTGAACCCTTGGCAACCACTAATTTCTTGTCCATCACTATAATTTTTCATATGGAAAATTTTATATAAATGGAATTATATAGTATGTGATCTTTTGAGATAGGCTTTTTTCCCTCAACATAATGCCTTTGAAATACCATTGATATATTAAGGATTATGTCTGTCATTTTCTTTTTATTTTCTGTTTATCTGGTTTTTGTTTCAGTTTTCATTTATTTTTTTCCTGCATTCATGTGGGTTATTTGAACATTTTTTGAGTTCCATTTTGATTTACACTAGTGTTTTTAAGTACATCCCTTTGTATAGCCTTTTTAGTGATTGTTCTAGGTATTACATTAAATATATATACCATACCACAGTCTACAACTGTCAACATTTTGCCTGTTTAAATGAAGTGTAAACCCTTACCCCTCTTTACATCCCTTTATCCTCTCCCATTTATAACACAATTGTCTAAATAATTTGCTCTATATACATTGCAAACCATATCGGAAAGAGTTAATTTTTTTGCTTCAACAATCAAATATAATTTAGAAAAGTAAAAAGAATGAAAGCCTATTTATGTACCCATAGTTTTACTGTTTCTATTGTTCTTTCTTCCTCCCTCAAGTTTTGAGGTTTTTTTCTATTCTCATTTCCTTTCTGTTTACAGAACTTCCTTAAGCCATTATTTGAGGGTGGATGTGCTGGCAACAAATTCTTTTCGTTTTCCTTCACCTGAGAATGTCTTGATTTCCCCTTTATTCCTCAAGGTTGTTTTCACTGGCTATAGAATTCTGGGTTGACAGTTCTTTTCTTTCAGCACTTGAAAAATATTGTTCTATTTCCTTCTAGCCTCCATGTTGCTGATAAGAAATCTTCTGTCATTTGAATTGTTTTTTTTCCTTTAGGTAAGGTATCATTTTTCTCTGGCTGCTTTCAAGAGTTTTCTTTGTCTTTAGTTCTCAGAAGTTTGATTATGATATGTTTGGGTATGGATTTCTCTGTATGGGGTTTTCTCAGCTTCTTGAATCTGTAGGTTTATGTCTTTTGTGAAATTTGGGAAATTTTCAGATTATCTTTTTAGGTCCACTCTCTTTCTCCTCTCTTTCTGTGACACAAATGTTAGATATTTTCTTATAGTTCCACAGGTCCCTGAGGATGTGTTCATTTTTTTTTCCAGTATATTTTCTTTCTGTCATTCAGATTGGGTAATATCTATTTTTCTGTATTCAAGTTTGCTGACTCATTCTTCTGTCCTCTCCGTTTTGCTTTTGAGCCCATCACTTGAGATTTTTATTTCTGTTATTACGTTTCCAGTTGGTTATCCTTTATATCTTCAACTTTTTTGCTGAGATTTTGTATTTTTCCAAGTGTGTTCACAAATCTCGATTAAAGCATTTTTATCATGACTGCTTTAGAATCCTTGCCAGATAATTATAACATCTGTGTTATCTTGCTGTTGGCATCTGTTGATTGTCTTTTCTCATTCAAGTTGAGATTTTTGTGGTACTTTGTAAGGTAAGTATTTTTTGTTTGACATTTTGTCAAACATTTTGGGCATTATGTTGCAATACAGTGGTTCTTATTCAAATCTTCTGTTTTAGCAAGCATCTTCTGAAATCACATGAGCAAGAGAAGGCAGATGCCACCTCATTAGTGCCCGATGGATTTTCCCCAGATTTTCCACTTGGCCACCATTGACACTGTAGTGGAGGAGAGGTGACTTATTACTATTGGGTAAGGGTGAAAGTTTGGATTCCTCACTGGGACCCCTCTGGGAGGGATAAGAGTGACTACTTACTACTCCCTATCTGGCCTCCACTGACATCATGGCAAGGAGAGTCCTCCACTGTCATCAATGGCAAGGATGGTAGTAAAAGTCCCAGCTCCCCACTTGGTCATCTCTGACATCACCCTGGTAGGGGTCAGGGTGAGGGGTGACTTACAGCACTCAGGCAAGGGGGTAATCTAGGCTCCTTATTCAGCCTGGGTTGATGGAGGTGGGATGAAGTTTAATTCAAGTAGAGTTGTCTGCAAGTTCTCTTCTTGCTAGGCTGCCCATTTGCTGGGACTTTGGCTAGAGAGAGCAGGCTTTTCTTGCTGTTTTTATTTGTCTGTGCTTGTTGGCATCTTGTGCATCTCTAGCACTCAGGCCAGAATACCTGAGGCGAAAAGGAAACCCAGGGAGCTCACTGCTTTGTTGTTCCTTGGGTCCTGAGGTCCCTAGCCAGTCTGCCTTCTTCTCTTCATCTTTCTGAGTCACATTATGCTCGTTTATGTATAACATTCATAGATTTTAGGTGTACTTAGTGGTAGGAATAAAGAAAAGTACGTCTACTCCATTTTTTCCAAAAGTGGAACTCTTGATTTCTTACTTTAGTGATACTAGATTTTGGATACTTTGATGACAAGGACAATATCTAAGATAGAAACATGCACTCAGGTGATCATAGAGGATACAATAGGTGAAATTGTGTCAACATCGCTTCAAAGAAAAGATGATGACATGCTGCATTGATGTACTTTATTATGGAGAAAAAAAAGTTGATGAAGATCTAACAAACAATTAGGAACACTATTTTTTGAGCATCTACTATTTCCTAAATACGGTACTCCAGTGTTTTACTTCCATTTCCTCATCAATCCTCCTGTAACATTATTTTGTACTTACCACTAAAATCCCTTCTTTATGAGGAAATGACTTGCTTGAGGTCATAATTTTAGTTGCAGAGTAGGAATTTGAACACAGTCACCCTGCCGCCTGGACAAAAGACTAACTATTGAGCTATAAAAATATCAAAGACCAACCATATATCAGGCATCATGAGAGATACTAGGAATACAAAAATTAATAAGATGTTCTTGTCTTCAAGAAGTTCACAATAGAATTGAAAAGAGGGAATTTCAATCTATGTTTAGTGCAGAGTGAGCTCTTTAGGTGTCTATATTCAACTTCTTAAGATTTTTCAATTAAAGGATTGGTTATAGAAGTACTTTATTTTACATATATGGAAACATCAATTTATATAAGTTATGATTATATCAGTTTACCCTGGATCAATAGCATTTCTTTAACTTTCTGTTATGGAAATTATAAACATATACCAAAGTGGGGAAAATAGCGTAATGAACCTCTGCGTCATTATCACGAGCTGCAACAACATCTAGGCCAATCTTGTTTCATCCATCCCTCCACCTGGTTCCCAGCCCCGACACACACATTATTTTGAAGAAAATCTCAGACACCCTGTTAATTCATCTTCAAGTATTCTTTCATCTGGTTCTAAAAGATAGTATTTCTTTTTTAAAAAAAATCATAAACATAATGCCATTATTACAGGCTAAAACTTAAGCTGTCCTTAATATTTTTAAGTATCTACTTAATATTCACACATATAATTGCCTTATACATTATTATTTGTAAGTGTTTGACTCAGGATTCAAATAAGAACCATATGCCTCAAGTACCTGAAATACTTAAGTCTCTTTTGATCTATTAATTGCTCCTCCATCTCTCTTTCTTTCCTTACAATATTTTGTTGACAAAACAGCAAAGTAATCTGCCATTTGTATCTCCACAGTGTCCTTTAAAACAATCTTCTTCCCGTGTTTTATGTAAATTGATGTTAGATCTAGAGATTTGGTCAGATTCAAGGACAATGTTTTTATAAGACAATTCTACTAATTTGAAATACATTCTGAATAGGAAAAGGAGCAAAAATGCTTGGTTCTATCTCTTTATTTATTAGTTTCAAAGTTATAAGTCGGATTCGTAGCATACTGCACAGGTGGCCACTGAGGGCTTATTTTTTATTTTTTGAATATCATATGAATTCATTTAATGTAATGTGTTTTAATTCATTGTGGTTATTATCCTTATTGATAGTCAGACTGTCCCATCTTTGGGCACTGGGGACCTATCCAAATTGGCTCCTAAGTCACTTTTACATAATACTCCTAGCCTTTGATAATTTCCTTGCTTTCTATTATGGCAAGCTATTCCAGGTTCATATTGTGTATTTATGACCTGAGATCTGAAATCTGAATTTTCTCATAGAGTGTGAGTATTTTTCTAGAAGGAAATGATAGTTACAGACCACTCTCTGGGCACAAGGGGGTCATTGCTACTAGCTGATCATTATTTCTGGGTCTTTTGACTGCACCAGCCTAGGAAATATGTAACGTTTTAAATAAAGTGCATCATGATTTCATACTAATACTTTCAATCAAATTGAGGATTACATCTGTATTTCTTTTCTCCCATGCTGAAAATCTTGGTTGACTAACTTAAATATTCATTAGCATTATCCCACATCACACCCACAAATGTCTCAGAAAATAATGCTAACACTTCTGCTAACAATATGACTGCTGTTTTTGAAGGAACAGGTTTTTGTTCTTTGTTTTTGTCTGTATGGTATGTATGTTTTCTGTCTCTAGGAATGTACAGTCAAATTACTGTGTTTTTAAGTCACTTGAAAGTTATTCTATGTGGCTATGCCACCAATTGAATATACATTTAAGATCAGCTATTTTATTTTACGTTGGATTTTTAGGATTTGCTTTTTTATTTAATTTTGATTTATAATTATGTAAAATATTTCATGGATCCCAAATCAAAGATGTATTCAGAGAAGTCTAGCTTCAGTAGTTGCCCCCACCATACTTTCTCCTTCTTATAGGTAACCATTTTGGGAAAAGCATAAGATTTTTAAAACATTTTTAAAAATATATTCATAAAGGGGCTGCCCTGGACGCATAGTGGTTAAGTTTGCATGCTCTGCTTCAGCAGGCTAGGGTTCATAGATTTGGATCTCGGGGATGGACCTACACACTGCTTAACAAGCCATACTGTGGCAGCCATCCCATATATAAAATAGAGGAAGATGGGCACAGATGTTAGCTCAAGGCTAATCTTACTCAAAAAAAAAAAAAATATATATATATATGTATACATATATATTTATATTACTTCCTTCTTAGTCAATTGCTTGCCTACCTTTCTCTTCCTTGCTTATCCACTTAACGTATTGAATATATTAAGATATATTTTCCTCATCCCTTTCCCCTGCTATGTAGAATTTTGTTGAGTAGTCTATTATTGTTTATATTCAACCAGGGCAATAAATAGCCTAGTCTATATGATCGTTTTTGTATTTTGCCAGTATGTCTTTGGGCTAGATTTCTTAGGCAAAGGAAAATTCATGTGTAAATTTGCTAGATATTGACAAAGTACCCTCCAAAAGGGTGTTGCAACAATTTGCACTCCCAGCAGAAATGTATTAAAGGGCCTATGTACCCAGAGCCTCACCAAATGCATTGTTAAATGTTTGGACTTTAGTCAATCTATTTTTGTATATCTTTGAATATGAGCAAGTTTTAAGCATTGTTTAAATTTGGCTCAGAGCAATTTGCATGGTTTTTTTTTCTGTGAACTGTCTGTTCATGTTCTGCTTGTTTTTCTGTCAGCTTGTTGGCTTTTCTAAACTGTTTTTTAAAAGCTTTTTATATATTAGGGTTATTAACCTATTATGTAGAATGAATTGAAAAATTCTTTTTCATAACAGATATTTATTGAACACTGTATCAGGACTTTTTGTGTTGCAAGTGACAAAAATATGTAACACACACTCATTAAAAAAAAAAAAGAAAAAGAAAGAAAGCAAGGCTGTATAACTGAAAAGTTCAGAAGGCTTCAGACAAGACTCACTTTATGGGCTCACCCAACAAGCAGTTAATGTCACCAAAGACTAGTTCTTCTCTCTCTCTCTCCTCTCTGTCTTTCCTGCTCCCCTAATAACAGCAAAATGGCTGCAGCACTTCCAGCCCTCACATCCTCATGGGGTCCCATCCAAGAGAAGTATAAGTGCCTCTATCGGTAGTTACAAGAGAAAATAAAATTTCCTCCTGCCAAATCCAAGCAAACTTCTCCTTGGTTATCTTCAGCTTGGATTGAGTTACATGCCCATTTATGACCATTTGCTATAACAAGAGAAACAGGATATTGATGAGATGAATTGAATCATGACCATCCACCCCTGGATCTGGGGAGTGGTAGGGAGTCACTTCTCACCCAAAAACATGGTTGAAAGTGGGTTAGGAGAGTTGTTTCCCAAAGACCATTTGGAGTCCTGCTTTTAGGTGAGGAGTGGTTATTAGATGGCCAAAAAATAATTCAGATTTACCTAGGCGGTGTCAAGTAATGTACTAAGCTCTAAGGACACAAAGCTGAAACAGCTCCTCCAGGCTCTTTAGCCCCACTCATTAATGTATTCACCTTACCTTAAGACTCTCCTCCAAAGGATGTCTCAGGCTGGTTTTCACACGTCAAATTATTTCCACCCCCCCCTTTTTTTTTTTTTTAAAGATTTATTTTTTCCTTTTTCTCCCCAAAGCCCCCCGGTACATAGTTGTGCATTCTTCGTTGTGGGTTCCTCTAGTTGTGGCATGTGGGACGCTGCCTCAGCGTAGTCTGACGAGCGGTGCCATGTCCGCGCCCAGGATTCGAACCGACGAAACACTGGACCGCCTGCAGCGGAGCGCGCAACTTAACCACTCGGCCACGGGACCAGCCCTATTTTTCCCTTTTTTACGTCTAATGTTTTAATGCCAACATCTCCACAAACAATGACCGAAGCATTATGTATTCATAATGTCCTCTGCAGGAGCATAGGGCTGGGGGTGAGACTCCAGCTTTGAGTTTTTAATGTAATTACGTCACCTTGGTCAAGCACATGACTCGGAACCCCAGTGTCTCCAACAGAAAAGAAAATAGTGATTATTATCGTCATTATTAGTATACAAAACATTTAGAAGGCCCTTGCTATGTTCTGGGCTCTGTCTTAAGTACTTTAAATGTCTGAATTCATTTAGGCTTCATGGCAACCCTTTCAATAAAAACTCTTACTATATCCACCATACATGTGAGGAAACCGAGGCATAAAGATATTAGGTAACTTGCCCAACCCTCCTGGGTATAAGCAGAAGAGCTGAGATTTGAACCCAAGCACTCTGACTCCAACTACATTGTATAAACAGATGAAGTTTCTTAGCATAAAGAAGCTGCTCAATACATGTTACTATCCCTGAACCTAAATAGGAATTATTCTACTTCATAGGGTGGTGGTGACACCCATTGAACCTTATCTTAATTCTAAATATGATAAAGTCTATAGATGTGCTTCATAAAAGGCAATTTGTTGTACAACTATAGTGTATTATAGTGCTTATTATGATGTTTCCTAGTTTCCCAAATCACTCCAGACCATTGGCTAAAATCTTATATGGACATTCAGTCACTCTCATTTTTTACTAGAGCTTCTGTATTTCCACTTGACCTAGCTTGTCTTTCGTAAACTCCTCTTCCTGTTAAAACCTTTAGCATCTCCTTCTTAATTCTTCTTTTCTGCTCATTTTTCCTCTTGCCGTAAACCTTTTCTCTCTGAGGTTCACATTCCCAGACTTTATGATAATGAACACATCCTGACTATATTTGCTCTAGCCCATTACTTTCTTAAGTATATGGCAATTTCAGACAGGTTTCAGTAAACTTCTTTATTTTTTTTTTTCCTTCTCGAAATGCTGTAATCTTTCAATGCTTCCGGAAGGCTCTGCATTGTTATATAGGGATTTAGTTTCCTTTTGTAGATATGATTTACAGTGGTTCTGCAATTTTCTTTGGCATGGTTATAAAGAAATTAGTTCAACAAATATTTATATAATATATACTACATGATAAATGCTACATGAGATGCTGATGAAAGATTAGTTTCACATACTTCTTAAAACTATCAGTAGGGAGAGACTGCGAAGGTTGCTACTAAACTGTCAGTCTTTGCAAGAGAAAGTTGTTCTGCTTCAGCTGGTCACTCCTGATTGTGTGTGTGTGTGTGAGAGAGAGAGAAAGAGAGAGAGAGAGAGGGAGAGGGAAGCCTGTAACTCAATATTATAGAACACTTGAAGAATTTGAGTGCTAACAAAGCCATTGCAATCAATAATCAAGATACTCAATATAAAATTCTTTTTGTTAAACAGCTTGATTAAACTTTAAAATAAGTACATTACATGTGTTTAAGGAAGAAAACAAAGGCATAACTGCAATCTTGAAAAGAACATAAAGTTTTGAAACAACACAAGCAGAAATGAAACAAAATCACGTGGACAAATCAGTTTCAAGAATCAGTTAGATAACTAGAACATCAAACTTGTATTAATCATTGAAATTTTAAAACTGCAATAGATGGGATAAATTATAACTTGGATTCCATCAAAGAGCTAATTAGTGAATTTGGAAAATAGTACTGAGATGCTTGCCCAGAATGCAGTCTAGAAAGTTAAAGACAAAAAGATATTGAGGAGAAGTTGAGACATGAAAGGTGGATTGAGAAGCCTAAATATCTAACGTTTAATGAAAACTGCAGAAGCAGAGAAAGGAAAGAATGGTAGTAGGCTACGTTTGAAGAATTATTTGCTAGGAAAATTCCAGAATATTTATTAGAAAAGAATTTTTAGATCAAGAATTTACTTCAAGAATCAAGCAGGAAATAAAAATAATTAAAATGCAATAAAAGTAAATCCACATCTGGTCACATAGTGAAAATGCATAACATCCGGAATAACGAGGAGCCAGCCCTGATGGTCTAGTGGTTAAAGTTCAGCGCTCTCACCACTTCGGCGGCCTGGGTTCATTTCCTAGTCACAGAACCACATCACCCATCTGTCAACTGCCATGCTGTGGCAGTAGCTCACACAGAAGAACTAGAAGGACTTACAACTAAGATATACAACCATGCACTGAGGCTTTGGGGAAGAAAAAGAAAAAGAAGAAGATTGGCAACAAATATTAGCTCAGGGAAAATCTTTCCCTGCAAAAAAAAAAAAAAAAAGTAATAAAAAGAAGATTCTGAAAGCTAGCAAAGAAAAGCATTGATAGATTGAAAGCAAACTTCTCATCAACAACAAAGGCCAGAAGAGGATGGCATGGTATCTTCCAAGTGCTGCATGAAAATAATTGTCAATCTAGAATTTTACATTCAGTCACATTATTCTTTAATATTTAGAGCAAAATCTCATGCCAAGACTAAAAACTATATACTGATGTTCACTTAAAGAAGGCTTAAAGGATGTTTTTAAAAAGACGTAACAGTGATGACAAATTTTTTTAAACATATGTTTAGCTTTCTGAGTAGCCACCACATTCATAGGGTCACAAATTCTCAATGTATATAACGTGTTCTATGAGTAGTCTTCCTCTTACTCCTGTCCATTTGGTTCCTCTCCCGAAGACACCACGGTTTCCAGTTTCTTGTTTATCTTTCCAAGGATAAATATTCCATGTATATTTACAATTCCATACACATATTTGGATATAGAGATTTTCCCCTAATGGTAGCATACTCTACGTCCTTTTCTACACTGTTTTTTCAGTGAAATACATGACATGGGCAAGAAAGGAGGTGACATTTTACAATAAATTTTTCTTTCAACTATTTTTACATAAAGTAGAGACTAAAGATTTGGAAGGTGCCTAACCTAGATGACCTTGAAAACGACTTCTACTCCTGCTCACCTCCCAACTAACTTGTCTCTCACATGGAGCTCCTTATGTTCAAATAAGCTGCTCCAGAGATTAAAAAATAATTGCCAAGGTAGTCCCTAGGTGATGTTAGAATCACAGATAATCATAATTTGTACATTTTCTATGGTCATTTTAAAAGCAACAGAAATCTCTTTTCAACATGCTTGCCAACGTAATGGAATAATCTCTGGTGATTGCTAATATCCATTGGCCTAATTGGAAAAGAAAATCTGAAAAATTTTAGGGGGAGAGCTTTAATTGCTTTGGAATGAGAGTTGGAAAACAATGTTATCTTCCACCATAAATGTGAAATCATCTTTGCTCCAGAAATGGATCTCATTCCCTTTTCTTAAAGATTCTCAGAAGCTGGGAACTCGTTGCTGGCAATGCACTCGTAGCAAGCTGGTATGTCGAGTGTCTCAGGATTTTCTTTTGTTCATTTAGTTTTTGAGGCTTTTCCCCCTTATTTTCCCACCTGTCCAGAATCTCAAGGGGCAATTTAATATATGATGCACGTTGCTCACCTTAGCTGAGGGCTTCCAGTCAATTTTAGGGAGAATTCTCGTGGGAACCCTGAAGACTTGCAAACTCTAATGTCTGTGAGATCTCTCCTTTTTGACAAAACAACCATTTCTGTTAGCTGCATGTGTCTGTAGGGCCTTCTGAATAAAGGGCTCTTAACACTGCTGAATTCTTGCTGGTAAAACTCTGGAGAACAAGCCTACTGAGGATATTGTCTGCCAACAGGGTGTCCCAATCTTCACTAGTTAGTCATATCCAGAAATTGAGTTGGCCAAGAAGATTCTGGAGAATTCGGAATATCTCTTACTTATAGAAATAAGTTTCCCCTATTGTTTGCCAAAGGAATGTCTGCAATTCAAAAAGTAAAAACAAAAAGTTGTCTGTAACTATAAATGGAAGGTCTTCAGCATGCAACAACAAATCAATAATGATTTCTGAAATCTAAATGGTCTCCAACCACTTGGAGATGGCCAATTGTTTCTCCCATGCCAACACAAATAACTAGCAGTGACTCCCCAGAGTGCTGTTAAAAATGATCCTAAAGCTGCATGCACGCTCCATGGAAAAGAGTGTGATTATTCACAAGCAATGTCTGCCATAAGCAAAGAGAGAGGGATAGTGACTTGTATGTCATGAAGTTACCATTCTTGTGCTGAGGGTTCAATTTTACCAATAATCACTAAAGACACTCACCATGCTGGAAACCAGATTAGGAACTATAAACTTTAGTAGCTCCAAATAAACATATACCAATCAAAAGAGAGCAGGAAATTTGCTCATTTTAATACATATCTGTTTGTAGGATCACATTCCTATGAGGGTGGTTTTTTAAAAAAAGGAATGTTATTCTTAATTAATGCTTGATAAATTAAAGAATGAGTTGTATGGGCCCAAACTAACTCAATGTCAGAGTGGGTGTAGCTGACTGTTAATTTTGCTCCAAAGTCTGTTTCTCCTACTATAGTAATAGAATTTTAGCGAGGCATGGCCCAGCTCAACCACACTTTTCACAGCCTCCCTTGTGGCTAGTTGCAGTAATATGACTAATTCCAGTTTACTTGTGGTGGAATGCAAATGAAAATTATACGTACAAACTCTGTATCAGTTGCTTCAAAGGGACTCGCTTGTCCCCACTTCTGCTCTTTCCCCTTCACTGGGCTAGAATGTCAGCTTGGCAGTGACTACGCTTCAATTTTACAGTCAAGAGCAACCCGCCAGAAGGTGTTAATTAATTAATTAATATAAATGGAACAGGCCTAGGTCCATGAATGAGCACATGGGACAGAATTGTCCTGCTAGCTTGGACCATTCCCCCATGGACTGTTATTTTAGAGAGAAATAAAATTCTATATTATTTGAGCCTCTATATTTTTGGATCTCTTTGTTATAGCAGCTTAGCCCATAGCTAGATGGACAGGAAGATGGTGACAGGGATATCTATGCCCAGCAAGGACTCCCTGTGGCTACTGGGATTCAGGAGCAGGGTGCAAAGCCCTGCGAAGTCATAAAGGATAAAAAGGAGTATTTGTTTGTGATAATACAATTTTCTTTATTAAAAATAATTTAGAGCATCAATGACATATATGCAATTGTCATCATCTCAACTTTGCCTCAAATATATTTCTATACAACACTTAACATTATTGAAGTTAAAGCTTATTACACTGTTTGGTTGGCTTTAAATAATAGACAATGATTTGTAGTTACTTAAACGAGATATGTGGTTTCATACTCACATATTCTGTGTAAAATTGGTAGAAACATTGGCAGTATCACACTTCAGGTGACAAAGCCACTGAAAAAGCCTAAGCCCGTCTCTTTCTCTCTCTTTATTACTCCAAATGAGACTAAGAGAGAGTCAACATCCAGTATCTTAGAACCTTCTCCTAAACCTAAAGGCACAAGAAGGGTGTCTTTTAATTCAACCATAGAAAAATGTCAGTCAAATAATTCCTCCTCGTCCTGTCACTCATCACTGAGAGGGTAAAGGCACTCGATACTGTTCAAACAACTACAACTCTGATTTAGGTTGTAACTGTACTTTTCTTTCTTTTGTACCATGGAAGTTTCATTGCCAGTGCAAAACTGAGCAATCTGGCTAAAAGGATCCTGATACCTGAGTAGGGATTAAGGACATAGGCTATGAGAATCAGACAGACCTGAGGTCAAAATACAAATTTTCGTTTGCAAAGTCTGGAAAATAACACCTACATTTTTAGACTTTTGTGAAGGTAAATGAGCTACTACACAGGACACAGTGGCCCACAGTGCATGACCCACAGCTGGTTCTCAAAAAAGATTTTTGCTCTTTTCATAAGCTAGTATTTTAGAACTTGACAAGGTGATTAAAAAAAAGAAAAGGATAAAAAAGACCCAAGTCCTGAGTGGTGCTGAGCACAAGTCAAGTAACTAAGTCAGTACCTTAAGAAAAGATGACAAGAAATGGCACCAGTTACTTGGTCAGAGTAGAATAAGCAGGGAGGCTGACTTGATGCTGTAAATTATTTTTTATTTATTATTATTGTTATTATTTTATTTTTTTTTTTGGCTGAGGAAGTTTACCCTTGAGCTAACATCTGTGCCCACCTTCTTCCACTTTATATGTGGGTCACCACCTCAGCATGGCTGATGAGTGGTGTAGGTCCGTGGCCAGGATCTGAACCTGCACACCTGGGCCGCCAAAGCAGAGTGCACCAAACTTAACCACTACACCACGGGCCTGGCCCTTTTAAATTACTTTTGAAATAGTTCTTCCCTGCTTCAGAGCTGGATTGGTCTCAGAATGGGCATGAAGGAAGCTCTACATGGGAGATAAGACATCTCAACTGTAAAGGTTGCAGATCCTGTGTCAGGGAGGCAAGCATGTCACTATTTGAATTCTTTTGGAATTTCCATTTTTGCCCATATTGTTATATCTTCCACCTTACCAACTCAGCCACTTCTACTGAGCCTGCTCTATGACTTCCAGTTCAAATATCCTTCCCAATCCTAGGGCCTTTTGAGCCAACATAGACCACTTAGTTAACCAACAGAAACTTTGGATGGCACTCTGAATTAACTTTCTCTTTTTTTCCACCTCAAATTCAGTCAAAAACTATCTGGAAAGGAATTTCAATGGGAAATATATTTGTAGAGCACTTATTTCTTTGAAAATCTGCTTCTTCTATTTTATTTCTCTCAAAGACATCATCTATTCTAGATTTTTTTTTCTTTTTTCCTCTAACCCTATCATTCTACTTCAAAAATACTTCTTGGGCCATCCTCTCTGATACCATCTGGACCAGGCTTTATAGGAATTTCTTTTCTTCCTGACTCAAATTCCTCCTTAGTCCAGCTTATTTTATACCTGCCAGGTACTTCTTCGTACAATACAGATATGGTTATATTACTGTCCATCACCCTCCCCCAAAAAGCCTCACATAATTATCCATTTATTTCAAAAAAACATAGTCAAAAGTTTTAAACCTGGATTTTGAAATCTCTGCAGACCTTTCTAGCCTGGGCTCCCGCTATTTACTCACAGGATCAACACGAAGACTGGTGACAGCCAGTTCTGACTTCAGACTCCAAACAGTGAGAAAACAAGTTAGGCTGACTTCATTTTCTGACCTTCTGGAGAGTTCACAGTAAGTGTATTGCCTAAGACTTCATATTTTACAGGAAGTCCTTCTCTTGTTAGATGCAAACTTATAAGCAATAATGGCAGAGATTTCTGCCTTGTATTATGTTAGTAAATGTGCCCAAAGCCTATGAAGAAATTGGTAATTCCAATAATATTCTTCATGTGTTACTGCACAGAGTTATTTTCCTGAGGCTTATAGAAGAGAGTCTTTTATTTGATATTTTCAGAGTTACAGGGTGTTATGATATTATTCTGCCATGTGGGCCATATCATATACTCTTTTCAGGTTACCCTTTCTGTCTATCAACTTCTCTTATCTTTATGACTCCTAATCTTGGTGACCATTCTCCATCAGCAAAATCAAGCCGCAGCAAATAAACTAAAGATAAGGCTCACTGACATGATAATAGGGTTTTCACTCCTTCCCTTGAATTTTCTGTTTCAATAATTCTTGCTGCCGGAAACTTCCTTTTGATCCTCAAGTCAGAAAATTCTTTGATGTAAACAACAACTTACCATATAAAATCTAAAACTAGCAACTTGTTAGCACCTAATTTTTCCTTTGGATTTTACTGTCTTTCACACATCAGTAATTTTTTATCTTGCAATTACTCTTTGCACTTCAGTAGTTACAGTAGTTAAGATGTGTTATTTGCTGTGTTATTTGTTCTTATCAATAACTTATTTCACTTAATTGTTTTGAAGGCTCATTAAATTTTCTTTCACCCCCTACTATCATAAACACACTATAAATTGAATCCAAAATGTATGCAGTATAACACTTCTTGTTCCTCTTTATCAACAGCTTCTATAAATTCATTTTAAATTTTATCTTGAATTTCCCATCCACTTTCACTTCTTATATCACCTTTACCCCCTTAGGTGGCTAAGGATTGAGATAAGTTATGGAATTGCTCAGGCTGTGTGGTTACAAAAATCTCATGAGGCTGTTCTATTCAATTGAATTATATTGGAAGTTGCTTGCTATAAGGTACAGCCAAGGGAACTATACTGTGTCATGCTACCTCTCCTCCAGGGTTACCAGTTCTCAGTCCTCCATAGCAACCCAACAAGAAGACCCTTACTCTATCCCAAGGCCGTATGTCCCTCACTGAACTTTCTGTTGTCTTCCATTGCACATCTGCTCCACTTCTTAGCCTCTCTATTCTTATGAATATCATCCTAAACCCTGGTATCCAGAATAAAAGCACTCCTTAAGTGGCATTCAAACCCATCTTCAGTCTACTCCCACCTACATTTCCAAACTTATCTCCCATTCCTCTCTTCATATACCATGTACTCCAGCCAAACCAAACCATCGATTACTCTTTCACATCTAGGTTTTAGTTCTATGCTGCTGTTGCACCTTAGGAAATAACGATGTTTTCTCTCCCCCATTTGTGTATGTCCAAATCCTCTTCATCCTTAAAAGCTGAATTCAAATGACTCATGCAAAATATTACGTCTTATTATCCTAGAAGTATTCTTTCTCCCCCAAATTCCCGTGGCATTTTACCTGTATTTCTCTTACATGCATGCCGCTTTCTTCTGTAACTTTGGGTGATTTGTGAACGTACCTTATTTCTCTTACCAGACTGCAACTTCTTGAGGACCTGATCCATTTCTTTGTAAAATCATCTTTTTTTATCCTGCACAATGACTGACAATTACTTTACACGAGAAGTGAGGCATTTCCACGCATTTTCTTAGTTACTTCACGTAATAACTCTCTAAGCTCATATTATTTTTGGCCACTTTACAGGTAAGGAAGTGTATTAACAGAGAAGTAACTTGCCCTTAGATGTATTAATAGATACTTAACTATCTATGAATAAATGATGGAACAAATAGATCACTTCACACAAGCTTTAGAGGGATTTTATACTAAAGAGAAGATGTGCCTCATCTACAAAGAAAATTCACAAGCACAATTGAGAAAAAGATCTGTTCTTGTTTTGTTGTTATTGTGAATTGCTTCCATGACGTGGGTAAGTGAAATTCCCATGCTTACCTGTGATTTGTTCCTGTGATGAGACAAGTATCACAAATACACTTACTGAGTCAGTAGACATAAAGAGAAGTGTAAATTTACGTATGCAGCCAGGTCTCCAGTAATGGTTAGATATCATTCTTTTGAGTATTAGTCTTTTAAGTAAGTGCTTTTAGTCAGCTGCCAATCTAGAAAGGAGGCAAACACTTTCTTTTTTTCTGGAAAAATGGATGGGTCTTCCTGGTATGACTTAAGTGCCTTCCTGATGATTGCAAATGGGTGAATCGACTGATGGTAGGACTTGAATTCATCTTGATGAATGGAAAATTGATGTTCACCATTACACACAGCTTTCTGAGTATGTATGCCACACAGGGAAGTTTCTTCACTTTTCCTTTTAAAAAAGAGTTACCTACAATGAGGGAAAAAGCAAAGGGAGCCATTACCTGGCAATGGAAAATGCTCTCAGAGTCTTCATAGCTACCCCAGTGAGGAATGTGGCTTAGACGATGGCACATTCTGGTCCTTGGGTGAGAGATTTGTCAAAGCTGGTAGAGATCTGTGAGCTCATCTAGTCCAATCCCATCATTTTATCACTGGAGAAACTCAGGTGAAGTGGCTTGCCCAAGATTACAAGAAACACAGTGACCAAGGCTCCAATGTTGCCTCCAAGAGCATAAAGTGGAAGAAAGATGAAGAAGCTGCCATGTTAACTGTAAGAGGAAGAGCAGAATATCAGTCAAGCTCAAACCCAATGTCAAGAACCCTTAGATCTCTTCTAGGGAAAACATCATGAACTTTGCATGAGAAATACTATAAATTTTTTTGTTCTGCCATTTACTGTATCCCTAAGCAAGGTAGTTTCCTCATTTGTAAAACGTGTTCTTACATTATTTCCTTTACAGACTTGTAATGAGGATTGCAAGAGATAAAGCATTTAGACAGGTCTGGCACATAGTAAACAATCAATAAATGTTTGTTCTATCTTCAATAAGCTTAAAGTTGAAATTCAAAAAATAAAATTATGAAATTGAAAGAGAAAAAGAAACCCGAGATATGTCTACTTCAATTAGTAAAGGCCTGTAAAGACAATCTGAATCATATTTAGTCTCTTGGACAAGTAACAGCAGACATAAAGGAATTAATATAATATAATTTTTCATTAAGTGCTTAAGACATATGGAAAATGCAAGCCTGGCCTTTTTCTCTCTGCCCAGAAAACATTCTAGCCACAATAAAACTTGGAGCACGATCAATCTAACATCTTCAATAGAGTTTCTGGTGTGTGCATACTTTCACATAACTTTGTCTGAAGGGCTCTCAGTGGAGTCTCTCACCACTTTTATCTAATGGGCAGGAGCTGCCTGGAAACAATCCTTCCATATTACTCACCTTATCAGGCCACAATAAAACATCTCCCCTCATTCTACCTTGGGAAGACTTATCTGTTCTTCTTGCTATTTGGAATGTTGACAGTCCTTTTTCGGATAGTTTTTTTCTACACCAGGTGTTTCTGCCTTTTTAGTGTTTTCCACTGAATAGTTAATTCCTCTCTGAGTTTATTTGAATTTTGGTTTATTTTTTTATGAATAGTACATTTGGTTTTTCTGCTCTCTACTGGACTCCTACTTGGCAGCAATAATGAGAAGCAGCTGTCCGCCCTGGGAATTGGCGTAGAGATAGTGGTGTCATCATTATGGTGAAAGCTTGTCATGCCCACCTAGATCAGCTCTCTCCTTTTGTTGTTTTGCAGATTTCTGATTCAAGCTCCAGATCAATTTTTGCACTGACAGGTACTGTTGTGTTTTTTCGACTGTTCTCCCATTGGACATCTTTTGTTAGATATGGGGAAAAGGAGGTAAATTATGTGTTTGGTCTTTGTATTTCTGTAATTTTTAGAAAATTCAGCCTCCTGTCATGCCTATCTATCTATCTATCTATCTATGCTTCTTTCTAACTCAATTGCCAGAATGATTATAATAAATCTCTGAGTCAATCTGATAAAGAAATAATTAATATAGAAAAAAACTGGCAGAAGTGGCAAAGGTAATACAAAAGATCCCAATATCTGATGCCCTTGTAGCTCTAAACTTAAGATATTTTTCTAGATATTTCCTATCCACTACTAGAATTTAAAGTAGAAATGATAATGACCAAAGTATTGACTCATGGACCTTCTGTATTCTCTATATATTTGAGATTGAAGTAAAATAAAATGAAACCATTTAGTGGACTCAGAGTTATAAATCCTAGTCTTAAGTTCTGAATCTGCCACTAAACATGTGACCTTGAATTATACACACACACACACTCCTATGTTTATATGCATATATACATATATGCATGTGTATATACATATATATACATATGTATGTGTATATATGTATATAGGAAAAGGTATATATACAGAGAGAATGTATATATATGTGTGTGTATGTATATATCTCTCTTTAAAAATATACACCAAAATTTTAATAAAGATATCTTAGGCAAAAATGGGAATAATTTAAGGAATTCATGTTTGAAATCAGAAGGAATGCAACAAAGGTAAAAGTAATAAAAAATTTTAAATACTATTGAAATAGTTGATAATTGTATGTGTGGCAAAGACTAACTAGGTGTTCATCTAACCCAATTCCTCTTCTTCTTGGCTCCAAGACAGACTCTATTTTCCAGCCTTCTTTGCAGTTAGACCTGGCCATGTGACTGAGTTAGGGCTAACAGGATGTGAGTGTAGGGGTGGAGTACCACTTCCAGGCTTGACCCATAAAATCCTCTACCACAAATCCTTCATGCTCTTATCCCTTCCAGGGAGGACAGCCAACCTGAAACCACATGTTGCAGATCCATGAAGCCTCAGTCTTAGCATCACTGCCTGGGAGATGCTGCCTGCCAATTAGAGCTCTTGTTTAGGATGACACTGGCAACAAGTACACTTCTATTAGGTTAAGCCTGAGATTTGGGGGCTTATCTGTTAAAGCAGCAGAAGTGACAGATGGTAGACCCAAGAGGCATGTTGCCAAGGTGCTGGAAATGAAATTAGTCTAATTTTAATTGGGAAGAGCCCCGTGCAGATGGTTAACTATGAAAACAGGGCTGTATGAGGCCCAGCCAGCGACTGGTCGAAACGCAATCTGGACAAATTAGCAGTTCCAGCAGGGACAAATTCTGAGGTCCTTAGACGAGACATAAGGCTAGTACTATAGACGTTACTACAGGCCAGTGAAGTTTCCTGAACCATAGGTGAATATCTCAGAGGGTCCTAATTGTCCCCTTAAAAAAATGTTTGCTCATGGGTACGTCCATTGTGGAAAAATATTCCTGTGAATTCTAAATTAGATGGAATTTGAATACTCAGAATTATCAAGAATGGCAGGGCTCAAGCTGTTTCCTTTTATTTGGACTCAATTTTTTATATTTCTGTGAAGCTTTAATTGACCACGGAACTAAAATCCTGCACAGCTACCAGTCAGCCTTTTTACTAACATTCTAAAACCATTGAGAATAGATTGAGAAAAATCCCAGACAACAATTGTAAAAATAAACAGTTTCCAAGTTGAAATAGTATTCGCATGCCAACTAGTGGTCATAAGTCTAAACAAGAACCTAAGATTAGAAAACAGTGCCTCTCCAAAGTAAACGCTTCTGTCTCTGGTTCTCTGTGTCGCAATATTGTTAAATGCTATTTCATATTTTCCACCTCATTATTACCAACTGTGAGGCCCGCAGAACTTGTATTCATTAAATTCCTAGGAATTTATTTGTTTTATAACTAATTCAACAAGTGAGGGTGTAGCCCATTCTTTCCTCTTTGTCTGAGCTCTTGTATGTTTTAACAACATACGCGTTATTCCCCATGCCAGATTATTAGAGATTTGGCCCTTTTGCAGGGGCGAATTCATAAAAATTAAAGTGAAACCCAAGGGACAGACTAGGAGCAAAGTCTGGTGCTTCTGGTACGGCTGCCTGGTTACACCACAAACCGTACTACCTGATGTTGCTCAAACATCACGCTATCACATAAACACAAAGTAACAGCAATGAAACGCAATTAATAACATCAGTGAGAACTAACGCATACCAAAGATTCAATTAGTATTATAACCAATAACATCCAAATATGATTTTTTCACCCCAAAATTCATCCAATTGGAGGATTCCAAATTATTTTAAACATATTGTTAGTATTATTACTGCCATATATTCTACCTGCTAAACTCACAACTCCAGTGAGGACGTTAGCAATGAGACCTGTCCTGACATTGGGCATCCCTCCAGCCTCCCAGTACACATGAGAACTAAAAGGATGAACTCTAAAGGATGTTCATTGGACTTCTAAGGTTAAATGTGGGACATATATTATTCAGTGTTTTTATGTTTTCTTAATAAATTACTCTCCATATATATAAAAGAATGCTTCCACTTTATTCTCTAAGAATCATTTTAGGAGCAGTGTCCCAAATTGGGAAATGCTTTTTTCTCCATTAAGATACAGGGGTACTCACTTTTGACTCAGAATATTACAATAGGTCCAACCTTTACACTGAACAAATTCTGGATAACTGGTAACTTTTACTTTTTGATAGTGGTAACTTTTTTAAAAGCATTAGACAGTATGTGCCATAAGAATGAACACAAAAAAGATTTTCCATCATCTTTTTAAACTCAAAATAAACTTGTCATAAAATCCGATCTCTAAACAACAGATGTTATATATGCAATGTTAATCTCTAAAGCAATTGTCTTGTAAGTTTAACAAATCATTATCTCTTGCCAATATCTATTTGTGATGCAAGTTTCTAAAAAGAAGTTGAGGTTAGAATAAAGACATTTCACTGAATTACATGATTAAGTGACAAAAATCTCATATCTAAATCAAATAATGTCTTGCATTTACGGAGTTGGTCTGGATGACCTGTTACTTAATATTAGTTCCTTACAGATTTAAAATTACTGTTGCTGTAGCAGACACATTTATATGGGCAAGGAATCTCTTTCTTGGAAAACTCTCAGCTGTAAGGGTTCTTCATTTCGTTAGATACAAATTTTTTTAAATTAATGTATGATAAGACCACTGTATTTTGTCTTCTTATCCACCCAAATATTTTCTTATGTTAATACTACAGTTTAAATTTAATGTTAACACATCATATATCATTTTACATATGTTCTGCTTCTAATTAGGATAGAAAAAGTTGTGAGAGACTATTGCTTCTACCATAAATATCCCTTTGTGATCTCTGTTTATCTTCAACCTGAAATCTGGGTTAAGGTCCACCAAAGACAAATTTTGCTGGTTTGTGTTAAATGGAATCGCACTGGGTTCTCTTGCCAACTCTGATTTCACAAATGAGCAGACTGAGCACCATGTTCTTTCCACTATGACATGGCCTTTTATTCTTAGACCAGATCCTGACTTCAGCATTAACACTATCCTTTTATTCCTGAGTATTGTCTGCTTACTCTTCTGAGTCCTTCATCTTAGTATGGTTCATCTTCCAGCCTACAGGCCAAGAGAATCAATCAAGACACAAAAGTTAGTAGGTATTTGTGCTTTTAGGACCTGTGGCTACCAGGCCCAAATACAATGCTCTGAGGGCATTTCCTTAACAAGTCTCGGTCAATCTATTAGTACCCTCAGGGAGCTGGCTGGAGCAGCACCACTAACTGTGCACTGGAGACAGATCCGGTATCCTCCACGCAATTCCTCTCAACACAGTGCCCTGAAGTCTATTGTCATACTTGAGGGATGTGATCAGTATTAGTCTTTCGATAGGAACGTATATCATCTTTTACATATATAGACTAGTCTTGTTTTATCAAATGGAAATAGGAAATGAACATCACACGAATGTAGGTGTTTAAGATTGAATATCCCATAAATGGGTCCCCAACACGATATGAACTTTGGGATTCTTTTTAATTCAAATCAAAACATATTCATTCAAGTCTATGTGTGTAAGGATAAGCTCTGAGACAAACAGATAAATAACTACCCTCAACAGTATATAATCTTATGGCAAACGCCTTCCCTCAGGCCCTATGTAAATGCCATGATTGACTGAAATGGAGTTCTATGCAACCTTTAAAAGTTACACCATGGGGGCTGGCCCCGTGGCCGAGTGGTTAAGTTCGCGTGCTCCGCTGCAGGCGGCCCAGTGTTTCGTTGGTTCGAATCCTGGCGCGGACATGGCACTGCTCATCAAACCACGCTGAGGCAGCGTCCCACATGCCACAACTAGAAGGACCCACAATGAAGAATATACAACTATGTACCGGGGGGCTTGGGGAGAAAAAGGAAAAAATAAAATCTTTAAAAAAAAAAAAGTTACATCATGATGTGCCTATATTAGTTTTCTGTTGCTAAGTAGCAGATTACCAAACATTTAGTGGCTTAAAATAAGACCCATTTATTAAGCCATAGTTCTGAAGTTCAGAAGTCTGGGTACAGCATGGCTAGGTTTTCTGCTCAAGGTTTTACATGACTGAAATCAAGATATTGGCTGACTGTGTTCTCATCTTGAGCTGTGGGTCCTATTTAAGCTTATTCAGGTTGTTGGCAGAGTTCAGCTCCTTTGTGGTTGTAGGACTAAAGTCCATATTTCCTTAGTGGCTGTCATCTGGGGGCTACTCTCAGCTCTTAGGCATGTCCACAATCTTACAACAAGCAATGGACCCCTTCATCTTCAAAGCCAGCAATGGAGGATCTTCCTGATGTCAAATTTCTCTCAATCTTTGTATTTCTTTTGCTTAGAAAAGGCCCCATCACTTTTATGGCTCACCTGACTACAAGTCAGGCTCATAGCAGATAATCTTAAGGATAAACCTTAAGGTCAGGGCCAGGCCCAGATACAATGCCCTGTGGGCATTTCCTTACCAAATCTCCATCATATGGATATGGGACCTCAATTAGATCTGCAAAATCCTTTGGTAGCAGTGTTTAACTGAATAACTGGGAAAAGTGTGTATAGACCAGAATTCTTGGAGGCTCTCTTAGAATTCTGCCTACCACAGTGCCAGAAGGCAAGTTTTTTAAATAATTTTTTCCTAGAGGAGTTTGTTCAATACAAACTCCTATCCTACCCTTTTGTATACTTATATATAGTATTAGTCTTTCATTGCTACCATTGTAAATTCCCCAACTCGTGACCTAACATTAAAAATATCTTATGGTTCTGTAGGTAAAAAGTCTGACACAAGTCTTACTGGGATAAAATTGAGATATCAACATGGCCGTGTTCCTTTCTGGAAGCCTTTTACAGCTTCTAGAGGCTGCCTGCATTCCTTGGCTTATGGTCCCTTTCCCCCATATTCTAAATTAATAATGGTGGGTTGAGTCCTTCTCATGCTACCGTCTCTCTGGTTGTTGGCACCAGGGAAATGTTCTTTACTTTTAAGGACCCAAGGGAGTAGATTGGGGCCACCTGGATAATCGAAAATAATTTCTCCATCTCAAGAATCCATAATAACTTCTCTATCTCAAGATCCTTCACTTAATCACATCTGCAAAAGTCCCTTTTGCCATGTGAGGTAACGTATTCACAAATCCCAAGAATTAGGACATGAACATCTTTGGAAGCCATTATTCTTCTTACCACACCTATCTTTCTAAAATAGAGGCCTGTGGGCCTCTCAGCACATCTCATTTCTTCTGTTACTTGAACCACATCTTCAAAGATGGAAGAACTATGGTTTAGAAAGCATGGGATAGCCATACCTAATGGACAGTATTTTCTGGTATAGTGGATATTGAGCATTATATAATGACATCCATCACAATTGATACAGCACAATAAGCCAGCCAAAGATAAGAGAGGTTGTCAAAAGGTACAAACTTTCAGTTATAAGATGATTAAGTTAAGGACCTAATATATAGCATGGTGATTGTAGTTAATAATACTGTATTATATACTTGAAGATTGTTAAGAGAGTAAATCTTAGATGTTCTCACCACAAAAAAGAAGTGGTAATTATGTTATGTGATGGAAGTATTAGTTAATGCTATGTTGGTAATCATTTTACAATATATAATTGTATCAAACCAACATGTTGTACACCTTCAGCTTACTCAACATTATATGTCAATTATATCTCAATAAAGATGGAAAAAGAAGAGAAGTTGTGCTTAAGAGGAAGAAGATAAAATTCAATAATATTCACAAATGAAAATGTGAGCTCTGGTTTTTCCTAAAATGTATGCCAAGGGATTTAAATTGCTATGGCTATTAATGTAACCACAGGCCCTTCAGGACCAGTTCAACTGACCCCATCTTATCCACAGAGTAATTGAGAAATTATCTTTCAGAAAATTTGCAAAGTCACATGGCCAGAGCATGTGCAGAAGAAGAAATCGTGGCCTGAAATAACCATGGAACCCAAGATTCTCCTCCCCATGGAACCAAAGGACCAGGACATGACCAGAACTTAAAGTCGGACTCTTATCAAAAGCAAGGGGTCCAGGAAGATCAAGTCTTAAAATTCCTTCCCCACCTTACCATAAATGTTTAGAACCTTACCACAAATGCTTGAAGCCCACCAATCAAAACTTGTCCTGCCAGCATTTCCACATACCAGCCCTTTCTCCCTCATCTCTTAAGTTGCACCCCAAATCTTGAATCAGGGAGACAGACCTGAGGGCACACGCCCCGTGTATCCCTGCAGATCAATCTCACAGAATAAAGCTGATTTCTGTTCCCAAAAGCTGATGCCATAATTAATTGGCTTGTTTATGCAAGAGAATCCAAATTTTGTGCAGTAACATTAATAGTTATTATACAAAGAACCATGAGCACATACATTTGGGAAATGTCAAGTTAAACAAAACTGATGTTTTCTCGGAGTCCTTAATGTGCTAATGTGCATTGTGAATCTATAAGACAGCAGTATGTGTTCTCATTTTGATCAAAAAAAATGTTTTTAAAGGACACATCAAACTTTGGGAACCAGTGGTGTCCATTTATTTTGCTGCAGCATCCTTCTGTTATTGTTTTCAACTGGCATTTCATTTCTTGTTTCTCTTCTATCATTTTTTTCTTCCTTATTTGTTTCTTAGGTCCTTTCTTCCCATCCACATTCCTTCTCTCTTTTTTTTAACCTATAGTCATCCCCTCATATAAATGTGACTTAAAATGCATAGAGTTGCAAAGAAGGCTTGGTCTGGTTAAAATCAGAAATACAAAGAACTGTTGTTAAGAAAGAAAATAGAGGAAACAATAAGAATGAGTTACAGAAAGGATGATGTTTATTGAATCTGTACATTTTGATTGTACTTCCTTGATTTATTGAACACCATAAGACTAAACATTTCCTAAACAAGGGATTAGGGATTTATTTCTTATGCTTTACCTCCTCTCCTTCTTAACTTCATAATCTTTCCAAGTTTGTCATCCATTCGGTCCCAGTTACTCTTTGGAGGTGTCTTAACAACCCAAATAAATATACCACTTAGCTATAATAAAGGTTCCTCTACATATTATCACAAGGCAATAAGTGATTCTGATTTATTGACTATTCCAGATAACTTAATCCTAACCATAAATATTTGCTTTCCAGTTTAATAGTTTTTGATACACTATAAAGTTTATAACAGTTCTTTCATTATTAAGGATATGTTAACCATTTTTTGATGAGCATTTTGAAACAAAATATCATAATATGATAAAATTAAAATACATGTTTATGGGATGTGGACAAGTGTAGGGCTACTTGAAACTATGCTAACTGGCTCCAAAATATTGTGTTTTTGCATTTGAACCAAGTGTCTTCTCCTTCCATCCCATTTTCTGCTCAGTCACACTCTGCTTTTGTGACTGTCCACTCTGCTTTCATCACTCTTATTTGATCAGCCCTATTTTAAATATCTTCTGGATCGATTTATTTACTAGACTTTTCCTCTTTCCCTACCCACAGATTTAACTCTTTGATGGTTTAATAAAAACCCTAACTTCCATTCTAATATTCTTTTAATCTGCCACTGTATCTTCCTCTTTTTTTCACACTCACAGCTTACTATCTGGGAGATATTATATACTTTAAACATTTTCACTCATGTAACCCACACAATAATCCTGTGATGAAGACCTTATCATTAGACTCAGAGGAGTACTTCAACACACATAGTTTAATGTTGGAATTTATATGCAGATATATCTGATTCCAAAGCCAATATGTGGTCACTAGAGTGATACTAATGTCTTCCCAACTGTCAAATCCAGCAACCATTTCTTCATCTTCATCCTTCAGGAACAGTTTAGATTGTTGGTCACCCTCTTTTTGAAGCAATATTTTCTTATTTCATGATACAATATAATGTTTTATTTCGGTAAAAATACATAAACAGATGGATGACAGATATACCAAAAAAGTAACAACCAAAAAATGTAGTAATAAATCTAAAAATGTCTAGGAAGGAGATTACAGCACAATATTAAAACACCTAAAAGAAGATCTAGATAAATGAATAGCTATGGAACTTTCATGAACTGGATGATTTTGTGTCAAAACAAAAGTCAATTCTCCCTCAAATTGATCTACAAACTGAGTTAAATTTGAACCAAGGCTACAACAGATTGTTTTTGTGGGGGAAACTAGGTAAGGCAACTAAAATTCATATGAAAGAGCAAAGGATCAAGAAAGGTCACGGTAATTTTGATGAAGAACATGATAGGGAGACTTGTCCTATCAGATATGACTACTTTAAGTATTTGGTAATTAACACCACGATGCAAGGATAGAGAAAGTGACCAATAGATTAGAATAGAGAACCCAGAAACAGACTCGTGTGTATATGACAGAAGTGGGCAATACAAATCAATGGGGGAAAAACAGACTGTTTAATAAACAGTTGGAAAAACTGTCTGCATAAAAAATACATTAGATTTCTACCTCACGTCATATAAAAAGATCAGTTCCTAAATGTGAAAAGCAAATTTTAAAAATTTTAGAAGAATATATATGAGAATATAGTTATGATGTTGGGGTAGGGAATGTTTCACAGATAAGACACACAAAAAAGACCAACTAGAAGGAAAATAATGGAGGAGTATTAAAATTTAAGTCACATGAAGAGCAATAGAGTGAAGAAAGAAGAGAATAAAATCCGGAACTGGCCTTGTATGCCCTAATGTTTGTGAACACCTGCCAAATTAAGAATTTTCTTGTGAAATAGAGATGGGTACTATCACTGGGTCATGATATTTTGGATAATCTTTATTTTCTAATTTATAATTGTTTTTAAATGATGGTGAGGTGTGGTGTACATGCACATGCCCATGTATGTGTCATACTGAGTATGTATGATATTCATAATAAGATGAAGTAAATAAACTATTTGCATAATATTTAATAGTCTGAGAGAAACAATATTTGTGGAGGATTACATCAAGATATTTAATCTATTCATCCCTCTAGGAGTCTAAAATTACTCTTGAATTGGGCAGACAAAAAGCCCCTTAACTATAATTTACTTTAATGGACCCCTGCAGAGGTACTCTGTGCTTTGCTGGAATTCTTACTATACACGTTAAAACATGTTATGAGAAATAGCTTCACGAAATTCAACAAACTGGTGGGACTCTTTCAACGCAAGTAACAAAATTTTTATGCAATCTGGTTTAAGCAAAAGGAATTTACTGGCTATTTTGCTGAAATGTTTGAAGTAAGTCCGGGCCAGTTGTTCATCTTCCTGAATTGAGGAGACAGAACTAGGAGTCTGAGGAGGGCAAGGCCACTAGAGTTCTGGTAAAGTACCAGAAAGGACAGAGCTGACCTGAGACTGAGGTTTGGAGATTTTCAGAAGGCTTCCTTCAAGTGCTTAGCTGAACAGTCAGCAGTACAAACCTATGAGGAAACCACTTGAGTCTAAGAAAAGAACTTCTCTGATGGAGCAGAAAAATCTCTGGTACCTATTTAGCACCAGGATAGAAAACTTCATAATTCATGGAGCATCAGGTAAAGAATTCAGAAGGGTACTGCTCAATAATGGGGTAAATTAGCCCTAAACTAAAAGCTGCTCCACTCTCACCTAACAAAGCTTAAAAGCAAGTCTCAAAAGAATCAAGCCATTTCTAAGTAACTTACCTGTGCATCAGCACATAGATTAAGAACATTTACAGGAATACCAAAATATCTAGCTTTAAACATGATAAAATTCAAAATGCCTCGTATGTAGCCAAAAATTACCAGACATCCAGAGACGCTGGAAAATACTTCCCACATTGAGGAGATAAATTGGTCAATAGAAACAGACTCAGAGGTGACACAGATAGGCCTACAGAAGTAGACAAGAACATTAAAACCGTTACTTTAACTATATCACATACTTTCCAGAAGGTAAAGGAAAGAGGGAGCATGTTAAGTAAAGACATGTAAGATAAGAGAGGCAAATCAAAATTCTAGAAATGAAAATAAAATTTTTGAGATGAAAAGTACACTGGATGGGATACACAGTAGAAAAAATTAATGAACTTAAAATAATAAGAAAAGAAACTATTCAAAATGAATCACAGAGAGAAAAAGGACTAGAAAAATTAAACAAAGCATCAGTGAAGAACAACTTCAAGCAGCCTCATCTGTGTATAATTGTAGTTGCTTAACAGAGAATGGAAAAATATTTGAAGAACAATGTCTGAAAACTTTCTAAATTTGATGCAAACTATAAACTCACAGATTTAAGACACTCAGTGGACACCAAGCACAAGAAAAATGAAAACTATACCAATGTACGTTGTAATCGAATTGCTTAAAACCAGTGGTAAAGACAAAATTTTTAAAGCATTCAGAGAACAAAGACATGTGGCATACAGAGGAACAAAGATAAGGATGATAGGAAACTTACTGGAAACAGTGTTGTGAGAAGACAGTGGAACAACATCTCCACAGTAGTGAAAGAAAAATACTGTCCACCTAGGATTCTTTACCCAGTGCAAATATCTTTCAGAAATGAAGGTGAAATGAAGACTCCTTCACACATACAGAAGCCTAAAGAATTTATCACCAGGAGACCTGCAGTATACGAATGTTGAAGGAAGTCCTTCAGGTAGGAGGAAAATAATACCAAATAGAAATCTGGATCTATACTAAGAAACGAAGAGCACCAGATATAGTAAATGTGTGGGTAAATATAAAAAACATTTGAAAAGTTTACAACACTCCTTAATAGATAATTGACCATTTAGAGCAAAAGCAATATACATTGTGAAGTTTATAACACGTAGTAAAAATATAATGCCAATAACACAGAGGCTAGGGGGCAAGGCAGGGAGACAGAAGTTTGCTATAAGGTTCCTACTCTATTTGTAAAGTGTTATAAGTATACTGATATATAAATCTTACCCTACATGTAAAATGATATAGTATTACCTGAAGGCAGATTGTCATAAGTTACAAATGTATTTTATGAACTCTAAAGCAGCCACTAGAAAAGGAAAAGATTAAAGCTAATAAGCTAACAAAGGACACAAAATTGAGTCATAAAATATACACAATTTGAAAGAAGGTAGAAATAATATTTGACAAAGTAGATTTCAGAGCAAAGAATATTACCAGGGATAAAGGTAGTCGTTTCATAATGATAAAAAGAAACGTCAGTTCATCAGAAGGACATAATAATCCTAATCATTTATGCAAGTAGTAGCAAATGGTTATTCAAAATTCAAATTTAAAATATACAAAGCAAAAACTGCAATAGCATGAATGGAGAAACAAACTTACAATTACAGATGTAGAGATTAACCCTCCCTGCTTAATAACTGATGGAAGAAATAGGAAAACATTATCAACCAATTTGGCCTAGTTGACACTTGTAGGACACTCCACCAAACAACAGCAGAACACACATTCTACTCTGGTGTAAGTGGAAACTTTACCAAGATAGACCATATTCTGGATTATTTAAATGGAGATTAAGAACAGGCAAAACTCAGATTAGTGGCTGCCTATCTGAGGAAAATTGGGTATTAACAGGAGGTAGGTTTAGGGATTGATGAAAGAAAGGGGGAACTTTTTAGGGGAACAAATGGGTATATTCATCTATCAAAACTCATCTTGTACACTTTACATCTGTATATTGTACCTTGTGTAAATTTTACTGCAGTGAAAGTATACAAAAGGTATACATGACTGCACAAATGATACATATGGAACATTATCTCTTTTGACCTCTAACGTAAATCAAATTAGAATGAAGTTATTGTGTCAATATTTATCATAGGCTACTCAAACTTGAATATTAGTCATTACTGATAGTGTCCTTAAACATCTACAACCATAGATGTTTATTGATTTCATCAAGAAAATATAAGAATGTATTTTGCTAATTTCCTTAATTTATTAAGCACTCTTACAAATCAACTGAGGGAAAAACAAAAAAAAATTAGTAGAAATATAAGCAACACATGCATTTTATGGAAAAAATAAACAAACAGTTAAAAGTTCGGAAAAATTTCCAGCTTTATTCAGAATCAATGGTATACAAAGTAGAACCACATTCTATTTTCATCTAAAAGTTTAACAAAGATCCCTTAGACCATGTGGATGAAAAGTCGCTCTCATTCACTTTTGAGAGGAGTCTAACTGGTAAAAAGTTCTTTGGAGGGTAATTTGACAAGATCAAAATTAAATGTACAGATACTCTTTGGCCTAGCAATGCCACTTCTAAGAACGTATCCAACAAGTATACTTGGACATTACCAAAGACATGTATACAGGATATTCAGTGCAGCATAACTGCAGCAAAGATCTCAAAGAACTCTAATAGCCTGCCAATATGGGACTGATTAAACAAATAACATTATGCATACCTAAAAGAATAGTGTTCAGCAGTTAAAAATAATGAAGTAGATATATATATGTTGACAGGTAGATATCACCAAGATATCTATTTAGTAATACATATATATAAAAGAATAAATACAGTAGAATAGTAAGTAGAATATGCTCTCATTATGTAAACATATGTATGTGAACAATTAAAAATTTCTAGTAAAGGCAAAGAGAAACTGTTCATAGTGATTATCTTCCTGAGTCTGGGCTGAGAGAAAGATTCAATTACTGTACACTTGTTAGTGTTTTTTTTTTTTTTTTTGACTTTTCATTATGTGCTGCCATATTTTAATAAGGATAAGTACCTTCAATAAGATTTTTTAAATCTTTAAAATGACCAAAAATGGGGATACACCCAAATTCATGCACACAGCTCTCAAAAAAAGAGCACAATTAGAAGGAAACTGATGGAGTTTTTATAACAATGACTACTCTAAGACATTCTCTGCAAAGTACTAAAGTCTTAACATACAGGATTTTTTCTTTTAATCTTAGAAAAGTATATGAGATACTGCGTGAGATTTTATGGATGTATAGTATGACGGAGTTTAAGAAATTTTACGATATTTCATTACCTAGACTTCTTCTATAAGTCTTTGGAAAACTGACAGCAATTATTAGTCCCTTGCCAAAGATACCAATGAGTTCAAGCCACTTCTGTTGAGTTGTCCAATAGTTCATCTTCCAGCTTTCCTTATATTCTAAACAAAGCTAGATCTTAATCTGATTAATAGACCCCAAAGACATAAGTTTGCTAATCTAAATTGTGCTAATATATGTGATAATTCCTAAAACAAATTATATTTTCTGCATTGAATTTTTCTGATTGAATGTTTTGAAAATCACCTTTTCAAATCACACTTTATAAATAGACTGCACTGATTCGCTTCCTTAACATATAGTTCTATCTAAGCTCTTCTATCTAAAAGTGAGAATGGTATGGGTGTTTCTTTGATTATAAATATTAATCTTTCTGATAAGAATTCAATTCTCTCACATAGCAGTAAAATACCACTTACAATAAATTTAATTTAAAATCTATTAGCTAAGAACATGTTTGCTGGCAGCTAACATTTTCTCAAAAAGAAGATAATCTCTTATTTAATTACTTGGAAAAATAGTTATTCACACACATTCTAACTGGAATTTTAATAGCAGTTAACTGACAACTCAGCCAAGGAAAACAGATCCAATTTTAGTAATAATTATCCAAGAATAAGAAACATTGAAAACAGGTTTTGAGTCCAATATATGCCCTGAGTTTCATCTTTTTTTAGGTGTTCTAATTAACCTAGGTGGAAGAAATAGTGATCAAAAGAAGGTAACCAGAGGAAGAAAAGGAGCATGAACCAATAGTCAGATGAACTTGAATTTGGGTTTGAATCCCAGCTCTGATAAACACTCACCATTTGACATTGGTCTATAATCTGTAAAACTGTAATAATGATAATATATTTTCCTACAAGGCCATTGGGCAGATGCTATAGTATGTGGACTTAGTTCACAGTAAGCACTCAACCACAGCTATTATTATTAATAAAAATAAAGAAACTATTTTAGTTTGTAAGAAAAAAACACCAAGGTATTACTTTTGGTGATAGAGATTTATTGTGAAAGAAAACAGAAAAGTCATCTCAGCAACTATGTAGTCACTCTGGACTGTGGTATATTTAAGACTGGGATATCAGGCCTCATGTAAAACCAAAATAATAGCTCAATTTTTTAAGACATAACCTGTGTTCTATGGGCCCTCCATTTTTGTTGGCATTTGTGCTTTTTAAGAGAGAAGATCTGAACTTCTTGATTAGTTACTATCCAATATGGAGCGAGGTTTTGGGGCAAAGTTCTTACCAAGCAGCATCTTTATATTCCGTCTAAGCATGAACGCTGATTCCTAGCCCATCAGTCAAAACCAGATGACAAGGGATAGACTCACTGACTGATCATCACACACGTTGTGCCATGGCAGCTTTAGGCAGAAAGACAGGGAGAGAACTACTTTCCCCAGAAGGATGTGGGCACGGCTGAACATAAACCTTTATGGAAATATCTCTAGCACAAATTCTAGCTGGAAAATTTACAAATGTAATTACACAGTATAGAGGAATTGACTATAATCAGTTCACTTGGGTTCCCTCTGCCTGCACAGTGGCCTAAAACTCTCTCTAGGAAATCAGCTGGGGCAATCAGAGGGTCAGCTTATGGGTTTGCCCTCTCTTGGGGACCGCTGCCTTATGCTGCCTGATGTCCAATGTCTGAATACCATTGTTTCATATATTTTGTCTTTTTTTTTTCCATTGTTTCAGTCAAGAGGATAAATCTGGTCCCTGTGTTACCCCATGTTGTCCAAAAGCAGAAGTCAGCCTAGTATATTTGATCAAAATGTTTTGAAAACATAAAATCTCAAAAGTAGGGGTTAGTGGGGAAGGATGCCTGAATGGATGTAGAAATTCTCAAAGGAGGTTAAACTTTAGATAAATTGATGTTAGACAAATTGATTTAAGGCAGAACAATCTGTTTCCAAGTTTTTGTTTAAGTGATCATTTTTCTATCTGAAAATGATACTAGCATCCCAGGAAGCGGTCCAGAGCTAACTAGAACTGAGGTCAGACTGTGAAAAATGGCAGCCCATCCCCACGGTCGACAGTTGCTGCATTTTTCCAGGTCTTTCTCAAAAGGGCCCAAAAGAGATGAATTGTAGGTGTCAGTTTGATGACAAGCCTCTTAGAATCTTTCATCTATCAAATGTGTAGATTAGACCACAGTACAGAAAGAAGAGTGTACTAATAATCTAAAGAAATTTTACGAAGTAATATGCAATTCCATTCAAGTAAAAGCTTCTATAAACTTTAACTGTAATTGACTTCAGAGACACAAATCTAGACTACCTTCATCTCTACAGAAAAGCCTAAGGAAATTCTATTGACATTTGGTTTCTAAAAGCAAAATACTCATAATACTCAACCCTCTGGAAGAGTGCAAACAAGTGTCCACAGGTCACAGAGCCACTGCTTCCTTTTCTTCCTGGACAAACAGCTCTGCACAGGAGCCATAGCATTCATCCAGCCACTATTATTGCAATCACACATCGAGCAATGGCTCTATCAGACCCTGTGCTACATGCTGGAGATAAGATTATAACCAAGACATTCCTCACATACTTTTCTCTACTTGCCAAACCCGTGGGGAGGATGGGTCTGCAAAGCCTGCCTGAAAAGACTAATTCCTAGAGCTTATTGAGAAGAAATTAAGTTCTATGTAGTTCAGGTATTCTTTTTTTAAATCTTGCTTAAAAAGAAAATAAAAGCTACCAAAAGTGTAGGTATTACGCCCACAACCCCCTCACAACCAGTTTTGGCAGTCAACTTAGAGATGTTCAGCGGCTGATTCAGTGGCCAAGTAGTTAAGTAGTTAAGTTCACACACTCGCTTCTGCGGCCCAGAGTTTCGCTGGTTTGGATCCTGGGTGCGGACATGGCACCACTCATCAGGCCATGCTGAGGCGGTGTCCCACATGTCACAACCAGAATATACAACTATGTGCTTGGAGGCTTTGGGGAGAAGAAGAAGAAGAAGAAGAAAAAGAGAAGATTGGCAACAGAGGTTAGCTCAGGGCCAATTTTTAAAGAGAAAAAAAGACAGACAGTGTCTTATGCAAAAAAAAGAAATGTTCAGTACTTATCATTGGACAGTTCCCCACTACCCACACTTATTCCTGGCTGAGCAGTGGTGAGGGTCCTACTTCAGAGGTGGTTTGTTGAACTCTCTCATCTAATAGCTTCTTCACTCACATCCTCTTTTTCCCTCCCACTCACAAGGAAACTATGTACATTTTGTGTCCTTCTATTCATTTAGTCGCTCACCCAACATAGAAATAGAAAACTGCCACATTTTATTTTTAGTTTTATAATTTTATTAGAATTGCAACTTTATTGTTTTCAATTATTTTGTATATAAAATATAACTTCACTTACATTTTGGGTTAAATGAATTTAGTATATTGCACCTGTACCCTGAGTCAATAGGAAAACCTATCCTGAGTTTCCAAACCATAATTCACAAATAAACCTTTGTAAGTCAGCCTCTTGTAAGTTGAGGATGTTCTCTGTCTCTACATACAACTCTGCTTATTTAATTTCTATTTGCTTGCCCCCGTGTGTCTCATGAATATGGGGAAGGATGCAGTATGGTCAGGACAAGAGGAGAATGAATACACATGCCTGAAAAAAAGACACTCTGTAAAGGAGGCTTGCACATTTAAATTCTAAAACTTTGAGCAAAATAATTCAAAGACAGCCTATAAAAGAATGGCCTCTTCCAAAGAAACAAATTATAAAATGTTTAAGGTTCTAGAAGCCAAGAGCTCTAGAAGGATGTCCAGGTGAGCGGGATTACAATTTAAATAAGCCCTGAGTCTCTCATCTGAATTTATTTTCCTTCCTGAGCTGTCCTGTGCCATAGTGTGGCCACTAGATGCCTATGGCCATTTAAATTTGAATTAAATTAAATTTAGACTAGTTCCTCAGTCACGCTAATCACATTTCAAATGTTCAATTAGCCAGTGGTTAGTGGCTACCATGTTGGACAGCACAGATTTAGAACATTTCCATTGTCAGAGAAAGTTCTGTTGGACAGCACTGCTCTAGAATTCTTATTTGACTGCCAACTTCCATGAGCTCACCAATTACCTAAATGTGGATAAAAATACTTTTATTTAGCACAGACAAGAAATGATATCAAGAGAATGTCATTCAATACTAAAGGAAAACAAAAAAAGTTATTCTAGACAATAACAAAGGAATAAAGATAGTCACATTCAAGTAAAAAACTTTTCACTTTCTGATATTCCAAGAGATTTCTGATATTTCAAGAGAAAAAAAAAGGGAAAGCTGGTACAGCTTCACAGATCCTGGTTTCCCTTCTCACTTTGAAGGGTGTCTCATCCTCCTGGTTCCCTCAGCGTTAGTTTATACCAAAACTATTGTTCTGACTCCTATACAAGCACAAAAAGCTTAATTTCTTGAAGCCTCTGCATTTTTCCTCAAGTATCACAGCCGACTGACAACAAGGCCTTGCAAATTAGTTTTAAGTTTCTCTCTCTATAGTGCATGACCTCATCCCCAGTTTTATCTAAGTGTTATCGACTGAGACTGCTGAAGCTCTAGCCTAGGGATTCTTAATCCTGTTTCAGTTTTAACACAACCAAGAGCAGCACACCCCTTGCGGTAAGAAAGAATCATTGCAAAGATGATGCTCAGCCCAGAGGGCTGGGTTCCCCAAAATATTTCTAAGTAAAATTGCATATTTTCAAAAGTTCATCCAAGTAATTCTGATATGCCTCTCTGGGAGGAAAAACACCCATCTTCATTAAAAACGACTAGTGCAAAGTTTCTCACATCAAGCCTCCGGCAAGTTCTTACCCTTCCCATCATTCCTAAATTATCAGTTTTTCTCTGGAGCATTTTTTAAGCATGCAGTCAATCCTCCAGTGTCTGCTGGTTCCGCATCTGTGGATTCAACCAACTGCAGATCAAAAATGTTTGGAAAAAAATTACCTAACTCTAAATAATACAGCATAACAACTATTTACATAACGTTTACATTGTATTAGATATTATAAGTATTCTAGAGATGATTTAAAGTACACAGGAGGATGTGCCTAGGTTGCTTGCAAACACTAGGACATTTTATATAAGGGACTTAAGCACCCATGGACTTTCATATGGGACGGAGAGTCCTGCAACCAACCCCCAAGTTTACCGAGGGATGATTGTACTCACATCAAACTTCTATACTTACTTATAGGGAATTAGTCTTATACATTAATAGCCCCATATGTAATAAAATCACCATATAATTAGTATAACTAGTGTATGTTTTGAAAATAAAAATCATTTCAGTACTCATACAGGGATAAATAATAAAGCATCTTTCATATACCTCTTGTCTTTCTGAATTCTCTACCTGTATTGAATTTGCAATCTCCAGCACTTAGGCGCTACACTGAATGCCAGGCATAAATCAACAGATCCCAAAGGGCTAAATGAGGTAAAGAAAAGTTTACCACTTGCTAGCACACAATCTCTAGACAGCACACTAGTAGGGGATGAGTGTGTCTAGGTCAGCCCAAGGTGCATTATATAAAATTGTTGTTTCTACTAAATTGAGTCAGCTACGATGAGAGCATTCCCTTACTAAAGAGGACATGTATCAGTACCGGTATGAAGAGAGTGGTGGCACATTATATTGTAAACTAATATGATCAACAAAGTGCTCATTGTGTTTTGTAAATGTAACTAAAAGAATGCTCATAAACACATTCATATCTTCACAGCCTTTGAGGTTTGCTATTGACAAGAAGGTAATAAATCTTGACACCACTTTTTTTCCCCACATATTAATTAATGAGAATTAATGAGAAGGATGTCATGCCAAAGAATTTAGTATGGCCCAAAATAAGAAAAAAGGTCCATTTCAAAGCCTGTCTTGGGCATTTAGCTACCTAAAGGTGGCTACAGGTATACATGGGTCTGCATCTGGCAGATCAATGAAACAAAGCTCTGAAGCCCCATATCTTGCCATCATCTGCAAACAGGAGATGGGCACCAGAGATTCTTCTGCATGATAATGCAAAGCATTGTTTCCAAAGTGAAGACAATGGATAGAGGAATCTATACAGAATATGATGTGTTTCGAAAATGTTTCTCTTACTTATTAGGAGTTAGCCTGCATTGTTTCGAAGAATTATTGTTTGGGAGATGTGTATGGCTGCATATTGTATTATTCCATTCACACAACATTCTCAAAATAACAGAATTGTGCTGGGGAATGGATCAATGCTTGCCAAAGATTAGGTTCAGAGGAGAGTGTGACCGCAAAGTGGAAGCACAAGGGAATTTCTTTGGGGTGATGGAAATTTCATATCCTGATTGTAGTGTTGGTTGCACAAATCTATACATGAGAAAAAATTTTGTAGAACTGTACATAAAAAAAGTGTGTACAAGAACTGGTGAAATCCAAATAAGGTCTGTACTTCAGCTAATAGTTTGTATCAGTGGTTGTGCTAATTACGCTATGCTTTTCTGAGTTACTATCAACAGGAGAAGTCAGGTGAGGGATAAATGGAAACTCTGCTTTCTACTTGTGCAACTTCTATGTAAGTCTGAAACTATTTCCAAAAAGATTTTTTTAAGAACGATAAAAACAAAACTAAACCAAAAGTATGTAAGAATTTCGTGCATATTCTAGCAAATTTTCTGCCACTTTTAAGTTATGCCAAAATTTGAAAGTTACCTTAAATGATGTTGGGTTGCTTATAGAATCCCAGAGAATCAGGCTCTGGGGCCATGCAGCTGGGTATAAAGCCCAAATAATGCCACAGAACTGGTCTAAGACATCACTGCTGCTCTCACTGTGACACAGCACTGCAGCTCCCAACATTGGCACCACAAACACTGGACACCTACTGCTGCTACAAGACACTGCAATGATTGCCCTGGGAGCTGCTTCCACAGATCTGTAACTACCGCCACAGATCTCCAGAAGAGCTTCTGATTAGTCCTCACTTCTTCTCAGAAGCAGCTTCTGACCCAGTCTGTATATATGATGGCTGATGCTTAGGGTATGAGGTATAACCCTAGCTGCAAAGGATGATGGGAATATGATTATCTAGCATACTTTCATATGAAAAGCAGGCTCTGCTCAAAAGGTGAGTGATTCCCCAGACATAGTATGGAGGTTCCAAGATGGGGTCATTGAGAAGAATGGCAAAGATCTACAAATAATAATGGAAGAATGGCTTTTCTCACATCATTCTCTTGCTAAGACCAACTGAGCCAAATTCTTAACCCTCCTGAGAAGGTGGTCCTGGAGTTCAAGGTACCCAGTGATGTCAGGATCCTGGGGTAAAGCAACAGGCAAGGCTCTCTCAACAGGGATGACTCCGGATTGGATATGGCACAAATATCTTTTCCTTCCCTACATTTTTGAGAAGGCAGTTGATTCTTAAGGAGAAGGAAGCTTATGCTTGGGTTGTTTGTGTTTATGAGAACGTGTGTCAGATATGCTGAATAGAAAAGTGACTTTCTCACCCTTAGGTAAATACAAACAGAATTTTCAGATTTCCAGCTTAGAAAGTCAGACTTAGTTCAACATTTTTATTTTGCTGAGTGGTCTATTGGTAACAGGTATGTTCAGGAAATGGTAAGAAGTGAGATGGCCAGAAATTAAAATGTGAGGGAGAAAAAGAAGAAGGAACAGCTTATCTAAGAGGCTAAGACTTAAAGGGGCAATAAATAATATTTGTAATGGTAGAATTGAGGCAAAATCATTGAAGAAATAGTGTTTGCTTTGCAAATATAAATGGCCCATAGGAAAATTATTCAGGCTTAAAGGCAAAGAAATGAAAATATAGAAGTCTAACTCCCACTGAGTTTCCTGAGAATCAGGCACACTCTCAGTCAACCATCGATCCCTAATACAAATATGACCTCGCTTGTCCAAATCCTCTAAATACTGGAGTATTCAACAATGACTATATTGTCACTGATCTCTCTCGAATAAATAACTTGAAGAGTTGCTGGCCTTAACTATTTTACTCAAATAAGTGAACTTCACCAAAATGGTGACAAACCATTACTGCCACGCACTGTCAAATAATTAATATTATGCCACCATTTGTCTGGTCCTTCTGAGACTAATGATAGCATCCCGTAGTGAAACTAACCAAGGGGAATTCTGACATTCAGGGCTAAAGTGTTTCTATATTGAGAATATAATTAAATAACATACAAGTCAACTTTCAAATTTACTCAGTATTATAGTGATATCTAGATATGTTTTGTCTTTTGTTTTAAAATTTCCCAAGAATATTTGCCATAGGGGTTTGCTTTTTCAAATTCTTCTAAAATTAAGTTCTGTTATTGTTAGTGGATCTCGAAGAGAAATCATTATTTAAATTACAGAACTATCAGGCAACACATAAATTTTAGGACTTGCAATAGTCTTTGATTACTTTTTATTTAATGGCCAAACTGAGAATATTTCATCACTTCCTAAAAATATTATTTAGAGCCACACAACCTTGTGATTATTTAACTTAACCCTTGGGGGAAAAATGTTTTCAGTTGTCGTAAATATTAAGTTTCTGTTCAGCCTGTGTACAACATCAGAAGGTTTTAGTAAGAAGCTTGAGGTGCTGCTGAGGGGAGCTCACGGCTAAAGAGAGGACAGGTTGGGCCTAAGAAAGAAGTTAGAATGGAAGTTTATGGTAAACCATACACTGCAAGGAACTCTGGGGTCTCCCAACGAGCCAGTGGAAGAGAAAGGATGACCCAGAGTGTTGGGTGATGGAATTAAAGAACTAGTTCGGTGAGTAAGCTGCTTTCCCTGGAGGGGAGGCTGGTACCTAAAACGTTAAGCCTCCAAGCCTAGAAGCAAGAGCTCTCTTGACTCTAACGCAGGAGGTGAAAGGACATGACAACAGGATGCTCTAAAAAATCTCTAGATCCTAAGCCCTAGAGAGTTTCTCAGGTATTCATAGAAATGTATCTAGGAATATTCAGCCAACAGTTTGAGATCTGGGGAACCAAGTTCTACTCTTGGGCAGAAATAAGAGGGAGGGCAAGGGCATTAGCTAATGGAGCTTAGGTTCAAGGTTGAACTCCTGTCACAGTGATGAACTGTGTTAATGATAAATGAGTCCAAACACCAGCAGCCCAGACACATGGATGCAGTAAAGGAAAGCAGAATTGAGTGAGACAGAGATCGTTGGGATCTCAGAAGGATAA
Source organism: Equus caballus (assembly GCF_041296265.1). NCBI lineage: Eukaryota > Metazoa > Chordata > Mammalia > Perissodactyla > Equidae > Equus > Equus caballus. Next base: position 29,295,206 of record NC_091710.1, on the reverse strand, counting down.
GTAGAGGCTTGTCCAAAGTATGCCAGGCATAAAATTCTAAATTTTAATATGCTACCAGGTCTGGTTCTTAATGACTCATGAACTGACTGATTTTCATTGCTAGTAAGAAAAAACAGGAATTCGTGATTTGGTATTATTATCCTAGTAATTCATATTAGTAATAGGAGCACTTGAAAAATATAGAAAAACTTAAAAAACAAAATAAATATCCCATAATTCTACAAAGCAAAGATGAGACAAACACCATCAAACTTTGGTATATATTTAGTAGAGTTAATATTCTACACACACATACACACATATACCATTATTGCAAAAATGGGAAAATCTATTATATGCTTTTCATCAAATGATCACATTATTGTAACTGCCTATTTAATTGTCTTCCTTGCCAGGAAATAAAAGATGACACCTTGCTTACATCATATTCCTACTACCTAGCATAATACCTAGCACAGAAAGACAGACAGTGTATGATAATGCATACTTCTATGGTTTTTTATAAATATGTTAAATTGCCCTTGTGGCAGTTACCAAGTTATAAACTCATAAGCAATTATGGGAGGCTCATTTCCTTTCATTCTTAACAAAACTGCATCTTATCACTTTTTAAGAATACTTGCCGTTTTGATGGGATTAATTTCTCTCATTTTTCTGTATTTGCATTTCTAAGCTATTAAGCTTGAATAATTTTCATATAGGTCATTTGTATTTTCTAAATACACATTACTCCTTCAATGATTTTGCCTCAATTCTGCCTTAGCTAATAGTATTTACTGCCTCTTTAAAAACTGAGCTAATCATTTTATTCGCCCCTTTGTCAGCCTCCCCTAAAAGTGATGACACTTTTCAGGCAGTACCACTTGTTTTTGTTCTTTTCAGTACAATGCTCACGCGGAGCATCATGCATACTGGGCATCTAATCTGTGTACGTGCAGGGGAATCCTTACTGCCCCTGAAGTAAATAATCACAGAACTTAAAGCAACATTTTGGGTGGGAAAATCCCGGGTAAAGGTCAGAGAGATATGGATTCAAATCCTGGCTTCTCTGCTGACTCACTGAATGACCTTAAACAAGACCATCGGCCCCTATGAGCTTCAATTTCCTCATTTAGAGGAAATCATGCCAATTTGTCTTGTAAGGTTACTACAAAGATTAAATAATATAAAATATGTAAAGGCACTATATAAATGTAAGTTATTGTTACTCTTGCTACTACTATCTCTGGCAATAAATATTGTATCCATCATCTGTTTTGAGACAAATTGGCAAAGAGTTTCCTTGTCAAGGCTGAAAACAAAACACAAGACAGACTCAGTGCTGCCCAGGAGAATGTATATGGCTATTGAAGTTTGCACTTTCTCAGGAAGCTAATAAAACTAAATAAGAACTTATTCCACTGACACCTTAATGTCATTCTCAGTCGTAACCCAATTTGCTCTACTTGTCTTCCTACAGAAGTGGAAATTTGTACTGCAAAGAAAAGCACATTCGACTTCCTCTCAGGGTTTATTTGAACATGGACAGCATTGGCTGACATGAAAAAGAAGGCTAGAGCTGAGGAAAGTACTGGGAAGGAATCCTAATTAAGCTAGAACAATTGGGAACCTGACTTTCTTGTTTAACATTTTAGAGAGCAAAAAAAGAAACTTTAAGGAAATGTCTCTTGTGTCCAATCTTCCTCGACAGGCTTTGCACAAGTCAGACAACTGCTGTGAAAAATGATTCTTGTCGTTGGCTTCCTGATCATTCAGGGAAGTCTCTAATTACCTCAAACAGTAATGCCTAGTTCCTCAAAACGCTTAGCCGCAGATTATGTTTATTTCAGATTCACTTTACAGTGCTTAAATATATGCCTTACAATAATTTTAGAGGAAATGAGTATTCTGAAATCATTCTGTGATACACATTCCTCCTTATTCAACATGGGGGGAATCACTGCAAAAACTTCGTGACTAGAATCAAGAGGGACCATCTAGCTCAGGATTCCCAAATGATGTTCCCCAGACTCTTAGAGTCCTATCAGCTGTTTCAAATGTTTCAAAAAGCAGAGTGGAGATTTTATACTTATATGCGATTAGATTGCCACCAGTGATCTTAGCAGAAACCAGGTAACCATTTAGTATCAGTTACCCCACTTTGATCAGAGACACTGTTTGGTAGGCATAGTTAATGCAAAAATGAATGGTTACTACTTGATAAACAAAAATGAAAAATTGGTGGACAAATGACTCAAAATTGGTTCTTGTTGGCTAAAGGGTTGGAGGAAACAAGTTAGATCATTGACCTAATTTTATGATGAGGAAATTTACACTTGACGTCACACACTGAGTTAGTATCCAGCCTGTGGTTGGGACATAGGTCTCCTGGCTCCTAATCCAACACTTTTCCCTCCAACCAAAAATTACTATTTGTGTAGAGTTGAAAAGGGGCTGTCTAAGCAATAATAATAAAGAAAGAAGACTCTCAGTCTTTATTTATACATTCAACAGACAGCTATTGGGCCCCTACTATATGCGTGCTATGCCCGTTCTTGCCTTTGTTTGGGGATACAAAGGTGAGGGAAATAAATTCCCTGCCCTTTAAGAACTTAAAGCCCAAAGTAGATAATACATTTACATAAATAAAGAATGCACTGAATAAAATGATAGTTTCTGTCAAAGAGATAAAGATGATGCACTATGGAGGTTAAAGAAAATGTGATGCTTAGATAGTTTGGGTTTCAGGCCAAAAATGTGATAGCATAGTAAAAGGCATATCCTACCTGAAATGCCCAGCTATACCCAATATTTGTCACGTTCCACCCATGAATGCAAATTCATCTCCTTCCATCCTTTTCTATCAATCTCTGATACGAAAATCTTGCATATTCTTAAATTAAGGCTCAATTCAAACATCAGTTATACCATGTGTTCTTCCTAATCATCTTGGTCATATGCAACCTCTAGAAACTATTAGAGCACTGAGCAGTCCCACTACACACTCAACACTTCATTATATAAAGCCTGATATTATAGTTATGCATTTATTGGTGTTTTGGTCCTGCCTACCTTTCTGACTTCATATCTTAAAACTCTATCATATTCTCTTTACATTCAGCCCCGAATAAATAAATGACTTGAGATTCCCAAGTATCTCATTTACTACCCACGTTCTTGTCTTTGTCCTTACTGTTCTTTCTTTATGTAATACCTTTTCTCTTCTTTGTTTTCTCAGCATTATTTCCTCCAGCAAACCCTTCCTAAGACCCTACCCAATTCCCCAATTTTCCAGCCTTGTCAGATGAAGCCTGACAGGAAATAGAGCTGTCTGGAATGTCGCTTAAGAGCCAGGAGCCCTGAGACAGATTTTCTCTTACCCTTGTCACCATGAGTGAAGTACAGGACAGGAGGTCATGTCTCACAGGTAAATCCAGAGGTCAAAACTGGAATAAATAGAAAATGAGGTGATCACTACAGAAGAGCAGGAGAAAGGAGGAACCAAGAAACAGAGGGGAAGTGGGTGGTTTAAAAAATTTGTAAACCAGAGAAGAATAGCAGATCAAGCAAATGGTAAGCACCATGAGGTAAGAGCTTGAAGAGCCTCTAAAAACAGTTCTCCAGTTGTCGGTATGAACAGTGTGCTTGAGTTGGAGAACGAAATGGTACTTGCCCTTTTTATGTCCTTCCTCCAGGATCTAGATTAGGATAACATAATCCTACAGCAATCTTTGGAACTCTGGAGTTTCCCTCAGAGATTCTTGGACCACAAGTCTCTTCTAAGTATTGGCTAACTTCTGGGCCATGAGAGATACAAGTAGGCTAAGGAACTAGCTGGAAGGAGGCTGTTGCTGCTATGAACAGGAGGGGTAGAGCTCCCCTGAGATGTATAGGCAGTAAACGGGAATAGGCAAAAATTGTGGTGTAGAAAGAGGTGACCATTAGAGTTCTGGTGACAAACAGAGGATCTTCACAAAAATGAATTTAAGCTATTAAATTAGAAAAATTATATTTCTATGATGTTGACCTAAAATGTAGGGGGGTTTTGGGGAATCTGTCTCCATATAAACAGGTCAAATCATCTGGCATTGCTATCACAGGATTAACCCAGGAGAATTCTGCCCCATTAAGTAAATTAAGTAAATTTGATCCTCATGAAGGAGCAAAATGTTCATGACTGAGGAACAACCATTGTTGTTCACTAGAGGACATTTTCACTTCAAACGGGAACTCAACTAGTAGTAGTGCATCTCAAAGACACAGCCCTCCAGCTCAACCCATGTCTCACACTAAAGACGCTTCTCACTTTCCCAACATTATTGTAATTTCCTCAAGTTAATCTATTGTCAGGCAGTTGATCTTTACAGTTGATAAACCCAAGTGATTGGGTGCAGACATGCAAAACCTCAAATGATTTCCTCTAAAGCCAAACTAGGTGTCACTAATGGAGACCAGAGGTCTGGGTAGTCCATGAAGGCGAAAAATCCCTTGTATGAGGAGTCACAGCTATGGATTTGAGAGATTTTGACCCTTCATGTCTATCACCTGTGAATTGTGTTGACAGAAGAGAATGAGGTTTCTATGGAATTGCTACCTACATTGAAAGCCAAGTATGGGTAGGAATCTGACTATCTACAAAATTTTGTCCAGTTTCCCAGAGGAAGGACAGATTTGGTAGTGGCAGGAAGGGTGAACCCATGTAGGTTGTGGCCAAGCACAGAGACAGGGCATCCCTCCTCCAAGTGATTTTCTATCTTTGCACATATTAGAATCACTAGAGAGCTTTAGAGAATTCCGACATTCACGTTGCAATCCAAACAATTAAAATAGAATCTCTATAGGGGCTCAAGCATCAGTATATTTTAAAACTCACTAGGTAATTGTACTGTGCAACCAAGGTTGAGGACCTCTGCCTTATCCATTTAGTGTATGAAGCTGTGAAGCATTGTTGTGACCTGAAGCAGACATGAAGGTCAGAGCTAGAAAGCAAAGCCTATTTCTGGGGCTCAATTCGAGGTGCTTGTTCCTTAGTGGATGCCAAGTCTGTCTAGAAAAGAGTAAGCCAAGTATGAGGTGTAACAGAGTGGACAAAAGCAATGTGGCCTGGAGAATTTCCAAAGATGGAGTGTGCTGTCTTTGTATACAGCCGTCATGAGAGCACGTGTAGGTGTGTCAGCAGAGGACACTGCCAGACGGTCCCTCCTTCCTCTCACTTCCCATCACATCTCATATTTGCTCATTTATCCTGAGATCCATCATCTTGTATCCTAACTGTTTACATGCCTGTCTTTCTTACTACAGATCTTCCTTGACTTATGATGGGGTTACATCCCTATAAATGCATCACAGATTGAAAATATCATAAGCCAAAAATGCATTTAATACACCTAACCTACGGGCCATCATAGCTTAGCCTAGTGTAACTTAAATGAGCTCAGAACACTTACATTAGCCTACTGTTGGGCAAAATCATCTACTATAAAGCCTATTTTATAATAAAGTGTTGAATATCTCATGTAATTTATTTAACATTGTACTGAAAGTGAAAAACGGAAGGGTTGAATGGGTGCAGAATGGTTGTAAGCGCATCAGTTGTTCACCCTGGTGAATGCGGGACTGCTGGGAGCTGCACTCCCTGCCACTGCCCAGCCTGGAGAGAGGATCATTCTACATATCACTAGCCTGGGAAAAGGTCAAAATTCAAAATTTGAAGTATGATTTCTACTGAACGCATATTGCTTTCAAACCATCATGAAGTCAAAAAATCATTAAGGAGAACCATTTAAGTCTGGGACCATCTGTAGACTGAAAGTTTCTTCCTTGAGCTTCATCCTTGACTGATGTCTTATTTATTTTTTAAATATCTTTGCCTACGTACAATATTTTCCAGCTTAATAAATCTTAGCTGAATAAATGAAATTGTGTCTGTATTACTTACAGAGCTTTTGCGTGCGGTATTAGGTACTCTCTTTCTCCTGTGCCATTCATAAAATAAGAAATTTGAAACCCTTAGATCAAGGACACAAAGGGAATAATACAAGCATTTCTTATTGAGAAATCTAGAAAATCAAGTAAATCCTTCCCTTGAAACAGCTCAGCTCATGTAAGGCAAAGACATGTCCTGTATGAGAAGAGGGAGACATTATGTTCAAACTAGGCATCCTTTGATGCTATGCAAATACAAACATTAAAGACAAGGTACAGAGATATTTTAATTCTAATTTATAATTTATAATTAGTTTATAAGGAAAATTTGCATTATTAAAAATGTTACTAAAAAATTATCTACTTAAAGAAAGTGGCTACATGGTGTAAATTAGAGTGAACAGAGAGATTATTCTAGGTTCAAATGATTCCCAGGACCGCCTCAGCCATTTTCAAGTTGTATCGGTTTTCTGACAAATAAAACTAATGCGTGTTCATAAAAAGAATGACCTGCTTACCTTGTTACTGTTGTTAAATTTAACTGCTTTAATAAAAGAGATTGTCTGTATAGAATAAAAGTGCTATTTCAATCAACTAAAGTTTAGTCTACTCATTCATTCACTCAATATTTGTTGAGAATTCACCATGAGCCATGTCCTTACATCCAGCATACATAAATTCAAATGAGTAGTTACTACTTTTTGTCATAACTTTTGCTAGATGCGATTCAATACAAGATTGGCAAACAGACTAGACTTAGATCAGACTCAATTCAAGAATTCATTCATTCAATCATTCCTTCAACAAATATCTACTGAGAACTTACCATGGGCCATGCATTGTGTTAAGTAATGTGATACGGCAGTGGATAAGATAAGGCTGACCCCTGCTTTAAGGGAGCTTACAGCTTAGAGGGGGGAGAAGGAAACAGAAATCAAGTAACACAACAAACAAATCAATAAATGCAAACTGTGACAAATACAATGAAGGAAACAAAACGGGTATCTGTGAGATAATAAGAGGGGCGGCTAGCTTAGATTGAGTGACAGGAAAATTTTCTCTGCAGAAATACCACTTAAACTGAGACCCAAGAATGAAATGGAGCATGTGGGAGAGATGTAAATAGGGCAAGAACGGTTCCTTCTAGAAGGTAGAATTGTGGCCAGTCACTCTGTCCCTGCAGGATGAGCCGAGAAAGCGGTCCTGAAATTTATCATGCACAGAGATGGAGACAGGGATCACGAGTCCAGGCCAGTTCAGGACTGGGTTGTCAGGAAGAAATCAAGCCATCGAGGTTCTAAGGCAGGATGGGAGGCCAGCTTCAGGTACAGATTCAGTGAGCTCGTGGCTTGATCAGAAACTTGAAACAAACACAAGTCTTTGGTCTTCCTCCAAAGACACCTTCCCAGGATAGTCCCTCCTTGACAAAAGGGACCAAATCTACTAACACTTTGATAACCCCTATCCAAAGCCCTGCCCAAGTTGGCCAAGAGTGTTGCATCGCCTCTGAAGATTTGGAGCTGAGCTGGGAATTCAAGTTCCTACTACTCTGGGAAAAGCTGGTCTTCCAGTTCCATGGACTCTTTCCTGTTGATCTTTCTTTGGAGCTCACCATTAACTTTCTCCTTTGGCCCTAAAGAGTCTTGGGCAGAGGTTCTGACAACAGGGCACTTGATATAATCTTGTCAAACTACATGGAAATAAATCTCCGAGTGCTGAAGTTGTAAAACTCTAACGCAACACAAATATTACAAGCCCACAGAATGGCATATCGAGTGCCTGCATATTTCAATAAGGGTTATTTTAAAGTGTTTTGTACAAATGGATGACATTGAATGTATTTGTATGAGGAGAAGGAGAAATTTAATGTATTTAAATACAAAACTTTTGGCTTAACTAAGCACTGGAGCACATTTTCTCATGCTATATTTAAGCAGTGGGTTGCCATGTTTAAGGAATTATGAATTATTGAAAAGCACTTTGCAAAAATTTGGCAGCAATCCCTGAGCCATAGTCTGAATCAGATTTTTAAACTTCTAATATTTCTTCAGTGTAACCCTCTACAAAAGGAGTGCTTAAGAGAGATCAGAACACTAAATGGAGTGAGGATTTTGTAATTAAATAGTCAAACTGAGTGAAACGGCAAAATCCAGAAGAAGGAATATCAGACTAGAAGACAGAAGACCTGTTTTCTGATTCCAGCTTCACCATTTCAAAGCCATGAGGACTTGGGTAATAATCAATCCCTCTGAGTCTCATTTTTCTCATGAATAAAGTGGAGAAAACAATGTCTACTCTTCCCAAACTATAGGCCAGCATCAGGATAAGAAATGAATGTGAGTGTGTGTGCGTGTGTGTGCGTGTGCATGTGTATGTGTGTGTATACACAGAAACTGTAAAGCATAAAAATTGTAACGGATAATAATAATGAGGAAGCTAAGAGGAGATCATTGAAGACATACTTCCTTTACTTTAACAATTTCAACTTTGGAGATGAGTAACCCCTGTCATAGCTGCTTTCCAGGTGATTTTCAGATGCGCCCTCTGGGCATGACAGGTGCCTAAAGTTAATTATCTCTCTTGTAAGCCCTTTCCTGAATTCCACAAAAGTTTGCTTTTCTGGCAATCTCTCTTCATTGTTCCTTTCTTGACCTATATAAATCCCTTCGAGATCGTGACTTCAAATTTCTGCTGCACCTAAGAATCTCACATTCACTTCTTGCTTCTTGTAGCAAAGAACTTCTGTCCAGGTAGGTGTTTCTCTAGGTGTCTGGACAAATCCTGGGAAGAAGCAGTCCTTCCCAACATAACAACTTCCTCCTGGTTCAAGCACCCAGGATGTCTGCCACTTGTCTCTTGTCCTCTGTATTTCACAAGTTGGAAGTTAGATCTATTCCTCTCAGCCTTTCAGTCATTAGGGGGAAGAGGATTCACACCTGAGCTCCTTAGATGGCTGCCTGCCTCTCCTTCACCAGATGAGAGATGTGCTTTGCAGTATATTATTATTTACAGTTGTCCTCTCCTTCAAAAATCTTCCCTCATCATTTTGTAATCCTAAATAAAATGAAGGAGCTTTGATTGTTGAAGAACTGGTACTCAAAATTTCCTGAGTTAAACACTTCACATATATTTGTCATCCATTCTTTTTTGTACCTAATTTTATCATATTAGTGTCTCATTCCAATATCCTACCACAGATGGAAAGGACCATCCCAGATTTACCTCTACATTAGATGTGGATATAACACCATGAGCACTATGACATTCAGATTTATACTCTTGTTCCATATTCTTCATTTCTTTCCAAATGAGCACACAAATTGTGCTACTGGATTGTCAGTGTGAACCTGAGTTTAAAGACAAGAAACTGAGACTAGCCAAAGGTCAGTCACATTCTCACATCCATCATAGAGGCAACTGTGTCCTTGATTCTGTCTCACTATCATGTCCTAAACATAAAAATATCTGATCGATTTGAAAGATGTTAGATAGAACCCAATTCTAAGATCAAACTTTTGAGGAAAATGGCTTGTTTTGTTCATAAAATTCCCCTTTCCCTCTTCCCTCAACTCGCTTCACTTTTACATACACTAATTTCATCAATTCCACTTTAAAGTTAGCTAAATCTGGTCCAGAAACAAGATAATGAATTGAACCTGAATCTAATCAAGCCTCTAGATCTCACTTCCAAATTACAAGAAATACAGGGGACTGAAGAACGTGTTAAAGGAACCTATAGAGATGTGTCCAACAAAACCCAAGAGTGGGAAAATTCACAAGACAAAAGATCTGGTTTCTTGAACAACAAAAATAACTAGGGTAAAAAGGGAGAGATAGAAGTGAATCTATGGAATGGAAGAGATTTTAAGAGATCTATCACCTAGCTGCAAGATATGGACTTTATTTATATCCTGAGTCAGACAAACAGACTAAAAAAAAAAAAAAGTGAGAGAATCAGAGAAATTTAAATATAGCTTTACATTTGATAATGTTAAGAAAATATTAACATTCAAAGGGTTCTAACGTTTTTTGTGATTATGTTTTTTAAAAGCATCCTTACCCTTTAAAGGTTCATACTGATACATTTATGGGTAGAATTACACAATGTTTGATATTTGCTTCACAACAACACAGTGGTAGGGTGGAAGTGGCAGGGTTAGAGAGAAAATAAGATGGGTAATTGTGAGATAATATGCAATACATATATTAGTCTCTGCCCCTGGTTCCTGGCACAGAGCTACTAAAACTCATAGTTTCCTAAGTGATAAGAGCACCAGGAGCATCTTTTATTCTATTGAGGCAGCCTTCTGGATGGCTCTTGGATGAAGGCTAGTCACCAGAAAGACCAAGCCATGATTAGAAGCTTGAAATTTTCAGCTCTACCCCCCCATCCTCCAGAGAGGGGAGAGGGGCTAGAAATGGACTTAATGATTGATCATACCTGCGTGAGGAAGCCTCCATAAAACCCCAATAGCATGGGGTTTGGCTGGCCTCTAGGCTGGCAAACACATCCACACTGGGAGAGTGATGCACCCCAACTCCATGGGGACAGAAGCTCCTGCCCTCAGGACCCTCCCAGACCTCATCCTATGTATCTCTTCACCTGGATTTTCATCTGTATCCTTTATCATATCCCTTAATAAAGGTATTTCCCTGAGTTCTGCGAGCCATTCTAGCAAACTAATCAAACTCAGGGAGGCAGTCACTGGAACTTTCAATCTATAGGCAGTTGGTCAGAAGCACAGGTGACAACCTGGACTTTCAACTGGCATCTGAAGTGGGGTGGGGAGGGAGTCTTGTGGGATTGAGTCTTTAACCTGTGTGATCTGACGCTATCTCCAGGTAGATAGTGTTAGAATTGAGTTAAATTGCAGAGATGGAGCTGATGTCACAGAGAATTGCTTGGTGTGGGAAAAACTTTCACATATTTAGTGACCAGAAGTGTTGGAAGTGAAGTTTTCTGTGTGATTAGTAGAGGAGACACACAGGAGAGAAACACAGTAGGGAAGACCTGGGTTTTCCCCTACCCAGGAAGGAAAAATCTGAGTTTTTCCAGTATAGCCATGATTTGATAATTGTTGAAGAAGGATGATGATACAAGAGGGTTTATTATACTATTGCCTATAATTTTGTATACATTTGAAACTTTTCATGTTAAAATGTTTTTGAAAGACAGCTGAATAATTTGCTAGCCAGATGATTGAATAAACATTCGGCATTTCCAATGGCTGTGTTGACGTAATGTAGACCTCGCCTGAGTAAGGTATTTGATTTATTCTTTCCCTTATTTACCAAGAGCATAAAAACAAAAAGACCCAGATGTGTGATGCTAATGGAAGCTCTGCATTATTTACATACCACAGAACTTACTTGCTTTGTGCTACACTACAAAGTGAGTGGAGAAAATGCATACCATCGTCCTAGGATTTGAGCAGGGAAAATTCCTTCTTCTCTGCAAGAGGGACTAGGAGAAAATGCAGCCTAATGATCCACCCTTGCTTTGAAGTCTGATGGCTTTGCTCTTGTTATTCAGGTCCCCGTGAGAAAGTCTGATGATCCTACATGCTATGGGGAGATAAACTAGAGCTAAAACTCATTAGAATGCCATCCAAACCATTGAAATAGAGCTGAGGCTGGGAATAGATTTGAGCAGGACTTCAACAGTTTCTGTACCATTTTATGTCCTTTAAAAAGTCTGATAGGAGGAAACTAGCATTGTCTGTTCTCAGTGTCAGTTATATAGATACTTGTTACACTTTCCTCCATTTTCCTTTTATGTTTGAATATTTCATTATAAAAAAATATATAAGGTTTTCCTGAATTTGCTTTTACATGTAGCTTGAGAAGTAGAACAGTAAATACAAGCAGCACAGTTGTGCACTCTGGAAGCTGGACAGACCGTTCCATGCATTGTGATTGAAAATGCCACGGAGAAGCTTCTTTCTCTCACTCCTCTCACACCACCCCCCAGAAGTAGCTACACTGCCTGAAAAGGAACCAAGATGTAATCAGATGAATAAGCGTCATGTCTTAAAATGCAAACACTGTTGGAGAGTTAAGATGGTAACTGCCACTCAACTCTTTGTGTAATCAGATGTGTTCTTTCTATGGTCCAGCTCATTCGTTTCACACATGAGGACTATTGACTCTTCAGGGGCCACAGAGTCAATTTTCTATAAATCCATATGTACACTAACCATGTATACTGAATAAATAGTATGTCTCAAAAATATATGTGTTCCCATATTTCAAATATATATAGATAATGTTGGAATTAATAAAATATGAATTTGTTTAAAATATAATGGAATCCAGAACGTCTTTTGGTCATCATATATTTTCTCAATCAATGGGTTAATAAAAGTACGAAACCCGTCATAAACGATGTCAAAATTTGGGCTGTATTTCTTTCCTTTTGTTGATCACATAATATTCCATAGTATGGATGTACTGCAATTTAGTCAGCCATTCCCATATTGATAAATTTTCAGTCATTGGCTGCTAGAAACAATGGTACAATAAACATCTTCTGACATATGTCCTTACAAATAAGCACTTTTGTTTCTGTGAGGTAGCTTCCTAAGAGTGGAATTTTGGAGTTAAAAGGGAAGTAAATTTTAGATTTTAATAGATGTTGCTATATTGCCTTCTAGAAAGGCTGTAAAGCTTTGCAATCCCACAAACAAAGTACAAGAGAACCCTTATCCCCATATCCCCATCAGCAATGGGTTTATAGCTCATTCTAATGGATGCAAAGTGATATTTCATCTTTTTTTGTTCATTTGAATTTCTCTTACTTTATGTGACTTTGAGCATCTTTTCGTATGTTTTTTGCCCATTGGGTTTGTTTTTCTGTGAATTTTTTTTCAGTTCTTATCTACATTTTTCTATTGTACTATTTGTCTTTTTCTTATCACTCTATAGGAAATCTATACATCACAGAAATTGCCCCATATCTGATGTTGCCCACTCCCATCTGTCAAGCCATTCTCTATCACACTAATCTTTTCTATTTTCTACACAGTAATTATCACTGTTTGAAATTATTTTGTCAGTTGTTTGTTTCTTCACCATCTCTTTCAACAAAACATAAGTTCTATGAAAGCACAAACTTCTTTTCTCTTCTAGAGCATCATGGCCTATGACAGGATAGGCCCTCAACAAAATTTGTTGAATAAATAAACAAACGGTGAGCAGAAAATTATTCATAGATTTATACAATATAATGCTTGATTCAACGGACTAGTGATAAATGCTATAATTATGGCAACCATATACCCCAAATTTTCTGGAACCGTTTTGACTATTCTGTTCCCTTAATTATACTTGTGCTTATCAGACCATGTGTCTAGGGTTTGATTCATACAGATATGTATAAATTATGTGTGAACATAGATGAGAAAATAATAATTCTCAAGGGACTGCTAGGAATGAGAACATCAATAGTGATAGTAGGAGATTGCCATGAAACAAGGAGGACAGGCATGAAGGCAGATAAAATAGCTTGGTCAAGGACACGGTGGTGGGAAATCAAGAGGCATTTAGGAGTGAGCAATCAGGTGTAATTAAAGAATTTAATGTGTATTCGGAATAGAGAGAAGAGTGAAATGAATTGTGAATTGAACGATAGGTGGTGATCAGACTCTAGAAAACATGTTAAGCCAAACAATTTACACATTTTCTTATAGGAAATATGGAATCATCAAAAGTTTTTCAGTGTTGGGGGTGGCATAATCAAATTTATGATAGAGGAAGAACACTTTGTTGGCAATGCTATGAATTAATTAGAAGAGCAAGAGAAGTTTTTATTAATAATGGTCCTTCTTGCAGTTCTAAAAGAACTTGTGCCAAACTAGTCCAGGCATATTTTATGGACAGCGTTTTTAATAGAACTAGCAGAGTCAGCACACATTTCCCAAATCAGCTGACAGAATAGATACTCTAAATTTTATCCATTAGCTTTTGCTGCCCAAATTTTTTATGCTAAAGAATAAAAATCATCTAAGTTGCATTAATTTCCTCAATAAAGTGGATGCTCAAATGGATTGAGAGCTGCCTGCATTTTCTGTCAAACTATATCAGCCTCCTCTTCTAACCAATATTTCTGAAATGCTTCTGAGCAATTTTATGTGCCAAGTGCCGTGCTTGACTTATACCTAGAAACGAGTTTAAGACTAATTGGTTAGATTAATATTAGGAAATATCATCACCTAGTCTTAGTTTGTCACCTTCCCTATTTAGGGTAAATGTATCTGCTTGGTAAAGTTAGGTCTACATTAGGCCACGACAAGGGGAGATATTTGCTGTCTTCTTTTGTTAGTTTAATAAATCTCAAAAAGTACGCCTTGGTATGAATTTTCCAATCTGGACTACATATTGATGAACTAAAGTGGTTAATTAGCACATCTCCCTTTAGACAGGTGGTAATTCTGTCTTCAAGTATCATTTGATCCTCCTTCAATGATTAATGAATGACTCCTCTGACAAGGTGAACCATACTTTGATGAGAGAGTGTAGTAGAGTTAAAAGGATATGACTCTGGAGTCAGATATTCCTCAATTCAAATCCCTACTGTGATACTTACTAGTAGAGTAATATTCATTCAATAAACGGTTGAGAACTATTTTATGTCAATTATTTGCGTAGACACTAGGGATTTAAAGCTTTGCTTATAAGGATCCAACAGTCTAGTAAAAGACATAGACAAGGAAACCAACCTTGTATAATAGAAGAATGAACTAGGAACAATGGTGGTACAAACGAGAAGGTACTCAGAGAAGTAGCTAAATGAAAAGTCACCCTGGACCAAAGGAACATAAAGAACAAAAGTGTAAAGGCATGCCTAGGAATGGTATGTTTGGTGACCCCAAAACAGTGAAGTTTGGCTTACTTATGTATGTACCTCTGTGAAAACAATCTTATTTGTTTTCACCACTGTAATTCCAAGCATCAAAGACAGGACCTCATACATAGTTGGAGTACAATAAATGTTTGATGAAAAAAATATAAGAAGTAAAAGATATGTAGAAAAGTAGTGAGAGATGAAGCTAGCGAAACAGGCAGAAGACAGATTCAGGCTGAGTTTGTATTCTAAGATTAGAAATTTTAATTTTTATTCTATATCTGAGTATTTTGCAACCTTAGCTAAGAATTAGATTCATCTGAATTCTGGATCACTTGTTAAAAATAGAGATTCCAGTCCTCTTCTCATAACCAAACCCAAATCTCCAGAAAAGGAGCCTCAATATCTGTATTTTAGCTAGTTTTCTTGTGATTCTAATGCTTAAATGTTTGAGGAAATTGGGTGAGGCAAAATAATCTGAGGGCCTGAACCAACACAACAGGATTAATAGAGGAAATAAGAAAATGAATATAGTATATGCTAACTAGGTTGATCTGTCAGGGACACGGTGATCATTGGAGAATAATAACCACAGAGGCATCTAAATTTCTGATTTGGGTCCCTTAGTTAAGTCATCAAGAAACACAGTAAAGAGTGCCAGAAAAAAAAAAAAAAGCTGGTTTGGAAGAGAAGGTAATGAATTTTATAGAAGTTAAATTTGAACAACATATTGAAAAACTAGGGGTAAGGTCCAGAAAGTAAGAAAAAAATGGAACTAGGTCTTAGAGAAAAGTCTGAGCTTGAGTTATACAATGGGCGATATCAGCATTTACAAGACGTAACATCTTAATCTGTTCAGATTGTACTAGTAATTCATGCTATAAAATTTTGCCACATGACATAGCTCCAATGGTGTACCAGCAAATGTTTATCAACTGGCTCTCAGAGATTATGGGGTTGGGCACCCTAACTTGTATCATTTGCCAAATTTTGTGTTGTAAATACACCCACTGTAGCAGATTTTAAGCTACCAAACACATCACTGAACACGAGATTGGGAAGATATGTGCACAATTGGCTCTCACTAGCCAGTAGAAGCTGGCTCCAGCACACCATTGCATCTTTCCCTTTTGCCCCCCCAGAAATTCACTTACAGTTCCCTTTGGGATACTCTCCCTAATGAGTCTTTACTCTAATAAAAAACTTTCCATCCTAACAATAAACACAATACAATAAAAGAAGAAAAACAAACAGTCCAGCTCAGTACATTCAAGTAAACTAATTTCTTCCCAAAAACCCGTCTGTTAGTCACAGTCCTCCCTAGGTTGCTGCACTCTGCTCCGTGCCAGCTGGCACTCCCAAACAGCTGGGTGAAATCATTACTCATTGTCCACGTGTATCATAATTCAGTCACATCTGGCTCCTCTTTAACTCTTTGGCCTCTCCAACCTCCATCAAAGGAATTTGCATCAGTGGCCATTCTAGATCCACTGATTTAGGGCCCAAATTCCAGGACTGTTGGATTCTTGACACCTAGCTACTATCTAAGCTTAGAGTCCCTAGATTCCTCTTACCTGCCTCATTCACATTTGCATTTGTGTGTGTGTGTGTGAGGAAGACTGGCCCTGAGCTAAGACCTGTTGCCAATCCTCCTCTTTTTGCTTGAGGAAGATTGTTGCTGAGTTAACATCTGGGCCAATCTTCCTCTATTTTGTGTGAGATGCCACCACAGCATGGCTTGATGAGTGGTGCTAGGTCCACACCCAGGATCGGAACCTGTGAACCCTGGGCCACCTAAGCAGAGCACGCAAACTTAACCACTATGCCACTGGGCTGGCACCCATATTTGCTTCTTTATTCTACTGAGAAAGTTCCACATCATTAATTTCCCTCCTACTATGCAGTCTGGCAAAGAAGCCTTTGTAATCACTTCCTGAAAGGTGGAGGAGGAGATTGGGATAAGACAAGGAGAGTTCAATAACTGTGTCCACTTGTAATTAGTTCATGCTTAGAAGGAGACTGCAACTGTCTCTGGCGTTATCTGGTAGGGCAGTCAGAGGTTCACCAAAATCTCATATCACGCTATCTCCACACTGTTTGTCTTTAGGACACAGTGGACAGATTATGATTTGACCTTCCAATTGCTTTATCTTTAGTTGGGTGCTTGTTAGTGGGATAACTGTAATTTTCTTTCAGCATTTTAAAGATAGCATTCCTTTTTTTCTTTTTTTTCATTTGACTTGCATCATTTCTTTTGAGATATCAGCTGACAGGCTAACTATTGATTCTATTAAAGTGGTTTTTTTTCTGTAGCTGCAAGTTTTTCTCTTTGTCATTCTTTCAGCAGCCTTATTATGATGTACTTCTGTGTGTTTTCCTAGTATTTATGCTGCTTTTGAGTCAAAGCACTTCTTGAATCTATAACTTGATTTCTTCCATTAGTTTTGGGAAATTCTCAGCCATTAGTTCTTCAAATATTGCTTCTGTCCCATTCTTTTCCTCCTCCCCACATATGACTCTATTTATACATATGTCAGACCATTTTCCTGTCCCACATATCACTTATGCACTTTTTGGAATTTTCAGTATTTTTTTTTCTCTATGCTTTAGTCTGTATATTTTCCTTCTGACTTTTCTTCTAATTTATTAACTCACTCTTCAGCTATATTTAATCTAATATTAAGCTCATCTATTCATTCCTTAGCTTCTATTATTGTATTTTTCAATTTTGTAATGTGTTTATTTAATTTTTTGTTGATTCCTGTTCTTTGCTGAAATTCTTCATGTTGCCACCTATATTCTTTTTTTAAATTTTTTTATTATTGCAGTAACATTGGATTATAACATTATATAACTTTCAGATGTACATCATAATATAGTTCGAATTCTGTGTAGATTACATCATGTTCATCCCCCAAAGACTAATTATAATCCATCAACACACATGTGAGCCTAATCACCCCTTTTGTCCTTCTCTCTCCCATCTTTGCCTCTGGTAACCACCAATCCAATCACTATTGCTATGTGTTTGTTTGTCATTGTTTTTGTCTTCTACTTTGAGTGAGATCATACGGTATTTGACTTTCTCCCTCTGACTTATTTCACTTAGCATAATACCCTCAAGGTCCATCCGTGTTGTCATAAACATCAGGATTTCATCATTTCTTATGGCTTAGTAGTATTCCACTGTATATATATACCACACCCTCTCTAGCCATTTGTCCCTTGATGGGCACCTAGGTTGCTTCCGAGTCTTTGCTATTGTTAATAAGGCTGCGATGAACATAGGGGTGCATGTATCTTTATGCGTTAGTGTTTTCAGGGTCTTTGGATAAATAGCCAGCAGCGGGATAACTGGATCATATGGTAGATCTATCCTTAATTTTCTGAGGATACTCCATACTGCTTTCCATAGTGGCTACACCAGTTTACACTCCCACCAGCAGCTACGAGGGTTCCCTTATCTCCACATCCTCACCAACTCTTGTTGTTTCCTGTCTTGTTAATTATAGCCATTCTAACCGGAGTGAGGCGATACCTCATTGTAGTTTTGATTTGCATTTCCCTGATAGTTAATGCTTTTGAATATGTTTTCATGTGCTTGTTTGCCATACGTGTATCTTCTTTGGAGAAATCTCTGTTCAGATCTTTTGCCCATTTTTTAATTGGGTTGTTGGTTTTTTGTTGTTGTTGAGACATATGAGTTCTTTGTATATTTTGGATATTAACCCCTTATCCGATATATGATTTGCAAATATCTTCTCCCAATTGTTAGGTAGTCTTTTTGTTTTGTTGATGGTTTCCTTCGCTGTGCAGAAGCTTTTCAGTTTGATGTCATTTACATTCTTGAACATATTAATCATAGTTATTTTGGTATGTATATCTGATAACTCCAATGAATGGATCAACTGTGGCTCTGTTTACATTATGTGTTTTGGTTTTCGTCATCTCTTGGTTTGCTAAGCAATTCTTTACTGAATGCATGTTATTGGCTGTATTTTATTGAAGGACATTGTATCATGAAAAAATGTAGAGATTGTGGAGGGTGTTATCTTTTGCCAGAGAGGATTTATGTTAACTTTGGACAAAAGGAGTAGGAGCAGCTCATCTTACAATCTGATCAGAAAGTGAACTTGCTCAAGGCTGCATATCAGTCTTTGAAAAGTCTTATCTATTTTAGATTCTTGGTTACTCCTAGGACTTAGACCTTCAGGAGTTTTAACTGAAAACTTGGTATGTTTACAAGGGCCCTGAACTCTAAATATCATCTCTGCAGCACTATGAGACTGAAAAAGTCATCTATTTAGCTTCACAGCCCCTGAACCCTTGACCTCTTATGAAAAGACAAATGCTTTGGTAGGAAAAAGCAGTGCAGAATATGAGATTCACTCTTCTGTGTTTCTCTTCTCTATGGAGCCTTGGGTCATCAAGTCCTTATAATCTTTAAATTCCAATATACTTCTCCTTGCCCCGTGAGACCAAGGAAAGCCCTAATCAGCTTCTTTCCTTTTGCCTGCCACTCCCTGCTGAGCTTCTTAGCTTTTTTTTTTTTTTATCATGCAATTTATGAATCAACAAATGAGAGGAATAATGACATAAAATTTGGGGTGCCTCAGTAAATTCTCTCTTTCTGAGACTTCGGTCGCTCAAGTCTTGGATGCATTGATAGTTACTGATGCCTTCAAGTTGATTTTCTTCTGTGTTTTATCCAGGTTTTCTAGTTGTTCTCTGAAGAAGGGCTGTATGGCTATAAGCTATTTCATCGCAACCAGAAGCAGAAGACCAAGACAGTAAAACATAGTATTCTGGATATATACTGAAGGTAAAAACAAAGGACTTGCTCGTTCATATGCAGGGAGGTATGAGAGATGAATTAGGGCTATACTAAAGCCTTTGGCCTGAGCTACTGGAAGGACTGACTTGTAATCTATGGATGTGGAAAGAACACATGAGAAGGAGGCTTCTCAGGGGAATATCAGGAGTACATTTTGAGATGACTGCTAAAAAATGAAAGGAAGATTCCAGTAGGCATTTTAGTATATGAATCTGGAGTTCATAGAAGAGGTACAGTCTGGAGATATAAATTTGGAAATCATGAGCATATGGATGGTGTTTAAAACCAAGAGAGTAGGTGAGGTCACCCAATGTATGAGTGTAGATAGAAAACTAAAAAGAGTAAGTCTGGGGAATATTAACATTTATGTAGATGTCAGGGAGATAAGAAGAGACCCACAAAGGAAAGTCAGAACTTGAAACAAGAGAGATCAAAGAAAACCCAAGTGAGTGAGACATCCTGGAATTCAAATGGAGAAGCTATTCCAAGAAAAGGATAACAAACAGTATGTCAAATACTACTGAAAGACCAAATCAGATGACTGAAAGTCACCTTTGGGTTACCAACATGGGGTCATTGGTGACATTAGGAGAGTCGTATCAGTGGAGAAGTGGAAATAAAAGTGTGATAGCAATGGGTTCAAGATAAAATGGGAGAAGAATTTATTTTCTCAACCTAAGTCAGTTACATCAGGGAATTAATTCTTGCCATCTATTTTATTGGAGTTTCCAGAAAAATATCTTATCTAAAATTCATCTGATTTCTTGGAACAGATTAACATGATTCAGATAGTCTTAAGTCACTGATTCTTTAAGCATAACTCCTTTAATGTTCTCTTCAGGATCTGTTCATGGCTGGATGACTTTTTTACCCT
The DNA here is from genome assembly GCF_041296265.1 of Equus caballus. Lineage (NCBI taxonomy): Eukaryota > Metazoa > Chordata > Mammalia > Perissodactyla > Equidae > Equus > Equus caballus. The sequence goes on along the minus strand of NC_091710.1, from coordinate 29,274,752 downwards.
AAAATAGTTAATAATCATATGTATGATGTAAAGATTTTGTATGGTCTCCACACGCCCCACATTATTTTCTGGGCCCTAAGGCAATGTTGTACAGTGATGTAAAGAAAGTAACTTCTAGAACGTGTACTATAACAAATACTTGCCCTGTGAGGCTCTTCGACAGTGGCCTTTGCTTTCTCAATTTTTGCAACATTTCCATGGACTATTCTAGCCAAAATTCAAAGGTATCTGTGCAATGAGAATAACACACCCTGAGGAAACATACACACAAACTTCACCCTAAACAATAGTCTTCCTAAACAAACTTCAGCATAAGGCCCACACAAAAAGAACTCTGGGAAACTTGGAAAAAGATGGGATACCCTTGCACCTAATAATTCTGACAGGTGCATCATACTCTCCCCTTCCTCCTCTAGACAGTACTTATTTTCTCAAAAGTAAGAATTAGGGATAGTAAATTCATTGATTTATTTTCGTGTTCACCCTTCTTCAAATATCTCTCTTGAAATCCAAGAGGACTCCACCATGAAGATAAACTCCCAGAACACCACCAGCATTAATCTTCCTTCTAAACATCTGATCTAGTATTTTGAACCCATTCAGAGTTTGAGGTTATTCTGGAGACCAGAATGAGAAACTGCCTTCATTTCAACTCTAACAACAAAGATGCCTTTTTAAGTGATTGCTCTCCGTCATACTCCCCATCATTACTCTCCACAACACACGGTGTGGTGTATTCTTCGGGATTTGCTAACTGCTGAAACAAACACCCCCAAAATCACCGTGATTGAACACTGTCACGTATTTTCTTGCTTATATAAATTCCAAGGTTGATATTCCTAGTCAGGTGGTTCTCCTGGGCAGCTTTCCTCCAAACAGCACCGCAGGAACCCAGGCTGCTTCCATCTTGTGGCTTCAAGGTACCCCTGACATCTTCAGCCAGCAGCTAAAAGGAAGAGAGAATGTGGGTTTGCCCAGAGTTTTTGGCCAGTTCTGGAAATAGCATGCATCTCTTGCACAACATATCACTGACCAAATATTGGTCATATGATTTTAATTTAACTTCAAGGGAAATGAAGAAACGCATTATTCTTGTGTGCTCAGGAAGAGGAAATATTATTGCCGAGACTTCCTTCTGGCCACCAGATTCTCAGCTCACTCTTCCTTCTGCTTGCAAAGCATACTCATCCCCTCACTAATGAGGACAACCCAAAGTCACATGCAATTGTCACATCTAGTTCAGAGTTCAGGATGTCCAGATAAGTCACAGCCCTTCCATTAGGGTTAGTTGTGGCTCCTTGTGTCCTGGTCACCTATAAATTAAAAGATGAGCTATCTGCCCACCACCATCAGACAAACACAGCCAATATGAAATGGTGGAACAGAGGCACAATAACAGTAATAAGTGTTCCTGTTTGAAAAGGGAACAAGGGTGGAAAGCCTAGAAGTCAATGGTTTATAGCAATACTGAAGTCCTTTGGAGTAGAAAACATGAAGGACCCTGAAGTGACGGTAGGAAAAGCTGTTTGATAAGAGTTTTCTTTTGTTCTCCAAGAGGAATGTCCCTGTCCATCCTTCTCTGTGGCCCTTGCTCCATCCTCTATGAGCACCATCTTGTCCATTATTCTTTTGGCCACAAGTGAAGTTGGAGAGAGGGAGCATGCCCTCTGGGAGCCTTGGAAGTCAGCCTCGCGCTTATGGAAGTTTGAAGTTCCAGTGGTTGTTTGAAGTCTGAAGTGGTCAAAACTGGGTTTTTTTGTTTGTTTAGTATGTGGTTTATTTGGAAATAAAAATTCCTCAAAACCTTAATACTTCTGATCAATTTGCTTCTGGGTAGTTTTATGTGCCAGAAACCACACTCAAAGATCTTTCCTGGACATAATTCTCAAATATGTTTTATCTCTCTGCTTCTTTGCCACCATACGAACCTCTCTCAATTTAATAATAGCTACCTTGAGGCTATAATTTTTGAATGGGGAATACTCTGTCCTTAAACTGATCCTTTTGTGAATCATTTTATTCACCTCAAAAGATTTACTGGGTTGTTAAGTTTAAAGTAGTTTTTTTGTTTTTAATTCCTTTTCTCACGTTTAGATTCTTCAGACAGCTGACTTTTCAACTCTGCAAAACTGAATTTCCAGACTCTATTCACTTTCATTTATGCTTGCAATCTCGCCATTTCTTTCTGGAGCTTTTTCTTGGCCAAACACAGCCAATAAAAACCACACACCACTAGAGTTATGTTTCTCATTTCTTCTCCTTGAGTTCAGTTTCAATAGGCACATGGTCTCCCTTCCAAGTGCTCACAGGAAAAAGTTTAACCAAATGTCTTGCCACTGCATAACAAGATTACCATTTTTCCAGCTGACAGTTTCAGTTCCCTTACCGACCATAGCCAATTGCTAAGCCAATAACATATATTTCAAATTTTTGTTATGAAAATAACACTTCACCATATAAACATCTGTATTGGAATGGGCTAACTGCTGTAGCAATCAAACCAAAATCTTATTGGCTTAATGCAATAAGAATATTTTTAAATTCAAGTCCAGTGCTAACAGTCCTGGTTTGGTGGTTCTCTCACATGGTTGCTCCGCAAGCTGTGACTTAGTAACCCGAGTGCTTCTATTTGATGGCTTTGTCATTTTACAAATTCAAGGTAATCCTGGAATAATGCAGTCAGTAGATGGGGGAGATGAGAGGAGCATAATTCAGAGGATTTATGACCACGTCTAAAAGTGATACACGTAAATTCTGCATACATTTCTTTTTCTAGAACTAAATCACATAGCCTCAACCTAACAGCAAAGGAAGCTGGGAAATAGTCTTTCCATGTGCCTAGGAAGAGGAAATAGGATGGGTGAGCATCTAACCAGCTTTGGGGTAAATGCAACTAGGGCTACAGATTATCCTAATATTGGCAAATGAAGATTATCCAATTCCAAAATATGCAACAGAGACATATGGAAAACCCAGCCTGCACCCTGAAAATGTACCTCATTAATATATTAGCTAAAATGCATTCAGAATTTACAATTTTCCAGGCTCTTCCAGTTGTTTCATAGTTATCAATCCTTGCTGCTAAAATAATACTACAAGGTGATTGCTATTATTATACCCATTGTATAGATGAGGAAACTGAGGCCCAAATAAATTAGGAAACCTACCCAAGGTCTCACAGCTAATCAGTGGAAGGTGCAAAATTTGATGCTAGGCAGCCTGGCTCTAGAACATAGACTCAGCCAATACACTCCTCAGCCCTTTCTGGTTTATTTGTGAAATTCTCAGGTAATTAGTTTAATACACTATTGCCTAAAGGCAGGTAAACAGTTTAGGGTTGGCTCATTTGAATCATGCCAACAGGCTTTGGGCTACAGGAGTGGTCTCTAGTTGCCTAGTACCTGGCCCTGGGATAATTAAGGCAGAGGAATGTTGCCTCCTGGAGTGCAGGCATCAGATAGAGGCGGCTGTGGATTGGTTAGTTGACATATCAATGCCGTACTTTTAGCTGGGTTCTCAATTACCTCTAAGAATTGGCTGGCCCAGGGAATGGCAGACTCTCCCCAGCCAGAAAGAGGTGTTTTTTAAGACATCAAAACAGGACAATGTGCAGAAATTGAAATACATATATTTAACTCTTTTATAGATATACATTTAACTCTTTTAATCTTGATAACAACCCCGGTAGTGAGTCAAGCTCTTTAATGAGGACACGGGCAGCGCTGAATGCTGCACGCAAGATGAGGCCAGAATGGCCTATGGTTTTGTACTAATGCAGGTGCTTAGCTATAGAAGGGTGCAGCTGAAGCCAGATTGCTATAGGTTAAGAGTGAACTAGGAGAAGTGAAGAAGCAAAACCAAAGAATGTAGACTGCTCCTTCAAGATGCTGGCTGTAAAGAAAATAAATGATGCAGAATTATACTCAAAGGAAAATTTGGTTTTCTAGGTTCTGAGACTTTTAACATTTAAAGGAACTGGGTAAGTATAGATATTGAAAATATAAGTGGTTTGGGGGATATTTGATGAAAAGAGAGAACTTAAGTAAATTACTGTACTCCTTGGAGCCATGTCTATTTCTCAATCTGTAAAAATAGTAAGCATAATCCCAACTGCAAAAAAATTGGGGAAGATTAAATGAGAGAAAATATAGCACATTTAGCACATATATCAGCATAAAGTATTGTTCAATAAATGACCATTTTATTTCTTCTACCTTCTTTTTCTTTTAATATCACACCAATACTGGCTTTATGAAGTCCAAACCAGCTGCAAAATGTGAACTTGCTATAATTTCATTTTTTCAGGTTTTTCTGTGAATCCTTTTAAAAATAGCCCGGACTGAGGCAGCTGGAGAGCTTTCAAACAAGCTATTGAGGACCTGATAGATGCTGAATAAGGACCTGATAGATGCTACATGCTGAATAAGAAATGAAGCACATGAACAAATGTGAGCCTTTTTGGAGATGAAGAGGAAGAAAATCTGAAATAAGAGAACACATTAACCCCGAGGAAAAAAAATTTATTGAGTTAGCTATTGGAGCAGAATAACTGGTACTTTTATCTCAGATGATTGTAGCATTAAACTAAACAGACCAAAATGTTGTAAGTATCCTTGATTGCCTTCCATAAGTGGCATTAGCAATGTAAATAAACGAAGCAGATGAACTACATGGGATTAACTGAACTATAAAAATGGGGATAAGAGTGAATACTAGATTTTTATTTTTAAAAGCTAAACTACAATCATAGCCCAGGGACATATAAAGGCAGTCTGGAAATGTCAAAGATGAAAATGTTAATTAGAACATTTGGTTTCTTCTTAAAGCAAGCTGCAGTGTTGTCCCTCTTTTGACATTTGGAAACCTGAAATTCTCTACCAGTTCACCCTTAACTAATACAGTCCTTTGTTTAAAAAAAAGAAAAAAATCAGTGAAGGTAACATTTAATTTTTAGAGTTCAAAGATTGTGCCCTTGCTGGGGGTAGGTACCATGGAATCAAAGTTTGTAATTCAACCAAAGATAAGATCTGTGGAAATATTTGCTTAAAATCCTCTGAAGAGTGCTCTGTATCTCTCGGAGTAATAAGCAGGAATTCGCTTTACTGCCCTCTGTATTGTCTCTCTAAGCATTCATGTAAGAATGGGAGCTAGAGTTGCTGGAACAAAAATGTGCTTCAGTGAAGCAGAGAGAGGGCACGTTTCAGAGAATGTGAGTCCGTGCATGAATCTCATGCATACGCGACATAGACTTACATGCTCTTCACACATAGAAAGCACATATATCACATGCGTGTATGTCTGTGCATAATAGGTGCATAGGAATCTTCTGAAGATCTAGTTAAAATACAGATTCCATCTCAACTTTATTAATAGGTCTAGGGTTGACCCCAGGAGTATTTTAACTGTCACCCCCAAGTGATTTTTATGCAGGTGGTCTGAGATCATACTTACAAAAACACTATTATAGAGCAATTTTTAAGTTATTCACAATGAGGAAAAGAATGATATTGTAATTAGTACATTTTTCTAAGCTGCTCTTACCTTAAGCAGAGTAAGGTAACCTAGCCAATCTGATTTCTGGGCCTCCGGGTTCCGTGAGGTGACAAAGTCATTCTGGAATTAGAGGCCACTCTGAATAAGCCCTTCCTCTTTAAAAGTAATGCATTGGTTTAAATTCACAGAGTAAAAATACCCATGTGTGCACAATTTGGCACTTCCTATTTCTTGTGAGCTAGAGACGTAAAGCTATTGGAGACTCCGGCTCCTATGTTTCCTGACCTGTTTCATCGCTAGTGACCTTCACCTCAGCTCTACTTTATTATTCCACTCTTACGACCACATCCTACAGTTTAGCTTCGCCCAGAACTGTTGAAAATCTGAAATCTTCCAATTAAATATTCCCGTCAGTGACCACCAAGCTCTGTCGACACCTTCACGCTGGGCTTTGCTGAGACCTCTGCTCCTTGGCTCGTCTCCCTTGGCCTCATTAGAGTCCTCCTGTCTTTACTTCTTTTCCCATTCATTTTGGATTCTATCATCTCAACAATTTTCTTGGCACTAAATGCAACTCCTTTCTTCATTATGCTTCTGTCTTTTTTATACCTGAAAAATGCAACCTTAGATCAGTCCAACTGACCATTTTCTCAGTGCTCACATTAGGATATTGGGCTCAATCAGAGACACCTGAAAAAAAATACGGATGATTGCTACTACAAATTCATGGTTTATAAACCTCAACTGGGTTCTCCGACTTCTCAGAAATCCTTCTTTATTTTATTAGCACACACTGTTTCTCATTCTCTATCGTAGCTATTTCCAGTCTGCCGCTCTCTTCAAACTTCTTGATACCTCACTCTCAGGGGAAAATTCACTTCCCATTTTATAGAGAAAATAGAATACACCAGACAAGAACCACTAAACTTTCTGTCTCCGAACACCACACATGCCTACACCTGCTTCTAAGAGATAAAATACCTCCTTTTCAGACCCCAGAAAAGCCCATCGTTGTGCTCTGGATCTCTTCCTTCTCTTGTTTCTCAAAGTATCATCTGTGAAACACCAGCATCGTTATCACCTAGCAAACTTCACAAGGTTTGGAAGCCTCAGTCAAGACCTTCAGAATTAGAGTCTCTAGATTTGGCATCCAAGAATTGTGCATCTTTTAAGTTTTCCAGGTGAGGTTTGTTCTTCCTCAAGTATGAGAATGACTGACCTCTAGCCTCATCAGAGACCTACAATATTTATTTCCCCTCACCCCTGGGTCTTCAACGTCTCCCGTCAATACTTAAACTTGCATAATTCTCTCATCAACATTGACTGTCTGCCCCCAACCTACTTAGATTCCTATTTTTCTCTTCTGCTTCACAGACACATTTCTTGAAACATTTGTTTACTCTCTATGCTTTCCAAACTGCCATTCCTTTTTCAATGAACTGCCTCCATCATCAACACTCCCATCTACTTGAACGAACCACTTTGAAAGTCACTAATCACCTAATTGCTTAATCCAGGAGGCAAGTTTCCATCTTTGTCTCACTTAACCTGTTGGCAGCATTTGACTCAGTTGACCTCCTTCCCTGGACTTCCCTGACACTGTACCAGCCACTCCTTCCATGTCATAGCCAACTCCTACTCTCTGCCCATCTCTTAAATTAGAGTGCTAAGCAGGCTTCTTCTCTTTTAATTTACACATATGTTCTAGGGGAAATTCCATCCATTTCCATACTTTTAAATATTATATATAATCTGCTGAATATAAAATATATATCCTAAACCAGATTTCTCTCTTGAGCTCCATTTCCACCACTTCCTTCCCACTCTCATATGTTCCCTAAGCTTGTTCCTGTTCTATGTTCTCTACCTGAATCAAGCCTGAGCATCATTTTTGACTCCTGTTCCTCCTTCACCTCCACATCTGATCAATCATCAAGTCCTATTCATTCTACCTCTCCCAAATCTATTCGTTTGTTCCTCTGCATCTCCTCCTGCTCCTCTTTTCCCTTCCCTTCCTGAATATTCAATACAAAAGCTATTAGGTGGCACCAAAGAAAGAGGCATCTACATCAATGTTTAAGAGTGGTAGGGAGCTGTAGTGGCCCAGGGTGTCAGAGCCAGAGTGGGATGAGAGCAGCAGAGAGTTCCCAGCACGGAAAGGGAGGAAGCTAGATTGAACCCTGACATATTGGATTAAGAATTGGAGGTACAGGTATGAATTTAGGATTTTTAATATATAAATATAAATAAATAAATATAGATGTAATGTATATACATATAGGCATATGTACATCCCTTAGCACCATTGACTGAGAGCATCTGGGAGTGTGATGTAGACGGTTGTATTGTGTTAATATAGGAAAATATCCTTGTTTATAGGAAATACACCTAACGTGTTCAAGGATAGTGGGACATTAGATAAGCAACTTATTCTCAAATAGTTGAGGAGAGGAAAAAATTCTTTGTACTGTATTTGGAACTTTTCTGTAAATTTGAGATTGTTTCAAGATAAAAGTAAAACCACAAATTAAAACAACAAGGAGATGCTGCTACAAGCCTATTAGAATGTCTAAAATCTAAAGGACTATATATTTTTTAAAACTTAGCCACTTTCTGTCAGAAGTTAACAGATCTAACAGACAGAAAATCCATAAGGATACAGTTGAACTGAACAGCATCATTGATCAACTGAATCTAATTGACATTTTTAGAATACTTCATCTAACAACAGTAGAATACACATTCTTCTCAAGCTTGCATGGAACATTTACCAAGGTAGACCACATTCTGGGCCATAAAACACACCGTAATAAATTTAATAGAATAGAAATTATGCAAATTATGCTCTCAGACCATACTGGAGTTAAACTAGAAATCAATAACAGAAACATGACTGGAAAATCCCGCAATATTTGGAAGTTAAACAACATACTTTTAAATAACACATGGGTCACATAAAAAGTCTTAAGAGAAATTTTTAAATATTTTGTACTAATTGAAAAGGAAAATAAAACAGCAAAATTTAAGGAATGCAGCAAAAGCAGTGCTTAGAGAGAAATATATAGCATTGAATGCTTATATTAGAAAAGAAGACAAATCTAAACTCAATAATCTAAGCTTCTACCTTGGGAAACTAGAAAAAGAAGAGAAAATTAAATGCAAATTAAATGGAATAAAAGAAATAAAAAATAGAGCAGGAAATTGAAAACAGGAAATTGTTAGAGAAAATCAGTGAAACCAAAAGCTGTTTCTTTCAAAAGATCAATAAAATTGATAAACCTCTAACTAAGCTAACTAAGAATAAAAGAGAGAAAACACAAATTAGTATTATCAGAAATGGAAGAGGGGCCATCACTACTGATCCCATGGACACTAAAAGGTAATAAAGGAATATTATGTACAACTTTTTTCTTACAAATTTATAATCTAGATCGAATGGGCCAAGACCTTGAAACATGAAACCTGCTAAAACTCACGCAAAGAGAAATAGATAAACTGAACAAGCCTATATCTATTAGAGAAATTGGATCAATAATAACCTTCCAAAACAGAAAGCACCAAGCTGAGAGTTTCACTGTTGAATTCTACGAAATACTTAAAGAAGAAATTGATATCAGTTCTCTGCAATTTGTTCCAGAAAATAAAAGCAGAGCGAACACTTCCTAACTCATTTTATAAAACCAACATTTCTCTAATACCAAACCAGACAAAGACATTACAAAAAAGGAAAACTAGAGACCAATATCTCTCATAAACACAGATGCGAAAATCCTCAAGAAAATATTAGCAAATCAAATACAACACTGTGTAAAAAGATTTTATACCAGGACCAAGTGGGACCTATCCCAGATATGCAAGACTGGTTCAGCATTCAAAAATCAGTTAATGTAATCCATCACATCAACAGGCTAAGAAAGAAAAATCATATCATAGGACGGTATCAAGAGATACAGAAAAAGCATTTGACAAATTCCAACACCTACTCATGATAAAAACTTTCAGCAAACTATGAATAGAAGGGAATCTCCTCAACTTGATGAACAACATCTACGAAAACCCCACAGTTACTACCTACTACAGCTACAGCATCTACTTAATGGTTAACATACAGAAGTGAATGGCTTTCCTATATATAAGTAATGAAAAATTGGAATTTAAAATTAAAAACACAACACCATTTACATTAGCATTTTCCAAAAATAAAATACTTGGTTATAAGTTTAACAAATATATACAAGATCCCTATTTAGAAAACTATAAAATCCTGATGAAGGACTCGAAGAAGATCTAAATAAATAAAGAGATATCCCATGTTCACAGATAGGAAAACTTTATATTCTTAAGATACATGTTATTCCCAATTTGTCCTATAGAGTCAATGCAATCTCAATCAAAAATCCCAGGAAGTTGTTTTGAGAGTATCAACAAACTGCCTCTAAAGTTTGTATGGAAAGGAAAAGTATCAGAATAGCCAACATAATATCGAAGGAGAAGAAGAAAGTCTGAGGACTGACACTACCCAACTTACTATAAAGCTACAGTAATCAAAAGAGTGTGCTATTGGTGAAAGAATAGACAAAAAGATCAATGAAACATAAAGGAAAGCCCAGAAATATCCCCTCACAAATACAGTCAACTGATCTTTGACAAAGAAGCAAATGCAATCTAACGGAGAAAGGATAGTCTTTTTAACAAATAGTGCTGGAAAACTGGACATACACATGCAGGAAAATTAATGTAGATGAGACTGTACATCTTTCACAAAAAATTAACTCAAAATGGATCAATGACCTAAATGTAAAACACAGAACTATGAAATTCCTAGAAGATAATGTAGGAGAAAAGCTAGGTGACTTTGGGTATCGCAACGACTTTTTAGAGACATCACCAAAAGCATGATCCATTAAAGAAAAAATTGACAGGCTAGACTTCATTAAAATTAAATTTTCCTGCTCTGTGAAAGACAGTATCAAGAGAATGAAATTATAATCCACAGTTTAGGAGAAAATCTTTGTAAAATACATATCTGATGAAGTACTGGTATCCAAAATAAAAGGATCCCTTAAAACTCAACAATAAAAAACAACCCAGTTTTAAAATGGGCAAAATATCTGAATAGACACCTCACCAAAGAAGGTATGCAGATAGATAGGAAGTAAGCACATGAAAATCTGTTCAACATCATTTGTCATTAGAGAATCACAAATTGATACAATGAGAGATTGCTACACGTCTATTAGAACGGCTAAAATCCAAAGCATTGAATACATCAAATGCTTGCAAGGATTTGGAGCAACAAGAACTCTCATTCAGTGCTGGTGGGAATCCAAAATCATACAACCACTTTGGAAGAAAGTTTGGCAGCATGTTATAAGACTAAACATACTCTAGCCATACAATCCAGCAATCTCGTTCCTTGGTATTTACCCAAAGGAATTGAAAACTTACGTCACACAAACACCTACATGTGTATATTTATACTAGCTCTATTCAAAGTCACTAAAACTTAGAAGAAACCTAGATGTTCTTCAGTAGGTGAATGGATAAATAGACTGTGGTACATCCATACAATGCAATATTATTCAGCAATTTAAAAAGAAAGAGCTATCAAACCACAAAGAGACATGGGGAACCTTCAGCATGTATTGCTAAGTGAAAGAAGCCAGCTGAAAAAGTCGTATGTACTATATGTTTCCAACTGTGTTATGTTCTGGAAAGGCAAAACCGTAAAATCACTGGTAGCCAGAGTTTCAGAGGGAGGAGAAGGGAATGAATAGGTGGAGTACAGGGGATTTTTAGGACAATGAAACTATTCTGTATGATATTGTAATGGTAAATGCATGACATTATGCATTTCTCAGAATCCAAAGAACTGTACAACACAAAGAGTTAATCCTAATGCCAACTATGGACTTTAGGTCACAATCATTCATCAATAACGGTGTATCAATTTTAACAAATGTACCACACTGACGGTAAGATGTTAACAATAGGAGAAACTGTACATATGAAAACGAGTGGGGAGCTGCTATATGGAACTCTACACAATTTTCCTTTAAACCTAAAACTGTTGTAAACTATACCTATTTAAAAAATAACAATTAATGAGTGAGATAAAGTCTATAAAAAAATCTATCCACTTTTCTGCAGTGCGATTTCCACGCTTTTGTTCAAGCTACCTCCATCTTTTGCCTCTCTACTGTTATAACCTCCCACCCATCTTCAGATTTTTCCTTTGATTCATAGTTCATTTTGCAGCAAGAGGGAGATTTTTTAAATATAAAAATAATCGTGTTCTCTTTAGCTTTAAATACTTCCATTGCCTTCAGAATACCATCCTGAATCCTTAACATACGTCATCAAGCCCTGGTCCCCGGGTTCCTGATCTCTCCTCTCAGGGGTTCCCCAGAAATACTGCCCCAGGGCAGCACGCCAACTCTGCTGAGCAGCTTGTGGTTCCTCAAGTTCATGACTTGTTTTCTCTCCTCTCACCACGCTCCCTCCTGCCCCATCCTTTTCTCAGATGAAACCTACTTCTCCCCTGGTCTCACCTTAAACATCTTTCCTCTAGGAAGCTATACCAGTTTAGCCAAAAATAGACCCTGAAAACTTTCAAGTTTAGAAAAAGAGTTTTATGGATTTCCAATTGACACACCTGATAACTCACCTTATTACATTTTAGTAAGAGTCTGAGAAATACATCCCAGCCTTGATTTTGGCTTTAATGGGTGAAACAAAAGCAGCTGAGAAAAAAAAACAAACCCACTCAACCATATGCGTGTGATCGGCTTTCCAAGTGCAAATGTATCCGGGCTGGATATCAGCCCGGATCCCATTTCAGACTCCCAAACCCCGATCCCGTGTCACAACCAAAACAGAGTTAAGATGACCCCTGGGAAAGTTGACAGGTCATCACAGCTGTTCTGGTGTGGACGCAGGCAGATTACCTTAGGTGATAGTGACTATTACTAGAGGAATAGCTCTGGAGTAAATGGGTATTAAAACTCATCCAGCTGCACCTGAAGAGTCACCTGGGCCTGGGAGGGAGAGGTGAAGGGTAAAAGCCAAGGTTAAGGTCTGAATTAAGAATATGCTTGGCCCTCAAGAATTCAAGATGGGAGAAGAGGTAAACATTTTATTGAACGCTGGAGCCTAAAGTGGAAAGAATAAGTATGCTTTTCCTCCTTTTTTTGAACAAAATTCTAAGAAACGACAAACACCTCTGCTAAAGGTGATGGTCATTGCATCACTTATTTAAGCAACTGAGCCTGGCTTTGTCAAAAATGCATAGATGGTGGGCTCGGATTTTTAATTCTTTGAAACTCAAGTTGAGAGGCAGAGATCCAGACGAAGGATGGAAAGGGGAAAGTGTAAACTGAAGAATGTCAGGCAACACAGGCAACAAGAGAAGGTGATAATAGTCCTACTCCTCAGTGTCCCGAACACCCAGGGTGGCCTTACACTAGGTTGAATCAGGAGGGGGGGGGGGGGGGGGAAGGGTATGGCGCTGAACCACTGAACTAGTTGTACAAGAGACCAGAGCCATGAGTCACTTCAACAGCTGCCTGGCTGCTTAGTCACCTGCCCTCTGCTTTAGATCCTTCAATACTATTACTGAGCCCTCCTTGGAGCGCTGGTTCACTCATCCATCTACTCGTTCATTCATCGTTCAACAAATACTCATTGGGCAACAAATACCCACTGGGACCAGGCACTGGAGACACAGTGATAAATAGGACAGACAACATCCTTGATTTCATTGAACTAAGATTCTAGTTGGGGAGATAGACAATAAATAGATAAACAAAATACATACAAAATAATATCAAAGAGGGATAAGAGCTATGAAGGAAAATATCCTAAGAGAATAGAGGGACAAAGGATGCTGTTTACATAGAGTGGCTCAGAAAGGCCTCTTGAGAATAACATGACCACATGTCATTTTCTTATGATAATTCTGTTGTCAATGTTTTGAGGAACTGCCATACCGTTTTCCACAGTTGCTGCACCATTTTACATTAATGAATTTATATTTTTGAAGGCTCACTCTGGCTGCTGAGAGGAAAAGAGATTGTAAGGGGACAGGAATGGAATTAGGGAACCCAGTTAGGGGGCTACTGCAGTATTAAAGGCAGTCAGTGAAGCATGGATTACAATGCCCTGGGGGTAGGGGGACCGAGGAGGTGGAGCTTAGAAAACTAACAATAGCACCAATCATGGCAATGCTTAGTATAGACCACCAGGTTCACAACCACAGGGGCACAGCAAGTTCTGGGATGACTGGATGATTCAATTCACCCTCTGCTCAGTCGACAGTCTCCTCGGAAACTGCTGAATTTGGCTGGAGGCTGAGGTACGATTGATACTACACACAACATCTCACACACAAATATCCAGCTAGAGAAAGTGGGAAGCAAGGCAGGCACCTCCGCTAGAAACCAATTCCCATGGGAAGACAGAAAACTAAAACCCCCGAAAGGCATCCCCATTCACGGATTTGGCTCTTCCTTTCCTCATTAAGTATGACTTTGGGGCCAGACTACGGAATGCAGGTTGTTCTATTTAAGAGAAAACTGCAACTTCTTATTTGTGTTCAGGCAAAGGGACCTGGAAGGATTTGGAGATTTAGGGAGCTGTGATGTCTCAACCTCACAGTTGTTTGTAACAATGTTCAGTTATTTTATTTCTGAGGAAAACCAGCACACCTTTTGCTCAGTAGATCTAAATACTCATCCAAATTGTTTTGTTAATAATGACATTTAATAAATGGCTTCTGTTTCACCTTTTTAGAATATGATCCATAAATCCTTCCTGGGGCCTAAAGAGTTCTTGAACTTTTAAAATGACAAGGATTTCTTTTAAAATCACTGGGCTAAAACACTTCAGATAACAAGAGGAGTGTGTTTATTTTAACACGGTGATCTATTTCAGACTGAAAGTACAATATGGGCAGCTAGAGGAGTTAAGCCCTGATGAAAAATAAGACCAGTCTAATTCCCTGCCAGCCAATTAGCAGCTTTTCATTTTCAGAGCATTAATATTCCGCTCCTCTAGGAGAGTTTTTGAATCAAAACCCACAAATTCGTTTTGCTGATAATCAACTGAAATTCACTCTCCTATTGGATTATACACAATCTCAGAGGCTCAGATGAGAGACAGTGGACAAGGAACTCTCATGAAAAAAGCTAACTACATAAATAAATAAACAATGCAATTGGGAAAATTCTGGAAAGGACCTATCAGGTTTTTGGAAGCATTTCATCTCCACCAAAGTGCTTGTTTTCCATTGTAAAAATATTTCATGACTCACTCATATGTTTCCAGGTTTGTCCACATAGCAATAACAATAATCAATTGCATTTAAGGGTTTAGTTTATGAAATGATTTTCTTATAGAACATCTCATTTAAAATGGAAACAACCTCTGTGAGGTAGGGGACTCCATTTCTAGATCTGAAAAGTTGAGGTGTCTTACTCAAGTCACATGCCTCTTCATCTTAAACACTTTGGGCAGCAAGTACCTCAGAAGACACTTGAGTAAATGATTTTGTTTTGTTTTAGGGACATGGAAAGGAGGATTTTAAAATAAAGACTATTTTTATTAAAAAAGGATAAGGATGTGCATATTGTAACTTGAGAATATGGCGGCTGCACATGCTCTGTGGCCCTAAGGAAAGGCAGCAGAGCGTAATGGCTATACTCAAGCTTAGGTACTAGACGGATTTGGCTTCTTAACCCAGATCTGCCCCTGATTTACCATGTAGCCTCAGGGAGGCTTGGTAACCTAAGCCTCAGTTATACTAATATGCAATATGGGAAAAATAAGAGTGTCTCCCTCTCACGGCAACTACAAGAACTGATTGTAATACTGCACATAAAGTGGGTCACCCATTGCCCAGAACATAATCTTTTTAATCACCTCTCCTATTCCAAAAGTATTCTATCACCCATAGTTTATCTTTAATTCCAATAATTTCCAATTCGTTTTATTTTTAAACTTTGATATGCTTTGACTGTTTTACATCTACTAATTGCACTAGAATCGAAGCTGTTTCATGAACCCAATAAATGTTGATGCAGTGAATGATTGTGAGGTGTATAAAGGTGTCGGAATGTCAGAGTTTAAAATTACTAGCTAAAGAATATATGCTGCCCTATGCAACTGAAATGTCTATTTGTGGATTGTCAGGAATGATAGAGGGTTGTACCTTTAAGAACAGTGAGTGTGGTCCCATGGTGGGTGTAACCATATGACTTTCATACTGACCTCATTGCACAGAAATACTTTCTACTTCTCTTTTCTCAAACTTTCCCCAACACCTGTCCTCTACTCCAACAAATACCACTGAGAAAGAATACTCATATTGGTAATGCTGGCTCACTACCAAAATGAATTTTATTGGAGTCTTTTCAGGGGTTCTCACATAGTATCTTTCTTCACAAAAATTCTGAACCAACTGATAAACAGGACAAAGGAGAAGGGCAAATGGAAGCCCAAAATGTCTCACGTACTATTGACTGTACAGATACCACTAACTGCCCCCAAATCTGTTCTCTTTCTTTGGGATCATTTCCCAGGCTTCCCTGAAGTTAGATGCGACCACATGACTGTTCTCTACAGTGGAAGGTAAGTGGATGTGACGTCTCCACTTGCAGACCTGACCCATATAACTTCCCATCCATGCTCCTTTATTCTCTTCTGCCCTTCTTGTGGGCAGGAATAGGGCTACTCAGAGATATCCTAGAAGCCACATGTTGAGGAGAGCAGAGTCGAATGACTGAATGGAGGAGTGTCATCCTACTGACCTGAACACCAGCTTTGTGCTGTTTGGAGACAGAGAAATAAACTACTTGTCCTTTGATCACTAAATATTTGGTGTCTTCTATTACTATAGCTTAGCCTACCTTAGCTAATGATAAGGCTAATTTAAAAGACTATGTCTTTCATCTACATATAGATAAATTCCAGCATCAAGTAATCTTATCTGCCCATCACCTCCAAATGGGGCTTCCCCATGCTCTTCCCCCTTCTCACCTCCCCATGCTAGCAGAAGTCCAGCTGAAAGGTCTGCCCCAATGACCCTCACTGGAATTACAAATAACCTCTGAATAGCTGCTTCTTGAAAACACTTTGGAAAGGTTATTTATGGAAGAGTAAGAGAAATTTGATTAGAGAGTGGAGATAAAAGGGAATAAATAAGTAAAACAAGAAGGAGTGGGGAAATAAGATCCTTCTGTATTAGCCTGGAATCTAACGCTGATCCACTCACAATTCCACTTCTACTCCATGGACTAAACTTTGATATCCTGTCCACATGTTCTCCAGCATCCATTCTTGGCTTGCCCTGGATTGATCTTTTCTTTTCCATCTCAGCCCACACAGCTGGGAGTTCTCAGAGGAAGAAGTCTGCCAAAAATAATAGCCTTCCTAAATGTCCAACATCAAGGGAATTGGTATATAAATGATGAAGCATCTGGTCAATGGACTATTATTCAATCATTATCCATGATAAACATGAAGCCTTTGTAACAACATGGAAAATATCCCTGAAATAATGTTACTAGAGTTTTCCTTTCCTAAAAGCAAATCATAAAACTGCATGTGCAATATATATGGCAACAACATGAAAAAATATATACATATGGGAATAAAGCTACGGATTAAACTCAGAGAAAGAAAAGCAATTTTTGGATGAGAATAGTGGGATTCAACAATTTTTTAATTGTGTAATTAAAGCTATCCTATGTCTAAATGATAAAAGAAATAGCCTTTGCCATCCTACTCAATGAGACTACAGCATCCTTTTTCCTCTCCTCCCTTCAGTGGGACTTGCTCCAGTGGAGAGCAGAGGGAAGCCTGGCAGGGCTGCAAGAGGCACCAACTCCAGACACCCCATGGTCTACACTGATGCAGAGTCTGAACACTAGTCCTGCTGTGGCTTCCATATGTCCTTGCTTTATTTTTAAGTCTTTTTAAGATTCTAAGAATTTTGCATTCTGATGGTGGTCTTGTCTCCCTTAGTAACTTAGACATAGAAATACTCCAAGACTCTCTCTCTTCTGATGATCCTGGTTAATGTGACATTGTTTTAGAGGGCTAATAGAGAATCTATGCCCTTGGATCATTTGTACAAATTAATATAACTCTCTGTTGACAAAACCTGTGAATGTGGGATTTGCATTCCTGTCACTGTTCAAGAAGGTTTCTGTAATGAGGTCAACTTTTAGCTATTTTTGTCATCTTCTTGAAATGTACATGGAGAATGCATATATGAAAAGCTTTCAGTAGTAGTAACATGCAAATTAATGCACATTGCACATATTTCTTTCTTTAAAACATTTCTTAGCTCAAAAAGCCTAGTAGTTTATCACTGCCCTCCCCTTCCCTATCCCAGCAGCTCTGTCTTCTCAGGTAAAGGAAAAAGACAGTGTGAGGTTGTCATTAATGCACCAGCCCTTCCCTAATGTGAAGCCCGTGAGGGCAACTTTCCTTGGATATGAACTCCTGGCTCCTGGCTTTGCAGAATGCCCATGGAGTTGATGCAATTTCAGACAAGGCTTTAAGACAAAGGAGAGAAACCCACACTGGGAGCGTGTTGGGTGGAAGAATGGAGAGTGACAGCTGAGCAAACTGTAGGTATTCTCGCTCAGGGGAATGAGAATTGAAAAAACGTAAGCAGCCACTGGATGAGATTAATGAATTTTTGATCAGGGAATTTAGCCCTAAAACTCATTTCTCAGTTCAGTGGGGGCAGGAACAAATTGTGGCCAGCTGACAGATGCAGAGAACATACTGTGAGGCAGTTCCCACAGGAGCAAGTCCTGCCCAAGGCACCAGGCTTCTCTGTGGCTT
This sequence comes from Equus caballus, assembly GCF_041296265.1. Lineage (NCBI taxonomy): Eukaryota > Metazoa > Chordata > Mammalia > Perissodactyla > Equidae > Equus > Equus caballus. The sequence continues at coordinate 29,256,407 of NC_091710.1, read as the reverse complement.
CGCAGTCAGCCCCGGCTCAAGACTGGCCAGAGCTGGTCTTGACCCTGGAAAACCACTTACCCCTTTCCCAACCTCCTTTTCCACTCCCAGCTCTCTTTTCTGATCTTGCCCCATGTCAAATTAAATTTCCCAAATCACTATTTCTTTCTTTGTCTTCGGCAGTGCTCTCTTCTTCCCCTATATTAACACGTTTCACGCTTTTTAGTAATTATCTGTTTATTATGCTGGTTCTCACCATTATGTTTTGAGTATTTCTTAAGGAAAATGACCTTTTCATATGCGCCTGTGCATCCCCAAAGCCTAGTAAGGTGCCTGGCACCTAGTAAGTGTGATTCTAGATTTCACCCAACAAACTAATTCTTTGTTGTGTTAGTAGACTTTCTAACATAGAGACAAGCAGAGTGCTCTCTCCCTAGTTTGAAGGCCCATGACAGGAGAGAAGCGTTGTATTGTTCTCCACTCTAATCCAGTCCCTAGCAAAAGCCAGCACCCAACAGGATGTATTGAAAATTAAATGCATCTTTAAAATAGTCTTCTCAGAGATGCCTGACTTCTGCAAATTTTTCATGGATATTTCTCCAGAACACCAGGTGAAAGACAGGAGGAGTTATATCCGTTCCCCATAGAATAATCTTTTAAGTTACTCTCTGATATAGTCCTGATTCTATTTCTGTAGCCCGCTGTGGAATTTGAACAGTGAATACTAGACTTCACAGCCTTTGGGAAGTAGAAATACATCTAGAAGGCTCCACAGTGTGATGTGGAGCCTAACACTGAATCGAGTAACAACTGTTGTTACTAAATCTGAATTTCTCTATGCCATGCAAAGATGGAGATGTTCACTACTAGCTCAAATAGCTTGGGAAGATTTCACATGAGAAATGAGCTGCATTCTTAATGTAACCATCGCACCCCCAAGAATTTTCTTTTCATATTTAAGGGGAAAATTCTTTTCTTGTATTTTCTTCTGAATTTATTAAAATTTCGTAGTGATAATTCTAGTTTATGATTTAAGAATTTAATAAGGAAAGATTTCTTCCTGCTTTTCCTGTTGAGTTAATGAAATGTGAATATATCAAAATGCACATCAAGGAATCAAAAAAATTCTCTAGTTAACATCCGTTACCATACATAGTTACATAACTTTTTTTCTTATGACGAGAACTTTTAAGATCTACTCTCTTGGCAACTTTCAAATATGCAATGCAGTAATATTAACTATAGTCACCATACTGTACATTACAGTCCCAGGACATATTTATTTTGTAACTACACAAAAATTCTTTTCTCTAATCAAACTCTAGTTTCACCAAAGAAATGCTGCTAAGATGCTTGGAAATTGTGTAATGAGAATTAACACCATGATTTTTTCCTCTTTTCAGGATTCCAATGCTTTTTCTGTGTTTATGAGTTAAATTCAAACAAGCTCTTACCAAGAAAGCAAGCCTCACCAGTATAAAGTCACTAATATTAAAGGGGACATTTTAGGGAGAATAAGTGTTTTGAATCAGTTGGAAGTTGGACAAAGAAGAAAGTAGTGAGTTATGAAAAAGTCCTGGTATGTCAAAAGAAAGTGGCCTTAAAATTTGCTGGTCGACCTTGAATGGAGCTAAAAGTCTACTCACTCTTTCTCTTTCCAATAGATGATTATCAGTATTTTAATAGTTCTTCAACTGCAGTGTTTTTTAGGAATATTGCAGAGCTCAGGAGAGCCAATAAAAGCTGGGCAATTAAAGCAAAAAGAACGGGCTTCAAAATTTTACAAATTTGGGCTCACTTGTAGGGTAACCAATTGTCCTGGTTTGCATGGAACTGATGGGTTTCTCAAGACACAGGACTGTAAGTGCTAAATCCAGGACAATCTTAGATAAACTCAGATGACTCGTCACCCTCCTTTCTAGTTCTGGAATTTCCTAACTGGAGGACCTCATTCAATTATTTCCCTAAGCTGCAGTTTCTCCCACTCTAAAATGGAAATAATGAATAGTTGTGAAATTTTTAACTATAAGTATAATTCCTGGGACATTCATATCATATTCGACAATCAGTTTTACTGACAGAAATATTCAGCAAGAAGATCAAAATCTCACACAAACTCTAGATTTGATCTTTTATCAATCAAAGAAGGAATTTGTATTATTACTATATTCTTTCTCAGGTAGGCAAGTATACCCTTTCCAGTTCAAAATATTCTTCAATTCAACAAAGTTGTGAAAAACTGTAAATCTTGCCAAATGTCTAGAATCTGAATACAGTCCTTGATTTCTTTTAAACTTCTTTAGAAAATTGATTTTACATCATTTCCAAAGAAGAGTGAGTTTTCCATCTTTCTGAAACTCCATGGATTCTGAGAACCCTTCAACCAGCCTGAAGCAGGCTAACATTGGAACATTCACCATCTTCAATCATAGGGAACTACGGACGAATCTAGATTGATGTCAATATTCAGACTTCAAGGAAGCGGGAGGCAGGACTGTGGGCCACCAACAATTCTGTCAGATGCATGTTTGAGCTATAAACAAAAACAAATCCTTTGGGTCGATATGAGAGATGTTGGAAGGTAGATTTACCTCAGAAAGGAACTTTCAGGGATTACATGATTGTCATGGCTCCAGCTAACTGTCTGGGATCAGGGACTGGCTGCAGTCCCAATAAAGAATTGGAGTGGTGATCAGAAAAACAAAACAAATGTCCTAGGGACAAGGTAGTCAAGCAAACGAGGCCAAATGATAATACTCAAATTATAGTGATAATCTCCCCAACCAGACCCAACATCAAACATGGAAGCAGAAAAATAGTTGCCTCTCACTCACTAGTGGGCAAGTAGTTGCTGAAGTGGGACTATCGTTGTTTTTGGATCTGGGAAGAACTGAGCCAGGAGGGAGCAGGTCATTACTGCTGACAGCAAAGCAGAGTGGGGGCAAGCAGGGACTAACATCATGGAATCAGGTAGTTTTGAAATCTGATGTTTTTAAAAAGGTTTTCCTTAAAACTGAATTGAAAGGCCATTAGTTTTTGTGTTGGAAGAGAGGTCTACGGATATCTTAGAGCGTCAGAAAGACAAACAAGTGGGTGGTAGAGCAAATTAAGCCTGAGCTATCACTGGAGGCAAAAATGATAAAACTGAGGCTGTCCTACTTTGGGCCCATCATTAGAAGGCAAGATTCTTTGGAAAAGGCAATAATCCTGGGAAAAGTAGAGGGCAGCAGGAAAAGAAGAAAGCTAAATGTGAGATGACTGACTCCATAAAGGAAGCCATAGGCATGAATCTACAGAAGCTGAGTAGGGCTCTTAAGGACAGGACATTGTGGATGGCATTCATCCACAGGGTCTCCAGGAATTGGAGCTGACTTGACAGCAAGTAACAAGTTATTTTTAATCAAATAACGAATTTATGGGAGGACTGTAAGGTCCCATTTTGACTAATTTTTTACTTTTGGTGTGAAAGGATATATGCTTCTTAATCAATCTCATTTTCCGTTCGTCTGAGGAAACAAGCTAGATGAAGAAGAAACCTCTAAGTTCTCCCCTCCACCTTAAGTCGTGACTGACACAACAAGCATGAAAATGATTCATGAGCGCTGGCAGAATTTTAAAAAATTGTATCCTGGCAATAAAATTACAAATGATCCCAGTGAGAAGCAAAGAGAGGACATAGCTGAAAAAAGTACTGTTCTTAAACAATGGAGTCTCTAGAAACTCAAATTACAGGAGACATATGCAAAAGAGAGGAGCAAGATAGCATACAACAAAAAAGAGAGAGAAAGAATTGGTTTGAATCTCTAAGAATGATATTAGAATATCTAAAAGTCTCAAATTGCTGAGAAAAGTCAAGCATGCTAAGAGAGCAAACACAATTGAAAGCAAATAAAACAAGAAACATAGTTATCAGCTGCCTGGGCTACTGATGTAGTGTTAACAGATGACACTGAGATGAAAGGGGACTCAATTTGGTTTTTGCGTTGGTCTGCTTTGTCTGCAAGCATGATTTTTATTCTGAAAAACGTAGAATAAATATTGATAGATGGGTGAGGTATCATAAAGCAGCACCTGGCATCTCTGCAATGGGTTGATTCCCTGAGTATAAAAACACATATCATGGTGTAGTGTTCTTTGAGAATGTGCAGCATTTTGTGGAATTATGGAGACTGGATAAATGTGTTCCCACTTATCTAAAAAAGATGCAGATGGAGCTTGTCATTTATGGACTAGTGAGCTTGACATCAAATCCAGGCAAGTTTCTGGAATGGAATATTCATAGGTTGAATTATGAGCACATACAATGTGACATGGAAAACACTAGGCGAAACCACGGGAACCATCAAGAACAAACTGTGCCCCTACTGATTACATACACTTACACACACATACACACACACACCTGCTCTAACATGATGAAATAAATGCTTCAGATAAATCTGAATTGCAAGCAAGCCTTTGACAAGGTCTCTCACGATATCCTTACAGAAGGACTAGAAATTTCTCGAGAGAGAGACCAAGGGTAAACTCCCACTCACTGAATGTCCTCACCAAAAGAGTATAAATTAGTGCATTTTGTCTGCATTGGGGAGGTCTTCTGAGCAGTTTAATCAATAACAAATGGTACCATTTTGATTAGATGCAAGAACTATATAAAAAGAGGAGTGATACCTCATGCGTTGAATGCTAGGTTCTTAAAATTGTTTTAAGGGGAAACTACCTGGAAGTCATATTGCTTTTTGAAAAAAACCTAATTTAACTATTTTACTTGGTCAGTTGGGCACCATCAGATAGGTGGCATCAGATGTAAACGTATTGGGAAAAAATATGAATTAAATCTTGAGAAAATTTTATCAATTTAATGTATTCTGTGAATTCATAAGAGAGCATGTGGATTCATTTTAGAAGTGTACTCTGGAGAACTCTAGGTTCAATTGGAGCATAATCTGAAAAGCATTGTATTGTACTGTTAAAAACAAGACGACAGGCCCAAAATGGAGTCTCTTATGTTAAGCCCCACGTCACTAAACTGAGACTTAATTACAGTTTTGGTTCTCCCAGAAATGAAATCTTAAACCAGTCAATCATAAATCATCTGATCAGCATTAGTTAGTTAATCTGACTGATAGACCCCTGCCATCCCTTAAAAGAAAGTAGCTCTGCAATAACCAAACCGTTTTTTTTACCTCGTATAAGTTCCTTGTTCCTACTCCCTTCTGCCTATAAAAAGGCTTCCATTTTGTACAGCTCCTCAGAGCTCCTTTCTATCTGCAAGATTGGATGTTGCCCAATTCAAATTAATTTTTGTTCAAATTAACTCAAAATTTTTAATATGCCTCAGTATATCTTCTAACAGTACTTAGTATCAAGAGCATTTTTTTTAGGATGAAGATTTTAAAAAGATGAGAAGTATCCAATTATAGAAAGGATGAGGTAGGTTTGAACAGCAGAATAGAAAGCCTTCTGGATTTTCACTAAAGCAAATGTTAAACATTAATGTTCATGTTGTGAGAGATGACAGAATTTCAAATGTGAACTTAGGCTCTGTTGAAGAAATATATCAGTGCATGAAGCAAAGGGCATGATGGTACCCTCAATTCTAGGCTGATTTGTGTTGTTCTGAGAATCACACACCATGAGGGCTATGGAGAAAGTGGAGTGTATCCAGTCAAGAAGGTTAAGGGAGGTAAGGAGACTAAATGATTAGGTCAAATGAAGAATGAAGGAAGGAAGTGGAATTGCTTAGCAGGAGAAAAGTGGTTGCAGGGAGATGGGCTCATGTGCATGTAGCCACCGGGGCTGGGAAAGGCTAGTGCTGAGTGAGGCCCAGAGCCAAGGTGGAGTAATCTCAAGGATGATCACTATCAGAGCAAAAACAGATATTTTTTAAAAGTTTGCAACATCCAAGGTTGCAATTTTTTTTAAAAGGAAGGAGATGGTGGAGCCAAGGCACACAGCCAAAATAATCAAAGAGAACCAGGAAGTCGATGAGCAAGGGATAGCAAAACTGTCAGAAAATAGAATGAAGGAGAGGGTGAGGCAAGTCAGAAAAATTTTGAAGCCACCAGGTGGCAGTGACTTTCCTTATGAGCCTCCCAGCCATACTCATATATATACCCCATGCACTTTAATGGACTGAAAACACAAACATTTATCAACCCATCCACCCTACACCCAAGTGAGAAGAGAGCAGGGAGCTCCATATCCATGGTTTCAGCATGTAGAACAGAAGAGCAAATTTTTGAAGTCTTCTCCCAAGACAGAATCAATTTCCAATTCAGAATATTTTGGTCAAACAAAAATGAAAAAGAAGTAACAACAAAAAACAGAGAACCAAATTCAAGTAGCCAAAAGAAAAGTAGAAACTAAGATTCAGAGTCAAGGATGGCAGCTAGATTCTGGTGGTGAACACAATATATTCTTAAACAGAAGACGAAATATAATAATGTACACCTGAAATGTATATGCTGTCAGAGGAGGCAATGAGCAAAGAAGATGACAGTGAGCAGATAGAGTAAAGGGAGTCAAGCTTGGAAGAATGAGGAATCAGTGTACCAATACCCATAGTGGATTTTTACGTAGTTTCCCTGTCAGTTGGATGGAAATGCCACGTGTATTTAAAGGGACCAAAATTCTCAGGATAGAAATATTTCTAAGGAGAATCACTTTTTGAACCACCCATCTCCAGAAGAGAGCATCAGCACTCCAACTGTAGCTGCTTGGCACATGTGTGGTGAAGTTTAATCACGTGAAGAAGGAGGTGAAGGTAGTCAAGAGCAGACTCCTGTGATTGCCTTCCAACAGCTTTAAACTATCACAGTCTAAGCGCTTCTGCCAAGGGATGCAAGATCTCAGTGTCATGTTCCCATACCTTATCAGAAAATAGTCTATTGACTATTAACTCGCTTTCCTGCAGAGTACAATTAACCTTGACTAAGAGGAGATGAGAGATAGGTTCAGGTCCCAAGGTCACTGCAATAAGTTCTGCACAGTAGACTATGGTCCCTTTAAGTGTATTCAGTGTAGGTATAGTCCGCGTCTGGGTAAAGCAGGTCAAGGCAGAAGTGAACAAGACTTTTAGCTTCAGAAAGATCATGGCTATGTGGAATAGACGTCTCTCCTTTTCTTCTTAAAATTAGTTACTAACTAAACCTGTTTAGAATGTAACAGTGGGGAATAAATCACCCATAATATCTAGCCACTTTTAATTATTCTAGAGTGTGAGTTTCAGAGCAAAATCACTAACATTTAATCTCAAGAAATTGTCTTCCCTGGACACAAACTCACATCCCTCAGGGTTTTCCCAGAGACAGTGCTGTATAAGCTTCAATATTTGTTCAAGGGATGATTTAATATGATATCCAAATAGATAAAGATCTTTCTGCCCAGGAGGTCATGTAGGATCAGATTCATAACTACAGGAAGATTTAAGAGCACAGCATAAGCTGAGGAGCATTGTTATTTGTTTCCATACTTCTGGATGGTTGCTTTCTACCCATGATTCTCCTTATCGATATGAGTGGGTACCTAACGCACCAACTTTATTAAGAGTTGTTCATCATCAAGAGTTTCTAATCTAGAGGATGAGGAAGCAACACCAGAAAGTAGCAATCTCAAGTGGTTAAGATTTACTTCTTTATAGAGGACTTTGTTTAGAGCACAGAAAGGGAGTATACAGTCTTGGCAAGAACACAAGTGTCACTTATTAATCTCTCACCCAGCTATCCCTCTACTGCTTCCTGATAAGAAAACATCTACTAGTAGATGGCCAATCAGGATTGACAGAGAAAGAAGTGATGCAACAGGCTAGAAGAGGGGTCTCCTGAAGCAGACTCAGAGGGACAGAGGCAGTGCTGGTGGTAGAATTCTGAGGTGTAGCCGGAAGCATGGATCTTGGTAAGAAAGAGGTCCTAGTTTCCAGTCACAAGAGAACAAAGAATAGGGGAAACCATGGATAATAAGAAACAGCAGCAGACTCTAGTATGTCCTCCAGGCACAATTCTTTGGAAGTAGTCTGGGCTTCTGCTGGCAGAGGCTGCTCTATCTGCAGGATTCACTCATAGGCATCAACCTTGGTTTAAGAAAGCACCTGAACCTGCTAGACTAAGGCTTGATCCTCAGAATTTGCCAGAAATGCCATGATTTTCATGCTTGACCTGAATATCAGTGCCAATTCTGTAGGGATGCAGAACACTCTCCTCCTTCCTGGCAGTGAGCAGGGTGCACTGGGATGTGAGTTGACCCTGGCTGGCAGTCTGTGTCCAGCAGCGATGATTACACCTGGCATCTCAGGTGCTTATGAGCAAAATGGACTTGCTCTATCAAAACATACCGAGTGATGTCTAAGAGACATGCCAAGCCTCACTCAGAGAGACCGGAGGAGCTATGGGTCTGGAGGGCAGTTTGTAACACTGTACCCTGAACTTCTTGAAAAATTGGCCCCAGAAGACATGTCTGTGTATTCAAGCCAAAGGTTTATAACACAGGGTTGTTGGCTTCCAATAATATCTGGTTGGAGCTAATGGATGATACTATTGACCTCATCTTGATGGTCAGTTTCTGTACCTCCCTGCAGAGAATTGCATGGGATGGTGGGCAGTGCCTATGTGGGCATCTGGGAGTAAGTTACTTGCATGTATGGATGTCACCTAGAGAAAAGGTGCTGAAATGCTAAACAGTCACCATCACAAGAAAAGTACAAGATTGGTGATCTCTAAAAGTTCTTCTGATGTTAACATCCATTTACTTTCATATTTGAATTTGAAAAGATGCTTACTAACCCAAATATATCTCTAATCGGTAAAATCTCAGGCAGTGTAATAAAGTCAATGAGGAATTTGTTAACTTTTAGTCATGGTAGAATAAGTCTTTTGGGTAGAGATTGATCATTGTTTCAAATGCTTACATACACACATGCACTCACATGTATCTATACCAAGCTTGTCAAGGATATACTGAATAGAGTTTCTCTCCTGCTCTTTGCCCAAGAAGGTAGGCTTTCAGTAACCAGAGGAATGATCTGGTTCTTAGCCTTGCAGATAATAGGGAAGTGCCTTGGCAAAAGAAAAAGGAAAAGAAGGCTTTTGTTCTAGATCAATTGTTGTCAAACAAGTGTGCAAAAGAATCACCAGGGAAGCATAATAAAAATACAGATCTCAGAGCCCCATCCCCACAAATTTCTGATTCAACAGCTAATTTGTGTCATTATAGGCCTAAAGAGAGCTCTCTGTTCCACTGATTCCCAAATTTTATCAGGCATCAGGGTCACCTTGAGGGTTTGTTAAACACAGCTTCTTGGGTCCTATCCCCAGGTCCTATCCATAGGTCTAGGGTAGGACTCAAGAATCTGTATTTCTAACAAGATCCCTGGCAATGCTCATGCTGTTGGTCTGAGAACTACATTTTGAGAACTGTAGCTCTATTTAAATCATGAACCAGCTCTCCTAATTTCTGCCTATATGCTAAGGGATCGGGTTCCTATTGAACAGGTGTCACTCAGAGATTTAAATGTGCAACAAATCTCCCAGGTGTTTCCTATGTAAGCGTTGAGTTGCGAAACGCTAATTTAGGCCCTTTGTTCCTTGATTATATTTATAATATTAACTTCCTGGTATAGCTTGCACATACTTGTGATGCCAAAAATGGTTGTAATAGCAGAGGCCTATCCCAGATTATCTCGACTGCCTGAAGCCCCACTAAAATCTGACTTCCTCCCTTCCCCTGCCTCTACTTGCTTGCAATTGTATATTCCATGCCAATACCAACCAATGACTTTGAGTGAGAGTCTCTCAATTCCACAGTTACTGTAAAATAATTAAAGCTAACTAAAGAAACCAATTGGAGTTTCTACTGGCATAGCACCAATACTGATTTCAGGATTGCCCCTTGAAGGCTGGATGACAGCCCAGTGATCACTGGACACCCCAGAGAAGACAGTACTCAGAGAGTATAGTCTACTGAGCTGTGCTGCGACCTAACTTCAATTGACCCAGAAAGTATCTCTTTACGAGTAGCGGGGTCTTTTGTTGCTCAGATGTCAGGTTGCTGGCACATATTTTGTCATTCCTCACTTTCAAGGAATTACCCATCCAACTGTGTGGTCTAAGGACAGGCTCATGCACATTTTCCAGGTCTCCTTCACGGGAATAAAGCAGAAATCTGGTCGTTAGATCTCTGTTGGGGAGTGTAGGGGCTCCAGTAATGGCAGAAGCAGCAGCTCTGGCCCTGAGCAGGCACAGGTTTGGATGACGAGTTCACTGGTGGAGGGTTGAGCTGCTGAGGAGACAGCTGTTAAGTCATCGATCATCTCTAGGTGTTGACCTTCCTACATTGTCCCCTCAAGTGAAAAAAGATACTATTCCTTTTCCCTACATAATCTGGTTTAGTGTCAGCCCATCAATACTCTTACTATCTGATCTTTTTTGACCAATGGGATGCGGTTTCAAAATGGTGGGCTTCAAGTAAGGGATTTTATCTGAGGTTGTGAAACAGTCAACAATATAATATAACCAAGCTAACCAACCACTCTCTGCCAACTAAAATCACAAATTAAAGAACATTTAATAAATTCACAAACCCATTCAATGGTTTCATAAATTTATCTGCTCTTTCCTCTAAGAAAGAAGCACAGAGTTTGAATCCCAGCTCTGTCCCTTACTGGTCCAGGTTTTCGGCAAGCTGAAGTCCTTTGAGCCTCAATCTCCTTGCCTAAGAAATAAAAAATAATGTTAGTACCTACCTCAGAGGATGTCATGAGGATTAAATGAGATAATACATGTAAAACACCTGTACTAGTATCTGGTATTTAGTAACCACCTGGTAAACATGATATTATTTATTAACTTGAAATTCTAGAAATCACACTTCTTTCCAGAAGACTTTTCCTAAATTATTATTAATGGCCTCCAGGAAGAAGGGTTCTTGAGTGACTCAGTAAATGGTTGGCAATCATGTGTAACACCCACCAGGCAATTCATTCCTATATCAAGCAATGAAGAGTGGAAAAGTTATGCTGCCTCTTTTCAGACGCTTAAATACAAGAAGAATTATCTGTGCCTCCTGTCTCTCAGAGTTCTAGAAAACTGGAAAACCCCAAAGACCAAACACAGTAAAAGGTACAAGTGACTCAACTAGAAGTCTGGGAACTCTCACTCTGAGTCTTCTGGGAAGACCTGGATATTCCCAACTTCCCATACCCAGGGGCTTTCCTCACATCCCTGATCTGTTTGTAGAAACTAAACTACAGCTTTTTCCCTTTCAGCTACTATTAATGTATGCCTTTGAAATTTCCACTCAGGTCTGACATCAATCATTTACCATGTTCCTAGGTGGCGCTATGACGTCATCCCCAGGTATGCCCAAACACTGTCACAGGCATCTTGATTCCCAGAAATGACTGATTTTGACTGGGCCTAGACATCGACATCTTCTTTCCAATCAATCCTATAGGTAATGACTTTTTTTCTCATTTAAAATTACCAGTGAGTTTCACTGAATTCTAATTGCTCAATTCCACTTTGGATCATTCTGAGAAGCTTTATTCACATAAGCCTAAGTGTCAAATATCTTGTTAGAGCAGCCTTGCTACATGACCTTCAAATGACTTAGCTCAAAGGACAACAGAGTGTTTACTAATAAGCCACATGGATTGCAAATTCTTGGAGAGTTAAGTTGGATGAGAGCAATAGCAGCTTGTCTCCTCCTGGAAAATTCCTGGTGAATTGACATCATCTAAATTTGCCCAGCCAGCTGTCTGTGGATAACTCATAGAACCTAAGGCATTGAGGGTAGTAAACGTGTATTAAGTAATTATTTGGAATTGAGCCTATTTGAAATAGTATTTGCATTGCCACTTTTATCCATATATTTCTGTTGACATGAGCATTTTAGGTTTCATCTTTTATTTTTGCACTTCATATACACGTTGGAGTGAATGGCTCTGGAGGCATTAATTATATTGTGGGCTCAAAAGAATGCTCGTTCTTCATTATATACTTTGCTCATTTTAATAGTGTAAAGCCATGCTCCTTAAATCATTTCCCTAGCAGGTGCCTAATTTCTTGTACCAGTCACTGACTCATGAACAATACTGCCACCCTCAGGGACTGCTGGGAAATGCCTTTCAATGTGAAAAATTGTTTACATTGGTATGAGGCTGGGGAACAGGCAAGATGTCAATGAAACAATATTTGTTTGAGTTGCAAGCTAGGAAAGAAAGGACTATGTTGTTGAGATGTCTCAACAATTATGAGATGGAAATTTTAGTTGTTTTAACCAAAGCTAAATGAAAGCAGGCATTTTGTGAGAGCTCTTGGGGGTTTCCAGGAGAGTGGGATCAATGCACCCTCTCCAAATACTTGAGCGGCGACTCACTGATGAAATGTCAGCTGGTCACAGTTCACTCATTGTGAGACCCTCGCCTGAGATGCATGCTTCACTGAGGAAGTCCCTCTTGTCACCAAGGTCACTTTGAGATCCCTCCCTCCCTGATTTTCTTTTGTGGCTGAATGTCACCAGTGTTCTGATGACCACATGTTGGTATGTGATCAAAAGACATTTTTAACCCACTCAGTTGGGTTGCAAATTAATAGCAACCCAGAGACGCCTGGAAGAAAAATCTCTTTAGAGAAAAATCTTGATCTTCAAAATCTGGAGGAAGGGCTCTTCTCTTTGATCTCTGAGCTGCTCAAGATTCCGACACCCAAAGCTCAGAAGGCTGTGGGGCTATAAAACGGACACCCTTTCTGGTCAGCTTTCAGCAGGATGAAGTGGCATCCATTAAGCAAGTTGTGCCGATTTCCATGTCGTCAGAGGGCCAGGCACAGTGTCCAGGAAAGCACATCTCTAGCAATCCCCCCTGCCACACTCAGCTCGCTGCCTTCTCTTCCACTGCTATGAAACATATGAAACGTTTGGGCCAGGCCAGAACTACCCCTAAGCAGGAGTAGGAACCTGCTCACCCTGCTCCCCTGACACCCACCTTAACTTCCATGCCAGAAATTTCACCAATAAAGAGGATAAGCTTTTATTTTTAACACTTGGTTACATTGTTTTCGAAGATCTTGTTTATCACACTGTACTTGAATAACAGCATTTCTTACGTTTATACATCAAACACTAATAGAAATTCCAAGCAAGTCTTCTGTTTTATTCATTCATGCACCATTATCACAGATAAAAATATGCTCTTTAGTGTCTTTCAACTTAAAAACCGCCTTTATTGAGCCCAAGAAGTCCAAGAACCCCAGCTGGCTATAAGCTTCCAAGTGTCATTTTTAGCTGGTCATGAACTCTTATCAGAACAATTCTTGAAAGTAAGTTTTATATCCTACATAAAGAAAACAACAGAAGGACCCAGAGTGCTATGTGCTGGGAGGGGAATTTCTGAAAAGCAGGGAATGGAGTTGTGGAAGGACTGAGGCAGAGACTAAATGGACAGAGGACTGAAGACAAACCTCACCCAGTTGCACTCTCATTAAAGGACATTTTACACCCAGATCCTCTTAATTTCAGTTGAAATGGGTATTTAGAAATTCAAGAAATTATCAGTGCCTAGAACAGTGCCTGAGCATGGCAGGCACTCAAGAAATATTTACAATGTGGATGGATGGTGGTAGGAAGAGAGGAGGGTGACTTTTCAGTTGTTATATTTACTGTTTCATGTTCTCTAAATTTGTCATAATGGAAAAAGAATATACTTTGTTTTTAAAAAGTAAGACAGAAAGAAAATAGCATAGCTATAGCCATTTAATTAGCCGGAGAACCCAGCGTCTGAGCAGCAGGGCATCAGTTGACTTTCCAAAAGCAGAGCTTCAGCCTGGTACAGCAATGAGCTGGGGCAACCCAACCAGATCATCGTTGTCTTTTATCATTTTTTTTATGCTTTGGAAATCTCTGTTGCTCTCATGAAAAATTATGTTGCAAAACTATTAGAGAACACAATGTGATTTTATAATGCCAATTAATTAGCTTGAAATATGTCGGATCCAGCATCTTAGCTGAAGAATTGTGTTATTCTGGAGAATTGCAGTATGCAGCAACCCTTCAAATTGCAAAACAAAATGACACAGTGGAGAAAAGAACTTCCTTTCTTTATTACATTTGGCCCAGCATTTATATTGAATGCCTGATGTGTTCGCTTATCCTAATGATCACACTGAATTCCATCAGAGGCATAAATTGAAGCTTTACATTTTAAATGTAACTGACCCATCAAGGTCTCCTAATTTAGTTGTCTATGTTCAGAATGACAATATTTCCTCTCTCTGTTGAGTGCTGTGCAAGACGCCATCACACAGGGGCCCTACTCCCAGGAGGGTGAAGGTAGTGATTACTCATTAATTGATACCTGGGTCAACATGAGTCAATGAAATGCACCCAGAAATCTGAGGCCAAATGCTTCAAATTCCTTAAAATAAGGTATATTAAAGTGCTGCATAGCTGTTAATTGTTGTGCTGTTATTATTATTATAATGCCATTTGACCAATGATCATTGTAGTAGTGGAAATAGTATCAGAAAAAGAGAAAAGGATGAGCTTGGGGCCAAATGTTAACTTGGCTCTCTTCAACAGCTTTCATTCATTTGTTCATCCACTCATTCAGCCAGTCAGCCAGTCAGTCACGTCATTCGTTCATTCATAAATTCTGCAGGTATTTACAGCACAACACAATGAGCTGGGTTCCAGGAACAGAATGACAGCAATGCAGTTAGAAGGCTCTGATTGTCTTCTGTGTCAGAGGTAAAGATTCCAGTTGCTGTTAAGAAACCAGATTTTGGGAGATGATTCATTTCTGTAAATGAATTGGGGTCAGATAGTCTTTGATGAATTCCCCATCTAGGACCTGTGAGGCTTGCCTCTATGAAAAATATTAGTAATTTGATTTTATTCCACCAAATATATTACATTTAAGCTACTTCCTAGACTATATGTTAGACTGAAAGACACAAATGGCTAGAAACCCTGCACCTGACACTCAACTGACACTGCAATTTCTTAGATTGACGCTGCCTGCTCCAACCCCCTCTCCAATTGACCTGCACAAACTCCTGTGGACTCTCCATGACCACATGACAAGGGACGAGGCAAGCAGACGCTGGCTGTTGAGTAAAATGCCTTTGGACTCTTCTCAGATTGGCAAACCTGTCTTTCCTGCCTTCGGCTCACAGATGCCATTGGGAACCCATGGGGAAATCAAAAGCGCAGCTCACCAGTCAGCTGGTAGGCCCAGTAATTTTAGCTGCATTTTGAATTTGCCCGTGACAGTATTTGAGTTCTCCAGCCCCCACATTTTATCAGATCAAACCACTGAACAGAAGCACAAGTTCATCTTATTTGACTTTTTCACTGTCTCAGCTGCTCTGTTACTGTCTTTACATATCTTTTTTTCTTATACTATTCTAAGCTTTCGTTAGTTCTTGTATTTATTCTGTATCCTGACAATAAAACACCTTTTCTCCCATCTTCTCTTTTTGTATATGGCAGAGCTATATTTGACCATTTGGAGTGGTCCACTAACCTCCTATCTACAATGCTGAGGAAAGTTGGAAAGCTTTTCAGATTCATAGGTGTTAGAGCAATATGATGACAGAACTTCAGAAATAGCCTCTTCCCAGATATGTGGCTCAAGATGGAATTAGCTTTCAGAGCTGTGACAGAAATTGGCATTTATGAGAAGACTTCCCAAGATTTATGGTCCTGAAGAAAAAATATTGAATGAGGTGAAGACAAGGTCAGTATTGATACCAAAAAAGTACGCCTAAGGGTAAATATCTTTGTGGTATTGTCTCCATTCAAGACTATGACTATAACACCATAATTGTGGGTTTGGTTTCCTTTTGGCTATATTGAGCCCAAGGACTAAAGGACAAGGAGGAATAGAAGAGGGAAGGGGAAGAAAGGATGAGTTTCCACAAGTTCTATATTTTGAAGGCAGTGGTTAATAATATATGCCTTTTAGTTACCCATTTACCCAACAAGTATTTATAGCATCCACTCTGTGCCAGGTCCTATGCTAGATTCTAGAGATAAAACAGTGAATGAAATAGACATAGCTTCTTTTTCTCAGGAAGCTCTCAGCATAGTGAGGAAGGAAGACATTGAGCAAATCATTATAAATGGGAGGTTTATTATGAAAAAGGAAGTGCAAGTGGTTGCCATGGGAACATATGATATTAGGTCCTGACCTAACTGGAAGGGGGAGACAGAGAAAGTGGAGAGATGGGAATATCTTAGCCAAAGTATGAAAAGTAAGTAACGGTTTATCCAGGCAAAGGATGGGTTGAGTCTTGGAGTGATGGAGAAATACAGAGAAGTTTAAACAGAGAGATCAGCATGCTGTTCGAGTCCTTTTGTCTAACATAGGGGTCAGCATACTGTGGTCCACAGGCCAAATGGGGCCAGTATTTGTTTTTGTAAATAAAGTTTTATTGGAACCCAACAATGCCTATTCACTTACATATTATCTAAGGCCATTTTGACACTACAATGCCAGAGTTGAGTAGTTGTAAAAGAGACCACGTGGCCTGCAAATCCTAAAATATTTATGACATAGCCTTTTACCAAAAATTTTGCCAACCTCTAGTCTAGAGCAAGTGATTTAATCACAGTTGGTAACAGTAGATGGTATAACAAACCATTCCAAAACCTCAGATATTTATTCAATAAAACTTTGTCTCTCGTATCTCAGCTCTTTGAGCAGCTGGTTTGGGTAACTGTTCTCCAAGTACTGAAGCAAGAGCTCAACTTGAGGTTCTGTCGTCCAGCTGCATGTTCCCCATGCAGATGGGGAACAGAAAACATAGTCAAGGGAGCTAACCCAGTGGTGTAGTGGTTAAGTTCACACACTCCGCTTCTGCAGCTCAGGGTTTGCAGGCCCAGATCCCAGGTGTGGACCTAGCTCTGCTCATCAAGCCATGCTGTGGTGGCATCCCACATAAAATAGAGGAAGATTAGCACAGATGTTAGCTCAGTGACAATCTTCCTCAAGCAAAAAGTGGAAGATTGGCAGCAGATTTTAGCTCAGGGCCAATCTCCCTCACAAAAAAAAAGAAAAAGAAAGAAAACATAGTCGAGGATGTAAAATGCTGCAGGGGCCAGGTCTGGGAATGTTGTACATCACTTTCACCCCCATCCCATTAGTCATATGGTTCCACCGAAATGAAAGGGGAGGCTGAGAAAGGAAGTTTCCTGTGTTCTTGGGAAGAAAAGGAAATGCCTTGGGGAGTGCATAGCAGTGCATCTGCCATAGCAAACAAGACATATTTAAAGAACTGGAAAAACATCCTGTGGGGTTGCATTGAGGTGGTACGAGATGAGGCTGATAGGAAGGCAAAGGGCAGATTGTGGAAGACTTTGTAAACCATGCCGAAGAATTTAGACTTTAACAGGTCTGAATTGCCAGTTGTATTTGTCTGATGAGTTATGCCACCCAGCTGATCCGATCCTTTGCTTCTTCATCTGTGAAAAGAGGATGGTATTACCTACTTTATAGAATTGGGTGGGCACAAAGAGACAAGGTATGTAAAGCTCTTAGAATATCACCTGGCCCATAGTAAGCATGCAATAAATAGTAATTATTATCATCAAAACAGAAGGAACTCCCACTTCCTTTCCCCCAAATCAACCTTTCCCAACCCCAGCCCCCAAACTGTGGAAGATTCTTTGCTGGGTATCACCAAGCCTTATCCAATAAGAAAGATCTTTGAAATATTCTGAATCATTTTTCTACCATTCCGTTGGCCTCTTCATATTTGCTACCATCTTTTCAAGGACACATTGGGCTAGAGAACAATCAGGTCCCCTCTACCCAGAGTGACTATTTTGTGAACTAAAATAATTGCTTTCCCAAATCCTTCACCCTTCCTACATCCAGAGAAGATGTCAGTTGAAGCCCAGAAAAAAACATATGTGTGTATACATATACATATACTATGTATGTATATGTGTGTATACATATACACACACACACAGCTGAATATGGCAAGGCTGGAGTGATAAAACCCCAGCTCATCACATGTGCCTGATACCTTACACTTCTATCCCCATCCTAAGGCTATTTTTTATCTCTCAGAGTCCGTCTTGACCTCTGTATTTCCTGCATCATTCTAACAGAATGCTCCTGGCCTGAGGTCTCTGGAGAAAGAAGAGTTTTTCCTAAGTCAGGAAAAGACATCGAAAACAAAAAAGGAAAGATAAAATAATGTGGAAAAATAGCCAAAATTTTGAAAAATAAGGGAAATGAGAAGGGATGGGACAAGCAGATAACAAAAGATGTTATAGAGTTATGGCACGGTTCTGACACAAGAATACATAGACTTCAGTGGAATAGAATATAAAAGTAAAAATTTACTATTTGCAACATAATTCAATAAGGAAAGGGAAAATAAATTAAATTATAGTGATATAAATTAATAGCAAAATATACATACCCTCACTCACACCACACCACACACACACACACACCTACACACACACAAGAAGAAGTGTAGTATAGCGGTGGCCATAGCCAGTGTGCCCAGGATTAGATCCAAGATCTACCGTTTATTTGACTGTGTTATTTAATCTTTCAAATTACTCAATCTCTTTGTGCCTTGTTTCCTTTGAATATATAAGAGGAGAGAGGATAATATTTACCTTACAGGGTTGTCATGAGGATAGAGAGTTAAAACATGTAAAGCACTTGAACAGTTTCTAACACACAGTAAGCACCCTATATATGTTAGTCATTTGTGATGAGTGAAAGTCATAATAAAAAAGTCAGTTGCACTTCAACATTATTTATTATTATTTATTTATTATTATGTACATTTATTTGATTGTGCACTATGAATAAGGTGCTGAGCAATTAAAAAAATGAATAAGAGATGGCCCTCTCTTCGGGGAGGGGAGTTTGCAATCTAATACATGTTAGAAATGTGTCTGCTCATTCTTATCCTTCAAAGGTGAGTTCTTCGGCAGAATTGGAGTTGCCAGCACAGCTTGAAGATATTGCCGACCTAATTTCTTGTTCGTGTCCCTGGAAATGCATCCTGCCATAAATTCATTTTGTTCTATATATATGTTGTCATTCATCATTGCAATACTATTCTTATGGGAAAACAGATTATAAATAGTGTAATAACTATGGCTAATAATAAACAAGGCAGTTTGCTTCTTGCTCTGAGAGAGATAAATCAGCCAGAAGTTGCATTCCCTTCTCCATCCCTAACCCCCAAAAGAGAGGTATCTATTATTGGACAGTGTCCGCAATTTTAAAAATTTGACTGCGTCTCCCAAAATCAAGACAAATTACATCAGCACTGCAGAAAATTTCCAAATGTTTCAATATCTTTGCAGAGAATGTAGGATATGTCCCAACGCCCAGCTTTGTAATTCATCAGACATGTTTGTAGCAAGCAAGACTTTGAGAAGTCCTTCCGGCTTTGAATTTCTTTCATCCTCCTGTAGTGCCCTTCACACTGTTACTTGACCAGACCAATTGTTCCCTTGGCATTAGGGAAATAACTTTTTCCCTGTCCTCTGAATTCTGATGGGAGAGGAGCCTCTGAACCACATGACTTGTCTATCCGTACTTGCTTCTCCATCAGGTTTATGCTCCTTGTCTTGAGAACTCCACATTGTGATGTGCGGCAGTGGAAAGAGCAGTGAGCTAGGAGTCACTGGGCTAGTGAGGAAGATTTGCTTCTTACCCAGCTCATAATGCTCTGGGTCTTTGCATCCTCATGGTATAAGGAGAGAGTATATTAGAATGCTTTTTTAGTCATTTCCAAATTTGATGTTTTATGAAACAAGCTTTTTGCACATTTTTGTCCTTAGCCTGAGCCTGGGTCAATCATTAGTCCAGCTCTTTACTTTAGAAGCCTTACCCTCACCCCAGTCTATTTGGTCTGCTCTGAGTAAAAAACTACCCAAGAATTCACCTCTCCCAGCTTCAGTATGGTCCTAACAGGATATGCCCTTGAGTCTTGCTTTGCATATCTTGATAACTCTCCATTCACTAAAGAACAGCTGCAACCCAAACATTGTGAGCAGTCAAGATAACTGGTAACTTCCAACTAATCAGTTAGCAACTCTTCTAGGACTCTGTTTTCTCATTTAGAAATAAAGATAATATCACCTTTTCTTAATTCACAGGAGTATTACTTGGGGAGAAAATTGAATGAATCGTGAAAAGTGCAATACAAATGAAAATGAAATGGGGACCATTGCTAGAATGATTTTCCCTGAAAGCTGAAATACACCTATCTGCCACATGAGGATACCTTTAATATTATTATTATTATCACAGAATTAATAACATTAAATTCTTACTGATCTTAGAACTTGAAAACTTATTTTATGCTTTAACTGATCATTGGAAATGTGGAAACTCTACTGCCTGTCGTTGACTAAATTTGCCCTATTGCTTTTCTATACCAATCTTCTGAGTGGTTGGCCCCACTTGAAGAAAATTGCCTCCGCCTTTTAATGTAATTACGGTACAATTACAAAGTGCATATAATTTTGCTAAGGCTGACCTTGTAAATTAAACCTATCCATTTTTCATCGCAGCAAAGAAATTAACTATACAGAACATACCAAAAACATGGCATGGTTCTGATCATAATGTTGATCCCAATGAAATGTTGATGGAAATCCCATCTCTCACATTTTTAGTGATCACCTTTCGCCACACCAAATACATTTATCATTCTCTCTTTGTTTATATCCTCTTCCATTTGTTCACAAACTTGTCACACTCTTTTCACATTGTAGGATTAATTTTTCCTCCTTTTTTCAACCTACGAAAGAGTGGGATGATGCAAACAATAAAATAAAGGAATAGTTTTAAACTAATTTATATGCTTCATTGACTTGTGATTGAGTTAACACTCCCTCTCTCTCTCCTTCTCTCTGCTGCCACACTCCTTCAGAGAGTATTTTGCAAGAGCGGATCCAGCACTTCTGGGAAAGGTCTTACCCAAAGGTCACCAGTGGCCACATAAATGACAGATGTAATGATCTCATTATTATACCTATCTTCCTTGACCTGAAATTTCTGGTATGAACAATTACTCCTTCATTCTGAAACTCTCTCCTCCTTTGGCTTTTATAACAGACATACCCCTGTCTCTCATTCCACCTCACCCTCTTTGGTTAGCACTCTTGTACTTTGTGAGACAAAAGAGGGATCACTGAGCCCCCCATATGAAGAGGTAAGCCCTCTCTACTTTCCATGCTGATGATCAGTTTAGAAACCCAAGTATGATGCAACCAGCATATGGAATTCTACTGGCCAGAGGGATTGGTTCCACAATAGGTATGTGAAGCCAATATAATGGAAGAGCAAGACTGATAGAAACTGGGGAGAAGAAGTTTCCCCACTTTTGAGATAGAACCACTGGAAGAAAGGACTTGGTTGTACGTGCATGGAAAGTATGGAACTGCTATAGCCATTTCCCCAGCAGTCTAAAGGTGAACCCAGCACCCAGAGGAGGGCATTTCTGAGATAATCAGAAAGAAACGGAGCTGGGTTTGTGACTAAAACACCTGGTCTCTGCCCTACTTACTTCGGGAGTTTTCAGTTGTTATTGTTGTTACATGAACAGATAAATCCACTTTATTGTTAAAGTCATTTTGAGTTTGTTTGACTGTTAATTGGAGCTGAAAGCATCATAACTTACATGATTCCCACAACACTGTGCTCTTTATTCTCTTCCTACCACACAAATAATTCTTTCTAACCATGTCTTATAATAGTTCCTCTCTCCCATCCATCCCTTAAATATGGTATGTCCCAGAATTCTGTTCTTAGACTTCTCTTCTTTCTCTATTTAGTTTCCTTAGCTTCATCTTTCACCTACATTAAATACTCCAAAATCACTAACACCAGCACAGAATTTTCTTCTGAACTTAAGACACAGATTTTCACTTATTTCCTGTGTACCTTCCCTTTAAATGTCCCATCACTGGTAAGCTGAATATCTCTGACACTACATGCAAACTTTTTCCCTACCGCTCTTTTGATATAGTTCAAAGCCTACTTATATGGCATCACCATGACTTGAATCTTCAAAACCAGAAACCTCATTTTCCTGCTTGGCTGCTCCCTGTCTCTTATCCCTCACAATCATCATAAGGTCCTGCCAATTCTAAGTTCATAAATACCTCCTTCTTCTTTGTAAGGCACACCCTCATTGGCCTAGTTTATTACCTCATCATCTTCATCTGAAGTTGCCTCCCTCCAGTCCACCCTCCAGTCCATCCTCTAAAGTACCACCAGCTATTCCTCTCAAATAGTGACCCATGTGAAAAATAAGTAAATTGTCACTTCCTTGCTTAACATTGTTCGATAGCTTCCCATTACCTGTAGAATAAAGTTTATAGAAACAAGCTGGCCCTATAAAGCCATCTCCAACTATATCAGAGCTCATCTACTCAATCTTACCTTCAGTCACTCCCTAGAGATTAAGCCAGGCCTTGATATTCCCCAAATAGACACAAACTTGAATGCTTCCATCCTGTATCTCTCATTTCCCTCTGCCTTGAAGACTCTTCCCTGTTTCTGAATCTGGTGTATTTCTGTTCAGCTTTCAAGGTCCACGTAAAATGTCATCCATTCTAGAAATGCTTTCCTGACTGCCTAAGCAAATCTCACTATTCCCTCATCTTTTGTAACTCTAGGAACATGACTACAATTCAATGCAACGTACGCTATGATAGATTAATGCTTATTAATGCATGCTGCGCCTCCCCTGCTTTGTTATTTCTGAAGGCTGTGAACCATGGCTTTTGGTTTTTAACTCTTTAGGAGGTACTGCATCATCCGACATATAAGAGATGCTCAAAAATTATTTTTCAAATGAAAGAATGAAGGAAAAAAGGAAAATCATAAGATTAATGGTTAGCTATGGTGTAACTTCCCTGGATTCAGTTTCCTCATCTGTAAAATGAGACAGATTTAGATGAACTAGTGTGTTTCTTCCTGCTTTAAAACATCCCATGATTTTATGAAAATATTAATAAGAGCAACCCAGTGATTCTTTCATAACATGGTAACCTAATATTAAATTTCACGAACTACGCTATGGTCAATCAAATATAAATCCAAAGACAGAAAGATTTTTTCTTTTTCTTAAAAGTGTGTTCTCCAGTTGCTGGGTGAAATGTGTTAGTTCTGGAAAGAAGCCAATACTAGGCTTGGAAAAGAGTTCAGAGCCAATGGAGACATTATTTTTAATTATATTAAAAGCATCTTGTAAATTTCTCATCCGTTATGCCTAAATTTCTCTCCCATTAATCATTGAAGGACAAGTGTTTTCAGTTTGGTCTATTGTGGCCAAAATCTGGATATGGAATATGTCCTAATCTCTCCAAGCCTTGTCAATCTAAGACACTCACATCCACAAACATGCAAGTACACACACACACATACACACACAAGCACACACTCATCCAAAGAAAGATAGAGTCTGGAATACAAAAGTAGTTTAACGTAAGGGGAAAAAATGTGGGTACGTATGCTTTCACAGGACATTTTGGGGTAAGGAATTCAAGTCAGTGATAGATAGCGATCACTGGAACTGAAGTGGGCTCCGCATTTCTTCTTTTGGGCCAGGTAGGGTGATGGGTAGCATTGTCCGGCTGAAAAATCAAGTCATAAGGTCTAATTCTGACTCTTCCATTAACATATTCTGTGGCCTTGGTTTAGTCAATTATTCTCTCAGATCTATTCTTGGACCAGATTAGCCACTCAAAATCTACCTCCTTATTGTACTGTGGTTCCTCCCAGAATTAACCTTCACTGACCTCGTTTTTCATGTTATGCCCTTGGTTTTTACGAAAGGCCCTTACAAGAAACAATAACAAATTATTATAATTCTAATTACTCCAATATAGAAATTATTCTACTTCTAATATAAGTACGAATCTGTACATGAGGAGGCACTGGAGATATTTATTTTCTTGTTATGAAATTTCACATGAAAAAATTCTCTAAGAATTTAATTGCAGGAAAACTACCTCCTCTTCCTCAAGCTTATCAGACCAACTGTGTGTTAATGTTTCATATTTTCTCTGCTACCAGAAACCCCGAAGCCTCTCTTTTCTTTCTTTTTTTGACTTTAATTCTAATTACAAAAATAACATAGGCTTATTCTATATATAATTCTGCAACCCAAAGTTCATCATTTTAACATTTTAATATACGCTCCTCACGTTTTCTTCAAGGTAATTTTCTACCCAGTTGAGATCATATTATACGTGCAATCTGTGTACCTCCCCCTTTTTTCACATAACATTATATTAAGATTTTCCCATGTCATTAGCAAAATTGCTTTAAATTTGTCATGATTAATAGAGATCCCAAATTAATTTGCAGTGAAAACAGTAATATTAGCTTGGACAGTGGGCACTATGCTTTTTTTCACTTTATCCAGTCCTATTGCTGCTGTAGACATCTCTTGTTGTGACTTCAAATCCTTCAATAAAACAGTCTTTGAAATCTCCTAATTACAATATTACCCTTTTCTAGCTTCTTCTACCATATACACAAAGGTATCTTGACATAAAATATAAAATGTGTTTTATTTCTGTTATGATCCACTTGTTAAGTCCTCATACGTAGTGTTTTTTTGTTTTTTTGGGTATTTTTTTTTTTTCAGGAAGATTAGCCCTGAGCTAACGACTGCCAATCTTCCTCTTTCTGCTGAGGAAGACTGGCCCTAAGCTAACATCCATGTCCATCTTCCTCTACTTTTACGTGGGATGCCTACCACAGCATGGCTTTTGCCAAGCAGTGTCATGTGCGCACCCGGGATCCGAACCCGTTAACCCAGGCCACCGAGAAGCAGAATGTGAGAACTTAACCACTGAGCCACCTGGCCAGCCCCTCATACATAGTTTTTTATGTAAGTAATAATAAAGAAACAACGTGACCAGTTAAAAACACATAAATAAAAGTATGAGGATTCAATTGACTTGTCTTCTTAATGAACCTCTAGGGCTTCCTCAGGATGGCCACTGTCTTTCCCAGGTGTTATAAATCATTTATTCAATATCCTGTTGTAAAAATCTTTTCTATTGTGTATGACTTCTGAAATCTTTCTTTTTCTTTCTTTGGTTTTATCTTTACTCTTCTGGCACATCTCCTCCTTTTTTAATTTCCTTAAAGATCACTAACGTGCTTGTATAGTCACAAAATCAGGTCCTTTCATTATCTTTTATAGCAATTAGCATTCTTGATTAAAAAACAAAACTCATTCTAGTCACTTGGCAGAAAATTTATTAAAGGGTATTTACTAGCTGAATTTATTAAAAGGAGTTTTTAGAATCTGCATAGGGGCTAGAAAAAAAGGGCTTAGGAACCAAGCAGTGAACAATGATATGCAAAGCTAGGAAAATGGGGCTGGGATGGCCGTTAGGTTATCTAATGACATTTTCTGCTTTACTATTACAGATCTTATTTCAGTGACTAGAAACTTGAATTTTTATGTCCAGGTTCAACTTTCACCCTCATGAATTTTCAATCTGAGCATACAGACACATATATACACACATATACAATATACACCAAAAGGTGGGTGGCATATCCTTTCAATATCATATGAGAGCAAAGGTCACCCAAGGATTGCCTAGGGCAATATATTTACTTCATCTCATTTTTTACTAAAGACTGAAATTTTTGGACTTAGTAAAGTTACTTGTTAACGTTTGATTTTTGTTGTTTAGAAATGCAAATAATTTCTGTCTGGTGGAAGAGATAATCCCCAAGATTTATGGCTTGTTGGACATCAAATAGATTTGTATTTAACTCTGCAATCTTATCCTAATACTTTCTTGTTTCTAGTTTCTTAAATGCTTTTCAAAGTTGTCATAATATCTTACTGACTCTTCCATTAACTAATGAGTTATGTAATAAAAACAGAAGTCTAAGTCTTACCCACCCAATTCCATTTGACCCAGTTCTTCTCACCAACATATTTCTGGGAGTCCCTATGGCATGCTTTTATTTTCATTAATGAATCCCATTTGTCCCCCATCTGCATGGTCTGCCGGTGGACCTGTTTCTCAGCTGCACTCTTCCACATTTCACCTCTGGCCATCTCAGAACCAGTCTTCTCAGGTGACTTTTATTTTGGTGAGGAAGATGAGACTTGGGCTAACATCTATTGCCAATCTTCCTCTTTTCACTTGAGGAAGATTGTCGCTGAGCTAACATCTGTGCTAGTCTTCCTCTATTTTGTATGTGGGACGCTACCACAGCATGCCTTGATGAGTGATGGGTAGGTCTGCATCCAGGATCTGAACCCACAAACCCCTGGCCACCGAAGTGGAGCACACGAACTTAACCACTACACCACTGGGCCAGCCTCTCAGTGACTTTTGATCTCCATTATGTGTTGCCCCGAGCATGGGCATAGGTTAAACCATTAATTCCCAAAACAGAACTGAGACCAGGTTGTCACATACTATACAATAAGCTTTGGCTGAAAGCTGGGAGAAGGCATAAGGGAGTTATAATCTGCTCATGTGTGGATGCACACACCAACGCACACACACACATGCATACATACTGCTTTCAGAACCACCTTCCTCTTTTGTCCCCATCTTCCAAAAGGCCAGCACTAGGCAACCAGCACCTCCTGGTAACTCAGGGACTCCAGTCCCAGCCAAGCAGTGGCCCCCCCTCAGAGGTCTGAGTCTCATCTCCACAGGGCTCCTTCTTCAATAATTTAAATTTTATCTATTTCAACTTTTCCTCTTTGTTCCTTCAGCCCTAGAGGTGATAGCTGCTTCTTTAGGTTGCTAGCTCAGTGAAATCCTTTTAGTCACCTCATTAACAACTTTTTTCCTAATCAATAATTCTTTCTATCAAATTGTCTTGTTCAAGCAACTGTTGTGGTTCTGCCTCCTGACTGGGTCCTGACTGATACAATGGCAGAACCAAGATTCAAACCCAGGAGATTGGCTTCAGAGGCTCTGGCCTTAACCACCTCCCAGAGTAGGAAAAACACAAACAAAAATTAGAGCAAGTTTTTCCCTTCCCCTGTCATCACAGGTCAGCCTCTCCTCACACATAATCTTAGAGATGCTATTTTACCCAGGAGGGAAACAACTCTTGACATAACTATGTAGAACAATTCAGCTTCTTCTTGTCTCCTTTCCAACATAGGATCTGGGCTTTAACTTTGCAAAACCTATAGGGTGTTTTTCCAAAACAAAAGAACTGTTAGCCCCCAAAGGTGCAATCAACTTCCAGCTCTAACAACAGAAGAAATCTTTGACAGTTTGAGAAGAAAGCTGTTGTTTTTCCTAGGTTTCACATATCTCAGGGTCAATTCCTGAGGGGAACTCAAGGTCAAAGTATTTTCTTCTCAAGAACCTCTTCAAGGGAAAACACACTTTGAAGCACAAGGTGTAAGATAAGTGGGACAGTCTGAAATGGGGCAGCAGAGACCTATTCCCTGCCCCACCCCACACTCGCTCCCACCAAAGAAAACACCAGCGGTCACGGCAGTCTTACCTGGAATATTTACTCAATTCACGAATGCTGCTTCGGCAGCAAATAACAGAAATGAGATTAATAATTCAAGCTATCTTAAGGAAAGACATGGAATTGGTTATTTGACTTCAGCGGTGTATCACAAAACCCCAGGGCAGATTTGAATGGATGCTGCCGGACTTAGAAAGGGATGAGAACCAGGAAATAGGAAGGTGTCTTGACTCTTTTTCCTTTCATCTCTGCTCTAATTTTTATGTTTATGTCATTCTCTTTCTCCTCACCAGCTTTGTTTGCTTTTCCAGCACATCTCTGCTGCTGAATTAACATGAGTAAGCCTGCTCTTGAGTGAGTCTCTGGAGAGACTCAGTCTCTCTCTGAGTCCCAGCTCAGGGGCCCACCTCTGTTCCAGTCAATTGCTTAGGGGTCGGGTTTGTGTTTTACAAAATAGAGAACCAGGTTCTTCATTTGGGGAGGCCGTGAGCAGAGAAGGGGCGCTCATTAATTCACTTAGACTCTTCCTCCTCCCTCCCGCATGAGATTTCTACCGCGCTTATCACGAACATCTCAGAGATCATCTATTACTCAATGCCATGGCAGATATTAATTTTCAGAAAAAAATTATTCACTAAATGCCGTCAGCTGTAATCATCCAAACGCTTAAAGAAAATTAAATTTCTAACTAATACTGGAGTCCTAGATACAGCCACCTTGCTTCAAAAATTAGGGAAGGACAAAAAAGAAAGCATAATAGAAAAGGAAAGGTTTACCAAGGCATTAGGTACCCTGTGGGCATAATAAACCTTAAGCCAGATTTATTATTATTATACTGTGTACAATAGCATGGTCTCATAAGTAAAATACTTAATATGATTATAATGTTTATAGCCTATAATAGGTAAAGAGCTTTGGGTAAAGAGCTTTGGGTAAAGAGGGGGGTGGTGATCATGTCCTTGATAGGAAAGAGCCGAGAGGATCACATCACTGAGCAAGAAGAGACCCAACCCCTGTGAGTTGTTCCCAAGGACCAACCAAGGACACAGAGCACTTGCATGAGTGGCTCCTTCTCCCAGCCATAGAGGCCTTCGAGGACAGGGAGCTGCTTTAGCCCCCACTCCTAAGAGTGTGTTCTTCATGCCAACTTCATTCATTTCCAACCTATGACTCCCCAGCCTGCCATTTCTTCCTCTTAGACTTACGTACCCGAGTGGGCATAGTCAGTCTCTTTGAGGCACTGTTTCATCATTGAGTGGAACTGGATCTGCTCAGGGGAATCTGCCCTCCTTACCACATACCAAGCCCAGCTCAGCCAAGAAATCTGGCAGTGCCTTTCTGGGTCCACAGGCACAGTTTGGAGCCATTTGCCCCAGCTATTGTTCTAGCAGCATCCTCTCAGGTCCTAACTCAGTTTTGTCTCATGACTCGCTTGTTTCACCCTGGATGAACACCTGAACTGGCTCACTTCCTGTAGGCTTCCTCACTTCAGAGGCAGTGAGAGGCAAAAGCTGTCAGGAGGCATGATATTGAGACAAGTTAGACTGGGGGGCCCCTTAGGTGCCTAAACCTGAGTCCTAGCCCAGTGGTTCATTTTTGTTCTGAATCAGCATCTCTCCAAGTTTATGTTAAAGATATCAGGCCTAGACATGTTACTAGTAGGAAAGAAACAGATCATAGATCAACAGACCCATCAATAGATACACAGAGAGAATATTAAATATATATGATATAAATGTGCATATATACATGCGCACACACACATATATGTACATGTATGTGTGGGTGTGTGTACTTTTTTAAGAGGTCTGTAAAATTCTGATGTTATGAACTATATTATCTCCAAAGGAAGAGCCATCCCTTTCCATTTTTAAGTCAATAGCACATGACTATATTAGTGAAAGCCCAGGGCCTCACACCAAAAGAAGCCAAAAAGACAGAATGGTCAAATTATATAACAATAATGATAACTTCCATTTGTGAATTTTTACTGAATACCTGGCACTCTGCTAAGGGTCTTACTGAATTCTTTCATTTACTCCTCACTACAGCCCTAGGAGTTAGTTCTACTAGTATCTGAGTTTTATCAAAGAGGAAATGAAAGCTTAAAGATCAAATTACTGGCAGGATCACAGAGGTAGTAAGAGGAGGGCTTCCAACTTCACTCTATGTTCTCAGGAACAATGCCTTTCTTCCTCCTCAGTTTGTACCAGGTCTGACCCACCAAATTAGGGGCAGCATGAAACCAGCCCAATGCCCGGCATCTCCTTTGTGGATGTCTTCTCTCTGACATCCTGAAAGGGTGGCAGATGTGGCAGGCCTCCCACTGTGCATTTATCCACTGGTGACAGATGTGTCCTCACTCCCTGTATGTGACTCTCACCATCCACATGGACCATGTTAAGGGAGAAAGAAGGACATGAGCAAGAGGGTAAGATAGAGTAAGAATGCCTCTCTGTAATGGACACCTCCCCAAACTGAGGCATTCTAGTGAGACCAGTGGCTGTTTCAAACTCCAAAGGGCTCTATGTTACATGTCTTCAGTGTCCTCATTTTACAAAGGATTGAACAATTCTATTAACAAGATTAGCTTTGTCTAAACATTAATTAACCTAGGTGAATATGAACATGTGATAAAAGTGAATCCTCTTAAACCCTTGAGAACCAGATTTCTATCACTCCATTAAAAAGAGATTTATACTAACACTGACTGTGACCTTGTGAGAAAGACACAGACATGGTCTCAAAATTGTCAAGTAATAGGGCAGTTCAGTTACCATTGGGGAGCATCCACAGTTACAATTTTGAATATTTGCCCTGCTTTGTTCTTTCCAGCCAGCCCTGGTGGTCTAGTGGTTAAGATTGGTGCTGCCATCCCTGCAACCCAGGTTTGTTTCCTGGTCAGGGAAGCACACCGCCAGCTATTGGTTGTCATACTGTGGCAGCTGTGTGTTGCTGTGATGCTGAAATCTTTGCCATCGGGATTTCAAATGCCAGCAGGGTCATTCATGGGGGACAGGTTTCAGCAGAGCTTCCAGACTAAGACAGACTAGGACGAAGGGCCTGGGTTCAGCTCTGCTATCACTATCAACTCAATGGCACTACAAACAAAAAGTTTTCCTTTCTGCTTGCCTGTCTTCTGATGTTTTGAGTCATTGCAGGGGAATAAATTCATGATTTAATAGATCTTTTAAAATTTCATTTAGAAACCCCTCAGTTAGGCTTTCTCACTAAATTCAAGCATATTTAATTTCATTAACACTATGTTTTATTATTGTCTAATGGTATCTCTAGTTATCCACATTCAAGCTCTTAGAATACTGTTTAAGAAATAGCCTCATATTTATTAATATAAAAAATAAAGTTATAAAAATTGTCATGATTTTTAAACATTTTACACAAAAGGTATAATAGAGTAATCTCAATTTCCAAGTTTAGATGAGGAATGGCCCTTCTGTTCCTTTCTTTTCAGACTTAAATGACACAATATGTTACTTCACCCTGGAAAATCATGAATGACAAACAGCAAAGTGTGCCGATGATGCACTTTCTCAACCTATATTGTCCCGTGAGGTTCTTTTCTCAAAAAATTGCTCTGACTGAGATGCATTCTCCTGTGAAGGATCCATAAACAGAACAATTTCCTGACAATATTGAATCGCCAAAGGGTAAAAACCTGATTATATTCTGATCACCGAAAATAAGTAATAGTTCCTTTCCTGTAGGTGAATGAAGATAAAATGGTTAAAATGTCATCAAACAGCTCTGATCTTTCTTCTTTTATGAAAGCAAAATGAGAAGATCAAAGGGTAACAGATTATGCGAGAAAGTGAGATAAGATGATGGATTAAAAGACGAAGCACCCCCGGAAAAGATTATTGTAGCAACGGAGGATGTCAAGAAAATATACACATACACACAAACAA
The DNA here is from genome assembly GCF_041296265.1 of Equus caballus. Taxonomy (NCBI): domain Eukaryota; kingdom Metazoa; phylum Chordata; class Mammalia; order Perissodactyla; family Equidae; genus Equus; species Equus caballus. The sequence continues at coordinate 29,225,030 of NC_091710.1, read as the reverse complement.
AAACAAAATAATTTGTTTATATAGTAGAACAGCAACCTTTATGCCCCGAAGATTAGTAGTAACAAGAACCTAAACAAATATCATAGAATGTATAGCAAAAAGAGAGAAAACTTGTTAGTCACAAATGGAGGAAAAGAGATTCGAGAAGGAAGGAATAACAAGAAACTGCATTTCTATGGCTTTTTACTGTTTCAAAACCACTTTCTTATTATCTCATCTATTCTCCAAAAGAGCTATGCAACAGAAAGTTTATTTATTCACTCCCTTTGTTAAAGAATGGATTCCAGAAGCTTGCATGGTATGTGAAGAATGACAAGGTTAATAAGAACAAAAATGAGACAAAAGCAGAAACAAAACAAGGACAGGTGTTATGCGAAGCCAGGAATAAAGTTATTATTATTACTGCACTATGACCTAGGACAGGGCCAAGTGGGTCCAAGGTCAATTGTAAAAGGTGGCAGATCCTAGGGCCGGCCCCAGTGGCCTAGTGGTTAATTTTTCAGCACTCCACTTCGGTGGCCCAGTTCTGGCTCCCAGGCACAGACCTACACCACTCATCTGTCAGTGGCCATGCTGTGGTGGTGGCTCACATACAAAAAGAGGAAGACTGGCAGCAGATATCAGCTCAGGGCAAATCTTCCCCAACAACAAAAACAAAAGAAACAAGGAAAAAAAGGTGACAGACCCTAGATTAGTTTATTTAATTGGTTTTCTTTCTCTTAAAATAATCAGCAATTACTAATGTAGGCAGGCCCTAAAAACCAGATAAAGAAAATATCTGCAAGTTCTCTTAAAGGAATTTAGAACTTTTTTCAGATTTACTTCCCTGCATGCTTTTTCTACAACCACTTGAATTATGGATTATCACACAAAAGTTACTCTAAGTCAATTTAAAGTTGTCTTAGGAAAGAGTCTTGTGAAACCAGATAGGTCTATGGGACTCTCACCTCTACTCTCATTCTTCTGTGTGTTTCTCCCTAGAACATAGATTATTTTTGCGCCCTTTCATGAATACAGATAGCTCTGGGTAATGCTCCATCATACTTTGGGAGCTTCGTGAGATGTTGCTCCTGGGCAAGTTTGGGGAGTAAGATGCAGGTGGGGTTTGTGATCACAAGAAGAAGTGTTGAATAACGGTACATAAGGAGGCAGCCTGAGAGATGGGTTACAAGTGAAGGGCCTGGAATCACAGTGCTGGATACACACCCAGACTTTGCCTCTTAGCATACAATCCTGGGCAAGTTACTTTTCCCTTCTGCTATTCCCTTCCTCACTTGTAAAAGTGAGAAAATAACAATAGCTGTTCATTCAGTAGAGATGAGTATTAACAGAGAGAATCATGGAAGCATTTAGAAGAAGACTTGGTACATAGTGCTGAAAAAATGCTCTGTTATTATTTTATAAGTGCTGGAAGTGACTCTAACAAGGGGACTTTAAATTGCTTACCTTGTCACCTCAACATGCTAACTTTCTGTAACAATACAGAGAAGTGCAGGTGGAGGCCTTCATGTTAGACAGGTGTTTGGCCATCACCCAGCCCTTCCCAAGGACTAGCAAAGCAGGCAGGTAGCATTTCTCAGAGAACACTGGGGGAAAAAGAAAACCTTCCAAAGAAATGAATTGATTAAAACTTATCACTTAGGGGCTGGGGTGGTGGCACAGTGGTTAATTTCACATACTCTGCTCCAGTGGCCCCAGGCTCATGGGTTCGAATCCCAGGTGCAGACCTACACACTGCTCATCAAGCCATGCTGTGGTGGTGTCCCACACATAAAATAGAGGAAGATTGGCACAGATGTTAGCGCAGCAATAATCTTCCTCATAAAAAAATACTTATCACTTAAAGACTCCGCTTTGAACATGTGTGCAAAAGCAAAACCCAGAAAAGATGGCATTTAAAGGATTGACCACAACAAAGAGGAGCAAAGAGCTCTTTTAAACGGACTGCTTGGCCTGCCTAATATATTTTCTCAAACAAGGAGAAAGCTCATTCAGGAGCCTCAAGCCCTTCACGCAGCACTATTCCTGCTCTTGGAGAGCCATGAGCCTCCTGCTAAAGCCACAAGCATGGGGTTCACCTTCCAGAACTCACCTCAGAGAGAGAACATCCAGGAGACGGAGGAGGAAGGCACCGCACTGATGATTCCTCTTTCCAGTTATAATCCACCCCCTTCCCTTCTCTCAGCCATGCATCTTCTCGGAAGTCATCTCTGTGTGAAAGCTAAATTGAAATGTATGATATTATTACTATTTTAAGAGTTATTTTATTGCTGTTTTAAAGTCTTTGATATTCTCCCATCTAGTCTTTTTATTTTTATATATATTTAAATATATAGTAATGAGGACTTTGGAAAATATACCTGCACTTAGGTGAATTTTCAGTTCCCTGAGCTTTTTCCCATAGATTCCTCAACCATTAATTATCCTACTATAAGAGTTTTCAGAATTTGAACTCTGACGATTGAGGAGGAATTTCCATACTTTATATGTATTACTTTCTTAGGTCAGGGAGAGAGCCATGAAATACAATTAATGTTATAAATGATCTGTCTTACCTTCAAGATGGAAACTTCTTCACTCTATGACAGCATGGACCCTGGCAGTTACCCAGATTACGTTTAACCAAGGCTGATAAACAGTCATGATATCTTCATGTACTCAGTTCATGTTCTTGTCCTTGGCCCACCACTCTCTCCATACAAGTATCATAGAGAAAGGGAGCTTTTTATTCTGAATGTGTTACCCAAGGATTAACAGAGACAGACTAGAATAGGGAAATGTTCTTGGTTGATTTTGTTTACTATACATTCTAGTCTGGTATTACTAGTCCAAGTAATGCTTAAACTATGACTTACGTGTACTAGACTCTGTCCCAAAACCCTTAAAAGATTCCCCATGGTCATATGAGTTTTTTTCTCAAGCCAGTGTAAAGCGGTTCCATCACACCAATAAACATTGTGGAAGCCTTGCAAGGCTCTCTAATTAATGATTAATACAGATTTCAGAAAAGCTGTGTGTGCTACCAAAAGATTCATATACATGGCAGTGAAAAGGCCACATGGGGAAAGCAGTGACTTATAGAATAAAAATTACACCTTTTGTTAGGATAGCACATTACAGTTTATGAGGAACTTTCACATACGTTATTGCATTTGTCCTGAAAACAACCCATGAAGTGAGTAATAAATAGACCATTAGCATTTCTAGATTTTGACAGTTGTGACTAGATAGTCACAAGCAGCATTGAAGATACATCACATAGATTAATTTTCAATTTTGCTGAGATATATATTTGAATTGTTGGTGTTATGACAATATGACATGGCGAAGCTCTTAAAAACTGAGTGAATTTGGCCAATTACTCGACATCCACATCCTGATGCAACTTGTTGTCTACTTGATACCAAAATGGGCTATTCTGAATCTAAGGGTAACTTAAATTTTAATGATATGTGGATAGGTTGGAGGGTGGGAGGAAGAGATGTAAGGAAACTTTGGGGGAGAATGGATATGTTCATTATCTTGATTGCAGTGGTGATGATTTCACAGGTATATACGTATGTCAGAACCTACCAAGTTATATTCTATGTCAATGAAATATTAAAAATTTGCCCATTAAACATTTTACTGTTCCAATTTATTAACATTTGAGGGGTAAAGTGATGTGAAAGAACAGTATTTCCAAGTTTGGGAATTGTGAAGTCCCTATGAATCATCCTGCTCCAACGTCAAGGATCTGTTGTACTATCCCTTTTCGTAGACTGGGAGCTGAAGCTCCAAGAGGTTAGGATTTGCCTAAGAATGGACATTAAATAGTGAAGTCAGGGCTTGAAGCTACCACTGATTCCTAAGCCCTTAAGCCACTGAGCTTTACAACACCAAGCTGAACATCAGTCTGACAAGCTAAAAAGTCTTTTAGGAAGAACCAAACTGATTCAGGGCACGGAGTAGCCTGAGGTCAAACCGTTGAGTAATCAAAATTTGATCTTCAGGGCATGTAAAATCAGTCCACTCACACACCTCTTCCATTGCTTCCGCAATGCTCTTTCCCTGACCTCAAAAACCTCAGTGCAGCCAAGTGGCTTCCCCAAATCCTCTGTTGTATTGCCACTCCTTGATCCACCCATGGTACCCTGCAAAATGTCTACCATGTGTGGTATTCCATCCCTTCCTGATCTTTCTCTTTGCTTTCCAGAGCAATAACTAATTATCTGAGAAACTCGTCTTTCACGAAATTCTAAAAAGTGAAAATAAAGTTACCTGTTCTCCCAAAGATATTTACAATTTAGAAAGATTCATGGAGAGTCAGTACACTAGCTCAAGTACGTGGATTTTTTTTCCTTAATGATAGAAATTTTAGCCATTGGGTAAGTAATTTTGTCAGAGTTGGAGTTTTTTCTGTCATCAAATGATGACCACCTATTCCATTTATGGGTAGGGGACCCCAATCAATGCATGAATGTCAATCTCTTTCCAGTACTGGAAGGCAATCCTCTAAACCAAGTTAAACCTAACTCTGTCAAGTGGATGGTCCTCTCACTAGTGCTTATTTAAGAGTCAGATCAAACTGAAGATACAGTACTTGGTGCCTAGTTGGCACTCAATAAATTGAAGTGAATTGACAGGTAGATTCTTGGGGGAAAAAATAGTCAGGAAACTATGCCTTCCTTATGTCTCCTTCTCTCTAATTTGAGTTCTTGATAAATCCCAGCAGTGTAATGGATGCTTCAAGAATAGAATGTCCTTCTGACTTATCCCTTGTTTCACTGAGCTTTTGATGACACAGTGTGATGGGCAGGTCAAATCTGAGGTCACTAATACAGTCCCAATCCGTATATACTCTATGCTGTTGATTAGCTGACAGTCTCCATGCTTTTGATTTAAAACAGATAGAAAACAAAGATAAAAATCTCAACCTTATAGAGACTGGCTTGTATTTTTGCTCTGGAAGGAAGAAAAACAGATGATTTCCTAAACAGTACAGAGCGGAGTGTACAACCAGCCCCTCTACAGGTTGTGATTAGGCTGTCAGACTTGGGTGAAGGGTCTTGCAGTCCAGAAGTTTGTCTTCCCCAGATCTTTGTCCAAGCATGAGATTATAGGAACAGGGTAAAGGGACTAAAGAAATTGTTGCCCATAGCATCCATTTTCATTTTAACAAAATGGTTTAAAAAGTCTAGAAGACTAAGATGTGAGACATGTAATAATGCATTCAGCCCCAGAAATATGTAAAGACTTTATATTACAGAAGTCTGCTAAAAATGATTTCACTAAATCCCAAAAGCCAATGGAACTTGAGAATCACTCTTATTTTCTCTAGAGAGAATTAGAGTGGGTTTTTCTGATAATATCCCATTCTCTGATATCATTTTATGTCTTATATTCATAGTCAAGCCCTCTGGAAATCATAATGGAGAGGTTCTGCTTTATCAGGTTTACCACCAAGAGAGGCAGACAGTGAGCAAACATCCTATCCCCATCATGCTGTCAGCAGCACTTTTCACCCTGACTCTCTTTTCTCTCTAAATTTTCTCTCTCTTATTTAAAGGCTATAGAGGTTCGAAACTTGGAAATAATGTTTAATATGACAGACCTACAGGTGGAACATTTGGAGAGTTTTTCATTTCACACTGTGATCAGTTAGGGAGCTGTTCATCTATTTCCATAATCCACCAGGCCACAGCCAAGGTGCTCACTTCTGCAGAATGACATCTTTCCAGGTCTCCAGATTCTAATATGGCTGTGTGCCATTCTCTCTCTCTCTCTTTCTCTCTCTGTCTCAGAGCTAGTTAAGCATTTGCTAGAAGTGTTATAAAGGAGGTGAATTACCTGCCCATTTTAATCATTAATGCCCAGTTCTAGCTCATCTTTTGAATAACCACCTCCTTCTTTCTCCTTTGCCAGTGAAGACCAGCCTCCTGACCAGCATTTGACTCCTTTCAAACAAGTAGACGGCAAATTTCATACCGTAAAAAAAAGAAGGAAACAGTCACTTAATGTCCTTAGAGTTTCTGGCTTTGCAGCCTATGGAATCCCATCCTTGTGTAGAATCCATTCATTTACCCATTTTCCTGGAAAATTATTCCAAATTTTCCTTTATCTACTGAAACCAAAACAACTCCTCCACTATCAGCACTCTCAGCTGATGACATTACTTCTTACTGCACTTAGAAGTGAACTTCCAAAGACTTCTACAGCATATCTCCCACCTTCCCACCTGTTAATGGATCAAATTCTGTTCCAGTCTAAAACCATGCCCTCCACATGAGTACCAGATCCCATCCCCCATCTGCTCCCGGACTTCAGTCCTGAATTCTCCTTTCTCTTCTATGTCATCCATTTTTCACTCTCTACTGGATCATTCCTATTAGCACACTAACATGCAAGTCCTTCTCTCATCTTAGAGAAAGAAAGAAGTAAAACTTTCTCTTGACTCTGCTTCCCCCACCAACTTAGATCTGATTCCTTTTCTCCCTTTGGTAGCAAGTCTCCTTGAAAGAGTTATCTATACTCTCCATCTCTCATTCCTCCATTCCCATTATCTCTTAAACCCACTCCAGTCAGCCTCCACCACCCCCCACTCCACCAAAATTGCTCTTAACAAAGTCACCAGTGACATCCACATTTTTCACCCAGTTCTCAGCCCTCTTCTTACTTGACTGATTGACAGAATTTCATACAGTTTCTCACTGCTTCGTTCTTAAACCACTCTCTTCGCTTGGCTTTCAGGAACCACACTGTGTATTTTCTTCTAATTCACAGTGACTTCTCTGTGTCCTTTGCTGGATTTTGCTCTTCTATAGGAGCCCTTAATGTGATAATACCCCAGGGTTCAGTCCTTGACCTTCTTCTCTCTAGCTACCTTTATTCTCTTGATGATCTCACTGAATCTCATGGCGTTAAATATTATCTGCATTCTGATCACTCTCAAGTGGTGTATATTTTAAGACCAGAACTCCCCTGTAAACATCAAATTCATATATCCAATTGCCTACTCAGCATGTCCACTTTATGGTCTGTATTCATATCAAACTCAATGTGGCCAAAACTGACCTCGATCTTCTCTACACCCCACTGTCTGTTGCACCAATAGCCCTTCTCATCTTTGTCAACTGCAGTTTCATCCTACCAATTGCTCAGGCCAAAAACTCCGAAGTTATCTTTGACTTCACACTTTCTCTCATTCCATACATCCAATCTGTGAGCAAATCCTTTGGTTCTTGCATTAAAATATATCCAGAATTAGCTACTTCTTACCACCTCTATTCTTGTCACCAAGGGAACAAATAATCATTTCTTGATTAGAGCATTGTAATAGCCTGCTAACAGGATCCCCTGCTTCCATGCTTGCCTCTTAACAGGATACTTGCACTCCAAAATCCAGAGCATCCTTAGAAGGTAAGTCAGGTCATGTCACTTCGCTGCTAAAACTCTGGGATGACTCTTGTTTCTTTGGCGTAAAAGCAATAATCCTTGCAACAGCATGCAGACTACATCCTGACTTGATCCCTATGACTGCGTCCCCTAATTCTCTCCCTCTTCCTCATTCTGCTCCAGCCATCCTAACCATCCTCAGAAATCCTAACCAATCCTCAAACATGCCAGGCCTTGGGCTCCAGGCTTTAAGTTCCATCTGCCTAAATGCTCTTCTTCCAGCTTCTTCTTAGCTAAACCCCTTTCCTCCTTTATGGTTTTGTGTAAATCTCACCTTCAATGAGGCTCACCCTGATCACATTATGTAAAACTACAAGCTGCTTCCCCATTCCAGCAACACTCTTAATCTCTTAATTCAACTCTACTTTCTTCTCCATAGCCCTTCTAACAAACTTTATACTTTACTTATTATGCTTCTTAGTTAGTGTCCACCTCCCACAGCTAGAATGTAAGTTTCATGAGAGCAGGTCTTGTCCTTTTTTTCACTGATGAATTTCAAATGTCAAGAACAGTGCCTGGCACATAGCAGATACTCAATGAATAATTGGTGAATGAATGAATGTAGGTGAATGCACTTAGTGAAAAACAAATTTTGCTATAATATCATTATGTGGGTCATATGATCTTGTAACACTGTCCATAGCAGCCAACTAGTGATAGCTGTGATGGCTGCTGTCCCAAATATAACTAAACATAAGGAAGGCCAGTGACTTTTGAGGGAGGCTGTCAGAAAATTCTGCCTACTAGAACATGTCTATACTGGAGAGTGTCCAATCCAGCTGGCACAGATGTCTATGGATTGCAACTCAGAATACAAATCTTAGAGACAACAAAGACGTGTAGAAGCAAATAAGAAATATGCTCAGAGAAGGCAGTTAGTGGAAATCTCAGGTAAATAGAAGCCGTAAGGCAATTAGTCAATAATAGATTCAGACAAAGGAAAAGAGAAGACAAGCCCTAAGAATGGTAGTCTGGGACTTTTGCCTTACACTGGAATCACTGTGGTATCCTGAGTAAGTTTCCAGTTCTCCACAGAACCTGATGTTGACATTGGTAGGACTCTTTGCTTATTTCTCCATCCTTATAATAAATCCCCATCAACTTGGGCAACCTGAATATGTCTTCGTTTCTTACAACCTAAAAGAGCTAATTGATACACAAAAGCATCAAGTCCTTGTTGACCTCCTTATACCTACTAGGTCTGTATTAAATGCTGAGGGAACCTCAACTCAACACCAAGAAGTAGGGTAATGGGGAGAATGAATGTGAGCTCTGGAGCCAGGCTGGCTGGGTTTGAATCCCAGCTTGGCCGCTATCCAATTGCATGAGCTTAGACAAGTTACTTAATCCCTCTATGCCTTGGTTTCTTTATTTATGAAATGGAACTATATTAGGATGTTCCTTTAAATTTATTGTGAGGATTAAAATTAGAGGTTACATGTAACATGCTTAGAACAGTGTCTGGAACACATTGGGTGCTCAATAAGTGTTAGCTACTATTATCTAGAGCAATGATACCCAATAGAGACAAAATGAGAGCTACATATATAAAAGTTTTAATAGTCTTTTTTAAAAACAGTAAAAGGTGAAGTTAATTTTAATGATATATTTTATTTACCTGAATATCCAAAATTTTATTTCAACACACAATCTACATAAAAATCATTAACAACGTATTTTATATTATTGGTTTTGTACTAAGTCATCAAAATCCAGTGAATATTTTACACTTATAGTACATCTCAATCCAAACTAAACGTATTATTAAGTGCTCAAGGGCCACACATAACTAGTGGTTTCAACAGAGGAAACCCATGGGGAAGCGTCCTTTTTTTGTCTTACTAGAATCCAGATTCTCTGTTATGATGGCTTGTTACAATAGATGCCATTTTCTTTAAAGCTAAAGTGGAGATCCAAACATTCAGCCCACCATCAGCATCAGAACCAGAAAATTAATGGGGAACTTGAGTTTATAAAATCCTACACCTAATCTCTCCAAGTGGACCAGGTTAATCCATCCTTTTCCTAAGACATCATCTCTTTCCTCTTTCAGTGGGCACATTTCTGCTGGCAATCTGCCATTATTCATTCTTCCCAAACACTTCTTTCCTTTCATTTGATTCATGTTCTAATTCGTATATTGATTTGTACTTTCGGTCTCTTTCTCTTGCTTTTCTCATCATCATCATTTTCTTGAAATGAGACATGGAATCAGCTAACAGCTGGGTAAAGAAGGGGTCAGGAAAGAGAGCTAAAAGAATGATTCTCTATGGTACCAAAGTCAGGAGCTAGGTGAAATATCAGTAGCAGGAGTATTGCAGTTGACGCAAGGGTGGTAGAGGGTGAGAAGAGGGATGTAAAATCCCTCAATTTCTCTCCATCTTCACTGCACTCCTTCATCAGGTCACCACCCTTCTACACTGGACTATGGCAATCACTTCCTGCCTAGAATATTAGAAACACTAGTACTAAATTTCCATCTCTTTTTTTTAGCTCAGTATCTCCAGTGACTAGAATTATACTGGAACATAGTAAGAACTTGTTAAATAATTAAAGAAGGAATGGAAGAAGGAAAGGAGGAAGGAAGGAAGGAAGGAAGAAAGAAAGAAGGAAGGAAGAACAGGAGGGAGGGAGGGAAGGTGGGAGGGAAGAAAGTTTCCTCCTTGGCTTTCCTTTAACTCATTCTTCATTTCCTTTTTGTTAATGCTCAAACTCAGTACTACAGCTGGAAAGACCATGCTTGATCTTGCCCCCCTACTTATATCTTCCACCTGATTTGACTCACTCTTGTCCTTTCATTACATTCTAAGCAAACTGCCTCTTTTTAATTCCTTGAACTAACCGAAGCTATCATTGCCTTAGAACCATTATTCTGTCATTTTCTCTGTTTGGAATGTATTTTAATGACTATCTCCCTATCCTTGAAGTTGGATTTTAAATATTACTGATTAAAACAGGTCTTCTCTGATCCCTACCCCATCGTTCTTTATGACAGCTAGCTGTTTGTTTCCTGTTGGATGTTCTCATTTTATAATTATGTATTTATGGATTTGTTTACCTACTTATTCGCCTACCTACCTCCATTTCCCACCCACCCAATAGTGAGTTCCATGGAGGGCAGGCACCATGTCTATATCATTCACCTCTGTACACCCAACACCCAGTATAGTGCCTGGTACATATTAAATTCTCAACCCATAAGAACTGAATATCTGAAACAGTTCCCTGACATACAAATTGCTTCTCTGGACTACTTTACTTTATCATTTCCTTTAACTTTCAACATGAGCCATTCTGAAAATGGGGGACATTTTCAGGTCCCATAAAGTGATAGTGCCTGGATATCCTATTTTCCCGGGAGGAGCAACCTGTTGGAATACCTCTGGCAAGAGTGATGGTTCATAGTCTGACTCTGGTGTGATGTTTCATTAGCTGTGGAGAAAATTTCCAGTGGCATAATTCAACCCCCAAAACAGAGCACCTGGAAGACCAACAGACATTGTTCTGAGAGAATTGTGTCAGGATAACAAGGAAACTGCTTAAGTGAGAAAACACTAAATCGTAGAATAAGACACCATCTGGGTATCTAACAGAAAAGTAATAAATTTAAGGTATAAAACCACCCTTTTGTTCAGTCACTAAATATTTTGTCTCTTAGGAGCATAAAACAACAATAACAATAGCTCATTTTTCAAGAACATTTACAATGTGCCAGTCACTCTGCTAAATTCTTTACATCCATAATCTTATTTAATGCTCATAACAACCCTCTAAAGTTGGGATTATAATTATATGCATTTTACAGACAAAGAAAAATGATGCTTAGACTGGTTTGATAACTTGCCCATGAATACTCAGCCTTTAAGTTGCAAGGCTAATGTTTGAATACCAGTCTGCTGGTTCCAGTGTTGAGGTTCTGTGCCTTCAGTTTAGCATCCTGGAGTCTGTAATGATAGATGTAAGATGGCAGCTTGAATACAGATGGTGAGAATGTCTCCTTCAGTCACAGGACTCGTGCTGATCTTGACAGCAGTGATATAACTGCTTGGGTGGTACACGACGGATGTTCAGAGCATGTGGTGGTCCCTCCCTAGAATGGGACAGACTTTCTACCAGAGAGCATCAGGATTGAGAGCCACAGGAGTGTGAGAGGCTAGAGAAGCACAGTCGAACAGCTCATAGTGGGACTTCTGATCAAAAGGGCTAAGCTGTTGTTTGGGAAGATCTCAGTCTAGAAATTCTGACCTCATGTTCTCCTCCTCAGACGCTGTAGTACTTTTCAGCACGCCCTCTTTCTGTTCATCTGTGCCTCTCTTCCAAGCCCAGTAATACCTCTAAAGAGGGCCTCCTGGACTGCTGAGATGCTACCAAAGATCATAAATCAGTTCTACTACAGCAAAGCATCAGAGAATTGTTAAAATTGTCCAAGCATGGAAGCAAGACAGTCTGGCTTCTGGTCGGAATTATTCTTTTAATCTTGTTTTTCTCTACTTTTTGCCATGATGATGATGATCAAAGTAACATTTTCTCATTGTATATAATTAAATAAAACAGAAGAATAAAATTGAAAGTAATCTCCCTACGTTTATATACAATCCAACTTTTCAAAAGCAGCTATGGTAACAGATTGAAGACTATCCTCTTTAGAACCGTCGTTTCTGCCCCTAACACGCTTGAGAGGGTAGCTTTAATTCTCCTTTTCTCAACTGGAGGCACAGAGTCCTCAAGAAGAAATGCAATTCTCTAAAGAGGCCTCAGTATAGCAGAGAGGGGAGAGACTCCACATCTTCATCTCAGGGTTGCCCTGAACAGCTCAGACCCAACACAGCTGTGACATACAGATCAAGTTTTATTTATATATCTTCACATGGCTCCAAGTTCAGAGGTGTATAAAAAGGTAAACATTGAGAAGTTTCACTTCAACTCCAGACGTCATGCACGTTACTCCTACTAGTAATAACTACTTTGATTAGTTTTTAATGTCTTTTGCCAGTATTTATTTATGTAATTATAGGCAAATATGAATATATATTCTTATTTTTTCTGCTCCATGCCTATTTTGAATTAAAGCACTATTCACAGAAACCATTGCTGACTCTTGAAAAGGCACAGATATCACCTGGACCAAACAAGTTTTCAAATTGTCTCTATTCTCTCTTGTTCTCTTATCTCGGGATGCTGAACAATTTTGTGAGCATAAAGTAACACATTTTCTGAAAAGTAATAAAGTGACAAATACTCCAAACCTATCATTCTTACTCAAATCATTATCACTGTTTTATAGTTTAGACTTGAGTGAGAGAAGCAAAAGCATGTATCTGCTTGGACCTTTGTCACTCCTCCCCACAACACCCAAGTTGCAAATAACAGAGAAAATCACCAAAACTTGGGAAAAAAATGTATTTCCTTAGGGACCAGCCCAGTGGCACAGCAGTTAAGTTCACACGTTCTGCTTTGGCGGCCTGTTCGCTGGTTCGGATCCTGGGTGCAGACCTCTGCACTGCTTGTCAAGTCATGCTGTGGCAGGCATCCCACATATAAAGTAGAGGAAGATGGACATGGATGTTAGCTCAGGGCCAGTCTTCCTCAGCAAAAAGAGGTGGATTGGCAGCAGATGTTAGCTCAAGGCTAATCTTCCCCTCCTAAATAAATAAATAAATAAATAAATAAATAAATAAATAATGTATTTCCCTATTTTAAAAACCCCTTTTATTAGGAGGTAGAGGAATCTGAACAATACATTTATGCAAGTTAAAATGAAGATGAGAGAGTTGCGGTGCACATTCTCCGTCTCTCTATGATATAATTTAAGATAATTTGCCCCACTATGATGAATTTGTGGAAGAGAGGTACTTAGTACTAGTGTTGTCTCAAAACCCAATGTCTAGAGAGAATATAACTTTTTACTGCATTTCCAGTATCCACAATACTAGGCTAGTTACAGTCCAATGACTCAGAGGGGATAAATGGCAGAACTTATGAATAATCTACTCTATACAGCATAGCTTCTGTAACTTATAAGTAGCCAAAAAAAAAATCAAGAAATGATATGGATCTATTAATATTACTCTCTTTAGGGCCATATTTCTAAAAACTGTCAGAGTTAGTAGAAACTAGAAATTTCCAGATACACCTGTTTTGAATATAATGCTTTTCTTCACAAATATTAATATCACCCTACAAGTCCAGAGTAAGCATTTATAAAATTTGTCCAAAGGATAGAGCATGGAGAGAACATTGCTAAGGGGTCTCACATGGACTTGGAACTGTAATAGGGCCTCTTTTGCACATAAACATCATCTCAATCAACAAAAGTCCTCATACTGATTGGAAATATGAGGCCGAGAAAGGTTTCCAAAGAAGAAAATACAGAATTAAATCCAGAATGTTCTAGCTGTAATGTTCATGTTCTTTCTAACAATTTAATGTCAGGGTGCTCCAATAAAGTATTTTGCTTTTGTCATTCTAGGTCTTCCCTGTGTCATTTTACAAGTAAGAGAAGCAAACATATCTTCCCAAAGAAGAGAATCTCCAGAAGTCTGAACAGGAAGGAATCCTAAAAGAATCCCACATACGACTTCAGAGTGTTGCTTTTCACCATGTCCAACCTCAGGCTCTCTTCAAAACTGTCACACAGAGCCCTTCAAAGAATAATGCACTCTTCTCATGGAGGAAGAATGGTGGCGTCAATAAACATCACATGGTCATCTCAATAGATGCACAAAAAGTATTTGACAAAGTTCACAGCAGTGCTCTTCCCCAGACATTCACAAGGTCACTGGTTAAATGAAATCTTACTAGATAGGCTGTCCTTGACCACTGTATCTAAAATTGTATCTAACACACACACACACACACACACACCTTTCTCTTCTATAACTTTATCCTGCTTTATTTTCTTTTTATCATATTGTTCTGGATCTGACATCTCAAATTTTCATTTGTTTAGCTTTCGTCTTCTCCCTCCACTAGAATGTAAACTCCATGAGAAAAGGGACTTTAAAATTATGTTGTTCATTTCTATGTGGAAAATGCCTAGAGAGTACCAGACACACAGTGTGTGCTTGATAGATACTTGTGGAAAGATTGAATAAACGAATGAGTGAAAGAAAGTGGCCCCAGACTCCTCTCCACCAACCCTTCTTTGTCTTCTCTGCCAAAGGGTGGTGGTCACTGTTCCAGCAGCTAGCAGGGAGGCAGTGGTGAATTTCAGACAGGGTCAAGAGTGGAAGGGTGAAGTGGTGAGGGTTGGAGTCAGGGGCTGACTATTGCTAGCATAACATTGGAACTCACAGAACTGAGAGAGATTAAGTACACGTCAGGGTAAGGCATAAGATGCATGTGTGTGTACATGGTATATTCATACATATACATCTAACATCTAGCTCTTGGTTAGATTTGGACACACACATAGGGCTAGGCTGCCTTCTAGGAGGTGCTGAGAGGACATACACATCAAACAGCTGAAATATTTGGTACTGGGCACTGGTTACACAGGTCCACCTACTAATGCAAAGGAATTGATATACAAGCCACAACAGGAGTTCTTAAGAAAAAATATCTCTTTAAACGAAGCATGTAATGAGGTAAAGAGTGCTAGAAAAGGCCTGTCACTACCATAATGTCCAATAAATAGGCAAAGCTATAAACCGGGGTACCTGAGAATATGAGACATAGAGAAATCTGGGTGTGTGGGCACAGGATCAACCCTAGAGAAGACTGTCTGAAGATGGAAGGGCCCATTCCCTCTGCCAGAGGCAATGACCCAATCCTGGGAGAACAGAAATACTAAATCTGTTGTTGGGGGAGGAACTCGAGAACCAGAACTGGGGCACAGAGTAAGTCTGTGTCTCAGAAGCAGAGCAAAAGGCCAGCTTGTAAACCTGGAGCACAAAGTCAGGGGCAACCTAGGAGCCACCTGGAAATTCATCTCATATAAGAATCATAAGTTCTACTTATTTTGAGCTCAGAACTGGTCCTAGAGACCAGCATGGGGCTGTTTTGGGGTCCTGTTGCATTAACTATGGGAAAGAAGGATTGCAGAAGCTGGAAGCCAAGCCAGTCTGAATATATCAGATTTCCACAATTATGCAGTTAAGCATCTTCAATCTTTTGAAAAATTTTATTAGTTAAAAATTATGTATAGAAACTGAGTATTGAGGATACATCAATAATGTATCAAGGTTAATTTGGGTGCATCTGGCAGGGAACACAAGAGTCTAAGAAGGGAAAATATCTTTATTCAGGATGCTAAAAATAACAACTTGGTGTGTCATCTTGAACATAACTGTTGAATACAGCCAAGTAATTATATATCCCAAATCTAGCTTACACTTACCATACAAATATAGGGATACTAAAAGGAAATTTAAAGAAGTTAAGCCTCTGTTTAGCTCACCCTTCTTAAAAAATACTTTGCTACTTTTTAAATAGCTATAAATGAAATAAATTCAAAAGGTAAATTTCCCAGCAAAATGAAGAGTATTTCTTATTACTTTGGCATAATTGCTTTGGCAATTTCTTTTTTATCATGTCATTTCTCCTTTTCCTGCCTTCTCTCTTCAGGCAAACAATCAGCTTTCTCTACATTGCCTACAAGGAAGGATGTGACATGCAGAAACCACAAACGGGCTGAGAGGCTCTGTGTTCTGTGTTCCCAAAGCCCTAAGCCCTTGGGAAAATTTAAAGGACTCACATATAGACAAGACTCCAATATCAACTCCCATCCTAGATAAGAAAAAGATTTCTCCAAGGCTAAGGAGGGGTAAGGAGAGAGAGAGAGATGGGGAGAGAAAGTGAGAGGGGTGGTAAGAGTTAAGGAATTGGTGTGCTCCTGGGAGAGGAACTTGCACATCCTCTCCAGCAAAGATGTGGGGAGATGAACAGATCACAGAAAGAGAGAGAATCAACACATGGTATTGGGTCTAGGGGATAATGGGGCAAACAGACTCGCAAAGACTCTTGGATATCCAGCATAGCCCAGAAGGAGCATGAGAGCTGATGGGACATGGAGGCAAAAGATGTCTCAGCAGCACTTGCACAGACCAGTGGTTGAGAACCAGATGGGCCAGTCCATGTCTGAGCACTTCATGAGGTGCCCTGATCCTTGATAAAACCCTAGAGCAGGGGAAAATCCTGAAAATTCACTAAGATTACATTACTACTATCTCTGACTTCTGCAATGAGCCAAGATGGAGTGACAGGGGCCAAATTTACCCTCCTACCTGAAAAACAAAACAAAACCAAAAACAGAAAAATTATATGAAACAATAGCTTTAAGACACTGAACATCAGGTAATGAAGGACAGTGATCCCTGAGAAATGAGAAACAAAAGAGATGAGTCGTAAGGTTGTCCCAACTTCCTGCCTTGAGGGAGTTTCTAAGCTGCAGCTTGGGGAAGGGGACCCAGGAGGAGCTGGCAGACCCCGTGCATTGAAGAGACAAACCTGAGATACTGGAGCAACCAAGACAGCCGGAGTTTGTCAACCTAGAATTTTGTCTCCAGCAAAAATATCCTTCAAAAAATGAAAGTGAGCAGCTGGCCCAGTGACATAGTAGTTAATTTCATGCACCCTGCTTTGGCTGCCCGGGTTCGTGGGTTCAGATCCCAGGTGTGAACCTACACCATTCATCAAACCATGCTATGGCAGTGACCCACATATAAAATGGAGGAGGATGGGCACAGATGTTAGCTCAGGGCCACTCTTCCTCAAACAAAAAAAGAGGAAGAGTGGCAACAGGCGTTAGCTCAGGGCCAATCTTCCTCACCAAAAAAGAAAAAGAAAAAGAAAGAGAAACAAAGATTTTTTCAGACCTATAAAAGCTGAAAATAGCCAGCCCTGATGGCCTAGTGGTTAAAGTTTGTCATTCTTACTGCTTCACTGGCCCAGGTTCAGTTCAGTTCATTCCACAGAACCACACCACTTGTCTGTCAATAGCCATGCTGTGGTGGCAGCTGACATAGAAGAATTGGAAGGGCTTACAACTATGATATATGACCATGCACTGGGGCTTTGGGGAAAAAAAGAAGAAGAAAGAGGAATATTGGCAACAGATGTTAGCTCAAAGCTAATCTTTCCCTAAAAAAAAAAAAATTACTTTAATAAAAGAAATCAGTTTGCTGTATTTCTAAAATAAAGAGCTGAAGAAACCTATCACCAAAGGAAAATGACACCAGATGGAAATAGGGATCTACACAAAGGAATGAAGAGCAGAGGAAATGGTAAGCACATGGGTAAATATGTAAGTCTTTTCTCTTATTAATTAATCTCTTTAAAATGTAATTGACTATTTAGGCAAAACAAAAGCAACATATTTTGGAGTTTATAGTATATGAATAAGTAAAATGTATGGCAATAATAACATGAGGGCTGAGAAGAAAGAAAAGTAAAGTTCTTATAAAATAGATGAAGTGGTAGTATAATATTGCTTGAACACAGACTGTGATAAGATAAAGATGCATAATATAAACCTTAACAAAATGACTAAATAACAAAGCAAAGCAAAGTTATAGCTAATAAACCAACAAAGGAGAAAATTAGAATCATAGAAATTATTCAGTCTAAAAGAAGGCAGGAAAGCAACCACCAGGAGACCTTCGTTCCAGTCCCAGCTCTGTCTGCAGCTAATGGTAGGAACCCAGTCAGCTTCTCTCTCTGGATCCCAGTTCCTCTCTCTGTAAAGTGAGGTGTTTGGACATAGCCTGTATAATCACTAAATGCCCTACAAAGCTCCATCAAGCCCTAACATTCTGGAGCGTCTATTCTCGTTGCCAGAATATCTCCTGAGATTTTAGAGATGAGGGTTTGTTGGAGAGGTGAGAGAGACTGAGAAAAAAACCCCATGAGAACTTCCCTCTGGAAGGAAGCTTGGGCCAGACATGAAGAGACCTGGACTCAACTCTTCTCTTCTGCTGACCAACCCAATAACTGCAGGCCTCTAGATTTTAGGATCCTCATCCATGAAGTGAGGGGATTGATGAATCCTCAGGTCCTTGTCACTTCCAACACTTCAGTTTCTTGATTCTAAGTATCATCTTCAATTGTCCCCAGGCCCTTAGCCAGTATCCAAAAGAAATAAATTAAAATATCTCATGAACTCTGATCACAGTTTTGAAATTATATTATCCTTTGGGTGATTGTGGATAAAAACATTTCAGCCAAATCCCTCTTGTAGATGAAGCCAATCAGCTCCTTGGCAGGGAAAATTGAAGCACATGATTATCTAAGGCAATGCTTCCTTCTTTACATCACCATGGTCACTCACAAACAATTCTGACTATTGAGGGGAGTCTTCAAGACCCAGTCCTCCTGCTTAATTACCAATTCCCACTCTGCGTATGATTTATGCTCTTATCATTAATGCCTTCTCTATACCTGAGTGGACTAAAAGTAGGAAAGGATGAGAGGGGTTTTATCCCCAAATAGTAATTCTGTGACCACTTGAGAAACACTACTTTCCTGTGGATCTGTTGACAAGATTCAAGACTTGATCTGAGTTCTACATCTGACAAATGAAATCATAGAATTCTTGAGTTTGATGGTCCCTAAGAGATCCCTGATGTATTGCTGACATGTAGAGAAGAAATCATAATATTCAACAGTGTTTGGGTCCTCACAGAAGACTGGTCATATGACCAGTCATAAGATACCTGTTATGGGTTGAATTGTGTCCCCCAAAAAGATGTTGATACCTTAACCCCCAGTACCTGTGAATGTGACCTTATTGGAAATAGGGTTTTGCAGATGATCAAGTGAAGATGAGATCATCAGGATGGACCCTAATCCAATACAATTGGTGTCCTTTGTGCACAGGAAGAACACTGTGTGAAGATGAAAGCAGATCTTGGGGTGATGAATCTATAAGCCAAAGAACACCAAAGATTTCCAGCAAAGCTTGCAGAAACTAAAAGAGACGGATGGAATAGATTCTCCCTGTGTCATGAAGGAACCAACCCTGCCAACATCTTGATCTTGGACTTTCAGCCTCCAGAATTGTGAAACAATACATTTCTATTGTTTGAGCCACATTCCATTTGTGGTACTTTGTTATGGAAGTCCAAGAAACTAATTCATTAACCAAATGTTTTGAGAGGGTATTTTTGTAATAAGACACATAGGATAAAATCTGGAAGAACAACAAAATCTGAACCAAGAAACAAGAGGAAAGGAAACACTAGAAGGAAGACAAAGAACAAACACTTGGAAATGAATAAATAAACAAATAAAAGCGGGCCCACTCATTATTTCTTTCTTTGTTACAAGAATCCTTCTCCGACAACATATTCTCTTTAGGGGAAATTCTGGCGTGTGGGAATTTGCTTCTGTGTACCTTCTGGCAATGGCGAAAATGTCATTGCCAGTTTGTCTACTACTTACAGTGTATGCCATTCTTTTCAGGGATAAATAGAAAAATGTGGAATGAGGAGATGGGAATGAAAAGGAGAGAGGAGGAATAGCAGATGGCAGAAAAGTGAAAACATTTACAATTAGAACTTGACAAAATAAAGATAAAAGAAAGCGCAACCCAGATCTGGAAGCACACGCTGGTGAAGACTCTAAGGAGAAGGGAGCTGAGAGAGTTTTCAAAGGACGCAGATGGAAGGTGGGAAAGGAGGCAGGAGTCGATTTCTCAAGATACAAATTCCCAATGGATTTGAATATTTGTTTATAGGGCTAAACACTCACACTCACGCAAACACGGAGCTGCCTCTTGCCATGAGCATTATCTGCCACAAAGCAATACGTATTTGCATGCAATCTGAGTAAACTGCTGGAAAGGGAGATGCTGAAAAGTTCCCAGAGAATGAAGGATGATAAATGCAGATTAATAGGGATATTCTTACTTGAATAATTTAAGAAGTGAAATAATTAATTTTGTTATTTAATTTCTTGGTAAATTAATGCAAATGCCAGCATTTCTCTAACCCTCAAAGGTGAATACTCTCTAGCATAATTGAGGAAGGTGGGTTTGTTTCATTTCTGCTTCTGGTTAGTTCCACGCTGCAGCTCCTTCTCCATGATCCTCTGCTCCCTCACAGGTCTCGGTCACTGAATGACCATTTGTTTCTATTGCCCAACAGCCTCGGGTCACTGGCATGAATTCCTGGCCTTCTAACACTCCTGATGTGGTGTCTCCTCATGTGCATCAGCCAGCGATGAATGTGAGTGAGCCAAACTTCTTACAGACCCCTTCTTCTCCTTCTCCAGGATTCCACTGCATGGCTCAAGGCTGTTGAGACTAAATTGAAGATAACTGAAACGGATTACTATAAAAGAAAGGAGGTGCCTTTAAACTGTGCAATTTATAGAAAAAGCTCAAAAAGAAAGAAAGGCCTTTGACTTGTGATCCCCTTGAAGACACAGCTCAGTTCCTAGTCTTGTTCCCTGTCCACAGATGTGCTCTCTTCTCACCAAACATCTCCTTTTTCAAAACGCAACAATTAAAATCACTGAAAACAACCCATAATAAAGACAGAATATTGTTAAGTAGAGTGGAGCTGTCCTCTTTATTCTCCTGTTGTTTTAGACCGTGCAGAGCTGAAGAAAGGCAAAAGAAAGGATGATGTGTTGGTTATATGCTTTAGCACACGAGAAATCAAAACTCAGTCCAAACCCAGTTGGATGTTTATTTTCAAAACTTACTTTCTCATATACAGAATGTCCTAACATAAGGTTTGGTTAGTTCAGTTACTCAACAATGTCATCAGAGATTCGAACTCTTTCCTCTCTCTGCTCTGTTCAACACAGCGTTAGCTTTACCCCCAGGCTTGTACCCTCACAGTCAGCAACAGTAGCATATCCTTGTTCACATCCAATGGGAAAGGGAATCTGGCTTCTCCTTGCAGAAATCTCACACCATCCTGTTCTCGGCCTTGCCTTACTTACGACTATATCCCCAGCACCTTTGGAGGAGCCATGAAGGCCTTCCGTGTGCCACCTGAAAGTTACCTTTAGATTCCCATTTTCTGGACAAACTTACATTTTTCTCCATTTTCTTTTAGACATCTCTTTTTTGACACTGATAAGCTTTAAAAATCAATAACAGCGGTCACAATCTTATGCAGAGGGCACTTTTAGCCAGACTTTAGAAGTATCTGGCATCTAATAAAAACTCAATAGATGTTTGTTGAATGAAGGAATGAAGAATAAATAAATCATATTGGTTGAAATTGGCTCGAGCCTAAACCAGTCACTGGCTAGGGAGAGGAACACCATCACCAGCTTCTCATCGGAAAGGAAGCAACAATAATATTAACCATAATCCCATTATAGAGAAATCTGCCCCTTGAGAAACTTACCTTAGTCTCTCAAAGACCCAAGCAAAAACATTGAAATTAAATTGTTTTCATTTTCATTCATGTTTACTTTTCTCACAAGGTCAAAGTTTGGGAGAACATACTGTCCTGCAGTTTCTGAACATGGAAGGGAGACAGCAGGAAGATCCCTATTCCTGCTACACACACAATCCCTGAAACGCAGGAAGCATCTTTGGGGTAGGAGGCAAGGTTTGACCCTCCAGGAAAAGTTGGCTCATTTAGCCCGCAGATGCCCAATCTTGAGTTTTTGGTATATTCTTGTATTGAGGTTAACTATGTCTTCCCATCACCCCTTCAAAAGACGTGTTCATGTCCTAACTCCCAGAACCTGTGATTCTGACCTTATTTGGAAATAGCGTCTTTGTAGATATAATCAAGTTAAGATGAGGTCACCCTGGATTAGGGTAGCGCTGATCCAATGACAGGTGTCCTTATAAGAAGTGGGAAATTTGGACACAGGGACAGAAGACATACAAGGAGAATGCCATGTGATGACAGAGGCAGAGATTGGAGTGATGCATCTACAAGCCAAGGAATCAAGGATTGCAGGCAATCACAAGAAGCTAGGAGAGAAGCAAGGAAGGATTTTTGCCGAGAGCCTTCAAAGAGAACATGAGCTTCCTCCTCTTCTACACCACCTGCCTCTCTCTGTCTTTAGCCTTCAGCTGTGATGGGTTAGTTCTACTAGAAGCTGCGTGGGTTTTTATATTCCAAATAAAGGTTTTCAAAATCTCTCCTGGCACCAAAGGCCACCAAGATGAAGAAAGTTTGTAATATTCTGGAGAGCTCCTTTTCCACCCAGATTGTTAGCTCTTCCACAAATGAAAACCTTTACGTTTCACTTTACAGTTCACTCTGTCCAGTTTGTGGCAATAACTCAGAGCCATACCTTATACTGAATCCTTGGAAAGCTATTTCCACCCTTTCTCTTCATCTCCCTGAAGTTTCATAAAATTACTGGTCTAGAAATAATCATCTAACTCAACCTCCACCTGACAAGACATTCACAATCTCCAATGGTCAGAGTCATCTGTGCTTCTAGCACCCAGGTGATGAGATATAAGTGCCACCCTGCCTCCTCAGCATCTCACTACTTCTGCTGCTGCTGTCTCATTCATTCATTCATTCATTCATTCATTCATCCATCCATTAATAGCTACTATTAATTAATATCTACTGAGAATCTCCTCTGTGTCAGGTACAATTCTAGGTACTGGGAATACAGGAGGAAAACAGACAACAAATGCCCTTGTGAGTGTAATTTCTAATAGGTGAAGATCATAAATAAGCAAACAAATAAAGCATACCAGGTATTGATAAAGACTATCAAGGAAAATTAACTAGAGAGATGGGATAGGAAAGGGTCACATGGGAGCGCAGTTTTAAAAGGGTAGTCAGACACAACCAACTCTGTTTATTAAAGCAAAATGCAACTACCAAGAGTACTTGATTACACAAACTCTATGTGTTGCTCTCAATAGCAGCAGGTTTTTCCTTTTGATTTTCTAGGAAGTGTTGTCACCCAGTGCCCAAGATCCACACCTTTTCTCTCATCTCTTTGGGGCAGCTACTTTTCCAACCTTAGCGCCTTCCCAGTCACAATCCTCCCTTCACCTTGGGGCTAATGTTTATAGCATTCTGGTGGCTCTGCTCAGCCATACTCTCTCTGAATATGGTGCCCAGAACTGAAACCCTATTCCAGGCGGGCTCTGACCAACACAGTATAAAATGGGACCATCACCTCTGACACTCTTTATCCTGCGTACTTTACATGTGATGGTGCAAATACAATTATGCCCACTTTCGTCTTTGTAACTATATTGTACTGTTGACTCATACAGTACCTAGAATCAGTAAGATTGCTAAGAAATGTTTGAATCTCCCAACTCTTCAGCCCCAAGCTCTTTCCACTCCGTGGAGTCTCCTCCCTCTTGATCTCATTATCTTTGGGAAAAATTAAACTAGCTAGGGCAGGAGCTGTGGCAGTGAGGACACACAGCATGTAACGACCTCTAGGCATCCTCTTTTGCTCCATCTAACTCTGCCAAGTTTATCCTAGAGATTTGATTAACATCATCCCAATCTACAAAGCTTTAAAGTGCTGAGTTATCATCTGCCTATTTTTTCTCCTCTAATGTTTAAAAAGAAATCAATTGATGGCAGCTTATGTTACTGTCCTTTACTTCCCTTGCCAGAGGTGAATCCCACTGCTTCTAGTGACAGCAGGCTGTGTGCTTGCCTCACAGCCTCTCCAGCTGATGGTGAGACCACAAAGAAACATCGTATTCTCTTCCCACTGCCTTGCTCCCCCTTGTGAAAATTAAATCACGTGGTGTGGAAGTTAAACCCCTCTTACATCCAATCCCAAGGTGTTCTTTTTCATTCTTTACCTTCCAAAATCAACAGGGACAAATTATCAAAAAGGGGCACTATGATACACTTTATTATCATTGTCATAAGGGTTTAAATCCACCAATTACTGGCTGTGGAATCTTGGACAATATTCTGTGACTCCCTTTCCCCTCCGTAAAATGGATTCATAATAGTAGCTATGTTCAAGGCACATTGTAAGCATTAAACGAGTTCACACGTGGAAAGTAGTTGGGACAGTAACTGACACATAGTAAATACCATGTAAGCGTTAGCTTCCATTTGGGGTTAAATTAAATACATAAATCCATAGTTCACTCCCAATTATTTGGAGGCAGGTTTTCTGCTCCGTGTTTTCCCTGGGAGAAACAGTGTGATGTAACAGGCTCTGGAGTCAGAGAGACAAGGAACAGTGTCTGAGCTCAGTTGTGTGACCTTGAGAATGTTATTTATCCCAGGTAAGCCTCAATCTTTACAGAGCTGTTGTGGGATCCAGGTGAGTTCAGTATTCTTAGTAATCTGTAGAATGCCTATTGAATTTATGACCTTGGATGCATGAAATGCAATGTGCATCCTTGGTTGGGGAAGATTGTTCTTTGAAGAAGAGAATTTCATCACCCTAATGCCATAAAGAGACTTTAGCTCCTGACTTACCTTTTCTAACAAGGGGCCATTCCTCCTGTCCTGGCCATCCAGCTTTCACTATCACCTAGGCACAAAGGCCTCAGTGCCCCATCTTTCCCTTCCAGCTCCACAAGTTTCCCAAGGATCCATACTATGATATCTTCACCTAGGTCAACTCCCTTTGCCAATACCCATCCATTATTCAGAACCTGCTTTCAAATCTGGCATCCATGAAATAAAACTTTCCCAATGACTGTGGGCTTATGGGTTACCCTTTCTGATTTGTTAATGATAAGGGCTTTCTATGGGCAAAACCAGCTGAGGAGGATCAACAGGGTGGGCACTTCAGGCACTGAGATAGCATTGGCAAGAGTGGGAAACGCAGTATTTCACAGGCAACTCACTCAGTCATGAAAATAAGTTGCCAAGTAGCCTCTGTGACCAGAGTGTGCAGAATTCTTTGAACGGCCTTAGAAAAGATAGCATCACACAAATATAACATCATATTTCTGATTGCATCAAATTTTCTCTAGATGCCTTGATAATAATAAGCTGCACTACACTTGTAAAACGACAGAGCTAGAATTATCTTCAGGATCACTTCTTTCCACATGCCCCATTTTATACACAAATAAACTTAGAAGTGGAGTGACTTGTCCATGGTCACAAAGGTAAAGAATGACAGAGTCAGGTCTAGAGCCCTGGCCCCAACTTTTGGTCTATTATTCTTTCCACTGCATCACACAACCTCACATTCCTACTGAACTTTAGGATTAAATATCTGCACAACAGTGATGCAGATATTTTTCTCGTTTCATGATTTCAGCTCTTTATGCTACACTTAAAGAAAAGAATGTTTACAGAGAGTGCCTCTGTGTATAAAACCAAGGGCAAAATGCTTCAAATTGCTAACCCAGAAACTAGTCTTGCCCAAGGAAAGCTTTCACTATACTGTCATCTTTGAATCATTCAAAATGAATATGTGGTCTTGTTCATCTAATTTTCCAAGTAAATATCATCAGTCACCTTGAAGCAAGTCATTTCCTGCTGATAAACAGCCCTTGACAAGACTGTAGGCAGTCAGTTTTGACCACCTGGTTATTCATCCCTAGAAATGCCCTATACCCAAATTCTTAATTGCTTAAACAAATGGTTTTCACGGGTGATCAACCACCAGAGCAAATTTGTAGCACTTGCTAATAGCAAAAGTAGATCTTTGTGCCACGACTCCAACACTTCTCCCCTCGATTCAAGGGAATGCTGAACAAGAAGTCAAGGGAACAGTTGTGGCCGTGAAGAGGAGGTCTGAAGGTGAGAGGGACTGTGTTCTCATTCCCTCCCCAGGTGTCATTTGGAAAGCAGGTGAAATTATGGAGTATGGGCATCTAAGAGAAAAAGAAATGTCCGGTGGGGAAACACTTCAGTGTGGTCAGTGAGGTCAGTGAGGCTTTAGGTGAAGCTTCAGTCGTGATTCAACAAGTGTCTCTATTGGACATCTTTAAATAGAGGGATACTTACACAGGATTGGGGGGCACCCCGTTCTTGGAGAAATGGTCTCATAGTGGTCATGTTATGCCCACATCACCATTTAGATCTGCTTTTCTATATTGGCTACATCATGTGCCTGCCCAGCTCTTTGGTTTTTCTGGAAGCTGTAACTCTCATTCCCTCATTCACACTGCTACAGTCACCATTCATATAGTTACCTCAGGAGCAGCAGTCTACAGGTGTGACTCCAGCCCTAGGCTGTTTGGTTCAGCCTTGACCCCTGATCTGAAGCAAGCTAATCAGAGCCCCTTCCTACAATTTTTAGACTTGAGGCCAGAGCTTAAAGCCAATATCTTTCCATTGCCTGAAGCATATGCTTTAAAGCTCAGTGTACTTTGTGACTATGTTTCCTGCCTTGTCTTCAGGAGAAATGGAAGCACCCAACTTGAAGAAAGAGAAAAATGAGAAACTGAGAGGAACAAATGAAAAATGAAGACAGAGATGGATGTGATGAGCTTTATTGTTTGCTCCACTTGTTCCTGGAAGCCATCTGAAATCTTGATCTTGGATTCCATGAGACTGTCTGGCATCTGAAGAATAAGTTCCCATTTTCATTAAGCTAATTAGGAACTTATCACTGCAAACAAAAACTCCTAACAAGTATGTTTCCTTCTCCCCTTTGATATTGTCTTTATGGTGGATTTTGGAATTTCAGGTATATCTCCTATTTTTTCGTTAAAGTAATGTATGTGTCATAGTTAAATAGAGATGGGGTTCCTAGTTTTCATGCAATCCTGGCTTTTCCTGATACCATCTAGTTGTGCAAAGGTGGATTATCTTTGCTGCCAAATGTCAAGAACACCTGGATCTACCTGGAAGCATAGCCAGTGCTAATAGGGAGTTGAGACTAGGACTGTGGGCTTGTTCATCCTCTATCTCCTGTCAGCAACTGACTAACTGTTGTGGGATATGGATTATTATGAGGATCAGAGAGGTGCTGTATGAGTGGGTAACATTTTGGCCTGGTCTTGGAAAGTTGCCTTGCTTACTCTTATGAAGCTGGTGACAATCATGAGGGCAGGAGAGTTTCCTAAGGGTCTCTATGCAAGACTAGTTTCTGTCTTCTCTACTTTACCTTGGTAAGCACAGAAACACCATGGCTACTAAGAGGAAGCATCTCCTCTCTGAGGTTACAGCCATGGTCACTAAGTGAAAATAATATAGAAAGGTCTAGCGGGTCTTAAAAACTGTTTTATTAAAGCAAAAATGAGGCATGTTTGTGAATAAGAGAAAAAGTGGCAGAGATTAAAGTAGAGCAATGAGTCTCTGTTCTCTCCCTATATTTTTCACCATTCCCTCCCCACTGTCTTATGTTCTTATCTTGAAGGATTCACTTTAATTATTCTGTCTGATTCTCCAATTGAAGGCAACTTTTGAGCAAATATGTGTATAAGGGCTTGATGTCTTCCCCTCCTCCCGTCAAGCTGCCTGCAACACCTACAGCTCCAGACTGGAGTTCTTGGCCAAAGTCTTCATTTTCCCCAATAGAAGTTTCCAGCCTCACCTCACCATTCTTAATCCTCACCTCAATTGCCTGCCATGTATTCATAATCTTGTTTTCTGTTGATTTTCTAGTGGCTAAATTACTCCTTTTGTGTAATATATTTGCAAACAAATACTTATGAATAAAATGCCTTTAATGGTGAAATTCCAGGGAGAGTATGAGACGAGTTGAGGAGGTAGACCTTTTGATGCTATAGGCGTAAATAACCTGTCACTTATGCTTTTGAGCAGCCCCTATGTCTCTATGTCTGCGTTTCCATATAAGAATTCCATAGTGCAGTAAAGTGCTTAGACTTATTCTGTTTCATGCTGTTTGTATTTATTGAGGATACTTCCTTCTGAAGTTTTAACTACTCCACAATATATTGTTTCTCTCAACCTTTTAAAAAGGGGAGATTGAGTAATTCAGAATCTTGGGCATTCTTAAGACCTCAGACTAAAAACAGACATTTATGTAAACTCCACAAAGTGTAACACATTGCTTTGCAGAAATGGAAGCAGAGTGAGAGAGAAGCAAGATTTTATACAAGCATACATATATACATACATCCATATATACATTTATACATACGTATACATATATATATAACAGTCACAAATCTGACCTTGATCTTGACACCGACTGAAGAACTTTCAGACTTGTAGGAAGTCCCTTGAGGCATATATCATCTGTAAGAGCTGCAGAAGGTACAGATGCACCTGCACTTGAGTTGGTGACCAGCACTTGGCACTGATTTCCCACATGATTTGCTCAACGGAGAGTTACTAAGGAACTACAATGCTCCAGACACTGTGATGGGCTGTACAGTTTCCTCCTGCTCAGAGCTTTGTATTTTCCTACCCACTGCCTAGAAAGACTATATTAGGAAATGCTTAGGTTACCTAAGAACAGGGAAATATATGTCATATATAGGGGATCATTAAACTTTTATTTGCTGGTGGATTAACTGATGCTTTTATTGCTAACACATATGGAAGAGAACCATCTGATGTACATTTTTGTATCTAGAAGTAGAATTATACCCTTTCCACTAGATTCAACATCTTCACTTCTCAAAATGCCTTAAGGGGAGAGAATAACCCAAAGTTGGAATAGATCAAAATAAAAATCATCACCAATGATAATTAGATAACTTGCAAATGATTTCCTACTATCCTAAAATAGTTTATTTGCCTTTCAGTACTTGGCATACTACATTTTAATTTTTTCATGTTTTTTCAATTAACCTAGTCTAAATTCTTTTGGCACATTAGGTTCTGTAATGGATTCTTCCAAATTAAACACTGGTCGTACTGGTTTCTCTTCCAGTTATCTATTGCTGCACAATAAATCACCCGAAAACTTAATAGTTTAAAGCAACAATTAACTATTATCTTTCATAGTTCTTGGGTTAATTGGGCCAAGCTAGGTGATTCTCACTTGGGATCTCTCATAGCAGATGGGTGAGCAGCCATCTGAAACTTGACTGGGCTGAAGACCAAGATGGCTCATTCATGTGGCTGGCATTTGAGGCTGGGATCTCACCTGGCACTTTATACCAGACTGCCTATGTATGACCTCCATAAGACTTGGGCTTCCTATAGCATGGCAGCTGAATTTCCAGAGGAAGTATCAGACACGTAAGCATTCCAAAAAGCCCAGGCAAAAGCTGCAAGGCTTCTAGGCTCAGAAATTATGCAGTATCACTTCTGCTACATTTTATTGACCAACATTGAGTCACAGGATGAACCCAGATTTGAGGGGAGAAGGCTACATAAGGATGGGGACAAGATGCTCTTGTATGTTTGGCATCATCTGGAGCAGCTGGAGCTGGTGGATCACTTCCAAGATGACTTCTTCATTCCCACATCTGGCGCCATGGAGCTCTCTCTTCTCTTCTCTCTCTGTCTCTCTCTCTTTTTCTTTCTCTCCATGGCATCTCAACCTCTAAGATATCTTCACATGACTTTGGCTTCTCACAGCAGGGTGGTGTCAGGATAGCTGGACTCTTGGTCACTAGATTTCCTCAAAGATGTTCTTGAAAGTCCAGAACATTACTTCTGCCATATTATGTTATCAAACCAAGTCACTAAGACTGGTCCAGATTCAAAGAGAAGGAAACAGACTCCACTTCTCTCAGTGAACAAATGGCATGCCTGTGAATGAGGAAAGGAATTGACGGTGGTCATCTTGGAGACAAGCTGCAGGTATCCCTATTACCTGCCAAAAACATCTAGCTCTCCCAGGAAAACAGTTCTTCTACTGCTCTGCCACATCTCAGCCTTAATGTCACTTCCTCAAGGCACCTTTCCTGCATTCCCCTATGCAATATTGTGATTTATAATAAGAAATATATATTTGATCTTCCTCTCAGTCTCTGGCAGAGAGCTCCTAAAACTTTTGGAATTTCTTGATGAGAGGGATAAAAGTGTCTTCTGTTATGTTAATGAGGTGACTTAGGACCCCAGCTAAGGATGGTGTCTGGTTGATAGGACAGCCAACCAGGTGATTAGAGGGTTGGAACCTTCACCCCCACGTGCCTGGTATCAGAGGAGGGGAGAGAGACAGGGGGTTGAATCAATCACTAATGGACGATGATTTAATCAATCATGCTTAGGTAATGAAGCCTCCACAAGAACCCTAAAGGCTGTGTTTCAGAGAGCTTCTGGGTTGGCAAATGCATGGAAATGTGGGAAGAGTGACATGCCTGGAGAGAACATGGAAGCCTCATGCCCTTTCTGCATATGTTGCTCTATGGGTCTCAACTGTCTGGCTGTTCCTGAGTTTTATCCTGTTATATCGAACTGGTGATCTAGTGAGTAAGATGTTTCTCCGAGTTCTGTGAGCCATTCTAGCAAATTAATCGAACCCAAGGAGGAGGTCGTTGGAACCCCTGATCTATAGCCAACTGGTCAGAAGCACAGATGACAACCTGGACTTGCAATTGGCATCTGAAAAGGGGGGCAGTCCTGTGGGACTAAGCCCTTAATCTTCAGGATCTGATGCTATCTCCAGGCAGATAGTGTCAAAATTCAGTTGAATTGTAAGACACCTAGTTCATCCGAGAATTGCTTGGTGGTGTGTGAGAAATCTGTCTCCCATACACAGATCAGAATTGGGTCCAGAACCCCCTTTATCCTAGAACACATTAGGGGCCCCTTCCAAATGCTTATATGTAAGTTCACATATCACAGCAATTGCTAATACCCTTTACTTAGATTATTTCTTTAATTACGCGTCTCCTTGACGGCTGCTGAGAGCACTTGTCTTCCTACAGCTGCATCCCCTGCACAGTACATCACACACAGTGGACCCTCAGTAAATATTTAGCCAATCACGGAGGCTGATTGTGTCTACAACAAACCTTGCTGGAGCTATCCTTCGGCTTATAGAGTCAGGACTGAACCCTTGGTGTTTGTCTCCTTCCTTTATTTTTCTCCCTTTAACTTTTTCCCAAATATACAAGAGCATACTTTCAAGTTAATAACATCATCAAGACTTGACCTGAGTCAATTTTTTCGGCCGCAGCTTCTGTGGGCTACAGTAGTGATTATCACGCACAAGACAGAGACAGGTGGGGGTGTAAGCTGCTTCTAGAAATGAATCCACCGTGATGCACCAGCCAGGAGCTTAATAGGGAGCACGATCTTCCATTTGCTGAGTGTAGCTCTACAAGGAGCCCTGAGCTGGGCTTGTGACATGCCATTTCTCAGAAGATTTCAGCTGTTGCTGCTGCTACAGGAAAGGATTGATGACTCTGGTAAGAGATTTGAACACAGTCCTCTCAAAAACCAAAAGGGCTGGGGTCATCAGGCTAATTGAGATTGCCGGCATGTGTGTTTGCGTGCCATACATAATAATGCACGTATATTATATATGTAGTATATAAGGGTAGAATATTTGAGGATGAAGCAAAAGCCAAAGAGACAAAGGCAACAGGCAATCTAATCCACTTATTGGGTCAAGGAGCTCAGAGCTGAGCCGCAAATGCATCATTTGATAACAGTAATGAAAAAGACAGCAATCTATATCTACAAATAGCATTAAGGCAGATTCGGTTTAGAGGCCAAACTAAGTTGATGTGAAATTTACGAGACTGGCTGTCTCTCAGATTTGCTTGATGAGGCGGGTGCATTCAATTCCTTCTTTTCTCCTTTGGAGCTCACTGTGAATTAGGTCTTGTTTCCAAGATAAGTTTTCCTGAGATGTGGGCTTGGTTTTGTTTAAATGACAATTGAACATTTTGCCACGCAAGCTTATCTTAATGCTGAGGATGCCAACTGCACAAGTGGATAAAGTCTATTTAGTGGCCCCTTTGAGCATTTCATTTTCGTCCAGTCTCTGTGGGTCTCCTGACCGCAGAGGGGTTCAAACACACACACACACACACACACACACACACACTCACAGGCAGAGTTAAAAGTTGCAGGCTGCTTGAGCTGGAATTTGCTGTAAGGCATGTGTCTGAATCATGACTTAGCAGCTGGTCCTAAAAAATGTCTGAAATGTGTGTCCTGATGATTTGGACAGTGTGCTTTGTGTCTGCAAATCCCATTACAATATTCCTGTGCACAATGCAATTGGAAAGGTACTTCACTTTCAACCAAAGTTCTAATACATCCTCCACAGTAATCACAGTACATTGCTGGCAAAATACGCAGGATGCATTAAGCTTTTTTCTCCTTGTGATACCTCAGTCAATATCAGGTAGCATTCATAAAGGGTAATGAAGTCTGCTTTCAACACAGCAATGTTCCTGCAATTATGTGCTGATTGACCTTAACTTTATGCTGCACCTGCAAAGGAAGGGGACCTGATAGATTGTGCAGAGCAGAGCACATGCAAGTCAGATGCCTTGAGGTAACAATAAGCTTGTGCCCCCTTGTAAGCATGTGATGCGAGGTTTCACTCTAGACCAGCTCCAGCAGACCAAATCAGAAGTTTAGGGAGGGACTTTGGGAAAACAGTTTTTTAAAAAGTCACCCAGGATTTAAGTCTTCACCTGTTTTTGAGAAATTTTATAATAAGTCACTTTATTGACTTATTTCACAAGTCTAACCTAAGCACATGCTCCCTTGTGAAGGAAATATGAATTCTACACAAGAGGCAACTGGACAGATAAGTTCTCGTCTGTCTTTGATGCTTCTTAGTGTCTTTTGCAGGTCTCTCTACTTTGTTTAGGATAGGTAACTACCATAACAAGTAGACTCCGGAATATGTAATGATTCAAGTACAACAGATGTGTTTCTTGCTCACCTAACAGCTCAGGTCAATTTCAAGTCATCAGGGTTGGTGGTGATGGGGTGGAATATTCTGTCTTACACAGTTACTCAGAGACCCAGGCTGATGGAGACTTTGCCAACTACATAGCTCTCCCTGGACATCTCTATCCCAGTCAGCTGGAAGGGGAAAGGAGCATGGGAAAGCCCATGAGAAAGGCTGCATGGACTATGGCCACATCATTTCTGCTCACACATTCCTTGGCTAGAAATCAACCACACCCAGCTGCAAGGGAGGCTGGGAGATGTCACCTAAGTAGGTGCCCAGGAAGAAGATGACATGGATTATGGTGAGCAACGCCATCTCTACCACACTCCTCTCCTCCCTGTTCTTTTAGTGTTTGGGTTCTCAGTTTCATAGGGTCTGTCTCAGTGTTATAATAGGACACGCTCTCTCCAGACACTTTCAGGATACAAGGATTAATACCTATGGGCCACTCTCAAACGTTCAGCCAAAACCCACCTCCTAACTTCAGGAGTGAGATTTGCAAAACTCTACTGTACAGCTATCTGACTATCAAATAAGCACCTCAAGTTTGATACACATGAAACCAAATCTGTTATCTAATCTCATCTGTAAAATGGAGATCTAATAGTATGTATTCATAAGGTTATGGTAAGGATTAAGCAGTGGATGGTTTGGTGCAGTGCCTCACTAGACAGGCACACAGCTGCTGCTTCTCAGTTAAACCTGGTGCCCTTTGCGTAGAGCTGCCAGGACTGCTGGAGTCCTCTCCCACACCCTCCAGGGCCTGTGAAACTGAGATGAGATGCAAGGTGTACCATCTTTCCCCCATTTTATCTTACAGTCCCTTCAAGCATTCTAGTGTGGCCTACTCCAGGGGGCCTTTCATCCTCAGAAATATCTAGATCCAAACTCTTTTGGTTCAAGTATGTCCCCAAACCTCAGGGCACATGCAAGATTCTGGGACTGAAAAGGACAGTGTAAGCTCTGCTCTAGGATTCCAGTATGCTCCTCCAATAACCCTTAAAACCTTCACTGTACACAGAAGCATCGGGGTGCTTCTGGAGGGTTGACAGCTCAGCACCCCCAAGTCAAGGAATGAGATGCCAATCTCTGCGTCTTGAAGTTGCCTCCAGTCTTTAGGAGAAATTCTCTTAGAACCCCCCTTGTTTGTCTTTAGGGATAGGATGCAATAGTCTCTCTCCTGGGACACTGTGCTGCTCACTCAGCCACGACTCCCCTACCTTCCTGTCCCCCTATCCTGACGGGGGGAGGTGGAGGTAGGGCCTTCACAGCTCTGGCCCCTCCTGGTTAGTTCTAGGAAGGCGGTGCTGGCCTAATTTTCTCAAGACTTTCTTTGGAATGTGGTGTATATAGGGTCTTTCTCCAACTTTGGGCCTTGGCTACAATTCTAGGGCAGAGAAAAATCCATTTCGATCCACAGTTAAATACCTTTTATATATATACACTTTTGTTGGCCTTATCACTGCTTTTATAATACATTTTTCTAAATGTACATCTCCCTGCAGACACTGAAAACTCTTTAAAAGACTTTATCTTCTATATTTTGTTTCACCATTTCCCAGCACAGCACTGAGCACTTTGTGGGTGTGCAATAAATGTCTAATACATTGTTTCTCAATTCCCAAAAAGTTCAAGTCCCAGGATCACGAGATGCCAACCTCCTTCTTTTTCAGAAGACGAAACTCAGGTATAGAAAGATGAGGTCACTTATCCAAGGGCACACAGCTAGCTGGGATTCCATTTCAGACACAAATTCATACACTTAATGGTGCAGCAGAGGCATAAGTAAGCCAAGGATATTTGATGACTGGCCTTTGGAGAAAAGAAAGTGGGTAATGGAAAACACTGTATAAATTCCAAAAGTTAATTTTTGCAGATGAAGCACATTTCTCATTCCCTTGACTGGTAGAGTTTGCCAGTGTGTGCCGTGACTAATTCCTGTTGGCCCAGCCTAGACTTCCTGTTTTCAGGGCAGCATGACAGATTTGTTGGTATAATTTGGCTTTAATTCATTTCAGGCCGATCCTGGAAGCCAGAGGCTCTGTCATGTCTTCATTGCAACATTAACTCCATTTTTCTTTCTTCACTCCTTCTACTAATAAGCAGAGGCCACTCAATAGGGCAATCTTAACTGCCCACTCAAGGTGACAGCCAGAAGTATAAATAACTCTTCTCATTTACCCTTTTATTCTTTTCCAGGAAAAGTAGAGGTTTTGTGCTCTTATCTCTCAAGTGGATCCAAAGCTGATAAACTCATTCAGGACAGCTTGAATGTTTCTCAGTGAAATAGAATTTCCAGGGCAGCCTGCTCGAGAAGGGACAATTCTTCCAGTGCCATCTGATGATCTTACAGTGATTCAGAGTTGATACACGATTTCCTCTGGACCTCAGTGTGTACACATCTAACTCCTCTAGGAAAGCATAGAGTGGTTGGAACCTAAGATAGTATCAGGGAGGTTTTTTCTTCTGCTTTGTCTGCGAGCACAAAAAAGCAGCTCACTTATTCAGAAGTCTCAGAATAGGGGTAGAAAGAAAGAGAGGTGGAAAGCAGAAGGCTGCAGCTATGGGCAGGGTCTTCCACATCTGAACGGTTGCACAGGCAGACTCTGGACAATTTGTGATGGAGAGTGATCTCTGGGCACAGATCCTCTGAGGGGGCAATTCATGAGTCAACGACCTCTCAGCATAGGTACCTGACTGTCTTGTTTGCCTTCCTGCATTGATTAAGGCCTGATCTAAAAATCTACCCTTAGTTTAAAACCTTCCTTGGCAGAGATATAGAAGCCACAACCTTTTGATCACTAGTGAATCCTTTGCCTAACCATGAACCAATTACCACAGCCAGGAAGACCCAGAGCACCAGTTGGCCACTCATTATTGTGTACCCACACCCAAATCTGTAAAGGGAAGAGAGCACCCACTGAATGGCAGAGGGGCAACCACAGAGACGTAGGAGCAAGGGAGAGGATATTGTCCTGAGGAAGAGAGGCTGGGCAGGCATCTATATATCAACAGAGACCCTTATGCACTTTTTTATTTATATTTTTAGACTCATTCATTAACATATTACTTAATACAATTTTGCTATTTCGTCTAACATTTAAGTACTTTATGTAATGTCTAGTGAATCCATTGGACACAGTATTAAAATACATTATACTTTTCCAAAGACTGTTAGGCTGTGTATACAACACCCAGGAACTGCATATGCTGGCTGCCTTCTGGCTTTTACAGCAATGTGACTCATGTCAAATTTCTGTGTCAAATGTCCTATCTTCCTCAATCAATTCCTTTCCTTTCTCATCTCCAGGAATCAAGTGGGAAAATCTTAGAAGTCAATAAGTCATACTTATCTATGAGAAAATTTGAAATATAGGACATTTAAAGGATCTAAGAATAACTGATTATTTTCAAGTATGTTTTCAGAAAGCAAAGCAACAGCAGAATTTTCTCAGACAAGATCTAACTCTCACAAGCTCTACTAAAAGGGAGGCTGTTATCTTCACATAGGATCTAGAAAGCTGGGAATTTCCTTTTCCTTAATACTTCTTATTCTCCTTGTGCTACTGGACCCACAGCCATTACTTCCATGACACAACTTCTTGATGCTGCAAAGGGGACATGAGGCTGATGATCCCTTTCATCACATGGTGTGACTTGGAGTCTCCAGTGCTATAAGCAACGCCACAGGGAAGCAAGAATCAGCCCCCTCATTTTCATTTCACTCGTAAGTAAATGTAGGCAGCCGAGAATTATGAGTGTTCATAATGAGGTATTCTTGTAAGATTTAATGTTTCTAGTCTGCCATCAACATAACACAGGGCCTTTAGTATTTCTTATAAATGGGTCTTTCCTTTTCAAAGAATATTTTAGCTGCTTTCCGTCCAGAGACTCACTTAAACAAAAGCATGACCTAAGGGAGCATAAAAAAAACAACAATCCTTTTACCTTCTAAATCTCCTCACCAGCGAATACTTAACACTAAAGGGAAGAGAGGGGAAGACGCTGGGTTTAGCGATTAGAGGGAGCTCTAATCCTTAGACACAGGGGCATTGCTTTAAGGAAAGCAAGGATGGAACAAGGGGAAAGGAACTACAATTCCTTAAATTGTTGCTTCACTCCAAGCACTCTGCAAGATGTGGGGTTGACAAAAACAAATATAAAAAAATTTTCATCCCTCAGAGAAATCACAAACCACTAGGGAAGAAAGACAGGCAAATTAACTAGAAAAGTGCTCCTGCATAGAAGGTACCTATTAAACTCTTGTTGGCTGGATGATTTACCTATAATAAAATTCAAACATTCATATGCACCACGCTTGGGTCAAATTCTGGCTGTACGACCAATAAGCTGTGTGGTGTTGCACAGGTTACATAACATCTCTGTGTTACTGTGAACTATTATAGTCAGTATCGATATTATTGTTGTTGTTGCCTGGTCTCCCTTCATCTCCTGCCATGAGCCTTCTTCCTCCCTTCCTTAAAACCTACACTCCAGTCATAGCAAACCGGGGGCTGCTTCCTAG
Organism: Equus caballus; assembly: GCF_041296265.1. Taxonomy (NCBI): domain Eukaryota; kingdom Metazoa; phylum Chordata; class Mammalia; order Perissodactyla; family Equidae; genus Equus; species Equus caballus. The sequence goes on along the minus strand of NC_091710.1, from coordinate 29,187,460 downwards.
ACACGTCATGATATTTCAAGACTCTGAGTGTGTGATTTTGTTCTATCTTGTCCATCTAGAGTACACCCTCCAAACTGACTGTGAACCCTTGGGGGCAATCACTGTGGTTTCTCACCTTTACAATTCCAGCACCTAGCACATTTCCTGGGACAGTGTAGACACTTAACAAATATTTGTTCAACTGAATTAACTACATGGTAAACTGAATAGTGAGAATACAACTATATGCATCAAGGTAGGAAAAGAGTAAGAGATTCCTCATAGGGAATGAGTCATGGAAGGCTTCCCATAGGAACAGACAGTTTAACTTGCAAACTTAGCAGAATAAATGCATCAGGATTTCGAGGTTTGGTGTGTTTAAGTGTTGTCATTGGCTTAAGAAAAGCAGGAGTGTGGTCCCGAATGCAAGACTTTGCATAGAGGGGATGTTCTCTAAGCAGGGAGCCGAATGAAGGAAAAGAATGGAGACACACAGTTGTTCTCTAAGCAACAATTTTTTCCATGCTAAGGAAAAGCACAGCTTGGATTGTTTGGCTTCATTTTAGCTTCTTCCCTGCATCAATAATATTATTTTTGTAAACTCATGAGTAATGAGGAAGGAAGGGGCCTTATCCATTTCTCAGACTTTAATAGGCCAAAAAAATAACAAACAACTCTCACTACCGTTATATCCTTCCATTTTCTAAGTCTCCTTTGCTCTAGTCCATTATCTCCCACAGACAATGGTGACCTCTTCTTCACTCTCTTCTGCTTCATCTTCAGGTCTGAGCTTGTGCAGAAGCAAACCTTAGCAACCTGCTGTTCCAGAAGAAGGAACTTTTGCCCAGAGTCACATCTTTGTAAAATGTATATAAGATAGGTCAGTTATTTTCCATTTATCAATGGACAACAAAATAATCCACCGGAAGGCAGATGCAGTTCAAGCCCTAAACCAAGGAAAATTACCAAACCTCCTGTTAGGCTCATCTATAAAGCATGGCTAGGGTTGGGCCAGAAGACTCAAAGTTCTGAAAAAAGTGAGGAAGGCACAAAGCAGAAAGGTAAGCTGGTACAAAGACCTATGACAAGAGGAACTTGCATGTTGGGCAACAGCAAGAACAAGGGAAGGGGAGGAGACAAGAGTGGCAAGAGGTGATGAAAGCAGAGAGGTCAAGGACTGGTGGGAGAGGTAGGGGAGTAGACCATGTAGGGTATTTAAGACAGTGGTAGAGTCTTCAGATGAACAAGACAGACATACTCTCTGCCTTTAAAGAGAAATAATCTACCAGAGAAAAGAAACATCTACAAAAAGAGTCATCATAAACATGATAAGAACTATAAAATGAAAATGTAAGTGTTAGAGGGTCACATAATGAAGGACTTGAATGCATCTAAGGGATTTAGAACAGACTTCCCAAGTTCTTTAAAGAAAGTATCAGTCTGGCAAGAGATGAGCTGGAGCTGAAGGTAGAACATTCCAGGAAAAGGAAACAGAACAGACCAAGCCTCAGAATCAAGAGAAAGTAGAGTGCATTTGAGGGAAAAAGCCCAGGGGGGCTGAGCGTTGAGTCGAAGGAGAAGAGAGGCGCTGAGGAGGGGGGCTGGATCTTAGCAGCCCCTGTAAAACACGGCAGAGATTTTGGTCTATGTCCTAAGAGCAAGCGGAAGCTACTTGAAGCAGTGATGTGATATAATCTGACTGGAGGTTTAAGAAAGTCACAGTAGCAGATAATTTAGAATGGCCGAAACACAGTGTGGAAGGGAGGTGGTAAGAGATAACACTGGAGAAGTTAGCCGGGCCCAGATTATGTGGGAAAAGATCCAGACAGTTTCTTCTTTACAGAATTTAAAAAAAAAAAGAAATAGGATAGGCAATCCAACATGCACTAAGGAACATATCAGACATCTCTCTCGGGAAGTGTCCCTCTCTTTCCCACCAACTTCATTGTCTTGACCAATGAGGCTGAAAGTTATTTTTCCATGTTGTTCTTCTCTTCATAGTAACTGCCAACATATGGGCACTTACACTAGTGCTTCTCACACTCTCTTGAACGTGCATTAGGATCCCCTGATGACCTTAAAATGCAGATTCTTATTCAGTAGGTCTGGGGCAGGGCCTGAGATTCTGCAAGTCTAACATGCTCTCAGGTAGCGCCTGTGATGCTGGTCCATGAACTACACTTTGAATCGCTAGGCCATGTATAGTTCTAAAGGTAACAGAGGTATTTAGGCTTCTGAACACATACATAATAGCAGAGCTAAAAATTCAAAGCAAGCAAACCAACAGAACCAACAGACTATGTCTCTGCTAACAGTGACATGGCTTTCCATAAAGAGACTTCAGGAGATGTTGAGTGTGTAACTGAACTGGAAGCAATTCAACTCAAGCAATACGCCTGGAGGAAGCTCGGATCTGCAGCCCTTCTGACTGTGACCCTACACCACAGTGACACCTGCCGGTAAATTTGTCGATTACATCTTAAGACACAGAATAACTGAGTCAAGTGAGCACATCTTTGCCTGAAGCGTATCTTATGGTTGTGAAAGGAAACTTTTAAAATAAAATGTCAGAAATAACTTGATAAGGATTAGCATCTGAGGAGTAATGTACTGATAAATTTTTAATAACTGGCTCTCCAGGAAAAAATTACATATATATATATCTATTATAAATCTTACTGATATAAAGGATGTGCAGCACACGGTTCATAAATACTGAGTAGATTTTGTTTTAAATTATATATAGAAATTTTTTCCTTATAGAATCCTTTTGCTTATTTCTGGCAAACTCTTTTATCTGTTGCTAACCTATAATTGCAATTCAACCATGTTTTGAAAAAAACAGCCTATCAAAAAATGCTTGTTTAGGATGCTATTTAGCAAAAAGCCATCCATGTCATTGATGGCATGAATATAGTACTGACATGAATGTTGGTTGATATTTTTGTTTACACTAATAAATAAGACAACAGTGAAGCTACACAAACTTATGTTGGGACTTCACTCATTCGTCAATGACATGAGCATGAATTCTTTGTGTCATAGGGGGATGGTTTTGAAAATTGGAAGACTTTCTTCAATTTGGGGACTACAATTCGCCCTCCATATCCACAGGTTCCACATCCACAGACTCAGCCAACTGTGGAGTGAAAGGCTGAGAATAGTTGCATCTGTACTGAACATGTACAGACTTTTTTTTCTTGTCATTAGTCCCTATAAAATACAGTATCACAGCTATTTACATTGCATTAGGTATTATAAGAAATCTAGACATGATTTAAACTATACAGGAGGATGTGTGTATGGTGTATGCAAATACTACACCATTTTATATAAGAGACTCAAGCATCTGCAAATTTTGGTATCTGGCAGGGGGATCCTGGAACTAATCCCCATGGATACCAAGGGATGACTGGATTCATAATGTAACAGCTATAGACATAACACAATTTTAAGTTTAATCTACATTAATAAGATTTCTCCATCATTTTCTTAAGTCTACATAGTTGACGAAACAATAAATCTAGTCCTGATTTGTGGCATTTGCCAACTTCCATATTATAAATACTCCCAACATGACCATTTTCAAGCTACTGATGTGACATCATTGACTGTGGAGTTGGGAAGACACATGGTAGCACCATTCCGTAGTGTTTCTACCATACAGATACAACAGACGTAAATAACCTCAAGAGTATAGGTAACAGAAAACTGTAGTAAAATAATTAGGAAGTGATGAATTTTGAGTGTTTTTCACCTTTATTTTTAAATATTCTATTTAACAGTAATTTTATGTAACTTCATTTTTAATAGTGACTGTTTTTAACAACCATCTCACAAAATTCCTAAAAATTTAACATTTGGCTCTCATGAGCTGGTAAGAGCTACCTCCAGCACACCACTAGGTCTGTGGGATGGGGGGGGGGGGTGAGAATAACATAAAAAGGATTCAGGGAGCCTCCTTGCGGCATATTCTAGGGATTTAGACCTAAGAAAGATCTATGTAAGCTCTTGACAAGGTCAATATAAAATGGCAGAGGAAGTCATGGAATCACAGTAGAATATAAAAGAACTACTCCTGATGTGAGAAAAGAACTGAAACAAGCTGTCCTACACAACAGTGGATCTCAGAAGGGACATCAAAGGGACAAGGCAGGGGCTGAAGCAATGACAAGGTTGCCAGAAGGGAAAGAAAGGTGGAATGGGCAGACTCCCGGTGCAGGCACTCTCTCCAGAACCTCTGATGCCAGTGGTTAGGTCCCTGTTTGAGAATAACATAACCAGAGTGTTAGAAAAAGTCAGCAAAAATATTTAGACTACAGAGGATGTTCACCAGCAGTGAGAAAGAAAAAGGTTGAAATTAACCCCTCAACTCCACCCCTAACTGTGGTAAGCTTTGGAGAAACCTAAAGTACCTCTAAAAGCAGAGTAGGATGATGAAGCCTCTGCCTTTGGTTTGATATGAGCAGTAAGTCTTAATTTGTCTACTCCCCACTTAAAGGGAAGAGTGGCCATGATAACTTAATTAAGATTTAGCCATTTTAAAATCAGAAAATCTATCTGAAGATCAATGGACCAGGAAGGGATTGTAATATAATCTAGTCAAGTCCCATATTTCACAAGTAACTATAAAAATTAATTGAGACTTCTATGTCTGGGAAGATGGAGTAGAGATACTTTTCCATATTGCTTCTGAAAAGTGCAGCTAAAAACCTTCATACAATATATAAAACAAACAAACAAAGATTCTGAAAGATAGAGAGACGGTAGATATGCTAGGAGCTCGGTACCCAAGAAATGACACAGTGGAGAGTTCTCTGGGGTTTCTTTTTTCTCTAATACACACCAGACCTGGAGCTGAAGAATCAGGCAACTAGAAAATACCCAAGAACCAGGAAAGGTACAGCTTAGCAAGAAAGAAAACTGTTAGACAATAACCCTTCTACTCAAGTCGAAAGCCACAGAAACTAAAATCAGAAATGAAAAAGGGGATATTACCACCAATTTTACAGAGATGAAAAGGAATATAAGAGAGTACTATGAACAATGGTACACCGACAGTTGGATAGTCTAGATGAAATGGATGAGTTCTCAGAAATATACAACCTACCAATATTGAATCATGAAGAAATACAAAATCTGAATAGACCTACATATTAGTTTTCTGGGGCTGCCATAACAAAATACCCTAGACTACGTGGCTTAAACAACAGAAATTTATTTTCTCACAATTCTAGAAGGCTAGAAGTCCAAGATCAAGGTGTTGGTAAGTTTTGTTTTCTTCTGAGGTCTCTCTCCTTGGTTTGCAGAGAGCCACCTCTCACTGTGTCCTTTCATGGTCTTTCCTTTGTGAATGCATGTATGTGCTGTCTCTGTGTATCCTGATTTCTTATAAAGACAACAGCCATACTGAACTAGAGCCCACCCTAATGACTCCATTTTAACTTGATTACTACTTTAAAAGCCCTATCTCCAAATACAGTCACATTTTCAGGTGTTGGGGGTTAGGGCTTCAGCATATGACTTTTGCAGCAACACACTTCAGTCCATAACAGCCCATAACAAATAAGGAGATTGATTCAGTAATCCAAACCTCCCCAAAAGAAAAGAAAGCCCTAGACCAGATGGCTTCATTGGTGACTTCTACCAAATATTTAAAGAAAAATTAACACCAATCTTTCTCAAACTCTTCCAAAAATTGAAGAGGAGGGAATACTTCCAAATTCGTTATATAAGGCCAGCCTTACCCTAACATCAAACCAGACAAAGACACAACAAGAAAAGAAAACTAAAGGCCAATATCACTGATGAATATTGATGGAAAAATCCCCAACAAAATACTAGCAAGCAGAATTCAGCAGCACATTGAAAGAATTATATGCCATGACTAAGGGAGATTTATTCCTGGAATGCAAGGATTGTTTGACAAATGAATATCAATCAAAGTAATACACTACACTAACAAAACAGAATTATGGGGGGAAAAACTCACTTAATGCAGAAAAAGCATTTGACAAAATTCAACACTTTTTCATGATTAAAAAAACACCCAAAAGGGGTTGGCCTGGTAACATAGTGGTTAGGTTTGTGTGCTCCACTTCAGCAGCCCAGGGCTCACAGTTACAAATCCCAGGTGCAGACCTACATGCCACTCATCAAGCCATGCTGAGGTGGGGTCTCATATATAAAGTAGAGGAAGACTAGCACAGACATTAGCTCAGGGACAATCTTCCTCAAGCAAAAAGAAAAAAACTAGGAATAGAAGGAAATCACCTCAATATAATAAAAGCAATACAGGAAAAACCCGTAACTAACATCACACTCAATGGTGAAAGACTGAAAGTTTTTTCTCCAAGATCAAGACAAGGATGCACACTTTCGCCACTTCTATCCAACATAATATTGAAAATTCTAGTGTATTTTTTTAGAGAAATTAGACAAGAAAAAGAAATAAAAGGCATGCAAAGGGGAAAGGAAGAAGTAAAATTATTTCTGACCAAAGATGACGTGATCTTATATATACAAAACCCTAAATGTTTTATAAATAAAAAAACAGATTTCAGAATAAATGAATTCAGTAACATCAAAAGATACAAAATCAACACACAAAAATCAGTTGCATTTATATATACTAACAATTAACAATCTAAAAAGGAAATTAAGAAAATAATTCCATTTATAGTAGTACCAAAAATAATAAAATACTTAGTAATAAATTTAACCAAAGAGATAAAAGACTTATACATTGAAAACTAAAAAACACAGCTGAAAGAAAATAAAGACATCAATAAATAGAAATACATCCCATGTTCGCGGATTAGAAGACTGAATAGCATTAAAATGTCGGTACTATCCACATTGATCTACAGATTCTATGCAATCTCTGCGGAAAAAAAATACCTATATAAATCCCAATGACATTTTTTCAGACATAGGAAAATCCGTCCCAAAATTCATATGGAATCTCCAAGACCCTAAATAGGCAAACGATCTTAAAAAAGAACAAATTTGGAGTTCTCACACTACCTGACTTCAAAACTTACTACAAAGCTACAGTAATCAAAATAGTGTGGAACTGGCATAAAAACAGATACATAGACCAATGGAACAAAACTGAGAGCCCAGAAATAAACCCATGCATATATGGTCAAACGATTTTTAACAAGGATGCCAAGACCATTCAATGGAGAAAGGACAGTCTTTTCAACAAATGTCGTTGGGAAAATAGAATATCTACGTGCAAAAGAATGAAGATGGACACTTACCTTACACTAAATATAAAAATTAACTCAAAATTTCTTAAAGACCAAAATATAAGAGGTAAAACTAGAATAAAACATAGGGGAAAGGCTTCCTGACGTTGGATTTGGCAATGACTTTTTGGATATGACACTAATAGCACAGGCAACAAAAGAAAAAACAGGTAAGTGGGACATGATCAAAATTTAAAACTTTTATGCATCAAAGCACTCTACTGACAGAGATAAAAGGCAACTCACAGAACAAGAGAAAATATTTGCAAATCATATATCAAAGAAGGAATTAATATCCAGAATATATAAAGAACTCTAACAACTCAATAACAAAAAACAAGCAGCCCAATTTTAAAATGGGCAAAGGACTTGAATAGATATTTCTCCAAAGAAGATATCCAGGTGATGGATAAGCACATGAAAAGGTATGAGTATCAATAATTATCAGGGAAATGCAAATCAAAACCACAATGAGATACCACTTCACATCCATTAGGGTGGCTATTCTCAAAAACAAACAACTGTTGGCTGAGGATGTGGGAAAATTGGGGCCCTTCTGTATTGCTGGTAGGAAAGTAAAATTGTGCAGCCATTGTGAAAAACAATATGATGGTTCCTCAAAAAATTAAACATAATATTACCATATGATCCAGCAATTCCACTTCTGGGCATATACACAAAAGAAATGAAAGCAGGAACTATAATAGATATCCATACACACATATTCATAGCAGCATTACTGACAACAGAGAAAGAGGTGGAAGCAGCCCAAGTATCCATCAACGGATGAATGGATAAAGAAAATGTGATATATACATACAATGGAATATTATTAAGCCTTAAAAAAGAAATGAAACTCCAAAACATGCTACAACATGAGTGAACCTTGAAAACATTATGCTAAGTGAAATAAGACAGACACAAAAGGCAAATATTGTATGATTCCACTTAAATGAGATACCTAGGGTAGTCAAATTCATAAAGATAGAAAATAGAATGGTAGTTGTCAAGTTCTGGGAGGAGGGGAGTTATTGTTTAGAGTTTCTATTTGGGAAGTAGAAAAAGTTCTGGAGATGGATGGTGGTGATGTTCCATAACAATGTGAATATACTTAATGTCTCTGAGTCACATACCCCAAAGTGGTTAAAATGGTAAATTTTCTATTTATATGTTTTAACACAATTTTTTAAGAAACACAGAAAAACTCTGGCCCCAGCTCCATTCATGCCAGATAAGGCCAAGTGGGGAACCTAGACTTCCACCCTTGCAAGGCTGTAACCAGGTGCCCAACATCCATGTCTGGATGATATCGAAGGCCAATTAGGGATCCGGAATTTACATCCTTGCTGGCTGATAACAAGACTCACGCTCCCACAGTATCAGTAGAGACCAGATGAAGAGCCCAGACTTCCACCCCCAGAGGAAAAATGAGACACTCCTCTCTCTCCCCACTGGAGTGACTTTAGAAGGAGTCTAGTGCAGAGTCATTACATTCTCTATCACCTAGCAGTACTGAAACAACTCCCATACCGCACTGTCAGTGGAGACCATGTGAGAAGCTGAACTCCAACTCCTGCCCATTAGCAATGAGGTGTTCCCCCATGGGGTGTCATCAGAAGCCAAATGAGATACCAGTATTTCACCTTCAACTGGCAGTCATAAAGCAGCACACACCTCTCCTTCCTCTGCTGGAGCACTGTTGGAAAACTCAGCTGACACAAAAGATTTAAAGAAGAATCAGGGTCTCAAAACTCAACTTAAAAATGTACAGCTTTCAATCCAAAACCACTCATCACACTAAGAACCAGGAAGATCTCAAACTGAATGAAAAAAAGACAATGAATGGATGCAAATACCAAGATGGCAGAGATGTTAGAATTTTCTAGAAAAGATTTAAAGCAGCTATGATAAAAAAATTCTTCAATGAGAATATGAATATGCTTGAAACAAGTGAAAAAATAGAAATTCTCAACAAAGAAATATAAAATTTCAGGAAAGAAATATAAAGGAAAATCAAATGAAAATTTAAGAACTAAAATATACAATAGCTAAAATAAAAGGCTCACTGAATAGGCTGAATGTAAGAATGGAGGAGACAAAGGAAACAATCAGTGAAGTGGAAAGTGGAACAATAGAAGTTATCCAATCTGAACAAGAGAGAAAACACAATAAAAAGAAAAAAATGCACCAAACAACAGAGTTAAAAAATGTGTGAAGCAAAAACTGATAGAACTAAAAAGAGAAATAGAGAAATCTACAATTACAGTGGGAGACTTTTACTTCTCTCAACAATTTACAGAATAGCTAGAAAAAAATCAGAAAGTATATAGAAGAACTCAACAACGCCATCAACTAATAGAATCTAATCAACATTTGTAAAGCACTCCTCTCAACACCAGTATAATACGTATTCTTCTCAAATGCTCAGGGAACATAAACCAAGATAGACCATATCCTGGGCCATAAAGCAAACCTACAATTTTTTAAAATATTGAAATCCCACAGAGTGAGTTTTCTGACCACAATGGAATAAAACTAGAACTCAATAGCAGAAAAATAACAGGAAGATATCCAAACACTTAGATACTAAACAACACAATTATTAATAATCTATGGGTAAAGAGAAAGGCTCAACAGAAGTAAAAAATACATTTAACGGACCAAAAAAAACATATATACAACTAAAGCAGTGCTGAGAGGAGAATTTATAACACTAAATGTATACATTAGAATAGAGATAAAGTCTCAAATCAGTAATCTAAACTGCCACCTAAGAACCTAGAAAAAGAAAAGCAAAATAAACCCAAAGCAAACAGAAGGAAGGAAATAATAAAGGTAAGATCAGAAATCATGGGGCCAGCCCAGTGGCACAGCGGTTAAGTTCGCATGTTCCACATCTTGGCAGCCCAGAGTTCGTCGGTTCGGATCCCGGGTGCAGACATGGCACCACTTAGCACGCCATGCTGTGGTAGGCGTTCCACATATAAAGCAGAGGAAGATGGGCATGGATGTTAGCTCAGGGCCAGTCTTCCTCAGCAAAAAGAGAAGGATTGGCAGCAGTTAGCTCAGGGCTAATCTTCCTCAAAAAAAAAAAAAAAAACGAGTGGAAATCAATAAAGTTGAAAACAGAAAACAAGACAGAAAATCAATGACAGAAATAGCTAGTTCTTTTTTGTTGTTTGTTTGTTTTACAATTTACATTTTGACCACCTTCACCCATTTCATTCAACCCACTCCTCCTCCCCACCTCTGGCAACCACCAATCTGTTCTTTATTTGTGAGTTTATTGTTTTAGGTTTTTTTAGATTACACATTTAAGTGAGGTCATACAGTATTCATCTTTCTCTGTCTGACTTATTTCACTTAACATAATGCCCTCAAATACCATTCATGTTGTCACAAATGGCAGGACTGCCTTCTTTTTATGGCTGAATAATATTCTGTTTATAGATATCACATTTTCTTTATCTACTCATTCCTCAATGGATACTTACATTGTTTCCATGTCTTGGCTATTAGAAATAAGGCTGCAAGGAACGTGAAAGTGCAGATATCTTTTCAAGACAGTGATTTTGTTTTCTTCAGATAAATACTCAGAAGTGAAGTTACTAGGTCATATGGTAGTTCTATGTTTAATCTTTTGAGGCACCTCCACACTGTTTTCCATAGCAGTTGCATCCATTTACATTCCCATCAACAGTGCATAAGGGTTCCCTTTTCTTCACATCCTCACCAACACTTGTTATTTTAATTTTTTAGTTTTTTTTAAATGGTCAATAAAACTGACAAATCTCTGTCAAGACTGACACAGGGAAAAGCGAGAGAAAACACAAATTACCAATATCAGGAATGAAACAGGGTATATCAGAACAGATCCCACAGACATCAAAGAAATAATAAGTAATACTATGAACAACTCTACACACATAAATTTGACAACTTAGAGGAAACAGACCAATTCCTCAAAAAACAGAAACTACACAACTCACCCAATATGAAATAGATCATGTGAATAGTCCTATAACTATTAAGAAAACTGAAATTCATAACTTTTAAATGCCCAGAAAAAAATCTCCAAGCCTGAATGTTAAAAGTAGAATTAAAGCCAACTCTATATAATCTCCTCCCGAAAACAGAAGAGGAGGAAACACTCCCCGATTCATTTTATGAAGCTAGCATTACTCCGATACCAAACCAAAGACAGCACAAAAGAAAGCTAAAGGCCAATATCCCTCATGAATGTAAACTCAAAATTTCTTAACAAAATATTGTCATATAGAATTCATAAATATATTTTAAAAATTATATATCATGATGAAGTGAGGTTTAATCTAGGGATTCAAGGATGGTTCAATATTTGAAAAAAATCAATGTAATCTACCATATTAGCAGGCTAAAGAAGAAATTTGGCCTGATCTCACCAATCAATACAGAAAAAGCATTTGATAAAATTCAACACCCATTCATGATTAAAAAAAAAAAAAAACTCTTAGAAAATAAGAAATGAGGTGAACTTCCTCAATTTGATAAGGTGTACCTACAAAAAAAACCCTACAGCTAACATTATCCTTAATTGTTAAAGATTGAATGCTTTCCCCCTAAAATCAGGAAAAAGGCAGGAATGTCCACTCTCACAGCTCTTACTCAACATAGTGCTGGACATTCTAGCCAATGTAGTAAGGCAAGGAAAAGAAATAAAATCACAGAGATCAGAAAGGAAGAGATAAAGTTGACTGTATTTGCAGATGAAATGATGATTGTCTACAGAGAAAATACCAAGGAGGCCACAATAAAGTGTGAGAACTAATAAGTGAGTTCAGCAAGTTTGCAGGATATAAGATAAATATATAGAAATCAATTATATTTCTGTATACTAGTAATGAACATATGAGCACCAAAATTAAAAATACAATAACACTTATAATCAATACTTAGAGGTAAATGTAACAAAATATGTTCAAGACTTATATACTGAAAACTACATAACACTGAAGAGAAAAATCAAAGATCTAAACAAATGGAGAGAAATATCATGTTCATGGATTTGAAGACTCAACGTAGTAAAGATATCAATTATCTCCAAATTGATAAACTCTTTTAACCCAATTGCTAGAAAAATGTGAGCAAGATTTTTTGAAGATATAAACAAGATGACTTTAAAATGTATACAGAATGCAAAAGAACTAGAAGAGCTAAAACAATTTTGAAACAGAAGGATAAAGTGGGAAGAATCACTCTACCCATTTCAAAACTTATTATATAGCTACAGTATTCAAGACTGTGTGATGTTGGTGGAGGAACAGACATACGGATCAATGAAACAGAATAAACAGAATAGAGAACCCAGAAATACACTCACACAAATATGCCCAACTGATTTTTGACAAAGGTGCAAAAATAATTCATGGAGGAAAAAGAGCCTTTTTAACAAATGGTACTGGAGCAATTGAATACCCACAGACTGAAAAAAAAAGAACCTCAATGGAAGTCTCACACCTTATATAAAAATTAACTTAAAATAGATCACAGATTAGTTTTTTTTATTTTTTGCTTTACAAAAGACCCTGTTAAAAGGGTGAAAACACAAGCTATAGAACGGTAAAAAACATGTTTGAAAACTACTTATCCAACAAAGACTAGTATCTAGAATATATAAAGAACTCTCAAAACTCAACAGTAGAAAAGGAAACAATTCAATAGATTATGGGCCAAACTCATGAAGAGACATTTCACAGAAAAAGATACACAGACAGCAAAAAAGCCCATGAAAAGATGTTTAACTTTGTTAGCCATTAGGGAGATGCAAATTAAAATCACTATGAGATATCACTACACACCTATCAGGACGGTTAAAATTAAAAATAGTGAGAACATGCTAATGAAGATGTAGAAAAACTAGATCACTCATATGTCTTTGGCGGGAATGTTACAGACACTCTGAAAAACAACTTGCCAATTTCTTTAAAAATTAAACACGCAACTGCCATATGACCCAGCAATTGAACTTCTGGGCATTTATCCCAGAGAAGTGAAAACTTATTTTCACACAAAAATTTATATCAAGTTTAATTTTTAAAGATTTAATTGACTTCTTGATGGTTACACAGAAGTGTAAAAGCAGACACAGGACCAGATCTCTGTCCAGTCTCTGTCTTGTCATTACATCTCTGTCCATTGTATTTGGAATGGCATTTAAGTTTTGTCTGCATCTGATGGATAGTGGCTGCTTGAAATTCTGTGTCGAGAAGGATTCTAAAGCCTTGGAATTCCAAGGCCAGCAAGGAAAGTTTTCACAATTAATTAGAGGTGTCTGCCATGAAAATAACCAGCAAGAATGGCAATATACAAGCTTAACATTTATCAACTCAAAATTGAAATATGCTGCCTCACCATTTGTAGAATACTAAAACCAAAAGAAGTATTAGCAATTACCAAGTATACAACTCATTTATTTTACTGATGAGGAAACCAAATAAGTAAAGTAAGAGAGAGCCAGACCCCAAGTTTATTATCTGACCTCTCCATTTTACCAAGCACATCCTTGCTCTCAGAAGTAATTGACTAGATATTCCAAGTCCGTGAGTTTTCTCTGTGTGAGACAGACTTTACTTGTGCAGTTATTTCTCACAAACTCCTTCTTGATGCTGGAATGGTCCTAGGAAAAATGGGAGATCATTCTAAAAGAGAAAATATCCAACTCCAAAATTTGGAGCAGAACCTCTGTCGTATTTATCCTCTTGATAGTTGGGCTAAAGTTTTCAGAGAAGATCTGGCCTATTTTAAGAAGTATATGTGTTCTTCACTCATGTTGCAGGAAGTGGCAGAGAGACACAAAAATGGGGCATTAGGACCTCCAAGCCCTTTTGTATATGCAAATCATCGCCCCATTGTGCTGGGAATTTACAGAAGTCTTTTCAGCTTCCAGAAACAACAGGTTCCATTTTCCCTATTAGTTCCTTGGCCCTGTTAATATCAAAGAGATCACTAAAAATAAATTGAGTCAAACTAAAATATCCAGGTTTTGATACTCTTAAAGAGGGAAATAAGACAGCTGCTTAAACCATTTGTCCCTAAGAATAAGCTGTGCTAAGAGAATTGAACTCACTACTGGATGCTTTGGTTCCATTGGCTTCAGACCTATAGAATCTCCGTCTGAAGCCTGGTTGTAACTTGCCTGAGTAATCACATATCGATGGTTAATGAATACGTAAGGATTTGAGGATCAGGCTGGGGCCAACAGGTCTGACACCTGATCTTTCGAGTAGAACTCATGACGGCAGCTCACAGTATGCCTTCTGAAAGCTTTCGGCGGCCCTTGCTGCTGCCAGCCTCCCACCTTATCGGCAGGCACCGAAAGCTTCAAATTACAGTAGCTAATTGGATGAAAGCAGAAATGCATCCTTCTAATGGAGTGAGAGATGAATGCCCTGATCTTTTTCCTTCACTTGCTGAGGCAAAACAAAAACACAGATGAAGGTTGTGATGCAGAAAAGCAAATTAGCTCTGCTTCAGAGCCACAAGAGTGGATGTTCCAGCTAAAATCTAAGGTGTTTTAGAGACTCTAGACATACATCAAAAGGACAGAAAACAACCCAAGATAGCAGTTACCAAATTATCCCCGAGACAATCTGCAAATTCCTTGCTCCGAAAAAGTTAGCAGGACAATTTACCTTCGGACATAGATAACTTACTTTGTACCTAAAGATCATCTTATTTATGACCTGGTATTATGACACTTTTATAATTGTGACACCCTATGTGGGTCCCAGGAATAAATAGAGCTGAATAATAAGAGGCATCAAAACAAAGATTTAATGTGAAATTGTCTAATGCAATTGGGACTCACGATCTAGCCAACAGGGCATATTTTTCATGAGCATTCTGTTGCTTCAGTAGATTTCTTATGAACTAATACAGTTTGTACTAAAAACACATTTGCAATTGATTCAGGAAAGAAGACTCTTCTGACATCAACCTATTTTATCTAAAGAGATGCAATTAAAAATGTATACGGAGTAATTTCGTCTTTTTATTAAATTACCCTGAAGCAGAGAGCAATGTTACCATAGGGCAATTGAGACACTAAAATTCAGAGAAGCTTGAGAGTGAGATAAATTGAATCTAAATCATTTAAAAGATAGGTCTGAGATCAAGGTTCTGGGTGATTTTCTTCTGACAATTAATCACCATGTGTGGTATATTTTAATATGTTTTCATACTCCATTTTCGAGGGATGAAATTTGTGAGTGCCTGAAGGCGGTGTCACCATGATGGCAGGGGAACAGTGGAGAGTGAAAAGAGCAAAGATGAAAGTAATGAGGCAATTACAGAACTTGGTATTTATTACATTTTTAAATATTAGCCCACCACTCAGTGCAGGGGAAAGGAAAAGAGAAAATTCTGTGAGAGGCACTCAAAATGCCTAATTGTGAGCTAAATTTCCTTTCTGGAGTTCTTACCTTATTGTTTTGGATAAACTTCTAGATCAAGACATGCCCATCATCTTCTATCATCTGAGGGTTTGCTTCACACTGTGAGCCAACAAACCCACCTCTATTAAGAACCAATTGAAAGTAGAGCCTTGGACTACACACTCCAGGAATGACTAATACGGAACAGACATAATATTCAGATGACATGAAAAACATAGCAATTCCATGATCAAAAAAAGGCTACCCGTCCATTTTATTTTGTCAGCTAAAGGACCTCTAAGTACATCTTTTGGAATAACTCTGTGTCTTGAAAAAGTATATTGCAGAATGTTCATGAACTTTGATCTAAGTCTGGACTCTGCCATGTATTGCTGTGTGAATTTGAATAAGTTACTTGACACCCTGTAACTGTTTTCCCAATTGCAAAAATCAGAATGATAATACTTTCACTTTACAAAGTTGTTTTGAGACTCAAATCACATTACAGCCATCTGTAAAAATGTTTGGAACACAGTAGAAATATATTGAACTATATGGAGAATACAAAGAAAGACAGGAAACTCTAGAACCAGATAATCTAGTAGACAAGATACAACTTGGGAATATCCTAAGGCATCATATCATTCCTAGATATCATACATGACATAAACATAGAGAATATAGATAGCCCACATGAATGGCATAGTTACTCAGAAGCAAGAAAAGGGTCACCATGAGGTAGGTTAGTCAGGGGAAACTTCTGACAGATTTTAGCCCCTGACTAGGGAGTCTGATCTCTCCAAAAAGTCTGAAAGTACAGTACACTGTGGGCATTTCAAAGGCATATACATCTCCAAAGGACTCCTTGAATGCTTTACTCAACTTTCTGACACTTAACAATACAACCTATCCTTCAAGAAACACTTATCAAAAGCCCGTTGATTTCCAGATGTTCCTTCTCCTCGACCTGTCACCATCTGCACAGAAACAAGGCAATCCATCCAGGATCTTCCACCACGTGAGAAAAACAAGCAGTCCCACGGTGATCTCTGCAATCAGCACTCTGAACTGACAGCTTCCTCTTTCAAACGTACTAATGAAAAAAGTGTACATTGTTTGGTTGCATTTTCTCTGATTGTTTATTCACCTCCCTAGGTTCTCCAAATATTGCTTGTTCCTGTATATCATATCTACATGTCTACCACCAGCAATTAATTATCCAGGCACATTAATTTTCCAGGTGTGGCTTTAATTTCTATTTTAAAGTATAATGCATTGAATTAGAGGCATCAGCACAAGAAAATGTTACCAATGCTTGTTGCTAATTTTAAATAGAAAATGTTTTAAATTCTAACATTTTTGTAGATATTCAAACACATTTTTATTTATTTAGCAACAGGTTTTTATTAAGGCAGAACATGCTACTTAACATAAACCATTAACTTTGGTAACAGAAGTATAGGCAGGATTCAAATTCATAAGTGAGATCCATTCATTGGCTGATTCTGCCAGGCACTGTGCTGGACACTAGGGATATAGAGAGAAAAAAATCACCATCTGACCTTCAAGAAACTCAGTCTGCAGGAGACAAACATGTAAACGGTATGTAAAAATCACTGTAAGTCCTTTTATAGATATTGCAGGATAGATTTTACCCATCTTGCTTTGCTCTCCCTGATGTCAGGAGCAAACCAGACTAGGCTAAGAGAAGGTAACAGAAGACACGATATTTGAACAAGGTAATCTACAGAACGTGCCTATGGGATTGCAGGTGCTACACAGTCCAGAACAGCAGGGAGGCCCCTTTCCCTCCACCTGGGGTGGCATCCAGCAGAGGGCTTGACAGCGCTCAAAGATGTACACCTGCAGAGAAGAAGCAGGACTCTGAGTGGGGAACAAAAAATGACGAACATACTAAATCCCACACCCGTGAAAGAAACTGGAGGATCTAATGAAATGTGACAGAAGAGTCACTCCCAAAGTGCCAACTCTTCATTAAAACTCTCAAATGAGCTAGAATGTAGAACTTGAACCAAAAGTCGAAGACTAACAAAGGTGTTCTTCCTCGTTCCCTGTAGCTGTGTGGATGTGCACACAAGTGAGTCTGTACACATGGGCTTAACCTATCAACTGTTAAGATCATTTGGGGAAATGAGTTGTATTGCTCCCTCCTTTTCCACGTTGGAGTGTAATCTTGGTGATTACAAAGGAGAAATATACAATGTGTAATAAGGGAAATTAGCCAGCCCTGCTGGTGTAGTGGTTAAGACCTGGTGCTCTCACCACCGTGGCAAGGGTTGCTTCCCAGTGAGGGGACCACACTACCGATCTGTCAGTTGTCACACGGTGGCAGCTGCATGATGCTGAAAGCTATGCCACTGGTATTGCAAGTACCAACAGGGTCACCCATGGTAGATAGGTTTCAGTTGAGCTTACAGACTAAGACAGACTGGGAAGAAGAACGTGGCCACCCACTTCTGAGAAAATTGGCCATGAAAACCCTATGAATAGCAGTGGAGCACTGTCTGATATAGCACAGGAAGGTAAGAGATGGTGCAAAAAGACCGGCAGGGCTCCGCTGTGCTGTATACAGGGTTGCTAGGAGTCGGAATCTACTGGATAGCACTAACAACAAAAAATGAAAGGAAAGAGAGGGTCAGTAATAGCCTTTGAGAATATTAGGGAAGGCTTCACTGAGGAAATATTCTGAGCTGAGTCTTGAAAGATAAATAGGAATTCATCAAGCTAATATTCCAGGCAGAGGAAATAAATCAGTGAACACAAAGATGTGGAGGTATGAAGAAAGTGTACATTGTTCAGGCAACATATAATTCATTTGGTATAGCATAGCACATGGTCATCTGAACAGGGAAGAAGTAAGAGGTGAGGCTGGAGATTCAGGTAAGGGTTATATCAGAGTCTTTACCCCAAAGGAAATGAGTGGTTATTAAAGGATATTAAGCTGGTGAGTGTTTGATTTACAAGAGAAAGGTTTTATTGAGAGACAGGCCCTGTAGTGAGCAGAATATGAAGTTGACACCATATAAACATGTTGGGGAAAGGCTACGCAAAGGTCATCTTAGCTGGAAGGTGGAAGGATGTGAGAAGAGATCCATGGAGCTGCTGAAGTTGGTGAGGTCCTAAACTAAAACAGTGATGGAAGTAGGGAACAGATGTGAATATTAAAGGAGTAGATTACTAAGTGGGATGGATTAATATGGAAAGAGAAGGCAAAGAAGGAATATAGATGATTCTCAGATCCACAATTTTGGTGATTAGACAGATTTATTGGGAAAGATGTTGATTTCCACTTCGCTAAGGTGAGGGGCCTGTGATGCACTTAAGTCAAGTTTCCCAGTGGGTAGTTGAACATATTATGTACTTAATCACGATTAGAAGCAAGGCTTTGAGGAGAAAAAAACGGCAGTTTAGTGATTGTCTCGGGCCAGGAATGGGGGAGTATTGACTGCAAAGGAGAACGAGGGGACTTAGTGGGGTGATATAAATGTTCTATATCTTGATCGTGGTGGTGGATACACAGCCATATATATTTGAAGGAACTCACTGAACTTGAAATAGGTGTGCTGTATTTTATGTAATTACAAATGCAGTAAAGTTAATTTAAAAAAATGTTTTAAGTCATGAGCATCTTAATGATAGTTGAAACTGTGAAGTGGACAAGATAGATAAGAAAGGTTATAGAGTGAGATAAGATGAGGATCGAGGTTAGAACTACATGTAAGAGAGAGGAGAGGAAAACTAGCAAAATCATTAGCTAGCATTTAGTGTTTAGCCATGAAACACAACCATATCACTTTAAGGCTCTTTAGGGGTTTATATGTATGTTGTCTAGTTTCATTTCACTTTACATATGAAGTAACTGGGGTTCATATTTAGATAAAATGCTTTACTCATGGTCAGAAAGGTAGTTAACAAAAAATGCAAAACTAGATATAAGCCAGGAATCCTGAGCTTGGGCTGGTTCTGTCTTGAACTGCTCCTTCACTTCGACTTAGCTGTAAAAGGACACCTACTCTAAAAAAAGAAGCCCCACTGATGTCCCATTGGAGTCGACCCATATATATCTATCTTTTAGGTACTGCTTTCTGTGTACACTGCTCATCAAAGAGCCTCATGATCCCACGAGCTTGTAAAAAGCCTTAGAAGAAAACAACACCACCTTATGAGGAAGGAGAGAGGTGCTCCCAGCTGCCACCACCTGAGACTTTGGAAGTAGGAAGGGACAAGGTTAGATCTGGCTGTGCACCACTATGACTGGAAATGGAGGAGGCATTTTTTCCGTCACATGAGTATATACCTACAAAGCAGAGTTTTAAAATTTTGCTTTCTTTTCCTGGATGATACATCTGTGCACATTGCACAGACACTTTCTGACAAATCAAATAAATAAACATGTTCACATACCACTGAAAATTAAGAAAGAAGAAGTGTGGAGAAGGTACTGAACAATTTATCAAGCAGAGCCCCACATTTCAATTTTTACCTTATTTTTTAAAAATGAACTCACATAAGGCTACTTCTACTTATTATGAGAAAAGAGATGAAAAGCTGACTTCGTTGGTGAATATTGAACAGATGGAACCAGAAGCATTTAAGGGAGAGGAAACAGAGACAAACATGGTTGTCCTGGTTTCTCTGAGATACAGTAAACAAAGGGACCCAAATGGACAATGAAATGCCTCACTGGGAAAAGCCACATGATGCTACTTTCTTTCTTTCTTAGATAATTGCCAAGCTCACTTTGAACGTCTGGAGTCAGTGGGAGGTGAGAGAACAGCAATGCTGTCACTCACCCCTGGCTATTCTCAAATTATCTTTACCCTGGGACCATCTTATTCTCCTATCTAACCGACTTCAAACAATTAACGTCTACCTCAGATTAATCAATTATCTCAGTGGGCGGTGCCCTGAAGAAATACATGACACATGGAAACATGAGAGAAGCAGTGCACAGCCTGAGCCCAAGTTCTCTCTTTAATTGGGAAGTAGCAAGTACAAGCAAGGAGAACAACATTTTAAGATTTGTAAATTCTGGTGGACACATCCAGGTTCCCAGTCTCTAGAGTCACTTTCCGTCCATCTCCAAATTAATCTCAATCCAACTCCATTGTGTTCCAGGTAATATGTGAATCGTACAATAGCTTGATATATTGCATTGTCCCATGTTTCCCCATAATTTATTTGTGGGGGTGTTGGAAAAGGGAGGGAATGGGGGTAGGGAGGCACCTCTACCCAACAGCTTTTTTGAGAGTCAGGTTGAAGCCCAGTGCAATGAAAATTGTCCCTCTATGATGTCAAACAGGCAAATGTCGGAAACATTCAAATGTTTGGCTGAACTCTTGTGTTTTGTCTGGAGGTTCTAATCAAGTTGACACAAGATCTTTTCCAAGGTCATCCCAGAGGCTGCCAGCGCTGAGATCAGACTGCTTAAACCCTGAGTTCTACAGCAGTCCCCCTCCTGCTCCTGCCAAAACAGATTCTTTCTATTCCACACAAGATTAGGGGTTGTTTTCTTTTTGTTTTCCGTGCCCTTCAGGAATGACCCTCCAGTTTGCTAAGGATTGTGCAACTTGAGCAGAGGTGCTGTGAAGAGGTGAGGAACGTGGCTGTGTTTATGAAACACTGGTCCTGGGGTGATGGGTGGTAGGACCGTGGGCACTTGAGCCAGCTGCACGTAGAGGGAGGAAGGAAGGATGGCTTCACCTTGGCTCTGTTATGTGTCCTCAGAACCCAAGAAGTCACTGCACAATTTTTAGGTTGTTGAAATTTATTGCTCTCATGAGTCTGTCCCCAAAGCCCAAAGCCTACAACATCTTATTTCCTGTTTGGGGATTTCCT
Source organism: Equus caballus (assembly GCF_041296265.1). Classification (NCBI taxonomy): domain Eukaryota; kingdom Metazoa; phylum Chordata; class Mammalia; order Perissodactyla; family Equidae; genus Equus; species Equus caballus. The sequence goes on along the minus strand of NC_091710.1, from coordinate 29,165,958 downwards.
GAAACTGAAGCTGAGACTTTGGCCTCTATAAAGAAACCCCTAGGAAGCGTTTTTCTCTGGATCCATGACTGTGTGCATCAGCGTCACCATATAGTTTGGCCTCACCAACTTAACACTACTTTCACATCTCCTCAGAAGGTGCATTTTTCACTCTTTTTCTTTATGTCCATACCCCTCTGTCTCTTGATATTGTCATCCCCTCTACCTTTTTTTGAAAATGTGAAAGCCTCACATAATAAACTTTATTTGGAATGTTGCTTTCTCAAAATACAGGGCAGAATATGAACTTTGGAGAACCATATTATCCTCTACAATTGCAAAAATGGAGGAAATTTTGGATAAGCATCAAATTATAAAGAATCACAAACTTGATGAATGGTATCTTTGTTTCTTAGATGTGGGACTTGTGTTGGGGGCGCATACTAAGAAAGGCATAGGAAATGACATCGTGTGCTATTTTCTTCTAACTTTAAAGCTGGTTTTCCATAACTGTGATCGTGGTTTACTATAGTGTCACTTCCAAGATGCTAACATTATTTTTCTGAGTTTTTGTTGTTCTCATAAATTTATCATTACTTCACAGTCCTTTGTGAACTTTGCTCTGCCAGCTCTCACAATGGGGAAGTGGAAGTATTTGTGTATACAGAATTACATGAGTACTCTGCAAACAAGTCAGGTGAGATACCACCAAATCAGGCCTTCCCGAAGATGGGAGTATCTCTTAATGTTGACACAGCTGCCATGGGCTTTCCCAAGCATTTAATACATTCAAACCAAATTATTTATAATTCCAATATCACATGAAATTTCCTGAAGAAGAAATAGTTGACTTATGAGCCCTGACACAGGCTCCTTTCCACTAGTAAAGAATTTTATACTTATTTTAAAGGCTTTTGAGAGTAGAACTGGATTTTCCCAGATCAGTGGGAAAAGGGACTTTTATTTTTTCAAGGGTACTGCACAGAATCGCAGCAACCTCCATCTCTCCCCATAGGAGAAAATGGAGCATGGCGGAAAACACATGGACAAACAGAACAATCCTGGGTTTGAAATTTGGATCTGTCTATTAGTTATAGGACATTGGAGAAGCTATGTATATAATTGATATGTCTTGCTTCACAATCTTAGGTAATAAAATAAAATCTAATTTTTTTAAATATGAACTTCCAACTTTCCTATCTCAAAAAGGGTTTAATATCCCATTCTAATTATTCTAATAAATCTAAGAACTTTAGGGCTCTATTAATCCAAGGAGTTGTTCTTAGATTTAATTGCTTTACAGATAGAAAATTGTAAAAATTAATTTATGGACCAGAAGTCCTCACTCTCTGCCACCATTACTGCTCGTTTCCATATTTATTATTCTCTTTATATGTCTCTTTAGTTTACTTTTTCTTCCCCCTCCTCCACTTCGTCCTTCCCTTCATTCTCTCAATCTCAGACATTCACATACATACAGTAACACACACACAGATACATACACACACCCCTTACTGTACAAAACTACCTATCCCCTAGACCTGGGTGTCAAGCCTGAGTCACCACCCAAGACTCCCTTTTCTCATATAGTGAGTCTCTACTCAGGGGCCGCTGTTGTCTTCTCTGATAGCTGCCTCAGTTAGGGTCTCTTAGTGCACCAGAAATGTTCTAATAACGTTGAACCTCACAAAAGAAGGGGTCTATCAATCTAATCATGAGAAAGCAATCAGATAAATCCAGATTACAGAATATTCTATTAGACAAATGGGCTTGAGTTCAAAAATGTCAGTGTCACAAAAGACCAAAAACAAAGCAAAGCAAGATAAAACAAGACAACTCTTCTAAATTAAGAGAGACTAAAGATATATAAGAAATAAATGCAACGTGTGATTCTCAATTGAATCTTAGATTGAAAAGAAAAAAGTAACAGCTATAATTACTCATCATTGGTGCGGTTGGGAAACTGTGACTATGGACTGTGTATTAAACAATACGATTGCATCAGTGTTTGATTTCTTGGGTATAATCATGGTGTTGTGCTGATTTAGAAGAATGCCCTTCATGGAAAATGGAGGGGTGAAGTCTGCAACTTACTTTCAAATGGCAAAAAAATTAAAAGATAAAAAGATAAAGCAAATGTGGCAAAATGTTATGAATTGGTGAATCTAACTGGAGAAAAGTGTTAATTATATTATTCTTGCAATCTTTTGCAGTTCCAAAAGTTTTTCAAAATAAGATGTGTGGGAAAGGAGGTTCTATAAGGTGAGGAGGAAGGATCCCTGAGTCCCAATGATTTTCAAGAGAGTTCATGGCACCTATTCTACTCAAAGTTTTACTTCTTCCTAGAATCGGTTTTTGACTTTTCCATAACTAAGGTGTTTAAAGGCGCTACCCTTTCCAAGCACAAAAAAATTCCTCCCTTCCTCCAGGACAAGGGGAACCCAGGTACCTTCCATCGCCATAAGCAAAGGGATTGATCAAGAGGCTCTTGCTGGAGCACAGATCATGTCTACCCAGGACACTTGGAGAAATCTGCCGCCAGAAAAACAAGCTGTTGGCAAATCTTAAATAACGGCTTCTCTCAATTAAAAGCAAAAGTTTAAAATGTCAGCCCCACCATGGTTAAACTGAGGTTTATTTTGTTTTGCATTATAAAAGCAGGGGGAAAAACTATCTACCTCAAATGGCTATTGTGACAACTAAGTGCCACTGTACATGGCAGTCTCCAGCACAGTGCCCACCGTTAATAAACATGAGGAACGTTTTCCTTATCCCAGCACCCTCTGCTCACAGACTGTTCCAGAACTCAATGGCGCTGAAACCCCCTGTCTTCCCCTACAGTCCCTATAGCTAGCGCAACCACACATCCCAGTTTATGTCTATTGTCCTGGCGTAATTAAGAGCTTCCCCTTTCACCTTCAAAAGTGTGTCCCAGTTTGGACGATAAATTATAACGTCATCCTACTTATTATCACAGTCTTTCCAGAGAACACATCCTGCTAAAAGTCACAGAGAGTTGCAGCATCTTTCTGATTAAAGGCTGCCAAAATGCGTTCTCAGTGGCATTCCTAGAGCTACTGCAAAAATAAACAAACAAAGAGGGACACGTTTCCTTTTCGTCGTTTCTGCTCCATTACCTCCAGGCTAACTGCACACTGAAGTGGGGATTTTAGATCATGACAACAGGAAGTAGAAGACATCTGATTACACTTCGCTACTTAAAGATCTCATCTAAGTGACCTGTGTTCTCTCAGACTAGCAGATAATATTTTTTCAGTGGTGAAATGAGTCTTCTTATTAATGGCGTGTGATCTGTATACACGATGAGTGAACGCAGCTTGCAAGAGAAAACTTTTGAATGCGCTATGACTAAGTAAACACTGACTCTAACCCTAACCCTAACCCTAACGCCCCAGCCCCTGTACTTCAGGTGACAGATGTAGTTTAGCTGGAGCGGAGCTGCCTGCCCAGTGGGCTCACCATTGCTATTGCTATTCCCCAAGTCAGAGTTCTGATTCTTGCCAGAAATCACCCAATGTTGACAGAAGAAATGTCTCCTCTTCTGGGGAACAGAAATAAAATAACAAGCAAAGAATGAAAAGGACAGGGGCCATCCTGGTGGCGTAGTGGTTAAGTTTGCACTCCGTTTCGGTGGCCTGGTGCTCACAGGTTTGGATCCTGGCTGTGCACCTACACACCGCTCATCAAGCCATGCTGCGGTGGCATCCCACAAAAAGTAGAGGAAGATTGGCACAGATGTTAGCTCAGGGACATGTTCTTCAAGGAAAAAGAGAAGGAAAAGAGATGTCCGCTCAGGGCCAATCTTTTGCACACGCACAAAAAAATGGAAAGGACAGAGAAAGGATTTGCTTCTAGACCTGCCAGCTCATTTCAAATGTGAACTCTCAGTACTTTTAATATATCTTGTAAATACAGTACGTTTAATACACTCTATCAATATAACCCGTTTATATCACAGTTCATGTTTCCCATAGAGTGGTAGGGACGCAGGAGGAAAATTCCATCTCACAGAGCCCTTACAAAATAAAGGAATAAAAGCTTTCTGGAGGTGGTTTATATTTTGCTAGAGTATTTCCATTTTCATTTCCCTACCAGAATAAGAACGTAAGCTCTATGGGGGTAGGGGTTTTGCCAGTTCCATTCACAGCTGTAACCCGCTGGCCCAGAATAATTCCCCGTACACAGTAAGTGCTCAAGAAAACTTTATTAAATTCATTAATAAACTCCAGACAGCCTGATATTCTGAGTGACCCAAATAATGATAACTTCCTTGATATATTTTAAAAATATTTTGCTTGTTCTTTAATACTTTCTTGTTGTTGTTTCCAAATTAAGAAACCAAGGCTTTCCTTTCCCTCATTGAAAGCTGACTACCGGGGCTGGCCCGGGGCCTAGTGGTTGTTTGCACACTCTGCTTTGGTGGCCTGGAGTTTGCAGGCCCAGATGGTGGGCACAGATCCTTGTCAAGCCATGCTGTGGCGGCATCCCACATGAAATAGAGGAAGATTGGCACAGACGTTAGCTCAGCAACAATCTTCCTTACAAAAAAAAAAAAAAAAATAAGAAAGCTGACTACCTTCTATCTTACCCTAATTTTCAAGTCATCAATAATTTTTAAAATCCCCCATTGGAAGTTCCATTTTCACTGGAACTTAATTAAAAAAATATATTTAATTAAAAGAATGCACTCTCTCCATATATAACACTATCATTTCCTTCCTTAAAATTATAAAAATTAATTTTTATAATTACATTTATAAAATGTTTTTATAATTTTAATAAACTAAAAACACTGCTACACATCACCATCTCTATTTTCATTCAACGTCAAAAGTACCATTTGTTAATACCACCACTAATCTCATCAGGAAAGTCTCTCAGTATCACGAGATTGTCAAGCTCAAGGTGGTGGAAATCAGTTTTCCAAAATTTTAATTTTCATTTGAAAGCTGAAATTTTTACCATGGGCAACAAATTCTATCAGTTCTCTTAAAGTGACAGGCTCACTTTGTTTTCACGAAGATGACTGACAAAAACCCAAGACTGAACGTCCACCGTTTGCCAGATGTTCTTCTGAGGAACAAGGGTATTCCATGCAAGAGCTGCTAGTTCAGCTCACAACTCAGACAACCACACGCGTGCTCTTCCTCGAGATTCCCCTTGTGCTCTGGGGTGCAGCAGAGTGCTGTAAGCATACTCCCCACTTATCACACAGAATAGCAGAAGGACATGCACTCAAAGGTCAAAGTTCAATAAAACGAATCATTTTTATTGTTTCATCAAGGACATTCTTAAGTAAAACTAGCTTTTTTTCCTGTGAGTGTGACTTATCAGGTGAGTCTCCAGTCATGCTTACTCTGTGTCTATAAGAAGCAACTCATGTTAGGCTCCAGAATGTCCCTGCCTTAAAACCATTAATATCACCCCCTACCTCCACTGATGGCCTCTAAATTTCTTTAATTACCTTCTCAATCAGTTTTTTAAAATTAAGGAGTTTGTGGCAGTAAAATTTCGAATATTCATAATGGCCTATTTGGGCTGATTGTGTAACATTCTCTGGCGAGCTCATTGGATGATGTGGTCATAGTTTTCATGGGAACTAAAATAGGGAATAAAGTTTTGACCTAATGCCTAAAATGCCCTTGGAAGCATTAATCAATATCCAGTTCTGATTCATTTCGGAAGCTTCAGAGACAACAGCTGAACTGCTCCTGCCACTGGTTCCAAGGGGCTACAAAGGAGCAAGGGGAGATAGCAGGAAGGTGAAAAGAGGCCTCTGCCGTTATAGGCTGGTCACACCCTCTCAGGGATACAGCCACGCCTCCAACTGACCACAGGCTTGGCTGTTAAGCCCAATGAGTTGAGAGGACAAAAATCATGGAGAGCCTCTTCCGCCTCTGCCTCTCACCATCTCCTTAATAACTGCCACCACCAGCACCAATAGGGTCACTAATTTAATGGGCTGGGCTCAGGATATTGATGGGCCACATTTTATTAGCAGAGAGGTTACTGTGATTAAAAAGTGAGCTCCCATGCATTACAGCCCATGTTCTTGCATCCACACCATGTGGAGAGCAAACAGGGCTTGTCTCCTAAGAGAATGCCTGACCAGGTTCCATTTCTTTTCTCCCTTTTTTAATTTTCAGCTAATAAGTAAGTAGGGTCTGGATCTACAGACCTGTTCATCTTTCTCTCCTCTCTCTTGATATAGACACTCTGAACAGGCCAGTCACAAGATTGAGAATTGGAAAATGAAAGGGCAACAAAAGATCCCACTTAGGCTTCAAGTCTAAATAAGATGTTCAAATCCAGCTTTTACCAGATATCATTGCACTGGGTTTATTTGGGTTTGCACAGCTGCTATAAAAAGGTTGTTTGATTTCCATTATGCTATTGGGAGCTTTGTGTAAAACTCCATCAGAAATCCCATGGAAGGGAGAGACAGAGTACAATTTGAGTATTCCTCAGTCCTGATTTTAATACCATCATATATCACAAAGCCCTACCCAGAAACCTACACATCTCTCTCTCCCATGACTCATACATATCTGCCATCGTGCCTGGCACAATGCTTATCTCATAACAATAGATATGTACCAAATAACTAAATGAAGAACAAAAGGGTACCATCCCTGGTACTACCATTAGTCATTCCCTTTTTCTGGACCAATCGCAATCAAGGTCTTCACAAACAAAAAGGTGATGCCCACAGATAGCTGTAACAACTACAGCTAGCATTTACTGAGTTAAGTATGAACATTAATTTATTTAACATCCAATTTCACAGGGAGGTTGGCTATTATAATAATGGGTATTATAATGCCCATTTCATAGATAAGCAAACTGAGGCTCATAAAGCCCAAATAACTTGACCAAAGTAACAAAAACCGTACATTGGAGAGTGGGGACTAAAACCAGGTTTTTCTTATTCTAGACTCATAGCTCATAATTCTATATTCTGTCTGAGTTTTTCAAGCATTTTTTATTCCTGTAATCAGAAGAAAATAAAGATATATGTTGATATTAGGATGATGCAGAAAAGATGGTATCACTAATGACAACAAAAAATGAAAACAAAAGAAAGAAATTTCCTAAAGGGTAAGAAAGCCCTCCATAAAATATCCAGGATTGCAAAGTCACTTGAAACATAAACTAACCACCGTTATTCTTGGCCTGTGAACTTCTATATTGTATACTTTGAGGGTAACAAGAAAGACATATGTCACTTATGCAGAGTTGTACCCATGTCGCTTTAGATAATCAGCATCATTCACTGAAAATTAACTCTACACTGGATTCCCCTAATGAACTGTCATCTTTAGCAGGAATCACGTGTAGTAATGATTTTTAAAAATGCATAATATTACACTGGGCGTTTCAAGTTCAGCTCTGTACTGTGCTTGGATTGGTAGTGTTCTATAGATAGACATACTGAGCTAGTTCTCCTATGTGTAATATGCAGTGTGTGACTCTGAAGGAACGATGCTCATTTTGCTTGTCTTTTATTTCCGAGTAGCGCATAGAACACTGCATGCATTCAGTCTGTTACTAATAATGATAATGACCTCAACAGATATTATAGTTACTAGAATCTAGTCCTTAATAGTAACAACTAAGGCAGTCAGCACTCAGATTCTGAAATATTACACTTGCTACATGATCAAAGGTCAAAGCTCCCTCCAGTTTCAGATGAAGAAGTGAGGGGTATTGACTAGCACTCGTAATCATTTTCTTCAACATTTCTTTCTTTTGTTTTTTTAAAGATTGGCACCTGAGCTAACATCTGTTGCCAATCTTCTTTTTTTTTCTTACTTTTATCCCCAAAGCCCCCCCCAGTACATAGTTGTATTTTGTAGTTGTAGTCCTGCTGGTTGTGCTATGTGGGACGCCGCCTCAGCATGGTCTGATGAGCAGTGCTGGGTCCATGCTCAGGATTCAAACCGGAAAAACCCTGGGCTGTGGAAGTGGAGTGCGTGAACTTGACCACTCGGCCATGGGCCAGCCCCTCAACATTTCCGAAAAGGTTTCTGTCCACCTTGTCGCATCACTTTGAAAATTATCCTTTGAGAACAATCCAAGTGAAACGTACTGAAACACTAAACAGAACGTTCATTGCACAAACTCCTTCACAGCCATGAGTCCTTCCTCACAACAGCCCTGTGAGGTAGAACACTTTCTTAATCATATTTCAAAAGTGGAGACGGTGAGGTACAGAAAGGTGTGGTATGATGGGATTAACACAGATAAAACATACTGAGGTCCTTACACAGAATTCAAAAAGCATAGCTCCCATTGTTCTGGTAAGAATCCTGCTCCAGTTGGGAATGCCTCTCCCTCCACGACAGCTCTTACCATGGACAAGATGGCATCATCTTACTAATGAAAATCCTATCACAGAAGATGTATATGCTAAGCCAAAAATTAAATAAAGTCTCAGATCTATGGCTACTCAAAGAGTCCCAAAGAATCCATAATTGATTTTGTTTGAGATACACCTCATTTCCAATCCTAGGAAATTTCCTCTCCTCCATCTCTTCCTCTACAAAATTTTTATACCACACTAAATGATCAGTAATTTTATTTTACTAAATTTGTCCAGAGCTACATTCTTTAGAAAAGTTTAGGGAGAATTTCATCTATGGACTCATGATGAAGAAGCAAGATACAACAAAACAACGTGAACTGTTGAGGTTTAAGGCACACGTGTGGCCTATAAGCAGCTATCTGATAATATCTCACCACAGGCACAATTCATATCTTGGGCTTTCTTTTAAGAGTACAACCACCATGAAAAACACACACAAAAAACAAAAAACCTCATTTAATATACAATTTAAAATCTGGTCTTTAACAAGCAATCTCCCCTCCAAATCCTTTCCCTTTTGATATTATCAGATAAAATGGAAGAGAGATAAATTCCTTTTTATCCCCACACTACCCAATAAGCATGCTTCTTCCACCAAAGGAGTGTGCTTCCTTTGAAAAATAGTGGCTCTGAAATGGTTTGTTACTGTCTTACTAAAAACACCTATAAAATTAAACTTCTTAAATTTTGATAAGCAATTAAAGAGTATTACACAGAAAAGAACTTCAAAGACCAGTCCAGTCACTTCTCTTTAGGTACAAAAACTACAGGAGGTTAAGAGATTTCTACAAAATCTTATGTAGTTAATGGCAGAGCTGGGATTGGGAAGAACTCAGTCATAGACACGTTCTCCCACCCAGCAATGTGACCTTTCTTGCTTCTAAAAGAAGTCACTGGCTTCAGTCCTCATTTCTCCGGCACAGCCACAGAGAGCACCGCTTAAGGAAGAGATTGCTCATGGCAAGCACAGAAAGGCACTGGCTTGTGATACAGGGGAACCAGTGCCACGGGAGCTCCCATAAGTTTTCCCTTTCTGCCACATCAGGGACATGAGCATCAGGGACTTTTCCTGTCCCCTGGAGCTTATGTCTTTCCACAATAAAGAATACCAAAGCCAGGATATCAGGAGGCAACAGGCTTTGGTACCATCTAGAAGCCTTCTCACTCTCACATGGGAAGAAAATGGGAGCCAGTGTTGTTTCTTCTTCTATTTTCTGGAGCTCCAGCAGATGCTCCAGACAAGAGAGCTGAACCTTCTCTGTGACAGGAACAGAAATGACAAGGAATGCTCACAGATCAGTGGGGCCGCCTCCCACTACAGGCTGTACATCACCCTGAGAAAAGACAAATCACCTTCAACACAATTGGAGTTCCTGGGGGTATTCACTTCCATTCTCACACGGATCAAAACGAACAGGCTGTCCAGCCCAAATCATATCATTATTATTCTGGTCAGCAGTGTAAGAGACAATTGGGAACATCTCACTGATCAAAACACACAAGGAAGAGGCACGTCTTCACAAGACATTCCACTCTGGAGGGAATGGGGAGAAGACGCAGGGCGAGATGAAAATAAGAAGAGTCAGAGAGGTAGCTGAGAGTATAGAGAAAAAGATACAAACACGCATATGTTCTTTTGACTCGAAGAGTAAATAGCAGATCAACTTCACATAGCTTTTATTACTCACTTACATCCTTGGAAACCAACAGATGGAATCTCTCATTGCCAAGTTCTAATGCGTTTCATGTTCATGCTCCTCATCAGGACACTGTACTTGCCAAATACCAATAACGGCAGAGAGTGAGGTGAGTATCAAGAGTCCACAGCTCCAGCCCCTGCCTCCCTGGAGCGAGGACAGCAGGCACTACATCAAGTGAATTTCCACAAAAGGCAGGTGCATGGGTTCAGACATGTAAACTGAAGGTGACCAGTGTCCACAGCAGACAGTTACTTTTTTAATATAAAAAAATAGAGAGGTGACCCCTAGGGGTAATTCATATCTATTATCTGATAAGGTTCATTATCAGTACTGCAGCAACTGACCCTTATCCTAAAGGATAGTCAACAAAGTACCTATTGTATTCATATATGAAGGCAACCTAGAAAATAAACATCAAGACGGCCTTAGTCTATATCACTCTGACACTTTTTGAAACTAGTCCTTGAATACTAGGGCCCAAAACTCTTGAACTGAAAAGTTTTGATTCCTGTCAACCAGCCACCTCAGGGCCCGGGCTTCTTTCTTGGATTGTTCAAAGCTTGGTATCCACATCTGTCGCAAAGAGCTCCTAGGTGGGGCTGGAGGTGAGAAAGTAAACACTGTAGGCTCTGGGCAGCTCAGGTGAGTAACTTCCGCCCTCCATCTTTTGGGTGGTAAGCCCTGCATGGAGAGAAGAGAAAAAAAGAATGAAAACACATGCTAAGGGGGCTTGCCCGGTGGCATAGTGGTTAAGTTCATACACTCTGCTTCAGAGGCCTGGGGTTGCGGGTTCAGATCCTGGGTGCGGACCTACACACCGTTCATCAGGCCATACTGTGGCAGTGTCCCGCATACAAAATAGAGGAAGACTGGCACAGATGTTAGCTCAGGGACAATCTTCCTCACCAAAAAATACCAATAATAATAATGCTAAGGAAGGACAAGTCCCATGTTCCTGCTTCACGATGATAGAATGGAGCACAAACTCTCCCTAAAGCAAATATCTTCAATCCATAGTCTCTCAATAGTTACACTGTGGCAGAGTTGAAGGAGAAAGAATATTCTATGCACGAGACACTTTGCTAGCACTTTACATCGATTGTCCCATTTAATTCTTATTGCAAATATACTAAACATATACGTCTACTCCATTTTACAGAGGGGGGAACTAAGGCTCCAAAAAGTTATGTAAATTGTCCCCAACAGCATACCTAAGATTGAACCTAGCTCTCTCCAGGTTCTAAAGCTATCGCCTTTTTTTTGTCTGTTTATCACCTGGTATTTGTCTGGCACTTCATTTCTTTCTTTCTCTCCTTTTCTCTTACATTCCACTGCCATCACCCTCCTTGCAGAGGCACACATTTGAAAGTGTTTAATACAGCTCTTTGTTTTAAATGTCTTCTTAGAAAATGTGTTCTTATTTTCTGGGCATTTGTTTTTAATTTACTTACATGGTCTTGTATTGTATATCTCATTCTGTTTGTTCCTTTCTCACCGAGCACTGTTTTTGCATGTACTGATGTTGTCACATGTACATCGAATCCCGTTTTTAATGGATTCGTACTGCCTCAACTGTCCCCTACACCAAGATGTGTCCACCAAACAACGGTAATATCTGACATTTGCACAGGACCTCCTAGCTTTCAAAACGCTTTCACACAGACCTACACTGCTACAAGCTTGGTCCAAGCTCTCTCCTGGTTTATTTCCATGGTCTCCTGATGAGGCTCCCTGATTCCACCCTCGATGCACTGCAGGCTAACCTCAGCAGCTGTCTGCATTGCAAGTTAAAGTCAACGTCTTTACAGTGGCTTCTAAGACCCTTTCAGGATTTGGCCCTGCAATAATTTTCCAAGAGAAGAAAGAAGGAAGACAGAAAAGAAAGAAAGAAGAGAGGGAAAGATGGAGGAAGACAGACAGACAGACAAACTCCAGAATGGCAGATGGGACACACAGATCTAATTTCAGCCCCTCCTGAAGCACCATTAAAATGAGAGTCAAAGAATTGTTCCAAAAAGATAGTCATCTATAAGAACTAGCAGAATGGAAGAGGACAGAGGAGTAACAAATTGTAGAGACTAGAAAGCAGAAGGAAAAGTAGTAAATCCCTAAACAGATTTTTTTAAAACACCAATCACAAGGCAGCAGTAGGATGAGCCGGGAGCCAGTCCATTTTGCACTGCAGAGCTCCTAAAGGCTCAGGAGGACCAGATGCTCCTGCAAGTGGGAGAGGGGGCAAGAAGCTAAGAATGAAGAGAAAGTCTGTTTACAAAGCAGTCAGATACTCAGATTCCTTCATCTTCTCCTCATGACCAGGTGTCTTCCTCTCCCTTACCCGACAAAGACTTGAGGTTTATTATCTGCAGAAGTAAAATACAAGATCTTTGACCTGGAGAACGAGAGGCAAAGTTGAGGGCAGTGGCATGGTACAGTAAACAGAAGGATTCAGTGAGCATATGAACACCAAATATTGAGAGCTTCTTGCCGTCTTCCTACAATCTATTCCCACAATGCTGGCACCCAAGCCTCACAATCCAAGCAGGAAAAGAAAAGGTTCTTCTCTGAGGAATGTGATATGTCCAGGAGGATGTAAGTCAGAACTCCTTAAGGAAACCACCCAGCTGAATCACCTTACAATGAATATGAATAGCCAGTATGCCCCACTCATACTCAGAGCTTCCAATAGAATCACCCTAATATGAACAGGTTACGAAGTTTACAAAACATCTGAGGAAAGGTACCAATGTGAAAAACAGAGGCAAGGCATGAACAAAATTTTAGAAAACTTCACAAAAAAGACGTAAAAGAACATCAATGATTAAAAAAATCAGATACCAGAAAAGGAAATATTAAGAGAACCAAAAAAATAAGATAGTAGAAATTAGATATATAACAGCTGAAATGAAACAATTAATAGCATTGAAAGACAAAGTTGAGATACATTCCATAAATTAAAAGAAAAAGATAAAGAAATGGGAAAAGCATTTGAATACTGGACTTCCTGGATTGGTTCTTTAACATTAAAGAGCCAGTCTCAGAGGACAAATACACAAATATTCAGAGTTCCAGAAAAGAGAGAGAGAGAAAAAGAAATATGCACGGAAATAATTCAAAAACCTTTCTTCAACTTGAAGGATCTAAGTTTCAGATAGACAGGGACCACTGAGAGCTCAGCACAATACAGTCTTTTGCTAAAACATGTTTTTATGAAATTTCAGAACACAAGGAAGAAGGAAGAGATTCTACAACCTTCTTGAGAAAATTCAATTCTGAGGATCAGAAGTTAAGATGATGTTGGATTTCTTGACAGTAACACTGGAAGTTAAAAAGCAATGGTGAGAGCCAGCACTGACAGCCTAGTGGTTAAACTTTGGCACACTCCACTTCAGCAGCCCGAGTTCAGTTCCCAGGCATGGAACCACACCACTTGTCTGTCAGTAGCCATGCTGTGGTGGCGGCTCACACAGAAGAACTAGAAGGACCTATAACTATGTACTGGGGCTTTGGAGAGAAAAAACAGAAAGGGAGAGGAAGATTGACAACAGATGTTAGCTCAGGGTGAATCTCACCAGCAAAAAGAAAAAAAAACCAATGGTGAGATTCATTGCTGAATGTTAACATTAGCGGGTAAAACTCTAAGGAGAAAATGGTACTTGCATAGCCTCAAAATATCTCCCCCAAATATTTATTAATCATTGTTGTGTTTTTAAAATATGTCCCAAATTATTTGATATTCCTCCTTCAAAAGTGAAGCTTAATTCCCCTTCCTTTGAGTGTGGGCTGGATTTAGTGACTCATACAGAGGAAAGGGAAAATTAGTAACCTCACAGTGGAAAAACCTACTGGATACCACCTTAACCAAGTGATCAAAGTTAACATCACCAGTACATGTCATGTTGACATCATACATCCCCTGATATGATGACATGAGCAGGGCCCTTTCACCTCTGTGGTATTATTCCCCAAAATCCACAACCCAAGTCTTAACATGAGGAAACATCAGACAAGCCCTACAGAGAGACATTCTACAAAAATGCTGACCATACGCTTCAAAAGTATGAAAGTTATTAAAAATAAGGAAAGACTAAACAACTGTTACAGATTGAAGGATTCTGAGGAGGCAGGATGACTAACTACAATCTGGTGTCCTGGATTTTACCCTGGAACAGACAAAAGATGTTAGTGGGCAAGCTGGTGAAATATGACCAAAGTCTGTAGTTCAGCTAACAGTAGTGTACCAATAGTAATTTCTTAGTATTGACAATCATGCCACGGTTATGAAAAATGTTAACATTAGGGGAAGCCAGGTAAAGAGTATATGGGAACTCTGGGCCATCTTTGTAGCTCTTCTGTGAATCTAAAATCACTTTGAAATTAAAATTTTTTTAAGGGAATGGCAAAATACCTTCAAAATTCTGAGAAAAACTGATGCCCATTTCAGTAATTTACACTCAGCCAAACTATTGCTCAAATGTTAGAGCAAAATGAAGACATTTCACACTTTTCCCCATATACTCCTTCTCAGGAAGCTATATGAGGTCATGACCAATGAAAACAAGAGAGCAAAGGAGGCAAGAGGAAGAAAAGCAAACAAGAAACAGATGTGAAGAGGATAAGACAACACCAAGCACAGAAAACCAGAACACAAATCCGAATAGCAAACCATTAGCAAAATCTAAGACCTAAAATCTGGGAAGCCCAAATACCAATACAAAGTTCAAAAGACCAGAGGTAGGCTCAAAATGGGGTCACTTTAGCAAGAGTTCATGGGGAGGTGGAAACTGTATTTAGAGCAAGAGCAGAACAGAATTAAGCAAGGAGGGCCCAAAGTGATCACCACGAAACAACTTTGGAGAGGCCACAGCTCACCTTTGTTGACTGATGCGTACAGATGTAAGGCTTTATCCCGCTGAACTAAAGAATCAGAAGCAGGTAGTTCAGAATGGACTATAGAAAGGAAAGTTTGGGTTCAATATAATGAACAATATAACTGTCAAAACTAACAAAAGATAAAAATGGGCTATCTTAAAAAATAATGAAATCACTGGCACTGGAAATGTTCCAACATAAATTAGCAGATGACTTGTTCATGATGCTTGAATCCAGTCAGCCGATAGCTATGCTGACCACATAACCCCCGATGGCCTTCTCAATGCTGACTTAGATAACTGTTTATATGAGAAAGACAGTAATACTCTATTTCCTTGTCTCTGCACTCAGGAGTCCATTTAATGGTGTAGGATAAAGTTCCATCTGAGGTGACAAAAAAAAGAATCTTATGAAATGGACTCAACTCTAGTGTTCTTCCAGAAATATTTCACAGTATGACCTAAAGTAAGTGTGTCTGATGAAATAGTTATGATATTTTTGGAAGTAACTAACTTTCAGCATCTCATCATGCCTTTCCAGCTGAGGTCCTAGGCAGAAAAACAGGCTGTTTCTAAAGTACTATTAACAAATATTTTGCTTCCACAGGGAACGTGGCTCCTATTCTAACAATAAGGAAAAAGTCAGATAATCTACGAATTCATAACTTCTCTTGAGTCCATCAGAGAACTGAGATCACACAGCAACCAAGTAAACTGAATTCCAAAGAGGGACAAGCCCCTCCAAGGAGAGATGCATACATGATCTGTTCCATCTTTGGCTAAACACAGGAGAAACAGGTAAACATAATATAAGAAGGTAACAAGAAATCAGTTAACATTTTAACAAATTCTTAAAGACGAAGAATGGGCTACCATGTCAGTTTGGAATACCGGGGAGCCCCAGACACAAAAGAGTTCAAACTCACTTAAAAGCTCTTTTTCATGGACCTCCATCAGAGGCCCTAAAGGAAGATTGGGGGCACGGCAGGAGATGGGAACGAGTACCCCTCCGTGGAGCAGTGCAGGGAGGGTGATCATCTGCTTCAGAAAGCCCCACCAACCTCCCCAGATCATTCCTTCAGGAAGAGAAAGAGCCTTAAGCCACTGAGGAAGCAGTACCAAACCTTCTGTCCCCAGATCCAAGAGAAAAATCCACTACCCCTGAGGAGGGGTAGAAGCAAAACTCATGTGTCTCATGGTTGTGGGGGAGGCTGGCAACTAGAATGCTATAATGTAGTCTAGGATGCTACAATGGTACCAGAGGTCACCTACCACTGGGGAGGGACACAAAACGCTTTCCCATTCAAACCTACCACAGACACAGGGTAGAGTTGGTTGCCACAGAAAGGAGAGGCAGGAACACTGAGAAAACTTCACCACTGGGGCACAGGAATGCAAAGCCTGCCTAAGTCTGAGGCTGCCAAGACCACAAAGAACCCACCCCGCCCTCACCAAGTAACAAGAAAGAGTAGTTTATTACTGCAGAAGGAGTAAGAGCTTGGAGAGAGATCCTCTCTGTGGCCCTGCAATGTAGGATCTGCCAAAAGCTGAGGGTGGAGGAGAAATATTGAGAAAAACTATTTAGTCCCCACTTCCCACTTTAAGCATAGATAATAGCAGCTCTTAGTTAGTGGATAATTATTATTACTGGAATAATCTGAAGCTCTGGAGCACTAAAGGCAACAGGAGCAACACAAACCCAAATTTAGCTCAACTCCCGACTAGACCGACTCAACCCCACACATACTGATAGCCTGATAGAAAAAGAAGCAAGCTCATTTCTGACCATAAATTTTATTTACCTCAGTTTCTGTATTTCTGTACATGCTGTCCAGCAATCAATTACAAATCATGACAAGCATTAAAAAAAAAAAACTCTGTCAAGAGATAAAGCAATCAACAGAACCAGACTGAGAGAGAACTCAGATGTTGGCACTATCAGGCAGGAACTTTAAAATGACTACCATTCATATGTCAAAGAACAAAGTGGAAAGGTAGACGACATGCATAAATAATATAAAGGGAGTTTCAGCCAAGAAATGTAATATAAAACAAGAGTCAAATGGAAATGCTAGGAATCAGTAGTTGAACGGATGTTGAATTCGGTGATCTCCAAGCTGCTCACAACCCTGGCATTCTATGATTCTAAGATCACCACTTCAAGAAGGTAAGAGAAGAAAAATCAAAATAAAGAAACGGATGGTTTACAGGGAGAAAACATAAGGCAATCAATAATGTCCCACTGGAATTTTCCCTCACATCTTCAACTTAAAATATATAAAAGAATGAGGAAGTACTATACCCACCTCTGGCCAAAAAGTAAATTCTGTTAACCTAAAGACATTATCTGTTTTGTTCATTTTACATACAAACAGAAAATCTCTAAATTGTCCTGCCATTTAGTCATGGCATGCTGAATCTTTCCTTATTAGAAATCCTCCCAACTTTCATACCTTATTTATAATTCTAACTTCAAAGGATCGTCCAAACTACTTACAACATAATGTTTAACTGTTAAGAAGAAAAATATTTATCCAAGCTGTCTGTTGGGTGACTTTTGACAGCTGACATCTATGATACAGGAAGCATAGGTCTTATACTGAGTAGACATTAGATAAAAGTGTGCTCAAAGAAGGAACATGTAAAGCAGCTCTTTATCTCCTGGCAAGTAGCCCTTTGATGACTTAGGGTTATTGCTCCTGGTGGTGACTTAGTACCATCACTCAAATGACAGAAAGGAGTTTTTAATTAAGACATAGACTCAAAGGACAAACAAAATAACGGCAATGAAAGTAACAAAATTTTGGAAGTTGCAAAGTCAGTAGGTGGGTGGCAAAAGACTTAGTTGACCTGAGAAAGCTGAGTTCTAAAGAGCAGTGGGAAAGCAGTCAGTCAACTCAATCTATACTGCAGAGTCCCCAAGACATTCAGGAATTTGGTGGCATAAAGAATTTTTGGAAATGGGTGTAAAGATGGGGCTGAAAACAGAAGAGTTGGTTGTCATTTTGGAAAGAAACAAAGCCCCAGATTATCACACTGCACAAACAGGAAACTAATGTTCCCCCACTCCAGCAAAAGCTGAGGCATATCTTCCAAAGAAAAGTAAACAGTGGGTCTCTGGACTAGGGGACAGTAGGCATAGATGAAGGTAAGGGCATTATACTCTAGCTGACACCTCTTATGTACCTGAACCTCTCAACCTCGTCTGTCTCTTGTTCCAGCTGTGCAGGGCTCTAACCAACTGCACACCTGACCTCCTCCTGTGTGACTCACACTTCCTTTCCTAGGATTTAACTGATGAAGTCATTGTGGAACGTTTCTTAGCACTCATATCACATATGTGCAACCTGAACTTGAGGGGGAGATGAGCCCAGTGGGGCAAAGTTTTGATCAAAGGAAGGCTGGAACCAGTGGATAATTCTCTACCACTCCTTACCCTAAAGAAACTGGTCCTGAGACGCAGTACATGCTTCTCAGGGGTGGGGTCCTGGGGACTAACCAATCAGCAGTATCCTCATATTGGATCTCATTCTTTCACTGCTTCATTCACCTGTTCCTCTCTCCTCCTCTCTAGGACTGTACTCCCTAATAAGATTGTAGCACAAATGCCTCCACTTCCATTTCTGTTTTCTGTGGATCCAAGGTTATGACAGTTGGTGCCAGAGGTGGCCCTAGAAAGCATTACTCACTTGATGGCAATAAAGGCCCCACTGCTGGTAGTAAATCGCCATTATAATGAATAACACTATCACCTGTTTTATCACCAGCCCTCAGCACATAAGAGAGAAAGGAGAGTCCCTGTTCAAAGAGGAAGCAGCTTATATGCCAAAATGAAGACCTAGAGGACTTGGCTACGATGTACTGGCAAGAATTGGGGAAGCATGTGTAGGACGGCATCTTGAGGGGTTGGACCGGGGTGGGAGGAATATAGGGCTAAATAGGAATTCATGACCTAGAGGGACTCACTTATGATATGGAATTCAATGTTCTGGCAAGAATAACTGAATCTGGTCCTAATAGTTTGTTGGATGGCTTCTTGAATCTTAGACATGACAGTCTATTGTAAATGAGACAGAGATGCCAGAGCTTCTTTGGCATAATATTGAGGAGGGAGGTCAGAAGGTTCAGGGGTTGGGAAAGTTAGAATGGATTTATATGTAAGAACCAGCCACCTGATTATGTTCGCTGAGAGGGCCAAGGGGACACTTGCTTCATGATGTCAATAGGGAAAACACTGGTGAGAGAAGGGCTATGGATGGGGACTATCTTCTGAAGGCTGGGGCTGAAAGTAAGAGATGTTCCTAGGGAACTGAGGTCCTTAGAATAACAAGGATTCCCAAATGGGTAAAAACCACTTATGAACACTTAACCATAACAGGTAAGGAGGAAGGAACTACCACAAAGAGTGAAAACACCAGACTGGCATTGCTTCCACCACTGGGGATCACGGCATTTCTAAAGATGAGATAGATGGTCAGAGAAACTAGATTGTTGCTCAAATTGTATAATCAAGATGGAGAGGGAGACAGAGAGGGCACAAAAAGAAAATTGATGGCAGCTGCCACAAAGGAAACTCAAGTGCCTCACTCTGTTTCAAAAACGAAATCAGTTCACAAACCAAAGCTGAGTGATCCAAAGTGCCATTGCCGTGTAATTTTTCACTGGAGAAAGTAAACAGAATTATTCAGATTTTCAAAGACTGTTGGATATAGGATCTAGTTGACATTGTCACTAGAGGCTTAAATTCTATCATGGTTCCCAGGTTAGGGTGATAGCACATGATGGCCATGTGACAAAGGGAGGTTTTCCCTATGTCCAGCAGCTTCAATGCATCTGCAAATTCAACTTGTATTTATTTCCTTGGGTCTCAAGTGAGTATGTGGGATAGTTATACTTAGCGGCTCAGAGAAACCTCACATGGGTTCCCCTGATCTGTGGAATAAAAGATATTATGGTAAGAAAAATGAAGTTAAATCCCTTAAAACTGCCCCATCAGCCACGACAGTAAATGTTTTTTGCTGAGGAAGAGTCATTCTGAGCTAACATCTGTTGCTAATCTTCCTCCATTTTGTATGTGGGTCACCACCACAGCATGGCCACTGACGAGTGGTGTAGGTCCACACCTGGGAACTGAACCCAGACCACCAAAGCAGAGCATGCTGAACTTAAACACTAGGCTGCCAGGGCTGGCCCAGTAAATCTTTTTTTTTTTACATATATTGATAATACATTTATTGAAAAATTAGGACAGAAAAATATAAGTGAAGAAAAGAGAAAGGAAAAAATATTAACAATCATTATCTCTAGAGTCTGGGAACCTAGGATATTTTGTAGTTTACCCTTTATACATTTCAACGCTTTCCAAATTTACTAGAATAAATTTGTATTACTTCTATAACTGAGGGGGAAGCACATATATGTGTGGTGTGGAGTATATATGTGGGCACATATACGTGGGTGTGTATATAAATATATACATTCCCAATTCTATTAACTATTCACACACAATCATTTAATTTTTTGCTGAAATTAAATCCATTCAACAAATATAGCAGCTTCCTAATAGTAAACTCTGCAATTTTATGCTTTCTTACATTAAAGATTTGTACTACTATGCCTAAAATTTCCCTTTAAGTTTCTTTTTTTAATTGAGGTATAATTGGCATGCAATATTATATTAGTTTTAGGTGTACAACATAATAATTTGATATTTGTATATATTATGAAATGATCACCACAATTAATTAACATCTGTCATGATACACACAGAATTTTTTTCTCGTGATGAGAACTTTTAAGATTTACTTTCTTACCAACTTTTAAATATGCAATATAGTATATTAACCATAGTCACCATGCTGTACACCACATCCCCATGACTCATTTATTTTATAACTGGAAGTTTGTCTCTCTTAACTCCTTTCACCTATTTCACCCACCCTCCACCCACCGCCTCTGCGAACCACCAATCCATTCTCTACATCTATGAGCTTGGATTTTTGGTGGCGGTTGTTGTTGTTGTTGTTGTTAGATTCCACACATAAATGAGATCATACAGTATTTGTCTTTCTCTGTTTGACTTATTTCACTTAGCATAATGCCCTCAAAGTCCATCCATGTTGTTGCAAGTGACAAGACTTTATTCATTTTTAAGGCTAAATAATATTCCATTGTATATATATACAACTTTTCTTTACCCATTCATCTGTCAATGGACAGAGGTTGTTTCCATATCTTGGCTATCACAAATAATGCCACAATGAACATGGGGGTACATATATCTTTTCAAGTTAGTGAGTTTTTTTATTCAGATAAATACCCAAAAGTGGAATAGCTGGATCTTATGGTAGGTCTATTCTCAGTTTTTTGAGGAACCTCCATACTGTTTTCCAAAGTTGGCTACATCAATTTACATTCCTACCAACAGTGCACAAGGGTTCCCTTTCCTCCACATACTCACCAATACTTGTTATTTCTTGTCTTCCTGACAATAGCAATTCTAACAAGTCTGAAGGAATATCTCATTGTGGTTTTGATTTGCATTTCTCTGATAATTAGAGATGTTGAGCACCTTTTCATGTACCTGTTGGCCATCTGTATGTCTTCTTTGGAAAAACGTCTATTCAACTTCTCTCACCATTTTTTACTAAGATTGTTTGTTTTTCTGCTATTGAGTTGCATGAGTTCTTTATATACTTTGGATATTAACCCCTTATCAAATATATTATTTGCAAATGTTTTCTCCCATTCAGTAGACTCCCTTTTCATTCTGTTGATGGTTTCCTTTGCTGTGCAGAGGCTTTTTAGTTTGATGTAATCCCACTTGTTTATTTTTGCTTTTGGTGTCAGATTCAAAAGTCATCACCAAGACCCACGTCAGGGAGCTTACTGCCTATGTTTTCTTCTAAGAGTTTCATGGTTTCAGGTCTTACATTCAAGTCTTTCATCCATTTTGAGTTAATTTTTGTGTACTGTGTAAAATAGCAGTCCAGTTTCATTCTTTTGCATGTGGCTGTCCAGTTTTTCCAATGCCATTTATTGAAGACTTTGTCCTTTCTCCATTGTATATTCTTGGATCCGTTGTCATAAATTAATTGAACATATACGTGTGCATTTTTTTCTCGGCTCTCTATTGTGTTCCATTGATTTCTCTGTGTGTTTTTATGCCAATAGCATACTGTTTTGACTACTAAAGCTTTGTAATATAGTTTGAAATCAGAGAGGTTTGTTCTTCTTTCTCCAGCTTTGTCCTTCTTTCTCAAGATTGCTTCAGTTATTTGGGGTGTCAAGGTAGTAAATCTTGAAGCAATACCATATCCTTCGAAAAGCTTAGAGATCCATGCCCCCATCAGACAGAGGGATTGTCCCCACACCATAGCTCGCCCTCCCCATTTAATTCACCTTTGACCCTTGACAAAAACAAGATAAATCATGGAAGATGGTGGAAATTACCATGAACTTAACCTAACAGTAGACCCAACTGCAGCTGCCTTGCTAAATTTGGTATCTGTAGAGGAGCAGATCAACACTGCCCCAATCAACATTTTACGTTAATACCCACAATAAGCATCCACTGAGAAGAAGCTCACAAGCAACAGGTGGACAGTAATGACTTATCTTTAGATGTCAGACAACCTCTCTCCTTTTTCATTCCAATACTGGTTCCTGGGGCCCATGAACAGAGAAGACATCATGGCAATGACAGAGGCTATGCATGGACCCCAAAGCTTTACTCCCACTCCAAAAGGCAGAATTAATTACTGCCACTGTTGAATACCTAACCTACCAGCACCAATGACCAATACCGAGCCTTTTGATAAGGCACCATTCCTCGAGGAGACCATCTAGGCACTTAGTGATAAGCTGAATACAGTGAAACCCTTTAACCCTAGAAGGAAGAGCAATTTATCCTTACTGAAACTGACACTTACTCTACCCATGTTTGACTTCCTTATCCCCCATCTCTCTGCCAGCACTATCATCCAGGGGTTATAGAATACCTTCTTTCGCAACAAGAAATCTTCTACAACACTGACTCAGACCTAGGGACCCACTATATCAGGGGAAAGAGGTATTGAAATGGACAGATGACACTAGGACAATGGACAATATGAGAGGGGATATAGGATTTACTGGTTTTACAAGTACCCCATCACTCAGAGGAAGTTGGCCCAAAAGAAATTTGGAACAGCCTGTTAAAGGCTCAACTCAAATACCAGCTCAGGGACAATACTCTACAGGTTTGTTAAACTAGTGGTCCAAATACGAGACCGTACTCCAAATAGCTGGACTACACAGTTATGGGAACCAAAGAGTAGAAGTAGGATTGACTAATCTCACCACTATTCCCAGTGACCTATTTGCTTATTTTGTGCTTCTTATCTCTGCAACTTAGGCTTTCATAGGTTCCTGGTTCCTGATTAGTCACGGGAGGCGCAATCTTTCCCACTAGGGCCCTAGGAAGGTTCTCACCAAACTTGATTATATGTAACTTTCAATACCGCATGCTGGCAGACGGCTTTCTTCTTCCCCTTCAGCAAACAGAACACTTACAACCAAGCCAATACTGTCCAGGAACGAATTTAGAAGAACAAAATGATAAATAGGCCAATTCACCAAAACAACGCAGTAATACTAGATACATATATAACAGAGCTTGAAAATAGTTGAAGCAAACATTGATACAACTGAAAGAAGACAAAGACAAATGCACAATTACAGTTGGAGATTTCAATATTCCTCTCAATGAAGAGCAGAGGTAAACAGAAAATCACAAAAGATATAGAAGACTTTAACAACACTATCAACCACCTTAACCAAATTGACATTTATAGAACACTCTCACCAACAACTGCAGAATACACATTCTTTCCAAGTGCACATAAAACTTTACCAAGATAGATCACAGTCTGGGCCATAAAACAAGTCACAGTAAACTTAAAATGATTCAAGTCATATAACATATTTGTAATAACACAATGGAAAAGACCAGTATCAGAAAGGAATTTAGGAAATCTCCAAAGATGTGAAATCTGAAAAACATACTAATAAATAACTCGTGGGTCAAACAAAAAATCACAATGGAAATTTTAAAATATTTTAAACTGAATTAGTATTAACATGATAATCTAAATTGGTAGGGTGATGACTAGAGAAAAATTCTTGGCATTAAACATGTATATTAGAAAAATATAAAAGTTTAAAACTAACGACCCAAGTTTCCACCTTAAGAAATTTGGAAAAGAGCAAATTAAGCCCAAATTAAAAAGAATGGAAATAATAAAGAGCAAAAGTAATTAAAATATAAAACAGAAAAGTAAGAAAAGAAACCAGGGGCTGGGCTGGGGCATAGTGGTTAAGTTTGCACACTCCGCTTTGGCAGCCCAGGGTTCACCAGTTCTGATCCTGGACACAGACCTACACACTGCTCATCAAGCCATGCTGTGGTGGCATCTCACACAGAACTAGAAGGACTTACACCTAGTATATTAAACTATGTACTGGGGCTTTGGGGAGAAAAAAGAAAAAAAAACAGGAAACCAAAATCTTATTATTTGGATAGATCAACGAAATGGATAAAACTGTATTCAGATTGATCATGAAAAAAAGAGAGAGGACAAAAATTAATATCAGATATGACAGAAGTGACATACAGATTCTACAGGCATTAAAAGGATAAAGGAATAGTAATAACAATGGTATGCCAATCAATTTGACAGCTTAGACAAAATGAAAAAAAATTCTTTGGAAGACACAGTCTACTGAAGCTCACTCAAAGTGAAATGAATGCCATGAATGGCTCTATATCTATTAAAACAAGTTAATTTATAGTTAAAACCTTCCCACAAACAAAAGTCTAGGTACTGATGGCTTACTGGTAAATTCAACAAAATATTTAAGGAAGAAATTATATCAATTCTACACAAACTCCTCCAGAAACATGAGAGGAGTGGGCATGAAGCCAGCATTACCACATATGAAAACTAGACAAAGCCATCAGAAGAAAAATATAGAAAAGATCATCCCATGAACATAATGCAAAAATTCTTAACAAGTTTTAGCAATTCAAATCCAACAATAAATAAGGATAATACATTATGACCAAATGAGGTTTATCTCAGGAAAGCAAGGTCTATTTAACCTTCAACAAACATCACTATAATTCACCATTAAAGAAACTAAAAAAAAAAAACCATATGATCATTTCAATGGATGAAGAAAATTATTTGGCAAACTTCCACATCCACTTATGATAAAAATTCTCATCAAATTAAGAATAGAAGGAAACTTCCTCAACCTGATAACAGGCATCAACTAAAATCCTCCAGCTAACTCATAAATGATGAAAGACTGAACTTTTTCTCCCTATGACTAGAACGAGGTGAAGACATATGGTCTCAACAATACTATTCAAAATTGTAATGGAGGTCCTCATCAGTGCAGTGAGGGGAAAAAGGGAAGAAATGAAAAACAAATAGATTGGGGCAGAGGAAGAAAAATGGCCTTTATTTGTAAATTACATGATCATTTATACAGAAAAATTCTAAGAAATCTACAAAACAGATACCAGAACTAATCAGTGAGTTTAACAAGAATGCAGTATACAAGGTCAATAAACAAAATCAATTTTATTTCTATATACTAGCAACAAACAATCAAAAAATAGAGTTTAAAAAAATACGATTTATTATAGTATCAAAAAACATTAATTACTTAGGGATAAATTTAACCAAAAAGTTATAAAACTTGTACATAAGAAACTACAAAACATTGTCTACAGAAGTTAAAGAAGACCTAAATAAATGGACAGATACATCATTCTTATGTATTAAATGTCTCAATATTATTATCAATTCTCCAAACTGATAGATAGATTAAACACAGTCTCAACAGAAATCCCGTCAAGAATTTTCATATAATTTGACAAACTGAATCTAAAATTTATACACAAAAGCAAAAGATCTAAAATAGTGAAAATAATTTTGAAAAAGAGCAAAGTTGGATGATTGAGACTACCTCATTTCAAGACTTCTTATAAAGCTACAGCACTCAAATACAGGCATATTCATCAGTTCAGAAACTGACCCATACATATATGGCCAATTGATTTTTGAAAAAGAAGCCAAGGTAATTCAATCAGGAAAGAATAATCTTTCCAACAAATGGTGCTGATACAATTGAATACGAAAATAAACAAACCTCAACTCTTACATCACACTACACTACAAAAATTAACTCTAAGTGGATTATAGATCTAAATGTAAAAGTTCAAACTACAAAACTTCTAGAATAAAATAAAAGCAACTCTTAGTGACTTTGGGTTAGACAAAGTTTTTTTTCTTTGAGGAAGATTAGCCCTGAGCTAACATGTGCTGCCAATCCTCCTCTTTTTGCTGAAGAACACAAAGATTTTTAAACAGAACACAAAAAAGAGAAACTATGAGAGAAGAAAAAATGTATTGGCTTCATTAACTCAAATGAAAAATTGATTTGAGTCAAATCAAAAATTGATTTGAGTCAAAATCAAAATTGATTTGACTTCATCAAATTTAAAAACTTTACATGTCAAAAGATACTGTTAAGTAAATGAAAAGACAACCCAGACTAGAAGAAAACATTTGTTCACTTTGTAATTAACAAAGGACATGTATTCAAAATATACAAAGGATTCTTACCACTCAAGATTAACAACAACCCAATTCTTTAAAAATGAGCGAAAGATTCGAATAGACAATTCACTAATGATGATATCTATGGGAAATAAGCCATTAAAAGATACTCAAAATCATTAGTTACTAGAGAAATTTAAATTAAAACACAGTGAGATACCACTAGACACCCACCAGAATGGCACAAATTCAAAGACTGACCACATCAAATTGGCCATGAATAGACTTTCATACAATGCTGGTGGGAATGTAAGACAGAACAACTCTGGGAAACAGTTTGGTCGCTTCTCAAAATGTTAAACATATATCTACCATATGACCTAGCTATTCCATTCCTTGGTATTTACAAGAGAGAAATGAAAGCTCATATCCATACAAAGACTTGTACATGAATGTTCATGTCAGTTTCATTTGTAATAGCCATAAACTGGAAGCAACTCAGATGTCCATCAACAGATGGGTGGATAAGGAAATTTCGGTATGTCCAAACTTCACCAATAAAGAGAAATGAAGTCCTGATACACACAACATTGTGGATAAATGTCAACATTATCATGCAGAGTGAAAGAAGCCAGACACAAAAGAGAACACACTACATGATTCCATTTATAGAAAACTCTAGAAAACTGCCTTAGTCTTTGTCAAAAGTGACAAAAAGCAGACAGGTGGTTGCCTGAGGAAGCACGTGGAGAAGGGATAGATTACAAAGGGACATAAGGAAACCTTTGGAGGATGATAGAAATGCTTGTCGTCTTGACTGTGGCCATGGTTTCACAGGTATATGTCCTAAGTAATCAAATTGTACACTTTAAATATGTGCAGTTTACTGTACGTCAATTATACCTCAATACAGCTAATATTTTAAAAACTTATCCAAGTTCCATGAAGTTATATTTCTGAGGATTCCCTGCTGTCTCCCCTGCTCTAGCCTCTTTGCAGACACAATTATTTATCAATAAATGCTCCTTGACTAAAATTAACTCATGAGGTGGCCTCTTCAATACTGAAAGACTTTCCCCGACATAAACAAAACAGACGACACAACGAACAAGCCTACTCAGATTCACTTGGTGTAGTGGACACAGTAAAGATGGCCCCCATGGTTCCCGGCTCCTGGTATTCATGCCCTTGTGTAACTCCTCCCCTTGAGTGTGGGTGTTACTTGTCACTTGCTTCTACCCAATGGAAAACAGCAAAGGTGAGAGGATGTATGTGATTACGTCAGATGATTACATACCTAAGACTGGAGCACTGGTCTTGCTGGAATCTCGCTCTCCCTTGCTGGCTTTGAGGAAGTAAGCAGCCACGGTGGGAAGCCCACAGGACAACGAGCTGTGAACCGCCTCTAGAAGCTGAGGGCAGCCCTCAGCCTCCAGCCAGCAGGAAACTGAAGCCCTCAGTCCTACAACCTCAAGAAAGTGAGTCTGCCAACAAGTGTGTGAGTTGAGAAGCAGACCTGCCCCCAGTGGAGCCTCCAGATGAGAACCCAGCCCTGAGTGACATGTTGATTGCAGCCTTGAGGGGACCCAGCTCAGCCATGATCTAGCCCACAGAAATGGGGAGGGGACAAAGGTATGTTCTTTCAAGCCACCAAGTTTGTGATAATAGTGTGTACACAGCAGTAGATAATACACTAGGTCTGTGTGTTTGTAAGAGGGAGAGGAGCAGATGGAGAGTAGAGAAAGGGGAAATGAATTTAATTTTCTAATAGTATTTTCTATACCTAAATACAACAACTTAAACTATTACCAACTGCGAGATAAAAAATAACCAGAGTTAGAGGAAATCATATTATTTCTTTCAGCTTTCTTTCCTTTGGCTGAAAGAGAAAAAGTGAAGAAACTTATATTTAAGTAGCTTACATTAAGATATACTATATATAAGCTATAACAAATCTTGTAAAATGAATGCAAATGAAAACAACTGGTCTAAACCCCTTTAATTTCCTTTCATGGTATGTTTTGTTCTGCTTTTCAATAATGAGCACATTAGCATTTGAGAAGTGTAACAGGTTCACTGAAACCAAGCAAAGTCTTCTAACCATCTTCCTGGCCCACCTCTCTGGGAGGAATCAGAGCACACCGGAGGACAGGCTACTCGCTCTATTTTATTCAGACTCCAAAGAGAAGGACATTCAATGACACCGCCTTCAGGCACTCTGAAATACCACAGTTAGCTGTTTCTGTTGGAAATGCAGGAAAGTATGTATTCTCCTGTATCTTTTAAAAAGCTATTTATCAAGGTCATTATACCCTCTTTCCCAGGCCCCAGGAGTCCTTCCAGTAGGGCTTCTGTGACTGGCAGGGGCAGGCAGGGTTTGTGTAGTTCTCTGAGTTTTCTGTAAATATAATCTCCAAGCCTGGAAAGGATTGTGAAAGATGGCCCAGGCAGATCGTTACCCTCAGAAGTCCTGTTTTTGGCTTTGATGTATTTTCAGAATAAATAACTGGTAAAGCACAGGCAATTAATGTGGTCTCTACTTTCTTATGTGTCTTTGCAGTAGCGTGTGTATTTTGGTTTTTGCTGTAATGTGGCCCTTTAAATTAGGTCATAAAGGAAGTCACTGGAAATCAGGATGCATTCTCTGAGAATGATGTAATCTTTAGTGTTCCTGTTGCTGACCAAGACACTCAGCTTAAAATAAATGATTTTATGAGTAAAAATTTGTTATATGAAAGCAGACAAAAGAATTTAAATTTTCATAATAATTAAAATGAGGAAAATAATCTTCCAAATATTTTAAATTTGTCTAAACATTATTTAGCAAATGAAAGTCTTAGATAGTATACACGCAATACATAAAAATAATTCCATATACTGTTTAGGTTTATGTTTTAACTGAAATTAATATGCTATCCAAAATAAACATTTAAATATTTAACAAAAATTATCTGCCTTCAGAGAATTTAGGTAAAACATTATGTGTATATAGGAGTCAGGCCAGGGAATGACGTATGTGTGGGCCATCTCATTTTTTAAAAATTTCAAAGGTAGCTGAAACTAACCTTCCTTTTTCTTTCAATAAATTACCTTTAACGAATTCAGTGATATACAAAGTGGGACCATTCCTGGGATAAATAAATAAAGTCAGCAAATAAACAAACGTTAAGGGCATCAAGAAATTTAAAGACATTACTAAGAACTTCATTAACAATAATTTCAGGAAAAGAAGCCTTGTAGGATTATCCTCACTATTATTTAAACAGTTTCTAGATATTAATAAGCATATGTGTGTATGCCAGAAAGAGAAAGAGCAGGAATCAGAGAGGTTAATTGATTGTGTATGTGAAACGAAAATAAGTTTCAAAATGGCAGCCGTGGGGCATGAGTGTGAGGGGTCTGGCAGAAACCACAGCATTGAAGAGAGGTTGAAGGACTGACTATGTGGATGAGATTCAGAACTTTCAATTTTTTTATTTTTTGGCCTTCTTCCCTCCTGTGCAGCCTCCTTGTCTCACTGCCCAGCATCTGCAGCATGGTGTCCTCCAGAAGAAATAAAAAGAGAATTTAAGGCCTTCAGGAAGAAGGGCCTGACCAGCAGACTTTATGACAGTCCTCAAAGGATAGTGATGAAACCTTCAACCTTCCTGCAGAGCCTGCCTCTCTGATAGGAATGAGGAGCAGTGATGAGGCAACAGAAGGGTACAGAATGGCAGAGACCACCAGGATGGCCATCCTAGCACCTCTTTGCCAAACCTTGATTTGCTTACCTTTTCCCGAAGCCTAATATTCTCCCACACCTTGTTGCACACCATACACTCGAATGCATCGACGTAGTTGTCCTGGTTGATGTCTTGCACGCCCCATTTCCGCTCCCTGAGAGCTGTGAGAAGTCGCTGATTAGAGATCTCACCCTTCAGCTTCCACTCTATGTAGGCCTCGTACAGTCTGTCATCGTGATCCAGTTGTCTGATGTAAGTTGCCAGTTCTCTGGGGTGAGAAAATTCTGATACGAGAATAGCACTTCTATTACTTGGAAGCCAGTCTGCGATGCTGGGGGATCCATAATACACAGGGACTACCCCCAGTTTCAGAGGTCTCCAGAGCTTCTCAGTGATGTAGTCATCACAAATCGCATTCTCAAAAGCAAGGATAAACTTATACTGAGCAATGATCCTGTAAAAGCCATCAGCGTCCATAGAGGCTGGGTTTTTCAGCTGTTGAGGGAGATCTTTGTTCCGCAAACACTCACCATAGGAATCGACCTCGATGTAAGTCATCAGCTCTCGAACATAGCTGTCTCTGTCTGATGGGGGGTCACAGTCTGACTGAACATACACCAGCGGAGCCAGTCTTTTTCGAAGGCTGTTTTTGGACTTCAAAGGGACGAGGTATTGGAGTGACTTCAGGACTTCTATGCCCTCCAAGTACTGGGTAGTTAGTGGCAAGTGGGAATGCCGGCTGAACGTGGCAGTGTAGTTGAACAAGGCGATGACTGGCTCGTGAAAGAGCTTGTAATTGTTTTTCGGAGACTCTTCATGGAAAAGGGCCCAGTCATGATGGGCTTTGCGAGGCAGAGGTAAACTGTCTATGTTAAAGTCAGTACCTAGGAGAAGAAAAGACAGTATTAGTATGTCCAAAAGAATTGTGGTGTTTGAGTTTGAGTCCACCTGGTAAGAGGAGTTTGGGGCTATAAATAAGAAGCACGTTACAGTGTCTGCAAAGTGCCTGGTTGTCCGTCATGAAGCTTTCACCCGAGAACCTGCTCAGGGAGAGAATCCCCAAGGAGAGGGACCCTCTTTCTCATTTAATAAAAAGGCCAATGGGAGTAGTGTCTAGCCTGGTTCTAAAAGAAAAATTTATCCCACTGCCTTTGCAATTGGCTTTTCTTCCCAGAGGTTTGCCTAAGAGGGGGCAGGAGAATTAAAGAGATTGACAGATCTTAACAAAAGAAAAGAGCAGGAGAAACGAAGCCAAAACGGGAAAAGTGACCACCTTAGTAGATTGATTAACTGGAAAAAAAGTGAAATCATGCAAAAGTAGCCAGAACAAATATACAGGATAGATGTTTTTTTAATCCAAAATGATCGATTTCAACAAAGTACAGTGAATCAATCTTAGTCAAAATGGTAGACAAGAGGCTTTTAGGGACGAAAGAGCTGATAATAGCACTATGTTACAGACCGCTGCAGGATGGACATGAATTAACAAGCACATCAAGAAATAAAGACGGCATAACAGGATTACAATTATGAGTGATTCTAGCTTCCACAGGATTAATTGGGAAACCTCTGAAACATGATAATGTGCAGACAGAAGTGATGGATGTGGTAAGCAACTGTTTCCTGACTGTGTGGGTGGAGACCCAATCAGGAAGAAGTTATTTCTATAACCGAGAAAGAAGAATTAAAACAATATCACAATACACAATACAGAATTTCTAAAGCGTTCCTGATACTGATAATTTTGTGGCTCCTGATTTGAGTTTTTAACTATAAGGAAATGGCAAAAAGACAAAATCCATCTTACAGCATCCACTGGGAAGAAAAGCACCAAATAAATGCTTCCAGCAGAATAAAACATTTTCTCTAGTAGAATTCATAAAAATGATTTAATGCCAGTGCACACTCTTTCAAATAAATATATACTCTTTGGTGCCAACTGTACATCAATGAGAAATCAATTAATCAAGAAAGACTTTTAAACAATTAAAGATCAAATAAGATTATATTGGAGGACATACATTGAGCCCAGAGAAATTGCTGAAGAAAGTACTACTCTCTTCATAATAGGCTTTTATTCTCGATGATCAGGAATGAAAGACTAACATCTAAAAATGGTTATATATTTGTTTACCTGGCACTTGCTATATTTAACCTTTAGCATCAAAAAGAATACTCATCCACACACATGAAATTTAATGGCATATAGAGTTGGATGGTCAGCAAAGGTTAATAGACAAACTGAGGACACGAAAGAGAAGAGAATTTGAGAAGAAAGGCAATTTAACGCATCGAAGCGGTTGCTACTCAAAAAGATTCTAAGCTGGTCAAGTGGCCAATGATGGGAGCTGGAACCCACAAACGTGAGTTAGAACAAAGTTTCCACTGAAGGTGTACAGGGCACCAAGGCCATTTGCCCGGGAGAGGGAAAACTGGAGTCCAACCCATAGGCGTCAGAGGCAGGGGTCAAGAGGTAAGATTAGAGATTAGAGGAGATATAATTAAAAGCGTGTTTAGGGGGCTGGCCTGGTGGTGTAGTGGTTAAGTTTGTGCACTCTGCTTTGGCACCCCAGGGTTCACAGGTTCAGATCCTGGGCACGGACCTAGCACCACTGGTCAAGGACATGCTGAGGTGGCGTCCCACATAAAATAGAGAAAGACTGGTACAGATGTTAGCTCAGTGACAATCTTCCTCAAGCATAAAGAGGAATATTGGCAACAGATGTTAGCTGAGGGCCAATCTTCCTCACCAAAAAAAAAAAAAAAAAAGGTGGGTCTAGAATTAACTGAGGGATCAGGCACAGGTGTCTTGAGTGAGTGACTCAAGTCGGCTGCTGTTATGTGGCACATAGGTGATTCGTAACCTGCCTCACACTGGGTGTGCCACAGCACATCCAAAACACAGAACAGAGAAGCAGAAAGACACAAAGCCTGCCTCCAGTGCTCCAGAGACTGGAGGACCTCAGTTTTACCGCTGAGGCCTACATTAGTAAAGTGTAAGAGGAATTAAAAATGACTATGTCTAGACCTTATTTTGACCAATACCTAGGTCCGCTTAGGTTGTGCTGGTAAAAGGAGTAGGACTTGAAACTGGTATCAATTATAATGACCATTTCACTCATTATAACCAGGAGATGAGGCTTACAGGCTCATTATACCTTCTGGCAAGTTGCTCCTGGAGCCTCGATGTTGGAAAGAAGGGGAGAAGCGCAGAGGGTCCCTCGCAAATGCAGTCTATAGTAGCAAAAAAGGCCCACAGAATCTAGGCAAGAAACATTTGTTTATATGCATGCTCTAAAAAGCAACATGGCTTTTTAAAAATGAGAGCATGAGATTCTCATACATCCATCTGAATTCTATTTAGTTTGTAGGAGTGGGGCTATCTTTAACAGTGGGGGAATGCCTCTCTAACAGACAGGGAAGTTAAAGGGACCTAACTTTCCAGAAACACTTCCCATTATTTGCTACCTTAAAAAGTAGTTCCTAGTAACTTCCCCAAGATGCACACACACAACACACAGACACACACAACGCACACAACAAAATCACATTAGGGTTTTTTTTCCTCCAGTTTTATTGAGATGTAATTGACATATATTTGTTGTTCTTGTTCCATTTCTTTTTTTTATTATTTAATTTTTATTGAGTTAATGATAGGTTACAATCTTGTGAAATTTCAGTTGTACATTATTGTTTGTCAGTCGTGTTGTAGAGGCACCCCTTTACTCTTTGTGCCCACCCCCCACCCCACCTTTCCCCCAGTAGCCACTAGTCTGTTCTTTTTGTCTGCATTTTTAAATTCCTCATATGAGTGGGGTCATATAGAGATTGTCCTTCTCTATCTGGCTTATTGCACTTAACGTAATTCCCTCAAGGTCCATCCATGTTGTTGCAAATGGGATGATTTTGTTCTTTTTTATGGCTGAGTAGTATTCCATTGTGTATATATACCACATCTCCTTTATCCAATCATCAGTTGATGGGCACTTAGGTTGCTTCCACATCTTGGCTATTGTAAGTAATGCTGCAATGAACATTGGGGTGCATGGGACTTTTGGAATTGCTGATTTCAAGTTCTTTGGCTAGATACCCAGTAGTGGGATAGCTGGATCATACGGTAGTTCTATTTTTAATTTTTTGAGGACTCTCCATACTGTTTTCCATAGTGGCTGCACCAGTTTGCATTCCCACCAACAGTGTATGAGGGTTCCTTTTTCTCCACAACCTCTCCAATATTTGTTACTATTGGTTTTGGTTATTTTTGCCATAGAATAGGTTTTTTAATCAAATTCTTCCAAACCAAAATTTTCTGGGGAAGATTTAAAAATATACGTTATTTCATTCAGTGAGCTCCTCCCCTAAATCTAGAGTGTCTGATGGTAAACACTCAACTTTTAGAAATTAGAACTAGATAGACCTAAAATACTCCAAGGATAGCATGGCCTAGAATAC
The DNA here is from genome assembly GCF_041296265.1 of Equus caballus. NCBI lineage: Eukaryota > Metazoa > Chordata > Mammalia > Perissodactyla > Equidae > Equus > Equus caballus. Next base: position 29,131,242 of record NC_091710.1, on the reverse strand, counting down.
AAGTGGCGATATTAAACAATTTCTAAAAGGTATTTGATGTGACTCAGGAAACGACTGAGTTACTTTGCTCTCTCTGACTCCAGGGCAATGCTCACTATAAAAAGATTTGGAACTGGGATCTTTAAAGAAATGAAAATCAACTGAACTATGGTAAATCCATAAAAATGTGGCTAACTTGCAAGTGATTGGTTCCCTAGTTTTATACGGTCATCTTCACTGGCTCTTCCATTTAATAACTTTGGATTCAAACTTTCAATTCCCTGGGTTATTTTGTGTTTACTGAATACTGACAAATTTATTCGTTCCTTTAAGTAACAGCTCACAAATAGATCTTGAGCACTAAAGTGCACTGTAAAGGGAATTGCAACATGGAATAAAATTAATGCCAGCAAATGATGCCAGATTTCTGACTATAGGGACTGAATTAGAAATAGCAGACAAGCAGAAAAGCAACAATACTTTACGATACATGTTACGTGCTCCTTTTCTCCTGCAGGGGCATATATTCTTCTTTTAGTATTCCCAAACAAATTGGTGAAAACAGAACGCAGCAGGTATTATTAACCCCACTCTACTAACAACGTGTGAGTCATTTATCTGGAGCTAAAACCCCTGCTGGGGACCAGAATTTCCAGACTGGCTGATGGTCAAGGACCAGAAAGATCCCTGGCCCCGCTATAACGTTGATTCTGTTGAATAACTTACTCCTGGCACTCCCAAATACAGCCACAAAAATATTACCCAGCTTAAGTCCAGTCTGCCCGGGAAGACAGGCATGCCGTCATTCAGAAAAGAGAAATGCTCCCACAAAATATCCTCCAAAGGTAATCTCTCTTTTTAAAAAGAACCTCTACCATAAAACTGTGTGTCGCATAAAATGGGGTCCCACAAAAAATACCCCAACAGAGGGAACTAAAATTTCTTAGGAAAAACAATTTAGGCCAAGGAGCTGCCTTATATATATATTATCATCTAGCATATGCATAGTTCATGGCTATTTTTCATGCCATTCCACATGACTTTCCTCCACTTACCCACACAACACCATCAGATTATTTATTTTTCTCTAAGGTTCTGAGGGTTAACTAAAAATGAAAAAATGGTGCTGGTAATTGAGAAAGGCCCCCATTACCTCAGGCTAAATTCTAACCAAGGCACCACACACGCCCCTCTGCAGACAGTCCAGCTCTAGTCAACTCAGAGGGACCCTGGCAGGCCACTCAACTCAAAATGCTCTCACACTAACTTCTAGACCCATATTCTTCCCTCTTCTCCCATCACTTCTCTTCATGAGTCCTTTTACCTGAGCTTAATCGACTCTCTGTCATGTAGCCCTCTCTCGATTATAGATGCTGTAGCCCTCTCTCAATCAACCACATTCAATTAGGCAGCTGTCCATGCTACCCCCTGGGCATGGAAATTTCCCAAGCCCCCTTAATGAGCCTGTGTTGTAGGCCAGTCAATAACTTTGCGTCTCCCTCCTACCAGGGCAGAGCCTGAGGCAAGAGTATAAATAGTGTCTTGCATACCATATGCCTAAATATTTAAGGCTATAAATCAATCTAACCAGCTGTTCAATGTTTTATCCTTCTACCTTAACATATATATACTCACGATTTCTTAAAAAAAAGTGCAGAGCCACAGTTCGCATTGGATGAGTATAACGTATTCAAAATTAACATCGTCTCCTACCACAAATTATGATTCTCTTTGGGGCCTGGCAGGGGGTGAAAAGAGGAGAAGGGAGAGGATGCCCCCTATCTTGCTGACTCACCCTCACCTAATCCCGAAAACCTTCCCTTCCATTCACTCAGGACCAGCACAGGGGAAACACCCCTTTTCTCCTCCTCTCTGGGGTCTTGGCCCTCTCTGCCCTCACTGTCCATGTGTGTCCCGAAGCATCTGAGTGCCTTGTCTCTAAGGTTTCTCCTCAGCAGCTGAAAGAGTCCCCACCAGACAATCTCTTCCCCCACCCCTTCTGGCATCAGCCTTTCAAGTCCCTCAAAGGGACCTGCGGCTGGAAGGTCACATTCCCATTCAGAGCTTGCAGATCCCTGAGAGTTCCAAGCTCAAATGCAGTGGGGCCTGGCCTCCTTTTCCTTCCACCCGTGGCTCTGTCCCATACTGCAAGGGACCCTGTGTACATGGACATGGACCCTCTACCTGCACGTGCAAGTTCCATCCTGACAAAGACTCCCTCCCCGACCAAACTTCAATCAGGCTCCGCTGGGCCCTCTTCTCACTACAACCTCTGCCTGTGGCCTGCAGAGCCCAGTGTCAGCAAAGAATCCTGCTACATTGCTTTAGTGAGAATCCCCCCGCCCCTGACATCTGATCAAGTTCCTCATCCCCACGCTTGATGTCTAAGTCCTTGGCCTGCCTTTAGCAAGAATCCTGTTTAGCCAGTTTAGCAAGAATCCTCCTACCCTTGATATCCTCTTAGTAATTTTCCATCCACTGACCCCCTCACTCTGCTTGTTGGCTATAAATCCCCAGCTGTCTTCGTTGCATTCAGAGTTGAGCTCAGTTCTATACCGAAGTCTCTCTCCTCTACTATAGTAGCTCAAATAAAATCTATCCTGCCATTTTTAACAAGTGTCCAGTGCAAAATTTTTCCTTTACATTCCATGCCTTTGTAGTCACCCCCTGGCCAACCTTCAAGCCATGGGTGCATACTAGCAGCCCAGTTTGCCCTTGGGAGGACACACTAGGCAAATGACCAGTACAGGGTCTGGAAGTGGGCTCCACTGTGGCCTTTGGGGCAGGGAATTCTGGGGCCCTGGTACTTGGAGTGTGATGTCTAAGGGGGAAGGCATGGGCCACACATGGCCACAGGTGGGCTTGTAACCTTGGCCTGTGGACTCCTCACACTGTATGTGAAGGAGACAGCTGGAGGAAGGCCAAAGCAGACCCCTCTTGGCCAAGTCTAAGGTTCCATTGTCCAAATTTAAGTTGCCACTCATCTTCCCCAAGCACCGTTACCTGGAGGTTGGAATTCATGATCTTAACTAAACAGGGGCCTAATGTACCTGTTGTGATTCCTTCAACCAAGGACACAAATTCAGATTTAAAACCTCTGACAACATCCAATATGGTTGGGCAGGAAGAGGGGTAAGAGGGATGATTACTTATTTTTAGCACATTCCCCCAAAGTGACTCTTTTCCAATGATTTAGTCTAAAAGATGCCAACACGACTGTTGTTCCATCCCCACTCAGGATTTAACTAAACCTAGTTAGTCCTAGATTAACTAAATTTGTACTATATCCAGAGTATTCCCTGAGCTTCAACCAGATATCTAACAGCATGCTAGAAATGTCCACTTGCATAGCCCACAGATAAGCACAAATCACCATGTTCAGACTAAGCTAGTCATCTTCCCCCTAAACCCAATCCTTTTCAGGTCTTCTATTTCACATTGATTTCACCATCAAAGTTGATTTGAACCTTTTGGAGTAAGCTACGTGATCTACCTTTGGGCATAACTCTTCCTTTGTTTTTTCTTTTTTTTAAATAGATCTCAGGTGCACAGAATTGGGGCAGTTATAATCCTTGGTACATGACATACTCATTTCAATGAGCCAAGTGTAAACCTATAGAAACTCCTGTCACATATCTCTTCTTAACTCCAACACACGACTCCAGAACATACACAAGAGCTGCCGCTCAGAGCACACTACCCAGAGATCTGAGCAGTTCTTAGAGCTTTCACATGATGGACCAACACTATATACAATGAGACAAAGTTGCTTTTCATGTTCATTTTTTCCCTGCAATGACCTGAAATATACTGATTACAAATTCCTACTAAGAAGGGAGTATCAGAGACTTGGAAGATTTTTCCCTGTTTAATTTTTTAAACAATTTCCACCAAAATGGGTCCATGGGTCAATGCTTTATGTTGCCAATCCGTGCATGAAAGCAGAGAATCTAAAGCAGGGTCTCTCTGGTGGAGACTAATTTCTTCCAGATACAACAAGGTCTCCCGACAGACCATGCCTTCCACTGGGATTTCAAACAGCAAGCTTTGTATTAAAATGGTCTTTTGCCCAAGATTACAGTGCTCAGCTAAACCTGGGTTCAAAGCTATTTTTTCTAAAAGGAGGTTGCATTAGTCATTGGCTTCTTAGCTTCTCAGCTCCATTCCCACCTTCATATGTTACGCTTTGTGCTGCACAGGGCGGAGACCCTGCAAACTTCATTTCTCAGGTTCCCTGGCAACTGGCTTGCAATTAGGTCCCACCAATGGGAGCACTATAGGGAGACCAGAAGGTGGGAGGGGGAGAAGGAACTCTTCCTAAAAGCCTTCTCGTGTCATGGAGAGAGCAGCAGCACTGGGGACGGTGATCACATGTGCTGTGGCAGAGACACTGGCATTGTAGACCATGGTGACACTGACAGGTGCAGAGGCAATGACCCAGGAGTGCTGGCTCATGGGTTCCTGCTCGCCCTCACCAGCGGAGCTCAGAGACAAGCCATCCTGCGCTTTAGGTAAAGCTTTCCACCCCCTCCCCTCCTCCATGCTTCTCCAGCCCAGGGGGTGGCAGTGGTTTCCAGTTAATCATTTTGCATAAACTTCCCCCTGCCTTCTTTTGCTCCACCAGCCCTTCAACCCCTTTGTAACGAATTCCCATAATAAATTCCCACTTATTGAAATACCTAAAACAATTTCTGTTCTCCTTTCAGACTATGATTCACACAGAAGCCCATTTCAAAAGCTTGGAACTTCCATCTGACTGCAACTTCTTATTCCAAGTTCTGTTGCAAGTTTTCTCTTGCTCTCTTGCTCCTTGATATTTCTAAAAATACTATGTTTCTTCACCATCCCAGGCTTCTATTTTCCCCTCAGAGAACTACCTTTCTGTTTATTTCTCTCTTAGTCCATGTGGTGAGAATGCGGAAGCAGAAAAAGTACAAGCATCCTATCTAAGAAGGAAAAATATAAAATCAGAAAATGAGACTCCCTTTAAGAAAGGAACCATCAAACTACTTGAAATCAAAAGCACATCCCTCATCCAGGTACTGTGTTGTAAATTCCTTCTCTGGGCTGCTAATTAAAATATCCAGAATACTGATGACCCAGGTAGCTACACAGAATGATGAGATAAAAGTAAAGGTCTCCAGTAAAACTCTTGACCACACTCTAAGTTTTATCACAAATTACAAATCCTCTCCATTGTGTTTCTTGACATTTAAGGTAAAAAGAGATAAAGATTTTCTTCTTGCTAAAAGATTTTACTACAGAACCTTGTACCCATCGGAAATGTAAACCTCTAAGGCCAAAAGATGTTAAAGCTTATGAAAGGATGGGCAAGACACAACTGTAGGAGAAAGCAATAGTTCATAAATCACACCTATTGTTAATCACCTCAGCTGTAGCTAAACTCACAGTGACCTCACCGAGTGTGTTCTCATTTCCTGCCTTGGATTAAATCATTTGTTTCATAAAGCTCAAACAATTTCCAGTGTTCAAGATAACTGTTAGAATTTCTACCTCCCTGTTACAGCTGTCTGCAATAAGCTGAATAGCAAATTAAAGTACTTGACAGTTTCTAGATCTAAAAAGGAAATTCAGTTTCTTCCACAGTAATAATTAGAAAAGGGAAAAGGAAGTATTGTGAAGACCAAGAAGCAACGAGCAGGAGTAACAGTTTGCAGTGCAGCCTAAGGCACTCCCCCCCGCACCCCACGCCCTCCCACCTCAGGGAGACAGGAGCTGATGTCACCAAGGCCTTGTTGGCAAAGCCACTTCAGAGAGTTCTAGAATGTTCTGCTGAACTCCAAAATGAAACTTTCACGGCAAGGCTACATAACTCTGGATTGGGGTTTGTGATATCTCTCGAGGCATGTGAAGAATTGATTCTTTGTTAGGAAAAGCCACATTAGGGTGTTTCTATGTCTCACATTCTGATTCTCCTGATTTTCTCTATCGCGGCCCACACACCTGGGGACAGGAGACACCACCACTAACTCAGAGAAGCACAGCCACTCCTAAAAAGCAAGGTTTTACTGAGCTCTCCTATTTGGAAAGCCTTAAGCCAGGAACTCTGGGGCTTCAAAGATGAACAAAATGAGCCCCAAGGGATCTTACCATTATGAAAGTAAACTTTAACCATTAGCTGAAATTCAAAGTAGAATGACACAAATGCAAATAGCCCTGGCAGGAGAAAGAAAGGAATAATCATTTCTGACTGGGCAAAGAGTTTGGGGCTGAATTTCCGATAAGTCTATAAAACAACACGCAATTAAGAAAAAATAAATAAGACCCAATTATTAACTTAGGACAAACAAGAAAAGTAATGAGTGTACTATGTGGTGCATCTATGAAAATCATTTGCATAGTCCTAATAATGTAAAGAGTGAATATTGATCGATCATATGCGATAACATAAGTGGAGGGTGGTGATATGGGAAGATGAGTGTGTGTGTTGAGCTAAAGAGTAAATCTTCCAAGATAGATAGTAAACAGATAATGCCTAATACTGAAAACTCCTGAAATAGTAATATCAGCATGTTATTTAGAAATCCAGTGATACAACCAAAAGAGTCAGATAAAAGTCTTGCAAGTGGTAACCTCAGGAGATAGCTATTTGCCGTCTAAACTTGGAGTATGTATAGCTTTGAGAAAAACAAAGTGAACAAAAGATTAAATAGCAAAAGTAGGTCTCCTTACCCCATGCCCAGACACCCGGGTCCTTCTCCTCTGTTAACAGTTTCTGGTAAGTTCTTCATTTTTTAAAAAACGGATGGATAGATGAAAGGAACAAAGGAAGGATAGAAGGAAGAGTAAGAGGGAGGGAAATGAGGATAGATACCACATTTCACTGAAGCTAGGAAAAATAAATGATTAAGATGTACTGTTATTTTTTTGTCGCTAAGAAAAGTATTTCCAATTAAACTATGATAGAACGCTTTCTTATACTTAGAATTTTTATTTATACTTACTGAAAGAGCTCTTTTAGATTTGCTTATAGAGTTTTATCATTTATCACTCTTGTGAATACTAAGAAAAAATTTAAGTTAAATTGGTTAAAGTATCTAAAATGTCTTCACAGAGTCCAACTCTTCCAAATCACTTTTGAATCTTTGATGTCCGTGTGTTTCTGTACAATGTTTTGCTCTGCGCCTTTAAGACTGTTAGCAATACATCATTGTTTAAAAGAGGACTCCACTATCGTCCCTTAGACTTTCCTCCAAACCAGTGACACCCAGTTTTGATGACGATGCTTTCGTGGATTACCAGAAGGTGTCAACGAAAGTTTTCAGATAACAACTTGACTCATATTCTTTCCTCAAATGGTCCCTAAATGGTTTGTTGATGGAAACATCAAAAGGCTCAGTTGTCCCACCATGCCAGATGGAAGGACAACCCAGTTGGTGCCCACACAGACAATCGCAACTACAACACTGCTGCTGCCTGGCTGACAATGACTGCAAGGCACATGCTGATTTCAGAGACGTTAAAATATGAAAAAGAAAAATGCTTTTTAGAACTAAGGAAAATTTTTAACATAAATGAAAACATACAATGCACACTTTTGTGAACCTGGCATTATCTGTGAAACTGCCATGGGGATAGTTCCATATCAGTGCACAGAGCGCTGCCTCATTCTTTTTAATGATCATGTAGCATTATTCCATTGAGTGTACGCACTCACTCCAATGTGCTTCCAATTTTTCCACTTTGTGGGACAAAAATCTAAACTTTAAAAACTGGGTCAAGAAAGAGCTATTTTCATAAGGCGGGTGCATTGTATCCTAAGGCATTTGGTACTGCTGACATCTTCAAAAGCAACTAAAATTCAGCGCACACTGTCCATGTATCTTAGACTCCTGGCCAGAGGGACATTTTACAAAAGTCAATCTTGAAGACAGCAATCAATCTCCAAGCTAATTATATCCTGTGAAACCAATGATCAAGACACCAACTGAGTGCTGTTTCCAAAGCAAGTCTATCCACCAGGCAGAAATGGAACCGCCAAATCATTATATTCCACTTAGCCTTTGGGCCATGTTTGACCTTAGTCAGAAGCTATGACCTGGAGAAATAAACTCTCCTTATACTGAAAACATCAGTGTCCCACTCCGTATAATCATCTTAGAGTCTCTCTAACAAAGAGAGAAACTGTGCAGAAGAAAGCACTTCTTCCAAAGCTGATCATGTCTAGGATATTCCAGCTTGATTTTCTAATGTACGTGCCTCATCACAGAAATAGCAAAACAACAAACTTGGGCAAGGATTTTAGACCCACCTTAACAATCATTAGTAATACCATGTATAAATCATTCGTTATAGGCCCAAGTTTAATACTATAAACAAGTAAGGTCCATCTCTCTTATTTAGAGAATAAATAAATGCATTTTAGGTCTTATTTTGCGGAAGTCAGGCCTTAGCTTATTTTGGCAGTAAAAGGTAGAAAGAGAGCAAGAAGTAAGAGTAGAAACTGGATGCTAACAGCAAGTATCTGTCAAAGGGACAAAGCTCGATGTGGAGCCACTAGGAATTCTAAAAAAGTCTTAAAATTAACTCAAAGCACTGAAAGCCTTTCATACAAGTGTCATCTGAAAATAATATCAGCTCCATCACAAATAAACAGGACTTTCAGTTCATAGTTCTAGCTGTTTGACTTCATACTTCCATCTCCACCCAATGAGGTCACTAGGTTTCTGTCAACATAAAAGGATATACTAAGTTAGGGAGAAATGGGTGAAATGAATTGATGAGAAAAATCACTACATCATCTTAGGAACTTTCTCCTGCCTCATTCACTCTGACAAGTATAGCAGTTTTATTTTAATTACTTGTGATAATACTCAAGGTAGACTAGTAAGTAATACTCCCACCTCATAGAAAAATAATGAAGTCTTAGCAACACTTGGTATCCAGTTATTAGTTCTTCGCAAAAAAAATTTTTTGACAAAGTCAATGATTTGACAAAGAACCAGTGAGTTATAAGAATAGAAAATGGGAATTAAGGAAATGCTAAAGAATTGGACTCTTAACTTGAGCTTTAGCATGGGAGATCTTTTAGGTAGAGGTAATTTCTTGACTATTCCATGCTGACCACATTTTCATTAGTGTTTATTATATGGAAACATCTTCGCCATCAGTCATGGAAAATATTAAAATTCATTCTAATTCTGAGCTCATATGAAGTCCACGAAATTATAACTGGCAAATAAATCAATAAGCCAAGTGTCTTAAGTTTTTCTGAGACGGTTCATACAAATCAAATGTATAAGTAAGCAATAAATTAGATTTTATTAAAAGCAGAGCAAATTCCCAATTTGCTGTTGGAGCTTGCAAAATATAATTATCCATTTTTATTTCTGTTTCAAAAGAATTCAAACTGTGAGGGAAAACTGGTATGGTATTTTCAAGGCCAATTTGGCAGTATTTAACAAAATTTGAATTTAATTTATCCATTGACACCACAACTCCATTCTCAGATATCTAAAGAAATAAGCACATATGAGCAGAGACATGGAAATATGTTCACCATAACACAACAAAAACACAGGAACCTACATAACCATTGACAGGAATGGTTAAGTAAATTTAGGTACCTTCCTACTACTGAATCAATGTGGCTTCAAAAATAATGAAGTAAATTGATATATTCTAACATGAAAAAAATCTTTAAAACATGTTTAAATGGAAAAACCAATATATATCTATGGTATGATTCAGTTTAAGAAAAAAACAGACAAGGGGCTGGCCGGGTGGCATAGTGGTTAAGTTCACCCACTCCACTTCTGTGGCCGGGGGTTCACAGGTTCAGATCCCGGGCTCGGACCTAGCACCACTCATCAAGCCGTGCTGTGGCAGCATCCCACATAAAATAGAGAAAGACTGGCACAGATGTTAGCTCAACAACAATCTTCCTCAAACAAAAGGAGGAAGATTGGCAACAGATGTTAGCTCAGAGCCAATCTTCCTCACACACAAAAAAAAAGAAAAGAAAACACTAACAAAATCATAGGCTGTATTCAATTATACATAAAAATTCTAGAAGGATAGCTATTTCATCTGACTGGAACAGGGATTGAGAAAGTAAAAATAAAATTTCATTTTTTGCTTGGTAGACTTCTTTATTCTTTAAATTGCCTTAGTGATATATTTATGCATTACCTGTGTAATTTTTAAAAATCAAAAAATTAAAGGAAAAAATGAGATACCTCTCTGAAGAGAAGTGTAAAAAAGTCTCACAGACTTTGTACAACATGTAAAAGCTCACAGATACACTCCAAAATGGCCATGTCGTCCCCAGTGCCACTTAGGAAACACTGCTCTAGGAATCCTGCATGCTTATCCAGTATCATATTTCAGAATTTATGTGGAAAATTATGCGGCACAGTTAACTGCCAGGAATTTCATCCGCCCCAAAAAGAAAGCTGGCAGAGTATAGCTTACATGAACATGAACAGGTGAATGTGTTCTGCTAACATCCAGCTAATGAATTATTTCCGATATAAATCAGAAATCCGATATAAATCACATCCTCAGAAAAGCCATGTTAGCATAATGCCCTGTAATTCAGTTGAAAAATTAGTTGTATTTTCAAAATTAAACACATCAAAATAATCAAGCTGCAGTCTATCAAACAAAGCACCTTGGAACAATTATTATTAATTTATTTTGTTAATCTTAGTGCTTTCAAATATGTACTTCATAATCTTGATTACATTTAAAAGTATTAACAGTTGGCAATGTTAGAGCTCTTAAAAGAGTATTCTGGAAAGTTGAAAAGTAATAAAACATAATGTGTCTTTAATAAAATAGGAGGCCAAACTATAAAAAATGTTAAAACTAAATCCTCAGTTGAAATCAGGTAAGTGATAAGTGATGCAAGCCCAGCCAACCCTCCAGCTGGAGAAAGCTCTAGAAGGATTCTCCCAGAGGTCCGTCCCTTACAGCTGAGAAGCTCCAGGTGAAGAAACATAAAATGCCCACTTTTCTTGCTCTTCCCCTCTTGTTTAGCTCATACACCTGGTACCCTACTGCTCTTTCCAGCACCTACTAGAGGGGGCTAAGTTAAGCCAAGCAGCTCCATTTGCCTGACTTGTTCCATTTTACCACTGAAAACCCCACATCTAAGCACTTCCCTGGTCCTGGACACGTAAGGACAGTTAGTTACTCCCCAGGCCACACGCCTATCAAAGAAAAAAGGTTCAAGTCCTCAACAGCCTCAGTGCAGGCAGAAGAGGCATGAATTATGTTCAGCCAAGTCTTATTTCTTATCATCTAAGTCTACGATGGAGGCTAAAAGTCAGAGCTTCATCTCTTCTTGATTGGAAAATAGAGGAATCTCAAAAATACACTGTGCAGGGGCTGGCCCCGTGGCCGAGTGGTTAAGTTCGCGTGCTCCGCTGCAGGCGGCCCAGTGTTTTGTTGGTTCCAATCCTGGGCGTGGACATGGCACTGCTCATCAAACCACGCTGAGGCGGCGTCCCACATGCCACAACTAGAAGGACCCACAACGGGGAATATACAACTATGTACCGGGGGGCTTTGGGGACAAAAAGGAAAAAAATAAAACCTTTAAAAAAAAAATACACTGTGCAACAGAAGGCAGACAAGAGAGTCTGCAGTGTACAATTCGATTTATTGAAGTCTCTAAACTAGCAAACCCAACCTCTGGTGATAGAAATGAGATCAGTGGTTCCTGAGGTGGCAGAGAGCAGGGAGTAAAAGGAGACTGACTTACAGAGGGACACGAGGGCACCTTCTGGAGTGGGTAAATGCTCTGGATCTTGATTGATAAATCGTCATGAACAGCTGACTTAAAATGCGTGCATTTATTCTATGTAAACTTCACCTTTCAAGAATCGATTTTAAAAAGCAGAGTGAGGGCAGATTGGAGCAATATCTTTTGGGGATGCCAGTGGAGGCATTCCGAGTTAGACAGAGGCTTGGGACAGATCAAAGAGCATGGTCACTTTCAACTCTACACTCACAGGATCCTAAGGGAGTGAGCGGCACATTACCCCACTCCCCATGTAAAATAAATTCAAAATTCACTCAGAATTTGTGCAGACTTTCATCACAGAAAACTGTACACATTCCTTCTCTGCAAATAGCCAAAGAAAAGCAGAGCTAATGTTCTCCCATTTTATGCTGTTTTGTTGTTGTTATAACTATGAACTCATCCGAAGACTAGAGGACCAGAGGCTCGACAGAGAGGGAGGTGGTGTAGATTTCAGTACCTCTGAATAATGCAACAGAGCAGCCCAACATAAACAGCTTCTAGCACAGAGATAATCCCAGCTGTGGGAACCTAATCTAACAAAAACGTGTGAAGTGGCTTTGGTTCAGAACGCAGTCTCCGATCTGACCTTGATGCCTTATATACTTACTTCGAGGAAATGTCTGAGAGTTGGCTAGATACTAGGGAATAGAATCAAAGACTTCCTAGATGAAAGGATGGAGGGGACCAGAGGACCCAAACAGATGTCCTTCAATCCACCAGTAAATGACCATTCCACAGGGAAACAGTCCTTGAATATTTGGGTTTTAGAGTGTTATCTTGCCCTGATCCAAGGAAGCCATCACTTTTCAGTTCCCCACCACTTCTGTAATTCTAATGCTGCCCAGAGGATTGGTAGGCACTGCAAATAGCTGGCATCTGAGGCTGGAATTGATCAATCTCCTGTGTTGCTAAGCAGCCCTGAGATAGCTGTGATCCTGTAGCATCCACAGAACGGGAGGTTCTGCCTACTGATGGTGACTGTGGGAGAAAAAAGCAGTCCAACCTCTGAAAGGCCTGTAGGGATGCTCCCATGAACTCGCACTGGAAATTTCTCAAGTGAAAAGTCAGGAGTCTCCCATTTGATACATATTTGGCAAGGGATAAGACTCAGGAGCCTTTGGGTGTGTGCATGAGTGTACATTTCCATGTGCCAAATGTCTGCTGGTTCCTCTTAGCCAGTAAAGCAGCTCTCTGCACTGCACCAACAGAGCCAAACAGCTTCCCGGAATTATTTCCCAGTTGGGAAATGGAAACTTATCGGGTTGACTCTCCCATCTGATGATATGCACTGGAGTCTAGTACATAGCTGAGATTCTGGACCAGTGAAACATCAGAGCCAATTCTTTCCCCTGCAATCTGAGAGCTGAGCTGGCATGCAGGCGCCCCAGTGCAGTGCTGTCTGCACAAGCCAGATCCTTCAGGCAAGCTGCCTGTTCCAGATGACCACCTAACAGCCATCTCACTCAGATTTCCGATCATAGTGTCAAGTCCCCTCTGTCTAATAAGGAGCAGTGGATAGCCATTGGGTGTTATGGTCCCGGCCATTCAGATGCCAAGCCTTGAAAACAAATCCTCCCCCAGTAACTTGGAGCTAGTGCTCAGGAAAAATAATGGCACCAGAGAGATATCTCTGAGCTTGCATGAAAGGAATTAGAGGATTAGAATTGGTGAATGACGTTATGAGAAAAACAGCACATTCACTGATCCAAGGTACATAAGAAAATTAAGATAGAATAACACAAAATCAGGATGAAGGAGCGAGACAGGGAAATGCTGAAGTAGTTTTAATCTACAGCACAGCTGGAACGAGGCCAAAATGAGCCATGGAGTAATATTTTTATTTTCTATTAATCTGTTCCCTAGCAGATATGCTGAAGAGGATGTGCTGGGTCCAACTTTACCGAATGGCTCTATCTCAAAATGAAAAATCGCATAGCTACCATCAGTTAAGAAGAGAAAGAATCTTAAAAATTTTTCATTTTGGATTTAAAGCCACAGTATGTCACACTAAGAGGGAATAATCTGGAACGCCATTTTGGGATCAGCTCTAAATAGAGCACATGTGAATTTCAATTGGGTAGCATCAGAGAACTCTGAAACTCAAAAATTCAATGTACTTGCCAAGGCATTCACCATTCTCAGCTCAGAATAGGCATCTGACAATTCCTGAGTTCTCATTCACTGGCTGGACATCAAGAGTCACATCCCCTCACATGCATCATACAGACAACACAAACCATTTTGACAGAGTTAACCTATGAGCATTGATTAAATAACAACGCACTCTATTTAAAACCCATCCTCACTGAAGACACATTTTCATCCTCCTCAGTCTAAAGAACTGGGACAGTAAGATTCTCAATAGTAAAACTCAGAACCTTTGAAATCAAAATTACCAAGTTACTTTTTGAATAAGGCCTCAAAATGTCTTCAAAGACATTAAACATAGGGCCAAGGAAAACGAAAGTGAAGCATAGGGAATAAATAGTAAGCCAGTGTGACAACATAAAAAGGCCTCAAAAACTGACACTCAGCAATGACTATATAACTGGAACTGCAATTTGATCCAATTGATTCGCTCAACTACAAAGCCATGCAAGAGGCAAGATTCTGAAAATACTGGGCCTGTCTTTCACAGGCATCCGTGGGGCTGCAGTAGCAGAGCATGGGGAGCTGCTGAGGCCCAGGCCATTATTTTTGCTCCAGTCTGAGTAGATCCACTGGCCTGAAGCCCATCAAGCTAACCACTAGGAAGTATGCTTCATTCAAATGACAACTCGTCCCATGTCACTCATCGTATCCCTGCTCTGCCGTCTTAGGAGACTCTGGGCATTGGTGGAAGGAGTCCATGCATAAAGGAATGGCAGAGCACAAAACAAAAAACATTTTACTTCCTAGGTACATAAGACCATGATAGTTTTGTTTATTTTAGTTATTCATTTGTTTACCCACTTAAATTTATTTTCGAAAATAAAAGTGCTGGCACTCATATCTTGGAAAACTATCAAACGTCTCTCTTCTTCTCCAGCATCTCTGTCCTTCTCTAGCCACTCTGGCAAACGTGCTAATCGCATCAAATAAGTGCAGAAGAATTTAAGTGAACAATGTTACAATGATGCTGTGAAAGGCATTAGTACACTCTGATCAAGCAAGCACTAAGACTCATAATCAATATGTATATATTGTAAGTAGATTGTGCCCTCTAAAATGAGCCAAACAGAATGACTTGATATATTTAGTAAGTATCTTTCCTTCAAAGGGCATAAGCTCTGTAGCTACTAATTAAACCTAACAAACTAGTCTTCCTTAATTTAGCTATAGTCTTCCTTCTTTTATTCCCAAACAATACATTATTTCCTTCTCTATTCAAAAAAAAAAAAATCCCCAAAAGTTGACTAGGACACTGACAAAGATTCTCTCTTTGACCAAACTCCAATCAGACTCCTCCAAGCTCTTCTTAAAATAGACCATGACTTCTGAGCTTCCATATTTGCCTCTGCATTTTCCAATTTTAGCGAGAATCCTGTCAGTTTCACCAGAATCTTCCATCCCCTATCACCCTTGACATCTGATTGTGTTCCTCACCCTCCACTCCACCCCCACGTGAAGACTGATCACCCTGGCTGGCCTTCAGCAAGAATCCTATTAGGTCGGTTTAGCCAGAACCCCATCGTCCGTGATGTTCCCTCTTAGGAATTTCCATCCACTGACCCCTGCCCCGCTCCCTGGCTATAAATTCCCACTTGCCGTGCTGTATTTGGAGTTGAGCCCAATCTCTGCCCCCTACTGCAAGACCCCATGCCCTGGTCCCTACACCTATCTCAACAGTCCTCCCCTGAATAAAGCCTTCCTCACCATCTTTAGCAAGTGTCATGAATAGTCTTTTCTTTAGCAACACCTAAGCACACATGCACGATAAGGACAGCGCGAGCTCAGAGCCTGGCTCATTATGTTCAGCCTCCCTGACCTCCTAGCTCAATATAGTCCATCTCTTCCCCACTCCCAAACCCCACTAAAATGACCACACAGAAGAAGATACAAACCTACAAGGACAAAGAAGTGGAGAAAGGGTTGAATCAGATGAGGGATTTAAATGCATTTTGAAAGATGTGGAGCTGGCGGACTCAATGGAGGAAGGTGCCCTGGAGAAGGAGGAGGGAGCTGACTGAGCCCGGGACACTGGAAACACAGGACCGGGAAGAGACAGGGACTGCGGAAGGCAAGGATGAGGGATGAAAAGATTGGGATTAACGAAAAAATCTAACTACGGAATGGTAATATCTTCTCAGGTTCCCTCACTCTTACATGTAGCCTATGACCAACGGACTCTCAGCCAGGAGACTGGAGGACTACTCTCTCGATATTTTTGAAATGAGAGTGTCCACACTTGGTCGCATTGGGCACA
This sequence comes from Equus caballus, assembly GCF_041296265.1. Classification (NCBI taxonomy): domain Eukaryota; kingdom Metazoa; phylum Chordata; class Mammalia; order Perissodactyla; family Equidae; genus Equus; species Equus caballus. Next base: position 29,115,088 of record NC_091710.1, on the reverse strand, counting down.
ATAGAGGGCAGGGTGGCATCCAGAGCTATAAATGAGAGCATTAGATGAAAACAGGGAAGTAAAGCCCCAAGATCCAGCCCCACCAGCTCAGAATGTTGACAGCCAGGTCTATGTTACTCAAACACTTCCCTCCAGAAACTGAGCAGCTCCAGAGAAATGATCCACATCTACTGCACTGACATTTAGTCATCACCAAGGGGAAGGCAGGTTCCATCAGCCTCCTGGAAAGTCCTCAGGTCTTATAAGCATCTCCCCCTCAAAGTTTCCAGTCAGTGGTTTAATGCTGGACTCTAAAATAACAACAAATCTCATCAGACAATGTAAGATAAACCTCTAACACAAACTAGAGAGAATTAAACAAAAATGAAATCCTCAAAAAATGGAAAATATAGGATATAACTTTCTTAAGTATTATCATTTATTTAATCAAAGAGATGTTACATTATTGCACCTACAAAACAAAAATAGTAAAAGAAAAAGATGAAATTAAAAGCAATATAACAAAATTTTTAAGTGTAGTAGAAGAGTTAGAAAATAAAACAGAAATCTCCTAGAAAACAGAATAAAATGACAAGTGATAGAAAAGAGAAAAAATTTTAAACATAGAAAATTAATCTAGGAGGTCCAATACCTACTTACTAGTAGTTTCAAACACAGCGATCAGAGAAGATGACACGATGAATAGTATGAGATAAATTTTCAGAGATGAAATGACACAAGCCCCCGAAAGAAAAAGACCCACAGCGAGGCATGTCATGAATCATGAGTTTTCAGAAAACTGGTTATCTGCAAAGTAATTGGAAGCAAAACACTGTCAGATACAAAGAGTAACAACCTGCTCTAAAGAGAAACCCAATTCCAGACACCAGTATTCTTCAGTTAGTATATACGGTACCTTTTCTTCAAAGACACGAAGCCGGATTGTCACTAACCAAAATCAGCAATCTAACATCCCTAAATTAATCTGGCCTGTGTGACTGACTGGTCACAAAGTTCATGTACAAAGGAAAAGGAATCAGAATGACATCAGACTTCTAGAAGACAACGGGGCAAACCCTTCAAAATTCTGAGGGAAGAAGATGTTCAGCCTCAGATCCCAAACTTCTCTATACTCTTCTTTTTTTTTTTTTTTTTTTTTTTTTTTTTTTTTTTTTTTTTTTTAAAGATTTTATTTTTTCCTTTTTCTCCCCAAAGCCCCCCAGTACATAGTTGTATATTCTTCGTTGTGGGTCCTTCTAGTTGTGGCATGTGGGACGCTGCCTCAGCGTGGTCTGACGAGCAGTGCCATGTCCGCGCCCAGGATTCGAACCAACGAAGCACTGGGCCGCCTGCAGCGGAGCGCGCGAACTTAACCACTCGGCCACGGGGCCAGCCCCTTCTCTATACTCTTCTGAGGGAACAATGAGAAAACAGGCTGCAGCCACTCAAGAGAGTAAGTCAAGAAAGCAGAAAATAGACCTGGGAAGTAGGGCATTTATCATAAAGCAGCAAAAAAAAAGAAATCCCTCAGGATATCTGAGGCTCCAGAATGAGAATATGCAGCAGGATGAGTGAGCAACAAGTCCAGGTTAAAGCAGGAGGCGAGCTGCAGAACAAACGTTCCTGGGGGGAGAAATAAAACTGATACCTACAGAGCAAGAATATCCCAGGTCCCCTGCCTCTTACACGCAGCCTGTGACCAAGACACTCCCAGCCCAGAGGCTGGAGGTCTGATATGTCAGACCACTTATTTACATCTTATTTACGGACCTAAAATGTCTTTATTTTATACACATAAAAATTCTGTACACATATATAGGTATTTGATATATCTGATGGAATACTGTTAAAATAAAATTAATGATAAATTATTAATAAAAACTAGGCAATATTTAAAAGACAATTATTAGCTCTAGATAAGTAAAATATCCAAAAAGGAAATGTAATCACTAGCTCTATGTTGAGCACTATTTCACAGTCATAATAATGTGAACGATGCTGGTGAGATGATATGATGTTGAGAAATTGTTAAAATAATTAGAAGGGGGCAGAGCTTGAAGGAGGGTTAATCAAACGAGAAGATCGATGGTTGTTGATGGCTGAAGAGTGCCATGATGAAAACCTAAAATTATAACAATCATATAGCAAACAATGATTTCTAACATAATAAAACTTGACTATATTACATAGATTCTGGGAGATCGTAAACACATGCATCTGGGGAAATTCATTAAAAATAAACCAATAACCATTTGCCTCAAGATGCACGTATCATTTGGAAATATGAACATAAATTCCAGAAGAAACTACAGGAAAGAGAGGTATCGAGGAGAGGGGATGCTAACTGCCTTTTTAAAAAATCAAAACAAAACCTTTTAATTCTATTTGATTTTTTTAAATTAAGAGCTAATTTAATAAAAATTAACAAAATTCTTCATCCTCTTAAGATACTTTTTGTTATCGTGGTATGTAATTCCAATGTCTTTTTCCTCTTATCTATGTAGTGGAATGAAAAGAATTAAGGGATGATATTTAAACATTAAAAAAAAAAAACCTAATTGGAAATGGTAAGAATTCAGCAGCCTGTTCCAACTATGAGGTTTTACTGTACATACTGCCCTCTGGTGTCACCTCGTGGGAACGCACCTAATATTTTGTCAACTAAAAACAATCTTCAAATGTCACATTCTCTCTTCGTCCTGGATCTTCTATGGTCTCCATGTAGTCAGTCTCCTGTTTCTAGCACCCAGAATTCAGGCTTGGACTATTATTGCTATAGTATCGCTTCACTATGGATTCAAAAGGTGTGGATGGGATTGCCTTTGGAACATGTCATGATTATGAGGAATTGTGTTCTGAGTTCTAAATGACCGTTTATTCATTTGGGGGGAAGAATCCACTTGTTTGCCATTTTCTCAATTCCTTGAGGGTATACGCTACAAAATCAAATATAGTGCCGGAGAGAAGGTTGACACGTTTTTGATGCTCAAAAAACGCAAGGTGAGTCTAGCAAGTGACTGATACTGATTCTGGAACTCATTTTCCCACCTGTGGGCAATCTGAAGTATTCTTCTAAGTGATGAAGTGTCATACAGAAAAGCCATCACTGTTGTCATTAATATCCTCTTAAACCAAATTATTTAACAAATATAGACAAGGCAACACAGAGGATATAATCTAAATAATTCCTGGAGGAGAAAATAGAGACAGTAAGTGACGATAGGTCCACCTTCCATCCCCTCCCAAGAGGAAAAAACAAACACAAACACTCGCTGTTCACCGCACTTCTTTCTTTGCAATGAGAATGCCTTTTCTTCCTAAGCATTACTTACTAGTTGATTAAATCACACATTTCTCCCTGCCAAAACTTGGACACACGTCCAGTTTCAAGATTTTTTCCTCTGCTATTAGATAACAGGGAGAGAGCCCCGTGCTGCCCTGACTTCAGTGGTCTTCCGTTCCCAGAGTGGTTACTCCTCTCCCCTGAGGCCCTGGGCCTCAGGTCCCACCCCTGCTTTGCTAATCACGAAGAGATGGGCTTCGACCGCGGTGTTCAACTTACGCTGGAGTCAACACTCCAATACTGTGGACTGTGTTCTATTGAGAAGTGCTCTCTTAAGGGTTTCATAAGACTTTTCCTTCTCTGGTAGTTATATTCAAGGCTAGAAATCCTGTAAGCAGCTCTGAGGTCATCCTAATTTTGGCTCATGACGTGTGAGCAGCGACCCTACTTCCTGCATTCACTTGACTAACATTTTGACCAAGAAAACCTCACAATTAGTTCATATCCTTCAATATAAAATCAGGATGACAATTCTTGCAATTTTTGACCCTCACACACATGCCATCTAGAACTTGGATGTTTCAAATTCTGAGGCTTGTTGGCAATCGGAGATTATAAACTGTCAGCTAAATTTCAATGTTTTATATTTATGGTACACTTAATTTCCCAAGAGTCGACAAGCCCGTAAACAGGGATAATAGTAACTGGTAAAAATTCTGAATCTACCAATATGGCACATAATTGAAAAGGGTATATTTCTCTTTAGGCACAGCAAGTAAGAAACAGCCAATACCAAGATCTGTAAGAAGTCTCTAGAGTATCTGAGAAAGAACATGAGTTTTTTAGCCAAGAGAGTTAGGCCTAAAAACTCAGTTTACCACGTGACCATGACTTGGGGCAAATTATTGTAACCCGTCAGAGCCACAGCACCCTCATCTTTCAAACGAGGAAGATATTGACCTTATAGGACTATTTTGAGCCTGTAACACAGAGGGTACTTAGGATATATTAGTTTCCTTCTCTCCCCTTCTTCCCAGGGTCCCACAGCCCCACTGTCAGTCCCATACCCCATGCAGGGGACAGAACTACCAACCCCTTCTGTGCCTCAAGCTTCCAAAACAAAGCTGTGGCCCGCAAGAAGAAACTGGCTTCTCCCCTCCTTTACCGCCCTGTCTGCATCATTCTGGCTTTCCCATACCCTGGGGCAGGATTCTTCCCAACCTCAGGGAAGCCCTGTGACAAGTAACGGCCAGGGCACAGACTGCTGCCCAGCTCGTTCCAGCTGCCTCTACCAACTCCAGCTACAAGTTCCCACTCTGGCTCTACTTTTCTTCTGGATAATCTGTGCTTCTGCTTCTCAGTTTCCACCCTGACATTTCTCCCTCCTTTTCCCCCCTCGTGATTAAACAGCCTGACAAACTGGATTTTCTAACCTAAGAGACAAACCAGAGGTCTCTTCTCTGGCAGCTCTCTGCTGCCCCCTCTTGTCAAAAAATGGAACAGGTCACTCTCTGGCCACAGGAATCTCATTTCAGGTTTCAGGAACACTCAGCATTTATTTAGGGCCTACTGTGTGTCAGGCACCATGCTAGGTATTGAAGATATAATAGTGAGCAAAACCAGAAAATGCCGCTGTTCTCATGGAGTGTACAGTACAGTAGAAAAGGCAGGCATTAATCAACTAATCAAAAAAGTAAATCTGGGGCCAGCCCAGTAGAGTAGTGGTTAAGTTTACATGCTCCACTTCAGCGGCCCAGGGTTCACGGGTTCAGATTCCCGGCATGGAGCTACATATTGCTCATCAAGCTAAGCTATGCTGTGGCGGCATCCCACATGCAAAATAGAGGAAGACTGGCACAGATGTTAGCTCAGGGAAAATCTTCCTCACCAAAAAAAAAAAAAAAGTAAATGTAACACCAGAACTCAGACATGTGTTATGAAATGCAATAAGAGCCCATAAGAGGGGATTTGATTTTGTCAGAGATGTCAAGGAAGGCTTCCTGGAGGTAGTGACACAGCCTGAGATTGAAGGATGAGTGGAATAAACAGAATGAAGAGGGAGGAGGAACACTCCAGAGCAGAGGCAGCATGTGTTATAAGGTCTGTGGTAGAAGGCAGCATGGTAACCATGAGGGACCAGAGGAAAATCAGTGCAGCCAGAGGAAGAGGGAGAGTAGAATGAAGGCCAGAGAAGAGGCTGACTGGGTGGAGCTGGGTGAGCCAGAGGCCACTGTGGTGGTCCAGGTATGAGGTTATGTTAGTTTAGAGTAAAGATGTTACGGTAGAGCCTGGGAGAATGAGGAGCTCTGAAAAACCACTTAGAAAGTATTTTCAGTACTTAGGAAATATAATCAAAGTATTTTTTGATGGAGTGGATACCCATGGAGGGTAAAGGGGAGGAAGGCTCCAAGGATGCCACCTAGTTACCTGACCCGTAGAAACGTACAGATACTGCAGCCATTATCTGGGTTTGGAGGTGACTTTGTGATACATAAATCGGATACCAAACAGACAATAGGTTATTTGGATATGGAGCTCAGAAGAGCGGTCTGGAGTGGAGATATAAGTGCGTGTGTTGTCTGCAAATGGGCTGCAGCCCCGGCCATGGAGAAGACTGCCCAGGGAAGTAGTTCTCAACTACTGGGTAGGACCGCTAAGGGGACATTTGGAATTTTCCAGAGGTGGGGAGATGGGGACAAGTGTCTTACAGTGATGTGGGATTACTACTGCCATTCAATGGGAGGGGCAATGGGAGGTCCACGGATGCTAGACACCTTCCAAGGCACAGCACAGCTCACAGAGCAGCAATGTCCCATGTCCCACACATCATGAAACTTAAAAACCTGTTTTTAATTATCTGACCTTGGAATCTAACTTCATCTTCCATATAAACAGTAAGGCTTGTATTTCTTGCCTAGTTTCAATTTACACTGAATTTCCAAGAATGTAAGAACCATGTCACTTAAGGGAAAAGTGCACTGTTGTTTAGTATTTACCCAGAGCTACTCACTATTTTGGAAAATCACACCACTGTTCATGGTAACCGAGTGCCAGTGAAACATTCCTCTATCCGTCTACAATGCAGACTCTGCATAAAGAATACTCACATTCACAATCAACGATTCCACACAGAGGCACAGCATTTGGCTACTTCATTATGCCTTCCATATGGCCAAGCACGCACATACTGAAATACTAAATATAAATTATTTTCCTTTAGATTACAGATAGGGCAGTCTATGTTTTTTTAATTACATATTGTTATAAGGAGCAAGCCTTCAGGCTGATGGGATTGGGAACCACCAGCCCAGAGAGAGAGTCCAGAGTGAGAAACAGAGAAGTCCATGGATCGAGTCTTGATGGACTCCAACATTTAATGGCCACCTAGAGAAGGGTCAGCTTTGCAAGGGCAGACAAAGGAGGAGAAAAGCCAGAAATGCTGGGCTGGAGAGGCAAAGAACAGAGGATATTTCAGGAAGGAAGACATAGTTAACAACGTCAAAGGTTGCTGAGAAGTCAAACAGGATGAGGACTAGAAAAGGCCTTCATCTTACTTAGCAATGTGGAGGATTTGGCCACAGGGACATCACTGTTAATTTAACAAGAGCTGTTTCAGTGGAGGGATGGGGCCAGAGCAGAGAGTTGAGAAGTGAGTTGGCAGCGGGGTGGGCAGTGGCGGTGACAGGGGCAATGAGAAGATGGAGATGGCTCTGATATCCTTCTTGGAGAATAAGACTGTAAAGGGAGAAGAGAGAAGGTGATAAGAAGATGAGTAGACGGGGGGTTTTCTGTCTAAGGCAAAGACTTGTATACATATATTTGCTAACATGACCTTTGTCCCTCCAGTGGACACTGATGATGTGGGCTCCCTCCACTCAGGGGAGCTTAGATTGGTTTAAGTTGGCAGGAGAAGAAGGGGAAAAAGGTGGGACCACGGGCTACACATGGTGTTGGAGCCCGAGTTCAGACTGGTCCCCCCTCACCATGTACAACATTTTAGAGAGCCCATAAAATTCACTTTATTGGGTTTCATGAAATTAAGTTCAACTCTGTAAATTCTGAATTAATCCCTCACATTCTAGCTTCCTATAAGCAGATGAAGAGGGAAAGGAGTAGCAGTGACTCCCTAACTCATCCTGTTGTCTGAGACAGACACTATATAGAAACTCAGATTCATAAAGCTAATCATAATCTTAAGCCATAAGGTTAGCGGAATTCATGAAAGTTATACCTCAATTAAACTGTGTTTTTAAAACCACACTATCTCCAAGCATTCCCCAATTTTAGATACACTGTGCCCTGAAGACCACTTCTTAACGGGACTGCAGATATAAGGTGAACTCCAACCACACATGAACTACCGCCTGCATCTGTGGACAGTATTGAATGAGAAGGAAAATGTGAAGTAGTCAAAAATGGGGACTGTGTCTATTTCATTTTGGTGCTAAATATTTCTTTGAAAGTTTTGACCACTAGCTACGAGCTTACAGCGATCTTGTCTAAACAGCTTGAGAGAGCGTGGGACAGAAAGCATAGCAAAGATGCAAAGGAGCTGTAAGAAAAGGCAATTAATTCTTCAGCGACCAGGTTGCAAAATTTGCTCACGTAGTGCAGTTCAGATATTACAGAGGGAACGAAATGCATCTTCTGTGTAACTAATCCAATTTTTCTGATGAATCCTCATCCCCGGGTATAAAGGAAAAACCAATAGATTCAATCCAATCTAATGCAAAACCTTAACACAGTCCTCTTAAGTCTCTCTGGGTGAAAATGTCCGTCTGTCAGATTTCTCAGATTCTACCTCCCTCTTTACATCGTCTCCATGAGCATGTGTACCATTGGAAAAGTTGTCCTGGAGCCTGTGTGGTGTCCTCTGATTTCTCTTACCTTGGGAGTGAACATTCTGCTGCTTTTGCAGCTAAAGTCGGCACCTGGTGTAACTTAGGGGCCCTATCAGAGCCTGGGGATGCTCTGTTGATGACCCAACCCCCCTCAGTGCTCACTGGGGGCATACCTCTCTGAGGATAACCACGTCATTTACGGTACAATTGGGACACTTTTAAGACTAATAGAGGACATTACCTGGAGAGGATGCTGCGACGGCAGGTGAAAACAGGGCTGTCCTGGGTAAACTGGAGCACACAATCACCTCGTATCTAAGTGTCTGCCATATACCCTACCAGACCGTGGCTAGGCGTTCACCTCCATTTGCTGTGGACACTTTGCACCTTCACATTAAGCAGACATCCAACTCAAGAACACAGAAGCTTGGAGAGCAGACAAGAAGCCCCCTGCCTGGCCATGCCAGTCTGACCAATTAACTAAGTTGGACCCCACATTTTAGCTTAAGATTTGCCTGCGTTGGGCTTCCTCAACACATCAAGATATTTATAAAGTCTCCCCTTCAAAACCTGACCCCAAGGCAGGATTTGGGTCTAGCATGGGCCTCTACCTTCCTCCTCTTCTCTCTCTTGGTTCCCTTCCCAACAATGCCTAGGACTAGAGAGTAGAGAGCAAGAGGCTTCCTCTCCTACCTTCTACGATGGAATAGCAAGGCTTGTGACCAAGCTGTCACAGCAGGAGAGAGTGTCTTCTCAAGAGCAGAACCAATGAGCTGAGTTCCCTAGTCTTAGTTCCTGTTATGTTAAAGCAGGATCTAAAGAAATTCAGAAAATCCCCTCAAAAGTCTGACATTAGAAGGGTGTTATTATCGTACAGGAAATATCCTATTATCAATGTCAAAGTTGAATAGAAATGTCAAACTTTTCTTCTGTAACAGTCCTATTCTCCCGCCAAATCAGATGGATGCCTTGCACCAGCAAGGAAGACAGTAACTTACTCAAAAGGAAAGAAATCTACTTTCCCCAAAAACTATCTCTATTAGTTTAGTTTTTAAACCTATTACAATCCTATTATCATTGCTGTTTAACTTTATATCAGTTCATCTGAATATAAACATGATTAACAATCCTGAACATGTAGATACCTATCATCAGACTGTCAAACTATGGTGAGGCAAAAATTGATAGAACTGCAAGGAGAAATAGACGAATCCACTATTATAGTTGGAGACTTCAACACCCCTCTATCAGAAATGGACAGATCCAGCAGGCAGAAAATCAGTAAAGACATAGTTGAACTCAACAGCACCATCAATCAACTGGATATAATTGACACCTATACAGTACTTCATCCAACAACAGAATACACATTCTTCCCAAGCTCACATGGAACATTCATCAAGATAGACCACATTCTGTCCATAAAACACACCTTAACAAATTTAAAAGAACATAAATCATACAATGTCTGCTCTCAGACCACAATGGAGTTAAACTAGAAATCAAGATCAGAAAGATAACTGGAAAATCCCAAAATATATGGAGATTAAACACCACACTTCTAAATAACCCATAAGTCAAAGAAACCTTAAGAGAAACTTAAAAATTTTTGAACCAATGAAAATGAAAACACTACTTATCAAAATTTGTGGGATACAGAGAAAGCAGTGCTTAGAGGTAAATTTATAGCATTGAATGCATATCTTAGGAAAGAAGAAAGATCTAAAATCAGTAACATAAGTCTCTACCTTCAGAAACTATAAAAAGAAGAGCAAATTAAATCCAAAGTAAGCAGAAGCAAAGATATAAAAAGAATCAGAGTAGAAATCAATGATCTTGAAAACAGGAAATCAACAGAAAAAAAATCAATGAAAGCCAAAGCTGGTTCTTTGAAAATATAAATAAAATTAATAAGCCTCTAGCCAGGCTAAGAAAAAAAAAGAGTGGTCACAAACTACTAACATCAGAAATGAAAAAGGAGGGGATGGGCCAGTGGCATAGCTGTTAAGTCTGCGCACTCTGCTTTGGCTGCACAAGGTTTGTTGGTTCGGATCCCAGGCACAGATCTACACACCACAAATCAAGCCACACTGTGGCAGGCGTCCCACATATAAAGTAGAGGAAGATGGGCACCAATGTTAGCTCAGGGCCAGTCTTCCTCAGCAAAAAGAGAAGGATTAGTGGTAGATGTTAGCTCAGGGCTAATTTTCCTCAAAAAACAAGAAACGAGAAAGGAGATATCACCACAGATCCCATGGATGTTAAAAGGATAATAAAGGAATATTGTGAACATAAACATTACGTAACTCTCAGGTTACATTAATAACTCTGTCATTATTTATTCAGGATCTACCATGCCCCAGGCAATATGTTGTGTACCTTACAGGAATTGTCTTAAAACTTCACAAAAACCTTAAAGAAACCAGAACTATCCTCATATTACACATGAAAGAAGCTTAAAGAGATTCAGTAATGGTGCTAATTTTACAGATCTAACAAGTGGTGGAGATGAATTTCAGCCCAGCTCTTACTGACTCTCAGACCTCAGGTCTTTCTATTACATCACAGAGCTTCTCAAGCAATTCGGGGTACATAGTTTGGTTATGATACGGCTCACCCTACCCTCCCTCTGCCAAAAGGTGCTACCATTATCTCAATGCTAAGTGTGGAAATGCATAAAATTAGACCTGCCTTTGTTCATGAAGAGAGAAGTTCTTTCTATCAGTCTGAGTATTTAATAATAGTTTGGCTAACGTAAAGAAAAACTTTTCTTCCAAGAAATAAAGTGATATAAAATAGCATATGATGAGATGTTACAAAGAAGATATGTACTTTCTATAATTCATAACAAAAATACATGCAGCAATTGAGGAGGAGGGGAAGACAACATCAAAAATGCTGACCAGTAAATAATGCAGAAGAGGTATGAGTGCAGGAAGCAAGGAAAAACACTTGATCCTAACAAAAATGAAAAGAAATAACCAAGTTCATATGTAAGCCTAGCAAACACTTCCTATGTGCCAAAACTCACCACCACCCTCTACACCACCACCAGCATTACCAACCACCATTTCATACGCTAACTGTAACTGGGAAAACCAGCTACTTATATGAGCATAATGCTCTCCTGGTACCAAATGTCAGTATGAAGACAGAGCACTGGCTAAGGGGATCAGCGTCAGAGGATAAGCAAAACAGAAGTACCTTGGTTGCCATGAAAAACAAAAAGCTCATTTCGTCTCCATGCTTTCAACTCCTCTCCATTCACTGGTGACCCAACCAAGGAGTGTTGGAAAACTGAATTTAGAGGCTGAAAGTGGGCAACTTAGGAAATTAGAGAGCGAGCATTCGCCTTCCCTTCAAACCATGGGACAACTCAACCAGGAAGCTTGCAAACTGCTTGATGTCACACAAGAAAACAAAAACTAGAGTTTCCTTGCCTTGAGAATAAAGAGAACACACGCCACCCTAGCCAATCATGTATCACAGATTTGAGTCTCTCACAGTAGGAGTTTCACAGTCATTGATCATAGGGGAACTTAAAGGGACTGTTTTAAAGGAATATAGGAACACGTGCACTGCGGCAGACTGTTAAGTCAAATGACCGTGAAGCCCCCTTCAGCCTCAATTGTTTTACAGTTTTATGGCAACACATGCAACGCCCCCAGCGAATGCGCACTCTGGGTCTGTGCACTGCTGGGTGGAGACAGTAGAGAAGTATTTCTATCTCATCCCTATGCTTTTGTTTCGATTCCCCGCTTTTGTTCAGCATCAGCTAAATAATAAGAATCTTATTCTAAGTGGAGGCCCCTGGTTCTGACACTTTCAGACGTCACAGATGCTGTCTTGGTCCAATAAGCGCTCCTGAAAGAGTAAATTGTTGCCTATGTGGCTAAAAGAATATGTTAATTGCATAATTTCCTTGAAAGAAGCATCAAAATTCACATTTTCAATTACAAACCGTTTTCCAATTTCAACATAAAACATTGCTGGAAACTTTCTCACAAGGCAAACGTCTTAAAGGCGATTTTATTATCTCAAAGGCATAATGTCATAATTGGCTATTCTGTTATCAAAGACTAAGCATCCAATAAATCATAGGCAATATATAAGCAACAACAGGATATAAAACTAAAGATACATCCTCAAATTCCCATGATGGAACTCAGAGATTTTACATCAAGTCATAAAACATTAGTGTAGTGGAAGCCAGCTAAGAGATCATCTAGGAGGTGCCCCTGATACTCCCCTCTTCTCCGACAGACTGGCGACATCATTATTTCCTGGGAAGCTTGATAAAGAGTACAGATTCCCAGACCTCATTTCCAGAGACGTTGATTTGGTATGGAGTGGGAAACAAAATGGTGTATTTTTCTTTTAATTTTTCCAGGTGATTCAAACGACTCTTAGAGGGGTCGGGGGGAATGACCCATATAAATGACACTGGCTGTTTTTTCTCCTAGATTTACTGATTAAATGCCAATGGCGTCATCAGTAAATGAATGAGTCTGAGGAATCTGTATTTGCACTTTTAGACATTAAAGGTTTTGGCAGTGGATTATAGGACTACCACTGCACACTTAGGTTTTAATCTCTGCTCCTCACACCCAACTGAAATATAGAGTTACCAGTGACTTGGATATCAAATTTAGATGTCTGCACTCAGGAAAGTAAAATATGCAGATGTCGATAACCTCAAGGATTAAATATTTATGTGCCTGTGGAAGCAAAATATTTGGTGATCAATAATTTACTGACATATTTTTTTTCACCTGTCAGGGAGGAAATGAATAGCTGCATTCACATTTTTTATGCATCACAATTGTGGGAAATTGATAACGTGAGGTTGAACAAAGTGTCTGAGAGGCCAACGAGTTATATGAATATGCACGGTTCATTTTTCCCTTTGGACACCTGCATAGATGAAAATAGATACCACTAAGAAATCAAGACATCAATTCTACTTTCAAATCACATCTCAAATCTACCCACTTCTTTCTGCACTGCCTCCCACCCTAATCCAGGGCACCATCATTTCCACTTATTTTGTAGAAACTGTGTCTTGCTTCCACTTTCACATTCCAATCCATTCTACGTGGAGAAGCCACAGGGATCTTTTAAAACTTAAATCAGGAGAGAACAAAATGAAAATCAGATCGTATCACCCCTGCTTAAGACCTGATCTTTTCCCTTTGCACTTAGACTATAACGGAACCTCTTCAGGAGCCCTTTGTCACTTGGTCCCTGCCTCTCATTCAAATCTCCTCTCGCACTATCTTCCTTAGCACCCATGGTCTTCCTGCCACAGTGACCTTCTTTCTGAACCTCCAGCCATCAAACTCCTTCCCACTCATTTCCATCAGCTGTTCCCTATACCTGAAGTTAATTCCTTCTATTGTCACAGGACTGTCTCCTCCTATCTTCCAAGTCTCAGCCTTGAAACTTATGTCCTCGGAGAGGCCTCCCTGATCACTCTGTCTAAAGCCAAAATGCACATTCCTACTTGGTAGCATCCTATTTACAGACTTCATAAGCTCCATGAGGGCAGATCCTGTCGTGTTTACCACGGTAACCCCAGCACCCGGCACAGGGCTCCACACAAAATAAATGTCTCTTAGATGCCAGTTGTATACACGATGAAGAACGGATCCTGACATCAGTGAGACATTCTTGCTGATCCTGACACATTTCCAAATTCTCCCAAATCACAAATATCGTAGCACATTTCCTCAAAAAATGGAGTTACGTGGACTATTTCACAAGATCCAAACGATAAATTAGTCCAAGGTTCGATTCTTTATTTAAACAGCAATCTTCTGCCTAATAACCATGGTTTCTTAAAACACTTTGCTTTTTCTTCATTTCCATTATCAGCACTAGTAATTTACTTCCTTCAGAGAGGTTGTTTTTTCACTATTGAAGTGATTTCCAGCATATACAACAAGAATATAACACAAAGCCAGTTGAGACACGGCTGATGGCTATTCTTGTCCAGCAGGCACATGACTCTCCCTGGCACCACCATTTCTCAAAGGCCAGGAGACTCGAATCTGTGCCCTAGAACTGTCTAGATGGGGCAGATCAAACTGTGCCTGTAAAATCTATGAAAACAAAGGGTCTGCTGTACTCACTCCTCAGTTTACATTGTTTTTGTTTCGTTTGTTTTTAAAACTTGAAGAGCAAAGAGAAGGCATCGATTAACGCTGCATGGTTTTTTTTGGGGGGTGCCTGTGAGAGACGTGGTTGTCTGCTCTGACGGATGGAACTGCCAGCTTGTCTCGGAGGATTTCTGGGTATCAGAGAATCTGCCAGGCATGGGATGGGTGCCAGCATGTCCACTGGCCCAGATGGCTGAGACTGCAGAAATGAAACCTGCCCACTGCCTCCTGACCCAGCCAGAAGGAAGGGCCTGACTCTTGGCACTAGTCACTTTTTGTGCCTTCTTTCAGATTGTTAAGGTTAACCTGAGAAATGCTTTCAGATTTCCAGCCACTTTTGCTCCTCTTTTCATCTCTACATTATCACATGCTACCGAAAAACAGAGAGGGTTGAAAAGGAAAGGAGAAGCTGAGTCAGAAACAAGGCTAAGAGAAGTCCTAGTCCTGACTGAATAACTTAAAACTAAACATTACAAGGCTCACTAAATCCTTTGTCCTTGTACCAAACTAACTGTGGCAAAACTCAGTTGATTTTTTTTTTAGCTGGAAAGACTGAAAATCAAGTAATATTATTACACGATTCTTTCATGAAAGGAAATGAATACTTTGGCTAGGAAAAATATTAATGTCTTTGCATTATTAACACTCTTCCCAAAAGGTATCTTAATAAAGCAAAAAAGTCTAGGAATTGGATAATTTATTAATAACTGTTCTTACTGTCTTTGTATTTGACTAGTCCAATCTTTCTTAATTTTTTTTTTTTTTTTTTTTTTTTGGTGAGGAAGATTGGCTCTGAGCTAACATCTGTTGCCAATCTTCCTCTTTTTGCTCGAGAAAAATTATCCCTGAGTAACAGCTGTGCCAGTCTTCCTCTATTTTGTATGGAGGATGCCACCACAGCATGGCTTGATGAGCGGTGTCTAGGTCCACACCCAGGATCCGAACCCATGAACGCTGGGCCACTGAAGCAGAGTGCACCAACTTAACCACTACAACACTGGGCCAGTCTCTAAGTTTTTATTTGTATCAAATTAATACCTACATATAGCTTTCAAAGTGAAAGCGTGGTGTCCTGCCCCACGCCCACTCCCTGTTTCCACATGCCAGAAGTCACCAGTCCAATTCTTTCCAGTGTTTCTTCTGCATTTACAGTTCAAAAATATCTAAATAATAGGTTTCATGTGCTATGTCATGATTTTTCAGTTTTAGATAATACCCATCCTCTTGCTGCTATGGAAAAAGCAGATTTAACTCTCCTGGAACACCCCTTTCCCCTACACATTTGTCTTCCCTCCTCATCCATTTTTGATTAAGTGTATATCCAGTGCTTTCATTATTACAAGTATAAACATTACTTACGGTTGTGCCAAACCAGTGCATTATGGTTACATGTCCTTTCTTGAAAGTTTGTTTTGTTTTGTTTTCAAATCTCTAGCCAACTCTTCCACACCTTCTAAAAGCCTTGCAAAATGCCTCTCAAGCCAATCTTCCACGTGGACCAGCTGGCACACAGCTGACAGATTACGAGCCTTCAACACGACAGATTCTGAGTAAGTCTGGGGAGGGCCCAGGGAATCAGGGTTTTGTTTGTTCATTTATCTATGATCTTAGGATGAGTTAGGTTTTGGAACCACTCATCTACAGCAACATAAGTAAGTTCTAAAACTCAAGTTTTAGAAATTGAAGTGGCAGAGAATTTTGGTTCAGTTCTCCGTTACTAGCATTACTTGCAGAAACTTTCTAGAAACAGAAATGAATTTAACACAAGTTGAAAGAATGACCCACACTTGATATTACACGGATGATCAACAAAATTATCACAACTCCCATTAAAAGTTCCAAAGTTTTGGTTTTTTCACTTTCCAACCAGGGACCTTGACACTTGCACGCTGGGCATTTACAGTAAGACTGAATGCCTCTGTTCTCATGACAGCCATGTGCTCGTGTTATTGACCTTGGCTGCCAGCTCTTATCTAGTTAAAGTGATAATCAGTCATATCCAACTGACATGATAGAGGTTACAACACAACTGTCCCCCAGGTGGCCATGCTGACTTTCTGCAGCTCAGCGCCTGGCGTGTGCCTGGCGGTGGGTGGCCAGAGCAAATTTTCTTCATCCTTTGGCAAGACTTAAAGAGTCAATTCATACTCTCAGCTCTTTTCTTTGTCAGGCAAATCAATGAATAAATCTAAGTTTGGAGTTAAAGATGGCGGATTAACTAGTCACTAATAGTCGAGAGATATCTTTTTAGGGCATAAACCCAAAGAAACAAAGAGATAAATAGCAATCATGTGGAAAGCAGAGTGATGAGAGTCGCTGACTTAGACTCGAGAAGGATGAATCTAAAGTCTGCACTGCGGAAGGCCAGTGAGCAACCTAATTTACCCACAAGCCCCCCAAAACGCTCAAGAATTTGACAGCATCAGATACATCCAAAAGAAGAGGTGAAGATGGGACTAAATGCAAAGGATTGCTTAAAAGTCAGCTCAAGAGACAGTTAAAAACCCAGATCCCTTTATTCTGTGGAACAGAGCAACTGTCCCTTCCCCACCGTGATGGAGTCCTAGAGGTTTTCACTCTTTGGAGGTCAAAAGAAAGGGTCTCTGGGCTGCGGGTATAAGGTCTAGCTAAGATCAGGGGTATCACACTGAAAAGAGAAATAAGCGATAGTTTACAATCTGAGTATTAAGAATCTCAGTCTTCTTCTTCCCCACTGAGCTCCCAGAAGGTTAGCATCCCTGTTACACCCTGCAGGTGGAGAACCGAAAGAATCCTCTCTGGGAAATCTGACCAGCCCAAGAGAAAACCCCTAGAAATAGTGCCCTGGAAGGTAGCCACACTCCATAGCTGAGCTGTGAACTGCAATTATGTGAGTCATAATAATGTAAAGGCTGAATAACCACCTAGCTGAAGTCCTCCTGCTCCTTCTTGGGAAGTCAACGGATAATGCCTAAAACTACAAATTACAAAATTAGGAAGTAACAATATAAGTGTCATTAAGAAAACAGAGAGCTAAATCAGCTAAAAGTGATTGCTTCTAAGATCTGGAAAATGAGGGCAGATTCTGCTGTTTCTTTGAAATAAGCCTCGTACCGGAGTGTTTAATTCAACTATGTACACGAATAAATTTGATACAATGTAATTTAAATAAAACAGAGTTTTAATCATAGGGTCTACTGAACTCATTCAAGAAGAGTGTCAAGCACAACTTGGGTACGTTTTATAACATCTCAAGACCCAATGAAGATAATAACACCAGTGTTTTCATTTCCTCCCCGACTATGTGAGGATCAGGCCAGTTTCACTTATTCGCTCATTCATTCAACAATGTTTACTGACGCCTGCTGTGTGCCTGGCACTGTTCTAAGCAGTGGGACCACAGCAGTGAACAAAACAAAGTCCCCGCTCTTTCATACTTAGATTCCAACATGGGAAGACACTTGATAACTGGCCCAAAAATGAGTAAGAGAACTTCAGCAGGGTAATTAGTGCTATGAAAAGAAAGTAAAGCCAGGCGAGGGTTTACGCCATCAGAGAGCGGTGTGGGAGGGGAACACTAGTGGAGAAAGAAGATGAGGAAAGAGGCCTTTCTCAGAAAACATCACGTAGGCAGAGATCTGACTGGTGTGAAGGAATAAGTGAGGGAAGAGCATCCCAGGTGGAAGAGCAAGTGCAAGGTTCTGAGGCTGGAAAGGCCTTCACTGTTTCAGAGACCCAAGCAGCCCAGTGTAGAGAGGAGTCAGCAAGGGTGAACGATGGTAAGACACGAACCTGAAGAAGTGAGCCTAGCAGGGCAGGCATTCTGCTAGGCCATGGAAAGGATTTGGAATTTTAATGAGATGCAAAGTCACTGGGGAAATCTGAACAAAGCTCTGCAACTGGGTTTACCTTCTGTAAAGTATGATACAAACAACTATTTGTTTAAATAAAAATGAAATGTATCTTTACAATAAGGGTTTGATTATAGCAAAGCTATATACACATAGACAGAGATACATACACATGTACATATATATACATATATTGTATATACTGTACAATCTATCACTCAGTTATGAGTTTCTTTTTCATGTTCAACTTTGTTACTGCTCCAAGAGTCCAGTGAAGTCCATTTCTTTGCCATCTCCCAAGTAAGTCTTAATCCAGAATGTTGTTAGCAATTACCTACTATCTGCATTCAATGCACAGGGCCTGAGATAAAGTCAACCTCTCGAGAGAAAAACTAGTAAGAATCAACAGGAAATGGATGAGATCACCAGAACTCTCTACCCTCTGAGAATGGTTCACAGATATGTCACTCATGAGTCTCGGGAGATGCTCAACACAATCAAGACGACCAGGGATGGCCGTACAAGGAAATCTATCAAGGGTGTCAACACATCAACTGTGATAGAATCATGTTAAGGGGACAACTTGTTGGTTTCCTATGCTTCTCCAGCAGGTGGCCAGGGGCCTGGCAAACGGTAACTCTCCACAGAGTCACCAAATAACTGAACATTGGGATGCAACCGATAGGACAGACATCAAGATTCAAAGCAATTATGAGACGGAAATCCACACCTGTCCCCATTTTCAGGATTTACAGAGGGAATGAAGGAGAACCTATTCTATGACACTTGGATTCTTCAACAGGGTCAAGAAGACAGAAAGGTGAGAGAAGAGCCTGGGAGAAGACTTGAAGAGTTTCTACGGTGAAGGCTGTTGCTCTGTTCTAAATCTCCTGCTTCAAAGGGGCAACCTAGAGAACTCTGAAATATGTTCTTGCAATTTAGAGACACAGAGGACTAGTGCCCACCTCATGTCTGAGGAAGTTCAGGAGGACTGTGGGCCAGGGTCTGACTCCCCCAACCCATCTCACCAGGAAAATCTAGAGGGTGAGGGCACGGTGACCTGCCTGTATGACAGGAGGGCTGCTGTGCTGTGATCTGCCTGCAGTCCCAAAGCTGGTCGAGGCAAGACGTGGGTGAGTGCTTCCAACAGACAGATGTGAGCATGTGGGAGTCTTGGGTCCTCCTAATAGAGCCCTAGGAGGGACAAGGAGACTTCAGAAGGATGAAGTTGGATGTGTTCTGCAGGGTGCCAGGAGCTGGGAGCCATCCCATGTGACTACCCAGAGCAGAGATGCAGCCTCCTAGGAAGGGAAAGTGTAAAAGCCAGAAGACCATCAGGGAAACTCCATATGCCATGAAAATGCCCCAGAATGGAAAAAGTACACTTTAATCATCTGCCAGGCCCACTCAAGGACACCAGCTCTATCCATGTGCCAGGCTGTGAGGACATGAAGCCACACAGCCCAGTAAGAAAAGCCCTATCTCCTTAATTCTCCTCACTCTCCCCACTGCAACTCTGACAGGCTCCAAAGAGCAGCTGGTGAAGGTGGGAGAAGGGGAGCAAGGAGGGCATAGAGAGCAGAAAGACCACAGGCCCCTTCCCACCGCAGGCTTGCAGCAGGAAAGTGGTCCAAGCTGGGGAATGCAAAAAACTACAACACGAGGCACGTTCAGAGTTAGGATTCTACATGGGACCGAATATTCCACTTACTAACTTTGACAGGGTATTCGCAACTTAAAGTGGCCATAAAATTGTCAATTCCCTAAGACTGAGCCCAAAAGCTGGAGACCTGTCAGAGTTGTCAGTTAAGGGATGGTGAAAATTAACCCCTTGAATAAGATTTTAAAGGGACAATGAGAAACATAAATAAATAAAGTGTGTTCATCTCATTCCATATATCATGCTTTTCATCATATAGGGCATGAATGAACGAATGAACAAATGAAATGTCTAAAAGGGAATGAGTAAACGAGAGTAAATGCTTGCATGAAACCAGGAAGATGCAGAGACGAATGGTCACAGGATCCACTGTTCAGCATTTCCAGAGGAGAAAGACACTGGATCTGGTGTGCATGCTTATGGCATCTAGTGTAGACGGTGTGCTAAAATATTAATAAACAGAGAACAAGTTGTAGAATCTGGTATAGAGGTTTGGGTACAAGCTCAGGCACTTACCATCCATGAGACCTTGGGCAAGTCACTTACATCCTCTGAGCCTGTTTCCTCATGTCTAAAGTGGTAACAATGCCTTGGGTAATACACAGCGTTACAGTGATTTTAAATAAGAGAACACATGGAGAGTGCCTCTCAGGTGTCTGGCACAGAGCAGGTACCAATAACGACAGTGATCATTGCTACTGCTAATCTGTTAGGGACAGAGGAAGATAATCAAGTTATCTCCTCTACCCTTCAAGACCATCAAAATGTTTACTGTTATTCCGAGCTCACTAACCAACCTTGTCATTCTCATTCCATTTTCTGGCTAACAATCTTTGGGAGGAGGTACCCTGAACAAGGAGCAGCAGCACTCCTGTTACTGTGAAGACAGCACACTTGCTATCAGCATGAATCTCCTATTTAGATTGACATCTTCAGTTGTTAAAGCCTGACTAATGCTTGGTGAACTGAAAAAAGGGACCAGACATTGAAGAATGAGGATTCCATCATGGTACTGACCCCTGAGAGGCCCTGTCCAAACAGCTGGGCTCCTGCCCCTTGTCAGTGTCGCAATCCAATGTACACATCAGGATAGATGCGGAGAGGGCTGATGGCCACTCTGAGTTTACTGTAACCAGCGTTTCAATATATACATAGCTTACAGCTGTTAGACATACACAGGTGTTCTGGATGAAATAATTAGTGAATGCCAAGAATTCTTAGTGATTTCTCAAGGAGCCCTTCCTGGGCCTCTGTTTTGATATTATCATGTTATTGCTGTGCTCATATATTTTTATCTCAGAGCAGGCAAGGTCTCTTAGGCAACGGTCCCTCCTGCTCCCGATATTGATATCGTGTCTCCATCTATGCCCCGGGCGGCGGATGCCTGTCTTAGGTTGCCTCCCCCTGGAGGTCTTACCTGTCATTGGCTAACCGGCCTTCTCACCTCCGAGTCACAGTTTGTTGGCAAGCTTTTTCCAGTGATTATTAACCCTTCCTGTGTCAGGGGTGGCTATACCCCTACATCCCTCTCTTTTCAATTATACATGACCACACCGAGCCTAAGAAATCCCAAAGTGTCCCCTGAAACAAAGGAAGTGTCTACTGTGTTTGCTTTCGTTCGTTCCAAATGTATTTCATTACAACTCTCTGAGAATGGTAATCCATAGATGGTGTAGAAAGAGACACATACACTCAGGAGGCCTTTTGAAAACCAGAACAGCCTGTTCATTACCGTGTGAGGCCAGCGTTTACTATGCTGATTTCAGTTGCTGTGCTCATGATATCCTCATGTCTGAATCTCTCCAAACTCTCCTCTCGTATCCACATCTTCTTTTCTAAAAACTTTCCTTTTATCCTTCAAGAAAGTTTCCTGAATGATACTACCCATTTCTGATTATTCCTTTACTCCATGTCTTCTCCAAGGTCAGAAATATAATTCGGACTGTATTGCCTCATAATTTTCCACTAGGAGAAAGTCCTGGTTCCTACCACCCACATAAGTGACCTAGGACAAGCCCTTTAATTCTGTGCTTTAGTTTCCTCTTCACTAAAATAGATAAAATTCCTACCTTTGGGACTGTTTTTTTAAAAAAATTGACGTCACATTGGTTTATAACATTATATAAATTTCAGATGTACGTCACTATATTTCACCTTCTGTATAGACTGCATCATGTGAGGCTGTTTTGAAAAGAAATGAAATCAAATTCAAGAAAGGGTTTTGAAAACCATGAGTGAGGGAACAAGGAGCCTGTGGCTGGGGGTGGAGGCACTAGGCCTCCCACCAATTCCTCAGGACCCAGTCCTAGAGAGCTGGATTGCAGGTCTCCGTTGAGGATGACCAACCCCATGTCCTTCCTCTTCACAACCTCCAGACTTCATCAAGTGTGTTAATACTCATATTCCTGAGGAAGCAAAGTATTTCAGTAGCCTACTTTTTTTTTGCTTTCCATACACCTATATTTACTAACAATTCTATTTAAAAGCTCACCTAATGCATAAGCTGCTCCCTACTGCAGCCTCATTCTCATCAAGGGCACTCCAATCCTCCTTCATGAGAGACACCTTTCAAGAGAACTGCTCAGAGGCCAGCCTGGTGGCATAGTGGTTAAGTACAAGTGCCCCACTTTGGCAGCCCGGGGTTGGCCAGTTTGGATCCTGGACGCAGACCTACACACTGCTCATCAAGCCAGGCTGTGGCAGCATCCCACACAGAAGAACTAGAAGGACATAAAACTAGGATACACAACTATGTACTGGGGCTTTGGGGAGAAAAAAAAAAAAAGAGGAGGATTGGCAACAGATGTCAGCTCAGGGCCAATCTTCCTCACCAAAAAAGCACACTTTAAAAAAAAAAAAGAGAGAGCTGCTTAAATATGCACTGTTGTGTTTTTAAATCACTACACTGACAGTTTCTAAGACTAAGTTCCGTAACTCTATGGACTGTTGGTTAAAAAAGATTATTCATTCACTTGTGACTCCTTGCTTTTTGTTTCAGAGAACTGTTAATGTAGCTAAATCCTTGCATTTCTCAAATGGCTCAAACCAGACACAAGATTCACTGTATTTCACTGGTAAAAGTCCTGAACTATTACCTCCAGAAATGTGTTTATACTAAGTAAATGAATCATCTCTAGAAAGCAGAAAAAGTAGGCCACAAAGGTAACAAACAGAATGAAAAATATTCTGCTTTACAAAAGCTTTGAGGTCACATAATCCTTTGAGTTTCCATTTCCCTTAATTAGGTCAGCTTTTGATACTTGAATCATTTTTCCTGCTGTTTCTTTTTCAATCCTGCTACACCAGAGTCCCGTCTGCAGTTGTAAATGACCTACTTAATTAGGATTTGGAACCCTCAGACAGAAAAGCGTGCTGTCTTCTTTCTTTTCTGCTCAACAGACCTTATTAATGAACTGAATTTCTGATTCAGTTTGTTAAAAACCATATACCTTCAGCAATCCCAAAACCCAAACATCCAGGTTTAATCATACTCATGAGTGTACACTCAAATGTGGTACAGGCGAGACAGCACTGGATCGGGGTGAGGGTACCTTGGCTCTCGGCCCAACTCTGCTGCTAAGCGCAATGTAATCTTGGCACATCTCTAACCTTCCTGAGCCTCGGCCTTCTCACCTTTATGGAGAGAAGGTTAGACTCTTAAGGTCCTTTATGGCTCCAAGTCTCTACGAATATTTCCTGAGCTCCTAATATGTACAAGGCACTGTGCTGATGGAGGGGGTGGGGGAGGTACAAAGATGAATTGAGAACTTTATACTCTCCTTGAGAAGAGAAGATCATACAGGACAAAGCTAAATGGCCCAGTTACCTTATCTGTCTTATTTATTCCTCATGATTGGCATTATGCCTGGCATACAGTAGATGCTCAAGTAAATGACACAAAAGAGATATAAAATGTCTGTGGACATTTAGAGAACAGAGGCTACATCTGATGGAGGGGAATCAGGAATGGTTCATAGGTGTTAACTTGAGTTGGTTTTTAAAAAGCCATTCAACTTTCAGTGGTTCCCTGACAACATCTTCTAACATGATGCAAAATCTTAAGCCGATATTCAAGGTTCTCCATGCCCTGGACCCAATATATCCCTCAATCTTTACCTGTCTCTTATATAAAATTGTGCTATAGCCAACTAACATCTTTGCTGTGCCTCAGATATTACCCATAATTTTCTACCTCCATGTCCCCATTCAGGCTGTTCTTCACACTGAAATGCCCTCCAATCCCAATATAATCCGACTCCATTATCCTTCAAGGGCCACTTCAAATTTCTCCTATTTTATGAAGGAGGTCTTATGAAGCCTTTCCTGATCCCTCCAAGTGTATGTGCTCTCTCTCGTCTTTGAAATCCCTCAAGATTTGTTGACATCTCTCTTACAGTATATATGCACTTTAGCCCTGCATTACAGTTGGGTAATATCTGTGTCTCAAGACAATAATCTTTGACATCAGAAACTATATTATTCATCCACATTGCCAAACAAATAGTAGGAATTCAGTAAATTATTTTGACAGGATAAATATAAAAAGGATACTCTGGGACATAGAAACTGAAAGAACAATGGTGAGAAGTTAGAAGCATCAGAGGGCTTAAGTTTAGAAGGCAGGTCACAGTCAGGTTACACAGTGTTGAATGCCAGGATAATAACAATGGCATATACAGTTCTGAGTGAGAATCACTGATGGTTTTAGGAGCTGAAGAGTGACAAGATTTGAGATCTGAGAATCAAACCAGAAGCATTCTGGTTGACACATCAGTCTCCTAGGAATCTGGCTGGAGTCAAATCCATCCCTGAGAGAAGAATCGAGTCTCACTCACCATACCCGTAAATGAAGTGTTTCATCTGCAGATCTGTGAGTCCTGGAAAAGTCACTAAGCTAAACGCTGCTTTGTAAACTTCCCAGTAACCAGATATTTGAGTGCCTGCCTCAGTGGAAGGAAACAGATCCACGCCAAAGCCATCATTTCTGAATTTCCAAACTGGTGAAAAAAGAAGGTTCTGTACTTCTCCAGAGAAGAAAGAGAGGGAAAAAAAGCACACTACACAGAAAGGATGGGGAATCAAAGTAGCTTTGGATTCCTCAGCAGTAAGAGTGGAAGCTAGAAGACAGTGGGAAAATACCTCAAAAATTCAGAAAGAAAAGAATTTCCAGCCTAGATAATTAGATAGATAACTCTATGCTGAGCCAAACCATCAATGAGAAAGGTGAAATGAACACGTTTTCACACATACAAAGTCTTTAAGAAACTTACCTTCCATGAACCTTTCTCAGAACACACCAAATAAAGACACAAACCAAGAAAGGAAAACAATGCATAACAGAAATGGGAGGGGCCGGCCCGGTGGCATAGTGGTTAAGTTTGCACGTTCCGCTTTAGCCGTCTGGGATTCCCCGGTTCGGATCCCTGGTGCCGACATGGCACCGCTTGGCAAGCCATGTTGTGGCAGGCATCCCATGTATAAAGTAGAGGAAGATGGGCATGGATGTTAGCTCAGGGCCAGTCTTCCTCAGCCAAAAGAGAAGGACTGGCAGCAGTTCGCTCAGGGTTAATCTTCCTCAAAATAAAATAAAATAAAAAATAACAGAAATGGGAAATTCAACACAAGAGTGAGGCACAGGGAATGCCCAGAGTGATGGGGAGGCAGGACAGTGTCTGTGCAACAGGCAAAGAGACCAATCCCTCTAGACTGGAGCAGGTCAGAAAACTCTGGGAGACATTCTTTAAAAATACGTAATGTCTACACATCTATGGACAGCTAATCTTCAACAAAGGAGCCAAGAACATACCATGGAGAGAGGAAAGTCTCTTCAATAAATGGTGCCGGGAAAAGTGGACGGTCACATGCAAAAGAATGAAAGTAGACCATTATCTGACACCACAGACAAAAATTAACTCAAAATGGATTAAAGACTTGAATCTAAGACCTGAAGACATAAAACTCCTAGAAGAAAACATAGGCAATTCACTCTTCGACATTGGTCTGACTGGCATCTTTTTGAATATGTCTCTTTAGGCAAGGGAAACAAAAGAAAAAATAAACAAATGGGGCTCATCAAACTAAAAAGGAGAAAGGCAAAGCCCTACTTATACACGCACACACTTGCCAACTTCAGGGGTCTTCTTCAGATGGATTCCCTCTGGGGTAGGAGGGAAGGCAATGGGCTGGGGTCAGGGAGGGACTCACAGAGGGTTTCAATTTTGCTTGTAATATTTTATTTCTTAAGCCAAGTAGTAGGTACATCATACCCATCATATTATCTATACTTTTGTGTGTATAACTGACATATTTCTAGGGGCTTCTGTTAAAATTTGGGAAATTAAACTCACATATTTAGTTTTGCTCCATCTCAAAACCAACTAGAGGATCATAATCCCTTACACAAACTCTCAGAGCTTTACGTGTTTCAGAATTCACAATTCTTTAGATTTTAGAAAGTTACTGTGATACAATTCCATATATTACATCACACTTTCAGTGGGACCTACAATCAAATGATGTTCAAAATTAGCATTTGACACTACTCAGCTGGTTGTTCTCCCCTCAGGACCAATTAGCAGCCAGCCTGGCCCTAAACAAACAGCCCTCACTCCTCAAACTTGTGCTGATTCCCTTTTAAGAGAAGAGGTGGAAAGCAAGTGGCTGGGGACATCAGCAGGCCCTTGGGAAGGATCTGGACTCAATTATATCTGGATTTTTAAGTACCTGGAATTTCCCTGACTCCTTACCTATACCAGGGCACTAGTGCCCATTGCTCTGTAGCCCTGACCAACTGTGCGGCATATATACCACCTGATTCCTACTGAACCCATTTTCTGCTTTATTTAAGTTGTTGTGCAGCAGAACACTGTGCTTTATATCCCAGGTTCAGTCCCACCTCTCAAAAGCCAGCCCTGGACTTACACACACACACAAATACATACACACATTCACACCAGTCTAGAGTAGATTTCCTTCCACTGACTTCCTGACTCAAATGATGTACCTTGCCTATATTTGGTTGAGTTTGCTCCTCTGTATTCCCCCTTCCCCCAACTACTCATCACCCCGGAGTTCTGTCTTTCTAACTGCTGTTGGCATCTTGCTAACTCCACCTTGCTGGGGTTGGTTGCCCTTCAACCCCAGCATGACATGTAAACAGCCTCAGGAAGTAATCAACACCAACTTGCTCTTGAAAGTCAATGCTGAGCAATCTCTCTATTTTTAGTGCTGATTAATCTGACTAATGAAATAAAGCACATTGTGCTTAGCTTATGTCCAATTAAACATCTGTTATGGTAATCAAAGTCTCCTGGCAATTATCACAGGTGACATTCTGAATTGATATCAGCAATATAATCAATACCCAATTGCCTGAATACCAAATTCAGTAAGCACAGTGCCCAAATGTGAAAGGTCAGAGGAGATATCTCTTCTCCACCATAAAGACCAAGTGGTCCAGCCAACCACCTCTATGTTGGTCAAGCTTGTTTATTTATTGGCTTTGCTAAATGCTCAGGCCCCCATAGAGCAAATGCAAAGGAAATCAGGCATGCCATGGTGTTTTCAAGGAGACCTCCACCATCTCTTCCTTGGGAGGTAAGCAGTAACTCATCTTTGGAGCAGGATGTCAGCAAACAAAAGGAGAAAGGCAAAGACCCTACCTACCGTAGAAGAGGAACGCTTTGGTCATGTGATGATGTAGGAAGGTCCGGTTGATGGTGAAGAAACAAGCATCTGCTCCACACTGGCCGAGCCTTCCAGTTTCCCCAGTCAGTGGGGACCACCAGAGCATAATGGGGTAGCTCTCAGTTTCCAATTTTCCTTTCCTATTCAGGGTCAGTGCTTCCTTCTCAAGGAATGGATAGAGATGTGTAGGCTCTCTCTCCATTTCTGCATGTGCATCTCGCAAATTGGAATTTTTAAACTTCTTCCTTTCAAATTTTCCCAGCTCAACCACTACCTAAAAGAGAAGACAATTATGACCAGGGTCAGACTGTTTCATTGCCTTTTGCACATCTCCCATTCATCTTGATGATTTAGCCCCTTAGTTTTCTATTACTGCTGTGACAAATTACCACAAACTTAGCAATTTAAAACAACATACATTTACTGTTGTACAGTTCTGGAGGCCATAAATCTGAAATGGGTCTCAATGGGCTAAAACATCAACATCGAGGTGTTGGCAGGGCTACATTCCTCTCTGGAAATTTTCGGAGAGAATCCGTTTTCTTGCTTTTCTATCTTTTAGAGCCACCCACAATTCTTGGCTCCTGGTCCCCTTCCTCCAGCTTTAAAGGCAGCAACACTGCATCTCTCTGACCCTCCTGTTGTCACATTGCTCTCTGACCAAAATATCTACGAACAACGATGCTTAATACTACTAAACACATAACAGATTCATCTTTCCTCCATTTCAGATAACCAGAAGTGGTTTCGTCTCCGTGAAATCTGTGCAAGTCAGGGTTATAATCTGGCTATTACTAGAGATTACACTCTAGGGGAAATGAGTTATAAAGTACCAGTTCATTTCTTTTTATTACAATTAAAGAAGTGGTAACACGGGTCTTATATTTCTAATAATATCCACTACAGCATCAAGATGGTGAAGTAGACCATGAGTACTGGCTCCCTCCCAAGTAAAACCACATTTTTTATTTATTTCAGGATAGTCTGGGTCACTGGACAGCCAGGCCATCAGTGACAATAATCTGGAGGGCAGGGTGGGCAGAGAGGAAACAGACAGGCAGTTGTTCTCCAAAAGTGCTGCCTTTTCATCAAACTTTAAGGTTTGGTATTGACACGGCATTATAAAAATATGTTAGAGAAAGCAGCACAAAAGTAGGGGCTGGTCTGTTTCAAATATAACTGAAACATTACTAGTCAGACTATGCAACAAACAAAGCAGTTAAAAGAAAGCACATTTTTCTGTATTAACTCCTCTACCAGTCGACAGAGGACACGACCCGTGAGGCCCTCAGGCCCCATTCTCAACAGTCAAGGATGGTGCCTTCTTTATATGCTTGGTACCCCTGGTGTCAGAAAAGGGCTACTACCCACTGATGGAGTACAGAGTCTGTAACTCCCTGGGGAGGGTCTGTAATTTTCACTGGATTATTTGAGGGATCCAAGGCCAAAAAAATATTAACTACCACTGAGTGGAAGCCAAGTAGTATTCCAAAAAGAGTAAAGAGTTATTTCGCTTTAAAAAATCATGTATCAACTGTGACACCAAATTCAGCATTAGAACAGTAAAACAACCACCAAAAACTGAAGAATAACCTAACCCTTGCCAATGGCTTTCTCAGCATTTTTATGATAACATAATAATGTGGCTGTTCCCCAATAGCTTGATGGAATGGAGTTGACTTGTAGCCACAAACTCTCTATCTTTTCACCCAACCTTTCCTTGCAAATGTACAACCAACAACTTTAAAGAAAGGCTTTTGGAAAGCCATGGATGTAACTTCAAAGACAGATTTTGCTCCACATTTCTGATTAATGTCTATTACGTGAGGTCTAAGTTCATTTCAAATAACAGGGATTGCTTTAAGGAGAGATTTTTCTGCCAAAAAGCTTTTTAAAAAATATTTAGCCTCAGATAGCACTACCAGATGGTGGGAAATATGGGGGATAGAGTAACACACTAAACAAAACCATGAGGACAGAATCACCCAAATCCAAAGTCTGGGAAACTCAAAAGGACAAATGACCCAGTTTCTGCAACAAGCCCATGACATGGAATAAAAGGTGGGGCAGGAGAAACTTACAGCAAGAAAAACTAAAAAATCCACAAAACTTAAGACACAGGAACTAATTGCAACATGTGAGATTTGTTTACTCTAGATTCAAAACAACCAATTATAAAAGACTTTTTGAGATAATGAAGAAAAATTTAACATGGCCTGGGATATAGATGGCACTGAGTAATTTTGTTAATTTTGTTGAGTGTGACAATAGTTAAATGTTTACATTAAATTCTTACGGGGCCGGCTCCATGGCCAAGTGGTTAAGTTCGCGTGCTCCGCTGCGGTGGCCCAGGGTTCGGATCCTGGGCGCGGACATGGCACCGCTAGTCAGGCCACGTTGACGCGGCGTCCCACATCCCACAACTAGAAGGACATGCAACTAAGATATACAATTGTGTACATGGGGGGTTTGGGGAGATAAAGCAGGAAAAAAAAAAAGATTGGCAACAGTTGTTAGCCCAGGTGCCAATCCTTAAAAAAAAAAAAACAAAAAAAAAATTTAAAAGTCCCCATCTGTTAGAGAATCATACGAAAGTAAATCCAGGTGAAATTATATGATGTCTGGGATTCATTTTAAAATACTACAGATTTATTCATGAATTATTTGTGCAACTAAAAAGTAAGCAAAATTCAAAAATAAATGAAGATATGTATACACTAAAAGAATTTACAGATAGTATATACAAAATACAGCTAAATATGGAAAAGGATGCCTCAAATGAATGATTTCCTCCAGTGGGTCAACATAACATTTTCATGTTTATTTATTAATTATGTTATAAGATCTGCTATGGGCTGAAGTGGTTCCCCCCAAAAATTCATATGTGAAGCCCTAACCCCCCCATACCTGAATATGGGACTGCATTTGGAGATAGGGTCTTTAAGAAGGTAATTAAGTTAAAATGAGATCATTATGGTAGGCCCTAGTCCAATATGACTGGTATCCTTATTAGAAGCGGACAGTAGGGCACAGACAAGTACAGAAGGAAGACCATGTGAAGACACAGGGGAAGATGGCCATCCAGAAGGACAAGGAGAAAGGCCTCAGAAGAAACGACCCTGCTGACATCTTGATCTCAGACTTCCAGCCTCCAGAACTGTGAGAGAATAAATTTCTCCGCCTAGCCTACAAACCTGTAAAAACGGGGATGGTCCTAAACGCATAGGCATTACATTTTTTCATTCATAACGTTTTTTTAAAAAATAGCATTGCCGCAATTCTGAACACTGAAGCATTCAACGCATCAGTGAGGACTGGGAAATAGCCCAAACCATCCTATTGATGGGAAACTGAAACCAAGATCCAGATGAAGGTTTAGTTCCAGCAATTACACCATCTCTCATAATCTGGAAGCTTAAAAATGTCACACATATCAAAAACATAGCAATTTATTCTGACATCAAAAGGAAAGCTCTTAGCTTAGACACAGGCGTTCCTCATAACTGGAAAAAGTGCCAAAGTACATGCATAGTGAGATCACAGCTCTCTCATAACTTCCATAGAAAGAAGCAGAGAACTCCAGCCCTTCCTTCACAAGCAGATCGTGGACCTTCAAGATAGACCAGAAGGGAGTTAAGTGATTCCTCCAACCAGAGGGCAGCAGAAGGCAGTAGAAGTACAGGGCCAGACTGGCTGCCAAAGTGCTTTTGTAAATTTTATCTCATTCCATCTCAATCAAGGGGAAGGAAGATACTCTAGAAGGAGAAAGCCCAGAGACCACCTTCCTCTCCACCAGCCCCACACCTGAACTACTCACATCCACAAAGACTCTTCGAAAGTCCTGTGGCTTTTGAAATGGATAGCTGGTAGTTGAATGGGTGCTAAACATATCTGAACTCATATCTATACTTTTACTATCATTGTGAAATTTTTATTTTAATTTGAAATCAGCAAATGAAATTCAGAATAACCAGCTACAGTCATGCATCGCTTAACGATGGGGATACATTCTGACAAATGCTTCGTTAGACGATTCTTTTGCTGTTCAAACGTCATAGAGTGGACTTACACAAACCTACGTGGTATAATCCACTACACATCTAGGTTATATGGTACTAATTTTATGGGACTACCATCATATATGCAGTCCGTCATTGACCGAAACATCGTCATTCGATGCATGACTATAAACGAAATAAATGGGAGGGCTAAAGAAATGTTTTAGTTCATTCACCCCAACACAGTCCTTGGTCTAGTCACATGTGTCAAGAATGACAAATTTATTAGTGCAGATGTTTGCGTTCTGCAGAACAGACTATCTCGTTCCTAGAATAGTCATTGCAAAAATGCCATCGTTCAGAAGTGATCATGACAGGGGACTGACTTCGAGGAAACCATTCAATTTAGACCCAATAAGACAGACTGAGCTTTAGTTCCCGTTCCTTTAAATCCAGGACCCTACAAGAGTCACAAATGATCCTCTATCTCATTGATTTTGTTTCTACCTGACACACCCACTCACTAAACCTCAGTCTCATCTGTTAATAAAAAAGTACTTTCCCTGCCTTAGACAGAAAACCTCTAATCCTGAGAGATTAAGCAAAAAGTAAAGCACTTGGAGACAACAGGGTGGGGGCAAGGGTGGGGGCAAAGGCCCAAGAATCAACACTACACAACCCAAATTCTTGGTACCTGGAGTGTGACAAGCAGAAAGACAGTAGCTGTGATGCACAGGCAAGAGGCCAAAAGCTTCCTCCTCTGAATCCGCGCCATGCTGCCCTGCCCTGGGTGACTGACACAGGGCTGGTCTGGTTACCAGGTGTTCTCGAGTCGGCCCATAGCCCCGGACAACTTCATGTGGAGGAACCATCTGGGTGCCAATTTCCTCCACTGCCATTCCTGCTGAGACCTGGTCTCCATGAAGGACTGAGCTCCGAGGTTCTGAGTGGGCTGGGCTTGGCATCGAGAGGGCACAGCATGCAGTCTTCTTAAGCTATCATCAGAGCAGCTGGAAATTCTTCAAACCAGAAGGCATCAAAAAATTCTGTAACAAATGAATAATCTTTTAGCCACAGTGCAGAACATTTAATAAATGTAGTCTTATTTGTACAGTGACAGATGGAAACTAGACTTTTGGTTGTGAACATGATGTAGCATATACAGAATTTGAAATATAATGATGTACAACTGAAATTTATATGTTATAAACCAATGTTACCTCAATAAAAATAAATAAATAAATGTGGTCCTGAAGGGTTATCATGCAGAAAACCAAAATTTTAAAAGTAAAAGGAGGAGCTGGCCCCATGGCCAAGTGGTTAAATTTGCACACTCTGCTCCGGCAGCCTGGGGTTCCCCGCTTCGGATCCTGGGCATTGACCCACACACTGCTCATCCAGCCATATGCTGTGGAGGCATCCCACATAGAAGAACTAGAAGGACCTACAACTAAGATATATAGCTATGCACTGGGGTTCTGGGGAGAAAAAAATAAAAAGAGGAAAATTGACAACAGATGTTAGCTCAGGGCCAATCTTCCTCAGCAAAAAAAGCATATCTTAAAAACAAACAAAAACTAAAACGAACCTCTGACCATATGAACCCTATCATATAGTCCTAATACCTCACTCACAGATGAGGAAACCAAAACCGGAGAGGTGATGTGACTTGCTCAAGGTCATAGAGCCTCTTAGAAGAGAGTGACAGATCTATAATCAGTCTAAAATTCTCTTTCCACTTAATTTTCTCTGCCATCAGAGATTAAATTCCACAAGTCACTTATATATAGTAACTTCCTTCTGTCCAAGTTTGAAAGGAGTAGAGACGTGGAGTAGAAATTACCAGGACTGTCCACCCACTCCTGTAAAAATTAGGGAAAAAATAAATAAAAGGTTCAGACTTTGATCAAAAATGGATAATGACCAACTGGCCCCAACTCTTCTCAAGGAAAACAGCTTCAGCCAGAACATAAGGAATTCTGATTACCAATTTATTCGTTTAGTCTTTTATGGCAAGTGTAATAAAGCAGTGAGTTGTCTGGGCATAAGATTCTTTGGAAGTTTTGAAATAAGATCTTCGTCTACCTGTAATGGATGATCTTTTCAAAAAGTTTTAAAAATGAACTAAATAGTCCCATAGAATGTCTTTTATTCCCAGGGTTCTATGAAGTCAAAGGTCTTGGGCAAATGACACTACAGAGGTCAGAACCAAGCAAGGATCAACATCCCAGAGAGAGGGCAGTGTTGTCTCACAGTACTCCAAGGATCTGACTTTAGTCAGAGCTACATCTCTCTAGGATATAGAACTAAAGATACAATCAGAAATATAAAAAACAGATGCAGAATTCTAGCTAAAAACCTAGGTCTTAAAGCTATGCTTCCCTCTTACGGATCTACCTTGATTTACTTGTAAGTCCAGGATACTTTTTTCCCTCAGCAACAAAATGACTCTTGGTCTCAGAAATCACCAAAAGTGCATTTTTCTTCTTTCGTTCATGAATTCCCACATTCCACACTGATTAACAGTACCAGCTTTATGGGCCAGCCCCAGTGGCCTAGTAGTTAAGTTTGGCATACTCTGCTTCGGCGGCCCAGGTTCAGTTCCTGGGCGCAGACCTACACCACTTGTCTGTCAGTGGCCATGCTGTGGCAGTGGCTCACTTACAAAAAAGAGGAACATTAGCAACAGATGTTAGCTGAGGGCAAATCTTCCTTAGCAACAAAAAGAGTACCTGCTCTAGAGTCTGTCAAGATTCAAATCTCAACTCCCCAGCCGGTTTAACCTAGCTGCTCCATAATTGAATTTCCAAAATACGGATAATAATGGTACCTAATCAGAGACTTATTGTGAGAATTATATAAGATTGGTAAAACATTTATTTCGGAGTCCAGCACATAAATGTCCAATAACTATTTGCTATCTTATTTTTAAATATTGTTATAATTTTTATTATAACTTTAAGTGGAAAACAAAGTTGACTTCACATAAAGTATGTTGCTGCCCAATCAATTGGAATTTCAAAAGGAGA
This sequence comes from Equus caballus, assembly GCF_041296265.1. Classification (NCBI taxonomy): domain Eukaryota; kingdom Metazoa; phylum Chordata; class Mammalia; order Perissodactyla; family Equidae; genus Equus; species Equus caballus. The sequence goes on along the minus strand of NC_091710.1, from coordinate 29,080,624 downwards.
AATACTTCGCCAAAGAAAAGATCACTAGTATTTGTTGAGCGACTTATTATGAGCAAGGCCCTTCACGACTCAGCACGCATGAGCTCATTCATCTTCCCAACAATTCCGTGCAATAGTAGTTACCATCTCATCTCAAAGGGAGAGCAAACTGAATTTGAACAAAGTAAAGTAACTTGTCCAAGACTATAACATTGATAAGTACTACAACCAGAAACTAGTCAGACTCTGAAGTTCATGCATTCTTTTAAGATTTTTAACACTAAGACCAAAAAAATTCCCATTTGGGGGATAATACTAATACTCACAGATTATCTGCCTGATTCAGACAAAACCTGTGCAGAATAGCTGTCGGCTGGTATAGCAAAGAAAAAAGTAACACAAATCTACAAGAACTTGAAAGGCACCTTTCCTTCTACTCAGTAAATGCTAGTTGCTATTAATCACATAAACGTGGAGCTGGCACTTTAGGTTCCAATCCTGGCTCTGTCATTTATATAAATCTGGACAAGTTACTAAATCTTTCTAAGCCTCAGTTTCTTGAAAGTAAGCAATAAATGTTAAGTATCATTATTTCTTTCCCTTGTGTAACAGAAAGATTATCCAATTGTCATTTTATATGCAAAAGCAATTCATTATAACTATAATTAACATAACCCAGATTAGGTAATGAAATAACATTACCATTTTAAATGGGTATAAAACTAGATCATTTTCAAAAGATTTTTAGATACATCACTCCACTCAATCTTATCGATAGCCACTTCGTAAAGCAGGCAAGGTAGGTATTATTACTATTCTCAGTTCTCACAAATAAGGAAACTAAGCCTCGGTGAATTTAAGTGATTTGCCAGAGATCACATTTCTTCAAAGGTTGAAGTGCATCTGAAAATCAGGTCAGCTGCCTCCGAGATCAGTGGAAAGGAAAGAGACGGGGTAAATAGTGATAGTTAAGAATACAAGAGTCAGGACTAAAGGAAAGCAAAAAATGGAGCGAGAAGGTAAGGCCATAGTTCGGGATATCTTTACAGCTACCACACGGCTCAAGCTGTCCGAGGGCCTTTTAAGTCTTCACACGGCTGTACGAACTGTGACCGAAGAACTTAAGGTTACAAATTCCCTTCCATCCAAAAAATCTCAATTCAGCTTATATTCCCAAAGCCAGAAGTAATGTGGGGTCTCAGGGATCGCGCTGTGGTTAAACACCCACCACTAAAGAATAGAGCCAGCTGGTGTAGATGGTGTTATGATTTATAACATGAAGCAACCAATCAGGCCTCCAGGCACGTCACTCTAATATGTGGTATTAATTACCCGGGAGCTTGTCATCAAGTCAGCACTCTCCCAACTGGTGAGACAGACGGGCCTGCAGAGAGCACTGTGAAGGCCAGCAAGCTCCAATGTGATGGGCCTCCAAGAGGAAAGCTCCCTTCTGTTTCATCACTGCCCTCAGGGTGAATCCCAGAGTCCTCCAAGAGGGCGCCCAGAACCCTCCTTGCCGGGACGGAGCAATGTGCGTGTGTTCAGACAACCATGGCAGATAATATCAGAAATGGACTCTCACTAACCCACCCTCTGGACCCTGGAGCTGACTTCTGCCCTGCCTAGGGCGGGCCATCTGCTGCCCAGAGAGGGGTCTGGAGCTGGGCATGACAACCTCACACTCCCACAAGTGCTATTCCATCAAAACCAGGAACATTTTCACGCTAAAATAAGTTCAAATTTCTCCACTTTATTTTGAATTAAAACAGACGGAAGAGAAACTGAGTATCTTAGAGCCAACTAGCCTGAGGATGCCAGCTTCAAACATCAGCCACGCAGCGCCAACCCAAGGCGTAGGTTAAGGGTCTCCGAAATGGGACTGAGATGACTTCTGCCCTGCACCTCTGAGTGTTAAGATGAGAAACCAATGCTAGGCGCCACAGAGAGCTTTCTAGCCCTGAGGGTTTGTGAGTCTCTACCTTTTCCTCCCTCTCCCCTCTGGCAGGGGAAAGAGGTGAGGCAGAAAGCAGGGAGCCCTGGGAAGACTCCTTTGATCAGTCTCTCCTCCAGTAACTGGTGAGTCAATTGGGCTAATAAGCGACTATCTTAACTGAGCTTAAGGTTACACATACCAGGGAGAGTCTTTAGAAGGAATGTATCTAATTACCATACTTAAATTATTCCTATTAAAGTGTAATTTCTCAAATAGGTTTGACTCTCCCAAGAAACGTTTTCATTTTATAATGTATAAATCCTCAGAGCATCCCTTAAATGGCGGCTGTCCTGGGAAAAACGTGATGTGATTGGCTGATGGGAAGGTGTCAGGGCCTTTTGGACAACTCTCCAGGCACTTTTCCACTAACACCCTTCAACCCTACTTATCCTCATCAACACTCCTTATTCATTTCTACTTGGCTTCTCCAAAAGCCCCAGAACTGCTCTTCTTACCAGTCTGACCCCTTACACTCTCCACTCAGCTGTAGAGCTGTTTCTGCAATATGGATTGGATATCCTTCCTCTGATTAAACTCCATCAATGGTTTCCCAAAGATTTCAAGATAAAGATCAAACTCGTTAGCTTAGAAAACAAGACTCCCTGGACCCCACCCTACTTCTCCAACTTCCACCACCGGTACCCTTTATTCCTGCTCTTCCCAGAATGTAGCTTCCTCTTCTGTGCTCTGGTCCCTACCTACCACATCCATACCTCTTTCACTATCCCAGCCATTCTCCTAGACTTTCAAGGCTACCTGCTTTGGGAAGCCTTACTCCTCTGCAATGCCAAGTCGGGAGATCTACGTCCACATCATTGTGCTTGTTCCTATCACAGCAGTGAAGAGAAGGCAGGAGGCTGGGGAATTTTAGGAAACCTTCTAAAGCTGCTTTATTAGGTGCATATAAAGTAACTGTGGAACACTAAAAAGTTGACCTATTTTGTTAATTTACAGAAGCCTTCCTTAGTACTGCCACTCGCCCTGGGGCACCTGACGAATGTGGCACAATGGTTCCAGTTTCCACTTTTACCCAATGTTCTTTATTAATATTTATTTGTGTTAAAGTGTTCCTCATTCTTTTTTAATGGACTTCATATTTTGCTGAGCATTTATTTTTATGTAAAGAGTGCTTTGGCGTGGATTTTTATCCGGAGAGGTCATCCTCTTGGACACATTTCAGGTGAGACAAATAGAGAATAATGAGAGAGACAGGGATACTGGCAGCCATGTGAATCAAGACGGGTGATTAATGAGGGGACAGAAGTTGTAGCCTGAGCTCCCTCACATTTCTGTTGCAGAACTGAAGGTGACGCCATTCATCAATTCTAGACACATACTGAAGCACTCAAATTATACAATCTCACTTGGTGGGTCTACTTAACGTAGAAACTAAATAAAAACATACCCAGATTAAAAAAAAATAATAATGAGATAAAACCCCAAATAGAAGCATTCAAAAGGAACAGGTTTTTTAAGTGGAAGTGAGGACACGAGACTGAAGATTCTGTATCATACTACGAACTGAGCCAGCTTCTCAAGAGCAGGACTCTTTCTCATCTTTTTCCTTACAAGGTTGTCTTAGTAACTGATCTCTCCCCATGAAGGGCCTACTGGTTACTCTGCAACAATGTTCCTGCCTGGCAGAAGATCTGAATTAAATATCGTCATCTGCTTTGATCATTTATGTAATCATGAATGAGGAACTGGTTCAATAACACTGACAAAATGTGGCTAATACTTCACACACCTAAAGATCAAGAGCCGGACCAGACTATCTTCTGAGTTTTCATCCCAGAATTAAGCTCTTCAATCCCATGAATAGTGTCCAGGAGCAAAAACTCTCCAAAGAAGAAAGTTTAATCAAGAGACAGGAATTGAGACAATTTGAATCGTCATGAACAAGAAATATTTCTATATAACAAGTTTAGGATTATCTTATCTTCATTTTCCTTTTTAGTAATTCAGCATTAACTTTTGAAAACTCAAATTTTATTCTCAAAGAAATAAATATCTGAAAAACATTGCAAATAAAATTAACAAGTTTTTTTAATGTTTAAAAACCCATATTCACGAACACCATAACAAATGTTTACTGTAGGATACCGGTAATTGAGTTAGATGTTGCAGTTCTTGCTGAAATCAACTCTTTACATTCCAAATTTAGAAAGCATTTAAATATGGGTTGGCAACAGCTGCATACCGAGCAATACTTACACAAATATGAATAACATTATTGTTTGTCCAAACTATGTTCTTTTTTTATTTCCTAAACTTAACCCTAGTTTGAATTTGTTTTCAGAAATGCACTGTTTGTAAAACTATTAATTTTAAAATTGAAGAATAAAAGATGAGCCATAATAACAGTAACAGTTGAGACTGTGTATTTGATCCACTGTTACACACTGCCATCTAGCTGGAAGCCAGCAAACGAAGAGTTACCACAGCAATTTCAAACATGGAGCAGACTTTAATGATCCCCTGATGCTAGGACATTGCCTCTGGCGCCCAGGCAGGAGGAGAAAGTTCTAAAATTGAGGCTAGGATGCTGTCTAGATGGGTGTCTCTGCCACCTTACTGTACAAATACCTGGGCTGCTTATTCAGTGCAGATGGCCAGGACTGACCCGAAAGCTGGCGGTCTGAGAGACCACGGTGGACCAGGGAGAAACAATGCCCTCACTGTAGTGTGACATCATTAACAAGCCCAAGATTGGTCACGAGCCCCTGGGTGTCTCATCTTGAGAGATCGAAGAATATAAAAGAGGAATGAGGCCCTGGAGACCAACTTGCCATATTCAAAACTGCACCCAGCCAGAGTGCATGCATTCCACAAACGTAATTAACAATCCAAGTCACGACACGCATAACACTACCCAACTATTTCAAGGAAATGTGGCAGTGAGTAGGGGGCACGTGTCGGAGCTGTGACGTTAAGAAAAAGTCATTTTGCGCGGCATTTGCTATATAGTAAAGAATCATTAAAAGATCCCCATAAAATGTCTTATAATCGCACCGATGTTATTTCTATATCATACAAACTGACTTCTATTCTGAGGGCAGTAATCGGGTACAAAAATACCCAGGAAATGGCTTGCGTATTGACAACCAAACCCTGCTGTTCTGGGCATTTTCTCCATTAAATACACAACGTTCTCAACAGCTGAAAAGTCAGACTCGCTGCTACTTCAGCACAGGATTCTAGCAACAAGTGATTCGAAGTGAAGGCACAGAGAAAGAAGGAAGGACTTCACAGTACACAAAGGCAGAGCTTGGTTCTGAATTGGGGGGCGGGGAAGTCCGTGGCAGAGGCGAGGTCCGTGGGAACCTCCGGCCCCTGGCGGCGGCGGGACCCCGCGCGCCTCCCCCGGGCTCCGGCGAAGTTCCTGCGGTCACCTGCTCCCACCTGTGCTTTTTCAGCAGCCAGACAGGTTGACATCTCAGGCAGTGTCACTGGAAAGCGCTGCCCAAGGTTTCCCAAAACAGACTCGGATTGTTTCGGAGCACACAACTCCGTCTTTCTCTTACACACACTCCCTTCTGGGCACAAAGAGGAGGTTTCCTTCGGCTCTGAGTCCGGCGGGCAGCGTCCCGGCCTCCACGGTCACCGGAAAAGTCTCTCTTTGTCTCTCAGCACCAAGATCCTGCCCCCACCAAGCTGTCACTCAAGCTAGAAAAGACCCAGCGCGCGCACTCACCTCGCCCGGGTGGAGGAGGCTGCTCCGCCCGCCGCCGCCGCGCCGGTTTTCACTTTCAGTTTGCGCACCCCCCTGAGCTGCGGCGAAGACTCGGCGAGGAGATTTGGGACAGGCGGGATCACACTCAGCGCGTCCAGGCCGAGGCATCCTGGATCCAGGTTTTCACTGGTGCCCCATTTAAAAGCAAGCGGGACCCGGGTTCCAGGGAACACGGGCCGCCCCTCGCTGGCGAGCCTGGGGCGCCCAGCCCTTTTTGAAAGTTCCTGGGAGGCTCCTGAGCAAGTCACAGGACACTTTCTGCTTGCCTTAGTGGCAGTCCCTAGTCACTTAGAGATACGTTCTGAGAAATGCATCATCAGGCAAATTCGTCGCGCAAACGTCTGGAGTGTACTTAAACCTAGACGGTACAGCCTTCTCTACACACCTAGGCTCTGTGGTACTAATCCTGTGGGACCATGGTCATATATCCGGTTTGTCCTTGACCAAAGTGTCCTTATGCCATACATGTACTAAGACTCGAGCACGTTCAAAGTCACCTATTCAGGAAAATTGAGAACACTTTAAGCACAGCAGAGGCCTCTGTACCTTTAATTGGGTACCAGTGTTTGGTAGACTGGGCAGGATGATCATTTACTTTTATTTTACTGACGGAAAACGAACTGACTTCAAGCTACTGAGTTCCAAATTCAGATAACCCAGTTAAAATTATTTTGCCCTGGTCTAGGCAGGAGGTGATAAACCTAGGGAGGGACTTCAAGACCATGGGAGGGCCGGGCCCGAGAGTGATTGCTGCCTTAGGCCTGCTCACTTAAGTCCTGCCCAGAGAGCTCCCTGGCCAAGCCCCTCTATTAACCTCTCTGGAAAACGGGTTGATAATAATGGCATCTACTTCTAGAAAACATCAAACACGAATGAAAAGATTGGCAAATTGGGTATCATTAAAAGTAAGAAATTCTGTTCATCAAAAGACTCGGTTAAGGGGCCAGCTCCGTGGCCGAGTGGTTAAGTTCGGGCACTCCGCTGCAGCGGCCCAGGGTTCGGATCCTGGGCGCGGACATGGCACCGCTCGTCAGGCTACGTTGAGGCGGCGTCCCACATCCCACAACTAGAAGGATCTGCAACTAGGATATACAACTGTGTACAGGGCGGGGGGTTGGGGAGATAAAGCAGGAAAAAAAAAAAAAAAAAAGATTGGCATCAGTTGTTAGCCCAGGTGCCAATCTTTAAAAAAAAAAAAAATGACGCGATTGAGAATGAAAAACAATCCACAGAGTAGAAGATATTTGCAATAGATTTATCTAATAAAGTATTCGTACCCAGAATGTAGCAAGAACTACGATGCAGATGCAATAAGAAACAATCCAATAAAAAGAAGGAGGGAAGGGACCATACACTCCTACAGCACTTCACCAAGCGGAATCCAAATAGCCAATAAGCATGTGAAAAAACGCTTAGCTTCTTTAGTCATCAGGGAAATGCAAATTAACAAGACAGTGATATACTACTGCAGACCCACCGAAATGGCTACAGAGTTTAGACTGACAGTACAAAGCAAAGGCAAAGCTGTGGAGCATGTGGAAGTTTATGCACTGTTGGTGGGGGTGTAATTTTTACAGGCACTTTGGAAAACTGTCCATCAGTATCTATCAGAGCTAAATATATGCATATTTTATGACCCACAAATTCCACTCCTAGGTATATGCCTAATAGACGTACATACATATGTACATCAAAAGACAGGTGTACTAGGCCATAAAAATACACCTTAACAAATTGAAAAGAATAGACATCATACAAAATATGCTATCAGACCACAGTGGAATAAAACCAATTAAATCAATATCAGAAATATCCCAAAATATTTGGAGACTAAATAACAGACTTCTGAATAACACATGGGTCAAAGAAGAATTTTCAAAAGAAATCAAAAAACATTTTGAACTAAATGAAAATGAAAATACAACCTATCAAAATTTGTGGAATGCAGTGGAAGCAATGCTTAGAGGGGAAATTATAGCATTGATATATATCATGAATGTCAGAAAAGAAGACAGATCTAAAATTTATAACCTAAGTTTCCACTGTAGGAAGATAGAGAAAGAGGAGGAAAGTAAATGCAAAGTAAGCAGAAGAAAAGAAATGATAAAAATTAGAATAGAAATCAACGAAATTGAAAACAGAGAACTAACAGAAAATAATCAATGAAATCAAAAGCTGGTTCTTTGAAAAGATCAATAAAATTGATAAATCATTAGCTAGGCTAACCAATGAAAAAGCAAGAAGACTCAAATTACTAATATCAGAAATAAAAGAGGGGCCATCACTACTGATCCCATGGACATTAAAAGGATAATAAAGGTCAAAAGAATGAGACAAGCCACTGACTAGGAGAAAATATTTGCAGAAGACATATCTAATAAAGGCCTGCTATCCAAAATATACAAAGAACTCTAAAAACTCAACACTAAGAAAGCGAACGACCCTATTAAAAAAGTAGGCAAAATACCTGAACAGACACCTCATCAAAGAAGATATACAGACGGCAAATAAGCATATGAAAAGATGCAAATTAAAACAACAATGAGACACCATTATACTCCTATTAGAATGGCCAAAATACAGAACAAAACAATGTCAAATGTCCATGAGGAAGCAGAGTGACAGAAGCTCTCATTCCTTGCTGGTGGAAATGCAAAATGTACAGCACTTTGCGGGACCAGCCCGGTGGTGCAACGGTTAACTGCACACGTTCCACTTCTCAGCGGCCCACGGTTTGCTGGTTCTGACCCCGGGTTCGCACACTGCACCGTTTGGCAAAAGCCATGCTGTGGTAGTCATCCCACATATAAAGTAGAGGAAGATGGGCACGGATGTTAGCTCAGGGCCAGTCTTTCTCAGCAAAAGGAGGATTGGCAGTAGTTAGCTCAGGGCTAATCTTCTTTAAAAAAAAAAAAAATGCACATCACTTTGGAAGATTTTGACAGATTCTGGATTTCCCTCAGAGGGAATTGCTCCATGTACAGCTGTATATTCAGTGTGTCCATGGGAAGAAGGAAATTCAGGAGACTCGTGCCACTATCCTTGTGACATCTTCCATTAGCTCTTTTTAAAGCATTATTCACCGGTGGTCTTGTGTCATCACCAGATGTTCCTAATCCCAGATCTGTGATATTTGAATTGACACATTCAGGATAAAGATAAAAATATTCGGGATAAAGATAAAAATTAGGGAGGATTAAATAATTTACGTCATCTTTGTTGTTTGACAGTGACCTGAATTACATGTGTGAAGACAGAAAGCAAAAGTAATAGTTTCCCTTACACTAGAATTTTCTTAGGAGCTGCATGGCTACTTATCATGGATGTTGTAAAATGCATTAATGCACAAGATTAGGTGAGACCCGATAATTTCTAAAGTGTCCCCTAATTGATGATCTATAAATCAACAAAGGGACTTAGTTAAAAACAAAGACCCAAACTATATAACAAGTGGTTGCTCTAACTATATAGATTGATTACAGAAATGGTCCTGATTCTCCATCCCTTTCTGTATCCACTACCTTTGCAATGTGACTTTGATGTTCCCCATCAAGAAGTGGAGTGTATTTCCCCATCCCTGAATCCTGGCTGGCTTTGGGACTTGCTTTGGCCACAGAGTGTGAAAGAAGTGACAGGGTGCCAGTTCTGACCCCAGGCCTCAAGAGGCCTTGCGTGTTCCCATTCCTCTTGTTAGAACCCTGCGCAGCTGCCAACAGAACAATCCCATGATGCCTTCTGGACAATGAGGGACAATGATTCAGTCACTCCTGTTACGCCAGTCAATAGCCAGCCAACTGTAAGACATGTGAGTGAGGCTACCCTAGACCAGTCAGCCACAAGCCAGGCCACGAGCTGACTGCAGACACGTGGTGAGCCAGCCCAGGTCAGATCAGCCAAGTCTGGCCCAGGTCAGCAGTACTGCCCATCTGACTTGTAGAAACATGAGCAATAATAAATGTGTACTGTTTTAAGCCACTGAGTTAACACAGAGAGGTGTGTTACACAGCAATAGCTAACTGATACAGAAATTGGCGTCTAAAAGTGGGCTGCTGCTGTGGGGAAAAAAAGTCTAAAATATGTGGCATTGGCCTTGGGACCAGGTGGTAGGCAAGGACTGAAAAAGCAATGAGAAAACTACTGTAGCAAACTGGAAAAAAGATGACACATGTTATGTAGTAGCAAAATATTTGGTAAAAGTATCACCTATAGTAACTTGGAAGGTATAAAACATACCTGATGAACTTGTGTACCTGGGTAAAATGACTTCCAGGCAGAATGCTAAAAGTGTCAGTTTGCATTTTTTAGCTACATGTTATAAAGTACTGACAGAAAGAAATAAGCTAAAGGAAAAAAAAAATGAAAGGCCACTTTACAGGCAGAATTTAGAGGGAATATAAAGCAATCAAAATTTAGCAGACTGGAAAATAAAACTGGTCCTCACCTCCAGTCCCCCCAACCAGTAAAAGATCCTCAAGGTGAGACAGGAAGATTTTTAGTCAAGAACTCTGACAGAGTTAAAATGATACCTGGTAGATCTTTTCAGCCAAACAAAGGAGCTAGTAAAAATTGTAAAGATGTCCTTCCACAGCAGTATGACACACTCAGAGTAGCCAGGATTAAGGTTGTAGAGAGAAGCTTGTCGGAAAAAAATTATGTGTGTGGCTTTTGTTCAATGAAGTGGACTTAAATCAGATTCCACATAGAAAGCTCACAAAGTTTTTAAAATTGTACATGGTGAAAGTGCTCTTAACTTGGACTAGAAGTGGGTGGAATTGTTCTAATTACAAACAATGCTTCTGGCCCCCAAGCTCCTCTGGGCAGGACACACACTGAGAAGGGTACTCAACTACCGACATGAGTCATGTCTTCAGAAGTGGTCAAGAAGGAGGATGGAAAATGAACGCGCCTTAGAAAGTCGAGGAAAGAGCTTTGGAAAGCAAGAGACTGTTCTGGAAACACTGTTTCCTAGAAAGCAGAACCCGTGCCTGGTCAGGGAACGTTGCCTGCCCCTGGAGTAGAGGGACTGGGCAACGTTCGCCAGCCAGGATTTCAGTATCACTGTGGGGCAGGGATTGCTCTGTGCTTACTGCTAGGTACGAACATCTATAATTGAACATCTAGTGAGTAATAAAAATTAATATGACCAAATTTCGACTCTTGCTTCCTCTAAACTCTGCTCCTCATTCAGCTTTCTCTGTCTTAACAAAGATACCACTCTTTAGCCCATAGCTCAAGCCAAAATCCTTGGAGTCATCCTTGATTCCTCTCTCTCTCACTTCTCCCATCTAATAGATGAGGGAATGCTGGCTCTGTCTTCAAAATATATCCATAATTCCACCACCTCTCATGACTTCCAGTGTCGCACCGCAGCCCCGATCCATGTCATCTTGACGACTGCAGTACCTTCCCAGCAGCTCCCCCTGCCTCCACGTGCGCCTCCACATGACAGTCAGAGTGATCTTTTCAAATCATAAATCAGATCATGCCAATATTCCATTCAAAAATAGCCGTTTAAAATAAAATCGTGAACTATAAGGTCTCATATGATCTGGCTGTTGGCTACTTCTCCAGCTTCGTTTCCCAGCACTCTCCAGCTCATTCTTTGCTCTCCACCCACAATGGCCTCCTAGCTGTTCGTCACATACACCAAGCGTGCCCAAATTCAGGGGCTTTGGATTTGTCTGTTCATGTGCTTGGAATGGTCCTTCCCCGGGCATTTGCATGGCCCACTTTTTACCATGTTATACTCAATAAATTGCAGTGGTATGTGTTTTTTGAGGAATTGGTCCATTTCATCAAACTTGTCAAATTTATATATGTAAAGTTGTTCCTAATATTCCCTTATTATCCATTTGATATCTGCAAGGTCTGTAGTGCTCTCTCCTGTTTCATTCCTCATATTGGAAATTTGTGTCTTCTTTCTTTTTCAATTTGTCTGTCTTGCTGGAAGTTTCTCAAGTGATCTTTCCAAAGCACCAGCTCTTTGCTTCACTGATTTTCTCTACTGTTTTCAATTTCAATGATTTCTGTTCATATCTTTACTATTCCTTCCTTCTGCTTGCTTGGGGTTGATTTTGCTCTTCTTTCTCTTGGTTCTTGAGTTGGAAGCTTAGATTACTGGGAGTTTTTCTCTTTTCTAATGTATGTAATTAATGCCATAAATTTCCCTCTCAGCACTTCATTAGCTGTGTCCCACAAATTTTAATATGTTGTATTTTAATTTTCATTCAGTTCAATGTAGTTTCTCTTGAGACTTCCTCTTTGATTATTTAGAATTGTATTATTTAGTTTCGAAGTGTTTGGAAATTTTCCTGTTATGTTCAGTTATTAATTTATAGTTTGACTCCATTGTAATCAAATATACTCTGTATGATTTCAATTCTTTTTAAATTTGTTGAGGTTTGTTTTATGGCTCAGGATATGGTTTATCTTGGCATGTGTTCCATATATACTTGAAAAGAACATGTATTCTACTGGTGTTGAATGGAGTAGTCTATAAATGTTGATTAGATCCTGTTGATTTGTGGTGTCGTTGAGGTTTTCTATTTCTTTGCTGCTTTTCTGTCTAGTTGTTCTATCAGTGGTCAAAAGAGGGGTATTGAAGTTTCCAGCTGTAATTGTGGATTTCTGTATTTCTCCTTTCAGTTCTATCAGTTTTTTCTTCATATATTTTACAGCTCTCTTGTCCAGTGTGTACACATTTAGGTTTTCTGTGACTTCTTGGTGGATCAACCCTTTTAACCTTATATAATATCCCTCTTCTTTTCTCTGAAGTCTATTTTATCTCATATTAATGTCCTACTCCTGTTTTTCTTTAATTGTGTGATATATTTTTTCCTATACTTTGACATTCAATCTACATATATCATTATATTTGAAGAGAGTTCCTTATAGACTGCATATAATTGGCACGTTTTTAAATCCTCTCTGCCAAGCTCTGCTTTTAATTAGTATAGTTAGAGCATTTACATTTAATGTAATTATTGATATGTTAGGGCTTAAGTCTGCCTTTTGTTTTTCTGTTTGTTCTCTCTGCTTTTTTGTTTCTCTGTTTCCTTTCCCTTGAGGAAGATTGTCCCTCAGTCAACATCTGTGCCAGTGTTCCTCTATTTTATATGTGGGATGCCACCACAGCATGGCCTGATGTGTAGTTTTGCACCCAGGATCTGAACACTTGAACCCCAGGCCACCGAAGCAGAGCATGTGAACTTAAACACTATGCTACCGGGCTGGTCCCATTTCTCTGCTTTCTTTTTCCTCCCTTCTTCTGGGTTACTTGAATATTTTTTCAGAACTCCATTTTAATTTATCTATAATTTACCTATCTATATATTGAGTATATTGCTTCGTATATCTTTTTTAATGGTTGCTCTAGGTATTATATTTTATATGTACATAACTTATCACAGTCTACTGATATTGTCATTCTACTAGTTTTAGTGAAGTGTAGCAACATTATCTCCCATTACATTTCTCTACTCTCACCATAAGTATTTCCTCTACATACATTTAGAACCACACTAAATAGTATTATAATTTTTATTTTAACTGTCAAACATAATTTAAAACATTCAAAATGAGAAAGAAAACCTATTGTATTTATCCATAATTCTTCTTACCATGTTCTTTCTCCCCTCCTGATATTCTGAGGTTGATCCTTTCTGTTTAGAGAACTTCCTTTTACACATTCTTTTAGGACAGGTTTTCCAGCAACAAATTCTCTAATTTTCCTTCATCTGAGTATGCCTTGATTTCTTCTTCATTACTAAAGGAAATTTTTGCTGGTTATGGGATACTAGGTAGATAGTTCTGCTCTTTCAGCACTTGAAAAAATATTGTGCCACTTCCTTCTGACCTCCATGGTTTCTGATGAGAAATCTGTCATTTGAATTTTCCCTCCCTATAGGTAAGCTATCATTTTCCTTGGCTGCTTTCAAGGTTTTTTTCTTTCACTTTAGCTTCCAGATGTTTAATTTTGATGTGCCTTGGTATATATTTCTTTGGGTTTATCCTGTTTATGGTTTGCTCAGCTTCTGCAAACTATAGGTTTATGTTTCTTGACGAATTTGGGAAGTTTTCTACCATTATTTCTTTGGGTACTTTTTTAGCCCTGCCCTCTTTCTCCTCTTTCCCTGACTCTGATGAAATGTCACATCTTTTCTTATAGTCCCACATGTCCCTGAGGCTTTGCCTCTCTCTCTCTTTTTAAAATTTTCTCTCTGTTGCTCAAATCAGGTAATTTCTATAGGTCTATCTTCCACTTCACTGGTTCTTTTCTCTGTCTCCTCCATTATTCTATCGTGCCCATCCACTGAGCTTTTTATTTCGATTATTGTATTTTTCATTTGGTGCTTCTTTATATCATCTATTTCTTTGCTGGAGCTTTCTATTTTTGACATTTTTTTCCAAACATTTAAACATTTTTATCATGTATGCTTCACACTTTTTGTCAGATAATTCTAACATCTCTGTATTCTACGCGTTGGCACCTATGGATTGTCCTTTTTCGTTTAGTTTGAGATCTTTTTTGTTCTGGCTATGACGAGTGATTTTTTTTAATGAAATCTGGATAATTTCATATTATGTTATGAAACTCTGGTTCTTATTTAAACTTCTTGTTTTAGCTGACTTGTCATACACCTCTCCTTACTTGGCCTTTTCTGACACCACCCCACTGAGCTTTCGGGGCATCTCAGTACAGCCTTGCAAGGACGAAAGTCTAGAATTGCCATTTGGCCTTTCCTAGCATGGGTGGGGTTGTTCTGGTTTTTTGCGTGGTGTTTAGTTGGAGTAGAGCGGTTGTTATCTAAAAGTTTTCTATCTTGCCAGACTGCCCCTTTCCTGGTCCTTTGGCTAAGAAGAATAAGCTTTTGTTAGGGCTTTTGGTTGCTTGCACTCATTGCATTTCTGAGATGCCAGCTTCTTCAGCTCCAAATTTGAGATATATGAGGCAAAAAGAAAACCCAAAGAGCTCACCACCACATTGTTCCTCAGGCCCCCAAGAACGTAGGCAGTCTGCCTTCTCTCCACCTGTCAGAGTCTTCTTATGCTTGTTTTTATATATGATGTCCAGCATTTTTATCCTTACTTAGTAGGAGGAATAGGGAAAAGCATGTCTACTGCATCCTCCTAGAAGCAGAAGTCCCCCAAGAAGACACTTTTTAAAATGATAATCACAATATCATCAGACTTAAAAATTAAAAATACTACCCTAATATCATCAAATACCCATTTACCGTGCAACATTTCCAAGAGTATTTCTTTTATATTATTTTAACCTTTCAATCTACCTTTTTTCCCTCTTGCTTCTTTCTCTTGTAATACATTTGTTGAAGAAATCTATTTTTTTGTTCTGAAAATCGCCCATGTTCTGGATTTTGCTGATGGCATGGCTATGATGTCATCTAACATATTCCCGCGTCCCCCATGTTTCATGCAAAGTGATATTTAAATCATGAAGCTTGATCAGATTCAGGGTTGATTTTTGGTAAGTATACTTCACAAGTGGAGTTGTATATATTGTATTATATCAGCATAAAAAGGTGCCCTAGCATCTAGAAATGTATCTGGCATATAACAGGTGCTCCAAAATTATTTGATGAATTATTAAAGGCTTTTGGAAGGAGTGACGATGAAAGGCTCACTTTTTTATGCTTTTAAACACAAACTAGCCTGTAATCATGTATTATTTGTAACTAAAAATATATGTATTTCTCACTTTAAGGATGTTTCTACATTCTGCATTTCCATTTGAAGTTCCCACACTTCAGGGGAAAAACTTGCTAAGAGCCATTTCTAAAATGTGGTAGCAAGTCAAGGTTATTCACCAAAAAACTGTTAGAACAAACGAATTCAGTAAAGTTGCAGGATACGAAAACGTGTTGCATTTCTATACACTAATAACGAACTATCAGAAAGAGAAATTAAGAAAATGATCACATTTATAATTGCATCAAAAAGAATAAAATACCTAGGAATAAATTTAACCAAGGAGGTGAAAGACCTGTGTACACTGGAAACTGTAAGACACTGATGAAAGAAATTGAAGAAGATACAAATAAATGGAAAGATATTCCATGCTCATGGATTGGAAGAATTAATATTGCTAAATTGTCCATACTACCCAAAGCAAACTACAGAGTCAATGCAGCTCCTGTCAAAATTCCAGTGGCATTTTTCACAGAAATAGAACAAATAAACCTAAAATTTGTATGGAACCACAAAAGATTCTGAATAGTCAAAGCAATCTTGAGAAAGAAGAATAAAGCTGGAGGTATCATGCTCCTTGATTTCAAACTATATTACAAAGCTATAGTAATCAAAACAGTATGGTACTGACATAAAAACAGAAACATAGATCAATGGAACAGAATAGAGAGCCCAGAAATAAACCCACATATATATAAACAATTAATTTATGACAAAGGAGCCAAGAATAATCAATGGGGAAAGGACAATCACTTCAATAAACAGTGTTGGGAAAATTGGACAGCTACATGCAAAAGAATGAAACTAGACTACTATATTACACCATATACAAAAATTAACTCCAAAATGGATTAAAGACTTGAATTTAAGAACCTGAAACCATAAAACTTCTAGAAGAAAATATAGGCAGTAAAGTCCTTGACATAGCTCCTGGCAACGATGTTTTTTTGTTCTGACATCAAAAGCAAAAACAAAGTGGGAGTACATCAAACTAAAAAGCTTCTGCACAGTAAAGGAAACCATTAACAAAATGAAAAGGCAACATACTAAATGGAAGGAAATATTTGCATATCACATACCTGATAAGAGGTTAATATCCAAAATATGAATATATAAAAATATATAAAGAATATATATAATGTAGTATATATTTTATATTAAATATTATATTATATATGACAGTAATATAATTATATATTATGTGTATTTTGTATACTGTATGTTTTATATATGTAAAATACAAAGGACTCATATAACTCAAAGCACACTAGAAGATTATTCAGCCATTAAAAAAGGAATGAAATTTTGCCATTTGTGACAACATGAATTGACCATGAGGGCATCATGCTAAGTGAAATACATCAGACAGAGAAATGCAAATATTGTATGATCTCACTTATAAGTTGAACTAAAAAGGAAAAAAATCCAGCTCATACATACACAGAATAGACTGGTGTTGCCAAGGGTGGGAAGAGATGGGGTTGTGAAATAGGTGGGTGGGAGGTAAAAAAGGTGAAGGGAGGGGTCAAAAGGTACTAGCCTCCAGTTGTAAATAAATAAAGTCATGAGGAGGTAATGTGCAGCATGGTGACTAGTTAATAATACTGTATTGCATATTTGAAAGTTGCTAAGAGAGTAGATCTTCAAAGTTCTCATCAAAAAAAGAAAATTGTAACTATGTGTAGCAACAGATATTAACTAGACTTATTGCCGTGATCCTTTTGCAACATATACAAATACTGAATCATTATGTTGTACTCCTGAAACTAACATAATGTTATATGTCAATGACACCTCAATTTTTTTAAAAAGATTGTTCACAGGACCCAGCTGTTGGTGGAGAGCAGGGACTAAATCAATACTAAATCAAACAAAAAATACACCACTTCGCCTCCTTAAAACAATTCAGGGAGTGTGGTGAGTGGCAGGCGGTGAGTATTGTCCAGCTTTTGATTTCTTCCACATTGTTTTAAATTTGATTTTACTAACATAAAAGGGCATGTGTAATGGACAAAGAGAACAAATTAGTGGTTACCAGAGGGGAAGGGGGTTGGGCGGTGGGGATAAGGGGTAAAGGGGGCACATTTATATGGTGACTGACAATAACAATGTACAACTGAAATTTCACAATGTTATAAACTATTATGACTTTAATAAAACAGAAAGGAACAATGTTGAAAGACCAAAAAGAAAAGAAAAAGGCATGTGTACGTATATGACTTTCGTCTAGGTCTCTAAATCAGCCTTGTATAGGGCTGTAGGCTAGTGAGAACAATCACAACTATTTGCCATTTGAAGCAAAATAAACTATGCATTTAATATACCTCTAGTCCTCCCATACCCGCATTTTTCAAATGGGAAACAGTTTGATAAAGATTAAGTGACTTGCCCAAAGATATTTAGTAAACCACAGTTGGTTTTTATAACCTAAATTTGGCTCCAAAAACCAGTGCTAAATCAGTGCTTTCCACCAGGGTGGTTCTAATTCGTAGTTTTCACCTGCATGCAGCAAAATTACATTTATGATGTACTGAATTATTTTATAATGTGATATGCAAATTAAGGGTCCATCCTTATTCTGAGATTGTGCCTCTCTTACTCTTTTGGTATTAAATAAAGTCGCCTTTCTTTTGAAAAACGATATGAGCTAGTAAAGGTTTTCTTTTTCCCCTGTCAAAATAAGCAGGAAAAAGCTGACAGTCTTTCAGAAAGTCTTTTGAAATATTGTCTGATGGATGAATTTCAAAAGCCAGGACCCAACACTGCACAAACACGAGTGTCTGCGGGGGGAGGGGGAGGAGCGGGGCGGGAGTGGGGGGCCCGGGTTAGAAGGGACCGAGTCTGGGCGGCACCGACCGGCCGCGGGAGCCAAGCCGCGCCGCCCCGCGCGCCCCGCCCGGCAGGGAAGAGGCCGCCGGGAGAGCCAGGCCGCCAGTACACAGGGACCGTCACCGGCCACACCGGCGTCCTCGGCCTCGGGGCTCCGGGACTCAGCCGACTCAGCACGGGGCCGTACGGCACCATCAACCGGGTGTACACTCCCAGAATGAGCTCGGGGACAAGCCCCACGCTGCGCGGGCGCCCGGGGACTGCCCGGACTTGGCGGAAAACGCGGAAGCGCGGCGGGAGTTAGACCGCCAGGAGGCGCTGTGCACGGCTGGGCAATCAGAATTCTCGCGATAGGTGAGACGAGGCTTCCCGGAAGTGATTCTCCGGAAGAAGCATGGCTGTTCCCGGAACCTGGCTCGGAGCTGCACGCTGAAGCGCCGACAGCATGCAGTCTGATGATGTGAGTCTCTTCCTTTTGCTGTGCCACCCGGGGTTTACGCAGAGTGTCTCGCCCACTTAGGCGACTCAGGAGCCACATACTCAGCTGGTCATTTGCCTCGTGTCGCTCCGGAAGCGAGGCTTCCAGAACCCCGAGCGTGGGGCTCTCACGTGTCTCCCCGGGCCCTCCAGCCCGCTGCCCGAGCGGGGCTCAGGGGCCAGCCCACCGCCACCTCCGTGACAGGGTCGGCGTGTCCAGTCCTTCGTGCCTGGCAGTGAGGGACTTTGAATGTGGACTTGGGGACTCGGGAGGCGGGGGTGGGGGCGGTACGGCGAGGTTTAGACGTCAAATTAAGGATCCTTTTCATCCATTTGCACGTTACTTTTCTATCTGCTTTTTCTGTTAGATTTTTCTTTACGTTTGCTCTGCTGTCTGCCCCAGTCAAAATTTCAGAAGCATCTTAGATTCCTTCACTAAGTTATTTGTTGGAGAAATATTTAAGTGCTTGCAGTGTGCATCGTGGTAATTACTGGAGATTAGGTTGTTAATAAGCCGGACCAAAGACCTCTGCTTTCCTGGAGCGCTCTCGTGGGGATGTCTCCTTGTTTACAGTTAGTAAACAAGTGAACAGATAAAAACAATGGCACTTTGTAATAATACTGTAAAGGAAAGACCAGGGGTGATGACAGAGAGTAATTGGGAGACACCCCTTCAGATGGGGCTGATCAGGGAAGGCTTCTCCGAATAGAAGTTATTTGAGCTGACCTAGATGATGAGAACGAATCAGCCACTGAGGGGCTGAGGGAAAAGCAGTCAATCCTGTCAGGAAGAGTAAAGTACAAAGATCTGGAGGTAAGAGAGGAGGGAATATGATAGAAGACACCAGTGTGGCTGTGCTAGAGGAATCAAGGGAAGAGAGAGAGGTAATGAAGTTGGATGTGCTTGCCAGGGCAAGGTCATGTAGACTACGGGAAGCGTTTTTAGGGCTTTTAATGGGAAATGACATCTGATTTATGTTTGTGAAAAGTTCTATAGTTGTGTGAGAGGCTTCTGAAGGAGAGAAAGGATGAAAGCAAGGAGACTAGAGGATGATGAAAGTAGCTTCAGCTAAGGTGTAATGGTGGAGATGAAAAGCAGTGGATGGTTAGTGGTCTGTTTTATCAGGATCACCAGCAAGACGTGGTGACGGATTAAGTGAAGATGAAAAAGGAGAAATCAAAGGATTTTGGGTTTGAACAAATAGTCCAAAGGTGGTTTCATTAATTGAGACGGGAATACTGGGGGAGGAACACGGTATTCTTTGGAGAGGTGTGAAGTTGAGGACTCCGTTTGGACGTGTTAGTGTGCATGGTGCCTTTTAGACATCCAAGTGGAGATGTCAAGTAGGCCTCTAGGTGTGTATACACGAGTCTAGTGCTCGGGAGATGACAGTTTGGGAGTCATCAACGTAGAGATGAGATTTAAAGCTGCAAGCCAGAATGAGCTCCTGCTTTTCCCGTTTCATTTCCTCTTAGCTATTTCCTACCATCCTCCACCCCACTACCCCCCCAACACATATCTTACAAAATTCCCAAAATGCTGCCCCATTTTTCACACTTCTGTGTATTTTTCCCTTTAACTGCTTGAAAGCCTCTCCTGGTTCCTCGAAGCAGCTGTCTCAAAGGCTCTCGGACTCTTACATGCCTCTGTTGTGGCACTTAGACTGCTGCTTTGCGATGCTTTGCTTACGTATTTTTCTCCTTAACCAGACAGATAAAACTCTTTAAGGACTATACCTTCCTTCATTCAACAAATACTTGGGTGCCTCTTGTGTGTCAGGACTTAGGGATGTCAGTGCCTTACATAAATTAAGTTAGAATAAGTGCTAAATGAATAGAGCATATTGGTTAGTGGAGGATAGCAATAGTTGATTTTCCTTGCCCTTAATGAGATAAAATTATGGTATGTATATCCAAAAATCTAGTACTGCGTGTAGCCTTCAACAATGGATAATGAAAATAGTAAGTAAAAAAGGAAAGTTAGAAAATGTATATAATATGATCTCATTTTTGCTAAAAATATTCACAGGCATACTGGTGGAACGTACCTACGTATCAAAAAATATTTACAAAACACTAATGAAATTTTATCTTTGGGTAATGGGGGTTATGGTTATTGCTAATTTGTATTTACTTTTTCTACAAGAATCTGTTATTTGTAAAGAAAGGAAAACATGTCATACTGTTTACAAAACGTTTCTTCCTTGTCTCATTCCTCAAAGACTCCTTCCTTCAGTAAAGCAGGGCACTGCCCTAGGGCATTATTTTCTTGGATTAATATGCCAGTTTGCGTCAGAGCAATTGAAGTGTGTTTTTCCTTTGTCTTGCAGGTTATCTGGGATACACTAGGAAACAAGCAATTTTGTTCCTTCAAAATAAGGCGAGTCTAAATATGCATCTTGGACAAAGAGTTCTTCAGTTGCCCTCTTGGTAACCCATCTTAGAATTTTTGCTTTTTTCCTCCCATTCTAGAACCAAGACTCAGGGCTTTTGCAGAAATGAATACAGCCTGACTGGACTGTGTAATCGGTCATCCTGTCCCCTGGCAAACAGTCAGTATGCTACTGTCAAAGAAGAGAAAGGTGACTCCCCAGTTTTAACTTGCATGGGAACTACTCAACAGCTTTTAAAAGGATATTCTTTGGTCTCTCTGTAAATAATAATAAAGGTATTTACTTCATCCTCCAGGACAGTGCTACTTGTATATGAAGGTTATAGAACGAGCAGCTTTTCCTAGGCGTCTCTGGGAACGGGTAAGACTTGGGACATACAACTACATGTCCATACAATGGTTATATTGATCAGGAGCACAAATGCCACATGCTCGTCTCTCCTCCTTGACCACACGTAGATTGAACTGTGGAAGCCATCCTCATAAGGCCCCATAGGTGTCGTTAACAGTGAAGACCTGATCATTTACCCTCGCCCTTCAAGCTTCCTTTTTCCATTTGATAGGTCCGGCTTCATAAAAACTATGAGAAAGCACTGGAGCAAATAGATGAAAATCTGATTTATTGGCCTCGTTTCATTCGACACAAATGTAAGCAAAGATTCACCAAGATCACCCAGTACCTAATTCGAATTCGAAAACTTACACTAAAGCGACAGTAAGTATTTGGATCATTCATTTATTTCTAAATCTATCTTTCTATGGATCATGTTATGAAGCTGAGAGATTGTGAAACCTCTAGTAATGCTTTCTGTTAAATTCAATTTTGGATAATCTTTCATGACATGCTAAGAAGAAACTTTTTTGATTAAAGTCGTGCCCTTTGATTTTCCAGGATTTTTAAAACAGTTTAGTACAACTTGATTTTCCCTCCCTGTCTGAAAATCAGCTTCAGAAAATTTCATTTATAACCCCCTGAAGGAATCTTAAAATTAGGGATCTGAAAATGACCTATAAAATGTGAATAAACAGGAATGTAAGAACTTTACTCTAGGTTCATTGAAAGCTAATTTTTAAAAATGGTAAGAAATCCACAGAATTAATTAAATACCTTCTTGAGGAGCATTAGGCTCTAATATTTTCCATTGTGACCTGCATAGAATGCTAAAGATGTCAGTCTTCTACAGAAAATTCCTTTTTCGTAGTTCACTGAAGCATTCCTCTTAGCATAATGGATGCCCTCGCAAGTCTCAGAATGACCAAAGAAAATGAAACCAGCCACGTTAAAATATATGTAAGAATGTCTGACTGCTTATAGCATTAAATTTCTAGAAAATTTTAACTATATAATCTTGCTGTATTGAGCCCTACGAAATTGATTACAATCCTTTCTTCGTCTAGTTTTTTTTAAAGGAACACAAAGCACATGTACTTGGATTCTCTGATGATGTGTTTTATTTCCCATAGGAGGAAACTCGTTCCTTTGAGTAAAAAGGTGGAGCGGAGGGAAAAAAGAAGAGAGGTAACTTACTCTGATATTTATAGCGTCTCTGTTTTCATTGAGGGTAAAGCTGGTAGGCAGGGCCAATGAGAAAGACTCAGTCATCATTGTCTATGAACTGCTCTGGGTAGCGGTTAACTAATGAATAAGATATCTGATTTTCCATATCTTAAGATTATGACTTTCAGGGCAGGTTAAAATACGGGTGTTTTAGGGATATATGTAATAGAGAGCAGAAAGAATACCTTAAATAGAGATCCACAGCTCCTTGTCTGAAATTCTGGAGGTCAGATGTTTCAGAATTCAGATTTAATGTGTTGCCTATGTTACATATTATGTATTACCCTCAGCAGAGTCTGAGCATTCTAATCAAACACGCTAGTAGTTCCTCAGTGAAATACAAGAATGTTCACACTAGATGGAATTTTTAAAAACTGTTTTTAAGTAGCCTCATGTCAATTCAGGTCATACTCGCCACTAAACTGAGTTTTTTGGATTTTGAAGTAGCTGGTAAGGAATCGATCAGGATCATTTGTTTCTTTAAGTAAACTGGGTGGTGGTGTTACTAAAGTAATGAGTAGTGTGCTAATATTGTGCTATCCCTGGAAAATCTTGTGAGGAAACTCCAGCCCTTGTCTCAGAAAGCAAGCCTGCCTCTCTGCCTCACTGGGACCTCACTTAACCTGAACTTTCTTATGCTTTTCAAGACCCAGGAATTAGCTCTTCCTGACAAGTTCAGATTTTCAGTCATAGATTCTAGGGATTTGCTTTGCTTACCTCCCTTCCACCAACAGACATCTGCGTGACCATTTGTCATATCCTATCAAGAAGTGACCTTAATAATCTTGATGCTTTTGTTCCCATTAATCACATAGATTTCTGTATTGTAAATCTGTTATATCATTGGTCTTGAAACTTTTTTGATACTCCACAATCAATAAAATTTTTAGACATATTCCCCAATATATTATTTATAAATGTTATTATACATGTCTACTTGCACTAATAGGTATACTATAAATAATAGTTTGTGATGTGAAATGAACATTTTGTTTTTGCCGAGTATAAATTTCTCTTTAAGGGCCATGATAAGTGACAGATGTCTGAGATACATAGAGCAGTGCGCTCTGGAGTGCTTGCATTAAGCGCTTGCTTTTCATTTTTCCTTCTCCACCACCTGTTACACAGATGTTTTTGTTCAAATCTGCCTAGTGAGTTTTCATCTTCCTTGACTGTCAAGCTGCTGTTCTTCCAAACCTTTCAGAAGAAATTAAATTTTTTATTTTTACCAAATAAGTTTGAAGCCCTCTGAAAAATGTAGATTTGTGCCACGGTTAAGTTTGCATGTTCTGCTTTGGTCCAGGGTTTGCTGGTTCAGATCCCAGGTGCAGACCTACGCACCACTTGTCAAGCCATGCTGTGGCAGGCATCCCACATATAAAGTAGAGGAAGATGGGCACAGATGTTAGCACAGGGCCAGTCTTCCTCAGCAAAAAGAGGAGGATTGGCAGCAGATGTTAGTTCAGGGCTAATCTTCCTCAAAAAAAAGAAAGTAGATTTGGAAGATTTTTAAATGGGTTGGAAAATTCTATTTCCAAATTGTTTAAGTATGTGATTGCAGTTTTTACAAGAGACACATGTTTTCAGCAATGTCACATATAGATGTAATCACTTGCTCTTAAAATGTTCTATCCATAGAACAGGTCTTTTTTTTTTTTCTTCAAAAAAACAATTTCTTTCAGCCTATTAAAATATTGTCTCTCTCTTGAAAGAACAGAGTGTTTATTTTTTAAAACTTCTGCTATATTACATACCACTGACATCGATTTGTCATCTTAGAAGAGGGTGGCAAATATGGAACATTTTTTCGTGAAAAATGGATGGTTCTTTAAGTTCACAGCTGTTTTTAATTACTAAACCATTAAATAACCAGCACACCTTTGTAACTACTCCCTATCTTATTACAAACTATTCAGTATCATCTCTAAATCCACATAAACAAGGAAACAAATAGCTACATGTTGTAATATTCTGAATAAAGGAGTGAGATCACCACTGTCAAACTTGGTGCACTATTTCTCCCTCGGGATATCTTGGTCACTGTATCTGACACACAACTATTGGCTTTATGGACAGAGTCAAGGCACCAATGTCAGTAGGCATAAAAAATATTTGTAACACTTAATTTCTAAAGGAAAAAGTAGTTTTGAGTATTTTCTTGCTAAATCTCAGTGGATGACCGTTGAGGGTAAGCACCCACTGTAGAGAATAAGGAACATCGCAGTAGCCTTTTAACTGATCTGTGTGCCCCATCTCCCTGCACTGCGACTTAGCCCACACACTGTTCATCATTCTCACGTAGCTTCAACATGTAGCACTGTAAAAATCCTCTAGGATTTTCACTATCAAATTGCTGCACAATCTTAGGCTAGAAAGGTATAGATTTTTATGTTTTGGTTGTGGGTGGTACAGGTTGATGCCATGTGTCATCTCCCATGAGAGATCATTGAAGGAAGAGATTTTTCCTCTTTCTATCACATGGAATCTAATGGTTTTAGAAAATATAAATGAGTAAAAGTCTCTGCTCCCTTTTCTCAGCTTTTACAAAGTCTGCTTCAGGATTGCTACTTTTCTGAGACACTTAAATGTATATAGGCCTACCTGCTTTGTATGTTGATCAAAGGCTTTGTTAGAAGTTAATTTAGAATGCTGTTTATAAAACCATAGGGATCTTTAAAATTCAAAGCTTCACAACAAAGTTTGAGGGGGGGAAAAGAAGAAATATATCTGGTTGGAGAGGCAGAAGCCCAAGAGCAGGAGGGAAAAGGTGATTATATTTTCTTTCTTATCAAAACTTGGTTTCTTCCACTTAAACAGGCCAAAACATGAGTCCTAATGAAGTAAATGGGTTTGCTCTTTTTTGTCTTGTAGGAAAAGGCATTAATCGCTGCTCAGCTGGACAATGCCATTGAGAAGGAATTGCTGGAGAGGCTGAAACAAGATACGGTGAGAAAGTTAGGAGCCTTAGGGTACAAATTTTATTTTTTAGGTGGTAGTATCATGCTAAGAAATGTGGAATAGTGGGAAATGTGTTTTATTCTTAAAGATCTTCACCTTGATTTTATTTCTGGAATAAAATAACTATCATATAGGCCCTGGCTTCCTCACATTGCTTCACTGGCGCAAGTACCTGACTTGCCTTGGCTGCCCTGTTACTCCATTCAGTATAGGAGACCTTGCCCTTTTGCCCTTATTCCCAACTCCTGTCCCCAAATGCAGCAATTCCAGATGTCTGTATAAAAGCCATACAGTTTTGATCCTCCTATTATCCTAGTCTTTTAAGTTTCTTTAAAGTAAGTTTTATTCTAAGAATGTGTCCTTTACAGAGAAAACATGAATAAAGTTTACTTTTTCCTTATTGTTTCCTCTTGGTCAGCAAAATTATATTTGTTCCAATCCACGGGTTTTATAGACTGCTAAATTTTAAGTGATCTGTTTCTATCCTTCATAGAAGTTACCTGTTTGGTGTTAACCAGTAACAACTAAATGTCAAAATGGGCTTTTTAAGACATTGCCAGCTCTAGGCTTGAAAACAATATAGAAATATTACTCAATTTAACTATTCTCATTTAATCACTGAGATAAAAGTAATATGCTTGTCAGACAGTGGACTTTAAGTGTATGATCCAAATGTAGTTAAAGCCAGTCTCTGTTTACATTCTTCAGTATGGCGACATCTACAACTTCCCCATTCATGCCTTTGACAAGGCCCTGGAGCAGCAGGAGGCAGGGAGTGACTCTTCGGATGCTGAGGAAAAAGATGATGAAGATGATGATGAAGTAAGCCTTGTTTGTGTTTTGCTTTGTCAAGCAGTAATCTATAAGACTAGATCTATTTTTATGTAATTGAGACAGAATATCATTTTCTGTCCCCTAACCAAAAATAATTAATTGGTCATTTTTTCCTATCATGAGATTAATTTTGGTTCAGTAGTGGCTGCTTTGTTCTCCACGTTCAGCCAACAAACTCTGCATTGACAATTTTAATCTTATTTATTGGCATTCTAAAATTTTTCCTGCAAGATGACAAATGAAGACTCCTCATTGGCTGATGGAATATACTGTAAGGAACCTACTGAAATTTACAAAGAGTTTAATCTTACTATTAATATAGGAGAAGTACCTGAGTGATAGTATTTTTAGGAAAAGGGCAGATTTAGTAAGTAGGTACTTAATCAACGTGGTACACTCACATAGGTGCATAGGTGTAGTTGTCCTATTAGTAAACTATTTTCGATTTTTAAAATTATAGTTTTAGTTGAATTTACAGAGAACTGTTTATAAATCCCTTCCTGTATACTGATTTTAACCAATTAAAATGAAGATGTCTCACCTGCAATGATTTAAATCAGGCATGAGAACTGATATCCCTACAGTGTTTTTAATTCAACAGTATTAAACTTGGAAATAAGTAGATTCTAGTTGCCTTGTAAGTAGACTCTGATTCTGTTTGTGTTACTTATGCACTTATTTATCAAAGAATAGAACCCTATGTCTAAGCTGAATTCATTAGGTGTTTTGAACCTAACAATATGTTTTATTTTAGGAGGTGGGAAAGAGAGAGTTTGTGGAAGATGATGAGGTTGATGAGAGTGACATAAGTGATTTTGAGGTGAGATTTATGGGTAAAAAATTGTCCTTTGGCCTTCAGCAAAAAAACTAAAACACCCCAAAATAATGAGGGTTTCTGAACACACAGAGGCAGATAAATTCTCTAGTTTGTTCTAAATTGAGAGGATAATGAAGTTTGGGGGATGAATCTAGCATCTTCTCCTGTTTTATTTTTTCCCTCCCCACATTAGGATATGGATAAACTGGATGCCAGCAGTGATGAAGATCAGGATGATAAATCCTCCAGTGAGGAAGAAGAAAAGGCCCTTGATGCCAAACACAAAGGCAAAACGCCTTTGAAAGGACCTTTGCGGAGAAAACGAGCATACGTAGAGATAGAGTATGAACAGGAGACAGAGCCTGTGGACAAGGCCAAAACCACGTGATTTCCTGTCAGACATTTATAAACAGGACTGAACATTTTGAACTTCTTCCTTTCTTTTATCTTAAGCACATACACACCTCCAGATTTTGCTCTTTATGTTGTATTTAACACAGTATTTGTGTTTTTAATATTTATGCCACTTCTGGCAAGAAATCTGAAAGAGTGGAGGAAAGCCTTAAATTGTGAACACAGTATTTTTATAGCATTGGCATATGTGTTGAAGTAACAGCTTGAACCCAAGAAGCTTAACAGATGAGTTTGTGGGTGTAAATATTTTTAAATTCTAAATGCTACCCACTCCCCCTCTTTCCTTGCTGTCTTCCCCCCGAACTTTATTTAGAAATGTCTGGATTTCAATTTTTTCTTGTTCTCCTTTCCCTACTTCTTTGAGAGTAAAAGGAAAAAAGGACACAGATCTAAATTATACTGTTTGTATAAAAATACCTTTTTCCTTAAATAATCACATTTATACAACTGGAATAGAAAGAAAATCCTTTCCTCTTCAGGAAATTCGTACAAATGTTAAGTTCCATCGCCGGGAGCGCCTTCCGAAGCCTGCTGCACTTTTCTGAGACAGGTCACCACCTTACTGTCCTCACAGCTTTGGAGAATTTTGGCCAGGAGACCCTGAAACATGAAACCAAGCAGGGTTTGATTGTTGTTTTGCTACTTCCTTCCCTTTTACCTTGGTTCTTCTTTCTTGGTACCATACTCAAAAGGACAGAATACATGACACTAGGGGACAGCTCACAGAACAGCTGTAACTTTAAAAACTGCTGGCATGCTTGGAAATGTCCTGCTGGTTCATGAAGCAGCAGCTCAATACCAGCCAAAGTGGATGAGAGAGGATTTAGGGCCTGAAAACTGCCTGAGATTCAAGAGCCAAGATGAAATAATTTGAATAAACTAATAACACAACAAACTATATTATCTCAAAATATTTTGAAGATACGAATTTCTTTTCATGCTGCTTTATAACTTTCAATTGAAGATTTCTCAGTGGGATAAGAAATGTGGCAATAGTTTATTAAGTATATATAAATACACACATAGCTATTATATGCGATGGCTTTGAGAAGTTAACTTTTGTGGCATATGAGACCAAAGGAAGAATTCTCATATGAACAAAAAAAATATGGGAAAACATAGTTGCCCCTGAAAAACAGGAAACATTTCTGGTATCTGAGCTAATCTATTTATATTGTTACTCCTTGGTGGCTTATAGCCCATTATTTCATCTTTTTATTATTATTATTATTCAGACAACTAGAACAGAACTTAAATTTTATAAACTCTTGATCATGATCCTTTTGCCCATTCTCTGTCCTCTCCCCAGAGACATCTGCTGATCCTCTTGCCCTTTGGTCTAAATGGTTCTGAATAGCCTTAAAGGAAGAATAGGTATTGATCGAACTTCTGAACGGTAGAGGGCTCAGGGGTGGAGACCTGAACCCTCCATGTTCATTTACAGACTTGGTCAGGCACATAAAGAGTAAATTATAATCAATCGTAAGAATCACCTAAGGATAATGAGACCTAACGAGAATGGAGCTGCAGACTGTCCCTTACCTTCACCCGCCCTTGAGAGCAGTGGTCCAGGAGAATCAGGCAGTCTGTGGCCTCCTCTAACAAGGCGCTCTTAATAGGCTCAGGTGTGAGACTTGGATCCCTTGCTACATCACATAGCAGTTTCAAGAGAGCCTTCAATAAGACCACAAGTCTACAGGAAACTCTGGAATCAAAAAGAAAAACTATTCAAACTCTAAATCAGGATATTAAGTCTAAAAGAGACTTCAAAGGCCATCTAGTATAAAAGTCCTCATTTCATAAATGAAGGAACTGAAGACCACAGAGCTGAAAGCAGAACTAGAGACCAGACTCCAGATTTCTTAGTTTCAAGCCCTCTATGTTTTTCTACAAGATTACCCACATACAGAACCACTGGCCTGTCAAGGAATACACTGCTTCCCTCCAGAAGCTCGGTTCTACTGGAAGGAAACAGTCTCCCCTGGAAAGGGAGAACTGGGACTTTCCCTTACCAGGGGCCTGCCTGTACTTTCAGCCAAAGAACAGGAGATGGCCCATAGTCCTTCAACTTTTATGCAGTCTCAGGCCTGGAAGTTAAAAATAGAGTGAGGGAAATAACCGTGGCTTCTGGGACTTAACTGTCAATTTGAATTTTCTGTCATTTTAATTCCAGATCCTAGATTACCATCAGTTAAGCCCAGCCTGTTCTACTTAGTCTTTCTAAAAGTTTCTATA
Organism: Equus caballus; assembly: GCF_041296265.1. Lineage (NCBI taxonomy): Eukaryota > Metazoa > Chordata > Mammalia > Perissodactyla > Equidae > Equus > Equus caballus. The sequence goes on along the minus strand of NC_091710.1, from coordinate 29,050,697 downwards.
TGGATGAAAAAGTTCTGGAAATGGACTTTTTCAGAATCAAAATAGGGGTGATTGTTGCACAAAATTGTGAATGTATTTAATGCCACAGAACTGTATACTTTAAAATGGTAAATTTTGTATTTTTTTAATCACAATAAAAAACAAAGCCTTAATAGAAGATGAAAAATAACTTGTAATGTGAAAATATACATAATAAACCACATTTCTGGACAGAAATGTGACTGGGAAAAGTTGGCGTCCTTTATCTTGATCTAAAAGATACCAAGCAGCATTCTATAATTTGTGTGCCACTAAGCCCTCCACCTGTCATCATTCAACATACAATCCACTGTTTCCCACTCCCTAGGCCCCGCCCCCTCCATAGATGACATCCATCTTCTAACCTCCCTACATTTGCTCACTGATCTGTACTTGGAATCTTCGTCTCTGCTCTTAAAGGACTGACAGTATTAATCAGAATCAATTTCATTCATCCATCTATTCGTTCTAATCCAGTCTATTCATTTCTCAAATATTTGTGTACTTAATACCAGGTACTGAGTAAACTTGAGTATTCTCAGTATACCAATGTGGTCTTCCATCCTCCTGGAGCATATGGTTCAGTAGGGGAGAAAGACAGTAACTAACTAAATGCAACCTAGTTACAAATGTGACTGTCAGGTACATTATAAGGAAATGAGAGAATACAGTTAAGAACAGATATGTAGATCTTCCTCAACTTAGAATGGAGTTACAGCTTGATAAATCCATTGAACTGAAAATATCAAGTTGAAAATGCATTTAATACACCTAGCCTACCTTGGATGATCTCAGAATGTTTACATTAGCCTACGGTTGGGCAAAATAATCTACCACAAAGCCTATTTATAAAAAGTGTTGAATACCATGTAATTTATTGACTACTGTACTGACAGTGAAAAACAGAATGGTGGTGTGGGTACAGAATGCTTCCAAGTGTATGGGTTGTTCACCCTTGTGATCATGGGGCTGACTAAGGGCTGCAGCTCACTGCCCAGCCTCACGAGATAGGATCCTATTGCACAGCACTAGCCCGGGAAAAGATCAAACTTCAAAATTCGAAATACAGTTTCTAGTGAATGTGCACAGCTTTTGCACCACTGCAAAGTCAAAAAATCATTAAGTCAAACCATAGTAAGTCGGGGACTATTTGTGTACGTATGTTGTTGAGGCACTGGACTCTCCAGCTGAATTAGACTTCGTTATTTCATGCAAGAAAGCCTTTTGCTGACTCAATACGTTTGGGTTCCAGTTTACTGATCCTGACACCTACCTCAAGCCAGAGCTGACATGCTTTCTAAGCAATCATACCCTAAATTAGTACTCTCCTAATCAGTGCTTTGCAGATGTTCAATAATGTGCTATAAAGTATTCCATTCTCAATCAGACTGAAGAAACACTGGGATGAACGAAGTTAAGCAAGTCTATGGTAACTCTCCTAAATGTCCTTTAAAATGCTAATATGTATTACAAATCTAGAGCGATATACACCTGAAGTAACTACAGGTATATTTTATCATTTAAATGCCACTTTCTATTCAAAATCCAACAGGTGTGTAAAAATAGGAGGTATTCAAATATATGGCATGTCCTTAATACTTTGTACTGAAAGTATATCTGGGCAAGTTCTGAAGAGAAAATTGGCTGAGTTTTGCCCCTCTTAGCACAACTCTCTGCTTGGTTGGTATACCTGGGCCATGTATACTGCATGAGAAGTTTTAGGGTTTCCAGTATCTTCAATCTAGCCTCCTCCTCTGGTCCATCATAAACCTCCAGATAACCAATGATGACTCGTTGCAGCCTCTTCAAGTGCCGGACAGTTAGGATCCCCAACCTAGAAACAACAGAGAAAATGTAATCCCACAGAGATGAAGTTGAGGAGTACAGCCAGACCAGCAGCCCAGGGACTCGCCTCTTCACAAAGGCTGGTAGGTTTCTCGCGTAGGTCCTGCGTAAGAGGAGGCGGTGCTCTGGCTCCATGTGGGTCAGGATCAGCTGCAGTACCTCATCACAGTGTGTGGTGGGTCGAGCTGCATCTCCCTTCCAGTGGAGGCCTTTCTCCAGGACAGGGAATAAATCCAACAGACACAGGAGCACAGCCTAGGAGGAAGTAATGGCAGGGAACTGTAGTCATCGATTTGTATTCACAACACTTACTGATTTTTCCAGTAACTTCATTAATCTACTCTCCTTGGGGTCCATGTCATAGAATTCTAAAAGATACTCACAATAATGACTGTATATTACTTTATATTTTCAATTTTCTTTTTACATTCTTTATCTCCATCTGACAGTCTCAAGTAAGTTAATACCTTCTCCTCCAGACTGTTCTTTGCTAATCTTTAAAATGGGAAGAATGGCAGAGCTGAAACTTTAACTCAAATTTTAGGAGTCTAAGAATTACTAAATCTAAGTGATATTTACATGTACTTACAATAAAACTGCTCCCAAATAGTCTAAGAGGGTCCTAATTTGTATCCAATTTGACCATCCTATCTGAAGCTTCAGAGTGTAGGTGATCCCCGTTAGCTCTCCTGAGATCTTTGGGTTTTCTCTTAGTTTTTTTTTTTTTAAATTACCATCTCAAGAGCCCTAACCCTTTGGCTCTTAGTACCTGGATACTCAAACCTAAAATATTATTTAAAAAAGGAAGGTGGCAGGGTGAGGTGTGGGAGAGGCAGGCATAAAATAAGAATCAAGGTTATTTCTACCTCTAATTTTATATAACTTGTTTCTTCTGTCTTCAGAATGTTCTTTCCCCTCCTAAGAAACTCCTTTTCATCCTTCATAAGCAAATATCACCTCCTTCCCGAATCCTCCACCCCAACACCAAAGCTGGTTACATGCCTACTGCTGGACACCCACCGCACTGACACAACCCTCTTTCTACAGACCTATCACTCCCTACTGTATTTACATATACAGTACATATATTTACATAAATGTCTCTCCAAGGGGTTTCTTAAAGGCAGAAACCTTGTCTGATTCATTCACTCTCGGAACCTACAATGGTTACTGGCACACAGTAGGTACTCAATGTCTACTGGATGAAAGAATACATGACACTAAAATATCCAACACACAAGGAGTTTTAAGTGTGTTTTTCAATATAAAGCAGCCCAGAAAGAAGGACACTTAAATAAATAAAAATAGAACTTTTCCAGACATAAAGCTGCCCCTGAGTGATACGTAACTGACCCAGATGAGGACAAAACACTGGCTTTTCTGTAGAGATTCAAGAATGTGGATGCCTGCTTGGTACTGAGATATCTTCACTAGTCACTTGCCACCTCCACAGTTTCAGCTTGGCAAGGGCTTTTAGTTGTCAGCCTCACTTTCCAAGAGAGGAAAAGGTTTCTCAAGTATTCTGATTCACATAACGCCACCTTCTACTCAAACGTGAGAACTCAGACTCACAGTCATGAACGGATCCGACAATTACCTGGATGAGGTGGTGCTCCGGTGTGTACAGGTGGTTGAAAAGGGCATGGTATACGACCTGGGCCCTGTTATACTGAAGCAAATCAGCAGCTGGCTGCAATCAGACAAATCGCCCAATGAAAAGAAAGTTTCCTAAGGTTGGCAAAATGTTGAGTAATTTCTGAAATTGAATTATGGGCACATGGGATTTATTATACCATTCTCTCTACTTCTCTGTACACAGTTTAAAAAAAAGTTTCCTTGAGTAATAGCTTGGACATTTGGGTATAATCCCTTTCAGTTTCTGATTTTTTTTTTTTGCTCCTTGAAGGTCAATTGTTAATTACTCAAGGTCGAATTATTCAGTTTGACAATGCCCCATGCCTTATGTGCATAATAATGGCCCATGTTTCTCATATGTATTACCTATGAGATACAACCTCTACCAGGTTGGCAGAGGAAAAATATAAAGAGAAAAAAACATAAATAAGTGAATTTAGTTACACAACAGCATGAATAGAAAGCCAGTTAATAAAAGATATTAACATAAGCAACAATAAAATAGTGATATCATGAATGAGAACGGCCCTGATGAGGCAGTTTGTCCCATCCATCCAGATGACAGAGAGCAGAGGCTGCTCACCACGTTAAGCACAATGTGATGGAGGCAGTGTACACCCAGGATTTTGTTCTCAGTTTGATAGTCATCTGAGATGAGCAATGATGGGGGAAGTATCCTTTCCAGATGCTGGTTCAGCCAGGGTCGAGTGACCTGTTGCAGAGTCCACGAGAAAACATGTTTGGTGGCAGGGTTATTCTTCCAGGTTTCCCTAAATGGAAATGTGAAACTACATTAAGTGACATGGTGTTAACTAGCAAAGAAAATTAACCAGTTGAAGCTTAACAGAGCACTTTCTTATCCTTGAAAAACAACACATCCCACATAAGATAACTCGATATTATAACATAGATTTTAAGATTTAGATCAAAATAATTCAAAGAACTTACACTAAATGCATTTAAGAATCACCCAGGGCTCTGTCTAAAGCTCATCCAATGAGAAGTAGCAATTTATAACCACAGCTATGTAAAGGATCTGTGGTGCTGGTAGTGGTGGTTACAGTGAGGACATGTTGAGGAAGGAGAGAGGAGTAAAGGAAATGCCTTCAGTATTATTATTATCAAGAGAGCAAATGAATCAATATTTGAAGAGCAATTTACAGCTTATAAAGTGAGTTTACACACATTACTCAATCTTCAAAATAACTGTGTAATAGGTAAAATTATCTTCATATTACAAATAATGAAACTGAGGTTCAGAGAGGCTGTCTGACCCGGTCCTCCTCAGAAGCAATAACAAGAAGCCCCAGACTGCCTCAAAACTGAGCCTTAAATTTTAACTCCAAGTTCCTGGTAAAATGACAGTTAAGTACACGTTTTTTTTCTAATCACTCCAGCGTTACAAATACTAACAAAGTAGCAAGTGGAAACTCACAGAAAATACTTTAGCTGACAGCAATCTAAAGGGCTTTCATTTTTACATCCCAAACATTGCTTCCGTATCTAATAACTATCCCTATCTAATAACTAGCGCTGAGTTTCAAGATCTCTAAGTTTAAATTCAAACCCTAAGTTTAAATCCTCCCCCAAATCCCATCCTCACCTAACTCAAGAAAGGTACGTCTAAATAAATGGGACAGAACTTCCAATTGCCAGGGCAGTCGAAATAAGGACTGGAAAGAGCACTAGAAAATGGAGTCTGAAGCGCCGGGTTCTAATGTCGAATTTGCCATTATCTAGTTGTCACTTACAGCAAATCATAACCTTCTGGGCCTTAAGAGATCAGCTATTAGAACACCTTTATCTTACTCATAAAGAAACTAAGGTTCCTCTGAGCTCTCACATTCCAAAACAGTGGGCTGAAGCTCAAGCCGGTGGCCCTTTCGGCAGGGATACTCACTTATTCAAATCGGGTTTGAGAAGTCCCATTATCAGAGTAAATCTCCCTTTCTCATCCTCATTTTCTCCGTGGAGGAATCCCGCCACAGAAGCACACTCAGTAACTTGAAGCAGTAAGGCGAGCACCTGTCCAGCAACGTCCTGCGATCTTGGGCTGGTCCATGCTTGCTCCAAGCTGTGCGAGACGGCAAAAATATAGATGGGTCCCGCCAAGAGACGGAGGCATGCCTTCCGGGCAGGGCAAACCAAGGAATTCTCGGCAGCCCCAACTTTCCTCAATAGCTTAAGAAACAGTAACCCAACCGCTGCCGCTTTCTCGGCCACTTCAGAGTGAGCATCGCTTCCACCTCCCTGCTCCTTGGGTGGGGCTGCATACTTCTCCAGGGCTTTTGCCACCTGCCCCAGCATCTCGGGCATTCCGCGGAGCGATGTGCCACTCCCCCCAAACAGTTCATCACCCTCTGTGGCTTCTATCAGAGCACTGAGGTCCTGCAGAGCTGCATTTCTGGCCTTGCCACGTCGGGAATCCAGGCCGCTAAGATGGTGCAAAATCTGGGACAAGGCCTGTCCGAGGTCGGAGGAAGCCCGCTCTCCAGGCAAGGACGAGCCTTCCCGCGATGGGCACTCCCGACAGCCGTGAGGCTCCATTCCTCAGCCGGCGGCGGTGAGGGCTGGTCTCTCCCAGAGGAGGGGGATGGGGGCGGGCGGGGATGCGCGAAGGAAGGAAGGAAAAATAGGGAAGGAAAGCCGGAGGATGGAATCCTCTCAAAGAACAAAACTAAAACCAAACAAAACAGCGAGACGTCTTGGAGGAGGGAGGGCGAGTCTCACCAGCCTAAGAGTAAAGTGCGTGCAAGGGAACGCTTGCAAGAAAGAGTCCTCTTTGGGAGTAACGGAATCGCAGCCTCCCAACAGCGAAGCGAAGAAACTACTCTTGCCTTTTTGAGGACTCAAAAAAAAAAAAGAGTTCAAGAAATAAATCCCTAAAGCATGAAGGCACGACACGAACACGGTCACCGGTTCCCGCAGCCCTTCCCGCACAACGTGCCTAACAACACCCGAACCTCGCTAACGCCGTTGCCGCAAAGCATAAGGCTAGCTTCCGCCAATAGTGGCGGCAACGCTTCGTCATTTCACGACCTAGTGTCGTAAAGCCGTAGAGATCCAGGTTCAAAAAAGGTGGAGCTATGGAGAAAATTTGCATAGACAATAATCCGCTCGCTGATTTGTTTTGTGCTTTCACTTTTAAGGTAGAAACACAAGAGAAATCACGGAATATTGGAGATAGTCTTAAAAATGTACAGGATCTTCTTATACGTGAAGTCTGAATATATATGGACGACATCTGTCACCCTTTCTTAAAAGTCCGTGGGCCATCCCCAGGGTTCTGTGACAGCAACCTTATTGTGATCCTTTTGTAGTTCATGAGCGTGATGATTGGGTGTTCACGCGGCTGTGTGACATGTGCCACCCACAAACCTTGTTACGACGTGGGCACATTACCCATCTGACGTGAACTAGAAGGATCGTCATCATTATCATCGTCGTTTTTGTTAGTGTTTGTTTTAAGTTGGTTGTTGCTGTTCTTTTGTTGTTGCTTTTGTGTTTTCCTGTTAGCTTTGTCTGTTGGTTTTTTTTAACGTCTAGGTTGCCCAGATTTCAGTGGGTTTTCTTTGGAGTTAGCTTCTCTAAGTGTGTAGACGCAGGCATTTAAAGATCCACCTGCGTTAAGCGTCGAATCGCTAACCCGCCTGTGGCCCCTTCGTCGCGGGGCTTCTTGGGAGGTGGTGGGCGCTCCGGTCTGGGGAGCCGGCTGGGGCCACGTGTTCCCGGGCAGCCGCGCGGGGCTGAGGTTGCGGCCCCGTTGCCCCAGCCCGTCTCCTGCGACGTCTGCACTGCTTGTCCCCCTCGCTGCGGGTTCCCTGAGGGTGGGGCTGGGTCAAACGACCTTGGGTTCCCCAGGGGCCGGTCACGGTGGCTGGCCACCTGTGGGACTGTGTCCGTGACTTCACATAGCTCCGACTGCGTCGTGGGAGCCCGGGAAGCACGCTCCCTTCGCGCCAAGGCGTGGGCAGGAGCGCAGAGCAACGCGCGTCCGGCGCGGGGAGGGTCGGAGAGCCGGCGTCGCGGGGAGGGACCCTCAGCCGGAAGCCCCGCGCCTCCTCGCCGCCGCCGCTCAGACCTGCGCTGCCCGGCGGGTGGGCTCAGCCCGACGGTGCGTTCAGCCGGTCGCCTGCTGGCCTGGGGATTTCTCCGGTCTCAGGGTCCCCAGGAGTCAAGAGAAAGCCCTGCGGGAATCTCCTGATCTTGGCGTGCGCGCGCGCATGTGTGTGCGTAAGGAGGGAGATGTCAGGAGTAGGGTCTCCTCCCAGGGGTGGTGGTTCACGGTGCAGGGAGACTTACAGCACTTCGTCCCATCTTCAAGATGTACCCTTTCAAATATCCTATCTGCGTATCCTACTGCGATTCCTTCCTTGCCCCCTCCCTCCCTGGTTCGCTGTGTGACCTTGGGCAAAAAAGTTCGGTAACCTCTCTGTGCCTTCCTTTCTTTAACGGTAAAATGTAGGTAATAATAGTTCCTAGCTAGGATTGCTATGAGAAATAAAGGAGTTAAATATATGTAAACTGCTTAGAGCTATCTGGTCAGTGGGAAGTTCTATACAGGTGTTAGCTCTTGTTGTTAATTCGTAGTTTCTGTATTAACTTACATTTCCTCTTTTCGGAGGAATTTTGGGGTTAGGACCCTTCCTCTCTGCCGGTTTCATTTGGTCTTCCCTTCCTTGACCAATTGGTGGCACTCATGATTTTCTAAGCAATTTCAAACATTGATAAAAACCGTTTTCTCCCAAGGATATTCTCCCATATTAAGGCCCGTGTGGGAGCATAGATGCCAATCCACAGACAGTTATTGTATCCCTCCTGTGTGTGAGCCTGTCTTTCCTGTTCCACGTGCCCCTTGTGCTAAGTGGATCCAAGATCTCTCTCCCTTATGAGGAAAGTACTTGTATTACCGAGGTCTCGCCCCCTTCCCTAGGAGTTTCCTGAGGCGGGAGGCCATGTCTTTATCCCCAGTGCCTGGCACACTTAAGTCATGTAATAAATGTTTGTTGGGCCCACATGCCCATCCACAGAGGACTGGCTGAATAAACCAGGGTACACCACACAATGCAGTTCTGTGCAGCTGGACAAAGCAATGAAGACCATCTCTGTGGAGGCCGTGGAACTCCAGGATGTATTGTTAAGTGAAAAAAGCAAGGCTGAGACCGTGTATGTGTCGCCTTTCTTCTAAGAAAGATGTGTGCCTTTGCTTACATTTTAAAGCAGCAGCAATGGAAGTATAAATTACAAACTAATAAAAATGGCTACCCATAAAAAAGAACAGGATGAAAGAAAGGGGGATGGAATCTAGACTTCTTTTCATATACTGTGTTTTGTATTTTTGACTTTGGAGTCATATAACTGTTTTACATGATTATTCTTTTAAAGAAAATAACAAAGCATTTCCTCAGAGAAAAAAAAAGCCATTGATCGAAGTATATATTGAGTTACTGGCATAACCACAAGGAGCAATAAGAAACTGACTTTAAAACGCATTACTTTGACTGTATATCCTTAATGTGACGTATCCTAAGGACAAAAAGGAATGGTAAAGAAATCAAACTGCATTTAGTAATAATATGTGTTAGTAATAACACTGCTATTGTTATTTAGATGCTGTTGTACGTATTATGTATATAAAAGAGCAAATAACTATCTTAATGTTAGAAACCAGGGTCTTCAATGAAAGATAAAAGAGATACAAGTATGCAGTCAATGAAGTTAGGTCTATAATTGAAAATTTGAATTGGCAATGGTAGTATGAGTTCATGATTAATTTTTATTTTTTCTCCAAAATATATACATATATCCTAGCTGTGTTCACCAAAAAGGCCAAGAAGCAATGACAATCCAATGGCAATGAGCAACGCTACTGTCCAAATTCATGATCTAAATGCCGTTGCCCACTAAGAGGAACCAGGACTCCTTTAGGAAATGACTGATTTCAGAACTGGGGCAGAGATTGTGTAAGAGGAGCCTGTGGCATTTTATTATGCCAGAAAGCAAGTGGCTTTCAAACACTACTGAGGTTATGTCAAAAGAACCCAAGAGCAAAGATGAAGGGACACCCTTTGGCCAAAGATGAAACGATTTCGACTTAAAAATGAATAATAACTAGTGGATTGAAACGTGTCAAATACATGCAAATCCATGAATTCACGGTAATAATAAAAGAAAAAAATCCCTCATCATTCACTCTTGGATCACCTAAGGAAGCAACTCTTTATTTTGAAAACTGGTAAATAAGAGGAAAAAGTCAAGTATCTTCTCTGCTATATATTTCAGGGGACCCAAGTAGTTTGTTGGGGTGACAAATACAACAGAACTGGTAGAATTGGAAAGACACTATTCACAACTTCTAATGAAGTGCTGAGACCAGGCCACTATCATCCAGGGCTATTCAAATTATGGGGTGGAATGTTGACGGGAAATTTTATAATGGTTGGATGGAGCTAACAAAACCCGAACCCACTAATTTATCTTACCGCTAAAAGTGAGACAAGCAGATATCATGTGCTTCCTGACGCACAGCAATAGGAAGTACACACCATCTATGAAATATTCTTGCACAAAAATTGACCCCAAATCTAATCAAACTTCTAGATCTAACTACCAAATGGTGAGAAATATGGAGGACAAAGAAACAGATTAAAAGACACCAAGGCGGTATAGTCAGCCAAGCTAAGCATGTGGGAAATTCCACAAATTACCCAGTTTTTTCGATAAATAACTAGCATGAAAGAAATGGGGTGGCGAGAGAACTAATATAAAGTTTTTAACAACATCTCAGTCCAATGCAATGTTGGATCTTGTTTTCAGTAAACAAATGGTAAAAAGATATATTTAAGGTAATTGGGGAAATTTGAACATAGATCTATTATTAGGGTGTTCACATAATTTGGCATCTAAACAGGGCATGTTGAGTGTTAAAGGAGACCCTATTAATGATGCTGATACAAAGGTGTAAATTGGACTGCCTCAGGCAAACTTGATTACCCTGGTATTCACAACTTTGTAGAATTATTGTTAATTTGATAATGTTATTGTTTAGTTTTTTACATTACATTAGTGTTAGGTGTACAGCCTAATGATTCAATATATGTATATGTTGCGAAATGATCAACACGATGTCTAGTTAATATCCATCACCACACAGTTACAAATTTTTTTACTTGTGATGAGAAATTTTAAGATCTACTCTTGTAGCAACTTTCAAGTGTACAACATAGTATTATTAATTATAGTCACCATGCCGTACATTACATCCCCAGGGTGCATTTATTTTATACGTTTGTACTTTTTGACCACCTTCTCCCATTTCTCCCCTCCTTCTACTCCCTTCTCCCCCAGTCTGTGGCAACCACCAATTTGTCCTCTGTATCTCTGAGTGCTCTCTCTTTTTTCAATGTTTTTATGTTTTTTTTAATGTTTATATTTGTAAGCTATTAGTTAGAAAAGCAATTCTCAAACTTTTTAGCCTCAAAACTTTTTACACTCTTAAATATTATTGAGTCATACAAGGATAGCTAGAATCAAGAACACCGAAAGTAGCGAATTTTGGCAAAGATATGGAGAAACTGGAACACTCCTACTTTGGCGGCTGAAATGTGAAATGGTGCAGCTGCTGTGGAAAACAGTTTGACAGTTTCTCAAAAAGGTAAACATAGAGTAACACAGAGTTAAACATATGACCCAGCGATTCTATTCCTAGGTATATAGCCAAGAGAACTAAAAACACATTTCATACAAAAAGTTGGACACAAACGTTCATAGCAGCATTATTCATAATAGTCAAAAGTGAAACAACCTGAAAGCCCGTCAACTGATGAATGGATAAACAAAATGTGGTTGGTAGGTACAATAGAGTGTTGTTCAACCATAAAAAGGAATGAGATTCTGATATATGCTACAGTATGTGTGAACCTTAACAACATTATGCCAAATGAGATAGGTCAGACACAAAAGATTCCATTTATATGAAATGTCCAGAATAGCAAATCAGTGGAGTCTGAAAGGGCATAGCGAGAGAGGAGAAGTGGGAGTGACTGCCAACTGGTGTGGGGTTTCTTTTCCAGGTGATAAAAATGATTGGGAACGAGCTAGTGGTGATGGTTACCCAACTTGTAAATATACGAAAACCTGCTGAATTGTATACTTTAAAATGGTGAATCCTATGGTATGTAAATTAAATCTCAATTAAAAAACTAATTTAAAAAAGGATTGAGGACCCCAGAGAGCTTTTCCTTACATGAGATAGATATTTAGATAGATAGATTTTTTTCCATATTAGGTTTTAAAACTGACAGATTTTTAAAATATCCATTAAATTCTTTTAAACATAGTGACAATAAACTCATTGCACATTAACTAAAAACTTATTTTTCTTTGTAAAGGTTTTATTTTCCCTTTTTTTCTCCTAAAGTCCCCTGCTACATAGTTGTGTGTTTTTAGCTGTGGGTCCTTCTAGTTGTGGCATGTGGGATGCCGCCACAGCATGGCTTGATGAGCACAGCCATGTCCACACCCAGGATTCGAACTGGTGAAACCCTGGGCTGCCAAAGCAGAGCCCGCAAACTTAACCACTCGGCCACGGCTCTGGCCCCCTAAAAACTTATTTTTATGACAACTATATTTTCCAAAACAAAAAAATTAAAGAAGAATGGCATTGTTTTACATTTTTGTAAACAGATTTGTGAAAATTTGCAACTCTCTTTCATATGTGGTTTAGTAGGAGACAGCTGGATTCTCAGATCTGCTGCCGCATTCAATCTGTGTTGGAAAGCTCCATGGTACATTCATGAAAGAACAAGAATGAAAAGGACAAGCAATATATTAATATTATTATAAAAATAGTTTTGATCTGGCAGACCTCCTGATAGGGTCTTGGAAACTGTCAGGGTCCCAGACCACACTTTGAGAACTGCTACAAGAAATTCACTCAATATATATATATTTTTTAAAGCTTGGCACCTGAGCTAACAACTGTTGCCAATCTTCTCTTTTTTTTTCCTGCTTTTTTCTCCCCAAATAACCCCAGTATATAGTTGTATATTTTAGTTGTGGGCCCCTCTAGTTGTGGCATGTGGGATGCTGCCTCACCATGGCCTGATGAGCGCCCAGGATCTGAACCGGCGAAACCCTGGGCCACCAAAGCGGAGTGCACCAACTTAACCACTTGGCCACGGGGCCGGCCCCAATCACACAATATTAACAATTGACGTGATATCTGGGATTCACTTTAAGATACTCCATGGCAGGGGTGGTGGGAAGGAGTGATAGAGGATGGATGAAATAAAATTATGAACATGTCGACAATATTGAATCTGGGTAGTGGATCATGGATGTTCTTTATATTAGTCTATTTTACTGTAAGTCCAAAATTTTCCATAATAAAAAATAGTTTCTCTTCTTACTTTTAATCAACGCTAGTTTGAGCAAAATGCCTTGCGGGAGTTGGCAGGCGGGAAAACCGATTTAGGGATTGGGTATATGAAGATGCAAAGATGAATTAGATATAGTTCCTGCCTTCAACAGGTTTTCATCTGCCAGGGGACACAGTGATAGGGCGTTGTTGGGAAGGAGGCTAGCGTCATTATCTCCAATCTGCAGATGAGGAAACCGAAGCTCTGAGAAGTTGAGTAACGTGCCCAAGAGCTGACAGCCAAAAGTGGTAGAGCTGCGACTTAAAGCTCAGCGCGTCTGACTCCCCAAGCCTGTGCTCTTCACAGCTCTACCCTTCCTTTCCAAATCCTCCAGGTACACAATCCCAGAACGTCACTCTCACTGATACCTTGTGAATGGCCCCCCTCAACAGAGGCCCAGGCAGTGACCTAGGAGAGCCGACAGTCTTTAAAAATTATGTCAACTGCATTGGTCTCCACCCTGCACCTGTCCCCTCCTTCAATCCACATAATTTAAATTGATGGAGCAGACATCTTATCCATATTTGCCTTCCTCTCCTTGACTCTTTGTCTTCCTCCAGTTTTTGGAAAGCAATCTGGCAACACCTCTTAAAAGAATAGATGAATTCAGTGACAACTGTACTCCTGAGAATCTATCAAATACGAATAACCATGTGTAAAGATACAGGTTCAAGACCACAAGGATAAACAAGTGGATTCATTGCGTGAGTGCTCACAGGGCAAACACCTGAAAATGAAGTGAAGGCTCGTCAATGGCACATCCATACTGGGGAATTCACCAGCCATTTATCAAAAAATGAAGTGGAGCTAAACCAGGGGACTAGGAGGGGTTTCCACAAGATGTTGTTCAACGGTGAATCTAAGATGCAAGAGAAGCTATGATCTCCTGTTTATAAGACAATGCTTTAAAAAAACGAACGTTTGTATATTTAGAGCCATACATACATATGTATGTAGGTCTAAGAATACTTGAGTAAGGAGAAAATATGGGAGGATACTTTCCAGATTCTCAGATGATCTTGGGTGCTGATGTGGGGAAAAGGAGGAAGAGAGGAAGATGGAGGAGCTTAGCAAACAAAAAAAATGGAAAGAAAAAATGACAATACCTTTTTACAAAGCAGACATATGATTATATTTATATACTTATGTATGAATGTGGTTATGTATAAAGAGATTAAATTTTAAAATATTTCCTTTAAGGAGAAATGGAAGAATGCAATAAATTCCAGAGATTTTGAGGCTAAACTTTTAGCAATACCTCTCAGTTTTTCAAAGACCATATTATTAACGATTTGGGGTAGAAACCTCTTTATAAGGAAAAACAAAAGTGCGAGAAAGTAAAAAAAAAGTGTTTGTTCCCTTTCATTCTCCTGAAAGTAAAAACTAATGTGATTAAGCATCAAAGTATTCCAGCTATGTCTTCCCATTCATATGGTCTAAACGTGGTTAATAATAAGATTTTGAAACACACTGTAAGATAATTACTGCTTGCAGCAGAGCTATTTTTCTGATTACAGGCCAAATGGAAAAATGGTAGTACAATATTTACAACCCTTGAATGTCTGTGGAAAATGAGGCAAGCACTATATCCTTTTGCATACGAGGCTACAAATTTTTTTTAACATTGATTATGAAGGCTAGTTTGGGCTAAAGAGTATACTAATTATTTTGAAGGTTCACATGTTCATAAAATTTGTACAACAAGCACCAAAGGGCTCTTAATAGAATTCTTTGAAAGAGTATAAAGAGAGCTATAAACAAAAGAATCTCGTTAACATGGAATATACATCAATATAACAAGAGTCATAGTAATGTTGAAAATTTGACTAAACGAGTCAGTTTTCACTATGATATAAGTCCACTACGTCTGCAATATACCTTTCTCCCATCTAAAATTCTAGGTTCGCTTAGCTTCCTTTTCATGTCTGTGTCTTCAGTGTAATATTTATACATGTATTTTTTATTAAGGTAGTATATGATCTAAGAACGTCTTACCCAAGGGGTGGGTCCTGCTCACATTTTTTCCTTGAGGACCATCATTCAATGGCATTCCCATTAGCTCTCCAAAATTCTCCCTCTATTCCACCCTTAAAATGTTCTTCCTGATGCCATATTCGTCGGCAGCCATCATCCTATTTCTCTGCCCAGCAAAATGTTTTAAAACAAAACAAACCCATACATGTTGTCTCCAACTCCCCATCTATCATTCACTTAGAATATTTTTTATTACAGAAAAATTATTACTTTGCACCTGATTCTCTCTTTTAAGATTTTAAAACTTTCTTATAGCTTCCCTTTTTGAAAATGCCAATGAAGAAACAAGGCCATTTGTCCTGTAAAATGACTAAAACTCTGGATTTCACAGAGTGCTTCTTCTCGGTGTCATTTAATTTGTTCCTCTATCCACCCATTTCCTGTAAAGAGCTAGTTCATTCTAGAGGCAGGATGAAATTTAGCATCTACCCTAGAGGACGGGGCTGTGTACTTCTGACTGTATCCCAGGAGGCACGTGTTGTCCCACTGTTATTGATGAGAAGAGAGATATTTCTGATACAAAGTTCCCCACTGATCTTTCTCCTGGTGGCTTTAGCAGCCACAGATGGTCATTGCTTAATTGTGTTAGTTCATTAAGGATTACAAATGACGATTTTCTAATTCTGTTATTTCTTTTCACATCTTTTACCTGGGACTCTGCTTTAAAAAGAACATTCCATCAATGACTAGTTATTTGATCACCCTGTACAAGTATAGTCTGTACAAGAAAAGCAGGAAGTGTGCTTGAATCTTCCCCTTTATGTACCAATTTTTAGAATAATGAGTTTAGCGCCCTAGCAGCCTTCGATGAATACCTGATATTCTGCTGTTGTTCTTGTTAGTTTCATACCATCTCAAGGAATTTTATAGATTTGATGAGCTTTATTCCACTGTCATTCTTTTCATACTCAAATTGTCCTATCTTTTGCCAATGGGAGTCCTAAAAAAATTTTTGTTAAATGCAATTTATTTTTTAGAGCAGTTTTAGACTCACAACAAAATTGAGTGGAAGGTACGGAGGTTTCCCATATATTGCCTGCTCCCACACATGTGTAGCTCAACGGGAGTCTTTTCATTTTGGCTCCTGTGTCTTTTTGACATGACCCTGTAGGCTTGGATTGCTTCCTTGCTTTCTAGAATGGCAAGATTGAATCAACCGTTTCTCCAAAGGCCCCTGGTTTCTTCTAAGGGGAAATGTTATTTAAAGGCTACAGTCCAAACAGTGGGATGCCATTGCTCCTGAGTTTTTATTGATTCTAGGCTTCCAGGCTCAGCAGGCACATCTAGGAAATATGTGTTCCTTAGAAAGAAAAAATAAACCATGAATTCATATGGATATTTCCAATTCAAATGTAAGATTTCAGGCTTATACTTTTTAAATCTTCCTCTCTTCTCTTTCAGGGAAAATCTTGCTTCCTAATAATATTAACATAATTTCTTACTTTCTTTATCATAAATATACACATAGGGTATTAAAATATCAATTGTGTTGTTGATGATGAGGATTTTAAGCCGGTTAATTTTAAAACTGCAGATGAGAAGCAGGCTCCAAGGAGCAGAGTTTGCTTGCCCTTTGAGAGACGTTTGCATTTGTGAAGGAAATCTCCATGCCTCTCCCTCTGCACCGGGAGGAAGGCAGGATGGCCTTATCTCTGGAAACTCTTAATGGGGAAGGCAAGGACTTAAGTTGGTTACTGTCTGACAACCTAATGTAACTGATTTAGGGTGGTGGCTTCTGGCCTTTACTTAATCTGATTTGATTCTTATCTAAAAGTTGTGGGACCACCCAATGGCCAGACCCCACCTGCACTGATACCATTTTAACTTTTTTACATGTTCTCTCCTTTGTCTTGTAAAGAGATGGCTCACATACCTATGCCTTAAATTTAGCCTTACTCCACCCATGTTTGCAGCAGAAGCGGCGGCAGCAGAAGCTCTGACTGCCCATGGGTCCTGTCCCCATGCTATTCCACACTATTCTCTAAATAAAAGAGCACTACTGCCAGATCTTGAGAGCCCAAGAAATCTTTCTTTCGACTCCTCGGCTCACCAACCCCGCGTCAATTATTAAATACTATAAGATTACTGAACACAGTTGAAGATTTCTTTGCTGTTCTTTTTTGTCTTTAGGATATATCTGGTAAATAATTACAATCAAATGCTACGTTTCGAGTCACTTGAAATAATTTTTTTTTTCTTTATGGCTATGTAACTAACTTGATATACATTTAGACTCACTTATTTTTGTTTCTTTTCAGTTTTTTAGGCATGGCTTCTTTCTCTCTTCTCATTCACTTTTCAACACACTCAACTCTGCCTCCACCCCACCAATCCAGCTAACCCGCTCTTGTTCAGGTCACCAAAAGCCTCCTTATTGCCAAATTCAGTGGACACTTTTAAGTTCCTCTTATTTACTCTCTAAGGAACATCTGACTCTTGATCTTTCTCTCCTTAAAACCTCTTCTCTGCTTGTGGTGAGCCCACCCTCCCTCGTTCTCCTTCCACCTCTTTGTCATTCCTTCTCTTTTCCCAGATCCTCTGCTTTCTCCTGGTCTTGAAAGGTTGTAGTTCCTCAGGACTAGTCATGGATCCTGTTCTCACTGCCAGCCTTCTCTCTCAAGATGACCTCGTGCTTCCCATGGCCTTTAACATCATCAATATGTTCACCCCACTGTGGATGTCCAGCTCATACCCAATACTGAGTTTCAGAATCATACATTCGAATTCCTACCTATCTCCTTTTGTATGTTCCATGGGTAAATTTAATATTTCTGAACTGAAATGTACATCTTCCCCTCCAAAACATTTCTTTCTATAATCTCATTATTATTGAATAATCCTTTCATTCACCAAGACATTTAGCCATAAACCTGACTGTCATCCTTGCTATTCCTTCCCAGCCCACATGCAATCTATTAGCAAGTCCTACTGATTTTACGGCAAAAATATATCTTGAATTCTTCCATTTTTCTTTGCTGCCGTTATCACCATCTCAGTCCAAGTCCACCTCACCTGAACCACTCCATTGTCCTAACTGGCCTCTTGTTTCTTCCATTCTGGTTCACCATCCCATCTCCATTAAACGGTTAATTCAAATAATGTCCCTTCTCTTGTTAAACCCCATTGTTATAAATTAAAACTCCTTACAATGGCTACTAGGCTCTACATGATCCAATCCCTGTGTCCCTTCAACCTCATCATGTACCACTCTTTCACCTCTCTCACTAACTCCAGTCACACAAGATTTGTTCGCCAATAAACCAAGCTCTATCTTGCCTCGAAGAACTCACGTATACTCTTCTGTCTGGTCTTCCCCCAACTCTGGTCATCTTCTGGTCTCAGCTTAAATGCGTCTTGCTCAGAAAGGCCTTTCTTGCCTACCCCCAAGTTTAATTTAGCTAGGCACTGCTTTGTCACGGTTGGTACACGTATATGTTATGTTTGTTTAGTATCTGTCTCTCTCATTGGACTATAAACATCTTGGGAGTAGGGACCACATTGACACAGTGGTTGGAACATAGTAGGCACTTAATTAATATGCATTGGCTGATGAATAAATTCAAAAAGTTTTAGATATGTATTTTTCAATATTTGACTCTAAGTAGAATTGTCCATATCAGACTTCTCTACAAATGGCAAATTCAATGGATATCAGCTATGCTCAATAAAGTAAAGCAAATCCTGAGTGCAGCACTTGTGACATACTGTATGCTCAATAAAGAATGCTGTATCGATTAGGATGATTGGGGGAAATATACAAGCTTTCTTATTTATTACAGACTTCTCATGTAGTCCCCTTATTGGGGGGACTAAATCCCTATGACCTTAGAAACAAAAACAGCCTATATTTGAATATAGCTTTGAGTTTTTATCATACATTCTTTTATGTACTCTTCTTAACCATTCTCTGGTTAAGGCAGTTACCATTATCTCCATTTTACAGCGGAGAAGAGTGAGGCCAAGGCCACGGTGTCCCAACTAATTAGATGCAAACTGGACATAAAGCCCATTGTTTGGATTCCAGTGCTAGTTTTGTATATTCCAGTATACAAATTAATCTCATAATGAGGAGCAGAAGGGAAAGTGCCCATGATTTCCTAAAACACAGCCACAGTTCATCGCTGACTCTTGCCAACAAAACTTTTGTTTCTCAAATACTGAGCCCTTCCCCCTTTTAAAACCAATAACTACAAACAAAAATCATTCATTCAAACTGCTCTTTCTTCAACTGTGCTAGCTTCATGCATTTCTCTTTGCAAATCAGACTTTAAAGAAATTGCTTCTAATGGTTTTAGTCTACAGGCACAGCTCACTTTAAGAAAAACTGGTTTTATACAAAGATTTTAGCATGTCAAAGTTTATAAATTAAAAAGTGAAAAGTCCATAGATCTCATTTAAAAGACTTCTTTTGTCATAAAAAGACCCAGCACAGAATTCCTTTAAATAATGAAATCCACCTGGCACAGTTAAGGCAATTATTCAATTCAATGTGCAGGATTACCAGAACACAGAAAGCAGGGATGTCTGTAATGCATGGCCTGTTTCTCAATCTGAATGTAGAAGTTTTTAATTTTTTTTTTTTTAAAGATTTTATTTTTTCCCTTTTCTCCCCAAAGCCCCCTGGTACATAGTTGTGTATTCTTCGTTGTGGGTTCTTCTAGTTGTGGCATGTGGGACGCTGCCTCAGCGTGGTCTGATGAGCAGTGCCATGTCCGCGCCCAGGATTCGAACTGACGAAACACTGGGCCGCCTGCAGCGGAGCGCGCGAACTTAACCACTCGGCCACGGGGCCAGCCCCTAGAAGTTTTTAATTTTACAAATCTGTAATGCATTTGCTGGATTACTGTCTTTGCTATATGCTCAATATATAATAAAGGAGGAATCTGCTTCTTTGCAGAATAATCAAATTGAGGACATTGCATTCTAACCACAAAGAAATGCAGATTTCCCCCTCATAGGCATTCTTCCTTTCAAAAAAGTTTGCTTAAATTGGTGCTTAAAAGATAATTCTAGCTTGCTAAATTTAGGGTGTGGAAAAAGTCCAAAAGGAGAATATTCCATGGGTAATTGTGCGAGAAATGTTAATATGTGTAGTAAGGGGAGGATGTCCTACACTCCTGATGCATCTCTCTCTTTCTTTCTCTCTTTCTCTTTGCCTCGACACACAACATATAATTTAGCGAGGTTAAAAGTTACCTGAAACAGTGAAGAACCCCTTTACCACCATCACTACATTTTAAATATAAAATGATTTCACATCTTAGTTATGTCTAAAACCACCCGAAGTCAGAGCTATTCTTCAAAATTTATCCGCAAGTTATCAGAAAATGCTTACTTCATATTCAAGGCAGATTTTTGGTCATTCTCAGTCCACTTGCAAAAAGAGAAGATAGCTGTAAAATTTAATTTAAAAAGTGTACTAGTATCTGAAGCTTGCCTTGAAATGCATTGAAAAATACAGTGATTATGGACAGATGGATAGATATGGGATAAAACAAATACAATCATGCACCACTTAACGACGGCTTGGTCCTGAGAAACGTGCTGTTAGGCAATTTCATCGTTATGTGAACATCATAGAGTGTACTTACACAAACCTAGATGGTATAGCCTACTATACATCTAGGCTATATGGTACTAATCTTATGGGACCACCATCATATATGCGGTCCAGTCGTTGGCCAAAATGTCCTTATGCGGTGCATGACAGTATAGCAAAATGTTCATTGTAGAATCCAAGAGGTTCACTTTACAACTCTTCAACCTGAAAAGGGTCAAGGAAGCAGGTCCCAAGGTTAGAGGAGACCTGCCCCTTAGCTCCCAGGAAGCATCCAGGAGATGGTCCCAGTGGAGGCAGCTGTGTGGAACCTGGATAAGCTGGGCCCTTGACACCTCAGCAAGCTGCCCCTACTCCACACTAGGCACCAAGGATGATGCAAGAGAACAGATAGCTCAGTGGTTAAGTAGTGTGTACAGAAGGATGGGGGAGAGGGTTGATCTGTATAAGACTCAGACTTGTGAATAATTCTGGGAGAAAGGCAAACACTGTAGATGTGGAGAGAGTTGGCAACTCGGTCAAAGGCAATTTAAAGGGAAGAAAACAATGCATTTCTGGAACGTTTGAGTTTGTGATGGAGATTCGTGCTTGCAACATAACATTGAAGACCATCACTAAGTTCTTGCCCCTTGGTCTTTATCCAGATTTAAAATACTCCAGTTTCTTTCTCATGGGAATTTTATAGCTTCTCTAGTTTTCTGCAGACGTAAAATCTGAGTGAAATAATCCAACAGAAATTTGGTCAGTACTGAGGAAGGCAGAGAGAATGACTTTCCGGCTGGGTATAGTTGTGCTGTTGCATTTTGGATTTGTTTGAATTTTTAGACTTATGCCCAAATTGACATGCACTATGGTTCCAAATCAATTTCTCCCACACTGAAGCAAACCTAGTTTTTCCTTCTTTTGGGTTTGGATTTATTGGCCTCTCTTATATCGCATTGTGTCTTTAATATATCAAAGTCACCATGGATTCTATTCCTGTCTTTGAGGATATTAGCCACCTTCTTGAGAGTTTATGAACATATATAATCTTAAACATTCGGAAACTCAGAGCTGGTCCCCGTGGTTGCTTACACAATCATTTGGATGTAAACTCTTAGTAATTGGTGTATATTTTGAACAATTCATGATAATTCTGGTCCATTAGGAGGACTCTGCAATGGCTTTGGTGCTCTCAATAATATTTGAGAGCAGGCTGGGGGAAGAAAAGAAGGGAAAAGTAAGGAAGAGGGGAAAAAGAAGGAATGAGAGAGAAGGGAAGATGGATAAGAAAAGTGTGCCAAGTTATGGCACTGGTGGAGAGGTGATAAAGACTATGAAGAGTGCTCAGGAGCCATCACAAATGTCTTCTTGTGCCTCCTGGTGCTGTTGTTTCTCTCTCATCTACAGAGCACAGCCCCTAGTTTATTGGTGAGACTGTCACATAGAGGCAGAATCAAGTGCCATGCAAAAGCACAAAGGTGACATCGGTCATGTCCTCCCTGTCTACACAGTCTGCCAGTTTATTGGAGAAGGAAACTAAATGGGCATGATGCTTTAAAAAATGGGATTGGCACTGGTAGCAATCCAATGCTGTTGATAGTCCAGGGCATAGTAAACAGCTTGAGTTTTTCCTCATGAATGGCTTTGTTGTACAAGCCTGCATGACTGGTCATCAGTTTGTCCTTCTTGCTCCAATTTGATCACATCTGTTGCTCTGAATCTGTGCATATGGCTTTAATAGAAGATTCATCTGTGAGTGATACAGTCAAGGGCACCCAAGATGTTATTCTGACACCCAGAGAGACCGACAAGGATGGTAGAAGGGGAGGCAGAGGTTGGGTTATGCTTATCAGGTAAAATATGGCAATATTGGGGAGGCATAAAAGGCCCTGGTGAGAATGGGAAAAGCCCCGGTGGGGCATGGGTGACTTAGAGTTCGGACAGAAGGACTGATGGGAGAGAAGGAGGAATGGGAAGCCACGATTCTTCAAGGCACTCATTCAAGGCACCCAATCTATTGAAGTCAGTGATTTTCAAATTCCGCTCTGAGTTTCTCACCCCCACTTATGGTGGATCCACGTAAGTTTTCTTTAAGAGAAGTAATCCACCGTAGAGTTAAAAAAAAAACACAACCCATTGGTTCTAGAAAATGGCAAGCACACAACTCATTTGACAGTTATCTGGGTTTTTTGTCTTCCCAGACTGCATCAACCCACGAGCTGATAAATAGCACCTGCTATTTTGGGTGTCTTCATGGGAAGCAATCTGCCTCCAAAGCTATATGGGGCAATGAAGCCAATGATGAACTTAGATCTGTATGATCTGAGTCGGTGCCTTGGTCCAGACGTTTATTATCTGTGTATCTACCGTTAAGCCATTTTTTTGCTTCTCTCGACCCTCTTTTCTAATCCCAGACTCAGAGTGGTATATACAGAAAGGAAAGCAAACTGTATCTGTGAAAGAACTTGGTGGTAAGTGTTCACTATCTCTCAATGGATCGAACATATTTTCTTGCCATAGATTAGATCCTTAAAGTTGGAATCCTGGTATGTACGATTATCACCCAGCTTCCTTCAGTTTTTTACTCTTTGAAACATACTAAGGGACAAATTCTTCAGTAAAAGGAATAGTAGGAAGAACACTGTAGTTGCCTATGAATATTTTATGCACAGAGGAAAAAAGCATTGGCTTAGCTCCCAAATGATGCCCAGATCTTTTAAAAGTACTATCTAAAGAAACGTCAGGATTCGCACTTCACCATAAAATGCCAGGTTCCTGGCACCACACAGGACTATCCCCCTCAGCCTTTCCCCACCTTCACTTCATACTGAATTGTCTACTCCCTGGCACCCGACAGGCCGGTGAATCCTTGAATGTTTTTGTCCGTGTTACTGTCCCAAGACACAGCTCAGGTATCATCTCACTGGAGGCATCCTTGTTGTCGTCACTTCCACACCAGTTGAGCTAAGGGTCTCTCTGCCATACAAGCTTGTGCCCCCAAAATGACAGTGTGTTTACCTTTTCCCAAGGCAAGGCCACCCTGCCTCTCAGCGCCTGGCACAGTGGCTGGCCCAGGTGGAGGGGGAGCGGGGAGTCACTCCAGGAACGCTGCCTTGAGTAACTAGACCACACCAACGACTACAAATCTGGGACTTGTGACTATTTAACTTGTGATCAGCTGGTGCCAATTCACATCTATCAGCTAAAAAATACCATTTTCCCTTCTCAACGTGCTGTAGTACATTCCACCTAGGTGTACAGAAGCACTGAAATACAAGGCATTTTTACCCCGTCATTTTGACTTCAAGACGATGCTATTCAAGTTTGCATACAGAGATCTTAGAGCCAACATTTTAATGAGAATATGCCAACGCTGATGAATTTTCCTTAAGAGGAAGGGAGATGGGGAGGTAGGAACATGTAGATGTTGAAGCCTACCTGTGGACCACCTGCCTTCCCCACCTCATCCCAGTCATGCATCCACCATATGGTCACAGCAGGAGCTGGAGGGAGGGCTCCTCGTTTTGCTTAGGAAATGCATTTTATTCCCTACACTAAAGCAAGCTGGCAGTACAAGAGGAAGCAGCAGTGCCCCTGATAAAGAAAAGACCAGGCATTGTACGGCTGGCAGCAGCAAGGGGTACAGGCTTTGAGGGGTAGCAGGAGTTATCCCTCAGAGAGTGAAGGAGGAGGTGGTGTCAAGAAGAGGTGCACCCCTAGGCAAAGGACCCCACCGAGACAGGTGCTGACAACTTCACCAGGACCATTAGGTGCCCCAGCTGCACCTCAGGTCTGTCCAGCATGAGTACCAACTGTGATGTCAGCCTCCATGGCACAATTGCAGGGGTGGGAGGGCACCACACCTCCCTGTTAAGCCTGGCTCCTCTGGGTGCACGGGCATCTCTTGTATGTCTGTGACCCACCACTACACTATACTTTGCTCAACAAATGCTCCTCCTGTGCACAGCACCTAGGGCTTGCCCCTGGGATGACCACTGGCACTGCCCTCTTCCACGGAGCAGGGGGCAACCACAGCCCAGACGCTCAGTGCTTATGATGGCCAGGAAAATTGTTCCCGGTGCTCTCAATCCACTTTGCATACCCATCGATTCAGCAGCCCCTTGGGACATTGACAGAGCAAAGCTGGAGGACATGGGTGCAAGATCTGAGTGCACATACGGGCAAAAAATGTTAACAATGCAACACTTCCAGATGTGGCTTAGGAAGGTAGCACGTGTTAGTGATTGTCAGCTAGTATGTAAGAAAAAAATATGAGGGAAAAGATAGCAAGCCTCTGTGGTAGCAACCTGGACCTTCAGTTATGTTAAGAGCACAATTGCTTGAATTACAAGTAGAATTCTATTAACTTCAAGTCTCAGTTAATGGAATGCTGTGGTGGCATACACCAGCTTCCCTTAAAAATATTCTAGAAATCAGATGAATGAGCCTGGCTTAGTCCAGTCTTAGAATACACTGATGTTAGTCTTACCCCATGTTTTACAAGCAATAATCTAATACCAACTTTTCATTTTAGAGATTAGGAACTTTTGTGTGTGTTTGATCTGAGTATGGGGAAGTCGGGAGAGGCAGTTAGAGAACTTTGTTCCCTTTCTTGGCAGAAAAGGGCAGCAGACATGGGCCACAACCAGAGGCAAAGATTAGAGAAACTTGTTATTAAATTTAATTTTCTTAAATACATACCTTTCTCCCACCCTCACCCACTCCAGGGAGGAACGGAAAACCCCCACCCCCTCCACCCAGGGGATCATGTGTATAAAGCCTGAGATGGTGAGGATGCAGTATAAAAATACTATTTACAAAGGGGAAGAAGGTATCTGTTGCTACCTTAACCTTCAGACACCCCCATCCCCAGGCCCCTTTTGCTCCTGGGTATCCACTTGAGTGTAGAACAAGCCCTTCCTCTAGGGGGGCTCTCAAACCCCAACATGGAGTAGGAAGCTCTGAGATTAGCTGAGGAAGACAGGGAATGGATAAGCACCTCAGATCCTAGCAGGGGGAGGGGATCTGCCCTCTATCACCCCGTAGTCAGCAGGCCGGCCGGCCAGCCTTTGTTTCGATAGGTCCCATGTAAACATTGACTTTCCTTTTATATGTCTCTGTTCCTCCTGATTTCCTACCCGGCCTCCCTCACTTCCACTGGAGGCACTTGGTTCCTCCATCTTTCCTTCTTTCCCTTCTAACTTTCTTACGGAAGGAGTGGGGAGGGGAGGGGAGGTCACGGGTGGGGCAGAGCCCATCTCATCCCCTCTTTTAGGTCAGGGCAGCTTGTCCTCACAAGGGGAACTCTCAAGAGGTGTACTCCAAGTTCTTGGCCAGATAGAGGTGGCTTTCTTTCCCCAGAGCAGGGACAAGGCAGGTAGATAGTCCAGTACCAGGATACAGTGGTTTTGAAGGGCAATGCCATCAGTACTGAGTAGCAGGGAAGAAGACTTAGGAGGCAGAAAGGTGGGGCAAGACAGTCTCACCCTGATGGTGGGAGACCAGCCCTGCACTACCTCCCCTTCAGGTGAGCATGACCGTCACCACCCAACAGTCTTGTTCACTGCAGCTATGCAGAGGGACCAGGCATCCATGAGGCAAGAGGTCTTCTGCAGGCCTTGGTGTAGAGACAGCACTCACACCAGCTCATCCAATAGGATCCCGATGCTCTGAGCGGCCTCTGAGGGACCAGCAATGGGCTTGTTACACATAGGGCAGACACAGCGTACTTCCAGCCACTTCACCAGACATCTGCGGGCAAAAGAAGACCTGTTTTTCCCCTAAGAAGATTCCCCAACCTGCTCCAGCTGTCTCTTATTCATAGAGCCCAGCTGCTTCTCAAAACAAGAACATCCCTATCCTTGCCCCCATCTAACCCCTCTGGCTTGCTTGGTGTCTGGACAGGATGCAGGGCATTGCTGGCAAGGGGTAGATGGGAGGGGGTAGGGATTTGGAAGTTCTAGAAGATGCTCCCTGCTTATTGCTTTCAAAAGGCACCCCTGGATACACATCCCCAGTGTGGACACTTACTTCCGGTGAAAGGCATGTTGGCATGGGAGCACACCTAGCTCGTCCTTCCCCTTGAAGTCTTCCAGACAGACTGCACAGGTCTGCTGTGGAAAGAAAGGGGGCAGTGTGAGAGGAGATGGGGAAGACTCTCCTTCACTCACGCCGAAAGCCATTATCTCCTCCCTATCCAAGAAAAATAACTCTAGCACAATCTCGTTAACAGCCAGAGAAACTTGAGTCATTTCATAAAACTACACTGACAGCATGGTAGCCATTAACCACGTGACTGTTTTAAAGGTAAACTGACCATAATAAGAAGAAATTAAATTTACTTCCTCAATGGCACTAGCCACAATTCAAGTGCTCAGTAGGCACATGTGGCTAGTGGCTTCCATAATGGACAGGGCAGATAGAGAACATTTCTGTCGTCACAGAAATTTCCACTGGGCAGTGTTGTTCTAAAAGAATGTTTTTTAATCCTTTCTATCCTAGAACATTTGGCAAGGGGGCATTTATCAGTAACTAGAGGTAAGGATAGCGGTATGGTATATAGTTTACTTTCTTTAAATCCAGCTCTGCGTCCCTCTATAGTAATCCCCTCTATCTCAGCTGGATTACTCTTCCAGAGCAGGGCTTAGGAAACATCTGAACTTGTGGAGATGTAATAGCGGACATCAAAAAGAGGCGAAATGAGGCCATGTCTAGGCAGTCTCATGTCTAGCGATACCTGTGCTCCTCAGGCATGCAGACAACCACAAGCACATTGTGCAAGACAGTCATCTGTGGTTACGGAAGGAAGCCTTGGGAAATGAGTTAGGTGACCTCAAAGGCACAGGTGGGGAAGCAAGAGGAAATGGCCTATTCCTAAAGAGTCAGTGTTGAAGGGACCCAAGGAGTCGGGGTTGGGGTGAGGGTTAGGGGGGAACAGAGAAGACCCACAGCGATGGAGACACGAGTTAGTCCCATAGTCTGCTAGGATAGTGTACATTCAAGGGTAACTTCTTTAGTGAAAAACCAAGACATGGGGTCTGAAATGGGGAAAGTTAGCTGAAATCTGCATGGAGTGGTATGACCATCCTCCTCTTAAATCTTATGCCTAGCAGGCTTCCTGGGGCCCTGTGTCACCACTTACTCAAACACTTCCATGATCCTGTTTTCTGCCTGAGCTGGTTCCAGACACAATGAATTCTACACATTGATCACCTGCTGGGACAAGTCCTTTTATTTGGCTCAAGGAGATACGAAGCAGGGACTTAAAAGGTTCCTGAAAGGGTCCAGGCTGAGAGCTAGA
Organism: Equus caballus; assembly: GCF_041296265.1. Lineage (NCBI taxonomy): Eukaryota > Metazoa > Chordata > Mammalia > Perissodactyla > Equidae > Equus > Equus caballus. The sequence continues at coordinate 29,022,907 of NC_091710.1, read as the reverse complement.
GAAGGTGGCACTTGCCCTACCCCGCTGGGGCCCTCCCACGTGCTGCCCCAGACACTCACCCCATATAACTGTAACTTCTTAGCATCACCTTTAAGCACCACCTGGGAAGAAAGAAGGAGGCATGGTGTCAGAAGGAACCAACCACAGGGGCTAGGTGGTATCAACCAATGAAGGGATCCCCAGTCCTGCACAGGAGTCCCTCCCTCTCCCTCCAGTGATGGGCAGGGCTTTGGGCACTGCCTGGCTCAAGGCAGACTTGAGGACGTGAAAGGAGTTAGCCTCAGACAGGGCCAGAGGTGAAGCCAAGGGGGATGCCAGGCCAGGCCAGCTGACGCTTGCTTGCCATCCTTTCCTTTCTTGCAGGGCAAGTGGAAGAGGAGGAAGTCTCAGGGAAAGACGTGACAATTTACCTCCTTATATCCGTATCGTTCACTCTGTGCCTGGTTCCGGAGCTTGCTGGGGGAGAAAGAAAAAGGGGAGAGAAGAGGTTACTGTGCTTCTGTACAAACAGAGCCATTCAAAGTAGGAAAGGCAGGCAGGCTGGCTGCTTGGGGATTCTTCTGGGGGTGGGGAGGGGTGCTCCCACAGGGATGTCTTGCCCTGGATGCTATGGGGTATGGTTTGGACCTATGCAGGACACCCAGAGTGGAGTAAGGACTCAGACTCTTACTCAGGCTCAACCACCTCAAAACTTACTGCCAGGTCCCACGGATTGGGGAATTCAGTGGCAGAGCACCCCGAATAGTTCATTCACTCACCCTGCCATTTCCCAGAAGGTAAATTCCTACAGGCTCCCAATCTACACAGATCGACAGTTGCTTACTGAGCGTACAGAAGAAGTTAGATATTCTTAAAAGGGATACACCATTAAGTCAGGGTAGCAGGATAACTAAGTCTCTGTTGAACCCGGGGAATTTTCCACCCAGAGAACACAAGTATTCTAGAAGCAAAGCACACTCTTCCCTTCACACTGCCAGGCAAGCACAGACGATCCCTTTTTTGTTTTCTTCTTTTCGTTTCAAGCCGGTGGCCTGCATACAGCCTAACTCTCAATAGCCGAAACATGGCATGTTGTTACTAATGGCAACAGTGTACTAGTTATTGAGGACTCGCTATGCATGGACCCCCGCACTAATGTACTCACATACGTTCTCATCGATCCCAAACACTGCTAAGAGGGAGATACTCTCCTTTTCACAGAGGAGGAAAATGAAGTCCAAAGAAGTTAAGTAACCTGCCCAAACGTCAGAGCCAGTTGGCAGCAGAGTCTGGATTTGAATCAAAGTCTATCTTATTATAGAGCCTGAGCTCTTTAACACACAATGTGGCTTGCTTCACCAATTAGGTAGAACTAACATCATGGTCCTGAGAATATGACCTGGTCTTGGGAAACACCCTTTCAATCAGCAACTGCAACTCTCTGAATGGCTTGCTATGCAAATGGCTGGGACCACATATGCATACGCATATATAGCTGTCTTATTTTCAGTGAAGTGAAACCTTCTGAATTCTGCAGGCAGCTCTATGGCGTCGCATATGCAGAAGCCGGATGGGGCTTTCTCTCTCACTGACCATTCTATCACAGGTCTGGGATATTGGCCTGAGTACCAAATCCAGCTAACCACTTGTTTTATAGGGCCTGTAAGCTAAGAATGGCTTCTATTCTTAGATGGTTGAAAGCAGAAATCAAAGGACTATTTCATATTATGTGAAAATTACGTGAAACTCAACTTTCAGTGTCCATAAAACTTTATTGAAATACAGCCATGCTCACAGTTTACATATTGTCTACAGCTGCTTTTGCACAGTAGGGGTGGGTAGTTGAGATAGAGATCGTACGACCGCAAAGCCTAAAGTATCTTGCAGCAAAAGATTGCTGACCTGAGTTAGAGGGGGAAAGTCTCACATCATAAGCCTCAACCAAAGGGAGTGAGATAAGACGCTCCATGGGCATCACAGAGAAGCAGAAACTGCCACCAGAGTGGTAGAAGATGCAGAAGGTGGGGCAGAGCCATGCCCAAAGCACACCCAGGGAGCAGATAAGAAAGATAAGTCTGCCAGCCACCTCCATCGTTCCTAACAGGAAGTCAGGGGACCTGGCAAGGCCATCTATGCCCGGAGCCTCCTAGGAACTCCGGTCCAAGTGGACTCCTGCCATGAGGTTGAGGCCTGGACAGCACATCCACTGGTCCCCTTCCTCTTCCCTCATTGGAGGGTTTCTGGTCACTGGAGGGTTGGACTAAAGGCCTAACCAGGGCTCCCACTGTCCCATCCTTAACATGGCACGTTCATAAATACACACACATCTCTGTCCCCACTTTCAAATGAGGGGGGCAGGGAAGGATGCATCCAAAGCTTAAATGAACAACTGTTACCTGACGGACATGGAGTTAAGCTGGGGAAGGAAGAAAGTGTTCTTATTGCTCACAGCTGCCTTCTGAGGGTGACGCTGTTGCTGTTACCAGTATGTACAGAGTAAACAAGGAAGTGGTGAGGAGCCCACTTCTTAACTCAGAGAATGAGCGGATGCCACGCATCTTTTGAGCATCAACTGCCTCACCTGCAAGGCGGCTATAACTACATAGTGTGTACAGCACCTTTCTGCTTGCTGTCTAGGATGCCAGGGGTGCCCTCCTTCCCCACCCTCATCCTTTTTGTCTGCCTGGCTCCCTTTAATGGTCTTACCCCAGGATCCTCCAGAAGCTTCACTCTCAGAGCCCAGGACTATGGGGACAGTGAAGTGCTTTAGGGCTGCACCTTCACCCTGCATGTAGATTTCCAGATCAGGAAAGTATACATTCTGAAGAAATGCAGCCAAAAAGGTTGCAAGGGAAACAAAGCAAAAAGCAAGGACCCTGGGCCATCCCAGCAGGGGAGGTAGTGCCAACAACTCCGGACAGGTGGCCTTCTCAGCTGTTGGGTGAGCAAAGCAACTAAAAATATCCTGATTTCAATGAGACCATTTCTAGCCACTGCCAGCGGGCTCTCCCTTACTTCTTTTCCCTTTTGGAACAAACAATGCAGCCAGGTCCTGAAAATAATTGTTCCTTTCCTGCCTATTTGTACTTCCCTGGCCCCTCCATCCTGTGTGGGGCAGAGGTCGCCTGTTGGGGGTTGGGGGAGAATGAGCGAGGGGCAGCTGGGGAGTGGAGGCTGGCCTTGGCTGATGAGCTCACGAGGTCAGGAGTGGGGGCCGGTCATGGGCCTATTTTGGCTGAGGAGGAAACCAAGAAGCAGGGAGAGGAAGTGGCTTCTGTGCTTGTGTGTCTTTCTATATATAGACACTCACAGGCTGCCACACACCAGCGAGCCTCTGGAACCATGAAACTCCAGGGTCGACAGGCTTTGGGCAGGCTGCAGAACAGAGGGCAGGGTGGTGAGGGAGCAGGCTACTGCAGAAGGGACAGGTGGTGCCGAGCAGCCCCACCGTGGGGAAGGCTTTTGGCATCATGTGGTTCCCGCTCTGCTCTTTTACTCTGGCCAAACGAAAATAAATCAGCCAGCCTGTCTTTCTGCGGGACCCCAATGTCTAACTGCAAGGGGGTGGCCACAGATGCCACAGCTGCTCCTCCACTTCCCGTTCATGGAATAAGAATCAGAGAAGGCAAATGTATGGAATCTGATAGACTAGCTAATTGTCACCAGACTAGCCCACCTCTCTCTCTTCCTTGATGTATGACCTTGGGCAAATCCTTTAACTGCCTGAGCATGAAGTTCCTCATTTATAAAGTGGCTTAAGCCCGAAATGGGAGGGATGTTCTGAGCACTAAGTGAGTTAAATGTTTTACAAAATGCTGACCTCAACGCCTGGCACACAGAGGCACTTGGTAAGAGTAGCTAAAAACTAAAGATTACACGTATTAGTGGCAGATTTAGGAAATGAACCCTGGTCACCCACTTATGGGCCCAGAATGATTTTCTAGATTTTCTTCACTTGACCCCCTTTGCAGATCGGCATGTGTGCCTGTGCATGTGTGTTCCTGAGCGTGTGTGCCTGTGTGTGTGTGTGCATGTGTGTGTGACAGGACCAAATAGAGTTGGTTTTACAGACTCCTCCCAGCATCACACATAAATCTTTGGTATTTGGTGTGTCTCTATCTTCTGTCTCTGGGAACTGCATAAATTGCTTGAGATGGGGAAATGGGGGCGGTTGGTGGTAGAAGAACCTGAGTTTGAGGAAGAAAACTTAGGCTTGGGGAAGGGGTGCAGGGACACCAGAAATCTACCCTCACCCCTACTTAATATAGATGCAAATTTTAGACTCCACCGTACAAGAGGGAAAAATCAACTACTATCTTCTCTGCAGATTTTTAAGTGGAAATTTCAGTCCTAGGGATTTTTCAAAGTTCTGAAAAAGAAGAGGCCCAAGGCAGTGGCTGGGAGCAGTGGGGAGCAGGGCCTGAGGGCACTTCCTCTTTTTAGAGGGAGTCTTCCAGCCTCAGGAATATGGACAATTGTCTGCCTTCCCTCCGGCCTCCTTCCAGGTGAAGCACTCACACTGACCAGGACATCTCTGTAGGCAGCCAGAACTTCTTTTTCTTTCATCTTCATTTACTTTTCTTAAATGATTTGATCAGACACTAGCCTAGACCCTAGCTGACGTCTACTCAGGCACCAGGTAATATGTGTATGGTGCGGGCTTGGTCATCACGGTGGCTCTAGGGACCACTATATGTTCCACTGGTCAGGAATGCTCAACACTGCCCAACATCCAGGACAGACCCATGCAATGAGGAATTGTTAATACCAACAGCGCACCCAAGTCAGAAACACTACCCTAAAGACCAGTCCTGTCCCAAATTTTTGGCAGAAAACAGCACCAGCTCCCATGTCTTTCAACAGGAAGTGAAGAAACAGTTCCTGGAGCTTGGCTGGCCCTGCCAAACTCAAGTCCTTCCCTGGATTCCTACACAGTAAGAATAAGTGATGTTTTTAGACTTTTCACTCTCAAAAATAAGAACTTACAAGGCAGAGTAAACAAGCAGCTCTCCAGATAACAGTTTGCTAATATTAGTATCTGGCAGGCTGACAAAAGGATTTCCCAGAAGGGCAGAAGAACATGCCCCTCACGTAACTGATGCCCATCTATCCCTGGCCACCCAGAGGCGTGAGTGGGGAGTAGAGATGGTTACGGGACAACCAGTGATATTATTTGGTCAGACGGTAATTCTAGGCAACCTCAGAATACTGGCCAAGGAGTAGGATGTAGCTCAACCCATGGTGACCTTATATGCTCTGGGACAACTTGATAGGCTGATGTAAATAGAAACACCAGGCCTCAGGGGCCCAGGGAAGGGCAGGCTAAGCCCTGTGCCCCAGTGGGAGGCTAGTGACCCTGCTGTGGGAGCCTCACACGGCTCACTCTACCTGTGGCCTGCCCCTTCCTGACTCCCAATCCCAGCTCAGCCAGTGAGCCACCCACCTGATAAAATAGCAGCAAAAGATGAGGCTGAGCATGAAGATAAAGATGCCTGTGCCAAAGATGACCATGTAGATGTTGAGAGGAAGGTCTTGGAAACTGATGGGTGGCATTGAGCAGGACTTGTTGGTACTAACCAGTCCCAGGCCGCAGAAACACCCTGCAAAGAAAGGGGAAGGAAAAATTACATTACGGGTGGAAATTTACCACTGGAGCTGATGGTACCCTGTGGCAGCAAGGATGTAGGGAGAAACGGCAAGTTCTGGGCTCCTAAACTAAACTAGATCCAGGATCCAGGCAATGGGCAGAAAATGGAAAACTCAATTCCATCAGGTAGAAGCCCATATAGTGTAGTAGCAAAATGAAGAGGCTGAGGTGAGTAAAAGTATATTTGTGTTCCAACTCCTCCTCTCCCTGGCTATGTGACCTTTAAGAAATTACCAATCTAAGCCTCACTTTGCGTATGAAAACAAGCAAAACACAGAGACCACTGAAAATGATGGTGTAAGAAACATGCTTTGTAAATTGCAAAGTGGAGTTGCAAAGGTCATTTGTCATTATTAAGCCACCTGCTCAGAAGAAAAGCTGCACTAGGACCAGAATAGAAATTGTTCACTCCAAGGCTGGGCCAGCATTCCAGAGAGTGGCAGGGGAGCTGGGGGGAAGGGCAGCTGCAGCTTACTTTTACTGGCCACCTTCCCTCTTTCTACTCAAAGCCTGGACTACGTGCAGTCCCACAGTGGCAGTGGCATCTCCTGGAACTTGTTAGAAATGCAGAATCTCAGGCCCACCCCTGATGAAAATGAATCAGAATACACATTTTAACAAGGTCCTCAGCAGATTCCTAAGCATTCAGCGTGGGAAGCACTGGCTAGCTACTAGATGCTTTCCTTTCTCACATGAATCAGGGCTTGATCCTGATTGGCCTACCATTCGGGGTAGTCACCTTCCCCTTGCCAGGGTTTGGCATTGAGAAAGGTATGTGACAGGGTTATGGCCAAAGAAACAAAGAGAAGATCTGCAGGAAAAGGAAAGACTTTTCTTTTTTTGTTACATCTCCCTGAAACACCTGGAATGGTGGCAGCCAAGTTTTAGCTGGAAAGAGAGCAGTTCAATATAAAGCCAATGGCTGAGGGTGGCAGAGGGGCCATGGAGAGAGGCGGAAAGAGGAGAGAATATTCCAGTTGAGTTGCTGGATTAACTAATCCTGGAGGCACTCTCCATTTTGGGATTACTAGTTCTAAGACTTAGTAAATTTTCTGTAATGTTTAGCAATAAAGAAACAAAAGGATATAAACAATAAACCAGTTGAGTGTTTTTTCCTGCTTGCAGGGAAAAATATGATAGTGACTCAAAAGTAAGCATAAAACTCTTGGACTACAGAAAGTGGTGAGACGAGAAAACTAGAATTTACCATATACCTGCTACATCTCAAGCACATTCTCATGCTACCAATTCAATCTTTGTAATGCCACAGTAAAACGGCTCTTCTCCCACCAATGGGAAGACAGGCTCAATCATTAAATAACCCATCTGCAGTCAAACAGCTAAGGCCTGGCTCCAAAGGACTCTGTATTCAAGGCTTCAGCAGCATGGGTTTTAGGCAGTTTCCTGACATCTTGGTTAGGAGCCAGAACCCATTAACGTACTTCGGAATTCTATGTTATAATTCCCAATGCTACCACAACTCAGCAGAAGACTGGGAGTCATCTTTGACAATGTACATCTCATTCCTCTTCATCCCCCAGATCAATCCAGTGGCCGTATAATGAGCCTCCCTCCAAACCTGTTTCAGATTTGGTGCCCAATTCTATTGCCAAGTCCCTATTTCAAACAGATTTTGGGCCCAATTCTATTCCAAGTCCCTATTGCAGACACCTAATTGATATCTGATCCCTCCTCTAATTTAGCCCACATGTCTGACATATCCTCCCACTTGGTTTCCAGGATCTGTTTCCCAAACTCATGACTGGCCTCAAGTCCTCTGAAATAGGCATGAACTGGGTCCCCTCTCTCAACCTCCCCTGCTCAATGTCCTCCTGCATCACCCCATGTGGACCAGTCTCCTCACTATGTCTTGCCCAACCTTGTCCTCACCTGTCTGTCACCTCTGTTCATGCAGCTTTACCTGCCTGGAACTCTCTCCCTTCCCCATCTCCACCAAGCCTGGTTTTGTGATAACCCAGTGACCTCTTTCTTCCTTGAATTCTATAGTGCTCACAGCCTATACCACATATTCTGGCTCTTGCATAGTCAGCAACTGTCTTACACGGCCTAGGTGTTCCTAGCATTAACTTCATTTAACTCAAACATGCATTAAGCACTGATTATATGACAAGTGCCAAAAGAGACACTGAACACTGCAGATAAAAAAAGCAAAGAAGAATGACTGGCTGATTTTGCCATCTAGAGAAGGCAGACACAAAGGTTTCACCATCTTGAGTGAGGCAGCATAGCAGAGGTGTGACTATAATCCTGAGATCAGAGATGAGAGCCCTAACAAGCCTGAATGCCCCTCAGTCTAAGGACAGCAACTTGGACTTTTCTATATGCTCCAGTGCCTTGCCTAGTATTTGGCTTGTTTTTGATAACTAGTTAACAGATAACTGGTTTTCTCCACACAACCTGATACCCTTGGCAAAGTAAGGAAACTGATGTCGGGGAAAATTGCCTAAAACTGTCCTTGGCTAACGGATGACCAGTCAACTAACAACTGTTGTTGAGGGCCTGACTTATGCACTGACCTAGACATTGTCGGGAAAGAAAAAGTGAAAGTAGCAGTTCTTGTCCTGAAAGACTTTTTGATTAAGTTGAAAAAAATTAAATAACTAGCTACTAAACTTTGCTATGCCTAACAGGAAGCCCTGGCTTCTAGGCTCCAGCAGGGATTAGAAAAAAAGTTTTTACCACCTCTCCACCCTCCGCTCAAATATTTGCTCTCCGTAGGCCAAAGGGGATCAATTTTCCATGAAGACATCATGGTGGCCTGGCTAGAGAGGAACAACTTCCAGTCTGCTCTGGAAAAGGGCCTCATGACTCCCTTCCAGGAACTGTGTCAATGCCTGGGAGGTCTTCCTCCCCACCAGGCACATCTCCCCAACCCCTGCCTCAGCAATATTTGATGCTCCAAGAGGGTCGAACCCCCAAACTGCCTTGGCTCTCCATGCACCTTTCATGAGCTGGAGCCTGGTATCTTCAGGGTCCCAAAGAACCTCATTTGGTTTCCTGTTCTGAGATGTCGCAGAGCAGTGACAGTGGGTTTGCAGAGGGTATGTGCACGCATTCTGCAGGCACTATGGCCTCAGCAGTCCTCTGATCAGTTTATCCTGTCCATCTTATCTTGTCTGATAGACGCTTTCCCTGGGGCTCCAGGATAGAGCCAATGAACTTGGGACTTTATGGGATAAAGAAGTGGGAATGAGAGGAGTTTCATAGCCACGAGGAGATGGTCTATTTGCTTGTATTACAATTAAAAAGACATGGCAAAATATATTGGCTAAAAACTGAAAGTGGAGTCGTTCTTCCTCTAAAACTTACAAGGACAGAATACCAACCCCAGGAAAGGGGGGCTCCAGATATTTTTCAGAAAGGGGTGGGGGAGGGATTGCTTCCTCATTTGGAGTCAAGGAACAGGATCTCTTAGTGGCTTTAAGTAGTGAAAACATAAAGCAGCAAGTCCTCTGCTAGTCTAAAAACCTCATGAAAGAGGGCTGCCCAGAAGAAAGGCCAGTGTTTCTGACAGCGGCCTCGGTTCTTCTCCTGAAGTCTCTGTTCCATTGTCTCAGCCGACCTATGAGAGCCTTGACATCAGAACGTCTCCTCTCCGTGAGCCGGCTGGGAGCAGGAATGACGTCAAGAGAAGGGCTGGCCAAAAAAGACCAGTGGATCTGGGAAACGCTTCTCTTTCCCAGTCAACGGGAATCTCTCCCAGATGCTGGGATGCACGGTCCTTCCTCACCCTCCATCCTCCTCCCCCTCCCGCAATGCGGGGCTATCACACACAGCTTGGTTCATTTTCAGGAAATTAGATCCTACCAGCCAAGAGGAAGAGGGGGGGTGGAGGACACTTCATACACATGCTGCCCAAACTCTGCCTTAAAACAAAAGCCTCTTGAAATAATTAATCCAAGATCTGGCAGGAGTCTGCTCTCAAGAATGGATTCTCCCCCCACCCCCAACAGCCAGCCTGCCATACTCGAAGATAAGGCCAGCTGCTTCCCTCCCCCCACCCTCTTCTCCAGAAACTCTCCAGGCGTTAGAACTATGCGGTCAAGACCGTAGAGCCATTGGACGGTCTCAGTACCCAAAGTTTTAAACTGACCAACTCAGAAAGGCACTCCTTTCAGGTAGCCTGGGTGAGGAATCAGACCCAAACCCAACCTGTGTCACCTGAACCGCCAAAAAGCCTCAGGTGAGATGAATTTGGCATCACCCAGGCCGGAGGGAGGGGAGGGAATGGGGTGGGAGTGGTGAATGGGTCTGGAGGTGCTGCTACCACCGACCTCGGGAGCTAGTACTGTAGTCTGGTCTTGGGGTCAGAAAGCACAGCCCCCGCCAGGCGAGCCCTGCACCCAAGGGGAGCCGGGCGCCGAGATATCTGCAAGGCTTTATCAGTTTAATAAAGCCACGCTCTTTAATCCGGCGTCTTCGACAGGCACAAAGCCCCCTAACAGTCAGCACGAAGGCAACAAAGACGCGGGGACGGCGCCCCCACGCCCCGTCCCGTACGCTGCATTGTATACATATTTAAAATAGCCTGCAAAGTTTCAGGCCGGGAACTTGAGCTCCCTCTAGGAGATCCCAGCCCGAGCGCGGATTTAATTCTCCTCCGACAACCACAACAAAGAGCAGAGTTTGAGCGCACAAAGGCAAGGGAAGGGGGTAGAAGAGCGAAGCCGCCACACAAAGGCCGCGGACCCCTCGGCTCCCACGCCCCCCGCCCGCCGCACGTTCAGAGACCCTTTCCGGCCCTGAGTTAAACCTGGATTTTTTTCAAAATCCGCGCTGTGCATAGCACAGTTGGGCGCCAAGGACGCCTTCTCGCCCGTCCCATTTCATGAGAAACTTGGCTCAAGAGGGAGAAAGAGCCCTCAGTCTGATCTTCAGGCTTGCGCACCCCTCCGCCTCTCCAGCCAGCCCAGCGCCCGCTCGCCCTCCCGCCCGGGGACTCACCGTTACACCACTGGAATGGGTGCATCAATGACCTCTCGGCTGGCTTCCTCGGGCGAACGAACGCAGGCAGCGGGTAAGGCGGGCGGGGTGGGCACCGGCTTGTGGGTCCGCGGCAGCCGCCTTTCTCGAGAAGTCGAACTCCCTCCGGAGTGCGGGGCTTCGGCAAGACCGGTTTTAGAGCAACAAAGAGGAAAGAGGAGAAAACAAACAAACAAACCCAAAGTCCCCCTGATCAAAGCAGCACAGAGGAAATGCAGGAGAGACCCCGGGGCTGGGGGAGATGCGGGGCGCCCACAAGCTTTCGCTCCGCGGAGGAGGGAAAAGCCTTGGCGGGCGGCTCCGCTCAGGTCCCAGGGCGCGAAGGTGCGCGGCAGAAGACTCCGAAACTGACACGAGCCGCGCACACCCCCTCCCCGAGAGTCCCCCCTGGCCCCGGGAAACTCCGCCCCTGCCCGTCACCCGCCCTCTGGCCAATGGGAGCCTTCCTCCTGGCCCCGGGTATTATTTGCAGATCCGCCCCCCTACAGAGGGGGAGCGTCTTTGCTCCGGGGCGCCTCCCTCTTCACCTTCCCAGTCCTCGGGAAACTTAAGTCCGCCCAGGAGCGCGCTGTGCCGGGCGATGGCCGGAGCAGGCGGGGGCCAGCCTCCTCCGCCCAAGACCTGGAGGACGCCGAACAATTAGTGCCACATTGTTTTCCTCCTCCAGATCTTTGACTGCTTAGCATTTCTATAGCTCTTTGAGAAGCCAGTTCTGGGGAGGCGTTCCATTTCTGCTCGGTGGGCAAGGACTTGGTCCTGGGTGGCGGCTAGCACGTGCCTTTGCTCTGTGCGAAAGGGGAAACTGAAGCAAGACGGTAGAGCAGATGAATTACAAAAGTGAGATCTGGCCAGCCCCTCATTTCACAGACAAGGAACTAAGGTCTGACGCTTCAGCTTAAGGTTGACTTGTCAGGCCTCCACGCTCCTGACTAGCAGAATCAAACCCAGAAATCGATACTGGCACCACCTTTAGAGCAGTATCTTCGGCATCTAGCACCGCGAAGGTGTTGAATAGATAGTAGTTGGAAGAAAGACTGAATCTCTTAATTACCCGTCCAAAATGCTTTCTTTTACCTGACGTTGCATCGTTTCCTTATTTCTTTTTCTTTTTGTCTGTTTTTCTGTGTTTCATTTATTAGAATACATTCCCCGCGAGCCTGCTTTGTGTCAAGTACCGTTGCACCGGAGACCCATAAACGTCTCGGAGTCAGCAGTTTCTACTCTCCTGGGGTTTACATTGTGTGAGGAGACAGTAATCAAGCAAGCAAACGAATAAGAATGACTCAGTCTAATCTTCCTGTTAAACTTAACCTGTTAGTTGAAGGTGATAAATACTTTCCCTAACTCTTAAATAAGATTATGCATATGAGTGCTTTGTCACTTAAAAGCGTGATGGTTAAGGCATCAGGTGACTTGCCCAACATCACATAGCAGTCTGCAACAAATTGTTTAGCATTTCATTATGTAATTGTCTTAAAACCATTGTTTTTCTTAGTGAGCTAGTCTGAAAGGGCATCTTGTACAGATCCAACTCATTTCATCTCCTAAGTGGATGATTGCAAAACCTCTTAGGTGGAAGACTGCAAAAGCTTCCTAAGTGGCCTTTCTGATTTTAATCCATGTCTCAGACCTTAGAGTCCACGAGAATGACTGTTATGTTAGAGGTGTTACATATGCAAATTCAAGGCCTGGAGCTTAGAGATTCAGATTCAGTATTAAAGGTGAGGCCCAGAAATGTTCATTGAACATGGCTTGTCCCCCAAAATTCTCAGGCAGTTATGCTGAGAGGAATAATGCTCTGATCTTCCTCTCAAGTCCGTCCTCTCTGCTGGCTCCAGACTTATGTTTCTAAAACATCAATTTGATCATTTATTTCCCTTGCTTAATAACTATTGGTCCCTGGTGTTTACAGGGTAAAGTGAAACTCTAGATTGTGGTGTTCAAATCGTTCCAGTCTGGCCTCGGCCTGTTTTCTAACACCAGTGCACTCTTCTACCCTACACGCTGTTCATCAGCTATGAAGCTTCTGCTATTGTTTCTTGAACACAGTATATTCCCTCTGGACTGTGATTTTGTACGTAGTATTTCTTATGTTTGGAATGCCCTATTTACTTTCTGTGCCTGACATTTGGTAAGATTCGCCTAAAAATTCACCTCTTCTGAGGCTCACCATTGTCATCTTTTCCCTCTCTGCATCTCTTTCAACGTGTTGCATGTACAGTGTAGTGTGCTGTGGGATGATAAAGATAATTATGTGATTTCCTGAATTTGATCCCTTCATGAGCCCTCCTCTTAAGTGATTTTTCAAGAGTATGAACCACTTTTGTGGTGGTTCCAGGGTCTGGTTCATTAAGTATTTTTGGAATGGATGTATGTACATGCCTGTGTATAAATTACCATACAATTGAAGCCATGTTCTAAGTACAGGGTAGAGGATTAAAAAATATGTATAATTATTACTTAGCCAATAGTTCTTTCTATTCATTGGCTCAGGGGAGAGGTGTTGATAGGTGAGCCTAATTGCATTATGGAGTTCCTGCTAGGGACCTGCAGGGCACAACTGCGAAAGAGGGAGAGCCTTTGACGGGAACATTGACAGGAAATGAGGAATACCTCTTCCCTCACCCCTGTACTTAGACTAAGGACCCCAGGTGTGAAGACGCCTTGAAGGTAGGAACAATGAAAGTTCTCCTGGAGATAGAGCTGATCAATTAGGACACTGAATATCTCGAGTGGCACCTACCTGGACCATGAGGACAGTCATTAGACAGAATGTTCTATAACAATTTATGGGTTGTTTTTTTTTTTTCTGCTTTATCTCCCCAAATCACCCCTGGTACATAGTTGTATATCTTAGTTGCATGTCCTTCTAGTTGTGGGATGTGGGACGCCGCCTCAATGTGGCCTGACGAGCGGTGCTGTGTCCGCGCCCAGGATCTGAACCAGCGAAACCCTGGGCCACCGCAGCAGAGCGTGCAAACTTAACCACTCGGCCACAGGGCCGGCCCACAATTTATGTTTTAAGCCCGACATTTTAAGCATTCAGTAGGGTCTCCTGAGGCACTGAAGGACTCTAATTTGGAAAACCCAACGCATCCCTTCCCAATCTCACACCTTCATCCCTCTTGGCCGTTGTGGCCATAGGGCAGCCCCCGAGAAGACAGCTGAGTTTGGGAGGTAGAGTTTGAAGGACATTGGTCTTGGGCATCCCTGAAAAGGTTCATTCAATCCCAGCATTTTCCTAGGCTGAAGGTGCTATCAAAGACAAGCTGATTTCTCACATTATGTCAATACAGTTCAGATAACTCAACACCCCCGCCAGTGACATGATGGTTCATACCCCCAGCTTCTTGCTTCCTATGAGTCAGGAAAACAAGTCTGGTTATTTTACTGAGGAAGAAACTGAAACACTAGAGAAATACATTCAAAGCCGCTTGAGAAATCTGAAATAGAATTACGTTCCTACGTCTCCCATGGAAAGAGGGAAAGGTAATACGAGGCATCCAGAAAAACTTCTTGGGAGTCAGGGATTCTCTTTATTTCCACTGCCCCACCCTAACATCCTCTAGTCCACCCCCTGAGCCCCCTCATTTTATGGCTTGCAAACACTAGAGAAACACTTCGGGGAGAGACAGCTAATTCAGTGGAGGAGCGTGGGGCCAGAAGCCTTCATCACCTCATTTCACCTTTAGTAAGAGACTCCCTCTTCCATGGGCCCCAAAATCCTGCCCTAAAATAGGGAAGAGAATGTTATTTCTCTTGTTGTGACATTTCCCCCAACTTTCATTTCTTAAGAAAAGAGTTTTTATGAGAGGAACATGCAATTCTTTGAAAGGGTTGAAAGTTGTTCATAGCATATTTGGGCAAATGAGGCCCTTCACTCATTTTAAAATTCTTAAAAGATTTGGCCTTCCTCTCACCATATACCATGGAGGTCTCAGTACCAGGATGCTTTTAGGGAATTGATGTAACTCTTTGCCAAGGGTGTTGTTCATTATTTGCCCAGCAAGGCCCCCAGGTTCTGGTCTGTGTTCTCTAAGAAAGAGAGGTAGCAATTTCCCCACTCCCTACCCTAGCTCCCAACCCACATGGGAAGTCCAATAGGAGAAAAAGGCATTGGTGTGACTCAGAGGCAAATCTTTCTCTCTTGCTCCAGAGGTTGGGTCAGTTCTGGGATAATGTCTGGGGCTTTTCCCTGAGTATCTCTTAAGCATCCCCTGATGCTCTCTAAGTATGGGGAACCTGGAAAGAAACAGAGGCTATGGGGTTCAGGCTAACCTAGTTCTCAGGAATTCTTCACAGTCCTCCCGTGTCTTTGGATTTCTGGAATGAAACCAATCCTCAAGGCTGGAGCTGAATGGTTTCATTTATGAGAGTGGAGATTCAAGAAAAAAGCAGAGGAGGGGAGAGTACCGTCTTTTACTGACTGCCCACTGCAGGCCACGCCCTGTGCTCAGCACGTCCCATATTTTCATTTATCCCTCACCATAACCCTTCAGGTGTTATTATTTTCTACTTTCCTGTATGATAAAATGGAAGCCCAAGAAGTTTAGGTCTTCCCCAGAATCACGTAGCTCTTTAAGTGTTGGTGACAGAATTTCAACCAAACTTGGTCTCTTTCCACAAAACATGCTCCCGCTGTAGAGTCTGGCATGGTAATAACAATGTTAAACCTTAGTTTTGCCACCTGGAAAATTAGGGCTTGTACCAATAAATGTTAGTTATAGTTGTCGTTGAACTACATTATGAAGTGTCATGGCTCAGAAGGAGCACAGGACTAGGAGCCAGTAGATCTAATGTATTAATTAGGATACAAGCTAAGCCACTATGGTGGTTTTGGGAACATGCCTACAAGTTCTTTGATATTCCCCCTTCAAGGGGTGAAGCCTAGTTCCCATTCCCTTAAGACTGGGTTGGACTTTCAGACTCCTAACAAATAGAATGGGAGGTGACGGTGCTTGACTCTGAAGACTGGGTCACAAAAATGTCCTGCGGTTTCCTTCTCTCTCTCTCAGATCACTTGCTCTAGGGAAGCCAGGAGTTTTGTGACAAAGACACTCACCTTTGGAGAAGCTCGGAAGTGGGTATTTCAGCCTTAGTCATGCTTCAGTGACGAGGCCCTGCCAGCACCCTGGCCGCAACCTCATGAGACCCTGAGACAAAACCACACAGTTAAGCTGCCCCTGAATTCCTGACCCACAGAAACTTGGAGACAACAGATGTTTATTGTTTTAAACCACTGAGTTTTGGGATAATTTGTTATTTAGCAATAGATAAATAATACCGCCACTGCACAAACAGACATAAAAATACAGAGGCTCAGACAATTGAGTTTATTTCTGTCTCATGAATATTCCAAAGGAAGGAGGTGGTTCTGCTTCATGAAGCCACCCAAAGACCCAGGTTCTTTTCTCTGGCTGCTTGGCCCTGTCCTAAGATGTGTTCCTTGTTCATACAGTAGAAGCTGGCTTATCAGTTACATATCTTTTGTTCCAACCCCAAGGGAGTGGGGGACAGCACTTTTTGGTAAGAAATAGAGCATTACTTTTGTTTCCATTCCCCTGGTGAGAACTTAGTCACATGGTCACACCTGTCTGCAGAGGAGGCTGGGGAACGGTCTCTAGCTGGACAGTCATGAGTCGGAATAGGCTGAGGGCAGTTCTATTAATAACAAGAAGAAGTGGAGAATGGAATCTGGTGGACGCCAAGCAGTCTCCCCATTCCTCAGTCCTGTTGTTAGTGCCTCCTCTGTGACTTCCAGTTATTCACCTCTCCAGGGCTCAGTTTTTTCAATTATAAAGTGAAAGATTGGATAAGACTCGTGGTTTCCAAACCTTTTTTTTTTAGTAGCAGAATGTTGTATTAAATAATATTTAAAAACAGAACCTGTGTGTATAAAAGAAATAAAAACAGAGCCGCTCTTTTTGAATCACCGTGGGGTTTGTCACCCCATGCCCCCTGCACGTCTGTGGCCCCATGAAAGCTATGTGAAATGCTAGGGCTCCGTGAAGCACGATCGGAAAATCACTGAATGAGAAGTTCCTGGATCCCTTCCAGTTCTGGTATTTTTGAGGTTGCAATCATTCACCTGTGCCCTGAGCTGGGCTGGATCACAGCCTTGTCTTGCCTGGCAGCTGAGAGCTTATTTTACCTAACATCTATTGTCAGAGAAAAGTGGAATGAGCCTTTGCCTGGGGTGTCCAGCCTCACCTCACTTCCTTTCACCCCTTTCCTCGTCTTGTGACATAGCTTTCTTTTTTCTTGATGCAAGTGAGGGTCCCTCCATCCCTGGACCAAGGGCCGAGGTGCCGGCATGGGGCCAGGAAGGAGTGTTCTGATTGGCCAGTACAACTTAGACTCATGGTCCACCCCTCAGGTGGGGACGTGGAGATTCTTGGAGCAGACTCCCCAGGTTGATATTCTTACCAACTCTCTTGCTTTGTCCTCTTCTGGGCTGCCACTGGCCTCAACTGGAATTAGGAGCTCAGGCTCTGTCAAGGCCATAGATGGGGAATGTGGACTTGCCCAGTCCTGACCCAGTTTGTGAGTCAACCCCAGGGACCAGGGAGGAGAGGCCTCTCCCCTCTGACTTTTCCCTACCCAAATCAATCTCAGAATTCTCAAAAACACAAACTGCCTCAGGGAAGTTACCTAGAGGAGAGGGTTCCTTTCTGTGAGTCTGCGGACTCAGAAGCTGGCTCCCGCACTGATAAACACCCCCCTCCCTGCTTCCCGAGGACAGGGCTGGGCCTCTTTCACTTGCTTCCAAGGTTCCTTCCTGAGAGAGTGTGCCAGCCACCTTCTCTCAGGCCAGCTCCAGATGCTGAATAGGAATCTGGCAGAGGGCTTAAGTGTCTGCCAAATCAGGGGAACAATCCCAGGCCATTTTGAAGGCCAGTGACCACCGCCCATAAACAGAACATTCTAAGAATGGCCAGGGATGGGGTGGGGATTGGGACAAGATGGAGAAGTGGACTTCTTAGGACTCTGGGCTTCTTAGGATGAGGAGTATGTTACATTTCTGGGTAAGACTTTAGGATACAGTGGTGGGGGGTTGATTTATCCCAGGGCTTGTAGGTAAATAATCTTAAGGAGTGAAGCAGGTCCAGTGTAAGAAAACAGACAGTGATGGGTCGTGATGAACTGGAGAGCAGGCATTACCTTATCTAAATGAGGCAGACCCTACGCAGACTATTGTCATGTGTGAATGTGGACTCACTCTCCCTTTCAATTTTTTAAGAGAAACTGAAAATGCACATTTTGTTTAACGTTTCCTGGTATCGAAACATTGCAGGAAAACAGAACATCCTCCGCTGGGGAGTTTTGCTCCCAGGTTCCCTGTTTGCTACCCTGATGTAAAGCCCTTGCCAGATGAATCTTCCTCCGTGTACTGTGCATCACCAGTTCTCAATTTTTTTCTCCCCAAAGTCCCAGTACATAGTTGTATATCCTAGTTGTAAGTCCTTCTAGTTCTTCTGCATGGGATGCTGCAACAGCATGGCTTGACGTAGGTCTGTGCCCGGGATCTGAACCCATGAACTGTAGGTTGCTGAAGTGGAGTGCGCCAACTTAACCACTACACCACTCAGCTAGCCCCAGTTCTCAATTTTTAAAACCACGTTAGAGATTAATTGTGGCATTCTTAGCCAGTGGCTAGATATTCATGGGGAAAGGTCTTCATGGTGAGTCAAGGGGCTTGTATTAGTGATACCAAACCTCTTAATCTCAAATTCATGTGCCCAATTCGCAGTAACCCAATCACTGAGACACTGGTGCTTGGAGGTAGAGAAAGGTTTATTCCAATTGGCCAAAATGAGAAGGCAGGAAGACAGGTTCTCTCAAATCCACCTTAATGAAAGAAGAAAGTAGGGGGTCTTTATAGAGCTGAGGGGTTTGAGAGGAGGAGTTTCAGAGAAACAAAGGGGAAGTCCGTATTTCTTTCACTCCAGATAAGCCCTTGGAGAAGCAGACTTCTGGGTATCATCAGCATCTGGGGGCTGGTTATCTGGTGGTTGTAGCTTTCTTAAACGCCTTCTTTTTCTTCTGCAAAACAAGCTCATAAATCCTTGTGACTCTTGAGTCAACCCTCAGGTTAAACAAGAAAATGGCAAGTTAAAAAACTGATAATGATGCATGGATTAACTTCTTTTCATCAGTGTCTGTGTTGGGAACAAGGTCAAAGGGGAAACATGTTCTTACTGAATATTTACAGTACCCCTCAGGAACCTGGCTTCATTAGTTTCCTATCCCTGTTGGGACAAATCACGTAAACTTAATGCCTTAAACAATGGAAATTTATTATCTTGTGTAAATCAGAAATCTGACGTGGGTCTCACTGGGCTAAAAACAAGCCCCGTCAGCAGGGCTGCGTTTCCTTCTGCAGTTTCGAGGGAAGAATCCACTTTCTTGCCTTTTCCAGCTTCTAGAGGCTGCCCGCATTCCTTAGTTCACGGCCCTCTTCCTTGTCTTGAAAGCCAGCATCCGAGGCCAGTCCTCACAACAAATCTCTCAGTACAATTTGAAAAGGTTCTCTGCTTTTAGGATTCACATGACTGTGCTCCCCAGAGAATCCAGTGTCACCTCCAATCTCCAGGTTGTGGTTTTAATCCCATTTGCAAAATCCCTTTTGCCACATGAGGTAACAGCTTGGGTTCCAGGCATTAGGGTATGAACAGGGCTCTCCCCAAAACTTTTGGATCTTTTGCTCTTCCTCCTTCCTCTGAGGACAGAAACCTATGACAAACAGGGTTTATCTTCCCTTCTCACCTGGCCCACTCTCCCTCTCTTCAGGCTGCCTTTTCTTTAAGGGGTCGTTTCTAGCGGGGGTCCTTGGGTGCAGCCGCCTTGAGCCCTCTCTAGCCAGTAGAATTCTCAGCCACGTCCCTGGTTGCAGCTCCATCTGTTACCTTGGGGCTCAGAGGCGGCAGTCTTCTCTCAGCTGCCTCTCCCTGTGGAACTCCTCAGCCAGGATTAGTTACAGGGATGAAGGGCTGGTGAACATTCCTCCATCTCCCAGAGGTGGCAAGGCTCCCGGGCCTGCCACAAGGGTTTGAGTCAAATCATAGAGCCGAGGCTGGAGGCGGTAAAGGGCAGGAGCAGGGCAGGATGACAAGATTGCTTTGGGTCGCAGCTCCCAAGGGGCGAGGCTCAGCTGGCTGGAAACACAGGCTGCATTTAACAAGAGCACATTTATTCCTCTTCATTTTCAACTCCTTTGCTTGGGTTCAAACAGTCAACTGCCCCAGAGCAAAATGTGGGAGACTGGACTTTCAACCTTGGTTTTGGCAGGTCAGAGCGAGACCCACCTGTGACAGGTGTCACCCTCAGCCCCTTTGGAGGATAGGTCTGATTCTATCTGTGCAATGACCAGGCTGTGGCCCCCCTTCTCTCCCTTGAATCATCTAGGTCCCCGTCATGTGCGTGTGTGTGCACACACACGCACACTTACAGTCTCAAATGGTGGAGTTAGAGGGAGGTGAGGCACAGCAGCATGACGGTTACACACACAGATTCTGGAGCCAGAGCATCAGGTTCGGATCCTGGCTCTTCCCCTTACTATTTATGTGTCCTTGGGAAAATTACTTCACTTCAATCGCCCTCTTCCTAAGCAATGGCAATTACACTTATTTCATGGGGTTTTGATGAGGATTCAGTAAGTTGATATCTGTAAAGATGGAAGAGTGCCTGGGCATAGTCATAATATGGCTTTCTTAAATAATAAAAATATAGGGGCTGGCCCAGTGGCATAGTGGTTAAGTTCCTGCACTCCAATTCGGCTGCCTGGGGTTTGTGGGTTTGGATCCTGGGCATGGAGCGACACACTGCTCATCAGCCATGCAGTGGTGGCATCCCACATACAAAATAGAGGAAGACTGGCACGGATGTTAGCTCAGCGACAATCTTCCTTAGGAAAAAGAGGAAGATTGGCAACAGACGGTAACTCAGGGAGCATCTTCCTCATACACACAAAAGAATAAAAATACCTAATCTGCTCTGTGAGGATAATCTGGAAGCCTGTTCTTTGGTCAAATATACTGTAGTAGCAATATCTCTCTACTAGAAGTTAGAATTAAATTCTCAAATTATTCAACTTGAAAGAAGTCTAGTGGATGTAGCTGAGGCACATTCAGACCGTGCAAATATGGTTGTGGCTGTAGGTTACATTAGAAGTAATATATTTTCTAGACCGGAAAACGAGAGGTGACAGTTCTACTGTATTCTCTACTGGTCAGATCATTAGCTACGTCAGTCCCTCTAGGAACTTGAGTTATTTTTGTTTCTGTTTTTTCAGTTATACATAAGTGCTCTCTCCTATGGTCTGCACGGGGAATCAGTGCATTTTATTTAGAATCAACATTCCTAATGAAGACCTCACTCTATCCTTTAGATAAATTTGTCCCTCAACAGTAACCAAAGTTTGAGACTGAAGTCAATAGGTCTTGCTGGCCTTCCATCTTCCATCTGGAAGCGTTAAGACCAGCTCTGGTTGCCACCATGAGAAAGAGCTGCCAATATTGGCAAGACTGGGGAGGAAACTTGGAACATGACAAATGCAGACTCTTGGAAACAGTCAGAGCCATTAGGCTGAAAGTAGGAGGACACAGGAGAGCTGGCTCCCAACCATGGGAAGGGCTGTCATGAGAGCAGGAGCAAGAGGAAGAAGACTTATTAGCTACTGGCTGTGCTCGGAGCTTTATATCTCATGTCTAAGCAAATGCCCGTGGCAACCCTGTAGAAGTAGACAGCACTACTGCATGTAACCATGCAGTGCCCTGACTGCTGTGTACTCCAGCTGGGCCAGGGATCCTAGGCTGCCAGGTCTTTCAGCCTCATCTCACTACCACTGTAACATGACTGCATGATGCACTTGTAACATTAGAGCTTTCCCATATTGAGAGCTGGAAAAATGGTGTGGGAGTTATATAGTGTTCCCTCCCAACAAAGGTGTCCAAGCAAATGCTTGATGACTATCATCAAAGATATTGAAAAGGTGATTTATTTATACCTTGTCAGAGAGTAGACATGGATCACCTAAGAAGGCAGCTTCCAGCTTTGAGATTCTGAGTTTCCGTACTTTGGGATAGGATATATACCTTAGATATATTAAGTGATTTTCCCCCCGTATTTTTCACTTTCTCTTCCATCCCATCCTCTTCTCCCACTCAGGCAGCTATCCTGTTCTGGGAACATGTCTTGTTTAAAAGGAGGAATGTGGTGTTTGGCAGTTTGGCGGTTGGGTAACAGAAAGACTGTGCTATTCCCTCTGGTCGTTGAGTAGAATTTTTGACTAAGTTTACTAAGGAGATTATATTACCTTCCTCTGAGGCAAACCTGGAAAGATTAGAAAGAGGAAGCAGTTATAATTACCCTTCTTTCCTCCCCTCCAATTCCTTGGTATTAGGCTAAACCTAACCTCTGATTGTAGGATTTGGGGCTGGAATTGATTTAAGACAATATTCTGCTATCCCACCAGAATGGGGACTTGACAGAGGAATTAGGTTGACTCTTTGAAAATAAAGTTATATTTCTTACACATCTGAGCTTGTGAACAGAGACCTATTTTAAGCTTGGGAGATGGAGGCTGTCCCTTTTGAGCCACTGCACAAAAGTGGTTGCAAACCTCAAGTTTTTGGTCCTCTGCTGCCCCTGTGTGGACATAGCTGGAAATAACAGTTCGAGATTTCACTTGTCGCAGGAGCGTCAAATTGGACTCGGGAGAAAACTCCCCACAAGCACTGGGGGAGACTTAAAGGTTAGTAGGGGCTTATGGCCAACATGAGGGAGTCAGGAACTGTTGCTAACACCAGCAAGGCTGGGGTTCTCTGAAGATAGGTGGGGAACGCATTCAAGCTGTCAATGACTTCAAGAGGCGCCTTCGTGTCCACCATCTTTATTTTTCCTTGGAACACTTGGATCTAGCAAGCGAGTGATCATCTAGAGACTCTCAGTCACGCACCTCTGCAGTAATTGGCCATGACCAGCACCCACGGGCACAGTGCCAACCCTCCCACACCTCCTCTTCCCGGGCTTGGAGTAACAAGTCTGTAGGTTTCTCCCTCTGGTTTCACAGCTTTCACAGCATCTCTGCACCGTCTGTCTCTACACTACTGTCTCCACACAAATCTACACCATCACATTCATGCTGGCCGCATCCCTGACTCCCTTCACAGGCACAGGACAGGGTCGGCCTTTTTGTTTTAATAAGTGAGAGAGGGGAACACTTGAGCACAAAGAGGGGAAGGGACCGTGAACTCCTGGAGCAACCTGGCTGGAATCCAGCGGTGTCCAAATCCTGGGACCACTTTGACCTATAGCCTAACTGCTCCTCTCCCTGGTCAGCTCCCTCCTGGGTGCCCACCACCCTGCCCAACCTCACTCCCTATGCCCTCCCAACAAATAGCAACAGTGGCCTGGGGCCGCATCCAAGCCCTCTCGCTCTCCTGCTTACAGGAGAGGAGGGTTATCTGGGCTTCCTACTACCTGCCACCTGAGCCTCCTCTCTCCAGCTGGGGACCAGGGACCCACACACCTGGCCTGACCTCCCTCCCCTCCCCTCATGCCTCCAGACCCTGCCGCAGCCTGCGGTCCAGGGCCAGGAGCTGCCTCAAGAAGCCCCGGTTGGGGATGATGCCTCGGTGGTCCTTGACCTTCTTGATGGCCTCCACGAGGGTGAGGTGGTGGTACAGCATGAGGTAGGCCAGCACCAGGGTGGCAGATCGGCTCACTCCCACAGCACAGTGTACCAGGATCTTCCCTGTGAGGACAGACACAAGAGACAGCTGGGGGACTGTTTGTGGTGGGTTGGAAGAGACTAGGGAGAGGGCTACACAGACAGGTGAGGAAGAAGACAGGTGAGCAGAGGTGCATGGAGATGGGAGGGGGTGCAGTCAAGGGGGATGAGAATGCAGATCCCGGCAAATGGATGAATGAGATGGAGAACAGGCAGCAGCTCAGCGTCCATGAACCCCCAAAAGGGCTTCAAGAGACTCATCACTAACGTAAAACCGAGCTTCTCCCAGAGCAGGGACTCAGTGTATATTTGCCAAGTGCATCCGGGGAAAACGCCCTGTCTCTAACCTGGCCCTTCCTCATCTCCCCCACCCTTCTATCTTGCTGTTTCTATCAACCATTTATTGGGGTAGTGTTTAATATATTTTTATTTATATATATATATATTTTCTCATCACTGAAGCAAGACATACTCAAGGTAGAAATAATTGGAAAGTATAGAAATATGTAAAGAGGCAAAAAATTGAAAAATATATCACCCATAATCTCACCATCCAGGAGCAACTTGCCCCTCTCTTAACATTTTGGATTATTTCCTTCTCGTCTATTTATGTATTGCCTTTAAAAAATGGTTGAGAGAGTATTTTTCTTGCCCGAGCATTTTGTCATGTCATTAAAGTCTCTCTCTCTTCGTTCTTGAGCCCTTGGGCTGTTCCCTAACTCAACGTCCATCGCTCCTTCCCTCTTTCTTGCTTTCCCTCCTACCTCCCGGCTGGCTCAGCGCCCGGTGGATGAAGTCGGCAGCCGTCTGGAAGTGGATGCTCATGTCGAAGGCTGGCGAGTCATGGGCCTCGACACCCAGGTAGCGGATGCCCAGCCCCTCATAGGCCTCGGGTGTGCCTCGCCACTTGCTGTGTGAGGCATTGAGGACGTGGGTGATGCCCAGGCGGCGGAGCTCGCGGCGGTTGTTAGCTATGTCCCTGCATCGAGTAGAGGTTAGAGGTTAGAGGAAGAGTGGGGAAGTTAGGCCATGGAGAGAGAAGCCCTTGTCCCTACCCTGTCCACTGCCTAGCTAATATCATCGGCTCCAGGCCTCTGCTTTCCTTACTGATGACCCATAAGGGAGGAACCAAGATGGGCAATGACCTGGAGTCTGGTCCTTGAGCAAGGGTGGAAAGTACTGGGGAGGTTTTACCTGGAGAAGAAAAGACTAAGGGGGTGGGTGGACAATAGTCATAGTGAAATACTGAAAGAGTGCGCTGAGACAGCAGAATTTTGCTTGATCTATAGGAAGCATTTGCTGGATCTGTACTTCATGTGAGGAAGTACATTCTAACAGTGGGATCTAGCTGAAGAAAGATTGGAGCACCTTGAGAAAGAGAGTGAGTTCTTGTCCCAGGGTATTCAGGCAGAGAGGAGGTCAATGTGTAGGCATGGATGCAGTGGGGGATGTGGACATCAGCTGGGCTGCTGGACGCACTCACATTTAACATCCCCACGAACCTTGAGACGATACGATTCTGACACTTGTTCCCACGCCTAACTGCCTCGGTACCATATACTCTCTTGGACACCCAGAAGCTTCTTGTGTTTTACCAGTTATTCCTTGCTCACATTTACCCTGTTTGATGATGTCACCTTCAGGGGTTCAGGTGGCCCACACCTCTCAGCTTAGTGGTAGACACCTCTCAGGCAACATGGTCATACTCAGGGCAAACGCCCTGTCCAGTGCAAACTCCTCAAGTAGAAAGAGCACTGAACTTGAACCTTCAAGTCCTGGCTCTGCTACTTACGACCCGTGTGACCTTGGGCCAGTCACAACTTCTCTGAGCTTCAGTTTCCTCATCTGTAGCCTGGGGGTAGTGGTACCTACCTCACAAGGCTGTTGCGAAGATTAAGAGAGAAAATGCATGTGAAAAACTCCGTGTGTACTATAAAGCCCTTGAGAGTGAGAAGTGGGGACCACTCTTCCTTCGACGCTCTTCTTGCCACAGCCCCCTTCTTGCAGAACCTCTGCACACACTGCGGCTTTGCTTGGTCAACCCTTTGGCTTTCTACCCACTGTACCTGGTTCCCAGTGACTACTTTTTTCTGAGCCATAGCACAATAGATGGAAGGTCAGAGAAGTCATCTATTACATCTGGGACATAGCATTAGCACTCAACAATAAATACTTGCTAAATGAATGATATTCTTACTCAAACATAGTCTTTCTGTCAAGAGATGGGTATATCAACCATCGTGTTCAAATTCCCCCAAACCCTCCAGCCTCCATTCTCTGCCCAAGCCCCCTCCACCCCATCCTCAACCTGGAATCAACAACGCAACCCACCCTCTCTGCCACCCTTCTCTTTTCTTCTTGCATGCACACACACATGCACACACATACATGCACACGTACACGTGCACACACATGCACACACACACTCAGCCATGGTCCCAGTCTGCCAGGTACATACTGGTCTCCGAGGTAGAGGCCTGGCCAGACCTCATCTGCATGGTTACAGGCTGTCTTGCCTGTGTAGAGGAGCCTCTCCAACTCAAAGACATTGAGAAAGGGATGTTGAACAGTTGGCATCTCCTCCAGGGCCCCTCTAGTGCGGACAGGAGACCTTGAGCTACTCCGGGAGAAGCGAGCCATAAAAGTCATGGAGGCCCAGAGCCAGTTACCAGGGCACATCTTAGAGGTGGCAGAAACCGTGGCAGCTGCAGGGGTGGTTGCGGTGATGGTGGGTCAGTCTCCAGGTAGCTGTTGCTGGAAGAGGCAGGGATGTGAGATACACCTGAGTGAGTCCAGAGTGGCTGCTTCCCTTCCTGCCAACTGGGCTGCACCCTGGGGAGAAGATTCGCAAGGAAGCTACCTCTGGCCCTGGTGGGGCCTTCAGGATTATCTTCTTCAGCTGCGGCAGCTCCTTTCTCCCTGCTCTTCGGCTCTGCCATGCAAGGAGGTGG
Source organism: Equus caballus (assembly GCF_041296265.1). Classification (NCBI taxonomy): domain Eukaryota; kingdom Metazoa; phylum Chordata; class Mammalia; order Perissodactyla; family Equidae; genus Equus; species Equus caballus. Next base: position 28,996,596 of record NC_091710.1, on the reverse strand, counting down.
GAGAGTCACATGTCCTTGTTTACGGGGAGAGGGAGCAGCCCAGCTGCTGGGTTTCTGCTCCACCACCCCACCCCCACTCCCAACATACATGCATAAACACAAACAAACATTTGGTATTTGGGTGGCAGTGCCCACTGCTGGAGCTCTTGCCAGCCCAAGTCTGGGTCTCATCTGCCTGGGGCGACAGGCAGAGAGGCTAGGGAGCTGGGATGGGGGGTGGGGTGGCTTTGGAGCCATCCGGAGAGAATTAGCAGGGAGACTAGCAGCTGAGGCCATGGCCTAGGCCAAGCCTGCCTCCTCAGTGCCAGAGAGATAGGCTGCCTTAACCCCTTCCTGCCCTCCCACCGCCTCAGAGAGAAGCCTGCTGTGGTAAGCGTATGTTGGGGGATGTGGTGAGTGGGGAAGAGCAATACAGAGGAAGTGTAAGTTTTCAAAAAATACTTGCTGAATGCATGAGCTAATGAAAGAAGGTGCCAATCTATGTGCACAACAGGCAACCACCCTCCTTTGATCACATAAAGAAATGATGGCTTAAATCTCATCTTTAATGTGGGGATTTCTGAGTCGAGGCAGGGCTGGAGTATTGTGTCTATGTGTGCCTGTGCAGGCGAGGCAGAGGGTGGGGCACTGGAGAGCGGGGAGGAAGGCAAAGGAGGAGGGATTCTGCCAGGCCCAGGGGCTCGGAGGCTGGAAGTGCCACCCATGTGTTGCTGTTGGAGTCAAGTGACCCTACAAAGCACAAGGGGTTGGCAATGAGGGGTGTAGCAGGAGAATCTCTGACTCTCTGCGGACAGCTGGTCCTTCTGAAAACGGGACCAAGTGTAGAACTGCAGAGCGGGGAAGGGCCAGCCTTGAGACTTGCCCTGGGACCCTCAGGCAGAGAGGGGACTCCAGCAAGAGCACTCCCCCACACCCTCATGCTATGGTCCTGCATGTCTGAGACGGTGGGCTGGCCAAAGAAACCCGCCCCCCACCCCTCAAGTCTCCTGCCCCTGGGACCTCAACTGAAACTCCAGCAGTGAGAGGCCATCTTTGTCCTGCCCCTACTCTGAGTCCCTGTCCCACTCTCTGAGCCAGGGCGCAGCTCTCCCTTTCCCCCAGGCCAGGAGAGACCCAGCAGTTTATAGAGCTTAAGAAGCGGGGGCATTAGGATCAGCACTGGTGAGGGGAGACTAGATCTTAGGGGGTTTAGGGAGAAATGTTTTTCCAATGGCTAGATCAGAAGGGGCAAAGAAATACAGCACCACAGCCATCCTCCTCCTCCTCCTCCTCATTATCACCACCATCATCATCACCATCATCCTCATCATCTCCCTTGTCTCCTTAGGCCTAAAGATCCCATCACTTTATTCCAAAACAACCTTTTCTGGAAACAGCTTCTGCTGCCTGGGTGATGCTTAAAGGTAAAGGGAAGCGGGAAGAGACTACGTGTAGGAAGGAGATCCGTGGGACAACCTTTCTCTTCGGGGTGGAGAAGCCCCATTCTGTCCCGGGATACACCCCTCGACATTCTCCAATGCCATCCGCCGGCTTTCAGGGGCCCGGGTCTACAGCCCCCCTCCCTCCGTCTGTTGTCGCGGTTGTAACAGGTTCATGGCTGTCGGCCCAGCCCTTGCCAACCCAGACAGCCTGGCGCTGAGCGTGGAGGGAGGGAGCCCAGGAGAGCGCAGCTTGCTTGGCTCCCAGGCCCCCGTCCCTGTCCCTGCGCTCCCCACAGCCGCGATCTGCACGCCTCCCCCCGGGGGAGGGGGTGTAGGGCGCCCACCCGCCGCAGCCCCTCTACCTCTGCGCGCGGTGGGGTCTCAGTCCCGGAGGCGGATCGCGGCGGCCGGCAGCCCCACGGCCATGACTCTCCTGCCGCCGCCGCGCTGTGCTGCCCCCGCCCCGCCGCCGCGCTGCCACCGCCAGACCGGTTGACGGATTAGCATCTATTTTTAAGCCATGACACGCACGTCGAAGCAGGGCTCACATCAGTCGATGACACACAGGGACACAGTCTCACACCCCGGGGTCGGCGTGGACACGCAGCGTGGGCTGGCCCGCCCAGCTCCGAGCCGGCGGTGTTTACAGACCAGACACACCGCGCAGCCGGAGAAGCCCCGCCTCACATGCAGGCTCGTGTGGATGTGTGTTTTCTCGAGCTGCGCCAATAACGAGGCATTTTGCCTAAAGATGACATTATACAAGTCGTCCCAGATAGTGTCTTAAACACACACGCTCCTCCCCGACATTAATTACACAGGCACGATTATGTACACTTGTGTATTTCTCAGTCTCGAGAACACCGTGTCATAAATAACAAAAGTCAGTAATCTTTATTAGTATTTACTGTACACCATGTATTTCACCTATCTTCACTCATCTTATCCTCACTACAAGTCTATGAGGTAGGTAGTATTATTTCCATTTTCGGAGGAGGAGACTGAGGCACAGAGAGGCTTAAATAATTTGCCCAGGACACACCCTAGTCGTTGCCAGATCCAGCTTGAAACCCTGGCAGTCTGGCTCAGAAGTTTGTATCCATAATGGCTTTGTAAACCGGTGCCTCTCACACAATGGAGAATGATTTCTACCGGGAAGCCATTTTACCAGCTCAGCTCATAGTGAACTCCACTTTCCCTGACTTCTCAAGAAATTCATGTCCATACCTCTTCCCCTCTGCTGCCTTCTAGTGATGTTTAGCTTCACTACTTTTCTACTGCCAGCACCTTGTCAGCTCCAAGACTGTAAACACTTTGAAGGCAAAGGCTATGTTGCCTTCCCCAGTGCCTAGCTCCTGTGATGGGGGAGGTGGCGGCCATAATGAATGTCATCAGATGATGTTGAGAATCAGGGGGACCTGGACTCCAGGAGAGCTGTCTCCAGGAGGAAGGAGGAAATAGATAAGGTTGGACCTGGTGTAGGATGAGAAGATGGTATCAGCTTCGGCTGAAATCAGGATTGACCACATTCCCAGCAGGGGATCCAGATCAGGCTTTGATCTCTGGGTCAGAGAAAGTGACACAATCCCCAGGTCAGCTCTGTGCTGGAGAGGAGGTTCCATCACAGGCTGCCCTCGAAAGATTATTTTCTCTCCTCCTAACCTTTTCCTCTCTAGAGAAGCAAATGCAATTCCTTTCCATTTTCCGTGTGCCTTCTTGTTTATATCAGTTATACGAAGACATGAAGTCTTGATAATTCAAAACAAAAAATTTCCCTGGGAAATTAGAAACTTTAGTTGGTAGATCCGGGAAAACCCAGGTGAAAAATTGTCACAAATCAAATTGTGAAAGGGCATGTATCATACTAACCTCATTTTAAGTGACAGAGTCTTAAAGTTTGGTAGTTTGAGAAGACGTAGATGAACTTGATCTCAATCTTTAGCAAGACTCCTGTTTCAACCCTGCCTTGTACTTTTCTCAAAAAGTTGGGAAAATACGCTTTAAAGCATACTGTGGACAATATGGGTAGATGTTTAGGGGTAGCCAGGGAAACTGTCCACGGACAACATCTTCATCAGAACCATTCCAGGGGTCAACCTACAACTCAAGTGGCTTCATATTTTTCTTCATAACTAGGAAGTTTATTGTGTTTCCCGGTGACAACAAACTACACTAAGGATGGCGAGGAGGAGGGAGAATGGAGGAAAGAGTTAGCAGGGAGAAGGCAGTAGACAAGGTTGGACAGGAAAGGGGAGGAAGGAAAGAGAAATAGTATGTATTGATAATTTATTATCTGTCAATTCCTTGGGCTTTCAAATTTATCAGCTCATTTAATCCCACCCACCGTTTAGGTGGGCATTATTATCCTGTTGACGACATGAAGACTGACACTTAACCAGATTAGTTAACCCACCCACAGCTAGTGAGTGGGAGAGCATGGCTCCAAACCCAGGGCTCTCTGCTTCCAAACTTTCATACTTCAGGATTAGGCTGAAGAGTCACTTCCTCGATAAAGTCTTTCTGGATCCACTCTTATTTGTCCATTTCCTTCTTTGTGCTCATGTAGACTTCTACCAAAGGACCTAGGAGCTATATTTTACTTCACTTATTTCTACATTTATTTAAATCTCTGTTCCCAATACTAGAAGTCATGATGGACACCCTACACTGGAATGAACAGGGCAGAGATGGAAAAATGAGGCTACTGAAAGATAGGAAGGTTTCCAAATGGTATCAAAAGAAGTGCCCCCGCACCAAAATAATTAGGTAGAGACAGAAGGGGAAGAAGTTCAGTAAGAATAGAATGGGGAAAAAACCCTAGGAAAGACCAACAAATATGTGTTAAATGGAATTCTAACTGCTACCATTATCTATGGGCTGGGCACTGTGCTAAGCGCGTTAGGTATATTAGCTACTTTAATCCCGTAAAGTAGGTATTATTAACTTCATTTGACAGTTGAGGTTTAAAGGTTTACAGGCTTAGAGTGGTGGTAAACCCACTTTGCAGCAGCCAAATAGCTAATAAGTGGGATTTGAGCATGAATTTAAATCTAGAACTGTTTTAAATCAAAGCCTGTGCCTCAAACCACTGTAGTTAAGTATACTTAAATGAAAATAATAGTAGTTAAAATGTATCAAGCCCTACTGTGTGCCAGGCATTTAGCAGAAATTCCATGAATTTCTCACAAGAATCAGGAGAAAGGCATTCGCAAGGCCCCACCCCCACCTTGTCCCTTAAAGAGTGTGGTAGCTTCTGTGACTTGTGACGTGTGTGTGCTGCTGGTGGTTGGGAGCAGCGGCCTTTCAGAGCCGGGGCGCCTCCTGCTGCTCGGTAATCATTTCCCCTCCACAGAGTGACGCAGAAAGAGCAGAGCCTTGTTTCCTCCCAACCGCGCCCTGAGTGCCGCCACGCCCATCTTTCCCTGGCTAGACTGTCCTTGGACTGCTTGGCTGCAGGTTTAAACAGCGCCTTCTCCTAAAGGTTCAAGTAGCAGAGGGCCGACAGTTGTGACTTTATTGAGCATGGGGATGTGGAGCCGGGAGGCGGGGCAGAGGAAGACTCAAGTCCTTTGAGGGTGCCCCGTATTGATACTGACTTTTTCTTCTATATCACCATCCTCCCAGTCCTGTAGCTTCTTCCGCGGCCCCTGCTTAGCACCTCCTCTGCCCCAGGTCCCCGCTTGCGATGTGTGTTCCTATCCTCCCAGGCGTTATCCAGGTGTTGATGCGGATTATCCCTGCGGGCTCCTGTGGGCACCGAACTGGGGAGGAAGGCACGTGGGACCTTTGAGTAGAGTGCGAATCTGATTTTTGCTTCATCTCAAATACCTTTCTTCTTTGCCTCTCTGCCAGTGCATTCATTCCTCTTTCCTCTGATTTACCTAGGGGTAAACACATATTAGCGCTGTGAATATTAATTTTCTTCTAAGAACCACACATTACCGCAAGGAGCAGGTATTCTTTCCATGAGGCTGACTCCGTAAGGAAAATAAACTCCACGGAGGCTAGTGCTCCTATAGCGGAAATACACCAGGTGCATTGCAAATAAAACAGAGTGCAAAGGAAATATGCCGTAAATTTTACTATTACAAAAAAAAAAAAAAAAGTTAAACTCTAGCCAGAGTGGGATTACAGATACTTTTTATCTTCTGCTTTAAACTATCTACACTTCCCAAATTTTCTGCAATGAGTATGAATTAATTTTAAGTATGTCAGTTCTGTGAAACTGGTTGAGACTTCTTCCTGGCTTCATATGTGGCCAGTTTTAGTAAATGTCCCACACATGCTTAAAGAGAATATTCAATCTGTTTTGGGATGCAAATTTCTGTCTTTATTTCTCTTTGATATCAGGTTTTCAAATATTCTAAATTCTTAATTGTTTGGTTTTGTTTTACCAGCTTTGGAGAGAGGGGTTAAAATTTTGCACCTGTTTGCTGGCTTGTTAATTTCTTTCTCTAATTCTGTCACTTTTTGTTTGGGACAGTACCAGGCTGTGTTATTACGGTACATAAAGTTCACAGGTTCTTAAACATTCTTTTTTTTTTTTTTTTTTTGTCAATAGACAGTCTCTAAGACTCTTTTTAAAAATATGTCTTTTGTATATGTATATTATATAATATATATATATCTTTCTTCTATTTAAGAGTAACCTATAAACTGTTTATTGTTTGATTAAAAAATTAATCTATTTTAATCAATGAGTCTCTTTTTATATTTATTGTGTTTACTGGTATTTTAAAAATTATTTCTGCCATCTTCTTTTGTGTTTTCTCTTCATCAAGCTTTCCCTTTCTTTTCTCCTTTCCTTTGTTTGGTTGAATTTATCTTGTGTTCTTTATTCTCTTTATTGAGCTCTGTTGATTTGGAAGTTAAACAAAGTCTATATTTAACTGGTACTTTTACTCTCTCCCTGAATAGGACAAGGATTTTAGTTTTAATTTCCCTCAGAAATACTTTCTCTCCTATCTTCTTTATTATCATTATCCAGTACTTTGAATCCAGCTTATAAAAAACTTGTTTTAATAGTCATCCGTGACGTAATGCATATAGTTTAAAGACTCGATGCTTTGTGCTGCTGCTTTATCCATTCATTCATCTGTTGATAGGCACTTAGGTTGTTTCTGAGCCTTAGCTATTATGAATAATGCTGCAATGAACTCAAGAGTGCAAATATCTTCTCAAATTAGTGTTTTTGTATTCTTTGGATAAACACACAGAAGTAGTACAGCTGGATCATATGGTAGTTCTATTCTTAATTTTTTGGGGACTCCAGAGGGGCAGGGGGCAGGGGAGGGCGAAAGGGGTAACAGGTCATATGTGTATGATGGCAGACGGCAATTACAGTTTAGGTAGTGAACATGATGTAGTCTTCACAGAAGTCGAAATGCAATGATGTATATTACACCAATTTTACCTCAATGAAAAAAGAAGAAAAAATCAATGCATTCTGTAATACTTATACAAAAATAGTGGCCCTCTGCCTCCTGTCCTCCATCCATGTCCCACGCAAACATATTGAACAATTTCAGGTATTTTAAAAATTTTACATCTCTCAATATGTAAATATTGGTATTTCTTGATTTTTCAGTTTTAGGCGTTATCTATTAATTTTTCACTCTGAATGCTGAGGGTTTATTTCTCTTTTATTCCATCCTCTCCAAGATATATGTAAACATCCCCTCTCTATGCATTTTTCTTATACAGTTGTATTATAATTTTGTTATATAAGTATTCAGTGTTTAAGATACTACAACTATGTAATTGTTTTAATTTTATTGCGGTAACATTGGTTTATAACGTTATATAAGTTTCAGTTGTACATCGTTATATTTCGATTCCTGTGTAGGTTACATCATGTTCACCACCCAAAGACTAACTATAATCCATCACCACACACATGTGCCTAATACCCCTTTTGTCCTCATCCCTCCCCCTTACTCTCTGGTTACCACCAATCCAATCTCTGTCTCTGTGATTGTTTGTTGTTTTTACCTTCTGTTTATGAGTGAGGTCATATAGTATTTGACTTTCTCCCTCTGACTTATTTAGCACAGCATAATACTCTTAAGGTCCATCCATGTTGTCACAAACGGCTGAATTTCATCATTTCCAGTGGCTGAGTAGTAGTCCATTGTGTATATATACCACATCTTTATCCATTCGTCCCTTAATGGGCACCTAGGTTGCTTCCAAGTCTTGGTTATTGTAAATAATGCTGCAATGAACATAGGGGTGCATGTATCTTTATGCATTTATGTTATCATATTTGGATAAACACCCAGCAGTAGACTAGCTGGATTGTATGGTAGTTCTATTCTTAATTTTTTGAGGAATCTCCATACTGTTTTCCATAGTGGCTGTACCAGTTTGCACTCCCACCAGCAGTGTATGAGAGTTCCCTTCTCTCCACATCCTCTCCAACACTTGTTGTTTCCTGTCGTGTTAATTATAGCTATTCTGAAAAGAGTGAGGTGATATCTCGTTGTAGTTTTGATTTGCATTTCCCTGAAAGTTAATGATGTTGAACATCTTTTCATGTCCCTGTTGGCCATCTGTATATCTTCTTTGGAGAAATGTCTGTTCAGATCTTTTGCCCATCTTTTAATTGGTTATTGTTTTTTTTTTTATTGTTGCAATGTATGTGTTCTTTATATATTTTGGATATTAACCCCTTATCAGATAAATGGTTTGCAAATATCAGCTCCAAATTGTTAGGCTGACTTTTCTTTTTGATGGTTTCCTTTGCATTTTAGTTTGATGTGGTCCCATTTGTTTGTTTTTTCTATTGTTTCCCTTGCCTGGTCAGACATGGTAGTTGCAAATATTTTGCTAAGACCGATGTTGAAGAGTGTACTGCCTATGTTTTCTTCTAGAAGTTTCATGGTTTCAAGTCTTATATTCAAATCTTTAATCCATTTTGAGTTAATTTTTGTGTATGGTGTAAGATAATGGTCTACTTTCATTCTTTTGCATGTGGCTGTCCAGTTTTCTCAATACCATTTATTGAAGAGACTTTCCTTTCTCCATTGTATGTTCTTGACTCCCTTGTTGAAAATTAGCTGTCCATAGATGAATAAGTTTATTTCTGGGCTCTCAATTATGTTCCATTGATCTGTGTGTCTGTTTTTGTGCCAGTACCATGCTGTTTTGGTTACTAAACCTTTGTAGTATATTTTGAAATCAGGGAATGTGATATCTCCAGTTGTATTCTTTTTTCTCAGGATTCCTTTGGCTATTTGGGGTCTTTTGTTGTTCCATATAAATTCTAGGATTGTTTTTTCTATTTCTGTGAAAAATGTTGTTGGAACTTTGATAGGGATTGCATTGAATCTGTAGGTTGCTTTAGGAAGTATGGACATTTTAACTATGTTAATTCTTCCGATCCAAGAGCATGGAATATCTTTGTGTCTTCTTCAGTTTCTTTCAACAAAGCTGTATGGTTTTCAGTGTACAGATCTTTCACCTCTTTGGTTAAGTTTATTCCTGGGTATTTTATTCTTTTTGTTGCAATTATAAGTAGTGTTATATTCTTAACTTTTCTTTTTGCTACTTCATAGTTAGTATATAGAAATGGAACTGATTTGTGTGTGTTGATTTTGTATCCTGTAACTTTACCATATTCATTTATTATTTCTAAAAGTTTTTTGGTGGATTCTTTAGGGTTCTCTATATATAAAATCATGTTATCTGCAAATAATGACAGTTTCACTTCTTCCTTTACAATTTGGATCCATTTCATTTCTTTTTCTTGCTTGATTGCTCTGGCTAGGACTTCCAATACTACGTTAAATAAAGTGGTCAAAGTGGTCATCCTTGTCTGTTTCCTGTTCTTAGAGGGATAACTTTCAGTTTGACTCCATTGAGAATGATATTAGCTGTGAGTTTCTTGTATATGGCCTTCATTATGTTGAGCTACTTTCCTTCTATACCCATTTTATTCAGAGTTTTTTTTTTTTTTATCACAAATGGATGCTGTACTTGTCAAATATGCTTTCTCTGCATCTATTGAGATGACCATACGATTTTTATTCTTTGTTTTGTTAATGTGGTGTATTATATTGATTGATTTGTGGATATTCAACCATTCCTGCATCCTTGGAATAAATCCAGTTTGATCATGGTGTATGATCTTTTTAATGTATTGTTATATTCGATTTGCTAGTATTTTGTTGAGGATTTTTGCATCGATGTTCATCAGTAATATTGGCTTCATATTTTGTTTTGTGTGTGTTGACCTTGTCTGGTTTTGGTATCAGGTTAATGTTGGCTTTGTAGAATGAGTTAGGAAACTTTCCCTCTGCTTTAATTTTTTGGAAGAGTTTGAGAAGGATAGGTATGAGTCTTCTTTGAGTGTTTGGTAGAATTCACCAGGGAAGCCATATGTTCCTGGACTTGTATTTTTGGGGAGGTTTTGGATTACTGTTTCGATGTCCTTACTTGTGATTGGTATATTCAAATTTGCTATGTCTTCTTGATTCAGTTTTGTAAGGTTGTATGATTCTAAGAATTTATTCTAGATTATCCAATTTGTTGGCATATAGCTTTTTGTAGTATTCTCTTCTAATCTTTTGTGTTTCTGAGGTGTCTGTTGTAATTTCTCCTCTTTCATTTCTGATTTTATTTATTTGAGCCTTCCCTCTTTTTTTCTTGGTAAGTCTATCTACAGGTTTGTCAATTTTGTTTATCTTTTCAAAGAACAACTTCTTGGTTTCATTGATTTTTTTCTATTTTTTTTTAGTTTCTATTTCATTTATTTCTGCTCTGATTTTTATTATTTCTTTCCTTTTACTGACTTTAGGCTTTATTTGTTCTTCTCTTTCCATTTCCTTTAGATGCACTGTTAGACTGTTTATTTGAGATTTTTCCTGTTTCTTGAGGTAGGCCTGTGTTGCTATAACCTTCCCTCTTAGAAGCACTTTTGTTGTATCCCATAATTTTTGGCATGTCATATTTTCATTTTCATTTGTGTCTAGGTAGTTTTTGATTTCTTCATGGACCCAATCGTTGTTCAGTAGCATTTTGTTTAATCTCCACATATTTGTAGCTTTTCTGATTTTCTTCCTGTAGTTGATTTCCAGGTTCATACCGCTGTGGTCAGAAAAGATGCTTGGTATTATTTCAATCTTCTTGTATTTATTGAGACTTGTTTTGTGGCCTAATATGTGATCAATCCTGGAGAATGTTCCATGTGCATTTGAAAAGAATGTGTATTCTGCTGTTTTTGGATGGAGTGTTCTTTATATATCTACATCTGCTTTAATGTGTTGTTTAAGGCCAATGTTTCCTTATTGATCCTCTGTTTGGATGATCTATCCATTGGTGTAAGTAGAGTGTTAAAGCCCCCTACTATTATTGTGTTACTGTCTATTTCTCCTTTTCTGTCTGTTAATAATTGCTTTATATATTTAGGTGCTCCTATGTTGAGTACATAGATGTTTATATCCTCTTGTTGGATTGTTCCCTTTATCATTATGTAGTGCCCTTCTTTGTCTCTTGTTACAGTTTTTGTTTTAAAGTCTATTTTGTCTGATATAAGTATTGCTGTGCTTGCTTTGTTTTCTTTGCCATTTGCATGGAGTATCTTTTTCCATCCTTTCACTTTCAGTTTGTGAGTGTCTTTAGGTCTGAAGTGTGTCTCTTGTAGGCAGCATATATATGGATCTTGTTTTTTTATCCAATCAGCCACCCTATGGCATTTGATTGGAGCATTTAGTCCATTGATGTTTAAAGTAGCTGTTGATAAGAATGTGCGTATTGCCATTTTGTTACTTTTTTCTGGGTGTTTTAGTAATTCTTCTCAGTTCCTTTCTTCTCTTGCTCTCTTCCCTTGTGGTTGGATGGCTTTCTTTAGTAATATGTTGGGTTCCTTTCTCAATTTTTTGTGTATTTATTATTGGTTTCTGATTGCCATGAGGTTCATATATAATAACCTACATATATAGCAATCTATATTAAGTTGATGGTCTCTTTAGTTTGACCTCTTTCTAAAAGCGCTACTCTTTTACTCTCCTCCTCCTACATTTTATGTTTTTGATATCATATCTAACCTCTTTATGTGTGTGTGTATTTATTACCCTGTTATCATGGAAATAAGTAATTTTAGTACTTTTGTCTTTTGACCTACATATTTTCTTCATAGATAGTTGATCTGCTACCTTTACTGTATTTTTGCCTTTGCCAATGATTATATTGATTTTCTTTTGATAATTTTCTTATTCCTATTTGTGGTCTTCTCTTTCCCACTTAAATAAGTCCCTCTAGCCTTTCTTGTAAGACTAGTTTCTTGGTGATAAACTCCTTTAATTTTTGCTTGTCTGGGAAACTCTTTATCTCTCCGTCCATTCTGAATGGTTACCTTGCCACGTAGAGTATTTTTTTTTTGGTTTTGAGGAAGATTAGCCTTGAGCTAACATCTGCTGCCAATCCTCCTCTTTTTGCTGAGGAAGACTGCAGAACATACAAACTTAACCACTGTGCCACCAGGCTGGCCCCCAGGTAGAGTGTTCTTGTCTGTAGGTTGTTTCCTTTCAGCAGTTTAAATAGCTCATGCCACTCCCTTCTAGCCTGTAAGGTTTCTGCTGAGAAGTCAGCTGATAGCGTTATGGGATTTCCTTTGTATGTAACTTGATGCCTTTCTCTTGTGGCTTTTAGGATTCTCTCTTTATCTTTAATTCTTGACATTTTAATTATAATGTGTCTTGGTGTGGGTCTCTATGGGTTTGTCTTGTTTGCTGATCTCTGTGCTTCCTGTACTTGGATGTCTGTTTCCTTCATTAGGTTAGGAAAATTTTCAACTATTATTTCTTCAGATAGATTCTCTGCCCCTTTGTCTCTCTCTTCTCCTTCTAGGACACCTATAATACAAATGTTAGTGAACTTGGTGTTGTCCCAGAGGTCTCCTAGGCTGTTCTCATGATTTTTAATTCTTTTTTCTTTTATCTGTTCAGCTTGGGTGATTTCCTCTAGTCTTTCATCCAGCTTGCTGATGCATTCTTCCGTATCATCTACTCTGCTATTGAGTCCCTCTAGCGAATTTTTCATTTTCAGTATTGTATTCTTCATTTCTGATTGGTTCTTTTTTATAGTTTCCAATTCTTTCTTGACTTTTTCACTGAGTTCATCCATTCTTCTCCCAAGATCAGTGAGCATCCTTATGACTTTTTGTTTGAACTCTTTGTCAGGTAGATTGTTTATTTCTGTTTCATTTAGTTCTTTTTCTTGGGTTTTGTCCTGTTCCCTTACTTGGAGCATATTCTTTTGCCTCCTCATTTGCCTCTTTCTCTGTGCTTATATCTATGTATTCAGTGGGTCAGCCATATCTCCTGATCTTGGAGAGGTGGTCTTATGTAAGAGATGCCTTATGAGGCCAGCAGTGTGCTTCCCTCTCATCACCAGTTCCAAATGTTCTAGGAGTGACTGTTGTGTGGCCTACATGTGTCCTTCTGTTATGGCAGGCTTGCTCTTGCTGCAGGTGCCCAGGGAGGATAGACCATACCCATGGCCGGCTGGTTGTAATGCTCAGCTACATGTGGCTGCTATGGACACTTCAGTCACTTTACTGGGTGTGGGGAGCCCCAGCACATTTGGCTGCAAGGTCTAATAGCATATTTTTGTTGCAGTTTTTCTGTTAAGTGAGTAGGCCCCTAGCGTGGCTGGTTGCTAGGCTCAGGGGCTTACAATTGATATAGGCCTCCTGCCTGCAAGGCTGTTAGCTCTCTCAGGATTGCAGCTGAGTGGAGCTGGCCCCAGGCAGAGGATCACTCACTTGTTTCCTCCAGCTTTTGAAGGTGGGCCAATCCACTATGTGGCTGTTTGAGAAGCACAAGTCTTCTGCAGGTGACAAGCCCCATTGCCCACAGGGCCACACATCTCATCAGCATGGTCTTGCCCTGTGCGCATGCCCCAACCCCTTGCAGTGGACCCAGTTGCCCCACTACAAAGGACCCACACACTCCACCCATGCCTCACACACTCCACCTGCTGCTCACGCATGCCCTGCCCTGCAGAGGTGGACCCATACATCCAGCTGCAGAGGATGCAGGCATCCAGCCTACAGTCTCACAAGTTACCTGAGGGCTTGCTGTTAGGTGGGGCCAGTCCCAGTGGAGAGCTGCCTGCCCTGGCTGAGCTGGATTAAATTGGTGTTCTAGTGATTGGCGCAGATCCTGTGCTAGCAGGCCAGGGGAAGAACTCCAAGGGCATCAACCAGCATCTGTATCAACACGCCTGTACAATAATAGCTGTTGCCAATGTCTCAGTCCCTGGAGAGGTCTCACCTCTCACCGAGATGCACCCAGAGGTTATCAGATGAGTCTCTTTTCAGCAAAGGGCTGTGCACTTTTCTTTCTGATGATTTTAGTTTGCTTTCTGAAATGAGTGAATTTGTGTATGGGCCCTTTAAGAGCTAGATATTTTTCCCTTATGTCCCATAGTTTTTCTGGGGGTATTTCCTATTGTAGTTAGTAGCCAGCAAAGCCAGATGTTATGACACTCGTCTTGGTTGTGCTGTGTAGAAAGGATGCTTATAGCAGTAACGTTCCCCCCACTCAGGTCCTCCACTCCCCCAGGGAAAGCTGCGTATTTAGGATTGCTCCCAGCTGGCCATGAATCACCGTGGCTTGTGAAGGTGGCATTTTTTTTCTCTCCAGAATTTCTGCCTCTTCCATCTCAGTCAGGACTGTCCCTTGTTGTGGACGTTCTTTTTATCCAGTTTTCAGTTCTCTCTCAGGGGTAATTGTTCCAAGAGTAGTTGTAAACTTGCTGTGTCCATGGGAGGAGGTGAGTTCAGAGTCTGCCTCTGCCACCATTTTGACCTCCAATCTACAAGTATATAATTATTATTCACAGTTGAATCATGTTGTTTGCTATGATGACTTTTCCTTTCTTGCATGACTTTCTTTTTTCCTTTCATTTAATAATTACTTTTTGTTTGTTTGGTTGGTTGCTTAATTTTCAATGAATGTCTCACTAATTCAGCCCCATACCTTTTCCCATTTTCCTAAATCTCCTGTCAGTAAACATATCAGTTATTTTCTCAGGATAATTTTTATCCATAAGTCTTTTCTGGAACCTTCTGACTTATCCCCATCTGAATCATTTGCTCTTTACTCTGGTATACTTATTGCTTTCTACACTGGTACCCTGGGATCTTCTTTCATTTGCAAGCTGGGAATTCCTTTTCCTCTGGAAGCTCTGTTTCCTGGGCATCCTCTACTTTTGGTATAATACCACCATGCTCAATTATTCCTGATATCCCTCCAGTCAAGAGACCCCCTTTTTCACTTCTTCAGAAATTAAGCCTTCAATCTTATGCTGGGGAGGGAAGGAGAAGTTGCCTGACTGTGCAATGATAGGAGGCCTGTTGAGTTTAACTTAGATAAACTTCCAATCAAGTCTATGTTTTTGTTCATTTTCATACTTCCAGAGATAGCTAGCGTTGCGATTTTTCTGGACTTTTGGTTGCTCTGTGGTGTAAATCAGATTGATCACCAATATTCCTCAGTGGACTTGCCTTCTACTTTTCAGTATCCAACGTTTTGTTGCTATTGAAATATTTCCCATTCTTTTCATTCTGGTGGGTTTTCTGTTTTTAAAAAGTCTTTTGACTGTCATTTTTGTGGGGTTTCAAGAAGAAGCAGACTTAAATGCTTGTTTTTAATATGCTATCTTTAACAGGGAATGCCAGCTGGCTTTTGAAAACAGGCAAAAATTATTGATATTCTAATTTTTTTCACATTCAATATTTATTTAGACTTACCAGCATATTTTAACAATTCTTTTGCATACTCTTGCTTCTTTATCCTATTCACCCCTTCTAGGTTCATTCTTTCTTATTTACCAATTCTTTTTGTAAGGGACTATTAGTACTAGTAGATTTCTAAGTGCTTGAATGTTGAAAAATCTCTAATTTTCTTTGACTTGTAAGTGATGTTTTGCCTGGCTTTAGAAATTTGGTTCTTAGTTCTGTTTCCTCAGCACATCAAAAATATTACTTCATTGTCTTCCAGCGTTTATTTTTGCAAATAGAAGTCTTTTTCTCAGTGTTCTTGCCATTACTTTAGTGTAATCTGCCTTTTTTCTTTGTTGGCTTTACGGTTTTCTCTTTGTCCTTGTAGAATGCTTGCTTCCCAAATATTACCCAAATAACTTCTTGGTAACAGATAACTGAATTTATTGCTTATTAGAGTAAGTAAGAATGCTAATTTGATGGCAAGCATCTCTGAGAAGGAACTGGAAGGCCTGATTTATTGAGATTTTGAAGTCTGGTTTAAGGTGGGCCTTTCAGTGCAGGGACTTGACTGGAATTGGGTAATTATTATGGTATAAGAGTTTAGGATTTGTGGAAACAGCAAGATGAGGATTTTGAGATGAGGCATTTAAAGAGTTGGAATTTAAACTGTATGTTGATACTTGCTTGAGTTGCTGGGTCTTTTGATAAGTTCCTATGATGAATTAGGAAGTTATTTACAACTTTCACCTTCTTGGGCAAGAGTCACCCAGGGTAGAAAAATTATGCTAATGAACACAATGGAATAGTGAAGTCATATTAATGCAGACATCAAACTAGGTGAGGGCAGACAGTTTTGATTTTCATTGTCCTCCCTTGTGGCCATTTTTCAGTCTGAGATGAAGGATAGTAGGCCATTAGTATCTGGCTGTGTGATCAATCTAGAACTTCCTTGCTATTTGAGGTATTGCAGTCATGTACCAAATTTCTGGAAATGGTTGGTTCAACGTCCAAGGTTCTGAGGGTATTTGTTTCAACCTCCATAAGCATCAGATTTTCCTGCTCTTTTTGTTGGATGATTATTTGTTGAATTATTTGATGGGACAGCTGTTGTGTTTAAGACTCTGGAGATCACCCTTCTGAATACTGCAGCACAGACAGATATACTAAGAGAAGGATTATGTTCAGAGTTCATAGTCCACTTCTCACTGAGAGCCAAGAGTGCCCAAATTAAATCAAGACGATAGCTCACATCCCTAACATGAATATCTAAAATCAGACTTGGTATTATTAGCCAAATTGTCTAATTTTCTGATTTCTTTGTTTGCCTTTTAGATCTTTTTAGTAACAATAAAAATTCTGGAGACACCTGTAAAGATGTAAGTATGACATTCTTCCTCTAAAAGAATACCTATTCCTCCATGAGGGGCATGTCAGATCAAAGACCACTCCATTCTGCACCACTGCCTGTCTAATTTCATGAACCTCTCAGGTGAGAAATGCCATAGACTTGGTGGCACTGTCTAGCTCATCTGCTATTCTCTAGGATTCATTTTACTTCTCAGACCTCTTGTAAAGCATGAAGTGAAGAGGTTTGGGGAGGAAAAAAAGCAACCTGGAATGCCCCTTGAATGGGTAGGGTAGAGGAGGATATTTTTCCTTAACCCTTCTAAGTTCTTGGCTGGGGGTCTTATAACAAAAGACAGATTAACAAGAGAAAAGCGTACAAATGTATTTAGTATAAGCTTTATGCGACATGGGAACCTTCATAAGGAAGTGAAGACCCGAAGAAATGATTAAACCTGAGCATTTTAATGCTAGATTTGATGAAGAGTGGAGAGTTGTGAAAAAATGTGACAAATGTCATAGGACAAAAAGAGTATGAGCTGAGTAGTAAAATGGAGGAAACAGCAAGGCCTGTTCTTTCAGATTCCCCTTGGTGCCCTTTTGATGTCTTTGGAGATAAGGGTGCTCCTTTCCTCTGGATATAGAGAGGGCACCTCTTACATGAGGGTCTGATGCCCTGCTTTGGGAGCTCAGAAAAATCCTTCCCGCACCTGCTATTTCTCAAATTCCTTCAGCTTGAAGTGTTCAATGTGCCACCATCCTACATTTTAGGGTAGCATGTCCTGAACCCCTTCAGTAGGATTTAGGTTTTAAAGTCAACTCAAGGGCCAGTTTTTCTCCTACTTGAATTAAGTCATCTAATGATCTTTTTTTCCTAGAGGAGAAACTGAGGGGCCAAAATGGACCCTGGGTGACATTGGTGACCCACCTGGAAGCAGGCATTGGTTAACCAAGGTAACCTGTTCCTGTCCAGCTTAAAGAGAGTAGTGTTAGGTCTTTTTTCCACAAATCCAATATAGTCATTGGAGGATATCCAATGATCTATTATTGGCCAAGATAACCCTATGAGATTGTCTAATGGTTGTACAGTTTTGGTACCACTCATCAAGAATAATTTGGCATCAGGTAAGGAAATCTGTAGTATCAAGATCACTAGGTAGATTTCTCAAACTCTGCACTGTTGATATTTTAAGCCAGATAATTTTTGTGTGTAGGTGTTGTATAATAAAGAATTTGACTGGCCTTTATCCCTGGTGCCTGGAATGGAAGCTCTAAATCCTTGGAATTTCACAGTGATAGGAGTGTCTTTGATATGTGATTGAGGTGGTTCATGCTGGGTTCCTAGATACTTCAGGATCAGGGCTGGTCACCAGAAAGACCAAACGCATGATTAGAAGTTTGGAACTTTCAGGCATTCAACCTTTGAGTTTTGGAAGGGACCTGGAAATTGAGGTCATTCACGTTAATCAATCATGCCTACACAATAAAACTTCAATAATACCTCTGGACACCAAAGCTCAGAGAAGCTTCCTGGTTGGTGAACACAATGATGTGTCTGGAGGTTGATGTGCCCTGCCTCCATGGGGGAGAGGACATGGAAGCTCAGTGCCCCTTCCCAGACCTTGCCCTGTGTGTATCCTTTATAATAAAACTAATTGTAAATATAGCATTTTCGGTGACTTCTGTGAGTTGTTCTAACAAATTATCAAACCTGAGGGGGTTGAGAGAGTTCTAAGATTTATAGCCAGTTAGTTATAAGTTCAGGTAGCCTAGGGACCCCTGAGACTTAAAGATGGTGTCTAAAGTGAGGGCAGTCTTGTGGAGGACTTTGCCCCTAACCTGTGATGTCTGCATTCAATCTAGGGAGTTAGTGTCAGAATTGTATTGCAGTACCTCGGTTGGGGTTGGTACCAAATGGAGGGATCTCCTGTGAATTGTAAGATGTTTGGCAGCATGCCTGGCTTCTACACACTAGATGTCAGTAGTACCCCTGTGCCCCCTCCCCACCCCGCACAGTGTGATAACCAGAAACATCTCTAGACGTTGCCAAATATCCCATAGGGAGAAAAATTGTCCCCAGTAGAGTACCACTGGTCTAAAGCAAAATGAAAGGAATATGCTCTTCTTGGAAGATTTGTGAAACTGAGACAGCTTCCAAATATGCACTGTCTATTCTCTAGTCCCCTTCCAAATTCTATTTCAAGGAAATTTAGTTATAAAAGATAGCTCCAACAAAACGTTGCTGAGTATAGTCTTGGTGGAGATAGGAACTTTCTTTTCTAGGTATGACATGATAGGGGTTTTAGATTTCTAGATGTCTGGGCTATTGTGGAGTGTGCCATCTGAACAGTCACTTACTGGTTGAGTTCAGTTACTCAGGAACCCAACTGATTTATTACAAGGACCTGGGGGCTGGCCTGGTGGTGCAGCGGTTAAGTTCACATGTTCCACTTCTAGGCGGCCCAGGGTTCGCTGGTTTGGATCTGGGATGTGGACATGACACCATTTGGCAAAAACCATGCTGTGGTAGGTGTCCCACGTATAAAGTAGAGGAAGATGGACATGGATGTTAGCTCAGGGCCAGTGTTCCTCAGCAAGAAGAGGAGGATTGGCAGTGGTTAGCTCAGGGTAAATCTTCCTCAAAAAAACCCCCCAAAAACAAAAAAACAAGGACCTGGAACTAAGGAGAACTGGGTGGCTCTTACAGGAGAAGAGTGCAAGCTCAACAGTCAGCTTGGTTGTATGCTTTAGGCAGTTCTCGAGTAAATTATGAAAGGTATTGGACTCACATTAAGGAATGTCTAAGGATGCCAAAAGCAATATTAAGAATAGAGGTCTAATGCATAAAACAGTTTAAAATATCCTTAACTCAGCAACAGAGAAAAGAAAAAAGCTAGGAAAACAGAGAACAAAGGAATGCATATTAAAGAGTGACACTCTGGTTTTGTTGCATGGACCTCGGGTGGGAGCTGTCTACATCTCCCACCGTTATCATCTTGGTCCAAAGTTCTTGGGTCAATGCTGCATTTTCCCAAAGACTGTTCCTGCAGCTTCCTAAGAATGCTCAGCTTTCCAATAGGGACAGTATTCCAGTGATCTAGGATAGTTTGTCTCTGTAATTGAGAGATGTAAATTAGTTTCATATTGCTGCTACAACAAATTCTCACAAACATATGGCTTAAAACAACATAAATTTATTTTCTTACAGTTCTGCAGGTCAGAAGTCTAAAATCCATCTACATCTGGAGAAGAGAATCTGTTGTTTGCCTTTTCTAGCTTCTGGAGGCTGCCTGTATTGCTTGGCTTATGGCCCAGTCCTCTATTTTAAAGCCAGAAAGATTTTCAAGTCTTTCTCTCTCTGCTTCTGGCATCACATTGCTTTTCCTCTGTCTGTGACCCTCTTTTTTCTTATAAGGATGCTTGTGAACACATTGTGTCCACCTGGAAAATCCAGGACAATCCCCTAATCTCAAGATCCTTAGCTTAATCATATCTACAAAGTCCCTTTTGCCATGTAAGGAAACATTCACAGACTTCTGGAATTAGGATGTGGACACCTTTGGGAGGCTACAGAGATGAATCCAAGAATCAACTCTGTACAGTTTCCCTTCTGTGCTAGTTGTTTAAGAATACCTGATAGGGTTCTTTCCATAATAGTTTAAAAACTGTCTTTCTCTGATGTCTGTTTCAAAAGATCAGGTCTCCCTATTTTAAGTCATGCAAGGATTGTTTAGGGCTATCTTGAAGAGAGGCTGCTTCTACCTGTTGATGATAAGACTGGGTATATTGCATGAGTCCCTTGAAATATTTGAACATGTCTACTCGTAATAGGTGAAGTCTCGACTTAGAGGTGATATTTCTTGACTTGTGGTCCAGACTGTTACTAACTCATGGGAAGAGAGAGTTGATGAGCCCTAGAAGTAGTTGATCTCATTATCATTAAAGCCAATGGGCATACCTTAGGCCATAGAAATTTGAGAGTCTCCAAGAATTTTGCTAATTTGAGTTTTAGGATTCCACTTTTTCTATCTTTCCTGACTATTGGGGTGATATGGACAATGAAGTATCTGAGTGTGGCAGGGCTTTGCCAAGCTCTTTAATAATGGTCTAATAACAGTCCCAGTAAAATGAGTTCCTCTGTCGCTAGAGAGATAAGTTGGAATTCTCCAGGTTGGAAACACCATATCAGGTAATTTTTTTTCCTCTGCAAATTTGTCTCTATCCTGTATAGGCTTTCTAAAGTTTTTCACAGTGGCTCACAGCCAAGGGCAAGATGAGACCTTCAAGTCAGTTATAAGGACTTATCCTAGTTCAAAGAAAAGTTTGTTTTCAAGAGGTAATTAAGCTTTGAGGGTTTCTCGCCAACCAAGAGGGAAGGGGAACAGATCAGAGGAAGAGACAGGGACAGAAGGAAATTGAGGAACATAGAATTTGGGAAGAGGAATAGTAAGATAAAGGCTTTAAGGTTCGGAGTTGTGATTTAGTGGGATCTAAAAAGAGAGATTATTTTGTTGTTCACATTTTCCTTTTCTCTTGGCCTAGGAATATCTTAAGGAAGCAATTTTGGGATATGAATTTCTGTTAGGCATTTTCTCATAACAATGAAAAAATGCAGACCACTGGATGTTTAACATTTTTATTCTAATGTGCCTCTCAATCAATTTTGTTCATATAGAATTTTCCTGGATTGGCCACTATAATTCTAAATTGTCTTTGTTGAAATTATGCCATTTACAAAGATAAGTATTCCAATGTGAGTTATGCATATATATACATGGAAGTAACAGAAATCTGGGCCAGGGGATTGCAGACTTGGGTTTATACTGAGACAAACCCATCAGAGTCCAGGCTCAGTTCACAATATTATTTTCCTGCCTCATGTTCGGGTGCCAACCTAATGACCAGGCCATCTAACTACAAACCCTGACAAGGTTTATAGTGCCAGGAGAGCAGGGGAGTTTTGGAAAGGAAGTCTTCCAGATCTAGACTATCATGGACAAAACAAGACAAGACTGAGGAAAGTTCTCTAAACAGTTTGATGAATGACTCAGGGCAAAGTTTGTCTACAGATTACTGATCTGAGAAGAAACTTTCCACACAACTCAGTCTCCAGGGCTAGTTTGATGAATAACTTTATTATGGGACTTATGCCCATCCTTTCCCTGTGAACCTTTCTCTAATAGATGCACAACAAAATAGTGACAGAGATGAATATTAGTGTTGTTACAAAGCAGATTTCCACCAAAATAAGTTTTTTCTAATTTAATCATATAACCAAAGGATTGCTTAAAATGGATTCTTACTCTCAGGAGACAAAATAAATTCAGCATTTGGGGAGCTCAACAAAAAGAAATTGGAGTTCTACCCAGACCTACTCACCCCTCCATTGCAGTCAGAAGGCCACCCAGTGGGGGCCTCAAGGGATGTGCTATTTCCAAGTTCAAGGTCTTGGACCTTGGTGGAAAAGACATCTTGATCTTGACTAGATCTCAGTGGGGGCACCAAGACTGTCAAATGCCAGGTTATAACTATCATCAGAATAAGACAACGCTGGATTTATTGCTTAACCATGATAAGGAAGTATGCTGCGTGGACAGAATCGGCTATGGTCTCTTAAGGGGAAGGAGAAAGTTGAATTAATGGAGATTTTGACGTCTGGTTCAAGGTGGATCTTTCCATTTGGGGCCTTGATTACAACTGAGTAAGTGATATGATAGGTTAGGATTTGTGGAAACAGCAGGTGAGGATTTTGAAACGAAACGAAAAGTTCAATGGATCTTGGGATATAAACTATGTGTTGATACTTTCTAGAGTTGCCAGACCTTTTTACAAGTTCCTATGATGAACTATAAAGTTATTTGTAACTTTTTCCTCCTTTGAAGAGAATCACCTGGGATAGCAAAGTTACACTAATGAAGAAAAGGAAAAGTAAAGTCATGTTAATGTAGACAGTAAGCTGTGTAAGAGCAGATGGTTTAGGTTCTCAGTGACTAAGCTATGTGGAAGCAGGTGATTTTATTTCTCATTCTTGATGTTCTGTAGTTTTCTTAAGAAATATTTAGATGTGATCTGATGCAAGCCTGAGTGTCCCCAAGATATGGGAGCTGGCTTCCCCTAGAGCAAGTGGTGGAAGGGAGAGAGAGAGAGAGAGAGAGATTACCTGAAATGGAAGTCATGGTCTTTTTATAATCTAATATTGGAAGAGATATCCCACAAATTGAATACATTTTAAAGAGAGTCATTAAGTCCAGTCTATACTGAATGGGAGGGAATTAATTTCCACCTCATGAAGGGAGGTGTATCAAAGAACTTGTGGATGTACTTTCAAAACCACCACATTCAGGGAAGTCTGGCTTCTATCGTCCTCCATTTTGCCGCCTCCCACTATGTCTAATGATTTAAAAAATTATAGTTTATTTTTCCATTGTTTAATATAAGAAAAAAAATTTACTTCCTCCATCTTTTCTTTTTTTTTTTTGATAAATTGTAGCTTGTTAATTATGCTTTCTCCAAAATATTTTTTTTCTTAAACTTAACAATATGTCCTGGAGATCATTTATTTGTAGTATAAAATATACTCCTTATTCTATTGTGTAGTGATACCATAGGATATTCAACCAATACTCCACTGATGGGCATATGGCTTGTTTTCAATGTCTTGCTACTATAAACACTGCTGCAATGAATTTCTTCTGATGTTATTAAAAATTGTGGACAGTGGGGCTGGCCCCGTGGCCGAGTGGTTAAGTTCGCGCGCTCTGCTGCAGGCGGCCCAGTGTTTCGTCGGTTCGAATCCTGGGCACGGACAAGGCACTGCTCGTCAGACCACGCTGAGGCAGCATCCCACATGCCACAACTAGAGGAACCCACAACGAAGAATACACAGCTATGTACCGGGGGGCTTTGGGGAGAAAAAGGAAAAAATAAAATCTTTAAAAAAAAAAAAAATTGTGGACAGTGGGTTTCAGTCCGTTGAATTGTGGAATGGTAGCTTAGTTCAGTTTAGCCAAGACCCTGTCTCAGGGTTTTGTTCTCAGAAGAAAGTTCACAACTGTGTCCAGGACCAACATGTTGTGCAAACTCAGGGTTCTCATCTTACATGGCTGCTTCTGTTGACAGCAACAGTCAGGGGTGAAGAATTCACTCTGGCTTCAGGTATAAGGTGGCAGTTTCTGTTCACAGGCAGGAAGTTGACTCCCAGCTCCTGGTCCTTTACCATTTCTCCACAGGAGCTGATGTGCCTGTGGTCTCAGCTCTTGTTTCTACGCAGACATTGAAAACCCAGCCTGTGTGGTCTAGTTCTGGTCTTGGCCCCACTGTGGGGCCCTTAGCTTCAGCTCCTTCTTACCGCTCTTCTAGTTTTTGGTATATAGAGGTTTCCTTTCCTATTGCTATGTATTTTTCTCATCAACATTTTATACTTAAAAATGTCAAACTCAAAGAAAATTTGAAAATATGGTGGAACACATGCTATCTATTCACCACCTAGATTTACAATTGTGAACATTTTGCCACATTTGTTTTTTCTCTCTATTTGTGTATGTGTATGTATATTATAAACCTATATTTATATAAATATGTGTATGGTTTATTTCTTTATTTCCTGCTGTGATTATATATATTGTTATTATATGTATTTATATTATACATAAATTAATTATATATATTTTTGTATATATAACTAATTCACAGACTCCAAAATACTTTCACCCCAAATACTTTAGCATGTATCTCCTAA
Organism: Equus caballus; assembly: GCF_041296265.1. Classification (NCBI taxonomy): domain Eukaryota; kingdom Metazoa; phylum Chordata; class Mammalia; order Perissodactyla; family Equidae; genus Equus; species Equus caballus. The sequence goes on along the minus strand of NC_091710.1, from coordinate 28,972,364 downwards.
AAATAAGCACATTCTCATATATAACCACAGTGCCATTATGACACCTAGGGAAATTGACAATAATTCTTTAATATCTTTAATACACAGCCCATACGCAATTTTCTCCAACTGAGGAGAAATTTTTATAGCTTATTTTTTTAACCAATGATCCAACCAAGGTTCATGAATTACACTGTTTTTTATGCCTTTTGAACTTAGAATATAACTCCTCCACCATGTCTCCCCCCGTCCCCATTAAGTTAGCTTATTAGACACACCAGGCCAGTTGTCTTAATGGATGTCCCACATACTGGACTTGTTTGACTGTTTTTTCATAGTGTCATTTAAAGTTTTTCTCTATTCATGTATTTCCTGTAAACTTAGAGTTATGTCAAAGGCTGTGATTAGTCAAACATTTTTGACAAGAACACTTGATAAGTGGTACTGTGTACTTGATATTATAACACATTGGAAATGGCTATATGCTTTTAAAATATAATTTTATGTTTTATTAAACATGTCTATGTGTTTTTACCTGGGTAGGAGTGGTAAGATTTGAGTATGTGCTCAAATCATAGGTTATGGTCGCAAGACAGTTTTTTTTTTTTTTTTTTTAACAAGAGAACAGATGGCCTGGCATACAAATTTTGAATGAATGAATGAGTACAAATTTGAAAGGAATGCCCAGAGCTGAGTTGCGTGAAGGGGAGCGTGCTCCAGAGAGACCTTGAGGAAGATCATCTTGACATTTTTCTCACCAGTGGTCAAACCCCCCTGCTGTTTAATTCAGCCTCGTGTTTCATTCAGCATTGAGCTCTGAAAGTCTATTGTGTGTAAGACACAGTCCCTACCTGTCAGTCTCCTTCATTCATTTCAACAATACAGATTCCAGAGGTTAGAAAATATGATCACTGAAGAAAAGCTTATATTACCTGTAATTTGGCTGCAGAAGGGAAGACTGGAGAGAAATTAAGAGTTTTCTTCTTTAGTTTATTAGTGTATTCTCCATCCTCGAGGTCAGATGTGCCTTCATATTAGAGGGTAAGAGTAGATTAAAAGGACTTCTAACAGTCTTATGTCTGTTACAAAATGTTCCTAGCAATAAATATTTGCAAAGAGTAAATAATTAATACAGTTTCAAGCCAAGATTAATTTTCTTCAATCTGAAATGGTTTAAGTTAACTTCTATAGTGTGTCAGGTCAATGGTCTCAGGGGTATCTTTAGGGCTTTTCCGTACTTCTGATTCCAGGCTCAAAATAAGTAACAAAAATTAGTTTAGCCAAATCTTAATTATCCATGGGGGGAGGAAAAGTTGAATGTGTGACAGACTAAGCAATAAATGGCTGCGTTTTTTACTAGTGGTTCTGAGAAAGTGTATCGCATGAACTCATTGGGATTCTTCCAGCTAGAGTTAGTGAAGGGTATATGGAAGTTCCTTGTACTACTCTTGCAACTTTTCTGTAAACATAAAATTATTTTAATATGAAAAGTTAAAAATAAAGCTTCTGGTGCTTAAAATGAATGAGCTAGATATATGGATTCTATTTCTTTCTTTTTTTTATTTTGAGAAAGATTAGCCCTGAGCTAACTACTGCCAGTCCTCCTCCTTTTGCTGAGGAAGACTGGCCCTGAGCTAACATCCGTGCCCATCTTCCTCCACTTTATATGTGGGACACCTACCACAGCATGGCTTTTGCCAAGTGGTGCCATGTCTGCACCCGGGATCCGAACCGGCAAACCCCGGGCCAACGAGCCCACTTAACCGCTGCCCCACCGGACCAGCCCCTGGATTCTATTTCTATCTGGGCGTCACACATGCATTATTGTTAATATATTTTACTTACATGCCCTTATCAAAGCATATTTCCCTTGCTCTGGATGTGGTTCCAACATGATTGGTCTATCCCTTTAAATCTGTAGGAGACTAAAGGAGGCAAATCAGAAATCTAGAGTGGTGATATTTAGCAGGTTAATAGCAATGGGAGGTGCAGGAAATGAGAAAAATCCAAGAACTAAAAAATGTAGAGACAAGTAGTCCCCAGTAGCCCTGTTTTCCGTGATTGCAAAATAATTGGATGTATGAGTTGATACTGGTTAATGAATTCATATATGTAAAGCAATTAGAACAGTGTCTGGCACATGATAAGTGCAAAATAAATATTAGCTATTATTAGGCTTATCGTGATATTCTTGTCACACACAGGACGTGGTAGAGATATTCAAACTCTTTTTCTAGGAAGACAAGAAACTTTGCCATCTATAGTGCTGGGTGAACTTTTGGAGGAGAGAATGAAACCTCATTGCCTCCCCTGTGCTCTTGAGAAACGTAGACCCAGTTGTTTCCCCTGCCCCCACCCAGCTGCTCTAACTTATGCAGTGTGTTCTGCCGGGAACCTGCCCCCGTGGCTGGAATAGCCATGTGGACAGAGTGGGGACTATTAGCTCACATGCAAAGGCAGCCATATATAGACCATCCCACATGGTTTGAAAGCAAGTAGGGGGACAGAAGGGAGGAAGCGGGATAAATGGAGGGGGAAGCAGTGGAAGTGGGTGATAGGGAAGCAAGCCCTCAGCTATCTAGAAAACTCAGCTGTTCATGATGAGTCATTTCTTTCACGTTCACTGGCATCTAGGACTTCTTTCTAACGATGGGATGAAAGGTTTGGCATCTAGTAAGGGAATTTCAGAGCATAGGAAAGCATGAGTGAATCAAAGAACCCAGGGTCTGAGTATTGGTTCTAGGCCTTTTTTCACTGCCTGTGGCAAATCGTTCTCACTGAGCCTCAGCTCCTCACGTGTAGATGGGGGTGAGTATCTCTCCCCTGCCCTGTTGACCTCACAGGGCTGTTGTGAGGCTTGTAGATTTCGTGCGTGCCCGTGCGCACACACACACTCCCCTATAAAGTGTGATGTGAATTGAAGGGGTTATTTTCAAGTTGAATGGTGGAGCTAGGAAGCCTTTCCTAGACTCCTCCAAAATCACCCCACGAGGGAGGTAGGACATATTTACTAAGGGCATGGGCTTTGGCATCAGATACCTGGGTGTGAACCCTGGCTTTCTGCCTGAGTGATCTGGACAGGTTACTTAAAGTCCCTAAATCTCAGTTGGCTCATTTATACTGTGACTTGATTTGCTGTGAGGATTGAAGGAGCTAAAGTACGTAAGTCACTTCCACGGCAAGTGGTTCACAGTAAGCACTCAGCAAATAGCTATTATTATTATTCCACTGTATGAAAAGCATATACTAACTCCTCCCTTGTAAGGACTTTATTTGTCCATTTATTCCTATATTTATTTTTCATATATATATATGTGTGTTTGTATAATGTCTTGCTTGAGTGTTCTCTAATTCAAGTAGGCACAAAAAAAGCGAGAGAAGTATTAGGGATAATTTAAGGAGGACCTCTCTGGTGACCACATTTTCTGAAGCAAGAATCAGAACGCACGGTCTGACGAAGACACAAGTGTACATGAGGGGATCATGGGACAGGAGGTTTGTAGTTGGGTTGCCTTGGAAAATCTGGGACTTGTTGTAGGGGCAAGGGAACTGGGAGAAAAAAGCAAAAAGAAGGGGCTCGGGGTTGGGAAAAAGAAAGAGACCTAAGAGGAATTCACCTCTTCAGCCACTGGAGGCTGCTCTGGTTTTTCTTATCAGAGGTTCCATGCAGCCCACATGCTTTCCTGGCCAAGGAACCTCACACTGAACCCTGAAGAGCCAAAATATGAGGGAAATAGGATCAAAGGAGGAAACTGCAGACACAGAGCTATTCGTCCCTGGCAGGAGAGGGACGATTCATGAAGAGGGCGTCTCCTTTGAGGACAGAACAGTGATTTATGAAAGTCCGGTGGGGCAGTAGGTCAGCTAAGCCACATGACTTATGAACTTTATAGAACTTAGATTTCCTCCTAATCAGAGAACATAATGGCAACGTAAATACCCCTTGGGGAGGATGTCAAATTCACACTGAGTTGCAAATGACTGACATCAGGTCCTTTCCTGATAGTGAACTTTTTGAGACAGAGGAAGGAAATAAATCTATTTCCTTCTAAAAACCTGTTTCTAATTATAAACATTTCTATTATGGGAAAAAATGCCAAAAAAAAAAAACTATAAAGAAAATATATTACTCATATACGCACAATCCAAAGATAACTTCTGCTGATTTGGTGAGTTTATTTTCAGTTTTAAGGGTTGACACTGTAGGTATAGAATGTATTTATAAGACAAAACATTTGGAGAGAATATTAATTTTTAAACTCTAGTGTATTAAATATTCATTGTTTTGAATTTGGCAAATGCATAAAGGCACAATAAGAAAATTAAAGATCATTCCAAAATTCCAACACTCGGAGACCGACAGAATGATATTTTGCTGTTTTACCTTCCATTTTTCCCTCAGTGTAGATATACACCTATTTTTATGAAAATTAGAATCATATGCACTATTTTATAACCTGCTCTTTTTCACTTAGGAATATTTCATGATTATTTCCCCATTCATTAAATATTTTTTAATACAAACCATTTTAAATGATTGCACAGTATTTCATTGTATGAATGCATTGTGGTTAGAATCAGAAAGGGAATTTTCTACTGTCAACTAGAAAGGGACATTTAAAAGAATATGCAGGAAAAGAAGTTTTTTAGTACCTTTAAGCATTTGGGAAATAATCATTTCAACCCAAACAATGATACAATTCTTGTATGGCAAAAGGAGATTCAATAAGGCAGATCAAATAGGAGACAGTAAAAATAAAAACAAAGCAAAATAAAAATAATAGTAAAAAGAAAATAAAGCAAAACAGAACAAAAACAAGAACATAATTTTTCACATAAAGTCTGTAATTTATTTTTCTATGAACTCAAATTAGTCTCTGCCCAATGAGCCCAAACTAATGAGGGGCTTTTTGATTAGTATTTTTCCTACAAGCACTCTAACCCAGTATACGTCAAACCACATTGATTTCTTTCTTCTCACCACTCTTTCTTCACTTCCTATCTTATTAGGAGTGTGGCTCTCTTTCTTCCAGTTGCCCCGTACTGAAGCCTAAACTCCTTGGCGTCCTTGGTTCCTATCCCACTACCACCTGATTCAATAGGTAACCAAATTATGTCAATTCTTCATCCTCAATCTTTCAAATCACGCCTCTCCTCTACCATCACTGTCTTCTTGGGTTGGTCCTCATTGCTTACTTGCACTACCCTAAGAGTCTCCACACTGCTCTCCCACTCTCCTTTTAGAATTCACCCCAAGTATATTTTCTTCATTGCCAGCTGAGTAGTGATTTTTTGAAGTCCATGCTTCCTTTTGTCCCCGTTGCTTGAAGTACTTTGATGGCTCCCCACTGGCTTTAGAGAAAATCTAAACCCCTTAACATAGTGGCCCATGTCTAACCTCATTTTTTGCTGTTTCCCATTCTGAATCCTGTTGCACACCAGTCCTAAGAAACCATGGGCAAGTTCCAATGTATTCCATGTTCTTTCTCATCTTCCTGCCTTTGTACCAGTCCAGGATCTCTTCATTTGTTCTCCCTTCTTTTTCGCTTAGCTGTGTTTACTCATTATTTAAAACTCATCTCCAACTTTATCTCACCTGCTAAGTATTTCTCTCCCTCTTCTCGCTCTCCAATCCGATATAATTATCCCTTTTATGTGCCCCAGAAACATAATTCTATCATAGTACTTAGCCCACTGCAGTGCAATACCTGGTTACTATTTCTCACCTACACTCAACTCAGAGCCATCTTTTATCTCTGCACCTTCTCCAGCTGCTCGGTACTTGGGGCATAGAGGGTGCTCAGTAAGTATTTTACTCATTAGTGAATAATTGATACTTTGGGCTGAGAAAGGGCTCACACCATTCATAAACACACATTAGAGTCAAGAATAACTGATGTGCGGGAACTACTCAGAACCTGGGCCATGTTGGGACATTTACCTGAGAGTTCACTTCCCTGGCATCTCCCCCAAGAGGAAGGAAGAGGTGTGTGTTTTAAAATTAATTCTGTCTTCAGTTGATAGGTACAGTGGTATTAAAATATGTTCATAAATTGTTTTGCTACTTCTGCCTTTAAAAAGTGGAGCCTCATCTCCTCCCCTTGAATGTGGGCTGTGCTCACTGATTTTTAATGAATAAAATGTGGTAGAAGTGGTGGTGTGTGACTTCTTAGACTAGGTCATAAAAGCCACTGTGGCTTCCTCCTTGTTATCTCTTTTGGATGACTTTCTTTAGGGAAACCAGCTGCCATGCTGTAAGTGTGATATTGTGATTTATAATAAAGAATATATATATTTGGTCCTTGTCCCTGTTCCTGGCACAGAGCTCCTAAAACCCTTGGAAATTCCTGTGATGACAATGATAAAGGTGTCTTGCTTTCTTAATGAAGTGACTTTTGGAAAGCCCCTGGGTCACGTAAGGAGGTGGGATGGTGGCCAAGGGAACCAACGAGGTAATTAGAGGGTTGGGACTTTTAGTCCTACCTCCAAACCTCCACGGAGAGGAGGGGGAGTGGAGATGGAGTTCAATCACCAATGGTCAATGATTTAATCAATTATGTCTAAGTAGTGAAGCCTCGTAAAAACCTGTAAGTATGGGGTTTGGAGAGCTTCCAGGTTGGTGAACACGTGGAGGTGCTGGGAGAGTGGCACACTCAGAGAGCATGGAAGCTCTGCTCCCCTTCCCGCATTTGTTGCCTGTGTATCTCTTCATCTGGCTATTGATTTGTATCCTTTAATATCCTTTGTAATAAACCAGTAATCTAGTGAGTAAACTGGTTTCCTGAGTTCTGTGAGCCACTCTAGCAAATTAATCAAACCCAAGGAGGGGGTTGTGGGAACCTATGATTTATAGCCAGTGGGTCGAAGCACAAGTAACAACTTGGACTTGTCATTAGCATATGAAGTGGGAACAGTCTTGTAGGACTAAGCTCTTAACCTATGTGATCTGATGCTAAATCCAGGTAGGTAGTGTCAGAATTCAGTTGAATTGTAGGACACCTAGCTGGTGTTGAAGAATTTATTGGTGTGAGGAAAGAACCTACACATTGGAATTGGTATCAGAATTGTAGTGAGGACACTCCCGCAACTCTGTGGAGGAACCCAAATGGCGAGCATCTGAAGCCTCCTGCTAAAAGCCAGCAAGGAGCTGAGGCCTCTTGATAACAGCCAGGTGAGCGAGCCAGCTGAGAAGTGGATCCTCCAGCCCAGTCAAGCCTTCAGATGACTGCAACCCCAGCCAACATCCCGACTGCCACCTCTTGAGAGACTCTGTGCCAGAGCCATCCATCCAGCTAAGGCACTTGTGAGTTCCTGACCCACAGAAACTGTGACATAATAAAAGTTTGCTGTTGTAAGCTTTTAATTTTGGAATTGTTTGTTACACAGCAGTATATAAGTATGCAATGGGCAAGGCTAACATCACTTTGGGCTCCTTCCATTGAAGCAAGGCTGCTTTCTGGCAGGCATCGCTGAGAATCCCCATGCCTAGAAATTTTTCCAGTTCTTATGAAAATGCCCTTATCCTGAAATGTAACTGTGGCTGTTATAGTCACCTCAAAGGTCCTACAGAGCTCCAGGCACAGACTAATTAGGTGGGTAACTCAACCAGTCCATTGTATTGGCTGTTTTTCTATATCAGCAAAAAGGGAGGGTTTCCAGCAAAGTTCTCAGGCCTTAGTATTTGATGTTAGGGCCCTCAAAACATATGCAATTGCAAGAGGAAAAAAAAATTATTAGGAAAAGGAAATGCCACCTTTTCTTAAACTTCCCTTGCCCCACATCTTATACATACAGCCCTGTCTTTGATTTATGTTCATTAAGTATGAACTGTAAAGATTTTCACTGGATAGTGAGGAGGAGTTCTGGTGGAGCCTTATGGTAAAATAAAAGAAGAACTGAGGATTCCAATGGGATATTTCGAATAGTCCTTGATTAATTTAAATTTTCACATATGTTGGCAGAGGGATGTGCTTATAATGTGGGCTATTGAGCTGGAAGGATCGGGGCTCAAATCTAGGTGTCTGGCCTCCAAGCTCTGTGTCTCTGGAAACAGTCCCACACCTCCTTAGCTCCAACTTCATCTTCTCTAAAATATAGGAAAAGAATATCTATCATAGCCATTGAACAGATGTTTGTTGAGTGATTAGCATGTGCCTATAATAAGCGAGGTTCTGGGTATACAAATGGTCCCTATCCTTATGGACCTTTCAGCTTAGTGGAGGAAACTGGCAAGTTAACACCAACTTTCATTTTAAGAGTCTGATCAGTTCCACCACGGAGATAATAATTGGGTTCTATGGGATCTTGAAGGACTGGTAGCTAATTAGTTTGGGAGCATGAGGGGAATGGAAAGTTTTCAGGAGGAAGAGACTTCTGAGATAGCACCTGAGAGATGAGTAGACATCAGCTAGGAGAATGTTGGGGGTCGGGGTGGTGACAGATGCAGACAGTCCAGGCAGAAGAAACACCCTTTATAGAGGATTGGAGAGGTTTGGGCAATTGAAGCTGGTTCTGCCAGGCTGGAGAATAGAGTGCTAGGTAGAGACTGATGAGAGAGGCTAGAGAGGTAAGCAGAAGTCAGACTGAGAAGGACTTCGCTAGGCTGATGTAAAATTTAAATGAGATAATGTGTGAAAAGTCTATCAATCCAGTTGGTTCCTGACTTTGTCTTGTCCAATGGGGGAATATATTCTACAGTTAGGGGCTCTTTTAAGTGAAAGATTCTTGTGCAAAGACAATTGCTGTCTCCTGGAGGAACAGGGACCGTATGTTATTAATCTTTTTTATAAGTTTGGTGCTATATTGAGTTGAAGCCTGAATCCAGGCTGTTTTCACAGTGCCTTCGTTCAGATTGTCTCCTCTTTTGTGCCATGTGCTTCTTATCCTTTTCAGGATTTGTTAGTGTGTGCTTATGTTTGGGGTTTTGTGGTGATGATGTGTGGATCTCTTGTGGCAGGGAGAGGAATTGATAACAGCTGAGAGTACAGTAAATAAAACAGATGAGAAGCAATTGCTTGTGGTGAAAAATACTTGGCAAAGCCAGTCTGCTGTCAAATTGGAGAGAGCTTGGTCGGTGGGTCTGGCAAACGTTTCCTAAGACTCTTGCAGATGGGTGGGAGTGAAGGAGGGACGACGGGAGGGGCAGGGGAGGGGAAAGAGAAAGGCCCCTGCCTTTTAGGTCCTCAGAACATGCTAAATGAGACCTGTGCAAACATAAGCCTTACATGAGGGCAGATTGTGGAACTGTCTTAAAGAGGCTTGAGAACATTGCATATAAATTCATTCTGACTGAGGGGTCTGGAAAGACACAGAGGTAGAATTCGGGCTTCAAGGAGGGGTCAAGAACACATGTAACATACTTGGCACACAGGGCACTCGCTCACTGAATGTTCTCTTCTGCTGTCTCTCCCTTCACTGTGTTCTTTCTGCTCCTGTCCTCTCTGCCTGAGACTAAGTGATTATTTGCATCTAGAGGGGACTCTGGAGGATACTGTGCCGGGACAGCAGGTGTCTTGGCCATGCTTCTTGGGTTCCTCGCAGGATTTCTGGGAAGATCAAGTGGGCCAGAAGAAACTCAACACATGGGAGCTGAATACAGATGTGATTTGAATGAGTTATGTGGCAGGCCTTGGGATTTTTTTTTTTGTGGAAAAGGAAATTTAATCACCAAATGCAGTCACTTAGAAAATGCCACTTACAAATCTGTTCTTCATTTGGCATGCTAAATTGTTCTAAATCCACCCAATTACTACTATTTTTAAAATTTATTTATTGTGGTAAAATATACATAACATAAAATTATGTAAAATTTAGCAGTGTTAATTACATTCACCATGTTGTGCTACCATCATTAGTATCTTTTTCCAAGACTTTTTTTTGTTACCCCCCAAAAGACTCTATAACTGTTAAGCAATAACTTCCCATTTCTCCCCTCCCCCCAGCTTCTGGTAACCTCTAATCTATTTTCTGTCTCTATGAATTTGCCTATTCTAGGTACCTCATAGATACCTCAGATAATGGAATCATACAGTATTTGTCTTTTTGTGTCTGGCTTATTTCACTTAGTATAATGTTTTCAAGGTTCATTTATGTATAATATTTGTCAGAACTTTATTCCTTTTTATGGCTAAATACTATTCCATCACATGGATATACCACATTTTGTTTATCCATTCATCTGTTGATGGACACTTGGGTTGTTCCCACTTTTGGCTATTGTGAATAGTGCTGCTGTGAACATTGGTGTACAAGTATCTGCTTGAATTCTTGCTTTCAATTCCTTTGAGTATATACCTAGGAGTGAAATTGGAATTGTTAGATCATATGAAAATTCTATATTTAGCTTTTTGAAGAACTGCCAAAGTGCCTTTCACAGCAGCTGCACGATTTCACATTCCCACCAGCAATGCACAAAGATTCCAATTTCTCCGCATTCTCACCAACGTTTGTTATTTTCTGTTTTTTTGATAATAGCCATCCTAATGGATGTTGAGTAGTATCTTATTGTGATTTCGATTTGCATTTTCCTAATGACTGTGATGTTGAGCATCCCAGGCCTTGGGATTTTATATGCATCTTCTCACTTAGTTTCCCAGACAATCATTAGTATCATTTTGTAGACATTGAAACTGAAGCTCTTACGCACTGCAACTTGACCAAAGTTTCACATTTTAAGAGTTGAAGCCAGCATGGAAGTTCAGGATTTCTGACTCCAATGTCTCTTCTTATTTTTTAAATTGTTAAGCACCTTACAATACAAGGCAATCAATGCTATTTTTATGTGGTAAAGTGTAAGTCAAGATTTTGGGCAATGCTTTCTGTTTCAAGCATGAATATTTCAGGCTCATAAGAGCAGTAAACTTTTACCTCTTAAGAGTGGACAGTAGTTCCCCCACCCACATTTAAGGACATGAAGAACACAGGGGACTTATTGCTGAAAAGCTTAACAACCGTTTATTGACCAGGAAGGGTTGGGGAAAATCTCTGCTTCCGGTTCAGCAGTTATAGCTCCAGAGAGAAAATAGAAGGCAGGAGTCTGGCCAAAAGAAATCCTTCCATAATCTTGGAGCTGAATTCTATTTCCTTTTTCCTGGGCTTAACCTCACATTCCTAGAGAGCAAAGTTCCGGCTCGTACTTGGAAGGAAATACAAGTCACGTATGCAAAATCTTTGATTTTTGTTTTTTCAAAGGCTCACCACTCGCCCCCTGGTGGAGAGAATCTGAAAGCACGAGGCTGCATTTTTCCTCCCTTTGACATTTGAGGCCATTTGCTCAAAGTCCCCTGATTGCTGTCTTCCTGCACGTGAAGTACCCTAAGGTGGCGGGAGTCAGTTTCCTTTCTAGTGACTATTTATTCATTTGTTTAGTTTTTCAATTTTATGTCCATGACATTGGGTTTAGGAAAAGGAAGTAGTCATGAGTATATGGAACTGAGATACCCCCTTGTCTTTCAAATGGGATTGAGATGAAGGTTCCAATTGTCTTGAAGTTCTGGATCTGGTTCAGGGGCAGCAGAGGTCCACCACTACTGCTGGGGAGGGCTGGGGGGGGGGGGTGTGTTGGGAGAAACCAGGAAACGGGCATGGAGAGACTACAGAGGGTTCAGAGTGCAGAGCACCCAGGAAGATCCTGATGACCTCAACGTACACCAGTTTCAGGGGAGCAGAGCTTTTGTGCCATCTCGGCCACTGTCGAAGTTCAAAGTCCAGGGCAGAGTAAGAGTCCCGGCGACAGCCACCTCAACCAGAACAGCCCCTGCAACCACAGGGCACACCCTCCACCAGTCTGCCTGCTTCCTGCTGGCTTTAGGAAACCTGGGAGGTGCAATTTCTTCCAAAGTTTGCATCCCAGAATCCAAATACACTGTAGGCAACACAAATTGTCATGACCACGTGTTTTCCACTTGGCAATCAGGTTTGGATCTGCGTAGCCTTCTTTCAGGCAATATTCATACAGTTCTCGGCTGATGGCTCTCTGCTTATGAAACAGTTTGAAGATGTAGCAGGATTGCTGATGGTCAAGATGGGCCAGACAGATCCTGCTTTTCTCTTTCCTCCATGAAGTTCTCTCTCAGCTTCCTGCATTTTCCGATCCAACTCACCAGTGTTGGCTCAGTCAGCTCCCAGCCATCAGGGGAATGTTCCGGCTTCTTTTCATTTTCTATGTGTAGGCTGCTTGAATTAAGCTGAGCCTCAGGGAATGTAGAACTCATTTTCTGTGTCCTTTCCCCTCGGCTGCCTGCAGTCCCGGAACCTCCGTGAGGGTCCGTGGGCTATGTAAAGGGCTTCCACTTGATTGAGTCATGCCCAACCAGCACCTTATTCCTCTTGATTAACTCAAGGATTTGGGACTTCGTTTACGTCTGCCAAATGATTTCACAGTTGCAACTCAGCTAGGGTTTGATTGGGTAACTGGGAGATGGTGTCCTATGGACCATCTGGAGAACAAGGATCACAACAAAGCCCAGATCATCTCAAAACTGTAATTGAAATCATTCACCAATCCAGAATATAAATACTATTGTTATGAATTTAACTAAATGATGGACTGAAAATGTTTGCAAGATTTGGCTCTTGCTAGGTTAATTGCCTCTTTATATAGCAAGAACGATGTCATATTTCCTATAATATGGGTAGAACATTAATTCAGCATTTTCTCTAGCACAGTTGATCCCAGTGAGTTCTCTATGGTTGGTCATTTAAAAAAGTTCCTTTCAGCTTCATAAGCCCTCATTGGTGGTGTCCCTTCTTAGGCTCCTTCATGGCTTCTGGCCGAGCAGGTGCCAGCTGCTGGGAGAACCTCTTGCAACCCTCTCTCCCAGTTATAGAGAAGAACTTAAGCAGGTGAGGGCCCTTGTGGTAGGTTGAAAATGGCCCCCTAAAAGACACTCATCTCCTAATCCCTGGAGCCTGTGAATGTCACCTTAAATGGGAAAAGGATCTTTGCAGATGTCATTAAGTTAAGGATCTTGAGATGGGGAGGTTATCTTGGATTGTCTGGACCGGCTCTAAATGCCATCACTTGTTTCTTCATAAGACGGAGGCAGAGGGAGATTCGACACTGGCAGAAGAGGAGAAGGCAATCTGACTATGGAGGCAGAGACTGGAGTGACATGGCCACAAATCAAGGAAGCTGGGAGCCACCGGAAACTGGGAGAGGCAAGGAACGGCTGTCCCCTAGATCTCGTGGAAGGAGTGCGGCCCTGCCAACACCTTGATTTGAGCCCAGTGATACTGATTTCAGACTTTTGGCTCCAGAACTGTGATAGAATAAAAATCTGTTGTTTTAAGCTGCCAAGTTTGTGGTAATTTATTGCGGCAGCATAGGAAAATAACACAACCCTGAAGATTAAGTTTTATTAGCTTCACACCAAATTCAACTGTTTTTGTATTTTAAGCCTTTGGACTTGTCTGGCCATACATCCAGTTGGATAAGCAGTGTGGGATGGGTTGTGGAGACTAAAGAAAAGATCTGGAGACGGCAAATGAGACTTACAGGTTTATTGGGAGTGACTTATGGGGAGCATCCAGTGTTGGCCGGCTGCACGGAGCTGTGCACCGCAAGAAGGGGCTGCTTATATAGGCAGGGGGGCACAAAGGCTGTGTGCTTGCCAAGAGGGGCTGTCCCTGGTATGGCCCGCATTCCCAGGAACAGTAGCTCATGTGGAGGGGCTCTGTGTTCCTTTAAGACGTGATGTTCTTTGAGTGAGATAAGATAAGATCCTGGCTGGCCAGGTCCTGGATCATTACAAATCCCAGCAGCTGGGCATCATGCCCAGAAGTTTGGCATCCTGCCCAGAAGGGGGCTGGAAGGACACATGGTTGCAGTGGGCTTGTGGGTTCTTGCTGAGCAAGCAAGGCCCAGGCCCTACAGGACTGAAGATAGGTGAAGTGAGAGATTGAAGAGGGTGAGAGAGTCCATCTTCAAAAGGGTATTCTGGAGCTCCCACATTTTTGCTAAGAAAGGCTGTCAGGTATGAGTGAGGGGCCTTTGGGGGGCTCACTGAGCCTTAGCAGTTTCTCACTTTGGCCATTTTGTCACTGCTGTGTTGACTTTCACGCTGAGCAAGAATAGGAGAAGGGCTTGTGTGTTTGTTTTGGTGGAGAGTGTAAAGAAGGAACTTGATGAGAACAACGAATTCTTTTACACACTAAGTCTTGGGAGAAGTAGGGAATAGAACCCTATGAAATAAAATTGAGCCGGCAGTTTTGAAGCGGGATTGGAAAAAATAGATGGAAGTCCTTGGGGCTCAACACAAGAAAATAGGAAACCTGGAGCTGCTGCATACCCCGAGATGGGTGCCGAGGGGCTCTGCCCTATTGGCACGGCACAACCATACACGGACATCATTTCTATTAGTGAAGATGGAAGAGGAAAGCTCTTCGCCTGGAGCAGATTGCATTATTGCGCCTGATTATGTTCTCTTTCCCTCCTGTAAGATGAGTATTCATTTCTGCCTGTTGTCATGAGATTTACCATGCCTGCCATGGGAGGAGTATGCTTCCCCACCTCACCTATATCGGGCTTAGCCATATGATTTGATTTGGCCAGTATGGTTGGAAAGGGCAGTATGCCAGTTCCCAGGAGAAGCTTTAGGAACCATCAGAATATTTCTCCAGCTTTCCTGCTTCTCTCTTTCTGCTAAGGGATAAGTAAGTCTCAGATGGGGACGGTTCCTCTGACCTGGACTCCAGAAGACAAGAAGTGAAGCCACGGCCAGTACTCCACTGACGAGCAGTAAGAACAATCTCTATGGATCTCAGCCTTTGCGGTTCTCGGGTTGGTTGTTATAATTAAGAGCTCTATAATTAAGTGAGAGTGAAGGGAAGGTCAGAAGGGAGGCATCCCTCATCACATCTCAGTTACCTTACGTGTTAAGGCAAGAATCGTAGTGGTGTTGTGAATGAATCTTCAGAAAATGAAGCATGTGTGGGAGTGGAGGAAAGACAGCCATTTTGGTCAGGGAGGTTCCTTCTAAGAGTCAACTTTGAAGTTTTAGGAGGTTGTGAAGGTGCTAGCTGAGTGGAAAGTGGGTGAGACTTCCCAGCAGAGAGTAGGGGACACATTCTGGGAAAAGTAGGGAAGTGCACAGTGGAATGGTGTCTATAAAAAGCATGGACGGAATGGCTGTGCTTAGGTGGTGTGTGGTGGTGTGTATGTCTTGCAAAGGCATTTGGGTTTCATCCCCAAATCTCTGGAGAGCTAATGAAAGGTTTTAGACGGGAGCAATGATATCAATTTAGATTTTAGAATGGATGGAATGGATGTTATCTTAGGCAACAGGATGTGCTCAAAACATCTACTGAATGGGCGACAGGAAACAGTGAGATCTACCACCTGCTAAGTGCTCCTAGGTGCTTGGTTTGCAAAGGTGTCCAGGGTGACCACATCGCTAGAGGCAGCAGCAGGGGATTTCAGTTTCTATGAACAAATGCATATAATGGTATTTGAGTATTTTTTTGTCCTTTAAAAAGGGAACAACATGAGATCTTCTGAGTGTGTTCTAAATGAGTGCCTTGTGATTCCCTCATTTGGAGAACGGTTACCGCTCAGCTGAATGCCAGGAGCTACCATGATGATCTCCATATGCTTTCAGTTCTTACTCTCAGCCAATTATTGTTCAACATATTCTTATAATGTGCTGTGGTTTGAAGAAAGGAAGTGTAAGGAGCACAGATTTTTAAAACATAACAAGTTAGGAGTAGAAATCGAAAATATTTCTGCAAATTTCCTTCAGGTAGATCTTTATCGTTGGTTTGAGTTATCTTCCACTGATCAAATGTTTTAGTGACACGTTGAATGTCTCTGGCCTAAAATATAAAAAAAAGAGAAAACAGAGTGGTGTTTATATACTAGTTTTCCTTTTCATTTAATGTGAGTAAAGGCCATCCATACCCAAGATAGGTCATTTGCAGAGAAGTGCTTGCAAATACAAACTTTGCTCATCTTGTCAATAAGAAATAAAATATACAAATGTTAAATCCCTTCATATTTTAATGCAAAATGAGTGAATTCATAAGTTTAGGTAGTAAAAGCAATTTTTGCCTAGACTTAATGGCTTAACATAGGGTTGATTTGACTACATATTTTGGTATAAATTCAGTCTTCAAATCATGTGATATGATGCCAGCTTGGATTTTACTTTTGTCAATGAAAACATTTTTTATATGTCAACAATTTAGGATAAATTAAACAACATCTCTCTTATTAAATGAGAATAAATTAAGATGTGCCTTTATGAATCAGAACAGTACCTGGCACAGCTTATGGCCTCAATCCATATTTATTGAGTAAATGAATATATATTAAGATTATATTAGTATAAACTTTACAATACAATCTTTCTAGATATATAGATCTAAAATAATATTCTTTCTACATAAAATCACTTAAATATCATAGGTTAAGTAAAATAGTGAAATAATTTGAATAAATCTTAAAGTTTGAGAATCCATATTATTGTTTAAGGGTCAGGCACACAGGGTCACTGGCCCCCAGGGGGCACTATTCCCATGAAATATAATGTGAAGGGCACTAGAACTGAATTCAGAAGTCAAGGAGATTGAGAGCACCTCTCTACATAGACTGCCTCATCAATCCTCCCACCATCTTGCAAAGGTGGAATTGGATCCTATTTTAGACGTGAGGAAACTAAGGATAGCAAGTTATTGCCTTGTTCCAAACCACTTGGCAGGTTAGTGGAAAGATTCAGGTCTGAGCACAGGTCTCCCTAGTTCAAGTGCCTGCCCACTGCCTCATGATCTCGTCTAAACACGCAATGAGGAAGGCTTCAAAAAGGTGGTGGGACAAAGAAGGGACAGTCCAAAGCATTTAGGAGAGGGTCCATTGGGTGTGAGGTGTAAGCTGTGAGGTGTGAGGGGTGATGGAGCAGGAGCTTGAGGCCGGGTGGGTGGAAGCTGGGGTGATGTTGTTGGGGGGTGGGAGTCAGTTTAGTTTTTGACACCTGGTGTTTGTGGTTCCATATGATGCTGAAATGGATAGATCCAGTTGGCAGTTGTGTGTGTCTTCCTGGAGCTTAGGAGTGTTGCCTAGGCCCCTAAGATGATTTTGAGCAAAAGCTGTGGGGAGAAGTACCAAGGACAATATTTACCTCCCTCTAGATTTTGTCAGGGGGTAGAAAACCTTGGAAAGGAAACTTGATAGCTTGACTCAGGGTTTACCTGGAAGCAGATTGAGATGAGGGCCCTAGGAGTGCAAGTGGGCTCATCAGAGTCTCGGCTCCCTCCCCAGCCTCATATTATATTTAATAGAGTTTTAGACGAGTCCCTTACCTCTGGGTGCAAGAGGCACTGTCCAGTCTTTGCTGTCTATAAACCCAGCACAGTCTTTGACTGAGGTGATGTTTGAGATACTTTCTTAATATTGTACCAGGGCATGGATACTGATGAACATCACTGGGTCAGGAGCTTAGCTCAGCTGCAAGAAACTTGAATAGAACCCGTGGTCATTCCCTAGTTAACCCCTTCCAGGCAGACCCAGCCGAGATTCTGCCTGTGCCTGTGCCTGTGTCTGCGGCTGAGTCATGGGGCCTTTTGATGCTGAGAAAAGGTTTGATGTGGGAAGGGATCTGTACTCCAGCTCTGCTTCAAGCCAGGGCTTGGAATGTGACAGTGGTGTCTATTACAATCAGTTCATAACTTTTAATGGGAACACAAAAGCTGTATGCAGCAGCGTCCCCCTTCCTTTTCTGAGCTGCCAGGTTGAGGCTTTATAGGTAAGAGATCTGTAAACGTGTGTGTGTTTGTGTGTGTGTGTGTGAGAGAGAGAGAGTGTAGGAAGGAGGCAGGGTAGGGATGGGGGTGGGCATGGGAGAAGGGCAAGGGTTTATAAAGAAAATGAAAAGAATCAAAAGGATGAGAGAGAGACAGAGAAAGAGCTAGGAGACAGTAAATCCTATCTAAGCGCACAATGATAATTTACTTTAGGAAAGGGCAGCGGGCGTCAGCTGGTATCTAACATTGTCTCACTATGAAAGGAGTAACCTTTCTAGAGAGCAACGGATTCACCCAGGGAAGAGGAAGAAGAGGTATTGCTCCCTGCAGTGCCGGATAGAATGTGGCTTTTATTAAAATAAGAAAGGTCGAAGGAAGACAGGTGTTGAGAGCAGGCAGAGTTCTAGTGAAATCGTTCACGGTGCCCTGAAGCAGAGGCCTTACCTATTGGCTGCTGGCTCCTTCTGGAACCACCAGGAGTGGGAACAGGCTGCCCAGCACTCTAAGCCGCCTGCCCTCCCACTTTCAGCCTATTCAGGATGGAGAACCAGCCTACTACATGTTTAGTCAGAAATATGCAGGGCCAGCCCGGTGGCGCAGCAGTTAAGTTCGCATGTTCTGCTTCAGTGGCCTGGGGTTCGCTGGTTGGGATCCCGGGTGTGGACCTATGCACCGTTTGTTAAGCCATGCTGTGGCAGGTGTCCCACATATAAAGTAGAGGAAGATGGGCACGGATATTAGCTCAGGGCCAGTCGCCCTCAGAAAAAAGAGGAAGATTGATGGCAGATGTTAGCTCGGGCCTAATCTTCCTCAAAAAAAAAAAAAAAAATATGCAGCACAAATTCTATGTGGTCTCTATGTGAGGGAGCTTAGGTAAATTACAAGTACTCAGCTTAGATAATGAATTTGCCTTGAGCGTGAATCCTCCTAGATATCGGTGTCTCTACAGAACTTGTTCATTTGGATACGTCCTGTGCACTGGTCTTATCAGTGGGCAGGGGACGTCAGTTCTCAGTATAGTGTGCTAAGGGGACTCAGCTCATGGTTCTCCTTTGTAAGCTGCTAAAATTCACTACTTGGATTTCCTTTCTAGACAAGAAAGGCTGTAGAGTGGGAGAGCAGCTCTCCAATTCCTTGCTGTTTCATGAAAACAAGCCAGGTCTGCTAAGGATTTTAGTGTTGCCTAATACAGGTTGAATTACGTTCCCCCAAATTCATATATTGAAGTTCAACCCCACAGTACTTGAGAATATGACCTTATTTGGAAATGGGGTCGTTGCAGATATCATTAGTTAAGACGCAGTCGTACTGGAGTAGGGCATTCCCTTAATAAAACGTAACCTTTTATAAAGTCCTTAATAAAAATGTTTGGAAACAGACACCCGGTAGGGAGAATGCCGGGTAATGGTGGCTGTTTAGAAGCCAAGGAGAGAGCCTAGACAACCCTTCCCTTGGTCCTCAGAAGGAACCAACCCTGCTGACCCCTTCTTTTTGGACTTCTAGCTTCCAGAATTGTGAGACAGTCCATTTCTGTTGAAGCCACCCAGTTTGTAGGACTTTGTTACGGTGGGCCCAGCGAACGAGTATGCTGATTGTGGTGGTAACTAATCAGAGATAACAAATGTGGATGTTGCAAAAGTAATTAAGTTTCTAGAATCTGAAAAAACCTTTACCGTCAACCTGGTGAGGTCCAGGTTGCTTTCTGAGTGTTTCTTGGCCTTTGCCTTCAATTAGAACTTTATCCAGAATAGTCTAGTGCGTTCCATTTCAAATTACTCAGGGTCATTATAATTAATAAATAGAGTGTTTTATTTGTCCACGTTATTTATTTTCTCCACCCCTGCCATGTTTCCTTGAGCAGAGTTCAGGCTTTGGTTTTGGCCTTGTACCTTGGATTGACTAGTGGAGTGTGCGTGGGTGCAACATGTGCATGCCCAACAGAAGCTTTAATACCAAAGATTTGTATGATACCACTAATATTATTTGACTAGACTCTATTTCTACAATCTTAAAGTGGCCGGAATTAGAAATTAAAAAAGCTTTGGCTGATTTTTTTTATTAAAAAAGTGAAATCTCAGGCACACCAATAATTCCTTTAAAAACCTTTTAGTACTATCACAATGAAAATATCATTTTCTTGGAGGTGGCGACTGCGGGATGCCCTGGACTTAAATCTGAGCTCTACCTCATTAACTTGATATAGTGATAATTAGTCAGAAAAAGGCTGATTGTCTTATGGCGAACTAAATGTGTACTCATTAATTAGCCTTAGAACATGATTATCTGGGACTGCTAAGGCTTAGCTCATCCTTACTCATGTTGACAATAGTTAACTATTTCTATGTACTATTACTAGATATAAAAATGCCGCCTATAAAGATAAGTAAAAAGTAAAAAATTTATTGCATAAAATTTAATAAAATTTTAATTTTTTGCCTGGCAGTTCACAGAAAAGAAGTGAAATTCAAAGACGTGGTTTGACTTAGGGGCTTATATACCATTTTTAACAAAGGAAAGTGGGTTTGGGCTTTAAGGGATGGTAAATCCAGGGGAAGTGGCTAGGAAATACATGGGGGAAGCTAATGGAAGACGGGGATTATTTTAGTGAGATTTGTTTATACTGACTCATCTTCATCTCCAGAGATAAAGAGTTGCTCTCCTCTTCATGGTTCAGGAGAGAGGGATACCTTCATGAGGGAAATACATGCTCTGCTTTTAGGCAGATAAAGAAGGAGAAAGAGCCCTTCTTGCATCCATTGATTCTCAATTGCCTTCAGCTCAAAATAAGCCTTACGCCAACGTGGCATATCTTGGGGTACCATATCCTGATCCTCTTCACAGTGTTTATCCATGACTCTATGACTGTTATTACTTCATGAACATTTATCTTCCACTTGGTCCCACAGGTACCTTAAGAAGAACTTCTCTTAAACTGAAGCCATCTTTTCTCCCACCTTTACCAGACAAAATTCTCTCCTCTTATAGTGTCTATTTGTGAATAGCATCATCATCCACCCTATATTAGCTAGGAATAGGACTGAATAACAGAAAACTCCAAATAACAGTGGGTTAAAATAGACATTGGGCTCTCACAGAAAAGAAATTCAGAGCTAGGCCAATCAAGGCTGGTATGGTGGCTTCCTAGCTGTCACATCCAGGCTACTTCTATCTTTCTGCCCCAACATTGTAGAACATGGTCTCTGTCATCAGGATCACCTCATGGTCCAAGACAGCTGCTAGAGATCCTGCAATTGTGTGGGATTCTAGGCAGCAGGAAGGAGGAAATGAGGAAAGTCAGCTAAAGCTGAATGTGATACTGAGATATATGAACATTAATGGAATATATTGCCACCCTGGATAAAACTGAAGCTCTGTTACCAAGCAAGAAGGGTAAAATGGTAATATGTAGCCAACCAGCTACTTCTGCAACCACTACTCATCTACACCCTTCCACTGCCAAAGCCAGGAGCCCGAGGTCATCCTTAGTTCCTCTTTCTGATTCTTCACACGCAATCCATCTTCATCTTTTGTAGATTCGTCTTTCTTCATTTTCACTTCCCTTAATTCATAATTTCCTCATTTTTAAGCTGCTGCTGATATTGATGATAACAATAATTAATATTTATTGAACTCTCACCAAGTATCACTATGCAAAATGCTTTATGTGCATTTTCTCATTTTATCCTTGCAACAACTCTATTTGATGGGTACTATCCTTATATCAATATGCCAGATTATAAAACAAAGGCTTAGGAGGTTAAGAAACTTGCTTAAAGACCCACAGTTAGCAAGTGGCAGAGCTCGAACCAATCCTAGGTCTTTCTCCCTCTCAGTTACTGCCTCCTACCCCGTCATCTAGAAAGCCCACTGTAGCATAGGCAGGAGTTGGCTTGGCCTGGGCCTCGGGGGCATCAGAGAATCCAATCCCTCGACCATATTCACTTTCAGGTCTGGCTCCCTCCAGGCCCTTTCCCACAGGGAGTGATCACTGAGTAGTCTCTCATAAGCAAGTCTGACTCTGCTTCTTCCCTGATTAACACCTTTAATGGTTTTCCATGTCTTTCAAAATAAATCAGTCCTTAGCTGTCATGTCATCTCAGCCCACCATCCCTTGATGGTTCCCTATAAATAGGCTATGCTTAAACTATACTGAATGTTGAATTTCCTGACAAGCAGTATCTTCTCTCTGGGCTTCAGCATACGCTATTCCCTCTGCCTGGACCACTTTCCCCATTCTCCCACCCACCCACTTCAACAGGACTCAATTCATACATCACCTCTTCCAAGAAATACTCCCTGACTTTCTCCTTCACTCAGTTTAGGCTAATTTCCCTCCCTCTGAGCCCTTTGGCAGCCTGTATAGACTTCTACACTAAGGGGCGGTAAGCACACTATTTTGTAATTGTCTATTTCTCTGTCTGCTCTCCCCAGTAGTCTCCAAGCTCCTTGAGGAAATGGGCCATGTCTTAATTGTCTTTGCATCTTTAGGACCTAACAGAGTGCCGAGCTTTTAGTAAATGTTTGTTGAATTACTGAATGCCTGTCCAGAATAAAGTAGATTCTAAGTAAATATCTATTTCTCTATGATTAAATCATATTTACACCAACATTTGTAAAATTTCAAAAAACGTAGTAAAGAATCGACACAACGTCTTTGTCATAAAGTAAATACAACACTAAGGTCTCTGGTGCACTTGAGTGGGAAGAGATGGTCTTACCTGGCATTGAAGGGGAATGGATCTTGAAGTTGGATGGAATTGTGTTTTAATTCTAGCTCTGACACTTAATAAGTCTTATAACCTTGGGAAAATTGTTTAACCTCTTTGAATTTTGGAATCCTTACCAGTAAAAATAGAGTTAATAATGGCCACCTTTCAGATTGTTGTAGAGAGTGAGTAAGATAAAATCTAACCTGAGAGGTCTGGTTTAATGCTTGCCACATAGAAGAACATCAACAAAGAATCCTATGCTTGATTCTTCCTCCCCACTCTCTCTCTTTCTGTCTCTTTGCTTGGTTCCACTTTTCTTGCCCCTTTTGCATCCCAGACAGACATCATGTTAATGAAATAAACAACTCTGGATATAAAGATAGGAGTTTGAATCTCAGCCCTGCTACTGACTGTGTTTGTTATTTTCAAAAATTGTATAAGCTGTTTTTATTGTATTCCTGGGGTTACATTTCTTTGTTCCACTCTCAGCCCCTACCACAGTGCTACGCACAGAGTTTATTCAGTAACGTGTATTCAGGAAATATAAGTTGGGTCCCTATGGTTTCTAGTTAAAGAGCTGCTGCTGGAAGAAGGATTCCATGATGGGGAGGGCGGATGAGTTCCGGGATGAGGCTGCAGCTGCTGACCTGGCCGATCAGGACTGGCTTGGAGCCATCTGCTTGGCCAGCACTTGATTGGTTGGACATAGAAAGGAATGAAAACCAATCAAGAAAGATGACCTTTCGTGGAATTAAGCAATTTGCAAGCAGCTGCAGAGATCCTGGGACCCCAGTAAGAGCAGGCAGATTTGCCTGGCTTTTATGTTGGACTCACATCAAACTCGTTAATGTCAATAAGAAAGAAATTGAGCTTGTCTTTGTTGTGAGCCTAATGAAGCCTTTGCTGGTTGCACTAAATTTCTCCCTTTGATTTCCGTCTCTTTCCCTTTTTCTGTTTCATTTTATTTAATGCCCTTCTGGGCAATGGCTCTTTCACTCTTTATTTTCAAACAAGGAAGGGGAGATAGAGAAGAGGAAGAAAAGTTTAAAAACCCTAAGAAAAACTTTAAAGGGAGTGTTTAGCTTTTCTCTATGGTGATGTGCTTAGGTGTTCCCAAATCCACATCTGGGAAAACTCTGCCCTAGACTGATGGGTGGTGAGGAGAAGGTGGGGTACCATTATGTGGCAGGTTAGCATTCACGCCAAGGGAGACCTGATTCCCTCCCTCTCCGCTGAACCACTTCCCAGTGTGAAATATCTCATTTGGAAAGATTGCTAAATGAGGCCTCTAACTCACTTCTAAGTGGTAAGCTAAGCTGTAGATAACACAAAACCCATCTCAAACTGACTTAAGCAAAAGGGAGCCTTTATTAGCTCATCTACCTGAAAATCCCAGGGAAAGCTGGCTTGAGGTAATGTCATCAGGTATCAGTTCCTCTCCATCTCTTGGCTCTATCATCAGCTTCATCTGCAGACTTCATGTGGTAGTTTTTATCCACTTCCACGGTGATGCTCAGATTATTTTCAACTCCTGATCTGTACCTGTTATCAATTTATTGCCTGCTTTGCGGAAACAAATATGCGCCCTTTTACTATTTTTCTGTTGTCCGCTGATACAGCGTTAGGCTTTGTCAGCAGAGGAAATTGAACACGTCCCAGGAGGAAGGGGTTTCTTGCCTGGCTCTGATGTGACCTTTCTTCAGGCTTCTGAGCACAGGCAGCTTCTCGGGTACAGGGCTTCTGCAGTCCAGAGTAGTCAGCTGCACCCAGAGGTCAACAGCTGTCCCCAGGACCACCTCCTGCTACGATCAAGTCCTTTCACAGCAGCGTGCTTACAGC
The DNA here is from genome assembly GCF_041296265.1 of Equus caballus. Lineage (NCBI taxonomy): Eukaryota > Metazoa > Chordata > Mammalia > Perissodactyla > Equidae > Equus > Equus caballus. Next base: position 28,948,104 of record NC_091710.1, on the reverse strand, counting down.
TGCAACCTGCAGTGCTTCCAGCCTCTCCAGGGCCCTGCTCTGCAGTGCACAGCAGCCAGTAGCCCCCAGCAGCATTCGCTAGCACCCTCCTTCATGCAGTTTTGTAGTCTGAGTGTTTCTAGTGAGACACTTCCCCATGTACAGCTTTCCCCAGCACCCTAGATGGTGAATTTCTGACAAACTCTAGAGGATGGATTTCTAGCAAGTTGCACTGGCATGGCACCACAATGGCTTCTCTGTCATCCAGTGAGTCACAACCCTGCCGTCTCCAACAAGGTCTGGACCCTAACCCTGGAGGAGGGTAAGACTGTTCCTTGGGTACTCTGTCTCAGTGCTAGGGGCACGGCTACTCCTTATGTCTGCTACTCCTATATTCTTTAGAGTTCTCTTTCCTTCACACTAACCAATGCCACATTACTCCAATACCCTGTCATAACCAATCATTCGTTATATTCAGTTTTCCTGCTCAAGTTATTGTGTGGTTTCTTTCTCCTGATTGGACCCTGGTTGATATACAGTCATCCCTCCGTATCTGCTGGGGATCGGTGCCAAGACCCCTGTGGATACCAAAATCTGTGGATACTCAAGTCCTCATATAAAATGGAATAGTATTTACTTTTGACCCACACACATCCTTCTGTATGCTTTAAATCATCTCTAGATTACTCATAATACCTAATACAATGTAAATGCTATGTAAATAGTTGTTATATGATATTGTTTAGGGAATAATGACAAGAAAAAAAAGTCCGTATGTGTTCAGTATAGATGCAACCATATAGGCCTTTTGGTCCAAGGTTGGTTGAATTTTTGGATTTGGAAACTGCCCATATGGAGGGCTGACTGTACCACCTTCCCAAACGACAGTGCAAAAAACATCTTTATACATGTGCCCTTATGGACTTGAAGTTTTATTTGGGTATATATACCCAAAACTTGACTTGCTAGATCATAGGGTAAATATTTAACTTAACTAAATACTTCCTGACTGCTCTTTCAAATAACTACACGTGCCTATACCTCCACTAACAGGGCACATTGGTACTTGCGTCTCACCTGACCACCAACTTTTGACCACTCAGCTGACAAATTCTTGTCCAATGATGTCAGAGTGGTACTTTATTTTTCTGAATTCCATTTCTTTGATTACTAATGTCTCTTCAAACACTTATTGGGCCCTCAGAGTTTCCTCTTCTGTGAACTACCTTTTCATATCTTTTGCTCATTTCTTTCTTTTTTTTTTTTTTTGATTAGCCCTGAGCTAACATGTGCTGCCAATCCTCCTTTTTTTGCTGAGGAAGACTGGCCCTGAGCTAACATCCATGCCCATCTTCCTCTACTTTATATGTGGGATGCCTACCACAGCATGGGTTGCCAAGCGATGCCATGTCCGCACCCAGGATCCGAACCAGTGAACCCTGGGCTGCCGAAGCAGAATGTGCAAACTTAACCGCTGTGCCACCAGGCTGGCCCCTTTTTGCTCATTTCTTTTATTGGTGTTTATAATTTTTTTTGTTGAATTGTAGAAGTTGTTTGTGTATTCTAGAAAACATTCCCTTGTCAGTTTTAGACATTGCAAATATCTTCTCCCAATATTCCTCCTGTCTGCAAACTTTGCCCCTGATGTACTTTATTGAAAATAAACCCTCTTTTTTGGCGTCATAAAAAGAAGTTTCATTTAAATGTTTTTCACTCTCCAAAACATTCTGCCACATATCTTCCTCTGACATACGTTTACTTTCATAGTTTGGTTTTATTTTATTTATTTTTAATTTTTTTTTTAAAGATTGGCACCTGAGCTAGCATCTGTTGCCAATCTTCTTTTTCTTCCTCTTCTTCTTCTCCCCAAAGCCCTCTGGTACATAGCTGTGTATTCTAGTTGTGAGTGCCTCTGGTTGTGCTATGTGGGACGCCACCTCAGCATGGCCTGATGAGCAGCGCCAAGTCTGTTTCCAGGATCCGAACCAGTGAAACCCTGGGTCGCTGAAGCAGAGTGTGCCAACTTAACTCCTCGGCCCTGGGCCTGGCCCCTGGCTTTAAATACTTAAAATACACTTTTGATTATGGTATTAGAAGTGATCCATATTTTTTCTTCTATTTATCAAGCCCAAAAAAATATATTTTAAAGGAAAGAAGAATGTGATCGTCAGCCTTTGTGAGGGACCAAAAAGCAGTGCATGGCAAAGTTTAAAGTAAAAATGAATCGTCAAGACTAATATACATAAAAGGAGACAATGTATCACAAAATCTATTCCATATCAGTATGGTAATTACTAGAATGCTGATTATGATTATGATAATTATTGGAATATTAGAATAAAGCATTAAGCCTGGAGACCTCATGGTGATTGTCTAACTGTGGCTTTGAATGGCATTATTCTGCTTAAAGAAATTTCATCTTTCCACTCATTACTCAGTTTTTGTGGATAATTGTTCGGTTTGGTTTGGTTGCCTTGAATTCATTCCTCTTTTTTTTTTTTTTTTAAATGGCAGTAGTATACCAAATTTCCTTTTCTATTCTCAAGAATACAAACCTTCTCTATTTTCAGATCACATGGTTTGAGTGGGATTCACCCCATGTCAGGAGTAGAATATGTTACCAAAACTTGACATTTAGAGCCACAAAATTCCTTAGTCCAGTGATTGGTCAATGAGAACATATGACCTAGGTCTGGCCAATGGGCAAGCTTCATTCCCTTGCCACAGTGATTGGTTCAGCAATCTCAGATTGGTCCAGTCATAGTTAACCCCGGGAGGTATGCAGAACTATAAGAAAGAGACACTCTTTTCTTTTTCTGTTGCACTTAGACTTGGGTAGATGTTATCCTGCAGTTGCCAGAAACTACCACATGAAGCCTGCAGATGAAGCTGACTCTACAGCCAAGAGATGGAGAGAAACTAGTTTCTGATGACATTACCCAATGCCAGCTAGATGAGCTAATAAAGTCTCCCTTTAGCTTGAGTCAGTTTGAGATGGGTTTTGTGTTATCTACAGCTTAGCTTACCACTTAGAAGTAAGTTAAAAGCGTAACTTACCAATCTTTCCAGATGAGATATTTCACACTGGGAAGTGGTTCAGCAGAGAGGGAGGGAATCAGCTCTCCCTTGGTGTGAATGCTAACCTGCCACATAATGGTACCCCACCTTCTCCTCACCACCCATCAGTCTAGGGCAGAGTTTTCCCAGATGTGGATTTGGGAACATCTAAGCACATCACCATAGATAAACACTCAAAAGTAATTTTTTGGTTTTTAAACCAAATTACTATATGGTGTTTAGAAGCAAAAAACTATATACATATATGACTATATATATAAGGACTATATACATAAAAAGGATGTGGATAAAGCGACATGGACAGAATTTAAACCAGGTGCTGAGTGAAGAAAGGAAGAAGCTCAATGAGATAGAATAAAATACTATCTCTGTAAACACACATAATGATGATATATCTTTTGCTAGATTACATTCAGACAGAAGGATATATATCAAGCACTTTAGAATATTTGCTTTGTGGGGGATGGAAATAAAAGTAAATATAAAGTAAAAAAGGAAGGCTTTTATAGATAATTATGATAGTGTGTGACAAACTGAAGAGTATGATTAAATTAACTCTTGGTACATGAGTCTGAAGTTCAAAAGAAAATTTACTTTTATCATTACAAATGTTCAGACAGTATCTGCTCAGTGGTCAACAAGTACCTCTTAATTTACCTAGTCTTTTGGGATGAGTGATATCTTTTCATTAGTTTGAGGACTAAAGGGAATATTACCAAAGCAGTAATATAGGCCATGATGAAAATAACAACAAAAATATAGAAATTAAAAAATATAAATACTTGAAGTTCTGTTTTAGAGACAAAACTTGTAGAATACAAAAGATTTGTTCAAAAAGGATTGCAGGATAAAAAGCCTAAAAAAAAAAAGATGTTATTGTTTTGAGTAGCAAGGCATGTTGATTCACTTATATACAAATTAAGTAATAAAACAATGAGGTCATAGAGATTGAGTAAATTGTTACAAGGTAGGTGGTTAAAATAAGGCTTCTGTGACAAAAATAGTTCACAACCTTAGTGATCTAACAGTTTATTATAGTAAATATTTTGACAAATGTAGTTTCCTATAACTACTCATAGTATCAGAATTAGAAGTCAACAGTCCTTGGGACCATTGAAACAAATCTTTCAATATTACAGGAAAGGTTTTTGCCATTCTTAGTAAACATTCTTAGACAGAAACTCAACTTTATGTTGACAAGATAGCGAATAAATCTACATTTAACTTAAATTTTGTGATATATGAATGTTCACTAAGCTTTTTTCAAATCTAACAAGATGGAATGTCTAGTTGAATACTTTGTCTTCTCAAAGCTCCCATTCAAGAGTCTTCCAGTTCTTTTCAAGGGTTTTCATTATACTGCTAATTAGGTTTTGTAGCCTTTGGCTTCTGTTACATTTTCCAGACAAGGCTGAATTAAAAAATATGGGGCACCCCTGAAGGAGAGATGTTATCAGTGGGCTGTGATTTTTCTGGCAGGTGCCATGAGTCAAACATGTACCATGACTGTGAGGGGTGATTCTTGGAATTTTACATTTTGGCCTGATGAGGACCAGGGAAATAGGTTACCAGACCAAGTCTAAGTGCTTTGAAGTCAAGGATTCCATTCCTTTTTCTTTGTGTTTCCCACATGAAATGCAGATGTATAATAAATGCCATATACATATTGAAATAGATTCTCCTGCTCTCATTGAACTCAGCAGCAAAACCAAAGAGAATGTGAAAAGCAAGTAGACAATGTTACAGATTATTGCCCAGATCCACACCTTGGGTTTTACATTTTTCTTGTTCATGTTGTTGTTGTCTGAAATATTTCTGTATGCGGAGCGATGCTTTCTTCTCGAGCACCAAAGACTCCATGGTTAAAGCTCAGAGCACACGATTTTATTTCAGCTGCGTAACCAATATAGGAATCCTATCCTTATCTATTCCAAATTGGTGAGCAAATGTTTACTTACCAGGGGAAAATATTAAGCGCTAATATGGCAATAATATCAATCTCTGAGCTCGGAAAAGCAATTCTGAAATTACACACTATGATATGATTTTGATAAGAGATATCATTTAATTGATTTCTGCCATGGTTGCAAGGACAAATTATCCGGCAAGGGATCCTTCTGCATAGTTTTCCTATTAAAGTTTGGGTTTCTTTTCTTACAGGGGTTGCTTCAACTGGATGGGATAAGTCTTTTAAAAAGGGCACATTGACACATAGGGACGACCTCCTGCTTTCAGCATGGAACTTCTGAGAAACAGTTATAGAACATTAACCCAAGATGATGAAGGCGCTCACCTGACGTTTCATGCCAAGAATGATGTGTTTCCCTGAAAGTCTGCCCACTTTGCTACCTGAGCCACTGTGTGGGTGTAAGGTGGCTATGGTGTCATGGAAAGAGCATGTGAATTCTGGACCAGTCACTGCTTCCCTTCTCTTGTGTGAAGAGTGTCTAGAGATACTTAGGATGTTTGTGTTTATAGGTGGCTGGCATTTTCTCTCCTTGGGGAAGTCTTTGCACGTGTAGAGGTGTAGGTGTGTGTATATATATATATGCATGGGTATACAGCATAAAGATATGTGTGTGTGTTTAGGAACCCCTAGACGTGGATAGATCAGCTGGCTGCTCCCTCTATACTACGATTTAAAGGCTGATGCTGAAAATTTCCCTCATCTGACCCGTCTAAATATTCCCCTTCTGGCTCTGTCAACATTCATGGTGCCTAAAATCCTGCCAGTTATCCATGCTTTTAATTAAGTTATGGGCTGACAGAAGCCTCTGTCAACATGCAAACATTGAGGGTAGTTAATATATTAAATAATTAGCCACAGTGACATGGCTCTCAGTTTATGTAATTTGCCAGAAATAATTAACCAGATCATTCAGGAGTAGAAAACTGGAATAGTAAGTTTTGTTGGGGTGATGGTGGGTGGTGGTCGAGGAGAAACCGAAAAAGGTCCCACATCTGGGAGGTCCCAGGCTTTGCAATATGCTTCACTGAATCTCTTGAAAGGGTAAATTGGACATCTAAAGCTCATCAAATGTTGTAGGTGTGGAAAGCAGAAGGAAAGGGAAAATACATCTCTAAAAGGTGAACAGAATGCTAAAGATCTACTTTACTTATGTCATAAATTGAAATCTGGCCCCATCTCTTTTTCACTTAATGGCTCTGAGGTCCTTTTGCATACATTTTGGGTGTAATAGAGGGTCTGACATGTCTATATTTAACTAAATACTTTTTGTGTCTGCATTTAAAAGAAAATAGTCTCCTAGTTAGTAAGCCTTGATATGTACATATATAAAACTTGAGAGGAGATGCGTGACGTGTGCATATTTATATTCCCAGAAGAAAGGGAGATCTGCTATGCACTTGTTATCTCTCTGGCTCCCTTGGACACAGGCTGTCCTGACATATGAAGCCATGAGGCTCATTATTACAAATTCTGACTCTACAGTGTTTCAACACTAAGTAATTCATCTTGAGTCAATGAAATGGAAGAAATCAGAAAGCCAAGTTGCTGTATAATGTGGCAAGTTAGTGAAACAATGTAAGTAAAGGAGTAAGTTAGCCAAACAGCACCATGAGTTTAGCTAGGTCGAAGAGTCACCTACTTCAGTAACCTGCTGAGTTTCCCAGAGAACAGAGCTATTTACCTAAACTGAGCAGCACTGATTTGTCATGCCATTGGATTTTTCTATTCTTTCCCTCCGAGGAAAGCGATTTCCCTTCCATACTGCAGGTGGCAGCATTGCCGGCCTCAATCCCTGCTCTGCCATGGTTGGCTGAGTGTGTGATGAATCTGCCAAGGCAGAAATGCTTGTTTGCATTACAGGAGACTGTAGCTCTTTAGAATTTCATTAAGAAAAGAAAGACCACTCTTATTGCTATTACAATCATTTTACATTTTCACTATGTCTCTAGAGCAGGCAAATATGGCAGCAGCGTTGTAAGCTTCTGTGTGGCTCTTTCAAAATCAGAGGTAAGAATTTTTTAAATTCCTGCCCACAGTCAAAATAGATCTACTACTTTTAATTATTTTTGCAAAAGAATATTAGTGGCTACATCTTAGTGAGATTACAGTGTGGAAATATTTATTCTGTTGTGCTATAGCCACATGGTTAGTTTTCAGCTGGAGAAGTTATTCTTTTATATATTTTGTTTTCCTGATTCTATCTATTGAATAACGTCTTGTTAAACAGTAATAATAGGTAAGTTCCTACCATGTTCTGAGTCTGGTGCAGAACATATAAATTCTTAGATTATGAGCTCCTTGAGAGTGGCCATTTTGTCTTAATTATGGTGTATTTCCAATACTGATTAATACATATAAAATAATGATATTTAATATTTATGATGTGCCAGCCACTGTTGCAAATGTTTTACATGTATCAACACATGTAATTCTCATCACAATGGTCTGAGGAATGTATTGTTATTATTATCCCCATTTTATAAATGAGGACATTGAGACGCAGAGAGAGTAAGCAACATCTAGAAAAGTTTCAAGGTATGGTAATCTTGGTTACTTTTTGGTCTCTGAATGGTTTTTTGATTTAGTATCCCTTAGAATGCTAAATGTGTGAGTTCCTTAAAAATTGAAGCAAAGCAAAATTTCACATATTTTAAAAAATGTATTTTGTCATTTATGCAAATATTGTGTGATTCCACTTAAATGAGGTATCTAGAGCAGTCGAATTTGTAGAAATAGAAAGTAGAATGGTGGTTGCCAGAGCGTAGGGGAAGGGAGAAATGAAGAGTTCTTGTCCAATGGATATAGAATTCTAGTTATGCAAGAGGAAAAATTTCTGAAGATCTGTTGCGTACCAATGTGAATATACTTAACGCTACTGAACTGCACACTCAAAAATGGTTAAGATGGTCAATTTTATATATTTTTTTACTACAATTAAAGATTTAAAAAAGACGCTTGTCCAAGAGAAACAAACAAATCATAATTTGTCATTATGTAATGAATTCAGTTTATAGTTAATTAAAGTTTCAGTTGAGGGTCTGAGCACATTAAAATCATATTTGTTGGACCAGCAAGCAGGGTCAGATGTTTGCTTGTGTTTTTTTATGTTCCTAACAATGAACTCAAAAAAGTATATGCATTTGATCGCCAAATGCTCTCGATAAAGGAGAGTTACTGATAAGCAAATATTTTTTTTATTGTGGTAAAAAACACATAACATTAAATTTACCATTTTAACCATTTTTAGGTGTACATTCAGTAGAGTTAAGTATATTTGCACTGTAGTGAAAGAAATATCTAGAACTTCTTCATCTTGCAATACTGAAACTCTATACCCACTAAACACTCATTCTACCTGCCTCTCCACACCAAACCTTGGGAAACTAGCTTTCTGTTTTCTGTTTCTATGATTTTGACTATTTTGGATACTTCAAATGAATAGAATCATACAATATTTGTCCTTTTGTGACTAGCTTATTTCGCTTAGCAAAATGTCCTTCAAGTTCATTCATATAGTAGAATGTGACAGGATTTCCTTCTTTTTTAAGGCTGCATAACATTTCATTGTATGTATAACCACATTTTCTATATCCATTCTTCTGTTGATTGACATTTGGATTGCTTCTACCTCTTGCCTATTGTGAATAATGCTGAGATGAAAATGGGTGTATAGATATCTCTTCAAAATCCTGCTTTGAATTCTTTTGTATACATACCCAGAAATGGCATTGCTGGATCATATGGTAATTCTGATTTTAATTTTTTGAGGAATCTCTATACAGTTTTCCATAATGACTGCACCATTTTACATTCCCACTAACTGTGTACAAGGGTTCCAATTTTTCCACATCCTCGTGAACGCATTATTTTCTGTTCTTTTGATAGTGACCATCCTAGTGGGTATGAGGTGATATCTCATTGTGGTTTTGATTTGTATTTCTCTTATGAGTAGTGATGTCGAGCATCTTTTCATCAGCTTTTGGCCATTCATATATCTTCTTTGGAGAATTGTCTATTCAAGTCCTTTTCCCATTTTTTAATTGGGTTATTTTTGTTGCTGTTGTTGACTTGTAGAAATTCCATATATATTCTGGATCTAAACCCCATGAGATATATAATTTGAGAATATTATCTCCCATTCTGTATGTAGGTTGCATTTTCACTCTGTTGATTGTTTCCTTTGATGTGCAGAAGTTTTTAAGTTTGATGTAGTTCCATTTGTCTCTTTTAGCTTTTGTTGCCTATGTTTTTTGTGTCATATCTAAAAAATCATTGCTAAATCCAATGTTCCGAAGCTTGCTTCCATGTTTTATTCTAGTTTTACAGTTTTAAGTCATCTTATGTTTAGGTCTTTAATCCATTTTAAGTTAATTTTTGTGTATGATGTAAGGTAAGGTAACTTCATTCATTTGCATGTGGATATCCAGTTTTCTGAGCATCATTTGTTGAACACTCTGTCTTTTTTCCATTGTGTCATCTTGACACTTGTTGAAAAATCGCTTGACCATGTATATAAAGGTTTATTTTTAGGCTTTCTGTCTATTCCTTTGGTCTATGTGTTTGTCTTCCTGCCGGTACTACACTGTCTTAATTACTGTAGCTTTGTGGTATGTTTTGAAATCAGGAAGTGTGAGGCCTCCAACTTTGTTCTTTTTCAAGATTGTTTTGTCTACTTTGGGTCCCTTGAAATTCCTTATGAATTTTAGGATGGTTCTATTTCTGAAAAAAAATTCCTTTGGGATTTTGATAGCCATTGTAGTGAATCTGTAGATTGCTTTGGATAGTATGGACATTTAGTTAGCAGTTTTAAATGGAGAAGAAAAGTGCCAATACAGGCATGATGCGGTCATTTGTTAAGCACCCCTAGTTTGCAAAATTTCACGATAAATATGGAACAGTAGGAAGAGTCCCAAGACTTTGAAACAGAAGACTTTCATTTAAACCATTACTTTGCTCTGTGACCTCATGCAAGTCATTCTATAGCTCTGAGCCATAGTTCCCTCATCTTTAACGAGGATAATAATCCTTTGTGTCTCCTAGAATTGTTGAATGAATTGAGTGAGTTAATGGCAAGGGAGCACTTTGGAATATTAATGATTATAATTACAAAACTATGATCAATACTAGTAATGACTTACATTTATATGGCAAAAAAATTGTAAAGAAAGTCTATACTTTATGTCAAAGTAGACTATCTTAGCTTGTGAATCCCTAGAAGGCAAGGAGTTGTTCTTGTTTAGTTTTGTATGTGTCATGTAGAAACACAAACAAATTTATGGGCAAGCTTTTTGGTGGTGCTGACAAGGAGAGTGGAGATAGTCATGGATAATGTTCCTGAATAGCAAAGGACAGTTTTTACTTAGGAAATAAATATATGTGTAGCTTGACTCTTTTATGTAAGCCAACCCAAATGGATATCAGGGACAACTCCTTAATATAGGTGTGGATGTTTTAAAAAGTAGAATTTCTTTCTTTTTTCTTTCCTTATTGTTTTGTTCATCCTACCATCCAGACATATAGAATCTACCACTGCTAACATTCTGGGACACCCTTCCTTCTTGTTTTTTTCAAGCATGTTTTTTGCATAGGTGAGCTCAAACTGTACATGTAATTTTGCATTCTACTTTTGATACTTAAAAATATATTGTAGACATTTTTCTACATCTTTAACTCTCCTTAAAATCATATTAATGACCGCATAATATTATATCATGTGGATTTATACTAATTGACTTAAGCAATTGCCTAATATTGGACTTTTAATATTATTCAATTTTTTTTTTTTAAAGATTTTATTTTTTCCTTTTTCTCCCCAAAGCCCCCCGGTACATAGTTGTATATTCTTCGATGTGGGTCCTTCTAGTTGTGGCATGTGGGACGCTGCCTCAGCGTGGTTTGATGAGCAGTGTCATGTCCGCGCCCAGGATTCGAACCAACGAAACACTGGGCCGCCTGCAGCGGAGCGCGCGAACTTAACCGCTCGGCCACGGGGCCAGCCCCAATATTATTCAATTTTTAGCTTTAATGCTAAGATTTTGTTGCTTCTACTCTGGAACTACTGATCTAGACCCAACTTTGTTTCTTTCTTAGGAGAAGGAGACAGACTCTCTGGGTCTAAGAACTACGGGCCCCAGGAGAATTTTCAGTCAACGTGGAAATGCCAAGGAGGATGAGGAGGTCTTTCCGAGATTCAACAGGGTCTTCATGAAATCTCTGAAATATCTGTATTGTGTTGGTCCCCCAAGTTTCTTTTGTGAAGATGGGAGCAACATGTGATATTCCCACTTCCTCTTTTTAAAACCATCACTGGGCTGTCATTTCAGCAACATCTTAACAAATGAAAATCCTCCTCTGAGTCAATAGTAATTATAGGAATTTATCACAATTGCCAATCAAGGTGTTCTGAAGAGACTCATCTTTCTTGTTAAATTAGCTTTCACTGCACGCAAACAGTGAGTTATCTTTAGGAAATCAATTGCAGGGAAATTACAGCTTTCATGGAGTGATATAACCTTGCCAACCGTCTTGTTATACATAATTCCTCTACCAAAAAATTCAGCTGGGCTCCTGTGACTTATTTTCGGGATTATATTTCAAAGCATGAAATGTGGAAAAGTCAACTTCTAGAGGCCCAGGATGGAGGTGGAGGCAATGACCTTGGGAACGTCCCAAGACACTTGTAGCCAATTAAACTGTCACCCCAGATGAGGTCAGTAGCCTGGGGCTTGTCATCTTAAAAGATTTTGATCCAATGGATTTGGAGGAAGCAGTCCATTACTGGGGGTAGATGTTACTGGCTATTCTTTACATCCTACAGTAGAAGAAACTTTGGTTCGAGGATACTTTGGGTAATTACTGAGCTCTATTAAAGAGGCAGTAACATAGCAGATTTTTCTGAAAATGATCAGTGGTGTGGAGTGATCAGGGATCATTTCCTGTAGCAGTTGGAGAAAAGCCATTTTAACATTTAATCTCTGCTACAGGTTCCCACATCAAATATACGGCTCATTGATGCTATAACAAGATGGTAATTAATATGCAATTAAGCCAGCATTACTAGGGAATTACCATGTGGTTTTTAAATTAACTTGACTTAGCAGTTTTTATATTTATTGGCTGTGCTCAGCGCATGTTTTCCTCCTGGAATGTTTGTGAATGCACTGCATGATGCCAGTAGTCATGAAAATCAGACAAAATGCTAGACTCTCACATTAGCATGACCCACCTAGGAATGGCATGTGTATAAAATAGATATGTTTTAGGAGGTTGTTAGTAGAAGGTAGAAGAACCTCTTGTAAGTTATATGTCAGTACCTTGTTAAACATCTCTTCCATATCTCATTTAATCCTTACTTCAACACTGTGGGGTCAGACTATTAGTGTTCCCATTTTACAGATCAGGAAACTGAAGCACTTGCCCAAGGTCATGAAGCTAGGAAATGACAGAGGCGGGATTTGATTCCAACCAGTGGACTCTTAAGTTTACGTTAAATGCCTCTGTCCTTACTATGTTCTCTAACAAGGGCCCCTGAAGCTTATACACTGTAAAATGGGAACACTAATAGTCTGACCCCATAGTGTTGAAGTAAGGATTAAATGAGTTATGGAAGAGATGTTTAACAAGGCACTGACATATAACTTATAAGAGTCATGCAGGAAAGTGAAGCCGGGTACTTGAAGGGTACTGTAGATATTCAATAAGAACACGATTGCCTTTTGCCCTTGTTCCCATCACAGACAGGGATGAATCTTGTCAATTTGCTGTTTTCTTGTTTAACTTGAGGGGTGACTCAGGTCTCCAGGATTTGTTTATTTTGCAGAAGAAAGAGAAGGCCTTGGGGGAGATTATGATCACCAGATGGCTGGCCCCCAGCAGCTTTTGCAGATTGCCCAGAGGCTTAATGGGAGTGACCCCTTTGTTTCTCCAAAGCTCCTCCTGCCAAGCCCCTTAGCTCTATAATCCCCCCCTGCTTTTTGCTCTTGTTAAGGTTGATTTGAGCAAACCCATGGCTTTCTCTTCTTGGCCAACTGCAATGGAGGTTTTCTCTATCTCCAAACACCGATGTCTCAGTGTTTGGCTTGTTGGACATCAGGGAACAACAATTTGAGATTAAGAGGTTCGGTATCAATAGCATCATACCTTCGTTATCAGAGTCGGTTGGAGAGTACCTTTTTGAGAATATCAGAGACAATTTCTCTGTATAGAGCTTGGTCTCTCTTTGGCATGTGGATACATGCAGGTTCTGGGGAGAGACACATTGCAAGGCTGCACTCTATTCCTGTTTGTGCAACAAACACCTGTGTGATTTTGGGTAAGTCACTAAACATTTCTAGCCTCAGTCGCTTCATTTTCTTTTTAAAAGATAAAATTGCCTCAGATGAAGGCCAAGACACTTCCAGAAAGTGGATTTTTAATTCGGCAGAATTAATCATTTTAAACCCACTCCTGAACTATCATATAGTTTCAGGGCTCTGTAACATAGTTCTAAAATTGTGAATTCGAAGCTGGATACCCGAGGGGTACTTTAGATATTAAATCAATTTGCTGTTTTTGCTGTTTAACTTCAGGGGTGACTGGGTCTCAGGCATTTGTGAGCTTGTTTTGCAGGAGAAAGAGTGTGGCTTTGGGGAGGTTGTGATCACCGGATGGCCAGCCCTCAGCAGCTGTTGAAGCCCAGAAGTCAGATTGCCACCCCTTTGTTTCTCTGAAGCCCCTGCCGCCAAGCCCCTTAGTTCCATAAAATCCCCCACTTTCTGTTCTTGGGGAAGCAGATCTGAGTGAACCCAGGCTCCCACCTACTTGTTTTGGCCAATTCAAATAAATCTTTCTCCATCTATCTTTTTTTTTTTTTTTTGAGGAAGATTAGCCCTGAGCTAACTACTGCCAGTCCTCCTCTTTTTGCTGAGGAAGACTGGCCCTGAGCTAACATCCGTGCCCATCTTCCTCTACTTTATATGTGGGACGCCTACCACAGCATGGCGTGCCCAGCGGTGCCATGTCTGCACCTGGGATCCGAACCAACGAACCCTGGGCCTCGGAGAAGTGGAACGTGCGAACTTAACTGCTGTGCCACCGGGCTAGCCCCTCTTTCTCCAACTCTAAGCACGGATGTCTCAATGTTTGGCTTGCTGGGCATCAGGCACACGAATTTGAGATTAAGAGCTTCAGTATCAAATTCAGACAGAAAGCCTGGTTAGGATCCATGATGACATTATTCTCAAAGGGTCACTAAGGCTGGAGGAAGGTGCTAGGCAAGGAAGACAGGGCTCTGAGAGAGGGTGGCCAATGAAGTGAGGTCTGAAGGGACAGTCAAGGAGAAAGAAGTAGGGGCTGGCATTTGTCAGGGGTCAAACACAGTGGAAATTATACAGGAAAACTACTGAATATTTTGCAAAGAGAAGAACCACTGACTGTGGGATGGACCTAAGAGGAAAATCTGCTCTGCAAGTTAAATGAAGCCTAGGGTAGTTTGTCAGCATGTAAAGAATTTTTGTAAGAAAAGAAAAGAAAATGCTAGGCTTCTCTACTGGACAGTTACTGTTTTTAGGCAGATTTTTGTGCTCCTCAGATACGGGACACACAGACATATGCAGGATGGCTTTCTCTTTTTGCTCAGATTGGGCCACTGCTTGTGCATTTGGTGTTTTGTGTGAAATAGAGTCACCCTCATGGATGGACCTTGAGGGTATTTTGCTAAGTGAAATAAATCAGACAGAGAAAGACAAATACTGCATGATTTCACTCATATGTGGAAGATAAACAAACAAACACATGCATAGATATTGAGAACAGATTGGTGGTTACCAGAGGGGAAGGGATCCGGGGGAGGGTGAAAGGGTAAAGGGACATGTGTGTATGGTGACGGATGGAAACTAGACTTTTAGTGGTGAACATGATGCTGTCTGACAGGAGCCGAAATATAATGATGTACACCTGAAATTTACACAATGTTATAAACCAAAGTGACTTCAATAAAATAAATAAATAAAAAAAATTAAGAAAAAAAAAAGAGTCACCACGCAGAGCAGGCACGGCCCCTTGGCAGTGTGGCTTGGGAGCAGACCATATGTTTGTGAGAAAGGTGTTCATTCCTCCAGGCATCCTTGTACTGGAGGTCAGCTCCCATCTCCTGCTTAGCCAGGCAGCCTTGTGCCTAAATAACCTTCACCTTGGGAATAGGGCCTCTGAAGCTGGAAGAATCAAAGGCCTGGGCTGATGGAGCCGTCCATGCAGCTACAGGGCTAAATTTTCTCTACCTGGGAGAGTGGCCTTCTCTGCACAGCAAAATTGAGATGTCTGCCTGCTTCTGTAGGCCACGGCTTCCGATGTATGTCAGGGGTGCTAATACTTGTTGGTTCTCCGGGTTGATAGACTGGAGAGATAGTGCGAGGGCATAAAATCAACCTGCCGTTCCTAGTTTCTCTCCTTGGTCTAGTTACGAGCTGAGCGGCCGAAATAGTTTACGGCCTGCTCCTGTCTGAAGAGGCTATTGGAGGAACCCAGCTCTGAGAAGTGATGCCCTTGCACTAATTCAGCCTGCATCTGAGCAAATCAAAACCAGAGTTGCAACATCTGGAGTCAGTACCTTTTCTTTCAGCATAGGAAGGGCGAGCGCCTTGGAAGCTACAGCCTTTGAATCAGGGCCCAAGGCCAAACACAGTGTGATGGCTCTTCCTGTGCCCTCACTGTCCCCTGGAGCCGCGGAGTCACAAATCTTTAGAAGGTGGCTCTTTACCCTGAAGGGGCCTTGGAGCATCCTCCAGTTGTTCTATGCAAGCTTCTGTCATTGCTCGAAGCAAAGGTTACCCTCTAGGTCCCTAGGGCTTAAAAGTACAGCGCCTCCGATTATCTTGGAAGCTGGTGGGGGCAGGGATTGTGGGTAAGGAGTCTGCTAAGAAACTCGGTGATAAATGCTTAAAAAGGAAGTATAATACTTTTTCTCTTGTCCTCATTTGTTATTGAAAAAGCAATGAAACAACATAAAATGAAACAAAAAAGAAAAGAAAGAATGAGACCCATAGCCCCCCCATCTCTGCTCGGCAACAATTTTCACTTTGGCACATTGACTTCCAGTTCTTGTACCTGTATTCGCACACAGTTATAAATCAGAGTTGCAATTTATAATGTATTAGACGGAGGAAGCAGAATACTAAATGCTTTCTCATATTTCTTCCTACTATCTTCCTGTGTCTCAATTTTAATGGCTGGATAATACTTATTTATTAAAATAATAGCATACTTTAAAAATCTTACTCTTTAACCTTTATTCCTTCTCTGCCCTTACATCTTTCTTAACTTCATTCTGTGGCAACAGGAAGGAGTGTTTATCATGTTTAGACTTTAGAAAAATATCTCGAGTTCACCAGTACTGATAGAATGTAAACTTGAAAGTCTCGCCTGCCAAAATTATACTTTATGTCACTTGTTATCAGTGAATTTATATCAGAGAATCCTCCTCTAGTTTATAACACCATTTCAGACATGTTATCTCATGAGATCCTCACCACAAGTGTATGGTAGGTATTTTTTCACTTTCATAGATGAGGAAAAAAACCATATAAAAGCAAGTGGCAACTCCCAAACTTAATGTCAGACTTCTGACTCATTGTCCAGTGAACTCCTGTTCACCCTTCAGAACTCAGTTCACACATCATGACCTATCAATAACTTTTTTTTTTTTGAGGAAGATTTGCCCTGAGCTAACATCCGCTGTCAATCCTCTTCTTTTTGCTGAGGAAGACTGGCCCTGAGCTAACATCCATGCCTATCTTCCTCCACTTTATATGTAGGACGCCTACCACAGCATGGCTTGCCAAGCAGTGCCGTGTCCGCACCCGGGATCCGAACCGGCAAACCCCAGGCCACTGAAGCAGAATGTGAGAACTTAACTGCTCCACCACTGGGCCAGCCCCATTTTTTTTTTAAAGATTTTATTTTTTTCCTTTTTCTCCCCAAAGCCCCCTGGTACATAGTTGTATATTCTCAGTTGTGGGTCCATCTAGTTGTGGCATGTGGGATGCCGCCTCAGCATGGCCTGATGAGCGGTGCCATGCGCTCCCAGGATCCGAACCAGCAAAACCCTGGGCTGCCACAGCGGAGAGCACAAACTTAACCACTTGGCCACGGGGCCGACCCCTCAATAACTTTTGTTATCAATGTCCTCCTAAATTCCATTCTCGTGAATGAAAATTTTCCTTCATTGCTTTTTTAAAAAATTATGCTAAAATACTCACAGCATAAAATCAACCATCTCAACCATTTTTAAGTCTACAGTTCACTGGCATTAAGAACATTCATGCTGTTGTGTAACCATCACTGATACCGGCTCAACACAACGTTGACATAAGGGAAGCCATAAGGTAGAAAAGAAACCGTATTGTAGCTTTAAATGACCTCTGATTACCCAGCCCAGACATGTTCTGTAGATTTTGTGGCTCCTTCCAGAAGCTTTAAGATGATAACTTTTGTTCTTTTGAGTTCCTTAGGACGTGATGACCCCCGGGCAGACAGCCTATGCTGATAGCCATCATCAATGACAACTGAAAGATCAGGGTATATGGCAACTGCTCCATTCTCTGATGCATATCCAATAAAACAAAGGACTATCAGGAACTGGGACCAGATGTCTGCCCTACCCAGAGACCAGCCACCTCCCCGACCTGGAGACTGGCCTGTATATAACTAGCCTGTCGTCTTTGTTCTGTGAGATGGTTCTTTCTGACATGAGTTGACCATCTTCCCTCTTGCTAGCAAGCTGGAATAAAGTTCTTTCTCTCCTACCACCTTGCCTCCTGAACTATCGGCATGTCTTGCAGCAGGCAGACGAGCCTTCTTGGGCGGTAACATCACCACCATCCCTCTCCAGAGCTTGTTCATCATCCCAAATAGAAATTCTGTTCCTGTTAAATACTAAACTCCCCCTTTCCCCTTCCCTTCAGCCCCCAGGAACCTCCATTATTCTTTCTCTGGTTATGAATTTGCCTATCCTAGGTACCTCATATAAGTGGGATCATGCAATCTTTATCCTTTTGTGCTGGCTTATTTTACTTAACATAATGTCTTTAAGGTTCACCCATCTTGTAGCATGTGTCAGAATTTCCTTCCTTTTTAAGGCTGAATTATATTCCAGTGTGCGTGTGTGTATCACATTTTGTTTATCCTTTTATCTGTTAGTGGAGACTTGGGTTATTTCTGTCTCTTGGCGATTATGAATAATACTGCTACAAACACTGGTGTATAAGTATTGGTTTGATTCCCTACTCTCAACTTTTTTGAAAGTGGAATTGCTATATCCTGGAAGTAGAATTGTTAGGTCATGTGATCAATCTATGTTTATGTTTTTGAGGAACCACCAAACTGTTTTCCATAGTGGCTTCACCATTTTACATTCCCACCAGCAATGCCCAAGACTTCCAATATTGATACTGGCCCTGATATTGGTTTCCCTACATTAAATCCAGGATATATGGGGTCAAAACCAAAGCACCCATTCCCTGCTTACTCCCTGGCTTCCTGGCTCCAGAATCCACTATCCTCCATGGAGACAAACAGCCAAGGACAAGCACCTGGATTTGTTATCTCCTCCTCCTCCTTCCCACAAGGAGCTACAGGTTTGTGGAAAAGCTGCTAACCAGCAAGGTCACAGGCTCCCTCATCTCTGCAAGTAGTCTCAAGGCCAAAGACAGGCTGATGGAAAAGCTCTGACCAGCAAGGTCATATGCTCCCCCTCCCCTACCGAAAACCCCAAATAAAAACCCTTATGTTTAGCTTTTCATGGAGTTTGGGATTTCAGCGTTAGCTGCCCTTTCTCCTTGCTCAGTGCTGTGCAATAATAAAATTCCTATTTTCCTCCACTACACCTGGTGTCAGAGATTGTCTTGCTATGCAACGGGCAAGCAAACTCACTTCAGGTTCAATATCAATATGTCTTCACCCATAGATGTTTTTAATAATACCCTCCTAATGGGTGTGAAGTGGTACCTTTGTTACCTTTTAAACATCTATTAAACATACCTCTAGTGCCCACTCCACCCTGTGCACCATGTTGTGTGGTTTACATGCTTGAATCCTGTGATAGAGTGTGAAGTGCTTGAAGATAGGGATCATATATCCCCAGTCCCCAGCACAGTGCCTGGCAGAGCGTAGGCACTCAGGAAATGCTTGTTGAGTTGAATTCTGACTGCTCACTATCTCCTCATTTTGATTTGCCCACTGCCATTTCTTTTTTAAAAGTGCCCCTTCACTGTTTTGGCATACGAGAGAGAGGTGAAGATAAAAAGGGTTTTTGTCCCCTGAGGAGTCTGGATGGAATAATGAACTGTGCTGGGCATAATTTGGCCTTTCTCTTTTATCACAGCTACCAAGAGCCTCACAACTTACCAGCACCTTCCCTGGTTTTTATTTACTGAAATGCTTGAGAGCACCTCTTGTATGATAGACAATGGGTCAGTACTAAGGATATGAAATTGAACAAGACACTGCCTGTACTTGAGTAGTTCCTGGCTTATTGGAGGAAATGCACATAAACAGAGCCACAAAGCGGTGTGGAAATGGCATTGTATTCTACACTATGATAAGACCGAGGAAGAGGGAACTGACAGCGTGGGGAGCTGGGGTGGTCCACCAGAGGAGTTAATATTTGATGTGTCTCTTGAAGTATGAGTAGGGAGAGAAGGGAGGGGGCTGATCCCAGAAAGAAGTACCAGCTGGTGCAAAGTCAGAAAGGGAGAAGAGAATGAGCATCTTGGAGTAATGGGATATTGAGCAAGATTATGAGCCAAAGGGAACTCACTGAAGAATTTTAAATAGGAAAGTGAAGGATGGGTTGGAGGGGGCTGAGGTAGGAGGGAAGGAGACCAATTGGGAAGGTCTTGAAATACATATTCTTGGACAGAAGAGATGAAGACCTGAGCCACGCCACTGACAATGGGGATGAGAGGCAGGGGAGAGGTGCCACAGCTACTTCTAGGGCTGGAATGACAAGTTGTAGGTAGTTGCCAACTGGATACTTATAGAGGCTGAGAAAGAGGAAAGTGAAGTAGATGACTCCAAAGTTTCTGCATGGAGTGCTTCCTCTCTCTTCTTCTTCAATGTTTTAAGAGTATTTTATATGGAACACTGTGTGATGAGTCTTTTACCAGACCTTTGGGTGTGGCTCAAAATACCAAAAGTACAGGTAGCATTTATTTATTTACTTATTGTTCATTTTTAGAGGATATCTTTTGCCTGTTTTTGACCTGTCTTCATTGTCATATAATCATATATCAATATCAATTGTTCTGAGCCTATTTATTATGTGCAAAGTGCTTTACACTCATTCATCCTGCCCAAATTCCCACGAGGTAGTTATTATTATTCTCCTGTAGTGGAAAGATATGTTTGTTATGTCACAGACAGAGATGTTGAAGATGTCATATTCTTTTCTCCAAATCAAAGCAATCTGACTTTATGTACCCCTATTCCATTGGAGTGGCAGGATATTCAATCTGTCATTATGGGGATTATTTTACCACTCCCTTCCTTGGGACAGTGCAAAGGTCTTGAGGGTCTTACGTCAACAGAAGCTTTGGAGAAAGCCCTTTGGTTTCCTGTCCATGGGGATCACAGCTCATTTGCTCTTTGCTCAAGTCCATGTGGGATTTTAAAGGCATCTTTGTGAAGGTTGAGGACAAAGGTACTTAAGGTCCTGCCTCCTTTTGAAACTCTCCAGCCACCCGCTCTCGTGTAGTGCATTCTCTTAGGGATCCTGCCAGGTTAGGTTTTGGAAAATAAAAGCCAAGAAGAAAAACTGTCTTCAGTCATCATAAATCCCCTGAGGTGAGGGAGGCCTGGCTACCTTCTTAGAGTGGGGAAGCTTAAAATGCAACAATAACAAAAGAAGACAAAAAAGTAATTCAATAAAGCATCCTGCCATGCCCTTTTTAGAGTTGAGGATTAGTTACTCCGGTCATCTGTCAAAGTCACCAAGGTAGGCAGAATAATGACTCTCCAAAGATGTCCACATCCTAATCCCCGGGAGATGTGAATATGTTACTTTACACGGTACAGGGAATTTGCAGATGTGCTTAAAGGGAGAACGATTCTGGGTTATTTGAGTGGGCCCAATCTAGTTGCATGAGTCCTTAAAGTGGACGTGGGAAGCAGAGGGTAGGTCAGGTGAGAGAGAGGACTCAAATCCACATTGCTGGCTTTGAAGATGGGGAAAGGGAACCATGAGTTAAGAAATGTGGTGGCCTCTTGAAGCTGCGAACAGCCCTTAGCTACAGCCAGCGAGAAAACAGGGGTCTCACTCTTAAAACCACGAGGAACTGAGCTCTGCCAACAATTGGACTGAGCAAAGAAATGGGTCCTCCCCTAGAACCTTCTGGAAAGGAACACGGCCTTGCCAACACCTTGATTTTGACCCCGCGAATCTGTAGGTATGACCTGCAGAAATGTAAGATAATAAATTTATGTTGCTTACACTGCTACGTTTGTGATGATTTGTTTTGGCGGCAATGGCAAGCTAATATAGTCACAAAGCTAGTAAAAGCCAAGATTGTACCTGAGGTCATATTCTAAAACCATGTTCTCTCCATTATTTTATGTTTTATCATTTTAAAATGTTCCCAGGTCCAGCACTATTCTACCCAAAGTTAAATTAAAAAATAAAAGATGTGGATTTTTTTCCCTTAGAAATAATTTTATTGTTGTAATAACAATATATCTTATTCAAAGAGAGTCAAACAATACATAAAAATACACAAAAGAAAGTAAAAGCTCCCAGAAACTCCATAACCTAAAAATCAGCTCTGACATCATTCTCACAAACATCCTTCTAGAAAATTTGCTTTGCATGTATGTATGATAAATATTTATATTTTTATATATGTTTCTGTAATTGCTTTTTTGACTGGACAATTTTTCATAGACATCTTTGTGTCAGTAAATATAGATCAGCACCATTATTTCAGGTGACTGAGCAATATTCTATTGTATGGATGTTTCATAATTTATTTAAGCAATTCTTATAAATGGACACTTATTTTTACAATATTTAGCTCTTACAAGCAATACTGTGATTAATGCCTTTTTATCTTACCTTACTCATTTAAATATCCCATAAAGGTAATTCTTGGGGGTGGAGATTTCCAGAGTATGCATAAATTACATTTTTATATATTTTGAACAAACTGCCTTCCAGAATGGTTTTATACCTTAAATTCTCAATACCACTGCATGAGTCAGTGTTTCCTAAACTTATTAACACTAAGTTGTGTTAACCTTCTTAATCTTTGTCTTCCTGATAAGCAAGTAAATAAATAAATCATTACTCTTTTGGTTTCGACTTTTTGGTTAGTATCACAATTAAATATTTTTATGTATGGCCAACGGGCACATGAAAAAATGTTCAATATCATTAACTATCAAGGAAATGCAAATCAAAACTACAATGAGATATCACCTCACTCCAGTCAGAATGGCTATAATTAACAAGACAGGAAACAACAAGTGTTGGAGAAGATGTGCCCTCATACACTGCCAGTGGGAGTGCAAACTGGTGCAGCCACTATGGAAAACAGTATTGAGATTCCTCAGAAAATTAAGAATAGATCTACCATATGATCTAGCTATTCCACTGCTGGGTATTTATCCAAAGAACTTGAAAACACTAATGCATAAAGATACATGCACCCCTATGTTCATCACAGCATTATTCGCAATAGCCAAGACATGGAAGCAACCTAGTGCCCATCAAGGACAAATGGATAAAGAAGATGTGGTATATATGCACAATGGAATAATACTCGGCCATAAGAAATGATGAAATCCGGTCATTTGTGACAACATGGATGGACCTTGAAGGTATTATGCTAAGCGAAATAAGTCAGAGGGAGAAAGTCAAATACCATATGATCTTGCTTAAAGTAGAAGATAAAAACAACGACAAACAAACACATAGCAACAGAGATTGGATTGGTGCTTACCAGAGGGGAAGCGGGGGTGGGGGGGATGCAAAAGTGGTGATTAGGCACATGTGTGTGGCGATGGATATAATTAGTCTTTGGGTGGTGAACATGATGTAATCTACACAGAATTAGAAATATATTCTGACGTACATCTGAAAGTTATATAATGTTATAATCCAATGTTACTGTAATAAAAAAATAAATAAAAAAATTTAAAAAAATTTATTGGTCATTTGTATTTCATCCTTTGCGGGATGGCTGTGAGAAATTGATATGCATAGTGTGAAAGTGTAGACTTTGAACAGGTAGACTTGGTTCTGAATCATTGTTTCATCATGTGCTAGTTGTGCGATCTTGAACAAGTTACTTAATCACTTGCACCTCAGTTTTTCTACCTGTCAAATGGATATAACGTTATTTACCTCCTAGAGTTTCTGAGAGAGTTAAAGGAGATGATTTAGATAAAGCTGTTAGCTATTCCTGGCATAGAGTAAGGTTTTCATAAATATTCCTTATTAACGAGATCTTTTGTTTATTCTTTTTGATTTGCAAGAGCTTATAAGCTCTTTAATTATTAAGGCTATTTATCCTTTGACATATATGTTACAAAATGTTTTGTGTGAGTATGTTTTAAGCTGATAGAAATGGAAAGGAAAAATATACCTATACAGCCACATACCTGGTGGGAGGCCACACCATCATCACCTTAGCTGTACCCCAAACCAAACTTGTTAATCTTGCTCAGCCCTACCTCACAGACCCTTTCATTAGCATGATGTTAGCAGCCCTCAATTTTCAGTCTCTAGCAGAGGAGGATCCCTGCCCTTGCTGGCCCCTCTTTTGGGTCTAGGACCACACAGGGGCTTTCTGGTTGACCTTTATAGCTCTAATTGGTGCGCATCCCCTCCAAGGCCTCCTTGCTATGCTGACTCCCCTTCTGCTTCCTCAGAGGTTCTCCTGAGCTTGCAGGGGCTGGCCCAGGTCAGGAGAGGGCCCAATGCCCTGCCTCCGTCCCTTACTGAGACTTTTCCTGAATTGTCAGTTTCCTTCCTCTTCACTGCATGACTCAAGGCCCAGCCCGACAGCTGCTGACAGAGAAGAGATTCGTTGATTCATGTTAACAACTATTAATAGGGCTCATTATTTCCTGGGAAACCGACAGGATGACGCTCCTCCTTGTCTTCTGTTTTCAGGGCACAATTGATTCCTCTTCACCACATTAAGTGGCAGCCATTTAAATCATATTGATGTCTACAGTTCAAAGTGATGCCTCTGATGTCTTGCGTGTTAACAAATTAAATATGGAACCTGGAATCCTGAACATGCCATTTACCTGTTTTCAGGCACGTGGTGGAGCTCAGGGCCTGGAGTGAAGCTCTCGGGGTTTTTGTTTTGAGGCATTCGTGTGTGCATATAGCCTATTGTGTGGAGCTTCCATAGATCTGGGTCTTTGTGTCTGACTCCTGTCTGGGTATGCCTTTTTTCCTGGATTTCCCTCTTTTTCTTTATCACTAATTTTTATTATATACCTCCAGTGCCTCAATGGAATTAATCAAGAAAGGTCTGATAGTCTCTAGTCTCTTACAGAAGGATGCCGAATTTGTTTTATTGCTGGTGGGTTTTAATTCCATACTGAGTGGGTGCAATGGAAATTCAGGTGAGTGAGAATAGGAAATTAAAGTGGGCTTGAGAGGAGGAAACATAAGATTCAAGATTAGTTACCTCTAAAAAAACATAAAAAAAGATTGGGCTGAAATAAAATCACCCTGTAGATAGCCACACAGCCTGAAACAGTGTGACACTGGATTCTTGTGGTTTGCCTGTTGCTTCTTTCTTATCAAAAACAAACAAAACCATTGTCCTTTCATCTACTGTGGCCAGTATGCCTGCAAGAGGGGACACGAGTGATGGATGTTCTCTTCTGACATGGTATGTCCAGGCTTCCCGTTGGGGTCTGAGCTGTGTGTCCCGCTCAGGGAGGCTGCCGTGGATGCCAGTGGTACAGTACACTAGGTGTGAGCGTCTTTCTGCGTGTCTGCTGGAGGATGCTCCCTGCCTCCTTGGCCAGTGTATTTCTGTGTGGGTTCATTTCAGAATATTTGTGACTTTTCTGGGAGTTACTGATTTGCCATGCGCAGCCCAAAGCCACAGAGAGAGGAACAACTTTCCTAAGGACTGATATGTAAAGGCTTCACAAAGTGGACTGGACTCGAATAAAACCGCACGGAGAAAGCTTATGTGGTGATTGCTTCCCTCGCACCTCTTAAGTGAGTTGGCAGCCCTAGCTTCTGCGAGTGGCACACCTGATTGATTGATTTAACATTACAGCCTCCAAAAAAATGTGGAGGAGCTGTAATTGTTGCTGGAGGTGGCTGTCAGCTTCATGCTGAGTGAGTGACTGGTGCCTGCGAGACCCCTGAAGGGGCTCCTGCTGACTCAGAGGCAGAAGACTACCTTCTCCCTTCGCTGGCACTGCTGGTGCTTAGCAGACCCCTCGGGGACCAGATAGTTTAAGGACTCTGGAGGTTAACACACAGGCAACATGCACACGCACACACGTTATATCTATTGGGGTCTCACAGTGAACGGGCAGGGAGAATGAGATCGTTGTTAGCTGTCTATTTATTTGTTTATTTATTTTGAGGAAGATTAGCCCTGAGCTAACACCTGCTGCCAATCCTCCTCTTTTTGCTGAGGAAGACTGGCCCTGAGCTAGCATCCATGCCCATCTTCCTCTACTTTATATGTGGGACACCTACCACAGCATGGCTTACCAAGCAGTGCCATGTCTGCACCTGGGATCGGAAACAGCAAACCCCCGGGCCGCTGAAAAGGAATGTGCACACTTAACTGCTGCACCACCGGGTCGGCCCCAACTGCCTATTTATTTTTTAAATAAGAGTCACAGATTGAGTCCCTGCCTGCAAGGACAAGCAGCCAGGGCAGAAAGGGTGTGCCACACAAAAGGAGTAACGTGGGGGCAAGCATGAAGTGTGGTTAGCCCGTAGGATCCTATTTCCTCCTCTTGGGATGAGTGGGAATGGAATTGTCAAGGAAGCCACTTTGAGTTGTGCCTGTGGCTCTCCTATTTTCTCAGCAGGTGGCTACAGAGTAATATGAGTCCACGGCCACTGACCCTTACATTGCCTTAATCTGATGACCAATATTCCATTACTATGTCCCTTCGTTTAGGGTGTCAGCTACTGTAAAACGTTGATATCCCTAGGGCAGGGAGTATGTTCAGTTTTGCTGTTGTCGTTTACTCATTTACACCTTACTGCAAGTTGATTTATTAGGTCTTCTCCCATGAACATATTTTGAGGGGGCAAGCGAGTGGGGGTGGTGGGCACAAGAGGATTCTTTAGGAGAGAACTAGCGTTGTTCTCGAGGGGGATTGATGAGACAATTCACAATCTAATTGAATGTGACTCCTGGGAACTCTTGGCTGTCCTCTTAGCGTCTCAGCAGAGGTGGAGTGGCCATGAGGTGGAGGAACATTCATATAGATACACTGATGCTTCCTTCAGTCTCTGTTTCTTTGGGTTTTTTGTTCCATTGCATCGGGGAAACTGAAGGCTTAGGAATGCTTCAGAGTGATTCCTGCTGAAAATGGCCTGAAGGCTAATGGCCTTGATAAATGATGTGCTCCATCTTATACCCAGGCCCAGCTACAGAGAAATGTGGGAGACGGGAGGTTTATGCTCTCAGCATCCCCTCTACGCCCATGCCCCTATTGCCACTTTCCTCCAAACTCCTGATCTTCCCCCAGACCTACTCCAGTGGCAGCCTTCCCTATCTCAGTTGATAGCAACTTCCTCCTTCTAGTAGCTCTGGGCCAAAGCCTTGTACATCACTCCTTCAACTGATCCTATGGTTCTACCCTCAGCATACAGACAGGACCTAAGCCTCTTCACACCTCAGTTGCTGTCACCCTGGTTCAACGACTGCCAGTGCTCACCTGACAAATTCAACTACAAGGGCCTTCTAGAAGCTCACTTGCTTCTACCTTTGTCCCTATAGACTTGAGTCTCTTCTTAGCACAACAGAGTGATCTGTCTAAAATGTAATCTGGATCATGCCGCTCCTCTGTCTCACTCCCTGGCAATAGCTCCCTATGTCAAGAGTGAAACCAAAGTCCTTACAGTGACCCTCGAGGCCTACGTGATATGGCTCTTTCAACTGTCTCATCTCCTTTTGCCTATTCTTCTCCTTGGTCGCTCAGCTCCAGTGTCCTGGTCTTATTCCCAGGACAGCCCAGAATGTTCTCATCCTGGGCCTTTGCTCTAGCTGTCCTCTTCTTCTGGAGAATTCTTCTCCATTGAGATCTCCCCAGCAACCTCCCTCACCTCCTTCAACTCTTTACTCAAATGTCGCCTTCTCAATTAGCATTTCCTTGACCATCCTATTTAAAATGAGATCTCCCACTCTTTATTCCCCCACCGTGCTTAACCTTTTCTTGTTTCTATAGACTATATTACCTTTTATATACTATATAAACTTAATTATTATGCTTATTTATTTGCTTATTTTTTGTCTGTCTCTTTCGCCAGAACCTATGTTCTATGAGAACCTGTTTTGGTTAGCGATGTATTCCCAATATCTAGAATGATGGCTGGCATATCATAGATGCTCACTATATTTGTTGTTTACTTTTTGATTGATTTTCCCTCCTAGTTTGATGCTCCTGCCTTAAAAACTCTCCCTTGACTGCTCATTCTAACCTTCTAAACAAAATCTACCTTCCCGGGCAGTGCCTCAAGCTTGTAGATATTTTCAGATTTTCTACCAATCCCCTTTCTCAAAACTCATATATTCTGTGTTCTGTTCTCTTAGGATTTGCTTTTCAGTAGAAAATGTAACTCCTTAATTTATGCTAAGATGCTATTATTCAGTTTTTTCCCTTTGAGGTGTTTACAGTACAATATAAGTTGGTCCTAAACACCAAATGAGCTACTCCAAGGAGTCATTACTATTGGATTCTCAGGTTCTAGCAGGCCAGCGGGGCAGCTGTTTTTCAATGGTAGAGGAAGAAATTTATATCTCACATCAGGTAATAATACAGGTGGTGCTGTCTGGGCTAGCCCTGTCTGCTTCAGAACGGCAGTCCAGAATCCTAGTACCCAGTCTTTGAGCCAAATTCTACATATTATTTCTCCTATTATTATTAGCTAGAGAAACATTGGCTGTGTCTATAAATATTACTTCATTTTAACCATTGCAACATTTCTGCCTGGAAGATTTTATCATTCTCACTTCATAGATTGTGTCGCTGAGACATAGAGAAGCCAAGTAACCTGCACAAGTTTGCATGGCTGGCCTGCAACCAAGACCGTGATAGAGTTAGCATCCTTATCTTTTGAGTCCAAGTTTAAAGCTTTTTAAAAAAAATTATTAAAGTTAATTTTTTAAAGCAGTTTTAGGTTTACAGCAAAATTGAGTGGAAAGTATAGAGAGTTCTCATATTTTCCCTGTCAACCTACACCCACAGCCTCCCCCAACAACAGTGGTACATTTATCACAACTGATGAACCTGCAAAGGTACATCGTTATCACCCAAAGTCCATCGTTTACATTAGCTTTTACTCTTGGTAGTGTACATTCCACGGTTTTGGACAATTGTGTTAATGACATGCATCCATCATTATAGTATCATACAGAGTAGTCTCACTGCCCTAAAAATCCTCTGTGTGTGCTCTGCCTATCCATCCCTCTCTCTCCTCTCCCCTCTGAAAATCACTGGCCTTTTTACTGTCTCCGTAGTTTTACCCTTTCCAGAATACCATAGGTTGGAATCATACAGTACGTAGCCTTTTCATATTGGCTTCTTTCACTTAGTACTATGCATTTAATGCTCTTTTTAATATAGCAGATTCCTCTTGGGTTCAAAAAATTACCCTCTGTTGCCCAGGGTATAAATGCATTTAAATATGCCTGATTTTGTCATTGTAATGCATTTGTATAATAGGTATTTGTAAGATGCCTAATTATAGCTGATTGTGTACATGCAATATGATATCGTTTATGCTGACTTCCCTCCTCCCAACCCTCAACGTCTTATGAAGATGGACCCTCTCCTAAGCCCATAGCAAGCTGATGGCTTCCTTACAGCTAATGAGGTGTAAATGGTAAGATGAACAAGATGAGGAAGGAGAAGCCAGAAAGAAGGAGAACACAGACACAGAGACGTGGTGACCTCTGATTATCCAAAGCTGTTTATTGAACACATTTTTGTGCTAAGACCGCCTGCTATCTCCAGTCTGCACACTGTCTTCACTCCTCCTAATTAAAGCCAGCGGGCTAGGATGGAGGAAAAGCAATTTCAAGGCAAGGGGGTGGGGTAAGGATCAAGCAATAACTTTTTTTCTCTTTTTGTAGGGAGACTGAGCTTGTTCTAGGTGGAGCTGGCCTGAAGGACATGCCTGGGAAATTAAAATCCAGTGCAGTCAAAGACATCATTTGGATTTACTGCATTCCATTTCACCATGGCCTCTGGACTATGGCTCAGCATGCTAGAAGAAAGGGAGCCATAAAAGTGGGAATGTTAGCTTTCATCAGGCCGATGTTCTCAATCTGCTTGACTCCGTCTTTGCCTTAATTATTATAGGTGGAAATAGCTATTCAGAAATGTTTGTCATTACTCTCCTTTCTTCATCTACTACACAGGTGGTCCCCAAAGTTTGGCAAACGTTAGAATCCCTTGGAGGGCTTCTTAGAATGCAGATGACTGGGCCCCACTCCAGAGTTTCTGATTTGATAGAACTAGGGTATGGCCTAAGAATATGTATGTCTGCCAAGTTCCCAGATGATGCTGATGCTGGTGGTCTGGGGACCACACTTTGAGAAACACTGCTCTCAACCAGCTGTTCCCAAACTTTCTTATGTATAGAATGTCAAAGTCATGCATTCTTGTATTTTCCCCACTTGAATCATCCCACAACAGACAGAGCTGAAGTGTATTAGTGGGAGAGGTAATGTTTTCAGTTCAGGGCATTCTGAGCTAACATGATCCCATGGTCAGTGGGCAGTGATGCTTCTATCCATAAGACCTTGGGGGAGGTGGTGAAGTTCCTTTTATTTATTTATTTATTGAATTTCCTTTTAAATACTGTCAGGCAAGTAGGCAGATGGGGCTGAACTTCCTGTCTTTTCAGGAAGGCCACATGGTGTGGTGGAAAGAGCATGCGTGGCTTTAGAGTTAATCAAGCCATTCAATTCTTAGCTCTTCCTTCATAGTTGGTTAACTTTGACCATGTTATTTAACTTATTTGAGCTTCAATTTCTTATCTGTAAAATTTACTTCTTCAACAAATATTTATTAAGCACAGACTATCTTTCTAGCTTCTGGGGATACAGCGGGAAGAGCACACAGTCTGTGTCTCATGGAACTTAGATGCCAATGGGGGACAGACTACACACAAGTAAACCAGTCAATAGGCATTGTCACTTCAGCTAATGATATAAACAATAAAGAAAATAAAATGGGAGAAATACAGCTTTTCGATAGAATTGCATTGTGGGTGAAATAAGATAACTGATGTAAAGGGCCTGGGACACAGAGAAAGTGTTGTGGCATTAATGGCTTTTCTCCTTTGCTCTGAAGTACTGGAGCAATAGGCAGTGGCCAGGTCTCAGGCAAGGCCTTTGTGGTGTCTATCAGATGCTTGGAGCTGATTCCTCACATGGGTGAGCTTCCATGTTGGTGGGCAGAGTACCACCTCTCTGTGCTTACTTAACACTCAGGGAAAGCAATCTCCAAGAACCTACAGTATACATAAATTTGGTCCTTTTCCATCCTGCTCCTAGTTCTACAAGCCAACTCATGCTACCCCAAACATGAACCCAGATGGAGTGCCTGGAGCCCCACTCCATCTTGCTTGGAGAGTGGAAGTGTTGAAAGATGCCGGAAGGAGGAAATCCGTGTCTTAGAACAAGTAGGGCAAATCAGAATTGGCAGGGGTTGGAGAAGAATGTTTAATATTGGACTGTTCTGCAAGATGAAACCTTACCTACTGTTTGGGCTCCACTAAAACTTCTCAGTTGGTGGGAATACTCAGCAGAGAGGCCCTTTGTTTCCTCTCCTTAGGGACTGTGAGATTGTATGTTCATCAGAGGGGGTTTCAGGTGACAGGGTTCAGGACATGCTGCCCCAAAATATGGCACCTTGGCATACTGAATATTTCAAGCTGAAGGAATTTGAGAAACAGTAGGTGTAGGAAGGATTTTCTGACCCTCCCTGAAGCAGGTTATGACTCTCAGGTAAGAGATGCCTTCCCTATACCCAAAGGAAAGGAGCATCCTTGTCTCTGAAGGTGGAAGGAAGCCAGGAGAAATCTGAACAGGACTTGCTGAGTTTCCTCCAGTTTACTACTTAGCTCACACCCCTCTTATCCTATCACATTTTTCCGTGACTCTCCACTCTCTATCAAATCTAGCATAAAACTGTTCAAGTTTAAACATTTCTTTAGATCTTCATTTCCTTATGAAAGCTCCTGTGTCACATGCAGCTTATATTAATATGAATAAATTTGTATGCTTTTCTCTTGCTAATCTGTCTTTTATTCTAGGAGCCCCAGCTGACAACTTAGAAGATGTAGGAGAACAGAATTTGCCACCCCAAAATGAGTCTCTTTGGCTTGAGGATTATTTTGAAGAACGAAAGCCTCAGGCGAAAATTTTGACCTTCACCCTAACTGCTTAAAAAATTTAAGATAGAAGGGCCTGTTATAGGAAGGAGCTATCACCGTAGATAACTCTAGTATAACATGAACTAGGTGTAGTAGACAGGAAGGAACCTAGCAAGGACTTTGATCTATGTCCTCTCTGTGTCCCATTGTTTGTAGATCACCCAACAAACATTTGTTTACCAAACATTAACTCTTCATCTTCTTGTAAATTGCCCTCTTTGCCTTTAAAGGCTCAGACCTCTGCCCCATTACCCTTAGTCCAGAATGACACGTATAGCTCATTTTGCCTACTGTCTTTGGAATTCTTCAGGCTTATGTGACTTCCCCATGCTCACATATTAAACTTTGTTTGATTTTCCCCTGTTCACCTGCCGTATGTCATTTTAATTATTTGATCAGCCATAAGAACCATGAGTGGAAAGGGGGGCATTCTCCCCTCCCCAACAAAGAGCAGAGGAAAAAGATATTTTTTTCTCACCCACATGGGGTTGTAAAAGTTGAGAAAGATTACTGGATGCCTCTTAGACACTATTTATCACTGGTTCTGAGGATCCAAATCCTTTAGACTTTGGGAAAATTACTTAACCTTTCTTTGTAATCCATGAAATGAAAATAATAATCATAATAATACCTATTTTCCGAGGCTGGAGTAGAAGAATGAGTAGTTCCTGGACTGAAACCTCTGCTCCAAGAGCACTTATTATTCAGCACCTTGGTCAGCGGCCCCTTCTCCCTGTCCCTTGACAGTTCCCTCCCTGCTCTGGTGAGAAGTGTCCCTCCCTGTCTGTGCTTGACATTTTAGGGAAGAAAGACATAAGATATGCTAATTTGCATTGAGGTTTGTAGCACAATAAGTCAAATGCTACCTTTGTCGTAGGTGCTGCATTTTAAAAGAAAGCATTCTGTGGAGAAGAGAAGCTTCATATCTAAGCTGGAATTTCAGGCTTCCATGGCAAAACTGACTTGAGGTGATGGTTGGCAGAACAGCTTTCTGATGTGGGTCAAAACTCCCTCAAAATCACTTATCTCGTTCTCATCCCTGGATGCCAGAAAGTGGATATTTGCAACATCTTTGCAATTGCCATGCTCATCCAGGGTGGGGCCTCTTCAACAGAGAAGGCAAGTAAACAAGACGTTCCCTGAGCCTTCACTGGTTCTGTTATCTTCTGCCCACAATCTGGCGGTGGTGGTTGTAGTGTGTTTGTGTGCATATATGTTTGTGTATAATTATATATATTATATATTATTCATAAATGTTTATATATATTAGCTATATATAATAGCTATATAGATAATAGCAGTATATATATAATAGTGATACATATATATACAATTTGTTATTGTCATTATTTGTTTCCAAGATAAGTTGTGAAAAATGCTACAATGGTGGTAGAAATGAGGGGCTCCAGGCCACAGGTAAGGTGATTGGCACTGGAAGGAAGGAAGGCTTCCCAAAGAAAACATCTGGGCTGTTCTTGAATGAAGAACAGAAGTCAGCAGGCAGGAGGGCATTTCGGGCAGTGGTAGGAGTCTGAGCAAATGCACTTATCAAGACGGCATGTAACCTGTGTGGTGGAGGGCAGCACTGGAGCATGTGTAGAGCTGCTGACCTCTGGCCCTGGATTCCTGTCCCCATCCCATACATTTCAGGGCCTTCCTAACCACTGAGCTGATAAGAATTCATTTGTCTTGAAGGACAAACTCAATGTCATTCTTTTAATGCTGCATTCTTCAAGTGTCTGGTCCCAAACAGCCAAGGGATGGTGAAGCTGTCTGTCTACACATGCCTTTTTGAGAGGCAAATGTAACCTTTTTGGTCCCTGGGTGGCTAACCTCTGTGATTGTTTTGCCTATTTGCTATAAATGACTATCTCTACCACTTGGTTAATTATGTGATTGCAGCACCCGGTGACAAGGAGAAAATTAAAAATCCATGCTGCATTTTCCATAACACTTTATTGCTCTATGCAAAAGAGGGCAAATGCAATTTAGCTGAGTTGCAGTGCACAAGAGCTATCTCCTTCCCCTCATTTCAGCCCCTCCCTCATCTTCCCTGGAGAGGAGCTGTGTTAGCAGTTGACTAGAGCAGGGAAGAAAGCAGGTGTGGAAGAAAACATAAATTACCATTATCCCTGACAATTCTGGACAGTGCCACCCACAGAGAAGGAGCTCAGCCAGACATCTCCCCACCCCACCCAACTTCAATAAAGGCCAGTAAGTTGTGGGCTGTGGGTAAGTGCATTAGTGTAGAACACGGGTTCAGCCTGGGCTGCACATTTGATCTTTATTTCTTTATGTTCGCCTGTTGTGGTTGTACCTCTTTTGAAAAATCCAAGAGACACAGAGGGTGACACACTGCTAATGTGGAAAAACTACAGTTCATGAAGCCACAAGTTTGCCTGGTAACTGTGTCTCATACCTGGTGTCTGATGTTGGGCCAGTGCTGACGCTAAGTGTTAATTTCCTCACTTATAAAATGGAGAGTTTTAGGGTTGGCCCTGTGGTGTAGTGGTTAAGTTTGTACACTCTGCTTTGGAGGCCCAGGTTCAAGGGTTTGGATCTTGGATGAGGACCTACACACCACTCATCAAGCCATGCTGTGGTGGCATCCCACATACAAAATATTGGAAGATTGGCACAGATGTTAGCTCAGGACCAATCTCCCTCACCAAAAAAAAAAAAAAAGGAGAGTTTTAAGATACTTTTTTCCCCCCTCACATTTCAACGTCTCTGAAATCAGGATGCCCTTGTAAGGGATGGTGTTTGAGAATGTGTCAAAGTTTAATTGATTTAACCTTTTCCTTTTTAATGTTCCATAAAATGATATTGGGTCTTAGAATTGGCATTTTAGGCTTGATAAAATAAAGCAATGTGCAGGCTGTTGCAGGGATCTAAAGAGGACGTACACGCAATCCACGTGGCTCTCTATAGTATTGCTAGACACTGAGGACATGAATTCTAATTCTGGCACCCTGTCTCACTTAGACAAGTTATTCAAACTTGACTGTCTCATCTGGAAAATGGAACAATCTCCAAAATCTCCTTAAGAATTATCGCAAGGCAGTCTAGGACTGAGGAACTAAATGAGGATTAGACGTCAATATTATCTGCACTGTGTCTACCTTCTTCAACAAATATTTGTGCATGCAAAGATTCATGGAGGATGCAAAGATGTAGAAAAACTGGTCACAGATGGACTTTATGGTTTATGGGTGGAGGTGGCATACATAGACACCATAATATTAATTATAATTAATATGTTAATTACAGTATTAATACATTAGTTATAATTAATATTAATAGAATAATATTAACATTAATAATATTAATGCATGGTGGAATGGGATACATATGGTATAAAAAAATTGAGGTATAAAAAAGCATCGTGAGTAGAAGAAGAGAGAATTTCAGCAGAGAATTTCAAGAACTATAATATTGGTTTTGCATTTTGAATTACGTCTAGGGTTTCAAAAATGCAGAAATGAAGGAAATGGACAATGAAACACATTACAAAAAGTAGGTTGTGCTCAAGAGGTGACTCATTATCTAGTTTGACTCTAGGGTTTAGGGGCAAGAGGGGCACTAAGGGGATATGATGGGAACTATATAAATGGCTCCACTGTCTGCATATTTACTCAAGCCAAGCACTTTGAAATCATCTCTATCTTTCATTCTTCTTTTTCCTCTTCCTCTCACATGTGACCCAAGAATACGTTTTGTTAATCTATATCCCCACATATCCTTACTCAGTTCATCTTTTTCCATCTTCCACTCTGATCCAAGCCACCATCATCCCTCAATCGAACTCTGCAAGAGCTTCCAACTGGGCTCCCTGCCTCATCTCTTGCTTCAGTTCAATTCCTTGTCTTCAGAGCAGCCAAACTGACCCATTTAAGATGAATGCCACATTAGTTTGCTTCCTTGCTTGAAATCCATGAATGGCTTCTCATCAGACATAGAGTAAAAATCCAAATTCTCACCTTGCCTACAGGGCATATGTGGTCCAGGCCTTGCTCTCACCCTCTCTCACTGCTTTCCACTATGTATCTGATGCTCTACCCTCCCTAGCTTTCTTCATGGTTCCACAGGGCCTTTGTCTTGGCTGGTTCCTTTGTTTGACACACTCACACCCTAGAGGGTCACATGGCTTGCCCCTTATTATTCAAGTCTCAGCTTTAATGTCACTTGCTCAAATGCCCTTCAAAATCCCCCACTCTAATGTAGCTCCCCTGTCCTTCTCTACCGCTCTGTTTTCTTTATCGCCATTGCACTTATCTCCATTTGAAATTATTGTTTGCTTGCTTAATTTGTCTCCCTTGTACCATACTATATGAAATTAGAAATCTTGACTTTCTTGTTTTTCTCCATATCTACCATGCATAGAACAGTGCCTGACACTTAATAGATACTTATTGAATAAATAAGGAAGGCTGGAACAGCTGGTTTAGGCCAGGTTTTGGAGTGCTTGGTGCCATGCTAAGGAGTCTGGACCTCACTTGATAATCATGGAGCGATGCACTGCAAGTCTTTAAACAAGGGATTGCCACAATTAGAATTAAACTTTAGGAGTATTACACAGTGGCAGGATGAAAGATGAATTAGAAAGGAGGATAGAAGTAAGAAGACAGTTGGGAAACCAAACCTCAAGTACTAGACTAAGTACTTGACTCTTTCCAAAATATTTGATGGTTTTCTGGCTTCTCTCTTTAGCCTTGTGCATAAGAAATAATACTTGGATGCCCATAAAATAGTTTGAACATAAACCATTAGAGCATTTATCACTTTCAAATGTCCCTATTAGTTTCTCCTTTGTTCCCTCTTCCTTTTCCTGCATTGCTAGGCTGTGAGCTCTTGGAAGATGGGGACCAGGTCTTGTTCCTCTCTTAATCACAGAGTCTGGCACAGTGTAAGGCACATAGCAAGTGTTTCCTGCATGTTTGTAGAGTGAAGAAATGTGAGAAGTAAACACTTTCAAGTGTTTTCAGAGGGCTATTACCCCGAGTCATTTCAGGTTGGCCCATCGGCAAAAGCCTTTCTGTTGTAGAAACCAAGCCTTTAATGACCTGGGATGCTGAGGTAGAGATAAAAGAATGATGAGTGAAAATATGGTGCTCTTTCA
Source organism: Equus caballus (assembly GCF_041296265.1). Classification (NCBI taxonomy): domain Eukaryota; kingdom Metazoa; phylum Chordata; class Mammalia; order Perissodactyla; family Equidae; genus Equus; species Equus caballus. Next base: position 28,911,327 of record NC_091710.1, on the reverse strand, counting down.
TTTTGATCTCTTCTCTTGACTTTGACCTATTATTAAAGAGAGTTTCAGGTCATAAATGAAGAAGAGATGTTTGGATCATTTCTAGGAGTCGTGAGAAGGTGTCTGTGGTCATAATTCAGTATGTTTTATTGTAGGGAATGAGAAATCCTGTTTTCATTTCATTTGTTGTTGCTAAGCTCTGAAGATTGCCAATTAGCCCTTGCCCTCACTGGATGCCTCGGTAAATTTTTAAAATTCGTGGTCCTTGCAAAAACAAAGCAAACAACCCTATTATTTTTCTGTACTTTGGTATCTTTATTATAGTACTTATTATAGTTTACCTTACATTACAGTTATTCATTGCTGCGTCTTTCTTCTCTGCTAGATTAGGAACTCTTTAAGACAGGTTCTATGCTCATTCATCTCTTAGCACAGTGTTGGGTACGTGGAAGGAGCTTAATTGGTGCAGGTTGTATAGAATCTGCAGTAATTGTGCATTAAGACACAGAGAAGGGAATGTTTAGCTTCTTCTCAGTTCCCATGGGAACTAGGAGTTAATACCAAGTTTTTCCATCTTCCTGTTTGAGCTGAAAATATTTGTACATTGCCTTCAGGTAATTCATAAAGATTATATCCATTGGGGCCGGCCTGGTGGCACAGCAGTTAAGTTCAAATGTTCCGCTTCAGAGGCCCAGGGTTCGCTGGTTTGGATCCCAGGTGCAGACATGGCACCACTTGGCAAACCATGCTGTGGTAGGCGTCCCACATATAAAGTAGAAGGAGATGGGCACGGATGTTAGCTCAGGGCCAGTCTTCTTCAGCAAAAGAAAAAAAAAAGAGGAGGATAGGCAGCAGATGTTAGTTCAGGGCTAATCTTCCTCGGGAGAGAAAAAAGATTATACCCAGCTATGTGTGTGTCTATCAATCAATCAATCATCTATCTATCTATCTAAGTCCAAGCATACAGTTATCTCTCCCTCAATAGATTGCTCTTCAGAAACTGGGCAATATCCTTGGAATAAAGGTTGCCTTTGAGAGACCTCCGCTGATATCTTTCTGAGATTTTTGCATTATTTTGCAGCTTCGGGGATTTGGGGCTGGAGGTGTTCCCTGAGGCATTGTCAGTGAGGACTTCTGTGGAGTTTTCCTAAGAGGGGACTATGTTTGGAGTAGAGAGAAGGATCAGAGCTTAAAGCAATTCTTCCTTGGAGAGTGGGTAGCTGCAGAGACTATCTGTGGCCTTGGGCTGAACTAGAGTAGTACAGATACATTTAGCCTTGACATAGGCACTCAGAACTCCCAGGAGGTATTGATTACGAATCCCCACTGTGATTGCTGGGGCTACCATCACTGGCACACTTATCCCCAAAGGTCTGAGCACATCAGTCAGGGAGGGCTTGGTCAGGTGTCCCCTGTTTCCTTTAACTCAGGAAGAAAGTAGCAAACTGGGGATGGAAAGGCCACCTTCCAAACAGCAGCTTGGTAGGGCCTGTGGAAATGTAGGCAGATGCTAGAGGCAAAAGGTGTTCTTGGCTGTCTGACTGTGATCATGCTGGAAATCCGGATTTGGTCTATACCTCCAGATGGACATCCAGGTTACTTTTTCCATGAGTACCAGTTTCTTCTTTGGATTTGATTTCAAGTTAATGCTTCACAGGGCTAATTAAAAAATCAGTGTTGATGCATGGATGGAACTGGGGAAGAGAAAGCTGGAACCTCAGGGAAACGCATCAGAGTGACGCCAGAAGACAGATGGTACACTTAAACGATTCACAAAGGTGGTCTCAGCAGTTGAAAGAAACTCCTCTGAGCCAGCCCCAAGCCAGGGATCTTCAAATGATAGCTTGGGAGGGAGATTTTCAAACAGTGGTCCATTGGGTGGCTGATAGTTATTGACATCCAGAGGAAGCCATGGCACTAGATCTAATTGGCCACAGAGTGGAGTATTCAACAGAATGGTACCTTTAAGAATGAACAAATTTCTGATCGTCTCAAGATAAATCAGTGTAAAAGATTTTTAAGTAAGTGGTCATATCAATGATGCAGAAAATGATTACTGTCAAATATTAATTAAATCAATTCTGGAGATGGAAGAGAGATGACTTCAGTCTGGGACGGACAGGCAGAACATCCACAATCCATGCCAGGTTCTGATTTCTTGATTTCGGGGTATTTGCTAATCTGGGTCACGGATGGGGAGGACATTAGCCATGAAGCTCTTACTACAGAGGTGAAAACCATCAATTTATTCTTCTTTCCAATGGAGCCTCCCTTAGAGATGACCTAGAGAGCAATATACGCAGATCTCCCTTGTCTGACTGGGATAGGTTAGGGACCGTTCTGGACGGTGGCAGTGGCATGGCCATACCACACTATGGCTGCTGCTTCCTGGAAGAGGTAGAGGAACCCTCAGGGAGACTAACAGGCAGCCATGAAGCATTGCCCAGGGAGGTGGTTAGGAGACCACTGTTATGGGTTTAGCAGTGGACAACCTCAGCGTGGGTCCCGGCGCTGGCACTCACTACCTGTGTGACCTGGGCAAGTATTTCACGTCTTTGTGCTTTGGATCCTTACCTGTAAAGTGAGGATAATAAAGGTACCTCTTGCATAGGCTTTTTCAGGGAAAAAATAACAACATTAAGTATTATTCTAGAACAGGTATCCACAAACTATAGCCTGTGGGCCAAATCCAGCATGCCACCTATTTTTGTAAAGAGTTTTATTGGAACTCAGCCACACCCATTCGTTTTGGATTGTCTGTGGCTGCTTTCATGCTACAATGGCAGAGCAGAGGAGCTGTGACAGACATATATCCCACAAAGCCTGAAATACTTATTCTCTGGCCCTTTACAGAAAAAGTTTTCTGATCTCTGTTAGAGGCTTCCAGAAGCAAGCATAAAAGTCAGGAGGCACAAGGTCTTAAAAGAAATGAGAAAGGGAATTTGTGTCTTACGGTTGACAGATAAGAAGACTGCAGGGTGCATGTAGGGTGGTGGGGTATGACTCACAATGCCAATTCTTCCTGAACTCTCCTGTCAGTCATATTAAGTATGTGGCCCTGTTGTATTTTTTCCCACTGTGGCATGCATCTCGTGCACAGGCGCCAGGCTTTATGTTTATGGCTTTATGCCAGGCAAGTATGTTGACTACTCGAGGCCTTCCTTTTTATCCTCCGCCTTTCTACTCATCCTTCCCTGAAAATGGCACATGGTTGTATGTTGGTATCTTCCCAATCAGGGTGGATGCAGAAGAGAAGGAGAGAGAGGGTGGTATTTTCGTTTAATGTGAAGGCATTTTTGTTTATTGTGTTTGAGTTAACATGTTTCCAGAACCTCCCTCAGGCAGAAGGGAGTCTGCAGTCTCATAAAAAATCAGTTTACTTTCTGACTGATCACAGTTTTGGGCTCACTCAGGGGAAGGCTCAGAAAATGCTTTGAATCTGGAGCCTTGGGGGGCAGGACAAGGCTTTGTGGAGTGTAACTGGAAAAATTCATATAAACCAGCTTTAACCAAAACCTCCCTGTTCCCTGTCAGGGGCTGAAGCCTGAAGGTTGATACCTAACAAGCTCCTGGTATCAGCCTGAAGAGTCCTTAGGAAGGAGAACTGCGTTTGGATGGTATTGATGATACCCTGCTACCTGGGGGAGCTGTCTCCTAAAGCAGCAAACACATTTGAAGGGTTTGGGTCTTAAAATCAGAGGATGACAGGGCCAGTAAGGCTGTAGAGATCATCCAACCACCTCCTCTGTGTTGCAGAAATTGGATGAGACCTATCCAAAGCCATGCCATCAGTCACAAACCAGTGTTCCGACATTACAGAAGGTGGGATGAATGGTCTGTTCAGTGGGATCTCCAGGGAGCCTTGAAAGTTTTGTTAAGAGATTTGTGAGTGGTTTTCTCTACCTATATTTATTTATGTTAAGGTCAAATAGGTTAACTAAAATGTCAGGTTTTATTATTTTGGTTAGAAATATATTAACCTAGTGTGTTAATACTGGTTATTGCATGCAACCAGAAAGCTCTGATTGGCTTTATATACACATATATTATAAATGTAAAACCAGAGTTTATTATTCTATAAATATAGTATACATTTAGCATATTTATAATGAAGCTAGAGAAAAAATTCCATCCATACTTAATGCAATGGGTTTGATAGATGCAATTTTTCCTAAGTATAGCATCCGTAAGGGGATGCCTAATAAAAGGGATTCCAGATGGGGAAATAATTTGGAACCACCGATCTAGGCCAGGGGTCAACAAACTATGGCTGGCAAGCCAAATACGTCTTTGTGAGTAAAAATTTATTAGAACTCAGACATGCTCATTGTATTGTCTATGGCTGCTGTCTTCCTACGATGGCAGAATTGAGAAGCCACGCAGAGACCATATGGCTTGCAAAGCCTAAAACGTTTACTTCCTGGCCCGTTACAGAAAATCTTGCAGACCCCCTGATCTGGTCTACGCTCTCATTTCTCATTTCCTATGAGGCAACCATGCTGGGAGGTAGAGGGACCTGCCCTAGGTCCTACAGCCATACCTGGAAGAGTCAGAACTGAAGCCGTCTTTTAGTTTCCCATTTTGTGCTTCGGCACCCTGAACCACGTGGTACCTCACACACCTGTCTGAGCTCCTGCTTCTCCGGTTACCATCCATTTGTATTAAGAGAAAGCAGGTCCTCCTGAGGAGTAAGTTTTTGAAAAGCGAAAGGGCGGGAAAGGTCTGGAACATGGGGGACTCTTGGGTTCAAGGGAGGTCAGCGTGGGAGCAGTTAGGCAGAGTCCACAGTAAGAGGGAATTCATAGTTAGGTGTAGGCAACTTTTTCCACTTGACGTTTTTGTCTTTTTGCTGTAGGAGGCTTAGGCACCTGTTGTTGAACCAGCATTTACAGACCATGCACTATGTGCCAGCCGCTGGTGTGTCTTTGCAAGTGTATACCATTGATCCTTATGACAAACATACCGGGCAGAGGGTATTTTTATTCTTTTTGAAAGATGATGAGACAGAGGCACAGAGATGTTAAGTAACATGCCCACAGTCACAAAGCTAGAACGTGGTAGAACTGGGGGTTGAGCCTTTGCAGATAAACTCTAGAGCTAGCCTCGTCTAAATAGCTCTTTTTATATGATATTCTTGCTTCTTTTTTTGATGCTGGGCCTGTCACGGTGGGGAGAAGGACTTTTTTTTTCTCCTTTTGGAGAGAAAGTAGAATTTACATTTATATTAACTGTGATTTCCTTCTCTGTGAGTCAGCACGGAAAACCTTTTTGTGCCTTCTTAGAGGATGAGATTGCTCATCCTTCAGACACCCCACAAAGAGGAAGCAACTAATAGTATTAATAATGCTTGTTTCCTGGTCTACAAGGCCCTTCATATAATTTACCCCGAGAGACCAGGATGCTCAAAGACAGAGAAAGAATAAGAAGATTAATTTCTAGGGAGGAAGTTCTGTAACTGAATCAAATTATAACTTGAAAATACTAAACAAATCCAAATGGAATTATCTTTGAAACTGTGTTTAAGGTGATTAGAAATAAAATTATCTTTTTAAAAATAGGAATTTATTTTTTTCAGACTATTTTTTAGTAAATCATTATAGATTCAGAGGAAGTTGGAAAAAAAAAAGACAGAAAGAAAATGTACAGGGAAGACACATTTTTCCCTAATGGTAACATCTTGCATAGCTATAGTACAATATCAAAACCAGCAAACTGACATTGGGACAATCCAGAAAGCTTATTCAAACATCACTAGTTTTACACACACTCATTCGTGTGCATATATATGTATAATTCCATGCAATTTTGTCACATGTGTACATTTGTGTAACTGCTACTGCCATCAAGATGTGGAATTGTTCCATCACCACTGGGCTCACTTGTGCTACCCCTTTATAGCCACACCCATGCGCCTACCAGCCCTCAGCCCTACCCCTGGCAGCCACTCCTCGGTTCTCTATCTCTATAATATTGTCATTTCAGGACTGTTATGTAAATACAATCATACAGTATTTAGCCTTTTGAGACTGATTTTTTTTCACTCAGCATAATGCCCTTGAGATCCATGCAAATTGTTATATGTATCAACAATGCATTCCTTTTTATTGCTGTATAGTGTTCCATGGTATGGATGTACCACTGTTTGTTTAACCATTCACTTATTGAAGGACATTTTGCATGTTTCTAGTTTTTGACTATTACAAATAAAGCTGCTATGAACATTTATGTACAGGTTTTTGGGTTTTTTTTTTGATATAAGTTTTCATTTCTCAGGGATAAATGGCTAGAAGTACAATGTTGAGTCATTCGGTAAGTACATGCTTAGTTTATAAGAAACTGCCAAACTATTTTCCATAGTGGCTGAATCATTTTTCACTCCCACCAGATATATGAGTGATCCAGTTGCACTGCATCTTCACCAACATTTGGTGTTATCACTATTTTTCATCTTAACAATTCAGATAGGTGTAGAGTGATATCTCAATTTGGTATTAATTTGCATTTCCCTAATGACTAATGATGTTGAACGTGTTGTCATGTGCTTATTTGCCATCTGTATATCCTTTTCAGTGAAATGTCTATTCATCTATTATGACCATTTTCTAATTCGATTATTTGTTTTTTATTATTGAGTTTTGAGAGTGCTTTGTATATTTTCCATATGAGGTCTTTGTTGAACATGTAGTGCGCAAACATTTTCTCCCTCTCTGTATGTAGCTTGTCTTGTCATCCTCCCCTTCACAGGTAGTTTTTTTTTTTTTTTTTTGCAGAGTAAGAGTTTTATTTTAATGAGGTTTAATTGATACATTTTTCCTTTTATGGATTGTGGTTTTGGTGTCAAATGAAATGACCTCTCATGGGAGGGTGGGAGTTGATTGGGAGTAGTGGTGTAGAAAGAACATGGGAGTTAACCACAAAACACTCAAAGCATAAGTGGCCCTCTCATTCTCCCTGCACGAAGGGTGGTCTTATGCCTTCTTTTAGCATCAAGTCTTCAGGAGAGTGCAAGTTGAGCCCTCGGCATGCCATTGGGGTACACGAAAGGAGACAGAGGTGGGGAGTCAGCCGTGTGGGCACAGAATAAAACCCTCAAAAGCCAAGAGCCATCTCTGAGAATTAATGGACTACTTTCCTCCAGGCTATTCAAATAACCTAGCTCGTTTCATGTGAGATAAATTACAGGACCTTGTCACCCTGGCTCCCAAGGGAGGACACTTCTGTGATTCATCGTGCTTGCCCTGTGGGAGCCTGAGGCGGGGAGAGGGCCAGCCTTGCTGACTGATAACTTGTGCCCGAACGCCTCACTGCAAGGCTGCTGTTCAAGGAGGAAGGCAGGGGAGGAATTTCAATGAAGCCACTGCCCACAAGACAGGCTGGGAGCATGCCCTGGCAGAGGGGCAGTTAATGACCTCTGTCAGGTTAAACCCAACATCACTCTTCAGCATTCTGAGGGGCCCGGCGTGACTCAAGCGAATGCCCCAAACAGCCTGTGTTTAGCTTTGTTGTGCCCAGCCTCTGTTACTGTTGGTGGTTGTATTGGTTGGAGCTATTGTGTTTGTGTGGAGGCTGGGGGTGCTGTTTTGCAAGGGAGAATAGAACGCCAGGTGTAAGCTAAAAAAAACAACGTTTACCAGAAGTGGAGTCTAGGGCATGATCCTGTGGGGACAAAGGATTCTGCTAAGTGGCATGTCTGTCTGGTCCTTTGAACAATGGAGACTAATAGGAATTAACTGTAAAGCAGCATTCTCCCCACCCTCCCACCCCCTGCCACTGCCCCTTTAAACCTGTTCACAGCAGCTGGTTTTCCTGCCACTTGATAACAACTGAGGCATTCCCCTGACTGTTCCGGTCTCTCCTAGGCAGTAAAAAATCCAAAAATTGCTTTAAATAATAAACACAACCTAGTTCCAGGAAGTAGAATATCTACTGCCTTATAGTAACCAGTAAGTCAATTCTAACCTACAGGTGACTTCTACCACCTCCAGCCCTGGCCAGGTGCAAGAGGGAAGCCTACAGCAAAGAAAGAGGAATGTGGTTGGCTTCTCCTCCATTTCCTGCTTCTATCTGACTCCCTGTTATTTCTGACCCCTCCAAGTTAGAGATGAGAGGGAAGATGGAGGAACCAGGGGAGCAGAATAGTATTTAACAAACACTGTCGGAAGTTGGCTTCAAGCTCTTTAAGTTTGGCAGATATCTAAAACAGCACCTGTCTCTCTTGTGCTACACTGGTGAGTTCTTTGGTGACTTCTCACCCCCCAGTTCCTAGGGGTCTTTTACCAGCTGTTCCTTATTGCAGCCAGAGGTATCTGTATTCTGGCTGGTCACTTACTCCTTCCACAGCTCTTGGGAGTTTGGCAGGAGCTTCAGCCAGCATCTCTCTAGTACAGTGGTTTTCAATGGAGGGCATTTGACAATGTCTGGAGACATTTTTGGTTGTCACAACTGGGAAGTGCTATTGACGTCTAGTAGGTAGTGACCAGGGATGCTACTAAGCATCCTGTGATGCATAGGACAGCCCCACACAACAAAGAATTATCTATCCCAAAATATCAAATTATCTGTCCCAAATTATCTATCCCAAAATAGTGCCAAGATTGAGCAACCTAATTCTAATACAAGGGAGAATCTCATACATTCTTTGCTCTAATAAATTCTGGGCTTGCAGGTGGGTATCATTGTAGTTCGTATCCTTGAGCTTACCTGTCGATGGCTAGCCAGCACACCTCTTGCCCGTATCTCCCAAACTGCAGTTCTCTGAGTGGTCCTGCTGAAATCCTCCTTCCTTGGCTTTGGGGGCGGGGCACATTGTACAACTCTTCTCAGAGAAATCTTCCTCCACTTATATTCCCTCGGTGTGGGTGATGGGTTTAGGAGATATCTAACTGATTGCTATAAAACTCATCAGCTATTTATTGCCACAATAATTCTGTGTAACAAACAACCACAAAACCTCATGGTGTACAACAATGTGCATACTTATTGTGTGTGTTCTTGGAGTGATCGACTAGGATTCTGCTGATCTGAGCTTTCTCACATGTCTGGAGGTCCACTGTCCCTTTGTTGATCTGGTATTGGCTTGGCTGGGGCGATTGCTCTGTGTGTCTTTCATCCTCCACAAGACTTGCTTGAGCACATTCTCATGGCAATGACAGGAGCAAATCCAATTACACATGCTTTTTAAGCCTCTATGTGATGCTTGTGTCCTAATATCCCAGTCAGCAAAGCAAGTCACATAGCCAGGTCCAGAAGTGTCTGGTCCTTTCACAAGAAAGGGTGAAAAATTTGGGTCACTTATGCAAGACAGCAATCCCACTTCCTTGGAAATTTCTACAAGATGTTCACTTAGGAATGTGGCATCTCTGAGCTTCAAGGCTCAGCTGGAACATAAACAAGAAAATTCTCATATTAGCACACCATAAACCTATATACGTATGTTTGGCTTACACATTGTTGTATACATAATTGGCAAGAAACTCATGATGTTGTCTTTAATGCAAAAAATAAAGAAAGTGAATGAATGAATGGAGGAGTGGATGAATGATATGAGGTCAGCTTGACAACCCGCATCTGAGAAGGCTTCTCAAAGCCACTTGTCACTCACATTCCCGAGAAACACAGGTTATAAGCCCCCACTCGATCTCACACCTTAAAATCACGAGACTTTAGGGAAATCAAAAGCAGGACCTCTTGAGAAAAAGACAAGAAGCTCTGAGGCATAGGACAGGCAATGTAAGGAGCCAGGTTCTCTTTGAATTTAAATAGGAGCTGAAGGTGAAAAACTCAGCAAAACAAACCTGGATTTTTCTCAGTCCTATCTTTCCTCTTTCTTTTTCCCTTTCTCTGTCATATAACAACAGCGGACCTTTGTGGGGAGCTTACTATGTATAAGGCACTGACATAAGAGTTTTACAAGCTTTATTTCCTCATGACAACTCAGAGCTGCAAATGCAATGATCATTTTGCTATTCAGGAATCTAGGGCTTAGGGAAAGGTTAAATAACTTGTTTAATGTCATGGAGCTCGTAACCAGCAAAACAAACAAAAGTTGAACTCAAGTCTGTCTGGCTTTTCATCACTACATTGTTCTGCCTCATACTTTGAGTTTGGATATGCTTTGTTTGGAAGAAAAATTTCAAGCCACAGTTTGTTCTTACCTGCTTCCCTAGATTTTGGTGGAAGAAATTGGTTGATCTATTTCAAACACTGCGAAAGCTTTACCCTTTCAAACATCAGCCCTTCACCTCCTACCTCTATCACCCAGAGACGTGTTTTCTTCGCCCCCTCTGGGCCACTTAATTACATTCCCTCTTCTTTAGGAAGAAAGCTGACATGTAATTATTTCCATGATTAACATTCTTGTGCAGCTAATTGTAATTACACCTTATAATCACAGTTATGATCGTCAATTACTCATTCCTGCCTCATTTGAATGTTTTTCCCTATCCTAGCTTCACAACTTCACAAAGTTGATGGAGCTAATGTGCCTGCTTCTACACACACACACACACACATGCTTCTACATCGTGCATGGTCATTATTTTCCTCTTCTCTGTTTGTTCTCACCTTTGTTCTTGCCCCACGTTTCATTGCAGTATTTCATTGGCCACTGCCGATTTGCCTCTCATTTCTGGCTTGGCTTGTTTTAATGGTCTCCTATCGACCCCACTGATGACAGCAGTTATTAGTCACATATACTCCCTGCCTTGGGGGGGAGGACACTGTGCCATGAAGGGCCACACAGTGGCTGTACTTGGAAACAGAGTGAACAGCCAGGGGCTGTGGGAGGCAGACTTTGTAGTATCAAGAGGTTTGTAGTATCAGTTCCTAGAAGGAAGTGATTGGCTTGTTTAAATAATTCTGTGGGCTGATGGGGAACTGAAACTTGCTACTCTGGCCTAAGCAGGAACTGTGCCTGGTTCCCAGATAAGGATAATTGTTTGGCTGGGGAGCCTTATCCACAGGAGGAGAGTGTAGAGTGGGATTTGTGGGCAGGCTATTCAAGAATGTCACCAGATCAAGGTGGCACAAAATATCAGGCCTTATTTTTGGCCTTGGACCGCACTGCTCTCACCTTGAAGTGGGACCAACCCTGCTGTCAAAGAAGAGGTCATGAGCACAGGCGCTGGTGGTGCCCTGTGCAGGTGTGAGCACTGGCTCCATCACTCAGCTCTTTGATCACAGGAAAGTGACTTAACATTCCTGTGCTTTGATTTCTCTTGCAAGAGGGGATAATTTGGCATCTACTTCATCAGGTTGTTGGGAATATTAACCCTGTTCTGCCTTGTCTACAAAGCTCTCAGCTTGGTGCCTAGCCCACTGGATTGTTCAAAACATTGATCTCACCTTCAAAATCTCTAGTTTTGATCTTTGAGTGAGTTCTCCAAGGTCTAGAGGGCCAATACACTTTCTCTATTTCTTTCCTTTCTAAGATGGTTGAGGACAATGATGCGGCCAAATACAGTTCTAGATTGCAGAACTCAAATTCTGGTGCCAGGTTCCACAGTCCTCCAGGAGGAAGAACCAAGAGCAGCCTAAGGGCCTAGTGCATCTCTCCTTCTCACCATCATCCCCTCTGAGTCTGGGGCCATTGAATTATTTAAATCATAAGCACTACACAGCATTCACTGTTCCTCAGATATGCTTTGTCCTGGGCTGCAGCCTGAACAAATTCAGGGGGCTTATTCTATAAGGAGGAGTTTCAAGACGTGTGGAGTTCAACAATGAGGCGGACCGGACGTTGTCCCTTTCTGCAGGCATAACCGCTTCAAGGATGCCTCTTCATCATCTGACTATCAAAAGCTCCAACTCCATTAATCTATTCTGTTCTTCGAGTCTCAGATGGTATCTTACCATGAAACTTTCCCTTATCTCAGTAAGACATGATATTGTCCTTTTCTAATAAGGTCTCTATTTATGGTCTGTTCCAATCTTGGGCACTTATCCATCATTATGGAGTCTTGAGATGCTGATTATGTTTTTATAAATGCAAACCTCATCTGTTCACCTGAGATGTGAGTCTGGCACATAGCGGGCACTTGATGCACTGTTGCTGACTAACCTTCCAAAAAACAATGTATGTGATCATCTCAGTAGGTCTGTGCCCCAGAGACCTGGCAGGATACTGAAGATGGTGTTGGGGGAGGAACAGAGCCCCAGGTTTCTGACAGGTGACAGGTCTGGCTCTTTTTATTGTCCCAGCTGTTGACGCTTTGCTTGGCTCTTGCCATCTGAAAGAGAGAAGCTGATTCTGGGCTTGATCATAATTTCTGAACTCAAATCTGAGTCACATAGGAAGGGTCCCTATTTCTAGAGAGCTTAGTAGTAAGATTGCTGTGAAATCGCCTTCTGGGAAAGCCGAGAGAAATAAAAGAAAGTGACATTCATTGAATGCCTTCCATAAGCATTGTGTGTTATTAACACCCTGAAAATAGCATCTCTGTTACAAATGTAGTTCTCAGATGTTGCAGGTTGGATTCTCCAGGAAGCAGGCTCTGAGATGAAGATTGGCACGTGGAAAATTTATTAGGGAGAGTTCCTGGGTTTAACACCTGTGGAGGACAGGAAGGAAGCAGGCACTGGGTAGAGGGAGAAGCTAGGCTGCCATGTGGTCCCAAGAAAGACCTCAGCAATCCATGTGAAGTTCTGGAGCTGGGATGCCCTTTCAGAGGAATCCCACCTTGGGAGAGAGACACGGGCCTTTATAACCTCATCGAGCAGTCACTGGATGTGTGCTGCCCCTGGGAAGGGATGAAACCTTGGGCAGAGTCAAGTAGCTCTCTTTTTTCAGGGACAATTCCCAAAGAGGATGACAACTGAGGGCTGTCTACAGGCAGCACCCACAGACACTGAAGAAATGAGTCATTCATTTCTGAGTGGGTGGTGAAGCTCCTCATCCACCACAATACATTTCTGAGCTCCTTTGGGCCCATGACCTCCATCTCTGAAAATTGCTCCTCACTCATAGCGGCAAGCCCCTGTGGCCATGTTTTACTGTGACACCATTCTGCTGACCTTAGATGAATGGACCAGGGGTAGATCCTAGATCCAAGTAGGGCTGATCAATTGTTCTTTTCCAAGGCCTGGCACACTGCACACCAGTTGGTTGGAGTGGTGGCAGTCATTTTATGCCACATGCATAGAGATGTTGAGAAAGGCAGTCTGCACAGCGTGGTGACTACAGCTTATAAAACTGTTTGTATATCTGAAAGTTGATAAGAGAGTAGACCTTAAGAGTTCTTATTACAAGGAAAAAGAATTTTTTAACTATGAGTAGCGATGGATGTTAGCTAGACTTATTGTGGTGATGATTTCACAATATATACAAACACTGAATCATTATATTGTATACCTGAAGCTAATATAATGGTATATGTCAATTAACTCTCAATAAGAAAATAAAATAAAAAAAGCAAAGAAGATAGAGAGAGAAACAGGTAAAGACCCTCAATCTTATCAGTAATAAGATAAATGGAAATTTGATTGAAATATTGTTTTTCACTTGTCAGAATGATACCTATTTAAGAGAATAACAATATTTGGGATGGGTAATGGTGCTGAGAAACTTAGTTAGAGGGTAAAATGGTTACAAAATTCTAGACAGCAGTTTTCTACCAAGTATCTAAAGTCTGAAGAGAGAACTTCCACTTCTAGAAATTCCATTAAAAAAATGCCACTCTATCAAGAGACACATGCATGGTAACTCATGACGCATGAGGCCAAAAGGAGGGGAAGTGATACACTGCCTGGGTTCCTGAGGACTTGGGATTTCCTGGTCCACTTTGCTTGTGAGGCCTGATGGCATTTCCTGTCTTTGTGTTCTGTAAAACAGCCTGGTGTTCTCTTATTTCACACTCCTTTTCTCAAATCAAAGACAGCTTCTGTTACTTTCAAAGAAAAGAGCATTGATTAAGACCACAGAGGATGACGTTGAGGTTCAGAGGAGTTCAGAGTGATATCCAAAATCACACAGCATATTAGTGACACAACAAGGATTCAAACTCAATTTTTTTTTCCAATAAAGATGTGTTTTTCTATTATGTGGTGTTACAAATTTAAGATGAGCCAAAATAAAGTCAAAGTTGTGGGATTATTGCATTCATTTACATTTGTTGCATCTTTTAAGATTTTAAAGTACATGACATTTATCCTTTCACTAGATTTGATCAATACAAGAAACTTGGGTGTAGTTAGAGTAGATATTATAATCTCCATTTTTCAGATAAGGAAACTGAAGCCTGGACCACGGCCAAAGTCTGAGAGAGTGAGAGAGAGAGAGAGAGAGAGAGGGAGAGAGAGACAAAGAGAAAGGGGCTGAATTTTGGAGATGAGTCCAACTGAACCCAGAAGTCTCTTTCTTTGATGCCAACACATCCAGTTTTGGCCTCAATATTTTCTTCTCTGGGGGAGTGCAGTTGGCTCAAAAGTGGCAGAAGCCAAAAGGGTCTTCTGTGGAGTTGGGTGGAATTTTCTAGCTGAAGGACCACGAGATGCTGAGAACTGAGAGGAGAAAGAAAAGTCAGGATCTGAACCCTGTGGAAATCAGAGACAAACACCAAATCCCAGGATTGGAGGACATCTGGCTGATCTTGTAGATCCATGAATTTAAAGAAAAGACTGGAGCAAAAAATGAGGAGACTCCCAGGTCTGGACGGCTCACTGCCTGCTAAGGGCATCTGCAGTGCTCGTTAAGGTCAGCTCAAGGAACCAGAGCATCGTGTGACACGAAGTTTACCCAAGAACATCGCGTGACATGAAATTGGTTGCTTCTGTATACTTTTTCCCATTCAGCAGCAAATTCTTTTTTCAGAATCAGGCCAGGTATAAATAAGTAATAAACAAATAAGGAAGGAAGGAGTGCCTCAGGATAACATGAAGTCTCATAGAATCACTCTCACTTCTTTGACTCTGAGCTACTTTATCTTCAGAGTCTTGAAAAGAGATCTAATATAGACAAGGAATACTTTGAACTCAATAAGTTATAAGTTTTAAGATAGGCATAGAGGGGCCGACCTCGTCGCGCAGCGGTTAAGTTTGCACGTTCCGCTTCTCAGCGGTCTTGGGTTCGCAGGTTTGGATCCTGGGTATGGACATGGCACCGCTTGGCAAAAAGCCATGCTGTGGTAAGCGTCCCACGTATAAAGTGGAGGAAGACGGGCAGGGATGTTAGCTCAGGGCCAGTCTTCCTCCGCAAAAAGAGGAGGATTGGCAGTGGATGTTAGCTCAGGGCTAATCTTCCTCAAAAAAGAAAAAAAAAAAAAAGATAGGCATAGAAATGTAGTTTTCTTTCCAAAAATTTTCTACTAGTTTGGCTCCTTTGCTACCTATTCCAGATATACGTTTGGGAGTTAAGTGCCAGAGTTCTGTTGATAATATAACAGTTGGTGCTCGTGGATGCTCTTCGTCATTGGCTAACAAATTCCCTTTTGGAGATTCTGGTGAGCAGAGTAACCGTGGTTAACTGGCTAGACTGGATCATTTTATTCTAATAGTCTCATGTCCACTCTTTGTGCTTCAGGTTGATCTGATGATAGCAGCAGATGAGGGAGCAGTGGTGGTCTGAAAGTCAAATGAATTTTTCTGGGGTATATGACGCACAATTTTTGTGAGAAGGTCAATATGCGTCTTCAAGAGATAAGAGAGAGGTGGTAGTGTGTGTGCATGTTAGAGTGTGTGTATATGCACACGCATGTGCATGGGTTTATAGAAAAAGATGAAGAATATGTGGGTATGGGGGATATAGAATGGTAAAATGCCTACTTTAGTAAATTATTTCATTTTTTTCAACTAAACAAGGACAATTGAAAAAAATTACTTCTGCAGTCCTAGATTTCACTGAAACTTGGATTCAACTCGTGCTTCTCTTCACCTCACTTCCAACAGAGAGCCCTGGGGGCAGGGCTATGGCTGCAAAAGGATTCTATTACCTATTCTGAAGAAGTCAGAGTCTTTTTTAGATGAATAAATAAACAGCAGTCCTCCAACTCTGAGGTGACTGCTTTAGTAATAAAGCCTACAGGAAAATATTTGTTTTAGTGCTGATGTGAACAAAAAGTATTAACCTAGGCTCTTCATTTCATTGGGATGCTTCCCATCTATGTGGGTTCCTGCGGTGGCATTTGTGACCATGGAAGGCACTCAGTGTCCTGTGGCTCCTCCTGCACGCCTACTCAGCAATGGCTGTACAGACGTGGTCTTTCTTTTGACCCCCTATCCCAGTGTCCTCACCAGGACAGGCTGCCTTCCCACCAGAAATATCTTCTTGTGCTTTACTGGGCTGGTTTAGTTGGATTGGAATTTATAAGTTAGAGTTGGAAGGCACGTTAAGGGCTTACTTTTACAAATGTGAAGATGCAGACCTAGAAAAGTGAAGCAATTTGGCTAGCAGAGCAGATACTGGCAGAGGAGAAATTAGAACCCAGGAGCATGACTCCAAAGTCTAGGGCAGTTTCCACCTTGGTAATTCTGTGGTATTTAGTGATTAATTGTTCAGACTCTTGTATTTACCAAATACCCATAAGCCATTCACAGAATTTGTCAACTCATACTTAATATTCTTCCCTATCCTATTCCAGGAGATTAAGAACAGAGACTCTCTTGATTTCATATGGGAACATTAAACACTTAAGAAATTTAAGTAGCAATGCTTAAGTCAACCTCTTGGATGGGTGGTTGACAAATAAGCATTTTGAGGAGATGCCCTTGTTTCGGTCCCTATTTTGGAATTCCAACACCTGACATGCATTGGGGTAGACTTAGGGATAACAGGCATCTACCAAATTTGCTCTTGCAGATGCCTACAAGTCTTCATCCAGTCGACAGGTTAGAAAGCGAGCTTGCTGAACATTCATTTACAGGCCAATGCTTCTTCACTGTGTTGGGTGTTTGGATATACGGAAATTAAAGCTTTTGCAAAAGTGTTTAAAGGGAATTGCTGGTGTAGAGGAGAACATTTTGAGAACTTACTTTATAATGTTCTGAGTGTGTGACAAAGTCAGAAATGGCTTCTTTGAAGTTGAAGACCTAGATTTTGATGGTCTAATCAAAGTCTCTGACTATCAGAATTTGGAAATGTGGGCATAGTTTTTCAAGAGATGTATGGAAAGATTCCTTCTTCTGCAGATTTTAGAAAGAGGATAGTCATCTTTGTTAGCTTAAGACCTGAATTTCCTGTATGAAGAAGGATAAACCAATAATTGTCACACTCTGTTCCAGTAACGTAACGCATTTTCTTGCCATGGTACTGATTGATGTGATGGACTCATTTACACTGACCTTTAAGATACTTTCAAACGTTCTATTTCCTTAAATAGATTTACTCACTGCATCTCTACGTGTGCCCATTTTTTCTCATTTCTGATTGTCCACCTTTTAAGCCAATTTCCAATTCATAATATAATCAGCCATCAAATTCCATTAGGCTTTCAATACAAAGAGACTATTTTAAATCTTGAAACTAAGTTGGGCAAGGGACCTCTCCTGGTCTCCTCCATATCTTTTGGGAGACTGAATACTCTGACCAATCAGCCAATAGGCAACATGGTAGGAAGAAGGCCTGATACCACAAATTCATTGCAAAAAAAAGAAGATTCTTCTATGAGGAGGGTGATACTAGCCAAAATTTCCTTTCTACCTGGGTGACTAAATTGTCACCTCAGTTAAAGAATCAAATTATTGAGCATGTCTATACTTTTTACTTTTGATGACGACCTTTTGCAAAATTATAGAAGCATAGAAAAGAACAAAAATTCTTGCACCCAAATTCTACCACCCAGACGTTTTCAACAGCAACATTGTGTTCATCATTCTGTTCATATACCCTGTACATGTAGATAGAGAGAAAGGAATAATTTCGTAAAATAAAATCAGACCAATTTGTTGCTTTTTGCACAATGTATTAACCTTAGTTTTATATGAAGTTAACAGAAAAAAAAAAAGAAACAAGTGAATTTATAGGAATTGCTGAACTTAGGTAAATGTTTCCTCACCTCAACAGTTTTTAGTTTTTAAAAAGTCTTTTTAAGATTATGAGAAAAGACTATGAAACAATTAAGAAATCGAAACCCTTGTGTGTGTTTTATAACTCTATGCTTCCATTTTTGACAGTACTGAATGACTCTTCTCTACGAAGATGAAGAAATTAGTGCTCTGAACAGCAATCCACACCTCCCCTTTCCTCTCAACCTCCCAACTAGTATTTTTACTGTGTCAATGTTTATAACATTTACATTCTATTCTGTAACCATAATTTTCACAGTTATTTAGTTCAAGTCCTATTTTAAGAACTTTCAAATTCTAAAGATTGGAACCCACTTCTCAATGACATTCTTTCCCTCACCCCATCTCAGATTTCGCTCTCCTGGAGCCCACCCCTGTCTAGCTCCCAGCTAGTTTCCCTGCTTCTTTTGCTTACTCTCCTGGCTTGGATATAGTGTTGCCTGGACCAAAAGGCATCTTCTTTCTTGGTTTATTGCATGTGTTTAAAGAATATTTACTTAACTAAATTCCTGAGAATACCTTTTTTTATGAGATTAGATTCTTTAAAAATATTTTTGAGTTGTTGCCTTTGGTAAAATCTGAAGTTTGACAGCAATACAGGTACAGATTTAAAAAACCAGGGCACAATTGTTTGAGGCACTGAGACATTCTTCTATTTAAAAAATCTTTTACTTTCTTTAAAATAAAGTATGCTTTTTATATATAATTTAGAAAATATAGACAAGCAAAGAGGAAATAATAACTCTGTTACAAGTCCACCACCAAAGATAAGAATTGTTAAAATCTTAGTAATTAGGTTATTTTATATTCTTACAATCTCCCTCTATTCACAAAAAAATACCTATTTATCTTTAAAAATAGAGATATGATTATACCATGATATTGTTTGTAACCTGATTTTTTAAACTCAATGTTATTGGGAAATATTTTAATTGCATTTTCGTTTATTGTTTTAAATGTGTAGACTATTAAAACCAATTCAGAAAATGTCAGAGTTGGGATGGTCTGAAATAACATCAAGTAATACAATACTTTCATTTTAAATAGGTCTAAGAACTTTACCTATTTACTAAGTCTGTTAAACACACACTCATGCACACACTCTCGAAAGCATAAAGTAGGGAGGAGACATCAACAACCTGTGCAATTTTCTTATTTTTTTCCGAACACAAGAATTGAGACAGATAATGACTTGAATAACAGCGATGATTGTGATGGTTAATTTTATATGTCAACCTGACTGGGATCTGGGGAGCCCAGATTAAACATTATTTCTGGATGTGACTGTGAGGGTGTTTGGAATGAGATTAGCATTTGAATCAGTAAAGCAGATGGCCCACCCCAGTGTGAGTGGGCATCATCCAATCCATTGAAGGTCTGAACAGAACAAAAAGGTGAAGAAAGGAGAGTCACTCTCTCGGACTCACTGTGTGACCTGAGACATCAGTCTTCTGCCCTTAAGCTGGTATTTACACCATCAATGATCCTGGTTCTCAGGCCTTTGGACTCAGACTGGAATTTATGCCACTGGCTTTCCTAGTTCTCTAGCTTGCAGATGGCAGATGATGGGACAGCCTCCATAATCAAGTGAGCCAATTCCTATCTTTATCTGTCTTTATCTATCTATCTATCTATCTATCTGTCTGTCTGTCTGTCTGTCTATCTGTCTATCTATCTATCTATCTATCTATCTATCTATCTATCTATCATCTATCTATCCTATTGGTTCTGATTCTCTGGAGAATCCTGACTAACACAGTGTTAGAGGGATTTTTTAAACTCAAGTGCCTTTTTCATTAGAACACATTTTTTTCCCCTTGAATGAATGATTACTTACACATATCAAG
Source organism: Equus caballus (assembly GCF_041296265.1). Taxonomy (NCBI): domain Eukaryota; kingdom Metazoa; phylum Chordata; class Mammalia; order Perissodactyla; family Equidae; genus Equus; species Equus caballus. Next base: position 28,891,507 of record NC_091710.1, on the reverse strand, counting down.
GGAAACACTTCCTAATCTTCTAAAAGCTTTTTGATATCTCAAATGTACAGTGATAGCTAGGAAAAGCCTTCTATATCGTATCTGCCTCAGTGTCACCATTATTTAGTGAAAGCCTAAATCAGTGGTATAAGGACATGTTTTAATGTAAATTAATTTCACTGACCATTCAACCCCCCATAATAATAGTTATGAGTATCTTTAATTGGCATACAGACAGCGCTTGAGGTTGAAGACTTCTTGGACTACCTCTGAGTTCCAGAGGTAGAAGGACTTCTGCTGAGACGTCTGGAGCCATACGGAGAATCCAGGCACCTTTCTTCACTCAGGGCTAACTACCCAGATCAAATGAAGAGTCGAGAAAGAAGTGAGTGAATGGCTGTATTTGTTTCTAGGACAGCCATAATAAAGTGCCACAAACTAAGAGGCTTAAAACAACAGAAATTTATTCTCTCACAGGTCTGGAGGCTACAAGTCCAAAATCAAGGTGTCAGGAGGTCCATATTCCCTCTCAGACTCTGAGTAGAATCCTTCATTATTTCTTCCTAGCTTCTAAGGGTGGCACTCAATCCTGATGTCCCTTGGCTTGCAGTTGCATAGCTCCAAACTCTGCCTCCTTCTTCACATGGTATTGTTTCTTGTATCTTCACACCATTTTCTTCTAAGGACATCAGTCATATTGGAATAGGGGCCCACACTATTCCAGTACAACCTCATCTAAACTAATTTATATCTGCAATGGCCCTGCTGTAACCATCATGAACTAATTTGTACTGGCCCTATTGTATCCTATTACATCAATAATGATGTATCAAAAGTTGTTTTGCAGGGGAATGAGCAAAAACTGCAAGCCATACAGCTGGAGCATGCTCAGAAGATGGAAACCTTGTCCTCAGATGACCTCACGTCACCTAGGTACCAAAAGTTCTCTAACGATGGAACTCAATGTGAAGAGAAGTTATGATTTGTAGCACATTGAACTTATAATACTTACACTCCCACCCTCCAACAGATTCCTCCAAGTTAACATTTTGTATAACCACTCCCATTCACAACTACTTAACAGTCTGTCCCCTCTTCAGCCTGAGGAGAGGGATTTGAGCCTTGCCTCCTGTCTCCTTGCTTGTGGACCTTGCAATGAAACTCTTTCCTCTCTCAAAAGCTGGTGCTGTAGTATTGGCTTCTTTGTGCATCGAACGAGCCTTTGCTCAGTAACACTATTTCCAAATAAGGCACATTCTGAGGTACTGGTAGAACTTCAGCATGTCTTTTTATGGGACACAATTCAACTCAGAACAACGGCCTCTAAAATACTAGGCTTGGATATAAAGATTTATAAAATAGTGGCAAATGTCACACAGCCAATACTATACTTTTCTTTCTTTTTCCAAATCTGCACTTTCTTGATGACAGTGAGGAAAAGGGCAGAGCAAATGATGTGTTATTTGGTTTTCTGAGAAATTCTGACCTTGGTAAGTTCTAGCTATCAGAGTTTTAAAAAAATAACCACCATGCCTGTCATCAGTGTAGACTTTTACAGTATATCAGATGCTGCCACAAACATTGTCACGTTGATCCTGACAATGCTCCTGTGAGGTGGGTAGTGCAGGTGTTACCGTTTCTCCCATTTTACAAAAGTGGGGGCAGGGATTCAAGTAGGTTGCACAGCTAGTTAGTCATGGCATCCTAATACCAGATTACTTTTTCATACCACCCACAGTACTTCGGGAAGGAGGCCAGATCTCTCTTCTCTTCTGTGGTTCTCTTTGTTACATTTAGCAGGTATTAGCAGGTATTTCCTTAGGCCACATCAACCTGGGAGAGCCAAGGGGGAGCAATAGAGTAAGAAACCTATCAGTCCTTGGGAATGGCTGATAAATTCTCTCCAGCTTTTTCAAGTGCCTGGGAACATCCTGATGCCTTAGGGGGTCCCATTCATTCAGCAGATTTAACAGAAAGCCTCTGCTGTTCTTCAAGTCTTTCTCTCCATGTGTAAGGAATTATATGCACACATTAATCTGTACAGACAAAAAGAGAATCTCATGAAGAAAGGGTGCTGATAAAGGCAAGTGAGATTTAGGTTTTTCTTACCAGGAGAAGGACTCTGATCCTCACTCACATTTACCTATTTAAAAAATATATGTATGTATTTTAAAAGTAATATATGCAGATGGAACATAAATCAAAACAACATAAAAAGTGTTGAATGTTGAACAATCTCGATTCTACTCATGCCCCATTGCCTAGTTTCCACTCTCTGCAAATATGAACATATGTTTTTATCCTCCCACATTTTACACAAAAGATAGTATACTATATACAGTCTTCTGGACCTTACTTTTTTTCACTCAACAATGTATTTTGGAAGTCTTTCCATAACAATGTATAGAGAGCTTCTTCATTCTATGTTACTGCATAGTATTCTATTATATCATTGTACCATAAATTATTTAAATAGTCCCCCACTGAAGGACCGCTGGGTTGTTCCAACTTGTGGTTATTACAGACAATGTGGGGAAAAAACGTGTGCATACACCATTTAGTACATATGAACTATGTCTAGGACAAATTCCCAGAAACGAGGTTGCTCGGTCAAAGGATAAATGCATTTGTTGTCTTGATAGTTGTTGCCAATGGCCCTCCACAGTGGTTGAGCAAATGTGTGCTCTCTCCAGCATGGGATCAAAGTATATATTTTCCCCAAACCTTTTCTAATACATTGTCAAAATTCTGGATTTTTTTTGGCAACTTTCTTATGAAGAATGAAGTCAGCATATTTTCATTTGTTTAAGGGTTATTTGTATTTCCTTTCCTGTGAATTATTAAAGTCCTTTGCCATTTTCAACTGGACTGTCAGTTGCTTTGACATTAGGTGCTCATTATGGTATTTAATTATCTTAATTAAACAACAAGCACATGTTCAATGAAAAAAAAAAAAGAAAAGAAAAAGAAGGTCAAAATAAAGAAACCCAAAATATAAAAAGACCTTAGGTGATAACACCAAAAATTTGATGTATAATTTTTAGACCTATTTCTATGTGTGTGTATATATATGTACTTATTTTTATAATACAATATCACATTACACATATTGTTATGCAATCTACTTTTTAATTGACCATGAAAATCTTACTATGATGACCTAAAGGGTTCCAAACTGAGGAGGTGTGAGATGCTTGGAGCTTGAAGGATGAGGTAAGTCTGAGTCCACAGGAAATGGAAATGTTTCAGACACCCAGGAGATCAAGAACAGCCACCAAGATTGGAGAGTCAGAAGTAGGACCAATGACAGGGTCTTAGAGGAGAAGGAAGAATTCAAAGATGAGATTCTGGCGAGTACAGGTTAGACCAAGGAAGGGGGCGGGGAGACACTGCGTTAGATAGTTACCTTAGCATGTGGGTTGAGCAGCACTGGGTCCACTGCTGTGCAGACTCTCACCTGGGTGAGGGTAACCCAAAGGAAGAGGCAGGGATGAAATTGGCTTGGTCTGGGTCAAGTCTTCCAATTCTGCCTTAAATATTTAAAGAATAATTTCATCAGAACTCTATACTGCCACTTTTAAAGACAAGATAAAGACTCATTAAGTTACATATATTATCTGGGGATACATGAAATATGATTTTCTTAGTCCATCTCCTGGTGCCCTTCATCAGAGTAGACATAAAACATATTCTTCAAATTCACATGGTGACCTTTATTAATTTTCCCACTGGCCCTTGTGGTTCATCACAGGAGATTCTCTTCAGTCTTGGGCTTTTTGCTAATTCTCCTACCTGCTCTAAAGTGGTCTTTTCTGCACCACACATTGATTCTTTATTCCTAAGGACTTTCAAAATATAGTCCCTGGACCAGTGGCATCAGCATCACCTGGGAACTTGTTAGAAATACAAATTCTTGAGCCCCACCCACCCAGACCTTCTGATTAAGAAACTGTGGGTGGAGATCTGCAATCTGTGTCTTAAAGCTTGCCAACTGATTATGATGTATAGTCAAATTTAATAACCACTGGTTTAGAATATAGTCCCTCAAAGTTTCTGTTAGGAGAAATGACAATAAAGTTTTTGATGGAAAAGGAGAGAGGGCCTTTGTGTTTTATCTTCTGGGATCCTGTGAGACATGGTATGCTTAATCTCATTTTATAGCTGAGGAAACTGAGGCCCAGAATGGTCTAGTAATTTTCTCAGTTTTCAAGTTTTGGAGGTGGAATTTCAATTGAAAGATGCTGCCTTTGGGGAGGTTGAGGGAAGAGAGAAGAGAGAGAGAGAGCGAATGTATGCGTGTATGTGTGTTTGTGTGTGTGTGTGTGTGTGTGTGTGTGTGTTGCGGCCATGGGAATGGGAGAGAGGAAGAGGATTTATGTATTAATAGTTAAGATCCTGGCCCCTAAGTCATACCATATAAAAAAATTAACTCCAAGCGAATTTAAAACTATAAAATTCTTAGAATAAAATATAGTTGTAAATCTTTGTAGCTTTGAATTAGGCAATGGGTTTTTAGATATGATACCAAAAGCACAAGCAACAAAAGAAAAAATAGATAAATTGGACTTGATAAAAATTAAAAACTTTTGTGCTGTAGTGATAATATCAGGAAAATGAAACATCAGCTCACAGAATGGGAGAAAATATTTGCAAATCATATTCCTGATGAGAAACGTCTCTCTAGACCATATAAAGAATTCTTACTACTCAACAATAAAAAACAAATAATTTAAAATTGGGCAGAGGATTTGAATAGGATTTCTCAATCCTATTCAAAGAAGACATGCAAATGACCAATAGGCACTTAAAAACTTACTCAACATCATTAGTCATTACAGAAATGCAAATCAAACTCACAATGAGATACCACTTCACACCCAGTAGGATGACTAAAATAAAGATGGCAGATAATAACAAGTGTTGATGAGGATAGGCAGAAATTGGAACCCTCATTCACTGCTGGTGAGAATGTAAAACGGTATAGTCACTATGGAAAAAGTTTGGCAGTTCTTCAAAATGTTAAAAGTAGAGTCACCATATGACTCAGCAATTCCACTCCTAGGTATATACCCAAGAGAAATGAAAAAACGCGTTCACACAAAAACTTTTACACAACTGTTGATAGCACCATATTCATAATAACAAAAAGCTAGAAACACCCAAACGTCCATCAAACGAATGGATAAATAATATGTGGTATATTCGTAAAACGGAATATTATTTGTCAATATAAAGGGATAAAGTACAAATATATGCTATAATGTGGATGAATCTTGAAAACATCGTTAAATGAAAGAAGCTTGACACAAAAGATCCACAAATCATGATTCCACTTATATGGAAATGGTTGGAATAGGTAAATCCAAAGGGACGGAAAGTAGATTAGTGGTTGCCAGAAGCTGGAGGGAGGGGGCAATGGAGAGTAACTGCTATGAGCGTGGGCTTTCTTTTTGGGGTGACGAAAGTGTTCTAAAATTAGATAGTCATGATGGAGGTACGACTCTGTGAATATACTAAAGAACACTGAATTGTGCACTTTTAAAGGATGAATTTTATGGTATGCCAATTATAGCTCAGTAAAGCTGTAACAAAAAATAGTTAAGATCTTGGAGTAGAAGAGGGCAAAGCAAGAGTAGTTCCTTTATCAGGCTCTGCCCCCCTCTCCAGAGAAATCACCCAGAACCCACTGGGAAGAAGGCAACTTGGAAACACTGGGCTATGTCACTAAATTCCATTACATTGCTGGCAGACCCCTGCCCTAAAAATACTCTGGGGACTTAGTACCAAAGTCAGAAAATTAATTCAAAACCCGAATTGGGAGAACTCCTCAGGAGGGAGCTCGTGTCACTGAGCCCCTTCTGACATGATAGAGAGACAGACTGAAGAACTGATTCAGATGGAATGATTAGGCAGAGATGCCATCCCAAAAAGAATCCAATTTCATTACTGCGGGCGTCTTTGCTTATTATACTGAGGAAAGGTGTGAGCCTCTGCCTTTCAGTGCAAATGAAGATGGACGTGGGGTATCTGCTGGAAGGTAACAGCGTTCCAGCTGGCTGTTGCAGCTTACGGAACCTGGAGTTAGACATAATCAGCAGAAAACACAGTCATCCACGCTCTCTGTTGCTTGTTCCAGGTCACCCTGAAGAGGCCACCAGCTGGTGTGTTGGGGATTGAGCTGATGAGATATTATTATCTGCCAGTCTTCATTTTCCAAAATAAAAAGAGATTCAAATGAGTGCAGGGATCCTTGTTTTTAGCTCTCAGCAAAAGTGTGCATGAGGGTTGGGAAACTGTTTACAGAGTTTAAAGGGTAGAGGACTGGAGAATGGAAGTGCTCCCAGGAGCTCTGCTTGTGCTAATAGGAAGGAAGCTGTCTAATACAGATCCCTTCCCAATATCCTGGTTTAGTGTTTCTCCTTCTATTCTGTCTGAATTTCCTTGCCAAATTTCTCTGACTTCACTTTTTCTTACTCTACTTTAATCACTACTGCTGGTTTTCTTTCTCAAAAGCAAATTTGAAGCCATTGCTCCCTTTTGGAAAAACCCGTGGAAACTGTTTTGGACCAAAGGAGAAAGTACAAAGTCTTTAAGCAGGATTCAAGTTCCTCACCAGGCCACAGTATACTCATCCTCTTTCACTTTCCTGCCATACATCGTCAGTCCCTGATGCATTTAAAGAATTTAGGGAGCACTTCTATCTTCCTTCCTTCTCCTTGCGTCTTCTTATTCATCCTTGAAGGTTCAGCTCCAAAATATCCTCTCTAAGAAGGCTTTTCTGATTCCTCCAAACAGGATTAAATGCCCTTTCCATGGCGTTCCCACAACGCTACACCCCTTTTCCCAGCACAGCATACTTTGGATGGTTCAGTGTTTTCTTCACTAGGTAGAACACCCTAAGAACAGGCTCTTTCTTATTCAATTATGTATTTTCAGATCCAAGCAATGTCTTGCCCTTTGCAAGTTCCCTATCTATCTATCTATCTATCCATATTTAGATATCTAACATGTGTCTATAGATAGATAGGTCCATAATATCTCTATATATAATTTATTTTTTTTAAATGAAGGGGGTGGGCAGTGGGACCAGATATGTGAATAAAATATAGGCTAAGAGGAAATTCAGATTGGGGAAATGTTGTCCTGAATTGGAACTTGCATCTTTTATTTTTCCTTTGTAAATGAAGGGCACCAAAAATGAAGGCACCAAGAATGAAGGCAGTGAGACATGCCAGAATTGTCAGGGGCCTTTGTGATTTGAAAACGGTGCCCTTACCAGGAAATTAAACTAAGCTCATTATCTCATTAACTTTTGACTGGAGAGGGAATATTCAGCTGAAATTGTATTATCTTTCCAATATGACAAGTTGGTAACAACCTGGGATTTTGAAAGACATTTTGTTTTCTTAGCAAGAAATTCCACCAATACAAATGAGTATCCATGGAGAAAAACTCCATTTTAGAAAGATCCTTAAAGGCAAGAACCATGCATGTCTAAATTGCTTTGTGTGCATGATAAATCCCAATGGTTGATAAAGGTATCCTTACACTAAGATTAAATTTCACCATCAACATATTGGAGTAGTTAAAATTTTAAACTGCTATACAAGATAATTGTGCTTGACCAACCTTTTTCCTTCTCTCAAGAGATCCTTTGAAATGCAGATAACAATCCCAGCATGCTTATTAGCAGCCACCATTTTTAATGTCCATCAACTTCTAATGGGATATTACAAATTCTCTGTTTGATCAGATTGTTTACATTACGACCTTGTTTTTCAAAGATGGGAGGAGATGCATTGAGATTCCTAAATTGCTTGGTGGTCAGACAAGCACTTACTTTACAGACTTGAGGGGATCTGTTCTTGGGAGAAATTATTTTATTTCTAAAGGCAGGAAGAATGTGATATAGTGAGAGGATCGATGGGCTTGAAGTCAGGAACACGGGTTTTAATTCCAATTCTTCCACAAGTTTGTTTAACTTTTGTCTCAATTCCTTTAACTAAAACATACGAAGAGGACATACACCATAAAGGGTTTTTTCTTTCTTTTTTTTGCAGGGGCTATTAAATGGGATCAAAAAGGGAGAGCAGTTAATGTCTTGCCTGGCTCACAAAGACCCCCAAGTGTTAGCCTGAGCATAGCAGGTCCCAGCACGTGCTAAGCAAATACTCTGAGGAATGTCCTTTGAACAAACTTCCCTCTATATTTTACCTCTTAAAGCTTTCAGTTAATACTGGGAGATAAGGAGCTTAGTATTTTTAAACTCCCTAATCCTAGCATCACTGTTTGTAGGGTGAGTACCTATAAACGCTCTACTTGGATATGACAGCAAAAATCTGAGAAGACACCCAATGAGGTCACTTTCTTGAACAGCAGGCTTCTATATCTGTGGAAAGGCAAGCTGAGGGAGTGCCATCAGGCTGGCCCCAAATTTCCTTTGAGAGATTATTTTGAATCTGCTTTATCTCACAAAGTAATGAGCACATGTTTGAGAAACTAAAATCATATGCTTTTTACCTAATAGGATCATTCTTTCTGTTTTCTGTAGCAAGATGGGCATGAAGCCAGCACAATAAAGGGATCACAAATAAATTGAAAGCGTATAGAAAAGTATAAATTCTCTCTAGGATCCCTACATGAAGTTCAAGATCTGCACTTAGAAATAAAGAAGCATGAGGCTAAAGTTGCCTAAGAAGACTGAGACACAGCTTTTCAGAGCTGTGGAAGTAAGGGGTGGGGAAGAGCAATTGCTCAGCATCTGGAAATAACTTTGCACTAAGATGAAAAGGTAGCAACATCTGAACGAATGTTACAGGTGGCTGAATTAATTAACTCCAAATCCCAACACCCCCAAACATCCGGTGCTGGGATTAGGGAATCAGGGCTAGTTTACTCGTGAATCCCAAATCTCAGACATTATTTGGATTCAAATTGGAACTGTTGCAGATGGACCCAGGTGGGAAGAGGATTAGAGAAATAGGGTGGTTGGATATTTTCTTTCTCCTCTGGGAAAAATGACTCTCTCTCTTTTATTTCTTCTCTCCTACTTCTCCATGTCTCTTCTGTTGACGAGTCTTCTTTTCTTTCTTACCTCTATCCATCTCTCTCTCTCTATTCCATGGGATGTCTGTTTCTCATTTTTCACTCCTGTCAGCTCTCTCTTCACCACTGCTCTGCCTTCGCTTTTTCTTTCTGCTTCCTCCTTTCTTTTATTTATGGTTTATCTGTTGCTTGAAGACGTAAACGTACTGCATGATGAGTTTCTCTCCATTCCATAACATCTGAGTTAACTAAAAGAGTGAAAAAAAATACTGCTAGTATGAAAGCGGGAGTATTAAGGATGAAAATGAATAGCTGTCGAGAATGGCAGGCATACAGTAAGAGGGATGACTTCAAAGCCCGTATTAATGTAGTGGTGTGAACCGCTGCCCCGCCCAAGTTGAGCACTTCCGTGGCTGATGGAGTTTTATTTTCACGATGACCAAGCACCCCATCATCCAATCAAGGAATGTTGGGTACCCTCAGGCAATGTTTTTGTTGGATAAAGATGAGATTTAAGGGGTAAGTAAGTCAGGGGAATCTATGCATAGGGTTCTTAGAGTTAGGGATGGAGTTGATGAGAAAAAAAATTGGGGTGCAGGAGAGTATGGTGTTACTCCCAATTTATCTTTTTTTTTAACTCAACAGTTTTATTTTTTTTGAAAGATTTTATTTTTTTTTTCCTTTTTCTCCCCAAAGCCCCCCAGTACATAGTTGTATATTCTTCATTGTGGGTCCTTCTAATTGTGGCATGTGGGACGCTGCCTCAACGTGGTTTGATGAGCAGTGCCATGCCCGTGCCCAGGATTCGAACCAACGAAACACTGGGCTGCCTGCAGTGGAGCGTGTGAACTTAACCACTCGGCCACGGGGCCAGCCCCATAATTTATCTTTTTTTTAAAAAAAATGATTGGCACCTGAGCTAACAACTGTTGCCAATCTTCTTTTTTGTTCCTGCTTTTTTTCCTCCCCAAATCCCCTTAGTATATACTTACATATTTTTTAGTTGTGGGTCCTTCTAGTTGTGGCATGTGACATGCCACCTCAGCATGGTCTGAGGAGCAGTGCCATGTCAGCACCCAGGATCCAAACTGGTGAAACCCTGGGCTGCCGAAGCAGAGCGTGCGAATTTGACTACTCGGCCACGGGGCTGGCCCCACTCCCAATTTATCTTTAGGCCTAGCCTCCTTGGGGATGGTCACTCACTTCATAGACGATGGCATTCATAATGAACTGGGCTTTGGAGTCAGACAGACTTAGGTCTGACCTTTCACTTGGCCATTTATTAGCTATCTGACCCTGGGAATATTATTTAAATTTCCTTAGCTTTGGTTTATTTACCCTAAAAAGGAAGAAAGTGAAAACCTTTCAAGGAATTGCAGAGAATTTTAATGAGATGACACCTGTGAAGTGCCTGGGACATCATGTGTGTTCAATAAATGATAGCTACTATTATTATTACGTCCATGGAAAAAAGCCTATGTAAATGCTTTGGTCATACTTAAAACATCCTGCTACTGAAATAATCACCTGGAACCTTCAAATTCTTTTAGAAAGAATGCTTTCTATAAATACAAGTGAGGAATTCTCTAGTAGAATTTTGTATTTTAATGCAGAAGCTTGGAATGATGTCTTATACCACGGTGGGCAAACTTTTCCTGTAAAGAGTAAGATAGTAAATATTTTAGGCTTTGTGGGCCACAGTTTCTGTTGCAACTATTCCACTCTGGCTATTGTATTGTGAAGGCAGTTTATAGACAATATGTAGATGAATGAATGTGGCAGTTTTCCAATATAACTTCATTTATGGCTGCTGAAGTCAGTATTTCATATACTTTTCCTGTACCATGAAATCCTATTTTTCATTTGATTTTTTCCCAACCATTGAAAACTGTAAAAACCATACTTAGCTCATGGGCCATGCAAAAACAGGCAGCCAGCTAGATTTGACCTGAGGGCTGTAGTTTGCTGACCTACAAGATGCTAAGACGTCAGGTTGCTTCCTTCCTTCGGGTCACAGGTGAGGCCTCAGAAGCACATTCAGTGGCCTGGCTGGAGTCTCTCTCAGCTGAGTAGCCGAGCCGGGGTTAGAACCTAGAACTTTAAACTACTGGTCTCGTGACTGTTAGTGTCTGCCATCTTTTTCTGACTTTAGCTTCCTTTTGCTCTAAAGCTTCCCTGAGTCTTGACATTCTTAAATTGTTTGATTCTCACAGAATACATTCCCAATCATCTTGCATGTTGATTTCTACAGAGGAAACTCAGATGCCTCAGGGACCAGGGAGTTAACAAGCCTCATACAAGGCCATATGGCGGGACAGGAAAGGTGACAAATTGAAGAGCACGTGCCACATCTAATGGAGGAAATTCTATTCAGCACAGATCACTGCGGCCTTCAGGAGTGAGCTGAGGGATCCCAGGTCTCCTGACTTCTCAGGAGACGCCAGAAATCTGGATTTTTACGTGGAATTGGAAGATATCAGCACAGTTTTTTTTAAAAACCTTTGATGACCAAACCAGACATACCAAAGCATTGCAGCCAACCCTGAGGAGATGAGTTTGTGACCTTTATTTTCGACTGTCATTTCTGCATGGCATGACAGAAATGTGAAATACAAATACTTTGAAAAGGCTTTCTTGTTTCATGTAATAATATTTTTGTTAAAGTATGTTTGTTTGTGTATGATCTCACTTATATGTTGAATCTAAAAAAACACAACAAAACTCATAGAAACAGAGACCATATTTGTGTTTACCAGAGGTGGGGGCTGGCGGGATGGGGAAATTGGAGGAAGGTGGTCAAAAAGTAGAAACTTCCAGTTGTAAGAAAATTACTGGGGATGTAATGTACAACATGATGACTATAGTTAACATTGCCGTATGGTAGATTTGAAAGTTGCCGAGAGAGTAGATCCTAAAAGGTCTCATCACAAAGAAAAAAACTGTTTTTTCTTTTTTTCGTATGTGTATGAAATGATGGATGTTAACTAAGCTTATTGTGGTTATCATTTCACAATATATGTAAATCAAGTCATTATGCTGTGCACCGCAAACCTATATAGTGCAGTATGTCAGTTTTATTCTAATAAAACTGAAAGAAAAAAATGTGTTTGTTCGAAAGATGACAAAAACATCTTTGTTTGCAAGATGATAGCAATCAACACTGGTCTAGGACTAATAGCTAGTATTGATTTACCTTTTTACCTGTGTGGTGGTTGTGCTTGAAAACAGACCTGTGGGGCAGCTCTGGAATTTTGGAGGAGGATTGAACAGAAATTGCAAAGTACCTCACGGATAGACTACAAATTCTTGAATTTTAAACTGGTGACTTCCTTGAAGCCTTCTGGAACTTAGTATTCCTTTTCTTTCTCCACCAACAAAGAGGCAAGAATCATGGCAGTTGTTTCGTTCATTGAAGAACTGAGATTCTGTGGCGACTTGTTTCTCCTCACTTCACTGATCTGAGGTAGTCCAGTTTTCTCCTGAGGTGCAGCCTCACTGTGGGAGTTTAGAGCTGAAGAGGAGGAAACTACAGTTGTGATGGGTGACAGCTGTGGGGAAGAGAGGAGGGCTCTGGTGAGAGTGGCAAAGAGGTTCGGCAGAAATCAGCTAAATTAGAAGTTCCCAGGTTTGGATGCTCAGAATAAGCCAGACTGACTACATGGTAATCATCTGGGAGCTTATAGATTCCCGGACCTCATCTTCAGAGACTCTGATTCAGTGGCTCCGGGGTTGTACCTGGGAATATGCATTCTAAAAAGCCACACAGAAGTTTCTGATGCTCGGCCAGGTTTGGGAAGGACAAGTCCACGCTGGTCCTGGGCTGGCAGTTCTAGGATCAAGAAAACTCTGTTAGAATTTCCAGAGAAGCCCCATTCGGGGTATGTTGAGCCCCAGCTAGAGAACACTATGAGGGGTGTGCTATTGGCATGGAACCAATGGAAACTTCAGAAACTTAATTGAGATACAATAAAAACTATAGTTTTTATAGATGGAGCAAAGTCTCTATCAAGAAAGAAACCAATGCTAGGGGCTTCTTGGCTGTGAATGGGCAATAGATTAACCTGTGGCACAATGTATTTAAAACACACAACCTTCTGTGCCCACCAAGGATCTCTTAGTCACCCTTTCCAGTGGGTACACCTTGGGTAACTGTACAGTTAGGAATGGCAACCATTGTACTTATGCGATTCTGGGGCCCTCTAGGGAGTAATTCTTGAAATATTTCTATTCAGAGTATATTTTGGGCACTATCACATTTCTCACCTAGCCTTCCTCTTCTCATTTGTCATTTTCTTTCAGAATTATTATTTTAAAAAATGTTAGACATACAATAAATGCTTACTTCCCATAATGTAGATATCACTGCTCCCACTTGGTAGGGAGTTTGGTAGATAGGCACCAACCAGGACTACCATCACTTCTTTCCTTTGCTGTAGCATCTGCTGCTCCTCACACCAGCAGTAGAGTGTATTCCTGCCCCCTTTGATCGGGCCTGGCTTTGGGGCGGACTCTGACAGTAGCATGCCGTAGAACTACTGTGTTGCTTTCTGAAGGACTGGCAGCCTCCAACTCTGCCCTCTTAGAAACCAGCCACCATTTAAGAGGTCTGCCTATCTTGACATCATCATGCTGTGAGGAAGCTACCACGCGGCAGGTCATACAGAGAAAGAAAGATGTCCCATGTCGGAGTGCAATTCTCCCTGGTGTTCCTACCTGTCCTGTGACAGCTCTTGTCTTGGACTGCCTTTTCAAGGAAGTTTGTATAATCAAGATCCTTGGAAAACAGAGATAAGGTCTTGATCCTCGGCAGAGGGCAGATTTGTTTCCTGAGCAAGATAAAGATAATGTTTCCCTCTTGGACAAAGTTGGGCACTCTTGCTAGCAGCCCACTTGTAAGACTGGGATTTTCCTAAACTTGGAGTTCCTCTGCTGTGGCACAAACCCACTGTGTGAGCTGCATCCACCTGAGTCACTCCACATTGCTGCCAGCGTACATAGGAGAGCACAACCCACAGAAACATGAAACTCACGCTGACTCCTGTGCCATGAGTCATAAAGTCCTCTGTGGCTCACAGAGCACTTCTGCCAGCATCTATGAAACTGACAAAGTAATTTGTTAGCTTGCACGCAGGGTAAATCTCAGACCACTCACAGTTCTTGACACTTGGCCAGCCCCTAGCTGCTGTAACCATCTGAACTGAGGCAGCAGGTACGTGAGTGATGAAGCCATCTTGGGCATTTCAGCCCCAGCAGACACCACATGGAGCAGACCTGCCCTGCCGAGCCTAGCCCAGAGTGCAGGATCATGAAAAATAGTAAATTGTTGTTTAAAGCTAAGTTTTGGGATGGTTTGATACCTAGAGTAGATAACTGAGCTAGGGAGCTTAGCCATCATCTTCTCCTTCCAAGAGAAGCCCACGTAGTTCCCATTGTCCTCTCTGTTCATTACTTATAAATTCCCTACATACCTGGAATCTTACTTTAACATGCAAATAGATGTGCTCATATCTTAAATATATGTATGTCAAAATTGAACATTCAGGCTCAACAGTGGACCCCACTGCTGAAGGGATAAAATTTCAGGTTCTCTCTTCTGCCTGTATCCTTCCTATCAGATGCTATGATCCATAAGTTCCCTAGCAGAATTTGTTCTTCTGCTCTATCCTGTACGTGTCATTTTCTTTTTCGACTCTGCACTTTAACTCCTACTGTTCCTTTGGACCAGCATGCCCTTTCTCCGTCACTTCTAAACCATACCTGCTCTTCCGGCTGGGACTCTGGTTGATTTTCCTTTTCCACACTCTTGTGGCAGTTATTATTAGTGCTACTTGGATTACTAATCACATATTGATTTATGTTCCATTCCAAATTAAAAGTGGCTTTTAAAAGAATACTAAAGCAAATGTATTTATTGCAAAAGAAATTCAAACCTACAGCTCTTCAAAGGAAAAAACCCCGTCGTTCTGTCTCCCACATCCACCCTCTAATGTCCTGCCATTATATTTTCTTTTTTTTTTTTTTTTTAAAGATTTTTATTTTTTCCTTTTTCTCCCCAAAGCCCCCCAGTACATAGTTGTATATTCTTCATTGTGGGTCCTTCTAGTTGTGGCATGTGGGACGCTGCCTCAGCGTGGTCTGACGAGCAGTGCCATGTCCACGCCCAGGATTCGAACCAACGAAACACTGGGCCGCTTGCAGCAGAGCGCGCGAACTTAACCACTCGGCCACGGGGCCAGCCCCCATTATATTTTCTTTTGATACACACATGCACACGCATGCACCCATTTACCTGTGATCACTTTATTGATCATTTTACATTACAAGGGAATGAAAAGTTGTAAATAATTTTAAAAATTATGCAACTTATTTTATTTTTATGTGAAGTATTGGAATGCAGATGTCATTAATATTCTCAAGACTAGAATTACTCTAACAAGTATTGAGTTGGGTAATTATGAAGTTTCAAGAATACAAAGAAGCTTTCACCAAAGTGATTCCTATGCATGCTACAAATCCACTTGTCACTTTGACACTCTACAACTGAAAATTAAATAAGAGTAACTCAGTGGAGTTTTGGGTTAAAGGGTATGCACAGTTTGAATGCTTTTTGATATATATTGGTAGATTGCAAAATTTGCACTTATTTATCCTTGTTCCTGCAGTATAAGAGAGGGTACATTTTCCCCAACCTTGCCAGGATTTGGATATATATATTATTTTGTTTTTGGCAACTTCAATACTCCTTTATACCACTTCTTAGTTGTTATCCTAGTGCTTTATGGTGTTCAAAGAGCCTTCACAAATATCATCTCATTTGATCATCACAACAATATCAAGAGAGGAAGGGCAGACTGTTTTCTTCCCACTTTACAAAAGAGGAGCTCAACACTCAGAGAAGTCAAATAGCGCACACGGTTTGCATGGCTAACAAGAGAGCCCAAAAAAGAACTGTGCCTTGTCTGATGCTCTCAGGCACCCCTCCAAATATTTCTCTTGGAGGGAACTGCACGGGAGCCAGCACTCCTGTTCTGAGAGGTGGTGTGGAGTTGGGGATCTCAGCCTGGCTCAGAAGAGGCTGGCCCATCTGATGGGATTCCCAATGCTTTCTGGAACTTCCTTGTTTGGACTGCCTATGAGGCCACTAATATTTCACTGACTTGCAAAGGCCACAGATTTGATTTCTTCCTCCTAATGAAAAGCAATATTAAAGACACATTGAGGAAAATGAGAAAGATCAGCGACTTTGTTCATTAATCATGGTAGACTCGGTGATCTCAAGGTATGAGGGAAAATTGAGGGAGGACACCTGAGAGCAAGAAGAGGAATAGATGTGGGGTGTTTGTATTTCAGCTGTTGACTGAACAGTCACCAACTGCTCTCCCCCAAGTTGCCAGCCAGCGTTAGCAGAGTGATGGAGAGAGCTCCGCCCCTCCGGCACACCAGGAAAACTTGTTAATGTAATGGAAATGATAATTATTCCCAGTCCCGAGCATTTCACTTCCTCTGGACTGCAGGGGTATTAAAGTTGATTAAACACATGTGCTTTGGGTAGCCAGCTCCTCCAGTCACATATGGAGTGATCAGTCTTCTTTGTGCTCAGAAAGAGACAGATACCAAGACCACAAGAGCCAGGCAAAGGCTGAGCTGGGTTAGGAGATAGGGAATGAAGGAGTCTAAGTCCTTTGTTACAGGCAAGAGAGCAGCAAAAACCAAAGACTTAAAAAAATTCCCCATTTCTCTGTATAGTTAAAAAAAGTAAAAAATGCTGATTAAAGTTAAAATTCCATTTTAATCATTTCAATAGAATTTGCACTTTCCCTCTCCTTTCAAAATACATGTATTTGACAAAGATGAATAAATTACACTCATTTGTCTAAAATTCACAAATTAGGCACAAATGCATGTATATGTATGTCATGGATTATAAGTTGGAAGAACTAGTACGTTTTACGGTGTGTGGGAAATGACTCACATGTCCTCAGGATTCAATTATTTTTTAAAAAATGTATTTCTTAAAATGACTTTTCCATTCTGCAACATTTCTCAAAGCCGAAAAATGATGTTTGTCTCCTTCAAAATCATATGTTTAATTAATCACAGCTTGATTTTCCACACCATTGGCGTGAGGAAATATTAAGAGGCTATTATAAACAGGCTCTGGAATTGTTGATACTAGATCTCGAGTCAAAACTTCTGAACACTCCACTTCTTACTTGTCAACCTCAACCAGTCTCTCCCGGCCGGGGGAGTGAGGAGCAACAGCCTACAGCTTCACTGGCATCACTGGGAATGGTGGCTCCAAGTCTAGGCTGGATGGGATGGCAGGATAAGTGTTTGGGCAATGATTGACCCTGGTCATTCTCTGGGGCTTTAGAGATATTCTATTTAGCCCCGTCCTGCTAGGTTAAAAATAAGGAAAGTCCCTTCCCACTCCAGACATTACAATATATGTATTATGTCTGCAAGGAGGGAATTCATATAACTGGGTACACAAAAGTGAAGAAAATATTTTTAATATAAAATTTTTAAAAAATGCTCATTTTTGCTAATATCAGCACTCCTATTTTTTTTTTTAACTCTTGAAGAAGTATTTTGTCATTTGTTGTGTTCTCATTCAGAAAAATTTAAGGAAAAAGTTAAGATCACCTCAATCCTGTCATTCAGAAATAACCAATGTTAATATTTTAACGTATTTGCCTTTTTTCATCCATAGCTTTGGGTGGAGTTGCCATCATAAGAATTTATCCTCCATGAACAGACATGGAGGAAGTCTAAAAGCATATCGCTAAGTGAAAGAAGAATTTATACTCATTTCTTAATATAAGCATTTTCCCACATCTTAAAGCTATTAAAGCATAATTTCAATAGTTTCACACCCCAACCAAGCTTTTAAAATAATATTTAATTTTTCTCATTTATAAAAGTAGCAAATATTCTTACTAGAAAATTTGGAAAATTAGAAACATAAAGAAAGGAATATAAATCTCCCAGGAGCCCATCAAGTGATAAACAATTATTAATATGTTTAGTGTATTTCTTTCTCTCTCAATCTCCCTTCCCCTCCTCCTCTCTCTTCTTATTTTTATACACATGCACGTTACACATGCACACACACACACACAATGATTACCTAAGTGTATAGATGTGCTAAATTTTGGAAAAAATTGAATAATTTATAATCTTTTTTTAAACTAGTTTGAAATTTTTCCAATGGCATTATGAAATCTTTGAAAACTTTAATTTCATGGCTACTTATTATTTCATTGTATGGATGTACCATAATTTACTTAATCTTGTATTGTTGATGTTTCGATTGATTGCAGCTTTTCTTTATTGCAAATATTGAAGTGAACTGCATTCATATGTAAAATCTTGTGAGCCCATCATTATGGCCTTACCTAGGCTGGTCTTAGAAAAGGTACAGTAGGCCCAAAGGAAACATCATGAGGCTCCTGCCTATACCGCAGACGACTTCTCGGAAGCTTTTCCATCGTATACACCTTCCTAGAGGACTGGAGAGAGCTTATCTCAATGATCTCAGCCCCATGGCCTCTCCTCTGTACCTCACTGCTGCTCATCTAGGGAGCACTGGAAAGACCAGCAATTATTCCCATTTGTTTTTTTGAAGAAGAAGATTGGCCCTGAGCTACCATCTGACCCAATCCTCCTCTTTTTTGCTGAGGAAGACTGGCCCTGAGCTAACATCCATGCCCATCTTCCTCTACTTAATATGTGGGACACCTGTCATGGCCTGGCTTGACAAGTGATGCATATGTCGGCATCCGGACCCGAACCAGTGAACCCTGGGGCCACTGAAGCAGAATGTGCGAACTGCTGCGGCACTGGGCCAGCCCTATTATTCTCATTTTTAACGGATAAAGAAATGGTAGCCCAGGTAACCTCTCCAGAGTCATGTGGACAAACAAGCAATTAAGAGGAGTAGCTAAGTGACCTGAATCTTAACTATGCACTAGATCTTTAAAACAAAGTAAGGTAAGATAAACACCTTTTGTAATGCCCAGAGGCAATGGAGCCGATAAAAGAAACAAAAGAGATACAAATCAACAGGTCTTCTGGCACTTTCACCAGCCAGTTGGAGACTCTAAAGGGAGGGACAGAAATAGCCGTTTGCTTCGGAATGTAATTGCCTTGGTCTGTCTAGGGAAAAAAGTGTGAGAGCTCTAATTTGCAGAAGTCACAAACTAAAGTGCTTTGAAATGTATTGAAAAAAAAAACACATCAAAGTGCTGAGACAGCTTTGTTCCCCAATAACCACAATAGAAATTTGGGATAGTTATAGTTTTTAATCAGATGTTTAGGGAATCCATGTGGTTATTCTCTGGATGGTGTTTTTCCTCTTTTTTTTTTTAAGAAAGAGCCAGACAAAAGTTCTTTAGGATGAATGCTTTGACCTAGATCAAACTAGCAAAAACCAAAACTGAAGCATTAACTCTTTGATAGCACATTGTCTTGACAGAAAGTCTCAGAATCCTTATGACCAGACCCTGATCACTAAGTTTAGCACGAACACTGGTATATTCTATTCTGCAGCTGTCCCAGGATCCTGCTGCTCACATCTGGATCAAGTTCCCAAGTCCTGGCAGTCTGAGCTGGTGTTTCACTGAGGGATATTAACTCCCACACAGCTGTTAAGCAGTAGGAGCAGAAAATCAACTTGGATACAATTAATACCATGTTGTAATAAGGAGACGTCACCAAGAGAAACAGTTGCTGAATTGATTCTGATGATGCCGAGGAGAGTAACTATAATGATAATGGTGATTAATATAACCATTACCCGGTACACACTCATAGGAGGAGTATATTTTTATCCTGCCTTTGTTTATTCTGTTGCAATCTTTCCTGCTCCAGTACCCACATAGATCATGCACCATTGCAGATAAACACTGCTTTGTCTGAATTCCCTATTTAATCAATGAAAACACATTCAATATAATTCAGGTAGATGATGGGATGACACCAAAATGCCAGTATGGCTTTTTTTTTTTCTGATCGAGATAAGCTTGTCTGAAATTGCCAAAGTTCTCATTAACAGAATCTCCTAACAAGAATGGTCAGACTGCTGAAATTGAGTTGGAAAGGGACTGAGGAGATTTTAATTGCTCAGTATTCTTTCCTGTCTTGAGGGAGCACTATTAGAACTCTGCAACTGAGCACTGTATCTCCATTGCCTACGAGAGTTTCTCAGCGGGTACTCTCATTGTGTAGGGAGGGCAATTCTCCTTTGTGCGGACCTGTATTGAGAGCTACAGACCATTTAGCACCTGCAGGTTCTACATGCCATTAGCTTCCAGTCATTGTGACAACCTAGAATGTTCCTGCCCATTTCCAGATTGCCTTCCCTGCATAGAGATCCATTGGCCTAGGCAATGGGGGTCACCAGACTTTGTTCAGTTTAATTGACTTTTAAGGTTGGAAAGAACAGTTGAGGTCTGTGAATTCAACTCTCCTTATTTCACAGATGAAGTGTCGGAATTTGTGACCCCTTAAGACTCTCCTTTAAAACTGATACCTAGAATCCCACTGCTGGAGATTAATTTACGTCTGGGAATATGAAAGCACTCACTCTGGCATCTTATCACCTGGGTTCAAATTGTGGCTTCTCTATTTCTTAGCTGGGCGATTGTGGACACATTACTGAAGTTGTGCTGCATTGTTGTCAAGGTTGAAATGGGGACACAGTAGTACCTATGTCTCAGGATTGTATTGATGATTAATAAAATAATGCATGGGACAGACTGACGCAAGACGACGAGTCCATAAACCTTAGCTTTGTCAGTGTGTGTGCACACATGCATGCGTGTGGTCTGCATTTAGTAAGAGATTTAGTTGTGTAATAACAGTGGCTGCCAGAGCTAGCCAGCTTTTTTGACCTGGGGCAGGTGGTGGCTGGGAGAGAACAGCAGGGGAGACAGAGCTGCAGCTTGCCAAGGAGGCCTGGGGTGGTAGCCATGTTTATTATTGTGCTCACCATTGTATCCACGTCTTGTAGATTGCAGGAGCCTGGAGAGGAGAAATTAATGTTAAAGCCTCCTCCAAGAGAGTAGCAGAGCTGGTCAGGACCAGCAGTTTTGTGGCTCAGAGATATCTCATAGGCCAGTGGTTCTCAAACTTGGCTGTGAAGAGACCATTACAAACACAGATTTCTGGTGTCCATCTTCTTGGACTCCAATGGTCTCACGTGGGCTCAATGTTCCACATTGTCAAGCAAACTCCCCAGGTGATTCTGAAGTGGGTGGTTAGAAGTCTAATCTGAGAAACATTGACCAAGAGAATGTCTTGATTTTTAAAGATGGAGAGAACCTGGGGCCCACAGCCACCCAGCCTCTTGGTGTCAGTGTGGGGCCTGGGAGCTAGGCAGACTGATAGCTTCCTCCAGGGTTCTCCCCGACAGCACGGATTACAGTACAGGAGGCCTTAGGAAGGCCACGTCCCACAGCTCAGCAGCATGACTTCTTTAGTTCTCTAGTTCTCTGCCCTCACGGCCTTTCAGCTTTTCATTTATGCTCCCAACTGTCTAATTTGACCATCAGAGGTAAATCCTAGACTATCATTTTATGAGCCTTTTCTTAAAAGGATCTTGAGGCATTTGCTTTGATGAGCAGTAGCCTTTCTGCCCACCTGGAGAGAATCAGAGAAGGCTGTAAGGGGAGGCAGTGAGAAGGCCTTGGTTACTGCACCGTGCTGCTGCGGGAGCTTGTGGCACTCTTCCCTCTGCCGCCTGCCACTGCCACCCGTTATCAGTGTGTGGCTGTCTGCAGGGCAACCAGAGGAAGCTTCTGGTGTTCGGTATCATACTTGCCACCATGTCACCAAATGTGCTTTTATATTATTTTTAAATGATCTTAACAGTGAGAAGATAAACTTCATGCTCTAACCCCCTGCCAGCAAACCCGCTTTGAACACTGCTTGCACCTGCCAGTCAATATCTTCAGGCTGTGCAACCATTCATTTATTGGCATTCTGTGCAGAGGCAGCTGGATACCAGACTCTCTACTTAATAATAACGTTAGCGATAATAATATCTCCCATTTTTTACAATGTGTCAGATACTATGCCAAAAGCACTCGACATGTAATTTCTCATTTAATCCACACAAAAACACTATGGGTTAAGTAGTACTATTACCATTTGATGAATGTAGTAGTGAGGTCAGGTCATTTGCCAAAGTTACACTGCTAATAAGTAGTCTAGGCAGGGTAAGGTAAGACTCCCCGACTCCTAGGCCCATATTCTTGACCAGTATGTTCTACTGCATCTTACAAAAACTCAATCTGCCCTTTGAAATATAAACTACCCACTCTTGTGTAGGACAGGCATGTCTTGCATGGCGGGGAGATGGACATGATGAGTTTGGTGCTTGTGGTCCCTCACTGTTCTTCCTGTTAGTGATATTTCTCCTATATTCGGAAACTGCAACTGGCTTCAGGTTTTATAGCCACAGAGACAATAGGGGAGAGAAAGAAGCAGAGCTGGACTTGTAGAGAGTGAGTGATCTAGGAAGGTAGAGAGAAAGCTCTTTGCTTGGACCCAGTTGAACGAGAATGGATATTCCTTAGTTTCCTATTGAATGTCACTTGACTTTAACCATTAGGTGAAGAGGCTCAGGGATCACTGGAATGTGGGGGAAGATGAAAATGAAAGGAAGGGACATTTGAACTTTGGAGAGTTAGACATTTTTTGGTGCTTACACATGTCTTTTGGTGAAATCTAGCTCCCAAACAGAGAGCAGGCCACAGACACCAACTCCCTCCTCCAGTTCAGTGGGTCACTCCTTCTGAGGTTTAGCCTCCATCACTGGATCCCCCTGGTCCTTGAAAGGTTGGTGGCTCTGTCTTGTGATAAATGTCAATGACGTTGAGTCATCTTGCTTTGGCATATGTCCATATGGTGGTGATTCCTTTCCAATCCTATCCTTTTCCTCTCAGCAGTACCAGATCATGAGCCACCATCCTTCCTATGGCCCACTCAGTGAAGGGAGGAGACAGAGACGGATTCTCAAGTGGCTGGAAAGCTAGACTCCCAGATGGATTTGTTCCTCCTTCTCCTTCCATTCTTCATCCTTGAGTTCTACAGGCAGGCATAGAGAAGCTCATCTCCCCTAGTGAGCAAGGTCTTAAAGGATTTCTGTCCCCTGGCCATCCTCTTGCCAAATTCTGCTATAATCCAGCACAGGGATCATAAATGGAACTGTGCAATATATTTATTTGCTGTGATCTGTGAAGCCGGTGTGACTGGAACAACAGCCTCATGGCTGGTTTCCTGCTCTGCCCTTGCTCATTTTGCACCAAGCAAACAGAGTGATCCTTTTAAAACTTCCATCCTGTCATACCATATCTCTGGTCTAAATTAGCCAGGAGTCCCTTCTCACTCAGAATACAATCCACACTTTCTATCATGGCTGACCATTTCCAATACAATTTGCCTACTAACACTTCTCTCATATCCCATCTCTCTCTCCCCTCACTCACTCCACACCGGCCGCGTTAGCCTCTTTGCTGTTACTCAGAGAAGCAGAGACAATCTGCGTCAGGGCTTCTCATTTACTCTTTCCTCTGCTTGGAATGTTCCTCTCCAGCCATCCGCATGAATTATCCCCTCACTTTCTTCAAGTATGGGCTTCAAGATATTATCCATGAAACCATCTGTGATCACCCTAAATGAAGTAACACCCTCTCCGGTGGCTCTCCACACCTTTAACTATTATTTGTTTTCTTTATAGCACTTACAGTCAGATCTATTATACATTTATTCATTTATTGTCTGTCTGCCCTTCACTAGATTGTAAGCTTAATAAGAGCAGGGGCACTGTCTGTTTCTATCACTAGAAAATAGACTAGAAAATGGGCTGGCACATAGTAGGTGCTCAATAAGTATTTGTTGAATAAATGAGCAAATGCATAAGGTGCCCTAAACCAACAGTCTCCTGAGGAGATCAGGTGTGACTAGATAATTTAGTGATTACTAAATCCCCAATCTTCTCCCTATATCGGCACTTACATCTCTCACAAACCCAGTCCATGCATACTAGATGGAAGATTGCAAAATATGGCCACAATTTCCTTCCCTCCCTGTATTCAGGCCCTGGCAATGTGACTTTGTAGCTTCTTTTAAAATGTGAGTCTTTCTCAATTCTTGGGCTAGATTTGTGACTTGCTTTGGCCAATGGACATTAACAGATATGAAACACTCATGGACTTGAACACTTCTTGTACAAGGAAACTCTACTGCTCTTGAAACCCTGAACCCTCATATGACCAAGATGTGGCTAGCCTGCAGCATAATAAGAGGTATGTGGTACAGTTGCCCCTCATGCCCCAGCTGGCAGACAGCCAACACTCAGAAGCTGAGTCACTGACTTCGGACACCTGGGTGATCCCATGTGCAATCAGCTGAGTCCATACCAGAAGAACCACCCAGCTGAATCAGCCAAAATTGCTGATCTGCAGAATTGTGACCTAAATGGCTATTGTGCTAAGCTACTAAGTTTGGAATGGTTTGTTTCATGGCAAAAGCTAAGTGATATATATGTGACAAAAGAGGAGGCAGGAGTTAAATAGTGAGAGAAGGGGATTTTAGTTGGTTTTGGCAGATGCTGGTATAAGATTTCATAGTTCCCATAACTAGGTCAAGCCTAAAGGGTAATGTTATCACCGCTGGGCCATGGAGCAGATATACTTGGTGATTAATGAAGCTTCCTTGATACAGAGAATTAGTGCTTTTTAATTCTCCTGGTACTCTTCCTCTTTCAGAAATAGAAAAGCATGTCTGCAAAACCGGTATGTCTTTGTGGCTTCAGGATGCAAGCGTGGTGGGTAATATTAGCAAGAGAATTGTATAATTTTTTCTAGTAAGTTAAGGATAAAGATTATAGACTTCTATTTTTTGAGAATTTGCAGTAGGGAATAAGGGGCATCAGTCAGTAGGGCCATTATTTTCCCTAGAGTTGATCATCTCAGGAGTAATCCCACCACAAATGAAAGAAGGAGCCCCCGGAGAAGAAGAATTGAAAATCAAAGGCTGGTGCAGCCTCAAGTTGTGGGGTCACTTGTGAAATCCAGCAATGTAGGAAACATGACCTTATCTCATTGCCATTAACCAATTTTGTGATCTTGAGTGAGACTTTTCTCATCTAGGAACTTCAGATTATTTATTATGGAACATGAATTTCTAGCTACCTGCCACAGTTTCTGGAGGGATGTTCTACCACTTGTCATCAAGCTGAGATGTGCCGGTTCAGAGAGTTGCCTGTGGGAGGAATGTTGGATGGGAGCAATTTGGAGTCTGTGCTAGTCAGTGAGTGTGTTTTGGCTGGAGTGGGGTCTATCTCTTGTTCAGCACCCAGTGGTAGGCCTAGGAGAGGGGTGGATATTTGTGGTACCATGAGGGGCCAGACTATAAGAATCTGTTAATGAAATTGCGTAACATGTTGAAGGCTATTACATACATTTGAAATACGTGCCTGTTGGCATGCAACAGAAGCGATGAAACTTCCATATCATGTTTCCTAAGTGCATAAATCCTCTGCATCATACCATAAGTGTACCTACATACAAAAAGAAAAGGTATTGCATCCTTCTCATCAGAACGAAACATGTGAACCAAGCTGACGATGGCCCAGCTGCACGCTGATGGAGGGTTGACTCGTGAAGGAAAACCAGGGGATACGCATTTGTGGAAAGTCAGCTGTGCAGTGAGACCAATGAGAGGTAAAGATGCATCCACTCACTCACCAAAACCTCTTCTCTGCCTTCACTCCTGGGAGCTTTCATTGGAGAAATGGCCATTTTTGTTATAAGTTCTCAATAATTCCAGAAGATTCTTCAGGAGGTAGTAAAGAATGCCTTTGGGCTCTGCGAGAGACATTGATTTTTTCATTCAAGAACTATTTATTGAATGTTTACCATATGCCAGACACTGTTCTAGGCACATAAAGGACCTCAGGGAATAAAACTCACATGATTCTTGTCCTGGGGGTGGGAAGTGTGGGGAAAGTGACAATAAGTAATAAACATAATAAAATAAGGAAATAGAAAGTTTGCCAAAAGGAGATATGTGCTATGGAAAACAGGCTAAAGTTGGGATAAGAGGTATCAGGAGGGCTGGGGACAGTCACAATATTAAAAAGGGGGGCTGGGTGAACCTCATGGAAAAGATGAGATCTGAGCAGAGGCGGTAAGGCCCAAATGTCACTGTGGAGAGATGGTAAGGGCTCTTGTCCATCTTTGTATCCCTTCTTCCAAGAATCTAGTCAACTACTTTATACACTGTAGTGGCTTAACGAATCTTTCTTGATATAAATTAAATTAAAGATGACCAAAGATTTCTTCAACATGGAGTGGGATGGCTTTTCCTAGAAAAGGAGAGAGATATTTTCATCCTTGATCCATCTCTACTTTCTTTCTTCACCTCTACTCTTGTTCTTCATCCCATTGCAATCTGGATTCTATCTTTCTTTTTTTTTTTTTTTGTGGTGAGGAAGATTGGTTCTGACCTAACATCTAGGCCAATCTTCCTCTATTTTGTATGTGGGACACTGCCACAACATGGCTTGATGAGTGGTGTGTAGGTCTGTGCCCAGGATCTGAGCCTGCGAACATGGAGCCACTGAAGCAGAGTGTGTGAACTTAACCACTACACCACCAGGCCAGCCCTGGATTCTATCTTGATCACTCCAAAGAAATGTCATCATTTTTGCCTTGGCCAGGTTCTGGCTATGGACAAAATACTACAATTGCTGGGATTTTTCTGTTTGGCAGCCAAAGTCTAGCCAGTGCTGCTGTGTGAATGTACACATTCCCTTTCCCAGTGGCCCACGCAGCCAAGGCAGCACCAGGACAGCCAGGGCACAGTCCCTCCCCTCTCCTCTGGTCATAAAATCCCTGGCAGAGAGCAAGAAGAAACTCGCTTCCCTCAACTGTCAGAGGGGTAAGATGTCAACTTCCTTTATTCGAGGGGGAAATGGAGTTGATTGACAAACTAGAGAGAGCTGCTACTCATTTACCCACCAAAAGATATTACATGGCTTTAAGCGGTGTTCAGAAGCGCGAGAAGGTAATAAACTATGTGTATAAGCTCAGTTCTCAAGGGAGGGAGAGAACTCACAAAACCCACACTCAAATTGTTTCTTTCTTTCTTTTATTCAGGCCCTCCGTGCACGCCATGCTTAATGAAGGTAATAAAAAGGTAAAGTTATAAATAAGAGAGAGACCTATCAAGGAAAGAAGTCTCTTTCTTTTCTCTCCTGTCATGATATTCTTCCAATTCCACTGGCATTTCAACACCTAAGAGGTGACTGGCTGAATGGCAGGCATAGAATAGAAGAGCAAATGAGGCTCTGATGGATTGTTAAACGAATTTGCAGTGCCCCTAATGTAGTTGTAGTTTTTTGGTGGGAATCCACCCGTCTACCTCTCAAGAGATTGATAGCTAGTTCTCAAAAAGCAGAGCTGCATCGTGGTCTTTGAGTGCTGTATGCTGTGGCAGCAAACAGGGTTAGAATTCATGGGCTCTGTGTTGTTGTACTGGGTCACCTTACACAGGTGGGGTTTAGTTTATTTGCATCCTCCATCACTTTGAGTACACAACTGGGTACATTGTAGGTACAAAGTAAAGATTCATTTATAAATTAATTAGTCTCCTCTAAGCTTTTGATGCATCCGTTTCTTCAGTTGTAAAAGAGTATAACACACTAAATATATCCTCCCTATTCCTTCTTCCAACTATTCATGAAAATGCTTCACCAGCATTTTATTCACTAGAATGAGATCAAGTCTGTGGAGCTTATTAACTCTTTAAGGTAGAGTCATTGTAAATAAACACTAGAGAGTATTACTTGCCTGTCTTGGAAACTTCCAGGTGTTAGCATGTCCTGGGAAGAGTCCTGACAGGACAGGATAATCACATGACTGTTGCACATTCAGCAATAATAGCTGACACATGTTGAATACAATCTATCAGGTCCTGTTCTAGGTGCTTATGTGAGTTAATTCATTTAATTCTCACAACGTGAGGGGGTTAAGTACCATTATCTTCATCTGATAGATGAGAAAATGGAGTCACAGAGAGATTAAATTGCTGTTTCCTAAGATTTACAGCTAACAAGGAGCAGAACCAGGATTTGAACCCCAGCAGCCTCGCCCCAGAAACTTCTCTTGCAGCCGCCAAGCTATAAGGGCTCTTCAGCAGCAGTTAACACATGATGAGACTTTTCCAGGACTCCTGAGCAAGCTTTGCTGATAAAGGAAATGTTACAATTGCTTCCAGATGACTGTTACTTTTTAGAGTTTGTCGGCTTTCTCTTCCTCTGCTCAATTTTTTTTTTAAGTTTAAATTTAAGAAGAACCCATAAATTACTGGGGCAATTATTCATTTTGACAGACAATATAAGCAGCCATAGAAATTCCTTTCCATTATTTATTCAGCTGATTAATACAGACCACTGTATTTACTGTGTGCTAAGGACAATGGGGGGTTACATGGAAGCCACAATTTTGTCCTCCCAGAGGACATCCATTGGAGAAACAAGAATATGCACATGAATTCTAAAAGGATATGATGAAGAAGAATGTATATGTGTCCAAGAGGATGACACAGACACTCTGCTTAATGGAAAGTGAGCTTATAATGGAGCCAAGGATAAGGGAAATGTCATGCGGGAGGGGTAGCTTGCCCTCATCTCATGGGATGGGTAGGACTTTGATGGGAGCAGAGAAGTGAGAATGCAACTCTAGCCTAGTGTGTTAGGGAGGCAGTATATAGCTCAGGGGCTACAAGGGAAAGTTCTGGAGCTAGATTGCTTGGGTTCAAATCCTAGTTCTGCTACTTGTTAGCTTTAAGTCTTGAGAAACTTAACAATTTAACCTCCCTGAGGCTCAGGGTTTTCATCTACAAGGAGGTAGAAGGAGGGAAAGAGAATTTCAGTCAGGGTCCCTACAGGAAACTCATGGAGTACTCTAAGTAGATAAGAGGAGGGTGATTTATTTACAAGTAATAGGGTAGTAACCCAGAGCAGTGGTGGTAAAGGGAGAGATATGGATATTATCCTAGGACCTCTAGGATTGAGGGGAAAGAACGGTCACTAGAACCAGTAAGCACAGTGTGGAGGAAGTGACCTCTCAGGGAGAAGTGCTCTTTAGGTGAGGGGCACAACCAGCTTAAAGGAACCCCAGAGGAAAGGAGCTGAGAATGAATACCTTCTCTCTGCTCCATCCTTCTGATCTCCTGCCTGGCTCTGCTCCTCTTTCCCCATTGGCCAAACCCAACCAGGAAGCCACCATCCTTGGGAACTGGAAGAAATCCTACAGCTCAGGCTCCCAGGACGAGAGCCAGCAGAGACAGGCAGCGTGTGGATCTGGAGGGGCAGGCAGAAGATTCCTGGCACTGAGTGGGAATGCCAAAGTGCGAACGCAGAGAAAGCCTTGCTGGTGCCCAGTCTGGCCAGTTCTTGGGCACTAGGTTTAGGGATTTGGACATTGCTGTGAAGGTAGTGGGAATCAAGGAGAGTTTTCGAGCAGGAGGCTGACAAAAAGAGAAAGTAAACCATCATCAGTTTCTGAGGTAGGCTGTAAGGCAGAAAGAGAGGATACAGGCTGGCAGGAGAAGTTCTGGGTTAGGCCTGGGCTTCCCCGCTTCACCCTCTTCCCGTGGGGTTAAACACTTTCCTGGAGGCAACAAACTTCCCTCCCACATGAAAGGCAGCAGCTCCTGACTACACCTAGAGGCAGGGGCTTTCTCCCAGGAAACTCTTTTTCTAGGCTGACACTCTCCTTCCTTGCCTGTGGTTTTCAGACCTGCCCTGATAACTGCAGCCTATTTGACCACAGACTTTCTAGAAAGAAAGAGCTGGATCTAAAGCGGCTTCCTGAACCACAGTTTTGGAGCTGTCGTAGAGCCAGGCCACAGAACACTCTGTTGCGGAAAGAAAGTTAATGTGCCTCATTACAGCCTGATGCGGAGACTCCCTCTGACAGACACCCGTGGTGATGGCTTGGAAGGAACACACTCCTACTAACAATTGGAAAAGAAGCTTTGCATTGTTCTTTGGGCCCATAATTCGTTTGCTGTTAGAAGTGACTGCGTTGGTGGTATTACACATTTCCTCTCTGAACAATGCCTTTATTGGATCAACTTAAATATATGAGGACTGCAGCACTTTGTGAAAGAAGCAGCTCAATGCCTGTACATGGGCTTGAAAAATGAAGGCATCCCTGGAGGCAGGGTTTTTGGGGCTGTTCATCTATTCCCTGACAGTTGTGTTCATGTCTGCCTCACCATAAAGAAATTGACCCTGTCTTTTTCCCCAATTTCTGTGTGGCAAAGGACTGCAGAGCTACGTGGCAACCGGAAAGCAGCTTCCTCACCGAACAGGTGGATTTGCTTCTGCCCCTGCAGAGTGGGTTTTGGAGGAAGATGCCCACCCAGAGATGCCTCCCAACTAGATCAGTCTGGAAGTTTCAGTTCTTTTTCATTCCAGGTGCTAGTTCTGAGCCTCTAAACACCAAACCATCAGAAAAACAACTGCATGGCAAGTCATTACGTTTCTTTCTAGAAAGTCACCCATTCATGCTCTTCTTCTCCAAATTGTCGGCCACACAGAAGTCTGGCTGATTGCAAAGAGGCTCGATTTCAGGGTAAGAGGAGTAAATGGGCCTCATTTTCTGATGAACACAGAAGAAGTTTCAATTTGCCATTTTCAATCAACAACATCAGGAGGCATCAGCAAAGGTTACCCTCTAACCACGTTTTATAAGAGAAATCTGAGCTCCGATCATGTAACAGTCCTCAAGGGCGGTTTCCTGTCTCTTCCATGGTGCCCCTCATTTATAGGATGATGTCAGATGAATTCGAATTGAGCTTCAATTTTGCTTTTGGAGGCGCATAAAATAATTGCTTTCGAAACAATACCCTCATGATTAAAACACCACTGCAGCTAAAAATATTTAAATCAGGAAGCATCTCAAATAAAGAACTTGGCAAAACACATCAGATGGGACAAAATTTTGCTGGCAGAATGTAAAATAAATATCAAAAGACTAAAGCACACATAAGGCACAATGAAGTGCTGGAGTTTTGCTTGGTACCCTTTGCCCGAGATGTTTATACAGCTCCATGTAATTGTAGCTAATCATACAAATTCTTTGTTTCAGTTTGAAATCCGTTCAGGTTGACACCTCCATTTCTGTGTGGATTATTTTTCTCCCATCTTCTGATCTCCTTCTGCCTTTTTTTTTTTTTTTTAAGAATAAATTATTGGCAGAGCATGGGCTGGTGAAGCAGGGATTTGATTCTATTTCATTCTTTTTTTCTCTTCCTTATTTCTTACGTTTATCTCCAGCACCTCTTGATGGCAAGCTCCGGGTCCACCTCAGATTCTCTCCATAAATCCTTTGTATTTTAATTTTTACCTGTCACACCCATCTCCTCCTTTCCTCCCTCCTGTTTGCCTCCTTTTCTCCTTTTTTGTTTCCTTCCCTAGATTTTCTCCATTTTATAGGGCAATTATAAGCCACACACTCTCAGTTACCATGGAGGGATTGTTCTCCTTCGTGGACAAGGGCATCACAACTAGATATCATGACATCGATTTGCCTTCTTGGAAGAGAAAGTCTTACACTGAAACCAATGTTATTCTTCCTCCTTTTGTCACTGCTTTCCTTGACTAATTGACTCAAGTCCAGTTGGTCAAAGGAAAGGGTGAACAATGGTCATGGTTATTATCCTCTCCCTACCCACAACAGGGAAGATGGACATGAGCACGGTGAAGTGTATGGATAGACAGGTGATCCATGAGAGTGTTGGGAGTTTCTATACTGCTGTGAGCTGAATCTTGTGTCCCCCGCAATTCATGTGTTGAAGTCCTAACAGCCAAGATGATGGCATTGGGAGGTGGGAGTGATTAGGTCATGAGGGTGGAGCCCTCATGACTGGGATTAGTGCCCTGTTAAGAAGAGGCCCCGGGGTGCTAGCCATGTGAGTGCACTGTGAGAAGGTGGTGTCAGTAAGGAAGAATGCCCTCGCTGGACACCAAATCTGCTGGCTCCTTGATCTCAGACTCCCCAGCCTCCAGACTGTGAGAAATAAATTTCTGTTTTTTATAAGCCACTCAGTTTATGGCATTTGTGTTATAGCAGCCTAAACAGACTAAGACATACAGGGAGGGTCATTTTGGAGACATGAAGGGCAGGAGCATGAGGATGCTGGGGTAGAATGGAGGGTTTGTCTCACTGTATTACTTCCTTTCAGCATTGCTGTCCCCAGAGTGGTAAGAGTCAGGGGCAACACAGGCACCGGACAGAACTCTCCTTCCTCTCAAACACCATGACCCCCTGACTCACTACTTCCTTGGAGCTTCAATGTAGTTCTTAACTAGGTGTGATCCCAAGGTTGAGAGGTAGGGATTTTTACATCCTTGGATCCCAGAAAGGCCACTGGGATCTAGGAGTAGCATCATTTTAGAATATTTCCCTTTAGCAACATTTTAATTTATTTGACACCCTTCCCCCATTAACATTCTGATTTTAAACGATAGGCCACCATTTTCCATCTAGAACTTACTAGGTTCCTACTTCCTGTGATTTCAAATTGTACTTTTTCTGACTGCTCAGCCCACAATGATCTTTCTATTTTGAACTCCCCTACATGATCCTTGGTCTCTATAGGGTGGGCACTGCTTCCTGTTCTCTTTGAATCCCCAGCACTTAGCAAAAGCCATGCCACATGCCTAGAGCTCAAGAAATACTTTCCAGCATTTCCTGTGTATTGATGGTGCAACTATTTTTTTCATTGAAATATGTTTTGCTTTCCAACC
The DNA here is from genome assembly GCF_041296265.1 of Equus caballus. NCBI lineage: Eukaryota > Metazoa > Chordata > Mammalia > Perissodactyla > Equidae > Equus > Equus caballus. The sequence continues at coordinate 28,858,653 of NC_091710.1, read as the reverse complement.
AGGTTGTAGCTGTCCGACTGTGTGCGCCACATCTCCCCCTCAGAGTGTGCTGTTCTCTGTATGAAGTAGGCGGTCACTATATGCTTGTTTTGCTGATGATGGTTAAATTCCACCAGTATTTTATTGGATCCCTTCTCTGTGCCAGAAAGTGTGGTGGGTACACAGGATGAAAACATGAAAAAAAAAAAAATCCCTGCTCCCCAGGAAGTCATAATATAGCATGATTATAATAACAACACATCCTTGGGGGCTGGCGGAGAGATGCATCATATTCAAATAGTGTTAATTTAATCATCATGTAGACTTGATTTCAGAAGTACCTGGGTATTGTCATCTGATCACCTGGCAGGTTTAATGCAAGGCTGGGATTGAATTAATTGTCTTTGAGGTGCTCTGAGTTTTTTAGCCAATGAAGTGCATGCATTGCTTCCCATTTAGTAACTTACCCAATTTAAATTCAAACTACCCACCAACACAGGCTCTGTGCTGGGCCCTGGGCGGAGAGAGAGGATGTATTGGACACATTACTAGGTCTCAGGGACTCACACTTGGGACCCACACCAACACTGCTTCCCCCTACAATGAGGCAGATCTGCTAAGTCCAAGAACAGAGATAAAAACCAAGTGTTACTGGAGTGGTTAATTTGGACCGCAGTGATTCTGGCAGACTTCACAAACAAATTGACATTTGAATTGGCCCTTGATATTGGATTTTGACAAGCAGAGACTGGAGGAGAGACCAACTCAGACAGGTGAAACAGGATAAAAAAAGTTGTGACAGTGTGAAAGTTTCTGCCCTAAACGTGCAGTGGCAGCATCGAAGTTGGGTATAGTTTGAATATAGATTTTCAAGGGCTGTGAATGACCTAAGGTAGGGCCTGCACTGGCATTTTCTGGGTCAAATCAGACCTTTAGCCAGTTTTGTTTGGCCCAGCTCAAGGTTTGAAATTTTTTTGAGTTGCTGCCAGCCTTTAAAAATCAAGATATTTCACATATGCATTCAGATTTTGGGCTTATCTTGAAAACAATTTAACAGGACTGTGCCTGCATTTCTTCCAGCTGGAACTGAATAATGGCTACTGTTTTTAGCCAAGCAAGCAGAGTTCTTCAGCTTACCACCATCCCTTGCTACCTGGTCGCAATCAAATGGCACAGGCAAGTGGTTGAATTCGCACCCTAAGACCTAAAGGCTTTACCGGCTGCTGCCTGCTGGGAGAGCCCGCACCTGCTTCAAGGAGCTTTCTACTGTGGTTGACTTAAACACACATCAGGATGGTTCTCGGGAACTGGCAGACTCTTCAAGGAAGGAAAAGTGTCAGGAAGTCATCCCAGATGCTGTTCTGAGGAATCTTGTTTGTCTAATTAGATCCTAGGCTGGCACACCTGGTGGAACTTTAGAGGCATGGGATAATGACCCTCACAGCTTAAAAGATCTCTTTCCATGGCAACCCACAACGCTTTTGTCAGTTTGAGTGCTTGTTAGCATCACGTCTCTGGTTTATCTTGCCCTGATAAGTGAGTTTTCTTTTCTTCTGGAATGCACACTGGCCGTGTGCCAACAAGAATTGAAATCCATTTTCAGAACAAAGGAGGAAATGTATATATGTTTTTCTCTTTCATTTCCTTTGTTTGGCTCTTATGCCAATCAGATGTTCATACTTCTTGGACCTTTGCTAGCTAACTTTTTATTTCTCTTTTTCTTGTGGAAAAGTGCACTTTAGTTGCACTGGTGCCCCTGTGCTGGACTTTGGACGCAAAGGTATGCAAATGTCCCCAAATGCAAACACATGGCAAAAACAATGCAGTTGTTTATGTACTCGGCACACATAGACCTGCGGGCTGTGGCTCACACACAGACAGCTCTGTGCCTGATGCCTATTAAGAGTGAGAGGTTCCTAACTGACATAACCTTCTTTTCAGAGGAATAAAATAGAAGGTTACTCAGTCGACGAGCTAATCTGCCTAATTAGATGCCTCTGAGCAAAATGCATAAAATTTACATGAATTATCTTAACACGCAAAGAATAGGACATAGCAAGAAAAAAACTCAAGGAAATTTGCATTTTGATGGAGGAGGGGGAAGCTTGGGGGCTATAATCCCGAAGGTCCTTTCTTCTTTCATATTTTGGAACTACACTCAAGAGAAGCTGCAGGGTGCTGCCTGATATCAGCAAAGATGGCCCTTGTAGCCTTGGCCTTGCAAGTAGGTCCTTCAAGTCTTGTCTGCGGACTGCCTGCCGGGGAAGCAGCCATCAAGCCCGGACTGAGGAAGTTTAGCTAAGGCGGTGCCGGGGCAGGGTTTATCACTGTCAGTCCCGGCCTCTCGCTGGCTAGAAGGACCGTTGCTCCTTGACCTCTAGGTGGCGCTGTTGTATTTATCGTAAGAAGTGCTGTACTTTGGCTGGATACATCGCTGCTATTTAAAGATGGAGGGAAAAAAAGAAAAAATAATAAAACACAGCTTCCCTTCCCCCTCCCATCTCCTAACATCACAACCCACCCTAGCTAGGCACACCTCCTCCATGCTGCTCAACGGACATTATATGTTGTTTAACCTCATGTGATTTATTTAAAACCAGTGGTTCTCTTAATTCCTTTGCTTTGTATGCACCTATCAAGCTCAGGGATAATTCTTCGGGGAGCTTCACTGCCCAGACAGTACTTGCCTCTTCTCATTTTACTCCCCCAGCCCCAACCCTCCCAATTCTTCCCTGTTGGAAGGAGGGATGAGGCAGAGTCCATTCCTTGGACCCTGAAGAGGCACTGGTTGGTAGTGGGAGTCAGCTTGGCAGGGATGTGACAGGGACAAAGGCAACCTGGCTGAATGGGAAATGGAAAGTAGGAGGAAAGCCCATTGCTGCTTCTCCCATTCCACTCTTCCTGGCAGTCTAGAAAACCTGTTTCCTCCCAGGCTGACAGGTTTGGGCCAAGTGTGAGGATTACGTTCTAACATCTAGTTAGAGGTAGAGAGATTGAAGCTGGGGAAGAAATGCTCACTTATTAAGATTGCCTCCGGGCAGCCTGGTGGCACAGCGCTTAAGTGCGCACGTTCTGGTTCGGTGGCCAGGGGTTCGCTGGTTCGGATCCTGGGTGCCTGCATGGCACCACTTAGTAGGCCATGCTGTCGTAGGTGTTCCACGTATAAAGCAGAAGAAGATGGGCATGGATGTTAGCTCAGGGCCAGTCTTCCTTAGCAAAAGAGGAGGATTGGCAGCACTTAGCTCAGCGCTAATCTTCCTCAACAAAACAAAACAAAAGATTGCCTCACCTTCCCCAGTGTTGAGATGGGACATCCCACTGATCCATTAGGCAAAGCTTTGAGGGCAGTCTTAAAGGTATTTGTAAAAAAAAAAAAAAAAAAAGGTAGGCATTTCAGGAGATGGAGACTAATTCTTAAAGCATCATAGCTTATAATGAACAGGAGGGCAAGATACAGGGAAAATAGGCAAACTTTGGGCAGCACTATGAAGTTTGTGAAGACTTTTTCTTTTCTGATATTAATAATCTCATATCCTCCTCACAGCATTGTTGTCCCTTGTTCACCTGGGAGGACGCTGGGTCCATTCAGTGACTTGCTCAAGGTCACAGAGTTAGGGACACAGCCACTTCCTAAAACCAGGTCGTCTACCTCCAGCTTCTTCTCTCCCTACGCCGAGGTTTTGTTTTTATCCTGAACAAACTCTTCAGTTGGGAAGCAATATTCAAGTCGAACTCAATCGACATTTGCCTTACTTGCCACCCAAGAATCCAATCAAGATAGCATGCTTAGGGCAAAGTAATAAGAGAGTAGCCCATCTTTTTCTCTTTTTAAATGAAAATCCTGACTTTACATCGACTTGAGAAGCAATACCCAGAGGGCTTATTCTCTATTCACTTTCAATTTTTCTCTCTTCTTTTTGTTTTTCAGTTTCTCATTTTATCTATTTGAGCCTCAATGGTATCCTCTGTAAAATAGGTTGAATAAACTTTATCCAGGCCTTAGGCATCTAGGGAAAATAAGTTAATATTTTATGAGTCACTCAGGGGTCTTTGAATGAAAGCTTCAAGACAAGCATTAGTTTTTATCATTGTTTTAATAGCAATTTATTAAGCCAAAACCATAGGGAATCGTTTAAGAATATATGATTTCCCCTGCCTGATTGCATCCTTGAGTTTTGTAAAAGTTTATAATGGATGAAATAGTACTTAACAGCTTCATAAACTGAACTGTTACGCATGTTTAAATGGTCTTCACTCTTATTATCTTAACTAATGAATTTAGCCAGGCATCTCTGTTATAGCTGTATGATTTATAAAGATTATATTTACTTTTTCTCCTTATAAGAACCTAATGAGACCAAATTGGTTGCATGTAATCAGACGCTGGCCTTTTTCATCTCTTCAGGTTTTATTTACGAAAGCTTATTAGAGCAAACGTACTGGGTAATGTGCAGCGATAGCTAGGTTTTGCCTAATGATCCCAAACAGCCAACACAGAATGCAGATAATGAAATGACAGGCTGATTACAAATGCATGGAGAAAAGTAAATGCACTCAGGGGCCATTGCAAAAATCCTTACCTAGGCAGAACACCCATTAACATGTCTTCAATCTAAGAACATCCACCACCTGTACAGACCTGAAATGAGACTGTAACACATATCTCAGAAAGTGAGGGTTGAGTTCTTTCTTTCCCTGTAGTGGAGGATTGGGTTGAAGTACTATGTACAAGTGGTTGTGCAGAATGGTGACTGCTGTGGCACCAAAGAATTGATGAGCCTCAATTCATGAAGAGAAACTAGAGGAGATAGTCCAGAAGGCTTAAATTCAACAACTAAAATAAATAATAATTTGGAGTAACGTGGATATTTTCCACTTAGAGTCTCTTTATTAGAGCCAACTCTAATACAACCTAGATAGATATTACCCAACGCTAGAATTTATTACATGTCAATCCTCCGTCAAAGACGTAAGCAAAGCACATGATGCCATTGCTGGACCACATGCCTAACGTCAGTGCTGGATCACGACTCTCCACTGTCTTTGGCTGTCCTTAATCCAGAGCATCTTCTTCCCTTCCTGTTAGGATGTTCCTTTCATTTTACTAAAACAAAGATTTGCTGCACCTTCATCAGTAGAACATTGCACTGATTTTTTCTAATACGACTTAGAAGGCCCTCAGGGATGAGGGACAACTTTATTGTCTTCCCAGATGTCAACCTTAAATGTTTCCAGTCCTCTGTAATGTTCTAGTCTGTAATGACTTGGCCATTTATAAAACTTTCCAAAACTCTGTTTGAAGCCATTTATACATTTATTTCCTTCTTGTCCCGCCTGCTGGTGTAACGTATTTGGTAAATTTATTACTCTTTGGGTGAACAGCTTCCTCTATAAAGTTTCAAAGGGTTGTCCCCTCATACTAGTGTTTTGAGATTTGGCAAATAAATCTGTTTTCACCTTACTCATGTTATTGAAGACTTTATAGTTTAAGACAATGTTCCCTTTCTAGTCTTCATATTTCCAGGCAGCTAATACCCCAAGACCTTGGACCTCCAGTTGGTATGTGAAATATTCTCTTCAGGCTATCCTGCTAAGAGAGCAATATTTGGCTCACTTATTTATTTATTCAGGCCTTTGCTCTGTAAGTTTGTTTCCGTCACCTAGAATATACTACCCTAGTCTAGAGTAGCCTAAAGTAAAGGGTGAAAGCAATTATGGAATCAGAGAATGTTAGAGGCCACTCTTATTGTTGGATGAAGAAAGTCAGGCTTAAACAAGTCAGGTGACTAACTAATTACTATTAGCTACATTATTGAAGTTAGTTAAATTAGTAAAATAAGTGAAATTATTAGTTAAATTACTAAAATTATTTATTAACTAAATTATTATTGTTAAAGTAGCAAAATTATTACTTAATTTAGTTAAATTAGTAAATTATTATTAGTTAAATTAGTAAAAATTAGTTACTATTATTAGTTAAATTAGTTACTATTAGTTACATTAGTAAATTAGTAAAATTATTATTAGTTAAATTAGTAAAATTACTTAAAGGTCACATAATTAGTTATTAATCCACATTCTGGATAAGAACTGGACTCTCAGACTGATATTCTTTCCAAAGTCTTGCTTAAGGTCAAATTGACAACTGTTGTCTTTTGTTATCCACATGTGGTCCAAAGTTCATGCGCCAACGTGACCTTTATAGGCTGTACTTCTTGCAGTCTCCATCTGACCTTTCTGCTGCTTGCTCCTTTCCTAAGCTCCATCAACCTGCTATGTGGACCCTGCATCAAGATTTCCTAGTCTGGTACTATCGTATGGCCTTGGGACCCTGAGGATAACACTCTAATTGGATACACCATTTCCAGCTGAGGTACTCAGGACCCCTCAATTGTGTTCTTTTCCTCTCTTCCTTTTATTACAATTACACAAGTGTGAATATTGTGGAGCTCTGGAAATCAGGACCACCCTATGGGGAAGATGATTTTGGGCAGAGGGGTCTTTTCCACTGTCTATTGCTTTTAGGTGTAGGCCTGGGCGGCAGCTGGTCCTTCACATCTAAGTCTGAACCCATCTTCTACATAGAGGCTACAATTCTGTCATTTTGATCCTCTTTCCTCCTCAGGTACTTTCCTCTCAGAGCAAGGAATGGGGGTTCAAAATGGCCATCGATGTGAATAGACATAGAACTTAGCCAGGAACAGCATGACGGTGCCAGGGAGAGTACCCTTCAAGGCAAGAGCACCCAAGGGAGGGCTATGTGGAGAAGAGGAGGAAGGGACCATGGAAGACAGGCTGCCCTGTTCCCACATTGCAGCCTGTTGTTCATTCTTCATTACATCTCTCCTCTACAGTATCTGGTTCACTTCTTCCTCACTTTGTTTTGTTTTATAGTTTTTAATCCCTTTTCTGTGTTTCTCCTTTCCTATTTCCTGCAATGCCCTCTTAGGCACATTTCTTCTTGAACTGATGAGCAATTTTTCTGTGTTATGTTGTCCCTGAGAAGTTCCCCATGGGCACCTGTCTCCACTTCTCCACCTATTTTAGCTGGCTTTAGATGTTCTTCACATTTGCCTATGCTGTTCGGGATTCTGAATGTGAAGCAAATATTTACTCTTGCTTTGTTGTTTTGGTGAGAAAGATTGGCCGTGAGCTAACACCTGTGCCAATCTTCCTCTATTTTGTATGTGGGATGCTGCCACAGAATGGCTTGATGAGCAGTGTATAGGTCCACGCCTGGGATCTGAACCCATGAACCCCAGGCTACCGAAGGAGAGCACGCAAACCCAACCACTATGCCACTGGGCCAACCCCAACTGCATTCAGTCTCTAAGATGATATTTCAGGACTTGGTGTCTTTGCTCTTTCCATCTGAAACATTTCAGCCTAAAAGAGTTTATTCCCCAAACTTCTTATCTCCACGTTTATGAGCATCTTGCGATAACAATGGTAGATGTTATCATCTGTATATTACTTTGAAGATGGAGATGAGGTAAGGAGCAAGCAGCAGAAAGGTCAGACGGAGACTGCAAGAAGTACAGCTCATAAAGGTCTCATTGGTGCATGTGGTAGCCTGAGGGAGCTAGGAAGCAGCACCAAGACCCTGGGTGTTCGGCAAGCACGACCAGGAACACCTCCATCAGAATGGGAGACCTGACGGAGAATGCAGAAGCACTGAAGAGGAGGATAGCCTACTTCACAATTTTACCCTTGATAGTTCTTGACCATGAACTTTTTTGATCACATGTGGATAAGAAAAAACAATAGCTGTCAATTTGACCTTAATTGCAGGGTGTATCTGCAGGACTTGCCTCATGGAGCTGCTCAGCCTGCCTGCCTATGGAAAGGTTCCAAGTCCCTGATGGCTGCACACCTCATGTGATTGTTAACTCATGGGTAGAGATGTCATTAATTCCTCCTTTCTAAACTTCACCTCTTTGTCGGAGAATGCTCTGTGCGTAATGGGCGCTCAATTTTCTGGATGGGCTTATAAATCTCAGTCCTTAACTTCAGTGTCCCCAGTACAGATTTACTGTAATTTAAGAAAATCCAATACGTAACAACTAGAATCTACAGAAACATATATTATTTGTATTACCAAAGGATTTATCACAGGACTTCCTCTAAGAGCAAACTCCTTTAGTGGATTCAAGTTATTTTTAATTTATAAGGCAATTGAATTTATACAGAAAAAATAGATGAATTTGACGAAGGGTCAGATTGATTGCATGGTATAAGAACACTTGATTCTTAGTGGCTAATGGTCTGGTAGTACTTCTTTTGGTCATATAGTTATGTCATATACAGAGGTGACTTTATTTGTCACTGTTATGAACCACAACTTAATTTACGGAAATGAAAAGTATGTAAGGATAGGTAGTGTGGAGAGAAGGAGCAGTATTATTCCAGGTTTTAGCTCAGAGCCTAAAGTTTCTCCTGTGGTAGATAATGTGAAAGGGAATTGGAGATACACACACACACACACACACACACCGCTTTATCAGGGAGGAGGAGGGGACAGCACTGGCCTACAGCCTCACAATGATCCTGGTTTTCCTTGTGGGGCTTCCTCTACCTTGCTCTGACCTGTCCTCAGCTCTGTAAGAGTGTCTTTGCCCTAGAGGATGACTTTCCCTGTGACCAGGCCACCCTCATTCCCCAGGGCAGAGGATGGAGTTAGACACAGTGTTCCTGAGCTGGCCCAGCTCCTGGTTCAACTCAGCATTGTGGGAACACTCCACCCCTGGCTTTCCTCTGATAGAAGCAGGCGACCTCTCAGCGCCGCGCCCCCTCCTCCTCTTGAAAGCCAATTTCCTGCTTCAATCTTATTCTTATGAATAGAAACACGGAGCTTGCATGGAGAATGAGAAACTACTGTATCATAGGAAGCAATCACACAGAACACAAAAAGCCATTCAAAGTAATTAAACTACTCTCATCCCCTTTTCTATATTTCTTTTCAGCTCCGCACTGATGGGCTGTTTATCTCTGCCGCCACAACAGCAGCCGCGGCAGCGGCGGAGGGAACGGCAAGCCTTTTTCTGCAACGGCTCCTGCCGAGAGGGCAGAATTAAGACAAACACTTTCATTCTTGGCTGCCAAAGCATTTTACCTTCTGAAAAGGAAGGGCAGCAACGCCATCACCTCCGTAAGGAAATAAATAAATAAAGGCCCGCGGTGGGAGAAGCTTTTGGGTGATTTTCCACTTGTCAGAGGAAAGGGGGTGGGACCGGTGAGGATGGGGGTGGGAGGGATGAGGCGCTCATTATCTTCCAGTCCCTGGAAGCTTTTGTTCTCTTCAGCTGTGGTAAGGAGGCTGCAGCTCTGCTCCCAGCTGTGCAGAAGCTTGCAAGCGATCTAAGAAGAGTGTCTGAGACTGCAACGTGACTCCAGCAGGCATTGCCCCAGGGAGACGCCAGCTGGGCAGGAAAGTGGAAACCCCTGGCTCACGATTGAGTTACCAGGGCTCCCCATGTTATTACCTGCATAGATGCTCGTTTCCAGTGCAGCTGCAGAGAGACAGCTGAGAGGTTTGCTGAGGGCTTTAAACATTTTTTCCCCTTGTCCCGGCCCCGCGGCGTGGTGTCTGTGGCAGCTGCTTCAGAGAGTGGGCACCTTGGATAGCGTCATGGGGACATAAAAGTGGGGAAAAAAGGGAATGGCTCAATAGCATCTACTGTTCCACCAGCCCATCATCACAAATGCTTCTGGAATGTATTATTTTTTTTGTGTGTGTGAAAATCCGTGTTTCTTCAGAAGAGGTGGTGTTGGGACGTTGGTGAGAGAGCTTGGGGAAGTTTGTCTAAGAAAGGTATTCGGAGCTGCCTAGAAGTCAGTCACTCAGTCAGCAGCACTTCCTAGATGGGAACGGAGAGCTATGACAAAGGACCTACATGAGAAACCTCGAAACAGTGGGCTGCTTCGGAACATAGACCCCTGGGGTGGACTCTGCCCCAACCCCTAAGTATCAGCCCTGCTACTACCTTTTTGGGTTTCAAGGAACTTTGCATCTAACAGACAACCTGGCCCAGACTGAACATTTTGAAGAAGATGTCCATAAAATGCTAAATCAAGCTACGTGGACCAAACCAAATCTATCTGAGGACTAAGCGACCTGCACTCCATTCCTGGGGGCTGGCTCACTCTCCACTGCAGCCCTAGATTTGTTGCAGTAGGTTTAACTTCCTGATTTAGGAAAATGCCAATTCCAGAACAGCTCCAGAGGCCCTGGATCCACTCCCTCCCCAGTCCCACTGACCCTGTGCCTAGTTGCCTGTTCGGTTTATTCTGGGGAGCTGGCACCTCACCCGTTCCCCATCGACAGACCTGTAGTATGCAGCACTTGTTCTGCATCTGTCATTATCTTTTGTATGCTAGGAAGTTTACCGTGCAATAAATGTAATTGGGCAATGTATATTCTGTGTTTTATTAACTCTCATTTGAGCCTGTTGTTGCCAGCATCTGCTCTGCCTTGCCAGGATCCATCAGCAAGACCCTCAGTACTTGGTTTCCATTGCTTGTCCCATCTTATTTCTGAAAGCTGCTTTTATCCAAGGTCTCTTTCTGCAGAGGCCACTGTGCCCTCCTCTGGCTCTTAGGGTGATGGGTACACCCATACTTCAGATGGAAAAGTCTTTCTGGTATGGTTGACTTTGCCCATTACCCAGATTTGGGGGGAGAGAGGTAGAGAGGAAAGCCTCTTGTGCACCGCTCGTCTATCTTATGCGTGAATATTTCAGCAGATAGAGAACTATGACAATATTTCTTGAATTTAGGTAAAATCAAATGTTGCTGCCTGGACAGTTACATTAAATCCTTTCCCTCCATTTAAACATTTTAGAAAGGACCTAGTCTTGCAATAATTTCACTCTATTTGCAGAAGTGTTCAGTATGCTAAATGAAAATGATAATTCAATTTATTCTCTCAGTGGGAAACCTTGTAAGGTACAAGGGAGGTGGGGCAACACCTATGGAAAATTAAATTGAATCCGTGGGGGCAATGGCAAAAGATCTCAGGATTTTTGACTCTCAGGGCAAGTGCACTGACATTCGAAGGTCACTGGGGTTAATATGTCTCCTTAAATATTCACCTTGATGCTTAAAGTTGCTTCAAGTAATGCGGACAAATTTCAATTCTGGCTTTTGGGTGAGAATTTGTAGCAGTAAATCAATGGAAAATGCATTCTTATAATACTTTCTTGGAGGCTTAGCCAGTGAACATTTCTGGTTTTAGGATGAGCGAGTATCAACAGTTGCATTTCAGTCACCAGGGGGGAAGCATTATGCTGAGAGAGCGCATCTGTCAAAATCATGGGATGCTGGGGTGGCTGTAACTGCTCCAAAGCTGTGGGTATGTTCCAGGGAGCCCTCAGGGAGTTCACCACCACACAGCACAAAGGTCTTCCTTTCTAGACCTGGCCGTGTCTTAAATTAAGCAGCTTTCAGATATTTCTGGATAGCTTTCTATATCTGCGATTGTGTAGGTGATTCCAAATTTTTCTGAGTGAATGGTAAGGAAGAAAGGTGGGTTGGAGATTTCAAGAGGCTTCAGAAGGGTGCTTCTCCAAGCTTCCACAAATGCTAATTCAAAACACTCCAACCCTCTCCTGCAGTGTTTATCCAACTCACAATTCAAATGAGCACCCTCAGAGAAATGGAGTTTTTGCTTCTGAGATGACTTTTTCTTAAACACAGGTTTATTGAGATCTAATTCATATGCTATACAATTCACCTACTTAAAGGACAATTCGGTGGTTTTTAGTGTATTCACAGAGTTGGGCAATCATCACCTCATCAATTTTAGAATATTTTCATCCTTCCAAAAAGAAGCTCCATAACCATTAGCAGTTACTCCTCAGTCCCCGGAAATTACTGATTTACTTTCTGTCTCTAAATTTGTCTATTCTGGGCTTTTCATGTAAATGGAATCACATAATATGCAATGTTTTGTGACTGATTTCTTTCACTTAGAGTAACATTTTCAAGGTTTATCCATGTTGGATCACACGTCAGTACTTCATTCTTTTTATTGCCAGGTAATATTCCATTTTATGGATATATCATATTTTATTTATCCGTTCATTAGCCAGTGGACGTTTGAATTGTTTCCATATTTTGGCTACTATGAGTAATGTCACTATGAACATTAATGTACAAGTTTTTGTTCAGGTATTATATTTTTATTTCTCTTGGGTACACACGCAGTAGTAGAACTGCTGGGTCATATGGTAACTCTACACTTAAAGTTTTGAGGAACTGGCAAACTTTTCCAAAATGGCTGTACCATATACATTCTTACCCGCAGTGTATGAGAGTTCCAATTTCTTCATATCCTCACCAATGCTTGTTGTTGTCGTCTGTCTTTTTTTGTTATACTCATTATAGTGGCAGGAAGTGATATTTCAATGTAGTTTTGATTTATATTTCTGTAATGGCTAATGATATTGAACATCTTTTTGTGTGCTTATTGTCTGGCTCTTTGTATGTCTTCTTTTGAGTTATGTCTATTTAGATTACTTGCTCATTTTAAAATTGGGTTATTTACCTTTTTGTTATTGAGTTTTAGGAGTTTTTTATGTATTCTGGATACAAACTCCTTATATGGAACATTTGCAAATATTTTCTCCCATCATAAAGTCTGATCTTCTGTTTTCCTAATGGTATCATTTGCAGCACAAGAGTTTTGAATGTTGATGAAGTCCACTTTATCTATATTTTCCCCCTTTGCTGTGCTTTTGGTGATGTATTCCACAGACGACATTTGAGTATAAAAAATAAAGAGCTCCCAGGTTCAGTGGGAGTGCACTGGAATGTGTCTGTGGCAAGAAGAACAAGGCAATATCAAGAATGAGGCTTATCCACTTCATCAAGTAGGTCAGTTTTTACCTGTTTATAAAGATTTTACTTTTAAAAGGCTTCTATGGTTCAACATATTTTAAATTCATACAGGTATTTTCTTTGTACATATACTTTCATTTGATGAGAGAGGGAGTGTTATCAATACTGTTTTATATATTTAGTCAAACTCTATCAAATCAACTTTGATTTAAATAGGACTTCCCTGTATAGAATTTACAGTTCTCTTTTTAAAATTTCATAATATTCTTGTCTGTGAGGATGTTGATCTACCACTGTCCAAACTATCTTTGATGTAAGCTCAGTGATAAGGCTTGGCCTCTGTTTCTTGGTGACTCTAAGTCTCAATTACTTCATGATTTGTAGAAGTGGCTTGAACCAGCGAGGTCAAGTCTTGTGCAAATTCAATAGGAGAATTAAAATGAAAAATGAAAAAAATCAAGCAAACACTTGATGGATTTGATTTAATAAGTTTGAGGGTTACATATTTTGTTTGTGTCAATGATGCTGTGAGAGGCAGTTGAGTGATGTTATTTTAGTTCCTTTGTCCTTGAGTGACATATATGCTATTCAGTAACAATTTTCAAAGCAAAAATTTCTTTGAAGTTTCTGAACAACAGAAATCATTGCTTGTTTAGAGTTCAGTGGCTATGATCTCCAGTTGCTGAAAGGACATGTGGAAGTCTATGCTATTAGAAATGGAACTGCCGGTGGGAGTGCAAACTGGTGCAGCCACTATGGAAAGCAGTATGGAGCATCCTCAGAAAATTAAGAATAGATCTACCATATGATCCAGCTATCCCACTGCTGGGTATTTATCCAAAGAACTTGAAAACACAAAGGCAGAAAGATACTTGCACCCATACGTTCACTGCGGCATTATACACCATAGCCAAGACTTGGAAGCAACATAGGTGCTTGTCAAGGGACGAATGGATGAAGAAGATGTGGTATTTATACATGATGGAATACTACTCAGCCATGAGAAATGATGAAATCCGCCCATTTGTGACAATATGGATGGACCTTGAGGGTATTATGCTGAGTGAAATTAGTCAGAGGGAGAAAGTCAAATACTGTATGATCTCATTCATAAGTAGAAGATAAAAACAATGAGAAACAAACACATAGTATTAGAGATTGGATTGGTGGTTACCACAGGGAAAGGGAGGAGGGCAAAAGGGGTGATTAGGCTCACATGTGAGGGGTTGGACTATAATTAGTTTTTGGGTGGTGAACATGATGTAATCTACACGGAATTCGAAATATGATGTACATCCAAAAGCTATATAATGTTATAATCCGATGTTATTGCAATTAAATAAATAAATACATAAATAATAATAATAAAAAAAGAAATGGAGTCCTCATTCAGAAATTGTGTAACTGTATTAGCCCAGTATTAGTCTGGGCTTTCCAGAGAAACAGAACCAATAGGAGTGAGAGAGAGAAATTTATTAAAAGGAAATGGCTCATGTGATCATGGAGCTGAAAAGCCCCAAGATCTGCAGTTGGCAAGTTGGAGACCCAAGAAAACTTGGGTATATGATATAGTTCCAGTATGAGTCTGCAGGCCTCAGAACCAGGAGAGCTGATGGTATAAATTCCATTCTGAGTCTGAGTTCAAAGACAGGAGATTAATACAGTCCGAGTTTGTAGACAGTCAGAGAGAGCGAGAGAGAGAGAGAGAATTCTCTTATTTCACCTTTTTGTTCTATTCAGGCCTTCAACTGATTGGATGAGGCTCATCCACATTAGGGAGTGTGATCTGCTTTCCTCAGTCTACCGATTCAAATGTTAATCTCATCCAGAAACACCCTTGCAGACACCTAGAATAACGTTTAGCCAAACACCTGGGCCCTTCATGGCCCGATCAAGTTGACACATAAAATTAACCAGTGTGAGGATATTGTAGAGGCTTAGCTCTATGTCTCAGCTCTACAGTCTATACTAAAATTCCTGGAAAATAATTTCTTAAAGCTGTACCCAGTGCCCAGTGGGGTGATGTGGTTTCACAAATTGTGATCTTAACAACATGCTGAAGAAAGAATTGCTTCAAAGAGACAGGATAAATTTTCATCTGCTCTTGTTTTCCCAACTCAAAACTACTCTGCCAACATCACAGACCATTCCTTATTATAGATTTACATAATTTGGGGGAGATTGGAACAGTGCCCAGGATTCAGGATAGTATGCGAATCTACTAATCCTTTCAGTGGGCAATTGGACTCTCCTTCTGTACATATTTGGGAGACAAGTTTCTCATGGCAGCAGTTGCTACTGGTCCTGAATTTAATTATTACAAACTCTTGCATTAATAAGTACAAATGTAGCTCTACTGGGCCAAGAATCCAGCCTTCAATCTGTGCCCAGGCTGACAAATCACCAGCACCTTCAGAAGAGAAGGGCTCTTCATATCACTGGTGGTGCCATTTTGGAAATGTCAGTGATTGCTGATTGTGTCCCATGGAGGGCTTTGGCTCCGGCATATGAAGTGAGAAAAATGACATTAGCTTTGCAGGCCCCCTTGGATAGCACTGCATGCTCTTTCTGCCTTCATGCCTATCTCTGTTAGAAATATTTTAAGCTCCTCTGGCAACTGACCACACCTTCTACTGACTATAGGATATTAACAGGTTATATAAACAGTGAAGCAGTGAAACTAACTGAAAGCAGAAAAATTTAGTCAAACAACCATTTGGAGTCCAGAGGAGGGCTTGGGGAGGCAGTGGACAGCAGGGAATAGGCAATACAATATTAGATAATCATTTTTTTAAAATTTACTCCCCCCGGTGAATTTGTTGAACATGTGAGCAGGTTTCTATGAAACCAAAGCAGCCAGCTGACATGGTCAAGTCAGTCAATTAGCACTGGCTTCTTTTCAGCTTGTTCTCAGAGGTGCGTATAAATTATGCAGGGTTGGCTACAGGCTTTTGGGCAGGTAAAACCTTTGCAAGAAAGTAATCTCTTTCACTCTCAAAATGTGTTGTATTTGCAGTTCCTAAGGCTGTGTAGTTTTCCATGATGGTAGGGTTGGAATGGAGATGAAATTCTTTCTAGCTTGAAAGCCCCAAACAAACACAATTTGGAGCCAGAAGAGAATGGGCCCAGTGATCATGAATCTAGTTGTTGACCTCGTTCAACCAGATAGAAACTTGAAATGTGAGTAAAAAGGCTGAAACATATACACATTTTGTTGCATGTTTCTAAACCAAGAATTCATGATTTGTGACTATCCCCCAACCCCATCTCCTTTAATTAGATGTCAACTCACTCTCCTTTGAACTCTCTTGCAATTTCGTGCTTGTTACCATTGCTACTTATACTTCTTCAATCAGATACTACAGTTATTTGAGCACTTGTCTTATATATTTTTTTATTTCATATATCCTTTCTGTATGCAAGAATGTTCATATTTGTCCATATTTTCCAGCCCCCAGCACAATGAATTATGCATATATTTTGCAAAGGTGAATGAAGGAATGTATACTCAACTCAATTTGAATTGTACTAGATTGCATGTGGGATGAGAGGAGTGACTCAAATTCATAAAGAGTGCATTCTAAAATGCTGGTAGTTGAATTTGAATGTCAGAAATAGTTTTTTTTAAAAAAATGAAGAAAAACTTTCCCCATGGTACATGGAGGGTGTAGCTATTCTTGAAAATGTAGGACTAACAATTCATTATCTGTAGGCTTATATAATGCAAAGAAAAAAATCACAATTGTAACACTTTTGTCCTAAATCAATTGGTTTGGCAAATATCTTCTCTATTGCATGCCTTAAATTTTGTCTTGTGAAACACGTCATGTATACAAAAAGGTCTATAAAATGGAGGTGCCCAGTTTACAGAATGATAATAGAATAAACATCCATATACCAAGCATTCAGGTTAAGACATAAACTATTACCTTGGGAATATCTTTGTGTTTTCCTTTCTGACACCTCATCACACATCCTTCCTTCCCACTCGCAGACAATTATTGGGTGTTGAATGAGTCATTCCCTGCCTATTCTTTATACTCTCAATTTCTTTTCTTTATGCTTTTAATTAGTACATAGCTATGAATAGGTAGTAAATAAGGTATTGTTTAGTGTTCTTTAAATTGTATATAATATGCTCTTGGATGGAAAGATTTAATATCATAAAGATGTCAGTTATTCCAAGACTGAATTAAATTTGATTCCCAGAATGAAGTAAATTTACATAGTTTCAGTAAATTTCTGTAAAATTCTCAGTAAGTATGTCTGTGGAGTTTGAAAATATGATTCTAAAATTTGTACAGAGAAACAAAGATCAAAAATATCCAAGATACTCCAGAAAAAATGGAAAAAAGTGTATATGTGGGGAATGGGAATCTTTCCTTAACCAATATCAAAATTTATTATCAAGCTAGAGCTATTAAGACAGTGTGGCACTGGTGCGGAGACTGGCAAGTAGACCTATTGAACAGGATAGTTAGACCAGAAACAGGCCCATGATTATATGGGAACTTGATATACAACAGAAGTTGCACTGCAGAACACAAGGAAGAAAAATGAACTATCTAGCAAACCATTATCCATATGGACAAAAAAAAAAAGTTGGATTTCTACTTCAAATCATACACAATAATACATCCCTACAGAATTAAAGATGAATATGAAAGTTAAGAAAGTTGAAACTGTAAACATTTGAGAAGAAAATATGGGAGAATATCTTTATCAGCTCTGGCTGTGAACTTCTTTCACAAGATGACTAAACGAAGCACAAACATAAAGGAAAAGATTGATAAATTCAACTACATTAAAAATAAGAGCTTTTGTTCATCAAAAGACACCATAAAGAGACAAGCCATAAACTGAAAAGAGATATTTGCAACAAATGTAACTGATAAAGATTTAGTATCCTGAACATATAAAGACCTCCTATGAATCATTAAGCAAAAGGAAAACAACTAAATTTAAAAATAGGCAAAAGACATGAATATAAATTTCAGAGAAGAACAAACCTATAAGCCATAAACATATGAAAAGATGCTCAACATCATTAGTATTCAGTGAAATGCAAATTGAAATCACAATGAGACTTCATTTCATATCTATCAGATTGGCAAAAGTTAATAAAAATTCTCTCTACCAAACATTTGGGAGAATGTGAAGAAAGAGGACAAGATCTCTCATCCACTTCTGGTGGAGTGTAAACTGGTTCAAAACAGTGTCACACTACATATATTTAAAAACCCCATATTACTTCACCTTATTAATAGAAATAAGAGATGGCAGGGAAGGTGGCAGGTCCTTGCAATTATTCCTAGATGCTCCTAGAAGTCAAAACAGCACTGAAAAGGAAGAGGGGAAGATTGGGTTTCATTCTTGGTAGGGACAACTCTCAGTGGCTTTTTTGAAACTTGGCATTCTCTCGTGGATCAATTTGTTTCTTAGGAAAACAGGGGAAATTTTATTAATCTTAGGAATCTTTGGTGCTAAGAACTGATTTACATAATTAACATAATCACAAAGTGGATCTGTCATCCACACACCTTTTGTGGAAGCTGTACTTGTGGCATTAGGGTTGTATAAAGTTAGTTTGGCTAAATATGGGATAAATGAATGCCAATAAGGATAACTATAATAAATTTAAGTACATATATAATTAAATCCGTGAGTTTACTGTGAGTTTATAATGATCCTGAGAAAACAAACATAATGTTCATCACAGAAGGATGTTAGTGAATCCACTCATCATTTAGAAATTTGGTATATAAAAGGAAAGAATCAAGCATTTATGTTGCCATTCCTATGAACTATATAGTTGGATAATTGAATAGTTAATATAGGGAAATTAATCTTTATAGAAGTATTCCTGCTAATAAGTGAAGAAGGAGTGATGCAGTTAGAATATCACCATTTAGCAACCCTGGAAGGACTACTGGATTTAGGCATTGAGCATAAGTGGCTGCTAACATTATAAAAAGAGAAAGAAGCAGGACTTATGTGCCTGCCAATGGAAGAGCACACCACTGCTTATGAAGTAGTCTTATTGAAGCATCAGACTTGAGTCTGATCAATCCTCTAGGCTGACCCAGCAGTACAGGAAATTCAGAGAACAAAGGAAGATGTTCAACAACACCATGGAGGTGTAATCAGTGGAATCCAGATTATTGAAAATTGTACATGACAAATGATCTGATCTTCTTAACAAATAAATTGCAAGAAAAAAATAAGAAATAAGGGGCACTTACAAATTAAAAGAGACAGAAGAGCCAAGAGACATATATCAAACAATTGGAAAGGGGGGGACCTCATTTAGATCCTGAGTCAAACAAGCAGACTGTAAAAGCCAAACAAAAGATGAGATTTGCTGTTAGTAATTAGAAGTATTTTCTAAAAATAAATTTACTTATTCTCTTTAAACCTTAATTTCCTCATCTGTGTAATAGGGATAATCAATATGCCTCTCTTATAGAGCTTTAGTTGGAATTCAATGAAATGATGTTTGTAAAGCATTTAACACAATGCCTACTACATTGTAAGGACTTAATAAATGTTTGTTGTTATTATTATTTTTATTATTATTACCACAAAAGATGGTGTTAGGAGCTTGGTAAGCAGTCTAGTATCAGACTACCATATGCAAAATTGGAAAATTAATGAAAAAAACGAAAGCCAAGATGGAAAGCCAAGCAGATTGGCACTGAGTGTAGATGGTATATGAGGAAGAAAGAAGTAGTTTGGAAGAAAAGTGAGACTGAGAAACACTTTTATCCAGAGTTCTGGAATTAACTGCAGCCTTCTACCAAGTGCTCAGAAACTCTGGTGTGAGTTTGCCAAGAGCAGAAAATACAACTACCGAGGAGCAAACACAACCTACCACGTGCTAGTGGTTAAGGCTGAGATTTTCTCGAGGCTTCACTTCAAACTGTGGAAGAGCAAGGACTCGAATCCAGGTTTCCTGGCTGCTCTGGAGTCCAGGGCTCTTCTTCCTCCACCACAGTCCACCATCGTATATAAATTTCACTAACGTTGAAATGACAAAGACAGAGGGGCTTAAATACAAAGAACAAATTCTCGTCTTTGCAATGTTACCAAAAATACTCTTGGAATAGGAACATGTACTGACAGACGTGAAAAGCAGAAAATAGATACTCTTGTATTTTTCTCCCATTCCACCTTTATCCCTTTGAATGTTTCCTGAATATAAGACCAGTTGAAAGTTGCCAGATGGAACTCCATAAATCTATTTGATGTAATAAGAAGGACAGAGTACATACTCTTTTTTTTTTCCTGCTTTTTCTCCCCAAATCCCCCCAGTACATAGTTGTATATTTTAGTTGTGGGTCCTTCTAGTTGTGGACACCGCCTCACCGTGGCCTGAGGAGCAGTGCCGTGTCCACACCCAGGATCTGAACCAGCAAAACCCTGGGCCACTGAAGTGGAACACGCAAATTCAACCACTTGGCCACAGGCTGGCCCTGAGAGTATGCACTCTTTAATCCTCAAAATAGACTTGTGAATTAATATTATTATTAATAATAATAATGTACTCTTATTCCTTAATTTAAGACTCTACCCATTACCAGTAGTTTCATCAGGCCCATCTGATGTGCTTTGCACTCCCCATTGATGTACCCATTCAATTCCTTAGTGGTCATCATGTATTAGGAGAAGAGGGAAATCTCATTAAACTCACCACCAGGATTAAAATGAATTTTTCTCTTATTCTTGTAATTTGCTGTTATTATCATGGAAATAATCTAAAAACTACAGAAAATTCTCTCTTTTGGTTGTCTTAATAAAAAGGATTATATTTAGGGATGTCAACTTGTATTGGAAACTTGATTTTGAGCTACATTTGAGTTAGGAAACTAGAAGAGATGAACTTAAGACTAACCAGTGTTCAGAAACACAGAAATAATCTTACCATGACTACTAAGTCTTGGATTCCTAGCAAGACATTTTAGTTCCACTTGTGGCAAAGAACTTTACAGAGAAAATCTGCAGGCAGCCTGTAGGTATTACATCTCTCAACACATTTCTTTTCATTGTCTTTTTCATTGAAGGCCATTTCAAAACTTGAAGAGATTTTTTAGCTTTGCTTTGGGCTGTCCATATTACTGAACTCCCCAGTGTGCAAGAGGGAAAAAATGTAAAATCATAGAATAAGAATGATTGAATATTGTTTAAATGGAAGAAAAGCTCTTCCAATGTGTATTTTGATAGCTCATGCATCACTTTTTTTTTTTTTTTTTTTTTGGTGAGGAGGATTTGCCCTGAGCTAACATTTGTTACCAATCCTTCTAATTTTTTTGCTTCTTGAGGAAGGTTAGCTTTGAGCTAACATCTGTGCCAATCTTCCTCTGCTTTGTATGTGGGATACCTCCACAGCATGGCTGATGAGCGGCCTAGGTCCAAGCCCGGGATCTGAACCTGAGAACACATGCCACCAAAGCAGAGTGCAAGAAACTTTAACCCGGCCTCTGCATCACTTTTTTTTAATGTACTTTTGTGTTACGTAGTTTTGTGTATTTTAATGCTATCTAATAAACCATAATAAGCAATCTTTTATACTAAACATTTCTAGGAATTGACCTAGATTGGGTCCTCAACTTCTGGCACCTCTGCATAGTTGAGATTTGTCTTGGATGGTTCATAAATAATTAAAAAATAATAAACTATGTCATATTTTGATTGAGTTTTCAAAAGGACCTGCTGATGTGAGTGAAATGGTCTTTAATTATATCATTATGATGAAGTATCTTTAACTCTCAAACATATATTAATATTGTTTTGTCCAAAAATCATTGTTGAACTTTTCACAAAATAAGATTACTCACAAATTCCAATTTTCCATGGGTATTACAAGTATCAACAAATCCTCTCAGCCAAAAGGACCCAGTGCCAGAGCTGCTGGCACTGTAGCCTGGACCAGCTAGAGACTTTCTCTTGTTCTGGACTCTAGAAAGAGTTCCATCCTTTGTAAATCAATCAGAGCAACACATCCAACATGCCATGTGTTGATTTCAGAAGGCTCAACCAAGTACTGGGCCTTTTCTGTAGTGGTGGAGGATGTAACATGGAGCAAATTGTCTTTCACTTTGGAAGATATCCAGTCTAGACCACTGGACTTCCAGAAGGTTCACCAAGTTGAATCGTCTTGGAATTTATTGTCCATCCGCAGTCACGACTATGTCTTATCAAGGCATTTAGGGACTGGCTACTTCTGGTTCACCAGGTTCTATTCATGTGATATCATCAATACAGTGGACCAGCATGATGTTCTATGAAACGGTGACACAAAATCCTTGTGAACAAAATTATGGCAAAAGTTTCGATAGTTGATGTAGTCCTAAAGCAAGAAGTTAGTGAAAATAAACTTTCTGGTGATTTCTGCTTCATGTTTTGAAAATCAAGCATTTTCCAGATCAGTGCTGCATACCAGGTTCTTTAGTAGGTATTGATTTGCTCCAGTAAAGAGACCACATCTAGAAGAGCAGATTAATTTTATGATTAACTTCATGATAATTTACTGTCCTTCTTGAAGCCCCATCAGCCTTTTGCACAAGCCAAATCAGAGAGTTAAATGGGGATGCCAAGAATCATCAGCCCTGAATCTTTCAAGTTTTTGATAGTGACACTAATATCTGTGATTCCCCAAGGATATGGTATGGGTTCTGGTTTACAATTATGATAGGGAGAAGGGGCTCAATGGGCCCCCTTTACGTGCTTCCTACGCACTTATCCTCATACCATAGGCCAGGGAACCAACGAAGGCTTTGCTACTTGCTGAGTACAACTATTTCGATTATATATTTAACTATTCTGGGGAAAGTAACCATATGATGGGTTTGCAGATGAACTGGACCCATTATGAAATAGACTGGGGCCAAAAGTTATTGTCAAATCCACACAAGCTCTGGTAGATTTCAGGATATTCTTGGATGATAAAAGTGAACTTAGAGTCAATGTCCAATAATTCCTGAAAGATCTGATTCTTTCCTTTTCTCTTGGGCTTAGTCATTCTAGAAAGTGGTGGCAGATCCCTTTGAGGAAGGCTATGCAGATTACTTAAAAACATAATTTTCTCAAGATTGAGTGAGCCTTCTTCAATGGTAGTCTTTATTCATGCGTGTCTATGAAGTAATCAGTGCTGGAATTAGGTGAGGCATGTATAGGCGATATACATATTACATTGTTATTTTGTTTATTGCCCAACTTCGCCCACTAAAGTGAGAGTGGGAGGGCCAGCCCAATGGCACAGCGGTTAGGTTCGCACGTTCTGTTTCAGTGGCCCGGGGTTACCAATTCAGATCCCTGGTGCGGACCTATGCAGCCCTTGGCAAGCCATGTGTGGCAGGTGTACCACATATAAAGTGGAGGAGGATGGGCACAGGTATTGGCTCGGTGCCAGTCTTCTTCAGCAAAAAGAGGATGATTGGCAGCAGCAGATGTTAGCTCAGGGCTAATCTTCCTCAAAATAAATAAATATAAAGTGAGAGTGGGAAATTTTATTTCTTTTCTTCACTGCTGTATACTCAGGGCCTAAAAAGTACTTGGCTCACAGTAGGTACTCAATAAATATTGTTGAAATAATGAAAAAGTGGTCCTTGTTTTAACAGAGCTTATATCAAGTGGAGGAAAAAGACATTAAATATGCACAAACTCCCAAACACACTGTAAATTTGTAAATTGTGCTGGATTGTTCTATTGTCAACTTGGTTAAGCTAGGAATTACTTTTCCCGGAACCCCTTTCAGTGTGGGTCGCGGTCCCACAGAGGTGGTAGCTACGCAGAGGCAACAGACATAGACTTCTCCGCAGGCTCCCTTTTCACTCTCGCTTTGGCAGCTTGACTTGCTTGGATCCTTGGATTACCTTGGAAGCTCTGACTTTCTCATCTGTGCCAGTGCTTTAGGAGAATGGGTTAATGACTCTACTCTGATCCTCCAATTCCCCACTTCCAGATCTTCACTTCCCTACCTCCTCCTAGAATTTTGTAATGTCTGATTCCTATTCTAAATCCCCTATCCTATAACATTCATAGCAGCCCTGCTTCCCTGACTAAATCCTTACTGACACTTAATGCTATAAAAGAAGAGTTCACATTGTATGGGAGTTCATCATGAGGAGATTTGTCCAAGTTAGGGATTGTGGAAGGAATGATGATTGGGCTGAGAACGGAAGAAAGAGTAAGAGGTAAATAGATGAGAGAGGCATGGAAGGATCCAAGGCTGAGAAAACAGGATGTCAATACTGGGAGGGGAAATGATCAGAGAGGGGGACTGAAATGTGACAGGAGCAGAGAATTTGAATGAAATCATGGTGTGGGAAGGAGCTAGTCCAATAGGGATCAAAGTGTGCAAGGATTTGAAGACCATGACGGGTGTACATGTATGTGGGTGACACATGATCATATTTGTATTTTGAAAATATTACTCCAGCTTTAGCACAGATAATCAATTGTAGGGGACAAGAACGGATGCAGGCAGACCAGTTAGGTAGCTATTGTACTTTTCTAGGGAATAGATGGTGATAACTTGATTTGGAGTGCTAGAGATGAAGAGAAGTACGAGTGAGCAGATTGTGAGTTTGATTTTGAGTGTGTTGAATTTGGGGTATTTTTCCCCCCAAGGAAGACTAGTCCTGAGCTAACATCCACACCAATCCTCCTATTTTTGCTGAGGAAGATTGGCCCTGAGCTAACATCTGTGCCCATCTTCCTCTACCTTATATATGGGACGCCTGCCACAGCACAGCTTGATAAGTAGTGCATAGATCTGTGCCCAGGATCCGAACTGGTGAACCCCAGGCCGTCGAAGTGAAGTGCAGGAACTTAACTGCTGCACCACCGGGCCGGCCAAGTCTGGGGTATTTTTGAGACAAGCAATAGGAGATGCGCTTTAAGTAGTTGCATCTAGAGCAAAAGCCTCAAGTCTGAACTGGAGATGTAATTTAGGAGGCCAACTGTGTATATATATTCCAGTGGAAATGATCATGCTTTACTTGTGGAAATTCAAATACAGCCTTTAAGCCAAGGCCAAAAAACAAAAACAAAAAAGGAGTGCAGTGGTTTAAATTGGGTTGAATTTTCTTGCTGCCATTCTGTTCAATGAGTACATGCCCTGCACTGAGTGGGATTTGGGAGATATGAATCAGCTGTTTCTTGATTCAGTCCAAGTCCCGGTGTGAGTATTTCACTGAGCTGAATGTGATTCTAATATTTAAAAATACAACACATAGTTTCCACACAACATAACACCTAAATTTAAGCCAACTCCTTCTGGAGATTAACTGAAGGATCAGTAAGCTTTCAAATACTGGATAAAAAAATCATTTGTGTTATATTTATTGAGAGATGGCATGTCAGTCTGCAAACTCCTCAGGGGCTTTCTTGTAATAAGCCACAAAGCAAGTTTCAGCAAATTTCAATGACTCGGTATTCTAGAGACCGCATTCTCAGACCGCAGTTTTATTAAATTCATAGCAAAAAATAAAAAAATCCTGGGGCCAGCCCGATGGTGTAGTGGTTAATTTTGCATACTCCACTTCAGTGGCCTTGGCTACATAGGTTTGGATCCCAGGCATGGACCTACACATCGCTCATCAAGCCATGCTTTGGTGGTATCCCACATACAAAATAGAGGAAGATTGGCACAGATGTTAGCTCAGGGCCAATCTTCCTTACCCCCCCGCAAAAAATCCTCATATTTTATTTTATTTATTAAATTATTTTTGTTAAGGTAAAATTAACATGACATAACATTCACCATTTTAACCATGTTAAAGTGTGCAATTCTGTGGCTTCCAGTACATTCACGGTGTTTTGCAAATCATCATCACTATCTAACTCCAGAACATTTCATTGCTCCTGAAAGAAATCTCATATCCATTAACAGTTATTCTCCATCTCCCCACTGGTTCCAGCCCTGGCAATCACTAGTCTGCTTTCTGAGTCTATGAATTTACCTATTCTGGACTTTCATGGAATGGAATTATATAATATGTGGACTTTTGTGGCTGACTTCTTTCACCTAGCATAATGTTTTCAAGGTTTATCCAGGTTGCAGCACATACTAGTTTTTCATTCTTTTGTTGCTGAATAATATTCCATTGTATGGATACACCATATTTTATTTATCCATCATTAGCTGATGAACATTTGGGTTGTTTCCACTTTTTAGCTATTGTGAATAATACTGCTATGAACATTTGTATATAAATTTTAATATGGACTCATGTTTTCATTTCTTTTGAGTAAATATCTAAGAGTGAAATTTATGGGTCGTAGGATAATTCTCTGTTTATCTTTTTGAGAAACTACCAAATTGTTTTCCAAAGTGGCTGCATCATTTTGTATTTCCACCAGTAATGTATGATGGTTCCAATTTCTCTACATCCTTACCAGCACTTGTTATTTTCCATTATTTAAAAAAAATTATAGACATCCTAGTGAGTATGAAGTGGTATTGATATCTCATTGTGATTTTGATTTGCATTTTCCTAATACCTAATGATGTTAAGCATCTTTTCATGTGCTTATTGGCCATTAGTATATCTTCTTGGGAGAAATGTCTACTCAAGACCTTTGACTATTTTTTATTTGGGTTGTTTTGTCTTTATGTTATTGAGTTGTAAGAATTCTTTACGTATGCTGGATACTAGACCCTTATCAGATATATGATTTGCAAATATTTTCTTCCATTCTATGGGTTGTCTTTTCACTCTCTTGACAGTGTTCTTTGATACATAAAAGTTTTTAAGTTTGCTGAAGTCCAATTTACCTACTTTTTTGTTGATTGTGCCAAATGTAAGAATCCATCACCGAAAGTGAAGTCATGAAGATTCACTCCTATGTTTTCTTCTAAGACTTTTATAATTTTAGCTCTAAACATTTAGGTCTTTGATCCATGTTGAGTTAATTTTTGCATATGATGTGAGGTAAGGGTCCACCTTCATCCTTTTGCACCTCCAACCAACTAGAAAAGTAAGAAAAAAATTAAAATTAATCTGTTTAAAAGTAGTGGAGGGCTTTCAAGATAGGGAGGACTTGTGAATCCAAGATTCTAGACAGAAGGGAAGCCTAGAGAGGTGGAGCACATATGACATCATTGTCCCACCTTAAGGCATTTGACACCTCAAAAGCAATGGCTGAAATGTTAACAGCTGAAAGGTAGGAGAGATAAAAGAAAGAAAATACAGAAAAGACATGAAAGACAGAGACAGAGCTAAAAGGATAAATACGCAAACTCATAATCATAGTAGGAGAACTTCACACACTTCTCTCAATATCTCATTAACCAAGTAGAAAAACAAAATATCAGTAAGGCTGTCGAATTTAATAGATTATCCCTAAACTACTCTAATTTATATTTGTAGAACACTGCACCATATTTTTCCTGTTATTCTATTTTCCACTTGCATGTGGACTATTTACAAAATTTATGCTAGACATCAAAAATAAAATACAGCTGGAAAAGCTCTCAAATATTTTCAAATTATGAAATAAACTTCTAGGTAATTCCTGAGTCAAACGAGAATCACAATAAAAATTAGAAAATATTTTGAGCTTAAAAAGGATGAAATATGAGATAGAAAAGTGTGTGAGATACAGCTAATATTATGTTAAAGGAATATATATAGGTTTAATATAGATATTGAACTAAGAAAGATTAGGTCAAGAAG
Organism: Equus caballus; assembly: GCF_041296265.1. Lineage (NCBI taxonomy): Eukaryota > Metazoa > Chordata > Mammalia > Perissodactyla > Equidae > Equus > Equus caballus. Next base: position 28,831,159 of record NC_091710.1, on the reverse strand, counting down.
TTAGAAAAAAATAGCAAATTAATCCCAAAGGAAATAGCATAAAATACAGATAAAGGCAGAAATTAATAAAATTGGCAAAATCATACAAAAGAATGAATCCTCAAATTCATATTCGAAAATTGGTTCCTTGAAAATATTAATAAATTGATGCACCTCTGGGAAGGCCAATTAAGGATAAAAAGGAAGAAAGCATAAAAAACCAATATCAAGAATGAAAAAAAGGACATTAGTACTTATTTGACAGACAGTGGAAAAAATAAAGATATTATAAATAATTTTATATAAATAAATATTAAAATTTGAATAAAGTAAATAATATTTTGAAAATACAACTTGCCAAAACCGACACAAGAAGAAGAAAATAATTTTATGACTATAAAAAAAAATCTTAAATTCACCATTTTCTTTTCTACAAAGAAAACTCCAGGCCCAGATTGTTTTACCTGGGAATGCTACCAAATAAATACTAAAAAAAAAAGACGTAACACAAATTTATCCTTTTTTACTGGTCATTAAGCTATTGTGGCTCAACTCCAGGTCCATTCTTTTATGCTTTACTCTCTGATGGTGGGGCTGAGATTTTGAAATTTCCAGCTCTTTTTTATTGGCTGGCTTCCTGTTGGGCTCTGCAGAAAGAGAGTGCTGGGAGGAGACTGGAAAAAAGAGGTGGGGAGATGGGATGGTACTATATAATATCACACATCAAAAACTATATGTTAACTAGAAAAACAGATTATAAAACCAAAAGAAAAAGGAGATAGTGGTCAACAGAAAACTCAAATCTGATGAAAAACAAATATAATCTGTAAGTTTTGTGATATAACCTTCGGCACATTTAAGGAAAGCTGCTGAAGGGAAAACAAGGGCTGAAGCCAGAGTAGAAGGGGTTTATAAATGAGTAGAAAGTAAGAATGGAGACCCATGGCATGTGCTGGTGCTCAGTGTTTCTGGGCCCAGGTGGTACTGCAACAATAGGTTTTAGGTCTTCAGCAGCTATACATTGGCGTGGCTGGGATAGGCCTAGACTGACAGCATGGACTCCAAGATCTAAATATTATGAGGCTTAAATTTAGACAAGATATTAATTCAGGGCTTTATCTAGAGTTGGCTCCATAAATACACTGGTATTGTAGGGCTAAAATATTTGGATGGGTTGATTCACCCTAGTTCCTTTAAGGTCAAACATCATAGTCCAACAGAATTATCATTGATAATCCAGACTACCTGAGAATTTTCCACTCAAGTCCTGTTTTCTATTAATACAGAGATTTAGTCTTATACCATAGTAGATGTTTATGCCTCTATTGAGGTCTAACTTTATTTTAATACTTAATTAATAGTGAGTAGTATCCAGTTATAGGATTACATGGCCCAGTCCCTTAAAACAGGCTTTGAGCCCAACCTCCTGGCCGTAGCTGCTTGTATCCAGGATCTGAGATTTGGCAGGAAGGAAGTTTTGCTCCTGCAGCCTGTTTCCAGGAGGCACCTTTCATCTGAAATGCATTCATGGCACTTCTTCTTGGTGTCACATCTTGTGCTGTGTTGGAAGATCTTGGTTTTACAGAACAGCTACAACAGTGTTGCAGATGAACTTGCGAAGAAAGTCATGGCAGGGAGTCTGTTAATGAGGTAATCTAAAAAATTTAGCCAAGGAAAACCTCCCTTCCTGGGGTTACTATTAAATTTTTTATAAATAATGTCCACTTGTGCTTAAAAATGGTGTTTGGTTCAGTGTATGAAGTTTATTTCTTTGGAAAAAATTCAAGTAACTTCTCAGACAATGGAACTTTCTTTAGACCTTAGGGAAAAACAAAGAAGGGCAGAGAGGCAGAAAACAGTTCATGCACATCTCTTGAGGAACAGCTCAGGCAAAGAGTCATCCAATGAGAAGCCCGCCTGCTCCTCCAGGAGCTCCCCCCAGCTGCAACTTGATTGCTTGATTCTTGCGGGATTTCTTGGTTCCCTCTTTCCTGGAAAACTGGAGCCTCATTAGCCTGTTTTCCTTATCCTCAGAGGTTCTTTTTTGCAATAACAATTTATTGCACACTCTAAGGTATGGATGCTAAATATGGAATCAAGGCTGGAGCAAGACACCTGCAGATCTAATATCAATCTAAACAGAGTTGTAGTAGCTGGCACAGGTCACAGGGAGAGCATCTGAACCGGAAATGTTAGCTGGCACCGAAAAGGAATCTACACTGAAGCATCTTCTTTGCATTTCTCTTTTTCGTTCTCTCTTTCTCATTTTTGTTCACAGCAGGAAGTATGTGTATCTTGTGTTAAGGAAGTTATCAATTGTTTTTAATAGCCAGGAAGTGTATCTCATTTGTTAAACCTGTCTTCAAGGAAAAGTATGCCCTACAGAACACACAATAAGGTTTTTAAATTGCCTGTATTCAGATACCTCATCCTTTATATGAAGGGACAAAATGTAGTGTCTTTGGACAACGCTTTGATATTGGGACACTTGGTAGATGGTTACAGGAATGACTTCCAATGAGTCACACCTTCCAGAATCCAAGCACTTATATATTCCTCTCCTCCATGGACTCTGAACTTGGCCACTGCCTTGCTTTGGCCAGTGGGACATCACAAATATGATCTTAGGAGGGCCTTGTCAAGCACTTGCCTGCTGGGGCTATCCTCTTGGAATGCTGCCCTGCACTGGTGCCATGTCAAAGCCCAGAATGAAAGGCCACGAGGAGAGAAAGGCTGAGCCATCTTAGCTATCTCAGCAAAGTCTAGTCACTAGCTGTCCTGGCCACTGAATATAGCCTATTGAGAAGTTCCTGGAGAGCACCAGAAGAACCACTCAGTCAACACAACACGATCATGAAAAGTAATGTCCCTTTTTTTTTAAAGCAGTAAGTCTTGGGGTGGATTATTTTTGCACAAAAGTAGATAACTTAAACAGGCCAGGATCTTATATTTTTCATATTACATTCATTTTTTTGCATGTTTGAGAGTAATTACAGATATTTTACAATAAATCACTGTGTAGCCCTATAAATATCCCTGCACATATACATTAAAATATGACTGTATACGAGAGAACAGATGGTGGTTGCCAGGGGCTAGGGGTGGGGGAAATGGGGAGATGTTGGTCAAAGGGAACAAACTCCACTTAGAAGATGAATAAGTTCCGGGGGTGTAATGTACAGCGTGGTGACTATAGTTAACAATACTGTATTATATACTTGAAAGTTGCTAAGAGAGTAGACCTTAAATGTTCTCACCACACACACATACACAAAGGTAATTATGTGAGGTGACGGAGGTGTTAACTAACCTTATTGTGGTAATCATTTTGTATTATATATGTATATCAAATCTCATGTTACACACCTGAAAGTTATACAATGTTATATGTCAATTATATCTTAATAAAGCTAGAAAAGATGTTAAAAATATGACTATATAGTAATGAGACTGCTTTCCATAAGGCACATCCAAAATCTGTTGCATTGTTCAGGACTCTGTGTGCATATACCGTGTAATTAAAGGTGGTGAGAGATCACGCAGACTGGGTGCAAGAAAATGTGTAATTGTAAAACTAGAGAAAACCTATGTATGTATGTGCAAGTGTGTGTTGCATGCACGCGCATTCAGAGAGGACGAGAGAGAGAGGTAGAAATCAGGGAAATGGTTAGAGGAAGCTAGTTAAATTGAGATGGTTCTCGGTGGGTGGCAACGTACTAAACAGCACAGGTGGTAGAAACATGCTAACTTCTGAGATCAAGACCTAATGATTAAAACAATCTACATGTGGTGTCTAAGCATTGGCTCATAATTAAAAGTCAGATTAATAAAAATATTGGTCTTCCAGGGGACTCATTCCTAGAGTTCTTTTTATTTTTTCTTTATATTGTTTGAAATCCTTTGCAAATTAAATGTGTGATGCTGGAGCCACAAAGAAAAGAAGGACATTAAAAGAGCAAATAATCTAATTTTGACACCAAACTGCCTATAGACTGTTCTATGATATCTGGATTTTTCTTCCAACAGTAAAAATGCAGAGAAAATAGAATTTTCCCAATGAATAGGAAAAGACAATATATTAAAAGATATTCACAATTAGAATTATGTTTGCAAAGCAGTGCTTAGCCTTATTTAAAACATTCTCTCTAATGTATGTGTGTGAACATTTTCAGTAGCTGAAAATGCATTATCAGTAGCTAAGAAGTTCTCTGAGTTGATGTTTCACAGAGCTCGTCCTGTCATTGAGGGCATCCAGGCTTCAGCAGCTGGGAAGTCTCTGGTTACCCCTTCTTGTCTGAACAGCTTCTTTCCATGTATGTACTTAATGCCCATTTGCAATGAAACAAAATGAATCCTCTTGCAATAAACACTTCCCACAGATCTGCAAAGTAGTGAGGAAACTATGCATAAATATACACTCAATTACTTTTGATTTATAATAATCAACTAAAATATACATACACACTCACACACCCACGCGCAGATACATCACACGTAATAAAAGACACCACCACTCCTGCTCCCATTTGGGATCTAAACCTCTTGACGGTTCTGGCATAGAAACACACATTCTTGTTAGGTGGGAGCAATTGGAAGAGATATTCATCAAATCCTCCTCACGGCTTCCCTAATTACCTTGCTATTATAACAGTGATGGTTTCTTAGGAAGAAATCACTTGATGAGAAACGAAATGCTGTTTGCTGAACGCCCCATCCAGAGTCACCAGGTTAGACAGCTTTCTTCCTCCCCAGAGAGTGGTGGAAACACAAATGGAAGGGAAGCAGGTGTGGCTGGTGGGCATGCTGTGTCAGATGCTCCTTGGGTAGTAATGATACCTGGCAGTGCAGAGAAGAGGTATGAAGAAGAACTTCAATGGCCTTATTTCTTACGATTGGCTTAAGGACTCTTCTTTGTGCTCGTAAATAATTTTTGAATTACAATCTTACCTCTTCCCCCATCTTGTCACTTTACACCCTTACACCTCCATCACAGGGCTTCACTGCACACAACATATTCTCTGTGCAAATTAAGGAATCGGTAAGCCAGTGTCAAGGGTGAGATTGTTCACAGTGAGTTTTCAATGAGATCGGGTTAAACGACTGTACTTTTATTTTAAGGCAGTGTTTCTTACAGTGTAATCTGGAGACCAGTACTTCAGCGGAGGGTAAATGGCACTCCACGGGCAATGTCATGGACTTGCACTTGCTCTCCCAAGGCTGTGCTAGAATTTTCCTGAGAAGTAGACTCATAGCAAAAACAGTTTCTACATTCTTGGGAAAACAAATCTGAAGATCAATGAATCTAACTCTACTAATGGCATCTTCATACCTCAGGACACATGCTACCTGCTCTTTCTCATTTCCCTCTGCTGGAGACTGACTGCCTTGGAATTAATTACATGTTAAGGTTACTTGTGAAAATACAGATTCTTGGAACCCCCCCGGGAAAATGCTGGTTTAGTAGGTCTTGGGTGGGAGCAAGGAATCTGAGTATTGTACAAGCACTTAGCAGACTCTTATGCACTCCAGTGTTGGAGATCCTGTTAAAGATAACGAGTGAAAGCTCAGGTAGTGTGATGATTAACACCCTGATACATAGCATTGCTTTTGGATAAAGGTTTCTAATTCATGAGGGTAAGTACTATTTTATACTTGTGAAGTGACCTGTATTATCAAAGTGCTGTTTATGTATATTTATATATAAGACATTTGGTCGTCAAAGAAGTTAGCATAAATCAAATGTTTACTACCAGTCAGGTCCTCTGGCCCAGGTTTTGCTGTTACTACATCATTTTATATACATGCTGGAGAGTATTGCCACCTTCATTTTATTGAGAGCATTAAGAGACACAGATGTTAATTATTAACTTTAGGCCCACATTCTTTTATATGGGAGGATAGCGGAGGCTGTCAGTGGTCTCCCAATATTGATGCTCCCTTTCTTTTTATGTGATAAAATAAAGCTATTTGTAACTGGGCACATGGACCCAAGAACCAAAGACTATGTTATCTGGCCTTCCTGACAGCTAGTATGGGCATATGATAAAGTTTAGCTCTTGGTATGTAAAGAGAAGCCATTTGCAGCTTCCAGGGGTATCGTTTTGATATTTTTCATTTTATTTTATTAATTTTTACCTGTTTTATTGTGAAAAATTGCAAACTTTGACAAAAGTAGAGAGAATAATATAATAAATCTCTATGTACCCACTGCCCAGCCTAACAGTCATCAACACTTGGTGAATTTTATTCTACCTCTTCCCGATCCTCTACCCACTTCCCGTGCCCACCACCCTTCTGTGGCCATGAAATGCCACTAAAGGAGCAGGTATGCACCTGTCCTTGTCCCTGATTACTTCCTGCCAGCTGGAATATGTATGTGACAGGTGAAACTTGAATAAATGTCTTGCACCATAGGTGGAAGCCACAGGATGAGGATGGCAGAGAAAAAGAAAGAAGGACCCTGGGTATGTCATGTCTTTATGAAGCCATTCTTACATCCTGGAATATATACTGCTAGACTTTTGTGCATGAGAGAAATAAATTTCTACAAAGTTTAAGCCACTATTCTATGACTTTCAGGCAAAATTATCTCTAATATTTACAGTGGGTAAAATAGCAGACACTGCTGAACATTCTTACCAAAACAAAGCATCTTCTCCACATTCCTGACTTAGGAAATCAATGTCACACAAAAAATTGAATCTTTGATCATTGAAGATGTTCACAGTTTCCGAATCATCAATCTGATCCTCAGTGAATATTTGACTATAGACGTGTATAAATTGGCTGCGAAGCAGACTATGAATCGATTATAACATGATGTTAGAAGCTGGGTTTTGGGCAAATAATTAACATTAATTAATAAAGGTTGAGGCAAAAACTACTTACTGGTTGTTCCCTATTATCTGTTTTTCCTTTTTTCCACTTATACCAGGCCCCAAGTTTTCAGATGTGTGCATGGCCTTATAGAATAAAGTTTGCACTTTTTAGCTTTATTTATAGCTAGGGGCCATCAGGTTGCTAAGCTCTGAACAATGGGATGTTAAGTAGGAGAGATATATGCAGCTTGAAGGAAGTGTCAATACTGAGGAGATATGCTCTTCTTTTATTCCCTTCTCTTCTTCTGACTGCCTGGAACGCAGATGCCATGACTGGAGCTTGCAGTCATTTGGGACCCTGATGTGGAAGCCACAGGTTGAGAATGGTGAAGCAATAAGTTAGAATGAGCCTGGGTTTTGGAAAGGCCAGTCTAGCCCTGAACTGCTTACCTCTAGACTTCAATGTACGTGAGAGAAATAAAGTTCTATTTTAAGTCATGTTATTTTACGCTTTATATTGCTTGCAGCCATACCTGATTCAAACTGATTAATATTCTCACATATTTTTTTCTTCTTTAAACATTAAGTGAGATTGCAATTCTGTTTATTTGAATTTTGTTTAGATTGGCTGGATTTTTGTTTAACTGAGGCCTGACACAATATTTTAAACAGATCCTACCTCTTGTGTATAATTTATAATTCATTATTATAAATATATGTTGGGAAGGCAGTACAAGATATTAATCTTTGGCCTGAGTCTATACAGGAAAGTAGAACTGGTATTAATATATTTGGAATAAACACACTCCTTCCCATCCATTTCCTATCACTATTGACTAAAAACTCTTTGTTCCTAAATCTTGTTTTGTGACTCTTTTTGGAGTCTCCAATGTAACTGCAGACATTTTGGCCAAAATCTCCAGATATTCTTCAAACTTAAAAATAGGTGAGTGAGTATGGTCAATCTCTTCTATTTTATCCTTCCACGTCTACTCTCTATCTTCTTCTTCCTGCTCTGTGCACTGGGAGGCTGACCTATCTGAAATGCATGAATGGGTTCTCTCACTCTCCAGTTAGATGAAAAGGAGGCACTCACAGGTGGTCTGAAGGACAGGAAGAGTAAGGTCAGAGCATTTATTCTTATGACTTCCTTCCTACCTTGTCACTGTATGTTGGCTGCTTCCCTTGACTAAAATCTTTTATCAGTCAGCTATTGCTGCATTAAAAAGTATTTCCCAGCCTAGTGACTTAAACAACCATTTATGTAGCTTGAGATTCTGTGGGGTGGAAAATTATGTTGGTTCAGTTGGTTAGTTCTGGTCTTGGCCTGGCTTGGCCACATCATTTTTGAATCTGCAGTCAGTGTGTAGGTTGGCTGAGTACTGGCTGGCGTAGGATGGCCTCACTTCAAAATTTGGCTGTTGGCTCTTGTCAGTTGGGACAACAGCGGAGATAGGGACGTTTGTGTCTTATCATCCAGCAAACTAGCTCAAGGCTATTCTCATGGAAGCTGGGCAGGGTTCCCAGAGAGCAAACTGACACACACCAAGTGTCTTGAGGCCCCATCTTCACTTGAAACTGCCTCATCTTCACTTCTGCTACATTATGTTGACTAGTATAACACAAGATCAGCCCATAGTCAGGAGATGGGGGAAATAGACTCTGGCCTTTAGTAAAAAGAACTACAGAACTGCAAACGGTGTGGATACGAGAAGAAGTGAAGAACTGTGGTCATTTTGACGATCTAGCATAGGGTCACATCTCACGTTCAACAGCTCTCTCCATGCAGCTTTTTCTTTGGGTTCTGGTAACTTCTCTTTCTTTTTGTTCGTTATTCTTAGGGGTAGTAATGGCTCCATTTAATCTTTAGCCATTAGTCTGTCATTAGCAGAGTACTAAGCCATTCTTGTCCACACTTTCCTTAGTAGACACTTCGTTAAACTCTCCTCAGTTATCCAGCTGGAGTTTGTCGTCTGTTCTCTGCCAAGACCTAGACTGAAATTTGGAGTCTTTCTATTAAACATGGCAAATTGAACATCTGCTTATATCTCTGGAAATACCACTTTTAGGGAAAAAAAGGCTTCAAACTCACATGGACAAAAATAGTGTGAGAGATGACAAAATTAAACAATATTTTGGAAAGATAGAACACTTTCTATCTTTGTAGATGGAAGCATAGAAATCTGAGTAGAGTAGAAAAAGCTGAAATTAAGAGTTTGTAGAGGGGTAATTCAATAAGGAGCAAGCAGTCCCTGCGGCAGGACTCCACAGAAAGCCTCAGGAAATTGAGGCACCAGGTACCTGAAAGCAGAGATACAGGAGGAGTGACTAAAGGTCTTCATTAGGGGCAGCTGGATCCCCAGAATGCCTTTTAAATCCTTGCTGAAGGCAGGTTTTTCTAGAGAATCCGAACCTATGAGAATCTGGATTTGGGAACAGTTGGCATGGTAACGAGCAGGAGCAATTTTCCTAAATGATAATGGGGAGATGAAGTGAAAGGCCATATCCTAAAATGTCAGAACCTGTGGCTCCCCCTGTCCATCTCCCACCCTTGCAGTTCAAGGATGCTTGTAGCCAGGTACGTGCTGCCTGTCCTTGGCAGGGCAGAAGATTGGGACATTCTTCTCTGCAGAAGTTGGCTGGCCCTAGAGAAACGATCTATAGATGCTGACATTTGGATGTCCCCCAGTGAAAAGGTCAGGCCCTGATATATGATAGTGAACTCAATTATTGACAATCCACCTTCACACACAGAAGTCCCATTTAGTTTCTCAGTGCCTCAATCCTAAATATTCCATTAAGCCAAGATCACTGCACAATTGAGAAAAGCCACAAACATGAATGACAGTGACAAAAATGAACCAAAGTGAATAAAAGTAAATTTGAGAATATGGAAATAATATGGGGAGCAAGAGAAAATTTAAAATTAAAACAGGATAAAACAAACGAAGCAAAAAACATAGCTATGATCCATGTTCTCAGATACGTAAAAGCAGATAGCATATCCATAAAACAAAAATAGGATAGCCTTACTAAAAGCAACAACAACAACTACAAAGACAACAAACCAGAAAATAGCATGAGAAAGCCAGACAGGACTCTTGTAATGTAAAAATAGAACAATAGAAAAAACATCAGTTTAAGAGTTAGAAGGTAACGTTGAAGAAATCTCCCAGAATATGTGAAATGACAAAATGATGGAAAAGTCGGAGGATCAATTTGAGAGCCCTGACTTAAAATATAGGAATTTTAGAGTGAAAGAAAAGATAAAATGTGGAGGACATAACAAGGAAGTAATTTAATAAAATTTCCCAGGACTGAAAAACATGAGTTTTCGTGTATGAATGGCCTACTCTGATGGTCTAGTGGTTAAGGTTTGGCGTTCTCACTGTTGCAGCTGGGTTCATTTCCCAGTCAGGGAAGCACACCACCATCTGTAGGTTGTAATACTATGGTGGCTGCATGTTGCTGTGATGCTGAACCCTATGACACCAGGATTTCAAATACCAGCAGGGTCACCCATGATGGACAGGTTTCAGTGGAGCTTCCAGACTAACACAGACTAGGAAGAAGGAGCTGGCCACTCACTTCTGAAAAAATTTGCCATGAAAACCCTATGAACAGCAGCAGAGCATGTCTGATACAATGCAGGAAGGTGAGAGGATGGCGCAGAAAAGCCGGGCAGGGTTCTCCTCTGCTGTGCACAGGGTCACCAGGGGCTGGAATCAACTCCACAGCACTAACAGTTCTTATTATAATTAATGAAAAAATCTTCAACTCAGGCTTTCATTGTAGGTTGAAGAGTCAAAGAGAATTTCTTGAAAGTTTCCCAAGTCACACAAAATCAAGAATTGGATGGGTCCTGGGCTTCTTTAGAGCAGCACACGAAGGTAAGAAGATAAGGTGAAGATGGAGAAGGGAGATAGAGAAAGAGGTTCAAAGATGTGAGCTGGTGACATTAACGATAAAGGGAGCCGCAAGCCAAAGGATGTAGGCAGTTTCTGGAAGCTGGAATGGGCAAGGAAACAAATTCTTGGCTGGAACTGTTCAAAGGAAAGCAACCCTGTGGATCTGTTTTAGACTTCTGATCTCCAGAACTGTAAGATAACAAATCTGTGTTTTAATCCACTGTTGGTGGTAATTTGTTACAGCAGCAAGAGGAAACCAATGTATTGGACAAATTATTAACAAAGTGTGCCAGCAAGATAAAGACATTTTAGACACTCGTGCCTCAAAATGTTTACCTCTCTTCCTTTTATCAGGAATTTCCTAGAGAATGTGTTCTACTAAGTGAGAGCCCAGCATGAGAAAGAGCATGACACAAGGTCCAGGAAACAAGAGACCAGTCAGAGAGGGGTGAGAGGCAATCCCACAATGAGGGTGAAAGGAAGTCTTGGGTAGAGAACTGCGCAGAATTTTGAAAAGCACCTGCTCCAGGTTGGAGCGGAACCATGCAGACGTAAACAAGGCTCGACCGTGGGCTGTTCACGTGCTTGCATTGTGTGAAGGTTAGGACCTCAGCCTCAAGAAGCCAGAATGCCTGGGTTTCAACTCAGTTTCATCACTTACTAACCAAGCAGTCTAATTACTTACCTCAGTTTTCTTGTTTGCAGAATGCTAATAATAATAGTGCTACCACATAGGGTTGAGGTGAAGATTAAATTAACATGTGTGGAGTGCTTAAAATAGTTTCCTGTACACAACTGCTCAATTATTGTTACCTTTTTATTATTAAAAATATTTTAGAGTTCTGTTGCATATTTGGGGGGAGGAATTACTGATAGGCGCATGGAATATCGAGCAAATACACCTCTCCATGGGACAATTTCAAACAGTAGTGTACTACAAGTTTCAGATGTCAAGGCTATTGACCATCATAATTAGAAAAGCATTAACTATAGATTTAGCCAACATTATGGTTTAAGAGTTTTGGGAGGTTGGTAGAGGGTGTGTTGGGGGTGTGTGTGTGTGTGTATGGTGGGGTGGATGAGTTGGGTAGTTAGGACATCAAATGATAAGGTATCAAATTGTAAAATCAAGATATAGAAGTATGAACGTATTATTTATATACAAGCTAAAAGAGTTAATGTTGATTGTCTCTAGGGATTACGATATTGGAGTAGGGCAAAGTAAGACAGGGAACTACTGATTTCCATCATAAGCCCCAAAGCACTGTCTATTTAAACTATGTGCAGTATATACTTTGATAGAAATGTTTTAAATGAATAATTAAATTAACACGTGGTAGAACACAGCAAGGTAGGCAAACTACATAAGCTGTATTACAGTGATATAATTAAAATTTTTTGACTCTATTGTCCAAAAGTGAGACCTATAGAGCAAAAATTAAGTTCAGAATTTGGAACTTGCAAATACTCAGCAACCTTTAGAGCTTGTCTCTAGTGATGTTTCAAAGCCAAGGGCACTCAGCCTGGCCTGCAAATAAAAATCATCTGGGTTGTACAGTGTAATTACCTGGGGAGCTTCAAAACTCCTAATGCCCCTGCTCTACTCAAGATTAATTAAATCGGAATCTCTAGGGGTGGATTCAAATGTCAGTATTTTAAAGCTCCCCAGGTGATTACAATGTTTGATCAAGGTTAAAGACAACTGTATGAAAACACCTTGAATGGTTTTTGATGGGATTTTTACTCATTGGCTTTGTAGTAAGCAACAGCCCACATTCATCAGCTTGGTAGGAACAGATGTGGAACTGTGGTAGTTTGCAGAAATAAATAAATACAGAGTATAAATATATATATGTGTGGGTGGGTGTGGTTTTCTATTTCCCAAATATTGTAATTTGGATTAGGATCACGTTTGAGCACTTCTGTGGTTAATTTTGTCAAACCATATATAGCTTTACACTAGTTTTTTGAGTTATTTAATGCATGAGTCAGATTCTCCACGCTTAGAGGTTTAAATACTGAGTGCTTTTGTTGAAATACACTGATCTGTGTGAACGCAGGATTTACTAATGAATTAATGAATAATAACTAAATTACACCAGGAAGACCCAGTATTAATTACCATGTAATTCATACCACAGTTTATAAATCAGATACAAAATCCAATAATTATGGGACAATTAATATGTAATTACCTTGACTCTACATAGTAATTATGCATAATTTTGTCAATAGTTCACATCGCACACCCATAAAGAGAACTGCTATTACTTTGCACCCTGGAGTTAAAAATAGCTTGCCAGACTATTCTAGCATTGGTTTAGGGAGGAAACAATATATGACCTTCACTCTAGTTTAGGAGACAGAAGTCATCTCAGATTTAGTTTGTAACCTGCTCAGTATTTGGCATTGTACTAGTTGACACTAGAGATATTTAACATAAAACGAAATTGGTGCAGGAAGGATTTAAGCATTCTATCTGTTATTCTGTAACATCCATCATTTAAATTAAATCATATAAGTAAGGAGATGAAAGGAATATCTAAGTGGAAGAATGCACTTTGATTAAGAACAATTAGAACACAGTAGAAAATGCTGCTCTTCCTTTGGAGATATGGCCTGAATGGTTTTATTCTAGCTGAACTTGAGCTGGCCAAAGGCTTCTTTAGCAAGTGGTACATGATGACTTATTTAGCTCTCCTCAGGGAGTTTTTTTTGGATGTTTCAGTTCCGCTGTGCTGGGGAGCTAAGGAAGACTGATCGAGGAGGAGGAGGAATGAACAGAATTGCTGTGAAATGGGAAGAAACCTAACACTGTCCCCTGCCCAGCAAAGGGCCTTAGTGTCAAGACCAAATCTCAAGAAGGACAAAAAAGTTTCTGCCCATGCCCAAGTAGTGCTGAGATTGAAGGGGGGCTAAATCTCGAAGAATGGTATGTGGTGAATTTCCTATGGTTCAGTATGTAGATAATGCATGTGCCAATAACCGAGGTGAGCCGTTTCAGCAATTCATCAGAGGGGCAAAGAAACTGTAGCAAGACACAGATGTATTTGCCAGACTTCTACCACCCACACAAAGGATTACTCCTTGACTGTCAGCTCCCTGGAGAACAGAGAAATCCCATGCAGGATGGAATCCAGGAAAATGTTCAGAAAAGCCTGTGTCTCTATTAGGGTCACAGAAGTCCTCAGACATAGATTTGAGAGGACAGTCCTTCTAAGACTCTAGACTGTGGTTCTGGATATCCTGGATTTGGAGCATTTTATTCTGTTTAAAGTGATTACAGTAACAACCACAACAATATTTGGAAGGTTATAAAAATGAAGCTCATTTAAATGATGAAATCCAATGTATTAACTCTCAAAGCTTTTCTGCCGGGTAAGGATGGCCAAAGCTCAGCTCCTGCACATTTATAATGGGAAACGACAGAAGTGTTTGATCAACTTTCAGCTACACCAAAATAGAATGCAGACTCCCTGATTCCCGTCCACCCAAACAGAATGAGGTAATTGCTAGCTGATCGATAAAGCAATGAAGCTACAAAGAGGCTGGAAACTCCACTAGGGCAAGGCTTTGTAAATGGAACAAATGGTTCCATAAATGTATCCTAACCTTCCCGAAGCCTGAAATGTCCACCAAATTAGGAAAAAACAAAAGAACTCTAAAGTTCAGCCTTTAATGCCTTCCACAAAGTATATTAATGTTAACTGCAGTCTTTTCTCCCCTCATGCACTTAGGTGTATCCCATAACTCTATCTAGAACACTCATCTTTTGTTCAGCAAACTCTGCAATTTCCTGTTACTGGGCTCTTCCCTTTATCTGAAGCAACCCGTCCATCAGCATCTGCCCGATTCTCATTCTTTAAGGCCCAGCATACATGCTACCTATGCCAGGAAGCATTTTCTTATCATCACAGTAAACAGACCCTTCTTTCTTCTTGGAAATCCTAGATCTACTCTGTCTATTTTTGTACACACCTTCTCTATTGGCTTATGTTTTTGGAAGCAGGTACCATGGTTTATATATCTTTGGATTATTCCAAGATTTGTATTAAATTTCACAATACAATTAAGATTAGAATGAGTGTATCTATAGGTATTCCCTTTTTAAATTTAAGCATTCTTAGGCTATCTACATTACTGGAGCCCAGGAATGCTGATCCACGGAGTAAACATTTTTAGTGTGAGATTTTGACCCAAAGAAGGTCTATTTTATCCTACAAGTATTTTCTTGTTATCATATTGATGACTATTAACAACTTGCTTTTTGATTGATACTGAAGATTCAGTGTTGGAATTTGAAAGTGACTTCTCTAAGGAACGTTAATGGGAGAGCTAAGATTATATAGTTAGACAGAGGTAGCACTCTGAAGGGGTTAAGGTGTAATCCCTGACAGCTTTACAAGTAACATCAGATTTAAAAGTGGGAACAGTGAAATAGAGGTCTGGGTGCTGTTGGAAGAGCCCACATGGGGGTTCAGGAGACCGAGGGCTGCCCATTTCCCTCAATAACTAGCCGTTTATTGGGGTGGGCCAGGAAACACCTCTGTAAAATGAGGAATGTAAACTCTAAGACACCTGTTAGTTCGAAGACATCATGAGTCTTAAAAAAAGAAACGTGCTGTGCATAAATATCTTGGAGAGAAATACTGTAACAAAAAGGAAACAGAAGCCTTTGATGAAACCTCAAATTACTGGAAAAGGTAATTATGAACCAATGATTATTTTTTTCCTCAGTCTTGGCCCTAGGAAAATTGTGGTTAGGCATCCCTCTCTCCTTGTCCCCACTCCCCCCAGTCACTTATCTTTGTTTCAATCCTTTTGCTTTCAGATTTCTCGACTGATTCCGATGAAAGAAGAGCTGAAGGCAGTTTAAGGTATGGCTCCTCCCGTAGAATTCTTTGTAGGAGGCACAGGAGGCCTGCCAGGTTTCCAAGACCCAAAGAAGGAGGTTCCAGTGTTGAGATTTTTAGGTACCCTCACAGGAGATTGGCCCCTCAAATGTCATCCAGCCCACTCTCACCTCAGAAGAGAGTAAAGAAATTAGGACAAATCGCTGGTTCTAATTATTTGAGAGATAGCTAATGTTATGATTTCAATCATCGTTTGAAAATAACTGAACTATTTTAGCTCAAGTCAGTTTCCCAGGGCATGTGGAGTTAAAATGTTTCAATAATCAACGTACTACAGCGGCAAGTGACCAGCCAGGGAAGATAGGCACGTAAGTTGTTCAGTCCGGTCACCATGGTATCACGAGCAAGCATGAGGTTCCCTATGTCACAAAGGGCTTGCTTTTCACCCTTCTGTGACAATGGAGATTTACCGCAGAAGCGTGTACATTTCTCCACTTCTGAACACAATGCCTGGCACATAGGTGGATGTTAATGTAAAGTAATTGAAAAGCAATCCTAATTGTGTTATGTAATTAATGAATATACTATGATAACATTCTGGTCAGGTAACTATTTCCATCTCAGTGGGGTAACTGCTAAATAAATCTTCTGAATTATACTAATGTAGGATGAATTAGAATCTAATTATCTGGGAAGTTCATATTTTAAGGAAAATAATTCAGTCTTATAGACAGTATATTCTTAGAAAATCACAGGCTAGGGGTTGTACACGTCACTTCCCTGAAGAGACCCAGTTTTTCTGTCTGAGTTAAATATACATTCACTTTTACTTACTATTTCTGATCTTTGGGGTTGTTGAAAATTCAATTGTCTTTCTCTTCCCTTGATCCAGATTTACTTGAAACAAGCCTAGAGGTGACTTGCAAAACCTTATTAGGATTTCATGAAGGACTGGAGTATGGGGGTGAAACCTGTTTTACAAAGTATAGATCCTTTGTGCAGAATGAAATTCTGATTTTTGTTTATTTGTTTGTAGCTTCAGGGAGCTTGTAGTGGGTGGTACTTCTCCATTGGCTTCCAAAAATATTCGATTTAAACAGACCAAGGAAATGCAGACAAATACCCATGTATCTACCTTAGATAGTTGGTCATTGATTTAGGGCCCTACCCCAAAGTGAAAGGCCACTGTAATGAGTATAACTCGACACCGTTTATAAATATGTTGACCAATAAAACAAGACTGGGAAGTGTCATGATTGGTTGTCCTAGAGACACTCATAAAGAACACTACCATTCTCTAGGTAGTGTCCTCATCTGCAAAATGAAGTCACTGCTCCCCGAACTACCCAGTAAAGGTAGCCAGCAGTAGTGTCGGTGATACCCCCGAATAATCCAAAAGTAATTTTAGATGCTGTTGATTTCTCTTCCTAATTATGTCTTACATCACTTGATACCCGATAAAAATTCAGCACATTTTCATAGCGTTTAAGGTTGACTTAATAATCTTTTAATTAAAAAATCAACATCTCTAATCCACAAAGTAGTTAATAAAAAAGATCTGTCGGATTGTGAAGGGAAAGAACCACTGAAACACAGCTCCAACTCTCGTTCACAGCTGCTGTCAGTAAATTATATAATCTGGAGAGCAATTGGGCAGTATGAATGAAAAATCGTATAATGTACATGTTTTTTCAAAACAGCAATTTCGGTCGTAGGAATTTACCATGAAGAAATAATGTTGTGTGCATAACAATGTGTTGACTATACCAAAGATATTCCACACAGTTTGGCTTATGCTACCAAAAAGCGGAGTCAAATTGAATGTTCAGCAACAGTGACTTGGTAGCATAAATTAGCAATCATTAAAACTAATGGGGCAGATCTATATTTTATCAGAATATATTGCTAAGTGAAAAAGTAGTTTCAAAACAGAATGTATGGTATGAAGCCATTCTCTAATTTAAAAAAGTGGCTTTTCTCATCTATAGCAAAAAGTCCAGCAGGCTATGAATTAGTTTTCAACTGTGGTTCTGTTTAGATGGTGGAATTATGAGTGATTCTTTTTCCTTTTACTTATCTGCATCTTCTATACTTTTTCCCCTTAAGGAACGTGAATTACCTATGTAATGATCTACCCCAGTTACTATCCTTCTAGGAACTTAGAAAATAACAATTTTACTACTATATTTTTATGCAATAGAGTTGTATGTTATATGGAACATGGAAAGTTTAATTTTTTATTTAATAAACATTTCAATAGCACTATTAACTATTACTATATGCCAGACACAATTTTCTCTCTCTGTCTCTCTGCCTGTCTGTCTCCCTGTATTCTATATATATTTTTATTTAGGTAATTTACTATTTTTGGTGCACAGGTCTATGAGTTTTTTTCAGTGCATACAGCAGATAGCTACCATCACCACCATCAAGATACAGAACTGCTTCATCACTCACCCGGTCCCTTGCAAATTTCCTCTTTACACCTTTGTAGTGAATTCCTACACCCTCAACCTCTAGCCCCTGGAATCTGGTGATATGTTTTCTGTCACCATAATTTCGCCTTTTTCCTTAAGATCATGTAATTGAAATCATGCAGTATGTAATCTTTAGAGTCTGGCTTCTTTAATTAGCATGATGCATTTGAGATTCATGTTGCTATGTGGATAAATAGGTTGTTCTTTCTATTGGTCAGTAGTATTCAATTGTGTGGATGTACTGTAGTGTTTATCCATTCACCAGCTTAAGAACGTTTGAGTTGTTTCCAGATTTTAGCAATTTTGCATAAAACAGCTACAAACATTTGCGTACAGATTTTTACGTGAACTTAAGTTTTCATTTCTCTTGTGTAAATCCCTACGAAAGAGATTGCTGGGTCATATGGTTAATATTAACTTTATAAGAAGCTGCCAGAGTGTTTTTCCAAAGTTGCTCTACCATTTTGTATTCCCACCAGTAATGTAGGAGAGTTCCAGTTGCTCCACCTCCTTGTCAGCACTTGGTATTGTCAGTGATTTTAGCAGCTGCTATTTGAAATGTTTACAAATACTAACTAATTTAGCCTTATGAGATAAATACTCATGTTTATTATTTATCTCATAATAAAAGTAATAAAAATGTAATAACAATAACTTGATAATTTAATAATAATTTAATAATAAATATCTCATCAGTTTTACTGAAACTGAACGAAATATTAAGTTACTGTCTCATGGTTGCACAGCCAGTAAGTGGCAGGGCTGGACTGGAATCCAGGCAGGCTAACTCCGGAACACATGCTCTTTATATTATACTAGAATATGATTTTCTTTCAATCAATACAGGAAAGAAAGACTTAATATTTCCACTGACAGTTTGAAGTTTCCTCTATGTCTCATCTTGGAAAACTGGCTAACATTTATTGAATTTCAGTTTAATTTTCCAAAACTATGCAGTGTGGTGCAGCATGGGACATTCCCATCAGCTAACAAAAGGATGCTGGTAGGCTGGCTCCTGAGATGTCTTTTAGAATGCTGTGAACTTGCTGGATTCCCCATGGTCCAGCGTCCTGCTCTCAGCCTTGCAAACCCAGAAACTTGATCTCTTTGGTGTCCCAGAAATGACTGAATTTAGCTATGCTGGAAGACTCCAGATACAAAGTTCATAAGACACTGATGTGTTAAACATCATGAAAATTTATTAATTTACAGTGAGAAATATAATGACCAAAGGGGACAAATATTCATTTCCATCTGACAGCATATCTTCTCCCTGTAGAAACACTGCAAGGGAGCCATATTATAATCAGAGGGTTTCCAAGTATGCCTAGAAATGTAAGAAGGAGAGTTCTCTGCTTTTAATAGTGTGAAGCCTTTAAATAATCATAAAACTAAGTCCTTGGAGTTTGTGCCTAAAGTATCCTCATTCGTTCATTTCCACAGTATGCATCAGTCTGTCTAGGGGCCACAGAGAAGGATCAATTGCTTTGGATGGGCACGTTCAACATTTGCCTTTTCATTGCTCCACCTCTGACCAATCCAACTTCTCATTGATACCCTCTTTTCTTAGACATGGATCTTCAATTTAATTAAAATCAACTCTTATTCATCTTCAGCAACCTAATATTTGTTGATCATCTGTTATATGCCAATACTGTTCTTGAAGTAGGGGATATAGCTCATTTTAGGAATCATTTTATCCTTTTAATATTTTGAGATATCTCTTTCTTGGATCTATTTTGTGTTGATATTTGTTATAACCTTCTAAGGACAACATTATTTATCAGGTCTTGGTGGGTCACTCCACTATGGTTTTCATGTACTCACTTAGAACATGTATTCTTCGCATTTATGTGATGACTTATTTTCTATAGTCTCTCTCCACAATCACTGGTTTCAACTCTAACCAACGTGTGAATGCTTTTTAGATCTAAATCTTTTGTACAACACATTTTCTCCCCTGAGCTAAATCAGAATTTCAATTGGCTAGACGTCACCATCTGAATATTTTGCTAACCTCTCAAACTCAGTACGGCTCAAACCAAATTTGCCATTTTCCTCCTATAAACTAGCTCTTATATTTGATTTTATTTTTTTAATCAGTGCAATCAGCATCATCTCAGCCACTCAAAGTGTAGTTCCCCTGGTCGTATTTTTCCTACACCCAATGAGTTGACAAGTTCCATGAAGAACGTCTTACACACCTCAGTCTTTTTTGTACTCGGCTGTTCATTTTCCATTACCGTTGCTGTTGGCTGGTTTAGGCTTTCATCTCCTCTCTCCTGGATACTGAGGGAGTTGATGAACTGAGCTCAAAACTTTACTCTCTTTTTCTATTTTTTCCTCTCCTTTTTCAATCTGTCCAATCAACTATTGACGTGTCATCAGAACCTTACTTGAGGTCTGTTATACCATGGTTGAAGCGACAGGCTCTTAAGCAGCAGATGCTTCTCTAATTGTCATCTCAGAGAACTTATCTTAGGCCTTCCTTCTGTTTGCCATTCTGAGTCTCAACTACTTTGTCCTGCCGGGTTGCCACTCCAGAACTTTGGTTTCATATGCCATTTCTGTCTTTGGCCCACTATTTCCTTTGCTTTAAATGCTTTGGAGCATCCCTTGATTCTTGAGCCTACCTTTTTCTGAGATGCCATTCATTTTTGCTGTTATGCATCTTCCTGTTAGCCTAAGTTAGCATACAACATTCTCACCCTTTCCACTACTCTCTCCTCCTCTCCCATCTTTTCCTCTTTTCTTCATCATGAATCCAACCATACTCAACTTCCTTTTCCCCTCCTCTCCCTCTTATTTACCATTCCCTTCCATCCTCTCTTGGTCCTTCCTTTCTCCTCTGCTTGCCTTAGGTGGACATTCAGACAACACCATCATTCTTTTGATCAAAACCCTCAGTATCTCCCAATTAAAGCGAACTCTTCTCATTTAGATATATGAGGCACTTCACCACCTTGGCCAAGCCTATACTTTCATGCTTAACTTCTATGATTCTCCTAAAAGGAGCCTTGCTCCAGTAAAAATAGGGTCCTCTTTCTCTCCTGGTATTCCATGACATGTGCTAATCTTTAGTTTCTCCTTGTTGCTAAACTTAGAAAGTTCTTTTATCTCCTTTAATCTGTAGAAATTCTACTCCTTAAGCAAATTCATGTTTTCCTTTAATTATTTCCTATTAACCTTCAATCAGAAAATTATCCTCTACTGCCTTTAAATTAGAAAAATGCTTTGTTTTTAGGTCATGCTTTACTGTGCTTAAAAGTTATTTGTATGTATCTTTCCTACTTTGCCAGATTATAAATTTGCTGAAGATAGAAGCTGAAGCCTACTAGCTTTTAGTTTCCCACCCACTTCTTAGCAGGCCCTTTGCCAATTGAAGAAGCTTAATGACAAAAATCTATTGAATGACAAGAAGAGTCGCTGCAGCCTTTAAGGCAATTCCATTTGTTCTCTGTTCATCATCACCCTCTTGTATAATTTTCTTTTTCTTTAACCATGTACATGTAGATGGGCCAACATTTTCAGGCAAAGCCCACACTTCGTTCTCTTCTGACACCTTAAAGGCTTCATCATGGACCACAGTCCTAAGAGTATCCTTCTTTCTCCAGATTCCTCCTTTTCTGAATCTAGTCACAAGCGTGCAGGCTGCAACCATCCCTGCCTCCACGAGCTGTGTGGGAAATTCCTGACATAATGGTCTGACCTGAAATGTCACCAAGGCAAGTTTGTGCTGGCTCCTAGCCCAAAGCAAACAGCAGGGAGAAACGACAGTTTTCTGCTCAACACTTCGCCAGTTAAGCTGTCACTCAAAGGGAAACACCTGCTACCCAGAGAGCCTTTATATTTCACTTTACCACAGGGGTCTACTCTGGACTTGTCAACTGATTGCTTTGGGGCTAAGTTGGGCAAAAATACATTATCTCCCCATGTGAATATCAAGTAAGGAAGGAAGTTTCCTCTGTACGATTGGAGCCATGCACAGAACAGGCTCATGGAGGGTCTAGAAGCACATCCTGTATTTTAGAAAAGGATGAATAGGCTATATCTAGCTGTTCTATGGAAGGATAGAACAGGGACAGACAATATCATTGTGCATTTAGAATACTGCAATCAGTG
Source organism: Equus caballus (assembly GCF_041296265.1). Classification (NCBI taxonomy): domain Eukaryota; kingdom Metazoa; phylum Chordata; class Mammalia; order Perissodactyla; family Equidae; genus Equus; species Equus caballus. Next base: position 28,809,002 of record NC_091710.1, on the reverse strand, counting down.
GGAGTCTCTGTTCCACAGCAGCCTTCTCTGTCATTCTAAAATTAGTTGTTAGAGATTAAAAGATGGCAGCATAAAGTGCTAGATCTACAGTCTTCTGAATTAGTATAGTGTGGGAGGCAAGAATCACAAAGGTTCAAGTCCCAGCTCTGCAACTTATTGTTTGTTTGACTTTGGGCAAAATATCTAAATTCTTTGAGACTACCTCTTCATCAGAATTATGCAGGGGTTGGAGTGAGTGGTCAGTTTGCCTGTCTAGTTCTAATAGTCTAAGACAATGTGACTAGTTAGCACGTCCCAACTCCTGTGTTTGCATAACCTAAAGCACCAGTTGGGAGTACTTTATAAGATGGGGAATTTTCTTGAGATTTACAGTGAAATCTCCCTGGTTTGCACTCGCAGAAGGGGCAGTGAATAGTTTGAATTATGGGATACTTTTTCAGAAATGCCATTTTTATTACTTTCAAATGGGCACAGTAAATATGCCAGGCTAACAAAACATTGCCAGGATGTTTTGCCAAATATAGATCTTTGTGTGAATGTATCGGAATGATATGTAATTAACTTTTATTGTTTATACATCAGTGAGCTTCTAAAGTGCTTAAAAACAGTTTGTTCCTTTAAGCGGCTTCACTAGTACCTTTGTCACTAGACTCTTGTTTACATGATACCCTAACTAAAATTTTTTGGTGCAAAGGTAAGACTGAGCTCATACTTTCTCTACTATCAAAACTTAAAGACAAGTGATATTTATGATGTTTTGAACGATGATGGGTTGATATTTACAAGATTTCCCTGGATGCATGTTTCTTCTGTGTAAGCATCACCACTAAGCCCTGGAGTCCTGGAGTCTCTGCAGAATTTGTCTTCATGTCTACGTCATTGATTCAGAAGTTTTGCTTCTTCATCTGGTTCCGCTTGAAGTACAAGCTTATGCTGAAAACTCCAAGAGATTCTTTGGAGTTGAATCTCTTACTCAATGAGTCAATGGCTGTCCCTCTTGCTCCTGCATCCTTACTATCTATCTTAGTACTTACCAGAACCTGAGGCCCCTGCCTATCTTGTTGTCCCATAGGACTTCTCAACTCTGGAGCTCCTCAGTATAATTCAGGAAACGCCAAACTCGATAGTGCAAATCATTGCATCTTAGGAAATTCTAAATGATGGTGACTGACAACCAGGTCTTTGAATTCTTCACTAAACCAGTAACTATTTACGGAACACCTACCATGAATAAACTATAGAGGACTGAACAAAGATGAATAAGATACAACCCTACTTTTGGGAGCTTGCTTGCAACCTAGTAGAAGAGGCTACTTTATCCATAATTATATTTCTATTTTCTAGAGGAACTGGTCCTTTATCTGTCCTCAGGGTTCAATATCCACCACACTCTGCAGAAGCTATCACCTTCTCAGCATTGGTGACAGCCAAAGGCATGCTTTTCATTAGGCTTAAGCCATGCCAAGGGAGAATTGACCTCAAGACAATATTACTTGGCTTAATTGCAGCTTCCATAAAACAAATAATTTACAAAATTATTAGAAACCACAAAATAGCCTAATGATATATTGAAAATCTTACAGCATGTGAACAGGGAGAAAGAATAATGGGATTTTTTTGAAATAAAAATTAAACTGAGTTGCTGCGAGTCAGTTAGGGAGGGGGAGAATCTTGGTTCAGGCCAGTGTCAGCTAATAGACCCTAAGAAGGAAGAAAAACTAATGAAGTAGGATGTCTTGACTACCTTCCATGAAGATGGAATCTGTGTTGGCCTCTCCATGTAACTTCATTGCTTTCAATACTGTTAGAAAGAAGTAGCACACAAGTTTACAACCTGTTGCTTTACTTATTGACAAAGAAGCAAAGGCAGACTTGCTCTGTGTGTTGTGTGACCCAAGGTACCTCACGACCAAGATGATTTCCAATGATTCTTCCCCTGGCCTGCAGCAACCAAAACCCCACCGTTACAGTTTGTAGGTGGGTGCTCTCCGGAGCTATCTTCTCTGTTGTTAGATTAAGACCTTATTATCTAGAAGTTTAATGTCTTAGGTGGTTCCTATACTGCAGGACTTTGCTTATCTAGAGAGCTCACTATGGTTCAGTTTCACCTAATGGAGAGAAGTGAGCTTGGGAAAAAGCGTGGGCAATTGATATAGTTTAATAAAGTGCGGGTGAGAGAGAGAGGAGAGAAAAACAAACTAGGGCTGCTCTGAAGACTCAGATAATTTAGAAAAATATGTTGAAGGCTTTGGTCATCCAGGGGCTGGAGAAGTCATGGTTTCTGCCTTCTCTTTTCTTTACCCTTTCCCTATCAAGATGAATGGCTGAGGTTGCTCAGCATCAAATGGTAACTTGCGTGTGCATGCTTGCTTGTGGGGTGGGGGCTGATAGTGTTGCTAAGAACCAAACCAGGCATGGAGGGGTTCTTCTCTACACTTTGATCAGAGAGTATTTCCATGGGTGCAGACAGCAGTGGACTGGACATCAGGTGACCTAGGTCCTCAGCCTGGCTCTGCTTTAGGCAATTCCATTCTTCTTTCTGGACACCCACTTTCTTTAACTATTTATGCCAGGGGTGGTGGAGAGAGGGGGTATATAGGAGTGGCTGCCTTTTTCCTAATTGGAACTTGTGCCTATAGTTTATAAAAGCAGAGAAGGCTGTAGTATTTGAGAATTGTATCTCACCCATCATTACCTCAGAAATAAGTAAACTTCAATTTCATAGCAAGATGTAGTCCTGAATTCTCACATGCTCCTTGGGGAGAATCTAATGCATGTAAACGTTGAGTAGCAGGCTGCGTACCCAAAACCCTTCCTGGGCCTTCTTCACCTGCTGAGTCATCTTCCAAAGTCTGGATATGTGGTTCCTGGGATATGTCCAGCCTTGCTCTGAGCTAGGCAGCAGACACCTGCTAAGGGCAGGAGCTTGGATTTTAATATCACAACTGGAGCCCATTTACAGAAGCAATATGATTTTCTAAATCATTGGAATTAGCTAGTCAAGCCTGAGAGTTACAATTTCTCAGAGGCTCATAAGCCCTAATAACATCTGGCAAACTCCAACTGGGGCAGAAAGAAAGAAAAAACCCCCCCCAAACTGAAAACCACACCATACACAACAACAGGCAAATAAACGAAAAACAAACCCAAGGCACCATCATCCATTTTTATTATGACATCCTTAAGGTCACCATGTCAAGGGATGGGAGGAAATTAAAAGGAAGCTTCTTAGAGGGCACAGCTTACAAGGATTGCTTATAGCTTGTTAATTTTCACAGTACAGTTGCCCTGGGCTGTGAATTAAAGAAACAGATGAAAAAATATTGTGCTTTTAACTGTACTGGAGGCCCCTTGCATACCTCTGTGCCTTTTGATGAGAAACATTAAACATTTTTAATTTAGCACATCAATTTGAAAATCTAATTTTTTTTTAATGCTTTGTAGCAGCAGACGCATTCACGGTGTTGTCACGACCATAGAAGAATTATGAGAAACTTGAACCGCAAAAAGTAAATTAGAAAAATCTCATTTCAGTTACTCTAAAAAGAGGGGAAATTAGATTTTGATTAAAATCACTCACACATACAATTTTAGGTAAACTAATTTAGCAAGACTGACTATATAATTTTTTTTTTTTCCTGCCAGTATGTCCTTTTAATACTGGCTGTGAGATATTTGTGCTCATAACCTTTCTTACAACCAATGGATGGAAAAAAGGAACTCTAATAAAGTGGCCTCTTGACCACTGCACAAGGTCTGGTAGGGAGAGATTAAAGTAGTGTATTTGTCAATATAATAGGTAGAATCTGGGAATGAATTAAGACTCTTCATACAGTCATTTTTAGCTGGCCCTCAGCTTTGCCTTTTCAACTTTTTTTTTTTAAGCTTTCAACTTGGAAATTTTTACTTTAAGGAATGGTGTGTCAGCTAATGTAGGAATTAATTGCATCATTAGTGCTGCATAATGTACAGTCCATGGCCAGAGGCCCCAGTCTGGGTTAGACTAATGCTGCCACCTCCAAGGTGAGACAGGAGAACAGCAGCCCATGGTTCTCATTCATTACAAGCAGACCCAGGTCCTCTCCAAAGGTGTTGTCAGATGAAGTGAACCTATGAATATGGATGTGGTTTGTAAACTGCAAAGTGCTGCTCACGACCGTAGTGGCAGTAGTATTCTGATGCCTGAGTTCGAATTACTGCCCTTTGGTGTCTGAGCTTCACTCTCTGAACCCCCAGAGTAGAAGCTAGGTCCTAAGGGGGAAAAGATTGATAGGGCGTTGTAGTTATTAAGCATCTCATACCAAACCTCATTTTGAAAATTGCATTGTTAATGAATTAGAAACTTTTAAATTAAGGCTGAGGGGCGAATTATTAACTCTCTGAAAGAACAGGAATGGCTGGTCTACAGAGGATAGTATTCAGAATTGATCTCTTTCCCTCTGGAGCACACGACATGAAGAAACAGGCTTCCTTGAACTTGCCAGTGAGGTGTTATGAGACCTGCATGACAGAATGGGTGTGAGAGCCTTTGAAATGGTAACACAATGTATAGGAATGGTGCTATTTCAAAAGAAATAATGAACTACACAAGTAACAGTTCAATAGAATGTATGTAAGCAGCAGAAGGACAAGGAGGGGAGAGAGAGAGAGGCTTTATTCACTAATTCCTTTAGCCCCACTGTCTCCCAATCCTCGTATTCCACAGGAAGATCGATAAAAGGGATCAGATTGTGGCAGGAAATGGAAAAATACAGAAGAGGAGAGCATTAGAAAAGCTAATATAACCTGTGGACTTTGGATAAGGATGTGTCGCTGTAGGTTCATCACTTGTAACAAATGTACAACTGTGGTGCAGGATGTTGATAGTGGGGCAGGCTGTGCACGTGTAGGGATGGAGGCTATATGGGAAATCTCTGTACCTTCCACTCATTTTTTCTGTGAACCTAAAATTGCTCTAAAAACAACGTTTATTAAAAAAAGACCTAAAGTACATGAATAAATGCCAAATACTGAATAAATATGAGGTTACTAGAAGGGGTTATAATGGATGTGGAATTTGATATTAAATTAATTTTTTTGTTGCTTCTCCTTATCTGTGCTTAGAGTGGTAGAAAAAGAATGAACTTGGTAACAGACACATTCATTTGATTTCCAGTTATGTTATTTACAAACTCTACGACCTTGGGCAAATTACTTAAACTCTCTAAGTCTCAGTAGTCCCATCTATAAAATGTACATTATATACATCCCAATACTGATTTCATTGTGTTATTGGTAAGATTGAATGACCTAACCTATGTGATAAACATAGTGGGTAGCACATCATAAATTCTCAGTGAACAGTGGTTGGTGGTGGCTGTCATTGTAACAGTACACTTTACAGTGGTTACAAACAAATGTACTGCTATGTGGTAGGATGTGCCTCTTGTGGATAATAGGTTACGTTTGTAAAGTACTTTATGGGTTCAGAAGTGTTTTGAACATTGTTCTTTTTTTTTTTTGGTATTCACAATGAATTTGTGAGCTAGGTAGAGAAATAGGAACATATTATGGTCTTCTGTTACAGAGATGAGAAGATTGTTTTCTTATGCAATCGGCTTGCTTAAGATTATATAGCTAGTATTCATTCTAGAGAGAAGATAAAAATAAAAAAATACTCTGAATTTTGAAAAAACAACTGAAATAAAATGATGGCAGAATTCAAAGATAAAGTGAAAAAAAAAAAGCCATAAAAAGTGGATGGTAGTGTTCAGGAAAGGAACTGAAAATAACCATAAACATTTTACCAGAATGGAGGGCCACATTAGAAGCCCTAAGTAGAATAGATGGAGTCAGGGATGTGGAGAAGATGCTTGAGAAAATCACAAAAAACCAAATAGAGAAGAACAAAGAGACAGAAATGATTCCAAAGAGGAGTATAGATATGTAAAAGAAAGTAAAATTCAATATGTTAATAATCATTTTTAGTGAAAGAAAAAATACACATCTAATAATACTTTCAAGAATCCACTGTCCTAAAAAGCACACCGTTTTAAGAGAAGAAAAATAATACGGAATAATAGATACTGAGATGTAGTCTGATTAATTTGGTAAACTTCAAGAGAAGGAGAAATCCTGTAGAAGTCTGGGTAGAAAAAGCAAGGAGGGAGATGTGAGGCTGAGTTTAGCTTACTCCACTCTATCAGTTAATTTTAGAATAAAGTGGATAAAAGGCTACAGATTTTTATAGGAGTAACAAGGAGACCTGAGAATTTTATTTCATACCAACTTGTCTTTCAAGTGAAAGGAAAGGCATTCTTAAACATACAAGTGATTGAGGAATGTACTACTCGTAAACTGTCTTGAAACAATTACTTCATGTTGGAATCCAGCAGCCAGCTAAATGAAATTAAATAAAGGATTCAGTATGGGGAAGCAGCAGTGTGAAAGATCCAGAGGTAAGCAATGACTCCATTTAAATACATAAGGAAATCTTTTAAAAAGTTATGGGGAGTTTCATAACAGAAGAGGGTATAACTGATATAAACCTTGACAATGTAAAATAATAATAACAGAACTAGGAAATCTGCAGGGAGACAATGAAGAGGGAAGTTAGAAGTGCAAGAGTGGGTACTAATTTCCTCATCTTTTATAGTTGAAAGTCAAAAGACACTGTACAATTTTGATAAGTCAGTAAATAGAGGTTGAAGCATATAATTTAAAGTTTTAAAGAATTTAATAAAAAAGACTGACAACAAGTCTTTCAAATGATCAGAATGGAGCAAAAAATTAACACTAAGAAACTAGAGACTCCAAAAAAAAGATAGCAAATAAGAGAAGTGAAAAAACAGAAACAGAAACAGAATAAGATGAAAAAAGTCAGACACATTTCTTATAAAAATGAGCATAAGTGGAATAAATTCACTTAATAAAACAAAAGTCTCAAATTATAAGAGAGGGTCAGATTTAAAATAAAATAACTCCAAAAGATCAAATATAAATCAATAAGCAAATACATATTGGGCAGACGAATGCATACATGTAAAAATTAGATAGTAGCAACAAAACTCCAAACCAAAAACAAACAACAGTGACAAAAGCCAGGGGTCATAACTATTCATATTAGAAAAGAGACAAAAATATTTTTTTTCAATATTCAATATTCAAACAAAAAGCATTACACGAAACCAAAATAAATAGTTTATATTAGTAAAGAGTTTACATCATGTTGGGAATAAACCATTAATCTTTTTGCACCAACTAACCAACCATCAAAATATTGAAGGCTAAAATTGTAGTAAATAAGGGAGAAATTGACAGATAATGTCATAGTAGGGATCACTAAGGCACTGTCTTGTCCCACGACAGGTGACATAAAAAATAACTAAAATTACACTGAGTTTTTACAATATAAATAATGAGTGTTCACATGCACACTTACACAGGCACATATCTATTTAAGTCCGTGGAGTATTTTATTTCATTTTATTTTTTTTAGGAAGATTAGCCCTGAGCTAACATCTGCTGCCAATCCTCCTCTTTTTGCTGAGGAAGACTGGCCCTGAGCTAACATCCGTGCCCATCTTCCTCTACTTTATACGTGGGACACCTACCACAGCATGGCTTTTTGCCAAGCAGTGCCATGTCCGCACCCGGGATTGGAACCAGCGAAACCTGGGGCGCGGAGAAGCTGAACATGTGAACTTAACCGCTGCACCACTGGGCCAGCCGCGATGGAGTATTTTAAAAAATTGATCATATACCTTCACTTAAATTTGTTGTATGGAAAAAATCAGCAATTTCTAGAAGCTTCTACCCCATAATTTCAGCAAGTTTCCCTGAAAACATAGAGTTTCATGAACTAGAGTTTCAAAACCTCTGGATTAAGAAAGTAGAACTGTATTATTAGACTGCCAGTGTGATTGGATTTCCTTTCAATATCAAAGCACTTTTCTCATTGTTGCTTCAGAGAAAACATTGTTCTGATTACAGTTGTCTGGGCAGCTGTTAGTTATAACCAATTCTACCATTTTCTAGCAAGGGAACCAAGGAAAACCTGGAATCATAAATCATCTCTCAAAGACGATTTTAGTAATAATACTTTAGGTTGCAGTGCACTTCAGCTCGTAAGGGACTGGCTGGTGCACTCATCAAGGTTCTCTGATCTTTCCCTGTGACACACTCATAACTCACAAAGATTCGCTTTACTAGATGGGGACACAGTCCTGTTGGTTAGCAACAGAACCAGGCATTGAACCCATAGCTCCTGAATCCCAGTCCTTCGTTTCTTTAAGCCACATTGCTTTTCCTCAGCGCACACAGGGATTGTGGATATAGAGTAGCTTTTCGTTTGATTTAACTTTCCAAGCGATGTTGCATTTGACTGGTTTCTTGACCAGCATTCCTGTGGCTTAGAGATTTTCCAGAATCTTCATACTCAGCCCCATGAGAGTTTATTGTGTAAAATGTGTTCATTAGTCTTCTCTGTATTGCATAAATATCTTGCTCACGCCAGATTATTGTTACAAAGTAGAGCTGCAAATACGATTTTCCCCCCACAAAAGCCTCTGCTCAGCTTTTTGCCCATACTAAACAATCTGTCCCAGCTCTGTGCTGACATCTCCCGGATGCTGATCTAGTCGCTCTGGCCCCATGACCCCACAGATATTGCACAACATAAATGTTTCTTCCAACACACCGCAAATGCAGTTACATGCCTTATGGGGACTGTTTTTTCGCCAGTCCTAAGTCCGCATACTCCTATCACTTGTATGCCTGACCAGGTGTTTAATAGGCTATGAGTGTTTCTCTTATAGTAATAAACTAAAAAGTTCTTACTTAAATAATATTCAAAAAGGCCCTGTGATTTAAAAATGAAATGTTGCTTTGTTTACTGTCTTCCTAGATACCTACTCTGAGCTTTTTGGCTCCTGCTGAAGGGATAAAGCTCTCCTAAACCACTGGGAAACTAGTTCTACTAAAAAGAAAGGGTGGATATTAGCAGCTGTTTCTAGAAGAAACATGATTTTGACATGGGCACTATCTTCAGTTTTACTCTAAGCTGAGATACCACACGTGGGTCCTCCTGGACAAGTATGGGAAACAATTAATATTTATAAGCCTGAAAATTCTGGCTGTTTTAAAACCGAGCGAGGAAAACTTCCCAGAATGGTGAATTTGTTAGCACAATAAACTATCAATCATTTCCCCTCTTTCACTTGGTGTCCCTTTTTAAATTTATGAAAACAAAAAATTTAAGCTCTGTGTTTTAGGATAAATCTATGTTGAGATAATAATTCATCTCTGGCTCCATGAGGCAACTTTTAAAAGTTCGAGAGAGTTGTTGATTAGTATTTGAGCTACTTTATGGAATTGTCAGGAAATGACTACATAATACATTTTCATTCATTCCGTTATTCTGTAAACATTTATTGAACAGCTTCTGCTCCAACCTATGGTGCAAAATGTTATAGGGCATGTGGGAGAGAAGAGGCAGACATCTCCTCAGCTAGACTCCCAGCTCAGTGAGGCCAGGATAGGACGTGTGTATAACTAATTTTAATACAAGATAGGAAATACTAAGTGTAATGAGAGAGAGAGGTGAAGGACTTTGAGAGACCAGGGGTGGCAGAGATCACGTCTGGCTGGGGAGTCTGGGAAGAGACAATATTTGAGGTGAATATGGAGAAATAGCTAGGATTTTGACATGCAAACTTAAGCAGAAATACACGTAAGCAAAGGCAGCATTGTGATCAAAGTTGTACAACTTCGAGTTGAATTATTTTTCTTAGGGTCTCGCTAGAGAGCTAGGCACCCAATTTCTGGCTAATATAACACTTATCTCTATGTTTGGGGTCTGTGTGGCTCTACAATTGCAAATCCCAGGCCTGATGACAGCTGCAACCTCTTCAAGGCCCCTAAAGCCAGTGGACCACTGAGCATGTGGTGGAGTGATGCAGGGCACTGTGACCCATCTGTCCTTCAGAGCTCCTGGCTGGAGCATTCTCCTGCTGGCCATCTGCTCCTGCCAGCTGTCCATCACCTTGGAAAAGACCTTCCTTTGTTGAATGTGTGTAACACAGGTATTTCTATGTTTTGGGTTGGGATTTTTTTTTAAAATGTAGTAGTTGGGGCCAGCCTGGTGGCGTAGTGGTTAAATTCACGTGCTCTGCTCTCGTGGCCTAGGGTTAACCGGTTTGGATCCTGGGCGTGGACCTTTGTACTGCTTATCAAGCTATGCTGTGGCAGGCGTCCCACATATGAAATAGAGGAAAATGGGGACAGATGTTAGTTCAGGGCCAATCTCCTCAGCAAAAATAGGAGGATTGGTGGTGGATGTTAGCTCTGGGCTAATCTTCCTCAAAAAAAGTAAAAGTGTAGTAGGATATATGACAATACAATACTACAACAAAGAAATTGGAGTTTTGTGGTGGTTCCACTATTTGCTGTGACTTTAGTAAAGGCAATTTACATCTCTGGGTTTCAGTTTCTTTACTTCGAAAATGGGAATGTGTATTACCATTGGATTTGTTTCTGCCATCCACAGCAGTTGAGAGAACAAGTGAGTTGCAAGTTACTGCTTTGAATTTGGCTTTTTACATGAAGACAGATGTATCTCATTCTCTGGACCAGATTTAGTTCTATAGATTTAGCTATGGAATATTTTCAGCAAATTAAAAATATTTTTTTATCAATTTTCTTTATAAAAGCAAAATAAGTCCGTGGACTGAAGGCAAGAAATCGTAAGTAATAGCATGCACTTTCAGAATCTCATATTTCTCAGATCATCTTTTTTGATAATCCTCTAGAATCAATGTTTAAAATAAGCCATCCACTAAAACAATGCACCTGAAACCAAGTTCCCCTGGAATTAATCCCATGTGAGAATAAGATTGGCTGTATATGTTTAATGTGCCATTTAAAATGATACATTTTCTCTCTACTAAGTGTCTGGGGTTCTTTAGCCATCCTAACATTTATTAAAATTCCTTGGCACTTTTCTCCATGGCTGATAGTCTTGTAAACTTGAACAAGCTTCTCAGAGAGTAATTTGGCAATATATATCAAAGGCCTTAAATACATTCATACCCTTTGACCCAGTAATTTTATGCCTGGGAATTTATCTTAGGGCAATAATCAGAGATGCGCTCAAAGATTTATGTATGATGATATTTATCACAGCATTTTTTGTAATAGCAAACTGTGGAAACAACCTAAATGTCAAACAATAGGGGGTTGGTTAAATAAATTATGGTACATCCATATCCAGAATTCTGCGTGATTATTAAAAATAATGATCTCAAAGAAGTTTTTAAGGCTGTGGGAAAATGCTTAATATATTTTATTAAGAGAAAAAGAAGAAGAGTCAATAGAGTAGATCCCAATGTGTTCTTTAAAAAAGCATATATATCTCCACATAATAAAAGGCTATGGATATATAGCAAAATGTTAAGAGTGATTTATCTATGGCTAGAACAAATGATTATTTTTTACTTCTTCATACTTTTTCTCAATTTTTAGATTCCATATATATTACTATTATTTTCAAAACAGGTTATACATATGATATGTGTTAGTCCATGTAGGCTGCTATAAAAAAATACCAGAGACTGGGTCTCTTATAAACAACAGAAATTCATTTCTCACAGTTCTGGAGGCTGGAAAGTCTGAGATCAAGGAGCCAGCATGGTCGTGTTGTGGGGAGAGTCCTCTTCCTGGTTCATAGCTAGACCCTTCTTGCTGTGTCCTCACATGGGGGAAGGGGCAAGGGATCTCTCTGGAGTCTCTTTTATCAGGCACTAATCCCATTCAAGAGGGCTCCACCCTCAGGATCTAAGCACCTTCCCAAAGCCCAACTCCTAATACTATCATTTTGTGGGGTTAGGATTTCAACATATGAATTTTGAGAGGACACAAACATTCAGACCACAGCAGTATATATATGTCATATAATATATAACTTATATTAGACATCTGCTACATTTCCCTGTCTAATTCAGGAGGTTTCCCCGAGGCTTTCAGCTGCTCTCTATTTGTTCCCGCTGGGGTTTTTTGTGAACTCCTTCAGCTTGACTTTGTGGTGGCTGTCCAGTGTTCCACCATTGGGTTTAGAAACTTGATTTCATCAGTGTATTCGGAAGGTGACGTGTCTCTGGGAGACGGGTTCTCACTCATTACACTCAAAAAAGACTGATTTCAATTAAAGTAAAAACAATTAAGTAATTTGGAAAATTAACTATAGCTTTCCAGTGATCAGAATCCCATTGACTCCTTGAAAATATGAGCTGGAAGGGCCCTTCACAATGACAAACTCTAGAAGGGTTAGAGTAACTTTCCAAGGTCACATGGCTAGGAGTGGCAAACGACACTAGAACTCAAGTTTTAGACCTTCAGATTCCCTTCTCTTTTTTTCTCTAGGATACTCCTGTCTTGCTATCAGGATCCTGGGCAATTTAAGTTAATGAGATACCTTTTTTTTTTTTTAATTTTAAGACTTCATTTTTTTTAAGAGCAGTTTTAGATTCACAGCAAAATTGAGATGGTACAGAGGGATTTCCCATATACTCTTTGCCCCCACATGTGCATAGCCTCCCCTATTATCAGCATCCCCCACCAGAGTGGTACATTTGTTACAATTGATGAACCTGCATTGACCGCAGTCCATAGTTTACATTAGGGTTCACTCTTGGTGTTGTCCAAATGTTGGACGAATGTATTATGACATGTATTTATCTGTGCTCTGCTTTATTCCTTCCTCCACCCCCAACACCTGGTAACCATAGATGTTTTTACTGTCTCCATAGTTTTGCCTTTCCCAAAATGTCATATAGTTGGAATCATACAGTAAATAGCCTTTTCAGATTGGCTTCCTTCATTTAGTAATGTGTGTTAAGGTTCCTTTGTGTCTTTTCATGACTTGACAGCCTATTTCTTTGTAGCACTGAAAAATATTCCATTGTCCGAACGTGCCACGGTTTTTTTATCCATTCACCTACTGAAGGACATCTGGGTTATTTCCAAGCTTTGTCAATTAGAATCAAAGCTTAGCAAGCTACCTTTTTATAATTAATTCACTCTGAGCAAAGAGAGTTGAAAAATCTTCTGTGAATGATACACACTGGCTGCTATGGGCCTTCAGGGCTGTACCTCTTATTCAATAAAACGTCTGTTGGGTGGACTAAAATACTTACATATGCCAAATATATGGGTCCTTTTCAAGTCTGTGGAGAGAACTGGAAAAATACCAATGAATTCTTACTCTCTTTCCTTTATTCAAGATTTTTAATGTTACCAGGGACTTCTGTCATTCTGACATCATCTGGTTTCAATTTTCTAAGAGGATGGCTGCTCTTTATGTTTATATGGTTGCTTATTCCTGATGACGCATAGGAAAGCACCACTGTTTATTATACGTATATTCTAGTGCTTTCCAGATATAGGGAAGAATTATTTGTGGACCTTATCTATCAATTGAGAAGTAGTTTCTCTTTTGTGGTGGACAGTTGTCCTTTCTCCATATCCTACGTTATCTCCTAAATCATTATGGTAATGTTTTAAATATCATAATTTAATTGGTATTAGTATTTGAGGTTTTGCTCAAAGACATCAAATAAGTTAGTATTTCTGTTTTATGCTGGCTGAAATCTTTTTTTCCTGCTTTTTCTCCCCAAATCCCCCTAGTACATAGTTGCGTATTCTAGTTGTGTGTCCTTCTAGTTGTGGCATGTGGCATGTGGTATGCCGCCTCAACATTGCCTGATCAGTGGTGCCATGTCCGTGCCCAGGATCCGAACTGGTGAAACCCTGGGCTGCCGAAGTGGAGCATGCTCACTTAACCACTCAGCCATGGGGCCGGCAACTACTTCTCAATTGATAGATAAGGGCCACAAATAATTCTTCCCTATATCTGGAAAGCACTAGAATATACATATAATAAACAGTGGTGCTTTTCTATGCGTCATCAGGAATAAGCAACCATATAAACATAAAGAGCAGCCATCCTCTTAGAAAATTGAAACCAGATGATGTCAGAATGACAGAAGTCCCTGGTAACATTAAAAATCCTGATGATGATTCTTGCATCTAATTTTTTTTCTATCAGGGAACTTTCTTTTTAAATGATATCAGGTCATGATAAGAGATTCAGTCTTTAATTTATTTCTCCTTATTTCTTTCTTATTTTTCCATTGTGTCTTTCCTTTAAATAATATTTTTCTGTATTTGGATTTTATCATTACCAGAACTGATTTTTATGTAACTTTTTGGGAAAACTGGCAGGAGGATTATATGAATGTTGTGCAATAAAGAAATTAAGTAAACATCTTATGACTTTTCTTCTTCACTATGCAGTCACTTCACCTCTAGGTATGGGATGCAGAGGGTGTTGGTCTGGGGGGAGGTGTGTATGAGGAATTCAGCATAGATAATATCAATGCAATTGCCATGCATCTTCCTAGTAGATTCCAAACACCACCTGAAGATAATTTGGAAGGTGTAGCAGCAAAAAATTAAACCCTGTAAATGCTGTCTGGCAAATTAAAACATGTAATTGATTATATTAGCTTATTTAAGTGCTTCTAATTGCCAGAGATAGGGTTTGTTTGGTATAGCTTTTCAACTTGCCAAGCAAAGTTTACACTGTCAACAAGCAAGTAATAGAAGTTGCCAAATGGCTCTTTTAAAAATTTCAACACTCAGGTGCTTAATTTTATTAGATATTTTGCTTTTGGTGCCAGACTGTCTTCTGTAGTCTACAGTAAGTGAGAAAAGAATAAAATCATCGTGTCGGATTTGGAAGGGGCCCCCAGTGCCCACCTATTCTTCTACACCACAGCTGGCAGTTCTAAATCCATATCCAGGAAAGAGATTGGATGGCCTTTTGAGTTACTGATTGCTACAGTCACATCTTGTACTCAGAGATTCCAGGAGCCGGTTTTTTGGTCAGTACTTAAGTATACCATTCTCTGTCTTTGGAGCCACCATGGTGGTTGCTCTGAGGTGCAGAGAAATCACTGTCCTTGAGTTAGCACCGAAGTGCTCCAGGCCTGGAGGGCTCTAGCACCATGATGGCTTTGGCAATACATTATTCTCTTGTGCAATCAGGGTAGGCATTGGAAAAGCACCCCAGTTATTCCTGCATACTCTCATAAATTACTTAATTACATACACAAATTACCTGGAGCTGTTAGGGATGGGTAAACAAAGGATTCACAGGTCTCCTCCATCTCAACAAAATTGCTTTTGTTTTCTGAATACTGAGTCCCTCTATTAATATCAATACATATTTATTGGGCACTTTTTATGCATACAACACCATTCTAGATGCTCCAGGGAAAGTGAAGAGAGTATAAGTCAAGTTTCGGTTCTCAAGGAGTTTACAATATGTTAGGGAGATAGTGCATGTTTACCTTAAAATAGTGACAACAGAAGTCAGTTATTTGTAGATGTCAACTAACATGCCTAAGGGACCTGTTCTAAATTCTGCTAAGTTGTAAGTACTGAGAAGGTGGGGACTTGGAATTCCTGAAGGCCAGGTTAAGCTTGCTCCCTTGGGTTGACTCAACATGCATGCCAAGAGAAAATTCAAAACCTAAGGTTATTGTACTTAGTTGTTGAAAAATTTCAAAGTTCAGTGAATGGTGTCCACACTATTGTCCTTTCCCACCCGGGCAGAGGAAACAGTAAATGGTCACTGGCAAGCTATTTCTTGAACTGCCAGCTCTGTTTGGAAATCACTTAGTGGAGGAATGGAACAGAGACACAGCCAAGAAAATTTTGACATCTTATACACTCTCTCATATTTGCATGCTGAGCTTGGTACCAGATTTTCCCAATTCAGATGACTCTGTGACTATGAAAGAGTTTTTAAAAGCATAAATAATAGTAAATGGGCAGTCTTTATGAGCACTGCATACCAGGCACTTGGCTAAGCATTTTGTAGACATGATTTATTTTAATCCTTATGACAACTTTATGAAGTCAACTCTATTTTTAGTATCACTATTTTACAGATGGGAGTACAGAGCTTTAAGAGGCGAGATTGCTTGTCCAATATCACAGAGATAATAACCACCAGTAGAACAGGGATTTGAGCCTACGTCTGAGTGATGCTGGAACTCAAGTTCTCTACCACTACTTTAAACCACCTCTCATAAAGCACTTTATTACCTCAAGGGATGGTGATGGTTAGGTAGATAATGATGGTGGCAGCTCATATTTTGCATGTAGAAAGGGGTTCTTTGGCGTCACCTGTTGGAATTTCCTGTAATCCCATTTTGCCCTCACAAATCCCATTCAAGATGGCTTGGACAGAGGTATCACTTCTCTGCTTCAACCACGGAGTCCACGTCTGTCCTCAGGTAGACACAGGGTCCTACCTTGAGACAAACAACCCTTTGTCAAATTAGGTCAGACCTTTGACTTTGGGTCATACCAATGGCTTGCCATTTATGATTCCCTGATCACAGTGGTCTGAGGCAACATAAATCTTTCCTTGATGCTCCGGAGTCCTGAAGTCTGCTGTGTCTGCTCATGGTTATTCTCTGGCTCCTTAACTGTGGTTGAGGATCTTTGACTTTCAGATCTGTTATTTCTCCTCAACAGCACATCACTGTGTGTCCCACTGTGGGCTCTGGTGTCAGCCTCCATGTCAGATCTTCTCTAGCTTTGCTGCTTACTGGTAGTGTGGCCTTGGGTAAATTATTTGAAACTTCTAAGCTTTTGTTTCCTCACATCTGAAATGGTTTAGTAATACACTTGTACATTTGGGTGCTTGTGAGGATTAAGTAATGTTTGTAAAATGCTTAGCACACTACCAGGCACAAAGAAAATAGTTAATGAACTGTTAACTAGCATTAACGAAGGTCTATCCTTTATGTAGCTTTTTCTTTCTCTGGGTAACTGGACTCCTTCCTGTTTATGACTAGCATCCTAGGGCAATAAGTCTAGCTTACCCCTTAGATAACGTCCTAGAGGTGAGAAGAAGTGGGTGGCTGATGTCTTGATGTCTAGATCATTTGGATCTTCTCCAGGTGGCTGCAAGGTTTCCCAGAAGGTGGTCCTGTGGGAGTGGGGCTCATGGTTTGGAAACACAGAGGTCCCAACTGGCTGCTCTTGGGAGTTGCTGAAACTGGGCCACCCCAGCAAGCTCAGGGGGCACTGCCATCTTCTTATTTCCACCCCAGTGCTAGGCCTTACTGAGACCACTTCAGTCACCCCCAACTAAAATCTCAACGACTTTATTGTTTGCCTTGCTACTTGGCTTCTGATCACCTGCTGATCTGACCTGCCACAGGTTTGTTTCAATTTTAGGACTTAACATTCTGGTCAGAACCATGATCTTCAGGCTGTCTTCCTCTTCCTGTTGCCCGGACCCAGATATAGCACTTGCCAGGTTTTAGCTCCTGGCGCCTGCTCTGCCTTTTACTCTTCCTTCTCAAAAGGCCTCACTTATTCCTTCTTTCCTTCAACTCCTGCCTCCTCCATTTTGCTTCTAACTGAGCCATTATGTGACAATGCGGCAGCCACCTAAGCTAACCTGAGTGGAAGTGGGAGGAAGCGATTTCTTCTCCAGTGACCCGAGCAAGGCCTTCTTCCTTAGCCCCATGTGGAGAATTGTCCTCATTATGACTATTTTAACATAATAAATCTTTGTGGCTCACTAGTGATATAGAGCAAAGCCTCATTAATTAAGGCCCCACTGATTCAGACTTTAAGATAATTTGTTCACAGGCCAAGCTTAAATTTACATTTGTACTATCTATGAAAAAAAGGTTCATTAAGTAAATCAATAAAGGAAGGAAGATTGCAGGAAGCCTGTTTAATCTAATTAAGAAAACAAACTATTTTCAAGCGCTTGGTAATACCATTGACATATAAACAATGTGCTCATTACAAATGACTTTTATGTGTTCATTAAAGCATATTGAGAAAGATTCCTGTTTGACAACCTTTTAAAAAAATGATTAGTTCAAGTAAATGTATTTAATTGAAGATAAAGAAACTGCTTTTAAAAATAGTCTGCAGTTTTGACCTTTCCTGTAATGGAACATGTATATATAAAGTTTTGGTTGCGGGGAGAGCAGACCTGGGCATCAGACAGACTCAATTTTTTATTTTGGATCCACTTGTGAACTTGGGCAAGGTATTTCCTTTCTATAAACTGTAATTTCCTTTTGCCAAAAGAGTTTTGGGAGAATTAAATGAAATAATATATGTAAGGTGCTTTTCACTGTCCTAGACATGTAGTAATAAGCAAAAAAAGCAGCTATTTTGTCTCATTTAACCCATACAACAGAATCTGAGAAAACTCTTATTATTCTCATTTTACACATGAGAAAACGCAGGCTCAGAAATATTGAGCCACTTCTCCCGGTGGTAAGTGGAGGAGCTGGGATGCAGACTCAGGAGGCCTGGTTCCAGGCCAACCCCTTCCCAATGGGCTCATGGGGTTCTGTTTGGTAGCTGCCAGTGGGGTAACCTGTGTCTTGGGCACCACAGGAGGACACGGGTGCTTTCTGATGAGTACGTTTGGCTCCATTGTGTTAATAATCAGCCATGGTTTGTAGCTGTTGTCTCCACTTTAGAGCAGTAGAAAGAATGAAACCCTTCCTCTGTCACATTTATTTTATTTTTGAATTTTGGAGGAGGATTAACTTGGCAGTGAGGAGGGAAAACAAGATTAAGGGTGTCTGAAACGGGGCTTCTGAGAGGTTCAGAAAGATTCTGGTCTTTCAGAGAAGGGAGAGGAGAGAAAACCAGCCGTGCTGTAATGGAAGCACCAGGCAGACCTCAGCCAGGCACAAATGACTCCAAGGAGACCACGAGGCCTCACTTTTTATACTGAAACCAGAGCTTCAAAATGATGGAAATGTATTGCTGACAAGAGGGGAGAAATATGGATTAAGCCTATAACTATGTTTAGAGCACCAGGGGATGAATTAGCCTAATTGGAATATTAGTCTCAGTTACAGAGAGCAATCACTGCAGGCTGCCTCTGTTTTCATTAGAAATTTAATTAAGTTTATCAATGTTTGGCTTCTCTAGTCTTCGTTTTCCCCGACTCTCTTAGGACAGCCCTCTTGTTTAAGAGGAGTTTTCTTTCATCTTATTTTGTTTCCAGGAAGGGGGCTGGGCTAGGACCGGGGCAAGCTGGGAGGGATGGAGAGGAGAGAGGTTCATGATTGGCAGGGCTGGCCCTTCTCAGTGAGCCTGCTGTTACCCGCTCTGAGATGGGCTGACAGGCACCAGTGCTGAGGTGTAAGGTCCTGGCTCTCCCAAGTAGCCCTGGGGACTTCCCACAGCTGAAGAGATCATAAAAGGGTACACTTATCCAACTCGGGGAACTGAGCATTTTCTAAATCTAGTTGGGAAAGCAGCAAAGTGTTTCTTTAGTTACCTCCACTAAGAGCACAGAGAGGACCCTCGATGATTCTGCAGCTGAGGCTTTGACAGGCAAATCTCCTTCAGGAAAATAGACACTTTTATCTAAACACGTGGTGTCTGTGGCCACTAATTATAGGGCGAATTGTGGGCACAATGCAAATGCTTATAAGAAGGATGAGAGCTTTTCAGTTCTGCAGGAAGTGTGCCTCTTTCCCACCCCAGTTTTCCTCCTATCCTTCTTCTCTTTCCACCTCTTCCTGCCTCATTTTTCCTCCCCCAATCCTTCACCTTAACCTCTTTCTCTCCACTCCTCCTTCCTTCGCAATGAACTTAGGTTCCAACGAATAAATTCCTTTCCGCAGGTTCTTCTCTTCCTGCTCTGACCCCGGCCACCTCCAATATTTTAATTTAAGACAATTTTCAAATCTATAGATTGTTACTGTTTTGCCATTTTTGTCCCCTCTTTTTCTTTTCTCTCTCTCTCCACATATGTAGACATGTGTGTAAATGTACGTGTATTACTTGTTTTTGCTGGGTCATTTTAGAGTAAGTTGAAAATAGCAATATTCTGTACTAAAATATTTCAACACATGAGAAGAGTTGTCCAGAAATGAATTTCAAAACAAGAAATAAATGACTCTGAACAAGAAGTGGAAGGACTCTTTCTACAGGGAGAAAACCTTGAATGGGGTCCTTTCGGGACTTGGGGAGGAAGAGACAACATGAGGAATTAATTCCTGAAGATAATTTGTACCTAAGGGGCTTAACAATCCTCCCCATCTTTACATTAAAAAAAAAGTCTTTTCTGCCACCCCAATAAACAGAATCCAAGGCGTTTTTTTTTTTTTTTTAACATTTTTATTTCCCTTTGTGAATAAATCCATTTTTCAGGATGATTGATCCATTTTATCTCTTTTCTCTTGTTCTATGCCTGGTTGTAAAAAGCAATGTGCTCTATATTAAGGTTTTAAGTGCCACTCTTAGTGGTACTTAAAGGAGCAATGTGACATTGGTTAAGCCATTTAATCTGTCTGGTCTTCAGCTGCCTTCACTGAAAAATGGGAGAAGGCAGTTAAGGATCTTCTAGAAACTTAAAAAAAAAAATCAGATCTATTGAGTTATAATTTACATACAATAAAATGAACCCATTTTAAGTATACTGTTCAATGAATTTTGACAAATGTGTTCATCCATGTAGCAACTACCGAAATCAGTAGCAAACATTTCCATTACCTCCGAATGGAAGGGCTGCTTTGCAGTTAATCCCCATGTTAGTCTCAACCCTAGGCAAACCCCTGATTTGCTTTCTGTCACTATAAATTAGTTTAGCCTATTTTAGAATTTCATACAGCGTATACTCTTTTGTGTTGGCTTCTTTTGCTCAGTATAACGTTTTTGAAATTTTACATGCTGTTGCATGTAGCAGTAGCTGTTCCTTTTTATTTTTAGTATTCCTTTGTATGGAGTTTGTGTGGAATTTCCATTGATATGGCTTTTGTACTATGTTGTACATTTTTCTTCTACATATATTGCATACCCCACAACATAATGTTATAATTTTTTTGTTTTAAATTATGTTTTAAAGATATTTTAAAAATGAGAAAAGTAACTTTTTAATATTTACTCTCGCATTTGCCATTGTCAATGTTATTCATTCCTTTTGTGGATCCAGGTTTCCATTGAGTGTCATTTTCGTTCAGCCTGAAGAACTTTCTTTCACATTTCTTTTTTTTTTCTTAAAGATTGGCACCTGAGCTAACAACTGTTGCCAATCTTTTTTTTTTCTTCTTCTTCTCCCCAAAGCACCCCAGTAGATAGTTATATATTCTAGTTGTGTGTGCCTCTGGTTGTGCTATGTGGGATGCTGCCTCAGCATGGCCTGATGAGGGGTGCCATGTCTGCACCCAGGATCTGAAGGGGAGAAACCCTGGGCCACCAAAGTGGAGCGTGCGAACTTGACCACTCGGCCCATTAAGATCTATGTCTATATTTCTCTATCTATATTTCTACTTACATTTGCTTCTCCATCTGTATTTCTGTATCTAAATTTTATTCCTTCCTGTGTATGTATCTGTTTGAACCGGTAGTTTTACCTATCTATCTAAATTAAGATCGATACAGAAAGGAAGGATAATCTAGTATATAAAAGCATAGACTTGGGAGCCAAACTCTTTGGCTTTGAATTCCATTCCGGTATTGTGCATCTTTGGGCAAGTTATCTAATCTTAACATACCTGAGTTTCTTCACCTGTAAAATGGGGATAACATCAAAGTCTACCTTATAAGTTTGTGGTGAAGAGTAAATGAGTTAATATATACAAAGCGTGTATAGTACCTAATACATAGTAAGTGTATGTATATACATTGTATACAAATTCTAAGTGTTTGCAGTTATATCTGATGACAGAGAAAGGTCTTACCATGTCCGGAGACTAAGCTACAAGCATTGTTGTTTTTGAGCCTCCAGAACCAGCACTTGTTTTCAGAAACATTTGGGAAGTGAATTTCCTGTTTCCTAGAGTGAATAGAAATGAAGGTGACTTGGAAAAAAAAAGAAAATTTCCATTCATACCAAGTCATGTCTTCTTAGGAGCAGTAGCCTTTCTACATAAGCAGTCTGGCCCCTAAGAATAGTCAGAGGGTATTACATAATACCTGGTAGTTATTTTATAGGGCTTCGTGTGTCAGAAGCCCTTTTATTTACAATCCTATGTGGCGGGCATTCATGGTATAACCCAGCTCTCAACTGCCTCTTTGTGAAGCCTCTTTCCACACCAGACTGAATACTCAGCGACTGAGTTTCCGTGTCTTCCCCAAGGCCTCTCAGTCTATTACAACTTACTTATGCAGAGCAATTTATCTCTTTTCCTGCTTCTCTTTCCTCATTTGCATGTCCTCCTCTACCACATTCCTCATCAAAGAAGTCTTCTTTAGGACAAGGAGCCACCCTCCTTAAAGCTCACTGGGGAATTATTAATAAAGATATTTTCCTGTTTTATTACACTAGTATAAGTATTTCTGAAATGGTGATATTATTAGGAGTTTTAATTCCTTAAGGAATAGAGAGCGTAATCAGGATCACATAGATCGTCTGTTGCAGAATAGGACTCCAATTTCTGCTAGCTTGTCCCCAGATCTAAGTTGTTCATATTCCCTACATCAAATGGTTCAGGTGGTTTCATTAAGCCTGAGGGAATCCAATAGTCTAGAGGGAACCAAAGCAGAAGTGGAAACCTACTCTTAGCTTTTTTTTTGGTGTGTGTGACAGCGTTTTTTTCACACCCTGCCTCATTGTAGAAGTCACATTTTCTTTCTTTCTCCCAGTTATTATAAAGAGAGGAACCTAGAGTTGTTATGTTTCTCTCTGTCTTGTAGTCATCAGAATGGATGCCCAAAGCAATAGAAATTCTACTTCTTTTTAATAAGGCTGCTGGACACCAAGTAAGCGGCTATTTTCTTCCAGTTTCTTAATTCTGGTGCTGGTGCTCCTGAGATACTTTTCTCTTAGAAGAAAAGAAAAGGGGTGGGGAAAATGTCAGAAGTTTTGAATCCATTACCAGAAGACCTTTAAAGTGCTGAATATTTTTTCCACGTGTCACTGAGGGCCTAAGACAGCCCATTTTCCTGTTTAAGATGTGGGTGAGCATACTTGTGTATCCCAAGAGCATTGTGTTGGAATCATGCTATTTTCAATGTAGAATTCACCTCCCTCTGTGATCTCCCAAACTGAAGGGTACAGGGTTTTGCTTTATGTAGTTATAATGGTAGGAAACAACTAGAAACGGGACTTCTTCCAAATCAGAGAAAGGTGGCTGCTGGGCCCTGACAAGTTCACTGTTGCTTTCAAATCTCATAAATGACATCGCTTATTGTATGGGGTATGTAAATGTAGACAATTAAATAATAGCTAGCATTCTCCTATTTGAAAACAAGAGCGCATGATTGATCGTCCTTGCCTGACTTGGGCCCTGCTGGGGACCAGAGAAGGAATTAACGTGGACTGCGTTTAGTGTTTGTCAGATACAGTAAGCTGGTCTTAGTCAAAAAGGTAAAAGAGTATGTCTATTTTCTAGTAAATGCTTTCCTGTAAGCAGATATTAAAAGATGACATGGTTGACAGATCGTCCTGGTTCTCTATCAGTAGGACGTATGCATCTTTGGGATTCATCTTGTTAATGTAGAGGTCTGAGGGTGACACCTTACTTTATCATCACACCTTAAAAACCCAATACATATGCACAAATATGCAGCATTGCTTAGCATTTGTCATTACAGCAAAGGAGTCTGGCAGTGGCTACATACCCCGGTTCATTGTCTAAATTAATCCATTGAGGGATATTGAATCACTTAATCACAACGCAGACTTGCTGCCTTGGTAGGCACGCTCTCCCTTCATTAGATTTAATATATTTCTCATTATACAAATCTGCCGCTGTGACAATAAGTCTTGTTCATAAATCAGTTTGCCCTTTTGCTTTGCAGATATGGAGAACTTTCATCAAACAAGACGTAAACGGAGCCTGTTAGACAGGGGTCAGAGCAGTCATCACCAGATAGTAATATCTATTCATTAAGATGATTTTTAATTGCATATTTTAATGGGCAGAGGTAAAACAATTATGATTTTAACTTGTATTTGCCTTATAAACAAGAAAAAGAAAATGTAGTAACAAGGAATACTCAGAACTACTCCAATAAATCCCCAGACTTCTTCCCCTCATTCCTTCTGAGTGTAAACCGAATGCTTGGGGACTCAGAGTTGGCATATGTGGTATCTCGGGTTACCATGGTGGCAGAAAGGTGGATTTAAAAGTCAAGCCATAAAGAAGACATGCATATAAAGATATGCAAGGTGTTTGGAAATCGCTTAAAAAATGGCTATGGAGCAATGGAGCTAGAATTATGATTATTGACTCCAGAAAAATAACTATTTTTATTTTTTTGCTTTTTCTACCATAGTGCTATGTAGACCAGGAAGTAGTTTTCTAAGACAAATTCTGATCTATTGCCTATTTAGTACATATCCTGGCACATTATTGACCCTCTTTCTTATTTTCTTGATCATATTCTCCAAAGGATTATCTGTATTATTAATCTTTTCAAAGAACAAGCTTTTCCTTCCCATTGATCATTTCTACTGTTTTCATTTTCTTGTTATTTTACTTCATTAATGTCTATTTTCATCTCTATTAATCTCTCTTCTTCTTTCTTTGGATATTGTTCTTTTATTAGCTTTCATGGATTGAAAGTTCATCTTTTTCTTTTCTGTTGCTTTCTTTCGATCTCAGAGGCATAAAAGCGGATTAATCGTAGTGTTTGGATCATGACATAACATTGGCTCACATTTGATTACTTATTTAACATAAGAAGCTTTTGTAAAACTGCCATCCAAAAAAAGAGCTAGGACCTTGACTCTTTGTTTAACCACATGGCCTCTCCATTCTTTCTCTCTTTCCCTGCACTTGACATAACCATTATCCTGAATCCTTTGTCTTTTGTTCCCTTTTATATAGTTTTATTGCATGTATATGTATACTTAAAATTTTAGATCTTTATTTTAGTTGTTTTATATTTTACAAGAAGAGTGATGGTGTACGTAATCTTTTGAAACTTTTTTCTCCCATTTAATATAAAAACGTTTGTCTGGATGAAGTATTTTATATGTCAACTAGATCATGTTTATTAGTTACTTACACGTTTTACATTTTGGGTGACTTTTCTCTTACTTTGTCACTTACAGAGAGAAGTGTGTTAAAATCTCCTGCTCAGATTGTGGATCTGTCTACTTCAGCCAGCTTTTCCCTTTATGTAGTTTTAGGCTATACTATTATGTAAATACAAATTTAGAATTGTCTTATTTTCTGAAGTAAAAGGGACCTACCACCATTAAGAAATCTCTCTTTTTTATTTCTGGTAATTTTTTTTGCCATAATGTCTACATTGTCTGACATCCATATAGCAACACTAACTAGAAGAAAAAGACCAAAAACATGATAGAAAAAAGGACAAAAGACATTAACATTTTACAGATAAAGCAAGGCAAGTTGCTCTTAAACAGATGAAAAGATCTTAACCTCACTCATAAGAGTAATGAAAATAAAAATTCCACTGAGATACCATCATACGTCAAAATATTCAAAAGTTTGCAAAACATTATGTTGGCAAGGCTGTGGAGAAACAGGCACCCACCCATGGCAGGTGGTAATCCGAAAATGTACAACTCTTATGGTGAGTGATTTGGGAATATCTCATAAAATCGCATATGTATTTATTCTTCGATCCAGAGTCTATGAGTCTATCCTGATGATACTCTTCAACAAATGTAAAGAAAATATGCAGAAAGTTATTCATTGCAGCATATTTGTAATAGCACAAGATTGGAAACCACCCAAATGTCCTTCAATAGAGGCCTGTTTGAATAAACGTTGGTATATCCCCCAAATGGAGTGCTATGCACTGTTAAGATAGAAATGAAGAGGATCTTTATGAACTGATGTCTGTTGATTTCTATGATATATTATTAACGTAAAAAAGCCAGACATTGAGCAGAGTATATAGTATGCTACCTTTTGTGTAAGAAAAGAGGGGAAATAAGAATAAATAGATAGCTTTGCTCTTTTTTCCAAAAAGAATCAAAAGAAGGATAAACTAGCAACTAATGAAAATGGTGACCACTAAGGGATGGGGGAAATGGGATGGAGCGGGTGGAAACGGGCTGAGACTTCCTTGAGAGTCCAGCTTTGACTTTGAAGCCACACATGCTTTACATATTCCAAAACTTAACTAAAATTGACCACAAATAGAAAAATACAAATCTATGTCAAACTTACGGGGAAAATAATTATTTCAAGTAACTTTTGAATCCACTACTTTCTACACTTTTAGTAATAAAAGGACTGCAAAGAAATCTTCAACTTCACAGTAGTTTATTGTTAGCAGTAACAATTGTAATTTTGAAACTTTTAAAATATATTATAAGCTAAAGCAAATAAGTAAATATGTTAAGGTTTTTATAAGAAAATAAAATGTAAAACTTAAAAAAATTCCTGTAATTTAAATTCAAATTGGAAATACCAATATAAACTTTCAATTAAAAAAAAACCAGAACATTTCTAACCTCTGTCACTGAACATACCTGGAAACAATGACACTTGAGTAGCAGAGAGCACACCTGGTGTCTAGATCTTGGTTCTAAATGTCGTTCTCCGTTAAAGGCAGCCAGGGATCCTTGGAGACGTGGCTGATTCTAGGTCTAGGCTGGGAAAGAACAAGGTGGCCTAGAACATCTTGTGCCAGAAAATAAGGAAGCCGTCTTTCCACTCAGCTTGGAGGAGGCTAAGGTGCAACTTTCTACGGTCGTCCTGAATCCGGGTTCATCTGACACCAGCTGCCTCCACCATGCTGCCCAAGTTCGACCCCAAAGAGATCAAAGTCGTGTACCCAAGGTGTAGGTGCTATGTCTGCCCTGGCTCCCAAGATTGGTCCCCTGGGTCTGTCTCCAAAAAAGGTGAGCAATGACATCACCAAGGCAACTGGTGATTGGAAGGGTCTGAGGATCACTGTGAAACTGACGTTCCAGAACGGACAGGCTCAGATTGAGGTGGTACCTTCTGCTTCTGCCCTGATCATCAAAGCCCTCCAAGAACCACCAAGAAACAGGAAGAAGCAGGAAAACATAAAGCACAGTGGAAACATCACCTTTGACAAGATTGTCAACATTGCTTGACAGATGCAGCACCGGTCCTTGGCCACAGAACTCTCCAGAAGCATTAAAGAGATCCTGGAGACTGCCCAGTCTGTGGGCTGCAATATTGATGGTCGCCACCCTCATGATGTCATCGATGACATCAGCAGCGGTGCGGTGGAATGCCCAGCTCGTTAAGACCTGGCAAGGACAGTACTTCAATAAAGGATCACTTGACAACCAAAAAAAAAAGGAAAGAAAATAAGGAAGCACTCAAAGACTTATGAGATTAAGTCTAAGGGAGACAAAAGTCAGCTTGAAGGGTATCTCCCTGGCAAAGTGGGGATAATTTGAGCATCAAAAGAATAATGACTGATAAATTACAATGCAGTAAATGAACAAAATGTTATGCGTTCATCATGGTGGAGATGTATGGTTGGGGAGAGGGGAGGGACTGACTGTTATAAGGGAATGCTAGTTAATAAATGGAGAAGGAATGGTAGAATTAGAAAATCACCATTTTCAATCCCACTGAAATAAATGACTCAGTGATTCAGGTAAGCGTCAGCAATCAATGCTAAAGCCATTAGATAAAATGTTGTTTGGAAGCTGGCTATTCACAATTGGCTAATGTATCACCTCACAGATTAACTACTGATTGCTAAATTGCAAAGGGAAAAATACACTTTTATAACAGAGAGATCTGGGTTATTACTGAAACCAAATGAACAAAGTTAACATCACTAGTAGTGAGATTATCAGACTTTATGAACTTCTTGATAAGATGCAATATGAAGCATGCAACACCTATGAGGTACACTTGCCAAAAATATTTAACTTGTTACAAATGTTTAACGTGAATGTGTCCTTCAATTGTCTAAGCATAATTTTCAATTAAGGTCAAAATTCAAAACATGGTGAGGAAACAATTCGGCAAATATAGACTATGAGACATCTTCAAAGAGAATCGGTCTGAACTTTTCAAAAAGTCAATGTCATGGAGAAGAAAAATAAAAGATGAAATTGAGCTCTGTAACAACCAGGGAAATGCTTCAACCTTGATCAGATCTTTGTTTGTCTTATAAAATAGTTATAAAAGGCATTTTTGAACAATTGGAAACATTTGAAAATGGATTGGCTATTAGTAAATGTTATGGAATTACTGGAATTATATAGAATGTATTGGAACTATTGTTTACTCTCTGAAATGGAATAATTGCATTGAAGTTATTCTCTTAGGAGGTGATGATGAAGTATTTACAGGTGAAGTGTCATGATATCCTCAACTTTATATGGTTTGGAGAACATATGTGTATAGGTATATATGCACATATATAAATATATATGCGAGGGGGGAGGAAAGAGGCATAGAGAAGAGAAGGGTGAGTAAATATGGCAAAAATTTAGTAGTTCTTGACTCTAGTTGGTGGGTATACAGGTTCATTGAATTATTCTCCTAACTTTTGTGTATGTTTCATGTTCATGATAAAATTGAGAAAACAAAAGGACCTAGTTGAGAAAGAAAGCAGACTCCCACAGCTCTCTTGTAAACAGTGATTGTACACTTGAATTGTATCCCAGATACTGTGCACCAGAACCTCGATACAC
This sequence comes from Equus caballus, assembly GCF_041296265.1. Classification (NCBI taxonomy): domain Eukaryota; kingdom Metazoa; phylum Chordata; class Mammalia; order Perissodactyla; family Equidae; genus Equus; species Equus caballus. The sequence continues at coordinate 28,780,348 of NC_091710.1, read as the reverse complement.
AAAGTGTGGTCTGAGAATACAGCACTATCCATTGCAACACTATTCACTGTAGCCACGATATGGGAACAACCTAAATGGCGGTCAATAGATGAATGGATAAAAACGTGGTGTATATGTATACCTCTAGAGTCAAGAACTGTTAAGATTTTGCTGTATTTGCTCCTTTCTCTTTCCTCTGTCTCTCTCCCCCGCCTCACTCTCTGTCTACACACACGTACACACACACACACACACACACACACATGCACGCACAAAATGGAATGTTATCCAGCCTTTAAAAAGAAGGAAATCCTGCCTTTTGCAACAACATAGATGAACCTTATGCTAAGTGAAATGAGTTGGACTCAGAAAGCAAAATCTGTATGATCTCACTTATGTGTGTAATCTAAAATAGTAAAACTCAGAATAGAAACAGAATAGAATGGTGGTTGCTAGGGACTGGGCTTGGGGGAGAGGGAAATGGGGTAATGGTGGTTGAAGGGTACAAAGTTTCAGTTATGCAAGATGAATAAGTTTTTGAGATCCAATGTACAGCATGGTGACCGTAGTTAACAATACTGTATTGTTTACTTGGAATTTGCTAAGTCTTCTCATGACAAAAAAAAAACAATAAAAAAGAGAAAGTTAACTATGTGGAAGCAATGAATCTATTAATTAGCTTGATTGTGGAGACCATTTCATAATGCATATGCATCAAAACATTAAGTTGTACAAGTTAAAGATATACAATGTTTGTATGTCAACAAAATATTTTACCTTAATAAAGCCATTAAAAATTTTTAAAAAACTATAAAAAAGAAGAAACACAGAATCCTTTGGGCCCTACCCCATAACTTCTGAATCAGAATCTGCACTTTAACAACGTCTCCAGTGATCCACTTGCCCTTTAAATTTTGAGAAATACTGGTGTATAAGATAAAATAACAACTGAATTCTCAGTGAAACACATATAATTGCCCAGTTTCTTTTTTAATGCTGTGACTATGACTATCTGAATTTACAGTTTTTGTAAACTTAAACAGCAGGACACAATATATCCCTGGATCTTTTTTTCTTTCCCTGGGGAACACAGGATGATTGCTCCATAATTATATTTGTCTCAGGGCAGGTAGCCTAGCAGTCAATAAACAATAAGCCTGCCAGCAAAGATTCAGATTGGCTTCTGTTCCATTTACTTCTGCATTTCCTCTCACCCGATACAATTACAGGAAAATAAAGGGGCTTCCTTAAAGGGAGAAAATAAATGTCCATAGGAACCTGTTGTGGATCGCCTCTGCCAGTTCAATATTTGCAGACTGCATCTGAACAGCTTCTCTCCTCTGCCCGGAGCAGAGAGCTGATCAGCAGAACTGAATCGTCATTCAATGAAACCCCTACTTCAAACAGAGCGGTTAGATGATGGCTACGGAAACCCAAGAGACCAAAAAGGTTTTCTCAAACTCTGGTTTATGAGAACTTGTAATCCTGATGTTCCGTATCCACCTTGGGAGAAATGTTTTTCCATTTCCGTCTTCCTGATCCATTTGCTCTAAATCGTCTAATCTGAGTTTTCCAAATCTATCAAACTTTTTGGCTATAAAAAGATCCTTGTTAATTCAAGATAACCAGCATCGTTGTAGTCCTTGTTCTATTACGTCTGATTTACACATGAACCTAAACATAATTTGGTGCCTTTCTCCCCATTTTCCTGTTAAGCCCAGGCAAGAAGTGGGAGAGTTGTCATCTGTTGAGTCATTTATCTCCAGAATTGTGGTCCAGCTGCTGCTGCTTTCTGTGTCTTCTGCACTTCGTATAAACCGCCCGGCTCCCTGAGAGGCCCACACAGTGGCTGCCCAGCACAGATTTGTGCCCAGCACAAATCGCTCCCCGTTTCTGACGCTTTTGGATGCAATTAAGAAGTGATAGCTTGTGTGAGCACTGCTAGTGCCCTGGGGTTTGATGGTGAATAAACTCTAGATGTTTCGATTCATATGGCTTCTTTTTTTTCTTACAGCTTCCTGTCTTAATCTAGCCAGTGTTTTCTGAGGGAACTTCATGTGACCTATGCCCAAGGTAGCCAACTTTTCCCTCCTTTTCTCTGTAAAAGAAAATTGGCCAGATGGGCTATGATGATGCCTCTTTTCAGTGACCAGCCTTGGAGCCAGCTGTCTCTTCAGCATCCTTATATTGTTTCTGTTGCTGTGTGAAATCCCCCCTCTCAGTTTGAAATCTTTGTCATCTTGAATGAATTTAAACAATTGAGTTATGCACAAGAAGATCATAGCATAGCAAAACAAGATGGATTGCGGTTTGCAAGTTGGAGATTCAAGAACTGAATTTCTCAGTATCCTTATGAATTTTCAAAATTTGCTTAATTTCCCTGAGCCCCAATTTTTTCATTTTTAAACTAGGCTTGATTTAGCTTCCTGAGGATATATTGAGGAGCCAACGTACTTGAAGTCAGACCTCTTTTTCATACTTTTATTTTGGGACAATTCACATGCAGTCATGAGAAATAATGTAGAGAGATCCTGTGTATTTTCACTTTCCTCCAACATTCACTCTTGCATAGCTATAGTAGAATATCACAACTAGGAAACTGACATTGAGACAATCCATTGAACTTAGCAGATTTCACAGGTTGAAATGCATTCATTTGTGTATGTGTGTGTATTTAGCTGTGTTTTAGTTTCCTAGGGATGCTGTAACAAAGTAGAGCAAACTTGGGGGCTTAAAACAAGAGAAATTTACTCTCTTGTAGTTCTGCAGGCTCGATATCCAAAATCAAGGTTTCGGTGGGGCCATGCTCCCTCCAATGCTTCTAGGGGGAAGATCCTTCCTTGCCTCTTCCAGCTTCTGGAAGCCCCAGGCACTTCTTGGTTTGTGGCAGCATCACTCCAATATCTGCCTCTGTCATCACGTGCCCCTCTTCTTCCTGTGTCTTCACACCATCTTCCTTCTGTGCACATGTGTTTAAATTTCCTTCCTATTTTTTTAAAAAAAATTAATTAATTTTTTAAATTGAGGTAACATTGGTTTATAACACTATGTAAATTTCAGGTGTACATCAATATATTTCAATTTCTGTATAGACTACATCGTGTTCACCACCCAATTACCATCCATCACTGTACACATGTGCCTTGTCATCCCTTTCTCCCACCTCCCTTCCCACTTCCCCTCTGGTAAACACCATCCTAATCTCTGTACCTATGCGTTTGTTTGTTGTTGTTGTTGTTGTTTTTATTTTCCACTTATGAGTGAAATCATGCTGCATTTGACTTTCTCCACGTGACCCATTTCTCTTAGCCTAATACCCTCAGGGTCCATCCATGTGGTCACAAATGGCAAGATTTCATCTTTTTTTATGGCTGAGTAGTATTCCATTGTGTAAATGGGTAAAGGATCTGAACAGACATTATTCCAAAGGAGATATACAGATGGCCAACAGGCATGTGAAAAGATATTCCATATCATTAATTATAGGAAAAAGTAAATCAAAACTACAATGAGATATCACCTCATACCTGTCAGAATGGCTATAATTAACAAGACAAGAAATAGCAAGTCTTGGAAAGGTTGTGGAGAAAAGGGAACCCTCATCCACTGCTGGTAGGATTGCAAACTGGTGCAGCCACTATGGAAAGCAGTATGGAGATTACTCAAAAAACTAAGAATATAATTACCATATGATCCAGCTCTTCTACTTCTGGGTATTTATCCAAAGAACAGGAAAACATGAATGTAAAAAGATATTTGCACCCCTCTGTTCATTGCAGGATTATTCACAGTAGCCAAGACTTGGAAACAACCTAAGTGCCCATCAAGGGACGAATGGATAAAGAAGATGTGGTATAAATTTTCCTCTTCTTATAAGGACACCAGTCATATTGAATTAGGGGCCTACCCTGTCCTAATATCACCTCCTCTTAACTAATTACATCTGCAGTAACTCTATTTCTAGATAAGGTCACATTTCTGAGGTACTACATGTTAGGACTTCAACATATCTTTTTGGGGGACACAATTCAACCCATAAGAACTTCTGTGTAATTTTATCACACGTGTATCATCACCGCAGTCAAGATAAAAACAGTTTCATCACCAAAAGGATCCTTTTCTAGCCATAGACACCTTTTTCCCTCGCCTTCCCCCTACCCCACACACCCTCAGGATACCACTCACCTGTTCTCCATCTCTAGGATTTTGTCATTTGAAGAATATTATATAAATGCAATTGTGCAGCCCCCTTTTAAACCTATAGCTCCACACTCACACACATATATATGGAAGTCTAATTGGATGCATTTATGAATTTTCTGGACCATCAAATGGCAGGAGTTCTATAGCTTGATTTTCCCCAGTTATTTTCTTCTGAGCTCTTTGCTGGCCTGTATAGGATGTCAGTCAGCACTTTCTTCTTCCTCATCTTCTTTACCCAGGCAGCACTGGGGACTAGGAGAAATGTTTCTTCTCTGGTGAGTGGATTGAAACTTTGTTGCCATCACACTCCTCCGGGGTCAGCCTATGCTTACGGCAGCAGAAACTCAACTTGCATTTCCAACATGCAGAAGATTTGCAAATCTTAAGAAATGAAAGATCACAAAATTCCCAAGGACTATTGATAGATAAATGCATAATGTGCCAGCAATAGAATCACACGATCTTGGAGTCATGTGGGAATGTGAATACCATTTTGCCCCTCCTCTCCCCCTTGTGAAGGATGCACTCACACGGATCCAGGTAAGATGCATTCTGCCACAGTATACTCAATGCTCTCCAGAATGTACGTGGGAACTTGGCAGATTCTGAAAAGGTTGAATGCTCTTTACTTAGGTCATTCTTTCCCTGATGTTGTCCTCTTACTTAATTTGCCTATTTCGATTGCCTAACAGTGTATTTCCCCTGAATTAGGACAGCTCATATAGATTTTCCCTTATTTCTAGGAATTAAAACTGGAGGTCATACAATGTGCTTTTCCAGATTCAGAATCTCCAAGCATAAGGTAGCAAATTATGTTTCTAAAGAGAAAGCACTAAAGCAATTTTTGGATGCTTCTGAATGAAGCCAAAGGTTGCTCACTCACTGTGGGCCAGAATTGCGAAATCATTTTCTTACTGGAGAGTCTTCGGGACCTCTCTCAAAGCTTCTTCATTGTCCGACACCACAGCTATTTTTGTCCCTTAGAAATGTTGTAGCAATTTAGCAATCTATCGGCTTGACTTTTTTCCATAAACATGCTGCCTGTGAAATGCATAATTCAAATTCACACACAAACCGCGAGATGTTTGCTTAGCAAGAGCTGTAATTTAAATGCAACCTCTGTAGAAAGCCATTCAGCAGCGCCTGTGTGTAAAGTGTAATTTAGTCTGTAGAAGCAATCTTCCCTCTGCCGTTCTAATATGTGAGCTTGTTTGCTAAATAATCATTGTAGCATTTTGCTCAAAGCGGTGGTTTTATGTGTTTTTCCCCCCACCACTCATAAATGTTGCCAAGGTAAATGAGAGCTTTTTGGAAACGGTTACTGTCATGTAGTTTTCATTTGAAAATGTCACAATAAAGCGATGTTCTTTGATGCCAAGAAGCATAGAACATTAGAACATGAAAAACATAGTACCTAAATACAGTAAAATAACATAGCGTAATGGCTTGATTCTCTGTTAAAATGAGAGGCTTTTTTGTTGTTTTTATTCTAAAGGGTCTGGTTGGAGGACATAGCTGAGAGTAAGATGGAGAGCATAAAAGAGCTGTCAAGGTGGGAGTTTGGAGGAAATTATTATTATTTGTAGCTTGGACCGAATGGAAAGGAAGAGAAATTTGGGAGAAAAATGTACTCCAAATAAGTAAAATGGAGATTACAGCCCAAAATATGCCATTAACACCAAATTACAAAAGTCTTTCCAAGAGCCAGGGAGAAGCACAAAGTAAAAGCAAAGTTTTAAAGGCATCATTTGAAGAATCAGGAGACTATACAAATAGAAAAAAAAGAAGAAAGTTACAAAGGCAGCCAGATAAGGAAGGACACTATTTTCTAAATGCAGTTTTGGTATCTTTTCCTGGTCCTGCCAACCACAACGTTAGTGAATCTCAACTATAATTTTTTCTGTTGGAGTCCTAAAAAATAGCTGGACAGTAACATTTGTTATATCTGGCTGATGACTAAGTTGGTGGTTGTTACATTCTTCCTTGCACTTTTTGTATTTTAAAATTATGACAATTTCTAAATTAAAACATGAGGTTGAGAATTTGAGTCCATTCAAGAGACTCTAGAAATGGCAAACCAATGACATCATGGGATACTAATATGCAAAATGCTACCTGCATTGCTTTCACATCTTTGGAGGCATAATTATTGTCAAGATAATGGAACTGATTTTTTAAAGTCTTGTCTTTCAAACATTTATTGGCTGATTACTATATGCTATTCACTATGTTGGGCACTAAGCATTCAAAAGTGAAAGATTTTGCTTTCTTTGCTGGAGCACTCAATATTCTTCCAGCTTCTTAATGCTAAGTTCCAGGGGAGTCCATGCTTATTTTCCCTTCTGAGTAGTTCTGTGTCTAATGTTTTTCAGCTTATTAAGTCTCTACTTTTCTCCCTATCACTTGTCACTGTTTCATGAACTACAAAAAAATTAATCTTTTCCTAATAAAGCTTCACTTGATTCTGATTGCTCACCTTAGATATAAGTTATTCATCCTCATGCCTTATGATTGTTCCAAAAAACAGTCACCACCACATGAAGGTTTCATCCATTGAGAATTTTTCAAAGAACGGGTCTGCTGCTTTAAAGCCAATTTTAAAGCAAGATTTCAAAAACAGTTTGAGCAATGACAGCATTTCTAGAATAAGTACCCTCATAATCATCACTTTAAAGGGAAAAATATTCATTAGATGCTGGTGTTTGGATAGGTTTCTTTATTTAAAAGCTGCATTACTTTAATCACATTTTGTTTACATACTGAAAATTCAGTGGTGGGTCAATATTCACTATTAATTTGCTTTAGCTTAAGATTGTCTCTTGTCCATAGTGAGAAAACCCAAACACAAGAAAGAAACATGAACTTTAACTGTGGACCATTTAGCTTACTGGGTCCCAAAAGTCATGATCATGATGAAGTCTACAGTATAGCAGCTTTTTTCTTTTTATGGAACAGATTCTCATTCCAGTTAATATTGCATTGCAGTTACTTTTGTACTTGTCTTATTTTAGGTGGTAAGTTTCTTGAGGACTGAGATGCCAGCCCTTAGTACAGTGTAGACCTTTATAAGTATGGGTTCAATATGGTATTGTTGACCTGATACCTGAGTTTGCATTCTCTAGTGACATAGCTCACCTTTTGAATCAACAGCAGCCTCTTCTCCTAATTGCAGGGACTGAATTGTGTTCAACATTACGTAATTATTAGAATTATTCCAATGAAAGGTCATAATGGTGGGGATGATTGTTTGACTTTTGGCAACCTGGACACATGAGAGTATCAAAGTTAGTTTAATAATAAGCATAGCATATTGGGCTGGGCCAAGAAATAGACTCCATGAACCAGATGCAGGCTCTGCTTTTCTGACAGCAAGCAGAGTGTCGGAAACAATTAAACGTAACATATGCAGGAGATGCCTACCACGGACTCGGATTGCCTGGCAGATGAGTCTCGCTTCTTTATACTCAACTCCCTTAGGAAAATTTTTCTACCAGACTGACCTCAGCAGTCCACGTGCAAACATGTGGCCTATGCCTCTCAATATCAACTCATGATAACCACTCATATCACAAGGCCTCACACTCTCAAAGTGCCTAAGGAACTTTTCAAAGGCCAGCTATGATTCTTGATGAAGAAGCTCTCACTATAAAGCTTCACTGAGGGCTGTTTGCATTGTTAGCTGTATCATAGCTCCCTGCTGGCACAAGAGGTTACACTGTCCTGTATCGCCCATTGGCTTATCTCCTAAGGCTCTTCTTGATGTGGGCCAGAAATGTCTTGAGTGCCTCTGAATCTCTTCAGTGATTTCAGCTTTTCTGGAAGAGCCCACAACTCTGGGAAATCAAGGGTTGTTTTTTTCAAGCTGGGACATTTTTGTAAGTGAGAAGGGATTCCATTAGTAATTTTGCTGGGACAGCAATTGTAACCTGAGACAGCCCCAGGCAAAGGAGGATGATAGGTCACCCTTCTGCGGGGATTGTCCCTGGGTAGGATGTGTCTGTTTCTGAACACACAAAGCTTCACTGGGGAGTTGCTTTAGGGCGTGCTTAGAATACTTGTTTGGTGGGGGTTCCCAGAGTAATCCTGCTCGTCACCCTCCATTATCATCTTCTTCCTCCCAAGTGAACTGGGCCTGCCCCTCTCTCGGTCCCCTGCCACTTCTTCCTCATGGCAGTACTTTCACTGCTTGTCTTCCTTGTTTGCATTCAAGTTGATTTCCTGGCTAAGCTCTCTAGCTGGACTCTAATGCTGCTGCACTGAGGCCCTGAAGCTGTGCCTTTAACCTGGACTTGTTCCTAGAAATTGACTGGCCCTAAGATATTGGTGCTTCACAGGAATGGGAAAGGAATTTTGCCACAGAACTTGGGAAAGGTTTCACGCGGGCAGTCCAAGCCTCTCATGTGTGGGTGGAGATGCCAGGGCTTTGCACTGCTCGGCCCATTTCCATTTGGTCTCCTCTGTGGCTAGCTCCTGCTAATTCTCAGAGGATCCCAGGCACTTTTTGCTGTATGTTATAACCTCTTCTGGGGGTGGTTAAGTCAGAAAAGGATTAGTTTGGATCACAAAGTATACAGGAAAACTCCAGTTAATTAAAATACTTTTGGAATGGGGCTTTTTCATTAGTAGAAATTTCTACTTAGTTGGGGTAGAACAAATTTCTGTCTTTATTATCAAAAGATAAAGCAGTCTGCAGTAGCAATGTAGTTAACAGCGGCAAACATTTACCAGGTGCCTATTATATGCTAGGCACTCTGATTATATTCACCACTAACCTTGTTTAAGCCTAACAACGACTTTGAGAGGTAGGGTGATAATTAGTCCCACTTTATTGATGAGAAAACTAAGTCTTGGAAACGTTAAGCAACTTGCCTAATGTTACATAGGTATTAAGAGGCAAAGCAGAGATTTGAACCCAGGAATTTTGTACATTCGAATCTAGGCTTTAGCTGCTATTATATTGCCTCCACACAGACAATAAGTAATCTAGAAAGCTTCTGAGATGAATTTTGTGTGTGTGTAAGAGCATACTTTTCAAGGATCTCCTCCTTGCTTCCTATTGCCACTCCAAGATCACTGCTTCTACACCCCCTGGTACAATCTCCACTTCTTTGAGGTCCATGCTATTCAACTAAACTGTCATACTTCCATATTGACTGTCTAGCTCCTCTATTTCACCATCTCATGGTGAATGAATCCAAGTAAATGAGTCATTTTCTTTGAGTTCCTCTGTCTTCTCATTTCCATCAAGATATAGAGTAAATTTTGCAGTCTCCTCTTCTGATTCTTTCCCCACACCAAGCAGTTCTGGGATGTCCTACAACTGGGTGTCCTACAACTCAACTCAATTCTGATGTATCTACCTGGAGGTAGCATCAGATCCCACAGATCAAGGGCACAGTCCTACAAGACCGGCCTCTCCCACCTCCAAACACACATTTTGGGTGCCGATCTCAAAACCATGTTGTCACCTGTATTTCTCACCAATCCGTTATAAATCAGAGATTCCAATGTGTTTGATTAATTTGCTAGAGTGCCTCACAGAACTCAGAAAAACATTTTACTTGCTAGATCACCATTTTATTATAAAAGGATGTAACTCAGGAACAGCCAGATGGAAGAGATGCATAGGGCAAGGTATGTGGGAAGGAGTGCAGAGCTTCCAAGCTCTCTGAGTGCTCCACTCTCCCCAAATCTCCACATGTTCACCAACTGGGAAGCTCTCTGAAGCCTGTCCTTTTGGGGTTTTACGGAAGCGTCATTACATAGGCATGGTTGTTTGAATCATTGGTCATCGTTGATTAAACTCGATCTCCACTCCCTCTCCCTTCCCCCAGAGGTCGGAGGTAGGACTGGAAGTTCCAATGCTCTAATCACCTCGCTGGCTCCACTGGCAACCAGCCCTCATCCTTAGGTGTTTCCCAAATGTCACCTTATTAACATAAAAAAAAAGACACCTTTATCACTCTTATCACAGGGAATTCCAAGGGTTTTAGGAGCTCTGTGCTAGGAATAGAACAAAAACCAAATATATATTTCTTATCATAAATCACAATATCGCACCTTTGCAGTCAGGTGAGACCAGATGACTGAGTTCTGTTCCATGGCATGTGGGCTAAGGTGATGTAATACCACTTTCAGGCTGTGTCTATAAAATCGCCCAAGCATTCCTCCACGCTCTCTCTCTCCATTCGTTGTCTGGTCTCATGTGGTGGCGGGCACTGTCCCCAGGAGATGGTTCACCAAGGCCCTGTGCTTACCATCTGTGCCCTCCTAACCACTGCAATGTCTTTGTATGCCTTCAGCCTCAAGCACCCTCTTCTCTCTCTTCATTTAGGTGAAAACTGTCTTCATGTGAGATGGCAATGTCTGTGTTTCTTCCCAAGAACACTTTCTCTGTCCTCCTAATTAGATTACGTTACCAGTGTAAGTTCTCAGAGAACCTAGAGCGCCTTGTTCTTCCTAGGTATAAGTGGGCGATCCTTCAATTATACATTTAGGCTTCAAGTGCCCTCAGCACAGGGTTTGCGTCTATTTTGCCCACCGTTGAATCTCTGACACCTAGTTCAGTGCCTGACACAGAGTGGCTTCTAAATTACTGTCAATTGAATGAGTGAATGGATGAGTGAGTGAATGAGCACAAAATTGCATTCTTATATCCTTCTCCTGTTTCCAGAAAAGAAGACACACACACACACATTCTTTTCACCTTGGTTGAAAACATGGAAAGGACAGAATTTTCCATGTGGCCTTTCTTGGAATCTTAGCTTTATACGAATTACTTTGGCAGTGTTTACTCTTGATTTTTTTTAAAGTTTTCTTTTCCCCTAAACTAGAATGTAGTTAGAAGTTTGGTCTCACAGGGATGTCAAACATAGCAGAGTTGCATTTTTGAAACTGTAGGCATATAAGCATCCTTGTATTCCATAGTCATGTGCTCTTATTTATTTATTTTTTTGTTGCTCCCTTCTTCAGTGTATCTTTGTTCCCTGGATTCTATCAAAAGGTAGAGACAAGGGAAGTTATTTCCATTGGTTTATTGCAAATTGTTTTCTTACTTTTTCAGTGGAATAAACGTTCAATTGCATAGTGCTCTTTACCTGGAACTAGTCTGGCAAAATGTGAGATTTCGTGCTTTATGGCCCTTGCTGATGGTAATTAACATATACAAGTCCTTTAGAAATAACTTTTGTAATTTGCATTAGTTTGGTCTGAGACTTCAGACATTTAGTTTTTGGTTACAAAATTCTGAATTCTCTAAGACTATTTGGTTTCTTCTTGTGATGTCAATTCCTTAAAATAAAAGTCAGTTTCTTTAGGATTGGTCTCTTGATTAGGGTTTATCTAAGATTTTACTGAGTTGCTTAAAAATACAGCTACCATTTTTAGATCAAGCCTTAGGGAAATTATTATGCTTAAGAGTATAAATTGTGATATTTTGATACACTAGACTATGATGAAATCATTGAAGGCATCATCAAGTGAAGAAAACCCCAGGGAGATTATTAGCAATTTAGCATTTACAGTTCATGAGAGAATGCTAATTTCACTTACTAGAGAAATGTACAAAGATGGTAATCATTATGAATAAGACCCAATGATTGTATAAGCCTAAAAATGTGAAGTTGATGATTGTACAGATATACTTAGATTAAATGCCTCTGATAGTATAGAGGAAGTTGAGCATCCTGATTCAGTTAAATTTCTTTCCAGGTTCCTTTTTCTGGAAACCTAAAATGCAGTGATCTCTCTGCTTTAAAGGTGTAGGGGAACATAATTTGCAACCCCAAAATTTGTCTTTTTGGCTTGATTATTTTTAAGAACAAAAGACTCCAGAAGAAACTTTGACATTCCTCTAATTGCCTAAAAGAATTTAAGATAGAAGGCCTGTTCCAGGAAGGAGCGGTCCCTGTAGATAACTATAGTATGATATGAACTAGGTGTGGTAGACAGGGAGAAACCTAGCAAGGTCACTTTGATCAAAGTCCTCTCCATGTCCCATTATTTCTGCAAAGCATGACAAACAACTGTTTGCCAAACATTTGCTTTTCCATCTCCACATCAATTGCTTTCCTCTCCTTTGAAGTCCCAAACCACCACCCCAAACATCCTCTTTTGTCTTTAGCTGAATATGATATTTAAGGTGGTGGCTTCAGCCATTTTGGTGAATTACTCAATTTCCTGCATTTCTCCCCTATATACCTGTTACTAAACTTGTTTGATTTTCTCCTGTTAATCTGTTTCATGTCGATTTAATTCTTAGATCAGCCAGAAGAACCTAGAAGGGTAGAGGAAAACTTCTTCCTCCCTTTCAAAGGTGTCTTCCAGTTCTGTGATTTTAACCTGCTTAGGTGAGCACTAGCTATAGATTAGGTTAATAAGTAGATCATGGCTTCGGACCTAGTAACTTTAAAAGCCATCATTGAGTCTTCTTCTTCTTCTTCTTCTTCTTTTTTTTTTTAAAGATTGGCATCTGAGCTAACAACTGTTACCCATCTTCTTTTTTTTTCTTTCTGCTTTTTCTCCCCAAATCCCCCCAGTATATAGTTATATATTTTAGTTGTGGGTCCTTCTAGTTGTAGTACATGGGATGCCACTTCAACGTGGCTTGATGAGTCATGCCATGTCCTTGCCCAGGATCTGAACCAGAGAAACCCTGGGCCACCATAGCAGAGCACGCGAACTTAACCACTCGGCCACAGGGTTGGCCCCCTGAGTCTTCTTCTGATTGATTTCTGTCACCCATCCTTTTTTCTGGCCCTGGTCTGAGGAACCATGCAAGCACCTCATTGCTCATACTCTCATCTTTTTCCCCATCCCTTTCTCCCTACCCACCAAGCTTCAGGCTCCTAACTTGATTGCAAGATACTAGAAAAATATTTTTTCAAAGTGTTCCTTTTCAAGAAAAAGCCCACCATGCCATTTACAGGTAAGAAAACTGAAGCTAAAGAGGTAACATGTATTGTTCAGTTATAGAATCAATTAGTGAAAGAGCCAGGTATATATGACAGGCTGTTAATGGTTAGCTTGATATTTTTTTCTAGTATGCTATCTTAATTATTTCCACTGTTCTAATGGCTGTTCCATTCTCACAAGTAATGAGAACTGAATCAGACTTGCGCAGTTGAATCACAAAGTTGCATATGTTACTTTAGAATTAAAATATCTCGTTCAAATTGTAGTAAATCACTAGTAAGTTATTTTTCTCACATAGACAAAAAAGACAAAATTGGGAAATTGGCAGACCAATACATGACAGTATTGGCAGGAAAGAATGGGAATAAGGAATACAGATGTGGCACAAATTGAAAGCAGCAGGAAGGAAATGAAAAGGTGGAAAACAGATAAATTAGTAACACTGTGAAACTCCTAGTCTTTCAGATAAGAAATCGTGTGACATATCTTGGGTTTTAAGTGAATTATTTCTTCTTAAAGGAACTTTTTAAAATTAATAATAAGCACTCAGCAAATGTTAGTTATGTGTAGTTAGCAGTACTAAATCATTGGCAAAATTCTCTTGCTTAATCCTCCCTATCCTCACTTGAGAAATAGGTGCTCTTTAATCTCCTTTTTATCTATGAATAAACTGTGGCTAAGAATATTTTAGAAATGTGTTCTAGGTCACACAAGCAATAAATAGCAAAGTGGAGATTTAAACCCGGTCAGCTGAATTTCCTTCTAGTCTTTTTTTAATACGGTCAAACACAGGCAAAGATTGCACTGACCTCTCAATCTCAAAGATACTTTGCAGCTCTATAGATTTTACTCTCACAGATAACCCTACTATATAAATTAGGATCCACGGGTAGATCAGGAAGCCTTACAAAGTAGTTCTCCGAGCCATTATTATCCTTCCTTGTATTACTTGAGTGGTTACTTTGAGCTAGGCATGCACTATGCATTGGGGAATCAAAGATGGATAAGACATAGTCTTGTAGGCAAGAGAGAGGGGAGTTGAAGTTGTTGTCACACAACATACTAAGCACGAAGATGGGAAACAGAGAAACCTGTAGGGACACCATGATGGGATCCATGCCAAGCTGGAAAATATGAGAAGAGGGCTGTTAACAATTTGCTACAGCTTCCGCAGGGGTTTTAAACAATAGAAATGTGTTTTCTTACAGTTCTGTAGGCTGGAAGTCCAAGATCAAGGTTTTGGCAGGTTTGCTTCCTCCTGAGGCCTCTTTCCTTGGCTTGCAGATGACTGCCTTCTCCCTGTGTCCTCACATGACATTTTCTCTGTGGGCAGGCATGCCTGGTGTCTCTCCTGTGTCCTAATCTCCTCTTTTTATAAGGACACTAGTCATTTGGATTAGGGCCCACGCTAATGACCTGACCTCATTTTAACTTAATTACCTCTTTAAGGACCCTATCTTCAAATGCAACCATATTTTGAGGTACCAGGTTTAGGGCTCCAACATATGAATTTTTTTTTTTAAAGATTTTATTTTTTCGTTTTTCTCCCCAAAGCCCCCTAGTACACAGGTGTATATTCTTCGTCGTGGGTCCTTCCAGTTGTAGCATGTGGGGCGCTGCCTCAGCGTGGTCTGATGAGCAGTGCCATGTCCGCGCCCAGGATTCGAACCAACGAAACACTGGGCCTCCCGCAACGGAGCGCACAGACTTAGCCACTTGGCCACGGGGCCAGCCGCTCCAAAATATGAATTTTGGGGGACACACTACAGTCCAAAAGAAGGGCCATCTGAAATGCTGAGGGGCTGACATGGCTCTTGGAGTGATGTACCAGGAGAAGCAGGCCCCCTGAGCCACCCCAATGTAGCTCAGAGCAGTGCTTCTCCCACTTGAGCACGAGCACACATGCGTAGAATCACTTGGAGGTCTTGTTGCAACAGATTGCTGATTAGAGCTTCTGATCTGGTAAGTCTAGGGTAGGGACTGAGAAACTGCATTTCGCACGAGATCCCTGCTGCTGCTGCTGCTGCTGCTGCTGCTGCTGGTGATCTGGAGACCACACTTCCATGGTCACTGCTCAGTGACAACTAAGTGACCACACCCAGTGCAGGCCAATACCAAAGCCCTGCTGACCCCTAGAAGGCACTGAGCGAGGTTTCCTTGGCTTTGCGGGGATAGGCCTGGAGAAACGCTGTGCCTTTCTCTTTTTTCAGGCTGGTGGTCGAGAGGCTCTTTTTGTCTCACTGCCATCTTTAAGAAGCTCATTTCGTTCACTGGAGATAAAGACTGCCTCTGTTCCTTGTTCTCTTTGTCTTTTTTGTCTCTATTTTTCTAAGCTGTTTGCCTCAGATAGGCTCTTCATCTGTCTGTGCAATGTGGCTGTTTATTCCCTGCACAGCGTGGTGATTTCCAGCCACGCAGAAGACGATAGCTCTGGGACTTGTCATTGTTAGGCATGCTTTTATATTTCCTTAGCACGCTTAGTTGTCTGTTTCCTGGACTCTGTGTGTGTGTGTGTGTGTGTGTGTATGTACATGGGGAGAGGAGCGGGAAGCAGGTTTGTCTTATTTCGTGAGTTTTTCATCATGTGACTCCAGCACATGTTTACCCTTAGGACAACTTTCATTGAGGGCTATTGCTTTCCAATGCTGTCTTGAAGCTGGGTGGTTACAATTTAATGCCAACTACTACCAATTATCATAAAACAAAACCAAGAAATTATGTTTATAACATTCTGTTCTCTAGGCACTAAGTTGGCTACAAAGCGTTCATTATCATTATGGACATTAGTGTTAAGTGGGTGCATTAATATTTTACTTCTGTATTATCATGGTTGAATGATAGTAAACACTAATAGGCAGAGTACTGAGAACTTCAAGAGGGGATTTTCTCCTTACTTTTTTGCCTGGACATCCGTTTATGTGATGTGCAAACTGACCAAATCAGTCGTTCCAGCCGGCTCTACAATCCATTTGGATCATTCCATGATTAATCTGGCCCAGACAATCAGCAGCAGGGAGGAAGACAAAGGAAATAAAGGATCAGCTGTGGTCCAGTCCAACTGCCCACTGGATAGATACAGCCTCTGCCTGCCTTATGAATTTTGTTTTAGTGTTACATCACACAACCTACATTGACTCTGAGTGTGTGTGTGTTTGTACGTACGTCCACAATCGTGAACAATGCAAACTCAAAGAGAGTATACAAACGTTTGGTGTAGGTTCAATAGCAAAAGAATGAGGTATAAAAGGAGCCACTTCTTTAGCTCATTAACCATTACTTGGTCTGGGTTGTTAAGGAGCTACCTTTCCAAAAGTATAAACCCTTCTTGAGATGTCTATGCCAAGCATCCATTCACTCAACAAACGTTCACTAAGAGCCTTCTACGTGCCAGGCATTTATATTAGCAGCTGTGAACAGAGCAGTAAATAGCACATAGTTCCTCTCCTCATGGAGCTTATCATATGCTGAAGGAGATACGCAATAAACAAGTATATAATTAAACAATGGTAGAAGTGCTATGAAGAAAATAGGATGTGATAGAGGATAGGAGAAGGGAGCGACATCCTCAGATAGGGTGGTCAGGGGAGGTTTGATGAGAAGTTGACATTTAAACTGAGACAGGAGAGATGAGAGGGACCTATATGTGCAAGAGGGAGAGAGCAACGTGGGTAGGAAGGACTGTGTGTGGGAAAGCCTAAGTTACCAATATCCTAATCACATTGTCTCCCAAGATCTATGTGTTTGAAGGAATACGTGTTTTCACTGATGGGTAAAAGTTAAAAGTAATTTTGGATATATGAGAGCGTTAGATGAAAGCGGAGCATGGTGGGCAGTCTGTGGTCATCGTGAATGCCATGTCCAGAGGGAAGAATAAGGGAAGTTAGGAAAGACACGTTTTTCTCTTTTGTAATTATGTCTAAAAAACTGTAATGCCAGCAGAAGCCTATGTGCAATAGAAAATTTGCCCTAAGGACAGCATCCTCTGAGAAAGGGCAGATTTCCTTAGCTCTTGGCCTTTTCACATTTGGCTGGTTCAATGTCATGGCATAACCAGAGAGACAGGTGCATGTGGTGTTTTTCTCTATAGTCTCACCTGCTTGCCTGGGCTGTGGGCATAATATGCTAGGGTTCCACTTGTATAAATAATCTAGGCATATTTAGAATTGTCCGGAGGTCTGAACTGCACCTGCATTGGCTGGTCTGCCAAGACAGGAGGCCAGTCTTGTATTCTATATTAGGCTATGGCTTTGTGTAGCAACACTACCCAGTTGAAGAGTGAAAAATCTATTCAATCAACCATTGTTTAGTATTCAAAACATTTAAACAGTTTGGGCTTTTAACTGAGTTGGCCATAATTTGAATAGGCATAAAAACTGTTTAAATTAGCCAAAATGAAATGGGAGATCAAGAACATCATTCTAGCCTAATCATTCATTCAAACATTTAGTGAAAACATACCATATGCCATTGAACCCATCTCCCTCTACCTGCGGGAGAAGGAGTTTTCAGGGTCAGGAGTGCTATTGCGTAGTTGAGTCTGCTTGACTATGGGAAACCCAAGCTTGACTCAGTCGTTCTCTTTTCATTCCTCAGATAAGGAGTTTACTTATGCATCACCACAAGCTCACAGAAAAGATGCAGTTAAAGCTTTGGGTACTGATTTTTTGGGTAACATTTTTCAAAAGGTAATATAGTATCTCCCATGTACTGAGACGATTGGAATTTTGTGAAATGGTTAGAGAGGAAGCTGTATAGACAAAGGGAACAATATACAGATTAGGTTCTGAGGTTGGGAAAAAGTTTAGTATGTTCAGAAATAGTTATTCATTCTGTATGCTAGAACATAGACCCGTGGGAAAGAATAATGAGGGATAAAAGGTGGTTGGAGCAAGTTTATGAAGGAGTTTGTAAGCACCATGCCGAGAAGCATGAATATATTTTTTAGGCTATTGTTTCCCAAACTTCAGTGTGATTAAGGATCAGGAGGTGAAAGAGGGGAAAGGAGTGTTTAAAATCCAAATTTCTAAGTCTTACCAACTGAGATGACAATTTAGTAGGTCATGAGTTAGACTTGAGTGAGAATATGACTTTTCAGTGTTTCGGTTAATTTTGATGAAGGAGGTCCAAGAATCACCATCTGAGAAGCATTGCTGTAAGTAACAGGAAGTTCTGGGAAGGTTTAAATCTAAGGAGTGTCTTACAGGATTGCATTAGTCTGATCTAACTGGATTCTTCCGGGAATTTGCCCCATTCTCAGCTTTACTGATGATATAGTAGATAACCTGGTCTTGTGTTCTTCCTCGTCAGTGGTCACTGTTAGCTTCTACCCAGAGGAGGTTAATATTAATGACAATAGAAGTCAAAGATTCTCTGGTGCTGCAATGTACAGTGACCACCAATAAAAATTCTTCATGGTGAATTGAAATACACAGTTGTGATTCAATTTTAAAATGTCCCCAACCACAACTAAGTTGTATCTACATTTGCATGGAGCCTTTTATTGTGCCTAGCTACTCATTGGCTAATCCAAATGTCTTTGTCAATCTAATTTCCTACCGCTAATGCCACTCAGAGGCCCCCAGCTCTCTGGGAGGACCTGTCGCTATTCCTTATTGCTCTTGAACACCAATCTTCTGCTTCTCAAATCAATTTTTCATGTTATTGCCAGAGTTGGTTTTCTAAAACTCTGGTAAAGATCATGCTGCTTCTTTATAAAACTTTGTTCCTAGGAAGGGAGATAATTTTCACTGACTCCTTACTTTGCGCATGGGTGTAAGGGTAATAAATTACATTTAACCCTTATAGGTAGGTCTGTTATCCCCATTTGAGAAGGAAATCCCAAGATCAAACTGCCAGGAAGCAATTGAGGTGGAATTTGAATCCAGGTTTCAGAGCCTGCTCTCTTTCCAGTATTTTATTGAAAGGTTGAGATAAAATAGAGATAATAAAAGCTCAAAAAGGAAGCAAGATTCAACAGAAAGAGTATTAATCCAAGAATCAGACAACAAGGGTCTTAGTGGGCAGACTCTTGTTATCTTTTCTCTCTATCCTCTGGCTTCTTGTCTGTAAAACAGGGGCAGACCAAAAGCTGATCTAGACTGTACTTTTTTATTTTATATTTTTATTTGTTTATTATCTTTCTCTCTCTCTCCTACATTGTAAGCCCCATGAGGGTAAGGATTTTTAAATTGTGGTAAAAAATACATAACATGAAATTTACCATTTTAACCATTAAAAAATAAACAAAAAAGCTTTGCTCCTCTGACTGATCGCTTGCCATTCTTAGAACAGCCACAGAATCCAAGACAGCTTTGCTTAACCAGCAGCTTCCTCTTCCTTGAATGCCCTTTCCATGTCTCTAAGGAAAGACTTCAGAAAGACTTCCCAGATTCTCCCACTCGTGGACAACTGTTCTATGTGCTCTTTTTTTTCACTGCACGTTTACCTTGACTATAGAGCTAATTTAATTTTGCCATATGACGTATTTTATAGGTTTCCTTATCTCTCTGTGCCCCCTCGGCCTCTCCAAACAGTTACAAAGTCTGCTTTCTATGAGAAGCCGGGGATATAAAAGTAACTTAAGG
Organism: Equus caballus; assembly: GCF_041296265.1. Lineage (NCBI taxonomy): Eukaryota > Metazoa > Chordata > Mammalia > Perissodactyla > Equidae > Equus > Equus caballus. Next base: position 28,760,669 of record NC_091710.1, on the reverse strand, counting down.
TTTGGCCTCCTTCAAGCTAATCACAGTGCAGTGCAGCTAATATAGATGTTTCTCCTCCCAGTTTGCATTCGTGAGGGTAGCCTGAGTGGGTGACTAGCAACTCCCAAATCTCAGCGGACTAACTTGATAGGGGTTTGTTTTTTGCTCTTCTCTTGGTCCAGTGCAGGTTGGCCGAGAAGCTCCGTTGAAGCTCGTCTGCTCAGCCACATTGATGGACCCAAGTCTTTTTCTAGGGACTCAAGTATCCCCTGGGGTCTTGAAGTTCTCTTTGGGATTTTTTGTATCAGTCTAGCTGGCACAGGAAGAAAGAAACAAGAAAGATCGCATTGGATCTTTTATCAACTAAGCTTGGACACGACAAGAAGCGCTTCTGCTTATATTCCTTCCGCCAGAGTTCTGTCATGTGGCCCCGCCTAATTGTGAGGGAGCTTTGGAAATATAGTTTAACTGTGAGCTGGGCAAAAGAAGAAAGAAATTTGGTGATCATTTAATTCAATTCTCCCACAAAGACTAAAAGCAACTTCAAATCTCCTTAAGAGCTATGTTGTAGCACGTAGTTTAAGAGGGCTAGACTTTCTTGGAAAGACAACAACAATATAAGCCATGTCACTGGGTCAGAAAAGAGCATCACCTGTGCAGGAGATTGGCAAATAGGACTCCGTGGTAAAGCATGGCACCCCCATGGAGCTAAAACCCCAGTCTCCCCGGGTCAGACTCAGAGTGGAGCAGGGATCTATTTTTTTATAGTCAGGCTCTGGGAGGACGGGTCATTCAGTTGGGAAGTAAATGAAAACGTTCCTGCTTGAAATGGAATGGACCAAGCTTCTGATTTTATCCGTGTGAGAATCAGTGGCCTGCTCACTCCGTGTGGAAGAAAGCTGCATGAAGCAGCCTGCGCTCTATTTGTTAGAGGTGGAGAAGGGCATCAGTGATGTCTGACAGTTGATTGATCAAACTGATACTCTTCAAAGGCTCATCTGCTACACCAGTCTCTTGTTCCTCACTCAATCCTCCACTTTCCCTAAATCCTTTACACTGATGGGCATTTTTTGAGTTTGACAAACTGCAGTGTCTGCATGGAGATAAATGAGAGTGGTCTGATTCTTATTTAAATCCAGCAAATCAGTGGTAACCAGACGTGTGTTCAAGCAGGCAGCAACACCTGGAGCCCACCAGAAAACGAATAGGAAACCAGGATGACTCAGATTGGTGTAAAGCCAGGGACAGCCCCCCGGCTTGTAAAAATCATTCCCTTAGCATTATTGGGGAAGGGACCAGAGACGTTCTCACATGCTAATTAACAAACCTTTCCAATCATGAAGGAGGTTCCTTTGGGCCAAGTCCAGTTCGATATTGCTGTGGAAATGAATCTTCTGTTTCTTTTCTCTTACAGAACACAGGGGCCTCTTGAATGTTCTCATTTCTCACATTTATTTGTTTAAAAGAAGGAGTTTGCTGACAGCATCCCCATTAAGATGACTCCCCTTATTTATCAATCCTGCCGAGTTCCCTGACAGAAAGGGGGTTTGGTGCTTTTAAAAATAGGTTTTCTTCCCAAATGAAGCAAAGCGTGGAGAAAGGCGAAAGAAAAGTGAAATGTGAAGCTTGCAGTGTGAAAGGCAGTTTCATTATTTGTCCTTTAGCTGCTTTTGTTCCCACTGAGGGAGTGTTTGGGTCTCTCCCCAATTTGCTAGAGATAAAAGCCCAGTTGCCCGACCATAAAAGACAGAAAAGGGCATAGGAAGAAAGAATTTTCTAGTACTAATCCCTGTTCTTCAGATTGAAAGAGGATCTGGGGACCTGTTACAGTTGCTAAGTATACGTGGGAATGTTCCAAATTTGAGTTTTCAAGGCCTCGTGTCCCAGAAAATTCTGTTGGACACTTCAAGTTCCCATGGGTGAAAAATAACATTATTTGTATAGATATTCTATTTTTTTCAAAGCTTCTTTTCATCTCTCTGAGCTCAAATCTTCTTCCTCCTTTTCACCAGCCCTCAAAGGAATCAAAGGCTACTCCCTGCCTACTTCACCATCACCCAAGCCACGCTCATTCCAATGATCCTGGGAACACAGCCACCCACATGGGAATGGAATGAAGACTAAAGATAGAAGGATGAGCCAGTATCTGTTATAGATGGATAACGTGGTGTAGTGGAAACAGCACTGGGTCAGGTAGCAATTGGAAACCAGAGGGTGGGTCCTGCCTGATATCTTTCCAGCTCTCTGACCTTGTAGAAAGCATTCCAATGATTTGGACCTCATTTCCTACACTAAAATGTGGCTAGAGTGGTCTTGGTTACTTAACCTCTATAGTTCCTTTCTGCTCCATGAATATGGGTCTGAAAACTTTTTCGATTCTGCTACTCCTAATGTTTATGGCAATTAAAATAAAGAACTGGGAAAATTTGTCAGCCTTTGGGCAAGCATAGGCTGCTTCCTCTTCAGAACATGTATAGTACTTAACTCACAGGAAAGGTGTGAGCATCAAGTGATAAAAAAATTGAAAGACACTTAGCATAATGGCAGCCACGTTGTCAATGGTCAGTATGTATTAGATATTATTATCACCCTACCTCACAGACATAGAAGACAAATGATAGTTTTGAGGTGTGATATCTGTCTTACTCTTTGCAAATAGAGTCTGTGCTGTTGGCTGTCCTGGATTTCAGGGCAAAAGTTAAGTCACATAAAAGAAGAAATGCCTTACCCTTTGAGGCCACAGAATATCCCACTCTTGGGTGAATCTCTGCCATTCAGTGGTGACAGCTTGTGTGGTAGAGGCCTTGGTGTTTGATTTGGCATATTATAGTTCTTAAAGCAAAGCCCAGAGCTCTATTTGTGAAAACCAGCGGTGGCAGAAATGGGACATCTATGCTCCCCTGCCAGCACCTGCAGTATCTCCTGAATGGAGCACAATCTGAGGGAGTTTTAAATTGAAACCCTGTGCCAGGCTTTGTGATGGGGGCTATAATCAAAGGAGTTTTGACAATTCCGTGAAGAAACATGAAGCATCTCAGATACAAACATTACCTTTTCAGTTGGGTTTATTTGTGAAAATGCAACACAACATAAGGAAATTTTTACTAAGCATCTCCTGCGTGCCAGGCACATGTAATTTCACTTGTCTCGCAATAGCTCCTCAGCCCAGTTTAACAAGTAGAGACTTGTCTAATGCCACACAGTAGGTAAGCTGGGAAAGCTTAGTCAAACAGGAATGTTGTTTTGCCACCTGTGATGTTGTCCCTCCCCGACCCCAGGGGTCAAACTCCCTTCCTGGTGTTAGGCTAGCTATACCAGATAAATTGAATAGGATATGGCATCCTACTTTTCTTGAATTATAGATCAAAATTTGATTAGGTTGCTGTTTAATCATTTAGTAAATCCCCATGTTTTCAGAGGATTGAAGCAGACTCCTGAGGGTGCTTAATGTTCAGCATTTTGAGAAAGCCTAGTTGTCTCACAGTTCCTATATTCTTTAAATATGCTTTCAAAGTGATCCAGAACCACAGATAACAGATTCGAATGAAAAAAAAGTAGCGTATTTTCCTTCATGTGTAGGTGGGTGCATATGTAAATGTGTATTCTGCTGGTCTCAATGTGTGTTAACACAGGAGTGTGTGAGTGAGTGATGTGCCAGAGAGAAACAATGACAGCAATTTAATTAATTCTACTGACATTGTTATGCCTTTAAATACAAGTAAGAATTGAGATTGGAGCAACCTAGAAATTTTCATGGCTGCTATTGGTGTTGCTTTTCTGTTCAGTGCAAATGGAACTGCCAATTAACAAAACCAGCCAAGCCCTGGCAACTGATGGCTTGTTGATGATCAAATCTCTGAGGAAGTTTGAGGAATGACCTCCTTGCCCAGAAAGGAAGGATTTCTCAGTCCCTATCCCTCGTGTACAGAGTAACAATGCATTTCAGCTCAAGGAAAAGGAAGAAGGTTGGTGTTGAGGGAGTTACCTATTTGGCTCCATATATCTCTGTCCTGTCACCACTGCTAATTAGCAGAAATGCTTTTCTGACAGCTACTCATAGAAGCAATTTTATCCACAAAAGTTCTGAAGAATGCAACCTTAAAAAACGTGGAAGGATAAGAAAACTGGGTCAACTTGCAGTGCTTTATTTTAGTTGTCTGCATATGTGAATGAAACTCTGGAAGCTAATTAATACTCTTAGAAAAAATGTTTAGTTTTCAAATAGTCTATTCTATTCTACGGCTCCAGGGAGATGATAGACTTGCATGTAGCCATTGACCATGCCACTAACTAGTTGGACTTGGGCAAGTCAAACAACCTCTTTGAGAAGTACTTCTTATTTTTTAAAGTTAGATTGCAGGGTTGAATAATTTCTAGAGCCCTTGTCAGTCTAAATTCTATAGATGTCTCTGTAGCACAACGGTTCATAAGAAGGGGAGGGGAGCACTTTGTCCCCCAGGGGACGTTGACAATGCCTGAAGATATTTTTAATTGTCATAACTAGAGAGAGGGGAGATGGACTGTGGGGCTGCTACTGGCATCTCATGGGTAGAGGCTAGGGATGCTGCTGGACATCCTACAATGCATAGAATGGGCTCCCACAACAAATAATTGTCTGGCCCAAAATGTCAATAGTGCTGTTGAGAAATTGCACGAGGAGTGTAAACAGTGAACTTAGATCCTTGATCCCATTATTGTTCTAAATTTCTTTGAAAAATTAAAAATGATTCAATTTCTTGATATTTACCACCCAATATTTTATATGATGGTTTCAGGGGCTAAAATTAGGTCCAAAGACAGGTGGTGGGTAGGGGCAGGGAGGCACTCCCTCATGATGGAAACATGGTGCTCAGGCCTAGGGAAGAGGCTGTGCAACAGTCCTAAATAGCTAAGGGTTGGATTAGACAAAAGTATTTTCAATAATCTCATATATAGGGCTGTTTGTTCATGATACAGAGATTGGATGAAAGGGGTAAAAGATAAAATAAAAACTAGTTCTCTAACCTGATGATAAAACAGGTACTTATACACTTGAGTTATTAATGCAAAAACTGATAATTTGGTATCCTTTACAGTCAAAGCATGTTTTCTATTGCTGCTGAAATAAATTACCATGGACTTAGTGGTATAAAACAACAAAACTTTATTATCTTAAAATTCCGTAGATTAGTAGTCCAACACAGGTCTCACTGGGCTAAAGTCAAAGTGCTAGCAGGGCTGTATTTCCTTCTGGGGGCTCTCGGGGAGAATCTATTTGAATGGCTTTTGCAGCTTCTGGGGGCTGACCATATCCTTTGGTTTGTGGTTTCTTCCTCAGTTTTCAAAATTGGTCTACCTAACCCTGACCTCAGCCAGGAAAGGGGCTTTCAAAGATTAATATTATTAAGTTGAATCCACTTGGATGATGCAGGATAATCTCTCCATCTCAGGGCCCTTAACCTTAATATATCTGCAGAGTACCTTTTGCCATGTATGGTAACAAGTTCACAGGTTCCAAGAACTGGGATGTGGACATCTTTGGGGGCCATTGTTCTGCCTACCACAGCAGGATTACATGTGTTGGATGTTATGCCACCATCTAAATCTCCCTGCAGAACGGAGGCACTCATTTCCCCAGTGTCAGGGAGTGTTTGCCGCTGACATCTCAGTTGAGTTGCTCCCTGGAATTGTCCTCAGCTAAAGAGAATTGCCACTCTCAAGCTCAAGCCCTGTTCCTAGAGGCAGCCCACAGCCAATGACAGGTTGATGCAGGGATATAAAATTATTGGTCCCTTGTCTCAAGACAGGACAGCTTGGAAGGGCCGTTCTAACTCTAGAGCTCGCCATTGAATTGGCTTGGGTCTCTGTTGTGATTGCATTGCTGTTCAGCTCCTCTCTCTGTCTAATCCTCCTTTCTTTGCCTCCTTTCTTTGCTTTCTTTGTTGATCCTGAGGACACTCTCCAATAAGTTTCCTGCAAGCAAAGCTTCATCTCAGACTCTGTTTCTAAACTGTTGATGCCAAGAATTATATGAGGAGGCAGTTTCTAAAATGGGCTTTTGGTGCTGGCAATGTAGACCCAACTACTGTTGGAAAGAGGAGCATAGATAGCTTCCTACATGCTGTGGTGACAGGATTGCTAAAATTTTCACCATGCTGAACTGCAATGAGACACTGGTAGAGGAGTCTTGGTGGAGGCAGTGTCTTAGATATTTGGGAAGTTTGAGGGGAGAGTAATTATTAAGACTGGAATTTCTGGGGGCAGCGTATACATTAAGAAATACAATAGTGAGTTGACTGGGGTGACTGGAGTGACTGATCACCAATTAAAGGCTAAGTTGAAGGCCAGAATGTCTCCTTTTAGCATATATAGAGTATACTGCAGCCAGAGTATAGAAAAAGCTGGAGATTATGCCCAGGACTTAATTATAAGAGTGGAACAGATCCAAAGGTTGAATTTTCAGCCTCAGCAAATCTATTCTGTAAGATAAGGGCCTTTATCAGACTTGGGATGAGGATATTTGAGTTGATGCACTTGAATCTCTTAAATCTTTAAATCCCTCTGAACAGTCTGGACCTGCAGGAGTGACCCATTAAAAGCTATTATTAAACCATTAAAGGCCCCTCTTACAGGCTAATGCTCTCCTGCTGCTTGAAGATAATGCAGAGGTCTCTGCCTTGCAAGACACATGCATCTCCTCAGAACCTACCATCCCCTCTCATCCTGGTCACCAAACCAATAACTAGGGTTAATTTACAACATAACTTGGCCAGGAAAGTTCTGGGCCAGCTAAGAGAAGATGAAGGAATTGCAATACTTACCTAATACATAGTTGTGTGATCTGGGCCACATGTGGAGCTGAGTATTCAGATGCTGGATCAAGGTAGGATATGAAATATTAGGTTGGCTGAGGGAAGCTTGTCTATATGGAAGCACCTTGTGATACAGAATTTAACAAATTTGCAAAGCACTTAGGAGATGGTATTAATGTGCTCCTGGGTTGGCATGCTGCTAGAAGCTTGGAGAAAGTGATAGCCATTCTAAATGAGCTGGAAATGCCAGAGCTGCTGAGGAAGACAGTAGCAGTAGTTGTCAAGAGGCTCAGAGAATTTGGCATGCTAGATTTGATATATTATGTAACCCACCAGTTAACCATGCTCCATGGGAAAACCCAGAAGACAGTCTGTTTACTAAAGTGGTAAAGAATTCACTGATGAGCGGGCTATCAGATTTGTTGGGAAGGTCAGTGGTAGGCCAGGGCCAATGGTAAAGGATGCTGTTACAGAATTGGACTCCTTACAAGGAAAAAGTATGATAAGGTCCTGAAATAATAAAAAGTAGGTGGCAGTGCTTAACTCAGAAGCAAGCTGGGCACTATTATCATAAGACATGGCAAAACTAGAGTGGCATCTAGGAGGCTATCCCACTAAGAACTATGGAGATGGTTATAAGAACGTGATATTCCTAGAGACAAGGTAAAGGAGCAGTCAATAAGAGTCTTGTTCAATCTGTACAATTAAAAGAAGTCAAGGTTGGGTGATCAGGAGATTGAAGACGGGTACTCCAATAAGAATTCATTATCTCTTGACCAGTTTTCAGACCTGAGACAGTTTTCTGGCCCAGAAGCCATTAACTGAAGGAGAGGCCAGTTCCCCAGAAAGAATGAACCTGCCACACCATAGAAATTATATGGTACTAATTCTCCTGGTACTTTCACAAATGGGCCTATGGCCATTTACTGGGATAACACTGGAGAAAAGAAGATACTCAAACATACCAAAGATCTGAGTTGACATAGATATCTGGGGACCTCAAGTGTCCTAAAAGGTCCCCTTTTAGGACAGCATGTGGGGCTATATAATAAATGGTGTCCTGGCCTAGTTTGGTTCACAAGGAGCCACCACTTGGTCATTTCTCTGGGCCTGAATATGTATTTGGGTGAACGTAATTTGGAGTTGGTAAAACTTTCACATTGGTTCCGTGGCCTGTGGGGTAAGAACGGTGGGGGAGGCCAAGTGGAAACCTCTGAAATACCCCACAAATGAAGATATTAAATAAAAACAAAAAACTAGTATTGTAATATTTACAGTAGGCAAACAATAAATAAGGAAAATGGAAAAAATTAGTGCTACCTTTAAAGTTCTAAAAGATGTGAGGGTGGTGGTCCCCATTAGATGACTAATTTGTCATTCTGGCCCCTATAAAGTGAGGCAGATCCTGGAGGATGGTGGCAGCTATGCCAAGTGTAGTACATTTGTGAAAATAAATTAACGCGGTCTCAGATAGATACATGGTATGTGGCCAATGGCAAATGTACTCCTTCCATTCCTATCAAGAAGGAAAATCAGAAAGAGTTCACATCCACTTTGGTAAAGTGGTATACACATTTACAATCTTACTCCAAGGCTATGTTAATTCTCCTGCTCTCTGTAATGGTGTAGTCCAGAGAGATTGGCCCACATGTTTAGGCAGGCAAAATTGCTCCTTATGACCTGTGTTCTGTCAGATCCATGAAATCACAAGGTTAGGTGGGCCCAGTAACAGTTTATCGTGAGAAGGAAGTGGCACATTTGGGATTAGGCATGAGCAAAACCGGAAGGTACTAGTCAGCTTCATGTACCAGACTCCTATGTCATCCATCACTGCCAAAATTGTGTTCTGTCTGTCATCACAAAGTGAATGTCTTACAATGACATCTGTCCCTCTCCCTCTACTTATAACCAGGTGGTGGGCTAAAGACCATAGTTTCCATGTATTGAACTTCATCTAGCTACCATTTTTGCCAGTTGTCCAACTTTTCAGCCACAAGATCAAAGCTGAGCCCTCAAGATGGCACTATCTTTTAAAGAGACTAACCAGTGACTTGGAGGCAGTGACCACTGTGTCAGTAGAGAATAAAATACATGTGTCCAGAAACCAATGGGTGCAGGTAAGAGCGGCCCTGCTTATCATCATTCCCAGTGACACACTTACAGAATTTTTACTTCCTATCTTTGCAACTATGCTCTGTGGATTTAAAGACCGTGTTCCAGAGAGGGAACACTTACCTCAGGGGACACTGACATGATTCCTTTAAATTTTAATTTCAACTTCTGCCTGATCACTTTGGGATCCTCATAGCAACAGACCAGCAGGCAAAAAAGGAGTGCCTATCTTGGCATAGGTAATTGTCCCTCATCGTCAGAAGGAGATTAGGTTGTTGTCACACAATAGGATGGGGAAGAATATGTTTGGTATGCAGTTGATCCACTGGATGTGTCTTTTGGTACTTCTCTCTTGTTTTTAATCTTGGTAGAAAATGGATAAGTGCAATAGCCACAGCCTGAGAGAGTTGATGCTCTGGGTCATCTCACCCTAAACGCCCCCTAAACCTGGAGAGGTGTTGGCTGAGGGTAAGGGAAATCTGGAATGGGTACTAGAGAAGGGGGGGATAATGAGTATCAATGGAAGCTCTGAAACCAACGGCAGAGGTGTTGTATGTAGTAAGTCCCAGTAATCTTCCTCATATAAATTTCTTTAGGGAAAGAGATCAACCAGAATCCTGGAAGATCTATTCTAAGAACTTATTATATGAAATGGAAATGGATCTAAGAAGTACAAGGGGGAACTGTAGTGGGTGCTGTGGTGTGCTGCCCAGATCTCTGCTATAGGACTGAGGCACTGCTTCTCCCAGAGGCTAGTAGTCTTAGTAACTGATGGCTCCCAGTTGAGTTGCTTTTTGGAATTTTCCTCAGCCAAAGAGGACACAAGGTCCTCATGCAAAGTCACACCCCTTCTGTGGGGAGCAGTCCACTTCCACTGACTGGTCAATGTACAGCTATGAAGTATCTTTCCAGCTCCAAAACACCTTTAGGATTTGTCTACGGTCATTGTTGCTAGTGCATTACAATTCAACTTCCTTCTTTGCTCAGTCCTACTTCCTTCACTTCCCAAAGTTAATGATCCACAGGATCATTAGTAAAATTATTAGTAAAATAAATTAGTAAAATTTGTGCATCTACATCACAGCCTCTGAGTCTATTTCCTGAGAACTCAATCTAAGACAATATATACATCTAATAAATACCAGATTTCTCAGGAGAATACTCAGCAGTTTTTGAGAAAAATGATAGACTACTGAGTGCTTTTGATGGGCACTCTGTTAAGAATTTTATGGGTAGTTTCTCATTTTGTTGTCAAAATATCCCTATGAGGTCCACTATGAGTATCCCCACTTTATGTATGAGAAAATGAAAGCTTAGAAAACTTAATTACTTTTCCAGTACCCTATTGCTAATGAAGGGAGACAAAGAAATGAAAGATCTTGAATTCAGGCCTAGCTGAAAACCATTCTGTCATATGATGGCTAGAACCCTCAAGCATTAGTGATGTAGAAATTCTAGAAATTTCAACCAACTCAGAACATAGCAGTAAGAAGTGAATTAACACCTAATTACCACTTAAGAATTTATGGCTAATTTCTGGAGACTCTTGGCTTGATGACAATGGATATCAATTACCCCAAATTTACAAAATCGTCTAATTTCTAAATGATTTCATGTGGCATGCTGTATACAGCTTTCCCATCAACTAGTTAAAATTCATTTTTAAGGAAAGCTGTGAAATAATGTCATTTTAAAGCTGAGGATGACATGGAGAACATTTGATTCAAGCTCTATCAATTGAGCTCCCACGGGGCAGGAACTATATCCCCCCAAATGAGCATAGTGTCAGGAACTTAGTTTTGTTAACTCAGTGTCGATTCCCTTTATGACATCCATAGATGTTGCTTAACTTCCCCAACGTTGGATGGTATGTTTGTGGCAATGCAAACCAAGCCTAGTTTTATAGTCATTACTTTTTAAAGATATTTCTTCTACATTAACTACCCCTTAGTTCACTGAGAAATCACCCCTACAATGTAAATATCCTTAAAAGATGAAGTGTCCGTTTACATTATTCATGTAGAAATAGGTCTATTTTCACCTTGGGTTAATGGAATTTCATGAGGCAAATAAGTGATTAGGGACTTTGGGATGAGTGCAAAAGGATCTTTCAGGTACCTCCAAAATACCACCTCACTGATACTTTCTTCGTCAGGCTTACTTCTAAGATTTATTGTGTGTTTTTGTGGTACTGATGGTGTTGAGGAAAGAGCCAGGGAAAAAAGGTGAAATATACCCACAGATCTTTTGCTGTGGGCAGCACAATAATGATCCCAGATGCTGACCCCATTGATCCTCTGACACATTCATGCCAAATCCACACTTCTGTCGGCTGCTCTCAGCCACTGAGTGAGTATGGCAAGATTTTTAAGCCAAGTTCATTCTGGCAATGTTGCAGAACTCTTCCGGCAAAGGTCTTTGGCTTTTGGACATTCCAATAGGCTACCTGAAGCTTCCTTGGAGTCATGCTGCCGTTGAAGGCTATTTCTGCCCAATCCTCCTCTTTCTCCTTTCACAGCTTCAGACATGCATTTTAGTCTGAAAGTTCTCCTATCTTAACCTGTTCCTTCCCTAATAAATCTCCTGTACTTTTGTTCCTGCCTTGACATCTGCTTCTCAGAAGTTCTAAACTAATGTAAGTTGTACTGAGGGTGGTCTGAGAAAGCAGGCGGTAAGATGAAAATTTGGGACTGGCTAACTCACTTCCTGGTGGGCAAAGAGAACACCATCCTGAGTGGTGGGTTGGGCATGGATGTCCCTGAAACAAGGTGGTAACCCAATTGCAAATGATTTCACTGGTGAGATGTTAGAAAATGTCCTGGTGGAGGGAAATGTCATTGCAGATAATATGCAAGAAGGATGCCTGCAGAGACAGTGGAGTTGGCTGATTACTGCTAAGTTCTATTGAAGGCCTGTAGAAGCATAATGAGAAATTGAGGCCTATGGGAAAATTACAGTGAAAATAAGAGATGACCTGATTGAGTAAGAAGGTAAGAAGCGTAGAAATAAAACCAAACACTGGTATATAAAAAACACCATCCACTTTGTGCCTAATAACAATAGGTTTTCATTTAACTAAATCTGTATGTGTGTGTACATTCAGCCAACTTTTAGACCTGAATTGAGGCTAACATATAGGAGGAAAGGAGGAATGGACATTAAATTTTTGAACCACACCAGTGTCTCCTAGAAAGGAAGGTTAAATCATCCAATGGATAATAGCATTTGTTTCTAATCTTAAAATTTACAGAAGGCATCACTGATGATATTCATTTCTATCTTAGATTTGCATAGTATTTTTCTTCTAAACAATCCGGGACCTATACAGACAACTTTAGAATCGTGATTCACTTTGCTTGAAAATTTCACTAGAAAAAATCCACTGATAATTAAAGTATGGTTATGTTAAAATGGGTGAGGTGAAAGTGGTGAGTTTGGTGTACAAAAAGCTGGATTAAGGGCACTTTATGATTTGTTTTTCCTCTAGTATCTGGATTCATTTTCCTTTGATTGAGTGATTTCTATCTTTTCCTCTCTCATTTTTTCTCTCTCATCCTTCGCCTAGATTGAGCAAAAGATATTTCCTCCCAAGCTGATTGCTCACATTAGTGAATTATTTTCTCAACTGCCTGAAAACAGTTTCTTCTTTGTTTAGGAAGCAACTCCCCTTTTTTTTGCATCTTCAGTTCTGAGATCACAGATACAAAACTTTTCTAAGCTGTGACTCACAGATTTTATTTTTAGTTAACATCTTTTGACATTTTTTTCATGTTCCACTAAATAATTAAAGAAATTCGGGTCTCCTTTGTCAAACAGAAATGTTTCACAAAATTCTTATTGCAAATAGCGCAGTTCTAAAAGTTACTATTTTGAGTGAGTTCCTATTATAATTAATGGAAGTTCAGGCTTCCGGTCAGTGGAAGAATGTTGGCAAGTATATTCTAGTTCAAACTATCTTTTTCATCAATGAAAAAGTTGAAGCCCAGTGCTATGGACTGAATGTTTGTGTCCCTCCAAAATTGGTATGTTGAGATTCTAATTCCGAATATGATGGTGTTTAGAGATGGGGTCTTTGGGAATAATTAGGTCATGAGAATGGAGTCCTCATGATGGGATTAGTGACCCATGTAAGAAAAGTCATGGGAGAGCTTCCCTCTTCTCTCTGTTCTCCACCATGTGAGAATACAATGAGAAGACAGGCATTCGCAAGCGGCCATCACTAGACATGGGAACTACCAGTGCCCTGGTCTCAGACTTCCTGCTTCCTGAACTGTGAGCAATAAATGCTGGTTGTTTAAGCCACCCTGTCTATGGCATTTGGCATGGCAGCCTAAACTGTCTAAGACACCCAGAGATGTTAAAATTTGTGGTCAACGTTATGCAGGAACAAAAGAGAAAATTCCACCATTTGGGGTCCTAATCTTACTCTTTTCAGTAGAATGGTGACTTCAATGGATTCCATAGTTTACCGCTGCTGAAAAGAGATAGTTTTAACTGTTCTTTTTTGATGGAATTGGGATAATATTGAGGACTAATTAAGGGAATAAGTAACAGATCACCCCCCACCACCCAAAGCACAGTTGCCTGGGGAGGGTTGGTTGGGAGATATGGACTGAGGACAGCAATGCTTCCCTTCAGTGCATTGTCTAACTTGCTGAATTTTCAAGAACTATGTAAAATATATATACTGTCATTATCGTTTTGAGAACAAAGATGAAAAGATATTAGAGGAAGCAATGTGGAAGCACAACCAGTAGACACATAAATAAGAAAAATACAGTCAAAGAGTGGTGTCATTTTCCTCCAACAGTGTACTATGTAAGCCTAATTTCTCTCCTGGCTTCACAATGCCCCTGAAACCTCTGCCCATTCCTGCACCTTTTAAAAACTTTTGAATTAAAGGTGTCCATTTTATACTTGGTTGTTAAGTTGTTATGTTTCTTAAGATCTTTAAACATACAATAAGGGTCAAACCTGGTCTGCAGCCCATTTTGTAAATAAAACTTTTTGGAACATAGTCACACACTATTTATTCAAGTATTATCTATGGTTTTGGGAGTTGAGTAGGTGTCATAGACATAGCATAGTCTGCAAATCCTAAAATATTACTGTTTGGCCTTTTACAGACAAAGATTGCTGAATCCTGATACAGAAAGTTCTCTCTACTCTCTTTGTACCCCACACTGACTTCTTGAAGAAACTAGATAGTTTTCCTACAAAATGCCCCACATTCTTAATTTGTCTGATTCTTTTTTGTGTGACATTGTTTAACTTGTTTCTCAATCTCCTCTGCTTCTTAATAAACTGGAAGTTGGGTTTAAAATCTTAACTAGATTAACTGAATATATGTTTTTTTAAATCTATAAATGTCCTTATTATCCCAAAAGCTTTTCCTTATTTAATCAGACATGGACTGCTTAAAAAAGGAATAAAAATAAAAATGGTAATGTTTATAGCATGCTTACCATTTGCCAAACATACTGTCAATGTCAGACAGATGGTGAGGATGCAAAGGGAGTCTATTATATGGGTGAAGGGAGACATCAGGTTTATTTAGTAGTAGAAATAAAAGGAGCTAAGAAATCCTGCAGAGAGTAGCCATTCAGTAAGACCATGAAGAAAAAAAATAAATTAAAAAAGGAAGGGACAATTGCAGAATGTTTATACTCTTCTCATTTCAAACAAAAATGCACCCCAAACACGGTAGGAATTTAACCAAGATGAGTTACAGTTTCAAGATCAAAAGTGGAAATTTATGACTCTTGGTTGCTCTGACAAAGAGATTCTGTACAAGCTATTGTCTGTCTAATTTCTACCTTCTTGAATACATTCATTATTTTCCGCTCTGTTCTTTGCTGTGGGAGGCTGACTTCTATGGACTGAATTACCCAGCTCCATTTCATTCAGGCTTCTGATTAAGTTAGGCCAAAGGAAGTTATCCACAAGAAATCTATGGGTACCTGCAGATAAGGAGTAACAGGCGGCAGGGTATTTACTTATTATAATTCCATGAGTATAAGCTAGAGGTTTTCATCAGCCAGGTGCTTGGTAGATTTTGTCAAAAGATGGGGTGATATTTACAAATATGAGCAGGGCTAAAAAGAACTAAGAAACGACTCCTGGACCAGCAGCGACGTGAAGCAGTCCCAGTCCTGACTGGGTGAGGTTTGGCGTGAGAAGTAAAGGTGTGGGAGAAGGGAGTACTGTATAGGGGAAGGTAGAGGGGAGGTATAGGCTTCCAGAATGATGTTGAAATGCATGATTTTGTGATGTTCAGAGGTAGTCTAAGAAGTTTTCTGCCATAAGAGATCTTAGACATTATCTAGCACCATAGGCCAACTCCATGAAGAAATTTCTCCCTCAATATTGAATTTAACCCATCGGTTTTGATTATCAGGTTCTTCTTTCTCTGATAAATAGCTATCTTGGATAACCCGTTCTCTTTAGGTTTATCGTTCCTTCTTCTCTCTAGGGAAACTAAGAAAATAATACAATGCAACCTGTTCTGCCAAGCTCCCTTCCCTGCCCTGAGGCAAAAGCAACAGAGTCCAGCTTTCAAGTGAAAATTGTCCTATCAGTGAGTGACTGTTTGGAGTCTACAGAAACACTTCAAGGATTTCTGACAAATCAAAAAAAAAAAATAAAAAAAGAATGTCTGATTACCTTGAGCCAAGAGCAGAGGAGAAGTTTGCACTGGAAACAAATCCAATAGAAATACTGGTCAACAATTAGTCTGCTAATCATGACTCTTTTCATTTTATTTAATAATTACCAATTAAGTAATTCCATGTGCAAAGCTGGCACTTGGCCCTGGGAAAGAGATGACAGCAAGCAAACGTTTATATGGCACCAAGTTCCCACTCACAAGGGAATTTTAAATGGACCATTGATTTTCTTAAATAAGCAAATCACTGGAGGTAGGACGGGGGACACTATTTTAAAAGAGTAAAGTAGCTTTTCCTTTGGGTAAAATCCCAAATTTTCTTTTGGCATATACCTCTGTCAACATTGTACTCTTCCTAGATGATTGAATATTTGGTGATGGTTAGGAGCAGTAGGTATAATAAATTGACACTCTTCTCTTTCAAGAAAACGAAGACAAAGAAACATCTCAGCTGTACTAGTTTTCTATGGCAGCGGTAGCAAATTATCACAGACTCAGTGGCTTAACACAACACGAGTTTGTTATCTCACAATTATATAGGTTAGGAGTCCAAAATGGGTCTTCACTGGGCTGAAGTTAGGTGTTGGTAGAGCTTTATTCCTTTCTGGAGGTTCTAAGGGAGAAGCCATTTCCGTGCCTTTTCCAGCTTCTAGAAGACGTCTGTGTTCCTTGACTTGTGGTCTTCTTCCTCTATATCCAGAGCCAGTCACAGCTGGTCCAGACTTTGTCACACGATGTCCATCACTTAGACCCCTGCTTCCGTCTTCATATCTCCTCCTCTGATTCTGACTCCTTTTCTGCATCTCTTCTTTTGAAGACCCCTGTGAGTACATTGGACATACTGGAATAATCCAGGATAATCTCCCTGCTTTGAGGTCAGCTGATTAGCCATCTTAATTCCATTTACAACCTTAACTACCCTTTGCCATGTAACGTGACATATTCGCAAGTTCTGGGGTTTAGGATGTGGACATCTTTGGGGAGGGACATTATTCTGCCCATGACATTAACCAACAACTAGCAATCCTTTGTGAGCGTTTGATGTATCTATCTCTGTGCTACACACTACGAAGGATACAAGAGATGGATAAGACATGATGCCTGTTCTCAAGTAATATAGATACTAATTAATTGCAGAACAATACTAACACATATAAGACAATGAATGGATGCTGTGAGATGTGGTGGTAACAAATAGGCAGCCAGTGCATCAAATTTAGGTTATACATGTATTTGGTGGGGATATGCACCTTCCAATCCACCTCAGTCCTCAGTTCTCCCTATCATCTGATATCTGAACCATCTCACTTATCTATATTACCAGGCATACCTAAGAAAGCATCTGAGATTTCCATCATGATTAACATATCACATATATTCCACGTATAAGCAAAGTTTTTTTTTTTTAAAAAACAGAAGTAATCATAAAACAACCAAAAACCAGATCTTTTTATTCCAAACTATTGATCTAACTCCCTGTCCACTTTGTGCTCTTTAATCTTTGGAAATGTTTCAGCAATGTAAATACAAGAATTAGGATTTGTGTAACAATCAGTTGTGAAGTTATTTAAAAAATTTTTTAATAGCATTTCATTTAACCAATGTGCTAAAATGTAATAGTTTCACTATATAATCCAAATACAATTATTGAGATAGTTTACAATTTTCTTTGTGTATGTGAGAATATTTAAGTTCTACTCTCAGCAAATTTCATTCATACAATACAGTGTTATCAACTATAGTCACTACATTATACTTTAGATCCTCAGACCTTATTCATCTTAGAACTGAAAGTTTGTACCTTTTTCCAACCTCTCCCTATTTCCCCCACCCCCCAGACCCTAGCAACCAGTGAAGTTATTTATTTACTTATTTTCATTTATTTATTTATTTTTTCGAGGATGATTGGCCCTGAGCTAACATCTGTGCTCATCTTTCTCTATTTTACAGGTGGAACACCTGTCTCAGCATGGATTGATAAGCAGTGTGTAGGTCTGTGCCCAAGATCTGAATTGGTGAACCCGGGCCGCCGAAGAGGAGCTCATGAACTTAATCGCTGTGCCATCAGGCCAGCCCCTGAAGTTACTTTTTGATGCACCATCAATGGTTTATCTTTTACCTATACTCTTCCTAAATAAAAAATAATTAACTATTTACTCCAAGTTAATTTCTAAGAAATGGATCGAAAACCAAGTCTGGACCTTGATGATTCCAGAATTATCTGGAAAAATAACCTTCTCTCTTTTATTAGCAGTTTACTTTTCCAATAGAAATGCTAAGACCTGGAAACATTTTCTAAGTATCAGTTACTCGAAGGACAGACAGATGGCTCAGTTCCTAAGGAGAGTGGAATAGACAATGCTCATGGATAATGAAATGGTACATTCCCTGTGCTTCAATAAAAATCTTTCAAACAAGCTCTTGAAGTTGTCTCCTGTGCTAAAGGATTAAGCTATTAACCTTAACAGTGCCAATGTGTTCTCACTTTCAAATCCTAGTTAATTAGTATCCAAGGTAATATTTAAGAAAAGCTTCATACAGAGGAACGTGTAAAAGCTTTAGCTGCTCATAAACATGATGGTCTTTTGAGACACAATGAAGGAAAAAGATGCAAGGCAGAATATAAACTGTTATCTATAGAAATGGTAAAGTAATTTGAGCCAGGAGGCTAGATTGCCAGAAGGGTTAGTAACTTACCATAGTGTAGAACTGTCCAAAACAACTTTCTACAATGACAGAAATGTTCTATATCTATGCTGTCCAATATGACAGCCACTCACCACAGGTGGCTATGAGGACTGGAAATGTGGCTAGGCAACTGAAGAACTAAATTTTTAATTTTATTTCATTTTAATTTACGTTTAAGTTAAATAGTAGCCATATGTGGCAAGGGGCTACTGGACAGTGCAGTTATAATGACTTAATTTCCTTACTTAGCCTCACTCATCACACTGATCCTCAAACCTCCCTTCTCCAAACAACAACAAAACAAAACAACAGCAGTAACAGCCTTCCAGCCCACACAATAAACATTCATGATTGCCCAGAAGAGGAAGAAAGAGCCTGCGCCAGTGTCAGGAAGCCCTACAGATCCTGGATAAGACCCAGCAGTGTTGGGGGGTTGATAGTTAATTATCAGGGGGAGCAGCAAGAAAGGGCCCACATCTGGAACTTGTTTCAGAAGGTTAGTACTTTAGGTGCCGTGGTTCTGATGGAGAGAGCAGAGATAGAATTAGCATAGCTGGATTTGTGAACATTTCAGTGTGAAAAGACAGAGTCACTTACACAGATTGGAATAAAAACTTTAGGGCTCCTTACCTGTTTTGTTGACTTTTACATTCCCAACACTAAAGCATTTCTTCTTATGGAGTGGGATCCAATTTGTGGGGTTCTTAAGTTGTGGGGAGTGGTGGTGCGTGTGTCCCATTCAAGTTGAGTGGAGCTTCTATTATAGTAAGTACTTCTGACATGTGGTCTGACAAAAATTTTTGCTTTCTGATTTATAGTTTGTTTCCATAAAATCTTCCCAAGGTGTATAAATAAAAGCAAATTTAGCTGTAGGATTAATTTATTTGAACATATTGAAATGAATACAATTGCATGAAACCCTGGTTGTCCCAGAGAACACTGGCTGAATGATCTCCATATTAATAGCTCTTTCCCACCCCCTCAAAAGCTTTTGTCTAAAAATGGTTGCTTGAAAGCATATTGGCTGTGTTGACAAATATTGTGCCTAAGGAAAAGCAAGCTCTCAGTGCTGCTGTTCACTTTAAAGATTGTTTTGGCACGGCCAAAATGAAATGGAGAGATGAAGCTATGTCTTAATAAATATATTTTAAAAAATATCTTCCTTCCTTAAGAAATAATTTTTTTTCTTAAAATTTCCCGATTGTTAGTGTTAGATTGATTAATTTCAATCTAACACCATTCTCCCCTATTGTTTGCTGGGGAGAACAGTGAGCGGATGTATTATTAGCTTTGTATTCTGAGGCTGTGACTAATTTGTCAGGACATTTTCTTTATTGCACAATCTCTCAGAGGTGTTTATAGATGTCTTTGATATCTATTCATGACTCCTAGTACACATGTATCTGAGTCATCGCATCACCCACATCAAGTTGGCTTATTATACATAAAGATGCACAGAACCAGCTGTAAAAAGAAGGACAAAGATCATATTCTAAATATTCAGAGGCCAATTATCTTCATAGTATCTTGGTGACACTATATGGGTTAGGTAATGGATCAAGTTATTTTCCAACAAGTCTGCTTACTGTGTATCTAACAACTGCCCACATGCCTAAAGCAGTTTGTGCCTTGACAAACAAGGAGCACGTTTGGCTATCCCTCTTCTCTCCATCCTTTCCAATCCCTTCCCTCCTGCAACCTTCAAGAGTAATTAATTACTACCATGTAGAAAGACACTGTGCTCTGCACTGTCCAAGGTCCTGAGATAAAGCATACTTTAATTTTTGCTTGCAAGTAGTCTGCAGTTTGTCAGAGTTCTAGGTGCATAGATACTGTTCTATAAATGCTGGTCACCAGAACTTGCAAATTACCAGAGAGCTAATCAGTGAGAAGTCCTTATTGAGACTAATAGATGTCTGAATAAATATCATCTATGTCCTCTGACTTTAGAGAGCTTGTAGTTTAGGTAGGGAGAAAAGAAATAGCACACGTTAAATGACTACTGAACAATTAAATCTGAACTATGTGATGGTGATTATTTTGAATACGCATAGGCATTTAAAAACAGTGACACTTATAAAAGGAGTAGTTGAAAAACATACCACGTAGAAGTAGGGATGCAGAATAAGAAGAAGAGTCTCTGTTCATATTTGGCTTACGTTATATATGCAGTGTCTTTGGACTAGGATTAGGAAATAAACTAAACTGATCAGGTCCACAATCATTGATGAACTTCATGATCATTTCCTTATTAGCATTAGAAGTTAAAATTACTGAGGTCTTAAGAATGATTTGTATAGGTTTAAGATAGCTATTGTTCATCTTGAATATTTCCACTGAGGGTGGGCAATTGCGCTGAGCAAGGTATAGTTGTGATGTAGCTCTCAGAGAAATTCTGGAGCCTAAGGCCAAGAAATACTGAAATAAGAAATAAAGAATCTGATAGCTGCAGAATGGTTGGCTCTAGGGAAGCTGTGCAGGATATCTTTGGTTTGTCCCTCCACATCCATTCTAAGTCTTGCCCTGTGCCTAGGAGGTTGACCTGGGAGGTAGAATCAGAGATGCTTTGGCCTTCTGCTTTACAACTGGGTTTGTTAGATGGGGGATGCTGGCAAGACACCAGAGGAAGAGAGAAGAATGAAATCAGAGTATTGATCTCTCTGGCTTTCTCCTTGGTGGTCATGATAGATTGGCTACTTTTTTCAATTGAAAGGCACAGGAGACTCCTGTTGGATGGTTCTCTTTTTAGAATTCTCTCTAGGTTGTATTAACTGACCCATTCCCTTTTCCCTTCAAGTCTAGATCTTGTAACCATTTACTAGTCCTGAGGTACTGAACACACTCTTGTTGCTTTTCCTGATCCTTGCAAATAGTGCCTTTATTACCCTCTTCTCAAGTACCCAGCTTCAATGTGCTGCCAATTTCCAGTTTAACACAGATTCTAGAATGGCAGATGTATTCAAGTAGTTACCTCTACCCAAAAGAGCAGCCCATTTGACTATTTCTTCTGAGCCATATTGAAGTACTAACTTGGGTGGCATGTGTGAGTTTAAGCCTGGAGTAAAGCTTGTTGATGCAGAAGGCAGTTGGCAGGAGTCAATTAACCAATAACTTGCTTGAAAATATATTCACTTCAGATGATTTGTTCATTCAACCTCTCAAGAGAGTTATAGCATCCCAAGGAGACTGAGCCACACAGTTGTAGATGGCCAGCCACTCTCTTCAACATTCTCTGTAGCTATACCAGTATCACTTCCTACTTGGACTTGCAAAAAGCATTGAATTCTATGCACTGCTCAATTAGCTAAAGCTCTAACACCTCAATTTGCATGTGAAAATGCTGTTTGCATGAGAAAATACAGAGTTTTGTTCACACAAATGATTTGCTTAGACAAAATTGTATCTAAAATTTTTGGTTTTCAAAAACTTATTACTTAAAGCTGATGGTCTTAGAGAAGTTATTACAGACAGGAAAACAATCTAATGACAGTCTTTCTTTTCCCACATGCATTCTTTCCCAGGCCTTCAAATCCTATCTGCTTACTGTCAATGCTTTCTACCTGAATCCACCCAGGAGATTCAAGGGCGGGAGGCAGAGAAGGAGAAGCAGGTTGACATCACACTTCACTTCTCATTGACAACTAAGCTCTCCTCACACAGTCTTGCATCCAACAATGATGTGCAAATCAAGATCTCATATGGATTTGCAAGTCCCAAGTGGAACTCACAGCAAATGCATTTAAAAAACAAAACTGTCTTTTGACATGTGAGCTGATTAAGTGTGATATGCCCTTCCCTTTGAGGATAAGCTTGGAGAACTCTGAAGTAAGATCCGCAGAATGGCTGCTCAGATGCCAGTCACTCATTTTGAGGTGGTGTTTGAAAATCCCAGAGGGAAACTCAGGGCTTTACTCTGGAGCTTAGTGAAGTTATGGCATTGAACAACCGTGGGCTGTCCCTAGCTTGCACAATTTTATTCCATCCATAAAGTGATATTTCCTATTCAAGTGAAGGAATGTCTCATGCTGCAACTGGTAACTTGTTTTGAAAGCTTTAAATTCCTTTTAGTCAATCAAACAACTCTTATCAAGTAAATATTCATTTCCTAGTGTGGGTTTGGTACCATCCTGGCTGCCAAAGAAATACAAGAAGTCACGATCCTTGAACTTGAGGACCTTTTATAATCTTCTTGAAGTTAAAAGAAACATATAAGAAATGAAATAAGTAATGAAGACTGCAATATTCATTCATTTCATTTTTTTCAATATTTATTGAGCATCTACTAAATGTTAGCCACTGTAGTAGAGATAAAATGACAGGTCCTTGATTTGATTCTGAAGTGCTTACAATCTAGTTGGTGAATGACGTGGGCACAGGTTGTATTTGTTATAGAATTTAGAGAAGGGATAGGGCATAGCAGGTTGGAATAGTTGAGAAATGGCATAGAATTTGAGTTGGATCTTAAAAGATGGGTAGATTTTGGTGAGCTCAGCTGTAATCTAGGAGGAGAATACAGCCCTAGAAGCTGGAATACACATGATCCAATGGGTTTAAAAGGGAGACACTGGCTTCTTTCTTTAGGACTGGAGAGTTTATTTGGAGAGTGGTGGGGAATGTGTCCTTACATCTTTGATTCTTGCCCTAGTAAGTTTAAAGACAGTGACCATGTTGGTGAAGCATGTTGTTCTGCCAGCAACCGCGTTGCCTTCTACTCTTTTCTCTTTAATTGCCAGACCTCTATCTGTACAATAGCCTGCCTTTGCTTCTGCAGATAAGTGCTCTGCAGGCTCTCGTTTGATACGTGAGAAGGTTTCAGCAGTGTCCTTAGGAAAGCCGAGTCATCAATCACGCTTGACAAACTCAGGGATGCAGGAGGAGGAGGAGAAGTTTCCTTTTCATTTAGGCAGGCACAAAGGTCAGAGGCAGCTCTGCTTTCAATAGGGTTTCAGTTCCAGTAGTTCAGTGTACACCTTTTTCTTTTTCTTCTTGTCAGACTTGCAGCGTTTTCTGCCCTTTTCAACTTCTTTCTTATATGAAATGTATTTTACAAGTCTCTGTCAAGTTCCCTATGAAATATCCTTGATGCACAAAGTCCAGAGGGCTTTTAAAAAGTTCCTCATGTTGTACTATTCAGAGAACACTGATCAATCCTGTCTTGTCTTTAAGTCCCTCCTTTGGGCTCTGCTGTGAGGACAGTGCTGGGAGGCCCAAAATGCTGTGGGAGGGGAGCAAGAAGGATGACAAATAGAAGAAAAGTACTTCTGGGCCAACCAGTCACTAGCTTGCAGTGTGGGGAAGGTAGGAGGGAGTGGATTGGGAGTGCAGAGAAGTCTTGGACTGTGTTGATAGAATGCGAGCCGTCAAAGTTGAAGGAGAGGGCAGATCTAGTGAGTAATTCAGACTGGACCTCAATCTAACACGGATGATCAGCACAAGTTAGAGAATTAGACCCTGACTACCGGCAAATGAGGGGTGTAGCATATCTCAGCAATGGCGAATTAGGGTCAGGCATGGTCAGAAGTTAGATCAACAGACAAAACCAGGAAGGCATCATACCAGAAAGAAGGAGAGGGGAGGCACAAGGTCCAGATGAAGAGACCGAAGCCAGCTGCCTCCTGAGACCCATAGCAGAAAGGAAGATGTGCTGTCCTCTGGGAACAGGATTTAATGCAGGGGACAAAGTCAAAAGCCTACAGGGCCAAACCAGTAACTGAAGAGTGAGGAAAGTGAGGTGTGGGAAAGCAAAAGGGAATGACTGTGGCAGCTGGAAGCCATACATCCTCTCTCTGAAGGGAGCTCCTGATCCTTAGTTCCAGCAAATAGTCAGTTGCCCAGAAGAAAACAAGCCCAGCATTGCCAGTTCTTCTGATATTTTTGAAAAGAAAAAGTAAAAAATTGGATTTTCAAATCTATCTTTTTTTTTAATGTTGGAAATATACAATTGGTAGTTTTTGAAAAACACCATAAGGCCAGGATTGTACAGGTTAAACCAAACACATCTGTGTGCTGCCAGTGTGTAGCTTCTGTAAGTGGAAAGAATATGAGCCTTCTACTCGGACAGCATTCTCATCTCATCTGCCTACTGCCTGACTAACTCTTTGAACCTGTGTTATTTGTTCTTTTTAAGTCCCAGTTTCCTCATGAGCAAGAGGGAGATAGTGATAGTTTTCTCACAGAGCATGGTCATGCTTAATGGTAATATACAACAATTGGCTTACCTCCTTTATTGTTTTAAGAAAGGACCTTAATATCTGCATCAGACTAGGTGCAGGCTACGGAGGCTGGAATCCACACCATCTTAACCAGCCAGGGCTGAGCAGGTAACTGGAAGTGCTACGAGGCTGCAGAAAGCAGCCGTCTTTAGCAGGCAGGACTTGAGTGGAACATTTGATTCTGTAGCTAATGGAAGAACAAAGAGAAAAAAGGAAAAACAAGAACAGATAACTTGTAAGGAATAGTGCTTCTTAGAGTAGAAGCACATGACCATGATGGTTTGGGTTTCAATGAGAAAATCCAAGTAGAGAAGGAGGAATTAGCTCTCCCTCCCATGCCAAGCAGATCCTGGGTCTCATGCCTTTAGCAACATTGCCCAGCACACAGTTCTAGAGGGTTGTCTACCCAGGAGAGAGCCAGGAGAGAGAGAGAGAAAGCCCTTGCCCTTTTGACTCCAGGTCTGTGTTTCTTTTCCAGCCATGCAGAGGAATATTGTTTGGTCATTGCTCAGATAAAATAATTATATCTTCCAGGTAATAATAATTATAGTTCAAAATTTTTAGGTGCATGCTATATGTCAGACATTGTGCTATTACCTAATATCTGTTAGATACTCAACTCTGAAAGTAAAGGATATTGGAATAATCTTTTTTTTTTTTATTGAAGAAGATTGTCCCTGAGCTAACATCTGTGGCAACCTCCCTCTATTCTGTGTGTGGGATGCCACCACAGCATGGCTCGACAAGCAGTGTGTAAGTCAGTGCCCAAGATCTGAACTCATGAACTCTGGGCCACCAAAGCAGACCACACAAATTTAACCACTATGCCACCAGGCTCACCCCCTGAAATAATTTTAACTGTTAAAAAACTGAGGTTTCGAGTAGTTCAATATCATGCCCTGGTTCACACAAATCTCATTGGTAGAATTGAGATTTGAATCTGAGTCTTTTTGAGGCTTTATACAATATATCACTGCCTCCCATCAATGGGGGGAGTTTAAGAGGGGTGCTACCAGGCCCTCTTTTTCTTAAGCCCTTGGAGAACATGTATTATGTAAGTTCAGAGGGAAGACAAGAGGAGAGACTACGTTTGATTTCAATGAGGATTGAATAAAGCATAAAATTGTCTGAAGCCTGATGAAACCTAGGGAATTAGCATTTAGAGAGCATTCAGATCATTCAGAACAGTGTCTTCCAGGGCTGCCTTCAGCCATGTTTTTGTTCAGTCCCCAGCTACCCGCACCCCCATGTAAGCAGGGCAGACTGTTGTTATGCGTGCTTGTCCTATACTTCGCAGTTCATTTTTCTTTTGAAGAGAAGGGAGCTCGGTGCCAAAGTAATACTCTGCAGAGGTCACATCGCTTGTAGGTTCATTTGCAGAAGAAATTGGTAGGCCAATTTGGAATGCCAAAAGTATTTTCCGTGATATTGTAGGAAGTATAATGATAGAACAATATTTTTAAATGGTAATAAGAACAGCAAACACAATTAGAAAAAAGGAGCAATTTAGTTTGACACATCTACTAATTCTGCTTGTCTCAGGGAAAGGCATCTAGGGACCAAGGAGAGGCTGATGTGATGAAGAATTTGTAGAGGTGGAAGGAGGGGGAGTCTCAGAGGGAAGGTTAGTCAACCAAGTAATCAATTAAATAACAGTTATTTTCAAAGCACCTGGCAGAAACTAGGAACCATGTCCTTTTCTCTAGGGGACACGGAAAGACACGGGACAGAATCCCCAACAATGAGGTCCATAGGGATTTACTTCATAGGTGGGACCAAGGCCCAGACAAAAAAAAAAAACAGTAAATAACCGCATAACACAAAGGTACAAGTGATATCAACAGGTAGTATAGAATTAGTTTCCAAATCCGCATTGCCGCTCATGTCTTCAACATCAGCAACAACTATTTGTTGGGCTGGCTATGGACATGGCACAAATAACTTATTGTGCTAAAGGCCAAAGGGATTATCTTTCCCCCTCCATCTAAGAGTGGAGAAGTTGTCATATTTAAGGACTAGCAATGAATTGCCTCTCTCTGCATCTAGTCTCCCATCTGCTATCTCCCACCACCACACCAATCCATCATTACTATCCCTTCTCTCTCAAACCTGTTCCTGTTTCTCTTTCTGCCTTCCACCTGCTGTCTTGTTCTCCTTTCCTCTCTCATCCAAGTAGCCATTAAGTCTTGTTGATTTTTCCTCCTATATATCTCCTTAAATCTGTTCTCTCCATTATATTCCTAGTGCCTCTAAATTTCTTTTTCCAATTCCCCTTATTTCATCTGGAGTTATGTGTCACCTTGATGTCATTCTTTTTCCCAAAAAGCTGACATGACTCTTTTCTGTCCATTGGATGAAGGCCAAACTTCTTGAGATACTATTCAAGGTCCTTTATACACTTTCTCTTGACTCACCCACAGACTCATTTTTCGGCCATTCCCTTCCTTCCGTAAAACCTGAGATCCTCACTTTAGAAACTATTTGTTGAGAGAGACCCCAATAGATTACACTTATTATTGAAGGATATCTTTATTCTATGATTTTTCAGGAGTCCTAAATTAAACCTGATTTGAAACATAAATTACCTTCAGCTTAGGAATATACATTCTTCCCTAAGACATTTCTCCCATCCCCCATAACGTTAATAACCTTAAAACATCCCCATAACTTAATTCATCATTAGCTTAGGCCTGTTTGCTAGTTTTTCCAAGAGCCATGCCTGTTTGATGTATTGTCGCATACTTAGGTATGACAGTCCTGTGATTCATTATGTCACTCAATATTTTCACCCCAGAATAATAAATTGGAGAAATGAGACATCTGCCTAAAATTTATTCCTGTATGTATTTTCCCTCTTGATAAGGAAATGACAGTACTTCTAAAATGGGAAAGCTAGGTCAGCTTAACCCTCTAAAAATCTATCCAAAGATCCATGTGACAAATACATTATTTTTGTGTGTCTTAATATATTTGGTTGAAACACAAACATATTTATGTCTTTCCTTAGAAAGGTGTTATATTAATGAACCAAAGAGTGAATGTAAACTTATGGGTCAGGCACTGTACTAGATACAGGGGCACACAGACATGGTAGACTAGGCCCTCAAGGGAGGTAGCCAAGTGTGGTGAGCAGTTGAGAACACGTGCTTTGGGCTCAAGTCCTGTTTCTCTCATTTACTAAGTGCGTGCCCTAGGGTATATGGCTCTATAGAAGTCTTACTCTCTTTAGCTGAAAAAATGAAAATGATTGTATATATCACATAAGGTTGGGTAGGATGGAATGAGTTAATATAAGCAAAGAGTCTGGTATATACAGCAAACAATAAATTGTATATGGGCTATTACAACAGAATAAATATTGCAATGTTGTAGATAAATACAGTTTATGGTAGCTATAGAGAAGGGGTATCTAATAGAATTTTGGACTGTACTCCATTGATATCATAGGAGTGTCTAATGTTTATCCTGTGCTTATAATGTGCCAGGAAATGTTTAATTCTCACAAGTTTTTGAGGTAGGTGCTACTAGTGTCTCTGTGTCACAAAGATTCTGAAGACACAGAGAGGTTAAGTAACTTGTGCAATTACCCAACTTCTTGCAAGGCTGAGGAAAGACTTCTAGGAAGAGGGAGATTTACTGGACCACCAGCAATTCCCTATACACACGAAAATTAGGAACTGAGTAAATTTGTGGGTAGGAGGCAAGTTGTCTCCTGTCAAGGAATCAAAGTGATATATTTAAGGAGTTGAGGGCCATGACAATAGAGAAGGGAGAAAGAAATCTATACCAGATCTATAGGAGAGAAATCAGGGACCTGCTTCATGCTTTTGCATGTGTGTGTGTGTGTGTGTTTGTGTGTGTGTATCTTTATTATCCTTTTTTTTTTTGCAGGAAAAGATTCACCCTGAGCTAACATCTGATGCTAATCTTCCTCTTTTTTTTCCCCTCTCCAAAGCTCCAGTACATAGTTGTATATTCTAGTTGTATGTCATTCTAGTTCTTCTATGTGAGCCACCACCACAGCATGGCAACTGACAGACAGGTGGTGTGGTTCCGTGACTGGGAAGTGAAGCTGGGCTGCCAAAGCGGTGAGCACTGAACTTTAACCATTAGGCCATCAGGGCTGGCTCCATGCTTTTTTAAAAAATGATTTATAGGGGCTATCAGAGTGTTTAGTATAAAATAACTAACAATAAATACATTAACTTGGAAAAATAATCAGTAAAATATTACTTGTTATAACCAGCAGATTCAGAGGAATGACAAGAAGTACCCACATAAACATTATAAGAACTTGGATTATAGAATCACCAGTATCTCCCCTGAGAGGTGTTTATTGTCTCAGGGGAAAATTGTTTGTAGTGAAGAAAGGGGAAGGATGGTCCAACCTAGAATTATCTGTAGTTTTTTTTTTTTTTTTTATAATGGAAGGAGATTGCAAAACAGGGAGAGAGGAGTAGAATATCTAAAGCCTAAAAGCTTGAAAGCAAGCAAGAAAGAAAGGTATGCAGCGCAGGCTCTGTGGTGTCTTTGAGACAAACACACTGGTGCCCTGAAAGGGAACAAGCAGTCTTGCTGAACGATGTGAAAACAACCAACAGAAACAGGAGAACTCCTCAAAAATTGTCCAATCAATAAAAGTTTAATCTCATCAGTTGTCTGACACTGAAGACAGAACAACTGGTTACCTTACAGCATCTTTAAACTTTTAGCAGGATTTGTTTGGTGGTGCACAGCCACTGTCTTGCTGCCTGCCTGCTGGAGTGAATGCAACTTGCAGAGGGATGCCACCAACTGAGAGGACTGTGAACACAGACAGGCATTAGGTTCTGCTTCCAGAGGAAGGTGTGACTATAACTTCCAACTCGCAGTAACAGCACCAAGCTTTTAGGTAAAATTGTACAGTCTTCAAAGCACTTTCATGCACTGTATCCCCTGTAATCCTCATAGAAACTTGATGGAACAGTCGTTACAAACCCAGTTTTATTATATTTGAAGGGAGTAAGTCTAAGAGCAGTTAACCGAAGTGTCTCAGGTTAACTCAAGTGTCTTGGGTTAACTGAAGTGTCACAGTTAGTAATATAAAGCCAGGATGCGCACCTCCATTGTTGGATTAGAAGTTCAATTTTTCTTCTCTTGCATCAAGGTTGCTTCTGGAGAGCCGTCATGGGGTTATTTCAAGAGCTGAGGTCTGTTCCCAGGTCAGTGTTCAGAGAATCCACTGAAATAAGGATGGAGCATGCACTATGATGGTTGAATGAGCTTTGTTTTAGGATTCTGTAATTATCGCTGGTTAAGTAGCCCAGTAGAGTCCAAACAAGTAGAGTCCATGCACATGTGCTACCTACACAGTGGTTCTTTTAGAAAACTCTAAGAACGCCTGAATCCATTTTGTGTAATGATTACCGTATATTGTTTATTACACACAGATGTATTATAAGCTATAAGCTATACACAGTGGTTTTTGATATTAGCCCCTGATTCCTCTTCACTGAGGAGATTCCAAAAAGTACTAAGTCTATTAGGAATGGGAACAAACCTGAAGGGAGTGGTTATAGTTCCCTCTAGACCAGTGCTGTCCATAGAAACACGAGGTGAGCCACAGATGTAGCTTTAAATTTTCTAGCAGCCACATTGAAAATAAAAATAAATAGGTAAAATTAATTTTAATAATATATAATATTTAGCCCAATATGCCCAAAATGTCATTTCAGCATGTAATTAGTATAAAGATTATGATAGTCTACATTTTTTTCCTAGTAAATCTTTAAAATCTGGTGTTTATTTATTTTGTGCTACATCACATCTCCATTTGAGCTAGCCACATTTCAAGTGCTCCATAGCCACATGTGGTGAGTGGCTACTGTTTTGCTGACCTAGACTCTCATCTCTAAATGTTACATGACTTCTTTCTTCAAGCGTTGATGACTTGGTCTTAATCTTTGTTCATGCATTTGCTGAAAGCCGCATCTAATCCTTATTCTTTTATGTGGCCTTCAATGAAGGGATAGCTTCTCTTAAACGTGCTGTGAAAAGTACCCAGCCACAGTTTGTCTTTTCCAGGGTCTCAAACTTAAATTCTTAAAGGAAGCGATAGGTAACATAAATGTGTGAATCTGGCCGGGTATAGATAAAAGATGTCGTTGAATCTGCAGGGAATTTGGAGAATGTGAGCCCTGCCTAAATTCAAAATGAAACAAAACAAGACATAAAACTCAGTCCAAAATAATTATTGGAGCAGTATTTATCCCCCAAATAACCCAAGTGCTATGCCTGTGTTCTCTTTGGCATCTGAATACGTTGATAATAGTATCTTCATGTTCTTGTGCCACACTAGTATGCTATCCCTACCTTTTGCTGTCAATAGTTAGGGACATTATTGTTTAAATTCACAAAAAAACCGTTACTCTTATGCCGTGTGTTATAATGCACAGTATGGAGATGATCCTGTGGGCCTTTCCTCCTGTGATATTTTCTTTGTTCGTTATGCGGAGGGGTTTTAGCATGTTAACCAGTAGGAGTGAGAAAGGTCTTTTTCCCTGGCTGAAGAGGTTTTATCCACATGGCCTTATGGAGGAGATCTTTCTCAGTCATTTAGGAAAATTAATTGGGTGGAAGGGCTGGATTATCACCCATATTTGTCTGCCCCAGCTATGCACTGCCACTCAGGCTGTTGTGACTTACTATCAGCATGACAACAAACTAGTGAGAAAAATCTATGTTTGGTCACAGCCAGAAGTGTGTGACTGGTTATTATATTTTTTCATCTGGGAAACAATTGGTTATAACCTCGAAACAGGGATCTATTTTCATCTCTCTCCCTCTCTCATGCTTGCTTTCTCTGCAGTAACAGACGCACAACTCATTAAGCGAGTTTAGGTGTAAAACGCTACATTTTCAGGAAAGCATCTAGAAAATTAAGATGTTAAAAAAATCTGCCTCTCCTTTTCCCATGTATTACCTAAAAGCTCGTTATGCCAAATTCGCTTTCCTGTGCCCTGTTAACAGTCTCCTCATTAGCCAAAGCACAGTTTCAATAGCTAATCAATGGTCCCACAGGGAACAATTTTGCAATGTACAGAAGGGGAAAATTCCAGTCAAACAGGGAAGTAAATTTAGCATCTTTAGGCAAACCCTTACATGAATTTTTTAAAAACTGTGTATGTGTGTGTGTTTGAATGGATGGATGGTAGGGGGAGGTTTGGTCAAATGGGAACTCTGATTGCTAAATCTATTTCCTTCTAATCCAAGTTTGAGTCATCTAGTTATTGGCATAGATAATAAAAATGAGGGGAGTGGGAAGAAGAAGAAAACAGAAAAGCTTCACATTATAAATCTGTTTCTTATTGCTTACAGCTCCAGGCAGCCTTAAGAATCAACTTCTATTAGCTCCCTATTAGAGGACAATTCCCCTCATAATTTGATTATTAGAATGGATATATTTGAAATGTATATTTTCATAGAGATAGAACCGCTCTGTTTTTATGACCCTGATGCACTCTTAAAAACTCACAGAGAGACTCCATCTAAATTTCCTCAGTTGATTGTTTTAAAGAATGAAATAGAAATAAAATCCACTAAGCTAAGAGAGAGAGAGTTGAGGCTAGGAAGTAGTGAATGGCAAAAGTTGGCCATGTGTAGCCTCATTAGATACAAGAAGTGTTTTATTTTCTTTGTCCTTGGCCAAGGACGTCAATTAAGGGCAATTTATTCTTGGATTTTTCCTTCTTTGCCGTATCCAAAGAAATAATTATTTTCTCTCTCATCCCTCTTTTCCTTTTCTCTTTGCCACTTAATATATGTACTAAGGATGTGCAAACACCTGCAGAAATCCTGCTGAACCATCTAGTCCTAAGTGTTCATTTCCCAATTTGTTGCTGGCATTAATAATAGCTAACACTCACTGACTTTTTATTGTATGCTAGTTACTGACAGCATCATGTCATTTAATCTTCGCAAATATGTATGTGATGGGTGCAATTATTATTCTCATCCAATAGATAAGGGACCTGAAGATTAGATAGTTAAAGCAAATCACATACATAGTTTAGGGTGAATTGGGAGTCAAATTTAGGAAGCATTGTCTGGCATCCAGACTCTTGAACATTTTACTTTACTGCTTGCAAAGCATGTCCGTGACCATTATGTCATTTAATTCCCTTATCAACCCTGTGAGATAGAGATTGTTATCACTCTCCTTCCAAAGACACATACTTAGGTTCAGAGACATTACATCACTCGGAGAAGTTCACGCATCTGGTAAGTGATAGAGCCAGGGTCTTTAAAGTCACTGCTTTTTTGCTAGTCACGTTGGAAGAGGTTTTAGAGGAGCAGCTATAGATCTTGTCTCCAGTAAGCTGTGAGGAAGCTCCCAAGGGGATTCTAGATATCTTAAATATCTTTTATAGATATGAAACTTCAGAATGCACTTGAAGGTTAGAGTAATGTAAGGTGGAGCCCCATGGAGACACAGGATGTAGTGTGCCCTACTATCCCCTTTATATGTCAATCAATTCTGCTTCTTGATTGTGGTTGGAAAACGCTGCCTCACTCAAGACGTTCAGAACGACAAGTGGAAAATTGTTCCATTAGCAGAAGAAGGAGAAACCCGTCCTTTCTAGGTTTTTTGTTTTGTTTTGTTTTTGGCCATGGAAACTTTGAGTTCAATGTGAAATAATGAGTAGAAAAACAATTGATTAAATAAATCAGATAAAACCAGAATTGCTCCAAATTGATTCCCTCTTATGTATTGCTTTTTGTTCCATTTTATGTCTCTGAGTAGCATTTATTCAGGAGAGAAGTCATCCTCTTAAAGTGTAACAATAGAGTTTGTTTTTAAAATTTGGGAGAAAAACGTAAAGATGATCCCAGTGGGTAAAAATATAAGTACTTCTTTTTTCTGGAATTTCATTTTCACTATGTACAGGCGCATATACAACTGCTGTCACTAATTGAGACCTGGGAGTTAGGGCTGAAGCGTATAAAGCTTCTCGCCAGTTGAGGGAAGATTTTCTGGTAAGAATTCTAGTCATCATTTTATTAATGATAATTTATATGATCTCAAAAGTGCATTAGAGGTAACCTAGCCCAAATCCCTTATTCAGTACATGAGATAACTGACTTAGAGAAATTGACTTGTCCAATCTCTTCTCAGCATGAGATTGTGAGCTATGCAGGAAAACAGGACTAGGTGGAAGTGGAGATAAAGGGCAAGTATCTGATTGAAAGAGAAACATACCCAATTGGTTCTTCAAGCAGGGGAAGCCTAAGAGAATATTCAGAACCTAAGAGTGCAGCTAAAGAAGATGGCATCAGAAACATCAAGACTGAAATAGTGATCTGTGTAAATACCAAAAGCAGTGGTATCCTTGTGTGTTCCCATAGTTGGATCCATTTGCAGCACCAGGACCAAATGGACAAGGCTTTTCCAAGGTTACACAGGAAGTCTGAGACAGAGAAAAGACAAGGTCCTGGACCTCCTTGTTTCCTGCTGTCATGTGGTGCTAATACTGTAAAAGGTGTGTTGTGGGTGAACGACACGGGCTCTAGAGTCTCAAGTCAGTTGTGGGGTCAACTCAGCTCTGCCACTCCGACCTTGAGCAAATCATTTGTCTTGGTTTTCTTATGGTTAAGTTGAGATAATACCTCCTAGGATTGGGAAGGTAAAATAATATACAAAAAGCATTTAGCACAGCCTCTAGCACAAAGTGAAATCGCAGTAAGTCATAGCTATTATAATAATTGTTGACTAAGACGACAGGACCAGTGCTTTCTGTTCTGTACAGGAGTCACACATCACTCTGACACTGATCTCCTTCCTGATAGCAGGCACAGGCATTTATGAGAGCACTGGCTAGGGAAAGGATGCCATCCGTGACTGTGCAAAGGGATTTCTCTGAGTGAAACTCTGGTTCCTACAGGAATTGGCCTTTGGCCTCATCATCAGCATGTTCTAGCCAACTGAACACATGGCCCAGATAAACATCTGACTGTCAGCTGAAGTCACAGCTCAGAGTTTGGAAACTTAGTCCCAAGCAGACACTAGTAGTTTGATAGGAAAAACGAGGATTTGTAGGCTAGAATTAGGGATTATGCAAAGCTAATGATGGAAAATTCTTACCACTTTTGTTTTGGACATAGCCTTTTGTTTTGCCTTCCCTAGTATATCAACAAAGAACAACTTCATGGACAAAAGGCAATCATTTACTGGGGCTGGCCCCGTGGCCGAGTGGTTAAGTTCGCGCGCTCCGCTGCAGGCGGCCCAGTGTTTCATCAGTTCGAATCCTGGGCGCCGACATGGCACTGCTCATCAGACCACGCTGAGGCAGCGTCCCATATGCCACAACTAGAAGAACCCACAACGAAGAATACACAACTATGTACCGGGGGGCTTTGGGGAGAAAAAGGAAAAAATAAAATCTTTAAAAAAAAAAAAAGGCAATCATTTATTTAAGAGAGAGTTAATAGTCCATGTTTAGAAATAGACCAGAGAGGAGAAAATTGACGTAACAATACTGTTGATTTAACAATTCAAGAAACATTTATGAAGAAATAACTCATAAATAGAATTTCCTGGTGTGGGGTTTGGAGAGAGGTTTGCCTACGTCTTCTTTCCATTTCAGCTTTACCAAAGTATAATTGACAAATAAAATTATAATGTATTTAAAGTGTACAATGTGATGATTTGATATATATATATATGCATTGTGAAAGGATTTTCACTGTCATGTTAATTATCATGATTATTTCACACTATATTTACCTGTTTTTATGTGTGTGTGAGAAATATATTCTACTCTCTTAACAAATTTAAATTATACAGTAAATATTATCAACTATAGTTATAATGTTATACATCAGATCCTCAGAACTTATTCATGTTATACCTGAAAGCTTGCACTCTTTCACCAACCTCTTGTTTTTTCTTCTACCCCCCAACTGCTGGCAACCACCATTCTACTCTGTGTTAGTATGAGTTTGATTTTTTAAAATAGATTCCACATATAAGTGAAGCCATGGGTATTCGTCTTTCCTGTCTGGCTTATTTCATTTAGCATAATGCCCTCTAGGTTCACCTATGTTATCTGAAATGATAGGACTCCCTTCTTTTTTAAGATAGAATAATATTGTGTGAGTGTGTGTGTATCATTTTTTCTTTATCCATTCATCCTTCGGTAGACACTTAGGTTGTTTCCATTTTCCCATGTCTTGGCTATTGTGAATAATGATACAATGAACACGTAAAGACACATATCTCTTTGAGATAATGACTTAATTTCCTTTGGATATATTCCCAGAAGTGGGACTGTTGGATCATATTGTAGTTCTATTTTTAAGTTCTTGAGGAACCTCTGTACTGTTTTCCATTGTGGCCGTACCAGTTTACATTTCTACCAACAGTGTACAAGATTTCCCTTTTCTCCATATCCTCACCCGTATTTGGGATCTCTTGTCATTTTGATAATAGACATCTTGACAGGTGCGAGGTCTCTTTGAGGTTTTCATTTTCATATCCCTGATAGTGATATTGAGCCCCTTTTCATGTGTTTGTTGGCCATTTGTATGTCTTTGGAAAAATGTCTGTTCAGGTCCTATGTACATTTTTTTAACTGGGTTATTTGAGTTTTTGCTACTGAGGTGTATGAGTTCCTTGTAATATTTTTGATATTAACCATTTATCAGATATATGGTTTGCAAATATTTTCTCCCTTTCATAGGTTGCCTTTACATTTTGTTGATGGCTTCCTTTGCTGTGCAGAAGCTTTCAGTTTGATGTAGTCTCACTTATTTTTTCTTTTATTGCTTTTACTTTTGATGTCAAATCCAAAAAATCATTGTCAAGACTGATGTCAAGGAACTTGATGCTTATGTTTTCTTCTAGGAGTTGCTTTGGTTTAAAGATGTGTTCAAATATTTAATTCATTTTGAGTTGATTTTTGTGTATGGCATTAAGATAGGAGTCTCAGTTTCCGTCTTTTCTATGTGGCTGTCCAGTTTTCCCAACACCATTTATTAAAGAGACTATTCTTTCTTCTTTGTGTTTTCTTGGCTTCTTTGTCTAAAGTTAATTGACCATATATGCATGGGCTTATTTCTGGATTCTCTATTCTATTCCATTGACCTATGTGTCACTTTTTATGCCAATATCATACTGTCTTGATTACTATAGCTTTGTAATATAGTTTGAAATCAGGAACTGTGGTGCCTCCAGCTTTGTTCTTCTTTCTCAAGATTGCTTTGGCTATTTGGAATCTTTTGTGGTTCCATATTAATTTCAGGATTGTTTTTTCAATTTCTGTGAAAAAAGCCATTGTAATTTTGATAGGAGTTGCATTAAACCTGCAGATTGCTTTGGGCAGGATGGACATTTCAACAATACTATTCTTCCAATCTATGAAAGTGAAATATCTTTCCATTTATGTGTGTCTTCTTCAATTTCTTTTATCAGTGTTTTACAGTTTTCAGTGTATATATTTTTCACCTCAGTGGTTAAATTTATTCCAAAGAATTTTATTCTTTTTGATGCTATTGTAAATGGGATTGCTTTCTTAATTTCTCTTTGCAAAAGTTTTTTCTTACTGTTTATAAATGAAACAAATTTTTGTATACTAGCTTCCCCCACCCTTATCCACAGGAGATATGTTTCAAGACTCCCAGGGGATGCCTGAAACTGTAGATAGTATGAAACTCTACATAAACTAATTTTTTTATGTATACATATCTATGACAAAGTTTTATTTATAAATCAGGCACAGCAAGAGATTAACAACAATAGTAATAAAATAGAGCAATTATAACAATATACTATAATAGAAGTTACCGTAGATCTTAGCAATCTCAGCATACAACTTTTTTTCTTTGCTTATTAAGTTGAGAACTTTCATCTTTTCACTTAAAGGGACCACTTCATGGCTTCTCTTTGGCATATCTGAATTGCCAGCATCACTATTCTTGCACTTTGGGGCTATTATTAAGTAAAATAAGGGTTATTTGAACACAAGCACTGTGATACCCCAATAGTTGATCTAATAACCGGGATGGCTACTAAGTGACTAATGGGCGGGTAGCATATACAACATGGATATGTGGACAAAGGGATGATTCATGTCCTGGGTAGATCAGACTGGGACAGTGTGAGATTTCATCATGCTATTCAGAATGGGGTGTAGTTTAAAACTTATGAATTGTTTGTTTCTGGAATTTTTATTTCATATGTTTGGACCGTGGTTTACTGTGAGTAAGTGAAACTATGGATAAGGTGGGACCACTGTATATTGATTTTGTATCCTGCAACTTTACTGAATTTGTTTATTGATTCTAACAGTTTTTTGGTGATGTCTTTAGAATTTTCTCTATATAAGATCGTATCATTTGCAAACAGATAATTTTACATTTTTCTTTCTGATTTGGATGCCTTTTATTTCTTTTCCTTGCCTAATTGCTCTGGCTATGACTTCCAGTACTATGTTGAATAGGAGTGGTGAGAGAGGACATCCTTGTCTTGCTCTTGATCTTAGAGAAAAAGCTTTCAGCTTCTTACCAATGAGTATGATATTAGCTGTGGGCTTGCCATATTGGCCTTTATTGTGTTGAGGTTCATTCCATATATACCTAATTTGTTGACAGTTTTTATTATGAACAGATGTTGAATTACATCAAATGTTCTTTCTGCATTTATTTAAATGGTCATATGATTTTTATCTTTCATTTTGATAATGTGGTGTATCACATTGATTGATTTGTGAATGTTGAACCATCCACGCATAAATAGAATAAATTGTTAACAGTAGTTTCTTCTCATCCTTAGCGTTTCTGTGTTATATCAGTTGTAATGTCCTCTCTTTCATTTTTGATTTTATTTGTTTGAGTCTTCTCATTTTTTTCTTAGTTAGTCTAGCAAATGATTTGTCAATTTTGTTTATCTTTTCAAAAAACAAGCTCTTAGTTTCTTTGATCTTTTCTATTGTCTTTCTTGTCTCTATTTCTCTTATTTCCACTCTATTCGTTATTTCCTTTCTTCTACTAGCTTTGGGCTCAGTTTGTTCTTTTTTTTAGGTCCTTGATGTGAACAATTAGGTTGAATATTTGAGATCTTTCTCTTTTCTTAATGTAGACATTTATCGCTATAGACTTCCCTCTTAGAACTGCTTTTGCTGGATCCTATAAGTTTTGATCTTTTATGTTTCCATTTTCATTTGTTTCAAGATATTTTTTGATTTCCCTTTTCATTCTTTTCTTTGACCTGTTGATTTTTTTAGGAGCATGTCATTTAATCTCCACATATTTGTGATTTTTCCACTTTTTCTCTTGTAATTGATTTCTAGTTTCATATCATTGTTGTTGAAAAAGATGCTGGATATGATTTCAATCTTCTTAAATTTGTTAAGACTTGTTTTGTGTCCTACCATATAACCTATACTGGAGAACGTTCCATGTGCACTTAAGAAGAACGTGTATTCTGTTGCTGTTGGGTGGAATGTCTTGTATATGTCTGTTAATTCTGCTTGGTCTAATATATAGTTTAGGTCCAATGTTTCCTTATTGATTTCCTGCCTGGATGATCTATCCATTGTTGAAAGTGGAGTATTGAAGTCCCCTACAATTATTCTATTCCAGTCTCTTTCTCCCTTCAGATCTATTATTTGCTTTATATATTTAGGTACTCTGCTTTTGGGTGGGTAAATACTTAGAATTGTTAAATCTCTTCATGAATTGATTCCTTTATCACTATGTACTGACCTTCTTTGTCTCTTTTTGCAGTTCTGGCTAAATTCTATTTTGTCTGATATAAGTATAGCTATCCTTGCTTTCTTTTGGTTTCCATTTATAGGGAATATCTTTTTCCATTCCTTCATTTTCGGTCTGTGTTTACTCTTACTGCTGAAGTGAGGCTCCTCAGCATATTGTTGGAGACTCACTCTTTATCCATTCAGCTGCTCTTTGGTTTTTGTTTGGAGAAATGAGTCCATTTATATTTAAAGTAATTATTGATAGGTATAGACTTACTCTTTCCATCTTGTTAATTGTTATCTGGCTGTTTTATAGTTCCTTTGTTCCTTTATTCCTGTCTTTTTATCTTCATTTGCGACTTGATGATTTTCTGTGGTGGTATACTTTGATTCATTTCTCTTTATCTTTTGTGTATCAATTGGATGTTTTTGCTTTGTAGTTACCACGAGGCTTCCATGAAACATCTTATAGTTATAGCAATCTATTTTAAGCTGATAACTTAACTTTGAACACATACAAACCTCTGTATTTTTACACTGTCTCCTCCACATTTTATGTTTTTGATGTCATAATTTGCATCTTTTATATTGTTTATCCATAAACAAATTATTGTAGTTATAGTTATTTTTAATACTTTTGCCTTTTAACCTTTACACTGGAGTTATAAATGATTTACCAACCATTGTAACATTAGAGAATTCTGAATTTAACTATATATTTACCTGTGCCAGTGAGTTTTATACTTTCATATGTTTTCATGTTACTAATTAGCAGCATTTCATTTCAGCTTGAAGAACTTCCTTTAACATTTCTTATAAGACCAGGGTAGTGGTGATGAATTCCTTCAGCTTTTGTTTGTCTGGGAAACTGTATCTTTTCTTCAATTCTGAAGGACAACTTTGTTGAGTAGAGTATTCTTGTCTGGCAGGATTTTTTCTTTCAGTAGTTTGAATATATCATCCCTCTTCCTTTTGGACTGTAATGTTTCTGCTGAAAATTCCTTTGCTAGTCTTATGGGAGTGCCCTTGTACTTAATAAGTTGTTTTTCTCTTGCTGCTTTTAAGATTCTCTCATTGTCTTTAACTTTTGATGATTTAATTATAATGTGTCTCAATGTGGATCTGTTTGGATTAATCTTATTTGATCCTTTTTGGCCTTCCTGGATCTGGATGTCTGTTTCATTCCCCACGTTAGGGACATTTTCTGCCATTATTTCTTTAAATAAGCTTTCTGCCCCTATGTCTCTCTCTTTTCCTCCTGGGATCTCTAGAAGGCATATATTGGACCTCTTGATGGTGTCCCATAGTCCCTTAAGCTATATTTACTGTTTTTCATTCTTTTTCTATTTGTCCCTCTAATTTGGTCAATTCTACTGTCCTGTTTAATGTTTTCTGATCCCTTCTTTTACTTAACCTAGTGTATTGTTGAACCTCTCTATAGAACTTTTCAGTTCAATTATTGTATTCTTTAACATTATGATTTTTGCTTGGTATTTTAAAATATTTTTTTATCTTTGTTGCAATTCTCGCTTTGCTCATGCATTGCTCTCCTGACCTCAGTGAGAGTCTTTATGACCATTATTTTGCACTCATTATTGGGTAAATCACTTATGTCTGCTTCATTAAGATTGGTTTCTGGAGATTTGTCTTGTCTTTTTGTTTGGAACGTATTCCCTTGTTTCTTCATTTTCCTTATCTCTCTGTGTTGGTTTCTGCATATTAGATAAAATAGCTACCTCTCCCAGTGTTGAGAGACTGGTCTTGTGTAAGAGATGAACCTCCTTAGTCAGCCTGACCCAAGCTTCTGGTTGCCTCTCAAAACTTTGTAATTTTCCAAACTGCCATCTTTGTTCTTAGTGGCCCCCAGTAGCTGAGGGTGTTCCAAGACCCATCAGTGTCTCAAAAGCATGGGACATGCTCATTTATCTGTTGAGGCTCTTCAAGGACTGCTAATTGCCTACCCCTTCACCTCCCTGGTACAGGATATTTGGAAGCCCAACTTTTAGGTTGCAGCTGGGAAAGTCAGGATGTTAGATTTGCAGTCTAGCCTTTATCAGCAACAAACCAGGAGTTGGGATTTTTGGCTTACTTACTGTGTGCTGAGCCAGATTGAATAGTCACTGCAAGTGCTTGTGTACCTAAATAGAACTGTTTCTTTGTTTTCTCTGGCCCCAGGGGACTCATGGCTACCAAGCTCTGTCAGCTCCTAGAGTTAGGTGATTTGGGAGCCAGTCCTTTGGGTGGTAGCTATAACATTTGGGGTTCTAGATGTGTTGATAAGTTTCTTCCAGGAAAAAGCTGCAGGCTTGGTTTTGCTGTTGAAATGAGTTGGGGAGAGACAGTGGAGAACATGACCACGATATCTACCAGGCTTCCAGGAAGATCCTAGTCAACTTCCATATGTAGGCTTATTATAAGATGGAACTTCAGGCAGCATCTGGGAAAATATGCAGTCAAGTCCTTCCCTAAATATTGAGAGATAGGTGTTTTTGCCTGCTCCGCCTGTGCTGAGCCTGAGGAGGATAGCAGCAAGAGGTAGTTGCACACTTGTTTTACTTTTTTTTTTTTGAGGAAGATTAGCCCTGACATGCCCACAGTCCACCTTCCTCTACTTTATATGTGGGACGCCTGCCACAGTGTGGCTTGATAAACCATGGGAACTAGTGAACCCTGGGCTGCCAAAGTGGAGCACGTGGATTTAACCACTACCTCACAGGGCCGGCTCCAGTCACACATCTATTTGAAAACTGCTCTTTGTTTGTTTAATATGGTCCTTTGGGACTCATGAATGCTGAGCCTTGTGGGCTATCAGAGATAGGTGGTGTGAAGGACCAAGCCACAGGTGGCAGCTGTAAAAATTGGGGCACTAGATGTGGGGACAAGCTCCTTCAGGGAGATGCTGGTGACTTGGTTTTATTGTTAGAGCCAGCTGGAAGGACAATGAGAGGGAAGTGCCCACAGACTCTTTGGGCTCCCGGGAGGATCACAGTCAGAACCTAGATTAGAGGCTGATTAGAAGTTGAACCCTCAGGCAGCCATTGGGAAAGTATGCAGTCAAACTCCTTCCAGGGAGAAATTGGGAGATGAGCATCGTTGCTTCCTCCCTCCTTGCTGAGCCTGTGTGTATAGCTGTGGGGGTGTGCTCCTGCGCCCACTTGAAACATGCTTTTTTGTTTGCTATAGTCCTGTGGCATTCATAAATGTAAACCTTACTGGCTGCAAGAGCTACAAGATTTGAGAGCCCATCCCTCAGTGGCAGCCTTAAAAGTTGGGATGCTGGATGTGTGGTCCAAACTCTCTGCTTTTCAGGGAGAAGATGGGAGTTGGGGGTTCCCTTCAGATTGTATGGTGCTGTGCTGGGGTTGGGGTTTATGGCAACAGTGTGTCTCAGCCTTTCTACACTTTTCAGTGCAGGTATTTTCTCAGTCACCCAATGTATAGGAGTCACTCAACTAGTGTCTGGATTTCCCACAGAGGGAAGTGCTCCATGTGTAGCTGTATATATGGTGCGTCCATGGGAGGAGGGAAATTTAGGAGACTTCTATGTCGCCATTTTGATAAAACCCTCTCCTACTTATTTTTTTTCAAATGTTGGAGTTATGTTGAATGAACAATGGAATATGTTTTAAAAGGCCATTGGGTATATGGAAAATACCTTTTAGGAGCTTCTTTGGATATTCAAATGGCCATTTGCACTCAAATCTGTAATTAGAGTTTGAGTTTAGAGTTCATGTTTAATATTCTCTCTCTCAATCTTTCTTTCTCTCTCATCTTTTCTTTATGATTTTTACGCTCAGTAGAATGCCTGGTATATAATGTATGCTCAATGTATATTTATTGAATAAATGATGTAGATACTATAAAAATCCCTTCTAACACTATTGGGCGACTACTATGTGTCAGGTAGCATTTTGAGTACTTTACATGTATAACTCATTTAATGCTCTAAATAACCCTAGAAGATAGGTACTATTGTTACTCTCATTTTTCAGATGAAATACAGGGAAATTAAATAAGTTGTCCAAAGTCACATGCCTAGGATGGAGGAAAGCCAAGATTCGAACTCTAACACCCTGGTCCCCGAGCTTGCTGTCTTTATCACTAAGCTGCCTTGTGGTCCTAAAGCTGTTGTGATAAATAAGATCAAATCCCTGTTTCTAAGATTTCACATCTAGGGGGAGAGAAAGATAAATGCATTAGTATTGCATAGTGAAAAGTAGTGTAATGTATTAGTTAAGAGCTTGGCATCTGGAGTCAGTGAAACTATGTCACAAAACAGTGAGAAGATTAATTTCACAAAAATTTTACAAAAGAGTGAGAGGATAATGTAGGTTCATTAACCTAAATGACTATAGGGGCTAAGGAGGTAACTTTAAATGAGTGAAGTGGGCTGGGTGTATGAGTGCCTGTGTGATCCACAATAGAGTGTGAGGATTGTGTAGAATTGAAAGCATAAGCCCACCGTTATGGACTGAATTGTGCCCCCCCCAATACCTCAGAATGTGACTGTATTTGGAGATAGGGCCTTTTCATTTGTGAAGCCATTGCATAGGCACTAATCCAGTCTAGTTGGTGTCCTTATAAGAAAAGGAAATTTGGACACGCTGGGAGACACCAAGGATGCACGTGCACAGAGAAATTCCATGTGAGGACACAACAAGAAGGTAGCTGTCTGCAAGCTAAGAAGAGAGGCCTCAGAAGAAACCAAACCTACCAATACCTTGATCTTGGACTTTTAATCCCCAGAACTGTGAGGAAATGATTTCTGTTCTTTAAGTCTCCCAGTGTGTGGTATTTAGTTATGGCAGCCCCAGCAGACTAACATAGCCATTAAGGAGCACAGCCACAATCCAAGTATGGCTTATTGTTGCCATGCTCAGAAATGTGGATCCAATATTGCCAGAGTTAATAATTTTTCAAAGGGAGCCATAAATCCAGATATTTTATTTGAAATATCCTTATTTTTAAAAATATTTAGATTTAATAAATAAAATGTTAAATCCTAATAGGTCAAGCAAAATATCTATGTGTTAAATTTGGCCCATAGCCTTCAGTTTAGAACCTCTGATATAATCCATGTAGGCATTTACCACAATGTCTGGCCCATAATGAGATCTCCATAAGTTATTATTAGAGAGTGAAAAATGCTATGATGGAGTTGACCTCGTAGGAGGGCCAGATAATCCAGCTTTGGCGGTGAGGGAACCAGGGACAATTGGTGGACCAGGAATGCCTTTTTAAGAGGCAATGTTTGAGCTGACACCTGAAGAATGATTTGCAATTACCTAGATAAAGGAAAGTGTAGCAAGAGATTGTTTTCCAGGTGAAGGGAACAGCTGTCCATAGACCCTGAGAAAGGACAAAGTAAGGCCTTTGGTGAGCTACAAATGGTACAATACGCTTAAGGCGTAGAGTTAAAGGCGAAGAGGGTGATGGGTGAGACAGGGAGGGAAAGCAGGGGCTGAATTGTTAAGGGACTTTATCCAGAGAGCAGCAGAAGTGATAGAAGAGTCTGAAGAAGAGTGTGCAGATTAGATTTGCTT
The DNA here is from genome assembly GCF_041296265.1 of Equus caballus. Lineage (NCBI taxonomy): Eukaryota > Metazoa > Chordata > Mammalia > Perissodactyla > Equidae > Equus > Equus caballus. Next base: position 28,715,951 of record NC_091710.1, on the reverse strand, counting down.
TTTTAGGGAGATTGCCCTGGCTACACTGTGAAGGCTGAATAGGGGGTGGTCAGGGTGAAGAAAGGGAAACCAATTAGCAGACGGCGCAAGAGATGATAGTGGTTTGAACTTAATGGCAGTAGAAATAGAGAAAACAGAATGGAGAAATATCAAAGAGGGAGAATTGACAACACTTGTGATTGGTTGAGTGTGGGGTAAGAGAGAATAAGAAGTCAAAGTTGACTCCTAGTTTTCTGCTTTGGGCAACTGAGTGGATTAGTGTGTCATACACTGAGCTACAGAGCGTAGGGAGTTTGGAAGCCAAAGGGAAGATAAGTAGTTTTACGTATGTTACTTTGAGGTGCCCATTGGTTATCTAAGTGTGATGGAGAAGCATGTACATAAAAACAAGAGATCTGGGCTTGAGATATACATTCGGCGTTTATCAGTATACAGACGAATAACTGAGGTCCTGAAGGATATGTGGAGTTGGAAGAGATAAGGGCTGAATAAGGAAGTAAAGTGGAGAAGGAGGCATTTAATGTGTTAAATTGAACTTCTGACCTTACCCTATCTAAAACTTCACTCCTTCTGCTCTCATTTGTAGCTAAGATTTTAAATTCCATAATAAGGAGAAGCTATGTCCTCTGATGGAGATTTCTGAAAGGCGAGGAGCCCATCACCTTGGATACAAATAAATTGTTAAGATGTTGAGTCTCCATGATAAGTTGATATCATAAATAACATTTAGAGAGAGAATACAAACTCCAATCTACTGAAATAATGCTTAGGATCATCCTGGAAAAAATAAAATCATTTTGCTGAAGATAACAGGAAAATTATAACTACAACTAAATATATAATATTAGGACATAAATAATAATAAAAATCTTAGAAGCCTACAAAAAAATAATCACTATTCTTCAGTTCTCAAACCCTAGGACTAGGTTAGTAACTCCTTCCTCACAGGTATTATAAAATGCGATTACCTGAGCTTTGTAATTACCTAAGGTCTGAGCTTAAATCATCTATGCTACTGAAGGATCTTACATAATCTTTCATACAACAAGCACATATATCGGTTCATTTGTCCTCATTTGAGCAAGAATAACTGAGCATGTGGGAAAGTCCATCAAGAAATCAAAAAAGAGCCAAAAATGTAATCATGAATGCATGACAAATCCAAAGAAGGAAAACAACCATCTAACAGAACTCTGTCTCTATCATTCTATCTATCAAGAGATGGGTATATTTCAGTTTATATCTCACTAAGGTGTTAATTTCCCTCCTCAGTAAGATTAGCTCTAGTGCCAGGTGGTTCCAAGGATTTTCAAACACAAGATTATAAAGATACATCACGGACTAAATCATCATAGATGAGACTCTCCTTTCAACCAGAGGCAGCTTTAGAACCACAGGGATTAACCTTAGAAGGACGGCAAATATTTGAAAAAAGGAGGTGTTTCAGAAATACTGACACCATGGATATCTCCAAGGTCGATTTTATTCTTTATTTGTAACTGTAACGGCAATTAGTGAATTCTCTTCAGACATTTTTTGGAGTTCTGACTGAGGTGGCCTTGCCTCAGCTGGGCCAGAAAGCCCATTTCAGGACTTGAACAAACCCCAATGAAATGTCCTGCATCACCTGCTTTCATCTTCATCATCACTAAGCCATACAGAGTCTGGAAGTCTCCTTTAGTTCCACATTTTCTTTAGGTTATCTTCTTTCAAAAAGCACTTGGGTTTCTATAGCTGTAATCTTCTAACTTTTTTCCCCTCTCTCCCAGAAATGAAGAGGAAATATATTATCTCATCTCAGTCAAACTCTCTAGGTAACAAAAACCCCTCTCTTCCCATTTCCAGGAGCTTGTATAAGCAAAAGTGAAAGATAATCTCTGTCTATTTTGCTAGCACACGCAAGAGGAAGCTTTTATACCAGAGGAGAGGAAATAAAAGAGGTTACCATTCGGTGGACCGATCTCTCAGTAAAGCAGCTCTATTCTCAGTCCTTTGTGAATGCTGATGTTACCGCATCCCCATGGCTACCAGAATATGAATTGTAAGGCCTTGAAAATGCCTAATGGTGCTACCTGTCCATTTTAAGTTTAAAAGTATATCACTCTTACAACTTGGCTTTGGTCTGCAGTGTTGGGTACTGGAAGGGCAGAAGCTGAACTGCTCTCACAGCTTGTAGTGATGAGTGAGCTTCTCAAAGCAGAATATAATTGTAATAAGTATGGATGTGGACATCTCCAGTCTAAGGGGAATTTTACATCTTTGTTTAGATTGGTTTATTTTCCTCTGACTGGGCGTTAGTATCTTGAGAACTGTCATATTCAGCACTTGCCTCTCATCTTTGGTATCCTGGAGTATCACGTCTAAACTAGGATATGCTGTTGGGACAAAGGACTTAGAACAAGATGGTTTGGCATGGGAATACCATAAATGGTTTATGTGGTTACCAATGCAAAGTGATTACCGAAGTTTTCAAATACATCTCAAAATTATCACAGAAAGAGAAATCTCAGCTACACTGTCAGGATAGCTTCAAAGAAACCTGCTAAAAGATTGTATATATTAGCAAGATGAGGTTTTTACGATAAGCTATCCTGTTCATATGTACGGAGAAGCAAGTAGCTTTGCTAAGGTCAGTGGCAGACTGATGAGTTTCTGTTGCATATACCCTATGTGGTATATGCAGCACCACGTTGTGTGTCTGTTTTTCCAAATCAAAGAAATTGGTAGTGGAACTAATTGACCCCTAAAATCCCTTTCTATTCAGTCATTTGATTCTATGAGCTCAGAATTCTCAGTTACAGAGCTGTTTTCTCGGGCCGTGACTCCATGCTTGACATCTTGGGACTTCTTGGAGGTAAATCTGAGAATGTGGAGCACTGCCTTCTGATGACTGGTTAACATTTGCTCATTTACTTATTTTCATTCATTCGACAAATCTTTATCAAGCACCTATTAGATGATGGACACTGTTGTAGGTACTAGGGTCACACTGACAACAAGGAGGTCTTTCTCAGTGGGAAGAATGGTCAAACAAACTACAATTCCAACAGAGCCTTGGAGTGATGGGTTATATAATACTATAGCAGTGGTTCTCAACAGGGCATGACTTTGCTCTCTGGGGGATATTTGGGAATGTTTGGAGATATTTTTGGTTGTTACAAGTTGGAAGGAGGGTGCTATTGGCCAGGGATGCTGCTTAACATCCTAAAATGCACAGGACCCCCACTACAGCAAAGAAACACCCAGCCCAAAATGTCAATAGCGCTGAGGCTAAGAAACCCTAGGTTAGAAGAACAACAAAAACACGAAGCCAGCCTAATTAAAGCCACAGGCCCCTGGAGACAGAGCTAGCTTTCAAATTAATTCCACATGAGTAGAGAGGGAAAGTGGCAAAAAGCCTCCCAACGACTTAATGTTTCGGTTGAGTCATGAAGGATGAATGGAAGTTAACCAGATGAATTAGTGCAGACTGGGAGGAAGGATATGTAGAAAAGCTTTCCAGGGAGAGGAACCACACAAACTTGGAGGGTGACAGATCCTGGCATCATGACCAGTTGGCATGTATTTCTGTGCAAGCAGAGCACATGCAGAATCTATGTGGGCAGAGGTGGTGCAAGGACAAAATGATGCACTGAAAGGTCGTGTGTAAAATACTGAAGAGCTTGGATTTCTTCTTGAAGGTGATGAGATCCAGTGAATGATTTTAAGTAAGTTAGCAACTTGATTAAATCTGTTTTCTAATGATCAGTCTGTTGGGGGAAGGTGGTTCTGAAGGGGTGAGACTAAAGGGTGGGACACTGGTGAGGAGACTTTTGTATTTAGCCAAGGTGAGAAGTGCTGAGGACCTGAATGGGCAGTGACCATGTAAATGGAGATATACTCACAGATTCGAGATCTTTAGAATATAGTATTGTTAGGAGAGGCAGCCAGTTACCTGGGGATATTTTAGATCAGGGAATATTACAGGATGACTCCCAGGTTCCAGCACCAGCAGACAAATAATAGTAACTTTTACCAAGATAGGGAATACAAAAGGAGGAGCAGGTTGGGGTGAGAGAGAGTGGTGGGGGACGCTTTGAATTCCTACCTTATGGGAGGAAAACATCAAGCTAGCCTAATTAAAACCATAGGTCCCTGGGGGCTCATCTACCTTTCAAACTTGGCTTTGAATGGAACACATGGAATGATTTCCTGAAAAATAACCTGACTTGTTAGCTTGGTTTAAAGATGGAAATACAAGGAGGCATCTATTCTGACAGGTTTACAAGCAGCACAAACTCTTAAGGACATCCCTGTCAGAATTGTATGTTTGGCCTTTATTGGAAGCAATTATTCTGGACAACTGAAGCATATTTATAAGGGCACCAGCTAGGAATGACTCAGGCTGAGTTATCTTGATTGCTGCTCATTCTTTCTCCTCCTGCAGACAGTGATGGTGATCATAGATGGAGGAAACCCTGCAATCACGTTGGCTCTGTGCTCTCTTGATTGGTTATTACAGTTGAGAAAGACGCTTGGCCTCCAATGGAACAGAGGCCTCTGGGCTAATCAGTTTGGATTGCTCTTCCCTCAGTGTTCTGGAAGTTTCCCGGCCACTTAAAATTGCATGAGACTTCAGTTTTTCTGGGATTGCTTCTGATTGTCCTTACTACAGGCAGTTTCTTTGGGTGCGAAGCTATCCAGCAGGAAATTGGTTGGTTCACAGTTTCTGACATTTGAATTTGTGAGCTTAAATGTGTTCTTTGGTGGTTTTATGCATAATTTGGTTGCCCGCTTGAGTTTGTACTGTTTTGGGTTCCAAGAGTCAGGTGGGATTTTATGGTTGGGGGAGGAAGATTTATTTCACCCCACTTTCTAAAACAAGAATGTCATAGCAATAAGATACATGCTTTTACTCTTGCCTGAAAAATTCTAATAAAGGCAACCGACATTGTTAAACACTGACTATATGTCAGGCTTTTAAATAAGTCAGCTCATTTAATTTTCAAAATCCCCCTTGAAATAGTTGTTTTCCTTTTTACAGATGAGGCAACTGAGGCTCAGAAATATTAATAGCACTAACAAGTGGCAGGAGAGAACCATTCCCCTTGGCTCCACCTGGCTCCGTGCTCTCTTTCTTTCTATGGTCACTTGACTTCTAAGCACCCTCTGTCCTGAAACCACGCAGATGGTAGAGCCACGATTACGATGCAAGGCCTCACTGCCTAGTAGGCAATGCTTTCCCATAGAAAGTGACATTCTCTACTTCTTTCAATTTGAAAGTTGCTCTGTTTCGATTGAAGTTATGTATGTGCATGTCCTCTGCTCCTAGACTGATAGTTCAAATGTACGGAACGTTAGGTCTCTTCCTTCCATCCGTGGTTTTGTTCATGCTTGTACAGTCTTGTTTTCTTGCATAGATGGTAACATGTGACTGCTTGCTGCTTCTTATTCTTGGAAAACTATTTGAGAGGTTCGAGAGCCTTTGTGTTTGTTGCTACCAGGCACAGATAGTCACCTCTAGATTGAACTGCCATGGACTAGGTTCAGGGCTGGGGAGGCTCTGTCCCCCTAGCTCATGCATATGATACCCAGGATGACCCTTTGATTTCTGAGGGCCAGTGTGAAGCTACCATGGATAGCTTCATTTTCTTTTGCCTTTCATTTTTCCTCTCCCCTTCAGACCTGCCACCAAGGCAGCCCGCTCTGAATTTCCATTGGTTTGGGGGAGAAGAGGAACAGTTTACATCTAGCTCACCCTTAACTTGATAGAGTTCCACCTGGAGCCCCAGCTTTGTATGAAAATTGTTTCCCCACTCTTCATTTGAGGAAGATTGAGCTCTAAATCTCTACCCCCACATAACCAACTCTATCCTTTTGAGCACAGAGTTTGTGGTATCAGCAACTTCTCTCCTGGAAAATGCAGCACATTATCTCTCTGCTCACCGACTGTCTTCCAAAAACTAGCCTGAGCTATCTCCCTTGTGTTTTTCAGGTCTTTGATGTTTTATTTACTTATTTATTTATTGGACTAATTTTTATCAAGCATTTTGTCTTGGGTATCTGAAAATAAGTTAGAGAAATTTGAGTATTATTAAGAAGAATAATAATTATGTTGTTAAAGCCATAATCAAGAAAAGGAGAACTTAGTATTTTAAATTATACCAGAAGCTTATAAAGAATGAACTCGAGTAGATATGTAGGTCATTGGGAGGAAGGACAATGGGTTCAGGTTACCCATTGGAAACCAGCTGAGACCAGTAGTTAAGTGCAAACCCTGGGATGTCATCAAGTGAACCAACTCAATATGACCCTTCAAGGTCCATATTAATAAAACAAAGGGGCCAAGGTTTGTACTCAAAGTATAAGAGATAGACAGTCTTCTTCGGAAGTGTGAAAGGTAAAGAACTCTTCTAGGAAAGAACTAGAATCCAATCAACCTAATGTCTGTGATAGTAAAAAATTAACTTTTATTTGCATTACATTGTGTTGGTTGCAAGGTACTTTCAAAACTATACCGTTTGTCTTGTTTAATTCTAACAACGGCTTTATGAAGAAGGTTATTATCATCCACATTTTACAGGAAATGTCCCAGAAGGTTGGCCACTTGCCCAGGAGTACATAGCAAGTGGCAGAGTTTTGATAAGAGAGCCCTGGTCTTCTGACAGGAAGTTCAATATCCTCCGTGCAATATCCACATTCCATCTGTACCCTGGAGGAATGTGGTTTCTTGCGTTCTAAACTGTCGGTTGAATGTGATGTTATTGATGAGTTCATACTGCAGGAGGGAGATAGAAACAATTAAGGACAAGGATTCTGCTTTTTGGGGATAGTTGTCACAGTAATTCAAGGGATTTTTATAAGTTAGTAAAGTTTAATAGAAAAGTTATCTTAAAGCACAATTCTGATTTCATAGCTCTCTACTGTAAAGCTTAGATCACCAAGCTGTGGCTGAGGCATTCCTCTCTCCGGCTGATGCCTACCATTCCAGTCTTTTTATTTCCCATCATATATACAGATCACGCAACCACACTGCTATGACCAGCAGATATATTCTTTGCTCTTTCTCACTTTTGTCGTGTTACTGATGTGGTTCACTCCTTTAGCAGTGTTCTTTCCCTCCATTTCCACCTGTACAATCCTGCCTGTTAACATCTGACTCATGCTGCCTTTTCCCATATGGTCCCCATTTCCTCCTGCCCACCAACTGCCTGTTCACTCTGTGTATTCCCCCTGTATTTTGTTTGCATTTTTATAGCACAGGTTGCAAACTCAAAGGTGCACATGAGTCAGCCTGGTAGCTTAAATAAAGGAGGCCGTTGAGAGTGACAAAACAAGGGCACTCTGAAGGCTGTGGTGACCCCCTCAGGTCTTCATCTAATAGGTAGCCACTACTCACTTCTGGGCATATTTCAGGGCAGAAATTGAACACAATCTAGTGTGTGTGTAAAATCACTTGGTTTAAAAAATATTGGCAAATAATTTAAATATCTTGAAACACCAAGTGGGCTAAACAAAAATCTTCCTGAAGGCTACGTTTGGCAGATGGCCCCAGTCTATGACCCTCCCCTATAATTTTGGGGACAAGTAAATGATACAAGTCAGAATATACTGTCTTGATTATTAATTGTAAACACTCTGAGAGTGAGAACCAGCTGTGATCATCTCTTCAACAGCAGAAAAAAAAGCATTTTCTGGAATAGGTGCTTAGTATGTTTTTGTTGAATTGCAGGAAACTTTTGGAGGGTAAGGACTGAATGGGGATGAGAAAAATGAGCAGGCCTGGTTGAGTGTGCTATTTTAGACTAGACAAGTTGAGACCACTTTTTGTAAACTGTTCAATTGGATGTTTTATTAATCAGAGCTGCTGGTGAATTTAAATATTTTAATGATTGGTATATTTTACTCTTTGCATGCCCTGGGGCTTTTTAAAAGGAGTAGCAGTCTAAAAAAATTAAAATAGAATCCCTGTTCAATCAGCATTCAAACTGCCTGGTGACACGGGCACCCACTCCGCTCTGAATCTGGGTCAGCGTGGTGTTTGGTGATTGGGAAACCTGAATTGCCTTCCCCAGCAAGTTTTAACTATGCTGAAATCTGGCTCTTTGAGTAATTTCCATCTCTCATATTAGAAGCCTGAAAATTACCCCATGAAGCGATTCTCTATTTAGAATGTGAGTCTCCGTTCTTCCAACAAAGCTTGGGGGGAAGAAAAAAGAAATCATTAAGACCACATTTAAATCTTGCCTTTCTAACTATTAAAATATCTTTTCTAAATTATAGAGGGTTTATCTTTGGGGAGGCTCTACTCCCCACAGATATAAGTTCAGCTTCCTTAAGGCTATTAAGCATTAATTAAAATAGAGGTTGGGGAAGGTAAGTTTATTTACCAAACTTTAGAAGAATGTAATGGTGAAAGCATGGGCATTTTTTGGGTTTGATTTTAGTTAGTTTTTTAATTTTATTTTTAGTGGAAAGCGTGTTTCTTCTCCTGCCAGGACATTAACATAGTCACTCTCGAAAGGAGATTGTTTTCTCGTTTCTCTGCCTGTCTCTTCCCCACTAAAGCATCATTCTCACATGGAAGTTAGGGCACAGACTTTCTTGTTCTTGTGCCCAGACTTCCTCCAGTTGATTCACACCCTGGAGGGTTCCGATCTGCCCAGTGACCACACTTGTGGGGTCATGATCTATAACTGTCCCTGCCAATCCTTCCACCTCACTGGTCCTACTTTTCATTTCTCATCACTACTGCAATCTTACTTTTTCAGTGCCAGGCTTTGCTAATTTCTCCCACTCTGGGTTGCTATCTAATTCTCTAAACCATTCACAGGCAGAATGTGGAGCCCGAGTCAGTCACAGAATTGTGATTTTTTTTCATTCTTTCCCATTCAACCATTCTGAATTGTCACTTTTCAGCCAATTCTTAGACATGACGTTTAAAAAATACATCAATAGCTTTGTGACTCACCTGAGGGATTCTGTGACCTTTTATTTCCATTGTTTTCACTTTTTTCCCCCTTCAGTTAGAAATCAACAGTCTGCATTTTAAAACAAAACTCAATGCTCTACTCTACTAAGAGTGAAACAGAGTGAGGAAAGATTTTAAAAGACTCTGTAGGGAAGAGTTTGAGAGGGATTTTGAATAGGGAGGAAAAAAATGAAGACCTGGATATTTTAAAGGATATAAAGGTATTCCCTTGCAAGTGGATCAAGAATAAAGACGTCCTTGACCCCACCGTCAGCCTCTTGGCCACACAGAAACACATACCCACATTATTGTGTTTCCATAAAAATAACATTACCCTGAATTCTGATCTACAGGAGGATACACAATGAAGCCAATAATGCCTATCCAAGGCCCTGAGAGAGGTCCCAACAATGTGTTCACTTGGTTATACGATCTATAAAATTTGCAAAAGTAAGATTTTTTGTTGTTGTCGAGGAAGATGGGCTCCGAGCTAACATCTTTTACCATCTTCCTCTTTTTGCTTGAGGAAGATTGTCGCTGAGCTAACTTTTGTGCCAATCTTCTCTATTTTGTATGCTGGATGCAGCCACAGCATGGCTTGATGAGCAGTGTGTAGGTCCGTGCCCAGAATCCAAACCCGTGAACCCTGGGCCACTAAAGCAGAACACCTGAACTTAATCACTACACCACTGGGCTAGCCCCCAAAGTAAGATATTTTTAACTGCAATTGCTCTTTTTTCCACTGCAACTTTCCCAATGACCCACCGTCCCCAGTGACCCTTGGGCCTTTTAAGGACCCCCCTAAGGGAAGTTGAGTTAGGACATACTTAGTTTGAGTTTAATAAGCTATATTATGTGATTATCTGTTCCTTCCATGCATAGTTAAGCTGCTGTCAGCCATCCCAGTGTAGGCATGGCTCTCAGGAATTCCTACCAATGACTGTGCTGTCTCCAGGGCAAATTGATTAATTAAAGGGTTGTCACTCAAAAGAGGATTTAAGTTAGTCACTACACAAGAAAATTTAAAATGCCCTGCACTCTTACAAATTCAACACGAAAGAAGCTTAAAAGAGGTTTTTCCATACTTGGTAATCCTAAAAATATGCATGACATCACTAATATTGAGTGATGACAACAAAATTTTTCTAAATAATTCAAAGTAAAAGGAAATTTTGAGCTACCAAATGAAAGATTCGTTTATTCTTTTTCTATGCTCTTTACAGAAAATTATTTTTATAATGTGATTATCACTGTAGTCAAAACTGTGGGGGCAAAATTAAAGATATGTATCACAAGGTTAATTAATGAAAATATTATGTTAATTTCTGGATTTTTGTGATGTTTGTGACATCTGCCAGCTTTTAAGAATTTGTAAATGGTTACGATTTCTTTTCTCATTTATTTGTCTACACTAGTTTTATTGTATTCTTTTTCCTAAAGGGGACCTTTAATGTTTTAAAAGCTTCAGGCCCCACAAAACCTGGATCCATCCTTGATCTGACTTCTCAGCAGTCAGCTCTATAGGTCCTATCCATCAGCTGAACGTGGCTGACTGAGGCGCTTAGGGGTTGCATGAGGTTAAAAATTCTGAGCAGACTTCCAATTCTGGGGAATGGGACTCTAGCCGATGTGTTAGCTACAACCTGGCGACAGCGTGATCCATTTTCCTTCTTGTTGATCCTTGATTAGCCACTTGCCAGGTAGGAAAAGGATCTGAATGCTTTGGAAAATTTCTGGAAATCATCATCCTAACTGGTTTGGAAATTGAACCATGATATATATGCTGGGGAATCATTATAGACCATCCAGGACCTCCCGACACTTTGAGTCTAGAAAAGTGCTTTTAGGTGAGTAGGAAAACAATGCCATTATGATAAAGTGGGATTAAGAGAACAATCTTAATACGAAATCCACTAGCATTTCTTTTTAAAGGTTAGAATTCTAAATATTCTATGTGATTCCATTTTCTCTCCTTTCTTAGAATATTCACTTATAACATTTCTGTTATTCATTTCACTTAACCATGAATTATAATCACTGAATACATGATGGGGCCCCGAGAGCTAAAATTTACAAAAGTGTCAGGCTCCCTCTCTGACTGGGTCCCTTTAGTTTCTAACTCTCAATCTAGTCCATACTAAGCCTCCAGTAATTTATCGATTTCACCTTAAAGTGTTCCTACCAATAGTGGCTTCTGTGCCCTTAAGCTGTGATTCTCTGTATCTGCCTGTCTATCTCCGATTTTGGGGGTAACAGTTTCCTCTGTGACCTCAATTTTCTGAAGAACTGAAGAAGAGTTGTTGATTTTCAGTTTGTTCAAAATTTTCCTTGTTGTGAAAACAGGATTGATGGCTTTCAAGCCCTTTACATGTTGGGCCAGAAACTGAAAGTCTTACTTTACTTTGCAAAGTGGCTCCGACGTGGTGAAAAAAAGATTTTACTTAAAAAACATCAATAATTTCTTTGGTAAAAGAACCACTTCATCTCTAGGGAGCTAGATGTGGGCCTCAGGGTTGACAATTTTGTGTCTCATTTGATTTTACCTTATATGTTAAGAGTCTAAAATAAAATGACCTGTGTCTTCCTTCCTGCCTCCTTTTCTCCCCTTCCTGTCTCCTTCTTTCCTTCAACAGATCTTTTGTTAACATATTTCCAATCTGTGGTAAGCAATGGGAACAATGGTAAACAAGATAGGGAGAGCCCTTGGCCTTTGAAAAGCTTAGTTTTTACTTTTTTCATTATGAAGTAAAGTGATTATAGCCAGAGACAGGCTCCTGACTTTCTGTCTGTCTTCTGCAAAGCACCTCTCTTGGGAGTGAGCGATACACCTAATGAATCACTTCTCCCTCTTCTTACTGTTTCCAGAGTTAACATCTTAGTGGAAAGAAAACTGGAGAAGGTTATTTCAGAATAGTCATCATGTTCAATCAAGTACTAGTGTAGAGTGATCCTAGAAGTACTTGACTCTAGGACCATTTCTGGGTGAGGTAGAAAAGATGATCAGAAAAATCACATTGACTCTCCCAATCTGTGTAGTAGCTGTGTCCTATGAATATCCTTGACATCCCATTAAAGAGGTGAAAACTGAGACTGAGAGACATTAAGTGACTGGTCCAATTTATGTAGCTAGTAAATGGGAGGCAGCAACTTGAAGATAATGTCCAGAGCTTATCTTTTTATCTATGAGGTCATATAGTCTTCCAATCAAGGCTAGTTGGGTTGAAGAAGTTCAGAGGGAAAATATCTCTTCCTGCCTATTCTGCTGTAGTGAAAATGGTAGAGGAGATTTGATATGTTATAGAACTATGGTGAGATTGTATCTGCATAACTTGGGTCTTCTCTCTCTCTCTTATACCTGGAAACAGAACCTTCTCTTTCCTCCTTGATCAGCTCCTTATCTGAATGTCAGCTTGGGTGCTTAAGACATTTGGTTGGATTTACTACATTTGAGGATAGCACTGAGGATCAGTTGCTACCTGTTATGGACTGAATTATTTCCCCAACAAATTCATACATTGAAGTCCTAACTCCCAAGGTGACTGTATTTGGAAATACGGTCTATAAGAAGGTAGTAAAGGTTAAATGAGGTTGTAAGGGTTGGGCCTTAATCTGGTAGGACTGGTGTCCTTTTAAGAAGAGGAAGAGATGTGAGAGAGGTCTCTCTCTCTCTCTGCATGTGCACATAAGAAAGGCCATGTGAGGACATAGCAAGAAGGTGGTCATCTACACACAGGAAGAGAGGACTCATCAAAAACCAACCCTGACAGCAACACCTTGATCTTGGACTTCTAGCCTTCAGAACTGTGAGAAAATAAATATCTACTGTTTAAGCCACCCAGTCTATGATATTCTATTATGTATCCCAAGCAGACTAATACATTATCTATTTCAGATAATATACTGGAAAATGCAGAGTGAAGATTTTACTAGCTCAAAAGTGACTGACACATCCTAGAATTGAGATGATTACTTTCTGAGAATTTGCATTGTGTTAGATGCCTATCTCTTTTTAAAGGAGTTCTTTGAAATAATTAATATCCAAATATAGGTTAGAAAAAAACAGAACACTTCTATAAACAAAAAGAAAAATATAGTCTCCAAACTTTTTTTTTATCACTATTACTTTGCAGATGAGGACCAAAACTTCTGCACTAGTGTTAATCAATTAGGTCTCAAAGAGAAGGAGAATGAGGGATGAAGTTTATAAAAGAGGATTTATCAAGGTAAAATGAAACGAATGCAGTCAGTTATAAATGTATGTTATACAGACTATTTGTAAAAAGCATGTGAAGTGTCAGATGACGAAGTTGAGTGTACTTTCTGTATTAGACAGAGCCCAAGAGAGAGATGCAGGTGCCCTGATGAAGAGGAGAATCTCCAACATTTGCTAGGACTGTGATCTTTGGTAAGTTGTCACATTCCTGCAGCTTTATTTTCTGTGGAGAAAAATGGACATAACAACCCTGTCCTGACTACATCACAGTGTATTTGAGGGGATTAAGTGACATTGAGCATGTGAAAGGACCTTGGCCTCTTACATCACTGGAGAGTTGTATTGCCATGAGGATAAAGGACATAATGTAGGTGAAAGCTTCTAATATAGTGCTCAGCCCAAAGTAGGCACTCCATATGTGGTTACTGAATAAACGATGACTATCGAATGGCCTCCATTGAAAGTCTGATATTCTGGATTCTAATCTTCTAAGGGCTTCAAAGAGATGCTCTAGGGCTTTTGCAAATGTAACTGGCATGGTGAATGTAGAACTCTCAGGATGTAATCAAAATGCAAGTCTATTTTTCACCAACCTTCCCTCATTAAAAGTTGTTCCACGGGTGAGTTATTTTTCTTTGTCCCTAGATGGAAAATTGGGCAAATCCCATAATTTTCTACTTATTCTTAGGTAACTGAAAGTCATATGATTATGAATCAAAAAGCACAAACATTGCTTTTTCTTGGTAATGAGATGCATCCAATCCAAGATATTAATCAATTTTCTTTAATCTTCTATTCAAAGTATTCCTTTCCTTTCGTTGGGTGTGTAGTTAGTTGCAGCCTAGCTTCAGGATTTGTTTCTTTTATCTCTCATTCACCTCCTTCGCACGCTAGCAACTTATGCTATTTTTGGCCCCTCCTTGTGGCACTTGGGGACTGAGAGGTAAAGGGCTTACTTGGCTAGGCTACTTCAAGCTCTATGGGCATGGCCAGTGGTTACAGTTGACTCTCTCTTGGTACTTTAATGGATTCTTCAGAGCTTCCAGTTATGGGAAACTCCTGGAACACAGGTGGTGTATTCTATTTCTTAATCTGCCACCCACCCCTCAGCCCCTGATTCTCTGGTGTTCACCCCAGTTCCTGTTCTCTTGTATTCCCACTGAAACTTCTGGGGCAAGATTTCCAAGGGCTATGGACCAGATCTCTTTCTTGTGAATAGTCCATATTTGCTTCAAGGACACACTCTTGTAACTTTTTTTCTTGAAAGACCACGCAGGTATAAAGGGAACTCAGGAAGCCACTTTTTCCTGTTTCCATAAGACAGTTACTTTAGCTTTATCAAGATTGCATGGAACACATAGAAAGCTCTTTTAAAGTTCCGTATTACTCACTTCTTAGGTTAAACGTTAGCATCTCTCTCACCAGCAACCTCCCCTCCTGCCTTTTAAAAGAGGACTCAGCAGTTCAACAGCTCTCTCTAAAGAAAATGTCACAAATCCTTTTACTTTTTCTACTTTCTGACCCTATTTATATCCTTGATCCTTCTGAAGGGTCCAGGATTTATGGCACCTTGTCTCAATCATCCCTTATAAATTTTACACATGGGAACTGTCCCATATTCACACTGGAATCTGATATCTCTTATAGTGATGCTTTAGTTGACACTTCAGTATTTACATCCTATTACACAAACAATAAATTGCTATCTAAACCAAACTATAAAGATTTAATCCCTCTGAGGTATTAAATTTGTAACTTTTTATATAATAGGGATCAACAGAGATTTTATTTGTAAAGAGTTTCTCTGCTAAGAAGATTGAAAAATGACTGTATTAGTAAAAAACTTCGTTCAGAAATTTCTCTGTATTTCCAGTCGAGTGACTGTTTCTCATTTAGTAAAATATGCATCTGCTGTGTGAATAGCACCGAGCTGGTTTCGGGGTAGGTACCACTACCATCACCGCCACTATTAAAACCAACATTAAGTCAACCAAAGAGTCCTGTAGGGGTCCCCTTGCGCTTCAGATCTGGGCAAAGTAGTCCATCGCTTTGGATTCTGTCCCCATCATCTCACATCCAAGCAGTCCATTTGTTTAGTAATTTTGTTGAAGATATGGGGGCTGATGATGGGGAGAGAGGGTCGCAAGGAGGGATCGCATGAAGAAATACGCAGTGTTCTGACATCACACAAAAATTCACTTCCTCCTCTCTTCCTCCTCCCTCCTTTAGAGGAACTAGCAATTTCTCCTCCAGCATTTTGCTCAGTTCAGTTCTAGCCTAAAATCCTCTTGGAGTAGTACTTTGCATGCTCAGCACTTTTCTAAGCAAAATTTTGATGCATCTAATTTTATTCTCCATATTATATTAATAATAACCTAATCCACATTTTCAAAACACTTTGCAGTTTCTAAAACACAGTTAAGTCTATGCGGTCTCTTGATCCTTATTATTTTCTCAGGGTACAGATAATATAGGCATTGTTATTTGTACTTTATAGGCATAGGGACTGTTAAGATACACTACTTGCATTCCTGGAATTTATAATCTAGAGAGGAAGACAGAAATAATAAACTATGAGAAAAGACAAGTTTAAAAAATATGCATAAAATAGTGTTATGTAGTATAGGTTAGCTAGCATTTACTTTGGATTTGATAAACCATAAAAGACTTTAAGAAAGAGAAAATAATTGGGTTGACTGCTCAAAAATGGACAACATTTTTTCCAGTCAAACAAGAAAAGAAGAAGAAAATTCTAAGCAGATAGGTTGGCAAGATTACGTACGTAAGAAAGAAAGCTTGCAACTTGTTTAAAACAATATCTAGAAACTGAACTGCAGAAGGAGAGTTTGTGGCCAATCAGTAGGGGGAGTGATCGGAGGAAATTTAAAAGCATTCTGGAAAATTTTTTTCTTGTTTTCTATTATTTTTAATTAGATAAAAGCTACTATTAAGTGTGTATGACCAGATTCGTGTGTGGATTTGAGTAGATGCAATCAGTTATGCAGTCTTCATCTAAAAATCAAATTTGAAATATCCAGCAGAGCTACTTGGAATTGTTTGTATGAATCTTTTATTCCTACAGGGTATTATGCTTATGTTATTGACAACAATAGTTAGTATGAAAAGTCTCCATATGCAACTACTTTTTGGAATTCTCGTACTAAAGAGGGGAGTTTCCTACCCTCCCCCAAATATATTGGCAAATCTGAGTGCAGGCTCTTTCCTGTGACAAAAGTCATCACAGTGTGTATCGTTGATGGTATTAAAAGATGTATTAAGGAATTTGCACTCTGTTTACTTGCGTAAGGAAGCCATTACAGGTTTTGAAGAGAGAAGGATATGTATGTGATAGTCCAGTAGTTTCCTTAATTTTATAAACAAGAAAATAGAATCTTTAAATCTGACTATAATTTAGTGGTGGGTAAGAATTTATCTATATAACCTTTCTTTGAACAAATACTATTTGAGCATCTACTATGTGTCAGACACTCTTCTAGGGATTGGCCAAAGAGATATAAGTATACCCTTTCCAGTAAGGACTCTTAAGAAGTGTACATGGATCCCGAGCCACTTTGGGTCTTCTCGCTTGCAGCAATGCCAAGACTTAAAGAAGCTGTCCTGGACCAGACTTGAGACCCTCCTAGAACACTGAGCTTCAGAGCTTTGCTGTCCAGTATAGCCACCAGCCATCGTGCCGACTGAATACTTACAATGTGCTAGTATATCTGAGGAACTGAATTTTAAACTATTTAATTTGAACTAATTTAAATTTAAACTCTATTTGATTTAGGAGTTGAAAACTTTTGAAAATTTTTGAAACAATTTGGGCATGTGAATCTTGTTGTTTGACAGTATATTTTATAAATATGGGTCACGTATTTCCAGTAAAAATGTAGTGTCCTGACTAAAAACTGCCGTAAATGTAAAGAATTTCAGAGATTTGGTAAAAAAAATGTAAAATATATAATTAACAACTTTATATTGATTACATATTAAAATGCTATTTTAGATATATTGCATTAAATAAAGTAAAATATTAAAGATAGCATTATTTTTCTTTTTTTACTTTTTAAAATGTAGCTATTAGAATATTTAGGATTATATATGTGGCTTGCATTTTACCTCTTTTGAAAAGAGGTGCTTTAGACCATTACATGAGAAAAGAAAATGAATTCCAATCTTTTCGAAACCACTGTATTTTTCGTTTTACAGCTAAACCTATACCAAGACAAATGCAGCTGTTTTTACAATTTTTTTCCTTGTGTTTGACTTTCTATAGTTTCACTATAACATGGCTAGGTGCAGATTTATTTTTATTTATTCTGCAGAGATTTTGGTGTGCTTCCTCCAATGTGTTTCATATTCTTGAAAATTCTTTATCATTAGCTCTTTGAATAACAATGCTCCCTTTTTCCCGCTAGGAATGCTTATCTGACATGTGTTGGGCTTTTTTTCTCTAGCCTCCATGTTGCCTAGTTAGCTTATTATTTCCCTTCTCTTTTTCTATGTGCTGAATTATGGGTGATTTTTTCAGATTTTTCTTCCAATTCATTAATTTCATTTTTGTCTATCCCGTTAAATTCACCCATGATATTTTAGTTTTATGGACTATATTATTCACTTATGGAATTCTCTTTGGTTCTTTTAAAACTCTGCCAATTTTTCATACTGTCATACTTGCTTTAGGTTTTTATTTCCTCTCTATATTTTTAAACATTTTTAAACATAGTGTCAATGCTTCTCTCAGGTTGCTTGACTATTTTTAATTTTTAGGCTGCACATTATTCCACCTACTTGCATTTTCTAAAAATTGTTTCTAATTTTAATTCCTCATGTATTTCTTCATGCTATTTGTAACCTTGGTTATGAACCCATATCCAGCGATGGCCATTTTCCATGGCAATCATAGCTATAAATCTTGTCTGTAGAAACATCCTTACAATGTGCTTTTGTACTGGTCTCTGATAAATTCTGGATCAGTTTTTAGTGCAAATTCCTTGTCTTGGAATTCACGTATCCTTTGTGTGTATAGATTCATATTCCACTCCTGCAAATGGCATTGGCCTGAATTCAGATTCTTTTTCTAAATGTGGGCCTGAATGGATGGAAGTCTTTCTTGTTACATCCTTTGGTGTCCAGTGGGGTTCTTCTAGTCCCTGTTTTATAGATGGGCGAGGTCTTTGCAATGCTTAGCTTTTTGCAAGTAGTGCAGTTCTGGATTCCTATGCTCTTACAGGTAACGGCCTGTGCTCCAGTCTGCAGGAGTCGGATGGCATCCCGTGCCCTAGTTTTTAAGGCCCACTTTGGTTTCCAAAAGACTGTCAGGAGTTTTGCTCTCAATTCATATTCACTATTGTGACTCCCAGCTCCTTTTGTTTCTGGCACCTGGGCATTTTCCTTTCCTGGTGTCATTTGGTTACGTTTCCATAAACTTAAATTGTTATATTTTATTCAATTTTTTCTATTTGTTTGAAGTGCTGGTGTATGTATCTCTCTACATTAGTTTAGTATACGATCCAGAAGCATCTTGAGTGATGATATTTACTATCTTTCCCATAAGCACTCTTAAGTCTTCCATGATTTTGCTGTGGGTTAGTCATAAAAGTTGAAAAGAAAGAAACAGAATTTACATTATTGTAACTATGTAAATATTATTTACTTCAGAGCCATCTAGTGAGCTAAGATAGTATTTATTTCTTTTTGGATGTAACATCATTGCCCCTATGTCACTCAAAGGATAACTAGTTTATCACTTACTTTAATACAGACAAGTATAGCCATAGATACTAGTCTTGGCTCATGAGACTTTGTCGAGAGGTAATTCTTCATGGGTTTCTCCTGGTTCTGCATATCTTAGGAAGAGAGGCAATGCCTGACCTTTTTTCCTGGATTATTCTTTTAAGAATGTATAGTGATCAGCCTTGGAAGATAGAGACAGGGTCTCAGAGCAAATGGCAGGCCCATCTACTGCCCATTATAACAGATTTGGGTTCCCTAAGCTCAGGGTTCCTCTCTTGTAATGCAGCCCACTTCTTGAGAAGACATTTATCTGGGCCTGTTGATGTCACTCTTGTGGAACTGAGAAGCAAGAGAGTCTGACACAAATATGCTGATGCTCATTCTGCTTGCTTTGCCATGAGTATTATAGTCCTTTATCTCTGACCCAGAAATCTCATGTTTTCTACCAACATCTATGAAGCCTTGATAGATAATGTGTTAGCTTGCAAGTTCTCAGACCCTGCACAGTTTTTGGCAGAGATTTATAAGAAGTTACGAGAGGAGTCTTCTGGAAAAAAATTAACAATTTTTTTTTAAAAAGGAACAGTTTTTGGCACAACTTCTCATTTTTCTACCTGCCTACTGCCCATTATAAGCCTGGATACAAAGTCTGGAGCAGTGGTAGCTACCTTGAGGTCACTAGGTAAAGATGAATTCTGATAGCACTGAACCATTAAACAAAGTCAGCAGGTTACTACCTTAACACTTCTTGACAATGTTAAGAAAAGCAACAAATGAACAAAAGCAAACCCCCAAACCAACAAAAACTGAAAGACAAACTGTTTACTGTTAGCTAGATCTTATATTTCTTTGATCAAAGCCTTCCATACTATTGCCATTGATTATTTCCCCAAGAATTTGACACTTATTCTGTATAAAATACCGTGCTTGGCGCTAAAAAGCATAAGAAATATTTGTGATTATCCTGCCCTTGAGGAGGATACAGCTGTTTTGAGAAAATGGTAATTAGCAAAATAACGCAGGGCTGTAAATTTCCAAGGGAGCGGAACAGGTAATAAAGTTGTTGGAGCTGAGAGGTGGCATCAGTGAACTGTACGTGGTTGGAGGGCTGCCGCAACTCCAGAGTGTGGGGAAGCCAGCCCTGGTGGTCTAGTGGTTAAGATGCAGTGCTCTTACCGCTACCTCCCAGGTTCCCTTCCCGGTCAGGGAACCACACCATCTATTTGTCTGTCGGTTGTCATCCTGTGGCTACGTGTTGCTGGAATGCTGAAAGCTATGCCACTGGTACCAGCAGGGTCACCCCTGGTGGACAGGTTTCAGCAGAGCTTCCAGATTAAGGCAGACTAGGAAGAAGGACCTGGCCACCCACCTCCAAAAAAACTGGCCATGAAAGCTGTGTGAATAGCAGGGGAGCATTGTCTGATACAGCGCCTACCAGGCCGTGTCCTGCTCTGCTCACAAGGTCTCTAGGACTCAGAATTGACTCCATGGCACTAACAAAACAAGATGAGAAAGCTGACTAGAATCAGATGTTTTTGAATTGTAGTTTTACCAGCAGAGCGATTTTGATTTACAGAGACCTTAAATATATAAAATAGGTAAAAGTATAAATTCATTAAAGCATAAACTCAGAGTCAGATCACTAGAGGCTCCTCTCCCAGTCTGTCCCCACACCCCTTCAAAGTCCATTATGCAGCTCTCTGAAACCCGAAATGTCACAGATACCGTTTGAAAATTATCAGGCATGATGATTGCAGAGAATTATAGAGCTGAAAGAAACGCTTTCTATAAAGATCAAGCATATCTGTTTGAGCTTCTGTCAGGTAGCTGTGCTGGCCTCGTTAGCACAGTGGGAGAGTCCAGCCAGGCCTTCCATCTCTGGTTATGCTGGCTGACCTCTTAGTCACAGACAGCACCTAGGCAGACCAGCTGCCCTGTAGACACATGTGATTTTATCACAGGGTGAGAGGAGGTCAGAGGATGTGAATGAATCAGTTCAAAATCCATGATTGCAAACTAGAAAACCAGCTCACAGCTCATTGCTCACTGACTGTGGGTCAGTGACGTATCTCCACTTGGTAGGGGAGGCAGGCTCTTACTTGGAAACCAGCATTTCGAACATCATGAAAGGAAGAAATGCTTTTTAGATTAGCTTCTCCCCCACTAGACCCAGAGGGGGAGGCTATTGTGGTCATTAGCTTTTCCTGTATTAAATCCGCTTGGTCTGACTAGGCCATTTGATTTCAGGTTTATCCTAAAGCCTCAGAAATCGAGTTGCTGGGTATTTACTTGGGATTAATGACCAGTTTGGAGAAGCTGTGCTTTATACCATTAACTCGAGCCAGGTGCTAATTCCTGGAACATGCCCTGCAAGCGGAGGTCATTATTGCTATTTGAAACTGCAAATGCCACCTTAGAGATTTATTTAAAGAGGAAGCCATTTTGATTGGTCAACACGGCATATTTCTGGAGAATTAATGTCGTGTGTATAAGCCAATCTAATTGCCTAGGAACATCTCCCCATGCTCGTGCTGTTCAGCTGATAATCCACTCCTAGGCATGGGGCAGCCGCTGGAAACTGTAGCAGGTTCTATTTTCGGCACCTAAAATCGATGCCCCACTCTGGCAGCCTGGTCTGCTGCCTCATTATCCCCCCTGCCCAGTGCACAGCGCGCAGCTTCCCTTTGTGGGAGATTAAAGTGAGTCGGGGAGTGTGATAAATGCTTTCAGTCATATCTGCTGTCATTTGAATAATACTAGGTGTCAGGAAGAAATACGTCCCTAGCCGGTTTTAAGCAGCCTAACTCTTGGGATACTCTCTTTCCCTTTAGTGCAGTAAGATGCAGCAACTTAGAAAACTGCATCCGTCTCCTTCCGCAAGTCGTATTTATGTTGTCAGGCTGGGTTGGATAGTCTTTCTGGAAAGATCCTCTTTTCATTTATCCAGCAAAAGCCAGGAAGTTTCTACCAGGTTGGGGAGGGGCATTTCCTCCATTTACTAGAAGGGAAAGTGGTTCGCTTTTACCAGAACCTTCCAACGTTTTGGAACACCACGTCACATTTTCTGACAAAATCTCCATCTGTGTATGTAAATTGGCCTCGGTGAATATGTTTATTCATGCTTCAGTTTTTTTTTACTGATAAAATTAAAAAAAATGAAGATGTGATTAAGAGGCATAACTGGATGAAGGAGTAGCTTACAAGGTATGAATCCTGCAAGCCCCTGCCCATGGCCCCTGCAAGTTACACCAGGCTGTGACTACCTATACTGGCTTCCTGTATGTCCACAGCAGGCCATAGGCAGCACTGAGGCAGGTGAAGTTGATCTTCAGGTCCCCAGGGTCTGCCTTTGCGGCTATTTGCTGCACAGGTGAGTTTCCTTTCCTTCATTCTTTCAGTAAGCCGGAGTCCTCAGTTCTCTCTCCCCTCTCCCCGCCGAGACCAGATCTCAGGAAGCCGTCTGATGGATTTGCTCTTGATGGCAAGAATCTTCACGAGGCTGTAGGCGACTGGCATACCTTGAATGCTGATTGGGAGGATCCGTTTGGTTATTTAAAACTGTGAATGGCTCTCAGATGCAGGTTATCAGACATCCTTGGATTCCAAGCATGAGCGCCTAAGGGCTCTACTATGTATGCTGGTAAATTGACTCTCTGAGAAAAGAAAGCCCTGATTTGTCACTTTTTATGAGTTCAGTGGCATAACTATTCCCACGGTGGCTGATTTCAAGCTACCACCATAAAGGCACTGAACATAAAGTTGGAAAGAGATGTGTGAGTCGGCTTCTGTGAGCCACTGTGAATCTTTTCTTGGTCTTCTTTTGGGGGATTTGTCCAGGATGGATTTTGCATTTGCTTCTTTATAGCTCTCTGATTTTATTGGAAATAAGATAGAGTGGTGCTAAGGTTTAGATGGAGAACCTTAGCTTTGATCCTGGGATCTCTCCATTACTTACTAACTTTATGATTTTGGACAATTTAACATCACTGAGCCTTGACTTCCTTGACCATAAAATAAAGATGATACACAACTGTCAGAGGTATTCTGAGAATGAAATTATATAAAATATTTGAAAGAATCCAGCACATGTTAGTGGCTCAAATGTTTTTAGAATCTGCCTTTTTTTTTTTTTAGTAATATGATGTTTATCATATTCATTTACTTTGGTTAATCTTAATTATAAAAAGAGAAGTAGAAAACAGCAATCAATGAGGACATATATGAAAATAGCCTTTGCTTCCACATAGAGAGGCTGGATCATGTTTTTTGTCTGATTTTCCTTTTCCTGCACCTGTTCTTGTCTTTCGTGAGTCCCTTGAAATGGAACTTGGTCATGAACACACATCTTCCATTTTTTGGATGGTGATGTACATGATAAATATGCATATTTCTCCCTCTTCTTGCCTAAAAGACAGTTCTCTATCATGGCTTCAGCAATTGCTTTATTTGGTTTTCAGAACTATTCAGTACTTCTATGAAAAGATTTTGCTTTTTAATAAGGATATGGATTTTGAGTCAAGAGAATGGCTAAAATAGCTAACATCCACTCATGTTTACTACATGTTAGAGACTGTACTAAGCCTTTTTACAAGGATTATCTCATGTAGTCCTCACAATGACCCTGTGAGTTGGGCGCTATTATCCCATTTTACGAATAAAAACTCTGGGACTTAGAAATGTTAAATAATGTGCTCAAGGTCACAGAGCTGCAGAGTGATTAATCTTTAATTATGGAATTTCAAGCATCAGTGAATTTGTACATGAGGTAAATTGGGGAAATAGAAACCTCTTTAGGGCTCTAGCAATCATGCCTCCTGGGCAGTCTTTGCATGGCTAACTTTATTAACACTTGACTATAATCAACATTTTAAGGGGAGAGATCTTGTTCTATTCATCCCAATATCTTCTCATCACTGCCTGGCACTGGCTTTGCACAAAGTAAGCGCTCAGTAAAGGATAGTTTGAACTGAATCTTTAATTCACTCAACAAATTTTTATATAACACTTGCTGTGTGATAGACACTTTTCTAGGCACTGGAGATAGGATCATAGAAAAACAAAAATTTCTTGTTCTCTTAGAGCTTATATTCTATTGGAAAGAGACAAAGAATATAATTAATAAGTAAACTATTTCATATATTAGATGATAATAGCTATAAGAAAATGAAGTAGGATAAAAGGGAAAAGTAATTGGGGGCTGAGGGTTCAATAAAACTATGGTATTTGAGTAAAGACTAGAAAGAACAAAGGAGTGAGCCACGTGGATATGTGGAGAAGTGTTCTGGGCAATGGGAAGGCTCTGAGGTGGAAGCATGCCTAACCTGTTTCGGAAAAGCAAGGAGGCCACTGTGTCTAGAGCAGAATGAGCAAGTGGGAGTATAGGAAGAGATGAGTCAGAGAGTTGGGAGATGTACATCTTGTAGGACCTGTAAAGACTCTGGATTTTACTATGATGAAATGAAAAGCCCCTGAGGGTTTTGAGCTGGGCATCAATGAGCTGAATTATATCTTAAAACGATCACTATGGCTGCTGTGTTGAGTACAGACTATAGAGAGGAAAAATTTGGAAGTAGGAAGACCAATTAGGAGGCTATTGTAATAATCTAGGCAAGTAGTGATGGTGGCTGGGACCAAGGAGGGTAGAAGTAGAGTCAATGGAATTTGAAAGAGAGGAATCAAAGATGATTCCAAGCAACTGGAAGGTTGGGCTTGCCATAACCTGGGCTGAGGAAGACTGCTAATGGAGTCAGTTTTGGGGGGAAGACAAGAATTTCAATTCTAGACACGTTAAATTTGAGATGTCTATTAGGCATTTGTCTAGTAGGCAGCTGGGTATAGGAATGTGGAATTCAGAGGAGATGATTGAGCTGGACGTTTTAAAAATAATTGGGACTGATCAGCATCTGGATGGAGTTGAAAGCCAAGAGATTGGAGGAGAGCACCAAGAAGAGAAGGAGCTCCAGGACTAAATCTTTCGGGCCTGAAGTAAGGAAAAGAACAGGAATTAAGGGAGAATATTAAGAAAATGTGGTCAGAATTTTGAGAAAAATCAGAACTATGTGGTGTCCTGGAATAAAAGTGAAAAAAAAATGTGTATCTAAGAGAAAGTAATGAACAACTGTGTTAAATGCTGCTGGTAAGTCGATTAAGATGAGAACTAATAATTGACCCAGGAGTTAGCAATGTGGAGGTCACTGATGACTGTAACCGCAGACCCTCCAGGACCAGTTCTACTGACCCAATCTTATCAGCAGAGTGATTAAGAATTGCCTTTCAGAAAATTTGCAAAGTCGCATAGCCAGAGCACACGCAGAAGAAGAAACCTTGACCTGAAATGACTGTGGAACCAAAGATTCTCCTCCCCATGCAACCAAAGGACCAGGACATGACTGGAACTTAAAAGTTGGACTCTTATCAGAAGTGAGGGGTCCATCATTCTTGAAGATCTGGTGTTAAAATTCGTTCCCCACCTTGCCGTAAATGTTTGGAACCTCATCATAAATGGTTAGAACCCCATCATAAATGTTTAGAATCTTATCATAAATATTTAGCTCCTTAACTTAAATGCTTGAAGCCCACCAATCAAAACCTGACCCTCAGCATTTCTGTGTGCCAGCCTATTCTCTCTAACCTCTTAAATTTCATCCCAAATCCTGAAGTGGGGAGAGAGGTCTGAGAGCACACACCTCCTGTCTCCCTGCAGATCGATCTTGTAGCATAAAGCTGATCTCTTTTCCCAAAGGCTGATGCCATAATTAATTGGCTTGTTTATGTGTGTCGGGCAAAAAAATCTCAATTTTGTATGGTAAAATGACCTTGACAAGAGCAGTTTCAGTGGGGTTTTGGTGGCAAAAACCTAAGTGGAATGCATTTAGGAAAGAAGCGGGTGAGATACACTGAAGATAGAGACAACTCTTTCAAGAAGTTTTAATGTAAAAGGAAGCAGAGAAATGGGACAGCAGCTGAAGGGGCAAGAGGGACTAAGAAAAAATTTATTATTATCATTATCTCTTAAGTTAGAGAAGCAATAAGGTGCTTCATGCTAATAGAAAAAATACAGTAGAGATGAAAAATGGATGATGTAAGAGGGAGACAAGTTATATGTCCTTGGAGGAGAGGGAAGGTGGGATATTTGCAAAAGCAGGGGCGTTGGCTTTAGGTAGGAGCATGAGCAGTTCCTTCATAGTAACAGGAGGGAAGTCAAAGTGTATGTGCGCTGATTCTTCTAGGCTTCTTTGGTCAACAGTTGTTTATTTCGAGTTATATATATATACATATTTTTTTTTTCCTGTGAAGTGTGTGCGTGTAACAAATATACATGTATTTGTATATATAATACAATGCAAAGATTGTTCATTTGGGATTATATATGTACATATATACATGCATGCATATGTATACACACACATGTAGTGATATTCTCTGTAAGGTGGAAAACAATAACAAACAAATGAATTCTCATTCAGTGAGATTTCCAAACTCTTTAGCAATATAAGACCACTTAAAAATTTCCAACCTTTCAAAGGCACATTGTCAAAGCTCAATTAGTTGTCTTTTTCTTTACCTCCCAGTATTAAATTAAAATGAAAGAGCAGCTAAGTATATTTAGGACACTTTATTTAGAGTGTTTTCCAATCAGGAAACAATGATTTTTTTTTTAAGAGTGAATCTTTGAAGTGAGTCAGCTGCGGCTTCTCTCTCCCATAATTGAAGTGAGAGAGAATTATATAGAAAGAGCCCAGGGTGCCTTTTTAGTCCAGACAAAGCTGTGGTGATTAGGAGAATGAATTGCAAATGAGGAAGACAATAGGGAAGAAGGTCCTTTTATGGAGGGAGAGAGGATGGGTGTTGCAGAAAGGACTCTCAATAATTACAATCTAGGCTCAGAAAGCACTTGAGGGTGTGAATAATTCAGCAGCCATTAGAGAAAAGGAAATCTTTGGAAAATGCCAACCTGTGGACACCAAATTGTACAGTATGGGTGCAACATCTGTGTGCTCCCTAAATGGGCCTTGCTGATAATGGGTAGAAAACACCAAATGCAACCGGTTTAAGTGTTTTTGATTAAGAAAGGTACCAACATGAAATTATTTTATTTTTCTACAATTACTACTCCCAACCATTCTATGCCAAATCTTCTTTCCCTCTGGGGAGCAGATCCCTTAATTCATTTTAGTCAGATTCCATAATTTCCAAGATACTGTAAGTTATTATAAAACTATCCATTTTAAACTTTACTCTCATATGTCGTTCAAAGATTTCCTTGCTATCATTGTATATCAGGTTTATAACCAGGGAGATAGGAAGTGGGGAGGCAGAACATTCCAATACTATGTCAAACGACCTGCTTCTGGATGGTTCAGTATGTGATACAACCATGAATCCTGTGATCGTTGGCACGCCCCAGAACCTCCTTTATAGTGAAGTGAGTCCTTTGGCTAAATGCTACGCTGAGTGTGATTCTATGACTGTAAATCGGTTACTCTGTTGGCATCTGGATGGTGGGGTTGGGCGAGGCTCTGCTAGCAAGAAAAGCAAACCCATATCCAGAATAAGTATCTATTTTTGTGAGAATATATCACCAACTCTTCCAGGTTGAAAGGGACTAATTGTAGCCAACTTACCACTGTGTGGCCAGTTGGTCTCAAGGAATAGTGCTAGTCCCAGCTTTGGTCTCTATTGTTTGCAGGTTAGACATTCAGAAGTGACAGCGGCTAGATCAACCATTGGTAAGTGGGAGTCTCTGCTGTTGGTTCTATGCATGGCTCCATCTCTGCCACTTTGTTCATGTGTCTATTTTTCCACCACTTGAAATGGCAGCTGTCAAAGGCTGGCTAATATCAACTGATGATTCAATGTATCTAATTGGTAATTTACTGCCTATTCTGTGGTGGATGCTTTCTGATCAGTGTTAGAGGGTACTGCAAATATCATCACACTTTTATACTTGTGCCTATCTTGTCATCTACATGCTTATACCCCAGAGCTCCTTGTCTCACCAATCTTTTACTTTCTAGGCCCTGACTAGTATTTGAGACATATATACATATATTAACCTCAGGCCTCTTTTTCTTTCATGCAAAGTAGGTGATCAGTGCTCTGCCCAAACTGTCCACTGGGGAGATATTTTCTGTCTCCTGTCTTCCAAGGCTACCCTTGAGTGAGAGTATAAGGTGGCTGTCATCCATTTTTGGCCTGTACCCTCCTCCCAAGCCTATCCATCTCTAAACCAGGCTTGAGTTCTTTCTTCCTTTTCTTTTTTTTTAAAGATTTTATTTTTTTCCTTTTTCTCCCCAAAGCCCCCCAGTACATAGTTGATATTCTTCGTTGTGGGTCCTTCTAGTTGTGGCATGTGGGACGCTGCCTCAGCGTGGTTTGATGAGTAGTGCCATGTCCTTGCACAGGATTCGAACCAACGGAACACTAGGCCACCTGCAGTGGAGCACGCGAACTTAACCACTCGGCCACGGGGCCAGCCCCTAGTTCTTTCTTCCTTTTCAGCTTGTCTTATAGGACTTCCCACATGGCCTTTTCTGTAAGCTGAGAGAGACATGATGGTGTAACCATGATAGATGTGATGGTGTAACTGTGATGGATGATGTGGGAATTGGTGCTAATCTGCAGCTTCCCTGTGCTTTCTGCCCCTCCTAGTGCTCAGTCCCTTCGAATTGCCCTTAGGCCAGCTTGACTTTATTCCTTAGTGGATCAAAGACCCTGTGGGGGACTGGTCTTGGCCAGGCCAAGATATGTCTCTTTGGCATGAGGATTATTTGAGGCTGGTTGCTTTTGATAAACTGGGACAGGGAAGGAGGCTCTGAGGGGTGGAACTTGCTTGCCCTTTGTTAGGAGACATTTACATTGTAAAGGAAATCTCTATCTGTAAAGGTTCCTCTCTCTCTGTACCAGGAAGAAGAAAGGGGATGACCTTCTCTCTAGAAACTCTTAATCAATGCCAAAGGCGAGGACTTAAATCTGCATTTTGTTTACTGTACTTGTGTGGTAATCTCCCATGATCGACTCCCCCTCCACCCCCAACATCCTCCTTTGTCTTTAGATATTTAAGTGGTGGTTTCAGCCATTTTGGGGAGTTGCTCAGTTTGCCTGAGCCTCTCCCATCTATACATTGACAAATAAAAATGGCAAGCAATGGAATGTGTTGGAGTACATGAGGAAGCCATTTAGTGTAAACCTAATTCGGCCTAACTTTGCTATTTTTTCCAGAAGGGCCTGACTGTGGCCATTGAGCACCCATTGTATATCTGCTTTAAAACATTTACTATGGCAAGATCAAAGACCCTTGAGATAAATGTGCAACTTTCCTCCCTCTCCCAAACGTTGACATTTCCTTAAGGATTAAGCATCTTTCCTTAGGCTAGGAACTGATTGCTGTGCTCACCTGTGACCACCGAGCTTGAGACAATAGACTTGCCTCCTGCTATGCCCAGCGAGATAGCAGACCCACTACCTGTTGTGTCCATCAAGCGCTGTGCCGACAGGGCAATCTTGTGACTATTGTGGGAGGGACATTTCAATCATATATGAAACATCCTGTTTGGGGGTATATAACCACTCTGTGCACCCCACTTCTTCAGTGCCCTTTCTTCCTTCGGGAAGAAAGGCCTGGGGCCATGGTCCTCATAAAGCTTTGTTTAATTTTCTCTTGCTATTCTGTCTCATGTGAATTTAATTTGTTCTCCGGCCAGACAAACCCACATTAGGTAGAGGAAAAGTCTTCCTCCCCTTCAACCCAGCCTATGATGGGAAGTTCTGGCTGCACATTTACTTGGTGTTTCATGATTAAATATTCCATCTCTATCAGGGCCCAGGAGCATGTCAAGAGCTGTTTTTTTCAAAAGGCACTAACTCTCTACTGCAGAAGTCAGGGCTTTGTTCCAGAACCACAGATTCTGTACTTCAATCCTCCCACGCAGCTTACTATAAACACACATCGTTTTCCATCATTGGCACCTTAAATACCATAGAGTTTGCCAGAACATGTTCTCCAAGTGACAGGGCCACTTGCATTGCAGCCTGGACCTGCTGCTGAACACTTCCTGCTTCAGGCTCCACTCACAGTTAGCAGTCTTCCATGTCACTCAATATATGGGCTGCAGCAGCATTCCCAGCTGTGGAATGTGTTGCCTCCAAAACTCACAAGAGGCCCATGAGGTGTTGTGCTTCATTCTACATGGCAGGGGATGCAAGCTGTAGCAATTTGGCTTTTCCTTTAGAGGGGTTGTCTCAGTATGCTTCTGATGGCTGGACCTCTAAAAACTTAGCTGAAATAACAGGTCCATGAAACCTCTGGATTATGTTTGTCTTAAAGTCTCCAGTGTACTAGCTACTTCTTGCTCAGTCTGCTGGATCAGCATCATATCCTCAATATAATGACTCAATGTGATATTATAGGGGATTTTCAGACAGTCCAGATCTATTTGGAAAGATTATGAGGCAAGTGGAAGAGTAGCAGAGCCCTGGACAAAACTGTGAATGTATAATGTTATTTATTCCATGTGAATTTGATGTGAACTGTTTTGACTCTTCTTTTCTGATTGGGATAAAAAGAATGTGTTCACCAAATAAGTGGCTGCATACATTTATTTGATTCCATAGACATCTGCTCTAGCAACAATATAACCTTCTGTGTGGTGGCTCTGATGGGGGTAGTAATTAATTGAGTACATCATAGTATGCAGTCATTCTCCAGCAACCATCCAGTTTCTCCAATGACTGACTGGTAAATTAAATGAAGATATAAGGACTGCCATTTCTGCATTCTTTAGATATTTAAGGGTGTAACTAATCTCTGAAATTTCCCCTGGGATGGAATATTGTTTTTAATTTGCTATTTGAGGTAGGAAGGGGAGGGGCAGTTTCAGAGGCTCATACTTGGCCTTCCACACTCAATGTCTTTTACTTCAAAGGCCAAGGACCCAAAATGAAATTGACTCCAACCCAACTAAATGGCCATAGGTCCCTATGGGGAAAGGACTGGGAGAATCATTATAGTATACACTGCATGATGTTGTCAGTATATGGGCAATAGGTTCTATTTCTGAAACTGGCTTAGGGATGGGATCCAGGCAAGAGATAGTGACTTTTTATTGGGCTGACCTCCCTCAGCCTTCTACTCATCCATTTTTACTTTCTTTTGATCATATGTATCAAGCTATATCCTTGCTGGCTGCCCTCTCCCTCTTTTGCCATTAGGATACTTTATTAAACATCTCCACAACTCTCTGAGGTCAAGACCTTTGGCTGCTGCTCTGACTTTGTAGCCTGTTGCAATAATTACAAACCCCTGGCTTCTGGCAGTTAAATGCTGCCACCTGGTCTCTATTGCAATATTGGTCTCAAGAGCAATATTCTATGACAACCTTTCCTACCACCATATCTGGTCTGCAGAAGAGAGCCAAGCTGAACTTAGTGATGTTCATGCCTTCTCACCAATATGTTCTTGATGCCTTTGGTGAATGGTGTGTCCTCTGGGTTTTCCAAGGGACAAACTCATCATTTTGGACATAAATAATATATCCACTCCAGCATTCCCACTTCCCTGAACCTTTTATTTCTTCGGGGTCTACTATAGCAACTCAGTTATTTCAACTTTGCTCAGCATAGGCCATTGCTTTCTCCAGGATTTCTTGATAGGGTATTAAGTCCTGTATCCCAAGAGGGTGCACCTAGGTCAATCAACTCTCATTATCCTGTTATCCATTATCCAGATTATCATCCAGATTATTATCCATTACCCAGATGTTTCAGCCCTTTGGATCAAGTACCCTCAAAATCTTTCCTTTCTTAGCTGGATTATATAATTCTGGCAAAATTTAACCCGTTATAGCCAGGAGAGAAAGTGGGAGCATATCTTGAGGGGTGGTCCTGTTAACTTGTAGGGCAAAAGCCTCTGCAACATCTTCCAGCACAGGGCCACAGGGGAGTGGTAGCTCTTTTCTTTTTTCTTCTTTAATTTTAAAAAAGTTTTATTGTATCATTAGAAAATATATATAATATAAAATAAACCATTTTAACAATTTTTACGTATACAGTTACATGGCATTAATTATATTCACAATTTTGTACAACCATTACCAGTATTTCCAAAACTTATCCATCACCCCATACAGAAACTCTATACTCATCAAGCAATAACTCCCCATTCCCCAATACCTCAGCCCCTGGTAACCTCTACTGTACTTTATGTGTCTATTAATTTGCTTATTCTAGTTATTTCATATAAGTGGAATCATAAAGCATTTGTCCTTTTGTGTCTGACTGATTTCATTTAGCATATTGTCTAAAAAGTTCATCCATGTTGTAGCACGTATCAGAACTTCATTCTTTTTTATGGATGAATAATATTTCATTGTATGTACAGACAATATTTTGTTTATACATTCATCTGTGGATGGATACCTAGATTGTTTTCATCTTTTGATTATTGTTAGTAATGCTGTAATGAACACTGGCGTACAAGTATCTGTTTGAGTCCCTGTACTCAGTTATTTTTGGTATATATCTAGGAATGGAATCATTCCTGGATCATATGGTAAATGATAAATCTACATTTAACTTCTCGAGGAACTGCCAAATGAGTGCTAGTTGTCTGAGTCCTTTTACCCCACATCTAGTCCTTAAGGATAATGTACCAGCTACATAGCTCAAACCAACCTATCCTTTTAGTTTCCCACTTGACTTCCAGAAAGTGTTCTCATTTCTGCTATGTCACAAGTGGGAATACAACTGTTGTACATCTGTTCTTTCTCTTTGTCCTGACATCTCCCTCCGTGAAGCTTCCCCTGTTTAGCTAGGTATAGTGCAGAAGAACAAGTCCTCTGTCTATATTAGATGAGCTAATGGGTATCAAGTAGCATTTTATTCTACTCGCAGTCACCTTTAATCTTTACTAGGGCACTTGGTTCTGGAGAGTAGAGAACACTTCTTTCCATTCCCCTACAGGGAACAGCCTGGTCCCCATCACTGGGGAATCTCAGTATAATGTGGGACACTTATTACCTCTTTGTCCTCAGCTTTGGTCTCTAGTCACTAATTCTAGAGGAACAGAAACGTCAGTTTCCACTAACAATAGATAAACAGTCAGGGGAGCTTAAGGAGTCTACATTTTGTGTTGTGGGTATACAGAAGTCTGCTCAGCTTGACTCCTGGCTTGGTGGTCACGGAGGATAGAACCCATCCTGAGTGAGAGCTGCTTCTTTAGTAGCAAAGAAGTAATGCCTGGGGAGTGGTGTGGTCTAGTGGCAGGAGGAGTACACATGGCAGTCATCAGGAAACCAGGATTAAAATCCAACTCTGCCACATACTTACTGCTTGACAGTGGGAAAGTCACATCCTTTGTGAGCTGTTTCCCTCATTTTTGAAAAGGACTATATGTCGTAAAAGACTGTTTTGAGGATTAAATTGTGTGTGGATATGCAAACATATTGTAAAATAATAAAATGTTTTCCAAAGGTAAGGTGATATTCTTGTGAAAGCAGATGGCTCTCAAGGTCATTTTTGAAGGTATTGTTTTTGAGAGTAAAAGTTGATTGAAAAATTATACGTGTAGGCTGGTCTTTCCACCTGTTCTTCTGTCCATCCATCCATCCATCTGGTAGTTCATTCATTGATTTATTCACTCAACAATAACTGAACAACTATCATGTGCTGAGTGCTAGAGATAGAAAGATGAATGAAACATGCCTCTTGTCCTCAAAGAACTCACTATCTAGTGAGAGAGGAATCCATGTAAACAACAACAACAACAAAAAACAAGCACAATACAGTGGGTAGAGATTTTGATGGGGGTAAGTTTGGGGTATTGGGACCAGATAGTTGGGGTATCTAACTCCTGGGAGAGTCAGATAAGGTGAAGATCCCATCACATGTGAAGGCTGGGAGAGTGAACATAATTTGAATTAGGCTGGACGTCTTCTGAGAATCGTCCCATGATGAAAATTACCTCTCAGTTTGTGTTCTCAGATGCTGCCAATTTTTCTGCCAGGCAACATCTGCTCTAGCACCTGTAAGCCTTACGCTAATGATTATTAATGACACCCTCTCCCTGCATCATGGCCAGTTGCAGGGGAAGCAAAAGCAACAGCCCCTCTGTGCAGTGCATGCCTTGGCCACTATGAAAGGGACCCGTGTCTTACTCTGGTGCTGCTGGGGAGCAGCCCACCCATTTCGGATCACTCCTGCCAGCAGTAAGCAGGGCCTTCCCTTTTCTTTTCATGTAACTTCTCTTCCTTGAATATTCTTTTTGTTTATTTAGATTTTAAGCACTCTCAGAAAAGGGGCTTATTTTCTCTATTTATTATTTTTTCCATGTTATCTCTTAAAAATGACACCAGTAGCAACACCAAAAGCAGATTCCCATAGGTATTCACTCAACAAATTTGTATGAGAGTGGGTATGAAACACACGTCATTGATTCACTGACCAGAACAGTCGCTCTATTAGGCTCTTTTGTGTGAGAAATAAGGACTTGCCTAACTTTGATGTCACATATGGGTATGTATGGATATAAGATGTTTTTTCTGGAGTTAGGTAGAACTGGGCTTGGATCCTGGATTCAATATATTCTAGCTGTATGACCATGGACAAGTTGCATATTTCTGCAAACCTTAGTTTCCTTCTATATGTCCGCAGGATATTTAGGAGGATTAAATGAGATAATAAATGTAAAACACTTATCACAGTGCAGGCACATCAGAGGAGCATGGGAAATGAATATATTACAATGATTGCTGTTATTCCTGTTGTCCTGATCCCCCTTGCCTGTTCTCTTCCTCAGGGGTTAGGATTAATATGAAATGGAAGACCCCAAAAGACAGAAGCAGAGTTGCTGGGAAATCATCCCCTTGGCATTATTTTCAGTTGTGGAAGAAGGTTGAACTTTTCATTCCCTAAGACAGACACAGTGACCCGTTTATAGGTCTGAAATGCTTACTGAACAAATACTATGTGAATGTTTATGTATATGTTGTCTTTACCCTTTTAAATAGTATTTTATTTCTTGGAGATTGCTAACTTATGAATAAGGGGCCAGTCCTCCCATCCCTTGCTGAGTATCAGGAGGTACCTTTACCTGACTGTTAAGTGATCTCATCAACCAAACCTGAGTGTGATATGGTCCTCCCTTCCCAGGGGACACAAGGCAATTCTCAAAGTGAATGTTGAGATGTACTGCTGAGAAAAACACCAATTGGTGCATTAAGGAACCAGGCTGTGCTCTAACTGGAGAACATTCCTTCTTCCTTCTTGCAAAGCAGTTCTTAAAAATAATTGGGCCTTACTTTTAAATTCTGAGTCCATAGGATTATACACACACATTATTTTATTTCCTTTTTTAAGAGAGACTTTGGGTAGTGCCAACATTTTCTTTCTATTGCTTCTCTCTTCTCCGTTTGCTCCCATTTCTGTCGTAATTACTGAACAAAAACATCAATAACAGTTACATAATACTAGTGGCTGACATTTAAGTAGTGCTTGCAGCGTGCCAGGCACTAGTCTAAATGCTTAGTGAATCATCACATGTTAATGGATAACATGGAAAAAATCATAAATAGTATCATGACATCTGCATTTCACAGAAGGGAAGTTGAGGCTCCGAGAGGTCAAGTATTCCTGAAGTACACAGCTAGGAGGACCTGGAGCCATGTTTCCAACCCAGGCAGCCCAGCACTAGAGTCCCCAGTCTTTACCACTGGGCATTATTGTCTTTCATACATAGTGTTTTATAGTTTATAAAGCAATTTCACATATATGATTTCATTTAATCCTCATAGCTTGTGATGCAGGTATTAATATTTTTCCATTTTGTAGATGAGGAAGCAGAGTTTTAGAAAGTGTTTATGATTTACCCAAAGTTTCACAGCTGGTAGCCATCCAATTGGAACTTGAACTAAGGTTTCTAACTACAAATAATCTTTCCATGTAACACGTTCGTCCAGTTTGACAGATGTCAAACAGGGAATTAGTATAGCAACTGCTCATTTAAGGAGCATTTGAATTTTAGGCCCATACAGCATCTTACCACAGTTTTGTCCCAGTGAAAAAACTGTATGTAGTGGCATTGAAAATCCTTCCCAACTACCCTGTTTTCCAAGGCCTGATTTTTCTTTTTTCTTTTGTTCCCTTCACACAGGAAGAAAAGCTAATTGAGATTCATGCTGTGGTCTTATGAACTATGAGTCAGAAGAAAAGAAGCACTTAATCACTTAATGCAATGATTATCTTTTCAAGCAAGCAAAAGGGAATAGGATGGAGGTGGGGGTGCAGAGAAGAGAAGAGTGTGCAAGATGTCTTATGGGAAACTCTTTGAAAACATGACTCCTTGATCTTTGCAGTTTTTGGGAGCTCTCCTGTGTAACTCAATGTGTTCCTTTCTTATACTCGATCCAATAAAGAGGAAGCTAGCTGACTATGGTTCTTTATCTGCTTCAGTGTCAAAAGACATAGCCATGTGTATCTGTGTTGGTTAGTCATGGTCAGGACTTCTTTATGAAAGTCTGTCCAACTGGGATGGTGGATGCCATTACCATCTGGGATACCTGGCTTCCCTCTATGTTGTTTATGAGCCCAGGTTAGGTTGTTTCTTAGAGTCAAGCTTAGCTATAGGAGGACAGACACTGTCCTTGACAACTTTTTGTCTATCCCCTTACCCCACCACTTGTTCTCTTCCCTTGTAGTTAGGCTCAAAGTCATAGTTTATGACAAAACTTGTATGTGGTCACAATTACTCTATTCCCCCTGAAGAACACACTCTATGAGTTTATGCATAGTGCCCTAATATATCCTAAGAAGTCCAACGCACAGCCAGTTTTTCCCTCCAGCATTGAAAGAAATTTCTGTTTCTTTGACCTTTGTACTAGATGAAGTAGTTGGCTTATGTTTAGAACCATGTCGTATAAACATGTTTATTTTTAAAAATATTATTTTTATCTGACCTAGCATATTTGAATTTGTATAAATTTAATGTCATCATGTTGTACCTGTGCCATATGACGACTTTATGTGTGCCATATGTTGAAGATAACTGATATTAGCATGTTGAGTTATTCTGTGATTAGGACAGAAGAGTTAGGCCACTGTGTCCTTACAAGGATGTCACACAGTAGAGAGGGAGTAGAGTCTAGGAATATTTCACAACTTGGACAGCTCTTACATTAGACTTCACTGAGCTTTCTCTCTTGTATATTAGATAA
The DNA here is from genome assembly GCF_041296265.1 of Equus caballus. NCBI lineage: Eukaryota > Metazoa > Chordata > Mammalia > Perissodactyla > Equidae > Equus > Equus caballus. Next base: position 28,678,843 of record NC_091710.1, on the reverse strand, counting down.
AAGAATATGTCATGTTCCGTCATTAACTGCTGACTCATGTTACTCTGCCTGATAACAGTTCTCTCAAAGTTGTTTGCTCTTTATCTGTGGTGAGAAAATTTATGTTCTCCTGTTTTTATGAAGGATTGTGTTTATGTCTGGGATATAAATACTGTATACCAAGCATTTTGGAAAGAAAGTCAAGATATAGAGAATTGCATATTCGAGTGTGGGTCTAGAATATATACCCATACTTTCTTAACTCTAGGTAGTATGACCTTGGACATATCAGAAATTCTTTGAGCCTAAATTTCTTTATTTGTATAAAAAAGATAAAAATATTTGCCTCATCAGTTTCAGATTTGTTGTGAGGATTACATAAAGCAATATGTGGAAAAGCATTTTGTGAAATGAGTGGAGTTACCAAAATGTAGTAATTTCCTATTATAATTATCTGAACTTTCACTTTATGATTTTAGAATTATTTTGAACTATTTATTGATATTTTGATGTAGGAAAGACTTTTATGTTAGAGAAAACAAGTCAATGCATTTTTAGAGGAATCATTTAAAGGAAAAAACCCCCAACTAATTATATTAAACTGTACTAAATTAATTAAAGTTTATAAACAAAAAGGAGAAGGAAAATAAAAATGGAAGAAGAAATTTAAATAATATTTAAGGCTGTTAGTGCTTACTGGTAAGTAAAGATTATGACTCTCTTGGATGATGCAGAGGGAATTTGATTACGAAATTGAGTTGAAACATATGACATAGTATGTAACATGTGGCATGGAAAATAGGTAATGGGCAACAGGGACTGCACACTGAATGCTTTCTGTAGGCTCCAGGATTTGGATAGCTAGGAAGATTTCTAGCGTATGTGAATGTGTCACACTTCTAAGGAACCTTTGTTTTCAAAGATGGTCAGCTTTTTTGAGTGATCTGTCCCTGGAGCCACATGTTTTGATGATGTATCACACATCCAGGTCATCAGATATTGTATTATCTCTCAGATACTGTAGCATGCTTAAGGAGTGACTGGAGAATCATGTTACTTCATCAATGGAATGGACTGGTACACCAGTATATGCTCCACTCTTCCAGGTTCAAGAGTGAAACTGAAATGTACTTGGTCCTTTCTTTCTTAAGGTCTGGCAAATTTCCTGGTGATAATCTTCCAATATTACAAATAGAGAAGATCTTAAAGAACTTTTGGACAATTTTTTTTCATTTTATATGTATATAAAGTAGCCAGAAAAAGTATTTGCCTATGGTCACATAGCTAATTTATTAAAGTCTGGCTTGCAGTCTCTGCTTAGGTACTAATTCAACAGAAAAATAAAATGAAAATGAAAATAAGATAAAATAAATTTAGTACAGCAATTTTCTGGGTTGACTGGACACATTGATGTGGTTAATTATGAACTTAGCAACTTTCCACTGTACCTTCAACTGTGAAGGAAACCTGCTGGCATTTACCTTAGAAATATGAGCTTTCTTTGAGTAAAATAGCATTAAAGTTTATTCTTTTTATTAAAGTAACAAGAACATAATTCCTAAAAGTCAGAAAGGTCAGCTATAGTGCAGCTGCCAAAAGAAAAGTCAGGAGGAGATGATTTTATCCTAACTTGAAGTTCCTTCAATGTTAGATGGCAGGAGGAGCTACTAATTCGTCTCCTAGAAAGGTTTTGAATTTGAAGAAAACATTGGGAGCTGCTGTAGCTTAAAATATATCCGCAAATTGACACTCCTCTCTTCAAAAGATGGAGCCTAATTGTCCTCCCTTGTGGGCTGGGCTTAGTGACTGTCTTCTAACAAATAGAATAAAGCAGAAGTAATGATGCACGACTTTGGAGACTAGGTCATAGAAAGCACTGCAGCTTCCTCTCTGATCCCTCTCTTGTATTGCTCAGTCTGGGAAAGTTAGCTTCCATATTATGAGGACACTCATGTGTTCTCTCATGGAGAGAACTATGTAGTGAGGAACTGAAGTCTCCTGCCAATAGCCAGCAAGGAACGGGAGGCATCTGGCCAACAGCCACAGAAGCGCACTGTCTTGAAAGTAGATCCTTCAGCCTAAGTCAAGCCATCAGAGCACAGTAGACCCCACCTACATCCTGAGCACAGTAGACCCTACCTACATCCTGAGTACAACCACTGAGACATTTTATGCCAGAACCACCCAGCTAAGCCCAAGGTGACCAACTCATCCTGGTTTGCCTATAATGTTCCTGGTTTTTGCACTGAAAGTCCCGTCTCAGTAATCCCCTAAGTCCTAGGCAAACCAGAATGGTTTGTTATCCTAATCTTTCCTGAATTCCTGACCCACAGAAATGGTGAAATAATAACAGTTATTTTAAGCCACTAAATTTTGGGTTAATTTGTTACACAGTAATAAACACTCATACTGGAGCCATTGTTTATTACTGGTTGTGGTTGAGACATCAAAATGCAGAAATGAAGATTTGTCTTAGACACTCATTTACACCATCTTGAACTTTACACTCTGACCCTAGTCTTCATAATCTAATAGACGACTGGCTGATAACTCAGTCATTTTACCGACTATCTTAACCCATAATGATTATTTGGATGAATTTCCTTTTTTTCCCCTAAATTTTATAGTTGTTGTGACCTCTGGTGGAAATTTATCACACTTCTAAACATTGTTACTCAATATATCACATGCAGACTACCTGCCTTAAAATCATCTGGAGAATGCGTTAAAAATGCAGATTCCTGGACCCATTCCAGATCCACTGAATCAGAATTTCTGGAGATGGGGATTAGAATTTTATGTGCTTATTAAACTTTTCAGGTTGTACTTAGACACTGATTTAAGAGAGACAATAAAAAATATCCTGCTATTAACCACCAACTTTCAAGCTGATAGAAATAATACTTTGAATATAATATGTTATGAAAGAGCTGTTATTGATAACAAGATTACAATTACCCTTGGTTTCAATCTTCTTCATTTCACTGGCGGAAGGAGAGGAATGTGTACTGACAGAGCAGATGGATGAGTTCAATGATTGCTTTCAGGAGATGGGTAATAGGTCAGCAAACATGCTGTGGACTCATTTTGGGAAGTGCCTGGTGTTATCTGGTGATGGGAGCAAATGAAAACAGTTGAAAGTCCACTGGCTGAGAGGCCTTGGTGCATATTTTTCCTTTCTTGTGAAGTTATACAGACATCAGAAAGCCCAACTAATCTGTTACAAATTCAAACAACTATGACTGGAGTCAGGCTGTTTTTGAAGAGAGACGAGCAAAAGGAAGACAAATTGAGGAAGTGCAGAAGAGCCAAAATGAGAAAAGCGATTACAGTTCCAGCATAATGACAAATATGAATAATAAACACACACCCTTCCTAGTGTACACATCTTTGCTAATGAAACGTTCTGCAGATTGTACAAATAACGTCCATCATGAAGGCGGAGTTATTCACCAAAGTGAAATAATTAGGGAAAACAACTCTTCCCAGGAAGGATGCAATAGAGCAGAAGCAACAGATGGGAGCTAATGGAAGAAAAGGAAAAGGGATGCCATGAGGTGCTTCCTGTGCTAATATAAACAAAGAGCAGGGGGTCAAGGAGACAGAACAGAGCAGGAAGGAAATGAATCTCAAATAGCATATTTTTCTCTTTTTGATGCACACATTTGGTTAGCAGAGATTGGATTAGCTTCAATTCAGTTAAGTTTAATTCAGCCTGATTCAATATTATTAACTCTGGAATACATTCCACTTAAGCACTGAGGTTATCCAGGAATGAGTAAGACAAGATTCATATCCTCGAGGAGCTTGCAATCTAGAAGGCAGGAGTGGGGAAGAATAAACAACTAGTGTGATAATTACACCAGTCTCTACTAGAAGATATATTGTATACCCTCCTCTGTATCTGGAAGGCTGTTTCCTCTGTCCTTCTGGATGTATGAAGAATAAAACAATCTGTGGAACTTATCCAATTCTTTTACAAAATTCAGACAATTTTGTTGCTGTTGAATTGTTGTATCAGATTTTCTAAGTTGCCTCCTTCTAGGGAAATGTCAGAGGAGTTTATTTGGTGAAAATTACCTAAAGACAATATTTCTGACACCTATTTTTAAAATTATAGCAGATATTTATAAGCATATAGATTTCTCTAATCCTCATAATTATTATGCAGAGTAGCTATTATTAACCACATGTTTGAGATAATGAAAAGTGCTGAGACAGTTTAAACTAAGTATGTTGCCCAAGGTCACACAGCTAGTAAGGGGTAAAGCTACAATGTCTTTCTAATGTCATTAGCATGCTCACCCTTAAAATTCCTTACTTTGCTTTTAGAGGTAGCATGGAAAGAAAATGAAATAAGTGCTAAGTAAATGTATACATAAACTATAGGCATCCAAATGAAGAAGCAATTTTTTTTTGACATGGGTTGGATAATCCAAAGGCAGAGTGACAACTGAATTGAGTCTTGAAGGATGAGAAAGATTTTAATAAGGACTTGAGAATTCAGGGAACAGCAGGAGCAAAAATATCAAGACATACAAGTTAAGGATGCATTTTGAAATTGATTACAACATAGGGCATACAGCATTATGGTGACAGAAATAAGACTAGAATGATAATTTGCAACTGAATATTTAAATATCCATGGTAAAAATTTGGATTTTTACTCTGGAGGCAATGAGGAAGCCATACAGCTTTTGAGGAGGGAAGAGAGCTAACCTGACTCATATGTTTGCTTGATAAAGGATGGGAATATGATGGGCAAGAGAGGCGAATGTTTAGAGTTTGTGACGCTAACTGGGAAGCTATTGAATTAGTCTAGACTGAAACAAAAACCAAGAAGACAGTCAAGAGCAAAAGAGTTGCAAAAATAGAATTGTCAGAATTTGTTGAGTACCTGTATGAAGTGGTTGAGGAAGAGAAAGCTGTTGAAGATAACTCCAAAATTTGCACATGTGATTAGGATATAGTGGAGTTATTAAACAAGGCAGAGAATCTCAGTAGAGAAGTAGTTTACAAGAAGGGGAAGATGAAGAGATCAACTTTACTAAAATAGAGTTTTAGAAATGTACGGAAAACAGCTGGAAGTCTTGTTCTAGAGCTCAAAAGAGAGATGAAGGCTTGTGATATGGATGGGAGCATTTATGTTCAGGGGGTGATTTGGAAGATTATCTTCATTTCATCTACAGGGAACTGGAGGAAAAAGCAAGAACATTCACTTCCCTGTGGTTATATAGCATCTAAGTTAAAAAAGATTAATCTCCATCAACATTTAATGAGGAAAAGGAACAGTCTGTGGACATTACAAGCCTTCAGTCCAAGGAGGAGAAAATCAATAATTCAAATTCTATAAACATTCTGCAAATTCCTATGGATGTCTCATGGAATTAGAGACTCTTAACCCCTGAGAGACCTTCGTAAATATTCAAAGTCATGTGAGAGCCCCGTGGGCCTAGATGACTCTATTTTTAGCTTATTTTCAGACTTGAATCAAGCCTTGGGATAGGGTGCTATCAGGATTTCCATAGTTCAGTATTCATACCCTAAGATTTTTGCTGACTCTTATCATTACTTCTGTCCTTAGTTGAAAACCAATTTTGCCAAATATATTGTTTCATGCTCTGTCTTGATAGCTTTTTTGAAATCTTGATGTTAGTCTTTCTACAACCTTTCAAGAAATTTATAAGTAGAAACAGCATGTATCACAGTTGAGAAATATGTCTTTTCTCTCCAATATTGAGGAAGAGATTTTTGCAGCTGTCATTTTGAAAATTAATTATCTTTTATGTCACATGTACGGCATATTATCACATTATTTTAGAAACACTGGGAGTATTATTTCAGCCAGTATGCTATAATGCTGTCAGTATAATTATTATAATTATTTAAAATCTTGTCTGATAAAGTTTAAATGGGCATATGTTACTTTATAGTCAAAGTAAAAGTTCTTGCAAGTTGTTTGCAGTCTGACTTGCAGATTTTAGTTTCTGAAATTTAGGAACAGGAAAATTCTTCCATTAGTTTATAGATGCCCTAGAGATTACAGCTTTCCCAGAACCTACTCTCTGATATTGGGGTCAGCCAAGAGAATATCCAAAAAATTCATATCATCTGACTAGTATCTTCTAAATACCATCTTTTTGACTTTTCTGAATAGCCTTCTGGGTCTGTAGACAACCAAGGATTAAAAAACCAGCAGAGATATTTGATGGTGGCTATCTTCTTAAGCATTAACCTGACCACCCACCCAGTGTGGAGGCACTTAAGAGCTTCAGCACCACTAGAACAGAAGTGACCTAAAAAGGCCCTCTAGGTATTGCATGTGTGATTGAGCATGTTTTTCCAAGGTCAGGCAAGTGTTCTAGTTTTATGTACTGAGAGGTAGAACTTTTATTATCAGCAACATATTCAATATTCACAAGTGATTAGTTGACCATGAGTAAGTCAAATCCCTGTTTGTCATGAGGCTACTGATGTTTCATTAGGGTTTTAATACTGTGCCTGTATGACAGGAAAGGGCACTCAGTCTTAGTATCTTATGGCCTCTTGCAGTTCTTGAATCAGTGATTCCAATGAGATTGTTTGTCTTAGAAGAGTCTCATGTTATTTACATTTTATGACACATAAGTACCCAATAATTCCCAATGTTTAAAATATTGTGTTCTATATGGATGCTATTAAGGTATCTCGAGAATGTAGACTATTCTTTCATGGGAATAATTAAATGATGAGTGATCAAAGGAGGCAATATAGTGAGAGCTTCAAATTTGGGCTTTTATGGCAGGCAGACTTGTTGTGGTACCAGCTCTGCCATTTATTAACTGGGTCAAGTTGGTCAAATGATTTGAACTGTAAAAACTGAGAATTTCTGTAATAGCATAATTGCATCTCATGATTGTTGTGAGGGTTAAATGAGAGAGTGCACGTGAAGTGTTAACTTGAAAAGTGAGGTTATTTGGGATTTATGTCTCTTGACTGGGCATTTGCTACAGGAAATTATACTGATCTCTGTTTAGGAAGGTAGTTGAGAAGCTGAGGTATTCATTCATGATGTAGTGTTTGTGCACAATATGGCAATTAAACTGGGATTGAGGTGAGTAGAGTGGTGGGTGGAGCAAGGAAACTCCGTTTGCATCCACTGACTTCAGGAAAGATGATATCTACCACAGAGAGAACATATGGAAAGAGGAAACTAAGATGCTCACTTAAAAATAGTGTTGCAGGTAAGGGTGGGGTTTCATAAATGGGCACATACAACTTCAACCACCTGAGGAAAGAATTTATGGAAAAACTATTTTTATTCAATTACTACTATATGTAATTTATGCTATATATAGTTGTATTTTCACAATCCTGTAATATAATTACCATTAATTAAACATTGGAGATTAATTTCCTAAAACTTGGAAAACTTAATTTTCCCAAAGCTACACATCTAGAAAGTGCCAAAGTCATGATTTAATCTCTGCATTATAATTGTAAAGTCCATGAACTTCCACTCTGTTAATACTGCCTCCCTTACCTGCTTGTATGCTTTGGACATGGGACTGAAACAAATGGATCAAGGAAGATAATATGATGGATGATTAGACCAAGAGAGACCTTTTGGAAGGATCAAGGTAGTTTCTCCAACATCTGCAAAGAGACCTCTTCCCAGCCCTCCTGTTTTAAGATGCTGTAAAACACTGCAAAATCTGTAAAGGCCAGAGGAACAACCCACAAAAGTGCAGCAAACATCCGTGGCAGGACTAACCCTGGATACTACATGCAGGCAGAAGACTAGCGCAGGTTTTCGGCTGGAGAGAGAGTTCTCTGAATCTTGAAGGGCTGGAAACAAATATACCTCTGAATGGTCTGAATTCAATTTTGTAATTCTGAATTCTATAAAACTTGTAACTAAGACAGCTCTCCCTTGCTTGTAAATCCATCCATTTCTCATATCCTTTGGGGCACCATTGTGTTTTGTTTGCCGGAGGTTCCTAGGCAAAATTATTTGATCAGATGTACAAGTAGCTAGTGGGTTTGTCAAAGGGCAAATAAATAGTCTGACCAAGTTTCAATCAACATAATAGGACATTACAAACACACAACTTCATATGTCCATCTAGGGCCTGCCGTGGTGGTGGCAGGCCCGAGACTGGCTTTTTAAAAGTCCAGGGAGATAACTGAGTTGGGGAAACAGTGAAAGAAACAAGGAAAAATTGGAGACAGCTCTGCATGTGGGTCCTGCCTTCCCTCACCGTGTCCTGATGTATTTTATTCATTTATTGATTCAACAAATATTTATGGAGCATTATCTATTCTAGATGCTGGGAAAATATCAATGAACAATTCAGAAAATGTCCCTGTTCTCGGGGCACTTACATTTTGTGGCTGGGCGGGCAGGGGATAGACAATAAACAGACATATCAAGATGCCATTTAATTTTGGTTAGTGGTAAGTACTTTGAAGAAAAATAAAGATGGGTGAGGAAGGAGTCAGAGCGCAACTGAAGAGAAGTGGCTGAGAGAGCAACGTGAAGGCCGCGGTTAAGCTAGGGTGGCGAGGGATGGTTTCTTTGAGAAGGTGGCTGCTGTTTGAGGAAATAGTGGGGGGGCGGAGGAGAGGCAGAAGGGGAGAGTGAGGCTGCTTCTGGACGAGAAGAGGGTGATAATTGCAGGGCCATGAAGAGGTAGAAAGAGGTGGCCCCAATTTACAAAGGAAACACAGAGTGGAGCCTGGATTCTCAAAATGAGCAGATGTGGTTTGATCTCCGTGTTTTTTCTAACTCATAGTAAATAAAGCCAGATCAATTTAGTAGCTGATTTCCTTCATCCGAATATATCCTTTCCCTCACTCGTCCTTCATTTCCTCCAAGAAGGATGTATAGTTGGAGAAGAAGTTAATTTAACTAGAAAAGCTGAAACTGACAATGTGGAACCTTGATTCTCTTGCAAATGCAGCCTTGATTATTGCAAAATCTGCCTATGACAGGTCTAATATGTCTCTCTTTACTGGTAAATTATCATTCATTCTGAAAGGTGTGAGGACTTAATCCTTTTCATTGAAGGAGCTCAGTGCCTGAACATTGCAATTATAAGCCATTTCTTTTTCTTGAGAGGCTCTAAAAAATGCTTAAAACGTACCCAAATACCTTGCCTTGGTGTCACTGTAGGCTCAACTCTACTGACTGAGGTTTTACCTTCTTGTGGTATGTTTTCTCTCTGGTCCTCTTGATGTTGCTAATGTTTTGGCTGGAGATTTGCTTTCTTAGTACCTCAACAAAGCAAAACAAAATATTTCTCCTTGTACTATTTTTGTAAGTACAAATACTTTAAGAGGTGGCAAGAGTGGGGATGGTGGAGTCAGCCCAATTTATACAGCTCCATCACTTACTAGCTGTTTGAGCTTGAACAAGTCAATTTACCTCCCTAGAGCTTAAAGGAGGATTTGGATTGTGGTACCTGGCTGTCAGGCCCTGGGATATGGCTAAGTCCTTCGCCGGTATTAACTCCTCCTTTAAAATTTAACGCCAAATACTACAATAGTGGATACATGGCATTATACACTCATCAAGACCTATAGAATGTACAACACCAAGAATGAACCCTAATGTGAACTATGGACTTAGGGCGATAATGATGTGGCAATGTAGGTCATTGACTGTAAGAAATGTACCACTGTGAGGCAGGGTGTCCATAGTGGGGGAGGTTGTGTGTAGGGGGCAAGGAGTATATGAGGACTCTCTACTCTCTCTGCTCAATTTTGCTGTGAGCCTAAATATAAAAAATAAAGCTTAGTAATTAAAAAATAACATTAATAAATATTAGTTGGATCACTCATGAATCATACACTGGCTAGTCCAGCCTCCCTGCAGCTATCTTGCAGAATTTGGAGAATTCTCTTGTCTTACCTCAGCTCTTCTGGCTTTGTAATCTCTGGTTTTGCTGCATTGCCAACCTCAGCTCTGCATCTTCCACCTTCCTGCCATGTTCCTTGTTAAATTGCACTGACCAGTACACATGCTGTGTGAGCAGGAGAACGAATTAAAGGTTTGGGAGTGATGACTGGGGTGAGGGAAAAAAGCACAGCCAATCAAAAATGTTAGCTCTCCCATTCTAGAAGTCCTTAGGTTATCCTTGCCATCAGGGCATTGTATTGGTCCCTTCACATAAAGCTTTCTCCTCTTGTCATGATTTACTGGCCCTTACACCTACCACTCTGTTCTCTCTCTCCCAGTTATTTCTTTGTGTGTGTGTAAGGAAGATTTGCCCTGAGCTAACATCTGTTGCCAATCTCCCTCTTTTTGCTTGAAGAAGATTGTCACTAAGCTAACATTTGTGCAATCTTCCTCTACTTTATGTGGGATGCTGCCACAGCATGGCTTGACGAGCTGTGCTAGGTCCGTGCCCAAGATCCAAACCTGAAAACTGCGGGTTGACGAAGTGGAGCGTATGAACTTAACCACTACACCACCAGACTGGTCTCTCTCTGTTTTTTGTTTTTAGTCTATCTGGAGAAACGAAAAACATCTGTTTCTTGTGCAGATCAATTTTTTTCCTTTGGTTCTGTTAAAGAATAATTTTTTTAAAAAAGGGAAAATCATGGCTATATAAATAAATAAAAATTAACATGCGAAAAATATTTTATTTAACTTACTATTTGGTGAGAGGACCAGTAAGATGTTCTAGCTGGTTCAGAGGAAAAGTTAAAGAATCATAGACATATATAACAGCAAAATTGGTCAGTGTTCAAGGGCAATAAGAAAGTGCTTCTCCTCTGGACACAATTTACATGTCTATAGACAAGAATCATTTGCATTACTATCAATGTTCTATAATTTACAGAGTTTTAAAAGAACTCAAAGACAGTAAAAGGAGGAGATAACCTGGAAGGGTATGCTAGACAGGACTTCTTGATTTTTTTTTCCGTTTCAAAATCTTCTACAGTTTTTCCTGTGATGGGAGAACTCTTGCTAACATGGCCAGCAGCAATAAAGTCCAGTGGAAAGAGCAATGCCATTGCTTTCTGAAGACCCATGGGCTGACCAGTGCTCTGCCATGAACTGGCGGGTCACCTGGATAAGTCTCTAGACCTCACTGGCCTTGGGTTTTTCAGAGAAAGAATTAACTAATGATTCCTATTTCTCTCCCAATCCTAAAGTTTGATTTATTCTTGTCATAAGTAAGCATAAGGGTAAACTTGTTCTTCTGTCAACAATACATTCAGAGAGTGCTGTCTATTTTCTTTGGGCCTCATAGACATTAATTCAACTGCCTGATAACAGATCACTACAAAGGAAAGCACATGCAAGGTTCACTAATATCATTTCATGAACAATTAGTTATCTGGGTTCTATTCATGTGATTGATTTTTGTGTGTGTGCTTATTTTCTTTTGTTTAGGTGTATGTAGCACTCTTTTCTCTTGAAGGAAATGAAGCAGAGACACACTCCTGAACTTCCTTCTCTGGGGTACGGTGCACCTGAAGCCTAAGAAAGAATTAAATAAGAATACAGGCACTCAGCATTATGGACGAAAAAACCCCTATTGTTCTTCCAGAAATAGACTGAATGGCAATGTTCACCCTCCCTTGTACTAGAGCTCAATTAATTTGGTTAGACTAATTTTTCTTCCTTTATTAACTGTCCTCTGTGCTTAATGGGACCGAATGTGAGATAGAAAGACAAAGTACTCTGGCATCTATAGGACTAATTTTAGCATCAGGGATAGTTGTGTGGGGCTTGGAGCCAGGTGCATTTCAGTCTTAATGAGGTGGCACCTCCTTGATGCTTTTGACCTTGTCCATTGTAGGTGGGAATTTGCAGAAGCCATTTAGACAGCTTAAAGTACAGTTGACAGAACTGTCTGCACCATTCATCCTTATCCATTTTAGCACCACAAGAGCAGGCCAAGAGCCATTTTCTGTAAATAGAAAGTAACATACATTTATCCAGTCATGAAACAGACACAAACGTGAGTAGACATCTCCTCTTGGCTCTCTCGCCCAACGTGAAATCAGGATTAATGAATCTCAAATGGTCCTTATTTCGCTTAGAGTTACTTGCCAAACTGACAAGTTACTTATGGAAACACCCAACCTATGGCCAATACAGGACAATAGAAGCTATAAAGTGAAACTCATCAAAAGAAGCTATATGTCCAGGCTGGTTTCTTCCAGTGTACGTCTCTGACTACCTCCACTATAATCACCTGCTGGCCTGCACCTCATCCCAAATATGAAGGATCAGACACACTGATGGTGTCATTCCTATCTGTAAATCCCTGTTTATTGATTTTCGTGACACACTGTATGTATTTTTGAAGTGTTCCATGACAGGAAAGATGATGGCTATCTTTGCTCTTTGCTAATACTTGATCAGTCTTCCTTTTGAGTGCTCTTAAGAAACTTTTTTTTTTGGTGAGGAAGATTGGCCCTGAGCCAATATCTGTTGCCAATCTTCCTCTTTTTGCTTGAGGAAGATTGTTGCTGAGCTAACATCTGTGCCAATCTTCCTCTATTTTGTATGTGGGATGACACAACAGCATGGCTTGATGAATGGTGTAGGTCTGTGCCCAGGATCTGAACCCACAAATCCCAGGCTGCTGAAGTGGAACATGCTAACTTAACCACTATGCCACCAGGCCGTCCCTTTGGGAAACATTTTAACTAAGTTTATTGCAGTTTATAACAGTCCTATATTAGTTTTTTATTTATTTTATTTAACCCCAATCTATACCCTCACAGCTTTTCAGTGATAGCTATCATTTTAATAACTCAAAAATAGTAAAACAAACAAATGAAACATTTTCCCACTGCCTTTCTCTTTCTCTTACTAAGAAATTGCCTTGAAAGAGAAAAATAGATAATTGGTACAACCCACTTCAACAGAAAAGCTCTTCAAGATCACAGGCTTTGTGTGTGATAAGTTCTCTTGAGATGAACACAAGATAGGTTGAGTAATTTTGTAGTTTCATGGCTATTGGGCTTACTAGTAAGTCACTTATATAACAGTGATGTCAAAGACTTGCTAGCTTTGCTCAAAACATTTTGTTAATGTCTAACTTTCAAGAGGAGAAAAAAATCTTTCCTTTCTTTTTGTTATAAATAGAAAATCTTAGAATAGGAAGAGCTGTGTCTGGTGACAGGGTAAGAACTGGAGTCCAGGAATGTCATATACTATTTTTGGCTCATCACTACCTTCTGGCTTCATCAATTCTCAAGGTGTCAGGAAGCCTCTTCCTGTAAAATGCTTATGCCATTGGAATAAGTGTGGGTACTGTATGTGTTTGAGAAGGAACAGCAATCACATTCTTTTTCTTTTGGAAACTCTAAATTCACTTCCCCAATTCTAAGTCTATGCCAAAGTTTTTGGACCACCATTCTTCCATCTACTTTTCATAGCTTTTTATTGATATTTCACTATTTGCTCCTCACAATTTCTTCCCACCCACACATACCCTCCGATCCTAAAAGTCCAAGAAATGCATGGGTGCATGAAGAAAGTCATAGAAGAGAATTGATAAAGGAAATCCCCTTACATCTGGCCCCAGTGAGTACATAATTTTGTCAAAAAGACACTGAGCTCAGAATCAAAAGGACTGAGTTGTATTTTCTCAGTTCTGCGGACCAGCTGTGTGACCACTGACATTTTAAATATCTTGAGTTCAGTATCCTTATCTGAAAAAGAACCAGTAGTACCTACCCTACTAAATACATAGGATGGATATAAATATCAAATATGTTAATCTAGTTGAAAATACAATTACAGATCATTTCAGGAAGGAGTTAAAATGAAAAGAAAAAATAATTAAGGACTTTTTCTCCTATGAAAGCTGCAATCTGAGCATAATCCAGAGATTTTACATATTGACAAACAGTATATAAACCACACAAAAAAGAGGCATATTTTTTTTTCCTGAGAAAATAGCAGTCTTCCTGATGTGCCTTTCCCGTGAGTTGTTCCTTTCTACCCTAAATCAGATCATACAAAGCTTTGGAATCCAAGAATCAACCAAATGAGTGATCACTGAAACCTGAAAGTCTCTACAGAGCAGGGAGAGTGACAGTGTGAAGCCAGGACAGATAATACCACTATAGCTGTGGCCATTCAGCCGTGGTGGCCAACAAGACTGAAAAGAGTCATCTGCTTCTCAAGGCTACAATGAGTACTCTGGAGGAAGCCCAGGTTGATATGCCTCAGCAGGTGTTCGAGTGTCAGAAAACTGAGCCCGGTACAGAATAAGGCCTGGTGCCCAGTGCACACAGTACATCAGATAAAAATTAGTGTGGTGGTTTTCCAGACTATTCTTCCCTGCAAGGTTGTAATGCAATGCACAGAGGTGCGAGTGCAAAAGACAGAGATGGATGAAAAGAAAAAGATTAATAGTAGCAGCAATAGCAGTAGCAGTTAAAGCAGAAAGTCTTAAATATTAATAAGTGAACTTAAATAAATGCACTAGGAGTCTGCACTGACCTTTGGATAGGGTTCTAGAAATAATCGAGGTGTATAAAAAAGAAAATTTGCTGCGGGTAATTATGGGGTCTTGGTGTAGATTGATGCCACATAGGACCAGGACCAAAACTCAGATTAAGCAGCCTGTTAGTGAGGTGAGATTGGGAATTAGAGCAGAACTAGATCTCTGTTTTATGTCAGTGTAATAAGGAACACACATGCTTACCTTTTACTTCTTTTTAGTTAAATCATTTATTTTCATTGTTTCAAAGTTAAAAATTTTTGAGTATTGATAGAACATAAAAAATTGAATTTGAGAGGATCCAACTAATCTGCAGACAAGATTTTGGTGCCTAGCAGATATTAACCTTGGAAGAGGCTGCAAAATGGATTGCTGAAACATTGAAAATTCAGCTGTAACCAGAACAGAAACTGTCTCAGGTGTGAGCATGCCAGAAAAGGTCATAGAAAAGAATGTCGGAAAGCCTAAGATGTGACACAAAGGCAAAGTTTTGTTGCTAAAAATAATGCCTTACCACAACCACAACAAGCAGATCCAGAGTTGGTCAAGAGGCTGCAATTGCCTCTCATGCACCCATCCACTATGCTGCTCCTCTTCCTGGGGCCCTCCTGAAGGAAAGGATGTTAAATTTGTTGAGAAGTATGAAGGAGTAAACACATAACTAGGATTATTATTATTATAGCTATCATCTCAAATAATCTTTGCCTACTAACTCTTTCTTGCTGATATAATCTCCTTTGTTGCTTTCATAGTTTGTTAGTTCCTCACTGGGGTGTTCATCCTTCTTCATTCAACAACAACCACGGCCCATTCTAACATGTGCCAAGCGCTGTGCTTTTACAGAGCCTAGCCATTTGCAACACAGACAAATTCCCTACACCTTATCAAGCTCATAATGTAGTAAGGAGGCAGAAATTACATGTGCAATTGTGTGGCTGTGACTGAAGGACGCACACATTATTATAAGCAGTGATAAGTGTAAAAATGTGCAGGGGCCCATAAGAGAGTGTAAGCAGGGGATCTTGCTTATATTGGGGGATCCAGGAAGGTCTCTCAGATGAAGTGGCTCTTCATCTGAGACCTGAAAGGTGAATGGAAATGAGATAATATAAGTGCGGGGACAAGGGCATTTTAAGTACAGAGAACAATATGATCAAAGACAGTGAGGTGAGACAGACTTGGCACATTTGAAAATCCAAGAGAACGCCAATATGGCTGGAGTCCAGTAAATAAGAGGCAGTGGTGTGGCTAGAGGAGAGGCTGGGAGGGAGGCCGGGGTTGCTCGTGTGGCAGCAGAACCATTTTCAGCACTAGGGTTTTGTCTCTGGTGGGATCCTCAAGTTCCTTGACATTCTCTCTTCTCTCCATGTCATTTCTCACCTATGCTCCATCTCGTCATGATTATTTCTGAATTCTTCATGCCCAGATTTTCCAAACAGCTCTATCTTCCGTTTGATGCCAGTTTCCTCTTGGTTATTTTTAGTATTTTATCCAAAGATATATATGAGAAAAGATCCATGGCTGAAACGACACCATGATAAAAAAAAAAAAAAAAAGAAAAAAAAAAGACACCAAAGTAGCAACTAGAGCCAACAAGCACAGCCAACGCTGCACAAAAAAGTGTCACTTGTGTGTTCAGAAAGGAGTACTTAGTGGTGGCCTGGGGACCCCGTATGCAGGAGCATGGAGGCGGATGAGTGCAATGTTCCCCGTGACATGTGGAAGTCAGTCTCAATGCGCTGTGATCACGTTCCAAGTGCTGAGAGAGGCAAAACGGAGTAGAGGGAGGTGCGTTAGAGGGACACCAGTTCGATTTTACTTCTCCTAGCAGTAGTATAAGCTTGTCCCCAATTCATCACTCAGACAGCAGTCTGTCATACAAGCAGATGACAAAGCATTCGAAAGCGCAGTGTGTCACTGGTGGCACTCAGAGGTGTGCTTCCTTGGCCAAAACCCTCGAGATTCCAAGCGCTGGAGATCGACACAGGAGAAGGATCTTCTGGGACTTCAGCGTGGCCTTCCAGGGGCCTCCATTAACTCTGCACAGCCCAGAGAGGAACAAGGCACTCCAGAGGATTTTTTTTCCTGATGGATTTGCTCTTAATCTTTTAAATTCTCTCCCTCAACCAACACCTTCCCAAGTCACCCCCTCTCATACCAAGATATA
Organism: Equus caballus; assembly: GCF_041296265.1. Classification (NCBI taxonomy): domain Eukaryota; kingdom Metazoa; phylum Chordata; class Mammalia; order Perissodactyla; family Equidae; genus Equus; species Equus caballus. Next base: position 28,662,241 of record NC_091710.1, on the reverse strand, counting down.
GGGTCCTGTGGGAGGATGGAGAGTTGTTGAAGGAGGAGGGGCTGGGGAGAAAAAAAAATGAACCTTTTTCCTTAAGGAGATTTTCAAGGGGTGACTTCTATGTTTTAAATCTATACCCCTAAAAATATTCATTCTGAAAAAATTTACCTGTATAATCCCTATTGCTACTAATTTTGGAAAGTTTTTAAATGGTTAAATAAATATTCAAAAATTAGATTATAGAGATGAAAAAGCAATCCTAAGGTACCTAAGTGCATTTCAGTCTTGGGAGAATTTGCCTTAAAACAATAATCAACTAATTATTGATATTATTTCATTATTATAAAATTTTTTCCTTAGGAAAATATAATCTCAGCAATCTCAGCAATTTCTACAGTTTTTTTATAACTACTGTATCAGCACTAATTTCCTTTCTTTTGCCAGTCATTTGGTTATTTATACCTAGGGTGGAAATAATAGTTGGTAGATCCCATAAGGCACCAAACATTAGATATTATTCTCTAGTTTAAATATATGAATTTAAATACAGTTCCAGGTAAGACCCCTTGGAGTTTTGCAGCTAGAAGAATGTACAGCCACCACTTATATTCCTTTTTTGCCTTTTTCTACTGTCTTTCAAATATAGCATGGGCTTCCCTAGGGAAACTCTCATAGGAATAAAAAGAGAATTTTTAAAAATTCTTAGTAATATTATTTTTTAGCAATGCTTTTCTCTAAGCTCACAGGACCACACCAAAAACGAATGGCAAGCAGCAGGAGTCAGTCCCTGTGCAAGGAGAAATTAGCTGCTAACCAGAATCCCCAGGAAGCAATCTTGCTGGGCTACAAATGTGCAGAATTGGTCTAGTTAAATGGTTATTCTTTGTCTCATCTTTTACAACCTTTTTTTTTTTTAATCAGGGATGATAGTGTTGACTTGTTGCTTTCATAGTGAGTGGTTAACTGTGGGGGTGGAGTGATGAGAGAAAGAGAGAGAGTGAGTTTCTGATTGGGTCTGGGGACTGGTCTTTAGACTTACTCTGGAAAATAAGATTGTGGTAAATTCTAGATGCTGAAGGAGTTCGGAAGGAGTGTGGCATTCTGTTCTGTCTTCTGCATGTCCTGCTCTTCCTTTTGCCTCCCCTCCCCACCCCCACCCCCAGGGGTGAGCAGTTCTACCTCACCAAGTGTTGGTCTGGGAATTGTTACTTTCCTGCTCTGCTGAGGTTTCTTGTCTTTTTTTTTTTTTTTAAAGATTGGACCTGAGCTAACATCTGTTGCCAATCTGCTTTTTTTTTCCCTTCTTTTTCTTCTTCTTCTTCTCCCCAAAACTCCCCAGTACATAGTTGTATATTCTAGTTGTAGGTCCTTCAGGTTGTGCTATCTGGGATGCCACTTCAGCATGGCCTGATGAGCAGTGCTATGTCCATACCCAGGATCCAAACCAGTGAAATCCTGGGCCACTGAAGTGGAGAGTGTGAACTTAACCACTTAGCCTTGGGGCCAGGCCCAGTTTCTTGTCTTTTGGATGTGCTTTTAGACACTTTGATTTCTAAGATTGCCATCTCCTGTTCACAAAATAATGCTGACATTCTCAAAGCCGTATTCCTTAAAATAGTCGACTACCTTCAAAAGAACCCTAAGTAAAGACTTTCTAGAAAGCAAAAAATGTAAGTAAAAAATTAGATTTCTATTCTGAAATACTCTGGCAGACATGTAAAGAATATTTGTGTAGCGGTTGGGCTGGGCGACCCAGAAAACCCATCTAGGAAGTCTTATAAAAATGTGAGCAATGACAAAAGTGACAGTGGCAGTTAGAATGAAAAGGAGAAGTCTGACTTAAGGGATATATAAGAGGAGAACTATCAGGGCTTGTTGACTACCTGGGTATAGAAAGTCAAGAGAAGAAAAGCATTAGTGATGCTTGATTACCTGGCCACGTGGGTCCCTTTAACCTGAAAAGGTGTACAGTCAGAGAAGGCTGGGTCATGGTGTGCTAACAAGCAAGCTCCATATCACAGAGGCTTCAAACAGCAGATGTCTATTTCTTGCTCAGGCAGTTTGGCAGGGGAACTTGTACATCAGAGTCACTCAGGGATCCAGATTGAGTGAGGGGGTCCCTCACTCAATACTATGACAATAATACTGTGATGTCACCATTTCAACATTTCCTCCATGTACTAAGTCAGAGGGCCAGAATGTGGAGAATTATGCACCAGCTCTTGAATCTGTTTGCAAGGAAGCGACAGATGTACATTAATCTGCTCTTATCTCTGTAACATGGCCATACTTACAATTAATGAGTAAGGAGGTGTGAACTTCCACATACATGGAACTGTAAGCAAACTAGATACTGGTGACCATGAGTGATGTCCACCACCATAGGAGGAAGAGGAGAAGCAGATAGATGCAACGGTGACAGCAGTGATGGGAGAGGTCTTAGAATGTGGTGTGCAGAGTGTTGGGGCATTGCACAAATGTGTTAAGTACATTGCACATGGTGAATTGGGGGTGCATTTAAGACACAATAAATATACAGCTTCTAGGTAAGAAGGTAAGGACTGCTATGCAGCTCAGAAAAAAGATCAAGTGGGAGATTGTGATTTCAACTCATCGGATACTGTACTTAACATCTTGGGAGTATATGAAAACATACAGGGAGAATGTGTTGAGGGAGAAAGGAAGCAGAACAGGAATATGACTTTGGAATACTTTGACATTTAAGGAACAGCTAGAGAAAAAGAACCAGAAAAAGACCAAGGTAAACAATTAATAGCAATAAGGAATACATAAAACATATGAGACCACATTTAAAAAAAAAAGAACATAGGGATATGTGCATTTTTCGTATTTGCTTGGGTAACAATAAAGACCTAAACCATTGTTCTGCCGTATGTGACTTCCAGCAAGCATGCTGCACGTGGGTACACACAGTCCCTCAGAAGTAACCTTGAAACAATTCTGCCTGCCAATCAGTCAGCAGCAGAACAGAGCTGAAAAGAATTAAACAGCTCACACAGTGAGGGAAGCAATCTTGTTAAGTTGGGTTTCTAAGTGACCTCTGACTGACATACCTCAAACTTGGGAAGTCTTTGGCTTTCACGGTGTGGAGACTAAAATCTAAAGAGCAGCTTGTCTTTTTGGTATAACGATTACAAAAACTACAAGAAAAGTGAACTTTCAAAGGTAAGCCTGTGAGAGCCTTCAAAAGTGATTCTTGCTGCCATCAAAAGGCAGTTACTCTGATGGGCTGAGGGCTAGGCCCTGGAAGAGGTCATATGATCCAGTAGGCAAAGCCAAGAGTTCTGTGATTTAAGTGAAGATGGAAGTTTTCAGTACTGGGAAGCCTGGAAAAATTGGGTAATATGATAAACCTTTTATGGTTGCAATTCCTGGACGGAGACTGTTACTTTGAAGAGTCATTAATTGTGCAACAGGAAAACCTAAAGGATCCTCGGAAGCCCAGCCCAAGGCAAGACAATTTGGTGACCCCCCCACAACTCCCTCTCTTGCACCTGGAGAGAAGAATGACCTTCTATTCTGTTTGTTGGGAATGGCTGTTATTTTTGCATATGTAATTCTAATATTGTAAAAGTGAAGAAGCATGATGCTAAAGTGAAATAGTAGTCAGATGGAAGGAGAGAGAGGCCTGTGAGTGTTGAGTTTTCACAAATAGCCTGGAAGTATGGGGTAAGCAAGAGCTCGGGTGAAAGCTTTGATTTTTTGTTGTAATCATTGATTATCAGCCATCTCTGCTCCATGAAGGTCATCCCCACACAGGGAATAGGAACTCAGCAGACAGGCAAAAATGATGGGCTGCTTTGAAATCAGAAGGGAGAGGGAGTTTTCTTCTGGTCGTTGGAAGGTGTTGGCCTGAGGGAGACAGCAACGGTCCAGGAACAAAGCTGTATAGAAAATCGAGAGACTTGCTCCAGATGGAAAATTGGAACCAAAGGTGGGTGAGGCAAACTTCCAAGACAGAAGAAATCTTAAGGACAGACTGGTGACTGAGTTCAGTGAAAGAAAAATGTCAGCCACCACTTTATTTTCTGACGTTGCTTTCCCCAGGCCTTATTGGGTGCGTCTATGACTTGTCCATGTCTGTGGATGAAAATCCTGTCCTGGTTTCATACCCGACTTAGCCAGAGACAGGGAATGTAGCAGTGAGCTGAGGCACTTTTCCTCACGTCCCTGCTCAACACACACACAGGAGCATGGAATAAGGCCTTGATCCCAGTGGCCTGGTGATGATTGCTAGCTTCTCATCTTTCTCTTGGAGGTTTGTTGCTGACAAGAAAATGAACCATCTGGTGTTCCCAGGTAGAAATTCTGGGGTACAGGGTTTTCCCTAATTCACTGTGCTCCCCTTTTCTGGACTGGATGGGTTTATATTCTGGCTCTCTCTATAGCTCAGGATAGACCAGGTCATGATCAAGTAACAAATTATACCTAAATCTTAGAGGTTTGATAAATATGTATTTCTTGCTCCCATTAGAACCCATTTCAGGTTGCTGGGAGCTGTGCTCCACATCTTCTTCTTTCAGAGATGAATACCACAGAGGCCTGAACCATCTGGAATATCACCAGTCACTGTGACAGAGGGAAAGAAATATGTTGAATGATGCACTGGCATTTGTCAGCTTCTCTCTGGAAGTCACAAGTGTCTGCTCTGTTCATACTGCTTTCATTGGCCAAAGCAGGGCCCGTGGCCAGCATAAGTTCAAGTCTAGTGGGGTGGTAGAACCCTCGCATGCACCCAGAAGGAGCAGAACTTGAAAAGTTGGTGATTACCACCATTTTTAGCTCAGCCACTTCCCCAGATTTCAACTAAAGCTTTTCCCACAGGGTGGGAGTTGTGCCCTGACACCAGCTGGGGATTGGGGTTTTGCTCCTTTACTTTCCTTACTGCCACTTCCATGCTGATTAGCCAGAACATGAAATGTTTGCCAAGGATTGTTTGGATCTTTTGTCACTCTGTTCTGCCCACTATTGATAACTCTTGTGTCTTGGAGCTTTCAATAGCAACAGTTTCTGAACTGGTGGCAGAAAATAGTGTCCGCCATGGACACAGTGTTTGGCTAATCTGGTTAGACCATTGGATTAAACCTTTGCATTGAGTTGGTTTTCCAATTCTTTGCTCTGCCCCCTTGAGTGAGTCTTGAATCAATTTCCCCCTCCTTTCTTTCCTCTCCATTTCCATCTTTCCTAGAATGAACTATATATACCTTGTGTCCTTGTCATGAATTTATCATAAATAAGTCAGAGATAAGGGTGCAAAATGGGGTTAGGAAGTCCAAGACCTCCAGAGAGACCTCCAGAAGAGGGAACAGATCAGGGCAGGCTGGCTTAGCCCATTACCAAAGAGAAAGTGACTTTGTGAAGAAGTCTTCTAGAAAACCAGTTAGATCATGGCTGCTATTTTCATTTGCAGCAACACCAGCACAATCACACTTTTTAATGAGTGTCTGAGTAGCTGGGCTACTCACCCTAGAGCAGTGTTTCTCCAAGTGTGCTCTCTGGGGCAGCAGCATCAGCATCACCTGAGAACTTATTAGAAATGCAATTTCTTAAACCCCACCCCAGACCTAGTGAATCAGAAACTGTGGGGCTGGGGTCCAGCCATTTGCATTTTAACAAGCTCTCTAAATGAGTTGCTGCATGCCAAACTTTGAGAGCAGGCGAAGGAAGGAAAAGTAACTGGGGCGGGAAGAAGGAACAGGTAAAGGATGGACACACTTGGGTCTATAAACTTACCAAGTTTGCTGTTTCTCAGCCATGTCTCCACGAAACAAAGGGAAAGATTTTCCACTCACAGGCAGGAAAGATTGGGAGAAAGACTGGAGAAGCATGTCTAGAAAAATAAGATGTGGAAAGTAAGAGTGAGAAATGCCTAGGGATGCTATCACTTCCTGCCTCAAAATTTCCCACATGGGCTCTTTTGCTAAATATCCTGGCTCCCTGCATACCTTGAACAGCCCAAGAGAGATATTTTATCTGAAACTTTAGTGTGTTGGATGTTCTTTATCATCTGTCTGCCACTTCTTGGCCCACATCTTTGCTCGGATCATTGCTGCAGGAACCAGATGCTGCAAATGTAGATGGCCAGGATCTCACCTCTGCTGTATGGTTTGCGTTTTGCTTTTTACCCTGGAGGTTCTTTGCCACGACCAACACCTGTGGAGGCTCCACTGAGCCATTCTGATGCATGTGCAGACCTAGAAGTATGAGAACATTAACTCCCCCTTAGGTAACATTGGACAAAGAGAAGATGGGAACCAGAGGACAAATACTCCCTCGGTTTCTGTCTCGGGTAGATACTTTTGGGAGAGCTATATGTTTCTCGGGAAATCCTTCTTCGAATCAAGACTCTGTTACCCAAAGTGGTCCTCTCAACAATGCACTGCCACATGTTTTTCCCTACTTATCTGCCTCACTCTGTCAAGCCCCTAGCTCCTGCACCATAGGATCACCTCCCAAATAAACTGCCCTCATGTAAGTCTTTGTCTTACAATCTGCTTTTACAGGAAATCTAGGTAAGAGTCTTTGCCCCTCATCCATTCTCCGTTGCCAAAGGCAGGTGCTTTTCTTCCATTTCTATCGTTTCTGGTGAAAAGATTTTTTTTTGAAAAAAGAAAATGGATCAATTTACTTTAAATAATCAATTTTATAACAGTTTTGGATTCACAAAAGCTTGTGGGGATAGTAGAGTTCTTGTATATCCCACAGCCAGATTCCCCTTTTATTAACATCTTACAATTAGTATGGTGCATTTGTTATAATTAATGAACAATTAATGATACATTATTATTAACCAAAGTCCATACTTGATTCAATGTCCTTAGTTTTTACCTAATGTCCTTTTTTCTGTTTCAGGCCCCCATCTAGGATCCCACATTACATTGAGTAGGCATGTTACCTACTTTGTCAGATTTCTCCACTGTAAAGATGCTCTCTTTCCCACCTTCCATACTGTGCTCTTTGAAAGGAAGTCATTATGTGCAGCCCACATGAAAGGGATGGGGAGTTATGCTCTTGTTACTTGAGGGCAGAGTATCTGGATTATTTGGGATTCTTCTGCACAGGAGATTTGTCTATTCTGCCCAATTTATTTATTTATTCAGTCATTTATTTATATAACCGAGGACTCACTGATAGCTGTTGATCGCCTGAAACTTGGCCTTTTTATTTTGAATGAGGAAGACTGGCCCTGAGCTAACATCTGTTGTCAATCTTCCTCTTTTTGCTTGAGGAAGATTGTCCCTGAGCTAACATCTGTGCCAATTGTCCTCTATTTTGCACGTGGGATGCCGCCATAGCATAGCCGGGTGAGTGGTGTGTAGGTCCACGCCCGGGATCTGAACCGGCAAACCCCAGGCTGCCGAAGCGGAGCATGCAAACTTAACCTCTATGCCACTGGACCAGCCCCCATGCCCTTTCTTATACTCAAACTAACCACATTTAGTTTTCCTAGGAGTGTGCTTTTTTAGCCTTTTGTCCAGTTCCAGGAATGTTATGGGTGTGCATAACCATGGAAATCACTGATCCCACCATATTCCATATCACACAGAATTCACTGCTCATGGAATGAAGAAAATACCTAGTAAGCGGTCAGTTAAGGTGACAGCTTGGGAACAAACCCTGTGAAGTTGGAGTGTTCTCCAGGATGCAGTATATGCACTGAACCAATATCTGGTATATGATCCTATGTCCCCAATAGCTAGAAACATGGGCCTAAGAATCAAGGATTGAAAGTTGCATTGCTCTCTCTCACAATGATTCCCAGTGACCCACTTGTGAAATTTGTCTTTTCCATCCACGCATCCTTGGACATTATTTGTTTGGAGGTCCTGTTTCCCATAGAAGAAAACATTTATACAAGGGAACAAGTAGTTTCCACTGGGATGTAATTGATCTTGATTATTAAGAGAATCTAGCTTTGTTACTACATATAGTGGCAAGGAGGATATTCTATGAAAGATGGAGCGTCTCTTGGTGTTTCTACGTGTAGTGAGAATGATGAAAGGATGATTGCAACAACCATGGCCTGATGAATCTAAGGCAATCAATGGCTGAAACTTCTCAGGAATAACAAGGAAAAAACTTAAATCCATTGAAACTCTGGTTGAGTATAAGGAATATTTAGAATGGGTGGTGGAGATAGGAGATGATACATAGAAGTTATGGATCAGGGATCAGTTGCAGCAGCAAAGACTGTTGCTTGTTTCACTAACCGTTTCACAATTAGTCTTTTGTGAAGATTGAGCTTACTATCATCCTGAAGGCTCTGTGATGACATGGATTTATGTAGAGCATGAGTGGAACCAAGCAGTTCAAGGGGTGTAGTGTTTCAGACTTCTTTGATAGACTTCTCTGTTAGACTTCTGTCTCATATATTCTCACTGAACTTCAACTACACTGTGGATTTCTTGCTTTCTGCCCTAGGACTTTTCTGCTGCCATCATGTGGGATGCTTGAAGGAGCCCACTCAGCCTTTCTGGTATATGTGAAAACTTGGATTTGTGCTCTGAGTTAATATCTCTTGGGACAGTGAATTAATCATCCCTTGGGGTAATGGAGTTCCATTGTGTCTATAGTTGACAATTCTGACAATTGTCTGTGTCTCAGAAGGTTCCAGAAAACTAAGTCCCCATTGCCCACAGGAATGACCTTGATATATCATCCTTACATTAGCTTTATCTCCTTCTCTAGTTTACTTTCCTCAGATTTTCACTCTGCCTCTCTTGGCTTACATACCAGATAAATTGCCAAGTCAAACATCCTTGCATCAGGCTCTGCTTTTGTAGTAATCCAGATTGAAACAGATGGGTAGGTTTTCAGTGGTCTAAGGACGGGGAGAGAAAATTGCATGAGTAGGAAAGTTTGAAATACATGAAAAACCTCACTGCAGTTCAGGCACTGGGTTCTAAAATTTTTTCCCAAATTCTGTAGCCTGGGTAGTTTGTTCCCTCTTTGTTTTCTCCCCTCCACAAATTTCCATTAAGTCCCAATTAGAAGTCAGGCACTACATAACAAGATCTGGAGGATACAGGGTCATGATCTTAATGACCTTATGAGGTCATGGTACAGTGAAGTAATCTCTGGAATACTGTGTGTATGCATGTGTGTATGTGTACACACCTATGTGTACTGAGACCTTGGTAAGGGAGATGGGGAATAAAGGAATCATATTAAAAATGGCTTTCAAGTATTTTCCCATCTGATCTTGGGTTTGTATTAAGGGGGCAGGTTTGAGCACAGGCCAACTTTGTGACAGCAAGAATTTCTTGGCTGTTACTAAATTGCTCTCAAGAGAGAGATTGAACCACTGACACACATGTGATTGGGGAATTCATTGTTATATCTGGTGAGACACCTGAAGCCTAACAATTTCCTTTGTCTTCCAAGCTGGCTCCCTGCAACCCACTGCCCTTGCTTAGATCACTTAGGCACATTATCCTCCAAAATGTGACCATGGTGCACAATCATCAGTTGCTTTGAAATAGACTAACAAGGAAATTACTGTTACAGTTCCCTGTATTCTTCAGAGTCAGCAACGGACTTGTAATCAACCAACAGCATTAAGAACTAGGGTCAGATGCGCTGACATTTAGCAAAAGGGAAGAATAATGTGACCAACTGAAGGCATTTCCTGTGGAACTGTGCCCATGCCAAATCAGGTGAATATAAAAATCCGTGTACACATGTGCCATGTGCCTACACACACTGATCTGCCTACACACACATGTGAACATGCACACACACACACATACTCTGCCTTCTGTTTTAATCGGAGTGAGTGTAATGTCATGGAAATGAATACAAGCTCCGGAGTTACAATGTCTGGGTCTTAGTACTGGCTTGGTTCCTTAGTAGGTGACTTTGGGGGATCTTATTAAATAATTCACTGGGTGTTGTGAGGATTATTATGTGTTTATAAAAGACACATAACAGATGTTGTTAAGTGATAAATATTATTAAACCCACTGAATTAAAATGTATTTTATATGCTACATAACCTTATAAAAAGACAGATGCAGGGAGAAGGATGGGGTCTTGAGAGAAAGAGATCAAGTACATTAGCAGAAGGTGAAACACTCCTAAAGAAATTACACATCTAGGGGAGAGTCCCACCCAGAACTGAGAGCCAGGGATCCTAATTTTGTTTTGTTTCTCTCTCTCTCTCTCTCTTTTTTTTTTTTCACTATTTCAATTGACAACACCTTTTGCATGTATCCTGTCTCTGAGAAGTCTGTCTCAATCTGAAGCCCTTAGGGTCATTTTCCCTCTGACCTCCTGCAGCATCCGTGGCCAGCATCACCACCCAGGTAGCCCTTATCAGGTGTACTTAGTTAAGGCGCATACATAAAGAAGGTCTCTCCAGCTTGGCTATAATCATATGAAGGGCTAGATCTTATTTATCTTTGCTTCTTTTATGCTGAGTATAAGCCTTCATGTATAATAGGGGCTCCATAAATGATATACTTTGCTATTGATGATGATGATATCTCCAAGAGATATTGTGCTGTTAATAATCCCCTTTGAAACGTTCTCAATGAATATCTCCATGGAGATGAGTGGAGGGCACACGTCTACATTATTGCTTGCAATTGATGTAATAAAATTTCTGACTTTCGTATGGTACTTAATATGATTTATCTGATTTCACATAGTATCTATAACAAAACCGCTAATAATAGGATTCTCAAACATCACTGTGAGGTAAAAAAATGTTATATTATTTCTATTGGGCAGACAATAATAACTAACATTTAGTGAGAGTTTACTATATTCCAGGAACCATTTTAAATGTTTTTCATATGAAAACTCATTTAATCTTTCTGACAGTCTTGTGAAGTGAGCATTATTATTATAAGTTTCAATTTATAGTTGGAGAAGGTAAGATGCAGAAGGTAGACCATATTTTGTATACAATTATTTTCCTCCTTCCTTGTAAGAGGATCATGGATTCCTGCCTTAGTTATTTAATTTGCTTATCCTTCATACAGTAGGAATATACCTCTTTGCACATTGATATCGTCACTTAGGGCAACAAAATGTGATTGGAAGAGACAGTAGGCCCATTTCAATTATTTGTTTTAAGAGCCATTCATGCCTGGCCATTGCTTTTTTATAATCTGCTCCAGGGCCAAGACACAGGCTCTATCTCAGCCTATATCCCTTGATGAGGAAGACGTGTGAAGTGGAGCCACAGAGCCTCAAGGCTACAGTTGGTCTACAGCCATAATGCAACATGAGTGAAGAATAAATGTTCATTATCATAAACCACTGAGATTTTTGGGGGGGAGGTTGTTTGTTATATAGCATAAGCAAATATAAGCTGCCTAATACAGAAACTTTAAGTAATTTGCCAAAGTTTACATGGCTACTAAGTTGCAAAGCTCAGATTCAAAATTAAGCAATCTGGCTTGCAAAGCCACATGTTGAACCACTACACTATCATGCTTCATAACAGATAAAGATACTGAGGCCTGGAGAGGTAATCATCTTAGCTTGTCTAAATCATGCATGAAATATTTTATCTAGTTTAGACTAGGACTCTAAGCCCTGAGCTCTTCCCGTGACATAGTTAGGCTTTTGACTTGAAGAGGTATTGCTGCCTGCCTCGCAGGCAGTACTCTGTTCCTGTCACACTAGAAAGTTTGGAATTCATTCCCACCCTTCGCGGCCCAGCTGCAAAATGATTCTCTGAGGTGAAGCTGAAGTCGGCTGCAGCAGTCTCTTCAGCATGCAGGCCCTGTCTTTGTGGCTGTCCTCCTTCTTGGTGATTATTTATGAGGGATGAAGGAAGAGGGGGCTGTGCAGAGTTATTTGTTTTCTGTGAAGCTGGGGGATTGGAAATGTTTTAGAAACATAACTGGTTGACACAAAGGATAAAAAGTTAAACATACAGAACCCAACATGTCCTCTCTCGGGGCACCTGTCTAGCTAACAGCAGGATTCACTCCGACAGGGTACTGCAGATTGAATGAAGAAAAAAGACAACCCCATTCAAACAAAGCCTTGAATACAATGGTTCTGAAGGTTTCATGCTGAGTTCTGCAAGGGGGTTCTGAGAAAATGCAGCTTGAGCGCTAGTTTGGGCCTAATGCAACGACAGTATCTACTGATGTGGGGTCAGAATATTGGAGGACTGAATTCAGGGGTTTCTTGCCTGTTTGCATGTACACATGTTCTAATTTAGGAATTAGAGAGCAATCTGCATTGAGAAATACCTGCCTCCTCCCCGCCCCTGCACACACACATGCAAACATTTCAAGGGAATTCCACACAGAAGTTATTACCACAACTGTTCGCTTTAAAACACTTCCTTTTTTACCCTTTTGGGATTCTGAACAAAATGGCAAGGTCTTGATAGTATCGGATGATTAATTTACTATTGCCTAGTAGGTTGCAGAATCAGGGAGCTGGAAGGTTCCTTTGATATCCCATGTCTAACAGTAGGGATTTTGATCAGTAGACGATATTTGTGGTCTAGATATGTTCAGTGGGCTTGCCTGAGACTGTACTATCAAGTAAACAGCAAGTTGGGACCAGTGTGCAGATGCTCAGGGCAATGAACTTTCTATCCCTGCCTTCTGAGAAAGCAAAACTAATGCCTCGCCCTATTGGATAATGAGTAATTACATCACATGCCACAAACGGGAAGAAAACCACTTTGCATTCTAAGATAAACTCAAACAAGAACATCCTGTCCGTAACTAGTTCTCCTAGTAAATGAAGGCCTGAACTCTAGTTAGTTGCTAACTGTCTAATGAAAACAATTCTGTCCCAGACTTGCAATCCTGACTTTTATACTCCTGTGATAAGCCTTGTGTTTGGGACAACCATGTGGAGAAACTGATGCTTTCCCACCACCAACAGACTTATTGCACCTTTGTGTGTGTTCGTTCAGGTCTTCCAAGAAGCAGATGTGAAGACTGGATTAGAGGTATAAGAGCTTTCCTCTGGGAAATGTCTGTGGAGGATAAGGGATAAGGGAACAGGAGACAAGGAGAACCCTTAGCCACAACACAGATGTGAGATCTGTGAAAACAGAGAGGAAAGGAAGGAGTGGGTAGAAAGCCTCAGACTGCACTGCAGTGCTGTGAAATTCTTGCCCAGATTGATGGGGAGTCCCTGAGCCAAATTTGCCCATCAGAGGAACCCCACACTGGGCAGGAATTGCCCACTTCTGGTGCATCATTATGTTTAGTGGTTGGCAAAGAGCGACTCAGGTGAAGCATGGCATGGTGTGAACACCACAGTGGACTCAAAGATATGGTGCCTGGCTACTGTCACTCATCTATTTTCCCTCTCTGGAAGGGAGATTGAGTTTCCAGACTTTGGGAACTTAGTAATTTTTTTCCTCTTAAAACCTGTTATCACCCTTATTTGGTGATCCAGTTCTTCAGAGGGCTGGAATTCCTTGCAAAGCATTGCAAGGAAGAGTAATTTAATGTCTTTAATACTTAAGTCTCTGAGTCAGATTTAAAAATAATTTATTAAGTGCTTATTAGGAGTCAGCAGCTGTAGACGCTGGGTATAGTAGTGAATAAAACATAAAATTCCTGCCTTCATGGAATGCACATTCTCCAAGTAGGGGGAGGCAGGCTGTAAATCTGTATATGTTTTGAAGTAGTTGAAGTGCTCTGGAATGAAATAACACAGAGGGATGGAGAGTGCCAAAGGGGCATCACAAGGGTAAAGAGAATGTTTGAGGTAGGTCACGCTGAGAAGTTGACATTTGGATAAAGACTCAAAGGAAAAGGAAAAGAACCATGTGTTGGGAGAAAATTCTATATAATGTTTCTATACATCTTGGACTGCCTTTTCAAGGACATTAGAAAAGCAAACAACCTTGGAAGCTAGAGATAGCCTGTCACCTTGTGTTGAAAAGATTCATTTCCTTATCCATGTAATAAAGATGGACCATATCTCCCTCCCTGGAGAATTTCTGGGTGAGTAAAATCTCTCTCCAGAGAAGACTTGCTTACATTCTAGGGTGATAAGGTAATATCTCTCTCTGGAGGGGAGCATGGGCAGATTTTATAGTGGTCTTCTTATAAGATTATGCGTCTCCTGGCTGAGTGTTCCTCAACTGTGATACAGACGTGTACGTTGCCTCAACTGGACACTTTTATTACCACCCTAGCGGGACTTAGGTGAACAAGAAAACTGATGCAAACATCATGTGGATTCTGTCTGCTGGGCTCTGAGTAATAAACTCTAAACCCATTTGGGCTTATTTCCTTACTGACAAAATTTATGGGGGTATGGTTAGTCAGACTTGCATCTCTGCTGCTGCTTAGGGATTGCTCGACCACTAGGCACCATGTGGATATTTAAGGGGAAAGCATTCCAGGCAGAGGAAATTGCTAGTGCAAAGCCCTTGAGGTGGAAGAATGCCTGGTTTATTTGATGAATAGCAAGAAGGTCAATGTGGCTGGAGTAAAAAGAGTTGGGGAAAAATAAAAAGAAATGAGACCAGAGGGGAATGGGGACCAGGCAGATCATGTAGGACCTTATAGGACAGTGTAAGGGCTTTGATTTTCCAGTCTTGGTAAAACAGAGATCCACTGGAGGTATTGTGAGCTGAGGAACAGAAATATCTAACATCTTATAAAAGGTTCACTTCTGTGATTAGAACAAATTATAGGAGGCAAGGGTTGGGGTAAGAAAACCAGTTAGGTCGCAATGGCAACAATGATGGCAGCTTCAACCAGGGTGATATCAGTGGGTGTGCTAATAAGTGAGCAGACTCGGGGTAAGGTGGAGTAAACAGATTTGCTGATGGATAGGACATGGATTTTCTATAAAGAAAAGACAAGGGAAAGGATGACTTGGCCAACAATTTGAAGATTGGAGTTGCCAATCACTATAATGGAATAAGTGAGAGGAGTATATGTGAGGAGAAGAATATTAGTAGTTCAGTTCGAACAGTTTAAGTTTACAGCATCAATTAGATATACAACTGCAGGTGTTGAGTACGCAAATGGGTGTCTGGCCCTTCAGTTTAAGCAGCGGGTGTGAGTTACAGTTAGAAATTTGTGAGACATCATCATAATGATTATTACATAGGGATAAGGTAACGTTTTTTAATAACAGTTTCTTGAGGCATAATTGACATATAATAAGCCACACATATTTACATGTACAATTTAATAAGTTTTGACATATGTATACTCTTATGAAACCATCGTACCAATCAATATAATGGACATATCTATCACCTCCCAAAATTTCTTCATTGCTTTTTATATTTCTTTCACCGGTCACTCCTGCTCCTACACAACCACTGATCTGATTTCTACCATTATAGACACATTAATGGAACGAAGCAGTATGTTCTCTTTTCTATCTGGCTTCTTTCACTTGCATAATTTTTTTGGACTTTATTCATGTTGTCTTGCATATCAATAGTTTACTCCTTTTTATTACCAAGTAATATTCCATTGCATGGATATAACACAGTTTGTTTATTGATTCACCATTATAGGTATTTGGGTTGTTTCTACTTTTGGGATATTACAAATCAAACTGCCATGAAGATTTATATACAAGTGTTTTGCCTATTTTTTAATTGCATTGTTTTTTATTGTATATTTTAGACATAGACTTTTGTCAGATATGTGGTTTGTGAGTATTTTCTCCAAATTTGTAGCTTGCCTTTTCATCCTCTTAACAGGATCTTTCATGGCATTAAAGTTTTAAAATTTTAATAAAGTCCAATTTATCAATTATTTTCTTTTATGGATCATGCTTTTGGTGTCATTTCTGAAAACTCTTTTCCTAGTGCTAGGTTCCAAAGATTTTCCCCTACGTTTTCTTCTAAAAGTTTTAAAGTTTTACAACTTACATGTAAATCCATGATCCATTTTGAATCAATTTTTGCATGTGGTGTGAAGTCTAGATTGAGATTCATCTTTTTGTCTACAGATGTCAATTGTTCCAACACCATTTGTTGAAAAGACTATCCTTCTTCTATTGAATTGCTTTTGAGTCATCTGTCAAAAATCAGGTGGGCATATTTGTGTTGTTCTTGATTGCTTTAACAACATGCTAAGTCTTAACATTGGGTAGAGTAATTTGTCCTGCTGTATTCTTCTTGTATAAAATAGTTTTAGCTATTTTAGTTTATTTGCCTTTCCGTATAAACTTTAGAATAGCTTATCTAGATCTATTAAAATCTTACTAGAGTTTTCATAAGTTTCTTTCTTTATTAATGGTTTTAAGCAATTTGATTATGATGTGCTTTTGCATAGTTCTGTCTGTGTTTCTTGTTCTTGGGTTTCATATAACTTCTTGGAACTGTGTATTTAGAATTTTCATCAAGTTTGGAAAAATTTTAACCATTATTTCTTCAAATGCTTTTTGTTTCTCCCTTTTCATGGTCTCAAATTATCTCTATATTAATCCACTTGAAGAGCTCACAGACACTTTTGTCACTTTTTTAAAAATTATTTTTTCTCTCTGTGTCTCATTTTCTATTAGTTTTTATTGCTGTGTCTTCGAGTTCACTAGTCTTTTCCTCTGTAATATCTAATCTATTGTTAATCCCATCCAGTGTATTTTTCATCTCATACATTGTAGTTTTCTCCTTGCAAGTTCTATTTGGGTGGTTTTTATATCTTCCCTGTCTTTACTTAACATTTGAACATATGGATCACAGTTATAATATCTCTTTTAATGTCCTTGCCTGCTAATTCTAACGTGTGCCCATTCCAGTTTGATTTGATGGATTAATTTTTCTCCTCATTCTGGATCATATGTTGCTGTTTCCTTGTATGCCCACATCATGAATTTTACTTTTTTAGGTGCTGGCTATTTTTGTATTCTTACATATACTTTTGAGCTTTGTTCTGGGATGCAGTTAAATTACTTGGAAACAGTTTGATCCTTTTGGTTTTCACTTCCCAGATTTGTTAGGTAGGATCTGAATGGTGCTTGGCCTGGGGATAATTATTCCCTGCTATCTGGGTAAGACTTTTTTGAGCATTCTACTCAATTCCTTGTGAATCATGGTGTTTTTCAGTCTGGATAGTGGGAGCAGCCACTATTCCTGGACTCTGTTTGAGCTCAAGCACTGTTTCCTCAAATCTCTCTGTGTAGTTCTTTCCTCGGCCCTGAGTAATTCTCTCATACACATGCAGTGATCAGGATTACTCTCTGCAGATCTCTGACAGTCTATCTTTGGGTAGCTCTCTCCTTTTCCTGATGCTTTGATGTCCTAGGACTATCACTTCTGGCTCCTCAACTCAGGGGCTGTGCCGAATTTGCCTGAGTTCCTCCTCCCTGTGTTTTAGCCTGGAAACTTTTTCAAGGCAATAAATTTGGGCACTTCTAAGGCTCACTTCATTAGTATCCCTTGTCTCAGAAATCACTATCCTTATTGCCTGATGTTTAGTACTTGAAAACTGTTGTTTCATATATTTTGTTAATTTTTTGCTTTCAGGCAGGAGGGTAAATGCAATCCCTGTTATTCCATTTTAGCCAGAAGAAGAAGTCTGGGTAACTTTCTCCCCTTACCCCACACCTCCCAACAGTTTGTAACTTCAGTAGAATAGGACAGAGAAAGTCTGAAAATGAGAGAACTACTTTGACAAAGATACTATCTTATTCACATTCTCTGTCCTCTAGGGTTTTCTAGGCTAGCTACATGCATAGAAGAAGGTCTGAACTGGGTAGCCAAAAAAATCAAGATTATGAGCCTCTTTCTTGCCTCATAGTTTAACAAATATAAAGATTATGCAACTCTCTGAAGCAGTATTAGAAAGATAGCTAGTATTCTATTTTTTGAGGGTTTTCTCAGTCTTCACTGAGAATTTACAAGGAGTTTTCTTATTTTATCTGCAAAGCTTGTCCATTGGACATCTACGTTTGTGTATTCACCAATACCCTCAGCATATTCAGATTGCCATTCTCTACAGATTATCTTTGCCATATCTCCATTTCTTTCACAGGGTCAGCTTTCTCCAATCTTGAAATGTTGACTCCTTTATTTTTTGCTTTTACTTCAAGATGTATTTATTCCTTCTCCTTGTCTTGCTTTTCATTTCTTAAAATACTCCCTGAATTCCCCCGTTATCATGTTTTCATTATTTCAGACTGATTTCTTTTCGTCTAATTCTTAATGAAGACTCCTGGTTAATCTCTCTGATTCTCAACTCCTTAGCCGTAATCCATTGTAGGCAGCACTGATACATCAGACATACCTACTTTCCATTTTACTCATGCCACAGCCTTTTCTTAGCATTCAGTTCTCACTAAAATATGACACTAACTTTCATTAATTTTTGCGCTGACTTCTGCTTCTCTGTTTTATTAATGCAGTCCTTTATTTATTTATTAGTTCAACAAATATTTATCAAGTGCTTACTCTGAGCAGAACACTGGGGTTATGGGCACAAATGGTATTCCTTTTACTCACGGACTTTATATTCTAATTGGGAAGCCAAAAGAGTGACATTTGCTTAATTTCAGTAAAAAAAATAAAGATTTGTAATAAGTCAGTATGTGTTTAAATTCAAAGGCTAGCATAGAAAACAAATACAAGATGATTCAGTAATTTGATTGGAGGGCTCACTTCGGACTGGGTTGGACATGGAAACTTCACTGAGAACATCAGTGATGAGAATGAAGAGTCCTGAAGAATAAATAGCATTTGTCCTAGCAGGAAGAAATATGATGGGAAGAGATCTCACTTATGGTAAATAGTATAAACAGAAATAGGAACTAAGCAGAAATAGACATGCTTGGTTTATGTATTGAAGTAGTCCAAAAAATATAATTTGAAGCTATTTCATGAAGAATTTTGAACATCCTCCTCCATCTTGTGATGATAATAATAATAATAGTATTCATTATAAGATTTGCTAGTTATTAGCTCTTATTTTGTGCTGGGATTTTATGTATTATCTCATTTAAATCCTTACAATATTTCTGGATAGGTGGTATTATTTCCAGTTTAGAGATGAGAACAGAAAATCTCAAAGATTTTAAAAGACATATAATGATGTTGAGGCTGAAATTTGAACCCAGATATACCTGATTTCAAGGACAAGACACATTTTCTTTCTATTCTAGCCTACTGCCTTCCTCTGTGGACATCACAGGTGATGAAAGTTAGAAGGCTGGGGAAAGGAATATGTGGGAGAGATAGGAAGTCTTGAAAAAGTAGACAGGCTAGTTAAAAGTATATTTCTAAGTAAATAAGGACTGTAACCAAAACAACAGAAGGGAGGTGAAATATATGAGAACCATGAATAGAGCTTGTGTGGATGAGATGATAAAAATACCTTAGATTATCTGGCTGATAGAAATATCAAAATGAGCAAAGGGAAACTCCTGTAGGGAGTAAGATAAGATGAATTTTACACTGTTTAGTTTAGAAATAACTCTTGGAAGAGTGAATGAAAATTTTCAGAAGACTTTTGGGAAAAACTGAAGTTTGAGAAAGAGGTTAGATTGGCAATGTGAGGCAGTGATCTGGCACAAAATTCATGGACCTGTGATCGGCATTGTTTCCAAAGAGAGAGAGGAGGACAAAAATGAAAGAAGTTCTGAAAGCTCTGTTGGGAATGCCTTCATTTTGGAGCTACAAGGAGAAAGAGGTATCTGTGAAAACAAACAAACAAACAACAACAACAGATGCTATGCCTAGGGATTCAGAATAGTTTACCATCAAAGAGGTCTTCACGAGGAAGCTTTAGTCTAAGAATTACTTCACTACCTTGCTATGCATTCACAGGCTCCACTGGTGACAGTATAATTTCTTCCACTTTTGAAGTGTTACAGTGTAATTATCTGCTCTAAACAAGTTAGTACTTGATTATATTTCACCTTGCATTATTCTCTATTTTTTTTGTGTAAACTCTTGTCTTTCTAGTTTCAAAAGCAGGGATCACGTCTTTTGCATTTCATATTTGCAACACTATTTGTCAATGCTGAGCACGTAGTGTGCACCTAGTGAACACTCAGATGTGTATTTAGCATGCAATTGAGTAAAAAGTTCTATATTGATGTAGCCCTTTCAGGTTTTCTTAGATAGGTCATGAAAGTAGACAATAGATATAAATCATATTTTTCTTCATTTTAAGTGACATAATTAAGGTGAAAAGTCAGTGGCAGAACTAGTACTATTATTTGTTGTTATTTAATCAAACTAGATCTGTGTTAAACTCCCTTATCCCAAACACCATGGAAGGATAAAAGACATTTCCTCAAACTACTCTTGTAGGAAGAAGATATTACGATTTACATCTTTGTGTGTGTGTGTGAGGAAGATTGGCCCTGAGCTAACATCTGTAGCCCATCTTCCTCTCTTTGCTTGAGGAAGATTGTTGCTGAGCTAATATCTGTGCCAATATTCCTCTTTCTTTTATGTGGGATGCTGCCACAGCATGGCTTGATGAGTGGTGCTAGGTCTGTGCCCAGGAGCCAAACCTCTGAACGCCGGCCACCACAGTGGAGCACATGAACTTAACAACTTGGCCAGCCCCAAGATGTTAAGATTTACTTTAATATATAAATTTATAAATAATTCTTGGAAGATAGATTAAAAAATGTCCAGAAGATATTTGGAAAAATATGGCTGGAGTTCGAGAAGGAGATTAAATTGGCAATTTAAACAATCTGAAGATTGGGACCATAAGACTCATAACAGATACAAGATAAATTTTTGTACTAGTTATTTTTTGTGTGCATATATTAATTATAATTATTCATTTAATTATTTGGAGACATTACTTTATAAGTAGGAATTATGGTGATTTTGAGACTTTAAAGGATTTATTTGGAAACATTTGAGAATGCTTCTAGAATATCTGCAACGTTCAAGAAACTCCATCCTACTTAACTTATAGACCCAAGAACTTGAGTGAAAATGCCACTATAAAATGGTGCTTTATTATAGGGAATCATAATGCTATGTATTAAATCTAATACTCAGGAGAAAATTGCCATGTGACTAGTATAGGTTGTTCAATCAACAAACATTTACTAGTATCTTCTATGTTACAGGTATTGTGCTAGGTACTAGGAACACAACAAAGAACAAATATGCTCAATCCCCAAGATGCTGACAATCTGGAAGAAAGACAAACAAATAAATGATTTTTTATAGTACAAACAGTTCTGGTATAGGAGAGGTCAAGAGGCACTAGGACGATGAGAAACAAATACTTAGCAGTTAGGCAGGTGTGAGTGTGCATGATATCTTGTTTTGCCTCTTTCTGAGTTGTGTGAATTTGGAAACATATTTAACCTCTCCGGGGCTCAGTTTCTTAATCAGTGAAATAAGGAGAATTAAGAATGTCACGCAGAGTTCTTGTGAGCATTAGAAATGCCGCATTAGCTTTTGTGACAAGTTACCTAGAATAGAATGAATAGATCCCAGTAGTGATTGCTATTGTGCAAATGGCAATGATGGTGATGGTGGGTCTGATGATGAAGCAGCACAAAAAGCCATAGAACATCGAGGAAGAAGCCCTAAACTAGAGATATCAGGAGGGCTTCACAGAGGAGGTGGAGGTGGGGGTGGGGTAATTGCTACAGGACAGACAGGACCAAAGAGACATATCTAGATGACTGCAAATAAATTCAAAGTGACTGGAGTGAAGTTAATTGTAAGATAAAGATTATTTGGATGTTGTTCTAAAGCAGGCTTCTAAAGGAGCTCCCATACATATAATCTTTTTTCTTCCTCAAATAATTCAAAAGATGTGTTGGAAAAAGTATCAACAAGAAATGTTATTCAGAGCTGAAAAGGACCTTAGAAATCCTCTGGTCTCACCTCCTCACTTTACTAGTGAGAATATCGAGGTCTGGAGACGGCGAGGGTCTTGCCCAGGGTCGTAACCAGTTGAGTGGTGGCCGAGCTGTAATTTGAACATGAGATACTAAGTCAGTCTAGTGCTGTTCCTACCATTCCTGTCTGCCTGGAGAATGAGAAAACAGTGCCTATTAGCACATTGAGATTGTTATTATTGTAACAGCATGCCAAATAACTTTTCATTTCTTTCACATTTTGAGCTTTTCAAAATAGTATCTAATTTGATTTTCACAATAGCCTATGAAGTATTTATAAAGTAATTTCATTTGAAAAATAAAACACAGAAAATGCTGCAAATTAGGGCAGGCCCCAAAGTTTAAAGAGAATATGTCCAATCGGACAGATGGAGAAAACGT
Organism: Equus caballus; assembly: GCF_041296265.1. Classification (NCBI taxonomy): domain Eukaryota; kingdom Metazoa; phylum Chordata; class Mammalia; order Perissodactyla; family Equidae; genus Equus; species Equus caballus. The sequence goes on along the minus strand of NC_091710.1, from coordinate 28,640,077 downwards.
TGTTCATCATTCTCCAATATTGTCTTCTAGGCCAGAGATGAGGGAAAACATGATACAGAGCTTTGCAGATGAGGTCTTCAAACATTTTAGATTTCTTGAAAAAGTCACAATGTTTAGTGTTGAATATATTAAGGGTCGAAATTTACGTATAGGATAACTCTGGTGTGCAGAGAAAATGTACTTTCTTTATTTTGTCTGTTCAGGTCTTATTCTGATGCCATACTGCTGGTTAATGAGGACAAAAATTAATTTTGGTCCAATTCTGGGTAATACTTGGCCCATACTAATCATTTAAATCTTCCCCTTAGGTAATGCCAATTCTCTCTAGAAAAGAAATGTTTTGTCTCTCAGTTCCCCCTCTCCTCACAATGAGGGAATACCTAAGATTATGGAGGAGAAATGTGGCTTACACAAACGTGGGGTAGACTAGAAGGCTTGGGTCTCCTTGGAGAAGCGCTTTCTGGCTTTAGTGAATTATGGACTCACGTTCCTTGTCCGCCAGGTGTTGTTTGCCCTGCTGGGATTCACGATTGGAGTCTCTGACTTGTAAATCACAGTTTGGTTGGTCACTCTTGGCTTGGTTAGATTTGGGTGCACTGGGAGGGGACTTCTGGTGTCCAGTCCTCAAACTGGCTCTCACTGGTATTACAGGTCCCTTGAGGTCTGGCTATAATTGTCATTCAGCTCCAACCTGGACAGGCTCAAAAGTCACTTATGGTAGATTGCTACGATATCCCCAATTCCTCACCCCTCCCTTCATCCATGCCTTTTGCCATTGGCTTTGCCATTGCTCTCACTAAAGAGGCAGGTCGTTTCCCCATGCCTCCCCATCTCTGCCCTGAATCTGGTTTAGTTTTGTGACTTGCATTGGATACTTGTAAATGCAGTTTCTTTTCTTCATTTCAAAATGAGATGGAATGATATTGTGCCATTTCTCAGCCTAAGGCCCTCACCAGGCCATGCACATTTCTTCTTGCTCGATTACGCCTCTGTCATCACAGTGAGAACACGCCAGGGCTAGCCTGCTGGAAGATGAGAGACACGTGGAGCAGAGCTGAGGCAAGTAATCAGCTCAGCCCAGCCTAGCCTAGATCAGCCAGAAGTCAGCTTACCCCAGAATCACAGTGAGTGCAGCCAAAATTGGCAGCTTGACTGACCACCATATTCAAGAGCAGCAGATACTTACTGTATTGTGCCATTGAGGGTTTGTTGTTGTTGTTGTTGTTAGACAGCAAAAGCTAACTGATAAACTGCTTCACCCCCAAATTTGGCAACTCTCTCTGGAAATCTTGCCAACCATCCTTTCCTACTGCCAATGTCTTTCAGCTAGACACAGACAAGGACACATTTATAGATAAACAAATTGGATTTATTTCTCATTGTAGTGAGGAAAACATGGAATGTCTTAGTAAAAGGATACGTGAAAGAACCTATTAGAGAATTTGGGCCTTTGTTGGGTAATTTCCAGGAGGGTCTAAGGAAACAGGTTCCTTCTAGATCGTATGTTGTCAGAAACAGGGACAATTCCATGGGTATTTCAAGAAATCTTATCTATAGGGAAGAGACTACAACAAGAATAAAGTTATAATTGGTAAAGAAGTAGTAGTCACTCATTTAATGAGAGGGGGATGTTCGGCATTTTGTTTTGCACTGTGACCTTGTTTTGTCTTGCTTTATCATGGTCTCAGAGCAGTCTCGCTTGACGTAATTTTCTGGGAGATCGTCTGTATCCCAAAGTAAAACCAACTGGCCTGACTGTGAGCACTAGATCAGCTTGTAATAATGTTGACGTCTGGTTGTGAATGTCAGATCCAATCTGGACATCAGCGGCTGCCTTTTCTCTTTCTCATTACCTTCAAAATCCTTCCAGAGGACACAGGGATTTCTGAATTCCATTGATGCCATTAGTAGCCCAAAGGAGATTCTGCAGAGTTAGATTCAGGTCCTTTCTCTTTTCTCAACTCTGTATCACAGAATACATTTTACCCTGTTGAAGGCACTCCTAGGTTGTGTGTATGGAGGTCTTCGAGGAGATATCAATAAGAAACATAAACATGGAGTGGGGAAAGGCCCTTCCTCCTCTGTGTGGCATGATCTTCCCTTATTTAAAACCCCATTCCTGTTTCAGGTCACAGGTAGGAAAATCAGGGCACCTTTCTCTCAGCTTTTATCTATTTGTGTCTTGCTTCTTCCCGACTCTTGGGCGGAAAAGGGTGTTTATTTTGTTTTCACTTTAGAGAGGTAGAATAGTGCAGTGCTATGAACTCTTGAAAATGTCTTGCTCTGCCACATACTAACCGGATCTTGGACAGAAAAATAAATCGTTTTTCAAAATATTACACCCGTGACATGTGTCAGCGATTTTTCTCCTCCTCACAATGACTGCTTCTGCTCATTCTTCCTGTCAGCTATTTCCATGTGGTGTGTAAGGGGGAAGGTAAAGATGGTGAATTAGCTCTGGTTTCATGAATATGGTAGTGAATGGAGAATCAAAAGTGTCTTTTTCTCTAAGCTGTGGCTAGTTTTTCACTAGACCTTTTAAAATCCATCACATCTCTCAATGAGGAGGATTAGGAGGATTAATTTCATCCTGAAACCCCCTCCTTATGATCTAGAGAAAAAATTATGTTTCTCCTATTACCCTATCTTTGACTCTATTTAGGTCAAATAGACCTAGAATGGGGGCAGTGTGTTGTAGCCGTTAGAGGGGAGGGTGCCAGCTCTGGGGTCACGCTGCCTCGATTCCATTCATGACTTCACCAAGAAAGTGAGAATGGAAGTTTAGTAACCTTTCCATGCCTTAGTTGCCTGCATACAATGTGTGTGATGTCAAAATCTACCTCACACATTCATTCTAATGATCACATAAGTGATCCACGTAGAGTATTTAGAATAAGCTCTGGTATCTAGTTATTAAAATTAATACTGCTTCTTAGAGCAGTGCCAGTCATATAATTACACAATGTAGATACTTACTCTGGCTACTACTAATATTTTTACTTGTAAACTGAGACTCTAATTCTATTAAGTGAAAAAAATATTTCCTGCTTTTTTCCTGAGCTGTATCATAAATATTTTTTGCCCAAGCTCTCTCTTCTTACAGTAGAGAATGGAGGATAAGTGAGTCCTGTTTTCCATGTTCTAGAGCTTTGTTCTCTGTAGTGAACAGCCACTATAGTGTACTTGTACCTGATTGATGCTTAATAATTGTTTGTTGAGTGAACAAATAATCTGTTCCATAGTTCTGGACTTCTCCTCCCTTTATTCAAGGGCTTAGAACTATTTAGCTCAGAAAATACTGCATGAAACTGCTTTTTCAACACTGAGAATATCATTGTACACAGATTTCCAAACTCCTGAAAGGCAATGGCAGGAAGGTGGCTAGTAACACAATTATTATACAAGCTCTGTCCTTTGCAGAGCATATGAGAAATGTCAAGTGGATTTGAATTCACTTAAGCTGCAAAGTTTGTTTGTCCATCCTGTCCATTTCTTCTTCCTTTCTCCCTGCCTGAAAATATTAAGTATTTCTTCATATTTAGACATAGTAAGGAGAGTCACTGATGGATATTCTCTGTATATCTGAGTGAGAATTGATCTAATTCCTCATCATTGCATGAGAAGTCAATGTTGGAGAGTGTCAGGATGATAAGATTATACTAAGAGGGCAGGAACCAGGTGAATCAAGAAGGAGAAGGGATGTCTGAGTAGCCCCAGAGCTGTCTTGCTGTTCCCGGAGTGGGAGAGCTCAAGGGAACATCAGTTCCATCTCTGTCTCCCAGTGACGGCTCTGTCTCTGTGGACATAGCACAGAGCACATTTTTGGGAATACTCCAATGTTACTCGCCGGGCAGAAGATAGGAAAAATAACACAGAGATTAAAAAAAAAGAGAGAGAATTTCTAGTTTGACAGAGGGCATAGAATCCTAAGCCATCCTCTTAATTACACCACTCAAAGCTGAGTGTACATTATATTGGCTCAAGGGAGATGAAAGAGCAATAGTCTGTTCACAGCTGACCTGCCTCTCCCGGGCCCCATCTCTCTCCAGGGTAGCATGGACATGCACCGGTGCTTTTTAAGTGGAGGCAAAGCTCAGCAGAATCCAGCACCACAGGGAGGTGGGAAACAATCCGTAAGGGCAGAGCTGCCCTGAGGGGCTGTGTGGTTCCCAGCCTGTATGTCTGCTGGGAGGAGTGGAAGGGAATGACAGCATGCCTTTCCTGGGTGCTAGGATCACAGTGCCAACTGTGGAAACACAAAAGGTCTGAAGCAATCTAGAGCAGGCATCTCTACTACAGTAGCTTATGCTCATTGACCTGCAGGAAGAATATATGAGTATTCTGTTTATAGTTAATTTTTAATTCATTAAAAAATTTATAAAGATATAAACATACACATATCAGTGGTACTTACTCAAAAAAGGTATGTCCTGAGATTTTATAAAAATCAACTATTCTTAGGGTAGGAAAGCACTCCTAGTGTTGTTCATTTTATTCAATACTGTGTGGCCCAGTTGGGTAGTTATTGCCATATATCAAAATTCCTAAAACTCAGTGGCTGAAGACAGTAAGTGTTTATTATTGTACCTGAGTCTATGGGTCTGTTAGTTCTGCTGATCTGAGTAAGGCTCTGCTGATCTCAGTGAGTTTTGTTCATGTGTCTGTGGTCAGCTAGCTGGTCAGAGGGGCTGGGCTGGCTGGTCTAGGGCAGCCTCCATTTCATGTCTTGTGGTTGGATGATGATTAGCTGGTGCTGGAGGTGATTATCAGTCATCCCCCAGCAGTCTGGTCCAGGCTTTTTCTCATGACAGCTGGTCAGAGTTGCAAGAGAGCAAGGCTCCTTGAAGCCTAGGCTCAGATCTGACACAAGTTTGCATCCACCATATCTTATTGGCCAAAGTAAGTCATAAAGTCAGTCCAGATTCAAGGAAGGAGAAGATTTTACTCTTTGGTAGGAATAGATACAAAGTCACATGGCAAAGGGCATGAATATAGGAAGGGAAATCCTTGGGGCCAACTTTGTCATAGGCATAAGATAGATGATGCTAAATACATTTTTGCCAAATGAATCAGTGGCCTTAAGGGACACCTAGTCTCTCACACTGTATGCTTCAATGCATTTTACTACATGTTAACTAAATGGTTGACCACCCTTTGCTTGAGCACCATCTGTAATAGGAAACTCTACCTTCAATTGTAGCCCACTTCCTTTGGAGCCAATAAACTATATTAAATTGAAGAAATTACTTTACTTGTTTGGAGCTCTGTTTTACTGTGAAATATTGGGAAGGTATTCAAAATCCATAATAGACTTAACAATATATTTTTTATGAGATTCTGTGCATGGTTTCTGAAATAGGGACCATCTCTCCTCATTTCTCCACCTCTCTCTTCCATTTAGTGTAAAGGAATCATGTATTTTTGAGGCCATATGCAATGTGAAAACATCTATCCAGATTTAGTCAGAGACTCAGAGGTCAGAAATTGGCGTGCTCCAGACCCTGTATTTTCTATATAACTTTTATGATGGTATCCGATATAGAACATTTCTTCCTGCATAGAATGAGGTACTTCCAAAGGGGTCATCTGGCATTTCCAAAGGGCTTTGCAGACATTCTGAGTTTTCCCTGTGGCAATTCTGTGAGGTCAGTGAGAGTTTTCATTCTTCTCAATTTATAGATAAAGGTTTAGATGCAGGTGCTATGCCCTTGTTCACAGGATATGTCGATGGTTGAACTTGCATAAAAGCTCATGGCCAGAGGTTCCATCAAGTGGCTGACCTGTATTTTTATTGGCAGGTGAAGGCAGATTGAGTCCATGGGCTTCAATTCTACCTTGCAGCTGTCACCCAGCTGAGAGTCAGACCCTTAGACTGTACAGCAAAAAGGAATTTCAAAGATCTACTCTAGGATTGGGTTCAGATCTGGTTGTGAAATCAGTTTAGTGGATTGTAGATAAGCATTTTAAAAAGTGAAATGAAATCAAATAGAAAATACATTGCATTCATATAGTAAATGTTAATAAAAATGTTTATATTCTCTCTATATAAATATGTATTTATATATATATATTTATATGTGTAGGTATATATAGTGTTGCAATTTAAAGTACTATTTCTTACTGTGGGTCTCGTTCAAAAAAAATCTGTAAGCTATTGGTGTAGAATTCCCTTGGGAGGCAGCATGACCTAGTGGAAAGAGAAGGGAATTTTGGTTCAAACTGAAGTTGATTCATATCTTTCCCCCATGATAGACTGGTTGTGGAATGATAGACAAATTACTTATCCGTATTTTACAGATGAGGAAACTGAGGCTTGGAGAGGTTTATACTTCCATCGTAGGGTTTAGGGTGGGGGTTAAATGAACTAATATGGTATAGATGAAATAACTAAGATCTGGCTCATTTGTTAAATAACTTTTCAGACCAGGTATTTCTTTTTTCCTCTCCCTCATTCCCAAAGACTACCATTACTCCACTTTTAATTGTAATTCATATGTATATGGATATATATATATATAAAATAATTAAACTTTGGCATAATAAATGATAAGCAAACACCTGAGAAATTCTAAATTTAACTCTATGTAACAAATATGGGCTAGGGCTTCTAGAGATTATAAAGAAACATAGCTAATTTAGTGGGCAAAAATGAAACATACCTACATGAAAAGTTACTTTGCAAAACAAAAGAGAACTGGATAATTGTATTATGTGAATTACTCCCCAAATACATGTTGTAACATCTCTGAAGAGGAAGAAGTCACTGTGCGGTAAAGGAATTAAAGAGGACAGCCTGGATTAGGTTTGACTCAGTGATATTTGAAAGATTGATAGAATTTAGAAAGTCTTGGGGAGAAGATAGCATTGTGGGAAGGAGGAAGGGCTCAAATAAAGGTACAGAGGCAGAAGGTCTAATGCTATAAGACATATTCAGTTTGGGTGATGTAGAAGCTCCAGATAAAGGGGAGGAAACTTGGGATCAAATTGTGGAGGGCCTGGATTGCCAGGCCCAGAATTGGGGATGTCATCCTGCAGGAAATGGGGTCTTATAAGAGATTTTGTCTGAGCACTGGCATGAGAATAGAGTATTTAAAGACAATTTATTCCCAGATTAATAGGAGCACATAGTGTCTTGGAGAAGATATGTCTTGTGGAATTTTAATCATGGTAGGTTAAATGACCAGTCATTATAACCACATATCACTGAATAAATAAATAAATAAATAAATAAATAAATAAAAGGCAAGGATAATTGGCTCCATTTGAATAATTCAAGTTTGAGGCCTGGCTGGCTAACACCACATCTCATGGATTTTGGTTAAAGCAGATTTGGAGACATTTCTTCCACAGCATTAGACTGTGGGTAAGATGCTAAGCTCTGGAGATCAGTCAAGGAAACAGGAGCAGTCCAGTCTTCACGGGACCAGAAAAATGGTTGGGATGAAGGTGTGACCAGTACTCGAATGATATTGCATGAAAATATTAAAGGAGGTTTGTAGAAGTTGTCCCATCAGAAATGGCCAATGCCCCTTAGAAGCATAAGGAAATGACTAGCTGGAGCTCAGCATGCGCATTACAGTTGACAGCCTGTGAGGACAGCACAGGGAATAGATAATATGAGGTTCTCACACTTAACCCAAGAATAAGGTTATCACTGCCTGTAAGCTCAGCACAAAGCAAGTAATTACTGCAGTTTTCTCATTCTTGAGGATGTGGTCTTTTTTGCTATCCCCATATTCCAGAATCATTCATCCTATTTTTATGTTACCCCAAGTTTCATCTCTTCTTCTTAAGACAGAACTGTTGTGAAAACCAAAATATACAGGATATAAATATTCTTAGTACCTCCAGTGAACTATTTGTGTACAAAACAATCATATTATTTAATTATTGTTGCTGTTTTTATTCTTATCATTGGTGTTCTTATTTTTATTACTTTACTATTTTTATCTTCTTTATAAAAATGTCCATATATGTTGTCAGAGGCAACTGAGGTGAAAGAAAGCAATAGTAAAAATTTTATTAGCATCTCTGAATAAGAAACATACTCTGTTGATACTATTTGTATTTTCCCAGCCTTATTGATATATAATTGACAAATAAAAATTGTATGTATTTAAGGTGTACAATGTGATACTTTGATATTTATATACATTGTGGAATGATTACCATAATCAAGCTAATTAACCATCACCTCAAAAGTTGAACTCCTAAAAGCAGAGAGTAAAATGGTGGTTGCCAGGAGCTAGAAGATGGGGGGAATGGGGAGATGTCGGTCAAAGCCTACAAAGTTTCAGTTATGATCCTATTCAGCTGGCCAGTCTTCAGATTCCTAGTTCCAAACTTCTCAGTTGAATATCTGAATGACTATGTAATATAACAGCTAACAGAGAATTTAGAGATCGTTAATTCTCTTCCTCCTCCTCTTTCCTCTTGGCACGTAATCACAGTGTCTTCAACAGTTCCTCAAATAGCATGTTTTCCAGACTCTTCCTCATTATGGCTATCTCAATCTTTTTATATTCTGTCTTGTTCTTATTGTTTCCCTTATATTAGGACAAGTGAAAGTGAACACTATGCTCCATCTGTGGTTTGACTTGAGTGAGTCACAGACAGATGATTATGTGGTTTGTCCAGGATGTAAGATTTCTATTGGTGCAGTTAAATATATTAGATTTGTGATATCAAAATAACGACACAAATTATATCATACCCCTTATATACCTTTCCAATTTTTCATGGCTCCACCTGCTTACTGGTCCCTCTGCCACTTGCTCTGTAGAGTCTTTATGCAGTTGTCTCACCTCATGACATTTCTAGCTGGCTCTGCCTCCCCCAGTTCAGGCTGCTCTCCAGCACTGCCTCCGTTATTCCCACTATGGCAAAAGTCTCAGCCTTTTCAGTATTGAGACTCAAGCAAGTGGAGCAACAGAGACTGGTTCAACTCACCTCTTCAGGATGAAGTGCCATGAGGCTGAGATCTGGCTGCTCCAATGGCTGCTTGAAGGGCCAGGTGACACAGACAGATAGAGGAGGGTGTTGATACCCCATAAGACAAAGCTTGACCAGTGACAGACAGGAGATAGAAGGGAACCAATAGGTTTTTTTCCCTTTCTCCTTTTTGATGAATTGTTCTAAGGTATGTTCAGTCCAATATGCATAAAGACATTCTGTGTGAACGAATAATCAGCTAAGTTTTCTTGTGAAGCTGTGGACAGTATGATAGGTACAACCTCTAATTTGTTTTCCCTCCTTCTCTGCCTCACATCTCCATTTTATTCCATCTTGCTGGCCTAGTATTGCCATAAATGCACTAGCACATACTCATTGTCCTAAGCTCTGCCTTCTAGGAAACTTGAACTAAACCACCTACTGATTCGGTAATCATTCATTCTACAAACATTTACTAACGCTTTCCATGTATTCCATCTAATGTGCTGAAAAGTTATGGCACTTGCTTTGAAAGTTGCTCACAGTCCAGTAGAAAGAGTAAATTACATGTTACTTATAAATCTTTGTTAAATCACAATTTTTCTAACTAATATTAGTACAGTTAATGTTTAATAGGTATTAATGTGAAATTTGGCACTAGGATTTAAATAACACTTTATCATAGCATTTTCTCATGTCATTTAACATATTTCAAAGCATTGGGTTTGTGGTCATATGTAAAATTCCATTTAACGAATATCTAATAATTAATTAATTAGCCAGCCCTGGTGGTCCAGTGATTGAGATTTGGCACTTTCATCCTTGAGGCCTGAGTTTCTTTCCTGATCAGTGAAAGATGCCACCTGTCTTTCGGTTGTCATACTGGGGTGCTGTGTGTTGCTGTGATGCTGAAAGCTATGCCACTGGGATTTCAAATACCAGCAGGGTTACCATCGGGGTACAAGTTTCAGTGAAGCTTCCAGACTAAGATAGACTAGGAAGAAGGACCTGGCCACTCAATTCTGAGAAAATTGGCCATGAAAACTTCATGAATAGTAGTGGAGCATTATCTGATATAGCGCTGGAAGGTGAGAGGATGGTGCAAAAAAACTGGGCAGGGTTTTCTTTTTTTTCTTCACTCTCTCTTCTGTCTCTTCCTTCTACCTTTCCCTTTTCCTTCTTCCCTCTCCCTCTTCCATACCCTCTTCCTTTTCTTTTTTGTTTCCATCTTCGTGTCCCCATCCTCCTCTTCCTCCTCCTCCTCCTTCTCTTGGCTAACAAATTTAGTGCCAAGAGGAGCATCTTGGCATGAAAATCTTGGCCTGAATCTTTACATCATTAGGAAATATTCCTAGAAGCAGAAAATATGTCAGGGGATAAGACTGGAGTGCCTCAAGGCTGCTGATAGGGATTGCTAAATTTATTTATAATAAGTTCATCCCTAAAATTAAACATCAAAATTCCCTTGGGATTTGCTATTTTAATAGGTGAATAGAGTTGTTTGCTGTTTCATAATTTTGTTGGTGTGATTGAACATATTTCCTTAAAAAGTTTATTAACCTTTTTTCTTCTGTGAATTGTACATTTATGTCTTTTGGAGTTTAAGTATTTTTCCTATTAACTTGTAAGAAAACTTTGCATATTAGGGATATCACCTGTTTTCCTGTCAAATTTCTCATAAATATTTGTCTTAGCTTGATGTTTGTTTTTTAATTCATGATTTTGCTTTATAAACATGTCAGGCTTTTTGAATCCTGTTTCTCAATACTTCATATTAGTTTGACTTTCAACTTTGTCTTATCTGTAAATTAGACAAAAGGTAACTTTTTCAAAGCCATTGATTTAAAGAGAAATGAGCACAAAACAAAAAACATTGAACCCAATAAGGCAAAGGTCAGAGTCTTGGCAGTTCGAGGACCCACCTCTAGGCTGACATTTGTCTGCTAATATATTTAATTGAGTGATTTATCATTCACAAATGTCTCTTTTCTCCACAAAAAAGCATTTTGAGAGACTCTGTACCTCTTGACCTTAGCAAGGTGTATGACTGTATCTACACAGTATTCCTACCATCAATTTTTAATGGTTCCATCACAACCATGCAAATGAGAATGGCTGGACTTGGACAGGTTGTGTTTATGAAAAAGGGTGATGATTCCTTGGAAACAGGATAAGTGCCCTCTGTTCTCACACTTGTTCTTTAATATATGGCACAGTATTTCTGGAAATGAGGCAGTAAAGTAAGATTTCTAGATTCTATATTTTTCATATTGAGAAAACTTATGTGGATCATCATGCAACATAGGAGAGATGCCAGAGTTCATCATCAACAAAGGTATCCCACAATGTTTCTTTGACCTCATCTAAACCCCAGAAGGTTCCTCTGGGACAGGAGATCAACTTGCATCATGTTATGTAGCATTATTCTAGCTTTTAGTGTAATTCCTTCTCAATCTTGTTTTCTTTCCTCACCTTCTACAATTTTTAAATGATTAACCTGGATAGAGAAGATAGAAGCCAATTGGAGTAGATCTGTCTTCTTTCTGTCATCCTTACAAGGTATAATAGTGTGTTAAATGCCTGGTAGTTATGGTTTCTGTTGTTCTCATTATTATGATTTCTTCTTCATTATTTTCCTCTCTTTAGACCTACAAGGATAAAACCAGCTAGTGTGAAATCAGTATTCACAACATGTGGGGGTGAATGTGGTCCATAGCTGTCTGAGGTTTATGAGCTGACCACCATCAGGGCTGAGCACATGCAGAGAATTCACTGCAGTAGCTCACTGTTGACCCTGCCCAAGGCCTCTTTGGGCTCCTGCTATCAATCACCTAGCACTCTGAGCTGTGGACCAGCATTCCGATTCTGCATGGGATAGCTGGGAACTCCAGACCCATATTCATTTATGCAACATAATTCTGGCTGTGTCTGATGTCTCTCAACAGATTAGTTTCACCTTGTTTCTCAGTTTCTTCTTTCAGAAAGGGAAAGGACTAATAGAGCTCTAAACCTTGCTTCTATCTAGGGATCCTTTTCCTCCTCCCCAGAGAAGATCCTTGGAAAGATACCTTCACCTTGCTTGGTTCACAGTGTCCCTGAAAGTCATCACGAGTCTGACTAAATAAGAAAAAAGAGTCTGGTTTGGCCAAGAATGTCTCCTGTGCTATTTAACTTTTAGGCCAATAAATGTTTCTGGAGCCCAGCTGCAGAGATGGATAACACACACATTTGACTTTAACCTGCAAGCTGTTGAGGGCGAAGAGCACGGGAAATTCAATTCTAAGCTCCAATTGTTCCTGATCAGACTTGACGTGTGCGCCTGGACAATAAGATTTGTGACCTAAGCAGAATAAATGTAAACCTAATCCCAATTAGCATGTGTAAGTAGTTGTGCTCCAAGCACTTGGTCTCAACTTCAGACCCTGCAGACACAGGGAAGGGAGACAGTAGATCTGGGTTCGAATTCCATCTCACATATCCTAGCAGCTCCCTCTGGGCACAGTGATTCACCTTGCTAAATTTCAATTTGTTTATCTTAAAAATGATAATAAAATCAGTACCTGTCTCATAACCTTGTTTTGAATATTAAATGAGACCATGGTATGCAATGTGCTTAGCACAGGGCTGAGTACCTAGTTTTTAATAGTAAATAAAATGACAAAATAATAAAAGAATACTACTATAATAATTTCATGACTAATAATAAATCTTATATAATGACAATTTTTATCTATATACCTGGTTTTTCATAAGAATATTAAAAATAAACATTTTTATCTTTATCATTGTTATCAGGGTCCAAGAAGAGAGATAAATGATCATTATCCACACCACTGTTTTGCCAAGGACCTAAAAGAAATTTACAGATGTGAAGTCTTTCTGACTCTCATGGTGATATTTTTCTTCTTTTTGTTTTCTCAGGACAAAGGCATACAGTCCATGTCATATCTTGCTTGTATGATAACATGAAATTTATCCTCTTTTTCACCCATATTTGCCCCTAAACTGGATTGTAAACCACTCCAGGCCAGAGAGTGCCTAATACATGGTAATGCATGAAATAGGCATGGAAAGACTCAAACTAGTTTGAGCTCACTTTCGTAAATTAGGGTGGGTATTACTATTGCCATTTTGAAAAGGCGCTCAGAGATTTCCTAAGGGAGAAGACCCTCTGAAGAAGGACTCAAATTCTTTCTAGATCCAGAAATAAAACCTAAGCTTTTGACTTAAAATTTGTGTCTCAGTTCTCTCTTTCAACATTAAAAAAAAAAGCCAAAACAAACAAGCAAACAAAAAAAGAAGAAGAAGAAAGGGAACTTTTGGCAGAGAAGTAGACAGAAAATCTTTTCTTGCAATGGGAAGAAGGAACTATGGGTTTGTCCCAAAGGGAGGAGACTAGGTACATTAGGGGTTAATCACAGATGACAAATCTTCCAGGTCAGTCCTACTTCAAAGTAAAATCTATAACCATGTGTGAGCAGTGAGTAATGGAAATAGTAATTATTGGCAGTCAGAATAATCGTAGTGGACATGGAACTAGTGATAATAGATAGTTTCTTAAATATTTTTCATGCTAAACATTGTGCAAAACACTTTACATTCTTTATCACATTTAAGCTTTATAAGAAACCTATGATGCAAGTAGTTACTATCTTATTATCTTCCTTTTACATATGTGAAAATAGATTCAGAAGTAAAGTAAATACCCAAGGTCATTTGAATTCTTAGAAAAGTATTTATGGAGTACCAGAGACTGCTCTCAGAATTGAGCATAGAGCAGTGAAAATGGCAGCCAGAAATCTCTGCCTCTTGTAGTTTACGTCTAGTAGGAGAGGCAAAGGATAAACAAAATAAATAAACAAATAGTATGATAGATGTAATAAGTGTTGAGAAAAATAATGCAGGTACAAGTGTTAAAATGTGTCAGAAGGAGACAGTAATTTTAGATGTGTGATTAGGGAAGGCCTGACTAAGCAGATGACATTTGAATAGAGACCTAAAAAAACTGGGGGAGCCAATCGCACAAACATCTGGAAGAAAAGCATTGTGGGAAGTGGAAACAGCAAATGCAAGGTACCTAAGGTGGGAGTGCATCTTTGAGAAACATCCAAAGGCCAGTGTGATGGAGTGAATTCATGAGGTCAGAGAGGATTGAGGGCCAGATCATGCAGTCAGCAAGATAGCAAGCCTTGTGCGAGTTTTGAGTAGAGGAATGAAATGATCTGACTTACTTTTCCTTGTTTTAATATATTTTTTAATTTTGGAATAATATTAAATTTAGAGAAATGTTACAAAGATAGTACACAGTGGTCTCATATACCATTTTCCCAGTATCCCTGAATGTTAACATCTTACATAACAATGGTACATTTGTCAAGGCTAAGTACATCTTTTTACTACCTAAACTGCAGACTTTACCCAGATTTAACCAATTTTCCCATTAATGTTCTTTTTCTCTTCCAGGATCCATTCAAGGATACCATGTTGCGTTTAGTCCTCAAGGCACCTTAGTCTTCTCCAATCTGTGATAGTTTCTCAGTCTTGTCTTGTGTTTCATGACCTTGAGAGTTTGAGGCATATTGGTCATGTATTTTGTAGAATATCCCTCAATGTGAGATTGTCCAATGTTTCATGATTTGACAGGGCTTATGTTTTGGGGAAGAATGCCACGGAGGTGAAGTGTACTTCTCATTATAACATATCAGATGATCAGTGACATCCACGTGACTTACCACTGGTGATGTGAGTCTTGATCAGTTAGTAAAGGTGATGTCTGCCTGGTTTCTCCACTGTAAAGTTATGATTTGTTGCTTTCCTTACTCGATTCTTCAGAAGTGAGTCACTAAGTCCAGCCCATAGGCAAAGAGAGTGAATTAATTTACACCTCCCTGACTTCCTCTTTAACAGGTTGTTCCAGTTGTGGTGCTGAGAAAAACCTGGAAGGGAGATCAATTAGGAAACTGTTGCACAAAAATAGCAAGAGATGTTGGTGGCTTGGATTAGGTAACAGCAGTGGAGGTGGTGGGAATGTAGTTGGGTTCTGGGTATATTGTGAAGGTACAACCTAATAGGATTTACTGACAGATTGTTGGGTGTAAAGAGAGGAGCCAATTCACTCCTAGTTGACTAGATGACTCCTAGATAACTACAACCTCCTAGATGACTACAACCACCTGGAAATATGGAGGCACCATTTGCTGAGATGGACAGTGCAAGGCGAGAGGGTCGCCTTGCTAGCAAGTGTGGGAGGAGAGAGGGTGTAAAGCTGGTTCGGTCTGATTGCAAAGCCCAACTCTCAAGTTCTGTGCTACTCAGTTTCTGTATCTCGCTCTTTTCATCTGAGAAGTATCTGCTGATAGACATTACAATAAAAGTTCAAAATATTCTTCTTGTGAGTTTATTCGACTCCTCTCCCTTTAGTCTTTGGTCCTTTCTCCAGGTGTCCAGCAGAGGCGTGTTTCCTCTTGCTCAGCAGTTACATGGTAGCTTGCCAATAGCATCATCTCCTATTACAGTCATCATGGACTTTTATTGGATTCCTTTGTTATCTCACTGCAAATGCTGACTTCTTCCCTGCTAATAAAACAGCAACTTTTTTATTATCACTGACAAAATTATCCAATAACACATACCCTAAAGCAGTCCACATTCGTCAAGCTTACGGGGGTTGCTCTATGATATTCAGCACTGGAAAACAATGCTGCTTTAGAGATATTTGGCCACATTGGACAAGCTGAATGAGCAGGCTAAATGGAAAACGATGAAAATACGGATGTGCATTCACATATCTAGCAAACCTTCTCCATTTTATGTCCGTTTTATCAATTTCAGTGGGAACTCTGCAGATGAAGATGAAGCCAGAACCAGGACTTCCCCGGGCCTGGCATTAGGCATATATTTTTGGGGTATTGTTTTCAGCTAACCTCGGGTGTGTGCTGGTGGTTATCTACCATTTTCTCATTATATTTAGAATAATATGCAAAATCCTTATTATGACAAGCAAAGTCCTGTGGGATCTTACCCCTGCCTACCTCTCCATTGTCATGGCTCGCTGTTCCAGCCAGAGAAGCCTGCTTTCTGCCCCGACACTCTCAATCTTTCTTACCTAAATCCATTTGTCTTTTGTACTTGCTGTACCATTTGTCTCAAATTTTCTTCTCCTGGCTTTTACATGGCTCATTGATTTATATATTTTATATCTCAGTTAAAAATTTACCTTTCCAGAGGGTCCTTCTTTCACTACCAGATCTAAAATGGGAACACTCTGTTATTCTCTCTGATAGCAAACCAGTCAATTTCCAACATAGAGCCCTATTTGTTTAAGTTCCAGAATTTTGAATAATCTGAAATTATTATTGCTCATTTTCTTGATTATTTTCTGACACCCACTGCTAGAATACAAGCTTTTTAGTGGCAGGGGTATTATTTGCTTTTTCACTGCTGTACCCTCAGCAACTGGACTAATGCCTCAATTATTAGTGATCATCAAATATTTAAGTGAATGAGTTAAGTGTCCTGAGGATTTCCTGAAAACAGATGGTGAACAATTCATTTCACCACTTTGAACAGGAACATGTGGGAAAACGTATCCTAGGATAAATAAACTATAGGAAAGTCTTTTGATTTGAGGATTCAAAATACATGTTTTGAACAGCACAAGAATGAGCAGAGTACAGCAAAATGTGGATAAGAGGAATCCAGCAGAAGAAGGTCAGAAGCAGGCATTCAAGCACAGCTAGTAAATTTCTACTAATACGCAGCAGCCAAGTGGCAGGACACCTCAATTCCCAAGAGATTAGTTTCTGTGGACTGGCTCTCTGCCACACATCATGCACCCAAAGAATCCCACTTTGTTTCACCACGCAGTTCCCAGAGGGTTTGTCAAGAAACAGAGAAGGAGGGACAGGAGGGCATTTTGGAAGCCAATTATCTTTAAAAGTTCATTTATTCATTTCCATTCCAGTCTGTTGGGAGCAATGGCAGAATTCTCTAATGGGTAATTGATTTTTAAAGATGGGAACTGAATAGGAATCTTGGCATCTCAAACTGGGTTTCAGACAAATCTGATGCATAAAGTAATAGTTGAAAAGTATATAAAAAGACTGTGTCTTCTGGGAAAGTGTGTTCACCTTATAAAACAAGAAGCTAGGACCAATGTAATTTTGTCTATTTACAGGCTACAGCATTTGGTAATAAAGGCTCTGGGCAGTGTCCTTTTCTTCAGAGTCCTCAGCCTTTGGATACATATCAAATCAGATAAATGTGGTCCATGGAATTGGTGTTCAGGTATAATTCTTGAATACAGTATCTGGATCCAAAATCTATTTAACCTTGGCTGGAGGCAAAGCTACTCCAAATTCAGAGGCAGGAGTGAGCCTTGAAGGAAATCTCCTGTGAGCCAGGCTACCCCTCCAGCTCAAAGCTGGGATGAGCAGGGAGGTGTAGGAAGGGAAATGAGGGCCCACGGCCCCTGGGTCCAATTCAGGTTTTCTAAAAGGCTAAGATGTTATAAGATTTGAGGATAAACAAGTCAAATATGGTATGATTTTAGCAAGAAAACTCATATTGAGGAGCAGAAGCAAATAAAAGGAGACCCTACGCTATATCCATATAGCAGAGACCATCTCAGGTTTGTTTTCTCTCCATTGGTTTTCGCTCATTTTCTTTTTTTTAAAAAAAAGTTTTGTTTGACATTCTATCTCTCCTTGAGGAGGGACCCTATGTTTTTAATTTTATTTTTAAATTGATTTTGTAATGTGCCACCTCCTGCTTCCCCCCAACCCGCTATTGCGTGTCTGAGACAGGGTGAACAACAAAAACTGGTTCTCTCTCTTCCTTTCCACTTTGCTAGGCACAAAATGTGCCCTTGCTTTCCTGTCTTCCATATTATGGTTTCCTTCCAAGCCCAAAGAAATTTTTATGGCATCTCACACTAAGGTGTTAATGACTGCCCCAAACATAATTACTCTTAAAGAGCAAAGTGATAGGAATGGAGAGTGGAGAGGGTACTTTTGGAACACTGCTACTGAGTACAGTAACTTATGTGTTTACTTATAAAACACTTTGGCCAGTAGAATCTAGGATGGTGGAGTCAGGAGTTAGAGAAACATAATATAACATTTAGTTGAAGTCCTTATGTGCCCCTTCTAGCACATTCTGCCTCCTAAAGATATCCCACTACCTTCTTTCTACTGTTTTCTTCAACAATGTACAAAACTTATTGTGAGCGATGCTGAAAGAGCTGACAAGCCAGCAGGGAGGGTTCAACTTGACTCAGAAATTCTGTCTCCCGACTCTGGGAGCCAATAAAATTCCCTTAGTTCTGCTGCAGACAGTAGGTTAGCTGCGGACTGCTGGGTATTGTGCCAAGGGTTGGAACACATGCAGAAAAATTAATCTTTAGCCACAGTTGTTCTTTCCTCAATTGACCACATCTACCAGGGAAATCAGATCTGGCAGCTCAAGTGCCTGAGACTGGTACAACGTGTACTGTCTGCCTTTTCACAAATTAGACTCTAGGAGATGCAGAGGGAGAAATAAAAGAAGGAAAAAATAGAAGAGGAGAGAGTCAAGGAGGAGAGGTCTGAGACAAGGGACCAGAGAGGATCTGAGTTTCCATCCCCCGTTCCCCCCCCCACCCCTTGAAAATCTGTACAAGGAATTAAATAGTTTAGATACATTGATAATATTGTATCAACAGCTGACCTGGGCTTGAAGTCTCCTTTAGAGGAAGCTGAAATTGTTGCAGCCTGCCTCCTTGCTTCTGAAATGAGGGAATTAACGCAATTAGAGATGTGGCTGTGCATGTATTACCAGATCCACTTCTCCTAGCAAGGGTTAGATGAGATTAGAGTTTGTTAACATGTACAGTTTTTGAAATAAGATGTATCTTTCAAGTGATACTTTTAATTCGCAGTTTGCTGCTTCTGTATGGGTAAAGGAGAGGAGAAGCAATGTGGCATGTTAATTCCAGTGGGAGAACTGGGTTGCCACTCCAGGACGTGGCTGGGACAAGGAACCCGCAGGAGTAAGAGGAATTGAAGTTATCGCAGACATGGACTGAGGCTGGTAGTTACTTGGTTTTGGAATTACTCAAAGTTCGAACTATCTGAGTAGATTCGCAGAGGCTGTGAGGCAAAATCTGGAGGAGGTGGGCTTGGTCTATAGGTGCTGGAGGGCACTTCACTCAAACCAGCAACGCCTCTAGAGACATTGCTCTGTCAATTCCAGAAAGCCGGCATGGTGCTGGACCCTGGCCAGAGGGCTCTTGCTTGGCCATGTGACTGGCTGGAACACTGCCTGTTGCATCCGTCACCCTCGCCAAGAGATGGCACTGTTCTTATCAGAGGGAGAGCTCCCATTCCAACTTGGCTTGGTCCTTGGAGGAGATGCCCCTCTCACTCCCAAATCTGGAAGGTGATTGTATTAGTCAGGGTTCCCCAGAGAAACAGAACCAGCAGGAAATATTTATATAATATACATATATTATATATAATTTTATATATGGTAATATATGCATATATAATTATGTTATTTTATATATTATTTCATTTATTTGCATATAATATATTATTTATTATTTATAATATGTATGCACATACATATTTATTATGAGGATTTGGCTTATGCAATTATGGAGGCTGAGAAGTCCCATGGTCTGCCATCTACAAACTGGAGACCCAGGAAAGCCAGTGGTGTAATTCCAGTCCTGGTTAGAAGGCACGAGAACCAGGGGAATGAATGATGTAAATCCCAGTTCAAGGAGAGGAGAAGACTGATGCCCCAGCTCAAGCAGGCTATCAGGAAAAAGAAGGGGCAACTTGTTCCTTTTTACTCTTTTTGTTCTTCAGACCCTCAGCAGGATTGGTTGATGCCCACCCCCGTTGAGGAGGGGGACCTGCTTCCCTGAGTCCACCGATGCAAATGCTAATCTCATTTGGAAACGGCCTCACAGACACCCTCAGAAGGAAGGCTTCATCTGGGCATCAGAGGCACGGTCAAGTTGACACACAAAAGTAACCACCACAGTGACTGAGTTGCAGTGGTGGGTGCCTGGGCCTGTATTTCATCACTTGTTTTCTCCTCTGAGGAGAGAGACCCTGAGTCAGGGCTGTGACCAAGGTCAGTCAAGAGAGGCATTCACAAAGGGCTAACAAAAAATTGTCATCAAGGCAAATAATATTTTAATGCAATAGTTTTTTAAAAATTATTTTATTGAGGTCATAATGGTTTAGAATGTGTAATTTCAGGTGTACATTATTATTGATAAATTTCTGTATAGACTACACTGTGCTCACCCCCAGTAGTCTAATTTTTTTTAAAGATTTTATTTTTTTCCTTTTTCTCCCCAAATCTCCCCAGTACATAGTTCTATATTTTTAGTTGTGGGTCCTTCCAGTTGTGGCAGGTGGAATGCCGCCTCAGCATGGCCTGAGGAGTGGTGCTATGCACACCCAGGGTCTGAACCGGTGAAACCCTGGGCTGCCTCAGTGGAACATGGGAACTTAACCACTCAGCTACGGGGCCAGCCCCCAGTAGTCTAATTTTTATCCATCACCATATATATGTGCCCCTTTACCCCTTTTGCCATCCCCTACCCCAGCCTCCTTCCCCTCTGGTAACCACTAATCTGTTCTGTTTGTCCATGGGTTTGTTTATCTTCCACATATGAGTGAAATCATGTGGTGTTTGTCTTTCTCTGTTTGGCTCATTTTGCTTAACATCATACCCTCAGGGTCCATCCATGTTATTGCAAATGGGACAATTTTGTCTTTTTTATGGCTGAGTAGTATTCCATTGTATACATATACCACATCTTCTTTATCCATTCATCCATAGCAGGGCACCTGGTTTGCTTCCACATCTTGGCTATAGTGAACAATGCTGTAATGAACATAGGGGTGCATAAATCTCCTTGGATTGTTGATTTTAAGTTCTTTGGATAAATACCCAGTACTGGGATAGCTGGATCATATGGTATTTCTATTTTTAATTTTTGGAGAAATCTCCATACTGTTTTCCATAGGGGTTGCACCAGTTTGCATTCTCACCAGCAGTATATGAGCATTCCCTTTTCTCCACATCCTCTCCAACATTTGTTATTTTTTTGTCTTGGTAATTATAGTCATTCTGACAGGTATAAGGTGATGTCTCATTGTAGTTTTGATTTGCATTTCCCTAATAACAAGTGATGTTGAACTTCTTTTCATGGGTCTATTGGCCATCTATATATCTTCTTTGGGAAAATGTCTGTTTATATCCTCTGCCCTTTTTTGATCAGGTTTTGTTCTTGTTGCTGTTGAATTGCATGAATTCTTCATATATTTTTGAAATTACCCCCTTGTTGGATATATGATTTGCAAATATTTTCTCGCAGTTGGTGGGTTGTCTTTTCATGGTTTCCTGTGCTTTGCAGAAGCTTTTTAGTCTGATGTAGTCCCATTTGTTAATTTTTCTTTTGTTTCCCTTGCCTAAGTAGATTTGGTATTCAAACAGATGCCGCTAAGACCGATGTTAAAGAGTGTACTGCCTATATTTTCTTCTAGAAGTTTTATGGTTTCAGGTCTTGCATTCAAGTCCTTAATCCATTTTGAGTGATTTTTGTGTATGGTGCAAGATAACAGGCTACTTTCATTCTTTTGCACTTGGCTGTCCAGTTTTCCCAACACCATTTATTGAAGAGACTTTCCTTCCTCCGTTGTAAGTTCTTGGCTCCTTTGTTGAAGATTAACTGTCCATAGGTGCGTGTTTTTTTCTGGGCTCTTGATTCTGTTCCATTGGTCTGTGTGTCTGTTTTCTCTGCCAGTACCATGCTGTTTTTTCTTTTCTTTTCTTTTTTTTTTTTGAGGAAGATTAGCTGTGAGCTAACTTCTGTCAATCCTCCTCTTTTTGCTGAGAAGGACTGGCCCTGAGCTACCATCCATGCCCATCTTCCTCTACTTTATACATGGGATGCCTACCACAGCATGGCTTGCCAAGTGGTGCCACATCTGCACCCAGGATCCGAACTGGCCAACCCTGGGCCCCCAAAAGGGACGTGTGCACTTAACAGCTGAGCCACCAAGCTGGCCCTACCATGCTGTTTTGATTACTATAGCTTTGTAGTATATTTTGAAGTCAGGGATTGTGATGTCTCCAGCTTTGTTCTTTTTTCTCAGGACTGCTTTGGCTATTTGAGGTCTTTTGTTGTTCCATATAAATTTTAGGATACTTTGTTCTATTTCTATGAAGAATGTCACTGGGTTTCTGATTGGGATTACATTGAATCTGTAGATTGCTTTAGGTAATATGGACATTTTACCTATGTTTATTCTTCCAACCCATGAACATGGAATATCTTTCCATTTCTTTATATCTTCTTTGATTTCTTTCAATGTCTTATAGTTTTCAGTGTATAGGTCTTTCACCATTTTGGTTAAATTTATTCCTAGATATTTTATTCTTTTTATTGCAATTTTAAATGGAATTTATTCTCGACTTCTCTGTGTGCTAGTTCGTTATTGGTATATAGAAATGCAACTGATTTTTGGAAGTTGATTTTGTACCCTGAAAATTTGCTGTAGTTGTTGATTATTTCTAATAGTTTTCTGATGGATTCTTTAGGGCTTTATATATGTGGGATCATGTCATCTGCAAACAATGAGACTTTCTTTCTTTTTTTTTTTTTTTTTAAAAGATTGGTACCTGAGCTAACATCTGTTGCCAATCTTCTTCTTTGTTTTATCTTCTTCTCCCCAAAGGCCCCCCACCCCCTGCAGTACATAGTTGTATATTCTATTTGTAGGTCCTTCTGGTTGTGCTATGTAGGACACTGCCTCATCATGGCCTGATGAGTGGTGCCATGTCCATGCCCAGGATCTGAACTGATGAAACCCTGGGCCACTGAAGCAGAGCACGTGAATTCAACCACTTGGCTATGGGGCCGGCCCCCAAGACTTTCATTTATTTCTTTCCAATTTAGATACCTGTTATTTACTTTTCTTGCCTAATTTCTCGGGGCAAAATATCCTGTACTATGGTGAACAGGAGTGGGGAGAGTCAGCACCCTTGCCTTGTTCCTGTTCTCAGAGGGATGGCTTATAATTTTTCACAGTTAAGTATGATATTGGCTGTGGGTTTGTCATATATGGACTATATTATGTTGAGGTATTTTCATTCTATACCCATTTTATTGAGAGTTTTTATCATAAATGGATGTTAGTTCTTGTCAAATGCTTTCTCTTCAGCTATTGAGATGATCATGTGATTTTTATTCCTCATTTTGTTAATGTGGTGTATCACATTGATTGATTTGTGGATGTTGAACAATCCCTGTGTCCCTGGTATAAATCCCACTTGATCATGGGATCACATGATACATGATACTTTTAATGTATTGCTGTATTTGGTTTGCCAATATTTTGTTGAGGACTTTTGTATCTATGTTCATCAGTGATGTTGGCCTGTAATTTTCCTTCTTTGTCCTGTCCTTGCCTGGTTTTGGTATCAGGGTGATGTTGGCCTCATAGAATGAGTTAGGAAGCATTCCATCTTCAGTGTTTTGCAATAGATCAAGAAGGATAGACATTGAATCTTCTTTGAATGTTTGGTAGATCTCTCCAGAGAAGCCATCTAGTCCTGGACATTTGTTTTTTGGGAGGTTTTTGATTACTGTTTCAATCTCTTTACTTGCAATTGGTCTATTCAGACTCTCTATTTCTTCTTGATTCAGTTTTGGGAGATTATATGAGTCTATGAATTTATCCATTTCTTCTAGGTTATCCAATTTCTGGGCATACAGTTTTTCATAGTATTCTCTTATAATCCTTTGTATTTCAGCAGTATCTGTTGTAATTCCTCCTCTTTCATCTCTAATTTTTTTCTTTGAGCCTTCTCTCTTTTTCCTTAGTGAGTCTGGCTAAGAGTTTGTCAATTTTGTTTATCTTCTCAAGGAACCAGATCTTAATTTCATTGATCCTTTCTAATGTTTTTTCACCTCTGTTTCATTTATTTCTGCTCTAATTTTTATTATTTCCCTCCTTATGCTGACTTTGGACCTTGTTCTTATTTTTCTAGTTCTGTTAAATGTAGTTTAAGATTACCTATTTGAGATTTTTCTTGTTTGTTGAGGTGGGCTTGCTATGAATTTCCCTCTTATAACCATTTTTGCTGCATTGCTTAAGAATGGGTATGTTGTATTTTCATTTTCCAGGTATTTTTTATTTTCTCCTTTGATTTCTTCATTAATCCAATGGTTGTTCAGTGTCATGTTGTTTAGTCTCCACATATTTGTGACTTTCCCAGCTTTTTTTTGTAGTTGACTTCTAGTTTCATAGCATTGTGGTCAGAAAGATGCTTGATATGATTTCAATCTTCTTAAATTTATTGAGGCTTGCCTTGTTTCCCAACATTTGGTCTATCTTTGAAAATGTTCCACGTGCACTTTAGAGGAATGTGTTTTCTGCTGTTCTTGGATAGAATACTCTCTATACATCTGTTAAGTCCACCTGATCAAGTGTTTCATTGAAATCCACGATTTCCCTGTTGACTTTTTGTCTGGATGATCTATCCATTGATGTAAGTGTGGTTTTGAGGTCCCCTTCTATTATTGTGTTGCTGTTCAATTTGTCCCTTTAAGTCTGTTAATAGTTTCTATGTGTACTTTGGTGCTCCTGTGTGTATGTATTCATAAATGTTATGTCCTCTTGGTGGAATGTCCTTTTGATCATAATAATGCACCTTTTTGTCTCTCATTGTCTTTTTTATCTTGAAATCTGCTTTGTCTAATAGAAGTATGGCAACACTTGCTTTCTTTTGTCTACCATTTGCTTGGAGTATTGTCTTCTGTCCCTTCACTCTGAGCCTATATTTGTCTTTAGAGCTGAGATGTGTTTTCAGGAAGCAGCATATTATTGGGTCTTTTTTTTGATCCAACCCTCCACTCTGTGTCTTTTGATTGGAGAATTCAATACATTTACTTTTAGAGTTATTATTGATACATGATGGCTGAATGCTGCCATTTGTTCTCTTATTTTCCAGTTGTTCTCTATTTCCATTGTTTCCCTTCCTTTGTATTTCTGACTGCCATTTCATTTTGGTGGTTTTCTGCGATAGTTTTCTTAGTTTTCACTTTTTTTAATGAATTGTGGCTCTGTTCTGATTTTTTTGTTTCGTAGTTACTGTGAAATTGGTATAAAAGATCTTGTAGATGAGATAGTAGATTTTATGATAGGCTTTTATCTCCATTAGCCTCAGCAGTTTCCATCCCTTTCCTCTTCTTCTTCTGAATTACTCTTGTCATGAGTTATTCTGTTTTGTGTTGTGAGTTTGTGACTAAGTTGAAGTGTTTATAGTTACTTTTTCTGCTTTCCTTTCTTTTACGTTTTGTTATAATTAAGGATCTGCCACCCTGTTCTAAAAGAGAGCTTCAGTTTTCTGATTTCGTTTGTCTATTTATCTCCTTAGTGAAAACTTTGTAGACTTTTGCCTTTTTGTTTTGGGTATGAGGGCATCCTTGATCATATCTTGTAGGGGAGGTCTAGTGGCAATGAACTCCCTCAGCTTTTGTTTACCTGGGAAAGCTTTTATTTCTCCATTGTACCTGAAGAATTATTTTGCTGGATAGAGTATTTTTGGCTGAAAGTTCTTAGCTTTCAGTATTCTGAATATATCATTCCATTCTCTCCTAGTCTGTAAGGGTTCTGCTGAGAAATTTGCTGAAAGTCTGATAGGAGTTCCTTTGTAGGTTATTCTGTCTTGTTGCTTTTAATATTTTTTCTTTGTTGTTTACTTTTGCCAGTTTTACTATTATATGCCTGGAAGCATTGATGTAATTAGGAGTTCTCTTGACTTCATGTGCTTGTAAGTCCACTTTTTCCCCAAGTTTGGGAAGTTCTCAAGTATTTTTTCTTTGAACAATCACTCTGATTCTTTCTCCCCCTCTTCTCCCTCTGGAGTATCTATAATCCTTATGCTGCTTTTCCTAATTGAGTTGGATATTTCTTGAAGAATGCCTTCATTTTTTAAAAATCTTAGTTATCTCTCCTCCTCCACCTGAAGCATTTCTATATGTCTATCTCTAAATCACCAGTTCTTTCCTCCATAATGTCAGCTCTACTTTTTACAGATTCTAGATTATTTTTTATCTAATTAATTATGTTCTTCATATCCAGAATTTCTTCTTGGTTTCTTCCTTATAGTTTCCCTCTCTTTGATGAAGTATCCCTTCTTCTCATTAATTTTATCCCTGAGCTCACTGAACTGTCTGTCTGAGTTTTCTTGTAACTCATTGAGTTTCTTAATGATGACTATTTTGAAGTCTCCATTGTTTAGATTGTAAATTTCTGGGATTTCAGGATTGTTTTCTAGAAACTTGTCATTTTCTTTCTGCTCTGTATTGTTGCTGTGGTTTCTCATGGTCTTTGATAAAATATTCTTTTGCCAGTGCATTTGTGGAAGTATCAGATCGCAGATTCCACCTGCTCAGCTGGAAGGAAGGATGAGCTGTGTTTCTGATCCCACCCTGTCTGCTGGAAGTTGTGGGGTATGGTGGGTACTCCCAAGAGCTGGGCAAGTATTTGCTCAGGGCTGCCGCTACCTTTTCTTACAGTCACACTAAGATGCATTCCTACTTGTGGGGCTACAGTGGTACTATGAGTGCTCCTACTGGCTGGGAAAACTTTCATGCTCACATGTACATCTGCTGTCACCTCTTCTTAAACTCATGCCAGCCACAGGGCTTGGTGGGCAGGACTTCTTCACAGCATCCAGGCCTGGGCCACTCGTTGGGACCACAGTGCATGGTTGTCTCTCCCACTAGCTGGGAAAACATTTGCATGTGCACACAGGGCAGCTGGGGAAGGGTAAGAGAGTGCTCACGTATCTCTACTACTTCCTGGGGGCCCCAGTCCATCCACCTTCAGATGTACAGTTGTGTGGGTCTCACAGGCATCCTGTTGTGCTCTGTAGATCAATGTAGATTGATCACTGAATGTCCATTTAGTTATAGTTCAAAGGGAGAGAGATAAAGAGAACAGCTCACTCCACCATGTTGCTGACATCACTCCTCAATACAATGGTTTTAAAACTCCAAATTAATGCAAAAATATCCACAGTCAACCTATTCTTAAAATTTTCAGTAAAGAAAGACATAGTGTTAACTGATTTTTCTTTGCCTCTGGCTTCAATGTAGCTCAGCTTGACACTGACCCTGACAACACCACTCTGAAGACAGAGACCTCTCTGCCCTCATGTCTCTTCCATACAGAGGAAGAAGAGAACATAATAATGTAGCAGCTGGGCCAAAGTTGAAGTGAGAGCTTAGGCCCCTGAAGTTCAGTTGTACTTACCAAGCCTGTTGCTGAGACAACCTTTTAATTAATTGAGCATTCCTTATTCTACCTCACACTAGTACATTTCCTATCTGGGTGAGAAAAGGACTAGCCAATCAGGAATGTTCTGATCCTACCAGGGCAAAAGCTGTAAGGTCATCATTTGGGAAATTTCTCAGTTGTCTCAGATGACAGTGCCACCTCCTTTGGAAGGACTTTGGGGTGGCCATGAACAAGATCCCATGTGTCCTGAAGGTCTTCACTATTTTGTCATCCTCTGGGTGTCTGAGAAAGACATTTCATTGGGCTTGGTGGACACTTTCTTCTCATTGCGCCTTAGGTAGGGCTCTGGCCCTTCATATCCAATTTTACTTCTATCGGTAACATTGCCTTCTGGTACAGGATCTGAAACTCTCTCAAGTTAAAGTGTAAATGATTGATAATCTGAAAGCACCCTTGGGTAAAGGAATAGTATTAGCTTAAGGCTTTGATCTTTGCTAACACTAATGGTGAAACTACAGGTATCAGGCAAGGACTAAAGGAGGCAAAAATAGCTATTCCTTCTGCTGGTATGAAAACTAGACACAATATTCTGATTCACTGACTTTTGTTTTTGGAGGCAAGCTACAGTGTCATCTGGGAATTTGTCAGCCTCCTCAATGCTCTAAGTTGAGAAATACCTTTGTAGTTGTTCTCAAATGTTGTTATTGATAATAACAAGGAAATGGAAAGTGCTTTGCAAATTATGAATCATTTCACAGGTTCATCTCAATCCTTGAAATAACTCTGTGAGATAGGAAGCTTCATCCTATTCTATGGATGAGAAAGCTGAGGTTCAGAAAGGGTAAGTTATTTTCTCAAGGTCATACAGTTAATATCCAAGTGGTAGAACAGAGATTCAAACTGAAATCAGTTAACTCCATATTCCAGGTTGTTTTAAAAACTCAGGCTTCTTCAAAATCACTCTGATATATTCTGAGTTCACTTAGCCCCACAATGCCCCAGTTCAAATTAGGAAGCTATTAGACATGATTCCTTCTCTAAATTGTGGCCATTTGAGACAGGAATGGTTACAGAATACCCCACATCAATTGGGGTTTGCTCATGGGAGCCTTCAGCTTTATTCAGCATATTGGAAATATTTGCATAGATTTCTTTCCTATGGCAGCAGTGGAGAATGCTGTAGGGAAGATGGCATGTCAGACTCAGGAGATTGAGTCTGATGAGAATCTGCCCTTGAGGTACTTTTTCCTCTATTCAACTTCCAAGTCTGCTGAGGCCGACCCTTGGGACCTTCGCAAATGCCCACAAAGCTGGAATCATAGTACATCTTGCCTGGACAGCAGCAAATGCATTGCGGTTATTCAGCAAAAGAGAGAGCTAAAAGAAAAAGTTTTACAGACATGGGTTAGTGTAAATTAGCTATTATATTTTGAGAGACATGACTTGCCCAGCAGCATTTATCTAACTGTAGACATTAACAATCTGCGTTATTATGGGACTACACTACAGTAATTAGTGAGTACAACTCATAGTTGACCAAATATACTTTCTTGGAGGTGTGATTTGCTAGGTTTGGTTTTCTTATAATCTAAAGGAAACACATTTCTTGTACTATCTCCTCTCTGAAGAAATTATTTGTTAAACCAAGAATCAGGCACCAAACCAAAGATTCTTTGTCCTGACCAGGTTCTGATGTTTGCCAGAGTAAAAACTAGGACCCAATTATGAACTTCTTAAAAGTGAAAACAAGATAATTTGAGGGAAAAATGCAGAAGAAACAGAGGGTAATATTGCTTAGAAATAAATTAGCTGGTGGTGGTGATGTAGAGTGAGCAGCATGGAAACAATAACCTCGCTCTTGCTTTATTGATGATGTCTGTTCACGAATGAAAGAAAAACACGTGCCTCTCAGCACCACAAACAATTGCATCTTTTTCTGAAAGACAAGTTTGGAGAGAGGAGGAAAATTAAGAACAGAGAAGGACAAACACCAAGACTTTGAAGGTTTGAATGCTTCTACTCTACAGTCGATGGAGACACTGTACCTTCAACTTGCTTGATAAATAATTGCTTCATTTTTTTCATTATCTTATGCATTTCTCCCTCGTAACATATTTTTCGTAGTTATAGATTTTGCCATCATTCTCAGCATGTATACAGGGTTAGTTACTGAATAAATTATTTTTTAATATTTCAAAAGAAAACCTATTTTAAAAATCAGAGGGACATTCTTAGAGCTACATCTCAGAATAATTAAAGATAACAGCAAATTGTGCTTCTACTACATTTTTCCCATAGTTATTAGTTGTGTTGAGTTCTACTTAAATCCTAAGGACATATGAACAGCTTAGAACATTTTCTCTTTTCATTATTTAAAGAAATGAAGAAAGGCTTCTCTTTTTATTACCTAAAAGAAAATAACATTAATTGTCCATTCCCAACTGATACTTGAACCTTTACCTTTTGAGTGTATGTGGTCATGCGTGCATGTGGGCATATACACATCCTATATTACAAGCTGTCACCTTGACCTATTTCTAGAACATGATTTCCATCTATTTCTAAATCTTTTGCTTGTGGACCTCTCATTTCTTGCTCTTTCCTCTCCTTACCTGTCTTTCAGTTGTGTCTAGACCTTTAGACTTCATTCTACACATTTTCTGCTAGGAATTAAAGTCAGCACTCTGACTCAGCTTTAGAATCTTTTCCACCTGTCTTCCAGCTGCCTGGATAAAACAGCCCTGACAGGTTAACTTAGTTTGAGATATTTCTATCTGCATCAGCTTACGGGTTGTATTTCTTCAAGACTTGGGAAAGTGTCTGGGTGGTAAGAAAAAGAAGTAAACTGACATTAACACCCAACTCATACTCTTTGTTAAACACTTGCTTACAACATTTGTCATAGTTTTTGCCTTTTGTCTTAAAATGCTCAGTTTCTTTCTCTCTCTTTTTTTTTTTTTTTTTTGGTAAGAAAGATTGGCCCTGAACTAACATCTGTTGCCAATCCCCCTCAGTTTATTTCTTAAAAAGTAAAATTTGAAATGCTATCTCTGCCTGCCCAAAGGAAGACTTTTTCTGTTGGTATTAATAGTAAAAAGAACAAAGGAATCTCTTACATTTACTAAAGATCCTTGATTGTTTCTCATCTTTGGATCTTTGTTATTGCTTATTTTTTCATTCAGACAGAAAGCTGTTGCTTGTATAAGATACAATTTAACTCTGAAGAATTTTCCTGGAAACTTGTTTTCTGTAATAAATTCCTTCTATTTAATAACTTTGACCAGATTTTAGCCTCAGGACAGGAACTAAATGAATTTCTCTGTCTCTCTCTGTCTCTCTCTCCAAACTCCTCTCTCTCCTCTCTCCCCTTCTTATACATTCTTTATCATTACCAAATTATTTCTCTGATTCATTTCCTACCTTCTTCTTTTTCATTTGAGAACAGGTGTCTTCAATCCACCTGCCTGAGAGAGGGAACCCCAGAAGCCTTTCTAGAGACAACAGAAAAAATGTTGCTATGTTTTCATGGCTCTCACCAGCCAGATAACCAGAACTGCCAGCTCATTTCCCTCCTTTTCTAGATCCCCATGAGGACCAATGGCACACAATATGCCAGCAAAAGGAGTTGAGATGTGGGCCATCATGATTTATTCCTCCCTTAGACCCCTTTGCTGCTGTTGATGCCATCATCGTCATGTTTTCCAGTCGCCTCTGCAGCTGTTAAAGTTCCTGCTATTATCTCTAATAAGATGGCAGATGTCTAGACTTAAGTGTACTGACAATACAATTGTTATCTGAGTCGCATCAATTTCTCTAACAACCAGAGTTACTGATAAGGTTATTTGGGTTTGCTAAATTTGAAATATGTAAAGTAATGGCTTCAAATATGGTTTCTTTACGATTTAAAGAAAAATGTGGCATGATAATTCTCAAAAAAACCTTTAAAGCACATAATTATATTTGGTGTGCTGGAGCTGGACCATACTAGCTAGCAAGAGCAAATTGTTACATTTTCAGGAATTTTGAGAGCTGGCTGTCAAATACAGACATAATTAAAAATTAAATTGGTTGTTTGAGTCTATTTACACCACAGAAATTGGCAAATGTTACAAATCAGGGCTTTTTACCCAGAGAGCTGATTGTTAAACATACACCAACACATCACTGTATACATTTCTATTTTATAGAAGAGGAGGCAGAGGCTCAGAATGTAATAACCTTTCAAGGGGCTCAAGGTTCTGCCATCATTGGTCACAGGACACTTAAAGCAAAAGGAACATTTGCATTAGTTTACTGTTATGCATTCATGAGGAATAGGACTCCTTTAAATTACTCTCCAGTCTCTCCCTTCTCTTCCTCATCTAAACCTCTCAAAATGCCATCTACACGTTCTACCTTCTTCCCTCCAGTTCATTCCCCAGCCAATGCATTTTGGGATCTCTCCTGCTCACAAATTTTACACTCCACCAAAGTGCCACGATGCCTCAAGTTACATCTCACCTAGAAATTCACAAATTAAGTTCCGCTCAAGTGTGACTCAGATAGAAGGGCCTCAGAACACGATGAGAAATTTGGGTACACTGAAGCTTGTACACTGAGTACAGAATGGTGAGAAAGCAAAACAGGAAGTATGTTTGTTAAGCCTGGGTACCAGCAAGCCCATGTGTGTTGAAGTGGTGTTTATAGTGAGAAACTTTACTCTTGTTCAGAGTGGATCCTGGCTTTCACATTTCATTTAGTAACAATAATTTTAAAGGCATCCTTTGAAAGGATATTTAAGAATCTTGCTGAGAATCCTGTAGAAGATTCCCACATAACTCCCAAATAAATGTCATTATTTTCATCAATTTTCACAATTACGGTCATAATCTCCATTATCTTCCTTTCCATTTGTAGGGCATCTTACATTTTTAAAAATATTTTCCCATAATTTTACATTTGAATTGGATAAGCTCTTTTAAACTTTTGTTTTACTGTTGGATACATTAAGGCATGGGAGGATAATTAATCCAGGATTGCACAGGTAACTACATTGATGTGAAACTTGCATTGGTTTTAAATGTCAGCTGTGATGCTGGCATTTAGTGAACAATGGCTCTATGTCAAACACTATGCTAGATGCTTTTACATACGCTATCTTATTCGAGTCTCTCAAGTTAAGTATTATTGCTCATATTTTATAGATGAGGAAACTGGGATATGAAATAATTAGATGACTTGTCCAAAATCTTTTAGTGAGTTAATGTTAGAGCCAGTGACAAAGCCCAGCTCTGTCTGACTTCAGTTAGACGATCTGCACCGTCTACTTCAAACTAAGAGTTGCAAACCCAGATGACACGTCTTCTTCTAAAGTTACTTCCATTAGTAGGAAATGCAGAAGAACATTGCCTGCCGTGAAGAATGTTTAGCATATATCTATCATTCTAGTGAAGTGCTTTTAGACATTTTTTCCCCTAGTAAGGGATTTGGGAACTTAGCACCATAAGAAAAAGGAGCAAGGGAAATATCAAACAACCCCAGTTCTTTGCCCTCAAGCTCTTACATTTAGTCACCAATAATCTTGGGTCTTGGGAGAAGGATCTAAAAATATAAAGTTTTGAAACTTCATTCAATTGGGTGAAGTTTAAAATGAAAACTCCAGTGTGTCTCTGCATGACATTTAGTGTTTCTTTTTCTACCCTATGGATCTTTATATCCCAAGAGAACTCTTTAGGCAGGTTTTTATGGAAATACAAGCCGAATACTTTAAGAGTTTGAATAAAAAAAATTCCACTTTAAATACTACTCAGCCATAAAAAACGATGAAATATGGCTAATTATGACAAACTGGATGGACCTTGAGGGTATTATGCTAAGCAAAATAATTCAGAAGGAGAAAGTCAAATACCATATGATCTCACTCACAAGTAGGAGATAAAAACAATGACAAACACATAGAGACAGAGGTTGGATTGGTGGTTACCAGTGGGGAAAGGGGGAGGGAGGAGGATGAAAGGGATGAGTCGGCACAAGTGTATGGTGATGGATTGTAATAAGTCTTTGTGTGGTGAACATGATGTAATATACACAGAAACTGAAATATAATGATGTGCACCTGAATTTTACATAATGTTATAAAGCAATGTTAGTGCAATAAAAAATAAAATAAAAATTAATTAGGAAAAAAAATTTCACTTTAGCTCATGGGACCAAATATGTTGGTTGCTATAACAGAACTTTAAAGACAAGCAAAAATCAAAGGAGACTATAGAACCAGATTTTATATTACTGTAGGGCCTCCAAGTTACCTTGGAGAAGGGTCTTAATAACTCTAAATCTTGGCCTTCCTCAGACAGAAGACGGTACACTATGCTCTTCAAAGAAGCTTTTTAGAAGTGAGGAATGTTATTGAGGAATGGTGGGCTTGTTGGTAAGGGACCAGGCAATTTCCCACCTTCATGCATTGTTGATAACCCTGCATTTGTTCCTATGTATATTAAGGGGTCATTTTGATTTCAGAAGCTTCTAATGGGAAATTAGATGCCCCATAAACACTGCTTGAGTTTTCTACTATAAATTAATCACATTGTGTTCTGGTTACTATTGCTGTAACTGCTTACTCCAAAACTTAGCAGCTTAAAACAATTATTTGACTTTGCTCACAATTTTCTGGGTCAGGAATTCGAGCAGGGCTTGACTGGGTAATTTTCACTTGGAGTCTCCTGTGCAGTTGCTGTCAGATGTTGATTGGAACTAGCGTCATCTGAAGTGTTGTACGAGATGGCCCAATTGCATGTTTAGTAACCAATGCTGGCTGTTGGCTGGGAGCTAAGCTGGGGCTGTTGACTGGAACACTCACGTGTAGCTTCTATGGCATATCTCAGTATAGTCAGGCATCTCACTTGACCTTTGGCTTCTCCCAGAGTCCATGTTCCAAGAGAATCAGGTGGATATGACATAGTCTTTTCTCACCTAGTCTCAGAAGCCATGTAGCATCACTTCTGCTGTATTCTACTGGTCAAAGTAGTTGCAGACCTACCCAGATTCAAGAGAAAGGGATATAGACCCCTCTTCCTGATCGGAGGAGTGTCAAAGAAATTTGTTCTTCCATCTTCTTGATGGGAAGAGTGTCAAAGGATTTGGGATACTATCAAAATGTATTTATAGGAATAATAGCTATATCAGTTTGCTATTACTGCATA
Organism: Equus caballus; assembly: GCF_041296265.1. Classification (NCBI taxonomy): domain Eukaryota; kingdom Metazoa; phylum Chordata; class Mammalia; order Perissodactyla; family Equidae; genus Equus; species Equus caballus. The sequence goes on along the minus strand of NC_091710.1, from coordinate 28,605,654 downwards.
ATAAAACACCACAAAATTTAAAACAAGAGCTGTTCATCTAGCTTACTATTCTGTAGTTAGTAATTTAGACTGAGTTCAGCTGGGAGATTCTTAGTCTTTGCTGTGCTCCTTCAGGCATCCGTGGTCAGTTGTGCTGATCTTGTCAGTCTCCGGGAGGCCTCTGTTTGGGCAGACTTGGCTGTGGCCTGTGTGGACTCCCATCCTCCTGCAGGCTATCCTTAGCATGTTTCCATGCAAAAGGAAGGTCTGAGAGTGTGAAGAATGCACAGCCTGTTGAGGCCTCTGCACAAAGTTGATACATGATCACTTCAGCTAGAATAGGCTAAAGTAAGTGGCAAGCCCAGATCAGATTTCAGGGTTAGGGAAATAGGGTCCATCTCTTAATGAGAGCTGCTGTACAGTGACTTTGTAAGGAGCATTTGGATAAGGAGGTGGGTAATTGCAGCCATTTAAAAAATAATCTATTATAGTAGCTAATACTCATGTAATGTTTACTTTGAGCCAGAAAGAATTCTAAGCATTCTACATGTGTGGTTCATTTGATTTTTAAGACAACTCTAAATGCAGTTACTGTCATTATCCATGGTATTTTATCAATGATAAAACTAAGACACAGAGAACACAGTGATGTGCCCAAAGTCACACAGCTAGTAAATAATTGAAATAACATTCATACCCAGAAAGTCTGGCTCCAGAGACTATGCTTGTAACTATTACCTTATACTGTTAACAATTTTTTTATAAGGGATGACACTTGATAGCTAATCGTGGAAGTGTTTATATTTATATATGAATAGAAGGGTCAAATACTACCAATATATCACTTTTTGGTCAGTGCTCGTTCTCTGGACCACAGAGAATGACCTTTTAAACTATTTTGTCACATAAGTGACATTCAAGTGAATTGTTTGTACTGTTAAAGCTACAAGTAGATTTTATTACATGCTTGAAGAAGGTAAGGTACAGGAGTGGTACAATACCTGAGTTTGAAAATAGGAGAATTATGTGCTTGCTTTCTCAGTTTTACTTTCTCATTTATCAAATGAGGGAGTTAAACGGAGTAATCCCTGGTTCCCAAACATTCTAAAATTTAAGTGTCATCAGCATCATAGTTGTATATTGATCCAAAGCCATTTAAGGATTATGTATAATGAAGGTAACAAATATATTACTAATTGATAGTATTTATGATTTTGAATTTTCTGTATATCATTCAAACATGTCTTAAATCACTCTCTTTTTCTAGTTCCTAGGCAAGACACATGTCCTCCAGATAATTAAATATCTACCATTTTGTAAAATACAGCACTTGGGAAACAATGTATTCATATGGCCTGTTAATGGATGTTTGGACAGGCATTTGAATGATGATTGCTTTTGCAAAATAATAATAATAATAATAATAATGGGACAATGCAATGAAGAAGAGAGTTACAAAGGAGAAGAGATGGAAAGAGAGGGAAGGTAAGGTAAAAAATTAGAAAAAATGGAAGTGACTCAAAACGATATCTGTTTGGTTATATAAAAGCTTGGTGAAGCTCACTTCTAGAATCTTTCATTGGCATGGGGGCTGTTTGGCAAATGTTAGTGTCCCTTGGGGAAATGTGGAAAGATATCTGTCTTTCAGAGGTGGTTTTTCTGATTGATCTCAAGGGGGATACCAGCACCTGGACAACTCTTGATGTTGTCTTCCGATACCTTGTCACTTGGGAGAGAGGTTCAGCATCTCCACTCTTTTATTGGAGCTCATTTTAAAAGAAAAGAGGAGAAATTATCTTTTACCTAAACAAGCACAGGCAAGACAACAGGATGAAATAGTAGAAAGGGCAGTGGTGTAATAGCAAGGAAATCCTTGCACGAACTCTTCTGCCATTTAATCTCACTGAGCCTTCATTTTCTCATCTTAAGTGAGGAGTGGGTGTGAGGTGCAGAGGTGAGTGGAAGCATATTGCCCTGGATGAAAAGTAAAATAATTTTCTAAGTAATTTCTGACTTTGTTAAATCAATGACAAAATTCTAATCTCAGCATCATAGCATTCTGAACTAATGCAGAACCTCTAATATTATGTACACTTAGAAATGCGTGTTTTAACTAGCATGTTTCTAATAATCAGTTCATAAAGTTTTGAAGATTTAACTATTAACTCTTGCTAGCATGTATGAGCTGGTTTCAGCACACATTAACACAATCTTGAGGTGCCAGAAATAATTTATACCCAGACAAATAAGAGATGTCAAGCTGGACCAAAGGTATTCAAAAAGATGTAGGACTTAGTGGCTAGGGGCTAGGATTTTAATGACCATACAGAATCAGAAATGTGGCTGTAGGCTCATGTGAGACTGATTGCTGAAACAGACATTAGCAAAAAGCTGGGTTCCCTTAGTAGCTGCCCAGTTTTTCAGTTGAATCTTCAAACAGGAATCCTAAGTCCCAAGAAATGACATGGAAGCCTGTCTTCTTTCAGTAAGGAAAAAAAAAGCTCCAATTAAGAACTGAAACTCAAAACTCACACCATGCCAAGGTATGGAATACCAATTCACACTCCATGTACAGATGTGAATTCTAAGCACTAATCCTAGACAGGCAACTTCTCAGGGGTGGCCAATAGAAGCAACACATAACTACTTTTTAGGGCTTCTACAATACAGGAGGAAAGGGATTCACTTAGGAAAAAAATATTCAAGCTGAAGGTGAACACTCATTCAAAAAGTACAAATCACAAGAGGAAATGAACTCTAATAAAGGAAAACAGCAGATACAATGAACTGCAGGATTAGTATTCTAAGAACTTGAGAGAATAAAATCATCTGAAAAGATAAAAATTACAAAATAATAAAAAAAGTCAAAATAGATAAAAATGCAAGAAAAGAATACACATTAGCAGTTAGAGAAAATGGATAAAATAAAATGTTCGAAGAAAAAATAACTGAAATTAAAAACTCAATGGAGACATCCACTCATGGGAAGATGAAGCAGATGTACTTTCCCTATTCTTCCACTAAGTACAACTAAAAACCCTGGAATGTAAAAATATAAATAATATAATATAACATAATATAATATAAGTTATAATATATGTATATAATTATGTATATAACATATATAACGTATGTTATAATACAATATTTATTGTAATATATTATATCATAATATTTTATATATAAAATGTATATTTTATTCTCTTATGATATCTACCTCTATATCTATATCTCAGATAACTCTGAAAGTTGGAAAGAAGAAGGCAGATGGGCTAGGGTCCTTGGGGCCTAAGGAAAGACATGTTGGTGAATTCCCTAGGATTTCTTTTCTTGTTCCCTTCTATATTTCAGATTGGGGCTGAAGAAATCAGCAGCCTGGAAATGTCAATGATAGCAGATGAAAAAAGCACCAACTACAGCCTGCTCTCTATAGCCAAAGGATCAAGAAAGGGGAAGTCTAGAAAGACAGAAAACTTTTAGACAATAACAACACTACCCTAGCCAAATACCACACAAAAAACTGTGTCCATGCTCCCACTCCACCTGCAAATGCTGAGTGAAGATCCTAGACTTGCAGTCCCACCAGGCTGTAACAAGGAACCCCAACCACTCACTAGAGTGGTTGGGACTTTCATCCCCACTGGGTGATTATGAGCCCTCCCCTCCCCAATAGTGTCCATGGAAACCACATGGGCAACCTGGATTCCTCGCACCCCCAGCAGTAATAAGGTGTCCCTTCTGCTCCCTGCTGGGAGTCTGGCAAAGGAGACCTAGTAGAGAGTCAAGCCTTTTACCATCACCAAGTGGTAATAAGACCACACTTTCCTCTCACCATGGGGTCAGTAGAGGCCATCAGGGGAGCCAGAACTCCCACCTTATCAAGCACTAAAGATGAGTTCCCAGCCAAGATGTCAATGACAGCTGAGTGGGGAACCTGGACTTCTACAACCACCTGGCGGTAATGAGGCAGTGACTGCCACTTCCCTTGCTGGAGCAATGTCAAAGGAAACTGATAAAATAGAAGCTTTTAGTAAGATGGAGAGTATCATAACATAATACCCCAAATCTCCTGGTTTCAATTTAAAAAAATCACTGGTGATAACAAGAACCAGAAAGATTTCAAACTAAAGGAAAACAACACCATTATCAACAATAAAGAATGGTAACATCAACATGATAGAGATGTTAGAACTATCTGGCAAAGATTTTAAAGTAGCCATCATAAAAAAATGCATCACTGAGCAATTACAAACACTCTTGAAACAAGCAAAAAAGACTCAGCGAAGAAATAGAAAGTTTCAGCAAAGAAATGAAAAATATAAGAAAAATACCAAATGGAAATTTTAGAACTGAAAGATACAATAACTGAAAAAAATAAAACCCCTCAATGGATGTGCTCAACAACAGACTGAAGGTGATAGTAGAAAGAATCAATGAACTGCAAGATAGAATAATCCAAATTATCCCATCTGAACAAGAGAGAGAAAACACACTGAAAAAATAAACCAGCTCATATAGCGATGGGAGTATAACAAAAAATCTAATATTCATTTCATCAGAGTCTCAAAAGGAGAAGAGAAAGAGGTTGGAGTTGAAAAATTAATTAAAGAAATAATGTCTAAAGAGTTTTCAAATTTGGCAAAAGAAACAAACCTACAGATTCAAAGAGCTGACCAAATCCTAAACTCGATATTCCCTAATTTCTTCCCTAAAGAAGTTCACATGAAGGCACATCATAGTCAAACTTCAGAAAAACAGAAGTAAAGTAATAAACGACAGAAGCTAGGAAGATCAGGGCAAAGACAGACAATAGGAAGATTAAATATATGGGTAAATACATACCTTTTTTTCTCCTCTTGAGTTTTCTCAATTATAATTGATAGTTGAAGTGAAGACTGTCTGATGTGGTTCTAAATGTATGTGGAGGAAATATTTAAGACAATTATAAGTTGAGAGAGTAAGGGGCATCAATCAAGGTAAGGTTTCTACATTTCACTAGAAATGGTAAAACAATGACACTCATAGACTCTGGTAAGTTATGTATATATAAGGTAAGATCTAGAGCAACCATTGAAAAACTGTACAAAGAGTCTCTAAAATACTGTAGATAAATATTCTAGTAACCCACAGATAGGCAGGGCAATCTATACAGGGAAACAAAAAACAGAGAGAACAAACAGGAAATAAAATTAAAATGTCAAATGTAAGCCCTAACATATCAATAATTACATGAAATGTAAATAGTCTAAATATACCAATTAAGAGACAGAAATAGGTATGATGTATATAAAACATGAGCTCACTGTATGCTGTCTATGAGAAACTCACTTCAATTATAATGGTACAGGCAGGTTGAAAGAAAGGATGGAAAAAGGTATACCATGCAAACATTAATAGAAAGAAAGTAGGAGTGACTATATTAATATTTGACAAAGTAGACTTCAGAGCAAAGAAGATTACCAGAGACAAAGAGGGACATTGTGTAATGACAAAAGGGTCAATCCACCAAAGAGACATAGCAATCATAAATGTGTATGCAGCAAACAACAGAGATGCAAAATATTGGAAGCAAAAATTGACAGACCTAAAAGAAGAAATAGATAAATCCACAACTCTATTTGGAGACCCAACTCTACTCTCTTGACAGAATGACTGGACACAAAATCAGCAATGATATAGACGAATTTAGCAGCATCATCAACCAACAGGATCTGGTTGACATTTATATAACACTCCACCCAACAACAGCAGAATACATTCTTTTCAAGTGTGCGCAGAACACATACCAACGTTGACCATATTTAGGCCATAAGAAAAGTTCGACAATTGGAACTATTTGATTATTTTTCAATAGAATCAACTTTAATTTTACTGATCTGTTCTACTTTTCCTGATTTAGTATCTTATTAACTTTTGCTCTTATTTTTCTTCCTTGTATTTTTATTAACTAATTTGCTCTCTTATTAACTTCTTGACTGTTCATATCTGCTTTAAATCTTTCTTCTCTTCTAGTACACGTATATAAGAATATATGGAGCTGGCCCCATGGCCGAGTAGTTAAGTTTGCATGCTCTGCTTCGGTAGCCCAGGATTTCGCTGGTTTGGATCCTGGGTACAGACTTAGCACCACTCATCATGCCATGCTGAGGCTGTGTCCCACAATAACAGAGCCAGAAGGACATACAACTAGAATAAACAATTATGTACTGGGGGACTTTGAGAAGAAGAGGAGAAGAAAAAAATGAAAAAAAGAGAAAAGATTGGCAACAAATGTTAGCTCAGGTGCCCATCTTTAAAAATGTATATATATATATATATATATATATAAATTTCTGTCTAATTGTTGCTTCCTGAATTTCACAAAATTATATAATGTATTTTTTTCACTGTCATTTAGTACTAAATATTTTATAATTTCCACTATTATTTCTTCTTGATACATGAATTTTTTTGGATGTTTTCCCCTTAATTTCCAAATTAGAGGAAGGGTTAATTTGGGTTATGTTTAACTATTGATTTCTAACTTTTGTAGGAAACATGATCTGAATATACTTTTTTTCCTCAATATTTGTTGAGACTTGCATTGTTTCTAGATTTTAGGGAGTCAACTGTTATAAATGCTCTACTAATACACTAAAAGAATTAGTGTTCTCTAACTGAACTTTCATAAAACTCAATATATCAATTTTTCATTTCCTGAGTCATGCTTTTGGTGTCAAGTCTAAGAACTTTTGCCTACCCTAAATCCGAATAATTTTCTCCCATATCTTCTATAAAGTTTATGGTTTTTTATTTTACATTTAAATCTGTGGTACGTTTTGAGTTGACTTTTATGTAAGTTAGATTTTGTAAAATATTGAGACTTAGGGTGAGGTGTTTTATTGTTTTTGTTTTAATAATAGAAGTCCAATTGCTCCAGCACCATTTATTAAAAAGGCTATCTTTCCTCTATTGAATTGCTTTTGCACATTTGTGAAAAATTCAGTTTGGTTTATTTGTATGAGTCTATTCCTGGTTATCAATCTATGTGTCTATCCCGCTGCGAATACTACACAGTCTTGATCACTGTAGCCATGTAATACATCTTAAAATTGGATAGACTCATTCCTCAGACTTTCTTTTTCAAATTTTCCTTGGCCAATGAGATGTGACATTTGTTACATTTGAACAGAAGTTGTAATTGTGTCTGTGTGATTTGACTATGTCTCTCACTGCTACTCTCCACCAAGAGAAAAGCCTTTCCAGGATTATAGATTCTCCTTTTCACTTTGGGTTCTCAGGTGAGAAGATTCATGGGGCCCAGTCAAACCCAGCCCAGCTCCATAATGACCAGCAGGGCTGACGTCAACCACAGCCCTCTTTACAAAGTGAGTGAGCAAGAAATAAGTGTCTGTTTCTGCAAGTTACTAATACACTAGGGAGAATTGTTATGATAGGAAAAGCTGACTAATAAACCAACAATCTAATCTTAGGGTGGTATTCTTCTCATTCTACACACTGACATTGAACAATCTTATCCATACTCTTACCACTAAAACATTGAGGACTCGAAATACTTATTTCAAACTTCTGTCTTTTCTCTGAGCTTCAGACCCATCCTTCCATCTGCCGACCGTGGCTCTAAGATCATTTCATCTGATGAAACTTTTCTAAGTCCTTCCCCTCTACACTTGTCCAGCCAAAGTTATAAGCTCCCACCCTGTGCTTCCACATCACCTTTTTAATACCTGTTTACATAATATTTACCTCATTGTAATGCAATTGTTGAGTTCTGTACGCTTGTCACCACTAGACCAGGGCCTCCTTGAGAGTAGGGATCATATCATTTCCAGCCTGTGATACATCTTGGGCCACATAGTCACGTTCTTTCAGTATTTGCTGAAATAATGTGATGGTAAAAGTAATATTGAATCAAAAAATAAATATTATCACAGTTTTAGAAAACTCCACAATTTACACATTAGAAATCCACTATAAGACAACAAATGTGGCTAAAAACAAGGAAAAAGAAACTATAATTTTAAGATACAACATTTATTTTCTACTTAGATACAAACAGATCATTTTCAGTTATAAGAGGTGCAGTCCCAACTGTTCAATACCAATTTATGAAATTCTATTGATTTTTCCACTTAATTGATTTAAAATCCCCAATTTTACATTAATTACATGGAATCGATTTTGTTTTGAGGAAGGAATGGAAAGAAGAATGAGAGGAAACAGGAAGGGAACATTTTATTGACTATTTCCTAGACTGTATGTTAGGTATTTTCTTAGTGTCTTATTTTATCCTCTTCGAACGCTTCATGGTATGTATCTGTAGAGACACATTGATTTTCGAAGAAGTTACATCATTTGCCCTAGGCCACTCGTCTAATAATGAGTAGAGCCAGGATTTGAACCTATGCTGCCTGAATTCACATCTAGGTGTCTTTTGGTGACTTACTCTGCTATCATTTTTTTTTTTCCTTCTTCTTCTCTCCCAAATCTCCCCAGTACATAGTTGTATATTCTAGTTATAGGCCCTTCTAGTTCTGCCATGTGGGATGCTGCCTCAGTATGGCTTGATGAGCAGTGCTGAGTCCGCGCCCAGAATCCAAACTGCCAAAACCTGGGCTGCTAAAGTGGAGTGATGAACTTAATCACATGGCCATGGGGTTGACCCCTACTCCACCATCTTTTTAAGAATCCCTGCTCACGTGTGTACCAAGAGGTCATCATCCTCACTTATAACACACATATGAGAGGAAGGAAGACAGAATGTTGTGCTATATAAAACTAACCTTTAGCATACTTGAGAGAAGTCAACTGGAACCCACTGAGGATATCAGGGCTCTTTCTTCCTCAATGAACCACTTATTGATATAATGCTTCCTACAATGTCTTCAGTGATCAGTCTGTGATTTATCACTCTCATATGAATGTGGGTTTGAGTATTTGAAGTGGGAGAGGAGTTTACCCAGCAGACAGATTGAACTAATTTTCAGCCATTAATAACACGTCCATTTCTATTTTCTTTCTGCCATGTAAAGGACTACATTATAGGTTCACTGACCTGCTACATTTAATTTGATAAAACAAATCCACTTGTGAAATCCTAGAGGCGAAAACATTATTAGAAAGAGCAGAACTCTATTTTTACCCTTGGAATTAAAAATAGTGGCTATGGTTTGAAATGCTTTACAAAGAGAACACATTATTAAAATAGAAATTGTTATTAGAATATAAATATCTGGATTTTTGAAACTTAGGTTGTTTTTATATTCACTCTTTGAGAGTAATGCCCTTCTGCAACACTTGAATTTTTTAAGAATAAGTTTTATAACCTAATTATTGTGTTTTGCTTCTTACCAACTTCTTTGGTTATGAATTTTGCAGAAGAGGAAGCTGGAGAAGGTGAAAAGGGAAGGGAGCTGCTTGGCACAGCGATGTGGTGGCCATTTCAGCTATAACCTCTAGGCTTTGTGCTCTTTTAAGGAGCCCGCCTCTCCTTTCAAACACTTCATTGTGCGCTTACTCATTTCATTTCTTGGAAATTGTATAAGAAGAATATTAAAAATATTTGTTACTGATTCACTGATTTCATATTAATAGGTGTCCACTATGTGTTTGATGGGGTTCTAATAGAAAGAACAAGAGAGACAAGGTTCTTGCTTTTATGGAGCTTACACGAGTGTGTGTGTGTGTGTAAGTGCCATTAGGGACATGAAACATGAAAATGAGGCAGAGAGCAACTGGGACATGAAGAAGAGGGCTGTTTTAGACAGGTCATCAAAGAAAGCTCAAACCAAATTTCAGTTGAGTCCTGAATTGGAAGAAAAAGTTCCAGAAAGTACCAGAAGCAAGCGCTAGAAGCAGAGGGAAGAGAAAAAGCTCTTAGAATATTTCAGCAAAAGAAAGAAAAACCAGTGGTGCTGGAGTACAGAAAACTGGGGAAGAGGAATTCAGAATGAAGCAGACCACTTAGGAAAATATAGCCACGTTAAGGATTTTTTGCATTTTATTCGAACTCCGATGGAAAATCATTGATGAGTTCTAACCAAGGGAGTAATATAATCTGATGAAACTGAAAAGTTAATTTAACAACTGAGGATTTAAACTTTGTACCAAAACAAAATTTTGCTACTGTTTTAAAAGTAATTATGGAGAAGGTGGCACAACAATTTTTGTTTCTTTTCTTTCACTTCCCCTTTTCCCACTAGACAGCCCATGATTTGGCTTAACATTTCTGTTATGGAAAAAATCAAGCCTGCGTGGAACCCCTCTGGCCTGATTTTTTTCCTACATATGTCAGTTGAGTCTGATGCCAGCTGGCGACTGAAATAAGCACAGCGTATTAGTTCAATCATTGGAGGCTTTTCTGTCGGACCGGGGGTAGTAGATATCAAGAGAATTTGATGAATTGTGGAGTTATTCACTAACTGGCAGCTGTGACCAGAATGGGAACCCAGACATAGAATGAAAAGGTGACAGCCCTTTGAGCGGGAGTCCCTGGCATAACAGCTCATGAACTTCCCCTGCAGCCCATGTTCCTTGGCAATACGTGTGCTCTCAGCCATGCTGGCAGGGACCATGTGGCCATCTGCCTTAGAGCAATGGGTTTCTGTGGTGTCCTGTCATTGAGTTAAAACTACTCACAGATTAAGCAAAAAGATGAAATGCTTCCACATTTCCCATCTCTTCATCTAAAGAAGGAATGATATCTGTGTGACTTGCTGGCAGAATATAGGGAATCATCTTCTGAGATTGCCTGGAAGCAACAATCTGGAAAGTTAACGTAGATTTCAAGTTCAGAATGTCTGATTTGTAGTTGCTACATTTCCATGGGTATTCTGTAACCCATTAGGCTACTGATAATGTCTATTTGAGAATATTTGCATATTCATCTTATCTGAAACGTGATTCTTTTTGTCAGCATTATGCAGTACTAAGAGACTGAGATATATTATTACTCTTTGTATATGTACGAGACATTAAAAGTCTAACTCTAAGGAACCAGTCTTTCTTTTTTAATCTCTATGTATGATTCTGGAATTTCTTATAGTTGCCTTAACACTGCAAGGTGATAAATAAATATTTTAGCTAGCATTCTTCCTCGTAAGATAGGCAGCAGGCAAGCATAATTACTCAAGCCCTTTCCACAGGTTTAGAACCTGATGCTTAGAGAGGTTCACAAAAGAGTTGCACAGAAAGGCATTGGAGGAGTTATTAACCAGAGAACTAAATTTAGTTCAATAATGTATTTTTAATACCTACTTTATATTCAAATGTGATAGATGAGGCCTTGGCCCTTCCCCTCCTAGAGTCTATATTCTTCTTGGAGCAATATAGTACGTAATTAAATTTGCTAAAATTTAAACTGAAAATGCAATATCAGAGAGGTAATCTAACAAGTGGCTAAATGTTTGTACAAGAAGGTGAATACCGTATTAAACATCTAGACTTTATCCAATATGTGCTGTGAAACTATTGACAGATTTTAAGTAGGAAAATAACCCTATTTGTCTATCATAAGGATTAATATGGCAGCAGTGTGAAAAATAAAAAAGAAAAAATATGAGGAGGGTGGTACTGGAAACAGATAAAACTACTTGATTAATCAGTAAAGTCAGAGATAAACCCAAACCTACCTCCTGGGGCTCAGGACTTGCAGCAAATTGCTTTTTCTACCACTATATGTTCTCATCTATTTTAAGATTCAAACTATGTGTATTGGTGTTGAATGGAAATGACCCTTAGGATCAACTAGGATTCAGTTAATGATACTAGGTTAGTTTAGTGGCCATTTAGAAAACTAAAATGAAATTGGATCCCAACTTCAACCAAAAAGTTACAAATGGATCATACCTTTAATGTAAAAAAATGAAACCTGATTTAGGTTTAAGATACCATAGAATTGTATATATATATATATATATATAATATATGTGAAAATTTACGTATGAAAAATAAGACTCAATCCATAAAGAAAAAGATTGATAAACTCAACTAGATCATCATCATCATCATCACCATCAGCTATATGCAAAACCCACTATAAACAAAAGTAAAAAGGCAAATTACAAATCAAGAAAACATACTTTCAAGGACTAATTTTTCTAATATTGATGTTCTAATAAGAAACACCAATAATCCAACAGAAAACAATGAGCAAAAGATGGTTCCAAGAAATGAAATATAAATGGCTCAAATATATGAAAAGACATCTAACCTCACTGATAATATAAAAAATACAAGTAAAAACTATTCTAAGATACCAATTTCATATACTAGTTTGACATACATATCACTGTGGACAAGAGATTAGGGGAACAGGCACTCTCAGATGTTTTAGATAGAAATATAAATTGTTATAATCTCTGGAGGGGAGCAATTTGAAAAAAGCTAGCAAAATAACAAAATGCTTTTTGAACCAACAATTCTACATCTAAGCATTTATATCTAAAGATATACTTTGCAAGTATGAAAAAATATATATCTAAGTTTATACAGGGTCATATTCTTTTTGAAGTAGCAAAATATTAGAAGCAACCTAAACACTCATCAATGGGGAGTGATTAAATTATGGAGCATCCCAACAGTGCAATACTATGCATCGATATCAAGGAACAAGACCTTTTCACGTGCTGGTCTAGAAAGACCTTCATAACTGTGAAAAAATCAAGGTGCAAACCAGTGCATTGATATCCTAATGTCTGTATAATATAGAATAAAAAAGATTAAACATATGTATGCATGTATATCCAGAGAGTTAATTCCTTGTATATGCGTGAAATACCTCTGGAACGATATAAAAGAAGGTGACAAAAGTTGTTGATCCAGAGGAGGGAAACTGGGTGTCTGGCATTTAGGATTGGAGAGAGAATTTTCATTATGTGCTCTTCCTTTTGTAACGTTTGCATTTTGCATGATGCAAATGTATAACTATGAAAAAAATAATATTAAAGAGACAGAATCAACCATCAGAAGCTAAAGATAAGTTCACCGTAAATGAATATAGAATGTCATAAATTATTCAGGTTTTTTCCCCAGCTAGTTTCTTACTTAATCTTTATCTATCTGTTATCATTCTGTTTCACAAATGAGGAAATTGCATTATAAAGATAAGTAACTTTTCCAAATCACACAGCTAAGAAGGGAAGCTTAGATCTGGGTTCATATATGTTTAATTTAGTCCTGCTTGCCTTTCAATTTCCAATTCTTTGTTTCTTTCTGTCATCAATGTCTTAATATGTTCAGAGTACAAGTCTTTCACCTCCTTAGTTAAATTTATTCCTAGGTATTTTATTCTTTTCGAAGCAATTGTAAATGGGATTTTCTTAATTTCTCTTTCTGATGGCTAGTTATTAGTGTATAGATACTATCGAAACCAATTATTGTGTATTAACTTTGTATCCTGCAACTTTACTAAATTCATTTATTAGTTCTAATAGTTTTTTGATGGAGACCTTAGGGTTTAATAAAGGTTTTTCTCCTTTTTTCATAATGGACATTGCTAAAATGTGTTGGTGCCCACTTTTATCTTGCATAGAGCATTTCTATTGTTGTTTTTCCTTTTTAGAGTTTCAGAAAGTTTAGGGGTAAAGTTGAGTCCAATAAAAAGCCTGAAGCACAAGGAAAAGAAACAAAATTTGAGTGTCTAGTTAGCTTCTCCAAAGTTAGACTTCAGTCGGCCACTCAGCAGTAGGTACGACTGGCCACTCTATCTTATGGCAACTTGAAAAACATGAATCATTCATCCTTGTTTGAGAGGGTACTTTATTACACAACGCATGGGGTGGCAAGTGGCAGTGAAATACTCAGAGGGCACCAGGGGAGCTGCTTTTGTCTGTGCACCCTGTGGACATTATGTTTATTAAGTTCTATTTTACTTTCAAGGAGAAAATCGTGCTTGGTAATTATGTGTCTCTTACTTGTCAGTTCCTAAGAGATGGTCTGACAGAGAGGAAGCCAATTAAATTGGCAGATCCTGCTCCTTGAATTCCACAGTGATGTGGCTTATCCTTGCCCTCTCCCACCTGCAAGGAGCGGATCATTAAAGTAGGTAGAGAAACATCATCAGGAAAGGTACATAGCCAACAAGACGGAGGGGCCGAGTTTTCTTTTAATCATAACCCTCCCTCCAACCAAGCAAGTTCCAAGGAAGAGACTCTTGTAAAACAAGAAGTCACAGAAGCACAAAGGTGTAAGAATACAGAGAAAGACTGAGAAAGAGTCCATGCTGGTCTCATTGAAACGGGACTCAGTGTGATGCAGGCTTCCAATTCATGGCTTGGTTTTGCTGTTCTTATTGGATTTTTAAAAAATAGGGCACCTTTTCTAGTAGGGCTAATTAAAGTCTGGGTTGAAGCATGAAGTACTTGGCAATAGTTCCTATTATTTGGGAGCTGAGGAATCTGATTCAGGTCTTGCCCCTCATAATTTTCTAATTATGTTATTATTATGTAATAATATATAATAATAAGTTAGGTAATTATAACTTATTATGTTAACTTGGCCAGACAACTGTGCCAAAATTATAGCTATGAGAGATTATTTTCTTCTTTCAGTAAGTGCATCTTAAATTGAGAGTTAATATCCAGTGTTAGTCTATACCTGTTAGTGGGTGTTAATGCAGTCTTTACAGAGCTCTAGCAACATTCCAAATACCATTAAAATGTTCATATATATTCAACCAACAGTTCCACATCAAGTTATTTTCCTTAAAGTAATATTTGGATAAATATGCAAAGATGCATGTAAAGGATGTTCATTGCAGTGTTGTTTATAATAATTAAAAACTGTGAGCTTTATAAGTATACAAAAAAAGATTAAGTAAATATTCAGCCATTAAAATTATAAGGTCAATCTATATTTATCAATATGAGAAAATTTTCATGTGTTGTGTGAGAAAAACAGTTTACAAAGCCATATTTATAGTGTAATCCTAATTTTTGCATATATAATATGCATAATACATATATAATATAAGAATATACAAGAAGATATGGCCAGCAATTTCTTCATGTAATGGGACTAGTAATGCCTTTGTTTTCTTGAACTTTTTGTTTGTTCACATTTTCTAATTTTTCCACTATAAGCATGAATTTCTTGTAAGATGAAAAAAATTGCTAAGGGATTTACCACTCAAAGTACTCTATCTGAATTTTAAATCGAAATGATGATAAAAATAGATGAGTCATGTGCTCTAACTAAATAAAACTGATGTGCTTATTATATACTGGCTGAGCATCTCTCATATTAATATATGGCATGAAGACTGCCTAAGGTAAGTCACCACTAGAAACTTTAGATTACATTATTTTTCCCTTGCTAATATGTTAGCCTTGAATTGCATTTTACATTTTATTTATATGAAGACTTATTTATCTTCCTTTTATACTCACATACTTTCTTGTTTCTACATTGGGAATTAATACATTGACGACTATGAGTAATATTAATAGTTAATTTGAAATTGATTTTTTTTTATCAAAAGAGGGATTATCACTGATGTATAA
Organism: Equus caballus; assembly: GCF_041296265.1. Classification (NCBI taxonomy): domain Eukaryota; kingdom Metazoa; phylum Chordata; class Mammalia; order Perissodactyla; family Equidae; genus Equus; species Equus caballus. Next base: position 28,590,175 of record NC_091710.1, on the reverse strand, counting down.
GGCACATGAAGACAGCAAGCAATTCCTTTATTTTGTACTCTTCACACTCTCCCCATAGCCCCAATATAGTATTATTCATCAAATAAATAGAGATGACAATGATAGTGCTTCCAACTACACATATTTTATTCATTTCCTTGCAGATATTTATAGAGCAATTACAATGTATGAGGTAGTGAACTTGGGGCTACAGGGTATAAAAAGTCACAATTCATTATTTTGAAGAGCTTATCTCTAGGTGGATGATATTTACATATCATCTTACTCTGCATAATATGAAAGTAACATAAAGTAAGTATGAATACAGTGCTACGAGAGTTAGGAGGAGGGCGAAGTTTCTTCTGATTTCAGATACCTAATCAGGCTCCATAAAATTTGACTGGACAATGAAAGGCTGGAGGTATTTTTCGAAATGGAAACTGAGAGGAGATATTTTGGGTAGAGGGTCTGTCACAAGCAATGGCATAGAAACAGGAGATTGGAAAGCACGCTTGGAGAATGACTACCAGTTTAGATTGCTGATAGCGTGATTTACAAGTTAGTGGTTAGTGGAGTGGTAGATTTGGGTCAGGATGTGGGGACCTTGAATCCTAAGCAAAGAATCCTGTACTCTGTTCAATAGTCCTTCAGTAAGTTGAGAGGCTATAGCATTCGAGTAGGGTACTGATATGATTAATTTGTGCCATAAGAGAATCAATCTGGCAATACCTCATAGGACGAATGGAGGAAAAAGATGTCTATTTTTAAATGTCTTCATTAATCATCAGAAATTTGTCAATAGCAAATTATTCATTCCTTTCGATATTTATAATACTCATTACTATCTTTTTTTAAAATCAAGTTGGTATACATTCAGAGTTGCACTGCTAAGAGACATATGCTTACTTGAGGAAGGGAAAGCAAGGAAGATCATGAACTTAAACTTCAACAGGACTCCTTATTTTTGTCCCGTGTGGCTTTCTTATCATTACAGTTAGATTAGGCCCAAAGAAGTTATTCACATACTGGCTAAGCACTTATTCTCTAGAACCAGAATGTCTGGTTCTGAAATCTATCACTTATTATATGTGTGACTTGAAACAAATTATTTATACTTTCTGTTCCTTAATTTACCTATGTTTAAATAGAAATAATTGAGCTGCTCTATGGGGCTGCTGTGAAAATCAAATTTAAAAATCACAGTAAAATGCTTAGAACAGTAGTGAGCTCATAGCAAGACTTCAATGAATGTTTTTCCTTCTTTTTGGGAAAAAACAAGACTCTATGTTGTGTCTGGATTTGAATTGGTTGTAGTTTGCAATTCTGCAAGGAGGAAACCAGACCCAGTGGTTGATTTGTACATTTGCCTGCTTGTTTGTCTTGGCTAGGGAGAGAGTCCACCTAATATAAAGAGTAAAAGGTAAATTAATACAAGGCTAGGGAATTCATTTGACAGCTTAAGAGAGAAAATTTAATTCTTATAAAACATATTTTATACCTTAAGTGAACAACACAATTTCCAATAACTAAAATTAGGTTACAAATTTAAGAGATTAAATTATTTTATTTATAAATCTTCCTTCTCACTTTCAGGAAATATAAGGGAAGAATATCATAACAGAGCTTAGAAAGTTAGTATATTTTAGTCCTATGAGACTTGTCCCTCCTCGCTCTTTGTTTATATGGTACTGAGTACTACCACGGACACTGAAAAATAAATGGCAAATAGTTATTTACCCTTCTTTCTCCTTGAATTCATGGTTAAGAAGACACTTTGAATTGCATAGGTCTTATTATCAATACAATTATATTTCTTTATGTAAGGTCAGTCAAAGACATTAAAGCCCATGATTTCTTATTTATACATCCCATTTATAAAATGTGGACTTTACACTGCATGATCTTTTAGGATACATCCAGGTTTGAAATTCCATGACTACAAATGTGTGGCTGGGATCCAATATTCCTGTGTGCCTAAGAGCTTGCTGGAGTATCTCATTCTTAAGGTGACATGGTAAGTAGTTTGGTTTCATCTTGTATGGGCACTTGATTTCATGGTTCCAGGTTATTTTAAAGGTCATTTATTCAGGTAATATCTAATAAGCACCCACTAAATGTCAGACACTGTTCAAAGCACAGGATTAAACAAAATAGACAAGGTGCCTGGTAAAATGGGGCTTATATTCTACTACAGGAGACAGAAGATATATGAGATAAATAAATAAATAAACAAGGTTATTTAGGTTGTGCTAAGTTCTGAGAAGAGAATAAAATGAGGAACTGTGGCAACAAGTAACAGTGGAGACTATATTAGACCAAATTTTCAGGGAAATTCTGAGAAGATAACATTGGGGCTGTATCTGGTCCCTGAGATCTTCCTTCAGATCCTTTCTTGAAAAGCCCAAGATACTCAACAAAGACTTTGGGGTTCTTTTGTTTGTTTATTTTTAATAAACTTTGGATTTTAGAATAGTTTCAGATTTACTGAAAAATCATGAAGATAGTACAGAGAGTTTTTACATCCCTCATACCAGTTTTCCCTATTGTTAACATCTTACATTAGTATGGTGCATTTGTCACAATTAATGAACCAATATTGACACATTATCATTAACTGAAATCCATATGTTATTCACTAATTTTTACCTAATGTCCTTTTTTTCTGTTCCAGGATCCCATGCAGAATACCACATTACATTTTGTTGTCATGTCTCCTTAGGGTGTGACAGTTTCTCGGATTTCCTGGTTTTTGATAACCTGGACAACATTGTGGAGTACTGATCGTGTATTTTGTGGAACGGCCCTCAAGTTAGTATTTATCTAGTGATTTTTCTCATGATTAGACTGCAGTTATGTGTTTTGGGGAGGAGACTCCAGAGCTAAAGTGCCATTGTTATCACATCATATCAAGAACATATGAGTAACATGAGTTATCACTGTTGATGTAAAATTGACCACCTGACTGACTTGGTATTTATCAGATTTCTCCACTGTAAATTTGGTCCTTTCCTCCCCCCTCTTCCTTACTGTATTATTTGAAAGGAAATCACTATGAGCAGCCTCCACTTAAAGAGTGGGGAATTAGCTTCGCCTCCTTGAGGGCAGAGTAGGTACATAAACTATTTGGAATTCTGCATGAAAGATTTGTCTATTCTCCATCAATTATTTATTTATCCAATCATTTATATGAACACGCACTCAAGGGTACTTATTTTATATTTGAGTCATAAGAAGTTATTACTTTATCTTATTACTTAAATTTTTTCAGCTTTGGCCATTGAGAGATCTTTCAGTTGGATTTTTTTGTGTCCCTTTGACATACTGCCATCATTACAGATTTTTTTTTAGTACTTCCTTATTTTCTGGCACTGTAAGATGCTCCAGGCTCATTTCTTCTGCAGTCTTAAAATTAGCTATTTCTCTAAGGAGACCTGATTCCTTTTATTGGAGAACAGTATTAGAAACCAAGATCTGGGTGCTAGATGTACTCATTGCTACTAAGTCTTGTTGCTTCTAGTTGCTCTAGCTGACGTAGTAAGGAATTATTTGTGTGTATACTAATGCATATATATATATATATATACGCATATGTAAAAATATTTCTATATGTAACCGTCTCTATGGATATTAACGTAAACATGAGTTCATGCTGATGTCCCAACTCTAAACTGTTATTATGTAGATCATCCAAGCTTCATCCCCTGGCTTATCTGAAAACCTCAACTCCAACACTGAGAAACCTGGATCTCTCCATCCATCATCCATTGACTTAATTGTTCAATTACAGTATATACATATAGTGATTCCAGAATTCTTAACCTCTGTCCTCATGGGAAACAATTTTATCAACTGGAGTAAGGAGCTTATGTCCAATTGTTTTTGTTTTATTACTATTAATATGAGTTTGTTTTCTAAAAGTTGTTTGATTTTCTGGGGATTTTTGGTCAGGGTTTTTTTTTTCTTTCAGATTTCAGATGGAGAATTCAGTTTACAGCATTATACTGCTTAGATAGCAAGGAAATAAAAGAGGGTTCTTTCTCATCCAATCTGTTTAGTAGGTTTGCAGTTGGAAAATAGAATATGAGTATTTTGTGGATGCAAAATAGAACATGACAAAGTATATAAACTGTTCTTTATATGAAAGGAGTGAGTGGAGAAGGCAAATGAGTCTAGAGTCAAAAACCTAGAAGGTTTGCTTGATAAGAACAGTGAGGTAGAAGATGACCCATTTGCTGGCAATAGATGGAGAATTTTAGAGGAAAGGGAAATGAGGCAATTTCCTTCCATAGCCTGAGCATATAAAGATATTCTCCAATATTGTCTTTTAAAAATTTTATATTTCACAATTAAGTCTTTATTTTTACATATATTTTGGTATGATAAAATCATCCATTTTTTCTTCATGTAGATAACCAAATATCTCATACATTTTGTAGAATAGACTGTCCTTTCCCCACTGGTCTGCCTTGCTGCCTCTTTCATGCATTTTCTTATTTGTATGGGTCTGGATTTGAGTTCTCTATTTTTCTATATTAGTCTATTTCTATATCCCTACAGTGATTCTACATTGTCTTGTTAAAGAATAAAAATTCAACCAAGTAAAAATTGGTTTTATTCAGCAATCTGAATCAAGTAGCATCCTATCTAGGAAATAGACTGGGATTCTGAGGAGTTGTACAAAATGGAAGGTTTTTATAGGCAGAAAGAGCGTGGGACAAAGTTTAAAAAGTGGATTATTTTAGGGAAGGTAGAAGTCTTATTAGGCAGATTACCTTACTAGGGTGGATCAGGAAATTCCAGATTAATTAGTTTAAAATTCCACTCCTGGGAGAGGCTGAAACTGCAGTTGGGTTATGTACTAAGTCTTGGTGGGGCTTAGCATAAGTGACTCCGTTTTGAGCCTGTCAGTTCTTTTTAACAGTCTTGATAATTATAGTTTTATGATAATTTGATCTCTTATTAGGTAAATTCTTCCATCTTATTGTTTCTCAAAATGGCCAGGATTATTATGTCATGATTACTTTTGGCTTATAGTTGGTCAAATTTTATGAAAAACCCTATTGACACTATGAATTGCATTGAATTTATAGATAATTCTAAATAAGATTGAGTCAGTGCATCTATGAACTAAGTTACTATCTTAGTCCATCGGGCTGCTATAACAAAAATACTATAGGCTGGGTGGCTTATAAACAACAGCAATTTTTTTTCTCATACTTTTGGAGGCTGGAAATTCCAAGATCAGGGAGCCAGTAGATTCAGTGTTTGGTGTGAAAATAAATAAAGGAAACCTCATTTACAATGGAATCAGGAAGGGGCTGGCCCCGTGGCGAGTGGTTAAGTTCGCGCGATCCGCTGCAGGCGGCCCAGTGTTTCGTTGGTTCGAATCCTGGGTGCGGACATGGCACTGCTCATCAAGCCATGCTGAGGCAGCGTCCCACATGCCACAACTAGAAGGACCCACAACGAAGAATATACAACTATGTACCAGGGGGCTTTGGGGAGAAAAAGGAAAAAAAAAAAAAAAAAAAGGAATCAGGAAGCCCTGTAGGGGGAGCTCTCAGGCACTACCACTTGCTATGTCTTGGCCAACTGTAAAAGGAAGAAACGTGTTTTACATAACTCAGCAAGAGGAAGAAAGGTTTTCCTTCATGTCCAGCAAAAATGTCCGGCCCTCCATGCCTGCCCAATAAGAACCACCACAATTCAGATAATGAGAAGTCCTCACTATGCTGAACTCTTGCTCTCCTCCAATGGACTTCCATTTGAAACCACCCCTCCCAAATCCTTGCTTTCCTCTGTAACAGCAAGCCCTTCTCCTTTGTTCCCTGGATTTGCCTGCATTTCACCATAGCTTGCTTGTCCTGAAGTGCAATTCTCTGCCATTTTCGAATAAACTCATTTTGCTAGTAAAATAATGGCTATCTTATTTTTGAGGATGACATTGGTGAGAGCCCACTTCCTGGTTAATAGATACCAGTCATCTGGCTGTGTTCTCACATGGCTGAAGGGGTGAGGGAAGTCTCTGGGGTCTCTTATAAGGGCATTAATTCCATTCATGAGGGCTCCACCCTCATGATTTAATCATCTCCCAAGGGCCCTCCATCCAAATACCATCACATTGGGGATTAGCTTTCAATGTCTGAATTTTGGGAGGACACAAACATTCAGTTTATAACAGTTACACTTAAAATTTCGTGTATTCATTCTGGAATACTCATTAACTTACTCATTCACCAATAAGATGGTATATAGTAAGAATATGAGATTTTGTGGCTGCAGTAGGGTGGAAGGAAAAGATTATTAAAGGACAGAAAACCAAGGAATTATATTGCTGTGCTGGCAGTATATTGGATATATAATCTATGTTCTATTTGTAGTCACCAAGAATTATGATTGAGGCAGTATTGATGGTGTGGGAGAGAGTGAAAGTGAGCCCGTAGCTAAAATCTTTAAGACATCATAGGAAAATCTAGGGATGCGTATATGACTTGGAGAAGAAATGAGTACATGTGGTATATAATGACTTGAGATTCAAAATTGGGAGGCTTTGTGGGAAGAGAGAGGGACAATGGTTTGGAAGGAGTAATGAGGTTCATTCAAAACCTATACTCCTTGGAGGGCAGAACTGTGGTTATTGATACTTGGGAGAATTTTTGTTTTGTTTTGTTTTGTAACCAGAGTCCAGACCAAGACAGGAAATCTTGTTTATAGTTTCCTGCACTGGTGAGTATATGTATTTCTTTTATATTTATATTTTATATATTTTTTTATAGTTTCCCTTTTTCATTGAGAAGATAGCCCTTCAGTTCTGGTTTTGAGGGAGGAGAGTTCCAGCTATCGATTTGCCTTGCCCAGTCTCAGGAAATTTTCTCTTGACATCGTTGGCCACCAGCACCAAAGTCCTTTTGTTTCTGAATCAGCTATTGCCCTTGCCCTAACCTCAGCAGAATGATCAGCTTCCAGCTTATAGCAGTCTGATTTTCAGTACCTTCTTTATTTGGCTTCTGAGATGTCCTTTATGCCCTTATTCCTCAAATACATAATCAAAAATATGTCTATCATATACTTTCCAGCTTTTTTTACATTGCTTTATATTAATTTGCCCTAGTGCTAAAAAAATGGAATTTCTTTACGCTTGTTCTTTCTACTTAAAAATGAGCAAGCAAAGAAGTTCATGTGAAGTAAACTTACCATGTAATATTATAAAACAATTTTTAAACTGTAGCAACACAATCATTGCAACATTTTTTAACTTCTGTAAAAATAGCCCATTTTACAACAATATATGTTGCTCAGATATTCGATATGATTCAGCCATTTCATTCCTACTTTGTGAAATACATATTGCAAATAAGCTAATCATACATAGTCATTTATGAAAGCAGCTATTTTCTCAAACAATAGAACAGTTTACGGATGTGTACAAAAGCATGGCTATTTAAATATTTGAAGAACACTCAGATAACGTATTTCAATCAAATAAAAGTGATTTTCCTTTTTTCACTATTATGTGAGGCTGATTAAATATCAATCAAACAGTATTTGTAAAATTCTCTTTTGGGCATCACACATTTGAATCACATAATTTTAATAGGTTAGCTCAAAGCAGTACCCCTGTTAGATGTGGACAAGCAAGACTAATACTGGTCTGTGGGACCCTCCCACTCTCTTCTGCTCACTGGAACATTTATCTTGAAATTTTCTAAGTGGCTCTGCTGAGCCTCCAGCTGTTAGGGCAGCAGTACCCTGTAGGCAGGGTGTCAAGAGCCCAAACTCCTTCTGGGCAGGTCATTCTCCAATCCACCACTTACCTGGGGGGTCAACCAGATGCCCAGGGAACCATGGGACTTGTGCAATGACCCACAGTTCACTTTCCGCAGACCAGCCCAGATATTCTGTCAATCCCGTTGCAGTAGTCTAATTTCTTTCCCGGAAGATAATACTCCATTGAGCCATCAGGAAGGGGCTGACATAGTTATTTGGGGTGACTTAAAATGCTTATATAGACAGAGGCCCTGAAAAAAATTTTTGTCCATATATCCTAGAGCGGGGCTCTACCCCAAAGATGTGTTATAAAAATATCCCACCTCCTATCCCATCTCCATGGTCTGTTTCTTTGAGAGTAAATAATAGTGGGCGACTTCACTCTTATCACTTATGCTTTATAGGAAAGTGATTCCAGGAAGTTTCCTAAGGGTTGAGAAATCTTAGAGGTGGCACGGTGATCTGTGCACACATGTCTTCTCCTTAGGATGTCAAGTTTATACTTACTTCCAGAGGACGTAAATATGCCTCACTTTCCTGGGAAATTAGTTATTGCCACACCTCCATGCCCACTGTCTTTAAGATGACCCTGGGAGGTGGAACCTGGCTCCCATAGGTCACTGATGGTTCAAAGCAATAAGGCTAAGCTGCGTGTAATCAGAGGTGCTGAGGCTCAGTGCGGCCTGGTGAAAAATGATAGTAAAAGCTCCGTATAAATCTATACCTTTTTCTCTTTCTTGTAGCCCAAATGCCAAAACATGGCAAAAGAGAGGCCATTTTCACTGATTTCTGACCCATTCAGAAATCCTGGAAATCTCCTGAGAAGCAGTTATAGGGAAATTTACAGTTCAGTTTTGCTGACCCAGTAGGTTTAGATGAAAATCAAAATGTATTATTGGTCTGTGGGATTTTTTCTTTTTTGGGAGCAGTGGATGGATTAGGAAGGAGACTCCAAAACCCCATCAAAATCTATCCATAATGGTATATCAATGTCATAGGAGCAAAGACATTGGGGGAAAAATCGTCCCATTTTTGAACTTTTTATTTGTTTTTCCTTTTCTGAGACTGAAAAATAGAAAAACAGCGATTTAAGCACAATAACAGTAGAGACAAATCAATTCTTATCTAGTTTTTCCTTATTGTGAGTGTGATCTTTGGAGGTATTAATTCACTATTCACAACCCCAGGTAAATATAAAATAATGATAGAAACATGCATTTAATTATCTATTTTCTGTCTGAGGAATACCGAAGTGTCTGCAATGGTATTATTATTGAATCACTCATCAGGTCTCTGAGGAAATGACATGGAACACAATACAGGTGACATGGTGGCTTGTTCTCTTAAACTCTATGAAACAGGAAGAAATCTGGAAGAGGATTCAAACGTTTCAGGAAGCCCATCTCCACATTTTAAGAGACTTTAAAATAAGGAGTTGGAATCAGATTCGCTGCCTCCTTTCACCCCTCTGCTCATCCCATTCTATATTCTACACACAAGACCTGGAGAGAGTGGCAGAAAGTCTGAGAAACTGACCAGCTGCCTTGGAGACATTGGGGCTAATTTCTCCTGCAGCAAATTGCCAACATCTTGTTAGACAGAAATTTGAAGGGTAAACTGCAAAAAAGAAAGGGAGAGGAGGAGGGGAAAAAGGGAAAGGAAAATGGGTTGAGAGGGATCTATTTATTCTCTAATTGCCAATTAATTCAAATTTTTTGGCTAAAGTCCATGGACACAATGCTTTTGCCACAATTTAATAAGCTGAACTTAAAGCAATAGGGACAACAGCAAGGGATGTTGACCACATCCCTCCATTTCAGCTCAAGTTCAGCCATTTAGGGAAGTCAGTTTCTCCAAGCTATGTTTCTCAATTTGAGCATTTAAAGCTTTCTCATGTTTGAATAAAAAGCAAACACATATGTAAATAATACATACAGGCATTGTATTAGTTGCCAGGGCTGCCTTAAAGAAAATGCTACACACTGAGTGGCTTAAAAAACAGAAATTTATTATCTCATCTTCTGGAAGCTAGGAGTCCAAGATCAAGGTGTCAGCAGGGTCAGTTCCTTCTGAGGGTTGTGAGGGAGAATCTGTCCCAGGTCTTTCCTCTAGCTTCTGGCAGTTTGCTGGAAAACTTTGGCATTCCTTATCTTGTAGATACATCACCCTATCTCTCTGCCTTCATTGTCGTAAGACTTTCTCCCTGTGTGTATGTCTGTCTCTACAAATTTCCCCTTTTATGAGGACATAGTTGTACTGGATCAAGGCCCACTCTAACGGCGTTATCTTGACTTTATCATCTGCAAAGACTTTATTTCCGAATAAGGTCACATTCACAAGTACTGGCAGTTAGAACTTGAACATATACATTTTTTGGAAGATGCAGTTTAACCCATAACAGATGTGACTATAATAATTAATTTAAATACAGCCTTTATTTAAAAAGGAAAAGAACATAATACAGTTAAAAATCTTTCACTTAAATTTAGGAAACTAAATTCTAATGTGGTTCCTATGTCATAACTGAAGGAGGCTATAGTCATATTGAAACTGACCATCTTTTTTGCATTTGCAATATCTGGGATATAATATGTGAAGAGTTTTGAGGACGGTATCTGTAAAGAGTGTCCCAAGCAGAAAAGTGTTAATAGACATTGAGGAACATAATCTTACAACTGAAGTTCTTTTGCACATAAAGCACTGGGGTATGGCTTTTGCTGGGAATAAATGATGGCTTTTTTATATCAAACCGTTTGTGTACTTTTTCTACTTTTATAAGATTAAGTTTGGTTCTGCCTCTTCCCTTGCATCAGTCTTCCCTGATCTTACCTTAAACTGCTTTATACCTGAGATTTTTGTCAGAGAAGGAAATGGGCATATTCCCTACAAAAAGTTTGAGTCAGGAACAGGGAATAAACATTTCCTGTTGAGCCTAATTTGGATAGGAAACAGGTGAGTGTACTGTCAGCATGATGCAAAATTACAAACAGCTCTCTGATCTTGAAAGTTTTCCCTTGATTTTACCCATACTTATCATATATTGAATATTCTAGGAAATGAATCTCCATCACATGATTAAAATAATCTCTATATTTTAATTCTCAGAGTTCTCACGGAATAAAACCAAGCTCCTCTGTATGCAAAGAGGAGTTGCAGAAGGGATTGAAAGTCTTACAGCAAGAGATAATAAAAATGGTTTCAGAAGCCTAAACCACTAGCAATACTCTATGACTAAAGAGCTTTGGATAAAATTATTGCTGGGAGGTTAATGGATGCTTGGAATTTAACCTAAGGAAACACACACACACACACACACACAATTTCTGATATTGCCCCAGTATCAGGATTGTAAATTCAGATAATATAAATTTTCCCATGGTCTATTATTCAGAAGTAGTGGACTGACCATTGAGAGTCTCTCAGGAGCTATGTCAACTCATACGGAGGACAATCATACTTAAAATTGTACTGCTGAGTTGCGCCTAGATTATTATTATGTCACTGTGTTTCACTCATGTCACAACATGGGCTCATAGAAAGTTAGAGATGGTAGAGACCACTTAGTCCTTCCCTTTGTGGACAAGGACAATGGTGAAGTGACTTCCCCAAGGCCATATGTGCTTTGTGGAAGATCCTGGTCTGGAATCAAGCTCATTGGAGTCCCATGCTAACCTTTTCACCACATCACAGTTGGCTCAGTAATTTTCCAAGCACAGTTGGTCCTTGTTTTGAAAAATTTCTTCATTTCATTGCAGGTGCTGTAAATTTATGTTTAGAGATAGTTCTACTGTCTCAAGTATGAGACAGTATTATTGGCCATCCCTAGATTATCTGAGCAGTGTGTATGTATATTTGGGGGGCTCTGAGGGACAGAGAGAGAGAAAAAAAGAGAGAGAGGGAGAGAGCGAGCCGGGGAGATGGATCTCAGCAGTGAAGTGGGTTGTCAGTCATTTAGTGAAGAGAAGGAATAAGAATCTTCAGAGAGATCATGTGTTTATAATATGTGGTTATATGATCTGACAGTCTCACTTTCCAAAATTGAATTAATAAATCATTCACAGCACTGGCTGGAATAGTTAATATACTTTTTGTGCCCCAGCAGAGAGGAAAATAGCCCTGCTTTCCTTAGCTTATGACACATTAAGCCTAAATAGAATTAATGATTGAGCTTTTGAATCATATTTACTGTGGAGAGTTTCACTGGAAGGCCGGTGAGCTGTAGACGTACACAGGAGACTTCTTATATTATTAAAAATAGCTTTTTATTGGCTCAGAGAACTCTTTCTAGTTGTTAAGGTAACATTACTTGATGACAAACTGCATGTGTCTGTCTGTGTGTGTGAGTTTTCCAAGTTTTCTGTGAATCAAAATTATTAGGAAAACTTACACATGTTTTATTACTAGTGTTTTGTATTGTCTCACTATATAATCTGTCTTGAATATTCCAAAGCCCTACATATTCTGTGGGGTGACAGAGAGAGGGAGCGAAGGAGAGAGACAGAGAGACAGAAATAGAGAGACAGAGAGACAGAAAAAGAAACAGAGACAGAGGGATATAGAGGACAAGACACAGAGACAGAGTGAATGAACAGAAATACAATTCCTGCTGGCCTTCAAGGGGCAATTTAAAGGAAAGAAGAGGAAATCATCTTGGGACTCTGTTCTTAAATAATTTCTGGTGTTTTCTAGTTAACAGTACATTACGAAGCAGAGGTAGATGATGGCAAGAACAATTAGATATTTTAAAGGGTGGAAATAAATGAATAAATTGGATTTTCTCTCCTATTGCTAGAGCAGTTAATTATTGAAATGTTAAGTGTATTACATCTAATGAATAATTAAATCATGATTTTAATGAAATATCTGTTAGGATTTTAAAGTTAGAACAAAACATGTTAATTTTACTGCGACAACATCAAAACATGTCTTTCTTCCCTCCAGCAAGTATTCTACTCAAGAAAATGCCATTTCAGTGAGCAGAATATATTTTCTTCTGTCTTACAATTCTAGAACAAGAAGAATAGATTAAAAGGTTATTTCATCCACTCTGGCTTTAGAATAAACCACATCTAAATCATGCCAGGCAGATTTTTAAAGGACCCCCACGCATATACTTATTTCATGTTTCCCTTGGTGATGCATATTATTTGCAAAGATATTACGCACTTGCAAAGATATAAGGCATATTATCTTTTTTAAAGTTAGAGTGATACTTTTCTAGTAAAAATAGATGAACCTTTCATCTAAAACAAGTCTACATGTTAACATGTACACTGCAGAAATGGACATTGCACTAAATCATTGGAGTTTGCAGAAATGTTAAGGTTTTGTTTAATTCTTATATTTTTATGTTGATATTCTGCAGATTGTCAAAACAAAGATATTAGTGAAGAAGGGAAATAAGCAGGAAGGTAAAATAAAATATTGACCATTTATCAAATGATGAGTAATAAAAAGAAACAGGAGAGAAGAATAAAGAGAAACAGGAAAGAAGCAGTAGTCTCTGTGGAGACCAAATTTACGTTCCTCTCTCTAGAAATATGGGTGATATCATATTATTTACCTTTTCTACATGAAAAATTTCTTCTACTCACCTCTGAATATTAATTTCCACAATCCAGACATTCAGAGAAACAGGGTTTGAAATATGGGGAAATGTTTAAAGCTCCTGAGATAGGTCACATGAGGAAATAGTTATATAGCCTTGTCCAGGGTACAAAGTTGGCTAACCTAGGAAAATACTGTAATTTCCAGAAACTAGAAGCCCAAGACATATGTGTTTCTTAAAAGTTCTGGCAGTTCAGCAAATGTGAGTAGGATTACTGAATATCATTTTAAGGCACCAAACTTAACATGCCCACTAACCCCCTCTTTGTAAAGCATTTCTTAGATTTTACTATTTTCAGATGGAAGAAGGAAGAGGAGCTGTAATTTTGGTTGCAAGCTAACAAATGAACAAATAAAACACTTTTGTCTTCTTTTTAAATCCTAAATATTTGTTTAATATACTAGATTAATTGCATTTTTAAGCCAATGGCACATAGGGAATGAACTCAACCTTCACTCCATCACCCACCTTTTAGCCAGTGCCATAAATGTCTTTTCAGAGTTAATTAATCCCTCAGAGATTTCATTACAAATCAGGTTTTTGTCCCTTGCTTCTGAGAAGCTGAATGGCTGTGACATGCAAAGATTTTGCATCCTCAACTTATGGCTTGAGAGTGATGATAACTGGCAAATTAACAAATTTGGGATGTAATAATCAAGTAGAAATATGAGAGAGAAAAAAAGACACAACATTGTGATTTATCAGTTTTTAAGTTTTCCTACTGCCAGGACCTCAAGATAGTAATTGAGTTTCTTTCCCTATTTAAGGAGCCTAAAACGCTTGGATTGCAAATCCTTGCCAACCATTAGGGTGAGTGAGATGGTTGACATTAGTTTATGGGCTGGATAGGAGGGTGGCAGGGCTAGTGCAGTGAGAGGCTGATGAAGAAGAGAAGTGACTGGGAGAGAGAGAAGAGGAAAGATATTTTTTCTTCTAAAAACTGAAGAACCTACTGTATGCATGATTTAGCATATTCCAAGACACCATTTATTTAAATAGAATAGGTTGCCAATTGCATACAAGACATCTATTTATGCAAAAAATAAATAATACAAATGTGCAAAAGGAAAGTTAAGCTGGCAGAGTGCTAATGGTGTGTTTCTAATGACAAGGGAAAAACATATAGGGTATGCTTTAGTGAGGGTTCCCCAGAGAAATAGAACCAATAGGAGAAAGAGAGAAAGAGAGGGAGAGAAATTGATTTATTTTAAGGAATTGGCTCACACGATTGTGGGGGACGGTGAGTTTGAAATCCTCAGGGCAGGCCTGCAGGCTAGAGACCCAGGGAAGAGCTGATGTTGCAGCTCAAGTCTAAAGGCAGTCTGGAGGCAGAATCCCTTCTCCTTTGCGGAACCTCGGTGTTTTTTCTTAAGGCCTTCAATTGATTGGATGAGGTCCACTCACACTATGAAGGATTATTTGTTTTACTCAACTACTGATTTAAATTACTCAAACTACTGATTTAAATGTTAATCACATCTAAAAAATACCTTCACAGCAACATGTAGATTGATGTTTAACCAAAAACTGGGTAGCATGATCTAGTCAAGTGGACACATAAAATTAATCATCACAGAGTAATAATATCAAGCTATTACTAACATGGTTAAAGAACATGCTGTAAACTGTTAATCACAGCACACTGAGTCAGAGTCTTGGGTTTAGAGGTCAGAGATCTGGGTATTTGTCCTGGATCTGCCAGGCAAGTAGCCTAAGAGATTGTCAGTATCTTTTTCTTGGGAAATCAGGCAGATATTGGTAGCATAAAATGAGGTAGAGAACCAAAGGAAGAGAAAGTGTTTTCTCAGTGTTGACAATGAAATTTCTATAGAACATGGAGGTGAGGAAATCCTGTAACCAACTGAATCCATGTATGCCTCCAAAGCTCATGGGGCAGCTATCAGTAGAAAGTTAGTTTTGAGTGTGTTAACATAAATGGCAACTGAGGTGATGTCTTGTGAATGACCAGAAGGGAGGACTAGAATGACACAAGAAGGAAACAAGAAGAAGTAGATGAAGAAGAACCAGCAGAGCATGTTCCATGGAGTAAGAGATGGTTAAACCAGTTCACAGGGTCTGTGGAATGAATGGGAACTGAGAAACAGGAGAAAGAGATTATAGATTATTACTTTCAAGGACAGTAGCCAGAGGGGATATGCTTATTTGAGAACTATTTTGAGGTAGGAGAAACTTGTGTATGTTTATGTAGTGCAAGAAAGGCATCAAGAGAAGAGCAAAGGATGGAGATATAGATGATGAAAAGCAGCCAAAGGAGCAAGGTCTTGGGGGGTAGTCACAGGGTGTGAACTTAAGTGGACCCCCTGGAGAGATAAATTGAAAAGTGACAAGTGACGCCTCTTACCCTTAGACTGAAGAGAAGTCAATGTGCGTAGAAGAAGAGACAGCAACATTCAGATGCAAGGTGGGGTGTGGGGATTGGTTAGAATGAATTGAGAAAAATGAATGTCTCAGATTACTCTGGAGGAGGTCAAAGAGCAGATGTTGTAGTACTATGATCAGGAACATGGGCTCAGGGCACAACTTCCCAAGTTCCGGGTCCACCTCAAACCATCCCTCACTCATTCTATAGCTGGCTGTCTATTGTTCAGGACTCAGGTTACATGTCTTCTCTGTAGAAATGCCTTTCCTGACTATCTTCTCTGGAGGAGGACTTCCTCTTATTCTTTATCTCATGACATCACAATTTGTCAATATTTTATTTGTATTTCCCTTTTTCCTTATGTCCTTCTCCCTCATTATAACAAAGTCTCCTTGAGGGTACCTTCATATCTTTCTCACTGCTGTATTTATTTTGGTGAGGAAAATTGGTCTTGAGCTAACATTCTTTGCCAATCTCCCTCTTCTTGCTTGAGCAAGATTGACCCTGAGCTAACATCTGCGCCAGTCTTCCTCTATTTTGTATGTGGGACGCTGCCACAGCATGGCTTGATGAGTGGTATGTAGGTCCATACCTGGGATCTGAACCTGCAAACCCCGGGCCACCAAAGTGGAGTGCACAAACCTTACCACTATGCCACTGGGCTGGTCCCTCACTGCTCTATTTCTTACTCCTAATAAAGTGATTCTTGGCACATAGTAGGTCCTGAACAAATATGTGTTGCATGAAAAAAATTGAATGCCATGCTCTATTATTTAATTGCTGTGTGACCTTGGGCAAGATTAATTAACTTCTTAGGCCTCCATTTTATCATTTGTATAATAGAAATACCATGCTCTATCATGTGGTTCTCTTGAACATAAAAGAAAATGATGAACATAAAGGGCTTAAACTTTTGAATATATGATATGTCCAATACATATTAGCTATTATTTTGTTGGATGTAGGAGTGCTAAGACTTAGGGATTTTTTTTTTTTAAATCGTTTAAGATTTCAGAGGGAACTCTTCAAAATGATAATAAAATCTAAACTGAGATCTTCCTGTCTTCTTGGACTGATGGATTGGTGCCTACTTAGAATGTTGTTTAACAACGAGGACAAAGGAAGGTGCACACAAAATGGAAGTGGATCTTAAGAACATAAACATCTGATTCTAAGGAAATGAACTAGAAGGGAGTTCAAACCATGTACATTTCCTTTCAAGCCAGTGCTTTCCTCTGCCGGGCTTGTGAAATAAAAAAGTCCCTGTCAATACCACATCTCATTACATCCTAGCTTGATGCAGCTTAATACCAAGCCATACACCCCATTAATCAAATTTAAGGCAGTAAGACTAGAATCTGGGAGTTGTAACCTGAGTCATTTCTCCCCAGGTAAATAGGAATGTGTTTTTCTATAAATTGCTTTGAGATACCCTGGGATTTCTTTAATCTAATCACAAGAAATGATAGCCAATACCTTATTTGATGGGGCCACGTTGGCATGTCCTTTCTCTTCTTCCATTACATTTTTCCCCCAGATATTAAGGCTCCACAGGCTCTGGATTAAAAACTTATTACTGCTTTCACAAAGGGAGGAGGTGAAGAGAAGTCTGCTGCCTTGTTTGCTTTCCATGGCTCAGCAAGTGCTAGTTATTTGCTGGCTAAGCATGGGATTGGAAGGTGAAAACTTGAAGCATGACTAGATTTTGGTAGGTTTGATCAGACTGGACATCTCAAGGCTCTTCTGTTGTGTGGGAACAAATCTGTACAATACTAACCACTAAACCAGAAATAGTGCTCAGAGGGACCCTGAAATCCACCCAGAATTGTTTACTAATGTTTAAACTAGACTCCATTTAGATCTAGAGATAGCAATAATGCCTTGCATAATGTAATTTTATCCCAACTTACTCATTTCTTTATATAACAGAAGATACATATTCTTCATTCATCCTCGCCTAGCTCAGAAACATCAAAGCTGTCATCTTTCTATTTGTCAAGATTAGTTATTTTTATTCCTCTTTACTTATTAATAATGCATAAGCAGAGAGGTCTTTGGGCTCCTTCTAGATGGTTTATTTCTTTATTCTTCTAGTTTCCTCAGCATGAAAATTTATCAAAGACACCTCTCTAATCTATTGTTCTTTGCCTTGAATACTCTTTGTCAGATGCTTATCTTTGAGGTTTTAAACCTTTAAAAACACTCTTTTAATCTCCCTTTATCGCATTGCACTGTATCTGGCTACAGGCTCTCCTAATATCACCCTCTTCTTTTTGTTTACATCCGGGTCTGAGTGCACAGATAAAAGGTGAATAGGACACAGTGAACATTTCCCCCGCAGCCCCTATGAAACACGCATTGGACATCCACCAGCTTCTCAAACACATTTTTAGAGGAATGATTTTCCAGTTCTAACCTTAAAGTGGCAAAATACAATTTTCTGATTCCATATTTATCCTATATCCATCGCTATGTTTCATAGCCAGGAAGGATATGTCTGATTTCCACTGAATTCAGCCAATGTCCACCACAGGCTTCAGCTGCAAGGTGTCAAAGTATGGTATAAGCAGAGGAGGGATGCTGGTGCTTCCATATACCACCACATTTCCTCTAAGACTCTTCTGCCAACCAGCCAAGACAGATGTAAAAAAACCAACCCCAAATTTTGCTCCCTTATTTCTGTGTTATATATTAATTTGCTAGTTGCTGCTCAATTTTTTCATATACATCATTTTTAAGTTTACACTAAATCTCAGCTATTTCAATGTGTCCCATTCTTTCTGTCTTAAATTTACTCACATCTACTTGAATACTCCACAACCAGTGCTTCTTAAAATTGGCTGCACATTGAAATCACTTAGGGAATTTAAAAAAATTTCCACTTCCTAGTTCCCCATTCCAGACCAATTAAATTAGAATCTCTGGATGAAGCTCAGACATCAGTATTTTATATAAAATCTCCCCAGATAATTATAATGTGCAGTTAGGGTTTAAAAACTATTGTTAACCCATTGTTACCTAGATGCTATGAGATTTCTGCATAACTTTTTGTTAGGCAGTATTTGTAAAAGCCCTTTTCCTTTCTCTGAAGTTCATCTCAGGTCTCTCAGATGCTTTCTCTAAAGGTTGGTGCTGACAGTCTGATTATCTGAGTTAATGCAGCCTCACATCCAATTCTCTCAGGGATCACACCACACAGTCACAATCTTCTAGTATTCACTTGCAGAAACTCAGGGATTGGGCTAAGCAACTTAATAACTTCTCTTTAATTTTATTAAGGAAAGCAAATTTCTAGAGAGGTAGGAAAAACAAAAGAGCAGCGAGGCAGTTCTATTATCAAAAAGTAGGAATGTGGAAAGGTAATATTCCCTTTAGATCATCCATCAAGTCGTGGACTAGCCCAAGTTCTGCGTGTTCAGGACAAAACATCTTATCTCTTTGGTTAATAATCCTGCCTTAACCACATGCCGCCCTGCGCAAGCGGGGTTGGGTTCAATCTCTGCCTATTACAACTAGAATGCACTTATTGAGAGAAGATGCTCACCTGCAGCTACTGTCATGTTGTGGAACCAGATGGCTTCAGGATGCAGTCCTCCCTATGCAAATGATATTCACCTAGAGCCTTGCTTGGAATATAAATTAAAGCATCACTCCACAATAAACTATATGTGTTTGGTGATCAATACAGAACTCTAATTTTCTCAAGTTAATGCCTTTTAATGACAGGTTCCCAATGCTAGCTGTAGACAGTTACATGCAAGATTATAAATCATGGTGATGCCTTAGCTCTGAATTATTAATCTTTGCTCCCCCCTGCATTACATAATTGATAATGACTATATTGACAGTTCCAAGAGGGCTCGGAGATGGATCTGTTCAGTGGAAGGAAAAGCATTACCACTGTGGAGTGCAGCAAACAGCGCCGAAATGACATGTTGTGTATTCTAATGAGTGGATTCTATAACCTCTAGCTGCATCCTTGAATTTTCCAGGCTTTTCCTTCTCGTAAAAAGCTTAGTTGTGGTCAGTAAGCGACCATATAAATATGTTATCTTCTTACCACGGATATTTGTTCCCTTTGCGTCTTCAAGTCATTTTTGATGACTTTTACTGGTGGAAAAACACATTTCATCTCCCGTTAGGGTCCATAGATCCAATAAAGCTACATGAGAGAGAACTGTAGTGTATTCTTCCCGGCAGATCCACATTCTTTATGGATTTACTCTGTTTGGTAGCAAATGGAAGGCAGAAAGAAGGGTAAACAAGACAATTTAGGGCAGAGGAGACGCCCAGAGGCCCACCACATTGACTACATTTTAAAAATGCATGTCTCCTTTGGAATGGAGATTTTACACATTTACAAAAGAACTTTTTCCCCTATGAGTTTGGCTGGTTTCTTCTGACAAAGAGGATAAATGCAAATTATTTTACAGTTCTACTTAGGACAAAAGTCTGGTCTAGAGGGAACAATCTACTTGCATGCAACTACTCTGTGAAAACTATCCACAATTCATTTTCCTCTGTACAATTGAACCATTCCCAAAGTGGCAACCAGCTTTTCATCTTTTCACTGTAAGTACAAGCAAGTTGTTAACACTTCAATTGACCATTTTTGTTTACAGCTTTTCATTTTATACATGGGGCAGGGGTGGGGGGCTCCTTATCAACTTCACACACAGGAGGGCACTTGCCTAGGAAAAAACATGCCATGTAAAACAGGTCACTTTCACTAAACCAGAAGGGAAACTCACATAATAACTGAACCACATGGCCCTTTCCCTTCTTCCCTTCCCTCAAACTCAGAGGAACAAATGATGGATAATTTCTTTGAAATGATTTCAACCATAATCCCAAGAGCCCACTTAACACTGGGATCCTGGAAAATTATTCTTTCTATTGCCTTCCTCTTCTCTCTGTTTCTCTCATGCCTGTTCATAAGGCCACACATCTTATGTAGAAGTGTCAAGGCCATACGTTCTACCTATGGAAGGCTTACACTTTGCTTTTGTGTGGTGTTAAGGAAGTCACCTTTTGCTACTAAGTCGTATTCCTGTATATGGACAGTAGTGACAATAATACACACCCTGACTTATCAGTCATATATAGAAGTTCTTTGAAAGGTGTGAAATGTAATGTAAATCTCTGATGTCATTAATATTGTTGAAGGCTACATGGTACCAGATAAACATACAGAGGTTGGTGTGCTGAGAGTATCTTGGGTTTTCTTAACAATGTTCATTAAATCTTGAACGTTAAACCTTACATTCCATTGTCTCTCCATTCTCTATCTCATTTCAAATATTTTGTATTTATTGTATAGTTGGTAACTTATTGAGTGCTTGCTTGTTCTCTAATTGTCAATGTATAGTACCCAAAATGGTATCTGTTTTCTTACTCTTAAATTGTTTTATGAGGGTTTGAATTATTTTCTCAATCACATGGCACCTACCCACACTGTCTAGAATAGTGCTGTGTAACATAGTCTGTTCTTGATAGATACTGAGCTAACAGTCCCAAATATTAACTTCACTTCATGTAGGGGTGGAAATAAGGTTTGTTATGTACTTTTCTAGTTAAGCCTTAGAGAAAGGAGATGTGCTGATGTAGTAAGAATTAACCGCATCCCAGATGAGAGCAGTTTGGACAAATCCCATGGGTACAATTAGTATCTGCTAAAGAATGCACATTTTGTAACTTCTGACAAAGAAAATAAATCGTGTTTTAGTCTGAACCTTTGGTCTGATATCTATGGAAAGAATGTGTATTGCATTTTTAGACATAATTTCCTCTTTCATCTAATTTACATTTGTGTCACTGCATTTTTTTTCTATTTAAATAAATATTAAGGAATTAATGCTCCTCATTTTAATGAATATATCAATCTTCTAATGTTCATGCATGCCATATATTGGAATAGATTTAAGCTATGATGAGATCACTGCTAAATCGTTTCCAGTTGTCTAATCAACTTATGGAAAGAAGATTGACTTGAGGTTACTCGGGGAAAAATATCCCTTCATTTTGTAGATGAATTGGAACACTTAGGCTAACAACATAATGGCAAAAACTAATTTGACACCAACTATTAGAGAATAACTTTGGTTCCATATCTTTTAAATGCCCTATTTTATATGTATGGAATACTTGACTTTTCTCTAATATACTGTTTTCATTTCTAAGTATATTTTGATTAATACTACGTGTTCCTCAATTTGATGGATACTATGGTCTTCCCACTTTTCAACATTTCTCTAAAAAAGCAGAGTTTTAAAAAATTTTCCTTCAAAATAAAACTGAATTTAGATGCTAGTTTCTAAAAGCAAGAGAGAAGTTTTCAATCTAACTTTGTGATGATAAACCCTGCCTGTTACTAGCTTCTGCCACCGGTTTTGCTCCATTTCTAGAGCCAGCTCTTTTCTAGGCTTTGTGAACATCCCCCTGTACTCAGTATCAGCCCATCCCACACTGCTGGTCTATGTCTGACTTGTACCCCATTTCGAATTATTAGATATTTCTTCATTGCCAATATTTCTTTCTTCTTCTTTCCTCCCTCCCTTTCTTCCTCCCTTTCTTCCTCCTTCCCTCTCTTCTTTCTTTCTTCCCTTCCTTCCTTCAGGTATTAATATAAGTGTCTTCAATCCACCTTTGGCTATTTTACTATTCATCCAGCTGCCTTTATTCTGCAGCCACAAAGTAAGCATCTTCAGTTCTTGAATACTTTCCAAGTTCATCTTCACCTCAACTGTCCTCTTCATGATGAGCAGCCTACTTACTAAGACTGTTCAATTCATGAAAGGAGAAATCTGGATAGCGTTAGTTATTCTCAGGTTGACATGGGTACAATTGTTGCTTTAGTTTCTCTGGCAGGGATATGATTAGGGAGCAATTAAGAAATGGATCTATCTATTCTATATCTAGTTGAAAATAGATAAAAAATATTCCTAATACCATTCTGGAGTTATTAGCCAAAGGAATTTCTGATTTTCTAGAGAAGTCATCTGAAAAGGAACACCAAAATAGCAAAGCATGGGGAAAGATTTAATTTGGTAATGGCTGAATTGTCAGGTGTCTTAGTCTATTTGGGCTTCTATAACAAAATGCCATAGCCTGGATGGATTATAAACAACAAACATTTATTTCTCACAGTTCTGGAGGCTGGGAAGTCCAAGATCAAGGTGCTGACAGATCCAGTGTCTGGTGAGAGTCTGCTTCTTGGTCATAGAGGCCCATCTTCTTGCTGTGTCCTCATATGTTGGAAGGGGCAATGGACCTCTCTGGGGTCTCTTTTATAAAGGCATTAATCCCATTCATGAGGGCTCCAACCTTGTAACTTAATCAACTTTCAAAGGTCCTACCTCCAAATACCATCACATGAGGATTAGGTTTCTATTTATGATTTTGGGGGGACACAAATATTCAGTCTATATTGTTAGGTTACTTGTATAATTAACTCACTTATTTATCTTTCTCTCCTCTCTCTCTCTCTCTTTAACTCTCTCTCTCTCCTCTCCCCCTCTCCCACTCATTCTTTCATTCGTTGGATAATATTCTATTTGAGATTGACTAAAGCTATGACAATTCTTACTATATGTTTATCAGTATCTCCTAACATTCTTTTTCTGATGAATTTGTTCATTTAGCCAATATTTATTGAATATATTTAATTTATAATAATTCATTATTAATTGGGTAATAATTGGGCGCTAAATATTATGAGAAAAAATAATTATATTCTTCATTTACAGAAACTTTTTTTGAGTGATAGCGTATTCTAGTCATGGGTTTGTTACATAGTAGATGAAGAAGGCAAGCAAAATTCTAATGAATAAGGCATGGAACCTGCACTCAAGGATGGACCTGATAATTTAATAGTAAAGCTAAAGTGTTTATACAAATAACTGTCTTCTCTTTTATAACACTTATCACTTAATTTAAAAAATATTGTAGAGTTTTTGCCAGTAAAATATATTTACAGAATCTAATAATCAAATAGTACTACAAGGCTGATTACAAAATAACATTCCTCTGACACATTGCTCTGTAGTCGTGATATTCTTCTACATGCTATTTCTTTCTCAGTTATCTTCGTCTATTTCCCCATTATGGTTATATGACGATGTTGGTTTAGTTGATATTCAGGTTTTATTGTATTGTAACTGGTTGATGTTTTATAGTTTGATTACATTTTCTTTCCATATTTCCCAATGAAATCATAACCCCTCTATTATGGGCTGAATTGTGCTCCCCTAAAATTTGTATGTTGAAATTCTAATTTCCAGCAGCTCAGAATGTAACTGTATTTGGAGATAAAGTGTTTAAAAAAGTGATTGAGTTAAATGAGGCTGTTATGGGGAAGGTGGCAATGGGGAGGGAGAAAGTGGTGAACGGGCACGTGTATACGGTGATGGACGGCAATTAGATTTTGGATGGTGAACGTGATGTAGTATTCACAGAAATTGAAATATAGGGATGTACACATGAAATTTACATAATGTTATAAACCAATGTTGCCTCAATAAAATGAATAAGTAAATAAAAATGAGTCAGTCAGGATGGGCCCTAATCTAATATGACTGGTGCCCTTATAAGAAGAGAGAGTGACTCAGGGGCACATGTGCACCAAAGGACAACCATGTGAGGAGGTGGAAGAGGGCAGCTACCTGTAAGCCAAAGACAGAGGCCCCAGGAGAAACCAACCCTGCCTGTGGACACCTTGATCTTGGACTTCCAGCCTCCATAATTTTAGGAAAATAGATTTCTCTTATTTAAGCCACACAGTCTGTGGTACTTTGTTATACCAGCCATGGCAAACTAATGTACCCTCTCTGAAAATTAAAACACTTCAGGTTTTGTGATAGTTCCAGCATTTTCCAGGAAGCCTCTCAGAAACTCTCCCCTGATCAACTCATGCTAAAGTCTGACAAACAGCCCTTGTCCTGGGACTTCACTTCACCCCTATTCTTTTTTGGATCCTCTGTTTACTGAATTCAATGTCTTCCTTTTTTCTTCATTTTTCCTCCTATTTTGGCAACACACGCCTACCAGTAACTTCTTGAAAAAAGTAGGAAGGGAGATTGTTTTTTCAAACTTGCATATATGAAAATTCTTATTCTGCTTTCGTGTTTAAGACAACTTCGCAATATTTACAATTAAAATTTGAAAACCATTTACCCTCAGGATTTTGAAGGAATTGCTCTATCATCTTCTAGACTTGAGTGTTGCTGAGAATTCCAAAGTTTTTATGTTTCTTGATGCTTTTTATGTTATCTGATTTATTTCTTGTCTGAAAACTTTTTGTATTTTTTTCTTTCTGAACTGGCATGATGTGCTTTGGGCAATTTATCATTCATTGTACTGGGACTTTAGCAAGTCCTTTGATCTGGAAAATAATATTGTTATCTTTTAGGAAATTTTCTTGAGTCACTGTACCCCAGATTTAGTTTCTTGGAAATGGAACTATGAGATAGAGGCATGGATATCCTGGATTGATCCTCTTATTTTCTGTATGTGTGGGTAGGTCTTGAGGACCCATGGACTTCACTGTAGTAATATTAGGTGGAGACCCAGCTATTTCTTTAAGGGACCATAAAAGGTTAGTATTTATAAGTCTTTTGGGGTGCTGTTTAGATTTTCCAGGGAAGACTACTCCAAACTCCTGCCTAGGAACGTTGGGCAGAGGACAGTCTTGCAGTGGAGTGGAGTTAAGAAGCTCTGGGGATGTCATCAAACAATAACTTTCAAGAATGATGACTCTCCCTCACATTTCTTCTGTGTTAGATGTTCTAAATCTGGGCACGCTCTGATTCAACTTTTCCACAAAACAAACCACCAGTTTCTGAGAAAGGGCCAAGTGTTTAAACATTTCCCATGAATAATTTCAGGTAGACTTTCAGTTTTCAATCCCACACCTCACCTTAGCCTTCCTTGATATCTAGAATGTCCATATAGAGGCCTCTCAAGCTCCTCCTGCAAGATTCATTTGCTGACATCTCTTTATCTGATAGTTCCCTCCCTTTCTCTTTGGGTTGTGGGTTGATCTTTACTCTCATTTGAATGGGATTTCTTGAAGGAACAGAGAAAAATCTCTCATGTAGTCAATCCTCCATATTTGACCAGAAGTTCTCACTTTCTATTTGAAATGTAAAATTCTTAAGTGGTCGGATGAGGCAGAGATTATTTTTGGCTGAGGGGCATGAGTAGGTCAAGAGGCTGTAGGCAATAATAAAGATACTTCCTTTCAGAGTATATAAAAGACTGAGCATATAGTTTTTTATTATCAATGCATTCTGTCTAACCTGTAACAGGACTAAAAATGTTGTTGAATTTCTTCTGGAAAGATTGATTATTGATTTTCTTTGTACTTTCTGGAAAAGGCTGTTTTTGTTGCTGTTGATTCTTTCTCATTGAATTGAAAAAAAATCAGAAAGAGAAAAAGAAAATATATAGTGACCAGGTTAGATTAGGTTTTTTGTTTCATCTCCATTTTCTCTACCCCAAGCAGAATTAAAGTATTGAGGAGGAAAGGTGCTTAACAAATAGTGCTTGTTCTTGCCATTGATGCTATCATTAATCTAATAGGGCTGCTCAAAGTTCTGTGCCTGTTCCATTTAGTAATGTCAAAATAACCTTGTTAAAGAAAAATGCTTACCTTGACCTTCAAAACCTTTATCCTTTTCTTTATTATTTATTATTAAATTTGTCTCTTAAAATAAAGTAAATAAAAGTTATCTTTAAAAACTCTACTGTGTTTATTTACTTATTCTATTTTTTTGGAGAAACTCTTCAGGGAAGCAACTCCATCAGCATGAGATAGCAGATATCTCTTATTATCTGGCATCTTTTGTTATCTTATATCTTTATAATTATCTTATGTATTTAATTATACATTATTATATAAATTTAGAAGTTTTATTTTGGTGATATTGACAAATAAAAATGGCAAGTAATAGGATATATTGGAGTATATGAGGAAGCCGTTTGGTGTAAACCTAATTCGGCCTGACCTTGTCCTTCCAAAAGGGCCTGACTGTGGCCGTTGAGCATGCATTGTATATCTGCTTTAGATATTCCCTATGGCAAGAACAAAGGCCCTTGAAATAAAGGTGCAAATTCCCTCTCCCTCCCAACCTCGGCATTTCCTTAAGGATTAAGCATCTTTCCTTAGGCTAGGAACTGATTGTGCTCACCTGTGACCAGCCAGCTCGAGACAATAGACTTGCCTCCTGCTACGCCCTCCGCCCTCTGAGATAGCAGACCCACTACCTGCTGTGTCCATCAAGTGCTGTGCCGACAGGGCAATCTTATGACTATTGTGGGAGGGACATTTCAATCATATGTGAAATATGCCGTTTAGGGGTATATAACCACTCTGTACACCTCATTTCTTTGGTGCCCTTTCTTCCTTCAGAAGAAGGAAGGATATGGTTATGGATTATTTTCATCGACAACATTATTTTATTTTATTTTTATTATTTTTATTTTTGGGGAGGTAACACTTTGTCTGCCTTCTAAATGCTTTTGGTTTTCTTATTTTTTAAAAAGTGAAACTTGGCAATTTAATGATCATTAATACGCCCTTGTCATTTATTTTCAGCATTTATAGAAAGCACTAACATCATGACTTTTTGCTCACTGATAGACTTTTCTTGAAAACTGAAGACAGTAAAGGATGAGGAGACAAAAGATGCACCTTAGCTTCCATTCCCAATCTTCTGTTGAACTTGCACCATCAAAGATCAGTGATGGTCTCCTATTCGACAAATCTAAAGGCAGTTTCTTAGCTTTTGTTCTCCATGGAATCTCTATTGCTAAATATTGAGAAAGCTCTTCTTGAAAATTTGTACTCTCATTCTATCAGTTCATTCCGGATCCCCTTTAATCAACTAACCACTTCTGTGTGTGTGTTTGTGTGTACACATCCGGGCATACACACTTATGCATATATGTGTATGTTGCTAGTTCCTTTTTCTTCCTATCCCCTCTACAAGTGCAGGAACTATGTTTTATTCATCTTAACGTAGTGTCTAATGGCAGTTCAACCAATATCTGTTAAATTCAACTGAGCTTGGTCATTTTTTAATATCATGACAATGGATAACACATCCATAAGGAAGAAAGAAATGAAGAGAGATGAATAATCACTTCTTTGATTAAACAAAACTATATATTTTGGCTCTACTGCTCACCCTAGTTCCGTGTTACTGCTACTTTTTAGAGACAATTCTATTTGACCATCACAGTGTTTCCATCGCAACATACATCCCAAAACATACACACATTTTACATGTGAGTACATCTAAAATGGGTCTCCTCATCTTTTCTCCTTCAAACCAAGTCCCCTTTGGTATTTTCCTGTTATCGTGTACTTGTCATTCAGGCTTGACAGATCATTCATCTTTGACTTGTCTCTCTTTGATGCCTTCCACAGTAACACAGTACTGTGGATTTCTCCTTTGTATTTTCTTACCTCCAAAGTTTTACGTTGTTAATATCACTACCATTGACCATCATCTCTTCCTTCTTTTCTTCCCTAAAAATGTATTCAGCATTTAATTTTTCAGGTCTTGTGCAATAAATGAACTAACCAAGCAAGTAACCCATCAATCACTTCGTCAATGAATATTTACCCAGCACACCATCCCCTAAACCCCCTAGAGGCAGTCATTGAGATGGGGACCAGTTTAACCTTTGTCAAATAATTTATTTCTCCATCTCATAAGCCATCAATAACTCCATCTTTATACAGAGAGATCTGTGTAACATTTTAAGAATATTCTGAGGTTAAATGCCCTCTGCAATCTGGTTTCAGTTTATCTCCTCACCTTGTCTCCTATTCTTCTGCATACACCATCCATCACGGATAGATATATTACAACCCATTTAGCATACCTTATCCTTGAGTTTCCACCCTCTAAGTCTTTGCTTTTGTTGCAACTCCTTTGCCTGGAGCAACCTTTCTTCTTCTCTCAGCTAATCTAAACATTATGCTGACGCCCACTCCCTCCATGAAGCCTCACCTGATCACACCAACAGGGCTCAATGGTTTCCCTTCCTTCTGAGTTATCTACCTTACATGTGGATCACATGGCTGGCTTCTGTGAGTGATTTGGGTTTCAGTCCAAATAATTCCTCCTCAGGGAAGCCTCCCCTGACTGACCTAAGTCCTCTCCCAATTGATTTGCTGTTTCATTATTCTACTTTTATCACAGCACTCACCACTCTGACACTTCTTTGTCCATATACATGTGTCTCCCTTCTCTAGAACGTAAGTTACATGGGGGAAGGGAACTTGCTTTAGTCACTTCTGCATATCAGCACAAATGGGTACTCAGCACTTATTTACTCAAAGGAATAATAACATTTATTGGGTGTATCTCTGTAGGTACTCTTCTCATCACTTTATGTATATTTACTAATTTAATAATCACAAAACCCTATGATGCATATTGTATTACTAACACCATTTATAGATATAGTAACTAGGGTGCAAGGCCACAGTCCCCCAGATACTAAATAACACAGTGTGGAGTCTGGCTCTAGAGCACATAAGCTGCATTTAATTTCTTTTTATGCCAATGCCCCCAAGTAAGTGGTAAAATAATGACATATACTTTCTCTTTGACTCTAGAGTAAGTTGCTTGAAGCTAGTCAATTGAGTCTCATAGTTCTTTTTGTCTCCGTAGCATCTAGAATTATCTTAGTTGAAGTGGACAAGATTTAGCAATAAGTGTGATGTCACAAATTAAACCGAGCAACACCCTTCAGAGCTGTCCAAATGGGATATAACTGCATTAAGAAAGGGGAAAAAAATCCACCTTCAAATCAGAGAAAGAATAGCCCAGAAAGAAATGGAACCAGACACTGCCTTTTCTTCTAATGGGGTTCTTCCCTTCTCTCCAAACATACAGGCACCACCAGGAATTAGAACAAAAGAAACATTAATGTTTTACATCTTGTCATAAAACTAGAACCTATTTATCTATCACTAACCTTGCAGTACTTGGGTCCTAGGAAGTGGAGCGTAAATGATGGTTTATGCTCATGTTATGACATCTTTTTCAGGGATATCATAAGATCCGCTTTCTTAAACTGTTTAGATGTTTCCGTTTACATCCCTAACCAGGAAGAACTGTAACTCTGATGAACGACTTTCTTTACCAGACCAGACACCTCATTTCCTGCCTTGAAAAATTTGGATTAGCATCCAAACTGTCCCCAGAGGTGAAAAAAATATAGTAATGCACTAAATCAAGGCTGTTCTGAACTGTGATTGTAACGTTAGGAAAATATAATGCATTGATTTATGCAGTTTGACCTGAAAGTGTTGTGTAAAGTTTCCCATTTTAAAACAATCAAATCAATATTTCAAGATCTGTGAACTTGAGGCTTAAAACAAATTAAGCAATTCAACTGAAAATCAGTGTGTGTACTCAAAAATAACAAATCAATGAATTTTGACAGCAATTTTGAAATTGATCTTTTAGTTAATATTATTATGAACTTATTATGAGCAGCATGAACCCAAGTGGGTTTGTTTCTATGAATTCCACCTGTGCAATCAGATAGATTTCATCTCACTTTAATCTGTTATTGTCATACCATCTCTGTAAAGTCATCCTAGCGTTAAACATCTATTGATGCTTCAAATCGGAAAACAAGAACTCTAAACTGTGGTTGGTGTGTGATAGCTATTCTATTGCTAAAAATGGAGTTGAGATGCAACTTTCCGAGCTATGGTGTTGCCCCATGATTTTCTTCACTGCAACAGCATCTCCATTTTCCCTCTGGCTCTACTCTATTAGTAGCCCAGTTTGTTCCATCAAAGCCCCTAACTTATGTGGCAAACAACTTTCTGCCAGAGCATCCGTTGTTTTTTTTTCTATCCGTGCTCAGGAAGCCCATATCAATAAGATGTTATATAGCTGTCATTTCTGTCCTAAAACACTGTAGCAGAGTGTCCTGTGGCTGCAGATGCTGTTAATGTTTTCTCTGCTCTGTCAATTGATTTCAAGGCTGCCTCCCTATCAAGTCATGTGCTCCTTCAAAAGGTACATCAGCCAGACTGAAGGAAAGGATCATAAAAGTGTCTGACAATCTCACATCTCTTCACACAACCTGCCATGTCTGGATAAATCCTTCCTATGTGGATCATTTTGTAACAGTTTCCCCAACTCTCCAGTTAGCTTTCTTCTTTCCTGTGATGTGAAGGCTTTTAACTGACTTAAGGAAACCATCTGCATATTGTATGGCCACTAGAGGTGTTCGTGTTCATTTTCAAAATAAAAGTAAAATGGCAAAGTAGATGTTATCTCTCTTTTAACTTAAGTCATCACTGATATAGGAATAGATCCTCTTGAAACTTTTAAATTTTAATTTAAGGAAAGTGCCCAGGGCTTCCAATGCTGATTGGCAATTTTCCAGATGCTTGAGTCTTTCCCCCTTACCCATCATTCAAATGCTGACTCTGCTTCCATCTCCTGTATACAACACTTGCCCACTGCTCCAGCTCAGAGAGTGGCTGTGTAATAATGATTACCAACAAGCCATGAGAATGGATGAGGTTACCCAAAGAAAGTGAGCTGAGTCAGAAGAAACAAGGAGAATACCAACGTATCAGGAGTGAGTGCAAGGTGCCCATGCTCCTCTTCCAGACCATTCTGATCCTCCAAAATGAGATCATTTGTTTTTTGATAACCGGTACTTGCTCATCTTCTGTTACTCCTCTCTTTCCCCCTCCCAAACAATTTTCTGATGCTGAACCTTTCTCATCAGCTCAGTCCTGTGGGTTTCTGTGACATGAGAACAACTCTGCTTGTATTCTTCCAACTGGAATACAAGTATGTCCATTAAAGTTTCAAGCAAACCATGCTTATGACTTGATATCTCCCCGGACGCACACAACCCCTTCACCTCCTAAGATCTTCTTGTGTCCTTTGGATAATGTAAAAAGTATGCAGCAGGGACCCTGAAGAACTTTGAGATCCGGCCTTGACATGTGTTATGACACTTGCCATCTGCTCCTCAGCACACATCTACTCCTACAACTTCTGATTTGACCCTGTCTTTTCCTAGACGCACCATGTCCTTTCCCACCTCTGAATCTTAATTCACACTGTTCCCTGCCTGAAGTAGCATCCATACTCATTACGATGAGCCAGTCATCCTTTCATTTTTTTACCCCAAATCTCCCAGTGCATTTAGAATCCATCTAATGATCACACTGCATTCAGTTTCACATATTTCTCCTCTGCTAGCCTATGTGACCCTCTAAGTCAAGGATAATCTTTATATGCACGATGCAAGTACATCATGCTAGGCAGTGTACGTGTCAGGTAAAAAGTCTAACTGAAAGCAAAAACATGAGGGAGAAAAGACAATACTTCTCATTTGAAACATTTCATAGGAGGCTTCTACCTACCCCTTGTTTTGCCTCCTCATGTTCATCATTCTTAGTATGCCTACAAAAAGTAGATTTTGGAGCTCCTTTATTTATTTAAAAATAGCTGTCCTTTAACGAGAAAACAGCAGAATATGAAGGAAATTACCAGTGAAGGTGACAATCTAGGAATAGAGCTCATGTGTGAAATCAAGAAAGGAACATTGACCTTTAAAACCACAGCAAATTCATCAGGAAGGTTTACTTCTAACATATGTAGCAGGTAGGTAAAGGTCCTCTTTCTGTAGGGTCAAATGTACCTCATCTGTTTCAATAAACATTTTTATTTTTACCTTGAACTTTTCATAAAAATGAGAAAGCATCTCTTTTTGGCAAGTGCCAATGGCAAAATGTTTTGGAGGCAAAGAAAATTTTGCAAATTACTCTGGGTGGCTCTAAGTGTCATTGACCAATCTGTCATTACTGTCTGCTTTACTCTTACAGTGTTGGCTCAAACTTTCCCCTGATGTCTCTGAACACACCAGGGCACATGTCGATGCTTGAAGTGGGAGTGGTGGGGAAGGTGGGGGGAGTGGACTCAGGAGATTTCTCCTGTACAGAGTCTACAAGTAGGAGGGGAGTGAGGATGACAGCATGCGTGGAGTGGCAGTGATCGGGTGGAAGCCTCTCCATCGCATTGCTCTTTTCCTGGTGATCTTGCTGTCACCCAGGCAGCTCCACAGGAGGGGCAGATGGAGCTATCAAGTGAGAAAGACAACACAGGCCCAGTGGCAAAATGTTCTGCCACCTGTACCATATGAATGAAATGGGGCATCTACGGTATTTTGTGGATTGGGATTGTTATGAGTCCCTAATGCTGTCTCATTAGCAGTCATCTAAAATACCCAAGCTCAGTGGGCCCACCCGAGCTAAACTAATAAGCTCTCTTGAAGGGCATGGAAAGAGATGGGGATTAGAATAAGCCCATAGATGTGCCAACAGGTGGAAAATACAGCTCTTTTATCTTTTTCCTTCTCTCTTTATATGCTTATGAGATAATAGCACATGTACTCATTCAAACTGAACTATTGACTATGACTTAGTGCAGCCACTGTGCTTTTTTTTTTTCCTACTAATTCTAGTGGGATTCGTAATGTTATCTCTTTGCTGCTCGACCCTTCTGAACCTGTCAAATAAGTTCTCTCACAATGCATATTAATCTGAGACATGTGGTTGAAAGAAAGAGCTGATAAGTCCATCTTCAAGATGTGATAAGTATAAAGCATTTCTAATGAACGGGTATTGTGTTAAACATCTCCAGTATCACTAGGACCCGGGGATATTTAATTAAAACACACACGAGAGATAATGAGAGGGGAAGGGAGACACCGCCTGTATGTGGGTTTATAGTTTCTAAAAGTCAGCTATCTTTTGCCGTATTGCTGCTAATTAAATATTGCATCAAAAGTCATGCACTGATTTTGAAAGGAAAGGTGCAGTTAAACACATTCTTTAACTTACATATTACTTGTACGTTTGTGAGAGAGAGAGAAACAAATTATGTGTGCATTTGTGATAAACAAAAAGTTCAAGTCTTAAGGCAGTCATGAATACAATACTGGAGGTAGTTCAGTTCCCTGGAAAGTGATGTTATATTGGGAAGAAAAATCTGTTTTGGGATAAGAAGAAAGAAGATGGAAGATACAAAGTTTTCCTGAAAACTGTGCTGTAAGGCTAAACTGGTAAGCTTAAATAATCATTCCTGAACAAAGGGAGCTGCATCACAAGAAGCCTGCCAGAAGTCGAGCACTCATTTAAAGGGAATTCTTAAAGGCTACTTCTGCCAAGGAAAGTTAGGTTGAAAGATGACGAGTTTTCCTTCTTCTTTTAAAGGCTCTAATTTACCCTTTGAGAACTATTTCCTTCCACTGCAGATTTACTAGCTCTAGTTGTTTCAGAGGCACAGTGACCTGGCAAACTGAGAGAGAGGGGTGGCACCTTGAGAAATTTTAGTATCGTTGGGTTCCATGGAGACTGTCAAGCCTTTCATTTCCTCCCTGTTCGCTCCAGCTAAAAACCCCTTTTGCCCTTTTCAAAGGTCAGGGTCAGTAGATATTTTTGTAAGGGGCACACTTGGACTAAAGAGATGAGCAAGAGTGCTGACAGCAAGAAGCTTCTGAAAAAGAGAAAAAAGGAAAGGTCACTAGCCTGGATTCCTTCCTGAGGGCAGAGATTCAGGGCTAAGGGACAATGACCCAGAAGGAGAATGGGACAACAAAATAGGTGAATTTGGCATTGGGTCTCTTCACTTATCTGAGCACTGAGGGTAAAGGCCATTTGCTGAGGGAGAAAGGATATGATCAAAAGAAATGCAGAAGCCAGGGCAAATGACCCTTTCTCCCTCTTTTCGGTGGTAACTCATTTTTTGTTTGCTTGTTCTTAGGCGATCTGAATCTTCCATACAAGGATGATGTTAAATGTGTGCATTGGAAAAAAAGTGATAACACCCCAAATTCGTTCAAGAAACATTGAAAACAGCACAGAAAAAGTCCTGATGCAGTCTGTGACATCAACCTCTACAAAGATGCTTTTTCAATCTCAAACCTATGAAATCACAGCCTTTATTTTTCACCTGGGTACTTTACGTGAAATAAAGATACATCACCACCAGGTAAACAATATCTTGGTTTTCATCATCAGAACATTCAAGCCTTCTATATATAGTATTAATTAAATCGGAAGAGGACATACACTTTTCTACTTTCAATTGTTTTTAAATTTAAAAAAATCGCAGACATTTCAAATTCTGGAATAATGTGTAAAACAACTAAGTAGATTTAAAGACACATTTTAAAAATAGTGTAAAAATATATTGACTGTATCTACTGTCTTCTTATTAGACGTAATTTAGAACAAGATTTAAAGAAATACAGTTACCTCAGAATATAGGTATCTCAATGCTGAAATGTTTAGGATCACTGTTTCACAGTTTCCTTCTTGAATTAAGTTGACTATCATTTCCAATTTGCTTTGAGCCTTGTCCATACATTTCAAGACTTCCCACTTGTTTTGCCTAATATTCAAAATTTGCTATTTTTCTTCTGTGATAAGCTGTTCTTTTACTTAATCTTAACCCTAACAAGACAGACCTGGCATATTCTAAAGTAGAAAGGAATCCACTGACTTTTCATATTCTGGTTCTTCAGTATCTTTTATACTCCATTGAAGAAATAGGGGGAAATAAAGTAACCGTTGGGAAAACTGTGATTAGAAGAAAGACTGTTAGGAGATTTCAATTTAGCTGTTTTACTCTTTTTTTCCCCCAAAGTACTTTTAAACTTCTCTTTTCCCTGAAGATGCTTGTTCTACATTTGTATATAATTTATCTTAGCACTAAAAGCTGCATTTACCTCCAAGAATTTATAGCCTGGAACCAATTTATTAGCCTACAACAGAATTTCTTCTAGGTCTCTTAAAAATAAGTTGTCCATGTTTTGTTTGCATATGTCAGTTTACCAAAACAGGAATATATGGTAGTTTCTTCAAAGAGTCTAACAGTAAGTCCTAGAGGTGATAAATAGAATGTAGTGAAATTAAAATTATAACAGAGAGCCAACCCTGATGGTCTAGTGGTTAAAGTTTGGTGCTCTGATCCCTTCAGTGGCCCAAGTTCAATTCCCGGTCGTGGACCCACACTGTTCATCTGTCGGTTGCCATGTTTTGGCAGTGGCTCACATAAAGAACTCGAAGGACTTTCAACTAGGATATACATCCATGCGCTGGGGCTTTGGGGAGAAAAAAAATGATAACAGAGAAATCCAGATATCTTAATAATTGTTTATGACACCAAGAGTTTGGACAAAGGGCTGCTATTTATTTATGATAATTTGATCCAGATTTAAACGAACTTGTTAATTTTAGGAATCGGTTTGCTCCTTTGTAGGAAGCCTGGAAAAGAAGTAGTTTGATTTCACATGCAAAGCCTTTATATGTTTCTTTAAATTAATGATTCCTTTCATATAGGAGAAATTAATTTAGTTACTGCTGCTTCTCTGTTTATCAGTTATGGTGATTTCATATTTATGTCAGGTAAACAAATGATTCACAAAAGATTCTTGTCTCTTTGTCTGTCTCCCTTTTATTGATGTTTCACTTGATGGGGTTTTATTTTTCTAAATTACCTTCTCTTTCCCAGTAAATAAAATTGTGTCTCAAACTTCCTTAAAAAGAAAAAAGTAATACACACAATGAAACAACAACTACAGAAAAACATTGAACAAAACCCAAAATATATTCTTTATTTCCTGCTTTCCTAAGCTCTAGAACCTTAGTTTATAGAAGATAGAAGGGATCCACTAATGAGAACTGGCATCTTAGAAGAAAGTTAATTTTTACAGCATTCTTAGTCCAATCCTTAGGTACATTTTCTTCTATCTACTTCTCCTTTTTCACAAGAAACTTTGTTACTCAGACATTTATCCATAGTTGAACATTGGTAAAATTTGGTTGACACAGAGAAAGTTGATAGTTAGAAGTTTGCAATTTCTTGGTTTGCATTTTAATTGGTTCCCATGAACATTTACTTATATTTGCTATAAACCCTTCCTTATTAACCACATTGCATTAGCCATACAGCGGTAATCAATTTCTATCACTATAAGCCCTGAATCTGTATCCCTGAATTACGTTTTACTCCTTCAGCACTGATGAAGTTCACTTGAAGTCATTTAGGCATCAATATGATAAAGTCTATGTATGTATGGGCTTTGAATCTAAGAATGAATGATATTATGTAAATGCAGAGAATCATTATTTTATTCCAGACTAAGAAGCATTCCAGATCAATGCTATGATACATGGTTGAATTTATTGTTCTAGTCCTAACGACACACACATTATATTGTCAATTTCAAGTTACTGGGCAACTTGTTCCAAAATGCTTCCATTCATCATATTGACGGTGATGTTAATCAAATTGACTATCCTTAACAAAAAGCCTTGCTTCATTTGAGTTATATTGCTTTTCTGCCTACGGGGAACATTTACACAATTAACAAAAGCAGATCGAATGCTAATAAAGAAAACAAATGAAGATTTATTCCTATTCCTCAAAAGAGTTATAATAATTTAATTAAGGTATATGGTACTTTTGGAAGGAAAGTGATAAAATGGAAAAAAATCCTTTGTAAGAAGGTGAAGGGAGAGGCAAAGAAGCTTGTTAAAGAATTCTTTAGCTTTTGTAATATTCATTGATTTAATCTCAAATAACAATAGACAAGAACCCATTGAAGATAGAAGTTAGCACTTGAGGATGAAGAAAAAAAAGGGAGATCAATCAAAATGTGAAACTTGCCAAATAGTTGAAAGATATAGAGACAGTCAGGAGGGAGAACAATGGTCTGGGGTGGTCCAGGGGAATAAAAGAAATACTTAATTGGATGAAACTAAGGAGCAAAAGATAATTCAAACTGATAATCAAGTAATGTTTTCTGGCAGCCACAGATTATTAATTCCTAAGCAATGCTAGACTTCCCATGGAGATTTTCCTTTAAAGTCTTATTTTCAGCCGTTAAGAGAAAAAACAAGTTTCCCAAACTGTGATGTGAATGAAACATCAATGTTTGTGAAGACTGTTGGCTCAGCTAAATGTAGTAAGGTCTTTTGGGAGCAAGAATACTAATGAAGTAACAGCATTCAAACTTAGAGTAGACTTTGAGGCTCGTCCACCTAATTAATAAACTAGGTACGAAGAGTATTTCAGAGTAATTTGGGAAGTTGCAGACTCTCTTTAACATCATTGAAGGCTAATTTAGTCCTTCAAATTCGTATATAATTGAGAAAGAGTTTCCCTATCATGGCACCAGAACAAGCTATGTATCATGGATTCATCCCTTTCCAGGTAGATGTTAAATACAGGCTAGCTGGGAGCACAAGATTAATATGCACTATATGAGTGCATAATTTAGGGTTAACATGTGTAGGATTGAGTATAGGGGGAAATCAATGAAGGCTGGGTTCTTCAGGGAAATCTTTATGGACTTAGGCTAGGAACAACTGACAAATTTGAATTTGTGAAACAGACAGGAAAGTATATGAGAAGGGGAATCTATGAGAAGTCACCAAGGCAACAACAAACATTCTATCATTTCCCAATACTGTGAACTTTATGAAGGCTATGTTTTAACTTCCTAAGACATATAGTTTGCTTATAGGAAGAAATTTTTATCCAAAAAGACTCTAAACATTATGTTTCTTCTTAACAATAACAAACATACAAACAAAGCTATGGTATATTCTTGAAGATACCTATATACAAAAGGAGCAGTCTGTGTAATAGAATAAGTACTGCACTGGAACTCTTAAGACATGGTTGCTAAACACAGTTCTGCTATTAATTAGCATCAAACTTTTGGTGAGGAACTTCACCTTTATGGACCTCTGTTGGGCCATCTATAATGAATGAATGAATTGAATAAAATAAGTAACTGAGTTAAATTTTCCAATGACTTCAATGTTTCTTTCCATTATACCTTTCTAAAATTCTCTTTGAAGTGACTAAAATAAAAGTGTGGAGCTATACATGTTATGATAATTTTGAATGGATGAAAGTTCATTGCAGGTTCAGGTTAATTTGGGAACACACAAAATTGTCTAGTTCAAAGGAATAGTGAAAAAAACTACTGAGAAACCAGAAAGTTGACATTTTTCTTTTGTTACTTCATCCCCCTTTCAGTTTTCCCTCCAATGGCATGATGGGTTGGGTCCCAAACTCAAATCCCCTGAAGAGATAGCAAGGTAACATCAGACAGATGAAGGAACATTTATTATACTTTATCCTGTTACAAGAAAGAAAACGATGGAGGAGTCTTTGGAAAGAGAAGGGTAATCCAGTTGTTTTCATCCCTGAGGTAGGCAGCATTTCCTTCCACTTGAAACATCATCATTTCAGTAGGACCTGTGTAAATACCTCTGCGATAATCAGTGAATTTCTTTTCACACACCACCCAGAGGGATATAATCCCACAAGGATAAGCTGGAATTGGAGAATCTTATTTGACAAGGGAGATTTCAAAATTGAGTAGAATGAGGGGACAGAGTAAGTCAAATGCAAAAATTTCCTACTTTCTGACATATATACTTTCAACAGTAGTTGTCATTATTAATCTAAGTTCTGCTTTGATGAAAGGAAAGAAAACACAGGCCTACACTTATATATGTCCTCTTATTACTTTTTGTTTGGAAATATGAAAGACTATTATGTTTCTCCATGCCTGTGTTTATGAGTGTTAGGAAATAAGCGGGAGTTAGAGATGGCATGAAATGAAATTGCTTATATTTTAAGCAATTTGTTGATTCACTTTGAAAACATAAATTAAACATAAGTTGTTAGAAAGGACAGGACTTACCACAAACCCATGTCAAGGAAGGCTTAAGATATAAAGCCCTAGGTATTAGCATGTTGGGCTTGTTTTACATAATGCTTCTGAATATCAAAATTCATTGCTCTTGACTGAGGCACTGATTCATGATTATACACATGGAGATATCTTGTAAAAATTGTTTAAATAATGAAATGAAGTCTGGACAGTTTTCATGTCAAAACAGGAAATCTGAATGGTAAACATAAGAGACTAGTTAGATGAAGCCCCATCAGTGTGAATATGGCTTACAAACCATTGAGATGACAGATGTAGTCTAGAGCTGATATTCCAAATATTTCACTAGTTTGTCTTGACAAAGGGGTTGATAACAGGCAGTGAAAAGTCGCTGGAATGGGAACAAGGGGTGCTGAGTCTTCCAAACTTTATTGTACCATTTACGTGCTATGCAGTCTTGTGGAAGACACTTTGACGTGTCATACACAAATAACTCTCTTACAAAAAAATGGAGACAATAATGCCTACTCTTCCTTACACACACAGAGTGGTGAGAATTGATTGAAATTATATTTATGATGTAATAATAACTCAGTAGTTGAATCCCAAGTTCTTAGCATTATCCTAAGCACTATAATTGAATCATCTTTAATTTTTACAAATGACTTAAGATATCTGTACTATCTTTTCTATTTTAAAGAAGAGAAAAGTGCTGCTCAGAATGGTAAAGGGACTTATCTAAATTCACATGATGAGTAAAATGCAGAACAAAGCTTTAAATCAGTTCTTCCTACCCTACAGCCTGTACCTTTTCTATTGTAATACAGTAAACTTGGAAAACAGCAGAGGGCCTAACAAGTGGCTCTAGGTATAAAGAACTTCTCAATTATGAGGTTTTGTTACTAAACGGAGAATTACATTGTAAAGAGTCTCTATTGCCACTTTGGTTATTTCTAGTTTGGTTTTTCAAGCAAGGTTAGAAAGCCTACCAAAGTCTACTCATTTCTCAAGACCCATTTCAAATAAAGCCTACCAAAGTCTACTCATTTCTCAAGACCCATTTCAAATACTGCTTAGTTTATGAAATAGACTACTTACTACTTACTTCTTGTTGGCATTGATATGATTTTTTTTTTATTTTTAATGTAGCCTTTTAATAAAATATACAAATATTTTCTTGTGCCTATCTTTTCTTTTAGACCACAGCTGTTCACTACAGTAACCACTAGTGTCGTGTGGCTATTTTAATTAAAATTAAATAAAATTTTAAATGTAGTTCCTCAGTCAACTAGTCAGCATTGCACAAGTTCAACAGCCACGTATGGCTATTGGCTGCTGTATTAGACAATGGAGATATACGACATCCCATAATCACAGAAAGTTCTATCAGATAATGATGCTCTAGATCAGGGGTTGAAAACTACAGTGTATGGCTGAAACTTGAACTGCTGTCTGCTTTTGGATATTATGTTGTTTTTTTTTTTTAAGATTTTATTTTTCCTTTTACTCCAAAAGCCCCCTGGTTACATAGTTGTTTATTTTTAGTTATGGGTCCTTCTGGTTGTGGCATGTGGGATGCCACCTCAGCGTGGCTTAACAAGCAGTGCCATGTCAGCCCCCAGGATTTGAAATGGGGAAACCCTGGGACACTGAAGCACAGTGCACGAACTTAACCACTCGGCCATGGTGCCGGCCCCTGTATCTTATGTTTTATTGGAAGATAGTCATACCCATTCATTTCATATTGTCTTTGGTTGCTTTTGTGCTACAGTGGCAGAATTGAGTAGTTCTGACAGAGACCAAATGGCCCACTAAGTCTAAAATATTTACTCTCTGATCCTTTACAGAAAAAACTTGCCAACTCTTTCTCTCTACTACAAGCTGCTTGAGGCTTAAAGCTCTAAGTATATTTCTTTTATTTTGAGTCTTGTTACATTACATTATCCAGTAAGAACTAACGCGTTTGCTGCATTGCCTTGACATCAAACTAACAAACTGTGGTGTTACATCTAGTAAATGATGGAGGCAAAATTCAAAACAGTTTATCTGATACAAAACTATGTACTCATTTCATGCTATCACACTGCCTCTTCATCTTCTGGGGTCATTAGTGCACCAGTCAAAACTGATAATGTCCATGAGCCAAGGCCATCAGCAAGATCCCCTTGGGGTAAGCTTTGTTTTCAAACATGCCTTCTACCTATGGGGTCCTCAGTAAGACCAATCAGAATGGATAATAAAAAAGAAACTCAGGCTCGTTTGAGCTCCTATGTCTTCTCTCATCTTATTTCTCTCTACTACACCTTTTGCTTTATCTGCTCCAGCAGCAGCGATCTCCCATTCTCATGAATCTGTGAGGTACACGTCCACCACAACACTTTGCGGGCGCTACTCTCTCTGCCTGGCAAAAATACTGTGCAGGTTGTTCAGGTCGTGCAGCACAACATGCACAAATGACCATGGTAGCCATGTTGCCTACAATCCTCTCCCTCCAAATATCTAACGGTTACCTCTTCGGCTTTTTTCAAGACTATTCATTGTCATTTTCTCATGAGACAGCCCTTCATACTGCCAATCCCCCTCACTTGATTCTATTTTCCGTAACAGTTAGATTCTAACATAGTATAGTATTTAACTTGTCTATTTTGTTTACTGTTT
Organism: Equus caballus; assembly: GCF_041296265.1. NCBI lineage: Eukaryota > Metazoa > Chordata > Mammalia > Perissodactyla > Equidae > Equus > Equus caballus. Next base: position 28,548,032 of record NC_091710.1, on the reverse strand, counting down.
ATTTTCTACTGTCCCTCACTAGAAAATAAATTCCAGGAGGGCAGATCTTTTTATTTTTTTCGTTGGCGTTCTCCAGTGACGAATAAAGGATTTGGATCCAAACCCTCCAATCTCTTCCTCTGAATTTCTGTGCTGGCTGGCCCTCTAGACTAATGGCAGTCATACCTTATGGGGTCAAGAGTGAAGTATACAATTAAATTAACAATGATAAGCATGTCTGCCTGTGCCCCGAGGCGAGTTCTCCTTTCTTCGCTAATCATAAAGGGGTTTAGCTATGTATATAGTCATATACATATATATATTCGAATCTCTCAGGTAAAGAAAGTTGTGGCCAAATATGAAGAATAGTGCAATTGTACGTGTGAGTGATTGTGAGTCTGTGTGTAAGGGAGAGAAAGGGAGAGAGATTGAGAGTCATGGTATTCATCAGAAAAAGTGTGAGAGGTTAAATTTGGACAAATGCTAATGAAATGTGTAATCTATTTACTGGGCACAGCGAAATACGTGGTGGTAAACATGATGCGAGCAACTGATTTGTCTGACGCAGTTACCAAGCGGTGTTCTCACTATTGATGAGGTGTTATTTTGAGGAGTTTCTTGGAAGCTGAAAGAGATTCTGTTTGTTCCTTCCTGTAAAAGTTTTTTTTTTTTTTCCCATCAGAAAAACTTAGAGGTTGTCCATAAGTGAAACAGAAAGGCAGTAAGAAGTAGAATGAGGGATTTCGTTATCCCTCTGGATCCTCCCTACATTTCTCCTCTCTAAGTAGACTAAAAGATCAATTCTATTCCTTTGAATCATTCTTCTTACCTGAAGGAAACAATATCTCACTGCTGTTTCAAAGGATTGATTAATTTTGCATAATCTGGACAGATAAGAAAGGTTCAGTGCTGAGGAGCATAAAAAGAGTTTAGTGCAAAGTGTCCTTGCTGAACAATTTAGTGTTGATGCCAATCTTTCAACTGCCTTTGAAGTGAGACTGAAGAGCTTTATAATAAAGATAATAAAGCTATGAAGTTTCGGCTCTGTATTGGCTGAAATTGAATAATTAGTTCAAGGTTTCTTAAGTTACATGTTTGGGGGTAGGAAAAAGTGGAGACTTGCTTCCCAACAATGCAAGCTAATAATTTAATCTGTACAAATCTATATGGATAATTTAAACTATATAGGCTGATGAATATTTGCTGGATGCCCAGGAAATACTAACCATTGTGTAGAGATTGACTGAGTCTAGATTAGCAGAGAAAGAAAGCTTATAAAGCAGAGAAACTTCTCCAACATAAACCAATCTAATTTTAGAAGTCAGAAGAACAATCAAAAGTCAGAGAAAAAGCATATAATATCTCATACTCATTTACTATTGTTAGCTTTTTAAATGTATTTAAAAATACACTTCCTTTGTTTCAGTCTTTCACTTTAGAATTTTCCTTTGTTTTAGTCTTTCACTAATCCCATGTTTATGCTTAAAGCAGATTTAACAGATATAAAGGAAAAGGAAAACAACAACAAAAATTGGTACCCAGGTCAGATCTTCCTTTCTGGTCTTTTCTTTGCTCCTGGTGTTCCTGTACAATTTTCCTAATAACTTTCCATAATAACATTGACCATTTCAAGTTCAAATCATTGGTGAAAAATTGTGCAAGTCTATCTGATACCTTGACCCCCTGACTCCTACAGTTTCACCATTACCTTTCTCTCTCCCTTTCTTCACCTCAGCTTTATAGTCTCTCTGTAGGTACATTACAGACGTAGACATCCTACTGGAGAGAAGGTCTTGTTTTTTTGCATTATTAGTTTTAAAGAATGCAAGGATTATCCTGGAACCCAAAACAAATCAACCCAGATCTATTTTTAAATATAGAAAAGTTAAATACCATTGAGTTATATTTTCCATGTTATGAATGAAATGAGCTAGCTTTGTTTTCAAAGCTCCAGATGAAAGGTATGGAGTCTCTCTTCACCTCATCCAAATGGCACAGGCATGGTGACGATGAGATCTGAGGAAAGTGATGCTTTGTTTGGCCTGCGGTATTGCATATGGAGCCAGTTGTGTGAAACAAGTCTTGATACTTCCAAGGTGAAACAGGGAATCATGAATGATGAAAAAGATGTACAAACTGTCGATTATCAGCTGGAGAGGTAAAATTATGACTTTTTGAGAAAAGACAACATCGTTAGAGTAAGTATGTACAAAACCTTCCCAAATGATTTAAATTCGTTTCTAATAAAATTCCCAAAATATAAGCATATCTAAAGACATCTAAGTGATTATTTTGTTTTTGAAATTCTCTTTTGGAATTATTCTCAGAGCACTGAGCACATTTTTCTTTTAATTATTTCAACCTAATTATGGCCCACCTTCACCTTATGAGTGAGGGCTTGATTTTCAGAAATAGGCAAAATGTATTTCATCCAGTGTAGATAATGAGAGAGGTGGTCAGGCTAGCTAATATTATTTTTTAATAAAAAATAATTGGTGAATATTTAATATTAAATTGGATTATTTTTTTAGTAGTACAAATGCTTCCTAAAAAGGCAATTCTGAACTTTATTTGAAATATCACTGGATTAAAGATTGTTTATTACGTGCGTAACAGACCTTCTTTACTCTCTTCTCTTTGAAAGTCGTTTATTGATAAGAGGAAGATTCTAGAATGAAGAGAAGACAGTGTTGCTGGGTTCACCTTTCTTGTGGTGCTGCTTCAGTCAGTCACCTTGAGGAGCTTACCTGACACTAGAGCAGTTCAGCAACATAAGGTTTTTGGAAAGGCTATGAGATTCATATATAATTTTTTCTCTGAGCTTTTATTGTGTTTGAAAAGTGGTTTTTCCCAATAAGAAAGAGTATTTAATTTTAAATCTTTGTCAGGTACAAATAAAAATGATGAATGATTAAGAAATTAAATTTCATTTTTTGTCAATACGATGTCCTCGCCTTTTCAGAAAAACAAATTACTTCTCTGAGTTAATTTTTCTCCTGTGGGTGAGAAAAGGAAGAGATTGTCTTCATCGAAAATAATGACTGATTTTAATATTAATTTACAAGACTGAATCAAGCTATTTTTTTCTTTAAAATGCATGCCTTCCTATGTAGGTTTGGTTGGGTGTTAAAATCATTAGTCATAAATTTGGTTCTGGAATAGTCTTTTGAGTGGGAGGGAAGATTTTTATTTGGCAGAGTAATCCAGTTGGGTGTGTGTTTGTATGTGTGTGTATGTGTGTGTGCATGTAACGAGAGAGAGAGAGAAATATCAGAAAAAATTTAACTTCTGATTTTGGAGGTTACACAAAATCCAATTGACCTTTTTAAAAACATCTAATTGTCATGCACCCAGGTACTTTCCGGGCTCGAACTGGCAGTCAAATATCACAAGAAAGGTTATTCTTGTTATTTCAAAACCTGCTTAAAACAAGAGGTATTGAGTGTCCTTAGGGAGATTCCAATTAGGCTCATCATGGTCTTCTCTTTAATTAATAAATTACTTAATGTTTTTCAAGTGTTTTGAAGATGCTAAGTGAAATGTATGTGCTAATTAGTATTATTTATAAAAAGCAAATAAGACATTAATAGTTTCTATTTCCTCACAGCCATGTCATTTTAGATCGCTAACTTTTATGAATCCAAAGAATAGTTGCCTTTTTATAGTTTTATAAAATGCACAATACAAAGAAAACGTTTAAATTCAGAGACTCAACTGATAAGGACTAGAGAGTATTTTTTTTCTCTCTCTCTAACTAGCCTATGTTCTCTAATTTTATCTGTGATTCTCTGTAGAATAAAATAGAAGTGGTATGTAAATGTCTAGTGGTATTTTACAATGTTCTTTGCATTATTTAAGTAAACTTTAGAATTGTATGCGAATCTTGAATTTCTGCATTAATCGGAGGGTTTAAAGAAGATAGCAATAGAGGATTGTTTTCTCATAATAGCTTTCACTGAAAATTTTTAATAGAATAGCTGTTTCACTATATCTTTCATTTTACACTATTAGTGATAAAAATAAAGTTAATCTATTTCAGCTCAATTAAATTCTGACCTCACTGTTACAGTGCTCATGAATATATAGCTACAGGAAAATACTAGTTGGGATTTGAAAAACACACACACATATAACAATGTAAAAAATGAACGGTGACCGTGACAGCTAACAACTTGGGTTCTCCCCAATCCGTGTCCTCCATTCATCACTAGATGTTTCAGTGCCAAGAGACACAGGAATCCAACACCAGAAGAACAGATCAGGAGCAATTTTTAAGACTTTGAAACATGTAATCTTTGTTATTGAACCTGGTGTAGCTGCAAATCATGTTTTTAAATATAAAATTGCAGAAGGTTTTGCAACCTTTAAATCTTTTCTTGTCATTTTATGTTTCTGGTGTTAAATTTTGCTGTGTTAATGTCATCTTCACTTGGTAATATTTACAGCACCTAAATCAATCTTGAGGACACACAGAATATTGAAGGATCAACTTTACTTATTCCAAATACACTTTAATATTTTGACTGCCAGACCAGAGTTCGAGAAATAACTGCGGTAGAATGATAATGAGAAGTTTAACAGTTTTATGATGGTTGAAGCTGACTTTATGAAAGTTGATAAATTTCATCTTGTAGGTTTCAATTTCTCATTCCCTACCGAGAGATGGGGAGAATACATTGATACTGCATTTCAAATTGGCTAGATCAGAAGGAACAGCAGCTAAAATCCATTACAACCCAATTACATCCATCAGCTGAAGCTGTGTGCATTCACTCGTGAACATCAGCATTTAATCCATAAAGAGGAACTAATGAGAAATTTGAAAATGGAATCCACGCATCAGTAAGTTTGGAGAGATTTTCCTGGGATTAATGATCTGCCAGAGCATCTTCAACATGCTGGAAAGCTATTCTCTCTGGGTTTGTTTACTGACCAAGAGTAAAAAAGGGGGTTTCCTTCTGTCTATTCATCAAATAATTGAAAGACTTTACTCGTCGTAGTCCTTGAAAATGGGATGTCCCGTGCTGTGGATGTAAGGTATGTGTTGGTGGACACTGCCGTCTTTAAATGGGAAAAATTAAATTGTTAGGTGAGCAGTTCCCACCTAGATATTAGTAGCAAGTATCCTAAACAAATTCTTGCACCTCTATAGATACTCAGAAAGTAGTGTTCTTTTTACTTGAGTCCTGGGAGGATGTTTAGAGTTGTACATAATAGCAACAATTCTACGCTGTAGAAATTTAAAAATAGTTTTATTTTTTTGTTTTATTTTTGATGATTGCATTAGATAGAAATAAATATTCTACTTGTTGAATTGCAATCGCTTAAAGAGGAACAAGGCAGCTTATAGATGGTGTGGCATAAACTTGTTCGTAATTGCATAACTTTTTATGTATAATTTCTGACTGTAATAAACATGCAATTGGTGAAAACTAAACACTGGATGAAACTTGAGAGTTTGGGGGATGTTTTCTCATCTGGTGAAGATGGTTTCTGCCAGCATACAATTCAGGGATGTTACTATATCTGAGGTTGGGGTAGTGTATTTATTCAGACGAAAGAAACGTGTATGTAGAGTATGGAGAATCTGACCCCTAATGATGTTTGGAGGATGATTTAGTTTATATTTTCAAATCATATAGGACAGTATGTTTTGTTCCTCTGTTTTCTGGAGTTTCTGGAGTGTGTTTATGGAAGTAGTTGTGGATATAGCACCTTGTTATGTCAGTGGCTTTAATGGACATTAAAATGGTATGAAATTACAGAGTCCTTATTTTTTCTATATATGTAAAATTTAAAGGAGAAGTTTAAGTTCTTTCCAACTTTTAGGAAAATATATTGCAAAAGGCACACAAAAGAGTTTGGACTTTGTATTTTTCACAAAGATAAGCCTTGGTGGATTTTCAGTGGAGAGATAATGTACATGTTTCAGATGGGTTATCCTGGCTTCAGTAAAGACTGTATTGGGGTGAGGTAGTGAATGGAGGATGTGAAGATCATGGTGAGGCTGTATTTTAAGTAACAGAGTATTGGCAGTGGGAATGGTGAGAGAGAAGAACATATTGAGGGATATATCAGAACTTTAACCAACATAACTCGGTGATTGAAAAGCCAGGATTTTGTCTGGGGCCGCTAGGTTGGCAGCAGTGCCATTATTGGGATAGGGGCACAAGAGGAGGAGATTAGTTGTCCTTCACGTCTTTCCTTTTAATCTTTTTCAGAATCTTTTTAGAATAATCCACTGAGAAGAGGTGTTTGGGTAAGCACTGGGGTAGTTACACTTCTAAGGGACTGGCTGCATCTCTGGATCAGCTTACCAGACCTTATAACCTGGTCCCATCTTTCTTACAAATGAAAAAAGAAATGAAGTGAGAGACTTTTAAATAAGAAATCAAATAGTGAGTTTCTCTGTGAATATCAATGTCCTCCAGCACTTTTAATAAAATCTGAGATTTTCTTAAAAGAATTTCTATTCATATGTATTCAAGTGGCCAACTCTACCTAAGAAAGAGGTTGAAGAATTCAGGCCATTTCAAAGTTTGATGAAGTCACCCTGAGATTGGGAGAAATTCCTCATTGGTAATCTCCTCTCATCTGGGACTTTTTGTGGTTTCACAGATAGTGCATAGAAATACTTATTTTTTAACCTTTTAATTACATTTAGTTATGACCCCATTAACTCCAGAAGGACTAAGAAGCTGAGGCCATGTTTGTGTGATGAGGAAGGGGAAGAGAATGAGGAAAGTAATTAAAAATTTAACTAAAATAAGTAAAGATGAAGGAAACAGACACAAGTCTGGACTATATAGATAAATCGAACAGCTGTGTTTTTTAGTGTGGTTATAGTTTTCAATGAAATGAAAGTCTATAAATATGAAGTGTCAGGATTTAGAGTATTTAAAAGGGGTAACAGAATTTTTAGATGCCATTTCAGACTCTACTTTAGAGCAACACATTCTTGAAGATTCATGAAATTTGTAACTAAATAAAACTAATGTAATAGTGAAATATATGAGTAGTTTGCGTAGCCTTACTCTGTCCTTCTATTGTTGTCAGTGTTTATATTTTCTACTTTCTTTATATTATTTCCTCATTCCCAAGTTTTCTCTTCCTCTCTTCCTCCATTGTATTTATTTAGCAAAGCATAAAGACAATAGGCAATAAACATTTTATTTAGGCACAAATATTGATATATCTTCCTTAACAATTAAACAAGAGGAATTTGCTGAAGGTACTTCTCCCTCCTACCTTTACATCCCTGTAGCACCTCAATTTAAACTTCCTGACAAAATAATGATGAAAGATATGGATAGTGAGGTGTCATAAGACTGGTTATGGTCTAGTCTGTTAAACACAGTAGATTTAGATTTTCTTTTCATTTCTTTAACTTTATAATTTTGAAATAATCATATACTTACAGGAAATTGAAGATAGTATAGAAGGGTCCTAATTACCTTTCACCAGTTGTTTCCTAATGGTGGCATCTTGTGTAACTGTAGTACAACGTCAAAACCAGGAATGTGTGTGTATAGTTTTATGCTGTTTTATCACATGTGTAGATTCTTATGACCACTATCACAATCAGGATACAGAACTATTCCATCGCCGTAAATATTTATTGGCACCAACATTTTACTAGCGTGAGTGAAGTATAGAAGGCTTACCTTTCTTTAAGTTCCTTTACCCTCTCCTATGTATAATATAATTGTCTTTAATTTCCCCCCTATGTATATTGAGATCCACATCAGATAATGTTACGTTCTCTGCTTTGACTATCAACGTAATTTGGAAAATTCAAGGAGAGAAGGAAAGTCTGTGGGATTTACCCTTATTTTTGTCCTTTTCATTGTTCTTCCTTCTTGGTGTTCTAAGAATCCTTCTTTTATCTTTTCCTTTCTGTTTCCAGAACTTCCGTTTGCCATTCTTTTAGGGATGGTCTACTGAAAACAAATTCTCTTACTGTTCCTGCATTTGAGAATGTCTTGATTTCCCTTTCATTTCTGCAGGATATTTTCATTGGGTATAGAATTATGGATTGATGGTTCTTTTCTTTCAACATTTGCAAATTTCTGTGCCACTCTCTTCTGTCCTCTACAGTTTCCTGGGAGAAAACCCTTTTTATTCAAGTTGTTGTCCACTATAGGGAAGGTATAATTTCTCTCATGTTACCTTCAGGAATTTTTTCTTTGTCTTTAGCTATCTAAAGTTTATGATGTGTATTTCTTTGGATTTATCCTATTTTAAATTTGATACACTTCTTAAATCTATAGATTTATATCATTTCTCAAATATGGGAAAATTTCAGCTATTATTTCTTTGAGTTGTTTTTAAGTCCTACCCTATTTCTCTTCTCTTTCTGGGACTCCAGTGGAAGAAATATTAGATATTTTGTTACAGTCCCACAAGTCCTTGAGGTTCTTTTCATTATTTTGTTTCAGTCTGTTTTCTCTATTGTTTAGATTGAGTAATTTCTATTAATTTGTCTTTAAATTCACTGATTCTTTCCTCTGTTCTATTTTGCTGTTGAGTTTCTCCATTGAATTTTTACAAGTTCAATTATTTTATTTTTCATATCTAAACTTTCATTTGGTTCTTACCTATATCTTCTATTTCTTTGCTGAGACTTTCTATTTTTTTTTGTTTGTTTCAGGCATGTTTGTAATTATTTGCTTGTTGAAGCATTTTTTATGATGAATGCTTTAAAATCTCTTTTAGATAATTACTAAATCTGTATCATCTTGGCATTTGTTCATTTCTCATTATGTTGAGATTACCCTGGTTCTTGGAAGGAGGAGTGACTTTTGGTTATGCTCTGGACATCTTAGGTATTTTAAGATCCTTTGTGTTATTTAAATCTTCTGTTTTATTGTGCCTCATCTGACATCACACTGGTGGGGCAAGAGGAGATGCCACCTTATTAGCACCATTGGGGGCTAAAGTCTAGGTTTCCCACTAGACCTCCTTTGACACTTCAGAGGACAGAGGAGTGCTTTGCTCCTGCTAGGCAGAGGTGGGATTTCAGGCTCCCCACCAGCCTGACACATCCTTAAATAGGAACAGTAAGGTGCCTCATTACTGTTTCCCATGTAGACTCCATTGATACTGTGGATTGGGGGGAGGCCTTATTACTTCTGGATAACGGTGAATGTTCCAGCTTCTCACATGGCCTCCTCTGATACCACCACAGTTAGAGTTTGGAGGGTGCCTTGTTACTGCTGGGTGAGATGAAAGTTCATGATACCCATGGGTCCACATTATGCCTGGGCAGACACATAGGTCTTGACACCCCCATCAGCATTCTCTGACACCACCTCAGTTTGGGGTTTGGAGCACTTCATTACATCCTGGAGAGGGTGGAAGTCTAGGCTCACCATTTGGCCTTTGCTGATAGGAGTGAGGATGAGTCTGCTTTTCTTCTGTGGCATTTGTCTGAAGTAGCATGGCTATTGTCAAAAAAGTTTCTGTCTTGCTCGGTTTCCTCTTTCCTTGACTTTGGTTAGAGGGAACTGACTTCCTATGGTGCTTTTATTGCCTGCTTTTCTTGGTGTTTCCAGGTTGCTGGCTTCTCTAGCACACAGTCTGGGATGTATGAGGCAAAAAGAAAAATCAGGAAACTCACACTGTGTCATTCGTTGGATCTTAAGGTTCCAAATGGTATGCTTCCTCTCTCCATCTTTCAGTCTTATGATTGTTTTACATATAATGTCCAGAGTTTTTAGTTGTACTTAGAGGGAGGAATAGGGAGAAGGGCATCTGCTCCATCTTGGTCTGGAGCTGCAAGTAACTTAGGGTTTCTTAAGCTAGAAATAATTCTAATAGAAAGGAACCAAAGGCGAAAAGACTAATATAACAAATAAAGTTCTATTGCTGCCTGAAGTGTTGACTCTTACCATTTTGACCTAAGCTTATTGAATTTTTATTTAAGACTCATGATTCCAGATTTCTTAGCATTATGATAAATACAGATCTATAAGTTCTACTTCAAAAATAAAGTGACGAAAGGCCTTAACTTGTGTGTTAGAAATAAGAATTCCATTATTCTCATTTAATACCAGGAATTCTCTTATTTAGGATTTGTAAAAATTTTTAATTTTGACAATAGCTAAACATGACTCACATTTTATTGGAAAATCAAAACATATTAGAGGAAAATGTAATATACACTCATATGCCACACAATGTTTCCGTCAATGATGGATCACATATACAACAGTAGTCCTTTAAGATTAGTACCAGATAGCCTATGTGTGTAGTAGGCTATACTGCTTAAGTTTGTGTAAGTACACTATATGATGTTTGCACAATGATGAACTCACCTAATGATGCATTTCTCAGAATATCTCCCTGTCATTGTGACGTCTGCCTGTAAATGTAGTATAAAATGGAATAGATGAATAACCATGGATAATAAACACATAAAAATAACTTGAATTCATTTGGCAGAAATCCAGATTATAGCATAAAGTCACTGCTGAAAAATTATGTATTTTTTCTAATTAAGAGCAGTTCTGTAATTATTTGTGTATGAACTTTTATTGTTAAATATAATCAAATATATACTCATAAATAGTCTAAGTTGCTATGGAAGAAAGCAAGAATGAGAGAGAGAAAATTAGTGATCAAACAAGAAGAAAAAACATTTTTTTGTCCAGTCTAGAGGAAGATGGAAATTCCAGGGTGGGTGGATGGCTCAGCTCCATAAAGTTTTCAGGCATCTAGTCTCCTTCTCATTGCATTACAAGTTCTGGAGAGGTTCCCCTCTTTTGTGAGGTCAAGACTGGCTCACTGGCACTGGCTCTGTAGTCTCGTGTTACTGTCTATAGAAAGTGAAAAAAGAAAATGGATGGCCAGCATATGTCTTTCAAGGAAGTCATATGGAGTTTTAAACATCATTTCCATATGCATTCCATTTGATGAGAACTTCTTTCCCTCATATTCTTATTGACCACTTCCCCGGGGGTACCACCCCAAATCCATTCAGCTACAGTATACAACTGGAAGTCCAGAATCTCTGGATGACAAGCAGTCCTTTCTACATAATCTAGATGTGGTTTTTGGCATCTAATGGACCATGAACTAATAGAAAATTTATCCTCCCCAACTTCCCACACATACTCAGTATGCAACAGGGTAGTTGTGTTAAAATCTCCCACTGGATGAAGGGAAGGGCCAGAGGTACACAGGAGTCATAGTTCTATAGCGAAAAAGAAACTCTGCAGGCAAAGAGTGGTGGAGAACCACTGTCTTGGCAGTAGTTTAAATTCATTGGTCAAACTTTGGTTCTGTTGTCTGGGAGGAATTCCTTTTTCCAATGATCCCCATTGCTTCTGACTTTGCCCCCTGTGAAATTCTTACTTGCCCATTATTGTCTGTGGATAAATCTGAAGTAGGCATTGGAAAAATGTCACTCTTCTTGGTTGCACAGCTATCACAGCCCACATCTTGGGGGTGCCATTTTCAGAGATTTTCAGGTTGCATCATCAGTGGGGCAATCACAGGCTTTTATACCAGACTTATAGTTCCATTGACAAAGTAATTTCCTCAAAACTTAGTAGGATTCTGGTTTTTTTACCTCCAGAAATTTGCATGTGAAAGGTAAAATAGCAATTATCTTGTCTGGTCATGATTCTTCATCTGCACATTTAATAACTGTACTCTGTGTTTAACACATTTTTTTTCTCCTCCTAATTTAAGGATGGTTATTGTGAGCCAATCTGAAACTGTAGGCTTAGGTGTGGAAGTTTACCAGCATGTAATTGCCAGCAATCACAAAATCTCAGTGGCACACAACACTAAGGATTTATTTCACTCATGTGTCCACCATTGGTTGAGGTTCAGCTAACCTAGGTTGTGTTCAGCCGAATAACTCTAAGCTATAGATTGAGTTCATGTGTCTCTCATTCTCTTAGGATGAGCACACTAGCTGGAGTTTTTCTCATGGCAATTACAGAGGCAAAAGAGGATCTTTGCAATAGTAGTAATTTGCTGTTCCTCTCAAGGCCCATTCTCAGATGTGGCCACTATCACTTTTGCCCACATTTCTTTGGAGAGCTAGCCACAGAGCCAAGCCCAAAGGCAAGGGGTGGAAAAATATGGCCACCTTTAGCATGAAGGATGCCAAGTCACATGACAAACAGTGTGGATACAGGTAGGGTAAAATATTAGGGCCAGTAGATCAATCTACCACAGGAATCATCATCATTTTCTGAACTTTGCTTCTGACAAAGAACATTCAATGGGAGGCTCTCTTAGGCATTTTGAAACTTCTAAGTCCTGAAATTTCTAGCCTCTGAGTCAACTTAGACTGTAGGTTTCAAGAAAAGAGAGTCTCCTTCAGGTGAGCTGTATTTCTTCCATTACTGCTTGTACGGTTTGTACTTTCCTGACATTATCTCTCTCTTGTATGGTTTGTTAAAAGCTGCAAGGAGAAGCTAACACACACCATTCTCATCACTTATTAAGCTAGTGTCACATACCTCATGTTTTATTTTGACCCCCACCCACTCCCCACCACTTCAGTTACCAAATACTCTAGATGTTAATATTCACTGAAGGAAAGAAAAATCATCATAGGTATTTTGAGACGAGAAGGATTTAATACAGGGAATTTGATGCTTACAAAGTAGAAGAATGTGAGTCAAGGGCTACCACTGCGTTAAGGAGTTCAAGGACAACTGTCATAGCTGCAGTCCAGAAGTCAAGAGGCCATAGCTCCTGCTGCCACTTCTGCTGCCTAGGTAATTGCCTCTTGATACAAGCAAAGCTGGTGACCAGACACAATGCTGAGTATGCCACAAGGAAAGACACACATCACCTTGACCTTTCTTACTCCCAGTAAAAATAACAAGAAATCGACCTTGCTGTCATTACCTTACATAGTATCTACACCAGTGCATGAGCTAAAACCCATCCATATCCATATTCTAGCTAAGGGTGAATCTTTGAAATGTCCTTTCTATGTAGTCAAGAAGAAGCAGGGAAGAGATTAGGAATGGTGGTCACATGCCAATTGACAATATCTGGCATATGTACCAAAGGAAGCCACATTTTCCCTGAAATCTCAAAACTGACTGTGTTACTGAGAAAATAAATTTGAAAAACAAATGATAAAAGATGGTTCATTTTATGCATAAAAAATTAACAATGAAGAAAATATCAGTGAAGTCTTATAAAATAGCTTTGTATTGCATCAGAAATTAAGAATACAATTTTCAGGAATTATATACAAACATAGAAAAATATTTATAGATATGTAGATAAATATATTTGGATATTCTCATGTGTACATCTCAGAAGAGAGTACTAACATCAGTAAATTTAATGGGAATTATAATTTCATCAAGTATAAAATAAAAAAATGATGTAAATTCAGAGCTGATTCTTTTGAAATTTGTTTTTAATTTAAACATTCTGATCGAAAATGTTGGCATACCATTATAATTAAGAGTGTATTAACTAGAAGAAGGAATATTATTCATCTTTAAAAGATGCACAGTAAGCTTGGCCTTTCAGAAGCAAGCACTGATTTGAATTAAGGTTTTGGCACCGTAACTTTAATTTTTTTCAGTATAAAAATGAAAAAAAGTTAAAAAATGCTCATTGCTCTTACCATTTAAGACATGGCTGTTACCATCAACAGTTTATCCCTCAATTCATTTTTTTATGCATGGTTTGACATATATGATATTATACATAGCTTGCTACTTTTTTCTTGGATCTTTTTCAATTCAATTCAACTTTTATGTCTTAATATTTAATTAATTACCTTTTTATCATTTTATAAGCAATGCTGTACTGAATACGCACACACACACATACATACACACTCATACACACATATACACATCTCCTTAAACTGCATATCTAGAAGGGAAATAATGGAAAAATAGTACATACAATTCAAATTTTCATCATTCCACTAAATAGCTCTTAAGGAAATTAACAATATATGTTTGAAAGAAAGACAATAGAACTGCATTTTTTTCTCTAGTGCTAATACTGAATTACCCAAATTTCCAAGCTGTTAGAGGAGGTCATGGAGAGGACGTGACCACCAGTTGACCTGAGATCTGGATGGGGCAATCAGAGTCTCCCCACCCCCCTCCCCTGTCCTTGGAATGTATGTTCTGCCTAGATTCCCACAGTGGGAGCCATTTTCAAGGATCTAGACTTGAGAGAGCAATGTGTTGTTGAGACCATCTGTATGGCATACATGACTGAAACCAGGTAAGGCCTTTCTATAAACACTTAATATTCTGGTTGTCTTGCAGCCACCCAACATAAGTCTCATAAGTAATTTTCCTTGCGTGTTGAACCTACCCTCACCAATCTGAAGTGATCTGCCTCTTTCTTCAGTCTCTCCTTACCCTCCATGTAGCTGGGACCAGTTTCAGATTTCAGCCAGGAAATTCCTGAGGTTGTGAACCAACACAAGCTTTGCCAATCGTATAAGAAATAAAATTATTATCATTGATGTTTTAATTTACATTACACTTATTAGAATTGAGTTCAATATCTTTTCATATTTTTATCACTTTTATCATCTCTTTTTCTGAAAATTGCCTATTTATTTCAATTTACAATTTAGATTTGGGAATTCTAACTCTTTAGTTTCTTAGAACTATATTCATGTATGTATATATAATATATTATATATAACAATTTTCTTCTCACATTTTCCTTTTTTCCATTTCATTTTTCTTTGCAGAGATTTAAAATATTTCTGTACTAAAATCTTTCAAATATATTAATCTTTTTTCAATTATTTTATTGAGGTCATAATGGTTTATAATATTGTGTATTTTCAGGTGTACATTATTATATACCAGCTTCTGCATAGACTTTGTTGTGCTCGCCACCAATAGTCTAATTTTTATCCATCACCATACATGTGTGCCACTTTACCCCTTTTATCCACCACCAACCTCCTTCCCATCTAGTAACCACTAATCTGTTTTCTTTACCCATATGATTGTTTACCTTCCACATACGAGTGAAATCATAAGGTGTTTGTCTTTCTCTGTCTAGCTTATGTCACGTAATACAATACCCTCAAGGTCCATCGATGTTCTTTGATATGGAATGATTTTGTCTTTTTTTATAGCTGAGTAGTATTCTATTGCACAGTTTTCTTTATCCATGCATCAATTGATGAGCACTCAGGTTGCTTCCGCATCTTAGCTATTGTGAATTATGCTGGAATGAACATAGGAGTGCATAAATCTCTTTGAATTGTTGGTTTCATATTCTTTGGATACATACCCAGTAGTGGGATAGATGGATCATATGGCATCTCTATTTTTAATTTTTTGAGAAATCCCCATACTGTTTTCCATTGTGGCTGCACCAATTTGAATTCCTACCAGCAGTGTATGAGGCTTCCCTTTTCACCACATCTTCTCCAACATTTGTTGTTTTTTGTCTTAGTAATTACAGCCATTCTAACAGGTGTAAGGTGATATCTCATTGTAGTTTTGACTTGCATTTCCCTGATGATTAGAGATGTTGAACATCTTTTCATGTGCCTGTTGGCCATCTGTATATCTTCTTTGGAAAAATATCTGTTTATACCCTCTGCCCACTTTTTGATCAGGTTGTTTGTTTTTCTGTTGTTGAATTGTATGAGTTCTTTACATATTTTGGAAATTAATCCCTTGTTGGATATATGATTTGCAAATATTTTCTCCCAGTTGGTGTGTTGTCTTTTCATTTTGTTCATGGTTTCCTTTGCCTTGGAGAATCATTTTAGTCTGCTGTCGTCCCAATTGCTTATTTTTTCTTTTGTTTACCTTGCCTCAGTAGACAGTGTGTTTGAAAAGATGCTGCTAAGACTGATGTCAAAAAAGGTGTACCCTATATTTTCTTCTGGGAGTTTTATGGTTTCAAATATTACATTCAAATCTTTAATCCATTTGGAGTTAATTTTTGTGTATGGTGCAAGATAATCCTCTACTTTCATTATTTTGCGTGTGGCTGTCCAATTTTCCCAACACTATTTATTGAAGAGACTTTCCTTTCTCCATTGTGTGATCTTGGCTAATTTGTCAAAGGTTTGCTGTTGAATTGCTGTATTCAGTTTGCCTCGATTTTGTTGAGGATTTCTGCATCTATATTTATCAGTGATATTGTCCTGTAATTTTTCTTCTTTGTGTTGTCCTTGTCTGGTTTTGATATCAGGGTAATGTTGGCCTTGTAGAATGAGTTAGGAAGCGTTCCGTCTTCTTCAATTTTTTTGGAATAGTTTGAGAAGGATAGGTCTTAAACCTTCTTTGAATGTTGGACTTCTGTTTTTTGGGAAGTTTTTGATTACTGTTTTAATCTCTTTACTTGTAATTGGTCTATTCAGATTCTCTATTTCTTCTTGATTCAGTTTTGGGAGGTTATAAGAGTCTAAGAATTTATCCATTTCTTCTAGGTTGTCCAATTGAGGCATATAATTTTTCATAGTATTCTCTTATAATCCTTTGTATTTCTGTGGTATCTGTTGTAATATCTCTTTTTTCATTTCTAATTTCATTTATTTGAGCCTTCACTCTTTTTTTCTTAGTGAATCTGGCTAAGGGTTTCTCAATTTTGTTTATCTTCTCAAAGAACCAGCTCTTAGTTTCATTGATCCTTTCTACTTTTTTTTAGTCTCTATTTCATTTATTTCTGCTCTAATTTTTATTATTTCCCTCCTTATGCTGACTTTGGGCTTTGTTTGTTCTTCTTTTCCTAGGTGTGTTAGATGTAGTTTAAGATTAATTATTTGGGATTTTTCTTGTTTGTTGAGGTGAGCCTGTGTTGCTACAGATTTCCCTCTTAGAACCCCTTTTGCTGCATCCATAAGAGTTGGTAGGTTGTACTTTCATTTTCATTTGACTCCAGGTATTTTTTGATTTCTCTGATTTCTTCATTCGTCCAATGGTTGTTCAGTGGTTGTTATTTAGTCTCCACATATTTGTTGTTTTCCTAGCTTTTTTCTTGTAATTGATTTCTTGTTTCATAGCATTGTGGTTGGAAAAGATGCTTGATATGATTTCAGTCTTCTTAAATTTATTGAGGCTTGCCTTGTTTCCAAACATATGGTGTATATATATGAATGTTCCATGTGCACTTGAGAAGAATGTATATTCTGCTGTTTTGGGGTAGGATGTTCTGTATATATTAAGTCCATCTGGCCTAGTGTTTCATTTAAGGCCATTATTTCTTGGTTGACTTTCTGGATGATCTATAAATTGATATCAGTGGGATGTTGAGGTCCCCTACTATTATTGTGATGCTGCCAATTTTTCCCTTTAGGTCTGTGAGTAGTTGCTTTATATACTTTGGTGCTCCTGTGTTAGGTGCATGTATATTCATAAGTGTTATGTCCTCTTGGTGGAATGTCCTTTTTATCATTATATATGGCCCCTCTTTTTCTCTCATTGTCTTTTTTGTCTTGAAGTTTGCTTTGCCTGATGTAAATATGGCAACACCTGCTGTCTTTCGCTTGCCATTTACTTGGACTATTGTCTTCCATCCCTTCACTTTGAGCCTATATTTGTCTTTAAAACTGAGATGTGTTTCCTGGAGGCAACATATCATTGGGTCTTGTTTTTTAATCCATCCAGCCACTGTGTTTTTTGACTGGAGAATTCAATCTATTTATATTTAGAGTGATTATTGTTGTATGGGTGCTTAATACTGCCAATTTATCTCTTGTTTTCTGGTTGTTCTGTATTTCCATTTTTTCTCTCCCCTTCTATTTCTGCCTACTTATTCAGTTTGGTGGTCTGCTCTGATGGTTTTCTTAGTTTTCTCTTTGTTTATGATTTGTAGCTCTATTCTGATTCTTTGTTTAGTGGTTACTGTAAGGTTTGTATAAAAGAGCTCATAAATGAGATAGTCCATTTTCTGATAGCCTCTTATATCTATTTACCTAAGTAGGCTCCATCCTTCTCCTCTTCCCCTTCTGAGTTATTGTTTTCACAAATTATTTTCTTTTTGTGTTGTGAGTTTGTGGCTAAACTGAAGTGTTTGTAGTTATTTTTGGTGCTTTACTTCCCTTTATCTTTTATGTTTTAATTAAGTGTTTGCTAACCTGTTCTTATGGAGAGATGCAATTTTCTGATTTTGTGTGTCTATGTATCTCCTTGTTTGAAGCTTTGTAAACCTTTGCCTTTTTATTTCAGGTAGGAGGGCTTCCTTCATCATTTCTTGTTAGGTAGGTCTAGAGGTGATGAACTCCCTCAGCTTTTGTTTGTCTGTGAAAGATTTTATTTCTCCATTGTATCTGAATGATAGTTTTGCTGGATACAGAATTCTTGGCTGAATGTTTTTGTCTTTCAGTACTTTGAATATATCATTCCATTCTCTCCTAGACTGTCAGGTTTCTGCTGATAAATCCACTGAAAGCATGCAAAGGAGTTCCTTTGTAGGTTATTTTCTTATCCCTTGCTGCCCTTAATATTTTTTCTTTGTTGTTAACTTTTGCCAGTTTTAATATTATATGCCTTGGAGAAGATCTTTTTGCATTAATATAAACAGGAGTTCTGTTGACATCATGTATTTGTAAGTCCAGTTCCTTCCCCAGGTTTGGGATTTTCTTGACTATTATTTCTTTGAACAAGCTATCTGCTTCTTTCTCCCTCTCTTCTCCCACTGGAATATCTATAATCCTTATATTGCTTTTCCTAACTGAGTTGGATATTTCTCAAATATTTCTTCATTTTTCAAAAATCTGAGTTCTCTACCCATAACATTTTTATATTTCTGTCCTCTAATTCATGAATTCTAGCCTCCATAACATCAGCTTTATTTTTTGTGGTTTCTAGATTATTTTTTGTCTCATGTTCTTCATATCTGGAATTTCTGGGTTTTTTAAATAGTTTCAATCTCTTTGGTTAAGTATTCCTTTTTCTCATTAATTTTATTCCTGAGCTCATTGAACTCTCTTTTCAGTTTTCTTGTAACTCATTGAGTTTCTTTATGAGAATGATTTTGAATTCTCTGTCATTTAGTTTGTAAATTTCTGTGAGCTCAGGATTGGATTTTGGAGACTTGCCATTTTCCTTCTGCTCTGAAGTGTTACTGTAGTTCTTCATGGTATTTCATGAATTGATCCATTACTAGTGCATTTGTGGTAGTATCAAGTTGAAGATTCCATCTGCCACCACTGCAGGGGGAGCATGAGGTATGTATTCTGATCCCACTCCATTGCTGGAAGTTGTGTGGGTAGGGCTACTCTGCATTTATGCAGACTGGCTGTGGCCACTCTGCAGGTTGTGCTCATGTGGGCAGGGCCTCTGCACTGCATGGGGGATCAGGCACCATATTCAAGGCCTCTGTGCTCAGCAAGAACCAGCTGAGCTGCTGCACAATAGGTAGGAGGGGTGCCTACGCAGGTGCTGAGCCACCACTCAGTGGGACCCATGGGCTACTGTGTCCCATGGGTGGTGGCAGCTTCTGAGTGGATGGAGTGCCTTCTTGCCTGCACTGTGGTAAGGAAAAGGGGTACCCATACAGGGGCTGAGCTGCCACTTGGTGGATCCCACATGCTGCTGTGCACTGTGGGCTATGTCAGCTTCTGAGCAGACAGGGCACCTTGTTGCCTGCACTGTGTTCAGTTGGTGGGCCCCTTCACGGGACTGAGCCACTGACACCGTATGTAGAGTGTTCCCACTGGAGGGGCCACTGTGACACAATAGGTGCTCCCACAGGCTGGGATCCCTCTCTGAAAGCATTCCTGCAGCCTGGGCTGACCCTTCCTCCACTTACAGTTCTGTCAGCTGCTGTGTGTGGATCTGTGAGCTGGCTTGCTGCTGCCAGAGAGTGGGAGTGGTGCACTCACCTAGTTCCACTGCCTCCCAGGGATTCAGTCCACTCACCTTCAGATGTGTAGATGCATGGATCTCTCAGAAGTCTTGTTGTGTTGTGCAGGGAATCCTCTGCTGATTAATAAATGTCCATTTAGTTGTAACTTAAAGGAGAGAGACTAAGGGAACAATTCACTCTGCCATGATGCTGATGCCACTCTAATCTTTTTCTTTATGATTATTATGTTATGCTTAAAAATATTATTCTACACTACAATTATAGATAACTGTTCTCTGTTTAATTTAAGTATTGGAGTAATATGTAGCTTTTAATCGACTCTCTAGGTGTAATACACATACCATAAAATGCACATTTTAAATGTATATTTCAATGAGTTTTGACACATATACATGCTTATTTAACAACTTCCTAATCAAGAGAGAGAATATTTCCATCAATGCAGATGCCTTTCACAGTCAATCTTCCCCATCCCTGCCCCAGGCAACCATTGGACAGATTTTTATAAGGATAGATTAGTTTTACCTATTCTAGAACAGCATAGAAATGAAATCATGTAGTATGTGCTATTTTATGTCTTACTTCCTTCCCCGAGAATATGGATTTTCAGATTTATCCATTCACATTGCTGCATATACCAGTAGTTCATTTCTTTTTATTTCTGAGTATTATTCCATCATATGAATGTAATAATTTGTTTATCCATTCACCTGTTGATGGACATTTAGGTTGTTTTTAGTTTTTGACTATTCTGAATAAAGCTACTATGAACATTTATGTATGAGTGTTTCTGCAAACATATGTTTTCATTTCTCTTAGGTATGTACACCTAGGAGTGGGATTGCCAAGTTTTTGGTAAGTATACTTCAATTTTCTAAGAAATTGAAAAGTATTTCCAAAGTTGTTATAGTATTTAACATTTCCATCCTCAATAAATAGGTTCTAGTAGCTTCACAGACTTGTCATCATGTGGTATTTTCATGTTTTGTCATTCTTATAGGTATGAAATGATTTTAATTTGTACTTCCTTGGTGATAATAGAATTTTACATCTTTTCATGTGCTAATTGGCAATTCATATATCCTCTCCTGTGAAGTATCTGTTCAAATCCTTTGCCTATTCTCTTTTTTGAATTTTTGTCTTCTTTTATTGAGTTGTAAGAGTTTATCATATATTCTATATATATGTCCTTTGTTGTGTATCATGAATCTTTTCTCCAAGTCTGTTTTCTTAACAGTGTCTTTTACTTTATTTTATTGTGGTAAAATACTGATAATTTAAAGCTTACCATTTTATCCATTTTTAAGTGTATAATTCAGTGGCATTAATTATCTTCACAATGTTGTGCAATCATCACCACTATTTATTTCCCCAAATTTTTTATTACCCCAAACAGAAACTCTATAACCATTAAACCATAAATCCCCATTCTCCCTTTCCCCCAGCCCCTACTAGCCTCTAACTTACTTTCTGTCTCGGTGAATTTGCCTATTCTGGATATTTCATATAAGTGGAATCATATAATATTTGCCCTTTTGTGTCTGGTTTCTTTCATTTAGCATCTTTTTCAAGCTTCATGCATGTTGTAGCATGTATCAGAACTGTATTCCTTTTTATCAATGAATAACATTCTAGTCTATGTATATCACATTTTGTTTATCTGTTCATCTATTGATAGATACTTAAGTTGTCTTGGCCTTTTGGCTATTGGGACTAATGCTGCAATGAACATTGGCTTACAAGTATTTGTTTGAGTCCCTGTTTCCATCTTTTTGGGAGTATACCTAGGAGTAGAATTGCTGAGTCTTATGGTAATTCTATGTTTAGCTTTAGAGGAACCACCATACTGTTTTTCATAGCAGCTGCACCATTTCATATCCCCATCCACAATATAGGAGGGTTCTAATTTCTCCATATCATCGCCAATACTTGTTATTTTACTTTTTTTCTTTTTTAATAATAACCATCCTACTGGATGTGATGTGATATCTTATTGTGGTTTCGATTTGCATTTCCCTAATGACTAATCATGTTGAGAGTCTTTTCATGTGCTTATTGGCCATTAGTGTATCTTCAAAGTATTAATGTCTATTCAAATTCTTTGCCCATTTTTAAATTGTGTTGCCTTTTTCGTATTTTAGGAGCTCCTTATATATTCTGGACATATATTCCTTATATGTTAAACCCATATCAGGTATATGATTTGAAATATTTTCTCCTATTCTATAGGCTGTTTTTTCACTTTGTTGATAGTGTAATTTGATGAACAAAAGTTTTCATTTTAATGAAGTCTGAATTATTTATTTTTTTCTTTTGTTGCTTGTACCTTTGGTGTTGTACTAAGAATCTATTGCCAAATCCAATGTTATGAAGATTTGCTCCTACATTTTCTTTCATGAATTTTATGGTTGTAGCTCTTATGTTTAGGTCATTGATCCATTTTGAGTTAGTTTTTGTATATGATGTGAAGTAGAAGTCCTACTTGACTTTTTTTGCATGTGGAAATCCAGTTGTTCCAACACCATCTGTTGAAGACACTATTCTTTCCCCATTGAATGAACTTGTCACCCTTGTCAAAAATCAGCTGAACATAGATGTATGGGTTTAACAGTGTCTTTAGAAGAGAAGAATATTTTAATATTGTTGTATTCCAATATATTCTTTCTTTCTTTTCTAGTTAATGCTATTTTTAAAAGACTGTCTAAGAAATATTTCTATACACAAAGATTACAAACATTTACTTTGTTGTAATTAATTTTTATGTGTGATGCGAAGTTGGGGTCAAGGTTTATTTTCTTCCATATAGATATCCCTTCTTCCTAATATCATTTATTGAAAAGATTGTTTGAAGATTATTGAAAAGATTATTCAGTTGTGATGATGCCTTTGTTGAAATCAATCACCATATATGTATGGGTATATTCTGGACTCTCTTTTTTCCATTGATTTGGAAGTCTATCTTTACACCAATACCATATTGTTTGATTATAAGAGATTTATTATAAGTCTTGAAATCAGGTAATTAATAAAAACCCTCTAACTTTTTTCTTCTTTTTCATTTTTTTGGACTATTCTTTGATCTTATCAGCCTGTCAATATTTAACAAAAATCTTTTTGGGATTTGGATTGTTTAATGCCTGATCTATAAATCAATTTGGGAGATTGAATATCTTAAAAATATTGCTTTAGAATTCATGGAAATAGCATTTCCCTCCATTTATTTAGCTAATTTTTAATGTCTCAGTGGTGTCTTGTAGTTTCAGTGTAGGAATGTTGCACAATTTTATCAAATTTATTCCTAAGCATTTTAATTTTTTTGTTTTTAGTTATTTAAAAATTTAATTTCAGTTATTTGTTGCTAATATAGAAATACATTGATTTTTGTGTATTGGCCCTGTGAATTTGCTAAATTTATTTATATTTTTAGTATATTTTTTGATAAATCCTTGGATTTTCCACATAGGCAATGATGTCAAGTGCAAGTAAAAACATTTTCTTCTCTTTCTTTCTTTCTTTCAACTTTGAGATGTTTATTTGTTTTGTTTGCCTGATTGTGCTTAATAGGATCTTTAATACAATGTTGAATAAAAGTAGTGAGAGCAAATATCCTTACCTTGCTCCCAATTTTAGGGATTCACTTGTTTTCAACATTAAGTATGATGTTAGCTCTAGATATTTTGTACATGATATTTATCACATTGAGGAAATTTTCTTCTCTTCCTAGTTGGTGTGTTTGTTTTGAAGAAGTGTTGAAGTTTGCCTGATAAACCTTTTATAGCTTATTAACCTCTTGGATTTACAAGAATTAGGAAAAATGTGTTAAGGTCTCCTAATTCAATTCTACTTCCATTAACCTTCTCTTATATTGAAAACATTTTAACATATGTTTAAATGATGTACTATGTGGTGTACAGATAATTCTAAAATTTATATGTATATTGTGGAATATGTATTCATCAAGAAAATGAGACCTTTTAAATTCTATTTATTCTTTAAACTTAATTCTGATATGTTTGGTATTAATACTGAATATTCTACTCTCTCTCTCTCCTTGGCATATCTTTCCCACTTCATTTTAATTCAACATTTCTTCTAGGCAATATGCATTTTTATTCAATATGAGAGCTTTTCTCTCTTAATAGATGTTTTAGGTTAATTTTGAAATTTATGCACACAATTGGTATGCGTGATATTATAGATATAAGGAAAGGAAGAAGGAAACTGAAGAAATAGAAAACGCATAGGCTTTTCAAGAACAAATAGGACATATAAAAATAGGTAAAGAATTATGCCTTAAGAGAAATTCCGATTAAATCCTGAAGCAGAAATAATACAGTCCACATTCCCTGAATATAGTTCAATGCAAGTAGAAGCTTAAAGTGTCTGTGTAGGTAAAACTTTAGAAATATTCTTCTAAATAGATTGTGAAATGAAGACAAAGTCAAAACAGCAATTAATAACTATTTTGATGCTAAAAGACATTAATAGTAGCATATATCAGCTCAGCCCTCATTGCCTAATGGTTAAACTTGGCATGCTCTGTTTCAGCAGCCCAAGTTCGGTTGCCAGGCGTGGACCCACATCACTTGTCTGTCAGTGGCCATGCTGTGGTGGCAGCTCACAGACAAGAAGAGCAAGCTTGGCATTGGATGTTAGCTCAGGGCAAATCTTCCTCAGCAAGAAACAAACAAAAACAAGAGTAGCACATATCAAAAGCTGTAGTATCTGTTCAAAGTTGTACTGAGCTGAAAAATGAGAGCATAAAAATGCATATATTTTACAATAAAAATTTAAAACTAATAAATTATGCATATAAAAGTTAAGAAGGTAGGGAAAACGACAAAACAAAGTTAAGGAAAATAAAAGGAATTAATAGGGAAAAAACTAGAAACTAAATGGAAAACAGAAACAGAGAGTAGAAGTGATCAATAAAATTAAAAACAAACTCTAAAATTGTCAATAAAATGGACAAGGGCAATTTTCGCCAATACAAATGCAAAAAAAAGTTATGGGAGGTATGAGAAAATAAATGGCATTTTAAATATAGTGCTAATTTAAATATGGTTTATGTTAAAAATTGAGCACCTTAACAAAAATCATTTTCGAGAGATAAAAATTACCAAACTCCACCTAAGGAATGATAGACAATGTTGATAGTACATGGGGAAATATTGGAAGCTTATCTGCCATGACAAGTCAAAAAACAGGGTTAGGGTATTTTATGGGTGAGGCTAACTGAACCTTTAAAGAAGAAATAATCCTTGTAATGTATGTTTTCTTCTATTGACAGAAGAGAATGAAATCTTTCTCAGAGCATTCTATTGTTGTCATGTAACTCTGATATCAGAACTGAACAAAAATACCACCTAAAAGAAAACTCATGAGCACAGATATGAAAATTACAAATAAACTATTACCAAATTAATTTCAGGAGTGTATTAGCAAACTACTAACACATTATGTTCAAAGCGTGTATGCTGAGAGTGCAAAAGTATTGCAGATTATGAAACATGCATTAGTGTAATTAGTACATTAACAAATTAAAGAAGAAAAGTGAATAAATGTATCGAGATGGATGAATAAATCATTTGATTCATTATATCATTTGTTATTGACTCAGAAAAAAGAAACTCTTAGTAAGCTAGTTGTAGAAATAAATGTTTAAAACTGGGCTTTAGAAATCTACCAGAAACCTTAAGAAAACAGCATAAATGATAGTGAAATATTTTAAGTGTGGTGGGTTGACTAATATACCTCCCTCCAAGAAAAGGTCTTAATCCCCACAACCTGTGAATGTTACTTCACATCGTAAAAGTATTTTGAGACGGGGAAATTATCCTGCATTCTCGGGGTGAAAGAAGGTTAGAGAGAGGTTAGGGCAATGTGATGATGGAAGCAAGAGGTTGGAGTGACGTAAAGTAGGAGCCTTGAGCCAAGGAATGCAGGCAGCAGGCCTGTAGAGGTTGGTAGAGTCAAGGAAGAGATTCTGCCTTGGAGCCTCCAGAGGGATCCAGCTCTGCCAATACCTTGATTATAACCCTGTAAGATTCATTTGGAATCTGACCTCCAGAACTGTAAAAGAATACCTTTACGTTTTAAGTCACAAACTGTATGTTCAATTGTTATGGTAGCACCAGGAAACTAACACACAAAGAATCCGCAGTAATTCAGTAATAAAAGAAGGATCTCAATTATTATATTAATATTGATATTTATTGGAGATACTAGACCATGCAACAAAGTGAAAGTAACAGAATGTATGTCTGTGTGTGTACACCCCACAGAGACACATAATATATGACAAAGACAAACTGATTGTCTACCCAGAAAGATCAACGAGAATCAATGGAAAAACCATTAGAACCAGTAAAAGTCCAGGAAAGTAGCTGGATAAAAAAATCAAAATTGAAAAATCAATACCTTTCGTATACACTAGCAATGACCAATTTAAAATATAATAGAAAAATGGGTCCCATTTACAATAGCCACAAAGCTCATTAAATACTTATGATTAGGTGTGACAAGAAACTTGTAAAACCTATTTAAAAAAACTATAGAATTTTACTGAAGGTCATAAAGCAAGCCCTGAAAAAAGAGAAAAGTTACTTTGTGTTCCTGGTTAAAAAGGGTTTGGTATTTGAAAGAGGTAAACTCTGCCAAGATTATTCTTCATATTAAGATTAATCTGAAAATTAAAATCTATGCTGTTTTAAAATTTATTTATGGAGAAAATTATGCACAAAGTTGAGACAATACTTGAAAGGAAGACCAACTAGAGAGGAGTTCTACCAAATGTCAAAACTTATCATAAAAATACGGCAATTTAAACAGTTTGGTTATTGCAGGAAACGATAAGAAAATTGATAGTACAGAACACAAGTTTAGAAATGTTCTTGTTTTTATGAGGATTCAACTTATCAAAATCTGACATGTGAAATAGAGGGTAAAAGATGGAATACATTACATTGATACTTTGACACTGGTTACCCATTTGGAAAATTTTGTTTAGCTCTCTCCATAACCTCATTAAAACATAACTTAACTGCAGATGGGTTCAAGAGCTAAATATAGCACAGGTCCCTAAAGATTTTAGAAGGAAATACAGGAAAATATTGGAATTGCAATGACTTTATAATAATAATACAAACCTAGAAGTAACAAGTGAAATAATCTGTATATTTGACTGCACATGAGTTATAAATTACATATTGTTAAACAGATATGAAGAAAACATATGCACCTTCTATGAGAAACAAAACATTAATCATTAAATACATTAGAAATCCTACAAACCAAGAAGAAAAACAAAATAAACATTTCAATAGAAAAATGATCAAAGGACTTGAAGAAACAAATTATACACACACGCACACAAATATAGATGTCCACATCACCAGGATTCACATTAGATTGGCAAAAAACTAAATAAATAATAATCAACAGCTGGCAAAGTGTTACAGTTGTAACTTATTGTATAAAAATTATCTCCTAAGTTAGCAATTTAAAACAAAAATATTTATCACCTCCTAGTTTCTGTGATTACGAATCTGGGAGGTGCTTAGCTGATTGTTTCTGGCTCAAGGTCTCTCATGAAGTTGCAGTGAAACTCTTGGCTGGGGCTGCAGGCATCTCAAGACTCGACTGCTACTGAAGAACCCACTTCTAAACTCGCTCGCATTGTCGTGATCCTTCAGGTCTTTGTGAATTTGAGGGTCTCAGTTCCTTGCCATGGCGCATGGGTCTCTCAAAAGGCAATATGGCATCTTAATTCCCCTGTCACGAAAGGACAGAGAGAGACCAATAGGGAAGCCACAGCCTATTTATGACATTCCATCACTGAGATACTCAATTTGTTAAAAGTGAGTCAGTAAAGTAAGTTCAGCCCATGCTCAAGAGGAGAGAATTACACAAGCGTGCCAATATCAGGATGCAGAAATCATCTATTTTAGAGGTTCTCATAATCTTAGTTGGAAATAAGACTAGTGGAATTAATTTCAGAGAGAAGTTTGGTATTATCTACGGAAGCTTAAAAGGCACAATTCCAGAACCAAAAATCCTGAAATCCTTTTTTATAAATCTATTTTATAGACGTATTTTCACAAGTCTTCAAAGACACCTGTGTAAGCATGTTCAGTGAAAAACTATATTAGTGAAATTGAGAAGCATTCTAAATTCTAAGTTATGGTGAAACAAATTATGGCCCACTGTGTCTATGGAGTTTGTTGCAATAACTAGAAAGAAAGAGGTAGAATTAAGTCCTGATAAAGAAAGTCTCTAAGTCGTATTGTTAAGTGACAAAAGCCAAGTTACAGAACCATCCTTGACTCCAGCAGAACCTCATTATGTAAATAATAAACAAATAAAGGCAAAATCAAAAATAATTTTAAAAATAAAAGTGAGTTTTTGAATACTTGTATTTAGAAATAGAATATTTTGCTTTATAACCTCATGAATTGTTTGAAGTGCTTTTGAAGAGGAAACGTATAATTTAAATAACTTCTTTAAAATAAAAGAATACTTACAGGAGTAAGTAATTTTTAAAGAAATAGTGTCACTGATAGAACTTTTTTGGACTCTAAAAAACTTGGCATGCTTTAAGTTCAGATAAACATTACTCAAGACATAGATGTTTTTCCTTTACTGACTGGATATCAGTTACAAATCATAGAATCTGAGTTTATGTCTCACATCTACGGCAAGCTTAAATTCAAGTACTGGAAAAAATATGTTTTAGACAGTTGTAGATAATATCAGGTCAAGTCATATTTTTATGACAGCCTCTGCAGAACCATAAACTGATGGGGCATTAAACACCGAAGGACAGCTCACTGGATTTTCCTTCTGATTAAAAAATAACAATAACAAACAACATAAAGAAGTAAGCCAGGCAAGTTGAAGTGTTTAGTATGGCAACACTTATATGCTTTCTCCTCTCTTGTCTATTATATTTGGGACTTCTGCTTTCCAGTAATATAAACGTTCAAAATTAAGTAATTTATTCAATATATTTTATTCAATGTAAACAGAAAAATCCCACAAACTGTATGCAAATAGCTTGATGAAATTTCACACAAGTGAACATATTTTGTAACTTCCAATCAAAAGATTGAACATTAAGAGCATTAGGTAACCCCTTCAGCACCCTATCAGTCACTTCCCACCTCCTCACCTCACTGGAAAACATAATACTGATTTCCAACAAAATACATCTGAAATTTATATGAATGAGACCATTCTAAATTCATTCTTTGCGTCTGACTTCTTTTTCTCAATACTGTCTTGGTCAGATTCATTCACGTTGTATGTGGCAACTATTTATCCATGCCACTACAATTAATGGGCAATTTATGTTATTTTCAATATTTTGGCATTTGCAAATTATGGTGCTATGATCATTCTTGATCTTTCCTTTTAAGACTTGTATGTATACATTTCTCCTGCATATATACCTACGGGGTGTGCGTATGTTGTGCTTCGGTGGATACTTTCAAGTAGTTTCTAAAGTGATTTTCCAACTTCTTCTCTCACTAGCACTGAGGGTTCTAGGAGCTTCAGATCCTCCGGACACTTTTTACTGGAAGTGTGTTTGCTTTCAAGCTTCTTTGCTGAATACTTAGTGGAATTTCACTTGGTTTTAATTTACATTTCCTTGATTATAAATGAGATTGAGTATTTATTAACAGTTATTAACCATTTTGATATCCTCTTTTTTGAAGGGTTTGATCAAGTTTTTTGCCATTTTAAAAAATTTTGTTATGTATCTTTCACATATTGATTTGTAGGAATTCTTTATAGATTCTGACTATGCATCCTTTGTCATATATATATTACAAATGTCTTCTCCCACTATGTGACTTATCTGTTTTTTTTTTTAAAGATTTTAGTTTTTCCTTTTTCTCCCAAAGCCCCCCAGTACATAGTTGTGTATTTTTAGTTGTGCGTCCTTCTAGTTGTGGCATGTGGGATGCCACCTCAGCATGGCTTGATGAGGGGTGCCATGTCCATGCCCAGGATTCGAACTGGCAAAACCCTGGGCCGCCGAAGTAACTTAACCACTCAGCCACCGGGCTGACCCCTGTGACTTATCTTTTTACTCTTTTAGTGATGTCTTTAGTAAAACAGAATTTCTTTATTTTAATGTAGTCCAATGTGTCAATAATTTGCTCCATAGTTAACATTTTCTTTGTCCTGTTTAGAAAATCTTTGCCTACCTGAAAGATATTAAGATATTCTTTGTTACATTCTAGTAAATTTATTCCTTTACTTTTCACATTTAAATTTGCAATCCACCTGGAATTGATTAATATGGATTGAGATAAGAATCAAGATTTATTTTTTTCCATGCGGATAATAAATTGACCTAGCACCATTTGTGGAAAATACTGCCCTTTTCTCAGTGCTGCACAATGCCACTTTTTCCGAAATCAGATGACCATATATGTGCAATATTTTTCTGAACTCTTGATTGATTTTCCAATGCTCTATTTCTTTATCCTTGCTCTGCTAGACTGACTTAAATATTATATTTTATAACATTATTGACATAAACTTTTGTAAGCACTCCAACTTTGTTCTTTAAGATTGTCTTTGCTATATATAGATTGTCCCATGCATGAACATATAAATTTTAGAATCATTTTGTCAATTTCCCAAACAGTTTTTTGTCAGTTTCTACAAAAATGTGTTTGTTAATCATATCATTTGAATATTTTTGTATTCTTACTGATTAGCTGTCAGCTTGATCTATCAATTATTGAGAGAGTTGTAGTAAATCTCCCACTATGATCACGTATTTGTCTATTTTCACTTCTGCTAACTTTTGCTTTTTGTATTTTGAGGCTATATGTTCAGGGGCATATAAACTTAAAGTTTTTTTCCCCCCTCTTATCATTATAGCATATCCCTCTTTAACTCTAGAAATTCTTCTTGCTTTAAAATTCACTTTGAGGTTCATCAAGTTTCCTTTGTTTAGTGTTTGCATAACAGAAATTTTTCCATCCTTTTACTTTCAACCATTTTGTATCTTTACATATAGGGTGTGTCTCTTGTAAGTTACCTTTGTTGTTTTTTTATTCTAGTCTTACAATTGTTGTCTTTTAATTGGAATATACATTTCAGTTATATTTATTTAATGATGATATATTTGAATTTAAGTATACCACCATACTATTTGTCCAATATTTATCCCATCAGTAAATTATTTTAAAATTATTTCATAAAAATAGATATATACAGTTAATTCTCTACACTCACATCTTAAAAAATAAATTGTAGTATAAAGTACAAGATTTCAGAATGGAAATACATATTTTAAAGAACAGTGATATTTCTGAACTCTGGGAGCTAAACTGGTATCGTTAATGAGTTTTATTATTTTCAGAATGCTAATAAGATATGAGAGTCCAGGACTGTTAGGAGGCTCAGGTTAGAATGTGACTATTTGTTGTTTTTGAGGATAACACTGCACTGACATAGGTGTTCTCTTCTATGTCTTCATCCTCTTGTAATAAATGCTGAATAAACCATGCATACTCATTAAGAGAAATTTGTTTTCATTTCTCACTATATATTTAAACCTGCTAAGTAAGGCTGGTTTAGTCCTAGCCTCAGTTTCTGAAAGAATATAGATCAAGTCTCCATGACTTTTCTGGTCCCTCTTGGTTTAAATCTTGTGGTCACAAATTCGCAAACAGCTTTAATTGGTAAATTTGTTTTTCCAGTCCCAAGGAAATCTCAAACTCTGGACTTGATCTTATATTTCATCTTCTTCCCTCTTTATTTGGGTCCTCCTGTGGGTTGTCCCATTTTCTTGAGTGTGTCTGTGTGTTTTTCCATGATCTTTCTCTGAATGATGTTTCTTCTTCTTTCCTCTTATTGACTATGGTTTAGGACCCTATCAGGGTCAGAGTCAGGGAAAGAAGAGAGGGAAGTGGGATAGGAATCTTTTTTTTGACTGGTACTATGGTTTGGGCTTCTGCTCTCTGGGTATGTCAGATATTTAGCATTGA
Organism: Equus caballus; assembly: GCF_041296265.1. NCBI lineage: Eukaryota > Metazoa > Chordata > Mammalia > Perissodactyla > Equidae > Equus > Equus caballus. Next base: position 28,516,251 of record NC_091710.1, on the reverse strand, counting down.
CTCTCCCATGGATGTTTCCATAAGTTTTCAGAGGCTCCTATTGGAAATATTAAACTTATGTTCTCAGACTCAGTACTGATTTTTTTTCCAGTTGGCTACCTTTCAGTCCTGTTTGTTTTTTGATCATTTCCTCTACAGAGATGCTCTTAGAGTACCATTCCTTAGATAAATAGCAACTCTCTCGCCTTTACACTCATCAGCGAACATTAGTTCACTGTAACCTTCTCCCAAACTGAGAGAATGCATAGCAATTTCTATAAGTAATCTGGAAAGTGGAAGCACTATTCCCTCCTCTTACTTCTGCATTGGATTGAAGAGACAGTATTCTCAATATAATTCCCTCCAAAACTCCTTCTTAGGAATTCCTGACATCTCCAACAACTTTTATTCCTTTGATGTTCATGAGTTGCCCTATTGATTCTGCGAATCTACTTTGAGATTTTTGCTGTATAGCCTCTTTCACAATATGCTTTGATATCAATCAACATTTATGTTGCGGTACCTGAGTTGAAACTACCAAATAACATCTTATTCATTCGCTTATTTATTTAATCACTTATTCATTCATTCATGTATGCATACATTCAACAAATATCAATTATTTATAAGGTACTAAGCATTATTTTTGACACTGTGGCTAGAATAAAGAAAAGAGAGGGACCAGCCTGGTGGCACAGTGGTTAAGTTCGCACATTCCGCTGTGGCGGCCCAGGGTTCGCCGGTTTGGATCCGAGGTGTGGACCTACATACCGCTTGTCAAACCATGCTGAGGTAGGCATCCCACAAATAAAATTGAAGAAGATGGGCATGGATGTTAGCTCAGGGCCAGTCTTCCTCAGAAAAAAGAGGAGGATTGGCAGCAGAAGTTACCTCAAGGCTGATATTCCTCAAAAAAAAGAAAAGAGAAAAAGAGAAAGACCAAATTTTTTTCCTTCACTCTGGAGAGAGGAGACAAACCACAAGATTATATATAAGTTTTACTGTGTAGTAGAAGGTGATACGTAAATGTAGAAAACATAAAGAAGAGAAGTAAAATAAGAAATGAGGTGGGGATACGGAGACAACTTTAAGTAGAGTGGTCAAGGAAGGTCTCACTGAAGCATCTAATGATCTGAGAGAAGATTTCTATGCAAAGAGTGTTCCAGACAGATATAACTGAGGTGGGAGGATTCTTGGCCTGTTTGAGGAACATAAGGAGGCCAATGGCTGGAATAGCATAACAGATGGGCAGAGTAGTAGAAAATGAAAGCATAGAATAATTGGAAAACTATAATGCAGAGAGAGTTAAACACTGTTCTTTTTTTCCCCTTGAGTGACAAAAGAAAGCATTGGAAGGATTAGAATAGAAGAGTGACTGCTGACTCAAAGTTTTTAAAGGATCTTTCTGCCTTTGTATAAAAATAGACTGCAAGGAAGATGAATATGGAAGCAAGGAGAGTAGCTAGAAAGCTATTGCAATATTCCAGGCAAAAGATGATGATGGATTGGATCAGGGAAGTAGCAGGTGAAATGGTAAAATAGAAACGTCAGGTTAAGGATATATTTTGAAAGTAGATGCAAGAGTGTTTGCTGACAGATTTGATGTGAGGTATGGGAGAAATAGAGGAGGTAAACATAATACCAAGATTTTTGGTCAAATCAACTAGGAGGATTAATTATAATTAACGGACATGAGGGGAGGAGTAAATCAGTGGGGGCTGAAAAAACTAGAGAACCAGCCCAGAGTTCATTTGCAGTTTTGCACATGGTTAAGTTAACTTACTCATCTTATTGAAAGTGTTGTCAGCTGCTAGATACGTGAATCTGGATTTCAGAAGTTTAGTCAAGAGGTCTAGACTCCAGACATTAATTATAGAATCACCAGAGTATACACGACAGAACTGGGTTTCCAAGGGAGGGCATGTAAATGGGGAAGAGAAGAGATTTAAAGATTGAGCCAAAGTCACACAAAAGGGCAGAATCATGAGGAAGAGCCAGCACTCTGATTATAGGAGTAACCAATGAAACAAGAGGAAAACAGCAATAAAGTAGTCCAGGAAGCCAACAAGAAAGTGTTCAAGGGTGAGGGAGTGGTCACTTGGGTCAAATGTTCTAGTGGGTGTAATAAGATCAGGACTGAATTTTGATCACTGAATTTAACAACATGAAGGTCGCTGATGACCTTGAAAAGAGCACTTTCAGTGAAGTGGTGAAAATTGTTTGGATTAAATAAAAGAGAAAATGGGTAAAATTAAAAATTTTAGGTATGGACTACTCAATATGCATTTTGCGGTAAATTAGAGTAGAGGAATAGGGTAGCAGTTAGAAAAGGAATTGGAGTCAAGTAGATTTTTAGAAAATTGGGTGTTTGTATGTTGATGACAATCATCTGGTAAGGAGGAAATATTGATCTAGGCAAGAAACAGGGCATTTTTGCTGGACACACTTCTTTACACAAAAGAAATAGGATGTAATTTAGTGCCTATAAGGAGAAGTTGCCTGGAGATAAACCATGGGAGAAGAGCAGTTCAAGAAACTGTGAGGCTGCGCTATGGGAAGAATCATCTAAATGGACATTGAAATTCCCTTTATACACGACAGGAGTGATGTTAGAGAGTGTTACGCTCAGCCTGGACTAAAATGATGAGAGTGGGTGACCCAAGGATTGACAGATGGCTGAAACAAGGAAGAGTATGAGTAAATACTGGATGGTAAAGGATTGGAGCTGGAATCTTACTAATTCAGAGGGCTTTGGAAAGCAGTGTTCTCAGAAGACACTCAGTATTTCAGATCAAGAAGATGAAAGGAGTATTCAGAGAAGAATTCAAGAATGAGTTTTTCCTGTTGAGCAATCATGAGTTCTAGAGGGCACCGTTGGACAGGTTTCAGGAATGAAGAGGGAATTGAAGATGGGACAGAATGCAGGATGTTTGGAGTCATAGGACGATGAGAGTAGAGGAGATGAGTGGGGACTTGGTATTCCTAGGCTTCTTGTGGTCCCCAGCCTAAACTGCAATAAAGAGCATAATGAGATCAATCCTAGTGACTCATGGCAGATAGATAACCTGAGATTCTGAGAGTTGGGAGGTGAAAGAGGTGAGATAAGTAGCTCCCTCCCCCCTCTTCCTAAAGTAGGCTTAGGAGCCCATGGGTAAGTCTCCTTCTGAGCTTAGGACTTCCTCGTGACCCTTGCTGATAGAAAGTAGCAGTCTCATTCTAATTCTCTTTCTTGTTCAGAATATGCCCCAGATTTTTAAAAATTTTGTGTTATGTTAAGTAACAGTTGTTTTTAGAGTGTGTGCACTAGAAACAGCACTTATATTTTTGATTTTGTTCAGTTTCATTGTTTTGGCCACTTGATCAGTTTAATAATCATGACCATATAATCTTTCTTTGCTTTGTAACTCTATTAAATAATGCAGAATGATTAGATGAAATTCAACATATGACGTAGACTTAGCTTATATGTTGAGGCTGTGAATATGGGGAAACGATGCTTTTCATCTATTGTGTTATTTATTCTGGTCACAATTAACTGATTAATGTAGGGATTGATCAAGGAAAATGTATGACTTTCACTCAAGACAAAGGAAGCTCCAAAAGAAGGGTGCAAAGGAGGGTGATCTAGAGGTTATTTGAGTTCCAGAAACTCTTCTGAGATTATTTCTTAAGGTTTAATCAATTGGAGTCTAATGTTTGATTTTAAAGATAGTTCAGATTCTACAGCATTGATTTAGATTTGAGAGTGAGAAAACTCAGCCTAGTCTTGTACGTTCTGTCAACATTTTCCTTCTGCGTTTGCTTTTGGGCTTCAGAACTGATGTCCAAATGGACAGTTCTGACAGGTAGCTCCTCAGAGAGTCCTCTTCCCTGTGCTTCTCATTCAGTAGAAGCGACAGCCAGAGACAAGATAGAAGAGGCTGGCAAAACAAGAGATAGATGAAACTCGCAAAATGTCAATAATGGATTGTGCTAGGGTCAAGGAGAAAGCTGGGGGAAATAATTTGAGAAGATGTATTAGGGATGCATGTGAGCAGTCAGTTTTGTTGATCTGTTTCTTCCCGTCTTCTTCAACTTCTACTCTTTCTTGACCATTCTAGACAATTCTGGAGGACAAAAGCATTTAAAAACCTTTTTTTTGAAGTAAATATACGATTCTGTAAATCTTCAAGGGAAGAAAGGGGGAGATTTTTAGCTAATGAAGAGAATAAAATGTCACAGTCGTCACCACCCCAGGCAGGGTACAGCCTAATTGTCTAAAGTTCAACAAAATCAAGAGTCAAATAACCAATATTCTTAGAAACGTTAGAAATTCTCAGTTATGAAGGAATTAAATTCTGATAGGGTAATAAGGTGTAATTGACACTTGTCTCCTTTGAGTCCTTCCTCAGTTTGTTTATGTCACACACATACACACACTCCTTTCTTGTTTTTTATTTCCCGGATTTCAGTCACTGCCAACAGCAGTACAATCTGATTTATATGTACTTTAACTGCCTACTTCTTATTAATTTATTCAAGAAATATTTATGGAGTATCTTTTATGCCCAGGTGATTTAGCGGTTAAACAGGGTGGTTAAAGTCCCTGATCTTATAGATGCATCCATTCCAGGGTGTGTGTTGATGGAAGGGGAGTAGGAAAAAATAGATAAATAAGTAAATAATATGCATATTTGGCATATTAACAACAGGAAATCCAAATTTTAATATTTCTGTTCTTGAATCACATAGAATCAGGCACCTGTGCTTGAAATATACATGATCACACAGCTAGGAAGAACCTTAAAGACACGTGACATATAATTGTTCTCACTTCATTAGAAGGAAATTTGAGACAGAGATGGTTATCATAAATAGTCATCATGAAGTCAAACTTAAGTAGAGAACTTAGCAATTACTATTAAGGAAAATCAATACTTAATTTCAATTTTAAGGGTCTTTTAATTGTAACAGTTGAAAACTTAGGCAAATCCTTCCAATTACCCAGCTACCCAAACTACGTAAAAACCCTAATTGCATGTACTAACATCATTTCTTTTTAGCCTAATTGTTGGTAATCCTTTACCAATATTACCATATTTCTGCCTTCATGTTTTTAAAGACCTCACTCTTTTTGTTTCACTTTTGATTGTATATTGATTGCACATAGGTCAAATCTAAATTCTATTACTACTTTGCTTTCTTTCATAGACAAACAAGTGACATAAATATGAAAGTTCCTCAGATGAAGAATAGATTTGGGGTACAAGGACCACTAATAATAGCTTTCATTAATGTGGAAAGATATTTTAGTATCAGACCACTGAGTCTGAAGCAAGAGTCCACTGTTTACTGCAATTTTTTACAAGCTAAGAGCCTCCAGCAAAGCCTCCTCTGAACTACTCACATCTGAGATTATTGTAGTGGACAGTTGATTTTTAAGAATCACTTCTCCTGTCCTCTAAGTCTTTCTTCATGCCCTAAAACTCCAGGGCAGCACTGCGGTTGTCCTACTTTCTCCTGCTACAAGCTTGACTCTTCAGTCCTCTCATCTACTTCAACTTCTTTATTTGAAACACTTGCCAGGCAAAAGAGTTTCCCTCTTGGAATTTTATCTTTTCTCTGGTCAAAGAATCAAGGCACGTTTAGGACTGTAGCCCTGTCTCTGAGTACTGGCCCTTCACTAACTTCTAGAAATACAATTTCTCAAAACAATTCCTTTTGTTTAAAGCAGCTGGAAGCTTGGCCAAAATAGCTAAGTTTTTCTTGCAAAATCATATGTGCAGCACAACCGGAGGCACTCAACTAGAATATACAACTATGCACTGGGGGGCTTTGGGGATAAGAAGAAGAAGAAAAAAAGAAGAAGAAGATTGGCAACAGTTGTTAGCTCAGGTGACAATCTTTAGGAAAAAATCATATGTGCGCATTCAGATGGGCAGGCTCTAAAAAAGGAGGTCAAGTTCAGAAATCTTGTACTAGTTTTGTGTAGACACACACTATATTTCCAGAAAAATTTATTTTTCCTTTAACATTTTTAGAATGGTTTACTTCTCTGCTGTAGAATTTCTCAGAAGTTGTAACTCTTTTTCTAATATCCAAAGTAAAGATATAGAATATAGGGAGAGGCTCACAGCACCTGAACAAATCTAGGGGGAAAAAAAGCACACAGACACACACACACTGGTCTGATCAAAGTCTAAGGAGATCATTTCTCGTATCCTCTACCATTTTTATACATTGTTTTAAAAATGCATCAAGAGAAACACTGGAATAAATGTTATTGAATTAATGCTAGATGAGAATTTCTTATATATTCCTAAAAGGTAACGTTTTTGTTTTGAGATGAAGTCCCAAATCTTTGTTTTCTTAAGACAAATAATGCCATTTGCTAAATTCCAGCATGCACACATTCACACGGGCTTATTTACCATTTTGTTCCACCAGATGTGTAAGATTGCATATAAGGGATACGTAAAATAAAAAGGTAAAACAGAAAGTAGAAGATGAAAGAGGGAAGCGAATTAACAAGAACTAGGTCAAGGGACATAAAGTAGAGGTAGGAATGATGCTCATACAGAAATATCCATCAGTGTCCTCTTCTAGGGGTCCACAGAAATTTGGCTCCATGCTTTCTTACAATCCTACATAAGGAGAACACTTCTCTTATAATATAGTTTATAATAGCCAACCAAAAGCAAAGCAAGAGAATAACAATTATTAGCACTTAAAATTTTTTTTTGAGTCATCCTAAATGAGATAATGTATAATATAACAAAGAACTCCTTTCTGGATCAACGTAGACCTGCAGTGTAAGACAAGGATGTCACTTGGCTAGCGCTGTAGGGGCTCAGAATTAGGGGTCCAGGAAGGACTGTTCTCAAACTTTAACGTGCATTAGAAGCAACTAAGTAACTCATAATGTACAGCTACCAAGGCTCCACCCACCAAAGAGATTCTTATTCGATGAGTCTGGAATGGAGCCCTCGAATATGCATTTTAACAGGCATTCCAGGTGATTCTGGGGAGGGACAGATTTAAGAGCGCCTAAGTGACAGTTTCACTTTTTTTTCTATACTTGACAGGTGATGCCTCCATGAGTGATGTCCCACTAAAGATGCATGTAACGCAGGCTTCAGAGATCCCCACGCTTTCCCTCCCACTTGAAAAAGCATTTCAGAATGCAAATTAGGCAGAATGATGTTGGAGGAATAACCCTACATCTGCTCTAATTATTTGTTTTAAATAAATCATTTGCAAATTTCACTCTTTTAACTCTCATTACTAATAAATAGCTTCCAATATATTTCACAATTGACAGCAACATGCCACTATGTCACCAACGTACAAATTACCTAGGGAGGAACGTGTGGACTGCATATCCTGCAGACAAGGCTTGACAAATATAATTTCTTTCAGCTTTTTAAAAATAGAAATTGGGTGAAGTTAAGACTGAACTACCTGGCAGATACCTAGAATGTAGCTGTTTTACATTGCCAATTAAATCTAAGTAATGTGTTTTAAGAGCAGCTGAGTGTAAGATTTTTATGTTGTGAAAATTGAGGAAATTAATAAGGATGTGCACCGGGAGAGAGGGCATTCTTACTTCCACTTGCCAAGTTCAATGTTCCCCTTAGAATGTATTTTCAATCTTCACACATAAATAGATGTAACCAAAGTTATGTCTCAACAAAAAAAGAAAAATATCTGTAAGTCATTCAATGAACACATCCATTTGAGAAATATTATTTGCTGAGTCCCTTACAAGGCAAATTATAGTAGCAGTGGTGCCTGAATGATGTGGCTTGAACTAAGGCATTGCTTCTCAAAGTGTAGTCTCTAGACCAGAAACATCAGCATCACTTGGGAATTTGTTACAGATCCAAATTCTTGAGCTCCACCCTAGATCTACTGAATCGGAAACTCTGAGGGTGGGTTTGAGCAGTCTATGTTTAACAGGCTCTCTGGCTCATTCTGGTGCATGCTAAAGTTTGTAAACCATTGCTCTCTAGCATTCTAAAATTTTGGGAAACTGGGGACATCTACCTAAAATAATAACTTTAGTTTGGGAAAATTGATTTGAAGTTTCTTTTTCTGGTAACAGAGAGACATTGAGTTCATATGTGTAAATATATGCACATTAACTCGAATTATACTGAACATTTCTATTTGATTTATTTCAAACTGTGCTCATTTTCATTTATTTTGCTTGTTCTTTATTACAGTTTGCAAAACAGTGGCTTTCAGGAAGACTTATTTCTGGGGGTCAATTCAGCACTTTAAAAAACAGATTTCCACATGATAATTTGAAAATGCCCTGCCCTGTCCAATTCCTTGTAGGTTGCCACAACCTGGGTTTTTTTTGCCTTATTCAGAGATTTTTGTCCCTGCCTGGCCCCTGGATGCCTTCTGCTATAGTGTTCAAGTCAAAAGGACATTAATTTAAGTGGTACTATTTTTTCAGCCTTACCTCCTGCTATGCTTTCTTATACTCCCGTATTTCAGTGATTGTTCTTGTATTTTACCAAATGCATCTTGTACTTTTTCCACTTTTTTGTCTTTGCTTATTATATTCTCTTTTTCTAGAATGTACTTTCCATTCCTTTTCCACATTCTTCAGGGGCAGCTGAAATCTTATTTCTACCTTGAAGTCCTGTCTGACAAACTGAGCCCAGTATAATCTCTACTGTCTTTTTGTACGATCTGTTGTCAGGAGATGCCATCTGTATAGATTATATCTATCTAATGAGATTTTTAAACTCCTTCAAATGCAGGGGCTGTATCTAATATGCAGGATTCAATGAAGTGTCTTGTACACAGTTGATACCTTCTACGTTTTTAGGTTAATTTTCTTATTAACACAATCTATTGAATAGATTTAAACTTCAGGGGATATTAGGTACCAACTTCCTTCTAAAGAAAGTTTACTCAGCCGAGTTTTTCTGCCCCATAGAATCAGTTCTGTTCTTATTCAGAAATGAGCTTGACTGGAGAAGTAGAGTCCATGATCAATTGCACTATAACAGAATAGATGGGGGATTTCTTTAGCGGAAACATGAACATATATGTACTGGCAGGGGAGAACAGAGCTGCCTCTGAGGGGACTGTCTAGCACTCTGCATGAAACAAAAACTCTCCTTACAGTGGCCCCAAGCTAACCCAATCAAAGGAAAGATGAACTCAATATGGGTTACCCAACTCTGGTTACCATCTGGAGCGCCATGAGCCGGCTTGTTGAAGTCAGCTGTGCCTCCAAAGATCTAGAAAATTGAGATTCAATCTGATCTACATGATGATTTCAGCTTATTTTTCTTTATTTTACTCTCACAATCAACACATATGTATTCAGTCTACACTATGTGTAAGAATTTGTCCTATGTTGGTGTAGATAGTGAACAAATAGATGAAGATCTCTGTCCTTATGAAACTTAGAGTCTAGTTTGCCTGTGTATCCATAACGTCAAACACCAATTCTGTAAGAGCTTTTCTTTTATTTGTCATATTGAATCATCTGACCAGTTGGACCACCATGCTACATCTATTATGAGTAGACCACACATCTTTTATTAGAGCGGTTGCCAGTAGTATCTACTACTCTCACTTCCTGGTGTGAAATCACATATAGTTTGATGGGTAATAACATGCATTTTAACCTAGGTGGCCAATATTATATGCTCTCTTTCTGTCTATAATTGACTCAATGGTAATAAAACCTGTGACCTCATTAGTCAATACTTCAGTGAATTATTTAACTGCTAGTAATACATGTACTGGCGGGCAGGGAATTTGTATAACTCTGTACATGTGAAAACATCTTCCACTTGTGCAGTACTTTCTCTTTGACAAGATGCTTTCTCTTATGTTATCTCATTTTGTTAGAGGAACTACAATATGAGATACCTGTTTTCATTTCCATTGCACAGTTGAGAAAATGCTTAGAAAGTTTGAGTGGCTTGCTCCCCTGTGAGCCATTCTCTTTTCAGACTCACGAAAGCTACCTCTGACTTTACTGAGCTAATAATGGGTTGTCCTCGGATCCCCATTAGAGGCTGCTAGCAAGTAAAGCTTTGGTTCATGAAGCTCAAACAGTATTCTATTAAATTGAAGAGTTTATTCTTTAATTCATTGGAATGATTGATTTAAAAAACATAAATCAGACTTGTTATTCTATTTGTCACAAAAATTAAATCAGGAAATGTGCAAACTTTGTCAGTAACTCTGTCATAAAGAAAGTCAGTAAAACCCCAGGACATCTTTAATTTTTCACCGTAGAAAAGGTCATCTGATTAAAATAAGTCTTTGATGATAACTTAGTTGTATGGAAGGCACAAAGAATGCTCTGAGAAGTGTTAACCATCCACATTCAAAAATCAGCCACCCTGAAACCTCCCACACAAGGGATTACGAAACTCATTTTCACATGTTTGTAACCTAATTAGGTCTTCAGAGATAGTCTCCTGAGGCTAAAGACTAACAATACGCCAAGCCCCAGTACTGCTTTATTCACGTTAAAAAAGGGCTTTAAATCCTTCAGGAATAACAGTTTCATTAAAGCGAGCAAATTCCAGGGAAAACCAATCAGGTTGTAAAGAATTTACATCCTTCCTTTTATAAATGATCCTCCTGGCTCTCTCTTTTTTAATCTTCCTAAAAGTTGGTTGGTTTTTTAATCTTCTTTAAACTGTCACTTCCCTTCCTTTCTCCCATTTTGCCCAAGTGTAGTCAGTTTGATATATTTACAGCAGCTAAGAACCCATTGCTGAAGACGTATGTTCTAAATATTTTCATCGGATTCCATGTAGCTACATACCGTGTAGAGACATTTTTCAGTGGTCCAGGGTACTGTCTTGGGATTCAAAAGTACCCCTTGAGGCACAAAATCCTCTGTGTTAAACCTAAAATGGTAATGTTCATTTCAATGATCTAGATTATAGCTGTAGAAATGTCCTACAGGTTAGATTTTTATCACCAACGACACTTCTATATCCAAGCTTGCTTGAGGTTTAAGCCTTCTTAATGTGTTTTTCTTTAGCAAGCAACCAGTCTAACTCACCTGCTGTTTCTATGAAATAGAGCAAAAATGTGGCTTGATGAAACTTAATAGCTGATCCTTGTTTAGATATAATCTTCTCAATCAAGTTATTCCAGCAGGCACACCTGGTTTATGTTGTAAATGCTTCTACGGAGTGAAAGGCAGCAGATGAATAATATGGCAGAACCAGAAGAAAGCTGAAGCCCTAGGCTGGGGTAAGGTAGTTCCTGACGGATATGAGGTGTCATGTGATGGGGAAGAGTGATGGATAAATCCTTTGCCACAATACCCCATCCACAAATTGGTTCAAGTTGGCTTATTACCCAAAAGACTCTCAGAAAAAGAAAAAAATAAACAGAGCTCAAATCAAATAGATTTGAAAATGAAAGAGTAAAGTAGTTGTAAACAGTTACCACTAGAATCAAATGCTGTGCAAATTATATATATGTGTGTATTATTTCCTCTTTAATGGTGCCAGTTCATTGTCATACGAAATATAGTCTAGTGAGAATCCTGTGAGACTAAGCCTTTTTAATGACTGAATAATTCTTACAATCATCATGGTGAACTATAACTCTAAACCCTTTCTTTTTCTTGTGCCTTCATAGATTAAATACAGTTTTATGAGACTTTTTTATCTTTAATATATCAATTACTTTACAGCCATACTCAATAAAGTAACTAGGTAGTTTCTACAAGGCATGGCTTGAGGCTGATAAATTGATACCTCTGTAAAATATAAATGAAGGGTCACCTGTGGTTCAGATGACATATAAAATGGGGGACAAAAAGTTTATTCTGTTAGAGTGGACCTCGGGGCTGCCTCTATATCACTCTGGTATTTCCTTTTGACTATTTATTCTCAAGGATGCTTTAGGTCTATGAATAGCATCTACTGGTCAAAAGCAACTTGTTTATCAAAACACCCGTGTAGTTGAGTTTCATGAAATGTGTACTGTTTTCTCATCAAAACCATGGTCTTGTCACGAAAACCTTCATAAATCATACTCCAAGAACAGCTCCTTAACTGCCTACTGTTTTCTTTTCAAATACCTGTTGTTAATCTTCCTGACACTTCTGACAGTCGTGTGCCTGCAGCTTTGAGTTCCACATGTTGTAAGCAGCTTAAAACTTCAAGCCAAAGGAAAAAGAATATACATCCGTGGCAGAGACTCTAGATTCTTATGTGCTGTATTGTCATATACAGGCAGAATTCAAAGAGGAGGTTTTTCTAAGGGTCTAGAATTTCTTCTTTATCCGTAGGAAGATATAGTACTAATAATTTTCATTATTGATGAAAGTAATAGCAGTATCTGCTATTTGTTTTGGGCGAGACATTTTCATGTGCATTTATTGTGATACTTAAAATAGTTATGTAACGTGAATATTATTTTCTAAGGTAATGCAGATGATGGACTTGACGTCAAAGATGTTGTAATACCTTCAAGGCATATCCAGGGAGTGGAAGAACCAGGAGTCAGACCTAGATGTTATTATAAGTTTGTCTTATTTCTGTTTTGCCAAGCTGATCTTCTTTCAATTTGCCCTTTCTAACTTGGAAGAAAGTATAACCCTTACTTTGTTCTCATTGTTTAAAGGAGTCAGTCAGCATTATAACATCAATCAGAAACTTTCCAGAAAGGTTCTGCCACAGGCCACAGTTGAAGATGGGCTTGCTCACAGCAATGGCTGCTGCACGTCTCTATGGTCTCTGCCCCCACTTCTCCTTCAAGCAAATGGTGAGAGGTGGGTTCTGAGCTCTGTGTGGTAGGTAGAATTTGCTTCTTCAAATCCAGGGCTTGGGGTGACCCATAAACTGCTCTTTCTGTCCTCACTCACTTATTACTAGATACATTTCCACTTCTTTCCACAGTAGCCAGGCTGCTGAGGAGCACCATGTGCTGGGGTTTCTGTCCAGGGTCCCATTTAGGCTGGGCCACACCAGAATAAGTCACACTTTAACTTCACTTGTGTTAAGGAAATAGGATCTTATAATGCTTTCACATACTTTGCCTGGCTGAGAAGTCTTCCTCACCGCAAACCATCCAAGCTTTCAGAGAAGTAGCGTAAAGCTGGGCTATTGTGGGATTAGGCCCAAGTTGCCAAGGGGCTTAAATCTAGGGCATGTGGGATGTAGAACTATAAAGGACCTTGTGGATTTAGAACTTCCTCATGTCATAAGGGAACTGAGTCCCAGAAAAAGTGACAAAATGTTGAGTTAAAGTCGTCCTTAGCTGACCTTCAAGTCCCTATCGAATCTTGGCTGACTTTCCTCCTGCACTCCCCTCACTGACTGTGCATCTAGCTTCATTGTGTTTCCTGAACATATGTTCCTGGCTGCCCATAACACTCTCCTTACAGATACTTGCCAGTGCCCTCACTCCATCCAGTTCTTAAGTCAATCTCAACTTCTGATTTCCAGGGAAGAGAGGAGGCTGGAGGCTGAGGCAATCACTAATGGCCAATGATTTAATCAATGATGCCTATGTTATGAAGCCTCCATAAAAACCCAGAAGGATGGGATTCAGAGAGCTTCTAGGTTGGTGAACCAGAATGCATGCATGTGCTGCTGAGGTGGGCCCCAAATTCTATGAGGACAGAAGCTCTTTTGTTTAAGACCTTGCCCTATATATCTCTTCATCTTTGATATCCTTTGTAATAAACCAGTAACCTAGCAAGTAAACTAGTTTTCTGAGTTCTGTGAGCTACTCTAGTAAATTAATAGAACCAAGGAGGGAGTCATTGGGAACCTCTGATTTATAGCGAATTATTCAGAGACACAGGTGATAACCTGGGCTTTCGATTGGCATCTGAAGTGGGAGCAGTCTTGTGGGACTGATCCCTTAACCTATGGAATCTGATGCTGTCTCCAGGTAGAGAGTGTTAGAATTGAGTTGGATTGTAGGGCACCCAGCTGGTGTTGGTGAATCATTTGGTGGTGTGGGGAAAACCCCCTGGTCACATAAGAATTGGTAGTCAGAATTACAGTCCCTTTATTCTGCTTTCAGTTTGTTTACAGCACTTGTCCACTTCTCACTTTATGTAAATATTGCTCATCTGTCTGTATTTCTTTTCCTGTGAGCCCCACCAGTGCAGGGCTGTTGTTTGTTTTAATGCTGCATCCCTAGCAAGTATGTTATCCAATAATTATGAAAGATGAAGTGAGTGAGTGAATGGCCATGTGTCACACTTTGTTCTGTTTTGCTCATTTTGTGCTACCTGACAGAAAAAAAAATAATTGTATGTACCTCTGAGTATCACCTCCTCCAGAAGTCTTCTCTGACTCCCATCTCTCTTCATTTGGCTGAGTACCCCTCACTCTACATTTCCACAGCAACCCGTATGTTAGCATTTACCAAAATATATTGGATTACCCCTAGCATACATCTTGACTTGGGTTTCTTTGAAAGAGACAAAGGTCATACCAGGGAGCAGGAATGAGGAGCTGAGGAGGGAAGGAGGAAAAGTCAATATAAGAGCGAGATTTAGAGGTTGCTGCTGTGGACAGTGGGGGGTGATTATTCGAGGACCTCCTGAAAAACCCACAGACTCTCTGCCGGAATTGTCTCCTATTTATGCACCAGCTTCTGCCCTCCAGCTATTGAGGGCTGTCCTCCTGGATGGTAAGTCCCACACTTCCCACCTCATATGAGCAAGAACAGCACCAGCTCCAGGTGGCACTCAGTGTCAGAGGACAGGGCACATGCTTTGGGGGAGAAGCTGTCAGCATGTGGTGGATCAAGAATTGTAGCCCAGCTGGAAATCTCCACCAGACATGGCTGGAATCAGAGTTGAGGGCATTAGGATGTAAACAGGGTTTCCATAGCTGTCTGATAGGTTCTGCCATGTTCATCTTCTTGTCTAGAACCTAGTAGCAGAGCACAGTGCATGGCAAACAGTAGAACTTCCACTAATGTTTATTGAATTGACTAAACTGAAGGGCGGAATGAGATAAATGTGGACTCTAGAAACAGGCTTGGATTTAAATCCCAGTTCTGTTGCAAAACCCTAGAAAAATTATATTACGTCTCTAGGCTTTAGTGCTTTCATCTGAAAAATGGAGCAATATGAGTACCTACTTTAAATGAGAAAATCAGCACAGCATTCACAGTGCATGGTAAATAGAATGAGATAAATAAGTATTAGCTACATATAACTACATAACTACAGTAAATAATGATGTCACCTCACATTATTTGCCAAGCATTATGAATGCTGTGATTATTGACATGATGATGGATGGGGCCTAGGCTTCCCAACTCCTGTCTGGTTCTTTTCTACCACTCTCTGTTTCCTCTGACACAGCTGAAGTGACTTTGCCCTGGTTCCTTGCATGTTAAAGTGAGTTCATCTCTTCCCAGGCTCTTACAAAGAGAAGATCAGGACATTCTGTTGAAGGTAGTGGACTGACCACAAAGCTTACCTCTTCTCTTTCCTTGAAGCCCTTTAAAATTTTACTGGTCCACAAGAAGTTATAAATCCACAGTGACCAAAAAAATGAGCAGAAGTTTTTCAATAGATAAGAGGTTGCAGCACATTTGAAAGAATACGTCAAATAGGTATGATTTTTTAAACACTTCTTAATTTATATTCCTAGAAAAGTGCTAGTACAGAATAAGCACTTATTTCTAGAATGAATGAGTGAGTGAACGACAAGAGAATCTGGACATCTTATTTAGATACATGGAGGTTAGCACCAAGAAGTAAAGAAAAAGCAGAAACAGATAAAATAGTTCTCTGGGGAGTAGGACTCAGAATGGGGAAATATGAATAGCAAAGGGTTGTTGATTTTCATGATGTTAACCTTCATTATCATTTTATTTTTCTGACTGTATTCATATAATACTTTGAACAAAACCACAAAACATTTTTTTTTTTTTTTAATTTTAAGAAGTTTGAGCAGTGACACATCTGTGAGTTCCTTCCATTTCTGCTGAGGGAAACTTATTGTATATACTGACCCTGGTGGTCCACCTGAGACTCATGTATGCTTAGGATCTGATAGAACCTCATTATGTCTGGTGACCCCTAATGAGGGGGCAGGGAGGAGATTATCTGTAAATAAAACTACAGAAAATCAAAGAGCAATGTATAGTTCTGGTTGATTTGTTTGGGGAAGTGGACTATTTTCTAACAGCTGTGACTAATTACAACTAAGTAAGGGGAGAAAAAAAGAGATTGCTCACTTGGGGTTGTACCTACGCATTTAATAAATATTTGTGGAATTAAGGAATCAATGAACCAACCCAGCTTTTATAAACATTTTCCTTTTAAGTCAGAAGACTCTCACTTTATCTATGTCAAAGAATTTTCTAGAATTCCCAGATGTCTTTTTGATCAAGTTGGATCAACAGATCAACTGGTAGAATGGGAGGTTTATTTATTCAAGTCAATATAAAGTAATTATTATATCCACATCATATCTGAGAGCTAACTGAAGTTTATTGACTATTAAACCCCGGTCTTTGACTAGGTGGTGGGAGCGGGGAAGAAGAGAGTGTAACTGCCCAATCGTCATGTGTGCACACTGTGGTCTGGTAGGTGGAGTGATGGGGAGGCCAATGAGGGCACAGGGGGAGGCTGGTGTTCACAAATAGCAGCAAAGAGCTCTGCTGTGTTCCCCAACCAGAAACCCAACCTGGCAACAGGCTAGGGCCCTGGTATGCCCTTCTTAGAATTCACAAATATACATTCTCTCCCTACCCCTCTCACCTGATCATCTGAGAGCCTCTGTTTCTGAGGGTGGGGAAGGGTCAAAGCATGCATATTCAAAATTTTCTGTTTTCATTGAATTCGCTGATTTATATCTCTTGAAAACCTATTATTATTATTATCATTCGCTTACAAAATGCAAATACACTGCCCCCCCCCCCCCCAACATTTTGGGATAAACACAGCCAAACTGCCAGAAGGCTTTATTCCCCAAAGCACTCTTTGCATGCAAAATCTGATTCTCTCCCAGTTCCATTTGTTAAGGTCTCCTTCAGCTGTGTCACTTTTCTTTCTAACCTATAATCTGCATTCACCAGAAGCAGGAACCTGAAGGGTCTTATGGCTTCAGCAACTGGAGTGGCATCCCTTCTTTTTCTCCTCCCCTAAGGCAGCTTGTGAAATGCCCCCTGACATAAGCTGGCAGTCAAATAAAAATAAAAATCCTATTCAATATTCCATTCATTGTTGTTCATATGCAGTATTGGCATTTTGCATGTTAATATCTGACACTGTTTTTTAATTTGTTCTAAACTGCCAGCTCATTTGCATCATTTCTCTATGATCTCCCACCTGCGCAGCAATTTGGGGGGAAAACATAACCATTTATGTACCTACTAAAACTTAACTCAGTAACAGAACCTGATCCAAGGAGAGCTCATTTATTTTCTAAACATTCTTCACTTCGGCTTAGAATTGGGTTCTTAATACGCATATCCAGAGCCCCGTCCATTGTCTCTGAAAACCAAGTTAAGCTTTGAAATGCTCACGCTCATGGACTAAGTTCAGCAGCTTGATGGTGCCCACGCTGTAGTTCGTTGGTTTGTGCACCGTCAGGTCCACATTATCTCTGTGCCCAGGCTGCTCTGCATTTGTGGTAAGTCAGCTTGTTGAATTGTGGGATGAGAGGACTAAGCTCTAAGTGTGGAGCTAAGCTTATCATAGTCAGGAAGAAGAAAAATGGAAATATGGATGTCATAAGTGCAGAGACTGCAAAACAAGTGCATTTCAAAGGTTTTAACAACTAAGATGTGCCTCTGTTATGGAACTTACAGGGTTTTAAAAAAATCTGCTTATTAGTTCTTATAACCTAAGAACTCATAATCTAGGAAGGGAAATAGTGCACTATTTCATCCTGTGTATTATAAAATAAATATCTGGAAGAATTGAGCCTTTCCTTATTCACTCCTAAATTAATCGAGCCTATAATGTAGAGTGTGGCATAGGAAGATGCTGTTTTCCAAAGCGAATTAGATTCAGGTAAAATAGCTTCTTATTCACGACCTGTAATGTATAACCTAGTTACTTACGTATTATATTTGTCATTTATTATCTGTCTCTTCCAAGTAAGAAGATAAACTCCAGGACAGCAGGCATTTTTGTGTGATATTTTGGTAACTGACCAATCTCCAATGTTTAGAACAGTGAGTGGCACATAGTAAATTCTCAGTAAATATTTATTGAATAAATGAATGAAAATCTCTGCTCCCTTTCTAAGTCTGGGTAACCACAGAAATCTTCCTGCAAAGTGGCTCTTAGTCTTGGAAATTTCACAGATAAAATGCATTTTTTAAAAAAGGAGAAAAACAGAAGTGCTAGAACTCATGCTGCCATTTTGTAATTATTAATTGTGGACTTTTGAAAAATAACAAATATCTTAATGTATGCTATCAAAAGTTTTCTTTAATAAAGGAAAATACTTCTCAAGGCAAAAATAAGAAAGAAGGAAATGATCTAAAATAACTATTAGCCTTCTCAGAAAAGATTGATGCTAGTTTAAGTCAGAGACCAGTATCCAACTGCTGGCAAACTTTTGAGAGCCCCCAGCTCAGAGAACTACACCTGTAACTCTGCTGAATTGACACAGCTTCTGCAAAGATGGGCCAGGCCTATCCACTGGCTGGATTCCAGACTAGACAACTTTGGTGACTATAGAAGCAGAGCTTTAAAGGGAATTTGAGAGATCATCTGGTCCAGTAACTTCAGGCAAGTGAAATTCTAAATCAGTGCCGCTCTGTTGGATGGCTTCCAGTTGATTATGATCGCTCTTGAGTGCCCTGATGTTTCCAGTGCTTAGAGGAAGCGTTCACCAGCCAGCTGGCCTTGTGGAAACTTCCCATTCCCTCACGGAAGCCTGACAAACAAATAAGAAAACTCAGAATACAGCTCCTGATTGTCTCTTTCTCTCTTATTGTTGACGCCCTTGCCACAAATATTAGTTTCCTCAACTTCTATAGATATTAACGGGAAAAATCCAGTAAATAATTTATGAGCACGTAGTGTTCTCTTTCCTGGACAAATGAGGGGGATTTGCATCTGTAAATACATTGCACATAAATATATATATCTATATATCTATATCTATGTATATAGATATATAGATATATATTTTTTAAAGTTGATGAATTGGTCCAAAAGATCATGATAAGTTTCAGGATGGTCCAGGGATCCTCTCCGACCTTGTGGGTTGCTAGCCTCTGTACCCTTCCTTCTCCTCACAGCTGGGGTTTCTGGATCCCACCAGCAGTAGACTTAGTTCTCAACTTCCTGGTTGTCAAGACCATCTTGCTCCTAAGGGAGTCTGAACTGGAGCTTGCTCAGACATCACAGCTCCTGCCTTGCTCTTGAGCTTCAGTTTCCCTCCCATCAAGCATCATCCGCTCCGTGTGCTTCGGAAATAGATAACAAGCAGCATAGCAGTTTGAAGACTTGAGTTTCTTTGGTAATTCAACTGTTTTCTTGTTCTCAAGTTCCGAGTTCCTCTTGTGGGTCTCATGCTGTGGACTGGAGACCTCTTCTGATCTCAGGCCTGGTTGGTGACTGCTGAAAGAATACAGAGTTGCAGATAGTGAAGAACAAAGAAGTCTAAAATGTCCTTCCAAAATGATGACAATAATGATCACGAGTTTAGATTTTTTTCATCCTTGAAAGTGTCCGAATTGTGTCTCAGCATAAAGTACTTTCTAGAGCTGACTTTTTTTCTGGATTCTCCTCCGTAAGAGCAGGAAGTAACAGAATAGGGAGAAGCCAGGGTGAAGAATCTTTTCTAGCAAGGGAAAGGAATCTCATAAGTGGTAGATTGTTAAGCTTTCTACAATAAGAATGTAACTTTTCAAGATTCTTTTTCTTACACCTGTAAATTTCTCTTTAGTGACTTAGCACAAGAAAAAAATGTGTTTATCATGTAATCCGTCTTTTTATTTCTCCTTCCAAGGACTAGATTTTTTTTTTTTTTTAAGTTTTTTGGTCGGTGTTTTCAGAATGATGACTTTTTTCCTAATGGGGGCTATAAAAGACAGAGGGGCAAGGTTACTGGTAGACACATGTATGTGGAAAGAACCGATAGCTTTGCCTAGCAGACTTCTACTGTTGTCAGCGCAGAGCATAACTAAGTCCAGTCTTGGCAGCACTGCTGTTATAAAGAATTATTTCCTGTAACCAGATCACCAAACATTCCCTTTATTAATGTTGCTGAGTACCAGGGCATAGAAAGAGCTTCATTGAAACAGATATGACAGTTATAATTCCAGCATGGAAAATGCAATTTTATGGATTTTTATTTCTATTTAAATCATATTATTCCTTACAAAAAAAGTCTATGAAGTGACTTGAAGACTATAAAGACGGTTGCTTTAAAATATACTTATAATAGTGCTCCTTTTCATTTGAATCCACTGTTAATATTCATGCAGCAGATGCAAAAGTGAAAGATCACATTCATTTTATAACTTCAAAATGGAGCAAAAATAAATCAAGGCCACAGCATATCTGCCCACCTGATCTTACATGAAATGCAAAATCACTCAAATATTCTTAGAGATTAATGCAGCTTACTGCTGCTTCCTGTTTGACCGAAATTTCTCTGGAGTAATGGATAGAAAGTGGACCTTATCGACGTTTTAAAATGAAGAAACACCTAGAAAGTTTGCTCCCATTCTACTCTAACTTCTTTTTCCCCTCTCGTGCAGTATCCAAATACCATGTAAACCACCACTGAGTTCTAAAAACAAAACATCCAAACACGTTTTTTGCTTTCCCACAATTATTTAATTGTCTTCCTAATTAATTCCAGAGCCTGAAATAAATTATTGACTTACCAGACTCTCTTGTTTTCTGTGACAGCTTCAGCAGTAAACAGGCCATTAACAATTCATAATGAGCAGGACATGTTTGCTTTTTCCGTGTGCTAATTTGGTACCCCATTAGAGAGTTCCTTTGACTCTTCTCTTTCCTGTCGACTCATTTTTGGAAAAGGGTGACAGACTGCTGGGTCCTATAAGTTTGAATAAAGAAGCATTTAAAAGGAAAAATAAAACTCTATTTTGCCAAATCCAATTACTTATGCAGAGACGATTCATGGGACTTTTCTCTTGTGTTTTTCTTGTCCATTTTTTTTATACTTTGCAGAGGAACAGGAGTATTCCATACTGGGACTGAAACCTTCTTGACCCGGGCTGTTTATTGATATTCAATGAGTGCTTCCAGCCAAGGTTCAAGATGATTTTCTGTGAGAGAAGGCTAGTCTACACTACAAAAATAGATCAGAATATTCCTCATAAAATATGCCTTGAAAGATGAGTAGGACTTTATTAGAGGTCAACAGCCTCATGGGAGAAAGAATATGAGCAAAGAGAAATTCAAGAAAATTCCTGATAGGATGGTGGGTGGTATGGAGTAAAATAAAATCCTAATGGATATTATTCAGTTTGGAGCATAAGGACAGGAGAGACTGTTAAGTTTGGAGCTGAGCCATGGGAGATAGGGAATCATTCTTGGATGGAACGTGGCAGAATAGTCATCAGAAATAGCACTTGTCTCACCTCAAGGTGAGAGTTGCTATGTGGGTTGGATTAGAAGAAGGAAAGGTGAAATGACGAAAAACAGAATGACATTGCCCAAACCTTCATGTGAGAAAATTTGGTGGAGTCAAGAGTAAGAAGAAAGCACATTGACTACAGGAGGTACTTTGGAATTAGATAGACTTGAGTTTAAACTTAGCTTTGGGTCTCTTAGCTTTGGGTTTCTTCATCTACAAAATTAGGATAATAATGTATACTTCACTAAATGAGAAAACGTAACTTAATGTAGAAGTTTGCATATACTAATGATTTATTAAATTGTAGTAAATATTTATTTGTATGACATATTTATCTATATTGTTACTTATTTATAATTATGTTATTCTGTAAGAGGCATTGTATTTAAAGAGTCTCAAAAACTTGGTTACTGAACTTTTGGTTTATCTTCTTCGGTAAGAGAGAGAATGATAGTTCCATGATAATAAGTCAAAACTTTGGTAGGAAATTTCAGGGAAAGGTTTATCAGTAGAATGACAGAGTACATTGTATTCTTTTTAAGTTTCATTTTAATCTGCTCTGTTTGGGCACAGAAAAAGAATGTTTGCTCAGTTAAACCAGTACATGAAACCTAGGAAATGTGCTCCCTTCTGGTCAGAAGTTCACTTGTTTAGACCTAGCGGTAGATGGGTTGTTTCAGTCGCCCCCATTCTTCTTTCATCTCTGCATCTATGTACTTTGCAATGTGACTTTGTAGTTCCTTCTATCAAGCAGAGTTTTTCCCCACCTCTTGATTCTGAGTTTGGCTATGTGACTTGCTTTGACCAATAGGATGTTAACAGTTGCAGTGCAAACAGGGTTTTGAAAAAGTACTTGTGCATTTCCCCTTCTGTTCTTGCTCCCCTTCCTTAGCCAGGGGAAGGTATCAGGTCAGCTTGTGGAGGGCTGGTCACAAGGAGCTGAGCCAAGTCATCCCCGACATCCTAGATGGGGTGATTCTGGGCCAGCTGACCTTCTGCAAACTTCCAAGCATGTAGGGGCACCCAGCTGAGCCCAGCCTGAATGGCTGACCCATAAAGGTTTAGCTAAGTCACTGCTTATCATTGTAAGCTTCTAAGTTTTGGAGCGGTTAGTGGCAATAGATAGCTGATACATTCCCACAGGAGCTCACGTATGAGATAGAGGACTACAATGCAACAGAAAAAATGTAAAGGGAAGTATTTTTTCATTGTGAGACCAATAATCTTAAACCAATTAAAAATAAAGACTGGAAGCTCAGGGTTAGTTTTAGGTCTATAGTTCACTCCTCAAGCTTTATTCTCTTCTACCTGTCTTCACTATGACCCTGCCCCCAGCCCTAATCAGAATCAAATTAACTAGAACAGCTTCAGCAAATAACCAGGAGGGATATGATGGTGTGTCAGGGAATAAAGGATGGAGAAAAGTAATATATGCCACTTAAATTGGGGGACAGCACAAAATCATGGAAATAGCAAGGGTGTTAGAGTAATATATTTAGATCCCATTTCTGGTAATTATTAGATATGCAGTGTTAGAAAATTTACTCTTGTTCCCATGTATAATATTGAGATGATATCTACTTTATCTGTATCTACTACTTTATCTATATCTATATCTATATCTACTTTATCTATATCTATATCCCTCTTTCTATATATTTGAAGAATAAATAAGATAAGAAGGGCAATTGGAACAGATTAATAGGAATTCCACAAATGATGGTTGCCTTTGCCCCATGGCCACATTCTATTGCCTGTTCTTGAATGCTTCTTGTCTTCACCTTGATCACAGATCTTGTCTCCTTTACATGATCCCTATGAGGGAGAATATAGTGTCTTTTATCTCCCCAACCTCAAAAGTTAGCATAGAACCCAGTAAAATATTCTTAATCTCTATTAAATGAAAAAAATGAATTAATGAAAGAAATCTCAGTTGTAAGCAGTAAGATAGGTACTTGCTACTGATACATTGGCCCCTGGGTTTCCATTACTGTTTCAACAAGAAAAGCCTAATAAAAGCTTCCTTATTTAGAATTCAATAGTATTAGTCTTCACATTTCCTGCCCATGTCACAGGGCGGGGGCAGAGGTATACGGAAGAAATGTTCATTATATGGAGAACCTAGAGGTAAAATGACATGACAAGAAAAGACTGGATCTGTTTCCATCTATCTCTTATGCCCATGACGGGGTGAAGACTCTCAGTGAGAAACTTAAATGCGGCAAGAGAATGGTTAAGTGTTTGACTCCACAAGATGTCTCAACGTATATCCATTGGAAATATGAGCTCTGAGAAGAAGCAAAATCTTAATTGTAAGGGCCCATGTTATTAATGCAGTCAAGTGGAGGAGCAATGAGGAGCTGCATGAAATAAGTGGAATATGATGTAAATTGATCTGAAAATTACTGGTAGTTACACTATCTCCAAAGAAATGATTCACTTTACTTCAAGGAAATGTTTCCTTCCTCTGTTAATAGCCTTACTGCTCTGAGCAGCAAGAAAGATATGGGAGCTGAAGAAGCAGGCCAGGCCTTTCACACTTACTTGCTCCTGGGAAGGGCAAACCTGCCATAGAGCTCTTGAAAAGCTTTAGTTCACCCTGGAAATGAATTCTGTAGAGCTGTGGCCAGGCCTTCTGTCTTTGCCCTCCATCCTCTTGTTGGCATCTAGTGTGGCGTATAATGTATAGAATGTAGTGCTCATGTCCTGGAGATAAATGCATGGTTTTACTCAGTAGATAGTTGGAAGTTTGTAGTTATTGACTGATAAATCTTAACTACTCTGCTTTTGTTTTAATGAGTTTGGGTGTGAGTGCATTCTTGTGGATGTGTGTACAGTGCTACAGGCAACAAAGGGTATAGTTTTTACTTCTCTGCAGTAGTTATTATCCACTCAGTATATTCTGTTCCTCCTGAAACTGGCCCAGCATAGGCCACTGGGCTGCAAGAAAATTGTAGAACCCAGATGTGTAACACACTCTCATTTCCTTTTTTTTTTTTTTTTCCAAAAAATCTACTTCAGATTTATAGGAGGTTGAATGACAGTGTTTCCCCGCTGCTTCATCACTGATCTTGAACATATCACCTCTCTGAATGTTAGTTTGACCACCTGTGTATGGAGAATCACATTTACAGATGCATAGAACTGGGCAGAGGTCTGCAAATAGAAAGCAAGTATATGAAAACAGCAAGCACAATTTGCAATCTTATTTTTATTCTTATCACTATATTTGATTTATTCTATGAATTTTGATAATCATACTCTTAAATCATTTCTGAAACTGTCAGTAATTTGCATCGTGGTTGGGCCAGGAGATCGCAAAATTGAATATTCATACAAGTGCAAATCATCTCATTTCTGCTTCTCTATAGACCTGGAGCAAATGAACTTTAGTTTAAATTTTCCTCAGCACAGATACTAGGTAGCTGCCCTTGCTCATTTGCAGAACAGCCACCTACTAAACTGCATTCCAATTTATAGTCTGAAATACCTATTACAAAATATTTCTTAATGTCCTCCTAAAGATCTCTTTATGTGTCTTACAGTAGTTTTCCTAGATCATATAATCCATTAATGCACATTTATTAAGCTCCTGTCCTGCACCCAGTACTGGGTTC
The DNA here is from genome assembly GCF_041296265.1 of Equus caballus. Taxonomy (NCBI): domain Eukaryota; kingdom Metazoa; phylum Chordata; class Mammalia; order Perissodactyla; family Equidae; genus Equus; species Equus caballus. The sequence goes on along the minus strand of NC_091710.1, from coordinate 28,491,119 downwards.
TGCACCCAGACCGCAGTTTATTGTATCTGTGTCAATTGATCCCTTGGAAGAAAAGCGTAGTATGCAGTGGAGTAGTTGGAGAAATCTCTTTGCAAGTGATGGGCTGAGCTGATAAGTGATGATGGAGAGAACCATTCAAAAGGATCATGTGGGTACCACATAAGATTGTGCAGGTTGTGTGCTGTCCAACTTTTGGGAGTATCATTCATACAAAAAGTAAATAGTGCTCCTGAGAGTTGTAAAGTGTACAACTTACCCAGCTATCCATTGAGACTCCAATGGGCATAAAGAACATAACTTAATAGGAGTGGCAGGTAGTTAGGGCCATGGTAAAAAGTATGAGCTGTGGGTTCATATGAATCACACATATGTCATTTTGCTGCCATGGGACCTTGCAAAAATTATCTTTTCTAAATCACAGTTTTCTCACCAGCAAAATCAGGTTTATAAAAGAGTTCCTAACTCATATAATTGAGGTGAGGATCAAAGAAGATAAAGACAGTTAAATATTCAGTACACTACTAGTCACGATAGTAAATTTTAGTTTTTAGTTCTTAGTACTTTTATTTTTAATTAAAAGCTTGGGAGGGCCTCTACAGCCTCTCCTAGTCATTCAGCTATTCAAGTTATGCATAAAACTTTGAAAGAACTGAATGGGGAGTGTGCGTATGTGTGTGTGTGTGTGTGTGTGAGGGGTGGCAAAGCATTTTCATCACTAAAAATTCAAAAGGATAAATGATCATCTTTTTGGGGCATTTGCACAACCTTGAAAACAATAGATTAATCTCTATAATCTTATACTCTATCTCATTCTTTTTGATAGATTATTCAAGCTCTGCTAGTAAGAAAATGCCTGGGCTGATCCTATTTTGCTATTTTGGGGGGGGGGGGGTGTAAACATATATTGATAGTGCCACTTCAGATGGCTATAATGCTGGATTTTGCCAGGAAGAGTAATGTAGTGAGAGATGGTTGTTTCTGAAGAAAGGAGTACAGAAGCATGAGATCTCCCAACCTGATGTCCACCTGCCAGAAATGCAGCCATTGACTAGAAAGACACATGAATGCCTGTAGCACCCAACTTCTTGTATGAGGAAGAGTGTGTGTGTGTGTGTGTGTGTCTGTGTGTGTGTGTGTGTGTGTGTGTGTTGGGGATAGGAGCAGGGAGAATGGGAACATGGAGATATATAGAGAGAATTTTATAGATTTAATATAAAGATATATGATCCTTGCTCCAGCTTCCTGTTTGCTTAAAAAGAACTAAACATTTTTTTAAAATATGCCTTATTAGTTTACAAATGCTTTTAATCAAAAAGTATAGCGCACTATAAAAATTTGAAAAATAGGGTTATGGTGTTTTCTTTTTCCTCTTAGCATATTATTTCATTTCCTCTTCCTCTATTTCCCGTGTATTTTGTTTACAGTGCTTTAAACAAAGTGTATATACTAATTTGCATCTTCCTTTATCACTAATGATATAAGTAGTTTACACGTTGCTAAATCTTTTTCATTACCACTGTTTAATGTCTATGTACCACTGTGAAACTCAATATAAACATTTTATGAAATAATCATCCTACTATTGGAGAGTTTAGTGCTTTTCCATTTTTTATTACAAATACTGCCTGATGGTCATCTTAGTGCATAATGCCTTTCCCACAATTTGTTTTCTTTTCTTTCGAGGGGATTTACAGAATAGTATTATTGGTTAAAAGACGTGAATATCTACCTAGTTATTTAAAATATGTTTCATGGACGCCTGTCTTGAGAAGACATAGTTGTTTAGGTTTTACCAATGCACCCGTCTAAATTCCCACTTTTCAGTCCCCAGGTCCTATCACTAATACTCCTTCCAAAAGATATAGAACGTCACTGCTAATGCAGACGGTGACAAAATCGCTGTAATTCCTATAGCCGTCATAATTCCAACGGAGGTCTGAATCATCCCTCTTCTAAAAAGAAGCAAAACTTAAATTACAGACAAAGCTAAATGTGTTCTGAACTTTATTTCCCTTCTTTCTACAGGTAGAGAGTTAAAATTTACCTTCTGGATGAAACTGACAGTGGCTTAGTAGCTCGGCATAGATCCGGTGTTGGGGAGGGGTGGGAATTGCAAGCAGCTCACCTATTTCTAGAGCAGTGCAGGAGAGGCCTCAAACAGAACCAAAGGAATGCATGAAAAATGGCTTAAATATTAAGCAGCTACATCCTGTCATTCCGGTCTGAGTGGGTGAAGAAAATACATAAATAAAAATTAAATAAAAGAAAAGAGCTAAAAATAATATCATACAAAGCGAATGAAGCTGAAACTTTGAATGCAAATACAATTGTATGTCTTTGGGTGAAATCCATAACCAGTTTTTGGCAATACCCACCTGACTTGCTCATTGAATTGCAAAATAAGAGAATATAAATCAGAGTTGACAACGAGGTCTTATTTCCCTCTTTAGAGGTTTTAACTGAATAATAAATCATACAGATCTAGCATCATGGACCTCTTAGCATTCAGTTCCATCCTCTTTGTCAGTACCTACAAACAATAATTCCTACTATGTGATACGTGTAGAGAGCAAACCTCCCTTCCTCTTGCTGTCATCTCCTGTTCTAATTAAGCAGATCAGTAAGGACAGAGATTTGCTTACTCTAGCTGGCAAGAACAGAACTGGCTACTCATCTTAAAAACACCCAGGTTTCAGTTCTCACTGCGTGTTATTATCAAATTATGTTTTTAAATGTTATGTGTAATACATAGATATTTATCTGTTAAACATTCAAGCACTCTGTTATATACAGAACAATAAACTACAGTTTTAGCTCATCCTGCAGTCATCCCAATTGTCCCAGAATTAAATTTATCAATTTAGTTAACCATATAAGCACCCAATGTCTTTCTCTCCATACTTTTCCTATACATTTACATATATTTATATATATATATATTATATACCAACACACATACATGTATACTTTAGCTTTTTAAATAAAAAGTATTTGGGACAGACCCAGTGGTGCAGTGGTTAAGTGCACACATTCTGCTTCGGCGGCCCAGGGTTCACCAGTTCGGATCCTGGGTGCGGACATGGCACCACTTGGCAAACTATGCTGTGGTAGGCATCCCACATATAAAGTAGAGGAAGAGGAGCATGGATGTTAGCTCAGGGCCAGTCTTCCTCAATGAAAAGAGGAGGATTGGCAGCAGTTTAGCTCAGGGCTAATCTTCCTCAAAAAAATAAATAAATAAATAAAGAGTATTTTACTGTATACATTATAGATATTATTTTGTGACTTCTTTTGGAATAGTGTTTTGGAATATTTCTCTGTCATTATCTGTATATACATATGGCTACCTCATTATATTTAAATGCTACATTGAGTTTCATTTGCAGTTGTAAAATAATGTAGTCAATACATTATTATTGAAGAACACATGAATGGTTTCCAGGTTTTAACTTTAAGAAGCAGTGCTGAGCACTGGGAAGATGGCAATGTAAGAGGACTCTGAACTCACTTCCTCCCATGGACACAATGAATCTCCAATTACCTGTGGAACAATTACCTTTGAGAGAGAACCAGAAACTATATAAAAAGAATCCCCATAACAAGGGACAACACTGACAGAGGTGGAAGAATCAGAAATATCCCTCTGCTAAGGGAAAAAAAACACATTCTAGCTGCAGGGCTTCGTGGCTGAGAGCAATCTTAAGGTATGAAGCTTTTCCTAGAGGAGCGAGGGACCTGAGCAGGAGAGCTATGCCACAATAAGCAGCCTTCAAACTCACCACAGTCAAGATGAATACTATAGTGCCTGGCTTTGCTGGCTATTAGAACCAATGGGAAATACCCCAAGAAAAGCTGTCAACCATAAGAGAAAGAAAAGCCTACTTTTAAAGAGCACACACAGATTCACCCATTCTAGAAATCAACACAAAATCACCAGAAAGAAAGGTGCACAGTTCTGTGGTGGAAGAGGCTCATTTGAAAGGCTCTGGGAGCAACTCAGAGAGGTAGGAGATGGTGGGGCCCACCTTCCCAGGGAGTGAGACACTGGCAAAAGACATCATTGTGACCTAGTACAGGTGTGCTGACACAGACACTGGCAAATGACATTGGGTTTCTTCTTTTGGCCTGTTGGTACAGGGGTTTCCTCTACCTACTAGAGCACCAATTTAATCCAGTTCAGCCAAGGCAGGCAGCCCACCCTAGGGACAGGCCCTGCCCACCAACAAGCCCCGAGGGAACTCATGGGCCCACATAAGTGAAGTATGTGGAACCTCTGTAGCATGGGGAGTGGATCCACCTCAGTGGTGTGGGGCAGGACTGCCTTGGCAGTTGTATGGTCCGTGGGTGGTAGGACTTGTTGGCTGCGACAGACTTGTGCTATTGGCCTTCTCAAAAAGCCATACAGGGGATCTTCCCCACCTTCCAACCCTGAAAAGATTGTGTGCTGCCATACCTGGGGCTGGCACCACCCAGCTGTGCTCCTGAGAGAGCTGACAATAGCCCAACAGGCTGGAGGCCTAAAGCAATTGTGAGCCCCTGAACCTGACACCCAACCATGCTGGGAGCCTGACTCACTTAACAGCAAAATAGCAGCAAATGTGTTCTATTAGACCTTGGCACAGCCGTGCTGGGGCTTGCTTCACCCATTAAAGTGACTAAAGTGACCATAGCAGTTGCATGCAGCTGAGCCTTACAACCAGCCAGTCAGGGGCCAGCTTAGGCTCCATGGGCACCTACAGCAAGAACAAGCCTGCCACAACAGAAGGACACAGGTAGCCCACACACAGGATACAGCTGGAACATTTGGAACTGGTGACAAGAGGGAAGCACATTGCTGGGCCTCATAAGGCATCTCTTACATAAGGCCACCTCTCCAAGGTGAGGAGATGTAGCTGATGTACCTAATACACAGATACAAACACAGAGAAAGAGGCAAAATGAGGAGACAAAGAAATATGTTCCAAATAAGGGAACAGGACAAGTCTTCAGAAAAAGAACTAAACGAAACAGGGATAAGCAATCTACCTGATAAAGAGTACAAACTAATAGTCATAAGGATGCTCCCTGATATTGGGAGAAGAATAGATGAACACAGTGAGAACTTCAACAAAGAACAGGAAAATAAAAAAAAAGAACCAATCAGAACTGAAGAATACAATAATGGAAATGAAAAATACATTAGAGGGAATCAACAGCAGAGTATATGACACAGAAGAAGGAGTCAGCAAGCTGGACAGAAGAGTAGAGAAAATCACCCATGCTGAACAGAAAAAAGAGAAAAGAATTATGAAGAACAAGGACAGTATAAGTGACCTCTGAGACAACATCAATAACAGTAACATCTGTATTATAGGTGTCCCAGATGGAGAAGAAAGAGACAAAGAGGCAGAGAACCTATATGAAGAAATAATAGATGAAAACTTTCCTAACCTGAGAAAGGAAACAGACATCCAGGTACAGTAAGCACAGAGAATGCTGAACAAGATAAACCCAAAGAGGTCCACACTAAGACACATTATAATTAAAATGTCAAGAATTAAAGATAAAGAGAGAATCCTAAAAGCTGCAAGACAAAGGCAACAATTTACATACAAAGGAAACCCCTAAAGGCTATCAGCTGACTTCTCAGCAGAAATCTTACAGGCTAGAAGGGGAGTGGCATTACATATTCAAAATGCTAAAAGGAAAAATCTACAGCAAAGAATACTCTACCTGGCAAGGTTATCATTCAGAACGGAAGGAGAGATAAAGAGTTTTCTAGACAAGCAAAAACTACAGAAGTTTATCATCAATGAAACAGCCTTTCAAGAAATGTTAAAAGGATTTATTTAAACTGGAAAAGAAAAGACCTCAAATAAGCATAAGAAAATTATCAAAGAAAAAAAAAACTGGTAAAGGCACATATATACCAAAGGCAGAAGATCAACCACCTGTAAAGCTAATATGACAGTCAAAAGACAAAAGTACTAAAATTATCAATTTCCATGATAAGAGGTTAAGGGATACACAAACACAAAAAGAGGTTAAATGTGATATCAGAAACATAAAATGTGGAATGAGGGTTGTAAAAGGTAGGGCTTCTAGTACGAGGTGAAACTTGAGACCATCAACTTAATATAGATTGATATTTACATAGGTTATAATATATGAACCTCATGGTGATCACAATCCAGAAACCTGTAAGAAACATAGAAAACTTTAAGCGAAAGGGACCCAAACGTAATACTAAAGAAAGCCATCAAATCACAAGGGAAGAGAACAAGAGAAGAAGAAAGGAATGGAGAAGAACTACTAAAACAAAAACTGACAAAAAGGCAATAAGTACATACTTATTAATAGACACTTTAAATGTCAATGGACTAAATGCTCTGATCAAAAGACAAAGGGTGGCTGAATGGATAAAAAACAAAGATCTGTCTAAATTCCACATACAAAGAAACACACTTCAGGACTAAAGACACTCACAAACTGGAAGTTAATGGATGGAAAAAGATACTCCATGCAAATGGCAATGAAAATAAAGTTAGGGTAGCAATGCTTACATTGGGCAAAATACATTTTAAAACATAAACTGCAACAAGAGACAAGGAAGGGCACTAAAAAGTGATAAAGGGAATAATCCAACAAGAGGACATAACAATTGTAAATATCTAAGCACCCAACATAGGAGCACATAAATATATAACACAATTGTTAACAGACACAAAAGGAGAAATAGTAACACAATAATAGTAGGGGAATTTAACACTCCACTTACATCAATATATAGGTCATCTAAACAGAAGATCAATCAGGAAACATTGGCCCTAACTGACACATTAGACTAGATGGACTTAGTAGATATCTACAGAATATTCCATCAAAAACCCTCAGAATACGTAATTTTTCAAATGCACATAAAACATTCTCCAGGATAGATCACATATTAGGCCACAAAACTAGTCTTAATAAATTTAAGAAGACTAAAAAGTATCAGGCATCTTTTCTGACCACAACAGTATGAAACTAAAAATCAACCACAAGAAGAAAACTGAAAAACCCACAAATATGTAAAGATTAAACAAAACACTACTGAACAACTATTGGGTCAATGAGGAAATCAAAGCAGAAATCAAAAAATTCCCAGAGACAAATGAAAATAAAAATACAAAATGCTAAATTTTATGCTATTCCACCAAAGTGATACTAAGAGGAAAGTTTATAGCAAAACAGGCCTACCTCAACAAACAAGAAAAATCTTAAATAAGTAATCTTAAACTAGACCTAAAAGGACTAGAAAAAGAACAACAAAGCCCAAAATCTGTAGAAAGAAGGAAATAATAAAAATAAAAGCAAAAATAATGAAAATAGACTTAAAAATAGAAAAAACCAATATAACTAAGAGCTGTTTCTTTGAAAAGATAAACAAAATTGACAAGCTTTTAGCTAGACTTACCAAGAAAGAAAAAAAGAGAAAGCTCAAATTAAATCAGAAATGAAAAAGGAGAAATTACAATGGATAAATCAGAAATACAGAAGATTGTAAAAGAACACTACAAAAAGCTATATGCCAACAAATTGGAGAATCTAGAAGAAATGGATAAATTTTTAGAATCATACAACCTTCCAAAACTGAATCAAGAAGAAATAGAGAATTTGAATAGACCAGTCACGAGTAAGGAGATTGAAACAGCAATCAAAAACCTCCCAGAAAACAAAAGTCCAGGACCACACAGCTTCCCCAGTGAATTCTACAAAACATCCAATGAAGATTTAATACTTATCCTTCTCCAACTCTTCCAAACAATTGAAGAGGAGAAGCTTCTTAACTTATTCTTTAAGGCCAACACTACCCTTATACCAAAACAAGATAAGGACAACAGAAAAAAAGAAAATTACAGTCCAATACCACTGATAAACATCAATGCAAAAATCTCCAATAAAATACTAGCAAATCAAATATAATAGTACATTAAAAAGATCATACACCTTGATCAAGTGGGATTTATTCAATGGGTGTGGGGATGGTTCTACATCTGCGAATCAATCAACATGATATACTACATTAACAAAATGAAGAATAAAAGTCACATGATCATCTCAATAGATGCAGAGAAAGCATTTCACAAGATACAATATCCATTTATGATAAAAACTCTGAATAAAATGGGTATAGAAAGAAAGCACCTCAACACAATAAAGGGCACATGTACAAACACAGAGCTAATATCATACTCAATGGTGAAAAACTAAAAGCTATCCCTTTAAGAACAGAAATCAGACAAGAATCCATAAGTTCACCACCCTTATTTAGCATAATATTGGAAATCCTAGCCAGAGCAATCAAGCAAGAAAGAGAAATAAAAGAGATTTAAAATGGAAATGAAGAAGTAAAACTGTCACTATTTGCAGATGACATGATTTTATATATAGAAAACCCAAAAGAATCCACCAAAAAACTATTAGAAATAATAAATGAATACAATAAAGTTGTAGGATTCAAAATCGGCATACAAAAATCAGTTGTATTTCTATATACTAACAATAAGATAGCAGAAAGGGAAATTAGGAATAAAATTCCATCTACAATTGAAACAGAATAAAATACCTACGAACAAATTTAACCAAAGACGTGAAAAACCTGTACATGGAAATCTATAAAATATTGTTGAAAGAAATTGAAGAAGATACAAAGAGATGGAAAGATATTCCACGCTCATGGATTGGAAGAATTAACATAGTTCAAATGTCCGTACTTCGTAAAGCAATCTACAGATTCAATGCAATCTCTAAGAAGTCTCCAATGACATTTTTCACAGAAATAGAACGAAGAATCCTAAAATTTATGTGGAACAACAAAAGACCCCCAATAGCCAAAGCAATCCTGAGAAAAAATAACAAAGCTGGAGGTATCACATTCCCTGATTTCAAAATATGCTACAAAGCTATAGTAATCAAAACAGCATGGTACTGGCACAAAAACAGACACACAGATTAACTAAATAGAATTGAGAGCCCAGAAATAAACACACATATCTATGGACAGCTAATTTTTGACAAGGGAACCAAGATCATACAATGGAGAAAGAAAAGTCTCTTCAATAGATGGTCTTGAGAAAAATGAAAATCACATGCAAAAGAATGAAAGTAGACCATTGTATTACACCATGCACAAAAATTAACTCAAAATGTATTAAAGATTTGAATGTAAGACCTAAAACCATAAAACTTCTACAAGAAAAAATAGGCAGTATGCTCTTTGACGTTGGCCTTAGCAGCATATTTTTGAAAACTATGTCTCACTAGGCAAGGGAAAACAAAAGAAAAAATAAATCAATGGGACTGCATCAAACTAAAAACCTTCTTCACAGCAAAGGAAGCCATCAACAAAATGAAAAGACAACTTAACAACCAGGAGAAGATATTTGTAAATCATATATCTGACAAGGGGTTAATTTCCAAAATATATAAAGAACTCATACATCTCAACAACAAAGAAGAAAACAACGCAAATAAAAAATGGGCAAAAGATCTGAACAGATATTTTTCCAAAGAAGATACACAGAATGCTGACAAGCACATTAAAAGACGTTCAATATGACTAATTATTAGAGAAACGCAAATCAAAATTACAGTGAGTTATCACTTCACATCCATCAGAATGGCTATAATTAACAAGACAAGAAATAACAAGTGGTGGAGAGGTTGTGGAGAAAAGAGAACACTCATACATTGTTGATGGGAATGTAAACTTGTGTAGAAGAGAGTACAGAGATTCCTTAAAAAATTAAGAATAGAACTACCATATGATCCAGCTATTCCACTGCTGGGTATTTATCCAAAGAAAACAAAAACATGAATGCATAAAGTTATATGCGCTCCTATGTTCATTACAGCATTATTCACAATAGTCAAGACTTGGAAACAACCTAGGTGCCAATCAAAGGATGAATGGTTAAAGAAGAGGTGGTATATATACACAATGGAATACTATTCAGCTATAAAAAAGATGAAATCATTCCATTTGTAACAACATAGAGGGAACTTGAGGGTATTATGCTAAGCGAAATAAATCAGATGGAGAAAATCAAATACCATATGACCTCACTACGTAGCAGATAAAAACCACAACAACAAACAAACCCATAGATACAGAGATTAGATTGGTGGTTAGAAGGGAAAAGGGGGGAGGGAAGAGGGCAAAAGAAGTGATAGGGCACATGTGTATGGTGATGGATGGTAATTAGTCTTTTGGGTGTTGAACATGACATAGTCTACACAGAAATCAAAATATAATAATATACACTTCAAATTTATATAATGTTATAAACCAATGCTACCTCAATAAATAAATACATAAATAAATATTTTTTTAAAAAAAGAAGCAATGCTGCCATTAAACATGTGTTTGCCTGTGTTTTTATTTGTAAATGTATCCAGCTAGAATTCAAGAAGTAAAATAACTCTGTCAATTATGCTTGAACATTTAAAATTTTGGTAAACCTTGCAAATTGTTCTTCCACAGTACAGAAGACGACCATTTTCCCATGTACTTGCCAATACTGGATATTATATTTGCTATATTTATAGCTCAAAAATGTTGCCTCTTGTCATTTAATAATAGCTCTAATTATTGGTGAGATTGAATATCTTTTTGAGTGTTTCTTGCCTGAATCATATTTCCTTTTTGTAAATTTCCGATTTGTATCCTTTGCTCATTTTTGTTTTGTTTTGGTGAGGAAGATTGTCCCTGAGCTAATATCTGTGCCAATCTTCCTTTATTTTGTATGTGGGATTCCTCCACAGCATGGTTTGATGAGCAGTGTGTAGGTCCACATCTGGGATCCGAACCCATGAACCCCAGGCTGGCAAAGTGGAGCACGCACACTTAACCACTACATCACTGGGCTGGCTCCCCTAGGTTTTTTTCCTGTTTGTTTGTCTTTTTTTTAATTCACTTATAGAACTCTTTATATATATATATTTTTTTGAAAGTTCTTTCTTTTTGGCCAAAAGTACTTACCTAAGATTTTTGTTGACAGTGATATTCTAGGAAGAAGGTGGTATTAGGAGGGGTTGAGGAGAGAAACATAATTTACATTTTTTTTTCTTTTACCGTATTGGTCTGTAGAGATAGCTATCCTTGTAATTTAGGAAAATAGATCGCACTTTGTAAGATCTGAGAAAGATTATGAACAAGTTTTAAGGATTAAATGAGTATGTATGTAACCTCTGACATCCGGTATGTTCCCCACTCACTCCTATGTTTTAGTTTATGTTTTCATCCAGCATCTAAATTCATGTCTCTAACTGAATCCATTGGATATCTTTCATGCTAGGCAAATGATAAGGTATTACATTTTGAAGTTTGGTTTTGGTATAATTATCCATAATCACATTTCTTTTGCTTAAAGAACGGTTCTTTACTCCTCATGAAGAATAGATGAGCAAAAATAGTTAAACTTACAATTTTTAAAATTTAAAATACTCTTCTCACCTTATTTGCAGTTTCAGAATAAACCTTATTGATTAAATTCCTGTCAATATATAGATGTTTAAAATAAAATCAAATATCTTCCTCACCTGCACTTTTCACTCCCTATGTTTTCCATTGATGTGAAATATATTCATTCACAATTCAAATGACTGTTCCATTCTAATTTCTCTTTCCTTATTGTTCTTTAGGTCACTTTACTGTCACATGGAGAATGCTACTCCTTTAAGGTAGAGGAGCTAAGATAGACATATTCCAAATGGCCTCTATTATTCCCACTTCATGTAGCCATACCTTTGTGTAATCCCATTCCCTTGTGTGTGGGCAGGATCCATGACTTGCTTCCACCAATAGAATGCAGCAAAGGTGATAGGATGTCACCTATAAGATTGTAACTTCCACCTTATTAGCAGACTCTGTCTATGGACTCTCCCTTGCTGGCTTTGATGACGTAAGCTGCCATATGGAGGGGCTCACACTACAAGAAATTCAGAGTAGCCTCTGGCTGGCAGCCACCAAGATGCTGAGGCCCTCAGTCCAACAACCTGCCAGGAACTACATCCTTCCAAAAAACCATGTAACCTGGGAAACAGATCCTTCCTCAGTTGAATCCCAGATGAAATCCTCGTCATGACTGACTCCTTGCTAGCAGGCTTGTGAGACAGCCTGAAGCAGACTACTGAGCTAAGCTGTGCCTGGGTTCCTTACACTCAGAAATTGTTACATGATAAACGTGTTGTTTTAAGCTGCTATTTTGTGGTAATTTGTTACATAGCAATAGAAATTATAGGAAGTTAAACAAAAAAGCCAATATCATTGCCTTTCTGACTCAGTCTTGTAGAAAACAAAAATTTACAACAAAGATTCAAGTGTTTTGTTGGATTAATTTGTATCGAAAGTCTAATATGGGCTTTAGCAGAATAGGCTGCTGAAGATTCTGGGAGGAGAAAAAGCACAGCAAAACAAACAAATCACAAAACTCTTGGGGTTCACTGGTTCAGATCCCAGGTGCGGACCTATGCACCGCTTGGCAAGCCATGTTGTGGTGGGCATCCCACATATAAAACAGAGGAAGATGGGCATGGATGTTAGCCCGGGGCCAGTTTTCCTCAGCAAAAAGAGGAAGATTGGCAGCAGATGTTAGCTCAGGGCTAATCTTCCTCGAAAGAAAGAAAGAAAGAAATGGCCTAATTCCTTTCTGCTTCCTGGCTCCACATGGTCATTGTCCTAAGGGCCAGTGCAGTATAATTGAAGGAGAGTGGATTTTGGAGTTTAGCTTTGGATTTAAATCTAACCTCTGTTCTTTTTAGTCTCATGAGCTTGGTATAGTGATGGGGTTCAGGGCAGGCTGCCCCAAGATGCACCACTCTGATATGTGGATTATTTCGAGCTGAAGACAATAAAGGCTCAGACTCAGCAAGAATATTCGACCTTTCCCCCTAATTGCCTAAAAGAAATTTAAAATAAAGGCCTGTTCCCAGGACAGGCCATCAGCATAGATAATTTTGGGTTCCAGTAGACTGGGAGGGTCCTTGCTAAGCCCACTCTTATCAAAGTTCTGTTTACCAAACATTTGCTTTTTCATTTCCATGTCAACCCTTCCTCCCCTTTGAAGACCCAAACCACTACCCCAAATGTCCTCCTTGTCTGTAGCTGAAGTACTTAAACAGGCAGCTTGGCCACTTGGCTGAGTTGCTCAGTTTGCCTGAGCCTCTCCCATGTATACGTGTCACAAAGCTTTGTTTAATTTTCTCCTGTTATTCTGTCTCATGTGAATTAAATTCATTGTCCAGCCAGAAGGACCCAGAATGGGAAGAGGAAATCTCTTCCTCCCGTACAATAGTCATTCCTTATTTTAGAGTTAGTATATAAAATGCTACCATCCTATTTCCCTCACAGGGTTATAGTGAAAATAAATTTGAGGTGGTAATGTGAAATTTTGCTTTACAAATTATATATTAGAACGCAAACATCTGGCCCAGCTTTCTAAAGTTTCTTCTTGGATACCTCTTATTCATCTCTATTCCTCTTCAACTTTTCTACAGCGAATGAAATGAGAAGTACAAAGTATTATCTTAAAATATAGGAACTTGGTTGTGTACTATAGTTATCTGTGGCGGTGTAAGTTATCTTAGGACCAAGAGAATGTCATGTTCATCTTTGAATACCCATAGCACGTATAAAAATATTTTGCATAAAGTTATCGATGATCGGAGGGATAAGAGGACAAGATCGTTGTTGCTAATGTAGCTCTAACTAGAATCGATTGTATTCCTTCTATAGCAGAAAAGGAAAAGAAAAAAGACTCCTTTGGTCTTATAAGTCTCATAAGTTTAATTGTGATGAGTTTTGATTATTTTGGAGGAATAATTTATAACGTAATGGAACTTTGCCCCTCATGGAAAAGTTGAATGATTATTCTGATGAGATCACAAAACACTGTTTTGTTTCTCTCCTCACCTTTTATTTACTTATTTTTAAGCCAGGATAGGAGCGGTTTACTTATTTCAAGGTCTTAAGTCTTGTTTGTGTTTGAAAGCAATATATATATTTTTTGAGCTCCTGGAAATTTTGGAATTGGAGAGAATTTCAATTGATTTACATAAAAATAGGGACTTCTTTTCTCAGGAGGCATATTGACTGCTGCCTCCTGCATGTCTTCATGCAGGTTGGTAGGTCGTAGTTTCTCACTTATTTGCTGGGTCACTCCCAGAATCATGTCACTGGCCTCCTCTGCAGTCTTCTGCATAGACAATAGCTTACACATCTCGGATAATTGGACAGACAGTCGTTGCCCTCGCCTTCCTTAGGTTTTCTTGAGGCCCTTCCAAGACTCCATTTTACCTCTTTAATTTACCTCCAGAATGAACAGTCCTACCACCATGTAATACATAGTCATATGAACATAATTGTGAAAAATGCAAATCCAAAGTTGTACAATTCAAATATGAATGAAATCTTTTATGAACATAATACAAAATTATGCAAATGCCTTGAATTGAAATTGTTTTCAAGAATCACAGAATTCCAAAGTTGGCAGGCTGAATGAGCTGTGTTGACATTGTGACTGCCACATGGTAGTGCCACTTTAACTGGTAAACAGAGATGTCTGCCATCATTTGACAGGATTAGTTTTACAAATGCATATTTCAAATTTAAAGGCAGCCTTCAGGACTCCATCTCTCAAATAAAATACAACCATTTTGCATGCTAATGATAAAAAATTGCCTCACAGAAGTTCTGCATAATTGGTAATCTGTAATAAGCAGGAAATTTATATGAATGGACAAGAAGAAAGTGTGGAAGAAAAGTCAGAATCCAGAAATAGGTGGTGGTTGTGGGAAACGAAAGAAGCCAGAGTGAAGGCATTTAGAACAGAGCAAGCAAGGGATAGATAATGGAATGCAGAATACTGATGAGCACACAGTGGGAGGGACTTGGGAGTACAGGGGCTTCTGAATGGCCCAAGAGGGAATAAGACTCAGGGCAATACTGGCCCTCAAACCATCCACTTGGTCCGCTTGGCTTCCAAATGGAGCCAGGGAAGACTAGAAAGGGCAAGAACAGAGACTCTGCTCAGGGCTCTAGCTTATCTGTTGCTTCCTCAACACTTACCAGCACAACCTGGGGACCGGAATATTCAGCTGGTTCCTGTCCATACTTGCGGCTTCCTCCTGTATTAACTGAGACCCTTCCCTGGTTCTGGTCTTGGTTTCTATTCCTCCTTTGTTGCTCCCTGGATCTCTTTCATTCCTTCTTGGATAGACGTGCAGGTTTATTCATTCTAAAAACACAGTGATGCTAGCTACCACTTAGTGAGTACTTTATATCAGGCTTTGACTTGTGCACTTTATCCAGCAACACAATACAGTCATGTGCCATGTAAACATATTCTGGTCAACGATGGACCACATATATTATGGTGGTCCCATAAGAATATTACCATATAGCCTAGCTGTTTAGTAGGCTATACCATCTAGGTTTGTGTAGTACACTCCATGATGGTCACACATGACCAGATCACCTAAATAATGCCTTTCTCAGAACGTATCCCCATTGTTAAGTGACACGTGACTGTACACCTATCTCCTCCCCCAAAGGAGTACTATCCTTATAAGTTTTTCTTTTTACACAACATGGAATATTACACCCAGTTTTGCTGTGTGAACATATTTTTGGGGAGAGTAGCACCTGTTAATAAGTGCTTATGAGCGGTTTTACTATCAGGCAGTGACCTCAATCCTTCCACCATGCTGTGTTCTAAACATTGGTTTAGTGTGCAGATCTCCACTTATGTTCTTATATTCCAGGGTCTTGCATGGAAATTTAGTGTTTAGTCTAAAAATATACTGTGACTTTAGTTGAAAAATAGCTCCCCAGCCCTTTGTGCTACTCCTTTTACACGTTAACTTGCACAGTCTCTGAACCACTGTGAAGTGGCCAGTGCTGAAGCTGCAGCTGCCCCAAGTTTCTGGTTGGTTAAGGAGTTTTAAGCATTTTATTAGCATAATAATAGATTTTATAGTTAACTGAAATATGTAATTATAAGTGCATATTATCAACATTACCACCTTGAAGCTTGGGCTTAGATTTGCATTGATTGAAACACTGTAGTTTTAAAATTAATTAAGAAGAGAGTTAATGGTCATTTAAGTTTTCCCACATGAGGGAAAGTTTTGGAATAAAGTATGCCTGGGAAGTGAGTGATAATATATAATATGATAAGGGAAGGGTGTTGGGGACAGGATTTATTAACATGACAGTGATCCCTTGAAGAATTGCTTTCTGCAGTAGAAACATAAACATCAGAACATCTGCAAGATAAAATATGGATAAAGATAAAATGTGGTGGACAGAGAGAGAGTAGGAGTCGTGTGGTCTGGGTCTGGGGACTTTTCTTCTTTTTAATTGGGAATTGAAGAGTGGCCTTGCAGCAGCTTTGGGGGATGAGAGGCTAAGTTCACTCAGGATGGAGGATTTGGAGAATTGTGGATTATTAATTGGATCTGCTTTTGTGTTCTTCTCAAGCCACAAATAAAAGATGGAGTTGGTTTTTAATTACTTTTGTTTGCCAGGCTGTGTTTTTTTTAAACCTGATGCTCCATGTAAAGACTGAATAGTGTGCGGACCTGGGAACTGTTCAGGTTGCATAGATACACAGTGTGATAGGCGAGCTTATATTAGAGGTACCAAAATCAGACTGAAAGTGAGAGGAGGGGAGACAGGGGTTTTGCAGTGAGAGGATGTATTTAAGGGAACTACTGAATTGCATCCTGAAGAATGAGTGAGGTGCTTGTTTGATGGCCTCTCCCGGAAACTTCTACCCAAAGGGACCATATAACACAGTTTTAAGAGCGAGGTCTCTGGTCCCAGGTTGCCTGGGTTCTCATCCTGGCTCTACTACCTCCTAGTCATGTGACCTTTGGTAATGTGCTTAATTTCTCTGGGCTTAATTTCCCCCTCTGCAAAATGGGAGTCAACAGAATTATCTATCTTAGTGTTGTTGTACAAATTAAGGTATTAACATGTGCCTGACACATAACAGTGTAGTGTAGATATCAGTTATCATCATTACAGCATATGGCAGAGCAAGAGAGAATATAATATATGCAGGCAAGCAGTAGGAAGTTTTTTATAACTGGAATTTGGATTGTGGGTGGGAGATGAGGCTGGAGAGACAGAAAAGGACATGCCGTGAAATGTCCTGTATTCAAGCTAAGGAATTCGGGTGGTATCCTAAATGCAATGGGATCCACTGAAAAGATTGACTGGGAGGAGGTGTTGAATTGTATCTGCCAAAAAAAGGTATGTTGAAGTCTTATCTCCCAATAAGTCAGAGTGTGACCTTATTTGGAAATAGGGTCGGATAGTTGCAGATATAATTCTTTTGAGAGGTTAGTCACACTGGAGTAGGGTGGGTCCCTACTCCAGTATGACTGGTGCCTTTACAAGAAGACAGCCATGTGAAGACACAGACAGAAGAGAGAACACCACATGAAGCTGGAGGCAGAGATTAGAGTGATGTGTCTACAATCCAAGGAATGCCAAGGATATCTGGCAGTCACCAGAAGCATGGAACAGATTGTCCCTCAGAGCCCTCGGAAGTAACCAACCCTGCTGACATCTTGATTTCAGACTTCTAGTCTCCAGAATTCCCAGAGAACAAATTTCTGTTGTTTCAAACCACTCAGTTTGTGGTACTTTGTTACAGCAGCCCTAGCAAATTCATCTGGGAGTAACGGGGATACGATACTGCTTTAGCTTTAAAAAGATAAAATTAAAAAAATGATCAACTGAGGTAATTAGGGAGTAATCTTTATATATCTGGAAATTTTCCAGAGAAAGAGTTTTAAATTTTATTAAATAAAGAGAAAATATAGTTTGGTTTCCAGGTAAAGACCTACACCACTTGTCTGTCAGTGGCCATGCTATGGTGGAGGCTCACATACAAAAAGAGGAAGATTGGCAGTGAATGTTAGCTCAGGGTGAATCTTCCTCAGCAAAAATAAATAAATAATAAATAAATAAATCGCTATCTTGGAAAGTAATTCCAGTTCATTCCTCTTCCTCTTTAATGAGTATCTATAAACAATTTCAGAATTAGAGAGATGATCTAATGTCTAAATTGTCTTTAGAGGAGACAATTCCTTATAAACCATCTTATTATCTTGGATTCTTTACAGTTAGGATGCCTTCTGTCACGTGGACTCCCTCATGTAAAGGCCGTTGTTTCATTAATCCCTGTAATTAACAAAAGCCAAATGCCTACTTGCATTAGAATATCTTTTCCAAAGGCCAGCCATGGGACCTCGACTTTAACATTTATTTCATGTTGGTCTTAGGGATCATTTCTAGAAGCCTCAGTTAAAAAGGAGCCAAGACTTTCAAAGTGCAGGGATTGAATTTATCAGAGATATTTAGAATTTAGATGGTAGAGAAAGCATCCTAAGAAAAAGGACGTAAATATGTGGCACATGGCACACTTCCCAGGACAGCAGAGTTAGTGAGTTTCCAAAGCGTGTTCCTAACATTTCCACAGGGCTCCTTTCAGGCAGGGATCTTTGTGGGATGGTGAGGGGGTCCTCCAAAATGGAAACGTGACAGCAGATGGAGAAGAGAGCCCCTAAAGAACTTCTCTCTGAACAATCCTGCCCCTAACAAGATCTATCAAGACTTCCTGAATCCCTTAATGATAGCAATCATCTAAAACGATACCAACAGTGGCCCTGAATCCACCACAACTCTCTGGGCACATTTAGGTGGAGAAAAGGTGCCCAAAACAAGATTTCATTGTGGACCATATCTTTACTGATGCGTGGCCAAATTTGCAGCTTCATATAATTTACACACATGATTGCACAAAGCTCAGGGTTTAACATCTTTTGATACTACGATGTTTGATGGGTCTTCTCTGCTCTCTCCCTTCGTGTTTCCCTTTGTAGTTCAGCTCCAAAGGTGCAGATTTGCCAAAACGAATGTTAATTGCCTATTTACTGTCTCCCAGCTTGTTCAATTTACTCACAGATCATTTCCTATTCAGAGCCCTGCAGCAGTTCACCTCTCATTTACTCCCCTAATCGGTTCAGGTTCTAAGAAAACCACATTTAAAAAAAAATCTCTCCTTCTGAAGCCTTACCTTCATCCACAAAAGCCAGTGCAGCACTTAGAGCTGAGCTAGTCCTGTTGAAGGCAGACAGCAAGAAGCCAAAGGAAGAAAAAGATCCCTGGGCTGAATTTCCCTTAGAGCAAGTTATTAAGAAACAAGGAAGCCATGTCGCTGCAGATTCATCTTTCAATAAGCTTAATTGAACCTTCTTAATTTCTCATCCATTCAAGGGCTTTCCTCAAGTTCATCCCTTCTACTTAGCAGCTTGGTAGAACATCTTAGTTTCATCTTACTGGTTTCATCACCCCAAATTTCTTATTCCATTTGTTCTGATGGTTAAGCAAGGGAAGAAGGACAAGCAGAAAGCAAATACTGTGGCTCGTCATGAGAAACTGCTTCAGGTCTGATCAGCCAGAGCTGAGAGGGGAGAAAAAAGTGGTATGGAGGCTTTGGATATACTTAGAATATTTGTTCCCAGGTCACCAGACTATTTGTTTGCAGTTAATAACTCAGACTTGATTTAAGATTTCAATTTCCCTTTTCAGATACAAAATTCCTATGTATATTAAATATTATATATATATATATACACAATATATATTATACATATATAACTTTTTCCTCATTAGCCAAATTGAAAATAAAAGTCAGAGACAAAATAATTTGTCAACATTTGCAGGACAAGTGAACATATGTCCAGTGTAGGAAAGTGAAGTTGGGGAAAAGTATTATAGTTTTGAGAATTTCTATTTCCAAATATAAAAGCTCTGTGCACAAGAGTGGGTGTATGCCTGGCTTTTGGCATCGTGATGCCTATTTACGTTTGGCACAATCATTATGCTCTTTACACACGCAGCAGTGCGTAAGACTAGATAAATGCCATTATCATGGAATCTGATGTAGTTGGAGCACTATATCTGGAACTACTTTGACTTAGATCAGAGAAAGCTAAGCTTAAGTGATAAACACAAGAACACTGCTTACATTGTGCTGTTCAATATGGTAGCCACATATGGCTATTTAAATTTAATTTTCAACTGACTGAACTTAAATAAAATTAAAAATTCACTTCCTGAATTACACTAGCTTCATTTAAAGTGCTCGATAGCCATAAGCAGCTGGTGGCTACTGTATTGGGAGAACAGGTATAGACTAATGCCCTCATTGCAGAAAATCTATTTACAGCACTAGTGGAGTGCCATTGTTCTACAGACAATCAGAGCACTTAAAGTAGCTCTGACCCCAGGTAGAATATTCTGGTCTTTATGTCCTTGAAACAGCCATATCAAAAGATAATAACTGACTCCATCTAGATGGGAATATCCCTTGTTACCATCTGAAAGAGCGCCTGCCATGTTTTCACATTGAATTAAGATCTTTGTGGGCAAGGGTGGGTGAGGTACCTATCATTCCCAGGTATGGAAGGACAAGGTCCCAAAGGAATTTTCTAGTGCAAGAATGCATCTTATCATCGGGGGCTTTATTTTTCATCAGGGGAAGGCTAAAACAAGTACATGTCGATGGCCCGTTATTTGTTTATAAGAAATCATCTTACTCTGCAGTTTAGTAACTGACTTCACCCCTGCCATAGTGTATTTTGCACTTGAGATTTACAGAGGTGACTGTGATCACATCCTTATCTTCACCTTTACTCTTAACAAGGTCAAGTCAGCCCGGACAACACTAGAAACACTACAGTTTGTTCTATTACCGCTCTTTCTACAGCTTCTCTTTCAGGAATCCTTTCTAAAACTTCTCATTTCCTACCCAGCGATTGGTTCTTGGTCGTTTTACCTACATGTTTGTGTAAGGCCTAGAAATTGGCTATTCTGCCTGAAAACAAAACAAAAAGCAAAACACAGAAGAAATTTAGCTTCTTGAAACAGACTATGACCATTTCCATGAAGAAGACCCTTGTTCTGGTCCTTCATCTCCTCTGAGAGCTTTGGTCTGCCTGTCTTCCTCCTTTGAGTGCTACAGGTCACTTAGGTGAGACTATTTATGTGAATTTAGTAATAAATTTTTAAAAAGTAACTTTAAAGTGAAAATACGGGGAAAAATAGAGCAAAACATTTATATAAATGTAATGATTTCAGTAACGTTTACCAAAAAGGCATAGAAAAATTTGAAAAGAATAGGCCACAACATTAACAACAATTATCTCTGAGTAAAAAAAAATAGATCACATAAATTTTCTTTATACCATTTCCATTAAAAAAACATTTTCTTATAAAAAAATAATTTGAAGCAGTACCTATAAGGCTCTGGCTGTGCTTTAAGAATTATTTTCTTTTCTTTGTTCCCTTCTAACCTATTCCAACATATTTATATAATTTTACATAATTATATTTGTGGTCTGCATGCAGCTTTGTCTTCTGTTTTTCTTGAAGAAATGGATAAATGCATTTTAAATAAAAAAACATGAGCTATATCTCAAGAAAGAAAAGACGTAAATCCAGTTGTGGAGACCTTGAAGTCTGGAGAGGGAAATAATAAACACACTGCACCTTGATAAATGTTATAACAGAGGGACAAAGTTCCATAAAAACATACAGAAGAATAAAGCTGGACAGGACAGAAAACCCTTTATAAAAAAAAAAGAGAGAAATTCAGATTGCTCAGAATTCCACATCATTATATGGATTAATTTTGAACAGCTTCATTATATTCCAATCAATTGATACATCAGATTTTACTTGCCCTAATTGTCTGGTCATAGGTACAATAACGTCTATGTCTTAGTTACTTTCACACCTTCATTACCTTAGGTAGTGCCACTATGATCAACCTTAATTCAAAAATCCTACCCCTAGGAATTTAGCTAGAAGAAATTGTTTAAGTGGAGGAAAAATTGCAATATGTACACTGGTTATGAATATTTTCATAACTGTTGGAAATGTTACCAAATTATCATTACCTTTATTATGACTATATAAATTTATAATTGCTACATTCACTTTGATCCTTGCTTCACCCAGGAATATTTTTGTCCTTTGATCCCTTTTGGCCTTGGTCTTTTCTGCTTTCCCATTTTCTTGATCCATTATACATCTGTCCTAAACATTCTTGGTGGGTGCTGTGACTCAGAATCAAATATCTAATCAGCAGTTCTCATCCGGATGTCTAAGCAAGCCATCCTTAGTAACTCCTGATCTCTGTAGGGACTCATTAGGCTTGAATTATATTTCAATTCACAGGAAACTAGTTTATATATATTAGCTACTTCTGCGTGGTAAAAGCCATCATAAAGTAAAGAATGAAATGAATCATTAAAAATATAGACAAAGCAAACAGTAATATCCACAATATAGAAGCACTCTAGAAAATTTATATCAAAATAAATAACTCTAGATAAAGATGGAAAATGTTCATGTAAACATTTTATAGCAAAAGAAATATAATTGAATAACAAGTATATGAAGTAACTTTGTATGAAATCACAAAAATACAAGTTAAAATGGTGAGATACCATTTTTTCTATGAGAAAGATAAAAGTTGCAAATGATTGCTAAGTACTGTGGGCAAAAGTGTGGAAAAAAGACACTTTAAACAATTTGGTGGACGTGAACAGAGTTCTTTAGAAGGGAATTTGGTAGTAACTATGAACATTTTATTTTCACATATTGTACCAGGCAGTTTGGACTATTATGGCTCTTATGTCCAAGAATTCCCAAACTGTAGTCATTTGCAGCCACAAAGTCTTATGTTTTTGTCTTCCTACATATCCATCATGGGTTAGCTGGTACCCAGGTTGATGAAACAGCCTCTTTATAGGACATCTTATTCCAGCGAAAAGAGAACAAACACACGAGAGCTTCTAAACAGCCCACTCACAGGGATTGACATCTCTTCTGCTGACGTTTTATTGGCCAGAGCAAGTTACATGACCAAGCGTGTTGTCTGTGGAGGAGGGAAGCATAATCTCCCCTGAGGGAGACACTGCAGGAAGCGGGGCAATGCTCTGAATAACAATACATTTATCATGTATACCTTTAGCTTTCCCCAAGCAGCTCCTTTTGAAAGTCATCTATTCCACAAAACTACCTGGACAAATGCTCAAAGATATATGCCCAAGGATGTGCATTGAAACCTTTTGTATAATAGTATAAAAAGGAGTCAAACTGATATTCTAGGCAACTACTACAAAGAAGGGAGTGGCACTGCATGTATTCAAGCACTTACATACATGGAGGGGCGTGAGGGTTACACTTCTAAGTTAAAAAAATAGATGTTATGAAATGGTGTACTAATTTCCTGTTGCTGCTAAAACGGATTACCACAAACTTAGTGCCTTAAAACAATACACACATTCCCTTATAATTCTGGAAGTCAGAAGTCTAAAATCAAGATGTCAGCAGAGTTGTGTTCCTTCCAGAAGCTTCAGAGAAGGATCAATTTCCTTGCCTTCTTCTGTTTCTGGGGGCTGCCTGCATTCCTTGGTTTGTGGCCCCTTCCTTGAATCACTCCAACCTCTTGCTTCCATCATAAAATTCCTATTCCTAACTCTGATTCTCTTGCCTCTCTCTTCTAAGGACTCTTGTGATTACAGTGGGCCCACCCTGATCATACAGGATAATCTCCCCATCTCAAGATCTTGAACTTCATTACACCTGCAAAAATCTTTTCCATGTAAGGTAATAAATTTGCATGTTTGCTTGATTAAGATGCGGACATCTTTGGAGTCATTATTTGACCTACCACAAATAGTACAATAGAAGTAAATGTTTATGCACACAAATGTGCATGTGTAAATACAACGTATGTAGGGGTGCATGAAAAAAGGTCTGGAGGAATACATAACAAATTATTGACATAGTTAGCCCTAGGGAACCGGAGTAGAAGCAGGGAAGGAGGTGGGAGACAATCGTACTTTTTAGTTTGTACATTTCTGTACTATTCTGTACTATTTAATATGTTAGAGGAAATTAATGAAATTAAACATGTAATTAAATATGTTGAAAATGTGTTTGCTAGTTTTGATCTAAGTAAAGCAATTGAACACTTCTGTGAATTTCGTATTTTACATATTTTTACTGAAAACCCTGCTTATATTTTACTGTTAATAGAAACAATTATAGTTATATGATCTAATAAAATAGCTTGGGCACCTCTGTCATTTCTGTATTCCTATTTTTTATTTATTTTTTGTTGTTTTGCGAGACATAATCCTCTTTCTAAATCCAACGGTATGTATGAATCTTCTCTCCAGAAAAATACATTTCAAACTTAACATGATTATCATAATTTTAGGTATTCATAGAGCCCGTTGATTCTAGTTTAAGAACATCCTGACCTAAAAATGTTTGCAGAAAAAAAATACTGTCTTTCTTCAAAACTTATTGCTGTAAAAAGAGTTTTCTGTAACGAGCTGCCCTATTGGGATCAAATTCTATTCTGGAGCTCCATTGTAGCATAAAGTAGCTACTAAACACATGTGCCCATTTGAATTTGAATTTCAGTTACTTGAAATTGAGCAATGAAAAACTTCAGTTCTTCAGTCACACTGACTACATTTCACATGCTCAGTAGCCACATGCAGCTAGTGTCCGCCATATTGGCTAGCACAAGTCCAGGATATTTCCATCCCCGCAGAAAGCTCTATTGAGCAGCACTGTTCCAGATCAGGTGCTCCAGGCTCCAAAGCGAATAAAGATAAAATTTAGATTAAATTATCCTAAATAATACATTATTTAGAACAAAGTAATATTTCTTCAGCTGTAGGCACTGTCATATAGGTTATCTTATTTATTCCCTATAATAATTGCATGAGGAAGATATTATCTTCATTTTACAAATGAAGATACCAAGGCCCAGACAATTTGAATTCAGATGGTGAACTTCGGTATAACCTGTTTTTTTAAACCCAGAACTTAACTGTGCATAGTGAGCACTCTTGACTACTCTAAGCTGCCTTTCCTATTCTAATACTTCAGGCTCACACACCTCTGGAAAATATAATTTTAAAGCTCTCTACTATTAAAGGTTTCATATTCGTTTGTTATGCATAGGGTAACTATTTTCTGTTTTCTCACATTTCTGTGCCTACAGTAATGGGAAATCTTGCCTAAAGGCTTCTTTGAAGATAGCCAATGCTCAACAATTGTAAGGCTTATTGCTACAAAACAGAGCCAGCATCAGGGAATGTATCTCTCGTCTCTCTACCAATGGTGCCTCATTGCTTCAGCCTCTGGATCAAGCCATTGCTTGGAATCTGAAATGAAACTACTGAGGATATTTCAGAGGAAAAACTGATACACAAGAAAGCCTCTATTATAATCATCAAATGTCACAAAAATAGCTTTAAAATGGGGCTGGCCCCGTGGCCGAGTGGTTAAGTTCGCATGCTCTGCTCCAGGCGGCCCAGTGTTTCGTTGGTTCGAGTCCTGGGCGTGGACATGGCACTGCTCATCAAACCACGCTGAGGCAGCGTCC
This sequence comes from Equus caballus, assembly GCF_041296265.1. Lineage (NCBI taxonomy): Eukaryota > Metazoa > Chordata > Mammalia > Perissodactyla > Equidae > Equus > Equus caballus. The sequence goes on along the minus strand of NC_091710.1, from coordinate 28,465,608 downwards.
CACATACCACAACTAGAAGGACACACAACGAAGAATATACAACTATGTACCAGGGGGGCTTTGGGGAGAAAAAGGAAAAAATAAAATCTTTAAAAAAAAAAATAGCTTTAAAATATTGCCTATGCTTAGAATTCTCTAAAAATTGAGACTTTAAACAGGACCTAGAATAAATTTGAACCCATTCTTATTTCCAAAATATCTTTTGATAAATTAGAGTTGGAGCTAAAAATAATAATATGTAAATAGGACTTTCATGAATCGTCATGGGAGGCATTCATTAAACCAAGGGCCCAGCCAAGGGGCCAGGTCAGGGTGGAAAACTGGACATTACTCAGTACAGCAAGCCGTATAGCTCAAGTCTGGGTTTGTCAAAGAAAAGGCTGCCTTTTTCTAATCTGCATAAAGATGCCGTTGACTTGCCAAGCCATATTGTCATGGGAAATTTTCCACCCAGAGAAAGTCTACACAAAGGGGGAGACTTTTCTGATTTGCTTGAAAGTATCATGCATGTATATGTAGCTAAAAGTTTTTGAATGATACTTTATCACAATCACTGACTTAAGGAACATAAAACAGGAGAGGTTGAAACTCACCATAGGATTCAAGTGACACACTGTGATTGTGTTAAAGAGAGAAGAATGTTTTGAATGCTGATGCTCAAAAGCGCTGATAAAAAGTGAAATAAATTCTAGAGAAGAGAACTCTGGATAAGGATCAATTCCTCTGTTTATTCAATAATTCATTTTGAAGAAAAGCAGCTGTGTGATAGTACAGTACTTTTCAAGTCATGATCTGCAGAGCCCTTCAGGGGTTACCTGGGTGGAAGTGAGGCTGGGAGAGAGTGGGGCCATGCAGGCTGCGGGTGCCCCACCTCTGCTTCAAATGAGCAGCTCAGAGTTAATCCATTTTACATAAGAGGCTTCTAACATTTGAAGAAACTTTCACGTCTAAACTATATTTGGAAACAACTACCCTGGAAACTTCATGATAGCGCTACTCATTGGGTTTTCACCATGTAACAGACATTCAAGGATGTTATCAATTGAATCTTTACAACAGCTTTATGGAATCTTATCCTCTCCTTATACATGAAACAGACTTAGAAAGGTTAAGGAACTTATTAATATCACCCAGCTTGTAAATGGCAAGGCTGAAATTTTGAATTTTATGCACTGCCTTACTTTGATTGAAACAACAAAATATATAGTTTTGGAAGAATAAAACTCATATTAAAAAATACAATTATTGAGCCAGCCCTGATGGCCTAGTGGTCAAAGTTCAGAGCACTCTGCTTTGGCGGCCTGGGTTTGGTTACCAGGTGTGGAACTACACTGCTCGTCAGTTAGTAGCCATGCTATGGTGGCAGCTCACGTAGAAGAACTAGAAGGACCTACAAGTGGAATATACAACTGTGTACTTGGACTTCGGGAGGAAAAAAAAAGAGGAAGTTTGGCAACAGATGTTAGTTCAGGGCGAATCCTTCCCAACAACAACAAAAAATGGAAACTGACACCTTAAAAAAAGCACAATTATTGAGACACATTTTGAGATAATTGCAGTCTCAATTAATTTACCTATAGGAGCTTTATTTAGAGTGTTTATGGTGATTATTAATTCACATCATTTATCTAGCTGTGTCTTCTGCTGTGAGACCCACAAACCTGCCACTCTGATCCCACAGAAAAGCTCAATAATCTTGAACCAATTACTTCTTTCACAAGGGTACATTTTTGCAGTCTTTTCCCTATTCCTACAATAAACTCTCCATTGGCTCTGATCTGGAAAACTCTTATTCATCTTTGGACAGCTAACTTTCTTATTTTGTCTAACATCCTGATCCAGTTTATCCAGTTTTATTGTCTGAGTTTCTGTAACATTTTGATGAAAAATTTCGTTATATTGCTATATATAAAAATATAATAAAATGTGCTGCAATTATCTCTTTATATGCCTTGCAGGACAAAGGTTATATATGATTCACCTTTACATATTCCAGCATATATTATATCTGTAGTAAAAGTTGGTTGAATGATTAAATGTATCAATGAAAGGCAACCACTGAAAATTTCCACATCTGGAAAATGTGAATGGTTTATTGTGGTTTACAAACAATCTCTCAAGGCTGGCCCAGTCGTGCAGTGGCTAAGTTCACACGTTCTACTTTTGTGGCCTGGAGTTTGCCAGTTTGGATCCTGGGTGTGGACCTGTGCACTGCTTATCAAGCCGTGTGGTGACAGGCATCACACATATAAAATGGAAGAGGAAGATGGGCAAAGATGTTAGCTGAGGACCTATCTTCCATATCAAAAAGAGGAGGATTGGCAGCAGATGTTAGCTCAGGGCTAATCTCCCTCAAAAAAAAAAAAAATCTATCCACCTGGCCCATTCTTCCATTCCCAGAACCAAGAGGACAGTTTACTAACAAGGAAAGCCCCAGAAGGTGATTGAAGACCAGCCCCAATGCTCTTGTCTCGTCCATTCTGCAGCTGGTTCATCCCTCCACTATCAGACCTCAGCACTGAGAACAGTTTGCTTCTTGAAGCCAGGGATGGCTTTCAGTCACAGAGTGGCATTTACCTTGCCCTCTGCCCCCAACAGCTCCAGTTAAAACATTAGCACAATGGAAGTTTGTGCTAATGAAACTTTGGAAGTTCCAGAGAGATTCTGTACTTATTTCCTTTCCCAATGCTATTCACTCCTTTGCATTATTTATATTTGTGTGATTTTTGTGAGTAACCTACTATGTAATGAACTTTTGGGATGGGGACAAATATCTTTACTTAATACTTTTTTATGTCATCCTTCCTCACTACCACCTTTATGCAGGGCTCAGCACAGTGTTCTTCACAGGTCATCTCTGAGGTTGTTCAATCAAATGGCTATCTCTGGTAAATCTCTATGCAAAATGCAATATAGAATACCAAGGCATTGCAAGTGTACCAATGCATTGCATTCCCTATGTTATATCACACAGGATCCTGTAAGCAATAATTTTTAGTCACTTAGAGAGATTTTATTCAAGTTGGTAAGAAGTTTTTCCTTTTTTAAAGGGCACTTGATTGCATGAAGTTCTTGTCACATTCAGAACCTCATTTGAGATAAGTGGTCATGGTCAGTTTCTTACACCAAGGGTGTCATGTCTGTCCTGTGATTCTGTTATTCTAACCACAGATTTTTGGATGAAGAGTCTGGGACAAACTGAAAGGCTGGATCACTTATCTGTGTGGTGATGTGGAATGAGAATCTTGAGCAAAGTATTTCTTCTTACTGGATGGTGACTCCTGGATTCAATCAGATATTCCTTTTTATGGAATTTTGAATATAAAAGCCAGAGAAAAGTGGTAGAAGGTGTTGAAAGTAGTCATAACAACACTGGAGAGGAGAGAAAATTAGAACAGAGAGAGAAGAGATAGAGAGACATTGAGTCACATGTAAGAAGAGGCCTCTTGAATAAGAATAATGTACGCCAGTGTTTGAATGGACAAGATACTCAAGTAGAGCTGCTCTAAGTCATTAGCGCTACTGCTGCATCAGGACAGGCACGACCATCCCAGTGCTCCATGAGCTTTGATCAGTTAACTTTTTACTCTGTTTTTTTTCCTGTTTCTGCAGTTCATGTGTTTGTTTCCCATGAGGTTCTTTAAATGTCTCAAGCTCTTTCAGATGTCTTTGTAAAATGTTATTCAGTCAATGAACTTTCAGTTAAAGAAAAAATTAAAGGTTAATAACCTTCAGGTTAATTAGGAGCTCACCTTGTAGTTCAAAATTTTGCATATGGACGAATTTTGAATTTAAGTGCTCAATACATATGTTTGGTCAGTGTTTATGAATCAATATAACTAAACTAAAGATGTGGGCAGAGCTCCTTATTTCTATTTCTCCTCTCCCTGTACCCTATTTGTTGCCATTTCTCTTAAATACAAATAAAATTTGCACTTAGGGACCAAAGAATGTACAAAGGGATCAAAGTCAGTGATAATATTAGTCATAAGAGTGTTAAAGCAATTGAAAGAAGTTCAGTGTTCAGTCTCAAAAGGTGAATTCTACGTGGCTTCAATGTGATAAAGGAGGTATGGAGTATTTTTTAAATCCCCCCAAAGGAATATATATATATATATACGTATATATATATATGTATGTGTAATTTGCTCTAACTTACTCAATTTATAATCAAATGGTGATCAAGAACCAAAACAGCCTATTTAAGGTATTGTGGAGACTTGGTGCCTTGAGACTTTTCAAAGGGGAATTACAACCATATGTCTTTGATGGTTTGAGTATTTAACTATTGAAGGCAGTGGACAGGATAAAATTAGTTTTTGGAAGTTCTCTTCAAAGATAGGATTCTGTGTTCACTTATACATTTTGTAGAGCAGATTTAAAAATGTGGGTAAATGCAGCTTGAACAATAGAAAGATTAGAAACATTTTATCAATGGCTCTGCAGACCTGTGTTTTAATAGCTTTGTAACGTGTGGGAAGCACTTGAGAGTATTAAAGTACAAATGATACAGTATCATTAAGAGTTACAGCAATCAGAGAAGTGACTAAGAAGGCTCCATGGTTAATAGTGACAATCTTAATAAATTGTTCTTGCTAATAAATGTTCCATTTTGCTCAGTCATCCTGCTGTTTTCATTTCCTCTGCAGCCAGTTCAAATAATCTGAAACAGGAAGCAGGTCAAAGGTTATTTGAATGAAGGAATCACAAGCACAAAAACTTTACAAAAAAACCCAGAATCACATTGCCTAAGTCATAATAGTATGTCCCACTTGTAAAACTGTTTTCTCAAACCCACTCGGGTGTCAAACATACATTGAAAAAGCCATTAGCAATGCAAACACTTTATTACCTCTGTGTTTTTGGGAACAGAACAAAATTCCCAAAGAGGTTTTTGATTTCCTTCCTCACTTTTCTCTTACAAGGCACAAGGGGCACATAAACAAATGGCCAAGATGGTCTGATGACTTTTGGACCCCTAGGTTGAGGTCCCCTGGGAATGTATACTCCCTTTCAACTGGGGGAGGGACCTACTTCCATGATTGAGTTATTGATGACCACAACTGTTCCCCACCCTCAGTTCATTTGATAGTTCACTCATTCAATAGATCTAAATTGAGAATATATTGTGAGTCAGACATTGTACCAGGCACTGTTTGACCCAGAACTAGAGGGACCATCTAAAAGAAGTGTAGATCACTTTCTGTAGAGAATCATCACTAACTGTCTTTGAATGTAACCATTCAAAAATAAGAAGATATTAGAAACATTTTGAAAAAAAAAAAACAAAAAAAAAACCAGCGGTAAAGAACTAAGAGCCCCAAGGGAATTTTTCAAGAGACCTTTTGAGGAAGTTTGTGAAGTCTTTTAACCAGTAAATATGTTTATTGAATGAAAGACTAATGACATTTCGAGAAAACTCAGTCTGGGGCCTCATGATCAGAAAACAGATGGCCAAAATAATCAGAATCCTGATAGAGACGCCCCCTTTTCTAGATTCCCATATCACACTGACCAAGTTTAAGTTTAGAAGGAAGTTTTCAGAGGGTATTTTTCTTTTGTTCCTCTGTAATGTTACCTCATGGGATAAATATAGATTAGCAGTAGTACATCTTTGCTACTGACTGGATTCATATTATGCATCACTGGTGCCCACACCACTACGAGCCACTTCCTCTTCACTTCTACTCAGTTAACAGTTCCCTAGTTTGTCGTTGAAATTCCGTGCCACAGGCACTAACTACCTTCTCTGAATCAGAACCTGACAGAGATGAAAAAAGTAGGAACAATACCTAAAACCTCATCTAGAGAAAAAACAGGCTTCCCGGAGTCATTATAACAAAGTAATAGTCCTCACCAACAATAAATAACATTTATTAAAAACAAAATCTATACAAGGCTCTTTGCTGGACATTTTTCATACATTATTCCACTGAATGCTTTCTCTCATCCTACAAGGTGGAAATTATTTCTCCTATTTAATAGATGAGGAAACAGGCTCAAATTGAGTAATTTGTTTTCAGCCACACAGCTAGTAATTGGATTTAGATGAAGATTTGTCTGCCCCCAAACCTGTATTCTTGTTGTATAAATATCTGCAGTGGCCAAGCCCTGAGCCACGTGCAGTGAGGTTATATATAAATTAGAGGGCAGAGAACACAAAATGGTGGAGAGAAACACAAGCTCTAGGTTCCTTTGGAACTAATTCTAGTCCTGTCCACAGAACTTACCAGCTGTGTTATCTTAAACAGGCATTCTGAGCCCCGGTTTCCTCATTTGTAAAATGGGGCCCACGGTTGTATCTTCTAGGGTTCTTGTAAATCTTAAATGAGGTAATGCATATTGCACAAGTTCCCCACTGGTGTTGTAACAAGTTACTACAAACCTAGTGGCTTAGAACAACACAAGTTGCTACCTTATAGTTCCACGGCCCAAAGTCTGAAATGGGTCTTGGCTAAAATCAAGGCATCTTCCTGAGCTTCTATCTGAGAATCTGTTTCCTTGCCTTGTCCAGCTGCTGGAGGACATCCACATTCCCTGGCTTATGGCGCCTTCCACCTTCTTCCAAGCCAGCAGTGGTCAGTTGAATCTTTTGCATATGGCATCAACCTGGCGTTGACTCTTCTGCCTCCTGCTTCTGCTTTTAAGGACCCTTATGGTTACATTGGGCCCACCCAGATAATCCATAAAAATCTCCCTGTTTTAAGGTCAGCTGATTAACAACCTGATTCCCTCTTGCCGTATAACACAACATATTCACAGATTCTGATCATTAGCATATTGACATTTGGGAGTGGGGGGTATTATTATTATACCACAAATATAAAACGTGCTTTTAAAAAACTCGGTCTATAATTTCTGATGCAATTATTAGTATTATTTTAATATGCAGATAATATAATGTGTTGATCTATTTTCCTTATGAAAAACTCAAACAACTCAGATGCACATACTTATATTTACTTATTTATAGGTGTGTGTATGTGTACATATATATTATAGCCCTAAATTCCACTTCCTGCAGAGGTAACTACTGTGAAGAGTTTAGCTTGTATCCTAGCAGCATTTTTTTAAATTAATTTTCAAACACATAAATATACATTCATATATATGTACATATATATATAGATTTTACCTAAAACGGAATCATATGCATATTGTTTTATAATTTGGACATTTCAAATAGTTGTTCTTCCTCAATAAAGATATCACTAGCTTATTCTTCATTCTATTGTATTTCATAGTGGGAATGCACTATAATTTATGACTCCATTACCTCCAAGATGAATTTTAAGGTTTATATCACTTTTGTTATTATAAACAATGATAACAAGGAGCATCTTTGTGCACCTTTGCAAAAGTATCTCTAGAAGGGATTTCTTAGTATACAAATTGATGTAGTAATTTGAAAACATTATTTAAAATAGGCATACATACATTTCCCATAAATGTATAAGTACATTAAATCGTATGTTCCCTATTCTCTCTCTTTTGCCCACATCCACACCTCAAACATCAAGGTACCTTTCCAGTATTAACTACTAGTAATAGATTCTATCTTCAGTCTGCTGCCAGGCTTACGGGTATACAGGATAACATAATTCACTGTTACTTTGACTTATGTTTCCTTGCTCATCAGAGATATTGAATGACTTTGATATGTTTATTTGTCATTCAAATTTGCTTTTTGGTAAATTATTCATATGGCTTGCCCATTATTCTATTGGATTGGTTGTCTTTTCATTTTCAATGCATAACTGTTCTTTATTATAGAGACTAATCCTGTGTCATGTGTGTTACAAGTATATTTTCCCAATCAATCAGTTTTCTATTGACCTGGTTTATGATGAATTTTGCAATATTTTTTTCTCTTTTTTTCAGTTGATCATGTCTTTTCTTTCTTTTAGAGCTTCTGGGTTTCTAGTCTTCATTAAGGACGTCTCCTATGCACTCAGATTGCTCACGTAGCTTTCTAATTGCTCATAAGATCTTAGTTAGTTTATTTCATAATGAATGAAATTTACTTTTACGTATGATGTAAAATAAAAATCCAAATGCATTTTCTATGTGTAGCCAGTGGTACAAGTACCATTTATTAAATAATATTCCCTTAAACCTCTAAATTAAACTAAATCTTTGTCATATATTAAATTTAAAATTATTCTGGGTGCTATTTCTGGATGTCTTCTTCTGTTCTATTGCTATACTTGTCTATGTCTCCATCAGTATTATCGTTATTTTATTTTAATGGCTTTGTACTATGTTCTGATATTGATAAGATAACTTCCCCTTCACTCTCCTTCCTTTTCAATAGTTTACTTGTCTTATTTTGGGCACTCATTATTCCATAAAATCTTTAAGCGCATTTTTTATTCAATTCAAAGCAAACAAGATCAAAAACAAATAAATAATATACCAACATCCTGTTGGGAGTCCTAATGTAGTTATACTAAATTAATATATTTATTTTACGAAAGATATTTATTTTCCTCCTCTTTCTTACCAATACAACCTTCGAATTTTAGCTGGGCACCTGGTTACCTGGGATAAAGTCTGTATTTAATAGCCTTGTTTGCAAATGAGTGTGCTATGTGCTTAAGTTCTGGTAATGTTCCCATTACCCTCTGTTAGCATCTTGCCTGGGAGGGTGAAATGAGTGGTTAAAAAAAAAATATCTGTGATAATCAATTTAGACCTTGTGACTGGCTCTAGAAATAGGGACCTTTACAGCTATGTTTATTAATCGTTTCTTTCTCCCACTAATTTATTTAAGAAAACTGTAGTAGGACTGTGTCCAAATTTATATCATCCTGTGATGACTCAGAAACTATTGGGACTTTGCCTATCCCCTATATAAGGGAGACACATTAGTCACCTGGACAAGGGACAAAGATGCTAAGGGACACACATTGTGGACTTTACTGGATGTGGTCTCTCTGTCTCTCCATATCTGACTCCACCTTTTCCTTCCTGAAAACTTTCCTGGCAGGCTGACTTGTATATAATACACCAATAAGCATCTTTAACCTCCAGCTCCCTATTTGGTTCACTCGGTGGCAGACACTCTCAGGAGATTATAGGGAGAGAGGAGAATGAGTTCTGAGTTTATGTTCTCCAGGGTCTTTCCATGCTGGCTTATCTCAGATTGACTACATCCTTCCTCTGAAGGCCACAGCTTCTGCTAGACAGCCCTTCACACAGCTCCTCCCGAGTTCCAGTATCTACTCCACTTTTAGTCCTAGAAGTAGTCATGGCCGCCTGCTGTTGCCAGCCTGGGAATATTGCATAGTCCATCATTCATTCCTCTTATGTTCACACATTCTAACTGGACATTTTATTAAAATCTTAATTACCCAGTTTGAGTGTGCCACTTTTTAATTGCCAATTTCCCGACAACACGCCCAATTTACCATACTGTACTCTCGCCTCAGCTGACATTGGTGTTTCCAAGTACGGGGTCCCTGAAGTATCTCACCTTCTCCTGAGAGTCTTGCTTTGATTAGTATGTTAGATTTCTATTGCTGAGTAACAAATTAACACAACCATAACAGCTTAAAAGTCACTCATTTATTATCTCACAGTGGTCAGAAGTCTGGGCTCAGAGTAACCAGGTCCTCTGCTCAGAGTGTCTTATGGTTGAAATCAAGGTGTCAGCTGACTGTGTTCTCTTCTGGGGCTTGGAATCCTCTTCTAAGCTCTTTCAGGTTGCTGGCAAAATTTAGTTCCTTGTGATTATAGACCTGAGGTCCCCGTTTCCTCGATGGCTGTCGGCTGTGTGGGGATCGCTCTTGGCTCCTAGAGGTCCCCCTGGTCCTAGCCACATGGCTCTCTCAGAAAATGACAGCTACTTCTTCAAAGACAGCAGAGGATCTCTCTCTAGTCAGCTATCATGAAGTCTTAAATAATGTAATGCTATCATGTGAGTAACTATCCCATCACTTTGCCATATAAAGTGACCGAATCAAGGGAGTGATATCCCACTAGACCCACAAATCCTCCCCAAACTCTAAGGGCGAGGATTATGTAGGGTATGCATCCCAGGGGATGGGAATTTGGGAGGCCATTGTAGGGTTTTGCGTACTAGAGTTGTGAAGGGGGATTATGCGGTGTCGAGCTGCTTTAGATATACCCTCAATTAACTTTCCTGTTTTCTTCATTACTGCACCTTCACTATCTGAGATGCCCAAGCCTCAATTTCCCAGCCTTGTTGGAGTTCATTAGTATAAAATGACTTGTTGATATTCTTTCCCAATGGTTGGCTTAGATTCAGCATTCTTGTGTCTGATAAGACTTAGTGATTTAGTTTCTCTAGTTGAATTCTCCAGTCGCCTGCCTGAGGGTGGGGTGGAAGAAAAGGAAGTTTGAACTAGGCAGTGGCTCTCCTGGAGCTTGTTGGAGATAGAAAACAGAAGGCCTCACCATCAAATATACAGACTTTCATTTAATCATTCTATCTTTAGACCAGCATTTCAGCCGTACTGTCTTCTGCCTGTAACTCCAAGTCTGGGGTCTCTCTAGTCCAATTTTTTCCAGAAAATCAATGCCCTGCCTCCTATGAAGATAGCACAGAGTGGTAGCCTGTCTGCTCCAAGTGATATTGAAAAACTGGGCTTTCAGTTGCTCTCCTGGAGTCCTTTAAATCAGATCCACCTTTTTTTTTTTTTTGGAGGAAGACTAGCCCTGAGCTAACATCTCCCAATATTCCTCTTTTTGCTGAGGAAGACTGGCCCTGAGCTAACGTCCATGCCCATCTTCCTCTATTTTATATGTGGGACACCTACCACAGCATGGCTTGCCAAGTGGTGCCATATCTGCACCCGGGATTCCAACCGGTGAATCCCAGGCAGCAGGAGTGGGAAAGTGCACACTTAACCTCTGCGCCACCGGGCAGGGCCCCACAGATCCACCTTTTTAATGCCCCACCTCACCTGCCTCCTTCCATGTTCTATGTCTCTAGCTTCTCAGCCTTTGGGGGCTTCTGTGAGGAAAACCTGCTTGTTTATCTTCAGATTTATATGTTTTGTAATTATCTACCCTGATGATTTATTTGCTACCAATTACTAACAACTTTCCATTTTCATTTATTGTGCTTTGAGGTTCCGGATATCCCTTAATTCACTGAATATATTCATGGAATAGAAAACATTCACTTCTGTGTCTGTTATGACTTGTTTGAGGGTGAGTGATTCTCAGGTAGAAAAAGGGACACACAGGTTTTTTTCTACCACGAAAACCAAAGGCCAATATTTGATAATGATGATTAATGTCATTATTTTATAATAAAGTCTATAGAGAATGGTGTCTGGTCAGGGAGTTGGGGTTATTTTTAGGGAAAGAAGGCTTCAACCCCTTCTACCTGAACAGAGAAGAGAGGTAACAGTATGGCCCACAAGCACAAGTGAAACTGAGGATGTGTGTGGATTACCTCTGTTGGTTTTATAGTCTACCTGTACTCTGTATTGAATAAAGTCACCTTGCTAAGTCAGTGAAGGCCCTTGAGGTTGATGGAGTGAAGATGAGAAGGTTTCCTGCCTCCAGATAATTCATACCAGCAACAGATCTTCTGGCAGCCTTTGTGTCCTCCAAAGCCACTATTTTTGTTTTTTTAATTCAAGTAGTAAACACAAGGATCAATGATTTGAATGGAAAACATAAACAATATGGTACAGTACATTTGAAGAAGAATCCCATAAAATAAATCCCAACTGGGTTAAGGCATTTTTGTCTAATATAAATCCATTACTAGGGAATTATTTGGTCTATTGAAAGAATGATGAAACATTTCTGTTGAAAAGATTGTTTAAGCTCTGGCTAAGACATTGTGGGAGATAGTTAGATGAAAAAGACAGAGTAGACTTCAAAGAACTCACAGCTGGTAATATTCACCAAGACACAAATTATCTCTTATTTTTAGAGCACAGGTGGATAAAATTGTTGTAAGGCCTGGAGATAAGCATAGTGGATCTCAAATTTGGCTGCATAATTTTTAAAAATGTGGGGATTCTAAACATGCACATGCATGTGTGTGCATGTGCAAACACACACACAATGATATCTCAGATCATGCCAGGGCAATTAAAACAAGACTTCTGGGTGTGGAGCTTGGACTTTTGAATTTTAAAATGCTTCTCAGATAGTTCTATTGTATAGCTAGAGTTGAGATTGACTGAACCAAGATTACAAATAACTTTGGTCCAAGATGTAGATGAGAGGAGAGGTGGTTACTTTCTCTTTTTGTGTTGGTGTCTCATCTTATAATTTACAAGAAAGCCATTGAGAAAACCCTTTAAACTCTCTTTGTTCTCCCTACCCTTCCTTTATTGTTGGGAGAGGCAGGCGATTGGTTCTTTGTCACTGAATCTGTCTCTTTGCATAGAGAATAAAGTGCCCCACTTTTGAGCAAAGCCTGGGTCAATTAGCATTAGAGAATTTTTCTCTGTTTCCAAAGGTAGAGTCTTCCCCCCGCCCCCCCCCAGGGCCGCCCTCCCACTTTAATCAAACCACCAATTGCCATTCCATCAATTTAATCACAGACTTCCTTTTGAAAGGTTTGCTGCTGAGGAATTAGTTTCCAGGGTCACTGAACCCCTGTGAGCAGCCTCATCTCTGAGCAACACAGAGAGTACTCATTCTGAATTCATAGGCTTGCGTGTTTAGATCTCTGCTGCAAACCCTAGGATGTAGTCAACTTACGAAAACATTGCTAGGCAATAAAATTATGAGGCTTGACCAGACCCTGGGAGGGTATTGAGTTTAGCTCTTATGTTTAATCATGTTTAAAGATGGGATCTCTTTTTCATTCCTTATGATAAAATCTGTCTTTCAATCTTAAAGGGAAACCAAGGCAAGAACAAAACAGTGTCATCAGTTCTTTTGTTGGTTTATGTGTATGTAATGTGGACATATTTCAGAATCATGGATATGAAAAGGAACATTTTTTTTATTAGTGTGAATTAATTCCAAGGAAAATTTCCCTCTTCTATTGTCAAGGAGAGGAAAGTTAGTCAAAATGATTCTATCTTATTCAGAGATAGCTTCTGTCTGTATATCATTGTTTTTTTGTCTTTTTGTTTACTGGTATAAGCAGGTTTTAATACGTTTGTTATAGCCTCTGAAGACCCAGGTAGCTGGGCAACTGGTAAACTGATCTGGATTCCATTCTGTTTCACAAATCAGTGAACAAAGTGGTCCTCCTGGAAGATTATTGCAAACTCTTCATTACAAATGGCAATGAAGGAAACTAGAAGAACACAGATGGAGTTCTGAATCCCAAGTGGGTTTTTCAGCATCAGAATAAGTAGGGGTAAAAAAAAATTTAACTACGTTTGACTTGCAAATTTGTTATGAAATAAATATGGAATGCTTCCATGCCAGTTTTACGAGTCTCTCTTCTGATATAATATTGTAAATTTATTTAGCTTCTTTCCTTCTTGAAGATTCTCAGACATTCTATAAGTTATGAGTAGAGATGTTCCCCAGAGATATAGGGAAAAAAAACATAGCAGAAAGGAATAGTGAAGACTGCAACTTCTTCAATGATGATGGAAACTATCTGAATTCAGCATAGTGACATTTATTCCTCTAGCATACCTATTAAGCAATTTCCTAGGTTTTAAGTTGAATATTTGGCATTAGAATGGTGAACTACCATACAATAAAGTCTCTATTTTATAAAATTCTTTATAAAAAGGGAGATCAAAAGAACCTTAAAAAAACGCTTATTTATATTATCACAGAAAAGGAAGAATTTCTTTAAAAGTGACAACTAACAAAAATTTTCTGATTTAAAAAAGGGTTTTAAAACATTTTGGTGCATTTTAACATTTCCAGAGTTAGGGGGGACACCATTCAAGGACTAAGCACATTCATTTCAGATTCTCTTCCAAGAGAAAGAGTTGCTGCTTTTCTTTGGTCTCTTGCTCTTGACGAATCTAAAGGAACAACGCATCTTTGTTTCTTATATTCTCAGTTGATCCAAATTCGCAAACATTCAGTCTATGTAATTCAGGACTGTGTTTTGTGCTTTGCTCAACTTGGATTGCACTTAGCTTTTCTGGACCAAATTAGACCCTTGTCTCCTTCCTTTCCTGGACCTGGGGCATTGCTATCGTTCTTGGATCATTCCTGTCTCCCGTTGGCTTGAGACACTCTCTATATAAATTTTGGTAACTCCATCAACTACAGAGCTCTGTGACAACATGGAGTTAACTTAGCTTTGGTATTCTTTCATTCAATAATTTATCAACTTTTACAATTTGAAGATATAGTAATAAGAAAGACACTCAGGGACCTCAGTTTGTTTATACACTAACAGGCAACAATTTAATAAATGATTTTAGTAAAATCACTTTCAAGAAAGTCCATAAGATGGCTACAAGCAAAGTAGCACAAGTATTCATAGAGAAACCATTCTGATAAAGGGAATTAGGAGTTAACATTTCAGCTAGACATTATTTGGGGTTGGGTTTTCTAATGGCAATTCTAAATTTAGTTATGATAAGCGAGGTGTTTCTAGAAATATGTAGCTGTGAAGAGCTTGTTTATTGATGGAGATTAGATAGTTCCCATATCTGAATTTCCTTCCATAAATTCATGTGAGAGTACCACAAAGAGATTGCTTCATAGAGCATCCTATTTTTTCATTTTGAGCTTTAATAATCACAAGTATGAAGAAAGAAGCAATTGAAAAACCCTGTAGGATGGAACTAGCCCACCACAAACAAAGCATAACGCTGAATGAGCAAGATGACTGGATATGCCTTCATTCTCTTCATCCCGAGGCTCAGTTCGGAGAAGATGCTGTGGGGCAGGACAGGCCAAGTAGTACAGCATCTGCCTTTTCATCCCTGCTGATCCACAAAACAAAAGCAATGCTTACACCTTCCCAGAGCAGTCCTGGGGTTTGCTGCAACTCTAGCATAAATATTCCAAGACAGTTTTTCTTCTCAAATAAATTTAAGAATAAATTTTTGTCTGTAATGTGATTTATGAAACATAAGAACCTTTCTATGCCAAATTGCCCTTTTGTCACTTTTTCTCACCAACTCTATTACGCCTGAAATTAGATACCTAAAGAAATAACCCTTTAATTTAGAGAAATTCATTAAGGGTTGATGTACATATATCTCAAAACGGAATCTCTATTAAGTCATTATACACCTCAGCGTGAATTGCTTTAATCAGATTTTTTACTCAGAGTAATATTTAATGAGAGGGAAAAGGAGGGAAGAAATAACATTTGTTAGGATTTGGCAATTAAGTATATTATTTCAAGTAATCCAGCAACCTAGTGAAATATGCATCATTACTGAAAAGGACTCTCGAGTTCAAACAGGCTAAATTACTGGCTCGTTAACCCAACTAGTACAAGAAGTAATATATAGCCAATTCTGTGTGGATATAAATTAAGTGCACTTGAAGAAGAGAAAAGAGGAAGAGAGAGGCAAGGAGAAGAAAGAGGAAGAGGAGGGAGCCACTGGTTGGAGTTGCCAAATTTCTCTTTATATTCTGTATGCATGCAAAAGCACCAAGTTGTAAGCGTAGCCTTGGACAAAATGACATAGGTGAAATTTATTCCTATGCAATAGGACTGAAGAGAAACAATGGCAGGTATCATGTTGATTACATGTGATGCAGCATTTACAGTTGCACTGCATCTATATGAGGGGATTAACCTGAGTGACAAAGGCAAAACGAAATGAAATATAAAATAGCAAACAGCAACAAGAACATTTTTTTTGCTTGCTATCTCAGTCTCTTCTTTCTGATACGTGCAACAAAAGGAACATTCATAGGTTTGTACTTCAGGGACTATGAAGATGCGAGTACTGGTTGGGTTCTATTATTTAGAGTACATATGGCTAGGCAGTGGCCTTTGATTACCTTATGTCTACACTTAGATGTTGTGCAACTGCTCAGGATGCCATTATTTAAAAATAGCTCTTAAAGATAAACCTTGGTGAATATTTACAAACGTAACATTTTATCAGCTCGTGGTTGTGTAGTGGAAAGACCTCCAAAACAGGCCAGCATTTCCTTGTGCTTTATACATATGTGCCAATGAGACCCAGGCAATAACACTATATTAATGTCATCGCAACCATTAGACTGCTGTTTCTCAGGATGTTGTATGTGTGCTTCTGGTGGTATGGGACATGGGTTTTTTTGGTGGTACATATATATATATTTTTTTCATTAAAAAGAGTTAATTGTTTTAATAGAAAATACAACATGCCTTTGATTTAAAAGGAATATTACAAAAGGTGAGGCCACGTTGATTTAAATGTTGAATACATGAACTGATTAAAAAAATGTTAACAGTTGTGAAAGTGGTATCCAGATCTGACAAAAAATGTGATGGTGATACATTAAAAAAATGTGGAACACACACACACACACACACACACACACACATATGCATACTAGGCAATAAGATACAGAAGGTCAGGAAATGCAGAGTCCTTTATTTCGTGCCACATTTCCAGTCCTTTGTATAGAGTTTAGCACATAGTAGGTGTTCGATAAATATTCAATGGAACAATACTAAGTGGAATTTTAAAAGTCAACTTTACCTCTACTGTGAGTTTGGGGAAATTATTTGTTCCTCTGAACTGCCAACCATTAATGTACAAAAAGAAAATGGTAATAATCACAGTCCTCCAATCCCACAGGGATTTCCTATTGTAAAATGCAAATACAATAATATAAATATAAGTGCTTTGCAAATTGCTGAACATCATACCAATTTAAGGTAATTTTACATTAAGTTTCTAATCCCCACGTCCTAGATTGGTAACGCAGGTAAATGAATTACCATTTTCCCTAGTGTTAGAAACCATACATGTGTCCTGAAAAAGTTCAGTACTCATGGGGTATGTTGAACATTTTCTTCTAAGTGCTACAAAAAATAGAAATACGTGGTACAACTTTGTTTCTCATACTGTGGTCTGGTGACTGGTGCTGGTCCTTAGTGTTTTATCAAACCATAAGTAGTTTGACAGTTTCCGAAGGAAAAAAACTTAGCTTTACTATGCGCATTGTACAAGTATAAGATAGATGATTAGTTTGAGTGTTAGAGAGAAGTCTTACAGTGCTCATAATAAATGTCATTTTAAAACGTGGCCCATGTCCAGTCCGGCTGGTCTTGATCAGTTAGTCGTGGTGTGATAGATGGAAGATGGCCACGAATCCTTTGTCACTCTTCTCATTGAGAAGTGGAGTCTAATTCCCCTCCCTTGAAACAGGACTGGTCTTAGTGAATACTTTGACCAACAGCATATGACAGAAGTGACACTCAGGCAGTCTCTGGGTACAGGCCGTAGGAGACCATCAAATCCACATCCTATACCCAAGAACACGTTCTCTGGGAGCTCTGAAGTGCTCACCATATAAGAACTCTGATTTCCCTGAGACATCATCCTGGAAAGGTCACTTGTAAATGTTGGGATAGAGAGTCCTATCTGAGCCCAGCCTTTCAGTCATCCCCGCCAAGGCCCCAGACATGAAAGCAAAGTTGTCTTGGACCTTCTGGACCACGCTATGTGCCAGCTGAATGCTGAGGACTTTCATTGCCGCCACATGGAACTGAAGAGTTGACCAGTCCTTCTTGATTCCTGACCCACAAAATTGTGCAATATAATTCAGAGGCTGTTTTATGAAGTGTTGGAGGTTGTTTGTTATACAATAATAGATAACCCGAACACTTGGTTCACAATGGATAAGATTTCATTCATCTCAGTTATAATAATTCCACATAATTTGTATGTATACTTGCCAAAGTTGTCTCTTCTGCTACTTTTGTGTTCCATATCTTCAATTCATGCAAATAAATCAATGGATCATTAAAAAATAAAAGTAGTAAAATAGTCATTTTACTGGAAATAATATAATTTCAGAAATATCATCCATATGAATACTAAAGGAAATTCCAGAGCAAATATAATTTTTTATGTACTGAAACAAAGGACTCTGTGAGTGTGATGGGTAACTGAAAAAAGAGGTTAAATTGAACGTATGAACATAAATATTTAAAAATTCAGACTGGTGTAGTCGCTGTTAAGACATTTTGTCAAACGGCAGCTTAGAATTTATTGACTCTTTCATGTCATTTTCAAACATTGCAAAGTAACCTCTTTAGTAATCCAAATGACTTTTTCTTTAACAAGTGCAAAACAATGTTTTCAAGTAAAAATTGATGGCACTGAAGCATCATTCAAAGTTACTCTTTTCCTAACAAAAATGAAGTACAGCTCACACGGAAACAGAGAAGCTTGTAAAGTCAGCTGAAAAGTTACTAGCAAATATTATGCTCTGAACTTTATCCCTAAAATTCCTTTATAAGTGACACTAATAAATATTATATGATAGCAATGTCATATAGTGTAGAAATCCAATTACTAATGTGTACATTTATGCCAATAGAGTAGTAATTTGTCTGTATATTTGGATAAAATCTCTAGTCAAAAGCTGAATCAGCTGTTATGTCTTGAGAGGTATACACATAAAGGAGAGATCCTCAGCAACTTTTCGTCCATTTTATCATTGAAAGCGCAAACTACAATGGGGAATATTTTTTGTTGATTTTTCTTTGATATTATTGTGTGATTATTTTGTAAATCATGATGCAGACTACTACAGGTCAATCAGGCTGGCACTGATTGTGTATGTTCTGTACCCATTTTGTGCGTGGTGAGGAAGGTACTGACATGAGAATAAACTTTGTTGTGGCACAAAGAAATGCAGTGGCCAATGATAAGCTTCCTGATATTTACGCAGTGTGTGCACAAAAACCTAACATTGGGAATAAGATGAGTTTTTGACCATTGAGAGTTAATGCTTTTATCATGGTTGTTTAAAGCATTTCAGGGGCCAGCCTGGTGTCACAGCGGTTAAGTTCATGCGTTCTGCTTCGGTGGCCCCGGTTTCGCCAGTTCAGATCCCAGGTACGGACATCGCACCGCTTGGCATGCCAAGCTGTGGTTGGCATCCCACATATAAAGTAGAGGAAGATGGGGATGGATGTTAGCTCCGGATCAGGCTTCCTCAGCAAAAAGATAAGGATTGACAGCAGATGTTCGCTCAGGGCTAATCTAGAGAATGGTGATCACACATGAGTTTAAAAATTAAGAAGAGATTCAAAATATCTATTATTAGTTCTGGAAGCCCAATAAAGAATTTTATTATGTTAGGTGGTTTGGTCATGTGGCAATATATTCAGATCTTGAATTATCTGAATATATCAGTCCACAGGCACAACAAAACAATTTTTTTTTTTTTTTTTGAGGAAGATTAGCCCTGAGCTAACTACTGCCAATCCTCCTCATTTTGCTGAGGAAGACTGGCCTTGAGCTAACATCCTTGCCCATCTTCCTCTACTTTATATGTAGGATGCCTGCCACAGCATGGTGTGCCAAGCGGTGCCATGTCGACACCCGGGATCAGAACCAGCGAACCCTGGGCCACCAAGAAGCGGAAGGTGCGAACTTAACCACTTTGCCACTGGGCTGGCCCCCAAAACAAATTTTTAACTTTAAGGCAATGTGTAAGGATTTAAGGAGACTGAGTCATTGTGGAAATACCTGAGAGTTCAGACTTTATCTCAAATTGATGATTTTATTTAGTCATTAGAGAAAAAGATCATTATATTAGTGATAGGATCTAGATATCTTTTTACAGTTTCCTCCCAACTTGAAAGCTTCAAAATTCTGCCTTTTGAAGGTAAACACTTGTGGTTTTGCCATCTGATAGGGCACTGCAAATAGGATCCATGGAGAAATTACCTTGAAATTCCAGGCTCGTTTAAAACCAAATATTCAGAATTATCTGTCAGAGAGACCAAAAGCTTATTTCTATTCCAGTGTCCTAAAATTATGTTTTCTTTTTAATTTGGCATAAATAGAGTGAACAAAGACACTAAATGAAGTATCTGACCAAAGTGTCACCTATTCATTATTGAGCCAGATATTTTATAGATCCTCTGGTAAAAGTTTGTAAACAGCATGACCCTTTTAGTGAAGCAAAAGAAAATTTTTACTAAATTAAAATATTTCATTCTTTTTTATTAAAAATAAGTCCACTTACATTTGGGAAAAGGCAAAATATAGGAAGAGAGAGCAAATCAGGGGTTGCCAAGGGCTAAGCGCTGGAGGAGGCTTTGGGGGGTTCTTTGGAGTATTGGAAATGCTCTGCATGCTGTCTGTGGTAATGGTTACAAAAATCTATGTGTCGCTGGAAGGACCCATAACGAAGAATATACAGCTATGTACCAGGGGGCTTTGGGGAGAAAAAATAAAAAAATAAAATCTTTAAAAAAAAATCTACATGTGTCAAAACTCACAGAACTATACACCAAAAAAAGGAGTGAATTTCATTATTTGTAAATTAAAAAAGATAAAATGAGTATATTTTAAAGTAATACAGAATTAGGTGTTCATCTTTGCCGTAAGCTCTCATTAATTTGTCTGAAACATTGAGAAACACTTTTCCTTATTTTACACTTGACTGAAAAAATGAATCAACCCGTCTTTATTCAGACTATTGCAAAGTCCTCGAGTTAGTGGAAGAGAATGAGAAAAGGTGTCAGAAGAGATAAAAATGGAAATGGAATCATGAAACTCACGAATTATTTGGACAGCACTCCTGCGCTGCTACTGCTAAATATAGCAAAGTTGTTCTCAGCATCATGCATCAGGTGCAAAGCAGCACATCTGGATTTAAACAGCCCCAGCTCACAGAAAGAGACCAAGAAGTAATGGACACAATAGTTTGTTATTATACACGTCTTTGTATTAAAGTTGCCTAATATTTCTTCCTGGAACTACATTTTTTTCCTAGTATTCACTCTTTAAATGTAGTTACCTCTTTAGATAAAAACCAGGAGACTAAATGATTAAAGTCCCTTTTGTTTCTCTTTTCTTTCTCATTACTCTTTCTCATAAAAGAATATTTACTCAAAAAGTGCTAAAGCAGTTGGTCAGACTTTGAATTATTCCCTCACAATTGAATTTAAAGCATCTGTTGCAAACAACACAACAGTAGCTGTAGTAAGGAAGGAACTGTGGAGAGACCAGGGAGCTAAGAATCATAAATCCTGGATTCTCTACCTAGTTCTGTCATTTATAGAATGACTAACTGACAATGATTATGATCATGATCATGATGCTGATAATTTTCTTTGTGTCAAATTCAAGAAGGTTGAGATTGAGTTTGAAGATCTTGGGCCTGAAAATCATGGACTCTGCTCAGTTCAATGCACAGGATTATAAAGCCTAAAAAAAGATGTGGGTTTCAAAAATGGATAGTAGTGATGGTTACACAACATTGTGAATGTACTTAATGTAATTGTCCACTTAAAAATGGTTAAAACGGTAGATTTTATGTTGTGTATACTTTACCACAATAAAATTAAAAAAGATATGAGAATAGCACAAAGAATATACCTAAACAAGTCTATCTCCTACTCTTTACAAGAATTTCTATTCTTTATGAGAATTTATTCAGGGTGGACCTGTGGTCATACTCAGCAATCTGTTTGGCATGAAGAATCTGCCACACATAAGAAGACCTCCACAAAACCATCTTGATTTTTATCCTCCCCTCTGCAGAAGAGCCGCATCAATGCCTAGTTACAGTTTCTACCAGGTAAGACAATAAATTTGCCACAAAGTCAGCCGTGTCCTCTAGGCCTAATGTCCTGGCAATGGAGCCTGAAATTTCTTGCTATGCCAATCTTGTGCAATCTCTTTTTCCATTTTTTTGCTGCACATTAAGAAACCTCATTTTGCTTGTGTCTATGTTGCATGACCTAGGAATTTTCATTATTTTTAATATAAGTTTGCTCATAGTCGGTGTGGTTGATACCTATAATAAAATAAAACAACTTCAACAGAGTTAGCTCCTTCCCCTTCCTGATATTTCCTTCTGTGTGAAGAAAGCTTCATTATTATGGCACTCAAAGACCCTCATTGTCTCTTCACTCACTTCTTTCCAAGAGAAGTAGCTTAAATCAGATTATTGTGTTTGGAAAAATAAATGAGACATGCATGCATAGCCCAGCCTCTTCCTCATTCCTCCCTCTTAGAAGCAGCCTTGCTTATGCAGATTATGCATTGTCTTCTGTTCCTCCTTATTGCACATTTTACAGGGGCCTGCCTCCACGTGAGGACACGCTGGAGGGTAAATCTGTCTAGTTTCAGGTTTAATCTTAGGAAGTACAGTTGAATATATATATGAGCAACATTCTCCAACATCAGCTTTTTTAGTCAACAAAAGTGAGGTGTTTGTCCTCTGCCCACTCCCCTTTTCCCTACTCCATTTGTTTTATTCCCCAAATATGCTAGAACTTAGGTAGACAAGAGGGATGCTATCAAACCTACCCAAACACCCGAACGGCTGCTGCATGGATTGATGAGTTTGAGAAAGAGACCATGAGTGAAATGTGGAAGATCAAAATATATGAGAAGTAATTGAGGGTTTTTGCATGCCTAGAGTAGACAGGTTGAGCTTTGGAGATGCTTCATTAAAACACATTGGGTATCTGGTAAATGATGTGTAGGATTTGCTCTTCTTGAACAAATGTGCACAGACTTCAGCAAAAGCACAGGCCTCAGTAAGAGTGATGGTATTAGCAAAGCTTTCAGCCATACTAAACAATGAGCAAGACTCAGCAAAGGCTCGAGCATCAGTAAAGATTGAGGACTGTAGACCTCAGCCAAAATGCAGGCAACAGGCCTTGGGAGAACCAGCCAAACACCAGCTGGCCCTCACCATATCAGCAAAGACCTGGTCATTTGCATGTGCAGGGAGCCTCAGTGCATTCTGCAGCAGCTCGGCCTTAAACGGTTTTGTTGGCCGTGGGGTTTCCACTTGGCGGCTACTCACAGAGGCCTTAGTAAGCAGGCACAGTTTTCAATCAGACAGAAAAGAGAGTTTGGTTACTGGCCTTTTTCACTTTGAAAGAAAAGCAATCTTTAAGCAGTAAAGCAGCTGACTTTTAGAACTTAAAGAACTCTAGTCAGATTCTAGCTTTAAATTGTTAATGCCAACTGAAGTGTCTATGGGAGAAATGACAAGGTCTTTTGTTTTGTTTTGTTTTCAAATAAGCAACAGCAGCAGCAGCAGCTGAAGTGGGGAGGTGAGCTTGATGAATCTGGATTGAAAAAAGTGTTGATCATTGTTGAAGCAAGGAAATTGATGAATGGAAGTTAATTGCATGACTCTCTCAACTTCTGTGCATTCTAATGCCAAGCCTAGGTAGGTGGTGCCAGGTCTTATGTCTCAAGCTGCCTTCTGCATGTAGGGCCAAAGAGAAGACTGTGGACAGTAAACTTGGATTCAAATGACTCATCCACACTTTCTCAAGTTCAATGTCTGTAGGTTAAGACAGGAGACTTTAAATGAGAAAATGGCTATTCACTAGCAATATTTCAAACTATCACTAGACAGAGTCCACCCTCAATAGGTCACTGGGTTGACAAAACCATCATGCTCAGAGGAGAAATTAAAATTTGAATATGCTGAATGGAAAAAGAAAGATAGCTGAAATATTGTCTCGTCTCTGATGGGCTTTCTTGGTTGATGCAACTGGACATAATTTGGGAATATTAAATAAAATAGGGATTAAGTTTTCAGGTTTGGGTCTGTTGTTAATTTAACAAATGTATTTTTGTGGCTTATTTAGGAGACTTTGGGGAAAAAATCTACCTGCACACAAGTGGCCCCAGGAAAATACTCAAAGGATCTGTACTTGCTTTGTGCTGGGGGACAGCTTCATAAAACCAGGAACAGGCCTATCCTCATAGAACACTGATCTCCCCAGAGAGGAACAACCACATCTCAGTTGATATGAGTTTCATGGTTAAAATGAATGAGATAAAAGAACAAATTTAGCCAGCTCTGGTGGTTAAGATTCGGTGCTCTCACTTCCATAGCCTGGGTTCCTTTCCTTGTCAGGGAACCACACCGCCCACCTGTGGGGTTGTCATACTGTGGCAATTGCTTGTTGCCATGATGTTGAAAGCTAGTGTTTCAAATGCCAGCAGGGTCACCCGTGGTGGACAGGTTTCAGCAGAGCTTCCAGACTAAGACAGACTAGGAAGAAGGACCTGGCCACGCAGTTCAAGAAAAAAAAAATTGACCATGAAAACCCTGTGAATAACTGAAAACCCTAAGAGTAGCAGTGAAGCATTGTTTGATACAGCGCTGGCAGGTGAGAGGGTGGTGCAAAAAGACTAGTCAGGACTCAGCTCTGCTGACACAGAGTCACTAGGAGTTGGAATTGACTCCACTGATAAGATAGGGGAATGCTACATCTTTCCCAGGCCTGGGGCCTCCTTTTATGGGGAAAGTTCTCCAATAGCACAGTACTTCGCACTTCTCTCCACCCCTGAATTCCTTCAATTCCTTCCAGGGAGGACCATGATCTCTTCAACTAGCTGGACAAGTTGGAAGAAGAACCTGGGCATGACTAGCTGTGAAGTCATTAGATACTGATAGGGTACAGATACATGATAGGGTTATGTTTCTCCACACAAATGAAGTAAGACAGGGACTTTTTCCTCCTGCTATAAGGGCTAAATAGGGCCTGCTCCAGCAACCTGAACCATCACTTAGGATGGTGTTGAGCAGAGGCCCCAAACAACACTTGATGGACATATAGCATGAGTCCCTGTGACATGGAAAGATTTGTTACCATACTATAATGTAATCTATCTTAATAGGTACAGAAATTGGTTCATAGAATGTTCATAGCAAAAAATCTAAACTATGTATCATTGCCTTAAAGGCCAGGTGATAGAGAGTGAGGGAGCTAATATTGGAATCTGGAAATATTGTCAACCTTGTTATTCAGTGGCATGATATTTGGTAAAAAGCATCAACTGCATTAACTCAAAAGGCAGATAATGTATCCAATGAACTTATAGGTCTTAGTGAGGAGGTTAGAAAAAAGAACATTAGTACCATATGTTGATTACTGGTTGTTGCATTTGAAAAGGTACTACAATCTCAGAAAAGACTAACAAGTTTGCCAGAAAGAATGAAAGTAGAGAAGGGACTTGTAGGATAGGAAGAGGTAATTACTTCTTTCTCAAATGGGCAAAATAGTCTGAGAAGCTTTTTGAGTGATAAAGCCAAAAGGCTGATAGAACTCAGCCATTCTGGTAAACGTAAAATCAAAGATTTTAGCCATCATGACAATTGTTAAAACCTGGAAAAAAATAAGTTAATGTAATGCCCAGTACATGCTTTCAGTGAGACAGTATGGCTCAGGGCATCAAAGCTAAAGGTGTGGTTCTCACCATACAGTTTGATTAGCTCAAAGTACTTACTAGTAAGTCCAGTGAAAGAGGCATGCTTTTTAAAGAACTTCAGTCTTGGCTATTAACATTTGAATCTTACTAGAATCAAATAGAAAAGTCACTTTTTTGAAAATTATACTGTCCAGTAAACTGTGAAACAATACTAAAAAAGTTTCTGACTCTTGGGGAATTAAAACCAGTTATCCTTGGAACCCTAACCCTCCATGATCAGGAAGAAAGTTGAAAAAGCTGCTCTGCATGCTAAGAGGGTATATTCTCCAATGTCCTCTTCAGATGTGGTCAAGGAGGATTACAAGCAAGGAGGGTCCTTCCAAAATGCAGAGCAATTGTCACAGAAATCATTGGATTGTGGAGTCTTTTCCAGTGATCAAAACTGAGATATAATCAAGGACTATTACCTTTGTCAGGGACAAGGGTCCATCCAACAAACGCCCAGTGGGATTTAGAATTGTCATGAACTAGTGATGACAGGATGTCTTCCATCCTCCATTCTACTCCTTTCTGAAGGGGAATGTTAAGGTTGTCCTGTTTATGTCACACCACTGTATATTGTATATGTTGGGGGAGATGTGGAAAAATAAAGTTACTTATTAAATAAATAAAGTTAACTTTAATAAAGTTATTTATTAAAGACAAGTGTATTTGTACTTCCTAGATGTCTTGACCTGATATCAAGGGTTTTCACATTATGCCTTGATGCAGAGCCTACCATTTCACCCACAGATCCTAGATTTTGACTTGATTCTTTGACTAAGGAACTTTGAAGTTGCCTTTCTTGGGAAAGAGGTGAATTTATTTTGAGTGTAGGAAGGAGAGTGAACCAAATATTTAGAGGCACGTAGAGAGAACCATGAGAGTTTGTAGGGCTTTTCACAAATATGCTGCTTCTCTTTCATTCCCTGCACAGAGTAGGATCAAATTTCCCTGCCTACTCAAGTCTAAGTTTGACTGTATGGCTTGTTTTTCTCAATATAATGTGAGAAGAACTGATGTGTGTCAGTTCTGGTAAGGAATTTAACAGCCAGGATGTGTTTCACCAAGCTCTCTTCACCACTGCCAGTAGCCATCAGCAGTGTTCCAGATATTGGCTACTCCATTAGCTTGAGTCCTGGAGTGAGATGCATATGAAGCACATCCCCAAGGCTGAACGTGCTAGAAATGTTGGGTGGTCAGAAATAAACCTAGCCTGGCCTGGCTGATACAACAGACTTGGTTATTTCTCTTCCCTACTCTTTGGGAGCAAACACGTCCATAGAGAAGAAAGTATGTGTTCACCTCTGTTCTTGAATACCGTAAGTCTCACAGGTCATTGATGTCTTGGGAAGTGTATATCAAAAGCTCACTTGTTTACAGATTTAAGTTAAAACTTTCAGCTTTGCCTTTACAAGTAATGAAAGTGATTTTTTACCTTATCAATGAATTCTTTGTCTTATTCTCTATTGTTTCAAAATTCCAGTATAGAAGAGGAAGGTTTGATTTGGGACACATCAAATGCAATGTTTCTTAAGAAACATTTGCCAGGCAATATTCCAAGTGCTTTATGTATAGTATCTTGCTTAATCTTTACAGTTGCCTTATGGGTGAGGTTTTGTTATTACTCCTATATCCTTTCAATTCTTACAGATATCCTTAATATGCAATCTCTGCGGAAGAGAGAATGGAGATGCAGAAAAGTTAATTACCTTGTCCAACAAATTTGCTTCATTTCTTTTAACTTATGATTATCCATTTTATTAAATGGGACAGGATAGCATCAAAAGTGAAAGAAACATTATTCTTTTTATTTGTACAACCCTCTGGAACTTTTTGGCTTGATTTTTAAAATTCAGCATTATGCTTTCAGGGGAGAAGGACTTAGGCTCTTTAGGAATATGTCTTCATTGTTTCCCAGATAAATAATTCACTAAAAATGAATTCTAAGCAAATACAAGAATCTGAGAATCTATTTTTAAAATTTTCCCATTAAGAACCCATCAGAACAGAAAAATGAGAAGTCTTTGACACTTCATGATTTCTATTATGGGCACTCTATGATGAAAATTTGAGTTCACACTGTCAGATATTGAGTCATTAGACAGAATATACTTTAAAAAGTCTTTGAATTGCCTTGTTGATACACATAGATATAGATTAAGAGACAGATATAGACACTGGTTTGCACAATGAAACATTTTTCAGATGCACATTAGTCTTTGGGATGGGGGCCGGTGAGGGGGTGGGGGCCTGGACTTTTCAGCACCATGAACACCTGCACTGACTTCCCTAGTGTCCACACAATCTTTGTTTTTGCCTGCTGCCCTTGCACTCTCAAAGGTGTCCTGGTATGAACAATAGATTAGTGATCACCCTAACTATATGCCATCTCTCAGTTTGCATGTATCATGTTCCTATCTTCTTGTATTCAAAATGATGCACTGTGGAAAAACAAGAAATAATAATTATCAAAGGGAAAGGTAGTTTCAGTTCACAATCAATTTCCTATCAAGATAAAATTTAAATGTGCAACACAGTTGTGGTTCTTGTAGCACAAATAAAGAAAACATTAAAACTTGCTTTTGTGTAGTTTCCAAGGCTGATATTTTAATGTATTTAATTAACAAGGTAAATGTTGATAAAAGGATAATGTATTGTGGGGCAGGGTAAGGAGCTCTTTATCCCTGCTCACCTCTGTATTTTTGGTAAGGAAAAATAAAGCTTATTTATATTATCTCCCAAAGCAATTTCCAATCTAGTTTGGACACATAGTTGATTAAGAATTTTATGAGCACTTAAGCCCTCAAAGCAATCATCTATTATCACATTTTCACATAAAAGAGTTTTAGCCGCCAGTATCTTCTCCAAATATGTTCATTTGTAACCTTATTTGTAACCTTATTTCCCAGTATGAATTTACCTTGAATTGGTCTGGAGCCAGAATTCCTGACAGGTAGAGTCAGCCAACTAATGAAGTTAGTGCTTCAGCTGCATTTGCTCCTCAGGATATAACCCCATTAAGTTATGTTAGATGGAAGGAGAGTCTTCAACATAAAAAGATTATGAAAAGAAATGCAATTAAGTAGGTGGGTGGAAGCTCACTATATTGTAAGAGTTCTCAATGTTGGAAATTTCCATTGTTTATACAATTTTGTCCTACAGTTTTCTAAATAATAAATCTTTGAGTACTCTTTTTTATGGTTAACCAGAATAATATCCCTTGATCTTGACCTCTTTTCAATCAACATCTGCTTGATGAGCCAGACATGAAGATAGACCAAATAGTTTTATAATAGACCATTATATATTTCATATATTCTCATTAGCATTCATATAAATCTTTTAAAGGTCAAGAGGTCTCATATGTATTACAGCTCTAAAATGTCACATGGTATATATCAGTAATTTAATCTTTCAATAATAAAGGTATAAATGTCAAAGGATCCCACCATTAAAAAGCATATTCAAGAAAAAAGTTTTTTCTGATAATTCAGAGACAAATAATCTGGGCATATTTACAATTTTATTTCAGACTACTTCCAGTATTTAAGGTCATATAGGTTAGTTATCTGAGGTTAGGTAAAGAAATATGTCAAGGCATCAGTAATCTCTCATATTTGTATGGTGTCTTAATTTTCTTTTATATACACCAATTCTCTTGATCCTTGTTATAATAATTTGAGTTAGATATTGCTATATTCACTTTTCATATGAGAATGTTAAGGTCCAAAGTCATAGCCCAAATCACGTAACTGTGAAATAACAGGGCTCAGACTCAAAATCAAGTCTTCTGCTCCAAGTTTAATGTTCTTTTTAGAAGATGATTGTTCTGGGTTAGTTGTAATATGTGTTTAGAAAACTCAATGCATGTTTATGTTTGTTTGATTTTAACCAGAGTTTTGATGTTATTTCTGTCCTCATGGAGGAGACTAGAATGACCACCACATATTAATTTAAAAGTAATCTATTTTCATACGGATTGATTGCTAGGATAATACATTGTTCATATGGATTGATTGCTAGGATATACTGAAATCAATGTACTTTCACCAAATAAAACAGAGAAGATTTCATGTTGAGAAGAAAAACAATCATTGACCCATCTGATTTATCCATTCAGGTGAATGCCTCCATTATCCAGGTCATGGTATGTGCACTATGGCATTCAAGCACCACGGTACAAGCAACCAATAAAGGCCTCCATTCTCATACTCTCTTGTTCATGGCTGGCATCCTAAATTCTCTGCCTTTACATAATGCAAATAAAAGTTTCTGAACTGTTTCTCTTCCTGGCTTGACTCTTGCCTGCACTGTCCTCCTTATGATTGGTACTGTGCTATAGTTTAGAACTCTGGCTTTTTGTCTCAACTTCTACCCTGTTTTAACTCTTGGATGACATTGTTTCTGGATGCTCTGGGTAAAAATTCTTGCTATCCAATCCAGTATTTCTTTCAGTATCATTTCAGGCCCAAGAGTGGAACCAGAAAAGTGGGAAATATCAAGTTCAATAGCTTCTACCATACACAAACAAAGAAATATTGGTCATAGTGACCACACTTAAAAGTGAAAGCAGATTTCAGAAGCCTAATTCAGCTCATAATAAGTACAGTGTTCATCTCTGGCCCTTTGATAGAACAATAGCTATCCAGCTGTTGCGGTCCATTTTACAAATGGTTGTCATTGCAGCAGCGGATGGATTCACTGTTTCTGTACATATATATCATTTTAGAATTGAGATGAAAATGCTCCATGCGAATGAAAGTTATTAACAACAATTTGCAGGATTAAGAACTTCCCCAATATAGAGTGATGCCAGATACGTTAATAGTTCTGAAAAAGCCATTACAGTTTATGGTGTCAGTGATCTGATGAGAGAATATAATAGGGACATCATCTTTGTGACCCAGCAAAATATCATTTATACCTTCGGTGAGATGAAATAAAAGACATTAAACTTATGGGACATCTTAAGGTACAAAGAATAGTAGGAGAATGTTAGGTGACCTTGTGAATCAAGTCTGTCACTCTTCCCAGGGCCAGCAGTAATGGCAAAAATGGCAAATACATTCACTTATTTATGAAGTCTGACCGAAATATCGGGGAAACTGCATAGATAATTAAAATAAAATAATAATAAACCATAGGATGGTAGAAACCAACCACAGCATTAATAACCACACAAACAGAATTTCTTCCAATCTCTGAGCTAACTGTCCAGTGATAATTTCTTTCTGTTTTGAGTCACACAGCAAAAAAGAGTTCTTTACTCTTCCAATTCCCAATCTCAGAAGATTAGATATACAAGCAGCCATTTTGCCTAATGTAAGTGTCAAGTTCATTCGTATATGAATTTAATGCATGTTTATTATACACCTTCTACATACTTATATTTCTATCTACCTACCAATCCATTGAACAGAATTCATGGAGGGAGGGCTGATGGGGGACCATTCATTGTGTCCCTGCCTCAACCATATTTATTTTCTCTCCTTTCCTCCATCAGTTTTTTTTTAATCACTGTGAATGTTTTGCTGACAACTTTTGGGCATCATTTTTGCATTTCTCTTGATCTGTTTGAGCTGGATCTCAGTAGACACCAGAGGGGAGTCAGAATCAATACATTTAAGCAGAAGCACCGGTAGGGAAATTAAGTCTGAGTGTAAGTGAGACACAAATTGGAAAAAAATAAAGGAACATAAGAAATTTAGGAGGAAAAAATCCTTCCCATAGCTAAATGTTTTCTACTTCATTTATAGTTATTTCAACAAAAGCAGATTTTACTGAATGAAATGTCCCATCAAATTGAATATGCTATTTAAATGGGACAGGTTCAGATGTATTCTAAATAGTAAGTAAGGATAAGAATTTAATATCTGTCAAATGGCACTGGCAATGCTCCACCTAGTCATTTGGTGTTATTGTCATCATCATAATATTTGTGTCCCCTACTCTGTCAAAACTTTATATTTTTATAGAAGATAATAAACACCTTCTTGTACATAAACTCTTTGGAATCTAAAAACATCTGTGTAAGGTAGACAGAAGTTATTGTCTGCATCTTACAAATAAAAATAATAGGACACAAAGATATTATGTAACTTGTCCATGGTCACATAGTTTGTAAGTGGCAGAGAAGAGATTTGAAACCTAGATTTTTCTAGAGCCCAAACTTCTCATTGCTCTCTTAGACTGCCTCTAAAAACAGTGCATGGTTAGGAGCTGGTTAAAGAGTCAGATGTTATTTGAAAATGCTGCTTCTCACCTAGGGCATCTGAATGAGTCATTCTGGCCTCTACTTAAGATTACTGAGCACTGCAGAAGCTAACACCTTTATCAATAAGAATATTCTGGGAATAGAAAGTTTTGATTATTTTTTTGGGGAAAGGTGCAAGCTACAAGAGGGTAGGAGGTTTTGAATGACCAAAGGGTAAACCTTTGTAAACCATTGAATAAAACATTGAAATGTATACTCATTTCATGATCATATTTTACTATTTCCATACCCTCATAAATTTATGTCAATCCATATAGCCTCAATGGCTGCTGGGAGACGGAAAAAATTGCTATGTTCCCCGGGTCATTTTCCTATTAAGGAATGCTGGTGGAGTTGGGGTTGGGATCTTGGTAGCTGGGAAAAGAATTGCTACCTTGATACATTAGTGCCATAGAATGCTCCTCCATCAATACATGTATGTTGTACAAGTTTGTGTGAGTACATACAGACATACACATGTATGTGGGTAGTAGGATAGAGTTACATTAGGTTCTCCTCCACATCCCCTCCAGCAGCTCCAGGTCAAAACTCAGTACTGCTTCCATGTATGGGGGCAGAGCTGACTAATAAGAATTATTACCTTTTATTAGGCAGAGAGGAGGCTGGGAAGTGGCTGAAGGTAGAAGGCCTATCAGAGCAAAAGGAGATCATCCTTCCAATTTATATAAACCAAACCAAATTCTAAATCCAGGTGCCTCTTAAGTCCCCTCTTACTCTTACTTTCTTAATCACCAGGGCAAATGTGGGGGAGCTCTTCTCTTACCCAGAACTTAGAGCAAGAGGCAGGTCTATATTCTCTCTCTCTTACTTTGTTTAAATGCATTTTAAATTTTAGAATAGGTTTAGATTTACAGAAAAGTTGCAAAGATAGTTCAGAGGGTTTTTGTATACTCACTACCTAGTTTCCCCTGTTGCTAAACTCTTATCTTACTATGATAAATTTATCACAAATTTAGAAACCAACATTGGTAAGTTACTATTAACTAAATTTCAAAGTTTATTCTGGATTCACTGGTTTTTCCCTAATGTCATTATTCTGTTCTAGGATCTCATCCAGGATATGCCCTTCTTAGTTTTGTCTGGTCTGTGACAGTTTCTCAGTCTTTTCTTGTATTTGACATCACTGAGAGTTTAAGGAGTAAGGGTAGGCTATTTTGTAGAATGTCCATTAACCTGAGTTTGTTGGATGTTTTTCTCATGATTAGGCTGGGGTCATGGGTTTTTGGAAGGAAGACCACAGAGGTGAAGTGCCATTCTTATTGCACCATATCAAGCCTACATGCTATCAATGCGACTTATCACTGATGATCTTTCTTCACCTGACCAAGGTAGTGTTTGTCAGATTTCTCTGCTGTAAAGGTACTTTTCCCCCATTTCCATACTTTCCTCTTTGGAGGAAAGCCACTCAGCATAACCCACACTCATACTTCAGAGGGGGTAAGTAAACTCCACTTCCTGAATGTTAGAGTAATATGTAAATTATTTGGAATTCCTTCAGTTTGAAGAAGTTCCTTTAACATTTCTTGTAATGCAAGTGTACTGGTGACAAATTGTCTCAGATTTGTTAATCAGAAAAGGTCTTCATTTTGCTTTCATTTTTGAAGGATATCTTGGCTGAATATAGTATTCTAAATTGACAAGTTTTTATGTGCATTCAGTATTTTAATATTTCATTCCATTTTATTCTGGCTTGTATTGTTTCTGATGAGAAATTAGTAATTATTATTATTTCCCTGTAGGTAATGGCCGCTTTCAAGATTTTCTCTTAAAATTTGGATTTTAGCAATTTGACTATGATGTGCTTAGGCATGGTTTTCAGTGCATTTATCTATATTGATTTTCCTTGAGTTTCTGAGATTTGAATTTCGTATTTCTTTGGACCACTTATTATTGTTCATGAGTAGGACTTTATTTTGCTGTTGTTGTGTGTGTTTGTATGTTTGTTTTATCTCTCTGTATTTCAATTTGAATACTTTCATTTGACTTGTATTTAATTTTACTAATATTTTCTACTTCAGTGTCCAATTTGCTGCTAAGCTAATTTTCACTACAGATATTGAACTTTCACCTTTAGAATTTCCATTTTTTATGGTTCCTATTTCTCTCTTCTGATTACTTCTCTGTTCACTCATTATGTCCATCTTCTTCTTTAAGACATTGGAGATATTTATGATAGCTCTTTTAGAGTCTTGATCAGCTAATTTCAACATTTGTGTAATCTCTCTATAATTGTCTGTGTTAACTGTTTCTTTTTTCCTCCTGATTAAGAGTCACATTTTCATGCTTCTTCTTATATCTAATAGTTTTTTATTTGGAGCTGGACCTTGAGAATGTTACATTATTGAGAGTCTAATTGTCAACCTCAGCTTACTCTGGTCAACGCTTGGTTTTTGGTTTTACTGCAGTAGGTCTAGAGTAGCCTTACTCCTCAAAAGAGGCCTTTCTATGTCTCAACCAAAGGCTTATGATGTTCTGTAAGATTTTCAACTCTGGCTAGTCAGAACTCCAACATCTCCCAGTATTGTGCAACTTTCAGTATCTCCATTTGACTCACAGGTCTCCAATAGTTGTTCTCTAAAGACCTTGCACAGTACTTCCCTGCGTATGTACAGCTTTGTATTTGGCCAAAATCATAAGAGGAGTCCTTTCTAGGTTTCTGGGGTTCCTTATCTATGCAGCTCCTTAATCTCTGTTGCCCTAACCCACAAATAATAATTTCCTCAGAAACCCTGGACTTTTCTGTTTTTCTCCTGACTAACAAAACTACTGCTCTCTATTGTACTCCACTTCCTTGTACTGTGAATTGGATATTGGCTCCAGGCAGAAAGTCTGTTGAATTTGGAACTCACATTATATATTTTCCTTATCTCAAGGATTACATTCCTGTACTGTCTATCTTCCATTACCTGAAAGGAATTGCTTCATACATTTTGTCCAGCTTTATGGTTTCTTAAGGTGAAATGATAGGTACAATATCTATTTTCTAATGACTTAAACTAGAAATCAATTATTTTGACATTTATTTAGTCACTTTACTAATTTGACCAATGTTTCTAAATATTCTAGAATTATTACTTTCTGATATATTACTCTAAATGCATGTCTTTCTTCCCAGTCCTCACCACCCACAAGCAGATATATGAGGTTACACAGCTCTTACATTACAAAGAGTAAGGAATTAGAACACTATCAAAATATTTTAAGTGAATGATTATTGAAAACAGTACAGGTGCTCTATGTCATAAAAACCTTATCAAGGAACAGAGAAAGACCAATATATAAATAAAGAGACGTTTGAAGACACTCAGCTTTTTTTTTTGATGAATGTCAGATCTCTGGTTAAGGCACAGAGGAAGAAATAGAAGAGAAAATCAGGAGCCTACTACTTTTTGGCACAATTCACTCCAGTTTTTACTTAAATTTCAGATTTTCATGTGATTGATATCAGGCCTGAAAAATATTACCTTTACAGTATATATACATATGATGCTTTAACTTTACGCTTTGTCTTCAATTAACCCTTAAGAATGAATGGACACATTTTTAAAAATTCTCATATAATCATGGCCTGGATGTTCCTAGCACCTTCTTAGCAAAGAGGCAGCAGTAGTGGATGACAAGTACACTAGACCAGGAGGAAACAGGACGGAAATATAACTCTTTTTATTCTAAGCAGATTGTAAGAAAATGGGTGAGTCATAATCTCCCCAAGCCTCAACTTTTTCTAGTAATAAATACATATCAAGGAATAACTCTTTTGCTTACCTAAATGGTAATATATGTGAAAACACTTTTAAATAGTAAAATGCTATACATAATGCAAAGTTACAGTTAAACTGAGTGCTTATGTGGTATGATTTAAGGGACAGCAAAATCATCAACACATATCCTTTCCTAGCTATTAATAATACCTAAATGTCCTATCATTTTACCCTTTCCCTTCATTTCAGATACTGACTTTAGAAGGCCCCAATTGAAATGTATGAGGAATTTGTTTATGTAACCAGGTTTGTTCACTAACCATTGAGTGGAAGAGAGTGGAAAGTTGAAAAGTGAACTTTTTTAGAAGAAGGAGTTGAGAAGTTTGAAGCATGGTGTACTGCTGGCATGAACAGGCCTGGAAGGGTGAAGTGGCCTGAGAAGTAAGGAAAAGCATAAAGCAAAATGGGGCACTGAAAGGAGAAAGACAGGATCTAGAAGCAGGAGCTGCGCTCTGCACTTTGGCTTAGAACTCACATTATCTAGGAGTTTTTTTACAGGACTCAACCCATTAATCTTTGCAACACCCCACATGTAAGAGGCAATAGTTTTACAAAACAGAGGACATTAGAGAGCATTTGAGATAATCTAATTTTAGTTAGAAGATTAATATGTTAATTTTTTTTCCTAATTCTTTTGCCAAAGGACATGAAATGACTTGCTCTTAACATAGAGCTTGTTGGTATTAGATTTGGGACTAAAGCTCAAGGCTTCTGGCTCTTGGCCCTTGGTTCTTTTCACCTCTTCAGGAAATCTTTTATTTTATGGTTATGGGCCCGATAAGTGAGAACACACTACCTATAGTTACAGCACAAACCAAAGAGCAAGATTAAATCTTTGTCAAGATTTCTGAACACATTCTTACACTCTCAGGTGTTTCTAAACCTCTTTAAGCATGCTGTAGTAAAGTTTTGGATAGAAATATAGATGCACATTTCTATCTCAGACATTGAGCTATCCTTATAGTATATCGTTGTTTTCCATAATCCTGTGCTGGCATTGTTACTACCCAAGAGGTTGAAAAGATTGATGTGTAACTTGGAGCTCTTTCCATTTTGAGAATAAATACAGGTTGCAAAACTGTCTTCTGGTTTTAGTCATTGCAAAAGCCTGTGATTCCTGAGATTGCATAGGCATGTCAATGAGCACCCTTAGCAGGTCTTGTATTCAAAATTCTGTAGAATGAGTCATTGCATGTGTTAATAAGAAACCTGGTACATGGAGTGGGTACCAACAACTCAAATTCATCCTCTTCATGTCGAAAAGCCTATTCAGGAATTATTCTCAATTCATTATACTCAGTTCATAAACACAGAACAATGAGATTCTGAAAATCCAACTCCTCCTTTTTAAAAATGAGAAACTATAGATACCAAAAGGTTAAATGGCTCACTTGAGGCCACACAGATAGTTTGTAACAAAACTACAATGGAATCTGGGCCTAGGGATTTCTTTCAGTAGTCAAGGCTCCTATGAGGATTCATAATATTTCAATGAAAAACTCTAAGTCAGAAAAACATCCTGAAGAACTGAGTTTTCACATTTCAAAAGAATGAAACAATAGAATATTTCATGATAGACTGTCAAAACATGTGTCTTTTATTGGGTCCGACTTTCACAATCAGACATACAAACACAGACATGTAGACACACTCAGAAACCTATTCTGGATAAAAATTGGGTGAAATTCCCCAAGTTGCTGCTGTGTTGGCCACTGGTATCATCAAATATTTTTAATCTCTTTTCTCAGCACAATTCAGATATTCAACAGCTGGGAATAAATAAGCAATATAAATCTCTATTTCTTGAAAACAGAAATGAGGTCTATACCTTTCAGATAACTTAATAACCTCTAGCATCGGTAATAAATATCCAGCTTTCTGTATAAATTACATTGGGTCTTGGAATATTGTACTCAGCTCTGAGTTATTTGTTTCATATATCGTATCTCTAGGTATACAAATTAAAAAGAAATGCTTTGGAATGTGATTAAATTACAATTGGAGGGAGGTGTATGCTGACAATATAACTCTGAGAAGTGTTCATCTCTATGGGTTCCCTGGTTCTTTGTTAAAATTGCATTTAATTAAATAACTGCTCTAGAATTTCAGAATAAGTCAAGAATTCACAGCATCAAAGGAAATCACCTAGTCACTCTCCTATTGAAACAGTCTAATTTTGCCCTGGACATTGAACATTTGATGGTGACAAGCTTCCATTAGCTGTTCCAGCCTTTGTAAAGAGCCAGGGACAGAGACAAGTATGACAAAGTTTTAACAGTTTTATGGTTCAGGTTGAGTTGCGGTGCTTTGTTTATGTTTGACTGGTGACCAGGTCTGTTCCATGGCCAATCTGATGTTTGCACCTGTTGTTAAGGCTTCACACTGACCAGCACAATCAGGCTGATTCAGGACTGATCTTAGTCAAGGTTTGTTCTTCCATGGCTCTCTGTCAGGAATTACAGAGCAAAAGGTAGTGGGTGGGCCTCTTCCTCAGAAAGGCTTTGAAAAATTGAAATGGATCTTTATTATCAAGTCAGTAAGTTTAGGCACTGACTAAATGGAACCCTTATGTTCTAGGAGAAATTGGTGAAGATTATTCAGGCAGCTCATTCATTGTCAGTTCAACACTTAATTTTAATCAGAATGCATTCTGCAAGAAGCTTATATCTGATATACAGAACAATAAATTTGTATCTGCTGCACACAGACCCATGCATAAAAGGAAAACACCCACAGCATAAGATGCATCACACCCTATCTCTTCAAATCACTGTCTCCTGGAGTCACGGATTTCATTATTTAAAAATCTCATTATGAAGTTTGCTTAGATCACTGAGTTTTTGACCTTTTTTGTTATTTTTTAACAAAACGATATTACATTTTGTATATTAATATTTTAGACAACAAATGAAATGTGCTTGAGAGAAGATTAAATATGCCATATATATGTATATCCACTGAATTGAATATAAATTTGTCTTGTGTTTTTTCTGTAGAGTTTTATAAGGTTCATAATAATTCAGAAGGCTGTAAGTCAAATGTCATATCTTTTAGTTTTGTAGATAGATGGCAAAACAGGTAAATAAATAGCCTATACGTGCTATGTTCATCTTTCAGCTTTGCAACATTACAATAAGAGTGTGCAGCTTAACTGATAATTAACACTGTCTGGGCGTGTCAGGTGCACTGAAGGAGCAGGCCTGGGGGAGGCTTATTTGCATGAGGCCTTAAAATCTTCTTGGACAAACTTATCTGGAGGGAGAAACCAGCCATTGTTTCCTTGTCCCCTGGGTACATCATGGTTTTAAAGATAGACAGTTTGCGAGAGGAATTAAATGAACTTTTTATAATCTTTGTATCACATTGGGGCACAAATGTTCTATCCAGAGACCCCTCTAACATAGTATCACAAAAAGGGACACTCCTTTTCCCCAGTGTGTTCATAGATCACCTTTCAGCCTTGATATCTTATAGCTTTAAGAAACAACCTGGAGTGTCCAGTAGCAGATGTGGTAACAGCATTTCACTATATCACATTTCCTTTCCTAAGAGAGGAATATTCAGTTAACAGAAACAGATTAGGATCACAGAAGATCCATATTGAACTCCAGTTTGGCCAACAATTTCCCAAGCTATTAACCACTTGGAGATTGGATTATACATTTCTATTAATTCCTGTTACCAATGAGAAAACTTAAGGTTCCTTTTGTTTCTTTTATT
The DNA here is from genome assembly GCF_041296265.1 of Equus caballus. NCBI lineage: Eukaryota > Metazoa > Chordata > Mammalia > Perissodactyla > Equidae > Equus > Equus caballus. The sequence goes on along the minus strand of NC_091710.1, from coordinate 28,426,564 downwards.
CCAAGGTTTTCATATCCCTCACTAGGGTGACTGTGATTTAAGAAAGTTAGCAGGTGTGCAACAGACTGGTTAGTAAGATTGTTACAACAGTTTATAATGAACTTTTAAGATTATCTTTTGATTCCTATAGATAAGGCAAAAGCCAATATTATGCTAATATTTGACAAATATTATATAATATTAATAGTTAATAATGTACCCTTTGAGGCAGACAGCCTTGGATTATAATTAAGCTTTTAAACTTAAAGCTGTATGAACTTAGGCAAGTTAAGTAACCCCCTTATGGCTCAGTTCCATCTTTAGTGTTGCTGTGGGGTTGAATGATTAATACTTGTAAATCAATTGAAACAGTACTTGACATACAGAAATATCTCAATAAATATTCACTTAATATCGTTATATTTTTACAGAAAGGGAAACATGAAAATAGAATTCCAAATACTATGCTAACCTGGAAAATCTTATTGACTCCATGTAGGTTCTGAATGGAAATTTATGTGATCCTTCTTTCCAACCTTGCAGAACCAAGTTTAGTTCCTTAATTATGACATGAGCTCAATAAATATCAGTGTGAATATTTGTCACTTTTTCAATCTATTAGTATCATTATAAGACTCAGTACTTGGAGAGAAAGGGTGAGAATTCCCAGTAGGAAAAAAATGGCTGTGACCTGAGTAGTTTTGATTTTGCTAGTTTGAGTAGTGTTAAATAGTTCTTGTAATCCCCCAAGATCCACTGAACATGAAGGCATTTCATCCCAGGTTGCCAAATACAAATTTCATATCTTTATCAGTTCTAAAATATTACCGTGTACGAATGAATTATAAATTAAAAGTTGATTAATTCAACATGAAGCTCTAATTGAGGAAGGGAGTATATTATTCAATTAAGCTATTTATTTTAAGATCATTGTAGTTTCCTACGCAGTTGTAAGAAATAATACAGAGACATTATGTACCCTTTAAGAAGTTTCCCCAATGGCAAGCAACATCTTACGAAACTATAGTACAGCAACGCAACTAGGATATTGACATTGATACAGTCAAATTCAGAACATTTCCATCACCACAAGGATCTCCCCTGTTGCCTTTTAAAGCCACACCCACTTTGCTTTCACCCTGCCACCTTCTTTACCATAGTAACCACTAATTTATTCTCCGTTTCCGTAATTATATACTTCATGGAACGTTATATAATGGAGTCATGCGGTACATAAACTTTTAGGATTGTTTTTTTCACTCAGCATAATTCCCTGGAGTTTCATCCAGATGTGTAAATCAGTAGCTTGTTTCTTCTGATTGCTGAGCAGTATTCCATGGCATGAATGTAATACAGTGTCTTTAACCATTCACCCTTTAAAGGATATCTGGGTTGTTTACAGTTTGGGGAGATTAAAAAAAAAAAGCTGCTATGAACATTCCTGTACAAGTTTTCCGGTGAACATTAGTTTTTATCTCAGAAAAATGACCAGGAGTCCAATTACTGGATCATATTATAATTGCATATTTAGTTGCTTACAAAATAGCCAACTGTTTTCCAGACTGGCCGGACCATATTAGACCCATTAGCAATGTATGAGTGATCCAGTTGCTCCAAATTCTCACCAGAATTTGGTGTCTTCACCATTTTTTATTTTAGCTATTTTAATAAATATGTAGTGATGTCTCATTATGTTTTAATTTTCATTTCTCTCATGGATCACGGCAGTGAGCATCTTCTCATATGCTCATTAGCCGTGAATATCTGGATGTCCTCTTTGGTGAAATGTTTGTTCATATCTTTCCCACATGGTCTAATTGGATTGTTTGTTTTTCTACTGTTGAGGTTTGACAGCCCTTTATATACTCTAGATGCTGGCCCTTGTTGGATATGTAGTTTTCAAATACTTTCTTTCAGAGTGTTTAGTATTTTTTCATCCTCTTAACAAGGAGTTTTGCAAAGCAAAAGTTTTTAATTTTTATGAGGTCCAACTTATCCAATTTTCCCTTTATAAATTGTGTTTTTGGTGTCAAGTGTAGGAACTCTTTGCCTTGCCGCAGATCTCAAAGATTTTTTCCTATGTTTTTTCCCTGAAAGTCTTATAGTGCAATATTTTACATTTGAGTGTGTGATCCATTTTGAGTTAAACTTTGTTAGATATGAGACTTGGGCTGAGGTTAATATTTTTGCCAAAGGATATCCAATTGCTCCAACACCATTTTCTGAAAAGGCTGTCTTTCCTTCATTGGATTTCTTTGCATCTTTGTTGAAAATCAGTGGGGTATATTTGTATGGGTCTATTTCTGTGTTTTATATTTTGTTCCATTAATCTATGTATCTATGTCTTCACCAAGAACACATAATCTTGATTACTGTAGCTATATGAAATTAGATAGACTGGTTCCTCTGACTTTATTCTTCTTTTTCAAAATTCTTTTAGCTATTCTATTTCCTTTGTCTTTTCATATAAATTTTAGAATAATCTCTATATTTAAAAAAAATCTTTCTGGGATTTTGATAGGAATTTTGTTAAACTTGTGTATCAGTTTGAGGAAAACCGACATCTTTATTATGCTGAGTCTTCCAATCCATGAATTCATTATATTTCCAAATTTATTTAGATATTCTTTAATTTCTTTCATCAGCACTTTGTAGTTTTGGCATACAAGTGGGTATACATGTTTTACTAAATTTATACTTAGGTATTTTTGAGCAATTGTAAATGATGTATTTTTAATTTCAGTGTACAAGTGCACTTACTAGTATAAAAAAATACAATTGATTTTTTCAAGTTTATCTTGTGTCCTGTAATCTTTTCTTACTAATTCTAGGGTTTTTGTTATTGCTGTTGGCATTGTCATTGCTGCTGTTTTGGTAGATTCTTTGGGAATTTCTACATAGATAATCATCTCATCTGCAAATAGGGACAGTTTTATTTCTTCCCTTTTAATCCACATGACTTTTATTTTCTTCTCTTGTTATAGTCCTACAACTTCCAGCACTTTATTGAGTAGGAATGGGGAAAGTGGAAATCCTTGCATTCTTTCTGATCTTGGGGGAAAGCATTCAGCCTTAACATCATTAAATATGTTAATTGCAGATTTTTTGGTAGCTTCTTTTTATCAAGTTATAGATGTTCCCTCTATGCCTATTTTTCTGAGAATTTTAATAAAATTTTGAATTTTGTCCAATGATTTTTCTGCATCACTTGATATGAACATGTGATCTTTATTCTTTAGTCCATTAATATGGCAGATTACATTGATTGATTTTTGCTTACATCCCTGAAATAAACCCCACATGTTCATGGTACGCAATTCTTTTTATTTCCTGTAGAATTCTATTTGTTGATATTTTGTTTGCCTTTTTTCATTTTGTTAAAATTTTTGCTTCTGTATTCATGAGGGATATTGGTCTGTAAAGTGGGGAGTTTTTTGCTGCTGTTTTCGTATCAGGGTGATACTGGTTAAATAAAATGAATTAGCAAATGTTCTCTCCTATTTTCTGGAAGAACTGCTTAGAGTTGATGTAATTCTTCTTCAAACGTTTGGCAGAAATCTCAGTAAAACCATCTGGGTCTGGAGATTGCACTTTGGGAATTTTTTGAAATTATGAATTCAATTTCCTTAACAGTTACAGGACTATTCAAATTATCTATTTGATGTTGAAGGAGTTGTAGATGTTGAGGAATTGGTCTCTTTCATCTAAGTTGTCAAATTCACATGTGTGAGATTGTTCCTTATTATCTTTTGGATGTCTGCAACATGTGTAGTGATATCCTCTGTATTTTTCCCGATATAGGTAATCTGTGTCTTCTGTCTCTCTTTTTTTGTCAATCTTGATAGAGATTTGTCATTTTTTTTTTGAGGTTTTCAAAATGTCAGCTCTGTGTCATTGATTTTCTTCATTGTTTTTTGTTCAATTTCATTGATTTCTGCTCTTATCTGTATTCTTTCTTTCCTTCTGCTTGCTTTAGGTTTATTTTGCTTTTATTTTTATAAGTTCTTGAGATAAGAGCTTAAAATTTTGATTTGAGCCTTTCTCTTTTCTAACATGTACATTAAATGCTATAAATTTCCCTCTCAGTACTGTTTTAGCTGTGTTCTATATATTTTGATGTATTCTATTTTCAATTTCATTCAGTTCAATGTATTTTTTATTTCTTTTGAGGCATTCTCTTTGACACATGGATTATTTAGAAGTGCATTGCTTAGTTTCCAAGAGATTGGAAATTTTCCTAATATTTTAGTTATTGATATCTACTTCGTTGCCATTGTTTTCAGAAAAAACATCTGTATGGTTTAAATTCTTTAAAATTTTTGAGTTTGTTTTATGGCTAGGATGTGATCTATTAGGGTGTATGTTCTGGGGCACATCAAAGAATGTGTATTCTGTTATTGTTGGGTGGAGTGGTCCATAAATGTTCATCAAATCCTGCTGGTTAATAGTATTACTGAGTTCTTCTACATCCTTGCTGACTTTCAGTCTAGTTGCTCTATCATTTGTTGAAAAAGGGTTGTTGAGTATATCTCTCTGTATTATCTTGTTTAGAGCTTTCTGTAGATACTACAGTATTTATACATAACTTAGTGTTTACTGGTATCACTACTTTACGAGTTTAAATGGAGTCTAGAAACCTTAATCCTCCCTCATTTATAATATAATTGTGGTAAATATTTGCACTACATACATTTAGAGCCATATAAAGCATTGCTAATAATTTTTTCTTCAACTGTCAGACATAATTTAGAAAACTCAGAGAAGTTTTCCTTCATCTGAAGATGTCTTGATTTTCCTTTCATTACTGAAGGATATTTTCACTGGATATAGGACTTAAAGTTGACAGTTTTTTTCTTTCAGTATTTGAAAAATGTCATGCCACTTCCTTTTGCCGTCCACGATTTTACCTAAGAAATTCATGGTCATTTGAATTTTTTTCTCCTATATTACTTTTGAGATTTTTAATTTATTTTTAGTTCTTACAGATTTGACTATGATGTGTCTTGATGTGGATTTCTTTATGCTCATCCTGTTTGGGGTTTTCTCACTTTCTCTAATCTGTAGGTTACATTTTGCTGTATTTGGAATGTTTGTAGACATTTTCTTTCATACTTTTTTAACCACACCCTTTTTTCCTTCTGTCATTCTTGAACTCTAAAGACATAAATGATAGATCTTTGTTACAATCTCAGAGGTCCCTGAAGCTCTGTTGTTTTTGTTGTAGTTTTTAATACTCTGTTTTTCTCACTGTTGTTCCTGATTGTGCAATTTCTATTGTTCCATCTTTCAGTTCAGTAATTCTTTTCACTGCCTTCTCTATTCTGCTGTGGATCCCAGCCATTGAGCTTTTAATTTCAGTTATTGTATTTTTCAGTTCTAAAATTTCCATTTGATTTTTCCTTGTATCTTCCATGCCATGGCTGGGACTTTCTATTTTTTCTGGTTTCAAGAGAGTTTATAATGGTCACTGAAGAATTTTTATGGTGGCATCTTTAAGATCTTCATCAGGTAATTCTAACGTTTCTGTCATGTCAAAATTGGCATCTATTATGGGCTGAATTGTGTCCCCCTCATAGTTATATGTTGAAGCCCTAACCCCTCAGTAACTCAGAATGTGACTCTATTTGAAGATAAGACCTTTAAAGAGCTGGTTAAAATAAAATGAGATCATATAGGTGGGTCCCAATCCAATACCAGTGTTCTAATAAGGAAAGTATATGGATATATATGGAGGGAGATCATGTGAAGACATTGGAAGACAGTTATGTACAAGCCGAAGAGAGAGGCCTCCGAATGAAACCAACACTACTGACACCTTGATCTTGGACTTTTAGTTTCCAGAACTGGGAGGGAATAAATTTATGTGGTTTAAGCCACCCAGTCTGTAGTATTTGTTATAAGCCCTAGCAAACTAATACAGATCTATTGATTGCCTTTTTAAATTCAGTTTGAGATCTTCCTGGGTTGATCTTGATGTGATGTGCTATTTTTAATTGAAACCTGGACATTTATTTTTTTATTATGTTACAACACTCTGGATCTTATTTGAAAATTCTCTTCCAGCTGCCTTCCACTGACACTGCTCTAGCAGGGGGCAAGGAAGGATGTCTCTTCACCACCAGGTGGAATTAGAAATTAATGTTTCCCACTTGGCTTTTGTTGACACTTGACGAGGTATTTCTCATTACTGTTGGGTGGGATGGGAGTTCTGGCTTCCCAGTAGCCCTCCACTGATGGCTGTCTGAGGGTGGGAGTGCCTCATTACTGCTCCCTACATGCCTCCACTGAGATCATGAGGAGGTGTGGCTTTTTTACCACTGGATAGTGGGGAGATCTCGTCTCCACTAGGCCTTCTTTGAAAACACCTGAGCAAAGAGGTGAAGGTCATCTTGTTCCTGCCATGTTAAAGGTGGATGTCCAGGCTCCAATGTGGTCTCCACTGAGTTTGAAGTGGTTAGCCCTTGTTATCATCGAGTGGTGATCAAGGAACCATCTCCTTATTTGGCCTTTCTGATACCATCTCAGGGGAGAGTTGGGGTGCTTCATTCCAGTTTGGCAAGGGTGAAAGTTTAGACTCTCCACTTGGCCTTTCTTCGTGTGGGTTGGACTAGGGTCACAGCTTTGTTTCCTTTGGTATTTGGCTAGAGTAGAGCAGTTATTGTATCAAAACTTCTTGACTTGCTCGGCTGGCCATTTCCTGGCCCTTTGGTTAGAGAGATTAGCTTTTGCTTTGTCACTTTTTGTCTATGGCTATTGACATTTCCAGCTGCTGGCTTCTTTAACTTCAAGCTGGGATATATGAGGCAAAAAGAAACCCCAGGAATTCACCACCAGTATTTCTCAGGTCCCAATTCCCCTAACTGGTCTTCCCTTCCTCTTTATCTTTCAGAGTCTTTTCTATTTGTTGTGCATATAAACAAGAGTTTTAGTTGTACTTGGTGGGAGGAAGACGGAAAAGTACATCTATTCCATCTTCCTGGAAGTGGAAGTTAGACACGTTTTTAAGGGCTGTGACTAGTTTAATTGTTGATGCAAGTAACTAAGAAATGTCACACTCAATTTTAGCACCGCAACTTGGCTATTAAAATTCTCATTATCCTCTACATATTAAAAAATATCTGACTTGTGTGTGTTGGTGTAAGAGGCAATGTTGCCTATTGCTTTAAAAAAACCAGAGAAGTTCCTTATTTTATTGCATTAAGAATTGTTACAGAGGAAATTACTGTAAGAGTAATCAAAGCTTTGATTTACTGAACTCCAACTAGTCACCAGTCTTCCAAGACCACAGTTTTTCAACAAAAGCAAACATAAAGGGTGTTTAGACTGGAAGTATCTGTTGTAAGCTAGAGATTGACTTAGAGTCATAACTGATACTAAACTTCTGTGGAATACTTTAAAAGAGATGGAGCATCATCTGTTAATTCAAACAGAATTAGGTGCTAGAAGACCTGGGAAACTACCTGATGGTGGCAAAATGGAAACAGAACTAATTCAAGAATGTGGAGAACTGGACTTGAATCCCAGCTTGACCTCTAATCAACTATGGAATCTTCCAGAAATCATTTACACTTCCTAAACCACAGCCACTGAGGTTGTTTAGGGGGTTAAATGAACTTATTCACTACACAAATGAAAACTGATATTACTATTATTGTTATTGTTATTATTATTAGGGATTTGCACCTTGACACGTATCCTGATCTATATAATAATTATTTCTGAGGTTTGCATTTGTTTAGTTTTGAAATGCTGTAAGCCGTACATTTGCAGCTTAAAAAAAGAACATTTAAGGTTATTTAGGTAAGTTTCTATAGATCATTGGTTCTCAACTTCGGCTGCACATTAAAATTACCTGGGGAGATTTTAAAAGCTTCAGTGCCCTGGCTCATCTCCCAGAGATTTTGATTTAACTCATCTGGGGTGAGGCCTGATCATTAGTACATTTGAAAAGCTCCCCAGGTGACTTTAATGTGTACAGGGTTGAGACTCACCAATCTAGATAAACGTCTCCAGTCATGACTCAAGATGTCACTCAGCCTAAGCAATTCAAAATTACCGCTCGTCTAGTAATTTCAAAACAGTGTTAGAGAAGAGGGCTAATTTGTCTTCTAACTCCTCACCCTTCTCTCTATCCCCCAAGATGAGGCCTTAACACATATATTTTGAAAATGTTCCCTGGTGATTCTGATACCTGTCTTGCTCTTTCACGCTCCCCACCCCACCTCCATTTTGCTTATCTTCTTCTGCCCTTTCAGTAGGGAGACGACCTGTTTGAAAACTTTCTATGACAGGAACCTCGCCAGCTCCTGGGTGTCTAATTTGATCTTTGAAGAGTCTTGAATAAGGTAAGATGTAAAGGTGACACATAGATCCCAGCTCAATGTAAAGAAGATCGTGTGTGGAAATTTAAAAACAAATCACAAATTAAGTTAAAATGTCTTTTGACAATTGATAATTTTTTAAAAAAATTATTTTATTGAGGTCATATTGGCTTATAGCTGTGTTAATTTGAGGTGTACTAACATTTTTTCATACTATGTTTTATTTACTAAGACTTTTACGTCAAAACAATCCTGTGGAGATGTTATGATCATCTCCACTTTTTTTTTTATTTTTTAAAATTTGACACCTGAGCTAACATCTGTTGCCAATCTGCTTTTCTTCCTTCTTCTTCTTCCCAAAGCCCCCCAGTACATAGTTGTATATTCTAGTTGTGAGTGCCTCTAGTTGTGCTATGTGGGACGCCACCTCAGCACAGCCTCATGAGCGGTGCCATGTCCACACCCAGGATCCAAACCCGCAAAACCCTGGGCTGCTGCAGCGGAGTGCGCGAGCTTAACCACTTGGCCACGGGGCTGGTCCCTCATCTCCACTTTTTAAAGACAAAGGCTATTTTCCTAATTTTCACAGATGGAAAGCTGAGGCACATGGAAGATAAGTAAACTGACAGAATCAGCCAGTAAATGGTGAATTGGGATTTGACCTCTAGCATTCACTCCCACAGCTACATTCTGACACAAGATGTCCATCCATAGCCTGGTACATTTGGCCTCTTTTTTTCCCCCATAGGAAATGGTGCTCTTTCAATAACATGTCCAAAATATATTTTCAAGACCAGCATATGTCTATGAAGAAAGATTGGATACAAGAAAGAGGCAAAGGACGGTGTTTCTGCCAACATTCAAGAATGGATTGGAGACAGGATCGGAGGAATCAATCTGGGAGTAGTATTATAGAAGACAACACCAGAGGGCAAGGTGGACTAACTTGGCTGGCTCTTCCCCGGCTGCTGTTTCCAGCTAACTGTGAACTCAAGTCACTCTTTGCATTTAAAGGCAAAACCTGTCGCTCCCAAAAGGATCTCTCTGTACTGGCCGGTTCACTAATTCACTGCTGACTGGGCTTGTCTGGTAAGGGAACACATTAAATATTTAAACCTTGTCCTTTCTCAGATGCAGAGCAGCAAAGATGATTTTCCACGGAATTTAGCATTAAACTCAGGCAATTTGTACAGCTGTGCATATAAATGGCTTTTCACATAATCTCTAGAGGCCAGGGTCAATGTTCCTTGTACATTTTAATACTGTAGATGACATAGTGAGATCCTTCCAATTTATGTTCCCTCATAATTGAAAGGGGCTTAATAAAAGTGAGGAAGAGGCAGTATGTACACAGCAACATTGATTTCTGCTGACAGTTGAACGGAAGTTAATTGTAATTTTAATGTAATTTGTTCCATGGGTGATGTTGAGCCCTGGAACATAACTAAATCCATTTTAAAAGAAATAGTTGTGTCTGTGTGTGTCTGTGTTATAATATTGGAATGACCAATTATACAGCTGTCATGAAGACACCAAATGTAACTTTCCCAGATGAATACTTTAATTATTTTTCCCACAGATATATTTGTTTAAATAAATAGAAGCCTGGCCTTTATTATCAACACAGAATTTTACCCAATCAGATTTTGGGGTGGCATAGATGTTCTGTTGCTTCAGATAAATGTACACATTATTTATCAAAGTAACGGTGTAATACAGTCCTAATTGCTAAAGTTAAGCTTATCTGCATGAACTGTAGTTAATATTTATTCTGGATGAAGCAGATTTTTATTAAGTTATTTTTTCATTTAGTAGAGAAAGTATATGCTAATGGTTTTGTTGGTAATTCAAACATTTCCTGCTGTGGGTAAAAACAAATGTAAAACTAAGAATGATGGTGTTCTCTGGTTCTGAAATTTGCTAATTGCAGAGCTATTCAATTATAGGTAATATCTTTTTATTGCTAATAAGATTACCGTGTGTCAACACAACTGCAATTCTGAAATGGAATTTGCCCAATTTGCCTTGTATGGAATTTAAAACTGTTTTGTGTAAAAGACTTTAGAAAATTAGTGCTGAAATATGAATGACAAGGAGAAAAAAGATGAGTAAAATGCCTAATCTAAAATCTTTTCCCATCCAGACACCTTTCTTTTGGGACAGTTTCAAAATGGATTTTGCCACCAAAAAAACCCAAAAATAAAAACAGCAAAAAACAGGCATATGATCAGATCTACTGTCTTCTAGGTTACAAATTTCTTTAACTAGTTTACAATCTGCTTTTATAAAATTTGGTATTGTCCAAACTCCTGGCCCCCAGCCAGTGTCTAGTATCACGTTAGGTACAGAATAAGCAGAGAATGAACGTGAGGTTACAGTTTAGATCAGCCAATCAAGAAAGCCTCAGAATCCACTAGTTGGGAGGAGGGGGCATGTAAAATGTATGTTGCTGGATGTGTTAATAGATTCCCCAGAGGAAAAGAACCAATAGGAAATATATATATTTCATATAATATGTATATGTATATATGTATAAAATGAGATTTATTATAAGGAATTGGCTCATGTTATTATGGAAGCTGAGAAGTCCCATGATCTACCATTTGTAAGCTGGAGACCCAGGAAAGCCAGTGGTGTAAATTTCAACCCGAGTCCAGAGGCCTGAGAACCAGGAGCATCAACGGTATAAGTCCTAGTCCAAGGGCAGAAAACTGATGTCTCAGCTCATGCAGGCAGCAGAGAGAGTGAATTCTCCCTTCCTTACCTTTTTGTTCTACTCACGCCCTCAACGGATTGGATGATGCCCACCCACACTGAGGAGGGCAATCTACTTTACTCAGTCTACTGATTCAAATACTAATCTCATCTGGAAACACACACAGACACACCCAGGATCACACCCAGCACCCTCTGGCCCAGTCAAGTTGGTATATAAAATTAACCATCACACTGGGCTTACCTCAGACCAATTAAATCGGACTCTTAGAATGTAGAGCACAGGAATATACATGGTGTATTTGATCTCCAAAGTGCTCTTATACATGTGGAATTTGAGAACTATTGGCTTGAACGGATCATCTAGATACCTGATTAGTGACTTTTGTGCATATCTGCTGTTCTTCAGCCTTGGCCTTTAGCTGCAAAGACCATAGAATGACTTTCCATCTTTCCCTAAAGAGAAAATTGTATTTTTCCACTCACTGCCAAACACAGCTGGAACAGAGGCTTCTGTGATGATGATCATTTTTAAATCAAATGTTACTAGTGATCCCACAAGTACAGGTATCTATGTTCCTCTGGACTTAGCAGGACCCTTTAAGAGTACAAAGGGCAGATTGCTTGGGAAGTCTGATCTTTCCTTCTAAAATGTTATTTCTAAAAAAATGATCTATGGACCATGTATATCAGAATGATTTAGGAGTCCATACTCCTTCAATCAAAATCACAGAGAATGGGTCCAGAAATATGTATGTCTTAACGTGCTATGTCATAATGCTTGTCCCCCCACCTGTCCTCAACTGAGTCACTGGCACTTGGTGAGCTTGAGAAAGAACCTCCTTCTCCTTTCCCTGGATTTTGGACTAACTAATGTTAGTCCTAGAAACCATTTCATTTTGCCTGGTTCTTTCCCAGCTTTAACACTGAAAGTCTCATGTCTGGAGATACTCCCTGGTCCTGAGCAAATTAGGACAGTTGGTCCCCTAACTAAGACCTAATTTCAAATCCTGTTCTATCATATATCAGCTATAGGGCTTTGAACATGGCGCTAAACCATTTTGAGATTCAATTTCCTTATCTGTAAAATGGCTATAATATCCATTTCACAGAGATATTGTGTGGATTAAATGAAATTAGGTGTGATTACATATATGAAGCACCTACCAAGCAGGCATTCTGTAAATGCTATTTCCTTTCTCTACCATCGGCGTAATCGTATTCTCAGGTCCAAGAGGAGGATCCTGTTATACACAACAAGAAGGTGGTTGCCATTTAATTTGTTTCACCTGCCAAAAAAAGAGAGCTATTTCTTTGTCAGTAAATAACGGGTTGTCATAAGCTGTTTTCAGGGAGATTTGTTTTTGATTTTTTTTTCAACTTGCAAATATGCAAATTGAGTCATGATTCACTTCATTTTCATGTAAAATTAATTAACTATAGAATTCTGGATGTAAACAAAAAGGAAAGAAAAAAGATGAGTTCAAAATATGGAGTTGTTAGTCTTAGAATTTAGACAAGACATTTGGAGTCATATAAGCCAAAGCAGGTATCGCTTCTACAATTTGAGGAGATATATGGACAAAGGCCTAAGGCCAGGTTACGTTCCTACTGCTGGCTTTAATAAGCAAAAAGATTTAAACAAATCTCAATTTTTCTAGACCTTAGATTCCACACTTATAAAAGAATGAGCTTAGAATAGTATATTAAATTGATCTCTAAAGTTCCTTCAAGCTTTATGATTCTATTCTAGATAAATTATTATTTTGCTTCTATATGAATTCTCTTAGCAAGAGGGAGCTGGCTACTTTAAGACAGTTGATGCTATAGTAGAGAGATTAAATTTAGATTGCTCTCCTTTATTTGGAATCAAAATCTTCTTTCTATAACTTTCTCCCACTGGTCTTAAATCTGTCCTTAGAAAAACTCAGAATGACTCTATTTTCTTTCTCATGGATTAGTTCTTCGACTATCTGAAATGAATGACTACATTAAGCCTTGGCAAGTTTTATTTATACTTTCCCTAGAAATGGCCATGACATGGCCATGTTTGACCATAGTAAGATTGATGGAAGCCCTGAACATTTCTTAGGCCAGGTGAGACTGAATAGCTAAAATCTAGCCTGGTGATTTGGATAGGCACATATTAGTATCAAGTTTGGATAATCAATTGAAAGGGCTGACCTTTAGTCAGTTGGCTTAGAAGAAGAGGGTCGGAAACCAAAGGTAAGAGTGGATTGAAGAAGGTTGAGTGGACAGGAGCTCAATCATAGAGAGACTCCTTTCTAGAACTGGTAGAGGTGTCTGGGAAGAAGTCTGAGTAGAGACTGAGAAACAGAGATGTTTAATCAATAGCAATATGCCAAGTTGGAGTTGAGAGCACAGAGGTCTTAAATCTAGATTAGAGAGAATATTCATTCCTTTAGTCGTTAAATCACCAAATATTTATTGAGTTACCCACTCTGTGCCAGGTGCTGTTGGGTGCTGGGATGTGTCAGTCAGCCAAGATAAGGCTAGCTTTTATCCAATATAGTATAGTGTACCAAACCTATCACCTGCCAAGTGTCTCCTATCAGCAGATTAATGAACTAATTGAGGCTTCTTGTGATTAAATTGGAGGACAGGTTGTGAAAAATAGAATGTTAAAACATACAGATTACTGGATCCATTCTCAGTGACTTTGATTAAATGCTTCTGGCATGAGGCCCAGGAACGTACACTTTTAATAACCTTCCTAGATTATTTTGAAACACAAGGCCCATAGATTATATTTTTTAGAAAGATCATTTTCAAAGGAGAGATCAGATTTCCTAAGCAATTTTCCGTTTATACACTTAAAGAGTCCTATTATGTCCAGAGGAGCTGGATACCTATATCTGCTGAGACAGTACTTTCTATTTATTGAGACATAGATTATTCAATGCCCTCTCAATCTCTTATTTGACACGTTCACGACCACATCCTGCTTTCCACCACATCTTAAGTATTGGGGGATAGACTTTCACTTGCCAATGTTATTCTTTAAGGATGAGGTCCAGAATTAGCTATAGTGCTCAGGATACATTCTATTAGCAGTAGGTATATTCACTTTTTCTGAACAGTGAATTTTTAATTGATGCAGTCAAATAATATAAATATATATATATATATATATATATATATATACATTCTCTTTAGTGAAAGTGTATTTTCAGCTTTTATTGATCACGTCTATGAGATGTGAAATAATCATGTCTTTCGCATATTTCTCAAATGAAATTGTGTTGTCCGATCACCTCTGTGTATCTATGAGTCAGCCCCTTTATTCAGGGACAAAGCCAAATTCTCAGTCTGTAGTTATTCCATGTTTTGCAGAGTTGATCTTCCCCCAAGGGCCAGGAACCAGTAAAGGGTCTTTAATCCATTTACTGATTTCCAGAATGAATCCACTGTACCTACATCCTTGGATGTCAAAAGAAATCCAAATTTCAGTACCATCCATTATAATACAAATGATTATCCCCTTGCAATTGTTTACACTGCTTATCTGACCCTAACTCCCAAACTTCCCATTTTCTCAAATCCTTCGGTATCTTTTGAAATCACAAGCACAAGCACAAGAATCCATTCTATTCTCAACCCCTTCTTTAAATGGTCCCTTTATCCTCTTGCTTAACTGAAATGTGGCTGCCCTGAAGATACTACATGTCTGCAACCTCTTGAATGAAGACTATTTTCTCTTCTACACTCCACATAACTCAAATGTCTTTCGTATTCCCTATAGCAACTTGAAAAACATTTCTTCTCCTTCATCTTTAAAAATGCTAGCCTTTTCCAGGTTCAACGGGTCTGAATTTTTTAGCTTTCACTTCCATTACTGTCATCTACTGACATCTTCTTTACTTTCTCCATTCGTGGGGCATCTAGCTCTTGTCTCCTTCTCCATAGCTATGATTTTTTGAAATTTCCTAGTGCAAATAGACGATACATCCAATCTCTACTTTCCTAGAACCTTCATCTACTTGTTTCCCATGACATTTTCCTTCAATCCCACTTGGCCACCAGTCTCATGATCATCACTTCTCCCTGCACTACTCCAAAGATGTTGGTTTCAAACATTTCAATCTCTAATTATCAACTTATCTTCTTCC
Organism: Equus caballus; assembly: GCF_041296265.1. NCBI lineage: Eukaryota > Metazoa > Chordata > Mammalia > Perissodactyla > Equidae > Equus > Equus caballus. The sequence continues at coordinate 28,411,419 of NC_091710.1, read as the reverse complement.
AAATCTCCCTAATATTTTTATTCCAACAATTCTCCAAACTCATGAAAACCTGCAATCCATTTATCCTAACACTTTTTCACTATCCATCAATCACTCCAGGTCCTCACTCTGTCTAGAAACCTGGATTCTTTACTTCAGCCCTGTGTTCTCTTACAAACCTTGTACATTCTCTATCCTCTCTTGCCTCACATCCTACTCACCTAGAACATCCCTGCACCCCATTAGCTCAATTATCCATTTATTTTGCACCTATTAATGAGTAGCTCAACAATCAGAGAAAATTCACTGGACTTACTTTAAATTTATGTCAATAGTATCAAAAGAAATATCAACATTGACAATCCTGCTAAACTTTCCTGTTAAATTTACCTATCTACTTTCTGAAGTGACAATTTTGTACATTCTCCTCAAATCTTTAATACCCGCTCCCTACTTACTGTCTTAACTGATGACCTTACACACAATAAATGGAATTAGGTGAAAATTAATCCATCTCTATCAAAAATTACACGGCCTTGATGTATTTTTTTATTATAGTTTTCTTTATTGTAGTTTCCCTTGTTATGGTAAAAGTGATGTCCCTACTTACAGCCAAGTTAATTTGTGTCACACATTCCATGTACTATTCCCATCTTAAAGATTTAATTTCTGCAGTTAAACTCTTTTTCTCCCAAATCATCAAATTTCCACTCTTTGCTTGTTTTTTCAAGACATCTTTTAAAATATTATCCCTTATCCTCGTATGAACTTGCAGTTACAATTTCTCTGCTTCTATTCATAGAAAATATTCATGAAAATAGTTCCTTGCAGTTGTGTTCTCCACATACTCACATTATGTTTCCCATCCATACCCACTCCAATTGCACTTCTGACTTCATCATTCTATGTAAACAAAGTCACCAATTAATCCACATCTTCCCATGGCTGGTGGTTAGTTTCCATCATCTTGCTAGTGCCCTCTCCAGTATATAACATGATTGGTTATTCCCTCGATACCGAAGCATGGTTTTCTTTTACCTCCAGTACACCATGCTCTCCTGATTTTCCTCTTACTTCACTGACTATATTTTTAATTTAATTTTCTTTCATACCTACATGTTATTTATGACATCTCTAATTGATAGAATTTCCCTAGGACTCTGGCCTTAACCCTCAGCCTTATCATCTATGCTCTCATTATGTGACTGCAGTCAATCCTGTTGTTTCAAGCACTGTTTGTATTCTACTGAACTTTTAAAATCCATCCAAACATCTCTCCAGCACTTAAGTCTAAGATAGCCAACTATTTTACCCAAATAATCACTACTAGGCTAGATAATAAGCATCTAAAATTGATCATGGCCAAATCAGAACTATCAGTTGTAAGCCTCCACCTCAGTCCACACTATCCCATCACCTCAGGAAATGGTACAACCATTGCCACCTAGATGCTCAGGCTATAAATAGAAGAGTTAGATTCCTGATTCTTCTTTTTATTTCATATTCTAGGCCCAGTCTATTAATTAAGTCTTGTTAGCTCTCCTGCCAATACAACTAAAATTCAACCACTTCTAGTATCTACTGCTGTATACTTGTCCCAGAAACCACCATCCTTATGGAACCCTAACAGGATCCTCCTTACATATCTCCCTGTTTCTACTTTCATATCCCTATACACCATTCTCCACAAAGCAGCCACAGTGATATTTTCAAAGCTAAATCAATGCATGAACTTACTCAATGTAAAACCCTGTGATGGCTTTTCACTACATCTAGAATAGAAGCTTACTGTGACCTACAAGGCCCTACATGTTCTGGCCTCTGTATATGTCTCCAAATTCATCTATGTTCATCCTCTAAGTTGTTCATGGTACAACATCCACGCTGACATAACTTCCTGTCCCTTGTACATACCAAGGGCTTTTCCTCTTGGAGCCTTTGCACTTGATGTTTCTTCTGCTTGGACCATCTTCTTCCTTCCATATTTTTGCAAGGCTGCCTGCTTCTTATTCAGGACTTAATGTAAATACTACCTCCTCATCTAAGGCCTTCCCTGATCACTCTAGCCAAAGGAGTCTTCTCAGTCACTTGCTACCACAGTACCCTATTTTATCTTTTTTTTATTGATCTAATCAGTTTCTGAAATTAGCTTGTCTTTTGTTCTATGTGCTTATCACATTTTTCACCCCCACACCTCTCACAGAAATATAAGTTCCTGTAAAAATTAGGTGTATTCCAAGAGCCTATAAATACACTTGACAAGTAATAAACACTCAATACCTTTTAACTAACAAACACTCATGCTAGCACTTCATACCCAGTTTTTGTGCATCTGCTGTGCAACTATCTAAACATGGACTTTTTACTGTAGGTCAACATTTCACTTTGTTGATTCCGGTCATTGAGCTGTCTTTATATATGAATCTCTTACCCTTTATCAATTGCCTTTCCTATTAGCTCTTCTTAGCTTTGTACACAAATGCATTCTATTTTCTAGCATATGTCTGTTTCAAATGTTATTTAAAGCATTTATACATTTTGAAAAGTGGAGCTGTAAGGAGACAACTGCTTGAGAAGGGGCCAGAGGTATATTTTGAAATTAAAAAAAAAATCTAATTGTGAATTTTTCTCCACCCTATTAGTGTTTTTGCAAAAAGTAACAGGTTTTTAACCTGTGAGTCAGTTTCCTCATAAATCAATTGGAGATTGCCATATTTAGTTTGAAAGGTTGTTTTGAGGTTCAGTAAAATATAATTTATATAAAGCACTCAGTGCAAAGTTTGACATGAAGAAGTTACACAAAAAAGAGAATGGTTTACTTCCCAGTCTCATGGGCTAGGAAACGTAGAGTTTAGCTTAGGCAAGGGTCAAAGAAAGGCACTATAACTTCAAACATATTACTTTACACATTTTCCTTTTACAATTTCATTTGAGTTACTAAATCAGCTTTTAGTATTTTAGTTTCCCTTCTCAAATAAAGGGATTGATCAGAAGGTCTAAGTTCTTCTAGCTCTAGAATCTCTGATCAGATTGAAGTAATTCACATGGGAGACCCAAAAAAGTGAAATGTTTTACCTTGGGCCACTGAGAGTCCAGTTTTCCAGCTCCAATTTCATTAAATACTCAGGAATTTTTACGTCCTCTATTTCAGCCTTGAATTACTGGCTTGCTGTCCATCTGAAATCACTGATCATAGTTTCTAGAGAAATGATCATAAGCAAAAGAGGAGGCTGGGCAAGAAAGAGTAAAATTAAGCCTGGACCCTCCAAGAGGAAGGCAGGTTAGTTACAGCAGGAAATTGCAAAGGAATGCTTCAGAGAGCCGAGAACTCAAGAAATCTGTGCAAGGAATGGAGGTACCAGGAGGTAGCAGAGAGACTCAGTGAAGTATAAGAGAAAGTTATTTTTTACTTTTCAGTTATATCCAGAGCCTTTATCTTGACTAGCAGGCATGTGTCTAGCAGTGTAAGAAGCAATTGAGTATTTGGTGGACAAGTATAAAAAAATTAGAGCCAGAGTGCATGGGTTTAAGATCTAGCCCTCCCACTTTTTAGCTGTGTGACCTTCACCAAGTCATTCAATGTCTCTAAGTGTCAGTTTTCTCATTTGTAATAATTGGGATTCTTTCTAGCTCATAATTCCTACTTCAGATGGTTGTTCAGATAAATTTTAGATAAAATGAAACAATTCATCAACATTTCCCAATCTTTCCTTATAATAAGGATTATCCTGGGGAGTGACATCAGCATTATGGTGGTGTGAACTTGCCAGGGACTACCCTCCAACACACAATGAAAAGGGGCATCCATATTCCAACAGAGGACATCCTAACACAACACAAAAATATTTGAGAGACACACAGCCATACAAGGGAGGGAGGAGAGGCTGGAACACCGCTCAGAGGAGCTGGAACAGGGTAAGAGAGAACTTCACTCCCTCCCCTAAAGACTGTGATCTGTGACCATAGGAGGCTCCATGAGGGAAGGAAGGGGGAAAGGACATTCATTCACAGGGACATCAAGGATGACTGAGGGCCTGTGCAGCCCAGAGGGAAGACCTCTACTGAGGTGAAAGATTTGCAGAGGGTGACCTCAACAAGACAGCACCCAAGGAGACCAGATAAGAGAGCAGAGCAAGAATGCTTGGACAGCACACAGGGGAAAGTGTCCCTACCCCCACCCGCCCAGTGCCCACTCCACTGCCTGGGATCTCAGCTGAAAGTGAAAGGCTCAGAATACGCAGCTCTTGACCCCCACACAGTGGCAATAGGTGGTAACTACAACCAAATACTATCAGGATGTGTAAGATCTGACCCACCTCCCTAGCAATGTCAAACACTACATCAAATCTCCAGACCAGAGAGAAAATTGACAAGTAGGCAGAATTTAGTCCTGAGGACCCAGAAATATGTAAGCAAAATGACAATGAATTCAAAATAGCTATCATCAAAAAACTCAATGAGGTAAAAGAGAAGGTAGAGAAATAATTCAACAAGTTCAGGAGCTATTTCACAAAAGAGATTGAAACTATAAAGAAGAATCAGTCAGAAATATTGGAGATGAAAGACACAATGGAAGAGATAAAACAAAATACAGATTCCCTGAATGCTTGAGTGGACATCATAGAGGAGCATATCAGCATAATCGAAGATAGACATGTTGAAATCTACAGATAGAGGAGCATAGAGAGCTAAGACTAAAAAGAAATTAAGAAAGTCTCCAAGAAATATTCAACTCAATTAGGAAATGCAACATAAGAATTATAGGTATTCCAGAAGAAGAGAAGGAGTATGGAGCAGAAAGTGTGTTCAAAGAAATAATAGCAAAAGACTTCCAAAAACTAGGGAAATAGAGGGAAATCTGTGTGGAAGAGGCTTCCAGATCTCCTAGATTGGTCAGTGTAAAAAGACCTACTGCAAGGTATATAGTAGTGAAACCGGCAAAAATTAATGACAAAGAAAGAATACTAAAGGCAGCAAGGCAGAAGAAAATAACCTACAAAGGAACCCTTATTGGGCTTTCAGCAGATTTCTCTGCAGTAACCTTACAAGCTAGGAGAGAATTTAATGATATATTCAAATCTTCAAAAGACAAAAATTTTCAGCCAAGAAAACGCTATCCAGCAAAAATATCCTTCAGATATGAGGGAGAAATAAAAACTTTCCCAGATAAACAAAAGTTAAGGGACTTTGTAGCCATGAGATCCACCCCCACACACATCATAAATCCTCAAGAAGGCCTTCATATCTGAAAAAAAGGGGAGAAAGGAGTCACAAAACACAGAGTAAGGAGATAAATAGGTAGACAGTATCAGAATAGGATAGCAAATACTCAAGTATAGCATTAAGCTAAAGAGAAGGAAAATACCAAAAATAAAGGAAATCCTGTCATTTAACCACAAACTCGCAACACAAGATGGAATAAGATATGAGAAAAACAACGTAGGTGGGGAGAAGGAAAGGGAATGAATCGGTTTAGACTAAGGAAATAAGAGGCCATCAGAAAATAGACTATCTTATACATGAGATTCTGAATACAAACCTCAGGGTAACCACTAAACAAAAAAGCAAGACAGAGACACAAATAATAAATAAGGAGAAAACAAAGAAATACATCATAAAAAACTATGTAATTCAAGGGGTAGACCAAAACACACAGGACAAGAAAGAAAGGAAATGCAGGAAAACTGGAAAACGAGTGACAAAATGACAGCATTAAGCCCTCATACATCAATAATTACCATAAACATAAATGGATTGAATTATCCAATAAAAAGATACAAAGTGGCAAGATGGATTACAGAACAAAACCCAGCAATATTCTGCTTCCAGGAAACCCATCTCAGCTCTAATGACAAACACAGGCTCAGAGTAAAGGGATGGAAGATGATACTCCAAGGTAATGGCAAACAAAAGAAAGCAGGTGTCACAACATTTATATCAGACAAAGTAGACTTCAAGATAAGACAGGTAAAGAGAGACAAAGAGGGGCAGTATATAATGATCAAAGGGACCCTCCACCAAGAAGAAATAACACATAAATATCTATGCACCCAATACAGGAGTACCAAAGTTCATAAAGCAACTACTAACAAACCTAAAAGAAGATATTAATAATAACACAATAATAGTAGGGGACCTCAACACTCCACTCACATCGATGGGTAGACCATCCAGACAGAAAATCAACAAGGAAACTGTGGAATTAAATGAAAAACCAAACCAGTTGGACTTAATTGTCACATATAGAACACTCCATCCAAAAAAATCAGAATACACATTCTTCTCAAGTGTGTATGGAACATTCTCGTGGATACACCATATGTTGGGAAGCAAGATAAGTCTCAATAAATTTAATAAAATTAAAATAATAACAAGCATCTTCTCTGATCACAATGCTATAAAGCTAGAAATTAATTGCAAGAAAAAACTGAGAAAGGGACAAAGATGTAAGGACTGAACAACATGCTATTGAACAAGCAATGGATCATTGAAGAAATGAAAGGAGAAATCAAAAAATATCTGGAGACAAATGAAAACAATAACATACCATACCAACTCAAATGGGACGCATCCAAAGCCATAGTAAGAGGGAAATTCATTGCAATACAGGCTCACTTTAACAAACAAGAAAAATCCCAAATAAGCAATCTCAAGTTACACCTAACTGTTAGAAAAAGAAGAACAAATGAAGCCCACAGTTGGCAGAAGGAGAGAAATAATAAAAATCAGAGCAGAAATAAGTGCTATTGAAACAAAAAAGGCAGTAGAAAGGATCACTGAAACAAAGAGCTGGTTCTTTAAGAAGATAAATAAAATTGACAATCTCCTAGCAAGACTCACAAAGAAAAGAGACAGCTCAGATAAACAAAATTAGAAATAAAAGATGAGAAATAAAAACAGACACCAAAGAAATACAATGGATTATAAGAGAATACTACAAAAATCTGTATGCCAAAAAAATGGAAAATCTAGTTGAAATGGATAAATTCTTAGACACTTACAACCTCTCAAAGCTGAATCAAGAAGAAACAGACAATTTGAATAGACGAATCCCAAGGAAAAATTTTGAAAGAGTAATCAAAAACACCCCAAAGAATAAAACCCCAGGTCCAGATGGCTTCCCTGGAGAATTTTACCAAACTTTCAGAGAAGCTTTAATACCTATCCTTCTCAAGCTATTCCAAAAAGTTAGGGTAGATGGACCACTTCTTAACACATCCTACAAGGCCAACATCACTCTGATAACAAAGCCTGACAAGGACAACACAAAAAAGGAAAACTACATGCCAATGTTGCTTATGAATATAGATGCAAAAGACCTCAACAAAATTTTCAGAGCCCAAATTTAGCAATACATCAAAAGGATCATACACTATGATCAGGTGGGATTTATACCAGGGACACAGGGATGGTTCAACATCCACAAATCAATCAATGTGATACACCACATCAACAAATTGAGGAACAAAAACCACATGATCATCTCAATAGATGCAGAGAAAGCATTTGACAAGATCCAACAGCCATTTATGAGAAAAACACTTCACAAAATGGGGATAGAAGGAAATTACCTCAACGTAATAAAGGCCGTATATGACAAACCCACAGCCAACATCATACTTAATGGGCAAAAACTGAATGACATCCCCCTGAGAATAGGAACAAGACAAGGATGTCCACTATCACCACTCTTATTCAACATAGTACTGGAGGTTTTGACCAGAGCAATTAGGCAAGTGAAAGGAATAAAAGGAATCCAAATAGGAAGTGAAGTGAAGAAGTGAAACTCTTGCTGTTTTCAGATGACATGATCTAATATACATAAAACTCCAAAGAATCCATCAGAAAACTAATAGAAATAATTAACAGCTACAGTAAAGTTGCAGGGTACAAAATCAACTTACAAAATCAGTTGCTTTCCTATACTCTAAAAATGTACTTATGGAAAGAGAACTCAAGAATACAATTCCATTTACAATCGCAACTAAACAAATAAAGTACCTAGGAATAAATTTAACCAAGGAGGTGAAGGACTTATACAATGAAAACTATAAGACATTACTAAAACAAACTGATAATGACATAAAGAGATGAAAGGAGATTCCATGCACCCGGATTGGAAGAATAAACAGTTAAAATGTCCATACTACCCAAAGCAATCTACAGATTCAATGCAATCTCAATCGGAATCCCAATGATATTCTTCACGGAAATAGAACAAAGAATCCTAAAATTCATATAGGACAACCAAACACCCCGAATTGCTAAGGCAATCCTGAGAAAAAAGAATAAAGCTGGAGGTAGCACAATCCCTGACTTCAAAATGTACTCTAAAGCCATAGTGATCAAAACAGCATAGTACTGGTACAAAAACAGGCACACAGATCAATGGAACAGAACTGAAAGCCCAGAAATAAAACCGCACATCTACAGACAGCCAATCTTTGACAAAGTTGCCAAGAACATACAATGGAGAAAAGATAGTCTCTTCAATAAATGGTGCTTGGAAAACGGGACAGCCACGTGCAATAGAATCAAGGTAGACCATTATCTCATGCTATGCACAAAAATAAACTCAAAATGGATCAAAGACATGAAGATATGTCCTGAAAGCATTAAACTCCTGGAGGATAACATAGGTAGTACACTCTTTGACATTGAACTAAAAGTGATCTCTCCTAATATCATATCTTCTCAGACAGGGGAAACAATAGAAGAAATGAACAAGTGGGAGTTCATCAGACTAAAGAGCTTCCGTAAGGCAAAATAAACAAATCAAAAGAAAGAGACAACACACCAATTGGGAGAAAATGTTGCAAATCATATATCTGACAAGGGCTTAATCTCCATAATATATGAGGAACTCACACAAGTGAACAATAAAAAAACAAAAAGCTCGATCAAAAAATGGGCAGAGGAGATGAGCAAACATTTTTCAAAAGAAGATTTACAGATGGCCAATAAACACGTGAAAGGATGTTCAATATCACTAATCATCAGGGAAATGCAAATCAAAACTACTCTAAGACACCACTTTATGCCTGTTAAAGTGGCTACAATCACTAAGACTAAAAATAACACATGTTGGAGAGGGTGTGGAGAAAGGGAGCCCTCATACACTGCTGGTGGGAATGCAAACTGGTGCAGCCACTATGGAAAACAGTATGGAGATTCCTCAAAAAACTAAAAATAGAACTACTATAAAACCCAGCTATCCCACTACTGAATATCTACCCAAACAACTTGAAATCAACAATCCAAAGTAACATATGGACCCCTATGTTCATTGCAGCACTATTCACAATGGCTAAGATGTGGAAACAATCCAAGTGCCCATCGACTGATGATTGGATAAAGAAGATGTGGTATATATATGTACAATGAATACTACTCAGCCATAAAAAAGACAAATTCATCCCATTTACAACAACATGGAAGGACCTGGAGGGAATTATGCTAAGCAAAATAAGCCAGACTAAGAAAGACAAACACCAGATGATTTCATTCATATGTGGAATATGAACAAACACATAGACAAAGAAAACAGTTCAGTGGTTACCAGGGGAAGGGGGGTGGGCACAGGGGGTGAAGGAGAGCACTTATATGGTGATGATAGTTAAGAAATAATATACAACTGAAATCACATTGACATAAACTATTATGAACTCAATAAAAACAGTTATCTTGGGTTTCTGCCAAGCATACAGATTACAAAGATTTACCCTGGCAAAGTCTGATTTAGTAGATTTTGTTTGGTAACCAGAATTTATATTTCTAACGAATAACCAAGATTTGTTTTATCTTCGAGCAAATTTGGAAGACACTGAAGTGATGGTGCTATGTAATGGTAATACTAAATTACTCAATATTGTGTGACCCAAGGAGTCATGGCTTAAATGAGCCAGTTCAACAGAAGGGGCTGCAAAATGTTCTCCCTCTCTATTTGGTTCTCATTTGAATGAGGGGGATAGCAGTGTTTAGTTGTGCAAAGGAACTGCTGTTGTGGGGTATGGATGGAGGGATTTGTTTTGTTTGTTTTTGTCTATCTATCTATCTGTCTATCTATCTATCTACCTACCTACTTATTTTACTGTGCTTTGGGAGCTAATGCAAACATGTTTTAGAATCATAATTCTGCTAGTCATAGGCTGCTTTATTAGCATCATGTTTAAATATAATAAACCTCAATATAGTGTAGAAAGAGAGAGAAAAGAGTCAAGGAGCAAGTAATATTATAGTATTATGGAGTTATAATGGCAACTGTGCCAATATCATAATTAATTATTTAAACTAAAGGCAATATTTTCTCCTATAACTGTGTTTACAAATACAAAACTGCAAAGATACTACTCTAATATTGACATGTAAGGCAGATATTTATACTTGGTAGGCTACTAAACTTATTGGCTTCTGTTTGATTAAAACTGAGTTAATAAAAAAAAATTGAGATGCTGTTCTTCTTATAAGTCAGCCACAAGTTAGCAGGTGAATTGCTGTTGAGTCTCAAAACTTCCAAGAACCACAGAGAATTTTTGCACATCCGTTCTCTAATTTCAGTTGACTCCAGTCACAAAGTAACACATATGTCATTTATTACCAGCAAGAGACCTGGTGAAATTTAGCAAACTGCACTGAAGTATTGAAATCTTTTACTATTCTCCTCTTGCACTGAACTTGCCTTTGAGTAAGTACCTAAAAGGGACTAAAAAGAGCTTCTAAGGGCGTTCTCTAATTTTATGAGACATCTAAGGTCCTCAAGTCTGCTTCCTTTCAGTTGCTGTTCTGAACTTAGTTCTTCTAAGTCATCTGTATGTGAAAGGATTTAGTTCCTTCAGCAAACTTCTACGAATGAATTGTTACCGTGAAGTATTAATGGTTACCTTCATATATCAGATCTAGTACTTTGCACATCTTGCATATAAAAATACCTAAATAAATATATAAGTGACTAATGGATTGTTTCATTCACCTGCAATTCAATAAGACCCAACTTTTCATCTCAAGGAGTTTAAACTATTTGAGATAACAAAACACAGGCATCATACGCTCTAAGCATTTGTAAGTAGTAAGTATCATATAAGGGATTCAAATCAAATGTTATGGGATTCTGAGGCTGGTGAGACCACTTTTGGCTATGTGTATATATGCATATACATTTACACATATGTGCAAAATTTGCAAAACATTGAATTATCTTCCTACTTCGCCTACTTGTAAAGCATCAGCAGCTTTCAAAACTTTTTCCTCTTTCTCTTCCTCCCTCTCTCTGAGTACACAGTTTTCCTAACCAGTTCCTCTTATGAAGAGTACAGCATTGATAAATAAATGAGGAAAATATTGGTGAAATAAATGCTTTTGTCCTTTCATAAGTACTTATGTTTTTAGAAAGTATCACAGTAATAGAGAACCTTAAGAATTCTTTAATATAGGTAGAATTTCAGACCCCATTGCATCTAAGTAGAGAATGTTTGAAGTTGGAGGATGAGCAGGCTTTCTAACTTTTCTTGAAACATGACAGAGGACATTGACAACTATTCCCTAGTGGATATAGCCATGGTCCCTTGAAACAGATTAAACAGGATGTGAGAGGGACATTGAGGCAGGCAGACTATGTTTATAGAATTACTTGTGGAACTATCCTACCACCTTTCTCTACCTGTATTGACACTGGCCACTCCTTTTCTAACCCTCAGTTGATTCTTCCACTCTACTAGGTTGGTATACCATTGGACAACTCTGCAGGGCACTGAACTCTCGTGTTTTCATTTCTTGGCACATGTTTTGCACATTATCTCTACCCAGTGGTGACCTGGTAATGATTTCCCATCAGCATGTTCCCACGATAACTCAAAATTTATGCTCATTCTTAGAAATTCATGTCCTGGCAGAGCCAGCCCTTGGATTCTGTTCTCTTTTTCACCTAGTTCCATGATAAGGATTTCAGATGACATTTATCGGCCTTAGAAATTCAGTATTTGCTTTTTATGCACCCTGAAATTTATCTTTCTTAATAACTGATTTCTGAGATGTTATAGTCTTATAAGCGGAGAATACCAATCGTGGGTCCAGTGTAGAATGATGGCAATAGCCTGCTGCTCTCCACATGAAGTCTCTGCCAAATGTGCTGTCTCCCTCCATAGTTAAAATAAAAACTTTTCAGGACCTCAGGTTTCCAGTCCACCATGTAAGGAGCTTAGAAGGCATCACTCTCATCCTCAAAACAACAACAAAGCTGAAGAGACTGAAAATAACCAACAACTCTTCTTAGATCCATCAGATAATTGAGATCACAGGGCAAACTGCTGTTCCCCAAACAGGTGGATACGGAGAAACACAGCTTTTTGGAGCAGAAGCCTAGGAGTAGAAACCACTACTGGAGCCAGTACTAGGGGAGGGAAACTTAACCATAATTGATGAACTGGTTGGGGCTTACTGTGGACAGGCTTGAGAGTTAAAAGAAACTCTGCAGAGGACCAGTCTTAGTGATATGCCCACACTTTCATGAATTTTACCTCTAGGTTATCAAAGGGAAGATTGGAGAAAACTCCCCTTGTGATCTGACATAGGGAAGGAAAAAGTAGCCATTTTGAAATATGCCCAGAACATTCTGTTTTTCTTAACAAGGACTGACCTTGAAGGAAAATATATTGCCAGAGCCAAATAACCAAATGGGGTTTACCAGAACCTAAACAACTTAGGGGAAGAGAAATACCCAATTGTAGCTCACTCTAGTTTTCATGTGGGGGAAGGTAAATACAGAACTCTACCCGCTCCAGCCTTCATGTCTCACCTAATGGGGACAAAAAAGCCTGAGAAGTACTTGTAAAGGTCGTAGCCCCAGGGCACAAAAGCCTCACAAAAGCACTGAGACCTAATAATAAGACAAAAGAATGCTTCTCTTTCTCATTCACCTTGTCACCACATCAATAGGGCTCCTGTAAAATAATAGAGGAATGCAACTGAAAGAAATGCACAGCTCAGACCTTATTTAAGAAGAAATCTCTAGGGAAACCTAAAGACATCAGAGGACACCAAAACAAGGACACCAGAGGAAATTTTAGCTTCTGACACATACAGTAACAGCCAACAGTAAACAAAACCTAACTCTTAGTCAGAAAAAACCCCTCACACTAAAGGACTATTTACCTCAGTTCCTTTTACCTGTACATCATGCCCAGATTTCAACAAAAAATTAAGGAAATACCAAAAGACAAAAAATACTTTGCAGACACAGAGGAAACATCAGAATTAGACTCAGATATGGCAGAGATGTTGAAATTATCAAATCAGGAATTTAAAACCATTGAGATTAATATTATACAAGCTCTAATGGAAAAAGTGGACAACATGCAAGAACAGGTGAGTAATTTAAACAGAGGGATGGAAACTCCAAGAAACAGCAAAAGAAATACTAAAGATCAAGAACACTGTAACAGAAATGAAGAATGTCTTTGATGGGCTCACCAATGTACTGAACATGGCTGATGAAAGAAGCAATAAACTTGAGTAAATGTCAATAGAAATTTTCAAAACTGAAAAGTAAGTAGGAAAAAAAGAACTTAAAAAACCACAGAATATCTAAGAACTATGAAACAATTACAAGGTGTGCAGCATATGTGTAATGGGAATACTAGAAGGAGAAGAAAGAGAGAAAGGAATAGAGGAAATATTTGAATTAATAATGATTGAGAATTTTCCCAAATTAATAAAAGATGCAAAACCATAAATCCAGGAAGCTCAGAGAACACCAAACAGGAAAAATATTAAAAAACTACACCAAAGCATGCCATATTCAAACAGCAGGAAATCAAAGACAGAGAAAATCCCAAAAGAAGCCAGAGCTGCAGGGAGGGGGAGAGGAGCAAACTTCTAAACTACAGAAGAGCAAGGATAAGAATTAAATTGAACTTCATAAATAATGCCAGCAAGAAGAGTGGAACGGGATATTGAAAGTGTTGAAAGAAAAAACAAAACACCGCCATCAATCTCGAATTCTTTCTTCAGAAAAATTATGTTTCAAAGGTGGAGGGAAAATAAAATTTTCTCAGATAAACAAAAATTGAGAGAATTTGTCACCAGGAGACTAGCCTTGCAAGAAATGGTAAAAGAATTTCCACAGAAATAATAAAAATTATATAGTTCAGATACTCAGATCTACATAAAGAGTGAGCATTCAAGAAGCAATAAATGAAGATAAAATAAAATTTATTTTTCTTATTCTTAATTAATCTAAAAATAGCACTTTCTTTAAAATAATAGTAGCAACTATATATTCAGTGATTATAGTTTTTGAATAAGTGAAATGAATGTAGCAATGTCATAAGTGATGTGAGAGAGGATTTACAAATACTCTGTTGTGAGGAATTTCTACTACTTGCGAAGTGGTAAGTGGTATACTGTTATTTGAAAGTGGACTTGTAAATGTATATTGCAACTATAGGGTGACCACTAAAAAAACAAAAATGAAGTAAAAATTGACATGATAAGAGGAGAGAAAATGGAATCATACAAAATGCTCAACTAAAACCATAGAAAGGCAGAAAAAGAGTGGAAGACCAAAAAGAAAAGATACTAAGAACAAGGACAACAAATAGAAAGCAATAACAATGAAGTAGATACTAATCTAACTACCATTAATCAGTTTCAATGTTCACATTGAATACAACAATTAAAAGAAAGAGGTTGTTCAAGGTGATTAAAAATAAAGAACCAACTATATGTTGTCTACAAGAAATCCACTTTAAATATAAAGACAGATAAATTAGAAGTACAAAGATAGAGGAAGATAAAACATGTAAACACTAATCAAAATGAAGCCAGAATAGCTATATTAATTTCAGAGTAAGCTGACTTCAGAGAAAGTAACTAACCAAGAATGAAGAAGGCTGTTAATAATGATAAAGGGGTTAATTCTTCAAGAAGACATAACAATCCTTAATGTGTATGCACCTAATGTCAGAGCATCATTATATGTTATGCAGAAACTGACAGAACAGCAAGGAGAAATAGATGAATCCATTGTTATAGCTGAATCTTTAACATACTTCTATCTATTGACTTATCCATCAGGCAGAAAATCCGTAAGGACAGAGTTGAACTGAACAGCACCACCAATCAAATGGAACTAATTAAAATTTATATACTACTTCATCTAACAGTAGAATATACATTGTTCTCACACATACTTGGAACATTCACCAAGATAGATCACCAATTCTAGGCCATAAAATGTACCTTAACAAATTTAAAAGAATAGAAATTATGCAAGGTTTATTCATAGACCACAATGAAATTAAACTAGAAGCCAACAGAAAACAGATAGCTGGAAAACCTCAAAATACTTGGAGTTTAAACAACATGCATCATATAACTCACGGGTCAAAGAAGCAATCTTAAGAGAAATTAAATATATCTTGAACAAAATGAAAATGAAAGCAGAACTTATCCAAATTTGTGGACTTCAGAAAAAGTAGTGCTTTGAGAGAAATTTATAGCATTGAGTGCATATATTAGAAAAGAAGACATCTAAAATTAATAATATACACATCTACCTTAGGAAACTAGAAAGAGAAGAGAAAATTGAATCCAAAGTAAGCAGGAAAAAAAAATAATAAAAATTAGAGCAGGAATCAATGAAACGGAAAACAGGAAATCAATAGAGAAAATCAATGTAACAATGTGCTCCTTTGAAAACATCAGTAAAATGGATAAAACTCTTACAAATTAACTAAGAAATAAAAAGAGATGACGCAAACTACTAATAACAGATATGAAAAAGAAGCCATCTCTACTGATCACATGGCCATTAAAAGGATACTAAAGGAATATCATGAACAATGCTCACATTTGATTATTAAGATGAATTACACCAATTCCTTGAAAGATACAATCTACCAAAACTCACCTGAAGATAAATGGATAATCTGAATAGGCCTACATCTATTATAGTAATTGAGCCAATAATTAATAACCTTCCAAAATAGAAAGAACCATATCCAGATTGTCAGTGTCGCAATCCAATGTACACATCAGGATAGATGCGGAGAGGGCTGATGAACACTCTGAGTGTATTGTAACCAGCGTTTCAATATATACATAGATTCCAGCTGTTAAACATACGCAGGTGTTCTGGATGAAGTAATTAGCGAATGCCAAGAATTCTTAGTGATTTCTCAAGGAGCCCTCCCTTGGCCTCTGTTTTGATATTATCATGTTATTGCTGTGCTCCTGTATTTTTATCTCGGAGCAGGCAAGGTCTCTTAGGCAATGGTCCCTCCTGCTCCCAATATCGATATCGTTTCTCCATCTGTGCCCCTGGACGGCCGCCGCCTGGCTTAGGTTGCACCCAGAGGTCTTACCCGTGATTGGCTAACCGGCCTTCTCACCTCCGGGTCACAGTTTGTTGGCAAGCTTTTTCCAGTGATTATTAACCCTTCCTGTGTCAGGGGCGGCTACACAGATAGGTTCACTGGTTAATTTTATGAAATATTTAAGGAAGAAATGATCCAATTCTCTATAATCTTTTCCAGAAAATAGAAGCAGAGGGATGACTTCTTAACTCATTCTGTGAAGCCAGACTACCCTAATAACAAAACTAAACAAAGACATTACAAGAAAGAAAAACTATGGATTAATATCTCTCATGAAAATAGCCGCAAAAATGCTAGACATAATATAAGCAAATTAAATTTAAAGACATATAAAAAGAATTATCTATAATAATCAAGGGGGTCATATTTCAGGCATGCAAGGTTGGTTTGACATTCAGAATTCAAAAATCAATTAATGTAATCCGTCATATGAACAGGCTAAAGAACAAAAATATGATCATATCAATAGGTACAGAAAAAACATTTGACAAAAATCCAACATTCATTCATAATAAAAACTCCCTGTAAACTAGGAATGAAGAGGAACTTCCTCAACTTGATAAAGAATATCTACAAAAAATGTACAGCTAACTTCATACTTAACGGTGAGAAACTCAAAGCTTTCCCACTAAGATCAAGAACAAAGCAAGGATGTCCCCTCTCACCCATCCTTTTCAACATTGTACTGGAAGTTCTACTTAAGGTAATAAGACAAGGAAAGGAAATGAAATGTATACAGATTAGGTAGGAAGATGTCTTTGTTTACAGATGACATGATCATCTATGTAGAAAATCTGAAAGAATTGACAAAAAAATAAACCTCCTGGAACTAATAAGTAATTATAGCAAAGTTACAGATACAAGGTTAATAAACAAAAGTCAATTGCTTGCCTCTATACCAATAATGAACAGGTAAATTTGAAATTAAAACTAGAATGCCATTTACATTAAACCCCTCTCAAAAAGACCTACTTGGGTATAAATCAAACAGAATGTGTACAAGATCTATATGAGAAAAACTACAAAACTCTGATGAAAGAAGTCCAAATAACTAAATAAATGGAGAGAGATTCCACATTCATGGATAGAAAGATTCCAAGTTGATATTGTCAAGATGTCAGTTCTTTCCAACTTGATCAATAGATTCAATTCAATCCTAGTCAAAATCCCAGGAAGTTATTTCATAGATATGAGCAAACTAACTGTAACATCGATATGGAGAGGTAGAAGACCAAGTATAGCTAACACAATATTGAAGGAGAAGAAGAAAATGGGAGGACTAACACTACTCAACTTAAAGACTTACTATAAAGCTACAGTAATCAGGATAGTGTAGTATCGGCACAAGAGTAGACAAATAGATCAATGGAATAGAATAGAGAGCCCAGAAATATACTCATGCAAGTAGAATCAACTGATATTTGACAAAAGAGCAAAGGCAATACAACAGAGCAAAGATAACCTCTTCAACAAATGGTGCTGGAACAACTGGACATCCACATGCGAAAAAAAAAAAAGAGTCTAGACATAGATTTTACACCTTTCACAAAAATTAACTCAAAATGGGTCATAGTCTAAACATAAAATGCAAAACTGTACACCTCCTGGAAGGTAATATATGAGAAAACCTAGGTGATCTTGGGTATGAAGATGGTTTTTAGATACAAAACCAAAGACGGAATCTATTAAAGAAAACATTGACAAGCTGTATTTTACTAAGATAAAAAAAAAAGTCTGCTTTGCAAAAGACAATGTTAAGAAAATGATAAAAGTCACAGACTGGGAGAAAATATTTGCAAAAAACACATCTGATAAAAGACTGTTATTGAAAATATTCGGAGAACTCTTAAAACTCAACAATAAGAAAGCAAACAACCCAATTAAAAAATGAGCCAAAGACTTTACCAGACACATCATCAAAGAAAATATATAGACGGCAAATAAGTATGTGAAAAGATCCTTTCCATCATCTGTCATTAGGGCCATGCAAATTAAAACAACAGTGAGATAACGCTATACTCCTATTAGAATGGCCAAAATAGGGAACAACGATAACACCAAATGCTATACCAGTCTGGTGGGGATGCTGATAATCCAAGAAGCTATGCATATGTGGGGGCAAGGCAAACACAGGAAATCTCTGTGCTCTCCTCTCAGTTTTGCTGTGAACCTTAAACTACTCTAAAAAATAAAGTTTAAAAAAATCTCTTCAGGAAGATGCCATACAACGAACTGGTGCCTGATGCACTTAAATTCATACGACTCTCTAGATTTCTTGGCTCATGGGTAAAGAAGGAGTGTCAATCCTGGTCTTTCACTGGACAGAGTAATGGGATACAGAAGGGGCTCTGCAGAGGATGCGTATGCCGCCTTCATTCAGTGTCAGTAGTGAGTTAAGCCTACTACTATGTCTGGAGCCCAGGCAGAATTTCAGATCCACCAAGTATGTCATAAAGGGAATAACGGGCAATGAGGACTTGTCCTATCACCAGATGACATGTAAATCCTGGTTTATCCTTTGTCAAAAGCTATCCCACCAAACTTTTTTAAATAGATGCTTTTGGCTGGCTGCCCTACACATGATATCATAGGCTTTAATATGAAGAAAACTTGTCACTAGAATTCCTATTTAGTTGTTTTCCAGATTCCTTCCTGCATTACCTTTGCAGCTTCAATTGCTTTCTATTCTCTTGGTTCTCAATCTTCTTTCTTCCTCTCATAGTCTTTACATTAGGCAGTTTATTCATGAAAGGATATTGCCATGTATTAATAACAAACTCCTTTAATGAAATTGGGACTCGATCAACCTGAAAACATCTTGACATACAATTTTGATTGCATTATAGCAAGGTCACATGGATCTTATTCATTTCCAGTCTAGTACAAGATGAGAGATGTATTAGTTATTTATTCCTACTTAACAAATTATTATAACTTAGTGATTTAAAACAATTATTTATTATCTTGCAATTTCTTTGGGTCAGGGTTTCAAGAGTGGCCTGCCAGTGTGATTCTGGCTCAGAGTCTTTCATGAAATTGTGCTCAAGAATTCGGCCCAGGTGCAGCCATCTGAAGGTTTGACTGGGGTTGAAGGATTTACTTCCAAGATGGCTTACTCATATGGTTGTTGACAGGAGGCCTCAGTTCCTTGCCACATGGATCTCTCCATAGGACTGCTTGAGTACCCTGACAATATGGTACTTGGCTTTCCCCAGACTGATCCCAGGGAGAGCAAGGAAGAAGCCATAATGTCTTTTATGATCTAGCCTTGGAAGTTATACACCATCATTTCTACCATATCCTAGTAGTTACATAGGTTGTCCTCATTCATGTAGATGTGTCTACACAAGGCCATGAACACCAAGAGGTAGGGACCATTGGGGTCATCTTGGAGACTAGCTGCCACAGTGAGGCATTCAGATAGTTTATTACAGTGAGTAAAATATGAAATTGACACCTCCCCTCAAGAAACCACATAGATAGCAGCTATCATGAATTTTAAAAGAACTTATCTTACATTTACTTAATTAATCCTCATGACCACTTTTATTTGTAGATTCCCCATTTTACAGATGAAGAAGCTGATATTTTAAAAAGTTTTAGTAACTTATACAAATTATATGACAAGTAAGATGTGAGACTAAATTTTGAACACAATCAAGGTAATGCTGATCCTGTTTGAATTTCCGTAGAATAATATACAACATTCTTTTCCTCTTGACTTTCCTAATGGGACACTGTTCATAAGGGCATACATCTTCATCATAATGATCATTCGTTCATTTTGCCTTCTGCACTAAATCAGACTACAAATTATGCTCAACATTCTGCCAGCTAGATGTATTTCTTTTTGCAATTTCTTTTCCACTGATCCTTTAGTAGATAAGGTAACTCAGTGGTTGAGAATCATCACTATGGAGTATTTAGTTCTTAAAGGAAAATTATCTCCTATTTGCCATTAGTAAAACATAGACTTTAATATCATCATCACAAATGCTTATAGTTCTATAGTTATTTTGGTAAGCATATTTTTTGGAAATCTTCAGTCTGAACATCAGCTTTTGTCCTATAGATTAAGAAGGGCATTTTATCTTCCACTTGTGAGTCTTGGTGGCAGCTTCTGCTCTTCCAGATTCATGTTCCCTTCAGGAACAAATGTGTATAATAACTGCAATTTTCATTCTCGCCGTACATCTTAGGGCACAGAGCCCTGAAGATATGTCCTGTCTAAGCTTTGATTCATGACTGCTGTTAATGCCTACAGTCATCATTTGGTGCACCAGGTTTCAACTCTAGTAAAAACGCTGAAACTACTGCCAAAGAGGTAGAATGGTAGAGTAAGCCGCTCAAACAACAGAGGCTGCTAAACTCATTTTGACCAAAAATCTAAGATTCATATTGTGGTTTATTTAAGCAGCTAAATGATAAAGCTTAGAACTTTAAGTGAAAGAGTCAATTGTTTCTCAGATGTTAAATGTTTTAGCTTTCTTCCCACTTTACAAGCTAGGTCACAGCATATGTCTTTGTCCCTGTTTCAGTTCTCTGTCTCCTGAACTCCAATTGTGGTGCTGAGTTCTGATGATTCCTCCCCGTAAAATAAAATTAGGGCATCTCCTTTAAAACTCCCAAGGCCTGGAATGACAAAGAAAAAGGAGCCTGCTGAAGGGTCACTGCTACACTAAAATATTATTGAGGATGTAACAAAATAGAGACAGTCTCATTCACCAGCATCACTCACAGAAGGAGCACTCCATGTGGTTGGGAGGACAACTCTGAGAGCTTTAAGTTGACATTAGAGTAACACTCCAAAATGCAGGACTGAGTAATAACAGATGATCCATCTCTAAGCCACTATCAAATGAAGCTGGGTCTGGTTAAGTGTAGGCTGTTAGATGACGCTTAAAAATATTTTCAATCATCTTGGGTGTAATAATGATTTTGAGTTTATAGGGAAATTTCATATTTTATGAATACGTGTCGAAATATGTAGCACTGAAATGGCCTATTGTCTGTAATTTACATTAAAATATATCAGCAAATAAAATAGCCGATGCAAATATGGCAAAATGTTAACAATTGTTAAATGTAGTAATGAACATCTGGACATTTAATTCACCCTACTTTTCTACAATGAAAAGTAAACGAAAATAATTGCTGAATGAGGTACAAAAGTTAGGGGGCAAAGCAAATAAGTCAAGACAGCAGACGAAATGGTAAGCTCTGCTGTCAGCTGTCCTCTTTCTCTGTCCTTCTCTGAGGCATCATTCAGGCTGCTGTCTAAATAAATAATGAGCAAATATTTAAGGAACACATTTAAGAGATATTAAATTAGGTGCCTGCCTCAGAGTTTGGTCTATACAGTAATTCTTCACGTATCTGTAGGTTAGAGACTCAACCACTGGCAGAGGACCAAGACCTAAGAAGTAAAGATGAGAGGACGTCCACCCTATGATGAAAGAGTGTAGTGAGTGAGTTTAAGTAGACAGCAATATAGAATCTTTATGTATCATAAGTATGATAACTTCAAAATACAGCAGTCTGGCACCATTGTTAAATAATCTCCAAAGATAATTTGCCTCATTGGATGTTTACAGTGACCACTTAAAATCAAAATTAAAAAAAGTCATTATTCACAGAATAATTCATTTAAAGGATAGGAAAGTGGAGTGTATTTTTCTTACGATTTCATGCAGGATGATTGATCTTTATAAAGCATGGTAATCAAGGAGTATTAATCAGTTATCTGAAAAATGTTTATTATCCTATTTCATCTCAGTACAAAATAAATTATATAAAGTGACACAATAAACCTAAAGGACCATGTTTTCAGGGCATCATTGATGGGTTGGCCAGCTGTTTTAAACTCCCATATTCCTTTTCAGTGCTGTGGAGTGTGGGCCTATCCTTGTGGATTTCATATTTATTTCTCTTCCCCCTCCTCCTCCTCCACCTCTACCTCTGCCTCCTCCTTCCTGTGCTGTGGTCACTATCACTTCACTGTTAGGTAATTTAGCATATGCATTCTTGAAAAAAGGCTAATTATGGAAACATATGGTGTTTCCATGCAGATTAATCTGTGTGGGCTAGGGAAAGTAACAAAACTGGAAAATACTTTTTCCTCTACATTTTTCATTGCACAATTTGCAAGGGAGCAAGCTGTTGGTGACAGGGATGACAGTAGAAACTAAGCTAATTAACTATACAACTGAGAGTTAGTAGAGAATCAAAAAGAAGTTGGGAAAGCTCAGGCCAGCTGGATAGTTTGATATTGTCATTAGTGATAATAAATGCTTACTATTCATCAAAATAGTCTTAGGATGAAGGATAAAGTTTATGGTCTTCATTATCTTAACCAAAAGATACTAATTTTTTCTTCTAGTCTTACATATGTACATAGCAAAAGCTAATTTGGTTTTAAAAATTATTGTTAATAAATAAGTTCCATATTAAATGTGTTAGAAAAAATGTCATTTATCTATTCCTTGCCATAGTATTGATTCAGACTAGCATTTCCTTGAATAGTTTCAAAGCTGATGGAATTTAAAAATTGAAAGTTGAAATTAAGCATAATCCTTTAATTATAGATTATTTGAAAACAGAATATTAAACTTGAGCCCTGGTAAGAAAAGCCTAATGAGTATTTTTCCTTTATTAATAATAATTTTGAGTTTCTTTCCTAAGCTCTCTCTTGTTATTTCAAATAGAATTTAATTTGTGAAAATTTGATTCTATAGAGAAAAAAATAATCAAAACAAGTGCATTTCTTCTCAAGCACTAAAAAAATACTTTGTTTTTAATTGTGTTAGGAGGCAGAAAACACCAAAAAAATCTAGCTATCACACTCTCTTGATCCAATAAAAATTTCAGCATAGACCTGATAGCAAGTTTTGTTCTGAATTAATTTTACAACATCCAGTTGGAAGATAATTTTTCCTTAAGTCATTGTAGAATTGGCTCAACATTTTTGGTTGAAACACTCAGAGATAAAAACATGCTGAGATTTTAGTTCTCACAAGATTAGGACAAGAAAGAAATAAAGCCAACAATATCCCTGAGTTAGTGTTCCGACCTTAGGGCATTGTATCAAACTATCATTGGTGAAACTAAGTTTAAACCTTTTTATCACATATAAAAAGCAAAGGAAAGAAATAAGAAAGGTAATGATGCCATCTATCTTTCTATCTACCTATTTGTCTATCTCTGTATATCTATCTTCAGATACACATATAAACATTTATTTTAAGAGTGAGATGAAGTTAGAAAGATGTGGGAAACTATAGGAAATAATGTACCAGATGGCAGGAACTATACAAGAGACAAGTTCTCTCACCTTCAATGGTGAGATTATATGTGTCAATAAACCCCCAATGCATATGCTTTTAGAAAATGTAACACCATATATAGACTTTTGAATTTAGGAAATAAAATTTCACTGTAATTAAGGTGAGAAATAGTCATTACCCATTTGGATTTGTTCCAGTTCTCACAAGGGCAAATTCCTAAACTGCCATTTTCTTTTCCCATTATAGATTCTGGCACTAGGGCAAGATATTAGGATTTTAATGCCTTAATATATTCTATGAAATATACTAGTGTACTTTACTATTTTGACCTTTTGGCACATCATATTTTGATTCGGATGGCCATTTCATTCTTTGCTCTCAAGCTCAGGGAGGCCATAAAAGAGTGAAATGAATGGATTGACTATAGCTAGTCACAATACAGAATACTGAAAAGGTCATTGTATCTCAAAGACTGTGCTATTATTCATGGAATATACAGGACCTTAAATATTTGATACCGTAGTCCTGTGACAAAGAAATCCAAGAAAAAAATGGAACCAAGAATCACTTCTCATGGCAAAATTGCACCATAATTCAAAAATGAGAAATAGCAGAAGCCTAGTACCAGGAAAAAAGTATCTTCACTTCTGCTCATCTTTCCCTTTTTGGTAAAATATGTCTATGTGCACATATTCTCAAAAGGAAAAGGAGTTATAGAGGCAATCTCAAAATGTTAAGGAACAGCTTGAAACTAAAGGAATGCAGGAACTGAGTTTTTGGTAATATTTTCCAAGAGTTTCTAGGTCTTGGTTGCTTATTTTCTGGAGAAGAGATTAGAGAGCTACAATTTAATAGAAACATGAGGAAATTTACTCAATTTAAGGTGTTAGACTAGAAAGCCCTAAAGGATATTTTCTCTAATAGAAACTTTAAAACATGTTCCTTTTTACCTATATATAATACTAAGTAGCCAGTGGAGCTCCAAGTCCCTCTTTCACAGGTAGAAAGTGAGTTTCTAGGTGGTTCATTACCCACGATGTATTACAGAGCTATACTTATTGCTGCCAATATTTTATTAGTTTATGTAAATAAAATCAACAATAAGGGCCAGCCCAGTGGCTGAGTGGTTAAAATCTGTGCACTCTGCTTCAGCTGCCCAGGTTTGTGGGTTCAGATGCCAGGTGTGGATCTCCTCCACTCGTCAGCCATGCTGTGGAGGCATCCCACATACAAAGTAGAGGAGGAGTGGCACAGATGTTAGCTCAGGGCTAATCTTCCTCAAGCAAAAAAAAAAGGAAGATTGGCAACAGATGTTAGCTCACAGCAAATCTTTCTCACACACACACACAAAATATTAAAAAAATAAAGGAGAAGTGGGTCAAATTGAAACGACTGGAAAAGGCAATTCACCAAAGAAGAAATTCAGATCAATAATGAAAAATTTTGACAAAAAGCTCATTCTCAGTAGTAATTGTTTAAGTGCAATTTAAAGAATAATTATATCCATTTTCAACTATCAATTATTCAAGAGTAAAAGAAGAAAAAATATCTGGTGTTCATGAGAATGAGAAAAAACAATATTCTAATTTTTGTTAAGAATATGTACTGATAAATCCTATTCAGAATGCATTTTTGTTTAAATACGTTTAAAATGTGCATAGTTTTAACCAGCAATCCAACTTCTGGATTTCATCCTAAAGAATAAATTAGATGCGTTCAATGACTTTTCTTTAAGAACGTTTATCACATTAATAATAGTGAAAAACTGAAGATAGCAGGAGATTAAATAAATTGCATTCTGTTTATGTCATTTAACTTAAGGAAACTCTTAAGGGCTTTAGAACATGTTCATGATATGGTTTAAGTGGAAGAAAGTAAGTAACAATTTAATATCTTGAGTATTTTTCTGATTTTGTAAAGTTTATGTGTGTGCATGTAGAGTTGTACTATTGTATTAAAAATCTACTTATAATTTTAACAGTGGTTAAGTCTAGATTATGTGAGGACACAATGGCTGATTTGGGAGTATGTGTGCATATGTAGGAAAAAAGTCTGACAGGATAAACAATAAGATGTTAGCAGTGGTTAATTCTGAGGGATAAAATTGCAATTATGGATGATTTTTGTATGTATATGTGTGTGTGTGCCTGCTTTTCTGAATTTTCTCAATACTTTATAATCAATATGTATTACTTTGAAAACTAAAGAAAATACACTTCAAAAAAAGGAACAACAACCAGGAGATATTTATTCAAACAGTGATAACAAATCAAAAAGGGAAGTCTGAATGACAATGATTCTTCGGAGAAGCTTCAGAAGATATTTTTGAGCGAATGTTCCACTCCTTTTCCAATTTGTCATGTCTCCATCCAGGATTATTTTCCTGGGGAGCATGGGAGTAGGATGGGGAGATACAGATAGACAAAGTTTTTTAAAAACTAAGAGGGAAAATTCCCTGGTTGTTGTAAAATTGAGATTAATAAAAGTGTTTATCCCTTTTGAATTTTCTAAAGAGGAATGCCTAAAAGAGATAATATGGCCTAAACGTGAGTTTAGTGCTTGCAAACCATGTGATTCATGTCTAATGGTATGAATCTCCCTTTCATAAAACTACAGAAACATCACACACAGCAGACTTTTCTTCTGAAAAAAATCCTTCTATATCATGCCAAGACTTTCTTTAAACTACCAGAAAATGCGCCTGCATCTCCGAAGTATGGTTTGGGTTCTATTGATGTCAGAAGAAAACTTAGCTACTCATTCCTTCAGATCTTTTAGTTTGTAATACGTTATAGGAGGTTTGAGTTTGGCTGGATTAATTCAATTGAGGGGTCTTACCAGTGCAACATTTTCATTTATTACAAAGCCATAAAGCGGTACGGGAAACATTCCGTCTCACATATTCCTCTTTGAATTATGAAAATAGTACTTTGGGATATGTGGCCCTCTCGTGGTTTTATTTTGTGGAATACCATTACATACTCCAAATATCAAAAACAATTGATTTTGTTTTGCAAAATACGACTGCATTCCCATGTATTTTTTCTCCGTATTTGTTTGCTTTCATCATTTTTCCAAAGCAAGCCCTCACAGAAGCCATTCACAGTTAAGCTGTCATCTGTATTTTAAAGTATGTGGGTACTCCAGAGAGGGGCAAGTACTTTGAAAGACAAGAGAGAGGAGAGATTTCTTTAGATTTTCTATGCAGTAGAGATTTACACACTTCTAGATCGGACGAAACTTGCAACCTGCTTTCTGGCAATTCCCTGGCGTCTGAGGGAGACTACCCTTAGGCACTGGAATTCTCAGTCCTGGCAAAGATTGTCTGCTCTAGGGGGCATAGAAATCAGAAAATCATCAAACTTAAGGAAAGAATATAGATGGGTTTTTTTCGATTCCCAGTTTGGCTCAATACTTCTTGAATTTTTGTCCATCTTTGGGGGAAGGGGGCATATGTGCACAGGGGTGAAATTACTGAATCTCTTGCCTATCTAGCAGAATGGAAGCCTGGAGTCAAATACGATTTGCTTTAAAGGGGAAATGTGGTATTTCCCATATGTCCAAATTTGCAGTTGCAAATCTATACTGGCTACAGAAGTCTAGGAAATACATACAATCCTCCTTAATAAAATTCTGAGTGGAAATCATTGTTTTTTGACTTACTAGATACTCTTTTCCATACCCCATGCCTAATTCCTTTGTATTTGCCATATTCCTCAGCTTTCTCCCACTATCCAATGAACGTACTCTAAGAGCCATGTGAAATGTGCACTTCATGTGTGACACTTTCCTGGCCCTCCTGGGCAGTTATTTACTTTCTCTTCCTAGAAGAATTCTACTTGGTAGATCCAACTCACATAAACAAATGGTGATAGTGCTGAAGTTTTTCCCTATAAAGCTGTGAGATTTTTCAGGTGGGGGCAGAGATCATCTTGTAACCATCTCATTTCAGGAACACCTACTGTGTACCAGGCATTATGCTGTCTAGGGGCACAGACCAATAGAGATCCTTTATCCAGTTTGAAATGTTACAAAACCAAAATGCATCAGAATAAGATACATCTAAAACATCATCTAGATGAATTCCCTCATTTTGTTGGAAACTGAGCCACAGAAAACTTCTATTGCTTAAAGCAGTGGTTCTTATACTTTAGGCTTTTAGAAGAACGTCTAGAGCACAAATTGTTAAACACACATTGTTGGATGTCATCCCTAGCATTTCTGATGCAGTAGGTCTAGGGCCTGAGAATTTGCGTTTGTAACATGTTTGTGGTTGAGCTGATGCTGCTAATTGGGAACCACATCATGGGAAACACCAGTCTAGTGTCACACTGTGGTCATTCGATAGCACAGAAGCATTAGCATCCCAGTCTTTTGATGGCACCACACTGAGGTTACTTACTATGGTTCTTCATGACAGCATTATTCATGACGATGATATGAACATATGTAAATAATAAAAAGAGCATACAAATTAACTGCAGGTTTTCAGAATAGTATTTAAGTAATGAAAAATCTACAGCAAAAATGAAGGTAAAAAGGTACCTTCACTCCTTTTAAGAATATCCTTTGGATCAGGGGAAGCTGACCTGTTAGCTTGTCTGGGGATTATAGAGAGACCTCTCCCACTTCTCTCTGGCCATGTCTTACTGATATTAATTCAGCATCTCTTTTCTTAGATTTTCCCAAAGCCTTTGCAAAGCCCACAAGTTTCTGTCTCCTGACCTGCTGTCTCAAGGCCGGAGAGTGAGGGTTAGGTTTCTGACAGCTTTTTGTCCACCTTCCTCCCATGCACAGGATTTAGGAAAGCTATCTGTTTACTTCCTCTTAGCTCATGTTCTAGGAAAAAATAGCAATCAGAACGGAGCACATTTCTAACATGTAAAGACAACCAATACTAGTTTCATTTTCTGTGTACAACAGGGCTGAATGTTAACATATGATTACTCCCTGCCAGGCCATACAGCACAAGCTGGTGTTTGATGGATCCATGGACTCAAAAAGCAATAATGTTTTAACACTTACATAAAGCCACCTTTTGTTTAATACGAATAAATAATGTTCCAATCAAAATAATGCCAACTCTCTGCACACAGAGCTGTAGCATCTAATGAGACGGGACCTCTGGACATGAGGTGGGTACAATGGTATGAAGCATGCAACAGAGACCCAGGAAAAAATATTCTAATCCTATGTACTGCTAAAGAAAATTGCTGAAGAAAACACCATATAATTAAACTAATTTTTTCATGATTCTTAAAGAAACAGATTGATGGTGCTCTGAAATTAGGGGCAGGTGATATGGATTTTCAAAATAGAATTTCAATAGAGTCATTCAGAGCTCCTGAAATTCAAACAAACCCAAACAAAAAACCCAGAACAGAGAAAAGAAAAGAAGGCAAAAATAATATTAGCTCCTCTCTTCATGTTTCTACATTTACTCTACACTTCCAACATGTCCATTTATTTCTCAAATATAGAGTCAAATGTGGTCATTTATACCTCATGTTGGACTTTAAAACTGCTTGTCTAGTACTGAGCACTAGGTCTGAAAAATGGTATGTTCTCAATAAATATTTGTAGAATTCATATGTTACATGTTGTTTTTTCACCTAAAATTGTCTTCCTGGGCTGCTTAGCTCTCTTTTTTCCATGGGATTTCCATCCACGCTTCTACCACCACAGATACACACTCCTTTGTGTGGACCTGGGCTGCCCACAGTGCCCCAGTGGATGCCCCACCTGGATGTACCCTATCAGAACCACCTTGCGCTCCCAACTTCTTACCATACATTTTCCCTGCCTACACTTGTCTTGCCCTGTGTCCTAGCAAGGCTCTACTACATAAGGTATAGATGTTTTCTTCAATTCTTTGTGACGTTTCATGGATGTAAACTCTGAAGGATTTATCAAGTAAGAAAAATCCAAAATAAATAACTAACAATAGGAGTTAAGATATTTTGTTCAGCTGGAAGAGAATAAGAGAAAGCAATGTTAGGATCAAACTGAGCTTAATGATATTGCAGATGGATGCTAATACCACCTAGAATGTGACACAGGTAACTCTTCTAGGAACCAAGTCCTAAAGATCGTTCAGTGTGTTAATACTCCTTTCAGTCGTTGACTTTCCCCTTGATAAGAAATTTTCACATATTGAGGTATAGGGGGTAGCTATTCTGGTTTAAACCTGATTCAGTTCTGAACTAAAGGAGGCTGGCTTATGGCCTGTCAAATGTACGTTGTACATCTGCTTTAACCGTTAAAGTAGAGAATGCCTTAAAAATTATCTCTAAGTAAAAAATGCAGTCTTTGAAGCTAAGGATGCAGACTTCCTTTCCTATGATGCCAGTATCAGTAATGCCAGTATCAGTACTCCTGAAGATAAGTTCCCTTTCCTGGACATCAGGGTCATGTTGACATGCTAATCTGTAACTGAATGCCTCTTTGAAACTTTGATGAATGTGTATCCTGCGCAGGTTTGATGTATGTTCTTTGTTCTGAAAATGTATACAGTGTACTGAAAACCATGCTTCTCTGGAATGCTTTCCTTTTTCATGGGGACTGCCTTCCCGAGCTAGTCATCAGCTTGGCTGAACTAAATCTCATCTTAACTCTTATTTATAGAATGGTTATTGGTTATTTGCATTGACAATCTCAAACGTGTTGTTTGTTTTTTTCCTTTTTGATGGATTGTCAGAAATCTCTGGCTGCCTCTTCTTTTAGATCTCTAACTACATACAGAACTTAGTGAGATGAGAGTTCTTTCCTAATCAGTGTCTTTACTAACATTGATGCTAGGAGTTTACCTTGTGGGGCTGGGTTGTTATAAAAGTTTAGGAAATGGAGACAAAAAGGGAACAGCACCAACAATAGAGATATAGTATTGAGAATTTCCCACTCTGATTCCATTTCCAATGCAGGGTTTTTTCCCCCACACATCCAAGCAATTTTCAGATACCAGCTGGGTACCCTACGATTCAACTCAACTCAATTTGGGCACAATCCACCTGGAGACAGCATCAGATTCCAAAGGTTAAGCGTTCAGTCTTACAAGACTGTCTCCCCTCCCCCCATATCAGACACCAATCATGAGTCCACGTTGTCACCTGTGCTTCTGATCTCCCAGCTATAAACTGGAGGTTCCTGTGACCCCCCTCCTTGAGTTTGATTAATTTGCTAGAGCTGCTCACAGAACTCACAGAAACGTTTTATTTACTAGACTACTAATACCGAACCTGATATCAGTTTCCCAACATTAAACCCAGCATATATGGGGTTAAAACCAAAACACTCATTCCCTGCTTACTCTCTGGCTTCCTGGCTCCAGAATCCACTATCCTCCATGGAGACAGACACCATCAAGGATAAGCACCTGGAGAATCTCCTCTCGCAAAGAGATAGGGGCTGGTGGGAAAGCTGCTGACCAGCAAGGTCATGAGCTCCCCCTCCCCTACCTAAAGCCCCAAATAAAAGCACTTCCTTTTAGCTTTTCGGGGAGTTTGGGATTTCAGCGTTAGCTGCCCTCTCTCCTTGCTCAGCACTGTGCAAAAATAAAATTCCTACTTTCTTCCACTACACCTGGTGTCAGAGATTGGCTTGCTGCGCAATGGGTGAGCGAACTCACTTCAGGTTCGGTAACACTACCAGTTTATTATAAAACGGTATAACTTAGGAACAGATGGAAGAAATGTATAGGGCAGGGTATGGGAAAAGAGCATGGAGGTTCCATGTTCTCTGAGTGTGCCATTCTCCCCAAATTTCCACATGTTCACCATCCTGGAAGTTTTCTGAACCCACTCCTTTCGGCTTTTTATGGAGGTTCATTACCTAGGCATGACTGATTAAGTCATTGGCCAGCCTCCAGGCCCTCTCCCCTTCCGGGAGATCAGGGGAGTGGGACTGAAAGTTCTAACCCTCTAATCAGATAGTTGGTTCCCCCAGCAACCAACCACCATCCACAGGAGCTTTCCAACAGTCACCTCATTAACGTAAACTTAGTTGTGGCTGAAGGGGGTTTGAGGGTATCAAGACATCCTCATAGCTCTTATCAATTAGGAAATCCCAAGGATTTTAGGAGCCGTGTGCCAGAAACGGGATGAAGACCAAATATATATTCATTATAAATCACAATATCACAGACATACTCTGGTTTGGGCTTCGTAGGTTACTAGGTGAGGTGGGCAAGCCATTTATCTCCATTTATAAGTGAGAAAACCAAAGCTCAGATTGGTTAAAACTCTCTCTATTCCTCAGAGATTTGAATAAGAAAATGTGAGATAATAACATATAAGCACTTTAAAATTTCTAAAGTGGTAAAATTAATTATTGGCTAAAGTGTATGATTTTCTCTCTTCTCATAAAAGGTGCAGGAAGGGTTTAGCTTTCCAAATCATTGATCAATTCTTTTATTTGGCACAGGCTATCATCACAGCATATGGGTCACAATTTCTTAATTCCTTGATCTGTTTAGATTTACAAAAAGCTTAAATCTCAGTTGTTCCCCAAATTGCTAATTTGTCCAGCCAGTAACTGCAAGAATATGCTACTTATACTGATTTGAATGCAAATAGTGATGACTGTAATGGCCATTTTTCTTCATGTTACAATTGGCCATCAGGAGTTTAGAACTCCATACAGGGAGTTAGATATATGTCCCAGGGAGGTTTTTCCTCACCTTGCAGATTAAATTTTGCCCAAGTGTTTTTTAAGCTTATTGAGAGGATGGTGCTTGAATCTGAGGATGATACAAATCGACATGTTCACCAAAGACCGACTCCTGTCCCCTTGGAAGCGTAGCCGCTTGAGGAGGCACTTAGACTGCTCTTTTCTGAAGCCCATTCCACTTGCCATTTCTCATATACCCAACAGATCTTCTTACTGTAATTTTCCTCATCTCAAATTCACAGCCTGTTATTGTCTCATTGTCTTAAACCGAAAATAAACACAGCCGCTTGCAAGGCTGTCTATACAATATGCTCTCCTACCGCAAGCCTCCCACACAGCAGATGCATGTTGACATGTGAGAGCTCACTTTTCCACAGGCTGGTACGAATAGCATTATCTGAGGGTATCACTACTCCTGAATTTCTTCAATTTGATCACAAACCCTCTTTTTCTCCATGTTTATTTATTTATTCTTAATTATGGAGATATAATTTCCATACAATAAAATGCAGAGATATTCAGTGTTCAGGTTGATGATTTTGACAACTGTATATAGCACAAAGTATACACCCATGAATTGACTACACCAAACAAGATATGGAATATTTTCATCACCCTGAAAAGACCCTTTGTGCCCCATTTCAGTTAACTTGACTAATATTTGTCCCTCCCCTTACACATTGCCCTTCTCTGAGGCAACCACTTTGATTTCACCATAGATTAATTTTGCCTGTTCTTGGGCGTTATATAAACAGATTCATACAGTATGACCTCTTTTGTGTTAGGGTTTGTTGTTCAACATAACATTTTCACATTCATCCAAGTTGTGTGTATAAGTAGTTACGTTCCATTTTATTTCTCAGTAGTATTTCATTTTATGACTATATAGCAATTTGTCAATCTGTTCCTTTATCAGTGGGCATTTGGGCTGTTTACAGTTTGGAACTATTCTGAATAAATTTCATATACAAGATATTGGTATACAAAACATGTTTTCATTTCTCTTATATTTACCTAGAAGTATTTTACTAGTTTACTCATAGTATTTTACTATTTTATTTGTTTATAAGGAACTGCTGAATAATTTTCAAGTGATTGAATGATTCTGTACTCTCACTAGCAATGAGAGTTGAGATTTTTTGATTTTTTCACTGTTGGAAAAGGTAATTGGAGAATATGACTGCCTATTGACCTGGCTAGATGGACCTCACCCTCTCCCCAGTCCTTGAAATGTACATTCTGCCCACCATTTCCACAGCCAGATTCATTTCAAGGACACAGTCTTGAGAGAGCAATGTCTTTTTGAGACCATTTGGACGGTCTATGTGACTGAATCCCATTAAGGCCTTTTAGAAACTCTTAAGATTCTGGTAGGAGGAGCAGAGATCTCTCATCTTGCAGTGGCCAAGACAAGCCTTGTATGTAAGTTCCCTTGCTTATCAAACCTGCCACCCACCTATTTTGTGTGGTCTGCCTCTTTCTTCAGTCTCTCCTTGCCCTCTGTGTACGAAGCTAGTCTTGGAACCAACATGCACTTTTAGTCAAATTTTGATATTGTCCTTCCTTTTTTATTATAGCCATTCTAACAGTACAAAATTGTATTTTATTGTGGTTTTAGTTTGCATTTCCTTGATGACTAACAGTGTTGAGCACCTGTTGTTGTGTTTATTGGCCATTCCCCTATCTTCTTTTGTGAAATATTTGTTTAAGATTGTTGCGCATTTTCAGTTGAGTTATGACTTTTTGTTGATTTCTGGAGTTCTTTATATATTCTGGATACAAATTCTTTGTCAGATACGTATGTTGTCAATTTCTCCCACTCTATGTCTTAATTAGTCATTTTCTCAATAATATGCTTTGATGATCAGAAATTTTTAATTTTGGAGAAGACCAAATTACCATTTTTTTCTTTTGTTGTATTTTGTGGTTTACATACGACTATTTTTCAGCCCAAGGTCACAAACATATTCTGCTTTGTTTTCTTCTGGAAAATTTGTGGTTCTAGCTTTTATGTTTAGGTCTATGATCCATCAAAAGTGAATTATATTTTATGAGTTGAAATGAGTTTCAAGTCTATTTTTTCCATATGAATATTCCATGGTTCTAGCACTCTTTCTTGAAAAGACTATCCTGTTTCCGTTGAACTAACTTGGTACTTTGGTGGAATCAATTAATAATATTAGCGGGCTTATCTGGAGTTTCTATTGACTTATTCTGATTAATTTGTCTAATTTAAGCTGATAACACTGTTTTGATTAGTATATCTTTATAGTAAGTCATAAAATCAGGTATTGAAATTTCTCCAACTCTGTTCTTCTTTTTCGACATTGTATTGATTAATATAGAATTTTTTCCCCCAATGGAATTTATTTATTTATTTTATTGAGGTAACATTGATTTACAACATTACATAAATTTCAGTTTCTGTGTAGACTTCATCATGTTCACCACCCAAAGACTAATTACTATCCCTCGCCATACACAGGTGCCCAGTCACTACTTTCCCCCTCCTCCCTCCCTCTTTCCCCTCTGGTAACCACCAATCTAATCTCTGTATCTATGTATTTCTTTGTTGTTGTTGTTGTTTTTGTCTTCTACTTATGAGTGAAATCAAATGGTATTTGACTTTCTCCATCTGACTTACTTCACTTAGCATAATACCATCAAGGTCCATCCATGTTGTTGTAATCTGCATGATTTCATGTCTTTTTGTTTTTATAGCTGTGTAGTATTCCACTGTGTATATATATCACATCTTCTGATTGGAACTACATTGAATCTAAAGATAACTTTGAAGATAATGAACATTTTGACAGTCCTGAGTCTTCCAATATATGAAATTATACATCTCTTTATTTATGTAAAACTTTTTTATTTTCTTGTAGCAATGTTTTACAGGTTTCAGTGTAGAGGTTTTAAACATTTTTATTATATTTATTCCAAAGGGTTTAATGTTCTTTGATTATATTACAAACAGTATTATTTTAAAACTTTCACTTCCAGTTGTGTATTGCCAATCTATAGAAAAATAATTTTTTTTACTACTACTTTTCCATCCTGTTTGCTTGCTAAATTTTCTTACTAGTGCCAGGAGATGTTTTGTAATTAAATTCCATAATGTTTCCATGTATGCAACAATTACACCTGAAAACAGACAATTTCACTTATTTTTGTTCTTCATGACATTTATTTCTTAACTTGTCTTATTTCATTGGCTAGGTATAACCATCTACCTGCAGTATAAGGTTAAATAGACGCAGTCAGAGTAGACATCTTTATCTTATTCTCAACATTAAACAGAAATTGTTGATTGTTTCATCAACTATGGTATTATCTGTAAGTTTTTTCATAGGTACACCTTATAAGGCTAAAGAAATTCTCCTCTATTTTTAGTTGGCTGGGAGTTTTTATCATAAATAGTAATCAAATTTGGCCACATGTGTTTTTCTCCATCACTTCTGAGGATTACTTTCTCCTTTATTCTTTCAGTGTGGTGATTTACATCGGATAATTTTCAAATGTTAAATCAAGTAAGAATTCCTGTGATATCTCTCTTTAATCATGATGTATTAACTTTCAATAATTGATGAATTTTATTTTCTATTATTTAATGAGGGATATTTACCTGCAACTTTCTTTCCTTCTGAAGGTTATTAGAGTTATTCTTGTCTTATTAAATGAATCAGGAACTATATCTTCAATCTCTCTTTTCTGAGTTTGTGCAATATTAGTATTATTTCTCACCTAAATATTTTCTAGAATTCAATCAGTGAAGACATTTAGAGTTTTCTTCATTACAAATTTAATGTCTTTGATAAATAAAGTGTTAAGATTATTACTTTGTTGAGTTTTAGTTTTGGTTAGTCAAATTTTCTAAGACACTTGTTCATTTTATGTAAGTTGTCAAGAAGTTGTTTATTAATCCCTATATCATATATTTTATGTCTATAGTATTTTGTTTGATGGATACTCTTTCATTCCTGATACACTTAATTTTTATTTTCTCTTTTTTATTGATTGGTCTGGTTAGGAGTTTGTTAGTGCTATTAATCTGTTCAAACAGCCAATTTTTATTTTGTTGATTTTCTCTATTATTTGTATATTTTCTATTTCAATTATTTCCACTGACGTTATTTTCATTTTCCACTTTGGTTTTAATTTGTTGTTTATTTCTAGGATTTTTTTTTTTAGAGTAAAGCCACATTTCAGTTATTATCTACCTTTCATTTTTTCTAAACATGCTCCTAAAGGTAAAAATTTCCTTCCAGGAGCTGCTTTAGCTACTGTCTACAAACTTGATTTGTTGTGCTTTCATTTTCAAAATTTATTTTTCATTCAAAATGTATTTTATTTTTGTTGTGATTTTTGATCTATAAATTATTTAGAAGTGTTTTTGATCTGTTCTCAAATAATTGTAGTTTTCCAGATAACTTTCTGTTATTGATTTCAAATTTAATTTTATTGTTGCCTGAGAACATTCTCTGTATGAACATGATTCTTTCAAAAATATTGAAACTTCCTTATGGTCTAGCATATTGTGATTAATGTTCCACAAGTACTAATTGATTATCCTGAAGATAATGGGTTGTAGTCTTCTGTGAATATCAACTAGATATAATTCGTTGACTGCACTAAGTTTTCTATATCTTTACCTTTTTCTATGTATCTACTTGGTTTATCAGTTACTCAAAGAGTAATGTTAAAAGCTCTAAGTAAAATGGTGGATTCACCTATCTCTCTTTTTAGCTTTGTCAGTTTTCCTTTATTGATTTTAAAGCTTTATTATTTGATGCATCGATAATTATGATTTCTATGTCTTCTTGATGAATATTCCCCTTTACCATTGTAGAATGGTCGTCTTTATCTCCCGTAGTATTTTCTGTGTTGATGATTTATTAGGCTTAGTATTAGAATTGTAAGCATTTTTCCATCCTATTGTTTTTGATCTGTGTCTTCATATTTGAAGTGTGCTTATTAGAAACAGCATATAATCAGTTATTAATTCTTTATTCAGTCTGTCAATCTCTGATTTCTAATAGAAGTGATTAGTGCCCTAATATATAACATAATTTTTGACACAGTTAAACTTAAGTCTACCATCTTAACATTTGTTTTATGTTTGCCTCATTTGTTCTTTGTTTCTCTGTGACACCTTTCCTTTCCCCTTTTTGGGTGAAATACATGTTCTTATTCCATTTATCCCTTCTATAGTATAAACGTCTCAGTCATTTATACTTTTGTTGCCCTGTGTGTTATTTCTACATAGCTATAAACAATATTATATGCTATTATTTTTGCTTTAAATTGTCAATGGCTTTTTTTTTGAGGAAGATTAGCCCTGAGCTAACATCTGCTGCCAATCCTCCTCTTTTTGCTGAGGAAGACTGGCCCTGGCTAACATCCATGCCTATCTTCCTCTACTTTATATGTAGGATGCCTACCACAGCGTGGCTTGCCAAGCAGTGCCATGTCTGCACCTGGGATCCAAACCGGCGAACCCCGGGCTGCCAAAGCAGAATGTGTGTACTTAACCACTGCACCACTGGGCCAGCCCCGGTTAATGGCTTTTTAAATAAATTTAATAGCATATACATAAATATTTACTCATCTATGTAACTATCAATATATGAAAGCATCTATATATCTATCAATGTATGTGTGTATTTATATATGTTTGATTCTCATTGAGAATAAGAAAAGCATTTTATATTTACCACATATATGCTACTCTCTTCATTACTTCCCACAGATTCAGGCTTCCATCTGTTATTACTTCCTTTGGCCTGGAGATTTTCTCTTAGCATTTCTTATAGTATAGATCTACTGGAGACAAATCTGTCAGCTACTGTCTTTCTAAATATGTTTTCATTTAGCTTTAACTTTTGAAAGACATTTTTATTGCATATAGAAACTTTATTTAGAAAAATTCCCTAGTACCTTAGAGATATCATTTATTTTTCCTCTATTCTCCACTACTTCTGAAGGGGAGTCAGTAATTATTCATACCTTTGTTCACTGTATGTATATTCCTTTTTGTCATACTGCCTTTTTTCAAATTTCTTTTATCTTTGGTTTTCTGCAATTTGACTATGATGTGTGTAAGTGTCTTTTTCTTTGTATTTGTCCTGCTTCATTCACTTATCTTAGTTTGTGGATTGATGCCTTTCAACAAGTTTGGAAAATTCTCATCCATTATGTCCTTGAATATTGCTACTGCCCCATTCTCTCTTGTCTCTCTTTCTGATACATCAAATATGTATATATATAGAGAGAGACCATTTTATATTGTCACACTGATTTCAGATCCTCTCTTCTGATCATTTCATTCTTTCTTCTTTTAATGTGTTAGTTTGGCTACTTTTATTGAACATTCTTTAATTTCATTAATTCTTTCCCTTTCTGTGTCAAATGTGCTCCAAACACGTTGAAGGAATTTTTAATTTCTGATGTACTTTTTACTTATAGAATCTTTATTTTTCTCCAGCTTTATTGGGATATAATTGACATATAACATTGTGTGAGTTTAAAGTATACTACATGGTAATTTAATACATGTATACATTGTGAAATGATTACCTCAATAAGATGATGTTAACACATCCATCATCTCTTATAACTACAATGTTTTGGGGTTTTTGTGGTAGTGAGAACATCTAGGATTTACTCTATTAGCAACTTTCAATTACATAATATAGTATTGTTAACTATAGTCACCATGCTTTGTATTACAGCCCAAGAACTTGTTCATCTTCTAACTGGAAGTTTGTACCCTTTGACTAACATCTCCCCATTTCCCCCACCTCCAAGACCGTGGCAACCACCACTTTACTCTGTTTCTCTGAGTTCGGCTCTTTTAGATTCCACGTGTAAGTGAGATCATACAATATTTTTCTTTCTCGGTTTGACTTGAATTCATTTAGCATAAAGCCCTCAAGGTTCATCCATGTTGTCACAATGGCAAGATTTCGTCCTTTCTCATATTCCATTGTAGACACATATACCACATTTTGTTTATCCATTCGTCCATTGATGGACACTTAGGCTGTTTCCATGTCTTGGCTATTGTGAATAATGCTACCATGAACATAGGGGTACAAATAATCTGTTTAACATCTTGATTCCATTTCCTTTGGATTTATATCCAGAACTGGATCATACA
Organism: Equus caballus; assembly: GCF_041296265.1. Lineage (NCBI taxonomy): Eukaryota > Metazoa > Chordata > Mammalia > Perissodactyla > Equidae > Equus > Equus caballus. The sequence goes on along the minus strand of NC_091710.1, from coordinate 28,371,964 downwards.
GTGGCTCTATTTTTAATTTTTGGAGAAACTTCCATACTGTTTTCCATAATGGCTGCACCAATTTACTTCCCACCAAGTGTGCACAAGTTTTCCCTTTTCTCCACATCCTCTCCAACACTTACTGTTTCTTGTTTTTTTTGATAATAGCCATTCTAATAGATGTGAAGTGATATTGTGGCTTTGATTTGCATTTCCCTGATGATTGCATCCAAAACTTTCTAATGGGGTTCAAAAATCTATGGTTTTTGTAGCTTATCTGGCTTGTAGTACATTCTTTTATTTTTTTTCTATCCTATAAAGATGCAGAAGTCTGATGTATTGTTCTTATTTAGGATGCACTAAGCCAGTTCTTTCCTCTTATCATCTGACATTTACTTGGATGAATAAGCACGTCTGCCTTTTAAGGATATTTTACAAAATTGTGAGTGTATTTTATGACCTGAATGTACACACACTATTTAATAAACATAGTACAGACAATACATAAACAAGTAAATTTTTAAAAAATTGCTGTGAATATCTTTAAAAGTGAAAAGAAGAGGTTTAACTCATCTTGGGCTAAGTGACTGTTTTAGTGCCACAGACTAAGTTTTAAATAACAGTAGCCAGAATTCTGCAATTCAATGCCAACATTAAATTTGGATGGCATGACACTGTATTGTCATGGTACTCATCTCCAGAGTGCTCTGGGGCCTCTCATAGAGACATTTCAAGTCTCTTCTTCTGTCTCGTAATTTCTTTGAGATTAGAAGTGGAAGGACATTATCATTCTGTCTTTGTTGCTGAGAAGTAAGATAAAGTAACAGAAGTACCAGGTGTTTTTTCCAAGATGGTATAGTGGTCAATCAAAATCAGCAGAAGGAAGAAATCATAGGAGGGCAACTAAATTGTCCTTGTCTTGTCCTAGTCAGTCAATACCTAATTCCTACAAGACAAAACTGTCTATCCAATTTTTAAAGGTGTCTTGAGACAGCGATGACCTGCTATGGTATTTAATAACCTTTAGATCAGGAATATTAGCTATGTTTGACTAAACTCTGACAGTCTTCCCATGGCCTCAAGACCAAGCATAGGGAACAGACTTAAGTTGAAGTAAGTTGTCAGCTTTATACATATTTCAGTACCTAAAGCAGTAACGATAAACCTAAGTTACCTTTTCTCTTATGCTCAATTCTCCCTAAAATTGGAATTTATTAATGTTTATATGAAGTATTCCTCACACAAACCACAGCATCACCCTATTTATAAGAGTAATATCTACCTTCATCAGGCATTTCTCTGAATGCTTAAATATATTATCTCATTTAATTTTCACTAAAACTATATAAAATATTATCTGATTTAATTTTCACAAAAATTATATAAAGTGGAAGTAGGGATACAGATGCTTTTGTCCACACAACTCAGGTATGGCAAAACTAGTATATCACACAGATTTGTATGGCTACATTGCCCTTGCTCTTTATTCTCTCTGCAATCACTTTCTGTAATAATTTATCAAACCAAATTTGGGAATAATTTTCTATAAAACAAGAAGATTTATTATGGGCTTCCTTTAAATCGCATGTCTCCAATGCACTTAGAACTTGATTCAATTGTATAGATTTCATCCACATGCTGTTTTTTGGGGAAACATACATTATGCAATGTTCAACTATATCTGAAATTGTCATCCCTGGTTTTAGTCTTTATTTTAAATAAAAGAACTAACCTTTAGAACAGGGATCAGGGTTTTGTTTCTAAAAAGGTTAAACAAATGGTAAGTAGTGCCATATTTTCAAACTGGGAGATTTCATCCAAAGTGATGAATTTCCAGTTCTTCTTGAGAAATCAGAAGGATGGAAAACACTTGGATTGCATTCTTATATAGCACATAGCAACAAAAGTCTTTACAAAGGGCGTGAATATACCAATGCCCGACAGTCCTCCCTGTTCCCTATTGCTTCCTTCTTTTGCTTTCCTTGCTTTGTCCTTGAATGCATTGAGGTTTTCAATCCTTTTAACATCAGGACACATTGCTTTAACCAAAGAACTGAACTGCTAGCTAGTTAACCAATAGGTAAACCGGAGCTTTCACTGGCAGAGGGAGCACAACCCTCATTTTTAAAGGATATTATCAACAAGCATCTACTGAAGCATTGCATGCTTTTGCATTAAGCATTTTATCAATCTTTGAGTTCAGGCTAGTTGTTTGCCCTGTGACGCAGCTTTCTGATTCAGTCTAGAAAAGTTGGGATATTGTGGTTTATCTGACTTTTTTGAAGTTGTATTTCAGGTTTCCACATCTTAAGTAAGAGAACTCAGGTATACATAGTTTATGAACATTATTTACCTCATTATGTGAGATAAAGACCAAAGCAGTGACAATGTCCAAAAGCACAGTAAGGAAAAGCATCAGAATGTAAACATATAAGGATAATTTTGAAAATCCACTATATACATAAATATATAAAATATATTACACATATATAATCTATCCAATATATTATTCCACATCTGTGGAAATGTTAGAAATTAGAATTTTAAAAAATTTTAAATTCCACATTAGACATATTTTGATGTTGGAGATGGGTAATTTCAGTTTGGATTTACTAAGAAATCTACTTGGGAAGCACCTATCAAATTCTAGCCTATTTATTCACAGAGGTACTCCTTTAGTTTGTTATCAGAAACAAGGTTGGAAGTGGGGACTTGGGTAGAGATGCAGCAGAAAAATTACAGCAGGTAAAGCCTTATATATCAAGCAATATTTTTATCTTATTCTCCAGGTGATAAGGAGCCACTTATAGCTATAAGCAGGGAATTGTCCTGATAAAAATTGAGTATTAGAAAATTAATTCTATGACAAGTCAGTAAAACAAATTTTCTCCATGGCAGATGAATAAAGGGGGAGACCAATCTGGAGGCTATTGTCTGTAATAAAGATCTTACCTAACGCTTTGTAGACAAAGGAAGGATCTAGATTCAAGACATAACTCAAAGGTATAATCAACTGGATTGTATGATATAGTTGAAGGATGGGCTGAAGGAGGAGGAGAAATTGTGGTCAACCCTAATCTGGACATCTGGATGGTACTGGTATTTTAAATGAGAAAGTGAATCCAGGAAGAAGAGGAAGCACAATGTTTTTACATATCTAGACAACTAAGAAATTATTTAAAAATCAAATGTGATGCATTTTCTCAATTAGAAAATTTTTTTTCCAGATTATTTGGAAAAATGTGCCATTGTTTTTTCTATGTGTGTATTTTTTTTTCCTCCCTGCCTGGAGGTCAACCACACAATGGTCACTCAAGAAACCTTTGTTAATCAAGTTCTTCCCTTCATCTTTCAGCTGCCAGTGCTGAGATTAAGCCTCATTATTGAAAGAATAACCAATATTCTGTAGTACCTTTCACCAGAGGCTATCAAGTGGGATGGCAATCAAATATTTTTGTTCTTTTTAAAAGTGGGAATCAATCAGTGTTACCCATTTTCTCCATTGCCTTTTATCCATGGTTTATCAAATGTTTACGCAGATGATTCAATCACAGCAAGGAACATTTCAATGCCATTGACCTTCTCCTCTTGGGTGCTTATATTTCTAGCAGGAAAAATTGACAAGTGTGATAGACTATGTATATAACAAAATTCAGCCCTTTTCCCCAGATCTTTACTAAACAATTATCTTATTTTACAACCTCTAAGCTAATGTAGTGTTTTATAGCTTAAAAATAATTTTATAAATATGATTTTACATAGTACCCAGAACAGCCATACCTATTTGCATGGGAAAACTGAAGATAAGTGATCACAGCTGCTAAGCAACCTGCCTAAGTTTACTTGCTAGTTGGCAATTAAGTTAAAATTAGAAATCTAGATGTTTTGACTCATTTTTTTTACTCTATGTTTTCCGTTACATGCACAAATGATGCTGTGGCCTCACCATGACACTGGTCATCCATTTAGAGGTCTTTATTCCCGATGAAATTGACAAATTTGTAAGAATTTTACTTAGCTCTTAAATTTTCATCCAAGTTCTTGGGATATGCAGAGCAACTTGGGCTTGTGAGCTCTTTCTATTATTTTTGTTTGTTTTTAGGAAGATTAGCCCTGAGTTAACAGCTGCTGCCGATCCTCCTCTTTTTGCTGAGGAAGACTGTCACTGAGCTAGCATCTGTGCCCATCTTCCTCTATTTTATAAATGGGATGCCTGCCACAGCATGGCTTGATAAGTGGTGCATAGGTCTGTACCTGGGATCTGAACCCAGGAACCCTGGGTCACGCAAGTGGAGCGGGCGAACTTAATAGCTACACCACCAGGCCAGCCCCTTTTTATTATTTTAAATATTCTAATATCATGATAAGCTGTGCAGCCCAACTAAATCTCAGATTTCTTGCTTTGACTGGAAAGGACAATTCCAAGTCATAAAGCTGATTATTTTATTCATATTCCTTTGGCATTTTTATATCTCTAATACCTAAAATATGACTAGCCAATGTATTTAACAAATCGATTTTGCTTTGTAAACTGAAATCTTTCATACTATGGAGTCTATGACACAGGTTGGGTGGGATAGAAATGCTCAGATCTATGTTTTCCTCTAATATCAAGTCAGTTAAGCTTGTTGAACTTGAGTTTCTATATCAGGAAGAAAGAATTATTTAATACTTATTCAGTAAATATTTATTGGGTTCCTTCTATGTTCACAGACTTTATGAGCACTAAAAAGTGGATACGAATAGCTTTTTCATACAGATATGGTGATTTCAAAAATACATTGGGTATAAAGTCTATGACCCTGTGCCATAGATTGTCAGCCAACTCACTCAAGGACGAGGCCTCCCACCTGCCCTTCGCAAGCCCCCTCTCTAGACAACTGAGCACCACAGCTGTGGCCACAGCACAGCCTGGGACATTGCAGAAAAGATTCATGGTGCTGGCACATCTTAGTGAGTCACCAGAAGAAGTGGGGCAGACCGATTAAAACCTGGACAGCTTCTGTTTACATAGAAATAGCCTGCTAATCAGTGATGACAAGAGAGGAAACATAGGCAAATGCCAGTTAAAATGGAGTTATAAGTTTTTTTCTTTAAAAAGTATGTTTGGTAGAGTTTGCCAGCGTGTGGCAGTGGTTCTTTAATTATACAGGAGGAAATCTTTAGAAATGAAATGGCCTCAGGCTGTGTTAAAGGGAATGGTTTTGTAGCAGGTTGTCAGAGGAAGTCTCTGAAAGTAAACCATCTCTCACATTGCTTCTTAAAAAGACAGCTTTTAAGTAAGCATATATTTTTCTCACTATGTGTGAGAGCGTGTGTGTGTAGAGAGGAGAGAGGTCTCTTTTGATTACCTACAAAGAAAGGCTCTTTATTTAATGGATTAATTATAGGCTCCGTCTCAGGTATGTTCTTTTAGTGCCATTTCAGAAAGCTGTTCTTTTAACATGCCCTCACATCATGGGTGCCACTTCAGGCCTTGGTATTTATAAAGTGTACTGACATTTATGAATTTTGTGTTACTTTTTTCTCCCCTTCAAATGAATGTTGAAGTCCATCATAGGGACTCCCTCAAGGAAAATGATTCTAAATTATTTTATATTTTAGAATTTAGCTTTGTTAATATTTTAGAGTGAAACTACCAGATTCTACACAGGGAAATGCTGTAGGACCTGCTAAGTGGAAGGGATCGGATATAACATCTGTTTATTTTTCAGTTTCAAGCGGTATGTGGATGATTATAAGTTAAGAGAAATTCTATGAGGCCTAAGGCATGTTTTTCTTCAACTCATACATTATTTTCTGCTAGGTTCCCAAGATTGGGCTGAGATGATAAAAGTAAAAAGGTAAAGTCTATTTGGGATCTATATGCTTTCCTTTTGGTGTACACCTTCCAGCCTCAATCAGTAGCCAAAGGTCCCCAGTGAACTTCTGCCTTGCCCAAACTGCTTAGATTTCTGTCCTGGTAATTCTTATACCTAGTTGTACAAATACTCTATTGGATGTCCCTGAACATCTGCCTTCCCACCCAATGTTTCACGCTTTGGGTATATCTTCATCCAGGAGGCCAGCCTTGCTTTAGTTAAGAAGTTGATTTTTCCCTAACAATGGATTATAATACACAGCATTAACCATCACAAGCCAAATTCTTCTTATTTATGAGAGCTGTCATGACGGTGCATGATTCAACTCAGTCCTAAGAGAGTGAGACTAATACTTGGAACTGTAGGCACTTTAATAGTCCTTGTAAAAGAATATCTTATGTCAAATGGGACTTCTGAATTGTGTCTGTTCAATCCTTCACGTAGGAGGTTGCCTATTCTATTGACTCACAGGCTGCTCTTTCCTTATGCCTTATCTTTATCACAGAAACATAAAACCATAGTCTTATCATTAGTCTTATCATTTGTTTCAAGCAGACCATCCATTTTCACGAAATTTATAAGCAAACAGTGACAAAAAAAACCCCACCTTTCTAACAGCTACAGCTCTGATGAGGATGTCGCAAATATCTGTCTTTTGCTTTCCTACTTAGAAAGCAGTGTCACATAAGTTAACTCAGTTGAGCAACACAGCAAACATGCAGGATGGCAAGGCATCTATATGGATTCCATTTTTCAGATGTAGAAATGAAAGTCCAACAGTGTTAAGCCACTTTCTCTTGGCAGAGCTGTTAGTTAAGGTGAAGAGTGTTGTCTCTAACATATCTGAGATTTCCATGAACAGTATTGCCTCTTCCAAAGCACTAAAACTCAGATCTAAGAGGTGCTCTCCTCATCATGGTCTCAAATCGTAGAATCGCAAATTAAAGAAAGTCTTTTTCTTCCAAATATTTCTTTTTCTTTAATGTTATCCTCCCACCCTCACCAGATCTCCTCTTTTTCTTTTTTCCCTAGCACTAATTACCTTTTAATGCCTTTTTTTTCCTGCTTTTTCTCCCCCAATCTCCCTAGTATGTAGTTGTATATTTTAGGTGTGGGTCCTTCCAGTTGCGTAATGCCTTTTTAATGCCATTTATGTTGTGTTTTGTTTGCATTCCCCCTCTCGTGTTCCTTGAGGCAGGGCTATTTTTCGTTGTTGTTTTACTGCTGTCATAGAGTTTTGGTCAAGTGCCTAGAACAAGGATCAGCAAACTACAGCTCCTGGCTGGTTTTTGCATGACCTCCCAAACTAAAAATTATTTTTACATTTTTAAAAGGTTGTTAAAAAAACTAAAGAAGAATATGTGACAGAGCCACGTGTGGCCAACAAAGCCTAAAACATCTACTATCTGGTCCCTTATAGAAAAAGTTTGCTGCTTTCTGACCTAGAAATTTGACCAGCACGTGGTAGGAGCTCCACATATTTGCTGAGTCAATGTGGGCATGCGTGCATGTGTGTTGAAGTGGGTCTACTTCCGTGGAGTTGATTTCCGGCAGTAAGACCCATCCACATGAGAAAACCTGAACTCCTCGTCCTCCCACTGTGAGCCACTGGCATCTGGCAAATATGATGGTGATTTCTGTCCTGTCGTTATTTCCATCTCCATAGCACAGATGTAGGTTAGGCATCTCAAAATCAGGAGCTATTCATCAGCTGGTGGAGAATATTCATTGTTATTTGGGCTGCCAGTGTAATTAGCTCATCTTTTAGAAGCCTTTGCACCAAGGCTTGTTTGTTATTGGAGACTCTGCCTCATCACAACCATTCACATGCATATTAGTGTTTCAAAGAGCATGTTGCTATTTTGATTTTTCTTAGGAGTTAAGGTAAAATATTCAATATCTTCCTCACCCCCCTCTCATAGCCCTTGAAGACAAAGCCCCTTGGTCTGCATGTAGCTAATGGCCAATATTCCACAGAGCCTTTGATAATGGCCCAGATAAGAGTGAAGAGCAGCCAAGCACAAAGTACACTGTAATAAGGTCACTAAAGCTGTAAATTACTGGTTTTCATCCTTAGATATGTCTTGCAGTGGCCTGAGAGTTTCGCTTCATTAAATGTGAGAAGTCGCAACTCAAGCTAATCTCTCTAGAGATATTAAATGCTGAACATATGCACTTACACCAAATGATGCTCCTGACTTGAACAGCCCGAGCTTGTTTTTAAAACCGTTATCTCAATTTCTTACCCATGTTTCTTCTGTCTTCCCTGTCCCCTTCTCCTAGCACACCATGCCCTCCCTTGCAAGTAGCATTTGAAATACCAGCCAGGGCTCTGGCGCAGGACTGCTGGCTGCTCTTCACATCTCACTCATGATTCCCACAGGTTTTTAGAATCAAACCCTGCCTCTGTCATTCACAGCAGCATTTCCTGGCTACATTTTAATTAATTCCGTATGGTACAACGATGATAATTTGGCCCAAAATAAAAGTGAGCGTGAGTTAATGCTGTTATCATTAGAAAGATTTAATGTACAGAGACAATTAGGAAGTTCTTCTGGAAGTATTGTGGAATGTGAAGGGAAAAAGAAGGAACTGGTGCCAAAAATTCATTTATTATATTAACAAATGTGAGAACATGAGGCCCTGGTGGGTTGTCCCCTGGGTCCCTTCCTTGATTGCATCTGCCAGTGCATTCTATTGAACATCAGCCACATCCTATGTTTTCATTATTAGTATATGGTTGGTACTGAGACCAGGCTTACACAATCCAGCAGGGGCAGAGATGGAAAACCTTTTCCATATCACCTTGGTGATCTGCCTTGAATAAACTGGATAATTTTTCTCAGTCATTGCCCTCTTCCTTTGCAGTATATTTTCTTTATAGTTTTTCTTCAAAGCAGGAAGATAAAAAGCCAAAGTGGTGGTGCCACCTACATTTGAAACTCTGCCTGTTTATTTGGTTGTTCTATCCCTGGTTGCTAGCCCACACATCTGGGTGTGCTTGCTCTCATTATACTTTCTTAGTTATAATGTATCTTCTTAGCTCTGGACAAGATTCTCTTTCCAAAATACTCTCAGGGCTGCTTCCTCTGTTATAATTTATGTATCCTGTGTTTAATCTATGGGATCTTGTTACCAACTAGTTGTCCTGGAAAATGGTTCTAATATGAATGTGCATTTATGACTGCCAACAATTGGTATATTGCCCTTTCCAGGGATACTTGCACCTCAACGTTAAATAATGGTGGCAAGTCAAGTGCTTTTACGTCAGAATAAATTTTGATTTGAGGTAGATCATTCTGGAATTCCTGACATCTTTCAATTGATTTTGATACTGTGGAGGAGGAAGAAAGTTTCCTTGACTCTTCTAGGTTCTTCTGGCTGGTCTAAGAATTAAATTGACATGAGATAGACTAATAGGAGAAAATAAAATGTAATTGCATGTGTACAGGAACTGCACATATATGAGAGGCTCAGAGACTCTATACATGAGAGGTTCAGAGACAAAACGTGAAATGAGGTCTACATGCCATCTTGAGCTAAGGAATGGGGTAGGAGCCTGAGACTTCAGAGTGGAGGAGGGTAATTCACAGGATGATAAGAAGAGTATGTGTTCATTAATTAGAGGTTTGCCCTGACATATAGACAGGTCATAAAAACTTATTTCTGGTAATAATTCTTATTATGGGCAAGGCCCCCAATTTAAATTCTTTAAGGGAGCGGTAAAAGTTTCTCTGGAGGCCACAGGGTCTCAATTGCTTTTAGCTCAAAATATTTCACATGCGAAAGTAGACATCTTTGGCCTGTTCTGAATTCCTTCAATACATATTGCCAAGTAGCTCGTAGGAATGTTTAATTTGGTTATACTAATGGTGTATACAAGTTTGCATCTCATAAGCCGCTTGATGACAACAAATAACAATTTGTAATATTTTTTAACATTTTAATGGGAAAAACATCTTTTGAAAAATTTCAATTTCTTTGAATCCTGTTAAGTTTTAAAATTTTTAATTATCAGCATCTATTTTTTTCAATTTTCTGTACATATCAGTTCTACGCATTTTTTGGAAGGGTTTTAAGACAAATAAGAAATAAGCATAATAATATTAAACAAATATATATTGATGCCTCACAGATTGTCAGATTAAATACAGGACATCCAGTTAAATTTGAATTTCAGATAAAAGACAAATAATTTTTTAGTATAATTATGCCCCAAATATTGCATGAGACACTTCTACTAAGAAAATATTCATTGATTATCTGAAATTTAAACTTAACTGAACATCCTGGTCTGTTTTTTTTTTTTTAAATTTGCTAAATCTGGAAACTCTACTCACAAATCTTTGTCTTTAGCTCTAATATTTCTCCTGGCTTCCAGATTGAATATCCAATTGCCTCCCCAGTGCTTCTATGTAGAAGTCTACTAAGCATCTAAAAATTAACATGTCCATAAAAGATCTTGAGTTCACTTGTTCTTGGACCTGTCCCAAGTCTACTGTTTTCCTTCTCTACTCATCTTAGTTAATTGTATCAACATCTTTCTGAGGTCAAATATTCTAGGTGTTATACATCTTTCAAATACATTCTCTTCATATCCCCAATCTCTGCCTTAGCATGGCCTCCAAAATAGGCCTCAGATCCTACTACTTCTTGTCATCTCCATTACTATGACCTTGGTCCTAACCACCTTCATTCTTACTGAGATTATTACAGCAGCTTCCTAAGTGGCCTCCTTGCAATCCATTTTGCACTCCCATCGGTCACCCCAAACAGCAATGAGAGTGATCAGAGCTTACAACCAACCCTCCAAGAGCTTCCCACTGCAATGATGAAACACCCAAACTTCCTGGTCAAGGCTGATAAAGTTTCTCATTAGATCATGCCACATTAGCCTTTTACTTGCCTCCAACACAACCCACTCATTCTTGATTCAGAACATTTGACTTGTTTATCTCTTTATCTTGCATGATATCTCCCTAAAACTTTTTGGGCTACCCACTTCTATTTGTTTATGCTTCAATGCAAATGTCACTTCCTAGAAGACAACTTTCTTGACACACAGATTGTTTTTCCTTTGTAGCACTTCTTACTATCTGAAATGATAAGTCATTGGATGTTTTGCCTATTTTCAGTTTACCTCCTCCTTCTGGAATGTGAAGTACATAAGGGTAGAGCTATTTTTTCTTATTCATGATGAATCCCCAGTGCTTAGGATTATGCCTAGTGGATGGGTGGCATGCAATAATACATGCTGACTGGTTAAATCAATAAAGAACAAATGAGAGGTAATATATTTTGATCAAGAATGTTGGAATTTATCAATTATCTTCACATATTATTTTTAATAACCTTGGAAGAATAAATGAGATAATAGTTGCAAATACCTGTTCAATGTTAGGAAGAAAAGGAGTGTGTGAATTGTAGGGACCATACAAACAATACTGATTTGAAGTGTACCTATTGCTATAATGTCTAGGATGCTTTGACGGAAACTCCGTTTTAAACCTACATGCTGTGTGAGGCAGCTTGCTGTCTTTATCAGTCCTCTCTCCAGCTGAAACCAAAACTTCGGGCATATGGTAAAAAGGACTGTTGCTCCAGTGGCTCATAGGATCACACTATGTTCTGTCCTCCACTCTCTATTGCAAACCCTTTCTTTCTGCCTTGGCCTCTCTCTTTCCCCTTCTGGAAAGGTTGACTATTGTTTCCAAGGTTCTGTTGCCCTTTGTAGTAACCAAGGAGATGATATCATCCCATTGCTGTTATCAGGTGCAGTTAGGGGACTTTTACTGATCAATAAAATGAGAATACAATGACACATGCCATGTGTGAGCAAAAGGTTTGAAAGCCATAGCATTGTTCTACCATCACTCTTGTCCTTCTCTTACAAGAACAGCATGCATATATAGGGCCTCCTCCCTCAGCCTCAGTCTCAGAATAAAGAAGACAGAGAGCAGAGTTACCTCCAATTGGTAGTAGATGTTGATTCTTTTGGGGAGAGGGTAAGGGTACTATGGGAGTGGAAAAGAGGGAAGCAAATACTTGTGACCAAGAGAAAAGACTATGAAATAGTATTATTTTTGTCCAGTACTCTCTGCTCCACCCTGTGGGAAGATTATACACCCCAATACATTAATACCCAGCTTAGTCAAGTGATTTGCTAATACAACAGGACTCATTTTGCCAATAAAATCTCAGCAGAAGTGCGTGCATGCCACGTATGGGAAAGCTTTATTTCCTTCTGCCATAACCAGAGGAGCATGTCTCAAATAGGGGCTGTTCTACTACCCTTGTTTCCAGAGTAAAGACAAATAACAGCAGAGATGTGGCCAAACCACAATGGATAAGGCATGCACGAGGTAAACCTGAATTATTCTAAGCCACTGGTATGTTGGAGTTGTTTGTTAACGTTGCAAAAGCAGGCCGATACATTTTCCTTTCCTTTAGAACTGGATTCTGTTTCTGTACCTACTAGTCTGACCAACTTTTTAGAAAATCAACACAGGACACAGTCGCACCAAACAAACAAACAAATAACAGAACATATAATATATAATTATATACGTACAGGTTATGACTCAATCATATACCTATGTAAAATAGGTATTTATATGAAATTTATACGGATTTTTTACTTTCTTGTTATATAAATGCTTTCATTTGAGCAAAAATAATAGAACTGGTTAACAGGGACAGTAGTAATTAATAGTAGGATTAATTAATGTGTATGAAAAACGTAACAATATTTATAATGTTTCTTTTTATATTCTGGTATAGTGGTTTCTTTTTAACTTTTTAAAAAAACTTGGCTATATAAATTTGTAGGCTATATTATTTTATTTCTTAAGATATATAAATGTAATATATTTAAAAAGAAGAATGTAAATTCAATAAGACCAATTACACAGGTGTTACCCCTATTCAGTTTTAAAAAGCTCTGTATTTCTTTCTGTGCCATGTTAAAGGACATTTTTATTTTTCCTGTTTCTTTTCCTAGTAATGCTTCCAATTACTTGCAGCTTTTAGAACATGCTTCTTTTCTTTTATGTAGTGATAAAACTTAATACAGTCAAACATACAATCCGCTCTTTCTTGTAGCTCTGCTTTGCTCAAGCCCACCTTACATTGATTTCTGGCATCAGTTCAATGCAATGACATTAAGCCAAAATTGTCTCAACAGAAATGTCTAAGAATAGACTATTTGGGATTTCACTTACTGGCAACAAGAGGATTTTAAACTTGTAGAACTTAGTTTCTAGCTCTCCAAAAATGTCCATTTATTTTGCATCTACAAGCTTGTTTTGGTAAGCTCGTGGTCAATCAAGTCCTTTGCATTTATAAATTTACTAAACGGGGCATTCATGTCTAATGTCATAATTTTTAAAAACCTTGGATGTTATAAGTGAAATTTTTCTTTCTCAGGGAAAATGATTTTAAAGCATGGAGGTAATTCAAACTTGTGAAATCAAAGTTGTATTTCAAAAAAGTTAACGTTTTAGTAAAGAATTTGAGAAAGCCTTGTTTAACTTGGCTACCCTCCTCTGATTTTTTGAGTTATAAAACAATCCTATTTCCAACAACAGCAACAAAAGAGTCATTTTATTGTGCATATGTTTTGGTCTCAACCTACACTTAACATTGAACAACTCAAATGTCATCAGCTCACCTTTTTCTAGGCTCTGTATGCTTCTTCAAACATCACCAAACAGTTTCAGAAAAATGGTATTAAAATTTCTGTTCTACTATAATTCTCCTGTCTATTCTTATCCTCAATGCATTTCCAAGTTAGAGAAGGCCATTCTTCTTGTCTCATCCTTAAGGAACATGATTTTATGGAGAGCCGACATTTTAGCATCTTTTCTATGGCCGGCAACAGTGACAGCCATCTTGTAGGCGCATGTCTAAGGAGGTTATATCCTCAAACATTTTAAGTGCTTTTATATTAAGTGCTTCTGCATATTTTGAGAAAATTGAAAAGTAACTAAAAGCTTCAATAGGAAGCCGTTTTATTAGAGGTAAACTAATCACAGCCTTTGGAGCAGTGTTGAGTACAGGATATTTAGCAGTTAAGAGCTTTTCCTTTCCTGGGTAAGAAATCATAGACTAAACGGAATTTGCCAAAATTTACAGTTGCCAAATTTACAGAAATTATGATTGTCTGCCAAATGTGCAGACAGACAAACAAAGTCTAGTAGTTTGTATTGGACAAGATTCAACAATCTTGTTTTATATTTTCTTCTGCTTTACTAAAATCTTCAGAGAAATCAAGAACTGTATTTGAAACCCCATTTTTCAAATCAAATTACTCAAGAGCTAGAGAGAACATATATTTTGGTGCTGTGATTCAATGTTTCATTGATATATTGTTTGAAACGTGATGGTAGGTAAAATCTGACAGAACCACTTCCAAGTGGCTAAGACATCTGCTAGCAAAATTTCCATTGTTGTTTGTCCACATTTTGGCTATAATATCTGAATCAGAAACTGTAACTTTACTCAGTTTCATTGAGAAATCAAGGGAATGACTGGATAATGTGTGTACATTCTTATGGTATGCTAAAACTAATCCGGTGCCTGCTATTTTCAAATGAGCATTGGTTTTCTCCAGGGAGATTAAAAAAACATTGATTTAGAAATACTTGCCTATCTCATGCATAATTTAGGAGATTCAGTCTCCCTATGTGCTTTCATATGCCTTTTTTCACCATGCCTAATCCAAAATTCTTTTTGGCATATTGGCAGGATGCTCTGTTTTTGATTATATCCCTTCCTAATTCTTTTACCTGTCATTAAATTAACACAGTTGTTTAACCCTCTTTTTTTGATGATGTCTGGGTCATGCTAGCATTGATATTGTCATCATTCTCATTTTCATTATCTGACCTCTTACAAAACATGGTCACAATATCTACAACATTAAAAACTAAACTATTATCTGGATAAAAAGCAGAACAGTTTGTCCTGAGGCAAAGTCAAAGATGGACTGTAAGTATTCATAATTACTACAGACTTAAGTCGCACACTTAAGTCACATCACTTACAGTGATGAAACAACGAATAAAACATAACAGTGATCAACAAATCGTGATTACCAACATCAGCAGCCAGAAGAAAAATCAGTGGCCGCGACTAGAGAAGGTGAGTAATCTGTGCCTCATTCATTTGACACTAAAACCAGTGTTGGTTTCCATCTCTACTTTTTAGAATGTCCAGTGGGTTTTTCTATTTTTCCCTCAAACTTTTGCACCCGTCTCTGAATACTCGGACTTCTTGCTGAACTTTCAATGCTAAAACTGGGACAGTCCCAAGCAAGCTGGGAAGATTGGCTACCTTATTATCAACCCTCTCAGACTGTTGCTTTATTTAACTGTCAGGACACTCATGGGACAATGCCTCTTCTATCATCTTTGGCTTCATTTTCTGGAGCTCCAGGGTCGCTTGCCAGAACCTCAGGGCTCCAGAGTTCCAGGGGTTCTCTTTTCTGGAAACGTTCATATGAGCATATTAGCACACTTATCTTAGTGCACCCAAGAATTTTGCTTATTCCAGAGCATGTTACCCTAACATGTTTTATTTCCTTAACTTCTTGGAGTGCTTTTTTAATCATGAAATTGTTGAAGGATTAAATTACTAGACCCTCTTAAAAATGAGGAAAGAAATTTATCAGGGGGATTTAAAATATCAGTAATTATTTTGGTGGTTTTTTTCTTCCTCTAAGAGCCCGATCAAGTACTGGCAAAGCTATTATGGATGTAGAAGGAATGGCTTATGTGCTTAAACACTCTCTTATTTTAGTCCTTTGGTCCTGTTTTTAAATTTTCATACACCACACCTGTAGTGAAATGTTTACCATGATTTGTGAAGCTGTGTCTTAGACTATGGTGACTTCTCTAGAAAACAGCACACATGAGAAGAGCAGAGATGTTGGAGACACATCTAGAAAAATTGTAAAGAAAACGGGAGGGAGAAATACCTAGAGTCAGGCAGCTCATCTTTAAAATAGAATTTTTCATTAATCTCAGGAAAGAGAAACACTACCACTTGTGTATTTGTCAAGTCTGGAGTGAGATCATTAACTCTTTGTTTAATGTCTTTGATCATTTATTAAGAAGAAAAGAATTTTCTGATTTTTTAATTTCATACAAATTTCTGCTAAAATTTAAATTAATTTCTTCTTCACAGGAATCTATAATAGGATCTCTTAGAATCCTAACATAAAATTAAAGTTATAACATCCCATTTGTATATTAGTATCAGATATTGGGGTCCACAGATACCTCCACCATAATTCCCAAAGTGGGAAACATGCTGGGGAGACATAGATAACTAAGGGGAAACCTCCACAGAGCAACTAATGAAAATAATTAAAAGGCATTATAAAGGAATATAAAAAAGTACATATTCTATTTTATCAGATATTTTACAGTATCTGATTAGAAATTTTAGCTGCAATTACAGTTTCTCCATGAAATAATTAGACATTTTTCTGACTATGTACAGGCTCTGAAATTCTCTGTTAATAATAATTCTTTGAATTTGCTATTTGACTTGTTACTACCCTGAAATTTCTTTTGACACTCATTTCTTATTATTGAAACCTTACCAGTACCCTTTGTTCCTTTGGATCAATACTATGTTAGTGTTGGTAGAAATTGGAGGATAAATACACTGTATCAGCAATAGAAACAACTTGCATTCAAATGTCAACACCTGTGACTGTTGGAGAACCTGGGATGACTGACTCTTAGCATCCTTAAGGAGAGCACGGAGAGATGCTTTGCTGGGTTCTGGGAGGAGGAGCTCCGGAGCCTCTCATTCTGCAGTGGCCTTCTTTCCTTCTGTTCCCTGACTTTTGAGAAGCATCTTTCCTATAAAACCCCTCCCTCTCCTCTCACTCTTCGTTTACTTTCCTTCCCTTTCATTCCTCTCCTTTTCTTCCTGGCTGCTTCTTTCTCCCAGCCTCAATCATATTCTTTCTTCTTTTCTCTTCAAAGAAAAACTTCCCAAAGAGTTTTATTATTTCCTGAATGAATAGTGGAAGGTGGACAGGGTGTGACAGAATATGGACACAGAGGAGAGATTTGTAAAAAAAAAAAAAATAATAATCTTACGTTATGAGAGTAAAGACAGAGAAAATTGTTCTATAGCTATTGTTATTGAATCAGAGTATTTTCTTTTTTCCTTCTGTTCTTTAAAGCTGTTAATATTGATGACTTACTCTCTAAGACCCCTAAAATAAACAATAAAAATCAGATTCTACATTAATGAACAATCTTGTAGCAACTATGTAGCAATTTTTAATTCACTCTAAAATAATGTATTTTCTTCTTAGAAACACTCTAGTGAGTAACTCATATTGCGTGTGTTTCAAAGGAATTAGACATAGAAAATAAAGGCTGTATGTTACATAAATTAATTTATCTTCCACCCCAAAATGAGTGGTGGGAATGTTTTCTTAATTGCATTCTAATGAACCATGACTGCTGGAGGTAAAGGTATTGTCATGATGTTAGAGCTGGCCAAGGTCCTCTGTCTCTCATCTTCAGGCTGCTTGGAAAAGTCTATTTAATCCTTATAGCTAAATTGTTACTTTCTCTTGAAACAGATTTCTTGACAGATGTTGAAGTACTACTTTGCCTTCTCCCATTCCCAACATTTTAAGTACCTTTTGACCCTTTTGAACTGAACTGTCTTTGTTGAGTCATTTCTCTTTCCATTCACAGAGATGCAAAAAAGAGAAAAAATGAAATGAAAACAAGCACAAGTTCCTGGGAAATTAAAAATAGTGTTTGAACTAAATGAATTTTAGGAGAGAAAGAAACAAAAATGGCACACGTAAGCTCAGTCAAAATGGCATGCATAGAGTCATGTGGATTTTAGTAAAAGTTGCCCAGGGAATGTTTATTTTAGCAGGAACACAAAACTGCACAAGTAACTTAATGTTAAAAAATGACCATAAAGAAGGAATATAAAAAATAAGCATACAATATAAAAGTTGTTGAGAAAACATAATAGAAAACATTTCAATTAACAGAAAATATTAATAAACCCTTAGGAGGAATATAATATGGGTAAATATTGATACTATTAGTTTTGTTAATAGACACTTCAGATGAAATTTGTGCCTTCAGTGCTTACTTTCTAGTTGTGAAGTTTTGCTGATTCTTTTTGATGAAGTCATTTAAACACACCTAATGTTTATTAAGTGTCTGTTGTGGTTACTTGCATTTTGTGATATGTGTGAAGATGAAAAAAGGAAACACTAAATTTTAGTTGTTTTTTCATCATTCAAAGCCCATTTGGAGAGAAATAGCGCCAGATATAAAGGCAATGTGTGATTAAGTGTGTTGTAGATAGTAAATGGGACAAAAATTCAGGTGCAAGAGTGATATCTTTAAGTTGGCATGACTAAGACAAGAATTTGAGATGGTTTTGAAAGACGGGTGAAATTCTAATACACACTAAGGAGAAACAAGACCAAGTCATGTGGGGGATAAGCATAAAATTAATAAAACACATCTTTAAAGGAAAAGTTTGCATGAAAAAGAAGATAGTGTCAAGGAAATAATGGAAGGTAAAGAAAAAAATGTTGGGTGAGGAAATAGAAAATTTATTAAAAATAAGTAAGATCTTTTTACTTATATCCTAACCTACAGGCTTCCCTTTGACTGAAGCTCTGTGATCATAAAGAGGTTAAAGAGAATTGAAATATGCATTTCACAGATTTTTATACTTGAATCTTAAAAACATATGAATTTATAGAAACTTCTACTGGCTTCACATTTAAGGGTGGTAGATATCTTGTTGGTTTAGAATTGGAAAATATCATCTTTGATCCAACCACTAGTGAGGTAAGACTGGATATTTCCACTGGGGCTTCTTTCTAAATAATTTAAGTAATTTATCTTGCTGTGATGTCACTACAATGTACCACTTCAAGTGTATTTAAAAGAAGACCTGCTGATGATGCATTTTCAGGTTATTCCTTCTGTCCTAAGAGATAACTTTGCTCATCAATGAATTTACCTTTCTTCAATTTGTCTTTATGACCAAGGCATTTGTGAAACAACTAAACAAGGGTAAAAGGTGAAACCTGTGAAATAGAAGTGAGAGTTGAAGAAAAGCTAATGGGCAAAAGCAAAGCTCAAACAGGAAAATTTGCTGTTTTACAATGTACTCTAAATAACTAAACTTGGGACAAATGGACTGTTGCATTGACTAGAAATTGAGCCTGAGTCAACTGCTTGATGGTACCTCAACTCAATTGTTAGACACCAGTGTAACCTACTTTGATATATTAAGGTTAACTTTATTCAATTTCATTCTAAAATATCTAATGTTTTATCATGTACTATGCTAGGTTTTGGAAATATTCAATTTAATAAGAAATGGTTATTATTAAGGAGGAATTTATAGTTTAGTGAGGGATAAACACAATTACAATGTAAGGTTCTAAGTTCAAAAATAAAGATATTTTTAAGGTATATATAGAGAAGATTATTGTTAATCTTGCTGGTAGCAGGAAAAAGGAGGCTTCACAGAAAAGTGAATATTTATGACAGGCCTTGAAGGAGTTTTCCAAGTGAAGACAACATCTTTCTATCTGGCTATAATAGCGTGAGGAAGGGAATGGAGAAACAAGGTTGTGGTAGACTTGTGTGTCAATGAAGTTTCATATGAATGAGGTAGACAAAATAGGCTGAGAATAAGACAAAACTGGGAAGGAGGGAGAAAATTGTAAAAGAACTTGTAAAACACTAATGCTCAGGAATTTAAAATTTCTCTTTTTAAGAATTAGAAGTCAATGAAAGGTTGTGGATGAGAAGATGATCTGTACAGATCTGTGCCTAAGGTAATTCTGGAAATAGTGTTAAAGAATTAAATGAGAGAATCTCAGCCAGGGCAATAGAGTGGAAATAGAAGGACTATGATAAGATGAATATATAACTGAATTTGAAACTGGAAGATTTGATGATATAGATGGGTAAGTGCTATATTACTTTTGTATAATTTGATGAATAAGATTAACTGAAGTATGGAATACAGAAAAGCATTATTTAGAGAAGACTTTGAGTTTAATTTTGGCTATGATAAATTCATATTTCCTACAGATATTCAGGTGGAAATGATTCTTTTGTATTTGGGTAGAGAGATGAAGAGAGAGATTGGAACTAGATGTTTAAGAAGATAGAATATTGTTGAAACCCTGGTATTTGATGATATCACCCAAAAATATTAGTGAAATGTCAGTTTTTAAATAAAATACCCAGTTATCTTACCAGAAAAATGAGTGTATTTGGGAATAGCCAGAGGAATTACAATTTGGAAGATGAAAGCTATTGTGGACCATGGGCAAATTCAGAGAAGAAAGGAGGGGAGCTTGCTTTTATAGAAAAAGGGGGGAGTTGGAAGGGGCTGTTCTAAATGAAAGTTCATTGGGGGAAAGTAAGAGTTCAGGGTGGCGATGACTTCTCGTTGGCTGGGGTGTTTTTGGGCAAGGAGAAAATTTTCCTTCCTCCTGCTGGATAATAAAATAGTTGCACTTCCTGCCTCAAATCGTAAAATAAGTTGCTACAAATGGTATGTGAATGAAAGCTCCCCACACAGGGCTTCCTGACTCCATTTTAAATGAAGTATTTCTTTTATTAATTCTCACAGAAGCAACAAGAAAATAGGGCATGGACAAAACTCTAAAAAACTTTTTTTTTGCCAAACTGTCAAAAATTTTGCCTAAGTCTTAAGCTTCACAGTGTGAGAACTTGAAAAGGTAAGCGGAAAACTGTTTAAAAACAGGGAGACAAGGCCTTAGTAAACACCCAGGGTCTCACTCAGTTAGGAACCCCCTAGAAGGCAGAAGCCTAAGCGTGTGAGGGATCCAGATAGAAATTGAGTGGACGTTTCAAAACCTGAAAACCTGTTTCAAATCAGCTCAGGTCCAGAGGGAATTTAGGCAACCTACTCCCTACTCTAACTGCCCAGTAGTAGATAGGGTAGACCCTATCTGGAGCAAGATAGCTTCATCTTTAGCCTCTGCAAAATATTCTTCCTAAATGCATGACATTGAATCAAAAATTACTAAGCTTATCAATAAAAAATAGAGGACAGAAACAGATTTATAAATGTCTCAGTTTTTGAAGTTATCATCAGACATTAACTTTAAAATAACTGTGATTATATATTAACAAAAAAAATGGCAAGATGATGAGTTTCACTGGAGAAATAGAATCCATAGGAAAAACGTAATCAATATTCTATATATAATAAATAAAACAGCTGAAATTATTAACTCAATACTTGAATTTAAAAGCAAATTGGAGAGAGTGAAAGAAAGAATTAACAAAATAGAGTCAGTTGAGAATACCCAGGGTTCTCAGTGGGTGAGAAAGGTGTCACCCCAACACGTGCAAATGAAAATACAAAGAAGATGTATGTATATATTTAGAAAAGGAACTATATTCGACGTGATGAAATCATCAAATATATCTGAAATTGAAGTGTCAAAAGGAGCAAACGGAGAATAAGGTAGAACTGATGTTTGAAGAGATAATAGCCTATACTTTTCTGAAACTGATGAAAACCTTCAAAACAGATTGTAAAAGCAATAATATTCCCCTTGATATATATAAAGGAAATTACATGGTGGTACATTTGAGTAAAACTTATTCAGACCAAAGACAAAGAAAAAAATTATAAAGCAGTCAGAAAAAAGACACGTTATTTTCAAAGGGTAATTGAAAGACTAACAACTGACTTTCCAGCAAAATATGGAAGGCAAAAGACAACAGAATGATATTTTTAAAGTACTGAAATGATCACTGACCTACATATCTATGTCCATTGAAAACATCTTGCATAATTAAAAGAAAATTAGAGACATTAAAGAATAAATGAGCAGGCCGGCACAGTGGCATAGCGGTTAAGTGCGCACGTTCCGCTTCTGTGGCCCCGGGTTCGCTGATTCGGATCCCGGGTGTGGACATGGCACCGCTTGGCAAGCCATGCTGTGTTAGGCGTCCCATGTATAAAGCAGAGGAAGATGGGCACGGATGTTAGCTCAGGGCCAGTCTTCCTCGGCAAAATGAGGAGGATTGGCAGCAGTTAGCTCAGGGCTAATCTTGTTCTTCTTAAAAAAAACATAAATAAATGAGAGAATTCATTACTGGAAAAGCCACACTAAGAAAAATACTAAAGGGCTTTATATAGGCAGAAAGGAAACAACCTGAGTTGGAACTAAAAAAATGCAAGGAATAAAAAGCAATGGAAATACAGAGATAATTATAAATAATTCCAGATGGAGCCATAGTATTAACAATGGTACAAGACAATAATAATATGTTTTGTGGGGTTTGAAATATATGTAGAGTTAAAACATATTATAACATTAATACAAAAAGAAGAGAATCATAAATGGAGTTGAAATACAAGCGTACCTTGAACATATTGTGGATTTGATTCCAGACCACTGCAATAAAGTGAATATTGCAGTAAAGTGAGTCACACAATTTTTTTGATTTCCAGTGCATATAAAAGTTATTTTTACACGATACTACAGTATTGATAGACTACAATATATTGTGTGCAGTAGCATTATGTCTAAAAACACTTTACGTACCTTAATTAAAAAATATTTTATTGCTAAAAAGTCCTAGCCATCATCTGAGCCTTCAGGAAGTCATATTTTGCTGGTAGAGGGTCTTGTCTCAGTGTTGATGGTCGCTGACTAATCAGGGTGGTGATTGCAGAAGGTTAGGGTGGCTGTGACACTTTCTTAAAATAAGACAACAATGAAATTTGCCACATTGATTGACTTTTCCTTTCACAAACAATCTCTCTGTAGCATGCAATGCTATTCAATAACATTTTACTCAGAGTAGAACTTCTTTCAAAATTGGAGTTAATCCTCTCAAAACTCACTGCTGCTTTATCAACTAAGTTTATGTAATATTGGAAAATCGTTATTGTCATTTCAACAATCTTCACAGAATCATCCCCAGGAGAAGATTCCATCTCAAGAAACCACTTTCTTTGCTCATCCATAAGAAGCATCTCCTCATGCATTAAAGTTTTATCATGAGATTGCAGCAACTCAGTCCCTACAACTGGCTCCACTTCTAATTCTAGTTCTCTTGCTGTTTCTACCACATCTGAAATTACTTCTTCCTCTGAAGTCTTGAACCCCTCAAAGCTATCCAAGAGGGTTGGAATCAAATTCTTCCAAACTCCTGTTATTGTTGATTACTCACCTCTTCCCATGAATCACAAATGTTCTTAGTGGCATCTAGAATGGTGAATCCTCTCCAGAAGCTTTTTAATTTACTTTGCCCAGATCCATCAGAGGAATCACTATCTATGGGAGCTTTAACCTTATAAAAGGTATTTCTTAAATGATAAGACTTGAAATTAAGGTTACTCCTTGATTCATGGGCTGCAGAATGGCTGTTGTGTTAGCAGGTGTGAAAACAACATTCGTCTCATTGTACCTCTTCATCAGAGCTCTTGGGTGACCAGGTGCATTGTGAAAGAGCAGTGATAATTTGGAAGGAATCTTCTATTCTGAGCAGTAGGTCTCAATAGTGGGCTTAAGATATTCAGTAAACCGTGTTGTAAACAGATGTGCTGTCATCCAGGCTTTGTCGTTCCACTTGTAGAGCACAGATAAAGTAGATTTAGAATAATTCTTAATGCCCCTGGGATTTTTGAAATGGTAAATAAACATTGGTTTCAACTTAAAGTCACCAGTTGTGGTAACCCTTAACAAGACAGTCTGTCCTTTGAGGCTCTGAAGCCCGGTATTGACTTTTCCTCTCTAGCTATAAAAGTCCTAGATGGCATCTTCCAATATAAGGCTGTTTCATCTACATTGAAAACCTGTTGTTTGGTGTAGCCACCATCATTAATTATCTTAGCTAGATCTTCCGGATAACTTGCTACAATCTCTGCATCAGCACTTGCTGTTTCACCTTGTACTTTTTTTTTTAAGATTTTGTTTTTTTCCATTTTCTCCCCAAAGCCCCCCGGTACATAGTTGTATATTCTTCATTGTGGGTCCTTCTAGTTGTGGCATGTGGGATGCTGCCTCAGCATGGTTTGATGAGCAGTGCCATGTCCGCGCCCAGAATTCAAACCAATGAAACACTGGGCCACCTGCAGCGGAGCGCGGGAACTCAACCACTCGGTGACGGGGCCAGCCCTTCACCTTGTGCTTTTAGGTTATGGAGATGGCTTCTTTTCTTAAACCTCATGAACCAACCCCTATTAGCTGCAGCCTTTCCTTCTTCAGCTTCCACACCTCTCTCAGCCTTCACAGATGGAATAGAGTTAAGGCCTAGCTGTGGATTAGGCTTCAGCTTAAGGGAATGTTGTATCTTGTTTGATCTTCTATCCAGACCACTAAAACTTTCTCCTTATGAGCAATAAGGCTGTTTCTCTTTCTTATCAATGATGTGTTCATTGGAGTAACAATTTTAATTTCGTTCAAGAACTTTTCCTTTGCAACCACAGCTAGGCTAATTGTTCAGCAAAAGAGGCCTAGCTTTTGGCCTATCTCAACTTTTGACATGCCCCCCGCCTAAACTTAATCATTTCTAGCTTTTGATCTAAAGTGAGAGACGTGCGACTCTTCCTTTCACTTGAACACTTAGAGGCCATTGTAGGATTATTCATTGGCCTAATTTCAGCATCATTGCATCTCTGGGCATAGGGAGGCCTGAGGAGAGGGAGAGAGACAGGGGAAAGGCCGGTCTGTGGAGCAGCCAGAAAACACAACATTTATCAATTAACTTTGCCGTCTTACATGGGCACAGTTCATGCAGCTCAAAAACAATTACCAAAGTAACATCAAAGATAACTGATCACAGATCATAGTAAGAAATATAATAATAATGAAAAAGTTTGAAATATTGTGAGAATTACAAAAATGTGATACAGAGACACAAAGTCAGCAAATGGTTTTGGAAAAATGGCACCGACAGACTTGCCAGATGCAGGGTTACCACAAACATCCAATTAGTAAAATACACAGTATCTGCAAAGTGCAATAAAGTGAAGCACAGTAAAATGAGGTATGCCTGTAATCTAAGATCCTAGCATTGTCTAGGAAGTGATAAAAATCCTAAGTTATATTAGTTTGCAATAAATCAACTATGCATGCTTTAAACTCATAGATAAAAGCTATATAATTAACAAGGTGGTACAGAGGAAAAAATGAGGAATTAAAAAAATAGTTAACCGATTAACCCAAAAGAAGGCAAGAAATGAGAGCAAAGGGAAACAGAAAACAAAAAGGAAGATAGTAGACAAATATCCACATAGATCACTAATTACAATAAATGCGAATGAACTAGACACTACACTTACACGACAAAGATGTCACATTGAAGAAAGAACACCACAGCTGGAGTGTAAATTGGTACAATCACTTGGGAAAACTGTCAGTATCTGCTAAAGCCAAAATATGCAAAGACTATCACTTAGCAATTCCACTCCTAAGTATATACCTTCAGAAACACATACACACAAGCACCAGAAGACACACCACAATGTTCATAACCACACTGTTTGTAATTCCCTCAAACTGGCAAGAACTGAAATATTCATCATCAGTAGCATAATTAAATAATATTATCGTACATTTATACAGTGTATTATACAGCAGTGAGAATGAATGAACAACTACATACATCAACATGAATGAATCTTATAGGCATAACATAGAAAAGAAAATTTTAGACACAAAAGAGCATGCACAGTATGGTTCTATCTGCACAAAATTGAAAAACAGGCAAAACTAATCTATGATGATGGAAGTTAAGATATTGATTATCTTAAAGGGTTTAGTGACTGGGAAAAGGGCACGGACTCCCCTTTTTGAATCTTTGTTCTGAACATATCATTGTGTTTACTTTAAGAAAATGTATTGATTTGTACACTTACAATTTAGGGTTCTGTGTTTCAATAAAATATTTTCTTAACAAATACCAAGCCTTGCTTAATAAAGCCTCTTTATCCTATTAATTTCTGGGTGGATTTAGAACCCAGGTCATGTGGATCCAGGCATAAAGACAATATTAATGCTTGAGGGATGATCTCAATTCCAGCAGGTCCAGATTTCTAGAGTCATTAGGCACATTATTTGGAATTTACCTGGATTGAGGCTCTAGATAGCTATTGGCTTTAGTCACTGAGTTGGACATTTTAAGTAGATTGTTTTAGGGAATTTGCAAGGAACTCTTTGTGTTATTTGCAAAGTACTGTGAGAAGAAAATGTAGACCTAGGTAGAGTAATACTCTATCAAACGATGGGACAGCACTGACATTACTTCCTGGTTGAATCTGACTGTGGAAGTTACCTGTGCCACTTCGCAGTTGGGTCATAGACAAGAGGAACTTAAGTCTAAGTGCTGATATCTGAGAAAATAAATTCCATATTTCCAGGAAGCCCTGGAAATAAAGTGCCTTCCTTGCTTTTTTTTCGGGCAACCAGTTAAAACTTTTTAAACACTGAAGTCTGACAACTCTTGGTTTAGTTCATCATGGATCACAAAATATTGTGGCTTCTTTAAAAGTATGAGTGAAAAATTTAATTCTGGCCAATAAATGTAATAAGTTCCTTCAGCCCAACCTTGCTCTTACTTGTGGGACAGATTAATAAAGGTGAAAAGTGAGTCACATAAGTGGTGCATTGATTCTTTCAGAAGCCATTGAAATATTTTGACCACTAGGGAAATCATGGAGACACGATTTGGCGGCAATTGTACAGCCCATCAGGGATAGACTCGTGGATGTAGTGCAGGAGGGTTGATAATTCCTGTCTTCTCCAGATTCCAGCTAAATGCCTCCAGTTTTTTAATGTGTTCACTGAATTATTTTGAATATTCAACCCAAGGGTGATTTTTTTGATTGGGCAGGTGGTTGGGCCATGGACATGTGGTGGGGCATGGGGAAAAATGAAGGGAATATAGTTTACCATGTCAGGCAGCAGGGCATGAGGTTTCACATAAAGCAAATTCTTTGCATTGCTTGTGAAGGACGTTAAAGACAAGAAGTGAGACGTAAATATACATCAACATTATTCATCACACAAAATAATCTTCTTCACAAATGGGCAATCAGTAAGGATGGAGGATAAGATCAAATAAATTTGCCTGATTTCTCCAGGAAAAGAGTGATTTTAGCATTTTCAATTCACATTTAGTAGAGGCAAACTCACAGCCTCCTTTGTTTCCTTTACTCACACTCAATACTTCTGACCCCTCTGGTCACCACATGTGTAAGCATGTTTCCCATAAAGCAATATGTGACATCAACTGGGTGTCCTACAGTTTAACTAAATTCCCACACTATTCACCTAGAGATGCACCAGATCCCACAGGTTAAGGGCTCAATCCTACAAGACTGTCCCCCACCTTCAAATGCCAATCGTAAGTCCAGGTTGTCACCTATGCTTATGACCACTAGCAGGCTATAAATTGACCTCCTCCTTAGGTTCAATTAATCTGTTAGAATGGCTCATCGAGCTCAGGAAAACAGTTTACTTACTAGATTACTAATTTATCATAAAAGCATATAACTCAGCAACAGCCAGATGGAAGAGATGTGTAAGGCAAGACATGCGGGAAGGAATGTGGAGCTTCCATGCTCTCTGAGTGCACCCTTCTCCCCGAATCTCCACATGTTCACCAACCCGGAAACTCTCTGAACCCCATCATTTGGGGTTTTGTTGACTCTTCATTACATAGGCATAATTGATTAAATCATTGGCCATTGGTGACTGAACTCAATCTCCAGCCTCTCTCCTCTCCCAAGCGGTCAGGAGGGTGGGGCTGAAAGTTCCAACCCTCTAATCACAAGGTTGGTGCCCCTGGCATCCAGCACCTATACTTAGCGGCTTTCCAAAAGCCACCTCATTAACATAAAGTGGTTTTTTATGAATATCAAGACACCTTTATAGCTCTTACCCCTTAAAAAATTCCAAGTTTTTAGGGGTTCTGTGCCAGAGACGGGACTACGATCAAACATATATTTCTTATTATATATCACAAAATCACACATTCCCAACCCTACCCCCAATAACATAAAGAGATGCATAGACATACAAAGCCAAAACAAAACACCAGACTTCCTTCAATTATCAAGAATTCTGATAAAGGGAAACTCTGAAAAGCTGTACTACATCCAACCCAAAAAGTGTTTATTAGATCTTATTTTTCCTTTCATTGTAAGAGACTCATTCAATGTACGTGAGTATTTTACAAACCACTGCTTTATCTTGCAAATAACTTGCAGCACTAATTACCTGTTAATTACCAACTACTTCATACTTATATTGAAGTTCTAAAATAATAATTACTATTAACATATTGCATGCATTTTCTGAGGAGCCCCCTGTGCACGCACATTTTACTAACAGAACTAACATGATTGCTACTTTGCTTGTATGTTTTATTTATTTCCATATAGGTTTGATTCCATTGCAGTTTCTCATTTTTGCCTGTTGTATAATTCATGATGTGTACAATATTGTAGTAGGTATATGACACACTCATTTTATTAGCTACACTATAATTTCGGTAACCATATGAAAATGAAGTTTTGTCCTAGAAAGTTTTATTTGTTTATTTATTTATTTAATTTATTTATCACTTTTGCCATAAAACTTATTTCTAAACTATTTCCTTAAGACACTTTGAATTTGCACCCATGTTTTGAAGTTCTTTTTAACCTCCTTTGATCTCAAAGAGAATTTTAAAAGGCCAAAGAGTTGTACTGATTGCTGGAGGTTCTTAAGTCATTTTGATACCTAACAAGAAATTGGAAAATAATAATCCTGTAGCAGCAAGAGCTGAGAGAACAGTCTGACTTCAATTAATGGGAATTTATATTATGGAATTGGAAATTCAGTCACACTTTGTAAATTTATTTGTGACATTTAATCAAAATTGGCATCATTTTTGACTCTTCTATCAATTAGTAGGGTGCAAAGAAATGTATTTGTCCAATAGTGACAAAAGTACCCCTAACTTATTGAGATCAATTTTAAAAGGGTAAGCATAGTGATTAAATTCTCAAACTATTTTAGCTTTCAGGGAAAGAATTCTGAAAAGATTTGGGCAAGAATTCAGGTTAAGATGCTTCTGTGGCTATAAAATATCTGAACCTAATTTTAAAAAGTATCTGCTTTTGTTTTTCTATTAATCCTCTCAATTTGCACTGAGCATCTACTGTCTGCTGTATAGTGTGTTCGGCTGTAAGGATAGTCCCAAGCAGGGTCTGGAGTTAAGAACACAGAATATGAGAGTAATGCTTGGAAAATAGCCAGATGGCTTTTGATAGAAGCATGGTTTACTGGAAAGGGGATATTGGACAGAAGGTTGGGAAGGTAGGTTAGAGCCAAAGTGTGGGGTGCGTTGAATGTTAGGCCAAGGAGCTCATTTGGAGCAATAATCAATGTTATCAATTTCTCCTTGGACTATTCCTGTAGCCTCCTAACACATCCTTGTTCTCAGGCTCGTCGAATACTTATCTATCCGTCAGAGTGACAGTGGTCTTCTGAATTGTAAATCTGTTCAAATCACTGTTATATACCTTTCTATGGTTTTTCATTTCTTTCAGGATAAAATCCAAACTCCTAAGCTAAGCACACAAGGCTGTTCACGATCTGTCCCCTGACTTCTTCCATAGCACATTTCGTTTATCCCTCCCTAAACTGTCAGCTTCTGAAGTTTCTTAAAAGCATCATACTTTCTCACTTTATAACAAAGCCCTCCGTACCACAAAGTCTCCCTAATTCTGTTTTCATCTATCCCTCTTATCTTTCTAAATGGAGCGCATGGGTCATCTTTCCTTTGGATTCCACCCTTACAATGACAGTGTAGTTTAGGTACTTGTCCTTGTGCTACTCTAGAACCCTGGACTTACCTCTATTTTGACAATTACACTATTTTTAAATCGCCCTCTTACTTAAATATTTTCCCCAATAGACTCTGACCTCCTTGAGGGCTAGGATTTTGACTTTTCTCTTTATCTAGAAGGCCTGCAATGGATGTTCAAACATCTGCTGAACAAATAGATGCATAAGCCAGTCTGTGGCATGATTTGAGCTTTGCTTTTGAAAAACTAATCTAGCAACAGTGAGAATGGATTAAGAGAGAATGAATAATACTGACAAATGGGAGACAGGGAAAAGGTGAGGAGGGCAATGTCACAAACGTTTTGCTTTACAGTAACTAATAACTACTGGTGTTGCTGCACAGACTTTCCTGCATGAACTCTTTACTCTTATGGCTCCAACTACCACTTATAGCTGGATTGCTCCCAAATCAATATTTCCAGTCTTGATCTGTCTCCTAAATTTCAGTGAGGCACTGGAAAAGAGTAGAAATATGGGGTTTAGATTCAGATAGATCTGAGTTTTTATTGTGACTCTGACATTCAACATTACTTTTGCACTGGTCTTAACTAAAATATTTAAAAACTCAGAGCATTGGCCCTGAGAGAATAATTCTGATCATGATTAATTATAAGGTATAAATTAGATAAGCTTTACAATAAGTTAATGCTTGGTGTCTGGTAGGTTTTCAATAATGGTACTCATTGCCATTTGTTTACTGAAATGTGCCACCTAGATACCACACAGGTATATATTTAAGGTTCAACTTATCATATTTCCCACCATATCTGATGCTTCTCATCTATTTTTATTTTTAGAATAATGGTAACTGCAGCCCCCAGTCTTATAAGCCACAAATCTAGCGGTCATCCAAAACTTTCCCATATCCTTCAATTGCTAACATGCAAATGGTAACTAATATCTTTTTGTACTAACTCCTTAATATCTCTGGAATGCGTCTAATATCCCACTCCTGCTATCTTTAGTCGGGTTAGTCCTTTATCTCCTAAGAGGGTCCCTGTGTCCAGTTTCAGTTTTATCTTACAATCATAGAGTCCCAAGAGGGATCCTTCTAAAATGCAAGGGTAATCATGGTAGCCCCAAGCTTGAAATGTTTTACTGGTCTCCTTAATCTACAGAACAGAGTTCAAACTTTCTAGTTTAGCCCCAGTGCTTGAATCCTTACCGTTTTTCCCAGTTTCATCTTCAGACTCTTCCCTCCCACACACTGTGCTCAAGCCGTGATCTCTTCCATATTGTGCCTTCTCATATCCCAGATTGTGCCTTCGCTTTCTTGAATCCATGAACTTGTAAAACTATATTCTTCTTCTCTTGATGAATTCTGTATTTTTCAAGATTGGCCTAAATATACTTTTTGGAGGCAATTTCTGAATTTGTTATTAAAAGGGCATTCATTTCCTCAAAGCATGCAGTAAAATGTATGCTCAACTTCCCCCATACTTAAGTAAATATTCAACTGAAATCTGTGAAATCTCATTTATGGCTCATAAATTGCTGGGTACTGAGGGCTACCATTGTGAGCAAGACACATGTGATTTCCTCCTCAAAGCATGCTTTGGAGAATGGGTTCAAGTACGTTAACTCATGGTGTGTAAACTTCCCCCACATTTAAGTAGACGTTCAACTTAAATTTATGTGGAAGCTTCTATATGGCTTATGGTACTGGGTACTACATTGGGTACTGGGGCTACACTGGTGACCAAGAGTCGCATGATCCTCTCCTCAGCGCAGTTACATTTTGGTTAATAAAAGAAGTTTCAGCTAAATAAGCTGAACTAAATTTCTATTTAAATCAGTGCACAGAAAGACCTTCCAGATGTCTTCACTTCTCCCTTGTAGTGGAATAGGATAGTGATAATGCTTATTGTGCTCCAAGATTACAAGCTAGATAAAAGATGTTTGCTATCCCAGTGCCAGACTCTTAGGAGAGACAGATGAAGCAGCATTGCCTTCTAGGTAATATCACAATAAATGCTGAGCATTCCATGTAGATATATTGTTGCATCCCAACCAGAAGTCAGCTTCAAGTCTGTATCCTAGAGTTGCAGAATCTCATTTTTAACGCCTGAGGATTTCACAGCCATGAAAGTTAAGTCGTCGTTCAAAGTTCGGCTTCTCCAACTCAACTGAAATAATAGTTAAGTGAAAATTTTCCAGAAATCCAGGGGAAGAAACAAAAAGGAAAGTAAAGAAACAAGACAGGGAGGTAAATCCTAAATGAAAATAGGTCACTCGAAAGTCAGTTATTCAAGATGGTTTGTCCATCCTCTCACCAAGTGAGAGAATGAATAACTGGCCTTCAGCTATTTGGAGAAAAATAAAACTTTGCAATTCTAATAAGCAATGAAAATACTTCCCTGGATTTTTTGAGCCTATTCTTAAATTTATCTGCTTTGGAATATAAATTCCTTTAGGGCAAATATTATATTATGTATAACCCCAAGAAATGATATATGCTTTATAAATATTTTAGAAACCCCAGGAACTAATTGCCAGGGGGAGGGAGCTCATTAGTTCTTATTTCAACATGAAGAAGCCACTGTTGCAGTCGTGCCCATGTGTAAGGTGATTGAAACACTTAGTCTCAGGGATAAACGGAATCAGGTCGTTAGTGTCTAGGACGGGAATGGAAACCTGAGCTATTCCTTCTTCTTCCATCTCTGGGAAAGATATTCTTCAGATACTTTATCATATTTTCTCTATGGAAATGTTTCTCAACCACGGCTGCATGCCAGAATTACCTGAAGAGCTTACAGAAGATATTAATGGTCAGAAGTCACTGTGGGAGATTCTAGGGTGGACTCAGACATTCTGAGATATGTAAGCAGAGCTGAAACCCACTGCTCTATGGCTTATTACTTAAATGTATTTTTTAGAGGAAATATATTTTATGTATGAAGAATGGTGACCCAAAGACCAAAGACGGTCTTTCCAGATCTGTGCTCCTCTGACTCAGCTTCCTACTTCCTCAAAGGATTAAATCACAGCTCAAGTCCATGTGGCAATTTCCACTCAACAGATATTAGCAAGCCCTGAAACTAGGATTATACAGGGAAAAGTTCTGCTGTTGCTGTTAAGATCCATAAATAGATTCCTATCCTCTATTAACCTAGATTTTTTCTTAACTTAAGGTCTAGAGACTTATGAAAGATTCTTTTTCTTATTCTTTTTTTTAAGTTGGAAAAATGCAAGATTGCATATGAGGATTAAATGAGATAATGTATGTGAAGCACTTAGCACAATGCCTGGCAGACAGTAACACTTAGCATATGTCAGCTGTTACAAACATGAAAGCTTCTTGAATCTGTTTATAGGTATTGGTGAACTAGGCACAAAAGAAAAATATATTTTATTAATGTCATTTGCTGAATTGCATACCCCCAAAATTCATATTTTGAAGTCCTAATTCTCAGTGCCTCAAAACGCATCTATATTTGGAGATAGGATCTTTAAAGAAATAATTGAATTAAAGTGAGGCCATTAGGGTGGGCCCTAATCCAATATGACTGGTGTCCTCATAGGTAGAGGTAAATTTGGACACAGACAGGTACAGAGGAAAAACAATGTGAAGACACAAGGAGAAGATGGCCATCTATAAATTGAAGAGAGAGGCCTCGGAGGAAACCAACCTTGATCTCAGACTTATAGTCTCTAAAATTATGAGAAAATAAATTTCTGTTGTTTAAGCCACCCAGTTAGTGGTACTTTATTATGGCAGCCTGAGAAAATTTACACAATTGGTTACTCCAAAAATTATTCCAGTATCTTTCACAACGTCCATTTTTGGGACAGCTTTTTTCTCATAAGAATACCCCGATTACTATTTGGGAATTAACCATTGCTCCATCCTTAGCCAAGTGGTTTGGTCCGACGCAACTCCTTGCTCCAGGAATGGGCTCTGGTTTATGCAATCAAAGCCCATCCTTCTGAATATTGGGATGGACATTGAAAATTACCAGAGCCACTGATGTGCAGAGAGATATTTTATAAAGCTTCTAGGTTAGAAAAGTTTCCTTTTCTCATGGAGTTATCAAAACAAAAGACATCCTTTTTCTACTGGATGTTCATAGGGAAAGGTGGTGGTCTGGGTGCATCCGGCCATTCTTTCATTACCATGAGAGGAGAGTTTGGCAAACGATGGGGCCAATAGACAATCAGTGCAGAGGTATATCCAGGAAACCAAATCTTTGTTATATCCGTTAAACCCTCCAATAAGCTCTACCTGATTGAACAGCTTCTTGACTATTTTGTTTTGTGAACAAATAAATACCCCTTAATGGTTAAGCCAGGTTGAATTTGGTTTTCTTTTACTCATTTACATTTAAAAAGTCCCATATAGTGCATTATTTTATTTTAATTATGAGATTCTAGGGCATACTCTTAGATAATCAATAGCCATTGCTGCTGTATTATCATTGCACAAAATCAAAAGCCTTTGTGATGGTCGACAAAGTCCTATATTGCCTGCAGTCTTTCCTATTTCTCTGATTCCACCTCCTCTTGCTCTCATCCAGGTCCATTCTGCCTTAGACACCTTGGCCTTTCTAACAGGGCGAAGTTAATGTCTGCCTCAGGACCGTCATAAATGCTCCTCCCTCTGCCGGAATGCTCTTCCTCCAGATCTTTATATGGTGTGCTCAATTCCTCGCTTCATTCTAAGTTTCTACTGTGAGAGCAAGGATTGTGTTCATCTCATTTACTACTGTATGCCAAGTATTTAGAACACTGCCTGGCACATAATAAGCACTCAGTAATATGTCTCAGATGAATGAGTGATTTAAAAGATGCCTAAAAGAGTTTTTTCTTGATGTTAACTAATTGTATCTCCCCATTATGAAGATGAAGACCTGTCAGGCATTTTCCAACTAAAGACCTGTCTTGAGTTTATATATATATGTATATATCTGAGAGCAAAGAGAGTTGATAGAGTTGGGGTTTTAGGACAATTAACATGCTCTTGCCACACATGAGTTTATTTTAAGGTCTTACAGCAACTCAGGAGAATAGATGTGGGCTAATTCTGCTGACAAGGAATATTCCTTGGGTATTATAATTTCGTAGGGTTCAAGTAATCCAGAGTCATCTGAATCTAATCAACTATCCCCAAACCACATCTTAGGATTGAAATCCTTGACAATTTTTGTTGTTAGTGCTGTTGAGTAGATTCTGACTCCTAGAAACTCTGTATACAACAGAGCTGAACTTTGCCTTGTCTTTTCGCGCCATCCTCTCCCCTTCTGGTGCTGTATCAGACAATGTTTCACTGCTATTCATAGGATTTTCATGGCCTATTTTTGTGAGGTGAGTGGCCAGGTCTTTCTTCCTAGTTTCTCTAATCTGGTTGCTCCGCTGAAACCTGTCCACCAGGGTGACCCTGCGGGTATGTGAAATACCAGTGGCATAGCTTTGATCATCACAGCAATATGCAGCCACCGCTCTATGACAATCAACAGATGGGTGATGTGGTTCCCTAACCAGGAAAAAACTCTCAGGCCATGGTGGTGAGAGCACTGAATCTTAACCACCACACCACCAGGGTTGGCCTTTGGCAATTACTGTTCTCGTATTTAGATAATAGAGCTAGTGAGACTGTGAATCCAGGTTATGCTATAATTCAGCAACCCGATTATCAGATTTTGACTGCTATTTTGATTCTTTCTTCATTTATTTTGATTCTTGACTACTTTAGCCTTCAGCTATGAAAGAAAAGAAAGTCTTTTATGGTTCGATAGAGCTTTGCCTATGGCTTAAACCAAGAATTTCAACATTTTAGCTTATAAGTTTTTCTTTAAATGCAGATAAAAGAACATTCCTATTTCTCTGAATTCTCACATAGTTTATTGCAGCAACTCCTTCATATGCTAAAGCTTCCTTTAATAGGCACTTTCTCCCAGGTGATAGTACCACAAGAAGCAATTTTAATAACTGTTGATGCTGTATCACTCGGATTATCTATATCCTATATTCCAGTGACATCTAGATCTCATTTCTTTGAAATCCAAGCAGGTGAGATAATCAATAGTTTTATATATATATATATCTGTTAGATTCCAGTTGCAGGAAACTGAAACCACTTCAGAATTTTTAAGCAGAGGGGATTTAATATAGGGAATTGGGAACAGATGCTTGTGGTGTTATTGGAGGGTTGAAGGAGTAGAATCTTGTCAGCTTCTCCAGTTATGACTCCCGAGCACAAACACTGAGCTACTCCCGCATGGGAGTTGTTGCCTCTGCCACAATCTATTTTCCACATTTGAACTCAAGTGACATCTTTCAAATGTAATATAACCAGTTTACGACAAAGTTCAAAGAATTCACTTGACTTCTTTTGCTCTTCAGATAAAGAACAAAATTCCTAGTGTCGCCTTTAAGGCCATTTGTAGTGCAGATCCTATGCTCTTCTGTGACCTGACCTGGCACTGTTTCCCCCTGGTTTCCCACACAGGAGCCACACTGTCTTCTCTCAGTCCTTTTTCCTTTCCCTCAGGCCAGAGATGTTGGGAAATTTTGGTAGACATGATGGATTGGCTTGCACGTCATTCATCCTACTCACTTTTTACTTGGTCTTTTTTGATCATAGATACTGGAAAGGCAAAAACTTCCTTTTACATGTTGCCTTGTAGCTAGGCTTTATGACATGATTTTTCCACTAATTAGATATGTTTATGTAAGATTTATATGGTGGGAAATAAAGAGAAAACCATTTTCCTGCTGTTTAGGTGCTTTCTGTGGAATAAAATGCATGAGAACGTTGGAGTTTTCAGTACCAGTGTCCTAGGTCTAGTAATTGCCTTTGTAGGTGCTGAGGAATAGCGAGATTGGTGGCACTGAAGAGCTCCCCACTTTTCTGATTCTGATTATAGTTTTGCTTTTGTTTTTAAGGATAGTTTTTGGGTTCATGGTTCATTTTCTAGATTGAAAATTAATTTCTAAAAAAACAATTTGTACATTTTACTCCATTGTTTACTAGTTTCTATTTTGGTTGTTTTGATTTCTGCTGCTATTCTAATTTTTATTTCTTTGGGGAAAAAAATCTAATTTGTTTTTTCTCTCTGGTTGCTTTTTAAAAAACATCCTGTCTTTGATCTTCTGAAGTTTTTATGTGCTGTACATATAACTGTCTGTATCTGCGTCTGGTAATCTCAACATTTGTTAGTTATTGAAGTTATTAGGGTCTAAATCTGCTAGTTGTTGTTTTCCTCAGTCTTATTCGTAGAAATCATTTCCTTAATTGCTTGGTGATGTTTAGTTGTAAATAAATTGTTTGATCTTAACCTATATCATCTGAATTGAGAAAAATTTCCTATAGGCAGGGCCTATTGTTTCTTCCCCTTATTGTCAGATTATACCACTTTTGTGGGATTACTACATCCACTTTACGAATATAGTTTATCGCAAATGTATCAAGCTCAGGTTTTCCAATTTGCAGGAGTAATAAAGTTTTGTATCAAGAGGGCTGTGCTGTATCAGTACCCATCTTCCAGTTAGCCTGCCCCTCTAGACTTCTAGCTACTCTATCAGCAATTCCCTGATGTTGTTGTCTCAGATCATGTTTTAGAAAGGGAAAAATACATTTGGACAAAACCTTCCTCCTTCAACTAAGACAGTCAAAGCTTTGTCAAGTGCAGGATATATTTGTTTCTCTAAAGTGGAATAATTCCACAGAATATTCAGTCATCTATAATGGCAGAAGCATAAGTCTAAAGTTAATTTTTTGGACTGATGATGTTATCCAGAATTATGAGAAAATAGAAGCTTTTTGCCTTTTAGCCCTTCAGGAATTAATATCAACATAGCCTTATTCTAAAATGACTAGAGATGCATAGATCAGAGTTTCCCTCTTTGATCTTTTCTTGCAAGACAGTGCTAAGCTCAAGCAGAAAGAGCCAAATGTAGTAGTATGATCTTTGTTTCTTTTCTCTTGCTTCTTCCACTTAATTCTATTCTCACTATCACATCTAAAAGTCCATAGTCTTGTGCAAACCTTTCCTTTTACCTCCACAAGTCAGATGACTTTCCTAACTGTACATATGTTTTTTCCCTTTGTTGTAACTCTGGGGAATTTTAGAGTGGTTTTCTCTCTGGGAAAACCAATAAATGGCACTTCTTGTCTCTCCCTTCTCTAATTCCCATAGCAGACATTGTTATTTAATTACAACATTTTTTTTTTTCTTGTTGGGTACAAAGTCTTCACAATCCTTCTCCATATAGAACCGTAAAAATTCAAAGCCATTGAACCAGAGTTGGTACTGTAGGTAAAGCCTGTCTCCATTGCAGGG
Organism: Equus caballus; assembly: GCF_041296265.1. Lineage (NCBI taxonomy): Eukaryota > Metazoa > Chordata > Mammalia > Perissodactyla > Equidae > Equus > Equus caballus. The sequence goes on along the minus strand of NC_091710.1, from coordinate 28,333,934 downwards.
TTCATTTAATACATATGAAAACTACTCATTTGGAAGACAAAGTAACCTAACTGGGGAGAATTTTCAGTATGTTCCTTTTCTCTGCCTCACAGCTAGAGGAATTATGGCTTTGTGGGGAAAACAATGCATATATGCAACCAGGATGGGAATTTAAGTTTTTAAATTGAAGTAACAGTATACATACAGAAGAGCGAATGAAACCAAAATGTACAGGTAAATAAATTATCATTATAAAAATGATAAGTGTACAGCTATATTGTATAAGTAGATGTAATTTGTTCATTCTATCGCTATATCATCTGGTCCAAGATGGTGACATAGGAGGTTCCTAAACTCACTTCTCCCATGGACACACTGAATCTGCAGCTACAGATGGAACAATTCCCTCTGAAAGAAATCCAGAAACTAGCTGAGCGACTCCTGTATATCAGGTGAATAAGAAAAAACCCACACTTAAACAGGTCATCAAAGTCTCCATGGAAAGAACTTGTGCACACGTCTGGTGATCTGGCTTTTTTAGCTGATGCCCAGAGGATTCACCCTTTGATAGCCTGGCTCTGGTGACCAGCAGGGCTTGTGTTCATGGGTTCAATGAAACTATAGCAAACAAAGAATCAATTATTAACTGGCTGTCTCCTCAGAGCTCAACCCAGGGACAGCAGATAGAAATGTCCATCTCCCTGTCTTTCCCTAAAAGAGACTGATTTGTGTATCCTAAAAACTGCATTCTAAGGGTTAGACTTGCAGTTTAACACGTATCTAGTGACAGATTGCCATTCTTCCGAGAGACCTGAGAGACCAGTGGATGCCATCTCTGTGCGTTTCCTCTGGCCTACTTCAGGTAGCTAGTGTCTCCATGGAACAAGCTTGTATACACATCTGGTGTCCTGGCTTTAATGGCTGCTGCCAAGGGGACACACCCCTTCATCACCTGTCTCTGGTGGCCAGCAGCGCTTGTCTTCATGTGTCCCACAAGACTGTGGCAAACAAAGAAACACTTCTTAGCTGGCTAAACCCCCAGGGCTCTTTGCAGAGGGACCATACAGAAATGTCCAGTTCCCTGCCTTTCTCTGAAAGAGGTCTACTTGCATACTTTAAAAGCTGCTACTTGTAGGTCTCACTTCTAACCAGCTTGCATATAGGTCCTGACTGAGATCCTCCCCTTTGGGACATGGTCAGTTTTTGGCACATCCTTAACCACTGGGAGCCACTAAGAAGAAAGATAGCAGCTTGGACAATCACAAGAGTTTGAGAGACAATCAAGATCTAGGGCCAGGCTGAGGGATAAGTTTTATTTCCTACTTGAGACCATTCCTTTAAGACTAGGAAAGGTGGCTGTGTTATCTAATGTGCAGAAACCAACAGAGGGTCAAAGAAAATGAAGAAACAAAAGACTATGTTCCAAATGAAAGAACAAGATAAAACTCCAGAAACAGATCTTAATAAAATGGAGATAAATGATTTACCTGATAAAGAGTTCAAAATAAGGATGCTCACCACAGTCAAAAGAACAATACATGAACAAGTAAGAATTTCAACAAAGAGATAGAAAATATAAGAAAGTACCAAACAGAAATAACAGAGTTGAAGAATACAATAACTGAACTGAAAAATTCAATAGAAAGTTTCAACAGCAGGCTAGACCAAGTGTAAGAAAGGATCAGTGAACTCAAAGACGGGGAGTAGAATTCTTTCAAACAAAAGAGCAAAAAGAAAAAAAGAATGAAAAAGACTTATGTGACACCATCAAGGGAACCAATATTCACATTATAAGAGTCACAGAAGGAGAAGAGAGAGAGAAAGGGGCAGAAAGCTTATTTGAAGAAATAATGGCTGAAAACTTCACTAAACTGGCGAAAGAAACAGACATTCATACCCAGGAATCCTAGAAAGTTCCAACAAAGATGAATCCAAAGAGATTCATACCAAGACACATTCTAATTAAATTGTCAAAATTTAAAGACAAGGAGAGAGCGAAAAACAACCTGTTATGTACAAGGAAACCCCCACAAGACTATAAGAAAATATTTTAGTGGGAAGTTTGTGGGCCAGAAGGGAGTGGCAAGATATGCAGGCATACCTTGGAGATATTGCACGCTAGGTTCCACCATGATAAAGTCAATATCACAATAAATATCATTCTTTTTGTTTCCCAATGCATATAAAGGTAATATTCACACAATACTGTAGTTTTTTAATTGTGCAGCAGCATTATATCTAAAAAAACCAATGTACATGCCTTAATTAAAAGATACTTTGGATATATAGCCATTCTGGTCACAGCATGTGTACATGTCCAAATTTGGTAGATAATGCTAAATATTTTCCTAAGAGATTATATAAATTCCATTCTTTCTTTATTTATTTGCTTTTGGTGAGGAAGATTGGCCCTGAGCTAAAATATGCTAACCATTCTCTGAGCCTTCAACAAATTGTAATGTTTTGCTGGTTATACAGTCTTATAAAAAACACCATTTATCTATGAAATGCAGTAAAATGAGGTATGCTGCATCCAAAGTGATGAGAGAAAAAAACTGCCAACTAAGAATACTTTACCTGGCTAAGCTGTCTTTCAGAATTGAAAGAGAGAGAAAAAGTTTGCCAGACAAGCAAAAGCTGAAGAAGTTCATCATCACTAGGCCAGCCTTAGGAGAGATGTTAAAGGGATTCTTGAAGCTGAAACAAAAGGGCACTAATAAGTAACAGGAAAACATATACAAGCATAAATCTCACTGTTAAAGGTAAATATAGAGCTAAATTTAGAATATTCTAGTATTGTAAACCTGGAGGGTAAATCACTTATAAATCTAGCATGAAGGTTAAATGACAAAAGTAGTAAAAATAGCTGTAGCTTCAACAATTTGTTAATGGATACACAAGGTAAAAAGATGTAAGTTGTATCAGCAAAAATGGAAAACATGGGTGGGGGAGAGTAAAAATACGGAACTTTAGAATGCAATCAAACTTAAGTTGTTATCAGCTTAAAATAGACTGTTAAAAATATGAGATGTTTTATATTGCTATATCACATTCTATTGAATTAATTTACCAAGAGTTGTTTGTTCATTTTACTGTGATGGACCTTAGTGCTGTTTCCAATACTTGCTTATTAAGAATAGTGTTGCTGTTAATGTTTTCCACCCAGTATACACACATTTCTGTCAGGTATATACCTAACTGATATTTATAAGTTATTGATAGAATAAAATTTATCATCCAAACCATACACTTTGAGAGTGAAAGGGGTTTCTATTAGTCATTATGCCAGAGTGATAGGTGCAAATTGAGTCTATCTTGTGTAAACTAGGATGTATAGACATTCTGATCACAGTATATGTACATGTCCAAATGTGGTAGATAATGCCAAGTGTTTTCCTAAGAGATTGTATAAATTCCATTCTTTCTTTTTTTTTTCTTTTGGTGAGTAAGATTGGCCCTGAGATAACATCTGTTGCCAATCTTCCTATTTTTGCTTGAGGAAGATTGTCACTGAGCTAACATCTGTGCCAGTCTTCTTCTATTTTGTATGTGGGATGCTGTCATGGCATGGCTAAATGAGCAGTGTGTAGGTCCATGCCCAGGATCTGAACCTGTGAACCTCAGGCTGCTGAAGCAGAATGTGTGAACTTAACCACTATGCCACCAGGCTGGCCCTATAAATTCCATTCTTACCAGCAGTGTATAAGAGGTCCAGTTCTTCATGTCCTCAGTAACACTTGGTATTAAAGTGTGTATAGTATTATTTCATTTTGTTCTAAATTAGCATTTCTGTGATTATTGATACAATTAAGCAGATTTTCAAATATGTGATGGTATTTTGGATGTCTGCTTTGTAAATGCCTATTTTACTCTCTTGCCCATTTTTCTATTGCATGGTCTTTTCTTTTTTATTGGATTGTACATGTTCTATTTGTATTCTGGAGAGAAGTCAGAATGTATTTATGCGTGTTTCCATGTAGATTTTAAAATTCACTTGTCAGGGCTGTCCTGGTGGCATAATGGTTAAGTTCATGCTTTCTGCTTCAGTGGCCTGCAGTTTGCTGATTTGGATCCTAGGCACAGACCTACACACTGCTTATCAAACCACGCTGTGGTTGGCGTCTCACATATAAAGTGGAGGAAGATAGGCGCAGATGCTAGCTCAGGACCAATCTTCCTCAGCAAAAAAGAGGAGGATTGGCAGCAGTTAGCTCAGGGCTAATCTTCCTCAAAAAAATAAAAATAAATAAAATTTGCTTGTCAAGATGAACAATAATCACTACAAAAACTTTATTTTGATTGGGGATTGCATTGAACCTATAGATGAAAATGTAGAGAAGTGGTATCTTCATCAGTAAGTTATCTATGGTCTTTTGCCCCCTATAGTTTCACAAGAGATTCTACTTTGAAGAAAGAGATACTAAGTAATACATGATAGCACTACTCCACTCTCCAAGCCTAACTTGGAGCAGAGGGTGATGGCAGGAGACAATATTGGAGTACTTATTTTTTTCTCTTCTTCTCACGTGTTTAGTGATCTTTAAGGTGAAAATAGAGCCCATTGTTTGTAGAAATTGCTTCACCTCCTCAGCAGAGAATAGGATATAATGTCATTGCCCCATTCTCTTTCTCACCAATGTACAAAGAAGTCATTCTAACAATATGTTCCACTGATCTAATGAGAAAACCAGAAAGCACTTAGTCATCTGGAACTAGATTTAAGCTCTTAACAAAGAGGTTATCTATTACTCTTTCTACTGCCAACTGCTCATCTTGTATCATTCTGCTTTAACATTTCTCGTATGAAGAGCCAACTTGATCCACTTTTATAGTCAAAATTCTTTGTTTTTTTTTCACATTTGTAAATCTCAGCATTTTTTTATGACCATCTGCTCGTTTTCCTTTTCCCAGGATACAGAGTAGAGTTCAATCCCAGATCCTCTATTTTTTTTCCTCTTTCCTTTTATTTAAGCAAATTCTATTTTTTTTTTTTTGTTACTTTTTTTTTTTAAATTCCTGGAAGAGTCCTGGCCCTAGCAGTCTTCCATCTGAAGTGATAGCCACTTATTTCTCTCACATACCATCAAGATTTTCTCCCTTATCTTCTCATGCCTCAGTTCTTATTAGCACAGCTACAAATTTCACTCATGCTGGTGTAACAATTTCTGTCAATCTTCTTTCAGTAATTATCTTAATTCCCACAGAAAGCTCTTTTTATCCTAAAGGTTCAGAGGCCCATTCTGTGGAAAAGATTGTGATTTCTTTTCAAGCTTTCAAGTTGTTTTGCTCCTCGTTTTCCAGATGACTGTGAGAAGGATGTAACAGCCAGAGCATCATATTGATTAGGACAGGGGCTGGGCAAACACCCTCGAAGCATTCTCTATTCTTCCACGTCTAAGACACACGGCCCGACATTCTGTTGTTTTATTCTACTCACAAATTCCCTGGCACAGGACCCTCTTAGCTCTTCTTAAAAATCTGTGGTTCTCAGGCAACTAATCAATTGTTGTATCTATTGAAAGCATAAGTGCCTAGCGCTTAGATGGGGTGCTGCACAGTGTTGGCAATAAACTTGAGTCTTTTGAAATAAGAAAACCTGGGTTTCAGTCCCATTCTGTCAAATGATTGTGTATAATTATCTTAATTAGAGCTGTTAATATACACTGCCGTAGTAAAGCCACCTTATAATTTCAGTGGCTTAACACAATAAAAGTGTATTTATTCCTAACTCTCATAAGATCCAGTTCCGGTATTTCTGATTGGGTGGCTTTCCTGGTGGCTCCACTCTAGGTGGTGACTAAGGGATCCATGCCCCTTCCATTTAGTAGCTTCTGGAATCCCTTAGGTGCTCTGCTGAGTTTCTGCATTCATTGGGCTGATGAACCTGCAGCAAACCGTAAGATAGCACAAAGAACGTTTTTGGGACAAGGAAAGAACATTATTTCCAATCACATTCCACTGGACATAACTGGAAATAGGGCCCAGACGACATGTAAGAATACAGGGAATTGTAGTCTTCCAGTGTTCTGAAGAGAAAATTAAATGATTAACACTGCGAAAGTTTCTTTATTGAAGTTTCTTCAAATAAAAGACGAGGCTAATAGCAGTACTAACTTCGCAGGTTGGTGTGAGGAGGACAGACCATAGAAAGTGTGTGATAAATGCTAGTTTTATTATACCTGGAAGAGTACCACTATGGCTTTGAGACCAAATTTCATGCACAGTAACATCAAAAGCTCTTGAAATATTGGGAAGCCCAGAGACAGACAGGGACCTGAGGAAACAATTTTCCTTTTATGGCCACAGAAGATGAGGTAAGGAGGGCCAGCCTCAGCTGCCAACTCAACAAAGATCTGTAAAGTGTTACCAGATTTTTATTATTGGATCCTTTAAGCTAAAACAAGAGGAGCTCTTAACCTGATACCCTTAGATTCCTGAGAGATCAATTCAGGGGACAGAGGGAAGAATGGTGTAAACACCCTGAAATTGTATGTAAATGAATGTGTCTAATTCTAAATTGTTTTTCCGGAGGAGAGGGTCCCTAGTTCCTTCACCCTTTAAAAGGGCTCTATGTCATATCAAAACCAAGAAGGATTGGTCTTAAAGGAGTAAGTGGTGTCTAATATTCATTGTGTCGTGGCTGGGATTCAGTTAATTACCCGCGGGCCTCTATTTTGACTGGAGAGTGAGAAAGCTTAATAACAGGGGAAGCAGAATCCTCTCCAGAGGTCTCCTGGGTCCTCCCATTGTGTTGCAAACGATGACTGTGGAGATGGTGACGTCTTCCTTTTGCACTTTTCAAAGGGGGCTTTTTTGGACATCTTTTAGAAGGGACGCTGCATTTCTAGACTTCTAGTTTTGTCATTGATTTTATCGTTTAAAAACTTGCACCAGGGATCTTCACGTGCTGCCACCCTGTTGGAGCCCGTTTTCTTTAATTAAATGATATTGACTAGATGCTATCACAGCCTCTGTTCCTCTCACAGAACATTTTGGACTCTCTTCTGATGTTACAAGTTTTGGTCGGCTGGAGCTCACTTCTTGCTCCATTGCTAAATGGACTTTCTGTTTAATTAGTAGAGGACACCTCCAGTCCTTTACCCTGCCAGCTTTCCACTCTTCACTCCAGGAGGCCTGTTGTAGTGATATTTCCCGTGGATGTTTGCAGTCTTGGGGCAGACACTGACCTTATCTGTTGAAAGAATTTTACTGTATCCAGTGTTCACATCAGGTTTAGATTTTATTGGTTATATAGTCAACATCAATGAGAAAGGTAAAATCCTGTTTTCTAGCAACCAATACCGGATAAATAAAGATCTGTAATTCTAACTGGATGATAAAAATGCATAGTCACAGGTTTGTAGGGATGTCCATTAACAGAAAGACAAAGTGTCTTGATCGAAAAAGGCTGACCCTCAAATTCCCCCTCTTATCTATCTTGCTTGATCTTCTTGTCCTTCTTCCCTTTCCCAAGCTTTTCATCTAGCAAATGCCACCATCATCTACCCTGGTGTTGAAGCTGGAAACCAGGAGTCATCTTCAACTGGTTTATCCCTCTTAAAACCCATAACCTTTGACAAGTCCATTTATTTCTACCTTCAAAATGTCTTTCAAATCTGTCCACATGACTCCATCTCCACTGCCACCTCCTTTTCCGTACTACGTTATTGCTACGAGTCCCTGAGCCTCCTAGCTGGCTTGCTTCCTTCTGCTCTTGCCCACTCAGATCCATTCTTCACATAGAAGCGATGGTCATCTTGCTCAAATGTAAACCAGAGGATGGCACTGTCTGTTTAAAACCCTCCAGTGACTGCCACTGCATTTTAAATTAAATCCAAACTTGTATGTTGCTTCACAGAGTCCTGACCATCTTCAATCTTGTCCTTACCACTTTATGCTTAGTTCACTAAACTTCTTTCTATTTCTGGAAGATGTCAGGTCAATTGTTAAATGAGGGCCTTTGAACATTCTGTTCCCTCTGCCTGGGATATTCTCCCTCTTCCTTCTCTGTACTTCTCATTTCTTTTTCTTCTGAGTGTCTCAGCTTGTTTTTCTCAGAGATGCTTTTCCTGAGCCCCCAAAGGACACTCCTGGTTTTCTTTAACCTCGTCCCTTATGTATTTCTCTTTTTAGCTTATAACACAACCTGTAACTTTATTTTTTCTTTACTTCTTTTGCCTGTCATTGCACAGGAAAATAAACTATTTTTATTTTTCTTCTTTTCTTTTGGTGAGGAAGATTGGCCCTCAGCTAACATCTGTTGCCAATGTTCCTATTTTTGCTTGAGGAAGACTGTCCCTGAGCTAACATTTGTGCTAATCTTCCTCTATTTTGTATGTGGGATGCCACCACAGCATGGCTTGATGATAGGTGTGTGGGTCCCCACCCAAGATCAGAATCTGCGAACCCCAGGCCACCAAAGCAGAGTGCCCAAACTTAACCACTACGTAACTGAGCCAGCCCCAAAACACAAATTCTTTGAGTACAATGATCATAACTATTTTGTTAAACTCTTTTTTGGAAAAGGCACAATTTACATTTTATGAATGAATCAATATCTGATCTTTACATCCTGAATTTAAGTCCATTCTCTAACTTCTTTACCCTTAGTGAACAGTAGTGGAATAAGAGTCCAGAAGAAGCCTAGTAGAAATGATACTACTCTGTTCGTTCATGGAAGGGATTTTTATTACATGCTTAGTATTTGCCAAGCAGAGTCCCACATGCTGGAAATTCAAAGGTCAGAGAAATATATGTGTCTCCTGTCTTTAGGAAGTGTACTAACTAGTTCAGAAGAGTAAGTTTCTTCAATAATCAAAGAATTAGTATAAATTTGAAGTTGCAATAAATGCAACAACTGAGAAGTAACAGGTACTGTGAGAGCACTTTGTCAAGAGGAGCAAAGGAAGAGCAGTCAGGAAAGGAGAGACACGTGCAAAGGTGGGAGGGACCATGAGAAATACAAGAAAGTGACGGAAGGCTGGTGTGACTGCAGCCAGCCCTGATGGCTTAGTGGTTAAGATTTGGCGCTCTCACTGCTGGCGTCTGGGTTAGTTTCCCAGTCAGGGAATCACACCACCTTTCTGTCGGTTGTCACACTGTGGTGGCTGCATGTTGCTGTGCTGCCAAAAGCTATGCCACTGGTTTTTCAAATACCAGCAGGGTCACCCATAGTAGACAGGTTTCAGTGGATCTTTCAGACTAAGACAGACTAGGAAGAAGGACCTGGCCACCCATTTCCAAAGGCACTAACAGCAAAGCATGACTGGAGTGTTGAGCAGGAGGGACTCTGGTGTGAGGTGAGCTGCAGAAGTGTGTACAGAGCAAAGGCAAGAATCGTGAGACATCAGCGTTTAAGTATTTTGTCAGGACTGGAAGAGGGAGGACAGGAGAAGGCAGGAGTCAACAAAAATTGACATGATCTGATTGATATTATCAAGGAATCAATCTGTTTGCCAAAGTGGACATTATGGAGTTTAGTGAGAGGAAGGTTATCGATAGCGTTAGGGTGAGTTTTAGAGAAGTAAGGTGGATGGATATTTGAATATACAAAGTCAAGGAGAGAATAAATAGTTATTAAAAAGACGTAGCACATGGAGGAAAGTAATTATGAATGTATTGAATATAAATCTATTATTCATTAGTCAATTCCAGGAGTAGTAAACTGTGAAATAATTTGTGTATGTTTAAACAATTGACCAAGTAATTATATATGGAGAAAATTCTGATTGTATTTAGACTTGAGTGCCATTCTCATTGCACATACTTCGATCTAAAGTTGTCCAGGTATCCCACTGCCGGCGTTCATAATTAGGCCAAGTAACAATCGGTGAGGTAGTCTTATGGTATGCATCAAATATAATGAGTCATAGTATAGCTGCTCTGGTTTTTAAGATAGGTCCTGGTACCTAACTAAATATGCTTCTTCTCATGCGGCAGGCTATTGCGACCTTACATGTGAATCTTGTAGTTTACTTCTCTCTTATATACAAAGACTCCCAATCCATAGCTTAAGATTTTTACAGATGTCCTTGAAAGGAAGGACATACTATATCCATAATTTGAATTGAACATAGAGATAAGAATGAAACTCTGTTTTTAAAAACGGACTGTCTCGTACTTTCCTTTGACCCCACAGTCTCTGAGTGACTTTTAATGCATCACCATCTACACATGTAGAATTCAACCCTTACCCCAAATGGACAAAAGCATGAAGCATTGGCCAAACCTCCCCATCTCCTTTCTTGTTTGATCAAATGTATCAAATCTAAATTCTTTTGCCATCACTTGCCATAGATAATAGCATGTTCCCATGCTGAAGTCAGTATAAAAGTTTATGATGTTATTGACTTCACAGAGCTCCATCAGACCTCAGTATTATTGATTTAATGACTCTTTCCTCTTCCTCTTTTTTTATTCAACTCCACAGTTACCCCTTCATTTATTAGAGCGCCAGTGCTCAGAGCTTTTTATTACATATCTACAGACTTATTTCTAAGGATGCCTGCCCATAAATTACTCACCAACCGCTCAAATGCAGAGCTAGAATACAATAAATATCAAGAGATTGGAAAAACCGGCCTAGGTAGAGCTCAAATTTCTTCTTGCTCTCTGCCTGTTGAATATATTTCCCAGTAAATAAAAAAAGGAATTTAAAGGAAAATGTCACCTGGCATGTGGTACATCTGTGTCTCATAGCAGATGGCATGGTTCTGCATAGGGAGAAGGATGAAATGCCACATGCATGGCTGGAATGGAAGGATTTTGAGCAAGTGGCATTCCTGGGAAGCTAGCCGGCAGGCTCTGACATTAACAGTTTTATTAAGTTCAGCTGTAGGCTGGAGCTGCCTTGGCTCCCAAAGTGTGGCAGCGTTTTAATGGTTGTCCCTCTGGTTCTTGCAGGGTGGTGTGAAAAGTAATTGTAGCGAATGGCAAGATTGAGACGGTTGAGGAGGATGGGGAGATAATGTGCTTTATTTCCAATTTTTTCATTTACTCAAGGTAAAAAGGAAACATGGATGAATTACTCAAAGGATGGGATTTGCTTTTTTAAAAGAAATTGTCTGAGAAAGATGACCCAGTGCCCCATTTTGAAAATTTTCTAAATTATAGTTCCAATGAATCTTGCATTGTATACAAAAATTGCACACCCTACTGGGAAGTCTGAATTGGGAAGAAAGTGAGTTTCCAAATACACTGGCCTCTGAAGAAGACTAGCATGCATTTATCAGCATGATATTTGTGAATATTGGGGTGTCATCTACAAACACCAGGAGTGGTTTTTCTCTTGATTCTATTTCAAATGACTCTGTGAAGGGAAGAGATGAAACTGTGCGATAGGAGTTTATTGTGATATATTTACCTGTTGACCACATTATGTTTTCCTTCTAAAGAGGTTGTTCTGATGTTTTTGAATTTTGTCATTTTAAGACGGCCTTGAGTGATAGTGGATGGTGCTTTCAGCAATCTATAGCTTGTTTGCTCCACTAGTCATTTCCCCAAAGGACTGTCAATAGCATACGTGGACTTCAGCGTAGTCCTCTGAATATCGTAAATAGATGTTTGCTGGTCCCCGGTTATAAGGTCCTCATGTCCTATTATGCTTGAGGAAAACAGATTCTGCCATGATGGACTGATAATTGGGCGTGTATATAATAGCAAGTTTTTGAATTTTTCCTCTGCTCCTTGACGTCAAACACCACTAACATAAGTTGAAAACCATGTCTCCATTTCTGCGGCATGAAACTTTGTCTACACAATACTAAAGTCACTAGTTAATTCAATAAATTTAATCAAACTAATTTATGTACACGGAAACATTCCAATACCGCTTACTGTTAGGCTAGTGGCATTAGCATTTATGTCAGCATAGCCTAAGACAAATTCATTTTATAATGCCTAAGGAAGAAATGTAATACAAAAGCCTGTTGAAAGCTATATTTAGGCATGTAGCTTTTTCATAAATTCAAACTCTCTGCTCCACTCCTCACAATCATTTTAATCTCTTTTCTGTTTTCTTATCTCTTCTTAAAGCACTGCTTCTCACATTAATACCTTTAAAATTATGACAAACGACACAGTTTCCAAAGATATTTCTATTGTTTTCCTTCTAAAATAGGATAATAGTTATTTTTAAAGAAAGGATGGTTAAATGTAAATAAACTTTAACGAGTATGGATGAACTTCTGTGCGCACATTGCAACTGACATCCAAGGTGCCCCCAGTATACTGCACACGGAATTACATTTTAAGTGACCTATTTTCTTAGTTATAAGAAATGTGTGTTTTCCTACATTACTATATTTTTCTATATTTTACTCCATTCTTCAGTGAGACAAAGATGTCATGTGGCTAAACATGTTAAAATGGGAAATGAAGTTAGAAACATAAATAACCAGAAAAAAATTCAGAGCTTTGGAAAAAGAAAAAAAAAATCATTTGACTATACACAGAATGTTGTTTTTTTTTTAAAAAAATTCATTTCTGTCTGTCAAGAAAATTGCCTGGAAATTTAACTCAGAAAATTTCACATTATGATTTCTGAGAGAGGAGACCCTCCACAAAACCAAATCCATTAAATTAGACTGTAAAATCTCCCACTCTGTCTTGGTCCCTGAAAAGGAGAATAGCACGTTCCTCTCTACTTCCCACCGCCTCCCACCTCATTCAAGCACCTTGACGTTAACACATTATTTCTAACTTGAAGCCACCTGCCCCCACCTTCTCTTTCAGGTAGACATTTGTTTGGTGCACTGTCACCGACTTTCCTTTTGCTGGACACTTTGGCAGGAAATGAAATTAACTAGATAGAGAGAGGGCGAGAATATTGACAAGAATTGTAAATGATATTTTTTATTCTCAGTTGATTTCAAGTTCATTGATAACTTTTGATGATCTCTAAAAATAACTGAACTGGTATTGTAATATAAAGATTAGGAGTTAATACTAGGATTCCCTATGGGGTGCTCAGACTTGTGTTGTGGGAATGGCTCTGTGCCTAGAACAGATCAAGAGAACTCACCTTTCTATTCAGCATTTCCTTGTTTACCATGGCCATCATAAATATAACTTCCTTTGCTCCTCATAATATTCCTGTGAGGTCTTCAGCATTCAGGGATGATTTTAAAAATATTAAAAACAACAATTGTACTTGCACCAAGTAATCAGAATAGAGGAGGCAGCAAATAGCATCCGAAGCTTCCTGTAGTAGGAATTAATCCTTTAGTTGCTAAATGTGAAGGGTTCAGGGGTTCCGGAGGAAAGGACGGATCAGCACAGGCATTGGTGAGGGGTGAGGTTGGGAGAGGGGACCTGAAGGACTCAGGGCAGTGGGCATTTATCAATGAGCATGGAAGTATTTCATTATTTTAAAATGGACACTGCATGCTAGTATATGGTGGTAAAGGCCTACCTTGGTAGTATTCCTGATTATGTTATCTGACCATTAGTTCTGTTCTCTGTACTATTTTTTTTTACATCAATGGAAAAGATGGTATTACTGCCTTAATATTATTGGTTTAAGAGTTTGAAGGTTTGTATTCTAATTCTCGCACCGTCACAAAATAAGTACCGCAATTTTGGTCAAAGTACTTAGTCTCTCTAAAGTCAGTTTATTTTTCTATAAAATGAAGATTATATTATTTGTCTTGAGTATTTAAAATAATTGTTGTGAAAACTAATGATAGCGAACAGTATTCAATATCTGCTGGGCTTATTGTGAATACTTTGTAAGGAATATCTCATTTAAGTTTTGTAACATTCTAGTGATAGAGATACCAATATTGTCTCCATTTTATAGATGAAAGAACTGGGACACAAAGAGGTGAAGAAGTTGCCGAAGAGCACATACAGGAAAAGCTGCAGGACTCGCATTTGAAGCCAGGCGCTTGGTGTTCAGTCTCCACTCTTAACCGTTATGCTCTAATGGTGTCTTTTCACAACATCCTATATGCATAAAAACACTATCATTTCCAATATTGTTTTTGCATCATGACTTTTGGTTGCTTCTTGCAACCAAAACCAGAAACTAAGAATATTCCTAGTGCCTCTAAGAATGATTAGAGGTTTGGTTTTGAGAAGTATTTGTGATTATAGAATCTGTAGGAGTGCAATTGCTACACGCAATTTCTGTCTGTGGGCTGTTGCTATGGCTGTACGTTTAGCTCATTCACGTTAGAATCTTTGCCTCATAGAACATAAAGAATCCTATTTAACCAGGATAGACTTTTTTCATCAAGAATCTCTGATTAAGTATCGATACATAATTGATTAGGACCAACAGTGAGACTAATAGTGAAACCTTTAACATTTGAATGTTTATCATGTAGCGAGATCAAAGCTGAGCACTTTGAATGCCTCATTTCATTTAGTCTTCCTAACAGGACTGTAAGATAAATTTTTTATTGATAGTTTACCAGTGGAAAAACCCAAGACATAAACAGTTGAAATAACACATGCAAGGTAGGACTTGACTCCAGTTCCCCCCACAAAAATGCCAGTTCCTAATTACAAAACCCTATGTCAGACAAGGTATCTACTGCCTATGAACTAAAAGTATGCAAAACAATTTTAAGCGTATTCAGTGAATAAGCATGGTCTGTACATGAAGAAGGCTATCAGCAAAGTAGCCATACATTAGTTAAAAATATGCTCAGAAAATGAAATTATGTTTTAAAAAGTCATGTAATGAGTGAAAATATGTTTCCAGAAATATAAACTGTTCTAAAATTAACCTGTGTAGGTAAAGAAGCTTTAGGAGGAAAAATGTTTAATCAAGTAAAATATAATTAGAAGATGGTTGTAATCAGGAAGAAGAAACTGAAGAAATAGTCTGTTAAATTTTGCTAATAGGCTAAGGAATAGTCAGTACAGCCTCTATAAAAAGGAAGAATTTGTCAGTATTTCTCTGTTGTTCTGAGGAGAGGGCACTTTGAGTTTTCATTGATTCAATGAAGTTTATCCTGTGCTTATCTTGTGAAATCCGCGGTTAAAGAGCTGTTAACGAAACAGACAGAAACCCTGTCCTTGCGGAACTTACATTTCAGGGGAGGCAACAGAAAAGAAGTCAACTAATGAATAAATAACGTCAGATGGTGAAAAGAAAAGTAAAGAAAAATAAAACAAGATACGGGGATAGAGAGTGATAGAGGATGCTATTTTTTATAGGGTGGCTTGGGAAGGCAGTATCTGAGGAGAGATGAGAATAAATTGAAGGCACAGGCCAGGAGGACACCTGAGCAAAGAGTGTGCTGACAAAGGGGGCAGAAAAGGCAAGGCCCTGTGTCAGGTGTGCACACCTGTGTTTGAGGAATAACGAGAAAGCCTGTGCTGCTGCAACAGAAGCAAGGGGAGAATGGTAGCAGATGAAGGCATAGAGGTAAAGGACAGATGAAAAAGGGGTTTATAGGTCACAGTACAATTTTAAATTTTACTGTTTCATGGGAAGCTATTGGGTTTTTGTTAGTTTGTTTTTCTGTTTGCTTATTGTTTTGAGGTTTTTTTTTTTTTTTTTTTGGTGGAGAAGATTGGCTCTGAGCTAACATTTGTGCCAATCTTCCTCTACCTTGTATGTGGGATGCCAACACAGCATGGATTGACAAGTGTAGGTCCATGACCAGGACCCAAACCTGCAAACCCTGGGCCGCCAAAGCGGAGCACACGAACTTAACCACTATGCCACTTGGCTGGCCCCTGTTTTGGGGTTTTTTTTTTAGCACTGTTAGAAACATCATTTTTTTGTTTTTATTTTTTTGATGTACAAAAAACTGGCTGCATTTAATGTATAAAACTTGATGAGTTTGGAGATAAGTATGACCTGTGACACCATCACTGCAATCAATGACATAAACATATCCACCACAACAATTTTATGTAGGTGAGTGATATGATCTGACTTCAGTTTTGAAAGAATCACTCTGGCTGTTTTGGGGAGAAGAAATAATTCAAGGCGAAGAGGATAAAGAGTGAGGCCAGTCAGGAGGTTCTTGCAATAGTCGAGGTGAAAAATGGTGGTGCTCTGTTCCCTGGTATAAGTAACAGAACTGAGGAGAAGGGTTGAACTTGGGATATATTTTAAAGCAAGAATTAACAATACAAGAACAAGAGTTAACCCCACATGATTATATCTCATGACAGGTAGTCCATGGAAAAAAGGAAAGCAGAATACGCATAGGCTGTTATGTATCTTCCTCTTGATGTTTGTAAAGCATGTTAATCTAATAAAATTCTTAGAAGTCCTGCAGCAGAAACACTTTAAATTATTTAACCTGGGAGTTCACAAATCAGTTTGTCTGTGAGAAAAAATTTTTTCATATAATGGCTATTAATTTTTTCATATAACAGAAATTGAACTATTATATTAATAGTTAAAATAATTAATTATATTCATATAATAGTTATTGAAACTATTAATTTCATAAATAATGCTTCATTAAAGTCATACAAGTGATTACCATTATTCCAAAATTCAAGATGACCATGTATACTCCTAGATAAAATTTGGCTTCTCATGTAGATTTTAGGCAGGGAGAAGATGTAATTACCAAAGGAACAAAAACTTACTTCTATTGACAATTTGTTATTGGAAAATAACTAAATGTAATCATAGTTTAAAATTCTCATTTTTGTTAATTTAGTTAGCCTGAATTATTCTCCAAGAATTCGAACATTTCTAGGTACAAGGATGAAACTGAGTTCCAGACATATGAAGAGCCAGATTTGGTGCTGTGACCTTTAGTAATGCTACTTTGACAAGAATCAAGAACTAAATCTCAGTCTGATTTAAACAATAAGAAATAGTTTTGGACTCACGTACTTAAAAACTGAAGAGTTAGGTCTGACATTAGGGAAAGCTTGTCGTGGCTTCTTTACAAACTTGACCAGGACTTGGTCATTCTTTCCCCAGTTTTAGTTCTGCTCCAAGGAGTTGATACCATTCTCTTCAGCCTTCCCTGTGGTTGTCTTAAAATGGCTGCTTAGGAGCTGGCTCCCTCACTGTCTCCTGCAAGGAAGAGAGACTATTTCCACAGAAGGCCTGGGTTTCCATCAGGTTGAACCAACTCAAGTTGTGTGACCACGTCTGAACCAGGAAGTGGAAATATCAGAGTTACTTAGTCTTAAAGTACATAGGCTTCATGGGGGAAGGATGGATGTTTAAATTAAAAGTGGGATATCATATTTTTTTAAAAAAGACAAATAAATCCCACATAGCTCAAAACAGCAAAATTCTACTACATCCAGTTTCTATTTGTTGTAATTATCACAGTAAGCAAATAGAGTTGACTTAAATTTTGAATAGTAAGATATCGTTCTGAGAGTTTCACCTCTAATCTGATATTTTTTATTAAAAAATCTTCTAAACTTTGTGTTATTTCAGTTTTAGTAAGTTATTCTATTTTTATTACCAATTTGTGCTTCCTGAAAACTAGTTTGATTTGTGGTGAATACTGTGACAAATTTTCTAAGCTGTAATAGTCTCATTTATAGAAAATAAAATCATTTATTATGCTTTCGCAAACTTTTTCTGATGCAAAACAATGTCTTAAAAGTTAAATGAAGTTTTTATATATCAGAATTACCCATGTTCACGTTCCAGACAACTTCTGATTATCTTTGGCCAGTTGTTTTTGCTACACTTTAACATTTCATAAGTACATGTATATGAAACCTTATTATGGCTATAATAAAGAGCCAAAAAATCTCTTTTTTATCTGCCAGTGTCATGAATGGTATGGGAAAATTATTACCTGTGACCCAAGAAAACAGTGCTTCGCAAGCATTATTTAACTTGCCTATATGGCTTGAGGAGCTATGCAAATCATTAGTTAGGTTCTCAGTTGATTAAAATTCACAAGACAGACAAGAGTCAAGCAAGTTTGAAAAGACTGTCCTTTACTGGTGTGTAATGACTCAGTTCACCTTTCCATCAACCTCCAAACCACTAAACGACGCAAGCACTGAGAGAGGTAGACCAGCCTTCCATAATTATATGCTTTCTCCATCATCACTGCTGCCATACAATTCCGTCAACATAGGTGATGCTTGTGTCCACATCCAGGAGAAACATACACGAATCTAACAAGAACTATTATGTATGTGCTATGTTCAAGGCACTTCACTAGCCAGTGAGGGGAATAAGGATGAAAAGGACGCTGTAATGATAATTCAGTAGGAACATGAGGGAAGATGTTATTAATCTCCTTGGAGTTGGAACGGTAAATAAATATGCCTTGAAGAAAGAAGGATGATGGTTGTATAATACGAGGGATCAGGGTACCTCATAGTACAGCCGCTAAACCTGTAACCTTGGCTGAGTCATTTAACCTCTCTGGTTAGTATTTATTCAAGAGGACAGAAATGGTTTTTTTCATTGTACATTCTCATCATCTAGTACATTGCCTGGCAGATCACCACCCCAGTAGCCCGCTGCCCCCCCCACCCCTGCCGCCAACACACACAGAAATGTTCTCAAGTCATGTTTGTTATTGAAATGAATAACTTTGCTTACCAGATGACCTCTAAATGCTTTTTCAGCGCTAACATTCACTGATTCTAAGAGAATTTGGCATGCCCCTGTGTCACCGCATTATCTCCGAGTCTCTTGGTTTCTTACACAGACAGAGTGTTTGAGGGGAGAGCAGGCCCAGAAGCTAGGAGCAGAATCATAATTCATGATTAGCAGGAACACCATCTGTCTAAAGATGTCCTTCTTGAGAAAGGTCAGCTGTTCCTGTGAGTAAATATACTTCTCTGGCAGAGTGAAATGCTAGATTATACCTGCTCTCGTCCCTCTCTTTTTTTTTCTTTTGTACTATTGCCTTTGCAAATGTTGACTTGTGAAAATGTGAAAGGTCAGAAGTGCGCATGCTCAGGAGAGGTGAATGCATTTCTTTTCCATTTGTATTTATACAGGCAAAGAAGATTGAGCTAGAACAGAAGTTAATCCACATTATTGAACAGTGGGCTGACACACTCAGGGCTGGCACTGCTGTCTTCTTGGATAAGACTCTAACAGGAGAGGGAAGTTATGCTAAAGGTTGCTCAGAATAATGATTTAGAGACAGAAGAATAAAAATGAGTGAACATTAGGAGGTCCTGTGATATGTTAACTGTGGTCGGTCACGCTTAGGAAACAAAATTCAGCTCCCTAGAAATTTCTGGCTAGAGAAGTAAGTAAGAGAGAGGAGAAAAAAATGGGGAGAATTATGCACAAGGGACAACCAAGAAAGAACTGTTTCAGTCATAGGAAATATTTAAGTTCAGTCCAAACAAGATGCAGGCCATACAAATCTGAACAGACACATTAGTTAAAATAAGAAAAGAAAAATATAGACAACTGCTAACACTCATATGAAACCATTCCTCCATGAGGTTAAGGATTACCAGCCAGGCTGGTACCCAAACTTACAGGTGTTAGAGCAGCTGAGGCGATGATGGCTCTTTTATGATGCTTTACATTCCTTATTCTGTTCTTCTTCAAGATATTTAGCTTGCTTTATTTCTGCTTCATTTAGCCACTTAAATAAAGATAGCAGTAGCTGCTAACTAAACTCAGTGAAGTATACATGTACTGAGTGATGGCGAGGAGATGCCTCTGCCCAACTTACATGTTGAGCTATGTTATTGCAGAAGTAATTTAGACAGTAGTTGCCAGATTTTTGGATTTTTCAGAGTAAATAAAACACACGCTATGCATACTTAAACACACAAGCACACTTATACACATAATTGCCCACCTTTAATTTTGCCAGGAATTAAAACTAAGCAGACCATATCTTTTGATTTCATCATTTTTAACAGAACATGGGAAGGATATATTCTCAGAATAAATGACAGAGGTATAAATTGAACAAATTCGAATTATGAAAAATTCATTAAATTGAACTTATTTGTTGATGAACACACATTTGAAAAATTAATTGTGGATTGGCACTTCTTGGATTGACATTTGGAATATTATGACATATAGCACAAGTACCCAAACCAGGGTAAATGTACCTTCTTTTTGTACTTCTGTGTGTGTGTTTTCATTTTCCCTTTTCTTCTCGCCCCCATGCTCTTCTACTCCTTTCCTTCTTCTTATCTGCCCATGCCTTGAGATACAAGGGGCAGAACTCATCTGTTCTTGCACCTTAAGGCTACCAAGGTTGCTGATGGCTGGATTGGAAACTTTTCTTGAGTAGTTTATGTCCTCTCTAGGTTGCCTATCCAATTAAGCAATGAAACAAGCTTTCAGTAGTGATCCGGGAAAGACTAAGTGAAAAGTAGTTTGGGTAGAAGGAAGGAGATGCTCACCTCTAAGAACAGGACTGAAGGGCTAAGAGTAAAGACGAGATGAGGGTGAGGCACACGCTAGAAATTAAGGTATCAGAAAACTAAGAATTGACACCAAAGTCTCGGCAGGACAGTATTAATGGTAGAGGAGAACCATGGATCAAGTGAGACACTAGGGCTGAGTGGAAGGCACTTAGGAGTAATACTCTTGGGCAGCGATGGCTTGTGGTTATTTCCCCTACTCTTTGTGAAATCTCAAGCCTTCAGGTAGTGTTGGTTACTCTTTCATTTTTGACAATGGCTTCTTTAAATCTCAGACACCATGAAACCAGCTTTTATCTATTGGAATCAAAATGTCAAGGTATAAATTCTCCTATGTTTCCAATAAGTGCTTATTACTTCTTACTTCTTAAATGATATGTAGCTTGATAATAAAGTATCATTTTATTTCTTACATAAGAACTCAACTTGTTAAGAAAATATTAAAAGATTCCTGTGTAACTGCTCATGCTTATCATTCATTTCCTTCAAAATTACATTAAAGGGAAATGAGCCCAAAAAATTGGCTAGATTTTTATTTTAATTTAGTTTACCAACATTTCATGATTTTTAAATTCTCAGAACAGCCCAAAAGTTTTCTTAAGTTAATTCTCTTCAACACAGAGTGTATTTTCCACTGCCCATTAGAATGTTCCATGTAGAGGTCCTGGGAGCCCAGCCACATTTGCCTATCTCAGCCAGTTGACCTGGTCCACTCTCAACCCGTTCCCATTTCCACATTTCAATGAATGCTACCCTTATTCTCTTAATCATCCGTAAGCAGATATTTATACTTCACTGGGACTTCTCACTCAGTTTCATTCCCAACCCACATTATTGGTTGTTATATATGCTTACACTGTTTTTGTAACATTGTTTAAATTACCTTCCCTCTCTGCCTTCCTTCTACTTTGACCCTAATTTAGGCCGTGATTCCCACTTGCCTGCTTTATTACTATTGATTTTGTTTCAGTTTTGCACATATTATACCTACTGACTTCAGTGAGTCCTCATAGCTTATGAGACAAAGCAAATTTATCAGCCTAATAGTTAACATCTTCTCGACCTGGTTTTATCTTCTTCTTCCAATCTTACTTTGACTCGATGATTTTCGTCATCATACAAACATGCTTATTTTTTTATCTTAAAAAAATATAAAAGAAGGGAAAATTATCTCCAGATCCCACATGATCCTCCAGTACCTTCCCCATTACATCTCTTCCTATTAGACTCTCTTAAAATGGTCTATACTCATAGTGTCAATTTTTCTCTGCACACGCGCTCTTGAACACAGTCCAATCGGATTTTGCCCTAATCGTGTCACCAAGTTTGCCCTCCTCAAGTTCATAACTTCTCTATTGCTAGATGCCATGGTCACTTTTCAATACTCATTTAACTTGATCTGTCAAAAGCATTTGACATAGTTGATTACTTTCTCTGTCTTGGAACACTTTCTTCTCTTGGGTTCTACATTCTCCTGATTTTTCTTCCACTTTTCTTGTCTCTCTTTCTTACACTATTTTCACTTGTGTTCCTTACATCTTCACCTCCCAAAGGTTGGAGAGCTCCAGGATTGAGCCTTTGTCTCTCCTTTCTTCTCCACCTACACTTATTCCTTAGATAATCTTATACAATTTCACAGTTTTACATCAGTTATACTGTATTTGTATCTCAAATCTAGACTTGTCCCCTAAACTTCAGTCCGATACATCTCAGGGCCTGATTAACAACTCTTCTTGAATGTCTGATATCCATATCAAAATTAATATGTCTAAAATTGAGTTCCTGATATTTTCCCATCAAAAAGCATATCATGAAACAAAAAATAATTCTTCTCTCAGGCCTCCCATGTCAGTCATTCTTCATTCTTTTAGCTGCTGCAGCTAAAACCTAAAAGCCATATTTATACCTGTCTTTCTTTCACATGTCTCACATTCAATGTATGTCCAGAATTTGACCATTTACTCTCCCACCACCATCTTAGAGCCCATTCACCATCTTCTCTCTTTTGGATTATTGGTCTAGCCTTCTAATCTATCTCCCTGTTTCTGTTCTTGCCTCCTGCTATCTTCTTTCAAAACAGTAGATAGATTTATCATTTAAAAATACAGATGAAATCAAGCTCTTATTCTGGTTAAAACCCTCCAATGGCTTCATAATTGTCTCAGAGTAGAAATCAATGCACTTACTACCTGCTACGTGAACTAGCTACCTTGCTCTGCTCATCTCATACTAAGTTCCCCTTCATTCACTGTCAAACCATATTACCCACTATTCTTGGCTTGCTCTCATTTTAGGACCTTGGCACAGGCGCTTTTTTTCTCTGATGAGAATGCTTTACACTCACACATCCATGTGAAATGCTCAGGTTGTTATGAAAATTCACCTTCTTGATGAAGACTCCCATTCAACTCTCACTTCAACATTTCATGTTTCTATTTTTTGAATTACATTTCTTTGTAAATTTTTTTACTATGATGTGTATTTTTATCTTGTGTAGTATCTTGCATGTGATCTGTCACCTCATAGAATAATGTCAAGAATTTTTGACAGTTTTGTCTACTACTGTACCCACAGCACCTAGAACAGATAGTAGGTGTTCAATAATGAATTGTTGAATGAATAAATGGCTTTGCTCTGGGAAAACACAGATATTCTGTTCCCAGACGTGCATTGTGTTCTTTTGCTTCCCTTTTTGGTTTGGTAGCCTTTTCCTTTTCCTGGAATGTCTCTGATCATTTCCCTAAATCTTTGCAAGGCCAAACCTCATAAACTCTTCAAAAAGATCGCATTGTCTGTTGCTACTTTTCAATGGCTTTTCAACCAAAGAGTTCTTGGCTTTATTCTGATTCTCATCACAGATTTACCATAGTTGGAAGTAATCTCTCTCTTTCTGAACAACCACAACATTCCTCCTGTGTCCATGCCCCACCAGCAGCGAGTTCTACTTTTTTCTTCCCACTCTGAGCACTGTACATAAAGTCAATGATGTTGTCTTTAGTCTTGATGCACCTTAGATTTGGCTCTCTTGTTATAGTATTGTACCACTTGCCTCTATTTCTCCTTGATTTTTTAATTGCTGTCTTTCGTTCATTTTTGGTAAACTAAATTTACAGAAAGCTCCATGAGGAGCTCCATGTATTTCTATTTCTTTAGATGCTTTCTCTTTTTTCTCTCTCTCTTTCTCATTGGAATAATTTGGCAAATTTGAAGTGTTTTTTAAGCTGTGGTCTCAAAAATCTGAGATTTTGCAGAGTTTCTTGTTGTAGAGATGAAGGAGAAGTCAAGAGAATGGAATTCCTGGAAACTTTCCACATCCACAGCCCTAGCCCTCACACTTATTTCTGCTAGACCTGTCCAATATATTGGGATTATGCACACATGCATGTGTGCAAGCACGGGCATGTTTGCACACACACACAGACACCTTTTCTTTAACAAAATGCTTCTGTTCTTAAAGATGTTTGGGGGGCAGGTGAAATAGGTAAAGGAGATTAAGGGGTACAAACCTCCAGTTATAAAATAAATAACTCATGGGAATGTAATGTATAGCACAGGGAATATGGTCAATACTATTATAACAACTTTGTGTGGTAACAAATTGTAACTAGACTTATCATGCTGATCATTTCATAGTGTATATAAATATTGAATCATTATGATGTACACCTGAAACTAATAGGATGTTGTATGTCAGTTGTTTTTCAATGATTAAAAAAAGACAGTGGGAGACCAAAACAAAAAAAGTACATGACCATCTATTAGCACAGGAATTTTCAGTTTCCAATTTCCTTTTGACTCAAGCTCCAGAACACATTTATGATTACTTTTTCAACTTTATGAGCTCAGAGTTATGGTCATTATCTAGGTTCCAGTACTTCTAAATAAAATCACTTTTTGAACTTCCTGTACAGCATCCTCTTTTTACAGATGATGAAAATAGGTGCTAAGAGGGGTTGATTTATTCATATTCACACTGCTACTTAGTACAAAAGTCAAAAGATCAAAAATCAGAAATGAGTTTTAAGAAAAATGCACGTTTTATACTCCATCTTGCCAAAATAACCAGTATTTTCTTTTACCTTAAGTTAGTCTGAAATATTCATCAGTCCATTGAGAAGCAAAACTTATCTCAAGATAAGTGAAGGCTTTATCAAATATTCTGCTTTTAACAGGCTTAGGTTCCTAGCAGCTATTTTTGTAGTGGAAGTTTTCTACTCCTTTTCGATCTATTCAAGGTGGCAGTTTGAGATCTGCATTATGGTGATAGGCTGGTAAAGAGATAATAAGAAAGAACCAAAGAACAAGACTGTGAAGGGGAATTGTGTAGGAGATTATGAGGGAGAAATACTTATCTATCAGCTCCAGAAGGATCAAAATTATTTAGAACAATCAGCAGGGTCTAACTGAAAGAATATGAACTTTAGAAACTTACATACACATGCTTAGTTTCCTGCTTTGTCATCTACAGTTGTGACCTTGGGCAAGCTACTTAATATTTCTGAGCTTTGGCTCCTCATCAAACATTAAAATGGCAGCAATAATAGTATTGTTGTATAGATTAAATTAGATAAATTATGTAAGAGACACTGCCTCAGAGTAGTCTCTAAATAAATGTAGATATTAGTAATTGAGTAACAACATAACCAGACTAATAGTATAAAATTAGCAAAGAGCATTTTACATTATTAATACATCTTCTAACGTCAGACACACAGAGTGAATTCTCTAACTTGGCTCTGCTATAAGTGATCACATCAGTTGTATGTTTACGATGAACTCAGAAAACCTCTAATACCACGCCAGAATATCTGCCTCTGCTACTCTTCATGGAGAGGTGCCTGGCACACGGTATACAACAAATTTTTGTTTTTCTCTACTTTGCAGTTGATACTAATGTGGCTTCTATCATGTAATATTCCTTACCTACAATCCTTGTGCAGATCTTCTGATGATGCATAGCTATGTTTTATCTTATTTATTTAGTTTATAAAGAAGAAACAAAACAGACAAGCCTACCTATGTCATGGAGTTCTTCTGAGCCAATATCAAATGTCTTGGCAAGATTAATATGATTTATACGCAGATTCCTGGAACTGCTGACCTTCTGTTCCACTGCCTGGAATCTCCCTGGACCCTGGAACAGGGAGTTTAAAATATTAATGCTTTGAATAATAAATTAGAGAACATAGTAAATGAGCTATGAGCATAACAATTTTAATTAGTTTTAGGCACATTTTAATGATTGTTTGGCCATTAACTCCAGTAAACATAAAAATTCAGGGGAAAAAGATGTATGAGTTCCTTATTACTTAGCTTTGTTTTAACTGATGCCTTTGCAAAGATGTATATCATTTTAATTTTGGTTCCAGAAGCTTTTATGTAAATTAATTGCATTGGAGAATTGGCAAGAACATTTTATTCAATTTGGAACAGCAGTGATTATAAGCTTTACATTAATATAACAACAATTTAACAATGGCTGATAGATGGGCCACAGCCATGCAATTATCAAAAGTGAGCCACTCTCTTGATCTCTAATTAGGTCTGTAAGCAAATAGTGTTTTTCCAGCACTAATTGCTGTATTAAAGCTGGCAGTGAGGTAGCAAGTGAGCTCATGCAAAGGTAGTCAGCACAGGGTGCTGTATATCCAAAGATTTTTCCATTTTCTGATTTAATCAGATATGTAATTCAATTATGTATGTTGTGAAAATAGACATTTAACTGAATTGGAAAGCTTTTTCCTCCTTGCTCAATACAACCATATGTCTTGTTAACTGCAGACATCAGTGCTTCAAGTCTAAAGAAGAGACATTAGGTTAAATGCTTTCTCCACCCTCCTTCCTGTCTGCTCAGATGCTAGTCCTATGATAGCTCCGACTCTCATAGTACGTAGAATATCTAGTGCTACGTGCCAGACAAATATGTAGATGGAAGAAGATGCACAATTCCTTGATTTGTTGCCCACGTTAGTAGAGATTAAAAGAGCACTCAAAGAGGATTTGGAAGCCATTTGAACACCAGGCTAGATATTGTGGGATCCATTATAAAGAAGCCAGAAAATCCCTTTATTTCTTTCAGTCTTTGTCTAAAAGCTTGGTCCATTACGCAACAAAGGCTATTTGTTTTATTTTCTGCTCCAGCTGATTCCAGTGTGCACATCAATAACATTTAAAAGGAAAAGGATTTTAGTTTAGGCATCAAGTTGAGTTGAAACTAGATCTTGAAAAGGCAACTTTCTAGTGAAGAGCATATAAAAAGAAGTCAACCTAGAGAGAAAAAGCCATGTAACAGGATTTCTAGAAGGAGACTTACTTTAAATATTCCTCCAAATGAAAAAAAAAAAAATCCTCCCCACCTCCATCCAAAACAGGAATTGAGGAGCAGGAGTGTCCATGACAAAGAACTTAATATAATCCAAATCCTATCAAGGAATAATTTCAAGTCTTTCACCAGGTCTTTTGTACCCACAGGAGTGGCCACTAGGAGAAATAGGTGCAAAGCTCCAAAAGGCAAAATCTGAAAACAAGAGATAATTTTTTGCTCAAAAGTATGAGAAATATTCACTCGATTATATAGAGAGGCACCTTGAAACATATGAGACAATTAGGAAATGTATATATTCCTTTGCCTTTGATGGGTTTAGGCTTCACAGTCACTGATAAATGCTTTTCATTCTGGGAAACTGCGTGTGCTTGTGTTGGCATGCATTTGCGCTTGACTTAACACTTACTCACTGGACAATTAGGAGGATGAAGAGGTGTGCCCATAACTCACACAGCATAGAGATCTCCAAGGAGGATCAAACTCAGTGTTCTCGTGTTAGGACTAGAGTGTGCTGTGCTATTTAACAGGGCAAAGGCCCCTCTGAGCTATTCCTGAGGCTTGAGGTGTCAGAGACCAGCTATGGCCTGACATTGAAGCCTGGCCTTCTCCCTGTTCATTTCCTTGACACTAACCCAAACTTGTTGAATCCACTCCCACACTCAGAATAAGAGATAGAATTCCCCAAAGATGGGTATCAGTTTGCACAGTGCGTATTAGAAGAGAAAACGCTCTCAGAGAGATGGGAATCCTTACAGTAGGGCAGCAAGGTTGGGAAGATGAATGTACTCAGGAGGGCACCCCAGCAAGGGATCAGCTTCCAGGGGTTTCTCCAGCACTATGGGAAAGGAATAGGTGGCACACAGTTCGAATTTTTCTCCTTTGTTACAGTTCATCTAAATTACCCCAATCTTTCAGTCAATCATCAATACTCAAATAGCCTTGTAGGATTGTGATGTGGGGAATAAAACTGCAGAAACGGCATGGCCTCTTCTGCGTCAACCTGCAGTAGCACTCATGAAAGGAACACCACATCCTATTGAAGGACTATGTCCAGAGAACCTTCTAGATGCTAACTGGCAGCAAAGTGATCAACTGGCTGTGCAGCTGGGAGAGGGAGGGGGAGCAGCTTCTGGGAGAATCATTCTGAAGGGTCCACTGGAGTAAGGTGGCCCTCGCAGGTAGCTGAGGAGGAGGGAGATGTTGTTTTTCTCTCCAGTTTACATAATCTCAGTACTGAAAGATAAACTTTTGATGTGTGTGTGTGGTGGAAAGGGCACCTGATTTGGGACAAGTTCCATTCAAAGCATTATCATCTCTTCTGGCAGGTCGAAATTTGATAACTTTGACATGATAGAAGTGTGTGACCAAGGAAAGGCTGCCATTTGTAGCTTGGTGGCTATTCATCCTTCACAATAACTAAGAAAGCACTCTCCTTGCACTTTAATAGAAATAAAACACAATAATTACTCGGGGCCAGCCTGGTGGCACAGCGGTTAAGTTCTCACGTTCCGCTCCGGCGGCCTGGGGTTTGCCGGTTTGGATCTTGGGTTCGGACATGGCACTGCTTGATGAGTCATGCTGTGGCAGGTGTCCCACATACAAAAAAGTAGAGGAAGATGGGTACGGATGTTAGCTCAGGGCCAGTCTTCCTCAGCAAAAAGAGGAGGATTGGCAGCGGATGTTAGCTCAGCGCTAATCTTCCTCAAAAAAAACCCAAAAAAACCAATAATTACTCTTCTGACTACCTATTATATGCCAGAATCTTTGTCAAATTTGTTTGTCAGGCATATAAATATACCTTTGCACACATAATATCTTTAATTCTCACAATATCACTGAAATGTAGACATTATTATCTCTACATATAAAGAAACCGAGGTGAAACGAAGGTAAACGGCTCTTGAAGAAAATGGTGAGGCCAGTATGTAAACTCAGGGCCAGCTGATCCCTAAAGCCATGATTCTTTCCAGCAAGTTGCTTTCCTGCTAGTTATCTCCTTGTGTCTTGAGGCATTTTTAGTCATTAAGAAGACCATGCTGTAATGATGTATAACTGTTTCTGATATCTGCCGTCTGCCAGCTGTAGAGCTGTTTTTACCCATAGATTAACACGGGCATTGAGCATGATCTAAAGGGGGCCAAAACGCTTGTCCTTCTCTCAATCCTGTCAGGAAGTCTAAAAATCTAATATTCTGAAAGTCTAACATTCTAACATTATGTCTTGGTATGTCCTCACTATGGATTACTGGAAAGAACACTGTGTCACAATGGTCAGAGTAGCCAGATTCTTGGGCTTCAGATTCATTGCAGGTAAAAAGGAATGTTCTAGAATAAATGGTCTTTCAATTTCCCTCTCATTATAAAATTCAATATGTGTTTTGATGTTATTTGTATTAAGGCTTTGTGTTTTTCTTGAAAGGTAACATATTAGCCTCTCACAAATTAGCAGGACTAATATCTGCATGTTAGTCTCTTACTATCACATAACAAAGAGCTGCCTCTTGAGAAAACGGAATAAAATGGGAGAGTAATCATGATGAGGTTATATCAGGGAGAGAATGAAAGAAGAGTCAGTTGTTTGAGAGGGTAGTAAGATGCTATAACATACAACCCCGTCTCCCTAGAGAGTGGTGATATCTCTGAGTGCCAAGAACATGACATACAGAACAGCAAAATTACATGTGCTAAGTAACAATAGATGCTCACAGGAAGGAGAGATGGACAATAGAGATAGCCATATTTAGAAATTGTACCTTGAAGTGGCTCTGCCTAGCATTGATACCCAGGGAGTCTAAAATGCAGAGCTTAAGCCCTCAGTTTTGATTCCAGTATTTATTTAATTCTGCCTTGCTTGATGTCTGCTTTGTTTCAAGTCCTTGACCTATAAGCCGGTAGTAACTTGCACAGTAAGAAATCCCTGATGCTAAAAATCAGCCAGGAAGTCAAGAAGCCACTGAAAGTTAGACTCCTTGGGTTTCACGCCTCCTGCTCTAGCCTCTTGTTAGTACTTCAGGGTTCTGCCAAGGTCTTCTTCCCAAAATTCTATTGCCAATTTACTTAGCAAGAGATATGCATCATTGGACTAAGGCTAAATGGTCACCATTTTAATTTTAATGTTTCTGCCCTTAATTAGGAGTTTACTCTTTCAGATCTTCATTTGTTACACTTAAGTGGATTTCTTAATTGGCTTTGTATCCCAGTTAGGTTTGTTGCCCCATCCCAGTTCACAATTAGTTCTGGTTTCCCATTCCTTCCCCTTTCCTTGGAACAATTGCCCTATTTCTAATTGCTTAAGCACAACTAATACAATCCAACAAGATCATAGCCTGGCACTGCTAATGCACTTAGTGAAAAGATGATTGAATTTATTAAGCATTTGGCCCAATCTATCTCCCAACAAATGCATTTTGAGGATATGACAGTCCTGGTGAGTGAATGAAAGACTCATTATTTGGACTGCTAGTGTCCTTGCATGGAAACTGTGATTCTTGTCAAGTCCATTAGCTGCTTTACAAAACAAGAGCTGTCATTTCATTAAGCTCTTCCACACATATTAACAGCTCCAGGGTGAATTCTGGTCACTTCTTGTCTGTGTCACAATTCTTTCTGAAAGCTGACTTCATCCAGTGTACACAAGCAGCCTACAAGTCTTTGTTGTGTATGGAGATACCATGGATCTAACTGAAGAAGCAACAATTGATTTAAAAATCATGGAAAGTTAGATTTTTGAAAATTGTGTCTTTTTTGTCTAATCTTCTCAGTTTGTTTACAAAAGAAAGAAAGAATAAAAAATAGTGAAATTAAAGCATTAACTCAGTCCACTTTTTAGTTAAGGACAGAACAGGGACTAATATTCAGATCTTCTTTCTTCCAATCCAGCATTCTTTCTGGAAAATCACACTGCCCCTCTGGTGGTCTGTATATGTTAATTTCCTTAGTTCTCCATTTACTTAATAAGTATTTATTGAGCTCTTCTTTTATGCCAGGTGTTATTCAGGTGCTGGAGTTATGTCTGTGAACAAGACTAAGTCCTTGCCTTCATGGAACTTAAGTTCTAGCCAGGTGGACCAATAAATCAATTTAAAAGTATGATAGCACATAAGGTTAAGTAAAATATGATATCACATAAGGTTAAGTAAAATAAATCAGGTTAATGGGGATGGAGAATAACAGGGTTTCCTTTAAGATAAGGTATTAGAAAAAGCCTCTTTGAGGCTGAGTTGCAAAAGTAGTGATTTGGCCAAAGTGAGGGTGAAAACAGAGCCATGCAGAGAGGAAAACTGCAAAGGCCCTGAGGCAAAAATAAGTGTGTGTTTCTGTTCATGGAATAGCAATGAGGCCCGTGTGTCCAGAACAGTGAGGGGGGCTGAGAATAGGAGGAGATGAGTACATATTTATAGATAATGCTTATTCCTAGTTCCTATATGCGTGGAATTACAATTCCAGTGAAAGTAGAAAGAAAATAATTATACTATCAAGAAGACTAAGTGGCTGCATAATCTGAAAATATTAAATTTTATTAAAAAAAGAAGATGAAAGAAAAGCCAAACTCAATCCCACAAATTGCAACCCATCACAATACTATGTCTTAATTTCAACCTACATTGACTGAGCACTGATCATGTGCAAAGCTCTGGAAGACATACAGTGAAGCAAAGCCTAACTTTGAAATGAATGAAAAGAATTGAAAAAAAATGAATGAATGGAAAAAATGAATGAATGAAAAAATAAGACAAGAAGGAGAAAAGATCAATAAAAGTTGCCATTGAACATGTAAATAGTGCTGGGGTTCAGTGGGAGGACGGAATGTAGCTTTCTGGAAGATGTAGACGTGTGATGGAGAAGTAACATACAAACTGGGAGCAAAGGAAGAGCTGGGTGCTGATCAGCAGAGATAGCTGCCTGGGAGCCCATTACAAGTTGAGGAAACAACGAGAGTAAAGACTGGGAGAGGAAGGTGCATCAGGGTATTCTGGTAGCAAGAAGTCCAGGTTGGTTGGAACATAAGATAAGAGAATATGGTAGATAATGTTGAAAAGATAATGAATACCTTTGAATGTTTGAATTAAGAACTTGAACCTAATTAATTAGGCAGTACAGAACTATTAAAGATTTTGCATGAGAAAGTGACAATGACAAAAAAATGAATTAGCTTCCCTTTAGATGGCAAAAGAGTAGCTATCATGGAGGAATTTAGCTAAATTGGTGTTTTCAAGCTTTTTTAAGCTTTGGAACTCATTGTACCAATTGAAATCTTTCAAAGGACCCTATATTGATGGACAGGTAAAGATGGAACTTATTTGTTTTCAAATGGAATTAGGATTCCTGACTTCTTAGCCTCTTTCTTCACATCTGAGGCAATCCCAAAGGCATTTTCAAGAACACCCAGGACCACGAGAAACACAGTCTGAAGACCACTGGGCCAAAGCATCTTGAATCTACTTTCATTTTCTAACCATGCCAACTTTTCAAAGAGATTAACTTTTCATTTGAAAAATATTACTTTACCTCTTGCTTGTCTTAAAAGATGTTCCTCTAAAACATGAGTATGTTGTCAGCACACACAGCTATCATTGCTATCTAGATGACTGAGAGGTCACCTGGAAATTGAGTCACTCAAAGTAACTAGCATATAAGAGCCTTCAGAATCTTAGCATAACACAAAATAATTTTTTAGAAGTAATTTCACAAATTCTAGAAAACATGAGAACATTTCAGCCAAAAGTTAATAGGACCCATTTTTTTAAAAGGTTGTTTTCCCAGCATGGGCTCACTCGTGTTTTTACAAATGTTAATCTTCTGAGCACCTGAAAATGCAAGTGAGAATGAGGTCAGTAATGATCTTCTTGGGTGGATGAGGAAGTCAAAAAGAGCAGAAATGAATTCAGACTCACCCACTTCCCCACTTTACACATCTCAACTTAGAGTCTGGGTGTGAATTAACAATACAATATTGATTTGTGTTTCAATCTGTTCAAATTCCCAACTCCGGCTCAAAAGGAGAAGAGTTTGAAGAACTTCTGAGTTCTGACAAATGTTATCCTTTCCATTTCCCTCAGATCCTTTTGTACATGAGCCAACTGCTCTGACTTCCCCCTGAGAATTCACACACTCTACAAAGATGCCTGTGTGGTTGCTACCAAGCCTTGGTGCCTGGCAGGACACCCTCACATGTACCAGCCTCCTCTGTGGGGTTGGTGGAAGTCTGGAGGAATACATCAGGAGATGGCATAGCTTCACACTCCTGTAGGGACAGTGGGCTTTGATCTGCTGTGCTCCACTCAGGCAATTGTTTCTGCACATGAACACACAGGTTCTGTAGTGAGCACTGTAGTTGACTCTACAAAATTTATTACACTAGTTTCCAATTTTGAAACAGAGAGATGGCTTGAGGAACTGACCAGCTTAGGGTGTGTCTTCATTGGTCTGAGCCTTTCCCACACTAGTGTTAATCCAATCAGCCCAAAGGGTGGGGCTTTATGTTGTATGCAGCTTTGAGTTATTTACCCCAAGTTTCAGCTTACATCTGACTTGAGAGTTCATTCTTCTTTCTTTCCAAAGACGGGAATGGCAGTTAAAATTAAAGTAAAGTAGCTCAAGGAAGATGTGAGGTAGAGTTTGTGTTTAGCTTTGCAAATAATGTAGTCTCAATAGATGAAGTGAGGACATTGGGCTCAGGCCCTGGTGTATTTACTTATTAATCCCATGATGGGGGTAGGTAGCTTAAGTATCCTGGTCATCTGATTCTTTCCCAGTGGATTGAGAAAAAATAACCCCTACCTACTAGGATTACTGTATATATTATATAATTAAGCTATATGAGCCCATGTGGAAAAGTCTAAAGTTTAAACAACTAAGTTTAAACACACTTGAACATGTATGGTGGTGTCTCCTGAAACACCTTTCAGCAAAACACGTTAGGTTTAGCTGGAATCATCCATGCACCTCCTTGTTTCACCTCAACTGGGAAAGTGCTCAGAGGAATATGTGAAGGAACCAGAAGAGAACACATGGATTCTCACTGAATAGATTCAGATTGTATCAGTGGATACTTCAGGAAGCAGGAAACTGTCAGCACTTAGGCCATGGGTGAGGCAACTCAAAGTGGAGAAGAAGAGGACATTGCCACTTGTTGATCCATAAAAGGAAGACTGACCAAAAGCTACACTAGAGACCTTTCAATTGTCCCTGGCAGGGTGCTCTCAGAAGCTTCCATAGTGTGGGGCATATGAGAGATGGGGGAGTGGAGAGAGATGGAGGATAAACCAGCAGAGCTCTGGGATCCCTCTGGCTTCAACTCAGTGGGTTCTTCCAAATCAAAATAGCAAAGCTCTAACAGATACATCAGTTACCAGAGACCAGCTACCAAGTTCAGGAGGAGTGGTAAAAAAGAACAAAATTGCTGCTAAGAAGAAAATGAGGGGTATGTGGTTTTGCTACTGAAAGAGAGACAGCAAAGAGGTGAGAAGGAAAAGAGGCCTGAGCACGAGGACCAGAGGCAGCAAGTCTCCTGGAATAGACCAAAGGACATGTGTGTAAACTGAAAAATATTTTAAGGGATTTGCATTGCTTGAAGTAAATCTCTCCACCCTCTGAAATCATCAACTAAGTTAAGTTTCTGTTAAAGTGGTTTTCCTAGTTCTTATCTATGGGAGGAGTTGTTTTTTCAGGCACACACTCATAATGTAGCCTAAGTATGCATCACACATTTTTGTGGTTATTTCTACTTCATACCATTATTAGCCAAAGTAAGCATACAATTTAGCCCAGAGCTTTGCACATATTGAGACTGGCCCCAGATGAGACGTGCCCAGGTAAAAGGAAGGAGTTCCGTTGGCTGATCTGGATTTTATTTTTCAGCCCCTGGCCACAGGTTGGTGAAGGGATTAAATGTAATTGGCATTAGGGAGGCAACAGAAGAGTGAAGGAATCGTGAGATTGAATAATTCTCAAACTAGATAATTCAGCCATAAAATAACTGATTCCAGCACACCACCCCAATGGTCTCTAAGGAGCTATAGAAATACTATTCACAGTACTGTTTTTTCAGAAGCAGTTCTTTCAGACCTGCTGTAACAGCTGCTCATCATGTTCAGCAGGGAAACCCAGCCAGATGTCGCACATCTTCCTTTTTATCACCTCCCACAGGCGTGCAATATGAATGAGGGGGGCGTTTATATCGTGAAGTCCACCAAGAAGGAAACACAGTCTCCAACCTCATCAAACAGGTACAGAGGCTAAGAATAACTCAATTTTCCAAGATAAAGCACTTTCAGTATCTGCACTGGATATTTAGGCATGGAGGAATAAAGATGCAGAAAAGAGATCATGCAGGAAGAAAAAGACCCTCAAGAAACAAAGTATGTACGGAGCATAGAAGTCTAAGTTAACAAACCTGACATTAACTGAAAGCAGCGTCTCTCTTGCAGTGGCCTTGGCTTAGTCCTGCTTTAGCAGAGCTCTCTGCTTAAAATTGTAAGCTGTGTTGAGGGAGTCTTGACTGTGGTTTCCACATGCAGCACAGTCACCCACCCGAGGCCATGCTTGATGGAGGGAAACGGGAGAAACACTGCAACTTCTTCTATTTATAGGTACCTTCAATCTCACTCCATTAAATTTCTACTGTAGAGTTTATTTTAATGTACATATTCAATAGCATGTTTATATCACTTATGAATAAGCAAATGTATATATATATATACATATCTATATGCACACACTGGTTAAAAATTTTTTTGCAATTAAGAATTTGTAACAGTAAATTTGTATCCCACTATTCTAAAGGACATACAGTCATCAGGGATCTGTTTACAAGAGACATTCGGAAAACTCTGAGGGCAGCTCAATCTCACTTTGTGTCTGACAGTTCAATAGAAATTGGATGGCAAATACTTGGGACCTGGCCTGGGTCTTTCCTTAGAGACTAACAGATAGAAGATCTTCTTGTAGACACTTGCCTAGGAGAGACCTGTTGTAACAGCTTAAGAAGAACATGGTTTCCTGGGGCCGGCCCAGTGGCCCAGCGGTTAAGTGCACATGTTCTGCTTCTCGGCGGCCCAGGGTTCGCCGGTTAGGATCCCCGGTGTGGACATGGCACCTCTTGGCAAAAACTATGCTGTGGTAGGCATCCCACAAATAAAGTAGAGGAAGATGGGCACAGATGTTAGCTCAGGGTCAGTCTTCCTCAGCAAAAAGAGGAGAATTGGCAGTAGTTAGATCAGGGCTAATCTTCCTCAAAAAAATAAATAAATACATAAAAGAAGAACATGGTTTCCTGAGGTTACCCAGGAAATGGGAATGCTACAGAGAAAGAATGCTGAGAGTTAGGCAAGGTCTTTTCAAACTGTAAATAAATTCAATGATTTTTCCTCTGCCTTACTAAATTGCCACCTATTTGAACACTCTCAACCTACATATGGAATTGCAACCCTGAGAATCAGTAAATCCATATTTCAAGGCTCTGTATGATATTTTTCTATCACTGCATATGATGGAAGACCAGACCCATCATGGTCTACTAGAGAGGTAAGAATTTTCTTAATAACAAGTTCACCAAAGAAGCTAATTATGTTTACAGGTATATCATGCTGATGTGACATCTAATTTTTAATTTTAAAACTATTCATGGTTGAAACATTGTACGGAGTTCATGGACCTCCCCGCTTTCCGAGGACACTGGGATCTGGGGCCTACATGAAAGAATGTGTCTGGGCTCAGAGCCGGAGATGGCCACTCTGGTCCTGACCGCAAGGTACAAGTTAATAAGAAAACATCCTGCCTCATGTTCCCTGTCTGGGCCAGCCACCCAGATGGGTACCTGACTGGACTATAGAAACATCCCATCTGTGGGAACAAAAGGATAAAAGCATCCCATCTGTGGTAACAAGAAGAAATAACTCGGGGCCAGCCTGGTGGCTCAGCTGTTAAGTTCGCAAGTTTCGCTTCAGAGGCCCAGGGTTCACCGGTTAGGGTACTGGGTGTGGATGTGGCACAGCTTGGCAAGCCATGCTGTAGCAGGCGTCCCACATATAAAGTAGAGGATGATGGGCATGGATGTTTGCTCAGGGCCAGTCTTCCTCAGCAAAAAGAGGAGGATTGGCAGCAGATGTTAGCTCAGGGCTAATCCTTCTAAAAAAAAAAAAGGAAGAGGAAGAAGAAATAACTCAAAGTTTCTAAGTGTCTGAAATCCCAAGTTAAAACCTAGATAACCTCAGAATAAAAGGGAATCACGAGCACAGAACATTTGGGAGTCTCACCAAGTTGAAGATGCTTTGCCTCAGACCCGGACAATTGGCACTCCCGCCTGCCGTACAAACCATTGGGACTTCCCTGGCTGATTGTGGTGTGGATGTTATAAGTACCGATTTATTGTTCTTTGTGACCTCACTCCTCATTCTGTTCCCCTTTATCAATAAACTCTGATTGCTTAAACAACCAAGTAGCCTTGGTGGTACGTACCTGCCGTTCCCTGCCCTTTGTGGCTGCAGACAACGAGTATCTAAGTCCGTTGTCATTAATATGTATTTCTGTAAAAGATATAAAGTAATGAGACATGAGCTTACGGTCTAGGCTTAGGTCAGAACTTTAGTTTTACTTTTTTGGACAAAAATATTTGGGTAGAAATTTGCTGCCCACCCCCCCTTCAAACAAAAGAAAGAAAAGAAAATTCTAACAACTTCAGAATTCCAGCAAATCTGTTGGTTTAAGATCGTCTTAGAGTGAAACTTGCTTTCTGCTTTGAGATTTGAGCATTCTTTAACCTGGATTCTTCTCAAACGAAGCCAGCAGTGACTCTAGGGTTCAATGAGGCAAGGCTCGTGAAGACTCAGTCTTTGTGACATTTTTACTCCCCACAACTGGGAAAATCAACGGAAATTCAAAATTGCTTTTCTGTGCTGTGAAATAACAAGGGATTTGAGCTTATCTACCCTGATCACCACAAAATTGAATAAACTAAAAATAGCTTGGTTGGGAGACAGATGGGGAAATCCCCTGGGAAGGCCTTTTTTCGTCAAACTCTTTTGGGCATGAAGGATGGGACTGTCACTGATTTATAACTTTTTCTTACTGAGAAGACCAAGGCGAGACAGGGTCTATTATCAAGAAGGCAAACTATTTAATGATATTCACATCCTTTTGGCTTATTTTTAATTACCTTCATTGCTTGTTTTGCATCGAGTTTGGTTTGAGCATCAGCATTCCCTCATGACTTGGGTTAAAGGAGAAAAACAAAAATAAAACAGGAAGCTTTAGGGAAGCTGGAACATGGAATAGCTCTTTCCTGTGCCCCAGTGGTGAGTGAAGTCTAAGTGAGTCAGGAATAAACCCTGACAGCCAATGAGCAGATCTCAACTTGGCCCTGAGTCATTCTATCATCATTTTATAATGACATCTTCACATACAGTGGATTTACATGTGTTAAGATTCATTTAGAAATGGCACACGAGCACCTGCAATTTGGCATTCCAGTTAGAGCCCCAGTGTATCAAACACTTGATTAATAAACTCTGAAGTGTTGAAATGATTCTGTGTCATTAATCATATTCTCTTCTACCTCTATATTACCTGAAATCATTAGAGAAGAAGAAAGCCTGAAGTACAATCAGCTACTAGCATGTTAATGCAATGACTAGACTCTCAGCAACAAATAGGCAAAAGAAATTAAGTAAGTGGGAAATTACACTACTAGATGTGGTTTTTATTTTGGGGGGATTATGGTGCAATTCTTTGACATAGGGGAGATCTTATGAAAGTCACCTTTTAATAACATCTAAGAGAATTGTTGTCTATAGACAGAGATTCACCTCTTCAAGTCTGAAGAGCTTGTTGCTTTGGGCAGAAGGAAGCCCCCAGTAGCAACTCAGGAATTCATCCCAGCTTTGTGTGGAGCTATTGAAATGGACCATGCAAAAGAAGCAAGAAGCCCTTTTATATCATCAATTATCTCATTCGTATTCAGACACTCATCTATCAGTGCTTACCAGGAGATAAGGCAGTCTCTTTGAGGTATGGATCCATGTGTCCATATTTCATTGAGATTGAGTAACCTCATAGGCTAGGTGTTTAAACAGATTGCAAAAAATTTCAGGACATATTGGGTACAAAGCTGTACAATGTACATCGGCTGGTTGATGTAGACTTTTTCCTATCAGGAATGCACTGAATTATTGTTCACCTAAGAATTAATGTCTACTTGCAAAATTGTAAAGGATAAAAGACTTACAAGGCAAAGGCAAAGAAAAATCTTTTGAATCAGACAATCTGAATCTCTATGAGTGTTGAATCCTAATATTGAAAGAGATGTTAATATTCAGACTGGAGTTCAGAAGAGATATTTGCCTTGAATCAAATAAATCTATGTGCACTTTGTTTCTTATAATTTAAATATTAAATCTTTCTGGTGTCAAGGATTCTGAAAGATCAGCCTCACTCTTTAACTTCTGAGAAGCCGTGTTAGTGGAGTTATTCTTTAAATGCTCTTACCTAAATAGATAACCCTGCCTGTGATGCACTGGGCTGCTATTTCTTAGTTCATATGTTGAATAGTATGCTGGAATATGTTATTTTCTCCTAGTTACTTTAGATTATTGAATAGGTCCTGGAAGTTACTGAGGATAAGAATGGAAAAATGCCATGTTGGATATGTACACACCCGTGCCTATACTTATGCGCAAAGTCAGTAGTTCAATTTGGTGGTCTTCTCTTGAGCCAGGTGCTTTCTGGATGACCTCCAGGTCACACACTCCAGGAATCTTCACTGAAGGCACAGAGATGTTAGCTCCATGAGGACAAGGACTTTGTCTTTCCTGTCTACTAAAATCTTCTCAAAGAACATTTACAATCATTACTTTGTTGCCCACAGCAATCCTATTAGGCAGAAATACCAGACTGATATCTTCATTCTACAGAAGGGAAATCTGACATCAGTAAGCTAAGAGATTTTCCAAATCTCATGAAGCAGTGGCTGAGTCAGGACCTGATCCCAAGTCTTTTTAAGCAGAGTTACATCTTTGGACTAGAGCCAGTGATGTCCTGGTGAATGTTTAACAGTCTGTTCTCTGGGAATATGTATATATACATATATAAAATATACATATATTTACATATATAAACACATTTACTGATATAAATGATGTATTACAGTTAATTTACAAATAATAATGCAAATATACATTACTCTTTATTGTAAATTCCTATAGCCAATTGATTCCCACGGAATGCGTTTGTTGATTTCTGCCAGATTTTTGTATTGGAAGCCAACCTACAGCTGCAATTCAACCATGATTTGACAAATAGGGCTTCCTCCTAATTTACTGTCTCTTTCTTAATAAATTTATTGTCATTAAGTCTGGTATGTGATGTACTGTGAAATTATTTCTCACCCTTGTGTAAATTATATTAATTAAATCAAAACATTTTTCAACTTTAGCTCTAAATCAATCCCTGATTTGTTGTGTTTCCTGATTTTGGTGGTGTAAATGCTCCATGGACCAATTCAAGCCATCAATGTGACATTACTGAACACAGAGCTGGAAGAGATGAACAGTGACCCACCATTATAAAATATTTCCACTCTACCGATACAATAGACACAAACTCAACACTGTAGATGACAGTAAAATGTAGTAAGGTAATGAGGAAATAATGAGTTTCAAGTACTTATTATCTTTGTCTTTAATATAAGTTATTGAACTGTAAGCTTTTAAAATCTAAGTTTTAATAATGACTGTGTTTAACAACCAGGTTGCAAAAATTCCTGAAAATTTAACAATTCCCTCTTACAAACAAGCCCACTAGGGTCCAAGCAGTTTTTGCTTACTAAGTAATTCTATGCTTTCTAGGTCTTATTATTTTAGCGTCAGCTAGGAAGAATACTTTGCCTACCTTGAGGTAGGTATATTCAGCCTTAAGATGCTCATGATCTTTTCGTTTTGTTGTGGTTGTTGTGGTGCAGCTAGATAATTGGTGCAAATGTGGAAATGGTGACTCTCTGTTTGAGATTCTAAAGACTCACAATGGAACATAACTGCATTGGTTTCCTCCATCCTTCCATCATTCTGACTTAAGATGCTCTCTGTTGACCATCTGGAGAGACTTCCTAGCCTCTCGGCTACCTCCTCATTCTGTGTTCACTTTGTGGACATTGCGCTTTCTTGTTTCTGCCCTTACACCACTCCACCCAGCAGCTCTTCTGACCTGTCCTTCGGAGACCTTGCACATTACTTGTATTAATGTAACCTTATTGAATCTCTAATCCTATAGCCATGTAAAAGCACAAACTGAACCAACAAATACTAAAATGGAATATTGTTTCAAACGCATCTCAGTGCAGGATTTGATTATACACATAATGAAGTTGAGGTCAGTGAAAGGCTGGAGAATAGGGTGATATTTACAAAAGAGTGGCGACTTCTTCACAGGACTACAGCCCATTATTGGACAACATAGTCTCCCTACAACTGGAGACTTGTCCATCTTGTAATACTCTTCCCAAAGCTCTCTCTTCATTCCTCTTCCTAGTCAGATAAAGCCAAAAAACTAAGAATGGTGAGAGGTGTTCGTGCACGTTTCCATTGAGAAATTTATTATCTGTGGTAGGCAGGAGTCTAAGATTTCTCCCCCTCCTCCAAATTTCCATGCCCTGTTGTACACACCCTTTGTATGTGAGGAACCTGTGAGTACAATTGGATATCACTCCTGAGATTAGCTGCTGCTCAGGTGACTTGAGTTAATCAAAAGAGAGATTATTCTGGGTGAGCCTAACTTTATCAGAGGACCCTTTAAAAGAAGGTGAAGTGTCATAAAAATATGCTCCTGCTGGCCTGGAAAAAAGCAAATAGCCATGCTTTGAAGTACCTGTCAGGATTATGTGGCATAGAACTGTGATGGCCTCTAGGAGTTGTGAGAAGTCTGCAACTAACAGGTAGCAGGACAACAGGGATATTGCTCACACTGCTTCAAGGAAATGAATTCTGCCCACAACCAGTGCTTGAAAGAGGACTCTGAACCTCAGACGAGATTCACAGTCCTAGCCGACACCTTGATTTCTGTCTGGTGAGACCCTGAGCGGAGGACCCAGCTAACCCATATCTGGACTCCTGACCTAGATTATCTTGTAAGATAACATATTTGTGTTTTCTTAGCCTCTAAGTTTGCTTATGCAGCAATAGAAAACTAATACACTATCTGAGGCTCCTATAGACTTTAACTCCACTAATACATCCATCAGTCTCAGAAGCCCCAATTAGGCTTTTTCTTGGCCCTCTCTTTAAATGGATCCAGTATCCCTTTATGTCTTTTTAATTATATCATTCTTAAATCAATAATAAAATTAATTTTAATACAACCTAAAAATATTTTTATGAATGTTTGATGTGCTATAATCTTGTGCAATCACATACAATAATGTATTTTTTAGTATTAAGCTAACTTTTTGAGGGGATACAGTATAATAAAATATCTAACTATCATTCATCTGTGAATGGCCCATACACATTGAAGGCAAAGATACTTACCTGCTACTAATTCCTAATCTCACTGTGGCATCTCTTGAGGACTCATTTACTAGCTATTCACATTTAGGACAAGTGTGCATTAAATGTCATTCCATCTCTTTAACTAAAGGACATTGGAACTATGCCCGGAATTCCCCCCTCTCTCTCTTGCATCATCTTTTACTTCTTCTCCTCTGCATCTTTTTCATTAATGTGTAAGCATATTGTCTTTCTCTCATCTTCAAAACAGCAACAATACTCTCTTGACTCTGACCCTCAGCTACTGCCCCTTTTCTCTGCTTCCTTTACAGCCAAGCTGCTCACAAGAGTTGTCTAAACTCACTGGCTGCAGTCTCCCTTTTCTGTTCTTCTTTGGAACCAACTCCAGTAGCTTTCATCCCCAATACCCTACCTCATCTGCTCTTATCAACCTGACCTATCAGCGGTATTTGACAAACTTAATTACTCCCTCCCCCTGGGAAATCTGTCTTCACTTGGCTTCCAGTAACACAATTCTCTCCCAGCTTTCTCCTTCCACCACTGACTCTTATCTCTCAGTCTCCTTTGCTGATTACTTTTCATTTCCCCTACTTCTAAACTTCAGTGTGCTGCCAGGTCTCAGACCTTGGGTCACTTCTTTCTATCTACACTTGGTGATCTTATCCAATCTATACTTTGGATGTCTCCCCAGTTTTTATCTCCGTGGACCTCTCCTCTGAACTGCAGACTTGCATATTGTGTTACTTATAGATACCTCTATTTTAATGTCTAATAGATATCTCAAACTTAATGTGCCTAAAATCACACTTTGGCTTTTCCCCCAAATGTAAATTTCTTGCATTCTTTCCCATTTTGGCAAATAGCATCTCAATCATTCCAAGTGTGCAGGCCAAAAAACTTAGTCACTCTGGCTTCCTTTTTTCCTAACTTCCACATGAGATCTGTCAGCAAATTCCGGGATTGCTACCTCCAAATTGTGTTCAGAATCTGACCTCTGATGAACACATACACCATCAGCATCCTGTTTCTACCACTGTTTCTCACCTGAATTATCACAATGGTCTTCAAGGTGATTCCCTCTTCTTCCTTCATC
This sequence comes from Equus caballus, assembly GCF_041296265.1. Classification (NCBI taxonomy): domain Eukaryota; kingdom Metazoa; phylum Chordata; class Mammalia; order Perissodactyla; family Equidae; genus Equus; species Equus caballus. The sequence goes on along the minus strand of NC_091710.1, from coordinate 28,290,731 downwards.
TTCCCCAAACTTACTGTCAAACACAGTAGCCAGAAAAATATTTTTGAAGACGTAATTTAGATTATTTCACTTCACAGCCTAAGATCCTCTGATGCCTCTCATCTCCATCAGAGTACAAGCCAAAATCATTAAAATGGCCCATATTGTTATAGTGCAACATGAGTTACCCTCTCCCTTTGCACTATTTCTGACCTCCTCCTCTATCATTCTCCCTTGGCTCCACTCACACGTGCCTCCTTTCTGTTTTCTGAACTCTTGCCTCTGTGTGGTTTTTCCTCTGTGTGGAATGATCTTTCCTTACATATCTTTATGTCTTATTCTCTTATCGCCTTCAGATCGTTGCTTCCTTCTCACTGAGGTTTTTACTAACTATCCTATTTAAATCGTGATCCCCCCACTATACCTTAACACCTCTTTTTCTCCTCTCTTGTTTTGTTTCTCCCATATTTGTCATAATCTGATACACTAAAATTTACCTCATTTATTGAGGCAATGTGTGCCCCATTAAAATATAATCCTCATGAGAGAAAGCGCGATGGCCTGGTCTGTTCACTACATATCCCCAGCACCCAGAAAAGCACATGGACATAGTAAGTGCTCAGGAAATACTTGGACATTCTTTAGTAGAAACAAATTATGACACATCTAACAACTGAGCACACTTTAGAAACACTGGATCCTCATGAACTAATAATTTATGTCATTTTAAAATTAAAGCTTAGCCTGTTAATTAACAATCAGAGAGCATGTTGAAAAGTGATCGCTGGAGATATTCCTCAATCTAATCTTATCAATTTTTTTTACTAAAAAAGTAATCCAAAACGTTTCCATCACACAAAACTGAAAGAGTTATTGGGATAGAAAATGTAGATTGCTGGTTTAGCATCTATTCACTTCTCTTTCTTCTCAAGATAAGTACAATATTATTCAAAGGAAGCTACTCTGCTTTCACCCACAAGTGAGGACGTGATCAGTCTAAAGAAGATCTTGTTTCTTTGCCAGAGATGGTTCAGAAATGAGCATGTCATCCTAATCTGATCAATGAGAAGAAGTTGCTGGAGGTTTCTAGGGAAATCTTTAACTCTTAAGGGAGACCCATGAAAGCTACTCTTGTCCTCTTATATGTGACCAAGGAAGTGGCGCCTCTGATTTGCCTGGCAGTGGCTGCGTGACCATGAGAGCAAATCATTTTAAAATAAAGCTGTGGAAAGCGCATTGGAGAGAAAGGACAAACCTGAAACAATGATGACATTGTTCAAGCCCTGGGTCAATGAACTTTGAAGTCCACTCTACCTCTACTTTAATGATACACAAACCAATCATTTTCCTTGTGTAAGTGAGTTTCATATAGGTACTTGTTACTCTGAACTAAAAGCATTCTAACTGTGAGAGAGATGAAATATGGGCTATCAAGGAAAATACTAAAAATTTCTTGACACACTAGTATTATGGGACAAAATTCATAGTAGTAAACTTAAAAGAAAACGTAAATTTCTATATATACGTTGCCAATCAGTGAAGGAAGGAGTGACTAGGCATAATAGCATTTCATAGGTAAAAGCATTTAGCAGTTTTTATTGAGTACAAAATTAATATAAACCAGCAAAGAGATCCAAATGCAATAAATTCAACTATAATCTAGGGACAGAATAATAGGAATATAATACATACAGAATAAATTCTGGGTCTCCATAATTCAGGCACTGGGCAATATTTCATTAAAAAGCAAATTTTAAAAATGAAAACTAGTTAAACAAAAGTGATTTAAAGTCAGTCCGGTCCTTACATACATCTCTAGGTCAACATTAAAGGAGATTTATTTCATAAAGCAATCACTTTTTAAAGTCATTTTTCCCTCACTCCTCTCTCTCTCTAACATTCTTAGTGTCTTCACTTGCATAGAAGTCTCTTTTCCCTCCACCCCTCATCCTTACCTTTATCTATTTTCTGCCCTGTAGTCCTCAATATCTCCCTTAATTCTCTCTCTCTCCTTTCTTACTCCTATGTTATTATTATTATCATTTTCTGTTTATGAATAAATCTTAATTGTTCCAATGTGAACATCTCAGCATTGCAACTGTTTAGGTTATGTTCTTTCTCCTTCATCTCCTCTCTATTAATTTGTTTTATTTATACAATAAAATTCTTTACCTATAAGCAAGAGGGATACGCGGAACAAAATTTTCTGTGGTGGATGGGAAAACATACACAACTATTCAGATAGAGACAGCTTTGGGAACTGTTTCAACAATATCCAGTTTAAGGAATGATAATTCTCCCCATCCTGAGCTTAGGAGATTTCATTTGGAGTCTATATGTCCAATTGCTGGGATAATATTTTAACAGAGATATTAAAACATTAGTGAATCTGTAAGATAATGTGGTACAATATTAAGTCAGAAAGTTAAATAAGAAACGATTGACGGAACTGGCAAAGCTTGGTTTAGAAAAGTGCTACACATTAGATCTTTCTGCCATGATGCACATGTCCTGTGCTGTCCAATCTAGTAGCCATTGGCCTCAATGGCTAACACTTGAAATGTGAAATGTGGCCATGTGACTGACTTTTAAATCTTATTTAATTTTAATTCATTTAAGTTAAAATCCAAATAGCCACTGTATCAATGAGGGTTCCACAGGGAAACAGAACCAGTTAGATAGAGAGATCCATATATACATACCCATAACTATATCTATATCTATGTCTATTTATCTATCTATCTATCTATTTAGGGAAGAGAGAGATTGATTGTAAGGAATTGGTTTATGTGATTATGGGGGGCTGGTTAGGGAAGCCCAAAACCCATAGGGAAAGGCTGGCTGGATACTCTGGGGCAGGGGATAAAGCTGCATGCCACAGGCAAAATCTCTTGTTCAGACAAACCTCAGTTCTGCTGTTAAAAACCTTTCAACTGATTAGATAAGCCCCTTCCACATTACTAAGGATCATCTTCTTTACTAAAGTCAACTACTTGTAGATGTTAACCATATCTGCAAAATACCTTCACAGTAATACCTATATTGGTGTTTGTTTAGATAACTGGGGAATAAAGCCAAACTAAATTGACACACAAAATTAACCATCACACCCACATAGGCTGGTGGCTACCATATTGGACACTGCAGATTTAGAGAAAAAAAGTTAAGTGAGGTATGATAGATGACTTCCTATATTGAAATAACAGCAATGGGAATGGGGAATAGCTTTATAATTACATTCTTACAGCGGGATATGATGCACAAACTTAAAGCTTGGACCTTCTTTTTCAACTTAACGAGAGGAATAATTAGCAGTTTAAGAGTATCCAAAAAGAGAATAAACTCCTTGGCAAAATAATGAGTCTTTAGTTCTTATTGATCTGAAAGAGTGATACATTAAACATTTTTTACCCAGACTGGAATGGTCACTTGTCATGGATATAGCAGAAGAGATTATTTTTTTGGGCTGGGTTTTATCTAGATCAGCTTAAGTTTCTATAACTTCCAGAGCTATAGCAACAAAGAACTTAAATAGTATAGGCAGACTTACAACCAAGAAATTCTATTCAGGAAAAGGATGAAATGTTTTCTTCTTGAGGTCCTTAAATAAGAGACTTTGGAGAAACATTAGCAAAAGAAGGCAAAACATACAATAAAGAAATGAACGGTTTTACAAATTTGAATCTTGATAATAAATTCCTTCCACTGCCATCTCAAAGCCTGGCACAGAGTGCAATGAGATTGACCGGTTTGGTAGAGAACTAAGATTTTGCAATCAAACTTAGACTTAACTGAACTTAAAAATATACTTTTTCTATAAGCTGTATCACAAGCACAAACAAAATTATGCTGCAAAATTTGCGTTAGTGCCCTTGATTATGTCACTTGTACCTTTGTCATCATTCTCCACATGCAACACACAAAATCTTAATTCTTCCTACCTTGATAAATTTTTTCTCAAGAATGAACCAGAAACTCATCCATACACCAAAGCGTAAGTGACTAATAATAGCTTAAAATATAAAATCATCTCTGGAATTTCAAAGTTTGAAATCATGAAATCTAATCCTTAGATTTCATGGATGAGAAAGTAGTGAGATTCAGTAAAAAAAAGTGATGTATTTAAGATTACACAGTTATTTAGTGGTGCAGACAGGGCTGGAACACAGGTCTCCCACTCACTATGCAATGTGCCCTTTCAATTACATTAGCTTTTACGGTAATCATGTTGCAGCAGGGATTAAGAAATACAACTGAAGGAATCAACTTTCAACAATGTAATTCAGGTCTTCAGCAAGCCAGCAAGGGCTACATTCTGGGAAGGGTCTGGGCATGGAATAAATTATCTTCTTGCTCCTGACATCACAATATGCTAGGGAGTTACTTCTTTCTGTAAGATACTTCTACAAATCAAAATAGACCCCCAAACAGGTTTTTCTACCAATTTTCTGTATTGCTTCGGTTGGTACTTGGTCATGGACTTGTTTGGAGCAGTTAGGGAGCTCCTGAGGCAGCTGCAGTTATGAAACAGGAAAAAAAAGGATGGAATTGGCGACATTCTTGATCCATTCTATGAAAAGCCAAATTGTGATACTCAGGGGATGGAGATCGAGTGGTTTGTTTGTTCTTGCTTCAGATAAAGAGGCAAATCTAGATGCTTGAAAAACATCAGCAGGAGCGGGCTTGTTTCCAGAACACCCTGTTCAGGCTGATTTAGAATCTGAAGCTAAAGGAATCTTGGGGAGCATGTAAAGGGATATTTAGCTTGCAATGTTCACTAGAGTCTATAAGTTAGCCAAAGTTGGCCAAATTATACTTCAAGAATTCTCTTCTGAAGGTTTTCTGTTTCACCAACTGTAGCGTGCTTTTTTTTTCCTCTTTCCTTTTCTCTTCTCTCTCTCTCTTCCTTTCCTCTTTTTTTCTTTCCTTTTTTGTAGTTTTAAGAGTTTTTGAAACTACTGTGGAATTATTTGATGTGTTTTGGTAATTAATCTATATAAATATATATAAGATATATGTATCTTAGCCTCTGTTTTTTAAATTGGATATCTATATATCTATACATGCATACATATATATCTTATTCCTTTTGCATATATATACATGCAAGAGGAATAAGAAAATGCAGTTAGGAATTTGTTTAACTATATTTAAGTTTAAAAAATATCTTCATATCGTCCTTGCTTCTCACCTTAACTTTTACCAAATTTTAATAAATATAATGAATATTTATTATATAATATATAAATTTAAATATTTATTAATAAATATAATTTTACCAAAGCTTTGAGTTTCTATTTCCATAGTATATACTTTACCGATGAAATTGACTCCTTGTCTATAGTGAGGAGTTCTCAGATTTTATTTTATGATTTGGAGCTGAAACCCGTGCAACCATGAGCCAACTGTCTTGAGATACCAACTTTCTTTACCTCCTTGAGGAAACAGCGAGAAAGAGGTATGAAAAAGGCAATACGCAGATATATAATAAAAATTTTGCTTATTTATGAAGACAAATGCCGCTTTGCATTTGAAAAGGATCCACTTACATACAGAATAATTTCTTCTCTCATAGATTGACAAGTTGAAAGAATAAAATGCACACAGAGACACACAAAACCTCTACACACCAACAGAGAATCACAGCACCATGCTTCCTCTTCACGCCCTAGCCCCAGTCTGCTCTGCGGAACACCAATCCAGTCAGATTTATATGATCAAACAGGTTTGGGAAAAATTATATATATATATATATATAATTTAATTTAATTAATAATTTATATGTGATATAAAAAGTGAGTTTTATTTATATAAAACTCACTTTTGGGGCTTGCCTGGTGGGGCAGTGGTTAAGTTTGCACGTTCCGCTTCGGTGGCCCAGGTTTTGCCGCTTCGGATCCCGGGTGTGGACATGGCACCGCTTAGAACGCCATGCTGTGGTAGGTGTCCCACATATAACGTAGAGGAAGATGGGCACTGATGTTAGCTCAGGGCCAGGCTTCCTCAGTGAAAAAGAGGAGGACTGGCAGTAGTCAGCTCAGGGCTAATCTTCCTCGAAAGAAAAAAAAAAACAACTCACTTTTGGAAATCTTGACCTAGAAGAAAGAATGGAAGAGTAATCACCAGTGTTGAATGGTGGGGTTATAGGTTAATATTATTTTTTCTGGTACTTTATAAGTCATTTACATTGAATACAAACCAATTTTACAAAGTGAGAAAATGGTTATTTAACAAACTAAATGGAATTGGGATCTTTTCTGTGATAGAAACTTGCTATCTGTCCATACGTCCTCTGAGTCCAAGCATATCACCAGCACCCTCGCTGCTCTCATGTAGCATTTGATTTCCCCACCTTCCCTGGCTCCTTTGAGTTAAGATGCTAAGGACACACATCCAAAGGAAACTATGTTATCTGCACAGTGGGACACATTGAACCTTCATAAACCATTAATGCCATGGGGTGGGCTTTTAGATTAACATTTTTCCTTTAGCTGGCTTTGAGAATAAAAAAAAATTGACAACAGATGAAGAACGGAACAGGATCTCACTGATCAGCACTCTCATTCAAGCCTTCACTTCACTTTTCATAACACTTTCCCCTATAAGGTAAACTTTTATAAGAATTTAGGGCCTTCTGCAACAGGCATGTGAAAAGATGTTAAGCATCACTAATTATTAGGGAAATGCAAATCAAAACTACAATGAGATATCACTGTACACCCATCAGAATGGCTATAATTAACAACACAAAAATAACAACTGTTGGAGAGGATGCGGAGAAAAGGGAACCCTCACACACTGCTGCTGGGAACGCAAACTGGTGCAGCTACTATGGAAAATAGTATGGAGAGTTTTTTGAGAAATCTGCATACCATTTTTCTATTTTCTATTTTGTATATTTGTATTTTGCTATTAAAAATAGAAATACCATACCATCCAACTATCCCACTGTTGGGTACTTATCCAAAGAACATGAAATCAAAAATACAAAGAGATTTATGCACCCTTATGTTCATTGCAACTTTATTCACAATAGCTAAGACGTGGAAGCAACCCAAGTGCCCAAGAACTGATGAATGGATGAAGAAGATGAAGAAGAATATGATGGAATACTACTTAGCCATAAAAAGTCAAAATTGTGCCATTTGTAACAACGTGGATGGAACTTGAAGGTATCATATTATGCGAAATAAGCCAGACAGAGAAATACAAACACAGGGGGATTTCACTCACCATGGAAGATAAACACATGGATAAGGAGAACAAAGTAGTGGTTACCAGAGGGGAAGGGGGTTAGAGGGAGAACAAAGGGGTAAAGAGGAACATATATATGTTGACAGATAAATACTACGCTGTTGGGTTGAGCAAGATGCAGTCTGTACAGAAAATGACATTTAATAATGTACAGCTGAAATTACACAATGTTACAAACCAATATGACCTCAATAAAAGAATTTTAAAAGAAAGAATTTTGAGCCTTCTGTAGCGTACCTACAGTTCAGCTATCAAATTCCACACTCCTTATTGGCTATTCTAGTCCAGCTAGGTTGGTTTACTATATGACTTTCCAACATTCTTTATATATTCTGGCTCCTAAAATTCACTTCTTTTCCCATCCTCCCTTTTCATCTTTTCTTTTCTCTCTCTTTTTTTTTTTTTTTTTTGAGGAAGATTAGCTCTGAGCCAACTGCTGCCAATCCTCCTCTTTTTGCAGAGGAAGACTGGCCCTGAGCTAACATCCATGCCCATCTTCCTCTACTTTTTTATATGTGGGATGCCTACCATAGCATGATGTGCCAAGAGGTGCCGTGTCTGCACCCATGATCCAAACTGGCAAACCCTGGGCCACCAAAGCAGAACGCGTGAACTCAACAGCTGTGGCACTGGGCCAGTCCCTCACTTGTTCTTCTATTCTCTCCTTTCTTCTCTTCTCCACCTATATAATTCCTGTTTATCTTACAAGATCAAATGCAAGTCCCACATTTATTATAAAACCTCCCTGATTTGCCTAGTTGTATCAGTAAGAAAAGTTGACCTATAATGACTTTGTTAAGCAAGAACACACACACACTTGCACACACACACACACACACTTGCACATGCACACTAGATGGGCAGGCTTAGCTCCTTCTATCAAATAAGCTAGCTTTCTTCTGATCCCAAGGAAGGGGCAGGTGGCCTCCAGATGACTCTGTTCAGTGCGTGTTTGCTATGTGACATCTGCCTTGCATGTATAGGCTATACAGCATTATCTCACGTGCTTCTGTGGAATGTAACTTCAACTGTTGGAGTTTTGTCAGCTCATTCCCGCCTTTAACTAAAGGAGACACCTCAGTGAAGTCCTAGTGAAGACTTATCTACAAGCAATCAAAGAAGAAATTACAGTAACCTTGGGAATAGGAAATTCCACGTTCTGTAGAGGCCAACGAAGCCATCCCCACAAATGCCCTCTGGAGTTAATCAACTGCCAGGCACTGCTTCACAATCAGGAATGGGCTTGTACTTATCAGGCTGCAACCCCAATCCCGCAGGGACCTGGGACCATGGTGTGGTCCAAAGAGAGCCAGAGTAACTGGTTGAAATCAAGAAGTCCTCAGATTGTTTCCACACATATATCACATTCTCATCATTTAACCTCGTTAATCTTTTTCCCTATTAGACATAGAAGTTCGAGTGGGTGCTTGTTTTGGCAGGGTGGCGATTTTCGTGGTACACTAGAGATTATTGAGATTTAGTTTTTAGTGATCGTGTATAGATTGAGAACTCTCTGAACCCCAACTTGAAAAACAGAGGCTAAGAGGAAAAACCTCTATTTCTGGGGTGTCTGTATATTTTAAGAATATAAGTCAGCAACACAAGTACACGAACTGAATCTGGGCAGCTTCTGAAAAGCACCTTTAATCTCCTTTTTAGAAAGAATGGACTGAGGAGGGGACCCCAGATCTTTTGAGTCCCTTGAACAACTATGCTGTATGTATTGGAAACATAAGTTGGACATCAGAGTTGGAAGTCATATACTGGCAAAAACCCTGGAAGGGCCTCTGCATTCTGCCGAGAAAGGACAGAGACAGGAACCCCATGGTCCTTAAAATGGTCTATGGACAAGGAGTCAGGCCCAGTAATTTCTAATTCCTTGTCTAATTCCTATGTTCAGTCATTTCTTTTATGAATTTAGTTACCTAGAATATGTTACCCCTTTGTCTTTTCGGGTACACTCACTCTGCAATCCTCAAACCTAGGTAAACCCAACTTCCATGTGTGTCTTCTTATCCTTAAATATTCTGACCACATTAAATGGGTCCCTTTGACTCAATGGGGCCTCCTCCAGCCTTCTTATTATTGTAAGTAGTGTTACCATCCTCCTGCTGACTCTGTGTACCTCAGTAGCCTACCTAACCCCTTTCCTGCATTCAGGAAAACGTATAGGAATACAAATGCCTGTCTCAGTGTCATAGTATTAAACTAGAACTCTCTCTGAGGGCCTTGCCATAGCTTTGGGTATCCCCCATTGATGACAGGACTTTAGTGGCATGAGGGTCTTGTGCCTCATGCTTTCACCACTCCTTAGCTGCTGCTGAAACCATTAAGCCTTTGGGTGAAGATAAAAGGGAATCATTTTAAAAAGACATACTGCCACGTGAGTAAATCACAATATTTAGACCTTCCTGCTGCACGATGATGGCAGGGGCTGAGGCCGGTGCAAAGGAGAGCAATTATCTTGGCTTACAGCCTTCCTGATGGTCATGGAATTTGTTGATTCTTTTGTATGACATGCTACAAAGAGGATAGCTGTACTGAATGTTTGCTCCCTGCAAAAGTACAATGCTGAGTCTTGAAATGAGGCTTTGGCAGAACCACAGTGCAGTATCTTGTGCATTAATCAAACATAACAGTTTCTTTGTTGCGCCTAGCTCTCTGCTGTTCTCATAGAAACTCAAAGAGCAAGCTGCGGCAAAGCTACAGCAATCCTGCCAACTTGACAAAAAAACTGAATAGATTTCAGTTACAAGGTGGCAAGGGCCATCTTCCTCACAAGCCAGAGGTTTGGGAGCTGCTGACTCCTTCTCATTTTAGAGTCTGTGCCCAGAAAGGACCCTTGGATCAAAGACTTTCCTCAAGTAGTTGTTGTTTATCTTCCTGTGTGTTTATGCAAAGACAGGTAGGCTCAACTTGTGCACCACTTACAATTAGGCTGGAAAAAGGACAAAATCAAATTTCAGGCTATGTAGCTGGTTGCAGAATCTCCTCAAGCTCATAGTCAGTTAGCTTTCCTCTTCCTTCCTTCCTTTCTTCCTTTCTTTTTTCTTTCTTTCATCTCTCTCCCTCCTTCTCTTCCTTCCTCTCTTTCCTTCTTTCCCTAATGTATCTGAGCTAAGGTCAATATAAGGCACAAAGCACCCAATCCAAGGGATTCCTGAATGATATCACTAAATCCTAAAGACAGAAGAAAGCTCTAGAAATTGGATAACCAAGCCAAGACCCCCAAATGCTCCCAAGACTGACTACCTATGACTTATTATGATTTGGAATCCTGAAAAGTAAAGAATATTTCCTTAAGGATTTCTTTTTGAAAAAAAGAATGTTAGGCTTTATTCATACCCTTCTCCCAATTCTCCAAACCTGGAAGTTGCTGACCAGTCTGCAGAAAAGCATCTGGTAGAGTTCCTTTCCCATAAATCTTCAACTCCTCACATGGTGACTGGAGAATTAAGTAGCCCATCAGCAGAGGTAAAATTTATGAACCTCCTAGAGCTCACCCCAAGTTCCAAAGAAAAGGGAAGTAAATCACTGAATAGCAAACCCATTCTCAAAATTCACCCTAGGGTTGGGAATTGTTCTGGGTGAAGGGACATGGGACCCCCTTGGGACTTAAGCTGAGAAGATGGAGCTATTACCTAGGTAGCCTGAGTATAAATTTGCAACACAAAAATGAGTGTCTTATTGCTCATGAGGAAAAGCACTGCACTTTATACTGTTTATCCAAATGACCTTCACACTGAAGGGCTGCTGGTCTGCAAATGCAGTGCTGTGCTTATCTAAAATGGGGCAGAATCCCGGTATGGAGTAAGAACTGGAACTCCTTCTCCTTTGAAAAGTAACCAAATTCACAACATTCTTTAAATAAATTCACAGAAGAAACTAAGTTTTAAATAGGCATATGTTTGCCTAGAAGCAAAATAAAGCATCTGAGTTTTCCCCCACTCTGTGCCTAATTCAAATTTTGTTTGGCAATCTGCAGATCCCAGGGAGGCAACCCTCAACGATTTTCATGGGTTAGAAAAGCAGCTCTAAGAGTAATGATCCAGTTTCTCAGCTGGCAAATATTTTCTGACTCTGGACAGCCCTCCTCCCATTCAGATCCTTCTGCTCACTGAAACAGAATCACGATGGGTTCCAGTTCTTGCTTTTTAGTCCAGGGAGGTGGCAGCCACACTGTTGCTCCAAGGCAGCTGCTACCTCTTGAATTTACTTGGCAAATGGCTGCCAACACAAGATGCTGGGATGGATTTCAGAGCACCAGTCACTGCTTAATTCAGTGCACAGCAGGCAAAGCTGAAGCTTGTGGAGTCTCTTTAAAATGAGGCTTGTCAAATAATCCCCATGTGTCTTTGGTTCTTGGAATAGAACTGATTGATTTTCAGACTGTCGGCTTTTTCCCCTTTGGTTGCTTGCTCTGGGATATCTCCCCATGGAGCTGCCTGCAGTGGGAACTCCTAGAAATATTTCAACCACATGCATCATATTTGGTGGAATTTGGGTTTTGATAATGACCCCTCTTTTCCCAGGCATCTCCCATCATTTATCAGCTCCCTCCACCATACACCCACATAATCCCTCAGGAACAGTTACAATGTTGTCTTTCATACACAGTCACACTCACTGAGATCTTGATTAGAGCTACTAATGCAGATACCATTATGAAGTTCCACAGAGGAGAGATTTTTTTAAAAAATTCCACCCTAAAGAAGAATAGTCTGGAAGGTAAAATGCAAATATTAAAAGGATTAAAAGATATTTCCAATAAATTTATTACCACTCCAGATCTCAGTTTTATGGAATTCTGTTTGTGTGTGTATATATGTGTTTGTATGTGTGTGTACATACATATGTTTGTAAATTTCATTTACAGTGGTAATACATCTTCAGTACTATAGAAATTAAGACACTCAACGAAAAAAATTCCTCACGATCTAGAAATAACCACTAGACTTGTATGTGTGAATATGACACAAATGAGACTACTAAACTATTCACAATGTTTTGCTTATCTATAAAATTTTGTTTTAACTTCTTTTTCCAATTAAAATACATCATGACATTTTTTTCCCATCACATGTAATAGTCTTTCATAGTATTTGTAATTGCTGTAGGGTTTTTAATAATATATATGCGTCATAAACCATTTAACCCATACTTATTATTGGATACTTAGTAGCTTCCAAACTTTTGCCATCATAATTTATATTATGATAAAGAGATATATAGAATCCATGGTGGTCTAGTGGTCAAGATTGGGTGCTCTCACTGCTGCAGCCCTGGTTCATTTCTGGGTCAGGGAAACATACTATCTGCCTGTCAGTTGTCACCCTGTGGCAAATTCGTGTTGCTGTGATGCTGAAAGCTATGCCATCAGGATTTCAAATACCAGTAGGTCACCGATGGTGCACAGGTTTCAGTGAAGCTTTCAGACTAGGAAGAAGGAAGGACCTGGCCACCCACTTCCAAAATAACTGGCCATGAAAACTCTATGAATAGCAGTGGAGTGTTGTTTGATTCAGCGCCAGAAGGTGAAAGGATGGTGTGAAAAGACAGGGCAGGGTTCCGCTCTGCTGCACACAGGGTCACTAGAAGCCAACTCTAACAAAGGGTTAGAGATATGCGTAATAATTTACACAGAACTAATTTCTTGAAGCAGAATTTCTAAGTAACAGAATTTGTACACTTTTACAGCTTTCGCTACATCTACCAATCATCAGTTTACAATCTTAACTGCAGCATATGAGTACTCATTTCTCAGCATTCTTGGAAACACAAAATATTATAGTATACCATCATCTTTTTCAAATTCACAAGTGAAAAGTATGTTAATTTTTTGTGTCAATGTGTATTTTTATGCTACAAGTGAGATTGTATATTTTTTCATATTCTTGATATGTAAATTTCTGTGTTTATGAATTGACTTTTTAGTTTGTAGCCCATTTCCATATTTTTGGTCTTATCTTCTCAAAATTATATGTAAGAACTTAGTATATATTAAGAATATAAGGGGCTGACCCCGTGGCCGAGTGGTTAAGTTTGCACGCTCCACTGCAGGCGGCCCAATGTTTCGTTGGTTCGAATCCTGGGCACGGACATGGCACTGCTCACCAAACCACACCGAGGCAGCGTCCCACATGCCACAACTAGAAGAACCCACAACGAAGAATATACAACTATGTACCAGGGCGCTTTGGGGACAAAAAGGAAAAAAAAGAAAAGAAAAAAGAATATAAGTATTCACTTTGCATATGTTGCAAATAATTTTTCTAGTTTACAATTTGTAATTCAACATTCTCATGTATATGTAACAACAGATTATTTTAATTAGAATATTATATAGTGAAATCTATTGACTTCACCGTTATGGATTCACTTTTGATGTTGTGCTTAGTAAACTCTTCAAAACCACATATTCTACAATTATTTCTCTGTATTTTCAGATATATTCATGCACTTTAAATTTAAATATTTTAAACATCTGAAATATTCTTGAGTGTGAGATAAGTCTGTAACATAATAAACAGTTACTGAGGCTTTAATAAGCAGCTGATGATCTAGTGAGTTAGAATTAGAAAAGTGAAAGGATTCAATACTCAGCCTTGTCAATATATATTACAATGTAGAATTATTCCATTTTCACCTTTAAAAATGAGGGTCATCATTATTCCACCAGAGCAGAGCAAATGTTTTGGCAATATTTTATCATTATGCATTTTATTATGATACATTTTTTGATAAGGCAGAGCGGCACTGAACTCCAGTCCCTGTTCTTATCTCCACATTAAGAAAACACTTGACTATTTGTCTTCCACTTGATTATGGAGAAAATATTACTCAACAAAATGTCTTTTAGGAAAGTCTAGTCATAGACTTCAGAAATGACTTCTACCATAAACAGATATAAAACTGGACAGAGTATATGAGGCAACTATTTTCATGCAAGCAGAATTATGACCCATGAGAGAAGAGACAAACATATTTTGAGTTCCATATTTATCCAGGCTTTATTCCCTGGGGTATATTTCCTATCATGGGGCAAGAATGGTGGAGCCAAAGAAGTGTTAAAATCTCACTGAGCTGATGAGGCAGAGTTTGAAGCCCTGAGTTTCAAGTGAAGCCACTGACCTTTTAGGGCAGGCTCTCAGAAAGAAGGAAATTATACCAGGTAGAGAGGGGTGGCCAAGGACTCTGCATGAAGGTTTACCACAGGTCCTGGGCCAAGTGCCAGTTATATACGCAGGAAGGGATTCTGTGAGGGCTGTTGGAAGTCAGCTGTTGCAGAGCTGAGAAGTATAATGACACATCAGAAATAATAAAGAGCTTGGAGGTATTGTTGTTTTGGCCCAGTGAGAGTGAAGGGACATTGCTGAACACCTCACGTATTTAGTAGAGACACCAGAATGGCCATGCCTAGGGAATAAGAAACATATCCTAAAGTGAGGACCATGACCTAGGACTATGGATAAAAGTTAAGTAGACTCTTCCCAACAAAGAATTAAACTAAGTGAGAAAGAACTATCAGTAATTCAACTGCCTACTAAAACAAAACATATAACCCTTTGATAGAAGACAAAGAATCACAAATCCTTACAGCATATCATTCAAAATGTCCACATACAATTCAAAATTAAGATACATGTGAAGAAACGGGGAAATAGCACGCCCTCAAAGCATTTAATAAGGACAAAATATATAATTAGCCATATGTTAAAATTAACAGCCAAGGACCATAAAGCAGCTATTATAAATATTTTCAAGGACATAAATGAAAGCATGGTCATAATGATAAAAATAGATGGAGAACTTTAGCAGAGAAAAAGGAAGCATAAAGAAATGAAAATTCTATATCTGAAATTAAAGTGAAATAAAAATTAATGGATGCTCTTAACAGCAGATTTGAGATTTAAGTAAGTAAACTTAAAGTTAGATAAATAGCAATAATCCATTCTGACATGTATAAAGCATCACATTCAACAATTAAAGAAGTCATATTCTGATCCTCTCCAGGTAGGCGAGTGTGTGCACGTTTGTGGGACAGGGCCTGTGTGAGGACCAGGTGAACAATGGAGGGCATTGGTGGAGAGGTGGGGGCCTCTGCAATGGGGCATTGGGGTATGTTCCAGGGGGTTGAGAAGTGTGCATGGACCAGGATTGTGTTGACTATATGTGGTGTGTGTGGTCCTGTGGGGCATGAGGCTTATTGGCAGCAGAAGACCTTTGCTCCACAAATAGCCATAAAGAGGATCAGTTCCACCTTCCAAAGCCTGAAACAATTTAGTGCTCCAGTGCCTAGGGCCAGCCCCACTCAGCTGCACTCCTAAGAGAACTGACAACAGCCTTGTAGGCCTGAGGCCTATAGCAACTATAAGTCCCTGAGCCTAGCAACCAGCTATACTGGGTACCTTCCCAATTAACAGGAAAACTGAAAGAGGAGTGTGCTTTTAGACTTTGTAGCCAACAGTGCTGAGGCTCCCCAAACTGGATTTACAAACAGCTGGACAGGGAAGGAAAGACAAGACTCCCTGGGTACCTGCAGTAAGAGCAACCCTGCCACAGGAGACAGACAGAAGTAGCCCACAAAGGGGTCACACCTGGATCTTTTGGACTGGTGACAAGAGGGAAGCACACTGCTGGACCTCAAAAGGCATCTCTTACAAAATGCCACTTCTCCAAGATCTGAAGACATAGCCAACTCTCCTAATACACAGATATAAGCACAAAGAGGCATAATGAGGAGACAAAGGAATACATTCCAAGCAAGGGAACAAGACCAAACCCCAGAAAAAGGACTAAATGAAACAGAAATAAGTGACCTACCTGACAAAGAGTTCAAGCAAAGTATCATAAGGATGCTCACAGATATTGGCAGAAGACTGGATGAACACAGTGAGTTCATTAACAAAGAACTGGAAAATATAAAAAAGAACCAATCAGAAATGAAGAATACAAAACTGGAAATAAAAATTCATTAGAGAGACTCAATAGCAGAGTAGACGATACAGAATAATGGATCAGCTACCTAGAGGAAAGACTAGAGGAAATCAACTCAGCTGAACAGAAAAAAGAAAAAAAGAATTAGACAGAATGAGAACAGTCTAGGGGAACTCTGGAACAATATCAAGCACACTAACATTCATATTATAGGTGTCCCAGAAGGAGAAGAGAGAGACAAAGTGGCAGAAAATTTATTTGAAGAAATAATAAACGAAAACTTTCCTAACCTAAGGGAGGAAACAGACATCCAAGTACAGGAAACACAGAGAGATCCAAACATATAAGCCCAAAGAGGCCCACACCAAGACACATTATAATTAAAATGACCAAAATTAAAGATAAAGACAGAATCCTAAAAGCAGCAAGAGAAAGGCCACAAGTGACATACAAAGGAAAGCCCATAAGGCTATCAGCAGACTTCTCAGCTGAAACTTTACAGACAAGAAGAGAATGGCATGAAATATTTAAAGTACTAAAAGGAAAAAACCTACAGTCAAGAATACTCTATCCATCAAGGTTGTCATTCAGAATGGAAGGAGAGAGAAAGTGCTTCCCAGAGAAGTAAAAATTAAAGGAGTTTATCACCAAGAAACCAGTTCTACAAGCTGAAAGGATTCATTTAAGTGGGAAACCAATGAACACAAATAGGGATAAAAAAATTATCAACC
Organism: Equus caballus; assembly: GCF_041296265.1. Taxonomy (NCBI): domain Eukaryota; kingdom Metazoa; phylum Chordata; class Mammalia; order Perissodactyla; family Equidae; genus Equus; species Equus caballus. The sequence continues at coordinate 28,273,830 of NC_091710.1, read as the reverse complement.
AACCCCCCCCCACAAAATCAGGCAATAAAATCTTTGGAAAAGGTAAAAATATAGTAAAGGCAGCAGATCAACCATGTGTGAAGATAATATGAAGGTTAAAAGACAAAAGTACTAAAATTGCAGATTTCAATGATAAGAGGGTAATGGACAGCCATACACAAAACAAGAGATTAGATATGATTTCAAAAACATAAAATGTGGGAAGAGGAGAGGGAAAAAGTAGAGCTTTTAGAAAGATGTCAAGCTACAAAGCCTATCAAATCAATATAGACTGTTATATACATAGAATATTATATAGGATCCTCATGGTAATCACAAATAAGAAACCTATATCAAGCAAGCAAATAAGACAAAAGAAATCAAACATATTACTAAGGAAAGCCATCAAACCACAAGGGAAGAGAGCAAGAGAAAAAAAAAGGAACAGAGAAGAACTACTAAAACACTCAGAAAAAAAGTAACAAAGTGGCAATAAATGCATATTTATCAATAGCTACTTTAAATGTCAATGGAATAAATGCTCCAATCAAATGCAATAGGGTGGCCAACTGGATAAAAGAACAAGACCCATATATATGCTGCATACGAGAGACACACTTCAGACCTAAAGACACTCACAAACTGAAAGTGAAAGGATGGAAAAAGATATTCCATGCAAATGGCAAAGAAAAGAAAACTGGGGTAGCAATACTTATATAAGACAAAATAGACTTTAAAACAAAAACTGTAACCAGAGGCAAAGAAGGGAACAATCCAACAAGAAGCTATAATACTTGTAAATATCTTTGCACCCAATATAGGAGCACGTAAATATATAAAGCAATTACTAACAGACATAAAAGGAGAAATAGACAGTAACACAATCATAGTAGGGGACTTTAACACACTACTTACACCAATGGATAGATCATCCAAACAGAAGATCAATAAGGAAACATTGGCATTAAATGACACATATGACCAGATGGACTTAGAGGATATACAGAGAACATTCCATGCAAAAATCACAGAGTACACATTCTTTTCAAATGCACATGGAACATTCTCCAGGACTGATCACATATTAGGCCACAAATCAAGTCTCAATAAATTTAAGATCAAAATAATACCAAGCATCTTTTCTGACCACAAAGGTATGAAACTAGAAAACAACTACAGGAAGAAAACCAGAAAAGCCACAAAAATGTGGAGATTAAACAAAATGCTACTGAGCAATGATTGGGTCAATGAAGAAATCAAAGGAGAAATCAAAAAATTCCTGGAGACAAATGAAAATGAAAACACAACATGCCAAAATCTATGAGATACAGCAAAAGTGATTCTAAGAGGAAGTTTATAGCAATTTAGGCCTACATCTACAAAGAAGAAAAATCCCAAATAAACAATCCAACAGCAGATCTAAAGGTACTGGAAAAAGAAGAACAAAGCCCCAAATCAGCAGAAGGAAAGAAATAACAAAAATCAGAGCAGAAATAAATGAAATAGAGAATAAAAATACAATAGAAAAAATTAATGAAACCAAGAGCTGGTTCTTTGAAAAGATAAATAAAAACTGACAAACTCTTAGCTAGACTCACCAAGAAAAAAAAGAGAGAAGGCTCAAATAAATAAAATCAGAAATGTAAGAGGAGAAATTACAACAGACACCTCAGAAATACAAAAGATAACAGAATACTATGAAAAGCTATACTTGAACAAATTGGATAATTTAGAAGAAATGGATAAACTCTTAGAAACATACAACCTTCCAAAACTGGATCAAGAAGAATTAGAGAATTTGAACAGACTAACCACCAGTAAGGAGATTGAAACAGCAATCAGAAACCTCCCAAAAAATAAAAGTCCAGGACCAGATGGCTTCCCTGCTGAATTCTACCAAACTTTCAACGAAGGCTTAACACCTATTCTTCTCAAACTCTTCCAAAAAATTGAAGAGGAGGGGAGCCTTCCTAACTCTTTCTACAAAGCCAACATTATCAGGATACCAAAAACCAGAAAAGGACAATACAAAAAAAGAAAATTACAGGCTAATACCACTGATGAACATTAATGCAAAAATCCTCAACAAAATACTAGCAAATTGAATACAAAAATATATTTAAAAAGATCACACATCATGATCAGGTGGGTTTCATTCCAGAGATGCAGGGATGGTTCAAAATCTGCAAATCTGTAAATGTGATACACCATATTAACAAAATGAAGAATAAAAGTCACATGGTCATCTCAATAGATGCAGTGAAAGCATTTGAAAAGATACAGCATCCATTTATGATAAAAATTCTAAATAAAATGGGTATAGAAGGAAAATACCTCAACATAATAAAGGCTATATATGACAAACACACAGCAAGTATTATTCTCAATGGAGAAAAACTGAAAGCCATTCCTCTAAGAACAGGAACCAGACAAGGATGCCCACTTTCACCAGTCTTATTTAACATAGTATTGGAAGTCCTAGCCAGAGCAATCAGGCAAGAAAAAGAAATAAAAGGGATCCACATTGGAAAAGAAGAAGTGAAACTATCACTCTTTGCAGATGACATGATTTTATGCATAGAAAACCCTAAAGAACCCCATGGAAAATTTTTAGAAATAATAAATGAATACAGTCAAGTTGCAGGATACAAAATCAACATAGAAAAATTGGTTGTGTTTCTATACACTAACAATGAAACAGCAGAAAGAGAAATTAAGAATACAATCCCATTTACAATTGCAAGATAAAGAATAAAATACCTAGGAATAAACTTAACCAAAGAGGTGAAAGATCTGTACACCGAAAACTATAAAACATTGTTGAAAGAAATAGAAGAAGATGCAAAGAAATAGAAAGGTATTCCATGCTCTTGGATTGGAAGAATTAACATCATTAAAATGTCCATACTTCCTAAAGCAATCTATAGATTCAACGCAATCCCTATCAAAGTCCCAACAACATTTTTCACAGAAAGAGAACAAAGAATCCTAGAATTTATATGGAACAACAAAAGACCCTGAATAGCCAAAGGAATCGTGAGAAAAAAGAACAAAGCTGGAAGCATCACACTCCCTGATTTCAAATTATACTACAAAGCCATAGTAGCCAAAACAGCATGGTACTGGCACAAAAACAGACACACAGATCAATGGAACAGAATCGAGAGCCCAGAAATAAACCCACACATTTGTGGACAGCTAATATTCAACAAGGAACCCAAGAGCATACGATGGAGAAAGGAGAGTCTCTTCAATAAATGGTGTTGGGAAAACTGGACAGCCACATGCAAAAGAATGAAAGTAGACCATTACTTGACACCATGCACAAAAATCAACTCAGAATGGATTAAAGACTTGAATGTAAGACCCAAAACCATGAAACTTCTAGAAGAAAACATAGGCAGTACGCTCTTTGACATCTGTCTGAGCAGCATATTTTCAAGCCCCATGTCTGACTGGGCAAGGGAAACAAAAGAAAAAATGAACGAATGGGACTACATCAAACTGAAAAGCTTCTGCACAGCAAAGGAAACCAGCAACAAAACAAAAAGACAACCTAACTATTGGGAGAAGATATTAGCAAACCATATATCAGATAAGGGGTTAATATTCAACATATACAAAGAACTCATACATCTCAATAACAAAAAAACAACCCAATTAAAAAATGGGCAAAAGATCTGAACAGAGATTTCCCCCAAGAAGATGTATGGATGGCCAACAGCCATATGAAAAGATGCTCAACGTCGTTAGCTATCAGGGAAGTGCAAATCAAAAGTACAATGAGGCATCACCTCTCTCCAGTCAGAATGGCTATAATTAACAAGACAGGAAATAAGTGTTGAAGAGGATGTGGGGAGAAGGGAACCCTCATACACTGCTGGTGGGAGTGCTAACTGGTGCAGCCACTATGGAAAGCAGTATGGAGTATCCTCAGAAAATTAAGAATACATCTACCATATGATCCAGCTATTCCACTGCTGAGTATTTATCCAAAGAACTTGCAAATGCAAATGCATAAAGATACCTGCACCCCTATGTTCATTGCAGCATTATTCATAATAGCCAAGACTTGGAAGCAACATAGGTGCCCAACAAGGGATGAATGGATAAAGAAGATGTGGTATATATACACAGTGGAATACTACTTATCCATAAGAAATGATGAAATCTGGTCATTTGTGACAACATGGATGGACCTTGAGGGTATTATGCTGATTGAAATAAATCAGAGGGAGAAAGTCAACTATCGTACGATCTCACTCATAACTACAAGGTAAAAACAACACCAAACAAAGACATAGCAATGGAGACTGGATTGGTGGTTACCACAGGGGAGGGGGGAGGGGTAGGGTAAAAGGGGTGATTAGGCTCACACCTGTGGTGATGGACTATAATTAGTTTTTGGGTGGTGAACATGATGTAATCTACACAGAATTCGAAATATATTGCAATGTACATCTGAAAGCCATATAATCTTATAATCCAATGTTACTGCAATAAAAATAAATAAATTAACTAAATAAAATAAAATAAAAATAAAAAGATGTCACAATCTTTTTAATTGCAAGTGGAATCAAGAGAAATACCATATGCAGGCTTAAAAAATTTCAATAAATTTCAAAATTATTGAAACATTCCAAAGTATGTTTGCAGATTAAAGTGACTTTAATTTAGAAGTCAAGAGCACTGAGATGTGTAGAAAATTTCCCACATATTTTGAAGGTAAATGACGCATTTTTATGATTAATGAAATTATAATAAGGGAAATTAGAAAATGTTTCAAGCTGAATGATATCGAAAATATGATACATAAAAATGTGTAGAATGCATCTTGTAAAATGTAAACCAATTTAATGCAAAATGTAAAGCAAGGTTTAGGGGAACAGTTATAGTTTTTTTTCTTGTGGAGAAATCATAGCTGGAATCTTATATTAGAAATGAATTAAGGTTTAAAACTATCCATCTCGTAGTTGAGGTAATGGTGGTCACTTAATTCCAAATTTCTTCACTCCTTCTCCAATAAACTAAGTCAATGAACAAGAATAAAAAATAACACATGAATCCATACCTTAAGAATAAATAAAAGATGGAATACTTCCACTTCAAATTATCTATAAATAAAAAAACAAATACAACCCCTCCCGCCCCCAATTTCTAGCAAATCTCCCATTGCAAGCTTTTGTTGAGAATTCTGGGTACAGAAGAAAAGTATGGAAGAGAAAAGAGGATATCTGTAAAAGAGTACCAGTTGATCAGGACAGCGACTATAAGGAAGAGAAGCACAAGTTCATGGGACTGAGAAGTGGCAGTATTAGAAAAACAATGTTGCCGGCGGAGAGGAGTAAAAGAAAATCGAGTCTGTCTTTGGAGAATAGGCCATAAAGGGGAAAATAAGCAAGAAAGAAAAATTTAGGATCCAATGAGACCAAAGGAAACCAAAATAGTTGAAGATTATAACAGCTCCTCTTACCTCCCAAAGAAGCCATCCATGAATCAAAGTGCATTTTGCTACGTGACAGAAGAGGACACTCCATAAGATTAATCCTGCTCACGGAAGCTGCTATAAGAAGAAAACAAAACAAAACGTCAGTCAAGCATTCAACTGATAAAATCCTCTCTCCAAATAAGCAAGAAACAAGAGAAAACTATAATATAACCCTTCCAACTGAAATCCACATCCTTCAGCAAGCATTTTAGTATATGAAAAAAAATTAACTTGAATCAAAAATTTTAAAATTAAAAACAGAATTGGAGAAAAAAGCAAGAAAATAAAGGTGAATTGCTTGAGCTCAGGAAAGAAATAGAAGAAAAATATAAAATGAAGTCAGAAATGAAGACTAAATTACAAGATGATCAAGGGAGACTGTATTTAAGTAAAACATTTTATTTATCTTTTAATATTTTTAAATTTTGAAATATTAGCCTTACAAAGAAAGTCGTAAAACTGAAACTCATTGTACTATGCAACGTGTTCTTACATATCCTTTGCCAATTTTCCATTAACGTCTTTCATGACTGTGGTAAAATTATCAAAATCAGGAAATTAACGCTGATACAATATTATTAACTGATCTGGAGACCTCATTTAAATTTTTCCAGTTGTCCCACTAATGTCCACTTTCTGGCCTAAGATGCAGTCCTGTATACCACACTGCATTTGGGTGTCCTGCTTCCTTACTCCTTTCAGTCTATGAGAATTCCCCAGGCTTTCTCGGCCTTTCATGGCTTCAACAATTTCTAAAAAAGCCTGGCTCGGTATTTTATAGAATATCCTTCAATTTAAGTTTGCTTAAGGTTTGATTATGATTAAAATCAGTTATGCATTTTTGCAAGAATGCCACCCATGTGATGTAGTTTCCTTTTAAGGACACACATGATGTGGATTTAACCCATTAATGGTGAGGTTAACTGATCATTTGTTTATAGTGATTTCCTCCAGGTTCCTCCACTATAAAATTGCTATTTTTTCCCCCTTTGTAATCAACAAATGTCTTCTGGAAAGATAATTTGAGACTGTGTAAATATTCTGTTTCTTTTACTTTTGCCAACTGATTTTAGTATTCATTGCATTTTCTGAAACAATTTTTATCTTAGTGTTAGCCAAATAATATTTTCTACTTAATAATTTCTTTTACATTTATTAAAGAGACTTCTGTGAGGAAGAGCTTTATGTTATCTCCCACTTGTTTAGTTATTCAACTTTTTATTTATATGTGTATGAACACATGGATTCTTATTTATTGTATGCAACAGAATTTATTATTATCACTATTTACTATATTATTCAAATTGTTCCAGAATTGACCATCGGGAGCTTCTTTAAGTTGGCTTCTGTATCCTTTAGCACGTCTCCATAAATTTTTGAGATCTTTCCTTATATCAGGGTACCAGAAGTTGTTCCAGGTGCTTCTTGTACTTGTCTTGCCTAAGCCCAGGAATCAGCTATTTTTCCCAGATCCCCTGGTTCCTTTTCTTAGAGAGTGGGATTTAGAAATCAAGAGCATTATGAGTAGTGGAACGTCATTGTTCATTGGGCCTCTCAGTAGAAGGATCCAGGAAATGTGTGCATGCAAACACACAAGCTATTACATTTATTTCTATATCCATCCATCTGAATTCATATTAAAAATCACGAGTACAGTTCCAGATCTGTTAATGACGTTAGAAACATCCTTTTTGAAGTACTAATTGTTTTTCATGCCACCAATGATTGGATAGAAGGATGAATCTACTTTTCTCTAGATTTTAACTTTGGGAAGAGAGCCTTGACTTCTTAATTTTGTTCAATATCCCCTTATTTATAGGCTCATCAGGAACATCAGTCCACTCAATCAAACATTCAGATCTTTACAAGAATGAATAGAATCCTGAAGTACACACTACATTAGGGTCAGTAAATTAGTGGTAAATGGGATAATTTAAAGTTCAGCACTTTCTGTATTTAAGCCATCATCCTATTTAACACTCCAAGATATCTGATTTTTATTCCTAATTTCTCACTGCTTCTTCTCTCAAAAAAACAGAGGGTCTTTTGCCTGGACATCTGTGAATGGAAATCTTTGCTCCAAAGGAGGTAGAACTAGATGCTTATAAGTGGTTATTTTTCCATGTTTCCACTTTCTTCCCTGTCACTGCCTTCATTTCCTCACCTCACATTTTTTCCTCATATAGCTGCAATCAGTCTTCTGCCCACACACCTTAGCAAAATTAACCAATGGCCACCTGGTTACTATCGTAAGGTTTTGGTCCTCATTGTTTTTTACTTCTCTGCAGCATTTGCTATTTTTTTTATCATGCTCTCCTTCAGGGCTGTTGCATACGTAGATTTTGGACAAAGCCAGTGTTGTAGTGTGTTGAAACCCCACCCTCCTTAGTATCCCCAACACCTCAACTCCATAATATCAGAAACAACTCTTTCTTTGAGATTTCCTCTTTTCCAGTTGAAACCAGTTGTTCCCTATAAGCTTGAGAAGCATACCGAATTGCTGAAGGTCCCTTGCTTTCCACATGTACCCTGTGTCTAAGTCTTGCTAATTCCATTTCTGGTTTCACATTCATCTTCTTTTCTACATCTGCATGGCTACTGCCCTAAGGCAGGCCTTCTTCACCTCTAAACTGGACCCCGGAGGCTCCTCGGTGATCTCACTATCTTTCATTTCCCCCTAAACTCTATCCTTCACGCTGCCATCAATATGACTTTTATTTCACTCTTCTGCTCAAAAAGTTTCCTTGACATCTCTTTGCTTCTCAATTTATATCTAAACTCTTCAGCAAGCTTCCCAATGTCTTTAAGACCTGGCTGTTTCTTCCCTACCTGTTTTAGTTTTTAGTTTTAGATTTTATTCTGAAAATCTCTCTGCTGTTCCTGATCTTCACTCTGTGGGTTAGTTTTCTCATTACTCTCATCTTTTTCTTATATAACTCAATCAATTGCTTTCACCATGGGGCATTTTCCTCTCAAACAGGTTTGTGTCTATCACTCACCCAGATGAACCTATATTTACCAGCATCCACATATATTTTCCTAGTCTGCATCTGGTGATCTATGTATATTCTGAGACGAATAAAAATAAATACATAATTGGGAAAAAGGTTCCTCCTAGATAGGAGAATAACTCTTTCAGCAAACAAGGAAACCATATAGACAAGTGATTCTCAGCAGTTTGAGATGGTGCCAAAGAGAGATTAAAATCTGAGGGAGATTCAGGTTGACTTTTTAAAAAAGTTGATAAAATTTCTCTAATTTGTTCTTGTCACATAGAATTCACTTTAAATTCCAAATAACGTTAAATGAGGTCATGAGAAAATCTTGAGAGATTGATCTCAGTCAGCATTGGTTGTGTCTCAGGCTTTGCAGCAAAATTTCTTCACCACCTCCCTTTGCATCATGGTGGGATTTGTGGTTTGTTAATAATCTTAGCTATTATCAGTTAACAGTATTTCCTTATTTCATGGGCAAAGCATGAAGCACCACTAAACCAGCTGTCATTTATACGTCCTTAAACCATCTCTGCCTGTTTAGCACATCTCCTGGTTTTGCAATATTTCCCTTAAATGCATTTCCTCAGAGTAGTCTGGTTAAAATAAAACTTAAGGCAGTTTAAAGCCAGCCCTGGTGGTCTTTTAGTTAAGATTTGTCGCTTTTGCCACAGTGACCCAGGTTCGTTTCCCGGTGAGGGAGCCACAACACCTCTTTGTCGGTTGTCATACTATGGTGGCTGCATGTTGCTGTGATGCTGAAAGCAATGCCACCAATATTGCATATACCAGCAGGGTCACCCACGGTGCACAATTTTCAGCAAAGCTTCCAGACCATGACAGTCTAAGCAGAAGGACCCGGCCACCCACTTCTGGAAAAATTGGCCATGAAAACCCTAAGACTAGCAGCAAAGCATTGTCTGATATACCACCAGAAGGTGAAAGGATGGCACAAAAAGACTGGGCAGGGTTCCATTCTGGGGTACACAGGGTCCCTAGGAGTCGACATTGACTTGACGGACACTAACAACAAAAAAAGGCAGTCTAAATTAAGGTTACAGCAAACTGCAGAGATTATGATAAAAAGGACACGGGTCAAGGAGGCGGGGTGCTACGCCATATAGCCAGTCTCAGTATGGTCTTAATGTCATATAAAAGCATTTTATTATAACAGTGCCTGTGGCATATAAACAGCCTTCTCTGTGACCCCAGCTGCCACTTCTCCAAAGAGCTCCAGAAGGCACCCCTAAGAGATGATTTTACACGTGGGGAGGTCGGCATTGACTGAAAGGAGGCAACCCCAGCACAGAGTCAGAATCCCACAGTTGTGCAGGCTGTGGGGGGAAAGTAGGGAGTATTAAGAACCGCAGTTGGGGTAGAAGCTGAAACCTGGGGATTCAAGTCTCCCCCAAACTCTTCAGCACACACATCATCGGGCTTGGTCCAAGGAAACAGCTGTGCTATTGAAAGAGTAAGCGCATGCTGCTGTGGAGCTCTTAATCGAAGAAGGCGTAACATTAGGCCAGATGAGGGTCCTACCATAATTAGAAGACAGGCTATTTAATGGCCAATAGCCATGGCCAAGAATGAGGAGAGGGAATTCAGCTACTTGGCATTTCTCTCACTGTGGTTCATAATGGATTAATTAAAATTGTATAAGGATGAAAAGATGCCCAAGGTAAACATAAAGCCACTCGGAATTGCGCTGAATGGCATTCAGAGCACTGTAGCCTAGGGCCTGCGACTCTCCATACTGAGAGTGCTGGAATGAAGGCTGTAGCGAGCTCTCCCTGCTCTGCCCGAGCCTCTTAAGTTTCTCCGCCTTGAAGGGGTGCAGGTTTACAACCTGATCACTTTGGACTCCTGCAGAAAAAGGCTGCAGAACAAATTTTTCTCTTCAATGCTCACTTCAAAGATGAGCTTTTTCTCTCCCTCACTTCCTGCCACCTCATTTCCTCGGTTGATTCCCCCTCCTGAGACAGCTGAGCTTTCCATGTTGCCCACCCACAAAAGCAAGCTGATGGTTTGCAGATAGTTTTGCACACTACAAAAGGAAATGCAGCCTTTGTTTGCAAGCATCTTATTCAGTCTCAGGCATAGCAAAAATCATGTGATGAAAAGCATGGACTTGGGGGTAGACAGCCCTGGATTCACATTCAAATGCTGCCACTTACCAGCATATGTCAATGACAATATCTCTTCTGTTAAAGTGAGGCTAAAATGTACAGGGTTGTTATGAGAAATAAAGGCAACAACACGATCTAAAATATTCAACACAAACACACTTAACACATGGCCTAGTACTGCAAGCACAGTAAATGTCAGTTTCCCCTTTCTCAGTTTTTGATGTAAGGTGGTCAAAAAGATAGGATTATGTGTCTATAACTGAAGTCAAAACGTCATGTAAATTCTCCATCTTAGTATATCCCTAACTATGTCTTTCACCACAACTGTCCTGACTGAGCTCAACAGATGGATTGTATTAGCTTCTCCCTGTCATTACTACCATACTAGGAGGAAGAAGAGGGTAAGGGACACAAGATGTCTGAAAAGCAGCACTCGAGCAGAGGCCAAATGGGCTCTTGGAGGTTGTCGTAAAAAAACTGGTGTCTGTCGATGGAACATGATCTAAATGTGGACCTATAAAGTTTCTTGTGACCTGGAAATTTTGTGCTTCTGTAACTTGGGTCAAGCAGTAGTGGAAGCATATTCTGAGGAACTGAAGCATGGAAAGCACTCTGATTATTTGGGGTCTTTTGTGTATGAGGCAGATGATAGAGGATTCTGCACAAGTTGATTTAGAATGACTATTACCAGGTGTCTGAGTTATCGAGAGTGGAGGGAGGTCAACTTACAAAAGGTCTCCAGTTCTAAGGCTTCCACCAAGTAGGGAAGGATCCTTTTCTGGCTTCCAGTTGCCTTAGAAGTCCCAGAGTCAGCAATGAGAACCAGGAGCATGAAGACTCCTGTGCAGGTAGATCTTCATTTGTGATTTCGGTGGGACTGGCTCTGCCCTTTTACATATGCAGAGTAGGTGTCCCCAAATGTGGAAATTTGACAAAATGTGAAAGGCCAAAACTTGGAGTCAGAAATTTGTACCATGTGACTCTTCCATTTGGATTACTGTGATGATTTCCAGAAGGTCCTAGTTAAATTCAAATATGACAATTGGTAAGGAGAGAAATTAATATCTAGATACCCATTTTTAATATAGATAGTTTTGAGACAAGAGGACACTTATACTGATGCCAAAAGGATTGTATTGGAATTTAAACCGTATAGAGCACGCTAGAAGAATATAAATTCAAATATGCAGAGACTTACGTGCATTTCCTTGGAGAAAGTAGAAGTCTAATCCTATCACAGCTATTTCCTTGGAGGATTTACATTAGATTGGCTACTATTTTCTTTGTTTACTTGGTGCCTGGGTAGATAGGTAAAACAAACAAAATGGAAGATGGATGATTTCAGTAATTCTTACTTAGAAAGAAGCTAGAAGGACTAACATAACTCAGGTGTATATCAGGCATCAGTAACAGCTCAATAAGGTACCAGGAACTCTTCTCCTGTATCTCCTGGATATATGTCTGTTTTCAGTAATAAAATCTTGGATAAAAATTGAAATTGACATGGAAGGGTGTAAGCATTGAGTCAGCATTCAGTTCTATAAATTTTGTTTGTGCTAATTAAAAAAAATATCCTAAACCAATAGATAATATGAGTTTCAATGAGGAAATATGAGTGGAATATATACCAAGAGACTGAATAATTTTAGAATCCAAGAATTTCCAGTAGCAAGTATTCAGAGTGTTATTTGCTAAATCAGAGTGGGATTTTTAAGAAACCAGAGGTGCCGTGAATGCTCTAGTCTAGAATATTTCTAGAGTGAGGAAGGAGAAATGGGACCTCTAGATATAAGAGAAGGGACGGAAAAGGGGTGATGGGAAGGTATAGAAAACACACTTTAATTATTTCTAAATTTTTACTGTGACTCTGGAAAGTGCAATGAAGATTCCTCTGTCCTCCTCTCTGGGTTTTCAGACAGTAGTTATTTTGATTATAGATTTTGTAAGGAGTGTGGCTGTTCCACAGATGGACCTGAAGTTTTTGTATCTAGGGAGTCATGCATGGCTCACTGTCCAGCTCCTACGCCTGGCTTTAGTGCTCCATCTGAGGCTCTCAAGCACATGCATAGACCTTACTATGCAGAGGTGGACAACAACTCCCTTTAAAGCTGCTTGACATATTGTGTTTATACAGGTGGAAAGAGCAGTTAAATAAAATACGCAAGCTTCATAATCCTTAAATTTCCTCCTTTTCTCTCCCTCCCAGTGTGCTCTGTGTGTTGTACAGTGACTACTTTCCATAGAAAATAACTAGGCTATCCTTTTTAGTGTTTTTATTCCACAATACCCCTAGGCACTAGTCCACCTTCTGGAAGAATAACCTAATAAAACCTCAGGAAGTTATTTAATTGCAGCAGAGGAAGAGAGAGATGGAGCCAAGGCTGAAATAGCAAGGGGAGGGGGTTGGAACTCAGAGAAGCAGCAAAAGACAAATAAACTGCCTCATTTAGAAGATGGAATGGGAGAGGAAAATCTCTAGGCTGTAAGGGGAGCAAGGATGATACAAAAAAGTGAAGAAGAAGCATTGTCAATACTTGGTACAAAATGTCTCTCAACTGGCATTTTACTTCTGATTCTAGGTATCTGTTCTTCTTTCCTTCCCAAAGAACTCCACCATAATGTGTGATTTTCCTTGTTTAAGAAACAAAGCATTAGAAATCACTCACTGGGGACAGAAAGAGCATGAACAACGACATGAGAGTTTTGGAGTAGATTGGTGTGACTAAGCATAGGATATGATGTAAAAATGGGTGGGAGTTGTCAGGAAATATGGCTCGAATGGTAAATTGAGCCAAGACTGTAAAAAAACTCATGGCTAAGCAATGTGAACTCTGTCCTTTAGCAATGGGCTGTCAATGAAGGGGAGGGTGCAGGAGGAGTGTCACCAGAACTGCATGTTAGAAAATTCACTGGGAGCTGGTAAAGGCTAGTGAGGGTGTTGCTGGAAGCAGGGACAACAACTAGGCAGTCATTGTATCCCAGAAAAGAGGCAGAACACTGAAACAGGAAGGATGGCAGTGAGGCAATTTGAACATATCCCCCAAATTGTATCTAATGCAACTTGGAATTGCGTCTAATTCAACAGTCCTGTTGGAGTACTCTGAGTCAAGAAGAAGAAATATGTGACTAGGTGGGAGAACACAAAGAAATGTCTTACAGAAGAAAAGAGAAACCTATGTGTGCTTCAGGTTAAAGAGCATCTCATCCTGTGAAAAAAGATGGCCCACCCTCCTTGGGAATATGCAGGTGTAAGAGTCTGAGCTCTTGAGTCAGAATCCATGGGTTGGAATCTATTTGCACCATTTAATAACTGGGCAACTTGGGCAAGTTACCTAATATTCTGTGCTTTACATTGCTCATCTCTAAAGTGAGAATCACCCTAATACCTCTCATAAAAAGTGAGACTATTGTGAGGATTAAATGAGAAGGATTGAATGCCTGAAGCAGAATGTCTGGCACATCTTAAAGGCTCAAAAGGATCAGCTGTTAGAAGCGGCGGTAGATATTATCAATCTCAAAAGACACATTGGCAGCCAGTTCATCCTTTTTACGTTAAAACACTCAGATTATATGTTTTCCTTTTTTTTAATGGACATGGAATTCCAAGAGGATCAATTAAACATAGAAGCAGCACATTTTGAAAAGAGAGCCATTTCTTGTTATATATTCAAAAAGTTTCCTCAATCAATGAACAGAGAAGAGATCAATGTCCTGAGAAAATTGGGCGGAGGGCATCATCTCCATTTCCCAACCTCAACACTCCCGTGAGTACTTAGAGATTCATGACACCCAGGCAAAAACAAACCACATCAGCAAAAAAGCAATGCCTATTACAGCCGACAGCATGTCCCGAATTATAGGGAAGCAGGGAGGGAGCCAAAAATAAAGAAGGGAGGATAGAAGGATAAAGTCTTTGTTGAAACTCTAATCAGGAGGGAAGACTTCAGGAGAAACGAAAAAGAAATTAACATGAGAGCAGAATCTTGATGTACAGCTACAGCCTCAAAAATAGGATGCAATTAAGTGCTTCTAACAAGGCTCCAGTAGTCTGATGGTAAGTGTAGAAAGACCAGCTTAATGAAATGTCATGGGGACACTGCTTATAACAATCATATGCCCTGGATGCCAAATGGAGCTTTACCTGCTGGAGAAACAGTTATAGAGGAAAAGAACAAAAGCCTGCCAGCTGTTAGGAAATAGAACAGAATGAGGCTCAGGGCCCTAGGGGAAGGTGGAAAATTAACACAGCCTCTGTGTCTTGTTATGTATTTCCTGCCACTGTGCTATTCTCTTCTGGATTGAAAATTGTACATTGCCCACCGGGTGGGTATTTTTTTTTTTTTTTTGAAAAGTAGCATTGGACCTGGTCTGGACTTTGCAACTTTGGAGATCAGGTTGGGAATAAGATTGTACAGTGCCAGGGATGAAGTGCAGCTTGCAAGACTTTATAATAACTATCCTTATAATTTACTTTATTACTTTAAAAAAACGTGTTACAATTTTTATTCTCCTTGGGCCCGTTAACTTACCTTAGGCTTCTACTCCTTTGGGTCGCTCCTCAAATGAAAGCATGCTAGAGAGGTCTTCTCTGAACACCTTATCTAAAATCAACCCCTCACTCAATCCCTCAGGGACTTTCCAGATCACTACTCTGCTTCATTTTCTTCATGGCTTTTATCAGTTTATAAAATGTTTTTTATCTGTTTATTGATTATTTACTGACATATTATTTGTTCTGCCTTCCATGATATGAGCTCCATGAGAACAAAAGAAAAATGTATCTCTATTCTGCACACCACTGTACCCCCAGTCTAAAGGGCACTACCTAGAATGTATTCAATGCTCAAGAGATAGGTGTAGAAGGAATTTTTTGACCTATAATTGTAAATTATTTTTAATGCTGCCCAGCACTCTTACTTTCTGTCCTACTCTCAGAGATTATTTATTACATACTTTCTCCACTCTCCTCATCAACATTTCCACCTGCCTTCGTGTTCTGTTTCCTTAAATTCAACTTTCTCTCCTTTTGTAATGACCTGTTTTAAGTCTAAATTTCCTACCTTTATCTGTTCAAAACCTTTCTGCTGTCCCTTCATCCTGCTCTATCTGTTTTTGCTTCTCTATCTCATCATTCCCACAAATATATAAATGCACCATGTTACTCCTAGCCTTAAAAACAAACAGAACCACACCCCCGTGAGCTGCCACCCAATTCCTCCACTTGTCTTTGCAGATAAAACCATTTGCAGAATTATCTTTGCTCATTGTTTTTACTTTATGCCCAATCCCCCTGGAAGCTACTTCAAACAGGATTTCATCTTCAACTCTTTTATGAAACATCATCAATGTCACCAGTAGCCTCCACATTGAAGAATCCAATGAACTCTCCTCAGTCCTCATCTTCCTGGACCTCTCAGCAGCATTTGGCAGTTGATAGGTCCTCCCATTTTTAAAAAATCAAATTTATTGAGATATAATTTATACACTATAAAATGAATGCAACTAAATGTCCAGTTTGATGAATTTTGACAAATGGATACATACATATATGTAATCTGTGCAACCACTAACACAATCAAGATATAGACATCCTCAAATTTCCTTGTACCCCATTCAAGTCAATTTTGACTCACTCTAAGCTTCAGGCAATCATTTATCTGTTTTTTGTCATTATATATTAAATTTGTCTTTTATAGATTTTCATATAAATGGAATCACACAATATGTACTTTTTTGCATGTGCTTTTGTTTCCTCAGCATAATAGGCTCTGATTCATTCATCTTATTGCATGTATCAATAGTTCATTCCTTTTTGTTACTGATTAGCATTTTATTGTTCAGATATGCCAATTTTTAAAATGTATTCTCCTGCTGATGGACATTTGGATTGTTTCCATTATGGGTGAATAGAATATATGTGTTAAAGTTTTCATGTGGACAGAGGTTCTCACTTCTATTGGGTACATACCTAGGAATTAAATTCTGGGTTGTATGATAGGTGTATGTTTAACTTTGTTAGAAACTGTGAAACAGTTTGGAAACTGTTGTACTATTTTATATTTCGGTAAGAAATGTTACAGTTGTTCCACATTCTTACCATCACTTGCTACTGTTAGTCTCTGAATTTTAGCCATTCTAGTGGGGGTGTACTAGTATCTCATTTTGGTTTTAATTTGCATTTCCCTACTTAACAATAATGTTAAAATCTTTTCATGTACTTTTTTCAACTTTTCCATCTTCTTCAGTGTTGTGTCTTATCAAATATTATTCTCATTTTCAAAAATCAAGTTGTCTTCTTATTGACTGGTAAGATATCCTTATTAGTTACGTGTTTTGAAGATATTTCTTCCCAGTTTGTGGCCTGCCTTTTAACTTACTTCATGGGGCCTTTCAAAGACAAAAAAAATTATTTTTGATGAAATGCAATTTACCAACTTATTCTTTTACAGTCTATACTTTTTACTCTCTGTATAGGAACGCTTTTGGACTATGCTTCGTTTTGATTTATATCTGTTCATAATGTGAAGTAGGGATCAAGGTTAATTTTTTTTTCAATAGGGATAACCAATAGATGGAGCAAAATTTGTTTTAGAGACTGTTTTTAACCCATTGAATTTCCATAGCACCTTTGTCAAAAATCAAATGGTTGTTTCTTTCTGAGTTGTTTACATCTGTTTCTGGACTCTCTATTTGGTTCGGTATATCTACATGTCTATCATTTAGTCCAACACGATATCTTGTAGATTTATGATAATTCTTTAAATGAAGAAATTTAAGTCCTCTATGTTTGTCTTGTCAAAATTGTATTGGTATTCTACATTTTTTGCATTTCAATAAAAACATTAACATAAACTTAAATTTCTAGCCCTCTCTTCACCCCAAAAAAAGTCTGCTGCGATTTTGCATTAGATGTATAGATAACGTGGGGGAATGTTGATGTGTTACAAAGTGAGCATTCTGACACATGAACATGGTATATTTTCCCATCTATGTAGGTCTTTTAAAAGTTTTAATCATGTTTTGTCATTTTTAGCGTAAAGTTCTCATATGTATTTTCTTAAACTCATCCTTAGATATTTCATGTTTTTGATGTTGCTATAAATGGTATTGGTTTTCTTCATTTCAATTAAATTATTCATTGCTAATATATATAGGCACAATTAGTTTTTGTGTATGTACCTTATATCCTGCAAATTTGCTAAACCAGCTTGTTAGTTTTGGTAGTTATTTTTAAGATTCCATAGGAATTTCTATATAGACAAACTTGCCATTTTCAAATAAATAGAGTTTTACTTCTTCTTTTCCAATCTGGATGTCTTTTTTTTCTTGCCATATTGCATACAGTAGAGACTTTAGTACAGTATTGATTAGTGGCAAAAGAAGATATCCTTATCATCTTCTAGAACTTAGAAAGAAACAATTATGCTGTCACCATTAACACTGATATTAGCTCAGTTTTTCACGAATACTCTATCACTTTGAAGAATTTTACTTCTATTCCCAGATTGGTGACTATTATTACCATGAATATGTGTTGGATCTATTACTTTTTCTGCATATTTTGTGATTATGTCATTTCTTTTCACATTTTCATTTTATTTATTTGGTTAGTTAGTTAGTTTGCTAATGTGATAATTAAATTGTTTTGAATAGTAAACCAACCTGATATTATAAACTCCTCTTGTCCATTATGTACTTTTTTATATATTACTGGTTTTAATTTGCTAATATCATGTTAACAATCTTTCAATCTATATTCACGAAGGATATTTGTCAGTGGTTTGCTGTTCCTGTATCTTTTTGTGTAGTTTGAATATCAGGGTAATATTGGCCTCATTAAGTGAGTTGAGAAGTATTTCCACCTCTTTGATTTGTTGCAAAAATTCCTTTATAATTGGCATTATTCCTTAAATATTTGGTAGAGTTAACTAATTAAGATCATATCAGATTAAGATTAATATCAGACTAGAGTTCCATTTTGTGGAAATTTTAGCTGTGAAATCTGTTTATTTAATAGATATATTACTCTTTGAGTCTTTGGGTTAATTTTTCTCTTGAGTGGGCTTTGATTTTTTTCTGTCATGCAAGGAAGGTGCCCATTTGATCTAAGTTGTCAAATGTATTTTCATCAAGCTATTCTTAATATGCGTTTATTATTCTTTTAATTTTTTAGTTTCTGTTGTGATTTTACCTCTCACAGTCTTAATATTGGTAATTGGTGAGTTTTCTGCCTTTTTTTGTCTGCTTGACTTGTTCAAGTAAAGGTTTATCAATTTTGTTGATTATTTTCAAAGAATTGACTTTTAGTTTAATGGTAACTGTTTAGCTAGTCTATATTTCATTGATTTTGGTTACTTATTTTTTATCCCTAGTTTTTCTTCTGCTACATTTGGATTTAACGTACTTTTTCCTTAACTTATTAAAATGGAGGACAAGTAATTGATTTAAGTCTTTCTTCTTTTGTCATAAAAGCATCTAATACTTTATGAGTTTTCACTTAAGAACGGCTTTAGCTGCTTTCCACCAATGTTGAGGCATGTCGTGATTTCATTTCAATTTAATTCAAAATATTTCAAATTTCTTTATAATTTTTCTCTGACCTATATATTTTTAAAATTTTTTATTAATTTCAAAATATTGTTTTTATTCAGTTGACAGTTTCTTAATAGCTTTATTGTTATAGGATACCATGAAATCCTCTCACTTTAAGTGCACTGTTCACTAATTTTAAGTGTACAGTGATTTTGTTTTAGTAAATTGATAGGGTTGTGCTACTATCACTGCAATCCAATTTTTGAACCTTCCCAACACTTGAAAGGGATCCCTTATGCCCATTTTTCTTTGCTGTGTTACCAACCATTTAAAGAAAAATTAATGTCAATATTTCTGAAACTCTTCGAAAAATAATGAAGAGGAGGAAACACCTCCAAACTCATTTTATGAAGCTAGTATTACTCTGACACTAAAGCCAGACAAAGACACTACAACAAAAGAAAACTATAGGCCAGTATCTTCCTAGTGAATATGGATGCAAAACTCTTCAGCAAAATACTAGCAAAGCATATTCAACAGCACAGTAAAAGGAACATACATCAGAACCAAGTGGGATTTATTTCTGGGATGCGAGGATGGTTCAATACACACAGATCAATAAATGTGGTACACTGCATTAACAGACAAAGATAAAAATCACAGGGTCATCTCAACAGATGCAGAAAAAGCATTTGACAAAATTCAGCACCTTTTCATTATAAAATACTTAAACTATGAACAGATGAAATTTATCTCAAAATAATAGAGACCATATAGAAAAATTCCACAGACAACACCATACTCAACAGCGAAAAATTGAAACTTTTCCACTAAGATCAGGAACAAGGCAAGGATGCCCACTCTCATCATTTTTGTTCAACATAGTACTAAAAGTCCTATATAGGACATTTAGGCAAGATAAAAATAAAAGACATCCAAATCAGAAAGAAGTAAGTAAAATAATATCTGTTCTTAGACAATATGATCTTATATGTGCAACACTCTAAAGATTTCACGATAAATCTATTAGATCTAATTAAATAATTCTGAAAGTTGCAAGAAAAAATCAAAATACAAAAATCAGTTATTTTCTGTACACTGACAATAAGCAATCTGAAAAGGATATTAATAAAGCAATGCAAATTACAATAGAATCAAAAAGATAAAATACTTAGGAATAAACTTAATTAAGAAGACGAAAGATTTGTACAACAAAAATTGCAAAATATCACTAAAAGAACGTACAAATAAATGGAAAGATATTTTGTGTTCAGGGATTAAAAGACTTAATATTGTTAAAATGTTCATACTACCCAAAATAATGTACAAATTCAATGTAATTCCTATAAAAATATCAATGGCAATTTTTGAAGAAATAGAATAAACAATCCTAAAATAGATGGCTTCACTGGAGATGTCAATTCTTCCCAACTTGATCAATAGATTTAATTCAATCCCAATCATAATTCCAGCAAGTTATCTTGTGGATATCAACAAAGTGATTGTAAGTTGATATGGAAAGGCAAAAGACCCAGAATAACTAACACAATATTGAAGGAGAAGAAGAAAGTTTGAAGACTGACACTGCCCAACTTCAAGACTTACTATAAAGCTACAGTAATCAAGATAATGTCATATTGGCAAAGGAATAGACAAATAGATCAACAGAACAGAAGAGAGAGCCCAGAAATAGTCCAAAATAAATATAATCAACTGGTCCTTGGAAAGGGAGTAAAGGCAATACAATGAAACAAGAACACTCTTTTCTAAAAATGATGCAGGAAAAATTAGACAGCAACATGCCTCAAAAGTGGATCTAGAGATAAACTTTACCCCTTCACAAAAATTAACTCAAAATGGATCATAAACCTAAAGGTAAAATGCAAGTCTATAAAACTCCTGGAAGATATCATAAGAGAAAACCTAGATGACCTTGGGTATTGCAATGACATTTTAGATAGAACCCCAAAGGCATAACCCATGAAAGAAATGATTGATAAGCTGGACTTCATTAAAATTAAAAACTTCTGGTCTGTGAAAGATAATGTCAAGAGAATAAGAATACAAGCCAAAGACTAGGAGGAAATGGAAGTCCCAGACATGAAAGAGGACTAAATACATATTACTAAACAAAAGAAGCCAATCTGAAAAGTCTACATACTCTCTGATTCCAGCTATATGACATTCTGGAAAAAGCAAAACGATGGAGACCATAGAAAATGCCAGTGGTTTCCAGGGGCTGGAATGGATGGATGATCACAATACATAATGATGCATACATATTATTATACATGTGTCCAAATTTATAGAATGTATAACAGCAAGAGTGAACCGTAATGCGAATTACAGACTTTGGGTGATTACGACGTGTTAAAGTAGGTTCATCAGCTGTAAAAAAATGTTCCACTCTGGCAGGGAATGCTGATAATGAGAGTCTTTGTGTGTGTAGAAACACGGGGAATGGGAAATCTCTATACCTTCCTTTCTATTTTGCTTTGAATCTAAAATTCCAAAAAAAAACTTAATAAATAAATAAACTGGAAACAAAATACAGAACTTTTCAAATAAAAACTATAATAATTATAAAAATAAATGAGTACAGTCCTATCAGAAGAAAATAAAAGTGACTTATTCACCACCATTACAGTTTTACAGGATTGTGTATTTGTCTATATACTTACCTCCATCAGCAAACTTTAAATTTTCATATGATTTCATGTTACTGTCTAGCATCTCCTTATTTCAACTTGAACGACTCCCTTTACTATCTTGTAAGACAGGTATAGTGGCAATGATCTTCCTCAGCTTTATTTATCTGGGAAAATATTTATTTCACCTTCATTTTTGAAATACAGTTTTGCTGGATATAATATTCTTTGCTTGCATGTTTATTTTTCTTTCAGCACTTTGAATATATCATCCTATTCCTTCTGGGCTGCAAAGTCTTGGCTGAGAAATCAATTGATAGTATTTCAGGTCTTCCTTTCTCATGACAAGCCACTTTTCTCTTGCTGCTTACAAAATTCTCCCTTTATCTTTGACTTTTGACAATTTGATTATAATATATATTGGTGTCGTTTTCTTTGGGTTCATGTTAGTTGGAATCATTAGGCTTGTTGAATCTGGATATAAATTTTCTTCCCCATATTTTGGAATTTTGGGGCCATTATTTCTTCAAATAAGCTTTCTGCCCCTTTCCCTCTCTCTTCTCCTTCTGAGACTCTGATAATGCCTATATTGTTCTGATTGATGTTATACCATAAGTCTCTTAGGCTTTCTTTACTCTTCACTCTTTTTCCTTTTTGCTCCTCTGACTAGATAACCTCAAATGACTTATATTCAAATTCACTGATTCTTTCTTCCATTTGACCAAGTCTGTTGGTGAACCCCTCTAGTGAATCTTTCAATTTAGATATTGTACTCTTCAGCTCAAAAATTTGATTCTTTTTAGTATTTTCTCATTGTTGATATTCTTATTTTGTTTATGTATCATTTTCATGAGCCCATGGTACATCTTTATTATGGTTATTTTGAATTCTTTATCAGATAATACATATATCTCCATTTCTTTAGGGTCGTTTTCAGGAGATTTATTTTGTTCCTTTGATTACCCTGTGCTTCCTTGTGTTTTTGTATGCCTTGGTGTTTTCTCTTGAAATCCACACATTTGAAAAACAGCTATCTCTATCAGTCTTCATGGACTTGCTTTGTACAGGCATAACCTTGATGAGTCAACCCAGCTGGACTTTCTGGCAACTTCTTAAATGTTTTCTGTGGGTGCAACTTCTCTGGACTTGTGTGTATAAAGTCCCAATTAGGGAGGTTTTGCTAGTTCATTTTTCCAGTAGCTCATAATATCTATGAGCTCCCTCTAGTGTCTATTTTCAGTACTGCAGGTATTCTGGAGCTACTGTAAGACACCCAGACCTTTTTTTCCTCCAGTTTTATTGAGAAATAATTGACATATATCACTGTATAAGTTTAAGGTGTGTGGCACAATGGTTTGATTTATATATTTTGTGAAATTATTACAACAATAGGTTTGGTTGATATTCATCATGTCATCAGATACAATAAAAACAAAAGAAAAGTTTTCTCTTTGTGTTGAGAGCTCATGATTTACTCTCTTAATAACTTTCCTATATATTATACAACAGTGTTAACTATAGTCATCATGTTGTGCATTACATCTCTAGTACTTATTTATCTTATAACTGGAAGTCTGTAATTTTTGATCACCTCCTTCCAGTTTTTCTTCTCTCCTCCCCCAACCTCTAGTAATCACAAATCTTATGCCTTTTTCTGTGAGTTTGCTAGGTTTTGTTTTTGATTCTATATATAAGTGAGATCATATAGTATTTCTCTTTCTCTTTCTGATGTATTTCATTTAGCATAACACCATCAAGATCCATCCATGTTGTTATAAATGGTAGAATTTTCTCATTTTTTTATGGCTGAGTAACATTCCAGTATATGAGTGTGTGTGTGTGTGTCTATGTAGAATCTAGAATGTGCCCATCCCATCAGCACTCCAACTTTGGCGAGACAGAAACCAATCCTTTGGACAGAGCTCCTGAAAAACTGGAACATTGGGCACAAGCTCACACTCTTTTCCTACCCCAGGAGAAGTCAGGAGTTGGAAGTCTTCTCCCATTTGCCCCTCCTGAGCCAGAGGGGAGGGGTAATGGCAAGTAAGTGCCCGCTAGTCCAAAACTTTGCCTTTTCTCTCAGTGGCCCCCAACCTAGTGCTCTTTCTTGTTAGTGCTTAGATTCAGGCAAGACACACACACTAGTCTCTTGAGTAGCTTCCAAAAGTCTAAACATTAGATATTTATTCCAGTCTTCTGTTTCTCTCTCCAGGGAGATGCTGGGAGTTTGGTGTTTCCTCCTGATTGACTGCATTGTGTTGATTGCATTTTTTTGTGCCAGGGAGAGAAATTCTGCCAGTGAGTTTCACAAATTATCCTACTGACTTCAATGCAACTAGTTTTGTGCTCACTTCGGGTTGGGGGAGGGGGAAGCAGGAGGGGAACTTGTGCCTGGATTTCTCATAAGGAGAATTGGTCCGTATATTGGTGCTGAATTGGTGTCTCTGTAGGAAAAGAGGATCTGGGGTTTCCTATTCCACCATCTTTATTGGAGATTTTTGAGAAATTTTTAAATTTATTTTTAACATAATTCCGTTGTGGTCAGAGAGCATTTAGTGTGATTTTAATCTATTTAAATTTATTGAAATTTTTTATGGTTCAGAATGTGGTCTACCTTGGTGAATGTTCTGTATGCACATGAAACTAATATATATTCTGCTGTTTTGAGGTGGAGCAATCTATCTATACATGGAAAATGGGTTTAGTTGATTGATGATGTTTTTAAATATCTCTACATCTTTACTGATTGTGTGCCTGTTTCTTCAAATAAGGGAATGTTAAAATCTCCAACCATCATTGCAAATGTTTTCTATTTTACTTTTCAGTTTCATCAGTTTATGCTTCATTTATTTTGAACCTTAGTTATTAGGTGTGTTCACATTTAGGATCTTTGTGCCATCTTGATTAATTGACTTCTTTAGCATTAAGAAAAACTCCTCTTTATTCATTATATATTCCTTGTACTGAATTTTACTTTGTGTAATATTAATATTGCAACTTCAGTTCCTTTGATACGATTTACATTGAATATCCTTTTCTATCAATTTATTTTTAACCTTTGTGTGTTTTCGTACTTAAAATGTGTTTCTTTTAGATGTCAAATAGTTAAGTCTTGGTATTTCTTCAATTTGACAATCTGGATCGTTTAAGTGAAGTATTAAGACAGTAACATTTAATATAATTATTGATATGATTGGGTTTGAATCCATCATCTTGTTGTTTGATTACTATTTGCTCAGATTTTTTTGTTCCTTTTTTCTCTTTTCCGCCTTTTTTTAGTTGAATTTTTATGGTTTTATTTTATCATCACTATTAACTTTAGTGCTATATATTTTTTTATTGTCTTTTGATGGTTGGCCGTAATTATAATGCATATATTTACCTTATAAAATTTTGTGTTCAAACAATATTATGCCGTTCACTTGTAGTGTAAGAAACTTACAACAACATATTTCATTTCCTCTCCCGTTGACACTATTATTGCCACACATTTTACTTCTCTATATGTTATAAAACTAACAACATATTTTCATTCTTTTTGCTTTAATTGGTCAATAGTCTAGTATAGAGGTGAAAAATGATCAAAATATTTATATGTTTATCCATGTTTTCCATTTTCCATGTTCTTCATTCTTTTAGAGCCAATTTTCATCTAGCATAATATTCCTTTTGACTTCAGAGATTCATTTAATAATTTTTTAGTACAATTCTATTGGTGATAAATTCTTTCACCTTTTGCTTGTCTGAAGAAATATTTGTTTCATTATTATTTTTGAAGGGCACAATGATGGGTTTTGAAGTCTATGCTGACAGGACATATAATTTTTTTCTACTTTGCACTTTAAACATAGCATTCTATTATGTTCTTCCAAGCATATACTACAGAAATTTTTAATCACTAATTCTTATCTTTTTGCCCCATACAAAATGTGTTTTTTCCTCTAATTTCTTTAAAGATTTTTATCACTGTTTCTCAGCAATTTGATTATGATTTGCCTTGGTGTGTTTCACTTTCTTTCTCCTTGAGGCTTGTTGAGATTTTTGAATATGTGTCTTTATATTTCCCTAAATTTTGAAATTTTTGAGCCATATTTCCTCAAATGTTTTTACAGCATGAGGCTCTTCACCATCTTAGACTCAAATTATATGTGTATAGGACTGCTTGATATGCTCACCTCTCTGCAGTCTGGTAATTGCCTCCAGGCAGTGACCTGTTGCCATCAAGAGATCGCCTTATTTTTTCCCTTTTTTCAGGAACTGTAGGCTTGTGTTGCCATTCTCTAATCTCCGAAAGAGTTATTTTGTATATTTTTTTCTGATTTTCCATTTGTTTATGAAGAGAGAGAAAGTTCTACTGTTCTGTTAATTCTTCACGTTCTATTAATACTTCATGATGGAAGTAGAAGCTCACTCCTTTCTTGAAACATTTTCTTTTCAACTTGGCTTTAGTGACAACTGTACCCTTTTGTTTTACCTCTTACTCACTGACTGCCCTTTCTCAGTCTTTGTTAGATCTGCCTCTTCTTCCAAACTCCTAAATGTTGTATTAGACCTCTTGTTTTTTTCACGTCTTTGTCTGTCCTTACTCTCTGGCTTGTCTCACACAGCTCCGTGGCTTTAAGCATAACTTTTCCATCTGAGTGTCTATTAAAATTTTCCATCTTAACTTGCCATGATTTGTCATCAAAATCTGCTCTAGGCCAATGAATCCAATCACAGTAAACGACACCGCCATTCTCCAGTTGCTAAAGTAAAAGCTTGTTATTGTCCTTGATTCTCTTTCTTTTATACCCCACATCTAAGTCATCAGAAACTCTTGTGTATTCTACTATTCATAACCTGGATCTGGCTATTTCTCACTGCCTTCACTGTGTTGCAACCTTAATCCCCAATCACATCATTATGTACATAGAATTATGCAATAGTCTTTTGTCTCTCTGCTTTGATTTTTGCCGCCAGGTTTATTTTTTATACAGAATTATCTCTTAAACACATGAAAGGTGATGCCACTCATCTGCTTAAATCTTAAAGGATTCCATCCACACTTTGAAGAAAATAAAAAGTCCTACAAAGCCCTAAAACACCTGGTTTCTTGCATTCTTTACAAGCTTGTCTGTAACGACTGACTTTCCCCCTCACTCATGTCACCATAGTTAGACTGATCTCCTTGCTGTTTCTTAAGCAGTCATGCATTCTCTGGCCTTAGGACCACTACTATTTCTGTTCACTCTTCATGGAACACTATTGTCACTGTTGTCATCATGGTTTTTGCTGCATTCAAGTTTCTGTTTAAGTGTCACTTCTTCGCAGAGGAATTCCACAACCCCCTTACCTGTAATAAGAATTCCTGTTACTCTCCATCTACTTGCTCTTCTTTTTTCACATATCATATAACTATTTTAATTTTACTACCTGATACTATATTATTTATTTGGTTATTTCTGTTTGTCCCTTACTAGAATGTGGCTCCAAGAAGGCAGGAATGTTTTTTCATAGTTGTAACCCCTTTGCCAAGTGTATAGTAAATATTCCATAAGCGTATCTTGAAGGAGAAAATGAATATGACTATAATTTTGTAAGGTGTCACTAGATAGATTGTGATAGCTGTTAGGATAGACCACTCTGAGTACCCTATGTTTTGATAGCTTATGTCTCATGGTCAACGATGCCTTTTCCATTGGAATAGAAACATTTAAATAGGACTTTGTGTTTGGATTAAATCCTATTCTTTATCTTAAGGATTAAAGCAACAAAATATCTATCCACATCTTTCTCTAATTTCTTTTAATTCCTTTCTGTTTCATCCCCAGATGGATTCACTGATAATCTTCATCTTTAAGATTTATCTTCTCTAGTTTTTGAGTCAACAAGCTTGTCACCCTTTATCATTACTTCCATCCCTGCAAGCTTGGAATGAAGTAATTATGCTGTCCTGACACTAAGCTGCCATGTTACAGGAGTAAAATTCTAGCATCGTTTCCTTACTACCAGACTTAAATCTGACAGATAAACAGCCTGAGGAGCCATGGAGCCCTTACTTCTCCCTTGGCTCTTATATCTAATCAGTTACCCTGCCTAGAAACTTAGTCCCTTCCTGTGAGGTTACATCCCAATCTGGTATCAGAAAATTCGTGTCTCTTAGTCTTACCAGTGTCCATGCTTGATAGGATTTTTCCTGATATGGTGAGATTCCCTGAAAAATCAGTGCCTTCTGATGAAAGTGCAAAGAATTGCCCACTGTTTGGAATTCCTGAAGCATTGCCATGAATATCTGGTTCTATCTATATCTGAATTAAAAATAAGAGCTTCATGTGTACTTAAATTTTTTACCTGTATGCCATGGATGCTATTTTCCTTATCCTTGGGCCTTCTCAACCCAAGGTGATTCTTCTATAACCCATTAAACTCTACTGCCAAGATTCCCATATGTCTTACTCCACCTGTTTTTTTTTCCTCTTAAGTTCACCTCAGTGGGATAGATGTCAACTATTTTCGATTAGTACTTAATTCAGTGCAAAGTAGTTTTTGTTTCTGTTGTTGTGGTGGTTGCTGAGTTTTTTTTTTTTTTTCTTCTATAGTACCACTTAAATTATAGTTGAATTAGACAGGGACAGCTCTGCTTGCCACTTACTAATTGCTTTGACAACTAAAGCCAATTCCAGTTGCTTTTAGAAACATAGCTGTTGCCTGATGCACTTCACAGAAGTTTTACTTCACTCTTTCAAATTTCATTTAAAAAGAATCACTAGTTGTATTTTAGTATGAGGTCTACTTGTCAATTCAATAGCTATGAAGTTAAAAGCTTTTTGCTGGCGTTCTGCTCACAGACTGAGCTTTCAAACTGTCTCTTTGAAAGAGACTATTCTTTGAGGTTAGAAACAGAGCATTAGATAGAACTTTTTCTTCCATGTCTCCCCATCTCATCCTGGTCTATCCATGTTTACTTACAATCTCATAAATTAATTCTCCAAAGAGAATATGTTGCCTGAATGACAGCTTTCAGTCATCCTTCAATCTCCCCTGAATCTAACAACGAATATGACAATTGCTTTACACTGAATGGTTGCCCTCCAAGCCCTTCAGTATCTGACTTATATACCATTTTTTATATTGATATAACATAACAGAACTTTTCTTTCTGAAAGAAATTATTAAATTGTTGTCTCTTGCTTATTTAAAATTCAAAATATATTAAAAATAATGTAATAATTTTCAAAACTTAAAAATTATATTCCTTACTTTTTTTTAGCTCGACAGCCCTCCAAAATTATGAAGTTGGTGAAATTTGTCTTTGGGACTCTCATCTTAGATCATCATGCTGCCTCCGCCCTGTTAATGCCCCATGCCCCTCCCTCGGATGATTCAGTCACATTGGCCTATTCTCATCACCTCAGCAACCAGCTTTCAAAAACTTTTTCTTAATGATCTTATTTCCAATGTGCCCAGATTTTTCCCAGTAAATTTTTACACACATGTCAGATATTAATTCTACTGTTAATGTTTACCTTTGAATAAGGACCTTTCAGTCTGGGTGCCACATTAGACAGAAGATCATATTACTGGTCTTATCATATCACATGTGCCAATTTTTGCTTTGTGAGCCAGAACAAGTCAATTAACTACTTAGCCTCAGTTTATGTACTCACAAAAATAAGATTTAAAGCTACTTCATGAGATTTTTGTATGAGATAAATTAATAAATATAAAATGATTAACACAGTATCTAGCAAAATGTAAATGCTCATTATCTGTGGGCTTCATCTTTGCAAGTGTAGGGAAGATTTCACCACCCTTCAAATTTAATCATTTCTCATTCACATTTTCTGCCTTCACAAACTATTTTGTCCGTAGTCGATTATAGGAAGGATTTCTATCTGTTGTATCTTCTTTCATTTTTTGTTTCAACATTAACTGTTTATTTAACTGCTGCTATATTTCCTTCTTATTTGAAATATTAGGTGGAAAGAGCTCATACTAAATGGAAAGGATAAGACACTTGATTTTTCCTTAAAGGCTTAGAGAAAGCAAAATACTTTTGACTGTCAGCTTAGAGAATCAAAAATAACAGAGGCTTCAAATGGGTTAAGAACTCTGAGATCATAGTTTCATGACCCAAATTTCCTGATACCTAGAAGGTTTAAGTACCCGTGTCCAGGACACATGCTCTTCTTTGCCCATATATTTGCACACCTTCTGATACTTTACACACTGCTGACAAATATGCTGGGAAACTCCATAGAGCAGGTAAAAAATGTCACATTCAGTAAACGGTCATTTCACCCATAAACTGTATCATCTTTTAATCCTATCCTCAAATCAAATTATTTAAGTATAGCTCCTTAAGGACAGGAAACCAATGGTGAATATATTTTATTAAAAGCCTATGTCAACCAACCAAAACATGATAATCATAATAAAATGGCTTAAAAACTTTTTTATTCAGCATGCAGTATGTAAATTCTTATCTACTGAACAAAAAAGTAGGCCACTTTCTGGGTTAAGATGAAAAGAGAATGAAAATAAAAGAGAGAAAACGAGATAAAACTTTAAGAAAATCTAAAAACCCTGGTATGGTAAATGCAATTTCACACTAGAAGTTATTTCTGTAATAAGATTCATGTAAATACAAATATAAGCATAGCTAGTTGTGCAAATCACCAAATGCAGAGAGCATCAAAAGGATTCTAAACTATGATATACATAGATAAATGCACACATTTTCAATATGGGGGTTTTCTTTTTCTTAAGATAAAAAAAATTAAACCAGATAACTCATACTTCTTTTTACAAATTAGGTTTAGAAAACTGTGATCCTCACCACTATTATCCTCATACAGTGTTAGACATGAAAGATTATTTTCTTATACCAGGTATTATAATGCACTGCTAGGCATCTAATCTCAGAGAACTGACTGGTCATGTTCTTTTGGGTTCCATTCTTTGGACAAAACAGATATCTTCTGTGGTATTCTATTCCACAGGAGAGAACAAGGCCGATAGAAGGAAATTACAGTAATAAAGTTATGAGCTCAAGAGAAGGAAATTTTTTCTTATAATTAATGCCTCCCAGCAATGTTGTAAAACTCACTGCTTGCGAGTGCAAGGAAATTTAACAGACTCTGGTAACCAGGTATCAAGTAGGTCCTGTTGTGACTGCGTGATTGGAAATTGGAATGAATCATCTCTGGGCCTTCTCCTATGCCAGGCTTACATGATTCTGAGTGTAGCACTGAATTCTCAGACCTAAATTTGAGCAAAATAAACACAGGGACAAATTTGCGGGAAGATTACTAATTGGGATTTGTGTCTTCTGTATACCTTACGTTATCTGAAGGCAGATTCCATTCAGTCATATTTTCAGCTCGTTTTGAACACAGAATTCTAAATGACAATGGTGCTTTATGATAGTGATCTGATTTAAGATCCCTTAAAAACGAAGAATGAATGGAAAGAGAAGTGGGTTAAGAGAGGAGGAAAAGTAAACTACAGACACTCACTTTCTGCTTTGGAATCTATAAATTAGTTACATGATCAATACTCAGATGCTCATTAGTCTTAGGAATACATTGCAGGGGATGAGATTGACCATAAAAATATGAGAAAAAGCATATTTATACAGGGAAAAAAGTTTAAAAATGTAATGTCTGTGAAATATAAGAGAAATTAAGCGGTATCTGGTTTTTGCAAAATTTGTATTATGAAGCATTGTAAGATTTGTACACGCTTGAAACAAAATCAACTAGCACTAGCTTTACCACAAAGGAAAGACCTTTCTTATACAGACACATTGAATCACCATCCATGTCATAATTCTGTAGTAATAGAAAGTGGTAGATTTGCAAGCTCAACTGGGTATGGGAGTGAGGGAGCAATATGAGATTACTCAGAAATTGCTAGACAAGTCCCAGTGTAAGGTACTGGGTAGAAACCAAGGTTAAGTCAAAAGAAGGAAGAAAGAAAGGAAGAAGGTGTGTGGATGTGATCTATAAAAACCCAAGCCAGCAAGGTTGAGAATTTTGGGGTACTGCAGTTCTATTGTTTGTCTCGCTGACTTGGGAGTAGTCAACCTAAGTAAATAAATGGTGACAAATGCACAATGACTTGCCTCCTTTACTTCTCTAGTTTTCATTATTAATGCAAGAAGCATTTTTAGACTGGGGAAGAAGAACTTTCATTCATTCCTAATGTACATGTGAGTTCACCTGAGGCTGTAGTATTCAGTACAGCCAGCTGCCATAACTGAAACACTCACTCTACGGACAAAAAGTGATGCCACCGACTCGGATGAAGCAGACGAGCTGTGAAGCACTCACTGAAAATCTCTTGTGTCTGTGATGTGCTTGGTGTCTTAGAAAATTTCGTTAAGTAATCCCAATTGGTGTCTCTCCCTTGAGTTCTCTCTGGTGTAGCATATAGGTTTTGACAGTCACCTATCAAAATCTGGTCTAGTTCTCTTCTCTGTTAGCTATGGAGAGCATAGCAGGCTGGCTGTCATCACTACACAAAGCAATTTCAAAACTGGTATGGGCTATGCGGGGTCAATTTACTAGCAAGAAAATTTTATTTACTGTAGAATCAATTTGGTTTGCTTTTGTTCAGGGAGAAAGCCTATTTGTGTGTTATAACGTGAGAGATAATGCTGCTTTAATGTATTTTTAAGAGGTACTCTTAAATTATCCAGTATAACTAAAGAAAATATGAGCAATAATAATATTTAAAGATGGTAATTAATATTTGAAGGGCCTAGCTGCTATGGGATTCTTATCAGAAACAATTCTTAAGACATAGACATTTTCTATTATTCCCATTAAAAAGCTTCTTGTCTTGACTCTAAACTTGTCTTAACACTAAAATATGAAGCATGCGAGAAAGAAGTTTTAGGCTAAATCATTTGGGAACATTATCAATACCCAAATAAGCAGATGATGATCTTTTAAAGAAACCAAGTCCAAGATTCAACAGAAAGTAAATAACCTGAGAAGAGAAATTGGACTTCATGCCAGTTATAAAATCTTGGCAAGTCAGTTAACTTCTCTGATCCTGAACCTTACAATTTGTAAATTGAGGAAATTGAGCTAAATGACCTCTAAATTCCCTATATAGCTTTAACTGTTTTTGCCAATTTGGGGACCCACAAGCCAACTACAAAAGTATAAAAGAGGGGTGATGTGGAATTTTGAATTTAAGTTGACATTAAAGTAATTTCAAGTCAAATTGTGGCATTTTTTCCCAAAAAGCTAAATATAACTTACTGGGGTCAATAAGCAGATGGTGTCCTAAAAAAGAAAGGAGAATTTTCTCTGTTTCTTTTTTGTTTGTCTTTATCATTGGTTGGCCACATATTTTAAATGGTATGTCAGAGGACATGTTTCAGAGAACATGTCCCCGAAAAGTGACTAAAATAAGATGATGAGGGGACTTACCGCTGTAAAGAATAATTGGAACTGGAAACTTTTGCCTGGAGAAAAGAAGACTTAATTATAAACGATTTGAAATATTTGAGAAATTGTCTGGTTAAAGACGCATTAAATGCATTTCATATGACTGAACCAGCAAAAATTAATGACCATAATTAGACAGTAGAAGGAAGCAGATTTTGGCTTAAACCATTGTCAATAAATAGAGCCACCAATAAAATAAGACTAGGTTCCTTTAGAAGATCCTCAGAGCACTGGATATCATTGGTTATATTTACAAACAAGATTGAATGTTATCTTGGCAGAATGCTACATACAGAATTAATGCAATGAAAGAAAAGAGGACTTGATAATCTTTGGGGTATCTTAAAGTACTTAGATTCCACTTACCTATTACACTTTTAATATAATTTTCCAGTGCATGTTTGAGTAAAGAGAACACTTAAATAATTGTGGACAGAAGATTTTCTCCCAGCAATTCTCCCAGCAATTATTATGGGAGGGAAGGATTTTTATTTTTTAACTTGAAAAGTGCTTTTTGAATTTTATTTTTGCAAGCTTTGTCTGTTCTCAAGGTTAAATGTGTGTGACACAGTGACATATATACTCTTTTTTGTTCCTTATTTTCTTCTAAAATGTCTCTATGTTGTGTCTCTCTAATTATACTATGTTCTACTTGAAGGCTGCAAGCATCTCTATGTCTTTGCATAGATCTCAAATAATCTAGTAAATTAAATTCCCAATAAGTATTTGGTAATTGATTAAGTATATATCTAAAGGTTTTTTTGGTTGATGATAATATGAGAGTCTCAGATTTCCACTAAAATGACCTATACATAAAAGTAGAAGATTCTGGAAGAGTAGAAAACTAATCAATAGTGGCATCCATTTGACAAAAACTTTATTCAGTCTTTGCTAAATATAGTGATGATTGGAGCAGACTGAAGTATGACACCAAATGTCAGTGTATGTTCTCCCTCTTAAGAAATAGCACATTCAAGAAATATATTAAGAAGACTCTGACACAATGCAGATTCAAAATCACACCCAATTGAGTGTTACTAAAGTTAGTTCACTTAGTTGGTAAAAAGTAAGTAGACAAGATTCTTCCATAATTACAAGTATGATCTAATAATTAGCAGACATTTGGTCCCGTCCAAAATGTCCATAGGACATTTGGTCCATGCCAAAAAGTCCTTGACATTTGATTTTATCCAAAACCATTTGAAACATATGACATTAATGGTACCCAAAATTCTCACACAGGCTCAATGTAATGAAGACCTAGAAGGGCATGGAACTCTTGGGCCTTCATAGCTGCAAGGCAAGCAGGAAGAAGCGTGGCATATTTATAGTTTATACATGGTATGTGAGTTTTAGGGACATAGCAAAGCAGCACCCTTTTTCCTACCTGAGTCAAGAAACAACTGAGAAATAAGACAAAAGAAAAAGCCTATGAAGACTGAAGTATTATTTATAGTTGATAAAGCTCATGATAATAACTCAAGCATATTAAGTGTTTCCATGATCAAGTACTGTTCTAAGTGATTTACATATATTAGCTCATTTCATCCTCATAAAATCCCATGAAAAATAATGTTATAATCCCCTTTTACACATAAACAAAATTGAAGCCGGGAGATATTAAATAATTTGACCAAAACCACACTGTTAATAAGTTGCCAAGCTAGGATCTGAACCATGGCAGTCTTGCCTCAGGCTCCTTGCTCTTCACCATTATGCTTACTCACTTTCTAATTGATATTTGAGACGGTGCCTTCATCTGTGGGCTAGTCCTAATACTGAGTCCTAGTTATGGGAAGCTATCCGTCTATCACCAACAGTTCTCAGCTGAAGTAGAATGCACACACAGGGACAGAGACTGACTCTGGCAAAAGTTCAGAACAGGGAAAAAGCCAAATGCATTATGTCTGTGGTCAGCTTACTCTCAAGAGAAAGGAAGATGGACCACATATGGTCATTTTATTTCTCCAAAATTGCAAATCCAATTAATTTCCTCTTCCTCCCTGGAGAAGCGAGTGAAAAGATGGAGAGAAGAATGTGTATGACATTAGTGACACTACTTCCACATGGAAGAAACACTAGTAATGAGGTGTCCACTGCTTTCCCATCTGCCTACTACCTTCCCTAGGCCTTTTATTCTCTTAACT
This sequence comes from Equus caballus, assembly GCF_041296265.1. Classification (NCBI taxonomy): domain Eukaryota; kingdom Metazoa; phylum Chordata; class Mammalia; order Perissodactyla; family Equidae; genus Equus; species Equus caballus. Next base: position 28,238,476 of record NC_091710.1, on the reverse strand, counting down.
TGGGCTAAGACTATGGTCAACCAGGGCTGAAGGGAGGAGCTCAGTAGTACATCAAGACAAATCTGTTCCCAACTTTGTGAGGGAACTAAGCACTGTACTTAAGCGTATCCTCCTGGCACACTGGTAAAGACGTAAGATTTTGCCTACAGAAAACTCTGAAACAGATATGAATAACTTCAAATCGATGACTTCTGGGTCTACCAAAACAGTCACCATTCAGATGAATCTTTTTCTTCTAGGATTAGACATTCCTACCTTCAGCCATCTTTGCTTATTAAGAATTTTGTGCATCTGTAGCCTGCCAGCATCCACTGAGGTTTTTGCAAGACTCATGAACATGTGCTGAGGCCAGTGCCTTGTCAAAATCAAGCTGCAGCAACTTATACTTCAAAGCACCCACTATCTGGTTCTACTTCTTCAGCAACACTCTTACTTTTGCTGAAGCGGTATAGCCAAACTTGGCACTACCAACGCTATCCAGCATCTGAAAAAGTCACATGCACATTAGTGTCTGATCAAGGTCCCCAGAGTCTGTGCCAGTAATGAAGAAAGCCGGTTTCGGTGAGCTCTCAGTCTACAGCTCTGAAACATCATATTCTCACTTTTCCTGAAGCTGACATACTCTATGTTTCTTGAGGCACTTTCTTTTGCTTAAAGAGAGAAAAGAGTGTAGGTAGGTAACTTAAGGTCCAGAGTCAGTTTCCCTGCCTTTAAAAATAGTCACACACCTGGGATTAAGCCAACAGGAATATCAATGACCCAACCAAAAAAAAAAAATCCTACATGAGCAAACACTAAAACTAATGTAATGTGGCCAAGTTGTAACACTTCAAAACTCAAAAGTCTGATTGTAAGAAGAGGATATGTGACTTAACATAGCATCTACAAATTGACAAGATATAGAACACATTAATGTTTTTTGAAAATAAAAAACATATAGTCACCATGCTATGCGTTAGATCCTCAGAACTTATTTATCTTATAACTGGAAGTTTTTACCTTTTGACAACTTTCACCCATTTTTCCCCACCTCTACTCACTGCTTCTGGCAACCACCAATTCATTCTCTGTGTTTATGAGTTGTTTTTTTTTCCTTTAGATTCCATGTGCAAGTGAGCTCATAGAGTATTTGTCTTTCTCTGTCTGACATTTCACTCAATTTAATGCCTTCAAGTTCTATTCAAGTTGTTGCAGTTGGTGGGATTTCCTTCTTTCTTATGGCTGAATAATTCCATTGTGTGTATTTATATATAACACATTTTCTTTATCCATTCATCTGTCAATGGACACTTAGGTTGTTTCCATGTCTTGGCTTTTGTAAATGATGCTGAACGTGGGAGTGCAGATATCTTTTCAAGATAGTGATTTCATTTCCTTTGATGTATACCCAGAAGTGGAATTGCTGGATCATAAGGTAGTTTTATTTTTAATTTTTTGACTGTTTTCTATAGTAGCTGCAGCAATTTAAATTGCTGCCAATAGTGCACAAGGGTTCCTTTTTCTCCACATCCTTGCCAGCGCATGTTAACTCTTGCTTTTTTGTTAATAGCCATTCTAACAGATGTTAGGTGATATCTCATTATTATTCTGATTTGCGTTTCCCTGATGATTGGTGATGTTGAGCATCTTTCATGAACCTGTTGGCCATTTTTATATCTTCTTTGGAAATATGTCTGTTCATTTCCTCTGTCTATTTTATAATTGGACTGTTTGTTTTTTTGATATTAACTTGTATGAGTTCTTTATATATTTTGGATATTAACCCTTATCAGATACATGATTTGCAAATATTTATTCCATTTCTGTAGGTTCCCTTTTCATTTTTTTAATGGTTTCCTTCACCATACAGAGGGTTTTTAGTTTGATGTAGCCTCACTAATTAATTTTTGTTTTTGCTACTTGTGCTTTTGCTGTCAAATCTAAAAGATCATTGCCAAGACTGATGTCAAAGAGCTTACCACTATGTTTTCTTCTAGGAGTTTTATGGTTTCAAGTGTTACAATCAGGTCTTTAATCCAATCTGAGCTGGTTTTTGTGTATGGTGTAAGATAGGAGTCTAGTTTCATTCTTTTGCATGCAGCTGAACACCATTTACTGAAGAGATTATCTTTTCCCCATTGTATATTCTTGGTTTCTTTGTTGTAAATTAATTGACCATATATTGTGGGTTTAATTCTGAAAGTCTCATTTCCTCCAATCACCTCAGAACCCACAAACATGTCACATATTTTTTGTTCCTCAAAATTCCATTCTCCGCTTACATATCAATATTTTGGGTCCATGTAGCAGAGGTTGACCTTTTAATTGAACGTGTCTCCCATAATTCAGGTCTTCTTTCTCTATGAATTCAAACCCCTAGTAAACTTACAGCATGAATAGTACAAGAGAATGTAGTTCACTTCCAAGGAAAGGGTAGAGAAATTAGATGAATTGCCTAGGCCCACTTTCTCCTTCCAAACTCACCCAAGAAGTATTACAAGAGTTCCCTATATAGAGAAGGAAATGGCAGAAGGAGAAAGAAAAGCATCATTCTCCCATATCAAAATACTATTAGAGTGTGGCAAGTAAAAAACTGAGTACCAAAAGTTGTTTAGGGGAACAAAATCAATCAAGGAAGGAAGGCAATAAAAAAAAGAAGGGAAGAAAAAGGATGGTGCAGAATTGAACCTTCAAATATCGCTCATTTCTTTCAAACTACTAGATCTTTGAACGGATAACTTAATTTTTTATCAACAAGCTCTGTATCTTAAATTCTGAGAGTAGTTTAATAATGACCTTGTAGACAGTGAAGGTAACTAAGGAAATGGAATCTTAGTGTTTGTGAGCAAACTTCAAGCCTCAAGAGATTGGCCGTTTTTCATCTCAATGAGATGTAAACCTACAAACAGAATAGAAAAACAAACAAACAAACAAAACAAAGGTCCATGTAGAGACTATGCAACTAAAGGATAATAGATACAGTTAAAGGATTCAAGGAAGATCACTTTTCCCAACATCTTCTTATGAAAACTTCTAAACATTCAGAAAGGCTAAGAGAATTGCACAATTGCCTAATGACTTTTGAAATTTTGCCATATTTGTTTATACAGTCATTCCTTGGCATGCTCAGGGGATTGGTTCCAGGAACTCTCACGGACACCAAAATCAGGGGATGCTCAAATCCCTTACATAAAATGGCATAGTTGGCCCTCCCTATGGGCAGGTTTAACATCCGCAGATTCAACCAACTGAAACCTGTGTATACAGAGGGCTGATTGTACATATAACTAAATCACTTGAAAGCAGATTGTACGTATCATGTCAATAATTATCTCTCAAGAATAACACATTTTCTTATGTAACCGCAACGCAATTACTTCATCCAGGAAATTTGAAATGATCCTAAGAATTTTTTACAGCTTTTTCATCTTTACACAAAGATCTAATCACAGTTAATATATCATGTTAAGTTTTAGATCTTTTTTCTTTAATCTAGAGCGATAGCCCCTCCTTGTTTGTTGCATGACGCTGACATTTGGCAGGGTCTAGGACAACTGTATTTTAGAGTGCTCCACATACTGCATCAGTCTGACTACTGCCTCATAGAGTAGATTAGCTTATTTTCTATCCTCTCTATTTCTTGGAACCTGGAAATTAAGTCAACAAGAACATTTTACAGGCAAGGAAATGTACAAAAACTAGCATCCAGTTTCACTGCACAGGTAGAGGAAATATGAACCTGGTGTGCAACATCGTTCCCACGCCGTTTCCCAAGACCAAGAAACCTATGTATTCTGGAAGAAGAGGAGTCTGGAATATAGTTGCAATTGGTCTTTTTCTAAATGGCTTTCTAATTATCCATATTTAATTTATTAAAAATTGAATATTTTCCTCAGTGATATGAAATGTTACTTTTATAGTACACTAAATGCTTCTTTGTACTTTACTCTGGATTTTCCATTTTGTTGCATTGGTCTGTTTATCCATACACAAATATCACTTGGTTTTAAGTATAGTATAGCCTAGTATAGTACGTACAGTAAAGTTTAGTACAGTATGGTATATTTTCTATTTAGTGAAGCCACATCTCCTTTGTTGCTTTTTCTTCTGCAGGGTTTTCCTAACCATTATTGCTTACTTATTTTTCCATAGGAGTTTTAGAATCAGATTGCTAGCTTCACAATAAAAAGTACTTGTGGGTGTTTTTATTGAAATTGTAACAAATTAACTTTGGGAGAATTGACATTTTTATGATGTTGAGTTTTCTTATCCAAAATGAAGATGTCTTTCTATTTCTTCAAAACTACTTGTGTGATTTTCAGGAGTTTTTTGAAAGTTCTCCACACGCAAGTTTTGTATATTTCTTGTTAAGTTTATTTCTGAGTATTTCATCTTTTCTTGCTATTGTAAATTAAGTCATCTCTTTCATTATATTTCTTAAGTGCCAGTATTTGAATAGGCAAATATTGATTTTTGTATATTAATTTTATATCCTTCTACATGACTAAATTTTCTTCTCATTTGTATTAGTTTCAGCATTAAACCTCCTAGGCTTTTAAGACATAAAATTATATCACCTTCAATGAGATATTCTAAAAACTTTCCCTTTTCAATTTTATTGCCTTTAATTGTTTTCTTCCTTCTGACTGTAAAATATCATAACTTCAATGCAACATGGAAAAGTAGTAGAGATAGAGCATACTTTTCTTGTTTCTGACTTTAGCAAGCAGGCCTCTAGTAATTCTCTATTAAGACAGACACTGGGAAAAGTGACATCAGCAACATGGTGGAGTGAACAGTTCTTTTTGACTCTCCCCCTTCGAACTACAACTAAACAGACATTCACTGATCAATGGAGGATACTCACACAGCATCTCAGGACGCCTGAGGAATCCTCACTGCAATAGACTGGAAGGTGGATGGACTACCCCTGGAGAGGAGGTGGGGATAAGTGAGAACTCTCCAGCCTCCAAACAACCCAGTACCCACAAGCAACTGTTCTCCTGGCTGAAGCACTCACAGCACTGCTGCAGCCCCAAGGGTGGGCATGATCCTCAGCACAACTGTGGAAACAGGTGACTGGATCCCTAAGCCATCCATGCTTGCTCTTTGGTCCAGTGGGGAAGCCCACAGTCCCACTGAGGCCCCAGGGAGTGACTTAGGCTCCCTCCCAGTGGGGAGGCCCTGCCCACCAAGCACAAAGGCTGGTGCAGGCGAACAAACCCCTGGGTGGCTTAAATATCCATAGCTCTGCTGTAGCACTGAAGTGGCAAGTGAGACCCTGTGGGACCACAGGAATGGGTGGTGACAACCCTGAGCCATAATGTGATTGCTCCTAGGTCCAGTAGGAAAGTCCACAGTTCCAGCATGACCCCAGGGAGTGACACAGGCTCTGTCCCAGTCAGGAGGCCCCTCCTTCCAATCTCAAAGGCTGGTGCGACCTAGCAACAGACAGCAGCATATCTGCAGCCCAGGTGAAAGTGCCCCCAGCTACCACAAAAGTCCGTAGTATCACAGTAGTCACAAAGGGTTTGTATGACTGGTGGGACTGTGGGAGATGACAGCAGCCCTGAGCCCCTGTGTGATTGTGTGATCACTCTCTCAACTCGGGGGAGAGTCTACACTCCCATCACAGTCCCAGGGAGTGGTGCTGGCTCAGACCCAGTGGGGAGGCCCCACCCACCAAGTGCAACAGCTGGTACAACCTAGGACCAGATAGCAATGGAGCTGCAAGTCTGGAAGAACAATCTACTGGCTGCCCTGAAAGCCCATAACACTGCTACAGTCCCAAAGCAGTGAGTGCATCTAGGCAGGTAGGTGGGAGCAGGTGGCAGCAACCTGGAACCCCTGTGTGATTGTTCCCACAGTTAGTGGGAGACCCCAAAGGGCCAATGCAATCCCAGAGAGTGGTCCAGGCTCAGTTAGGAACAGCTAATGCGGATCCTGGTGTACACAGATTACACAGCTCCTGCCTCCTCCCTGCAGTGGCAGTAAGTGGAAGCTGTAACCAAATTCTATCTCTATGTGAAGACACAAATCCATGCCATCAAGCAGTATGAAAAAAATATATTAGATCTTCAGAATGGAAGGAAAATGAGAAATACCAAGAAATCAATCAACGCTGAAGACACAGAAATCTATAACCTAAATGACAAAGAATTCAAAATACCTATCATTAAAAAACTCAATGAGTTAAAAGAAAATACAGACAGACAACTCAATGAGTTCAGGAGTTACATCACCAAAGAGCTTGAAACTATAAAGAAGAACTAATCAGAAATGTTGGAGATGAAAGACACAATCGATGAGATTAAGAAAACTCTGAACTCCCTGAACAGCAGGGCTGATAATATGGAGAATAGAATTAGCAGTCTGGAGGACAGGAATATAGACATGCTTCAGATAGGGAAAGAGAAGAGCTAAGACTAAAAAGAAATGAAGATATTCTCCGAGAAATATACAACTCAATTAGGAAATGCAATATAAAGATTCTAGGTATCCAAGAGGGACAAGAGAAGGAGAATGGAGCAGAAAGCTTGTTCAAAGGAATAATAGCTGAGAACTTCCCAAACCTGGGTAGAGAGATGGAAATCCATGTGACAGAAGCCAATAGATCTCCAAATTTTATCAATGTAAAAATACCAACTCTAAGGCATATAGTAGTAAAGCTGGCAAAAGTTATTGAGAAAGAAAAAATATTAAGGACAGCAAAGCAGAAGAAAATAACCTACAAAGGAACTCCTATCAGGCTATCAGCAGATTTCTCAGCAGAAACCTTCCAGGCTATGAGAGAGTGGAATGATATATTCAAAATTCTGAAAGACAAAAACTTTCAGCCAAGAATACTCTACCCAGTGAAAATATCCTTCAAATACGATAGAAAAATAAAAACTTTCCCAGATAAATAAAAGCTAAGGGAGTTCATTGCCACAACACTGTCCCATAGGAAATCCACAGGAAGGCCCTCATACCTGGAAAAAAAAAAAAAAAAAGGAAAGGGATTACAAAACCCTGAGCAAGGAGATATGCAGATACACAAAATAAAAAAATTGCAGCTCTCCATCAGAACAGGTTAGCAAATGCTTAAATATAACATTAAAGATAAAGGGAACAAAGCATCAAGAATAAATATAATCTTTTCATTTTAACCACAAACTCCCAACACAAGGTGAAATAAGTTGTGACAATAACAAGTTTGAAGGGGAAAAGGAAAGGAAGGGAACCAGCTTTGTCTAAGGAAATAAGAGGATATCAGAAAATAGACTATCTCATCTATGAGATTTTTTATACAAACCACATGGTAACCACTAAACAAACAATTAGAACAGAGACGCAAATTATAATTGAGGAGAAAACTAAGAAAACCAGCATAGAAAACTACCTAACTGAATTGTTAGTCCAAAATACATGGGGCGAGAAACAAAGGAAATGCAGGAGAAGCAGAAAACAAGCCATAAAATGGCAGCATTAGGCCCCCCTATTTCAGTAATAACTTCAAATGTAAATGGATTGAATTCTCCAATCAAAAGACACAGAGTGGCAAGATCGATTGAAAAATAAAACCCAACAATATGCTGCCTCCAGGAAATACATCTCAGCCCCAAAGACAAACATAGAGTCAGAGTGAAGGGATGGAAGATGATGCTCCAAGCTAATAATGAACAAAAGAAAGCAAGTGTCATCATACTTATATCAGACAAAGTAGACTTCAAGACAAAACAGGTAAAGAGAGACAAAGATGGGCAGTATGATAAAAGTCATGATAAAAGGGATGCTCCACCAAGAAGATATAACACTTATAAACATATGTGCACTGAACACAGGAACACCAAAGTACATAAAGCAACTATTAAAAATCTAAAAGGAGATATTAACAACACTACAATAATAGTGGGGGACCTAACAACCCAGTTATAACAATGAATAGATCATCCAGACAGAAAGTCAACAAGGAACTGTAGAATTAAATGAAAAACCAGACCAGTTGGGCTTAACAGATATATAGAGAGCATTCCATCCAAAAACAGAAGGTTACACATTCTTCCTAAGTGTGCATGGAACATTCTCAGGGTAGACCATGTTTTGGGAAACAAAGCAAGCCTCAATAAATTTAAGAGGGTTGAAATAATGTAAGCATCTTTTCTGACCATAATGTTATGAAACTAGAAATCAATTACAGGAAAAAAACCTAGGAAGGGGGCAAAGATGGAGAGATTAAACAATATGCTACTCAACAACCAGTGGATCATTGAAGAAATCAAAGGAAAAATCAAATATTACCTGAAGACAAAACGAAAATGAAAACAGACCATATCAACTCATTTGGGATGCAGGAAAGTGGTCCTAAGAGGGAAATTCATTGCAATACAGGTCCAACTCAGCAAACAAGAAAAATCTCAAATAAGCAGTCTCAAACTACACCTAACAGAATTAGAAAAAGAAGAACAAACAAAATTCAAAGTCAATAGAAGAGGGGAATAATAAAAGTTAGAGCAGAAATAAATGAAACTGAAACAAAAAAGACAGTAGAAAGGATCAATGAAACAAACAGCTGGTTCTTTGAGAAAATAAACAAAACTGACAAACCCTTAGCCAAGCTCCCAAAGTAAAAAACAGAGAAAATTCAAATAAATAAAATTAGAAATGAAAGAGGAGAAATTACAATGGATACCACAGAAATACAAAAGATCATAAGAGAATACTGTGAAAAACTATATGCCAACAAATTGGACAATCTAGAAGAAATGGGTAAATTCTTAGACATTTAAAATCTCCCAAAACTGAGTCAATAAGAAATAGAGAACCTGAATAGATCAATCACAAGTAAAGAGATTGAAACAGTAAACAAAAACCTCCCCAAAAATAAAAGTCCAAGACCAGACGACTTCTCTGGAGAATTCTACCAAACACTCAAGGAAGATTTAATATTTAACTATTCCAGAGAATTGAGGAAGATGGAGCACTTCCTAACACATTCTACAAAGCCAACATCACCCTCATACCAAAGCCAGACTAGGACAACACAAAGAAGGAAAATTACAGGACAATATCTCTGAGGAACATAGACGCAAAAATCCTCAACAAAATGCTGGCAAACCAAATATAGCAATAAATTTGAAAGATCATATACCATGGTGAAGTGGGATTTATACCAGACACACAGGGATGGTTCAACATGCACAAGTTAATGTGATACACCACATTAACAAAATGAGGAACAAAAACCACATGATCATCTCAATAGATGCAGAGAAAACATTGAAATCAACATATTCAATATTGAAATCAAGATCCAAAATCCATTTATGATAATAAATAATAAATATATGATTGTTATGATAATCAAAATATATTATTATGATAATAAATAATAAATATATAATAAAATGAGTATAGAAGGAAAGTACCTCAAGATGATAAAGGCCATATAATGACAAACCCACAGCCAGCATCATGCTCAACTGGGAAAAACTGAAAGCCATCCCTCCGAGAACAAGAAAAAGAAAATTGTGCCCACTCTCACCACTCTTATTCTACATAGTACTGGAGATTTTGGCTAGAGAAATTAGGCAAGAAAAAGAAATAAAAGGAATCTAAATAGGCAATGAAGAAGTGAAACTCTCACTGTTTGCAGATGACATGATTTTATATTTATAAAACCCTAAAAATTCCATTGGAAAGCTACTAGAAATAATCGACAATTACAGCAAAGTGTCAGGGTACAAAATCACCTTATATGAATCAGTTAATTTCTATACTCTAATAACAAACTGACAGAAAGAGAACTCAAGAACAAAATCCCATTCACAATCACAACAAAAAGAATAAAATATCTTGGAATAAATTTAACCAAGGAAGTGAAACACCTATACAATGAAAACTACAAGATTTTTCTGAAAGAAATAAATGAAAAGACGTTTCATGCACATGGACTGGAAGAAAACATAGTGAAAATGTCCATACCACCTAAAGCAATCTACAGATTCAATGCAATCCCAATCAGAATCCTAATGACATTCTTCATGGAAATAGAACAAAGAATCCTAAAATTCATATGGGGCAACAGAAGACCCCTAATTGCTAGAGGAATCCTGAGAACAAAGGACAAAGCTGGAGGCCTCACAAGCCTTGACTTTAATATATACTACACAGCTATCGTAATCAAAAGAGTGTGGTACTGGTACAAAGACAGGAGTACAGATCAATGGAACAGAATTAAAAGCCCAGAAATAAAACCATACGTCTACAGACAGGTAATCTTCTAGAAAGGAGCTGGGAACATACAATGGAGAAAGGCAAGTCTCTTCAACAAATAGTGTTGGGAAAACTGGACAGCCACATGCAAAAGAATGAAAGTAGACCATTCTCTTACACCATTCCCAAAAATTAACTCAAAATGGATCAAAGACTTTAAGACCTGAAATCATAAAACTTCCTAGAGAAAATATATCCAGTACACTCTTTGACATTGATATTAAAAGGATATTTTGGACACCATGTCTTCTGAGACAAGGGAAACAAAAGAAACAATAAACAAGTGGGACTTCATCAGACTAAAGAGCCCCTACAAGGCAAGAGAAACCAGGATTGAAACAAAAGGACAACCCACCAACTGGAAAAAATATTTGCAAATCATTTATCCAACTGACAGTGGGTTAATCTCCATAATATATAAAGAATACACAGTACTCAACAACAAAAAATCAAATAACCCTATCAAAAAATGGGCAGGGAATTTGAATAGGCAATTCTCTAAAGAAGACATACAGGTGGCCAATAGGCACATGAAAAGATGCTCATCATCACTGATCATCAGGGAAATGCAAATCAAAACTACATGAAGATATCACCTTACACCCACTAGAATGTCTATAACAACTAAGACAAAAAATAACAAATGTTAGAGAGGTTGTGGCGCAAAAATCACCCTCATACATTGCTGGTGGGAATGCAAACTGATTCAGCCACTGTGGAAAACAGTATGGAGATTTCTCAAAATACTAAAAATATTGTATAAGTATCATATGACCCAGCCATCCCGCTACTGGGTATCTATCCAAAGAACTTGAAATCAGCAATTCAAAGAGACTTATGCACCCCTATGTTCATTGCAGCATTATTCACAATAGCCAAGACATGCAAGCAACCTAAGTGCCCATTGACTGATGACTGGATAAAGAAGATATGGCATACACACACACACACACACACACACACACACACACACACACACACACACACTGGAATACTACTCAGCCATAAAAAATGACAAAATTGCCCCATTCTCAACAACATGGATGGACCTTAAGGGTATTATGCTAAGCGAAATAAGCCAGATACAGAAAGACAAACAGTGCATGATTTCACTCACATGTGGAAGATAAACAAACACATGGAGAATGAGAAATTTTTACTGGTTACCAGGGGGAAGGGGGATTGATGGTGGGCACAAAGGGTGAAGGGGCACACCTATAAGATGACTGACAAATAAAAATGTACAACTGAAATTTGACAATGTTGTAAACTCTCATAACCTCAATTTAAAAAAAAGAAAGAAAAAAGGACACTGGCTTTTGGAATGAGGTCTATATGTTGTACCACTTTAAGGAAGTATCAACTGATTACTTATTTAATAATTTCTTCTTTTTTTGAAGAAGCTCAGACCTGAGCTAACATCTGCCAATCCTTCTCTTTTTGCTGAGGAAGATAGACCCTGAGCTAACATCTGTGCCCATCTTCCTCTAATTTATATATGGAACGCCTGCCACAGCATGGCTTGCCAAGCGGTGCCATGTCCATACCCAGGATCCGAACTGGCGAACCCTGGGCCACCGAAGTGGAACATGCCCACTTAACCGCTGCACCACTGGGCCAGCTCCTCATAATTTCTTTTGAATCAGAAACGAGTGTTGACTCTTGTTATAGGCTTCTTCAGCAAAAAAATCAAATGTTCTTTGTTCTCTTTATGTTTATTAATGTAGATAATTTTATTAATTGATTTCCTAAAATTGAACCATCATTGTATTTGTGAAAGTCCCATTTGCTCATGATGTTGAAGCTGGGTACCTGAGGGTTACTGTAAATATGCTGTAATAACATGTTTACCCTTTGACCTTGTTCCCAACACAGCCAAAGATGAAAAGATGTTAGTACCCATGTAAATCCTAGATAAATAACCTCCATCCCAGTTGGATGTATTTGTTGAGCCCAAATGCTTGCTTTGCAGCCCATGCATGATCATACGTTGCTAATTTACTGTTTTATTGTCTAACCAGAGGGGTGACTCAGTGTTCACAAGGATTTTTGAGCTTGATTTGCAGGAAAAAGAAGAATATTTTTAAAGAAATTACGACCCCCAGATGAGCCATCACAGTTGCCATTGACACTAAGAAGTCTAGTTGCTCATCTTATCTGAAGTGAAAGAAACATGGACTTCTCCTTCTTTTCCCCAAAACTCCACCTCCCAAGCCCCTTAGTCCTATAAACATCCCTTGCTTTCTTCTTTTGTTAAGATGGATCTGAAAGAACCTGCTCTCCTGTGTTCTCATTTTGGCCAATTTAAATAAACCTTTCTCTATCTCCAAGCACCTGTGTCTCAGCAATTGGCTTCTACTGCGCATTGCTCACAGACCTGAGACTAAGAGGTTCAGTGTCAATGTATTACTTTTTAATGTTGTTGAATTTTATTCAATAATGTAATATTTAGGGTATTTCCACTCATATTCATAAGTGTGATTGATCAGAAGTTTTTTTGGTGCAATCTTTATTAGGTATTTTTTAAAGTCTTCTCTTTTTTTCTATTTTCTGGAATAGGATACGAGTATTGGGGTTATATGATCTCTGAAGATCTGAAAGAATTCGCTAGTGAAGAAATCAATGCCTGGTGATTCTTGTGAATAGTTCTTGAAAGTTTTTCTATTCCAAGAGTTGCATAAAAGAGAATTATAATTCCAAGGTGTAATGGCTTTTTAAATTGTTTATAGTTTCTATATATTGAAAATAATGTTTATATTATTTCCACTTTATGAAATTTACGGAGGTTTTCTTTGTGACCTAATTTATGGTCAGTTTTTAACAATGTTTTGTGTGCTTGAAAAGAAGATAAATGCACTATTAGGAGAAAGTAATTGCTATACATTCTTGAGGTCTATCTTTTTTTTAATGTTGTGTAAGTCTTAAATATTCTTCTCATTTTTTGTCTACTCCAACTTAAACCAAGGTTTATAAAGTTTTCTATGATTAGTGTGATTTTGTCAATTTCTCCTTGCATATTTATGTTTTATGAAGGTGGTTGATTTCATATTTGATGCATAGATATTCATAACTGTTATATTGTTCTTCTGAATGATGTTCTTTAGCGTTGTAAAGTGTCCTTCTCTCTTGTTTAATGCTTTTGGGACTACATTCCATTTTGTCAATTATTAAGATTACAAAATCTACTTTTTAGGATTGTATTCACCTGAACTACTTTGTCGATCTTTTATTTTTAGCCTTTCTGAATCACTTTGTTTACATTGAGTTTTGCTTTGTGAACACATCTTATAACTTCTTTCTATTAATAGGTTATTAAATCCTATTTATATTTATTGATAAAACATATGTTTGATCTTATCTCTATATTTTTCCATTTTATATTTGTTGTGTATATTATATTATAATTTGTACTTTTATTCTATAGTATTTTAAATTTTATTTTATTTGGATACTTAATAAAGTTAATATGTTTGCTTTAGTAGATATCATAAAAGTAATAGCTTTATAAAAAGCTCTTAGTTTACTTTTTATTATTCATACTTCTATTTGGTTTTTCAGCTTTAAATTGTGGTCTTTGACTCCTATTTATTATCTATGCAGACTCAAACTTATTTTGCTTTTCCATTTCTCTCCAATATGTTGTTTTATTTTTCATTTTGAAGAACATTTTCTTTTATTTGTAGTAGCTTTTTCTCCCTAAATTCCCTGATAAATTTTTGCTTATTGTTTAAAGTGAAATTAATTTACTTGACATATTTTGGAGCTAATTCCTCTCAGGTTATCAGTAAATAATTTTGGTATATGGAAGCAGGCATTCTATTATATAAAATATATTTTCTTGGATTATATATATAATTAAATCTTTTCAAAATTTTTTTTGTGACTGCTTTTATACATATATCACCTTTGGCTGGGTTATATATCTTTCTATTTCTTTTGCCCATTTCTTTATTATTTTTCTTGGCTCCAATTATTTCTCTCTTCCACATTTCTTACTATACTTGGAATTATGTCTATTCTGACTTAGATATCTTATAATTTAGCTTGTAACTTTGAGATTACTTTTTCTTTTGCTTCAATTTCTCTCCTGTTTCACTTTTTGTTTTTCCATTTCTTTCAAGTTGTGAAATTTCTGATCTCTGTTATTCTTGCATATCCCTTTTGATTTTCTAATAAATGTTGGAGAGTTGTGGTTAAGCTGTCTCTTTTGGTTTTTTTGGTGGAATGTTTTGATAATCATTTTCTCTTTTCTTTCTATAGTAGTTTTCTAGGCATGCTGTACTTTCTTTTTCTGTTGATGATAATGTGTGTAGAGTATTAGCAGCTACAGATGTTCATAGCTATCTTGTCATTGTTTTAATCATCATTATTACCAGAAATTCCACATTGGGAAGAAAGATGTGGGTAGCAATTTTGGTTCCTTAGTTCAAGAGTTCCTTCTTCGATTGGTACAGTAAAGTGTACTTACTTTAATAAATGACAATTTGTCCTTTGATTATTAATTAACATAATATTTTAATCAACACTTTTTTCAAAACTATTCTCCTTTTTCCATTCACCACCAAGCTTCCAAGGGTCATGACATCTTTAAGATGCCTCCTTCTACCATATAATGGGTGATTATTCAACTGTTACCTCTCATTCTACATATTTTCCAAATATTTTCTTTTAAATTCCTTGAATCCAGTGATCTGCTTTACCAAACGTCACCCTCATTTTTGTGATTTTCTTACTAGGGTGTACGTTCTACTTTTGGAGGTGAAACTTAGATGATGTTTTCTGTGTTCTCCCAGAATTAAGATCCTGACACACTCTCTACTCTTTCAAGAGCTCCAGAAATGATTCTGCTCATCTCATGTGTTTATTTCCAAACCAAACTGTATTTTTTTTTTCCAGAGGAAGATTAGCCCTGAGCTAACATCTGTGCCAATCTTCCTCCACTTTATATATAAGATGCCTCAACAGCATGGCTCACAAGGGGTCTAGGTCCACACCGCGGAGGATCCAAACCCATGAACTCAGGCTGCTGAAATGGAGCTCACCAGACTTAACCACTGTGCTCCGGGGCTGGCCACCCCAACCCGTAAATTTTAAGTTGGTAGTATTTCAATATCTTATATCTGCTGTAAGTAATGTTACTTGCTTTTGTTGTTAATCTACATGGTTTATAGAGGATGTTTGAGGGGATTATAATTTATATGGGCACAATTATCCTGTGAAAACCAGGAGGTTACAGGATCATATATTTTACTAAATATTTGTGTTAGAAAACAGAAGAAAATAGAACGAAACTTCCTTTGAATCCTCAGTAAAGTCAAAGGAAATTTGTATTTAAAAAAATGAAATGATGGAATACATATTGAAATGTATTTCTTACAAAAAAATGTATGGAATGCAATGCAATATCATAATTAAGACCTGAGTTAAAATTAATAAAGCACAATACTAACATTGCAGAATATCAAATTAATGATTTGATAATCTTAAGAAATATTCTCAGAACAAATATAAATGCAAACAAGTTATGGATTGGGTGAAATATTTGCAAACATATCTAATGAAGCGCTAGTATCTTAATATATATTTAAAAGTTTCAAAATAAAAGAAAGAAAAATGTAATTAGAAAATTGGAGGGAAAAAAAAGACATTCCACCAAAGAGGAAATACAAGTGGCAAATAAACACATGAAGATATGTTCAACACTGTTAGCATTAGGAATGACCAAAATGAAAAACACCATGAGATATCACTGCCATATTTATCAGAACAGCTAAAATAAAAAATTAGCAATACCAAATGCTGACAAGGATGCAGAATAAAACTTTATCTTTCATACATTGCCAGTAGGAATTATAAAGGTTACAGCCACTCTGAGAAAGTTTGGTTGTTATAAAACTAGACATACACTGACCATGTGACCATGCAGGGCATTATGCTAAGTGAAAAAAACTAATCTCAGAAGGTTACATATGATGTGATTGTATTTCTATAACATACTCAAGAATGAAAAAATAATAGAAATGAAGATCAGATCAGTAGTGGCCAGGAGTTGGGGGTTGGGCAAGGTGAAATGTGACTATAAACAGGTAGCTGGAGGGAGTTCCTTTGTGGAGAAGGAGAATTTTGTATCTTGATAGTGGTGCTGGATTTACAAACCCACAGATGTGATAAAATTGCATAGAATCACACACATACACCCAAATACTCAAATTACTACATGTAGAAGAGCACATACACAAATGGGTACATGTGAAATCCAAATGAGGTCTGTAGATTGTACCAATGTTGATTTCCTGGTTTTGATATTGTGCTATGATTGTGTAGACTATTACCACTGGGCAACATTGGATGAAATGTACATGAGACCACTCTGTTATTTTTAAAACTCCTTGTGAGTCTATAACTATTTGTCTTAAAAAACACACAATTGTCAAACTAAATCAAATTATGAATTAGATAGTAACAAAAGAATAGACTGTGCTTGAGCACTGAATTCACTAAAGGGACTAGTGAAGTATCTAATCCTATCCAGAAATTGTTTCAATAAGAGGAATAACAGTTATGAAAGTTACACTCACGTTTCAAAATTTTCTTTAAAATTAAACTTAGAGAATTACAACATTGATCTTTTAGGACTTGTAGTAGCAACGAGAAGGATTTTAACTGTATATTCCAAATAAGATCTTCTCTGTTGGTTCTTCTCCCCAGGTTAGGGAGTGGATATCCAGGGTCACAATCCTCTCACACAGCTGCTTTGTGTAGCAATATTTTTACTGTTAAAACACTGAGACTCAGGAATTTTACCAACATTGTTACTTAAGCCTCACTTTTCCTATTAAACATTCATTTTGTCTTTCTCTGGCATCCTCAGGATTCCATTTTCACTTTTACTACTATCTGAGTTTTGACTTTGTAAATGTTGCTGTGTGTGTTTGATTACATGATAAAAGCGGCATTTTTCAAAAGAAGGTCTGAATCAACATCACTGTTGCTCCAACATAAATGTATTGCAAAATCAGCACTTTTCTAGTAGTCATGCTGGGAATTTGAGTTAAACCACTGAGAGGTCTTAAAATGCCAACTGTGTGCCAATTGCTGTTTGGTACAGGGTATCAATCTTCTCAAACTACTTCTCCATACCTCTACATCATTGTAGAAGAATTAGCACCAGAAGAAGGAAAAAAATATATTTTGTTAATTATATTTTACCTCCAGAATCTTTCAAACCAATCCAGAAGAAGAAAAACTTGAGTAATTTGATGTTTCACATACAAATAGGAAACTTTGAACAGAAAAAATAATAATAAAAGCATTAATCTGAATATCTTTATGGATTAAGTCTGGTGCTGGGCTCTGTGGACAATCCAAAGATTTAACAAGGCATGTGTGTTGCTTGAACCAGACACTGCTCTAAAAAATAAAGTCTATTAAAAAATAAAAAAGGTATATTTGCTCCCCACAGAAGCAACTCCATATTACACAAAGCATTTCTGGTTTGGAGTGGATGGAGAGAGCACCCAATATTGGCTGATGGTTGACCTGATCATCTCAAAGATTCACTGGCCCATCGGTTTGATGGTATGGAGTTGAACACTCTTTTGAGCTGGGGTGGCAGTTGCACACTCAGCCTAATTTCTATTTCATGTGTCTCAATGGTATAGGATAATTTTCTGTCCCCTAGACAAGTAGAAGAGAAAACATGATTAAAAATGGAACAAAATTTAATTCTTTTAATTACTTTAAAGGATGCTTTAAGAGTTTTGTGGCACTAACTGATATCAATTATATATACATATTTCAAGCTGGATCATATTCTTTTGGGTGCTTAATATGAAAAAGTAGCTGGGAAGCTGGTCACCTGAAGCTTACACATCCACCATTGACTAATGGACTGAGTTTATAGTCTGTCCATTACAACATTTTGCCCCCCAAAATAAGAAAGAGAGTGAGACTAGAGAAACTGACATTTTCCTTTCCTACTGGGAGCTTTGATTGGTGAATGAAAAGAGTCCATTACTGAAAGTTTTATTTCTTGGACCAGAAAAACATTGAATAAGAAAACGAATATTTTATATTTCACCTGCCAAGAACACAATCCCAAATGACATAGCATTCCTAAATATAGTTACTATGTCCATATAGTATTTGGTCTGTAGCAATATAGCATTTATGGAAAATGTTCAACAGTTGGTGTTCAAATTCCTCATATATATGTGTGTCTGTATATACATATGTATACATATGTACACATATATACATATATGTATATTCCAAATTAAAAGGCAGCTTCTTTGTACAAAGCCTGTTTTAGGAGAGCTGTCAGTTTGTGATGAGCTTAAATGCTCTGTGCTATATATCATTTTCTAAGCCACTGCAGGATGCTGAGTTGATTTTAGCACAGGTCATTTCCAGCTGTGTCAAGCTGTGTACTGGATCTCCTAGTATCCAAGCATGGCTCAAGGTAGAACAATTTGTCTCGACCAACGTGAACAATATCTTCCATCGAGCACTCCTGGCTATAGGAATTTAAAACCAGGAGCAAATCAGACTAGTTCAAATTCATCTGGACACATTTTCTACAATATAACAGGAAGATCCTTTCCCCCAGTTAATAAATCTACACACATGCAGAAACTCTGTGCTCCAGCCTAGCAAGGAGGTTTATGGTTTCCAGAGCGCTTCATACGTACTTTGCCTTTTCTTTGATCATGATACTTCCCCTGCATGAAATGCTCGCCTTCTCTCCTTTTGCCTTGCCCATCCAGTAACAAACAGAAGTTGTTTTTCAAAGCGTTCAAGAATTACCTGGGCAAAGAGTGCATGGTTCTAAAACCCCAGTAGGTTGAGCTGTGCTTCTCCTGTGAGTGATTGCCACAGGTTTCACTTAGCTTCCCCACCCAATATGCCACATATAATTCCAGCACTATTTGAGGATTTGGTCAAGTGGTAGAGCCTCCTGCTTTGCAGCTTAATCAAGAGCCCCACTCAAAGTGGGAGTGGGGGTCCCATCTAAACTAGTGCTTTATAATTTACTTGGTAAGTGGATCAATGTGATATATTTGCCTTCATGGTCCAAACAGACCCCCTTGCAGATTGTGCCTTCTTTCGTGGTGGTATGTGTAAGGAGTACAGCAGTTTTTCTTTCATTCTGATGGTGATATACCAAAATGTTATAAACTGCTAGTCTTCTTCATCACCAAGAATGCCATAGGCATGGAAAAATCCTGAATACTTTGAGAGTTTTTCTCTCACCTTCTAGGAATAGAGGTATCTGCTTATTCCTTGTCATTGGCATGATGCCATCAATATAGTAGACCAGCAAGATGTCCTGTGATATTGTGAGATAATCTGAATTCTTGGAGATTACATCATGAAAGAGAGCCAGAGAGTTGGCATAGTCTTGAGATAAGACAGCGATAGCGTTCTTTGGTGAATAGAAACTTATTCTACTGATCTCTGATAATTGCTCAGATGGGTCAGCTTGATATCTACATTCCAGAGGCAGGGCATGCATTGTTAAGTCCAATAAAGGGACAAGAAATAGAACAGCAATTGCAATTTTCTCACCACCTGATACCATTTGTGAAATCCACTGTCATTTTCCATTTACCTATCTTACTCATAACCCAAAAAGGAGAATTAAGTGGAATTGTGATAAGAATCACTAACCTGAATCTTTCAGTCATTGAATGATGGCCTGAATCTTTGTTATTTCACTAGGAACACGTATTGATTCTTGTGTACTATTTTGGTAGGTAGCATTATTTCTAGGGGCTTCCACTTTCTCCTTGATATCATTTTGTGGCTCATACCCTAGTTCAGGAGCTAGTATGAGAAGCCTGCCAGTAGCTTATTTCAACTATGCATTCAGCAATCAAAGAAATAACAAGAGCTTGGTTTTGCAGACTCTTTGGACCCACAGTTGACTTAACTTGAGACAAGAAGTTATTTATCACCTAAACCTTGCAAACTTGACTCTAATATGTAGACCAAAGTGATGTTCTTGATAGGTAGAGATTGGCATTTGCTTAGACCTGCAAAAGCTTGAAGATTTATTTGCAATCTATTCACAGATTCCCCGGTAAGTGTTTGTTTACAGATCCCTTCAGAGATGGCTGAGGAAGATTTGGTGTCATCATTTTTGTGCTATCACAGGATACTTGCTGAAAGTTTCACAGGCTCTCTTTCATGCAAAAGACTCCTACTCTGTGAACTAAGTCAAATTTGGGGGCTGGGTCATTCAAGTCAAGCCTATGTTCATCTAAACTACAGTGGTTAAGAAGTGCTTCCATGCAACATCTGACTTTCTTGGATCTGATCATCTCCATCAAAATCAGGGAATACCATCAGGTGAAACATTTCCTAACTTATCCTTGTTTTCGAGAAAATAACCACTATAGTTTATTTATTCATTCATTCATTCATTTAAAGAATGCTAGTTTCCTCTTCACTCGTTTATTTCTTGAGCCTTAGTGAAAGAATGTCCTCTAGATCCTCCAAAGGGGTAAATGTATGTGCTTAATGTGTAAGTTGCACATGGTTAAGTGTGCCTTGTTTTCACCCTGAACATTTAGGTTCCTTTCATTATATTATACCTAAAAGGATCTGGCATCTCAACTTCATTTAGCATAGTCTGCCCCTGAGTCTAGATTTCAGCCACCAGCTGAGCAGCTATTATAATCACTCTCAGCTACATAAATAAAACCTTTGAATATAGGATCTCTGATAAAGTTTCCCTAAACTTGGCTCGGTAGAAAATTTTGTTTTTTCTACATTGCTATAAGGTGAAAAAAAAATCAATTTCCACAAATATTCCTGAGATTTCTACTGATATAAATGATCAGTCTTGCAATTTTTTGTGTATATAACTGTGCTTGAATGTCAAACTTTATTCTGGTCCCCCTGGTGTGTGCTGAGCTATGGGTCTGAGAGGTGGCAACACAAGTAAAGATAATAGCTTTCCTTTACAAGCTAAATCTTCAGGTGAAGCCATTTTAGAATTCAAGACTAAATAACTTGAACTTGCCTCACCAGAAGGGAAGAGGGGTTGTTTCCGTTGGCAATGGCAACTCAGCAGGGTTCCAGGGCTACAGTACTCTAAATAATCCAAATCTATATGAAAGATTTTAGTTAAGTTCTTGGAATCCAACTCTTTCCTAAACATTTCCCAGCTTTCACAGAGAAGAACTGGTCAATCTATGCATTCAAATTTGTTGTGATTCAACAGCACTCAGAATCAGACTCAGCTTCTGATTTAAATATATGTCTGCCCCGACATGAGAAAAGACACGAAATTACTTAGGGGTAGTCATAGAAGCTTCCATGGTCTCCTGCACATGATTTCAGTTGAGAATTTAAAACCACGAACTTACTGTTTGCTTCCTTTAAGCTCTCCATCACGTTCACATTTCTTGCATTCTTCATTTGTGCGATAATGATCCTCAGTGGTAGACAGCCACTTGTCCACTAAATCTTTGCCTTCAATCATACTTTGTATAATTAAATATAATGTCTGTCATCAGTCCCTTGGATTGCTATGCTAATGGGATCGTCTGCATTCACACCTAACTGGTTTGGATAATCAAAATCAAATTCCCATGTCCTTTAGTCTCCTACTTGCAACCCCCTGTTGGCTCCAATTATAGGGCCAATCAGAGTTTAGTTTTAGAAAACAGAATTCACTATAACTAGTTTGAGCAGTACACATTTCCTTACATTTTAGGAAATGGCTTCAAGAATTGTTGGGAAGCCTAGAGAGGTAGATTTTAATTGAACATTAAGGACTGACACCAAAAGACATAGTGCGGGACCTGGCCACCAATTCGCACCACTATTGCCATTATGTGGAAGCTATTAAGGTCTAGAAAATGTTCTGATCCGAAAGTAACCACAACCACAAAACTTATCAAAAAACTCATGAACCATGCTGCAGTTTCTTTTTTTAAAGATTGGCACCTAAGCTAACATCTGTTGCCAATCTTCTTTTCTTCTTCTCCTCAAAGCCTGAACTGATGAAACCCTGGGCCGCTGAAGCAGAGTGTGTGAACTTAACCTCTCAGCCACGGGGCTGGCCCTCATGCTGCAGTTTCTATGAGTCTCATTCACAGAAATTACACAGTTCATCTTCCCTCTAGATAGCTCTGACACTAGTGACGAGATGGATACCAACATCTCTGTTAATACTGACACAGGTAAACCTAATTGCCCGCTGATGGCCTACCAACAGAAACTTAGAAACAACAGAAATAAAGCCTCTCTTCCACCCTCCGGAACTCAAAATATCATCAAATTGGCCAAACATCAATCATATTTTGCAAACTACCTTCACGGAAACCTGGGAGATGAAGTTTTTTGCTATGTCTCTCTCAAAGTAAAGGAAAGCACAAAAAACAGTTTATGTCCCAATTCACTGTATTCCACCACTTCAAGGGAAGAAGAGCAGACATCAAGTTTGGGAACACTTACAGCTATTCCTGGCATCTCGGATTGCAGGTGTGGGAAAGCTCTTAATTTCTACAGGCCTCACATTGCTTTTATATAAAAGAAAATTAAAGTATCTAGCTCATAAGGACCTTGGGATAAGTCAATGAGATATAGTGAATGCCATGACCTAATGGGTGAGTACCATAAAATCACCAAAGGAGAGTGAAGCCTTCCTTCTCGCCATACAGGCGCTGCTTGTGTTCTCTTCTCCTCCCATCCCTTAAACCCACCAAACAGGAAACTCAGCATGTAATCACTTCTAAATATCACATTAGCTAATATTCAAAACATGTTCCATTATTAGATATGAAATCAGATAATGAATGAATCAGAACCAAAGTGGAATCATTTGCCTTCCTTCTACTCTGCATTCTCTGATGTAGCTGGCCTGATGTTTAACCCACATGTGCCAGTCACAAGAAATGTTTACAGGGACCATCCATTCTGATTGATCAGTGCCTTTGGCCTGTATATTGTTGAATATTTTGAATCCACCTCAGGGATAGATATTAGTAAGGAGTAAAAGGGCTCATCCAGAAAAGAAACAAATCAGAGAGCAAGGTGAGCAAGCAGCTCCTGAATATTAAGAGATGCTTGAGGATAAAAAGACATCAGCCAGCTGCTCAATGAAATTTCTTCCCCATAAAACAAAACTGTCTTCTTTCGAATTTGAACTGACTTCTTGTATTGCTTTGAAGTTTACTGAGCATCTTCCTCTGTGCTATTCTATTCAAGCTTCACGCCATCCTGTGAACTGTGAAGTACGAGTTGCCACTTGTTGGAATAGCATCCTTTACCCCTGCCTCCCCGTTAGACCATTACCCTAGATGTGAAATACTTAATCTTTGGATTCTCCTGCTTTCTATGTAATGGACCTATACTGGGAAAAGATCGCTTTCTGTATACAAGAAGTAGGGCCATATTTAAAGAAAAAGTCTATTTTTTTAATAAGGAAGTGGTATTTCTCTCAGTTGTGATTCCAAAACTAAATAGAGTTCTAGATAGGAAAAGATTCAGAACTCATTCTTGTGCTTGAACAAAGAAGCAAAGATATCTAAAAAAATAGTTATCATGCTGTGGATCAAATAATAGCTCCTGAAATATGCAGACTGCCTAGAAACTAACAAATAAAAAAAATATGACTTGTATCTAGTCTTTGAGACATGTATGTGTGTGTATGTGTGTGTGTTTGTGTACCACTTCTCCCCATCCCCTTAAAGAATAGGTCATTCCATCCTTGGGTAAAATTCAATGAAGGCAGTATCAGAAACATATGTGTGTATATATATATATCATATGCTTTTCAAATGTTAGTATTTTCTTGTTTCAATCATCATTTTTATTCTCTCTTGGTACTTTGAAAAGTTCTTTGGAAAATTCAGCCTTTCTTTGTCATGTGAAGTGAAACAGGAGAAGAGAATTTTGTGTACAGAGATCAGATAATTAAAGGGGGGGGGGTCAAGGTGCATTTCCTCCAAAAAATGTAACTCATTGCAAAAAACTCAGTGTCACAGGGTCAGCTCTTTCACATCTCTTGAAGACCAAGCTTTTTAGTGTATAACAAGACATCAAAAAGAATATAACCATTGCAAATCCTAAGTGTTTCCTGATGGTGTTTAATATAACATATATTTGCTCTATATGCTAATTTTTCTATTTTATGAATAAGTAAATCAAAACTCAGTGATGTAAATTTACTTTATCAAGATGCTGCAGCTAGTGAATGTCAGAACTGGGGCTGAAACTGAAACCCTTTCGTTCTAATGTTTGTATGCCTTCTGCTGAAAAACATTCTCTTTCTTGCCATCTGGTTTCAAGGAAAGAGAATTAAGTTTTTCAGGTCTCTGAGTAGCCATGGCTATAGTGGGTATTGAAGTGGCTCAAGGACTAACGAAATCACAGAACTGGACTTCTGGTGGTGAGCACGCTGTAGTGACTACAAATGTCAAATTTTAATGTTATATACTTGAAACTAACACATAATGTTATAAACCATTGTATCTCAATAAAAATAAGAAAATAAATAAAAAGTAAAGCCCTCACCATACAAAAAGAAAAAAGAGAGAGTGATCATAGAAACGGCAGCTGGGTGGTGACAAAACATCTCCTCAAGATGCTCATTTGATCCAGAAGCCCTGAGGCTGATAGATGTTCAAAGACAAGGGTTGCTTATCTTCCTATAGTTCTGTATTAGAATAAAGATGGACACAAATTTTAGAATCTCAATTGTGCACTGTTCATTCACAGATTTGTGTTTCAATGGATTCTACTTATGAAAAGTTCTCAATGTCAAAAACAATTACCTTTTTTTTTTACCTACTTTGCATATTTAGGGAACAAAGCAAATATGTAAAGCATTGAAGAGAGGAAGAGAGAAAAAGGAGAAAGAAGGAAGGAAAGAAAAAGAAGGAAGGGCATAGAAAGAAAATAGAAAGATCCTAATAAATGTGATCACACTGGGACACAGAGCCCCAGAATCCACCTCACCTCCTGATCCAAATCCATCACCCTCCTCCCATCACATGCAACAAGTGAGTGAGGACACAACATCTTTTCTGGTAGAGGTGATGCCAGTGTTCCTTACTCACATGGATTCAAAAATTAAGAAAAATGCTTTGCATTGTTAAAAATTGTTATTCAAACATTTTTACAGATATAATAGGAGCTAGTAATGTAGCGAAGAAGAAGACAGTCAAATAAACACGTGACATAAAATAGTCACTGTTTTGGGGGTTGGCCCAGTGGCATAGTGGTTAAGTTCACATGCTCCGAATCAGCAGCCCAGAGTTTGCACGTTTGGATCCTGGGTGCAGACCTGCACACTGCTCATCAAGCCATGCTATGGCAGCCCACGTACAAAAAACAGAGGAGGACTGGCATGGATGTTATTTCAGGGACAATCTTCCTCAAGCAAAAGAGAGGAAAATTGGCAACAGATGTTAGCTCATGGCCAATCTTCCTCATCAAAAAAAAAAAAAAAAAAAATACTGTTTTAATGGAATGTTGGCTTCGCATTCTAACTTCTAGAAAAATATCAAGGCTTATTTTCTTTCCTTAATTCCTTCCCCTTGACCTCTGCATATTGGTCAAGGGCATAGAGTTGGGCCAAATGTATAGCGATTCAACAAAAAAGATAAAATTCTCCTTGTCCTTAGCTTATCTTTTGTAGATTTTTTCCCTTTCTGGATTTTTTTGTCTGCTCTTCTTCTCTTCCCCTTCTGCTTTGGTAATCCAGGCACAGAGCCATTTCTGCACTAGGGAAGAGGGTCATTCCTCATTTTCTCCTGGTTTGAGGAAGAGAACTGTGAGAAAATGGTATATGGTGAGATCAAAGAATAGTAGAGTTTTGTTGGAGTTTTTTTTCGGTGAGGGAGATTCACCCTGAGTTAACATCTGTGCCAACCTTCCTCTAATTTTTGTATATGGGATGCCTCCACAGCATGGCTGATGCATGGACTAAGTCTGTCCCTGGGCTGCCAAAGCAGAACACATGGAACCCCAGCCATTTAGCCATGGGGCCAGCCCCAGAATAATAGAGTTTTAAGACTGAAGGCAGAGCAGATGCTATAGAGAAGCCACAAAGGATAGAATAGGATCATAGAATTTCTCTATAATGTTGTGATTGGCAATTAGGAGGTAACAAATGACCTTCAAAAGATCAGCATTAGTGATGGGGTGTATAAAAAGGCTAATTGCAGTAGAGTGAATAAAATGAAAGAGAGTGATAATAAATCAATTTTTCTTCATATATTTTTAAGAAGATTCATATAAAATATACTTACCTTAGTAGACAGTTTTGTGTGATGAAGCAAACACCTGTCAATTAAAATACTCATTTCAATTGTCTATTCTTATGTACAACTTAGTGGCTTAAAAAAGTATGTTCTCCTATAGTAGAGTGTGTTGACTGGGCTCATCAGTGATCCTCTGTTGAGATCCCTCATGGCTTGCAGTTAGCTATCAGCTAGAGCTGCACTCCTTTGAGGGCTTGACTGGGCTGGACATCAAGATGGCTCACTCACAACAATGACAGTTGATGTTGACTCCTGGCCACAGGCTAAACTGACGTTGTGGGAAAGAACCCTATTCATAACATCTCTGTGGGTATCTAAGAGTATGGTGGATTTCTACAGGATCCTCCCGAGAGTGAGTCTTCCAAAATATCTAGAGGGAAGTTGCAACAATTTTTGTGGTGTATTCTCCAAAGTCATGCAATGTTACATTTACCACATTCTATTGGGCAAAGTGAAACAAGATCAGCTGCGTTTATGGAACATAAAAACACTGGATGAACTTCGAATGTAAACTGTCATTAGCAACTCCTCTCTGCCCCCAAGTTGGTTTTCAGACAATATTGTTTTAAAGGACACAAGACATTAGGTCGTGATTAAAATTTATGATTTAATAAGAATTTTTTTAAATTTTCTGAGGTACATGGTCAAGATGCTATTTTAGAGGTCTACACTATATTCTGTGGAGTGGAAGGGGTAGAATATAGGAAACTTGGAACCCTCTTGACTTTATCCACTTAAGTTCTATTCCCACACCTGGCTCACACCACTGATGACATGATCTTGTCTAAGGAAGCTATTGAGACCAATAAAATCAAAAAGAATGTTGAATTCAGTGGCTTTGGTTAGAGAAAAATAAATATATACATATAAAAAAAGAACCCAAGTGATCAAAAAAAGTGAACAGTTTTTCAAGCTGCAAGAGGAGACAGACTAATCTCTAAAATAAACGAAAGATCTAATACATGATGGGAGGCTAAGTGTCTGTTGCAATGCAGTATTAGGGGAAGTCTTTTAAAGTAAGGGTCCATCTGGCCTATAGAACATTGTAGTGTATTAGACACAGTATTGAGCTCTTATTTTGAATACGCAAATGACTGAGAAAGAGCATGATGGATTTTTTTTTAAACATGCACGCCAGTGCCCAGATTTGCTGAAGCATTGTGCTCCTAGTCAATAGTACCCTTGTAGCTTGTTTGTTTAATTGATTGCAATGCTATGTCAACCTTCACGACCAAAGTGTCAAATATTTGCAGACTGGAACACGTACTATTTGGCACAACTTGGTCCTCCCCCCAATGTCACTGCACATGTTATAGTTTACAGATTATATCCAGGCAGACAGGAATCTAAATTTACTACATTAAACAGCGTTATGTCCATAGACTGTCTCAAGTCCATCAACATCACTGACAATTGTGATTTCAGAAAAAACAAACAAAACCACCAGGGTTTCCAACTCATTTGTATTGCCAAGTGGTTGTTTATGATTAATCACTCTCAGTTTTGAAAGATTCAATGAAAGGAGGATATTTAGAAGAGACAAATATTTGTTTTCTGGATTTGAAGATCTCTTTTTCATACTTCTAAATATTCATCTGCAATGGATTTTGCTCCATTCAAATGAAAAATATGAAAAGGAAAATTGCTGTGTTATTGATTTCACAGCTTTTGTCTGGGAACATTACACAGGTCCTCGTGCTTAACAATTTTCACGTTGACTTGAATGACGACAACAGCATCTCAGTGTTTTCGTTAGAAGTCTTGGCAGGGTGGGATCAGTCAGATCTGAGACAGGGGCCATCTGATAAAGTGAGCCTCCCAGATAACTGCTTTCATGGATGCAAGTAGGCAGCCCCAGAGTGTAGCCCGCCAGCAGGGCATACTGACACCACACGTGGTTGCTTTTTATTCCCGCTTCTTGTACTCCCAACATTGTTAACACAGGACCGCAAATATGAAACAGGCCCTCCCTAGGGGATAAGATGAAATGAAGGATTGACGAGGAAGCAAAAAAGATGGCAGACACAACTTTGGTAGTGAATCATTAGGAGCTTGTGAGCAGAAGCATAACACTTTGCACCGAGGCGACAGCAGCCCTATCCTAGTTGAGGAAATATGTTGAAGCAGGTGAATTTATTTTCCCAAGACCACTGAGAGTCGTGAAACAGGAAGTCCAACCCAGTGGGTCAGATTTCAAAGTTCATAATTTTTCCATATTTCCGTGCCAAAAAATGTACCTGCAAATAACTAATAATGATAATTGTAATAAGAAATGCACAATAAAAATGACAACTGAAGATTTCATATAGTTGATGCAGAAATTTTTTTCCCTTGGCATAATTTCATCAGTTTTATAAAACTGAACACTACCAAGAACTTGCGATAGCCTGGAAGGGAGGGAGAATTTGTCATTATTAACTATATCTAGCAGTCATGTGCTCAGTTCAACAAGGGTGGTGTTTAACACTTGTTTGTTGATTGATCTAAGAACTGTGTGAAGTTAATAATATAGTGACAATATCAAATACTATTTTTAACTGCAACATATGGGCTAAGTTCTGTGTTCAGAGTTTAACTAAGTTATCTAATTTATTCCTTATAATGCAGTAGTATAGAAACAAGTTCAGAGTAAGTCGTGGAGATTGGATTCAAAGTTGTGTCTAACTTATTGCAAAGCCGGTAGTCTTAGCCTTAGTGTGTTCTATGCAGGTTCCCTCATCCTGACTCTGTGAAAATTAAAGGAGAGGAGTGCTCTACTGTCATCAGGTTAGGATGGAATTTCATTTGTGAAGATCACAGTCCTGCCAATTCTGATTCTCATGGTGTTATAAGAGAGCCATAATAATTTGGGTGGTGCTTTATTCTGACAAAACAAGGCTTCCACAGGTAGGTAAAGATACTATGGTGTTGCTGAGATTACATAAGTTCTCCAAAGCAAAATTCCCCCTGAATTTTTTTTTTTATTTTGTGAGGAAGATTGGCCCCAAGCTAACATCTGCTAGCAATCCTCCTTGGCCCTGAGCTAACATTTGTGCCCCTCTTCCTTTATTTCATATGTGGGACACCTGCCACAGCATGGCTTGATAAGCAGTGTTAGGTCCGTGCCTGGGATTCTAACCAGAGAATCCCAGGCCACCAAAGCAGAGCACAGAACTTAATGCCTGCGCCACTGGCTCGGCCCCTCCCCCTGAATTATTGATAACGTAGATCATTAACTTCAGTACTCTGAACACTAAGGAGCTCACGCTTAGTGAGTATCTACTAAAATTGTCAGGTTGAGGAGTGCTAGTATTACAGGTAAGGGGGAACTGATGAATTGTGCAGATACTGGTGGGTACTTGGGAAAATGCATAGGATCCCTTGTCAGTATACTGGATACTAGGTCGTATTGATGCTATTCTCTTCTATCTTAAAAACTAAAACTCCTTAACTAGCTAGGGCACACACTGTGGTATAGTGAGAAAGGCAAGTGGTTCAGAGAACTAAAATCCAATTCTGGGTCTTAAACCAATTTTTTCCCATCTTTGCAATTTTATCTTTCTAGGCTTCAGCTCTCTGTCTATAATTGACATGAACTAAATAATTTTAAGGTCCTTTTAGTTCCAAAATCTTTAATTAAAAAACAAAATTATGGGGGCCGGCCCAGTGACATAGTGGTTAAGTTTGTGCACTCTGCTTTGGTGACCCAGGGTCCACTGGTTCAGATCCTTGGTGCAGACCGATATACACTGCTCATCAAGCCATGCTTTGGCAGCATCCCGTATACAAAATAGAGGACTGGCACAGATATTAGCTCAGGGACAATCTTCCTCAAGCAAAAAGAAGAATATTGGCAACAGATGTTAGCTCAGGGCCAACCTTCCTCACCAATAAATAAATAAATAAATAAATAAATAAAAACAATTATGGTACCTGAAAAAAATCCACAAACAATTTATAATGATGCTAAGAGTTGGAATAGAGTGCACCATTTTAGGGAAGAAAAGAACCAGCACACTCTCCTCTAGTCCTCTGATTAGGTAGTATGGTCTGAAAAACTGGCTGTGCCCAGGAATTTGAGTCTCTGGAACTACAGGGCTTCCAGTCTAGAGAAGTGGCAAGATCTTTCACAAGGTATTCCTCAATTTTGAAATCAGGAAGTGCTAGGTGCCAGTGCACACAAGATCCATAATTATGACAGTCACGTCTCTGCATCTTCAGAGACGCCATGCTGAATGCTCATGGAGCCCTAGGCTTTCCTCATGAAATTATTGTACTTCCACTTACCATCAAAGAACAGCTGAGGTAGATTTCTGAAGCTTGCACTTAGGAGGTCCTAGCCAGTTTGGACAAATGCAAATCACAACCCACTGATTGATTCCCTTAGAGGAGACGATACTAAACTTGGGTCTATATGGTTATTAGTGTGACATCATGAAAATGCTGTTCTAGACTGCACTATGCAAAGCCAAAGGCAAAGGCAAAAGTGAGCCTTTACACCTAAATATTCTTTCCTAGGCTCTCTTTCTTCTTCCCTCTAACTCTCAAATACACGCACACACACACACACTAATGTCCCTCTACATTTGGCAAACATCCAGGGCTCAGTACTCACTGACAACAGCCATATGAAATCTCCTGTCTATTATAATTTTCTATAGAGCTTTAAATAACTCCAGTGATAGTCAGCTTCTTTTTTCTTGCTTTTTTTTTGTGGCAGCTAAAAAGACTGCCCTTAGCCTGAACCAATTTATCAGTTTCAAAGGAAAGGATAATAAAACTGTCATTTCCGGCCGTAGCACCAAGGGTGCTGCCGATGCTCTGATATTAAAGCTTATTAAAAGTAGAACTGTCTCTTAGTTTTTGATATCAAAATTGCTTCCAAGTCTTGTTAAGACTTCATGTTATTTTGGATGAAAGGGAAGGAAAAACCTAAAGTGACCCCAATGGAGTATTGAAGTGACTGAGCTATTAAACACCTAGCTATGTGGATGATTTTGTGGAGTTCTTCAATTTATCAAAGATACAACCTGCCAGGAGAAAATTAATTTAAAACTCACTTCCCTCACAGACTTGCTCAAGATACTCAAAATGTGAGAAAGGTTTACAGAAAGAAAATCAAAATAATTGTTGACTCCTTAGAGACCTTCCTGGTTTCTATTCTTCCAAGAACGTGTACCCCTCTGACAGCCCCTTATCGGTAAGATTTCTGAATGAAGGAAGAGAGTAAATTCCTTATTTATTCCTAATGTGGACTAATCCACAGGAAATGGTTTTGACCTAGGTAGAGCAGAGTCCAGATAAATAATTTCTTTTGTCAGCTGACAAAGGGTGAGGAGTCTGCCTTTTCCAATGAGAGGCAGTGTGTGTTATTGGAAAGATCTTTGGAGTCAGGCAGAACTTTGCTCAAATTCTGGCTCTTCTACTTATTAGCTGTGTAAACTTGGGCAAATTATTCAACACCATTGAGCTTTCCCATTCGTCAATGAAATGGAAATATTAGTGCCCACACATAGGGCTTCAGAAAGAATGCTCAAAACTTTGCCACAATGATCCCTTTTGTTGGTATTATTATTATTTTTAACTCATGTTCTATCTGTATGGTGACTATCTATACTAAGATTTTAAAGTTGGGCATAACTTACAAAGACCTTTGAATCATGTTTAAGATAGACATTTCTGGGGACCCGGGACATTTGTCAGAAATGTTTGTGTGGCAGGTAAGAAAGTATGGCAACCCCTCTTTCCTATTCTAGTGTGTTAATTGTATCAATTATTTGCGGCAGAATCAAATTCAATTCCCGAACCAGCATGCTATTTTTTTCCCCTCCAACTACCTGTGTTCTGGCTGCACGACACAGGCTAATGTTAACCTCAGAAAAGGTTGTCCTAGCAATGCTGGAAAATAAAGATGCTAAACTCAAGGTTTCTAAATTAAAGAGCTAAAGATTAAGATATGTGAGAGAAAGAAAAGATTTGAGTATTACAGAAAATAGTTTCTTTCTCCGTCCCTTCTACCAACCCCCTATACACTAGAACTTTCCAAATGAAGGAAGGAGAGAGAGCTAAACTGGAGGGATTTGAAACGCTCAGCAAATAGTCTGTCTTTGCGGTCTTTCCCAAACTTCTCCATCAAGGACTAAGCTGGGAGATGAGGAGCGGTGTTGATAGAGCCTGTCCTTTGAAGTTGGGGAATATGAGAAAAGAGAAACCCTGGGTTAGACTGATCCTTTCTAGAAAATCTAGTAAACGGCTATGAAAGACGTTAGAAGCAGAGGACGCCCACTGACAACCCTGAGCTTCCCACGGCACCTAAGTGTCATGGGGTAGCAATTCAAAATTTCCTGGAAGCTCTGAGGGGAGTGCAGATGATTGCTGGGAGGGAGGGGAAGAGAAAAGGGAAGGCAGAGAGAGTCTTATTATGGGGATAAGGAGACATGCTTCAGGATCATGTGGCATGCATATTCCTCCCTTGGGATTATAGGAACCCTGTCTCTCGGGCTCCATCTCAGAAGATCCCAGCAGCAGCGAGCTGTTCAATTGCCATTCAAGGACACCTATACATTACTGGACCCACTACCAGATACCAGTTCATCTTGAGTGAAATCTTGGAAATAAGCAGTAGAGAATTTTCTAAGGTAATTGTTGGATACTTTCCCAACAACACTGCTCCACTGGTTCATTCAGCCTTATCACTTCCCCCACTGATCACAAGTCTTGACACCAACAAAGAGGCAAGACAAAAAGAAAGAAAAATACATGAAGAGAGGTACTAAATTAAGACTTTTTTAGTACAAAACACAAGACTTGAAGTTAGAAAAGAAAACTGAATTATCACAAAATAATCATAATAAATATAACTGCAACCACAGCTACTACAGCCAGAGCAAACACTGACAGGATGTTTGTCACATGCCAGACTTTGCTCTAAGTCCTTCATATAGATTGATACATTTAATATTCACAACACCCTAATAATTTAGTTACTCTCATCATCCCCACTTTACAAATGGGAAAACTGGGGCACAGTGGGGTTAATGTAATTTGCTTAGGGTGACACCGCTATAAATGGCAGAGCCCAGTCTGAGCCTTAGTCCATATATAACCACTTTATATATGAAATAAATATCATTACATCTGCTATCCAATTCTGTGACTTTCAAATTTATATATACTTTCTCGGAATGTCCCCATGATGGCAATAACAAAATTCCAAATTTTAGGTCTCTGCCCAAAGTTGAGACTCAGTATGAAAAATGTCATGTTAAGACTACCTTTCTAATTGGATACTGGAAGAAAGCAACATAATGAATAATTATGGCAATAGTATCTACTCCTAAGTCCTATTTTATCACCCGATTCTTAGGGCTGGATAAATGATTTGCTGTGGTGAAGTGTTGCTATCAAGCCTTCTAAGTTAAACCTTTTTCCCCTACCGTGTGAGCTCTTGTGAATACAGTTTTTGCCAAGTAGACTTGTCCATTGATTATTCTTAGAGAAAATGTCATGGAGTTATGGAAATCCACATATGACACAGGAAATTAAAATACAAAACATACAAATACACATTGATAGACAGATCGATGATTTGTGCCAACCTCCATCCAGTTTCTCCCTTTCCTAATCGTACCACATTTAAAAAGAAATTTCAAAATTATTTCCAGGCCCCGCTCCTGGGAAAAGGTTTGCTTTTGTTTTAATTCCACAGTTATGAAAGGTGGGGGGGAGGATCTGGTTAAGAAAAGGGTGTTAGAATCTTGCCGCGTGTTCCATTGTAAACAGCCTCGGTCTTTCATTCAAAGCAGATCAAACCATGGCCACATTATTAGTTATTGTTTAGCTGCCTGGATTTAGGATGAAATTACCCAGCTGCCCAGGGACCCAGTATTTTAGCTTCAGATCCAGCTGTGCTCATAACACAAGGCACAATGCTTAGTGGCATTGTCAGCCATTTAACATGAAAAAGAACTTGCTGTAATCAAGTGGGAACTGTTGGACTGTGTCACTCCTGGGTCCCCTTTCAGGTAGCCTAGGAAAACTGCCACTGAGTTTTAAAGAGAGAAGGAAAAAAATCACAGAAAATGCTGCAAATGGGACAAGGGTAAGTTTTCTCTACAAGATTTTTTTCCAAAAATATTCTTTTAGTTTCTACTTATCAACATGTCCCCATTTTGAGAAAGTTTTACTGAACACTTTAAATATAAGTTACTCTCAGATTCCTAGTTTTTCATCCAAGAGTCAGAAGCCAAGGGAAGTCAGAAGCCAAGGGAAGTCAGAAGCCCCCCAAATGCAATATTGAAGCTGTCTTGGTTGCCGGAATCCTTAAGAATGAGATCTAGTTCTTAGCAAGAATAATGTTACCTGCCACCTAAATAAATGCTAAGGTTTAGTGTGTGGAAATAATAAAGCCAGAGAGATGAAGTGGATTCTAGATATATTAAATCTGGGATAGGTTCAAATAACAGCCGTAAGCAATAAAGTGAAACTTCCATCCTGTATTCATAATGTCAGTGTTACTGTGGAAATGCTAGCTTTAAAATACAGGCATCCAAGGTTGTCTTCTCAAAAGAATCTCTTCAGACATTATTTTAAGTCCCTTTTTAACATGGAAACATAATGTCACCAATTGGTGACACTTGAGTTTTAATAGGAACAAATCCTGCTGACATTCCAGTGAATTATTTGGAACTGAGGTGTTTCCATGTGGACAAGTACTAATTCCAAGAGAGAATTATGATGGAAAAATTGGGCCTAGATTAAAAGAGGATCTAGAGAACTGTCCCATTTTTTAAATTATGGGATAGAAGACTGAGGGGTGGTAGTTTGAGGAAGGCAGATGCGTTGTTAGATGTAGAATCAAAAATTGGCATGTTCAAGAGCAAAATAGTCACTATATGCTTGAGGGGAGATTAAAAAATAAATAACCATTGAGTGTGTTTCTCTCCGCTCTTGTGAAGAAACAACAATTCTGTCTGATGTATTTGGACGATCTCAAAAAAAGAATCACAAGTCCTGAGTACTGTCCTTGCTCTCTTAACTAGCTGGCGAACATGCACAAATCAATTAACCTCACTGAGCCTCGGTTTGCTTACCTACATATTGGAGCTAGGAAAGTTTTGCCTAATTCGTATGGTTCTTATGATAATCAAATGGAATAACACATGTGAAAATGTATTGCAAACTGTGAAGAGATGTTAAAATGTAATACGGTGTTGTAATTAGGAAGTTAAAAGGTGGTGAAAGAATAAACAGGTAATTGAATGAGAGCATCATAATGGTGAAGACATTATTTTGTTCGTTGTTGTATCCTTAGTATCTAGAAAGCAGTCCGGCACATGGTAAGTGTTCAATAAAAAACTGTTGAGTGAAAAAATGAATAATTGTCTCATTTCTCTCTGGAAGGCCTAGAAACATTCTCCTTTTGTTTTCGGAATTCTTGTCCAAAAGCACAATGCCTTTGCCAAAATGCACAACTGTTCTAAATTTCTTTATTTCTTCAGCAAATAGAGAATATGATCTTACTTTCCACCCCCAAGGAAGAAAATGAGTTGTCTTATTTGATTTCTTTCAGTAATAAGATGTTGCAAAAAATGTGTGCGTGTGTGTGTTCATACACACATCAAGATATCAAGATAAGACAATAGAAATGTTAGTAAAAATTCAAAATTTGGATTTGCTATACCAATACTACCCTTGTTTACAAAATTTCGTTCACTAACAAGATGCACAATTGCCAATGGCCTTATTATTTATGAGAGGAACCAGGAAAACAGTTGGCCTGTCCACATACACACATACACACACAAATACACAAACCAGTTCTGGTCTTTATTTTAAAACATGACCTTACAATAATCATTAGAAAAAAAATCTGTTTTAGGATGGGAAATGTCAAACCACTCCATCATATTTTGGATCATTTCCCATTTCTTACTGTCTGTCAGAAATAAAAATTCATTACTGAGGAAGAAGCTGTTTCTTTTTAATGGCAACTAAGTTTGCAGAGTATTAGTCATCTGGCAACAAAGTATACCAGACAGCATCAAATAAAAATTTGTGATAATTTTGATTAGAACTGGGCTGAATTTTATCTTTATGCTAGGAATAGAGAAAGAGTTTTCCCAATAATTCATGATATAAGGGTGCTAGAAAGATCTTTAAAATACTTAAAAGAAACAATTGTTTTCAAGAGCCCTCTAGCACTTGAGAAGTACCATTTATAAACTATTAATTGACATGCTACTTATAAATCATCCTTGTGCGTATGTGAAAAACACGGAGCCTAAAGAACTCTATTAGAAAACAATTTGCCACTCTATTTCCATCTACTGTATATATTTGCAAGCTACAAAACTGCCTTGGAACTATTCTACAATTCAAGGTTTTTAAAAATTTTCTGCATATTCAAATTGGAATCCTTACCCTCCCTCACCATACATATCCACACATATACACTCTGAAATAGTGAGGTTTTACTGTATTATCTTCCTATTCAAAGAAGAAAACTATATGTTGGTTATGACCTTCTTTATCTATGGGCAAAAAGGGTAGGGATCCCCACTGCCTGCATCAGTCCTCTGCTCCTGGTCCTTCTTACACAATTTCCCCAAGGTAAGCACTGGCAGACCCTTTCCCACAGGCTCTCTTGGCCTTGTGTCCTTGGAAGCATAATTCTTAAATTCCTCTCACTCAGGTTTTGGCAAAGAACAGAGATCATTGAGGCCAAATTTCCTTGAGGAATGGTCTGAATTATCGTCCACTTGAGTGACGGTCCTGGTGAAATGTCTAATTGCTTGAACTGCCTGGTGTTTATTCTTCTAATAGTCCTGAAGAAAGTCTGGATGATTCTCCATTAACCCACAATGAAACTCTAGGGGAGCATTTCCACAGCACTTCAGAGCTTGTTAACCTAAAAGTAATTAGGCATATAAATTTGGAGGGTCTTATTTGTTCTGCCAGCGCTAAGTGGAGGAAAATAATGGCCATATTTACCCTATTTAAATATTCCATTCAAAGAAAATATGCAGAAATGATGCTAACTATCCCAGAGTCCTAAGAGAGAGATCTTGGAAAGACACCACAGCACACACATGAGCCATTTTAGCACTCACATTTGATCACAAATAACACATATGACTGCTCTAGCATTCATACCCTTATTTGCAGTGGCAGATGAAACAATAAATGCATCCAGTGGTGAAAATAAAATGCTGGTTCATTTTTAGTAAGGCTTTCTACCCTCTATCTTCAGCTGGTTAATATTGGCAATGCTAATTGAGGATAGGAGACTGGGGAGTGAACATTAAGGAAGTGGTCATGGAAATATTAAGTCAATATAGAAGAACATTCTAAGAATTTGGTGGAGTACATGGGTGAACAGTATTATCAAGATAAGCAGCAGAGAGAGTTTCTGAGAGGTTAACCACAAAGCTGAAGGGAGAGAGCAAGGATTGAGAACCATAGAGGGGAGCTAGGCATTGGAAACAATTTGCTATGGTTCCATCCATATTAATTCTGTTGAATAGTCATGGTGTGATCGCTGTTGCATTTTTATTTGATCTGCAGCTTGTGTTTGGCCCTCACCTGATAGTGCTTTAAACAGCTGTGACCTTTAATGGTACACTTCTTCCCATATATCCTTTCCCCTCTCTCCTTACACAATACAGTAACAGATTGATAGCCATCATGCAGTGAGAGTTATACAGGAGCAGCGTGGCTCAATTCTTTGAGCCACTGAGACTGATTAACAAGTGTCTAGATTGGTCTCATTCTCCAGAAGTAATTGTGAGTGAAGCAGAGTAAGCATGGGCAATTCACTTGATGAAACTCATTTGTTATAGCAGATGTTACTTAAATCTTCATTTTAAATCTTGGCCTCGTATACCTCTGAATGCTTTGGCTATCTTTTCCAGCTCCAGACACCATGTGATGAACAACTTTATGTGGACTCCAAACAATATCATATGGGCACAATCCAAAAGCACTCTACTGCATACCTCCCATGTACCCTTCACCTCCACCCAGGAGCCCTCCTGCGGCTGTTGAAGCATCCAGTGTCACAAGGCTCTCTGCACCCAGGCAGGTGCCATCAGGACGTGTGAGGGAATTACTGTCCCCTGGAACACACTTTACCTAACGGGGATCAGGTTACAGTTTATAAATTTGTCTCTCATTCTCCTTCAATGAACTGTTTAATGACTTAAGTACTTGGAGGGCAGCTATGGCTGGTGGGAAGAACTAGGAATAAAAGCTGTGTTTACTGAAAAGAGTTCAAATTTGAGGTCATAGCATGGAGTAGGTTGTTGAAGCAGGACACTGCAGGGGACTTTAAGGTAACTCATATCTTCCTGTTACGAAGCATAACATTTTAGGAATTGTCTTAAGTCCTATGAGATATATGCTTTTGTCCTCAGATTTCAGATAATGAGCAATGTAATGTATATGTGCCTTCTGGTTTAGAGAACTTCAGAAAAGGTCTACAATAAACAGGAGAATATCAGAGTCCAAGGTCTAAAATAATCTAATTTCATTTAATGTAGAGCCTGAAGATTTCTGGCAGAAAGATGATGGTTGTCTCAGTTCTGGTATCTACTGCCAAAAAAAGTGTCTCTTTTTGTATGATAAAAATGATGAGGTCCAGGATGGCATCACATCCCTGAGGTGGGAGAAAGAACTGTAACCAATTTAATTCAGATATAGAGTAGCTTCTTGTTCTTTAACTTATCTCTTTCTGTCATCTATCAAATATATATTGAGAATTTTGTATGTACCTGATGTCTGATACGTGAAGTACTAGGAATTTGCAGGGAAACATAAACAACACAAAACAAACATCAAAAAATTGTTCCTGACCTTACAGAGATCCTACCCACTAAGTTTTAGAATAATATAAAGGAAAACATTGTATATAATCTCTGTATCACAAAACTTGAAAGGAATCATAAAGAATTGACATATGACAAAGTTTGAAATACGCATTCACATATCACCTTCCTAAATCTTGAGCAGATTACTTACTTTTTATAAAGGAGAAAGCTAATTATCCTCCAAAATATATTATTCTCTTCCCCCAGAATAATAGAGGACTCAGTTTTCAGTGGATCACATGGTTGCTCAAAAAAAGAGCTATACATTCTCTTGCAGCTTATATGTGTTGCTCTGGAAAATATGATATGAATATAAGCAATGTGAACAATGTTCTGCGTGCCCTAAAATGGAATAGGCATGCTCTCCTCCCCATCTGTTTTCTCTTCCTTCTATCTGGAAGACGGATGTGTTGTTGAGCCACCTGGAATCATATAGACAGAGAAGATATTCTACAGGTAGTGGAGCCAAAGGATAAAAATGACCTTTGGCCCTTAACAAATTCATGGAACAGACTGGTTTATAAACTCAAATTTTACGTGCTAAAAGGAGATAATTCATCAGGAAAATATAAAAATTATAAATTATAAATATATATGTAGATGAAGCACAATTGACAAGTTTTCAAGGAAAAACAGAGAATTTATAATCATAAACTCCTTAGGAGATATAAAAATCTCTCCTTCAGGGCCAGCCCGGTGGCATGGTGATTAAGTTCCTGTAGCCTGCTTCAGTGGCTCTGGGGTTTGCAGGTGAGGATCCCAGGCACAGACCTACACACCGCTCTTCAAGCCATGCTATGGTGGCATCCCACATACAAAACAGAGAAATACTGACACAGACGGTAGCTTAGTGACAATCTTCCTCAAGCAAAAAAAAGAAAAAAAAAGGAAGCTTGGCAACAGATGTTAGCTCAGGGCCAATCTTCCTCACCAAAAAAAACCAAAACAAAACAACAACAACAAAAAACATCCACCCCCTCCCTCAAGTAACTGATTAAACCAGCAAAATCAGTAAATGAATAGAAGATTTGAACAACGCTTTCAACTAATTAGATCTAGTTGAATTTATAGAACATTGCCTCCAACAACTGTAGAAAATACTTTGTTCTCAAGTGTACTTGATACCATAAGCTAGAACATAAAATAAATCAGATATGTTTAAAAATAATAGAGTGTGTTTCTGACCAGTATATGATTGAAACTAGAAATCAGTAACAGTAAGATGTCTAGGAAAGCTCTAACTATCTAGAAATTAAACATTAAAATTATAAATAATTCATAAAATAGAGGTTAAAAATAGACAATGGACAAGAATAGACCAAAAAATTAACATTTTGAAATGAATGACAAGAGAAAAACATCAAAATTTATGGGCTGCAGCTAAAGCAAGACTAAGAGAGAAATTTATAACTTCAAATGTGTATATTAGAAGACGTTTAAAATCAATGGCCTGAGGTTCCAACCTAAGAAGAAAGAAAAAAACGAAGAGTAAAGTAAAACCAAAGTACATGAACACAAGAAACAATAAAATGAGAAAAATAAATAAAATAGAAAAATTAAGAAGATTTTTAATAGAGAACATTAGTAAGGTTCAAAGCTAGTTCTTTGAAAAGATCAATAAAATAAAATACCTACATTTTCTAAAAATAATGAAAAAGAACACAAATCACCACTGACAAAAACAAAAAAGAAATTATAGCTACAGGTCTTATAGATATTAAGAGAGTATTAAGAGAACATTATGAACAACTTTATCCAAACAAACAAAACAACTCAGATGAAATGGACAAATTCTGAGAAAATATAAGTTGTCAGAACTGGCACAAGAAAACAAAGGAAAATCTGAATAAATCTGAGTACCTTTATTTCTTTTAAAGAATTAGAATTTATATCAAATCTCTTCCCCAAAAGAAAACTCCCGGCCCAAATGGCTTTGCTAGAGAATCTTTTCAAATATTCAAGGATGAAATAACTCCAATTCTACAGAAACATTTTCAGAAATTAGAAGAAGAAATGCTACT
Organism: Equus caballus; assembly: GCF_041296265.1. Lineage (NCBI taxonomy): Eukaryota > Metazoa > Chordata > Mammalia > Perissodactyla > Equidae > Equus > Equus caballus. The sequence continues at coordinate 28,197,100 of NC_091710.1, read as the reverse complement.
CAAAATTATGCTATTAGACCAACATAACTCTAATTTCAAAAGCTTTGAAAACAACTCAAAAAAGAAAATTACACACCAATATTCCTCGTGAATATAGATGAAAATATTCTTAAAAAATAACAAACCAAATTCAACTATGTGTAAAAAGGATAATACATGATGGCTAAGTATGATTTATCCCAGTAATGCAAATTTAGTTTTCCATTTGAAAAAAAGCAATCAATGTAAATCATCCTATTAACAGAATTTAGGAGAAAAAACAAGGTTATTTCAACAGATTTGGAAAAATTATTGGAAACAATTCAACAGACAATCATATTTAAAATTATCAACAAATTAGAAATAGCAGGAAAATTCTTCAAATTGATAAGGATAAAAGATGAAGATGAAAGACGGAATTGGTTCCCCTCAATATTAAAAATAAGGCACGATTGCCCACTTTTACCACTTCTATTCAGCATTGTCTTATAGGTCCTAGCCATTGCAAAAAGGCAATATGATGAAGTAAATAGAACAAGTTTCAAAAAAGAAGTAACCCTTTGTTATTTCCAGATGATATAATTTCTTATGTAGAAAATCTCAAGGAACCTACAAAACAACTACTATAATTAGCATGTGAATTTAACAAGGTTTCGAGAATACCAGAATTACATGGAAGTACCAAATGTATTCTTATAGATCAGCAGTAAATAATTGAAAATGAAATTTAAAAATAATTGCATTAATAGTAGCTCTGAAAAATATATAATACTTGGTATTCTACATAATAAAATGAGTCCAAGATCGCAACACTGAAAAATGAGAATAATCAAAAAATAAATGGAGAGATATACTGTGCTCATGGGTTGAAAGACTTGATATTGTTAAGATAGCAACTCTCCCAAAACTGATCTAAAGACTCAAAATAATCCAATAAAAATTCCAGCAGGATTTCTTTTTAATAGAAATTTATAAGATTATTGCCATGGAAATGTAAAGGAATTAAGATAACCAATGAAATTTTTAAAAAGAACAAAAACTGAAGATTTACTCTACCCGATTTCAAGACAGTAATCAATATAGCTTGACACTGCAAAAATTTAAGCACTGAATAATGAGTTGAGAAATAGACATGTGTGGACCATTGATTTTCAACAGATATCAAGGTAATTCACTAGGAAAATAAATTTCTTTTCAACAGTTGTTGCTGAAACAACTGAATATCCCTGTGGGGGAAAAATTAACATTGATTAATGTAACTAACAGTATACATAAAAATTTATTCAAAATATACAATTTCCAAAAGAAAACATAGGAGACAATTTTTGCAACCTTGGGCCAGGCAGCAGATTCTTAAATAGAACACAAAAAGCATGAACCATAAAAGAAAAAAAATAGTAATGTAGACTTCATCTAAATTAACAAAAACAAAAATCCCTTTGCTATTTGAAGGACATTCTCAAGAAAACAAAAGAGAAGTCACAGTTTAGGAAAAAATAATATTTATAACAGCATATCAGACAAAGAACTTTCAACCAGAAGACCTAAAGAACCTTTATAACTCAATAATAATAAGACAAACAACATAATAAGGAAATGAGTAAAAGTGATGATCAGATTTATCACAAAGGAAGTTCAATAAACACCTAAAATAGTCTCAATATCCTTAGTCATTGGATAAATGCAAATTATAACCAAAGTTAGACAATTCTATATGCATATTATAATGACTAAAATTAAAAAGGTGGACCACACCAGGCATTGATGAGTGAGTACATCACAGTGATTCAATATTTACATAGTTTACCAAATGATCACCATGATGTCTAGTTGCCATCTGTCACCACAAAAAGTTATTATAATATTATTGACTGTATTCCCCATTGCTGTACATTACATCCCCATGACCTATTTATTTTATAACTAGAAGTTTGTACTTCTTATTCTCTTCATCTCTTTTGCCTGCCCCCAACTTCTCCCCACTCTGGTAACTATCAGTTTGTTACCTGTATCTATGAGTTGGTTTCTGTTTTGTTTTGTTGGTTCGTTTGTTTTGTTCTTTTGTTTGTACATATTAGTGAGATCATGTGACATTTCTTTCTCTATATAACTTATTTCATTTAGCATAATATCCCATAGGTCTATCTATGTCATTGCAAATGGCAAGATTTTATTCTTTTTTATGGCTGAGTAGTATTCCATTGTGTCTGTGTGTGTGTGTGTGTGTGTGTATGTGTGTGTGTGTACGTGTATATATATACCACATATTCTTTATCCATTTATCTATTGATGGGCACTTTGATTGCTTCCATACGTTGGCTATGTAAATAATCCTGCAAAGAACTTAGGGGTGCATATACCTCTTTGAATTAACGTTTTTGTTTTCTTCAGATGAATACCCAGAAGTGGAATTGCTGGATCATATGGTATTTCTATTGTTAATTTTTGAGTAATCTCCATACTATTTTTCACAGTAGGTACACCAGTTTACATTCCCACCAACAGTGTGCGAGGATTCTTTTTTCTTCACACCCTCACCATCACTTGTTATTGTCTTTTTGATAATAGTCATTTTGATTGGTATGAGGTGATATCTCGTGGTTTTGATTGCAGTCTTATTTACATACTGATGATTAGTGATGGTGAGCATGTGCCTCTTGATCATCTGTATGCCTTGTTGGGAAAAAAAGTCTATTCAAGTCATCTGCTCATTTTTTAACCCAGTTGTTTGTTTTGGGATATTAAATCAGGTACACTCTTTTTTCATATGGGAATTTTTCTTTCTTCTTCTCCCCAAAACCCTCCGGTACATAGTTGTATATTCTAGTTATGAGAGCCTCTGGCTGTGCTATATGGAACGCCACCTCAGCATGACCTGATGAGCAGTACCAGGTCTGCACCAAGGATCCAAACCTGCAAAACCCTGGGCCGCCACAGCAGAGTGAGTGAACTTAACCACTCAGCCACTCTTTGTATATTTTGGATATTAACTCCTTATCAGATGTATCATTAATACCTTGCCTCATTCAGTAGGTTGCTTTTACATTTTGTTGATGGTTTCCTTTGCTATGCAAAAGCTTTTTAGTTTGATGTTAAATCATGTATTTTTGTTGCCCTTGCTGAGGAGCTTGTCCAAAAAAATATGCCGAAGACAGATGTTAAGGAGCTGACTGCCTATGCTTTCTCCTAGAAGTTTTATCGTTTCAGGTCTTACATTAAAGTCTGTAATGTATTTTGAATTAATTTTTGTTTATAGTGTAAGATAGTGGTCCAGTTTCATTCTTTTTCATGTGGACATCCAGTTTTCCCAACACTATTTTTTGAAGAGATTGTCTTTTCTCCATTTTATATTCTTTCTTCTTTTTGTCGTAGACTGATTGACCATATATGCATGGGTTTATTTCTGGATTCTGTGTTCTATTGTATTATTTTTGTGCCAATACCACACTGTTTTGATTACTACAGCTTTGTACTATAGTTTGAATTAGGGAGTGTGATACCTCCAGCTTTGTTCTTCTTTTTCAAAATTGCTTTGCCTATTCAGGGACTTTTGCGGTTCCATACAAATTTTAGAATTCTTTGCTTGAGATATGTGAAAATGCCATTGGTATTTTGATGTGGATTGCATTGAATCTGTAGATTGCTTTGGGTGCTATGGACATTTTCACAATGCTAACTCTTCCAATACATGAGCATGGTGTATCTTTCCATTTATTTGTGTCATCTTCAACTATTTTCCTCAATGTCTTAGAGTTTTCAAAGCACAGGTCTTTTGCCTCCTTGGTTAAATTTATTGCTAGATATTTCATTCTGTTTAATGCAGTTGTAAATAGGATTGTTTTCTTATTTTCTCTTTTTGATGGCTCATTACCAGTGTATAGAAACACAATAGATTTCTGTACATTAATTTTGTATTCTGCATCTTCACTGAATTCATTTATTAGATCTAATAGTTTTTTGGTGGAGTCTTTAGGGTTTTATACATATAGTGTTATGACATCTGCAAATAATGCCAGTTTTAGTTCCTTTCCAATTTGGATGCCATTTATTTCCTTTTCTTGCCTAATAGCTCTGGCCAAGACTTCCAATACTATGTTGAATAAAAGTGACAAAGTGGGCATCCTTGTCTTGTTCTCGATCTTAGAAGAAAAGCTTTTAGCTTTTCACTGTTCAGTATGATGTAAGCCACAGGTTTGTCATATATAGCCTTTATTCTGTTGAGGTAAGTTCCTTCTACACCCACTTGGTTGAGAGTTTTTATCATAAATGTATGCTAAATTTCATCAAATTCTTTTTCTACATCTATTGAGATTATCATATGATTTTCACTCTTCATTTTGTTAATGTGGTGTATCATGTGACTTGATTTGCAGATGTTGAACCATCCTCGCATCCCTGGAATTGTGGTGTTTGACCTGTATTGTTAAATTCACTTTGCAAATATTTTATTGAGGATTTTTGCATCTATGTTCATCAAGGATATTGGTTTGTAATTGTGTGTGTGTGTGTGTGTGTGTGATGTCTTTGTCTGATTTTGGTATCAGGGTAATGCTATCCTCTTAAAATGAACTTGGAAGTATTCTTTCCTATTCAAGTTTTTCAAATAATTTGAGAAGCATAGGCATTAATTCTTATTTAAATGTTTGGTAGAATTCACCTATGAAGCTGTTTAGTCCTGGACTTTTGTTTTTTGAGTGTTTTAAATTATTGATGCAATTTTTTTACTTGTAATTGATCTATTCAGATCTTCTGTTTCTTTATGATTCTGTCTTGGCAGGTTGTCTTTTTCTAAGAATTGATCCATTTCTTCTGGATTTTCCAACTTGTTGATGTATAATCATTGGTAGTAGTCTGTTATGATCCTCTATATTTCTGTGGTGTCAGTTGTGGAGACTAAACAACCTGGTATTAAACAAGCAATAACTCAACAAACAAATCAAGGGGGAAATGAAAAAATATCTTGAGGCAAATAAAAATGAAAACTCAACTTCCCAATATGTATGGGATGCAGCAAAATATTTTCTAAGAGAGATTTCATAGCAATGCAAGCCTACCTCAAGAAACAAGAAAAATCTCAAATAAACAACCTAACTTTGCACCTAAAGGAACTAGAACAGGAAGAACAAACAAAGCCCAAAGTTAGTAAAAGGAAGGAAATAATAATGATCAGAGCAGAAATAACTGAAATAGAGACTAAGAGACAATAAAAAAGATAAATGAAACTAAGAGCTGGCTTGTTGAAAAGATAAACAAAATCAACAAATGCTTGGCTAGTCTCACTAAGAAAAAAAGAAAGAAGGCTAAAATAAAGAAAATCACACATGGAAGAGGAGAAATTACAGTGGATACCACAGAAATATGAAGGATTATAAGAGAATACTACAAATAGAACAATCATTAGTAAAGAGATTGAAACAATAATAAAAATCTCCCAAAAAGCAAAATTCCAGGACCAGATAGCTCCTCTGGTGAATTCTACCAAAATTCAAAGAAGATTTCACACCTATCCTTCTCAAACTCTTCCAAAAAATAAAGAGGACAGAACACTTACTAACTCACTTTACAAGGCCAACATTACCCAGATACCAAAACCAGATAAACACTGCATAAAAAAGGAAAATTATAAGCCAATATCACTGATGAACATAGATGGAAAAATTCTCAACAAAATATTAGCAAATTAAATGCAACAATACATTAGAAAGATTATATACCGCAATCAAGTGGGATTTATTCCAGGGTCATAGGGATGATTCAACATCTGCAAATCAATCATCAATGTAATACACTGCATTAACAAAGTGAAGAGTAAAAATGACATGATCATCTCGATAGATGCAGAGAAAGCATTTGACAGGATAAAACACACATTTGTGATAAAAACTGTCAATAAAATGGGCATAGAAGGAAAGCACCTCAACCTAATAAAAACCACATATGACAAACCCACAGCCAACATAATACTCAATGATGAAAAACCGAAAGCTATCCTTCTAAGAATAGGAACAAGACAAGGATATCCACTCTTATTCAACATTGGAAGTCCTAGCCAGAGTAATCAGCAAGAAAAAGAATTAGAAGATATCTAAATTAGAAAGGAAGAAGTAAAACTGTTACTATTTGCAGATGACACGATTTTATATATAGAAAACCCTAAAGAACCCATCAAAAATGTATTAGAAATAACAAATACAGTAAAGTTGCAGGTTACGAAATCGGCATGCAAAAATCAGTCATGTTTCTATACACTAACAATGAACTAGAAGAAAGAGAAATCAAGAATACATTCCCATTTACCATCACAACAAAAAGAATAAAACCCTTAGGAATAAATTTAACCAAGGAGGCAAAAGATCAGTACTCTGAAAATTATAAGACATTCTCAAGAGAAATTGAAGAAGACATAAAGAAATGTAAAGATATTTCATGCACTTGGATTAGAAGAATTAACATAGGTAAAACGTCCATATTATCTACAGCAATCTACAGATTCAATGCAATCCCAATCTGAATTCTAACAACATTTTTTACAGTGACAGATCAAAAAAGCTTAAGATTTATATGGAATAACAAAAGACCCCAAATAGCCAAAGCAATCCTGAGAAAAAAGAACAAAGCTGGAGGTATCACACTCCCTGATTTCAAACTTTAGTGCAAAGCTATAGTAATCAAAACAGCGTGGTACTGGCAGAAAAACAGACACATAGATCATCTGAATGGAATTGCCCAGAAATCTATGGACAGTTAATTTTTGAAAAGAGCTAAGAACATACAGCAAAGATAGGAAAATCTCTTCAATAAATGGCGTTGGGAAAACTGGACAGTGAAAAAACAATGACGCTGGACCATTATCTTACACCATACACAAAAATTAACTCAAAATGGATTAAAGATTTGAGTGTAAAATTCAAAACCATAAACCTTTTAGAAGAAAATATAAGCAGTACATTCTTTGACATTGGTCTTAGCAGTATCTTTTTGAATATGTCTCCCCAGGCAAGGGAAACCAAAGAAAAAAATAAACAAATGGGACCACATCAAACTAAAAAGCTCCTGCATGGCAAAGGAAATCATCAGCAAAACAAAAAGACAACCTACGAATTGGGAGAAGACATTTGCAAATCATATATCCAGTAAGGGATTAACATCCAAAATATATAAAGAACTCAACAACAAAAGAACAAACAATTCCATCAAAAAATGGGCAAAAGATATGAACAAACATCTTTCCAGAGAAGATATACAGATGGCCAACAGGCGCACATAAAAGTCCTCAACATCTTTAATTATTAGGAAAGTGCTAACCAAAGCCACAATGAGATATCACTTCATACCCATCAGAATGGCTATTATTCAAAAGACAAGAAATAATAAGTGTTGGAGAGGATGTGGGAAAAAAGGGACCCTCATATCTAGCTGGAGGGAATGTAAATTGGTGCAATGAATATGGAAAACAGTATTCTTCAAAAAATTATAAATAGAACTATATGATCCAGCTATTCCATTACTGGGTATTTATCCAAAGAACATGAAAACACTAATTCAAAAAGATATATTCACCCCTATGTTCATTGCAGCACTATTCAGAATAGCCAAGACTTGGAAGCAACTTAAGTGCCCATCAACGGATGAATGGATAAAGAAGATGTGGTACACATATGCAATGGAATACTGCTCAGCCATAAGAAAGAAGGAAATCCTGCCATTTGCAACAACATGGAAGGAACTTGAGGGTATTATGTTAAGCAAAATAAGTCAGATGGAGAAAGACAAACACCATATGACTTCACTTATATGCGGAGGATAAACACATAGATAGGGAGAACAGATTGGTGGTTACTAGAGAGGAAGGACATGGGGGAGGATGAAAGAGTTAAATGGACACATGCGTATGGTGACCGATGGGAACTAGACTTTTTGTGGTGAACACAGTCTATAAAGAAGTTGATCTGAAATTTATATAATGTCACAAACCAATGGTACCTCAATGAAAAATAAATAAATAAATGGAGACTAAAAAGACAATAGAAAAGATCAATGAAACTAGAACTGGTTCTTTGACTTTTAACCACATTTATCAATAAAACCCGAGAGGGAGTAAGAATAAATAAAATCAGAAATGAAAGAAGAGATGTTACAATTGGCACTTTCCTAAATTATTAAATGCTTATTAACTCAGTCATTCTACTTCTAGGTATCTTAATCAAGAGAAATAAATGCATATGTCCACAAAAGGACTTACACATGAATGTTTGTAGCAGCTTTATGCATAGTAACCCCTAACTGGAAACATCCAAATGTCTGTCAACAAGTAAATAGATAAACAAATTGTGGTATATCCATACTACAATGGAATACTACTCAGCAATAAGAAAGAAACAGCTATACTTACAAAATGTAGATGAATATTAAAATCTTTATGAGTGAAATAAGCTAGATTCAAAAAGAGCATACGTAGTGGTGGAATGTATATCTGTGGTTGTCTGGGATTGAGGGTGAATGGAGGGCTAAACTAAAAAATGTCCTGAAGATGGGGCTGATTCAGTGGCATAACGGTTAAGGTTGTGTACTCAACTTCGGAGGCCCCAGGTTCGCCAGTTTGTCATGGACCTATGCACTGCTTATCAAGCCATGCTGTGGGAAGCATCCCACATGTAAAGTAGAGGAAGGTTGGCACAGATGTTAGCTCAGGGCTAATCTTCCTTAAAAAAAAATGTGTCATAAGGAAACTTTTAGGGATGATGACAATGTTCAGTATCTTCATTATAGTGATGGTTTCACTTTCTGGTGATACATCAAAACACATAAAAGTGTACCTTTTACATATGTGCAATTTTTTTACTTCAACTGAACTGAATAAGTTATAAAAATTATGATAATTACAATAAGAGCATAGAGAAAAGGACCATAACTCTATTGGGAAATTAAGGAAGGATTTTTGGGTGAGGTATTGTGTTCAGGCTTAATGTCACAAGGCCAATATTTTAAGAAAACAACTGGGTTAGCTAAATTTTCTGAGTCACTAGACTTCTTAAAGATGTTTTTATGTAGGCAAAAGTCTCTTTCCTACTTTTCAGGTGTCATTGGGAAGGAAAAGGACAAAAAAGTTGCCTTCAGATCCCTGAGTCAGCCCGGCTTATGTGAAGTATTCATTTCCTTCCTCTTTCAGATCTGAGAATGCTTTGTGGGAAAAGATCTCACTCTTACATCTGAAGCTCTGGGAGGGTCACAGATGTAGCTTCTTTCTGGAAAAGTCAATCAGGCAAGAGGAGAGGTACTAGACCCTATTTTGGTAGATGGGCTCCAAGTGGTTAGGCACATCTGGACATCTCTGCATAGGACTAGGCTTCCTTAGGTCATCCTGTTCAAGATTTTAAATACATCTCAGACATTTTTTAAAAGATGAACATTTTAAAAAATAAAAAATTTTAAAAATTAAACATTTATGTGTAAACATATATGCCGTCATGCATCACTTAATGATGGGGATATGTTCTGAGAAATGTGTCATTAGGCAATTTCATCCTCCTGTAGACCTCAGTATACTTAAACTTAGATAGTATAGCCTACTACATTCTTAGGCTTTGTGGTACTAATCTCATGGAAACACTACTGTATATGGTCCATCATTGGCTGAAACATCGATATGCGGCACACGACCTTATATTAATAATATACATACATATATATGTATGTATATTATGTGATGAATAATCAGTATTTTACAGAGACTGAAGACAGATTATACTTGCACTTCAAGTAATAAATTTGCCTAAACGTCCTCTTTTGATCATCTCTTCCATTCCTCAGTTTCCCTTTCCTTAGCAATGGCTTCATCGCACAAATTCTCCCCCATTTCTCTCCAAAATCTCTGTCACTGCCTTTCTAGCTATTGTCATGATGTTATATTCTTTCAGCTAGTACTCCCTCACCTAGCAAGGTGTAGGAAAATAAAAATCCATTCTTTTTATCGTGACTTTTCCAATTCAGATCTCTTTTTGTCTTCTCTTGCTGATTTGGAAGTAAAGTTTGTTGTCAGTTTGATGTTTGTTTCTGAGTTATCACAACTATTTTCTTCCTAGATGCTTAGAGAATTTTTTTTCTTTACAATAAAGTTTTAAAATTTCACCAAAGGAAGATTATCTTACTATTTAAAAAATCATTTGCATGTGTAGTTTTAACGCTGTTTATAAATATCTATTTTCTTGTAGAATATTTGATGGAATTGGTCTTTCCTGACCTCTTGAAGCTCAGTGAAGCTATGTGACTTACTTTGGCTAATGAGATGTGAGTCAACATGATATGCGCCATTTCCTGGTAGAAGTCCTAAGAATCAGTACATGATTTACAATGCTTCCTTTTTCTGCCTTGTTACTCAGAAACATGCAGAGATGGAGCCCCCAGGCAGCCTGCCTCTACCATAGATATATAGCTTTGTTGTTTTAAGCCACTGAAATTTGGGGTTCTATTTGTTACTTCAATGTAACTAATCCATCCTCAGTGATGAACGTGATAGCATTTGAATGTTTCAAGCTATTTTGATTCAAGAATAAAATCAAAACAAAACAATTAAGTCAAAAGCAAAACAAAAAAACAAAGTAAAACAAAACAGAATACTTGAATTATATTTCTGGGTCAGCAAAATTTTCTTTCACCATATTTTTATTATTATTTTTGTTCCTATGAGTTCATCCACCACAGCAGAATCTGCAATTCTTGAATGGAATCTCCCTATACTTATCTTAAATCTTATGTATTTCTTTTATTATATTTATTTATTCATGCTTTCCTCCTGAATTATGTTGGTTATTTCTTAAGCTTGTCCTCTAGAGCACTGATTTATTTATTCACATAAGTGAATTTTTTTCTCCCTAGGACAGAGAACTGGGATAAAACTTTTAGGACTAAAAATAAGTGAATCACTAATTTTCATAGATATTTTCAAAATGTCTTCCTAAAGCTGTATCAATCAATAATCTCTCTAAGAATTGATGAGTATTAATTTGCCACACTCAATAACTTTAGACATTAACGTTTTTTCAGTTTAGTCCAATTGTTGGCAAAGATAGTCCATGATGCTTTATCTTTTCTCTCTCTGATGTCTATTTGTACTTACATTTGCATGGTGTCCTACAATATCTCAGCAGTCCTGCTCCTTGTGATTTTTTTTTCCATCAGTTTTCCTGTTTATAAGTATTCTCTTTGACAAGAATTTCAGGATTTAGTTGACTCATTGAACTTCTGTCAAGCCAACTCAACTTTGTTGAATTTTGTGAGCTGTGGAGTCTCAGTGTAAGTCTCAGTCCCATGTGAATGATTATGGGGGACATGAGGGGAAAGAAGCAATAACTGTGGCTTGCTCAGAAATTTTTCCCAGGCAAATGGGACATCAACTGCTTATTTTTTTGGTTAAAATGGCAACTGCATCTAAGATTTCAAGAAAAACTGTAAGGAGAATAAAATTATATCCCTCCTGTTTTCATGGCAATATTCTGTCCTAGTTCAGAAGTTGGTTTGACCATAATACAAAACAAAAGTGCTTCTGTACAGTTAGAAATTTCCCTAGACCTCACTATATGAATTCTTCTATTGTGAGTTGACAATGCTGTTCAATCACCTTTGCATATATGATCTTGAGGATTTTTATGGAACACTTGGAAGTTGAACATAAGACAAAGTGAGCAGGCTATTTATTAGGTCAAAATTCTACCTCATCTGTTTTTCTCAATTTCTCCCAGGACATTTTGTAATGACATACAGGTGAGAAGTGGGTCTTTCCAAATATTGTACCAAAGATCTCAAAACAAGAAGGAGGAAAGTTACAATTAGAGCTGACTTTTTTTTTTAATTATGAGTCCTGTTTACCTTCTATTATGGTGCTTCTTTTAACATGATGGTAAAATATTTAAAATATACTTAAGTTTTCAAGCAATGTTTCAAAAATGCATCCATTTATTAAGGAGAACTCTACCAACGGAAGGGACAATGCAAGTCTCTCTGGGGCTTAGGTGGTCTCATGTCCTTTAAGCTGCTTCTTTGTTCAAATCCTAGGAAATTCCTAATCCTCTGGGAAGAGCCTGACAAACGAAATCAACCAAGCATGAAATAGTTCCCCTGACTGTCCCATTAGGCCAACAAGAGAGGTGGATATCAAATTCCACCTTACAAGTTGCTGCTCTTCTACTCTATTTGTGCCTAGTAACTGCTTTTGATAGGCAGGTAAAGGCATATAGACCGTATTTATTTTACAATCTGGAAATGGAGAAGAGAAGACCATTTCCTACCATTTAAGGGACTACGCATCATGCAGTGGGTACATGGAAAACAGAGGTGGTGTCCTCGCTGTGCATCCTTACCCAGTGTTTGAGTAGTAGGGAGCAAATGCTTACTGAACTGAAGCAGGTGTTTTAAGGTTCACATACATCGCAACTTTTTCTTATAGAGTACTTCTTCATTACCTATGATTATCTCCCAAAGAAAATATGCTCCTGTGGAAGGGCCTACGAGTTAGGATTTTATTCTCATCTCTGTCACAGACTCCGTTGACCTTATACAAGTGACAAAATCTTTGAGTTTTGGTTTTTTAATCTGTCAAATAGAAAAAAGGCTCTCTGCTTTTACAGAACTGTACTTGTGTGTGAAAGAGGAAGTTGGATATAAAATTCCTTTGATCTTGATTATAGGGTGACACCTATTTGAATAACTGTATTTCAGTATTAAAATTGCATAATTCCTGTGGTCTGATCAGATATATTCTAAAAGGTATGCTCTAAACAGTCAGAAATATAAAATTAATGGAAGTTTGCCAAGAATATTTATTAGTACCCAATAAAGATTAAAAGTAAATATCAAATAAGTTAGTTGCTGTTTAGTTAAATAACGGAGGGGGTCACTGTATAAATGAATCTTCCAATTATAGAATATCAACACTAAAAACCATTAAGCCCCCACATTCATGAGGAAAAATAAAAAAATTCTTCTTTTAGCTTTGAACAACTTATATTGAACAGAAATTAAAATTAACAAAGCACTTTCCTGTATACTAATAGTGGAAAATCAGAGATCAATGTGAGTAATTAGAAAAGCCAAAAATAATTTCTTTTTAAAAGCTTAAAGTTTTTGATTGTAAGTTGTAAATATGTGAGTCACTAAAAACTATTGAAAAGGCTTTTGATGACAGGCAGCTCTGTATCAAAGCTAGAACCGAGTCTTCTGGAAATAAAAAATAGTAATAAAATAAGATAAAAATTATTTTCTTCTGTCAGGATAATATAATAAGTAATGTTCAAAGTTGAAGATTAGTGAAAAAGGAACAAATTATATGCAGGTACTTTCATTTCACATCCTGAATATATTCACTGCATTTAAAATTATCTGAAATGCTAATAATAAATAAAATTTTAACGTTTTATTTCAATGTGGAGCTATTCTTGTATAAAACTATAGATAACAGGCATGTAATGTATTCCCTTAGACTACGTTATTCACATTGGATGTATAAAAGTTTTTGTAATACAGTCACAATCGTAAACTTTCTACCTGGAAATCGTTATTCAAATAGTAAACATGGAGCCTATAAATTTAAAAGAATAAAATATAACAGATATCATAAAGGCCAATATACTGGCATATAGCAAAGTATGGCATCTACCTGTTTATTTTATAAATTCATGTTCACCCATAAAGCTTTTAAGTAGGAGATCCTTACTTAGGCCATATTTTGTTGATACAACAAAATCAGCCATTCAGCCCCAGCTCCGTTGCTTGTCACCCTGATTACTGACCTTTCATCTATCTTGACCTGAGTTATAGTGAATTCCTGGAAAGACTACAAATAATGGTCTGGAGTACCACTACTTCTGCAAAGTTCCCAGTTGGTTTTCAATCCTTTGAAGAAAACTAATTCTGTGAGGAAGTTTTATTAGATGGCAAAACTAGAAAATCACCTACGAATGCAGAAACCACACACTGTGGTCATCGGATGCAGAGTAACATGTGTACTTGTCTCAGATGACATTAGATTGTCTGATGTAAATGAACCACTCTTCACACAAAAACACATACATCTCATCAACATTAACTTTTAAGAGAGTGTCTCCTCTCATCCCGGAAGAAGGCGAAAGTGGAAAGCATATCAACAGCAGAAGCCACATGCTTCCTTTCCTTCCCTCCCACCTTGGTCCTCAGTCCTGAAGCTGAACCACTGTAGTGCATGCATTCTCAACAGGGGTGATATTGCCCCTAAAGGGGCAAAAATTGCTTCTTAAGTGGGGAAGTTATATTACTCCAAGGAGCCAAAGTACATAAAGAGATATATAGTACATTTGTGTACTAAAATTATATGAGTGGAAGATAATTAGGAAAAAAATGTCTAAAAGGTTCTTTCTTTTTTTCCCAAATAATGAATAAAAAGTTGAGAAACACTACTGTAATATAACAGGGGAAAAATCACTAAACATTTATTCATCTTGTTCAAGTTTTTAAATTAAATAAAATTCAATTTAAAAATATAAATGGCTAATGCCATCTAAAGGTCACTTAGGTAGGCAATAAATGGGAATAAAAATTACGTGCTGGAGGGGAAATATTGCCATTTGTTAACAATGATGAAAAGGTGCCTTTTCATGGGAGCCTGTATGTTGCTAAAAATGGAGTACTTTCAGGGTTGGAGTATGCAGAAGGCTAAGGAAACCTTTCCCAGAGTATTCACGGCAGAATGGGGTAGCGCACAATGTGATCAATAAATAAGCTAGTATTTGATTCTTTTAGGGGCTGAATCAGGAGAGAAGAATCCAGAACCATAGACATCCTTGGTCAGTGTTGACTGGGGCAGACATGTGCAAGAAGCAGACACAGCCTTTGAGTCATGAGACCTAAATTTTTACTCAATTCTTCATAGCCAGGAGAAGTGATGACATTCCTCTGGAATGTCCCATGGTCTCTTGAGCTTGTCATTGATGTGGAGCCATTGAAAAAACAGATCAATCCTGAAATCTATTTGGCTTCAACGTGGTACTCAGCAAGTCAAGGTGTGGATCTTGGTGAGTCAACTTTTGCAAGTGAGGCTTACTGATGATTCAGATTGAAAGATAATATCATTACACTAATGTTTGGAATGTGATATAAAACTAAAATTTTAAAAGCTAATAGAATGCAGATTAATAAAAACTTTAAAAATCCATTGTAATAAAGCCGCCATTTCAAGAAAATATGGGCATTCCTGTGCTTTAAGAACATCAACACCTCATACCACATTGGAAATTGCTGTTCTGCCGTAATCCAAGAGCCATTCAGAATAACAAGTTGGGAGGACCCAAGGCTTCTGAGCCCACCTTATGTTTTCCTTCCCCTTTGAAAAGTACTATGAGTAAAAATATGAAAACAAGAGGATGTCAGACTACCTGCTTGACATCTCCTTTTGGATATCTAAAGGGCATCTCAATAAACATACCCAAAACTGAGCTCCTTACTTTCTGCCCCCTAAACTTACTCTTCTTGTCATCTTCTACATACCTATTAATGATACCTCTATTCTAGCTGATCAGGCCAATTCCTTGTTTTTAATCTTGACTTTTCTTTTATGTGGTATAGTGAGTTTGCTATGAAAGCCATAGACTTTACCTTCAAAATATATCCTGAATTTACCACTTGTTAGTACCTCCACTGCCACTCCTTCCATCCAAGCCACCATCAACTTCCCCCTGGATTGTTGCGTTAATCTCCTATCCGGTCTCCTTGCTTCTACCTTTGCTGCCCAAAATCTGTTTTCAACAGAGCAGCCAGACCATCTGTTAAAATATATCAGATCATTCCACTCCTCTGCTCAAAACTCACAGATGGCTTCCATCTCAGGGTTAAATTTAAAGTTCTTCCTATGCCCATTAACCCCTGTCCTCAGACACACGCATACCTCATCTAATACTCAGCTCACTCCACTCCAGTTCTACCATCTTCCTTGCTGTCCTCAAACTTTCCAAGGGAGGTCCTGTCTCAGGGCCTTTGCATTCACTGTAACCTCTCCTTGTAATGATCTATCCTCAGATGCCTTCATGTCTAGTTTCTCCTCTTCCTTCATGCCTTTACTCAAAAGTCCACCCTACTCACAATTTTACACCACTTCCCTGCATGATCACACTCACGGAAATTTATACCATCTTCTATATTTTAAGCACCTTCTAACAGGTATATATTTTACCATTTTATTTTGTTTACTGCTGCTTTTCCATTACTTGACTGTAAGCCCCATGAAGGGAGGACATTTTGTCTGTTTTATTCACTATCGTATCCACATCACCTAGAACTGTGTCTGTCACATACTTGATACTCTCTAAATAATTGTTAAATAAATGAATACATTTGTAAGGGTTTTCTTTAGTAGACTCATTGCCCTGCTCAACCAGGTTATATTTCACCTGCTCAGAGTCAGGAAAACTGGAGTCACTTCAGTTTCTTTCATCAAATTCCACCCAAAGCATTAGGAAAGGATTGCCCTCTGGCCCTGTAAGAGAGCTGGACTAACTGCAGGGCTCAACTTTCCCAGACTGCACAGCTTAGCTTAATCAACAGATGTCTTTATTTCTAATGTTCTGCTGCTGCTCAGAGAAAAGTGATGCCTTTGGATTATGAAACTGGCTGATGTAGCCAAAATCTTCCACCTACTCCCTCTTCTCCCTCAACCACACAGAAATTGTCAGACGATCAGGCTCTATCTGTAAAGAGTTCCCTATGTCTGTGTTTGGAGCCTGCTTTGAATGTCACAAGAAGCAGGAATAAAGAGTGAGAGGAGCATGGGTGCTATGGAGAGTTCTCACTTTGAAGCCTGAGTGGACCTGACAGATGGGCTGAGCTTGAAAGGGGGAAGGAAGCTCTGCTGAACTAAGAGATTCAGAAACTGAATTACATTAGACCGAATGTTTATCCAGAACTATCTGAGATTACATAGCCAGGGAGTAAAATCTGAATTGTGATCACAGAGAACAGCTGTGATCATAGCCAGGAAAACAGTGTCAAGTTTCAAGTCTCTGGAGTGAAGGTGTTTTTGGAAGATCAAGGAGAGGTCAGATGGGTAATGAGACACAGGAAAGTTAGGGCAGGCAATTTCTAACTGAGAACATGAATGATGAGAGGGTGCCTAGGACCTGCTTTTATAAATACCAGTATTATGGAAGCCTATCTGCCCTTTTAATAATGAAAGAGATTAGCAATCCCTTCCTGGAATTAGGTAGGAAGAATGCCACCATTCCTAAAAAATCTGTACACTAACTACTGAAATCCACTAGCACAGTGATTGACCTCCAGCGGATACAGAGTGTACAAATCCACTGCAATGTTGGTAGAAAGCCTTTTGGAGGAGGCTGAATCACTGCACATGAAGGAAGACGTATTT
Organism: Equus caballus; assembly: GCF_041296265.1. Classification (NCBI taxonomy): domain Eukaryota; kingdom Metazoa; phylum Chordata; class Mammalia; order Perissodactyla; family Equidae; genus Equus; species Equus caballus. Next base: position 28,179,735 of record NC_091710.1, on the reverse strand, counting down.
TGTGTCTTCCATCAAGCAGGTTACCAAAGACTATGCTAACTCTGCCTCCTAATTCCTAGGGGACTTGACTGACCGAAGTCTGTTGCACGAGGAACCTGAGGAACATTCCATCAAAAGCGTCAGAGATACTGAAGTTTAAGTCAGTGACTAGAGCTACAGGATTAAATTTTAACCGTATGCCTGACAATTATTGTGTGATCTATCCCTTCAGTTTGGTGAAGAGCGCCTTTGCCCAATACCTTGGTGGTTGCTTCAGGCTCTTTTTTGGCTAGTTGCATGGATGTGACATTAAAAGCCCTTTGGGTCTGGTAAAAATGGCAACCAGGGGCCAAAGCAGAACATACAGCAATGCTCGATCAAGGTAACCTGAGTAAATGTGGCCCATGAGGTGATATAAATAGCATTTAAGTATGGAGTCACTATCCTAGTAATAAGGATAACGGTCAACACAGCAGGCCTGGTTCAGACTGAGTGTGTCAAAATCCTGACTCTGCCATTTAGCTACTACTTGACCTTGATCAAGTCACTATCGTTATCACAGCTGTGAAACAAAACCAAACATCCAGCATAAATTCAACATAAAAACTAGGAAAATTAGTAATATGTTTAGAGGCGAAGGGTATTGAGAGATGTTTAAAGTGCAGCACAATACTAAATACTAACTTAGCTAAAAGCATTAGATTAAGGACAGATGTTTCATTTATACATGCTGCTAGTTCTATGCCACCAGGCCAGATGTGGCAGTTTAATGGGTCCAGAAATAACTAATATATATAACCAAAAACATGTACTAATATTTATTGAGCATTTACATATGTGCTAGGACCTATGCTAAGCTAATTACATCAATTCTATGAGATACATACTATTATTATCATTTTGTGAACGACTCATGTTTAAAATGTTAAGTAACATGCCCAAGGCCTACAGCTAGTTGGGAAAAAACACATGCCTGTTTGCTTAAAAGTCCAAGTTCGTATTCACCAGAACATACCACATCCAAACACAGCACAGAAAGAGAAGGCAAGCTATGATTGTTGGAAATTTGATCAGAAATGTTTCAAATGTTTTAGAGCTGAGAGAAGGTGCTTAAGACATGGACTTTGTGTCCCAAATATCTATCACTCTTATCCTGTAAACCTATCAGAAATGAGAGTGTTATTTGTCAGATAACTAATAAAAACACGCCCATTCCATCTTCTATGTTTCTCATTAGAGAAGTTAATTTCTAATACAGATATTCATTTTTAACAATTATCATTTCTTCTAATATTTTAACAAGGATTTAGGCATTTTGATAAAGAAACAATATATATAACCAGGAACATAAGGGGCTAAAACTTAAGTTTTGCATCAAACGATCAGCCAGCCCTCTAAAAGAGCAGTCTCATAGAGAAGATATAGAAAAGGTAAGAAAACCGAAATTCCAGAAAAAATAATTCTGACAAGACCATTCTCTGTAGGGTGTGAAATCAGAGATTCACTTTGATTTGACATCTAACTTGGCATAACCCTAAAGTTTCATTTATGCCCAAGCTGGGGTCTTTAAATTTGTGAGTCATATAGCATGCACCACATGCAGGCAGAGAGGGCTTCTGCTCAAGTGTAACCATTCCATGGGAGGAGAAAATGAGGGAAGAAAACTGGACTGGCCAGACAGATGTTCTTAAAAAACTATTATATCAACTACCTGCTTCTTGTAGTGATTAATAACATGGACGTTTATGTCAGATACACTTTTCCGTGTATTTTCTAGAGAGTTCCTAAAGGTTATGAAGGGTCCTAAATAATTTTATTATGGCAGGTATAATTTTACGCCCATTAGGTCAAGACTGGAACATTTCTTCTCTATGATATACACATTCATTAAATCACACACATATGCAATCACACCCCCCAAATATCTTTATAACTATTCATACCAATATTTTACTGATGGTATGCTGTTAGTTTCTTTTTAGCTATCCCTTCCAATAATTAACTCAATATTTTATTTTTCATCAAGACTTTTTGGGAGAAGGTTAACAGTCAGTGAAATATATTTTCAGCTAATCTAGTGCGCTTTCTAAAAGATGATGTTCCTTTTTATCCATAGTGTCTCAACTATTCACACAAATGTTTTGTGTTTTAAAACTGAGGCTGGCATAAATTAATAGCCGTCTCCCTCAACCATTTGTCAGATGGACCTCTGACTGGGCTGGGGAAGCAATCTTACCTCTTTGCAGTGTTCCTCCAACATCACCGGCTCTCTACACCTGTTCATGAGGTTGCCAGTGGGGGAACTTGCTCTTTCCCACATACATCTTGGTTCATGCTTAATTTTCAACTCTAACCCATGTCTTAAATTCTCGACTTCATTGCTTATCCTTTTACACTTACTTTCCAGAATCAAGTAGTTTTGTAGATAACTTCTGTCCCTCTCTTCTTTCATTTATCTTAGTATTTTGCTTCACTCATGTTTTTCAAAATGAAGCTTATGCAGGACTCACCTTCATTGCAACATCTACTCATTTGGTTCTCAAAATTGGTTTCTATAAGATATATCTTTGATTTCCATCCCAGTCATACTCCAATCTTATCACTTGGTTGTTTTCAGTCTAGAAGACAGCATCTTATGAATATATATATACATATACATACATATATATCTGTATATATATTCCAACCACCATCAATATATGCGCTCTTGCTAAAGAAAGTATTATAATGCACTAACCTTCCTAAAGAATTTTACATTTTAATAAGTGATCATATATTCTACAACTCAGAGAGATCACTTTCTGGTTCTAACTGTAGAATATCAAGCCTCCACAAACAGCAGAAACCTATTCCACTTATATTCATTTCACTCACTCAACACATGTCTATGAGGCACTAACTATGAGTCTGGTCTTTTGAAGTGCTACTAGTCTTGAGATGTGCCTGGTTCAATGAGCAGCCCTCCTGCTGCTGTTAGGGAAGCACGGTGTGCTGCTGTAAAAGAAGCAAAGAAACAATAGAAGCATTTCATAAAGATTCTAATTTTTCCAAAGTTTGAATCACCTACCCTTCACACAAATATTACTGGGCTTTGTGAGATTCTCTTCTGATCAGGGATATATATATATATATATATATATATATATATATATATATATGTATATGTATATTTTTTTTTTTTCTGGGAAGAGAATAGGTTTTGTACTGCTACCTAGATATCTTGAGCTTCCTTCATTAGGCGAATGGAATAGCTGATCCTAAGTATTGAAACGCCTTTACTGTCGTTAGTGCTCCCAGTTTGATAGACCAAATCATAGATCATGATTTTTGTTTTGGGTCATAATATAGGGTATAGGTTAAAAATTAATATTCTAGAGCCATCTGTGCTAGTCTCAATGGTCAGGTCCATCATTTGCTATTTGTATGAATTTCTATACCTCAACTTCTTGATTTGTAAAATTGGGGAAGGAGTAGTACCCAACAGTAGGTTGTTACGAAGAACAAAAGAGTTAGCATATGTAAAGTATTGTGTACAATGACTCATATAGCAAGTGCTATATGTGTTTGCTGGTATTATTATTAAATAAATAACCTGCTGAAGAGTACATTTCAAAATGAATCCCTCTGTGACTTCTATTAACAAATCGGTGGTGTATTTTCTCATGAAAAATTATAAGCCTGCAGATATGACAAAAAGACATTTTAAAATTCAGCAAACCTTTTAAAATTATATGCATAATGGGAAAAAGAATGATAATTTTTCTGATGAAGTATTAAAACAATACTCAAATCAAGTCATTGAATATGAATGAAAAAGTAGCCAGGATTGTTTTTCCGTCTGACAAGCAAACAAGTCTAGAAGGGAAAAGAGCTAGCCTACCTTATCATAGCTCTACGTACTGACAAGTAACTTAGAGTCGATTACATGCCCTCCCCACTATCCCTCAGCAGAATAGCAACACTGTGAGAATTTAAGTTCTGCTTCCTGACAATGTCTAGAAATAAATAAAAAGTGGTCTGGGCTTAAGGGAAAGATAGAAATGAAAATCTGAGATAAAGATTTAACAGTAAAATAACTGAGACACAATTATGAAAACAACTGACTTACTCCTTGCAAGACTTTTCCAGTGTCTTGGCAGCATCAGTAGCCTTTGATAAGAATGACAACACAAGGATTTATTTATCTCTATTATGTCATTCTCCTGGTTTCCTGCATTCTAGTCTCTCCTTTGTGTTAGTTCATTAATTCTGCTAAAATATTGCTACCGAGATATGCTTTCTCTGTGGGAGACATGAACTAGTACTTCCAGGTTTCCCTTTAAGTCTACCTAATGTTGGCAACCACCTAACTTTTGTGATTACATGAACTCTGAGATGGTACTCGGACTTTAAAAATGCATTCCTATCTGGTTATTCTTGTCATTATTTTCCCCTAATTAGTAAAGCACAAAAGTCTCTAGGTGAGGTGACTAACAGAATTAATTTTCTCTTGATGGAAATGTTATCTCCCAGAAAGAGAGGATGGGAGGACACCAGTATATGTATGTGGTTGAGGATGAGGTGCCGTGGAGAGAGGAATGAGTGCTGCACAGAAGTTGGGGCTACTAAGAAAACACAGTCCACACTCCAATATTAAGTATCCCAGTGGTGTGATGAGGCCAGCTCCTACCCGCTCTTTCAAGTTGATTGTGAACGTCTCTTCCAAACTCCACATTCAGTTACATCATGGCGGTAGTTTGAAATTGTGAGGATATTTACACCATGGAAACTAACAAATGCTACCAATCAGGTCTTTCTTTTTCCTTTGCCTAGAGTGCTAGCTGTTAAACATTTACCAGCATACCAGTAACTCTGGCTGATCATAAGTAACTTGCCTAACAGCTACCATGAACACCTTAATCTAGGTTAGTTTATTCTGACAGAATGTAACTCAGGGAAGGTAAATATTGAATCGATCACAGGCTATTTAGAAACGGTACCGTGTCCTATTGCTCTGAAGGGCAAATCCCTATTTTTTATTCCTCAAAATCTGTGTACTTGCTTCTGTTGAATCTCTTTTCATAGATAATAGTCTATTTACCTATGTTTGTCTTGTCCATGACACAATGAGTTCCTTACAGGTAGAACCGTATATGATTTATCTTCATTTATCTGGTGTTTAGTCGTGTCTAACAGAGTCCTGATGGTTTCTAGACTTGCCGCTTTGTGATTTCTTTATCTCTTAACAGAGTGAAAATATGATGTGTCCCAACAATGCCTTGAGATTGTGGTGAGAATCAAATGATAGAATGCAAACGGCGGTCACTTTCCGATGCAGGGGCTTCACATATAATTTTTTAAAGGGTACTGTAAAACGCAGAGCATGATATGAATATCTATACTTATTAGATATAATTTGGAGACAGATAGTATAAGGAATCAGAGGGACCTTGGTCAAAACAATGATTTGCCATTTCTCAATTGCATAATTTTTAAGAACATTATGTAACCATTTGAGCCTATTTCCACATTAACTTATAGATAAATAAAACCAAGCTCACAGGATTAATGTGAGAATTACAATAAGATATATACATGAAGCTCCTAACCAGCACTGTTGCTAGCAGATAGTAGATGCTTAATAAATGTTAATTCCCGCCTCTAGTCTCCTATGTAATAGGACCTTCATCTAGAAAAAACCGTCTAATGAGGTGACTCTTAGTCGTCTCAATGATAATGATCATGCTTATCATCAAAACTGCCATGTCTGTGGATAAGAAGCTTTTCAAAATGATGATGTTTCAATATATCAATAACTAATCTCTTAGCAAAGGTCCAAATCCAGCCTGCTTTAGGTGTATTTCTGTTCTATAATGACAAAACAAACTTCCAGTCAATTAATTACCACTACAACACACCAGCAGATGAATGTCTTCTAGCAAAAGCCTTTCGGAAGCTTTAGGCAGAGCATAACTTAATTTTCACAGGATTGTTGTTAAAAATCTCCCTGCCATCCCTTTTTCATAATATTTAGCATAATGTGATGCTCACAGTCAGAGGCTGCTTCCATTAAGTTTGTGTAACACATAGAAGATGCCTCCTTAAACCAGCTGAGACATCAACCTGCGTGCACTTAAAAGATAGATTGGTTTTCTCCTTCTGGGCCCAATTTATGAATTGAGCCAAGTGAAGCCCAGAGCTCTCATCTTTTCCCAGCAAGTATATTAGACTGAGACTGGAGCAGAGGAAGAGAAGCTTTGCCAGACATCTCTATCAGCACCATTTTTCAGCTTTTGCTTACCTGTGGGTATATTCACTCTAAATCTTCTAACTACACCATTTTAGAAACGTATACATGGAATTAGGACTGATGATTGATTCCTCTTTGCTGTATATTTCCTGGACTTTAGGACACAGTGACAACTTGCTTTAACTAAACTTCAGATTTAGGAAAGAGGACATCTTACATGCCATAATCTATATAAAGAAAGACATCATTGTTTCTTGATTAGATGCTGGTAGAGTCACTCAGGTTACATGGTTATAAATGAACTTATACCAATTTGAAAACAAGCACAACTTTCTCAGTCTGAAAGAAGCCAATGTCATTATCCTGTTCTTTCAGCAGCAACCAGAGTTTATTAGAGAACTATCCTAATTCTTGCTTATAAGAGCTTGGATTCACCTCAGCTTCTCTGGGCTCCCAAGACCCTCATGTATACAATAATCTGTTTATGTATCTGTTTCTCTCATCAGACTGTAACCTCGTCTAGGCTAGGAGCTGTATTGGCTTCATCCTTCTACTTTCTGAACTAGCATGGTGACTGGTGCATAGCAAACACTCAAAAAGTCTTCATTATTTGACTTTTCCTCTTAAATACAAATTTAACAGAAAGGGCCAGGGGAAAAGATGGCACCCAGAAAGAGTTGTGCATAAATCTTCTCCCTTCAGGTGAATGAAGCTGTGATTGCTTGTATCTGTAATTTCTTCAAGTCGATAGTTGTCTCCCAGGGCACCTCTGGACTAATGAGATTAACTGTTACTGTCAGGGCTATCTAATTGCTTGTACTGAAGAAAGCAAATTGCAGACAGTAGATATCAGTGTAAAATCAAACAGAAAACAGGTGTTTGCTAATTAAAACTGAGATTTTAATGAATGACCCGTGTGGTTTTGGTGAATAAATGCCACTCCCAACATCTGCTGCATAATTAGATTCTCTCTCTCTTTCTTTCCTTTCTTGTCCTCTTCGACCCACTTTCCCAACAACATCCTAGTAAATAACTGTGAAGTGACAAATTTAAAAAAAACCTAGTAATCTTTACTCTTTGAAAAAGGACAAAAGCAGATGTTTCTGTCCAGGTAACTGTAAGCAAACCAATCATAAAGAACTGAAAAAAAAGAGCATGGTCGATTATATACATGTATATAAATATAAATATATATATATATATATATACACATTTACCTAATGGTTCATACATTAAACATAATAATATACTGGTAAAAGAGGTGACAGGACTGGAAAGGATGGGGAAAGAGCACATTAAAACATTTTAATGCGCAAATTGGTCATCGTACCCTGGGGGAGGCTTATTATGAGTTTTGGTTCATCTACCATTTGAGACTTTATTTTGAGTTAATTGGGCTTCCTGCCTAGATGACCTCATCTGATGGATGTTGCTTTTTGCTTTTCGATCCATTTGAACGTGAAAGAGGAGAAGCCAATCTTAAAATATAATAATAAGTCTGTGGAATGTGCCTGGTAAGCAGGTTTAACTGTACAGAAATGCTTTATTTTTAGGAAAGCTAAAACAAAGGAAGAAACTTAGAATGACTTAATAGAAAGAATACTGACAAATGTCAGGGCGTTTTGTTGAAATCATCATTGTAGAAACATTTTCCCACCATTCGTCTTTGTGTTTGTGAATGCTCTAGTAAGTGAATTTCTAGTGGTAGCTATTTTATGCAATTAAACTTGACAGTAATGTCTCAGCCACAGGAGATTTGAGGACTTGGCAAAGCTATTGAGCGCTCTGTCAACTAATAAACAATCAAATGTGTTGAAATCTAAGGAAATCAAGTGGCTTCTGGGCAAGTCTCTTCACTCATTCTAAGGTGTCAGATCAGAAGGCCATAGGCTAAGAGTGATAGGCGTGCCCGAGAGCTCAAGGGTTTTGGAACACTGTACTATTTTAATTCCAGAATGGAAGCCATGTAAGCACGATGTGAAACCAAATATGCAGCAAAACCCTCATCAAATATTTGGGATAATATCTGAAAAGCTTGATGTTATATTTCAGTTGCTTTCTATAACAATATAACATGCTTTTAGAGAACTCGGTGTAGTTGACTCTTCCTAATTTAAAAAGTCACAAAACATATGATATATCCTCACAAATTTTAGATGTGTGTGTGCATGTGAGATACCTATGTATGCATGTCAAAATGTCAATGGCTTAAATGGTTGTGAATAAAAATAGGCTTATTATGCTGTTTCAAGACAGTATCTTACCCTCTCTTAGTGCCTCTTTATATTATTTTTGGCATTTCCCAAATCAGTTTTTCATGTGGTCACACAAGTCCCAGTGTCAATGGCAGCCACCTTGTGGAATTTACCGTGTTCTGCCTCTCGTGCCCTGACTGCACTGGTTTTTCTCTGCTGCTTGTGGGGCCCCTGGCATGAGGAGGCACAGGTGCTGATGACAATGTCCATCAGGAAAGGCATTGTTGGACCAGTGCTCCTACTGATCTCAGCTGCCAGTTCTCAGGGTGTCAGAGCTAGGCCTGCTCAAAACAGAATCTGGGAGAATGTTCTCTCTTTATTTCTGTGACACATTTTATTACCTAGACCCCAAACCAGTTTTGCTTATTCTTGGAGTCTTCCCCAAATCATTATGAAAGCAGTTTATGGTTTTCAAAGTTCTGATTCCAGTAATCTGGTAATTAAGTTTCTAAGGTGGGTGAAGAATATTTGGATTTGCCACCTCACTTTTACATACCATCTCTCCTACTGTTCCTTTCCTTGACCAAACTCCCTCCAGTTAAACTGCTTTCACTCTTATCTGCCTGGATTTTAATTTTTAAAAATTAAATATCAATTACATGCAAAAGTCTTTTATGTTGACATATAAATTACAAAGTGCAACTCCAATTTTAAAAATGCAGGGTATATTATTAGCTAGTTTAAGAAAAAGAATATCACCAATAACCTTGAAGTCCCTCATTTCAGAGATAGCCATTTCTCTGAATTTTGTTTTTATCACTCCCTTGCTTCCATCGTAGTAGTTTTAATATATACGTACCTATCCCTAAAAAGTAACACTTTTTAGTTTTGCACATTTCCAACCATTTATTAATGAATCACATGGCAAGGGCTCTCCTGTGACTTACCTATTTTACACATCATTTTGTTTTGAACTCTGTCACTCAATTTTAATCTGTTGAATTGTATTAATTGGCTACCAAATGATAAATCAACCTTGTATAATGCGAAAAACAATTTGGTCATTATGCATCACCCTTTTTATATATTGCTGAATTTGATGCGCCAACATTCTGTTCAAGATGTATTCATTTATATTCATGAGTGAACTTGGCCTCCAGTTTTCATCTATTGTACTGTCTTTCTCCTGTTTGGCATCAGTAACTGTCAGGTGTTTTCTTTTCTCTCCTACTCCAAACCACAACATTTATTGTGATATCCCTGCCTTTCTTTCACTGCTGTATTTTAGGGGTAGCAGAGAGAGGCTAGGCATAGCTTGTCTCTTTCAGGTAATAGTTTGCCAGAATATGAGAATTCATATATTTTTCTAATGGAGAGTAATGGACATTAACAGAATCCTGGATTTCCAGCTGTGAGAAGTAAATTGTTCGAACTTTGGATTGTCTCCACTGGGGAGGGCATGAGTTTAATGTGTGTCTAACATGTGCGGAGAAGGGTGAAATGCACGTTTGATGCTCAGAAGTATTGACTGTGACAAAACCTGCTGACAGATCATCAAATCCGTTTTCAGTTCTTCCTAGCACTTAGCTAGGCTGCAATTTCTGACCTCCCTAACAATCCCGTATGACCAGGCAAGGAAGTTCTAGCAAAGGACGCTGAGCAAAAGATGAACATCATTTCCAGACTTATACTATAAAACCCTCCATAAGGTGATTCTCCATGCTCTTTTTCCTTGGACATGGTGCCAAGAAGCACAATCACATTTGCGGTCGTGATTAGAAGATGGTAGAAGGTGCCCCAGTCTCTCATCATGCCGAAGGTGACCTATAGATCAGAAATACTTGCTTAGCACATCACATGATAGAGAAATAAACTTGCTCTCTATAACTTTACTGAGACAAAAGAGTGTATCTGTAAAAATAACTAGCATTACTCCAACTAACACACTGCAATTTCTTTCTTTTCTGTCTGCAACTTCAGAAATTTAGAGGACAAGCTAGACTTTGTGAATTTAACCTAAATTTTTCTTAATCTCTTTTTCATATATACCTTCTCTTTTGCTACACTGAATCTTCGATAATCTCTCCCCATCCGTCTCTCATTTCACTAAATATCTCTTTATACATGTCTATTTTACTAATTTAAATTATCATATTATTTATTTGTAAAGGCTTTATTATATTTAAAAAATTTTTTCTTGGTCCTTTTTTATTTCCTCCCTACATTTCCTTATATCTTTAAATATTTTCCTTAAGTATATTAGGCCTTCATATTTTAAAGTCAAATTCTAAACACTTTTTGATAGTTTGATTCTATAATCCTTTTCTCTGTTCTCATTTAGCAGTGGCTTGTTTACTAGTACACTTTGTGATTATTAGTATTTTGCAAGTTTTTTACCCCGTAACTTTTTCTCTATTGTCTGAGTTTCTATAACTGAAGTGTGTTTCTTGAAAGATTATTTGAATTTGCTTCTGTGAGGTGCCCAATACCAGCAACCCACAGCCACTTTAGACTAAGTATTCAGTTGTAGGTTATTTTATTTTGGTGTTCGTGGGAGCAAATGGATAGCATGAATTTCATCACCAAAAACAAGTATGAGTGAGTTTGTGATAGGAATTCCTATAAGACACTTTTCTTCTCTCTTCCCATCACCTCCTTCTTCAAAATCAAGAGTGGCAGCCAATCTTCTTTTTGTCTCCCTCTGCAGGAAGGATTTTTGTTTTTGTTGTTACCACAATATTAAAGAGTTTCTTATTCTTCTTGGTAGGATGGGGTGGGGGGAATTTTAGCTCTATTTAAGGGTCTCTAATCTAACCTACCTTCTTGCTCATGCCTTAGTTTTGTCTCTGCATTTTCCCCATGATGTCCATTAAGATTAACTCCTAAGCACCATCATCATCAAATGTCCCAGAGCAAATATTGGCTTAACATTACATTCACCTATTTCCACTTTGTCAGGATTTTTTTCCTTGCATACCTTTCTTTTACTTGGCTAACGGTTCATTCATATATTGTAAGATATGCTGTCCCTATTTATCCAGCCTTTTATATGTTTACTCCTAAAAAGTTCCTTATGGACATCTAGCTCCTTATAGTTTCAAAAACGGAATGACTTCCCCCAGTCTTCATGCATAATAATAGCTATAAGAAGATATTTATGGTATAGAGGAGGGAAGTATTGCCTTACTAGCAGTGTTTCAGCCTCAGACACACTGTGTTATTACACACACAAAATTTCATATTTGGAGGCTTTATCCTTAGAAACTGTGAAGTAGATTAGTAGAATGATGGCTCTAAGGGGTGTTCCTGTGAATTAATAGTAGAGTGCCATGAATGCTGCAAGCACTCAAGAAATGTTGAATGATGATGATGATTACATCATTGGACTGAATAAGGTGATGATGAGATCTTGTTGGCAAATAGAAATGCTGTAAGGACAAATGTCTGTGGGTATGGAGATGGTTCTGGTTTGCTTGTACAGAAGGATATATGGAAAAATCCGCAAGGAGCAGTACCAGTTACTATCATCTTCCTCAAGAACTTTGAAAGCTAATGGGAAAGATAAAATAATTTAAAATGCACTCTAAACATTACTTATAACCCACTTTGCTCCAAAATATATTTTAGTGGGGGCACTCATAACTTTTTTCCATTACCTATTTGTGGCCTTGCTAAGTGGGTCCAGATATTAGCCTTGGAGCTAGAAGGCCAAACCAAAGAATAAACTTGCTGATTTTTCCCTCCTCAAAGGCACCATAAGCTGATGTTGCCTCTTCAGCCCCAAAATGCTATTTACTTACTTCACAAAGGTGAGATCCTATCCCTATTCTGACTGTGTCCATTTTCAGAAAGTCTCTCCTGTTACGCCTGACTTTACTTAGAGTGAGAATATCAGGAAAGGTTCAACTCGGGCCAGCCCAATGGCGCAGCGTTTGAGCGCGCACGTTCCGCTGCAGTGGCCCGGGGTTTGCCAGTTCAGATCCCAGATGTGGACATGGCACTGCTTGTCAAACCATGCTGTTGAGGCATCCCACATATAAAGTGGAGGAAAATGGGTACAGACGTTAGCTCAGGGCCAGTCTTCCTCAGAAAAGAGAGGAGGATTGGCAGCAGAAGCTAGCTCAGGGCTAATCTTCCTCAAAAAAAAAAAATAAAATAATAATAATAAGATTCAACTCATTAAGCAGATATAAGAGATTCTGATTAGTTTTAAGGAAATAACCCTGTTAGATGATCCTTGCACGTGGGAACATGCTGGACCACTGCTCGTCAAAGCCACGTTCTTTCTTTCTTTTGCTCATAGAGTATGCAGAGGACATACTCACATGTAATGAGCAGATCTAATCTTAAAAAGTGTGCTAATAGGCTTGCATACTAACAATAAGATTTATCTCCAGGCTGACAGCTTACAGGTAGTCTTTTATTTTCCAAGTCAACTTTGAAAATTAGCAAATTAAATAGCAATGTTGTTTACATGGTACAGAAGTATCTTGTCTGGGGCATTGTTCTTTTTTCCTTTCATGCATAAGAATATTTTAATAGCTAAGAGAAGACAAAAGCCTGCCAGTTCTCTGCTTCTAGCAGCATGCCAGCTCTTCCATCTAAAGTGATCAAAGACTGTAAACACCATGTGATACAGTAAGAGATCTTTCTTAAATAGAAGGGCTTTATTGCAGTTTTATGAAGCAGTAAACCTCTGCAGGCATCATAGGTGAAATTTGGGTAGTGCTGAGGTCGTTTTTATCTTTCAGGCTCTAAACTACAGGATCAAAAGGGAGTAACTTCATAAAAATTCCAATCTCCTTTCCCTGGGCACACCAGTATCATGGGAGGATTTAGCCAGCCTAATGTTGAAACTCTCTCTATGAACACTTTGTACTCATTATCCAGCCCAGAAAGGTCCTGGATTTTGCAAAGTCTAGCCATTTGGAGGTTAAAGTGACATGTTCATTATTGTGAAGGACGTAGATTATATGAGCCATGCAGGGGGCCATTGGGTTGTCAATGTGTTCTAATAAGGGGAGATGGATGGAAACTATGAAATGAATTCATATTACATATACACATTTCATATTGTATTTATGGAACTAAAAATCTATTAATTGTATATGCTTGCTGCACAGTAAATTAGTTCGATTTCATGGTGAAGATTCCATTTTCTTTAAAAAAAAAAAAATGCCCAAATTCAAGTTTGTATGTGTTCTCAAAACTACGCATAAAGTCTCTTCATGATATTAAAAGATCAGTTACTTTTTAATGAGAACAGGTATAAAAATTATAATACAGTAAAAAAAGTGAGGTGTATCTACAGCTCGTAATTTTATGATTTTCTCTGCTCCTTCATAATGAATTTGATGCCTCCATTCATGCCTTGCCTTAGATCTAGGTGCACCTTATTTATGCCCCCAGACTGAAACACATGAAACATATCATAATCTATTAACATTTCCAATACTATCCTTCCTCAAAGAGCTAATGTTAATAAATTGGTTTATAATTTCATCCTGCAAGACCTCAGAGGAGTTGTGAGAAAAATGATGTTTTAAATTCCATGCCCCCCACTTCCCGTAATCCACGACCACTACCAGAAGAGCAAGTTCCGTTTAGTATGCATTCCACATTCGTATCCTCCCTCTCTTGTCTGCAACCTGTATGTAGTGAACTGTTTTGACGATTTTCCTCTCACCCATCTCTCTACCACCTCCTTCCAGTACTTCTTATGTTAGCTCATGACAACATTTTAAACATTTCCTCATGACTTCTTCTGCCTCTTTGCTCAGATGCTACCCAATATCTTCTGACCCCGCGAAAGTGACAAGACTATTCTTCCCTTGTCATATTGGGACTAGAAAATATGCTACACTGGAAATCAGATTTCTCAATATCCATTGCCTTATCCGGATCCTTGTTGTTTTTATACTTTATCGAAGTATAACTGACATACAAAATTGTAAGATAATTAAAGCATACATCGCGGTTATTTGATATATATATACAATGTGCAAGGATTCCCCATTTAGTTCGTTAGCACATCCATCACCTCACATATGTGTCTTTCTCTGTGTGCATGAGAACATTTAAGTTCTAATCTCTTAGCATATTTTGATAATAAAATACAGTGTTATCAACTATAGTCACCATGTTATATACCTTAGATATCAGAGTTCATTAATCATATAAAAGAAAGTTTGTGCTCTTTTACCAAATTCTCCTATTTCTCCCACCCCTGGACCCCAGCAAACACTACACTCTCTATGAGTTTGACTTTTTCTTTCTTTTTTTATATTGTAGATATAAGTGATACCATTCCATATTTGTCTTTCTCTCCTGGCTAATATCACATAGCATAATACCCTCAAGTTCCCTCCATGTTATCACAAATGGCAGGATTTCCTTCTTTCTTATATCCATTGTATGTATATACTACATATCCTTTATCCATTCATCTTTTGATGGACTCTTAGATTGTTCCCATATCTTGGCTATTGTGAAAAATATTGCAATGGACATGGGAGTGCAGGTATCTCTTCAATATCCTGTTTTTATTTCCTCTGGGCAAATATCCAGAAATGGGCTTGCTGGACTATATGGTAGTTCTATTTTTAATTTTTTGATGAGCCTCCATATTGTTTTCCAAAGTGGCTCCACCAATTTACAATCTCACCAACAGTGCAGAAGAGTTCCCTTTTCTCCACATCCTTATCAACACTTATTTATTGTCTTTTTAATGAAACCCTTTTAACAGGTGTGAGGAGATATTTTATTGTGACTTTAATTTGCATTTTCCTGATGATTAGTGATGTCGAGCAACTTTTTATATACCTGTTGGCCATTTATATGTCTTCTCTGAAAAAATGTCTATTCCAGTATCCTGCCCTTTTCTTAATCAGATTGTGGGATTTTTGCTGGTGAGCTATGTGAATTCTTTATATATTTTGGATAATAATCCCTTATCAGATATATGATTTGCAAATATTTTCTCTTGTTTCATAGGTTGCATTTTCATTTTGTTGATGGTTTCTTTTGCTGGGCAGAAGCTTTTTAATCTGATGTAGTCCCATCTATTTGTTTTTGCATTTGTTGTTTTTGCTTTTGGTGTCAAATCCAACAAATCATCTCCAAGACTGATGTTAAGGAGCTTACCCCCTATGCTTTCTTCTAAGAGTTTTATGATTTCAGGTCTTACATTCAAGTCTGAAATCCATTTTGAGCTGATTGATTGATTGATTTTTGGTGAGGAAGACTGGCCCTGAGCTAACTTCTGTTGCCAATCTTCCCCCATTTCGTATGTGGGATGCCACCACAGTATGGCCTGATGAGCAGTGGGTAAGTCCATGCCTGGATACAAACCCATGAACCACAGGCCACCAAAGCAGAGCACACTAACTTAACCACTACACCACCAGGCTGGCCCCTTCAGTTGATCTTTGTGTATGGTGTAAGATAGGGATCCAGTTCCTTCTTTTGCATGTGGCTGTCTAGTTTTCCCAACACCATTTATTGAAAAGACTTTTCTTTCTGTATTGTATGCTCTTGGCTCCCCTGTCAAAAATTAGCTGTCCATAGATGTATGGGTTTATTTCTGTGCTCTTGATTCTGTTCCATTCATCTATGTCTCTGCTTTTATGCCAATATCATACTATTTTGATTACTATACCTTTATAACATAGTTTGAAATCAGAAGGTGTTATGCCTCCAGCATTGATCCTCTTTCTCAAGATTGCTTTGGCTATTCAGGCTCTTTCATGGTTCCACATAAATTTTAGGATTACTTTTTCCATTTCTGTGAAGAATGTCGTTGGGATTCTGAATGGGATTGCATTGAATCTGTAGATTTCTTTGGGTAGTGTGGAATTTTAACAATATTAGTTCTTCCAATCCATGAGCATGGACAATCTTTCCATTTATTTGTGTCTTCTTCAGTTCCTTTCATCAATGTCTTATAGTTTTCAGCATGTAGATCTTTCACCTTCTTCATTAAATTTATTCACAGGCATTTTATTCCAGATCCTTGTTTTATCCACTTTATTTAACAAAAATCCAAAGCCACAATTTAGACCACGTATCACTTCAAACTGTTTTACTCCAAAAACTTTCTCTCTCTTCCTAAACTTTGCACCCTTGGTATCCACTCATTCCCTTTTACTAAATTTACTCTCACCCTCAGCAGGACCCTTGATCTGACCTCTCCCGATTAACTTAGTCTACCAATCAATTGAGGCTGTCTATGCTTTCCTAAGTTCTTATAAATTTGGCCTACCAAACCAGCCAAGTTTCGCTGATGCCAAGTTGATCTCTCTCTGCTCTCACCCTATCTAGTTCAATCCTAAAACAAAAATCAATGGCCCATTTCCTCTTATTTCGCCACCTGATGCAGAAAATAAAATATGTGTTTATTAATATAAGTTCAATTAAATGTTGTTTAAGTGTTCCAGGACCGGTAATGCTAGTCGTCGATCTCACTAAACTAAATGTTTTATTCTTCTCCATTTAACATATCCATCGTCAAAGGTGTCCATTTAGTCCTTCACTTTTTCAAAATCTCATCCTCCACTTCTTACTCTTCTTACTCTTAGCAGTTGACTTCAACTTGGTCTCCCTCAAGTTTCTTCTTCTTCAGCACTTTTTCCTTCCTGCATCTTGAATCATTCTTTCCTATTTTTTTCCCCAAAACTTGAGAAAGAAGATATATGCCCCTTTCTTAGCTAAAAGTGTAATTTGTGCTCTTATCAGTTATTGCTTTCCTCTACTAAATCTTCAGGTGTAAAATTGTAAGCATGGTTACCTCTCATTTTCTATAAACATATTCAAGAGTATCATATTTAAATAAATATCTTTCCTGATTCTCTGTCTCCATTCAGCTATTTTTTCATCTTGTATTCCCTTTAATTCTAAATTTCCAGATAAACTACCTCAATAAAGTAATGTGTTCTTCTCACATCATCAAGTTTGCACATGATATGTTTATACCCTCTGCCTTCTCCTGTCTCATGTGACTCCTCCACTTTTGCTCTGGGTCCCATTCTCACTTACCTGTATAAGGCTCAACACAAAAACGATCTCCTCTTTTTGCTGCATAAACATTTTTCTCATCTATTGGATTATTCTCCAAATCATAAAATCATGAACATAAAGCCCATATTAAGATAACAACCTCTTCCCTTGTCCCATGTACCTGCCCAGTTACCGTTCAACTTCTTTTCTCCTTTACTTAGCAAAATTAGGAAGACATGTCTAACTTTGAGGCTTCACTTGTTTACCACCCACTGTTTCCTCAATCTACTCTAATTAGGCTTCTGTCCTTACTTGTATTAGTCAGCTTGGGCTTTTAGATGGCCATTTTCTTGCTGTGTCCTCATATGGCCTTTCCTCTGTACTTGCAAGGAAAAGAGAGAGAGAGAGGTGGAGAGCTCTTATGTCCCTTCCTCTTCTTATAAGGACGCCAGTTCTATCAGATTAGGGTCCCACCCTTATTACCTCCTTTAACCATAATTAACCCCATAAAGGCCCAATCTCCAAATATAGTCACATTGTGGGTTGCAGCTTCCACATATGAATTTTCAGAAACACAATTCTGCCTGTAACACTATTTTGATGAAATAATTCTTCTAACTATCACTCACAGTTTTCATTTTCATAATCCAGTGTTTGGTTTTCTATCATTGCTTTATTCCACTTTTCTCATCGTTTAACACGGTTGACTGCTCTGTCCTTTCTGAACACTTTGTTATCTTGTATTTCATTTTTATTAAGATATTTTGTTTCTTAAGATATTACCTGTGCTCTTACATGATAATAAATTAACTTTAACCGAAGTCACAAAATAATCACTTGGCAAAATTTTCACATCATTTTCATCCTGGATCTTCTTAGTTTCTTGGCAGCGTTTGACACTATAGATCAGATGTCTAAAAAGTAGGCTCCACATCCCCTAGGTAGTGTTCAAGATGATTCATGAGTGCAGGAAAAATATATAAAAATTTAATGTACATTTATTTTTATCTTAAAAAAGAAATTAAGGGGCCAGCCAGTGGCATAGTGGTTAAGTTTGCATGGAGCGCTTCAGTGGTCTAGGATTCGCAGGTTCAGATCCTTGATGCAGACCTAGCATCACTTGTCAAACCATGCTGTGGCAGTATCCCACATATAAAATAGAGGAGGATTGACACAGATGTTAGCTCATTGACAATCTTCCTCAAGCAAAAAAGAGGAAGATTGGTAGCAGATGTTAGCTCAGGGCCAATCTTCCTCACAAGAAAAAAGAAAAAGAAATTAATCGTTACAAAAACTGATTATTTAGATTTAACCAGTGCCTTCATCAATTTCACATGTCATGTAAGATTAGGAGTAGCCTGAGGGAAGAGTCAGGTACTCTGTACAGATGGTGGTCAGTTGTGCTTGTCTTATCCAGTCCTTTTTAACACATTGAGAAATAGTTTAATTTAGGTGTGCTCACTTAAATGGATTTAAGCAGGATATAAATTCTAGGTTTTAGAATCTTGGCAATGATTTACAATAAGCTAAGGAATATTTTGTAGCATACAGAGGATACTTGCTTATTTTATGGCAAAAAGCTTCAAAAGAGTTCTCTTTCACCAGAACTTGGGTGTAAAAAAATGCTGCAGAGTGGTGATGTGACATCTAGCAGATATTAACATACACACACACACAAGCCCTGTCAAGGAAATGTTAACATTTTTCACAATGAGCAAAAAGAAAAGTCTCTTATCCAGAAAATAAAATTAATTCTATGGAGAGATTATTTTTAAAATGAACTAGAAGTGTTTTCATAATTAAATGACTTGTCACTGAAAAAGATGTAAATGTGTCCCAAAAAACCCTCGAAAACAGAGTTTTCTGATATATATAATATATTTATAAATCTTCTCAATAAAGGTTCATTGTGTTTAGAATCATAATTTGTAAATAAGACTGGAAAATAAGTGTCATGATTTACTAAGTACAATTAATAGTTCAGTTTTAAAATTTGGTTTCATGTGTCTGTCAGTTAACTTCTTCATCTGTGAAGACCTTTAAGACAGAATTATTCAGCGCAATCCCTATCAAAACCTCAGTTGACTTCTTTTGTTTGACATTAACAAACTCTTCCTCAAATTCATATAGAAATTTAAAAGACCTAGATAAGCCAGAAACAATCTGGAAAAGAACAGAATTGGAAGACTAACACTTCGTGATTTGAAAATTTACTACACAGATACAATAATCAAGTCAGCATAAGGATCGGCTTATAGATCAATGAGTTACACTTATATTCAACTGATTTTCAGTACGGAGGCCACAACCACTAACGGGGAAAGAATAATCTTTGGAACCAATAGTTCTGGGAGAACTTGATATCCACATGCAAAAAATGAAGTTGAACCCCTACCATTCACCATACATAAAACTTAACTCAGAAAGGATCATAGACTCAAATGTAAGAGCAAAAACATTAAAAATCTTAGAGGAAAATACACAAGTAAATCTTTGTGACTTTGAGTTAGGCAATTGTTACTTAGATACTACACCGAAAGCACATATGACAAAAGGAAAAATAAATAAATTAGACTTTATCAAAATTAAAAACTTTTGTGCTGCAAAGAATATCATCAATAAAGTGCAAAGACAAACCTCAGAATGAGAGAAAATGTTTGCAAATCATATATCTAGTAAGGAACTTGTATCCAAAATATACATAGAACTTTTATAATTAGTAAGAAAAGACAATTAACCCAATTAAAATGGGCAATGGATTTGAATAAATGTTTCTTCAACGAAGATATATAAATAATGGGCAATAAGTACATGAAAAGATGATCAACATTAGTCATTAGGGAAATGCAAATCACAACCACAATGAGAGATCACTTCGCGCTCACTAGGAAGCTATAATCAAAAGACAGATAACAAATGTTGACAAGGAGGTGGGGAAATTAGAACTGATACACTGCTGGTGCTAATGTACAATGGTGCAGCCACTTTGTAAAACATACTGGCAATTCCTCAAAATGTTAAACATGGAGTTATCAGATGATCCAGAAATTCTCTGCTAGATTGATCTATTGATCTGGAATTTGCAAGCACTATGGAAAGAAATAAGTTAAAGAGTGAAAGAAAAAAAACGGACGTGTGGAAAAAAGATAAGGAATATGAGCGTTTCTTTTGGATGTCTATTCTCAGTGAAATAAGGAGCAAGATCATCAGCAGAAGACTGTTAAAAATCTGAGTTAGGGAATAAGACATGAAATAGTGATCTGGGAATGTGCAAGAATGAATTGTTAAGGGAAATATTGTGAGATTGCCTGGCAGCCCTGAGGAACCACTTGAGATTTGAGGTAATGAAATTGACATAAATCCAATCAATATGATACATATTTTTCTCCAGCCATCTTCAGCTGAATAGGTACAGACAGTGCACATGTGGAGAATGGATTAGATTTGACATGATTTTCGGGTCATTCAATTACTCTCCCCATCACCCAGACTGTAAACCTCAGGAATGTTTAACCTCAGCTTTTTATCTACTTTTCATTTCCAATCATTTACTAAGTTATTTAACTATTCATTAATTTTTTCAATAATGAGTCTTGATCACTTATGTTGTTCACAAATATGAAAATGAATCTTTGCCCTCAGGAAATATTAATATAATATAACAGTGCAATATAATACAATAACATAATATAAAATACTGTTGGAGAAACCAGCTGTGTGCCATGCAGCTTAAGCACTATAATAGAGGAATACTGCATGGTAGCCCAAAAGGAGTTTAGCAAGTTGGCTCTGTGGTCAAGGAAGACCGCCCAAGAAGAGATGCTTAAAATATATCTTGAGGGACTTAGCTCAGAGAAGGCATTCAGGTAAACTGCATGTATAAAAGCATGTAAGAGTGAAAGAGCGTAGTGCGTTTCAGGAACTGGCATGGTTCAGCTTTAAAAGATCAAGGTTTTATTAGGGAGAATTTCAAGCAATGAGGAAATGAAAAGGGAGAGAAAAATGGGCCCAAATCATGAAGAAACACACCCCATGTTAAAAAGTAAGGATTTTATCAAGAAAGTGAAAAGGAGATCTTAAGGGTTAAGTGATCACAACTATTTGGTAGAAAGATCATTCTGACTGTCTTGCGGATGATGCATTGAAGGCAAGACTTTAGGTAGGAAGACTTAGGGTGAACCTGGTAGTCACTTTAAGTTTTTCAAGAACATATCTTCCATTAACACACTAGATCCTGAACTTCTTACCTTGATCTATACATTCCTCTTTGTCTGTGCTCTCTGTAGTTTCACAGTGGCCAGCTTAGGTGTCTTTTTGCTGTTGTTATGCCGTGTTGACTCCTTGCAGTTAATGTGGACCTTTGCCTTTTTAGTTACGCTCCTCATGCCTTCTGAGTTTGAGTCTCTTTTCCATCTTTACAATCCATCCTTGAACTTAGTTATACAATGCTGCTTCCAGACAGTCCTTATTTCATGGATGAGACTGAAATAGGAACTAAAAGAAAGACAAGAGGAATTCAATGAAAAACCATGTTTCTGTAAGGTTAGAAGATATAATTAGTAAATAATGGCAATATACTGGATATGGAGGGTAATTGAGAAAAGGGAATAAAGACTGATTGCCTAAATCTAGTTTCAGTAGCTAAAAGTATAATATAATTAACACTGAAATATGGAATATAAGAGGGATGGGATCAAGTTTCAAGGGAAGATGATAGTTTATACTTAACCAGCTCTGTAAGAAGATGCTTAGTAAATAGTTCAATATACAAGGTATGCTCAAGAGGAAAGTCTTTCTGCAAGATAGAAATTTGTGTGCCGTACACATAGAAGCAGTCCTAGAGGCCATAAGTTGATGTGAAGCCACCAAAAGGATGGCCAAGGTCAGAGCCCTTAGCAGTAATGCAGTTAAGGAGTGGTTGGAGGAATGAGCTCTTGGGGAAGGGTGGGAAAAAGGAATTGAAGATGAAGAAAGTGAGGAGAGGATGTTACAGGAGCCAAAGTAGGCTGGAGTAGACAACAATGGCAAAACAACTCTACTTACACTCCACCTCCTTAATGCCTCTTACATCAGTTTTCTCCTTCCCATTCCTATTGCTTCTGCCCATATTGATGAGATTATTCAATTGCTAGTATTTTTCTCTCAAACTATAAGTGGTTCTTCAATTCATGCTTCATAGTCGTCAGAGTTATCATCTAAACAAATCATTTCATGTTATTTTTCCTGCCCCAATAACTAAAACCACAAATCTTGGATAATCAAGTCCAAGCTTTTTACATCATGCTCAAAGGGTTTCAAAGGGCCTCTAGAACTACCCTAATTCTAAAATTACCCAGATACCTCTCCACATATACTAAAATTCTGTATATCCAAGACTTAAAGTATTAACTCCTTGTAAAGCCTTTTCTGAGCCAACTGTTTATAAATACTTTCTTTTCTTGCAATGTGGACATTTCATGTATCTATTTTCACACTTATTTTGTTCCATTTTCTTCTAAAAGAAGTTTCAGACATACATACAGTGACCGTGTCTTTTTTATCCTGGTAGTTTCTACCCCTCTAGTCATGTCCTTCCAAATGTAGCATCTTTGCCATATTTTTATTAAAATAGTTGATTCTTGAATTCTGAATTTAGTTTGGGGCAAATTCAAATGAATTTTCTATAGGTGTGTTTATGTGTATATGCATACATATATGCATGCCTGCAAAGATATAGATCAATAACACCCTGCTCATTTTTCCCAAAAAGTACTTACAAGTTTTAAGTAATTTTTCTTATTAGAATCTAGGGGGTTTCATTTTCCAGTTGTTAAATGTAACATTTGATACTTAATATTGAGAGCACAGATGCTAACTGAAATTTTCCTTCTACTAAAGAGAAACTGAGGCCCAGTGAGATGTAATAATTCATTCCCAATGATACATATTCCAGCTGTACACTCTGGAAGCTTTCCAAATCATTCAATACCATCTCTGATTTGATTCCGTTATGTGGAGTTATACATTTGCCGCTTTTGAGAATGTCAGGGCAGGAAAGTGATTAAGGATAATTTAATAATAATAACCACGTTCAGGGAGTTTCCACCTGGCACTGTGTTAGGCACTAACAAATATTATGATTAATACTCAATGACTTTATGAAGTGAGTATTCTTATCCCCATTTTAATGAGAAATTTATTCTCAATAGGTTGAAGTAACTTACTTCTAATCACGACTAACAAATGGCAGAGCTAAATTTCAAATGGAGATCTGACTTGCTCCCATGTCTATGCTTTCAATAATTTTAGATTAATATATTAGTTGATTGTTGGCTATTGTATGTGATGAGGAAAATATTATATTAGTTCACAAACTGGCTTTATAGGATTTCATCAGCAATGAATGAAAAAGAAGTTGTTAGAATGAAACTGTGAAAACGATTTTTGCTTAACTCTCACAGATTTTATCCAAGCAAGCCTTTAGTCTATTTTATTACTCATTTTTTCATTCATTCACTTAACACATTTGTATTGAGTACCTACTATGAGCCGGCCACTGTTTAGGTACTCCTGGGATATATCCACAAACAAGATAAGACAGACCTCTTCCCTCACACAGCTTACATTTTAGCAAAAGTGAGACAGAAATTAAACAATAATCATAGTGAATGAGCTAATTATATAGTATGTTAGAAGATGATAAGCATTACAGAAATGTTTTAAAAATTGGAAAAAGATAGTAATTATGGGATGGAGAAGTGTATAGATTGCAATTTAAATAGTAGGCTCAATGAAAGTTCACTGCCAGCAGAGGGAACAGGCAGTGCAAAGGTATGATTGCATTTTGGAGGAATAGCGAGAGCAGTGTGCTCGGACACAGTGAGTGAGGGGGCGAGCTTTAAGAAAGCAGACCCGAGGGGCCCACCCGGTGGTGGCACAGTGGTTAAGTTCACATGTTCCGCTTCAGTGACCTAGGGTTGGCCAGTTTGGATCCCGGGTGCAGACATGGAACTGCTTGGCAGGCCATGCTGTGGTAGGCGTCCTACATATAACGTAGAGGAAGATAGGCATGGATGTTAACTCAGGACCAGTTTTCCTCAGCAAAAAGAGGAGGATTGGCAGCAGATGTTAGCTCAGGGCTAGTCTTCCTCAAAAAAAAAAAAAAAAAAAAAAAAGGAAAGCAGACGTGAGACATGCTGAGAGAGGGTGTAGATCTCTGCTGGACATGAACACAAGCTATATCCTCAGGTTCTTATTTTATCTGAGTCCTTCATGCTTTGCTTTTGCTTCTCCGCTTTCACAAGTTTCAGTCAGAAATCAATTGTGTCCTATAATGGTTTTATTACTTATAGGTGGAAAGCTCATTTTTACAGCTGTTGATTACTATAGTGAAGTCTAAAATGGACTAAAAGGGAGAATCTGCTTTCCCTGGTGTCAAGACCAGAGCTTATGTGTGGATAGCTGAGTTCAGATTAGAATTTGGAGCCCTTTATCCCTGAGCTCTGAGCAGACCCTGTCTTTTCTTTAGGTTGATGTTAACCCTCAAGGGTAGAGGTTCTCTCATGAAACTCATGGGTCTTTCCTCCAGGAACTAATGAAAACATCTGAACCTAGCAGTTATTTCATTTTCTGAAATTTCTCACAAATGAATTTCTCACATCTGAACCTAGCAGTTATTTCATTTTCTGAAATTTCTCACAAAGTATTATGGAGTCCACTTTACTCTTGACCTGAACATCAGTCAAATACTCGAGTAACTCAGTCAAATAACTGAGTAATTTACAGTAAAGTCTTGAACTTAAGTTCCTAAAGTCTAAGTTTCAAATCTCATAAACCCTTAGACTTGAAGGAAATAAAAAAGTTGTTGTTCTGCCCTTGAATTTTCACTCCAATTAAGTACTGCTTTTTCAAAGGGTTAGCATCTTTACTCGATGTTAGAACTTATGTTTTAATTTTTAATTTTTTTTTCCTTTAACAAAAAGCATGATGATTTCTCCCTCGTGAATAACTGATCATCAGAGAAAGTCTCAAAAGACATTCATTGGTTAACATCTCTGAGTAAAACACATATTTTAAATCCTGGCTAGGGTTTCCTCCCTGATTATCTCTGGAAGAAAGAAAACACAAAACACTCAAGAGGAGAGATTTTAAGTGTGTTTTCTCTTTTTGTACTTAGAATAAAGACTTTTCTTTCCAAACAAATCAGCAACCCATTGGCCAGAGCCCAGAGCTGGCTCTTAGGAAATTCAACTGTGAAATGGACAGCAGGAAGCTGTCTTTTTGTGCAATATCTCAAGAAAAGTAAAACAAATTTGATCATTATGAAACCTATGCCATCTCATCACTATGCAGCACTCCCTGACATCCTTGCCCTTTTATGAATGGTGAGAGCTCTTAGCATTGACAGCCCACGTTGTCCTACCTTGCAATTAGCATCAGTCACCGTGGATACCTGCTTAGAGGTCTTAAACAATTCTATTTTTTTTTCCGGAAGCAGAAGAGGAAAATGTTCAGTTTTAGCTAACATTTATTGGATCCTCATTCTGTGCCAAATTCTATGCTAGATGCTTTTTGGGCCAAACACTGAGGACTGGGAGAAGAGAGAGGAGCTGCTCAGGATACAGCCAGACTCAGAGCACAATGAATTTTCCCCAGAGAAAAATAGAATTAGAAATCAAAGCCTTCAAAATATTGCTCTTATTTATCCTGACAAAATATTCAAAGAGCCAGCATGAAAATTTGCTCTAATGGAAGAGGAAAAAAAATAAAACTTAATAAAATCCGTTTCATCTCTCTTATTAAACTGAAATGCTGGTTGAAGTTGATTGTTTTATTTGGCACCTAAGTATGGGAATTTTTTCTTCTTTGCAAATTAGTAGCAGTGGCAGGACCGTGCAGAGCATCTGGCAAGTGAAGATTTTAGCACTAAATTTACTTTACTGGACTAAGTGGTGACTGGACCAAAAAGGAAGAAACTAGGGAGATGGGATTCTAAATAGTATCTCAGATACCAAGAGAATAATTAAGCTTGAACTAACAACATTAACAGGAAAGAATTCCAAGGCAGCCATCTTAGGTGAATAGAAATTCGCACCTTGCACATCAGGACCTAGACATCAAACTTAGTATGCTGAATGGAAAGTGTGAAGTCTGGGACTTTGAGAACAGTAACAGGTGGACAGGAGATATATCTGGAAACAGAAGGACCTGATTTTAACATCCCTCAAATCATTCAGCTTACTCTAGGTGTGTTCTGTATGTCACCTTTTGCCTTGCTTCAGTAGCTATGGTCCAAAATTTTCATGTAGTATGATGGAAGGAGCACTATAACAACTCCACTAAAAAGTTTTCAGCAGCTCCCAATAGTTATTAGAATAACAACCAAATCCTTAGCATCGTACAAATTTTACCTTCCCCACACTCCCACTCTGTGTTCCAGCCATTCCAGCCACAGTGAAATTAATTCCTTTGTACTTCTTTCTTTGTTTCTCTCTTTCTACTCCATACCTTCACTCTTTCATGGTCTCAGATAAGAAAAGACAGCAGGGATAAAGAAATGCTAACTCTCATTAAGGTCCCGCTTTTGTTTACAATCTCTCCAAGAAGTCGTACCTGATCCCTGCTAAGTTCTTCTATCACAGCTCAACGAACTTAATTGCTTCTTTCTTTGCTCTGTTATTCACCTTAGCCTGGTGCCTAGCACAGTACCTGCTAAATGAACTTACTAATTCACGTATTTGTTTGATTGAATCAAATTGACAGGGAAAGAGACCATGGTTCTTCTGTCAACTTGATATTATAACTTGGATTAACTTAACTTCTTTGAGCCTCAGTATCATAATCTATAAAAGAGAAGTTTGACTGTATGATCTTTTTAATATGATGCTTTGGTTTCTAGACATATTTTTCCCCAAATAAAAGAGCATCTATAAAAGGGAATTCAGGCATTTCCTCAATAACAATATTCAGAAATTACAGGCTAATATATTGGATAGAGCATTAACACAGAACTGAGAGAGTTGATATGTTGATATCTCAAGAACTGATCATAAAATTTTGACTCCTGATATTTAGAAAATGCTCATATTATCAGGATAAGGATTAAATTCTCATTCTCCTGATGACTCTATTCACATTTCATCATCTTGCTGTATAAGTCATCTACCCTCATATGACATACAATTTATTGTATGGTTGAACTAACTGTAGGAGGACTCCTTTTTTCTCAGTTTGAAAGTACATTTAGCAAATCCTCCTTAAATGACTTCCGAGTTGAACTTGTGGGAAGAAGAATGAGAGGAAGAAAAATAGACATATTTATTGTTAAAAGAGGGAATAAATCTATCCAGGATAGAGATGCTATTAATATTCTGAACCACATGGTCAAACAGTTATGTTTCCTGTACAGGATAAGAAGCTGCAGGGTAATAAACAAGACTTTCTGTGGCTTCATTTTTCCAGCTGTTTGTGGAAATACTTGACATTTAACAACATGCACTCGGCTCTTCGACAGAAAATGGAATTATCACATCTTTCCACCAACTGTCCACAAGGCAGCTCTTACTCCTCACTGCTGCCAGATGTCTCTTTGAGCCTGGAGTGGAATTCCCTGCAGAGGAAATTCAAGTGCAGTGAAAATAAAGGGTCATTTAAAGCAGTGGTAAGAAACAGCTCTTAAATGAAGCAATTTTCCAGGTTATGTCTTATTCTTCTGATGAGAAAGAAAAAAAAAAAAAAGACCAGTGTGTATTCTGACACTTCAGTCATCTCTCCTACCCCTAGTCTCACAAAAGGGGTAATCTTTAGCAAATAAAGGATAGTATTGTGTTACTGTCATCTTTGCACGCTCATGCATTCTCCTCATCAGTAAGGAGGTGGGAAATGCAACTGTTTTGGAAGAAGCATGAAAATGAGATGCAAGTAGCTTATTTAGCAATTGATCCCACCCCGCTTTTTTTTTCTGAAATCCTAAAACTCCTGAAAAATGCCATTGCTAAGCAACAGATCAGATGTTTCCTTTCAAGATGCAGGTGAATAGGAAGTATAATTCCAGCTCAATCAGAGCCCACCTGGGTGCATCATCCCTCTGCTGAGGAGGGTGTGTAATGTGAGCGACTCTTCCCTTGTGCTCTGCACTCTTCGTGGAGATGTGGGACAGTCACCAATCTGAACACAGGAGGCCGGGGTTTTGAACTCAAAGGTGTCATTAAGAATGTGAACTTGCCTAAGTCATTTCGCGTCTCTAGACTTCAGTTTTCCAACGTGTAAAAGAAGGTAATTGGACTAGATTAATATTTCTCAAGTTATACTTGCACCAGAATAATCTGAAGAAAATATTCCTATAATCTCTGATTTGTGGATTTTGGAGATTATCTATGTGTCTGTATTTTAAAACAATCTATTAGTGATTTTGATTTAAACCAAAGACTGGATCTATTAGACTAAACAGTTTCTAAGAATCCTTTCCATTTTGATGTTCTTTGAGTCTACAAATCTGGACTGAATGTATCAAATCATTCATCAGACAAAAAGGAAGTGGACAACTCCTTAGGAAAATCCTATTGTCACTAAACTAGAAAAGCCTTATATATTTCATATGCTCCATTTTACTTATCTTCCTAGTCACCAGAAGTAACAGCATCATCTGAACCCTCAAGTCCCTGAAGTTGCTTTAACTCCTTCTCTTTTGTCCCTCAAGTACTACTAATAACTCTTAATGATAGTGACAGCTAAGACTAACATAGCACGTATTTTCTGCTTGGAATTCTTCTAAATCCTTCATATTTATTAACTAATTTAATCTTTACAACAACTTTATACAACAGGTATAATAATTAACCTCATTTTACACATGAGAAAAATGAAGCACAGAGAGCTTAACTAATTTGTTCAAGGTCCCACAGTTAGTACTAGACTAAGATAGAATTTGAACCAAGGCAGTCTAGCTCCAATGTTCATATTTAGTGTTGTGCTGTTCTGACCTTAGTTTACTGGTACAGTTTTGCTGTTTACATAATTTATGGCTTTCTCTTGATTTATTATTATCTTTTAATTCCTACTAGCAAATCCCTAATTTATGTTGATTCAATTCACCATAAATAACTTCAAGGATTTACTGAGCACCTTAAAATGTGAGTAGAATTGGGCTGCAGTATGTGATAAAGTCTCTGTTTTCAAAGAATTAAATAATCTTTTTGATAAACTTGCAGGTTTTCTTACTTCTGGTCTGACTGAAAGCATTTTCTGTAAGTAGCTTTGACCATAACTTTGTTCACTTCAAGAGCACACGTTTGTTACCAACTTCCCAATGCTTCAGGTTACCCTTTAAGTGCCAATAACTTAAAATACTTTATTCCCTAGTTCCATGATATATAAAGGTTCTCGTTCCGAGCCTCTCGGCTAAGTTTCCATACAATGCAGTCAAAATATTACAGAGAAATTTTACCTGTATATAAATGTTCTAAATCAACATTTCCCATCTTTGAAAATCCTATTTAGAATTCATATTTGCTAGGAAATCCAAAATCAAATTAAGCAAAATTGATTTCCAAAGCATTTATAACTCCCAAAAGGAGATTTTGCAAGTGTGATTGTAGATGTATTTGAATACATCTGTGGAACAGTTTCACACATAGACAATATTCAGAATTTATGTAAGAATGCTACATTTAATTCTAGTCATAGCTAGTTGAATCTGATATCATAAAACCAATCACATGTCAAAGCATAATTCTCAAAATGATAAAAACGTAATTCTTATGTAAATAGACAGTGATCATTTGTCAAATTTTTATTTAATTCATTAATGAAGAAACTAGAAATTTGAAAAAATTAATTCAAAAAATATATAAAAGAAATGAAATTTTATATAAACAGTGAATCCAAAAGGAACAGTGATCTAAGATGTTTACATTAGATTGAAAATAAACTAGTTCCTATCTCACATTACTATAAAATCACAGACTTAAGTTATCTTTCCTAGGAACAAAAAAATAAAGTCACCTTGTTTTATCATTGTTCTAAAAGTTAACCTCCAGCTTTATGGAGTTACAAAATATCTGGGCCATAATCGATAGTAAATATTATGTCAAACAGAATCCCCAAAAGAGTCAGTTGGCCCTTAGGGAAAATGTTGGACAATGCTCCAGCATGATATTAAACTCTTGCACAGTCAATGTTTTGCTTTATTCTCAAATTGAGGATAATTTGAATACACATTTATCTCAGTGAATCCATCATGCTTTCAGAAATCCGACTTATTTTGATGGATAACAGTTATTTTTAGTGTTAAAGTCTTTCCCCAGGGAAAAGTTATTGTAGATCAAGAGAGAGTGTATCAGAGCAGGTGAGTCTAAAGCCCACGAGACCATGAAGAAAGCTACTATAAGAGTCCAGGCAAATGTTGCTAAATGCCTCCACAGGGCAAGGCAGGGACTGGTACACAGGAGTTGGTACATCAATATTAATCGAATAAATATGTCTAAGTATAAAGTAAACAACTGACTCCAAAAGCTACCCTTTGGCAAACAGAAATAAATAAAAGAATGATTAGACAGTCAGTTCTTTTCAAGGTATTCCAAGATTTGAGACTATTTTTTTCTCACCTGTTTTATCTGTTGTTACTAAATCTACTGCTGTGTAAATGGCCTCAAATAGAAATGCACTAATATGTTCCTTGCCATTTATCTTTTATGAATGCTCTTGTTGTCCCTTCTTCCTGGAATACTCTTCTTTCGGATATCCACAAGGCTTGCTCACTCACTTCCTCCATGTTTTGCTCATGTGGCATCTCCTTGCAGATACTTTCCCTGACCACCTTCTCTGAAACAGGAATCTCACTCTTAGTACCTCTTATCTCACTTTACTTTCCCTCATGGCTACAGATTTTAACCTCAATATTTATTTATTTATTTTTAAAATAAATTTTATTTTTTGGAGTATTTTAGGTTCATGACGAAATTGAGCAGAAAGTACAGAGAGTTCCCATAAACTTTCTGCCCCACGCCCCATAGCCTTCCCCACTACCAACCTCTCACACCAGAGTGGCACAATTGTTAAAATCAGTGAGCCTACATTAGAACGTCATTATCACTCAAACTCCGTAATTTACATTGGGGTTCACTCTTGGTGTTGGACATTCTCTGGGTTTTAACAAATGCATAATGATATGTATCTGCTATTACATTATTATACAGAAAGTGTCACTGCCCTAAAAATCAACTGGGTTACACCTATTCATCCCTCCCCCTTAATCCTTAGCAACCACTGATCTTTTATCATCGTGAGAGTAAAAACAAGTCTCCAGAATCCTTATTTGACCTTCTTAAAGAATGGCAAAATCTTTAGAGTATAGGAACTATATTGCCTATAAGCTTTTTAACCTATAATCACCTAATAAAAATGGCCCTGTCATAGAAGAATTACAAGACTGCTAGTGATCAATTGACTAATTGATTTTGGGAAGTGGAAAGAAAAAGGAGCTGGCATACAGTGGTCAGAAGCAACATAGAAAAGGACAGTTGATTTCATAGCAGTAATCATTGTTTATTTTCTTAAAGTGTTTTGTTTAATTCACCTGACTCGTTGCTTTTGAATGGAATGAGATTAAATGTATATGGTGATTGATGGGTTGTGTGTTCCAAGGATTCATATTAGAATTTGCTCTAATGTCAGGAAATAACTTAGAAGGCTGCCTTGTACACAGCTGCAGAGTTAAGCACGTCTGAGCTGCTTCTGCTAATGTTTTCAGGAAGCTAACTACCATGCCAGGTACATGACTTGTTGCCTGGCAACCTCAGGACCCAAGCTTTCACTGCACTCTGGAGGCACTTTTCTGATGCAAGTCCATGAGTATTTCGGGAACTCACTTCAGAACACTGTGACCTGGTATCCATAGTCAAAGAAAAATGGAAGATAAGGACAATTTTACAGAAAATTTATAAAATAACCCTATGGGTCTAATTACCCCCAAATTGTTGAACTTTTGAAAGAGAAACCTCAGATTTTGGTGTACTTTATCAACAGCAAACTCATGATTATTTAATGGGAGTAAAGAATCTACTTCTTTTCCAGGCTGAACTAGAATACTAATTTTTAGGTTGTGGCTCAGTGACAGCTGTGAATTGTGGGAATTAGAAACTAGCCTCTTTGCATAGCTGGGGCTACTTACCCCTCAACTGCATGCTAAATATACTTGTAGCTAACAATTTTACAACATTTACATGAGCAGGGCATATGTTAAGCTCTTCACATAGAATAATTCATTTAATCATCACAAGGATCATAAAAGATAGGTGCTGCTGTTTCACTGAACAAGTGAAAAAACTAAAACACGGAGAGACTAAGTAACTTGAAGAAACATCACAAGGTCACAATTAGTGATTTGTTTTTGGGCCCATGCAGTCTGACTCTAGATTTTGTTTCCTTAAGACTCAGGAGCCAATTCTGAACTCAATAGAGATTTAAGAAGTTCTAAGCTAACACATCAGTGGCTGTAATGAATTTATCTGTTGCTTGGCAAGCTCTAACCTTGTGGCCTAACTCTGACAGTTGGATTTCTGCATTATTCCCAAAGCCAAATCCCTCTCTCCTAGGAACATTATATTTTCCAGATCCCGGCTCTTCCCAATCTGAAGGATATGCTTCTACCTAGCAACTTTACAAGATAGGAAAGAAATACTATTTTTGATGATTGGGTCACTCGTTTACTCACTTACTTATACATTAACACCTATTTAACACCGATGCACTTTGTAAGAGATGGGGGAAGGAATCCTAGGCAAAATGAACACCACAAGAAATAACAGGGAGACTATCAAATATTTATTGGGTGCCTACTATGTGTTGGGCATTGTTCTAAGTGATGAGACTACAATAGCGACCAAAGCAAAGCTCCTGCTCACACAGAAAGGACATTCCAGGAGGGGGGTCAGACATAGACAAATACATGTGATAGAACATGACAATACGCTACGTTAAAGTTTGAAAAGGGTTATGAAGCCAAATAAAGAAGGAGAAACGGAAAGATAATAATGAAAGGGTGATTTTCTAATACAAGGAGGTGAGGAAGGCCTCCCTGATAAGATAACATGTGAACCATGACTCAAAAGAAGGTGAGAACAGCCCATGGCAATAGGCATGGGCACTGTGAGAATAGATAGTTATTGGACAGGCCTGCAGCAAAGGCATGCAACAAGGAAGCTAATATGTCTGAAGAGAGAGAGTTAGTGGGGCAGTGGTAGAAGATGAAGTTAGAAAAGTGGCAGGGACATGGGTTCCTACTGAATCCTTAAAATCATACAGAACCCTTACAATCCTATGGAACTGTAAGCTACGTAAGAACCAGGGTGAGGTTAGCAGGAATGTGGCACAAATTGTTGACTTACTCATATTATTTATTAAGATCCATAAATTAGCTCATATGCACGTTATCAAAATCTCACTCATTCTCATAGAATCATAGAATCTTAAAGATGGAAAGGACATTCATATTGCCCATTATAGCCAAAGGTCTTATACTTGGTTCTCCCACCCAATGTCAAAAAAACCAGCAACGGTAACAACTTAAGTGCTTACTGAGTGCTTACATGTTAATCATTGTGCAAAACAATTTATGTACATTGTTTTCATTTCCTTCTCAGAAAGAAATGGTAAAAATACATCTCACAGAAGTAAAGAAGTGTCACTGTCTGGAGACCATCCAGCTCCTCTTGGATAGTGTCAAGGAGGGGAACTCACCATACTAGGACAGGGCTGACAATGAGAACACGCTTTGTGAGGATATCGGTCCTTATGCCTTCTGTTGGCTCCCTCCATTCCCCTTTTTTAAATTACTTTGTGAATTTGTGGGTGTGTGCATTTTCTTCCCCAAATAGACATTATTGACACAGCCATTTGGTTAGTTTGAATAGGAAAGGTGAATGTTTCACAATTGAAGTTAAAGAGATTGGTAGCATCTTAAGAGCCCTCACAGGGCCAATTCTAAATTTTCCAAGGTCAAGTATAAATTGCTTAGTCTTATAATCTCAGAAACCTCAAGACAAGCATTGTTTAATCAGAGGCAAACTCACATTAACCAAGGTCACAGATGCTGTGGTACAAAATCAGAAAATTCGTTTATTAATGTGCGATGAGAATTGAGAATGCTAAGCGGACTGGAAACTTGAGTTCTTCATCCAGTGTATTATTTTCTGTGGACATGCAACATGAGAACCCAAAGTATGATAAGAAGATTACATAGAATCAGAATGACACTTTTAGATAATTTAAACTTTTACTATATCAAGCTAAGATTCTTGCTATAATAGAGATAGGGTGAGTCCTTAGGTCTACTGTCTGCCAGACAATACTGAGATGAGTTCTGTCAATATTTGTCCAAGTATTTCTTTTCTGTGGTTTTATGGTTGAACTTATTTTTTCTTAATGAAGCTGAACAATAATAGGAATCCCATATGGCCCATTTCTTACATGGCAACACTTTAAAGATACCACAGTCTAGCAAAAGTAATTAAAAAATAATTCTAGCCTTTGCTTGTAGCTTTCAATGAACATTAATGAGGATCCAATTCTTAACCCACAGCAGGAATTCACATGAAGAATTCCTTTTCTTTTCCTCTTCTATTCTCTCACAAACTGCAGGTGCCTTCAACCTCCCCTTGTCCAATTATTTTCAGCTCTCTCCATGAACTACCCCAAGACGTCCTGCCTGTGTGGAATCTTTGCTCGCCTCCTTCGCTAGCATCCTGCAGTACCACCTCCCTGAGAGTGGCTGTTTACAGTTATAGTCCTAGTCACCATCTGTGCCAACTTGCTTCTGGAGGGTCGGAGACACCAGCAGCTCTCCATGCCTCGTTCTCCAACATGCAAAGTTCACTGAGCTCCTTGGGAATGCATTTCTTCTCACGCTCAGCCTAATTTTCTCAGGAGAAATTATAATACAGAATTCTCAAGGATGAGTTCTGGCAAATAAAATTCTCCATCTTGTTACATTTATATACAGTATCACATTCAATAAGATAACTGAGTATCAGGTCAAGGTTGCTTCAAGATGACCATGTTTGTCTCTGCGCTGACACCTTATTGACAGATAATATAATCAAAATATTTAAGAAAAACACTATTTTCCTTATATTCATGTTTCTGAGTGAAATCTCATTGTAACCCTTGGACCTTTGGATTCCATAATTACCAAAGTGTCAGTTAATATTTTCACAACAATCATGTACTTATTTATTGTTAGGATCCACTTCAGTTGTGTATCCATTAAAGCAGCAAAAAGAGTAACTTTAATTCATAACTGCCTAAAATCTTTTGTGAAAGTACTGTAGCAGCCATTAAATCAGTTTATAACCTTCTCTTTTAGTTAGGTGCCAGATCCAGTCTAGTCAGGTACCAACATACTTTTGTCAAAAAGGGGAATCTTATCACTTTGCCATCATAAAACTGGGTGATGAGAGACGACGCACAATCTTATAGGTAACATTTCACTCATTGGAACTGTGTTCACGGGAAATATTTCATGTATTGAGATTTTTGTAGAAATTAAGTCAAATAATAGCAGTTTAGATCATTGAAAAAATAAATGTTTTTTGACCCCGTTTTGAAGTGTTTTGGGTTTCTGAGCTCTCTTCTTCTCACCTATATATTTGATACCACATTGTGTATGTCTCCAACACACATTTTATTATCCTAATATTGAACCACTATGAATAACTCATCTTGTAACAAGATTTTTTTATTGTTTGTCTCTTTCTTAACTCTTTACTGTGGGGTTCATCTTCCTATAATCATCTATCATTGCTAAAAAGTACTTTATATACAGCACTATTTCTCGAGCTTTCTGCTTTTATCCTCCAGTTCAACCTTTCTTCAAAGTCTACCTCTGTCTATACTGCCTTCCTCCTACCCTTTGGGTATATGGATCTTTCTTAGCCCCCAGAAACATTCAGCTCTGTGTAAGTCTCTATGGTCAATCACCCACTAAATTCTCTCTAGTAACACCAAGTCAATCTATGAGGAAATTTTAATTAAAGGTAATTTTTGTTTGTATAAATGAATTGTCATATAAATTGTGGACTCAGTTGGAAACTTAGCCCATTCATGAGAAAAAGAAATTATTATTTAGGGCCCATAGAATGGAATATAAATCATGTCTATTACATCTAATTCCTAAAGATCTTTCACCCACCCACCTTGAACTGGACGTAACTCCAGTAGAACCTCAGAATTTGTAGGGTCATCAAACATCATCTTGTCAAATTCTTTGCTTATGCATAAAGCTCCACTTCAAAATCCTGAACAAATAGATGTCTGCTTTTTTGCTGAACACTTCTCATGTAGCTTCTATCTCTGAAGAGCCAATTTTGCACTCAGGAAAATTATAATCATGTTAATAAAGATAATTTAAAAAAATGATTGCTGGGGAAGGGATGGTGTTGATCACACACAATTCATACTTAACTAATACACATTATTCACTGGACGCTACAGACACTGGAGGGAGTCGGGAAAGATTTCAGAAGTCCTGACACAAATGATGAAGCTTAAGAGGGGTCATATAGCATTCATCATTGAAAACCAATGTCTCTGGCAGGTCACCGCATATACAAACCAAACTGTTTTTCACCTGGATAGCTTAAAATATCAGTTCATATGAGTAATCAATATTTTAGCCATTAATTTTAATTGTGATCCAAATTGGCCCATCAATTCCAAATCCTGAGTTATTATCTTATGATCCTGGAATTCTTTGGCAAACTACAAATAACTAGAGATTATTATTATTTTTCCCAAATAGAAAATGTATCAAACACTGCTGTTCCCACCACAGTACAAATTATAAAACCAGCAATGAATTCAAATTAGAAAGACAGAGTATGACTATCAAAAATAGAGTGTGACAATTTCATGATAACTGAGAAGCTCCTGTACACATGCACATACACATGCACGCACACACAAGCCCTCCAAGGTTACAAAAAAAAGTTGTGTATCAAAGACAGCTTAGGCATTATAGAATTTTAATCTGAAGGGTACATATGAAGGGAAGAGCTGAGCTTCACTACTATCTGTCTTAACAGTCTGGGGCTGCTCCTTATGTGTCCTCTTTCTTCAATGAAATGGGACCATGGGTAAATCCCTGACTTCTCTTTCTTGGAGGAGGGTCTGATCCCCAAGGGCCTGATTCTAAACAACTAGAAGGATCCTGAGGTATAGATACAAAGGCCCATGGTCCAGCTGTTGTGTAGCCTCTAGGCTGTCTTGTAGAGGAATTATGACCCTCACCATCAGAGAAATGTTGTGAGCTCAACTTCAGATTTGCATAAACTGAACATTAGCAAGTCCTAATATTTAAAGTGGGATAACTAAGTAAAAACTCCCTCCAAGCTGTTTGACAGCCTTATGAATATGCAGGTAAGAAACCAAAAACTGGCTTCCAGTGGTCTGCAGTAAATACATCGGCAGAAATGTTCCACCGAAGCAGATGATTTAAGTCCATACAGTGTTTTCTTATAAGTACGACACTTAGAAGTGAGTTTTATTATAATGCACTGAATCTACTGAGCATTCAAATCAGCTGATAGCATTTTTAAATCACAGCTATTTTGGTGTTTCTTATTGAAAGCAGTAGAAGAGCAACCAGAAGTAATAAATTTGCTTGTGAAAAGCAGTCTTGCTCGTCATTGTTGTACATTGTTGTAACTAGGACAGAATTATGCAATAAATTTACAGATGTATTGCCTTTATTGTCAGCAATGGCCAGCTTGTTCCTGTTTATTTTAAGCATGTTTATACATGGAATTGCTTACATTTTAATCATCACTGCATGAGCATATACTTTAACCAAACTGTAGCTTCTACAGGACAAGGCTCAGGCTATTTAAATGAATGACATGTCTTCGAAAACCCTGGATTTGCAGTAAGTACTTAGTTCAAGGTTTTGACAAACAAATTCCACTAAATCATTAGTTTTAAATGCATAGCTGTGTCTGAATAACTCCCATAATTACTCTCTACTCCTAAAATGTGTGTGTGTAGGGGGGAGGTGGGGAGAAGAGGGGTCTCTGTTGCTCCTGATATTATAGGTTGGGCATTTGCTTAATATATTTTTTTTTATTAATTGGGAGTGGGTGGGCAGCAGATTCTAAAGTTCCCTTCTTAATCTTGGGTTTAATGAGTTTGATTAACATGTCCATAATCATCTTTCTGTTCAGGAAGCATTTGATTCCCTATCTTCCCCACCAATACTGGAATGTCTGTGTAATTATACTTTATGCATCTTTTGATCAGTAAACCATACAGAATTATCATTTCTCTATCTTTAAAACAAAAAAAAAAATTAAGGATTTAATATGAAACAAAAGAAGAAATCTATTTCTAAGGCAGTGAAAGGAGTTTCACATATTTGAGTTTGCAGGAAAGAACAATCCTTAGGCAGTTTTATCACTGAGTTTCTACAAAGGAGAAAATAAAACAGTAAAGCAAGTAGATGCCCAAAAGTCCACCTGTGTGTGTCTGGGTGTAGGTGGGGAAAGGTGTCTGGAATTCATAGGGGCCTTCATGGCTTTCATTGTTGATGCAGGTTGCAAGGCTGTAGTAAAAAGTGATTTAATTCTTGGACTAAGGCACTATAGAGTACAGGCTGGTGACAGAGCTTGAAAGACAGACTGGGCTCATTTCCTTGGAAATAAAAATTTTTCTGTCCTCCCACTCCTCCACTTTTCACCTCAATATCCTTTTTCTCTCCAAAATGCAGTGATTTTGATGTCAGTGAAGTTAAACAAACAAGTGACAGAATGGTAGATGTGTCTCCCAGTCCACAGGGGACACATTTTCCTCAGCTGTGTGCTCCAACCTCTCATTATTGGCTTGAGAGATAATATGTGATTGCATCTCCAAGGCTACAGAAGTCTCAAACAGTACTCAGTACACAGCTCTGCTGCCTCCTCCAAGTGCCTAGAAATCAGCCACATTTGAGCCAGGGATGGTTCACCTGGCTACCTCTTCTCTTCATCTGGAACTGCATTCCTATCATCATCTCTACCCAGCTCCCAACTGGAGCCTTCTCTAATGTCTTCCACTTTCATTAATGGTTTTATTCCCTCATCCTGCTGCACAACCTGAAAATCTTGAGTCTTCCTTTGTGCCTGCCTCTTCCTCCTTCCACCCCTATCCTCACATCTCATATTGTATTGATTCTGCTTCCAAAACATTCCTGAATATGGTTCGTTCCTCGAAGTTGTCTCTCTGTCTCCCACTTAACCTCAACACACACCTTTTCCTCCCCACAGAACACTCTCCTCATCTCATGTTTCCACACAAGCTCCTCACACACACACACACACACACACACACTCAGCTAACTCTTTCTTGTCCTTTGGATCCAAGTTAAAGATGACATTCACTAAAAAAAGTACAGAGGTTAACTCCAGAGCTAGACTAACTGGCTACACAGTCTGCACCCTCATTTACCAACTATGTGCCCTGTGACACAGCTGTGACCTCTTTGCCTTAGTTTCTCTATCTTTAAAATGGAGATAATAATAATACCAACATCGGTGAATTGCTATGACTGTTAAATGAGCTAGTGTCTTCCTGCTCAATAAGTGATCCCCAGACGAGTACCTGCTGCATCAGCTAGGAGCTTGTAGAAATGCTGAATCATAGATCCACCTCTTTATTCACTGTATCAGAATCTGCATTTCAATAAGATTCCCAGGTGATTCAATAAGATTCCCAGGTGATTCATATACACCTTATATATATATATACACACTAAGTTAATGAATGTGAGGAATTGAGAGCAAAGCCTGGTGTCATTTTGCATAACCTATCATCATCATCATCACTGTCATCGTCAACATCATCTTCGTTGTTTTTAGTTCAAGCCCCTTAACTTTCCTGTTTCCTGTTATATAATTTCAGTGATGTCGTACTTCCAATTTTAATATATGCATGATATTTTGTGGGAAATTTTTTTTAAAAAAACTGTTTCTGTCATTAGGTTATATGGTCTGCACAGTCAGTGTTCATCTTTTAACTGCCATATTTCTAGAACCTAGCATAGTGCCTAGTAGATAGTAAGTGCTCACTAAATGTCAGTCAAATGAGCAAGTCCCACATTGGACTTCTCTTCTCGATCCTTGTTGACAGAACTCTAATGCAAATTAACACTTTTTTCTCTGTAGATAATTTTAATGCCCTCTCATCCAGGATTTTTGCTTTTAGTCTCTGCCTACTTCAATCAATTCTGTTTAGATCCATTCATGAAGTTATAGGGGGTTAGGCATCTTCCCCTGGTAAGATACTGGAGCATCATAGTCCCATCAGCATCAGGAATAATGTCATGTAGGAGAGGGATTTTAGAGGGAAATGGCATGGCTGTGGTGCTCAAAGGAAATGAGCAAAATATACCCCTTGGCTTTCCTTCTGTACTTATATGGTTGCAAAGTGTATTAATGAGTTTCCATAGGCCTTGAATTAGAGTTTCAGAGAATAGTTGACTGGGGGAGTATGCATACCGACCAGGGATTGCTACCTGCTGAGACAAAGAGGTGGGTGCATCTGAGTAACATATGCTTGATACTGCCAGCTCAGAGTCTGGCAGTGGTCTGCTCAATACTTTCATGGGGATCCCGGGAGCCTCAGGGGATGCACAGATTGCGTCTGCTCCAGGTGGTTCTCTAGGCTCTCTACCTGATCATGCAGAGTCTGAAGAGCTGGGTCAGGAGTCACCTGATAACAGGAGATGGTGGGCTAACTAACTCACTATCACAAGTTCTGATCAATCTTGTAAGATATGACTCCAACTCACACCAAGGTGTCAGATTTTGTAGCATGTGGAAAGGAGACAGAGGGAGGGAAATTAAGCCACACATTCATCTGCCAATTGGGGCCTCCCTACTGGTGTGTGGATGCTCATTCTGAGTTCCCAAAACTGACTGTGTTCAAGGCTAATAAGATATAAGTGGTATTGAATATTTACCCTCAAATTATGCAGCATTAAAATGGACTGGACCACAAATCACCAGACTGGACTGAAAGCCTTAGAGGGAGTGAACACTAACAATGGACAGCTCTAATGCGCTTTTCTGTTCTTCCCTGTCTACCCTATTTCTTTTGCCCTAGAGCATGGAAGGGTGGGGAATTGATTATACTAAGCTGATGACACATTTAAAAAATTAGAAAGATTCCATGTTTGTGCCTTGTTCTGCTGGAGCTCTTCAATCAAGTCTATAAAAAAATTATGGAAGAAATGGCATGGAAGATAAGTTTCTTGTCCCAAATTAATCTAAGGACTTCCTGCTACCTTCTTACTTTTGGGTATAAATTAGAGTTTTGTAACATGTGACATTTAGAGTCATTGTAGGGGAAAAAAATGAGTTAATCCTCTCTCTAATATTTTGATCAGAAGAAGATTGGCTTCTTCACAAATCTTGAGACATTATTTGATCTTTGCTTTCCTTCCCCCACAAAAATTGATGAACTGGTAATAGCATTAATAGCAATCCATTATATCAATTGCTGTTTCATTTGAAGCACTTCAATACCCATCACTATATTTGATCCTCACAATTTCTGTTTAGGATTATTATTTTCATCTTCACTTCTTTAAAGGAAATTGGAACCTAGAAAGTTCTAGGAACTTAAAGTTCGCCCAGCCAGTAAATGGAACAGGGAAACCAGAAGCCAGGTCTTGGCCCATGAGGCAATAATGGTGTGTACATAATGATGGAAAAGGAAATGGAGCTGTGGCAGAGACAATGTCCATAAATGTCACGGGCTTACAGAGAGACAGGTTTCCCAGATCTTTTGCATCATTTGGGGCCAGGAACTAGTTGATGCCAATGGAACATGGGGAAGTGATGAATGCCCCTTGAGGTCCACACAAAATATCACCCTTGAGATTATCCACTTGTCTTTCTTTGCTGATCAGCCAAAAAAATACAGAGAAAACAAAAGAGGTTTTCAAAGCCTTGAAGGATTGTGACAGCACAAGATGGAGGGCATCCTGGATTTTAGAATCTCTGCATTTAGAGAAGAACCTCCCAGGAGATCCCTCAAACACAAGCATCTCCATTGAACTTTGAGCAACTCAGAATTTTTTTTTATTAAACCATTGAGATTTCAGGGTTGTTTATTACAGAGGTTAGCAAATTCCTGGTTAATACAGATATCGAACCAAAAGTAATTATATCTAAGAATTACTTTCACAGAGAGAGTTCTAGTTTTCTCCTTTATTCAAATTGTTACTTCCTAATTTATTGAAATGTCTTTCCTATGATATACTTTGAGCTAATGAACTCTGAATGATAATACATTGAGATCCAAATAGTCCTTGTGGTTTGATTTTTCTTTCCATTCAAAAAATCCATTTGAGAAAAAGAGTAGAAGGAAAACCTTCCTCTGGTTGCAGGGAGAAATACATAATTTAGTTGTACTGAAATAGGGAGGTAAATCCAGGGGTCCTTCCCAGCCTGTTAGAATAGAAATTGAGCAGGGAGGGATGGCACTGACACATGAGGTGTAATACCAAAGGCAGGGATTAATTATGTCTGAGAGATATTCCTCGAAAGCTGCTGATCCTTTGTTTTTCACCCGTTGTCAGAGCAACCACTAGAGATGAGTGGCCTGCCAATAATAATCAGAGGAGAGTGGAGTTGGGTCATGAACTCTCACAATTGACAAATGTAAAACCTCCAAATGGGGAAAAAAAAAAGAAAAACAGCTCTTTGGTGCTGAGGATAGCAAGAGGCTTACGTGTGGACAGCAGGTCTTGTTGACGGAAGACAGCTGGCTGTGTGTCATCAAATGCAAGGCCTTGCCACTTCTCTGTCCTCAGGAGCTGTGCTGGACAATAACTCTGGTGTAAATTTGATTGTCCCAAGAGCCATGGATGTTGCTTTGTGGTCTTGTGATCATAAAGATGAGCATTTAGTAAATATCTTCATTATAAGTAAACGTCTAATTGGACACTAAATATTGTTTCTTCAATTATAATAGAAAAATAAAGTATTTCAGTAGACCAAAAGGCAAAAAACAACACCAGGAATAGAGAACATAAAGGGGATGGATGACAAGGAGAGAAGAAAAGCTCTTAGGAGAAAGAAAGTATTAGAAATCTCTTGCAAAATAGGAGAACCATAGTGGAAGCAAAGTAATAAAGAGCGCGGTATTACAAGAACAGATAAAACAGATGGAAACAGCCTATCAGAATGGTCCATCAGGGAGGAAAGTCAATTGAAACTTACCAAAGAAATATGAATTACTTCAGCTATATCAGTGAAAGGGCAAGTGTTTTCTCATTGTACTTGGACAGAATGAACAAGATTCAGGCAGCAATACCATTTAAAGAAAAGGACAAGAAAAAAATGATAAAATTTGACAACTACATCCAAATATTCAGCTGCATTCTTCTTAGAAAGTATTATTAACATAGATTTAAGGAACATAAAGAGAAAGTTCTGAATACTACTTCTTTAATTTTATACAGAAATATATGATTTAAAAATCTTTCACAGCATCATCTAATATAATCTGATGATTGCATTCATGACAGACTACAAAGGTATTATATATGTATATATGTAATGTATTATATAATACTTCTATATTATATAATATGTGTACGGGCTATATATAATGCATATATTATATATTATATAATATACAAAAATATAATACCTATAATATAATAA
Source organism: Equus caballus (assembly GCF_041296265.1). Taxonomy (NCBI): domain Eukaryota; kingdom Metazoa; phylum Chordata; class Mammalia; order Perissodactyla; family Equidae; genus Equus; species Equus caballus. Next base: position 28,135,663 of record NC_091710.1, on the reverse strand, counting down.
ACCTATGATATATTTTATATAATATCTGTAATATATCTATAGTACACAACATAATATATACATTGTACACATTTTATATATTGTAGAATGTATAATGTATACATTGCATGTATACCATATAAAACATACTATGGTATATATAATACACAGATATACTATATGCTGTATTATTAAATATATACAATGTTTATGTTACATATAACATATAGGCATTATATGTAAACATATATAATGTATATGATATATGTAAAACAGATGAGGACTCTGAGCTCAGAGTTTAATGCCTTGCCAAGTTCACACTGTAATCTATGCCAAGTTCACACTGTAATATATGGAATTTGGATTCAAACTTAGATGTAGAACTCTAGATTTCATGTTCTTTCACCATAGCACTCTAACAAGAGGGTTATCAAAGATTTTTATTCATAGAATTACTTGGTTAACTTATTTTCTGTTAGAGAAGTGAGACAAGTAGTGCCTAACTTGACATCTGTCTGCACTTTTTCACTATTATAAATACCTAAACATGTTCAACTTCAAAAGTAACCTGGGAACAAAGAAAGCTTCCTTTGTTTTAGCTCAGAATTTCTGAAGTTTGCCCAATTGCTAGATCACCTGTGAAGGTGAATAGAGATTTTCAGTGCCAGTACTATTAACCATAATCCCCGGGAAAGGGATCTTGGAAGCTAGGTGTTAAGCACCCCAGATAATTTTTAGGATCAAGGAAGCTTAAGAAATACTAATTAAATAGTTGCCTTTCTGAGAACATGTCTGAACCTAAAAATGTTCAAGAAAAAAGCAAAAATACAAAATTTTAATGATCTTAGAATTTCTAGCTTGGAATAAGTAAATATTACACCATTCTTTACTTCACAACGGGAATGAGAAAGGAAGGCCCATTATAAAAATATAAAACCCAGATGTGATTCAACCATTGTCTTTAATAACAGTGTTTGATGATACCAGCCTTTGAAAACTTCTTTTTTCCTATTGGCATTTCTAACATCTTTACTTTCACTGAATCTCAATTCTCCTTGTGTTGTCTTCAATGGAAACAGAAGCACCCTGAGATCTTAGATTAAACTCACTTTATATGAGCAAATCTCCACCTGTCTTGACTTCTTGTTTAATGTGAGAGCTTCTTTAAGAATACTAATATGTATCTTTTAATAAAAGGCACCAGGAGAAATTTCTTCTTTTGGCTCAAAGTGTGAACTGGAGGGGTTAGGGGCAGAGTCTTTGCTAAGTACGGTTATCTCTGTAATGCACGTGTCCCCTGACGCAGGGCACCATGGTGGTGCTGGATCTCTTCTAATGTTTCTGAATACCCAGAAAATATTCACACTGTTGTCTCCAACAATCTGGCACTGTCCTGACCCTAACAGTCTATACGTATCTCAGTTATTCTTCTTTGCTGTCAATAAGGGATAAAATAACAGTGACCTGGATTTTTATTTTATTTTAACTGCTTTATGGAGGGCCAATTGACACAATAAATTGCATATATTTATTGTGTATAATTTGATGAGGTTTTAAATATGGCTAAATAAAACTACCACCATGTCAGGATAACAGACATTTCCATCACCACTAAGAGATTCCCATGCCTTTTATAATCTATCCTTCCCTCCACCTCCATTTCCAAGGAACCAAACTGATCTGCTTTCTCTCACTGTACACTAGTTTGAATTTTCTGCAATTAATTATACATTATGTTTCACTCTTTTTTTGTTGTCTAGCTTCTATAACTCAGCATAATGAATAAGTCATTCATATTGTTGTGTATATCAATAGTTGTTCTTTTATTTCTGAGTAGTACTCCAAGTCGGCCCTGGTGGTTTAGTGGTTGAAATTCAGTGCTCTCACCGCCTACGGCCCAGATTGTTTCACTGGTCAGGAAACCACACCATCCATCTCTTGGTTGTCATACTGTGGCGGTTGTCTGTTGCTGTGATGCTGACAGCTATGCCACCAGTCAATATTTCAAATACCAGCAGGGTCACCCATGATGGACAAGTTGCAGTGGAGCTTCCAGACTAGGACAGTCTAGGACGAAAGACCTGGCCACCTGTGGCCACGACAACCCTATGAATAACAGAGGAGCATCGTCTGATAAAGCACCAGAAGGTGAGAGGATGGTGCAAAAAGACCAGCAGGGCTCAGCTCTGCTGTACATGGGATCTTTAGGAGTTGGAATTGATTCAATGGTACTGACAACGACAAGTACTCCACTATAAGAAAGAAACACATTTTATCCATTCTCCATTGCATGATATTTGCAGTTTGGGACTATTAGCAATAAAGTTGCTATAAACATTTGTGTACACATCTGTGTGTTTAAATCGCCAGACTCTTTTTTCAAAATAGCTGTATACCAATTTAAATTCCCACCAACAGTACAAAAGAGCTCCAATATCTCTGTGTCCTCAACAACATTGGGCATGATCAATCTTTCCAATTTCAGCCAAGCAATAGAGTGTATAGTATTATCACTGTGGTTTGCATTTGCATTTCTCCTGTGACTAATAATTTTGAACATCTTGCGGTTTGCTATTTGTAATCCCTCTATCTTCTTGGTAAAGTGTCTTTTAAGACCTATTGTCCATCTTTTTACTGAGTTGTAAATGTTTACATTAAGGTACAAGTCCTATGTCAAACATATTTTTGCAAATATTTTCTCTCCATCTATGGTGTGTGTTTTCAGTTTCTTTTCACTGTCTTTTGAATTGCTAGAGTTTTAAATTTCCATGATGGTCAGTTTATAAATTTTGCTTTTATAGCTCATGGTTTTTGTTTCTTATTTAAGAAATCTTTGCCTAACTCAAGGTCATTATAGCACAGATTTTCTCCTGTGTTGTCTTCTAGAACATGTAGAAGTGTTGTAGTTTTGACTCATGTATCTGGTCTATGATCCATTTTAAATTATTTGTTTATGTGATATGACATGGAGTCAAAGTTCTTTTTTTTTTTTTTTACAGGGTATCTAAATGATCCAGTTCTTATTTAAAAAGATTGCCTTCTGACATTGAATTACCTTGATGTTTTGTAAATATCAAATATTTATTTTCATTTTCTATATGTATTTCCCTTTCTAGATTTTTTCTTTTGATCTACTGATTTACATGAATGTGTGTGTGTGCTACTTTTAATCAATACCCCACTTTCTTAATTGATGTAGCTATATAATAAATCTTGAAATCATGTAGTTTAAGCCCTACAACTTTGTTTCCCTTCTTCATAATTTTTTCGGCTATTCTAAATCCTTTTCATTTCCATATACATTTAGAATCAGCTTTTCAATTTCTACAAAATGTCTGTGGAAAATTTGGGGGTTTTAAATAGATTTTATTTTTAAGATAGTCTTAGATTTATGGAAAAATTGAGACAGTACAGGGAGTTCTCATGTACAGCTTCCTCTTTTATTAATAATACATTTGTTATGGTTAATGGACAAACAATGATACATTATTATTAACTGAAGTTCACTGTTCTTTTAGATTTCCTTAGTTTTCACTCAGTGTCCTTCTGTTCCAGAATCTCATCCAGGACACCACATCACACTTAGTTGTCATGTTTCCCTAGGCTTCCCTTGGCTGTGACAGTTTCTTAGATTTTCCTTCTTTTTGATAATCTTCAAAGTTTTGAGAATTATTGGTAGGAGATTTTCTGGGATGCCTCACTATTGAAATTTATCTGATGTTTTTATCTTGATCACATGGGGGTTATAGGATTTTGAGAGAAAAACTAGAGAGGTGAAATACCATTTTAATCACGTGACATCAAGGGTATATGATTTATAACTATTGATGTTGACCTTGATTACCTGGCTAAGATAGTGTTTTTCAGATTTCTCTACTCTAAAGTTACTCTTTTATTTTCATTTTTCTCTTTCCATGCTGTACTTTTTGTAAGGAAGTGACTAAGGGCAGCCTGTGCTTAAGGAGTGGGGAGTTACACTCCAAAATCTTGAAAGCCGCATATAAACATAAATTATTTGGAATTTTTATTGACAGGAGATTTATCTCTTCTCGCTCATTTTTTAATTTAGTCACTTATTTACGTCAGTACGAATTCATGCATGCTTATTTTACTATTTGGGTTACGATCCAATAATACTTTATTTTGCCCAGCTTTGGGCATTGGGAGCTCTTTTAGTTGGCTATTGCTCTTCTTTGACATACCCAATCAATGTGTAGGATAGTTTTCTCTTTTTCTTTTCTTTTTTTAAATTAAGGACTTCCTTACTTTCTGGACCTACATGATGCTCCAGGCTCAGCTCATGTGTTTTACGCCCTAATCCTAGAACCAGCTATTTCTCCAAGGAAACTTTGTTCCTTTTTATTGGAAGATGATATTAGAAACCAAGATGTGAGCACAAGATGTGCTCATCTCTACTGGTATGTCATTTCTTTTAGTTCCTCTCAGCCAACAGAGAAAAAAAGTAAGGTATACTAACCTATGTTTATATGCGTGTATCTATAAATGTTTTTAAATGAAACCATCAGTATTAAGTTAAACATGAGTTCAGACTGATGTCTCCAAATCTAATCCATTATAACATAAACAATTCTAGTCTCTTCCCCTTGCATATCTTTAAACTCCCACCTTAACGTGAGAAACACGAATCCCACCATCTGCCATCATTTGCTTAATTGTTCAAGTATACATGTATAATAATATCCAAATTATTAGCCCACACCATGGTAGTTTGCTTTTGACTGTGTTACTCTACATATCAACTTGGGAAGACTTGACGTCTTGACCGTATTGAGTCTTCCAATCAATGAGTATGGTACAACCGCATTTATTTTGGCCTCCTCTGATTATTTTTGTAACGTTTTGCAGTATACAGTGTACAGGTTTTGTACATTTTTAATCAAATTTATCCCTGAGTATTTCATATTTTATGGTGATATTTTAAAAGCCATTCATTCTTTTAATTTCAATTTCTGAATGCTTGTTGCTAGTGAACAAATACACAATTTATTTTTATATTTTTACCTTGTGTTCTGAAACCTTGCTAAACTCACTTATTAGTTTGAATAGCTATTGTCTAAGTTCTTTAACATGTTTGCTTAAATGATTACCTTTTCGGTAAACGCATTTCATTTCTTTCTTCACAATCTGTATATCTTTCCTTTTTCTTGCAGTCTTACATTGGTTAAAATCACCAATTCATTGTTTAATAAAGGCCATGAGAGAAGACATCTTTGACTTATTCTTAACATTAGGGGGGATGTATTCAGGTTTTCAGCCTGAGGTATGATGTTCAAAATGTAGGATTTTCAAAATGACCTTTATCATGTTGAGAAAGTTCCCTTCTATTTCTAGAATGGACATTTAATTTAGTTATATATTTTTAAGTATCTGTTAAGATGATGATGATAGAGTTTTTCTTTTTTATTTTGATAGCAATGATTATATTCATAGACCTTAAATTGTTAAACCAAACTTGTATTCTTGTAATAAACCCCACTGACCATATTGTATTTTTCTTTTAGTATTGTGTTTGATTTGGTTTTCTATAATTGTATTAAGAATTTATGGGTCTATGTTCATGAGGGTTATTATTCTATTAATTGAAATGTAAAGTCTTCATCTGGTTTTGATGTCAAGCTAATGTTGACCTCATAAAATGAGTTGAGAAATATTCTCTCCTTCAATTTTCTGGAAAACTTTATAAAATAATTCTATTATTTCATTGTTGTATGTTTGGTAGAATTCACTAGTGAAGACTTCTGGGGGTGGAGATTTCTTTGTGGGAAAATTTGTAACTGCAAATTCTATTTCTTTAATTGATATAGCCTATTCAGGTTATCTAATTTTCCTAAAGTGAGATGTGTCATGAAAGGATTTTGTACATTTTATTTAATTTCTCAAATTGATTAGTATAAAATAGTTTCTAACATTCCTATATTGTTCTCTTAGTACTTATATAATTCATAGCAATGTCACTTATCATTCATGATATTGGTAATTTTTGTCTTATCTTTTTTTGCCTTGTCAGTCTTATTAGTGGTTTATTAATTTTATTGATTTTCTCAAATAACTATCTTTTAGGTTTATTGATTTATTCTATTGATTTTTTTCATTGCATTGATTTCTAATCTAACAATTACTATTCTCTTCTGCTTACTTTGGATTTTGTTTTTTATCTTTTTTCTTAGAGAGAGTACTGACATAATTGATTTTAAATATTTCCACTTTTATAATATATAATTAATGCTATAAGTTTCTTACCAAACACTGCTTTAATAGCTAACATAAAATTTTTGATATACTGTGTTTTTATTTTCCATCAGTTCAAAATATTTTCCAATTCACTTTGTGATTTATGCATCGATTATTTAAAAGTATATTTATAATATTCAAGTAAATGCAGACTTTTCAGATATGTTTGCGCTATTCACTTTTAATTTTTTTGCACTCAGAAAATATGCTTTATGTGATTTCAGCCCTTTTAAATTTATAGGGACATGTTTTATATCTATATATATGGTCTGTTTTGGTAAATGTTCCACGTACACTTGAAAAAAGAACGTATATTCTATGTTTCTGGGTGAAGTGTTATGTAAACATCAAGTTAGGTCTAGTTGGTTGATAGTGTTCTATCAATTATTGAGAAAGAGGTATTTAATCTTTGTCTATTTCTCCTTGATATTCTATCAGATATTGCATCATATGTATTGGAACTGTTTTTAGTTGCCTAAACATTTAAGATCATAATATTCTCTTGATGAATTAATTCTTTATTATTATAAAACAACTCTCTTTATTCCTTGTAAAATTATTTGTTCTGAATCCATTTTTCTGATATTAATATAGCTACTCTAGTTTTCCTTGATAATTTTAAGCATGGTATACCTTTATCCAGCCCTTTCTCTTAAATCGATCTGTAACTTCATAATTAAAATTGGCTTCTTGTTGACAGTATATAGTTGCATGTTTTAGATCCAATATGATTATTTCTACCTTTTCTCTCTATGGTTGTGTGTGGTCAATTTATTCTAATGTGTTTATCAGCATAATTAGATTTAAATCTTCCATATTGTTGTCTTCTATTAGTCCCATATGTTCTTTGTTTCCTTTCCTTTTTTGCCCTTTATTGGATCAATAAATTTTGTTTTTCCATTTTAACCTCTATTATAGATTTATTTTCGATACTTTTTTTAATGATTCCTTGAATGATTAGAGTATATAGCTTTAATTTATCACAATTTATCTTCAAATACTGTTAGACCACTACATCTATGGAATAAGGACCGTAGAATAGTATATTTCCATCCTCCTCCTAGTCATGACGCTGTTGTTGTCATATCTTTTACTTCCACTTATAATTCCATAATAAAGCGCTTCTATTTTTGCTTTAAATTGTCAATTATTTCTTGAAAGGATTTAAAGATTAAGAAAATGTTTTTAAGACAGCCACATATTTATCTTTGCTGGCATTCATTATTATTCTATACATAGAGCTGATTCTCCTTATCTGTGATATTTACTATGAAGTTGTCACCAACACTAAATGAGCAAACACTGAATCATTCTTCCTAGCAGAAACACAAGTTTAGTTTTCTGGCTCTGGTCACAAAATTTCCACCAACTGATCACTATATAACCTTGTTTTATGTGTGTTTCTATTTGAAGTCATCCTATTGAATAAATCTGTTGATTCATTAACATTGAACTCACAGCCAACAGAACTCTCTCTCATGCCTGAGCAAAGCTTATCTAACACGTATGTTTTCTCTATAAGGCTCATCACAGCTTCTGTAGTGCAGAGCACTAAACAGCACTTCAGGACTATGCCCGGGGGCCATCTTAAACAGCGAAATCACCAACACAAAGCATAATTACGTGAAAAACATGACATTAAATAGACCACAAAAGTAGACTCATTTACGGTATGAGAGCTGAAAGAAGAAGACAGAGTATCACCTTATTTAACTTCAGCTGGGAAGGTATACCTCAGGTGACTCAAATTGCTTATTTCTGATGGGTGATTCTTTATTTACATGCAGATGCTGATTAGTGTTCAGCTAAGGACTTGAGAAAAATTTCCAAAGCTCTCCAAAACATGTTCGTTTTCTGTGCAACTCTCTTCTTCCACCTGTGTCCCACAAATTTTCATCTGTTTGGCCTCCTTAAACTTTAAACTCTGCCTCTTCCAGTGTTAGAGAAGACCAAACTTGGATTCCTTTCTCTGTGCCATTGCCTGGAAATGCTTTAAGCATTAGGTAAGGTAATCATAGGGCCCCTTCTTTTAGGGCTGAATCTCTGTCACTGCCTCTTCCAAATTATTCCAACAATAGCATTTCCTTTTTCGTGCAGATTTTTAGTTATTTATGACAGAAGGCTAAATTTGGTCCCTGCTATTTCATTAAGGCTGGAACCAGAAATTCCTGCTTTGGATTCATTTAGCTGCATAAAGCAGACATAGTGTCCACCTTTACCTTTCATGTCTTCTTTTCAGTAAGTGTTTTACTTTCTTGAACTTTGACACTTGGTCAAATTAATAACATTCCACAAGAATAATGTTGATTCCATGAAAGAAGTAGATTGATGCTGAAATAATAGTTTGGCATTTCTCGGTGATATTCAGGAACAGAAGAGAACAATTTAGGACAGACATTACCCCTGGTGGCATAATAAAGTGCTGTTTTTATTGTAAAGTCACCAAAGCCTCTGTGTATAGTGAGCCAAGTGGGTGAGCAGTGGCAATATCATGTCACAGCTAAAACATCTGTGTCCAGACCAGCCTGCCTAAGAGGTATGTTTTTTCAGTACGATGTTCTGCATCCTCAGAATATTCAAAATGATTGTACACCTCTTATAGGTAATATTCTTTATTGACATAAGCATATATTGATTGCCCATAATAGTTAATTTATTTTGCTTATGTTGTTAAATGTATATTGATATTTTCCAGGTAGGGGAATTCCCTGGGCGATGAACTATCTATTGTCCACTCAAAATCAAACTTCTGTGTGAGGAAATCTGTCTACTGGAATAAAATGACCTCTGTGGCATAGTTTTCCAGTTCACAAAAGTTCAGTTTCCTCTTCTTTCTGGTACTCAGGAGACTTACAAAACTATGCTTATCCTGGGTAAGATGGCCTTTCTTCCCAAACTTCCCGAGCTTGAACATCCACTACTTTCAGTTAGATTGAAGAAAAGGCACGCAAAATTCTGTATGCTCCTGATGAGATCATCTGCCTCCTAGCTATAACAATGCTCTTGGCAGGTTTGAGTTAGGATTCCCAGATCTTCTCATCTCCCTAATAAGACAGTAATGTCTGACCCACAATCTTCCCTAAGACATGATTAGGTCTAACTGACTATGTCTTATGTTTTACTCTTCTATTGCTTCCACAACAATTACCACAAACTCAGAAGCTTAATACTGTACCAATTTATTGTTTCATAGTTCTATAATCAGAAGTCTAGTAGACTCAGCAGGGTTCTCTGCTTTAGGTCCTGCCAGGGTAATTTAAGGTATAAGCTGGGTTGTATTCTTACCTAGAAGCTCTAGGGGGAGAATAAACTTCCAGTCTTATTAAGGTTTTTGGTAGAATTGGGTTTCATCCAGCCATAGCACTGAGCTTCCCCTGGTTGTCCCCAGGGGTTGTTCTCAGCTTCTAGAAGCTTTTCACATTCCTGCGTTCATTACCCCTTCATCCAACTTCAAGGCCAGTGATGACAAGTCAAATATCTCTGATCTCCTGTTCTACCTCATCTCTCCCTTTGCATTCTCTTCCGCTTTTAGCCAGAGAGGGTTCTTAGCTTTTAAAGATACATGTGATTGGATTGGATATATGCAGATAATCTAGGAGAGTCTTATTAAAATCTTTAACCTTAATTGCGACTGTGACATTCCTTTTTTCATGTTATGTAACATTCACAAGTTCCAGGAATTAGGGAGTGAATATTTCGGGGCCCATTATTCTGCCCACTACACCTTCCTCCATGGTTTACTTCAGTCATAATCAGATTTCATCCCCATTAGACTGTGCCCCCCTTAATATAACCTAAAATCTCTGCTGTCTTCACCTTTTGGCAATTCTATTGTGCCCTCTGGATTTCATGATCAGTTATTATCAACATGCTCCAATGATGCAAAGTCTTACTGGAATGATTTCTACACCTTCTTGCTTTAAACGACCCTGGCTGAGGAAACTGCTTCTCCTGTTAGGCTCTTGGAGGGTATCTATTTTATTTTTGTCCACTACAAGCCTCCTCTGGCCAAAAAGTAATGTTAGACTATCTTGCTCCACCTTTCCAATGACAAATCACTCTTCTCTCTTTTTCTCTGAAACGTCTCAAGGAATTTGGAACATACAAATATAAATCTACTATCTCCACTTTCTATAATCATCTACCATCATCTTCATCACATTTCTTCATTCATTGAAGATTTTAACACCTAGATTACTACCTTTCTCTTCACTATTATCATTAACATCAATATCAGATATCCACATAGATAATCCGTGCAACGCACTGGACTTCCAGTCCCTTAAACTCCTTTCTCTTCATAATCTTGTCTCCCTCCCTACTTTGCCTACTTGACTCCCAAGGTCAAGCTTTATCTTTTTTTAATTAGCAATAAGAGTATTACTCCAAATTTTCAATATCAAATGTGATTCTCCTTGACTACCAACTTGTATCTCTCCAATCCACTTCTGTGTTACCCCCATCCAACAATTCTTTGATCCCAATGGAATCTACAGTTCATAAACTGTTCTTTAGCTTATCATCATACTCTTCATTTTCTCAGTTCCTCCTTTAGCCGTTGGATTTCATGTTCTATCGTCCCTTCCATACGCCCTCAACTGTATAACTCTACTTCCCTCCATTGTGCTCAGCTGGCAAAACCCTGGTCATGTTATATGTATCTATGCTCAGCCTGTGTGTTAAGCAGGTGAAAATTTAGAAAAAAAAAGCTGATGTATTCTGCTAACATATTTTGTTTTTTTGATTTTTAAAAATTTATTTATTTTCGTGTGTACATCATAATATATTTCGAATTCTGTGTAGATTACATCATGTTCACCACCCAAAAACTAATTATAGTCCATCCGCTCACATGTGAGCCTAATCACCCATTTTGCCCTCCCCCCTCCCCCCTTCCACTATGGTAACCACCAATCCAATCTCCAATTCTGCGTGTGTGTTTGTCGTTGTTTTTATCTTCTACTTATGAGTGAGATCATATGGTATTTGACTTTCTCCCTCTGACTTATTTCACTCAGCATAATACCCTCAAGGTCCATCCATGTTGTCACAAATGGCAGGATTTCATCATTTCTTACAGCTGAGTAGTAGTCCATCGTGTATAAATACCACATCTTCTTTATCCATTCATCCCTTGATGGGCACCTGGTCGCTTCCATATCTTGGCTATTGTGTATAATGCTGCAATGAACATAGGGGTGCAAGTATCTTTATGTGTTTTGCCTTTGTGTTTTCAAGTTTTTTGGAGAAGTACCCAGTAGTTGGATACCTGGATCATATGGTAGATCTATCCTTAATTTTCTGAGGATACTCCATCCTGCTTTTCATAGTGGAGGCACCAGTTTGCACTCCTAACAGCAGTGAACAAGGGTTCCCTTCTCTCCACATCCTCTCCAACATTTGTTGTTTCCTGTCTTGTTGACAGGAGTGAGGTGATACCTCATTGTAGTTTTGATTTGCATTTCCCTGATAGCTAATGATGTTGAGCAGCTTTTCACATGCCTGTTGGCCATTCGTATATCTTCTATGGAGAAATCTCTGTTCAGATCTTTTGCCCATTTTCTAAGTGTATTGTTGGTTTTGTTGTTGTTGAGCTGTATGAGTTCTTTGTATATTTTGGATATTAACCCCTTATCTGATATATGGTTTGCAAATATCTTCTCCCAATTGTTAGGTTGGCTTTTCGTTTTGTTGATGGTTTCCTTTGCTGTGCAGAAGCTTTTTATTTGATGTAGTCCCATTTGTTCATTTTTTTCTTTTGTTTCCCTTGCCTGGTCAGACACGACACGTGAAAATATGCTGCTCAGACTGATGTCAAAGAGCATACTGCCTATGTTTTCTTCTAGAAGTTTCATGGTTTCACATCTTACATTCAAGTCTTTAATCCATTTTGAGTTGATTTTTGTGCATGGTATAAGGGAATGGTCTACTTTCATTCTTTTACATGTGGCTTTCCAGTTTTCCCAACACCGTTTATTGAAGAGACTCTCCTTCCTCCATCGTATGCTCTTGGCTCCCTTTTTGAATGTTACCTGTCCATAAACGTGTGGGTTTACTTCTGGGCTCTCAATTTTGTTTCAGTGATCGGTGTGTCTGTTTTTGTGCCAGTACCATGCTGTTTTGGTTACTACAGCTTTGTAGCATGTTTTGAAATCAGGGAGTGAGATACCTCCAGCTTTGTTCATTTTTTTCAGGAATCCTTTGGCTTTTCAGGGTCTTTTGTTGTTCCATATAAATTTTAGGATCGTTTGTTCTATTTCTGTGAAAAATGTTGTCGGAACATTGATAGGGATTGCGTTGAATCTATAGATTGCTTTAGGAAGTATGGACATTTTAACAATGTTAATTCTTCCAATCCAAGAGCAGGGGACATCTTTCCATTTCTTTGTGTCTTCTTCAATTTCTTTCAACAATGTTTTATAGTTTTCGGTGTACAGACCTTTCACCTCTTTGGTTAAGTTTATTCCAAGGTATTTTATTCTTTTTCTTGCAATTGTAAATGGGACTGTAGTCTTAATTTCTCTTTCTGATACTTCATTGTTAGTGTATAGAAATGCAACTGATTTTTGTACATTTATTTTGTATCCGGCGACTTGACTGTATTCCTTTATTGTTTCTTAAGGTTTTTTAGTGGAATCTTTAGGGTTTTCTAGATATAAAAATCATGTCGTTTGCAAAGAGTGACAGTTTCACTTCTTCTTTTCCAATGTGGATCCCTGTTATTTCTTTTTCTTGCCTGATTTCTCTGGCTAGGACTTCCAATACTATGTTAAATAAGAGTGGTGACAGTAGGCATCCTTGCCTGGTTCCTGTTCTTTGAGGGATAGCTTTCAGTTTTTCTCCATTGAGAATGATATTTTCTGAGGGTTTGTCATATATGGCCTTTTTTATGTTGAGGTATTTTCCTTCAATACCCATTTTATTTAGAGGTTTTATCATAAATGGATGCTGTATGTTGTCGAATGCCTTCTCTGCATCTATTGAGATGATCATGTGATTTTTGTTCTTCATTTCGTTAATGTGGTGTATCACGTTGATAGATTTGTGGATGTTGAACCATCCCTGCATCCCCAGAATGAAACCCACTTGATCATGATGTATGATCCTTTTAATGTACTGTTGTATTCGATTTGCTACTATTTTGTTGAGGATTTTTGCATCGATGTTCATCAGTGATATTGGCCTGTGATTTTCTTTTTTTGTGTTGTCCTTGTCTGGTTTTGGTATCAGGATAATTTTGGCTTCATAGAAGGAGTTAGGAAGCCTCCCCTCCTCTTCAATTTCTTGGAAGAGTTTGAGAATGATAGGTATTAAGTCTTCTTTGAATCTTTGGTAGAATTCACCAGGGAAGCCATCTGGTCCTGGACTTTTATTTTTTGGGAGGTTTTTGATTGCTGTTTCGATCTCCTTACGGGTGATTGGTCTATTCAAATTTTCTACTTCTTCTTGGTCCAGTTTTGGAAGGATGTATGATGCTAAGAATTTATCCATTTCTTCTAGATTATCCAGTTTGTTGGCATATAGCTTTTCGTGTATTCTCTTATTATCTTTTGTATTTCTGAGGTGTCCATTATAATCTCTCCTCTTTCATTTCTGATTTTATTTATTTGAGCCTTCTCTCTTTTTCTCTTGGTGAGTCTAGCTAAGGGTTTGTCAATTTTGTTTATCTTTTCAAAGAACGACCTCTTAATTTCATTGATTTTTTCTATTTTTTTTTTTTTTTTAGTCTCTATTTCATTTATTTCTGCTCCGATTTTTATTATTTCCTTCCTTCTGTGCATTTGGGGTTTTGTTTGTTCTTCTTTTTCCAGTATCTTTAGATGCAATTTTAGATTGTCTATTTGTGATTTTTCTTCTTTGTTGAGGTAGGCCTGAATTGCTGTAAACTTCCCTCTTAGAACTGCTTTTGATGTATCCCACAGATTTTGGCATGTCATGTTTTTATTTTCATTTGTCTCCAGGAATTTTTTGATTTCTTCTTTGATTTCTTCATTGATCCAATCGTTGTTCTGTAGCACTTTGTTTAATCTCCACATTTTGTGGCTTTTCTGGTTTTCTTCCTGTAGTTGATTTCCAGTTTCATACCTTTGTTGTCAGAAAATATGCATGGTATAATTTGATCTTCTTAAATTTATTCAGACTTGTTTTGTGGCCTAATATGTGATCTATCCTGGAGAATGTTCCATGTGCATTTGAAAAGAATGTGTATTCTGTGGGTTTTGGATGGAATGTTCTGTATATATCTACTGAGTCCATCTGGTCTAATGTGTCCTTTAAGGTTGGTGTTTCCTTATTGATCTTCTGTTTGGATGATCTATCCATTGGTGTAAGTGGAGTGTTAAAGTCCCCTACTATTATTGTGTTGCTGTCTATTTCTCCTTTATGTCTGTTGATAATTGCTTTATATATTTAGGTGCTCTTATTTTGGGTGCATAGATATTTACAAGTGTTATATTTTCTTGTTGGGTTGTTCCTTTATCATTATGTAGTGCCTGTCTTTGTCTCTTGTTACAGTTTTTGTTTTAAAGTCTATTTTGTCTGATATAAGTATTGCTACCCCCGCTTTCTTTTCCTTGCCATTTGTGTGGACTATCTTTTTCCATCCTTTCACTGTCGGTTTGTGAGTATCTGTAGGTCTGAAGTGTGTCTCTTGTAGGCAGCATATTCACTGGTTGTTTTTTTATCCAATTGGCCACACCATGGCATTTGATTGGAGCATTTAGTTCATTAACATTTTAAGTAGCTATTGATAAGTATGTATTTATTACCATTTTGTCACCTTTTTTTTCTGGGTGTTTTAGTAGTTCTTCTCTGTTCCTTTCTTTTTCTCTTGCTCTCTTCCCTTGTGGTTTGATGGCTATCTTTAGTAATATGTTTGATTTCGTTTGTCTTACTTTTTTTCTTGCTTGTTATAGGTTTCTGATTTGTGACTACTATGAGGATCCTATTTAATATTCTATGCATATAACAGTCTATATTGAGTTGATAGACTCTTTAGCTTGGCCGCTTTCTAAAAGCTCTACTTTCTACTGCCCTCCTCCCACATCATATCTTTTACAAATCATAGATAGTCTTTTGTTTAGTGTGTGTCTATCCATTACCCTCTTATCATTGAAATAAGTGATTTTAGTACATTTGTCTTTTAACCTTCATATTATCTTCACAGATAGTTGATGTGCTGCCTTTACTATATTTTTATCTGACTAGTCATTTTATTGCCTGTTTTTTTTGTTGCTGTTGTTTTGTTTATTTAATAATTTTTTTATCTTTATTTGTGGTCATTGCTTTCCCACTTAAATAAGTCCCTTCAGCATTTCTTGTAGAACTGGTTTCTTGGTGATAAACTCCTTTAATTTTTGCTTGTCTGGGAAGCTCTTTATCTCTCCTTCCATTCTGAATGACAACCTTGATGGATAGAGTATTCTTGGCTGTAGGTTTTTTCCTGCTAGCACTTTAAATATGTCGTGCCATTCTCTTCTCACCTGTAGGGTCTCAGCTGAGAAGTCTGCTGAGTGCCTGATGGGCTTCCGTTTATATGTCACTTGTGGTCTTTCTCTTGCTGCTTTTAGGATTCTCTCTTTGTCTTTAATTTTGGACATTTTAATTATAATATATCTTGGTGTGGGCCTCTTTGAGCTTATCTTGTTTGGATCTCTCTGTGTTTCCTGAACTTGGATGTCTGTTTCCTTCCTCAGATTAGGAAAATTTTTGTCTATTATTTCTTCAAATAAATTTTCTGCCCCTTTGTCTCTCTCTTCTCCTTCTGGGACACCTATAATCTGAATGTTACCATGCTTGATATTGTCCCAGAGTTCCCTTAGATTGTTCTCAGTCTGTCTAATTCTTTTTTCTCTTTTCTGTTCTGCTTGGGTGATTTCCTCTAGTCTTTCATCTAGCTCACTGATCCGTTCTTCTGCTTCCTCTACTCTGCTATTGAGTCCCTCTAGTGAATTTTTCATTTCCAGTATTGTATTCTTCATTTCTGATTGGTTCTTTTTTATATTTTCTAATTCTTTGCTAATGTGCTCACTGTGTTCATCCATTCTTCTCCACATATCTGTGAGCATCCTCATGATATTTTGTTTAACTCTTTGTTGAGTAGGTTGCTAGTTTCTGTTTCATTTAGTCCTTTTTCTGGGGTTTTGTACTGTTCCCTTGCTTCGTATGTATTCCTTTGCCTCCTCGTTATGCCTCTTTCTCTGTGCTTATTTCTGTGTATTAGGTGAGTTGGCTGTGTCTCCTGATATTGGAGAAGTGGCCTTATGTATGAGATGCCTTATGAGGCCTGGCAGTGTGCTTCCCTCTTGTCACCAGCCCATATGAACCAGGAGTGACTCCTTTGTGGGGTACTTGTGTCCTTCTGCTGTGGCAAGTTTGTTCCCACTGCAGGTACCCAGGGAGTCTAATTTTTCCTTCCCTGGCCAGCTGTTTGTGATTCCAATTTGGGGAACCTCACCTCTGTTGGCTACAAAGTCTATCAGCACACTCCTATTTCAATTTTCTTCTTAATTGAGTTGGTACCCAGTGTAGCTAGTTGCTAGGCTCAGGGGCATACAGTTGTGATAGGCCTCAGGCCTATAAGGCTGTTGTCAGTTCTCTTAGGAGTGCAGCGAAGTGGGGCTGGACCTTGGCCCTGGGGCACTCAATTGTTTCAGGCTTGAGAAGGTGGGGCTGATCCTTTTTATGGCTATTTGTGAAGCACAGGTCTTCTGCTGCTGATAAGCCTCACCCGCTGCAGGACCACATACACCATCAACACAGTCCTGGTCCAGGCACACTTCTCAACCCCCTGGAGTGTACTCCAAAGCAGCACTGCAGAGGCCCCCACCTCTGCCCCAATGGCCCCCACAGTTCACCTGGTCCTCACACAGGCCCTGCCCCACAGAGGCAGACACACTCACCTGCCTGTAGAGGATCAAGGCACCCAGTCAATGCAGGCTGAAAAGTAGCCTGAGGGCATGCTGTTAGGTGGGACAGGCCCCTAGGGCAGGTTGCCTGCCCTGACTGAACTGGATTAAATCTGTGCCCTAGTGGGTATGGCAGACCCCTGGGATAACAGGCCAAGAGATGAAAGTCAATGGCCCCCACCGGGGTCCATGTCAGCATGCCTGGACCAGTTCAGAACAATGGCCCCCACCAGTGTCTCAGTCTCCGGAGAGGTTCCTCCTCTCACCAAGATGCCCCCAGAGCCCACCAGGGGAGTCTCGTTTCACCAAAGGACAGTCAGCCTTCTCTTTGGTGATTTTAGGTTGCTGCAATGAGTGAGTTTGTGTGTGGGCCCTTTAAGACCTGGATCTTTTAGTCTTCCGGCCAATAGCTTTTCTGGGGGTATCCTCACTGCAGTTAATAGCCAGTAAAGCCAGACAGTAAGACACCTGTCTCAGCTGGGCTGAGTCTGAAGTATGCTTATAGCAGTATCGCCCCTGATCTGGACCTCACTCCTCCAGGGAGGGCTGCGTACCTTACGGTGGCTCCCGCCTGGCCACCTGAGAAGCTCCACTGCTCCAAAAGGTGGCTTTTTTCCTCCCCAGGCAGAATTACTGCCTCTTCTGTCTTCGTCAGGACTGTCCCTTGTCGTGGGGATTCTTTTTATCCAGTTTTCAGTTTTCAGTCCAGGGTAATTGTTCCAAAAACAGTTGTAGCCTGGTTGTGTTCACGGGAGGAGATGAGTTCAACGTCTGCTCACCCTGCCATCTTGACAAGATCCTCACTGCTAACATATTTTCAATAAAAGTTAACAGAAGCCTCCATGCTCCCTGACTACTAACTACATTTTCTTATTCAGTTCATTCTCTGAAATGATGGTTTCTCATCTCGTCTTAAAACTTGACAAATAAAAATGGCAAGCAACAGGATATATTGGAGAATATGAGGAAGCCATTTGGTGTAAACCTAATTCGGCCTGACCTTGTCTTTCCAAAAGCGCCTGACCAAGGCCATTGAGCATGCATTGTATATCTGCTTTAGATATTCCCTATGGCAAGAACAAAGGCCCTTGAAATAAAGGTGCAACTTCCCTCCCCCTCCCAACATTGGCATTCCCTTAAGGATTAAGCATCTTTCCTTAGGCGAGGAACTGATTGCTGCGCTCACCTGTGACCACCCAGCTCGAGACAATAGACTTGCCTCCTGCTACTCCCTCCAAGATAGCAGACCCACTACCTGCTGTGTCCATCAAGCGCTGTGCCAACAGGGCAATCTTATGACTATTGTGGGAGGGACATTTCAATAATATGTGAAATATACTGTTTGGGGGTGTATAACCACTCTGTATACCTCACTTCTTTGCTGCACTGTCTTCCTTCAGGAAGAAAGGCCCCGGGCCATGGTCCTCAGATTTCAGCTCGGAATAAACTCACCCAAATTTTCATTTATAGATTGGTTATGGATTATTTTCATCAACAAACTCAACAATCTTTCATCTTTCTTATTCTAAGCACTCATAATGATTTTTGTTTTAATGAGAAAATAGAAGCATGTAGTAGAAAACTTCTACATATGCCTATTAAGATATCTATCAGACTACATGCTTCTGTATCAAAAGTTTTATGATCCTTGGATCCTCTTGTTTCTCTATCTACACTTATTTCCTAAGTCATCTCATTCAGCCTGATGATCATAAGTACTGTCTGTCTGAGGATGGATCAAAAGCATACATTTCTATCCCTGCCTGCTTCTCTGAACTCCATATTTGTTTGTACAACCATATGTTTAACAATTCCACTTGGATGTTAAATAGACAATTCAAATTTTTCAGATGCAAAAATAAATTCTTGATTCCCCTGATATGTACACATTCTTCTCCCATGTATTTTGACCACAATAAATATTACTTTCATTCCTTCAGATGTTCCGACCACACACAATTCCTCCATCAGTTCTGAGAACCTCTGTAGTATGAGTTTCCCAGTTTGAGAAGGGGATATTAGCCTATGTACTCATACTAGTAAACGCCTTTCTATTCTTTAGAAATTCTATTCTATTCTTCTCCCATCCAAGTCAATTCTAAATGTGTCTTAGATTAGTCTTCTTAAAAGCCACCAGTTATCTTCAGAAATTTAATTGTTCTTTGCTACCTTGAGGAGGAAACTTCAAATCCTTAAATAGTCGTGGAAAGTCTTCTGCTATCTTATCCAAATCCCTATGAATTTTATCTCCTACTACTAAATTCTACAAACCCTCTGTTCCTGCCAAATATTGACACGTACATGCTTTGAACTCTTCTGATATTCTGCCCTGTTCACGTTCATCCTTCTATTTTTCTAAATCTCTCTCAATCGTATTCTTAATTTCCCTTATCAATATACTGTTTAAGTTCCAGTTACTACCATTTATCCTGTATTAAAATTCTTCAGATGTCTTCTGATTTCCAAAGACATTAATTTCTTTCTTCTGAGATTTTCTAAAGCTCATTCTGCATAATACTCATAAAGTACTTAATGTATTATACTTATTATGTACATATCCATTTTCTACAATTTAAAATTACCTAAATACTTACAGGTGAAGTTATGGCTAATGAGTCTCTGAATTCTTTGTAGTACCTAGCACAACACATTTACATCTATTAGATATCAAATAGATGTTTTGAAAAACTGAATTAGTCTTAGACATCATTCTAATCTCTAAATGAAAAGATTTTACTCCCATAAATATAGCAATTATTCTAAGTTTGGGAATTACATAGAGTATAAGCTACAGTGCAGTCAGAGACCACATGAGTTATTTTAACAGAGAGAATTTAAGATAAAGAATTATCAACTAAATATTGAAAAACTGAAAATTCCAAAGGGAACACTAAGTTTCCACACAATTAACAAATGCGGGGAGAAGCTACAATTCTCAGTATTGGAGAAAAAGGGAGAGGTTGCAATTATTAAAATTTAGAAGTTTGGTGGAGGATTCCTGAAAGCTGATACACACTTGATGGAGTAGGTTCTGCTCAGTGGATGTAGGTCACTCTTAGCTCAGAGAGAAGTCACAGGGGCTAGGGTACGGACCTCTAGAGGGGGCATCAGCTGGCTGGTGCTATTTGCTTGAGACTGATTCTATGAGTATTAGTTTTTAAAAAACAAAAACCTGCAAACTGTCTGCTATGAGCAAAGTGCACCCACTGGCATGAAATCTTGCTGGAATGACACTATAACAACTGGGCTCAACCCCCACCCCAAAAGAAAAAGTAGTGAATGGAAAGAAATATGTCTTCCCTCCTCCTTCTTTTTTGTTTCTTTCTAGTGCTCCTTATTGACAGGGCCTAAAAAATGCAGCTGGAGAAAGTTAAACGTAGATGGCGGAGTCCTAGCCCCAGCATCACAAAGCAGAATATAGAAGAATGAGTTTGAAACTGAGAAAAAATAGCTTAACTACTGACACACTCTTTCACTACAAATGCTGACTTCTCTCTTACAAACCACACTAAGTTGGGAAGGTGAAATGAGCAAAAGAAAATCACTTAAACTAAATAGATATCTTGTCGCATTTAGTGATGTGTCAAGAATATCCCCATTGTTTTGAAATACCCACGTACATGTGTTAGAAAGGACAGATGAGAGCACTATTTTCTTAGAAAGCTCTTTGAAATGAAAAAGCAGTTCAATAAAAAAATAATTTTAGATGCTTTTCATTGGATAATCTTTGACTTGCCAATGGGACAATTAGATCGATTTTGTAATATTTTTCTGTTACTTTTTTCACATTTAAGTAATTCTTATTTATTTGATAGAGTTCTATTACTGAAGGCTTTGCTGCTCATGTATTCTCGACTGTTTCCTGCTGCTATCCTTTGGAATATTTTCTTACACAACTGATCTACCCAAGAGGAAGAAGTGTATTACAACAAATCCCTCTGAGACTTGCTCAGGAATCCCCTGGTTGAAAGGAAAATATATGCACCAGACTGTATTTCTTCTCAACTGAATTCCTAAGACTTCTCAGTCTGGGGAATTGTGAGGGGTGTCACTACTAAGTCAGGAAGACATGCAAACCAAGGAACAAAGTGTCCGATTAGATAAAAAATGTATCTTGCGGCTCTTATGTTCTCTTCCCCAGTTCAAGTTTATCAGAAAATGTAATGTTGTAGTTAAACTAATACTATTCAAACTGAATCTGCATATCATTTCACTTTTGAGAAGAGAATGAGAAGCATCAATATATTTTTCATTAAACCAAATATACCAGCTTCCCTTGTATTATTGCAAATAGAAAAACTTTATTTAGCAGCAAAGCATTTTGTATGTTCCAAATCTCTTGCAACCGTGTTTTTATTTAATTTATTCATTCATTCACTTTTTTATTGCAGTAACATTGAATTATAACATTATATAACTTTCAGATGTACATCATAATATGTTTCAAATTCTGTGTAGATAACATCATGTTCACCACTCAAAGATTAATTATAATCTATCGCCACACATGTGTGCCTAATCACCTCTTTCACCCTCCCTCCTCCCCGCTTTCCCTCTGGTAACCATCAATCCAATCTCTGTTGCTATGGGGTTGTTTGTCATTGTTTTTGCATTCTACTTGAATGAGATCATATGGTATTTGACTTTCTCCCTCTGACTTACTTCACTCAGCATAATACCCTCAAGATCCATCCATGTTGTCACAAATGGCCAGATTTCATCATTTCTTACGGCTGAGTAGTATTCCATTGTGTATAAATACCACATCTTCTTTATCCATTCATGCCTTGATGGGTACCTAGGTTGCTTCCAAGACTTGGCTATTGTGAATAACGCTATAATGAACACAGTGGTGCATGTATCTTTATGCATTTGTGTTCTCAAGTTCTTTGGATAAATATCCAGCAGTGGAATAGCTGGATCATATGATAGAACTATTCTTCATTTTCTGAGGAAAATCCATACTGCTTTTGGTAGTGACTGCACCAGTTTGCATTCCTACCAGCAGTCTAAGAGGGTTCCCTTCTCTCCACATCCTCTCCAACGTTTGTTTTTTCCTGTCATGTTAATTACAGCCATTCTGACTAGAGTCAGGTGATATCTCATTGTAGTTTTGATTTGAATTTCCCTGACAGTTAATGATGATGAGCATATTTTCATGTGCCTGTTGGCCATATGTATATCTTTCTTGGAGAAATCTCTGTTCGGATCTTTTGCCAATATTTTAATTGGGTTGTTGGTTTTTTTGTTGTTGAGGCATATGAGTTCTTTGTATATTTTGGATATTAACCCCTTATCCAATATATGGTTGGCAAATATCTTCTCCCATTTGTTAGGTTGGCTTCTCATTTTGTTGATGGTTTCCTTTGCTGTGAAGAAGCTTTTCAGTTTAATGTTATCTCATTTGCTTATTTTTTCTTTTGTTTCCCTTGCCCTGTCAGACATGGCACTTAAAATATGCTGCTGACATCAATGACAAAGAGCATGCTGCCTATGTTTTCTTCTAGAAGTTCCATGGTTTTGGTCTTACATTCAAGTCTTTAATCCACTTTGAGTTGATTTTTGTGCATGGTATAAGGGAACGGTCTACTTTCATTCTTTTACATGTGTCTTTCCAGTTTTCCCAATGCCATTTATTGAAGAGACTCTCCTTTCACCATTGTATGTTCTTGGCTCCCTTGTCTAAAATTAGCCTGTCCATACATGTGTGGGTTTATTTCTGGGCTCTCCATTCTGTTCTACTGATTTGTGTGTGTGTTTTTGTGCCAGTACCATGTTGTTTTGGTTAACATAGTTTTGTAGTATATTTTGAAATCAGGGAGTGTGATATCTCCAGCTTTATTCTTTTTCTTCAGGCTTGCTTTGGCTATTCTGGGTCTTTCATACTTCCATATAAATTTGAAGATTCTTTATACTATTTCTGTGAAAAACGTTGTTGGAACTTTGATCAGGATTGCATTGAATCTATAGATTGCTTTAGGAAGTATGGACACTTTAACTATGTTAATTCTTCCAATCCAAGAGCACAGAACATCTTTCCACTTCTTTGTGTCTTCTTCAATTTCTTTCAACAATGTTTTATAGTTCTTGGTGTATAGATCTTTCACCTCTCTGGTTAAGTTTATTCCTAGGTATTTTATTCTTTTTGTTGCAATTGTAAATGGGAATATATTCTTAATTTCTCTTTCTGCTACTTCATTGTTAGTGTATAGAAATGGAACTGATTTTTGTATGTTGATTTAGTATCATGAGACTTGATTGTATTCATTTATTATTTCCAAAAGTTTTTTAGTGAATTCTTTAGGACTTTTTATATAGAAATCATGTTGTAGGCAAATAGTAACAATTTCATTTATTCTTTTCCAATTTGGACCGCTTTTGTTTCTTTTTCATGCCTGATTGCTCCAGCTAGTACTTCCAATACTATGTTAAACAAGAGTGGTGACAGTGGGCATCCTTGTCTGGTTCCTGTTCTTACAGGGAAAGCTTTCACTTTTTCTACATTGAGAATGGCATTTGCTGTGGGTTTGTCCTACGGGGCCGTACTTATGTTGAGGTATTTTCCTTCTATACCCATTTTATTTAGAGTTTTTATCATAAATGTATGCTGTATCTTGTCGAATGTTTTCTCTGCATCTATTGAGATGATCACGTGGTTTTCATTTGTCATTTTGTTAATATAGTATATCACAATGATTGATTTGTGGATGTTGAACCATCCCTGCATCCCTGGAATAAACTCACTTGATCAGGATGTATGATATTTTTAATGTATTGTTGTATTGGATTTGCTACTATTTTGTTGAGCACTTTTGCATCAATGTTCATCAGTGATATTGGCCTGTGATTTTCTTTTTTTGTGTTGTCCTTGTCTGGTTTTGGTGTTAGGATAATGCTGACTTTGTAGAATGAGTTAGGAAGTCTCCCTCCCTCTTCAATTTTTTGGAAGAGTTTGAGAAGGATAAGCATTAAGTTTTCTTTGAATATTTGGTAGAATTCACGATGGAAGCCATCTGGTCTTGAAATTTGATTTTTCTGGAAGTTTTTGATTACTATTTCCTTCTCCCTACTGGTGATTGGTCTAGTCAAATTCTCTATTTCTTCTTGATCCAGTTTTGGAAGGTTGTATAATGCTAAGAAATTATCCATTTCTTCTAGATTATCCAATTTGTTACCCTTTTCATAGCATTCTCTTATAATCTTTTGTATTTCTAAGGTGTCCATTGTAATTTCTCCTCTTTCATTTCTGATTTTATTTATTTGAGCCGTCTCTCTTTTTTTTCTTGGCGAGTCTAGATAAAGGTTTCTTGATTTTTCTTTATCTTTTTGAAGATTCAGCTCTTGATTCACTAATTTTTTCTGTTTTTAAAGTATTTATTTTGTTTATTTCTGCTCTGATTTTGATTATTTCCTCCCTTCTTCTGATTTGGGGCTTTGTTTGTTCTTCTTTTTCTAGTTCCTTTGGGTTTAATGTTAGATTGTTTATTTGGGATTTTTCTTGTTTTTTTTAAGCAGGCCTGAATTGCTATAAACTTCCCTCTTAGAACTGCTTTTGTTGTATCCCATAGATTTTGGTATGTCGTATTTTCATTTTCATTTGTCTCCAGCAATTTTTTGATTTCTCCTTTGACTTCCTCAATTTATCCAATCATTATTCAGTAGCATTTTGTTTAATCTCCACATTTTTGTGGCTTTTCTGATTTTCTTCCTGTAGCTCATTTCTAGTTTCATACCTTTGTGGTCAGAAAAGATACTTGGTATTATTTCAACATTCTTAAATTTATTGAGACTTGTTTTGTGGCCTAATATGTGATCAATGCTGGAAAATCTTCCATGTGCATTTGAAAAGAATGTGCATTTGAAAAGAATGTGCATTGTGTGATTTTTGGACGGAATGTTCTATATATGTCTACTTATCTAATGTGTCATTTAAGACCAATGTTTCCCTATTGATCTTCTGTTTGGATGACCTATCCATTGGAGCAAGTAGAATGTTAAAGTCCCTTATTATTATTGTATTATTGTCTATTTCTCCTTGTATGTCTGTTAATAATTACTTTATATATTTAGGTGCTCCTATGTTGGGTGCATAGACATTTACAAGTGTTATATTTTCTTGTTGGATTGTTCCCTTTGACATTAAGTAGTGCCCTTCTTTGTTTCTTGTTCCAATTTTTGTTTTAAAGTCTATTTTGTCTGATATAAATATTGCTACCCCAACTTTCTTTTCTTTGCCATTTGCATGGAATATCATTTTCCATCCTTTCACTTTCAGTTTCTGTCTTTAGGTCTGAAGTGTGTCTCTTGTATACAGCATATATATGGGTCCTGTTTTATTTTTTTAAATCCAATCAGCCACCAAATGTCTTTTGATTGGAGAATTTTGTCCATTGACATTTAAAGTAGCTATCGATAAAAATGTATTTATTGCCATTTTGTCACTTTTTTTCCATGTGTTTTACTAGTTCTTCTCTGTACTTTTCTTCTCTTACTCTCTTCCCTTGTGGTTTGCTGGATTTCTTTCCTCTTCCTTATTTGTTTACTTATTATAGGTTTCTGGTTTGTGATTACCATGAGGTTCCTATATAATATTCTATAGCTTGACCTCTTTCTAAAAGTTCCACTCTTTTACTCCCTTCCTCCCACATTTTATGTTTCCAAAATTGTATCTAATCTTTTGTTTTGTGTGTGTCTATTCATTACCTTCTTATAATTGAAAAAGGTGATTTTAGTACTTTTGTCTTTTAACCTACATATTATCTTCATAGGTGGTTAATCTGCTACTTTTACCAGTGATTTTATTTCCTGTTTTTTGGGGGTTTTTTTGGTAATTTTCTTATCCCTATTTGTGGTCTTCTCTTTCCCACTTAAATAAGTCCCTCCAGCACTTCTTGTAGAATTGGTTTCTTGGTGATAATCTCTTTTAATTTTTGCTTCTCTGGGAACCTCTTTATTTCTTCCTCCATTCTGAATGAAGACCTTGCTGGATCAAGTTTTCTTGGTTGTAGGTTTTTTCCTTTCAGCACTTTAAATATGTCATGCCACTCTCTTCTAGCCTATAGGGTTTTGGCTGAGAAGTCTGCCAATAGCCTTATGGGCTTTCCTTTGTATGTCACTTGTTGCTTTTCTCTTGGGGCTTTTAGGATTGGCTCTATATCTTTAATTTTGGACATTTTAATTATAATGTGTCTCAGTGTGGGCCTGTTGTTGTTCATTTTGGTTGGTGCTCTCTGTGCTTCTTGTACTTGGATATATCTGTTTCCTTCCTTAGGTTAGGAAAGTTTTCAGCTATTATTTCTTCAAATAGATTCTCTGCCCCTTTGTCTCTCTCTTCTCCTTCTGGGATACCTGTAATACAAATGTTAGTGCACTTTATATTGTCCCAGAGTTCACTTAGTTGTTCTCATTCTGTCTAATTCTTTTTTCTTTTATCTCTTCAGCTTGGGTGATTTCCTCTAGTCTTTCTTCCAGCTCACTGATCCATTGTTCTGTATCATCTACTCTGCTATTGAGTCCCTCTAGTGAATTTTTCATTTTGAGTATTGTATTCTTCATTTCTGATAGGTTCAGTTTTATATTTTCCAATTCTTTGTCAATGTTCTCACTGTGTTCATCCAGTCTTCTCCCAGTATCAGTGAACATCCTTATGAGTTTTTGTTTGAACTTTTTGTCAGGTAGATTGCTTATTTCTGTTTCATTTAGTTCTTTTTCTGGGGTTTTGTCCTGTTCCCTTGCTTGGAATGTATTCCTTTGCCTCCTCATTATGCCTCTTTCTCTGTGCTCATATCTATGTGTTAGGTGAGTCAGTTATGTCTCCTGATCTTGGAGAAGTGGTCTTATGTAAGAGATGCCTTTTAAGGCCCAGTGGTGTGCTTCCTTCTCATCACCAGTTCCAAATGATCCAAGAGTGACCCCTGTGTGGGCTACTTGTGTCCTTCTGCTGTGGCAGGGTTGCTCTTACTCCAGATAACCAGGGAGTCTAGTCTTTCCGTCCCTTACCAGCTGTTTGTAAATCAGGTTTAGGGAGCCCCAGCACCATTGGTTACACGGTCTAATAGCACACTCATGTTGCCATTTTCCTGGTAATTGAGTAGGTACCCAGTGTAGCTGGTTTCTAGGCTCAAGGATTTATAGTTGTTGTAGTCCTCAGGCTTGCAAGGCTGTTGTCAGCTCTCTTAGGATTGCTGCTGGGTGGGGCTGGCCTTAGGCACCAGAGCACCCAATTGTTTCAGGCTTTGGAAGGTGGGCCAATCCTCTTTGTGGCTGTTTGTGAAGCACAGGTCATCTGCCACTGATAAGCCCCACCCATCCTCAGGTCCACACACTGTCAACACAGCCATGGTCCATGCACTCTTCCTGACCCCCTTGGAGTGTACCTAGTAGGCCCACTGCAGAGGCCTCCACCTCTCCACCAATGTCCGCCATAGTTCACACAGTCATCACACAGGCCCTGCCCCACAGAGTCAGACACACTTGCCTGTCTGTAGAGGATCAAGGCACCCAGTTTATGCAGTCCAAGTAGCCTGAGGGCTTGCAGTTGGGTGAGGCCAGCCCCTAGGGTGGGCTGCCTGCCCTGGCTGAACTGTATTAAATCTCTGCCCTAGTGGGTGTGGCAGACTCCTGGGCTCTCTATAGTAAAGAAAACTGTAGGTTTACTTTTATTCTTTTAATTTTATCCTTAAAATATCAGTATGCATTTTTAATCGAAATTCCCTAAGTAAAATTATTCAGAATTTCTACTCACCTTTCAAGGATGGCAAGGATATTAGCATGATTTATCCATTAAATGAAAAACGCTTTCCATCATTTTAATGTTGCTAAAGTTTTGCTTCTACTATTTTTATTGCAAATGCATAAATTTGATTTTAATTTAACAATTCAAGATTAATTAAATTTATCAACACATGTATTGATTTGTGTATCCACTACTGTTTCTTGAATGCCTCACCTTCCTTCTTAGTTGAGTTTTCTTTTGACTCTTCTCTTACTATTTGTACATCTTAAAAAGGTTTTAGATCACCGTCTCTCGAAAGATGGTTGAGCTCAGAGTAGAATTTTAGATTCAGAGTTAGATTTTTGTAGCACTCTGAAAATATTGCTTCATTTTCTTTTGAAGTCTATTGTTGTTGAGAAATCTTCTGTCAGTCTGTGTCTCATTTGAGTTATTCCATCCCTATCTTTTCTCTATGGTTTCCTCTCTATGGATGTTTACCATTTCACAACGATAAATCTAAGGATAGACATATGTTTTGTTTATCCGCCTTGATTCTTGGAGGAGTTCTTTGTTTGTGGTGAGGAGTCATGTCTTGAATTCTAAAGAGGTTTCAAGTATTATGTCTTCACGTTCATTTCTTCAGTCTGTATGTTCTTGAACTCCTATTAGATATATGCAGAAGGTGAGTTAATTTTTGTATATAGTATAAATATTGATTCAAAATTCAGGGATTTGCATATGGTTGTCCAATTATTCCAGCACAACCTGTTGAATTAGGTTATCTTTCTCCACTGAATTACCTTTGCACCTTCCTCAAAAATCAGTTGTGTATATAGTTGTGAGTCTACTTCTGGATTCTCTATTCTGTTCACTTTATCTATTTCTCTATCACTCTACCAATACAAACTGTATGTTTATTACTATAACTTTATAATAATACTTGAAATCAGTTAATGTTAGCAAAATTTGCTCTTCCTTTGAAAATTTACTTTAGCTAGTCTCAGTCTTCCTTTCTATATGGAATTATAATAATTATATCAACTTATATGGAAATTATGATTGGATTTATTTTTCTGAGGAAAATTCGCCCTGAGCTAACATCTGTTTCAATCTTCCTCTTTTTTCTGCTTAAAGAGGATTAGCCCTGAGCTAACATAATGCCAATCTTCCTCTATTTTGTATCTGGTTGCTCCCACATAATGGTGGATGAGTGGTGTAGGTCCAGGCCCAGGATCTGAACTTGCAAACCTGGGCTACTGAAGCAGAGGGTGCCAAACTTAACCTCTGTGCCACAGGTCTGGCCCCAAATTATGCTGATATTTTGATTGGGATTGCATTGAATCTGTAGATCAATTGGAGGAGAATTGATATAATAATATCAATCGTCTGACAAGATGTCAATCTCAATTTTTATTAGATTTGTAAAAATTTATTTCACCAATGTTTTGTAATTTTCAATGCATAAGTCTTGCATATATTTACTCATATTTATCCTTAAACAATTTGTATATTGGATCATATTGTAAATGGTACTTTTTATTTCAATTTCTAACTGTTAAGTTTAAGTATATAGAGATACAATGGATTTTTGTAGATTTACCCTGTATCTTGCAACCTTACCAAACTCACTTTTTAGTTCTAGTGGCTTTATTTGTAGATTACATTCTATTTTCTACATAACCAATCATGTAATTTGTGAATAAAGATAATTTTACTTCCTTCTTTCCAACTTGCATGATTTTATTTCTTTTCCTTCCCTATTGCACTGACTCGAATCTCTAGTGTAGCGTTAAATAGAAGTTTTGAGAGAGGACATCCTTGTCTTTATCCTGATCTTGGGAGGAAAGCACTTTATCTTTCATCATTAAGTATTATGTTCCCTGTAAGTTTTTTGTAGAAGGTCTTTATCAGACTGAAGATTTCCCTCCCTTCCCTGTTGGCTAAGAATTTCTGTTAGGAATAAATGTTGGACTTTGTCAAATGCTTTCTGTACGTCTACTGAGATGATAATGTGATTTACTTTTTTAGTTTGTTAATATGGTAAATTATTTTGAATGATTATCAAACGTTAAATGGTCACATTCTGAAATAAACCCCACTTTAGTCATTCTACTAAGTTCCTATTGATGTCATAACAAATTGCCACAAATTGGTGGAGGTAAGAAGTCCTAAAATCAAGGAGTTGGCGGGTTGTATTCCTTCTGGAGAGTCTAGGGCAGAAAAAATATTTCTTGCCTTTTCTAGCTTTTCCAGAAACTGCCTGCATTCTTTAGCTCATCCCCTTTCTCCTGTCTTCAAATCCAGAAGCATAGCATCTTCCAGTCTCTCTCTTTCTCTGTGCCTCTTTCTGATCTGCTTTCATAATTACATTTCCTTCTC
The DNA here is from genome assembly GCF_041296265.1 of Equus caballus. Taxonomy (NCBI): domain Eukaryota; kingdom Metazoa; phylum Chordata; class Mammalia; order Perissodactyla; family Equidae; genus Equus; species Equus caballus. The sequence continues at coordinate 28,105,432 of NC_091710.1, read as the reverse complement.
TGACCGGTTCTCTTGTCTCCCTCTTTCCCTTATAATGATTCTTTTGGTTACACTGGTCCCACTTGGATAATTCAGGATAATCTCCCCATATCAAGATCCTATTTATATGTAAGGTAACATATTCACAGGTTCCAGGAATCAAGATATTGACATCTTTGGGGGGCCACTATTCTGCCAACCACAGTCAACCTACATTGTCTCTTTTATAAAATATAAAATTAAATATCTTTATAGGTTCGATTTGAGAAATTTTGTTTAAAAATTTTGGTCTACATTTATAAAAATTATTCAGTTTTCTGGTTTTCTGTTCTTATAATGCCTTCGTCTGGTTTTGGTATCAGGTTAATGTTGGCCATATAGAATGAGTTGCAAAGTATTCCTTCCTCTTCAATTTTCACTAAGAGCTGACATAGAATTAGTATTATTTCTTCTTTTAATGTTTGGTAGAATTCAGTAGTGAAGTTATCTATGCTTGGAATTTCCTCTGTGGGAATATTTTAAAATACACATTCACTTTCTTTAACAGATATATGGCTATTCAGATTATTTATTTATACTTAAATGAACTTTGGCAATTGGTATTTCTCAGGGAATTTATCCATTTCACCTGTTGAGTTTATTGGAATAAAGTTGTTCATAACATTCTCTTACTCTCCTTTTAGTGGTTGTAGAAGTGTTATTAGCTTGCTCATTTCTGACATTGGTTATCTGTATCTTATCCCTGTTTTTGTTAATCAGACTGGCTAGAAGCTCATCAATTTTATAGATCTTCTCAAAGATCCAGATTTCAGTTTAATTGATTTTCTCTATTGTGCTTCTACTTCATTGATTTCCACTCTGATTTTTATTTCTTTTTTCCTGCTTACTTCACGTTTAATTTGTACTTTTTTAATATCTGAAAGTGGAAGGAAGGTCATTCTTAATTTCTAATATAGTCATTTAGTGCTAGAAATTTCACCCCAACTACTGCTTTAGTGGCATTCCACAAATTTTGATGTATGTTTTGATTCCATTGTCATTCAGTAGAAAATACATTCAAATATTTATTTTATTTCTTCTTTGACTCATAGGTCAAAGAAATGCGGTTATTTAGAAGTGTGTTATTTACTTTTCCAATAGGAGTTTAAAGACATCTTTCTGTTATTGATGTCTAATGTAATTCCATTGTGTCAAGACAAGATACTTCGTCTGACTTGAAATCTTTTACATTTTGAGATTTATTTTATGGTACAGAATATGGTCGATCACAGCAGATGTTCCAAATGCAGCTGGAAAGAATGTGCATCTGGTGTTTTGAATTAGCGTGTTCTATAAATTTCAATTAGATCAAGTTTTTGGATGCTTTATTTGTTTTCTAATTCCTTACTGAATCTTATGCTACTTGTTCTATGAGTTACTGAGAGAAGAATATTGAAATCTCTAACTTTTAATTGTGGATTTGGCTACTCTTGAAATTTTATAAGTTCTACCTTCATGTATTTTAAAGCTGTTAGTAGGTGCATAATTGTTAGCCTTGTTAGGTTCTCTTTATGGATTTATCTCTTTATCAATATGACATTGATTTCTTTATCTCTGATAATATTCTTTCCTCTGAAATCTACTTTGTCTGATATTAATATAGTCACTATACTTTCTTGGTTAGTGACCGCATGGTATATCTTTTTAAACTATTTGTGTTTTCATATGTTAAGAGTGCTTCTTGTATTTAGCATACAACTAAGTCTTGCTTTTTTATACAATGTGATAATCTCTGTCTTTTAATTTGGATATGTGGACCATTTACTCTTAATGCGGTTATTGATATTTTTAGATTGAAGTCTACCTTTTGACTATTTGTTTCTATTGATAAATCTGTTCTTTTCCTCTTCTCCTTTTTTCTGTCCATCTTAGATTAATCCAGAAATTTTTATGATTCCATTCTATCACTTTTTTTGGCATATTGGCTATAATTCTTTACTTTGCCACTTTAGTGTTTGCTTTAGGATTTATAGCATACATTTTCAATGTATCATCACTTATTTTCAAGTGACATTAATTCACTTCACATATAGAAAGAGAAACATACAAAAATATAGTTCCATTTCTCCCCTTCTTGCATTTGTGCTATTGTTGTTCAATATTTCACTTTTATATATGTCATAAACTGTTCATAAGTTATAAACTCCATCTTTCATGGTTATTATTTGTTTTTAAACAATTATATTTTCAAGATATTTAAATAGTATCAGTAAAATCTTATATATTTAACCATGTAGTTACCATATCCAGTGCATATAATTTCTTTGTGTAACTCCACATTGCTATGTTGTATCATGTTCTTTCATCCTAAAGAACTACCTTTAATTTTTCTTGTGGTGTACATTTGCCACTGAGTTATTCTTTTAGCTTTTATATACTTGAAAAGACCTTTATGTTAACTTAATTTTCCCATGGTATTTTTTCTAGATATAGACTTATAGGTTAATAGAGGTTTTTGTTTATTTTTTCAATACTTTAAAAATATTGCTCCAGTGTCTTCTGACTTTTTTTCTGATAAGAAACCTTCAGTTATCCTTATCTTTGATTACATAGCACTAATGTGATTTTTTTTCTCTGAATGCTTTTAAGATTTTCTGTTCATCGTTGGTTTTGAGTAATTTTACTTGATGTGCATTGCTATACATTTTCTCATGTTTCTTATGCTGGTGGGTCATTGAGCTTCTTGAATCGTTTGATTTATAATTTTCATAAAATTTGGGGGAAAACTGATAGTTGTTTTTCAAATGTTTTTGTGACCCTCTCATAGTGATTCCAATTACATGTGAATTAGGTTATTTGAAGTTGTCCCAGATGTCACTGGTATACTTTTAATTTTTTACAGTCCATTTCTTTCTTTGTGTTACATTTTGGACATTTTACATTGTTGTGTCTTCAGGTTCATTTTCAGAACCAGAAGGAGGGAAAGACATGCTTGCAATACTGGACTTTAATAAATCTAAGTACACAGATGAACAATAAGCAGCAGAACTCCACTGCAACTCAAGGAAATTAAAATTTCCATGAAGGATCTGAGACAATATACAGTTTCTGAAGGTCAGGCACCACCTGGAATGGGTAAACAGAGAAGTGCAAACTTCAGCTTCATTAGTTCTTCACTGAGGATCTTTATTTCTGATCCCAAAAGAAAATGTACTCTTTAATAATTGTAATATTACTGACCTTTTCTAACAGGCTGTTGATTGATTGTATAACCTTTCAATGCTGTAGCATTGTGTGCCTTCAGCCAGTATGCTGGACACCAACTTAACTCAGTAGGAGGAAAGCATAAGGCTTGACCAATGGAATAGGAATTATAAACCATTTGGGCTGTTGGGAATGCCTGTGTTCCAAAAAAGATAAAACGAGTAATTAACTATTGATCAAGGAAAAAAATCAAGAACATAGAGGCAAGAGAATAGGTATTACTTTCTCTGTGGAATCCTAGTTACCCAGGCAACCATATTCTGATTTGGGTTTGTAGATTTCCAGATCCGAGTTTGGAAAAGAGAAAGAACTTCTTTTTAAAATATCTCTTTATTTTACCTGTAAATAAATTATCACAGAACATATATCATTTGGAAGGCCAGACAAGAATCAAGCATAAAGTTCAGAATAGCTGAACAGCTGAACAAAAGTTTTCCTAAATAGGTAATTATTGCTTGGAGGAAGAACTGATTGAAATAACTGAAAAAACAATTTTAACTAATATCATAACAAGTTAGAAGGATTGTTTCAGTTAAGGCAGTTTGGGTCTGTCATCCTCTAATATATATTAAAAAAAAGAAGAAAAAAAGAAAATGATAAGGAGACACTAATCAATATTTTATTCTTTTTAAATTTTTAAACTTGCTGTTAACCTAATTTCTCCTGTATTTTCACATCTTACAGAAATCAATGACCAAGATTTACTGTTGCGCCAGAGGTAATTTTGAATAGAGAATAATATCAAATGTACATATTATCTTTAGGATGGAGGTATCCATGCATTGAATAAGTTTTCCTGTTGAGCCTAAGCTACCCTAAATAGCACCTCTTCCCCTCAGTGATAACAACTGGGATTATAGGAATAGGTTATTAGAAGAAGAGGAAGGAAGATTAACCAGCTATGAGGTTGTTTTGTGAATCCAATCTCTTTCTGTAATGTCAAAAGTCATTCTATCTTTCAGAATCAATCTTTTTATTTGAGATAAGATACTTAAGGAATTCAGAAGAATTTAGTGTATCCATCTGGGGATCCTTTCACAACATTTCTTAGGAAATGTATAATTTTCCTAATTCTGAATTCTGAGAAAAATAAGTTGAGAAATCAGGAATTGGAAAAATATCTTATAATTTTCCTGTGCAGATTAAAACTAAGCTATCAACGTAGAAATGTTAATGCTTTGAAAGAATCCACTCATGTCAAAAACATAGTAAAAAAAAAAAATTCAGGCAGGAGAAGTAGGTTATGGCCAACATTTCTGGAAACCAGGACAGGGGCTGGTCGGAGAGAAGGGGTCAAGAAGTGGTCACTCTCACTTGTAGCTCTTGGCATGTTTTAAGTGTGTGTTGTGGCCCTGCCTGCTGCTAACAGTGATGCATCAAGTCTTGCAAATAAAAGACACGTTAATAAGTTTATACTCATAAAATACTTTATACTAATCCTATAAATGATGTTTCAAGAAATAACAAGTTTGGAAGCAAAATAAGCCTCAAATTAACAATTTTGGCATATGATTATGTGTAGTGATATTATCTTTGTTAAAAAATACTCGTATTGTTTGAATACCACACAAAATGTTCACTGGCAGTCGCCTGTTTTGAAAGTTTACTATATATTTCTCTTTTTTAAAAAACACATTAGCAGAAGAAATGCAAAGGGAAGAAGTGTACATAAAACAAAAATTTGATCTAAAGTCTGAATTAGTAAAAATAATATCAATATCAAAACCAAAGCCAAAATCAGAGCAAGCAGACAAAAGATCTTAATCACAAAAATAAAAGGAGCTTATATGAAACAACTTGTATCCTAACGCCCATGAGGCATGAAGGTGTTTTGGACACTTACTAGTTCAACGAATTTGACTGCAAACTTGAAGGCATTTTTCTATATATAGATTTTCTGTCAAGATCAAAACTATAGGATAGGGCAATCAATGCTTTGAATATTTTAAAATTTCACTTTAGGAATGATAATTTTTTGTGGTGTTACTTTTCAACTTTTAAAATGATTTTTACTTGGCTTTTATAATCATGTTCCCTTATTTTAATATTTTCTGTTATAATATATCTATATCAGGTACAGATCATTTCTACATGATACTGAAATTCATAATCTTTTCAAAATATATTGGTTAACAACAAAAAATGAATCATATGTTTATTAATACTGTGTATTTTAAGAGAACAGACTGAAACTTTTTATCACATAAAAATGATTCATTCTGTATTATTATGATCATTCACTATTATTTAGCAATACATATAAAATGTATAAAAAGTATAGAATAACATGATTCTGGAGACTTCTCAAGAAATCCTTGGAATTTTGATTTCCTGTTCTAAAATTCCAAGGATTAATGCTTGTTAAAGATTTGCAAACTCTGGGGAGTATTAATCCTAACTTTTTAAAAAGTCTAACCACATTCTCTTTCTATCTTCTTGTAATAGTGCCCTAGCTTTCATTTGAAGACTTTCTTTCACTCCTCCATCCATGTTGTTCAAATACCCCTAAAATCACACTCTCTGTGACTACAAAGCTGAGTGTGAGATCTTGGCTTGGCTACTCAGAGTTCTTCTCTGAAATTTCCTGAACTTGAGGCAGAGGCATAGCTTTAACTTCCAACTTTTTTTATGCTGTGCTCTAGTTGGTCCATAAACTCAAGAGTGCTGACAACCATGGCCACTGGCCATACGGAAAAGTTGGAGAAAGAGGTCAACACAATGCCAGAAGCTGTAATAAGAAACAGAAAAAGAGATAATATGAAGACAGATTCAAAATTCCTGATATGTTTGAGATTATGGATTCAGTTGAGCATGAGACAAATTGCATCCCTTACTCCGTAAGGTATGACAGTGTTTCTTGTCTGTTCTCTTATTGTTGAATTGAAACTTGTTTGAGTTAAGTTTCTGTCATTTGCAGATAAAAGGGACCTAATAAACTGTCTTAATATGCTCTGCCTGCCATAACAAAACACCATATTCTGGGTGGCTTAAACAACAGGAATTCATTTCTCACAAACCTGGAGGCTGGGAGTCCAAGATCAAGATGCTGACAGATTCGGTTCTTGGAGAGGGTTCTCTTCCTGGCCTGCAGGTGGCCTTGTCTCTGTGTCCTCACATGGTGGAGACAGGAAGTTCTGGTGTCTCTTCCTCTTCTAATCCCATTATGGGGCCTCCTCATGACGTGCTCCAAAGCTAATTACCTCCCAAAGGCCCCACCTCTTAATGCCATCGATTAGCAGCCATTTGGAACTTTGGGCATGGACCAAATGTCTTATGGACTTTCTAGACAGGACCAAATGGCCTGGAAGGATGCCATCACATTGGAGTTTAGGCCTTCAACATGTGAATTTTGAGAGGACACAAACATTCAGTGCATAACACAAATGCTAAGCATTTCTCTTACAGAGACACCTTTTTGCCCACCCAAGACCTGAGGGATTTAGAGTTTATAACCAATACCTTTCTAAGTTAAACACCTTTGGCGATGCCTAAGTAAATAATTTCTCCCTATTTAGATTCATGAACTCTTACTAATCCTGTCTGGCCCTTCCTAGTACTCTTGATAGTATTTGTTATATAGGAAATGTTACTTTTATCCTATAATTTTATTCATATTTTTAATTAAACAAAGCCATTATTGGTTTAGTTTTCTGCATTAAAAATAAAACTGGCTTATCCTCTTCCACAATACGAAGTCTTGTGCTTGTTCAATAATATAACGAGTAAAGAGTCGTTACATTTGGGATTTCATACCCCATTTATTTGCCAAAGATTATGACACAATCTACTGGATTTTCTTTACTTCCCTTTCTTTTCGAGTTTAGGTGAAGAAAGTAAAGTTAATGAAGCTCTGGTTCATGGTTCATTATCATCTTTGTTCCCAGCAAGCACTGTCTTGTTTTATTCATTCCCTTTTATCCACATTCTCCACTGTTTCTTTTTCCCCCAGTACAGGCAACCACTTTAATGTGTTTAATATGTACCTTTTTGTTTGTATGTGTGTCAGATAGGACACATATCTCCTCATAATCACTGCTTTTTTGAACCTTGCCCGCTGGTTCCACCTCAGTAATTGCTGCAGCCAACTGATTCCATGAGCACCCCTATGCGTCCTCCCCCTGAGACCTGGGATTTTTCAATATTCCCACCACACCACAGAACACCAGACTACAAGAGATGGAGTCTGACTGCCCAAGGGGCTGACTTCCTTCCTCAGCCTGAGTGAAGCGGAGTTATCTCCCTATGGGGAGAATTTTGCCTAGTGGACAAAGGAGACAAGAGAAATAGATTCTCTTTCCATTCCACCCTCCTATGGACTCTTCCAAACCACAGTTTTTCTGCAGAGTCTGTCCAGAAATGTCTCACACAGCCAAGCAGATGCACAAGACACATGGAGACAAGCTGCATCTTTTTGTAGTTCATCATGAAGCTGTGGCCAGAACAGTAACACATCACTCTGCTTTAGCATCCCATCTCCACCTCACTTCTTTTTTCTCACATTGCATTTTCCAATAAGGAATTAGCACTTACAACTTGCTTCTGGCTTTATTCTGATGTGCAAGATTCTCAAACTGAGATAGTATGAATTATATATTCTTGCAAACTATGAATTGATATTTTCTGTGCATGAAATTTTATTTACATAATAGTATTATATTTCTTACTTTTTCTCACTCAACACTTGGCTTTTAAGATCCATCCATGTTGGCTGTATCTACATGTTTTCTGTCGCTTCTAAGTGATGCATAGTACTCTGGTTTGCATCTGCTACATTTTACACTCACCCTCTCTCGATGATGGTTAGCTAGGTTTCCTCTTCCAAATGCTTGCCACCACAAATAACTCTGTGATGAGCATCATCATCATTCATATATCTATAAAATTTTTTCCCAAGGTTTATACAGGAATAGAATTATACAGGAGTAGAATTGTTGGACTGCAGAGCTGAGTATATTTAGGTCACTGAATATTATCAGAGTGTTCCCCCACATTGTCTGATGGAGACATCAGTCAACATTCCCACTGGCAGTGTAGGAGAGTTCCAGTAGTCACACATCACTGCCAACTCTAGAGAGTATCAACTTTTCTAACATAAAGTGATGTCTTATTGTTGGTTTTACTTACATTTTTCTTATTGTTAATGAAATTGGATATTTCATTAACGTTAGCCATTTGAATTTCCTCTTATATAAATTTTGTCTTTATATATTTTTGTATTTTGCCTAATTATTCTATTAAAGTGCTTTTTTCATGTTGATTTGAAAAATATCTTCGTCTCTTCCGTCAGTTTTATACACAACAAACACTGTCACCTGTCCACTAACTTTATTCAAGGCTTCTTTACTGAACAGAAGCAATATATATTTAATATTTATTAATGGTTTTTGTGGTGTGATAGCTAACTTCTTTTTATTGTTGAATACTATTGTATTGTATGGATGAACCATAGTTTGTTTATTCATTCACCTATTGAAGTGCACGTTGGTTGCTTCCAGTTTTGGCAATTATGGATAAAGTTGCTATAAACTTTAGTATGCAGGTTTTGTGTGAGCACAAATTTGCAAATCAATTATGTAAATACCTAGGAGCATGATTACTGGAGCCTATGGAATGACTTGGTTTAGCTTTGTAGGAAACAAACGATCTTTCAAAGTGGCTATACCATTTTGGGTTCCCATCAGAAACAAATGAGAGTTTTTTGATCTGCATCCATGCCGGCAATTTGTATTGTCAGAAGTGTTATGGATTATAACCTTATAACCATTGTAGTAGTTTGTAGCTATATCTCATTGTTGCTTTAATTCATAAATCCCTAATGGCACAAGATGTTGAGCTTCTTTTCATATGCTTATTTGTCATTTGTTCATCTTCTTGGGTGAGTCATCTGTTCAGATCTTTTGCCCATTTTTAAATTGGGTTGTTTGCTTTCTTTCTTTTTTTTTTTTTTTTTGTTTATTAATGTTATGATAGATTACAAGCTTGTGAGATTTCAGTTGTACATTTTTGTTAGTCATGTTGTGGGTACACCACTTCCCCCTTCGTACCCTCCTCCCACCCCCCCCTTTTCCCTGGTAACCACCGATCAGATCTCCTTCTCAATATACTAATTTCCACCTATGAGTGGAGTCATATAGAGATCGTCTTTCTCTGACTGACTTATTTCGCTTAACATAATGCCCTCGAGGTCCATCCACGTTGTTGTGAATGGGCCAATTTCGTCTTTTTTTATGGCTGAGTAGTATTCCATTGTGTATATATACCACATCTTCTTTATCCAGTCATCAGTTTCTGGGCATGTAGGCTGTTTCCACGTCTTGGCTATTGTAAATAATGCTGCGATGAACATAGGGGTGCAACGGACTCTTGAGATATCTGTTATCAGGTTCTTAGGATAGATACCCAGTAATGGGATGGCTGGGTCATAGGGTATTTCTATTTTTAACTTTTTGAGAAGTCTCCATACTGTTTTCCATAGTGGCTGTACCAGTTTGCATTCCCACCAACAGTGTATGAGGGTTCCTCTTTCTCCACAACCTCTCCAACATTTGTCGTTCTTGGTTTTGGATGTTTTTGCCAATCTAACGGGGGTAAGGTGATATCTGAGTGTAGTTTTGATTTGCATTTCCCTGATGATTAGCGATGATGAACATCTTTTCATGTGTCTATTGGCCATATTCATATCTTCTTTTGAGAAATGTCTGTTCATGTCCTCTGCCCATTTTTTGATCGGGTTGTTTGTTTTTTTGTTGTTAAGCAGTGTGAGTTCTTTGTATATTATGGAGATTAACCCTTTGTCGGATAAGTGGCTTGTAAATATTTTTTCCCAATTAGTGAGCTGTTTTTTTGTTTCAATTCTGTTTTCCCTTGCCTTGAAGAAGCTCTTTAGTCTGATGAAGTCCCATTTGTTTATTCGTTCTATTGTTTCCCTCAGCTGAGGAGTTGCAGTGTCCGAAAAGATTCTTTTGAAACTGATGTCAAAGAGTGTACTGCCTATTTTCTCTTCCAAAAGACTTATTGTCTCAGGCCTAATCTTTAGGTCTTTGATCCATTTTGAGTTTATTTTGGTGTGTGGTGAAAAAGAATGGTCAATTTTCAATCTTTTGCATGTGGCTGTCCAGTTTTCCCAGCACCATTTGTTGAAGAGACTTTCTTTTCTCCATGGTAGGCCCTCTGCTCCTTTGTCGAAGATTAGCTGTCCATAGATGTGTGGTTTTATCTCTGGGCTTTCAATTCTGTTCCATTGATCTGTGGACCTGTTTTTGTACCAGTACCATGCTGTTTTGATCACTGTAGCTTTGTAGTATGTTTTGAAATCGGGGATTGTGATTCCGCCGGCTTTGTTTTTCTTGCTCAGGATTGCTTTAGCAATTCGCGGTCTTTTGTTCCCCCATATGAATTTTAGGATTGTTTGTTCAATTTCTGTGAAGAATGTTCTTGGGATTCTGATTGGGATAGCATTGAATCTGTATATTGCTTTAGGTAGTATGGACATTTTAACTATGTTTATTCTTCCAATCCATGTACAAGGAATGTTTTTCCATCTCTTTATGTCATCGCCTATTTCTTTCAAGAAAGTCTTGTAGTTTTCATTGTATAGATCCTTCACTTCCTTGGTTAAGTTTATCCCAAGGTATTTTATTCTTTTCGTTGCGATTGTGAATGGGATAGAGTTCTTGAGTTCTTTTTCTGTTAGTTTATTGTTAGTGTATAGAAATGCTACTGATTTATGCACGTTAATTTTATACCCTGCTACTTTGCTGTAGTTGTTGATTATTTCTAATAGTTTTTCTGTGGATTCTTTGGGGTTTTCTATGTATAAGATCATGTCGTCTGCAAACAACGAGAGTTTTACTTCTTCGTTACCTATTTGGATTCCTTTTATTTCTTTTTCCTGCCGAATTGCTCTGGCCAGCACCTCCAGTACTATGTTGAATAGGAGTGGTGAAAGTGGGCACCCTTGTCTTGTTCCTGTCCTCAGAGGGATGGCTTTCAGCTTTTGTCCATTGAGTATGATGTTGGCTGTGGGTCTATCATATATGGCCTTTATTATGTTGAGGTACTTTCCTTCTATACCCATTTTACTGAGGGTTTTTATCATAAATGGGTGTTGGATCTTGTCGAATGCTTTCTCTGCATCTATTGAGATGATCATGTGGTTTTTGTTTTTCATTTTGTTGATGTAGTGTATCACGTTGATTGACTTGCGGATGTTGAACCATCCCTGTGTCCCTGGTATAAATCCCACTTGATCATGGTGTATAATCTTTTTGATGTATTGCTGTAATCGGTTTGCCAAAATTTTGTTGAGGATTTTTGCATCTATGTTCATCAGTGATATCGGCCTGTAGTTCTCCTTCTTTGTGTTGTCCTTGTCAGGTTTGGGGATCAGAGCGATGTTGGCTTCATAGAATGTGTTAGGGAGTTCTCCATCTTTCTCAATTTTCTGGAACAGTTTGAGGAGAATAGGTATTAAGTCTTCTTTGAATGTTTGGTAGAATTCTCCAGAGAAGCCGTCTGGTCCTGGACTCTTGTTTTTGGGGAGGTTTTTGATTACCGTTTCTATTTCCTTACTTGTGATTGGTCTATTCAGATTCTCCATTTCTTCCTGATTCAGTTTGGGGAGATTGTAGGAGTCTAGGAATTTGTCCATTTCTTCCAGGTTGTTCAATTTGTTGGCATATAGTTTTTCATAGTATTCTCTTATGATCTCTTGTATTTCATTGGTATCTGTTGTGATTTCTCCTCTGTCATTCCTGATTTTATTAATTTGCGATTTCTCTCTTCTTTTCTTGGTGAGTCTGGCTAGGGGTTTGTCAATTTTGTTAATTCTTTCGAAGAACCAACTCTTTGTTTCGTTGATCCTTTCTATTGTCTTTTTTGTTTCAATATCGTTTATTTCTGCTCTTATTTTTATTATTTCCCTCCTTCTACTGACTCTGGGCTTTGTTTGTTCTTCTTTTTCTAGTTCTGTTAGGTGTCGTTTGAGGTTGCTTACGTGAGCTTTTTCTTGTTTAGTGAGGTGAGCCTGTATTGCGATGAATTTCCCTCTTAGGACTGCTTTTGCTGCATCCCAAATGATTTGGTATGTCGTGTTCTCATTTTCATTTGTCTCCAGATAATATTTGATTTCTTCTTTAATTTCTTCAATGATCCATTGTTTGTTGAGAAGCGTGTTGTTTAGTCTCCACATTTTTGCACCTTTCTCTGCTTTTTTCTTGTAGTTGATTTCTAGTTTAATAGCGTTATGATCAGAAAAGATGCTTGATATTATTTCAACTCTCTTGTATTTATTGATGTTTGCTTTGGTTCCCAAAATATGGTCAATCCTTGAGAATGTTCCATGTGCACTTGAGAAGAATGTGTAACCTGCTGTTTTTGGATGAAGTGTTCTATATATATCTATTAAGTCCATCTGGTCTAATTTTTCATTTAATTCTATTATTTCCTTGTTGATTTTCTGTCTGGATGTTCTGTCCATTGGTGTTAATGGTGTGTTGAGGTCCCCTACTATTATTGTATTGTTGTTGATGTCTTCTTTTAGTTCTATTAAGAGTTGCTTTACAAATTTTGGTGCTCCTGTGTTGGGTGCGTATATATTTATAAGTGTTATGTCTTCTTGGTGGAGAGTCCCTTTTATCATTATATACTGTCCCTCTTTATCTTTCTTTATCTGTTTTTTTTTGAAATCTACCTTGTCTGATATTAGTATAGCGACACCTGCTTTCTTTTGTTCATTATTAGCTTGGAGTATTGTTCTCCATCCCTTCACTCTGAGTCTGTGTTTGTCTTTGGGGCTGAGGTGTGTTTCCTGGAGGCAGCATATTGTTGGATCTTGTTCTTTGATCCATCCTGCCACTCTGTGTCTTTTGATTGGGGAGTTCAATCCATTTACATTTAGAGTGATTATTGAGATGTGAGGGCCTACCACTACCATTTTGTGTCTTGTTTTCCGGTTTTCTTCAGTTTCCTTTGTTTCTCGTCCCATGGTTTAATCTGTTCTGATGTAGAGCTGCTACTCTCTGTTGTTGTCCTTCTACTTATCTCCTCTGCTCTTGGTTTTGTAGCCCCTTTCCTTTTTTGGATTTTTCAGGAATGAGGGTTTTCCTGAGGATTTCCTGAAGAGGAGGTTTTGTGGCAATGAACTCCCTTAATTTTTGTTTATCTGGGAAAGTTTTTATTTCTCCATCATATTTGAAGGATATTTTCGCTGGGTAGAGAATTCTCGGCTGTCGATTTTTGTCCTTCAGATTTTTGAATATATCATTCCACTCTCTTCTAGCCTGTAAAGTTTCTGCTGAGAAATCTGCTGATAGCCTGATGGGGGTTCCTTTGTAGGTTAGTTTCTTTTGCCTGGCTGTCCTTAATATTTTCTCCTTGTCATTGACTTTTGCTAGCTTCACTACTATATGCCGTGGAGTTGGTCTTCTTGCATTGATAAAGTTTGGAGATCTATTGGCTTCTGTCACCTGAAGATCCATCTCCCTCACCAGATTTGGGAAGTTCTCAGCCATTATTTCTTTGAATAGGTTTTCTGCCCCTTTCTCCTTCTCTTCTCCCTCTGGTATACCTATAATCCTTACGTTGCATCTCCTAATTGTGTCTGATAATTCTCGGAGAGTTTCTTCATTTCTTTTAAGTCTTGCTTCTCTCTCCTCCTCTGCCTGCAACAATTCTACATTGCCATCTTCCAAATTGCTAATTCTTTCCTCCATATTATCGGCCCTACTGTTCAGAGCATCTAGATTTTTCTTAATCTCCTCTATTGTGTTCTTCATTTCCAATATTTCTGTTTGGTTCTTCTTTATTGTATCAAACTCTTTTGTGACATAGCTCCTGAACTCGTTGAGTTGTCGGTCAGAATTCTCTCTTAACTCATTGAGAATCCTAATGATGGCTGTTTTGAAGTCATCATCATTTAGGTTATATATCTCATTTTCTTTGGGATTGTTTTCTGTGTATTTGTTACTTTCTTTCTGTTCTGGAGATTTAATGTATTTTTTCATATTGCTTGATGATGTTGATTTGTGCCTCCGCATGGAGATAGAGTTTAGTTGCTCCTTTCACTTGTTTCAGCTGCTGCGGTGGGGGGAGCAGCTGTTTATACTTCACCAACCAGGAACCCTGTCCGTAGTTGCTAACTGGGCCTGGGCCCCTCTTCGTAGCCACAGTGGCCCTTTGGATTCCCTCCTCTGCCGTGGGGGCCGTCACAGGGGGGCTTCAGGCTGCAGGTGCCTACTGTTGTTGCCCACCTAGATGCGCTCTCTCCTTGGGGTCTGCAACGGTGTTATGGGCTTTTCCAGCGGCCAGGGGTGGGATCACTTATATTTGTCGCTTTGTTGCTGTCGGCACCCACCAAATCTCACTTGTCCTCTATGGGTCGCAGGAGAGCTATTGGCATCTTCTACAGTCTGTGGTTAGTACACCTAGCTATGCTGCTTTTGCCCTGGGGTCTTCCAGCCTTGTGGCTGGCGGCTGGGTGCCTTCTACTGGTGCTGTGCAGAGGCTTTCCCTAAGGCTGCTGTGAGCCTGTAGGGTTTCCCCCTAGGCTACTAAGCTGGGTCTCTGGAACTCTCTCCAGCCCCAGTCCTCTCCGAGATCTCCGGCAATCCCTAGCCTCACGGGGTGGGCAACGGCAGCTGGGGGTCGCCCCGCCCTCTGGGCTTCTCTCCGGGCCTCTGCCGGGAGCCCTGAATGCTGGGCGTGGCCCCTCTGCTAATGGCAGACAGAGAGTTTTGTCTGCTGCCTGGCGGAGCTCCGGCGCTTCCCCTCCGGGTTGCCGAACCGGCCTTTGAAAGTTCCCCCGCCCCGGTCCTCTCCGAGATCTCTGGCAATCCCTAGCCCCACGGGGCGGGCAACGGCAGCTGGGGGTCGCCCCGCCCTCTGGGATTCTCTCCGGGCCTCTCCCGGAGCCGTGAGTGCTCAGCGTGGCCCCTCTGCTAACGGCAGACAGAGAGTTTTGTCTGCTGCCCGGGCAGAGCTCCGGCGCTTCCCCTCCGGGTCGCCGAACCGGCCTTTGAAAGTTCCCCCAGCCCCAGTCCTCTCCGAGATCTCCGGCAATCCCTAGTCCCATGGGGCGGGCAACGGCAGCTGGGAGACCTCCGTGCCCTCCGTGTCTCTCTCTGGGACCCTGCGGGCGCCCCGAGCACCAGGCTGGGTCTCCCCGCCAATGGCGGGGAGAGACTCTCCCCGCGGGCTCAGGTGTGCAACTCCAAAGTTTCCCTCTGCGTTTAGGAGTAATTGCGGGGGGTTTAGGTAGGGTTCTGGTCACCTGTTTCCACCGTCGCTCCTCTGTTGTGTTCTCGCTCCTGCCCTAGATGTGTGTGGATCCTCTGGGGGCGTCCGTTGGAAGAAAGCCGCTTGCGGGTACTAGGCTGCCCGTCGGGGTCGGAGAGTTTTCACCTATTTCCACATCCTCCCGGAGGAAAGTCCATCCGCCTTCCAATGTATAGTCGCGTGGGTGTCTCAGACGTCCTGAGATGCTGTCTGGATATCCTTTGTCAAGCGATAAGTGTCCAAATAATTGTAGACTCGAAGGGCGAGAGACAAAGAGGACTACTCACGGCGCCATCTTCCCATTCTCTGTTTGCTTTCTTATTGCTAAGTTTTAAGAGTTGTTTGCATATTTTGGACACAACTCCTCTATCAGGTATGTTTTGTAAATATTTCATCCTGCCTGTGCCTTGTCTTTTCCTTCACTTAACATTGTCTTTCACAGAGCTGAATGTTTTTACTTTTAATAAGTCTAACATCAATTTTTGCTTTCATGGATCATACTTTTGACATTATATCTAAAACTTTATCACTAAGCCCAAGGTCGCCTATATTTTCTCTTGGAAATCTTATAGTTTAAACTTTTCACTTAGGTCTATGATTAATTATGAGTTAATCTTTATTTAAAGATATATATGTTTTATGTCTAAGTTCATGTTTTTGCATATAGTTGTCCAGTTGTTCCAGTAACTTTGTTGAAAAGACAATCCTTTTTCTATTGAATTTCCATTTCTCCTATGTCAAGGAATAGGTTGTTATATTTGTGGGGATCTAGTTCATGGTTCTGCATTATGTTCCATTGATCTAATGTGTCTATTTTTGCACTGGTACGGCACTATTTTGATTACTTTAGTTGTACAGTAAATTTAGTTGTAGTTGAAATTGAGTAGTCCTCCTACTTTTCTCTTCATTTCAGTATGCATTGGGTATTCTACATCTTTTGCCTTTTGATGTCAACTTTAGAGTTAGTTTGTCAATATCTACCAAATAGGAGGCATTCTAAGGGATTATTTTTAATCTATAGATAAGGTTGGTAGAATTGGTACCTTATCAATATTGACATCAAAGCTATGAAAACAAATACCGCTCCATTTACTTAGTCTTTGATTTCTTTCATCAGTTTCGTAGTTTTCCACATAAAGGTCCTATAAATATTTTGATAGATTTATACCCAAGTTTTCATTTTTTGGGTGCTATTGTTAATAGTACCTTTTGTTTCAAATTACAATTTTTCAATGCAGGTATGTAAGAAAACAATTAATTTCTGTGTATTAATCTTGTATCCTGAGTTTGTAGCTTTTTGTTGATTCTTTGAGATTTTCTACATAGATAATCACATCATCTATGAAAAAAGAAAGCATTATTTTTTCTTTTCTAATATGTTTACATTTTATTTCCTATACTTGTCTTTTTCACTAGTTAGGGTTTCCACTAAGAATTGAGTAGGAGTGGTGAAAAAGAACATCTTTGCTCCCATCTTAGGGGAAAAGCACTCAGTTTCTCAACATTAAGCTTGATGTTAGTTGTAGATTTTTCGTAGATGTTCCTTATTAAGCAAAGGAATTCCCCCTCTATTTCTAGTTTGATGAGAATTTTTATCATGAGTGGATATTTGATTTTATCAAAATGTTTTACATCGATTGATATGCTCATAATTTATTTTTCTTCATTCTGTTGATGTGTTGCATTACATTGATTTTCTAGAGTTAAGCCAGTCTTGCATACATGAAATAAATTCCACTTGATTGTGGTGAGCAATTATTTTTGTACACTGTTGGGTGCATCTTACTATTACTTTCTTGAGGATTTTTGCATCTGTGTTTATGTTTAGTTTTCCATTTTTGTGATGTCTTTTTCAGATTTAGTATTAGGGCAACTCTAGCTTTATAGAATGCTTCTACTTTATGGAAGAGATGGTGGACAATTGGTATCATTTACTTTTTAAATGTTTGGTAGAATTCACTGGTGAACCCATCTGAGTTTGATTTTTTTTGCTTTAGATTCCATTTCTTTCATAGATATTGGTCTACTCAGCTTATCTATTTCTCCTTATATGTTTTGCCTATTTTTGTCTTTCAAAAAATTGATCCATTTAATCTAGATTGTCAAATTTGGGAGCATAGAGTTGTTTGTAGTATTCCTTGTTCTCTTTTAAATGTCCGTGGGCTCATTTGTGATTACCCTTCTTTCATTTATGCTGTTTGTCATTTATGTTTTCACTCTTATTCTCTTCTTAGTCTGACTAGATGTTTTCAGTTAATATTATCTTTTCAAAGAAGTGCAAAGGTAGCAGCCCCAAGACTCGTCTAGCTTTTGCCTTTGGTGAGTTTCTGTATTGTTTTCCTGTTTTCAGTTTCATTGGTTTCTGCTCTAATTTTTGTTATTTCTTTCCTCCTACTTGCTTTAGACTTAAATTGCTCTTTCTCTACAACTGTAAAGTAGAATCTAGATTATTGATTTTAGATATTTCTAATATATACATTTAATGATATACATTTCCTTTTAAGCACTGCTTTTACTGATTCTTACAAATTTTGGAAATTATATTTTCACTTTTATTTAGTTGTAAACTTTTAAATATTTTTCTTGAGATCTCTTGAACGATGTGTTATTTAGAAATGTGTTATTTAATTTCAAAATCAATAAATGTTTATTTTGAAAAAATAGAATATATGGAAGTTTATAAAACAAAAAAATCCATCCCTAACTCCAATGATATTGTTGCATTTTTATTTCAGCAATCATCACTACTTTATAATTAAAATTAAAATAGTATACAAAATTTTATCTTATTTTGTATCCTTATAATTTTATCATAAACATGTTTTAATGTGATTAAAAATAGTAAAGTATCTCTTTTAATGTTATATACTTTTCTATTGTTGCATACAAATTATTTCCTTACCATTAACTTACCATTGATATATTTTGCTCATAATTACACATGATGGTTACATAATTATTCAGTAACTTTATTCATACTAATCTAAGTATCTACTAATTTACACTTTTGTCAGCAGAATATTGTAGTGTTTTTCATGCTGCACAGTAAAAATCTTTACTAATTAGAAAGGTGACAAGTAATATCTTCGTAGTTATAATATTTATTACAGTGATTTATAGTAAATTTGAACATTTATTTAGATATTTCTGGCTTTCTGAATTGTCAGAAAGATGATTTTTTCGCCTGGTTTATTTGTTGCTGTCTCTGTTTTGCATATTGAGCTTGAGTCCTTAAATATTAAGAATTTAAAAATTTTGTCTTACTTGCAGAAATATTTCTTTGCATTTTGTTAATTGCTTTTTTGATATTTTGTGTACATAATTTTAAAATTTCATAGAGTCAAATTCTTTTCTTTTTTTTCTCATCATTTTAATTGTAATATATGCATAATATAGTGAAGGAAAAAGTTTTCCTCAACCCTCTTAGGGTCTCCAGCTGGGTCTGAAAATTAAACTGACAAAAACAGATTAATAGGAGAAAAACATACAAATTTTGTTGAATTTTTATGTGTACATGGGAGCCATCACAAGAGAATAACAACCTAAAGAGGTGACCAGAGCAGGAAGCTTTTATACTTTTCAGAGAAAGAAACAATAAGTTTGTTAAGAATTGACAAGACAAAGGTGTTTGTGTTAGGGGTAGTAAGTGGTAAGTAAGTAACTGGGAAGATAGGGGTTAATTTAACGTGGTTTGTTTACACAGCCATCTCAGCCCTAAATTTCCTGTCTAGTGATAAGGATGTCTTCTTTCTTCCCAGTGCAGGAAGGGTACATTCCACATGGGAGATTTATGGCCTGTTTCAGGGAAGAACAGAGGAAGAGAGGGGAGGTCAGAGCGACCTTCCTACTTCTGTTGTTTTCTCAAACTCTTTCAGCTTAAGATATTCAATATGCCAAGGTGCCATATTTTTGGGGTAGTGTGTCCTGAACCCCATCACATAACACACAGTACAAAATATATGGAGACAAAACAAATTATTTTCTACTAACATCCTCCCGTATTAACAGCCTCTTGTTCTTCCCATGAATTCTTTTTGCTGATACAAATATATACACACATATTCACACATACGCAGACTATTTGTGTAATTTAAACAAAATTGAATAGTACTACACACATATTTGCAATTTGCCTCTATTTTTTTTTCTCTTAGCACTGTTTCGTGGACAACCCTCCAGATTTACAGATGATTTATTTTAATTTTCTTTTACAAACGTACCCATCTATATAATTATTAAATAAAAGAACCCTACATTTCTTTCTGATATAATGTTTATTTCTCCATTTTCTTGTTTGCTGACTTCTCTCCTATTCTTCTTCCTTTCTTTTCCAACATTTCCCGAAACCTATCTCAGATGACTTCTCCTAAAAATGTGTCTTCCATATTCTCTTCTCACTCTCATAAAGATATGTGTCATTGCTGTTTTTGAAAAGAGTTGGTATTATATCATTGCACATCACTGAAGCCCACTGCCATAGGTCTACTATATTTTTAAAAAATTATAGTGTGAGAGCCAGCCCTGACGGTCTAGTGGTTAATGTTCAGTGCTCTTACCTCTTCAGTGGCCTGTGTTCATTTCCCAGTTGCAGAACCACACCACCTGTCTGTCAGTTGCCATGCTGTGGCAGTGGCTCACGTAGAAGAACTAGAAGGACTTACAACTAGGATATACAACCAGGCAGTGGGGCTTTGGGGAGAAGGACAAAAAAGAGGAAGTTTGACAACAGAGGTTTGCTCAGGGCAAATCCTTCCCTGAAAAATAAAAAAAAATAAAATAAAAGAATTATACCGGGTTATTACATAGTAGAACTACCTCATGATTCATTAAATCACTTCCCTTATAATGACAATAGACATTCACTTTTTCCCAGTGCTTTGTCCCTCTAAAGATGTTGAAATAAAGAACTCCATATATGCAAGAGATTTTATATGTATAACACATACTTTTAAAAATTGGTATTTCTGAGTCAAAGGATACATGATTAATTTAGTTTTGTTTGTAAAGAGATATTTCTAGGTAAATTTCCAGTGAGCCTGTTACAATTTCCCCGTATTGATGTTAGCAATAGTTATTGCTGCCCTTTTTTTTTGTTTTTACCAGTTTGATGATTGAACATTGATATCTTGTTATGACTTCTCTTTGCATTTCTCTATCTGAGAGTTTAAGTGCCTTTTCATAAATTGGTTAGCTTTTTAAATATCCTCTTCCATGAGTTAGAATTTTTCTGTTAGATTATTTTGTCCCTTCTTAGTATGAAGAGCTCTTATTATGTATATTGGATTGTATGTTGTATTTATACTACATATATTAGCATTTTATCAACAACAAGCTTTACAAATATTGTCTTCTTAAATATTTATTTGTTGACTTTGTTTCAAGTGTCTGCAGTATAAAGGTTTTGTTTGTTTTTTATTTTCATGTCCTCAAATTTGTCAATATTTTCTTTGATAGCTGATGGAATTCTTGTCTTATTTCTCCCAAGGTCATAGATTTTAAATGTAGTATCAGAGCTCTTTATTTCAGCAATTTTAAAAACATTTTGATCTTTACTACATCTGGATTTAATTTTTGGTATAAGTTTGATAGGAGTCCAAATTTTCTTTTTTATGCATGAAAGTTTGCTGTGCCAGCATTATTGTGAATTGCTTTACCTTTGTGAAATCAATTAGGACCAGGGTTAATATTAATTTTTCATATATTCTGAGTCTATTTCAAATTGATGTACTATGAAAAATACCCATGTCATAATCATAATTACAATGTAATTATTTAATGACTAATGCTTCATAGTACTTTCTAGTGTCTGATAAGATGTGGTGCTTTATTATACCACTTCTTCACAATACTACCTGTTGTTCTTGGGAATTTATTCTTACATAAGTTTTAATATCATTTTATCCAATTCATTTCATTCTGCATATATGCTAATTACTATATTAGTTTCCTAGGGCTGCTGGAAAAAATTGCCATAAACTTGGCTTAAAACAACAGGAATTTATTATCTTACAGTTCTGGAGTCCAGAAGTCCTAAGTCAAGCTGTCAGTGAGGTTATTTCCTTTTGGAGGTAATGAGGGGAAATCTGTTCCATGCCTCTCTCTATCAAACTCCTCTTGGTTCCAGTAGTCTTTGGTGTTCCTGGGCTTGTGGAAGCATCATTCCCGTCTTTATCTCTGTCTTCACATGGCTTTCCCCTGTGTGTCTCTCCTCTGTGTCTGTATGTGACATGCAAACATCGTAAGTCATGCAGACATCATGAACTTTCCGATATGATATAATGAAAATGGCATTTCATCTCTGTGGTATTCTTTCTAGAAATCAGTAAGTCAAGTCCCTTTCTCCTTTCTCTTATAAGGATACCAGTCATTGGATTTAGGGCCACCCCAAATCCAGGATGATCTCCTCTTGAGATACCTAATTTAATTACATCTGCAAAGTCCCTATGTCCAAATAGGGTCACCTTCACATATACCAGAGATTAGGACTTGGATATATCTTTTTGGAGGACACAATTCAAAGCACTATAATTAAATTAATTTAAATAACAATTTTGGATGAATTGGAATTAATTCGTCCAAAACTAAAGTATGTCTTGGGGGCTGGCCGCATGGCTTAGTGGTTAACTTTGGCACCCTCCGGCAGCCCTGGTTTGTTTCCCAGGTGTGGACCTACATCACTCATCAGCATTCATGTTATGGCGGTGACCTGCATAAAAAATAGAGGAAGATTGGCGCAGATGTTAGCTCAGGGTGACTCTTCCTCAGCAAAAAATAAAATAAAATAAAGTTTATCTTTCTATTAGTTTGCTTAATTTTATAGCTGAATAAGTTTTTATCATTTTCTTTGAATGTCAGATATATTTCTCATTAAGTTTATCCTTAATATTTTATATTTTGTTGCTATTTTTAAAGGAAATAATTCTCTCCATTTACATGTGATTATTACTACCGTAATAAAAAAAGCCATTGATGTTTTCATATTTATCTTATATTATAGGTTGAATTCTGTCCCCTCAAAATTCATGTACTGAAAAGGTATTGGATTAAAATTGGAGATATAATGTTTATTTTAATCCACATACACACACATCTATCTATCTGTCTCTACCTACCTACCTATCTATATGGAGAGAGAGAGAGCATATACATATACATGTTTTCTATTTCTGTCCACTGAGATGTCCTAGAAGCAGTGGCACCTCAGTAGTCATGAGTATACCCAGTGCCCAGATATCGGTTACTAATTATCATTTCCCAATAGAATGAACCAGACCTTCTTGGAGTAGTAGATTACTCTAGGCTTGGGACAAAGAACATACAAAATTAACCTGGAGAATTTTGTAGTACCATAAAGTAAGAAAGTGCTAAATAAAAAGGAGAGAGCATGTCAAAAGGGCACAGGATCTAATTTGAAAGAGCTATCAATGGCCAAAGATGGAATGATTTGAGCAACACAATAAATAAAGCTAGTATTGGGTTAAAACTCAAAGAATAAAATAAATTTCTATGAATACATATAGATTAAATAAATAATTATACAAAGAAGTGGGGGAGAAAGAATAAATATTCCTTATAGATTATTTTGAAATAATAAATTTAAGAAAAAATGAGAGAAATAGAAAATCATATTAGAACACCAGTCATAAGAACTCCAGACAATATCCACCAATGAATGCTAAAATTACTGGGTAAAAGTTTAAAGAGAAATAGAATATTTGCCAAACCACAGGCTAATTACCCCAAACTGTTTATTAATTATTGTGACAGTTTTATTCACATATCTACAAATTCTTTGCCACTCCTCCCTCCTGAAGGGGGAGCTTAATTTCCCTCCCCTTGGGTGTGAACTAGGCTTAGTTATGAGCTTCTAATAAACAGAATGGGAAATGGAATGGGAAAAAAGTAATCTTAAAGTGCAGAAAACAGGCAGACACCAATTTAATCAATATTAACATTATCAGTGATAAGTCATGCAGACGTTATGAACTTCCTGATATGATGACAGTATTTCATCTCTGTGGTATTCTTTCTAAAAATCGGTAAGTCAAGTCTAACCATGAAAGAACATCAGACAAACCCAAATCGAAGGACATTCTGCAAAATGCCTGACCAGTACTTTTCAAGTGTCAAGGTCAGGAATGACACAGAAAGGCTGAGAAACAGATGTCACAGATTGGAGGAGAATAAGGAAACATGATGGTTAAATGCAGCATGGTGTCCTGGACTGAATCCTGGAACAGGAATAGGGAATATAATAGAAAGTGGTAAAATACAAACAAAGACTCTAGTTTAGTTAAGAGTATTGCGGGAATGTTAATTTTTCAGTTTTGTTAAAGGTACCGTGTTTATTTTAGGTAGTAACATTATGGGAATCTGGGATAAGAGTATACATGAACTTTGTTCTGTTTTTGCAATTCTCTTGCAAATATGAAATTTGTAAATATGAATTTTTTTCAAAAGAAAAAGTTTTTAAGTAAGTAAGTGTCCAAAGAGACAAATGCTAAAAAGGAAGGAAGGAAGGAACAAAGGGAAGAAGGGAGGAAGGGAGGAAGATGGAAGAATGACAATGTTAAAATCAGATGAGATTAAATACATGGTTAAATACCCAGAACAGAATAAAGAGAAAATTATGCAACAAACAGAGCAAACTTTCTGGATAATGTTAAACATATTTAAACCTGTATGAGTGAAACCACATATCAACTAAAAATAAATGTTTTAAAGCTAATGGAAATGCAGGCAGAATGTGACAAGTTATCTGTTTATAACTCAGCAGAACTCCCTTCCTCCCGTGATCTCTAAACTGCAGAGGCTGTAGTGTAGGAATTTATTTCCAAGAAACAGATGAGAGAAAAGAAGAAAGAGAAGTGGAAGTCATGTTGTTTTTGTTTAGGCAGCTTCACAGACATGAGATTTTCCATGGCCTTTCAAAATGTTCCTAAGAAACACCTGCTTTGGTCCTGGAGGCAGCTGTGGTCAATACCAAGGGTTTTGTGAGGTTAGAGCAACTTCACAAATCGCTGTGAACCAGCACCCAGCTGAGAGGTAGTAGGAGATCCCTGACCTTTGTTCTTCCAGCCTTTGTAATAGTTCTGTCCCTAGCCAGTTAGTAATTCAGTCTTGACCTCCTTGAAATACTTGAGATCGTTTCTGTTTCTCACTGTTTTGTAAAGGAATCATAGCTGACACATAACGATTCAACTAGAGAATCCATTTTTAAGCCTACTTTGCATCTAGGTTTGTCCATATAACTAAGTCATCACCAACAGAAGGTGGCTGGAAGTGATGGGTGCCATATCCAAATTTCTATACCTGTGGATATGCATTCTTCCTCACGTATGCTCTTATTCTTTTCCATGAACTGGCACATAGGTATATTTGCACTCCAAGCTTTGACCAATCAAATGAGAGCAAAGTTCCAGGGGATAGACCATGGAAAGATTCTGAGTTCCAGATTCTTTAACCACAGTTTTGCATCTTGTTTTTAAATTTTTCTTTTTTTGTTGCAGTGATGGGGCTATTTGCTACAGTAGTTTATACTTTATCCCGACTATTATGTTATATAAAGCAAACTGATGTTCCCCCTGCATAGCCAAATAAGTTGCTCAACTGTATAAATTAAATTTCTTTCTTTTCAGTTCATAGCTTTGATGAATTAAAACATTATATATTCTAATGTCTTTTTCTGAGTAATCTATGCTACTCTGATCTGTCCCATTTACTTTTGTTTTCTTAAGCACAAGGAGAATATGTGACCAAAGAGTCAGAGAATCTTAAAGCTTAGTGGAACTTAGTGGCCATTTGGTCCATCATTTCTCAGCTGTTAAACAAGAAATAATATTCTGAAAATGTGGATAGATTTTTCTAAAAATGAAGAGTAAATCAAAGAGTTTACATGATTAAGTAAGTTTAGGAAATTCTGTGTATTCCTTTTCCTTCACAAAGACTTACAGAATATGTTAGGATATTAAAGGCTTTGTGAAATTCTGAAGAAACTAAGCATTTCTCAAATGCATATAATCTTTTTTAATGGCACAGCTTTCAATGATTTGAGAAGTGCTGGTGTTCCATCAAACACTGTGAAATACAAATATGATCTATGCATCACCCCAGATAGCATCTTTTGTGTCATATCTAGCTCCAACTAAGAGATGTCTAATAACAAGGCATTCCATGAGCTTTCACTTTCCATTACTGAATTATCAACTGTTGGAGTTGTCCTTAGAATGGGCTACAAAATATATTAAATACAAATTCAAAGAAGTTGGCAAATTATAAGGATTCTCACACAATCATAACCCCTTGTAGATGGTCAATGAGAAACATGCTTGTTGTTGTTCTTGTTCTTGTTTTTGGTGAGGAAGATTAACCCTGAGCTAACATTTGTTGCCAATCTTCCTCTATTTTGTATGTGGGACACTACCACAGCATAGCTTGATGAGCGGTGTGTAGGTGTGCACCCAGGATCCAAACGGGCAAACCTCAGGCTGCCGAAGCCAGACACACAAACTTAACCACTATGCCACAAGGTCAGCCTCACATGCTGGTTGTTTTTGATGACAGAGAGTGGATGCCAAAATGCGGGCAAATTATCAAAACTCCTCCTAGAATAGGTGGCTTATGATGCTCAGTGACGTGGAGCCTATAAAACTGTGGGTGCTAAATCTATTCCCACATGACTTCGTGGCAGTGCAATCAATGGTCCTCATTTGCTTCAAGGCTGGGATGTCTCTGTATGCTGATTTTCTTTGCCTGCTTCATTCCTTCATCCTGGACCCAGTAGTCTCTCCTTTTCATCTCATTTCATAATTTATTTTCTTCTCTAGCCCTCTAAACTATTTGTACTTTTAGGGGGCTGGCCCCGTGGCTGAGTGGTTAAGTTCACGCAACCCACTTCGGCAGCCCAGGGTTCAGATCCTGGGCACGGACATGGCGCCGCTCTTTAGGCCATGTTGAGGTGGCATCCCACACACTAGAAGGAACCACAACTAAAATAGACAACTATGTACTGGGGGCATTTGGGGAGAAAAAAACAGGGGAAAAATTTTTAAAAAATAACTCTCTGTACTTTTAGAAGTGATGTGTTTTGTTCTAATCACTCAGCCTTTCTAGGCTACGAATCCCTCAGTGTTTTAGATTTTGATACACCAAAAGCTAAGCTTTTGAAGTCCAGAAGGTTTTGCTCAAAATTACTACCTTTTCCATATTTCCCAAAACTTTATTTAAAGCCCTGAAGCTGAACATTTGGTACTCTATTTTATCTTATCCTCTGTCACCCTTTTACTGGGACATAATATTAAACACCCTAAATGCCGTCTGAGTAGGAGGAAGAGACACATAATAAGCAAAAGACAAGTGTTTCTGGGTAAACTCTGTTGACTAATATATCAAAATATTATTCTCACACGTCTTTTTTAAAATAACTTCTATATATGACTTCTGAAGTAACAGGAAAAAAATTGCTTCTTTTTCTCCCATTATCATTTTTCTGGATAATTGAACACAGCTACCCTATCCCACCAAGTCATCTTTCCTCCAGACCATACATACTCTCAATTATTCCTGATGTGATCATTTCCACATTCTCTACTACCTTCTTGATTTTTCCCTTCTACTCCTAATCCAGGTGTCACAAGTATCTTTTTAGAACACACGCTTCTGTTACCGAACCTGAAGTGAGTTCGCTCACCCGTTGCACAGCAAGCCAATCTCTGACACTGGGTGTGGTGGAAGAAAGTAGGAATTTTAGTTTTGCACAGCACTGAGCAAGGAGAGAGGGCAGCTAACGCTGAAATCCCAAACTCCCCGAAAAGCTAAAAGGAAGGGTTTTTATTTGGGGTTTTAGGTAGGGGAGGGGCAGCATATGGCCTTGCTGGTCAGAGCTTTCCCACCAGCCTGTCTTTGGCCTTGAGACACTTACAGAGAGGAGGAAGCCTGTGACCTTGCTGGTCAGCAGCTTTCCCACCAGTCTGTATCTCTTTGTGGGGAGGAGATAGTCCAGGTGCTTGTCCTTGACGGTGTCTGTCTCCATGGAGGATAGTGGATTCTGGAGCCAGGAAGCCAGAGAGTAAGAAGGGAATGAGTGTTTTGGTTTTAACCCCATATGTGCTGGGTTTAAGGTGGGGAAATTGATATCAGGGTCGGTATCACTTCCATTGATCTTATGCTCGATAAAAACAAAGAAATTCCTATAGAAGTATATCTGGAGAACTAGAGAGAAGGTTCTCTGTTCCAGCAAACTTTTCTAAAAATATTTTAGCATTAATGAGGTTTGACCATAACTTTGACCACGTTTCTTTTTCCTTTGGATGTGCCTCATAATTTCCAGGCAGTTTACCTTTTTTTTACTGAAGTATGGTTGACATACAATATTAGTTTTGGATGTACAACATACTGATTCAACATTTATTTACATTACAAAATGATCACCCTGATAATACTAGTTAACATCTGTCATCAGATAAAGCTATTTCAATATCGTTGACTATATTCCCTATGCAGCATTATTTACAATAACCAAGACATGGAAGCAACCTAAGTGTCTATCGGTAGATGAATAGATAAAGAAGATGTGAGATAGATATATATATCTATCTCACATATATATACATGTACACAAAGGAATATATATCACATATATATATATATATATATATACACACACACACATACACAATGGAATACTACTCAGGCATAAAAAGAATGAAATCCTCCCAATTACCACAACATGGATGGATCTAGAAGGTATTATGCTAAGTGAAATAAGTCAGACAGAGAAAGAAGAATACCATTGGATTTCACTTATACGTGGAATCTAAAAACACAAAAAAACATATGAACAAACAAAACAAAACAGAAATGGACTCATAGAGACAGAGAAGAAATTGGTGATTGCCAGAGGGGAGAGGGTGAAGGAAGGACACAATAGGATGAAAGAGATAAGAGGTACAAACTTCCAATCATAAAATAAATAAGCCAGGAAATTTATTTTTAAATACGCACACTATCATGGTAGGCATAGCGTGAAGTTTTAATTTACTGTGGAAAATATTTTCAGAGTTTTTTTTTAAATTCTGGAACCCTAGGAACCTTGACACTTGTTGGTTGGCAAGCAAAGAGAGAATGAGTATGGTGATAGGGAGTGTATTAGTTTTCTATTATAACCATAACAAATCGCTACAAATTTAGGCAGCTTAAAACAACACAAATTTTTTATTTTCAGTTCTGCAGGTCAAAAGTTTGACATGGGTCTCACTGGGATAAATCAAGGTGTCAACAGGGCTGTGTTTTTGCCAGTGACTGTAGGGGATAATGCAGTTCCTTGCTTATTCAAGTTATTGGCAAAATTGAGTTTCTTGCAATTATAGAACTGAGATTTCCATTTGCTTATTGGGCATCAGTTAAGGGTGATTCTCAGCTTCTAAGGGCTGCCTGTATACCTTGACTCATGGACCCCTCCTCCATCTTGAAACCAAGTAACCATAGGTTGAGTTCCTGTCACTCAGTGAACCTCTCCTGTCCCCTTTTCATCATTACTTCTCTCTGACTAACTCTTCTGCCTTCCTTTTCCTCTTTTAAGGGTTCATGTGATTGCACTGGGGCCACCCACATAATCCAGGGTAACTTTCCTGTTTTAAGGCAACTGAGTAGCCACCTTAATTTCATCTGCAAACTTATTTCCCTCTTGCCATGTAAAGTGACATGCTCACAGGTTCCAGTGATGAGAATGCAAATATATTTGGGAGGCGCTGATTCTGCTGCCTATCACAGTGAGGAAATGGATACTAAAGATTAATCAAATTTATTATCCATCTTGGAATCTATTTTCTAGGAGCAATTTCTACCAAAACCTAAGGTATGTTAAATTTGAATCTAAGAGACTATCTGAAAATTTTTCATGTAAATTCATTAATGCTACCTCAATGTCTATATTTTTATTTGTTTTATTCAGAGTAAAGGCTAAAAAAAGAATTGAGTATGCTTTACTTGTCCATTTCCAAGGCAGACAAAATGCTAAATATTCACCTAGTCATTTTATTTTTCTCCTAGATATACAAGAAAACTACATTCTTCAGTTTCCTCTATCTAGGTTGGATTGGGCCATATGACTATTGTTGCCTAATTGCATGTTGATGACTATAATGCATGCCAATTCCAAACTGGGACAATTAAAAAACTAAACCTCCCATGAGTACTCTTGTGATCAAGGAGGAAATGTGATGAGGATCACATCATGATATAAAAGAACTTGGATCCCTGAATAACTGAATGGAACATATCATCCTCCTATCCCCTAGGATGTGATATGAGCAAGCAATACACTTTATCGGGTTAAGCCTCTGAGATTTGGGGATTCTTTGTTATAGTTTTGGCCTATCCTTATTGATATCATTTGTCAAATGCCTGCTGAGTGTATTAGTCAACTAGGGCTGCTGTAGCAAAATACTTAGACAACAGAAGTTTATTCTGGAATCTGGGATGTCCAGGATCAAGGTGTCAGCTGATTCAGTTCCTGTTGAGAGCTCTTCAGGAGCAGCCTTCTTGTTGTGTCTTTACATAGTGGAGAGAAGAGAGAGCTCTGGTGTCTCTTCCTCTTCTTACAAGGGTACTGACGTTATCAGATTAGAGTCCTACTTTTATGACCTCATTTAACCTTAGTTAACTCCTTATAGGTTTTATCTCCAAATATAGAAGCATTGGGAGTTAGTGCTTCATTATACATATTTGAGGAGCACACAATGCAGTCTATAGCACTGAGTATTTAGTTTCCCAAAAGCTCGAACCATAAATCATGAAATATAGGACAGACAAAGAATTTTAGGTCGGTGGTCCCAGACTTGGCTATGTATCGGAAGCACTTGGGGGAAATTTTTAAAAATATGCGTGAACCTGGTCCCATTCCTGAGTTAATGAACCAAAATCTTCAATGACTTTAGAGGATATCACATCCAATTTTCATGTTGCCTAGATGATAAATCTAAGATTCAATCTTCTTGAGTGATTACCCCATAGACTGTTGATCTCACCTTCAGGACTAGAACCCACATTTCTTGATTCTCAGCCCAGTGATGTTTCATTTCTTCCATGTTGCCATTCTTATTTCAACTCGGGAGAATTGGTGGAATGAGTATTGAGATTATATGTAAATTAAGCAATTAGAAGCAAAAATATTGTAACTAGTTTTCCAAAATTGTTCATAAATTAATTCTAACTTGCCAATTTTAAAACATCTCCACCTCCACCCATTATTGTAAACATGAAGTTCTACAATTAGACAATTTTATGTCATGAAAAGTATTGTGTGAGATATAAACTACCTCAATGATAATGATTTCTTAAAGAGTCCCAATTTCAACTCATGGCTTTTTGTGACTAATTGCTTTTCTCAGACACTCTTCACTCTGCTCCATTTCATGTAAATTTTGCTTATCCACAGGAATTTTATCAAATATTTAAAATACAGTGATTAGAAAGGAACATTTTTGTCTTATAAAAAGACACATTTGAATTAATTGGAAACTGAAAAATGTCAACAGTTGTAGATTTGCTGTTGCATGAGTGAGAAGACTATGTTGACTGCAATTGAAGAAAGAGTCAGCACAAGCATTTGAGTTAGTCCACCTGCTCCTACTGGAAACATTTTTAATGAAATTTGTTTCACATATAAAGATTCATGACAGTAATCTCAAGTAAAATATATATTTTTTCCAGTAACCAAAGTTACTTAGGGAAAAGAATTTCCATTTCTTACCAATCATTTGTAATATCACTTTGAAATTAATTAAGATGCTGTTTAAGTAACTCAAATTTATAAATTTACACACACACACACAGAGCAGTTAATTTAAACCTTGACGGTAATATTTCCCTTTTATTATCTGACAATGTGGAGGTATGAAAACTGCTTATCTTACTAGCCGTACTATAATTTTGTTTCCCCCATTTTCCCTATGTTTATCAAATTAGGTGGATGGGTAGAGTTCAACTAATTGCTTTATGCCCAAAAGAAAAATTAGAAGGAGATGTGGGGTGGTGGTGAAGAGGGCAGGAACGAATTATATAAAATTATAGTTCTTCTGTCTTTCTGACTGCTGGTCACAGCTAGAATTTGTCTAGAGAGAGATATCACTTGTGAAACTAGCCAAGTGGAAAATGACTAGTTTCATTAAAA
This sequence comes from Equus caballus, assembly GCF_041296265.1. Taxonomy (NCBI): domain Eukaryota; kingdom Metazoa; phylum Chordata; class Mammalia; order Perissodactyla; family Equidae; genus Equus; species Equus caballus. The sequence continues at coordinate 28,073,766 of NC_091710.1, read as the reverse complement.
ATAGCAGTAATGAAAGAGCACTTGCCTACTATCAAATATAGCTTTATACAACTATAAACTGTGACATCGCTGTGGTGCTATAGCCATCCATGGGCTAGGAATGTCATGTTTTGCTCAAACTGACTTAGACTTTATTCAAAGCAGCCACATAGCACTAAGTATCAAAAAAAGTGGTGTTTCTCTTAGCTCCCCATCCTAGGCCTTTATTTCAGTCATGTGAAGGCTATAAAAGGGCATTGAAGAGGTATATGGTGGTATTACAGTAAAGAAGGCTCCCACCAGATAGAACCATTGGGTCTGGAAGACTGTTCTCCCCACAGAATATCCAGAGAATATCCCAAGGAATATTCTGCAGTCCCAGCTGAGCTATCAGTCTGTGGGTTACGTAAATGTTGCTGTTCTATCCAGCAAATCTCTAAGACCTCTTGGGTGTTAGAGAAAAATGCCACTGCTATAGAAAATCAGAATAACCCCTAAAACTCTGGGGTCATTAACATTTTCTAAATTGATGGCTTCTGTCAAAATACAAAAATTAAGAGCCAACTCTCATATGTTCTTGGGCACTCATTCCAGTATTTAAATTGCTTTATTCGCAACTTGATCTTTGCTCACATCCAAGCAAGTCCTAGCAGCTCTTGAACCAGTTGGTACCATGTTTGAGGCTCATTCTTTACCATGATTCTACTGTGATCTACCTAATTCTATTCCTGAGGTTTTAGTCTAAATTTTGCTAGAGATATAGGTCAAAGCTGACCTTTGTCTATAAAATCATAAGGGTTTTCAATTAACCATTGAAGGCGTTTTTAGTAAATGCAAAAAGTTTATGTCACCTAGTAACTTTAGTTTATTAATTTTGTCTTATCTTACTAGCCATAAGAGAACACTATGATGAGAAGGCTTGTGAGGGTTCAATGTTGGAGAGGGCTTTGATGAACATAAAATATCTTTCATAAAGCACGGAGAGCATTGTGGCAGGTATTTGCTATTCCTATATTGTACTTCCTTTTGAGTCTCTACTGTAATAATCTGTTACTGTTATGGTTAAACAAGATGCAGGCAGGCCTACCTGCCCATTTTTAAGGCATTGCTTTGTTGCTGTTAGTGCTGTCAAGTGGGTTCTGGCTCCTGGCCACAATGTACACAGAAGAGAGGAATCCTGCCCCGTCTTTTTGAGCCATCCTCTCATCTTCTGGTACTCTATTAGACAATGCTCTGCTGCTGGTCATAGGATTTTCATGGCCAAGTTTTTTGGAAGTGGGTGGCCAGGTCCTTCTTCCTAATCTCTCTTAGTCTGGAAGCTCTGCTGAAACCATGAGTGACCCTGCTAGTACTTGAAATACCAATGGCATAGCTTTCAGCATCACAGTAACACACAGCCACCACAGTATGTCAACCAACAGACGGGTAGTGTAGTTCCCTCACCAGGAAGTGAACCTGGCTAGTGGCAGTGAAAGCACCTAATCTTAACCACTAGATCACCAGGGCTGGCTAAGGCATTGCTACATGGAAAGAAATATTTTCTAAAAAATGTTAATAAGTAGAGAGTTTTGGAGCAATGTAGCTACTACCATTGCAAATTCTTTCCCCAAGATGATTCTTTCCCAAAACAATCTTAAACACATTTATTCTATTCCTACCATTATAGCTCCCACCCTCCTTTCTATCTTATCAAATCCTGCTACCTTTTTCACTAAACTAGTGGTCTGTGCCTAATAACTAGTCTTAAATTAATACATTTAACTGCTTTCTCTATAAATCAGGCAATCAAACAAGAGCTAGAACGTTAATTTATTTAAGTAACATCACTTCCCATGTCATTGTGGAGTCAACACAACTGAACCATCAAGTATGAAGATATATATTAGTGGTTAATCTAGTCAAAATAAACAAATACATTATGGTAATTTTGTGCCAATAGAAATGGTCTCAGAATTTGTCAATTAGAAATTGGCAAAGATTCCATGACACAAAGAAAAAGAAATGCTAATACACCATATTTTCACTCTTCTGTTCTGCGTTGGTTGATGTTGATTCTTAGCATGCATTATCAGTGTTGTTTACACAATTAAATTGTTTATTTTAAAATGTTTATCCAATAAGCCTCAACTGTAGCAAAGTGACTTATGAATAGACCTCCACATCAAGAAAATACAGAGTGCAAAAAATCAATGTATAGGAAAGCTGATATAAGAACAGATATTTAATATGAAAAGAAATTCTCAAAAGAACTCTTTATAATACACTCATGCAACTGTCTTCCGTTTTTATAATTCAAACGTATCAATAAAAAATGTTTTAAATAATTTTTATGTATAGACAATTGTTGATTCATTTACTAAAGCTTAATATGTTTCTTAGATTAAGAAAAAGGATGCAGTATTTCTAATATTTGTGTTTCATTCCTTCTGAGAATATAAGCAGTCTACCATGGAGACATCTACCTTGGTGAAACTATGAATTATCCAACATGTTTATTTTCAGAAAATATCTTAGTCATGAAAAAAGTGAACTGGATGGTTTCTGTTGGATAATAGCAGCTGTCTAAACTCAAGCCTCTTTGGACATTCTTCACCAACCACAGATCAACAAGGTGAGCAACACACGACCTTATACATATACATCATAACTACAAGACAGGATACTATAAACTTCAATATACATGTTAGTTGTGAAATAACCATCTGAAACAATTAGAGACATCCTTGAACCTCTACTAGAATGACTGGCAGGCAGAGACTGTATGAAAAAGAGGAGGCAATGGAGGCCTCAGGTTGTTTGAATACAAGTAAAATCACCCTCAGAAAAAGTAACAATCTGATTTGAAATACTGAGAAGGGTTATTGAGAAAGTTCTAGGATAAAAACAACTAATCTCCAGTGGAAAAAAGATCCATCAGTCTAGAATTGGGTGGAGGTAGGGATTGCCCCAGATGGGTCATGAGGGAATTTGCTAGAGTGACGAGAATATGCTATATCTTGAATTGATGGCTGAGTTACGTAGCTGTATGCACTTGTTAACATTCATCAGATGAGACACTTAATATCTGTGTATTTTATTTTATATAAATTTACCAGAAAAATATAAACATATTGAACTCTAGTTAACAATAAGTACCCCAAAGTAGTTAGGGGTACCATGCATTGATCTTAGCAATCTATTATTAAATTTATTGAGAGAAAAAAGAGAGAGAAATTGGGTAGAGAGAAGGATAGATAGTTTTGTGATATGGAAAATATAGCAAAATGTTGATTGTAGAACAAGTTGTTAGGTATATGGATTTTCCATATAATTAAAAAAAATTTTTCTTTTGGTGAGGAAGATTTGGCCTCAGTTAACATCCATTTCAATCTTCCTCTTTTTTTGCTTAAGGAAGATTAGCTCTGAGCTAACATCTGTGCCAATCTTCCTCTATTTTGTATGTGGGATACCTCCACAGCATGACTGATGGGTAGAGTAGGTCTGCACCCACAAACCTGGGGGGCTGAAGCAGAGCACATGGAACTTTACCCACTCAGCCACGGTGCGGGCCATCTCTATATAAGTTTTTTAACTTTTTGTATACTTGAACATTTTCCTAATATGGTGTTACAAAAATTTCAAGAAAGTTGTGCATTCTGCTCTATATTTGGCTATTTAAAACATAAGCATAAAAGCTTAAAATTATTAACCGTGATAGGTGAAGAAAGCTTTCCACCTATGACACCTATGGGTTCATAGGAAAGATGCTTTTGTGTTACCACCTATTAATTTTGGCAAATTGGACTAAACTTTAAAAATTGTAGCATTTCCTATGAAGTTCAACAACTCTGCAATTTTCCTTTTTTTTTTTTGTATTTTTGATACTGTGAGAACCCAGTCATAACAAATTCATTCATTCATTTTTTAATTAATTTACTTAATAAATATCTATTTAGTGCCATAAATGTGCCAGGCACTTCACAAGAAAGCACTGAGAATACCACAATGAAAAATACAGAGGGAACCCCTATCCCCTGAAGAGTACAAGTGTAATGGGGGAGGGAGCAATCAAGCATGCAAACATAATAAATGAGTTAAGTGTTCCAGCAGCCAAAGTTCTCCATGCTAGTGAAATGCATTACAGGACACGTGCAAATTCAAATGCAGTTCTCTCTCTATGTCTGAGTGATTACTGAGGAAAAACGCATTTAGTGCCACCAAAGAGGGGTTCAGCAATGAGGGACAATACCTTCAGTCCTCTGTTAATAGAAATTTAGATTAGTGAATCTTGCTATGAGTTCAACTAACTTGTATCGGTAACCATAGAGCACAAGAATGAACAGCCTGATTCTAGACTGCCTCACTTTGGCACTCACCAAGTTTACTACCTTTGTAAAATTATTAAAACTTTTGTGCTTAGTCTGTTTGTAAATTAAGAACTATAATCGTATCCACTACATAGGACTTTTTGACAAAAAAAAAAAAAAAGAATTGGATTCAGGAGAAGTGCTAGGAGTAGTCCCTGGTACACGATAAACATTCAATGATGTTGGTTATTATTATTATGTGGTCACTGACTCCTAGATCAGATTCTTTAGCTCCTGCCAGGAAAGTTAAAAACTTTTCTTTTTTCGCTGAACAATTTTCATGAAATAGAAATGAGAAAGTTAAATATTTGTCAGTTACTCAACAGAAAACACAATTCTACTCAGAGTGTTGAAATGAACAGACATGTGAAGAGAGTAGTTTAGGAGAAAGAAGAAGGTACCCAGAGACCTGCAGTAACAAGAAGCCTTAACCACTTTGAAGGCTGTAGGCGCAAGTGAAGAAAATAATATTCTTGAAACCCAGTGTAAGCTGGAGCCTTGGAGTGGGGACCGCCTGGCAGGAGCTGTCAGTGCATAGGAACACTATCAGTGCCACTTTCAGTATACAAAGCAGAGAGTGAGCAGGGATGAAAACACATCTGATTGCCCACAATTGGCTAAAATTTTTAAAAAGTCAATTGGTGAGGTTGCTTGGGAAACAAATGGATGAGTTTCCTGGTCTTCGAGCAAGGAAGAGAAGTATGAAGAGTAGATCTGAGGTAGCAAATGGAGAAAAACCAGCATGGTAACACCTCTACATAGAACCTATATGAACAATTTGATAAATGAATCACATTAGGAAATTTACTGTTTCGATTGCCATGTTGAGCACTCCAGTAACAGCAAGAGGAAGATTCCTTAAGGAAAGACAATCTTGGAGAATTACGTGGTTGTTTGTATAGTCAGGATTTGTTATTGCTTGCTACAAAGGTACTACGCCTGAAGATTGATCTATTCTAGACTTGGGTTCACCTCTACTGAGCAAAGACCAATGCAACTACCCAATAATAACATTTCCAGTATAATTTCTAAACATCCTGGTTAACTCAATTTTTATGACCTAAATATCAAAATACTCCTTTATCTAAGTTATCCTTTTAGGCACATTAGAATAAGATATTTTAACTGTGAATCTATCAGTGTATTTTGGGGATGGGGAAATGACACTCACTCTCTCTTTCCTCCTCCATCACTCTTGCTCTCTGGCTTTCTCTCTTAATCCAAAAATAGATTTGGGTATCTATAGTTAAAGCATCACCAAATTTTCTCCAGTTACCTAAGCTTTACCTCCCAAAGCAAGCCTAGAAAACCTTGAAGGAGTCCAAACTTGCTTTCACTTGCATATTTGATTTTGCATTCCACTATATTGCACCTAGATAAGGCTTTTTATTTTTATTTGCAAAAAGTTGGTACTTATCTTCCATCACTTTCATTTTGTTTTTTAAATGTCTCTGCAAGTGTCCTGGTCTCATAGATTTATTACTTAGGGCTTACGCACAAAAGTAGCCTACATTCATTTAAGTATTAGTTATAAAAAATTGCTTTCTCATATAATTGTTTAAATACAATCTTCATTGATTAAATTAACTAAAGCTATTTGCTAATATCTGTCAATAGAGTTATGTAACTTCTCCGTTGGAAGATTTATTGCTTAGATTCTTAGGGGGAAACGTCTTTTTTCCCACTACTAGTATTTCTGTTGTTCTAAAATACTTTTCATTATTATTTTCATTGGTTTAAATTTTTGTATTTCGAATTTTATGTTTGTATACAAAAGTATGTTTCCTGTGGACCATATAGTTTTAAATTGATACATTTTAAAAAATGTAAACAATGAAAAACACTAAAGGGGCCAGCCCCATGGCCAAGTGGTTGAGTTTGGGTGATCCACTTTGGCAGCCCCAGGCTTCCCGAGTTCAGATCCTGAGTGTGGACCTAGCACCGCTCATCAAGCACACTGAGGTGGCACAACCAGAAGGACCTACAATTGGAATATACGACCATGTGCTGGGGGGCTTTGGGGAGAAGAAGAAGAAAGAAAAAAAAAAAAGATTGGAAACAAATGTTAGCTCAGGTGCCAGTCCTTAAAAGAAAGGAAAAAAATAGAGGAAGACTGGAAATAGATGTCAGCTCAGGACCAATCTTCTCACAAAGGAAAAAAAAAAAAAAGAAAAGAAAAACACTAAAACTGTAATTATGCATATACACAGATTTCACCAACAATCACTTAACAAATTTTTCATTACTTATATGTATAGTAATGTGCCAAATTTTTGCTGCAAATTTCCATGACTTACATCCTACTTTATATTTCTGTTTATTTCTTTTTCTTCACTTCTTAACTGTGGGACTAATAAGAGAAGAATCATGTAATTCTTGTTTGTCATTCTGCTCCCGTGGACTAAAACTTTATTGATACAAAATAGACACTAAGTAAATATCTTTGAAGGAGTATGTGCATAATTGAACAAATGAAAAAATGTGATTGAGTGTACATGGTGTAATAATTTGAGGAAAATAGTTTTTTAAGCAACCAAAAGTAAATAAACACTGGTTCATAAGCTGAAGCAATATTTATTTTAATATGTGCCATAGAGTCATCTATATAAAGTCACAAATAAATAATATTTTTTAATGGTATCAACATACTTCACTCTCACATTAGTATCGACCCTATTTGCCTTGAACACACTGAAGTACTGGCAACACTGGGTTACGTTATCTATCATCAAAATATCAAATTATCACAAGACTTCGAGTTACATATAATAATTAAATTTTCTGAGCTTTTTTTTTTTTGGTAAGATCAACAACAATACCTAAAGATGAGACAAAATAGAAAAACAGTATCTCATAATTTTTCTCATACACATTAGCATGTACTTTTAAAAACATAAAAATTCAAATGTCATTCTCCATATTTTCTAGCATAATTCGTTCCATGGGGATCTATGTTCTGTCAATACTGTGACTTCATGTACCCAATAATGTGTGCATATCAATCTACCACAATTTGAGAGGTGAATCTATAAGTGACTTTTTGGTTCTAATAGTCTGTGAGTCAATAATCCTAACTCTTTAGGAATGCACTTGTCATGTAAGATCAAAGAGGATCAAAAAGCACCACTTAGATGCAGTAGCTTAAGCACATATATATTTTCAACACTTAGAAGAAACAAGTTGTTGCATTAAGTGACTACAATATTTTAGAGCATATTAAAAACACTTCATATCTGATTACAAGTGTGTATTACTTAAGTAGTATCTCCCTTTAGCTTCTATGGTTTATATTTAATTCAAACAATAATTGCCTTTGCTATGCTATAGGGCTGGCTTTGCAAAACAAAGCAAGAGACTCTAATATTAAAACCATTTCACATCATGGAAGTTTATCTAAGTAGATAAATAAAAATGTTCATATGTTGCATTTCTATTTGAAGAATTCATAAGAGCAAAGCATCAAAAAATATTCCTTTGGATATAATACAAAATAATAGAAAGCTATAAAAATGGTTGCTGGAAACTATTGGCTTGTTCCTGGAAAATGTGGAAACATTTCACTACAACTGAAGGAAATTAGATGTTAAAAAACAACAAGGAAAAACGAGTTTCCACATAGCTTCAAAATATTTAATTCAATGAAGAATAAAAATCTGTGGACAGGACTTCTGCTTTTGAAAAGACAGAGCAGGCACATTTTCCCCCATTCTTTCTGTTAAGTACAAACAAAAATTCTGGACACAAGCACAGGAAAAATTTGAAAGGTGGAAAGACAGCAAACCAGCTAGGGACTTGAAGACCTGAGGAACCACATGGTGGTGAATTCCTTGGGTTTCCTTTCCCCCCATATATCTCATACTTGGAGCTGAAGAACCTGGTATTCCAGAAGTGCCAATGGGAAGATTTAAAAAGCTCCAAGAAAGGTCTACTGTCTTTAACCAAAGACAGAGAGGGACAGTCTAACAAGAAAATCATTTAGACAATAACAGCTCTACTCCAGCCAAGCACACCCAATATACAGTGGTCCCACAACCATCTGTGCCAGTAAAGGCCATAAGGGAGGCTAGACTTCTACCTTTGTGAGACTGTAATGAGGGGCCCCAATATTCCTTCCAAGGTAGTGTCAGAGAAGGCCAAGTAGTGAGTGAGCACTTTCATCTCCATTGGTCATGAGTGCGCTGCCACTTCCCACCCCACCCTGTAATGTCACTGGAGAACACACGGAGAGCTTGGTCTTCCACCCATCACAGGAGTCATGATACTCCCCTTCTCCACTCCTCTGGGTTGATAGCAGAGGACGTCCAATAGAGAGTTAGTATGTTCATCACTGACCAGCAGTAACAAGGCCATCCCCATGGTGGTGTCAGTGGAGACCATATGGAGAGCCAGAACTCCCATTCATGTTCAGCAGCAATGAGGAGTCTCACCTCCCTTTGAGTATAAGCAGTAGCTGATGGAAAACCTGGCCTTCTATCTTCATTAGGCAGTAAAAAGATGGTGACCCACTTTCCCCTAGCAGAATAGTGTCAAAAAAAAATCCAGTTAAAATAGAAGGTTTAAATAAGATCCAGAATGTCATACATAATAAAAAGTGTCCAGGTTTCAATTAAATGTTATTCATCATAACAAAACTGAGGAAAATTTCAAATTGAATGAAAAAAAGACAATCAATAGATGCCAACAATGAGATGGCAGACATATTGGAATTCTCTGACAATAATTTTAAAGCAACCATGATAAAATTGCTTCAACAAGCAATTTTTGATGTGCTTGAAACAAATAAATAAAATAGAAGGCCTCAAGAAAGAAATAAAGTCTTAGCAAAGAAATAGAAGATATAAAGAAGAACAAAATAGATAATTTAGAACTTAAAAAAAAGTAACCAAAAAACCCAGTGGATAGGCTCAATAGCAGAATGGAGGAACCAAAGGAAAAAATCAGTGAATTGGAAGATAGGACAATGAAAATTACTCAATCCAAACAACAGAGGAAAAATATTCTGAAAAAAGTGAATGTAGCCACAGGGACCTGTGGCACTGTAACAAAAGATCTCACATTCATGCTATTGGAGTCCTGGAAGAAAAGGAGAAAGAGCACAGTGCTGAAAAAGTAATTGAAGAAACATTGGCTGAAAACTTTGCAAGTTGTTAAAAGACATAATCCTGCAGATTGAAGAAGTTGAGCAAAAAATGGGATAAACCCCAAAAAAGCCACAGAAGGCAAATGATAATTCTTCTTCTGAAAAATAAGATGAAGAAAAAAATCTTGAAAGCAGTGAGAGAAAAAGAACACTTTTCTTATATGAGAAAATAAATTTGAATGACAGTGAATTTCCAATAAGAAACCATGGAAACTCAAAAGAAGTGAGTGGCAGAATAGGTTTTAAGTGCTGAAAGAAAAAACTGTCAACACAGAATTCTATACCCAATGAAAATACCCACAGTAATGAAGGGACTATTGAGACATTCTCAAATGAAGGAAAACAAAGAACTTGTCACCAGCAAATGTACCCAAAAGAATGGATAAAGTAAGTTCTCTAAGCAGAATAGAAATGATAAAATAAGGAACCTTGGAACATCAGAAACGTAGATCATCATAAGCAAAAATATGCATAGTACAATAGAATTTCCCTTTCCTCTTGAGTTTTCTAAGTTAAGTTTGACAGTTGAAAAAAATTGTAACACTATCTGACGTGATTCTAAATCTAGAGGAAATAGTAAAACAATTGTGATTAGGGGAGGATAAAGGACGTAAAGGAAGATGTATTGGGTTGAATAGTGTCCCCTCAAAATTTGGAAACTGTGTCTTTGTAGATATAATTAGTAAAGTTGACATAAGGTCACACTGCATTAGAGTAGGCCCTAATCCATTGACAATTTTCCTAACCAGAAAACAGAGACACGCAGACACAGAGGAAAGACAGCTACATAAAGTTGGAGGCAGAGATTGGAGTTGTGCTGCCGCAAGACCAGGAACACCAAGTATTGCCGACACCAGCCAGACTCTACAAGAGGTAAGGAAGGATTCTTCCCTGAAGCCATTGGAGGGGCATGACCCTATTAACACCTTGAACCCAGACTTCTAGCCTCCAGAAACGTGAGATAACAAATTTTTGTTATTCTGTTATTTTAATCCACCAATTTTATGATACTTTGTTAGGGCAGCCCAAGGAAACTAATACAGAAGATAAGGTTCCCATACTTTACCTAAATTGGTAAAATAACTACACTAGTAAATTATGATGAGACATACACGCATATCTTTGTCTGTTTGAGCAATTACTAAAATGTTACAAATATATATATACACAAAAACACTATAGACACATTAAAATGGAATACTAAAAACTATTCAAGTAACCTATTGAATGGCATAAAAAATAGAGAAATGAAAAACAGAAAACAAAAAGTAAAATGTCAAACTTATGCCTTAACATATCAATAGTTGGATTAAATGTAAATGGTCTAAATGCACCAATTAAAAGCTATAGATTGGCAGAAAGGATTAGAAAATGTAACCCAATAATATTATGTCTATGTCTATAAGTAATATATTTCAAATACAACAATATAGGAAGTTGAAATTAAAAAGATAAAAGAAGATATACAGGGGTCAGCCTGGTGGTGCAGCAGTTAAGTTCGCACATTCTGCTTTGGTAGCCCAGGGTTCACCAGTTTGGATCCTGGCTGTGGACCTACACACCATTTGTCAAGCCATACTGTGGCAGGTGTTCCACATATAAAGTAGAGGAAGATGGGCACAGATGCTAGCTCAGGGCCAGTCTTCCTCAGTAAAAATGAGGAGGATTGGCAGCAGATATTAGCTAAGGGCTAGTCTTCCTCAAAAAAAAAAAAAAAGATATATAAACATTAATCAAAGGAAAGAGGAAGTGGCTATAGTAATATCAAATAAAATAGTCTTCAGAGCAAAGGAAATTAGAAGGGAGAGGGGCTGAATAGAATGATAAAATGGTCAGTCAACTAAGAAAATATGACAATACTAAATGTGTACGAATCAATCAACAGAGCTGCAAAATACATTCAGTGTAGACTGACAGAACTAAAAGGAGACATAGACAAAGCCAGAATTAGAGTTGCAGGCGTCAACAACCCTCTCAACAGGTGATAAAACAAGTAGACAAAAAATCAACAAGGATATAGAATAATTCAACATTATTATCAAATAAAACAATCTAATCTTCACTTATAAAACATTCCACTCAGCAACAAAAGAATATACGTTCTTTTCAAATGCCCACAGAACATAAATCAAGATAGATTATATCCTAGGCATTAAAAAACTCCAAAAAGTTAAAATAATTGAAATCAAACAAAATGTATTGTCTGACCACAGTAGAATTGATAACAGAAAGATAACATAAAAACCTTCAGACACTTGGAAACTAAGAAAAACAAAACAAAACAACTTTTTTACATAATCCATGCATCAAAGGGGAAGTCTCATGGGAAATTTTTAAAAAGACATTGCACTGAATCAAAATGAAATTAAAACATGTCAAATTTTGTGAGACATATTTAAAGCAGTGCTGAGAAGCAAATTTATACCACTAAATGCATACTTTTTTAAAATAAAAAGTCTCAAATCAGTAATCTAAGCTCCCACCTCAAGAACTTAGAAAAAGAAGAGCAAAATAAACCTAAAACAAGAAAGAAGAATAAAGATGGGAGCAAAAATCAACGAAAATGACAACAGAAAAACAATAAAGAAAATCAATGAATCAAAGATCTGCTTCTTTGAAAATAGCAGTTAATTTGAAATCTCTAGTAAAACTCTCAAAGAAATTAAGAGGACGAAAATGATCAACATCAGGAGTTAAACAGGGGATAGCATACAGATCCTGCAGACATCAATAGCATGATAAGGGCATACTACAAACAACTCTACACACGTTAATTTCTCAACTTAGAAGAAATGTATCAATTCCTCAAGAAACAAAACCTACCACAACTCACAAAATATGAAATAGATAACATATTGAATTCTGAATTTAAAACTCCCCAAAGGAAATTTACAACCTCTGTTGATTCCACTGGAGAATACTATCCAATATTTAAAAAATAATTAGCATCAATTCTATACACTCCCTTTCAGAAAATAGAATAGGAAGGAAATCTTCTCAATTCATTTCATGAAGCTAGTATTACCCTGATAACAAAACTAGACAAAGAGAATACAAAAGCTAAAACTACAGACCAATATCTCTCATGAATATAAACAAAAAAATCTTTAAAAAATATTGACAAATAGAGTCCAGCAGCATAGAAAAGGAGTTATACACCATGACTAAGTAGAAATTATTCCATAGATGCAAGACTGGCTCAATATTAAAAAATTAATGAATGTAACCCAATATATTAATAGGCAAAAGAAGAAAAATCAAGTGATTCTATCAATCAATGAAGAAATGCATTTGACATAATTTAGCACATGTTCATCATAAAACTAGTAATACAAGACAGCTTCCTCAACTTGATAAAGAGCATCTACAAAAGACCTACAACTCACATTATACTTAATGATGAAAGCCTAAATGCTTTCCACCTAAGATCCAGAAGAAAACAAAGATGTCCACTTTCACCACTCTTATTCAACAAAGTGACAGAAGTCTGGTCAGTACTATAGGAAAGAAGAGTAAATAAAAAGAGTATAGATTGAAAAAAAAGAAATAAAACTGCTCATATTGACAGATGACATAATAGCCTACGGAGAAACTCCCAAAAGAATTAAAAAAAAAAAAAACTCCTAGAACTAATAAGTGAGTTCAGCAATATTGTAGGTTACAAGATGAACATAGAAAAATTAATTATATTTTTATTTATTAGCAATGAACACATGGATACTAAAATGAAAAATACATATCATTTACAATTGATAAAAATGTGAAATAGCTGTAAATTTATCAAAGCATGTACAGAACTCGTTTGCTGAAAACTACACAATGCTGACAAAAGAAATCAAAGTAGACCTAAACTGAGAGATGTATCATGTTCATGGATTGGAAAACTTAACATAGCAGAGACACCAACTATTTCTAAATCAGTCAAGAGGCTTAATGCAATTCTTATCAAAACCCTAGAAAGGATTTTTTTTTTTGTATTTAAAGGCAAGATTACTCTAAAATTAATACAGAAAAGTAAAAGAATTAAAATAGCTAAAAGAATTTTGAAAAATAAGAATATAATGGGAGGAATCAGACTACCAGTTTAAAACTTATTATATAGCTACTGTAATCAAGACTGCAAGATATTGGTGGAGGGATAGAGATATTCATTAGTGGAATAGCATAAAGAACCCATAAATAGACTCAAACTAATATGCCCTATTGATTTTTGAGGTACCAGAGTAACTCACTGGAGGAAAGATAGACTTTTCAACAAATGGTGCTGGAGCAACAGGACATTCATAAACTAAAAAATGAACGTGAACTTCAGTCTCACACCTTATACCAAAATTAACTCAAAATCGTTCATAGACATAAATGTGAAATGTAAATCTATAAAACTTTTAGGAAAAAAATGCAGAATATCTTCAGCATCTTGGGCTAGGCAAGGAATACATTGACTGAACACCAAGAGCAAGGTTCATAAAAGGAAAAAATGCTAAATTGGGCTTGATCATAATTAAAAATGTTTCTTCTGTGAAAAACTCTGTTAAAGTATACAACAAACTAGTGGGTGGGAGAAAGTATTTGCAAACCACACTATCTGACAAAGCACTAGTACCTAGAATATATTTCATATGTAAATATTTTTTCAAAACTCAACATTAAAAAAATAAATATATGAAATAAAACCCATCTAATTAGGAAAGGGCAAATACATACGTCTCCAAAGAGGATATAGAAATACAATAATCACATGGAATGATTTTCAACATCATTAGCTATTAGGCAAATGCTAACTAAAAGTACAAGAAGATATCATTACACACAAATCACAATGGCTAAAATTAAAAATAGTGACAATACTAAATGCTAATGAGAAGAAACTGGATCACTCCTACATTGTTGATAGGAATGTAAAAATGGTACTGGTGGAATTGTAAAATTGAATAGCTCCTCCGGAAAATGATTTGGTAGTTTCTTAAAAAAAACAAATATACAACTACCATATGACTCAGCAATTATACTGCTGGGCTTTGTACCAGGGAAATAAAGACTTATGTTCACAAAAAAACCTATCCACAGATGTTTATAGCAGTTTTATTAAAAATTAAAACAACCCCGATGTCCTTCAATAGGTGAATGTTAAACTGTGGCACATTCATGTTATGGGATGTGCAATAAAAAGGAATAAATTATTGATACACATAACAACTTGTATGAATCTCCAGAGAATTAGGGTAAATGAAAGAAAGCCAATTCCAAAATGGTCATGATTCCATATATATATTATTCTTGAAATGACAAACTTGTAGAAATTAAAAATAGATTAGCTGTTGCCAGAGTTTAAGGAAGGAGTGGAGGAGGGAGGAAAGTGAGTATGATTATAAGAGAGCAAGATGAGATATTTTTGTGGTGATGGAAGTGGTCTGTATTTTGATTGTATTAATGTCCACATCCTGCTTATGATATTATACTACAGTGTTGCAAATTGTCGTCACAGAGGAAACCGGGTGTCTCCGGAGGAGAGAGTAAACAGGGATCTCTCTGCATTCTTTCTTACAAATGCATATGAATTTTTATCTCAAAATAAAAATTTCAATTAAAATAAAGAAAATTCCAAGATGCAGGGAAGAGGAAAGAATGAATAGAGCACAGAGGATTTTTAGGGCAGTGAAATTATCCTGTATGATACTATAAGGATGAATTGAGGTCGTTAAACATTTGTCCAAACCCATAGAATGTACAACACCAAGAGTGAACATTGATGTACACTATGGTCTTTGGCTCATAATAAAGTGTCAGAGTTGATTCATCGATTGTAATGAATGTGCCACTATCCTGAGGGATGTTGACCATGGGAGAGGTTATGCATGTGTGGGGCAAGGAGTATACAGGAAGTCTCTATACCAGCAAAAAAAAAAAAAAAAAAACAGAAAGAAAAAGATAAAGAAAGAAGATAATGGACAAAATGGAGTTTTGCTTTATTTATTTGTTGTTATAAAGACATGCTGAAAATGTCATATCATTCAGTCAATGAAGCAAAAAACAAGGTGATGGTTAGAGTTAGTGGTGTCTTAATACAATAAAATGAGTAGGAAGTGAGGAAACAGTTTGCTCAATTTTTATTTTTCTGTGGGCTGTTGGTAATTCCTAAAATGCCCAAACAGTAGAAGGTCCACACAGATTATATTTTAGTGGAAATCTCAGAAAAAAATAGTTTGATCAATTAATTAGCATGATTTTTAATTGGTCAGTCAATTTTGGCATAGTCTATGAGTGTGTTCAATTATTTTAAAACACTTGTAAGATAGTGTTCTTTCTATTAGTTAATTTAACCATTGTCTTAGCAGTCTTGTTTATGCAACTCTTTCCCTTAGGACGAAAAATATATTTATCCGTTAAAGAAGAAAACAAACTTTAAACAAAGCAGTTGAAATTGTCACAAATTTTGATTCACTCACATATGAAATTGTGACAGACTTTTACAAACATTAGACATTGCAAGTCAACTAATGTATGAGAAGGGTTACTAATTCCTTTATTTGGAAAAACAAAAAGATTATCGTTTTACCTGACTTCCAGAGTTGCAAAGAGGATCATAGAATATTATGCAATTTAAGGAGAAACCATAAAACTTTGAATGTACAAAGCAGCTTGTACTATTGATAGTAATTATTGGTATTCCACAATGGTAGTTTGTTTTTTGAACACCAGTCTCCCTGAAATTCACTACATACCATTCCAAATTTATTGCATCCCCTCTATGGCTTAAGTTGCCTTTCATAATTCATAAAACAAGTTTTTTTTCTCACTCTTTAGTATACTTGATGGCATAAAAAGAAGCTTTGGTTTTAAATAAACTTTAAAAAAGTGGTAACAATATCTCTGTACATTCTAGCTCATTTTAAGTCATGGTAAAAGATTAAAAAAAAGCTATCATCATATTTTGCTTAAGCACTGGCTCAGTGCACTTTAAAGCTGTCACTTCTCTAGCTTGATTTGGCACATTCAGTTTAATCTCTTAAGTGCTAGAGAACAAATCATAATTAAAAGAGAGGTGGAAAGGGTTCCTTTAGAAGACTGTTTCTTGCATACAGAGGAGTAATTACAGTGACCTCAATATGGCCGCTTTCCTTTGTTGCTGAGTGACAAATACTTTTGTGTGGCAGATAAACAATCTCAGCTCTGCAAATCCTTAATGTGAACTGTCTCCCTGGAAGCTGGGAATTGTCTTTGGTGTCTTTGCATTTAGATGAAAGGGAGTGGAACCTGCGGTTAAAACAAGGGTGAGGAAGTTTAAAGTTTGACTTTGTTGTTACTTTACCGTGCAAAGTTAGCTCATTAGGAGATTGCTCTCCCCAGAAATCAACAGTCAAGATTCCACCACACTTCCTTGAAACACACACACACACACACACACACACACACACAGGAAAAAACCCAGAATAATACTTTGGAAGAGTTTTGGAGAGAACAAGGTATGGTTCATTTGAGTTTAGAATGTCTCATTTTAAAAACAAAATTTTCTCCTGGTGAGAGTTACGAGCAATTACAACTTGGTCTTCTCTAGCATCAGCAGTGTTTTGCCTTTTGTGAGAGTGGATTATATATATAACACAGAATCCAAGATGTAATCATTAAAATAAATGCGTTTATTTCAGAAACAGTGGCAATCCGTTGGATAAATGAGTAGATTCAGTGGGAATTATGAATATATCCCAGGAAGAATATTAATGGCTATTTAATATTTCCCTTTTAAACGTACAGGAAAATGATATATTATGATCACAGCATAGTAGTTAGACAGCCCTGTTTTCAGTTAGAATTTCACAAAGTGGAAATTAATCTGTTCATCTTCTTATTCTTAATGATCTCTAAGAAAAGAGGTTCCAAAACTTCTTTATCAATCTATTTCTTTGTTTCGTAAAACAGATAAAATGTTTTTCTCAGCTATTCCTTGCCGCCAGAAGCTTTCTGTATCCACTCCTTTTGCCATGCTTTCCCAGCAGATTAAATATACATCCAGGTACCATTGACTTTGGGCTTACCCATGTGACTGACTTTGACCAGTAGAATATGAGTGGAAGTTTCAGATGTGTCAGCTTGGGATGGAAGAGGTGTGGCGTGCTTCTGATTCCATTTTAGCAGTTCTGCCTTCAAGAAGGGAAAGGGCATGCCCTACATAGGGCTTAGCTCTTCATTCTGTGTCTCTAAAGATGTGTGGGGGCTGGCCCCGTGGTTAAGTTCACGTGCTCTGCTGCAGGTGGCCCAGTATTTCGTTGGTTAGAATCCTGGGCACGGACATGGCACTGCTCATCAAACCACGCTGAGGCAGCGCCCCACATGCCACAGCTAGAAGGATCCACAACGAAGAATATACAACTATGTACCGGGGGGCTTTGGGGAGAAAAAGGAAAAATAAAATCTTTAAAGATGTGTGGAACAATACTTGATCTGGAACTGAGCCCAGCAGAACCTCATAGGCAAGAGAGGAGCCATAGAATGATTTAATAACAAGCAGTAGTGTAGCTTGGGTGCTGAGATGAAGTAGCTTTGTCTTAAATCTTGGCTCTATTACCCAGTTACATCATGACCTTGAATGAGTCAATTGACCTTTGGCTCTTAGTTTTTTCATGTATATTTTTAATTTAATAATGGCCTACTTACAAATTATTGTATGACATATGCATCTCTATCCAGCCAGAGTGAGGCTCAAGGCAAACACTTGAAAATTCTCATTTTTCTTCTTTGGTAACACCGTTTTACCTCTAAGCCCAAACCAGGAACATGGTCCAAATAGAGAAGGAAGGTAACTGAGTAAAAACTATCATTAACAATGGTGTTGAGGAATAGTCAATGTATTAGTAAAAAGAGTTGGATTAGGGCTCAGCCCCATGGACGAGTGGTTAAAGGTCCACGTACTCTGCTTCAGCAGCCCAGGTTCATGGGTTCGCGTCCCAGGCATGTACCTACTCCACTCACCAGCCATGCTGTGGTGGGGTCCTACATACAAAAAAATTGAGGAGGATTGGTACAGATGTTAGCTCAGGGCAAATCTTCCTCAGCCAAAAAAAAAAAAGACTTTGACTAGTCAATGTCTATGCCACCTAGTTCCTCAAGAGAGTAAAGAAGTTATACTGTCTTTGGGGTACACACCAGTTTTCCCTTAGAGTCAGAATGTTAGATCTAGAAGGAATTTAAATGATGACTTAGTCTGGTCACTGCCTTTCATGAATGAGAGAATTAAGGCCCAGAAAGATGAATTGTCTTCCCCCAAATTAGTTAATGGCAAATTCATCACTTAAACCCAGTTGGATGCTCAGTCTGGCATATTAAGACTATACTTCCTGTCTAATATTCTTTTCCCAGAATAGTGGAATGTTTATGTCCCAGAGCATATATTCTTTTTTTCACAGAATACCCACAAATAGCAGTTTCAGGAAACTTATGAATGGAGATATATTGTTCAGTAGGGAAGCATGTGTGAAATACTGTTTGTTTGTGAAATCTAACTGCACTTTTATAAAAGAGGCTCAATCCAGAGTCAGAGCACCCTTGGCAACCTTCATATGCTGTCATTTATGCATCCATTGTTATTGTTTAAAGTGACAAATTCACAATTTAGACACTGTAACTAATTTGTCCAGTTTTCAAAACTTGAACCTTTTAGGAACAGGTCTAAAGAGAGGGTTTTCATATACTAAGACAGGAGCAGTAATTCTCATATTTGTTTCTTTGTTTACAAAATTTGGTTTTTGGCCATGGGATCTTCAGGGAGACAAAGGCTCTTTCTACTACCTGCACTCTTTGCCATCACAAAAGAAACAAAAATACATGAGTAGCATTATAATGGAAAATTATTTTTAAAAAGACTCCCATGTGGTGGTTAAAAAGGATAGAGAAAAAAGAAAGTAAAAGGGAAACTAAACTGAAAATAAAAAGGAATAAATGCAAGGAGAGAAAAGCAAAAAAAAAAAAATAAAGAGGATATAGGAATATAGAATATTAGTACCTAGTTAATCTTTTCATGTTTTTTTGACCCACAGACACTTCATACCTTCTGACCGTTGCTCAGGCCTGGAATGAGCCTTAGTTTTGGCCCACCTAAAGCCCCAAGCTAAGTCTATAACTAAAACTTTGCCTAACTGATTCTCAAGAGGCAATTCTTTGGCAACTTGCTTTGCTGCTGAAGCCAATAGCGTGCAAGGGGTTTATAATGAGGACCCTCTTGTGTGATCCCTTACCCACTGCATGCAGACCTGCTTAAGAGAAGCAGTAGACTGAGAAAGAAGCGGTTCCACCAAGGGGGGCAACCTCTATACCTCTCGGGCTGCTCTCCTCTGAAGTAGCATTCATCGGAGAGAGTCTGGAAATTCAGGATCTAAGTCCATCCCTATTCTGAGGTTTTGGTTCCAGGAAAGGAAGCAGCCTCAGCACAGCCATGCTGCACTAACACTCCTTAAGCTCAGACCTATACAAGGAAATCCACCTTGAACTATTAAATCAAATATCGCTCCTCTTGAAACTGGGTAAAGTTGTATGTCAGATTGCATTTAACTAATACGGCATTTTTTTCTTCTACTTCGGAGAGAACAATTTGATGGATTCACACATAACTCCCGGACTTGCTGTCATGCAGCCATGAAGGAAGTGGGTAATATTGGAATTGCACTAAAGCATTCTAGATCTGGCTGAATGGCTGGTAGGCAGTAATTCCCCCAGCCCTGTGAATCCTAGCAATCCATCAAGGGGAATTACTGGTAAAAATGACAGAAAAATGTCATAAACCTTGCTTTCATTTGATTCCTGTGGATGTGAGGACTCGTGCAGTTTAAGCAGATTATGCTACTGAACTGGAGCTTGGTTGAATGATTAAAAGATAAAATACTTCCATTTAAATCTTTACCTAAATTTATCAGCTTGGATTTTCTGAATTGTACTCTGAAGTTTTGTCATAAAATGGAAATGTTTGATTCAAAGGTAATAAAAGCTATTGATCTACAGTGAAGCAATATTAATATTAACATACAGCTTTTATAATTAATTTGGTGCCAGATAAAAGAAAAAATCAAGATCTTTTAGCTTTGATGATTAAAGAAGGACTAGACCTTTGAAAATATATTTGTATGTAAAGCAAGATGAACTTGTTTTAGAGGAGTTATAGAAAGGGTTAGCTGTTAGAGTTGCATGTCAGACGTCCAATTAGCAATGACCTAGTTAAGTGGAAAGGCAAAACATGTTCCCACTTTTGGTAAACTCCCATTTGGTAAACTCCCATTTAAACATAGGACACAGAAATATAATTTTCTTTCTTTGTTTTTTCTTTTTTTGGGGGAGTAAGGAAGATTGGCCCTGAGCTACCATCTATTGGCAATCTTCCTTTTTTTGGTCAGTCTGGGTTTCCATACAAACACTAGCTCAGAATAGATATATGATCCCAGGATCTTTCCTGGGAACTTTCCCTCCCTCCAGACTTCAGCTTCATCATCTGTACAAAATGGAGAATACACATATTTCAGAGGATAATTATGAATATGAAATAAGCTAACAAATAGAAAATACCCAGTAAAATCATGACACATTCCTTCTCAATGCATGCTTGCTCTCTCTCTCTCTCTCGCCTTATTTCTTTTTCTCCATGTATCTTTATATGATTTGGTGTTTGTGGGGAACAAGGGAGAAGGAAAGGAAAAAGAAGATCTGAAAGATGTAAAAAGAACTATTTAGAGAAAAAAAGTTGGCAAAAAAAGACCGTTTAGCCACTTTTCCACAATAAACAGCAGGTGCCCCCTACAACAGAGCTGTCTTTTCAATCCTGTTTGGGTGCTTTTTTCAAGCAATATAAGATCAATTTTCTAAAAATTCATGTGCATTATATTTTATTTGTATGAAATGTGTAGCAAGATTACTTTTAGCTCACGATGGCATTTATTTGTGTTTGTTTTAACCATGGGAACATTTGGAATATGGCTACCATATTTGCACAGGCATTGAATTAGAAAAGTACAAATTTATAAGGTATCATTCATTCCGAGTACTGTGATAAAAATAATACTGTTTATTTAAGCTACATGTCTTAGATCTATTTATCTATCTATCTTTATAAGTTTTATATGTCTATTTATAATTTTCCCAGGTAAGTAAAATGCTTTTCTGCTATAACATTTCTTTGACAGAAAACATATGAATATTTCAGTATTTCAGGCTATCTACTGAACTTCCAGATAATAATAATAGCTACGATTTATTGAACATTTACTCTTTGACAGACACTATAATTAGGATTTAAAGTGCATTACCTAATTTAATTCTAAAAATAGTTTTGAGGGAGGTTTTAGAATTATCCTAATTTTAAAGGAGAAGAAATCAAAGCTCAGACATATTATATAACTTGCTCAAACTCATTCTGCTGCAATTTATTAACCAGGAATTTGGACCCATTTCTTACTAAGTACAAAACTCTACTCTGGTGTACTATCTGAAGTATCAAATAATATAGCCACCAATAAACACTGGTTTTACATGAAAGTTGGTTCAGGAAAAGTAGACTGCTCATAGGAACTTTTTTTTGGTCCTTTAGAAAATTTTTCTTTTTGTCAGAACATGAAAAACATAAGAGAGAAGAATTGTCTTTGAGACCAAAATTTTAAAAACTACAAAATGATTTTTATATCTTATGTTCTGCCTGTCAACACATCTTTGTGAGAAAACAGCTCTTTTCAAATGGTCAAAGGATTTGAGGGAGGAATTTGGGATCGGGGAGGGAAATTGCCACCAGAGTCAGTGACAAATTAGGGACAACTGAAAACGCTGTCATAGAGGGGCTTAGCCATCCTGGGACTGAGGACTGAGGACTGCAGCACTCAGGATAGAAAAGTCTACACTTTATAACAAACAACCCTCAGATCATCAGTGGCTTATAGGACCAAAGTTTTAAAGTTGGTTTTGTTTTGTTTTGTTTTTTCATCTCTAATGCTAAATGACCATCAATTGTCAGTTGGGGGTTGTACTCCACATCTTGTAACCGTGGGGCCTAAACTCCCAAACTGACAGACCATCCATATATCTCAATCTACAGCTGGACCATTGCTGTGGCAGAGGAAAAAAAAATAGAATTCTGGAGAATGGTAACACCAGCACATAAATGCTCAATCAACAGATGCATCACTTCTGCTCAAAGCTCATTGGCCAGAACTAGGCATATGGTTTTACGCCACCAAATGTAACCCTTCCAAGGTGCCTGATGCCACCTAGGCTCAAAGTAGGTCAAAGAGAGTTTGCTAATGCTGTGTCTCAGGGCTGGATGGAAGCGCCGTGTAACTACAAAGACACTAAAATAACTCTTTGAGGAGAAGTTTATTTTCTCTAACAGCAGAATTCTTGAGATGACACCTGATTGTGACAGGTTAATATTTAGATCAACTGTCTAGAACTGGGGCTCCAGGGCTTGTGGAAGCACTGGTGATCAGGAGACAGAGAAGAAGAAAGAGAGAGAGGAAGAGGAGGAGGGGAAGAGAAATAATACTTGGGTGAAATCTAAGGACTGGTGGCTGAAGGAATCTTTGGAAAATAATAGAAATATTTAAAGAAAATTTGTTTGCTATTTTCTTTGTCCTCTCAACAAGGTTCTTGGGTAAATTATTGGTTTGTTTTACAATGCTTTGTGGAGCTGTGGCAGAGCAGTAAAGCGCTGAGCTCTGCATCTGGGTTGATATAGACTAGAACCAAGGTAATGCCATAACAGTGCCTGACCTTTCTTTATCTTTCATTTCCAAACTACAGAACCGCTTATGCCCAGCCCTGGGGCAGGAGATATGGATATCACAACTCAGTTTAAGAGAGTTTCCTCAAAGTCCACACAAGTGAGGGAGAATGTGAATGAAGGGAATCATTTTTCTTCATTTTTAACAGGTTTAGCCTTTGTTCCTGAGATCTGGTTGTGATCCCTCCAGCAAAGCTCCATGGGATACATGTGCCACCACAGGCTGTGCTGTGATCACTATGGATATGTAAGTTCTTCTGCTTAAGTCAGATTTGAGAAATTCCATATTTAAAATTTATAAATAAAATGACCACTTTCTTCCATAAATAGCTTTAAAATATGTGCATTTCCATCACTCTCATTATCTCATTTAATATAAAAATCAATACTGCAATGTAGGTAGGACAAAGATTTTGTACTCATTTTATATACTGGAAAATCGAGGAATAGAGAAAACAAATAACCCAGTAGCAGAGCAGAATCCAATTGTTCATGTGTTTTCTAACACCCAATCCGGTAGTTTGTTTACAGTATCTGCTGCTTTGTTGAAAGCTAAACCCGAAATTAGCTGTTAAACATGGAAGCATTTACCTATTGGATTAATTTCAACGAAATATACTTGACCTTTTCTAATTTTCTCACATTCCCCTCTGCTCTCTTCTACCTCTAGAAATATCTGCTCCAAGGGCACTCTTTTCCAAGAGTCCAATGTCTTCTACCACCTAGTTCCCTGGTGGACCAGTGTATTTTCTGAAGTCACTCCAGGGAGAGGTGCAATGCTTTTCATGCATAAGGCTTTCATCTCTTCTTCTCCTTGGCAGTGTTCTTGAAGTTGACTTCCTCCTCCCTTAGTGGCTTTTAAATGTTTCTTTCAAAAAATTATATTTTTACATTTTCTTATTTCCTTAAATCTTAATCTTTATTTATTTATTTACTTATTTAGATATTGTGAAAGGTGGTCAGATTTTTTGTAAGGGAAAATGTTATTCTCTTTGCTCCTCCCCTTGCACCCTCTCCCCCTCATTATCAATTATTTATTCCTTTTGTCAGGATATTAATTCACCCATTGACGTGGGAACTCAGTCTCTGGGAACACTTACACTTTAACCTTTTAGTCACTGGAAGCTAATTTCTTTCATTTGTTTCAGTCTTCCCATGTTTATCTCCATGTCCTTCTCCCAGTTGTCTGAAGGGAAAGTACGATGAGAAGAATGAAATCATAGGATGAGAGGGCAGTTGCTACAACCAGCCCCAAATTATAAACTCTACGTCTGTATCACTTTCAGAAGAGTCAAAGTTCCAGGTGAGAGTAACCAGTTATCCAAGCCCAGATCACAGGTGCATGCCTCCCTGAGGACAAGGAGAGTGCCTCACAGACCACT
Source organism: Equus caballus (assembly GCF_041296265.1). Classification (NCBI taxonomy): domain Eukaryota; kingdom Metazoa; phylum Chordata; class Mammalia; order Perissodactyla; family Equidae; genus Equus; species Equus caballus. The sequence continues at coordinate 28,049,172 of NC_091710.1, read as the reverse complement.
TAGGCTTCCATGGGCCCCACCAAAACACACTTACTGAGAAAACACCCCCAAAGGAATTAGAATGGCATACTGGGGATTAAATAAAAAGGCAAACATCCACTACAATCCAATACGTGGGCTGCCAAAAATCCACATATACCTGTTTTTCTACACTTATACTTCTAAAAAATGTTTAAGTATGTAAAAAGAAATAGTTCTCAAATGCAGCTTTCTTTCTATTACTGATAATGCCCAGTCCCTAAAAGGAGGCAATCCAAAAGTCTCACCACTTACTGTATATAGCTTCAAGTCTGTGATCTCGGGAGGTCCATTTCTCTACCGATTTTACTATTACCTCATCAATATCCAGCAATCTTGACTAAATAGTACCAACAAACCCTCTTTTCAATAGTAGAGAAAAGGAAAAAAAAAAAAAACAGAGCTTTGTTAAACTACCTAAATAAATATATGATACTGCAAAGAAAAAAAGAGAAACAATAGCAATAAACAGTAATAATAATAGCTATTATCACTTGATAAATAAAATTTATTAAGCATTTATTTCTTTGCTTGTTTCTACACTATTCCATGTAATAATAATAGCAATTGTAGGAGGTAGGTGCTGTTGTTATCCACAGTTTAAAGGAGATAAAACTGAGGCACAGAAAGATTGGGAGACCATCAAGTTAGTAAAACAGTGTGCAATCCAGGCAGCCTGTCTCCAGAGCCCACCCACGCCTGTCACACAATGCTGCCTTCTCTATACAGTCCACAGAGACTGACTAGAGTCCTCAGTACTACAACTGGACCCAAGGCAGTTTATGAAATCTATTACATCCTTCCTTATTAAATATCTGTTTGCCTTCAGTTGGTGTATCCGATCATCTGGGTTCTTTACTAAGAGAAGTGGTCCAAGCTTTCATTCCCAAAAGATTCTGAGCCTTGTTATTCTGTCCTTCTTGAGGCTGCAGTATAGTCCCATGCACTTTTGCCCTTGCATGAAATAATATGAAGCATTACTGGTGATCCCCTAGGTTCAATGCACATTCCTTTTTGTCTTTATTGAGTGGCATCACACTATTTCCTCTTGATAGGTTGAGTCTACATAACCCATAGCATGACTCTTTCATTTCCCTTTCTACCAGTGAAATGAGGATCCTTAAATTACAGAGCAGACTCTTATTTCATTGGAATCATTGATGTGGGCCCTGATAGCATTCCTCCACTGGGTTCTAAAAATTCTAATCATTAGCCCAAGATCATTGAGTTAGGAAGCAAACGCTTTGCTATTGTGGGTGTGATTGTGAGAGATTACATCCCTTTTCTGTGCCTTTATCCCTGACCTTGAATAGTGGCTGTGGGAAAAATAGGAGTGCATGTTGGTGACATTTTCAGATATTATACCGCATGCTAAAGATGACACCACAAACTCATGGGTGTTGGCTTCCAGCTGGTGCCGTAATGGTGTCTTTAATAGGCTATTCCACCGATCTGTAAGACCACCTGCCCTGAGTGATGATATATTAGGTAAGGTCTGAAAATCCCATAGGTATCCATTCATTACCTAGCTTCTTTCACTGTAAATTAAGTCCCTTGGTAGGACTCAGTGTAATTTGAGATTCCATAGGCATCCAGAAAGCTTCTTAAATGATAGAGCTGGAAGATGAACGATAGTCAGAGAAAGAAAATCGAAATCTAGAGTTAATGTCTATCCTGTGAGGACAAATGATGCCCTCCCAGTGATGGAAAGGGTCAATTTAAGTACCCTGCCACCGGGGACCTACCTGTTTTCTGAAAATTATAGTACCACACAACAGTCTCAATGTTGGTCACTGCTGGTGGTACATTTAGGAACTCAGTCATATCAAGAGGCAGTCCAGAACTGACAGAGGAAGTACATTATAGTCTCCATCCCTGCCATGAGTCATGCCCTCAATGGATACTTCATTCTAGGTACACATAGAAATAACTATGCTATTTCACTACGGCATGCCATATGCCTTCAAGGGACCCACTGGGAACCATAATAGAATTTTGACTGCCACCAGTCTTAGATAAAAAACAAAGCCACAAATGACTACAACAAAAGGCAAGCTATTCTCTGTTGGAGGGCTAGGCCTCTCTAAATATCTAACAGTTAAAGCTGAATGAGAGCTCTTACGGGATAAGCAAAGGAAGTGATTGCTGGTGAATAATGGACATGAAACAGGGAGCAAAAAGGGAAAAAAGGAAGACGCAGAAAGCTTAAGGGAAGAGATGGTCTAGGCTCGGCTTTGCCTCTAATTAGGAAGGTGACATTTGTTGAGGCATGTCAAGACTCCACCTTCCTAATTGTAGAATGAAGCAATTGGACCAAGTCTGACTTTCGAGGTGGCATGTTAAGTTTCATTTTACAGTTCCATGGAAATTTTTTTCTAGACTTAACGTAAGAGTTTGTGACTTTCTGATGCAAGAATGTGATTAGTGTTAGAAAGTGTTAGTGAATGCAAGATGTTTCTTTGGAAAAATGAAGTGATAGTTTAGCATGAAATCTTTATTTTTTTAAATGGGATTCTCTTGGACAGAAGAAATCCTGCAAATTTCCCAAATATGGGAAATTCTAGAAATCCTCATTTTCCCAAATATGGGAAAGGGGTGCATAATATGAATCAGGAATTTGACTGAAGGTTTTCCAGTGACTCTGAGGGAAGTCATCTGAAATTGAAAGACTCAATTTATCAAAAATAAATAAATAAACCAAATGTAATGCAGTGATTCCTGTTACTGCATTAATCAAAGATATTGACTGCTTAATTGATTGAGAACATGAAATATCTTTTAAAATATAAAAAAAGATAATATAGAACAGTTAAGATATTTGGAGTCATATTAACTGTGGTTAAAGTTATGTTAACAATCTCAGCTGAAAGGTTTATGCCTCAAAATTATTTCTCTTAGTCCTTTTAGGCAATATCATCTGTAGAAAGATTAAAGGAAATTACTCCACTTTTTAAAAGAAAGCAAATCTTAGTATAAGTAATAAAGTTATTTCCCCAATGCAAATGTGAACCCCTCTGAGAGTTTTGCAAGCTTTTTCTCACATTTAATCTTCAGTATTATTTGGTAATTATACTGCAAAATTGTCTATCCTTATTCTCCAAACCCTATTAAACAGTTAATAAAATATTTAAACGATATCAAAATGTTGTTTATTTCAATAATATTCTCTCTAATCCTGACCTATGGGTAATTAAGCATTTCATTTCAACAGTGGTGCATGGCAAACATGCTGCCCTTCCATTCTAAACTTGTGTGCATACACAGGCCCATTAATGTGATTTGTGCTCTTATTTACATACATTATTTTAATAATATTCTGAGTTGGGAGCTTCTTGGAAATTCTCAGTCAAGTAGGCCAATACTACCATCTGTTAGTCTCCTACTGGAATCACCCAATTGGAATCGGAGTTTCAGTCTTGGCAATGGTGAGATTTTTGGTGCCATGAAAAGAAAAAAGGAAGAAAAGATACAAGGAAGGGAAAGACTTGCTCCCTGTAATAGGCGCTCTCATCGGTACATTTCAGAGTGGAAACCTCCTGCATTCTCACTGGATACTTAAAGATAATGGACCCCTAGTTTCTTACATTATCACTGCTGAGAAAAATGAGTAAAATAGGCACCAATTTGAAAAAATAAATACAAATGAGCATGATTTGTCTTTAACTTAATGTATGTTTATTTCAGAAAACTTTAAACCACAAAGCATCAGAAGACAAGCTGCAATAACAAAAACTGTGTAATTCTATACCCAGAAGACCTAACTTCAAATCCACCATCCTCCACTTAATTATTGAGGGACTTTAGGCAGATCACACATTTTCTCACCATCTGTTTTCTCATCTTTAGAATGCAGATAATCTACATGTCAAAAAAGAAACAACAGGCCCAAAATGGAGTCACTTATGCTACACTCACCAATTCGCCAAACCAAGGCTTAATACTGAACCTAATTGCAGTTTCAACCTTCCCCAGGAATGTGATCTTAACGGGTCAGTCTGGAATTTTCTAGTCAGCATCAACGAGGCAATCTGCCACATGGCCCTTTTCTCATCTCCTAAAGGAAGATGAAGTAATCTGTTCTTTCCTTATCCCTTCCCCCTTCTGCCTGTAAATGCCTTCCATTTTATACAACTCCTCAGAGCTCCTCTCTACTTGCTAGATAGGATACTGCCTGGACATGAATCATTCAATAAAGCCAATTGATCTTTAAAATTTACTTGATTGAATTTTGTCTTTTTAGCATATTTATATCTCAAAATTTCTGTAAAGGTTATATGAGATAATAAATCTCACTTAGCACAAAAACAGGAACATAGTAGGAGCTAATTAAATGTCAGCTGCCATTTAAATTAGTTGACACCAAAGCTGGATCCTCTCAATGAATTGTTCCAAAATTGGAAAAAGCATTGTCACTAGGAAACCTCAAATGATTGAAAAGCAATCTTATCCATGTTTTATAGCTTCAGGAATAACACAGGGTGAAAAAGAGTAGAACTAAGTAGTTGGTATGAAAATCTGGATTTCAGTGAAAACAAACATGAAGACTGAATGTGAGAGGTGTGGGCATCTTTGTGATCAATTCCATTATTTAACTTTTTGAACTTTCAAAGTAATATTGAGTTGCTGTGCAGACATTGCCTCAGGGAGCCATTACTCATGGAAAGTCAACAACATTTACAGCTGGAAAACTTCAAGTATTGTAATAGTACAGTTTCTTCCAATTCCTTAGGCCCAGGTGTAGGCTACCTGAGGAATTGCTAACAGTGAATACATTTCTCACAAGGAAGGAAAGAAAGAGATAAGCAGCTCCTAAAACCCTGCTGCTTATCCAAACCTGTGATTTCTAGATCTGGTTCATCTATTTATCCACTCAGTCGGTGGTATTTTATGATAAGGCAAGGATGGAAATAATATTCTGCCTTTCTATTTTCAGATGCTCAGATTGATATCAATCTCAGAAACACAGAAATCAATTGCAACGGAGATCAAGATGACGTTAAGTAAAGATTTATCCCTTAGGGAAAGTAGCTCATTGGTTTCAGAAGACGTTAAGAAGCTCTTAAGACTTGAACAAACTGTAAATATCTATATTAATTTAGACAAAGGATATTTGCTTTTGTATTTGATTCAGTTTAGGAGTTTGACTCCGTTGTGGTGTTCTTCTTAAAACGTACCTTTGGAAAGAATAAAGCTATCGATTTTAATTTACTATTTAGATTTCACTTTTTTAAGTCACAGCATTTCATTTTCTAAATTCAAGTACATCAGATTTTAAAAAAGAGAAGCAGGAATGGATATCATCATATTAATTTTCTGGATTTGGACATTTTGATTCTTTAAAAAATGCGAATGAAAAAAATTAAAAAATGCGAATGGACAGAAGACCAAATGTGCAGACCCTGAATCTAAGAAAATGTAAAAGCCAAGGCAAATAACTAGAAGACCAGAGTAGACACCACAAACATAGATATCCTCAGGATGTAATTCTGTCAGAGTCACAATAATTCTGGAGGAGAGGACATTTTGTGAGCTTAAAAGAACTTGAAGACTAACCAATGAGGAAATCAGTTTACTCAGTTACGAATTCAAAGAATAACCGTAGTCAATACACACGTCTATGGACATAAGAAAGCAGTTATTCTCCCTCACTTCAATATATTCCCTCATGTGCACCCCCACATACACACATAGATGCATTTCCTGCTCCACAAAAGGCAGCCTTCACTCCTCCAATATTATCTGCGGCAATTGGCACTGGTGATCAAGTCAGGTCAGATGAGAATCAGCACCAGAGAGGCTCCATGGTTGCCAATCAGTACGACTTGTGTTTGGAATCCCTCTCTGGACCTACAGCAGACACCAACTGGGAACCGAGACTGAATGTGAGAGGCAAGGGCTCTTTGTGATCAATTCTTATTTTCATGTAAGACCCTAACATCTACAGTTCTAAGTCCCAATTAAACCTTAAATTTTTGATGGCTGTTTGACTGCTTGACAATTGTATGCATTTTCTCAGGAAAAGGATTCTGAACTCTTAGGATAAATGTGTTGAATGCTTTTTAATCAAAACCTGAGCCAACAGAGGAATGAGTATATAGTTAGGATTGCCTTGCTAGACAAGTAAAGCCTAGTAGTTGAGTCGCAGCCTAGGCTGCCAGGAATACCCAGCAAAAAATTACTTATATGAATGTTTTCCACTCTATGGCTGTCACAGTGGACTCATAATACTACCAAGACTGAACAACATGGAAGATCCTTAGCTTCCTCTTGCCAGCTCATGTGCGGGGGCAACATGTGAGCATTGTAACATCTACCTGTAGCTGTTGGTTGACTTGTACTACAGCAATATGCACGTAATTCTAACTGATACTGCTGGCAGTTCAAGCCTCCTGTTTGTAAGTAGCAAGGACCCCAGATCGACAGTATAAGAATCTTTGTGGTTTATATGTATGGCACTCTGCTAATAAAAAAGAAAACTTGTGATATGCCTTAAAAATAAAGAAAAGATTTGCCCTGAAGCGCTTCCATGATTAAGTGTAGATTGGGTATACTTGGTGAAAGGGTAAAGTTTATAGGTTAGAATAAAGGCCACTTATCAAATATCAACAAAGCACATTAAATCATTCTGTGGGAAATGAGCTGAGTTTCCAGAATAAGGGAGAGAAAACAGTCCATTAAGTTCTTAATACAAGTCTTTAAATTGGTGTAATTGAATTCTCATTGACTACAAGAATGATATTTCCTTTAGCTTGTGCAGTAAGAGGAGTGAACAGGAAACTAGAGATACTTTTTTGTTTGGTAAATAACAGCAGATGACAGGAGAATTTATAAGCCAATCCTAATCAGCTGAATGAACCTTCTTAATCGTCAAATATGACTGTACAAATACAATGCTGGACTTAGAGAAGGAAACTTATTATTTCAATTCAACTGATAATGGGAAAAGCTATTAGTTTGGAACATTAGCTAACTATTGGGAGACTGCATTGCTTATCTTATTGGATTTTTGCAGTGGAAATCACAGCAGTGGAAAGACGGTGATAGTTTGTGGAGGAGGTAGAGATTTGAAAGAAAAAAAAATCATGGGAGTAAATAAAAAATCAGTGAATTATAGTTACATAAATACTAGGCCAGGAGTCAGTTCACCTATATTTACCCTAGATTTTGCTATTTCTGGTTGTGTAATTTGGGCCAAGTCCCTCCCTTTCTCCAAACTTTAGTTTCCTCATCTTTAAAAATAAGATGTTGTATACATGGTCTCTAAATTTTCTACCAGTTCTAAAAGACTTTAGCCTAATGACTAGTTCTGAAATAACTTTTACTTTAGCACTGAAGTACTTTAGCACTCAAGCTCCTGGAAAACCTCCACACTATCTTGTGGATTTGTCTGTTTGCTTTGTTTTAATGTTTTTTGTTTATTTTATTGTTTTTCTGAAGAAAGGCATGCATTCTTAACGGTAAATTCAAAAAACAAGTTTGAAAACAAAATTCAAAATTGCGGACTGAATAAGGAGAATTAGAATCACACAAGACACTGAATAAACACTTACAACAGTGGGCGTTGCCACTATCACACAACTGTTGAAAGCCATATTGCATCCAGAGCATTAGTTAAATATCGTATGTGTTGCTTGAGGTGGTATAATTACAATAAGCTCAAAGTCTAAAAGAAATCAGTTTACGATATTGAGAAAGAGAAGAAGAAGAAGGGAAAAAAAAGAAAGAAAGAAAGGGAAAGAGGGGGAAAAGAGGTGGGCCACCTTACTGCAAAACTCCATGGGCACCATTTGTATAGACAACAATAAGAACCATGTCTCTCCCATTTTGCAACGAGGAAGCCCAGGACTGTAATATTCCTTGGCAGAGCCATCATTGTCTCTTGATGAACTTGGAGAATAGCTTCCTAACTATTCTCCACATTATTCCACTTAACTCTCTCACTCCTTCATCTATTCTCCATGAAGAAGTGGAGAAGTAATTTTCCTAAAACAAGAGACATATCTATCTAGTTGTTTTCTTGCTTAAAACCCTTAGTAGACTTTCTGTTAATCTTGGAATAAAAGCCCAAGGCCCTGCATGATCCAAGTCCTGCCTGTTTCTTCAGTGTCACCACGTGCCAGGTTCCAAGCCACACTGGCCTTTAAGTTCTTCAAACACAGCTACGTTATGCCCCAGAGAGGGTCTTCACTCACACTCTTTCTTTGGCCTCAGTGTTTCTGCTGGTCTCCCCATTATTTTTTTTAATTTATTTTATTTTTAATTTTTTTATTTCTCCTTCTTCTACCCAAAGGCCCCCAGTACATAGTTGTGTATTTTGTTGTGGGTCCTTCTAGTTGTGGCATGTGGGTTGCTGCCTCAGTATGGCTTAATGAGTGGTGCCATGTCTGTGCCCATGATCCGAACCTGTGAGACCCTGGACCGCCGAAGCAGAGTGCACAAACAGCCACTCCGCCGCAGGGCTGGCTCCTTCCTTCACTGGGATCCTTCCTTTGGTCTCTGCTTGAACATTACTTCCTCACAAACCTTTCTCTTGACCTTTCCTTTCTGTGCTGCATCCCGTATGGCAAACTAAATTAGTTATCCTACTATACACACTGATTATATTTCATAATATTCTTCTCAGTTCATAATTATACAGTTGGGTCATTATTTGCTTAATTCTCATCTCTTCCACTAGCAAATAAACTTCATATCTATTTTGCCCAGCTATATATCCCGTTAACTTAGAACAATGCCTAACATAGTAGGCACTCAAATTATTTGTTGAATGAATGAATGAGATCTATTTTCAAGCTACAGAGACAGTGGATTATTGAACTTTTCAGGTTGTTTTATTGAGACCAGAACCTCTGATTATGAAAAATCTGTAGAAGAGGCAACCAGGGAATGGCTAATGTGACATAAAACCTTTAGGTAATAACAGGGCAGGGGGTACATTGTGCCATAAGGGATTGACTTGTTAAATTAGCAGAATACAAAAGGGCTTTCTCTGATCATGTGCTTGTAAAGTACTAAACACTACACAATGAAAGTACTTCTGGGCTATAGAGGAAAGCAGGTTTCCTTAACCCAAAATATTAAGCAAGATAGAAAACCTAAACATGGGGAGGAAAAGGCCAAGGGGAAACAATGTTAACTTAAGGGAGTGTAACTAAATTAAAGCAAGGACTTGCAGGAGACAGTCCTAGGTGAAGAACGAGGAAATGAAAAGTGGAATTAGCACATCAGGAATGAAATCACTGAGTGGTACATCAGAGTTGGTGTCTTAAGAAAAGGAAATTCTTTGGAGGAATTCCTTGAAAAGACATCAGGGTATAGTGAAAAAACACAGGATTCAAAGTCAGGACAGCTGCCACCATTCCTAGATCAGCCCCTGATCTGGCATGTGACTTTGTTAGATGGTGGCATCTCCTGTTCATACATACTATGAGGGGATGGAAATGAATCTAAGATTTAGATTGCATTTCCAGCTCTAATATGCTATGGAAAATCAAGTAAGTCCAATTCTATTTCAAGACAAGAGCCAAGGTGTTTTGGGTAAATATGAAAATCTCAGCCAGTAAACCTCAGAGTGGAACACAAAGCCCCAGACCCACTTCCTCACCTTGATGATAGTCTCTGCTTATTGACACAGCACATCACTGCTCAGACAAATCAAATATGGGAAGCCTGATGGCAAGTTTGTGAGACTAATAAAAATCTGTGTGTTCAAATACATTTCTAGCTTTCCAGAGGGCTATATTATTTTTATTATTGCAGTTAAGAATTTCTATGGAGTCCGACTTAGCGCCTGGCCGAGAATGGCTTTTACTACCCGCCACTGTGATTCTAGGATGCAGCCTGAGGTGGTTACCCATATTTTACATTTTACTAGGGTGTTCTGCTTTATCAAAATTAATACTGCTATTTTCAAATGAACGGAGATTGTGCCAGAGGGGTAAGATTATTGGGCCTTTACAGCTACTCTGTGCTGGTTAAAAGATCATACATCTTGAATCCTTTTTCTCCTCTCTATCCCCACTGCCTAGCTCAGAACCTCACATCTCTTGCTCAGACTATTTTAACATCATTCCTGCTGTTCTTCCTGCCTCCAGTCTGTCTCCCCCTAGATCCAGCATGCCCCTTGCCACCAGAATGAATTTTCCAAAATGATCACATTGCATCAGTCTCCTGCTTAAAAATTCTCAAAGTGAAGCTCAGATTCTTTTGCAGGACATGGACAGAGCTTCCTAATCAGGGGCCAGTCTCCTTTCCAGTCACTTCATGACAAATCAGATGACTCTTTCCTCCCACATGTGCCATTTCATGTCTCTTCAGCTTTGCTCATGCATTTTCTTTGTCCTGACAGGTGTTTCTGTCTAGGAAACATTGACTTATCTTGCAACCTCCAACTCACCTATGCCTTCCCCACTGTAACCTCTGCTATTATGCTTCCCACTGCCCCCCATTAACATTAGTTGTTTTCTTTCCATGCTCTTAAAAACACTTCATGCAAAGTCCTCTAACCTCTTTGAGTGTTTCGCCTGATTTACTGTAATAGAAGATGTTTCTAGAAGGCATACAGGTTTGAACTTCTGGTGTCTTGTACAGCGTCTGACATATAACTGGCATGCAATAAATGGTGAATGAATTCTTCTGGACCTAACTGGATTCAATTAAACTAAATAATAACAGATCACCATGACTAGAGAGTATAAAACATTAGGGACATTTTAAACTCTGGAGAATGATGGCAATGTGTCCTTCTGAGTTCACAGGGGAATGGAGCATCACTTGTTCTCTCCTCCAGGACAAGCATTCCATCCTCCGCAGCCAACTTGGCTGTCAAGAGCGACACAGCTGCTCCCTCTTCAAAGTGAAAATAATTTGGATCTCCCAAAAGAAGGTGGGTGGGCAAGATGACAAGTAAAACATGTGTGAGTAGAGCAAGATCTTTTATAGCAATCTTATTTTTCCTACATGCCCCTTGGTAGAAACCCAAGACTTAGGAAAAAACTCCATAGGTAAAATTTTCCATCATGAGATTTCTATGATGTCACAAAAATAAAGGAAATTTTAAAAAGTTAGAGACATACAAACACACAAGTATAGATATGTATGCATGAGAACCAGTGCCAAATTGCCAACTGTCCTTTCTCAAGAAGGGCTAGCCTTCATTCTGAGATGAAATCCTTTCTGACTTCTTCTTATTAATATTTCCTTGTTTACAAGAAATGATGGTGACAGTAGTTGTTCATTTGTTCTTTGGTTTTTATGTCTTTGTTTTTTTGTTTTTATTTCTACTTTGTTTTTGTTGTTAGTTTTTTATTCTTTTTTAAAGATTCTACTTCGACAAATTAGAATTTAGTAATACTCTCTTGGAACTTAAAAGGATTTTTGAAATTTAACTGATCCATAAAAGCCAAAGTATGGGAACAAGAGAATTCTCAAGGAGCCAACATGAAACTGTTGATATCTACTGGAAGAACAGGGACTCAGGGACAAGAGGCCAGAGTGTAAGTCTGGCTTCTTTCACTAGATGAATATGTAATCATCTGTGAATTGCTTAAGTAACTATGCGGAATCCACATTTCTATATTTATAAATGAGGATGCTGAAGTTGATCATTTTTTTCAATATTTGTTATGAAGGTTGCTGGGATAGCACAGAGTTACCCTTAGAGCCGTACAAGGGGGTAGGTGAGTATACATGAAGAGAGCATTTTTTGTGCTATTTCTCCACTCATCCTCTCACGTCAACCCTAGCAGTTTCTCTTTCATATCTCTTACTTACTGAGTTTCCATAAGACTGCTTTGGGGGAAAAAAAAACAAAAACAAAACCTGTGTACTTGACATCTCTACATAGATATCTAATAGATAATCAAGTCAAAGACCAAACTCCAATCTTCACCCCAAATCTGCTCCATCCACAGCCTTCTGCATCTCAGCTGGTGGAGACTCCAGGCATCTAATTACTTAGACAAAAACCCTGAGAAGTCATCCTGATCCCTTTCTTTTTCCCATAACCCACATTGGATATTTCAGGATATCATGTTGTCTACATCTTCAAAATAGATCCAGAATCATAGAACGTCTCATCATCTCATTGGAGCTGCCACCATCATCTCTCACCTGCATCACAGAAATAGCTTCCTTCCCTGCTTTTACCTTTGAGCCCTACAGTCCATTCTTCTCACAGCAGACAGATAAATATTTGTAAAATGTAAGTCAAATTATGTCATTCCTTTGTTCAAAACTCTCCAGTGGTTCCTTATCTCACTCAGAATAAAAGCTAAAATGGGGGGCCTGCCCTGGGGCCTGGTGGTTAAGTTGGGTGTGCTCTGCTTTGGCACCCCGGTTTGGTTCCCAGGTGCAGAGCTATATCACTCCTCAGTGGCCATGTTGTGATGATGACCCACATACAAAATAGATAGATTGGCACAGATCTCACCTCAGGGCAAATCTTCTTCAGCAAAATGAGGAAGATTGGCAACAGATGTTAGCTCTGGGTGAATCCTCCTTAGTAAATAAAAAAAGATAAAATCAACATATGAGACAAAAGGTCCTAATGACTGTGCTGCTGGTGGGATGGGGGCCTAGCCACTTTGGCTTCTCCTCCCACTTCTCTCATCCATCCCTCAGTTTCTGCCACACTGTCCTCTGCGCTGTTTATCCAGCAGGCTGGATGTTCTCCTGCCTCAAGGCCTGTGCACTACCTGGACTGCTCTTCTCCCACATATCAAATGATGAAAACTTCACCTCTTTCATAGAATTCTGGAACCATTATGTACTACTTGGCAGCTCTTTTTACTTTCATGATTCTTGATTATTTCTATGTTATCACAGTAACCAATTAAATATTCTATATAACTTTTTTGAAATTATTTAAACTATTTTACTAACATTTCACTTTTTCAATGAGATCTGCCTTGACCACTTTATTTAAAATTCAACCCATAACCTGCTCCAGTAGTCCTATCCCTCTTATCCTACATTACTTTTTTCTTTATCTATCGTTCATTTGTTTTTTGCATATGTTGTCTATTGTCTCTTAATTATTGCCCACCTACCTTGGATAGAATATAAGCTTAATGATGAAAAGCTTCTCTCTCTACTTTTTCCCATTGATGTATCTCAAGCATCTAAAATAATGCCTCTTCTGAACACAAAGTAAAGGTTCAATTAATACTTGTTGAAAGTTGAAAAACTTAAGAATTTCATTACTTAAAAAAAAGACCACTAGTCCATATGATCACCAAGATCTCTCCTACTTTTAAAATACAGTTATTCTATAAGTGGATAAATAAAATTGATTCTGTGGACTCCCAGGTCTAATGTCTGGCTTTGAGGCCTGCCAGCTTCTGGAAACATCAGTGACAAAGCAAGTTTTTTCATGGTTTGTGGGGCTAAAGTCACACATTGCTCAAACCATCTCACAAAACACTGCCAGTTGATATACCCTCTCTGCTGCCCATGCCCTTACCAGCATCTCTCAGAGAGCAATTTTGAACCTCTTCTGGCTTTCTGTTTTGCTTCTGGCTGTGGTAAGTTTCAGCCACTGGGAGACATTACTTAGAAATTTGCATTGCTTCCATGTTCAGATCTGCCAGCTATCCAGTGGCCAGAGAGGAGAGATGAGTTAGCAGAATGGATCCTGCATCTAGCAAATAGTCTCCAGCATGGGTCCTCCAAAAATGAGTGCAGCTGAGGCTTGAAGAAGCTCTCATGATTTTCAAGGCAATTAGCTTGTCAGGGGCTTGGGACCGGGAACCTCTCCAACTGGATTCATCCAGGAGAAAATTTTCTTCAAGGGAAACATGTTTTCCGCTCACTTTGTTTAGGATATTTCTCCATTGCCTTTTTACATTATTAAATCCATACTTAGGAAACATCTGAGTGGTCTCAGCAAAGACCAGCAGCTAACCAAGGATGCTAAAGAAACAAGATGTTTAGGTATATACTTCCTCTTTCCTTCTCCTTCCCAGATGAGTTCTATGCTTATTCCAACAGTTGACTATATTGTATATATTCCTTTTTTTTTTAATAAGTGAAATTCTAGAGATAAGTTTCATAAGTTCTTTTGTGGGTACGATAATAGGAGATATTTTAGAAAAAAGGACGGGTGAGACAACATAAATTTTTGTGGAAAGAAAACACAAAAAGAAGAATTGCCCCTGTTTTTATTTGCCTTTGTCCATCTTTTGTGTCTCTTTCTTTCCTTTTTCATTTTCTTAATAACCTCAATTTTGTTGTATTCTCTTTTCCTCAGGATTTTTATCACACTATGGAGGGAAAAGATTTGGAATCAGAAAAGTGAGGTCAAAGTATCTTAAGATATTTCTTTAATTTATTGAGTGATTATGAGAAATTACTCAACTTAAATCAGTCTTACTTTTTTTATCTTCAAATTGTGGATAATAAGAGCACAGATTAACCAGGTTTGAGTGAGGATGAAACAAGACAACATAATGTGCTGCATTGCAGATATATGAATATGTATGTACATATGTATAAATCAATCACTTGGCCAGATGATTAATACCTGGGACAAGATATTTGTCTCTGTCTTTTTGTTGTTCCCCAAACTCTCCCCCACTAGTACAAAGCTCCTAGACTTCAGAGATTTGTCCTGTTCAACACTGTATTCCTAAAGCCCAAGAAAGTGTGTAACAGCCCAGTGTAGGTAAGACCTGAAAAATTTGAAAAATGAATCAACGAATGAATGATCTTTTAGGAATTTCTTTCTCTTTAGATTATCTTGTGAATTTGGTTAAAGACAGAAGTTTGTCAAAAATCTTAAGAGACTTTTGAAAAACAGATGACAATTAATTTATAAGCCCTCCAGGATTTTGTCCTTTCATTATTTCACTTTTCTTTATCTCTCAATAGATTTTCAGATGTAATTACCATCCTACGTGGCTCAAGGAGAAATGAGACAGGTTGAGAAATATGTAGAATTGTTTCCCAACTTACTAAAGTGGCATCCATGTCAGTTTTCTTTTACTTTTAGGGTTCAGGATGGGAATGATGCAGAGGGAAAGGGAAAATTCAGGCAGAAAAGGATGTAATTACATCAGGTGGAGGACATTTGGCTCTGTGGATGGAACGGAAAGCTCTAATATTTTTCTTTTCTAACCTTGTGGAGGGAGGTGGGAGGGTATCCATCAAATACTGGAAAATGCTTCTGTTCTTCAGACAGTGAGAGAGAGACTTCAGTTGACTCCTTGAAAAGAGCAATAGATGACAAAGGCTTGAGATGAATTTCTTGTTAAACTCTCAAAATTCAGTATAATGTGAGCGCACATTAGATGGAATACAAAAGCATACAATCTTAGAGAATGTATAAACTGTGATTTTTGAGGGAAATTCAAGCAGTCTGGAAGGCACTTGGAGGGTTTATTGGAAGTTTTTGCTTACTTGAAGACAATGGAAGAGAAAAAGAGAAATTTTCAAATGGAATCTGATGAGGATCAAGGCTGCCCCAGGGAGAAAAGCCCAAGGAGTCCTGGTCTACGTGCCGCTCTATATCATCCTCTGGGAAGTATAGGACATCCTCACCTGATTTGACCTGATTCCTATCCAAAGTTATGCGACCACCCAATACCCAGACCTCACTTGCACTGATACCATTTTAATGATTTTTTACATGATCTTTCCTTTGTCTTGTAAAGAGATAACTCACATACCTATGCCTTATAAATTTAGTCCTACTCTCAACCCATTGCAGCTCTTCACTGCCCATGGGTCCTGTCCCCATGCTATTCTCTGAATAAAGGAACGCTACTACCAGACCTTGAGAATCCAAGAAATCTTTCTTTCAACTCCTCAGCTTGCCGAGCCTGCATCAGAATCAGTCAGGTCGGCATTTCTGGGCACGTTTTGCCTCATTATCCACTCTGAGTGGGTAATATATGTGAAAGCAGAAAAGGCAGATTGCGTCCTGAGGTGTGTCTTACTCATGTTTACCCTCCCCACAACTCTCTCTCAGTGCCCCTGTGTGTCTGTACCTGGAAATGAGAATGGCGCTTCGAGTTTTACAGAATTATGGGCAATAAGTTGGGTGATGCAGTAGGCAGACTCCTAAGGTGACCCCAGTGATCTCTGCTTCCTGGTAGTGAGGGTGGGCTGGATCTAGTAACTTTCTTCTATCAACACAACACAGAAAAAGTGCCAAAAATGACTTCTGAGATAACATTGTAAAAGACTGACTTCCATTTGCTCACTCTCTCTCTGGATCTGCTTGCTTGCTCTGATGAAGAAACCTGCCACATGGCGAGCTGCCCTATGGGGAGGCCCACATGGAGAGGACCTGAGAGTGGCCTAGAGGCAACACCCAGTGAAAACCGAGGCCTTAGTCCAACTGCAACAACGACGTGACTGAGCATGAAAAAGGATCCTCCTCAGTTGACCCTTGAGATGACTGCAGCCCCAGATCCTACCTTGATCACAGCCTGTGGGAGCCCCTAAACAGAGGACCCACACAAGCCATGTTGAAGTCCTGACCTGTAGAAACTGTAATAAAATAAGTGTTTCTTTAAGCCACTGAGTTTTGGGGTAATGTGCTACTTGTGAACACTACCTTAGGTGATTAATGAGCTTCTTCCAATTAGTTTGTAAATCTCTTTTTAGTAATTGAAGTAGGCACAACATAATACTTATGTGGGTAAGATGATTTTTCCAGCTCTCCACATGCATTTGCTAAGGACAGAGCATGTGGAAGAAGTGTTTGGCTTTGGTTCCCACCTCCACCTCTCTAGTACAATGGGAAATTTATGTTTGGTCTTTGTCTCAGGTTCGTGGCAACTCCTAATCCTAAAATCTGAAATTTCCTGAGTGATAAGAGCATCTTTTCCTATTCTTAACAAGCACCTTTTAACCACACCAGAGTTTATGCTAATGAGATGACTTTCCTCCAGGTCGCAAGATAGCTTAAGGATGGGGCTGCTTGCCAGAAAGACCAAGCCTTGATTAGAAGAAATTTCAGTCCCACCGCCAGACCTCGGTGGAGGGAAGAGGAGCTGGAAACTGAGTTCAATCACCAATGCCCAATAATTTAATGAATCACATCTATATAATGAAACTTCCATAAAATCCCATAAGTGATGGGATTTGGAGAGCCTCTGGGTTGGGGAACACATTGGGGTGCTAGGAAGGTGGTATGCCCAGAAAGGACGTGGAAGCTCACCTCCCCTGCCACCCCCCATCTTGCCCTATGCATCTCTTCCATTTGGCGGTTCTTGAGTCATATTGTGTCATTCATAATAAACCGATAATAGTAATTAAAGTGCTTTCCTGAGTTCTGTGAGTCATTCTAGCAAATTACTTAACCTGAGAAAGTCATCATGGAAAACTCCAAATTTTTCGTCAACTAAAGCAGAAATGTGGGTAGCCTGGGCACTCCATCTGTGGCTGGTGTCTGAAGTTGGGGCAGTTTTGTGGGACTGAGGGGTCTGGGCTAACTCTGGATAGTATCAGAAGTGACTTGAATTGTTGGACATTCAGTTGATGCTAGAGAATTGGAGAATTTGATAGTGCTGGAAAAGACACTTTGTATTTGCTGTTAGGGAAGATAAAAACCTCTCAAATGCCTACTGTGTGGATCTGGGCAAACCACAAAACTGTTCTGATCCTCAATTTCCTCATCTATGAAATGTGCATGATGCTTCCTTTGCAAGGTTATTGTACAAATCAGAAAAAAGTAACCAAAAATAGAACTGAACTTTAATAGGTGATCAATAAATTGTACCTATGATAATTTTCTTTCCTTTTTTGTTTTTGGAGGAAGATTAGCCCTGAGCTAACTTCCGCCAATCCTCCTCTTTCAGCTGAGGAAGACTGGCCCTGAACTAACATCCGTGCTCATCTTCCTCTACTTTATATGTGGGATGCCTACCACAGCATGGTTTTTGCCAAGCAGTGCCATGTCCACACCCGGGATCTGAACTGGTGAACCCCGGGCTGCCAAAGCAGAATGCGCGAACTTAACTGCTGCACCCCTGGGCTGGCCCCAACGATTTTCATTTTTACCATTTTCAGTGTCCTTATCTTCAAGTGTGTTTTTCAATTTTCTACTTACTGAGGGACTTTGTGTTATTGATACCGATTCAACACAAGGTTGACATAAGGGAAGCCATATTGTAGAAAAGAAACCATATTGTAACTTTAAATGACCTCCGATTAACTAGCCTAGATACGCTCTGTAGATTTTGTGGCCCCTCCCAGCTGCTTTAAGATGACAACTTTGCTTTTTTGAGTTTTCTAGGAATGTGATGAGACCCGGGAAGAGAGCCTATGCTGATAACCATCATCAATGACAACTGAAAGACCAGGGAATAGGACATTGCTCCATTCTCTGATGCACGTCCAGTAAAACAAAGGACTATCGGGAACCAAGATCAGACATCTGCCCCACCCAGAGACCAGCCACTCCCCCACCTGCAGACCAGCCCCATATATAACTGGCCTGTAGTCTTCATTCTGTGAGATGGTTCTTTCAGACTTGAGTCAGCCATCTTCCCTCTTGCTAGCAAGCTGTAATAAAGTCCTTTCTCTCCTACCACCTTGCCTCCTGACTATTGGCAAATCTTGTGGTGAGCAGATGACCCCCTATGGATGGCAACATTATTACCAATAAAACAATTATATCATGAGAAAATATTTCTAAAATCCCGTTACACTATTTCCCTTTATTCAGGTAAGTGATAAGAGTGAACAATAAATAAATGTCAGGAAATGAATCATAGATGAGTTGCTAACATTTGATAGTGTTTTGTAAATAAAGTAAATAAGTCCAGGGAGAGGTAGAAACTAATCAAGCTTCCATAAAACTTCCATAGGGCCTCTGGAAGGTAGCTATATTATTCATTGAAAATTCATGAGTGTAAATAGCGACTGTTGAAGACTTCCAAGACTACCCTGTATAAAGAGGTATACCATCATCCACCTCATTTTCTATCCCAGGTCCTAGATTTATTGTCTTAATAACACTTAACATTGTTTAAAATTATCTTACTTGTCTTTTTATTTCTTTTTTTAATGTCTATTTACTCACTACCAGTATATAAGTATCTTTTATATTCATCACTTTATTTCCAGCTCCAAGACCAAGAACAATGTCCAGGAAAAAAGCAGTTCACTAAATGTTTATGGAATGAACGACCAGTACATACAAATTTTGAAGATGAAAACTTATAGGTTTAGAAACTGAGGAAGAAAAAAAGAAGAAAAGTAATCCCTCTCACTTTAGGACTGCTTAGAACAACAGTAGATGGATTCATTTGACATGAAGTGGTCATTAGATCCATTGCTAAGTTTGGTGATCTACCGTGTCCTTTCTTCAAAACTAAAATGAAATGACTCAGCCTTTTGATCTCAGGCAGGAAGATGCAGATATATTTTTCAGGATGTGTTAGTCTAGGCTATCTATCCCTTTCCTTGGGTTCTCTGAAAGGGATAACCTAATTATAAAAATTTAACCCCCCATCTCAATTCATGCTCCCACCAGGAAAGGGAAGAAAGACGGTGCCAAAAATAGCTCAAACCACCACGATTAAGGGGAATTGACAGTCTCTCCCCCAAGTCTCACTCCATTCCTCAGTTATTTTGAAGGATGTTGCACATTCTGATGAGGCTCTGGATGTCAAGGCCAAGTGTGAAGGGAGAGGCATCCTCCATATTCAAAGAATAAGCTATAAAACATCTCCAAGTTCTCACCAGATTTAAGGCGGCCAAAGTGTAGTCTTCCTGCTCACAAACAAGTGATTTAGGAGCTCTTAACTCCTTGTGCATGTCGGCTAGGGAGTGGTGGGGGAAAGGGGAGAATGTTGAAACTCTTATGCTATTCATCACCAGTGTCTAAGCCAGCACATGGTCCTCTCTTTTCTATATCTAGATGGGCACAATGTTGCCATATGCAGAAGAGCCCACACTATCTGCTTCACTTCAGAGCTGCTATCTTTTCACATCTTGAATCATGTCCCCACTGTGAAGGTGAAATGACTTCAATCCTGGACTGATTTAGAGAATCTAAGTGAAGAGATGATTAGTGCCTTTGTCCCCAGGTAGCTCCTTGAGTTGTAGTAATCCCCACAGAGTTCCTTAGGCCCAGCATAGCACAGGATCAATGGATTAGAGATGGCTGTGTGGGAGTTGGTGTCTAGGCCAATAGACCTGAGATTTCCTAAAGTTCCTCAATCCCAGAGAGATATGGGAATAGCTAAAAGTATTCAATGATCTCAAGAAGATGTGAAAGGAGCTGAGGGAGAGGTAGACTCAGAAAATTGTGTGTTGAATAAGAAGTCTCTAGGATTAATTTCTATGTATTGATGTTGAGAAACCAAATATGAAGAATGTCATCTCAGTGCAAGCATCATGAATAGATAAAAACTCAGTATCAGATGCTACACTTTCCACAACATGCCCTTTCTGTAATGTTCCTGGTCCCACCTTCCATCCACTCAAACTTAGATGCAGCCTCAGAGATGGTAGAGGGTGTTGAATTGAGTGGAGCTCTGAAATAATTGAGATTTAGTTTCCACTATTTGGCAGCATAGGAGCTCCATAAATGTAAATTATGTTATGTTATGTAAAAATAAAATTGCATTCCTTTATTTGGTGAATGAAATTTCATACCTATTGCAGAGGTTTCCTATTCTACAGAAAGTGTTGTCCTTCATAAACTATATCTACCAGGATTTACTGTGAGGCAGCAAGAATATATCAAGTAGAGAGCATGCATGGGCTTTGGCTTTTGTCAGACCTGGATTTGAATTATGGTTCTGTAACTTATCACTTATGTGAGCTTAGGAAATTTACTAAATATTCCTAGGGCTGTTTTCCCTCTATAAAATGTGGGAAATGCTCATATCATGGAATCTGTTGAAGGATATCATGAAATGAGGCAAATGGAAATCGGTAGCCCTATACTTGAAATGTGATCTATTTTGCTTTCCAAGTATTGGTGCTGGAGGGGTAGGCTCCACTTAGGAATGGGTAGACCCTGAAAATAACTGGGTCTTGACATCACAAGGTCTGCATTTCTGGATGTAGCTCTCCAAGCTCCTGCCATGACCAGAATCAGGGGAAACAGGACCTCCTGAGAGAATGACAGGATGGATGGCTGGTCTTCAGAGCTGTGTGGTGCTCTTAACAGTGTTCCAGTTCTCCCTCAGGCCCTGCTATTTCAGCATCCAAGGGGAGAGCTGCCTAATCAACCTTATATCCCTTCAATTCTTATAATAAATCCCAATTACTTAAATATTCTGTTATCTTAATTCCTTTGCTTCCGAAAAATGAATAATTAACTGAATAAGTAATTTTTTTAAAACCATTTAATTTTCTGAGTTCAACATTTTCAAATTATTTACCATGTGGTGGGCACTGCACCAGCCAAAGATGATACAATCATGCATAAAACAGTCTTTATCCTCAAGAAGCTCAAAATGTAGTATGAAAGATAGATAGAAAAGCAGTCCATTAGAAGAAAATGCGACAAGTACAATAAGAGAAGTGTGTTCAGGGCACTATGGACTTGGCATAAAGGTTAGGGGGGCAGAATGAGAATCAACTACTAATTATTGACCCCTGACATAATTTCCATACAATCTTTACAAATAGGAGTTACTGAATCCATTTCCGAGATGGGGAAACTAAAACTCAAAGAGCTAAGTGATATTTCTAAATTTGGTAGTTTAGACAAGAGTAAGGCTGAGAAAGGCAGCCAACCAGATCTATCTATACCCAAACCCCATGCTTTGCCTAATGCTCTCAGGCCAGTTAGTGACTGCTTAGCAGAAGGAGGACCAGATACAACCCTGTCACCCAATTCCAAGACACCTCAAGTGTTTCCTCTGCAGTGACTTCTACATCTGCCACCAGATAATTCCTAAAATGTCCATTATCATCCACAGAGAGTGAGAACTACATTTTTTTTCAAATTTTTTTTCATTACGAGTATTGGTGTTATTTCATATTTATGCCTTTCTTGCGAACTATATTAAATTTGACATGTTTACTGTACATTTTTATTTCTTCTCTATCTCTGGTTAGGACAGAGGGGTTTTCTCTAATCAGTTTATATATTAGAGTTTATGTTGCATTGTGGAACTGCCTAGAGACTCATTGGTATTATCGGTATAATATAAATGTTAGTTGTTATCATTATAAAACCTCAATAAACACTTAAGCAATGGAAAGCTATAATTTGGGGAGTTTATGGAAGAATCTGAAATAAGTCAAGTCATGAAAGATTCCATTATTAGTGGCTACTGGGCTGATTTCAGTAATACACAGCTCATTGTTCATTTTTACCCTAGCTGTCCTTCCACAAGACTCTATTTTGGCAGGGAAAAGCAATTAAAATCACTGTTTTGGAACTTAGTTCATCTTTGTCATTCCTCCTTCTCATCTACTCTCTGTCCAATCTGTCGTTAACACATAAGATGCTCTGGCCTTGAGCTGGCTTTGGCAGAGCTGAAGAAAGAGAAAAAGAATTTCTAGGAAAGAGGGAAACCTGTACGGAGTGTGAAGGACTTTGCACTAGAACTCAAGGGCCCTAGAGGCTGCCTTTCTGGTACTCGAAAGTGTGTGTAGCAGCAACTTAACCAAGAGCACAAGTGTGCATACTCTCATAAAGGCCAAGGTCAACAGAGAAGTAGAAAGCTGGCCATTGGTAAAAAGAGGGAGTCTTAGGAGAGGCTGAAAAAGACTACTTCTAGCTCTCAATAAAGGCTGAAAGCCTGGGGAAAGGCAAATGGAAAGAGAAATTTTCAAGGCTACATCGTGGCATTTTTCATGTGTATGGAGTAATATGTTGAACACACAAACAGAAATAGGCTTCCACAGCAGGAACCCTGTAACACTGGAGTGCGGGTTAGGGGGGAGAACTGCCTTACTTGGTTTAACTCATTTGAGCACCAGAATCTTGACTATAACACGTAATTTCGAACAAGTTAAACAAACTAGCTATGCATTTAACACCGAGAGGAAGTGATTTTGTTTTAAAATTATTCTCAAGTTCTATTAAATATACAAATTTTAAATGTGCGGCTTGATTAATCTTACATATGTATACCCACGGATAGCCACCATCTTCCCAAAACTAGATGTTTCCATGCCTCCAATGGACCTCTAATTCCTCCTCTTGAAGGCATTCTTTACCATATGATTATGATTTTATAAAGTTGAGAAAATGTTTTGAGAAATAAATAATCCCACATTCTGCAATGGCAATGTAGAAAGGAGTAATATAAAGTGAGAATAATCCTGTTCATTTTATTTTTGTTTTGGTCATTCTCCAGATCCTTCTCACCAGGAAACCAATAGCCACTCAATCTCGGCTGCAGCGGGAATGGGTCTAACACAGTCTGAAGCTTTATCGGTGGGTCTTTCTTCTTGCTTCTGTTTCTAGTTGCCTGTACTAAGGAGTCAACTTCTTGTCCCAAAGCCTCTGCCAATGAGATTTATGCATTTATTCACGATGAATTTCTTAAGATCTAACTCTTTTTCACTTGATTTGAATGGAAAGGGCTACTTTCTTCTGGCATAACCACCAAAATACTGATAGTGACGATGGGATGTCGTAGCTCTCTAACTCATAACTGGAATTTGGATGTCTTTCTCTGTGTTCCCTGTGGCAGTCACTTTCTTTCTGTAGGGTCAATATTCTCAATGCCTCCTGTGGTGATGAGTGGCATTTTAAATCTCTTTTGTCAGGTAGCGTCCCTTCTTGCTGGGATCCTCCATTTTCAGAGTGCTGAAAGACATCCTGTGTTACACCAGGAAACACCTCACCCATCCCCCAGCAACAGCTTCCATTTTGATTAGGTGGTTATTTGATGTCAAATACCTTTTCGCTTACAAGATGATGATTACTATAACACATTTAACTGAAGTTTTATATTTGACTAGGTAACTTACGAGTTATTAAACTAATAATTCATACAATTATCCTGTGAAAGAAAGCATTCTTATTAGCTTTCTCTAATACATGAGTTGTAGGAGATTTCAAAAAGTTAAGCAGTTCTTTCAACATGAGGCAGCGCTGGGATTTGAACCCAAATATTCTAATTCCAAATCTTGTTCATGTTTTTTTACATATAAAAATGTATCTTTTTTAATATACAAAAAATTATATATACACACAGATAGTGTGTAAGATACAGATTATATTTTTATATATAAAAATATAAAAAATAAAAATATTTATATATAAAAATTCTCTGGCTAGAATAAATATTGGCGGGTTAAAGTCCAGCTGCATGAAATCAGCCTGCCATCTTTGTTTCTGTTGGTTGTTGGTGGATATGATATTATTATTATTTTTTATCATTACCTAAGGTTAAAACGCATGCGACAAATTGTTTAATGACACCACTAAGGGTTAGAGGTTTAAAGAAAGGCAGTTGTGGATGCAAAAACTCCATGTCATACTGGTATCTCTACTCTTCCACTGAAAGCATATTTTTGAATTACAAATGTGACCATGTCAGTCTCTTGCTTAACACTTCCATTGTCTTCTCATCCTCCACAGGCAAAATTAAAAACTCATAACTAAGCTAAAAGGATCTTCATGATCTGACACTTACCTCTCCAGGTTCATATCCCCCTTAATCCTCACACATACACTCTCAAAAAATCTCTACTTTAGCCAACCTGGTCTTTTATTCTTCCTCAAACAGTACCCTCTTTCTCATTTCCAGGCCTCTGTGCATGTTCCTTTCTCTATCTTGTTCAAGTTTCCCTACTCTTTGTGCAGTTGAGTTCATCACAGCTTACAAGTCACTTGCTTTGAGAAGTCCTTCCTTGTGATTGGTTATTTTTGTCCTTTTTAACCATTCTTAACACGCACTAGGTTCTAAGTATATTTTTGCTGAATAAAAGAAAATTGGCAGGTATAGAATAATATGGGGAAGGGAAGTGCAGAGAATAGCTCTATTTCTTTTTTCTAGAAGGTAAAGAAAACTAAGATTGAAAAATTGACAGAGGTAAAGTTTATTTTTAAAGTTTTTGTTCTGCTCCATCAGCTATTTCTTCCATCTGGGGACCACCCTTTTAACTCCAACAAACCAATCAGTACCCCATTCCCTCACTATTCAATAAATATTTGCAATGTATTCCAGTGCCTAGTACTGTTCCAGATGCTGGGGATACAGTGGCAAACAAAACAGACAAAATCGCTGCCTAATGGAACTTACAAGCTGGTGAAGAGGAGAGACAATGACCAAGTGAAGAAATAAACATACAGTTTCAGGCAGTGATAAATACTACGAAAATAAAACAGTAAAGGAAACAGAATATGATTGGTGTAGAGTCGCTTGTGTCACTTTTAACAGGGTCACTAAGGGAGGCCTCTCTGAAGAGATGACAACAGATCAAAGACCTGAATAAAGTAAGGACATGAGCCATGCAAATATCTGGAAAAGAGCATTACAAGCAGATGAAACAGCAAAAGAAAAAGCCCTGAGAAAATAATGAGTGTACATATCAGAAGAATGGATAGGTGTATCAATCAAGGTTCTACTAGAGAAAAAATATATATACAGAGAGAGAGAGAGATTTATTACAAGAAATTGGCTTACATCATTGTGAGGTCTGGCTAGGCAAGACTGAAATGCATAGGACAGGCCATAAGGAAATATTCTGGCAGGAGCTGACTCTGCAGTTCACATACAGGTAGAATTTCCTTTTCCTCATAGAAACATGCATTCCACTCTTAAGGCCTTTCAACTGATTGGATCAGGCCTACCCAGATTACTGAAAATAATCTTCCTTACTTAAAGTCAACCGATTGTAGATGTTTATCTAGAAAATATCTTTACAGAAATACCTAGAGTAGTGTTTGAATAACTGAAGACTGTAACCTAGCCAAGTGGACACATAAAACTGACCATCACAGTAGGATCATGTACAGTGAGGACAATAAAAAGACCAATAAGGTCAGAGTGGAGCAAGACAAAGAAAGTGATAAAATGTGAGATAAAAAAGGTATTTAGGGGAAGATCATGTGTAACCTTGATGCCGTGGTAGGAGCTTCATATTTTATTCCATGAGAGTTGGAAAACTGGTAGAGGGTTCTTAGCAAAAGGGGACATGATCTAATAAACATATATATATATATATATATTTTTTTTTTTTTGAGGAAGATCAGCCCTGAGCTAACATCTGCCACCAATCTTCCTCTTTTTGCTGAGGAAGACTGGCCCTGAGCTAACATCTGTGCCCATCTTCCCCCTTTATATGTAGGATGCCTGCCACAGCATGGCCTGACAAGCGGTGCCATGTCCACACCCAGGATCTGAACCTGTGAGCCGCGAGCCACCGAAGCAGAACGTGCAAACTTAACCGCTGTGCCACCAGGCTGGCCCTAATAAATATATTTTTAAAAGATTACTATGGCTATAATGAGAAGAATATCCTCTAGAGATAAACCTACTTATGAAGTTATTTATTTGGTCCATGGTAGAGATGAGGATGGTTTGGACTAGGATTGTAGAGGTGAGGTTGGGAATATATCATATCCAGGATATATTTTTGAAGGTAGAGCTAACAGTAATTTGATGTGATAGGTGAGGCAGAAAAAATAACAAAGATGACATCTAGAGTTTTGATCCAAGTAATTAGATTCGACGTGCTTTATAAGCATCCAGGTAGTAATGTTAAATAGGCAGTTTGATATGCAAGCATGGAGTTTGGGAGAGATTGTGGTGGGAGGTAGATTAGGATTATCAGCATATCCTAAACCATGGGACCTCCTAAGAAGAGGACGAGGATCCAGCAAAGAAAGCTACTAAGGAGCAATGAGTGAGGTGGAAGACCCAGGAGAGTGTGTGTCAAGGAAGCTAAGTGGAGAAAAGTTTCACAAAGGGATAGGAAACTGTACAAATATCAAGGCATTGACAGATTTCTAAGCTAGTTGACAACCTCATTCCAATTTATGGCTATCAAAGTAAAATGGCTCAAAAGTGTGATAGGCTAAGAAAGAATTGGGGTATACTGAAGGCCGTGAATGGGCGTATCTCCTGTTGAAAGAAAGAAACAATAGGCCCAAGGACAGCAAATCAAAACTTAGTTGCAGTTTTCACCCCTCTCAGGAATGTGACCTTAAACCAATCAGTCTGAAAACTCCTGATCATCACTGGTGAGGTAATCTGATAAGATCTCTGCCACCCTTTCCTCAAAGAAAGGTGAGGGGCCTGAAACAATCCTTTCTCTTCTTTTGCTCAGAAATTTCTTGTCCTGCCCAGTTTCTGCCTATAAACAGCTTCCATTTTGCACTACTCCTCAGGAGTGCCTTTCTATTTACTAGAGAGGATGCTGCCCATTTCATGAATCATTGAATAAAACCAACTATATCTTCAAACTTGCTTAGTTGAATTTTTTTAGATTAGCATACTTGGGGGCAACAACAGGACCAAAGGAGACTTCTGGCATCTTCAGGGACAACAAGAAACACAGGAGTGGTGCCCTCAACCCCTTTGAGTTCTCTGTCTTTATTGCCATTTCTGAGGGCCGGTGGTAAGTTCCTCTCAGTATGGAGCTCTACTCTCTTTGCATTGATCTCCTAATCTAATTGGC
Source organism: Equus caballus (assembly GCF_041296265.1). NCBI lineage: Eukaryota > Metazoa > Chordata > Mammalia > Perissodactyla > Equidae > Equus > Equus caballus. The sequence continues at coordinate 28,021,602 of NC_091710.1, read as the reverse complement.
TTTCCTTTGTAGGGCAGGTCAGCTTCAGCGGTGGATGGTTTTGCCCAGAGCCAAGCCCCTAGCCTTTCACATTGCATTTCCCAGGTTTTTTGCCAAAGTTCAATGAGACTGGGCCCCAAATCAGACAGAGTCCAGCTTAAGAACCAGACTAGGTTCAATTTAGGCTGAACTGGGTCCAGTGGGAGGCTCCAGGTAAAGAGTTGAGTGCACCACCTTCTGGCACATCTGCTTATTTTATGTATAAGAACTACAGTCCTAGAAGTTGCAGATATCCAGCAAGATGGCAAAATTCTACTAAAAACAGCCTAGAATTAAAATGGTCTTTATGGGGAACATTCCAATTAGACAAGATCTTTCATTTCAGAAGTATACTCGAGAACAAGGGATCCCAAATTGAACAAACAGCATGAGATGCCTATAGTCATGCATTGCTTAACAATAGGGATATGTTCTGAGAAATTCCTTGTTAGGCTGTTTTGTCATTATGCAAAGATCGTAGAGTGCACTTACATAAATCTGAAAGGTATAGCCTGCTACCCACCTAGGCTATATGGCACTAATCTTCAAGGAGCACTGTTGTATATGTATTCATCATTGACCAAAATGCTGTTATGTGGCGCATGACTGTATTTTAATTGGTATGCAGAAGCTTCCAAAAGGCTTCAAGATCCCAAAGTGGCTTCATTAAAAGGCTCATTACAAAAGGCTAATAAAGAAGTAAAGGCGTAAGAGATACCTAAAACAAAAGACATAGGACGCATGTGACTTCTACTGCTCTCATTGTCCTTTGTCACCTGAGTACTCACCTTTTACTAATTCTGTCTGAACCGCTTTTCCACTCTGCTGAGACTATTATACAATTACCTTTTAAAATAAAACTACCCAAGTTTGCAGACAAACTTCCTCAGATATCCTTCACCCCTTGGTCAAAGACTGAACTAAAGGCTATAGTTAAAGAATTTCCTAAACCTAGGGAGTTTTTTGAGGAATTTAGAATCCTTATCAGGGCCCATGACCCTGGCCTGCCAGATCTTCATGAGTTTGTACACACATTGGTAGGACCTGGGGAAGCCCAAAAATGGGTGCAGGAAGAAAGATGGTAAAACCCTGAGGATATTGGAGATCCTTGTCAAGAAACGGCTTGCAAAATGGCAACTGAACTTTTACAAGCCATACCTAGAATCTTTCCTGCCTGTACTGATGGGTCTACTATACAAACATGCAACCAAAAAAAACGATGAATCAGTAATGGATTTTAAAGCCCATTCAGAAGCCGCCTTTCTACAGCATTCAGGGTTCTATACAATAAATGAGGTCACTCAGCCTGCTGTAGCTGGCCTCTGTGTAAATGGATTATCTCCTGAGATTAGTGGATTGATAAAAAGGCAGAAAATAGGATGGGAGGCCACCAGCCTGACTGAAATCGTGACTATAACCAAGCATTTTGAAAGGATCCTGGAGCAAGTTTCCAAACGAAAATCCACCAAGCTAATGGCTTTACAGCTACAAGAGATCCAAGGCCATAGACCCCAAATAACACCTGGGCCCCGCATGGCACCTGCCTAGGAGATCATCGTCAAAAAAATGTTGGTCCAAAGATTGATGCCTCAGCTGTAATCAACTGAGACACTGGAAAAGACATGGTCCTCAAAGGTCCTATGCAAATTCTTCTCGGATGTCATTATGTGCACCTCCAAAGGAGGACCCCCATAGGGTCCCCTGCTACACTTGATGGGGCTCCGAGGGGTTCATTAGTAAATTGTTACCAGTAATTCCTTAAACCGTCAAGAGAAAACTGAAATTAAAATTAATGGGAAATCTTGCCAAATTCTAGTTGATACCAGAGCTACATTTTCTACTTTAAACCCCACTCTCAAAGGACAACAAATCCCTCTGAATAAAAAGCAGGTTTCCATAGTGGGGACATCTAATAAAATTCAGAGACTATTTTTATCTCAACCAGTACAACTGACTCTGAGACTTCCAAAGTCTAATCAACTCTGAATTGACTCAACATTTCCCTGTAAGTAGACTAACTTCCTATGTGATCTTCTTGTTTTCACCACCTAATCTACATCTTAAACCTTCAATGTTCTTAACCCTGCTATATTACTATCTCTGCCTGACAAAGGAGAACCTGTAACTGCAAGGTAATAATGTTCCATTCTGTAACGCCACTTCCTGATTTACCAGACATCCCTTTAACTAATCCTGATCTAATCTTGTCTATTGATGAGTAATAACTGTAGAAATGAAAAAGGGAATTTCTAAGCTGGGTATGATATTACTATCCAATATAGCCTGACTCAAAAGGGGAAACTTCCCACAAGCTAATCAGCCCAACAAGCAGAGCCCCATGCCCTTACCTGAGCATGCTGGTTATCAGAAGGACAAACCATTAATATTTGTACTGACAGCCAGTATGCCCTTGGGTCATCTGTGATTTGTGGGTGTTGTGGAAACAAAGGGGTTTTTTTACATTCTCTGGAAGCTCAATCAAAAATGAGCAACGAGTAAACAATCTTCTTACTGCTATTCTCTTACTTTCTGAAATCGCTGTCATCAAACTGAGGCCTGCACTAAAAGAACTGAGTCTGAGTATCAGGTAAATGCCCTAGCTGACTCTCATGCAAAGGCAGCAGCAGCAAAATCTGTAAATGTTCTGGCACTTGTGGATGAAGTCCACTCTGCTTCTGCAAAAAATGACATCTCACTGCTGGACTTTTGCCATCCTGATGTCTTTGTAACACGACAATAGCCTGCTCCTGAATCAGAGAAACTATGATGAGTAAACAATGATTGTAAGCTGAATGAACAGTTGGGGCTTTGGGAAACCCAAGACAGCCACTAGTTTCTTCCCAGTTCCCTGGCAAACCCCATTTTTCTGTTTTTGAAATTCTTCACCCGCCATAGTGCATTCAAGATGACTCAAATTACGAATAGACGTAGGTGGGGAGACGTCTATAAAATTGTAAAAACAGTTTACCAGCAATGTTTGGCCTATCATAACCCTAGAAAAACTACTTTTGTCCCCAGAGGCCTCCAGCCTTCTCCCTCTGGACCCTCTGAACACCTGCAACTGGACTTCATTCAACTATCACTTAGTATGAGTTATCAATACGTTCTTGTTATTGTATGTTTTCCAAGTGGGTTGAAGCTTTCCCCTGCTATAAGGCCAATGGCCCCAGAGTGACAAAGAAACTGTTAGAAAATGTGTTTTCCAGTCAAAGTATACCTTGCACAATCTGCAGTGATAGAGACACCCACCTTCACCAGGCAAATCAAATGAGCCTTAACAAAAACCTTGCAAACTGCTTGGAATTATCACTGTTCCTATCACCCTTAGTCATCTGGCAAGGTTGAGAGAACTAATGGGATCCTCCAACTTAAATTTTCTAAACTTGCTGAAAATACTGCACTTCTCTGGTCTAACGTATTACCTTCGGTCTTGCTGACTGTGCACAGTACCCCCTTTGGAAAACATACACTCACTCTGCATGAGATAGTCACCAGCAGATCAATGTCTATTAGTATACAACCTTCTGTTGATTCCTTGTTGTCACATGCTAGCATGACCACCTACCGTAAGTCTCTAATGCCTTATGCTCAAGCTTATCATCAACAGGTTAAAGAAGCTTTCCTGGATCCCAATTCAAGAAATCCTGTTGGCCACAGTGCAGACCCTGGTGCCTGGGTATTCTGGAGGCATCATCAGCGGAAGATAGCGCTCAAGCCCCATTGGAAGGGATCATATCAAGTTCTCTCGACCACTGACACTGCAGCAAAACTAGAGGCATTGAGCCTTAGATAAATATCTCACAGCTAAAGAAGGTTTTACTGACATCTGGTCTAGTATAAACACTAGAGACCTCTGAATCAAATTGATGAGGAAAAGAAGTAGCTGACATTGAGGTAGACTGCTTACACCCAAGACAACAATTCAAAACTTTATATTTTAACTAAACATGAAAACTTTTCTCCTTCTTTTCCTTTCCTTTACTCCACCATTGGCCTGGAAAGATAACAGCCTCACGTGTATTTCTCAGGTCATTGCTAAGGGGGGTAACTTTTCAGATTCTTGGATTTGTCTTCAAAGATTCCAGTCTACTTATGTTGCAGGGGATCCTCTGATCCTCCCTCTGAGCAATTTTTCTTCTATTCCCAATGTCATTGCAAACTACAGTCAACCTCTCTTAGAAGTCTCTTCATGCTGCATGTTCCTATGATTACCTAGATCAGATTCGCCCGCACTCGCTAAGAGATCTCACCAGCAGCACCCCTTTTTGAAGGGCATTTAGAATGATTCTTTATTTAAGAGTAAGAAATTCTCTTCCCACGTGCACTAAAAACCTGACTGACCCCTGGTTTGAAGGGTAAATGCAGCAATCCCTTGGAATAAATCCATTCCCTGGTTAGGAGTAAATACAAATAAGAATATGATTATAAATTTCTTGTTAGCTCTTGGAGACATTGCAGATTCCATTGTTAAGACATTGGCTCCCCAACAAAGATCTTTAGACTCTGGCCAAAGTGGTTCTTGATTATAGGATAGCCCTTGATTGTATTTTACCTGAGCAAAGGAGGTGTGTGTGCTGTGGCCAACACCACCTGCTGCACCTAGATTGACCCTTCTGGAAAGTTGAAATCACATAAGATCATTGAGCAAGCCACTTGGCTTAAAAGGTTGACTCCATCAACAGAGTCTTTCTTTGATTGGTTTGGGTCTTGAGGATGGTGACTCTGAAGTGCACTCCGAAAACTGGGAATTATCCTGCTTATAGTTATCAGAACAATCTCTCTGGTGCATATCCTCTCAAAAGCTTTGAAAGTATCTTCACAGCTGCTGATCACCAGGCAAATGACCTCCCTAAGACTGGAACTTCAAAAAAGGAACAAAGAGAATGACCTACTTAATGATTGTGAACCTGAAGCCCTGACCCATGAGACATCAAGAGAACTACCGAATGGTAGCTGAGAGTAGCACAAATGCCTTAAATTTTGATTACATTTCTCAATTAGGCTGAGAGTCTGATAAAAGGAGGGAATAGTGGGGGCCTGGCCCAGTGGTGCAGCAGTTAAGTTAGCACATTCCACTTCTTGGCGGCCCAGGGTTCACCAGTTCAGATCCCGGGTACGGACATGGCACCACTTGGCAAAAACCATGCTGTGGTAGGCATTCCACGTATAATGTAGAGGAAGATGGGCACAGATGTTAGCTCAGGGCCAGTCTTCCTCAGCAAAAAGAAGAGGATTGGCAGTAGTTAGCTCAGGGCTAATCGTCCTTAAAAAAATAAATAAAGGGGGGAATAGTTGTTAAAAAAAAGAAACAACTCGGCGGGGCTGGCCTGCTGGTGCAGTGGTTAAGTGCGCATGTTCTACTTCAGCAGCCCGGGGTTCACTGGTTCAGATTCCAGGTGCAGACATGGTACCACTTGGCAAGCCATGCTGTGGTAGGTGACCCACACATAAAGTAGAGGAAGATGGGCAAGGATGTTAGCTCAGGGCCAATCTTCCTCAGCAAAAAGAGGAGGATTGGCAGATGTTAGCTCAGGGCTAATCTTCCCTGGGGGGAAAAAGTTAAAAAAAAACATTCCAAGGTGGAGTCTCTTGCCCCCAGGACAGCAAACCAAGACTTGATTGCAGTTTCAACCCTTCCAAGGAATATAATCTTAAACCAATCAGTCCAGAAATTCCTGATCAACACTAGTCAGGTAATCTGCCTGATAAGACCCCTGCTGCCCTTCCCCCAAAGAAAGGTGTCCATGTCTGAAGCAATCCCTTATTTTCTTTTGCTAATAACTTTCTTTCTTCTCCTGCCCAGTTTCTGCCTATAAATAACTTCCAATTTGTACCAATTCTTGGAGTTTCTTCCTATTTATTAGATGGGATGCTGCCCAATTCATGAATCACTGAATAAAGCCAATTAGACATTGAAATTTACTTGGTTGAATTTTTGTACTTAAGAGCATCAGACCAGATTCATCACCACATCTGTTGTCTGTTGCTTTTCCCCTAGCTTATATTCACCAAAATAAAAGCTCTGTTATCTACATATTTCTTTAAACACTGTAAAAATAATAATAAAATAAAATTCAAGCAGAAAGCCCCGCAAACTATATCAAGAAGTTAGACACCCGCTCAATTTGTGATTAAGTCCAACTTTAACTGGTTTTGCGTATGAAGTAGGGGAGCTGGAAGAGCCTGAACGGTGGATGATTTAGAATGACGGGAGGCAAGAAGAGGAATGTGTGCTGTTTTGAGGTGAACCGTGTGGGAGTCAAGGAAAGGGACATCAAAAAGGTACCTTAAATAAATAAAGCAACATAGAAATGTAAATAGATGTCGTCATTCTCCTACAATGAGCTCTCCAGCAGATCCGCAGCTCCCTAACACGGGAGCTAATTAATGATTGTCTCTACAATGTCTTACACAGCCTTTGGCATGCTATAGGCTCTCAATTAACATCTTTCAAATAAGGAAATTAATGGATGTTTTGGCTTGGTAAGAAGCATGTCCTTTTGGAGCTGAAGGGCATCTTGCAGACTATCTAGTACAACTCCTTTGTTTTATAGTTATGGAAAATTGGTCTCAGAGAAGTGACGTAATTTGTCCAATACCATCTAGTGATATCGAAAACAAACAAATTTCATAAAATCTGGCTCCAGAGATAAATTAGCTATTCATCAGCAAGTATTTGAGGAATTTAAACTTGATATGTGACACTTGGAAAAGTGCCTCTTTAAATTTTCAATAGATAAAATTTGAAATGAACAGATCCGGATGTCTACCCTGACTTTCAGATCAAAGACAGGGCAGTTTGAATTGAAAGATGCCCACCAGGAATGAGTTTGCTGATGAAAAACAAGGATAGGGAAAGAGATAAATTATTTTGTACTATTCTGCACAAGAAGAGCAATTAACACAATTTATTAAATTTTAGATCATTAGAAATGAGTAAAGTGATAGAAAATCAGTAGAGATGGAAATAGTTTTAGCAGTTGTGATTCAGTGTGGTACTGAGGTAGGGCCTTTGTTATAAGTTCCAAAACATACGTTCCATGTATATGGTTATACCTATTTTATCTCTCCCTCATATATACCAGATCTATGCTATTAGTCAGATTACTAAATATTTAAGCTTTAGCATCTTCATCTGAAAATTGGGGAAGATAATAGTATCTACTAGTGAGGACTGAATCTGATAATCCATGTTAAGTACTTTTGTTCTTCAGAATTGACTCTAGGTCACATCGTAAAAAATAAAATAAGCAAAAATCAACATACTGCAGTGGGAAGAATGTGGACGCTGACTCTGTCTCCTACATCCTTGGTTCCCATGCTCCCTCTTCTTCCCCAGGTGACTGTAGGAAAATCATTTCACATCTCTGAACTTCAGTGTTTTCATATGAAGAATGGGTATGGTAATGACTACATCCAAGGTTCCCTGTGAGAATTGAGAAAATATATGTAGAATAAACTAGCACTTAGATATTATTTTTGTGTATTGTTGGCTCCTCTGTCATCCCATTTCAGCCTCTCCTTGATCTCAGCAGCCCCCTTTCTCCTGGTTTAACAACCCATGGCTTATTCCCAAATGACCTGCCCCTTAGGATATCAGTCAAACTATCTTAAATATATGGGCCAAAAACACTCTGAAGTGTTATTCCTCCCTTAAGGTACACATTTTAATGGCAATCCTTGAAAACCTAAAAGCCTTAAAAACCAAAAGAAATCAATGTTTAATGGTGGAATTTGAAGCATTATGACAGGCAAGAAGGAGCTAAAAGGGATTTTAGATTTCACTGAGTGCAACCAATTCATCTTGTGGATAAAAAAACTTAGAAGGAGAGAAGGAAATGACAGGTGTCGCCCAACAGCCCAAGGTCCATAACTCAGGCAGGAACTCAGATTATCAGGCTCATAATAGGATATTCTGCCTAAAGTGCTATGTGCTCTGAGGTGAGGCTTAGCAGCAGCTGCCTTACAACCAACAACAAAGATTTCCTGTCCTGCCTACTGAACACTCATATCCATCAGCAGCTGGATCAGTTTCTTTGCCCCCAGGACCCACAGGCAGTACTCTTTTCTGGGCATCTCATCTTAAGGAACAGCATACTACGTTGATACTTTACACGTAGAAGTGGTGAGGGAGACAGTAAACACCTTATTTAGAGAGTGCTCACTAATCAACTACTATTAAACAAGTATGCATCATTCAAGGACCATTCTATTAAAGGAGTGCATGAATTGACTTAAATTTATTTTACAGAACATAGCAGCAGCATCCATGTCTTAAAATCATAGATAAAAAATCCAGAATATAACAAGTTATCTAACCCTATATGTTTTTTTTCCCCATCCCAAGTTAATTTATACAAATGTCAGAGAAAAGATTGTCTTCAATTTAAGTACAGGCCTTATGACTGAGTCAGAAACTTGAACTTTGGTTTCTAACGGAGAGACAGAAAATAAAAGATGCCAGTACCTGCAGACAACTGTATTTTCTTGGGCCTATAATAGAAAACCATTGAATGTATATGGTGCAAGCGACGTACAACATCACGCACCTTAACCTGCCTTGAATTTTTTCTTTCAACCCACAGAGGTGGCCTCCAGCTCTGCCTTTCAATTTGTCATCTCTCAGGCCTTTCTTGATGCTTTAGGTGCTGCGGGATTTCAGTTTGATCCTCCTTTAAATAACTAAGAGAGTCATTCTGGGTAACCACTTCTTTTGAAGGAACTAATTCCAAACTAAGGAAGATAGGAGGGGCACAGAGATTAGCTGAGAGAATGAATTATTTAAAACTGTGAGGCCAAGAATGGCAGTTGGGACAGAGAGGTAGAATCAGGACACAGTAAAAGGAAGATGAGGAGATCACATTCCAGAAAAAAAGTAAAGATGATGAGAGGAAACTGTAATAAAATTGTCAAAGGAAGATCAGAGACCAGGCAAACTGAGAGTTAAATAGAAAAGATTTGCATAAAAAGGGATTAAAAAGAATTGAAAAAAATTACAAAGTAAAAGATCTAATAAAGATTATAGGAAAATAAATGAACACGGCAACAAGAAGGGCTCTGCAAGGAACAATAAATACATTACAGTACCGCAAGAGGAAAACATCAGAGAGAAACCACAGAGCGAGGAAAATAAAAGAGGGAAAATAATTTAAAGTTCAGTCCACAGAGGAACCAGGAAGATGGAGATAAAAAGGATAAAAGAGGCGAGTAAGTGACAGATATTAATATAATACAGAGAAGGCAAGAGAGAACTATTCAAAGCATAAAAGAGTGAAGGCATTGACAGGCACAGGCGTGTAAGGAAATGCTGCACACAGGCAAAGCTTTTTTAAAAAAAAAATCTGTTGAGAAAGCATTCAATATTGCTTTAAATAGCATTGACAGGATGATAAAGGTATTTTCAAAATTGTAATTAAGAGTTTATCGATGCATAAAGGCACCTATGGCAACATTAGAACAGTAAAGTCAGAGACCCTCATATCTCTGACTCTCATATCTGGAGAGCCAACCCTGTCTGCATGCACAATTTAGCTGTTATCTACCTCTCTGAAGGAAGTATCCTGAGATTCTGCACTTAAGTATCAAAGAAAAATGGTTTTGAACTTTTTCGTCATAAATATTGTGAAAGAGGAAAAATAATTTTACCTCTACTCTTCTAAGTTCTGGTTTAGACCCTCCTGTAATAAAAGACAGATTCACAGATGAAACATAAACACAAGTTTATTAACATGCATGCCTCCTGTATACTTGAGAGAGACCCAGGAAAACTGAGCAACTCTCTGAAATGGCCCAAGCCACCACCTTAAATACCACCCACAGCTAAAGACAAAAGATGTTGGGAGTCAGTGAGTCAGCCATGGGAGGTCACCAGGAAAAGTCCAGTAAACAAAGATAAAGTTGTTATGCAGATTTAACTCACTGCCTTCTGCACTGATAAGAAATTCTAGAGGTTTAGAGTCATTCTTCTCTTTCTGGTACAGAGAGGGAGACACCCTTACAAATGGAGATTTCCCCTATAAATGTAAATGTCTCTTACAAAGAGGTAACTTCTGCTCAGTTTTCAGAGCTTTTCCTCTGTCTACTGTTTCTCAAAAATAGTCAGCCTAAAATAATCTTGATGCCAAGGTGGCGTGGTATATTTTGGGGTGGGTATATTCTGACCCCCCTCAGTATAACATGATTTTCAGGACACTTGGAAGAACAGGACTGAGTTCTAAGTAGATGGCTCTCAACAACATGAAGATTTTCTTCCATGGTACCCTTCCTGCAACTCCAAGATCCAAGCAAAATTATAAAGTAGAAAAAGAGTAGCCTGCTCTACAATGTCCTGGTGATACTGGCTTAGCACAAGGTTGACATAAGGGAAGCTAATTATAGAAAAGAAATCATATCGTAATTTTGAATGACCTCTGATTAACTAACCCAGCTGGATATGCACCCTCCAGGAGATATACATGCTTTGTAGATTTTATGACTCCTCCCAGCTGTGATAGGTTGATAACTTTGTTCTTTTGAGTTCCTTAGGAATGAGAGGACTCCCAGGCAGAGAGTCTATGCTGATAGCCATCATCTACCACTGAAAGATCAGCGTATAGGGCATTCCTCTGGTCTCTGATACATATCCAGTAAAACAAAAGATTGTCAGGAGCTAAGACTAGATGTCTACCCTACCTGGAGAGCAGACTACTCCCCTAGCAGGAGACCATCCCCTTATACAACTGGTCTGTAGTCTTGTTCTGTAAGATGGTTCTTTCAGACATTTGTCAGCCATTTTCCCCTTGCTAGCAAGCTGTAATAAAGCCCTTTCTCTCCTACCACCTTGCCTCTTGATTATTGGCATGTCTTGCAGTGGACAGACGATGCTCCTTAGGCAGTAACACAGGTATTCCTGTCTCAAGTACCTAGGAGTCAAAACCTACTTATTCAGGGCCTCCATTGGTACCCTTTATTTTGGACTTATCTGTATCAGTGCAATCTTCACACACATCTGAAAACTGTAGGCCATTGTTTCTAGACAGAGGATTTATTCTCTCCTACCTAAACCATGGTTTGGGGGCTCCCCTCATTCTGCCACCTGGATGACTCTGTCATATTTCAAGAATCTTTCAAGTTTATAGCAACAGAGAATGCTAGATTAGAAAGGAACTGAAGGTAGCAAATAATCCACACTCATATTTCACAGATGGGGGGATCAAAGCTGACACTGATGATGTGACTATCTTAATCTAAAGGTGACACTAATACATCAGAATCCCCTCCACAGGTGGTCTATGAGGAACACATTTAAAAGATTTTATTATATTTAGGTAGATTGTATAAAAAGTAATCTTTCAAAACCTTTATAGGAGAGTAAAGGAATTAACATAAAAAAATGAAGCAGCCGTGGAGTACTTAACAACATGGAAAAGTCAGACACATTTTATTGCTTAAGGCCAGAGGCTCCCAATCTTTCTTGGTTCTCAGTGCTCTTAATGCGTCAGTAATTTTTCATGACACTGTTGGGGAAAAAGAAACATGTAACAGATCCATTTATTAAGAAAATATGTCCAACCGACTCAGCATGTATTTATGTCTTAAAAACTTATTAGCTGTCTGAAAAAGTAATACATATAAAATGAATGATAAAAAGATATGCTTATTTCATTCTTAACTCCAATGCTGACTAATGGGATGTGTTCACCTGTTGGGCACTGCACAGCTTCTCATGCCTTGGAATCAGGTTGCATGTTGCCATCCTCGTTTCCTGTTCCATGTCGATTCTCGCATCACATTTGCTAAATATCACAACTGCCAAAAAGAAAGAAATATGATATATGCTGTTGAAATCAAGGTAGCATGATTTACTGTTGAAAGTGTGAACTAACTCTAGCTAGCAGTTAACACAGTATCTAAGAGATGCCAACTATTATCATGTTTACCTCGAAAATTTAAAATATCCCATAGTGGCCCTATGGTGTCCATGTGGTACCTTGGCACAAGGTTTGGGACCTACAGCTCCAACTCCTTGCTTTGATCATAGAGGAATATTTATCTTTATTAATGATGACAAATAAGAAGAGTTTAAACCCTCAAAACAAAATCAAAACTAGTTCTCTTCGTTATAATATATTATGCAAAAAACGCTTCTTGTCTCTATCTTTTAAGTTGTATTTCTTAACTAGCCTGCAAGGTTATCTTCAGAACTGGAGTCAGCTCAGATCTGGAACAAAACTCCAAAGTCATCTAACTATACCTAACCCATTCAGTGCACATTCAAAATTTATTTCCTTTGTTTTGATGAATTTCCAAAGGAAGCAAGAAAGCATATCCTATAAAATAAAGAACAAGTTCAACTGAATTCCTCTTAATAATCTAATACATCTCCATAATAGTAGTGTATCATTGGAGTAATTTCCCTTCTAATACCTGATTTGATCCTCACAACACCATCTGAAGCAGGCAAAGGCATAATCAGTATTTTTGTTTGACCTACCATAGTCTGTTAATAACAGTAGTAAAGAATTGATGCATCATTTGATAAATCAAAAGGCTCTACTGAGTCCCTTCCCTATATCAGCACTATGCCCAAACCAGCAGAATTTAAGAGAAGTATAAAACATGCTTCCTCCCCAAAAGAAGCCTTTATGCTAACTGTTGCAGAAGAAGGTATACACACATAGAGGAATTAATGAGTTATTACAGAAAGCAATAGCAGACAACAGCATTACAGAACAATTAAATAGAACAACATATAACTTGGCAGGTGTGCAATGCTGATAATAAACACAAAGTGAGTTAAGCCATAGCGAGATCAATCTGACTGCAGTCATCCAGGAAGCTTTATCTTCAGTAGTAAGGTCATCAGTTGAGGATCTCAAGCATACTCCAAGTTCACTACTTAATTTATATCCAGAATAACCAGAAGGACTGAAAATAAGATTAAGAGCATCCATTTTTAGTTTCAGTTTCGATACCGTTGTTGACTAGTGACTTGTAGACAAAGTTGATTGTTACATATTAATCTTCATATGGAAATCAAGAGGCTCTAACTTTAAGAAAATAGGATCAAATAGATGAATCCTTCTCTGTAATTTACTAAAAATATGTTCAGAGTTAAACATAGCCAAAATGGAGGCAGGGCTTTTTACTATGGAAGATGGATAAAAATGAGAGAAAGTTGGGTAAAAGAGAAACCTGCAATCAGAATTTACTCCAGCCAAACATAGGGGGGATATCACACCTTAAAGGTCAAGGATGAGTAATAGAGAGCAGGCAATTAACTTGTTCAGGGACACTTCCAGACACAACTTGTGTCAGCCCCTAAGCGGGAACATACACAGCGTGTAACAGGTATAAGTGAGGGAACAAATTTTGGCTCACCAGGAAGAGGATAGATGGTTTAGGGTGGGGATAAAAGGTCTCCAGTCCTACCATTAGGTAAGCAATGCAGTCCTTGCCAATATATACATATGTATATCTTTTCATCAAATACTCTAAAATGAGCAGATATCTTCTCCTCACCTCTTAAGTGTCATATTTTCTACAGTTATGTACTTTGTGCCCACTTTCCTCTTCTTATTCTACACTGTCTTTCTTGGCCATATCACCCATTCCCACATCCTCAGCTACTATCTAAAATTTGGATACTAAATGAGACAAATGCCAACCTTTCCCTTTAACCCAATATCCTGGGGTCTGTATATTTGACATCTCCAGCTGACAACTCAGTCTCAATACGAATAAATTTGAAATCACTGCTTTCCTCTAAGTCTGACCCTCTCTATATGTATCTATGTATTTCTAGCCTCGTGAGTGGGCCATTATCTGCTCAATCTCCCCAGTAGAAACCTTGGAATCATCTCTGACTCCTTCCTCTTGCTTATGGCCACATCTACTTTGTCTCCCAATATTTCTTCTTTTACTTCTTCTGCTTGCCTTCCTCCCTTCCTTCCTTTCCTCCTCCCCACCCTCCCTTCTTTCTTTTTCTTTTTTCTTTTTCTTTCTTTCTTTGTTTCTTTCTTTCTTCCTTCCTTTCTTTCTTTCTTTTTCTTTCTTCCTTTTTATTACTTTACTCATGTTTTAAACAGCATTATTGAAGTATAATTGATATACTATTCATTGTACATATTTAATGTATACAGTTTGATAAGCTTAAACATATGTATACACCTGTGAAACCATCAACACAATGAAGATAACAGACATATCCATCACCTCCAAAAGTTCCCTGTGGCTCTTTGTTTGTTTGTAGTAAGATGTCTAACATGAGATCTACCCTCTTAGCAAATATTTATAAGTGCATAATGCAATATTGTTGCATATAGGTGCTATGCAGTATAGTAGATCTCTAGAACTAACTCATCTGGCATAACTGAAACTCTTTGCTAATTGAACAACTCCCCATTTTTCCCCTATGCTCAGTCACCAATAATCACAGTTCTATTCTCTGCTTCTATTAGTTTGATTATTTTAGGTACTTCATATAAGTGAAATCATGCAGTATTTTTTCCTTCTCTGACTAGCATATTTCAGCTAGGATAATGTCCCCTAGGTTCATCTACATTGTCACAGAAAGCACAATTTTTTATTTTGTTTAAGGGTAAATAATATTTCATTGTATGCATATACCAAACATTTTTTTAATCTGTTCATCTATTGATGGATATTTGGGTTATTTATATAACTTGGCTATTGTTAACAGTGCTGCAATGAGCACAGTAGTGTCTCTTTAAGATCCTTGTTTTTAATTCTTTTTTTTACATATCCAAAAGTGAGATTGCTGGGTCATATGGTAGTTCTACTTTTAATTTTTTTGAGGAAATTCCATACTGTTTTCCATAGTAGATACACCATTTTACATGTTCTTCAAGAGAGCACAAGAGTTCCAATTTCTCCACATCCTCACCAACACTTGTTAGCTTTTTTATTTTATTTTTTGATAATAGCCATCCTAACTAATATGAGGCAATATCTTATTATGGTTTTGATTTGCATTTCCCTGATAATGAGTGATGTTGAACATCTTTATATACCTGTTGACCATTTGTATATTTTCTTTTGAGACATGTCTATTTAGGTCGTTAGCCCATTTTTTATCAGGTTATTTGATTTTTCGTTATTGAGTTACTTACATATTTTGTACATTAACCCCCACTAGATATAGGATTTTTAAATATTTTCTCCCATTCTATAGGTTTTCTTTTCATTTTGTTGATTGTTTCCTTTGGTGTGCAGAGGCTTTTTAGTTCAATGTAATCCCACTTAATCTATTTTTGCTTTTATTGCTTGTGTTTTGGTGTTTTGCCCAATAAATCATTGCTGGATCAATATCAAAAAGCTTTTCCCCTATTTTTTTCTAAGAGTTTTATGGTTTCAAGGCTTGTGTTTAAGTCTTTAATCCATTTTGTGTTTATTTTTGTGGATGATGTAAGACAGGGAACCAGTTTTATTCTTTTGCATGTGGCTATCCAATTTTCCCAATATCATTTATTGAAGACACTATTCTTTCTCCCATTGTGCAGTCTTGGCACCCTTGTTGAAGATCAGTCAACCATACATGCATGGGTGTAATTCTGAGATCTCTATTGTGTTCCATTGGTCTATAGTTCTGTCTTTATGCCAGTATCATATTGATTTAATTTCTGTAGCTTTGTCATATATATTGAAATCAGGAATTGTGATGCCTCCAGCTTTGTTTTTCTTTCTCAAGATTACTTTGTCTATTCTGGGTCTTCTGTGGTTACACATGAATTTTAGAATTGTTTTTTTCTGTTTCTGTGAAAAAAACTTCCATGGGATTTTGATGGGGATGGCATTGAACCTGCAGCTCACGTTGGGTAGTATGAATATCTTAACAATATTAAGTCCTCCAATTCATGAACACTGGATACGATTCCACTTATTTGTGTCTTCTTTAATTTCTTTCATCAATGTTTTATAGTTTTCAGTGTAAAAATATTTCACTTCCAAAGTTAAGTTTATTTCTAAGTATTTTATTCTTTTTCATGCTATAGTAAATGGATCTTTTTCTATTACAAGTGATGCCACAGAAATTAAAATGATCATAAGAGACTATTATGAACAATTATGTACCAAAAAATTAAAGAAGAATCTAGAAAATATGGATAAATTCCCACAAACATACAATATACCAAGACTGAATCATGAAGAAATAGAAAATTTGAACTGACCAATAATAAATAAAGAGATTGGATCAGTAATCAAAAACTTCACAACAGAGGAAATTCAGGACCAAAAGACTTCACTGGTAAATTTTACCTAACATTTAAAAAAGACTGCCAATCCTTCCCAATCTCTCCAAAAAAATTGAAATGGAGTCCGTTTTTACACTTATTTTATGAAGCCAGTGTTACTCTGATACCAAAACCAGACAAAGACACTACAAGAAAGGAAAACTATAGGCCAATGTTCCTGATGAATATACATGCAAAAATCATTAAAAAATATTAGCAAACCAATTGAACAGCACATTAAAAGGACCAATCATGAACAACTGGGATTAATCCCTGGGATGCAAGGATAGTTCAACATATACAAATCAATTAATATGATACACTACATTGAAATAATGAAGGATAAAAATCACAATATCGTCTTAATAGATACAGAAAAAGCATTTGACAAAATTCAACACCCTTTCATGATAAAAGCTCTCTACAAAGTATGCATAGAAGGAACTTACCTCAACATGACAAAGGCCATATATGAAAAGCTATCACTGACATCTTGCTTAACAGTGGAAAACTGAAAGCTTGTCCTTGTCAGGAACAAGACAAGGGTGCCTGCTCTCTCCACTTCTATCCACAGTCCTGGAAGTCCTACCCAGGGCAATTAGGTTAAAATAAAGGAAAAACATCCAAATAAGAAAGGAAGTAGTAAAATTATCTCCGTAGCAGATGATATGATCTTCTATGTAGAAAATCTAGAAAAATTCACACACACAATAAAACTATAAGATCTAATAAACAAATTCAGCCAAGTTGCAGGTTACAAAATTTATATACAAAAATAAGTCCCATTTCTGTACACTAACAATGAATTGTCCAAAAAGCAAACTTTTATTTCATTCTTTTGGTCTTATTATCAGGCTCTCTGTCTCTTCTGATCTTCTTACTCTAGACTCCCAGTTTTTCCTCTCACTTGCACCATGGTGGTGATTATTATTTTATTTTAATTCATTTTATTTTTTTAAAGATTGGCACCTGAACTAACAACTGTTGCCAATCTTCTTTTTTTCTCCTTGCCAAAGCCCCCTAGTACGTAGTTGTATATTCTAGTTGTGTGTGCCTCTGGTTGTGCTATATGGGATGCCACCTCAGCGTGGCCTGGTAAGCAGTGCCATGTCCATGCCTGGGACCCGACCTGGCGAAACCCCGGGCTGCCGAAGGAGATCGTGTGAACTTAACCATTCAGCTACAGGGCTGACCCCATGATTATAATTTTAATGATAAACTATTTTAAAGATACATAATAATAGTCACTTATTTATATGTTTAATTATATATAATTACTTTTGCTGCATATTTTTCCTTTTTTTAAACAAAATATTAAACACAGAATGATATTTTAAAAATTCAAACATAATTTGATCATTCTCCTGCCAATAACCTCTGAAACTCCTTCACACGACTTGTAACCTCTCTCTTAATCTTGCCCCTCTCTAATTTTCTCGCTTCACTCTTGCCCACCCCC
This sequence comes from Equus caballus, assembly GCF_041296265.1. Lineage (NCBI taxonomy): Eukaryota > Metazoa > Chordata > Mammalia > Perissodactyla > Equidae > Equus > Equus caballus. The sequence continues at coordinate 28,003,893 of NC_091710.1, read as the reverse complement.
TGCACAGCCTGGATTCTGTTCCTACCAAACCACTGAATGTCTTTGCATAGGCTGTTCCTTTTTTCTAGAAATGATCTTTCCCACAGTATTTAACTCAATTCTTAAAACTCAACTGATACCTACATTGCAGGTTGTATACAACATATGCACACCAATTTTTTCTAGCTCTAAACTCGATCCATATTTATTTTAATATATCCTAGTGAAAGCAAGAGCGATGTGGATAGTGAAGAGGCAAAATGTCATCTGGTGCAATGGATATCAAGAAAAGAAGACACTTGAGCCACTGTGCATGGAAGAAAACCATATGGGAAAATCACAGAATTCCTGGGATATCCTTGAAAAATAGACAGATCTCAGGGAGTTGAAGAGAGGCAATGTGTATAGCAACGAGCAAGAGCAGAAGCTCTCAAGTCAGATTCCCTGAATTCAATCCTAGCTCCATCACTCTCCAGCCAGGTCAGATTAGGTAAATTATGTAATCCCTCTGTGCTTCAGTTTCCTCATCTAAAAAGTGAGCATCATGACAGGCCTACCTCAAGTGGTTGTTGTAGTGATTAAATGTGATAATCTATATCAAACATAATGGAGAGAAACTAGTACATTTATATCTTAAATAAGTGTTAACTAGTATTGTCATTACTCATTATACAGCCACAGATAATTGAAAGGATGACCCGCAGTAGGAGAAGATAGTCTGATAAAGGTCAACACTTAGGCAACAACAAAAAGAGAAGGAAATTATACAGAAAGTTTTTGGAGAAACATGGTTTTCAAAATAAAGTGATGGAAATAGTGCTATATACTTATTATGAAGTGGTACAGGAAAGACAAAGCACCATATAAGCTCAGATTTTTAGCTAAATTCAACATAAAAGGCTCTTTCAAAGTTGTTTTCAGAAGGAAAAGAGAAAAGAAAGATAGGCTTTCAGCTTGGCATTGATTACACAATAGTAATGGATGGAAGCCATAGAGACAAATTCATCCACTCCTCCTTAACTTTCAAAGAAAATGAACTTCAAGCTAAATAAACAAATGAATGGATACACGGATAGATAGAGAGAGAGAGAGGAAGAGAAAGAAAGATAATAGATAAAATAGAACAAACATTGATAAGAGGAAATTGGAATCTTAGAGAAGGAAAAAGTTTCTAAGAAAATATCTTGGGGCCAGCCTGGTGGTGCAGCAGTAAAGTTCGCACGTTCCGCTTCGGCGGCCCAGGGTTCTCTGGTTTGGATGCTGGGTGCAGACCTATGCACCGCTTCTCAAGCCATGCTTTGGCAGGCGTCGCACATATAGAGTAGAGGAAGACAGGCACGGATGTTAGCTCAAGGCCAGTCTTTCTCAGCAAAAAGAGGAGGATTGGCGGCAGATGTTAGCTCAAGGCTAATCTTCCTCAAAAGAAAATATCTTGCATTCTGAATGAGCTCAAGGTACTGAGATCCCTGATATTAAGCACATAAGTTAGAGAATGCATGAAGATTGGAAAAGGGTGTGTAATGGAATTTTAATGAAGTGGAAGAAGGTAAATTTATTTAAATTACTAAACGTGAGTTTGATGCCCATTCTGGTCCATAGTTTAGAACTAACAGTGAAAGGGTGTTTTGTGGGGATTTAGAAAGAGAAGCAGAGATCTGACGAGATACTAGATTCTGTTTTTAAAAAGAGACTATTTAGGGAAAGGGAAGAGACAGACCTGTGCCACCCTGACCATAATGTTCACGCTGGGCACCAGTTTTTTGGAGTAGTAATCTGGAGGCCAAGTAAAATAGAACATCAGAAGAGTGTGTAAGTTCGAAGCAATGTGTATGAGAAGGAGTAGTTGGATAAAATTATAGTTGTGCCATTTCTAAGGATCGTTATTTTAAAAAAAAAATTCTTTTTTTTTTAAAGATTGGCACCTGAGCTAACATATGTTGCCAATCTTCTTTTTTCTTCTTCTTCTTCTCCCTAAAGTCCCCCAGTACCTAGTTGTATATTCTAGTTGTAGATCCTTCTGATTGTGCTGTGTGGGACGCCGCCTCAGCATGGCTTGATAAGAAGTGCCATGTCTGTGCCCAAGATCCAAACCAGCAAAACCCTTGACGAAGCAGAGCATGCAAACTTAACCACTCAGCCATGGGGCCAACCCCAACATATTTCTATATAATCTTAAATATTAGAATTAATATTCATGGGATCACTATTAACTCTTTCTTTCCTTTACTAAGTTTTTTCTTTTTTAACAGCTTTCTTCAGATATAATTCATATGCCATACAATTCACCCGTATAAACATTGGGAGAAAATATTTGCCGATCATGTATCTCATAAGGGGTTGATATCTAAAATATACAAAGTACTAATACAACTCAATAGAAAAAAAATAATCTGATTAAAAACTGAGCAGAGGATTGAGGCAGCCCTGACGGCCTGGTGGGTAAAGTTCGGCACCCTCACGGCTTGAGCAGCCCTGGTTTGCTTCCCGGGAGCAGAACCACGTCGCCATCTGTCAGTTGCCATGCTGTAGGGGCAGCTCACGTAGAAGAACTAGAATGACTTACAGCTAGGATAGACAGCCTTTTACAGGGCCCTTGGAGAGGGAATTAAAAAAAAGAAAGGAAAATTTGGCAACAGATGTTAGCAGAGGGCAAATCTTTCTGTACAAATAAAAAAACCTATTTAAATAAAAGAAAAAACAAAAATGGGCAAAGCATCTGAATAGACATTTCTCCAAGGGAGACATGCAGAAGGCCAATGGGTATGTGAAAAGGTGGTCAATATCACTAATTATCAGATTTTTTCACTTTTTTAAAATTTAGTTTTGTGGTGATTTCTCTACAGCTTGCCATATATATCTTAACTAATCAGAATCAGCTTCAGGTTTCTACTACTTTAATTCCAGAAAGATGTATAAACTGGATTACTCCTATATAGCTCTATTCATTTACCCCTCTTTGTGGTGTGACTGTTATACACATTCCGTCTAGGAACATTACAAACTCAACAATACATTGCCATAATTATTACTTTACATAATTTTCTATCTTTTAAGGCAGCTGTGAGAAAAAAGGGCAAATATGTGTTTATAGCGTTGGACACATTAGCCTCTTTTTTCAACATTTCTGATGGATTCAAGTTACTGTCTGGAATCGTTTCTTTAGCTCAGTACCACTTTGCTCCCACCCATCATATCTTCCTTAACTTCTTTAATTATGGTTCCTTTAGTTCTTTAAACATATATATAACAACTACTTTGAAGTCTTTTTCTCTCAAATCTAACATCTGGTTACTTTCACCGGCAGTTTCTTTTGCAGGTTTTGTTATTCCTGCTGTACGGGTCATACTTTCCTGTTTCTTTGCATGTGTCATTTTGTTGTTGGCAACTTGGCATTTTAGATAAGATATTGCAGCAACCCTGGGTATTGGTCTCCCTTCCAGGGCTTGTCGTTACTTGCTTGTTTATTTCTTTAGTTCCTAGCTAGACTATGTTAGTGACATAGACTTTTCTCTTTCAGTGTTAAGCTTCTGATCATACTCCTCAGGGAGGTGCAGCTCTGGATATGCCCAGAACGTCCAGACGAAAGCACATCCTAGCCAGCCCATGCTTTCAGCCTTATGAGATCTCAAGCTACAAACCCAGCCAAGCCCACTCAGAATTCTCACCTACAGAACTGAGTTAATAAATGAGTTTTGTTCAAGCTCCTACATTTGTGGTAACTTGCTATGCATTAATAGAAAACTACTACAGTCATTAACCAGTCTCCAGTATTATTCCACTCAAACCTATTCTCCAGAAAGTTCTTTCTAGAAGGGAAATCAGATTGTAATTCTTCCTGAGAAGAGTTTAAACTTAGAAGTTTAGAAGAAAATTTAAACTTAGCGTGATGTCCAAGGCCTCACACAAATACATCACCTGTTCTGAAATCAAGTGGTGAATTTGTCCTCCTTTCGTAAGTCAGGATCTCATTCACCTCCACGTGATTGCACAAAACACTCTGGTCCCTTCATGTTGCATTTAAAATGAAATCTGAACTCTTTACTCTTGTCATTTAGTACCTACACAATCTGCTCCTTCTCTCTTTACTTCCTTGAATTTATTTACCATCAATTTTCTCTTACTTACTAAATTCCAGCCACACAGCTTCTCTTCATACAGCATTTGCGTTTTCTCCTCCCTCTGCCTGACATGCTCCTTTCCAGATCGTTGCTTGGTTGGACAATTCTTATCATTCAGATCTTAGCTTAAATGTCACATCTTCAGAGATGCCCTTCCTGATCACTGAGTCTAAAAGATCCCTCAAGTGACTCTCACATCACCCCATTTTATGTTAATTACACCACATAACTATATCAATCCACCAGAAAGATAGAACAATTATAAACATATATACACCTAATAACAAAGCATCAAAACACATGGAGCAAAAACCTTATAGAAATGAAAGGACAAATTGACAGTTTACCATTCTAACAGGAGTGAAGTGATATCTCATTGTGATGTATTTTCTTGGTTATTTGTTTATATCTCCCCATCCACACACACACTAAAATACTGGTTCTATAAAAACAGACACCTATATCATCTTGTTTAACCCACATCCCTATTCTTTAGGAAAAGACATATAATGGACACTCGATGTTTGAATGAAATAATTGTTGTCATCAGTGTGAGTGCAGGGTCATTAAGTATGGTTGAAGAGTGCACAACCTGCTCAACCATCCACTGGAAGCTGCCACTGAGGGGTAAAGCACAAAAAACACAACCTTGTTTTCTGACTATGATTTAATCTTCATAAGAGAGTTATAGAACTATAGGACATGAGTGGGAAATTTTTATTTAAACCGATTTCCTCCAAAGCTCAAGATTACATGATGTGTTGCCTTGGCAAAAATTTTGATCACTCTCTTATTAGAACTATGGCAAGTATTATATCTTCAGAAAGACAGGGCGGGGGATAATGGTTGATTTATTCAGTAGGATAATATAATTACACTAATTATTGTCATACTAAATTAATAACAATCAAATTCTGTAATTAAGGTGATCAGTACTTTTGGCCTTGGAGCCAGAGGGCTGAAATTCATTGAGCAATCTATAAAATAGACATTTTAAAGAGTATATTTTTCTAGAAGCTTACCTTGCTAATGTTAACATAGAATTCCTCATTAACACCAGTCACTCAAAATATACAATGTGAACTCTAAAACCCATGAAATTCCAATAGTCATAGAATACAATTACCGAGGAAATTCATATTTAAAAGGCGGAGATATTTAGTGAGTTAGGAGCTTGGTACTTATTGAAATAGGAGTAAAAGGTTTTCTGTGGGAAATATTTTGGAAAAAACATATCAGCAAAAATGTAACTAACCTTAATCATAATTTAGTAATATTTTCTATAGGAAGGCATCTCTGGATCTGATATTAAACAATAATTGCTGCTTGCATAGTTTTGTACAAGTTGATTAATTTTTTGTACAAGCCTTCACTTTTACTTTTATTACACAGAAATGAAAATAACAATAACAACAGCAATGTGCCTTCCAACCATATATGACAGTTTGGGGCTCAAATGAAAAAACTATATGATATAAAGTTGTAAGCTGTGATGCATTATTGAAAGTGAGCTATGCATTTTAGGTAATAATGATGCATAGATTTGCTAAGCATTGAGTACTCAAATACACAATAACACAGCAGCCCACTTATTTTTTGCTTTCACAGCGCAAATTGCTATGAAAATCTAATAAAAATAAAATAGAATGAGAAATATTAATAATATATTTGAACCTGCTGACTTTCTCCTTTACCATGCTGGAGACACTGAGGTGCTGGGATCAAAGGCTAGTGTGAATTTCTATAGCTGGGTTAACATAGCAGATCTCAAGGTTGTAAAATTTCATACCTCCATGTTCCAATCTCAGGAGTACTATTTAACCTAAGAATTCCTCCCTGCTCCTGAATGGGTCTCCAGTCATAAGGTTATATCTGTCCCGTGGCCTTGTACTTTTCCTCCCTATTCCCCCTCCAAGTGGCATTTCTGTCACTGCATCTAAGTCCCTAGAGGCCTAAGTATTAGCAGTCACAGCTGGCAGGAGTGATTTCTCCAAAGCATTTCAGGGTGAAAGGTTCTTCATCGGCCTACAATGCTATCATTGTCAGTCATCTCAGCAAAATCAGAGCTGAGCCTCCTTCCAGCATGACAGCAGCTGCAAACTACTGATATCCTCTTGATATGGATTTCTTGATTGTTAACCTAGAATCAAATGTATATTGCTTTGATAAAAAATGCATGTGGAAAAGCTTCTTATTTGAAGGATTAAAAGTAAAATCTGTTTTTGTTCTAATTTCCTTGTGTTCTATTTGAACAGTAGGAGTACAGACTTATTTTCACAATCCTTCTGCTCAGGGCAATGGGATTTTGATACTAAACAAAAGAAGGGATTTACTTTAAATATCCAGGCCTAGGCCAAGGAACCAGGGCAATGAGTCAGTGACAGGAAAATTGGGCTTTGTTACATGAGATGCAACTCTAGATATTTTTTCCTTAATTGGCTCAGCGACAGCAGAAAAGTTCATTTACTGTAATCAATGTTACTTTACATTGTGCCTCAATCAAATACTACTTTCCGTGATCAATAGGAATTAGACAGATGGACAGAAATGGCAGCATCAATGGTGATGAAACTCAAGATTTATACCTGGCTCTCTTCTCCAAAAAAAAAAAAGTGCCAGGGAAACAGCGCTAATTGCATTATATTGAATTTGCAACCTTGCAAGGAGGACCTAGAATGGGCTTTCTAAAAAGGCCGAAATACCATAGGTCAAGAAGCTGAGATGAAAAATCTCTCTAAGCCTTTATCCCTGATGTCTTCTTCAGTTAACCAAGATCTAACAAAAGCAAAAACACTGAAGGAGAAGAAACACAAAGGACACAACTGGGATATAAATTGGTATCTTGTAAGAATCTTCCAAAAAAGTTAGAATAATTTCACTGCGAAAGTAATTTATAAACAGGTGTCTTTGGTGTTCTTAAAGAACTGTGGCTGGTGAACACTGGAAAGATAATAAGGATAAAAGGAAATTGTAGCAAGAGGCATACTAAACAGAAGTGATGGGAATGAGTGAGCACCTGTAAAAATTGGAAGAGTTTGTCTGAATAAACATAGGCAAGTATTTACCTTCTGCTACAGTGTGTCAACCCAACTATACTCAGGTGTAAAACACCTCAAATGTCTGCTTCTTTGTAATTGGTTTTCTGATTTTTCTCTTTAATCCTTTCTTTAATCTATGTTGGATGATTTGGACCAATATTTCCAGGAAGACAAAACTACAGCGACACAGACCAAAAAGTCTTAGAATCACGATAGGATGAGTTAAGTCAAAGTAAGGATGGGACTGGGTTTGGGAGCCAGAGAAACACTAGCAATGGCGCTTGCGGAGCTGCAGCAGAGAGCGGTGGCAGCTGAGGAAGAGGCCGCATTAGCCCAACAAGAGAAGCCACATTGGATCAAAGCAAATATGAAAATGCAAATATGTGATCAAATCTAAGATACAAAGACACAGTGGTGAATAAAGAGCAAAGGTCCTGGGACTGGTGATCTGGATGAAGTCCAGTGGATAGGATCCTTATAACCCGAGTTACTGCAGGACACCACGCCTTGGGAAATATAAAAGAAACATATTTGTACCACAACCAACACAACTTCCTAATATTTCTGGAGATTTCTCTCCCCAAAAATAACAGTTCCTCCAGAAAAAAAAATGTGGAAACACCAATCTCATATTTTTGTTTTCTGGTTTGAAGAAGTTAATAACCTATATTACAAATGCTTACAAATACACATGAACACAGTCTCCTTTCATCTTGCTCAAGTGACCCTTACCTATTTACAACCATCTGTCTTTTGGCTTCTATCTTCATTATCCATCTCCATCCCATCTCCTCATGACACTCAGAAGAATTGTTTGAAAATGTCATGAATTGGGAAATATCATTCTCCTACCTAAACGGTTTTAGTAACTTCCTGTTATGCTCTGAATACATTTAAATCTTCTTCTAATGGCCTGGAAGGACCTTCAGGTTATGGTCCCCTCACCTCCATAGCTTTATGTCATGCTCCTGCCCCCGGTTTACTGTTCTCAATACACCAAGCACTTCACCTGAGGAAGATAACATCTCTCTCTATTTCTCTCCTTTTTATTTCCCTAGTGCCTGGGGGGTGGGGGGTCTGATTTTTATTATCAGATGATTTATGGGTTTTGTCCTGGAGAGGGACAGAGTTAGTCAGAAGCCCTGATGATTTCCCATCATATTTGTTTTATTATATGCAAGCAGGCATTTATGGGCATTGCACCTTAATTCTTAGTGGTGCAGACTCACCAATGAGCATCTGATGGGATTCTAGGAAGCCCTGGGAGAAAAGAAAGAAAGGAGACAGGTAGAAAAACATCTACTACATGTATGGTGATGGGTATGGAAGATTATCAGGGGTTCAGGAAGGAATAATGAACTAAAAAGGGCTAAGGAAAGAGACTGTCGTCTACAGCAGGAGAAACCTAAGGAAGTAATGAATATGAAATTACAAAAGCAAGGTACCAATGAACCTCAAAAGTCACAGAGGAATTGTGAACATGATAGTGAGAGCCATTGAATGCAAACAAAAGAGTGAGAAAGCCCTGGGAAAATATACTGTTTATATATTTTGTATCGACTTATATGACGTAAGAATAGGCAAATGAGAAAAAAACTAATTTTTGAATCTTTTTAAAAGTTATGATTCCTAAAATTTTGACTAGTTATATAATTACCATGGAGGCCAAGATCTCATTGGTCCAAAACTCACCTGCATTAACACTCTTCTTGTGTCCCAAAGGGGCAAAATAGATAGCAGCACTTCATGCAGGTTTGTTTTCCTTCGGTTGTGCTGTTCACTTTCTGCCATGCATTGCCTTTCGCGAATGATCTTTTGTCAGAAAAAAAAATGCTGTATGTACAATGCACACATGTCTTGAAAACAAGACAGGGCTTTTACTGTTCTGGCTTCACTCAGGCATCTAGTACAAGTGTGCTCTTATCTTAGGCTATATTGTGTCCCTACCTTCTCACTTAACAAAGACACAAAGATCCAATTTATAACCATCCAGATCGGCGGGGGCATTCCCCTCTTGTGAGGACATACACAAGTGTAGGAGGCGCAAATGGCTTTGCAGCGCTTGTCACAGTTCATTGGAAGTTGAAGATGAATCAACAACAAAGAGGACATTTTAAATTATCATTTTGATTTCAATTTACTGCTACACCCACAAGTCTCTCTAAGTAATAGAGCAAATAAATAATCATTCTATAACAGGAAAATCACCCATCCTTTACACAAACCAACAGGTCTGTACTCATTACTGAAGACATAAGTGGGGCCAAATTGTGAACCAAAAACCAGAACAAGTAGCACGAATATTCTGAATCCAAAACTCAGCTTGTAGGATTTTTTTACTTTGATTTATTTTAGTTTATTCTTTTATTGAACCATGAACCAAACATAAGTTTTGGAGTTTTGTTTCTTTGTTTTTAATGTCTTCATGAAACAAAATCAACAGAATATAATTTATGTAATTTCAAGAATTATTCACTTAGAATAAAACTAGAATACAAAAATATTCTTTAAGCCAGAAGAACATTTTTATTCCAGTACTTCCGATTATATAGTATATATAATCAAGATTTATTACCAAACATACACATGTAGATGTTTGTGTGTGAATGGTGTGCGTGTGTGTGTGTATGTACCACATAGGTATTAGCTATTTGAAGATTGATTTAGGGGTGTATAAATTTGTAGCCATATCTTTTCTCTTTTTACATTTTAAATGAAATGAAATACATAAATAGTCTCTTAATGACCCTGGTACCTTATAGGTCCTTAATTCATGCTAGTTCTTTCTCCCCTTTGGTTAAGAAAGGGTGAAAAATGTTCACTTGTACTACTTCTGTGTTCACCAAAATTTTAGACTATCTGCTATATACCAGAAACCTCTAAATAAAGCATTTCATTAGCTCTTTACAAATGGGCATTGTAAGTCCCAATTTAGCGAAGAAGGAAGGGAGACTCAGTAAAAATAACTTTAAATGCACACAGCTAGATAGTGGTGAAGGTGGTAAGGATCAAAATTTGTACCAAGTGATTTGATGCCTGTTGTGGGTTGAATTGTGTCCTCCTAAAAAGATATGTTGAAGTTTTAATACCTTAGATCATGACCTTATTTAGAAATTGGGTCATTGCAGACATAATTAGTTAAGACAAGGTCATACTAGAGTGGGGTGGGCCTTTAATCCAACATGACAAGTGTCCTTATAAAAAGAAGAGAGACACAAGGGCAATATGTCTATGTGATGATGGAGGCAGACGTTGGAGTGATGCATCTACATGCAAGGACTGCCAGGCATTGCCAGTAAACACTTGAAGCTAGAAGAAGCAAAGACCATTTTACCACTACAGGTTTCACGGGGAGTGTGACTTTGGACGCCTTGATTTCAGCCTTCTGGCCTCCCAAACTGTGAGACAAAAAATTACTATTGTTCTAAGCCACCTAGTTTATGCTACTTTGATGAAAAACAGTCCTAGGAAACTAACAATCCCCCAAACTGGTGCTCCCTCAACCTGGCACGCTACCTCACTCTGTTAGGAACAGAAGCTGGATCAAAGAAAGTTTGAAGCTATGGAAATAATTTCACTCTAAAGTTTTCTCTGACTTACAAATGCTCATCTTCTCTCCTCGTTCTCCCTTTCCACCTTCTGCTTCCTCATCACACCCGCTAACATTTGTTAAGAGCTTAGGAACTGCCAGACACTGAGTTAAATACTATATACGCACTATTTTGTTTCATTCTAGCAAGAATATAAAGAGAGTCGGACAATTATTATCTTCGCTTTGCAGGTGAAAAAACTGAAGTCACCAAAGATCACAAATAAAGTAAGTTATGGAACTACTAGGATTCAGAGCTATATCTATCTGATTTCAGAGCCCAAATTCAAAACCATCTTTGTTGTACTGCATTATTTCAATCCAACCTAGTGTCCTGATAATATACAATTCACTATGTATACATGCGGATAAAGGTAAACAAAAGCAAACTAGAGAAACATCCAAGGAGAATGGCTAAGAAAGTTATTTCCTGTGCAGCTTTGCAGAATAGGATGTGGAGCCAGCCTACACTGTGTTCAGTACAACGTTAAATGAAATTTACGTGTTTTCTCATTTAATTCTCAAAAAATATCTTAGCTCTGTTTTATACACAAAGCATTGAGGCTAAAATAACCAAGAAAATCCTCTAAGATCATACAGATTGTAAGTGACAGAGCCAAGATTCAAATCCAGAATTTCCTGTCTCTTAGTTTCAGTTTCCCAAGAATAGATGAGAAGCTTAGTGTGTTATCTCTTTCTTATCCCCATCCCATTCTCCATACATATCTCTTTAATTGTAACTGTTGTCCTTCCAATGACCTTCTACCCTTTCTATCTTCTCAACACTTTCTAAAATCCCACTGGTAGCTTTCCACAGATGCCACCTTATGAAGAATCAAGGAGGATGCCCCTAAAAGCAAATCCAGAAAAAGATGCCCAGAATAGAGGCTGTGAATCCTCTGCCAGGCCATAGACATCAGTATTCCTTTCTGAAGGACATTTGGAGGGGACCCACAGAATGCTAATTTGCATAAGGAATCAAGAATATCCTGGCTCTGAAATCTGTTCTCCCTTCCATCACATCCTCACCTCAAAAATGATGGTAGGTATCAATGGAGAAATGAAGGATAAACCCATTGGTTATACAACAGATCTACACACTCCCTCTTCAATAAAATAATGACTACTAGTAAACTAATAAACTACTATAATTATCTTGGAGGTAATCATTCAGGCTCTTGGGAAATAACTGTAAAGTTGGAGAAAAAGCAACCAAAGATCGGAGGGATAGTTCCAGCTTGAGTTAGGAACGGAGCAGAGGCTGAGAAGTATAATTGAAGTTCTGTGCCCTAAAGCAGCCCTCTGTGATATAGACTGAATTCTGTCCTTCCAAAATTTGTATGTTGAAGCCCTAGTCCCCAGTGTGGTGGTATTTGGATTTGGGGCCTTTGGCAGGCAATTAGGTTTAGATGAGGTCATGAGAGCGGGGTCCTTATGATGGGATTAATGCCCTTATAAGAAGAGACATCAGAGAGCTTTCTTTTTCTTTCTCTGCCATGTGAAGACACAGCAAGGTGAGCATCTGCAAACCAGGAAGAAAATTCTTATCAGAACCTGACCATGACAACACCTTGACCTTGGACTTCCCATTCTCCAGAACTGTGAGAAATAAATATCTGCTGTGTAAGCCACCCAGTCTATGGTATTTTGTTATGGCAATCTGAGCAGACTAAGACACTGACCAAAAGAAATATCTGTGGTAACGAAAATATTCTATATCTGTGCTGTTCAATATTATAGTCACTAGCCACTATGACTACTGAGCATTTGAAATGTGGCTAGTGTGGCTGAAGAACTAGATTCTTTATTTGATTCCATTGTATCTAATTTAAATGTATATAGCCATTGGTGGCTAATGGTTATCATATTGGACAGTGCAACTCTAAAGAGTAAGGCTACGCAAGAGACACACTGAATGAATTCCTAGAACAGGCTTTGTGTCTTAGGTGTAGCCCAGGGTAGATAGAGATAGGATAGAGATCTGCACTCAAAGAGTGCACTGGAGTGCCCTCAAGGTTGACATCTGATGAGTGCAGGAAGTTGGAATGGGCAGAGAAGAGGGGTTGGACAGCATGCTCATCCCACCAGCGCTCTGGTGCCAAGGTGGCCCTTCAGAGGTGTCCTGCTTTGAAGCAAGGGTGCTGGATCTCTATGTCCCCTACTGTTTTCCACTACATTGACCTATCATTGGTTGAAGTTTGTCCCCAGTGAGGTTCATGACTTGGGCAAGGAAGTTCTCTTTCTCTAAGGACTTTTCCTAGAAAGTGACTCAACTAAGCAGTCTCATCTGGCAATACTCCCAGCAGTGGGGGGAAATATTTATTTCAGTTGAGAAAGGGTAATCTGGACTTTAGAGCATGACATCAATTACACTAGACTTAAAATCCTATTACTTTATCTCCATAAACATGTTCCTACCTGTCAGATCATACGTCCCAATTTCTCGTTCATGAAATACACGTGTCATCATAAGGGCACTGAGTATATGGTGCTACGTAGGTTTGCCTCCAAGGCAAGCATTAAGACTCATTAAAAAAAGAAAAAGACCACTTGTTTTTTCAGAGCTATTTATTTTAAATTATCAAAAGATAAAAGAGACAATATTTTTGGAATGTTTTGCTAAGAGGCTGAGAAACCCAGATTTTAGTGTTCTGCCTATTTGTTTTGTTCATTAAACATTTAAAGGGACCAAAAAAATCAACTAAAGTAAGACTTTCAATTTAAGGATTAGGAAATTAAAGCCTAGAAATGTATATAGAAATGTTCAAGATTTTTTTCATTCATGTACTTCTCCAACGTGTCATTTATTGAGTTTCAACTATGTGCCAGACACTGCTAAATACAAGGATACAAAGTGAATAAGGCATGGGTCTTACATTTGAGGGTTTCTAGTCTAGGAGAAAGATGAAACAACAACTGCATTATAAGATAATGTGGTAACTACTCTGGAGTGGTTGCATTGTAGTCCCCCAAAGATGTGTCTGCCTGGATCCTCAGAATGTGACTTTGTTTGGAACAAGGGTCTTTGCAGATATAATTAAATATGGGATCTCTATATGAGATTATCTTGGATCTTTGACGGTCCTACATCTGATGGAGTGTCCTCATAAAAGGAAAAAAAGGAAAAGACACAGGGAAGAAGTCCATGTGAAGACAGAGGCAGAGACTGGCATTATGCTGTGCAAACCAGAAATGCAAAGAGTCACTGGAATCTAGAGGAGACGATGAATGATTATCCCCTACAGACTTCAGAGGGAACATAGCCCTGTCAACACCTTGATTTTGGACTTCAGGCTGCTGAAACTGAGAGAATAAATTTCTAATGTCTCAAGTCACCAGGATGTCTTTTCTCTCTCTCTCTTTTTTTTTTTTCTTTTTTTTGCTGAGGAAGATTCACCCTGAGCTAACATCTGTTGCCAATCTTCCTCTGTTTTGTATGTGGACCCCCGCCACATGGCCACTGACCAGTGGTGTAGGTCCGTGCCTGAGAACCAAACCCAGGTCACCAAAGCGGAGCATACCAAACTTAACCAGTAGGCCACTGGGGTTGGCCCCAAGATGTCTTAATTTGTCCTGGCAGCCATAGGAAATGAATAGATGCTCTAACAGATGTGAGCCAAATATGAGAGGAAATAAAGTTGAACCAAACTCTTTCCGGGGTGAGTGTGTTTTTCCAAAGAACATGATGTTTGAACTGGAACTTTAGGAAAAAATAAGTGTGTACCAGGTGAAGTTAGTTTAAGGTCAGATTACTGCTTTATTTCTGTCGGTAGAGAGGGAATTGGTAGTGATGGTGATGTTTAGGCAACACTAGCTCATTACAGTCATCTTAAATTGTGGTGAGCTTATTTTAAGGATACACATGGGGATAAGTAAACAAGGATCTCAGCCAAATGGCCAAAGCCCAAAGAACTGGGCCAAAACCAAACATGCAGGCTGAGGAGGAGGAAGAATCACAGAGGAACGGAGGCCCCTGAGCTTGGACCCAGGAGCTCATCTAGAATCCAAAGCAGCTCTAGGAATCGTGGCAGCAAAGGTTCTAAGTTTTCATTCTAGCTCTCTACCACTAATTCAACTCTGCCTCTGTGTCTGTCCACTCACTTTTCTGTTAACAATTTCCTGATTTCCCCCCATATTTTTCAGCACAAACTCCAGGAAAGGAATCACATTGGCTTATCTAATAATAATCATTATTTACCTCTGGGCAATATTTTTCCTCCCAAGCCACGTCATAGGCTGCTGGTCATCCTATTCCATCTTCCTAAGGCTTTGTCTCAGGAAGAGACAATAGATGGGACAACCCCAGGAGAGGCTGTTCAGGTGACAGGCTTTCCAAAGGACATTTGTAATACACTATTGAAAGGCATTATATGTCTATCTACAGAATTTCAAGTTTATTCTTTGGATTGCAATTAAAAGATGCTTTTATACAGGGAAGTGTCATGACTAGCTGCATTTTAGGAAGACAATTATAGGACCTGTGAGAAGCAAAGACTAAAAGGCAATGACACTGGTGATCAAGATATTAGCAAGAGGCTTTGCAGGAGTCCAAGCTAGTTAAGGACAGAAGTATAACTAGAGGCCAGTGTCTTTCTACCATCCACTCCTTGGTGGTTTCATGCAGAAATCTATCTCAAATATCTTGCACACAGATCACTTGAGATGTTCTGTCTTGATCTTTGTTTTGTATCCAGTTTTGTTTAACAACAATTCATCAGTAGAAAAGTGGTGACTGAGGACTCAGGCTGCTGAGGTCCCATGTCTCTGTACTGGGTTAAAAAACACAAAAAACTTGGCACTCCAATCCGTGATTTTAACAGATTGAGTTATATAAATGCCTTTTGTTTCAAAAAAGCAAAGCATCAACCAGAACACCTTCCAAAAATGGCTATGTAGTAAAGATTCAGTGCAGAGCCATTCCATTTTGCTTTAGGTAAAAGATAAGCCCATGTATTTATTATTGCCATCTTCCTTTTGCTTTCCTATTTTTCTTTTAATTAAGATACAACTTTGAGTTCTAAGAGTTCTGATCACATCATTACGAAGTCACTTTGGAGAGAGGAAGAGGAAGTGTTGGCAAGAATTGGGAGTATCTGATCCCCACATACAGTAAGCAAAAAGCAAAAAACAAAGGCTGGTGTCACCCAGGCATTTTCTGTTTTATGTTTCAAACTGTCGTTTTAAACAAACAAATACAAATATTCCTGAGCAATGGGAAAGTCAAAGCCAGTTGTTGGGTTTTTTTGGTTCCACTTTTCATCTCTCAGTGAGTTTCCTAATAGCACCTTTGACAAGTAACATGCTTTTCCACTTGTGATCAAAATCACTAAAGAATAGGCAGCTCTCTTTTCCTTTATCAGCTTCTTCTGTCACTGCTGCCCCAGGAGATTTTTTTTTTTTCATTCCCAAATAAAATCATCTAAGGCCACAACTAAAGGGGAGATGTTTTATAATGAATAGTTACTCCAAGATCATTTCATTAACCCTTCATTACCGTCAAATCTGATTTAACCTCCCTCAAAAGGACATAATTAAAAGTATAGGAAATCTATAGCAACAAATGACAGAGCTGGAAGAGATATGCTTCCATGCTGTGTGATGGAAAAATGTAGCTTGAGGGGCACCACCTAACCTTTTCAAGAAATCATCAGGGGCCAGCTCGGTGGTGCAGCAGTTAAGTGTGCATGTTCTGCATCGGTGGCCCAGGGCTCGCAGGTTTGGATCCTGGGTGCGGACATGGCACCACTTGGCAAGCCACGCTGTGGCAGGCATCCCACATATAAAGTAGAGGAACATGGGCACGGATGTTAGCTTAGGGCCAGTCTTCCTAAGCATAAAGAGGAGAGCAGATGTTAGCTCAGGGCTAATCTTCCTCAAAAAAAAAAAAAAGAAGAAGAATTCAGCAGTCATAATTATGTACTAGAGGCCCACTGAGTTTCCAAAGAGATGGAAGGAAGGAGAGACGAGGACAGCATATTACAATCAAAGGCACTTAACCTCCACCTACACTGAACATTTTATGCAGTTGGTAAGAGCAATTCAGATGGAAAGCCTGGATTGAAATTTCCCATTGTGCAAGTTACCTACCCCTTAACAAGTCCTCTTGTGATTCTAGTTTCTAACCCATAGAGGATTGCGAAGATGTGACGCAATTCTGTATATAAACCTCTAAGCAGAGGGTCTGACATATAGTAGACCCCTAAAAAACGTTAGCTCCTCAAGGTAAGGTAGGCATTCCACTTCCCTTGCACTGAAGAATTGATCACCTAATGCAATGCATAAGGATTCCAGAAGGTATTACTGTTTTGTTTGATTAATTTGCTTAGTTTATTTTGATTCTAGGTGAATTTGGAAGCATTTATTTCCTCAATCACTATGCATTTTGTCGTAATATGACAGAACTATTCCTGGCCTCTGTTGCCCTCTCAGGTAGGAATATGTTTTTATTATTGTCTCCTACATGTTAGGCCACAAGCGGAAGACAGAGATGTCTATCTCATTCAGTTTTAGAATTCATCAACCATGGAAAGATTTAGCAGTTTAGTATACGGGGAAAATTTGTTCATTGTAGTCAAACAGACGTGGGTCTAACATCTCATTTCTCTAGTAATATTAATTTTTTGCACTTTCTATTTGGGGCTCACTTTCTTCATTTATCAAGAAGGAGTAATAATACCTACACAATAGTGTTAATAAGAGGACTAAGTATAGTGTTTTTAAAATGTTTATTTTGCCATAATATTAAACTTATTAGGAAGTTGTAAAAACAACAGAGAGCCTTCATCTAGCTTCCTCTAATGTTAACACTTTACATAACATAGTACAATTATCAAAATCGGAAATTAACATTAATAGAATTCAAATTCAGAGACTATTAACTAATACACAACATCTTATTCAAATATCACAATTTTCCCACTAATGTCCTTCTTCTAGTGCAGGATCCAATTCTGGATTCTGTATTACATTTAGTTTTCAAGTTTGTTTAGCATCCTCCAATCTGTGAGTTTCTCAGACTTTCTTTGTCTTTCATGACCTTGACCCTTGTAAGTAGTATTAGTTATCTTTTAGACTATCCCTCAATTGGGGCTTGTCTGATATTTTCTTGTGATTAGATTGAGGTTATACATTTTCAGCAAAATACCCAAAACTGATGTTGTGTCCTTCTCAGTGCATGATAACAGGAGGTGCATGATGTTCGTATGTCTTGTTACTAGTGATATGAATTTTGACCACTTGGTTAAGGTGGGGTCTGCCAGGTTTTCCACTATAAATTTACTATTTTCCCTTTGTAATTAATACCTTATGATTGATGAAATGTTTTGTAACCATACAAAAGTCCTTTTACTCATCACGCATTTGCCCACTAATTTTCACATCCATCAATGATTCTTGCCTGTAACAATTATTGCTTTGCTAACTGACTCATGGTGCCTTTTGATTCCATTATTCTTGCTTAATAGTTGGAATTTTACTATTAGAAAGAGCTGTTCCTTCTCCCTTATTTATTTATTCTATTATTTACTTACATCAGTATGGATTCCTGCATATTTATTTTATTCTATTGGTCATAATCCTTTACCATCATTATTTATTTTGTTACTCTAATTGTCCAAGATTTGGCCTTGAGAGCTATGTCAGGTTAACCCCTGTGCTATTTGAATATTAACTTACTTTCTGGATCAAAATATGTATTCTAGGTTCAACTTGCAATTTATTCTGCCCCAGCCTTTCAGTGAGCTATTTCTCTAAGGAACTCTGGTTCCTTTTTCTGGAGAATGGCATTTAGAAATCAAGATCTGGGTAGTAGGTATGCTAATGCTTACAGAGGTGTCATTGCTTCTAGGTCCTTCCAGCAGACAGAGCTGGGAAGTTATATATATATTCCTACATTCGTATATTTACAATTTTATATCTATCCATCTTTATACATATATCTAAAAAAACAAATTCATACCGACTCCTCTTGTCCTTTAAAGTAAGAGATCCAACCAGCACCACAGAGTTCGATCTAATATCTCTCTTTTTCTTATTTGTAACTCCTTTGCACAATATTGAGAAGCACGGCTCTCATTAGGCATAATATATTTACTTCCTTGTTCAATCTTTGTACACACACAAAGTTGTTTCAGAATTGCTAAACCATGCTCCTGTAAAAACCAATTTATGAAATAGAGGACAATGTTTATGTATAGTTCTTTTTGTCTTTAGCTTTATAGAATATATAATCAAAAAGCTCTTTCCAAAATTATTTAAATTAATTTTCTTCTACTTTTTTCCATGTACTTATATCATTTATTTGTAATAGAGTTGGATTCATTCGTTTGTATTCCATTTTGGGTTTCCTTGGCAATTTGGTTGATTTCATTAGTTCATTCATTGACTCATTTTTAGGTATATTCTAAAGAGCAGAACTACAACAAATGTGATGCTCGGAGAAGAGCAACTCTCCTCTCATCTTTTCATCCCATTCTCATCCCCCTAGTCTTTTCACCCCAATTCCATCCTCTCCCATTAGGTAACTAATCTCATTAATATCTGGTTTATCTTTCCTGTATGTATTTTTGCACAAATGATCAGATGCATATATATTTTTATATCCTGTTCCTTTTTATGTAAAAGTTGTATTACTATAGATATTCATAGGTGCTTTATTTTTTCCCCTAACAATATATCCAAGAAATTCCCCCCATATCTCTTCATAGACATCTTTCTCATTCTTGTTGAAGTCTGCATAATTCTATATTGTGAGGATACACCGTAGTTTATTCAATCCCTTTCCTGTGCATAGGCATTTGGGATATTTCCAATATTTTGCATTTATAAAGAATGCTGCAATTAATAGTGTACTTTTGTATTGTTGGAGGTATTATAATATTTTAAAAGCTTCTGGTACATGGTAAAAGTTAGTCACTAACCCTGCCAAGGGTCTGAACTCTCATGTGAGCTACATTCTAGGAGATTATTATTGGCTGTGTATGTCAGTTGTATAAAGAATAAGAAAAAGAAATGACCCAGGTTGAGAAAGCTTGGAAATCAGGAGACAGTACAAAGCACTGACTAATGGGGAGAAAGAGAAGACTAAACTTGACCTCACATAAAGAATCTGCAAAGCCAGTTCAATCAAGATGTTTTGGGAGACGAACCTCAGAGTCAGAAGATGGCCTGAGGTCACAGTAAGCGGAGTCCTTTACAAGGAATTGAGAACAACTATTGATAAACTTGTCATAAGAAAAGCAAATGACTATCATTGCAGAAGCCCTGCAAATGTGCCCTTTTCTCAAAAAGAAAATAAATTTCTTTAAAATGTTATTGGTGGAAATGTAATGGACGGAAGATGCAGGAAGTAAAATAACTTATTCTGTCTGACATTTCTTGTAAATGCATCTAGGGCTTCCTGACCCTGTCGCTCCAGTTGAGTATTCTTCCCTAAGACAATTCTCCAATTTTTATAACTTCAAATCAATGCATATTAAAAAGATTAATTTCTGGCTGTGTGATTGTTCTTTTTAACTTTATGCTAGTTTGCCTTAAGTCAAAAAGCTATTAAGAGTCCATTAATGTAGCAAAGGAAAACAGAAAATTGTTGAAATTATCTTTATGGTATGCAAGCATTCCTCCCATTAGAGGAAAGAGGCGTTTGAGATACCAATGAGCACCTTCATCCTCCTTGTCCAAATTCTAAAATAATTGAAAGAAAGACACTGATATCAGAGATAGACAGAATAAAGAAGCAGCTTTAATACTAAAAAACAGAACAAAAACAAAAAGCAAAGCAAACAAAGAAATCCAGGTTGGTGAATGAGATATAATATCTGTGACGCAATGGTCTTGTTAATGCTTCATCCTCATTGCAGGAGAAATAGGAAAATCAAAGCTTCCCTTTCGAGGGTCTGCCTAGCAGAAAATAGAATCTTCCTGCTGACAGGTTGAGTCTCAAAGTAGAAATCAGGAGAACTAAGTATGCTCAGATACATCTTTCAAACCCAATAATCAAATAAGTTATTTCTGTTGCCATGTACAGGCTGATTAAAGCTAAGGGAAGAAGCTAGGGCCCCTCTGCACGTGTAAATTAATAGTGGAAAAAGGTCGTTCTCTATATTGCAAACCCATCCCCACCACTGCAAAAAGAACTCCCAATATATGCACTTCCAAACACGAGACAGAAGAGCTGCTTTTATACTCCAGATACATTTCTCAAAGGCACATTTTTTACCTTCTGACGCGGCCGTATGTTAGGACCCTGGGGCTTGTTATATATATCTTAGTCGATTAGGATAAGCGGGATCCCGACCTCAGATGAATGCTTGGTGGCAAAGCTCTTAACAAGAGTCCTGAGGCTCCTGATCCATGATAATTAAACACTCCAAACTCCTACTGTTTCTGGCTCTCATTTTTTTGTTGTTTTTATTTTTTTGTTTTTCTTTTAATCTGATGCTGCTTTTGCATCTTGAATTAATTATTCTTCCAAAGCTCCTTGATTTGTTTGTCTCATGCAGGGAGAGACAGGTATGAGAGTTAATTAAATATCCTCTTGTCAGACAGCTGATGAAGACTTCAGTGCCACTGGTTCTGGTCTGCGTGTGTGTTTACGTTCTTAATTTCTTCTTCTTGGAAGAGAATGAAAGGTGGCAATGGCCTCCTTCTTTATTTTAATGGCTGGGTGGACTTTGCTTTGGAAAGATCAGACTATAGCCGCACAGAAGCAAAGTGGCAGCAGGGGTCCAACTGGTGCCTTATCTGACAACGCTCATAAGTAATTCTGGCCATGTTGTTGCCAAAGCCTCTTTCCTCAGCTCTGTGTTAGATGCTATACCTCCAGATCTTTTTCACTGTGTCCCTTGTGCTGATAGGGATGGACACAGCCCATTGCCTACAACGATATAAGAGGCTGTTGGAGAGAATTGTGTTGCTACAAGAAGAACAAGATTATTACAAGAGCAAATATCTGGGTGAGGGACAGGGAGTGAGCAATAGGGATACTAGCAAGGCTTAAGTGTCATCTGGGAGGAGGGAGCACTTCTTCTTTTTTCACTTTATGTGCAACAAAGAATAATTTCCAGGCGTTTTATATCTATAGTCACAGATATTGTTTCTTCATTTTAGTTTCTCTATTTAAAAAAGTATATATGTTGTCAGTGGGGAGATAATAGGTGAGAGGAAGAAATATCAGATATAAGATTCTGTCAAATTATTCTCAATATTATTTAAGAGCCGATCTCTTGTTCCTGGGAAGTTCAATCACAGTTTATCACAGGTAGCCGGACGACATATTTAAGCTATGTGCACTTATTCCTTTTACACAAGGACATAATTTCTTAAAATAAGTTATTTCCTATTTTGAAATCCCCAAGAAAAGGTGCCACTTATTTCTTCATTTGAATAATGATGAAGATTTTTTTCTGTATCATGAAAGAAATAATGAAATCCTTGGAACGCCATGGCTGCCTTTCTGGTGCCCCTTCCCTCACTAGCACGACGGTATTTTGGGAATCATCATCCACGTGTCTTGAAAAATATTTGCCTATGCTTTCCCCTAAGGAGCATATTCCTCTGAAACCACCCCCAGATCTCAGACCCTTTATCCATTAACTAAAAGTTCACGTGCATCACGCTTTTCCCCATTCGTTCCAGCTACTTGTCATATTTCCTTGAACTCCTATAATCTGTAGTTTGACCTCACTGATAATATTTTTCAGATTTAATAGCTATTTCGGTCTGTTCCCTATTCTCTTTAGTCTATTTCTTTCTTAAGAGTAGGGATTACATCTTTAGTGCACTACTGTATAAATTCAGCCTTCATTCAACAAGGTCCTGATCTCATGGAATTTATTTCTAATTGGAGATGGAGGTGGAGAAGATAGAAAAGATAAAGATGCAAATAAACATATCAACACACAGTAACAATTTCTGAATAAAGTAAAACACTGGTACGGTAGAGAGTGGCCTGAGAAGGAGGAGTTTGATGCAAGGGGAAATAGGCAGTAGGTGGATTGAATAGTCAAGGAAGGTCTCCCTGATGCTCAAGCTGAGGCCAGAATGAAAAGAAAGGACAGAGAATGCCAATATCTAGAATCAGGTGGTTTTAGGGAAAAGAAACAGAAAAAGTAAGCCCCTTAGATAGTCATGAACTTGGAATGTGCAGCAAAAGAAAGTGCTGGTGTGTGTGGGTAGGCATCATTAGAGAACGTGTAGGAGTTGGAAGTGAAGTGGAAAGGGCCATCAGGTAGCAGAACAAGTAAGCTCTTGTCAGTTATGAAAAGGAGAATCTTAAGCCAAAGGGTTGCACAGACTAATTTTCATTATTAAAGATCATTCTGGGTGCTGTGTAGGTCAGGATTGTAAGGAAGCCAGAATGACAGGAAGCAGACTAGTCATGGGTTTAAGGCACCAGCTCAGGCTAGACTGGATAGGCTTGGACTAGGGTGAACTATAGCATTTAGCCCTAAGCTTTGTTGAAGAACAAATAAATGGCTGATTAAATAAATGAAAGGAAGAGGAAGGTTTCCTGGAATGAGGAGCTCTCCACTTTGAAAACCTCCTTTTATGAATCAGGAAATTCTGAGGCAACACTAACCTGAACCTGAACCCTAACCTGAGCCTGAACTCTAACCCAAACCTGAACGCTAACTCAAACGCTAACTCTAACACAAACTAAAGGAATTAACAGGGGAAATTACGCTGGGCAAAAGGCCTTTTTCTCCTTTGGATTTTTTTATTTAAGTTTAATAAAGTTGTACATTTTTAGATATAGACCAAGGATTCTGGAATTCATGTACAGCAGAAAGCACAAACTCCATGTCTCAATTAACATTCCTCCAAGTAAGAGGCTCTCTTCTCTCTTTTGGCCTGAGCAGAACTGAACTAGCAAATGGGAATCCAGGTCAATGCAGTGTTAAATGAATTAGGCCCCAAAGTATAGGAACCAAGAAAATCTATGTCTCATTATCTCATAATGTCCCTAATTGTATCAGTAGTAAACCCTCGAAATACCCACCTCGGTACTCCAGTAGGATTCTTTTCTACTCTGATACCTTGAAATTTTGTGCCAACTTGGAGAATTATTTCTCTGTTTACCTTTGAGTTTTGCCTCCACAAATCAAGTGAGATATTCAGAAAGCACAAATTGGGTCTTCTAATATCATTATACTCTCAGCGTCTGCAAGGTCATGCATATAGCTGGGGTTCAGTGAATGTTTGGTGACACCACTAGTGACAAAATCATTCACCACCCCTACAATGACCACTCTGAAATTTGACATAGGGGAAATTTATCTGCTGATGAAATCCTTTCCAGGTAATCTCAAGTCATACCCAGGTGGGTAGTTGTCTCTGTAGGATTGTTGCACCTTGCCCTCCTGCTCATGAATCTTGACCCTTGACCATTGATTTTGTTTACATTGAGATTTTTGGACAATCCCTTCTCTTCCCAAGGGCAGTGACAAGTTGATATGCTAATACCTGGTTCTTTCTTATGCCTGTACTACTCTTCATTCCTAAGAAGAAAGATGCTATGTCAGTAAAGTACATTTTTATTTCTTTTGCATTATCCGGCAAGAATAAGATGGGTCAAGCCACATAACTGCCTTAAAGATGTGGCATTTAGCAACCCTGACTGCTCCTTTAGCCTGAGCTAAATGTGCATAGTAACCTTAAGGTGAAGATTTTCATTGGCCCTTTCTTAAATGCCTAGCCTTCCTATTCCCCGAGGATCTTGAATGTTTTCTTTGCAAATAAAAATGTCAAAAGGTCTATTTATAAATTTATATTTAATGACCCAGCAGAAAAATTTTGGCCAAGAATGTATTTGTTTGAGGAATAGTTCTAAGTTCTGAATCAGCTGGAGGGTTGTGGATAATTGTAAAAGATCCTCCTGGTTCCTGAAACACATCGCCCTTCACCCTCATTCTCACCTTGTCAGACATGCTGTGCCCTGCTTTGAGCTGGAGGATGAGCAGCCCAGTTTACTCTGCTGTGGGACAGTGTGATGAGAATCAGCCCAGAGACGAAATTTTTAAAGATGTTTTATTAATGTGTCCCTGGACTGTTCATTTGCTAAGGGTTTACAAATGCTTTATCAATTATTAATGGTCTTGATACCTAGCTTTAAAAAAAAAATCCTTAAAGTTGGGAAGCATATGGGCATTGAATAATTCACATCCACTGCCACTTCTACTAAACTAATGCCTTTTAACAGATAAGGCCAGAGTAATCTGGATTAAATTTGTTTCTCTCCAGGTTTGTTTCCTTTTCACTCCTCTAAGAATGGGAACTATACTTGCAAGAACAAGGCGTGTCATCTAGTTGTTAAAATTGGAAACAGGGAGCCAGGGCTTTCATGGTTTCAAGCTAGTGTTTCTCCTGACCTTGGGTAACTGCTGGAAAGTCATTTAACAGGTCTCTCTTCTTGACATTTTCAGATTTCTCTGGCTTTATTCTGCTACTCATTTCTAAATGAATTATTGAAGATGAATTTAACCAGCCACCCATTAGTTTGCGCTTTTCTCACTCTTCATATATCACTTTTCGCCTGGCTTTTTTCCTTGCAGAGATAGAAACCACGACTAGTTGTGCATTCTGGCTTTGAGTAGATGCTTTTTCTGATTTCTCACTACTTCACACTTCCATTTTGTTGCTTTTAACCAAATGCAGTTAGAAATCAAAAGGCATTTTGCATTCCATGTGTGTGGGGGGTTGTATTAATATATGGACTTTTCAAGGTCAAGGAACACAGTGCATTTTCAGACAGATCAGCTTCCAGATAGAACGCATTTAAAGTGGGAAAGCTTCTAGGATGAGCAGCATACAGTGATCAAGATGAAACCTGTTGATCAGAGCCCCTTGTCTGAGTTGTGCTATATGGGCCTGGGATAACTAAACTGGCTATAGAAATTGGTCCAGGCAAGCACAACTAGGAAGTCCAGGATAATGGATTTATTCCAAGAGATCCAATCTGGATGAAAAGGCTTAGCAACAATAGATCTCAGGTAGAAGGCAAGAATTTGTAAGACAGACATTCTTGCATCTCTGTTCTTCAATATTGGAATATTATAGGACCCTAACCAGTAGTTGGGGATGTGAAGAATTAAGATTCAACATAGTGATGTAGGGAAATGGAAAGAGTCACACAGTATCTGTTGGATACTATGGACCAATCTGGAATTCCTTCCAAAGGACCAGAAGAAACTTCGAGAATATAGTTCCGCATATTTACTTTAGTATCAACTCCACGGCAAAGCAGAAACATAGACCTGTGGACTGACTCATGGACCCAGCCGCAACACACACCTGACATTGGGCCTGAAATTTCAGCATTTCTGTCTCAGTACCAAAGTTGTGCTCTTCTGTCTGCTCACCTGATCAAATTCCTCTTTGTATGGGTACCTGATATAAAACTGAAGTTGATGTTTCTGAGTTGAACCTTGGATTGCCAGTTGTATCTCTGAAGAATTTTATCTCTGCTCTCATTTCTCTACACTTATGTCAGCTTTCTGTTAACTCCCTTTCTTCACTAAGCCTGAAAAATCCTTCCCAGCGTGTCATGTGACTCACAGATCTGGACAGTCAACAGTGACTATCTTTTATGAATACTCCAATCCCAAGCTGCAAGCGTGACCAGCAAAAAATTAAATGCTAAGCCCCACAACATGTTTGGGCTGAGACTGGTGATTTCAGTTCTGCTCCTGTGGGATTGATTCCGGAAGACAGAGTCTGTCAGCCAAGTTTCCAACAGAAAACCAATGACACAGTCAAATTAGGATAACTTAAGGAGGGTTCATTCTCAAAGGCCCTACTTCCAAAAGAATGGAGGTAGGGGAAACCACAAAGCAGAGTTTAGTAATCCAGGGCTTTTGTCTCATAAGCCCAAACATATGAGGTGAGCAGGTAGTTCCTGAAACCAAAGAGGAAAGAGTGTTGTGGAGTTGTTGCCTGCCTTGAGAGGAATAGCACTTCCATGCCAGAACACAGCCTCCCTGGGGTGATCATAGGAAAAAAGTTAAGGGAAAAAGCACCCTGATCTCCCCCTCCTTCCTCATTTGATATCTAAATGGGATCCCCATTGGCTGAACCCACCTGAAGGCCAGAGGACATGGGAAATCACTCATGCAATCCCTAAAGGCCAGCATCCATCCCTGGCGCTATCACCACACCAACCCAACAAGAGTATAGAAAAGTGGAGAGTGGATCTGGAAAGGCAAAAGGAACGGAACTCAGGAAAGCCAAATCCATAGTTGGGATTCATCAATTAATCAGCTGAGGATAGGAGCCAGGAAACTTTAGGGTAAGAGAGAAAAAGCAGGGGCTGATATCAGTGTCCGTTTACTCTGCATCAAATCATAATAAGCACAATCAACACACTAGGTGAAAACTAGAATCAGTATCTGTGATTCTGTAGATCAAGTGTAATCAAACTACAGCCCTTTAGCCTGGGCCAAATCCAGCCTCTGCTTATTTTTGTAAATAAAGTTTTATTGGAACACAGCCACACCTATTTGTTTACATATTGCTTTTGGCTATTCTCATGATACATCTCCAGATGAGTAGTTGCAGCAGAGACCATATGGCCAACAACATCAAACATATATAAGCTCTTTAATTCTATGGAAAAATTTGCTGAGTCCTGCTGTAAATTGATCTGCAAAAGGAGCACATGTAAAGTATCTTGTATGGTGTGGAGGGGTAGAGGTGGTGAGAAAGTAGTAAGTGGTAGTTTTCTATCCCTCCTTCCCTATATGCCTTTCTAATATATGCTTCTGTGACTCATACACAATATGGGCTTTATTTTCAAATAAATACATTGCAATGCCAGGTCAATCATGTTTGATTCCACCATGGTTCTCTACTTTCCCTGTCTGGCCATCTTTTAAATAGTGAGTAGGTTGAAAGTTGTTATGGTAAGACAATATGGTATTCTTAGAAGCCTATGAAGATAATAATAGTGATAATAGAGAGATACCTAAAAATTTTCTATGACCCAGGCTGTTTTCTAAATTTTCTGCTTATTTAACAGAATAAATTGCTCAAAACTTACAATAGCATTATGAGTAGGTACTTTTATTATCATTGCCATTTTATAGATGAGGAAATAGAGGCACAGAAGGGTTAATTAAAGGGCCCAAGCTCAAGAAACTGGTAAGTGACAGAGCTGAAATTCAAACCCAGGTAGGCTGCCTCCAAAGTTTCTGTTCATATCCCCTACACGATGCTACTTTAGCTTTTGAACTCTATGACATCCAGAGGGTCATGAAACAGTATATTCTAATGATGGACATGTCTCAGCTAATGGAAAGTAAAACATACCAAATGAGAATTACCATTTTTAAATATCTTTATAGTGGAATCAGCACCCAAACTATATCAATTATCTAATTTAATGATTTAAAATATACATCTAGAGTTCACAGCTCTGAATTATAAAAAATCAGCTACTTACTTGGCAAAGAGTGAAGTCTTGACTAACAGAGATTTCTAAGGAGGAAAAATAGAGCCGTAAAGTAGAGAATGTCCTGAATGTTTTTATCTTATTCCCTTAATAAAAACATCCATGGGGTAAAGAGGCATATATACGGACAAATGACTAAATCTATGATGAGCTATGTGATGAGGGTTGGAGAAGTCCCTTCAGGAAATTTACAAGTGTTTCCCAAACTAATTCATTGGGCTAGTTCATGACTCAGTTCATGCAATTTTCTTGTCAGGGTTCTTTTTCTCCTAGTCTTAGTTTGGTTGAAGCAAATGATATGCATGCATCATTTTCCCTGAAGCGCTCTCAAAAATGTCTATCACAAAGCTGTTGCTAAACTTTTCTTTCCAGTATCTGATTTTAATTGGTTCACCTCTTGTCATTGAGAAATCACTTTGTTTGGAATTTTCAAGACACCTTTTATTCCTGCTCACACGAATATAATTAATGTGTTTTGTGCTAAGGCAGCAACATAAAATATAAGTTTTTTCTTGCTGTTCTGAAATTACCAGCTTAGTACTGAGAATAAATGATGTACCTTTAAAATGCCTGCAATTGAAAAGGAAATGTTTTCTGGATGAATTGGATTTTTATTTGTTTTTACTTGTATGATCTTTAAGATCCCCCATTCTCATTTTATCACTGAATTATAAAACAGTGTTGAAATGATCCCCTAAATGGTGTTCCAGGCCCTGTCCCTGCATTCAGAGAGCACTTCATCTAAACCCTGTCAGAGAGACCCATTCATTCTCTCATTCATTCAATAAATATTTATTGAATACTTAGCATAGGCCAAATACCCCAACCATCCCAAGTGACACAAAGATGAAAAGACAGTGCCTCTTCCCTTGATTAGCTCACACTCTAGAAGAGAAGACAGATTCAAAGAAAAACATAACATACTTTATAACAAGTTCTTGTGCATATAGCTGGGGAAACTCAGAGGACATGGTAGGTTATTTTCCTCAGGGATACTAGAGCAACTACACCAGGGAGTTGACATTTAAAGATGTCCAAGAAAGGCCATTCACAACTTTCTTTAAATTTAAAATTACATATTTAAAGTCAGGTAAAGATACAGTTTAAAAAATTAAAAATATATATTTAGAAAAAGGTTGACTAAATGAATGACGCCCACATCTGGGGCATTCACCATAGAGTTGAACTCATTATGAAACAGATGCATTTTAGATAGCAAAGTACTTACAATTTTTTTTTAAAGTTCAGCTTGAAATCAGGGTTTTGCCCCAAGTTAACCTTGTATTTTGTCTCTAACATGGATACTGAAAGGTGTAGATAGATCTCAGCTCTCTATTCTATGCCTCTGCTCAATTGTTCATCCCTGCATTCACAGCCTGTCTTCGTTGCGATAGCTTTATAAAAAGTCCTGATATCTGGTAAGGCAAGAACCCTCCCACTTCTCCAGAAGCTCTTGGGATTCTTGGCCCTTTGCTCTCCCAAATAAGCTTTCCAATCACATTATTTCATCCGTATCAAGTCCATAAAGACTTTTGGGAACTATTTGGAATTGGATTGAATATATAGATAAACTTGCTTAGAATTTTATCACAATATTCTTCTCCATGAAAATAATGTATATTTCTATTTATTTAGATCTTTTAAAATATCCCTTAATACACTTTTATAATTCTCTTCCGTGCTCTTCTCTTCTCCTTCTCTCTTCTCTCTTTAGAATTCTAAAAGTAACTGCAAGACACCAGAGATTCGGCAGCCACACCTGATCTCACATCGCCCAGCTATCTGTAAATGCCTAACCTCAGTTTAGGTTCAATGCCCTATTGCTTTCCTCTGAAGCTTTCCCTGATAAATTTTACCCCACTATGATCGCTTTCTTGCTCTTTTTCCCTTCCATGCATATTGCTGCTTGACTTCAGAATGTAGTTGTTATCAGGACTTTTCACTGATTTTTAGTTGTTCTCTCTTCAGCAGTTTCCAATAACATGTTTTGTCTCCCCATAAAAGCCTATGACTGCTGTCTACTTTGTAATTCCTCTCCTGGACTTAGTAAAGGGTTTGGTATTAGTTAGACTGGCACTCAAAATTGTTTATTAAAGGAACAAAAGGCTTCAACAAATGCTTCTTTTATCCAAAAAGCCTCTCATTTTCAGAGTCAACCTCACTTCCTGATAGATCACGAGGAAAGAAAGCTCTCCTTCTCACGGTTAGTTTCTCTTCCAGGCTTGTCAACATGGCTTTCTTCACACTGAGGAAAAACAATGTGTCATTTAGTATCAAACTATTTGCTTTTCAAATCGAATATCTCGGAATAATAAATCATAAAAGAAAGGCTATGAATCAAAAATGCCACCTGAACACATCCTGTATTTTTTTTTTCTCAGCACGGCCCAAAGTAACTGCTACATTAGGATGAATCATCAGATAATCAACACAAAAGACCTCATTTGAGTTCATTATTCATAGTGAAAGGCTGGCTTGGAGTCCTGATACAATTCGGAACTTTGGTTTACAGAGATAATAAAAACATTCAAAGATATGTCATACTAACCTGTGTCCCCATCTCCATATAAATGAGATGAGTCCTCCCTAGACTGGCCTCAGCCTCACAAGGGGGCCTCCTCCTCAGTATACATCCTCTAAACAGCCTCATTTTTGGCAGCACCACCATTTAGGGTGGTCATTCTGTGCTTTGGTGAAACAGCGTTCCTTCTTCACTAAGATGTTCTTTATTCATCCCTCTGCCAAGTCAAACAGTACACTGATCTTTAAAGACTCCAGTCATACCCTACCTGAAGAAAGGAAGCACATTTATTTGGCCATGTGTTCATTCAGCAAGCATCACTGAAGGTCCAGTCTGTTTGCGACAGTCTGCTTGGTGCTGATGGAAGATGGAGTAGACCAGATCAGATCTCTGCCCCAACAACTTACACTGAAGATGAAGCACCAGAAGAAGGATGACTTTATACACGTGGATAGTTAAATGGAGACACAACAGATGTCTAAAAGCAGTACAGAGAGTTGCTGCCTCCTCTGTTTCTGAACAGACCCTCAGAACAGTATGTACTCAGCAGAGAACAAAAAGTGCTACGGGAGTGAGGGACCAGGAGAAGGGCATTGTCTTTGTAGACAGGAGACCTCTAGTCCAGTTTTATTCTTACCACAAACCAGCTCGGTGACTGAGGACAAGACGTGCTCGCTCCTCTATACAACTGAGTTTCCTCATTTGTAAAACGAGAGGAATTTAGGCAATGATTTCTAATTTTATCTTCAGCTTTGTCTTTTTATAACTCTATGAAGCTTCATTATGAAGTCAACCACTGTAAAAAGAAAAAATGGAACATCTCCATGTTGCATTCTTCACCATCAGTTCCAAACAAAACCACGGCTATGATAGACAACCCAGCGAATGGCAATTCTAAACTTTAGGAGTCATTTAAGATAGTAAAATTGTGTTTGGAGTGCAGCAACTGAGGTGCAAATGTACAGTATTCACAGACTATACAAGAGATACAGACTTTGAATAAATTTCATTATCTTTATACTAAAGTGTTATACTTTATATAAATTACCTTTATAGTAAGTTTAATTTTAACATATATTATATTTTTAATATAAAACATTTACTTTGTTCTTTAAATTAAAAGGGATTTGTTTAGAAAGATGAAAGCATCAGTGACTTAAAATTTCATCTTAATGCATGTCTGTATTTTATACAATAACTATGTATTACTTTAGCAATATGGCAAAACATTTTAAATTTAATTTATTTTTAAAATAAGTATTGTGTGAGGTGTTGTTTGAATGAGTCTAATATCAGTAAACTGGAAGTGAGTGATACCTCCAAGTTTCTGGAACCACCATCACCCAAATGAAGTAACCCATGAGTCTTCAGTTTTGAATCTACCCTCATTCAGTCTATGCAACAGATGGAGTCTCTGACTTCTGGATCTGCCATCACCTCACAGAGTGAGAAGTCCCCTGGCCACTAAGCTCAGTGTCCATTCACATCAAGGTGACTGTAGAAATAACATATACCTTCCTTTCCTCTCTGTTTTTATAAGATATTCCCATTAGTCCTCTCCCCAATGATCATTTCCACATTTCTCTGAAGCGTTCCTCAATCCTGTCCTCCACCCCTCCCCAGACCCCCCAAACTCTATTTCCTCTATGAAATTGCGGCTCATTGACCAACCAGCTTTTCTCAATCTTTCAACTTCTTTTCTCATTACCTTGACTGACAGCTATCCATCTTTTGAGGGTACTGCCTCCTCTATACCCTCCGAGGTTGTGGCAGTTTGTTTTCTCAAACTTTATATTTTCAAACCAGACATGGAACTAGAGCCATTCTTGCTACCCATCGCTGCCTTAAGATCATTATCTTACCAATATGATTTTAAGTCTATCGCTTCAAGGCTCATGACATTCAGTTACATCATCCTCTTCTGCTCTCTACCATTATCATTTATCATGCCTCTGATAACTCCTTCTCATTCATCAAAAACTTTGGTACCTGGGATAAGCTTTCTCCTCCCTCCAAGTGCAGCTCTCAGTCAGAACAACATTAACATCTGGTTCCCTGACTCATCTGAACATGCCTCTCTGTTTCTCACCTCATTTCCAAGGACATTCTCCCCGTTGCCTTTCATTATTCATAACGGCTCCACCTCCCAAACTCCGATTTAAACATCTCATTTCAAACATAGCCTTTTTCTTTATCCAGTTTGCTTCTTTTGTAACTACCGTTACCACCCACTTGGAAAAACTATCTTTCTTGATTGCTCTAACTCTAAGAAAGACTTCTTGTTTTCCTCTAATATCTAGGCTTCCCCTATTTCTCAGTAACAGAAAACTTGAATGCTGTCTTGGCACATGGACGTCTGGATAAACATCAAATTTTTCAGCGTCTCCTTCAGCTAGTGGCGACTATGAGACCACAGTGTGCAACTGCAGGTAGTGTCTCTAGAGCGAGGTACATGCCTTGCTTGTCCTTTCCTCTTTCCAGCTCATCAGAAAGTAGACATAATGTTGGAAATGCAGAAAGCCTCTTGTTTCAAGCAGTGACCTTGGGATTGGGTCACATCCAGCTGATGAATCAGGTAGGATGCTGTGAGACACAATAGTAGTCACACATGGACTATCACTAAACTTATTGAATGTTGAAAGAAAGTAAATTTATCTCTTGTTTATGCCACTGTTATTGTTATTATGGGTTTGTGGTTTTGTTTTTAGTTACTCATGGTTGAACCTAATCAGAACTAATATACAAATTATCCACTCTCTCCATACCGATCTCTGAACAGCTGATCACTCAGCTGGCAAAAGGCAAACAACACAGAAGATGACTTCCATTGAAAATTTATGATACAACCCCACATGGTCCTTCAACATTACTCAGAAGTCATCCCATATTTCTCCTGTCAACTTGCTGTACCACCCTCCAAGACTGTTTCAATCCTCCTTTGCTCTCTTCAAACTATCCCATTGACTTTTATCAACTTCCTATTTTACCAATGAAATATAATCCATTAGACAGGAATTTCTTCATTTTCAAGATGTTAAACCAATAAACCTACCTTATTCGTCACTCTTCTGTATATGACTAATCCACCTTTCATTAACTTCTCAAGAACCATTGCACTATCAATTATTGCTTCTCCATTTTACACTCAGTTTCTCAATCTCTGATACATCATTTCCAATGTTTTTGTTGTTATTGTTGATAGGACTATTGTTGCTACTGTTTTAAACATTCAAGCCCTTCCCCTTTTAAAGAGGAAAGTATGCTCACTCAGATCCTCATCCCTACCACTTTTTCTCTCTTCTCTACTTATCTCCTCCAGTTTGGAGTCAATTACTCAAAGGAGCTGTCTATTCTTACATTCTCATTTTTCACCTTTCTCTCACACCTCCACACACTGAAAATTGGAATCTAGTCCATTATCCTACTGAAAGAGCTCCTACTAATGACACCATTGTCTTCCATATCACCAGATATTTTTCAAATATTATTTTACTTGACATCTTGACAGCATTAGGTGTCATGGCCAATTTTTCTTTCTTGAAACATTATTTTCCCTTAGGTTTTTTGAGTCAGTGTTATCTTGGTTTTCCTTCTAGATTTTTGTCAATTCCTTTTCTATTTCCTCATTTGCTTGTATTCATCTATGAGGCATTAAAGATGAGAGTGACTCAAGACTCCTAGTCGATCTTCTCTTTCTCTTCTTAGGGATTTTATCCAAAATCATAGTCAAATTTACCACAAATGCAATTAATTCACAAATTTAGATATCAAGCAAAACCTTCTCCTTGGATTTCCAGAACCCATTTGAGTTGATCTATTTCAATCCCTTAGAAAAATGCCTTGCACACGTTAAGTGCTATATAAGCATTACCTATCACTTTTATAGTATGTCCAACTTCATTTGTGATATCTTCCTTTAGATGTATCAGAGGCACCTCAAGCTCACTATGTTCAAAATGAAACACACATTCTTCTTCTGCCACCATATGTGGTCTTCTTCCAATGTTTCTCTTTCAGAGAGAGCCACCATCTACCATCTAGTTGTACAAAGTCAGAAACCTGATAGTCTTCTTTGATAATTTCTGCTTATTAATTTACCTACAAAAATATCACAAATCCCTTTACTTACCTCCCTCTCAATCTTTACCCCTCCTGCCCCATTGCTATCTTCTCTTGCCTAAATTATCGCAACAGTTTCCTAACCACTTACTCCAATACCTTTTCTCTATTTCTCACTTTGCAGCTGGAGTGAATTTTGAAAATAAAAATCCATTTGTGTTCCTCTGTTCCGTAGCATACACGTGATCTTAGGAAAAGAGCAAATGCCTCCTTGTGGCCAGAAAGGCTCTTTATAGGAATTGACTTCTCCAGCTTTCTCTTGCGCTTTGCTCTTTCCCACCATCATTCGCACTCACTGCCGCTGACCTTTTGGTTCATCATAGTGTTCATGCTCCATCCTATCATAGGCCTTTGCACATGCTATTTCCACTGCCTAGAAAAATTTCACTTCTTCATCTACGTAATTTCTGCTTAGCATATGAAAGCCTTTTCTGTGCTCCCTTACAAGGACTGAGTTCCCCTATTAGGGCTCCCAGAGCACTGTGCACCTCTCTCCCTTAGCTCTTGTCATTATCCCAATTTCACATTTGTAAGATAAGTTGATTATTGTGTATCTTTCCCAACATCCCTGAAGGCAGAGTTTGTTCCTCTTTGTACCTAGGCTGTAACAAAGTTTTTTGGCACCTAGTAAGTGAGCAACAAATATATACTGAACTGATGAATGAACAAGTGCCTGAATTAACTTATCTCTTGTGAAGACTGTCCAGGAATATTTCAACTATCCTTTTTGTTTTTTTTAATCTCTTTTTTCTCCATGAAACCTCCTATAGTAAGCAAAGATTTTCAAAACCATTTTACTGATGTTAAAGCTGAACTTAAAATTGGATAGCATTCTACTTTTAAAAGGCATAGAAGTATAAAAATATTTGATGGCTCATTACTTGAATTATGTGTACGTGACAGTAGAAGTTTCCTCTCTTTTTGTCCCCACCCCCTCACCTTGTTCTCCTCAACCTCAAAAGATTTTTCCTTGAAGGTGAAAATGATTCCCAAGGGAGAGTCAAAGACTGTATATGTAAGGAGTGTGAGAGAGGCCATGGTGGCTTTATACCTGGACAGGGCCCCAGATATGTGTGGGATTCTATGGAGA
Source organism: Equus caballus (assembly GCF_041296265.1). Lineage (NCBI taxonomy): Eukaryota > Metazoa > Chordata > Mammalia > Perissodactyla > Equidae > Equus > Equus caballus. Next base: position 27,967,996 of record NC_091710.1, on the reverse strand, counting down.
GACTCTTCAGGTACTTAAAATAAATAAATGAAGGGTACCAAGTGGTGGTGCCCCGTCCAGTATTGCAGCCAGGCCCAGTCCTAGGAAACATAGTACTGACCGAAGTCTAGCAAAGGAAAATAGCATTCTTAGTTATCTAGTACTGAATGAGACAAGAAATAACACTGTTTGGAAGTATTGCAAATAGCGCTCCCTATATATGATTAATTGCCAAATGAGGGGTAAAAACAATAAGTGTTAATCTTAGCGGAGAAATATTTGTTAAGAGCTGAGGGAAATTAGGAGGATTTGTGGACGAAAGGTACTAGAGTTGGGCATTGATGGATAGAGCTTTACTAGATAGGGAGAATTAGAAAGAATATTCTAATCAGGAGAAGTAGTGAGGAACATGGGTTTGAAGTAGCACGATATTTTTTAAGGGGAGGTGAGTAGCCAAGTCAGACTGGATTTGAGAATTTATGTGAGAGATCAGGGGGGATCTAAAGGTAGGAATTATCTCACTGACAAGGAAGAACTATTAAACGTTTGACTAAGGGCATTTTAGGGATATGAACTTACTCAAAGTCATTCAAAAGAGAATGAAGCAGACAGAATACAGACAGAACAGGGAGAATTTCACCAAGTATTCCACTGACATACGCTGAATAAATTGTCAAAGGAGAAAGAAACTAGAATTTATTGAGTACATATTATGTATTTGATCACATTAGATATTTTACATACAATATGCCACTTTACCTTTAAAAATCATAAAAAGTATCAATTATTATCACTATTTTAAGATATTTAGATTTAAGATATAAAAGTTCACAAATGTAGTAAATCGTGGACTGAAGATTTGAACCTGGGTTTGTAGGATTATAAAACCTGTATTCTACAGTTTAGCACATCTTTGGTAATGGAAATGTAAAAGGAGAGTTGGAAAATAAGATTTATATTATGAAATGTAGCAAGAAAAAACTTGATAAATATTTGAAAATTAATATAAAAAGAAAGCAGAGCTGATAGATAATTTTTAAGTGATATTTTGAGCCTTGATGACTAAGAAAGAGAGAAAGAGGAAAATCTTTTTTAAATTACAAAATGATCAGTTAGATTTTGAACATGTTGGGCATGCTGTGATGGATGGACATCTCATAAAGTAAGTGGGAAACACATAGCTGGTGCTCAGAAGAAGCAGGGATATTAAATTAGGAGTTTTATCTAGTGACATCCATTATGACCTGGCCCCAATGTCCCTCTAGTGCCCACCTCTTTGAATCAGCAGCTATTGAATTAGCCTTGCCTTGGGGTAAAGGTTTCTCAAGTTGCCTACTAACCAAGAATCATGATTGGTAGCCCCAAAAGTTTAACATCGACCTGGAACTTTTGCTGAGTTTGGTCTAGTCTGTTGCCTCTAAACTTTGACTTTGTGTCTTAAAACAAGTCTTTACCTTGCATCCCAGTTCTAGTACCTGGGATATTTTCCTGTTATGTGAGACTAAGCCCCTGCTCCAGTTTCTTGCGTGACTCCTACATTTTTCTAGATAAGAAATTTTACCTCCTTCTCATTCTGTGCTTTTAGGACAGATATTCTGCACTAAATAAAGATAAGCAGGCTGTGATCTGGACATATGGGGCCAGTCATTGCTGCTTATCTTCCTGTCAGTTGCTATGCGTTCCTATGGAAGGACCATCTACAAGATCATTTCCACCTGCATCTCACATGTTACACTAGCTCCATCTGAACAAACAAGACAAAAAAAAAACAAAGTAAACAGAAACAAACAGAAAATCTTCTCTTGACTCCACCCCAGCTGTCACCTTTTTTTTTCTTCTTCTTCTCTCCAAAGTCCCCCAGACGTAGTTGTATATTCTAGTTGTAGGTCTTTCTGGTTGTGCTATGTGGGATGGCCACCTCAATGTGGCTTGATGAGTGGTACATGTTCCAGCCCAGGATCCGAAACAGCAAAACCCTGCGGCCACTGAAGCAGGGGGCGCGGAATTAACCTCTCAGCCATGGAGCCAGTCCCCCAGCTGTCACCTTTTGTAGTAAAAAATTTTTACATACAATAAAGATTTACAATGACTCACATATACATAAAAAGCAGTTAGTGATTAAATCTGGTTCTCTGACCAACAAAGAGACAGAAGAGGGAATGGGCTAAAGTTCTTTACTTTGAAATGGAGAACGGTAGGAGTGTCCAGGCTGGGAAATTATAGGATTTAAATTAAGATGTTGGAGAGTAGGCACCAAATCCCCAGTGTTCTCCCAGCACAATTTCAATCAGTTTCGTATCAGGTGACATGACAGTCACTACACATGTCCTGAAAATCCCAGACAGCCACAGGATCCAGAATCGACCCTGTGTGTATTTGGATAGGAGTGGACAACTCCTATGTGTTGGCAAATTGCAGTCACCACGTGGACAAATGTGAATTACAGAGCCGGACCCTCGGAACTCCCAGCATGATAGTTACCCAGGTCATTTCATTAACCTTGAAATAATGGCCCTCCACATTTTATACAACTGAAAATTTTGGACTCTGTGCATTGGATTATGGTAGAGTTTTCTGAAACCATGCTCTGTTTCCATTACTGTTTGACCCTCTGTAATCTGGTTTTACTCTCTCCCACTTCACAGAAACTGCTTTTGTCAAGGTCACTGATGATAACCATAGTGCTAAATCGACTGCACAAATTATTTGTCTTTATTTTACTTGACCTGCATTCAATATACTTGAGCACATGTTCTTTTTTCTCACACACTCCTATCTTGGCTTCCATGACAACATCCTCTGTTTCTTTGGTTTTTTTCTTACCTCAAGGGCCATTCATTCTCAAGTTTCTTTGATGTCTTACCTTCTTCAATCTGACCTCTAAACGCTGGAGTCCCTCAGGGCTCCCTCCTAAATCGTTCTCTATGTCTAGATGATCTCATTAACCTCTATGGACTTAAACAGCATATTTATGTTCCTTATTCTCAAATTCACATTTCTAGTATCGGATTCTCTTTTGCATTTTAAGATTGCATATCCAACGGCCATCTGAACTTGATTTTCTCATAGACACTCAATTTATTAAATCATAATTTTATTGTAATCAATTTTGTTTTCCCACTCTTCCCATCTGTCCCCAGAAACATCCCCTACTTCTAAATTTTCCACCTAAGCATTTTCAAGGGTGCTACAGTCAGAATCTAAGGAGTGATCCTTGATTCTTTTCTCTTCTTTTGTCCTCTATTCATTTCATTATCATTTCCTGTTAACTATGCGTATAAATTATATTTTAGAGTTATGGACTTCTTCTATTTCCAAAATCATCCCCTTAGTCAGATCATGGGTCATTTCTTATTTGAACTACAACAATATACTACCGCCCCGTCTCTCAGTACTCTCACGCCCCTCCATCTCTTCTTCACGTACTGGCAAAAGGAATACTCTTAAGGGGTAAATTAAACAATATCACTCTCCTGCACAAACTCCCTCAGTGACTTCCCTTTCAACCCAGAAAAAACTCAATTTCTTTAACTATCCCTGCACAAATCTGTCTCAGAACTGAAACTCTATCCCCATTTCTTGCTAAATGTTAGCCCCATCCATCTTTTCTGAGATACTCTGACATACAAGGTCTTTGTCATCTCAGAACTTTTGAATTTACTGTTCTTCTTCTATGGGATGATTTCCCTCTGTTCTCCTGCCTGTGGGTTTCAGCATAAATGCCACCTCCTCAAAGAAGACTTCCTTAATCATCCTAATTAAAATTGGTCCCTTAAATTTTTTTTAATTCATTTTTTGTTGAGGTAACATTGGTTCATAACGTTACATAAATTCCATGTGTACATCACCACATCTCAACCTCTGTGCAGACTACATCTTGCCCACCAACCAAAGTCCACCTACTGTTTATCACTGCACAATCTGCCTTTTCATCCCTCTCCCCGCTCCCCCTTCCCCTCTGTTAACCACCTGTCTATTATCCATGTCTATGTGTTTGTTTGTTGTTGTTGTTTTTTACCTTCCACATATGTGTGAAATCATATGGTGTTTGTCTTTCTCTGTCTGTTTTCCACTGAGCAAAATATCCTCAAAATTTATCCATGTTGTCACAAAAGGCAAGTTTTTGTCTTTTTTATGTCTGAGTGGTCTTCCTTTGTATATATATATATATGCCACATTTTCTTTATTCATTCATCTGTTGATGGGCAGTTAGGTTGTTTCTAAGTCTTGGCTATTGGGAATAATGCTGCAATGAACACAGGGGTGCATATATTGTTTTCGAATTAGTGTTTTCGTGTTCTTTGGATCAATACCCAGAACTGGAATATCTGAATCATATGGTAGTTCTATTTTTAATTTTTTGAGGAATCTCCATACTGTTTTCCATAGTGGCTACACCAGTTTACATTCTCACCAAACGTGTATGAGGGTTCTCTTTTCTTCAGAGCCTCTTGAATACTTGTTATTTCTTGTCTTTTTAATAATAGCCATTTTGATGGGCGTGAGGTGATATCCTAATGTAGTTTTCATTTGCATTTCCCTAATAATTAGTGATGCTGAACATTTTTTCATGTGCCTGTTGGCCAACTGCACATCTTCTTTGAAAAAATGTCTGTTCAGAGCCTCTGCCCATTTTTTAATCAGGTTGTTTGTTTTTCTGTTGTTGAGTTATATGAGTTCTTTATATATTTTGGATATTAATCCTTTATGGGGTATATGATTTGCAAATATCTTATCCCAATTGTTAAGTTGTCTTTTCATTTTGTTCATGCTTTCCTTTGCTGTGCAGAAGCATTGTAGTTTGATGTAGTCCCTCTTGTTTATTTTTTCTTTTGTTTCTCTTGCCTGAAGGAACATGATTTTCAAAAGCTACTGCTAAGATTGATGTCAAAGTGCCTACTACCTATGTTTTCTTCTAGGACTTTTGTGATTTCAGGTCTTACTTTCAAGTCTTCAATCTATTTTGAGTTAATTTTTGTGTATGCTATAAGATAATGGTCTACTTTCATTTTTTTGCCTGTGGCTGTCCAGTTTCCCCAACACCATTTATTGAAGAGACTTCTCTTTCTCCATTGTATGTTCTTGGCACCTTTATCAAAAATTCATAGCTATGTGGATTTATTTCTAGGCTCTCAATTCTGTTTCTTTGATCTATGTGTCTGTTTTTTCTGACAATACCATGCTGTTTTTATTACTGTAGCTTTGTAGTATATTTTGAAATCAGGGAATTTGATACCTCCAGCTTTGTTCTTTTTTCTCAGGACTGCTTTGGCTGTTTGGGGCCTTTTGTTGTTCCCCTTCAGGGATTTTCTATCTCAGCCTTGCATATGTTTCCTTATTAGCACTTAGCATCATATGGAAGTGTTTATATTTGTTTATTTATTTGAGTGCATGGGATAAAACTGCTGTCCCATCACTATCCTTTACTTTACCATAGTGCCTGATACATAGTGGACATTCACTATGGGTACATAGACTCTTTCTAATAATTGAATTGTCAAAAAGAATTATATGGGAAAAAACTTAGGATGTATACTATTACAAAGAAAGAAGAAGAAAACACTTTTTAAACAAGAAAATTTTGATCTGCAGTATTTTCTTTAGAGCATATAAGAATCAGACCTAAGGTCAAGAGATAATGTAGAAAAGTTAATAGGTAACAATTACCTTTGAGAGGCTGTGTCAGTCTTGTTTTTTTCCATATGATTTAATAAGAGCTTGGATCATGTAATCTCATTGGTCTGTGTAGGACTTGACTGATAGATGCCAAGTCTTTACTTATGTCTTTCTGGGAGACAGTACAGTGAAATAGTTATAGTAAAACATTTTGGGAATTAGATTTCGGTAGTTGTGTGACTTTACTCCAGTTATTTAACCTCTTCAACCCCAAAAGTGTTCTCATTTATCATGTTGGGATGATAATAGCACCTGTCTCATACTCTTGTTGTAAAGAATAGATGAAAGGACATGTGTAAGTATATTTAGGAATGTCTGGCATATGGTAAGCACTCAATGTGTTAACTGTTAGCCACTGTTATTATATTTGTAATTTAAGTCTCACGAATGAAATAATCTAGCTCTTTCCCAGGTGACAGACCTGGCCTCAGCTAAACTCAACCTATCCCAACTCTCTCATTATCAAACGACAACATTCTCAAGCTCTAGTGTACATCAAAATCACAAGGGAGGTTGTTTAAAATGCACATTCCTGGGATGCCTCCCCAGAGATTCTTTCATAATAAGTTTAGGGTAAGACCCAGGAATATGTGCTTATAATAAACACCCAAGGCTATGACTTATGAAGAAGTTTATTCCAGTATCTCATTTGGGGATAAGTTGGCCTGGGATAGATCTATTTCCTCCTCGTAGCTGACTAACGTTCTGGAGTTGAGAAGAAATATTTTTTTGCTGGTTGGAATTGAGAACAGAAAAGCATGGAGGATATTTGTTAAAAGGAAACTTTAAAGAAATGTATTAAAAGAGGACTCATTTGAGAGGGCTATGAGATAGTGAAACTCGTTGGGGAAAGTCACTAAGCATCAGTATTAGAGCTCTGTCAGAATAAACTTTCTCTCTCTCTCTCCCTGACTCTCTCTCATACTTTTTCGTAACTCATTGGTCTTTTTAATTATATTTGTGTGGGTAGGAAGTAATTACATCAGTAGCATCATCACTGAACACAAAGAAAAAGTCTATCAATGTTTGAAAGGCATCTGAAGGGATTCTTAGTTCTTTCGTTGAGGTTAAAACTGCTATGTAGGGTTCTTAGTCCTGGAGGGAGAAGCAGCTACATAAATCCTGAATATGCTGCTTGGCAAGTGGATCTTGGCAACATACATGGTATCTATTTAATTGTTCTCTCAGTCCAATCTATATTTTGCCAGTTTTTTCTCTGCACTATTGGTAACCAGAGCCAAGTAAGTGACAATAGGAAAAAATTCTCATAGTAACATACCAAATATTTGTTTTTTTAATATAAAACACAACATTCCTTACAAAAAAGCTATTTATATCATGCCTTTTGTTATGTGAACCAGTGAATTTCCTCCTCAAAGTCATTTTCGTCTATTTCTCCATAGACAGATTTAATTGAATCATATGGGTTGAACGTCACTTTTCTGGATCAACTTTACTTTAAAAAAAAGATGAGATTTTTCAAAGTATTTCTCTATACGTTTAAGTGTCAAAATACCGCACCTTTAATTTGACACCAGAATAATACCAGTACTTCATTGTCTTCCAGTTCTTTCTTAACAGAGGAGATGTACATGTTGGTACTCCTGTAGTCATCATGTTGTCTATCATCACAAAGCTGTTTGTGAGTGACACCAATGACCCATCAAATTCTAACCTTCCACTTTCAATATGAATTCCTGCCATCTCTTTTGAGTTTGATACTGGTGAACGTTTTCATTTTAAGTGCTCTAGAATACGCATGCTCCATAAAGATCAAAGTTTCTTTGTTCTATTTACATCAAATCTTCCCTCAATTGTTGCCATTTAGCTGCTGGTGTAATTGCAGATGATACCCTGTGTCTGGATGCCACAGAAACGAAAATGACTTAGCAGAAGCAATTGCTAGCTATCCTCACTTACCTCGCTAGAAAGTCGACACTGAATTGAGAAGAGAGCACTCAGGTGAAAGTACTTCAGAAGAGGTGTACTCTGAGGGGGATTGTCTTTATTGCCTGCAGTAACTACTGCAGGAGTCAAGTCCCTCAACTATTTATCCTCAAATTATCTTCCTAACTTCCTCAGTATTGACATTTCCTAAAGATCCTGTGATGACATCAGCCTTTTCTGTCCTAGGCGGTAGTGATCCACTGAGTCTGTTGCAGTGCAACTAACTAAAGCTATAGTAAATTGTTTGTTTGTTAAATATTTATTTGTTCCATCCTGTTCCAAGTATTATGCTAAGTACTGGGGACACAGGAACGGGTAAGACACCTGCAATCCCTACTGCATGAACTTTCAGTCTAGTAGAAATTAGACAATTAAACAATTAATTATTATAAATTCTGATAAATACTATGTAGTGAGTGTATAAGAAATTATTAGAAAAATAAAAGGGCAACTTCTTTGATCTGGTGCATTATTACTGGCATTTTGGGGACAGTGATGTTTAGGTTAAAGCTGGCTCAAGGGATTGCCAAATGAAAGAAGTTTGGAACTTCAGAAAGAAAAAACATGTTCAGATGCTCTGAGATGAGAAAGTATAGCACATTGGAATATCTAGAGATGTGCAATGTAGGAAGAGCATAGGATATAAGAGTGCACAGACCTTGATAAGTGACTGTAGAGATAGGTGGGGGTTAGATTACGGAAGAACGACTCAAGAAGTTTGGGTTACATCCCAAGAGAAATGGAAAGCTGTAGACAGCTTTTAAGCAGGAAAATCATCATATCCTTGCTGTTAAACAGTTCACTCTGAAAATAAAATAGAGGATGACTTGGAGGAGAACAAGACTCAAGCGGAGAGAGAAGAAGCAGGCTTGAGACGTGAAGTTTGGCAATTTAAACTATGTTAGACATTTAATTTCCCAGGATGATGACAAGACTTGGCATGGAGAACGAGACATTGAAACAGAAACTAAATTATTAATGAATGAGATAGCAAATGATAACAATGAGGAGTAGCACTACAAGACAGAACAGTTGACTGCGTGAGACTCAAAGGAATAGGACTTTTTGAAAGAAGATAAAGGAGCAATGATTTGGAAGAAGTAATAATGACCCAGGATTATACAGACCACACTTCTGATCTTAAAGTAGGTCTTGAATGGGAGAATGGGTACCTACACTTGATAAGTCTACAGGAAAATACAACAATCTGAAAGGAGAACCAAGTTTCTTTTGAAACCAGAAATTCTTGAAAATGTCTTTTAAAAAATAGGTGGAAGATGCCAGGAAATTTTTCCAGTTCATCACAAATGGCTTCTGAAAACTTCCTGGCGCAGTGCCTGTAGGCTGTGTTACTTTGTGCAGCCTCCTGACTCCAAGGTCCACAAGGTAGTCATGCGGGACTGCTGAGCTGGTCCCTTGCCAGATTGCATGTACAACATGTGTGGCTGCTTCTTGCCAGGAAGAGCCATCGATCATGTCTTAGGGGTTCTATGAAGCTCAGAAATGTCTCAAAGATGGCTCACTTCTTTGCTTCCCCTGCCAATTCCTTCCCAGGGTATCCTTGTCTTATTATAATCACATCACTTGCTAAAGCTGTTTTGTTTTGTTTTGTGTATTCAACTTCTTTTAAACTTCAAGCATCTCAAAGACAGAGATTGTGCATTATTTATCTTTTGTCTTCAGTGTTTAGTAAGTAGAGGTTCTCCATAAATGTTTATTGAATTAATTAATTGATTAGTGAAACCTGTCTAGATGAGGCAATTTGCTCTATTATAAAAGGAGCAGGATGCCTCTTTTTAGCAAAACTAATGATCTCGCATATCTCTGGCTAATATAAAATATTTTGCTATCAAGTTTTCTTAGAATATCAGCTTTTAAAAGGAAGGAATTAATATCTCAATAGATTTTCTGCCAAGATGAAGGGAGACCCAGATTTGAGCTCATATGCCAACTCTAATCAATTGGCTGTCATTCCCTACAGTACTGCTTTGACCAGATTTTGAGACTTCTTCCAGGCACTACAGGATAGAGTATCATAACTGATTTGAGATCTGCATCATTGGTTGGAGATTTGGGAGTGATGGCAATTATCCCACATAGTTCCCCATCCCTAATCCAGAGCTACTTAATATATGTTAAAGTAACAATTCTGTTTCCCTTAGTAGAGAAACTAGGTTACTTTACAATTTTAAATGTTATATCTATAATTCAATCTCACTAACCTTTCCTTTATGGAAATTTTAAGAGATCTTATTGTCTAAACTACACAGTCTAGGTTATCAGTCACTGTTTATTGCTCTGGGTTTATCTTTTTTTGACTAGATCATAAGCAATATGAAAGCAAGAATCTTCTTTTCCTGATTGTTAACTATCTGATTTTGGCTAAAGTAATTCTATCAGTCAGCTATCGCTGCATAACAAACCACCCCAACACTCAGTGGCATGCAACAATAAACGTATCATTATACTCACATTTCTTTGGGTAAACTGGGGTGGCTATGCTTCAAGCTTCAGGTCTGCAGGTTTTCAGGGTTGACTCTGTTACCAAGGTTTCAAGGGACATCAACTAGGATAGGTCTGCTCAACACATCTCCCAGTCTTCTATGATAAGAGGGTTGCCAAAGTCACATTGTTTCATAACAATGGCAGAAGCACAAGAGCTGCCTCTAATGCAGAAGCACATTTCAAGTCTTTGCTTGGATCATGTCTTATGACACCTTTTGTCCAAATCAAGTCCATGGCCAAGCCTACCATCAATGAAGTAAGATAGTATACTTCACCCACAGACAGGAGGAGGAGAGTGACTATTTGCTGAATTCAAATCTCAGTAGGATTCATTTTCCTCAAATTAAAAGTAGTAATAACCCACAAGGCTCTGAGATTGCTTTGTGACAACTGAGAAGGGAAATGCCTAGCATTCATTGGCATTCAGCAAATATTTGTTGAACTGCTGAATTTCTTTTTCTACCCTCACAGTATATACAATGTGTGATGCACAGTTGGGTTTCAGAGATTTACTAGACTTTGATTGAGGTAGGGTTTCCAGATTCTATCTCTATGCCACTCTGTGACCTTAGGCAAGTTCAGAAATGTTTCTCTGCATTTTATCTTGCAGTTAAGTTATAGATCTCAGACTATTTATTAGAGAATATTTTGGGACTCTATGATATATATTATGTAAGCTATTCAAACTTTCAAAATTTTAGCTTCTAATCTGACCTCAGCAATAGTTGTGTGGAAAATGTCACCCATTAAATTACTAATTTGTTGATTTTAAGTAAAAACTACTTTCCACTTAAGGGGATACAATTAGCTTTCCATCCTTTCAGGCATCAATTGTTTTAGCACACAAGAGTCCCAAATTCAAAATCTTCGGCTTTGAAGGTTCATTTTTCTGAAACTTTATAAATATAAATAAGTTCTCATGAAGTATTAATGCATCCTTTCCAGGCCACAAGGAAAAAAAGTCATAACAAATAAAGAAACTCACAATCTCTTTAAATCCATAATGAAAGAACATATTTAAAAAGCAATAAACAGACAACTAAGTTACTAGTAATACATCATTTAATATTTTTCCCCAAGATGGAAAAAATACATTCTTCACCTGACATCACAATCACACATGATAAAAAACACAAGAATGTGCGATCTGATGGTGATCAGCATCTCTGAGAAAGGAACACTCTGTAGGGGGCTTTGTTTTCTCCCACGGAGTTTGAATCCCTTATGCCCATTAACACTTTAAAGGGAAGTTCCAGGAGGTGGAGCTTTCACTCTGCGGAATGATTATTATTTAGAACAAGGACTGTATCAATATTTTTTTAATGATATGTTTCCTGAAACACCTGGCACAGGATTATCAAATATGTTAAAATATTAACAAATATTTGGTTGCTAATTCAATTGTGTTTTTCTTGGTGTATATCTGTAAATTTTGTGCCAGAGAAAATAAAAGTTAATGGTAATATTCTACTCATTCTGCATCAGACGTGCATCTAAATGTGTTACTGATATTTCACAACTTTAAGAGGCAGATACTATTATGCCCATTTTACAGATGAAAACATTGAGAACACAGAGGATAAGTAGTTTACTAAAAGTCACAAAGCCAGTTAAGTGTCAATGAGTGACATTAAACTCAGGCTTTCTGAGTTCTAATCTATGCTCTTAACCATTACGTGACCAAGCTACCTTCGAAGATGCAAGCTTCTTTAGGAAGGCAGCATAAGACAGTGATTAAGGACATAGGTTTTAGAAAGAACAGGTCTCAATTAAAATCTTATTTCTACTCTTTATTAGCTCTGCACCTTGGGCAATTTTCTTACCTCTTTCAATTTCAGTTTTTTCTCTGTGTCAATGGAGAGTATATTTACTTAGAAGGGTTATTAACGAGATAGGAAAGTATATATAGCAGAGTATTGGCATATAATAAACTGGAATTATTAATACTATTTAGTCTAAGCGCCCAGGGAAATTAAATGGCTTGCCCAAGGTCATATATCTAGTTTTGGAAAAGTGAAGTCTAAACTATGGATTTCTTGGTTCAAAGTCCAATGCCTTAAGCACTCTGGTAATGGTCACCCCTCAGGGATTTCTTACATTATTTGATAGGTGAGATGATCCACAAAGGAAACATATTGACTAACAATGTGGTTACAAACTATACAGGGTGGCTAGACTTTGCTAATGTATTATATCACTTAGATTAGCCTGCTTGCTATTGTAATTATGTTTTCTTCAACAGATCAGAACAATAGGTAACAGAATATTCACAACAAAGTCAGATGTCTTCATGAGGGTTTTCCAGTCAAAATTTTAGGGCTCAATCAAGTCTATGTCATCAATATCTGTATCCCCATAGTAAGCGCTTCTCCATTTCCAGCTCTACACCCTAATATTTAACATCAATCATTTAAGAATTTCATACATTTATAGATTTCCATACCTCAGTATTCGTCTGCTAGTTTCTTGCTTAATATAATGTTATATCAAGCATTTTTAAAAATCTACTTGTTCCAAAATCATCCAGTTGTCTTTTACCCTCCCAAGTTTAATAGGAGGAGATGTACACGTAAGAGACATTTCTATTTGCATAGTATTCTGGAATTTTTAAAGCTATTCACAGATTTTGTAGTCCATAAGCTATTTGTTGCCCTTTTTATAGATTACATTACTAAAACTATTTATTTTGCATTTAATTTCTAGGAATTCAATTAATGTGAGCACACTCAAAGTAGTTTTAAAGTCTTTGCAGTCTGCGCAGCATTATTCCAGAACAGCCTTAAACGTTGTTCTTCCAAGTCATATTTTTGATGATGCCTGATGCTTTCTGCAAATATTTTCTCTCCATTCTCCAAGTCTGATTTGATTTAGCCCCACAGCTTTATAAATGTTCCTGAAACACATGGGATATAACTATAATCGATGATTCAGCGCATTTCCATCACATAAAAATCAAATTTCCAGTGGCACCACTTACACTTTATTGTGCTGAGATCAATAGTTGGAGAAACCCTTAACCCAGCTGCATGCCCATCTACCCAACATGTATTCATAATATCAGTCTATAAATTCAATAGAAATATTAGATTGCTGGGGCATTCATGCTCAGAATAGCAAGGTTTCTTGAGTTTTTGGAGGGTGCTTCAGACAAATTGCTCTTCTAACTAACCAAAGTCTTCCAGAATGAAAGTGCACCATAAAGCAGGACTCTGAGCCACCACAACTGTGTGTGGTGAGTCAATAGATGGGGTGAGTGCTTGAATATATATATACATATTCTGTTTTTTCCTGAGGAAGATGCACCCTGAGCTAACATCTGTTGCCAATCTTTCTGTTTCTTTTTTGCCTGGGGCAGATTCGCCCTGAGCTAACAGCCGTGCCAATCTTCCTCTACTTTGCATGTGGATCACTGCCATAGCATGACTGACAAGCAGTGTAGGTCTGTGCCCAGGATCTGAACCCGTGAACCTGGGCCGCCAAAGCAGTGTGGGGAACTTAACCTCTAGGCTACAAGGTGGCCCCTGGGAGATGTTGAGGACATACAAAACCTTCTTCCTACCCCTCTACTTAGTTGACTATAAGAACTGAAATCCTTGGCTAAATCCATATTTCATTTGTGCTGAACTTTTTCAAATAACTTGTTGGGATCGCTCTTTTTCTGGGCCAGAGTGGGAGTTCTCAGCGCCATTCCATAACAGGTAGCTCCTCCTTGAAAACACACTCAGAGCTACTTATTCACCTGGTCCTGCTCTTCTTCTTGTTCGTGTACTTCTAAACTATATTTATAGTAACTACAAATCTTTTTAATGTCACATCTAAACTTTAAGAAAATATTAAATTGGACAAGAGGCATTTGATACAGGCTTTCAAATACACAAAGTTCAGAAGCACCTTTGAAACTGATTCTGAAAACAAGAGTGAAGCTCTTTTAAATAGGTTTCCCTGGTAGACTTTAATGCTTTCTGGTTTACATTGTTTTAAAAAACACGTACTAAAACAGGCAATGTTTTCTTACGTGCTCAAGCTAGCTTATGGATAACTGTTTGAAATCTGACCTGTTACTCCCCTCCCCCACAAAAAATAGGCTTTGAATGGAATTTTACTTATTTTATCCCCACAAAGAGAAGAGAAGAGAAGATTCCATCAAAAGACTTTGCGGTTTTAAGGCAAGAAAATTAGTTTGAGAAGAGAGCCATCTTCTATTTACCAAAACGATTTAATAAGTCATTTTGATTTTAAATTTCAGGTAATAGCAGGAAGAGTAAGACAAAGAAAAAGCTAAATTGCATGAATAATAAAATAAAGAAAACAATGGAGTTTCTGAGTGTGATCTGTAAAGACAGGGTGGGAGGGTCCAGCGATGGGGAGAAGAGAAGACATGACAATCAGTGACAGGAGGACAGGGGTGGTCCTACAACAGGAGACCTGGTATCTGAAAGGATAAGGCAGCCAGGAGATGGTCATGAGGATGCGGGAGCATCTTATGAGAAGAGGAATGCTAATGTTCAAGTTCAAGTGTTAACTCTACTATGATTCTGTGTGGTCCCCTTCAGTACTCTTCATCTTCATCAAAAATTGCTACACATAGCTGACTTTTGTGAATAGCATTTTTAAAAGTTAAGAAAACAGTATTTGTACCCAAAGTATGGCTTAGAGAAAAGCTAAGGGGTGCGGAAGTGAGGAAGTGAGTCAAAATTGAGCAAGAATTTATCAGAAACAAGAGCTGAGGGAAAAGATAAGCAAAGGGAGGTAAGCCCCGAAAGAATATCTGGATTCCCAGAGGAAAAGGAGATCCTGGGTTTCCCATGCAGATGGTATGAGAGGTCAAACCAACTCACTTGAATATCAAAGAAAAGGTTGCATCAGGCTAAAGGGCTCAGGACACATGGACTAACATGTGATTACACAAGGATATTTATGGATCAGAGTTAGAATTTAAGGTTGATATAAGCAAAGCAGAATGACTTCCCTTTTTCTTTTCTTATTTCTCCTTGTTTTTTCCCAGCCCACCAAACTGCTGGCTTCTCTCCACCCTAGTGTTTCTGAACTTTGGTCCTGGAAATGAAAGGAAAAGGAACAATCTAAAATGGGAGCTGGAAAGAGGATTAGGCATGCAGTTCCACATGTTTTACTTGTCACTGCATCACCTAGCCATTTCCCTACACATGCATATACCACAAAGAATAGAATAATTCTATTAGAATAATTTTTAGCTTAATTTGTTAAAGAGTTAGAGAATTTTATGTATCAAGCATTGGACAAAGGAAACCATCAACAAAATGAAAAAGTAACCTACTGAATGAGAGAAGATATTTCCAAATGATATATTTGATAAGAGGTTAATATATAAAATATATAAAGAACTCATTCAACTCACTATCAAAAAAACAATCTATTTAAAAAATGGACAGAGGACCTGAATAGACATTTTTCCAAAGAGAACATTCAGATGGCCAACAGACACACGAAAAGATGCTCAACATCAGTAATAATCAGGGAAATGCAAATCAAAACCACAATGAGATATTACCTCACACTTATCAGAATGGCTATTATCCAAAAGACAAGAAATAACTGTTGGAGAGGATGTGAAGAAAAGGGAACCCTCATATACTGTTAGTAGAAATGTAAATTGGCATATTTACATTTCTGCAATTTATAAATACAAATGTAAATTGCAGCCACTATAGAAAACAGTATAGAGCTTCCTCAAAAAAAATTAAAAATATAACTACTATAGGATCCAGCAATTCCACTTCTGGGAATTTAATCAAAGAAAATGAAACCATTAATTTGAAAAGATATATGCACCCCTATATTCATTGCAGCATTATTTACAATAGTTAAGATATGGAAGCAACCTAAGTGTTTATTGATACATGAATGGATAAAGAAGATGTGGTACATATACACAATGGACTATTACTCAGCCATGAAAAAGAATGGAATCTTGCTATTTGCAACATGGATACACCAGAAGGTGTTACAGTAGGTGAAATAAGTCAGAACGACACAGACAAATACTGTATGATTTCACTTATATGTGGAATCTAAAAAACAAAACAAATGAACAAATGAAACATGACAGAAACAAATTCACAAATATGAAGAACAAACTGGTGGTCACCAGAGGGGCGGAGTTGAGGGGTGGGCAAAATAAGTGAAGGGGATTAAGGGGTACACACTTCCCGTTATAAAATAAATTTGTCACTGGGATGTAATGGATAGCATAAGGAATATAGTCAGTAATATTGCAATAACTTTGTATGGTGACAGATGTTTACTAGACCTGTTGTGGTGAGCATTTCATAATGTATATAAATGTTGAATCACTATGTTGTACACCTGATACTAATAAAATATTGTATATCAACTATACCTTAATTACCAAAGAAGAAATGAGTCTTGCCAATGGGATTGAAAAAATCAAAGCAAATTTAAGGATCAATGCCCTGACATGGAACAGAAACAATTCAAGAATGGCAAGGCTGGTGCTACTAACTGTCTGAGAGCATAAAAGCAATCCCCACTCCTCCGCGGACATTATATGATTATGAGACAGAAGATTGTGATACTGTTAACTTCATTTATATGAGCCTACGGCTTTCCTTTGTTTCTTCAATTTTGGGAAGTGATCAATATATTAACGAATTTTTCAGGAGAAATGTACACATCAACTGAAAGATGCTTCTGTAAGAGCATCCCTAAAGCAGAGTCAGAGTTAGCCATTTAAGTGAATATCGTGACCAGGCAGGTGGAGCATTGCACTTTAGATTACTTCTTTTTGGAGAACCTGCTGTTTAATCTTCCTTGTGACCCGCTAGACCTCTGCCCACCACCTCACAAACCTCAGACTCACCCTGTACCTGCAGTCAGATGTTTTACAATGTGTACAGGAGGACATGAATCCCACAGAGGCTCCGCCATTTCCTTATTGTGAAGTTTCGGGCAAATCAGTTAATGTACTGAGACCTTCTTTTCTCATCTGGAAAACAATAGAGTAATCATAACCAAGAATGTTTTGTGAGAGTCGAAATAAAGTATTTTCAAAGTGTTTTTTAACAAACAAATGAATAAATGGGTTAGAATGTCTGTTGTTTTATTCTAGATAATCTTCTGTGCCCACTCTTTCATACTGTTGCCTCTCCTCCCCTTCTGCCATTTGTAATCATCTGTAAAGTCAAACAGCCTCATAGGCTAAATACATTTTTAATGCTCAGACTCAGGAGGGTTGCTTGGGACTTCAGGAGAGAGATCTTAGGCTATGCTAACTTGCAGCAATTACATGCAGAAAAATGGAACTGCTGGTGGATCAGCAAAGCACATTCCACACATGCCTGTCTTTTTAAAAAACGGTTAAAAGCTGTACTTTCACAGGAGATACACACATCACTACCACCACCACCTCTACCATCAGCAAAGCCTTAGCCATTTGCTTCCCAAAGCCAAAATAAACTACTTACATTTTACTCTCATTTTTAATTTCTTGGGATATTTTTCAATAGGAGGTAAATATATCTAATTCCCTCCCCAACCCATATAAACTCTTAGAACTCTAGCCTCCTCTTTAATGACTCTAAAAGAGTGGATAACTTCGCTGAGTACTTGCTACACAGCAGGGGCTGTGCTAAGTGTTTTGCATCTTGGCTGCCATACCTCACAATGGTTGTCTTCAATTTACAGGTACAGAAAAGTTAAGGAGAGTAGTCCCTCCTTCTCTGCAGGGGATATGTTCCAAGACCCTCTGAGGATGCGTGACACTGCGATAGTACCAAATCCTAATTACATTAGACTTTTTCCTAACTAATGGGCTAACAGGTGGGTAGCATATACAACGTGGATATGCTGGACAAAGAGATGATTCACATTCTGGGGAGGACGGCAAGACAGTGTGAGATTTCATCACACTACTCAGAATGACATGCAATTTAAAACGTATGAATTGTTTATTCTTGGAATTTTCCATTTAATATTTTTGGACTGCAGTTTACTGCGAATCACTAAAACAGCAGAAAGTGAAACCACGGATAAGGAGGAACTACTGTAAGTCCTTCAATGTTCTATGAATGATGTGTAATAAAGGCTGCCCCAGTCTATCTCTGACTTCAGAGTCTAGGTTATTATTCATTATTTCACATTGCCTTCCAAGTTCTTCATTATTAACATTTATACATATTATTAACGTTTATACGTATTAATATATTTATACATACTAACATTTATAAATATTATTAACATTGTTTGGTACACTTCTATGTGACAGAAACTGTTCTAAGTTCTTTATATATATTATTTCATTTGATCCTTAAAACCATACCATGAAGTGGCTAGCCGGGTGGCATAGTGATCAAGTTCCCACACTTTGCTTCGGTGGCCCTGGGTTCACGGGTTCTAATCCGGCATGGACCTACCCACTGCTATCAAGCCATGCTCTGGCAGAGTCCCACATACAAAACAGAGAAAGATTGGCAATAGATGCTAGCTCAGGGTCAATCTTCCTCATCAAACAAACAAACACACCATACCACGAGATTGAAATTGTTTTATCATTCCCAGTTTACAGAAAAGAAAACTGAAGCATGAATGGAGCAGTAACTTGCCAAAGATCACACTGTTATTAAATTGGAGAAACAGGATGCAGATTCAAATCCTGTAATACTTCCTGCCCTGCCTGCCCCACACCCAGCCCCCTGGGGCCACACTGAGGATTGAAAGCCACAGAAACCTGGTGGCAGGCTATCTTCTCAATTCCAAGTATGCTAGATTGTCATCACAGTAGGTTGCCTACTATTCGAGATGGATACACACTCTGTGCATTGGTCCCCATACCTGGGATTTTCCTCTCTTTCCCTCCTCTCTGTGCTCACCTGGACAAACTTTTTCATCCTCTAAGGTCTCCAATGTCACTTTTGCCCTGTGGATTCCTCTGGCCACTTCCCTTCCCTAGATAACATTTAATTATTTCCAAAGCACTATGATCAGTCTTCATTATCCCAGTTTTTACATTAAGTCACTGTTAATTGTTTCCTAGTCTTTCTCTTCTTCTAGATTATGAGCTCCTCAAAGCAGAGATGGTGTTGGAGGAGGTCACGGAGAAGGTGTGACTACCAGTTGACCTGTAATCTGGACCGGGCAATTCGAGGCTCCTCACCTCCTCCGCTGTCCTTGGAATGTATATTCTGCCCACTATTCCGACAGTGGGAGCCATTTTCAAGGACGCAGGCTTGAGAGATCAATGTGTTGTTGAGACCATCTGGACGGTGTATGGTGACTGAACCCCGTTGAGGCCTCTAGATACACGTTTAAGATTCTGGCGGGAGCTGTGGAGATTTACTTGTCTTGCAGCTGCCCAAGAAAAGCCTCGTATGTAAGTTCCGTCACTTATTAAACCCTCCACCCACGAATCTGGAGTGGTCTCCCTCTTTCTTCAGTCTCTCTTTGCCCTCCATGTTTGGGGGCCAGTTTCAGACTTCACCTGGGAACCTCCTGAGTTTTTAAAGCAGCAGATGGCTTGGTATTCTTCTGTGTTCTCTAATGTATGATCAAGTGACTGGCGTATAGGGGATATGCATTTAATTATTTGTTGAACTGAATCTTTACAACTGCTTTAGCTGTTCTTTTGATTCTGTACCCCATAAGGATTAGAATGAAGTAAAATCAGAGACCTTTTCACCCACTTTTTCTCTAATTAGAAAATTTTAGTAAACAAGTCATAGGTTTAGTCCTTACGTAGAATGGTTCAGTCCATGATTTTTGTTTGTGTGAGGTAATTTTAGTTCAATAAAAATAGCTAGTTGGTGTGTCAGGTCACTATGTATGAATACAGGTATACCTCATTTTATTAAACTTCGCAGATATATGTTTTTTACAGGACCCTTTACCAGCAAAAAGATTAGGACTAGCTGAAGGCTCAGATGATGGTTAGCATTTTTTAGCAAGGAAGAATTTTTAAATTAAGGTATGTCCTTTTATTAGCCATAATGTTATTCCACATTCAATAGACTACAGTATTATGTAAATATAACTTTTATATGCACTGAGAAACCAAAACATTCATGTGACTAGCTTTGTTGCAATATTCACCTTATTGCCACGGTCTGGAGCAAACTCGCCACTTCTCTGAGGATGCCTGTGTAGTGGGCTTGAGTTTGCAGTTTGGTTTGGTTCCACTCTCTGGCATTATCTATTATTTCCTTTCCATTAGTGTTTGATTTCCAGGGCTTTTATAAATTATTTTTGGCTATTAGTGAAATTTACCTGTTCCTCTTGAAAGTACCATGTGTTCAGATTAAGGCACCAATTTTAAAACTATCTCATATAAAATCTTGTTTTATTCTTTCCCACATGATGCTTCTTTCCCTCTTAATATTGTTTCATTATAAGAAGTAAAGAGATCAAACGTGTTTGATGTGTGATAATTTATCTTAATATACTAGTCCTGCAATAATCTCCCAAGTCGATGTCAGAAGCTGTCCCAGTGTCCTTAAAGAATAGAGGATGGAGGTGGGAAATGGAAGTCCTGACCTGGCGAGAGGTACGTACGAAGGCCAGGTGGAGCAATAATGTCCATTCTATGGAATTTTTCCATAAGGCCATTGCTTGCAAATTTTGGATCTTTAAACTCTTTGGTGCTCCCACAGCATTTTGTGTCTCTCTGTTCCCTTGACTTCCACCTCTGTGTCTACTCTCTGTAGACATTCACTCTCTGACTAGTGTTCTCAGTAGGCTTGTGATTATACTTGCTGCTTCAACACTCTTCCAAAATCTTCCCCTGTATCTGTTATTCTGAATTTTACCACTCCTATTATTCCATCTCTAGTCCCATTCTTTCCCAGACCCACTCAATTCACCATTAGCATGGCTTGTACCAATTAGATCCTTTCACTACAAAAGCTGCTCAGATCTAGATTGTCTCACCTGGTGGGTGGGTCTTTACCCTTGGCTTAGTGTCTCATCCTCAGAGTATGACAACAGAAGAAATTACTATATTTGTATTTTTTTCTTAGGTGACGTACTAGAAATATTACTGAAATATATTGTAACTCATTTCTGGTCCAGATTCTATTCTTGATGAACTGAGTAACCTTAGGCAAATAATCAATGAGGCGTGTGCATCCGAATAACTTGTGCAACCTTTTCAATATACAAATTCTTCTGCTCAACCCTGGACCTATTGCATTGGAATCTCTGGAAGTGTAATAGCAGAAATATGTATTTGTCAGATACTAGACGATACTAATGTCTATCCTTGGGTCAGAACAACAACTTAGTTTTGATGTCTCAAATTTCCCTTCCAGGGATAGAATGTTTCCTATCAAAAGCATTTATCTTCTAAGAATTCTGGAGAATCAGACAGAAGTATTAAAAACTTGACTTTATATTTATCTAAAACAGATAAATTATTTTTTTCTCAGATGTTTATGCTACTTAGCTCTATTTTAGCCTATTGTGTCAGGAGATTATTGTGCCCAAACTTCAGGATTATTTTTTAAATAAGAAACACAAAATTTGAGTTATCTGGAAGAGTAACCACAAATAATATGTTTTTAAAATACAAGTAATTCTTGCACAGATTTCTCAAAATCTCCAGGACTCCTTGTTAACTGTCATTAATGGCACATTTTATGACTTCTGAGTCACTGAGTTTCCCTCAAAAGACCAATGGGATTACACCTAGCATCATCCCTTTATATGGAATAATTGTTGTCTCATGACAATATAGCCTGAACTTCGGGGCATGAAAATTCTAAACAGAAAAAAATCACTAACGCCAGTAGAGCTGCTTGTTGGAAGTGGAGAGGAAATATTAAAGGGGAAGGAGAAGAATTAATTTATAATATACAGGGAAATTTGCATCAAGTCATTGGTTTCTCCTTAGTATAGTAGGTTTTCTCACTTACTACTCAAGTTGAGAATCTTTCTTCCTACAAAAAGACCAGGCAGTTTATATAATCTCTTCAACCACAGCGTCAGAAGGTGGAGCAGTGAAAGTTGTCATTGGACAGTAACTAGTCACAGTCATTTCGTAATGAAGGCCCTGGAATAAATGGAGCTTTTAACACAAAACAGGAAATCAGAAGAGAGATAAACAGGGCTATGAATTTACACCTGATGAAGAAAATCTATCTCGACGTCCAGAATTTTTTACAATTGCAAGTAGAAAGACTGAGAAGTCTCTGTCTTTATTTTAAAAGACACAGTCATGGAAATAGCCCATTCTGGCAAAGATGAAGAACAACACAGATAGTTAACAAATAGCATGGAACCAAAATAAGGTCTGGAATATACTAAAGCAAAGGGAATTGACTTACAGATGCCCCTGACTAGATTTACCATGTTCTTTAGTAGGCAAGATTCAACATCATATTGCACACTATATATAGTTTGCATTCTCTGTCTGTCTGTGCATCTTTAAGTTAATTGTTTGATAAACTGCACATTACTAATTTCATGATCTTTTTAAATCATTTTTTATAATCAATTTTGTTGTCATCTATATACGTTTTTGAATAAAAGAAACATTTAAAGGATGGCTATACCAGACTGGGTGGACCTAATTGGCAATTAAGCAAAACATAGAAAAAAAAGTTGCAACATTTACAGAACAGTGGTTGAGCATTGTCAAATTTTAGTTTGCTTTCTTTCTTGGAGGGTAAATCCTACAAGAAAGTGAAGTCTTAGATGAGGAATAAAGTTGAGTTTCTCTCTGTAAATTAGTTCCATCTTCTCTCCTTTCCTATTTCTCTTTCCCACCCTAACTCCCTTCCTCCCTTCCCTCCTTTCTTAATTCCTTTCTTCTCTTCCTCCCTTTATCACCTTCTACATCTTTCCATTCTCACCAGAAATATATCTTGAGTAGCAAACGCAGTGAACATTTTACTTCTTTTCTTTATTTTCCTCTATGCCTAATGAAAAATGCCCAAAAAAGATCAATGTCAGTAGGTTCCTGCTACAGAGTCCAGTCTCGCCACCCTGAAATGATGTTCTACGGTGCATAGCTTTGCTGAGTTGGACACACACGGCAGCACTAAGATAACAGGCTACTCAGACGATACTGTCTGGTGAACTGAAGTGAGACAGCTGCAAGTAAGAAGGGTGAAAAAACACTTTAAAGATGTACTGAAGCATGGAGATGAGCAATCTGGTGGGGCAGAAGCTCCTAGGAAATGGCTGAGGCAGACAGAGAGAATGGCCTGGTATTTAGAAATTGAAAACTAGATTTCGGCTGAATATGAGTCTATAGTAGTTGATACTGAAACTCCATAGGACTGATTGTTTATTAAGGTGGAATGCTTTCCTAATTCTCAATCTCTATAACCAATACCAGGATCACCATAAGTAGTGCTAGTCTTGAAAAAGCAGGGCAATTTGAATGATAGCTAAATACGTTACCCAAGTGATTTAAGAAAAAGTATGAGCTACATTGCTTTGGAAACGTTGAGAAACAGCAGGCTAATCCTATGAAGAGTACTTTCATTTTTTTGTTTCATAGGATACACCAAGTTGTGCTTGACCTCAAATTTGATTAGACAGACAGATAGATACAGACAGACTGACATACATAGACAGATATGGGAGAAGCATATGTCGAAGATTGGGAATTATGGCCAAGTACTCTGAAAACTCAGTCAGAATGATGGACTCTCCACTCCAAACACTAGGAGGACAGTTTTGTAGGGGATAGGAAAGTACATGGAACTAAGGGACAGGCAACGAACTTGTGCCCAAGGGCAGGGCAGAGGGTACAACTTGGAGCATGATAGTATGTGGCGTATGTTAACTTGCTTTCTAAGTCAAATTTAGAGAAGTTGGGAGTTGTAATAAGTTCCTTATAGCCTATTTTTTTTCTTTTCTTTCTTTCTTTTTTTTTTGTGTGTAAGGAAGATTGGCCCTAAGCTAACACCTATTTCCAATCTTCCACTTTTTGCTGAGGAAGACTAGCCCTGAGCTAACATCTGTACCCATTTTCCTCTAGTTTGTATATGAGAGGATGCCACAGCATGCCTGGATGAGTGGTGTGTAGGTCCTCACCTGGGATCCGAACCTGTGAACCCCAGGCAATGAAACAGAATGAGTGAACTTAATCATCATGCCACAAAGCCCACCCCCCCAGCCTATCTGTTTCCAAAGAGGAGTACAAGATTATAGTTTCCACATGAGATTCAGGGAGACAGTATTCTGTTCTCTGTCTTGTGTGTTCACGTAGATGATAAATAGCCGGAATTCTTTTTTAAAAAACTTTAGAGTAGATCTTTAAAGAATAAGAACATTTCTCTTGTAACCTCAATAACATGGTCACAGTGACACAATTTAATAATCCCTTAATATTATCCCTGTCCTGGTCATATTCAAATTCCTTCAATTGTTTCAAAAATGTCTTTGCAGTTGAGCGTCCAAACCAGAATCAATCAAGGACCATGCATTACGTATGGTAACACATCCGGTCATTCTCCTTGCTCTGGAAGAGTTTTGTTTCCCTTTTTTTAATGGCGGAGAATCTATTTAAAAAAACACACAACAAACGAATAAAACCCTACTCTGTTATCCTGCAGCATATCTTAATTTCTAGATTAGTCTGTTTATTTCCTTGTAGTGTGAGTTTTTTCTCACTTCTGTTTTCTGTATTTCTGATACTTTGGAAATTAGCTCTAAAGTCTTGAGTTAAAATTAAGAATTTATAATTAGAATGTGTTAGAGGTGATATTGTATACCACATATTGCATCATGTCTCAGGACACAAAGCAACTAAATATCTCGTCATTAACAAAGTTAAATCTGAGCACTGGATTAGAGATATGACAGCCGCAGCCCTGTACTACTCACATATTTTTCTCTTTATGACCAGAGAGTAACAGGTTTGGTGCAACTTTACCCGCATACAATTATACAACTCTTAAAAATTCACCTAATGGGTCAAGAGGTACAAACTCTCAGTTATAAGAGAAATGAGTACCACAGATGTAATGTACAAGATGATGACTATAATTGACATTGCTGCATGATATATAGGAAAGTTGTTGAGAGAGTAAGTCCTAAGAGTTCTCATCACAAGGAGAAAATGCTTTTTCTTTTTCTTTTTATTGTGTCTGTACGAGATGATGAATGCTAATTAAACTTACTCGGTAATCATTTCACAATATATGTTAGTCAAACCATTATATTGTGCAGTGATGTTTGCCAATTATATCTCAATAAAACTGGGGGGAAAAAAGAAAAAATTCATCTAATGGTTTTAACACCAAATGATAATCAATCTTTCCCCAAATAAAAAATTTTATTAATGATTGAAAAATAGTGATTTTCGATTTCTACCATGCTTTCTCTATGATTAACCATCCTTTTTTTTTTTAAGTAGAATTTTCCCTCAATAGCTATGGTTAATTTGGTTCCCTGAAATGTAGTTTCTAATGAAAATATGGGACATTTATTTTTCCCTTAATTACAAATTTTAAAGTAAATAGTTGGTTTAATGCCATTACATATTCCTCCAAATATTGGTCCAAGAGTATAGCATAGGAATCAAACCTTAGACTCATATAATTATTGATTCACACAAGTAAAAAATGCCTTTTGCAAAGAGGATTTTAAAGTTCTGGCCAGAAAACACAGTGAAGTTGAGACATAAAAGCACTTAACGCAAAATTCAGCCAATTAAAACTGCATTTTGGTTGTCAGATTACAAATACAGGACCTAGCTAGGAGAAAAGATCAATATATACTAATAACCATAGGATATATACTTTAAATATTATATTTATATAGAGTGACCATAAGCCCTAGCTTGCCTGGGGCAGTCTGAGTTTATACCTGATGCCTTGTATGATTATTAATAGCACCTCCTTTCTCTCTCAAAAGAGGTCCTTGGTTGGAGGATAAATTATATTCCCACCAAACATCTGCATACTTTTTGCCAACTAAATCACTTATGTAAAGTGTAGTCCCTTAGGCTTAGTTTAGGGCATGTATTCTTAAGGGATGGTAGTGGGCAATATTATCTACAAAGGAAAGAAGAAGTTTGGGGATGCGGAGAAAAATTCTGGAGATGACAATGATGTGTGACTCTTAATGGAGAGTTGCGGGCGTTTTGGAAAAAAATTACAAACCCTCCTTAGGGGGTTGATGATGAACAGACGATTGAGAATGATTGGAGTCCTACTGCTTTGACCTGTCTGAAATATTTTTGAAATGCATCAAATGTTTATGATTGCATGATCTTTCGACTCATGTTCATTCTTTAGCCTATGTCACTAAAGGGACGGTCCTCAAAGAGGGATAAGTGTTTGTTTAAAAATTATCAACAAAAGGAAAGAAAAGAAGTAGAACTTATTTAGCACCATTTTCTGTCCAGTACATTACATAAATCGTGTTTCGTATCTTCACAACAATGCTCTGAGGGGAATCGTTATTGTCTCCTACTTTTAGCTGAGAAAAGTGTGGCTCAGATAAAGTAATGTGCCAGATCTCCCACAATTCATAATAGGAATGAGCCTGTTTTGAGTATTCCAATTTGTACCTACTCATTATTATGATCATTTTAAATAAAATTTCCTTAGACATTTTTTAGTTGTGCACAACTCCTAGTCTCTCTCTCTCTCTCTTGCTCTCCATTCTTCTCCTTCTCCTCCTCATCCTTTTACTTCTGCTGTTTTATAGTTTAATGAGGTATAATGGAAATACAATAAAATAAAAAGTGTACAATATGATGAATTTTAACATATATATACACCCTTGAAACCACCACCACTAACAAACATTTTAATAACCCCCAAAAATTCCTCATGCCATTTTGTGATCCAGCCCTTTCTCACCACTGTCTCCACGTGGCCCTTCTCCTTTTTGTCATTATGAAGCTGTTTTCATTTTAAAGAATGTTATATGAATGGAGTAACATAGTAAGTACTCTTTTTGACTGTTTTTTTACTCAACATAATTTTTGAGTTATCGATTTTCTTTCTATATCCGTAATTTCTTCCTTTTTATTGCTGAATAGTATCCCACTGTATGAATATACCACAATTCTTTTATCCATTTCAGTTTTAGGCTACAAATAAAGTTGTCAGGAGCATTTTGGTACAAGTTTATTTTTTGGTGAAGAAATGCTTTCATGCTTTCATTTCTCTTGGGTAAGTACTTAAGAATGGATTTTCTGCATCGTATGATAAGTATGTGTTTAACTTTTAAGGAAACTGCAAACTTTTCCAAAGTGGTTAATTATTTTGCCTTCTCACCAGTAGTGCTTAAGAGTTACAATTTTTTCATATCCTTGTCAGTTCTTGGTGTTCTCAGACCCTTTCATTTTAGCCATGCTAATGGGTGTGTAGTAAAATAGCATTGTGTTTCAATTTGCATTTTTTTGATGACTAAAGATGTTGAGCGCCTTTATCTCTATTTATTAGTCATTTGTATTTCTTCTCTGGTTGAGTATTTGTTCAAACCTTTTATGATTTTTTAAAATGGGGTTATTTGTCTCATTGAATTGCAAGCTTTATTTTTAGTAAGATTAGCCCTGGGCTAACTGCTGCCAATCCTCCTCTTTTTGCTAGGGAAGACTGCCCCGGAGCCAACATCCATGCCCATCTTCCTCTACTTTATATATGGGATGCCTACCACGGCATGGCTTGCCAAGAGGTGCCATGTCTGCACCGGGGATCTGAACCGGCAAACACCGGGCCGCCAAAGCAGAATGTGCGAGCTTAACCGCTGTGCCACAGGGCCAGCCCCTGAATTGCAAGGTTTTTAATATAACATAAAAAATACATATACATATATGTTTGTTTCCTTTGTCTGACTTATATGTTTGTTTGTTGTTGTTTTTGGGTCTTTTGCATTTTCATATAAATATTAAGCTTGTTGATTTTCACAGAAATGTCCACTAGATTTATATTGAAAAATCCCAGCCTTTTAGCAGCCATAAATTCCTACGTGTAAACCAGTTTCTTGCTACTTAAGTTTTACATGAACTCCAATTTGTGTTGACAAGCTGCTTTGAAAACCTCTGGTAAATGCTAGCTCTAACAGGCACAGATGCAGGCTTTAGCAGTCAGTTTTCAGCCTCCAACTCATTGAGGCACATTTTCAACTATGTTGAGACCTTGGTAGTTAAAGTAACTTCTTTAAAGCAGAAAAGTGATACATTGGAAGTTAAGATCGTTATCACAGCACATTAATTTATTTTGCATAAATCCGTTTCTTCTAGACTTTAAGAACTCTGTTTTCATAATTATTCAATAAATATAAACTGAAAGAAAAATTCCACCAGGATCCCAGAAGCAGAAATAACATTACGATGCTAATACAGTCAGTAGGAGGCCACAGTAATCCAGATTATCATACATAACTGTCTCATGGAAACTAATTTGACTTTTATTGTGCTGCGAAATTAAATTATTACATGATCTATAGATTATTGAGCCCTCTGGCAAGGCTGGAGAGTGAGATGCTGTGCTGCATCTTTTCCTTTGATGGTTGCAAGGTTTTTAAAGCACTTTACACATTAAGAGTGAGTAAAGAAGACTATAATATTCAGAAACAACACAATGACTAAATAAATTACTTGCCAGAAACCATAAGTATGGCAAAAATAATGCAACAAACAAAGAATTTCCTCATTAACCATGTGCATCCAATGAAGACAAGACATTGAAAAGAACTCGCATGTGAGAGCTATAGAATTATAAAGACGGCATTGTTCCTCTGACAGGCTTGACTAGGACAGTGCCCCCAGATGATGCCTAAGCAAGCCCCTAACAGGCTTGGAATATTCCGGGGAATTTGTCATCTTACTCAGTGGTGGAAACAATGCTGTGACCATGGAAATTCTGACTTTGAAACCACTGGAAATGGTGCAATAGGATTAAGGATATTGTTTAAGACGGAGTTTAGGGCAAAAGAGACGACACGTGTTTGGAGATAATAAAGTCTTCTTGTTATGGGAATTGCATTTATACATTACAGGGAACATACTTTTTGTTACAGGAATTGGCATTTGAATCATAATTAATATATTAACAGCAATGGTTCAAATTAATACTAAAAGCTAAAATTTCATGTTATTTTGGAACTCTTCTTGGACCCATCTCCTAACCTACCAGCAATTCAGGCCCATTTAGTGACTATGTTAGTACTTAGCTACAATCCTCCACACTACTCCAAGTTCTAAAACCATCCAGGGTGACTTCAGCATCTTTGCATAGCCTGGCCTATCAGTCTTTTGTTGTCTCATCTCCAAAGACATTTCCTTCCACTCCACTTTGCTCACCTGCTCCCAAAACAGTTCAGGCCACTACCTGAACTTGCTCCCTATCAAAAATTACAAATTGAAGAATATCAGCTTATAACCACAACTTTCTCTCCTTCTAACTTTGTTTCTTCATTTATTCCTGCTTCAGGCCTTTCAGCTCATCTAGTTTTCTTGCATGTTAAACCCTTTACATTCTCCCAGGCCTCCAGCTCTCTACTTTCCCACTTTCCTCCATCATTTAGCTAAAGTTCTATGATTTGTTTTGGCAATATTCTTGCTCCACTGTTTTTTATCACTCCTTTCAGCCAGACATCAACCAGGAAGACCTCTATTGTCTTTTTTCTCCACGATTGCTCCCCAGTAGCCCAGCACTACTTGGTACAAAAAGGCAAACTGGTTCCATGAACATTTAGAATCACCAGCTTCAAATGGCTCTCACTATATCTCTGGTTGACTTGTTCTCCCACTTTCTATAACAACTAGTTCACACTTACTTCATTGCCCTTAAAATTAAATCCATCCTTTCTTCTCTCACTGTGACTTGATAATTGCTTCCAGTTTCCCAGAGCAATAGAACAACCAGACAAAAGCTCTCATCTTTACAATAACAAATATCCAGTTCCTACTTTTGCACCTATTCCATCCTCCTTTTCTCTGACAAATAGAGACACAATCCCTCCTCTTATCTGAGGCCAAACGGTTCATCCACCTGTTCACTGGGTTCCAGTGGCTGATCACTTCTTAAAAACTCAGAATATTGATAACTTCTCTTGCTGTGTACATTCATGCATCACTTAATGATGGGGATATGTGCTGAGAAATGCCTCCATAGCTGGTTTTGTCACTGTGTGAACATCATAGAGTGCACTTATATACACCTAGATGGTATAGCCTACTACACACGTAGGCTCTATGGTACTAATCTTATGGGACTACCATCGTATATATGGTCTGTTGTTTACCAAAATGTTGTTCTGCAGTGCATGACTGTATTTATTTGCTTCCTCAGCTCTAACCTTTTCTTTGATACTTAAATATGCTGAAATATCTCCCATATGAATAAAAACTCTCCCTGGATCCCCAAATCCTTCAAGCTTCATCCCCTTTATTTCCTCTCTTTCACTGACAAAATTCTAATCTCACAGTCTTCATTCCTAACCTGTTATTCAGACAAAAGATCTGAAATCTCGTGTCTCTCCCAAACAGTGCATTGAAAAAGTTGTTACTGGATCCCTCAATGAAAGCCTTGTTACTTGACTTCTTAGCAGCATTTGACAGAGCTAACTACTTCCTCCTTCTTAAAATGCTCTTCCATTGGCCTCTGGAACTTCTTATTTTAGTTTTTTTCCTGTCTCTCTGGTCACTCTCTCTATGCTTCTTAAAAAATTCTTCCTCCTCTACAAAGGAACTAAATAATTCATTTCCTTTAAGTTCAGAATCTCACCTTCTTATCACTCTATAATATTACTTGGGAATTTATCCACCCAAAGCTTTTGAGTAGTATTAATAAGCCAATGGCCTTCAGCTAGGGCCTCTCTTCTGAGCTCCAGACTCATGTATATAACTATATAACTGGATACCTACTACCTCCACCTGGATACCTCAAATATACTTTAAATACAATATAACCTAAGCTGATTTCATGATTCCTGACTAGAGACAGGGGGAAAAATCTGGTTCTCTTTCAATTTCTGTTATCTCAGTATAATAGTGTCATCATTCATCCAGATACATAAACCAGAAATCTTGGGGCAACCTTGACTCTGTCTCTTGATCAACCTACACTTCTCATTCATTACCAAGTTCCATTCAAAGCCTCGTTACTACGAATATCTTTCAAATTTTATCCCTTCTATCTTCGTGGTCACAAGCTTAGCCCAAGCTGCTGTCCTCTCATACCTGGAGCCCTGAAAGAGCCTATTACTGGTCCTTCAAATCTGTAATTCATTTTCCAAAATGAAGATTAATTGATTATTTCAAAATATAAATACAATTGTGTTCCCCTAATCATATTCCTGTCTAAAACCCTCTAGTGTTTCCCACTGCTCTAAGGATAAGGAAAACAGAAAGCTCTCATGGGACCATATGGTCTAGCTCCTGACTACCCCTGAAGTGTCTTTCTACATATTCTTTGCCTCACTCTCTGGAATCTTCCTACACTAGCCCTCTGGAAATTCCCCCAATGGGCCAAGTTCCTATAATAGGAACTTGACCAGTGCAGTTCCATACCTCTGCATACCCTTCCTCTCTTTGTTATTAAATTAATTCATAATCACCCTGACCTCTATGCAGACACCACTTCCTGAGACAAGCTTTCTGTGGCTCATATGCTAGACCAGATTCCTTTCCTTCCAAGAACCTACCTCACTTTCATCTGTACACAGTGTCATTAGTTACTTCAGTCTGTTTCCTATCTCATCTCCACTATCACTCACAACCAGATGCTCCATGACGCTTGGACAGAGTCTATGTAGGACTTTCCTTTAGTAAAGACTCAATACTTATTTTTTGGTTGTTGAACAGATAGGTGGATGGAAATATGAATGGATGGATGAATAAACAGGAAATTTTAAAGAGCTTACAGCATATTCAAAATATGAACAATAAACTAGAAGACAGGATTTTTTCTATTTTCTTTATTTCTCATGTTTCTTATATTTCAATAAAGTAAAATCTATTAGTGACTTTTTAATCTCTTAGATTTTTTCTAGTTAAGAAAAAAATTGGATTCTTTGATTGTTTTTTACCTTAATCTTTGGGCTTTTTATATTAATCCAATATGACAGAATAAATTTCCATCTCCCAAACCACCTAGTTTTCAATTCAAAACTCATCATATCCCACAGCAGGCAAAAAACCTTAGTATTTAGTCTAATGAGAATAGTTTCCTTTTACGCAAATGTTTGATGTTCAGTAATAGCCATGCTCTTAAAAAGGGAATTGTGATTATTTATTTTAATTGATTTCAATAAGTATCACATACCTACCGTGTGTCACAGTGTTTGTGAGAATACGGAAATGAGCAGGACAGATGCTTGTTCTGCTGGTATGAAGTTGTTAACAGAAAAGCTGGTGTTCCAGAGATAACAGTGATGTTTGGAGTCATGATTATCGTTTTATTGTAACATTTAATTACTTTGTTGCTTGAGTTTCCTGGGCCTTTCAAAACACTTAATCCAATAAATAATATTGACCAAGAGTGGCCCCTTGATAGGACAATCCACACTCACAATAACGATTTTAATAAATTTGGGAATCTTCAAACAGAATGGGAAAATGATTATATGTGACCAGAGAAAGATAAACACAAGTTTAATTAATGAACATTTCTAATAGTCATTCACTCTTCATGATAAGTCTTTAGTCTAAAGCCTATATCATAGCAGCAAAATAAAAACATAATAATGTAAATTATTATTATAAAGAACCCTGGGGGGGGACAGAAAATATAAATAATATCCTTAATACCACTAAGCATGAAACATAGTGCCTCACTGTTTGTTTAAGCAAATTATATTTTGACAAGAGTAGAAATTAAAGAAAAAATGGTTGAAAAATCTCAATATTAGAAAACTGGAAAGAAATACATTGCCTATAGGATGACGTTTCTCCCAACATTTGCTTCTTCTTTTTTTTTTTTTAAAGATTTTATTTTTCCTTTTTCTCCCCAAAGCCCCCCGGTACATAGTTGTATATTCTTCGTTGTGGGTCCTTCTAGTTGTGGCATGTGGGATGCTGCCTCAGCGTGGTCTGATGAGCAGTGCCATGTCCACGCCTAGGATTCGAACCAACGAAACACTGGACCAGCTACAGCCGAGCACACGAACTTAACCACTCGGCCACGGGGCCAGCCCCCCAACATTTGCTTCTTTTTTTTTTTTTTTTTTTAAGATTTTTTTTTTTTTTTTTTTTCCTTTTTCTCCCCAAAGCCCCCCGGTACATAATTGTGTATTCTTCGTTGTGGGTTCTTCTAGTTGTGGCATGTGGGACGCTGCCTCAGCGTGGTCTGATGAGCAGTGCCATGTCCGCGCCCAGGATTCGAACTAACGAAACACTGGGCCGCCTGCAGCGGAGCGCGCGAACTTAACCACTCGGCCACGGGGCCAGCCCCCCAACATTTGCTTCTTAACACTATATTCCTTAAAGCAATGATTACCATTTCTCTAGTTTTTACCCATTATTATTTTAACATCGATTGAGACTTTGATATATGCTAGAGAGACACTGGGCTAAGACCTGTCTATATATCACTTCTTTTAACTCTAGAAAATTTATGAACCAGGCACAGCTATTATCCCATTTTGGTAATGAAGGAAATTGAGGTGCAGATAAATTAAATAATTTATTCAAGATCATATAGCTAGACTATCTGACTTCAATGCCCTTATTTATTTCTGTATACTCTCTTCCAACAAAATGTTCTTAAAAATGAATTAAAATTCAAATAAATGAATAAAGCACAGATTTCAGAAGGAGGAAGGCACATAGCTTAAAAATCAAATAAAAGAGTCCAAATTCTAAAATGTTGGAGGAATCCCAGGCTTCTTCCTTTCCAATGAAAAGAGAATGGTCATCTAGACAAGATCAAAATGGGCAGTCTCTGTTCTAAATGACTCAGTGGATCAGAAGCCTCTTAACTGGGTTTTAGTAATTATCTTTTTCTTACTTTTTCCTTTTCCAAAGTCCTAACTGAATTTGTGGGGGCACCAAATCAAACTTTCTGGGCCTTTTCTTTCTTTCTTTTTTTTTTTTTTAATGAGTGTTACCTTTTGCTGTAATTCTGAGGTTGATCACCTGTGATGGGGCAAGGGAAAGCGTGTTAAGTGGGTGGAGCGACACACTGCTGAGAACTTGAAATTGGAGCGAGTCACAGCGAAGAGAGGGTGAACTTTAATCACTTGGTCAGGCCTGCATTAAAGGGCAAACTCACATTTGTCACAGAGAGTGCTTTCATCATTCAGAGGGGCAGTCCTGAAAAGGACAACTTTCTGGAGATGAGAACGTGGGAGGCGAGAAGGTCACCTGCTGCAATTAACTGGTTATCCGTTTTAGCTACTACAGCGGCATGTGCCGAGGTTTTCAGATCAACCAATTTTGTCTTTCACTTTTTATTTCTTTATGGTCAACAGTGAACTTTGGTGCTTATGAGGCATGGAAGAGAATGCTGATTGAAGATTAATCTACTTAACCCGCCTGGCATTTGTGTGTGCTCTCATTAACTACTTGCTCATTTTCGCAAAACAAAACACTACACACACATGCACATGAGTGTTTACAGGTATATTTTATACTGCAGTCTTCTGAACACGGCAGCTGAAGACTGCATTGTGAGGAAGGAAGGGAGAGAGGGACACACGCAGTGCTTACAATGCAGCCTGTGTATGATTTCACATTGAAGATTTGGCTTACTCCTTTTAAAAATGTCCTTTGTTTATCTCACTATGGGATAGTGACACTTAAGTCCCAGACTCACTGTGTCCCTACCACTGTTCTCTTTTTGCTCCTTCCTCTGCCATTTCTTCTTTCTCCTTTTCCTCTCCCCTTCAGGGACCGGAGAAAAAAAGCGAAAACAACAACAGCAGCAACAACAAAAAGCAGAAAGGAAGACGGGAAGAAGGAAGGAAAGAGAGAGGGAGGAAGAAGGAAGTGAGAGACGAGAGAGAGAGAGAGAATATAAAGTCGGACAATGGCCAGATCTTATATGAAAATAGAATTCTGACCCACAACTTACAGCAACCTGTGCAGAAACCAAACTCCTCATCCACACTAAGCAGCCCAGGAAGCCAGCCTACAAGGCAGACTTGTAGGAAGTCAGACCACTATCTCTAGAAACAATCCAGGAAGCTAAACAATAACTTCTGTAACAATCAACCCCAAATGGCCAGGATTTGATTGATAACTGACAGCTTCTCTAATTTTTGTCTCCAAACTTTAGTCCCTGCTTCCAAGTTAGGACCAAACAGAGAAAGCCAAATACGCATCCCTAACCAGTTATATAGGATGCCCCACTTTAGTTAGCCCGCCCACAGCTTCCTTATGCTGACAGCCTCCAATTACAGCACACCTGAGCCTTCCCTTTCTTCTATCATTAAGCTTTCCCCTGCCTGCCTTTGAGTCTTTGCCAAAACACAAGTGACAGTGGCTGACTCCCTTGCTGTAGCAAGCTTTGAATAAATAGCCTTTGCTTTTCTCATTTGGTTAGTCTTTCTTTGTTTCCATAGGAAAAAGAAAGAAAGAGAAAGAAAAGAAAAAAATCTCATGACTAATTGTTACCTTTTTATTTTTGTTTACATTATCTACATGTCCAAATAAATTACAAATTTCTCGAGGGTAAGGACTCTATTTTGTACAACTTTGATCCCTCAGCACTCCTAACTAAAGGTTTTTAATGTAGTAGATGAGGTTTTTTTATTAATATTAAATGGAGTAAAACACCATAGTAATGTGCAGATCAAAAGAACCTTAGAGGAACTTTGATATAACATCTATTTCCAATGGGAGAGCTGAACTGTAAAAATGTAAAGTCTACAGCTCAAAACGCACAACTAAACAGTAACTTTACAAGACTCCTGAACTTTGTTTTTTCCCGCTACATCTTGCTGTTTTTCACACTTAAAACAAGCTCTGAACATACATATAAGTTATATTAAAGAATGTATGTATGCCTTTATCGCTCACATATATCAATAAATTTTTTCCTAAAATGGGGAAAATCACACCCCAATTTATTATTTGAAATAAAAACTAGTATTTTAGACATTATGATTTATTTAAAATGGCTTTTGTGGCCATGTGGTTAAACTCCTGTTTTCCACTAAAACCTACTGAAATAACAATAATGAAGATGATAGTAACAATAATAACATTGTTATATAGCTAAGAAGTATTAAAAAGGAATAAAACCACAGGAATACTAAAAATAGTAGGAAAAAAGGAGTCATTGGATAGGAGATTTTGACCCATTTCTATAAGACAGAAAACCAATAAGACCAATGTAGAAAGTTACTAAGGACTCCAAAGAGCTTTTGTTTATGAAGTAATATTTATTTATATTTATCACATAATAAAATTAAAACAGAAAATATTAAAATACTATGTCTTGATTTATTTTAATATAGCAATAATAAATCCATTAAATTAACGTAGAGAGTAACTTGATGAAAAATAATTATATTTTCCAAAATAAATTAGTGAAAAGAGTGACATTACATTTTTGGAAGTATCTTTTATGCTTGGCTTAATAGAAGACAACTGGGTTCTCATATTTGCTTCTGCATTTAATCTGTTAGGCCTTTTTTTTTTTTGGTTGTTATATATGAAGAAAAGCTGCCCTCACACAGGCATATAATTGGAGAAGGGGAGAGTAATTTAACAGCCTTTTTAGATCATTATAGATAATCTTCATTTTTACTACACCAAAACTCAAAATTGGTCATTTAAAAAATCTAGTCTCAATGTAGAATCTGAAAGTATATCAATGAACTTTTCATACGTCATCACATTAAAATCTGTTGGTCTATCTTGCAATATGAATAGCTTTTTTATTCATGAATAATTATACAACATATAAATGAATCATTTGGAGAACGTTGCCTCAGAGAGTTATGCAGATCTTCCAAATGTTAACACATTTAATTATATTGTAATAAAAATCATATTTGTAAATATGATCACTGCTCTGCTCAGACAAGTCTTTTATTATCTGGAGCTGGTGAGCTATGGTGGTGAGTACAAGTTTCCCAAAATTCTAATTTTAACTCGAAACTAAGATTTTGTCATTAGCAATCAATTGCTTTCCTCAAAGTGACAGATTCATTTTGCTTGTCTTTGAGGAAAATGTCTGCCAAATGCCTAAATCTGTATAATCCTAGTTTGACCATATCTTAGGATGGTTGAGGAGACATACAGGCTAGCGTTAAGAGCATCTTCTCGTGTGATGTATACTGAGGTGCTAAGAAACCCTTTTTAAAGTTGGTAGAACAAGGAACAGGAGGTTAGGAATAATATTTATAGTTGCACATATAACTATGAGTAAAATTAAAAAGTAAAAGTAAAAACAAAAATTAAAAATAGGGCAAAGGAAGGAAAATAGTAAGTAAACATTCTCACGTGTCCTGGTGGAGTTATGTGGTCTGAAATTGGTTCCTCCAGAATGGAGTTCTAGAATGTTACTTAGACTATAGTGATCTTCAGGTGTAGATGTGAAAACAAAAACAGCAGAAGTAATTTATGCCAGGGAATGAGGCTAGAAATTGAGGAAGGAACAGGAAACTTCAGTTATTAACTTCATTTCATTCTAAACTACTTACTTTAAAATGAAGAGCTCATGATTTTTCTTTTTTTTCCAGGTGTACATCATTCTATTTCAATTTCTGTGTACATTACATCATCATCACCACCCAAAGACTACTTGCCATCCATCACCACACACATGTGCCTAATCATCCGTTTCACTCCCCTCCCTCCCCACTTCCCCGCTGGTAAACACCAATCCAATCTGTCTCTATGTGTGTGTTTGTTTTTGTTTTTATCTTCTATTTATGAGTAATATCATACGGTATTTGACTTTCTCCCTCTGACTTATTTCACTTAGCATAATACCCTCAAGGTCCATCCATTTTGTCACAAGTGGCCAGATTCCTCGTTTCTTATGGCTGAGTAGTATTCCATTGTGTATATATACCACATCTTCTTTATCCATGCGTCCCTTGATGGGGCACCTAGGTTGCTTCCAAGGCTTGGCTATTGTAAATAATGCCACAGTGAACATAAGGGTCTGTGTACCTTTACATATTTGTGTTTTGACTGTCTTTGGATAAATATCCAGCAATGGACTAGCTGGATCAAATGGTAGTTCTATTCTTCATATTTGAGGAATATCCACTCTACTTTCCATAGTGGCTGCACCAGTTTGCACTCCCAACAGTGGTTTATGAGAGTTTCGTTTTCTCCAAATCTCTCCAACAACTTGCTATTTCTTTTCTTTTTAATTATAATCATTCTGATGGGCATGAGTGCTGCCGAGACTGGCTAGGCAGCGAGCCGAAGGAGCGGATGGAATTAATAGGCAGAACACAATTTATATATCCAATGGGGCAGGGGACCATCAGCTTCAAAGACTGAGATGAGGTCCCTCGGATCGCCACATATTTATTTGCAGGCAAAGAATCACAAGCATGTACAATAGCAGGAAATCATGCCTACAGGGACACACAAGCCAAAGCCCAAATGTTCTATTTTTCATTGCTCCAGCCTTATCCCAGGTCATTCCCTTGGGGAGTATCTTAGGAACAATCAGCAAGGTATGCAGGCAGTGTTCCAATTCCTGCAAGGTCCTGGCGTTCCTAAGCCCCTTGCCTTCATGCTCTCTAACATACTTCCCTCCAGCCTGAGATTCCAAAGCACAAGCAATCTGGTATAATAATTATGAGAGTCAGCAGATCACTTATCTCCCAGCCACCCATTTGGAATTTATTTTTCCTAGGCTTAAAGCCTACTAAGAATGCTGCTATGATCTCCTGCAGCACATGAGGTGATATCTCACTGTAATTTTGATTGGCATTTCCCTAATAATTAGTGATGTTGAACATCTCTTCATGTGCCTGTTGGCCATCTGTATATCTTCTTTGGAAAAACGTCTGTTCAGATCTTTTGCTCATTTTATTTTTGCTGGGGAAAATTGGCTGTGAGCTAACATCTGTGGCGCCAGGCCAGCCATTGGCCATTTTTTAAATGAGTTGTTAGTTTTTTGTTTTTGAGATGTCCAAGTTCTATATTTATTTTTAATATTAACTCTTTATCAGATAAATGGTTTGCAACTATCTTCCCCCAACTGTCAGGTTTTCTTTTTGTCTTGTCAGTGGTTTCCTTTGCTATGCAAGAAACTTTTTGGTTTGATGTAGTTCCATTTCTTCATTTTTTCGGTTGTTTGCCTTGCCCAGTCACACATATTACTTGAAAATATGCTGCTAAGACTGATGGCAAAGAGCATACTATGTTTTTTTCTATAAGTTTTATAGTGTCAGGACTTACATACAAATCTTTAATCCCCTTTGATTTAATTTTTGTGTATGGTGTAAGATAATGGTCTACTTTCATTCTTTTGCATGTGACTGTCCAGTTTTCCCAACACCATTTATTGAAGAGTCTTTCCTTTCTCCATAGTATATTCTTGGATTTCTTGTCAAATATTAGCTTTCCATAGATGTGTGGGTCTATTTCTGGGCTCTCAATTATGTTTCATAGATCTGTGTGCTGTTTTTGTGCTAGTACCATGCTCTTTTGATTACTATAGCTTTGTGGTATATTTTGAAATCAGAGAGTGTGATATCCCCAGCTTTGTTCTTTTTTCTCAAGATTGCTTCCACTTTTCGGGGTCTTTTCTTGCTCTATATAAGTTTTAGGATTCTGTGTCCTATTTTTGTGAATACTATTGCTGGAACATTAATAAAAATTGCATTGAATCTGTAGATTGCTTTAGAAAGTGCGGTCATTTTAACTATGTTTGTTCTTCCAGTCCAACAGCACAGAATATCTTTCCATTTCTTTGTGTCTTCTTCAATTTCTTTCAACAATGTTTTATAGTTTTCAATGTACAGGTCTTTCACTTCTTTGGTTAAGTTTATTCCTAGATATTTCATTCCTTTTATAGCAATTGTAAATGAGATTGTATTCTTAAATTCTCTTTCTGCTACTTCATGGTTAGTGTACAGAAACGCAAATGGTTTCTGTGTTTTGATTTTGTATATTGAAACTTTATTCATTTATTATTTCTAAAAGATTTTTGATGAATTCTTTATGGTTTTCCATATTTAAAACCATGTCATCTGCAAATAGGGACAGTTTCACTTCTTTCTTCCAAATCTGGATTCCTTTTATTTCTTTTTTTTTGCCTGATTGCTCTGGCTAGGACTTCAAATACTATGTTACATACAAGTGGAAAAAGTGGGCATCCTTGTCTGTTCCTGTTCTTAGAGGGATAGATTTCAGTTTTTCTCCATTGAGTATGATATTAGCCTTGGCTTTGCCATATATGGCCTTTATTATGTTGAGATGCTTTCCTCCTATACTCATTTTATTTAGTTTTTATCATAAGTGAATGCTGTATCTTGTCAAATGTTTTCTCTGCATCTATTGAGATGATCATATGGTTCTCATTCTTCATTTTATTAACGTGATGTATCACATTGCTTGATTTGCGGATGTTGAACCACCCCTGCATCCCTGGAGAAAATCTCACTTGATATGGTGTAGTCTTTTTAATATATTGTTGTATTCGAGTTGCTAGTATTTGGTTGAGGATTTTTGTA
Organism: Equus caballus; assembly: GCF_041296265.1. NCBI lineage: Eukaryota > Metazoa > Chordata > Mammalia > Perissodactyla > Equidae > Equus > Equus caballus. Next base: position 27,927,340 of record NC_091710.1, on the reverse strand, counting down.
TTGATGTTCATTAGTAATCTTGGCCTGTAATATTCTTTTTTTGTGTTGTCCTTGTTGGGTTTTGGAATCAGGGTAACGTTGGCATCATACAATGAGTTAGGAAGCTTCCTCTTCTCTTCAATTTTTTGGAAGAGTTTGAAAAGTATAGCTGCTACATCTTCTTTGAATGTTTGGTAGAATTCACCAGGGAAGTCATCTGGTCCTGGACTTTTATTTTGGGGGAGGTTTTTGGTTACTGTTTTAATCTCTTAATTGGTGATTGATCTATTCAAATTCTCTATTTTTGACTCAGTTTTGGAAGCTCGTATGATGCTAAGAATTTATCCATTTCTACTAGAGTATCCAATTTGTTGGCATATAGTTTTCATAGTGTTCTCTTTTAATCTTTTCTATTTCTGAGTTGTCTATTGTAATTTCTCCCCTTTCATTTCTATTTTATTTATTTGAGCCTTCTCTCTTTTTTCTTGGTCAGTCAAGATAAAGGCTTGTCAATTTTGTTTATCCTTTCAAAGAACCAGCTTTTAGTGTCATGGACTTTTTTCTATTTTTTTAATTCTCTATTTAATTTATTTCTCCTCTGATTTTTATTATTTCTTTCCTTCTGCTGATTTGGGGCTTTGTTCATTTTTCTCCAAGTCCTTTTAGGTACACAATTAGATTGTTTATTTGAGATTTTTCTTGTTTGTTGAAGTAGGCCTGTATTGCTATAAACTTCCCTCTTAGAAAGGCTTTTGCTCTATCCCACAAACTTAAGCATATTGTAATTCCATTATCATTTGTCTCCAGGTTTTTTTTTTTTTTTTATTTTCCCTTCCTTGATCCAAACATTGTTCAGTAGCATTTTATTTAATCTCCACATACCTGTGGCTTTTCTGATTTTCTTCCTGTAGTTGATTTCTAGTTTCATACCATCGTGGTCAAAAGAGATGCTTGGTAGTATTATTTCAAATTTCTTAAATTTATTGAGACTTGTTTTGTGGCCTAATTGTGATCAATCCTGGAAAATGATCCATGTGCTTTTGAAAAGAATGTGTATTCTGTGGTTTCTGAATGGAATGTTCTGTATATATCTACTATGTCCATCTGGTCTAATGTGTCATTTAAGGCCAATGTTTCCTTATTGATCATCTGTTTGGAAGATCTATCCATTGGTGTGAGTGGAGTGTTAAAGTCCCTGACTATTATTGTGTTACTGTTTATTTCTTCTTTTATGTCTGTTAATAATTGCTTTATATTTTTAGGTGCTCCTATGTTGGGTGCATAGATATTTACAAGTGTTATATCTTCTTGTTGGATTGTTCTTTTTATCATTATGTAGAGCCTTTCCTTGTCTCTTGTAATAGCTATTATTTTAAAGTCTATTTTTTCTGATAGAAGTACTGATACTCTAGCTTTCTTTTCATTGACATTTGCATGGGATTTCCTTTGTATGTAATTTGTTGCCTTTCTCTTGCAGCTTTTAGGATCCTCTCTTTATCTTTATTTCTTGACATTTTAATTATAATGTGTCTTGGTGTGGGCCTCTTTGGCTTTAACTTGTTTGGTGCTCTCTGTGTTTCTTCTACCTGGATGTCTGTTTCCTTCCTTAGATGGGGAAAGAGTTCAACTATTATTTCTTTAAATCGATTCTCTGCCCCTTTGTCTCTCTCTTCTCCTTCTTGGAGACCTATAATGCAGTTTTTGTGTGTTTGATGTTGTCTCAGAGGTCCCTTAGACTGCACTCATTCTTTTTAATTCTTTTTTCTTTCATCTGTTCAGCTTGGGTGATTTCCTCTAGTCTTTCTTCCAGCCCACTGATCCATTCTTCTGTATCATCTACTCTGCTATTGAGTCCCTCTAGTGATTTTTTCATTTCCAGTATTGTATTCTTCATTTATGATAGGTTCTTTTTTATCTTTTCCAGTTCTTTGTTGAAGTTCTCACTGAGTTCATCCATTCTTCTCCTAATATCAGTGAGCATCCTTATGACTATTCTTTGTACTCTTTATGAAGTAGATTGTTTATCTCTGTTTTGTTAAGTTCTTTTTGTGAGGATTTAACCTATTCCCTTATTTGGAACACATTCCTTTGTCTCCTCATTTTGCATTTTCTCCATGGTCATATCTATGTATTAGGTAGATCTGCTACATCTCCTGACCTTGGAGAGGTGGCTTTACGTAGCAGATGCCTTATGAGGCCTAGCAGTGTGCTTTCCCCTGGTCTCCAGTTCCAAACATTTTAGGTGTGTCCCCTGTGTGGGCTACATGTGTTCTTCTGTTGTGGCAGGGTTTCTCTTGTTGCAGGTGCATGGGGAAGCTAGGCTGTCCTTCTAGCTGTCTGGTTGCAATGCTCAGTTGCATGCAGCTGCTATGGTCCTTTCAGTCACCTTATCAGGTATGGGGAACCCCAGCACAGTTGGCTGCAAGATCTAATAGCACATTCCTATTGCAGTTTTCTGTTAAGTGAGTAGTCCCCCAGCATGGTTGCTAGCCTCAGGGGCTTACAATTGCTGTAGGCTTCTGGCCTGAAGGCTATTGTCAGCTCTGTCAGGAGTGCTGCTGGGTGGGGTGGGTCACAGGAATGGCAGCATACAATTGTTTCAGGCATTGGAAGGTCGAGCCAATCCCGTATGTGGCTGTTTGAGAAGCACAAGTCTTCTGCAGCTAATAAGCCCCATTGCCCACTGTCCCCCACACAGTCAACAGAGTCCTGCCCCATGTGCATGCCCTGACCCACTGAAACAGACCCACTTGCCCTGCTTCAGAGGCCCCACATATTCTGTCACAGGCCATCACCTTGTGCAGCCCCTGTCCCTCATGAATGCCCTGTCCCACTGAGGAGGACCCACTCAGTCTGCTGCAGAGGTCCCACTCACCCCAGCTATGTGTGCCCACAAGATGCCCAATGGATTGTGGTTTGGTGGGGCCAGCCCCTAGATTGGGCTGCCTGCCCTGGCTTAATTGGATTACATTGGTGCCCTAGTGGATGGGGCAGACGCTGGGCTAATAGACCAGAGGAAGAACTCCAATGATGTCTGCCAGAGTCTGTGTCAGCACGCCTGTACTAGGTCTCAATAATCACTGCCACCAATGTCTCAGTGCCTAAGGAGGTCTCACCTCTTGCTGAGATGTGCCCAGAGCCTATCAAGTGAGTCTCTTTTTACCAAAAGATTGTGCACTTTTCTTTCTGATGATTTTAGGTGAATGTGTGGGGGCTCTTTAAGAGAATGCTTTTGGTTCTCTTATGTTCAATAATTTTTCTGGGGGTATTCCAATCATTGTTAAAGCCAGAAAATCCAGATATTCTGATAGTCATCTCGTCTGTGCTGAGTCCAGAAGCTGTTTTATTATGGCACAGCTCTCCTGCTCTGATTCCCCTCTTCCAGAGAAAGCTTTGAGCCTTCATATTGCTTCTAGCATGAAGCGCTTCAGCTAAAATGTGGCTTTTTCCTCTCCAGAAAGGAATTTATGGCTTTTCCACCTCAGTCAGCACTGTTCCGTGTTGTGGGGGTTCTTTTTAGCCATTTTCTTGTTCTCTCTCAGGGGTAATTGTTCCAAGAGTAGTTGTAAAGTTTTGTCAGAGAGAAGAGATGAGTTCAGAGTCCTCCTACACTGCCATCTTCCTAGCAATCTTATGCTGTTCTAACATGTGTGTATGATTGTTGGGTTTTATGAAATGATGTGATGTAATTTGAAACTATATACTATTATACAAATATTAAAATATAATAATAAGAGATAATAAATGGAAAATTATAAAAGTCGGGCATTGAAAACATTTTTATGGATCTACCTTATGATACCTAGGTTCTTTGCAAAGCTTTCTTGCAATCAAGATTGTAACTGAACAAAAAAAGTCAAACTGATGACAAGCTAATGTGTGTAGTGATGTAAAATACTTGAGTCTATAACTTAGTATGAAATATGTCAATGAAATAAGATGGCCTGGCATGTGATTAGAGAAATGGATTAGTGCATAGTATTAGATAAAATAAGTAGAGTAAAAGATTAATTGTAAATTCTAAGCAGGGTATGTGGGTGTTCATCCTATAATCCCTTCCAATTCTTTGTTTCTTTAAAATTTTTCCTTAGTAAAATGTTGGGGAAAATTTTGAAAAATTGCACACAAATAAAACAACAAAATAGCAAATCAAGTCCCTAAGCTTCTCTGTCCTTATTCTTAACATATTCCTGGCTTATATCAACATGGGCTCTCTTTTCACTAAAAGTTTCAAAACCTGCCCCTCTTAGCATTGGCAAAGGAGCAATTCCAGTTTTGAGCACAGATCTGAGAGAAGGAAAATGGTTCTTTCAGAGGCGGGCTCTCTTTTCCTCTAGTAATTTCTTTACAGGGACTTTTTCAACATTTCCATTTTAGAAACTTGCCTCAGAGATTCTTACAATTCATCTCTAAAATTGATTCCTGACCTAAACACTACATAAAGTTCTTTGGTCCCAAGGAATAAATATTCAATTTTTATATAAAATTCAAATATACCTATTTGACCTTTGTTGTTATTATTGTTATTTTTGAGAGAAACTTTAAAATTTAAGACCTGCTTGTGAGACAATTACCAAGAGACTTCTCAGGATGTCAGGATTTTGGGCCAAGGGGCACAGGGAGGTATTAACATGAAAGCGAAATTGGTGTCATCAAGAAAACATTGATTATTCAGAAATATTGAAGGTTATCACATAGATTCACCTTGCAATGTCCCCTTTGGTTTCAATTCCTGACTTTTCACTGTTAATGCTGAGGGACCTTGGGCAAACTATTTCACCAAGAATAAATAAGACTTCCCTGTATGTTGTGTCTAATTTTCTAGAAATGCTAAATAAGGAGCAAGGAAATGAATGTAATGATTTCCAACTATTTCCATATTTTAGCTTCAAACATTCAGTGATTCCTCCTTGGTACTGCTCCTGGATAAGGACCTTATGTATTTTTTTCTTCAATCTTACTTATTCTGACATCCATTTCTACAAAATGAGAAGAGAAATGTGGATTCCAGATAAGTTGCAGTTTTACCAAGGCTGGTATTCTTTGCAACCACTCAGCAGGACCACAGGAGAGAATCCTGCACCTTCTCGGCTGTGATCTCTGTCCTCATTCAGAGAATTGGGTGCTGGAAGATTTGTTGTTGTTGCTTTTGTTTCTTAACAGAGGTAAAGTTACAGAACAACTCAACAGCTTTCATCTTTGCCCTTAGTAGTCTCTACTTAGAAGTGGAGACCTAGAAGCTTTATTTGTTAAAAGAAAAATTTAGGAAAAGCAAAGACAAACAAAGCAGCAAGAACCTACCACGTGGGGAGTTGGGCATCCTTAAGCAGTGTTAAAATACGAGATACATATTTTAAGTGCTGTAAAGGAGACTCTTTACAGACACTTTACTTCACTTCACTCAGATATTGTGGTGTGAAAGCAGAGGGACTCAGCGTCAGGACTAAAGCATCTCAGAAGCTAGCAGCTGCCAATACCCAAAGCTCCTCACAAGCCTGTGTGAATCTCTTAATTACCCTCCATTTTAAAAACCAAAAAGTAAATAAATGAATAAATAAAAACAACTAACTGAACAGCATCTCCATTGCACTAAGAAAACAAATGCACAGGCCATCCCGGTGATGCAGTGGTTAAGTTTGCACATCAGCCACCCAGGGTTTGCCAATTCAGATCCCGGGTGCAAACCTGTGCACCCCTTGTCAAGCCATGCTATGGTAGGCATCCTACATATAAAGCAGAGGAAGATCAGCATGGATGCTAGTTCAGGGCGAGTCTTCCTCAGCAAGAAAGAGGAGGATCCGTGGCAGATGTTAGCTTAGGGTTAATCTTCCTCAAAAAAAAGAAAAGAAAACAAATACATTATGTCATTTTTACTCTATAAGAACAGAAGGAACGGGGCGAAGGGGAGAGAGAGGATTTACACATGGGTGTAGACAGGAGGGGTTTGAGGATATTGAGTCAATAATGTATATCAACTCACATTAAGAAACTTATTTGTGTTTCTGCTACACACCTAACCAATCCCCTAGCTTAATCACCCAAGTACACTATAGCCCTGTTGAATGTGTAAAACCTGGTATTTATTTTCACTCTGATATGGGATAGATTGGGTTGAGTGCCCAGTGAACGAAAATTCCTTACAGATTTTTGCCACACATTCTGAGATCATATCACTTCTCATAGTTTCTCAGTTTTGGTATCTACCAACTGGAAGGAGCCATATTCTCTAAGGTTTAATGCATAGTCCCAACACATTTCAGAAGTTCTTGGAACAGGCTATGAACAGAGACTCAGGAGGCCTGGATTTTAGTCTTGTCCATGACACTTACCATCCCATTTGTCTTAAGAGAGTTTTTACCTTTTCGGAGTCATTGTTACAGTATTGGAAAGATGTGAAAATCAATAGCGGACTACAAAGCTCTACTCTCTGCCTTCAGGAAGGATGCTATAAAGAACCAGGAGGATGATGATGGTGGTGATGTTGATGGTCACTAACACCAGTCAGGCACCTACTGTATTTGGGCACTATGTTAAATATTTTACAAATAATATCTCACTGTATTCCCATAGAACCCCTATAAATGAGAAACCTCAAGCATATTCTTAAATTGAAGAAAGAAGTTATATTCTAGGACTTTCCTTGATTCCTACAAATCTAATTGTCTTACCTCTTTCTCCCCAGATCTATTGAGATGTCAAAATAAGTCAATGTGTGTAAAAATTCTTAAGAAATTGTAAAACAAAATGTAAATGTGAAATTACTATTTGGATCACCAGTCAGTAATGCCTGTAAAATCTGGGACAAGCTATCTGCTCTTTCCCCCACACATTTCAATCTTAATTTTATCAACTCTCTATTTAGTTGAACTATTCTCTCAATTTAGTCTTTCTTACCTATCTTTTTTATTTCATTCTATTCCAACAAAACCTTAGGCATTGCTTAGCCCCACTATTGAAACTTTAATATCTTTATTCTCAAATTGTAAGTAAATTGTCACAAATTATCTCCCATTATAATGGGGTGTGTTTTTCAACAATAAAAATGGCAGCTATTACTAGGCTGTCTCGTCTTGTGTTTCCATGCAAAACGTTTATTTGGGAGGATTGTTAGGAAGAACAATCATGGGCAGGAAGGGTAGGAAACAGGATTGGTTAGATTGAGATGTTGAACTGTAGTGTAGTCTGGATGAAGGTGACAGCCAACTCTACAGAGAGTTTGGAAGCTGCAGAGGGTTTCCAAGTCGGAGTGAAAAGGCCAGTCCTTTCTCCTCCCACAAAGATCAGTCATTGACGTGAACAGTCAGTCCCTCAGGAAGGGTTATGACCCTGGCGCTCTTTAGCAGAGGCAATTCCCAAAGCAAGCTGACTCCTGAGGCTGGCTGGTTGCAGTAGTCCCAGCAGCTCTGGCAATATGTTCCTCATTCCTGAAGGGGATCTAGAGGGGCCACACATCACAGAGTACACACCCAGTTTTAGAGGAACACAAAGATTGACCTTAGAGCAAACCTTTGTTTAGAGAGTACTTTCTAAGCAACCTTGTTTAGTTATGTAAAAGTAAGTTTAGTAGTCACTGACTGCCTTGGAGGATGTTTTGAGACCCGGAATGACTCTTTTCCAAATGTGCTTTGGTATGCAAAACTGGTCACTAGATAAATTTGCTAAAAACCATCCTGGAGAGAAAAGATGCAAACCTGGACCTCTTCCGTTTTGAGATTTAATACTATAGAGAGATCCTCTTCTATCTACTGAGATGTTCCTAATTGAGATCTTCATGCAGGAAAGGACAAGCAACAATGCCAAAGGAGAACTTAGTAGGACAATGTCAGGAAACTGGCTTGATAAACCAGGCTTTTCATGGGAACTGAAAGGTTGCACTCAAGATGAGGTATACATATTTTTCTCTTGTTAGTCTGTCTTTTGTTATAGTGGACCCAGTTAAGAATTTAGATGGATAGAAGGAAAACTATCTTTCCCTCCCTTACAAGAGCAATAGCTGAGAATGCAATTAGGAAATAAAAATGGTTGCTACTTGGCAAACTGAAGTGTGCAGCACACTGGGATGTAAAGGGACCTGGACTACTAAAGGCAACGCAGCGGTGGGCAAGGATGCTCAGAAGTGGGTGAGACTTATTTTCACTAGTGACATCAACGGCCTTGTTCAAGGCAATTCAAAAATTCATTTGATAAATATTTATTGAGTGACCACAGGGTAATGAGATCCCCCTAGGCACAGGGGATACTGCAGCAAGCAAAACAGACATAATCTCTGCCTTTAAGGAGCTTAAATTCTAACAGCAGAGGCATAAAATAAACAAGCAACTAAAGAAATTAGATAGTTTAAGACAGGATATCTACAATGAGGGAAATAAAGCAGAATAGTTGTGTAGAGAGTGGCTAGAGAATACTGGCTCTTGACAAAACCTCATTTAGGCTCCTCTGAGCTCTCTTCTCAACTAGGCCTTGACCTTGGCTCTCATCCTTGCCAGACCTGCACCTCTCAGTCTTAACAAGACTCTTACCACATCAGTTTAGTAAGAATCTCTCACTTTTAGTATTGGATCAATTGTTATCTGATCAAGTTCCTCATCCCCTACCCTTTATATCTGACCACCATGGCTTGCCTTCAGCAAGAATCTCCCCTACTCTTGATGTCTCCTCTTAAAAATTTTCCATCCACTGATCCCTTTATTCCACTCATTGGCTATAAATCTCCAGCCACCTTTGCTGTATTCAGAGTTTAGCCTTATCTCTCTCCCTTATTGTGATAGTCTTGGCTCCTACTGCAATAGTCCTGAAGAAAGTCTTCCTTACGATTTTAACAAGTGTCAGAATAATTTTTTTCTTTAACACTACCCAAATATCCCCTGAAAAAATGTTGACAAGACAAAGCTGAGTTTATTGTTTATCACTTAAGAGCAGCCACCACTACTTCAAAAGAGTCTGATTGACCCTTGGAGGAGGAAGGGTAAGGTCAGACCTATTGAACTTTTGAGGTCTAGTTTAAGACAGAGCTTTCACTAGGAGAGGAGGTGTTGATTAGTATTGGGTAAGGATCGTGATGTAATAATTTAGGAATTGTGGACACAGCCAGAGGAAGATTTTGAAGCAAGGGGTTCAAGAGTCTTGGGATGAAACTTTCTGTTGATGCTTGCTATTAGAGTTGATAGGTCTTTCTGGAAGTTCTTGTAATGAATAATAAAGCTAGTTGCAACTTCTGTTCCTGAGCAAGAGTCTCTTGGAATAGTAAAGTTATGCTAATGGTGACAATAGAATAGTAAACACATGTTAACATAGACCAGTGGTTAACAAGATTTTTCTGTGAGGAATAAGATAGCAAATATTTTAGATTTCGAGGGCCACATAAGGAATCTGTCACTTGTTCTTCTTTGTTTTTGTTTTTACTTTTGTTTACAACCCTTTAAAAATGAAAAAAAAAGAACATCTTTGCTCATAAGTCATATAAAAACAGGCCAGAGGCTGAATTTGGCCAACAATCCATAGTTTGCAAGCCCACGAATTAGACAGTAAATTGTGTGGAAGTAGATGATTTCACTTGTCAAGAAAACTACTTTAATTAGGATGGTCAGGGAAGGCCCCAAACTTGGGGCTCCTAGGACTAATCAGACTCTCATTCCATCTCTAACTGATATAGAGAATTAAGAATATTGTACTCTGAGGAAACTCATTGATGATCTTGGATTATTTGGTGATGGCAGAATTCATTAAAAGGCAGGTACTGAATATTTTCTTAGCAACAACAGGAGGTGGTGTTCAAGTAATTAATTGAAAAAAATAAAAGTGACCTTAGTTGTAGCTCAGATGGTGAAGCAGATCATAGATCTTATACCAACAAAATATTATGAGCTGAAGAGCCTGATTCTCTTTGAGAAAGCCATGCTTCTCAGTTAAAAGGTCCAGCTTCATCTTCCCTGCTTCCATTCTCACTCCGAACTTAGATTAACATAACTAGGAGAAATAATAGTGAACCACTGAAGATTTTATAGACCTATGAAGGTCAGTTATTATATATGTTCCTGGATGTGCCTTTTTCACAGCGATTTGCAGTTAATCATAGAACAGCCTTAGAGGTGTCTGTGGAGGCGAAGTGGAGAGAGACTTTAATTGCAATAAAGATAAAACCTTGTAAACATATATAAATATTTCAGAAGGCAGGATTAGAAGAAAAATCTGCTATAGCTTAAGTCCAATTTCATAGAACATCTAGCATAATCCTTTGTATAAAATAGATACTCAATGACCATTTGTTGAGTGAAGACACAAAAGCAAGAACAAGCAAAGACCATCATGGGGTTCTACACTGGGCATTATTGTTTCCTGATTTTTTTCATCCAGGCAGGTTATGTTCTTGACAGACTCTGTTTTTGGTTTCTCTCATACCCTTTCCCATTTGGCAGTTTCATTGCTTACTATATGCTTCTATATTGCTTACTATATTGCTCCTCCCTAGATGGGAAAAGAAAACTTGTATCTCTCTTTATTTCAGGAGTTGTTGTGGTATATTTAGACATAAAAGAGACCGATATAACAAGATAAAATGGGAGAGAGTGTGATGATTTGATGATTTCACTGATCTTTATTTTTTTAGCTGTCCTGCTTTAGCAATATAATTTCAAGGTAGTCCAAGCAATATAATTCCAAGAGAGTAAATTGCTTTAAATTATGCTATCTATTTCAAGCTGAGTTAAACTTCATTCCATGGTTAGCTAGTTGCTATATGGAAGTAAATACTTTGTAGTTACTTTAATCTTCTTTTCATGTCTTGATGCAATAGAAGAGATAATTTATCAAGCAATGGAATAATATCATTGAAAAAGATCCAGGAAAGTTTTATCTTTAGGAAAAGTGGGATTTTACATTAGTGTTTCATAACTACTTTTAGACCATTCTTTCCGTGTCTGAGATCTAATAGAAACTCTGGAGTTTTTTGTCTGTGTCCTTTTTCTTTCCCTCAAGTAACTTTCCATCCACTCTTTCTCTAGGTCATTGACAATGTTCCCATGATCTATGGATGAGCTGCTCTAGCAGCACTCTTTGCCATATTTATTGAAGAAAGGACATTTTGTGTTGGAAGCTGGCTTTATGATATGCCCCTATATGTCCAGAGAATGTCAATCAATTGCTCTTGAAATTGACAAGCTGGAAGGAATCTCATCTTTCTAGAGCTTGCATGATATCATTGTCCTTTCATGATAACAGGGAGTAATTTGCTATTACAGGAGAGGAAAGAGTTTTCCTCAACCCTCTTAGGGTCTCTGGCTGAGTCTGAAAGTTAAACTGACAAAGACAGATAAACAGAAGAAAACATACAAATTTATTCAATGTAAGTTTTACATGACTCAGGAACCTTCATAAGAAAATAAAGAAATGGTTAAGCCTGAACATTTTTATGCTAGGTCTGATTAAGAGTGGAGAGTCATGGAGAAATATGATAGATCAAAGAGTATGATGTAAGTGGAGTAAACTGGGGAGACAATAAGGCCTGTTTGTTCAAATTCTTCTTTGGGTCCCCTTGTCTATGGCCATAAGGCTGCTCTGTTCCTCTGGATATGGTAAGGACATCTCTTACATGAGGGTTTACGAACTGTTTCAGAGGAAAAAGGCAGGGGGAAGGGCAGGATGACTTTCCTGCTTCTGCTGTTTTCTCATATTCCTTCAGCTTAAAATATGCCAGGGTACCATATTTTGGGGTAGCATGTCCTGAACCCCGTCGTTATCTTTGTGGTAATATCTATCCCTAAAAGCATCCCCTTCAAAAGGTAGCAATGAACAGAATTGACCTAAGAAGTCAAGAAATTGAAGTTGTAGTTAAAATGCAGATAGATTCACAGCATACACATGTCATGTCACAAATATTTGTAGGCTAATTTCCCAGTTGGTGATGGGGAACTCTGAGCTCACACAAGAAGTTGAAAATGTAAAAGCTAGTGTTTTGAACTTTTTTGTTATTTTTTTTTTTTTTTGAGAGAAACAATGTGTGGGGAGAGTTGAAAAGAATGCTGAGATATCTTCCTATAGATCATACTGTCCCAAACGGGTAATATCACCCCCAAAGGGACAAATTTGACTCTTTTGCGGTGAAAAAAAGTTGCACATACCTATTCCATATTCCATATATATGTATATGTGTAACTTCTTTTAGTATATAATGTATACTATAATCTCCTAATATAGTGTGTGATGTGTATATATACATATTATATGTGTATATGTATTACATAAACAGTGTTTCTATAGTACTAAAATTTCACTGAGAGTGCAATTAGGAAAAAATTGTCTAAAAACACTCCTTACGGAGAGAATAAAGAAAAACAAGGGTCGAAAAACACTGCTTTAGGTCTAAAGAAAACTGAGAAAGAAAAAGGATAAGCAAAATTAAAAGAACCAAATTAAAATTGAGAGGGGTGAATCTGATATCAGGGAAGAAAAGACATTGTTTCTCTAGAGTGAAAAGACACAATTCATTTTCAGTTTAGGGGCATAAGGAGAGTAGATTATTAGATTAAACCAGTAGCTCCCAAACTTACGCTTGGAGATGGTACTGTTACCGAATCAGGTTTGTTTTTGCCCACCGCTCAGAAAGTCAAACACGGAGACGGGCGAGATTGCAGCAGATAGAGAGTTTAATCACAAGGCAGCCACAAGAGGAAGTGAGAGCATGAGTCTCAAATCCGCTTCCCCGAAAATAAGGACTCAGGGATATTTCTGCGACAGCGAGCAATGTGGTCTAAAACATGGGGATAGGTGATTGGAAGTGAGGAGCAGTGAGGTAATTGATGACCTGCGCAAGCATAGTATGACTTCATGCCTCTTCATAGGACCTGTGTTCACAAAATGGCAGCATTAGCATGATCTCAGAGTGGAGTTTTTAGCCTCTTGATGTCAAAAGGTTGCCTATCGGATATCTGCGTGGGTTGATGAATTGGTGGTCTTAACTGGCCTGAGGTGGACAAGGGGTTCTAATTCCTGAAAAACAGCTCACACACCCATTACCATGGTGACCCAGGCTCCAGGGAGATGTTATTTATAAGAGCCTAGTGGGAGTCAGATAGTATATTCCTGAACAACACAGTTATATGGGTGGGTTAAACAGCTAAAAGCTATAATCAGTAACTGCAAAAAGGAAAAAAACTTTAGTTGCTAGATACTTAATCATCAATGGCTAACTATGCCAGTTTCAGTACCTGTTAATAGAAAGAGGAATGAAAGCCAAAACGGCTCATTTAATGAAGTAAGCCTATGCCCAATGAGTAGAGTAACATGAAGTTACATTTTTAAACATGTCAATTCTATATAACCTGTTCTTTAAAGTCCCTTCCCAGTCTTGTGACAATAAGTTGTGCGTTTAAATTGACAGGAATGCTAGACTTCAGGGACCTGAGAGAAAAAGCTCTAGTATACTCAGAGCCAGATTCATGGAGGTGAGACTCACGTGGTTACACAGAGCCCCACATGTAGAAGGACATTGTGCTTGGTTTATGGCTCTGCTGTCATTGTCTTGAAATTCTTAATAATTTTGCACAAGGAGACTTATTTTCATTTTGCACTAGGTCCTGTAAACTATGTGGCTGGTCCTGAGCACAGTAATAGAATAAGGGCCATCCCAGAGAAGCAGATAGGCTAGTCTTCACAGAAGAATCTCCCTTCCCAATTTAACTTTTCAAGATGTCACAGGATGAAAGTTTCCCCAGGGAAGCAGGCGGCAAATGCTTCCTCTTCGGGTGCTCTAGGGGCAATGTTTCACTGAACATTTGCAGAAAGAGATGCTTTACTATCTTCAAATACCAAAATGTATCCCACTTGTAGAAAAGCGATGTTACCACCAACCTGAGCCTCACATTGTCGCTAGATTGTTTCTTCTTTGTGGCCACCAGTTTCCACCACCCTGAGGTTGGTCGTGAAGAGATGCTGGAGAGAGGTTAAAAGAAATGATTCACTAAATCAAATATAATATATGCTCAATTAGTTTTATTCTTTGCACCTTAAATCACATAAGGTTATACTTTTATTATTGCTATCATAAATAAATAAATTCCATGAAAGAAGGCTATCTCAAAAACTTCACTCTTACCAACTCTAAAATTCTATCATTTTATGATATAAAGAGTGGGAGAAATTATAGATAATTATGAGCGATTTGCTTTAGCCAACGTCAGAGGTTCAAAGGAAAACTTGTGGGTGGGCTAAGAAGATTCTGCCTGTAGTGTTTTGAAGTCTGCAAAACCAAGCTGGACCAGCTGTTTGCATCCCGAGATGATTGTATTTCAGAAGCTGATGAACTTTAGTTGCTGAAAGTTTAACAGTGGCAATGAGGAAGATGAATGCTCACAGAAAATGCTCTTTCCTTGCATGTGAATGCTTCCGGTCCTTAGGCCTTTCAGGAGCAGAAACAAGATCCATTTTCATGGCGTCAGTCCCATTCAAAGACGTCAGCAGGGAGTCAGGAAAGAGGCACTCAGTCCGTGGAGCTGCCTTTCTCCCTCAGGGAGGCTGCAGCTCTTTGCAGGTGATGAGAAGAAGGTGTGATTCTCACATTTAATGAAATCCCTGAAACTTGAAGCTTTCAGTTAACATCTGGTCATGAAAGAGAAACTCTTGGCAGGCTATTTTCCTGCTGCTGGCTGGCTGGTTGGGTCGAAGGGACTTCCCGTCCTCCTCCCCACTTCTAGGTAGCATTAGCGAAGGGTTCAGTTCCATTCCCCCCCCCAGCAGGGGGAAAGCTGGCGGAGGGAGCCCATTCAAAATTCCAGAGACTCCTGACAGCTGCTCCCGCCGTTCTCAGCCTGTGCCCTCTAATCAGGTAGCTGTTCAATTATGTCCAATGAACCCTAGCTGAGCAATTAAAACAGCAAACCCTGTCTGAGAATGGCGTGGCTGCAAACTGATAAATTCGCCTTTGCTTGTGACTCTAGGCACAGAGTAAGCTCTTTAAATGTTACCTTGGAGCCCTGGCTTAGTTGAGCTTTAAGGAGGGCTTATCCTTCTCAAAGAGAAGGGATGAAATCTACAAAGGGCAGCGGGAAATCTCGAACAATCAGCAATCATCACAGCTCTCTCTTCCTCTCATTTTCCCCTCCCAGTAAAGATTGTCTCTTTCTGGTAGTGATGGCAGGTATTATTGTAATTGCTCTGATTGGCTGGTCTTTCTGTAATCTCCGTACCCCACCGGATCTCTTTCTTTTCCCTTTCGTAATAGCGGTGGCTTTGATTCCATAACTGATCAAATGAAGGGTTGTTTCTTTGGTCACTGCCTCTCCTATTCTGCGATCCTTTTCCTTTCCTTTCTCCTGTCTGATTTCTGTCCACTTCAAATGAACCCTAGGCTTTTCCAAACAAGAAACCTAGAAAGAAAAAACTCAAGCAAGACTCAGGGGGACAGAAGGGAGCATAAGCACGCCTTCCTGTTACTGGGGAATGGCTGTGCATTGAAGTAGTGACAGATCACGGGGAACAGTTTGTCCTGCAAGTGGGGCTGGTAGTAAATATCTTTGTATTTTCAGAAAGGAATGCTATTATATTGTATCAAAATCCTAAAAATAATAGCTTTCACTTAAGAGATACCAAGTACAAATCTACTTAGGAGAGAACCACAGATGTAAAGATGTTCTTGAAAATTTACCAGTGTCATGTAGAGGTAAAATAATAGAGTACAACCTAAGTGTTAACTAACAGTATTGACTAAATGAATCATATGTCTGTGCCATTAATTACTAGTGAAGGCATTAAAAAGGATTATGTAGATGTACAGCTATTAATATTGGGTACAGTATGCTAAATTTCATTTTATATACAGACATGTACACATATACACTACCTTTAGACGGTAGTATAATGGATAAGAGAAGGGGCAGGTCATCCTACTTAGCTCTGTTACAGGATCCTAGTGCGCTTATTGAAGCCTCTTGCATTAATTATATTTCTCAGGAACGCCCACATCCAAGATCCCTGCTCTTTACTTGCTGACACAAGGTAATCATGGACTAACTGGGAAAAAATGTGGACTAATTGTCTTACGTCTGGGCCTCATATTCTCATTTGTATAACAAGGGGGTTTGACCAGATAATCTTTCAAAGTCTTTCTAGCTCTAATAGTCTGTGATTCTCTATGTTGTAATTATTAATGAGTGACCCTGATGCAGTTTTGTTTTGTCTTTTGGTCACTGTGACAGGCACATGATAAATATATTTTTGGTAAATGGCTGTGTCAGCAGCCCTCAAATCACAGAGTACAGGCAGGTGTCCTCCCACCTAGTCAGTCCACACACAGAACTAACCCTGGCGGTGTAAGGCAGAGAGAGTAACCCCAACCGTCAAGCATCGTGAAGTCCTGAGACCATTTCCCATCAGCTTATGGAGTGTTTCTTTGATATTTAGATGATTACGAGCCACGTTAAAAGGTGTCCTCAACTATTTCTCATTGGCGGCACCCCAAAAGTTTGTCTCTCTTCAAGCCAAAGGGAAAGCATGAAGCCCAATGAAAGGTTAACCTATATGAATAGAGCATGTAGTGGACATGTATATGTATGTGCATGCATTGTGAGAATTATCTTATTTTTATTCAGATACACTTCCCTCCACCTTTCCTTCAGAAAATTATGTGTTTCCTGGAATTCAGTGCTTGAATAATTCCCCACATCCTGAAAAATATGATGCTTAATTAACTTCCTGATTTTGAATGCAGCTTTCGACAGAGTATCAAACTGCCCTTTGGATTGTGATACAACTAAAGGAAGAGATATGGTCATATTAAACAAAAAATTATTATGTGACTTTGGATTGTACCTGCATTAATTTTATAATCTTACAAGTATGCTACTATTTCCTTTGTATAGAGATGGATGGATTTCTGTTGAAGATGGCATCTCCTGGCTGGTCTTTGGAACATATTTTTGCTTCCTTCCTTGTGTTGGCATGACTTCTCCCGCTGGCCCATAGATACCATAATTACCCTTGAGTGGAGCTAGGATAGTGTTGGGACTGAAGGCTAGTCTTTCTCAGATTAGGTAGTCTCTAGGATGCCAGGAATTGTTCCATTGGATCTAATGCTGTCCATTGTAATTGCTTAGAAATGTGCTGGGAATATCTCCCATTAACTACCATGTTCACAAGAAAAGTAGCAGCCAATATTGTTACGGCAAGTTTCCGGAAATAAATTCCTGTGATAATAAATGTGTGGTTTGTGTCATCCACACTAGGCCAGCAGCTGGCCTGTAGCCAAAATGGCTATAATGCCTCTCTGAACAGCTGGGAATGGTCAATGGCATATACTAGTCCTCCTGTAAACTCCCCCAGGAAGGAACTGTTAGGCTGTGTCATCAGCAATAAGGGTCAGTCTCTCATGAAGATCTGAAGGCGAGAGAAGCAAGTGGTTTCAAAAGAGAAAGTATACTGTCTAGACAGGGCTCTCAGCTCCTCCTTTCTCTACCATAAACATTATTTCCTTCTGAAATTATTCTTTATTGGTGTCATACATTTCCTATTTGGCCCACCCTGAGGTCTACAGGTGATGCTGCAGAATAGCCAGAGTTTTAGTTATTTCTCCACATAGAGGCAATGACTCCCCTCTGGGTTGGGGTTGAATAGAGAGTGGGGATGGCAGGGGACACAGTTTTCTTCTGTTGCACACTCTCAGTCTCTCTTCAATCCTTCCATGTGGTGCCTTTTGACTTAATTTAACCACAGTATAGAAGCCACTTTCCTACCTCAAGTCTCTTTATGGCTTGCCTGCTTAGCCCTGAGTCAGCAGACACCACAGAAACTTCCAGACATGACTCTTGGCTTTCCTTTTTCTCTTTTAACCATCTAAAAATTGCCTATTTCCATTTTCTAACACTAGAGATTGTATACTCTCGGCATAAAAATGTTAATTGACATATATATTATATATATAAATATTATATGCATAATGTAAGTATAGATATAGATATAGATATAGATGCAGACATAATCCAAAGTGTGTTCCCCAGGACATTAGGCCCATGACATGCACTGGAAAATTTTTGTGCAATGGATCCCTGCCCCTCCAACTTAGAGAGTCATGTTCAAATTTGTATATCGAAGGAACTGAAAAATTCTGCAGCGAAACCTGTTAATTTTTTTTGGTACAACCTAGAGTACATATGTTTATTTGTTTAACATCACAAAGAACTAATATTCTGCAGGACACACTCAAAATCACTGCTATAGAACAACAAATAGAAGATTGTAGGGCTGTCACAAGGGCTTAGGTTCCAGAGACAGTGCCTAAGGTGAAAAGATACTCTACACAATAGAATCACACTTTGCAGTAACACACTCAATTAAAGGTGGCAAAAGCGACCTGAGATTGAGTGACAGAGAGATACCTGTGTTGGATTCCTTACTCATCTTTGGACATATGATCACTGAAGGGAACAGGGGACAAGTCACCAAGTCACTGGTGATCTTAGATAACTTTCTCTATTTTTTCTGATCATGTGCATATATTTAATTTTTAAGAAACTAAACGTGTATATGAAGCAACCTCAGTCTAGGCCTTTGAGTGACCAACATGTAGCTAATATTACAAATCACTTGTATAACCTTCTAACTTGTATTTGAAAACTAGTCCTTGGGAGAATTGTGGGATTGAGAAATATCGTCACTTTTGGACTCCTGTACTCTTTTTCCAAAATTCTGTTGCCCTCCCTGAGTGCTCACGCCTCTCATCCTCTAGCGAAAAGAGCAGAGATTTGCAATCGGAAGACCCTGAGTGAGTCTTAGTTATGTCACTTCTTAGCTACATGAATTTGAACAAGCCACATAAGTTCTCTCTGAATCTCAACTTCTTCATAAGTAAAGGGAGAGATTGTTACTGTCTGACTTAGAAGATTGTAGAAAGACACGCAACAAAGGAAAATACATTGTGAATGTCCAAGATCCATAAAAATGGCTTTCGTGTTTATTTTTCTTCAGCTGCCTGGGGAACCTGACTGTGTTTCCTGACCTAGATCAAATGCCTAGGAGGTTCCCATGAACAAAATGCTCTTTTCCCATCTTCCATAATCTCAAATACCCTCTGCTCCTTACTCAAGCTAACTATGCCCAGTAGAAGCAAGTTGATGAAACAATGTAAATCCAGGTATAAGTTATAATGAATAATTAAGTGGCCTTAAGGGTAGTGTACTCTGAAAAGACTTGCCTTGAAGGACATGTAAAGGACATGCTGGTGAAATTTGAGGCAGCTGGGAGGCATACCGGAGGGATATTTCAGAAAGCTCATTCCCCGTACTCCTCAATTCATACCACATAGATGACCTCTACTCTACTCACAGCCACCTAGAGTAAGTGAGAAAAAAGCCTCCAAGATGTCCAATCCAGTATGCACAATGCCTTTTAGCATCTGACACCATGGGAAGATGCTTTAACTCTGATTTGGCCAAAGAATTTAAGTTCCCAGTTGTAAAATTTGTTGTCAGTGTCAACACATAGATCAAGAATAAAGTAACAAGATTCAGGAAGCATCAGTTGAATATTGCTTCCTTTAAATGTCCAACACTTACCTATTCATTAGCATTCCCACAGCAAAAATTGGTGGAGTGCTTTCCAGGTGTAAGTTTTCCTTTTCACATTTGAAAGACACCTTTAACTTCCTTCAGCCTTGGGCACAGTCTATTCTTAGCTTCCAAAGGACTGTTTCCAACTTTCTCCAAATGCTTTGGCTTTTCTAGTAGATTCTAGATGATAGGATAGACTTTAGGTAAGCAGACGGCAAAGGCTTCTATCTGTGAAAAAATATTGATGAGTTTCTCATTATTTCCAGTTCTCTCCAAATATTCACCTTTCTAATTACTTCTTCTGTATTTTTCTTTTCGAACAGGAACAAAAAGGTCAAGGGAGATATGGCAGAATTTTCCACAATATACTTTAAAGTTCTATGACTAGTTTTTGTTTTTCGTTTTTGCTTGGTTTGGTTTCTCTTTAGGAAGCAAGAATCTTTGCTTCTCTAAATGCTTAATATACGATCATAGTTAAACCATGTTTTTCCTCTTTTTTTTTTTTGAGGAAGATTAGCCCTCCTGAGCTAACATCTGCCGCCAATCCTCCTCTTTTTGCTGGGGAAGATTGGCCCTGAGCTAACATCCATGCCCATCTTCCTCTACTTATGTGGGACACCTGCCACAGCATGGCTTGACAAGCAGGGCGTAGGTCCTCACTGGGATCTGAACTGGCAAGCCCTGGGCCGCTGAAGTGGAACATGTGAACTTAACAGCAGTGCCACTGGGCCGGCACCAAAGTTAAACTGTTTCTAATAAAGATTTGCAGTAACTTACTCATTCATATGTGCAAAGCTCATGGTTTGTATAATCTCTTTCCTTATTCGGTATATGGGTAGCCCACTGATCATTCAACTTCAGAGTAGACTGATCTTGGACACCTGTTGCCTATGGCCTGGAGTGTATTGCTTAATTGACATATAACAACTAAGACAGAATAGCATCTAAAGTAGAACAACTTATGAGGAGGTCTCATGTTAAACATGCCATTTGCGATTAGCCCTTATTCCAATTTTTTGTTTTTCTTAATTTTTATTTTATTTTATTTTTATTGAAGTATAGTTGATATATGATATTGCATCAGTTGCAGATGTGCAACACAGAGATTCAACATTTATATACATTACAAAGTGATCACCCTAAGACTAGTAACTATCTGTCACTATACAAAGTTATTACAATATTATTGACTATGTTCCCTATACTGTACATTGCATCCCCATTACCTATTTATTTTATAACCGGAAATATACACCTCTTAATTTCCTTCACCTATTTCACCCTTCCACCCACCCCCCTTTCCTCTGGAAACCACCGATTGTTCTCTGTATCTACAAGTCTGTTTCTATTTTGTTTTGTTTGTTCATTTGTTTTGGCTTTTAGATTCCACGTAGAAGTGAAATCATATGATATTCTTCTTGCTCTGTCTAGCTTATTTCACTTAGTATAATACCCTCTAGGTCCATCCATGTTTTTGCAAATGACATGATTTCATTGTTTTTTTTATGTCTGCAAAGGAATATTACTCAGCCATAAAAAATAATAAAACTCTTAGTCCATATTTAAAGACTGTAACCAGATATAAAAACAAAGTTGTTTTAAAAGTCCACCTCTTCAGAAGCTTATAAATTAATTGAGGAGAAAGGCAGATGTCAGTGAACATAGCAAATGTATAACTAGTATAAAAATATTAACTCTGTTATCTAATATTATTAAAAATGGAATGTTCTGGTTAAACACCATCATATTTACAAAAGAATTATATTTCATTGGTTTCTAAGCAATAACTCCAAATCCCTTCTCTTATTCATTAAGCTATTTTACAGTATTATTAAACATAATAGTACATCTTCTGAAATGCCAATTGAAAGAAAGTTATGATTAGCAGAATATCAGTTAATCGAGATTATAGGATTTGGCATAAAATCATTTAAAGCTGTACTAAACCTTATGAGGAGTTTATATGTACATCTACGCTTGTATCTATATCTGTGTATGTGCAGCAACATATTTGCAAACATAAAGTGGCAGCCACGTAGTATGTTTGTATACATGTCAATGCACGAAATCAGTCCTTTCAAAGTGTATACCCTATGATTTGATTAGGAACTACAGCTGCTTTCCACAAAAACTTATAATCTCTGTGACACTTCAACTCCTCTTACATCTGGTTTTGCAGTGTTTCTGACAACTCTATTCCTTTACTGTGGTGTTTCCCAGTTGCCATGTTGTACTGTGTTTCTCGAGTCTGAACAAGTAGCAATTGCCTTTCCCACATGAATGTCATACTACTCTTCTTTAATTTTCATATCATTCTTGACATCTTTATATTGTGATAAGTACTTTAGTAATGTAAACATTAATCATTAAAATAATATGATAACTTCAATTGATACAGAAATTCAAAAAACTCTCTTATTCCGTTTTCTCTATAGTTTGGGACTTTAATGACCATATGGCTATCTTATAGTTGTAGATATAAATATGTGCCCTGCACTTCCAATATTCTGTTATGCATTATCACTCTGAATGTCCGTAGAAAACTATCTGTTCACTGTCTGACAAATAACAATATAAGAAAACGCTGCCGTTATGTAGATGGAATGAGTCTCTTTCCATTATCCAAAAAAGAGCTCAGAAATCTTACTTGCAGTTTCTCATGTATTTTTATAACTTCTAAAGGTGAGTAATCTTATTCAGGGTGTTTTGGTTTAAGTTTGAACAAAGTCCAGGAGGTAACTGGTCAAAGAATGAAAGGCTGGCATCATTGGCGTTGGCATATTATTATCTTTGTCCCTGGGCTCTAATGAATGCCATTCAAGGAGGCCAGATGCGTCAGCCTAAGAAAGAGCCTGAAGAAGGACATTGTTATCATTGATATTCATTGCTGATGTTAATGTGATCATTATGAGGAATAACGAAATCTGCCAAGTGTGTGGTGAAATCACAAACTGCCATCTACTACAATAGAAAATGTCTTAACAAAGAAAGAAAACTAGGACATGTGCTCTGCAAAAGAAAAGAATCTCATCCAAGGTCAGAACTAATAATAAAGAGTCAATATGGATGAAACGAAAACGTTGGTTGAAGGCTGGTAGACGTACTTGGAGAAAATGATGCAGCCTAGGATTACAAAATAACATTGCCCACTTATAATAGGTTTCTTTCCCGTCTTATGAAATAAAACTCAGATCCACAGGGGCTAAACAATATAATTCAAGGAAGTTTTACAATTATGAGAGGGGATTGGCTTCTGGGATTAAAAAGAAAAATTCTGATAAATAAATTAAAATTACGTCTTGCAGGCTGAAATCTCTAATGTAAAGAAGAAAATATTTTCAGTTGTTTCAGTTTTCAATCACTTGGTATGTAAAAGGATACATGCATAGTCGTTCTTGGAGCATTGTTAATCCTTAAAAATGTTGACGAATGAAAAAGCAGACTTCAGTGACATTCTTACCCTCTACTACCTGTGCAACGTGTGGGATCACTAAGATTTGAGTTTGGCATTTCTTTGTCTTCACTATCCTAGGTTTACTTTGCAATTTTCTAATTTTCACTATCCCTAAGGAAAACTATTAGGTCCCCTGTTGAGTTCATTAGCATTGCCCAGTAAATTAAAACGTAGGAGACAGCTTGAAAGGAACAAGAGAGCACTATTTGTTAATGAAGCATCTTACCTGAACAAGTTTTTACTAATCAGGCTAGGGAAAACAAAGCTATGTTTAGCAAAGTGCCCATCGGGAGAGAAAAGGGAAGGAATCATTGATCGTGTAAGTGAGAAGGTAGCTGGTATTCAGCCTAACCAGCAGGGATGGCACTCCGGCTGCATTTCTGTGGCTACCTGTGGCAGTGTGACTACAGCTGAGTCCATGAGGATGTGTTATTCAGTCTGTATAGAGAATTACTGAGACATGTTAGGAAAACTCGATTTTAAGGAAACAACAGTTTTTCAGTGATTAGGAAGGGCAAAGTGTGGGGACTGTATACACAAATGGATCTTAGCTCCGTCTCTCCTCATTCTTACTGTAATACTGCGTCAGCCATCTAATCAGTGTCTGATATTCTTGTCTCCAGGATGCAGGCTCCCACCCCATCCACACTCCTCCCAGTGAGTGTCCAAAAATAAAAGTCCATGTCACTCATCTGCTGAAAACCCTTCAGAGGTTCCCATAACCTGAAGGATAAAGATCAAAATCTTTAGTCAAGCAGAGAAATCCCTGTTAGACCTGACACCAGATGACCTTTTCAGTTTTATTTCCTGCTGCTCTTTATCTTGTGCACACTCGTGCATTAGCTGTACCAAACCTCCTTGGCTCTCCGAACTTGCCATATCCCGTCATACACCAGGCACTGCACATGCCATTCATCTGTAATGATCGTTACAATCCTCCTCATTTCTTTTATTACAGGTGAGTAATTACCCTTCCTTTACGACTCAGCTCCAATACCATCGTTTCTCACAGAATGTATGTATAGATACATGTATATATGTATGTAAGTGTATATGTATATGTATGTACACATACAGAGAGGCAGTCCTCATTTTGCACAATAGCGCAGGACCAGAAAAAAGATTGTATCATCTAAAAACCAAGCAAAATGACCTTAATAATCAATGGGAAAAATTACAATTGTTTTATGACCTTTAAAATTTTTGTGGAAACATTAAAATCTCTCTTAGTTATAAATGCATAGAAGTGAAAAAAATAGTCAGATGCATATGTATTTCATACACTGTGATTAAAAACATTGAGACTGAAAATATTTTATTTCTTTGCCAAAAAGGTACCGAGTAGTTTGGACAGTGCTTTCCTCCTTCTTCTCATGGTATAACTTACAATACAGAGCAAACATCTTTTCTATGCCTTGGGAAACTGTCATATTCCTTTCTAAGTTTGGATCAGCTTCCAACATTTTGTTCTTCGCACTTTCAATGTCATGAAATACTCCAAGGTTTTTTTTCATGTGAAGTTTTTTGACAGTGTCACTTCCTCTGGGACATCATCATCCTTTTTGTTACAACCTCTTTCCTCATTTACGTTGGCAAGTTTGCCATTATTGAGTGCTTCTGGCTGTATATCTAGGGTCTCTCGAATGGCAGCGGTGCCAACATTCCCATAGTCAGATATTTCTTCTATCATCCTATTTACGTTCAATTCGAATTTCACTTGCAATGTCATCACTTTTCGTTTCTTTGCTGAGATTCATCTTCGTTAGCCAGTTTCCTCTTTTAATTATTCACACTGGTTTTAAAATATCACATGGATTCATAACTAGGAGACAGGGAGGCAACACAACTACACGCTTTGTTGGCTGTGCCTGAAGGTACACGGTGAGCAATCACTGACAAACTTTGAAAGAAGTCATGCATTAGCGACGGATCATGTTGCACATCAATTATTTACACTACGATTTGTGAATGGAAGAGATAGAAATAGAGTTTGTACTTTTTGCAACTACTCATAGTAACATTGTGGAAACTCAAATTGAAACCATGTGGTTGAGGTACTATATAATTTAAATAGACTGTTATACATGATAACTGAAATTCATATATATTGGGTGGTGCAAAGTGAGGACTGCCTCTGTGCATGTGTGTGTGTGTGCATGTGTGTGTGTGTTGTGTGTAATAGAAATTTTTTGTAAGTCTATCTTTCCACATATAATGTAAATCTCTGTATCAGACACCTCTTATGCATCACCTCTGATGCTTTTGGACACTTGTTTCACTCCAATTGCTCTCTGACTGACTTCACATGGAAAGAAATTCAGTTGTGCTTCATCTTATGCTCAGATTAGGTGCTTCTCACCTCCCACCCCAAGTTTTCCTGTTCTCACTGAGGTATGAGATGTCAGAAGATATGCTTGACAGGCACACACTTGCGCCCTAGTACGGGAACCAGTAGAACAATTTTTCTCTCTTCCTTTACATAGATAGATTGTTCTGAGACTCAGGAATTTGTTTAGCCTCTCATGGGACATTCCTGCAAGATCGAACAATCTCTTGTGCCAAACCAAAGGCTAAAATTTGGTGCTGACTTCTCAGCTGTTAAAACATATAGATCTGGGAACCATGGGAAGTGGTGTTGGCTTTGCACTATCATCTCAGTGACCTACTTCCAGCACTTTGCTTGCTATTCTTACAAACTTGGCTTCTGCTGGGTTAGAGTTTCGCATTCCAAAAAGAGGAGTAATTCTGATGAGAGCAGGGTAAGTATTCCAATGAACTAGAGTATGCTACTATCATGCGGCCACTTTGGGCTCTTCATACCAGCAGATCAACAACAGGAAAGTGGTTAACGTATTCATGGGGTAATGAATCCAGAATATTAAAAAAATATATAGAATTGATGCTAACCAATGTAGGAAATGTGGAGTATATTTAGAACTTGGCATTTACTGAGCAACATCTCATGATGTTTCCCTGCTCAGCAGTAACAACAGAGAATTACTGGAACTATGACCCAACAAAAACAAGGCAGTAGGGGCTGAGACCGCTCAGGGATATGGCTTTGGTCATCCTATGAGACAATCTACAGACAGTCAAAGCACAAAGTGCTGGCAAAGGTGAGCTCTTTCTTGTTTGGAGAGGATAGGATGAAGATGATGAAAATCAGCTGTGTCCTCAGGAGCAGCAGCAAGAACAGAGTGCAAAGCTTGTTTCAAAACAAATTGCTGGCATTAAGACACTTTGGAGGCTGTGACTGGCCAACTAATTAAACTTGTGTCACCCTTCTTGAAGGAAAAAGTGAGGGTTATCTTTTTCTCTTAAAAATGAAGTCCATTATTATAGAATAGGAGATAGACTGATTGCTTTTCTGCGCCATCAATTGTGGTAGCCAGCTCAATGGTGTACCAGTCATAATGGCTCCTCCCTGTCATATTTCACAAGCTTCTCCCTTCATTTTGGGAGATTATACTTCCTGGTAAAGTCGGGGTACATGATCTTTTTTTGTATCTGGCTCTGTTTGCAAGAGGAACCTGGCTAAGATACACTACGAGGCAGAGAATGTGCTTGCTGGCTTTTCTTGCCTTTTAGTACGTGTTTAGTGCATGTCTATTAGGTGCCAACTACTCTAGTGGATATTTAGACTGTGAAGACATACAGACACGAGCCCATCCTTAAAGGATTTGCAATTTAGTGAGGAAAAAAATGACACAAAAATAAATAGAATGTAGGGAATATCAAAGTTTGCCTGGTAGTCAGTGAAGACTTAAAGTGAAATTACAGGTGAAATTTGAGGATGACTAGCAGATTTCCAAGCAGACAAGATGCATGAAATCCTTCCAGACAGAAGGAGTACAGGTACAAAGGCGTGAAGCCAGGCTAGAACATGGCATATTTGGGAGAATAGCCAGTTATTCAGAAAGAATGGACTGTGGGAAGGATAAAAGTAAGAACTGAAATAATACCAGTACCAGAGTCTTTAGGTTGTGCAAAGAGATTGAAACATTACCACAAGGGCTATGAGTAGCCATTAAGAAATTTTAAGCAGGAGACCGACATAAACTGATTTACTGGCAGGAAGGGCTCTCAGAAGTAGTGAGAAGGATGAATTAGAAGTAGGAGGGAATTGCAATCATCTAGCTAAGAGATTATGAAAGCCTGTAGTGGGCAGTGGGAATGTGTGTAAGATGAGTGAACGTCTTGAAGAGGCTTTCAAAAACTAAAACTAATACCGCTTGTCAATATTTTGCATGGTAGGAAAGAGGATAAAGAAGAAGGAGTAGTCTAGGATGCCTTCCACACTTTTGGCTTTAACAATACACTGAGTTATGAAATTCCAAAAAAAGAGCTAAGTTTTTGTAACCTCAAGATCTAGCAGTGGAGTGTTTGGCACAGAGTAGATGTCTGGTAAATTTTAAATTTATTCCTAAATTATCCAACTTCCTCTAATACTGCTCCTTATCTCACCAACCCTGCAAACTGATTCCCATTGAGAAAGTCAGCACGAACTAATATTGTTTTCTTAAGGAACAACGTAGATATTTATTTCCTAAATATAAATGACAAAAAATGTTCAGCAATGAGTAAGTAAAATACCTTGACAATATTCAGGCTTTGGAGCTTAGTTTTCACATTTATGAGTAGAGTGTTCGGCCATCTGGATTTTCCACATGGATCCGTTCGAAAAGGAAACTCCAATGGTTTATAACGCTAAATTAACTTGTTTGAAGGGCCAAGCAACAGATTTCCTTTTCCTTGTCTATCTTGACAGCTTACTTCTTTGCATTTCATCTGTGCACATATTTGGGGAGAAATGCATCCTTCAATGTGATTCCTGACAGCCATATTATTTAAGATTCAAAATGTTTTGCCTCCTGAGAACTTGACTCACATTTGTTAATCTTGATTTATAGCTAATGTTTGGTACTCCACTGGTGATTTTCACTTAACACACTTAATGAGCATCAGTTCTCACAGTGCCCCATATGTGGTCTGAAAATGTTATTTACAGCCTCTCAATGAGAGAGATATCAGAAGAACGTAGATCTCAGAAAGCAGCAGAATAAGCCAGGCAGGGATGACCTGGGGCCCAGTAACTTCATATATGCAATTTTCAATGGCTCACATGCTCAGAAATGAACCTTCCTATAGGCAATATGTATAAGGATGGTCCTCAACTTTTGATGGTTTGATTCTTTGACTTTACGAAGGGGTAAAAGTGATATGCATTCAATACAGTAGTCAATAAATTACATAAGATATTCAACAGTTTATTATAAAATAGGCTTTGCATTAGGTGCCTTTGCCCAGTTGTAGGCTGATGTATGTGTTCTGAGCATGGTTAGCATAGGCTAGGCTGAGCTATGATGCTCTGTAGGTTAGATGTATTAAATGCATTTTCAACAAGATATTTTCTACTTACAAAAGGCTTATCAGGCATTTAAATTTAGCAAGCAGTTTATGGGTGTTGGCGACACAGGTATTCTCAGTAGATTGTAGGGGGAGAAGCCTGTATTCAGTGGGTTGAGGTAAGAATAAAAGTGGAAAAGCATGGGTAGTAGTTGTAACTTGTCTTGTGGGAATTGTAGTGGTGAAGGAAAGAGGAGAGCTAAGACTGCATTTGATCATGAGGCAAGGCAATGACAAAGAGATAGGTTTTAACATTGTTTTTTGTGATGGGAAATTCTTGAATCTATTTTTAGTTTTAAGGGAAAGTAGCCATAAAAAGAGAAAGTTTGAAGAACAAAGAGAGAAGTGGGGTGAAAAATGCTGGAGAAATGGGGAAAAATGAAGTCATACAAAGCGAAGACAAATGATTCTGGTTACCTCAAATGTTGAAGCAGGACTTTGACTCATTAGCTTACGTGTGACTAAGGAAACTGACTTCAAATAGAGGAGATTTATGACGCAGCTAATGTAACTTACCTTCAGAAACTGTCAGTTGTATGAACTTCTCCTTTTCAAGGCCCTGAGATGGCCCCATTATTAGTTTACATTAGTTTTAACATTATTAGTTTACCTGGTCATATGTGTTTGTAAAATTTCAAAGACATATGGTATTTTACAAGCAAGTAGTAAAGACTACCATATTCTTCTACTCCAGCTACATTTATATCATGCCTCTTCTTGTCTCAGGTGGCCAAAGAATGGCTATGGGCATTTTGGAGATCTATTGAAGTGGAATTTAATTTAGGAATATGTTTAGTTTGTTTTTAGTAAGATATATATGAGGCTTATAGGTACCGCCATGTATAGATAAATTATTGACCATAATTTCAGCATAGGAATATCTTCTAGGAATATTCCTACCACCTCCTTGTCTAGTCACCAAGAGCCATGGCATTAAAGTGCAGGACCACAGGTTACCCAGTGGTTTGAAGGTAACTGTGTGTCTGGTACCAAAGTGTATGGGCAACGGAGTGGAAACATAACATGAGCTACATGAAGCCAGAAGCCAATCTTTGGGAAAATTCTCTAAACTATACCACTTATATATGAAAAAACTTGAAAGACGTCCCAAAAGTTGACCATGTTCTAATATTTTATATGACTTTACCAATGAGTTGTAAAGCTGATAGATTTTAAAACTATCAATAATTAAAACATAAGTTTAGTCAATCACAATCAATTCAATTATATGTTTTTCTATAGAAAATTATATTTGAAAATCATTCTAATAAGGGGATTTGAGAAAGTGTGTAGCTAAATTGTGTAGAATAAAAAGAATTTCGAAGTGTCATGCAGTTAATTAATAAAAATTATGCTATTTCTCTGAATTTTCTTATGACTGTGCTATTTATCATATTTTAAATATATAATTTATCACCACAGCTTCTCTTTATAGATATTCATTTTTGCACTGACTTTTATGTTAGTAGCCTTGTAGTCTGTTTCTCAAAGAGGGCTCCCCAAATTGTACAAATTTCAAGTCCCACAGAACCTGGATCCACTGTGTCACGAGGGTTGAGTGGCCAGCTAGGAGTCAGGGGACTCCAAACTTGAGAATAGGACGGATGAGAGACAGGGAGCCTGGCAGTTCACTGCAGGAAATGGAAGCTTGACTTCATAAATTCCTAGACTCTGACACTAAGAGTAGTGGGAGGAAAGAGTGTATGTATGGCAGTGGGGGGAGGGATAATATTTATAGCACATTGCAACTTTCCAGATACTGTAGTAGATGCTTTATGTATGTTAATTCATTCAATCCTCTCAAGAATATTATCTGACTATTATTGAGCACTTATCCATTTACCATATGGTGAGTACTATTCTAAGCATTTTACCTACCTTCACTTATTGAATCCTTACACAAACCCTATGAGATAAGTACTATTGTTTTCCCCATTTTACTGATGGGGATGTTTGGGGGAACTCTAATTAGTAGTAGAGCCATGATTCATACACTGTTCTTTGTTTTCAAAACTACAACCTTAACCTCTACCGTGTGCTTGACCCATGGTGACATTAGTAAGTCAGTTCTCTTTCTCCTAACTAGGAGGGTATACAAGATCAGATAACCTAAATAACTTGTTCAAGATCAAGTAGTTTGTGATGGAGTTGAGATTTGAAATTTTCCTGAGTGGTTTCAAAACCCGTATGTTTTTCTGTTACACCAAACTGCCGCTCATTAAGGCTAGTTGCTACTCTGTGTTGTGTCCTCACCAGAAAATTTCCAAGTATGGGGAATGCAAGAAGTACCCATGGGTCAGTTTATTGAAATTCAGAACAATGTGCCCTTTTTTGGTACTCAGTCCTCAGATATAGCTGGGTGAAGACATCAGGGAGAAAATTCTGAAGTACTTGGCCTGTGCCCGATAGGACAGTGCACAAGTCATAGAAGGTCAATTAGCGTAGAACTGTCAGGAGATAGCATAGAGGAGCAAGCACTGAGTCAAGAGGGAGGAGTCGGTACAGGTTACAGGTTAGTGCAGATGTAGTTTCAGAAATGCTAAGTAACTTTAATTGTCAGAAATAGTGAAATTAAAAAATTCTTGCCACTTTTATTTTCAAAATCTCTTTCTGTTTTGGGGAGATTTTTGTTGTTTGTTGTTCGTTTTTTAAGCCCAAGAAAGGTCCTTTTCATTATACTTATCAGTGCAAATCACTTAGTAAACTATTAAGTGTATGTGACACGACATAAAATGCCAAAGTCCCTTCACGTTCCCTGAGCTTTTATCACGCAGAACAGCCAGCATTGGCTAAAGCAAATCCGAGAAAGATTTGAAAAGTATATTTTTTGTGAGTTATCAATAAAATGTATTTGTTGCTGTGGCCATAATAATTTGATATAGATTAACTAGCTTGTAAATCACCTAGGAATCGTATTCTAGTTTTGGGAACAGATATTCATAAATAAAAATCTGAACAAGCACAAGTGCCTGGAACATGACACAGGAAGTCAGACAATGGGGATAACTAAAAATGAGTCCTAATCCAGGTTCAGATATTGAGTCGGACCAAATAGATACTGGTTAAAAAAAAAAAAAAAAAGAACAAAGTGAGACTCATATTATCAAGCAAGGGGTAAAGTAAAAAACAGTGGTATGATGGAGGCCTGAGAGAAGAGAGGTTTGTTTTTGTTGGAGAACAATGGAAAATGATGTTTGATAGGTCTGTTGGGTAGTAGATTTTCAAAGCCAAGTTGAGAAGTCTGGACTCCATAATGGAGAACTATCAAAACCTGAAAGAGATCAATAGATGGGTGAAGTGTATTGTTTTAGAAAAATTGAAAAGGTGTCAATAGGTGGAGTTACTTGGGAAGTACAAGAAACCCAGAAGAGAGAATAAATGCAGGGAAATCCTTTAGGATATTGTGAAAATTTTCCAGCATTAGGTGATAAGAAGCAGAAGTGAGATGGAAGTGCTGGAATTCACATTTTTTAAAGAAGAGACAGGGCTTGATTACTATTCAAACTTGCTGGTTGTGTGAGAAGTGTGAAAGCATTTACCAAGTAGATGCTGTGTAGGCAGGGTTTGGTGTCCTCCAAGCACTTCAGAAGAGAAAGACAGAGAGAGAAAGGAGACCTAAAGTAGTGAATGTCAATGTTCATGGAAGAGACTGGCTATCTGTGGATGTAAATCCAGAGACAGCTTGTAAATGTGTACCCTGTGTGTTTGGAACACTCAACTCTCTGAAACATTATCTACCTCCCTTTGCCTGGATCCAAGCTCACTAATCACATCTCTTATTGTTTATTTAGCTCCCCGAACATATATATCAGGAAAATACTGGCTGGAAACCATGAATACTACAGACTCTGGAAAGCACTATTCAGATTATAAATAAATCCTTGGCATTCTTGTTTACACGTATGTTCCCTGTAAGTTTGACTAGCCAAATGTGTCTCATTGGGTCCAATTAACTCTGGGGCTTGGACAAGATAGAGGTTCTGAGACCAGCTCTGCACTGGGCCCAATTATCCAAGGTAATGTTTCTTGTTACGTTCTGTCTTGGTGCTAGTTACACTAGCTATGCAGTCTCCTTGTGTGGTACACACTTCATAATGCTGTCCCCTCCAAATTGCAATCCCCTACAGAGAGGGGGCCACCCCTACATTGGCTAGGATGTAACTTCTCTGTTTCATCCTTGGAGGCTCATTTGAGGAACTGAAATTTCATATAAGTTAACTGATATAATTTGATCATTTGGGAAAGTGTGATAGAGAACATTATCCTGATGTGTGCTCACATTTCCAAAAAATTGTGATGCAATATTCATAGATAGATGTGACTTTTCAAAGAGAAGGTGTAAGAGAATAATGGTGAAAGAATCCTTCAGTTCATACAGTCTTATGTGACCCATACTGAATCATGACATTTTCTTTGTCTTTCAAACCCATAAAGCAATTGTGAGAAGTAATCAAATTTTTTTTATTGATTTAAGTTTCCCCTATGAAAGGTGCTTGTATAAGGAAAACAAATACTATAAGAAGCAATTTATGATTATAGAGATGTTCTTAAATGATCTACAGGTTTATAATTTAATGAAGTACAAATGGGCATCCTCTAGACTTTTATCCAATGTGTGGCAGACCATTGATCTGTGATCATTTCAGTCTGAACATTTCTTTTTCTTTTTCCTTTCCTTTCCTTCCTTTCTCTCCATTTCTTTATGTTTTGCTTTGTCTATGTTGGAATCTATGATATACTGCTTCATCATTTGTATATCTTGATTACATTTTAAAATAAGAATCAGAAATCCCGTATGATCGATGAATATAGAGAAGATAGAAATGAAAGGGTGTGAATGTGTGTACATATTTGTGAGATTAAAAAGAAAACAGAGCAGTGTATCTTAGAAAAATAGGCAATATCTCACAAACCCAAACCCAGATGTAATCAGATTTCAATTCAATCTAGCATCTTTTCAAATACTTTGCATCTAATAACAGCAGAAATGGGAGTGAATTACATCAAAATGACATATAGAAGGGGCTCACCCAGGCAGCAGACAGAGGCTCTTAGTGCTTGGGATGGTGTTATTTAATGTGTTTATGACTATTGCTTAAGCATGTTGAGAATTTTATAACAGAGATATGAATAGTACTTACTGTATCTCAATACAGCCACATCTGCATAAAAGGCATATGGAAAATGAATTCCCTCTGCACACTTTACCCCAAATTACCAGTGCTATTGGATATCCAGAAATTTTTTCACAAAAAAATACTGGAAATAAAATAAAAGGTATAGTTATCAAGGAGAAAGTTTAATCCTCAGATTTGTTAGTAAGGAATATTTCAGATGAGCTCTTTATTAATTGCAGGTTAATGACCTCATTATGAACTACGCTTGTAACATGGCATCATTTCTCCCAGTCTTCAAAGTAACATAAACACCCTGTCCCAGGAAACGGGCTTTTGCTGACCCTTTCAAAGTAGAAACAGAGCAGAAGAAATTCACAGTCATCAATTTAGCCAACGAAGCTAAGAAAGGACTCAAGAAAAGGATGAATTCCAGGGAAAGCCAGGTGACCACATACTTAATGGCAGAATTTTGAAAGATTTTTCCAAAGTATAGACAACTGCAAATAATTCCTGCCTATGTAAATGGCTGTGGAGGTGCTGTACCCACAAATTCCTTAGAATATGTGGAACAGTTTTCATTTCTCAGTGTTTCTTAGCTCCTGAATTTAGTAGGTTCCCTGTTTTGCTATAACTCTTTCTTTATGGCAGCAATTTTCATGTTTTTATAGCATTTTTATGACCCACTGAAAGGCCTCTTGGTACAATGTTTGGCAATGTTTCACCTCAGATGCTGTCACAGAAGAATTCACAACAATAGGGAGCAGAGCTTCATCAAAGCATCCATCCTCCACTTGCCCTAGGTCTAATGGATGTCAGCCCCCAGGTATCTCAAGTTACCCCACAACTGACTTGATTCTCCTCAGTTCCCCAAACCAGTGATGCCTGAGCCTGGACAGTGATCTGGAGAGCCTTTCTTATGAGTGGATGAGTGCATGGCTTTAAGCCTCTATCTTATGATACCCAAATGAGAACCAAACTGCCGTGTTCAGTCCCAATCCGTATAATTTGTGCTCTTACATAGTTTCAGGGGAAAATTTAGCTCCCTACTAACACTAGGAGCTTGCAGTAAATTGTAGATCAGCTGGCTGATGAACTGAACTTCCTGCTCATTTTTTCCACCTAATTCATACCAGTTTCCAATGCCCCATATTGTGGATCTGAGCCCTGATAGTCTCAGATGCTGAATGGAGCCCTACATGAACTTATCTAAATCTCTCTGAAATGCTGACACCCATCTCTAAGACTGCCTGGACACTCTTGATGCTTTCTATACCCCACTTTGACTCAGTCCTGATTTCCATTCCCTACCCTTCAGCCTCACTTCTGGCTAACAACACCAGCATATGTAGGATGAGATTCATCTGCCTGCCCTTAGACTACTGATTTGTCCTTATGAGACAGCCCAGAGCCCTCAGTCAGCACACCCCAAATATCATCCCGGAACATATCCTGTCTGGCAGCTCAGGAAGCTGGAAGAGAAAGGTAGAAACCCATTTTTCCAGAGGAGAAGAGGACCATAGGGAACAAAGATAAAATAACTACAAAGCCTAAATAAGAAGCAAACTGTATATGCAGAACTCAGTTTTCCTTTCATCCCAGCTCATTCCCTACTATTTAGTTGATCGTATTTTGAAAGTTGGGAATGAATCTCTTGCTTTTGGTCTTGATGCAGTCTGAATTAAAGTCCACCCAAGAAGCCTACTAAGTCCAGCAAAAGTTAAATCAACTCCTATCCCAAGGACACCAAGGAGATTACATTGTTTGACTTTTCCAGATCCCTCCTTTCTACCCCAACATTATATTTTAGTTACACCAAACCATTGCTTATGTGTTCACTACATACCAATCTATTTTATACCGCTACTCTTTTTAAAGATAAAGTTCTCTATTCCAGGAATTCCCGTTAGTCCCATTCCTACACAGGGAGCTATGATTGATTTGCCAAAACCAACATTAGATGTCACTTCCTCTCTCAAGCATTTCTATGCCACCTGTCCCTATTTCTATTGACAGAGTAAATCATCTTCCCCTCAGAATGTTGTACAAATTGGTAATATTTCACAGTGCATGATGGTGGGGGGGGGGGGTTATGATAGTGAGGTATACAAGTGACTAAGTAGATTATAGTATGCTAAGGTACATATAAATGATAATCAATAATTATAATAAATTATGATGATTGTGAAAATACAGTTCACAATGATGGATGAAAAGATGAGGCAGTGATGGATGAATCACATTCAAAAAGTGTTGTCAAATCAATGAGTATTTTTCTGGATGGATTTTCAAATGGTTTTCCCAAAGGCTCTGACTACACTCTACCTCACTTACCTTTTTCTGTAGTTGTCTTGAATGAGACAAATGGCGTGAGTACTTTGATTCGCCAAACCCATTTGGACTGCTAATGTGATGGATAACAAGATTAAAATTAAAAAATGTTTCAACAAGTTGAATAGGTGGATGAAATTTAACTTGTGGAATGGGTACTGGATACTCTCCTAAATTGCTGATGGAATTGTAAATTGACTGACCCACTTTTTTTTGAAAGTTGGTAATATGTCTCAAAAGTGTTTAAAAAAATGCATAACCTTTGAATCAAACGTTTTACATCTAAGGATATATTCAAACAATCAGACATGCTGTTTAATTTTTAGATTTTATATACATGACTGTTCATTACATGCAAAATGGTAAAAATGGGAAACTGACCACATGTCAGTGATATATATACACATACATATGTATATATATACACATATATAAAGTATATCAAATATAACATACTTCAAAAATCATGTTATAAACAGTATGTAATTACAAGAGATATATTGTGCAGAACTGAGAGACAAAAAGTAAAATATAGGATCATTTGAACAATGTTTTATAAAGTATATTATATTTGCATGTATATACGTATATATATTTGCACTGTATGTTATAATTGCATACACAACTCAGAGGTCATCCAGGAGCACATTGGCTCTCAGAGAACAAAACCATCCCTGCAAATTCCCGCTCATTCCCAAGGGTTCAAGCATTCCTGATCCAGCACCTAAATTTATGGATGGTGTCATTTTTAGGCTTCATCACCCCAAATGAAATGCACCATCCTTTAATCAGTTTCCACAAAATGCCCACTCACACAAACAAATTACAAGTGTTGATTGAATTCACTGAAGACAAGGGGGTGTCAGTTTCCAGGGAGGCGGTGCACTGCAGTGCACTTGAGCTTCCATCACTTCTCCTGGTCTCCACTCCATACTCCCTCCTCCCGCCCCGTCCTCTCATCCCTGTCCTCACCAGCCCCCCCTGGTGCCTTCGTGCCATTTGATAGCCAAACCCTGCCTAGGGGTCAACCTCCACCTCAAGATCAACAAATACAGTTATATATGTTTTAGTTACAGTCATAATTCATTTTCAACTAATTACATATATTTGCATAGATGAAAGACGGGATGGAAGTATACAAAAATATTAATAGCAGTTCATTCTTAGTGGTAGATTTAAAAGTGATTTTACTTTTATTATTTATCTGTAATTTCTAAACTTTCAAAAATGAGCAAGTGTTACTTTTTCATAAAGAAAAAAAGTTTTTTTTAAGTGGAATTGTTTGTCTCACAATATGGTGAATTCTCCAAAATTAGAGACTAGATCATAATTTTGGGGGCTATTTTAGAGATAATGGTATAGGAAGGCCCTTCTAACTAGAATTTTATGATTCAAGGGTTGTTGCTAAGATAAAATGATATAATGATAATGAGAGTACTTTGAAAAGTACAAATCTCCATAAAATTATGGTATTATTTTGATGCTTTGTAGTGCAATGATAAGTACAATTGCTGGTACTGAATAGACTAGAAACTTCTAGAATAGGATGGAACAGAAGTGTCAGAATGGACAGTGGTTGAAATCCCAAAATTCATGTTTTAAAAGACATCCTATCTCTTCTTCATTCCTTTCCTTTCCTTTTTTTCCTGATTCTCTCCTTCATTTTATCCTAGGGAAATAGAGGAAAAGAAGGGGTCATTGAAGCTTCATCTCATTATCATAGTAAATCCATGAATTTAAATAAGCAACTATTGTCATATGATGTTTTAGTTACACCTACAACAATAGAGACATCTAATCTTTTATTAAATCTTCCAGAGTTTCTAATCTAATCCTTTAACTGTGCATAGTAGTTAATAAAAAGCAAATCAATTCATAAATAGAAATTAAGGAAAGCAGAGTTTATACATAGGAAGATTGGTAAATATTTGAAGTTAGAAAAGTAGTCAGCTCTTTTCCGATTGGTCCACCAAAGTTTAAAATCTAACAAATTTATATGCCTTGCTCAGTAGACCTGAAAGTATTAGGAAGCCTTTTAAATCTTGATGGTCTCTTGCTTGTTTTGTTTTGTTTTTTACAGTTGTCTAAGAGATTTTAAACAGGGGTTAGGTTGTAGGAAAAATCAAAGGAAAAAAATCCTTAAAAATATGAGGTCCCTGTCATCATTTTCAAGGAGTGTCATCCATGAATATAAAACATACTTTCACCTCCATGAAACCTTAGCATTAAGATTATTGCACATTTTATTGGCCTTTCCTAGGCTCTGAAACTAGAAATTCATCTGCCTCTAACCTTTCCACCCAAGTCAACTTCATACATAAGTAAAGAGCAAGTTGAAATTACAGGGAGCTGTAAAGAAATGGAAGTTCTCCGCTTTCTTCTTTCAAAACCAATATTAAAATATATGAGGTACAATTGTCAAACTAAAAAAATTGCCAGATGATTCATAAGGAATGAGTGGCCGGCAGGCTAGCCTGACTACTCCCTTGCATTACCGATTTTTAACGGGTCTTTGGGAAGGAAGATGGTTATTTCCCATGAAGTCAGACAGCAATGGAGGCGGGGTGGGGGTGGGGCTAGTGGGCAAAGAGGAGAAAGAATGGCCAGACGCTGAACACAAATGGAAGATAATGCCACTCAGCACAGCATGTTCAGATGTTAAATTTTTTAGTAAACAGCTTGTAAATGAAACCCCACAGGACTCAATTTCCCCTCCTCTAGTTCCTTATCTCTCCCACCTGCTCCCATCTTCTCATCTCCCCAAGGAGAAACGGGCGTATCTGTCAGGCATCCTTTTAACTTGTCAGGGACTGAAGTCTAGCTGAGGCAGCCAGATATTATAGCTAAATGGATTTACACATTTGAGGGTGAATATCTGCTTCAGTTCACTGAGGCGTGGCATTGATGTCTCATTTGTTGCTCATATGTCACAGCAGCATTGATTATTGTAACCAGTCTGTGCAGAAAGCAGGGATTTGGGGTGAGAATGTGATCCTGTCCTAGCTGATTTGGCCAACAGGCACTGTTTCTCTCTGAAAGATCCTGGATCAGCATCTACTTGACCTATGCAATAGAGATGTAGCATGAATTTGGAAAGAGAGCAAAGGGAATATGAAATCGTGTTCCTATTCTTCAGAAATTCCAACACCATTTCTATGAGCACCATCATGAATAAGGTTTGAGGCTTTCACTTGCTGATTGCACTGTATTGGGCACCGTTCATTGGCTTCTCCATTCATTCATCATTTATTGGGGTTGTTTATAAAGTTCTAGCAAATGTCCTTTAAGGCTTTGATTCTTACACGAACATAAAAACTGAACTGAACATATTCTATAGTGGGGAACTGGGAAAGGGGTTATTTTGCTGGAATTGGGCATTGTCAGGGTGCATTGTCAGAAGTTCTTATTGTATGAAAGCCAGACAGACCTAATGGGAGAGATGGTTAAAGTATATTGTGGTAAATGACCAGTGCCAGCTTTGGAACAATGGCATAAGAATGGGTGTAGGCAGGAAAAGTCCTTTACTCTTGGGAATCTTATTAGTTAAGAAAATCGCTTCAAGAGAAAATAAAGTTGATGTGCATCTTATTACAGACACATTCACTGACTATCAGTATGAGGGATGATTTGAGCAGAACATTGTATGGCATTAATTAAAGCATTTTGTGACCTAGACTGTCAGGGAAGACATACATAACTGTTGTCTCGATAAACTGAACAAGCAGCATTAAATAACACAGATAGTGCCATGAGTGATTTAAAGAAAAGAAAAAAGAAATGGAAGTCCAGTCCCCCACTGTTTGTGGGTCAATAAGTAATCCTAACACATAGGGAACAGAGCCCTTCTCCATTCCAGCATGGCGATTATTGTAGATGTGAGATTAGACATCAGTAACTAGAACAACACTAGAGATGATCCATGGAATGACACCAACAAACCCCAAAGTCAACTTCAGAATCAGCTGTGAGTAACTGATCCCACAGCTGGTGGCAGGAGAGGAACTGCAGGGTCAGCAAGAGTGGAAATCACTGAGCAGAGAATGCTTCAGAAGGGAACATAGCTAACATCAGCAACATGTGTTTCTAAACTCTGGCTCTGCAGTAGAGTCACCTAGGGAGCTTTTTAAAAACCACTGATGCCTGAGCCCTGCTGTCAGGAATCCAGATTCAGTTGATCTGGCATGAAATCCTGTCATCAGTGGTCAGAATTTTCAGGGGTTCCAACGCGCAGCCAAGGTTAAGAACTACCACCACAACTCAAAGCGGGGCTGGATAGATTGGTTCCAGCAGTTAAGACAATGGGCCCTGGAGCTAAGACTAAGGCTGTAATGACCCACACCCTCCCACTTGAAGGCACTCCTCCAGGTTGTGGTAGCTTGAGAAATATAACTTATACATAAAAGATCAAACTGATAAACCTAATATGTCTCCAGCCAGGATACTGGCTCAAAAAATTCAAATCATATTTTGTCCTAAAATCCAAAACAAGTCTTAGGATATATATGTTCAACATATATGTATATATACAGTAATATATGGTAAATAATATTATATAATGAATTTATATCATCATTGAAGATATATATTCAGTGAAATGGCATTGACACATTCTTAGTAAATTGATCAAGAAATTGGCTATTTCATTTCAATGAAGCTAAAATTGTGGTCAAGAAGAATTTTAAGAGAATTTTTAAAGGCAAGTGAGAGTCTGTGAGTAGAGAAAGAGGAACATTCCAGACACAAGGCACAGACATCTGACAATGAGAGTTTGAATGATTAAAGGGAATATTTAACAGTTTGGCTTTAATTTCTTCTTCTTTTGGAAATATCTTCTTTTCTAGGGTGATTCTTTTCACTATTTATTTAAAAGCTGTGTATCTCTTAAAGAGATGCCTCATCTGTAAGGTGGAAAACACTAAAACCATGAACAAGTATATCATAGACTTCCTCTGCAGGACTAAATCAATACTTTTGGGATCTTTTTACATTAATTTATTTTCTCATTGTCAAGAATTGAAAATTATTGGGCATCTTCTGCACAAGCAGGATAAACCTAAAAGTAGTTAAAATTTTGTCACTTTTCTGTCATTTGATCTTTAAACATATTTAAAATAACTTCAAAAGATGATTGGGTATCCATTCAGAATCGAGATGAGGATGAGCAACATTACAATAAAGAAAGCTTGACAGAAGTCTGATTGTTGTGTCGCACGTTACCTTCACAATGTCCATATGAGGTTTACATGAACTTTAATGTTCCCATTTCAGAGAGTGAGAAACTAAAGACAAGGAAATCTGAGTGACTCTCCTAAAGACGCACAATGGATCAAGAATAAAACATTAATACACTGGCTTTCATATGAATGTCAATGTTGGTTTAGAAGACTATTAGATCACAGGAATATCCATCTAGAATGATGTCTATCTCCCAGCTTTGCTGTTTACCCTGTGTGTGATTTGACCATATTGTTGAACTTTAGGATCTTCATCTCTAACATGCAGATAGTACTTATTACATAACATTGTTGTGAAGTTTCAGTGAGAAGAGTATGTAAAGTGCCAAGTGTAATAAGTACTTAAAAAATAGAAGTTATTACTGATCTTAATAATTGCATTTTTGTTATTAACAGGATCCAATTTATGTCTAAGTAGACAGGTTCCCAGACCAGAAATAACACACCTTTAAAAGGTGGTAGTAGAATAAGCTTTCTGAAGGTATGCCTCATATTTTTGTTTTGAATGATTGAGTGAATATACTATGACATGCTACAGGGGGGAATTCTTTTAGTTCTCACATAACCCCAGCTGGAAGTTGGAATATGAGAGTCAAAGAGGAAGACGTTGTTATTGCTATCTCCTGCCAAGAGACAGCACGGTGGTTGTATTGGGAGTTCGAGGCTTAAGGAGAAAAGCAGAATCAAAGAGGAGAGAGCTAGAAAGTTTCTTAAAGACCTTCTGGTACAAATATCTTTTTTTTTTTTATTCTGACAGATGGAAACTCTGAGAGTTAGTTAAAAGATATATCTAAAATCCCACTGTTATTTCATAGTATAGACAGGGCCAGAACCCAGATCTCCAGATTTTCCATCATTCTTTCAACTAAATCATTCTTTCCTTTCTATAATTTTCGTCTATTATTAAATTGCTTTCTAACCTTAGCATTTCTAAGTTAAATTATTCACCATCTTGCAGCTTTACTTTATATATCTTACCTTTCAAAATTTTATATACCTTATCTATCCTATGAAAACTTAGGGCCTCTGTGTGGGGATCAGTTTATCACTATGAAAGGGCCTGAGATGACAGGGTCAAGCCAGTCCCACCAGAAGAAATATGAAATGCAGAGACCAGGGCATGAAACTTCCGGGTCATATTTTAATCATAAATTCCAATGAAATTACACCATAATTTTTTACAGGTAACAAGATATTGGAGAATAACTAAAGCAGATATGCTCTAGAGGTTTCAGTAAGTCTATTCATTCTCCACCACCAAGCGTATAAGAGGTGATAAATTTTGATTTAATATGAAAATGGGAATTAGGAGATATGGGACCACAAATCAAGTACCATTATTTAGAAATGAAGAAAAATGTAATACATTTTAATATTACTTGATAGCCTACAAATTAATTTTCCAAATCCTGTATGTGTTCCTCAATTCCTGTGAGGTAGGCAGTGCTATCTTCATCAGAGAGGTTCAGTGACTTACCGAAAGGTACACAGCTCCATGTTAGCAATCCAGCACCTAGAGTGTGGCGTGACTCCCAGCATGTTGTTGTTTCTAACATGATACTACCTAATTTCCCCAAAATTATTTGGAGTAGTTTGTTTTCTGGGCTAAAAAATAAATAAAAGAAACTGAAATACACGCAGGGCTTTGAGATTTTAAGAAATTATTTCCTGTAGCACTTTCAACATAAACTGTGTAGAGAGAGTGCAAAGAGGAAACCACAATTGGAAAAGAATCTTTAAAGGTCAACTGGTTTGAGAGGGCAGCCAAGGAAGCCATCTCAATTTTAGTGTGTTCTTGATATATGGCTCTAAATACAATCTGAA
Source organism: Equus caballus (assembly GCF_041296265.1). Lineage (NCBI taxonomy): Eukaryota > Metazoa > Chordata > Mammalia > Perissodactyla > Equidae > Equus > Equus caballus. Next base: position 27,884,466 of record NC_091710.1, on the reverse strand, counting down.
AAAACTAACCTAATATCTTTCTGACCCAGAGTTGACCCAAACTCAATCCTAACTTGCAGAAGAAGGAAAGCTGAAGTTGAAAGTTTGAGGCCATCAATCTCGTAGCGTATCTTAGATGGAAAACCTCAGCAAACTAGCCAAGAAAAGGATTACTGATCAAAAGTGAAGGAAAACAAATAAGGGGCAGGAATATTTTAGCTGCACATAAAAAAGGAGTGTGAATTTAAACATGCTAAAGATCCTTCACATTTGCAAACATTCTGTGTATATGAACTGCTTATGTATACACACACACACATACTTAGTAATTTCTTTTCTTCTTTTCTTTTGCACCCAAGATGTGCTGAAATTGATCTGGAAACCCATTGTAGGAAAAAGGATGGAATAGTGAGGAATGGTCAACCACAAAAAATCTAAGAGGAAAAAATGTTACTGTGTTAGAGTTTTCCAGAGAAACAGAACCAGTAGGATGAATATATGTATGTATGTATACATAACTACTTTATATATATATATTTAGAGAGAAAGATTGATTTATTATAAGGAATTGACTCACTGGCTCACATGACTATGGAGGCTGGTAAATCCCAAGACCTAGAAGGCAAGTTGGCAAGCCTTAGACCCAGGAGAGCTGGTGGTTTAGTTGTAGTCTGAAGGCCAGCAGCCTGGAGACCCAGAAAGAGCTGATGTTTCAGTTTGAGTACTTGGGAAAAGTCAGCCTTTTTGTACCATTGAGGCCTTCAATTGATTGGACAAGGGGCACCTACATTGTGGAAGGCAATCTGCTTTACTCAGTCCACCAACTTAAATGCTCATCTCATCCAAAAAACACCCTCCAGAAACACCCAGAATCATGTTTGACCAAATATCTGGATACTCCGTGGCCCAGTAAGCTGATACATAAAATCACAGTGACTAGAAGAGACCAATGTTATAAGTACATAGAATTTATAAGGTCAAGTGAATGTGGCCCTTCAATATTATTTATTTTGGGGAAAAAATGCTCACTCCAATAATGTGGTAAAAATATTTGTATGATGACCTTAAGTCAGGTGTCTTTGCAAAGCACAAGGGCGCCCAAGAAGAGAAACCCCAAATTAAGTTCAGGTTACAGGAAAGATCAAGTGGGTATGGAATCCAGTTGTCTTGAACCAAGACTGGAAAGAAGACAGAGGGGAAGCTCTTCACCTCTGCCCAGGCTCGGGGCACGGATGTGGAAGGTTTTGTATCGCCATAGAAATGTGTGTGTATTTGTGTGTGTGTGTGTGTGTGTGTGTGTGTGTGTGTGTGTGAAAACTGACTCCTGCATTTTTTCTTGATTATTCCTCCACTGGCGGATGAGGCAAACATAAAGTGGAATCTAGGGTTGCTCTACCTTTAGAACAGTCTCGACAATTGCCATTTGTTGGAAAAAGCACTGAATTCTAAAACACAGGTAGAGAATGTGTCTGATTTTGTGAAAAGCTTTTCTGTAATTAGCACTTTGTAAGAGAAGCTGAGCAGGTAAAAATCAAAACAAACAAAAATGTAAGAAGGCTTTAGAAGTGGTTAGCTAAGCATAATTTTCAAGAGTTTAATTTTAAACTCCTGACATAATACACATAGGAGTTTTCTTATATTTTCCCCCATATTTTCTGTTTTATACAATAAGGTACTGAATATACTTCACCATTAAACACCCAATATGAATACCACAATATATAGTTACATTTCAAAACACTTTCGTATCCATTAATGTACTTGATTTTTACAAAATATCTCTGACGTTGGTAGAATAGGTGTCTCATCTCCAATTTACAGATGGAAAAACTGAGGCACAATTCAGGATAATGACTTTCCTAATGTTACACAAAAACTGAGTGGCAGATCTGGAAAGGGATTAAACTTTAACTTTTGTACCACAATACCATAAATATCATCATGATTTTCCCATGATTTCTGTATAGATCATTCCACTCTTTTTTAAAAAAATTGTTCTTTAAGGGGAGGTGATATATGTTTTTCCCCTTTCCTTTTTGCATGGGCTGAACAACTCAATTGTATCTGGATCAGAGGGACTACCATTTTGCAGTGGTCTGGCATCTTCCTTTCTCCCCGTGCCTGAGATGAAAGCCCGATGCATTTGCCCAGCTCAGCTCTTCTATTGCGTGAGCAATGAAGAAAACATTACTCTAATCACGCTCAATGTGTGCTATCTCCAGTCACAGCTGTTGTGTAGTCTTTCCAAGCTCAGCCGTTAAGGTGTCTTACCAATGACAGAGCCCACAGAGAGCGGTAACGTCAGACACTTGCCCTCCATAACATCCATTTCTGCTTTTCTAGCTAATTCCAGGAAAGATAGCCTGTCGGGCAAGGTTTCACAGTTCATAACTCTCCTTTTATTGTCACTTTCCCCCCTCCTTTTGAGGGGGAGTTTGTGAGCCAACTCCCAAACATAGCCCTTGGAGCAAAAGATTAAGCATGGCTTGGAGTCAGCCTCCTTATCGAGCGAACCCATAGAGTAAAAAGCAAGCCTCAAAAAGACAGATCTGCTCTGGCAACTGCTCCAACAGTGAAGATGGCTGTAGGAAAAGCAACTGGTATCAGAGACTACAAATGGTAAACTATTCTGGCTGCCTCGGAAACACAACAATTTAGAGTTGTCTTCTCTTGTTTAGTAAAGGAATTGGAACTGATTGTTAGTGAGCTTTGATGATCACACTCCTGACCTGCTATGGGGAGGGTTGGAGTTTTCTGGAAGTGCAAATGGATGATGAGAATGCCAGATATTTATTAAAAACTTAGTTTACAAAACTCACTCACTTCTGTTAACTCTTTTGGAGATATAAAAGCAAAAATATGAGTTTTCAGTCAGAAATCTCAGATCAAATCCCAACTCTGCTCTTTACAAATTGTGTTATCTAGAACAAATTTTAACGCTCTTTAAACTCAAGTTCTGTACCTATAAATTGGAGGATGATCATGCTTACCTTCCTAAGCCATTGTTTGGATTAAAATCTATATGCAATTTAAGTGTTATGTAGAATACACACATTTCATAGAATATAGAGCCTGTCTCATGACATGGTGGCTATCACTGCTTCTCACAAGAGCCATGGGATTTAGGAAGATTATCATTTTACCAATGAAAACACAGAGGCTCAGATTTCAGTGACTTGTCCAAGAGCACAGAGCTGAAAGAAAAAACCAAGACCTAAACACATCACTCAAATGTAAAATAGTTAGTTCTCTCATTCCAGAAATTCAGAAACTGGACAGATAACCCCAAATTAAAAGGAGTCTCCACTTCTTTACCTTGGCTTTTTTCTCTGAATTGCATGAGATTTTAGTTCTGACTGACTGTGTTTCCTATTAACGAGGTACATTAGAGAATGATGATGTGATTGATCTTGTGTAGCAGAAGCAGGAAAACCTGGGGGAGGAGGGCGCAGGAATGAAATGCATCCTGCATTCTCTTAAATTACTTCATAGAACGAGCTTAAGACAGATGAATAGAGACATGGCTCCCAGACTGAGAAAAACGTGTAAGAAAGAACTGAATATATCTGCCTAAAGAGGGGGATATGGGCATGATATGTGGTTCATCTATCTGAATCAGTAGGAGGAATGAGGTGAATTAGATAGACAAAACTAGAAATAGTTATTTGCATCTGTACTTTAGACCTAGTTAGCTTTTGTACGGCCTTGCTAGCATGTATTGACAAGCTGATAAAGGACAGGCCGTTATGAAACTATTAAATTCTTATACCACACTTTCTGAAGGGTTAGACCCTTTCAGCATATCAAGATAGAGATTTCTGGAGAGAATCACTGCTGGATCCAGTGGGCTAACGGAACCTATTTCTCAGTTCTGCCCTCATGGATACTTAAGGTGCCCCTGCGGCCATGTTGCAGTCTTATCCTCTTATATCCAAGTATGCTAAGAGCCCTCACAATGTGCCAGGCTCTGGGAAGCACTTTATATCCTCACAACAACCCTAGGAGGTCATACTAATGCTATCACCATAATGAAATGATGAAAGTGAAGCACAGAGAAGTTAAGCAATTTGCCTAGTATCACACAGCTAGAAAACAATGTTGGAACTCATGAAGTCTAGCTCTCATGCACATTCTTGTATCCAATACAATATATCCCAGGCGAATTCTTCTCAAACTATCTAAGGCCAAAGACTGGTGCTCTTTTGTTTTATAACGTGTTGTGAGCAAACAATTTTATAAACTACACTGAAAAATCGGTTAGTGGAAAAATTAAATTAAAAAGACCTCCAAAATAGAGCTCTAATTTTTAAATTATCACTAGACTCAACATGCACAGAATTACTCTGTAAATTGCTATGAAAGTTTCCAAGTACTTTATCAATGCTTGCCCTCACTTTCTTTATGTACCATGATGCACTTGTGGTCGCCTAACCACTGAGTAGCGCTGCTCCAGGCTTAGCTGGCTGACCTAGGCTGGGGCACTTTGGTCACTGAAATGAGTGAAGTTGGCTGCTTTGCAGCAAGGTTAACTCTGATGCCATGAATCCTTAGGCCTGTGTTCTCTAATCAGCTAAGTCAACCAGTCATCTCCCGTGATTGAGAAATTAACAGATGGGGGGACCCTTTAGAACTGAAATTAGGATTTATTCCAGGCTGTAGTGAAGAGAGTTGAGTGTTCTAGTGCATTGTTATAAAATACATTTTGCAAAACTTCCCTTTCTTTGAGAACCAGCAACCTTCTTTCCCACAATTGCTCCTGTATCTTAATATGAATTTCTCATTCCCTGCTGTTTTCTCATGACCAAAGTATTTGGCACATTTTCTGAAAAATAATAGGGATCCAATAAATGTATGTGACTGAAAATTCACATTTATTTCAACAAATGCTTTTTGAATTAAATTTTCCAGTGTGAATGACGCTATATAGGTACTACATGAGTCTGAAATGATTATAGGCTCCCTAGCTGGAGGTTTAGTACTGAAGGGAAAATATTACAGACAAACATCCTAAGTGATGGTTTATTCAAATGAAGTAGGGGAGATCAAGAAGGAAAGAGTTAAATTCAAAAGTGTTTACCACTTTGCTTTATTAAAAAATTCAAATATTTTAATATCCATGCTATAAACTTAATGTTCTTGTTATTATAACTTGGAGGCTTAAGTAGTGCGTGATTGCTCACACAATAAAGGCTGTCTTCATAATAAAGTTTTGTCTAAATGTCTTTAAATCAAGAGTGCCAAGTTTCATGTTAGTCTTCAAAAATACAATTAGTCATTATTTTTCTAACAATTCCTAAACATGAGTCACATATAATGACAGCATGCAGTTTGTCACATGCGGAGATCAATAAATCAGTCTCAGCACCTATTAAATGCTGAGAGTTTCCCTGGGTACCGCTGGGAAGGGAGGAGAAGAAGAGTAAAAGGGAATATAAAGTTGAGTTCTCCTCAAGTAGCGCAGCTTTTAGTTGGGAAAATATGAAATAAAAAGGCCATAGTCAGGGGCTGGCCCCGTGGCCGAGTGGTTAAGTTTGCGCGCTCCGCTGCAGGCGGCCCAGTGTTTCGTTGGTTCGAATCCTGGGCGCGGACATGGCACTACTCATCAAACCACGCTGAGGCAGCGTCCCACATGCCACAACTAGAAGGACCCACAACGAAGAATGTGCAACTATGTACTGGGGGGCTTTGGGGAGAAAAAGGAAAAAAATAAAATCTTTAAAAAAAAAAAAAAAGGCCATAGTCGTTGTTCTTTGGCAAAGCAAGACTCTGTTCAAACCCCCTCCCTGACCCATCCATCCTGTAAGACCCACCCTCCCACCTATCCACCCTGTAAGCCTCATGAAATTAGACGATGAAAGAAGAATGCCTAGGCTTTCATTAAATGTTACGTTGCTCAGTCCCCTCTACAAGGCTTGAGGGGATCAGAGCGCGGTGAATGCTACACAACCATTGCCAGTAGTTTTTCTGTTTCTTACCATGAGAATTTTAAATTTATCAGAAACTTTAGAGATCTTTAGCCTAACTTGCCTCCTAGAGAAGAGGGGACTTTTAATCAGCTTCTGGAAGGAAATGTACCTGACCTTTCTTCTCCCTCTTAGTTGCTTTTTCTTTGAATATAAGGTGACTGGCGGGGTTTAGGATGTCTTTAGGTCTATAAAACACTGCAGTCTACATTTCCTCCCACCACCCACACCAAATTAAAGCCATAAAATCACCTCCTTTTAGAGTTAGGCTTTAACCTAGTATACGTATCAGAGGTATAACAATCTCACCCTATTCCTCATAACCATTAAAACACTTGATAAAATTCTATGCCTCTTGGAACAATAGGCATATTTCTGAACCTTCCCTTTTCTTCAAGGAACGTACGAATTCCTCTCTAAGTTTTGTTTCTGAGATATTTGCCTTTGTCTTTTCAGCATATCTTCCACCACTTGGAACAATTCTCTATTATCATCTGTGTAGATGCCTCTTACTTCAAGCCAGTCTCATTCATGACATGGTGATGTCCCTGAAGAAGAGGAGAGACAAAGAAAGAATATAATACTGTGATAACTAAACAGAATAGGAAAGGAACATAAAAATTTATTCCACAACAGACACATTTTAATGTGGCTACACTTTAAAGAAGATAGGAGAACGACAGCTCCCGATAAAGCTGGTTGGGAGAAGAATTATTCAGGGTAGGCTAGGCTACGCTGTGATAATACATACACTCCCAAATCTTAGTAGAGACAAAAATAGCTTATTTTTTTCCTTCTTTGAAGATAAGTGTGAAAGTCCCTGGCAATTATCTGCCAAGTAGTGACTCAGGGATCCAGGCTCTTTCCAACATTATGGCAGCATTATCACCCAGGGCAGACTTTCTTGGAGTCCAGGAAAAATTTAAGACCTAAGGATGTAAGGCATCCATGAATGTGAAAATTAACTTCTCTCTTATGCATCCAGAATCTACTAACTAGGTACCATCCTGGAAAGAACTGAGGAAATAGTCATGCAAATAATTTTCTGTGGGCCTTAACTTGTTCATAGAACCTCAACTGAAAGGGTGCATTCGGGTCTCCTTGGAGTCTTCCACTGGATCCTCTGTATCTTACCATCAAGAGAGAAGAACGTCGAGAATTTCTTGCAACATGCTATGTTCCAGCCAGAGAGTGGCTACTCCCTGCTTTCTATTGATATAGAATATTTTTATCCTATTTCTATTCTACTTTCTATTGCCCAGAAAGCCCCTGCCTATGTGCAAGAAGTCCAGGAAATGGAATCTTCCTGTGTGCCCAGGAAGCAGAAATGGTTTTTTTGAGCATCTAGCCAGTCTCTGCTGTGGGAGCCATGTAGGCAGCACTGTAAGGCTTTATCTTACACATCATTTCTTCCTGGTGGACCATCTGATAATTTATGTAATGTATCTGATTAATTGTGTAATGCACTTTAAATTATGCCTGGAACATAGTAAGTGCTATAAAAGTCTTCTATTATTGTTGTTATTATTAATGTTATCACCGTCAGCAGTGCTATTACTACCATTAGTATCTGACATGAACAATACACCATTAGAGATGTTCTTCAAAAGGCTTTATTCCTTGAGAAGGAGGGAAGTTCCTACAGGTACCATCTAGTCCTCCTCAATTAGTCTGTGTCCTGGAATTGTTCACCAGTTTATCTAATTCTCAACTTAGAACACAGGGAGAGCTTATCTCTAAGAGAGGGATACTATGTCACCAGGGGAGATGCTCTCTGGTAGCTCGAAGCCTTCAGCAGCTGTGACAACAGAGGTCCCAGCCCAGAGTCTCAATGGCAGATGCCAACAGCTGGGACACCAGGCAGGGGGAGTAGGGCCCTCCAGACCAAGTGCTGGGTGCAGGTGCGTGGTATGGGCTTGGGCAGGCCAGGGAAGAAGGAGGAAAAAGCGTCACAAGCAAACTAGAGTAAGTGGCGCATTATAGACTACCTTCACCTGCATCATAGCTCTTCCAGTGCTCTTTCCACTTCCCAGAGCCTTTGGTAAAAGTTTTTGTTTAGCCCTTCTCAGTCAATGAAATTTCATTGTCCCACTAAAATGTCTAATTCCCCAAGGGAACCTTTCCTACAAGCTTTCGTGCACTCTGGTTAACTCCCCAAACCTTCAATCTCAAGTGCCAGCCATGTGCTACTAACTACTGAGCAGGGACCTCCCAGGGCAACACAGAATAGCCTTTTATTGCTTACTGCTCTTAACAACCCCCACCTCTTCCCCAAGAAAGACAGAAAAAAAACATTTCTACATCTTTAATGCTCAAAGGCTGAGAAGGCTGGAAAGGTTAAAGACAGAAATATCATCTCACCTTATTGGATTTATACTGCACTTTTTTTTTTCCTGAGTTCCAGTTACTCTGTAGTTGTGGATTTTGTTAACACTCAAAGTGTCCCCATTTGACAGGAGACTAAAGACTAGGAAGAACTGGTTTATAATCCACCTTCCATCCAGAAAAGACACTGGATACATTTTTGGAGACCAGGCATCCTCTTGGGCACTTGTGGGTGTGTTTCTGCCTGGGAGACAAATGTGATGGTCCATTTCCTATGTCAGCTGCAATTTCCTAATGGGCTGTTCTTTCTCCTGGTCCCTAATTAAATTTCACTCATCCTTCAAGACTGAAAGCAAACGCCTCCTCCACCTTCTTCCTTTAGCCCTCTTGCAACATTCATGGCACTTGTCTCTTTCCTCAAGTAGGCTCGAGCCCCATGCAGCATTAGGAAGCTTTCGGGAATAAGCTTTGTGTCTGATTCATTTCTGTATACCTCATAGTGATTAGCACAAATTAAAAGCTTAATAAATATTTTGAGATGACTGAAGCTCATGTCAGCAGTACCGCCTGAAATGAGAGTGAACAATCAGATCCAGAATGTAGATTTATCACAGGATAAAAGGTGAATTTGAAAGAAAGCTCTAGGATGGACATGAAATTCAAATAGAATTATGTTTTGATCTTCATCATGCAAATCATAATGAAGAAAGTTACAGATTTCTATTTTAAAGTATTTGTTTAGGCATCACAATATAGAGAGAAGCGTTTAATTTTTGTCTCTCTGTCCTCAATTTACCCAAACATCCTATTAGTCCTACTCTATAGATTATTAGTAATAGCTGAGGGTCTTAACTCCAATAGCACCTAAAGTTTATCAAGTGGATAAAACAAGACACAGGTATGAGAGAGGATGGAGGTACACACAGCCTTCCATGTATGTGTTTAAAGCCAGGCCTTTTCCTCCATGTTAACAAATGTCACAACAAAACTTCAGTGACTCCTCATTAGATGCAGATATTAGATACTAAGCATTTCAGGATGCGCAACAATGAATAAGTCTCATCCAGAGGACTGGATGAATAAGATAAAAAATCATATTAGGTGGCTTTTGGGAGAGACCTTTAGAAGTAGAGTAAAATTTGACTGCATAATGAAGTGATTAGAGGTAGAGAACAGTTAACAAAGGGGCCAGGAACAAAGAAACTAAGCACAGAACGAAAGGATTTTTGTCATTCCCAAGAATTTTTGTGACAAAATAGTCTTGCCATTTGGTTTAATATATTTGAATCTGTAGTCTTTCTTCAACTTTATTCAGACATTATTTTCTTTTGTTAACTCTGTAAGTGAGACTGCATGAGGGATGCACACGCATGTGCATGTGTGTGTGTAGGTATGTATTGCAATGCCTTTCACGGTTTTAACCTAAGACTGGTAATGGCCCTGCCCAGGAATCATTAGCTTCAAGAACGTGGTTGGGTTTTTGTCTTGTTTTTCAGCTCTCACCATCTCTATCTTGAGAGAATTTTTTTGTTTAGTTTTCAATAATCATTATTGTCTCTCCCTTTGACTTCTGTGTGATTTGGGGATTAACATCTGTTTGGTTTGCTCTCAAACTTCACTTCTAACCTTTCCTTTGGATTTTTACTCTGAGCCTTAGCTCCCTAATCTACTGTCATACAAAACTGGGAAACCAGGAAGAAAATTATCACACAGTTAAAAATCAAATACCAATTAACAAGGAAAAGATAACATTTGGAACATATAAATTCAGGACTGAAATTATTTTCTTTATTTAATTGAAAAATTTCCGTTACAAAACAAACATTTTTATTATACAGGCATACATATCTTCCACACATAACCAAAACTTTCCTGTGCTGACCCTATTATATTCAAGATAGGGAATGAAAGTAAACAAAAAACTATTCGTTTTTGCAATGGAGGTATAAACAGAACTATAGTTTGTAGTTATTTCCCAGTTTATTCTCAGTTCTCCAATCTCTGGCGGTATAAATATGGATGCATTATGAAATCATTCCTAATAAACTGTGATATGTTTCAAATCCATGCCAATCCTGCCCTCTATCACAGCTGTGCTATTTAACATGCCTAAACGAAGGAAATCAGTGTCTGATTCATTCCTATTTGGTCTCCTTTGCAACCTGAATTTAAATATTAATCATGATGATGATGGTACATTATAATTATTAAAATACACAAAACTCACAGCAACCATCTACAGAAATTCTATTTCTTCCAGAACTGCTCCTTCCCTCAGGTCATATAGCCTACTGCCTTGCCATCTGTTATCATCCTTTTCCTTCATTGCCTCATCCCCCTGTCATTTTTCCAAGCTCCTGTACCTTCATTCTTTGCCAGACATTTAACATGAGGCCCTCACAAAGAAAACAAGTTTAAGAGAGAAGAAAAATCCTGCGATTTCATAAAAAGGGTGGTTGTTTTCTGCACTTAGCTAGAAAAATTAATTTTCTCTGTGCACCCACTCCAGTGTTGCCTGCTTTAGCAGATAAGCTTCTTGGGAGCAGGGACCATGTTTTTCTTAATTAGGTACAGGGTTTTTTAAAGCTTTTCATCCTGGACCAAGGTCTCAAGGTCCCTATAGGTGCTCAATAAACATTAAACAGAGGCAATCATTGTCTAATGGCATTTATTAAGCATCCCCTTGCACATTCTGCTGTTCAGAGAAAAGTTTAACAGTCAAAAGTCCTGCCTGCTAGGAATTTATGCTGGAAAATGGACAGCACCGATACAGCTTTGCATTAAACTGATTGGTAGAATGAAGGAAACATTTCACATTGTGTCCATATACACAAAGAATTAACATTGTTTTCTTAATTAAATGTTCACACTCTTTATTTTGGTTGGTTTTCAATCAAATCAACTATTATTCGAGAACTGAGTCTCCAGTCCTATAACAAGTTCAGAGAAATATAGAACATACTCCTTATATAAGAGACCTCACAATCTATTCATAGTTACTTAAAGGTCTACATTTATAAACAGTTAACTGTATGTATAAATACTGTGACACGATGCAGTAAAAGTCATGTGAATAAATGGTTTAAGAAGGGGTTAGGGTTTGAGTGGTCTTGGCGAATGTTGAGTGGATTTTTGCAACTGTCCTTTATTAGACCTAAACATATTATTTTTAAAATACAAGTTATAATGCCCCTAATGTAACTGAGAATTTCAATCAGATACCCACCATCTCACCCTCATCCAGTATCTACAACATCATCTTAAACTATAACTATCAAATGCAGTAATTCCTGATAGTATTCTTTCAAAGCTAGAAAGTACAAATTCATATGCCCAGAGTGGCATTAGCTTTCATGGTGACTTTGGCACTTTATGAACAGAAAAACCATTTACATGGTACCATAGCCTTTAAATCATTAAATAATCAAAAAGTCATGAGTAAACTAACAAAGATTCATGTCCAAAATACATTTCCTACTGTGTTATGATTTTACAGATATATATAGTAAGTGAGGGAAAATATTTTCAGATATTTTCCCAAGGCTTTAATGTATGAATTGATTACTAGAAATTAACAAAAGCATTCATTCACTCAGTCATTTAATTACTTGCTGAACACAGACTATATGCCATGCAATGTCCTTTGTACTTTGTATACATTGTCGAACAAAACAGAACCAATCTTCACCTTTATGGAGCTTTCAGTCTGATTGGAGAAGCAAATAGAGCAGGAAAGGGCAATGGAGAATGCTGACGTGGGATTGCAACTTTAAGTAGAGTGGTCAAAGAAGGCCTCCCTGAGAAACTGACATCTAAGCACTGAAGTGAAGACAGTGAGGGACCTAATCACATGAACATGTGAGAGAACAATGCTCTCGGATAAGGCAAACGTGTAAGATAGGGGAGCCTGCCTGACACATCAGAAGAACTCACTACAAGAAACCAGTGAGACCAGAGCAGAGTAAATAAAAATTTAAACAGTGGGAGCCAGTAGAAGGTTAGTGAACAGAGTAGGATGACGGGGCAGAGGAGGGCTACGAAAGGATGGGTCCAGGTCCCATAGCCTGTGTAGCTCTCCAGCTGTTTACTCTGGGTGGAAGGGGATGCCTTTGAAGGTTTTGCTTACCAGTGCAATATAAACCGACTTAGGGTTTTACACAATAACTCAGCCCTTGTGTCAAAAATAGACTTTAGAACGACAAAGATGGAAGTAGGGAGACATACTCGGAGGCTAGTGAACCTAGTTACATGATAGATGATGTTGACACGGACAAGGGTGGGAGCAGTGGAGGTGGTAAGAAGTAATAACTATTTGTATCTATTTTGAAGGTGGAGTTAACAGGATTTGCTGATGAGGGAGAGAGAGATCGATCAAGTCATTAAGGATGACTCCACATTTTTTGGCCCAGGGAACTAGAAGAATCAATTGCAATTCAATGAAATGGGAGAGAAGAGAGAGGTAGAGTCTTGACCGAAAGGTCAGGGCCTCCATATTGGATATAATCCAGGGAGATGCCCAGTATACAGCAAAAGGAAGATGGCATTAGGCAGGTGGACGTATGAGTCTAGAGTTCAAGGAAGAGAGACAGCCTGGAAACATAAACATGGGTGCCAGTAGCATACATGTAACATTTAAAGCCACGAGGCTTGATGAAATCACCAGAGGAGTGATTGTTAACAGAGAATAAATTCAACATAAAAAAAAAATGTGTGGTTAAGTGATATATTACTTAGACTGTCTGAACTCCAGTTCCTCAACTGGAACAGAAGCTAGTCAACATGACTTTTACAAATGCTAACATGTTATAGTCTGGTCTAATTTTTTTGAGAATTGGTAATTTACTGTCAAAATAATTTATATGTAAAATTATTTTGTTTTTAGGTATTTTCTTAACTTTTGGGGGAAATTATACAATAATGAGCGTTTCTGATGTAGGCACAAAAATAAGGTTTTAGTCTAAAACAAGGAGAGATCACCATGAAATTTCAAACTAAATACCAAAATTACAAAAGGCCCCCATTGCATCTGGAAGGCATATGATAACTTTAATTATCTTCCAAAAGAGTTGTTTCTATTTCATCTTATTTTCTATGGATAGATTAAGGTATATAAAGTAGATGCATAGTTAAGTTTTGTAGTAGGTGTAGATTGAACAGAAATTTAAACAAAGCAGCAGCTAGCTGGTTGGAAAAATGGTTTCCATAACTATATCCGACATCTCACCCTGAATTGCTAAGGTGTCTCTGTGGAATTTTGTCCTTATTTGAATCATGCAGTCCCTCTGTAGAGTGTCCCCTTAATTAAAAACTATTTTATTTAAGTAATTGGAGAGAGATCCTGGGAATGAAAGCATTAAAATTAAAATTCTTTTTTCATTACACGTATGTTTCTATGAGCAAATGCGTGTATATCTAGCACTCCCTGGTTCACATATATAGATTTTCTTTTTAGGCACAATAACAGCTCATCTGTAAAATATTCAAAGAAAATATCTGGCATCAACAGCCTGCATTTTGGACACTTGACTTTTTTGAGTTATAATGGATAAAATTAATTATTTTCTAGAAAAATCTTAGATTACCCTGCTGGTAATCACTTTGACTTACTCCTTTTTTCCTTTGCTCTGTGAAATCAAAGCTAGTACAGCTTGTAAATGAAAAAGTGTGAAGTTTTATCAGGAAAGACTTGCACATAAAGTGTGAGCTCCATTACAAAGTGATTACTAAGACGGCGAGCAGAAGTACTAGACCGTTTTCCATTTCCCAAGCTTAAAACAAACAGAATTTCCTCTCACTCATATTGCTTTAGTAGGAACAGACTAAAGAGTATAGTAAAATCAATAATATCATTTGAGAAGCAGTAGTTTATGCTAGAATGAGCACAGTATTTGGAGTGAAAAAATGAGAATTAAATTCTGACTTGGTCTCTTATATCCTATGTGTCTGAACTAGTTACTTAATCTTCATGAGCATCAGTCTTACCATCTGGAACCCAGAAGGGCTATTGGCAACCCAGAATAAAGCAATATAAGAAAGTACTCCCCGCAGAGTAGTCAGTCACTATCTTACTCCCTCAATTTGTAACATATTGCATTCAAATTTTAACATTCTTATAAAAGATATACATTGTTATAACATTGGGGGTTTTTGCATTCATAAACTTATACAAGGGTAGAATGTATCTATTTACCTAATTATCATCTTATTGTAATATTTTCATTAATAGTACCAAAGAATTAGTGAGTTTTACATTTGGATTTCTACATTTAGCTTAAAGCGTTTCATAAAAATTGCACTATGATGCTGCATTAAAAAGGAAAGTCATTGTGTATGCAGAGGAGCAGAGAAACAGATCTTTATGGTATAAATTCCTGATATAAAAATATACTTGACAGGACATAAAAAGAGAAGACACCCACAAATAAGCAAAGCTATGTGTCCTTGTCATTGAGACACATGCAAAATGATTGACTGTCACGTGTTAGGCAAAGCAATTAAAACCAGTGGAAATTGCCAGATATCTTGGAATAGATCAGAGAATTTTCAAAGTCAGGAGAGATTATATGAACAAGTCATGACTCATGAAAAAGTATCTCTCAGCTGTTGAATATCTATCTTCAAATGCTTTCCGACTGACTTTCAAGAGAGTCTGTTTAAATTCTATAGAAATTTAATTCAATCAAGGCAAAACCAAAATTACTTTGACACTAAGTCTTGAAGTATTGCATCAGGATTAAAAGTTATCTAGAAGTCAAAGACTATGATAAGTCAAGTTCCCTGTTGATACTTTACTTTCTTGCAGAGGACAAAATGTGATTAAAAAATAAACTCTGAATACAAAGAGATCTGAGACAAAAAGTTTGTTGTCCATCTGTGGAAGAAAGTAAAGTATAATTGCATTGATAAATGCATACTATTTTTGTTGATTGGCTAAAAAAAAGAAAAAAATCACAATATTTCTTTCCTTCCACAAACAAAAGTTATGATACTATCAAATGTGGTAATTTAGAAATAACATAAATGATTTCTATATAGAATGATAAAATTTTAGATTTAAACAATATTTTTCTTTCTAAATCTTTAAGTATTCCCAATGAAAATGAACAAAAGATTCTACAAATAAAGTAAGTCTTCTTAGCAGAAACTTATAATCATGATGAGTTAGTGGGATGCAATACCAAGGATGAACCATAGGCTAAAACATTAGTGTATTAATCAGCTTTTCTGTGACAACAAATGCATCCAAAATCTCATTGGCTTGCAACAATGAACATTAACATCTTGCTCTTGAGTATGAAAGTTGGCCATGGAAGTTCCACTTAAGGTGTGGATTAGGTTCAGCTACTCTATAAATTTTTCATAATTTATAAGTCATATGACCAAGTCCAAATCAGAGGGACAGGAAGTATCATCCAGTCCAGTCAAACAGGGGGAGAACAATGTATTTGATTAGCAAAATCTACCACAGTCTTCCCTTTTAATCAGAAATATTCCCCTGATCCAAAATATAAACTAAAATCACCTTATCCTCAATGAAGAAACCCCAAAGTTTCATTCAAATATGCCATCAGGCTCAAAATCCAGGACCTCAGGATACTCCCTTTATTGTTTCCAGATATAGGTTCTCTTGATCCAGAGACCTCTGACCTAAAATGACAAGTTATCTCCTCCCACAACACCCAGCATGCAATGTTGGAACTGAAAGAGGATACCTGTAAGGCATACTTTCAGAAAGGGTAAGAATGGGAGACACATGGCAGTCATGGATCCACAGCTATTCTGAAACCCAGCAGGATGAACTTTGCAAGCTCTCTCATCCAGGTGGCAGAAAACTAACTAGTCACCATTCTCACCCCAGGAGTATTTCCTGTCAAATTAATATACAGAAACCTCATTAAATTGGAATTGGGAGGTCTCACTCTCTATGACAATTGCAGAGTACAAAAGGAAGAAGAAAGACTTCTTGTTTGGCAAGAAGCTCAGCCAATGAAAGACTGTCACAGCTCAGCCAATGAAAAGGCACTACATCTAGAACTCTGTTTACAAGACCCCACCCAACTTCCTCTTCTCCTTTATAAAAGAGTTTCTCCTTCCTTGCTGCTTGGGGCTGGCACTTGGTTTGCCATGGTTGCAGACCCACGATTGCAATTCTTTGCTGATTCTGAATAAACCCATTCTAGTTGAAGAAATAGCTGGCTGTCTATTTATTTAAAGTCAACACTCGTTTCATTCTGCTCTGTTGGCTCTTAACTCTGCCCTTGGAAATTTCTTCCTTTTTCATTTTTCTCCTTGGGCACATCCAAAAAGAGCATTAGAAAATATTCACTGCAGGGTGGGGGAGTAGCATTCTCAACCTGCTTTCTGTCTAAATCTGGGATCCCAAGGATCTTTTACATCTCAAAAAGTCACAGTACCTTTTAGTCTAGACTGAAAATGCATTTATCCAAAACTTTGTGCTTTCTGTTTATTTGTTTTGGTTTGATTTATTTTTATCTATTTTATTCCTTCAGCTCCACACTCCCATGTCCTCATCCACAATTCTTTGCAAGATATGACTCTTAGTTCGTAACTTTTGAGTTTCTTGGGTGTCCGTGAGAACATGTCCTTAAGCATCTCTTACAAGACTCATTTTGACCACCTGAAAGGATAATCTGGGGTCAAATTAATCAATCAGTGGATTTAGCACAAGGTGCAATCATCAGCTCTTATTAGATCTTTGCCCTGAGGTCGAGTCTTGGTGTGGATTTCTCCAGGCCTTTCTCTCTCAAAGTTGTTCTCAATTTTATCTTTGACTGGTTGGCAAGAAGAGAGAACCGCATCATTCAAACTTGCAAGTGACAACACTTACCGATTTTCTCTTTTTCCTCTCATTCTTAATTTCAAACAGGTTAATCTTTTTTGTTTTTCTTTGAGCTAATGTCATTTTCTTGTAGAACCTTTTCAAATACTATCAGCAACAGTCAACTCCCCTACCAACATTCTCTCTTCCTACTGAAGCAACCAAAGGTATGAGTTTATCAGATATTTTGACTGCTTTTGAGATATTGCAAGAGGCAATTTAATCAACTGTTTTGTTTCTGTAGTACACGGATTGTCTTTTTTCCAGCCTTGTATAACAGTTCCCTTGCATTCATTGTCCTGCCGGAAATCCAATGACATATATTTAAGCTTAGTTTTGTTATTGGGCTTTTTTTTTCTAACAGCATCATTCCCTTCCTGGTACTGAATACTGTTAGTTAACTTTGTTACAGTAACGAATAGTTCCCAGACCTCAATGCCTTATAATAACAAACATTTACTTCATGCTCACAGATTTGCAGTGATTCTGTTCTAAGTTTGGGGTTGGGTTCAGGTCTGTTAAACATGCTTGTTTTCCAGGATCTGGAATAAAGGAGCACCAGTTACCTGGGGCATGCTCTTCTCATGCTCAAGTGCAGGAGTATCGGAGAACAAGAGCCTAAGGAAATAGGACAAGGACATTTAAAAAGCCTCTGTGCCAGCGTGTCATGTCTTTGCAATAACCAGAGGAAGACGTGGCCAAGCCCAAGATTACTTGGACAGGTGGCTATAATCCTCCCAGAGATGGGGATCAACCAGAAATGAATATGTAGTAAATAATAATGCAATTCACCACAGCCAGGCAGTAATTAATAGCTGCTCTTGAAAAATTGTGTCGAGTATGCATCTTCATATAGAAGGCAACACTATTTGCCCTCAGGATAAACCACAATTCAAGTTTGCTTCTCACAAAATAATTAGGAATTCTGGCAAGAGACTTTCAAAGCAGGTGCTAGTGCTATAGAAACAGGTCAGTGTCTTATATACATTGTTTCTGCCTAAAGGACAGGGAAATCCTATACCCAGAAGACCTATGCAAACCACAAAGTAGGATTCTTTAATGGGACAACTTAAGGGAGAGTCAGTCCTAATCAAGACCCAAGATTTATTTCATTTGATCAAAAAAAAGTTTAAATTATTATAATTTTGGGGGAAGGATGTAGACATGATACGCTCTCCAGGTCTCCACAGTAGCCAACAATTCTTACTATATTAAAATGCCATCAGCTTCAAATATTCGCTTTACCTGCTTGGCCTCTAAACGCAATGCAGTTTCTCAAGTTCTGCGAGGACAGCCAGTCTGGCCGCGGATCTCACTCTACTCTCCATTAGGCCAGGGGCAAAGGCCACATAATTGGAATTCTTGTTGGCTGCCAGGAAAATGGAGATTTTCCCCAAAGCTGAGGAAATACTTTCCAGCTCAGAAAAATTAGTCAAATATAGACCCTCACTCACAAAACTATTGAAAGAAAAATTATGAGAATGGAGCTTGGAAATCAACACACAATAATTAGTCATTAAGGAAACAGAGTTAACACAAGAAACATAAAATAAATATAAACTAAGTACAATTTTTTCCCAGTTTTATTGAGAAATAATTGAGATATATTGTTGTATAAGTTTAAGGTGTACGGCATGATGGTTTCATTTACATGTTTTGTGAAATGATTACCAGAATAGGTGTCATTAACATTCATCATCATATATAGCTTCAATAAAAAGAAAACATTTTTCCTTGTAAAACTAAGTACAATTTTAATTCTTAGCTTTAAGATAATGGAATAGGAAGGAAAATGAAAGCACGAAAGAGAGAGTGAGAAAGAGAGGGAGGGAGGAAGAGAAAGAGAAGAGAGAGAAAGGATGAAAATGCTATGAAAGGGTAGTAATCAAAGTTACCGGAAATTAAATTCTGGAAATTATGATTGCAACAATAAAATAAATGGAAAGACTAAAATGCAGAATGTTACAGATTACACACATTTAAATAGGTAAATTTAAATTAGTTTGTAGAATGATCAAGCCAAAGTATTCTTTCAGATTGCCAGGATAAGATTTAAAAGGATAAAAATTATGAGATTAAAAAAAAAAACTTGAGGTATAGAATATTCCTGTTGAACAAGCAATATCCCTTTTAAACAAGGAAGATGGTTATGATATCTAGTAAACTGTGTGGCAAACATACCAGACAATCAGAACAGATAGCAGGCCAATCAGAAAGGAAGTCACCTTGTACCCCATACTGACAGTTAGCACAGCTTTAATAGGAGACTGGAGTAGAAAAGAGAAAGGGAAAAGAGGGAAACATATTAAAGTGCTTAGGAAATAAAATTTTAATTTTGTTAGTCAGTAAGGAATAAATGGGCTTCAGAATTCTAAACTGTCATATGCTTGCTGGAATACAATAAATCAGTGTTGTCAAAGTTCTGAGGAATTATGATAATGATGACGATGATGATAATTAGTATTCCTTATAATTATTTTATTCCTTAATTCTATATTCAGGCTGTATCTCTAACAATTTTAGTCTTCAACTAGAAATGAAGTCTCCTCTCCTATTGATTAGGCTTGGTAGCCACCTAGATTCTTCCCCACCAAGACAGTACATTCAAATCCTAGTGTACTACCACTTTAGTGGATTCTTGTTTATCATACACTAAAAGTACACTATAGCACACTATAGTATAGTAGCCTACACTTTGTTTATACACAGCCATCAAAGAAAACAAATTATTTAGAGAAATATGTGAACTATATTGCAGGCAATCCTAGGATTTTCACAGGGAAGTCCTTGTTGCTGCCTAATCCCGAATCCTCCTTTTCCCTCACTCCTCAGGTAGCTAAAGTTGGCCTTCCTATCTGGCTTTTTATTTTGTTATGGTCCCTAGGCAATGTCTCCTATATTGCTCTGTAGGGTGGCCGTCACATCCTACTGCCATGACTGCCCATACCAGGCTCTCAGAATGTCGCAAAAGCTGAAGAACCCTAAATTGAAACTTGTGGCAGAGGGGAATTTGCTGTATCTTTGAGATCAGAAACGAAGATGCTTTTTTCCTAAGACACATGGTGTCAAGCAGGTGGGAGATGATCAGTTAATACGTGTTCAAAAAAAATTGAAACATTAAATCAAATTTCTCTCACTATAAAAACCAGAAGATTCTTTCTTGGACTTCTTATTGCTTATGACTTTGTTTTCCCAGCAGAGGGGAACCGTGTGGTTTAGTAGAAGGGGCCTGCCTTTTCAAACAATAAAGACCTAAATTTGAGCATGGCTGTCTTATCAGTTGTATAACTTAGAAATTGTATTGCTGTCTCAGAATTTCAATCTCCTTCTTATATAAAATGTGAATAACGCATACCTTTCAGACTTATTGGAAGAATCTGTAAAAAAGACCTGGTTCTTAGAAAATCATATCTTTTTAAAATTATTTTACGTCAAAGGACTCTGGATTTTCCCCACAGTTAGAGTGGTTCAGAGGAAGATTTCTACGGATGGGAACACTATTCCTGTTTTGGGAGCCTGGTCAACAGAAAGATTTGTGAGCTGACCGATGGGCCAATTTGTTGCCTGGATGAATTATATTCAAATAACTTCACCACATCTCTTCAGATAACAGTTTATAAGGTTACAAGTTCATCAAGATCCTGCCCTGTGTAATCGAAGCTGATTGGTTTGAACTGTGTTAACTTTTAGCAAACACCAGGCTGCCAGGGGTCCCACAAAGCTGATTGCAGTTCTGCTCCTCTGCCCTCTGCTTCCTTCTAATCCTGACAACTCAAGGTGGCAGGGAGTGTTTCTGGGCAGCTAAAGCTCTTGGGGTTGTGATCAAGTCTGGGAAAGGGAGAAGCTCCTGGAGTGGCAAGTTTTCTCCCTCCCAGGAATTAGCATACTCACTTGTCCCCTGAAGCTATCTTAAATATTTATAGAAATGTTAAAGATGGGGCTAAAACCACACCATCCCTTTTATGTAGTTTCTGCTAACTCTGATTCTAACATTAAAATTTGAATAAGGTGCTTGTCAGAGAATGGTTGCTCACCTTGTTGGTAAATAAAATGTTAATAAAATATTACCTAGAAAAAACTGTGTTGCATAAACCATGATTCATAAGGTCTTCCTACTTTATTTCTTCATGAAATGGTGGAGAGCAATTGCTTCTGTTTTTCTTCTTGGAAAAAATATGTATTGTCTGTGTTTCTGTCCATCTCTTAAGTTGCCTCCAAGTGGAGCAAATTTTCCTAGCCTGACTTTCCCGTGTGACCTCTGGCAGTCATGCAGTAGCCCTGATGACTGACAGAGAGCAATCTGCCCAGCAGCATTTGTCTCATGTGGCCTTGGGTTTCCAGAGGATTATTCTCCTAATCATATCTATTTTCTGTAAGCTCTTTAATCAGCCTTTAATCCTTCCTTCTTCCTTTGCTGGAGCTAATTAAATCCTTTGTGGGAGTGGGCAGGATCCATGATGTATGCAGGATGGGACCCTTGGGGGTCAGGCCTGGGCTCCCGTGGTAGAAAGGATCAGAGATCCCAGTGCAAAAGTGGGGAGCACTGTTCATTGATCCCAACAGGAGAGCTGAGCTGCCATAATCTTTTGAAGAAGATGAGATTTATCATTCAGGAGAGAAGGTCTTTTCTGACAAAGCATTCAATTCTGGGAATTAAGCAGGAAGCAGGGAAGGGCTCTTGTCTAGCTTGAATCTCTGAAATCATGCTCTTAGTGATTAAAAGATACTGATGATGAATCCAGATCACTGCCACACATCTCACCATGATCGGAAGGTGTTGATGACAAGGCACACCAAAAGGATGCGCAGGGCTTCGGTTCCTCTGTGAATTCTTTCACTGAATCACCCACCCACCCACTGTCTCATTCTTCAGACTTCTTGTATAACAATCAATATAATTCACCCAGCAATTAATCAAGTGCTTCCTGATAGCATTTTACCAGCTTAAAGTATTATTTAGCTGTGGACTCGTATCTGTGTTTTAATCTCTCATTTCTCAGTAACCAGGTCATGCACTCATTTATTTTCTTCCTTATATTGTTTTGCTAATTACATATAATTTTCCAAGACTTCTATAGGCAAAAAGTTTTCTAACTAGAAAATCCCAATGAGATGCAATTCAGCATTGCCAGGGCGTCAGTTCCATCCCTCTGCCATTCACGTAGTAGATGAACTTTTGCACAAGTAGGTTTACTTCTTCACAAAGTTCCTACCATGTCCTAGGAAACAAGGATGTCTAAAAAAAGGCTCCTCCTCAAAAAGATTTGGCTCTCCAGTAGAGCAGTGTCATCCAATAGAACTTTCTGAAAGAATGGAAATGTTCTACAATCTGTGCAGTCCAATTAGGTGGCCATTAGTTACATGTGGCAACTGAGCGCTTGAAATGTAGCCAGTGTAACTGCAGAATCGAATTTCTAAATTTATTTAATTGTAATCAATTATAATTCAAATAGCTCTAGTCTGTTGGCCCCTAAAAACTATCATTAGTCCCCACATCAAATAAAAAATGTGTTGTAAAATATTTAGTTTGCAAGTGAAAATAAGGTCTCTATTTTCTTCCCCCACTGGCTGTTTACAATGTAAACAAAACAGCGAGTCATGAAGAAAAGGGAGCTCAAACCAAGACCATTCCATTCTGGGGTTGTAGAGCCTGCTGGAAAAGGGGGAGCCCTGACTGCAAACAGCTAATGAAGCAGCACTGGAATTGCACAGAGCGTAAGGGACGTTAAGATGAAAGAACATAGATTGAGTTGTTCAGTGGTGTGGAGCGCCTGTCTAGAGAATAATTTAACGTTGATGGTTCACTCTAGGGAATAGGGAAGAATGGATAATACTTTGCAAAAAGAAGTGCTTTCGTATAATGGATCCCCATGTCGAAATGGATAAACTAGCTGGTAGCTTTTAACTAGATTGCAGATAAATGGAAATGATTACAGAAAGCCACGCAAATTAGGCAGTAACTATGACATCCTTGCCAACTCCCCACAGACACTTTTGGAAATACATTACCGTCTGAGACAGTTCTGCTCGTTTATTACCTCCTTATTTGTATTCCTCTCCTTCCAGTGTGTGTCACACGGGATGCTTATTTAAAGAAGCAGGACAAGATGATCTGGAGAACTTTTCAGCTCCTGCTGTTAACACCCCACGCAAAGCATGCATTCCGGTGGCCTTCCTGCAAAGAAGCTGGGGGCAGCTAATGCTCAAGTTTGTCACACTATTCCAGAAGTTCTTAGCAGGAGTTGTTGAAGTTGAGCAAATTACCCTTCTACTTGGGGGCCTCCGTTCTCTCACCACTGTGCACCTCCAGGACTGGGGTTTTGCCTTGCTTGTGGCTGACGAATCTGAACCTTACTTTGTGCTGAGTGATTGCAAAGATGTAGGCGTTAGTGGTGGGGATGACTTAAATGGTAACACTGGGAAATTCACTTGGGAAATTGGCATCATGAAACTGTCCATATTACTGAAAGTGAAAAACAGAAGTCAAACACAGCAATGAAGTAAGTAGCACAAAAACCTACAATTGTTCCCTAGATTAATATGTAATGTTGAAGATTCCTTGAGCACATCAAGAGAAGCACTTTTGGGAAACTCAACTCACGCTTCAGTTCTCAAAAGGCAGGTAGACTATTTTGTGCTAAACCATCTAAACATATTGGAACATAATTAGAGCTGTTCGGAGTTCTAGGGAACAAACTGTCAATTCTTCCTGGATTTCATTTTTAATTTGCCTCGGGAGCATGGGAGCCACTTCAGAATCTATTTAAATAGAGACAATCTTGCACAGGTAGGAATGTAAATATCCTTCGAAGGCTAAGTAGTGATGCTAAAATAAGCCACTGTAGATATTTACCAACTGGTTTGAGCTACACGCTTGAGAAAGTCTGCTCTCTGGGGAGATCATGTTGAATCTTACACTTGCCTAATAATTCTTCCTCATTCCTAAGTATGCTCTCAGTTTCGTTATTTTTAAATTTGTAAAATTTTGGATCTTATAACCAAGCAACTGCCTTCCCAGATATGTACCCAACAGACATATGTGTGTGTGTGTGTGTATTTATCAAAAGACATGTACAAGAATGTTCATAGAAGCATCATTTAGAAATGCCCAAATATCTACCAACAGTAGAGGGGATACATACATAGTGGCATATTGATATAATGGAATACTATACAGCAATGAAAAAGAACAATTATGGCTGTACACAGAGGATGAATATTACTGTATCACTAACATAACATTGACAAAAAGAACAAATACATAATAATATGTATTTAAGATTATATATATATGTAGCTAAAAACCAGACAATTTGGGGAGCTAGAAGTCAGAATAGTGGAAGGGGAGACAAGGAACTTTAAACATGAAGTTCTGGGATGTCAGAAATATTTTATTTCTGGATCCAGATTTATACAAGTGTGTTTTGTTTAGAAAAATTTGTTTATCTGTATACTTAACTTATGCAGTATACTGTTTGATATGACACTCAATAAAAATGTAATAAAATAAAACAAGCATGGTTTATATTTTAACTTTTTACTAAAGAAAAAGAAACTGATTTTACATTTTCATTTTTTTACTAAAGATCAAATAATATAAAGGCTTGTTTTTATAATATTTTATTAATATCAAACACAAAATTGAACAAATCGTAGTCATGAATCTTAAGGTAGACATTTTCATGTAACTAGAATCTGTATTAAAAAGTAAAATGAACACAAATATAGTATAATTTTATTCTTCAAAAGGCATATGGATCACTGAAGAGGAATACCCTGTTCTTGCTTAAATGTGGCTCTATTGATAAGTTAATTAGTGACTAATACAGAGTGCTTATTTTATCATATTCATTGGTTCACAGTCTTTGACTTTGGGTAATTTACTTTGTGTCTATATGAAAGGGTAGTCAAACGAGGGAGAAGAAATAAAATGTAAAGTTAGTTTTGCTCTTTGTAATTAAATATATATCAATAACTAATATAATAATATTTCAAACTAATGAATTTGGTTTAAGGAAATTTTTTTTGTGTGTGAGGAATATTGGCCCTGAATTAATATCTGTTACCAATCTTCCTCTTTTTTGCTTGAGGAAGCTTGCTGCTGAGCTAAAATCTATGTCAATCTTCCTCTATTTTATGTGGGATGACACCACAGCATGGCTTGATGAGTGGTACTAGGTCTGTGCCCGGGATGTGAACCTGTGAACCCTGGGCTGCCTAGTGGAGGGTGTGAACTTACCCACTAAACCACCAGCCCAGCCCCTAAGGAAAACCTTTAAAGATATAAATTGGCTATTATGTTGACTACCTGGACATTTCAATAATCTCTGCCACTTTTGTCTTATACAGATAACAACGAACTTCACTGAATTTCGTTCATTAGAGATTTGTGTCCTATACCAAACCTGCCTGGCTCTGTCATTCACCAGATAAATAATTTAACACATCACATAGCCTTTGTATACTTTGATTTCCTGAAGCAAAATGGTGCCTGACATCTCTTGTTTTAGTCAATATCTTTATCTTTCTAATTTTTCTTTCCCACTAATTAATTTATTCAATAATTTGTGAATGCCTATTTTATTCTTAGCACTGTGATAACACAAAAAAGTATACAGTATGATAATTTCTCCCAAAGAGTTTACATGAGTTAGGGAGAACCTCGATATGTGATAAATGTTAATATGAATTGAGAAAGATTTCACAAGCACTACGTGAATGAGTTAGATATAGAGGTGGAAAAAGCACATATTCCAAAGACAGGATGGCCAACACTAAGATAATTATCTCCTTGGCTAGTAAAATGCTGCTAAGGCTAAAACATCAAGGTTTTCCATGAACTGAATTCTTCTTCAGGATTCTGTAAAGATATTTTCCGTCATTCTAGGGTTCAGTTAATAATTTGCTAGTAGTCATTTTAAAGTAAGGGTTTCTTGATCCAAACAATGTGCCAAAACAGGAGTAAAATAAAACAAAAAATACGTTTTAGAAAAACTATAAATGACGCCAACTTCAACTGTTCACTTCTTAACTGAGTCCGAATTGTGTTTCTCTTATATTCCTACACTTAACTTCCATTTAGTTAATATGCTCTAGTTTCATATAGGAGAAATCAATTCTTACCATTTTAAGAAAAAGAAAAAGAACTTTCCAGGAGAATCTAAATGATTCAGAGAGAACTCCCAAGCATAAGGACTGGCTTGGAAGATCAAAAACAAAGACAGCTTCCAGGTCTCAGAATAGGAAGTATAACCATAATCTTTTAGCAAATACACCCCATCAGGACACTTCTACTGCCTCTGTACTACATTGCCAATAAAGCTGGATACTATTGATGCCACTCCAGGACACCTCTGCCACCATTATTGTACCCCACTAGTCCCACAGCCATTAATGTTTGCATCACCTGCTTAAGATTCAAAGTCCTGCGTAAGAGCATCTCGTCAGCCTCAAATAGTCAAGTCTCTGCTGCTGGAGTGAAGAGAGAACACCTTGCTCCTCAGGTATTCATGCTGAAAGGCCAGCATTGCCTGCCACCAAAAACAAAAACACAAAGTAGGGAAGCATTCCCAACCAGGAAAAGTGAATGAGTGCTAAATAGAAAAAACAATGTGTCTGTTTAATAATAAAATGATCCTACATTGTAATTGCTTGTCCCATTTTTCTCTGCTACTGGTCTCTGATCAACTTGACAGTAGAAAGAGCAGCTTTTTGTTGTATCTCCCAGTGCCTTCAGGGATCTTTGAGCTTCAGAACATAATAGAAGCTCAATGAATGTTTGATGGGTAGATGGATGAATGAAAACAATTAGAGAATCAGTACAAACCAGAACCTATACTTGCATAATTTTGTAAATCTCTCAAAATATTCTCATTAGTGAATCTGAACCAAATTAGCCTTTGATTTGACTTTACAAATCAATAAGTAAAAGACCACCATTTCAACCAAATTAGTCAGAGGACATAAATATAAAATTCACAAAGGAGGAAACACAAATCATCAATGCATATATGAAAAATCTGGCCAGTTGCTATTCAACTGCAAAATAAAACAAATATGGAATTCCTTCTGACTCCCAGGAATATAGAGCAGATCTGGGTACACAACGTTTATGCAATAACTATTCTATTAATAAATATTCAATTTATTGAATGACTAAATGACACAATTCCACTCTCAACCATAAAATGGACAGAGAATGAATAAATTATCATAGGCAACACTTCAGATGTGTGGTGTGAGGATAAGCACAAACTTTCTGGAAAACAATTTGGTAAAATGTACTAAAAACCTTTAGAAAGTTTAACTATTCACCCAACTATCTGTGTATAAAGTTCGTACTTAAAAATAACCGAAAAGGTACATAAAGATTTACATACAAGGATATTCATTTCCCTGTTATTGATAACAGTAATAAATTGGAAGTTAATTTAAGTGTTAAAAGATTTGGGGATAATGAAAATAATTAAATAATAGGATGGAATATTATGCAACCATTGAAACTCATGTTTAAAATTGATATTTTTCACAATATAATGATCAATGGAATAATGTTTACAATGTAATATTTAGCAGGATACAAATCTGGGTATAAATATTATCCCAATTCTATAATGTAAACACAGACACACATTCAAAGGTTGTTACAAAAAATATGTCAAATATTAAAAAGTAGTTACTAATGAATATGGAGATTTAAATTTGCCCTTTATTGTTTTCTATGTTTTTCAGGTTTTTAGCAATGTGTGCATATTAATGATACAATATCTTTTTATTTCACTTTAATTTCTCTTTCATATTTCAGATCTCAAACTGACTTTATAGTTTTTCTTTCAAATCTTTCCTATCACACCCTTTGTTCCTGATAAATTGATCTATGCTTCTATTCTGTCCTTTAAAAGAAAGGATTTAGGAAGTTCTAGTCTATTATTCTAATACACAAAAATGAGACACACTTGTCTCAATAACAGTTCTGTTCCTATTCACAGGTTTCCACAGCTGAGCTATGCCTTGGACCCTCAACAGCTGACTCCTCCAATGACAACTGTTGGTCTCTTTTTATCTCCATGTACCACCAGCTTCTGAATTGCCATGGCCAGGACCCTCCTTTCATTACTAGCACACCTCCCTGACACTGATGACCACACGTAACCACACTTCCTCAGAGTCAACATATAAGCTCTCTAGAAACCATGTTTCACCTGCTAGGAAGTCTGTTCCAACTGAGACCATCTCTAAGCATCCCTCCCACCACAAAGGTGAGAGACAGCTCTAGATTCCATCCCCTCACAGGCTGCTCCATCCAACTGCAGAGGACCAACCAGTGAATAAACTTGGCTTGAAATTTGAAAAACTCTGAAAAGCCACAAATCTTGCTACTAAATTTGAATTTGGGTAAAGATCATTCTTTCTCTGTGGGCATTTAGTAATTTTCTATAGCAATGTGCTCTATGAGCCCTTTAAGAGGTAATGTAAGAACTTGGACTTTGGATTCAGACTGCCTTGCTTTGAATCCCAGTTCTGCTGCTGGCTGTTTGAGTAATGTCTTAAGCAATTAATTTAACTGTCCAGTGTCTCTGTTTTCCAATTTGTAACATGGACATAATTAACGGTAACTACTCCATAGAGTCGTTGTAAGGATAAAAGATATGATTACATGTAAAGTGCTTAAAACAGTACATGGAATACAGTGAATGCCACGTAAGTTGTAGTTCTTCTACAGGTAGGATTACACAGCCCTCCTTCTTTAGCACAACTTCATAGCTTTAAATAATGACCTGAGGAACTAAGATGTAAAGGGCTCTGAATAATGTCAGGTATCAGAAAAAGACTGAATAGGAATGTACTATTGTTGGAGGAGTTAGAACACTTTGGATAACCTGGGTTGTAGGCAATCTCTGGAAAGAGAATAAAGAGAACCATTATGGCTGTCGAGAATAGTAAATTAGGGTATTTTCCTGCTCCACCAGGAAAAAACAAGTATATTTCCAACCAGGAAAGAACAAGTATGTTCTCCATTACTCCCCCTTCAACAGGAAGGTCTTGTGGGCTTGATAACCTGGAAACCAGATGGGATCATGGGACTTTAGAGACTTTAAGAGTGAAGAGGCTTTTGATCCACAAACCCAAGGAAGGTCTATGAGTTACGTCTATATAGGCCACCTGTGGTGATAAATGAAGCTGTGACTCAGAGGGGTGAAATTATCATCATGTAAAATGATAATTCACTTCTGATTTTCTCTCAGTTCAAGTACTGCTTTTCCAAACATGGAGATATTACTAAGACTAATTCACACTTCCCTTAATTTTTCATTCTTCCACTGCTTGTTCTGTAACTGGTAAGCAATAGACTGCTCAATTTCTGGCTTTCATTAAATCTATCATCCTTTCATTCAGTTTATTTTGCTCATCATCTGCCACAGCATCACTGATATTCAGTGGCAATTTAAATAGATGTGAAATAATTTCCCTGTGCAAATTTACCTGATAATGTCACATAAATGACAAAAATTCTTCTTTTAGTTTAAGCCTCTATGAACACTATTAGTTATGGTCTACTGGTAGGAAAAAACAAAATGAAGGCTTTGGTCTGTGAAAACTAAAATATCTAGTAATTCTGGCATTACTTTTATAACTTATAAGACATCTTGCTTATTTTCTTAAGTAAGAAGAAAAATGCAATACCCTAAGGGAGAAATTCCTTGAATTTGTAAATCAGTGGGCCCCAGATACCAGTATTTTTAGGAACTGAGAAAGGGTTAGCTATATCAGAGTCAAGGAAAACTGAAGAAAATGCTACTGCAAATCATATTTCTTTATTCTTTAAATTAAATTAGCAGAGAAATTAGGATGAATACTCACGTTCAGTCTCAAACTGTTCTCCAGTCGTTCTTTCAAAACAGCATTTTTTTATAGGAGAATTTGTGCTAGATTAAAGATGGCTCACATACTTTGCTGCTCCTCCCATTGAAAGGTACAATCTATCTCCTCTCCCTTTGAATCTGGGCTGGCCTTAATGACTTGCCTGACCAATAATAATTCTGGGCCTTCTGAAGTTAGGCCAAAAGAAGCCCTACAGTTTCCACCCAAACCTCTAGAAACACTTACTTATGGCCTCCTGGGCTACCAGGCAAAAAGTCTAACTCTTGACCACCATGCTGAAGGGACCACACGGAAAGCCACAGCAACTACACGAAGAGAAGAGAGAGGTGCCTGACTGAGGTTTTCCAGCTGCTAACCTTTGAGTCAGACAAGTTGAGGCCCCAGCCATCATGAAGCCGAAATGAGTCAGCACCACACATCCCACCCGAATTCCAGATTTGTAAGAAAATTAAATGCCCATTGTTCTTTTAAACCAGAAAGTCTTAGGGTTGTTTGTTATTCAGCAATAGCCAACTGGAGCATAATTAATATGTGTACAACCAGCTTCCTTGGCCAAGAAACATGGACATGCCTGGGACACAGTCTAGTGCCAATGACCTGAAGAGCATAAGGACAGTATTTTTGGAGCAATAAAGGGAAGGGGATTTTCTAGCTTAGAATTTTCCCCACTTACAAGGAAATTCTTTATTTGGAGCAGACTCCGAAGTAACAAGAGTTGAACTCACATGCAGTTCAGAATGTCTTTTTCCACCCTCACGCTAGATGCGTATTTCAAGGGATAATCCAGGGTCAGTTATTTTCCTGTGGCTAAGGATGAGCTTCCTAGGGAAGCTGGTCTCTGAACTGCCAGTAAAGACTTGTGGTGCACATTCTTCAACTACTCATTGAGTAGTTTTCCTTTTTCAAAAAGACTTTGTTTATTTTTTATTTCATTTTTACAATAAACAGATATTCTAGATCCAATGCCTATTAATATATTTTAAATCCTTAACACTTCTCTATAATCTTTGCTATGCAGTTAGGAGTTTTATTTTGTTTTTTCTCCCTACAGATTTTCTTCATTACCATTTTGACTTTTGCTTTGAATATATGTTTTTCAACCTTTTATTCACAGTCCTTGGCTGAGGTAACAAAAAATCCCAGAAGCTAGTAGTAAATGTTTGCCAATAAATGACTTTAAAAATATTTTTCTCATAAAAATTGCCTCTGATTCATTTTATTTGGATTAAATCAATAACATCTCATTTTCCCTTATTTAGAAATAAGATATTCAAGAGTATGGAAAAATGCTGTTAAACGAAAAGGAAAGAGTAGTTTTAATACTATCAGTGTGTATTATATGATCCTGATTGAAATACAGACACTAATACATATACACAAACACAGAAGCAAAAAATAACCACATCATTTTTTTTATTATTTTTTTGAAGATTGATGCCTGAGCTAACAACTGTTGTCAATCTTCTTTTTTTTGTTCCTGCTTTTTTCTCCCCCAATCCCCCCAGTACATAGTTGTATATTTTAGTTGTGGATCTCTCTAGTTGTGGCATGTGGGACGCCGCCTCAACATGGCCTAATGAGTGGTGCCATGTCCGTGCCCAGGATCCGAACCCTGGGCTGCCGAAGCAAAGCACACGAACTTAACCACTTGGCCGTGGGGCTGGCACCCGACATCATTTTTTTAACATTTTGAGTAGTGAGTTTAACTGTAACCTTAAAATTTTCTTTTGCAAGAGATATATATATATATATTTAATTTCTATAGTTAACTTTTATTTCTTTTATAGCAGGGCAAAAGAACACTTTTTTCTTTTCATTTCATATGTCATACAAAAAATAATGAGTAATATTTGCATAACGCCGTATAGTTTACAGAACACTTTCACATAATTTTGCTCATTTAGTCTTCACAACAATCCTGTGAGATAAAGTGTTAGCATCTTTGGGTTTGGTTTTTCTGGTACTCTCACTTCGGCTCTCAGCATGAATTTTAGATTGGCGTTCCATTTTACAAATAAAGGAAGCAGGGCTCAGAAATGTCTTCCATGAAGTGGCAGACACCAAAAAGAAATGCACATCTAACTCCAGAAGCACCAGTGTAACATTCTATGGCCCCAGCTCCCTATCTGCAGCTCATTCCTGAATTCTCAACAGCTGCATCTCCTTTCCCTTTTAGGCCATCTCTTTCTGTTCCTCTCTGAGGCTATCAATTTGTCCAAATCATTTGGCTTTATACCATATGCTTTGAATGCCTGATTCTGGCAGCATTGCTCTCCTTCCAGCATTTCCCACACTCCAGCTCACACTTTCACTGTGGTAACTCCAGATCTCAGCCTATCCCACAGTAGTTCAGTCCATGATACAGATTCAGGCCCTGCTGGCTGAAGAAGTTACTCCAACTTCCGGAATTTGAGCTTTATCACATCAGAGGAGAATTATGGACATATTTCCCATTATTTTTGTGAAAGCTTTCTAGTCACTTTAACAGAAAACTCTAAATTATTGAGTACCACCTTGTTAATTTATATTAAGGGAGCTATGAAAAAAAGAACTTTAAGTATATATTATCTGATATTTTATTTAAGAGCAATAAGATATTTAAGTCAACTAGGGAGAAATAGCTACTTCAAATTCATGCTGTTTTGAATAAAACTGTATCAATTTAACAAGATTTCATTGCACAAAGAAATGCTATTATTACATCTTTGCATACATTATGGGGAGGTGCATGGAATTATGATGGTGATGGGCAAATTTTCATCTTTGTATCAACTGAAGGTTCTGTGACATTTGCCACCATCATCATAAGTTTTGGCGGTTCTTTTTTTCCCCTTGAAGGCAGGTATCCCTTAGCTGTGTGTTTCTATTTTCCCTACCTGCTGTCTGTCCTGGCTGTGACCCTTAAACCAGTCTAAACTGCATAACATCACATACCAAAGCTCATGAAGACAAATTGGGAACATTTACTAGGAGTCAAGTAGTAGTCTTAGAAAGGTCACTTCAAGGATTCTTCCCACTGACGGGGGACTTGGTACCTCTGAAACATTCTTCCTTGCTCCTCTGCATTCCCTATGTCTTAAATTTGACGTCTCAAATTGGTCTCTCCAATGTCTGGTCTTTAACTTCCTCCTAGGCACTTTGACTGAGACCTACCTAATTTCTCCTTGTCCTGTGTTGCCACCTGCAGTCATGTGTCTGTGGGAAGCAGGGTTGGATGTTTGTGCTCAAACTTCTTGAAACCATATTTCAAGCCTGGATATCAGGTTTGTACCGCAGGAGGATCAACTGCACTCCTTCCATAACCTACCCTCCCAGGAAGCATTGAGACATCTGTACTTCAGGTGGGTGCCATGAGGTGAACTTTGGTGCCTGGGCTACTGAATCAAGTCCTACAAGAAAGTTCTCCTATGGGAGAAGGGGAGGAAATGGCTGGTAGCCTCGAGAATTCAACTACATTTCTCCAGTAAATTGGATTTCCATAGACCTTATAGCTTAGAACACACTTTTACAGTCATCATATTAATATTCCTGTAATGTGGGGCATGTTGGCAATATGTTTTCTCTCTCTCTCTCTTTTTTTTTTTTTGCAGGGGAAGATTCACCTTTAGCTAACATCTGCTGCCAATCTTCCTCCTTTTTTTCTTTTGTCCTCCCCACCACCAAAGTCATAGTACATAGTTGTGTATAGTTGCAAGTTCTTCTGGTTCTATGTAAGCTGCTGCCATAGCATAGTAACTGACAGACAAACAGTGTGGTTCCACATCTGGGAACTGAACCCAGGCTGCTGAAGCAGAGTGTGCTGAACTTTAACTGCTATGCCATCAGGGCTGGCTTCGTAATATGTTGTATAGATGAAAAAAATTAACGTTCTGAAGCTTAAGTGACTTGCCTAAAGCCACTTGGATTTTCAGAGTATAGAGTCAGAATATCTTGGCTTGAAGACTGTCTTTACAATTTCCATCATTCCAAGCTTTTGGACTTAGGCCTTGTGGTCTGGGCTGGGGATGAAGACAGAGCCCAGATTCCTGTCAAGATTCCTTAATCCAGGCTTCCTGTGAAGAAAGATGAAAGGCAAAAATGGCTGAGCCGATGGGTCTGTTACTAAAAGGAAACTCCATTTCAGAAGGGTGGAATCATACAGCAGATCAGAAACAAGAGAGGAGAGGTAAGAGTTCATCCAGACGGTCACACAGGAAGAGTTGAAGAGATGGGATTAGACACAGTAGACAAGGGGGAAATGAGGTAGGTAGAAAATATAAAAGTGCAGTATATTTATATCAAAGACTAATGAGAGACCAATCTCTTAAATTTGGGGTTCCTGGGGAAACTTCCCTCTATGTGCAGTGTTGGTACAATCTCTTGGGCTGGATAACCATCCAAGACCATGAAAACACTTTGATGTGGCCAACTCCCTTCCTGCATTTTCTTTCTGTGCTTGCCGCTCCTTTGTGCCTTCACTCTTTGTCATTTATACTTACATGTTCTGTCTTACTCTCCTTTCTCCTCTTTACCAGGTGATGGTTTCTGGAGACTAACAGTCAAAGATTTATGAGAACTTGACAAGCAAGGCAATGACAATTCTGAGTCTAAAGCATCATTTATGGATCCTGTTCAAATTTTCACGGTGACAAAATACTACCTGACATTCCTGGAGACTGAATCCTAACCCATGACAAAAGATGATTTGATGAATTTTATACTTTGGTCTCCTCTTCTCTTGTTAATCTATAAATTAACTGAAGGGTCTCTCATCAAGCTGAGAGGTTTGTTCAGTTTATTATAGTCACTTATCTGCTAACCCTGTGCCATTATAACTCAAAGAGATAATTTTTTTAAGTGCCACAAATTTCTTGATTTTGCCTAATTCTTTCCTACCACTATGGTGGCACCGGCAGCAGGAGTACCAAAGATAATCACGATGATTCAGAGAAAGTGCAGTGGACTTGCACAGCCTTGAGTGCTCCATGGCTTCAGCTGTGGATGACTTTAGGTATTTGCCTCAATCCAAAGTATTACAGGCAGCTATTGATTTTGCTTGGCCACAAGGACAAGAACAGCATGAGTAAATCAAATGCCCACATCATGTCTCAATTGCTTCTTAACCAGGAACTCACCCCGACCTCCTCCCAAAAAGATGTTTCCTGGTTGAGTAGGGAAAACCTACACTACTCCTGTGTCTCCTTTACTTTCATGCTACTATCACATGCACAACACTTCTGACACCAGATGCTTGGAGTTTCCTTATACCAAGCAATTCTGTGACACTTGCTGGGTGTTCTATATTTTAACTCAATTCTGACACTACCTCAATATAGTGTCAGATCCCACAGGTTAAAGGCTCAGTCCCATAAGACTGCCCTCCCAACCCACTTCAGATGTCAGTCACAAGTCAGTTGTTACTTGTGCTTCTGACCAGTCAGCTATAGATCAGGGGTTCCTATGACACTCTCCTAGTATTCAATTAATTTGCTAGAGTGACTCACAGAACTCAGGAAAACAGTTTACTTACTGTTTAGCAATTTATTATAAAAAGGTGTGATAAAGGATACACATGAATATCCAAATGGAAGAGATGAATAGGGCAAGGTATGTGGGAATGGGTGCTGAGCTTCCATGCCCTCTCTGCGCATTCCATTCTCGAGCACCTCTATGTGTTCAGCAACATGGAAGCTCTTGGAACCCCGTACTTAGAGGATTTTTATAGAGGTTCTATCACATAAGCATGATCAATCATGAACTCTGTTTCCAGCCCCTCTCCCCTCTCTGGAGAAAATTCAAGCTTCTCATCATAGCTTGATCTTTCTGGTGACCAGCCCCCATCCACGAGCCTACTAAGAGTGACTTTATTAGAACAAAAGACACTGCTGTCATCTAGGAGATTCCAAGGTATTTAGGAACTCTGTGTCTGGAACTGGGGTCAAGTGCCAAATATTAGAACAAAAGTTGCTCCTAGTGCTCTGATCACTTAGGAAATTATCAGGCTTTTAAGACTTCTGTGCCAGGAACCCAGGGCAGAGACCAATATACATTTTTGCTGTTATCTCACACCAGTGCCCTAGACTTCATTCATGTAGGAGCTCATTTGCCTCAACTTCTGATGGAGGTATGAGCAATTGTAACCAGGCTTGAAGGGAAGCTATAAGAATAACTCCAATGAGTCAAAGCCCTGGAAAATTTACCGCCAACAATCCTTCCCCAAATGAGGAGGAGCTCACTAAACCTACATATAAAACGCTGCATAGCCAGATGCACGTCATGGAAGTTGGTGCTGTTTTTCTCCCTTTTTTACCCTTTGATTCACTGTGGTCTCTGATTCGGTTGGTTTGGACTGCAATCATGCATACCCAAGTGTCTGGTTTTCTTTCACTGATGCATCGAAAAGCCGTAATATTTGTTTCATCTTTTTACTTTTGCAAACAAAACCTCTCAAATTTACCGCAGGGATTTGCTCTATTTTATGCCACTTTTTGTTTCTTTATTTTTCCCTTTCCATCCTGGCTGGTTAGAATTGGCAGCTGCTTGGTCTATTCCCAGGAGAAAATCCTGCAAGGCTAATGATGCTGGTAGGGGTGCCATTCACGGCATGAAAATGTCAAACAAGGTACTTAGGAAGTGGAATTGGCTAAAGAATGTGGCTGTAAGTTATTATTTAGAGTGCAGTGGGGGGGAGGTAGATCTGCCAATTCTTTGCATTTAAATGTCATTCTTGTCTGTTTCATGGAGTTTTATGTCAGATTGAATATAACTGAGATTCAGCTAGTATGAGTTAATGGAGCTACTTCTACTATAAATACCTTTTTCCCCTTGTTTTCAGAGGTTATATGAAAATCTGGGCAGTTTGATGAGAAATCAGTATTTTTACGCCTTACACACACACACACACACTCCATGTAGTCACATATCATTAGCAGTATGATTTATGTGGTAATCAGATTGTGGGCACTGCCCCAGCAAAATTATTCCATAAGTATTCATCCAGAAGACGTGCGTTCTTCCACCACATCATCTTGCACAGAATTAGTCTCTGTCTCTTTTGCCTTCTCTTCCTCCTTGCGCTCTCCCTTCCTCTATAGAAAATCGTCATCAATATACCAATCTCTTTTTTTATGTATGAAGATAATGAGTCTTGTTGGTCCTTTTTATGGACTGAATTGTGTTCCCTCAAAATGCATATATTGAAGCCCAAGCCCCAGTGTGACTGTATTTGGAGGTAGGGAGTTTAGGAGTTAATTAAGATTAAATGAGGTCAGAAGGGTGGCGCCCTAATTCCATAGGACTAGTGTCCTTGTAAGAAGAGGAAGAGATGTCGGAAACTTCTCACTCTCCGTGCACGCACAGAAGAAAGGCCATGTGAGGACACAGTGAGAAGGTGGCCACCTAGAAGCCAGGAAAAGAAGCTTTGCTAGAAACCAACCCTGCTGGCACCTTGGTCTCGGACTTCAAGCCTCCAGAACTTGTGAGAAAAATAATTTCTGTTGTTTAAACCACCCAACCTGGGGCTGCCCCCGTGGTTGAGTGGTTAAGATCACGCGCTCCGCTGCAGGCGGCCCAGTGTTTCCTTGGTTCAAATCCTGGGCAAGGACATGGCACTGCTCATCAAACCACGCTGAGGCAGCATCCCACATGCCACAACTAGAAGGACCCACAACGAAGAATATACAACTATGTACTTGGGGGTTTGGGGAGAAAAAGGAAAAATAAAATCTTTAAACCACCCAACCTCTGATATTTTGTTATGGCAACTTAAGCAGACTGATATAGTGCTCAATAGATTGAGTGTTTCTAAATTATCTTCTCTCCTCTTGGAGATGAATGCATTTAATATAAATTGTTTGTACTCTCTCATCTTGCCCTTTTAGTATTATTTTCAATTGTCAAATGTTTCTATACTTTTACGCTTGATTTTCAAAACACTAGACTTAACAGAAATTATAAAAATAGGACATAGAGTTCCTGTATACTTTTCATCCAGTTTTCCCTAATGTTCACATCGTATATAACCCTAGCAGATTTCCTGAAATCAGACAGATAATGTCGATGTGATAGCACTGAATAATCTATAGACTCTATCCTAGTTTCACAATTTTTCAACTAATGTCTATTTTCTAGTTCTGGATTCAATTCAGGATTCCATATTGCATTTAATTGTTATGTCTTTTTTCTCCAATTTGTCAAAGTTCCAGTTTTTATTTCTCTCTCTCATAATTAACACACTTGGAGAATACTGGTCAGTTGTTTTATACAATATTTTTAAATTTAGATTTGTCTGATATTTTCTCAGGATGAGATTGAGGTTATGAATTTTTGACAAGAATACCACAGAAATGATGTTGTGCCCTTCTCTGTGCTTCCTAACAGGGGGTACATGATGTTAATGTGTCTTATTGTTGGTGGTGTTAATTTTGATCACTTGTCAAAGTAGTATCTGTTAGGTATCTCCACTTTGTAGTTACTATCTTTCCTGTTATAATTAATAAGTATCATGTGGGGGGATACTTTGAAATTATGCAAATGTCCTTTTTTTCATATTTTTGTCCTCTAATTTTAGTAACCATCACTGATTCTTGCCTACAGCTATTATTACTGCAGTGTTTTCCTAGTGATAATGCTTATTTCCACCATTCCTTTTACATTGCTTAATTGGAATTCTTCTGTAAGAGAGGCTTTCCCTTCTCCCTAATTTATTCATTCAATTATTTATTTATATCAGTATGGTCTCATGAATATTTATTTCATTCTGGGTGTTATACTCTCTTAGCATGATATTTTGTTGTTGCTCAAGTTGTCCTACATTTGGCCATTGAGAGATCCTTCGGTTGGCTCCTGTGTTCTTTTTGTACACCTCCAATACGTTTTAAGCACTTCCTTACTTCCTGCCACCGTAAGATATTCCAAGATCATCTTACATTTCTCTTGCCGCAGCCTGTAATGAATCATTCTCCAAGGAGCCCTACTTCCTTTCATTGAGGACTGCTCTTTAGAAACACAGATCTTTGCCCTAGATGTGTTCATTGCTACCGGGGTGTCCTTGCTTGTAGATCCTCTCTTTAGACAGAGATAGTAAATGTATATATATTCACATGCACATGGATATAGCCTTGTCCATTTCCTTACCTGTAACTTATTTCCCCAACAGTGAGAAACCTGGGTCTCATTATCTACTATATATTTCCTTATTTTCTCAATCCTGATGCATGCATAAATTAGCTTCAGAATTACTAGCCATATCTCCATGAAAACCAAATTTACTAACAAGGATGCCATGCCACTGAACAGTTCTTTTTGTTGTTATTCTTGCAGCATATAATCAAAATCTTATTTTCCAAAGTTATTTAGGTCAGTTCTCTTCCTTGCTACCCACTCACTGTGAATATTTTATTCAAGTTACTCAAGCATGATGCAGTCACAGTCATTTGTTACAGTTGGAATTCCATTTGGGATCCCTCTCAACATCCTGGTTGGTTTTAATTGTTTATTTATAGGGCATGTAAAATTTTACCAGAGCTAAACAAAAGGGTATATTTAACGAAGTGCCACTCTCTCCTCATCCCTTCCTTCCTGTTAGCATCCCCATTCTTCCCTGCCCACCCCATTAGGTAACCTATCTCATTAGTTTCTGGTTTATCCTTCCTCCATTTCGTTTGTATAAATGAGCAGATACGTGCATATTGCTTATGTCTCTTTTTCATATAATGAATGTTATACTCTAGATAATCTTTCATAATTAATTTGCATGTATTTTGATGAGAAAATAGGATACATTCCCCCTCATACAACTGACCTTAGCTTATAAAACTGGGGACTAATACCCTGGACTTTAGTGCCAGGAGAACCTGGGTGTGAACCAAGGTTCAATCGAGAAATAATTGTATTTTGAGAAAACGGCATTTCTAAATTTGTTTCTTTGTCTACAAGATAGAGATAATATTAGCATCTGTATCACAAGGCTGCAGAAGGATTAAATAAGCATTATTTCTAAAACTCAACATACTGCTTGACATTTGGTGACATGCTCAAGAAATGCTAAAAGTGTTAGTAATATTAAGTATACTAGCACAGTAACTATGACTTTGTACTTAGCCAATTGCCTATGACTAGGAATTTTTTTCTGTCATGATTTCTTTCTTTAAATGAAGGCCATCAGTAACTTTGCACACAAACAAATTTTTCCCCAGAGAATTCCATAAAAGGCAGAACTGATCTTACTATTAATTTGGAAGAATGTCCTCAACTCTGCCACACTGAAATTGCAGTTAAATGTATATTTTTAAAAATTTCAAATATTCTGTTTATACTGATCTTCATCTCTTTCATTTTCTACTATAAGAGTCATAAGGCCTCTCTCTGTACCAACTTCATATACTATTTGTGACAACTGAATTTGTAAAGATAAGATCTTGGCGGCTGATATAACTTTTTGTACTAGAAAAGGTAATAGTGAAATACAGTTTGTTAGTTGGTTGCAGGTATGCTGTTGGAGTAATTTTAATAAGTTCTCATATTTAAATATGAATATAAGATGGGCGATCTTGTGCAAACTCATCAGAGTTGGTTTGATGCAGTCTGTGCTGGTAAAATTTTAATTCATTAACATTTATTAAATGCCTACTATGGGTCATGCATATGTTAGGTGCTAGAGGCAAAACAACGAAAAAGAGAGAGCCCTTCCTTCAAGTACTTTGCAGTCTAGTCAGCTCCTAGAAATTATTTGAGTTGGTGGAAAATTGTGTGAAAACTGGACTTCATGTCTTGAACCTTCTTTGACCCAGCCTGAATCCATCTGGACCATTCAGAACTAGTTGGAGCCATTCGGAATGAATTTAGCTAGTTATTGTCAATTAGAACGAATTTTTCAATCCTTCATTCTACAAATATATATCGGGTGAATATTAGATGGAGGCACTGTTCTAGATGCAGGATCTACCAGAGGAAAGCCCTCACCCTCAGAGAGCTCACATTCTAAAGGAACAAGGTAATTAGTCAATCAATCAATCAATTCAAATCCCTTAGGTGATAAGAACTATTATGAACAAAATTGATGAAGCATATGGAGAACGAATGAGTTTGACATTTTGTTAATATTGGTTAAGAAAGGCCTAATAACAGAACATCCGAGCAAAGATTTAAGAAGTTGAAGGAGGGTGCTATGTGGTAATCTGGAGAAAGACAGTTCCTAAAGCAAATTCAGAGGTCCAGATTTAGATGTATGCTTGACGTATTTCAGAATGAGCAAGACTTAGCAGGGAGAAAGAAAGTAAATGAGAGTGAAAAAAGGAATGAGGTCATCATGATAGTGAGTTTCTTCTCTGTGAAGCTATGGGAGGATTTTTAGCAGCTAAGTGTCATGATCGTCTTACAATTTAGAAGGATCCCTTTGACCATTGTGCTGAGAATAGGCTGCAGAGGCATCTTGGTGAAAGCAGGGAAATGAATTAGGGAAGAGATTCAGGCAACTGAGATCCAGACAAGAGATGATGGATTCTTGCACAAGGTTGGGAGCAGTGGAGGTGTTGAGATGGTGGTTTTCTTATAGTATTTTGAATGTAGAACTTACAGAAAAAGTCATGGGAGGTTTGCAGACAGGGAGAGAGGTCAAGGATGAATCCAAAGTTTGGACTTGGGCTTCCATAAAAATCAAGTCTGAATCATTTATTATCTAAGTGTTGCAATAAAGGAGCCATTTTCTCTTGCCTTTTGGGGGAAATCATATTCCATTTCTTGAGATTAAAAAAGGAAATGAGCTGAAATCAAAATGCAGGGAAAGGTACAATGTCTCAAGTGGGTGGAGGCCCATCCCCTGC
This sequence comes from Equus caballus, assembly GCF_041296265.1. NCBI lineage: Eukaryota > Metazoa > Chordata > Mammalia > Perissodactyla > Equidae > Equus > Equus caballus. The sequence continues at coordinate 27,842,677 of NC_091710.1, read as the reverse complement.
AGCGCTTGCTTGTTACCTTGCCCAGGAACACTGAGAAGTGGTGTGGTCTTACTACCTTGCATAACATACAGGAATCCAGGGCTACAGGTCAGAAATGGGGAAAAAGCTGAGGCTAGTTCATTCCTGTGAAGTCCAGTTCAAACCTGAGTCAGTGTGGTTCACTTCCCTATACTGTAAGCTGGTCCACTTCCTGGGTCCTCTTCAGGTCCAGAAATATGCTTTATTCTATAACCACTTCAGAAATTTTACTTTATTGGACTACATATTTCAGGATTTATTTGCAGCTTAAGAACACCATGCTTGAAATTGTACTGTATTTTTCAAAAAATGAGCTTGTGTCCACTGTCCATGAGGTTAGAGCACTTTCTTTAGCTGTAAAGTAGGACAGGAGATTTTGCTACTCAGGTGATGTTCCCACAGTTTAGAAAACTCAGACTTTTTTTTGCCTGTGGTGGAGAAATACCAGACGTATATTCTATCTTATTTCTAGATGTGAAGTTTTCCGGTACTCTTTCATTTTTTGAAGGCCATGGTGGATTTATTTATTGTTTGGAATTATATGGGGTTTTTTTAGTCTGAAGCGTGTTTTTCTTTCCCCTTCACAGTGTGTCAGGTTGCCTACATCTATCCAGGTTTTTAGAAAAATAATAAGACTGAGGAAATGAATTTATGTTGGCTTGGCCCCTACTATACTGCTATATGCATTTTAAATGACCCATAGGAATTATCTGTATTAATAAAATGAATTATTAATTGTGTCTTAGAATTTAATAGTTGAGGCTGATTTCTTAAGTTTATTTTTAGAAAGAAGTTTCATTTAATACTATAGTGGGCACATTCAGATATACTAATCTCAGTTTCAAACTCCACTTTTGGAGAAGGAGGTGTAGTTGCAAATCTTGCTGCAGAACCAAAGGAGGAAGGAATAAATTCAAAGGAGAAGGAGTCTATGCGTCTAATGTGATGCTTAGGCTATGTTAGCAGAAGCAGAGAGCAAACCTCAACTTTATTCCTGTGGGTTCTGACAATGCACAAAGCTGGGTAAACCCTATGAACTTGTCAGGGTCTTATGGAAATGACCATGCTTCTTTACACAGGGGCTCTATTTGTTCCTTAGAAGCTGCAGGTAAGCAGTGCTCACACAAGGATTTGGGGCTGGATTCACAAGGGACTGTGTCCGCTCCTTCTACTTCCCAGGTATGATTGAGCTCATTCAACACAGTTGAACTCAATGATGTTTCAGGAAGGCATTGGAAAGAATCCTGGAGTTAGACTGAGGAAACATAACTAGCATGACAGGTGGCAGGGCACAATAGCTTTCTGAGCCTCAGTTTCCTTATTTGAAAAAAGAAAGGGGAGTTGCAGCAGGTAAGTTTTAAAGCAACTTCCAAATTTGAAATGGAGCGTTTTTTTAAATGTTAGTGTCCTTTAGGAGGTCACCAACATTTTAAATGATTTTTTTGATAATGAAAAAAAGGGTTATTCATGGACCAATGACAATGTGCACATCTGCGGCCATACTCTTCCTTCAGTGTCAAGTAGAGAAGGTTGTGCAGTGTGTTCAGGACCAATATCAACCCTCTATCTCCAAAGCACATCTGACCTGGCATATGGATGATGGTTGCCAGGGATCCGGTCCCACTGCTCTTACACCAGGAAGATGCATTACCCAGTTCTGATTTATATTTGACTCAGGAGCAAATGCCTTTTAGCTCTAGGACCTAATAATTTAAAAAAAGCTCTAAATCCTAAATTTATTGGGATAGATTAAAGTGGATAGTTAGAATATTTCTGTGAATCTCCTTCTGGGAAAAAGAAAAGAATGAAAACATGTTGACTTCAAATCATACCATTTAGGAACACAGTCCCAGATATAGGAACCCTTTTGATCCTAAGAGATTTCTTTTGTAATTTTATTCCTGAGGCTTTGTGGGGTTTGAAATGATCTCACGATCACTTGAGAATCCCCCCTCCAAGCCCAAGTTATAACTGGGGTTCACCTATTGATGGTTAACAAAGGCAAAGGGGTAGCTGACTACCAGTTAGTTAACACCTAACCACATAGCAGGCATTGTTCTAGTTCTTCTCCATAATTATCCCTGTGATTATGTGCCAGGCTCTGTAATATTCATAGCAAACACATATCTGGTACTTTCTATGCCAAAGGTAATAAGTTCTTTACACATAATAATTAGGTTAATATTCACAACAACTCTGTAAAGGAAGCCTTATTAGCACCACCTACAGATGAGAAAACTGAGGCACATAATAACTTTTGCAAGGTCACAAACTAATTAGTGGTCAAGCTAAGTTTGGAAACCAACAGCCTAGTACTTTAGTCTCTGCCCTTTACTATGCAAACAGCACATGCATTAGTTTCCTCTAACCTTCTAGCATTCTAATTTAGCAGGAATTATTTTCTAATTTAATATGAACAGACAGAGGAACAAAGAGTTTAGGGAATCTCAGCAAGGTTACATAGATGATCAGTGGCTCAGCCAGATCTAAAAAGTGCTTGATTTTTCTACTATGGCATCAAAAAAAAAAAAAAAAAAAAAGGAAGGGTGCTTAGTTTTTCGTTTGTTTGTTTCTGTTCCTGAAATTTGATGGCGATGATATCAGAATGTGTATTTCTAAACAGAATTTCAAAGAGGAGGGTAAATGAAAGTCATGAAGATCTGAGCATAAGAGATATGGCCCCAAACAGAAAAATCTCCAGGTCATCAGAGCTTTGTAACTAAATAGTTCAGGCCCTGAAGTCAAACAGCTCTGGGTAAATTCAGCTCCATCATTTATGAGTATGGAATCTTGGGTGAGCTAGTTACACTATCCAGATTCTAAAGGTGCTTGAAAACTGGCCAAGATAGCAATTTAGGAGCCCAGAAAATGGAGATTCATTTATAGGAATTAGAGTGTAAGATGAGGATTTGGTCTGAAATTCATCTTGGAAGACCTGGTATTTAAAAGTAAGTAAAAAAGGAAAGAGCGTCTTAGAACTAAGGTTGACTTGACACTAAACTGAGTCACCTCAGTTTTTCTCTAGAGCCCCCTAAAATCATCCCTGACTTTGGGCACATTTGGGTATAGAGCTCACAGTTGGTGTCATCATTTATAGCTCTAACATGAGAAGATAACAAAAAACCAAGTAAATATCAAGTCCTACCATAACAAAGGGGAAAATGTGATGAGGTTGGCTTCTGAGTGGTCATTAGTAATGCTTCTCTTTATGGCTTGCCTGCCTCTATGATAATACTTTTACTTTCCCAGTTAGAAAATTGGGGCAATAGGAGAATAGCCTGCTTTTACTCCTGGAAGCAAATAATTACCAAAGATTGGCATTGTCTCATAAATTCTTTCTTATGAGCATTCATCATACTGAGAATTACCAAACAGTTGGCATTTCATATCTTGCCTCCCTGGAATGAGTTTTCAAATGACCATAATCAGATTAGGGAAGGTCTGGGTCAATCATCAAATAACAACAAGGGCCCCGCTCATAGCAGTAACATGAAGATTTATCATTTGTTCCTTTAACTAAGATCTTCAACTTGCTGAGAATTCCATGAAAACATTGATGGAAGCTAGACCCTTACCACCAGAAAAGAAAAGACTCAATTCTCTCATTTTTATGAAATTCAGAAATATATACCAATGAACTGCAAGTAACAGTTTCAGTTTAATAAGTACATCTGCAAACAAACAAGTGATCATGAAATGCAAATAGACCCTCAGAGAATGGGCTTGCCTACAACTCAAGGCAACTGACTGGCTTACCAACCTATAGCAAGAAACTGATTCATTTTCTCCTTTTCTAGTTTTTCTCTCTAACTTGAATAAAACCTGATTATCAAATGTAGTATAGCCGAGACATGTCCCAGCAAGAAAAATAAGTCCACCGCTCTGTTTCTAACCTTCTCTGAGGTTTTGGAGTTATCTACCAACATTCAGCAGGAAACAGAGGTGACATGTGTCTGCTTCGTGGGACTGAGGCACATCCAGGCACAGAGACAAGTGGGGACCACCTCCCAACTAGCACAACATGACAATCAAAATTCTCGAAAATAGCGTGACTCAGGCTGCTCCATCATGTTTACTGGGAGCAGAGACCAACTCAATGTGAGAGCAACTTGGATTAACTAATAGGAGTTACAGAGTAATTAAATTCTTCCACATCGCATGTAAGTATAATGTGTTAATAAAAAAGCAATCGCACCTCCATTGTTTCTGCAGGTTCAGCTTAATTACATGGCAGTTAGAACTCTCCCTCTCGCCTTATTCATACTCAGCAAGGACTCCCTTTACCATCTGCTGATATTTAATTAATATACATTAAATGCCTTGCTCTATTATTAAATGCAATTTAACAACTTCCTCTGTACTCTAAATTCAGGGCGCCATAAATGGAAGGTGTAATGAAAGAAAACAGTCTACTCCCTTTATTAGAATATTGTATACATATATAGCCACACATTACTTTATTTAATCCAATTTAGGAAAGAGATTTTTCACCTCTTAAGCATGGAATGACTCTTGGACGCTTCAAGAGTCCATAGTTTACTGAGAGCCAAGAAAGAATTTTCTTAGTTAGCAGAATTATCTGATTTGAAAATAGCCCTCTGTTGACCCTATTTCAAAGCCCTGGGAATTTGAAGATTGGAAGATGATTAAAAGGAAAACAGTGTGTGTTTCTTCCTATCTAATATTTTCAGTAAATGTTTAATACTAAAATGTTTTAATGTATTGACCCCAGAAATGAAACAGAATGACAGGCCTTAGAGAACATAGTTGCCCTTGTTACAGAAATTCAGATGATATCAAGTTTCCCAACTTAACTTATATGTACTTAGCATTATAAACCAAAGAATACTAAACCAGCGAGTGTCTAATGTTTGTAAATGAGAAAACAGACTCATGTATTGGTGTTCCCAAGATTACTTAGGTAGTATACTGTATGGCAAAGAACGAAACCCAAGCCGATGACATAGGAGGGGTAGGGCAGTTGGGAAGCTCTGCCCCATGCTCAGAGTAGGCAACAAGGGGCAGTGCATTGCCTAAAGTGAAGTTAAAAACAATTATAACACCAATTAAAAGTCAGTCTGCTTTTTGTTATTACCATGCAGTGGCAATTTCAATGAGACACTTCTCCCCCATTGGTGAACTGCTCCTCTCATGTCCACCTCACTTCCCATTGATAGCCCACTGCCCAGAGCTCCTGAATCAATGATCCAATCACATTTTACAACACCATGCCATCTAATCGCAACTCACATTTTAAAAATGTTTTGTACTAACAGTGTTTCAAATGAGGTGCCTTTATAGGGGTAAAAACCCATTTTAGTTATATCTGAGCTACTCCAAATAATGCAGATGCCAGATTCTGCTTTAAGGAATCCTGACACAATACACCTCTCTCTGAAAATATGTCTCAAAGAACACCCACACTTCCTCATTTATTAAGAGGTAGGAGGGGGAAGTGTCTCAGGAATCCCCTGCTCTGAACTGTGCATCCCTGAAATTTGAAAAACCCTCTTTTCATAGCAGTGACAGAAAACATTCACACTTCAACCTAATATGAACCGGGACGCGAGTGCTGGGTCATTGCTCCAGGTCCAGGCTCTGTGAGGACAACTGGTTCTTTAGTTTGTAAGAACGAAGTAGTGAGGAAATCTAAGTAGAAAAGATTGGGAACATCATCTAAAGCTTACTGGGCCAACCAGGCCTTTTCTCTAATGGAGCAAAGTTTTCTCATAAAAGGAAGTTGTAAAACGTAACAAAGAAAACCAGAAAGCAATTTCTAAGAATGAAATTATAGAATGGCATTGCTGAGTGAACCTAAAGGTGCGTAAGTACCACTCCACGATTTATTGTGAGGTGAAGAAGTCATCGATGCTAAGTCTCTTTCTTGTTTGCTTCCTTAATCTTCACAGGAAATTAGATGTGCCACTAAGCACAATAAAGTATAACTAGACTCATTGAAAGGACTGTGCTTACTTATTCCGTTGTCAAATTTAATTTAACTTGCCCAAAGACGAACAGCTGATAAGCTGCGGATCTGGGACAGAATTCAGATCTCACAACCTTACTTCTCTCCCTATGACAGGATGCTAGACTATCCCATACTTGAGTTTTGTACCACATGCTCTCCCCTCTGTCCAAAATACCCTAATCATCTATCTTCTACCTACCTCCACCTGCTGAAACTGCTTCAAACACAAATATATTAACCTTTATGTTGCTTAATATGTGCCAGGCACTCTGCTAATGTAGGGGCATGTAGCAGTGAACATGATTTGTAGTACATCAGGGAAGAGAGACACTGAAGCAGAAATTACAGATCAGGTATGGTGAGTGCAGAGATGGGGGTGTGGGATGCATGGTACTGTGAGAACACATAGCCCATAAGATCTAATCAGCTCTTGGAGCAAGATATGTCTCCCTTAGGAAAGGATATTTAAGCTGAGACCTAAAGGATCAGCAGACGTTGGTCAAAATAAGTCAGGAAAACACAGCAACTTGTGTGAATGCCCTGGTGCCAAATTTTGTGGCATATTCAAAGAATTGGAGGCTGTTCCCGGAATCCATATGAGAGATGATGACAGCCTGGTTGAGTTTGGTGGAACAATGAGAGACAACAATGAGAGATGGGCATTGTTAGATTGTAGTGGGTAACGGAGGGGTCAGGGATGACTCCCTAGGTTTGTATAGGTCCTCACAGCCTAGCTCAACATCTTAGTGCTCCCGTGCTCTATAGTGCATGCAACATACCCTGTAAGACCTTATGCTAAAATTTGTTGTTGTCAAGTTGAGTTCACAAGATGATGAAGCCTGTATCCTTTTTCTTTACACACCTAGTACTTTTCTCAGTGCCCTTCATGTAGATAACTCTAAGTTAATGTGTGTTAAATTGAAATTATTTGATCAGAACCCCTGTTCTACCACGTATGACAGAAAAAGTTAATTGGGATTAAATTATTCGTGTAAGATCACATGGCAAAAGAGCAAAATTCCTCATTTCTGCCTCTAAGATTCTCTTTCCAAAGTTCAAACAGTCTCTATCTCTCTAGTTTAGTGAGACGTATCAGATGTACTGGTTTAATAGAAAACAAAACCAAAAACAAACAAAAAATGGTTAAAAGTTCGACTTTGTTCTTTCAGGGATTATCTTTCAAGAACTTCTCTCTCCCCTGCATCTCCAGCAAAATCAAAATCCCCTTAGGATGAGTAATTTCAAAGATATGACTCCTGAAAGTCTCGGTTGCCTTTGCAGAAATGGTAAGGGGAAGATGTTCCCCTCATCACTGTGACTGAAGCAACCTGTCCATCATTATTGCCAAAAAGAGCCAGCAATGCTATCCTTGGGACCAGCTCTCCCTCCCTGCTATTGCTAACTGCTCCATAGGACATGCTCAGTAAAGTTTCTGTCCCGTACAGCCAATCCATTCCCAGAAGTTGAATAAATTCATCAGTCAAGGTATCACCATCATTTTGGCATTCTTTTACTTTTATTCAGTTATTTCTTTAAAAAAAAATGGGGGAGATTTAAAGGGAGAAAAAAACCCAGTGGAAACATTTGACTATCATTTCTGATAGTAGATAACCACACTGGGCTGGCCCTGTTCTGTGTCTGATTTTACAAGTGTGAAATTGAATGAATTCGCTCTTCCATCCTCAGATGGCCCTCAGCGGTTTCACCCTGCTGGCTGCACAGTGCCTGTGTTCAGACAGAGAGGACCAGACTTGAGTGTGGTCCAGCCTCATGATGCTCCCACTGTCGTAATGTGCGGGTACTGTTTTAGGCTGGGTATTGTTATTGTCTGGCCATATGTTTTTATACCTTCATGTGTCTGACCTCTAAAGAGCATGTCCTGTAACTGCTGAAGTTAACGTTTTCTTTTCCGTTAATATTATTTCTCACCTTCTCTTACAGTTGCAATCAAACTTTTCAAACATAAGCTAGAGTAGGAAATACATTTTATATTGTAATCCTGTAAATATGCACAACGTATTTTTGTACATTTAAGTATATATAAGTGAAACAAATGTTTTGTAATTCAATACTTAACCATATTGTGAGATATTTTCTATTTTCTCTTCATCTCACTTTTTCTTTTCTTTTTCTTTCTTTCGTTTCTATTTTCTTTTTTTCAATATGGCATAACCAACTAATGGGTTCCTACTTCTTAGTTTGAGTAACACTGGCTTATGCTATGTTAATGAATATTATTCCTGGAAATAAAAATCCATTATACAACTAAAACTGATCACATTTTCAATAAAGAAAACTATCCTGGCATCCTTTTGGACTGTCTCCTGATGGCTCTTGTTGAATATGCGTCTGTGGTCAAAAGACCAATATGGTTTTTAGACTAGCCAAGAGTATGAGACATAAAACAGGAAAAAGTGCTTATACAAAGAGCTCATTAGGTCACTCGTGGACTAGCATGTGCAATTCTGGTTAAACTACTTCAAGAAAGAGATAACGAAACTGGAGAGATTCCAGGAAAGGCAAATGGCAGGGTTGAGGTCCCCTGAGATACAGGGCAAAGGAGAATGTGAGGACAGAGCCTTCCCACAAAGGACATGCATCCTGTTCAGATCTGCCTCAGGACAGTATCACCCTGCTTGTGTCCGCATCCAGCAGTGCATCTGGGATTCTTTTAATTGGATTTTTTAGGTTGCTATCAAAGGACTTGTTTAGAAATGAGCAACTTTTCTTTATTTTTTGACCTAAACAGCATGAATACATCGATGTCCTTCAACAATGCAGTCACAGCACTGCCTTTAGTTTCCAGGACATGTCTTCTCAAAATTTCTATCCTGAGAGCGTCGCTCTCCGCATGTCGTGATACTGTTGTGAGTGAATTACCTCACAGAAAGGTTAATTTCGTACTTTATTAAACAGCTTTGGACACCTTGAGATGGAGGTAAAGTTGCAATTTTAGAAATCATATAATCCTTCCCCATTCTAAGGCTCTCATTTTTTATGACTTGAGCGAGGGTACAGAACACATTTTGTTGACATTACAATGCAAATTCAATTTTACTGATTTTTAAACCCATTTCATTTTTTATTTATTATACCACTGAATCTGATACTTCAAATGAGATCAGAGAATTATTTAAGGGGAATATTGCTTTGGCCTGAATGTTTGTGTCCTCCCCAAGTTTATATGCTGAAGCCCTGATCTCCTGTGTGATGGTGTTGGCAGGCAGGGCCTTTAGGAGGCAATCAACTCTGGATGAAGTCCTGAAGGTGGAATCCCCATGATGGGATTAATGCCCTAAGAAGAAGATGAAGGAACCAGAGCTCTCTCTCTCCATCATGTGAGCATCAAGTGAGCAAGAAGGCTATTTTCTACAATCCAGGAAGTGGGCTCTCAGCAGACACTGAATCTGCTGGCACCTTGATTTTGGACTTCCCACCCTCTAGAACTGTGAGAAATAAATGTATGTTGTTTAAGCCACCCAGTCTGTGGTATTTTTTTTACAGTAGCCCAAACTGACTAAGGCAAATACTGTTTTAATTTAATCCGTAGCTGGCAAAGAGGAAAAAGTCTCTTCATCCTCCATAGATTGCTTTCACTTCTTTTTCTCTCTCTATTCCCCGAATCCAATCTCTAAAACCAAACACAGGCAGATCGAACACCCTGGATACGAGCAAGACCACCTGACCACTGCTCGGCATAGGCAGGCAGAGGTAAAGCAGGACAAGATTGTGTCTGAGATCTCTTTGTCACCTGCCATCAACATAATAATTGTGAGCTTGAGCAAATATTTGGGTCAAGGTAATTGTCTGGAGAATTTATTAATTGCATTGGTTAATGGGTAATTATCTGATCACACCCAGATGCTCTCTCCTTCCTTTTTTCCCCCACTGGTACACATAATACAGCAACAAATTTTCTATTTCATATACTAATAGATTTGCCTTATCTTGTGTTTCACTGGGAATTTGTTTAACCAAGACTTCACTGATATGAGCAGTTGTTTAAATTGAAAAATTGCAATGCCTTCCCCAACAACCTTGATACAAGTTTTATCTGTGCATGAAAGTGACAAAAACATATCTTTTTGTTGAGACAGTATTGGAATGAGCTAAGCTACATAGAGATGTTATTTTACATCTAGGATTGGTGATAAGAAAAGTCTTGGTTCTTTCTTTCTTAGGGTTCACCTGATTGTCGATGTAAACTTGATGTGACTGTGTGAACTTGTCACTTCCCTCTGGAACTGTATCCACAGTATGAAGGAGGAGGGCACTGTACTTACATAGCAAAGGGCGTGGGTTTGACATTTCAGTTTGAGAAGGGAGAGAATGATAATCTGGAGAATTTTTTTTTTATTGAGGTAACATTGGTTTATGACATTATATAAATTTTAGGTGTACATCATTATATTTTGATTTCTTTGAAGACTACATCGAGTTCATCACCTAAAGTTTAGTTGCCATCTGTCACCATACACATGTGCCCTGTCACCCCTTTCATCCTCCCCCCTACTCCTCTGGTAACCACCAATCTGTTGTCTGTGTCTATGTGTTTCTTTGTTTGTTCTTAATCTTCCACATATGAGTTAAATCATACAGCATTTGGACAATCTGGAGAATTTTTATGTAGACTTCATAAGTCTTAATTACTTACTGGATCAACTAAACATTTTTAAAGGGGTATCTCTAATGTACTTTATTAATAGACTCTGTTTTATGATGGCCGTAGTTAAGCATCAAGATAATGAGAAGATATATTCAGAAGAACTACTCCTGTTCAATAAACAGCAGTTTTAAGTATTGAATGTCTTCTCATAAATAAATATAACACTTTAGGCCAAAACACATCACACTGATGAATATTTGTTCCTAAAGATAAGACAATTCCTTGAGTTTAAGGAAATGTTTGGGCATGTAATAACATGTCGAATTTTATCTTCATTTCCATTATAATTTTCTTTATTACATGTAAGGTAGAAATAGTAAGGACCCATGGTGTGGAGAGTGTGTTGGTATTGTTTGTGTGAATGTGTGTGTGTGAGAAAGAAAGGTCGGGAGAGAGGGAATAATGGTCTAGTTAGATATTAAGGGTATAAATGGCCAAATTACGAGACAATATGATATCCAGAGTTGGATGAGAAACACTTCTCAAAGAATTACAGCTGGTTCATAAGAATGACACTTGCTGATATATGCACCAGGAGTATATGATTTCCAGATAAATCATTTCACAGAAGCCTATTCCCTAGGTGGCCTAGTAAGAGTAGACTACTAGGATTAAAAAAAAAAAAGGGAGGATTATATGATATATTTTAGGGTCTTACACATAAAGATAAAAAATAAAAAATAAAAAATGCTTGATCTCTGGGATTGAGGAAGATGTAGTGCCAAGTACAAATAGTTTGCTTCTTCGTACGCAGAGTCCCTGAGCTGGCAGTAAGAAATTCTTTATTATGAGGTACTTTGAGACATCTTTAATCTATTAAAGAAAAACAGTATACACACACGCGTGCGTACTATTGTTTTGTAGTACTTCTTTTCAGCAGCCAAATCATCCCCAAGAGGGCTGGCTCGCTTGTTTGTTTCTACATACATGAATGAAATTTATCTGTGTATAAGGGAATATAGTCCCTGACCTTTACATGATACAAGAAACACTATGAATCTTAGTTCCTAATCACTCACCCCTCAACTAGTCCTCAGCCCACAAGGCATTGGCAAAATGCTAGCTGTAAGGAAATGAAATTTTTAAAAGTCAAGTAAGGGAATGATGATAGCTAAAGACACCTGGAGCCTGTTGGCAAAGCTAAGGACACATGGCTCCTCATGGTGGCAGAATTAAATGCTTTTACAGCCTCAGAGCCTTGTTTTTGCTAAATTTCCTGCCATTTTTTGCTTTGCCTGCTAGGATTCAATCCATAGCCTGTCAGCAGAACGTTGTCTTTTAGTTACCATGAGAAATGCTTAAGCTCCTTTGAGAGGATCAGTATTAAAGAGGATAGTCTGACTCAGACGTAGAGAATGAGGGCAAGTAAATTCCACACTTCTCCTCTGTGCTCAGGACTGATGTGGATGCAGACATGATACCCTCGACTTAGGAAAGTGTCAATGCTCACAGCAGAGACAAGAAATTAGGGAGTTAAACAATGATAAAACAACCACATTCATCAAACACATACTGTTTGTTTTACTTGTGTTATCTTTCATTCATGTAACAATTTTTGCAGGTAAACATTCTACCCATTTGGAAATGACTATAAACATTCTACCCATTTTGCAAACGACTAAACTGAGGCTTAGAGACGTTAATTTATTTTCTCATGGTCACCCAGCTTGTGAATAATGGCTGCCAGAATTTGGTCACAAGTCTCCAATCGATTCTAAATTTTGCCATTACTTCACAAAGCCTCCCGAGGCTCAAGTGTGAGAGAGGGGAGCTGTTTTCATCCACAATCATTTGGCAATAGTTCTCATCCTAATATATGTGTGCTGACAGTATAAGAAAGTCTGCTGGGTATATGGTCCCACCTATGTAAACACATTGTCATGGAAGAGAAAGAAACAGATGCAGCACAAGGAAATTGTCATGAGTGTATACTAGATACACACACAACAGAAAAAAAAAAGGCAATGGAGGAAGAGGAAAGGAACACATTAATTCTTCTTTGGATGTTAAGAACACTCACAGAAAAGATTTAAATTTCATTATGACTTGAAGGATAACTACATCGATATGGGGATGAGAACATTATAGCTAAAGTGAAAGGGTGAAGATAAGCTCTGAGCAAAAGTGCTGGGCAAAGCAGAAGTTTCATGACTTAGCTGGATTAATGAGCACACAAGGGTGAAAGTGAGCTTCAAAACCCACATTAGAAAATTTTGATTTTATTTGGCATACAATGAGGATATTTGAGTTTATCTAGAGATGAAAGTGGTGTGATTGTTTTATAGAGTATGAAGATAATCTGTCCCCAGTATGCAGAAGGTAGAATTTAAAAGTCTTTAGCTCTGGGGGCAGTACATAGAGTCTGATAGAAATAAGAATAAAAATACCTGGAAAAAATATTTCTGTCTGAAAGCATTGAGATTTGAGAAGAGTAGTTGAGTGATTTGTCAACGTGTGTGACCTTAAGTACTAATAGATAATGACCCCAGGTAGCATCAATTCAATTAGCATCTCCAAGTCTGAGAACTCACTCCTTGGGTTAAAAAATGATCGTTGTTTCTAGAGGAATGAATTGACTGTGTCTCCTCCAGAGAGGGACTAAGGAACATTACTTCCACCAACCAAGCTTTGGATAAGCATTAAGGGCAGCGAACTTCCCGACAAGTGTCTGGAGAGCAGTAAAGTGTGGAGTCTTATCTCTTAACAGCTATCTAAGGTAAGCTGTGAGCTGACATTCTCTTATAAAAGTTGAGAACCTGGAAAAGACACATCCCTGCTCTTAAGCTCACCCTGTCTCTTCACACAGAGGCTTCCTAAACATACCTGAAAGAAAGACCAAAATTTTCTGTAAAAAGTAGCTTTCAGTGGACACAGTCAGGAACCAAACGCACAGCATACCGCCTCCAAGTTTTATTACTACAATCATTTAGGTCTGAAAATAATCAAAGCAGACAAATCCAAACTCATCATCATTTTTTTGAGTCCCAAGGACTTAAGAGGTGGATTTACTGTGAAGCTAATGAGGCTTAAGTCTCCACACCCCAGATCGTAGGACCCTTCTAAGGCTCTAAAAAGATCCTGAAAACATGTGAAGTCTTTGGTATTTGTTGGCTTTTTGTTTGGAGTTGTGATTTATTCTTGTCTAAATAAACATTTACACTTACATCTGATTTTTTATTCTATTTTATAAAGAATGCCTCCCCAAATATTATAAGCTGCCTCTGCATGGGTCCTTTACCTTGGGCATATAACTTTCTGGTATAGTCTCCAAGGTAAATTGGTTAAAAATATAAGCATAGCTAACTAAATGAATCAACTCACTAAATACAATGATTGATTCCAAGTCACTTAAATATTGGGGGTCATGCACCAATCATTAAATTGATCTTGTAATATTTATTTTGCAGACATTCATGTTGGCCATTGAGAAAAGAGCCAGTTGTCTATTAAGGCTAATTCTTCTTCCTGACAAAAGTCTATGTAATCTGCCTATAAGAGGAGGCATTAACTTTTTGTTCTCTGTGGTAAGGGGCATACATCCATTTTCTCTAATAGTGATTTCAAGTCATTAAGGAACAAGTCAAGTTAAAGGGCAGAGGTACAGAACACATCTCTGTTTTGAATTGCTGAAAATGGAATTGTCTGATAAAGCTCCTCTCGTTTTATGATAAAGGTTTTATAGGAACAATAATAATTCAGTAACAAGAGCTTATACTGTGCCCCAGCAGTTTACCGGGCAACAATTCACGTCCACAGAGACAAAGAAAGTGGAAAGGTCAGTAACAGCAATAACCTTGTATTTTTGCAGCGATTTCTACATACGGTGATAAATAGCACCATTAATTGGGGTCAACAGCGATAGAACAATACATCAAGCTTGTTTTCTCTTTGTGTAGAACATTGGCCTTAGAATGAACAACACAATGATCAATAAGAAAATTGGCAAACGTTTTATATGGAATGTTTAATGAGCTAATGGCAGCAGATTAGGAAGAATAAAGATTTGTTCTCTTAAATAAAAACTGATAAACTCTACAATGGATTCTGGAAATCAGATCATGTTAGCGGAGTTGATAAAGGTAAATAAATTGGCGAGAATGTCCATCAGCCATGAAGAGTGGTATTTGAACAGGTATAAGAGCAGGAAATCAATCCCTTTTTTTTTTTTCCAGCTTGTTGAGCTTTCTTCCAATTACGCAAATAAACAAATGCTGTCAGCACCTGGTCAGAAAGCAGCTCTGGCTGTATGAAGTTCAGGGCAGTTGGCCTGCGTTTTGAAGCTTGGAAATGCCAGCTCCTCTGGGTTCATGAGGATCGGCAGGTTCACATCCCGGATCTGTTGGCCAGCCAGGTCTTTGGGTTTTACTACATATTGCTATCACACCTGAGGCGTGGGGTTTTTGAGATTTATAATAAAATTCAAGTAGAGTAAAAATTCAAGAGGAGTTCTTAATATTTTGCATTGTTAATGTATTTTCTTTTATTTTGTTACCTGCTAATCCCTGTTAAACCTGACTCCTTCCAGAGCAAGAGTCTCCTGTTCACTGATGTGTTCTGAGGGAAGAACTGACTTTAGAGCATTAACAATCTGTTGCTAATGAGTTGGAAGGGAAGCCTTGTTTTCAAGGTTTGGAAGGAAATTTTACGTTTTAATGATACTTATTCAACTTTTCCTAATTATAAAAGTAGTAAGTATATCTTTGAAAAACATGATTTTTTAATTATAATTGTCTATATCCCTACTTCATAGGCAACTTTTTGAGATTCTGATTCAATTCCTCTGAGAGAAGACCAGGACATCTGTGATTTTAATAAATTCTTCAGGCGATTCTGGGCTATAGCAATTTTAAGAACCAATTTTGAATTACATATGCTGTCTCGTTTTATTATATCATATTTATTTTGTTATGTATATTTGTATGTAAATATATAATATATAAAATAATATTATAATAGCACATATTTTTACTTCATTAAAAATTCCTTAAAGAGTGATTTTCAATAGTCTCATGGTTTCCCATCGAAGGAATGGATCATAAAGTTTAAAATATTTTTCTATTTTTATATAAATTTCTTCTAATTTTACTCCTACAAATTATGCAGCATAAACATTTCTGTATATAAATCTTTCAAACATTTGATAAATTTCTTCAGCTAGATTTCTAGAAGTAATATTATTGGAGTAAAAGAGGTGCATTTTTTAAGTCTTTAAAGCATGTTGCGAAACTATTTTCCAGAATAGTTATAATAATTTATACTAATAGTTATGATATTTGCTCTTGTGACTCCACTTTACTAATTTTAAATGTTATAATTATTTTTCTCATAGCTAATTTGACAGCTGAAAACTATGATCTCCCTGTATTCTTAATTTGCATGTATTCGAGTATAGAGAGGTTAAACACTCTTTTTCTGTGTTTATAGGCTCTTGGTATTCCTTCTTTAGTGAACTGTCTGTTCAGATCCCTTTCCAAGGCAGAGTTAAAGGTCCTCAGATAACCGCATATCACCAAAAGATTTTGAAACCCTCCCCAGAACGTCTAACTCTTCTCCTTCCTCTCACCTCTCAAGTCTAACTAATGAGTGCAAATGGTCCCAGGAAGCTATACCAAGGTTATAATTTAAGGGTGTACTCCAATCCAGAATATTCCTTCCTAGGGTGAAAGATGATAGAAAGGAACCAGCTCCCCTTGTCATTAGCCTTCCCCTGACCTCATGTTGCCATAGGCAGAAGAGAAGTCAGGATCGCAAAGCTCTGAGTGTTCCTGGTGAGACTCTATCCCCTCTCCTGGAATACTGCCGGCTTCACTGCCACCACCTAAGAGACAGACCATCAAGATGAATTCCTCCAGTCCTCTAACCCTATCTGCCACCCTCACAAGAAACTCAACATGCTCGATTTTTCCCTCATTTTCTTGACTCTGGCCCCAGACATCCCCTACCCAAATCCATCTCCCTCCCTTTCTTAGCTCCGGATATCTTTCCACTGTGCCCTCCGAAACTCAGGATCACTCATCAGCTGTGTCTGTCTTATTTTCAGGCCCTTCTCTCAAAATTCCTCAGTTTCATGTTGTTTATTTGTCTCAGGGAGGAGAGCACCGCTCCTCTCCTGCAGTTCTCTCCGCTGCTGGCTGCATTGTCTCTCACGCACTTCTTCATCCTGGGCTGGGATGCGGAATGGCGTCTTCCTTGCTTCTCATGCTCTTCTCAGACCACATTCCCCCCTTTGGCTGTAAAAGCCTTCAGCTTTGAAGCTCATACCAACACTCCACTGATCTCCACCCCTCATTGTTACAGTCTTGTATACACTCCCAGTTTACTTACTCTCATTCCCTGATTGGTTTTGCTCAAAGCTCATTCTTCCTCTGTCAAACACTAATCACGTGATCATTTTTGGTGATTTTAACAGCCCCAGTTCTGATCCTTCCAAATCTCGACCTCTCAGATCCTTGACCTCCTCTCTTTCAGGGACCTTGCTCTTCATCCAATCTCTGTCACTTTCTCTGACAGTTATACCATAGATCTTGACTTTACCAATGACTGCATTCCCACTATATCCTCAATTTCAAGCATCTGACTTTCTGATTTCCACCTTCTTTCTTCCAAGCTCACTCCATCTAAGCATGCTGACTCTCAGTATGCTTTGACCCTACTGGGACCTGCAATCCATTGAACCTAGTAAATTTTCACAGCAACTCACATCTTTAGTGTCATTGGTTCCTTCCTTACCCAATTTAAATTCTGTATTCTAACGTTATAATGCATATATCCTTAACTCTCTATTTTCTCTCACTTGTTTCTACTCCTTGGCAAAATCCAAAACTTGGTTAAATGCAACAATCAAGCTAACCAATTGCAGCATCTGCACAGCTGAATGAACATAGAAGGAAACACACGTCTATGCCAACTGTTCTCACTTTAAATATGTAGACTCGTTGTTCTGCCCAGCAATTGTGTTATATTTCTAGTCCATGAATTCTCTCCTCTCCTGGGACCATTTATTTCTTCTCTTTCTACAAGCACTAAAAACACCCTCAATCTTAGCTCACGTCTTTGATTCTTATTTTTCTGAGGACATAAGAGAAATGAGAAAATAAACATCTACTTCTATTCACTTACTTTAATTGGCACTTGTCTATATTGGCTTTGCTCTTTTTACTACATGGGGAAGACTGCATTAATGGATTATTCACCCCTTCCTCCAGACACACTTTATGCCAACTTATTTAAAGAAGTTCCTCTCATTAAGAAGTGGAGTGTATTTCTTCACCTTTTGACTTTGGATTTGACATTGTTGTTGCTTTGGCCAATAGAATGGAGCAAAAGTGACTGTGCCAGTTCCAAGCTTAGGTCTCAGGAGACCTCAAATTTTCCCACTGGCCTTCACGTGCTTCAGCCAAAACCATGAACCTGAACCCCAGAGTGAAATACGTGTGGATTAGACCTGATCCCCATCCATGGAGACAAGCTGATTCAGCTGCTGTTGTGTAGAAAAGAGTTGCCCAGCTTCTCCAACACAACATAGATATGCTAACCCCAGCACACCTGCAGAGCTACGTAATGCTCATCAATATAAGTCACTGAAACACAGTGATGCTTGCTGTGCAGCATTATTACAGCCATAGTTTCCTGTCACTCTATGAATAGGCTCTATTATGTGTGGCCAACCTCTCCATTAAGTTCCATTCTTTCCCAGCTGCTTAATCTTCCCAACAACTGTCACCTCTCTCTTTTGTATAATTGAGTTTTCTTTCTCTTCTGAATCACTTCCATCATAATAAAAAGATAATGAAATATCTGACTGTTTAGAAAATATTCCTTCAGGACCCTATACTTTGTCCTCAATCACTAACCAATTTCTCTTTTCCATTTTTAGCAGATTTCCACATTTTCTCCATTTCTCCTCCAAATTTCTCCTGAACCAACTCCAGTCAGGCTTTCACTTTGTTTAAGCATTGGTGGGATAAATGGTAGGACACAACATCACTCCAGTAAACCAAATGTACCAATGTGAAAAGAGAAGGCTCAGCCTCCAGATGTCTTGATCTTCTGGTGTCAGCTGTTTGAGTAACACAGCCTAATGACGGGGGAACCTCCAAGGGAACCTTGAGGAAGAGTTCACAGGAAAGGCCTCTGAGCGTTAAGGTTCAAATTCTCTTTTACATCACCTCACCTACAGCCATCCTCCTTGCCAGTCATTATAAAAATAAAGTTAAAAATAAGGATAAATCTTAGAGGAGAAAGACTTTTATTACTGACTATTTTAAAATAATGAATGTATGATAGTTAAATGTAAATTAAAACTAAAATACTGACAGTAAAGTATGAGAGAAAATAAAAAGATTCAAGTAAAAGTTAAAAATAAAAAATTCAAATTCCAATAAAATTAAAAGGTTAAAAGTTAAAAATAACAAGATGAAATAGACAAGATTTAAAATAAAAGATAAAGAGCAAGAAGCCAATGAGATAAAAGGTTAAACACAGGAAAGTAGAGAAAATTAAGATAAAAGGCTAAAGCCCATGAGATAAAAAATTAAATATGTAAAAGAAAAATGGACTAAGGGTTAAGAATAGAATGAGGAACTATTTTTGTAGGGCTGAAAAATGTGAAACTAAAAAAGTAAAGAGCATTAAGAAGAAAATGTTTTTAAAGAAAAATGGAAATCAAAAGCTTGACTATAAGAGAAACAGACAATCTTAGAAGCATAGGAAAATCCTCCAGCAGTTGACTAGGAGCAAGAATTGGTTGTAACAGATTTTTTAGGGGTACAAATGGCATTCCTCTTCTTCCAGTGGAATTTGTGCTTTGAAGTAGCAGTCCCCCTCAGGAGCACAACATGTAGAGAGGTTTTCAATGAAGTAGCTTTCATCTAGGGCTTAGGTCTCAATTGTACAAGTTAAAAGTAGAATTGAGGTTGATCCAGGTTGATCCAAGCATCACCCAGTATGGCCTCTGGAAAACTCTAGGGAACAAAGAATATGTGTATATAGAGTCAATACTCATCACAAACATTTGCCTATTGTGTTAGTTTGGAAAACACTTTCCCATTTACTACTTTCTTTCGACCTTTATAGCAACTTCTTGAAGTGGGCAGAGGCAATCCGCACCTTCAAGAAGAAGCAGGTTCTGAGAGATTGGAAGCTGACAGAGCTGACAAGTGTGGAGTCAGATAGCATTACACTACCAGAAAAGAGCACTAAACGTGAATGTAGTTCTTCTGAAGCTGAGAGATAAAACCATGTGTTTACACCCTCATAAAACAGTAGGTAAAACTCAGGGTGGATAAGAGGAAGCCTCTCAGAATTTTTGCAATGAAGCCCGTTTGCTGGGCTTGTGCTGGAGGACCTCAGTGAATTGCTGTAGCAAGAAGGAAGTCTCTGTAAGGGCCTCAGAGTCATTTCAATAGAATCCCTTTCCTGTTTTCTGCTTGCCCTACCATATGCAATCTATCCCTCAGCCATTTGTGCAGCCACCTAGTGACCTTGCCACGGCAGGTAAGAAATGAGAAATTTTGAGGACGGCTGCACTCTCTGGATTTTCATGGCCTCGGCATAAAAATATTTAGTGCAGGTGCTTTCTGAGCAGTGAACTGGTGAGGAAGGGTTGCAGAGTGCTCTGAGCCTCGAAATCACCTTTCTGCCTACAAGAGGCACCCCTGCCTTGGGGGCCACCGTCATCTGTAAATACCAAGAACAGCCAAAGAAGAATTATTGCTTCTTGTGCCATCATTAGAGAATTCCAACTTCTTTGGGGCTTTTCCAGATCTCGCTATAAAAAAAGGGGTTATTTTTTTGGCTTTCTGCTGACCTTTGAAGGGGAGCACTTTATTACCAAGGAGCAACATGGATTTGGAAATCTCTTTGGGTTTGAAAGAAGCATCGTCGTTTGTTGAAAAACAGGATGCTTGATGTTGGAAAGGCTCTGGAATGAGTATGCAGAGAATTTTACTCTCCAGCCTCTGCTTCCTACAATTTTGAATTTCCTCTGACTTGATATTTCCCTGATCTTGATTTGTTGAAAGATAGAAGCCACTAGCTATGAAAGGGAAAAGTTAACAAGGGCAACAAAATAAAGATAGAAAGACATTACAGGTGATAAAGACTCATAAGACATTTTTATAAGGAGAGTCAAAGCTTTCTAAGAATAAGAAGGCCATGAATGTCTTAGAAAAATCTGAAAAGTTTCTCCTTTAGCTCCTGTGTTATGGGCTCATGTTTCTTCTCAGCTCTTTTCCTCCCCTTTCCTTCTCTTCTTTCTCTATTATTTTTTTGACTTTTTAAAAAGCTGAACTCATGGCTTCCTTCCAGCATCTTCACCTCCAAGTAGAAGCAGCATGATACTTGGCCATTCATTCATTTGTCTTTTATTTAAAAAATATTATTGCATGCCTATTATGTGCCAGGCAATGCGCTTGCCACTAAAAGTCCTAATTACAATAATGCCTATACTGAATATCTGCTATGCACAATAATACATAACAGTATTATAGAAAAGTAGTCTCAAGCCTTCTGAGAGATATGCTGACCCAAGTTCCCTTCACTAAGAAGTTAACTTTTGCCCCAATCAGTTGGTTACAAAGTTACTTCAAATACTATCCTACTTCCCTTGACCCGGGTTTTCATTTGCAAGAGGAAAAAGTGGCTGGGTAGTTCTTGTTTATCACTTTGTGTCAATTTCTTATTCACCCAAATGTCAGGAATGTTAGCAGAAAAGTTATAACTGGCATCTGTCCTGTATCTAATGTCAAAATATGAATGACTCCTACATTAAAAGCATAAGACAATATGTACAAAGGTTTACCATATGACATATGTCAGAATTTACATACAGCTAAGATCTATAAACGAAAACAATTTTTAAAAATCTTCAATTTCTTTAATGAAAACTATCCTGCTATTGGACCCCACTATAAAGGCTTAGAATTAAGATTGGAAGTTGTTATACTGTGAGATTTTGACACCAGAAAATGTGTCATGAATGTTTGAGCCTGGACTAAGCAGCAGATGCCAACAAGAAACCCAAAGGAAACAGATGGGATGACCACATCTCAGAAGACAGCAGCAAAGAGCACCAAGGGATGCAGAGACACAACGAGAGGACGGATACCTCCAGAAAGGTCAGTGGGAACCATATGTACAACAGAAGAAGAGAGGCCACTCTCCTCACAGTTTCCCCTGCGCTCAGTCTCCATCACGAGAAGGGATGTAGAGAGAAACACTGTTGATAGAGAATTTACATTCTGAGTTGCCTAAAAGGAGCCTTACTTATTATGGTTTAACAAGCTTAACTATTTTTCACAAGAACAAGATGAGATCACCTAAAATATAGAGGAAGTCCAATGCTTTGGACATAAGAGTCACAGTGTTTTGAAGGACTCTGCTATATGTGCACTGATCTACCTGGAGCTAATGGGAGCTCTCCGTAGGAAGGAGACACAAATGAGCTTTGGTCCTGCTGATCTGTTAGGGTTAGGGTTGCCAGAGAAGAAAACAGACCACTGAATAAAGTCAACTTCAGAATGAATCTAACCTTATCCTTCAAAAGATACTCTAACCGTGCCTTCTTGATGAGAACCTGGGCTCACATTGGTGAACACATGGAAACCAAAACCAGTGTTAGAGGGAATAACAATTTTGTTCCAGTATAACTGAGATAAAAGACTGTTTGATCAAACTCTTTCATATGTCAACTATACTTTTGTCATCTACTACCAATTTCAGCAAACCAAAAATAAAAATAAAGAACTAATAAAGTAAATAAACCTGTTCTATTAAGTATATTGCCTTCTTTATCCTCTGTATTGAAGCAAATGTAACTGACATATCACATAAGAATTGAAAAAGGAAAGAGAAACTTTCATAATATTGTTTGTTTCTCTCTGGTTTAAAACAACAACAAAAAAAATCATGTAATGGCATTGGAAATACAGCCTGGCCTAATCAGGAGACTTTTGTTCTTCTTTCATGTTCTTTACTCAAGCATTTCACAGGATCTAGAGTTCAATTAGGGGAGGGACTCAGCATGGGACATTTGCGTCTTAGTTGGACGCAAAATCTCACCTGGTTTCCAACATTGTTCCATAATAAATATTTAACAGGAAGCCATGCAGAGATGGGAGGTGTTCAAACTCAGAGGAAGATATGGCACACCAGGCTAATGGTTAAACCAAATTACTACACTCTGCAGTCGGAGGCAGCAGAGTTATAAATGAACTGACAGAAGAACTGGACCACCTCCTATAGAGCATTGAGTCTAGAAGATGTTAATCCATCTGCCGGTCTCAATCATTTTTATTTAAGTATATATAACATGTATTTTCATTTACACGTATATTTCCACTTAAGTACGTATAAGCATTTCATTTAAATATGTATAATACTTAAACAAATGTAACATTAAAGGAGGAGATTTATAAGTCCAGGTAACGGGGATGAAAGAAAGGTGATCTTTAGAAGAAAGGCTGTGTCTGTCACCCTGCCACAACCAAAAGGCCCGGAAATGGTTGTCTAGTCTTGTCTACACTGTAAATCACACAGGACGAAGTCTCCACTGGGGACTAACCAGCTCTCGGTGAGTCTCCTAGTCTTTTTCAGAATCTTTTCAATGCTGGTATCATCTCTTCCCCTCAATCTTTTCATTGTCGCTCGTTTAGAAGTTTGAGGATAAGGATTCAGGATTTAACAGGGTTTCCAGAGGGCCTAGTTATCACTAATAAGATGAAAATGTAAATAAATCAATAAATAATTAAACAACAGTTCTTGAAAAGCTCTTTGCAAATCAGTTTTCCTGCAATTTGGGTTGTCTTTTATACATACCTAAGGAACTTTGGCCTTAAAGGCAGACCTGTCTTGAATCTTATAAAAAGCAAAGATTGACTTTTGTCTTTGTATATGCTGGATTTCCATCCATTTAACTCTCTAAAACATGGAAATCATAAATAAATACCAATTATAAAACTCACTATGAGATCTTGAAATGATCCAGGCTATTCCTTTTCCTTCTGGCTTTTTTCTTTCATCCCTTTGCTCTTTCTCTCCATACCTTCCTCCTTAAAAGGAGACTAAGCCTGATCTCTTGGGGCCATTATTTTTTCAGAAGACAAAAGAAAAAGACAGCAGCATCGAACCTCCTTCACACCCTACCCCCATCTCTTTTTTGTTCATACCCCATGAGCGACCTAATTGTCTAACATGGCTCAGATATGAATATTCTAAAGGAAGATTTATGGAAGCTTGCCTCTTTCAACTTAAAATTCCTGAACCACACACATGGTCTGGCAGAGTCTTGTGAAATGGAACAGCTTCAATTCATTTAAATTAGGATCTTTCTCTTTTCCTCCTTAAAAAAAAAGAATGTCATTCAATTCAAGTAACATTTGCTCATAGTGATCATTTCGTTCAGTGAATATTTAAAGCTTTGTAAGCTACTGACACTGTTCTTTTTAATTTTAAACACTGATTTATTGAGCAGTGTGTACACGTACTTTATATACATTAAAAGATTCAATAAAAATAATGCAAAGGAAAAGTAACAATCATAATAATAACAATAACTAACACTTATTAAAAGAATATTATGTGTCAGCAGTGTTCTAAGTACTTTACTGTATTAACTTATTTAAAAGTCACAATAATCCCATGAGATGAGTCATATTTTCCCCACTTAACACAGGAGGAAACTGAGAGACACTGAGTTCTTACCTAGGGACCTATGAACTGGAAGCGGCAAAACTAGCATTTGAACTCTGGCAGACTGTCTCCAGAGCCTATGATCTTAATGAAATGAGGGAATGAAGGAAATAAAAACATCTTTTAAAGAGAAAATAGGAAAGCTATCCAGAGGTGATGCAGTGATTGAAAGAGAAAGAGATACACAATGGTTTACTTTTTGATTAACTGGAGAAGAGACGGCCAGAGATAAATGTTATCCAGCGCACAGCGGTTTCCCTCAAACCTCTTCCACACCACGTGGAGCAGGGTGGGGGGGGGCTGCTGTTCAAGATGATGATTCCAAAATCCGGGCATAAGAAAAGGAATGGAGAGGAGAGTGAAGCAAGATAGCTTCCTGTAGTAAAGAGGAGCTTAGGGAGAGAAGAGTCCATTCCAGTGGAGAGTCAAATACATAAGCAGCCTGACAGAGGGGTAGAAGGGCAAGTGCAAACTATGGGACCTGGAAGATTCTAGAGATGAAAAAGAACATGAGGCTCCAGGATCTTTAAAATGTGCCAATAAGTGAGAAGAAGGGCCTCTTCCATTGGGATTTTACACCTTAATTGGGAGGGTTGGGAAAAAGTGGTATTAAGTTGAAGAGCCAGTATCAGCTGTGTTCACAATTGATTGCTACCAAGATTCAGCCTCCACTACTCTCAGAGGACTCTAAATAGATTGTTTCTTTACCATCTATTCTCAATAGAAGCCAGAGTAATCCCTTTTAAATATAAAGAAAAACATGTGACTTCTCTGCTCAGACTCCACCAGTGGCTTCTCATCTACTGCTTTTTGCTACTGGGAACAAAACCCAAACCTTTACCATAGACCACAAGCCTACAAGTCCTTCCACACTGGTCCTTACTCGCTGTGCTCTGGCCTCCTTCTTGTTCTTCTGCTAAGTAATCTGTCTGCCTCAGGGCCTTTGTATCTTTTGTACACTTGCCTGGAATTCTTAGTCCCTGAAACATTAATAAGGCTCCTTTTCTGTCTTCTGTATGTCTCTGCTCAAATGCCTCCTTATTTTGAGGCCTCACACACAAGTCACTCTCTATCTCTTCTGCTTGCTGTATGTTGTCCATAGCCCACATTGTCACCTGGTATGTTATATATTTATTTATTTTCATTGTCTCATCCCACAAGAATGCAAGCTTCATAATGAAAGACACTCTGTGTTCTTCAGTGCTGTATCCCCAGCACTTAAAATCGTACTGGGCACAGAGTAGACATTCAATATAATTGTTCAATGAGCAAATGAAATGCATTGGACATTGCTGAGAATTTTGAATAATGGTAATGAGATTAAAAGGTAGAAAAAAAAAAGCCTTATTTTATGAGTCTGGCGGCATTAGACTGACCGCCCTTACACTGAATTCAGTCTCCAGCCATGTTTTCTTTTATTTGCAGAATAATTTTTCAACAATATAAACTAATACTTAAATATCAAGAGGGCTCACATAAAAATCCAGAATTCTGTCTACTTTTCAAAAAGTGAAAAGATTTGGCATCCACTGGACCCGTCTTCCCACATTTCAACAATCATCTGAACTTGAGAAGTAACTGCTCTTTTAAGGCTGGGCCTGCTTTCTCCAGTTTGTTCTCACACCTGCCACTATCTCCCCAACATCAAGGTCAAGTGTTAGTTGCCATTTATCATTGTTATTGCCCTGTTGTATGAATTAAGATAAAGAAATATTTCTCTGTACCCATGTCTCTGTCAACGGCAGGAAAACAAAAGACTAAGAGAGCCACATGATTCAAGAAAAATGGGTGAGAGCATATTTCTCTGTAGAAGTGAAGACATTCCTATATGTTTAAAATGCCAACATTGGGCCCCTTGTGCCATATATATTACCTGTCTGGTGCCTGTAATCACGCGAGTTTGCCACACCTGCGTTCTACACAAACTGAGAAAGACAAGTGAAAATGATAAGCTGGGTTCAGAAGGTCTCTTGGTGATTAGGCTTCAGTGGCCTTAGGAGAAGGAATCTTCACTCCAAGCTTGTCTACTTGCATGCTTTTGCATTCAGTTCTTGTTTGCCCTATTTTTGCTTAATTTCCTAGAAAAATTTCTTTGGAAAGAACTCTCTGTCTCAGGTGAAGAGCATGAAATTTGTGATTTATTGAGTACTATGTGCCTTGAACAATATTTTACGTGTATCGATTAGCTCATTTAATTTTCTCAACAAACCTTTGCAATAATGATAATTATTATTCTACTTAACTGATAGGAAGATTGAGGCATAGACAGGAAAAGTATCTTTCCGGTAGCCTCAGAGCTAGTAAATGGAAAAGCCAGAATTTAAGGCCAGGTTGTCTGGCTCTAAACTCTGTGCTCTTAAGCATCTCACTGTACCATCATCACTGTCACACTCAGCAGAGTCTCACGACCTTGGCACTATTGACATTGGGTGTTGCGGGTGTTGTCCTGTGCCTTGTAGAGGTTTAGTAGTATCCTTGGCCTCTGTCTACTAGATGCCAGTAAAACTCTCCTCATGCCCAAGAGAAAATCAAAAATTTCTTCAGACATGGCCCAATGTTCCCTGGTGGACAAAGTGGCCCTTGATTGAGAACCACTTCACTAAGGGAATACCAAGGTTTGCTTGTCCTCTCTTGGCTAAGCTAGGTAGAAGGCTCAGAGGGCCAAAAGAAAAGGTGGCAACAACATTTTGAACTTAAAAATTCAGATAAAAAATATTTTTTTAAAGAGAAAATGTTTAGATATAGCCCCGAAATGCAGCATATAGACAAAGAATTAACCTCAAGACAGGGAGAGATGTATGAGCACTAGTGGTTGTCAATCTGTTCTCATCATGAATTTCCCCCTCTGGAGCAATCGTGATGTCATTTAAAGCAAAGGCACTCACAGTACTCATCTTCCTTGATCCTAGGGTGAGGCACAGAAAGTTCATAGACCCAAAGAGGCTGAAATACTAAACTAGCCTAGCAACGCACTAGGCACCTAATTGGCTTTTAAACATATGTATGAATTGAAAAGATTACTGGTTTGATTTTTAAATAAAATTAAAACGTGCACTTTAAAACTTCACTTTATGAAATAGACGTGCTTTTCTGCTATTAAAACACAAAGTAGTACAAGAGAAAAATTATGATCTTCTCTGTCAGCTTTGCTTCAACACTATTGCGACTCTTGCTAAGTGTCATTGCACAGTGCCTTTCGCTACAGAGGGGGCGCACCATGCTTTAGAAGGGTTTGCTTCAGTAATATCATCATATCTCAAGGCAATAAACGTTATTCAGTTTGAGCAATGGTGGCTTCTGGATTTAGTATTAGTTATAAGATTTAGATTCTATAGTATATTTATATTTCATAAAAATAAATATTTGTTGGAATACCTAAAGGAAAATTCTAGCTATAAAATAAGAAGAAAACAATTGATAGAAAAAAACTGAATTATAGCTTAAGCTCCTTTTGTGTATGTGTATTGGAGTATGCCTTTCCTTTACTGAAGGAAGAATAATAGTATGGGGCTTAGCAAAATGTTATTTATTACTGGAGACTGTTTGGCAGGTAGCGTGTGTGCAAGAGTGCTAATGGGAGGCACAGAGGCTTACAGAAGACCCTGGTTCAAAAGTCACAGAGGCCATCTCAAACTGGCTTAATCATAAAGGAAATTTATTAGAAAGATTCTCAGATGCTGCATAAAATCCATAGACGTTATTAATAACCAGAACTTAAGAGTTCAAGAACCTTACCTGGAGTTGTGTTGTGCATGTGGTTCGCCCACAGCTCTCAGTTCTGAGAATCCTGTTGACCCTTCCAAGGTCAGGTTCCTACCCTGGTGAAATCAGCTCTGTCTAAGAGGTCAGAACCCCATGATAGGAAGATGGCTCTGAGGGGCTCATACCCGACTGGGAAAGAGAGCAGCTCTCAGTGAATAAAGTCTAAATATATACTCCAATGGACATCTGGGGTTACGTTTTTGAGATAAAGGAAAAAAGAAATGTAATATAGGGAGAAATAAGAATTCAGAAATCATTGGGGTACAACATAGTGGTAAAGATCATGGTCTCTGCAACAAATTTGGTTCAAATTTTAGCTCTGCCACATCCTAACAGTATGACCTTGAGCAAGCACTTAACCTCTCTATGCCTTGGTTTCTCCATCTATAAAAGGAAGCCAGTAACAATATCTAGCTTATAGAGTTATTGTGAAGATTAAATAAGTTAATATATCTAAAGTATTTAGAAAGTACCTGGCTCATGGTAAATGCTAGATAAGTGTTAACTAGTGTTAAGATGTTGGAGATGTAATCCAAATGTGGCTGGCTCCCTGTGTATCCTTGACTTTTGACCTTGCCCAACTTTAGATCATACTGAACACACACTTTGAGTGTCCCTCCCACAAAAAATTTCCAACTCCATGATATATTAGTGAGGGGGGGGGGGGAGAGTAAAAGAGAAAGAGAAAGGGAGAGAGATGATTAGATAGATAGATAGATTGATTAATAGATCGATAGATGAATCAATAGATAGAGCTTTCATGGGAAAGCAAAGAAAAAGGTTTTCACACATATTAAAATTTAATAAAATCCTTACTAGGCATCTCTGATCGTTCCTCAAATTCCTCTACTGCTTTGAGTTTCTTCCTTTTCCCCACGCAGGCTTTGAATACCCTTCTACTGGCTCCAGCAATTCAACCTGACTCCAAATTTGCACTCTGCTGAGGGATAAAACATAAGTGCTTCAGCTAACCAAATTCACACTCCATGCCAAGGGCCCATCCAAGTGTCCATACAAAAATCACACAGTTCCTGTCCTGGACTGGATAAAGGAGCAGCAAATTGAACAGGAGGGGTTTACCCTGTTAAGAAAACCTAGATTTTACTCCGCATTTATAAAATTTCAAAGCTGGAAAATGTAAAGTTATCATTTGAGGCAGAGTGTAGCTGCGATGGAGAAAGAGTATGTCAATGTATCAAAGGCAACTAGCTGCAACAGACCTGAATTAAGCAGAGCTCCAGTCAGGTTATCTCGTTTTGATGGAAATGTAAAGCCTAGAGTGGAGAACTGTGGAGGACTCCTGGGGGAAGGTGGAGCCTCTGAAATCTCATGCCCTGCTGGATGGGCTAAAGGGGGCCATTAAAGTGTGTGATTGGCACTCCAGCTTTGAATCACAGTTCTGCTGCTCAGCAGCTGTAAGGCTTTGGCAAATCACTTGATCCCTCTCTATCTCAGTTTTTTCATCTGTAAAATTGTGGTAAAAATAACACATACCTTAAAGGGTTGTTTTGCTCATTAAATAATATATGTACAGTGCTTATAACAGTGCCTGTACATCACAAGAACAAGCTATTGTTATAGTGATCACGATGCATTCTGATTAAGGTGTCTTCCTATGAGGCAGAAGATGCCTGGGGCTTGCGGGAGCAGAGGTGGGTTTGAGAATGGATAATCTGGTATAAAAGCCTGTTAAAATTCCAAAGAGGTTTAAGCAGTGGTCATTTTCATTTGATATTTAAAGTTATGAAATTGTATACTTGTATATAGTTTTATTTTTTTCTTGTGATTATAACAAACTGTAATAAAGTAATATTTCACTCTAAAGGATGAGATGGAAGGGAAGTAAAAAGAATCAGTCATGGTCCAGCAAAATGTGGTTTGAAGAAGTCCCATCACTTTACCGCCTCATGCTCAATGGCCTCACTCTTTAATTAAATTTATAGCAATCTATAGTTACTCTCTAAGGTGCATCTGGGCTTTGTACCTGGCAAACAGGTGAGTTAAATGGTGCAGAAATCATCTGCTCCTACATCTTTGAAGGCCCCAATGGTGGCACTAATTACTGCAGTACTCCCCGTGAAGGGGTGATGCTTTGGGGTTGCAGTTCTGGAGGATGGTGATATCGCAGTTTCTAGGTTCCTGCACTTCTGAGTTCTGGCTTTATTTATCCACAAGCAGCGGATGAGGAGGACTGAGTGCAATATGATTCACCAAGCCTGTTAGAGCCGTTCTAAGTGTTAAGCTTGAACAGTCTTTTCTGGTGATATTAGCCTACATCGAAGTGAAAAGTTAAAAAAAAGACAATATAAAGGTTTTTCTTAGGTCAAGATACAAAAAAGTGATATATAACCATTGGAGTGTTGTTAGACAAATAGGCCAGATTGTTTGAAGAAATTCTTAATGTTTCAGTTGGGAGGGAAAAAAATGAAGCATGGAACATAAATACAATCCATTTACCAAAATGGAGGTCTCCACGGGTGACTTTTTGCTTGTTTGCCATGTTTATTTTTGTAGAAAACACAATAACTTACCAGCTTATCAAGAGCACAGATCATACAAGCTAGACTGGAAAAATCATAAGAAAAATAAAGCGTCTTCATATCCTTAGATAACTCAAACCAGCGTTATTTGAAAGAAAAGCTTTTTTTTTTTTTTGCAGTGGTTTATCATAGTCCTTTTAACAAACACCCACTTGAGTGTTTCAGGCTGAAGTTTTCAGTGACTCTTCTAATGGCAATCTTCTTCCAATCTTCCCTGATATTCTGACTGCTGCCTTCTAGAACTTCTTTGACCAACATGTGTAAACCCTAACTCTTATCTTGAAGTCCTTTATTCCAGGAATATTTGGAATAGCTCAATTTTCTTAACAATATCAAAATTGATGGAAGAAGAAATTGAGGTTTATATCTCTATATGATGTTTAAGATACATAAGTGTCCTCAGGACCCCTACAAAGTATTTGAACATGGAACATGCTCAATAACTATTAATTAAAAGAGTGAAGAGAGTGGTTCATTTAAAAGAGTATAATTATCAATTTTAAAGCTAGGTAAAATGCCTAAATACTTCACCTTTTTTATTTATCTTGCTTCACTCCACCATCTCTGAAAACTCTTTTATTTGTATTCCTACCTCTGTCCCTACCCATCTGGTTTTCAATCCCACCCTCCCTCTCCCCTCACATTTGAACCACTAATATTCACTGGAAACCTTCCATGCTGGACTAGCCCACTACCTCCTATTGGCTCATTTTGGTTTCTCTATTGATGATCTCCTATTTCCATAGAAAACATAACGCGTTTTCACACAGAGGCCAGTATGATCTTTCCAAATCACAAATCTGATTATGTCAAGTTTCATGCTTAACATGCTTAAATGTTTTCTCATTGTTTTTAGACTCCAATCCAATTAAAAAACCCTTAAATTGTCTTTCACGGCCCTGTATATTTCTTTCTCATTTAAAACACTTTCCTCCTTGCCTTATATGCTTTCACTACACCAGCATTTTTTTTTTTTATTTCTCTAATGTAGATCATGTTGCTTTCCCATTTCACATCTTTTTGTGTAACGTTTCTCTCCCTGAAAGAAGTCCCTCCCTATACACACTCACTGGCATGTCTGTGCATGACACACACATCTTTCACCTCACTAATCTTACTCATGCTGCAGATTTCAGCTTAAAACTCGAATCATCAGGAAAGCCTTCCCTGACACCCTGACTAGGTCAAGTTTCTGCATTAGACTACCTTCTCAAAAGGGCTTCTGTGAAGCACTTATCACAATTGCATTTAGCTCATTTTTCTGTTTTACTTTATATCTTTTCCATTTTCCATGTAAAAGTTCTTGTGGGAAGAGACCGACACTCTTATATTTGTCATTATATTCATGTATGTTAGGCATTTAATAAAGATTTTTGAATAAGTACATATTCTTCATATAAACAGGTAAAGTTTATGATCTGTGTTTTGCCACTGTGGCTATTTTCCGTGTTGGGTTCTGAGAGCTATGATTGCTCATCATCTTCAAGAGAGAATGTTGGAATTGGAGAGAATGTTAACACTTATCCCATGTTTATTTTTGTAGAAAACACAATAACTTACCAGCTTATCAAGAGCACAGATCATACAAGCTAGACTGGAAAAATCATAAGAAAAATAAAGCGTCTTCATATCCTTAGATAACTCAAACCAGCGTTGAAAGAAAAGCTTTATGTCCATGAAAACAAATAAAGAGATAAAATTAGTATTCTGGATTGAATTTATTACAACCTTCCAGAAAACACTACATATAGGCAAGCTCTGAGGAAATAACATTGAAAGCATTGCCCAGATCTGTCTTGGGGCAACAGCATAGCATTGTCAGATGAAGAATTTCAACCCCTACCCCCACCCCAAATTACCCTCCAGGTGCACATTTGCCTCTTTAATGTTTTATCAAACAAGCATGCGTGCTCCTGCTTTAAGACAAGTCTCTCACACATCCTACTAACTTTGACATGAACCGTCTTATTCTATACAAAGAAAAAATGCAATATCTATTCCATTACTAATTTGAGAAAGAGGCAGTATCTTGGGCAATAATAATATTTCTGGCTATGCTGAAAAGCCAAACAAGCAAAAAGTCACCCGTGGAGACCTCCATTTTGGTAAATGGATTGTATTTATGTTCCATGCTTCATTTTTTTCCCTCCCAACTGAAACATTAAGAATTTCTTCAAACAATCTGGCCTATTTGTCTAACAACACTCCAATGGTTATATATCACTCTTTTGTATCTTGACCTAAGAAAAACCTTTACTTTGTCTTTTTTTTTAACTTTTCACTTCGAAGTAGGCTAATATCACCAGAAAAGACTGTTCAAGCTTAACACTTAGAACGGCTCTAACAGGCTTGGTGAATCATATTGCACGCAGTCCTCCTCATCCGCTGCTTGTGGATAAATAAAGCCAGAACTCAGAAGTGCAGGAACCTAGAAACTGCGATATCACCATCCTCCAGAACTGCAACCCCAAAGCATCACCCCTTCACGGGGAGTACTGCAGTAATTAGTGCCACCATTGGGGCCTTCAAAGATGTAGGAGCAGATGATTTCTGCACCATTTAACTCACCTGTTTGCCAGGTACAAAGCCCAGATGCACCTTAGAGAGTGACTATAGATTGCTATAAATTTAATTAAAGAGTGATGCCTATTGTGGTTATAGTTCCAGAGGTGTGAGATCTACCAGCATAAATCAGCCCAGCTCCTGGTACTTGACAAGGCAGCTATTGACTGAACAAATGCTTTCTTTTCAACAAAGATAATCAAAAGCAGTTTGCCTTCAGGAGGCAAAAACTGCAATTCAGCTTCACTCTCTATGCTCAGAGATAAGTGAACTCTCCAGTCACTTGTCTGGAGGACGTTGAAAAATCTGGATATGTCACAAGAGACTGCACTGGTTCATTACATTAAGGATAATTTTTCTAAATTGTCCTGGTTATTTCTTGCCGTTATTGTATATGCTTAAGTAAGACATATGCATATCAGGAGATGAGAAATAAATCCAAAGAGTGCAGGGCTTGCCACATTGGTGAAGTTTCTAATGGTCCAGTGATAAGAGTACATGTCCAAAAATCCCTTTTAAAGTGGGAGATAAGTCTCTCCTCCTGTACTACACATCCAATAGAAAGAGGTCCAAGATTTGGGGGAGGGATCTCCTTGGACTCTGGGAAACAACGTATACCACATTTGGATGTGTCGAGCTGTTCAATTTCTTGGGTAACCTAAAATTTCACTTGTTTTGAATGGGATCTGGAGTAAGAGGAAACTCTGCAGCAGGATCAGGCTTCAGTGCAGATTACCCTGCCACTTGCATCTTATGATCCAGTAGACCAAATCATGTTGAAAATTATCTGTGGAACACAGAAGTGACTTAGAGAGCCTCTGGTTTAGCTTCCCAGGGTTTTGGAGTGAGACAATGCTTGTTTCTGCAGATATATCTTCTTTTGAAAAGCAAGTACTAGATTACTACTGGGCACCGGTAGAGACTGAACACCTGACCATGGGACTCCTAGTAACTCTGCAGCCCAAACTGCTCTTCAAGGACTGGGCATTATCTGATACACTGAATCATAAAATTGGATGGTGAAGCTATTTTCAATTGGAAAATAGTAACAGTATATATAAGACCAAATCAAAGAAGGTTCAAATTTACACATAAAATTCATGGAAAGGTGGATCAGATTCCCTTGGTACCTATTTCTCCTCTGTTGCTACCTCTCCATCTACCAACACATGTGATCAGTTAATAGAGGAGGAAAAAAACATGAACTTGGTTTATGGACAGGTGTGAATCTTATGCTGGTACCACTGCAACCCTACTGAAGTTGGTTTTGGAAAACAATGCTTAAAGGAAATATTCCATTATAAGGAACTTCAAGCAAAACAATCTGGTTGCCCATTTTCACTGAAGAAAATATGACCTGAGGTATAGATGAACATCGGTTGATGGACAGTGGTTAATACTTTTAGTGGTCAGAAACTTGGAACAAGATTGAATGATTGATGATATGAGAGATTGGAGAGAGGAACGTAGTTGGGTTTCTTAGAATGGGAAGAGAATATAAAGACATTTATAAACGCCCACCAGAATGCATTCATTACAGAGCAGGTGGACAAGATGGCACACTTTCTAACTATTAATCAAACTCTTTTCCTAACTACATCACTTTTTGCTCAATGTACATATTTTAAAAGTGGCCATAATGACAGAGAAGGGGGCTAATCTTGAGGTCAACAACATGGACTTTGTTGCACTAAAGCTGATCACATTATGGCCCTGCTGAGTGCCTAAACAGAGCAGCAGAGGCCAACACTAAGCCCCTAGTAGAGCATTACTACCTAGAGAAAGCAGCCATCTACCTGGTGGCAGGTTGATTACAGTGGACATATTTCCATCATGGAATAGGCAGTAATTTATCCCTAATGGGATCCATTATACACAGTACAGAATTGGTGAAAGAATAGATACACAAAACAAAGAATCAGAATAGAGACTCACACAAATACAGTCAGCTAATACTTGACAAAAGAGTATGGGCAAGTCAATAGAGAAAGGATAGTCTTTCGAACAAATGGTGCTGGAAGAAGTGGATGCCTGAATGTGAAAAAAAAAAAAGACCATGAGAAATATCTTACACTTTCAAAAATTAACTCAAAATGGGTCATAGGGCTAAATGTAAAATGCAACACTCTATAACTTCTTGAAGAAAATTTAGGTGACCTTAGGTTTGGCAATGAGTTTTTAGATACAACACCAAAAGCAAGATTGAGGAAAAAAGTAAGTAGGATTTTATTAAAATAAAAAAACTTATGCTGTGTGAAAGATATTAAGAAAGTGGAAAGATGAACAACAGACTGGGAGAAAATATTTTCAAAACACATATCCGACAAAGGACTTGCATACAAAATACACAAAAGACTGAAAACTCAAGAGAGTAAGAAAACAAACAACTCTATTAAAAACTGGGCAAAAGTCCTGAGCAAACATATTACCAAAGAAGATATACAGATGGCATATAAACATATGCAAAGATGTTCATCACCATTTTTTGTTAGGGAATTGCAGATTAAACCAACAAATGAAATACCACTAGTACCTATTGGAGTAGCTAAAAAGGAAAAAAAAAAAGACAATACCAAATGCTAGCAAGGATGTGGAGCAATAGTAACTCATGGTAACGCTCATTCACACTGGTGGAATTGCAAAACACTACAGTCAGTTTGGGAGACAGTTTGGCAATTTCTTACAAAGCTAAACATAGTCTTACTGTACAATCCAGCAATCATGCTCCTAGATATTCACCTAACTGATATAAAAAGTTGTGTCTACACTAAAACTCGAATGTTTATAACAGCTTTATTTATAAGCACCAAAACCTGCAAGCAACCAAAGTGTGCTTCTATATATGAATAGATAAGTAAACTGTGGTATATTTATATAACTGAATATTATTCAGCAATAATAAGAAATGAGCTATCAAACCACAAAAAGACATGACTGAATCTTAAGTGCATATTGCTAAGTGAAAGAAGCCAGTATGAAAAGGCTACATGCTGTATGATCCCAATTATATGACATTCTGAAAAAGGTAAAGCAATAAAAGATGCCAAAACAGTGAAAAGATCAGTGGCTCTAGGAGTTTGGGGAAAGGGGAGATAAGGTTGAATAAGTGAACCACAGGGGAATTTTTAGGATCTTTAAATTATTCTGTGTGATACTGTAATGGAAATACATGAAGATACACATCTGTCAAAACCCATAGAACCTTATAGCACTTAATGCATGCAAATTAGATAAACAACATTTAGGAGGTCAGGAGAATCTCAGGATCGAAGGCAGAATGTGAAAAACAATCTAACTCTATTACAAGTGTATGAAACAATCTCATTATAGGGGAGAAGGAGCAATCGATGATCTAAGTAACTTTGAAAATGAGTATAATCTGTCAAACTAAACGTAAATGAAGCTATACATAAGAACTGTATTCTACTTGACAAAATTGTCCCATGGGGATATGGATTAATAATTCCGATACATCTCGTTTACTAGAATTGAACAAACAAGTAAAAGGACAATGAATAGTGGAAGCCAGATTTCTTACTGTTTGTTTGAGAAGTTATAGACAGATAAAGAAGGGGAAGAAACTAGAAAGATTTATGTGAAAATGGATTCAAGTTGGAGATATCAGTATGCACTCATGTTTAACTTAATATAGCTACAGGTTGTTACCTATAGAAATAATTTTAGATATATGTCTATACATGAGTTAGCATACACACATATATTCCCTTGCTCTTCCAGATAAGAGGACCTGGAAGCAAATACATACCAGCAGCCATGAGCACCCTCCATGCCTAGATCTTGGTTTCTAATACCATTTGCCAAAAAAAAGAACGAGGGCAACTCTGAAAAGTGGCTGAACCTAGCACCAGGTTAGGCCATAGACTAGGTGAGTCTGGAGTGCTTGAAAGTAAGAAATTGCTACAAACAAACAAAAAACACAATGAAGGGGCCTGTCAAAGAGATACAGTAGTCAACTGACAGATCTCCCATGGCCTAAACTGGGACAATTTGAGCAAGAAAAGAAATGAAGTAGTATCTGATTATAATCCAAAATATAAAATAAACACCCATGAGGGCATATTGATATAAATAATGAATATTGATATAAATAATGAATTGATATAAATAATGAATATTATTTATTCAATATTATTTATTCAAATAATAATAAATAATAAATGAAGCAGGAGAATTACAAATAACTTATGTAGATACTCTGCCCTCAAAGGAGTGGAGTATAATTCCCTCTCCTTGACTTTAGGTTGCATAAAGACTTTCTTTTAAAGCATACAGTACGGAAAAGTAGGGGGACGGTAACTTTACAGTGGAGAAAACTGGCAAACACTACCTCGGTCAGGCCACCAAGGTTTACATCAACAGTGAGGTCATGTTGCTTGTACACAGTCTTGATACAATGTGATGAAAATGGCACTTTATCTCTGTGATCTTCCTCTCAAGAACCCATACCAGAGTCTAATCATGAGAGAAACATCAGACAAGTCACAATTAAGGTACATTCTATAAAATACCTGATCAATTCTCCTCAAAACTATCATGGTCATCAAAAACAAGGAAAGTCTGAGAAACCCTCACAGACAAGAGGAACCTAAGAAGCCATGATGACTAAATAGAATGTGGTATCCTGGATGGAATCACAGAACAGAAAAAGGACATTCAGGAGCCAGCCCAGTGTTACAGCAGTTAAAGTTTGCACGTTCTGCTTCGGCTGCCTGGGGTTCACCAATTTGGATCCCGGATATAGACCTACCCACCACCTGTCAAGCTATGCTGTGGCAGGCATCCCACATATAAAGTGGAGGAAGATGACCACGGATGTTAGCTCAGGGCCAGTCATCCTCAGCATAAAAGACAATTGGTGGCTGATGTTAGCTGAGGCCTAATCTTCCTCAAAAAAAAAAAAAAAAAAGAGAGAGAGAGGAAAGGGACATTTGGAAAAGACTACAGAAATCTGAATAAAGTGTTGACTTTGGTTAATTAATGCAAAGTAAGCAAATGATTAATCTCATCAACAAATGTTATAGTAAATTCCACTTTCTAGTCTCTATTCATGCTAATCTCCCAAGATGAAATGCTACAGCCTCCTTCTTCAGTTATTTGAAGTTCATGCATTCTTTAAAATTAAGACAGAGACCTACCTTTTTCACCAATTCTGGCTCCGCTCTAAACCCCCGTGATCTTTCACACTAAGGGCTTAGTGTTAGAGTGTGTGTCACACCACTAATCCCCTATTTATTATGTCATAACTTTCCTCTCTATTCCCTTTGTATCTATATCTTGGGTCCTTGAATGATCTCAAGGCAAGTGGCTATGTCTTTGTAAACTTCATTTACATGGCAATCATCTTTGGACATAGTTCTAGCTTAAGGTATATGACAATTAAAATTTGTTGATTAATTCACAAAAAGTATAAGTGATGTGCTCCAAAATGTCTTCTCAGGCCCAAGAACGTGTCTATCACTAGGTACCATTTTCCTGTAGGTATGCCCCCTTAGTTTTGAGATTTATAAGACTGGCAAAGACTAACAGATCTTTTCTTTCAAAGGACTCAACAGCTCCCTAACGACTAAAATATAAAATCTTGACTCTTCACTCCCTTCACAGCAAACTGAATTCTGCCCACAACCCCAGTCTTATCTCCTGATATTCTCCCACATTTACATTGTGCTCCAAAGAAATCATTCATTTTATTGGGAGAGGAGATGTGTGTAGATTTCCAGGCTCTTCTACCACTATATGTTTAGACATGAACTTCACTCTGCTTAAACCACTTCCTCAACAAAGCCACTCCTAATCTTTCAGCTAGTAAGCCTTAGGTACTTTCCCCCCATCTTTCTGTATTATTTCAAAGCATTGTATCACATTATTTCAAGGTAGCTATTATAATACTTATTACGTTGATGTAATTATGTTTACATATCCATCTTTCCAACTATTCTGTGAGACTCACAGTAATAAGTACTATATTTTCTTCGTATTTATAAGTCCCTGCAATTCACAGAGTAGTTGGCACTCAATACATCTTCAAATGAAAACTTATTGATTGAGTAAATGAATGAATAAATACGAATTGAGTGTGGAAGTAAAGAATGTATTCTAGCAGGTATGATTCCCAATGGCCTAAAAACCCATGGAAAATTGGCATCTGATATATTTCCTACAATATTCCAGAAAATTCAAACCCTTCTAAGAAATGCCTCATGGAAACACCCACTAACCTTCTCAGTGAAAGGTCTGAAGCTTTAAAGCACATATTCCAGGGATGCAGTGCTATTCATATGACCCTTCTTTGCTACTTTATAGCATATTTTCTTATTAATTTATTCTTTATAAGGACACTTTATATCCTATAATTCACCTATACTGTTTATTGTGGACACGTCCTGTCCTCTAGACAAATTGAACAAACTATCTATCTGAAGCGCAGATGACCTCTTTCAGTTGCAAGCTCCCTTTGAAATTTCTCTATAGTTTATAACAATTTGAACTGCCTGAGAATGTGACCTATCACCTGTAAGCTTTCAACCAAGCAATGGGATTTGCAAGCACGTTAGACAAGTGGCCGATACCAGGCTTCAGCTGACACATAAGTAGATCATTGCTTTCAAGATGTCACTTGGTATTAGAGAATGGTAAACCTGGAAGTAACTTGCTTTCATTGATTTAGCACCCACTTGGAGGCACACCTACTGTGTGCAGGTGCGATGCTAGACTCTGGGATCTTATAACCCCAGATCAACAGTTTCATTGTATGCAAGTAAGGACAGAAGTCAAAATGGGTGGGTCAATTCTCCCCAGTCACTAAGCTATTTATCGCCAGAGTGAAGACGGAAGTCAGGTCTCCAAGATTCCCCGCATCTCACTTTCCAGATGTGAAGGATCTGGTGAAGGTCGTTTGTCTACCCTTTCCAGAGTGTCCTCAGTACTGAAATTCCACCATCCATTCCTTTGGGTCCCTTCTCTTTTAAATTCTCCTGGGAGAAGTAAGAAACTAATATTAAAATCTGTAATAGTTTAGAATACATTAGTTCTTAAGTCTGGAAAAAATTGGAGCAGCATGGAAATACTGGGCACCTGGCAGGGAAATAATACATTATAAAAAGCAAGAGTAAGGAGCAGAAAGGAAAGAAAATCCAGGTGATGCCCTGAGGCAGACGGATGCCAACTACCTCGAAACTTCACCTTCAGGCCAACCCAGCCTGTTTCAGGATGGAGCAATTAGCTTACTGAAGTCCGAGCCCTTGCTTCCTCTGTCCCAAGGTTTCCCTGTGGTTTATAAACTTCATCCTTCTGTGTGTGAGTAGGCAGACCTAGTGAAAAATCACCTGTGACACCAAGTTGGCTGCTGATTAACATGGTTGCTCCAGGAGTGTCCACTCTGGAGTTCAAAGAACAAAGAATTTTGAGTGTTAATTGCAATGTTCTCTCTTGTTTTGGGTCAGAAAAATCAGCAAAAGAAAGGATACTCAAGAAAGGATTTTTTAAAAATTGTCAAGACCAGAAGAAATCCTAGAAAGAGCACAAGGTTTCTGATAAGACAGCCAAAGAATGGGTTAGCCTGGCTGCCTGAATTTTTTGCCCATAAATTGATTAGGAATACTAGGTAGACTTTGGGTGAAAGTAGAAAAGAACCATTCTGGGCAATTCAAAGATCAGGCTTAATAAGGCCACAGCTGGGCAGGTGGCCAGATGGGTGAGTGCTATTTAGAAAAGAATATCCAAGGGAAGGGAGCAGTAAGGCTGATGTACTGCATCTGAGAAAACCATTTTTCTCTGAGTTTCAAATATATGCCAGCAACTAAAATCTAGGACCACAAATGAGAATGAACCTATTCCAGCTGCCTGTGGAAGTTTCCATGAGCACCACAGTGTGCAGCCATTGCTGCCAATGGCCCTCTGCTTGAAGCGTTTGGCATTAGAATGTGGCAGCAGACAAGGTCCCCTCCATGTGAGGACTTTGACAAATTGATCTTGTATGGGCCTGGTCTGCCATTCTCACTCAGGGATGCTGTTTCAGCACCAAAAACACCTCCTCAGAGAGAATCTGGATACATTTAGAAACTCTGTCTTGAAGAGACAACAAGAAAGATTGATTGAATACCTTTTGCTGCCATTTCACTTAGAAATGAGAATTTGTCTCCCAAGGGAGAATCACTTGTCACACTTTGAGTTGGTTTCTGTCTTGGCTGGGGGTTTTCATTAGCAATATAATGCAAGACAACTCTGAATTACATACAAAACTGTAAGGTGTTTGGTAATCTGTTGATGATAAACTTGGGATACTTCCTTTCTTTTGCATATTTCTTTACTCTAGCTCTTAATTGTGGAAGAATTCAAACATAAATGGGTAGAAAAATGAACATATGGATACATTCGGATACCTATCACTGAGACTGCAAATAGCAATTGTTTGCCAATCTTTTCATCTCTTTTCTCTCACCCTCTTGCTACACCCACTGGATAATTTTAAAGCAAACCTCAGACATCGTATCATTCTGTCATAAATACTTGAACGTAATTTGCCTTTGTAACACCTATATTTCTTAAGATATATTTAACTGGTACAGAATAAGTTCGCCGGCTCTCTGCGGCTCAGATGCATTCTTAGATAGCACGCCCTCTTCTCTATACCCAGAATGCTTTCTTCCATCCTTGGACTGAGTTCTAGTCTCTGTGGTTTCAGTAAGGGCAAAAAGTAGATGGAACAATTTCCATATAAGACTGAGAGTCTGAATGGGGGGTTAGGACTAGTGTTCAGAGGAATTGTTTGGGGGGGACATTGAGAACAGTGATCAAGAGAAATACTGCTTTGGGGCCCATGTTTGAGACAGGGCTTGGCAGAAAGTCTGAGTTCTGCATGGAACTCGGCAACACTGACGCTCTGAGATTTGCATAGTGTTTGGAAATAACTTCACTGGCAGAGTCTTAGGCTTTTACACAAGGGGCACTTCCAGCTCTGACAAGAGTAAATTCCCATCATTCATTCATTCGTTATTTCTTTTATTCATTCAAAAATGTATTAAACCCCTACTGTGTGCTAGTTATTGGTCATATTACTGGGGTCATAGCAGACATCAAGATAAAAAATAGTTGCTCACATTTTAGAGGGCAAAAGAGACAATATACCATAAATATACAATATAATGTCACATAGATAAACGCTACAACAAGGAAAGTAAACCAAATTAAAAGGAGGCGGACTTCAGGCTGAGGCTGTCTTTTATACAGGTGGGCATGGAAAGCCTCTATGAGGAGATAACATCTGAGAAGAGGCCTGAATATAATATGGGGACAAGACACGCACAGGTGTGGGTAAGGCACTTCTGAGTTAAAGGAGCAGCAAGTGCAAGCTCCTTGAGGTTGAAATAAGGTTGGCAGATCCAAGAAAAGACCAGTGTGGCTACAGTGTTGTGATCAAGGGGCAGAGTGATAGGAGATGAGATCAAGAGGCAGTGTGGACCAATCTTGTAGGGCTCTGGAGACCTCAATAACGAATTTGTTTGTTTGTTTGTGTTCTGGGCAGGGCTTCTAGATTGTTTAATGACTGAGGCACAATTCATTTCCTAGTCTACACAGTTGGTAGCGCATAATCTATGTGAGCGTGGGCGGGCTGTAAGCCTGAGGTTAAGGGTTTTGAGCAAGAGGTTAACAAGATATGTTCAGATTTTAAAAAGAGCCTGACTTCTACATAGACAAGTGATTGCAGGGCAATACAATGAAAGCAGAGATCTTATAAGAGCCCACTGGAA
This sequence comes from Equus caballus, assembly GCF_041296265.1. Classification (NCBI taxonomy): domain Eukaryota; kingdom Metazoa; phylum Chordata; class Mammalia; order Perissodactyla; family Equidae; genus Equus; species Equus caballus. The sequence continues at coordinate 27,799,705 of NC_091710.1, read as the reverse complement.
TCATCTGGCAAAAAAATCATGAGGCTAAGTCTAATAAGGAGATACTGGGGTGTGCTTGGCTTTAAGCTACATTGTCAGCTACAGCCAATAGGAGTTGCTGATGGATCCGATGGATTTGGGTTTGAGGGAAAAAGACTCCTGTATTTGGAGTCTGGGCAATAAGGTGTCCTTTACTAAGATGGAAAATAGTAGATTTGGGAGTGATGTAGACACCTTTAGTTGCTAACAAACCACCTTTCCTCCTTGTTCTCTTCTGTTGCATTATTAATTTGTCCCTCTCTACTGATCTTTCATAGAAGTAAACAAATGTACAATAATATGTCCCACGTTATGTCTACTCCTTGGACCTCCTTGGTTCTGCAGGGTCCAGCTCCTACAGGCTGCATTTCTGATCATCGCAGGTTAGTTGGCCTCTGCTGGGTTTGGCCAATGAAAGAAAATGAGGGGGAGATTGGTAGACAAGAGGAGTAAGAATCAAGATGTCCCAGGCCCTCTGCCTCAGGCAGCATCTCTGGTAGAATCAAGGAGTGGTCTCTTTGGCACTCTGACTCTGTTTAGAGTTCAGGAAGGGCAAGAGGATCCAGAAAAAGGGACTAAGATGGAGTGACCAGTAGAAAAAGAGGACCCCCCCCAAACCACATGATAAAAGCCTTTCAGAAAGAGAAAACAATCGACTGTGTGAAGTGCTGCTAAGACAAGTAAGATAATGACTGAGAATTATCTATTCTATTTCACAATTGATTCTAGGAGAAGAAAAGCTTGCTTGGATTGCTAGAGATGAAATCTTGCTAAGGAAAGACTAAGCAAAATATGAGGAGAGAACGTAGAAACAAGCATTGGTAAATTTTAAGGGATACAGAGAAATGTGACTGTAACTTGAGAGTAATAGAACGTTCGACAGAAATTTTCTAAAGATGTGATAGATATCAGTAAGAGTCCATCCAGTAAAACAGAAATCTCTTCCGGCACTTAAAACAGAGGTAATTTAACCAGATTATGCAAGAGCTGAGACTCCAACAGGGGCAGATGAGGAACCCAGAGGTTAGCCCTTCATGGTTCTACTTCCTTCTGGCTAAAAGGACAAAGGAAGGAAAGATGTTATAAGAGCCCAGACTTTGGGATCACCTATAGAAGCTGGAAACACAACTGTCATATCATTTGGAGCTGGAGCTAAGGAGAACCCTCAGCTTCCACCAGAGATATTCTACCATTCCAGATTCTTCTTGCAGATGGCTGAACATTGACTTAGAGAATCTTACACTGGGCAGTGACTCTCAACAACGTCTGTACAAATGAGTCATTGTAGAAGCCTTTAAAAAATACCACTGCCCAGAGTGTACCCCAAACTGATTGAATAGAATCTATGAACAAAATTTTGCTGTTTTTTAAAAGATCTCCAAGTGATTCTAATTTATACCCAGGGTTTGAGAATTACTGCTCAAAATTCTGCATTGTAAAACAGTAGTGAATGCTTCCTTGCACAAAACTGCCTCTAGTGCTTGAATCGAAACCTAAGGTATCCATCATAGCAACAAATAGTGAAAGCCCCAAACCTCTCTGTACCATTGAATTAATTTCCTTAATGAAATAGGCTGCCTGAAAGCTCCAGGCCTTTAATGCTGTTTTGAGGTTACGAGAGCAAAAGATGAAAAGCCCAGAAGTAACATTCTCCACATTTCCTTTCACTGTAACAGAATAATTAATCAGTGTGGTTACCCACACGGCACTGAGAGACACATTTTCCAGGATACTATAGGTCACGACTGATAGAGATGGAGGGGCATGTGCTAGCCATGTGGAGTGAGGAATTAAGACATCTGATGTCTTTTCAAACCACTAAAAAGCCTTTCAGAGTGCCTCATGTTTATGCTTCTCTAATTTGGAATATATTACATACCTTATAATTAGGACTTCTCTCTTTCTTAGAGCCTGAAATGTTTGTCACTTTCAGTGAGTCAAAATCTTGAGTCTGTGGATCAGAAATAAGCTCCTAGTCTTTTATCAAGAATCCTGCATTTCGGGTAAGTAATTTCCCCAAGCAGCTGGGATTTAGTCAGTGTTCTTAGTTATAATTAAATGATAAATCTTTACATGGAAGGCATCCAACACCTAATATGTCAGTTCTATCAGAGTAGAATAGAGCACAAGATACATTTACCTAGGAAAATGATTCCACTTTGGAAAACTATATTCTCTTGTCAGAAGACAGATGACAAGCAGTTGCCTGTGAACAGTCAATAACAAAAGGCTCTTCAGTGGCTCATGATGCATCTTCCACACCCTGCATCCATGCAGTTTTCTGGAAATAATGAGTGGCTCCCTCCCTGTCTGACATTTTTTGTTGGCACCAGCATCTCCAATGTCCAGATAGGCTTGGCGCGCAGCACTGATTTAGGGATGCTGTTATGCTCAGCTGAGATGTAAAGTACATCACAGGCAGCTCTTCCTGTGGCACACAGATCATTCTCTTCACTAAACACACGTTTATTAAATACTTACTATGGACTGGGCTTGTACTAGGCAATGTGGGCGATCCAACCCTGACTGTGACGCTTTTGATTCACTTGTCCAGTCAGGCATAGAGAATTCATTAAGATGAGAAGAAGCAGAAAGCTTGGAGTTCGTGATTCAAATTGTTTTTCCCAAATTTAAAATAATATGGCTTTGTTTACGTTATGTGTGTGTTTATGTATATATTTATATGCTTCTATATAGGACTGTTTAATTCACTTCTGTATCTCATGAGTCCTAACCCAAGGTACTGTAACTAAGAATTCAATAAGCTTTTGTTGTAAAGGCAGTGCATGAGTGAATAATTAATTATGATCATTGGAAATGCACGGTGTAAAAATTAAAAATGGTAACTAACTCATAGATTGCTTATTTTGTGCATAACAGTATTATAAATCATTTAATCCTCACAACAGCTATGGAAAATAAGTATTATTATTAGCTTCAATTTTGAGACAGGAAATTGGCAACATGTGAAGATCAAAGAACCCATCCAGGCACACAGCTGGTAGGGGGCAGAGGCAGGGTGCACACTCAGGCTTTCTGGTTTCAGTGTTATACTCACAAAACTACAGTCTAGAGAGTTGTCATAAGCAGGTTTTCATCCGCATTAGGGTGCTCTGAGAAGTAAAGCAACTAGGGGTCCTGGGAAGAGCTCTGTCTTTGGTATCCAGTATACCCAGCTCCACGCTTAATAGCTCTGTGACTGTGGGCAAGTGCATGGACCTATCTGAGCCTCAATTTCCTAATCAAAATTGTAGGTACACCTTTCTTGTTAGCGAACAGACTCTGGAGCCAGATTGTCTAACTGAACGACTGGGCAAGCTACTTAACCTCTCTGTGCCTCAGTTTCCTTGTTTGTAAAAGGGGCATAGGAATTGTAACTATTTCATATGGCTCTTGAAAAGGTACAACACATCTCTGTATGAAATGCTTTGAATAATGCCTTACACACAGTAAGTGCCTTATCAGTGTCAGTTATCATCATATTGCTATAGATGTTACTATTATTAGGCTTTACTAGAAAGTAAATGTTTTTATTGCTACCTATGGTCAAGCTTTCCACTTTGCTATAAATCGTATACTCTCTTACCTACTCACAGATTCATTCCAGGAATTCCTCCTTCTTTGTCCTACATCATCCTCTCTACTGGGTCATTCCAGTCAGCGTTCAAACATGCTATAATTTCTCTCAAACTAAAGAAACAACTGTCTTTATCCCATTTGGCTTTATCCCAGATGTCTCCACTTGTTTCTGTTCCTTCTTACAGGAATATATTTTTAAAAAATTGCCTTTATTTGTTGTTGACATTTTTTCTCTTCTCATTCTCTCTTTTTTGTTTTTAATTCCTTTTTTTTTTCCTAAGGAAGATTCACCCTGAGCTAACATCCATGCCAACCTTCCTTGATTTTTCAGTATGTGGGTCAAGAGCAGAGCATGGCCGCTAACAGAGCAGTGTAGGTCCATGTCCGGGAACCAAATCCAGGCCACCAAAGTGGAGCACACTGAATTTAACCATTAGGCCACTAGGGCTGGCCCTTTATTTTTAAATTGTTGTAGTAAAATATATATAACATAAAATTTATCATCTTAATCCCTTTTTTTTTTCTTTCTGGGAAACATTCACCCTGAGCTAACTCTGTTGTCAATCTTCCTCATTTTTTTTCCTTCCCAAAGCCCCACTGCATAATTGTATATCATATTTGTAAGTCCTTCTAGGCTTTCTGTGTGAGCCACTGCCACAGCATGGCAACTGACAAACAAGTGGTGTGGTTCTGCAACCAGGAACTGAACCTGGGCGGCTGAAGCAGTAGGAGCACCCAACTTTAACCACTAGGCCATCAGAGCTGGCTCGTCTTAATCATTTTTAAGTGCTCAGTACAGTGGCATTAAGTAGATTAATATCGCTGTGCAACCATCATCACCATTCATCTCCAGAACTCTTTTCATCTTTCAAAACTGAAACTGTATACCCACTAAATAATAATTTCCCTGTTTACCACCCCCCCCCCCCAGGTCCCAGTAGCCCTCATTGTACTCACTGTCTCTGTGATTTGGGCTACTCTGAGTACCTCATGTAAGTGGAATCACACAATATTTGTCTTCTGTGACTGGCTTATTTCACTTCACATATGTAGCTGCCCCTGATGCAGGAAGGGTTAATAATCACTGGAAAAGGCTTGCCAACAAACTGTGACCCAGAGGTGAGACAGCCGGTTAGCCAATGACAGGTAAGACCTCCAGGGGGAGGCAACCTAAGCCAGGCATCAGTCACCTGGGGGCACAGATGGAGACACGATATCGGGAGCAGGAGGGGCTATTGCCTAGGAAGCCTTGCATGCTCCGAGATAAAATATACGAGCACAGCAATAACATGATACTATCAAAACAGAGGCCAAGAGAGGGTTCCTTGAGAAATCACTAAGAATTCTTGGCATTCGCTAATTACATTGTCCAGAACACTTGTGAATGTTTAACAGATGTAAGCTATGTATATATTGAAATGCTGGTTATAATAAACTCAGAGTGGCCATCAGCCCTCTCTGCATCTATCCTGATGTGTACATTGGATTCTTAAGGTTCATCCATGTCATAGCATATGCCAGCTTCATATATTTTAATGGTTTGTTATTAGGTGCATAAATGTTTATAATTGTATCTCCTTTCTATACTGAGTTTTTTAATAATACAAAATGTCCATTTTCACTTGAAAGTTTGACTTTGAAAGTTTTATTATAATGTGTCTTGGGGTGGATCTCTTGGAGTTCATCCTACTTGGAATTCATTGAGCTTCTTTGATGTATGTTCATGCATCCAAGGATGTAAGGATGTATACGCAGCCAATTCACAAGTGTATATTTATGTGTTTCATCAAACTTGGGAAACCTGGGACTATCACAATGCATATGATGTTTTCTTGATGTCACTTAAGCTCTGTCCACTTTTTTACATTTTTATTCTTTGTGTTCCTCAGACTCAATAATTTCAATTGTCTTATTTCCAGGTTCTCTGATGCTTTCCTCTGCCTGCTCAAATCTGCCTTTGAATTGTTACAGTAAGTTTTGTATTTCAGTTGTAATTTTCAGTTCTGGAATTTGTTTTTGGTTTATTTTTAGGTTTTCTAACTCTTCGTTGATATGTGCATTTTGTTCAAACGTTGTTCTCTTCACTTTCTCCATAACTGTCTTTGTTATTTGACCATCTTTTAAAAAGTTGTTTTAAGGTATTTGTTTAAAAGGTCTGCCAACTGGTCTTTCTCTGGGACAGTTTTGGTTGGTTTATTTTTTTCTTTTAAATAGGCCATACTTTCATGTTTCTTTGTATGCCTTGCGGGGTTCTTTTCATTGAAAACTGGACGTTTGAATATAATGATATGATAACTCTGGAAATCAGATTTCCCATTCCCTGGGGTTTGTTGTTTTTTGTTTCTGTTTTGCCTGTTTTATTATTGTAGTCTGTCTACATGCTGAGAATCAGTGTGATGTGTAAATTTAAGGTCTTCTCAGGTCTTTTCTGAGCTTGTGCCTTTCCCTGAGCATGTGTGGTGACTTTCTCATTTGCCCTGTAGGTGCAGTTGCTTTTGAATATCCTGATCTTTAATGTCTTTAATGGTTTCCAAAAGGGGAAAAAGATAAAATAAAGGAGAGGAAAAAATGGATGCCAGCCCTAACATCCCCTGGAGGTCACTTCACCTTGAGGAGAAGGGGCTTGCAAGAAGAGAAGGGGAGGCAAAAATGGCTGCCCACCTCATTGTCTGCACCTCTATGATCAGAAAGAGCAATCAGCAATCAGATCACAGATCCCAATATTTGGAGGACAGGGTCCTTATTGCCTACCCTGTCTCCCTCAAGCTGTGTGCAAGCTGCTCCAGGAATACGTGCACAGCTGCCTGCCCTAGAGCTGTGGGTGGGAATGGATAGCCACTAATGAGCTAACAGCTGAAACTGACCAAAATCAACTGCAATTTATTGTGTGAGTCTCACCCTGGAAGTTACAGGGCTTCAATACTACTCTGATATAGCTACATAGGACAGATTCTGCCAGTGCCAATTGTTGTCTCCATCCTCTTCTTTTTACAAGTTGGGTTCATTGATATATAATTTATTTACATAAAAAATTTCCCCTTTTAGGTGTACAGTTTTATGTGTTTGAACAAATGCATAGTTGAGTAATGACCACCATATTCAATATATGGAATATTTCCATCATCCTAAATGTTCCTTCAGCCCATTTTTAGTTAATTTCCTCATACACTCTTAGTCCCAGGAAATCGCTGATCTTTTTTCTGTCCCTTTGATTTTGACTTTTTCAGGATTTAAGATAACTGGAATCATGTAGTATGTGACATTTTGAGTTTGACATCTTTCATTTAAAATAATGCATGCAAGATCTATTGTAATACTCTATTGTATGAATGTACAACTCATTGTTTATCCATTCACAAGTTGATAGATATTTGGATTGTTTCCAGTTTGGGACAATTATGAGTAAACTTACATGTACAGGGTTTTGTGTGGACATAAATTCTCATTTTTCTTGGGATTAGGAGTGGGATTGAAGAGTGTAGTCGTACATCACTTAATGATGGGGATGTGTTCTGAGAAATGAGCCATTTGGTGATTTCATCCTTGTGTCAACATCATAGAGTGGTACTTATACAAACCTAGATGGTATAGCCTGCTACACACATATGCTATAGGATACTAATTTTATGGGACCACCACCATATATGCTGTCCATCATTGACCAAAATGTTAAGTGGCCCTTGACTATAGTATGTTAAGTGTTTGATTACCTTTATAAGAAACTGCCACTTTTTTTCACAATCCCTGTTCCATTTTTCATACCCCCCCAAAAATGTATGAGTCCAAAATTCTCCACTCCTTCACCGGCACTTGATGTTGTCTTTTTTTAAACCTTTCTAAGAAGAAAGGAGTAGTGCTATAGACAGGATGTTTATGCCTCTCTAAAATTCATATGTTGAAATCCTAGCCCCCAAATGTGATGATATTAGGAGGTGGGACCTTTGAGAGGTCTTTAGGTTAAGAAAGTGGAGACTTCATGAATGAGATTAGTTCCTTTATAAAAGAGACCTCAGAGAGCTCCCTTCCCTTTCCACCATGTGAGGACACAGCAAGAAGACAATCATCCTTGAACCATGAAGTGGATCCTCACCAGTCTCCTAATCAGATGTCACCTTGATCTTGGGCTTCTCATCCTCCATAATTGTGATAAATATATGGTTGTTGTTTAATCTATCCAGTCTATGGTATTTTTGATATAGCATCCTGAAGAGACTAAGACAGCGATTGGTACCAGGAGTGGGGTGCTGCTGTAACAAACACCTAAAAATGTGGAAGCAGCTTTGGAACTGGGTAATAGGTGGAGGCTAGAAGAGTTCTGAAGTATAAGCTAGAAAAAGCATATATTGCGGTGAATAGATCTTTGAGCACAATTCTAGTGATAGTTCAGAAAGAAAAGAAGAAAGCTGTAGAGAAAGTCTAAATCATCTTAGAAAATACCTACATAATTCTAAACAGAATGTTGATAGAAATATGGATGGTAAAAGCTATTCTGATGAGGTACCAGGAAAAAATAACGAACATATTATTGGATACTGGAGGAAAGGTGATCACTGTGAGAAAGTGGCAAATAACGTGGCTGAATTGTATTCATGTTCTAGTGTTCTGTGGAAGGTAAAACTTGCAAGAGATGAAATTGGATATTTAGCTGAAACTATTTCTAAGCAAAGTGTTGAAGGTGTGCCTTGGCTCCTCCTGATTTCTTACAGTAAAATGCAAGAAGAGAAATGGGTTAAAGATTGAATTGTTAAGCCAAAAAGGAAGCAGAATTTAAAGATATGGAAAATTCTCAGCCTGTCCATATTGTAAAAAAATGAAAAAGCATGGCCAGAAGAGAATACTAAGAGAATGAACAAGTGACCATTTGATAAGGAGATTAGTATGACTCAACCTTCCCAATGGAAGCCAGGAGCTAGTCTTGAAGAAAACAGAAGAATGACCCCAAAGGCAATTCAGAAATCTTTAAGACTGCCACTGCTAAGATTTTGCAAATCTGTAGATGAATTTGGGGAAAGAGGACATTATAACAATACTAAATCTTCCAATCCATTAGCATAGTATATCTTTCCATTTATTTAGATCTCATTTAACTCGTATCAGCAATACCTTGTAGTTTTCAGCATACACATTTTGCATATATTTTATTAGATTCCTTTCTTAGGGCTTAATGTTTTTTTATCAGTATTTTAAAGATATTATTTTAATTTCTGATTTTTTTTGTTGCTGATACATAAAAATGTAAATTATTTTTTATATTAACCTTGAATCCTACCCCTTTGCAAAACTTACTGACTAGCAGGTTGTGGTGTTTTTTATGGGATTTTCTATGTAGACAATTATACTGTCTATGAATAGACATTGTTTTATTTTTTCATTTACAATCTGAATGGCTTTTATTTCTTTTCCTTGTCAATATTGCACTGGATATGACCTGCAATGTAATGTAGAATAGGATTGCTGAGGGCATGCATCTTTGTCTTGTACTCAGCGTTAAGGAGAAAGCATTGACTCAACCCTATTAAGAGTTCACCTATAGATTTTTCATGAGGAAGCTGTCTTTCATTCCTAATTTTCTGCAAGTTTTTATCTTGAATGAATGTTATTTCATTAATTATTTTTGCTCTGTCTATTGACATGATCATATTATTTTTCTTCTCCAATCTGTCAATAAAGTGAATTATATTCATTGATTTTCAAATGCTGAATTATCCTTGCATTCCTAGATGAACCCCAACTGATCATGATCTATTATCCTTTCTATATATTGCTGGATTCAACGTGCTAATATTTTGTTGAGAATTTTTGTGCTTATGTCACTGAGGGATATTGATTTGTAGTTGTCTTTCCTTGTAATGTTTTTGTCTAGTTTTGATGTTAGGGTAATTGTGGCCTCATAAACTGAGTTCTGAAATGTTTCATTTTCTTCTATTATGTGAAAGAAATTATGCAAAATTGGTATTGCTTCTTTCGTAAGTGTTTGGTAGAATTTACCAAAGAAGCCATCAGGATCTGAACTTTAAATTGTTTCAATTGTCTAAATAGATACATGACTATTCTAGTTATCTATTACTTCTTGGGTGGGTTGGACAGTTTTTCTCTTTGCTGCATTTGTCCGTGTCATTTAAATTGTTAAATTTATTGGCATAAATTGTTTGTAATTTTTCCCTTTTTAGCCTTTTAATGTCCATAGGAACTCTAGTGATGCTCCTCTTTTTATTTCTAGTATTGCTAGTAGGTATCTTCACTCTCCCTCTCCCTCTTTCTTTGTATGTGTGTGTGTGTGTATGAGGAAGATTGGCCCTGAGCTAACATCTCTGCCAATCTTCCACTATTTTATGTGGGACACTGCCATAGCATGGCTTGATGAGTGGTGCTACATCTGCCCTCGGGATCTGAACCTGCAAACCCAGGGCTGCCAAAGTAGAGCATGCAAACTTAACCACTACACCACTGGGCTGGTTTCCTTCCTCCCTCCCTCTCTCTCTCACTCACTCGCTTGCTCACTATCTCAGCTTTCTAATTTTTATTACTCTACCTTTATTGATCACTGTGCTTCATTTATCATAATCAATGATATGGTTGCAAGTGATTTATTTGTTCCATCAATTCCTCTGTTCCTTTTTCTAACTGATTTTGAATCCAGCATTTTTATGATTCTATCTTATCTCCACTATTAGCATACTATGTATACATCTTTCTAAAATTAATTTAGTTAGTTACCTTTGGATTTACAATATGCAGCTTTAGTTTATCACAATTTGCCTTCAAATAGTAATATACCACTTCATTTAGAGTGTAAGAATCTTACATCAGTGAAACGATAATTCCCCTTTCTCTTGGTTTTTACTATTGTTCCCATCTATTTTGCTTTTATATATGTTATAACTCCACAATACACCATAAATACTTTTGCTTTAAGTAGTCAATTATATTTTTGAGCAATTAAAAGATAAGGAAGAAAATTACTCTTTAAGTTTACCTTTATTTTTGTCATTTCCAGAGTACTTTATTTCTTTTCTACATCCATGTTCTTGTCTAAGATTATATTTCTTCCATCCGAAGACTTTCTTTTTTTTATTAAGGTTATGAAAGTTAACATCCTTGTGAAATTACAGTTGTACATCATTATTAGTCATGTTGTAGGTACACCACTTCACCCCTAGTGCCCTCCCCCCCCCCCTTTCCTCTGGCAACCACTGATCAGTTCTCTTTGTCCATATGTTAACTACCACCTATGAGTGGAGTCATACAGAGTTCCTCTTTCTCTGTCTGGCTTATTTCACTCAACGTAATACCCTCAAGGTCTATCCATGTTGCTGTGAATGGGATGACTTTGTCCTTTTTTATGGCTGAGTAGTATTCCATTGTATATATATACACCACATCTTCTTTATCCAGTCATCAGTTGCTGGGCACTTAGGTTGGTTCCATGATTTGGCTATTGTGAATAATGCTGCGACGAACACAGGCATGCATGGAACTTTTGGAATTGCTGATTTCAGGTTCTTAGGATAGATACCCAGTAGTGGGATGGCTGGGTCATAAGGTATTTCTATTCTTAACTTTTTGAGGAATCTCCATACTGTTTTCCATAGTGGCTGCACCAGTTTGCATTCCCGCCAACAGTGTATGAGGAGTCCCTTTTCTCCACAGCCTCTCCAACATTTTTCACTCTTGGTTTTGGATATTTTTGCCATTCTAACAGGTGTACGGTGATATCTTAGTGTAGTTTTGATTTGCATTTCCCTGGTGATTAGTGATGATGAGCATCTTTTCATGTGTCTATTGGCCATCCATATATCTTCTTTGAGGAAATGTCTGTTCATGTCCCCGGCCAATTTTGTAATTGAGTTGTTTGATTTTTTATTGTTGAGTTGTGTGAGTTCTTTGTATATTATGGAGATTAACCCTTTGTTGGGTAAATAACTTGTGAATATTTTTTCCCAATTAGTGGGCTTTTTTTTTGTTTCAATCCTGTTTTCCCTTGCCTTGAAGAAGCTCTTTAGTCTGATGAAGTCCCATTTGTTTATTCTTTCTATTGTTTCCCTCATGTGAGGGGTTAAGGTGTCTGAAAAGATTCTTTTGAAGCTGATGTCAAAGAATGTACTGCCTATATTCTCTTCTAGAAGACTTATTGTTTCAGGCCTAATCTTTAGGTCTTTGATCCATTTTGAGTTTATTGTAGTAAATGGTGAAAAAGAATGGTTGATTTTCATTCTTTTACATGTGGCTGTCCAGTTTTCCCAGCACCATTTGTTGAAGAGACTTTCTTTCCTCCATTGTAGGCCCTCAGCTCCTTTGTCAAAGATAGCTGTCCATAGATGTGTGGTTTTATTTCTGGGCTTTCAATTCTGTTCCATTGATCTGTGCATCTGTTTTTGTACCAGTACCATGCTGTTTTGATTACTGTAGCTTTGTAGTACGTTTTGAAGTCAAGGATTGTGATGCCTCCGGCTTTGTTCTTCTTTCTCAGGATTGCTTTAGAAATTCGGGGTCTTTTGTTGCCCCATACGAATTTTAGGATTCTTTGTTCAATTTCTGTAAAGAATGACATTAGAATTCTGATTGGGATAGCGTTGAATCTGTAGGTTGCTTTAGGTAGAATAGACATTTTAACTATGTTTATTCTTCCAATCCATGTGCATGGAATGTCTTTCCATCTCTTTATGTCGTTGTCGATTTCTTTCAAGAAGGTCTTGTAGTTTTCATTGTATAGATCTTTCAATTCCTTGGTTAAATTTATCCCGAGGTATTTTATTCTTTTTGTTGCAATCGTGAATGGGATTGAGTTCTTGAGATCTTTTTCTGTTAGTTCATTGTTAGCATATAGAAATGCTACTGATTTATGTATGTTGATTTTATCCCTTGCAACTTTGCTGTAGTTGTTGATTGTTTCTAATAGTTTTCCTATGGATTCTTTGGGGTTTTCTATATATAAGATCATGTCGTCTGCAAACAGTGAGAGTTTTACTTCTTCGTTGCCTATTTGTATTCCTTTTATTTCTTTTTCCTGCCGAATTTCTCTGGCCAAAACCTCCAGTACTATGTTGCATAAGAGTGGTGAAAGTGGGCACCCTTGTGTTGTTCCTGTTCTCAGAGGGATGGCTTTCAGTTTTTGTCTGTTGAGTATGATGTTGGCTGTGGGTTTGTCATATATGGCCTTTATTATGTTGAGGTACTTTCCTTCTATACCTATTTTATTGAGGGTTTTTATCATAAATGGATGTTGGATCTTGTCGAATGCTTTCTCTGCATCTATTGAGATGATCATGTGGTTTTTGTTTTTCATTTTGTTAATGTAGTGAATCACGTTGATTGACTTGCAGATGTTGAACCATCCCTGTGTCCCTGGTATAAATCCCACTTGATCATGGTGTATAATCTTTTTGATGTATTGCCATATTTGGTTTGCCAAAATTTTGTTGAGGATTTTGGCATCTATGTTAATCAGTGATATTGGCCTGTAGTTTTCCTTCTTTGTGTTGTCCTTGTCAGGTTTGGGGATCAGGGTGATGTTGGCTTCATAGAATGTATTAGGGAGTGCTCCATCTTCCTCTATTTTCTGGAATAGTTTGAGAAGGATAGGTATTAAATCTTCTTTGAATGTTTGGTAGAATTCTCCAGAGAAGCCATCTGGTCCTGGACTCTTATTTTGGGGGAGGTTTTTGATTACTGTTTCTATTTCTTTACTTGTGATTGGTCTATTCAGATTCTCTATTTCTTCCTGATTCAGTCTGGGTAGGTTGTATGAGTCTAGGAATTTATCCATTTCTTCTAGGTTGTTCAATTTGTTGGCATATAGTTTTTCATAGTATTCTCTTATGATCCTTTGTCTTTCTTCGGTATCTGTTGTGATTTCTCTTCTCTCATTTCTAATTTTATTTATTTGGGACTTCTCTCTTTTTTTCAGTAAGTCTGGCTAAGGGTTTGTTGACTTTGTTAATTTTTTCGAAGAACCAACTCTTTGTTTCATTGATCCTTTCTACTGTCTTTTTTGTTTCAATATCATTTATTTCTGCTCTAATTTTTATTATTTCCCTCCTTCTATTGACTTTGGGCTTTGTTTATTCTTCTTTTTCTAATTCTGTTAGGTGTTGTTTGAGGTTGTTTATGTAAGATTTTTCTTGCTTATTGAGGTAAGCCTGTATTGCAATGAATTTCCCTCTTAGGACTGCCTTTGCTGCATCCCAAATCATTTGGTACGGTGTGTTTTCATTTTCATTTGTCTCCAGATAATGTTTGATTTCTTCTTTAACTTCTTCAATAATCCATTGTTTGTTCAGTAGCATCTTGTTTAGTCTCCACATTTTTGGCCCTTTCCCAGCTTTATTCTTGTAGTTGATTTCTAGTTTCATAGCATTATGATCAGAAAAGATGCTTGGTATTATTTCAACCCTCTTGAACTTATTGATGCTTGCTTTGTTTCCCAAGATGTGATCTATCCTTGAGAATGTTCCATGCGTGCTTGAGAAGAATGCGTAACCTTCTGTTTTTGGATGAAGTGTCCTATATATATCTATTAGGTCCATCTGATCTAATTTTTCATTTAGTTCTATATTTACCTTGTTGATTTTCTGTCTGGATGATCTGTCCATTGGTGTTAATGGGGTGTTGAGGTCCCCTACTATTATTGTATTGCTGTTGATGTCTCCTTTTAGTTTTGTTAATAGTTTCTTTACGAATTTTGGTGCTCCTGTGTTAGGTGCATATATATTTATAAGTGTTATGTCATCTTGGTGGAGCGTCCCTTTTATCATTATATACTGCCCCTCTTTGTCTTTCTTTATGTGTTTTGCTTTGAAGTCTACTTTGTCTGATATAAGCATGGCAACACCTGCTTTCTTTTGCTCATTATTAGCTTGGAGTATTGTCTTCCATCCCCTCACTTTGAGTCTGTGTTTGTCTTTGGGGCTGAGGTGTGTTTCCTGGAGGCAGCATATTGTTGGATCTTGTTCTTTCGTCCATCCTGCCACTCTGTGCCTTTTGATTGGAGAGTTCAATCCATTCACGTTTAGAGTGATTATTGAAACGTGGGGGCCTACTGTTGCCATTTTATCACTTGTTTTCCGGTTCTTTTGCATTTTGTCCTTATGGAAAGCTGTTATTTTGTGTTATTGTGCTTCTGCTTATCTCCTTTGTTCTGGATTTTGTAACCCCTTTCCTTTTTTTGATCTTTCAGGAATGAGGTTCTTACTGAGCATTTCTTGAAGAGGTTTTGTGGCAATGAACTCCCTTAACTTTTGTTTATCTGGGAAAGTTTTCATTTCTCCATCATATTTGAAGGATATTTTCGCTGGGTAGAGTATTCTTGGCTGCAGGTTTTAGTCCTTCAGAGTTTTGAATATTTCATTCCAATCTCTTCTAGCCTGTAAGGTCTCTCCTGAGAAATCTGCTGATAGCCTTATGGGGTTTCCTTTGTAAGTTATTTTCTTGTGCCTGGTTGCCCTTAGTATTTTCTCTTTGTTGTTGACTTTTGCTAGTTTCACTACTATATGCCTTGGGGTTGGTCTTCTTACATTAATAAAGTTTGCAGATCTATTGGCTTCTGTCACATGGAGTTCCATCTCTCTTCCCAAGTTTGGAAAGTTCTCAGCTATTATTTCTTTGAACAGGCCTTCTGTCCCCTTCTCCTTCTTTGCTCCCTCTGGTATACCTATAATCCTTATGTTGCATCTCCTAATTGAGTCGGATAATCCTCGGAGAGTTCCTTCATTTCTTTTTAGTCTTAGTTCTCTCTCCTCCTCTGTCTGCAGCATTTCTATATTCCTATCTTCCAAATTGCTAATTCTGTCCTCCCACATTATCGACCCTACTCTTCAGAGAGTCCAGATTTTTCTTAATCTCCTCCATTATGTTCTTCATCTCAAGTATTTCTAATTGGTTCTTCTTTGTAGTGTCAAGCTCTTTTGTGACATAGCTCCTGAACTCATTGAATTGTCTATCTGAATTCTCTTTTAACTCGTTGAGTTTCTTAATAATGGCAGTTTTGAAATCATCGACATTTAGGTTATAGATTTCATTGTTTTTGGGATTGTTTTCTGGGTGCTTATCATTTTCCTTTTGTTCTGGAGATTTAATATATTTTTTCATACTGCTTAATGGCGTGGATTTGTGCGTCCGCATAGGGATAGAGTTTAGTTGCTGCTTCCACTTGTTGTGACTGGTGTGTAGGGGGGCAGCTGTTTAGACTGCACCAACCAGGAACCCTGTCAGCTGTTACTGACTGGACCTGGACCCCTCCTCGTAGTCACAGTGGTCCTGTGGGTTCCCTCGTCGGTTGTGGGGGCAATCGCAAGGGGGCCTCAGGCTGCTGGTGCCTACTGTTGCAGCCCACTTAGACGCACTCCCTCCTTGTGGTCTGCAGCGGTGTTGTGGGCTTTCCCAGCAGCCAGGAGCAGGCTCACCTATAATCGCTGCTTTGTCCCTAACAGAGCCCACAAGATCACACTTGTCCACTATAGGTCCCAACAGAGCTATGGGTATCTTCTACAGTCTGTTGTTAGCTCACCTAGCTGTGCTACTTTTGCCCCAGGGCCTTCCCTCCTTGCAATTGTCAGTTGGGACCTCTCCACTAGTGCTGTGCAGGGGCTTTCACTGAGGCTGCTGTAGGAACCTGGAGTTACCCCCTGTGCTATGTAGCCGTTTCACTGGAGCTCCACTCTGCCCCATTCCACTCTCACGGGATCTCTGGGAGCCCCTTGCCTCGTCTGGGACACAGCCAGAGTCCGTGGGGCTGGTGGTGGCTTGTAAGCTGCTGCCTTGTGAGGAATTCTGCTCTAGGGACCTTCCTGGTGTTCCGAATGTTGGGCGGAGCCTCCCTGCCAATGGCGAGCAGAGGCCCTCTCTGCTGGGGGGGGGGGGGTGCAGGACCCTGGAGTGTCCCCCCCAGGCCACAGAGCTGGGTGTTGGAGCTCCACCCAGTCCCCACGCACGTCCATGGGAAGTCCAGGCACCCCCTGCACCAACCCATGTGCCGGAGACCATGGGCCCAGCAGCAGCTTGTGGTCTGGTGCAGTGCCAGGGAATCGCCCACCAGGAGCTTCCCTTTGTTCTGGACTCTGGGCAGGGCCTCCCAGCTAATGGCAAGCAGAAGCTTTCCCTGCCGAGGGGGTGCAGGACCCCGGAGCCTCCCCCTGAGCCATAGAGCTGGCACTGGAGCTCCAGCCCTGTCCCCAAGCAAGTCCACGGGAAGTCCAGGCGCCCCCTGCATCAACCTATGCGCCGGAGACCGTTGGCCCAGCAGCAGCTTGCGGTCTGGTGCCATGCCGGGGAATCTGCCCGCCAGGATCTTCCCTTTGTTCTGGATTCTGGGTAGGGCCTCCCTGCTAATGGCGAGCAGAGGCTTTCCCTGCCGGTGAGGTGTGCCGGGGAATCCATCTGCTGGGAGCTTCCCTTTGTTCTGGATTCTGGGCAATGCCTCCCTGCTAATGGTGAGGGGAGGCCTTCCCTGCCTTATTCCATTTTGTGTTGTGAGTTTGTAATTAAATTGAAGTGATTTTACTTATTTTTGAGGCTTTCCTTCCCTTTATCTTTGTTACAATTAAGTGTTTGCTAATCTGTTCTGATAGAGAGCTGCAATTTTCAGATGCTGTCTGTCTAT
The DNA here is from genome assembly GCF_041296265.1 of Equus caballus. Lineage (NCBI taxonomy): Eukaryota > Metazoa > Chordata > Mammalia > Perissodactyla > Equidae > Equus > Equus caballus. The sequence continues at coordinate 27,782,511 of NC_091710.1, read as the reverse complement.
TTATCTCCTTACTCAAGGTTTTGTAAATTCTTTCTTTTTTTGTCAGGTATGAGGGCCTTCTTGATCATTTCTGGTAGAGAGGGTCTTGTGGCAATGAACTCCCTTAGCTTTTGTTTATTTGGGAAAGTTTTTATCTCTCCATCCTAATTGAAGTATAGTTTCACTGCATAGAGTATTCTTGGCTGAAAGTTTCTTCTTTAAGAATTTTGAATATAACGTTCTGCTCTCTCCTATCCCGTAAAGTTTCTGCTGAGAAATCCCCTGAAATCCTGATAGGGGTTTCTTTAAATGATGTTTTTTTCTGCCTTGCTGCACTTGATATTTTTCTTTGTCATTGACTTTTGCCAGTTTCACTAATATATGCCTTGGAGAAGGTCTTTCTACGTGATATAATTAGGAGTTCTTTTAGCTTTGTTTACATGTAATTCCAGCTCCTTTCCCAGGTGCGGGAAGTTCTCAGCTGTGATTTCTTTGAATAAGCTCTCTACTCCTTTGTCCCTCTCTCCTCCATGTGGAATACCTATAATCCTTATGTTGACTTTTTAATTGAATTGGATACTTCTTGGAGAATTTCTTCATTTCTTTTTAGTTTTTCTTCTCTCTCCTCCTCCATCTGTGGTAGTTCTATATTTCTTTCCTCTAAATTACTGATTCTGTCCTCTATAGTCCTTATTTTTTAAGGACTCCAGATTTTTATCTCACTCATTGCATTTTTCATCTGTTTCTGATTTTTTCCTTATAGTTTCGATCTCTTTTGAGAAGAAGTCCCTTTGTTCATTAATTTTGTTTCTGAGATCATTGAATTGTCTTTCTGAGTTTTCTAGTAACTTACTGAGTTTCTTTATGATAATTATTTTGAATTCTCTGTCACTTAGATTGTAAATTTCTCTGACTTCAGGATTGATTTCTGAGTACTTCTCATTTTCTTTCTAGTCTGGGGTTTTAACATACCTCTTCATGCTACTTGATGGGGTGGACTGTTGCTGTCACATAGTGGTAGTATCTAGTCACAGATTTCACCTGCCACCACTGGTGGTGGGCAGAATGAATTGTGTTTTCTCAGCCCTCTGAAACCCCTGAACGATGAGCCTGTCCATTGGAAGCTGTGACAACAGGGCCCATCTGTGTTTGCCCACTGGCTGCTGCTGCTTTACATACTTATGAGCAGGTGCTCTGGTGGGGATCCCCTATTCTGGCCAACCAGCCATGCTGATGCACCAGGCAGGAGAGGCGAGAGGGGTGCTTTCTTTTACATGTGCAATCTGGTGCGCCCTTGCTCTGCACTCACTGCCTACTTGGGATGCTCATGTTGGTGTGGCTGCCCCCATGATTGCTTAGCTGCATTGGTGTGGAGTGTTCCCACAGGCTGGGAGGCAACTCTGAGAACACAAGGGCTCCCATGGAGGACTGCATTTTCCCCTTCTCCTCTCAGTGTCACATGCCAGCCACCATGCAATGTCCCATGCCCTTGGGAGGGAGAGAAGATTTCCTTACCTCCTTCCACTGATTCCTGGGGGCGGGGGGGACTGGCACCCTCACCTTCAGATGTATGGCTGTGTGGGTCTCTCAGGCATCTGTTGTGTTATGTGAATATCCTCTGTTGTTTTATGCATGTCCTTTTGGTTGTGTCTTAGTGGGGAGAGACTAAGGGAAGAGTTCACTCCACCATGACACCCTCTCTAAGAAAATTTATGATGTTGTAGTTTATCTTGCTTCTCTTCATTTATTTCATTGAACTGACATGTGTTCCACCTTTGCACATCCTAATCATAAGCAGAATGCATCTGTTCTCTTTTATACTACGCCAATCAGGATTTCACTTACACCACTCCACAGAAACAGTCAAAATCATGTCAACCCCACACTAAATGTGTTAGACATTTCTCAGTACTAATCTTTCTCTATTAGCCACATTTGATATAGCTGATTTCTCCTTTATTCTGTAAACATTTTACTTGATTTCCAAGACACAACACACTCATGACTTCCTTCTTCCATCCCTGGTAATTCCATATATTTTGCTGATTCCTCTTCTTTCAGTTTCTTAAAATTGGAGTACTCTGGGCTCAATTATTGCATCTCTTTTATTGTCTACTTTACTCAAGCCCTATAGTGATCTTATCCATTCTTGTGACTTTAAGTAACAGCCTTATATGAATGGTTCCCAAATTTCTATTTCGAGCCCAGATCTCTACCTTGCCATAGTTATATATCTAACTTATTACTTGACTTCTCCACTAGAATGTCTAATAGGCAGCTCAAATTTATTTTGTCAAAGAAAGGAATTCCTTATCTTCATGTTTAAATCTGTAGCACATACATTCTTCTTCATCTTTCGATTGCAATGTATTATTTCAGATCTTGAGGAAAAAACTTAGTTACCACTGCCTCCTCGCTTTCACTCACACCACACAACTAACCCTTCAGCAAGCCATATTGGTTCTACCCGCTCTCTAACCACTTTGACTATTGGACCTAAATTATCATTTGTTGCCTGGCGTATTGTAATCATTGTCTAGCCAGTCTCTTTTATTCCACTTTTACCCAAGTTAATTGTAATCATGGAATTAAGAGTGAATTTTCGAAACGAAGGTCATATCATGTCACTTTCCTACCCCAAACCCGCCAATGACCTCTATATAAGTCAGAGTGAAAACCAAAGGGAGTACAAAAAACTAAAAGCTCTTTCTCTAAACTTTCCTTTCTTAACAGCATCTCTTATTGCTGTCTCCCACACTCCCTGAGATGAACAATAAATTTAGTTTACTAAAATAGGAAATAGACTCCAACTACATTTGACTCTTCACTGTTTTTCAAAAGTGCCAAGCACATTCCCACCTCAGGGCTTTTGCACTGGATTTTCTTCTCCCAGATATCTATAGAGCTCACTGCTTTGCCTTCAAACATTAGCTCAAATGTCATCTTTTCAAAACAATAACTCACCTACTTTCAAAAAGCACTTGCTGGCCTTATTATTTTGCTTAATTTTCCTTCATAGTACTTCTACCATAGTATATAATTATCACCTTCTACCATAGTATCTATTTACTTATTTACTATGTATATTATTATGTTTCTTCGCTTTAAAAGAGAAATCAAGAATTTTTGTTTCTCTTTTTCAGCTTTTTGAAGAGTATCTGGAAAATAGTAGACAATCATTAAATATTTATTTAATGAATTGTAAATTCTGGGTTTACAGTACGAATTAAATTAAGTAATATATGTAAAACACCTGATATTCAAGAGCATCTCAGTAAATACTTTCCATAAGTACAACAGGCAGTGATGGGCACATATTATATATATTTTCTGATAACTAGTGTGCATTTTAAATTTTAAAATTTTAAATTCCCTGTTCTAAGTGGAGATAAATAATGAAAAAGTGTATATTTAAAAATGTTTATCCCCATAAGTGAGAAGGTTAAGGCAGTAGAGAACAATGTGCACTTTACCTTTTTTTGCGTTTTTTTTTTTAAAGTATAAATAGAGTTTTCCTCTAAAGACACAAAACTATGTGCTAAAAGTGGTTACTTATGAAGGGGACTCTAGGGCACCAGTGATAATCAGGGTGACGTAGAGACTTATTTTTCACTGAATACACTTTGTACCTGTTGATTTTTTTAATCATATGAATTAATAACCTATTAAAAATAAATAAAATCCAGTAATTACATAATTAAATATATAGATGTATTTGAATTCTCCAGAGAAACAGAAAAAAAGGATGTGTGTGTATGTAGGTGTACATATATCTATATGTACACATACACATATATATAGACAGAGAGGCAGAAGAGAGAGAGAGAGAAAGAGAGTTATTTTAAGAAATTGGCTCACATGATTATGGAAGATAGCAAGTCCAAATCTGCAAAGTGGGCTAGCAGGCCAGAGACCAAGGAGAGTTGACAGTGCAGATGAAATCCAAAGGCCATCTGGTGGAGAATTCCCTGTTGCTTGAGCAGGCCAGTGTTTTGTTCTATTCAAGCCTTCAACTGATTGGATGAGGGCTGCCCACATTATGGACGGCAATCTGCTTACTCAAAGTTCACTGCTCAAGTGTTAAATGCATCCAAAAACACTCTCCAAATTGACACATAAAATTAATAAGCACAAAAGGTATATACCCAAAACAAATTAAAGACAAATCCAAAAAGAGACCTGGACAAATATTCAGAAGAGTTTTATTTAGAATAGATAAATCTGGAAAGATCCCTTTGTCCATAAGTAGGAGAATAGATAAATAAACAGTGGTATACTTATAAAGTGGAATGATGCTCATGCATAAAAAAGAAAAAATATCTCTATACACTCACGTCAATTAATCTTGAAAACATTAAGTTGAATGAAAGAAGGCTTACATACAAAAGCATGTAGATACAATTCCATTTATATAAAGTTATAGAACAAGCAAAAGTAATCTAGAGTGGAAAAAATCAGAACTGTGCTTGTATCTGAGGGCAGCTGGGTAGGTATCGATGAGGAAAAAGCATGAAGAAATTTTCCAGGGTAATGGAGATGTTCTCTATCTTAAAAGGGATTTGATTTTCACAGAGGTACGCAGCTGTCAAACCCACTGAAATGTACACTAAAAATTTTTGCATTTAGTCATATAAAAATTTTACCTTAGAAATAATAACCAAATGTTGAACACTAGTTAATGATATGCATGCTCAAGTATCTAGAGGTACCTAAACACTTCAGGGTGCATATCATTCAATAGAGTTTAATATTTGTTTATATCTACAACCTACTTTAAAATGCATCAAAAAACACTGATAGATTTGTGGATAAACAATAGGAGAGATAGTTATGTGAGGAAGAAAATATAGTAAAGTTAATCATGGAATCTACATGGTAGATAAATGAATATTCACTGTATGTTTTCTATGGTTCATTCTACATTTTCCTATGTTTGTAACGTTTTATAATAAAATTTTGTGAGAAAAGAAAATGTAAATGAAATTATCTTTAAAAGTATCCTCCTATGCATTTAGCATAATTGGCCCCCTTTTGGTAAAAATGAAAATCCATTTTCCTAATTAATTTACATTTAAATAGAAAACATCCAGAAGGAAACACTGTAATAAATTTTTCATGTACGTCTTTCAATTCCATTTCTTTCCGGAGAGGAGAAGCAAACTATAATAAAAACTAAAGCATTGCTTGTGAGGAAATTCACATGATTATTTCCTTCAACCAAGCATGAAAGGGAGAATTTTAAAGGAGGGTTCATGAGGCTCTTATCTCCCTGCCTAAAATGTATTGTTGCTGTGGCTGTTGCTATTAGAACTCTAGACCTAAGAGCTATGGCACACGACATTGAAGCGTTGATAACAAAGCATCTCTTACATCCCTGGAATTCTCCAGTTCAAGGGTTCTGTGTACTTCAGGTAGAAGGGAAGTGAAAATCGTCAGCACTTTAGTCTGATCCCTGATCGCAAAAGGTAGAAGGTCTGACTTCTACAAAAATTTGATTACAATTTGTACAAACTGGTCTGTGATTTTGGAAACTAAGGATTGGGAAAAAGAAATAGTAAAATTTCTTCTAACTTCCAAATGGCAATTTCAGATATGAAATAAAAACATTGTCTGTGTCAGAATACCTGTATTATATCAATAATTCTGCAAAATTATGGTGAACTTGACCATACACACTTCCTATTATCATCAAACAAGCAGTCAATTATCTCTTCTAAATTGAAAGCCTTCTGGATCCCCTTCTCACTTTTGCTTCCCTCCATTATCACACTTCCACAGTGGGACACATGCACCCTAATGCACCTAAGCACAGCCCGTGGGGCTGGCCTGGTGTTGCAGCTGTTAAGTGCGCATGTTCCACTTCTGGGCAGCCCGGGGTTTGCCGGTTTGGATCCCGGGTGGGCACATGGCACCGCTTGGCACGCCATGCTGTGTTAGGCGTCCAACATATAAAGTAGAGGAAGATGGGCAAGGATGTTAGCTCAGGGCCAGCCTTCCTCAGCAAAAAGAGGAGGACTGGCAGTAGTTAGCGCAGGGCTAATCTTCCTCAAAAACAAAACAAAAAACGTAGCCCCATAAGCTTGAAACAAATATTCTCCAATAATAATACATCAGTGCCCTTTCATTCACATAGTGCTTTCTATTTCAATATGTTTTAGTAATATGCAAGTGATAAGACTTGATAAGGTGATGCCTTCTACAGCACTAGTTCTTAAATCCTTTTTCAACTAGAGCAGCATGAAAATCACCAAGTGGCTTATTTTAAAAGCAGGGTTTGGGGACTTACCCTACAACTATTTAAATGGAATTTTGTATAATGGTGCCTAGAATCAAATATGTATATCTCCTTTCACTCAATAAAATTTAAGAATTGCAGTGTTCTCACCAATTATGCCCGTTCTTGGCATGAGAATCCTGATTGCAATTATCAACTGAGGTCAAGCTAGTCGAGATAGCTATTCATAACAAAACATGTGGAATTTTTGAACTTTAAATACCTTAATATCCACAATGGGATAACTTTACTAGAGTACACGTGTATGGAAACAGAAACAAATAAAGATTGTATCAGAGATTGGCAATAATTAGAATAATATTTAATGTAGTTCTGATTGTAATTCCTAATCCTTACTTTCTAGAAATTAGCAATAGTCCTAACCAAATGAACCTAAGGATATATCTTTGGCCACAGACTCTTTCCCTTCTTTGTCATCCTGGGTCACTCTTCTTTATCTCTGATTTTCAATGGAATCGTGGTTTCATTATAGTGGCTATGAAATTCCCACATTGGGAGACAATTCTCCATAGTTTTATCATATTTCCACATGTCTTGTAAGCATAGGCACTGGCTACTTTTGTTCTGAGGTGTATTTTCAAGGATGTTTGCAGAGCAAACAGTCTTGGAAGATAGTGATAGTCTTCCTCCAGAGAAACACGAAGGTCAGCTTAGTGCCTAGCATAGAAGATTCTGGCTTTCTAATTCCAAGATTTCTCTCCTGCAATACTGCCCTTCATATGTACAAGTGTTACCCTGCCCTCTTCACGTCACCTTGTGGGAACTGGGGCTTGGGCTTCAGTGCAAGAAAAGACTGATGCTCCGGCCACTTGAGTAATCAATTGTGCTTTCTCTCTAGTCCAGATATTGTGCAACTTCTGCCAGCATCCACGATCTGTGGTGGGTGATTTACTAGTTTGAAAGTAGGATAAAATCTCAGATGCTTCACAGTTTTGACAGCCAATTGCGTAACATTTTCAATTCTCCTTACTTACTAAAAGTTCAGACTAAGCAACAAGACCTCGAAAACAGTGTTTGTATAATTCTGGTTATCTCTGTTGGTAACTTACACAATTTCAGGAGGCTCTTTCAGCTTCAAAGAAACACTCTGAAAACACTTCTACAAGTAATTTGTGGACCCAGACATGACGTATCTCTTTTAATCAGATCTATACTGTCATATGTTGTCTCTTCTGAGAATTCTGATATGTGTTCTTCTGGAGGGACGGGCTGGCATTTTATCCCACTATGGTCTCTGCACATGCAGCAACTTCCAGGTTGAATCTGAATTAAAATATACTCTTCCATTGATTTTTCTCAATGTCTCTAATAAGTCTGACCATAGCTGCCTATGCAAGTCGAGAGGAAGGAGGATGGTATTGATTGCTCACCAATTTCATCTCTATGATCATATATAGAGCTCAATATACTTTTATTTTATTCCCTGTTTTGAGTAAATATAGTATCATAGACTTAAATAGTTTTAAACTTGAAAAAGATCTTAGGAATTTTCTACGTGCAACCTCCCACACAAAACAGATACACAACCTATAAGCAGCTATTGCTTCATAACCTACAATGACGGGAGTTTATGGAATTCACAAAGTGCTTATCATGCTCGAGTTTATTTAATATTTAGAAATATCTGCTTATACTAAGCATAAATCAGTTATCCTAATTGTCTCCAACCCTTAGTCCTGGGCTGATATTCTGGAGCCACCATGGAATTAATCTATTCTTTCTCAATTATCATAAACAATCTCCTCCCAAAACTAAACGTAGAAAATTACCACAATTATTCTTTAAATGGCATGGCCTTAAAATATTTTGGTATTCAGGAAAAATCCACACTGAAATGTACTTTATATGTGCTCAGCCCACAACAACCTTATAGCAATACTTAATACTGTCTTGGCTTTTTTTGTGCAGATGCATCATATTGTTGATTTATATTATGTTCACAGTTAACTAGAAACATCAAGTCTTTTTTTACATGAATGCCTGACAAACCAGGTTTACCACATTTTAAATTCATGCAATTGATTTTTTTCCTTTTATCTGAAGTAATCTAAATGCAGTGTGCTAAATTATTTTCATGAGTTTTAATCCATTTTTCATCCTCTTGGGATTCTTTTTGAATGTTATTTCTGTAATCAAAACTATTGGTAACTTTTAAAAGATTTGTCATTAAAAAACCTGAAACAGCAAACTGGCCTGGTGGTGTAGTGATTAAGTGTGCACATTCCGCTTGGTGGCCCCAAGTTCGCACTCTTGGATCCTGGGCTCAGACCTAGTGCTGCTCATCAAGCCATGCTGTGGTGGCATCCCACACAAAAAAAATAGAGGGAGATTGGCACAGATGTTAGCTCAGTGACAATCTTCCTCACACAAGAAAACACAAATCTGAAACGAATGCCTTTAAACCTTTATTTAAGTTATTGATTAATATGTCAGATAGAACAAGACCGGTAATAGAACCCTTTGATCTTTAACTTTAGCTTTCTCTATAGTTGACATGATTCTAAAAGACTATACTTTTTATATGTGATTGTTTAAAAGACTTCAAATTTACCTTACTATATTTTCATGTAGGATTCATTTATCTTGTTCCCAAAGTTACAATGACTGGCAAAAGATTTAGCCAGACACTTCAGAAAAGAAGCTATATGAGTAGCCAATAATCACGTGAAAAGGTGTTCAACATTAGCCACCAAGGAAATGCAAATTAAAACAACAGTTAGATACCACTACACAGCCCCTAGAAAGGCTGAAATAAAAAACAAATGAACAACAAAAAACTGAAAATACAAAGTATTGGCAAGGAGACGAAACCCCCAGAACACTTATACCCTGTTGCTGGTAATGTAAAATGGTTCAAAGACTTTGCCAAACAGTTTGGTAGTTTCTTATAAAACAAAATGTACGCTTCCTGCATGATTTAGCAATCCCATTCCTGTTTATACAAGAGAAACAAAAACATGTGTTCACACAAAGACTTGTAGACAAATTTTTGTAGATGGCTTACTCCTAATAGCTAAAAAGTGAAACAACACAAATGTGTATCAATGGGTAAATTCATAAAGAAATTGTGGTATATACATACAATGGAATACTATTCAACAAGAAAAAAGAATAAACTACTAACAGAAGCAGCAGTAAGGATAAATTCCAAAACCATGCTGAGAAAGGGAAGCAAGATAAAACAGAAGCCAGACACAATATAATTCATACAGTATGAGTCCGTTTATATGAAATTCTAGAAAAGTCAAATCTAGTCTATGGTAATAGTAATCAAATCAGTGCTTGCTTACAACCAAGGAATGGAGTTTGAAGGTGGTGCAAGTGTGTTGGGGAAAGGCACCAAATGAAAGGGGGCACAAAGGAGCTTCCTTGAGTTACAAAAAAAATCATATATATCTTGATTGTGGTGGTGGTTACATGGGTTATATAAGTGTATACACTTATCAAAAGTCATCAAACTCTACATTTAATATGATTGAATCTTAGTATATGAAAATATATGTAATTATATATCAGAATCAGGAAAAAATCTTGTAATCAAAGAAAACTTTCTTGAAATAAAAGTAGACCTGCATCTATATATTGAAAGGGTCCACTGAGTTCCTGGAATAATTTACTTGAACTTCTAAACTCTGTGACATACCCTAGCAAACTATTACAATTTAAAGATAAAGACAACAGTTCTGAGGATTTACACACTATAAGATCAAGGGAATAAAATAATTTTGAGATCAGACCTCTCAAAATCAACACACAAAACAAGGCAATAGTAGTGCGGCATTTTTATGAAAGGAAAGAAAGTGTGATCCAAGGATGCTATATCCAATCAAGCTACTGTTCAACTATCAAGGTCACAGACAATGAGTTTACACCTGAAAGGACTCAGGCTGTACTCAGGAGTCTTTCTGGAGGAAAATATCTGGGGCTGACCTTCATCCAACCAAAAGACAATGTGAAAGTTTTGGTGAAAGGATTGATAGTGAATATTCAACACAGTAGTCCCCCTTTATCCTTAGGGGATGCATTCCAAGAGCCCCAGTGGATGCCTGAAACCGTGGATAGTACTAAACCCTGTATACGCTATGTTTTCTTCATATACAGACATATTTGAGGTGCAACAGCAAAACTAGCATGAATTTCTTTTTCATTATTCACAATTTCATGGATAGAATATTTGTTCTTATCGTAGATCTTAGCAATCTCAGCATACGATTTTTCTTCCTTCCTTATTAAGTCAAGAAGTTTCACTTTTTCGCTTAAAAGAAGCACTTTATGGCTTCTCTGTGGCATATGTGAATTTCTAGCATTACTAGTCTTGTGCTTTGGGGCTATCACTAAGTAAAATAAGGTTACTTGAACACACGGACTATGATACTGTGACAATAGATCTGACAATCAAGACAGCTACTAAGTGACTAAGGGGTGGGTAATGTACACAGTGTAGATATGCTGGACAAAGGGATGATTCACATCCCAGGTGGCACAGAGTTGGACAGTGTGAGATTTCATCATGCTACTCAGAACAGTATGCAATTCAAAACGTATGAATTGTTTGTTTCTGAAATTTTTCATTTAATATTTTTGGACCACAGTTGACCATAGGCAAATGAAACCCAGAAACTGAAATGGAGGATAAGGGGAGACTACTATTTTTTCAGTTATAGATGTAGGACCAAATCAAGGATGAGGAAAAGCATGGAAGAAGAGTATGTAAATATAATCTCACAAAGAACAAAGGATTCAACTTTTAAAATGGAAAAAATGAGGGAGTGAAAATGGGAAAAATAAAATAAGCTCACCAATTATTGAAGTGAGAATAAAAAAAAGAAAATCTATAAAACTGACAAACCATATAATAAAAGGGAGAGTTAAAAAATGGGGGGATTAAGGATGTTACAGAAGGTAAAAATAAAAAGATAATTTCTAGAACAAATAAAACAAAATGAACACTTCCAATACACTAAAAGGAATTTTTTTAAAGAAGAGCAAAGAAAATTATGTGAACAAAAAACTCATATTTTAACTTCCCAGAAATAGTCAATGTTAACTAGAATTCTTTCCAACCTCTCCCTCCCTACCTCCTTCTCTCTCTCTTTCTCTTTCTGTCTCATCCAGTCTCTCTCTCTGCATGTTTGTTATTAGTACAAATTTGGATGATTAGGTTGTATTTTCATTTACTATTTAATCATGAGCATTGTCTATGCTGACAAAAGTTCACAAAAAAACATGACTTCAAATAGATTCTTACATATTCCATGTAATGGATGAATTGATATATTTGTTCTGAAATCTTGCTGGCTCATTCTGTATTTATAATCAAGCATTTGTCCATTTATTCAATCATTTAACATGCATTTATAAGATGTCTATTGTATGCCATAGATTTCTGAGTAAGATAGAAGTATTCTCTGCACTCCTAGAGGACAGTTAAACAAATAATTATATGTATGATTTTGACGTTAATAATGTGGAAGTTGGAAGATATGTGGGAGAGCAGTTTAAGGGGATTCATCTCAATCTTGACATGAAGTCTAGGACTAGTTTAGGCGTGCCTGTGGAAGTAAGTGAAGTTTAAAATGAGGTATGAACAACGTGAAGTGGTCCTGGGAACAGGAGATGGGGACCATTTGGTCATACTTCTGTAACATCTCCATTTTGCTATCCCTTATAAAGGTAACCTTTTTCTTTGACTTTTTTCCTTTCTCTAAACTAGCCTATATTTTTACATTTTAATTCTAGAAGCCTTTAAGTTTTTACAAAACATACTGAACCTATTTTTCTCTCTATGGCATCTTAACTCTTCCTTGTGTTAAGATGAGGTAGCATCTAACTTTTCTTGTTTTCTTCTCTGTTCCCCCTCCTTTAGCAGTTTTGTTGTTATGAACTAGAACTTTAGATTCACATTGTATGAATACTAATGTATTTTGCATGATATATCTTTTTTAAAGAGTTGTTTTAGACATTTGCTATATATTATAAACATTTTAATAGCTAACTCTATGACTAACTGGTTATTGAGTTATTTTATACCACAACTTGCCCATTTTTGAGTTTCTTATGTTGACTAATTTTTTGGTTTATGGGAGTACTTCAAATGTTTTTTCCCAAGAAAGTGATATCCTTGCTGATATTTACGTATATCTTGTGCATAACATTTTAAAGGGAGATTATAGTAGTTTAATCAACAAAGTGAGTATGTTTTGGCAAGGTTTGTTGTTAAAAAATGAAATGATGATCAATAAGAATCAGTTAAAATTCCATTTATATGAAATGCCCAGAAGATGCAAATCTATAGAGACAGAGACTAGATTAGTGGTTGCCTGGGGATGTGGGATTGGGAAGATGAGGTGTGAGGCTAAGGGATATGGTGTGGAGCTTCTTTTTGGGATAACAAAAATGTTATAAAATGCATTGTGGTGATGGTTGCACAACTTTATAAATATACCAAAAGCCATTGAATTGTACACTTTAAATGGGAGAATTGTGTGGTTTGTTGTAAAGTGTATCTCTATAAAGCTGTAAAAAATGAATCAGATTACGTTTAATTGTCTATTATTTGATGAAATTTAAAATGTTTCCCTCAAACCAGAGGCATCATTTGCTCATCTCCAGGCTTTTGGCATCTCCTCTCTTCACCATGGTTTCAAACTCAAAGCATGAACTAGATAAAAATCACAGCATCAATAAGCATTTCACTCCCACCTAGCTGGACATAATAATGTGGATTTAAAAATCATTTCCAATATTTACTCTTAGCTCTCCTTTGCTTTTATCTGTATCTGTGATGTCTGATGTTATGAACCCCCCACACTTTCACCCCTTAGCCAAATAAACTGTCATGAATGGAACTGACCAACTAATTCATATTCATGTATGAAGGTTTACACTGTGACCCCCAGGAAACATCACATTCCACAGAAACTTTATCACAATGGCAAAGACCCTTAAGCCAAAGAGCAAAAGTTCTAATGGTAGAATTTCAGGCAACAGAAGAGATTGGAGAAGCATTTGGACTATAAAGAGATCTTTCAGGTCCCCTGAAATCTGAACACATGTGAGTTTGCTGGCCACGCCTCCCACTGAGGCTGGCTCCTGGGTGCCTCTGGTTTGCACTGCCACCCTCTGCACTATAATTCTGAGGGCCATTAAGTCTGGCATTTCTCCAAGAAGTTCTTGCCTAACCTGGGTTAGGTTTAATGACACCTTTATATTTAGTTTTATTTTTATCTTCTCTCTCATGGTCCTCTCTCTTGCAGACTATAGCTGGAAAATGTTTAAGGCCAGTGCTATGAGAAAAGCAGTAAGTTGAAATAATTCTTTTTTCATTTACGTTCCTTTATTGAAACCTTGTAAACTTTGGCATTTTTTCTTCTCTTTGTGCAAAATTATGCTAAAAATCCTTAAAATTTCAGACATTTATGAAGCCTTCAAAAGAAAAGTACAACCAGAGAAAACATATTTTTTTAAAGAACATTACCTGTGTTTGGGGATTTTTCTTTTTCTTTTTTTTCCCTTTTTCTTTCCTTTTTTTTTTTTTTTGAGGAAGATTAGCCCTGAGCGAACTACAGCCAGTTCTCCTCTTTTTGCTGAGGAAGACTGGCCGTGAGCTAACATCCACGCCCATCTTCCTCTACTTTATACCTGGGATGCCTACCACAGCATGGCTTTTGCCAAGCGGTGCCATGTCCATACCCAGGATCTGAACCGGCAAACCCCGGGCTGCTGAGAAGCAGGACGTGCGAACTTGACCGCTGCACCACCTGGCGGCCCCAGGGGTTTTTCTTAGTAACGAGAAAGGGAGGACAAAAAGTGGTACAAAGATGTTTTTAAGTTAACTCAGCATCACTCACCAGCATCTGGAGGTCTGTGGACATGAAATTAACACGGATGACTTTTCGGAGTGATCAACAGCCAAAAGGGAAGCTTTGTCTCCATGGTAGCTGAAGGAATGAAGACTCTACGGCTTCAGACTCTAGGGCCTTAGAAAAGCCTTCCATGGCCCTATGATTCACTGTCCCCCTGCCCCTAATCCAATAATTAGGGCTGCATCAACACAAGTCCTCATTGGTAATAATCAAACCATTTTTTGAAGGAAAAATGATACTTTAATCCCGAGAAATCTGTTGCTGGTTAACAACACTAACAATGAAATCTTTAGCTATCTTTGGTCTCTCTTAACATTCCTTTGCCTCAACAGAACCTCCAGTTTTCTTCTTCTTTGTGTCGGTGGAAATAAAAGTTTATCGTCCTTTTCTGGGTTTCAATGTTGTTTAATGTGGTTTTTCAAATTAAATAATGTGTCTTCCTGTTTCCATTATTTTTGTCATTTTTTTAGGTGAGTCGCCAGAAACTTCTCTTAGAGTTTTATCTCTAACTCAAGATGTGGAGTTTAAAACTTTATATCCTCTTCCAGTGTCAAGTAGTCTGATGGGATCGCCTCCCCGCTCTGCTGTGGTTATTTGCCCTCACATCAGACTTGCTGTTTAATGGAATCTCTGCATTTCTGACACATTAGGCCAGTGGTCCGCCACGCCTCCTGGTCTTCCTCCCTCTCATTTGCACACAACTCCTCCTGTATTGACCAAGTTTGGTTTAACTTCATAAGAAGAACCTTCTCTTTGTCTCTCCTGCCCTTTTGCAGCTTTCCAGGGAGGCACAAGTGTCAGCTGTTGAGGCGGTTTTTAATTATTGACTCATCAGCCTTGGCCCTCCCTGGGGAAAGGGAATCTGCTTTTTCACATTTGCGCTTAGACAATGTCTAAGATATGATAAATAAATAACAGAGCATGATGAATGTCTGGTCCTCTGTAGGCCACAAGAGAAAACTTCTGTCAAAGCAGCCATGCTTCTCTCTCCTTTTAACAAGGCTTCATGACTACAGCAGCCACAGCTGCTGCTGGAGAACAGGAAGAAAGTGCTTAAAGCACCCATTTTTTCTATGCTTGGAAAAAGAGGGTGGCAGGCTTAATAAATCCTAAGTTGTGGAGCTTGTCTATTTTCATCTTTTCTCTGGCCCATTTTAAAGGAAGAAGAGCAGAAGTGAGAATTCCTCTCCGGAGACCTAGATGCACGTCCTTGCTCCATCATTGTGGCACTCTTAGCAACCCAGTTTTTCTGGATCTTCAGTTTCCTTATCCAGGAAATAGAAATACTACTTCACTCTGCCTACACTGCATCATTGCTGTGAGTCCCTGATGAAATGATATGCATGGAAAATATAAAAATATAAAGTTTTTGTTAGCATCATTAATAGGAAGTACTTTTTCACTCATTCTTTCATCTGACAAATGTTTATTTTAAGGTCTATGAAAGCCAGGCTTTGTTTTGCTCACTGCCAAATCTCAGTACCTAAAACAGCACCTGAAACATAGCACTCACCCAACGTTTGCAGAATAAATGGATGAAGGAAGGAAGAAATGCATTAAGCATCTACCATGCAGTCACTGTGCCTGACACTGGCTCATATAAAGGTGAATACAGGAGGGAGGCATGACCCTGCCCTGGGGGATTTATAGTTTCATCGAAAACAGAGAGTGTCTAGAGCACAAATGCTGAGCTTCACCTCAAGTTAGACAAGATTGGGTAAAACAAAATAAAACCCCAAAACAAAATCTAGGTCTAAAGTTAAGTGAATTTTTGAAGTTAGCACAGTCATCTTGAGGATCCAGCTCTTCTCTTTTATTTTCTACATGTTACTTCTTAGTGACTTTCTTCTGCCTAACTGTTCCCCCATTTCGGATCATCCACTTGTGGCTAATTCTGTTTTTCCCCTATTTTCAAACCCTTCTCATGAAAATACATCAGTAATTTTCATAATATTAATGTATTTCTCAAACTAGTGTACTGGGAGATGTCAATATTTGTTTCAAGTAAAGTGGATTTTGATGTTTAATAACTCTGGAAGACGGTTGGTTAAATAATATTAAATAGGACATCACTAAATCTGTAGATGAGTTCGGTAAGAATTGACATCTTTGAATGATTAAGTCTTCCCACAATGAATATGTATATCTCTCTATTTACATGAGTTTGCTTAAGTTCATTCAGCATTATTTTGTAGACTTTCATGTAGAAGTCTTGCACCATACCTGTTAAATTTATTTTTAAGTATGTTGTGTTTTTATGTTATTTTAAATATTATTTTTTAAATTAAGTTCCAAATAGTTTGTTACTAGCATATAGGATTGTGATTGCTTTTTGTATATGGACATTTTATCTTCTGACTTTAACAAATCTACTTATTTCTAGTAGTTTCTGTAGATTCTTTGGGATTTTCTATGCAGATGATCTCGTCATATGCAGATAAAGAAAATTTATTTCTTCCTTTCCAATAAATGTCTTTTATTTTCCTGTCTTACCTTATCACATTGACTCAGCCAGCTAGTACCATGCAGGATAAAATTGTGTGGGGGTGTGGACACTATAGAGATAATGTACTCATCATCCTTAAATATATTAGTTTTAATCCTTAAAATGTTTTATCCTTAAATATGTTAGTTGTGGACTCTTTTGTAGATGCTTTTTATTAGAATGAAGAAGTCTCCTTCAATTCCCAGTTTGTTGAAAGTTTTTACTTGAATAAGTGTTGGATTATGCCAATAATATTCTGCATCTAATTAGATGGCAATATAAGTTTTCTTTATTCTGTTAATGTGACAAATCACATTGATTGTTTTTTGAATGGTCGATCAGTTTTGTTTTTCTAGATAAATCACACTTGCTCATAACATGTTATCATTTTATGTATTGCTGGATTCAATTTGCAAATATATTTTTAAAAAGTTTGGTGTCTGTGTTCATAAGGGATAATTGTACAGGTTTCTTTTTGGAATATCTTTGTCAGGCTTTGATATCTGTGTTTTGCTGCCCTAATAAAACAAGTGGGCACATGTTTCTTCCTCTACTTTCTCCAAGTATTTGTGTAAGATTGGTAGTATTACATCCTTAAATGTTTGGTAGAAATCATCACTGAAGCTATCTAGACCTGGAATTTTCCTTGGGGGTGAATTTTTGGTAAATCATTGAATTATTTTAATGGGTATATGAATTCAGATTTTTATCCTGTACCATTTTTGGGAGGTTTTATGTTTCAAAGAATTTATCCATTTTGTCTGAGTTGTCAATTTCAGTGGCATAAAATTGTTCTTAATATTCCCCTAGTACCATGTAATATCTGCACATCTATTCTGATATACCATATTTCATTGCTGATACAATATTAGTAATTTGTGTTCCCCTCTCTCTAGCACGCATAAGTCTACCTAGCGATGTTTCAATTCTGTTAATACTTTCAAAGAAACAAGTTTTGGCTTTATACTTTTCTCTACTGCATTTTTGTTTTCTATTTCATAGATATCTACTCTCATCTTTATTACTTCGTTGTTTCTGATTACTTTACATTTACCTTGCTCCTCTAGCTTCTTAAGATGTACCTGTAGACCATTGATATTCGCCCTTTTCTGTTTTCAAACATAAGCATTTAATGCTATAGTTTCCTCTATGCTTAGTCCCATTCATTTTGATCTTTTCATTATCATTAGGTAAAACTAATCTCTATATTCCTTGCGATTTATTCTTTGGCCCATTACGGTTATATAGATATCTTATTGTAACTAATTTGTAATTTAATTCCATTGTGACCAGAGACATTGTCTGTAAAATGTCAACCTTTTAGCCATATTGAAACATTCAAAACTTTTGCCATATTGAAACTTGTTTTATAGCCTAAAGTATGGTCTATTTTGGTAAACATACAAAGTACACTTGAATAGAATATGTATTTTGGTATAGTGTTCTATAAACTATAATTAGTGCAAGGATGTGTATAGTGTTATTCAGGGTATTTATGGCCACACTAATTCTTTGTTCAGTTGTTCTATCAATTATTGAGGGAGGTTGTGAAAGTTTCCAACTAAAAGTTTGGGTTTTTCTATTATTTCTTTTAGTTCAGTCAATATTCACATCGTCTATTTTAAAAATCTATTAGCCACATACATATTTGTGATTGGTATATCTTCCTGAAAAATTGACCGGTTCATCATTATGAAAGGCCCTTTTTCTCCTGTAATACTTTGTCTTGAAGTCTGCCTTATCTAATATTAATATAGCCACTCCAGCTTTCTTACACTTACTGCTAACATAGTATTTAATATAGTCACTCCAGCTGTCTTATCTTATGCTTACTGCTGACACTGCATATTTTTTCCATTCTTTCTTTTGAAACCTCTCCTCTTCTTTTCTTTTTTATTGAATTTATTTTTTTAGAGTGGTTTAAGTTTCACAAAAAAAACTGAGAAGTTATAGATTTACTCCCTGCCCCCACACATACACAGCTTCCCCCATTATCAACGTAACTCACCAGAGCGGTACACTTGTTACAATTGATGAACCTACGTTGACACATCATAATCACCAAGAGTCCATAGTTTTCATTTCGCTCTTGGGGTTGTACCTTCTATAGGTTTAACAAATATACAGTGACATGTGTCCATCAAAATGATCACATAGAATATTTTCACTGCCCTAGAAATGCTATGTGCTTCACCTCCTTATCCTTCCCACTCCCAACCCCTCGCAACTACTGATCTATTTACCAATGATCTTTTGTCTCTATGGTGTTGTCTTTTCCAGAACGTCATATAGTTGGAATCTTACAGCATGCAACCTTTTCAGAATGGCTTCTTTCACTTATAAGGTGCATTTATGGTTCTTCCATGTGTTTTCATGGCTTGATTGCTCATTTCTTTTAAGCACTGAACAATATTCCATTGTCTGAATGTGACGCAGTTTATGTATTCATTTACCTAATGAAGGACATCTTGGTTGCTTCCAAGTTTGGGCAACTATGAATAAAGCTGCTGTAAACATCTATATGCAGGTGTTTGTGTGGACATAAGTTTTCAGCTTCTTTGGTTAAATACTAAGGAATGAGTTTACTGGATCTTATGGTAAGAGTAGGATTAGTTTTGTAAGAAAATGCCAAATTGTCTTCCAACGTGGCTGTACCATTTTTCATTTCCACCAGCAATGTGTGAGAATCCCTGTTTTTCTACATCCTTACCAGGATTTGGTGTCATCACTGTTTCGTATTTTGGCCATTCTAATGGGTATGTAGTGGTATCTCATTGTTGGTTTTGGTTTTTTTTTTTGTGTGTGTGTGAGGAAGATGAGCCCTGAGCTAACATCTGTTGCAAATCCTCCTCTTTTTTTCTCTTGAGGAAGATTAGCCCTGAGCTAACATCTGTGCCAGTCTTCCTCTACCTTGTATGTGGGATGCCTCCACAGCATGGCTGGTGAATGGAGTATGTCCACACCCAGGATCCAAACCTGTGAACCTAGGGCCACTGAAGCGGAGCATGCAGAACTTTAACCCTTCAGCCATGGGGCCGACCTCATATCTCATTGTTGTTTTAATTTGCGTTTCCCTCATGACATATGATGTGGAGCATCATTTCATATGCCTAGTTGTCATCTGTATATCTTCTTTGGTGAGGTATCTGTTAAGTACTTTGGCTTATTTTTTAATCAAGTTGTTTGTGTTCTTCCTGTTGAGTTTTGAGAATTACTTGTATATTTTGCATAACTATGCTTTATCAAATATGTCTTTTTCAAATATTTTCTTTCAATCTTTGGCTTGTCTTCTCATTCTCTTGACATTGTCTTTCACAGAGAAATATATAATTTTAATGAAGTTGAGCTTATCCATCATTTCATTCATGGATTCTTCCTTTGGTGTTATATCTAAAAATCCATGGCTATACCCAAGGTCATCTAGCTTTTCTCTTATGTTATCTTCTATGTGTTTTATAGCATATAGGTCTGTGATCATTTTTGAGTTAATTTTGTGAAGAGTGTAAAATCTCTGTCTAGATTAATTTATTTTGCATGTGGACATCCAGTTGTTCTAGCTCCACTTCTTTAAAAGTCTTTATTTCATTCTATTGCTTTTGATCCATTTTCAAAGATTCTCCAAATTGGTTCTTCTGCTTCAATATTTTGTTGCCTATTCTTGGTCTTTTACCACTCCACATAAACTTTAGAATAAGTTTGTCAATATCTACAAAGTAACTTGCTATATTTAGATTGGGAATATAGTGAATCTATACATCAAGTTAATAAGAAGAGACATCTTGATAATTAGACTATTCTTATCCATTGAACATGGAATATCTCTCCATTTTCTGAGTTGTTCTTTGATTTTGTTCATAACAGTGTTGTAGTTTTCCTCATATAGGGCTTCTATGTATTTTGTTATTTATACATAAGAATTTAAATTTTTGGATGCTACTGTAAAGGATATTGTGTTTTTTTCTCTTTTTTTCTCAAAGATTGGCACCTGAGGTAACATCTGTTGCCAATATTTTTTTTTCCTTCTTCTCCCTGAAGCCCCCCAGTACATAGTTGTATGTTCTAGTTGTAGATCCTTCTGGTTGTGCTATGTGGGATGCCACCTTAGAATGGCTTGATGAACAGTGCCATGTCCATGCCCAGGATCCAACCAGTGAAACCCTGGGCTACCAAAGCAGAGCAAGCAAACTTAACCACTCTGCCATGGAGCCGGCCTCAAGAGTATTGTGTTTTTAATTTCAATATCCACTTGTTAATTACTGGTATATAGGAAAATAATTGACTTTTGCATATTAACTTCTTATCCTAAAACCTTGTTATAATTTTTTCTTAGTTCCAGGAGGTTGTTTTGGTCAATTCTTTATATGTACATGATTATGTCATTTGTAAACAAAGAGAGTTTTAATTTTTTTCCCTCCAGATTTGTGCCCCTTTTATTTTCTCTTCTTGGCTTACTACATTAGCAAAGATTCTGGTACAATGTTGAAAAGGAGTAATGAGAGGGGACATCCTTGCCTTGTACCTGATGTTAGTGGGAAGCTTTGAGTTTCTCATCATTAAGTGTGATGTTTGTTAGCTGTTGGTTTTTTATAGATATTTTGTATCAAGTTGAGAAAGTTCCCCTCTATTCCTAGATTACAGAAAGTTTTCATTATGAAAGGGTGTTGGATTTGGTCAAAGGCTTTTTCTGCTTCTATTGATACGATCATATGATTTTTCTTCTATAGCCTGTTGATGTGATGCATTACATTGATTTTCGAATGTTGAATCAGCCTCACATATTTGATATAAATCCCATTTTGTCTTCTTGTGCAATTCTTTTTATATACTTTTGGATTCAGTTTGCTAATATTTTGTTGAGGATTTTTACATTTATATTCTTGAGAGATATGGATCTGTAGTTTTCTTTTCTTGTAATGTCTTTTTCAGATTTTGGTATTCGGATAATGCTGACCTCATAGAATGAGTTAGGAGGTGTTCCTTCTGCTTTTATGCTCAGAAAGAGATTGTAGAGAATTGGCATAATTTTTTCCTTAGACATTTGGTAGAATTCACAAGTGAACCCATCTAGGCTGGTATTTTCTCTTTTGGAAGTTTATTAATTAGTGATTCAATTTCTTTAATAGATACAGACCTATTTATGTTGTCTGTTGCTTGTAGCATGAGTTTTGGAAATTTATGTCTTTCGTGAAACTGGTCCATTTCAACTAGGTTATTAAATTTATGGTCATAGACTTGTTCATAATATTCCTTATTGTCTTCATAATTTCCATGGGATCTATACTGATGTCCCCTCTTTCATTTGTAAGATTAGTAATTACCTCCTCTCTCTTTCTTTCTTAGTCGGGTTAAAGGGTTACGCATTTCATTGATCTTTTCAAAGGACCAGCTTTTGGTTTCATTGATTTTCTCTATTGATTTCCTGTTTTCAATTTCATTGATTTCTGCTCTAATTCTTATTATTTCTTTTCTTCTGCTTACTTTGGATTAATTTGTTCTTCATTTTCTAGTTCCCTAATGTAAAAGCTTAGAGGAATGATCTCAGATCTTTCTTCTTTCTAGTATATGCATTCAATGCTATAAATTTGCCTCTAATTGATGTTTTCGCTGCGTTTCACAAGTTTTGGTAAGTGGTGATTTCATTTTAATTTAGTTCAAAATATTTTTTAATTTTTCTTGTGACTTTTTTGACTCATATCTTGTTTAAAAGTGTGTTGTTTAATCTTCACATATTTTGGGGATTTTCCAATTATCTTTCTGTTATAGAATTTTAGTTTAATTCTTTTGTGGTCTGACAGCAGATGTAGTATGATTTCTATTCTTTGAAATTTGTTTAAGTGTGCTTTTTGGCCCATGATGGTCTATATTGGTGAATGTTTCATGTGAACTTGAGAAGATGTGTGTTCTGCTCTTGTTGGATGAAGTCATCTATAAACGTCAAATACGTCCCCTTGATTACTGGTGGTGTTAAGTTCAACTGTGTCCTTACTGATTATCTGCCTGCTGGATCTATCCATTTCTGATAGAGGATTGTTGAACTCTTCAACTAAAATGATGAATTTATGTATTTCTATTTGCAGTTCTATCAGTTTTTGCCACATGTAGTTTGACACTCTGTTGTCAGATGCAGACACATTGAGGATTGTGAAGTCTTCTTGGAGAACTGAACCCTTTATCATTATATAATGCCCTTATTTAGCCTTGATAACTTTCTTTGCTTTGAAGTCTACTCCGTCCTAAAGTAATATAGCTATTCTGCTTTCTTTGGTTAGTGTTAATGTGATATATTTTTCTCCTTGCATTTACTTTTAATCTATACACATATGTAAAGTGGGTATATTGTAGACAACATATAGTTGGGTTATGTTTTTTGATCCATTGTGACAATCTCTATCTTTTAATTAGTGCACTTAAACCATTGATGCTTACTATAATTATTAATTTATTTGGTTTACTATCTACCATATTTGTTACTGTTTTCCATTTGTTGCCCATGTTCTTTGTTCCTATTTTTGTTTTCCATTCATTTTCTGCCTTTTGTGATTTTAATTGAGCATTTTATATGATCTTGTTTTCTCGCCTTTCTTAGTATATCAGTTATACATCTTTTCTAACCTTTTTAGTGGTTGCCTTAGAGTTTAAATATGCAATTACAACTAATTCAAGTCCACTTTCAAATAACACTACACCATTTCACTGGTAGTGTAAGTACCCTATAATAACAAATAATTCTAATTATACTTTCCTGTTCCTTGTATTACTGCTATCATCCATTTTATTTATATATATAGGTATCCATAATTGAGTATGTTCTTACTCTTATTATTTTGACCTATTAGATCAATTAAGAATAGAAAATAAAAGTTTTACTTTATCTTCCCTTAATCTTTCTTTGATGCTCTTCTTTACTTTATGTAAATACACTTTTCTGAGATAATATATCTCTAAACTACTTTTAACATTTCTTGTATGACAAGTCTACTGGAAACGAATTCCTGAAAAATTCCCTATTTCTCCTTTGCTTTTGAAGGATAATTTTGTAAGGTACACAATTCTAGGTTGGTGCTTTTTTTTTTTCCCTCTCGACACTTTTCAGATTTTACTTCATTCTCTTCTTGCTTGCATGATTTCTGAAGTGAATTCAGACATATTTGTTATCTTTGTTTTTCTACAGGTAAGGTGTCTTTTCCCTCTGGATTCTTTCAGGAATTTTTTCTTTATCTTTGTTTTTAGTAATTTAAAAATGACATGCCTAGGTGTAGGGGTTTTCTCTGACATTTATCCTGATTTGTGTTCTCTGAGCTTCCTGGATCTCTAGTTTTGCATTTTACATTAATTTGGGGTAATTCTCAGTGGTTATCATTTCAAATATTTCCTCTCTCTTTTTCTACTTCTCGTATTCCCATTACATGGATGTTCCGCCTTTTGTAGTTGTCTCACAGTCATTGGATATTCTGGCGGTTTTTTTCAGTCATTGTTCTCTCTGTTTTTTAGTTTTGAAAATTTCTATTGAGACATCTGCAAGATATCTCATTTCTTTCTTTAGCTGTGTTCAGTCTGCTGATAGACCTATCAAAGGCAGTCTTCAATTCTGTTATAGTGTTTTTCATCTCTAGTGTTTCTTTTCATTTCTTTCTTAGGACTTCAATGTCTCTGCACATGTTGCCCATCTGTTCTTGTCTTGCACGACATCTACTTTATCTATTAGAGCCCTTAGCATATTAAGCATAGTTGTTTCAAATTTTTGGTCTTGTGATTCCAACATTCCTGCCATGTTTGGTTCTGATGCTTCCTCTGTCTCTTCAAATTGTGTTGTTTGCATTTTGGTATGCCTTGTAATTTTTTTCTTGATAGCCAGACATGAGATAGTGGGTAAAGGAACTGCTGTAAGTAGGCCTTCAATAATGTTCTGGTGAGGTGTATGGGGAGAGGAAGCATTCTATAGTCCTATGATTAGGTCTCAGTCTTTTAGTGAGCCTTTGCCTCTGGACTGTGAACTTCAAAATTGTATCTCAGGGTTTTTTTTTCTCCCCTTAGGTGGGAGAAGATGGCTAGAGTGGGCTGGAGTTGAATATACCCTCTCTTCCTGGTGGAAGTCTAGAGCTGACTGGAGTTGGATATTTACATTCCTCAGGTCAGTTAGGCTCTGATAAAACACAAGCAGCTTAGGTTCTGATTAGCTAGTTTCTCCTGAGGGCAGGCCTTGTTAAGAACAACAGAGTGCTCTGGTTATTTCTAAATGGTTCCTTTTCCCCTCCCCCTGACAGATACCCCAGGGGATTTTTCTTCATTATTTACTGTGGGAATCTGGTTGAGCTCCTGGATGTAAATTTCACAGTATCATGGGGACCCCCCCATGCCTGGGTCCCCCTGGAGTTTTTAACTCTCTGAATTGTCCATACTGAGCCTCCAGGAATTCTTCAGTTACAGTTAAGGTAACTCCCTGAGGCAGTTTCCACTTGTGAGTCTCTGCTTCAGCAAGTTGTTATTCTCTGTATTCACCTATCTCTCCAACACATGGTGGGCAGCAGTTTGCCCTGTATCCTCACCTCTCTTGTGGATCCTAGAGGAGTTGTTGATTTTTCAGCCCGTTCAGCTTTTTACTTGTTGTTGGGATGGAGTGACAACTTTCAAGATCCTTACATGTGGAACCAGAAATCATAAGTCATAATTTTATTTTTAACGCACTCTTCCCACTCACATACACACTTGCTGCCATTCTCTTAACACCCCTTTCAGCTATCACGTCTCTGTTCCTCTTTCCAAGAAAACTTGTTTGATGAGACATACAAATTGCCTTCAATTACGTTCCTCCCATTTTCCCTGGGTCCACTCCAATGGAGCTTTTGCCTGTAACACTTTACTGAAATTGCCAATGTGTGACAGTTTCATAGTTGATTGAAATTGAAATAGTAATTCACATTATGGAGGTTTGAGTCTAGAAATGCAGGGAATATGCCCAATTTCTATCCTTTTTCTTTCAATTCATCCTTAGGCTCTGCTGCACGAGTTAGAGACAATACTTTCTCAGAATGATGTCGAGTTTATCTTCTTCCAAATGTTGCCTAGTATACCGTTTTCAATAAAACTGTAATTCTGCTGATTAAGGACTTCATAATTAATTAAAGGCAAAGCACTCTTCTAGGTTTGTGAGATACAAAAAGATGATATAAATGTTTACCTTTCAATTTACTTGAAAAAATTCTAATCACCAATAAGATGGTTGTCTCTCTCTAAACAAAAACTTTCTTTAAATATTATTGATTGGTAAACTAAAAGCTTCCAAAATGTTTTGAATTAAAAATATAGAACCATTATACATTTCTTCGGTAGGTTCCCCATTATGAGTTATGCAATTATTAAAGTCACATTTTTTCTGTCTTTGGCAGCTTTGAATTTATAGCTCTTAAAAACTCCTAAAAGGACACAACTAAAATTTTAATGGGCATTTCAGCTAAGTCTTTTTGAATTTTGTATTAGATTTCCCTTTAGCCTTGGGTAAAGCCGTAAAAAAAATTGCCTGCTTAAAAATGTAATCATCACACAGGAACCTTCCTAAAGTCAGCATCAAATAGAATAAAATATATTTTATTAATGATACAATTCACAAAATTACCAGCTCTGCCACTCTCTGCCCTCCAGGGACACCTCCTCCTCCTATGACATGTTCACCAGTCACTGGTGTTTGTTCTGTGTAATTTAAACTTCTGATTGCCTTGAATGCTTAATGAACTAGATTAAGTGAAATGCTGCTTAGGAGTGTTCACTTCTGTTGGAAAAGTGGACCAGAGAAATCTCTGTCTTGAGGAAGGCCCAGTCCCGATTGAGAAACTAGAATCAAGAAAAGACATGCAAGCTTTGTTTTCACTTCTAAAGTGACGTTTAGTAGATAATTGAAGTCCATTTTCAAAAGATCTAGTCAAGCTTGGGAATTTGGGCCCCTTTTAAGGTGCAGTGGCCCTGTTTCTACTTAAATGCTTTATTTCTTCCTCAACATGTATGTCTAGGACTCATACTGGACTATAATTGATCTCTTCCATCCTGCCTGAATTTGATTGGTTTCTCCTTGTCTCAAAATTAAACAAGGTTGTTCCTCAAATTTGTCTCAGAGAAGGAGGAGCTATACCTCCCTGTAGCACTAGTCCCCAAGCCTAATATTAGCTCCATCATGAAGCCAACACCTCACTTTTACAAAGACTCCCAATAAGGTTCTGTGGCTTCTAAGAAAGAGAGAGAAAGAAAAATGCTATTGGTTAATGTTTATCATTTTGTAAACATTAAAATTTTATTGTAGTATTTTAATCTGGCATTAAACAATATATATTTATTGAGTATTTGTTAGATGCTAAAATTTGGTTAGATTTTGTGGGTGAACCCCCCATAACAGAAGATAATTTTCTTAAGCAGTTCATAGCTTCAGTGAGATCTGGTAAATAATGATGAGAAGTGGTTAAAATAGTATGTTGAGGGGTTGGCCTGGTGGTGTAACAGTTGAATTTTCACATTCCATTTTGGCAGCCCAGGGTTCTCAAGTTTGTATCCCAGGTACGGACTTGGCACTGCTCATCAATGCATGCTGTGATGGCATCCCACGTAAAAGAGAGGAAGATTGGAAACAGATGTTAGCCCAGGGCCAATTTTCCTCACACAGACACACAAAAACTGGTATGTTGATTGTTTTGAGAGTAGATTTCTACTGGCTAACTAGACTTATACAAAAAAAAAATTTGATTTATTAAACTTATTTAATCCCCTGTGAAATGATGTCTCCGCTTCAGAGGACATAAGCCAATGAGAAGATAAATTCTTGTTTCTGAGGTGTCTTAGAATAGAAGAATAAGCTACTCCTGCTTTAACAGACAGGAACTTTGTGTATGTATGTGTGTGGAGGCTGCTAAGGGACATATATGCAAAACCATAGTTACAAACTGGAGCTTGTGTGATTATCATTATTTCCAGTCTGTTCAGAAGCTGCCCTAAAGACCCAACTCTGCACATAGCCAAACCAGGTGAGATTCAGAAAAAGATTTTAACAAGCATCACATCTGCTGTAAGATACATGCTTCACAAGAGCAGAATGTCCATACCATGAGATAATTTGACCCTTGATACAAAGGTGGGACATTAGGGAATAATTAACACTATTTTCAATTGTTCTTTTATTCTAATGCCCCAAATAAGGTGGGTTTTTCTTTCCTTTCATTTATATTTTAAGTGTCTGGAGTTAAGAGTACTTAATTGGGCTGAATCATGTACTTGTGCTTTAAAAGAATTAAATAGGCTATTTGTAAATTACTCCAGCTGGACCCAAAACCATTCTGAAACACTGTGTTAGAACAAACAGCAATTAATGGATGTCATGAGGCAAAATACAAGTAGAGAAAGAGTAATCTTCCTACTCTTCTACTTTATGACCTCTGACAGGGTTTTTTTTGTTGTTTGTGGGGTTTTGGGGTTTTTTATTTGTTTGTTTTATGTAAGGAAAGTTCACTCTGAGCTATCATCTGTTGCCAATCTTCTTCTTGTTTTTGCTTAAGGAAGATTAGCCCTGAGCTAATATCTGTTCCAATCTTCCTCTATTTTGTATGTGGGTTGCCACCACAGCATGTTTGATGAGTGGCATAGGTCCAGACCTGGGATCTGAACCCATGAACCTGGGTCACCCAAGTGGAAAGTGCCAGACTTAACCACTACACCACAGTGCTGGCCCCCTCTGACAGGACTTTTAAAAAAAATTGTTTAATCTCCAGTACCTAAATATACATGTTCACTAAAACTTTATTGAATAAATTAATTCCCAGAAGGGAAGAAAATATCAAAAAAAAACACACAAAGAGGAGATAATATTATGACAGTGTTTTAATTTTTTAATAATATATGATCAATAGATGCAAAGAAACTTATGTATTCCTAAACATTAGAGAGGATGCGATTATCTGTACTTTATAAGTCTGTCTATTTTATGGTTGTACTCAGTCTTTAAGAGCAACGAGATACAAAGTCTTATCCAATCACATCTATAATTCATATTTGCTGAATTTATTATCACAATCAATTTTTCTTCACTGGTATAAAGAAAGGTCCAAATTCAAAGTTGGGTGAAAGATGGCACAGGTGATTAGTTATGATGACAAAGTTGAAGTGTTTTCTGAAGAGATGAAGAAAAACTTGATGATGCTATCTAATATAGATAGAGGAAAACTTTAAGAAAGATCTTCACCTATTTCTAGTTTCAGGAGGAGTATAGTAATTTATAACAATTATAAAATGACATATAACTATATGTACATACACACACAGACACACATGCCTATGCATGCTGATTCATTTGCACACACCTATTTAATCACTCTGAGAAATGACCAAAAGCATGCAGAACTGGAGAAGACTGAACCCTTGAAAGAAGGGAACCACAGTGGGTAATACTTAATTCATATTATTTCTAACCTAAGGCTATTGCACAGCCTGCAGTAGAATTGGTGTAGGACAACTAGAACCCAAGCTGAAAGCTGCAGTATTATTGTTTTGAGGTGTGAAAGGACCATGTTCAGAGTTGCCAAAGCAACTAGAAATTGGAGGTGGGATTCCGGAAGAAAATGAATCAATGAGGAGATGGATTCCCCAATTTTTATTTAAGCTCTCTTCAAATATTTGCTTGACTCAGGAACTATAATTGTATGTGTGAGACTTCAAATTCCCCCACAGTAAGCAACATCGGCAAGTCTAGAAGAGATTTCAGCTGATGTCTTTTGCATAAGAGAGAGAGTGTGGAGTTTAAATCCTGCCAAGTTGGGGGGGGGGCTTGGTAAAGAGCTCATAGTTATATAGAAGCCAAACAGGGTCACATCTTGAGAAAAACACTACATCCCAGGGATAAGATATACCTAAAATGAAAGGCAAAACTGAAATAGATGCCCCATAGAAAGTGTAAACCAAGATGCAAAAATCAGGTGATACTGGTTGATCACCTGACTGTTAGAATAAAAATCACAAGTTTTCAGAGGAGGATAACTGAATTGAGAGTGTCTACAATGTGTCATCAACAAAGTCAAGTATGCAATAAAAATTTTATACATATTAAGAAACTATTGTATTTGAAGTGCAGTTAAGAGAATATGTATCAGAAGAAAATGACCCTGAGGTGACCTAGATATTGGAATTAGCATACAACTATTTTAAAGAAGGTATTATAAATGTGTTAAAGTATTAAATAAATGTAGGCTTATAATGAATGAACAGATAGGACAATCCATAGAATAAATCCACAGACAAATGAATGTTATAAACAATAACCAAATGAACATCTTAAAATGAAAACTACAATGTCTGAAATAAAGAATATTTCACTGAATGGACTTGACAACAGAGTAGAGATGAGGGAAGAAAGATTCAAAGAACTTTAAAACTGAGTAATATAAATATCCAATATGAAGAAGAGAAAGAAAAAAAATGGAAAATGATGAAGAAAGAAACATGTGGGACAATACTGACAGAAAAATATATTAATAATTCTAGAAGATGAGCAGAAAGAGATCAGGTAGATAAAATATTTGAGGTAGTAATGGTTGAAAAATCTACAAATAGGTGAAAGATAGAACTTTATGGGGGCTGGCCTGGTGGTGCAGCAGTTAAGTTCCCACGTCCCACTTCTTGATGGCCCACAGTTTGCCTGTTCAGATCCTGGGTGCAGACATAGCATTGCTTGGCAAAAGCTATGCTGTGGTAGGCATCCCACATATAAAGTAGAGGAAGATGGGCACGGATGTTAGGTCAGGGCCAGGCTTCCTCAGCAAAATGAGGAGGATTGGCAGTAGTTAGCTCAGGGCTAATCTTCCTAAAAATAAAATAAAATAAAAAATATAAAATTCTTTATAGATTTAAGAAGCACCATGAACAACGAGTAGAATAAATACAAGGGAAATCAAATCTAGGTACGTCATAAGAAAATTGCTGAACTAAAGAAAAAGAAAAAAGTCTTGAAAGCAGCCAAAGAAATACATACATCCAGACAATGGAATGTTATTCAACACTAAAAAGAAATGAACTATCAAGCCATAAAAAGACATAGAGGAACTTTAAATGAATATTATAAGTGAAAGAAGCCAATCTGAAAAGGGTACATACTGTGTGTTCTCAAAATATGACCTTCTGGAAAAAGCAAAACTGTGGAGACAGTAAAAAGCGCAGTGGTTGCCAAGGGTTAGGAGGGGTAGGGGTGAATAGGTGGAGCACAGAAAATTTTTGAGAGAGAAAACACTCTGTACATTATTATAATAATGGATAAATATCATTATAATATTTGTCAAAACTCATAGATTGTACAACACCAAGAGTGAACCCTAATGGAAACTACGGACTTTGGGTGATTATATGCCAATGTAGGTTCATCAGTGTAACACATGTTCCACTCTGGCGAGCGATGTTGATAATGCGAGAGGCTACGCATGTATGGGGCCAGGGGATATATGGGAAAGCTCTATACTTTCCTCTCAATTTTGCTGTAAATCTAAAAGTACTCTATAATAACTGTCTATAAAAAAAGAAAATTATTAGTGATGTTGGGTGAGGGTGAATTATTGTAATGATGTCCTTGGGGAGGGGGGATGGATTCTAAGCTTTGGAGCACCTAGGATGGTAAATGAGGTGGCAGGGCATCGTGGAAGCTTCAGTCCGATTATTTCAATTTTCTTAGAGAATTAGGAAATAAACTATAAGCTGAGAATATTTAAGAGAGAGAGGAGAAGGTATGAACCATTTTCTAGGAGGGTGCTACTTTTGCCTAATCTTTTAGTAATTATAATGTGCTGTCTAGTATGTAGGGACTATATGCCAAACTAATTGGTTATCTGGTTATCTTAAATTGACATTTCTCTCTTTGCTGAGAGGAGTCAAAGACTGTTTTGCCAGTGTACTGTTTGCTGAGAACAAGGATCATGTCTTTGTATCCCAGGCACCTATTTCAGTGTCTGTCACACAGTAGACATTTAGTCAATGTTTACTAAATCAATAAGTATTTTAGGACCTTATTGTATTTGTGTATATTGCTGATTTTTTACAAATATATGTGTTGATGAGATGTGTGTCATCTTAGTTCCAAACCCTTCCCAGTACTAATTATTCAGCTATATCCAGAATACTCTTTCTCCTAAAATTAAAAAAAGAAATATGCTGTCTTTTAGGGAATATTTTAATGGCCCACACCCTGTAAATATTCAATAGATTTAGAAATAGTCTTTTCACTGATCTGTGCCCTAGGGCAGTGATCCCAACTGTTTCTAGTGTAGTATGAGCATGAAGAATTCTGATATGGAAGAAAGACCAGACTGTTTGAAATCAGAGAGATTGTAATTGGAAATTACAGTCCTATTTGGAAAGTTATTTTAGCACCTTCATGGCCTGTATCTACAGATTGGGATCACATATTAAACAAGATGTTATGGTCCAAATTACACTTAGTGGGCATTCAATAAATTGTAGCTAAGGAACTCAGTGATTGCATATTATATCCCGGTTTTTAAGGTAAGTTGTCATTGAAAGTTGTCCAATTGGATACCGCGAGTTAGCTTGGGTGATGTTTTGATCAAGGAAGAATCACTTGAGTGGAACCCTGTAATTATACAAATGTAAGGCTCTTAAGCACCCAATGACCTAGGGGGAAAGACTGTAATCAAATCTTTTTATGTAGGCTGAAGAAGGCCAATCACATTCAATGGGTGAGCTTTGGACAAAGAGGCAAACTGAAGAACATCTATGGGCATATGGATCTTCACCACTGAAAAATCACTGAGGCTTCTGAAAGTGTTTGGAACAGAAAGAACATCATTACATCAGGAAACAAGATAGCTTTAGACTGGCTTCCCAGGATTTTACTGATTGGCAAGTGTGTAAGAAGCAGCAGTGGAAGCACAGCTCTAGTGGACTCATTATATTCTCTATTCTCTTGCCATGATGCACTGGAGCAGAGCAAGCCTCCTGGTGTCACAGACAATTCTGCCCAATTGTCAAGTGAAGAGTCAAGTCAAGATGCCAAGATTCAAGATGTCAAGTCAGTTTTAATTTGAAAATTGAAAAAAAAATGTGTAACTTTATTTGATATTAGCCAGTTAATTAGGTCATAACAATACCATCACTGTTACTAATAATATTATAATCATTATTAGATGACAGCTTCACAGAACACCAAGGAGAAAACAGAATGGCCACTGTTTCTCTCTGGTATGATTCCTTTGAGTGCCAAATGTTTCTCTAAATCTTTTTTATCACAGGCATCCAACCAGGACCAAGCTTCTGAACCCAAGTTCTTACTAATTTTCAGTTAACTCTTCTACCATGCTTCTTTTCCAGAATACTCCATGGACAGAAAAAAAGCAGCTGAGTAATTTTACTTTCTCTTTGGAGAAAATGTCAGCATGTCCTACCTTCCTAGAAAAGCCGTAAGCTCTTAGTAGGTAAGTATTATCTTATGCTTGATTTATGGTTCTCTGTAACATCCATCACAGTGAGTAGATTTACGATTGACGGATTGGTTAGTTGCAAAAACACATTTTATAGTGAGCAGTGAACCCAGGAATGAAGAAAGCTGTCACAGCTGGAATTTCCAGTATCCCTGTGGTGCTAATCAGACTTTCCTGTTGCTTTACTTATCTGACATATCTATTTCTCATCAGCCTTCACCAAGTGCTACTGCTGATGTTTCACTGTTCTTTACATTGATTTTCTTTGCCATCCCCTTACCCAAAAAAATAACTCTGGAGACATTTTTATGTTGCTTTTTGGTGTAAAATGCCAAATCTGTGAAAGTTTAGTTTATATAAAGACCAAAAAGAAAAAAGAGGCAGTTGGCGTAAAAACTTTACTTGACATGTCCTTCCCCCCAATACCACAATCACCTTCTTTGAGCCGTCCCTCTTGCCTTTGTTATTCTGTTCTGTGACAGCAGCTATGATTAGTACCTTGGACTATCTCTATTCTCAAAAGTGAAGAAAATGTTAATTGTGTCAAAGGCTAAGCGACAATTTAATAACATATTTTAAAGAACATTAAAGGCATTGGAAATATTTAACTGCCTGGTGAACTTCTGTAAAGTAACAAGATTAGGCAGTACAGCGTTCCAATTCAGTGAGCACTAGGATGGATTTAAAGAATGTGAGTGAATGAAGAGAAAATGTGATTTAAATGCCAGTTCTCCCAATGGTCAATTGCTTTTCCCAAAAGTATACTAATAGAGTTCCTCAAGCAGTTTATTGTGTCTCATCTCCACTATCACCATTTTTTGGGGTAAGTAAGGCCTCCAGTATGGTTTCCTGAAAAGTTCCTTACTATTGAAGCAGAAGTATGCCTTCAAAAATTATGTACTTCTTATTTGACAACCAAGTGCCTGAATGTTCTTTCCTGGTTTATCTTCCTAATAGGGATTTCAGCCCCAAGATGTTCAGTCACCAAACTCTCTGCCCCAGACTCTTAATGGACAGCCAAGCTTGGTGTGGGTGATTGGTAAATGGGGTATAAATGACTCAGAAGTGTTGGAGCTATAGGAGGGTAGGGTAAAAATTGATATCCAGATTAAATCCAAGGTCGAAAGAACAGGTGCTCACCACCATACCTCTTACTCTGAAGAAACTCTTCTGATATCAGGCTCCTCAGCATCACCCACCATGTCTGTACATTTTGCCCTAACTCGCTTTTCTCTAAGTTTGTATTTTGGAGTATTTTATTTTGTTATCTATTCACTTCAACCCTTCAAAAATATATATACTTAGCACCCACTCTGGGCCAGTTATCATGTTAGGGAAAGGGAACTGAAAAATGAAATAGCCTATGGTCTTTTTCCTAAAAGGCTCACACAGTCTTCCTGGGGTACATTCTTATAAACAAACCAAAGTCTGCACCAAGTACAATGGAACATAAAAGAAAGAATAGCCAACTCTATGTGGGAAACCAGCAAAAGCATCACAGACGCATAAAGCTTGAGTTTGACACAATGAATGAATGATAAGAAAGACATCCCATTAGAAAGAACAGCAGGAACAAACACACAATGGCATAAAAGAAAATGGTACATCCAAGGAAATGCATTCAGTTGGGATGGCAGCAGTGCAAGGTGAATAGGAGAAGGGCAGGAATTACAACAACTGATTCTAAAAAATGAAGGTTGGCACAGACCACGATAAAAGATTACTGTATACCACTGATGGGAAGCTACTGAAGAATTTTGTGAAGAAAATTATGTGATCATGTTTTCTAATGGGCAAATGTAGCTAAGACCGGAGTCAAGGAGAGTAATTAGAAAGCCATTCCAATAGTTTCAAAGAGAAGACAAAGCCTTCGTGAAGACAGTGGCAATGGTTATGGAGAAGAGGAAAGAGATTGAAGAAATGTTTAGAAGGTAATTCACATAACTGAGTTATACTGAAAGATGAAAAAGGAGGCTAGAGGGATGCCCTGGTTTGTGACTTGTGTTTCTGGGTACTTAAAAGTGCCTTTAATAAAAGTGAGAATATAGGAGAAAGAGCAAGCTTGAGTGAAAAATATTTTGTTCAGATTTGAACATGTTTATTTTGAGTTATTTGTGGGATTCCTCAGGCATTGACATCCAGCAGGCACTTAAATATATGTCTGTAGTTCAGGAGGAGAGTGTTCTGGTCTGGAAACTTGTATGTAAGAATCATCAACAGACAGTGCTAAGAGAAGCTGTGTCTTTGTAAGAGAAAGCAATCAGGGTCCTTACCAACCCACTCAACCCATTTCAACCTACAATTCTAGCATCATCCATGATTATTTTTCTAATCAATTCCTTTGCTGCAGAGAGCATATTCTTTTTACTATCTCAACACAAACTTTATGCATTTTTACCCCCATGCCCTTGTTCATACTGTTGCCACTTCCTAAAAAGTCCTCTTCCTCCTGCTTGACTCTTAATATGTTATTTTTCATTTAAAATAAACCCAAGTCCATCTTAGTCTGGGAAATATTTCATGGCTATTTCAGTCATACTAATGTTTATCTCTACTTCTTTTGAACTCTTATAGGATATACATTCTATCTCAACTATTAGTTACCTATTTCTTTTTTAGCATTATTTTATAGTTTTACAATAATTCGTATAAAAGTATAATTTAATACATGTATTCATATTTGTATAAATAGTTTTCTATCTGTTTTGCAAAATTATTATTTTTGAAGGTAACAGATTATACCCTATAAGATTTTATATAATATACCACGTCGCTTACATAATAGATAGTTACAATACTTGCTGCCAGTTTTATTATACATACATTGCAATAATTATACTATCAATAAGGCTTACAAGACCTCTTTAAGAAACTGTTGTGAGATTCAAATAAAATAATTTTTGAAAGGTACTTTGTAATTGTAAAGCATTCTATAAATCTAAGATTATTACAATATTAATTAAATAATAACTATATGACAATAATATACATTATCATATCCTCTATGTACAATGAATGCTTATAAGAAATTTTGCATCAACTGATGTGATGTTACAAACCAGACCTTGTGAAACACTGTTTCAGAGGCTTAGACTATTGGCCTTTAAGAGTAGGACCCTGATTTTATGATGAAGGAAACTTTTATGTCTTGAGCTAACAAATCAGAAGAAAAGCATAATTCCAATTCACAGTTGTTCTGGCGAATGTCACATTATTTCTCCCTTGTACCTTCTTTGAATTATGTTAAAAGATAACATTCACTTGTGCACAGTCTTTAAAAAGTAAAAATGACCACAGTAAACAACTTGGAATACATTACCTGACTTCTAGACATACTGTAAAACTTTAAGAATGAAGACAGTGTGGTATTGACATTAAGAGAGAAAAAATAGAACCATGGACGTGAATAGACCATTCAGAAATAACGTCACATTCATACTGTCAATTGTTTTTTGATTAAGATACCAAGACAACTTATTGGTAATAGCTTTCAACAAATTCTGCTGGAACGATTAGATAGCCATATGCAAGGCATTTACCTTAATCCTTACCTCACAGCTTATACAAAAGTTAAACTAAAATTGAGCCTAGGCTTAAATGTAAGAATTAAAAATCTAGAACTTCCAAAGGAAAATAGAGGAGAAAATCTTAGTCACCTTGTGTTTGGCAATGATTTTTTAAATAAGTCACAAAAATCATAAACTATAAATGCAAAAATCAATAATTTGTACTTCATAAAAATTTTAAAAATTGTTCTCTTCAAAGAATGCTGCTATAAAAATGAAGTGAAAAGCCACACACTTTGAGAAAATATTTGCAAAACATATATCTGAGAAGGGCTTTGAGCCTAGATTAAATAAAGAATACTTACTGTTCAATGTTAAGAAGACAAACAACCCAATTTTTTAAGTAGACAAGAAAAATTGAATAGACATATCACAAAGATATATTGATGGCATATAAAAGCAAGAAAAGATGCTCAATATCTCTAGTCATTAGTAAAGTACAAATTGTTATCACAGTAAAATATTACCACATGATCACTAGAATAGCTAAAATTAGAAATAATGGTCTTATCAATTGTTGGTGAGAATGTGGGGCAATTAGACCTCACATTCATTGCTGGTAAGAATGAAAAATAGTTCAACTACTCTAGAAAATGTACATCAGTTTCTTAAAAAGTTACACATAGACATAATATACAACCCAGATATTCTACTCCTAGATATTTACCCAAAAGAAATGAAAATATATGTCCAAAGATTTGTACGTAAGTGTCCACTGTAGCTTTATTTGTAATAGAAAAAAGACCTGGAAACAATCAATATGTCCGTCAATATGTGAATGGATAAACAACTTACAATATATTCATACAATGAAATACTATTATAGATTAAAAAATTAAACTATTGATACACACAACAATATGAATTTATCTCAAAAAATTATGCTGGTGAAAGAAGCCAGAAAGCAAAGAGTTTACACTGTATCCTTCCATTTACATGAAATTCTAGAAGAAGCAAACCAAACTATAGTGACAGAAATCAGATCAGCTGTTGTCTGAGGTCAGGGGCAGAGGTGTAGGGGAGGAAGAGAGAGAAAGGCGTTACAAAGAGGCATAAGAAAATTTTGGAGAGTGATAAATATGTTCATTATCTTGATTGGAATGTGTACACATATGTCAAAACTTAAAATGTATACTTTAAATATACATATTTTATCAAATGTCAATTATA
Source organism: Equus caballus (assembly GCF_041296265.1). NCBI lineage: Eukaryota > Metazoa > Chordata > Mammalia > Perissodactyla > Equidae > Equus > Equus caballus. The sequence continues at coordinate 27,744,700 of NC_091710.1, read as the reverse complement.
CCTCAATAAAGGTACAAAAATATGCTAAAGCCTACCTCAAACAAAAAAGCATATGTCTATCTATACATTCTTGAGAAAGTATAAATCACCAGCAGAACTTCTGCTATGTTTACCAAACCATCTACTTTACTTAATATTTGTCTTATCGAGCCTCCTATAAGTCCCACTTTCATGTTCTACATTGTGTTGGGTCACTGGAAGAGGAAAGCTAAAAATCTACCTAGAGATGAGGAAAGGCATGAATCTCTCTCTCCTGCCTCACACACTGCTCACCAGAGCCCAGAATGGCACTGTGTTTGGGTGAGAGTTTTGCTATGTCAATAAGCAGGAAGCATTTCTGCTTATTGCCATTGATCGTGTAATTTCACTGACAAACTCCTTTTGCTTGGGACCAGACCCTTACTGCTATGTACTAGAAGTCACTTACCACAATATGACCTCTATGACGAACTGTTACCATCCCCCTTACAAAGTGAGTTCCGAATGTTTTCCTGCCATCTGGAATTCCATTTTCTGAGATGTGTGTGTTTTCAAGTATGTCAACAGATTGTAGAGATGTATCATATAGACCACAATAAGAGTTACAAGAGAAAGTTACAAAGACAATATGAGTAGTCTCAGTAAGCAATCTCAGTAAGCAGTCTGAGTTCAATTCGGCTGAAGATGGAATGTGTTATATATACAAGAATGAAGGAACGCAGTCCTCTTTGGAGAAAAGAGAAGCTTACCAAGAGTGAGAGCTGGCCGCCTGCCTTCGCCAGGCTTTCTCAGTCTCATGCAGAGGATCTCTTGTAGACTGAGCTATGAGTGAGTTCTGACCATAACTAGCGGTAGGTCAAGAGATACCTTCCCACTAGCAAGGAACAGTGCGTCTGAAATTTATCTTTCTGCATTAAAGTTGGTGTCAACTTTGAACACTTGTGTAGTCACTGTTTTGTAGCTTCCCATAAGTCACTTGCAAACAGTTTGTCTAATTCTAAGACTTGATTTTCTGGATTATTTGATTATATTTCAATTCACTTCAATGTATACTCGCTAAATCCTACTCTGTGCATTGAATTCTACAAGGAATACTGACCAAAATCTCACCAGTTCATGAAAATAGAAATCTAAGAAATACGTGGACCTTGACTTCAATGAACCCCTCTCAAAATTGGGAGACTGGCTACCAACCTTCTTAACAATCCTGGTCACAGATCTATTTATTGTTTGGTTCCAGGCATTTCCTCCTAGGACTACTTTCTGTAACCCAAAATTCTTGCTACTATAACAGGGACAATCTTAGACTCCTTGGGTACTGACCCACAATGTGTGTTTTCCAGAAGTTTAGTCACTATGTGGTTTGAATGATTGGCAACCCATCTTGGGATCATCCCTTAATTTAATTGTTAGCACTGCCCGTTCCTGCCTTCTTTATCTTTCCTATCAGCTTGCCATAAGTGTTCCATAAATCTTTGCACCCAAGTCGCTACAGGCTATGAAACTCCAGTCACTGTTAGCTTATAACATCATTATGGCTCACTTTAATATTCAAATATTGTCCTTAACTAGCCAGAAATTCAGGGACGGCATCCAGAGTAAGTGTAAATATCAAAGATCAAGACCTTGAATGTGGGCAGACGCAAAAAAGACTATAATTTTATTCAAATATCAAAATAGAAAGAGAAGATTTTGTCATTCTAGAGAGAGAATGATGAAGAAAAATAATTTTTCTAAAATAGTAGAATCTGGCCTTGCTCTCTGACAGAGCAAAGAAAGGAAGTTATACACAGGGAGATGCTGAAGGAGTGTTAATCTGCGGGAGCTGGTGCTAAAGAAAGAGAAGAGGTTATAACCAGGCCTAGGAGAAAACTTTGAAAAAGAAGAAGGACATAATTTTATGTGATGCTATAGCAGGCAGAGAGGAGGACAGGAAGAACACTGATATATATTGAGACGTTAAAGAAAGTAGAGAAACTCAATCAGAAGTTCCCAATTCTGCCAGTATCGTAGGTGTGGTTAGAACCGTCGGATGCCATGTGTAAGGGTTGCAACCTAAGGAAATTAATAATGTGGAAGAGTGTGAAGCAGTTGCTGTGGGGAGTGTTTTTTTGCATCCCACACATATAAATAAATAGATCAAGGGTTGCTGAGCAGCAGGGAAGACCTAGCTGTGTTTACTTAGCATGAAATTGCAGTGGACCCAATTATTTTGGTTTTGTGACTTTGTTTGCCTACTGCTGACAGCCTAGCAGAAAGAGCATAGGGTGTTTGATGGGGTTATTCGGGGTTAGGGATCTGTAAAGGAGATTTGACATGAAGGTTGGGAGTGGTGGTGGAGGATTCTACAGTGATAATGAGACGTCACTGAATTGTCTGGCCATGGGTTCTGGGCTTTGTAGGAAGGCAAGTGGATTCCGACAGAGTTGGTGGACGACAAGAAATGGGAGAGTTTCAGGGATTCGAGGTTACGAAGAAAGTGAAAAGCACATCAGTAAGAATAAAAGATTAGGATAAGGGCCTTGATAAAAAGTTAGTAACAACAACAGAAAAGCCATCTCAGAGCTCACAAACTGAATAATAATGAAGTATATTAGGCATCCTTACTATTATGTAGCTGAAATGGAAGGTCAAGACAATGGCAAAAAACAAACTAGAGGGAAAATGTGTAAGCAAGATACTGTGTTCATTGAAAAAGTTGGAGAAATGCCCTGAATGTAGATAGATGAATGTTGTGAACATAGTCAGCCATCCAAGGATGCTAAAGAAAATGGGAGAAACCTCAAAGGTAAACAAGTTTTTAAGTGAAACCATAGTCAAGTGGTAGCCATAGCATGGGAGAGGCTAAAAAAAAAAGTCTGACTCCATCAACTTGCCTCAAATTGTCAACTTGCCTCAAGAATTGTCAGGGCAAGGGAACATGGAAACATCTGGTGAGGAATCCAGGAAAAGTAAGTTCATGGAGAAAACCAATTTTCAATTAAAGCTAAGAGATAGAAGGAGCACTAATGGAAAAATTTCAAATCATAGGGAAATTTCCTTGCTTAAAGTACCACAAAGTTTCCATATAGTAATTAAAAGGTGGAGCTGGGAGGAGAAATGAAAAATGTCAAGAGCTCCTAAGGCAGGAAAAGTCTTATCTGAAAAAAAGTGGGAGTGCAATGGAGAAGAAGGAAAGAGTTTACTCCTAAACATAAGTGTTGAGAGTTGGCATGAAGGAAGTGTTGTTTAAGAATTGGATATCTTATGGGGCTGGCCCAGTGGCATAGTGGTTAAGTTCATGTATTCCGCTTCAGCAGTCCAGGGTTCACAGGTTCAGATCCCAGGTGTGGACCTACACACCATTCATCAAGCCATGCTGTGACAGCATCCCACATACATAATAGAGGAAGATGGGCACAGATGTTAGCTCAGCGACAATCTTCCTCAAGCAAAAAGAGGAAGATTGGCAATGGATGTTAGCTCAGGGCCAATATTCCTCCCCTCTCCCCTCCCCCCCCCAAAAAATTAGATATCTTAGCTCTACTCAATTCTTTCTTGGTAAATTCATTATAGCTTCACATTACTACTCACAGATAATACTTTATATTAAAAAAATAGAAGAAACCATTGAGGGTTGGTTGGAAAAAAAGTAAAAAGTAAAAAAGAAATTTAGAATTCAACCAACTCTTACAGTAAGGAGAGTGAATTTAATGAAGTTTAATAACCTATCTAAACTTCCTCAGCTTGGGAATAGAATTCATGTCTTTTAACCATATGGCCCCTAATTAACTGTCAATCAAAGACTCATATTTTTGCCCCTTCTCTGCTAATTGCTAGTTTTCTTTGCTTTATTTTTAATCACTCCCTGCTTCTTTTTCTTTTATGATTACATTACATATAAGTATCACCAACAGGCAGAGTGCTTGACTCCCCCTTTATCTCCTGGTGGAAGGTGAACATGACCTGGGAGCATATGTTAGCAAGACTGCATGGGGCTTCGCTTCTTTTCCCAAGCAGAATGATGGGGTGAACCTTTGAGCCTGAATTCAGGGGCCTCACACATCCACTGGCAATTTATTTTTAAATTTTTTTATTGAGTTAATGATAGGTTGCAATCTTGTGAAATTTCAGTTGTACATTAATGTTTGTCAGTCGTGTTGTAGGTGCACCACTTCACCCTTTGTGCCTACCCCCCACCCCACCTTTCCCCTCGTATCCACTAAACTGTTCTTAGTCCATAATTTTAAATTCCTCATATGAGGGGAGTCATACACAGATTATCCTTCTCTTGGTGGCTGATTTCACTTAACATAATTCCCTCAAGGTCCATCCATGTTATTGCAAATGGAATGATTTTGTTCTGTTTTACAGCTGAGTAGTATTCCACTGTATATATATACCACATCTTCTTTATTCATTCATCTGTTCATGGGCACTTAGGTTGCTTCCATGTCTTAGCTATTGTAAATAATGCTGCAATGAACATTGGGGTGCATAGGACTTTTGGGATTGCTGACTTCAAGCTCTTTGGATAAATACTCAGTAGTTGGATGACTGGATCGTATGATAGTTCTATTTTTAATTTTTTGAGGAATCTCCATGCTGTTTTCCATAGTGGCTGCACCAGTTTGCATTCCCACCAGCAGTGTATGAGGGTCCCTTTTTCTCCACAACCTCTCCAACATTTGTTACTATTAGTTTTAGATATTTTTGTCATTCTAATGGGTGTAAGGTGATATCTTAGTGTAGTTTTGATTTGCATTTCCCTGATGATCAGCGATGATGAGCATCGTTTCATGTGCCTATTGGCCATCAGTATATCTTCTTTGGAGAAATGTCTGTTCATGTCTCCAGCCCATTTTTTGATTGGGTTGTTTGATGTTTTGTTGTTGAGTTGTGAGAGTTCTTTATATATTATGGACATTAAGCCTTTGTCAGATATATGACTTGCAAATATTTTTTCCCAGTTAGTGGGTTGTTTTTTTGTTTCAATCCTGTTTTCATTTGCCTTGAAGAAGCTCTTTAGTCTGATGAAGTCCCATTTGTTTATTCTTTCTATTGTTTCTCTTCTCTGAGAAGGCATGGTGTCTGAAAAGATCCTTTTAATACTGATGTCAAAGAGTGTACTGCCTACGTTTTCTTCCAGAAGCCTTATGGTTTCAGATCTCACCTTTAGGTCTTTGATCCATTTTGAGTTTATTTTGGTGAATGGTGAAAAAGAATGGTCAATTTTCATTCTTTTACATGTGGCTTTCCAGTTTTCCCAGCACCATTTGTTGAAAAGACTTCCTTTTCTCCATTGTATTCCCTCAGCTCCTTTGTCAAAGATAAGCTGTCCATAGATGTGTGGTTTTATTTCTGGGCTTTCAATTTTGTTCCATTGATCTGTGCACCTGTTTTTGTACCAGTACCATGCTGTTTTGATTACTGTAGCTTTGTAGTATGTTTTGAAGTCAGGGATTGTGATGCCTCCCGTTTTGTTCTTTTTTCTCAGGATTGCTTTAGCAATTCGGGGTCTTTTGTTGCCCCATATAAATTTTAGGATTCTTTGTTCTAATTCTGTAAAGAATGTCTTTGGGATTCTGATTGGGATGGCGTTGAATCTGTAAATTGCTTTAGGTAGAACGGACATTTTAACTATGTTTATTCTTCCAATCCATGTACAGGGAATGTCTTTCCATCTCCTTATGTCGTCATCCAATTCTCTCAGAAAGGCCTTGTAATTTTCATTATATAGGTCCTTCACTTCCTTAGTTAAATTTACCCCAAAGTATTTTATTCCTTTTGTTGCAATTGTGAATGGTATTGTGTTCTTGAGTTCTTTTTCTGTTAGCTCATTATTGGAGTATAGAAATGCTACTGATTTATGCAAATTGATTTTATACCCTGCAACTTTGCTGTAGTTGTTGATTACTTCTAAGAGTTTTCCAATGGATTCTCTGGGGTTTTCTATATTTAAGATCATGTCGTCTCCAAACAGCGAAAGTTTCACTTCTTCCCTCCGTATTTGGATTCCTTTTATTCCTTTTTCTTGCCTGATTGCTCTGGCCAGGACCTCCAGTACTATGTTAAATAAGAGTGGTGCTAGAGGGCATCCTTGTCTCATTCTTGTTTTCAGGGGGATGGCGTTCAGTTTTTGCCCATTGAGTATGATGTTGGCTATGGGTTTGTCATATATAGCCTTTATTATGTTGAGGTAGTTTCCTTCTATGCCCATTTTTTTCAGAGTTTTTATCATAAATGGCTGTTGGATCTTCTCAAATGCCTTCTCTGCATCTATTGAGATGATCATGTGGTTCTTATTCCTCGGTTTGTTGATGTGGTGTATCACGTTGATTGATTTGCCGATGTTGAACCATCCCTGTGTCCCTGGTATGAATCCCACCTGATCATGATGTATGATCCTTTTGATGAATTGCTGAATTCTGGTTGCCAAAATTTTGTTTAGAATTTTTGCATCTATGTTCATCAGTGATATTGGCCTGTAGTACTCTTTTTTCATGGTGTCCTTGTCTGGTTTTGGTATCAGCATGATGTTGGCCTCATAGAATGTGTTAGGAAGTGTTCCATCTTCCCTAATTTTTTGGAATAGCTTGAAAAGGATAGGTATTAAATCCTCTCTGAAAGTTTGGTAGAATTCCGCAGGAAAGCCATCTGGTCCTGGGGTTTTATTCTTTGGGATGTTTTTGATTGCTGTTTCAATCTCTTTACTCATGAATGGTCTGTTCAAATTGTCTGCCTCTTCTTGAGTGAGCTTTGGGAGATTGTAGGAGTCCAAGAATTTATCCATTTCCTCTAGGTTATCCATTCTGTTGGCATATAGTTTTTTGTAGTATTCTCTTATAATCTGTTGTATTTCTGCAGAGTCTGTTGTTATTTCTCCTCTTTCATTTCTGATTTTGTTTATTTGAGCTTTCTCCCTTTTTTTCTTTGTAAGTCTGGCTAGTGGTTTGTCAATTTTATTTATCTTCTCAAAAAACCAGCTCTTCATTTCATTGATCCTTTCTACTGCCTTTTTCGTTTCAATAGTATTTATTTCTGCTCTGATTTTTATTATTTCTCTCCTTCTGCTGACTTTGGGCTTTATTTGTTCTTTTTTCTCTAGTTCAGTTAGGTGTACTTTAAGGTTGCTTATTTGGGATTTTTCTTGTTTGTTAAGATGTGCCTGTATTGCGATGAATTTTCCTCTTAATACAGCTTTTGCAGTATCCCATATGCGTTGGTATGGCATGCTATCATTTTCATTTGTTTCCAGGTATTTTTTGATTTCTTCTTTAATTTCTTCAATGATCCATTGCTTGTTCAGTAGTGTGTTGTTTAGTCTCCACATCTTTGTGACTTTCTCAGCTTTTTTCTTGTAATTAATTTCTAGCCTTATAGCACTATGATCAGAGAAGATGCTTGTTATTATTTCAATTTTTTTTTAAATTTGCAGAGGCTTGCCTTGTTTCCCAACATATGGTCTATCCTTGAGAATGTTCCATGTGCACTTGAGAAGAATGTGTATTCAGCTCTTTTAGGGCGAAGTGATCTATATATGTCTACTAAGTGCAATTGTTTTAGTTTTTCATTTAGCTCCACTATTTCCTGTTGATTTTCTGTCTGGAAGATCTGTCAATTGATGTGAGTGGGGTGTTGAGGTCCCCTACTATTATTGTGTTGTTTTTGACATCTTCCTTTTGGTCTGTTACTAGTTGCTTTATGAATCTTGGTGCTCCTGTGTTGGGTGCATAGATATTTATAAGCGTTATTTCTTCTTGATGAAGTGTCCCTTTGATCATTATATATTGTCCCTCTGTGTTTCTCTTTACCTGTCTTATTTTGAAATCCACTTGGTCTGATATAAGAATTGCAACACCTGCCATTTTTTTCCTTGCTATTAGCTTGAAGTATTGTCTTCCACCCCTTCACCCTGAGTCTTCCACTGGCAATTTTGATCAAAATCTTATTTTATGAAAATTGCAAACAGCTATGTGGTTTTCTTTCTGATCTGCTGTTTTTCTTTTGTTTCTCACATTGTTTACCTGTGGAATAGTATGTAACGCATTAACAGACTTTGCCACTAACAAACGTTTGAACTTGATCAAGTCAGTTCCTCTTTTTGGGTCTCTAAATCATTTATATGTGAAATGAGGAAGTTGTATTACACTGTTGCTCAAGTCATAAAAGAAGATGTAAGAATTTGCTGTGAAACTCTTCATCTTTCCCATTCTCTTTTTCCTTTTCCCACAAAAGGTCAAAGTTTCAAGATTTTCCTCAACCTCTTCGGGTTCAGAAGTCAGTTCAGTCCTGAAATGTGTAGCAGAGAGAATCTACCATAGGGTCAATGCTGTGCAAACAAATAGCCCCCAAATCGCGATTTATATCCAAATGGGCACAAGATCTCAGTTGTGCAAGATGAATATGTTCTGGAGATCTAGTGTACAGCGATGTGACTATAGTTAACAATACTGTATGGTATACTTGAAATTTGATAAGAGGGTAGATCTCAACTGTTCTCACCACAAAAGAAAAGAAAAAGGTATCTATGTGAAGTGATAGATATGTTAATTAACTTGATTGTGGCAATTATTTCACAATGTATATGTATAAGAAAACTTCAAGTTGTACACCTTAAGAATATACAATTTTTATTCATCAATTATACCTTAATAAAGATGAAGAAAAGTCACTCATTCATACAAAGACTGTGAGTCTGAATGAGTTCCATGTTAATTTTCTTCCATGTGAAAGCTCAGTGTTCCAGGCTGCTCGAATCTCACAGCACCTCCACATCAGCACATTCTCTAAAGATCTCTGGATGGACTAGAGAGGCAAGCACTGAAAACACAATGCTTTACAGGAAGGCGGCATGCAGTGCTTTTGCTCCCATTTTATAAGATAAACAAATACTCTGGAGCTGTAGAATGTTAAAGGGTGGGAAATATGACCCTCTTACGTTTCCCAATGAGAGTAATTCTCAATTGGGAATCATTGAAATACTGTGGGATGCAAAAGTGGCATTTAAATTCCATTTTTTCCCATGTTAAGTGCCTATAATAGCTAGTAATAATTCAATATTCTAGTATCAACATGCTATTAAGATGTTTATAGTAATGTGCAGGTGCTCTTTCTTAGTTTAAGCATTAGCTAAGGGAAATCAGTCACTTTTTACATGGTTTTAAACGAAGAATATTTGAGATTCATTAAATCTAAATCATGTGTCCATGGATTTAATCCTCTGTATATATTTTCAAATTCTGGGGGGTTATTGTTTGTAGAGTTGGGTTTTATGGGTAGTTTTTGTCTGTTTTGTTTGTTTTTTTGAGTTCATATTAGTTTACATCATTGTGAAATTTCAGTTGTACGTTATTTCTTGTCTGTCACCACATAGGTGCTCCCCTTCACACCCTGGGCGCATCCCCAACCCCCAACTCCTTCCCCTGGTAACCACTGAGCTGTTTTTTTTATCCATGTGTTTGTTTATCTTCCACATATGAGTGAAATCATCTGATGTTTGTCTTTCTCAGTCTGGCTTATTTCGCTTAGCATAATTCCCTCCAGGTTCTTCCATGTTGTTGCAAATGGGATGATCAAGCTGAGTAGTATTCCATTGTACATATATACCACATCTTCTTCAATCAATCCTCAGTCGATGGGCATTCAGATAGTTTCCATGTCTGGGCTATTGTGAATAGTGCTGCAATGAACATAGGGGTGCATATGTTACTTTGGATTGTTGATTCAAGTTGTTAGGGTAGATACCCAGTAGTGGCATGTCTGGGTCATATGGTATTTCTATTTTTACTTTTTTGAGGAATCTCCATACTGTTTTCCATAGTGGCTGCTTCAGTTCGCATTCCCACCAGCAGTGTATGAGGGTTCCCTTCTCTCCACACCCTCTACAACATTTGTTATTTTTAGTCTTATTGATTATAGGCACTTTAACAGGGGTTAGATGGTATCTTAGCGTACTTTTGATTTGCATTTCCCTGATGATTAGTGATGTTGAACATCTTTTTATGTGTTTATTAACCATCTGTATATTTTCTTTGGAAAAATGTCTGTTCATATCCTCTGCCCAATTTTTCATCAGGCTGTTTTTGTTGTTGTTGTTCAGTTGTGTGAGTTCCTTATATATTACGGAGATTAACCCCTTATCAGATATATGATTTGCAATAATTTTCTCCCAATTAGTGGGTTGTCTCTTTGTTTTGATCCTAGTTTCTTTTTCCTTGCAGAAGCTCTTTAGTCTGATCACCTCCCACTTGTTTATTTTTTCTTTTGTTTCCCTTGTCCGAGAAGTCTTGATATTAGAAAAGATCCTTCTAAGTTCAATGTCAAAGAGTGTACTACCTACATTATCTTCCAGGAGTTTTATGGTTTCAGAACTTATCTTCAAGTCCTTGATCCATTTTGAATTTATTTTTGTATATGGTGTGAGAGAGTGGTCTACCTTTACTCTTTTGCATGTGGCTGTCCAGTTTTCCCAACACCGTTTCTTGAAGAGACTATCTTTTCTCCCTTGTATGTTCTTGGCGCCTTTGTCAAAGATTAGCTGTCCGTAGGTGTGCGATTTTATTTCTGGGCTTTCAGGTCTGTTCCATTGATCTGTGTGCCTGTTTTTGTACCAGTACCATGGTGTTTTGATCACTATGGCTTTGTAGTACATTTTGAAGTCAGGGATTGTGTTGCCTCCAGCTTTGTTCTTTTTTCTCAAGATTGCTTTAGCAAATCGGGGTCTTTGGTTGCCCCAGATGAACTTTGGGATTCTTTGCTCTATTTCCATGAAGAATGTCATTGCGGTTCTGATTGGGATTGCATTGAATCTGTAGGTCACTTTGAGTGGTTTGGACATTTTAACTATATTTATTCTTCCAATCCATGTGCATGGAATCTCTTTCCATCTCTTTATGTCATTATCTATTTTTTTCAATAATGTCTTATAGTTTTCATTGTATAATTCCTTCTCTCCTTAGTTAAATTTATTCTTAGATACTTTATTCTTTTTTGCGATTGTAAATGGAATTGTATTCTTGAGTTCTCTTTCTGTAAGTTTATTAGAGCACAGAAATGCAACTGATCTTTGTAAGCTGATTTAGTACCCTGCAACTTTACTGTAGTTGTTAATTATTTCTAATAGTTTTCTGATGAATTCTTTAGGGTTTTCTGTATATAAGATCACGTCATCTGCAAACAGCAAGAGTTTCACTTCTTCACTCCCTATTTTGATTCTTTTTATTCCATTCTCTTGCTTAAATTGCTCTGGATAAAACCTCCAGTACTATGTTGAATAAGAGTGGTGATAGAGGGCATCCTTGTCTTGTTCCTGTTCTCAGAGGGATAGAGTTCAGTTTTTCCCTATTGAGTATGATGTTGGCTATGGGTTTGTCATATATGGCTTTTATTATGGTGAAGTAATTTCCTTCTATCCCCATTTTGTTAAGAGATTTTATCATAAATGGCTGTTGGATCTTGTCAGTGCTTTCTCTGAATCTATTGAGATGATCATGTGTTTTTTATTCCTCATTTTGTTAATGTGGTGTATCACATTGATTAATTTGCAGGTGTTGAACCATCCTTGTGTTCCTGGAATAAATCCCACTTGATCATGATGTATGATCTTTTTGATGTATTGCTGAATTCGGAATTATGATGTATTGCTGAATTCGGAAAATATTGCCAATATTTTGTTGAGGATTTTTGCATCTATATTCATCATTGATATTGGCCTGTAGTTTTCGCTTTTTGTGTTGTCCTTGTCAGGCTTTGGTATTAGAGTGATGTTGACCTCATAGAATGTGTTAGGAATTATTCCATCTTCCCTAATTTTTTGGAATAGCTGGAGAAGTATAGGTTTTAAATACTCTCTGAAAGTTTGGTAGAATTCCCTAGGGAAGCCGCCTCATCCTGGGCTTTTATTCTTTGGGATGCTTTTGATTGCTGTTTCAATCTCTTTACTCATGAATGGTCTATTCAGATTCTCTATTTCTTCTTGATTCTTCTCTGGGAGGTTGTAAGAGTCTGAGAATTTATCCGTTTCCTCTAGATTGTCCATTTTGTTGGCATATAGTTTTTCACAGTCTTCTCTCATAATCTGTTGTATTTCTGTGGTATCCATTGTTATTTCTCCTCTTTCATTTCTAATTTTACTTATCTGAGCTTTCTCTCTTTTTTTCTTTGTAAGTCTGGCTAGGAGTTTGTTAATTTTATTTATCTTCTCAAAGAACCAGCGTTTTGTTTTGTTGATCGCTTCTACTGCCTTTTTTGTTTCAATAGCATTTATTTCTGCTCTGATTTTTATTATTTCTCTTTTTATGCTGACTTTGGATTTTGTTTGTTCTTCTGTTTCTAATTCAATTAGGTGTAGTTTGAGATTGCTTATTTGGATTTTTCTTTGTTTGTTTGCTAAGGTGAGTCTATATTGTGATGAATTTCCCTTTTAACACAGCTTTTCCTACATCCCATATGAGTTGGCGTGGTATGTTTTTATTTTCCTTTGTCTCCAGATATTTTTTGATTTCTCCTCTAATTTCTTCAATGATCTATTGGTTGTTCAATAACATGTTGTTTAGTATCCACATCTTTGTCCTTTTCTCAGCTTTTTTCTTGTAATTAATTTTTAGCTTTATAGTATTGTACTCAGAAAAGATGCTTGTTATTATTTCAATCTTCTTAAATTTATTGAGGCTTGCCTTGTTTACCAACATATTATCTATTCTTGAGAATGTTCTGTGTGCACTTGAGAAGAATGCGTATTCTGCTCTTTTTGGATAGAGTGTTTTATATATATCAATTAATCCAACTGCTCTAGATGTTCATTTAATTTCACTGTTTCCTTGTTGATCTTCTGTCTGGATGATCTATCCATTGATGTGAGTGGAGTGTTGAGGTCCCCTACTATTATTGTGTTATTATTAATGTCTTCTGTCAGGTTTGTTAATAGTTGCTTTATGTACTTTGGTGTTCCTGAGTTTGGTGCATAGATATTTATAAGTGTTATTTCTTCTTGGTGGAATGTCCCTTTGATCAGCATATGCTGCCTCTCTTTGTCTCTTTTTATCTGTCTTATCCTGAAGTATACTTTGTCTGATATAAGTATTGTAACACATTCTTTCTTTTGTTTGTCATTAGCTTGAAGTATCATCTCCCATCCCTTCACTCTGAGCCTGTGTTTGTCATTGGAGCTGAAATGTGTTTCCTGGAGGCAGCATATTGTTGACTTTTGTTCTTTAATCCATCTCACAACTCTGTGTCTTTTTATTGGAGAATTCAATCCATTTACGTTTAGGATGATTATTGATATATGAGGCCTTAATGCTTCTATTTTATCACTCGTTTTCCAGTTCTCCTGCATTTCCTTTGTTTGTCATCCCGCATATGTTGGTCTACCAATTGAGTTATGTAGTTCTTTATCTTGTGTTTGTATTCAAGATCTTGGGGATAAGATAGTCCCTTTTCTGATGGCCTCTAATTTCCTTAGACTAAACCTATTCAGTCCCTTTCCTCTTCCCCTCCTAAGTGGTTTTTGTCACATCTTATTCCATCTTGCGTTATGAGTTTCTGGTTAAAATGACAAGACTGTCTTTGTTTTTGGTGTTTTCCTTCCCTTTGTCTTTAATGCTATACTTGAGTATTTGCTCTCCTGCTCTGATTCTGTCTACCTATTTAACTTCTTACGCTGTGCTTTGTAACCACTTTCTCCCCCTTCTTTTTCAGGTATGAGAGGCTTCTTGAGGATTTCTTGTAGGGGTGGTCTTGTGGCTACAAACTCCCTTAGTTTATGTTTGTCTGGGAAATTTTCTATTTCTCCATCATATCCAAAGGATATTTTCACTGGATAGAGTATTCTTGGCTGAAAGTTTTTGTCTTTCATTGATTTGAATATGTCATCCCAGTCTCTCCTAGCCTGTAAGGTTTCTGCAGAGAAATCCACTGAAAGCCTGATGGGGGTTCCTTTGTAGGTTATTTTCTTCTGCCTTGCTTCCCTTAGTATTCTTTCTTTGTCATTCAGTTTTGCCAGTTTCATTACTATATGCCTTGTAGTAGGTCTTTTTACATCGACATATTTAGGAGATCTGGCAGCCTCTTCCACATGGATTTCCTTCCCTAGGCTTGGGAAGTTCTTTGTTATTATTTCTTTGAACAGGCTTTCTACTTCATTTTCCTTCTCTTGTCCTTCTTGAATACCTATAATTCTTATGTTGCATTTTCTAATTGAGTTGGATATTTCTCAGACACTTTCTTCATTTCTTTTTAGTCTTAGTTCTCTCTCCTCCTCTATCTGGAGCATTTCAACATGTGTGTCTTCAATTATGCTGATACGGTCCTCTATGGTGTCTGCTCAAGTATTCAGGGAATCCATATTTTGTTTTATTTCTTTCGTTGTGTCCTTCATCTCTCATATGTCTGATTGATTCTTCTTTATAGTTTCGATCTCTTTTTGGAAGTAGCTCCTGAACTCGTTGATTTGTTTCTCTACATTCTCTTTTACCTAGTTGAGCTTTTTTTTAAAGATTTTATTTTTTCTTTTTCTCCCAAACCCTGCCCTTGGACATAGTTGCATATTTTTAGTTGTGGGTCCATCTAGTTGTGGCACGTGGGATGTTGTCTCAGCATGGCTTGATGAGCAGTACCATGTCCATGCCCAGGATCCGAACTGGCAAAACCGTGGGCTGCCAAAGTGGTGCACACAAACTTAACCACTCAGCCATAGGGCCAGCCCCCTCATTGAGTTTTTTAATGATAACTCTTTTGAATTCTTTGTCTCTTACATTACATATTTCTGTGTCCTCAGTACTGACTTCTGGGTACTTTTCATTTTCTCTCTGGTCTGGAGATCTAATATAATGTTTGATATTTCTAGAGGGAGTGGCTCTGCTCTTTCACATCCTGGTGTTATTTGGTCACAGTTACCACCTATTGCCACTGGGTGGGGGTCAAGAGCCATGTACTCTGAGTTCTCTACCTTCAGCCAAAACCCCAGGGACTGGAGCCATGCTGAGTGGGTGGGGGGAGGGCTGCTTTCTCCTACGTGCTCTTGGGGTTTTCTCCCTCTGCTTTCACTATCTGTTCTCCTGGGGTATTGGCTTGATAATTTAATCCCCTATGAAAGCTTTCGCCCCAGTAAAGGGCTTCTTACTAGGCTGCAAGGGCCCTTGGGAGTCCTTGATGTTCCCACAGATGAACATCCCCTCCCCTATTCTTCCCTCTTGGAGGCCTCTCATGGTCCTGGATTGCAGTCTTTAAGGAGTGAGGGCAAAGATTTCTCTTACCTCGTTCCACCTCCTCTGAGGGGGGCTCCAATCTCTCCTCCCTCTGTCGTATTGTTGTGTGTGTCTCTCTGATGCTTTTTTTGTGTTGTGTTTGGATGTGCTCTGTTGGATTATAGATATTTTTTTTTTTGCTGTATATTGGAGGGGAAAGATTTCTGAGAGATTTCACTCTGCCATAATGCTGACGTCACTCCTTGTTTTGTTTTTTCTTTTATTTTAGTCTATAAAAACATATAGAATCTAAAAGTTACTTTTCTGATATGGAAATCTGTTGTATTAAATTGTGTATTACAATAATATAAAAACAAAAATCTTACCCAGCCTGTTGTTCCAGTGCTATATTAAGGAAAATGCTCCTAGCAATACTATTCAGAAAGGGAGCTAGGAAAGAACTGCAAGAATAAAATCACATGCAAAAAGTTTGGATTTCTCACCATCTATGTGACAAAATTATCCAAAATTTACTGAAAACTAGTAAGGCCAAGACAGGATATCTGGATCTATGCTTTAGGATTTTCCTGAAGATGCCTCTTACCACTGGCATCTTTAGTTTCTTTTATTTGCCCTTTATCTATGGAGAGATGGAGAAATATATCAGAGCCTGCCAAGGCATAATGGGTATTTTCCCAGCATGGCAAGCATCATGCTAAAAGTAGACTGAATAATAAATTTGTGTGCCTTCTCTAGGCCTTCTTTCATATACCAAAATTTTTCCACAGTAACTACTATGTGCACCAGTGGGACTCATGATGCTGAACCTTTACCCACAATTCACTGGACTGGGGACAAGGGACCATGTGACCCCAGAGAAAGTAAGAGACAGCTTATCTGCTTTGGAAATCCTGAGGGCTTTCTGAGTTTTGTCTCAGGACTATCTTGAAAACCAGCTACACTTTCCTCTCTGGGTTCTATAAAATATTGCTTTACATGAAAAGTGTAGCTTTTCATGTGTTTGTTTTGCTTAAGGTAGTTTCCATGCCTTTATGTCCCTTTAAAACCAAATTATCCCTGATGGAGACACTAGGCATGAGCTTGGATAATAATAATTACAATTTTGAGCACTTATACATTAATTTTTTCAATCCTCACAACTGCCTAAGATAGTTGCTCATATTATCCTCAATTTACGAATAAAGAAACTATAGCACAGAAAGCTTCAATCACCTGCCAAAGTCACAGAGCTGATAAGTGGCAGAGCTAGCATCAGAACTGTGAAGTCTGGCTCTAGAGCACACACTTTGGTCACTGCGATATGATGCCCACGTAGGCACAGTGCTTGGTATCTCTCTGCTTGAGATTGCATTCACTAATGCTGAAAACATAAAACCGTAGGTCTGAGGAGGTCCAAAGTGGAGAAATTCCAGAATGAGAAGTCAGGGGAAGCAGTGGAAAGATGAGAGCATATCAGGTCAGGAGACGCCAGGGTCTAGCATACAGTGATCAGAACACTCCACTCATTACCTGAGAAGTTTGCTGAAATCCTTGCCTGGTGCAATGGTGTGGAGTGGAGTATGAAAGGTATGCCTGGTGGAGGTGAGAGGAATGATTTGCCTTTGTCTTTTAGCCTCTGAAATAAGGGTTTATAAATTAAGGCAGCTGCTTATATACATGAATCATTTGGTGAGTGACTAGGTTCCACAAGTTTTTACTTTCCCTGAAAGATAATTGATGAAGATGCTTTGAACTATATCGTTTCTATTGTTAATAAACCCTGAGTGCCATAGTGACTGGCAGAGATTAAATATGTAAGCAAATAAATAGATAGATGAGTTATTATAGTTTTATAATCAGGTAACTCCAACAATTGAATTAGTCTCTACCATTTCATTACCAGAACTGGCACAGACTGAGCATTCTGCTACTCGAACAGATTTCTGCAAAGATACTGCCACAAGTCATGCTTCTAATTTCCTCCCCCTTGACAAGAGACATCGGATATATTGTGAAGTGTGGCTGATTTTTATCCACTGAGTTAAACAAAGCACCTTTAGTTACCTCAATCACATTCTGTTCTTTCATGGGAAACACTCAGCATGACTCATGGTACCTGCCGGTGCTTATCACCTTGGGCTGTGTAAGAAGTAAAATAAAAATGATCAGATTTAAAGGGCCAGAGGTAATAAGGATGCACAAAGAAAATCACCTGGAATAAATGGTTATGTGAGGACATGGCAAACGCCCAGTAGCTAAGCGTTGAGCCTTCGCAGTGCTTCCAGGTTCCCATGTCACATGAAGGGAAAACAAAATTTCCTCCATTCTAGGCAGTAGGAAAGAAATCAACTAGCCTGCAGGGAGAAATGTTTGTGATCGCTCCGGTACTTCTGTCTAGAAGTGATAAGTAGATGAGTCAAAATCATGGTGGGATACAGAGAACACCTTCTTGTTAACAGATGAACACAAAGTTTGATATCCAGGTTGGGATAAAGGAGATAATGTTGATGAATAAGTCTGTATAAAATGTTCACAGATGGAGGCTCCTGAGAAATGTGATTCACTTTTCTTGTTACCGATGAAGTTCAACATGCTTTTTAAAAATTTAGAGACTGAAATTACGGACAAGGTACTTGTGCAACCATGTGTCTTTGTACCTTAGAAGTCCAGGTCCAGGAGTCCATATACCTCGCACTCTGATTTGGGAATTTCCTGAGTGCTGCACCCCTTGTTGTGAGCCTTTAACTACCTCAACAATGGCCCCTTTTCATCAACTCGGCTTTTTTTTTCCTGGCAATTTGAGTGGACCATCCATCAATTTCATGGGGAGGGCAGCAGATGTATCATACCAGGCAGTTTTATAATCCACAATTTCCTTCTCTATTAAGCTCTTCTGTCATTGATCTAGGTTAAGATTCTCAAACATTAGTGAATATAAGAACCACTAGAAGAGAGAAAACATTTATACGAATTCCTGGGATCGTCCTCAATAGTTCTGGGTGGGGTCTAGGGATCTAATTTTTTAACAATGACTCAGCTGATTCCTATGTAGGAGCTCCAAGGCCCACACTTTGGGAAACACTCTCCTAGAGTCTCCAGGTTCGCAGGGCCCACTGCTTAGGAATAACCCCCGCTAGCACTCAGCTTAATACCAGTTTGGAATTATGTTAGAGAAGAGCTGGAGAACAAAAGATGGATCAACCAGAGAGTCTACTGCAGGCCCATGATGCATCTCCATGCATCTCCATGCATGGGCTGGCTGTCCCTACAATGGGAAGCAAGTCTCATTTTTGATGAGTGGAGAGGAACTTAAGAAAAAAATGGAGTTTGCTAACATCTTAGATTTATCCATTCTAGTGATCAGAATCTCACTCATTCCCAATCAGATAACCAAGATTATTCAGGTAGGTAAGATGATCAATCTCCAGATTGAGGTCTGCAACATCAAAGCAGCAGCCCTGCTCTCTCTGTGTTTATGGCCTGGAAATCCCAGAGAAGAGTGTCTCTCATTGATGCTGTTCTTAACGTTGCAAGTTATACCAACACATTTTGATATAATTTTATTGTCACTACTATCAAGTCCAGTAAAGTTCTACTTTTGACCAGCAGAAGGTCTAAGTCCCAGAAGGAAACCTGTGATAGTTCAGTCAAATTGCCAAACAGCTGTCTATCATGTGACTAAATACGATCCCCACCCCTCATATCATATTTGAGACCAGAATTTGAACTTCAGTGCATATGAAAAAAAAACCCTACTGCAAAATATCAAATACAAAATTGATATTTCATAAATGTTTCATGGTAAAATGGATGAGGGTAACTATTATATTATGCACAGTTTTCTGCTTAAAAAAGAAAACCCTATTTTCCCAAACAATTTAATAAACCCCTGAGTTTACACAGTCCACTAAACAGAGCCCTCTAATACAAGAATTCAAGGGGGAACCAAACCACGTATGAAACTCAAAACCACCCCAGTGAAGTGAGGAAGGTCTCTTGTAATTAGTTAAGCTTTCAACACCTGATTGCCTCTGTGAATTAACAGGAAAATGTTTCCCTCCTTATTAACCACCAGCTCCTATATGTTCCTTTCCTTTGGAATTGAAAACAAATCAAAATGGGAAATATTTTTGGCTCCTGAATTGATTAACTGCTTGACCAACATTTACAGAAGGTACGCGTTAGGACCGATGGGAGCAATTTCTTAAAATAAGCACTTGCAAGTTGCCTTCTATTTGCCTAAAGTGATCCTTCCCCTTACACTGTAGTGAGGTGACTAAATGTCAGCGCTATTTCTTTGATGGCCAGCAATGAGCCTTGCTCTAAGGGCAGTGGCCTCATCCATTTTAGATGACATTCCCTAGTAATACATCATGTCGGACACTTAACCCTTTTACAACTCAGTGGAAATACAGGCCCCTGCTGTTTTAATGCCTATGGTAGAATCAACTTGCTCAGGGATGTAATCACTCCTTCTTAAGGGAAGTCGTAGCCTTCCAGTAGCCTGTTTTTAATGTTTTTTCAAAGCTCACAGCTGGGAGTAGATAAATCTGTCAGCAAATTGCTCATATTAATGTTTAATTGTATTATTTTTGCACACTAGTGGACTACTTCATGCAATTGACTTTCTTTTACACTGGATATGGGAATATGAGAAGCAGAAGTCAAAGAGACAAAATCTTGGAATAGTAACGTGTAATAGGATTTTAAAGACGATTGTGTCTAATCGTCTCATTTTACAGGTGAGGAAAATGAGGCCCAGAGAGGAGTGTCACTGCTCTTCAAATATATCACACTTTCCAATGACTCTATTTGTCCTACCTCTGTCTGGAACTTTCAGCTCTCTTTCTTCCATTTGGTCAGTTTCTATGTACTCTAAAGTGACAACTCAATGTGGCAAGTCCATAGCATTGTCTTCTTATGATACACATCTATTGTAGCCTAACAATATTTTATTAAATAATTCTGCACATTTATCTCTTTAGGGAAAGTGCCTTAATTATCTTTTTATTCTCAGTACCAACCGCAATGGATTGGACAGAGAAGTTACTGAAAAAGGTCCATCTGAGTGATTTGCTCCAGTTCACACAAGCAGCTGTAAGGGGAGCCACTGATTCATTATTTTTTTTAAAAACTCTCTTCAGCTAGTACTATTTCTACTTCATTATGTTGACTCAGAGATTGTAGAAGAATCGGCTATGTCCGTTATGCTTCTCTTTTTATCGGGATACATCTAGAAAAATTTTAAAGTGTTGAAAAGACTTAGCCAGATGCATTTTTTTAAACACTGGTTTAACTGGGGACACTAGATCTCATCTTTATGGAAAAGGAAACCAAAAATAAGAAGACTTTAGGATTTAAACAGCATATGAATTAAAATGCTGGTTCTTTCACTATTTGTGAAATTATTCAGCTAATACCAACTGTCTACCTGAGAAATTATCTGACTTACCTGGATTTCCCTTTCTAAAAGGGTTATTGTAAAAATTAAATGAGATTGTGCTTGTAAAGCATGGACAAACTATAGGCATTTTGCAGAGGTTACTTCTCTCCTAGCTTCCCCTGTAATTTGACACTTTTTAATTTCCAGGGTTTTTTTTTTTAACATACATTATTTCATTTGAGTCATTACAGCTCTGTGAGGTGGGCAGGAGAGATATTGCCCTCTAATTATAGACAAAGAAAATTATATGTTTGAGCAATGTTTTTGAGAAAATAAAATCAAGCGTTTTTGCATATATCAACACAGTATCCAAGCAATGCCAAGAATCAAAGCTAGATCTTTCCATGTGCTTCAGTATAAGATAAACACAAGCTCTCCCTTCCATGGACACTTGCACTTCGCTAGCAAATTCCATGGGAGTCCAAGACAAACCATGATGTGGTCTCAGAAATAACCATGATGCAGTCTGTCAAGGACTAGTTTGAGTGCAGTATACTATCAATGTGATGGGATTATAGAGAAATAGAACTGCAAAATATAAATCAAACAGGGAGGTGATTGTCATTAACTTGTAAATTAAACATGCAAACATATCTTTCCACACACTGAGACATTTCAGTTTACAGATGATCAATATTTCCTCTTCCTGGGGCAATCTATGTATTATATCCTCAGTCACACTGATGGTTCCAAAAGCATTTGGAAAGCTGGTGCACTCATGAAGCTCTAGTCTTCACTTATATAAAAGAGATGAAGTCAGCTTACTGAGTACAATGTTGTCCTTGGTTCCTTTAAGCAAGGGTAATGCGTATTGGGTAAATTTACATTCCCCTTTAAACAAGCCATGAAGCTAGTAAGTGGCAACAGGCTTTTAATTGAGCGGGCATGAAAAAGGGGATGTAAATAAATATGTGTTCGTCTAAAACTAGGACAAGAAAGTTACTGCAATTCCATAACCCAGTCACTAAGTATTTATATGACACCCACATAGAAGACTGAGGGAATGTGGGTGGTCCCCATTGTCCACATCCCTCACAGTGGGACACCATCTTATTTCCAGGCATTGTCTATTTCACCCAGATATGGTCAACACTTGAAGGTGAGTCTAGAGTTGAACAATAATAATGGCACTCCATCAGCCAAGAAGGATATCTTATGACACCTATGAATCTCCATTCCCTCTGTAGATGTGATCTGTGACTTTCCCTGGGCACTGGCAGTAGGAAAAGTGGCCTAAGAGAATCTCTGTTCTCTTTTAAGGTGTAACATGGCTTTTCTTGTAACCCTGGTTAGCCTCTCTGTTCTTCGACTTCACCTTGCTTTGGACAACTCCTACAGCTCTCCTTTCCAAGTCCTAGAATAAAATGTAGTTGGTATTGAATAATACATTTAGACTTAGAATTGGAAAGACATGGTAACATTTAAAAGAATCCTGGAAATCTAATGTGCTAAGTTTCTAGAAGCCAACTCTTTGCCATTTTTCTTTCACTGCTACTCTTCCCCTTTTTGCCTGCACCCAGATAGTTTAGAACATTCAGAGTAAAGAAAGAAGAATAGGTATGACAGCAATAGTTGACCAGGAGCTTCCGACCTTGGGGAGCTAGATATCTGATACTTGGGAACTCAATACGAAAATAAATCAATTTAAGGGAATGACTTCATCATATCATTTCTTTAAATAAATTTATTTTGTAATAGTTGTAGATTTAGTGAATAATTGTGAAAATAATACACTGAGTTCCCTTATACTCTACATCCAGTTCCCCTATTATTAACATTTTACATTAGTATGGTGTATTTGTCACAATTAATGAACCAATGTTGATACATTATCATTAAAAATACACATCTTTTATTCAGCATAAATTGATTAATATTAGATAAATACAATTATTGAAGTTCATACTTTATCCAGATTTCCTCAGTTTTTCCTAATGTCCTTTTCTGTCCCAGTCTCCTATCAGGATATCACATTACATTTAGCAGTCTTGTCTCCTTAGGCTCCTCTTGATTGGCACAGCTTCTCAGAGTTTTCCTTGTTTTTGATGAGCTCGACTGTTTTGAGGAGTATTCATCGGCTAGTTTGTAGAGTGTCCCTCAGCTGGGATTTGTCTCATGTTTTTCTCATGGAGTTACCTGTTTTAGGTAAGATCATGGAGATAAATTGACATTTCATCATATCAGATCAAGGGGAGGACTATCAACATGAATTATCACTACTGACTTTGACCTTATCACTTGGCTGAGGTACTGTTTGTTAGGTTTTCTACTGTAAAATTTTTCACCCTTTCCAAACTGTACCCTTTGGAAGCAAGTCACTATGTGCAGACCATACTTAAGAACTGGGGGGCATTGCTCCTTCTCTTTGAGGGTGAAGCATCTGCAAAATTATTTGGAATTTTGCATGAGAACTTTCTCTATACTGCCCCATTTATTTATTTATTAAATCATTTTTATGTTAGTATGGACTCATGGATATTATGGATATTTATGGCACTCAGGATATAATCCAATACTACTCTATTTTGTTGCTCAAATTCTTCCAGGTTTGGCCATTCCTCAGATTTTAAAACAAAGTTTTCAGTAAATATTTATTGAGCATATCCTACACAGTCCTACTTATTTATTTTTGCTTTCACTGCTTGTGCTTTGATGTCATATCCAGAAAATGATTGCCAAGACCAATGTCAGAGCTTTTTTCCTGTGTTTTCTTTTGGGAGTTTTACAGTTTCATGTCTTATGTTTAAGTCTTTAATCTATTTCAATTTAGTTTTTGTGAGTAGTTTAAGATAGGGGTCCAATTTCATTCTTCGGCATGTGGTTATCCAGTTTTCCCAGCATAATTTATTGCAGAGACTGTCTTCTCCCCATTGAGTAGTCTTGGCTCTCTGGTCAAATATTACTTGACCAGTATGTAAGGGTTTATTTCTAGGTTATTGAATCAGTTCCATTGATCTATGTATCTATTTTTACGCCAGTATTATACTGTCTTGATTACTGTAGCCTTATAGTATGGTTGGAAATCAGGAAATGAGACACCTGCAAGTTAGTTCTTCTTTCTCAGAATTGCTTTAGCTATATGGGATCTTTTGTGGCTTCACACAAATTTTGTGTGAATTTAAATGTTTTTGTAAAAAATGCCATCGAACTTTTGACATGGATTGCATTGATTCTGTAGATGATTTGAGTATTATGGACATTTTAACAATATTAAGTCTCCCCATCCATTTCAGTATTATGGACATTTTAATAATATTAATTCTTCCCATCTATGAACATAGGATATCTTTCCATTTGTTTGCACCTTCTTTCAACTTCTTTCTTCAACATCTTGTAGGTTTCAGTGTACAGATCTGTAACTTCCTTGGTTAAATTTATTCTGAAGTGTTTTATTGTTTTTGTTGGCATTATGAATGAGATTTATTTCTTAATTTCTTGGTCAGATGTTTTGTTGTCAATGTGTGGAAACACAACTGTTTTCTGTATGTTGATTTTGTATTCTGCAACTTTACTACTAAATTTGTTGATTAGTTTTAACAGTTTTTTAGTGGAGTCTTTAGGATTTTCTACATATAAGATCATATCACCTGCAAACAAGACAATTTTATTTCTTCCTTTCCAATTTGACTGCCTTCTATTTCTTTTTCTAGTCTGATTCCCCTAGGTAGGACTTCCAGCACTATGTTGAAAAGGAGTGGTGAGAATGATACCCCTGTTTTGTTCCTGACCTTAGAGGAGAAGCTTTCAACCTTTCACCATTGAATGTGATATTGGCTGTGGGATTATCATATATGGTCTTTTGTGTTGAGATATGTTCCTTCTGTCCTCAATTTGTTGAGCATTTTTATCATGAAACATTTTATTTTGTCAAGTGCTTTTTCTGCAACCATTAAAATGATCATAAGGTTTTATCTTTCATTCTGTTGATGTGGTGTACTACATTTATTGATTTGTGTATGTTGAACCATCCTTGCATCCCAGGAATAAATCTCACTTGACCCTGATACCAAAGCCAACCAAAGCCTAATAAAAACACTACAAGGAAAGTAAAGTATAGAACAATATTCCTGATGAATATATATGTAAAAATTCTCAACAAGATATTAGTGAACTGAACTCAACAGCACATTAGAAGGATCATATACCATGAATATCTACTACGTATAAAAATTATGCTAATGCTATGGAGATAGATATTGAATGAAGTACTGACATTGACTTCAAAGAACTAGAATCTGTGGGAGAGAGGGAATAGCACACAAATAACCTTCATGCAAGCAAGATGGAGACAGACAATCCCATGCATGAATTCCAGATCTACAAATTAATATCCTGTGAGACTGGGCTAGACACGTAATCTTTCTGAGACTCAGAATATTCTGACAAAACAAAAACTTTACTTCATAAGGATGTTTGGAAAATAAAATTTTTGTCGATTTAAATTGAAAAGGGGATAGCAGATCATGGTGGTTAAGAACTCAGTCTCAGGGGGTCGGCCCCGTGGCCGAGTGGTTAAGTTTGCACACCACACTTTGGCAGCCCAGGATTTCACCAGTTTGGATCCTGGGTGCGGACATGGCATCACTCATTAAGCCATGTTGAGGTGGCATCCTACATGCCACAACTAGAAGCACCCACAACTAAAATACAGAACTATGTACTTGGGGGATTTGGGGAGAAAAACTGGGAAAAATAAAAAGAATATTGGCAACAGTTGTTAGCTTAGATGCCAATCTTCAGAAGAAAAAAAGAACACAGCTTCATGAGCCCTACTGCCTTGGTTCGTACTCTCAGCATCCCACTAATAGTTCTGTGACAAGTTAGAAAAGTTGTCTAATTGGACAAGTTGCTTACCTTTCTAGTCCTTAGTTTTAATCACCTGTGAAATAGGAAAACAGGAAAAGCAGCAGATTGGGTAGGCTGGAAGGGTTACCAAGAGCTCTGATTTGTTTACTCTGAAATTTGTTATTCCTTTAAGAGGCAGTGGGGCTATTCCAAGGATAATCTACAACTGGAGTTATAGACACAGGAGTGACAGGCATATGTGTGATATATTTCAAGTCAATATTAGAGGTAGGAATTTAGGCTTCTTGAGGACAGGGTTTATATCATAGCCCTAGCTCCTAGCACTGAGCAAAGCAGACACTGAGTAAATGTTTGTTTAAAATATTAATGGTATGTACAGGTGTTTTAGTGTTTGCTGGAATTTAACTTCCAATACATAAGGTTCTTAGCAATGAAACATCCAACACTGACATCAAAGACTTACATTCCTTATTAAAGAATTAGAGGTGAAACACGAAATAGTCAAAAAAGCAAATTGGCCTAAAAACTGGACATCATGCCTGTTTCTCTGGATTCTAGCCTCATCACCTTCTTGTCTTGCAATAGTTAGAACCATTTGATCCTTATTCAAGCTCAGTCCTATGTGAGGCTCTGGGCAAGATGAAAGTGTTCCCTACTGAGGGAGATTTTAAGGAGTCAGGAGGCAGATGACTCACTTAAGCCACCCATCCACCTCACTACTAGAACTTCTTTGAACTTGAGGCCTAACTTTAACAATAAAACTTCTGCCTAGTTCTTGAAGCCCAAAATCCATCTTCTTCTCTGGTTTTGGTGACTACTCCTCACCCTGTAGTAAAGTTACCTTAGGACCAGAACTGCTTCAATGCTGTCAATCTTTAGAACTGGAATATCACCCTTGAATAGTAGACTTGAGTCTGAGGCCTACGTTTCACACCTCTTTGATAGTGACCAATAATCTATCAGATAGCTTATATCTACACATATTTACCACTCCACAGTTCTTGGACACCAATTTTGGATCTCAGTCTACAGGTTCTATGTGCTCATAGATTACAGTGTCCCACCTGGATGGGCTTCCTTTGATCTCTCACAGGCAGGGAAGCCTTGTGCCTGCTGCATCATGGAGCTACGCATACTTTTTGGTCCCTTCTCTTGCAGGTCTGCTGTAGTCCCCTCCTCTATTTAGAACTGTGCTGTAAACTCCAGGAGCTCAAGATCCTGGCTCTGAAACCACTTAGTTTTGTAACCTTAAACACATTCCCACTCTCCCCTTTCTGGGCCTCATTTTACTCATCTCTAAAGTGACACAGATGGACTGGTTTACATTGACTTTATCAGGCTTTTACCTTCTTGAATATGTTTGTTTCAAAGCACTGAAATAGTATTAATTCAAATAAGTCATATTGACCTTCGTCCAATCATTCCTTGTGCTGCAACTACTTCCTGTGCAGAACAGGGGACCACCTAAGGAGTTAAATTGGAAGAGTTTCTTCATTTCAAAGAACTATGAGTTCACTGTGCACTCTGATATTAAACAGAAGAAGAATTTTTTCAAAATAGGAATTTGGCTGCCAAACAGACTTTCTTTCATTTATTGTCTCCATTTAAAAGTAGTTTCTTCTCGGGGCCAGCCCCATGGCTGAGTGGTTAAGTTAGCGCACTCTGCTGCAGGCGGCCCAGTGTTTTGACAGTTCAAAGCCTGGGCCCAGACATGGTACTACTCATCAAGCCACGCTGAGGCGGTGTCCCACATGCCACAACTAGAAGGATCCACAACTAAAATATACAACCATGTACCGGGGGGCTTTGGGGAGAAAAAGGAAAAAGAAAATAAAATCTTTAAAAAAAATAAAATCTTTAAATCTTTAAAAGTAGTTTTTCTCCACTGGAAAAAATAATTTTTTCTATTCCAGTATAATTTGAATCCTACTGCTAACTTCAAAGACAAGGTCTTTGTACCCACTAGAAGGCAAAGGTAGAGGTGGGAGTCTTTTCACTACGAGATTTCCCTTCTTCGCAACAGCATTAATTCTTTTTTTCTGAAGTAATTCAAAGGCCTAATAGGAACTTAAAGTAGCAATAGATACTGTTCCTTTAGGAGAGTATTAGTGGTCAATCTCGACCAAAAAAGTGATTTAATATACTGAAAACTACTCAGATATTTTGTTACTAGGAATCCTTTGTTCGAAATTTGGACACTATTAGCATGGATTTCTAGAGACACGATCAATTCTCTTTAGGACTGTGGGGATTCTGGTTTCTATAAGATTTAGTAATATAAATTATTAAGAGGCCTAGATGATACAGTGAAAGGAAACTGAACTTGGCAACCTCATTTCCATGCCCTCATTTCTGAGAGGTTGAGCATGTGTGGATTATGGGATTGGGGATGAAATGGCAGGGTTTTTTCTTTTTTGTTGTTTTTTTCTTTTTGCAAACTTCTTTTTCCTTTTTCCTTATTCTTCCTCTTTGTTTTCTCTTACTCTTCCTTCTTCCTTTTCTTTATTTCTTCTGTCAAAATAAATGAAGCCCAATCAAATGAGATAGGCAAAGTCTATTGATTCAGAGCTTGCTATAGCAAGAGTCAAACACCATCTCTTGCATTTGGCAGAGACTCAAAGTCAGGCGGAGGCATGGGAAAGCTTTATAGTGGAAAAAAAGGGAAGGCTCAGGTGTGCCCTGATTGAAGGCAATTGGCATGGGAAGCTGTAGATTAACTAGAAGTGGGGCATCCTATGTTATTGGTTAGGTGTGCATATTTGACTTTCTCTGGTTGGTCTTAAGCTGGTAGCAAGGACAAAAATTAGGGAAGCTGTCAGTTATTAATCAAGTCTTGGCCATTCTGGGTCGATGTTCCAAAGTTATTGTTCACCCTCCTGAACTGTTACTTAGAGATAGCAATCTGACTTCCTACAAGTCTGACTTATAGCAGGCTGGCTTTAATAAAAGATAGAGAATTTGGGAAATTTTGTGTTCCAGAATGTGCAATAAAATTTGTTTGTGTGAACAAATATTAAATGCTATGTTATATTTGACTATGTTCAAACATAATATTGAAATGCTTTTCTGTGCAAGTTTCCCAGAAAATGGAAACTTAAAATCTGAAAATGTGATTCAGTGTCTTCTGGAACTGAGATTGAACTGAACACACTTCAGTTTCTCTACTCTGGACTTGCCAACACATGGAACTATTTTGAGATGAGGCAGCAGAAAAATATAACATAGCCTCCAATATATCCCTCCAAAATATTTAATCCTTTTCATTTTAGGAACTATGAATGGATCTTAAATGTGGCCATTTGTTCGTGCTTCCTATTTGAAGCTGCATTCAAATAAAAAATTGGGCTTTAAAGAAAGTGGATGTTTGTTGTCTTCTTGGAATATTGCCAACCGGAGCAGTACACCTAAATGAGTCAGTAAGAATCAAGAGACAGAAACTCATTTAAATTAAGAGCTAGAACTGATATTTTTATAGGACACCTGCTCCTGTGTGCCAAAGATCTATGATCAAAGTGCTAGGAATATAGAAATATTTCATATTCATTGCAGATTTGCTAAGTTTGTGGATCACATTTTATTACGTGAAATTTATTTTTAGTGGAATGTTTCATCTCTTCTATGTTTTTATTAAGCCAATTAGGCATTGATACCTTTAGCTGCGAACACCTGAAGCTTCTTCTCTGCTCTACTCTTCACTAGCATAGCACTGGGTCTTCCGAAGGGAAATGAAAGTTGCTGTATGTCTCCAAACCCAAGGAAAAGGGTTAGGCACCATACCACGACAGCCTCCTACTGAAGAAATGTGTCCAAGAATGGCATTTTTGAAGGTTATCCAGCTGTGGAAGCTGAATCATTGCTCATAGTAATTTTACTAATGCATCCCATCCTGAATTTAAAAAGCCTGATGAGTCACCCTGTATGGCCAACTGCTCACATTATTAAGCAGAACATAATAGTATTTACATACATTGGCATAATCTATTGCTGGATCAACCAAATTAACTCCTACTTTTATAACCCTTCAAATTTCATATGGACAAAATAAATGGTCCTTTAACCAATAGAATATGCTGGGAAATATATAATTAAAACGTCAGCTGTTCTATTCCATTTCATTTTTTATATATTGTTTTTCCATGAAAGTAGTTAACCAATACACATGAATCTGAAGGAGAATAAGGACAGGTTAAGATGCCTAATATGCTAAAATGATACCCATGTGAACATATAGGACATTTTCCTGGCAAGGCTTACCAAAAAAGTATCCTTCCGTTAAATTAAGAGAGGCAGGGAGTGGACTAAATTCTCTCTGAATGGCACATTGAGTGTAGAAAATTTTCAACTTCATGAGAATCAGATTTATATGATGTGTCTTAAAGTCCTTTATAAAGAAATAGCAATGTTACTGTGTTTGAAAAGAGGAAGCAACTTTTGCCAGGTAACAATAGTGTTTCTATTCCTGTGGCCATTCTCTACCGTTATGATCATCACTCATCATTTACGGTACATGGCACTTTTTATCTTCAGAACATTTGAGGCATTTTATCAAATTTTCCACACATCACTAGGAGGCACAGCTGCCTATAATATCCTGGGTACCACATCGCAATTTGAAAAGTGTCTTGGATTTTATTTATTGAGTCATTAATGATAGGAGCAGAACATCTATATTTATCATCATCTCTAAAAGAACACAGTCAGTCATTTGTCCAAGACTTGAAAGTATTTGCTTACAATAATCTCCAGGGAAAAGATGTGATTGCTTCCCATATTGCACATATTTGGTCATACAGTGCTTTCTCGTTGTGCCTTTTATATGTTTGCTGTGTAACTATATCATGCTATGTCATCAAACATCTAGCATGGTCACTAAGCATTTTACACTTAATGTTTGTCAGATAATCATCTCACATAAACACCGCAAGTGAAACAAAGTGGTAGATAGTATCTATGCAGTATCTTAAGGTTATAGGAATCTTGGGGAATCACTATACCACTTTCACAGATGCTTGACTATCTCCAGCAATAGGTAACTAACTACCTTAAACAGCTTGAGGAGGTAGAAGTTTCCGAACCTGTGCAGAGACTAGAATATTAACGTTCATGAAAGGGCAAGAGAAGGCCTGGCCTTTTCAAGGTAGAAAGGTGAAACTGAGATTGCCATATAAAATTACAACCTCTGTAGAACTGCAGACTTACTAAATGAGTATAATAGAAAAACAATCTAGACACCACAATAGGAAGAATCAGAGAAGTTTGTTTGTTTGAGGTCTTCTATTGTTTGTTTATTTTATTTTGGCTTAGCTTCTGTGGCTGGAAAACGTCCCCCTCACTAAGAATTTATAACATATGCATTTGAGATTTAAATTCATTACAGCTGAATGAACACCTATCCCCAATCTAGTAAAAAACACTCCTTGACCATTGACAACTCTGGAGAGCTTAGCATAAAATACAAAATCTTTTACACATCTCAAATGAAGCCACTTAGGAATACCGATGAAAATCTCAACAATAAATCATTTCATGAACCAAAAGTATAAAATACATAAGGAAATGATCTATTCTAAGTGAGAGAAAGGCCTATTGGAATTAAAGAACTCTAAGATTTTTGTATCCTTCTCAAGAAAGGAGAGGTATACAACAATTGCTGAAACTGAAGAGTCAAGTATACACGTGAAAAATTTATGAATACCTATAAAAAATAGAAAGAGAATATACAATGTTAAGTCAGTGGTGGTATATGGTAAAATGAAATAAATTTGAGAAGTTAGGGGTAAAAAAGAGAAACAAGAAGCACCAAAAAGCAGGTAAAATAGATAGCAACAAGTAAGAAGGAAAAAATAAAATATACATTAAAAATAAATGGGAAATTACATTTCTAAGACAATGGAGTATTCTGTTCCCCTATTGCTCCCACTAAGTACAATTACAACTTAGACATTGTAAACAAAATAAACATGAGAAGATTCTGAAAGATGGCAAGAAGGCAGATTGGCAGAGGATCTCAGAACATAAGGAACAGCAGAGTGGTGATTTCCCTGAGTTGTCCTTTTTGCTTCATATATTCCATGCTTAGAGTTGAAGTAGACAGCAACCCCAAAATACCAAGTGCACAGAAAAAGAGCCCCAAAAAGCATGCTCCCTCTCTCAAAGGGACAACCTAGAAGGATAGGAAACTTTTGGATAATAACCACTCTACTCCAGTCAAACATCACAGAAAAAACTGTTACCAAACCCCCACACACATGAGAAAAGGCCAATAGGGGAACCTCATGACACTATAGGGAGATGCCCCAACATCCCATCAAGACAGAGGGAGAAAAGACCAAGTGGGAGCTGGAATTTTGAATCCTTTTGACCAGTAACAAGTTCTCACCCATGAAGTATCAGAGGAGACTACATGGGAAGCCTGGATTTCAATACCCACCCAGCCGTAACAAGGTGCCTCAATCCCTTGCCACTGGAGTGGCATCAGAGGAGGCCTAGTGAAGAGTCAGGACTTCCACCATTGCCCACCAGGAGGGTCCTCCACCCTCAGGTGTCAATAGATGGTGAGTGGGGACCACAGACTTCTAACTCCACCTGGTAGTAATAAGGCAGTGCCCCTTCCCTTTCACCTGCCAAAGCAATATCAGACAAAGCATGGTAAAATAGAAGGTTTAAATAACAAGCAGAGTTTGTAATATAATATGAAAATGTCAAAGTTTTAGTGGACTATTATTCATCATAACAAAAATCACAAGGAACTCAATCAGAATGAAAAAAGATAGCCAATATATATCAACACTGAGACAACAAACGTCAGAATTATTTGACAAAGATTTTGAAGCAGCTATCAAAAAAATGAACAATTATGAAAAATGCTGGAAACAAATGAAAAAAAAATAGAGTCTCAGCAAAGAAACAAAGTCGCAGCAAAGAAATAGAAGTTAAAGAGAAAAACAAAACAAAACTTTAGGACTGAAAAACAGTGTAGCCAAAATAAAAACAAATGGGCTCAACAACAAGATGCAGTGGACAGGGAAATGAATCAATAAACTGGAATATAGAGGAGTAGAAATTACCTAATCTGAACCACAGAGAAAAAAATCGACTGAAAAAGTAAATAAATAACATGCAAACCTGAGAGACATGTGGGACTGTAACAAAAGATTTGACATTCACGCCATCTGAGTCTTGGAAGGATATGAGAAGAAAGGCTGGGCTGAAAAATAACTCAAAGAAGTAATGAACAAAACTTTCCAAATTTGGCAAGAGACATAAACCTACAGATAAAAAGATAAAATACAGATAAAAAAATAAAAACTTTAACAGGATAAAACCAAAGTCCATGCCAAGATACATCATAAGTAAGTTCTGAAAACTAAAGGGAAAGAAAAAATCTTGAAAGTTAACACCAGAAAATGACACCTTATCTATAAAGTAAAGACAGTTAGAATGACAGTGGATACCTTGTCAAAAACCATGGAATCCAGAAGCAAGTGTTACAATATTTTTCAGGTTTTAAAAGAATAAAACTGGCAACCCAGATTCCCATATCTTGAAAAATCCTTCAAGAATGCAAGGATAATCAAGATATTCTCAGATGAAGAAAAACAAAAAGAATTTGTCACCAGCAGACCTACACAAAAAGAAGGGAGGAAGAACACAGTAAACAAAAATATAGATAAATAAAAAAGTCTTTTTCCTGCTTTTGAGTATTCTAAATTGTGTTTGATGGTGATAGCACAAATTATAATACTGTCTGATGTGGATCTAAATGGACACAGATAAAATATTTAAGATGATCATATTATAAGAGGGGAAATGTAAAGGTACATAAAGTGAGGCGTGGTTTCTCCACTTCACTCAAATTGGTAAATTTTGAATTGGTACACTTTGATATATTTATGTATATCAAATATGTATATACACATACACATACATATAATGTAATACCCGGAGCAATGACTTAAAAAGCTATAAAAAGAGATACAAAAGTACTATAGATAAAACTAATTGAAATTCTAAAACTAGTCAAGTAACTCACAGGAAGACAGAAAAAAGAAAACAGAGAAACAACAGACAGAAAAAATTAGAAAACAAAAACTAAAATGGCAGACTTAAGCATTTACCCCAGAGAAATGAATATTTGTGTTCACACAAAAACCTATATGTAAATGTTTGTAGCAGCTTTATTTATAATAGACAAAAACTGGAAACAATTCAGATGTCCTTCAATGGGTGAATACTTAAACAAACTGGAGTATATACACAACATTGAATACGACTTAGTAATTAAAAAGGGACAAACTATTGATCCACATAACCTGGATGAATCTCCATATAATTATGCTTATGGAAAAAGCAAATCTCAAAGATTATACCTTGCATGATTCCATTTACATAACATTCTTGGAATGACAAAATTATGACTTTCTTATGGTTGATCTTTGCATGATAAATCTTTTCCCATCCTTATACTTTCAACATATTTGAACATTTGAATCTAAAGTGTATCTCCTGTAGGCAGAATATAGGGCATATCTTTTAAATCACTCTGACCATCTCTGTCTTTTAATGGCTATATTTATACCACTTATATTTAATGGAACTATTGATGTATTGTTGCTCAAGTCTGCTATTTTATTTTCCATTTTGTGTTTGTTCTCTGTTTTTCATTTTTCTGTTTTCTTGTTCCTGTATTCCTGTGGGTTATATGAATATTTTTTACAATTTCATTTTGATTTATCTATACTGTATCTAAGTGTATCTTTTTCTACAGCTTTTTAGTGGTTGCTCTAAGTGTTACATTATATATACGTAACATCAAAGTCTAATAATTTTGACTTTTTACTGATTTTAGTGAAATGTAGAAACCATAGTTCAATTTGCCTTTCCCCTTTTACAATATAATTGTCTTAAATATTTCCTTAGTATTCATTTAGATCCACATCAGTGTTATAAGTTTTGCTTCAACTATCAAACATAATTTGAGATATTCAACATGAGAATGACAAGTTATGGTATTTATATATGTTCACTGATACCACCCTGGTGGTGAAAGATTTTTACTCTTTTCTTTGTTCTTTCTTCTTCTTCTTTTTCTTTTCTGTTTTTTTTTTTTTTTTTTTTTTTTTGGTATGCTGAGGAATAATCACCCTGAGCTAACATCTGTGCCAATCTTCCTCTGTTTTGTATGTGAGTTGCCATCACAGCATGGCCACTGACAAGCAGTGTAGGTCTGTACCAAGGAAACAAAGCCCAGGACACTGAAGCGGAGCATGCCAAACTTAACCAGCGAGCCATAGTGCTGGCCCCTCATTGTTCTTTCCTCTTGATGTTGAGTTTCCTTCTTTTGTCATTTACTTTCTCTTTAGAGGACTTCCTTTAGTCATTATTTTAGAGTAAGTATTGGCAACAATTCTCTTAGTTTTCCTTCATCTAAGAATGTTTTAATTACCACTTCATTCCTAAAGAATATTTTCACTGAATATAGAATTTGAGGTTGAAATTTCTTTTCCTTTCACATTTGAAAATTTTGTGTCACCCTCCAGGCCTCCATGCTTTCTGTTGAGAAATCTGCTGCCACTTGGGTTTTTTTCTCCCTGTAGGGAAAAAATATCCGGTAGGTAAGTAAGGTACTGTTTTTTCCTCATTGCTTCCAAGATTTTTTCTTTGTCTTTGGCTTTCAGAATTTTGACTATACTGTGTTTTGGTGTGAATTTCTTTGACTTTATCATGTTAGGATTCTTTCAGCTTCTTGAATCTGTAGGCTTATGTCTTTTGCCAAATTTGGAAGTTTTCAGCCATTATTTCTTCAATTACTTTTTCAGCCTCACTTTCTCCTCTCTTTCTGGGACTCCAGCGACAGAAATCTTTACTTATAGTCCCATAAGTTGCTGAAGCTCTGTCCTTTGTCTGTATACGTGTATTTTCTCTCTGCTTTTCAGATTGAGTATTTCTATCTTGACAGTTTCTAAAGATTTACTGATTCTTTTTTCATCCTCTCCATTCTGCTGTTGAGCTCATTCATTGATATTTTTATTTGTTATTGTAAATTTCAGTTCTAAATTTTTCTATTTAGTTCTTTTTATATCTTCTATTGCTTTTCTGAAAGTTTCTACTTCTTTGCTTCGTTCAGACTGCTCATTTTTTCATTTTCTTTAAGCATTTTTGTAATTGTTCCTTGAGGCCTTTAAAATTTTTTTTATTATTATTATTTTAATTGCAGTAACATTGGATTATAACATTATACAGCTTTCAAATGTACATTGTAATATATTTTCAATTCTGTGTAGATTACATCATGTTCACCACCCAAAAAATAATTATAGTCCATCCTCTCACATGTGGGCCTAATCACCCCTTTTTCCTTCCCTCCTCCTTCCCCTATGGCAACCACCAATCCAATCTCCATTGCTATGTGTTTGTTTGTCGTTGTTTTTATCTTCTGCTTATGAGTGAGCTCATACAGTATTTGACTTTCTCCCTCTGACTAATTTCACTCAGTATCATACCCTCAAGGACCATCCATGATGTCACAAATGGCTGGATTTCATAATTTCTTATGGCTGAGTAGTATTCCACCATGTATAAATACCACATCTTCTTTATCCATTTGTCCCTTGATGGGCACCTAGGTTGCTTCCAAGTCTTGGCTGTTGTGTATAATGCTGCAATGAACGTAGGGGTGCAGGTATCTTTATGCCTTTGTGTTTTCAAGTTCTTTGGATAAATACCCAGCAGTGGGATAGCTGGATCATATGCTAGATCTATTTTTAATTTTCTGAGGATACTCCATACTGCTTTCCACAGTGGCTGCACCAGTTTGCACTCCCACCAGCAGTGTACAAGGGTTCCTTTCTCTCCACATCATCTCCAGCATTTGTTGTTTCCTGTCTTGTTAATTATAGCTATTCTGACCAGAGTGAGGTGATATTTCATTGTAGTTTTAATTTGCATTTCCCTGATAACTAATGATGTTGAGCATCTTTTCATATGTCTGTTGGCCATCTGTATATCTTCTTTGGAAAAACCTCTGTTCAGAATTTTGCCGATTTTTTAATTGGGGTGTTGGGTTTTGTTGTTGAGCTGTATGAGTTCTTTGCATGTTTTGGATATTAGTCCCTTATCTGATATATGGTTTGCAAATATCTTCTTCCAATTGTTAGGTTATCTTTTCGTTTTGTTGATGGTTTCCTTTGCTGTGCAGAAGCTTTGTAGTTTGATGTCATTTGATTTGTTCATTTTTTCTTTTGTTTCCCTTGCCCGGTTAGACATGGTCCTTGAAAATATGCTGCTCAGACCAATGTCAAAGAGCATACTGCCTATGTTTTCTTCTAGAAGTTTCATGGTTTCGGGTCTTACATTCAAGTCTTTGATCCATTTTGAGTTGATTTTTGTGCATGGTGTAAGGAAATGGTCTACTTTCATTCTTTTGCATGTGGCTGTCCAGTTTTCCCAACATCATTTATGAAAGAGACTCTCCTTTCTCCATCATATGCTCTTGGCTCCATTGTTGAATATTAGCTGTCCATAAATGTGTTGGTTTGCTTCTGGGCTCTTGATTCTGTTCCATTGATTTGTGTGTCTGTTTTTGTGCCAGTTCCATGCTGTTTTGGTTACTATGGCTTTGTAGTATATTTTGAAATCAGGGTGTGTGATACCTCCAGCTTTGTTCTTTTTTCTCAGGAATCCTTTAGCTATTCAGGGTCTTTTGTTGTTCCATATAAGTTTTAGGATTCTTTTTTCTATTTCTGTGAAAAATGTTGTTGGAACTTTAATAGGGATTATGTTGAATCTATAGATTGCTTTAGGAAGTATGGACATTTCAACGATGTTAATTCTTCCAAACCAAGAGCATGGAATATGTTTCCAGTTCTTTGTGTCTTCTTTGATTTCTTTCAACAATGTTTTATAGTTTTCCATGTACAGATCTTTCACCTCTTTGGTTAAATTTATTCCTGGGTATTTTATTCTTTTTGTTGCAGTTGTAAATGGGATTGTATTCTTAATTTCTCTTTCTGCTACTTTGTTGTTAGTGTATAAAAATGCAACAGAATTTTGTATGTTCATTTTGTATCCCACAACTTGACTGTACTCATTTATTGTGTCTAAAAGTTTCTTAGTGGATTCTTTAGGGTTTTCTATATGTAAAATCATGTCATCTGCAAAAAGTAATAGTTTCCCTTCTTCTTTTCCAATATAGATCCCTTTTATTTCTTTTTCTTGCCTGATTGCTCTGGCTAGAACTTCCAATACTATGTTAAATAGGAGTGGTGACAGTGGACATCCTTGTCTGGTTCCTGTTCTTAGTGGGATAGCTTTCAGTTTTTCTCCATTGAGAATGATATTTGCTGTGGGTTTGTCATATATGGCCTTTATCATGTTGAGGTATTTTCCATCTACACCCATTTTATTTAGAGTTTTTATCATAAATAGATGCTGTATCTTGTCACATGCTTTCTCTGCATCTATTGAGATGATCATGTGGTTTTTATTCTTCATTTTGTTAATGTGGTGTATCACATTGATACCCTCCTTGCATCCCTGGAATGACACCCACTTGATCACGATGTATGATCTTTTTAATGTATTCTTGTCTTCGATTTGCTAGAATTTTGTTGAGGAGTTTTGCATTGGTGTTCATCAGTGATATTGGCCTGTAATTTTCTTTTTTTGTGTTGTCCTTGTCTGGTTTTGGTCAGGATAATGTTGGCTTTGTAGAATGAGTTAGGAAGCCTCCCCTCCTCTTCAATTTTTTGGAAGAGTTTGAGAAGTATAGGTATTAAGTCTTCTTTGAATGTTTGGTAGAATTCACCAGGGAATCCCTATGGTCCTGGACTTTTATTTTGGGAAAGGTTTTTGATTGCTGTTTCGATCTCTTTACTGGTGACTTGTCTATTCAAATTCTCTACTTCTTCTTGGTCCAGTTTTGGAAGGTTATATGTTTCTAAGAATTTATCCATTTCTTCTAGATTCTCCCATTTGTTGTCATATAGCTTTTCATAGTATTCTCTTATTATCTTTTGTATTTCTGAGGTGTCTATTGTAATCTCTCCTCTTTCACTTCTGATTTTATTATTTGAGCTTTCTCTCATTTTTCTTGTGAGTATGGCTAAGGGTTTGTCAATTTTGCTTATCTTTTCAAAGAGGCAGCTCTTGGTTTCATTAATTTTTTCTACTGTTTTTTTAGTCTCTGTTTCACTTATTTCTGCTCTGATTTTTATTATTTCCTTCCTTCTGCTGATTTTGGGCTTTGTTTGCTCTTCTTTTTCCAGTACCTTTAGATGTACTTTTAGATTGTAAATTTAGGATTTTTCTTGTTTGTTGTGGTAGACTTGAATTGCTGTAAACTTCCCTCTTAGAACTGCTTTTGCTGTACCCCACAGAGTTTGGCACGCCATATTTTCATCTTCACTTTTCTCCAGGAATTTTTTGATTTCTTCTTTGATTTCTTCATTGACCCAATCATTGTTCAGTAGAATTTTGTTTAATCTCCACATTTTTGTGCCTTTCCTGGTTTTCTTCCTGTAGTTGATTTCTAGTTTCACACATTTGTGGTCAGAAAAGACGCATGGTATTATTTCAATCTTCTTAAATTTATTGAGACTTGTTTTGGGGCCTAATGTGTGGCCTAATATGTGATCAATTATGATGGCTTCTTTATCACTATAAGTAATTCTGTTATCTCAATCTTGACATCTTTTGATTTTCTTTGTCCTTTTTCAGTCAAGTTGAGATTTTTATGATCCATTTTATAATGAATAATTGTCAATTGAAACCTGAACATTTTTATGTTATGTTATAAATCTTTGCATCTTATTTAAAACATTTTTTTCTCTGGCTTTCTATGACACTGCTCTAGCAAGGAAAAGGGGGCTGGGAGGGTGCTGCATTATTGCTGCCAGATCAAATAGAAGTCTACAATCCTCACTAGGCTTCCACTGAGATCCAACTAGCACGGGGGCTCCTCATTACTGCTAGGCAAGGGTGGAAGTTCCAGCTCCCCAGTAGGCCTTCAGTGATACCACCCTGGATGGGACAGGAAAGAGTCCTCAATCATTCCTCCTCATGTAGCTTCCACTGATGCAAAACAATGAAGTGGCTTTGTTACTGCTGGATGGTGGCTGAAATCCTGACTCTCCACTAGGACTGTTCTGATACCATCCCAGCAGGAAATGAGTGAGGTTCCTCACTACTGCTGGGTGGTTGGGTAGGGTAAAAATGTCCAGGCTCCCCACATTGTTTCTGGTGACACTGTAGGAGAGGGGAGGGAATAAATTACCGCCTGAGAGGGATAAAATTCTCAGCTTCCTACTTGACCTTCTCTGATACCACCACAGTGGCAAGGGATTAGGGTGCCTCATTTCAGCCTGGTGAGAGTGGAAGTCTACAGTTCTGATTTGGTCACTGTAGGCTTGGGTTGGGCTGGAGTGTTTTCTGTGGTGTTTGGCTGGAGAAGTGAGACAAACTGAAAACCTGGAGAATTCACCATGTATTGTTCCTTGGGTTGAGTTCCCTAGCCATTCTGCCTTCTTCTTTCCAACCTATCAGAGTCTTCTTATGTATGTTTTATACATAATGTCTAACAAGTTTAGTTGTACTTAGGGGGAGGAATAGGGAAAAGGACGTCTACTCCATCTTCCTAAAAGTGGAAGTTCTCTGGTTTCCTTTTTGAGTCTTCTTGTTCCCTGGAATAAAATATATTGTAGAAAAATAATATTTGTACAGCAGCTTGATATTCCAACATAGCCTGTTTATTCAACTTGGATTTCTGTTCTCCTATGTTTCTATTATAACATTTTTAGTCCAGAGAGCAATATCCCAAATAACAAAGGAAAAAGAAAACAGAATTAAAGTTGTACTTTTTTTTTTTATCATTTATCAACATTACATTTTGACAACTTCCCTCACCTCTCCAGGCAGCAGGCTTATTTCTTTTGGTCTTCTTGTGTTTAATGTAATTTTAAACATATGTGCTTATTTGTTCCTAACACTTTTAGAGGTGAGCCTATTTAAATCTTACCTGCTACAATTAATGTTTTGAAATAATTTCTCATTTTACACTACCATTTATTTAGTGTCCATTAAGTGCTTTACCAAGTGACATATGTTTTACCAAAATTATTAATTTTAAAATGATGGGAAGATGGGTTTTAGAGTTATTTATTCCTAAAATATATTTATTCATAAAACATACTGACTACACAGAAAAATAAACAGACATGGGCACAGCCTTCACGGATTTTGCAATCTAGTGAGAGAGAAAGATAATAAACAAGTAACCAAACAAAAATATACTGTAATTGCATATTGTGGTGAATGCTGTAAATGACTTGAAAACATAATGTAGTGGAGAATAACAGGGTAAACCAACCTAGGAGAGTCATCAGGAGGTAATATTTAAGCTAAGACTCAAAGGAACAAAAAGAAGTCAGACCTACAAAGAGTGAAATAGTGTTCTAGGCAATGAAGGGCAAGAGAAAAAGTATAATGCATCACAAATAGACACAAGAGGTATAGTGAATGACCCAACCACGTTCTGAAACTCCCTTCCAGGGACCAGTTTCAATCTGGTTTTCTTCAACTTTTCAAGATGTTGCTTCTCTCTGCCATCTGCACAAGCAGAAGGTGGTCAAGCCTCAGGGACACTGGCATTGCCAGTTTCTCTGAAGCTGCAGAAGCCTGTGATCACTAGCCAACTACCCATTCCATCTGAATTCAGAAATCTAAGAACAATAGCATTTTCTAATTTATCCAATCTCCAAAGTTCAAGGCACAAGAAAAGAAACTAAATGAAAAGGAATGTTTTGATGGAAGAATTGCAGACTGGAAATAGAATACCAGAGTTCCAGTCCTAATTGTGCCATCCTTCATTTATTTTTATGCGTATGGGCTATTCCTTTTACTTGAAAAATTATTCTTTTCTCCCTGGGAGGATAAAAATCTTAGAGCTGGAAAAGACCTTACAGATTTGGTAGTACAGCTCTCTCAGCAGCACAACCAGGTATATGCCAATTTCCAACCTTCACGTCAGGAGAGCTACTAAACCTCACAGCTGCTACATATAAAACCTGCCTTGTCTTAGCTCCCAGGAGGCTAAACTAGAACAAATCCTAAGTAATCAGTCTACATGTGTATGTGTGTATATAATATTTGTAAACATCATCTACGTACATTTTTTAAATACAATTATAAAACAGTTGCATAAGTGCTCAGGTTTCCTCAGAAGAACATCTAGACATATCCAAGGCAATGGTAATGTTACATAAGATGAAGCCAAGTACTTACAATTTTTTACCTCGATGTGTATTCCTACCTCTGCTGAAGGCAAAGATAGTTAACTAGTAATTGCCTCAAGAGAATGAAACACGTAGAACATTTTCTTTTTCAGATAATGCTGAGCATCTTTCCAGGAAAGAATAAGACTTGACAAGAGGGAAAAGCATGGGAGAGATTTGTCCTTAAGTGTTCCAAACACCAACTGTCGGCCTCAAAGGAAAATAATATGCAAGACAGAAATAAAAATGAACGAGGACTTAATTAGGACATTATTAGAAAGAGCATAAGAACTTTAACTATACAATTTATAAGTTGTTCTCCTTCTATGTTGTCACAAATGTCCAGATTTCATCATTTCTTATGGCTGAATAGTAGTTCATTTGTGACAACATGGATGGACCTTGAGGGTATTATGCTGAGTGAAATAACTCAGAGGGAGAAAGTCAAATATCATATGATCTCACTCATAAGTAGAAGATAAAAACAACAACAAACAAACACATAGCATTGGAGATTGGATTGGTGGTCACCATAGGGGAAGGGGGGAGGAGAGAGGGCAAAAGGGGTGATTAAGCTCACATGTGAGAGGATGGACTATAGTTAGTTTTCGGGTGGTGAACATGATGTAATCTACACAGAATTTGAAATATATTATGATGTACATCCAAAAAAATAAATAAAATAAATCATTCTCCTTCTTTCCAGAACCAAAGCATACTCTATCACCAAACATGAATCTAGCAAGAATTCAGATAGAGTTCATGTTTCCAAGACTTAAAAAAATTTTTATATTTTGGCCATAAGTAATTTAAATGAATATGGTTCGACTCCAGTGCCATCCCCCACCTTCTCCATTGCGTAGTGCACTCATTTGACCTGACAGTCCTCATTCTACCTCTCACAGGACCAACATCTGCTAGAGTCCTCTTTTCTCCAAGTGCTCGCCAACATTTGTTATTTCTTGTCTGTATGATGATATAGCCATTTTAACAGGTTTGAGGTGATATCTCATTGTGGTTTTGAGTTGCATTACTTGATGATTAGTAATGTTGAATGCCTTTTCAAGCACTTGTTGACCACTTGTATGTGTTCCTTGGAGAAATCTGTTCAAATCCCATGTTTTAATCAGATTATTTGTTTTTATGCTATTGAGTTGTATTGGCTTCTTATGTATTTTGGATATTAAACCCTTATCAGCTATATGGTCTGCAAATATTTTCTCTCATTCCATAGGTTACATTCTCATTTTGTTGATGATTTTCTTTGCTGTGCAGAGATTTTAAGTTTGATATGGCCCCACTTGTTGATGTTTGCCTTCATGGCTTGTGCTTTTGGTGTCGTAGCCAAAAAAATCATTGTAAAGACCAATGTCAAAGAGCTTTTTTCTTATGTTTTCTTCCAGAAGATTTTGGTTACTTGTTTTATGTCAAGTCTTTAATTTAGTTCAAATTAATTTTGTGAGTGGTGTCATATAAGGGGTCAATTTCATTAATTTGCATGTGAATATTCAATTTTCCAAACATCATTTATTGAAGACGGTATTCTCTCCCCATTGAGCATTCTTTGTTCCCTTGTCAAATATTAGTTGACCATATATGTGTGAGTTTATTTCTGTGCTAGAAATTCTGTTCTGTTGATCTATGTGTCTGTTTTTATGCCAGTAGCATACTGTTTTCATTACTATAGCTTTGTAATATAGTTTGAAATCAGGAAGAGTCATGCCTCCAGCTTTGTTCTTTCTCAAGATTGCCTTGGGTGTTCAGTCTTTTGTGGTCCCATATAAATTTTAGGTT
This sequence comes from Equus caballus, assembly GCF_041296265.1. Lineage (NCBI taxonomy): Eukaryota > Metazoa > Chordata > Mammalia > Perissodactyla > Equidae > Equus > Equus caballus. The sequence continues at coordinate 27,701,243 of NC_091710.1, read as the reverse complement.
TGTTTTTTCTATTTCTATGAAAAATGCCATTGGAATTTTGATAGAGATTGTATTGAATCTATATAGATGGCTTTCAGTAGTGTGGAAATTTTAACAATATTAATTATTCAGATCTGTGTACACGGGATGTCTATCCATTTATTTGTGTCTTCAATTTCTTTCATCAATGTTTTATAGTTTCAGTGTGATTATTTGCTTCCTGGTTAAATTTATTTCTAAGTATTTTATAGGTTTTTAAGGCTATTATAAATGAAATTGTTTCCTTTGTTTCTTTTTCAGATAGTTCATTGTTAGCATACAGAAGCACAACTGATTTTGTATGTTGACTTTACAATGTGAAACTTTCCTGAATTTTTTAATTAGATCTAACAGTTTTTCAGTGGAATCTTTAGGATTTTCAGTATACAACATCATGTCATCAGCAAACAGACAGTTTTACTTCTTCCTTTCCAAATTGGATGCCTTTTATTTCTTTTTCTTGGCTAATTCCTCTGGTTAGGAGTTCCAGTGCTATGTTGAATAGGACTGTTGACAGTGGATACCCATGTCTTGTTCCTGATCTTAAAGGGAAACCATTCAACATTTCACAGTTGAGTATGCTGCTAGTTGTGAATTTGCCACATATGGCCTTTATTGTTTTGAGTTATATTCCTTCTATACCCCAGGTGTTTAGTAGTTTTATCATGAAATAATGTTTTATTTTATTAAATGCATTTTCTGCATCTATCAAAATAATCATGATTTCTGTCTTTCATGTGGTATATTAATGTGGTGTAACACATTTATTGATTTGCATATTTTGCACCATCCTTGCATCCCAGGGATAAATCTCACTTGAACATGGTGTATGTATCTTGTAATGTGCTGTTGCATTTGGTTTGTCAGGATTTTGTTGAGAATTTTTGCATCTATGTTCATCAGGGATATTGGCTTGTATTTTCTTTTCTTATAGTATCCTATCCGGCTTTGATATCAGGGTAATGCTGACCTCATAAAATGAGTTTGTGAGTGTTCCTTCCTCTTCAATTTTTTTGGGAAGAATTTGAGAAGCTTTGGTGTTAATTCTTTAAATGTTTGGTAGAATTCTCCAGTGAAGCCATCTGTTCCTGGGCTTTTCTTTGTTGTGAGGTTTTGATTAAGAATGTGATCTCCTTACCAGTAATTCATCTGTTCAGATTTCCTATCTCTTCATTATTCATACATGGTGAGTTGTATGTCTTACGTAATTATCCATTTCTTCTAGGTTATCCAATTTGTTGGCATAAAATTATTCATAGTAATCTCCTATTTCTGTGATATCAGTTGTAATGTCTCCTCTTTCACTTCTAATTTTATTTATTTCAGTCCTTTCTTTTTCTCTTGGTACATCTAGCTAAAGGTTTGTCAATTTTGTCTATCTTTTCATAAAATCATCTATTAGTTTCATTGATCTTTTCTATTGTTTTCCTGGTCTCTATTTTATTTCTGTTCTGATCTTTGTTATTTCCTTCCTTCTACTAACTTTAGGATTAGTTTGTTCTTCTTTTTTATAGTTCCCTGAGGTGTAAAGTTAGATTGTTTATTTCAGATCTTTTCTTTTTTTAATGGAGGCATTTATGCACTATAAGCTTCCCTCTTAGACTTTCTTTTGCTGCATCCCATAAGTTTTCGTACATTATGTTTATATTTTCATTTGTTTCAAGATATTTTTTATTACCCTTTGGATTTCCTTTTTGACTCACTGGTTGTTCAGGAGTGTGCTGCTAAATTTCCACACATTTGTGAATTTTCCAGCCTTCTACCTTTTGTTGACTTCTAGTTTCATACCATTATGGTCAGGTTTATACCTAAGTATTTAATTTTTGGAGTGCTAATGTAAATGGTATTGTATTTTTAATTTCAAATTTCTCTTGTTCAAAATTGACTTTTGTATAGTATCTTTGTAACCTGCAACCTTGTTATAATCACTTATTAATTCCGGGGGTTTTTTGTTGTTTCTTTCAGATTTTATACATAGATGATTATGTCATCTGCAAACGAAGACAGTTTTGCTTCTTCCCTTCCAATATGTACCCCTATTGTGTCCTTTTCTTGTCTTATTGCACTAGCTAAAATTTCCAGTACAATGTTGCAAAAAAGTGATGAGAAGAGACAGCCTTGCCTTGCTCCTGATCTTAGCAAGAAAGCTTCAAGTTTCTTACCATTAAAAAAGATGTTAGCTGTAGGTATTTTGTAGACATTCTTTATCAAGTTAAGGAAGTTCCCCTCTTTTCCTAGATTACTGCAAGTTTATCAAGAGTGGGTATTGGATTTTGTCAAATACATTTTTCTGATATATTGATATGATCTTGTGGTTTTTCTTCTTTAGCTTGTTGATGTGATGAGATTACATTAAGTGATTTTCAGATGTCTAACAGCCTTGCATTCCTGGGATAAATCTCATGTGTTCATGGTGTATAATTCTTTTTATACATTGTTGGATTTAATTTGCTAATATTTTGTTGAGGATTTTTCATCTATGTGCATGAGAGATATTGATCCATGGTTTTCCTTCTTTTAATGTCTTGTCTGTTTTTTATATTAGGGTAATTCTACCCTTATAGAATGAGTTAAAAAGAATTCTCTCTGCTTCTGTCTTCTGAAAGAGATTGTAGAGAATTGGTATAATGTCTTCCGTAAATGGTTGGTGGGGTTCACCAGTGAATCTGTCTGGGCCTGATGCTGTCTCTTTTGGAAAGTTATTAATTATAGATTCAATTTCTTTAATGAATATAATCCTATTCAGATTGCATACTTCTGTTGGTTCTGGCAGATTGTGTCTTTCAAGAAATTGTTCCATTTCATGTAGATTATCCAATATGTGGGCATAGAGTTGTTCATAGTACTCCTCTGTTATCCTTTTAAGGTCCATGGGATCCATAGTTATGTCTCCTCTTTCATTTCTGACAATAGCAGTTTGTGTCCTCTCTTTTTTTTTCTTAGTTAGCCTGACCAGTGGCTTATCAGTTTACTGAACTTTTGTAAGACAGAGGCTTTACGTTTGATTGATTTTCTCTATTGGTTTCCTATTTTCAATTTTATTAATTTCTGCTCTCACTGGGAGGGGCAGGAGGCCACATCCTCTGGGTTGCTGGTGCTGGCATGCACTCTGGCAGCCTGCTTTGAAACTTCAGATCAAGACACCACACCCCTGCTGGGGAAATTCACGCCTTAGATGTCGTCCACACTGCTGGAAAGACCAGTGCCACTGCCAGGGCAAGGAGGGGTGCCAGGTTGCCTGCTCCACTCTGTGTTCTGAAGCCTCAGGACATGTGTGTCTGGGTCGAGGCAAGGGCAAAGCCAGGAGCACCTGTTTGCCCTTGCAGCCTGTGGTCGCTGGCATGTGGACCACTGTGAATATCCGTGTTTGAATTACTGCTGCCAGGGGAGAGGGAGCGAGCTGCTGCCCGAGTTCCGTTGCTTCCCAGAGGTCCAGTCCACCCACCTTCAGATGTATAGATGCATAGGTGACTCTGGCGTTCTGGTGTACTGTGCAGGGAGCCCTTTTTTGGTCACTGGATGTCTGACTGGTCATAACTCAGAGGGGAGAGACAAAGAGAACCACCCACTCCACCATGACACTGACGTTACTCCAGAAATTACGCACCTTTTGACTGGAATTCTCCAAACATTGATCCCATGTAAGTACAAATACTTCTGCAGGCTGGAAGTACAAGATCAGGGTGCCAGCATAGTCAGATGGGGGCCCTATTCCAGGTCACAGACTTCTCACACTGTCCTCACATGGCAGAATGCCATTCCACAAATTTTGAAGTGAAGTGAAGATGAAGTTCAAAATGTTTTTTAATTTCCCTCATGATTTCCTCTTTAGCCTATGTGTTATTAAGAGGTGTGTTGTTTAATATTCACATATTTTCTACTTGTTGTACTTTGTTCTTATTTTGGTCTTCCACTCTTATTTTGCATTTTTTAATTTTAATTGAGCATTTTATATGATTCCATTGTCTCTCATTTCTTTGCATATTATTTGTACTTCTTTTCTTACTTTTTTTAGTGGTTGCCCTAGAGTTTCCAATATACACTTACAACTAATCCAACTTCACTTTCAAATTACACTATACCAGTTTGTAGGTAGTGCTAATATCATGTAATAAAATAATCCTAAATCCTCTCTCCTGTCCCTTGTATCATTGCTGTTATTCATTTTACTTATACATAAATATACACACATGCACATACATATACAGAATCCAATACACTATTGCTATTATTATGGTGAACATACTGTTTTCTGTTAAATTAACTAAGAATAAGAAAAATAAAAGTTTTCATTTTATCTTCATTTATTCCTTCTTTAATATTCTTTCTTTTTGTAGATCTAAGTTTCTGACCTCTATGATTCTCCTTCTCTCTAAAGTCCTTTTTTTCTTTTCAACATTTCTTTGAAGGCAGGTCTACTAGCAATGAATTCCCTTAATTTTTGTCTGAGAATGTCTCTATTTCTCCGTAATTTTTGATACATAACTTCTCAGGGTAAGGTAGTCTATGTTGGCGTGTTTTATTTTCTCAACACTTTAAATATCTCACCTCACTCTCTTCTTGTTTGTATGGCTCCTGCTAAGAAGTGGGATATAATTCTTGTCTTTGCTTTTCTGTAGCTAAGGTGTTTTTTTCTTCCCTCTGGCCCCTTTCAGAATTTTTCTTTACCTTTTATTTTCTATATTTGAACATAATAAGCCTACGTATAGTTTTTCGGGTTTTTTTTTTTTTTTTTTTTTTTTTTGCATTCATCCTGCTTGGTGATCTCTGAGTTCTCTGCATCTATAGTTTGCTGTCTGACACTGATCTGGGGAAACTGTCAGTTACTATTGTTTCAAATATTTCTTCTGTTTCTTTCTGTCTCTCTTTTCCTTCTGGGGTTCCTCCTATGCATGTCACACCTTTTGAAGCTGACAGTTCTAGGATAGTCTGTCGCGATTTTTCAGTCTATTTTCTCTCTGCCTTTTGGTTTTTTAGGATTCTATTGACATGCCCTCGAACTCAGAGATTCTTTCCTCAACCATGTCTGAAACAAATAAGTCCATCGAAGACATTCTTCATTTCTGTTACAGTGCTTTTGATCTCTAATATTTCTTTTTGATTTTTTCTTATAATTTCTATCTCTCTGCTTACGTTGCCCACTTGTTCTTGCATACTGTCTACTCTATCCATGAGAGCCCTTAGCATTTTCGTCATAGGTACTGTTAATTCCCTGTCTGACAATTGTAACATTGCTGCATATCTGAGTCTAGTGTTGATGCTTGCTCCATCTCTTCAAACTGCGTTTTGTCATATTTCAGTATCTCTTGTGATTTTTCTTGACAGCCTGGCGTGATGTACGGGGTAGAAGGAATTGTTGGAAATAGTCCTTTAGTAATGTGTTGGTAAGGTATCATGGCAAGGGAAGCATTCTATCGTCTTATGATTAGGGCTCAGTTTTTTAGTGAGTCTTTATCTCCGGATTGTGAACATCACAAGTGCTTCTCAGTTTTTTCCCCCTTATGTGAGACAGGATGGCTACAATAGGCTGGAGTTGCAACTCAATGTTTTGTAAATGGCAAAGGATATGAACAAATACTTTACCAAATAAGATATACAGGTTGAAAATAAGCATATGAAAAGATGGTCAATACCATTAGCCATTAGGGAAATATGAGTTAAATCTGTAACAAGTTACCACTACATACTTATTAGAATGGTTGAAAGTTAAATTTTTTTTTATAAAAGCTGACAATACCAAATGCTAGTGAGAGTTTACAGACACACAAACTTTCATCTTTTGCTAGTAGGATTGTAGAATGGTACAACCACTTTGGAAACAATCTTGGAGTCTTTTATAAAATTAAACATACACTTACCATACTACCCAAAAATTTCACTCCTCATTATTTACCCAGGAGAAATAAAAATATGTATTCACATAAACCCTTTGCATGAATGTTTACAGTAACTTTATTCTTAATTGCCAAAACCAGAACTATCTAAGTGAAATAAACCAGACTCAAAAGGCTATATTAAGTGTAACTCCATTTATGTGACATTTCATAAAAGGCAAAATTATTAGGACAGAAGACATATCAAGGGTTGCTCTGGACTGAAGGATGGGGAGAAGATTGACTGGCATTTGAGAACATTTTGGTGTGGTGGAATATGTTCCATATCTTCTTTGTAGTGATGATTACACAACTAAGCATTTGCCAAAATTCCTTGAATTAAATACGTGAGAAGGTGAATTTTAGAGTATATAAAATATACCTAAATAAACTTGACTTTTCAAAAAAGTAGACATTAAAGAACAGAAAATAAAAACAATGCATAAAGGAATTGCTGAATAAAATATGGTATACATACATCATGGATAATGTCAGTTGACTTAAAGTGATTTCCAGAAAAAACTGAGTGAGAAAGGTGTCATGCAATAATCCAATGTACGTGTTATGAGATTCCTCTACAAGAATCCCAAAATACTGAAAAATAAAAAAAATACTTAAAATTATAATTTAAGAAACATTTCTAGAAATCAAAGAAGATCTAGATATACAGAATAATGGGCAAACTATGTCCCAGGAAAGCAGTCACAAAATGACCAAATTGAAACCCTTGCCAGTGAAGTTAAGGAAATATTCTTAGGATAGCTGGTCAAAACATTTAATCACCTATGAGGGAGGAAAATGGCAGCTGGCATGAGACTTATCCAAAGAAACATTTGAAGATAGAAGACAGTAAGACAAGGTAAGAGACAGAAACATTGGTAGAAAAACACTTGTTTCATTCTTCCTATCCATGACTGATCAATTGGGAAGAGAAAAATAAAATAAAGACCGTAGAAAGTTAAAGGTTCTCATCACAAGAGAAAAAAATGGTAACCATGAATGGTGACAGATGTTAACTAGAGTTATTGTGGTGATAATTTTGCAATATATACAAATATCAAATCATTATATTGTATAACTGAAACTAATATAATGTTATATGTCAATTGTACCTCAATAAAAAAGGATGTCATTGGGGCTGGCCCTATGGTGTAGTGGTTAAGTCCAGCATGCTCCACTTCAGTGGACTGGGTTTGCAGGTCAAATCTCAGGTGCGGACCAACACCACTTGTCAAGCCATGCTGTAGCAGTGTTCCACGTACAAAATAGAGGAAGATTGGCACAGATGTTAGCTCAAGGCTAATCTTCCTCAAGCAAAAAGAGGGAAAGATTGGCAATAGATGTTAGGTCACAGCAAATCTTCACACAAAAAAGAGATATTTACTATGACGGTTATTATCATAAAGAAAAGGTGTATTATCTCATCCTCACACTCTCAAGTGTGTCCTGCCTACAGAATTAGTGTTTCCCGAGACAAACCCTATTGAAAAAAAAAGGAAAAGAAGGTAGAAAGCACAAAATAACACCAATAATTAATAAGTTATATGTACTGGGTTCAAACTGAATTTTGTCATGAAAACAAAGACTATACCTTTCCTTTTAGGTGTTCATGAAACCTTCACAAAAACTGGGCATACATCAGGCCATAAAGAAAACTTCAATGTAATATCCACCATAGAAGAAATTTCAACTGTATTTTCTGAGTATATTGCAATAAAATTGCATAGATATTCATAAGAGAGCCAGGAAACAAAAGACGTTGTGACTTCTCCCTCTAAAATATTCTTGTGTTAAAGAGGAAAATAAAACTAGTAATTGCAGAACATTCAGAAATAATAATGTACTATACAGCAGATCTTATAGGATATGACTAAAAGTGTGATTAGAGAAAAAAAATCATGGTCTCAAATTAAAAAATAGAAAAATTTTGTCAAAATTAGAAAGGAGAAGACTGTTAGAATTAATAAATAAGTCCAGGAGCTCGTTCTTGGGCCTGAAGGGTAGATAAAAACAACCTCAAAGGCATTATATATAAAATGCGATTTCAAAAGTTTACATCCTGTATGATTCCATTTCTATAACATATAAATGTGGTGTATACATTCAATGGAATCTTATTCAGCTATAAAGAGTAATAAAGTCCTAACTAATGCTAAGCATGGATGAACCTTGTAAACATTATGTTAGGTGAAATAAGCCAGATAAAAAAGGACAAATGTTGTATTATTAAATTATTCCACTTAAATTGGAAAATTCACAGAGATAAAAAGTAGCTTAGAGGGGCTGGCCCTGTGGCATAGTGGTTAAGTTCGTGCACTCTGCTTCAGCAGTCCAGGGTTCATGGGTTCAGATCCTGGGCACAGACCTAGCACCACTCGTCAAGCCATGCTGTGGCAGCATCCCACGTAAAATAAAGTAAGATTGCCAGAGATGTTACCTCAGCGACAATCTTCCTCAAGGAAAAAGGGGAAGATTGGCAACAGATGTTAGCTTAGGGCCAATCTTCCTCACACACACACACACACACACACAAAGTAGCTTAGAGGTTAGCATGGTCTAGGTGGACAGGAGAAATGGGAAGTTATTGCTTAATAGGTACAGATTTTCTGTTTCTGGTAATGAAAATATTTTGTGAATCGATATATGTGATGGTTGCCCAACATTGTGAACGTAATTAATATCACTAAATTGTACACTTTAAAATTGTTAAATGACTAATTTAATAATTATGTTATATATATTTTATGTTAGCATATTAATCATAGATTTTTAATTCCCTGTCTGACGATTTTAACATTCTTGCCATATCTGAGTCTCATTTTGATGCTTGCTATTTCTCCAAACTGTGTTTCTTGCATTTTAGTAGGTCTCGTAATTTTTTCTTGATAGCCGGGCATGATGTGCTGGGTAGAAGGAACTGTTTTGTTATATAAATTTATGTGCTATAAATATTACCACAATTTTTAAAAATAATAATGTGATACACTAAAAACCATTGAATTGTTCACTTTAAATAGATGAATTGTATGGTATCTGAATTATATCTCAATAAAGCTGTTAAATGAAAATGGCAAAATTATGGAGATGGGAAACAGATTAATGCATATTAGGGGATAGTGATGAGAGGAGGATGACTGTAAAAAGAATAGACAAGGGGTCTCTTTGTGGCGACGGATAAGTTCTGTATCTTGATTGCGATGGTGGTTACACAAATCTACACACAGAATAAAATTTCTCAGAACTATACACACGCACATGCACAAGCATGCATGGAGGTGCATTTAGAACTGCTAAAATATAAATAAAGTCTCAGTTGAGTTAACAGTATTGAACCAATGTCAGTTTCCTGAGTTTGATATTTTACTACAGTTATTAAAAATGTTAACACTGGAGGAAGCTGGATATGTAGGACTGTACTATTTTTACAGCATCTTGTGGGTCTATAATTATCTCAGAGTGGAGTGGGGGGGAAGATAAGGCATTACCTAACCCAGAAAAATTAAGCAAAAGAAGAGAAAAATAAATAAACTAAAATACACAACATAAGTGATATAGCAGAAATAAACAAATAGCCATAGATTCAGGAAAAACTAAAAATCTGAGAGTGGTTTTTTTCTTTCTTCAGAAAATGATTTTTGGATAAGATTGATAATTCGAGCTGGGGCTATCATTTACTGATTTACATCTCAAATTGTGTGCATTTTCCCTCCACGAGAAGCTGCTACATTCGTGTATGACAGCATTGTTTCTCACCTGCACGTGGCAATAGCCTTCCAACTCAACTGTCTGATTCCATCTTACACTTCCCCATCATTCTCCACACAATAGCCAGAGCAGCCTTTTTACAATGTCAACCTATCAGGTCACTGAAAAGTCCTTTTCCTATATTAAAATATAAAAAAATAATTATCTTGGGCTATTTTCTATTTTTTATAATATATTTTTCCATGTAACTTTTAAACATTTCATTTTGATGTAAGTTATGGAGTCTTTTCTTCTTCCTGTTAACTGTTTATCCTAGATTCAGCTATTGATATCTCCTTTAATTTGTGGGCCATTACCACATTATTTTATTATTTTGTTTTTGTTTTCATGTGTACTATATTGCAGTACTTGGTAATATGAAACATCCCTTATAGCTTTTAATGTTCAAAAATTTTAATATTAATTTTTGAATATTGAATCAAAAATTCTGCAGCACTCTCACTCATTTTATTTTCATAGAATTCTCTATTCGGGCACTCAAGTTCCAAAAAAGACATTTTGGGATTTCAACGCATTTGCATTCAAACATATAAAGTAAGTTGGCATCCTTAAAATATTCAATCATCTTGTTCAAGAATGAAATGAGGCTACTGGATTAATTCATGATGATTTCAACATCTGCACTGATGATACTTTGAATACAGAGGTTCTCACTTGCCTAACCGTTTTTCCTCCAATGGTCTTATCTTCCTCCCTATCTCATTCACTCACTCCTAGGCCTTCTATGCCAATAATTACATCTCTTCTATATCCTCAATTTTTCATACCACCTTCTATCTTTCCAGTTCACTGTCTATAGAACCCCAACTCCAAAAGTCCTTAAATCCTTAGATCCGGTAACCTTTTCACTTTCCTCTCACACTCACTGCTTACATCCTCACTAGATTCCTTACACCACTTAGACTCTTATGTTCTCCTTATATTAATGATTATTCTCTTGTATAAATATGCTCAACTCAGCTTCTCTTCACTCTGTTGATCCTATTCACCTGGAAAATTTTAACCCTGATTAAATTCAGTTCTCTCCTACTCATACCTGCACACAGGCAGCAGACTGTGGCTGAAGAAAAGCACAAACCCTGCAGATTATCCCCACTTTAAATTCATGACCACCGTCCTCAAAGGGCGCTGGTTGCCGCCTGGCAATCCTACTATATTTCCCTATTCCATTCAATCTCCAATTCACTAGGTGACTATTTCATACATTCATTACAGCCTCTAATCATCTTGCCCTTCCTCTTCATTTTCAACTCCTGATTTTGCTTTCTTTTTCATTAAGAAAATAGAAACAATTAGAAAAGGACTTTCGCATGTTCCTTTCAGTACAATTTTCAACTCATCTGCGTTTGTGCCCATATAGTCCGCCTTCTGTTCCGTTTCTAGAGTTAAAATATTTGCATGATTTTCCAAGACCACACAGTAGTAATATAAATCTAAATGCAAATTGAATTCCATTCCTTGTTGCCTACCCAAAGACATTGTTCCAGTAACTGTCCCCTATCTCTCCCACATCACAAAATTTCCCCTCTCTACAGGCTTATTCTGATCAGTATACAAACTTTTCTCCCATATAAAAGAAAAGTTAAGTTCTTTCAGAAGACGATGTTGTGTGAAGTCCTCTTTCACCAAACACCTCATCTATCAACTCCTCTTTCTGACAAGATTTCTCCAAAGAGTTATCTATATGTGTGATCTCCAATTCTCCTCCCATCCATTCTGTTTGGAACTATTGCAGTGATGCTTCGCCCCCCACATTCCATCAAGAAAAGCTCTTATCAAGGTCACGGATGACCTCCATATTATTAAATTTAATGATTGATCCTCAGCTTAGACCATCTCTCGTCAGCATCTGACTCAATAATTACATCCTCTGCTCTGCTTCCTGGACAACACTGTTTTTTTTCTTCCTCCCCACTGCTCTATTTTAGTCTCTTTTAATAGTTCTTCCTCATATTTCCTCCAAGCTTCTAATGTAGGACTCAAGTCTCCATCCTTAGTACTTTTCTATCTGTACTCTCAATCTTGATAATCTCTTCCAGTTCCAAAGATTTTTATTAGGTTGAATCATATGAAGTTGGTGTTATTTTCAGTCAAAAATTATCAAGTACTGTCAATTGTTTAACCTATCCCATCAACATGGTGCCAACCCTCAGCTCAGATGTATCATCTAAATCCCGATCAGTATAGCCAAATCCCTACTCAGCATATCCCTCGGCTATCTAATAGATATTTGAGCCTCGACTGGCCATAACTGAACTCTTGCTCATTTCCATCAAACCACTCCTTCTTCAGCCTAGCCCATCTAAATTGATGGCAATTTCATCCTTTCAGCTGCCCAAACCAAAAATCTTCGAGTCATCTTTACTAGCTTTGTCTTGTTCCCCAAATCCAGGATACCAAAAAAATCTTATTGGTTCAACCTTCAAAATATATCTAGAATCCATCCATCTTTTCACACCCCCCACTACACTCATCCTAGTACTAATCACCATCGTCTCTCTTCTGGGTTATGCAGCTATTTCCTAAGTCTCCCTCTTCTGCCTTTACCCTTTGTAAGAGTCTATTCTTAACAGAGCAACCAATCATCATTTTGGAACATATGTCTTTCATTTCATCTCCCTTCTCAAAGCCACCGGTCTCCCCACATCACTCAGAATAAAAGCCAAATTCAATGCATTGATCTTAAGACCCTACTAACCCAGCGTCCACTGACTTCTCACACTATCCTCACGCTATCTCCCTCCCTTATTGTGCTTCAGCCCTGATGTTCCTTATGCCTGAAGTGTGCCCCAAGTCAGCCAAGTGGTGACCTCCTGCACCTACCTCCTATTCTGTCTCAAATGTCACATTCTCAGTGAGGCCCAACCTGAGCAACCAGACCCTCCCCCGACCCTGCTGAGGCACTCCCATTCTCTGTGTTCCTGATGAAATTTCTCATTATCCCATACCACTAATCACCTTTTAGCACACAAAACAATATACTTGTTTATTATATTTATGATTTATTTTTATCTACCCCTGCAAAAATATAAGGTCCAAGATTGTCTGCTTTGTTTATTGATTATAAACCAGGACCCTAAAGTAGTGTCTGGCACATAATAGGTAATAAACAGATATTGGTTCACACCATAGATATATTTATTCTTTAATTTAAAAAATATTACCTACATATTAGAAAAATGCACACCATCTTACTTTCTGTATTGATTGAGCTGACCTATTTGCCACACAAAATTGTTGCAGTTTTACTTCTCCAATTAATGTCACCCACATATTCTTAAACCATGGACAATCCTCACTTTACCCCTTACATCTATCAATTTCCATTTTTGCTTTCCTCCTTTTTTCCTTGGACTCCAAAATGCTGTCTAAAATCTCAGCCATTGATTGTGTTGACATTCAAATTTACACAGAAATATCACCACATTTACAGGATTTAAAAGTGTATGACAATTCACAATGTAAAGCTTCTTTAATAACCACAGGTTCCGTAAACCCAGTTTTACCAGAGATGAAATTTCTTTAACTGATTTTTTTTCCCTCTCCTTAAACTTTTTAGCTGACACACTAAATTGATGCAAGTCATGTGATATATTGGAATATGAATCTGCCATCCATCTTGATACATCCCAATTCAATGTGTCAGCTGAATCCATTTTCAAAAGCCCTGCAGCTCCACAGAAATGCAGCTTTTTAAAGTCACATAAAAATAATAGAAGATTGCAGGTTGAATGTTAACTTTCTAAAATGCCACAAGCAATAAAAAAGACTCCTCAATGTGAAGTGTCCATACCCGTCCCTCACAATGGCACACACCACTCTACAATGATATCCAGGATCAAGCTCATCCATCTTGGACCTCTTCTATGATCTGTTTCCACAATAAACAAAAATCTTTATTACAAAGTGATCTCATATAGTCTGTAGTCCCACACACAGAACTCAAAGCTGGCATAGAATGTAGCACTTGAGTGTAACAAGAAACTCTTGTTTTCTTCTAATTTAAGTAACAACATTCTCTCTGGCCACCCAAAATGAGAGACATGTAACGGACAAAGGTATCTTTCTATATGTAATAGAAACAAATTGTGAAATCAGATATTGCATCTTAAATATTCATTTCCTAGCTCTGGACTTAGGTAGAAGAGGTCAGTGTCTCTTTGCCAAAACAAAATATGCTTAGAAGAAATGTTTTCATTGTGTGATGGTTAATTTCATGTGTCAACGTGGCTAGGCCATGGTACCCAGATATTTGGTCAAATGCTAGTCTAGTTGTTGCAGTGAAAGTATTTTTTAGATGAGATTAACATTTAAATAAGTAGACTCTGAGTAAATCAGATTACCTTCCATAATGGAGGTGGGTCTCATCCAATTAGTTGAAGGCCTTAAGCGAAAAAAGATTGACATCTCCAAGGAAAAAGGTATTCTGCCTGCAGTCAGCCTTCAGACTTGAGCTGCAGCAACAACTCTTCTCTGGGTCTCCCACCAGCCAGCTTGCCCTGAAAATTTTTGATTTGCTGGTCTCCACAATCATGTGGGTCAATTCCTTAAAATAAATCTCTCTCACTCTCCCTTCTCTCTCTCATGTATATATGAGACACATATATAGGTGAGATAGATATATACGTGAACATCCTATTTTACTCTGTCTCTCTGGAGAACCCTGACAAATACACATGATGCTTAATACTACTAAGGCAAAAATTGCCAAATCAATACAAACAAAAGTTAAAATCTGTCATTGTTTTCCATTCCTCTCTTTTCTTAAAATGAGTTGTATTTTGTGTCAATGAACCAAGAAGCTTACTTATTAGGTTATTTTTAAGAAACAACGCTTCTAAGAAGGAAAATATTTCCTAATTTTGAACTTACAAAAGAACAGTATATAACACCTTCCGTGATGTTTTATGTCACTGATTTAAAATTCCTCATTAGTATAGGCTATTAAATATCTTTTTTAGAATAATTATAAAGAACACAACCCTTGGTTGACATTGGAAAACTGTTTTCTTAATTAAAATGTTTGAAATGTTAGCCTTAATAGTTATTTTCAGAAGGTTTTTTTTTCATTCAAAATAACAGAATTAGGAAAAATAGATAGTCTCCTGTCAGCACATATTTAATGTGCTTGACTCCTAGGGGTGGAGAGAACTGGATTGCTTATTTGGTTGAAGTACAGTGTTTCTTACCATCATAGAATAAAATCTGGCCATTCTCTGCTTTGTTCTCAGTAAAACCATAAGACAAAAAAATAAAGTATAAAACATTTTAAATTTCTTTTTGAGTCACAGTTTAACACAACATATAAGCCATCAGTATCGCATATGGTTACAAATGTGTCTGAGTTTGAATCCTAACTTTACTGCTTCATAGCTGTGTAATGTGGGACGAGTTTTAATCTCCTGGGCCTCTGCCATCCATAAGGAAACAAAATAATTGTATCTTTCCTTATGTTATTGTGCCACTTAAATGAATTTAATGCATATAAAAGCCTTAGAATGTAAGAAACAATCCATTTGGTCTTTATGTACAAATAGAGAAGTTCTAGTTTATATTTCTGATTGTGTCTACACATAAAACTAGTTGAACATGGAAGACCTATCTGAGTTCAGTATAACAAACAGGAACTAGTTACTCACTATTTGGATTCAAATTTTAGTTGGTTACATATATTAGGGTAGTTGGGCTAATTGAAATACGAGCTTGGTACATCCATGCAATGGACCTAGCCATGTGACTACCTTATCTGTGGATGCAGCCTTTTGACTAGAGGCCTCAGATTTCCAATGATGATGGCAAGTAATCAGCTTTGCTAGACAGAGAAGTTCCTTCTGAGAAATTTCTGAAGACCAAGCCCTTGGACTTTAGCCCCTTTTCTGCTATTTTAGCAACCACTTGTAGGCAAGTAATTAATCTTTTTCTCAAATTTATTTTGTAAAAATTTTCCATGAAATACTTGAATATTTTTCTTTGTTATCCTAACTCCAATCCCTCTCCATCATCATACTCCTGATGGGTTGCATTCTTTCTCTGCTTTCAGAGTACATCTCATTTTTTGTTTACGCCTTGACATCAGAATGTCCTACTGCAGAAGAATGGGCCGTAAATAATTTGCTCTCGTTTTTACTTTGGCTTCTCTTTAATTTTTCATTTTGTTGTGTTCCTGCTCCTTTTGTCTAATGACAGAAGGCAAAACTAAAAACCACTCAGATACCGTAATATCAGCATATAAATACCAAATATCTATTAAACAATTCCCTCCTAAATAAATTAATTGAATCTCAGTTGGTTTTTTAGCCCATGTTTTCTCTATTGTCTCTTTAATTCATAAAGTCAAACTAAATTCATATTCTACCCTAACTACAAGAGAAAAAGAAGTCTTCACCTTTTCCTCCATTGTATCATTTTTACCTAAGGTAATTGCCATATGGACATGTTAAAAATCACATCTAAAATTATATGTATGCAGATTTTCCGCAAATACTAGTTTTAGAGAATTTTTTTTCCTGAAAATCTGGAACACAAGACATGTTCCAACCTTATTTGATGGAACAATCTAAACCTTGCTAAAATTGTAACTTTCATGATTGATTACATCATTGATCAAACCAAAGCTATTCTGGCATTAACATCTGTTAATCAACCAGATGTTCTCTATGGTCTCAGTGACTGAAGGAGACTTGTTCTCTGCTGGTTCTGTATGAATGGAGAAGTGCCTTTTGCAATGGACTCCTCTCAGTACTGAAGGAGGAACAATATAAATTCTAAAAAAGTAAAAATGCATGATGAGTCCCTTTAGATTTGTCCTCTGGTGCACTGGACTTGAATGTATACAATCTGCATTCGTCTTTGGGTTAATTAGCATGACTCACTTTCTGACATCAACTCAGACTTATTTTAAGGAAGCATATTTTGACTCCCTTTCAGTGAAACATCTGCAACCCACAAAAAAATAAGCTACTTGTAAACCAAAGATCTTTACCTATATTATTACTCAATCTCTTACTAACCCTTGGCTTATCTAAGTAAAATGTCAGTATGGATATTTACCTACTAGCAGTAATGCCAAACTCTCAGTGAGTGATTTATAATCAGAATCTCTTTAGTTAAATCCACGCAGAATTAAAAACTAATTGGTCCAATGAACTTAGCCTTGTCTCCTTGATTTAAAAAAGAAAGAGAGAGAGAAAGAGAAAGGAAGGAAGGAAGGGAGGGAGGAAAAGAAAGATCATAATCTTTGATTTATCTTTTCCCTAAGTATGTCTTAAATTGATGTAGGGCCCAAAGGTATCGCTAGGAAGTACAAGGTCAGAAGAAAATTTGAATTTTTTTTACCTTCTGCTATACCTTATTCCATTCCTAATATTCACATAAATTCTGCTTTAAATAAACCTAAAAGAACATTAGAAGTTATGATAAATTACAAAAGATTTTAACCTTGGAGGTCTAAAGGGAAAAGGTTATTGTCCAATACCAAGGGTTGGCCTTTGCACTGTGGGAAAGCTGAGGAAGTGTTTGCCCAGTTTGGGGCCCTGGCTTGTTTTATAGGAAGTTGACAGACCAGCCTTGGTTCTCTCCCCTCCTCTTTCCTTGCCCACTACATGCATCTAGCTCCTATCCAGATAAGTTGGCCACTGCAAGGGAAAAGCAGGACTGATCATATCTACCCAAAGAGATCACTGTTAATACCATGCTAGAGCTGCATGATGCTCTTCCTGTCCCAACATTTTTTTTCCTTATATCATCTCATTTTTATCGTAACAACAAACCTGTGAGGTAAGCATTATAGCATTGATTTCATAGCCAAGGGAACTAAGCCTCTCAACAGTCAAGTGACTGCCCAGGGCATGCATATTTTGTGGGGGAGCCGGGATTCTAACCAGCTCTTTAAATCTCAAGTTAGAGGAGCTCTTTGTCTGTTCTCCAGAGTAAAGGAGGTGGCTCACTGAAATGACAGTGAAAGGTCGGAAAGGATCAGGGCTGAACAAGCTGCCATTTCTCCTTCCTTTGTATCACAAATTCTCTCAGAATAACATAAACAGGCACACACTCAAACATCCCCACAAATCCAAGATGCAGGATCCCTAATTGGGTGGGAGGACATCACCATGGACAGTAGCCTCGCCATGTGACAATTGTGTGTCTCTTGTATCCATGGAGAATGAAGGAACATTGATGAATTTATGGTCATAAACAACTGTTTAAAAAAATAAAGAGCTGAAACAATTCATATCTGTGAGTGATCCTTGCCAAGTGGGACAATTACTGACCTTTGCTGAAGCCACACAGAGTGTTGAGCTATATCTGTGTTTCACCTTAGAAAAATCACAGTAAGAATTAATGATGGCTTTCTTGACAGTAGGAGGGCGGAAGAGACTTTGATTTTACAGCAGGAGTTGGCAAGCCATTACCATTTCTGAGCTTCTCATGCAGTATGATAGTGACATAATATTCCAGAGTTAGGAAAAGCTGGCTTTCCAGGTGAAGTACCTGGAGAGAGTTCTCTTCCTTTCCCAGCTGAGTAATTTTCCAGCTGCAACCAAACCCAAATTTTCTTTTTCTCCTTTTCACCAGCTGACCACAGATTCACATGGTATAAAGGAGAAAGGAATTCCATGAGGTCATCTGGTCCATCCCACAGCTGAGAAATAATAAACATTACTTCTAGTTCAAAATCTGGCCCCTATTCACCTTCCTATCTTCTGTCCATCATGAGTAAGAATTCTTCAGCCGAGTTGCCAAACGAAAAAATCGTTTTTCTAACCCTCTTAAAACTTCAGAAGGAGGAGTTCTGCATAGATCCTATGAAAATTCCCAAAGGCAGCCTCAGTTGGTTATTAACACAAGATTCAGTCCTCCAAGATTAGTGTCAGTCTCAGGCTCTCCAAGATTAATCCTTTTTTTGGCCTTTTCTTTAAATATCCTAACATGTGGTCACTGGTAGGCTAGATAGCCTTGTGATTATAAAATGTGTTCGCTTGGTATATAAGAGTGTGTTCAAAGCCAGCTCTACCGTTTCTTAGCCGCGTTTTCTTTATCTGTTTATTAGGCATAATGATTACTAACTTATAGAGTGATTGTGAAGATTCAAGAGTAATATAGTCATGTGCTGCATAACGACGTTTCAGTCAATGATCGACCACATATACAATGGTGGTCCCATAAGATTAGTACCATAGAGCCTAAGTGTGTAGTAGGCTAGACCATTTAGTTTGTGTAAGTGCACTCTGTGATGTTCACACAACCGCAAACTCACTTAACAATGCACTTCTCAGAACATATCCCCTCATTAAGCGATGTGTGACAATGTATACAAAGCACTTAGCACATTTCCTAGCACATAACAAGCGTTTAATAAATAATAACTATACAGATAGCACAGGAATATACGTATACCAGAAAGAAAATTAAGAAATACATCTTATACACTTAAAAAAATAAAGGGAAAAATTCCTAAAAAAAAAAGACTGTCACAACTGAACTCTAATTTTTTTTAAAGTCCTTCTGATGACCTGTAATAACTTTAGAAATACTGACTATAGCTATAGTAGTTATAACACTATGTTTCTAGTTCTACTTACATCTCTTCAATCTGCTCAGTCCCCATTCCTGACCCCAATGTTAGCTCTTCTAATTGAACTTGTTAATGCTATTGGCTCAGAGGAACACGGTAGCAGCCAATTACGACAGGGAAGGCAAGGCTTTCTTCACATTGTCCTTTATAATTTTCATATACTCAATGGGAAATTCAGAGCAATGTCAGGTTGATTTCCCAAAAGGCAGAATTTAATGTTATAATCATCACACATGTGGAATACAGTTTCACATACTTGAAAAAGAGAGCAAAGCTAGAATGTATTCCTTGTTTGAAGTTAATTAAAGTGGTAGTGAAACAGCCATAAAACACTGTCTGCTGCCAACTAATTCTACTGTAGTGAGGATGTTGATTTATCCTGCTTCAGGTATGTATATCTTTTCAGTTCTGCTACTCAAATAAACAAGGGTGCCATTGTTGTGTGAAAAATTACCAGAGCTACTTAAAAGTAGATACTTCAAGTGCTTACTGCTGACCCTTTTCAGGGTGCCTTCTTCAGGCTACAGAGAAAGGGAACAAAACTCTTTTCCTGTTTTATTTCCCCTCTGTATTTCAGTAAGTCTTTGGCCTTTAAACACTCCCAGGATCATTTAGAGATCAAGATCATTCTCCATTGCTTTAAGGCCATCTGGGATACAAACTAGATGCAAGGTAGACATTTACACAAGATGAATATGGAAACCAGACTTTTGCCTATTTGTCTACGCCTCTTTTCCTCCTTGTACCCATAACACAGCCTGAATAGCTTGTGAGTCCTCATGAATTTTTGTTGAATGAGTACATAATTTCTATTCTTGTTTTCTAACCTGTTTATGCCCACACGTGTTCTCTTTGCTTGATCAGTAAGAATCAAGCAACTCCTGGATACTACAAGCTGATTCTCTTTTTTTCCAAAATTTCACATCAAGAACCTTCTCTGGAGCCAAGCCTGATGGTCTAGTGGTTAAAGTTCAGTGCGCTCCACTTCAGCAGCCTGGGTTTGGTTCTCGATTGTGGAACCAGTCATCTCTCAGTAGCCATACTGAGGCGACAGCTCACATACAAGAACTAGAAGAACTTACAACTAGAATATACAACTATGTACTGGGGCTTTGGGTAGGGGAAAGAGAAAATAACCTCTAAATTCACTTTCTATCACTTTCATCCCAATGGCCTAACTGTTCTATTGTCTTGCTAGCACTCACTTTCAGAATTATTTACCATATGTCAGCCATTGTGCTATGTATTTTATAATTAATAACTTTTTTAGACCTTAAAACAATACTAGGAAGTAGATGCTATCATTATTCCCATATCATAGATGAGGGAATGAAGGTTAGAGAATTTTAATTATTTGATCAATGCTGCATCATAGCAATGGAACTAAGGAAGAGCTCATCTTTTCATTATTGTACTGCATTGCCTTAACTAGTAATATGACTGAAATTTTTAAAGAGAGAAGGACTTGGAGAACATTGAGTCCAATTGCTTCATATCACATATGAGGAAACTAAGTGAGATTAAATGCTTAGCCCAAGGTTTCAGGGCTAAGCAGATCTAAATTAGAAACCATCATCCAAATTCAAGTCTATTGCTCTTTTCACATTTGTAGAATTCACAATCTACTGTATAATTCAATTCAACAGAACACTCTCTTTGCTAACGCTTGTATTCATTGCTAATTGATGCCATCCTTTTACCATCCCATCCTTTGTCTCTTCTGCACTTCTCAGTAAATGTTTTGATCTTCACCAATCCTCATTTCTCCACCTTTCCTCTCCTCCACCTCTCTCCTGAAGTATATGATGGTTTTGAACTCCTCTTCCTTCTTGCTCTAGCCTGCTTTGGCTCCCTTGACTCTCTTTTCTTCATCTTTTCTTTCCACATAACTGATTGCCCTTTTTCAGTTTCCTTTGCTTGCTTCTCCTCCTCTACCATGCCTTATAATGTGCACCCCCAAAATTTTGTCCATAGTCTTCACTTCTTTATCACAATCACAACTTTCTTTATAAACAAAGCTATATACTGTTTATACTGTCACCTTTATGCTAATAATTTCCACATCAGCCTCTCCACTCTGATACTCAAACTCAAATTTAACATGATCTGCAGAATATTTCAGCCAGCATGGATTTATCCATGCAACACTTACTCAACATGTCCAACTTTGATCTTATTTTTTTGGCTTACTATTAGATATACTTTTTAATTTTCTTCTTTGGTTAATGGCATTACCGTCTATTGATCATTGTAGCAGAAGCTGGCCACTTGGCCATCTTTTCCTTAATGTCACACTGCTAGACTACATTTCCTGACTCCCTTAAGGTTAAATGAATAATGTGATTGAGATCTGTCTAATGGAATATGAGTGGAAGTGATATGTACCCTCCTCTGGGCCTGAGCCTAAAGCCCTGTGAAATACTCCATTCTGTCTGTCTCTCTTATTTCACCTGTTGGACAGACACATAGGCTTCAGTGTAGGAATTCAAAATCCTGCAAGGTTGTGTAGCTCAATGGAGGGAGCTTGGGTCCATGAGTTATTTCATGGAACAGAGATAGTCACTCCTCTGTCAACCCTCACTAGAATGTAACTGAGTGTAAAATACATTCTTATTGTGTTCAACCACAGTTCGTTGGGGTCACTCGTCACACAAATTAGCTTTCTCTGACCAACACCATCACCTACATGAACAACTTTAGTCATTAATGACTTTCGTGCAATTGACTTTGTATACCCAATCATTCACAATTCCCCATGGTTATCCTTTTGTATATAGTTTTTTAATCTCTCCATTTTTACTGCTATTATCCCTATGTAATTATCCTCATTTATTCTCATGCTTCGATACCTTTTCTTAGAACTAATGCAATTTGTTCTCGATTGTTCTTTGCTTCCATTATCATGTCAAATTTAACTCTCTCCTCTACTGCCTTACTTCCTGAACACAAGTCAACATCTAAATTATCAATGCTGAAAATCATTTCTTTAACTTAGATCACTGCTATAAGAATAAAGTCCAAATTCCCCATATTGGCACTTAAGTCTCTGACAATTTTCTCCTCTACAATTTTACTGCTCAAAAATGTTTAGTATTTTACTCAAACTATTCACTTCCTTCTTCCATCATTTTATTTATTCTAACTACATAATTATAAAGAATTATAATTGTTTTTATTTTTTTCTCTCTTGTCAAAATTCTACCTGTTCTTCAAGGCCCAAAATCTTATCCTCTATGATAGTTTCTCTAATCTCAAGGTCAGAATTGATTCCTATACCCTTGGTGTATGCAGCCATTCTATTACATTGTTAACCTTAGTTCTAAATATGGTTGTCTCATTATTTTGAGGGATTCTTAAAGCCAAGTATCAATGTCTTTTCCAGTGTCTATTTCTTATTCCATTAAACCAAGCTTTGTAATTAAAGAAAGTACGCAATAAAGATTTGGCAAATGATTGAGAAAATGAATAAAAGTACAAATGCAGTGTCAAACATATTTCATTTGTGAAGCATGTTGCTAGATACTGATGTTTACAAAAATGGCTCATGGCATACTCTGCTTTCAAAAGAAAGTCTGATGGTTTCTAATAGATATTCCAACTCATCAAAGATTTGTTCTTGTTTTTTACGGTTGTTCATTTATCTCGACTCTTTGAAGAAGTTGGAATTCAAAGCAGCCTTTTAACTTTTTTTCATATTTTATGACATATTTGAGGCTTTTCTTGGCTTAAGAGGCATGAAACCACTTACCCTATAAAATGCATAAGAGATCAAAGTAAGATACCTCTGGAAAGCACACTTCAGAAATAAGAAAGGGTAGTAATTTTACCACATAATCATTTTAGTTTATCTTCCAAAGCCAAAAGAATCCAACTTTGCTGTTCCAGACTCAGTGACCACTCCTTCTTATCAACTCATAAAACATGGTGTACCACTCATTTGCTAATTAATCACTGTGTTATTTAATGTTCTATGATGTTGCTGACTAGTGTTACTTATTCTTCCGTTATTTAATTTTAATATTCATTCACCTTATCTCCTTGCTGGATTTTAAAGTCTTTTGCCATAAAATATCCCTCAGAAATTAGTAGTCTGCTCCATACATTATTCAAATAGTAACTCAAATTTTGTTTTGATTTGTTGTAATCCTTAGAATACATAGTGAAATACTTGTGCCTGTTGTGTTTCATTTGGGGAAGGGGGTGCGTTTCTTCTGCTGAGTTTGCTTAATTTAATTCTATGTAATACATTTGGCCTCTATTATCCCTTACTTTTGTGATGGTGATCAAGGCACTTAATTCTGGCAAGGCTCATTTGGTCTATTTTGAATGGACAGGAACTGTTTGGTGGGATAATATTAAAGGGAACCATCTTGTGATTCATATTATCTTGCTTGGGACCTAAATGTTCCAGGATACATGGGTCTATGATTGATTCTGAGAAAAGACATGAAGGAGAGGAAAAGATTTATTCTGTGTTAATAATAGAATGTAAATGCCAACTCTGATTTTGACTCACAGTTTTATCTTCTGGGCCCTGGGTTAGTCGGCTGTTGTTTCACCCATTTCACTGTTCGTGTTTACTGGATGTAATGGCAGGAAGGAATTTGCTTCCTTCACAGCTATGTACTTGCCTCAGATTCTTACACTCATATACTATTTCAGTGAGGAAGAATTGAAAGCAAATGAGGGCCTGCAGCTGGGTCATTGAGGCTGTTTATGCAACATCAAGAAACGATCACAGGAGTCATGTTTGTACAGTGGCGATAAACCTGCTCCAACTTGGGGTATGAGAGCACTTGAAGAGAAGAAGAAATGGTCTCTCTCCTCCTTACCATCAGCTCCAACGGATCCTGCTTGGAACACCAAAATGACCCATCTGTCTTCCTTTACCGCTCGTTTTGAATTTGGGAGAAAACAAGGGGAAGTGGTCAGTCAGACGCACAGGGCAGAATTGAAGCTATTCATGAGAAAATTGGAACACCAGTGTTGCTAGATGTCCTTCTTCTCTCTGTAACAACAACAACAAAAAATTGCAAGTGACTCCAATTACATTTGAAATGAAATTTAAGGAGATATTGGTGTTCAATGTTTTTCTGAATTTTCTGCAGAGTAGCTGCATTCTGACATCAACACTGCTATGATGCCATGCCAAGCATTCACTAGAGGAGCCATGTATCCAACTGGCATCACCCTGCCTAGGATGTGGAGGATGGACGGTTTTATATTTCAGAATGTCAATATGCAACTTGCTCTCCAAGGCCTCTGAAATCCCTAAGCCAGAAAGTCTACTTTCAGAGTGGAATTCCTTAACTGAACATTCAAAGCTCATTACCTTTAAGGAGGTCTGAACATCCTTCCCCATGACCACCTGACAGCTGGGGAAAGGAGAAAACCACTGCTAAGGTTTCCAAGGGATGAAAATCTTTGTTAATATTTGTTAGTAACATGAAGCTTGAAATCCTCAGACAGCATTTCTCTTCATTTAGTCTGCAAATTCCCCCACTGTCCTTTTATGTGTAAAACAGTTAATTCCCAGAGCCACCATTGAACTAACACATGGTGACAGCTTCTCCCTCAGCTCAGTTTGGGGAACATGCAGTGTCAAGTTCAAAAGGATGGTCCCGTATCCTGTTGCCTTCTGTTCCCTAGCAATGAGGAACAATGCAGGCCAAACTTAATGAGATCTGCCTTGCAGTTGGTTTGTATGGGCTCGTCTCCTGTCCTTTGTTACCGATAGGTGGAGCTGCTGCAAAACAGATCAATATATATATACTCCAGAGCACCCACAGAACGGTGCTACACAGACAGCTGTGGAGACAGGTACACACTCTAGCATATGCATTCCAGCACGCCTTCACAAATAGCAGAGGGATCAGCCTTAATTCTATCACCAAAAATGAGATGTATTCACGAAGCTGGTGATTCATCCACAAATTAAAACAGCATGTTTGTACAGGACCCAAACTTTGACCTATGTTTAAATAAATCCAGGCTTTTCTTTAATCATTTTTGGATTCTTTCCCTTAAATGAGCTTAACTATAGTTTACTTCATTAAAATATTTTAAATATTCATTACATTACAATTCCCTCAGCAAGTCCTACTCTTAGAGTATTGTTGTTGTCTGTTTTAATGTATGAGAAACAAAACTTCATTTTTTTCCTCCTCCTTCTTTCTTTACCTAGCACTGTCTTTCTTGACTTTAAGAGAAATACTATCTAATGATGCCATGGGCCATGGGCTAGAACAGAAGCTCTGACTTCAGAAATCTTTCCATCAGAGACAAGAAAAAAATCAAAACTAGATCAAAGATATACACATATATACATATACACCAATATATAGACATATTTTATGTGTGTATATATATATTTATCTTCTCTACGGAATTCATCCATGTTTTATTCATTAATGCCTTTTCATATCTTGACAGAGAAAGTGTAGTCATTTTATCGAAATGATGTGCGTAAAGATAAAGCGAGGTTAAAACAAAAGCAACAAGTTGAAAATCCCTCCTATCTATCCATCTGAAATGAGTTGCTGATCAGCTAAAGAGAAGCTGAGAGGAAGTAAATGCTAAATAAGGCCAATGGTCCTGCCCACCCTATGTTTGTCCATCTTTCTTTTATAATTGTGGGCATCATTAACCAGTCAGTGACCAAACTTGGTCCTGAATATTTTTGCTCATAATTCTGGCAAGGCATCAATTTCCAATGACATCCAACATAACTTCCCCCAAAATCATTCCCTTCCCCAACAAGCTACTGAACTGAACTCTCTCCAGAGGTCAGCTACACACTTCCTACGTGATTCAGTGAGAACAGGCAAATATTAGTTTCACAAGCTTGGAAGAACTGAGAGAATAGTAAGCATGGGGCAGAGCAGATATCAATAGCAATAGTCCACATTAAATTTATTGGAACTCAGTTGGTCTCAACTTCAGTTGCCTCATCATGGAAGCCTATTTATTCTTGCCAAGCTCAGCTTTTCTAAGGAGGGCCATCTTCCCAGAAACAAGTTTAGCACATTCAGCTCAGTGTTCAGTGCATCTAAAACCTAAGCCAGGCACCATGATATTCTTCCAGGCATTCTTAAGGTAACCCATTGGCCAAAATTCCATGATGAATATCTTAAAATATCTAGTTTTGAGAAGTTTGTCTCTTCCTATGTCAGTTGAATAATGAATTTCTACATAAGAGAAATGTGATGGTATCATGGAAACCACTCTGACACCCTGACCTCCAGCCAAATGGAAAATAATTGAACATAAATCCAATATTGTGAAAATCAATTCCTAAACCTCCTACCGCTAAACATTAAGTTTGTTCCTGTCTCCATGCATGATACTATATGTCTTTCCAAATGATATCTTTTAAACTAATTCATAGTTTCTTTAAAAAATACTGTATCTTCCATTTCTAAAGACAGGAATACTTGTAACCCAGTTGAGTTATTTTTCCTAGATAGCACAAACATTTTTTTAAGTCACCTTTCAGTCAATGCAGGTCTATTTTAAATGACTATTGAGAAATTTCCTCTATTTTTAATCTCTCTCCTTCTCTGCTCCCCTACTCTTCACTCTCTAGATTACATTTAAAAAACAGACAAGCAAAAAAACAGATGCTTATCCCACTCCATGAGATCCTTGTTCACTTGCTATGCAAGCAAGACATTTTAGAACCAGAGATCCGGTGAAAGATTATAGTTTATTGAATTTTCTTTGAACAACACATTTCCAAAGAATTATTTCAGAGCATCCATGACACATTCATTAGTCTCAATGAATTTTTATTAAGTTCTTAGTCAGTAAGGTAAATGAAATTTTAAGGCTGTAATTCTTCAAAGTGGTTCATCTCAATCATAGAACAATATGTTTCATAGCACTTATTGCTCTCTAAAATTATCTTATTGGTATATACATTTATTTTCTTTCTTGCAGTTGCATGAAATCTCTATAAAAAAACATTCAAGTGGTACTTGATACATGGGGACTCAATAAGTATTATGATGAATAAATAAACAATGTCCCACACATTCTGATGTTATGGGTGGAAATAATCGAAAGAGTTAATTCACCTTCATTCATTGTTGGGAATGCAAAGTAGTACAGATACTTTTGAAACCAGGTTGCTAGTTTCTTATGTAATTAAACATGCATTTTCTACATGACCTAACATATGGGAGACTCAGCAGTCCCACTTCTAGGTATTTATTCAAGAGAATTGAAAACTTACATTCACAAAAAATCTGTACACAGATGTTTATAGCAACTTTATTCACAATTTCCAAAAACTGGAAACAACCAAGATGTCCTTCAACAGTTAAATGGATAACTGAACTGTGGTACATCCATACAATAGAATGTTACCCAGAGATAAAATGAACAAACTATTGACGAAATTTAAATTCACTTTTGATAAGTGAAATAAAGCAGACCCAAAAGACTACATATAGTATGGTCAGTTTATGTGACATTCCTGAGAAGGTAAAACTATGGGAGTGGAAAATGGGTAAATATTTGAGAGATTTGAAGAGGAGGAGTGATTGACTCAAGGGAGTGCACGGGGAGATTATAGGGTGATAGAACAGTTTTGTGTGGCACTGTGGAGGTCCACACATGACTGTACATTTGTCAAAACCCATGGAACTATACACCACAAGGAGTGAACTTTATTACATGAAAGTTAAACGAATATACAGAAAATGTTGGGCAAATCACAGATGGAAGGCAGACTCTGACAAATGAATCTAGCTCTATTACAAACGTGTGAGAAAATTGCACTGAAGGGAGTGGGGGTCGGGGAATGAGCTAACCTAAGTAAATTTGGTAAACTACGGTTTGACTGGAAAATATAAAAGTAAAGATTTTAAAAAAATGTATATGTAAACACTATACTATAGTTCGTAAGTTTGATTTTCAGGGATACAGGTTAGCAATTCTGAAACTACTTTACATGAAAACTAGAGTTTAACAAATCAGGAAATGAATTGTAAATAATGGGAGCCAAGTTTCTCACTGCCAAAGAAAGAAGATACAAAATCAAATGGAAGATGGGTTTTATATATATATATATTTAGAGAGAGAGAGAGAGAGAGAGAGAGAGACAAGGGAGAGGAGAGGAGAGGAGGGAGGTACTTAAATATAGATATGATATATCCAGGGGATAGTATCCATACAGATGTATTTCTTAGTTCTGCACGGTGAGAGGGCCTAAAAGTGGTGACAGGCCAGTAGCAACAAGCACAACTAGTGCCAAATATTGGTTTCTAAATACCGTTCTCCAATAATAGGAATCTAGGCTCCTTGGAATAATAATGGATTCTAGGGTACAGGAGATACAAGATGATCCTGGAGCATCTGAAAGTACCAGAAATTAAAGAAGTGCTAAAAAAAAAACTAGAAGCATGCCAACAGATATACAAGCTTCCAATGGCCAACATGGGAACAAAATGAAGAGAATATTGGATAATAACACAAATAACAATATAAAAAGTCCATGACATGCTGATATAAATAAATGATTGAGTAAATTAATAAATGGGAAAATGTACAAATATTCTTTACAGAAGAATCCGAGATAATAAATATAGAAGAAATGAGGGAAATAGAAAAACACCACTAGACCACCATAGCAATAACTTCTTCCTGTAGAATCCACTCATACATGCTAAAATGAGTGAACAAAACATTAAGGAGAAATAATGCAAATGAATAGCCTCAAAGCATCTCTCCCATAACATTTATTAATTGCTGTCACGGTTTTTAAATATGTTCCAAGAAATTCTTTGGTACTCTTCCCTACAGGAGATGGATCTGAATTCCCCTCCTTTGAAACGTGTCCTGCACTTAGTGACTCACTTCTAATGAAGAGAATATGAAAAGGAAAAAAAATCATAACGTAACAGTACAGAAGCCTGGAAGACAATAGCTTAATAAAGTGTTTGAGGCTAACATGACCTGTAGTAAGTCGTGATGATATCATGTGCCTTCTGGATAATGTGATGATAAGGGCACTTCATCTCTTGAAAATTCTTCCCCCAAATCTGTAACCTCCATCTAACCATGACAAAACCCAAGACAAACAAAAATGGAGGTATATTTTATAGAATACTTGTCCAGTATCCTTCAAAAGTGTCAAGGTCACACACCAAAAGGAAAAAAATACTGAGAAACTGTCATAGATTGGTGGAGACAAAGGTGACACGGTGACTAAATGCATTGTGGAATCCTGGATTGGATCCTGGAACAGGATGAGGTTATATTGGAAAAACTGGAGAAATCCAAATAAGCTTTTGCAGTTTAGTTAGTAGTATGGTACCAATGTGAATTTTAGTTTGGATAAATATACTGTGATCATATAAGATGTTAACATTAGGCAATACTGGATGGACAGTATACAGGAACTCTGTGTGCTATCTTTACAACACCTCTGTAAATCTAAAGTCATTTCAAAACAAAACTTTAAAAAGAAAAACAGGTCAGTTAATAATATGTGCCAAATGGGTAGTGAAGACCAAAACTGACAAGGATATCACTGTGAGCATGGACATTATCAACCAAGGAGCAGATTAAAAATTGGGTGTTGAAGAGTGGTTAGGATTTGGAGATCTAGAAAGGAAGGGAGAAGTGCAACATGGATAGAGTTCTAGCAGCAAAAGCCAAAGCTGGGTTGAGATAGCCGTGAGTGAACCAGTCCAATTAAACCTTGGGCTGGAGAAAAATGGAAGGCAGAGTTATCAGGGCTCTCTTATACTTAAATATGGGTTTTGTGATGTAGGCATTTGATTAAATTACTTGCAAGATTTACTTTTATGAATGAAAATATCTTTATCATTATTCCTGGATACAAGGGTGAGTTCCTTACTACAAGCCAGACATTATCTCATCAACTTGTGTAACAGGAAAGACATAGTGTTTGCTTTGATTTGGTTTGGGGCATATTTTCAGCTATCAATGAATCCATTGCTGGCCCAAATCACTGATAAAAGATCTATTTAAGTCAGCGTCTCAGAGGGAAGTTAGGTGGAAAAGTCAAGATCATCGAGTCTGATTGAACTCTTATTAAGGAGCTAGAACACTGAGAAATGATGTCGGCTCCCCTGCATCACAGTTTGTTTTACAGTTGTCAGTCAAAGACCCTTCCATGTGCTCCAGAGTCAGTGTCCTCAGATATTGACTTTTTCTCCTCACGTGGCGGTTCCTGCCAAAAAGTCTTGTCATCTTTGTTCATGAGGGATTTGAACCATCTTTACTGGAAATGTTAGTGGTGTTTTTATATGATTTAACATTTATTTTATTTAAGGAGTCTGCCTGGAATGACTGTAATGTTGTGTATTTTCACATCCCCTATAATCTCTGTCTAGAAAGCTTCCTATGGCACTCAAGAGCCCTCTCTGGTCTTCTTTAGTGTGTAACATCTTTTCCACTTCCACATTTTATGGGAGAAATACAAAGCTAGTCCTCTAGGGGGCTAGGATGCTACTTAGTTAAAGTCCAACTAATGATAGGAACTGTGGACGAAGCATGGAACATAATTCCCTTTACTTTCTTTGTTTCATTGACAATCATTAAATGCTACTGGCAAATGTTTTCAAGGATCAATCCTGCCATCCAAATGCAAACACATTGACCCTCCTCATTGCAATCAGAGCTTACACACGCACACACACATACACACCACAGACTCACACACAGACACACACACATTTTGTTTTCATCACAGGAAATCAAGCCTGGAAACCATTGTCTGCTTTTGGAAAGGAAAATTCTTTCTTTCCTGCCGGTAATGAAAAGTGTTAAAATGTGCCCATGAAACCTCTGTCTCCTAGGAATTCACTGCTGCTCAAGCCAAGATCTCACTAACAACAAATTACTGAGGAGGGAAGGACTTTGCATGGTTTAAGGTGTCTTCATCAAATTCCATGCTAAAATCTGGACAGTAGGTGACCAAATAACCCTGGAAAGTGGGTATATATTTTGCACCCCCTGCCCAATGTCATCAGACATGAACAACTCTTAATAATTCTACTTTTGTTCTTAAAATTAATTATGAGCTAGTCCAGAGAGCACAGAAGATTAGCTCCTGCCTGACAAGAGCGTCTTATTGTAGAGGTTGGCAGGAAAGCATTTCCTGGGATATGGACTTAATTAAACTGAAAATGCAAAATGTTAAGGCTAAAACCTTAGACTCACAGTGTGATTCTATCCAGCAAGGGAAAAAAAAATGCCTTTTAATACGTGCAGAAAATAATGGTGCATAAGAATGTGAATTTAGTGCCAGTGAGGAATCCTAGCCAGAGTCCCAGAGGCCAAGAGAAAGGCCAGGTAATTGTAAAGAAGAACTCTCACCATATCCTCCCTACCGCCTGGTACCTTGGCCCTGTCCCCGAGGAGCTGCATGCTCTCTCCAGGGCAGCACGATGCCCCATGCAGACCTTGGCATTGCTGTGGAGCTTCAAACAAAGGGTGCTTTTAGAAGTGTTTTTCATCCTGTGGACATCCCATATTCTGAAGGGAAAAGGACTGTCCCTCAGTACTGATTTTCCTCGCTCTGCCATGCAGATGAATTTGCCTGTACAAATTCTCTCAGCTCTCCGCATGCAACCAAATTCTTTCTCCTTGGCACACACACTAGAAACTCATTGGAACTGAGTCCCTAAGAAAACTGACACAGGTCTCTTTTTTATGCGCAGTGCCAAACAGGAGCAAAAACTGTCTGCTCCTACTCATAAATTCTGTTTCATTTCAACAAGAAAGCATGCTCTTTCTCTGTATCTCTGTCTCACGTACACACTCACACACATCCACTCACAGAACTTATTTTTTTACTTTCAGCACTTGATCAATAGGAGAATCCACGCCTCAGGAAAGTTGCACAGTGGACCTCCTGCATTTAGCATGCCATGGAATCTCTGGCAAAGCTTTATCCTGGAAGAGCAGTCAGAGTGATCAGCATGAAGCTTGATCAGTCACCAAGAGAGAAAGCGAGTGAGCATTGGCCAGAGTGAGTCAGTGCCCACACAGTCACATCAGCAGCTAAACTTGTTATAGGGTGTCCTGACATGATAGCTTGACATTAGATAAATAGACGCACAGGATGAGAAAT
This sequence comes from Equus caballus, assembly GCF_041296265.1. Taxonomy (NCBI): domain Eukaryota; kingdom Metazoa; phylum Chordata; class Mammalia; order Perissodactyla; family Equidae; genus Equus; species Equus caballus. The sequence continues at coordinate 27,668,908 of NC_091710.1, read as the reverse complement.
CACTGAGGAAAATAATTGCACCTGGCAGAGAGGGATGGTGTGACATTTCTGGATCTTCAAACTTCTCTTCTAAGAAATCACTCTCTGGCATCAAGAAGTCTCAGAGTTAAAGTCTGATAAGGTTAAGGGATTTTATTCTCTCTAAAGAAAAAAAAATAGTCAAACAAAAATTTTTAATATGAAAACAATACCATGGTTTCTTTCACACCTCAGATGAGAAACTCAAAAATCAATTTACAAAGAAGGTCTTGCTTTTCCTGCGAATTAGAAACTCTGCAGATGAAAAATTTCCTTCTTTGACTTCAATTTCTGCTGCAAAGCTGAGAAGCGGCTCGGCTGCTGTTCTCGAAAGCTCCCTCTCTTAAGTTGAGGGCATATGATGTCCAATATTTTTCGATCAAACGATCTTTTTCTGACTTATGCATACCACTTCCATTTTCTGTTCCTTGATGCTTCGGCAAATACAAGCAAGACTCTATCTTCAAGGGGCCTTTGTCATGTAGCTCTCTCTAGACATCAAGGCCTAGTCTAACAGGAACAATTTCGAATACAACTTAAAAGAAATCATTTAGACTTATGCACCCCTACATTCATTGCAGCATTATTCACAATAGCCAAAATGTGGAAGCCACCCAAGTGCCCAACAACTGAGGATTGGATACAGAAGATGTGCCTTATATGTATACAGTGGAATATTACTTAGGCATAAAAAAGACATAATCATCCCATTCACAACAACATGGATGGACCCTGAGGGCATCATGTTAAGTGAAATAAGACAGACAGAAAAAGACAAACACTATATGATCTCATTCAGATGTGGAAGATAAACAAACTTATGGACAAAAGAGAACAATTTAGTGGTTACCAGGAGGAAGGGGAGGGAGGGTGGACACAAGGGGTGCAGGGGCACATTTATATGGTGTTTGACAAATATTAATGTACAAGTGAAATTTCACAATGTTATAAACTATTTAGATCATAATAAATTTTTTTAAAAAAAGGGAATATCAAGCTTTGAAATGTGATAATTCTGTTATCTCAGCTCATTACAATTACCGTTTGAATCAGTAATTAGCCTTTTTTAACCTTTAGTTCTATCTTGGGCTATAGCTAAAGAATTCACAAAAGTCACAGAAAGGTGTGTTCTCACTCTCCATGAAGCAATTTGTTCTTCTATGTGTCTTTCACCATGCCCCCTCTCATCTTTTTGCGCTTTGCTTTCTTCACTTGAGTGGCTTTCTCTTCACTAGCACTCATTTTTAGAGAATGATGTTTGTTTTAAAATGAAAAATGACTTTCAGAATCAGGAAGACACAGCTTTTCAAAAGAAAGAGAAGAGATATGTACAGCACTCACACTCCATCATACGTTATTTTGCTTTTTTCTCATAATAAACATATGACAGTCATCACTGATCTCAAGCTAAGAAATTGGGGTGCACAGGGTTTATGTAACTCATGCATAGCTCAGCTGAGACATGGACCCCAATCCAACGTTCTGTTTCTCCTGAACCGAACTTCCCTCCGCTATGCTGCTTCCCAAGAAGTGTGTGAGAACAATCAGAAAAGGTTTAGGAAGTCTGCAACTGGGCGTTTTTTATTTGCTTGCCTTTCAAATGAAATATTAAACCCTTAAATACAGCATTTGTATTGTTTAAGCTTCAGCATTTAATATTAGTGTTGTAATTTTTTTAATAAGCGCTAATAGAAATCAATGAATATAAATTAATCTTTAGAAACTAATAAATGTATATTTTTAATTCCAAGAAAGATCAAGAGAACTTTACCTGTCTTTAAGCATCTTCTGGATCTTTAAAAAAAATGTCAGGAAAAGAACAATGGCTGTGCTGAAAGCCAGAAACTTGATAGAAAGAATCAGCCCTTTAATTACCCAAGCTGAATAGAGTTTAGAAGCAGTCCATGAATGATGAAAAATCTTCCTTTTCCCATTGGGTAAAGAAATCTATTTTATATTCGTAACAAGACCAAGAAAACCTTAACTCTTTGTATAAGGCATCTACAAATACACTTAGATCAAAAAGCAAAGAATCATTTATCACCTACAAATATAAATATAATCTCAGCATCTTGCCCTTAAAAGTTCAACTCATCCAACTCAATTTATTGACAGTGTGAAAAAATTTTATCTGTGGAGGAGGAAACCTCAGGAATTGTATGCACTAAAATCTATACAACAATGAATGGGTAACATTTAACTGAATTCTCATTTGTTTATTAGTTTTTTAATTATAATACTTTTCACAGAAAGTAATTATCATAGTACCATTAGAAAGACCAGCTGAGCATCATACCAGTATTAAAAATAAATATATAAAAAGTAGAAAGGAAATAGTTATGTATTCATATACCTGGTTTTAATGTACAATGTGTGTGTGTTTTGTGTGTATGTACTGCCTCTGTATCAGGGGTGGCAAACTACATTCAAGGGTCAAATTTTTCCCTGCTGCCTGTTTTTTGTAAATAAAGTTTTAGTGGAACAAAGCCACACTCATTCATTTACATATCGCCTATGGCTGCTTTCTTGCATAGACAATGGCAGAATTGAATAACTGCAACAGACAGCCTGGCCTGCAAAGTCTAAAACATTTACTATTTGGTCCCTTACAGAAAAAGTTGGTGGATTCCTCATCTACACATAATACATAACTACTTATCAGTTTTTGTAGGATTGAGTTCCATTAAGGATCTTTCCTGAATTTATTGCAGCAACAAATTCTGAGGTTAATTCTGTAAGTTGATGAACACGTAAATTGATGTGCTTGAATAAACTGTGATTATGTTTCTGTTCAGCATGATAAAATTGAGAAATGAGTATATATAGAGATATATATAAATGTGTAATATATAGAGACATATATAAATCCTAGAAGGTATACATAGTGATGTTATATAAGCAAATATTTGCATATATAGGCAAATGTTCATATAAACTCTCCAAGAAGATTGAAAATTGCTCCTTACCAGCTGTGAGGCCTTGGCCTTTCTAGGCCTCAGTTTCCCCATTGGTAAAATGGTGATAATAATGGTCATATTATTGTATACTGGCATAATACTGCCATAAAGATGAAAGGAAATCAGTATTTAGCAGGCTGCCCAGCACAGAGTAAGCACTTAATGAATGTAGGATACTGTTCTAGCTCTTATTGAGAATCCTTGCCCACAACCAGGCATCTCTATCTCTGAGAGAAGATGTGTGATGTTTCATATAGAGAAGATTTCAAATCATTATCTGATCGATAGAGTGTTGGCTTTGCCATCTAGACAATTAGCATGTACATCCAATGGATGTGCCTTAGCAACATGATAATCTAAACTCCGGATTCTCACCAGCGCTTAATCTAGATTAGCTGTTATTCCTGTCATTCGGAAGTAAAAAGCAGAGTGATTGAAACATGCCAAAAGTAGAATATGGCACATGCTAATCATCCACTCTTACTGGCTTTCTTGAGTTTATTTTGGGTCATGTTTGCTGGTGAAGAGAACAGATAACCTAGGATGTATTTCCTTCACCACGCATCAATTTACCAGGCTCCAGGGAACACCTTTGGCACATCACAAACACTAGCTATATAGAAAATTTCTCTAGATTGGGAGTTTTGTACATCCAATGACATCTGGGGTCTGCTTCTTTCTTGTTCCTCTTTCTCTCATCAACTCAACCTGGTTTTTGAGTTACAGATGCCAGGCGATAGATTCTTGGCTCTAGCCCTGGTTTTTCTCTTTGCTGACTTTTGTCAGCTTCTATACATTTCATCATCTCAGTATTCAACTCTGTTTTTACTTCACCGCAGGGGATGAATAAGATTAATTCACTGCTTCTCCAGCAAAGCAGCTCACCAACAGCTCCTGTGATTCTTCACCCCTTCGCTGGTGTCAACCAGATAGTAAAATGCTTCTGCTGAATTAAAATCTATCATTACATCCTTATTTTTATTTAGGGTAATTATAAGAAATGTGTTTATGAAGTAAGCTTGCATCTTCCAGCAAATATTCTTTTGAAAGATTTGTCCATTTTTAAGCAGAAACTCCACTGTGAAGATTTATGTTGGGTTGTTTTGCACAGAATTTAGTGCCAGGCCCTTTCTCTTCTAAATAACTGAAATGCATGTTTTTTTCAGGTATGAAGGCAATATAACCTTTCATATCTATGTATCTATCTGTTTATTATTTTAGTATCTGGAAGCTCAAACTAAATATGACATTTAAGTGCAATTTCTGAATAATCTAAGTTTCTATTAGAATTTTTGTTTTGTTTTCTATAAAGTCACAGATTTCTTTTGGGGACCTAAGAAAAATATGAAAAAAGACCTCATTTTTTTTTTTAAGTTTTATGTGCCACAATTTCTGAACAGTATCCTGGAATCAATAATTACACAAAATTTTAGTGAGATGATAAAGGTAGATCTATAACTGTTAGCCAGCCTATATTTTCCTGGAATCTTGGTTCAACAAATTGTCCAATAACTTTGATAGTTGCCAGTGGGAGGTGAATGCATTTAGGAATAAGCTAAGAACCATATACAGGGTGGGGTTGAGTGTTGTTAAACCCAATGGATATTGAATTAGTTTCTCAAGGCGAGTCAGCTTCTTTTTGCTGTGACCAGGTACTCTTAGAAGCTAGGGAAGCTCTCGATCTTGGGCATTATTTTTTATTGAGGTATAATTGACATATAACATTATATTAAGTTTAAGCTGTGCAACATAATGATTTGATATTTGTATATATTGTGAAATGATCACCACAAAAGTCTAGTTAACATCCATCCCCATATATAGTTACAATTTTTTTATTGATTTGAATGAGGACTCTTAAGATCTACTCTCTTGAAAAACTTCCAAATATGCAGCAAAGTATGGCTAACTATAGTCACCGTGCTGTGCTTTACATCCTCATGACTTATTTATTTTATGAGTGTAAGTTTGTGCCTTTTGACCTACTTCACCCATTTCAAAGCCCACAACCCCAACCTCTGACAATCACCAATCTGTTCTCTGTATCTATGAGTTTTGGTTTTTTGTTTTGGATTTGGTTTTTAGATTCCACATATAAATGAGATCATACTGTATCTGCCTGACTTATTTCACTTAACATAATGCCCTCAAGGTCCACCCATGTTGCTGCACATGGCAAGATTTCATTCTTTTATATGGCTGACTAGTATTCCATTGTATATAAGTAACACATCTTCTTTATCCATTTATCCACCAATGGATACTTAGGTTGTTTCTATATCTTGGCTGTTGTAAATAATGCTGCAATGACCATGGGGGTGCGTATATCTTTTCAAATTAGTGTTTTCTTTAGATAAATACCCAGAAGAGGCATTCCTGGATTATATGGTAGGTCTATCCTTAATTTTTTGAGGCACCTCCATACTGTTTTCCATAGTGGGTGTACCAATTTACATTCCCACTAACAGTGCACGAAGGTTCCTTTTTCTCCACATCCTCGCCAACACTTGTTATTTCTTATCTTTTTGATAATAGCCATTCTGACAGATGTGAGATGATACCTCACTGTAGTTTTGATTTGCATTTTCCCGATGATTAGTGATGTTGAACACCTTTTCATGTACCTGTTGGACATCTTAATGTCTTCTCTGGAAAAATGTCTATTCAGATCCTCTGCCCACTTTTTAATTAGACTGTTGGTTTCTTTGCTATTTAGTTGAATGAGTTCTCTATATTTCAGTTATTAACACCTTGTCAGATACATCATTTGCAAATATTCTCTCCCATTCACGGGGTTGTCTTTTGGTTTTGTTGATAGTTTTCTTTGCTGTGCAGAAGCTTTTTAGTTTGATCTAGCCCCACTTGTTTATTTTTGCTTTTGAAATCAGATCCAAAAATCATCACCAAGACCAATACATATTTTTTATTGTGAGATTTTTCTGCTAATTTTTGTTCTTATGATTCATAGATGAATTAGACGTAGTATTAACATAACATACATTCTCAACAAATAAGCACAACTTTAAAATGCGTGTGATTATGCCTCTATACATGTTTGAAAAAAGAGAACCTCTGTGAAAATGCATGGAGAGAAAATCAAGTGCTTTGAAATCTGTGTATTTTTACAGAGATCTATTGATATGATATATTGATATTTTAGTTTACTAGAGATATAAAAGTGAAATAATAATCCACCTGTAAACAGAGATTTTTGCATAAAGTAGGGGACTATATCTTGGGAAATACAAAACATGTAAGAAATAACTCTTACTTAAAGGAAATCACATTCCTTTTTTGTGGCTTAAAGCAAAGATTCATTATTACCCCTCACGGTTGTGTGCGTGGACTGGGCCCACAAGGATGGTTTCGCTGCTGGTCTCTCATGCTATTGCGGCCAGATGGCGACGATGCGGGAGTCCTCTGGAGGCTTTTTCACACATGTGTGGTGCCTGGGCTGGGATGGCTCACACAGCTGGGGGCTCGTGGGGCGTGTCTTTCTCACTCTCCCTCTCTCCCCACGCTGCCTTTCCTCATGGGCTCCTTCACAGCATGGAAGTCATAGGGCAGTTGAACTCCTCACACAGCTACTGGTTTGCCCCCAGCATGTGTACAAAGAGCTTAAAATCATTTTCAATAGACGAAATAGTCATAATAGTTTAATGACCACATATTGTCATGCCAGATATTATGATTACAGTTTGTTTTCCGTTATCATAACTCTGTAAAGTGAGTACCACTATTCCTGTATTAACAATGAAGAAACTAAGACTCAGAATTGTTACCTAATTGTCTCAGTCCACATAGCTATAAAATGGGCAATTCAGGTTGTTTTATCCAATTCAAGTCCAGATTGTTCTCTCCCTAAAACCCATACACTTTCTCCTACACTGAGACACCTCTCATAAAACCATGAAAATTTAAATGGCAATACAAGAGATGAATAACAGTTCAATAGACGATACAAGGGATGTCATGAGTCTCATATGATTAATAGCCAAATTAAAGTACAGTCAACAAGTACTGTAGGAGTTCAGCAGACAGAAAACTCCCTGTGAACTAGTATTTCTGAAGAGCTTCCTTGGAAGAGAATAAGTGATCTAAGCATTACAAAGTTTTGTTCACAAACTGAAGTTAATTCAACAAGGTAGACATTTTATTTTTTGTTTATCAAAACTTTTGCTTACCTCAAAATTATCTGGGTATATTTTTCCCTTGCACAGATATTAAAATTCCAGACCTGTAAAAGACAGAGCAGATACAGTTCTCTTTAAGTGGCTTGGATAATAACACCCAGTCATTTAGATATTTTTGCTGATTTCCTTTTCACTGTGTTAGAGTATATGACCATTATTATTTAAGCCTAAAAGAGAGTCCAACCCACTGATTAAAGCAGGCAGGAAGTTCTATTTCATTAGAAGAGGCAGTTGTACTTTCAATTACAGGGAGAATGATGATCACAATGTTAAATGGATGGGGTATTTTCTCTGTTGGTTGCAGACAGAGGGAGACGACCCTGTGCAACCCTCAAATGTACTTCAAATTTGCCTTATGTGTGCTAGATGTGTTACTATCAAGTTTAGAGCTTCATGATTGGGCCAGCTCTCATTTCCTACTGCACCATCATCCCTAGTGAGTGCTCCACTGAGGGACTGTTCTAGCAAATACAGAGTCCCAAGAAACAGAGAGAAATGATGCATGCTTATATGAGACATACAGCAGATTCATCTTCACACTGATTAAATTGCCCAAATCAAGTAAAGTGGGTCCATGACAAATTAAGCAATGGGGCCCTGTGACAGGTTTGCAGGCTGCAGTTTCACAGAACTCTCGAGGTTTCTAAAGCTAGAGCTGAGGGCAATAAAGTTGCCCGGATAAAGTCTACCTACACATGTTGTCCTGATCACTTTTTTCTTCTCATTATGTTTTCTATTTCCAGGCTTACAAATTTTTAAGACTTCTGTGGCACCATCCAGGCTTTTGGCTTGGTAAAAAGAGTAATCCAATGATCCTGGCAGGCACTTAGACTCTAAGCTGTTGAAGGCAAGGATGTAAGCCAGACAACGAGATCCTTCCAGGTGTCTAAGGTAGTGTTTGCTCACTTTGTATGTGCTTCATAAGTAAATCCCTTTTAACTATCTGTCTGCTGCACACTCTACACTCAAGTGATATCAAACTCTTGCAGTTGGCTCCACACCCAAGTCATGCTCTGAAACTTATTTATGTTCTTTGCTCTGTCATTCTTCACTCGCTTTACTCTCTTATTTTAGCTTCAAGTTTCAGCTCAGTATTTCCTCCTCCAAGAAACTTTCCAAAGCCCCATTCCATGCCATACACACTTCTATCATGTCTCTGAAATAGTCTTTGGGGTCAACTGTATGTTACATTTGGCTCCATAAGCTCATTGAGAATAAAGACCATTTCTTATTCATCCTTGCACCTCAGTGCCCAGCTCCATGCCTGTTTTTAACTTGAACTCAGTAGTATTTGTAGAACTGAGGAATGGGATGAGGCAGGAACTCAAAAAGGCAAAGAAGGGAGCTGGACATCCCAGGTGCCAGCCATGTCTTCTGCATCCCTTGGAAAGGGTGGCTTGTATGGGAATTGTGTTAAAATTAACTCCATGTTGCCTCACAGAAGCATAATTGCATTTTCTTAATTTTCTAAAGTTCAAAACTGCTATGGAAAATACAATTGGGAGATTCTAACAATTAATCGAATCTGTCCCACTTCCCTTAGAAGTCACGAAAAGAGCCAAGTGGAAAGAGGTAGGAACTGTGCAACCAGAGGGGTTCCACCGGTCTCTGGGCTAGTGTAAGAGCTTCTGATTGTCACCAGAGAAGGGCTAAATCCAGGAAAGCAGACAGAATGGAGTGATACCAAACTAAAGGGGTGTGCAAGCCTGGCACCGGAGAAAAGACAGCAAGCCAAAGAGGTTAAGCATAAATGGAAAGGAATTCAAGTTAATTTCCTAGAAGAATTGACACTATTTGAGACTTGCTTGGATGTGCCAGATTTTAAGCAGCCATGGGCTGAACGGATAGTGATGCTGGCTGCCTTGCAGTGTTTTCCAGAGATTGGCAGCATATGCTAGCCTGCTCCAAGGCAGTTCAGAAATGAGGAAGCCCAGGATGTTGACTGCTCCTGTGAATGATCCCAGCACCGATCAGCAGATCACAAATTCATTTAAGGGCAGCAGGAAGTGAAGCGGGTAGCAGGGCCCCCTAAGATTTTCTGATCAGCTTGGAAGGCAGGGAGGCAATGGGATTCAGTAGATAGTCCTCCAAAATCAGTGAACCATTATTTGCATCTCCTTGGGGAATAGGAGAGAGCACCAACATGAAAGGATAGGAGAGCATTTCCTTCACAGTCATGCTGTGAAGCCACTAGGAGCTTAGTGGCAGCCTTTCTTGCTCCAATGCTATTTGAATTAGATCTGCAAAATGCTACTTCTGCAAAAGATGGTACTAATGTTTCCCTTTGAGTTTAATGAAAAAGAGTCAAAGAATTGTTTCATCTTCCTTAGCCTCATCATCAGAGAATAGGTCTCACGACCCTGGACTGGATGAGGTTTTGGTTTCTTCAGGTCAAATACTGTCCATGAGAGCAAGGCATGTGGGTTGCCCTGAGTTATTGAGAGATGCTTCTGAACAGAGGAGAACAATGAATTGCGGTTCCCAACTGCATACTGAATGTTTCCTATTAGCTCACTATCCTTTGCAGTAAATCAACTTACTCTCCATTACAATAGATGGCAATAGTGCATTACTTGTCAGCAACATGCCGCAATAATAAGGCTCTTTCAGACAGCGCCTCAAATACAGATTGTGATGTCTGTGGAGAAATAGAACTGCTTTTTAAAAGAATGTGAGCAATAGCTCTGTAATAAGGCCAGATCCAGTATTTCAACAGGAGGGTCTCTGAATTTTCTTACATCACGATGAGAAATTTATTGCAAAGAGCATCATGAAAATTCATTATTTAATTAAAAACTATTTATGAAATGGAGGTCCTATTAATTCAGCAACAGAAATATAGCCTGCAAAATGTTAAAAGCTTACAGAAACTACAAATTATCTGGTGGACTCTGGAACCAATCAAAAGGGTTAGATTCAAAGCTTTCTCTGCAGCTTACCAGCTGTGTGAGCCCCAGCTGAGTTACTTAGACCCCCCCCATGTCTAATGAAGGTAATAATAATACCTTCTATACAGTGCTGTGGGGTAAATGAGACAACTTCTGTAACATGCTACAATAATACCTGTAACTCAAGTATCTGATAAACGTTATTTATTATTATCTTATGCCCCATGTTTTAAGTTTCTAACACTGTAGAGCAGATGCTCTGTTTAATTCAAGGAACTGTCAAATACCTGCTCCTTGTCTCTTGCCCTTCCCTGCATGCCAATATAGATTTGAATTCTCAGAAAATATTCCAGGGGGATTGAATTTTGAGCTTCCCAAAGGAAGAAATAAAGAGACCAAAGTCAGCTTGTCCCCACTGGGTTGGCATCTGATGAAGATTCGAAGTGGCTCTGAGGCATCACAAAGAACGGCTGAAAATCACATTGTCAGCTTGAAATGCATCAAAGCTATTTGCTGGCTTGAGCCACCCCAGGGAGAATCCCCATTCAGTTTGGTCCATGCGGAATCATGCTTGGTGCTGGCAGGATGGGAACTAACTCCCCATCCCATATGGCACCTAGTTTGTAGTAAGCACTTCATGAGAAAGAAATGATGACAGTGATAACCACTCTTCACCCACAAACAGTACTCAGTTAGGGACATCTGTCACCATTATTGCCAATGACACAAATTCTGATGTTACTTTGTGCTGTGGAAAACCTGATGAAGCTCCTCATTTTGTAGCTAATAAGGAGGATATCTCGCCTAAGCTGTGAACATTAGGGAAGTCACAAGCACGCCTGCCCCTGATCCCTGTGGGTGTGTTGCTACCACAGAGAAAGAACTGATACATCCATTTCAAGTTATTTTTCTTAAAATTTGTGCTTAATTCAACTTCATTAGCGAGAATCTTCCCTGTACCTTAGTATAATCCATATTCAGTGACACCCTTAGTTTTCTTCTTGGCTGGATGATGAACGTGCCCCCTCCTAACAGAAAGGTCTCTGAAACCTTTGGAAGGAAGTTCCAACCAGGAGAACCATGACAGGCCTCTCCTTGCTCTCCAGTTTCGTCTAGCCACTCCTGTTGCACACGTCACCTGAGCCTTGAATAATTCAGCTTCTTAGTGACCAGGGCTATACAGTATTCCCGAGACAGTGGTTTATAAGAAATATAAAATTGCTTTCAGTTTTCTCATAGATATTTAGGGCTGTATTGCAGGCTGTTTCTACGCAGAAGGAAGCAGCTGAATGACAGAAGGAGGCAGGTTTCAGAATTTCACAAAGGTCAGCCCAAAATGGAGCCTCTTTTTCTCATGATTTCTTAGCAGGTCTCGATATTCTGGTTAGCTAGGAGGAAATAAAATTTCCATGCCTGATCGCTCCAAGGCAGTGAGCAAGTTGAATCCAGTGAAATAGTGCCCACAATGTCAGTGATGAGCGCCAAACCCCTGCATCCGGTCCTGCGGCACTCACGTCCTTTGACGGTACTTGGTTAGTGTCCCTGGTTTGACACTCAGACGCTTTCCCTCATATCCACATCATTCTGCATAAAAGATGGTGCTAATGGTAAAATGTTCTGAATCTCAAAGCCAGTTAGAAAATTTTCAAATTAGATCTTTCTGTTTGTCACTTAAAATTGTTATCATTCTTGAACTCAATTCTATTAAAAAAATGCCTGATATATAGATAATATATGTTGCATGTATGCCAAAGAGATCCAGAGACAAATATTCTACATCCCTGAAAATACTAGCTTGTACTTAGATGAGTAGGTAGTTACTGTTGACTAGTAAGAGATTGAGTTCTGTAATCTGTTTTCTGTTGCCTGTGTTCAGGTGCATCCTTCCACCCACCCCTCAAATTACCTGTCCTCTCTAAGCCTTCTTTCTTATCTCTAAAATGAGGATAATAACATTCCTAACTCATAGGGTTGTCATAATGATTAAATGAGTGAGCAAATGGGATTTTCTTCCCATTTCACTCCTTCTGTTTCTCATCCCTAAAAGGAGAGGAGTATTTGAAGGATGCATCAATATCAGCAAGAGCAAGTTTTCATTGTCTTGTAAATGCTCCACTCTAGAGGTGAGTATCCAGGGTAAGAGACAAGATTTTGCAGAGAAGATTAAACAAAGAGAAGTGAGGATCCTGTGAAAAGGAAGGGGGCAATCTCAGCTGGGGCCGGGGCTGCACAGAGCTCCCTTTCCGAGAGTCTGTGGGAGGTGAACTTGTCACTGACTGAATAGAGCCCCAAGAGAAACGAAGATGATATTTACACCATTGCCTGGGCACAGTCTATTCCTAATCATCTTCTAGCAAGAAGAGATTCTTTGGGTAATGGAAGAATATATATATTTTTCAGATGTCAGGGACACAAAGGTAGGGGTACATAGTGTTCACATGGTGAAGATCACTATCTTCACTCTCAGAAGATATGCTGCCTCTGAGGTAGTAGCATTATTATCCACATTAATAGTTAGGCAGTGGTTAGTTCATAACTTTTTGAGGGGCTCACACTCATGTTTTGAGTTGTGATTCCAAAAAACTCATAGCAAGTGATCTATCCTTGTAAATTTTTAAGTGCACAGTACAATATTGTTAGCTATAAGCAAAATGCTGTAGAGCAGAGCTCTAGAACTCTTGCATAACTGAAACTTTATACACATGGAATAGCAACTCCCCTTTTCTCCCTCTTCCCAGCCCTTGACAACCATCATTCTGCTCTCTGCTTCTATGAGTTTGACTACATTAGATACCCCATAGAAGAGGAATCACGCAGTATCTATCTTTCTGTGACTGGTTTATTTCACTTAGCGTAATGTCTTCAAAATTCATCCACATGGCAAAATTTCCTTCTTTTTTAACGCTGAATAATATTCTATTGTATGCATATATCACATTTTCTTTATTCATTTCTAAAACTTTATGAAAGCTCTGATCTCTTCCCTAGGAAAGTTCTCAAGCAAGTAAAATGCTACATACAAGTTCTAGTAGTTCACATATCACCTTAGGTCCATTTATAAAACTCTTTTAGGAATAATGCAAAGAACCAACCTTTCTCCCTCCAGTAAAGAATGAGATCTTTGAGTTTAAGGACTTTGTCTTTTTGGCTCATCTCTGCATCACAACTGCCAGAACAGATATGTGAGAGGTGGATTTCAGGGGAAAAGTAAATAAATAAATGTGTCTACTTTGGGCCAAGTGTTTTAAAACATTATCTCAGCCAAACTTCACCGCATCCTATAAAGGAGAGATGATGATCTCCATTTTACAGATGAAGAAACAGATATAGAAGGATTATGTATGTTCCCAAGGCCACAGAGGTTGTAAATTACAGACTAAGAATTTGAACTTGGGTCTGCCTGACTTTAAGCCTGAGGTGCTTACTCCTGCACTGTATCGGTCACTCGAGCTGCTGTAACAAAGTACCACAGACTGGATGGATTCAACAACAACAAAAAATTTCTCGCAGTCACATTGAAGATAGGCCATCAACATCTGAATTTTGGGGAAACCTAGTCATTTAGTCCGTAGCATGCACCATTCTATATGTGGAGGTAAGCAGTAGGAGAGAAACGCAGGGAAGCAACCAACGTAGGAAAAGCTGTGGATTTTTTATGTTGTTCAACCTCTGAGAGGCATTTGGGTAATTTCTGCAAGCTTAAATGGTTGATTTCCCGTCAAAAGAAACCCCATGCTGGGTTAGTGGTATGCTCTGGGCCTGCAAGAGTAGTTTCCTCGCATCCAGTCAGCATGGGGTTTCTGTAGGACAGAGCTCCTCACGAGTTGCTCATCTTATGTCAACATCAATATACCATGAGTCTCAATAGCTAGCACTGGTGGGGCAAGTGAAGTCTTGCATTTCAGTTCCCACTGACTGACTAGCTTTCACAGGCTGGTGGTTGAGAGTCTGTGCTCATGAGACTTTAATGTAACTTTTGATTGTAACAAGAACAAGCTGGTTCAGGAGCAGTGGATGGAAGCAGCCAGACAAAAACCTTGCGCTGCATACCTGCCCTTCCACCTTTATCGACCCAAATAGGCTTCAGTTGACAAAGGAAGACACTTTTCTTTATCTCTTTTCACTTAAAGTCTTCTGACATGCAATATCAAAGATCATTAACACTTCAAGGGATTTTCTTCATAAGCTCAATGAGCCACTTTCATGAGAACTTCAGCCTGAACCCCCCCTCCCAAGGTTGTTTTACTGCAAGTGGGCGGTGAGCCCCCAAATTGCCTTTGCTTTCACAAACTTTTTTTCTTTTTGAGGAAGATTAGCCCTGAGCTAACATCTGCTGCCAACCCTCCTCTTTTCGCTGAGGAAGACTGGCCCTGAGCTAACATCCATGCCCATCTTCCTCTACTTATATGTGGGATGTCTACCACAGCGTGGCTTGACAAGTGGTGCTATGTCCACACCCGGGATCCAAACCGGCGAACCCAGGTCACCAAAGTGGAACGTGTGAACTTAATCGCTGCACCACCAGGCAGGCCCCACAAACTTTTTAAATACAGAACATGTAAGTGCACTTAGTAACATTTTTTTTCACTGTTTATTATGCTAAATTAACATTCCTTGTCTGAGGTATAAACTGATAGATTTTCCAAATTTAAGTGATTTTGAAATAATGAGGTTTGAGGTGATTCCCTCTGTGCAAGACAGTTTATACCACCATAATGTGTTGTTTGTTTGCTTTTTTGTTTTTATTGAGACATAATAGACATATAACATTGTATAAGCTTAAGGTATACAAAATAGTGATTTGATACATGTACTGTACATATATTAGAAAATATCCTAAACCTACCACTATAGGTTTAGTTAACATCCATCATCTCACATTGTTACAATCTTTTTTCTTATGATGAGAACTTTTAAGATCTACTCTCTTCGCAAATTTCAGCTATACAATCTAGTATTGTTAACTACAAGCCCATGCATCTATGGTCAACTAATATTTGACAGGGGAGCCAAAAATACTCAATGGAGAAAAGTCAGTTTCTTCAATAAATTGTGCTAGGAAAACTGGATATTCACATGCAAAAGAATGAAACTAGACTCCTGTCTTACACCACTCACAAAAAATGATTCAAAATAAGCTAAAGACTTAAATGTAAGACCTGAAATCATAAAACTCCCAGAAGAAAACGAAGGGAAAGAGCTCCTTGACATTGCTCTTGGCAACGATTTTTTTGGATGTGACACCTAAGCACAAGCAACAAAAGCAAAAATAATCAGGTAGGACTACACAATGTTTTATTAATAACATAATCATGATAGCTAATATTTATTTTGTCCTTACTATATGTCAATAATATGCTAAGTCCTTAACACGGTTTGCAACATTCAATCCTGGTAACAACTTGATGAGGAAGATGCAGTTGTTATCCCCATTACTTAGATGAGGAAATTGAGGTTAAGAGAGTTTAAGGGCTTGCCAAGTGACAGACAAGAAGAGATGGTAAAGTTGGGTTTTGAACCAAGGTAGGTCCAAACTCCGGTTTTGACTTGTGGCCACTATGTTCAGATGATACACTAATGTAACATCTACCTCGTCACACCTTTCTTCTTCCGGAACTTTCTTTATTTCCCTTCTCTACATTGTAGTAGCACAGCTGGTTGTGATTAATTGTGGCATAAGGCATTCATCTATTGGACAAATATTTATTTTGGCCCATGAGTGTGTAAAAACAATTTCAATTGATAGATAGGAAATAAAGTGGATATCTGAAGAATTATTTTCTAAACTCTCCCAAATTCTTTCTTCTCCACATTTTATGTGTTAAGTACAACCTCTCCACCCTGCTTTCTCCTATAGAAGCTCTGTAGCTTTTTATACTTAACAACCCCTATTTTAAACTATGCAGTGCTGTGCAAAACAGTGTATAAGATGTTTTAAAGACCACCTTGGGTAACTTTCCTGTAATGTTTGAATCTGAAATATTTTCCCCTAAACCCACAATTTTCCATATAGTCAAGCTGCTAAATTGCCTCTCTGAGAGGCAGAAATTAGTCTGTGATTCGATTTCCTTTGTTTTCTTAAGCAAGTATAAAATATTACATATTTCTTTTTAATTCTACCACTATTGCCATGCCTCCCTCCTCACTTCTAAAGCTCTAGATAATTTTCAATAATAACTACTTGGGAAAATATTAACTTTTAAGGGATGAGAAAAAGTTATGTGCACCAATATTTTAATTAACATCCTTGTTTTAAGAATTTTTTAGCCCTGAGTTTAAAACAAAATAGCAACAACAAACAACCAATAACAAGAGCCAGGAGCCAGCATCATCGTCTTCTTTGTATGCTTCTCCACCTACTCTTTGTCAAGCAGTTATTATAAGGCTGCCTTAAAGGGCTCCCTGAAGCAAAGGGAGATCTGCCAGAGGCCGATGTTTTCCTGGAAACTTTTCTATGTGCTGAGAAGACACAGAAAATTGTTATGAAAATGTGTTATAGAGGTGACATTCCTTTTGTTAAAGCTGAATTTGGACTCTCACTTTCCATATATCAGAGTTACTTAAAATTAGAAGCAAGTAAGTAGTTAATGACTAGTTTCTTCCCCTGAACCTGGATCATGACACAATTAAGTCAGGAAAATATCAAGTAGGGATAATTTGTCCCATTTACAGAACATGTAAAGCATGAGAAGGATTTATGCCACTTCTTTGAATAGCTGAATGTGATGATTCAAGGGCTTGAACTTCATTATGTGCTTGTGACCAGAATCCCAGTTCTGTACCTGCTCAGCTAAAAATGCAGCCCCTCCTAATATTTTCCACTTTGGTCAGAAGATTCTCTATAGAATCTGGTCAGACTTTGAATGTCTATTCGCCTTCATTTTAGAATGTTCTGCTTATTCATTCACAGAGTTGGTTTATGACTTAAGCATCTGTTTCCTTTGTTCTGTACAATCTGATTTGGGATAGTTCAGGACTTCAATGGTAAAGATTTCATCACAGTTTACGAGACACAGAGGAGTAACACGCTCGCAACACAACCTAAACTCGAAATATATACAAAATTCACACTCACAGGAAAACTTTGGTTTAATTCAGATTAAAATAGAAAGGACTACAATACGCTTTTAAAATAAAGTGATTCTTTTGATGCGAAATGTTTTAACTGGTTTTCCCATACTGGAAATGATTTTCATATTGAGATAAATCAGAGCACTTAACTAAGTAATGAACTGAATACTATTGACCATAATATTTGATTCAGAATTTTAGACTTTAGATAATATTTATGTGGATGCTCATAACTGTGGAAAATAGCCAGAGAAGTTAACTTGTCCTTAAATTGTATTAATCCTTCCTCTTTACTGTTGTGTAGGTCTGGTTGAACAGAGCTGTGAATGACCTGTAGTTGATGGAGAGAGTTTTAGGTGAAATCTGAGTGATAACCATTTGCAGATCTTGTGGTTACCATTTCCACACAGCCTTCTTGAGTACTGTAGACTCTCTCACCACTCATGAACTGCTGCCATTGCCATTGGACCAATTCTTTTTTGTTTTTAAGGTATGCATTTTTTTTTGGTGAGGAAGATTGGCCCTGAGCTAACATCTGTTGCCAATCTTCCTCTTCTTTTTTATTCTCCCCTAAACCCCAGCACCAATTTGTATATCCCAGCTGTAAGTCATTCTAGTTCTGTGTGGGATGCCTCCACAGCGTGACTTGATAAGCAGTGTGTAGGTCTGTGCCCAGGATCCAAACTGGCAAACCTGTGGTGGCTGAAGCACAGTGTGTGAAATTAACCACATGGCCTCGGGGCCAGCCCCCAGTCAACCAGTGCTTAAGCCTGAGCCTTTCATCATTTTTTTTTTCTCCATCTATTTTAACTCCCAGCTGCTGAACATGAGGAGAAAAGTCATGACAATTTGTTTTCTACCGTCTCCTAACTCACATATCCAAGCTTAGTTGAACTGCCCAAACTGCCCAGAAAAACTTTTATTGGTCATTTGTTAACATCTTTAACATCCCACAGCAGGTGACTCCAAATCCCTCTGTAGCCCAGTGTCATCTCCATATCTCTCACTCTCAAGAATGACCTTTGTTTTCTTCTTTACCTTGTTGAGAAATTCCAACTCATCTGGCATTAATTCCTAATCTCATTTCCACTTCACCAATGGTCCCCGTCATCCCAGTATTTGCCTGGATGTTGTCCTAATCTCCCTTCCCTCCTGTCTTGGAGGACAAAACATCTCTGTGCGTACTATTGACGCTATAATCTTTAGCATCTCTCAAGAACTTCTTTATATTTTTTTTTAACAGTTTTAGTTTCTGGCTTTCTTCTGGCTTGCTCCTTGTTGATTTTGACCATGTTTAAGTCTCCTCACTTATAAAAATAAGTAAAAAGTAACAAATAAAAGACACCTTAGAATGTAATGGCAAGAATTTAAATCAGAATATTCTTCTTTTCTTCTAGGAAGTCATAGAAAGAATTAATGCAAAAAAATAAGTGTACACAAAAAGACACACACTCCGCTTAAAGTGAAACAAGACAGAAAGTTGCCAGGTCTAGCGCAAGGCTGTAAGGGAGCTGGCGTGGTATTTGGCACCAAGAACAGCAGTGAACTATGAACAAAATAGTAAGGGATGTCAGTATGGGAGACCCAAGAAAGTACTGGCAAAAATATACTTCCTGAAGATAAATCCTAAGGTACAAAGGCTGAAGAGGAGTGCTGAAAACAGAGCTGAGGATTATCCAGAAGCTTCAGTGAACAAAGATGACAAGAAAAGTGACAAGGGAAGCTCGGACAAGTGGTTGATGTGAGAAAATATTTTATGAAATACTTCTAAAGTAGATCCCATGGAAACAGTCACCTGTGAGCCTATAGCTGGTAGCAGGAACGCTTCTAGACCAAATTAATTTTGGAAAAGGGTGGAGGCCTCATGAGAAGTCATGAGGAGAAGCACATGAAAGTGTCATAGTGGAGTAAACAGTCTGTTTTTCTGTCAGCAAAATACAGACCCTTGAGTTCTAAGGTGAAGTCCTTGGCCCCTCACTTCACAAGTCATACCCACCAGAGAAACCTCCTGCAATAGCTGGGTTGGAACCATCTAACCCAGGTAACTTTGAGTCGTAAAAGAACAGAGGCACAGAATCCATTCAAAAATACTATTAAAATGTGTAAAAAAAGCAGTAAAACTTTCCAACAGGAGAACAATCACCAGAAAAATATTGCCAAGTAGTAGCTGAAGATTTAGCAAAAGATCCCACCATTAAAATGAGTTATGAAGCAATCACTGAAAGAGAGAAGACCACAGAGCAGAAAAATAGGAGAGCAGGGGAAAATGGCCACCCAGTAGAAAGAGGTGAAATTCGAGCTGACAAAACACAGAGAAAGAAGAGAAGGAAGACAAAAGGGTTACAGAAATGAAGATTATTGGAAAGAATACAAGAAGAATACTTACTGTGGCTATCAGCAGCCACTGAAGGGACAGGTAGAAATGAGAAAAGAAAAGAAAGAAAATGGATAAAGAGTTGTAAGGGATATAGAGGAGAGAGGCAAAGAGCAGGCAACATATCTATATTTGGAATTCTTAAAAACAAACCATAAAAGCAATGGAACAAAAGAAATGTTTTAAAATGCAATTCAACAAACTTTCTGGAAATAAACAATCTTCGAGCCTACATTTTGTCTCAGAAAAAACTGACCAGAATAGTAAACTCTGTGATGTGTACTAATAAAGCTATTAAATGTTAAGGCCAATAAAAGAATTCATCAAATATAAGACAAAAAAAAAGTTAATTCCAACTAAAAGATATCTTTCTATAATCATGTTAACATTAGACTTCTGTCTCTTCCGCAATAGCCAATGCAAGAAGACCGTGAACTACCACCTAAAATAGACTAAAGGCAGAATGAGTATGAGTCAAAGATTTTATATCTAGCCAAGCTATCCTTTAAGCATGTAAAATATAAAAAGCCATATACAATAACTACAAACAGTTTAAAATGAAAAAATTCAGAGACTACTTTTTTCCATAAACTTAACTTAAAGAAATGGTTATGTATAGGAGTTTTATTTAGTCAAGAAATGACTGGGGAAAGTTTGGCTATAGACCTGTGGTGAGCAATGAATGTATTTTGCTACAACTGTGGGGATAAAGGTAACAGAATCGCATGGAAATACAAGATGGCCTGGATGACGTGGAAAGAAAATAGCTAGCAAGAAGCATAGAAGAGAGTAAGAAGGTGCAAATAAAATAAACTTGCAGATGCCTCATTGTCAGTGGCTGAGAGGCAAAAAGAGAGCGTTCAAAGCTGGCAAATCAAATGGCAGAAATACAAGCATATTTAAGAGTTCAATGGTAAACAGGAAGAAAAAATACCTTTAAGTAAATTTGGCAGCCCAGAGGCACAGGGTCTCTGAAGACTGAGACTCAATCACAGGACTAGAAGGCTTCCCCTCCCCCACACCTCACCACATTTCCAAAAGCATATTTACTCCAGTGAACACAACGGATGACATATATTCATGTTTGCTGATATTTGCATAAAGAAAAATCAGAAAAGATATTAAAGAAAATGATACACGTGTTTGCCTTTTGGAGGCCAAGAGGCAAAAATCAGAATAAATGGAGGCTTGTCTTAGAGGGAAATGTCACCCTTTTATCTTGATTTGATTTTTGTTTTTACCAAAATGAATGCATTACCTAAACATATATTTTTATTATTCAAAATAAAACAAAAATTAAATATTTAAAAATAAAATAAATTGCATTTCAACTGCAAAAAATTTATCAGAAAACTGTCCTTTGATTGTTGTATACCTTCATACTACCATTGTACTTCTTTTTCAAATATATTCAGACTTAAAGGAGTAATAAATATTATTTAAATAAAAAGGTGAGTAAATTATATCAACTTTCTCCATTTCCTTACCATCTTCATTTACCACATAAATATTTGCAGTTGACTCCTCAAGGTCACCAATGATCTTATGTGGACAAAGCCATAAAAATTATCATCATTCATATACCTACTTTTACTTAACAGCTATGTATGATGCTGCAGCTAAATCAAATGTTGGTGAATTGAGAATGTTAGGGAAGCTTGCTATTTAAAGGAAATGAAAAACGAGTCCTTTTTTTAGTAAATGATATTTATCTCCTAATTTATTTGTTCCTTATGTTGCCATTTCGTGTACTTTCAATTTTTTTGAAATAATGGTAGGGGGAATGATTTTGATTTTTTTTTTTTTTTGAGGAAAATTAGCCTTGAGCTAATATCTGCCACCAATCCTCCTCTTTTTGCTGAGGAAGACTGGCCCTGAGCTAACATCCTTGCCCATCTTCCTCTATTGTATGTGAGATGCCTGCCACAACATGGCTTGACAAACGGTGTGTAGGTCTGCACTTGGGACCCGAACCAGCGAACCCCAGGCCACCGAAGTGGAACATGCGAACTTAATTGCTGTGCCACCAGGCCAGCCCTGGAATGATTTTGATCTTTGAAATGAGATTTTAATGAGAATATTACTTTTTGATTCTATTATTTAAAAGAGATTTGTGTATATAATTAGGTGTGTATTTACAGAAGGCTTCACATACTGTCCAAACTCCAATTCAAGTGCCCAATTCACTCATTGCAATTCGGCCACCCCAATTCCCCACCAATGGTGGAAGCTTCTTAATCCCCCATCCCAGGGTCTCTTCTTAGATCCTCCCCATCCACACATTCACCACTTTTGAAAATGGTTGTTGTCAAAGCAACAAGTTTATTTGTGTGTACTTTCTTCCTTAATGCCAATTCCATTTTCCAGACTTAGTATGATGAAAAAGAATCTGAAATTGTGTTTTGTCTGAGGCAATAAGGGAACACTAATTTTCGTGAGATGATTGAAAGAAAATGCGTCTTAAAAATAAAAAAAATATATATAACCTGGAAAATGGCCCTTGTTTTCCTTTCAATGCCAGAGCTTACTTCATTATGTTAATTCCAGAGGGCCAGGGAAAGAAAACTGACTTAAATTGAACAGTAATCCATAGTGAAATTGACTAATCCAGTTTCACTTATTACTGGTTCTGTTAAATGCAAAAAGTAGTACATTAAATTGAAAATAACAAAAGAGCAAACAGTGTTTCTAAATTGCTAATACAATGGAAAGCCAAGGTCTTCCTGCATGTGGTATGCATGTAGCATAAGGGACATGTGTATGCAAATGGGAATTTTGCAGCCTTTTCTTATAAAAACCTGTATGAAACTCAATCAGAATTCAAGAGTAAACATTGAGGCAAATCAAAGAATCATTTTTATCTGGCAAAACCAGGCACAAAGAAGAAGAGCAAGTAAATAGCAATTAAGAATTTCATTAGGAAAAGCCATAAAACGGTACAAATGTTCACCACACTATGTAATGAATTTCAGCTTTGTGTTGAACAGATACTTCACATCCACACGTTCCCTTCTTTCACCACACAGC
Source organism: Equus caballus (assembly GCF_041296265.1). Classification (NCBI taxonomy): domain Eukaryota; kingdom Metazoa; phylum Chordata; class Mammalia; order Perissodactyla; family Equidae; genus Equus; species Equus caballus. The sequence goes on along the minus strand of NC_091710.1, from coordinate 27,646,380 downwards.
ACCTCTAGGATGGCCCGTTGGCTTCTTAGGACTGTCCCATTGCCAATTAAGAAAGCATTCACAAAACTACTGAAAGGTGTGCACAGGTTGCTATCATTTATCTAAGGAGGAAGGGAATACAAATGTGTGTGTGTACGATTGTGTGTGTGTGTGTGTATATATATCTCCACGTATATATCCACACACACATATATATATATTTTATATATATATATATATATATATACATACACACACACACTTGGATTGTTAGGGGTGTCTATAGGGATTACATGGGAATAAGTAAAAGAAAAACAATTCAAGCTAAGGTTTTTTGAATATACCTTGTTTTCTAAATTAGACTTTGAAACCATGTATATATATTATATTATTATAAAGCAAAATTAAATTTTAAAAAATGATCCTAGAAATAAAAAATAAAATGAAACAAATATTAACCATGTAACTCAATTTTGGGTATAGCCAGACAGAGAGGAAATATTTCAAGGGACTTTAAAAACACAGGAATTTGGCTGCACATATGTAGTGGGATAGATCCTAAGGGAAACAAACTATAAAATAAAAAATGTTGCTGTTTTCAGAAATCATATCATTTGTGGTAATGCTGTATTTTTGTTATGGACTGTTGTGTGTATAATGTGAGATAAAGCAAAGGAGTAATTTCATTGGTGTTATTCAGAACTAAGAAACTGGGCATGGGATAAATGAAATACTGATGTAAATCAATGATATTAAGTAAAATCTCTATAGTCTTGATTTTTAATTAGAAATATCAGTATTAATTCATAATGTATTTTATTTTTTTAAATGCATATTTTCTAATTACGTCCCCTGGAAAGGCCTAAAAGCAAAGAACAGCCAAGCAGTGGGTAATACCCCTAGAGGCCAGTTGTGGTCCTGACATGCCATTACCAACTGAAAGGAACCAGGACACCTTGAAGAAATAGCTCTTACCAGCCAGGAAAATATGTCTTGGATGCTTTCAAAATGATCAAGGAGAAGGTACCTGGGAAGGTAGTTGGGAGTATAAAGGAAACAAGATGAGCATTTATATACCAGAAAGCAAGAAAGCTGTCTGAGATGACTGTGCTGTGTCAAAAGAACCGAGGAGCCAACTTGAACAGCTACTCACCAGTCCAAGACAAGACAATCTGAGCTTCAGTAAAGATAATAACTACAGTGGCTTGAAAAATATTAAACTATTTAAACCCATGAGTTCATAATGATACAAAAAAAGTCATCACCTTTCGAAAATATTAAGACTAACTCATTATTTTGAAAACTCATAAATAAAGAAAAATGACCAAGCATTTAACCTTTAAGAACTAGACCCTAAGACAACAAAATAGCTGACGAAGACAAGTTTCTCTTTATAGAAATATTCACACAAATGATTGAAGAAGGAATGATAGAATTAGTAAATTACCCTTCTGTTGCCTCTAGTGAATTAATGCATCTAATTAGTGATTTTCAGTTGCTACCACCCTGATAACGAGAGAGAAAACTGGAAATTATGTACCTCTATAGGAAGAACATACTACCACCAATGAAGCAGTCTGGAAACAAAATCAAATTTGAACATGATAATTACAAGGTACAGGAGATACAGAGAACAACAGAGCATATTAGCTTTAGGGAGATGAGCTCCACAACACAGTTTGTGACAAATTCTGTTGGAAAAATGACTGAATACTATAACAAAGATAACAAAAAATGCAAGAGAAAGAGAGATGGAGGATGAATTTATAAATTAGAAGACACTTGAGAGAGATGTTAACCAATCACAATGCATGGACCTTATTTGGATCCTAATTCAATAAACAAAGATTGAAAATAACAGAATTTGTGAAAAGTGAGTGATGTATCAGATGCTGACTGTGCGGAGGAAAATTCCCTCCATCTATCTGAAAGGTCAGAGGCAATAGTTCTTGGGCTGCCAGAGTTTTTGTGAATTTCTCTGTCTGAGGACATTTTCTGGCCCTGGGAACAAGCCAGAAGTCCCAGGAGATGACTCTCAACCTGTGAGATGTGACAGTGGATAAATGCCCAGTTTCCTTGAACTTCTATGAGACAATTCTGACATGAGCCACACACAGTGTCTCTGAGAGTCTCCAGTAGGACTGAATTCCTCTTTCACACAACAGTAGCGCTCCACTAGCACACTCTTCATTGACTTTTGTTCCCACCATTTGCCCATTTGCTGTCACTCGTAAAGTGCTTCCTCGTGTCACCCCAAATGCAGTTCATAACAGCATCACAAATATTTGCCTTAGGCTCTGGTGTTTTGGGGAAATTAGGCTAAGACACCAGGAATTTTATGATAACTGTTTTTTATTTTTCTGAAGTGTGATTATAGGGCTGATGTTATGTTTTAAAAAGGGGTCCTTTTAGAGATGCTTCCTAAAACATCTATAGATAAAATTATGTGATGTTTAGAATTTGCTTCAAAATAATTTATGAGAGGGTTACTGGAGAAAGTGGGTAGAGTTATAGACATACAAGCTCGCCTCTGATTTGATCATTGGTGAAGTTATGTGATGAGTATGTACAGGTTTATTATACTGTTAACATTAATTTTATAGATGTTTAATATTTTATGTAATAAGTTTTATAAAATTAAGTCCATGCTAAAGGTATCTCTGGAAGGACTCAAAGAAAGTAGTAAAATTGGTTGCCTTTGGTAAGGGGGTGGGATAATATGGTGGAAGGGAAATTTTCCACTGAATAATTTTTTAAATCTTTTAAAGTTTGACTATGAGAACGTATTACATTTTCAAAAATAGAAAAAATTTATATAATAATAATAAAACTGCAGAGCTTAGAAGAGAAAGTGAAAAGGTAGTGTGACTGATCACATCAGTTTCCTGCTTAAAAACCCTCAAATGTAGCCCATTGGTCTAAAGATAAAAACAAAAATCTTTAACACGTCCTAAAAGTCCCTACAGGATCTAGTCCATGTCTACCTCTCAAGTTTTAGCTCTTTATATCTTGGCTCAATATGCTCCAGACATAGGCTTTTTTTTTTTTTTCATTTGTATCAATCTCTCTCTCTCCTTAAAGCCATTGTACAAGCAATTCTCTCTTCCTTAGGGAAGCATTCTCTAACCCTAGACTGAGTCTCCATTTCTTATATGCTGTCAGAACCCTATGCCACTGATTATCACAATTCTGATTTCATTATTTTTATATTATATAATAACATGTACAGCATATTAATTTGATATCAGCATCTATGATTTTAGTCCACAAAACCAGCTGTGTAAGAAACATATCTTTATTTAATGTCTCTTCCTCTCCTCATATAGCTTCATCTTCATGAAGACAAGTACTCTATAGTGGCCTTTTGGAAACTCCAGCATATCATAGGCACTCACTTAATATTTGTTGGGTGGAGAGTAATAAATGGATGGATGGATGGATGGATAGGTGGATAAATAAATTGAAGAACAAACAAGTAAATGAATGGATGCCTCCTTGAGCAGAATCTTTCAAATTCTGGCCATCAGTTTTGTTGCCCAGTCAAAGATTTGAATTAACATGTGGCTGACCTTTGTATTCCAGTGTTTATGAAATCAAACAAAAGCTTGGTTGTATACTATGAATAAGGAAAAAGGGAGAATACTCTAATTGAAGCAGATACGTGTAAGCTGAGGCCACTCTACCCCCATATCCTAGTAAAATCACTCACTGCCTTAACACTAATGCAACAGGCAGTAGGGAGGGAACTCTGTCTCCTCCACTACCACAGAAGAATGTTACAACATCTGTGCAATACAATTATTATCGGTACTGGTAAGTAATAAGGTATGTCAAAGTGCTTTGTAAATATCAAGGACTTGAAAATATGTTCGTCTGTACTTTAAATCAGGCTAAAGTTAAACATGAAAGCCATTCTTGGACAAGAGAATTTGTCACAAAAGACAAAATGCAGACAAAGAATATACACGGAAGGGGAGAAGGGGACCATTTTGACTGTGGTTTTCCAGTGGAATTCAGTTGGCAAATTAGTTCTCTTAGCTCATTACATCTCGTCTCTTCAGGATCAGTATGTCCACTAGAAATGTAGCTTCTCTGAATTCAAGAGGAAATCCTCACTGAAACGCTCTTCTGCTTCAAGTTTGTAGTGCGTATATTCGCTACCCATTCAACCTAATTCCATATTGCCGGGAATCTGGGCCATCCTGATATCTTATTTGCACTGCTGCAGCTTCCAGATGGAATCGATGTGCCCACAAGGCAGAGACTATGTTTGTACCTGGAAGGAGGCAATTTTAGAACTGATAAAAATAGGTGCCTGTAGACTTCAGACGTTTACTTTTTTATGACTATACACACTCACATTGTTTATGTGCATCATTTCTCTTTTTGAATTGTCTGCAAGCTCAGGTCTATCTGCACCAGGTAGGGATAATTAGGAGAAGAAAAGTCACAGGCTCCTCATCCACATTATTCCACAATAAAGCATTCAGGGCATAGACACTCCATGTGGGCTGGCATTCCCGAGAAGAGTCTCCTCTACATTGCCTCCTTCTTTACAGGGCTAACATGCAAGCGACATTATTAGTGAACATAAATACCTTCAACTCCAGACAGCATAGATTTGAGCTCTAGCATTTTACAGGAACTGCCTGGAAATGCCTACTGTCCAGAACCTGGGACTTTTGTGAAGTTCCTGTGTCCCCGCTGCTGAAAGAAGGATCCCATGAATTTCAAAGGAAGCTGACCTTGGATGCAGCTCCTTTAGCTTGGAGAAAGACTCCCCACCCCAACCTGCCTCACTCGCTCCTTGTCCAGATCACTTGGCTTCCTCCAGGTTCATTTTTAAATCATCTTGCTTCTTGTATCGCACAAAGCAGCACTAATATATCTGTTCAAATTCACTGAGTTAGCAGGGAAACTAGCACACAAAACCAAAAGTGGGGCTACCTGCACTACCAATCAACTGAAAAATATAAATTGACTGAAAAATATATTGAAATAAATAATTTTTCCAAACCCTTTCTACCTGTGGATTCAGTTAAAGGGCTTATAAAATTCTCAGATTTTCCTCATGCTTCTATAACCTGAGGCCATGTTTTCTCAGTTTAAAAATATGTGTGCCTCACCGCTCCTCAAGCCATGCTTCATAGAAGAACATAAAAGAACTAGAAGGACTTACAACCAGGATGTACAACTGCGTACTGGGGCTTTGCGGAGAAAAAAAAAAAAGTGGCAGATTCTCAACATGTTAGCTCAGGGCCAATTTTCCTCACCAGAAAAGGATAACTTTAAAGAAAATGTGAGCTTGTATGGCCATGGGATACCCTCTCATTTCTATATGGTGTTGACCTTAAACAAATAGCCAGTTATTTCTTCAGTAAAAATGAATTTATTTGGGACCAGCAAAGATTTGCAATTTGGGGTCTGCAACCATTGCAAGGCGCTTGCAAGTCCCCGAGCAGCGAAGGAGGAGCAACTCCGTTATGGATCACAAGGGGAAGTGGGGAGGGCTATTCTAAACAAAGAATCCATTGCAGGAATTGAGGGTTCCACGTGTAGTGGCTTTTCATTGGCTGAGCTGTGACAGTCTCTCATTGGTTGAGCTTATTATTCCTCAAGAAGAGGAAGTCTTTCTTCTTCCGGTTTGGCTCCCCTATCTACTCAGAGTGTGAGAGCTCCCCCTTCTGGCCTCTTGACTCCAATTTAATACAGTTTCTATTTAGTCATTCGACAATGGAGAAGAGGAACTGTGTGCTCAGAAATGAAGATCTTGAAATAAAGAGCACAAAGGGGAGCGATAAAGAGAAATAATTTATTTGCCACCAACAGGACGGTCTGTCCTACCTTCAGATAGTTAGCAGAAGTTTTATATGTTACAGACTGGTCAGGTGAAAGGGGAAACACAGAACCAAGCATGTGAGGTGTGAAACAAGGTAAAAATTGCATTATTAGTTAGAAGTAAATGGCATCAACACTTGCAGATTAAGATCGGAAGGTAAGTGGATACCTCGCAATAGGAGCCGGCCACTCTGTTCTGTTGTTGATGTAAAATGAATAGCTCCTGGTCATATAGGGGTTTCAGACAAAAATTTTAACCCTTTACAGAAGCAAACTTGTCACAAAAGTCACAGAAGAAGCTTGACCATTTTGAGCGTTGCCTCTGGTACTGTTTATACCATCAAAAATAACGGAAAAAAAGGTCTCAATTTCTAGGTAAAATCTTTATCACCAATTATTAATGGTACAAGATATATGCTCATGAAAACTATTTTCTTTTAATAGACACTTAATCTGCTTTTTCTTTTACTAGCATAGAAGGTGTAAATTTATCCTCATCTACTAAACTGTATTTTAAGATAATTAAGAAACAAAACGCTTTCTGAAGAGATTGAATATGTCAATTCCCCTTTTGGCTTGTCACAATGAATGACGGAATCATTCTTTTCCCTTTCTTATGGCACTAATCCATATATCTGACTCAACTACAAAATCAGTTGATTCATCAAACTGAACTCTGCTTTAAGTGATGATCTATAATTGCTGCAAGAAGCTGCCATTCATCTTATGATGCTTCTTTGTAGTATTTAACCCCAGATTCTATGCCTATGATGTCACTGATGTTTCGACTCTTGTAGTCATGTTTTTACTTATTTCTTCAAATAAGGATCTTGATCTTATGCTTAAAATGGCTTGTTAAAATTAAATAACCTTGAAGTTACCAAATTCCAGATTCTTCAAGATTCTGCTAAGATTAAACCATGTACTCTTGGGTGTTAGGGTGCCAAATTATGTCTAGTTTAAGTCCTTGCCTTTTATTTGATTGATCAGAAAGCATTAATAGTGTAAGATTGGTGTTTAAAAGTTGAGTTGCACAGCGTCCGTTGTCAGTGAAGTCCATCCACCTCGATTATACAATGGAATAAACATAGCTGTCATTGTATTTGAGGTTCTTCAACCTGACACTATCCAGACATATGGAAGACATTTTTCTATGGGAACAACCTAAAACCAAAGCATTAACAGGGAGACATTAACTGACTTCAAACAAGGTCCAGTCACTCCCACATCACTAGAACGCAGGCTGGAGGAAAACCCCACAACAGCCAAAAGGCAGATCTTTTTAGCAGCAATACTACCATTCAACTCAGTTCAACTCTCCACTGCATGTGGATCATTTATCATCTTGACAAGTTTTGCACCAGTAATTGTGACTGCTCACCAGAGAGTCATGCACATTCATGAATTATTTTGTCAGAGCTTTGCTCTCATGCCTTTTTTGGTTCATAATATTGGAATTGTAAAGGGATATATACCCCAAATATCAGTTGGTACCAAGGCACAAAGGCAGTACTAAATGATGGTTTGGCTCAGTGTGAACATTTTTATACCTCTTATTACTTTGTGGTCTTCATTAAAGTATTCCCCCAATAAGGCAAAGCTTGTCCCTTCCTCCATGTCCAAAATGTGAGGGATGAAGCATGAGTTTAGATGTAATTTTCTTCTCTCTTTCATATGTAAGAATACATGTATATATATGATTGATATATGTATATATGTCTCAGTTGTATACATATATATACACATTGTATATACATATACATATGTATGTGTGTATGTATATATTATGTAATATACAATGAGCTTCTGATAGCAAATGAGTAGACTTGCATTGTTAATGAATTGCTCAATTCTGTAACTGAGCACCTTGGAATGCTTTGCATCATTTGATTACATGCTGGTAATTAAATAACTACATTCAAGGAAACAAAAAAAACCACCACCAAGCAGATGTTGTATACTCAAGAAATGTCATATTTGTTTTACAGATAAAAATAACTGTATTAGTTTAAAGTGGATGTATGCTTAGCACAGTCTTTCTTATGCTGTGTTTGTGCTTTTCCTCAAACTATACACACTCTATGACAGAGTGTTTTTCTACTTCAATCCTAAAAGCCTCTTCCAATTTGTTAGCAAAGAATTGCCTGTTTTCCCTTGTCTGTAGCATGGTAAATGAAGATCTGACATGAGCAGGTCATTTTCACAACCACAATCAACCACCTTTCCCTCTCTTGTTCTGTGATTTGCAGTTCACACTTCTCAAGAAGCATAATCCTCTTACACAAATATTAATGCATAATACAATTCATTTAATTTGTTTTCACCAGGTGGCTTTGCTCTGACTTGTTTCTCAGTATTTGAAATTCTGCCTTGTTTATATTTGTTTTTCTGAATACACTTTATTTGTGTCATAGTTATCATACGAACCCCTACATGATAGGAACACTGCTTGCCTTGTGTTAAAAAAAAATTAAAAACCAATTAGTTAAATTTTCAAATGTGTTTTTCTATAATGCAGCAATAGCAATATTGGCTATGGCCAAGTTAAATGCTGTGATGCACAATTGTATTCCTTCTTTGACACAATGTACAAGAGAATTGCTTTAAGTAGTAAGGTAGTAACCACATTGACCTAACATAAGCAACAAGAACACGTAAGTAGCTCATTTTTGAAATAAAATTAAAGCATAATATAATTGTATTAGATATTGCTTTGGTGAAAACCTAATTGTATTTTGTTTTAATGGATATAATTGATGCAGGTATATTTTTATGGAGTAATAAGTGTCCTTAAGACTGTATATCCCCTCTTAGGAATTTAGGTATAAAGTTGGAAAATATTCTACTCTAACATTTTATTGCAAAAGAATCAACATGAATTTTATATTAGCCATTGAAAGAAATCTTTAAAAAGAAAATAGATCAACTGTGGTTGATAATATTTGGGATACCTTCGAAATCATTTTATATATACACTATTTGCTAATGTCATAATGGGAGAATATTTTGATGACTCAAATAAGAGCAAATAAAGAAAATCCATGAGTTAAAGGATTTGCCAATGCATTTTTATATTTTCTAAAATATCCAATGTAGAGAATAATACTCTTGACCAGTCCTGATTATATAGTGGAAAGGCCCTCAAATGAAAAAAGGCAAGTTATGAAATTATGGTAATGTTTTAGAGGGATCTCAAAAGGTCCTCCCTCATCCTCAATTCCATGCCTTCAAAACAAGTACTGCGTACAGAATTGGGTTTACTAATCAGAACTCCCCAACATACACACCGCACACCACAATCTCCCAGTCAGAAACAGGATTATTTATTTAGATATTCCTATTATTCACTGTAATAACTGAGCATTGTTGTCTATCAGTTTCATATGGGCTTGGAATTACAAAGCAGCCAAATCATTTCAGGTCAAAGCACTGAGAATAAGTTCTTGAACCCCCGAAGGTGAGACAAGACATTGGTTAGCAATGACAAAGTGCAGGTCATCCTTGTAGCCATGCTCTAAATTGAATGCCGATTTCGTTCTGTCCGATGTAGCAAAATTATTATTTTTGTCACATGCTAGTAAGTAGGTAATGGAAATACTTATAAAGAACGTGGTTTTTACAAAGCTAAGTCAGATTTTAGTTTTCATTTCTTTGATTCATTTATTCTAAAATTGTTTCTATATTCAGAAATTTATCTAATATCCTATATTTCTTTATGATCATAATCATTATCAAAATCATCATCATCACATTTGTACAGACAACATGGCTGTTTCGTGATTACATAGGTAAAGAGAAGCCATACTTACAAAGAGGGAACTCCCCTTACAGCAATGGAAACAGGTATTGTTTTACCTCTAATACAATGACTATAAGTCCAACAGCTGGGGTAATTTACCAGATGATACAGCCTCAACTTTAAAAAAAAAAATTTGGCAATAGAATGTTATTTACATAAAAATAAACAAAATACCATTTTTCAAATGAGTTTTAATCAAAATGTAAATTATGTATCAGACATATTCTTTATTATTTTGCTCAAGGGGCTTGACCTCCACAGTCAATGTTCTTACAGTGTGGAATTACCAGTGAACTTTTGTCATGTGATGTGTCCTGTGGAACATTCACACTTTTTAAATACCTAGATAATTGGCTGTATCAAAGCATGAAGCACCTCTTTGCCCTGTCAGGAAAGATGCAGTTGCCTCCTAGGGCTTGTGAGGAATATACTAGTCATTGTATTAAAGATTTAAAAAATAAAAAAGGTTTCACCTCAATGTATTAACCTATGGGAAAGAAATTTAGAGATGGTAACCATTTAAGAGAAAAGGAGGAGGTATCTACTATTTGAATTTATGAACTCATAGGTTTTTGGGAGCTGGAGTTCAATAAATGTTTTTATCTTATTTAATATAATATTCTATTATTAATCTTTGAGAACCAGGAGCATTGCACATATTATTAAAATACCAACTTGAATTATTTCACTAGATAAGAAGCAAGGAACCCTTGTATGTTCTGAGACCAGAAAGTAAGAGTGTAACTGAGACTTAGAAAGATTTCTTACAAAATGGTTTGTAGGATAGAGGAAAGCAGGGAGAGACTTTAGGAAAAATCAGGCAATAAAGTCATGAGAGCTCAGGTTAGCTGGGTTGTCTGTGAAAACAAGAATAAAGGAGACACCAATAATTATTTGTGAATCTTTTATTGAAAATTAAAAGGAAGTCTTTATTCAAGGCATAAAATAAGAAAAATTCAGAAATGTGTAAAATTAAAACACATTCAGGATATGGGATATAGGATAATGGTAAAGGATATGGGATCTGAAGTCAACAAAATCATTTACCACTACTTATGCTAATCATTGAGTTTCAAATTTACATTTCTAGAAATTGAATTTAGCCTTTTTAAATTTATAATTTGCCTAAGGCAATATCCACTTATTTTGTATACAATTCAATGATTTTGAGAAAATTTATGGCATAGTGTAATCATTTTCACAATTGGGTTTAAGAGCAATTCCATGACCTCAAAATGTTATGACACACAGATTTATAGGCAATGCTCACTCCCACCCCTCAACCCCAAGAAAACAATAAGTAAGCTACCTTGGAGTGAAATTGCTAGATCTGATGGCAAGTGCATGCTAATTATTATTTATTTATTTATTACGCTAAACAGTAGAAAACTGCCAAACCATTTTCCAAAGTAGCTGTATCCACCAGCAATATATGAAGGTTCCAGTTGCTCCGTATTCTGACCCAAATTTGATATTGTCAATCTCCTTTGGTTTAGCCAGTCTAATGTTTATGTAGTGGTATCTCATTGTGGTTTTAACTTGTATTTCCCTAATGACCAGTAATGTTCAATACATTTCTATATGCTTGTTGGTCATTCATATATTTTCTTTGGCGAAAGACTGAACATGAAAATGGACACTGGCCTGACCATACATGACAAGACAATCTAACCCACAACTTTTGGAGCAATGAGTCTAGGAAGCCAAAAAAAAAAAACCTCTGTGGCAATTGCCCAGAAAGATCAGGAATTGGTCAATAATTGCCAGCTTTCCTTATTTTTGCCTCCAATTTCAAATCAGGACCAGACAGAGAAGGCCAAATATTCTCCCAAACCAATGACATTAGCTGCCTCACCTTCAGTTAACCCACCTCCAGCTTCTCCATTCCAATAATCTCTCGTCACAGCATACCTGAAACCTTTCCCCTTTTCACTATAAAAATCCCCAACTCCTCTGCCTGCCTTTGCGTTTCTGCCAAACTCACCAAGTGATAGTGGCTGACACCATTGCTATAGCAAGCTCTGGATAAATAGTCTGTGTGTGTTCTCTTTTGGGCTGTCTTCATTTATTTTTGAATTGGTGAGACGACTATTCACATTTTTATGCATTTTTGTGGTGCTTTTTGTCCTCCTATTGTTAAGTTATGTATTCTTTAATTATTCTGGATATGTCTATAATCAAATAAATTATTTGCAAGTATTTTATCCTGATCTGTACCTTGTTTCATTTTCAAATGATGTCTTTTGAAAAACAAAAGATTTAAGTTTTGATGAAGTCTAAATTTGGCAATTTTTTTAATGGGTGATGCTTTTGGTGTTGTAGCATAGAAATATTTACTTAACCCAAGGTCAAAATTTTTTTATGTTTTCTCTTAGAAATTTTAGAGTTTGAGCTATTACATTTATTTCTATAACCCATTTTGAGTTAACTTTTATGATGGTGTGGGGTGACAGACCAGGTTCTTTTTGTCTGTTTTTTCTGGGGGGTGGGCATATGGCTATCCAACTATTGTAGCATCATTTCTTGAAATTATCATCTTTTCCTTATGTAATCTCCTTGGCACCTTTGTGAAAATTCAATTGACCATAAATGTGTGCATATATTTCTGGGCTGTCTATGCTGTTCTGGTCTATATGTCTACCTTTATGCTAATACCATCTCTTAATTATTGTAGCTTGACATTAACTTTTGAAGTCTGGAATTTTAAGTTCTCCCAATTTGTTCTTTTTCAAAATTGTTTGATTTTTATAGGTTCTTTTCCTATACATCTACGTTTTAGGATTAGTTTACTAATTTCTACAAATAAACTTGCTGGAATTTTCTTAGGGTTTGTGTTGATTATATAGATCAATTTGGGGAGAATTTTATTTTTAGATTGTTCACTGATAGTATACAAAATATACTATATATAATTGTCCTTTTGTATCCTGCAACCTTCCTATACTCACTCATGAGTTCTAGTAGATTCTTTTAGCTTTAGAATCCTTAGCTTTTTGCAGACAAGATCATGCCATGTGAGTGATCCATCCTTTCTGATCAGCATGCTTTCTTTTCTCTTTTTATTTCACTGACTGTAACCTCAATTAGAATGACGGCTAGAAATGGTAGAAGTAGATATCCTTACATTGTTCCTTATCTTAAGGGAAAAGAGTTCAGTCCTTCACTCTTAAGGACAGTGGTAGCTGTAGCCTTATTCCAGCTGTTCTTTAACAGGTTGAGGATGTTCCCTTTCACTCTTAGAGTGTTAAGATGTTTGATCATGAATAAATATTGGGTTTGTTTTTAAATGTTTCTTTTTTTATTGAAGTAAAATATACACAACATAAAATTTACCCTTTAGCCATTTTTAGATGTACAGTTTAGTGACATTAAGCACATTCATATTGTTGTGCAATCATCACCACCATCCATCTCCAGAACTTTTTCATTTTCCAAAACTGAAACTGTACCCATTAAACAATAAATCCCTAACCCCTCCTCCTTCCTCTCAGCCCCTGACAACCACCATTCTGTTTTCTGTTCTAGGTGCCTCATATATGTGAAATTATACAATATTTGTCCTTTGTGGCTGATTGATTTCACTTAGCAAAATATCTTCAAGCTTCATCCATGTTATAGCATCTGTCAGACTTGCATTCCTTTTTAAGGCCAAATAATATTCCATCATATATATATATATTTATATACACACACAACACGTTCTTTTAATCCATTCAGCTGTCAGTAGACATTTGAGTTGTTTCTACCTTTTGGCTGTGATGAATAATATTAATATTAATATGGTGTGCAAATACTTGTTTGAATCTCTGCTCTCAGTTCTTTAGGGTATGTAGCCAGAAGTAGAATTGTTGGCTCATATGATAATTCTATGTTTAATATTTTGAAGGACTGTCATACTGTTTTCCATGGCAGCTGCAGCATTTTACATTCCTACCAGCAGTGCATGAAGGTTCCAATTTCTCAATATCCTCACTAATACTTGTTCTTTTATTTTTTTCTTTATAACAGTCATCCTAATGAATATGAGGTAATATCTCAATGTGATTTTGATTTGTGTTATCCTAATGACTAGTGATATTGAACATATTTTCATATACTTATTGGCCACTTGTATATTTTCTTTGGAGTGTGTTTTTTCTTTCATGTGTCTTTTGTTCCCCTTCGTTCTATTAATGTGGTGTATAAATGATTTTTTAAATTATTTTTCTATTTATTATTATTATCATTATTTTTTTTGGTGAAAAATATTGGCCCAGAGCTAATATATGTTGCCAATCTTCCTCCTTTTGCTTGAAGAAGACTGTCCTTGAGCTCACATCTGTGCCAGTCTTCCTGTATTTTGCATGTGGGATGCTGCCGCAGCATGGCCTGATGAATGGTGTGTAGGTCTGTGCTTGGAATCCAAACCTGAGAACCCTGGGCTGCCAAAGCAGAGTGCATGTACTTGACCACTATGGCACCAGGCTAGCCCTATTATTATTTTTTTGTTGAGATAACATTGGTTTATAACATTATATAAATTTCAGGTGTATATTATTATATTTTGACCTCTGTATAGACTACATCATGTTCACCATCAAAAGTCTAGTTGCCATCCATCACTGTACAAATGTTCTCTTTTATGCCCTCTGGTAACCACCAATATGTTCTCTGTATCTATGTGTTTGTTGTTATTGCTGTTTTTTTATCTTCCACATATGAGTGAAATCAAACAACATTTGTCTTCATCTGACTTATTTCACTCAGCATAATATCCTCAAGGTCCATCCATGTCATCACATATGGCAAGATTTCATTTTTTATGGCTGAGTAGTATCCCACTGTGTATATATATATTACATCTTTTTTATCAATTCGTCCATCCATGGGAAACATTGATTGATTTTTGTATGTTAAAAAATTCTTTCATTCCAGGAATAATTCCACTTGGTGACAGTGTATACTTCTTTTATTGTGTAGTTATAATTATTTTTCTTATGATGAGAGCTTTTAAGATTTATTTTCTTAGCAACGTTCAAGTATACAATAGAGTGTTAACTATAGTCCCATGCTGTACATTACACCCCAGAACTTGTTTGTCTTATAAATGAAAGCTTTTACTTTTGACCACTTTTACCCATTTCACGTACCACCAACCCCCACCTCAGAAAACAACAAATCTGCTCTCTGTTTCTATGAGTTTGATTTTTTGAGTTTTATTTTTTTAGATTTCACAAACAAGTGAGATCATGCACATTTTCTTTATCCATTCATCTGTGAGTGGACACTTACATTGTGTCCATTTCTTGGCTGTTGTAAGTAATCCTGCAACAAACATGGATGTGCAGATATCGCTCTGAGATAGTCATTTCACCTCCTTTGGATATATACCCAGAAGTGAGATTGCTGGGTCACATGGTAGTTCTATTTTCAATTTTTTGAGGAACCTCCATACTGTTTTCTATAGTGGCTGTACCAGTTTATATTCCCACTGACAGTGTATAAAAGTTCCATTTTCTCTACATCCTTGTCAGTTGTTATCTCTTTTCTTTTTGATAGTAGCCATTCTAAAAGGTGTGACATGATATCTCATTGTGGTTTTCATTTACATTTCCTTAACGATTAGAATGTTGAGCATCTTTTCATGAACACCTTGACCATTTGAATATCTTCTTTGGAAAAATGTTTATTCAGGTCCCTTGCCCATTTTTTAATTGGACGACTTATTTTTTAGCTATTGAGTTTTATGAATTGCTTATATATTTTGGATATTAACCCCTTATCAGATATGTGGTTTACAGTAATAGAATGAAAGATAAAATTTATGTATAGAAGAATAAAAGATAAAAGTCATATGGTCATTTCAGTAGATGTAGAAAAAGCATTTGACAAAATTCAACATCCATTCATGATAAAAACTCTCAACAAACTGGATATAGAAGGAACGTACCTCACCATAATAAAGGCCATATAGGACCAGCCCACAGCTAACATCATACTCAATGGTGGAAGTTTGAATGCATTTTCTCTAAGATCAAGAACAAGAAAATTGTGGTCACACTCACCACTCCTAACATAGTACTGGAAGTCCTAGATAGAACAAACAGACAAGAAAAGAAAGAAAAGGCATCCAAATGGGAAAGGAAGAAGTAAAATTGTCTCTGTTTGCAGATAGCATGATTTGATATACATAGAAAATCCTAAAGATTCTACCAAAACACTGTTAGATCTAATAAAAAAAATTCAGTAAAGTTGGAGGATACAAAGTCATATACAAAAATTATAGCATTTCTAGCCACTAACAACTAATTCTCTGTAAAAGAAAAAAAGAAAAAATCCCATTCACAATAGCATCAAAAATAATAAAATATTTAGGAATAAATTTAACCAAGGAAGTGAAAGATGTTTACACTGAAAACTATAAAGCACTGACGACAAAAATTGAAGAAGAACACAAATAATTGGAAAGATACCTTGTGTTCAAGGATTGGAAGAATTAACATTGTTAAAATGTCCATCCTACCCAAAGCCATCTATAGATTCAATGTAATCTTTATCAAGATTCCAATGGCACTTTTTACAGAAGTAGAAAAAACAACTCTAAAATTTATTTGGAACAGCAAAAGAGCCCAAATAGCCAAAGCAATCCTGAGAAAGAAGAGTAAAGTTGGAGGCATCACACTTGCTGATTTCAAACTATATTACAAAGTTATAGTAATCGGAACAGTTTGGTACTGGTATAAAAACAGACGCATAGAACAAAGGAACAGATCAAGAGCCTAGAAACAATCCCAAGCATATAGAGACAACAAATATTTGACAAGGAAGCCAAGAATACTCAATGGAGAAAAGACAGTCTCTTCTGGTTCTGGGAAAAATTGGATATTCACATGCAATGAATGAAACTGGACCCCTATCTTACACCACTCACAAAAATTAACTTCAATTAGACTAAAGACTTAAGTGTAAGATCTGAAACTGTAAAACTCCTAGAAGAAAACATAGGAAAAAAGCTCCTTGACATTGGTTTTGACAATTACTTTTTTGGATATTACACACAAAGCAAAGGCTGTTTCAAAAATAAACAAACAAATAGGATTACATCAAACTAAAAAATGTACTTTTCTTAAAGTTTCTCTGTTTGGCTTTGGTAAGAAGGTAATGCTGATCACATAGAATGAGTTAGGAAGTATTCCTTCATCTTTAACTTTTTTGGAGGTATGACAGAATGTTTGTTCTTAATTCTTCTCGACATATTTTGTAGAATTTACCAGTGAAGACATCTCATACTGCGCTTTTTGTTGTTGTTGTTGGGAGGTTTTAGATTATTGATTCGATCTCCTTACTAAATATAGATCTATTCAAATTTTCTACTTCTTCTTCATTCAGTCTTGGTAGGTTGTGTGTTTCTAGAAATTTTACCATTTCATGTAAGTTACCCAATTTGTTCATGAACAATAGTTCATAGCACTCTCTTATAATCCTTTATTATTTCTGTAAAATTGGTAATAATGTCCTCACTTTCATTTCTGATTTTAGTTATTTGAGTTTTCTCTTTTTTCTTAATCAACTTAGCTAAATTAGTCCATTTTTTAAAAAAAACCTTTTGAAAAACCAACTCTTGGTTTCACTGATTTTCTCTGTTGTTTATTCTCTACTTTGTTTATCTCTGCTGTAAATCTATATTAACATTATAGCTATAAATTTCCCTTTTAGAACTGTTTTTGCTGTATCCTATAAGTTTTGGAATATTGTGTTTTCATTTTCCTTGTCTCAAGATATATTCTAATTTCACTTATGATTTCTTCTTTGACTCATTGAGTGAGTTGTTTAATTTCCACGTTTGTAATTTTCCAGTTTTCCCTCTGCTATTGATTTCTTGTTTTATTCCAATGTGATGAGAAATGACATTTTGTATGATGCTAATCTTTTTAAATTTTTACAATTGTTTTGTGGCCTAACACATTATCTATCCTAGAAAGTGCTCTGTGTGCACAAAAGAAAAATGTACATTCTGCTGTCGTTGGGTGGAGTATTTTGTATATGTTAGGTTTAATTGGACAATAGTGTTCAAGTCCTCTATTTCCTTGTGTTTCTTCTGTTTGATTGTCCTATCCATTATTATAAATGGAGTTTTGAAGTCTTATTACTGTAGAGCTGTCTATTGCTCCCTCAAATTCTGTCAATGTTTGCTTCACATATTTTGGAGCTCTGATGTTTGGTATATATATGTTTATAATTGTTATACCTTCTTGGTGAATTGATACTTTTATCAATATATAATGTCCTTCTTTGTCTCTTGTAACAGTTTTCGACTTAAGGTCTATTTTGTCTGATGTTAGTATAGGCACCCCTGCTCTCTTTCGGTTACTATTTGAATGAAATTTCTTTTTCCATGCTTGCGCAATCAACTTAATGTGTGTCCTTAGATGTAAAATGAGTCTTGTGTAGGCAACACATGGTTATGTTCTGTCTTTATATACACTCTACCAATCTATGTGTTTAATTGGGGAGTTTAATCTATTTGCATTTAAAGTAACTGCTCATGGGGACTTATTTTCACATTTTGTTATTTAATTTTTTAGTGTCTTATAGCTTTATTATCCCAACTCTATTTCCAATGGATTTTTTTATAGTTTCTATTTTTCCTTTGGCATTCGATTGCCTCTTTACTGAGTCGATTTATTATATATTCAATTAATATTTTAAACATAGTTATCTTCTCTTCTTTGAATACATTTATAAACTGCTTTAAAAACTTTCTCTGCTCAATCCAACCTCTTGGCCCACTTGTCAGTTTCTAGTGCCTGTCCTTTTACCTGAGTATAGGTCACACTTTCCTGTTTCTTTGGATGGTTCATAGTTTTTCTTTAAAAATTAGACATTTAAAATACCATATTAGAGTAACATCATGGATTTTGTTCTTTTTGTTTTGTTTTGTTTTTAATATCTTGCCTAGACTTAAGCTGCGAAATCTTTCTCCCACTCAATGTGAGTGATGCTTCTGCTCAGTTTTTTATTTTTCCACTTTATTTTTCAGTCTGGTTCCCTAGGGTTTGCCCTTGTGTCTGCATAGCTTAGCAGTTAGCCAATGATTTGGGAAGAGCTTATTTTCAAACACCTGAAAACCATAAGGCTGCCATCCTATGCAGTTAGATCTCTTTGTGGTTTGGGGAGCACATTCAGATTTAGAACCAGTTCCCACATCCTCCTTGCCTGTTACTTTTTCTGGGTTCTCTCAGGTCTCCTTTGCTCCTGTGGGCAGTTTCCTAGTCAGCCAGGTATATAGAGAGAACTTACCTCAGCACTTCTACGGCTCCACTTTTTCAGAATCTTGTATGAATTTCTGCCTGATTGTCTGCTTGCCACAACTGGGACCTTATTCTTGGGCTAGCACAGGTGCAGGTGTTTCTCATTCATTTCCTATTGAGTTTGCCATTTAAAGCTGACAAGCTACAAGACGTCACCCCTGCCCAAAACTGAGTCTGCCACTCTGGCAGCAAAACTGCTAGGATTTTTGGCCACTTCTATGCAGGGAAATCTACAGTTCTCCCCAGTCAAGCTGAGGAGGAAGGCGGGAAGCGTCCCCAGGCCCAAAGGCCACAGACTCGCACTGTTCTTATCTCAAACTCTTTTCATCTTGTCTTCTTGATTTGTCTCACTTTCCCCCATTTTCAGAGCCCCCAAACAGCTCATTTTATCCAGTTTTAAACTTGTTTTCTTTTTGCAGATAGGATTCACTGACATTCAAGGCCTCCATAGGCAGAGGTTTGTCTTCTTTACGAACTTTTGAATACTCTGGAATAGTTGTATTCTACAGCTCACCAAAGGAAGTTAGATAAAACAATGCCTCTACGGATTGTATTCTGTTTTGTTTCTTGATTCTATTTTCATAAATTCTGCCCTTCAAGCTTCCATCTTCAGCTGCTTTTGGGGCAGCTATATCAACCACAAACATTTACTGAATAATTCCCATCTACTAATTTTGTGATGGATATAAGCATATGGAGAAGAATATGACACACACTCACTCCTTGAAATAGACTATCCTGCAAACTTCCTTAGGGAAATAATCTGTTCAGTTCTTTCTCATATCTATTTAGTTTTTTGTGTGTGACATCTTGTTTCTGGTCTGCTTTTAATTATTTTATTTCATTAAGTATTATAAAAAGGCTTATTTAAACTTTGTAAACAAAATTGCAACATCTGAATTTCTCAGTAATATGATTCTTTAGCTTGTTGATTCTTTTAATGCACTCTTACTGAGGCTTATTTCCTAGTATTTGTCACACAGATTGTAAGCTCATATTTGTCTGAGTTTTATAGGGAAAAATCCCAGTGTTCAACGATTCACTTTCCAAAGAGGGTATCCTTTTCCTTCTACTACATACCCTGGAACACTGTCCATCTAGCACAAGTTAATTTCATGGTTTCAATTTTCTGTAACATAAGTAATGCATTTTTGACCCTCAAACCTGTAGTCAGAAAGGCTTATTTAAAATTCTCAGAAACTTTTTTTTAACCTAGATCTTAGGCCAAGACAGATGAGTCTTCTTGTGGCCTCTCTTTGCTGATAAGTGGATATTTCTGGTCCACATTATCAGTTTTGTTGAAGCATTTTATGGGTTCCTTATTTGTATGCAATCTCAAGCCTAATTTCTCCGCTTCTGAAGACCCAAGAATTAGCCTCATGTCCCCAGAGTTAGCATTAAAATGCAAGCCTATAGGCTATAGACTTTGTTAAATTCCTCAGGACAACCACAGCTCAAAAGTAAGCTTATTACTCTGGTTATTTTTGGCCTTTGCATTTTCGCCTTAATTTGAAGGGAACTCAAAGATGCACTCTAAAGAAGTTTGTGATATTTTATCCAGCATTTCTAGTGTTCTTTTTTTTCAGGTGGCACAAGCAGAGCTCTCCATAGTGGTTTTAGTAATTTTTACTTTAGTTCTGGGATTTTCTAAGTAGAAAATCACACATGTATAAATAATATTTGCTCACTAGTCTCTTTTCTGATAAGTATAATTTTTACATAATGTATTGCAATGGCTGAATCATTCTGAAGGTTGTTAAATAGAGTGAGAACATTCCAGTTCATTCACAGTTTTAATGAGAATGACATGTATTTTGCTTTATAACTTTGGCTCTTGATTTAGAATAGTCAATCATAAGAATGTCTTACTCTTTATAGTTTCACTATTTTTAGTCAGACTATATATGCAAGATGTAGCAAATATCTTTTTAGCATCTATTGAGATGACTGCCAGGTTTCAATTATTCAGGTACTGTCATATCTTTGTCAAGCAAGTGACAGCTATTATCACCTCCAAGGGAGGAGTCCCACTCCACCAGGTGCAGCAGTCCTAGGATGTCAACTCACTCCATGGTTTGAGGCTACAATAAAGAGACAAGTCACACAGATATTAGATGATGCAAGACTTGCTCCCAGATAGGAGACACAGCAACATCAGCTTCAGTAGTGGGTCTTGGGCCCCCAAAGCCAGGGGGGTATCCTCCCAAAACCGATGCAGGGTGATGGTCTGCATTCACCCCTCTTCTCCAGAAAGCAAAGGATCCCAATTCCTCCCCTCTGGGGTCTGAAAAACAGAAAGCTGGGGCATGCCTGATGGCCACGTGATGCACACCCTTAACAGAACAAAGAAGCACACATCAAGCCCAGAAAAGGGAAAGATACTTCAAAACAGGGTGATATGCCCCACACAGGCTGTGGGGCTTCATATCGCTCTGTGAGGAAATATTCAGGCCCAAGGCCACTCTTATGTGGCCATGCAGGGGTCAAAAGATTGCATGCTCAGAAGGAAACAAACTGCCTTCCCCAACAATTTTCTAGTTTTCAAACTTTTTGCATTCCTGAAAAACCCCAATGTGGTCATATTTTACACATATGTATGTACATATACATACATGCACATTTATGTAATGTACAAATTTTATGTATTTAATATATATTTATATATTATATATACATACACATAGACAATGCATTTATTTAAATTTAGAGCTTTGCAATTTTATTCACATAGCATTTATTTACTATGTAGTTTTCTATTTTTGGTACATATTGTACATTTAAGTCTGCATTATGCTAGTTTTATAATTAGAAAGGAATTTTTTCTTAAATTTTCTTTGTTGAATTTCAAATTTAAAAAGAAATACATGCTCATTTTATCTAGTGGAATAATGTAAAAAGCATAAAATAAAGTTAGCAATCTCTTCTCACTCTCACAGTTTTCCCACTTTATTTTCACATTTTTCTGTTTATAAAAACACATGAATTTTACGTATTCACATTTTTTGTTTTATTGATTTGTTGGTTTTATTAAAATGGGATCCATACTACTCATGACTTACTTCCCTATATTAATGATATTGGGTATATTGGATATCCCTTCCAGTCTACATGTATAGATTTATCACATGTTTTTTAATAGTTACATAATATTCCACAATATGGGTGAATTACAATTTATTCAGATTTTCCTCTAGTACATCAATATTCACTTAGGATTTAGAAAGATTTTGTTTTTGGGGGGGCTGGCCCCGTGGCCGAGTGGTTAAGTTTGCCCGCTCCGCTGCAGGCGGCCCAGTGTTTCCTTGGTTCAAATCCTGGGCGCGGACATGGCACTGCTCATCAAACCATGCTGAGGCAGCATCCCACATGCCACAACTAGAAGGACCCACAACAAAGAATATACAACTATGTACCGGGGGGCTTTGGGGAGAAAAAGGAATAAAATAAAAAATCTTTAAAAAAAAAAAAGAAAGATTTTGTTTTTGTTTTGTTTTTATTTGCCCATACAAAAAGTAAACATCTTTCTATATGTAAATTATATACAAGTATTTTCAAGTTTATAAGATAAATTTATCAAAGTGCAATTACAGTACAATATATATTCCCAGAAAAGTTTCTAAAATTTTATAGTAATTCACACTTCCAACAGTAAAATATGAAAGTGACCATTCCTTCTTCAGATAATCACCATTTCTGTATTATATGTTATAATATTCTGGGTGAAACAGAGTATAACATTGTATATTTAATTGGCTTTTCCCAGACTGCTAATGAGATTGATTACTTCTTCATGTGTTTATTTTCCATTGGATTTCCTTTTTTAGATAATTTCTTTGTCTTTAACTATAATTTTCTCAAATTATTTTAGTTATCCATATGTAGAAGCATAGCATTATTAGAAATAGTAACTACTTTTGTCATGTAAGTTGCAAAATTATTCCTCATTCTGCTATTTGTGTTTTGATGTAACAAAGTTATGATATTTTGATATAAATTTTTTAAAAATCATTTTGATATGTAACTTACTTATAGAAAAATGAACAAATCATAATTGTACAGCTGAATGATCACAAAGTGAACACAGCCATGAAGCCATCATTTCAGATCAAGAAATAGGACAATTTTCACTTTACTATAAATGTCATTTTTTATTGCTTTCTTTCTCTATTTTCATATTTCTTCTTTCACATGGTATCATTCTCCTTCTGCCTGAAGAACTTCTCAGTACTTCCATTGATTTGTATCTGCTAGTGATAAAGTCTCTTATCTTCTGTTTGTGTGAAAATGTTTACACACTTTGCCTTCATGTCAAAAGGTATTTTCACTCAATATGGAATTTAAGTTGGCATGTCTTTCAATCTTCTGATAATACTCTTCCATTGCTTTACAACTTCCACTATTTTATTGAGAAGTGAGCAGTAACTATTATCATTACTCTACCATTCCTTTGTTTCTACTCCTTCCTTTAAAGATAATTCTGTTGTTCTTTCTTGTCTCCAGTAGTTTTACTTGATATGTCTAGTTGTGTTTTTCTTTTGTATCCTGCTTCATCTTTTCAACAGTATTTGAATCTTTGTCTTAATGAATTCCATTGATTTCATAAAATTTTCAGGAATATCTCTTCAAATATTGCACTTGTCTTTCTTCTTTCTTTTCTTCTTATTCTGAAATTCCAAATTAGACCTTTCCAAAATGTAGTATGTCCCTTGTGCTTTTTTCTCTATTTATTTTTGTTTGTTTCTTAATGCTTCATTGTAGATATTTTGTTCTTATCTTTCACATCACCAATTATCTCTAAACATGTGCCTATTATAATTTATCCATCCAAAACATTCTGAAATTCAAGTATTGTATTCTTTAGATCTGGAATTTCCAATGGATTATTTTGATTTTTCTAGTTTACTGCTGAATTTTTTCATATTTTCATGTAATTCACTAAAAATATTAATCATATAAACATATTGATCTGTGTTTTGCAAAGCCTCAATCTTTTGTGTAAAAATTCCTTTAATTGTTCTATATTATAGACTTACTTAATTACATTTTATATTGATACTTATTTCACTGCAATACTCTAATGATGTCATTCCACGGTCTTTAGCCGACTCCAATGGCTGATGTTAAATCTTTCTATATAATACGTATTTTAAAAAAAATCTGATGATTTTTAATATAGTCTTTTAATCCTTGATATTCTGTCATGTAACTATGATGTGTTGATATGTGCATTTATTTTATGCATTGCCCTTAGTAATTTGAGTTTATTTTTCAGGTGAATAATTATTTCTGTCTCCTATCCTGGAAAATTTCCATTTTGTATCTCCTAAAAGGTTATTTCTTCACCATTTCCTTTATGATAATTTTCTTCAACTCATTAAATGTTTGTCAGAGTATTTCAATCTAGCCTCTTAATTTCTCTTACATGTTTGAAGTTGTACTTACATTTTCCTCTATATCTGATGTCTTCTTGGTATTATTTTCAAATTTACTGTCTCTTCATCTCTGCCAGCCTTGAGTCTTGTGTTTATTACTTTTTAATTACCATATCGTCCAATTCCAAGAGTCCTATTTTTTTCCTATCCACAAATATTGTTTCATTTTGGTTTGCTTGACTTCAATTTTTTAATTTTCTTTGTGTAATTTTGTAATAAATTTAGTTCTTTTATTTATAACTTGGAGCATTCCAAATAAATATATTTTAGGTTCTATGAATTTTTTTGCATGAAAGGTGAATTGATGTTCAAATTAACTTTATTTTTCTGTATTTTTTAAATAGTATATTATCTTCAAGTGTTTTAGAATATTAGTTAGCATGGTCATTTCAAGGGAGAGAATTATTTTTCTGCTCCCTTCTAACTATCAACTCTCTTCTTTTGTGATATCCACTCTTTGAATTGCAGATTTGTGGCTACTTCCATCTAAACTAATGCCCTCAGTCTAAAAGTAGGTCTTTTAGAAGTCCTTCAGGATGTCTGAGTTACAGTGTTATTGGGAAATATCACATTTAGCCCTTGAGTCAGTGTACCGTTAAGTTCGAGTCCCAGTAAGGAAGCTGTGTCTTTGTAATCCCTGCTTCCCTAAACAGCAGATCAGTTGAATTTTTCTCAGGCTCTCCTCTTGAGTTGGGGAATTCCACCCTAATCTGTTCTTTAAGCTGTGCAACTGGCTCTGATATTCCATCTGACATGGAGCTATTTATTCCCTATTACACTGACTTCCATATACCACTGTCTGCTTCAAGAGTCAGAGCCCAGAAAGGGCATGGATTTAGCCCCAGTCACCATTCAGCAGTTCTCTTCTGTTGATGATCCATGCAGATGTTTATCTTGGTTTTGAGCCAGGCTATGTGTCTTCAGTTTCCTTTTTGATATGCTGCCTGTCATTCCCAGGTGTCTAGAGCAGAGAAGGATTAAAGCATAAAATTACTAAGTCATCTTAGTCAGAAGTCATCTCCTTTTCTTCAGAGTCTTAAAAAATACCTTCAAATATTTCAATTCTATTCTTTCTCACACACACACACTCACACACATGCACTCTGGGTAGATATGCCAGTGCATTCATACGTACATTATAAGTGTGTATACACACATATGTGATGCAAACATGTACATATATATTCATTCATTCATTCAGATATACCCACACAAACCATCCATTTATCTATAAATATACCAAATGAACTGGCACATCTACCCAGATACCCAGAGTGTCTGTGTGTGTGTGTGTGTGTGTCTATATACATACATATATGTGTGTGTGTGTGTGTGTGTGAGTGTGTGTAGTTTGCTTTCTTTTCTCAGCAGGAAGTATATTGTCAGTAGTGTGAGTACAGAAGACTCAGAGGAGTTCTAGCTTTATTTTCTATTTGGATTTGGCCCTTACCAAGGCACTTATGATGATCATGGCCTTCTGGTGATTCCCTGAATTCACTCTAGCCTGGATTGTCTGTCTCTAAGGAAGCTGGTACTCGAATTAGGATGAAGTCTTCCTTACACCTGACAGGATGAGTGGAATACGTGGTTGAATTTAATTGCAAATGGTACTCTCTTAAATTTTATTTTCAGTAAAATACTGCTTAACACGGAAAGCAGATCTTTTCTACTACAAAATGCATGACAGCCATTTACTAACAAATGTTTTTAAATCTACTGCCTGAGCCTTAAGATATAACAAATTATAAATTCATAGTTTTGGAGGGTTTTTTTTTTTTGCTATAAAGATAGAGAAAAGGAAGCAGGTATAGTAGGATTTGGGCCAGCTTTATTTAAAAAGCTTTATTTGAAAATTGGAAATAGTTCTGCGTATTAAAGAAGCATTTTCTCTTTGCACACCTTCAGTTGGTATTACGTAACAGTTACTTAAGTCCTGCTGTAAAGGATCCACTAGAGTTGTCATCCTTCTCCTAGTGACAGGGATGAATTTATAATATCTTATTCCAGAAGAAAAGCCAAGGGAAGTGAGGGAAAAAGAAAAACAAGAGAAGAAAGTAAAAAATAAAAAGAAAGAAAACTTATATTGCTTTTTTATTTTGTTTTACCTTTCAGAGAAGCCATTCATTTCTTTTCTCAGTGATTTCTAGATGGCATTTGTACAAGTGGCTTATTATGGTTAAAAGCTCTTAGATAAACCCCTCCGATAGTGTAGCCCCCTCCCTAAATGTGCACACTCCCATTCTATTTGTCACGCTTTGTTCCAGAGGCCAGATACCTCTTTCCTCTTTTGGTTCTGGTATTATAGTTCCTTCTAATCTCCAACTTTGACCTACAGATATTTTCCTGATTGCCTCCATCTCTTACTTAGCCCTTGTTCTGGAGTAAATTGGGCGGCTTTAGTGTAAAAAGACATCTGCTGGCTGTATTCATGTCTGTACACTGAAAACTCTGCATCTGGCCCTACTTTCCCCCAACAATTGGCTCTGGGTAGATGTGCCAGTTCCAGGAAAATCAAACACTCCTGGATCTTGTAAGATTAATGAAGGGGTGGGGTGGTTGGAATTAGAGTTTGTTCCACTTGCCACATTTTTGACTCTCAATTCGATTCCCGACCAGAATGTGCAAGGCAGCCATCTCCTCAGGCTCAAGCCTCCATCTCTTTGGAGACAGCTGTGTGGTTTACCTGTGTGCTCTAGTCAAGGCTACATGGCAGTCACATGACTTTGAAGTCTAATTTTACTTTAATTATCTTTGGATGTCTCTTCCCTTGTCTCCTCCAGTAGGAACCAGAGTAGATAAGGAGGAACAAATGAATGAATGACCAAATGATGTCCAAAGGTGGGGTGTGGTAGGAACAAACAAGACAAAACTGGGCAGAGAAAACCTGTCACAAATACACACACCCCAAAGGCTTGGCAGCATCTTCCATTCGGCTGTAAGAGTCATGGTATTTTCTCCCAATCTGGAACCATATCAGGCTATCCCTGAGCTGGCACAAAAATCTCAAAGTGCTGGGATGTGTAAATTGTCACGTTTCTGTTGCTCAATGCCAGGGTCAGGTAACTCAGAGATTGCATGTTACAGTGTCATCAGAGGCTAGGTCTTTTATGAGTTAACACATCTCATCTTTTCTCATCGCAGTTTATTATTTTTTAAAGTGCTAACACATTAATTTTACTGCCATAGAACTGTGTTTCTTGTTATTATTTTTAAGTTCTTTCATTCGTCTGTGTCAGGAGCTGCAGCTGAAACTCCAAGATGCCTGATTCCAGGAAGAATTCCCAGGGTACAAAATGAGGAAGGCACACTTGCGGTGTCAGGAAAAACTTGTTTAGTTAGAGTCTCATCTTGGTGCCCTGTTGCCCTTTTTAAACAAATGTATTGGATTTTTTAACTTTATTGCTGCTTCATAGCCCAATACCTAAAATAGACTTCTCTACCTTCGTGTATGTGGGAGAGTTTACTTAACAAACGATTCGATGTTGTCTTTAACAGGGCATGTTCTTAACCTGGATTATTGTACACAGATAGACCATCACATGTGAAGTGCTCACGGCTCCTAAGCTTTCACCATCCTTTCTTTCCCCTGCTTCCAGCAGTGTTTTGAATCATGAGCTGGGCTGTGGTGAATAAAATTCAGCATGCTCTCTGTAAGTTGCATGCATTGCTGAAATGTGCCACTCTGATTGAATAAAAGCTTCGTGGGGAAATGACTGGCATAGAGTATCCTCCACGGAAATATCACTTGTAGACTATCTCATTTAATTGTACCACCAAGTTCACGAATTGAAGTTGCCAGCTATTGCCCTTTCGTCCAGTTGATTTTGTCTTCCTCTATTTATCATAATTGTGTGATTAATAGAGACAGTGGCTTTTATCAGAAACATCCAGCAGTGGCAGAGCTGGAAATAGTTGGGTCTTCAGAAATAGTAGTCAGGTTCAAGGAGGAGGAAAGCAACAATGTTAGCATCCCAAATATGGGAAGATTGCCTCTCTATGACCCATGCCTAGGAAAGGATCTTGTGCAGCCTAAAAAGGCCCTAGAAACATTGAGAGAAAGATTCCTGCAGTGGAATAACTAAAACTCCCTGTTCAGTCCAGGTTAGGTAAAGTGTGATGCACAAATGTATTGTGGAGTTCTCAGCGCTTCTTCCCCTGAGTCTTCGTTCAATGTTCCCAAGCCCATCTCCCGGCCCTTTTAGCTACCTCTGTGTTCTTCTCCAAGGGTCTTGATCTCACTGACTTCCGACACCTTACTTTCATTCAGATTTTAAAGGATGTACTTCCTGCTACTTAAGGAATCCAGTTCTAAGGTTTAAGACAGTCAAAAAATTTCTCCATACTTGAAGCCTCCATGTCTAACGTCCTTTCTCTCAAAGTGTCTGTTTTGTCTTTAGTAATCCAGATTCAAACCATCATCCCTTCACCAACTTTCATAAAGAATTTGCTCACTTCCGTAATCTTGATCATGATGTGGAGCTCCAAGGAAAAAGGCTACATATTAGCAGGCATGGCTTTCCACCAACTCCTTGGCTCCTCTCTTCATTCCCCATTTCCTAGAACAACAAATTCTTCCCTCTTACTCATGTAGGGCATTTCTACCTCCTCTAACTTTCCTTGGAGTCTTCTTACACCAAACAAGTTGGTTAAATCAATTAAAATAATTTTTTTCTAGGAAAATACAGAGCTTTTCCTAAGAAACTACAGTAAATCACTTAAAAATAATTCTTTATATTTGTAAAGGCCTATCGCTCCATGCCCAATTTTATATCTCCCCTCCTCCAAATTTGACTCAACTCAAATATTTTCTATTTCTTGAGCCTAGCTGGGCTAGACTTGATCATAAGGCAATGGACGTAAAAACTTTCCATCTCTTTAACTTTATGGATAAAGTGTTAAAAAATAGGTATAATCAACTCAAACAAGAAAGAATCAAGAAAAGACCCTTTACCAAGGAGGATGACGTGGACTGTCTACTTCTGGAAAGCCTGGTTGAGAGGACATTACCTCAGGCTTCATCTTGGGTTTAGAAGTACACAAATTGGTGTCTCATTCTTGATATTCAGCCACTTACTTGTGTGATCTTGGGCAAATCACTTCTATGCTCAGCCTCACTTTCCTCATCTGCCAAAAAAGGATAATTGTACCTATCTTCCAGGTTTTGGTTCTACTACAGAAAAATCATATATATGAAAGACCCATTCCTTGAGCAGTGTATGCTCTCAAAGTTTCTTAGTTTCCCTCCTTCTCTTTCATTTGTCATTGCAATTTTATTTGACTGATTAACCCAATATTAGCTCATCTATTTCCTAGATATTTTTTCAGACTAAAACTGTTTTTACTTTCGTTCCATTCTGGGGACAGTAGTAATACTTAAATATTATCTTGGAAACACAGTAATTGCTTTTTCTGTCTTTCTTTCTTTTCTTTTTTAGAAAATACTCATTTGTGATAGAACTGCCACATAGTCTTGAAAAATAAGGAAAGTCAGAGGATGAATGACTATTTTCCAGAAGACAGGTAAAGCATATTTGGTAGATTAATTCTCAATTCACCTTCTCAGAGGAAAAGGACAAAACCCTCATTTACCAAGATTCTAAAGAGATTTTCAGGCAGGTCCCTAGCCAGCACCACATCCGTCTTGGCTTTCAAGCCTTCATTCCCTAGAGCTTGGTGTTCTTGACCAGGCCCTAAACCTTTTATTGAGCTGCAAGAAGACTCGAGGAGACAATCGGCTCCTTGTGTTGACATTCAGTGTCTGGTGGCTCCCAGGAGAAGGATGGCACAGGTGCTTATCAAGGAATCAATCTTTCTGCCTAACATCCCCTTTTTCTTCAGAAGAAAACTAGCCAGCGCAATTACCTCATCCAGAACAATTACCTCACTTTAAACTGTTTATTCTCTAGAGAAAGGTGTTTGGGAGCAGGTAGCACTTGGCAAGACAGATGGAGTTTTTAAAAGTATTTGTATCAATATTAAGTGTGGGCAGCAGGGAACTGTTGGGAAGGTTGTCTTTCTTTGAAACCAAGAGTTCATTTTCTATTGGGGTCAACCAGGCAAAAGGGGACACATACTCTGACCAGCTGAGTTCTGGCACCATTTTGGGGGCTCGATATAGCGAGAGGGAATGCTCTGCTCTGCCTGTGGAGCCCTGGACTCAGGGCTAACTCCCCAGGTGTGTTCTTTGCTCTGAACTGTGTGGCCTAAGGCAGTCTCTCCGAAATTACTCCTCCTGTGGAGGGAAGAAAAAGACGCAGCCATGAGGTACTTTCAAAAGCAGTTAAAGAAAGATTTGACAGTCTATTCAAAACAAATCACACTTTTAAGAAAAGTCTGCTTTCCTTTTTCTTACAAAGGCCCAGCAAGACTCTCCTTTTCCTGATAATTTAGAAGCAAGACAGTTCCCAGGGCCCAGATTAAAATAAACAAACAAAAACAGGAGCCATCATAAAAGAGGGAGCTTTCTGAAAAGTTGGAGGATTCCGGGGAGACTAGGACCACAGACAAGGGCATGGGGGGGGGGGAGGGGGAAGTAAGAATAAAAATGGATCCCATATCTCAATGCACCCATGATTGTAGTTCCCCCACCTCTTTTCTTATATGCGTGCATATTCAGCATCGTTGCGACAACAATTTATTCTAGTGTTATTTTTCCCCACTTAGCATTTAAGTCTTTTTTTCTTCCTTTGAATTTTTCCGGAGCGATGTCTGATCTGATGTTTAAAAAT
This sequence comes from Equus caballus, assembly GCF_041296265.1. Classification (NCBI taxonomy): domain Eukaryota; kingdom Metazoa; phylum Chordata; class Mammalia; order Perissodactyla; family Equidae; genus Equus; species Equus caballus. Next base: position 27,615,314 of record NC_091710.1, on the reverse strand, counting down.
GCAAACAGGAGAGGCAGCGCCGTGAAAGGGCTCAAAGTTGAACAGAACAGAGGTTTCGTGGAAACAGCAGACTCTGAGGTAGGAAGCCGAGATGCCCACATCTTTCTGCACTGGGTTCGTCTCCAAGAGGCCCGCCGGCTTTACTCCCGTCACAAGGCGTGTGCCTGTCTCCCCGCGCCGAGCTCTGGCCCCGCTTCCTTTCTCCCGGAGCCAGGACTATCTGCCGATCGCGGGGGAACCGGGGGGCCAGCGCCGCCGCCGCGGAGCTCACCTGCGCCTCCCGGGCTCCCGCCCCGCGCGGGGGCAGCCGCTGCCCCGCCCGCCGCCCCGCCCCGGCCCGGCTCATTGGCTGCAGCTCAGAGGGGAGGAGAAGGGGCGGCCGCGGGGGTCTCATTAGCGATGCGGGCGCGCTGCTCCGCTCCCTAGTCCGGAGCCCGGCAACCGCGGGAACACCGAGAACCGCACGGCGGGGACGGCGGGCGACTCGGGCAGCGGCCGTGCGGCAGCGGTCGCCGCGCCGTGGGAGGCTATGGGGGCGCGCGCTTCCTCTGGGTGCCCAGCTGGCGGCCTGGAGCGCCCTGACCCTTTGCTGTAGGGAGCGGCCACGGAGCACAGTCACTCGCTAGAGCCCCCGAGACCCCTCGTCTCGGCCCGCGGCTCGCCGTGCCGCTCCTGGACTCCCGGCGCGCGGAAAAGGAACCGTACTCCCTAGCGGGACGAGGATGGGGAGAGCGGCCACCGCAGGAGGAGGCGCTGGAGGGGCGCGCCGCTGGCTCCCTTGGCTGGGTCTCTGCTTCTGGGCTGCGGGGGCTGCGGCTGCCCGAGGTAAGCGCCGGGCGGAGCGCGCGGCGGGCTGGGGCGAGAGCGAGGGCGAGACGGAGCGGGACCCGTGCCGGTGGCGTTGGCTCCCCAAGTTGTGCCCTGCACCTCTCCGCGCGCCCAGCCCAACGGGATGGCCCTCGGGCGGAGGACCTCCGAGGGGACCACTGCCTCCCACCCCAAGTTTGTGATCAGCCGCAATCCTACAGGTTGCTGTGACCGGGCCCCCCTAACCTTTCCTTACTCTCCTCGCTTGCTCCATTTTCCAAGCCCTTCCCCGTTGCTGCAGCCTGGAGCACCCACCGCTTCACTCCAGTCTCGCTCTCCCCTGTCCTCTCCAATTCCTTCCAAGGAGAGATCGTTCGAGAGCGGGGGTGGGGTGCCAGGAGTGATGTCCCAGAGTTCCTGGGGAGAGGGGCCGGATGGTGGGAGTCTCTGTAGAGGGGGTTTGAATAGAGAGGGCGCCTTTTCCCTTCGGGGAGCAACACCCAAGTTGACGTCCGCTAAGCTTGACACCCCTTGGGGGACACCAGCCGGAGGTGCTAGCCAGCACTCTGCTTTCTTTCGAGGAGGCCGCGTGTGTGCGGGAGCTGGGGAGAGCTGTGCACCATCTGCGTTTAACTGCTCCTGCAGTGCCGAGCCCGGATGAGCAGTTGGCCCGAGGCCGCTCACCCGGCGCCTCCTCTTGCTACCGGTGCCTCCTCCAGCTAGGGAGCTCGGGAGCGCGGGGCCCCAGCTGAGCGGCAGGGAAACCGCTGCTTCTTTCCGACTTTGAAACATAAAACCATTTTCCTGAATCCTCTGGACTCCAGCAGAGCGAAATTTTGCAATTGGTTTCAGCTCCACCTTGAGCGAGGAACAGGAGCGTTAACTTAAAGATAAATCCCGCGGACTTGTTTTGAAGATGATCAGAGTCAGTTTCAGATAGAGCTTGAGTATGGTGGCTTTACCTTTGAAACAATCCGGAAGGTTCTCCTTCCCGCCCTTCTCTACCTTTCCCTTTCCCTGTGTGTCGTCCATTAGGCTTAGAATATGTAACTGCATTAAATGATTTACCTAACGCTTGTCTGCTGAGAGGTGGAACTGAGCTGACCACCTCACCTTGCTCTGCTGGCTATCCTGCACGTCATCTGAGGAGCCGCGAGACGGGAAAGGGTGGAAGGGGTTGAGCACGATCACAAAAGAGCCAGTATAATCTCATTTTTATAAAAGCTAACGGTGTGTTAAAAGCAGTCGTGCTGCCTGGAATGAAGAATTTAAAAAAAAAGGTGGATAGAGGCTCTCCGTTTAATGATCCTGTTCAGTGACTATTTGCATTTCATTTCCTGAAAACTTTTTTTTTTTTTAATGGAGCAGGCTTTTTAAAAAGCAGCAAAGGTTTAAAAATGAGCCTCAGTGATTGCACACTCTGGGTTATGGGGAAGCATAGTTCTTTCCCTTGCTGGAAGAAGCACAAGCTTCAGCCATTTAATTTACTACGGAGAATGCCTCCTTGCAAAGTCAGCTCTGACTTGTTTTTAATACACTGTTATGGGGAAAAGCAGCGGGCCTTTTCTTTCCTAAGGGTTGCTGTAAATGTCTGTGTTCTCACTTGCTGTTCGATGCAGAATACCCAACAGTGGCTGACTCCATGTACTGACCTCTTGGAATTTGGTTGGTGGAGTTGTCTTGAAGCCAGCTGTAAACAAGAGGTGGGGACATGCCAAAAGCCTCTTGGATGGAGTTTTGCTGGCTGCGAAACTAAGGCTAGCACCTCTTGTCTGCAAGCTGTTCTTTAAAGGTCTCCTGGAAAACATACTGTACACTCTGCAGGCTTATTTACAACAAATGTCTTGCACAGATCGTAGTAATGTTCAAGACACATGGAGTGGAGCAATAAATCTGACTAATATTTCCCTTGTAATATTTTACTTTCTGGGGCATGAAGCCCATTACCTTTAGCATCTGTCAGAGCTTCCTCAAGAAATGAACAGTAAGCAGGCGATGAAACCTGTGAAGCCACATGCACCTGGCTTTGGACAGGTGGGCACAATTGGAGTGATCAGAGAAAGGGTGTGTTTCAGTGTTCCTTGGTTCTCGAAGCCCGGGAAGGGGCCCATTCATTATGAGCAAGATGAGGTGCCCTCTGTGGCATGCTCTCAGTAGTCTCACCACACTTTATAGGGTTGGCCCTAGATTATTCTTATTTATCCAAGTAAATACTTTTTGTTCTGCAAGACTGCATGTTGATTTGAACCAAGATATTCTGCCTTCTCTAAACAAAAGGATATACAGAATTATGCCATTTGCTTTGATGGTATACGAATATTTAACAATTCAGTAGCATTTTCTTTACAATTATTTATCCTTTGTTTCCAAGATGGTTGCACCAACTCCTGTTTTTTTTCCTTCCCTGCAAAGTTAGTGTGAAACCCTCTGAAAATCAGAGGGAGATTTCAGATAATTGTCTTTGAATATACTCAGAGAGGAAAATACTTGGGGCAGGGGACGACCTGCAGAATCTGGTAGTGACCCAAGGAGCAGTGTTCTGGTTCCCTCCCGCATAAGCAAGACTTTCCTCTCCAGACTTATTTCCTGACTGGTCGCATACTCTAAGGAAGGCACTTTGGTGCTGTGATTACTATATATTTTAACACTTTCCAACTTAAAAGAAGGTTGCTTGAGAGTTATTTGTGACCTGCCAAGTGTTAATTGAATCCACATCATGTTGTCATACTGATTTGTTTTTGTTCTTTGAAAAAAAGGAGTAGTGCTGTTGGTGTGGTCATGATTCCTGTATTAGATACTGTACATGAGACATCCTAGTCCAAAGGTAGGGAGGAAGGTAACTGAGATAGACTGAGCTTTCACACAATTCCTTGCTTTAAAAATTTCCTCGACAATGAACCCTTCCTTACAGTTAACTACAGTAATACATTAAAGGCAAGAGAAGTACACTTATTTTATAGGCATAATAGGGTCATATGGTCTATGCCTTCTTAAATCTCTTTATCTACCTAGCGCATACAGTTTTAAACCTATAGTAGTTTCTTCCTTAACAAATATTATGAGAGCCCCCCTCCTCTTTCTGTTCCTTTTCCTCAAAAATCTCTCTCCACAGGGCTATGAGAAAAGAGCCTTTTCTCCCAATTTCCTACAGGATTTGGCTTTTTCTGACTTTTGGGTTGTGCTTTTAGCTTGAGTGCTTTGTCTCACCTTCTTTTCCTACCTACCTAAGTGTTCTGCTCAAGAGATCTTTTAAGTATCTCAGTTCTTAAGAAGAGTGAATTGTTCTGACGTGGCCCTGTGATGGCAGCACTTGTCAACCTTTTTTATAGTCTTGCTATGAAAAATAATAAGGCCCCCCTTACGTCTTTCTTCACTCTTCAGATGACCTCTGTGTGGGTCTGTGGTTCTTTACGTGGTCCCCTGTAGGCTGGGGAAACCCACGGAGCTCTAGGATTCCTGCCTGAGCTCTCTCAGAACTGGATGACTGGATCGGTCAGGTAGTTTCAGACCTGCTGTCTTACTAGTTAGGGAAGCACTTTTCTGTCTATTGCCTCAGTGACTCGTAAACTTGTTTTTTATTGTCCTCCTACCAAATATAATATCCAACTTAAAATATTGGCAACTTTAGAGATTTATCAAAAAATTAGTTGTTCAAGAGATAGTGAATATTTGATACCACCCCCTTGTACCTTTTCTTCTTCTTTTTTTTAATATGGAGAGTGGAGACGCAGACCACATGTATTAAAATCTAATCCCAAAGATGGGCATACCAAGAAAGATTTATTCCATCACATATTCTTTTTACTTTTTTTCTTTTTTTTTTTTTGAGGAAGAGTAGCCCTGAGCTAACATCTGCCGCCAATCCTCTCTTTTTTGCTGAGGAAGACTGGCCCTGAACTAACATTCTGAACTAACATCTGTGCCCATCTTCCTCTACTTTATATGTGGGACACCTGCCACAGCATGGCTTGACAAGTGGTACATAGGTCCGCACCCGGCATCCGGACCTGCAAACTCCAGGCTCCCGAAGTGGAAGGTGTGAACTTAACCACTGCACCAGCAGGCTGGCCCCACATCACATCCTCTTAAGGAAGGTGGTGGTGGTGAGGTGGTGATACAGGATATCCTCTTCATGGACAGGCACACATGTTCACAGAGAGCCCAGATGGGCCCTCCTTCTTAATTACACTTTTGCCATTAATCCTGATTGTCCAATACTTTGGGCAGTGCCACTTTACCAGCTATGTCATTGTCTTTTCTGTCCTCCTTATTCTGATGCCTTCATGAACTAACAGCATGGCTGAATAACCAATGGGAACTTTCCTCTGTCATTCCCAGCTGCATACTCTAGGCAAAGACACTTATCTGCTCATCCCCTCATTTGCTAAATGGCCAGCGTTGGCATGAGAATGACCATCTTGTTGCTACCACTCTTTATATTATGCATATTCCTTAAGAGAAGCCATTTTTGCAGCCTTGTTTGAATATGAGGTAATAATAGTAATTATTGTGTTTAGTGTGTGCCGTTGATTATTCTGAATGCTTTACACACATTAACTCATTTAATCTTTGAAATAACTCCATGAGGTAAGTAATATTACTATTCTCATTTTTAAGATGGGAAAAAAGGGCACAGAGAGGTTAAGTCACTTGCTTAAAGCTACAGAGATAGCTTATGGAGGAGCCTGGATTTGAACCTACGCAGTCTGACTCCAGAGCCGACAACAAGGACAGGTTTCTAACTATGCTGAAAATGAAATGACCCTTATATTTTGGTGACAAAAGTGCTAAAATTATATCTCTATAACTGTGAGAGTTGTAGAGGAATTTAGAGTAGCTTAAATAAATCTGGAAATATATTCAGATAAATCTCCGAGATTTATGTTGTGTGAAAACAACCACCCTCTCACCATTCAGCTTAATATACTTTGGGATTGGATTCACACTTAAAATTCTGAATGCCGGCTTCTAATATGATAGCTTGCTTTTTTTTTTTTCAATTTTGAATTTCAACAGAAAATATTACTCTGATTGAATACGCCATCCATGGAAAGGCAGATCCCAAGAGACTATTTGTTGCATGTCTTGTATTTTTAGCCTTGTTTGCTGGGGAAATGTGGAGCATGAGATTTGAGAATAGATTGTTAACACCAGAGGCTGCTGTTTCTGCTGTTTTGGGTCCTCCTGCTGCTGCTTTTGCGAGGCAGATGGCTAGATTCATTTATAGAAAATAGATATTCGTTCTATTTTGCATTTCCACTTTGAAAAGAACTTTTAATTGTTTGTGCCACATTGCGTCGTAAGGCCTTATTGTGCGCGTACACATGCTGTGCGTAGATAATTTTCAGAATTAGGCGGATGTTAATGTCTTCGGTTTGGACTGTGTTAGGAATCCACTGTGAACGCTGTTGTGCTTTTGGAGTACTTCTTTTGAGAGTGGGTTTTGGTGTGCAGTATGGTGTGTACCACGTATTTTGTCCTGAACACTCCCGCATTACTTCCTGACTTCACTGAACTAGAACCAAGGGACAGAAATATTAGGGTTTTGTTTATGGGGCTAAAGTAGAAACAATAAATGTGTATTGCTTCTCAGATTACATCAGACCGCTATGGACATAAAATATTTCCTAATATTGTTTCCGAGAGAACAAGAGTAAGGGTGAGAACTGTCTTCTGCCTGTATGACCAATTCCTTCTGACAGTTTTCTTCATAAATAAAGACACTGGAAAGCCGAAAGCTGTCTTCCAACTGAGGTCAATGACTGCTTCACTTAATGCTGATATTGATTTTTGCCCCCAAATTTTGCCTCATAAACTGCAAAAGAGCATTCCCACTCAGAAAGAGGGAGACCTTGGCTTGTGTATCCCTCCACTGCATCCCAGAGTTGGGAGGCTGGGATGAATCAGGTGGAAAAATTTCAGCATAACAGTGTGGAACGTGAATAAGAATCTACTTTACAGATGCGCTGTTCTTACCTAAATTGAATGCTGTAATTTCTCTATCAGGTAAATCCAAAGGAAAATGACATTGCAGACATTCCAGCAGGTAGATGATTGGCAGGCAGGTCTAGGAAGCAGGAGATACAAGAGGCTAAAAAGAAGGTGTCCTGACTACTTCAAGGACCCAACCAACACTGGGACAACTGTGTTTAATATCATTCATGGTTTCGTTAACGTACTATAAAAGTAAATGTATGTACTAAATACTGAATGAGAAGATTTGCCTCTAAATAAATTTGTGACATGTTTCTTGGAATCATTTGAAAATGATTGGTGGTTTCTGCTAATAACAGTACTTATTTAGCTGTTCTCATCTTTATTTGAATTTAATTTAATAAAATCTGCTGGGATGGGGGAAATCAAATGATCATGGGTTATGGAAGCTAAGCTGCTAATATTTGAAACTCAGAAATCAGTGCTTTTCAAATGTCAATGTACATTTTAATCACTGCAGATCTTATTAAAATGCACATTCTGATTTCGTAAATCTGGGGAGGGGCCTGAGATTCTGCATTTCTGACAAGCTTCCAGGTGACACCATCCATGGACCACACTTTGAGGAGCAGAGCCATGGATGATAATATTTCACATTTTTGATTTTCATTATTGTTTTTCACGTGGAAGCCAGTATGTGTTGGAATTCCGTGTAAGACTTTTAAAAATGCCAAAAGAAGACTAGGCAAACACAAATGTCTGTTTGTTTGTTTGTTTGTTTGTTTGTTTTTGAGGAAGATTAGCCCTAAGCTAGCATCTGCTGCCAATCCTCCTCTTTTTGCTGAGGGAGGTTGCCCCTGAGCTAACATCTGTGCATATCTTCCTTTACTTTATACGTGGGATGCCTGCCACAGCATTGCTTGCCAAGCGGTGTGTAGATCCACACCCAGGATCAGAACTGGCAAACCCCGGGCCGCCGAAGCAGAATGTGCGAACTCAACTCCTGCGCCACCGGGCCGGCCCCACAAATGTCAGTTTTAACTCAGACAAACATCCAGTCTCTCATAACACTAATAGCCATTCAGGGAGCACCGTTCTGATGTAATATGATGTCCTGCTTCTAGTATTTGTAAAGATAGATGCAAATATTTTAAAAGTCTTGTATTTTGTTTGATGTAATTGAAGACTTGTGCCTGCATCTAATTAATTTCTTGTAGTAAAGAGGAAACTGAGTCCCCCAGAAGTTGAACAGTTTTCCCAAAGTCAGGTTTTTTGTTAAGTAAGAGGCTTTTCTACCCCTTTTCGGGCTCCTTCATTTTATGTATCTCTTGATGGATGGTACACTTAAAAATGATAGGGGGTTCAGGATAATGAGAGAACAAGGCTATGGTTAAGTAAGAGGTAGAACAGAACCATCTGGTTAAGGAAAACAGAGCAATGTTCGTATGGGGCACTGATGCTCCCCAAGCAGCTGAATGCTTGTTGTCAGCACATGGTGTGGGAGCTAGTGTTTGAGTTTGTCTGTCTTTCCTGCAAAACGGTTCTCTCCACTTGGCAGGACCCATCGTGTTCACTACTGCTTTCCCAGCACCTGGCAGTTCCTGTCCAGTGGCACATGCTGAATAATATTTTTGCTTTCACCTTTTTATATTAAGGCATAAATAATATTCAAGCTAAAATTTCTAAAATTTCCTCAATCTTGCGATAAAACACTCAGAAAAATTTAGTTATTAGAGAAGGAATTAAATAACTGTAAGAGAGTTCTACATATTTTTCCCTCAACAGATTGTAAAGCCTACATTCCTAGATAGACTATTCTAGAAAGACGATTAAGTGTAAGATGTGAGACTATCGTAGATGGCCATTTTGAATAGTAATTTATTTGCATGGAACTTGACACTTTTAAGGTACATTCACAATTGTGATCACTTTGTATTTTCATATCGACCCTGATAATTGAACAGATGATGAAATCAAGGCTTTTTAGAGATTTTTCAACAAAGCCCAGACAGGTAGCAATAAATAGTACTAGGACTAGAAACTGAGTCTCCAAATGGTTTCCAGGCTTTTTTGACTTCTTTACCATGTAGTTCTACTTTATAACAAATAGATTGGTTACATTATGTTGGACAGTACGACTGTGCACATTACACTTGAAACAGGGCTATGGATGCATGAGCGTGTGGGAGAGAAGGAGAAATAAATGAATAAACATTTTGAATGATACCTCTGTTGTCTTCTTGGTCTATATGATGTTATATTTCTCATGGTTATGAACAGAAATGGCCCCACCAGGGAAAAGGGGCAGTAGGAAATGTGTCAGGAGTGATGGGAGGAAAATAAAATTGTGACTGTGTTAAAAATGGCCTACTGTAGTATGGAATAAGTGATGTGTAAAATACTCTGAGGAACTTGCTAAGCTATAATATTTTCTTAAAAATTCAAAGGATTTAAAGTGTTCATTAAAGTAAGTAAAATCACAAATTAGTTCTGTGGTTTTATTTTTAATGATGCCATTACAGACACCAAACACTTTTTAGAAATATAGTACTGGCTCCTCAGTCTGCTTAGCTTTCTAAATACCTTGTCTTTATTATTCATTTTGAGTGCATGTGCTTCATCTTTTCTTTCTGTGTACAGTTGTAAAACAAGATTAAAGTCTTTTAATTTATACTTAAAAGTAGTGTAGTGGCACAATGCAATTGGACTTCCAATAACAGTTTTCATCAATGTGTCCTTAAGAATTATCTAGCCCATTTTTAGAAAGAGAGGGAAAAAATACACACCACAAAATAAAATTCTTTGCCAGATAAATGTAAGTGTTATAAGACATTTGAAAGGAGCTGGGAAAGGTTTAACTCTCCTGCATCTATATAGACAACACTTGCACCTCCCTTGGTCTTGGGACCAGAAGCTACATTGATTGCCAGCAGGTTGCATCAGGAAATTTCCAAAGTTGTTTCCCTTAAAAAAAAAACAATCATAAGGTTCACAGGGTTTTTTCACTGTGAGGTGTGTGGGTGGGATGTAAGTGTTTGGGGATTTGCTTTAAAAAAATAAAGCTGAATAAAAGATTTGTCATTAAATTTTTTTTCACTTTGGAGCAAAAAATAAAACAACATAAAAGAAACCTCAAAAAACTATTGGATGTTTTCTCAAGTTTAGCAGACAGCTTGAGATGCATATCAACTTATGGGATAATAATGTGAAAAGACAGCTCTACCATATTACATACTGCAGCAGAGAAGCCCATGACTTGTACAGACAATTATTAGTAATTGTCAAGGTGATAAGTGCCCTAATGCATGGATATTTGTGTATATTATATATTAGTAGAATATCATATATCATCATTATAGCAAACTTTCATCATTGAAATTCTATGCTGTTAATTTAAATGGCATTAATAATGTTCAAACTGAGATGCAGACAATTTTGACTTGAAAGTAAACTTCTTAATTCTGATACTCCCATTTCTTTCTCTGTCCACAGTTTGGCCCATCTAACCTCCAACTGTCAGTCTCCTCTTGCTCCTTGTCTTTTCCTCAAGTCACAGCTCCCTTCCCATTTAAGCAATGTGGTGGGCTGGAAAGTTCAAGACCATGGAATGCCCTTCAACATGTCACTTTTGTCTCTGGTTCTTTTTATTTCTAAAATGAGAAGAAATGACTAAATTATCTTTAAAACTCCTTCTGCTCTAACATTCTATGATGCGCTTCATTGTTCTCAGTACCATTATTCACAGTATTTTTATCATTTCAGGAAGCATTTCTTGGCATTTTAAATATATACCAAAACCTGCAATAAAAAATGCTCTGGAAGTAGAATTTTCAGGACAAGTTAGTAAGACTTCAGGAATGATGCTAGTAAGCCTTGGCTTAAGAATTTTCAAAAAATTTAATTTTATGTATCAGTTTCCCTTAAATCTGTGATTATAAACTAATACACATATCTGCAACTCTAGCAACAGAAGTGGATTGAGTGGAAAAAGGCTGAAGGGGTTAGGAAGCACTCCACTGCAGCTCGCTGTTGCTCAATTGGGTCATGGGCCCACAGTTGATAGACTGACTTTTTCTTTTTTAATAGAAACTAGATTTATTAAATTTCATGTTAAGTTTTCAGATTTGATAAGTGAAATAATCTCAAATTATTTTAATAAAACACTTTTGACTCAAACAAAACACAAGATGCAACACTCAGCCTTGCAGTTTGCTTCAAATCAATGACTTTCTCCCATTTTGTTAAGAGATTTGAAGGCTCAGGGAGTCAGTTGATCCTCATTTTGAGCTATGCGGGTAAAGCTTTTTCTAGCTTTGTGGAGGAGCATTGGTCTAAATGCAGAAGATAAAAAGCAGTGAAGTGGACTTTTGTGTAACATTTGATAAACACTAATTTGATCACTGAGTTTCTATGTCCCTCTATTTCCCATTTGTGAAGAAAAATTATAAAACTATGTAATTGAAAAAGACTGTAAAATTTCTGGGCCGATGCCAAATCTCTACATGAACAACCAAGGTCTAGAGAAGCAAGGTAGCTTGCTTGGCTTTTAGAGGTCATTTCTCGCAGTGTTTGCCCATGAATCCAGATCTTCGTTTCTCAATGTCGTTCTTGCCTCTTTTCCTTTTCAGACCTATAATAACAAAACTAATCAATAGAGGCACAAAAGAATTCAGAAGAATGATACCAAAAGACTAAAGATTATTGATCATTTTACCCTTCTGTTAAAGGATGTTTTCCTTTATTTAAAATGTTTATATTTTTCTAAATACGTTTGAAATAGGATAGATTTTCTTCTTTGACTCTGGTCTTAATTATAGAATGTTGGGGCTATGATTTGAGGGGCTCAACTTGGTTCCATGTAGGAGAGCTAATTAATATTGTAAAAGAGGTTTGCATTATAGATTTGTTTTGTGTTTGGGTGAAATTTAGGGTGTGTGTTAAGCGTTCATTCTAATTACTTAACTTCTACATCCTTGGTAATAAATTTGCTCAGTATGAATCCACTAGTGGATCCTAAAGACTTTCTAAATATAATTATTTAAAGAAAATCTATACGTAGGAAAGAATATTTTCACTTCATTTCTGCTAATACTATGTAATGGTAGTGCCATTAATTAGAATAGGGAACATTATGCTTTACCTAAAGGATATAATTTTAAAATGGCATTTGACATATGCCTACTAATTCTTATCTAGATAAGTAAATCACTTCCAATTTCTATTTTTCCCTGTTTGAATCTGGATTTGCATATGTGGTAGGAAAGTAACACTTTCCATTTGAATGGTTTGCTGGGCCTGCTGTGAGGTGGTGTTTTTCAAATGGATATGATGGTTGGACACTCAGAGGACAACAGGTGGAGCAGATCTGAAATGTGCTCAAGCTTTGGACTTGTGCTCTTCAAAGAAAGCTTTTAATGTTGGCAGCAACATGCCAATGATACCCGCAAAAGACCATATATCTGCATCCAAAGAGAGTTAATGGATGTAATTTTAAAAGCATCAGTTGCTTCTTCTTATGCACTCCCTATTGTTCTTTATTTTAATGTGAATTCCTCATCTCTGATGGCGATGATAACTTGCAAAAATTAATCCCTGTGGTTGAGCTGGAACTTATAAACTCTGGTGACTCTATCATGATTATTATTCATATCGAAGCCACCTTGCTGGGAAAGTGTTAGACATGTAGGATGTTGAAACCTTCTGATTCTTGGAGATTAGGTGTCAAAATATTCAGGGTTTGGTTATTTTTAGCAATTATCAGTGAAAGATGTTGCTGCTGGAAATGGTAGTCAGCTTTTAAATCTACAAATCCTTGGTCATCACTCAAAGCCATTTTTTCAGACTTTCGAAACGGCAAACATCTGTAGTATTGTCACCCAGTGTTAGGTGAGAAAATCGTAGACAGGTGTTGTGAATGTGTGTGGGCATTAGCTTTTTTTTTTTTTTTAAGCTTAAAGCTGATGTTTAATACTTTAATGTGTGTTTAAACAGTTTTATTAAAGACAGTAGATTGGAAGATGAGCATCAAATGTTTAATGTAGCCCTTGTTTATAGAAATGCATATGTGTGTCATTTAAATTATGAAGAGAAACAGTGTAATTCTGATGTTCTCAGTCAGCTGGGGGATGACAAGGCCTCCATCTCAGAGCCGTTAAATCAGAATCTCGGGCTAGGATCCACCAGTATTTTAATTTTAAGTTCCTCCGATGATTCTCAGTTTGGGAAGCCAAGACGGAGAACCACTGCTTTACTGGGTGCATTGATTGTGTATAAATGTAGAAAGTGATCTTTTTTGAGAGTTAGAGGAGATACTTGAGAACCCCTATCGTAGCAAAAGGGTAAGGGATGAAGGTGACCGCTCCTGATCCTCATGAGACCTTTTCTTTCCATGTTGCATCTCAAATGATCTAGCTGGGTGAAACTGGATGCTGGCACAAAACTTTTCAGCCTTTGAGAGGTACACTTTTCCTGCTAGGAAGAACTGAAGTATTCATAAATGAATGGGATTATATGAGAGAGTATGTAATAAGGAGGAGACTTTTAAGAACACAGGGTTGGAGGTTGTAACATATATTTTCCTTCTGGGCAAAAGCACAGGGCCCACAAAATGGAGATTCCTATTTTCCTTCAACGCTCATCTAATGTCTCCCAGGCCCAGAAGGTAAATGGTAAGTAGTCACATTCATGAGTGGATTAATGTCTTTGTACTGGTCTTGATGTCCAAAGGATGCAGACAGTATAGTTCTTAGAGTGCAGGCCAAGGTCCCAGTCAGCACCACTGTTGTTGACTAAAAGAGATAGCCAGACACAGCTGGCACACCTTGGCCACTTTAGGAAATGGGGCATAGGAATTCCTCCTAAAGCAAGCTTTTCTAATATTATTCCCCTGTTGACAAGTACTGCCTGTCATTCCTCATTTGTCTGAGAAACCAAATATAAACTCTGTAAAACATTTTGTGGTGTATTAATTATTGCATATGAGTAAATGTAGTTTAAAAAAAAACAAATGAAAATGGATATCTGTAAACTTACCGCCATGCTTAAGAAGCAGAACACTATCAACAGTTCACTCACCCTTGTGCTTCTCTTTAACTCATCCTTCTGGCTCTCCTTTAGAAGTAATCATGCTTGAATTCTGTTATCATTTCCCTGTTTTAAAAAATAATTTAAGTAAATACGTATGTACTCTAAACATAGTTTACAATTTCATGTATTCGAGATGTATTTAAGTTGTGTTATTGGTCCATCTATTCTTCAGCAATTGCTTTTTTCGCACCCAGTAATATGTTTCATCTGTGTCATGGCATGTACTGTTGTTGATTCATTTCCCTCAAGCACAATATTTGATGCTGTGACTAAACCATAATTGATTGATTTATTTTGCTGCCGGTGAAATTGGGTTGTTTTCAGATTTTTTTCTACTTTAAAAAGTGCTACTAGTAACATTCATGTACATGGCTAATGGTATCCATTTTCAAATGTTTCTCATTTATCTGAGGATAGATTACTAAGATCTAGAGAATGGTAATGCCAAATAATTTTTCAGCAATACATGAGTTCTCATCACTTCTCATAGGCCAGTATTTGATAGTTCCATGTCTAGAGATTTCTACTAATTTAGTAGGTATAATGTGATTATCTCTGGATAAACAATTTCTATTCCCTTGTTATTAATGAAGTTAAACATTTTTTCATGTATTTTGTTGCAGTTTGTATTTCTTCTTGAGTAGGTGACTGAAACATGTACTCAAGTCTTTTGCTCATTTTTTCTATTTTTTTGGCTTATTGAATTGCAGAAGTTTTCAATGTATGTATTTTTTAATATTATTTAATGTATTATGTGTGATTGGAATTTCTTCTCTGAGATTTCTTTTTATGAACTGCAATTTTTTATGTTTTCTCATGAACTAAAATTTTTAATTTTAATGTAATCAATGTTATCAATCATTTTGTGCTCAACTCTTTTGTATATTGCTTAGGAAATTCTTTCTAAATCTCATTAAAGATATTATCCTATATTTTCTTCTAAAATTTTATATTTTGGTCTTTCATATTTATGCCTTTAATCCACCTTGAATAGATTTTTTTTTCTGTGTAGAGTTTGAGTTAGGGATTTAATTTCATTCTTTCATATAAATAATCAATTGTCCCAGAACTGTTTATTGAGGAGTCTCCCTCCTTTCTCTAATGATCTGCACATGTCATCTTTGTAATGTGTGAAACTTTCATCTATGCATGGGAAGTTTTTAGTTTCGCCTTAAATGTTCTTCAAAAACAGTCCCAGCAACCTTTGAAGTTTTATTTCCTACTGCCATTTATGTACCCTCTATTCAACTGGGCTCCATGATGGGCCTCAAAACTGTCCCACAATTTCCTTTGTCTTGTGCATTTTGTACTTTTCTTATGCCTCTCACACGCTGCCTTATGTGTTGTTTTCGGTTTATTTGTTTCTCTTTTACTCCCTATTATATGTAAACTTGCGTAAGCAGTCACGGTGTTTTGTTCTTCTTCGATACCCTTGAACAAAATATAGTGTCTTTTACTTAATAGATATTTGATAATTCATTGAACTAAATTGGGGCTTGGTATTGAAGGGATCTTAGAAATTATCCCACCAATCTCATTCTATTTGCCCATCCATGAACACTGAGATTTATAGAGTCTAAATGCAATGCCCAGGCCATACAGCTTGGTGGATCCTGACTCCTTTTGTCTTAAGTTTATTCCAGAACACCTTTCATTATCAATCCATGGGCAAAGGACTGAACTACCAGACACTGTCTAGAAGTATGAATTAATATGAAGATAACTGGAAAGTAAATGAAGAGACACATAGGTGGCAGGTCCAAGACCCTTTGACCAGTTGAGTCTGTTACTAACAATGTTCATGTCACACTCAGACACTGGGCGTTTTCCAAGCACGCTCGGCTGACGTACATCTCTATGCCTTTGTTCATGCCTCTAGTTCAACAGAACTGATGTTATGGACCACTGTCCATGAATCTTCCCCTCTCCTAGAGATTGATTTCTTCTTGTTGAATGCTATATTTACATACATTGACATCACTGCTGTTATTGCCCCAGTCAGACCATATTTTAGTTCTTTTTTGTAAGCTTCTCTCACTTCTCATTTTGAGGTCAGAGACAATTTCCTATTGTATTGTGGCTCCTCAACACCTAGCACAGGGCTGTGTTTGCTCTAAGTTAGGTTTCCAAGATGTTCTAAATGCAAAAATCAAACAGGCACACAACAAAAACCTTCGCATAAGCTTATAAATATGTTTTGTCATTCCACCATTTGGGTGTATAATTTGTTTGGGTGAAATCGTTGTGCTTCCCCCCACCTAATAAAATACAAAAACTATGGGAATGATAACGCATTTCCACAGTACTAGCTAAAGAACTGGGTACAAATATCCAAAGATTCCATGTTAGGGAAATTCTGCTGGGAAAAATGTATGCTAGGTTTCTGATTGAATGAGGCTATATACTTGGGAGTTTGTATAATCAGAAGAGAACCTAAGAGTCCAAGGTGTTTGGATTAAAGATGTAAAAAGGGACAATTATAGGAAAAGGAAAGAGAGATAAGAAGGCACGGGGTAGAAATACCCTTTGACCCAACGGATGGCCCTGGAGAACACATCCTGGGATGATTACAGTTTTGGAGTGAGCATTCTGAAGGAGTGGGAAGTATGGGAGCTCTTTGATGGAAGTTGTGAAGGTGGACTTTCAATATCTCCTTCACCTGACTGTTTACTGCTGGAGGCTTCCAGGCAGGAGAACACTGGGAAGCTGCGTCAGTGAGCCAGCAGGGCTGACAGCAGGATTTTTAGGAGCTAGCACTCTCTTCTCCACCCTGTAAGTCATGTGTAGGCTAAATGGTTAGATTAACACAACGAAGGAGCCCAGGGGAGCTTTATTTATATCTACTTCTAATAGCTTTTTTAGGTGAAAGTATTTTTTTCTAAATTATAGAAACATTATGTGCTCATTATAAGAAGTTTGAAAATATAGGAAAGGATTAAAGAGAACAGAAATCCCCAACAGATAATCCAAAAATAACCACCTGAGGGGAGTTCTCAGGTAGAAGCCATATTCCTCACGGTACCTCTGTGAGTCTGCAAGTCTCTGCTGGTACTTCCTATTCTCCACCTTTTGGAAAGAGGATCAACCATTTACCCAAGTACTACAACCAAATACTTTAGTTCTGCCGTCCCTATCTTTTCAGAATGTTCATTTCTTGGTAGCAGGTTCTGTGTATCTCTGTTACATACTTTCAATGTTTTATATAGTGTGAAAAAAGCACATATTTGTTATTTTTCAACAACTGGCCTGAACTAGTGGACACACCCTTTGTGGTGCCCAGGACCACTGGCAGCAGGCTCTCCGGAAGAGTCATATCGTAGTGCTTTGTGTTAATGAAGCTAACTCAATAAGACACCAAAAACATTTTTCCTCAGGATGACGATGATATAGTATTACTTCTTTGAAATTTATAAGAAGTTTTTTCTTTTTTGTTGTTGTTGTTGTTTTTAACCCTCCCAAGACAGCTTTGAAGGATGGTTTTCCTAGTCCTGGTACGTTATCATATACTGGGTTTATCTCAGCATCAAAATGCATCAGACCTTGACTAATATGAGCTCTTCTGACTACTGTAGACTTAGATAAATAGGGATACGTTTATTTAGAATATTTATTGTTCTCCCGTGTATGGAGGCTGTCTCAGTTGTGATGAAGTCTCGTCTCTAGGTAGCCAAGAGCAATGGCATCATCATATTTCCTCAAATTATATTCTGCATTTTTCTTTTCTTGGACTGGAATAGAAACAAACAATTATATGGAATTTTCATAGGCAAAATTAATTAAGATTAGAGCAATTAGTCTTTGCCAAGTCCCCTTCCCGCTGCCTTCTTAAACTGATTTATTAGTAAAATGCATCTGAAGTAATTAAGATGCAGAAAATAAAAATCTGAAGACCATATGTTTTCCAGCCCTGGACTCCGGAGTGCTCTGTCTATAACTCGAGGTGCTGTAACTACTTCCCATCACACTGGTAGTTCATTTTTACCTTTTCCAATTGAACACTTTAGGCAGACTGATTTACCTTTTTTCCTCCTCTCTGAAATAGAGAAATGCTCTTTAGCAGTTTTACCCTTTGAAAATATAAAATCACTCAAGGGCTTTCATATTTTCAAAGGGCAGAAGCAACTTGAGTGAGAGAGAAGAGTGCAAAAAGCTGACTGATCTTTTTTTTTTTGAGTGCTATAATGAAAACATGTATAAGACATATCCTCCGGGCCCGTGTGTGTGGACGCTGGGAAGAGGGTGGACGAGGTAAGGGAAGTGAGGAGCCAGAGAGGGCTGCACATTCAGAAGTGAGACAGCTTCCTCTGTCGCCAGGATTTTATTTTATTTTTCCTTTTTTAACTTACAATCTTTATTGTTTTTCCCCAAAGCCCAGGCTAGGATATAAATAAGTGGCATCCTTTAGGATTTTAATTGTGAAAATGACTGCTTCCGTCTTTAGCACTGATTTGCCACATCTCTGACCCCTGAGAATGAAATCGTAACCATCAAGCACTTGGCAGTGTTGCTCCAGAGTGAGTTTTGCCTTCAGAGTGACAGGTATAGTTATGTCTCCTCGAAAATGCGGAGAGAACAGTTCACCTGTCAGGTGGGAAACAAATAACGGAGCTACCAGCCAGACCCATTATCTTAGCCCTGCACCACACCTGCGCACAGCAGACACCTCTGAAGCGGTCCATCATTCGAAAGGGCCATATTTTACCCAATGAGGTGCTTACTACGAGCAGCTATAGAAATGATCTAGTAACTCCAGATTCGTTGGCAGCACAAGATGAGGGCATTCTGTGCTAGATGGCCTGTTAGCCTTCTCCCCTAAGCACATACAACAAAGTATTATCTGCAGGCAGGGTTTTACTTATTTATATTTATTATTAAACATAGACGTGAACAATGGCATATGGAGTGTGTAGCAGTTGTGATTCTTAAATGCCATTTGCCAGAAATGACGTCTTCTTTTGTGTACCCAGAGGTTACAGCCTTAATCAACAGGCTGAGGAATTGCCCCAGACCCTTATTCCAAGAAGACACCCAGGACAGTGCAGGCTGTTTCCTGAATGAGTGGGGTTGGGATTTGCTAGAGTCTAAAAGTGATAACATACTTTGCCATTTCAGTGGCTCAGTGGTATCATAGTGACTCTTTCTCTCTTTTTCTTTTTTTAACGCAGCCGGCACTGCTGTGGTAGAAGACAGGGAGAATCTTCTGAGTGATAGAGTCACACAATGCCTTGAGTTTACTGCAGAGAAGTGATTAATTGTGAAAGTGTGTAAGAGTTTATGATGCTGCTTCTGACGGACTTGCCCATCACAGGGCCACTTAAAATTCATGCGCAGTAGCAACTGTGAAGTAATACCTAAGACTCATAAATAAAGCAAACCTATCTTAATTTATTGCCCATACCTGCTATACCCATTGAGCTATTCAGAGCCCTGCACAATTGATGTTTCTTTCCTCCAGTTATTTCAGTAAAAAATGAACTCTATTTTATGCCACACAAGCATACTAATAAACCAGTGTTTTGCTGCTTATAAAGGCAAACTGTCACCTGTTAAAATATGTAACTGTCATAGAAAGATAAAAAAGGATCATTTAATAATGATGAACAATGTGCATGTCGCATAAATAGGATCCGAAAGGTAAACAACAGTTTATTATGCTAGAGCCAGCCAGAGCTATTCCTCAATGGAGGACTCTCAATGCTTGTCTTTGTGCTCTTTCTTTTAAGGGAAGTACAACCTGGCTTAACAATGATTGGTGTGTGTGTGTGTGTGTGTGTGTATGTGTGTGTGTTTAATAGAGGCTCATTACTGGTTCAGAATATGGACTGTTGCTCTTATTATGGGGGGAAGAATGGTTTTCAGACGTATTTTCTTAACCGACGAGAACAATCTTAAGTGCTCTATATTATTGTTTTTTTAGGTCTTTATAATAGGGAGCGTTTAGAAGTTTCATTGTGCTGCTAGATTTGGGAAGGAGGTTGTTTTTAATTAAGCTCTTCAGCTGCTTTTTTTCAGTGTTGGAAACCAAATATATCTCAAGCAAGAATATGTCTGATGATGCTAAATAAAGTGAGTGCTAGCAAAAAATAAAAACGGATTTATTGTAGCTGCTTGGGTTTCTTGATCGCTCTTTATTGACCTGTACAAATAATACCTCCAAGGTACAGCATAGAAAACTCTCCAGCTTTCCTTCAGGATATAAAGGGTGATTGTAGGCAATGGGATAATGTTAAATTTGCACATTTGCACACTAAATTTTAACAGTCATTGGAGGGTTCTTTGGTTTTGGTGCAACTAATGAGAGATTGTAATGAAACATTTTTTAAAATTAATAAGTTCTTCAGTTGTAGTATATTAAACTTTAGGCGGTTAAAAACCAGAACAGTTGCCACAATAAGAGCTTCTTCTCCTCTAGAGTCATTTTTCCTCCTGTTTTCAGTTAGCATGTGTTTATATTGACTAATGTCTTGGAAATGACAATTATGGCTGGCTGAATAAATATTGAATATTTTAAATGTCGTGTAAATATTTGCCCAATAGACAGCCCTTGCTTCTTAAATATTTCGCCTTTTTCATTAGGTTCCATTTGAAATGATTTAGAAGCTTACTTACTATTGAACACAGATGTACCAGCTTAAAGAAAAAGAAAAACTCTTTCCAAGCATAGTTAAATTTAAAGCATTGTATTCAGTAGGAAACAGATTTTTACCCAAATTGGAGGAGCAAAGATTATACTGAAAGAATTAAGAAGGGCTTCACTGGAAAACCAGAGTGAGCCAGTTTCTCGGATTCGGAATTATGGTTACGTGCATCCCAGCTCCACCCCAAAATGTCCTGCTCACAAGGAGGTATCTTGATCTGGACATTTCATTTCTCAGCAAAATGCTTAAAATAATTGTGTTGTTTGCCAAAGTGATTTATAGACTTAGTAAAACAATGGCTTCATAAATTCAAGATGGAATCCTATAATACTAGGTACTAGAGCAAGATTTGACTACCTTCTCCTATCCTGTAGTCCAATTAATCTTCAGCAGCAGAAATCTATTTCTAAAATCCTTATTTTTATTTTCCCTCGAAATCCCCCCAGAAGTTCTCTGTTGCCTTTAAGATAAAGTACAAACTCTTTGATAATGTAATTTGGCCTCAATATACTCTTCCAGTTTCATCCCTTACCACAATCAACTGTGTACTTTACACTCCAACTGCAAAAACATGTCATGAAAAAAACACCCCCACCCCCACCCCCTCAAATGTCATAAGCTTTTCACTGCACTGCTCCTTTGGATGTGCTTATTTTCCGAGACACCAATTTGCCTGACGTCTCCATCAGGCCAGTGAACACCTACTTAGTCTTCTAAACCCATTTCAAAGGTGTGCATCACTGGAAATTCTTCCAATAATTCCGCTGAGTAGAATGAATCACTTGTCTCTGAAGCTCGTACTTCGAATACGGCATTTATTGCATTAAATTGCAATTAATAGGTTGCCTATTTCTGTAAGTCTATAGTAAACTTTAAGGAATTGTGTTTTATTCCTCTGTGTGTGGCATATCATAGGTAGTTAATAAATTATCTATTTTTAATCAATAATGGAATTTTTCATTCAACCTAGTAGTTATGAAGCTCCACATCTGTGTCTTTATATCCAAACATTAAGAGTTTAGACTTTAAAAGAGTATTTGAATATTAAGCCTCGATAAAGGTAGAGTAGCTATAAGAACAAACGATGAACAGGTGAACCAGCCTTAGGAGTGAGAGTTAGGTGGTTGATTTTTTCAGTTCTCCACATTCTCTTAGATGACCCTCATTTGATCACCGACTTGCCTTGTGGCTGTCAGCAAGTTTCCTTGCTAGTAACTTTCTCATTTGACGAATGAGAGCAAATAATATTATCCTTTCCTACTATACCGGATGCAAACTCCAGTGGTATAAAATCGCCACAAATTTATCTGAAAATAATGTTCATGTGTGTTTTTATTTGCTATAATTAATATCAGTATTTATTTTAATACATTTCCTAGAAAAAGGCCACTTTTTATTTTTTGAGACAAAGCTTACATGGGTCATACTTTATTTGGTCCAGGAACAAACATAATCAAACTAGGCCATGTGATTTATAAGATATGGTGGCATTTTGGAGAGTGAAAACATGGGCTCATTTATATCCATTTATATTCTACAGGATATACAGACCAAATTTACAGCACAAGCTGTGGCTTATCAATTCATTGATCTAGTTGCTCAGGCACTGCAGATGTTGTAAGTGCAAATGAATAGAAGAATAAATTCCTCCACAAGCCTTCAAAGTGGGGTTTGCAGTATTATCTCTTGGGGTACAGAAGCAGAATATCTTTTTCCGTGAAATGTTTTAAGTATATAAAAAGGCAGAGAATACTATATAGTAACGATTATCCATATGCCTGCACCAAACTTCATCAAATATCTAACTTTGTATCTAGAAATTAAAAAAAGATTTTAAGCTTTTTTATATATAAAACACAAATGGACTCTTTTGCCCACTCAGGCTACAGGAAAGTCCAACCTGTGGTGCATGAGATAGCCTAGGAGAATTGAGGTTGACACAACCCAAAGGGCTTGCAGTGGACTGCTGAGTGATGATGTAGTTTTAACTGATCTGCATAAAATGGGCAGATGGTTCATAAATATTCCTGCAAACAAATAGTACATTGAAAACAGTCCTACTGAGGCCAGCACAGATGAAACTAGAGGAAAACGGCAGAGACGTGCCTCTCCAAGTCTGAGTGCATACTCCCCGTCTTCCACAGCGCGAGAAAAAACGGTAACAACCAAATCAGATTTGACGCAAAATCAGCCAAATTGTTTTAAGGTGACTCGATCTGGACTGCAGTTAACAGTAAATTCTACCCTTTAGTTTATATTAAGACTACTATTTAATTGTAATATGAAGCTATTACTTAATGATGTTACCCAGTCTAAGGATGGAGCTATAATGACTAGCAAGGCATGTTATGCCTTTTTCTTTTCTTTTTTTTCTTTTTTTAAGTGTCTTTATATTTTAGAGCAGAAGTTGTTAAGCTTTTTCTGAAAAAGGACTAGATAGTAAAAATTTTAGGCTTTGCCATAGGCTATAGGCCATAGATTCCCTGTCACAACTACCTAACTGCTGGTGAAAGCAACTGTAGACCATCTATTAATGAATGAGTGTGGTTGTATTCCAATAAAACTTTATTTATAAAAGCAGGCAGCAGGCTGGATTTGACCTGAAGGCTGTGGTTTGCTGACTCCTCGGTTAGAGATAAATACAGAAATGGTTATGGAAATGATATGATGTCTGGGATTAGCATCAAAATACCCTGGGAGTGTGAAGGAAGTGGATGCAGATACAGATGAGATGAGGAAAGATGGGCCACATGTTGATAATTGCTGAAGCTGGATGATGGATATATGAGCGTTAATTATGTATTTCTGACTGTATGTGTTTAAAATTTCTGTAATAAAAACAAGCCTTCAGAACATTAGGACAGCCCTCTAAATGTTTTTTTTTTTTCTCAGAATGTTTAAAATCACCATTCAGTCCAGTAGTTTACAAAATTTCACTATTATTGATGATAAATGCTTAGAAGTGTATTTGAGTTTTCTTTAGAGCGAACGATAATTATCTGTATACCATTCGAAGAAAAGTTTATTTCTCTTTCCTTGGTAAAAATGGCCAAAATAATATGCCTCAAACATTATGGCATTCAATTGAAATGCATTCCTTTGTTGGCAAATACTGTTGGAAAAATGGGTAGTAAATACTGTTGAAGATTTGAAGGGACAACTATTACAACAAACTATACCACATGGAAAGATTGCCAAATAGATAAAAAGTGCAGAAGTTTCAACATCTCAGAGCTTATGTTGTTTGTTAGATTATATTCCAGTAGTGAAAGATATAAAGATTTACTCCAATTACTGTTGTTGTATAATAAACCATCCCAAATTTAGCGGCATAAGAAAACCATTTTATTATGTTCTTGGATTCTGTGGGTCAAGAATTGGGCGGAGTGAAATTGGAGATGCCTTGTCTCTGCTCTACAGTGTCTGGGGCCTCAGCAAGGAAGCCTTGAATGCCTGGAAAAGACAGGAATGTTGGGGGCTCGAATCACCTGGAAGTTTCTTCACTCACCTATCTGGTATGTCAGCAGCACCTACACGTGGCCTCTTTGTGTAGTTTTTACAGCAAGCCAGCTGGGTTCTGAGAGGAAGCATTCCAAAATGGAGCCTCTGGAGAGCAAGTGTTCCAAGAGAACCAGACAGAAGACAGAGAACCAGACAAGAGAACCAGACAGAAAACAGAATTTTATGAGCTAGCCTCCGAAGTCACTTCTGCCATACTGTGTAAAATGAAGCCATCACAAGCCTATCTGGATTGAAAAAGGGAGGGAACAGAGACCTCGCCTCTAGATGGGAAGAGTGTCAAAGTGTCTAGGGCCATATATAAAACTGTCACAAGGACCAAATGTTTCTTTTCGTGAGCCACTAGGGAAAGTTAAACCAGATAAGATATATTCTCAACTACTATAAACAATAAATAAACTATGTGAATGTAATCACTGCTGGAGCAGCCATTTTGATGGGAATGAAAATAAGTTTTCCAGGATAAGATGAATGAGAAACTACCTGTGCGAAGTTTATTTCTCCATGGTTCAAGACTGAGCTATTTAAAGGTTGAGAACTTTAAGCCAGACAGACACTAGGAGTAGCATGTTGTGTTGATCTGGCTTATTTTATGAAAGAACAAGACTGTTAGATTATTGTAGAATCTTGACAATATTTTGTAATGACTTGGGAAATGACTGAACAGTTTTTGAAGGACATGAAGATTATCTGGTTATCTTAGGCTTTAGATATAAGATTACATGTAGTTGTAGCTGTTTGTATATTTTAGTGCCAGACACTGCTTCACCTACTACTCTCAAATCACTGATTTAATTTAACCAGTAGCCATCCACTTTTAAAGGGAATCATTCTCCACTCCTTCCTCAGGAGATGAACTTTGTGAAAAACTATTTTCTGATTCTAGTATTGGTTCTGGTTATTTTGAGTTAATGTTAAGCCTTATTCACCCAGCTTTTGCCTTTTTTCTTATGAATAGCCTTAATGATAACAATAATAGTAATACAACAGGCTGTCTCACTGAATTAGTTATTATGACAAATTGATGGACTGTGTGTAATTATCTTTATAGTAGTTGCTGGTGCAGTTTAGTATACTCTTCAAATTAAAAGTAAAACCTTGTGTCCTCTCAGTTCTTAAATTATAAGATCTAAGCCAGAGCTGCACTGTTCATTTATATTTTTATGAACCTCTTAACTTTGTGCAAGTGTCTAGCAGACACCTGCTTCATGGCCATTTAAAACAGTGGCTCATAACATACTGTAAATTTATAGGCAGTCATTTCTTTCAGTTGCCAACTTATGGTACTGTACTTGTGACTGCAATAAAAAAAAAATCACTATTTATTTCTTTAACTTTTAACATTGAAATGTGCCCCTAAGGTACATTATGGATATATTCCTATATTACTGGGGATGGCCTCCTGCCATTGCTCATCAGCAGAGCACGTCTGTTTGGGTGAGCTTTGTTTTTAAAATACACACATCACAATAATCACAACTGATCTTTTCAGAGAGATTAATGAATTCTGTCCTGTACTTACCTTGCAGGAAAGTAACCATCCTTAAAGAGAGCATGGGAACTTCATTTCAGAGATTCTTTCATTCAATAAATCTATGTATCACATGTCTATAATTTGCCAGGCACTGCTCTAGGCACTGGGATGAGATGAACAGCGTTTCTCCCCTCATGGGACTTCCCTTTGACTGGATATGTTTAAAATTGTAACTCCAAGGCTAGCACTGTGGAAGCTTTCGTGTCGTTGCTGCAGATAAGAATATTATGGCAAACACACTAAGGATCGGGGCTCATTTCAACTGCACGTGCAGTGTAGCCTTCTTAGGTGTAGCATATGGTCAATCCACCCACCACTGAAAGAAATCTCCAGAACACACAGCAGCTGTGGAGTAGAGTTAATGCTATGCTGTTTTTGAAGTTGTTGGATTTTCAGGAGGAAGCTAGGTTGAATGGCTGTGCGTTTTTGCAGCCCCAGACAAAAGTGAAAAATGATGTTTAAAAACTAAATATTACTTAAAGTATCACTTTAGTTGTCTAACTGGAGAATGTAACATTTTATTCCATTTTTGAATTTTTCATTTTAAGGGACTGTGCATAGGTTGGCTTCCCTGGGAAGCAGATGCCTGGGTGCAGACCAGCACGCAGGACGTTCATTGCAGAGCGCACTGGGAATCAGCTCTTGGCAGGGACGTGAAGGCAGCAGGACTGGTGGAGGGAGAAGGTGAATGGCAGCCTAGCTGCAGCAGAGGCCTCAGCTGATTCCACGGGCCCAATGAAACTAGAATGGCTCTTCACTGTTGTCCCACATTGAGGCAAGTGCCCATGACTTTCAATATAGCTCTTTGTCCCACTGGCCTGCCCATGGGGAGGGGATGTTACCATCAATGAGTGAGACTCTTTGAGTGAGAAACCAGGGTTGCTTTCCAAACTACTGTGCACCTATGTGCCCATGGTTCCCCAGTGGATTCACAAGGACTCTGCAGGAACTACTAGCTTGAGGTCGTTCACAGTCTCCACGTTGAATTGCTTTTTTCTTTTCAAAACCAGGTTTTCACTGTCAGTATGTGAAAAAGCAAACACTGTGTGGAAATCAATGTGAAACAGAAATTCAGAGTGGTAGTGCCCAATCTTCCAAGGCTTGAAATTGTAGTGCCCATTGGGTGCTAAGTGGTTAAGCCTTGAATTCTTATTCGGTTGTTTGACCTACTTACAAATGGTATATTAGATATCTCTTAATTTAAGAAGTGCCATGAGAGGCTCCCAGAAGTGATAAGGTTTGAGGAACTCTGGCCTAGAGCAATTGTTGGGAGAGGAAGGCTCAGCTGAAAGCCGTTAGCCATCAGTGCTCACAGTAGCTGGGGGAACATGCGATTCTGTCCTAAAGATGGAATCTGGATGCACCCCACAGCATTTGCTATAGTGACTTAAGTTAATCTAGAGCCAACTAAAATTATGAAAGTGGGGATTTGTGTATCTTACGATTATTTGGTTGCTCTCGATCATGTTAATACACACACGCATAACTATGCAGACATGTAGGAGTTTCAACATGGAATCAGAAGGTGTGATTTAAGTACCTGCCCCAACTTTGCACTTTGGATCTTTATGTTGGACCTTGTTATGATGCAAAAGTTTATAGGCAGGCCTCTTTTGGACTTAAGTAATTCGACTTCCCTCAGTGGGGATCTATTTGAATTCTGCTGTGACACAAAGTGTAAAGAGTTTCCTATATGTTTGGAAAGATTCCCCAAAAGGTCAATTTTAGGATCATTTTTCTCTAGAGAAGTTAGAGAAAGCTAATAGCTAAAACTAAGCAAAAACATAACAATTTTGATATTTTACTTTCATATCATTACCACTCCAGGTTGGTAATATTTGAACATTTGCCATGTGACTGATAGATGTTTATTGGTTTACAAAAATCCAGTTGTTTTTCCATTGTAAGCTTGGGTCAGAAAAGTGTCCACAGAACCTGGGAAGGGTTGTTAAATATAAATTTTACATCCTCCCAATTTTATTTATAACTCTGGGAGAAATACAAGGCTTAACAATCCAAACCATTTCATCTTTTCCATGGTCTCCTGGTATCATTTTTATGTCTATTACAGATTTTTAATCAATTCATTATAGGGTTCTTTAAAAAACTTTCTCAGGAATGGGACTCATTTGTCTACTTCAACTGCCTGAGCATAATTATGTTTGACTAGGGCTCATTTTAGCTTTTGAGAATCCCAAATCTTGTCTCTGTGAAGTTCAAAAGAGCTTGCTGGCTACCAGCTGGCTTTTAAAGAGTAAAATGTTTTCTTTAGTCATCACAATATATAGGTTTCCTCTAATTACGATGTGAATGTGAGTTTTTAAAGATACTGCGAGGCAAAAGGACTACCAGGGTGAAAAGCCAAGAGTAAAATGGCTTCTTCAGCTGCTTTGGCAAATCTCTAGAGAAGGATTTGTATTGAGAACCCATTGCGTAAGTCCAACATGGCAGCAACCACCTAAGAAACTCAGCTGTCTCAAAAGAGAGAGAAAATGGTGCTCTAGCCAAATTGAATTTGTAACCTGTTTATCCGGCACATATTGGATCAAGTCCAGCACCTCTGGTGTTCAGGGCGTGAGTGAGTTTGTGCGTGTGTGCATGAGCGTGTATAGACGTGCACATGTCCAGCTTAGATGATCCTAATGGCTGGATTCCTGACAAGTGTTTTTATAAACCCGGAAGAGAACTTTAAAATCTCATTGCTTTGCGATATTCCCCATTTTGTCCTTTGGTGACAGAGTTTAACAACATTAATTTGTTACTTTATTTGTCCCCTAACACAGGTGAGCTGAGCAACAACTTTACCACTTCAAAGTTTGTCTGTTTGTATCTGAAATATTGAGTAAGTATTTTAATCCTAGCTAACAACAGCCAGAGGAAATTTTAGTAGGCAAAATGGCAATGTATTGTGAAAAGTGTTGTGAATTTATCAAGTCTAAAAATCTCTTTTTGATTAAAATGCAATGAAATAGGAAAATAAATCTGCACTCCTCTTCTTTCGCTACTCTCCCTCCTTTTGCCTTCTGCGTTTTGAGCAAATTTCTCTTCATTCTATCCCTCTGTTTCCTGTTTTTCTTACCACCCCTCCTCTCAAATATTAGAAGAAGTGTAATGGATTGGATTAAAAATCTAATTGGATTAAAAGTTCATAACATATGTCACAATCCATTATGCATAAATTAGTGTGTCCTAAATTCAGGCAAAGTGTGTTGAAAAAAATGGTTTCATAAATACAAATCAATATCATTGTGACAAATCAATGTGGCAAAACGTGTCTTTCATATAGACGAACATGACCTGTTTTTCTTTTCTCTGGGGCAATATAATTGAAAAATGGTATTCATTTCCTTAGATGTGTGTTTTTTCTCTTTTGTTCACATTTCAACTCTGTGAAATTATGCTTATTTAATTTGTTTTTGTTATTTTCAGAGTCCAGGTGATATTTTGACAAAATGTGTGAGTTTTTGAGTCTGGCATGTGTAAGATCTAATCTCATATTCACCATTTGCTCTCTGTGTGTGACCTTGAGAAAATCACTGTGCTACAGTTTCCCTGTCTGGAAAATGGCCACATGATACTTATCTCCTGGGGCTTGTGATAGTGTATAAAGTGAAATTGGTTTACCTCCAGTTGTAGTATTGTTTGTATGCCTTAATTCTTACATATCTATGTCTATCTATCTTCTAAATAGTTTTCATTTGTAGTTTGAATTTTATTTCATATCATCAAGCCATTTTGTAAACAAAACAGTTTAAAATTTCTGAAAGATTGGGGCTTATACCCAGAGAAATGGGATATGCGCATGTTCTGGTTGTATTTTTTGGAAGGTGGGGTGGAGAGAGAGATAAGATTTCATTTGTAGTTTAACACATGATAAATATTTTGCTAATGATTCAAGGAAATTGAAAATAAAATGCATATTTTTTATTGGCAGGTTATAAAGCTTTCGATGTATATCTATCTAATCACCCCTCTTAATCAGCTTTTCAAATTCTCTGAATAGGTTGTTAGTGTGGGGAGTTACACTGGTTTACCCCATAGCAGCGTCGTTATAATGGCAGTAAGCTTGCCCTCTAAGTGTTCAATTGTTCAATTAAGAATTGACATATAATATATCAAAGGTTAGATATGTGGATTCATTTTAGTCAGAATTGCTTCTGGGCCAGCAAGATTTGACTTTGACCAGAAGCTTATCTATTGAATTAACATAGCTAATAAATAAACCATCAGAGTGTCAGTCAGACTCCTGTGCATAAACAAGTGATGTAAAGAAGCCCTACATTTGTTTATCTTCCACATATGAGTGGGATCATAGGGTATTTGTCTTTCTCTGTCTGACTATTTCACTTAGCACAATATCCTCAAGGTCCATCCATGTTGTTGCAAATGGCATGATTTCATCTTTTTTATGGCTGATTCCATTGTATGTATATATACACCACACCTTCTTTATCCATTCATCCATTGATGGGCACTTGGGTTATTTCCAAGTCTTGGCTATTGTGAATAATGCTGCAGTGAACATAGGGGTGCATATATCTTTTCGAATTAGTGGTTTTATATTCTTTGTATAAATATACAAACACGTAGATAAGGAAAACAGATTGGTGGTTACCAAAGGGGAAGTGGGTAAGGGGAGGGCAAAAGGGCTACAGGGGCACATATTTGTGGTGACTGATGGAAACTAGATTTTTGGTAGTAAACATGATACAGTCTATACAGAAGCTGAAATATAATGATGTACACCTGAAATATACACAATGTAATATACCAATGTGACCTCAATAAAATAATTTAAAACAAAAAGCCTCACATGACCAGAGGCAGTGCAAGCACTGTCCTAGTTAGAGTGAGCTTTTGCCAGTGGATTTGAACATTTTTTACTATATTACTACAGTCATTAGTATTGCTATACAAATTTTGAGATGGCCGATTTCAGCTATCTTAAGAAGATACCATTTAAGTTTTGGTTTATCCATCTCTTTCCTCTTGTTTTGATCCCATACTCACTAAGCAATCTTTTGAGTTATGATTGTTTCCCGTGTAGGTCTGTATTCAAGGAGAAGCCAGATGAATTTTGCTTTAAATACTGCTCTGGACAGTAATCTATCACTGTTAATTAATAAATTAGCATTGGAACGATTGGTTTGTCAGTTGACAGGAATATACCTTAAGACGATATTTTTAAAGGCAATCTTTTAAAATCCAATATGGTAAATTTCATTGTGTATTTTCAGAGGTTTTTCTCACCTAAGAAGAGTTTTCAATTACTTTTTCCTGTGATAATTCTTTGTCTGTGTCTGCTCTGTTCTCTGTCTGGTGTTTTATAATGCACATTAGCCATCCTGGACCTGCCTTCATCGTCATTTAGCTTTTCTTTTTTTCATCTTAATCCATTTATCTTTCCCCTTGAATCTTGGGAGACTTTTCTCAAGCCTTTGCTTCACTGATTGGGTTTTCTCCGCACTCCTGACTGCACCTCACTGCCTTCATTGCCATCTCCAATTATGTAGGCCAGGCTTTCCATTTTTCCCCTGTTCTTGACTGCTTCTTCTCATGACCCTCAACTCTCATTTCAGAGATGCAGTGTCCTTTTAATTTCTACTAAAAGAATAAATTTAAAGTAAGTTTTTCCATTTCTTATAACTTTTTCTTAAGAAGATAATCACTTTGCTTCTTCAAAATTTTGTTTATATATGGGGTGAACGTCTATACTTTTCAAAGATTTGTGATTGCAATGTTCTCCTTCAGAGATGATATTGAGTGCTCTGCAAATTTCTGTCTTTAAGGAAAGACGGGAAAGATGCTGGAGATTTAGCAACTTGGATGCGGGTGACCAAAACCAAAGGAAGTACCCCAGGCACCTTGACCTATTTGCCAGTTTCTTTCTGTATTTACCGTGGTATGCAGTAATTAGTTGAACTACTCCCTCCCTCCCTGGTGTGGTCTGGTTCTTCTCAGGACTGTGCTCCATTCTTCAGGCCCAGTGAAAACCAGGGTTCATCCAGAAGTGAGTTCTGCTGTCAGGTTCTTGCTCAGAGTGTCTTCCAGCTCCTGGTACCCCTGACCCCCGTGCACTCGGAAAGTCACATGTGCCTCACACCACACTCACACTCATTGCCAGCCCTGTCACTGTTACCTAATCAGTGTTAGCAAAGTTAACTTTCTAGGATCGTTTCTACAACCTTCCCAGGTATATACTTCCTTCACATTTAAGATGTCTTCATCAGGTCACGCTTTCCTTAATGTGAGGCTGTCTGCATTGTATCTGGCAAAAAGTCCTTGAAGTTACTGGTGTGAAAAATATAAGCAGATTATTTCTTATTTTAAAATATCCAGTTGTCAGTCATTTCAGTGGGTGTCTGAATTCAAAGATGGAGTTTCATGTGTTCAAGGCTGGTATTATGTAGAGAACCAAATATCTTTTAAAACGATGTACTAGATGTTAAGTTCTGTGTGTTATGGTAGGTCCCAGTTATCATCACCAGTTGCGAGTGATTATCTCTTCTAAGAAAGATTCCAGATTTATAACCTTAGCAAATTCAATTTCTGCCATATCCCAGGCTCCCTGCCATGAGCACCAGCCCAGTAGATTCCAGCAGAATCTAGCAGAGCTCTAGCAGAAGATCTCTCCCCCTGCTGAGATGCACTGAGAAGGACAAGGAGTATCTCGTCAATTCTAATGACACTGTGTAGGCTCAACGCATCTGTGCTTGGTCATTTTGTAAATAGTGACTAATGCTTACAGAGTTGGGTTAAGGCATCATTTCCTGGGTGTTTCTGAAAGAGGAAGATAAATAAACTCAAAAGGAATATTTGGGACTTCACTCAACTGTCCACCTATTATGACTTGCTGTGTTTGTATTTGCAGTGGGGAGAGATGATGCTGGGAATAAGAACCAGCTGTTTCTGAGATATAGTGATGAACTTGTAAACTATTCAGAGAACGTAAACATAATATAAATTTTATGTGGGTAACAAATTGCTCCCACTCTGACTGACCCTTTGCAATGAAGAGAAAATTTGTCAGCGTTGTATTTTTGCTGTAGGTCACATTGGTGACTAATGAACACAGATCCCAAATGTAAAACGTGTAGGAATCAGTCCTCTATAGCCGGTTAATAACCAGGTCTACTACCGTGGTCAGCCTCAAAGGATGATGTTAACTCCTTGCCACCTTCATCCCAGCTACCTCCACACTCATATATAAATGCTCTAATGATGAACACTTCCGAATGACCTTGCTTTGCTTCAAAAAGACAGGCTCAGGCTGTTGTTGCTGTTGGCTCTCCCATAGGCAAAAGATCTCCAGCTTCCAATTAGCTAGAGCGAATTGGAGCCAAAACAGAAACAAAAGATACAATCTATAGACTTGACCTTGTATGCTCAAGAAAAGTTCAGGATTCTGGGTATTTGTACCGTGGAAATGGAGCATAATCTTTTCTATGGTGCAATTAAAGATTCAAAAGTACTACTATATATGAAGAAATGCTACCTTTTCTTTGTAAAAGTTGATCTGTAATTTCTCTACTCTGCAAAATACTTGTGATAGAGGATCTTTTTGAGAAGACAGTAGTAAAGGCTTGGTATTCAATCATTTACTATTTAGTGAAAGAGTCCGTTTTGTTTGTGTCATATATTAGATAAAGAGTTGACCTTCCTAATAATGTTTTTTCCTGCATCTGCATTTATCTGTGAAATTCTGTGTGTGTGTTGGGGCAAGGCGGGAGGTTGTTAATGTGAGGTTGCTAGACAGAGTAACAGGGACTAGGGCCAGCCCAGTGGCATAGCGGTTAAGTTTGTGTGCTTCACTTCCACACCCCAGGGTTCCAGCGTTCAGATCCTGGGTGGGGTTGCAGCACTGCTAGCCAAGCCACGCTATGGCAGCATCCCACAGAAAATAGAGGAAGATTGGCAAGAGATGTTAGCTCAGGGACAGTCTTCCTCACTAAAAACAAACAAACAAAAGTAACAGGGAATGTGTCCTCCATTTGGTGACTTTCTTTACCTACTGTCAGCCAGAACAGAGTTCATATTGGCTTGCCAGTATTTGCAACACCCGCTTTGATACTTCTTATAACATTTATGTCTTCAGAAATCTGCAAATTCTCATTTAGTACTGCCTCTTCTTCTCATTTTCATTGCCACCTAATTTTCTTTTGCCTAAAAGATTGCATTTAAGTGGACTTCTGTCTTTGGTGCCCTCCCCCACAGATTCGTTCCGTCTTCCATTCCCAGATTAATCTTCCTGATGCTCACCCTAGTAATCTCTCTCCCTTCTCAGATCCCTTCTGTTTCCCCATTGCCTGACAAATAAAGTTTCAACATGGTGTTCGTTTAAAGCCCATGTGTGTCTGTCGCACAACTCATATCCCTCAGCTTGGTTCCGTTTACTTGTCACTTGAAGCACAAAGCCTCTCTCTCTGCTCCCCTGGTCAGAACTCCCTCGGCTCTTCGGAGCTTACCAGGCCCTGGCTGTGTCTCAGATCTCTGTTCTGTCATCACATGTTTGTGTGTCTTCTCCCTGTGGGCAAACCCCCCTCTATACTGAAGCCTTTTTTTGAAATCTTCCTTCTAACTCCTTTCCCTGATGAAAATTACCTCTTTCCTTACAAGATTGCATTTCCTCATTTTCTCTTTGCTATCAATGCCCAGATTCAACGAAGGAGAGACATTTTCATGGCCAGCTCCGTAGCTGTGTCGGGTGCAGGATGGGCACCATTTATCAAGGATCCATACCCATGTCACTGGGTGTGAATGTTTCTTGCACTAAATAAGTAATTACAACCCTTTCCCTCTAATTTTTTTGCCAAACTCTTTTTCTTTTTGAAACTCTAACCTTGCTATTCTACCTTCCCTGAAGATACTCCTACAGGTCCTGGAAAGGATTCCTGTAGGCTGTTCCCCTGTGAAGAGGCCCTATAGGTGAGGTCTAGGACAGCCTCATTCCGCTGTCCCCTGTGGCCTACATTTTCATCATTAGGGGAAATACCTTCCCATACTAATGCCTTTGACACTTCTCAGTGGATGTCATTCTCTCCTTTTCTTGCCTACTTCCTTCATTTTGTTTGGTGACAGGTGTTCTGATGATATCCTAAATCTAGGCATCCTCCTCGTTTTACATTCTCTGTGTGATGAATTTCTTTTGTATCATATCTTGAATATCCACGTTTAATGACCTATCCCTTCACATGTATTCAGGTATTCTTCTAAGCATTAAAATATTGTGCTATTTTCCATCCACTTAAAGTCCATGTAAGCATCATTCAGTTGTAAAGAGCAGTTCCAAATCTCTAAATGCTCAGAGCAATTTGCAGAGACAGGAATTTGGCCTAAAAATTTTTTGCTTTTCTTAAAATAAGTAGGAAAATACTAGTCATATTTGGTCTCTTTTATAAATACCTCATGAAACAGTGGCCACTCTGAATACTGCTGTTGGTGTCGCCACAGCATCCAAGACCACAAGACTGCATGCTCTGGGCTCGACGGCTACCAGCCGTTTTGAACAATTTCATTTCATAATTTTCTTTTCTTTATACCTGTTTACTGCTAAAATTTAGCAGAAAATTATGTAAATGTAGTGCAATAACCTCCTCTCCTCTTATAAGAAACAACAAACCAAACTTACACTATACACCTTCGTTACCCTCTGTATACCAATTGTAATCACTTCCGTAAATGGATTATTGAGGATTTTTGTCAGGTGTGAAGTCTCTTCAACAAAGAGGAGGGATTGTCAGGCAGAGGGTCAGTTTCTGTATTCTTTTCTTATGTATATGACTGTGCATAAACACCACTATGTACTGGAGTCGATATACAAGAGAGTTTATAAAACTTGACTAAGCACCATAATTTCTGAGGTAAAAATGCTCCCTGTGTTCTTCAGACGTGTTATTTCTGTACTGAACTTCATTTCGCTACTCTGACAGGTCTGACAAAAACAACATATTTCCTTCTTGGTACTATATCCTGGAGCAACAATATTCATCAGATAACATAAAGTCTACTGCTTGAAATAATACTCATGGAGCTTTCTGAATATATTGATTATGGATTTTTATTTTTTAAATTGAGAGTGAAGCATCTTATAAAGGATTCCCTATATTTTGGCAAATCTTTTACTATATGGAAACATCAGTATGTTTATCTTAATAGACTTGCAGTCTTGACAAACACTTTCAATGTTTTATGAACTCCCAGGTTAGCTAAAACTAGTACTTTCAGTTTACATGTGTTCTACAAGAACATTATTCATTTGATGATTTAATGCTCTTTGGAGGTTATTTGGGGAAGATTTCACTCTAGAGGTTGTTAATGGTAGACAGAATAGGAAATGTTTTTCACAGGGGAATGAAATAGTCTGCACTTAAAAGACTGAGTAAGAGAGTGAATAAAAACAATTTGTGAGTTTCTTTTAAATAAAAAATTGATTCACAAATAAAATTGAATTTCTAAATATGAGTCGAAATAATTTAGTAAAAATGTTTCTGAAGATGCAGTTTAACACATTAAAGCAAAACTACCTCATCATATACAAGGGAGAATAACTTTTACTTTGAGAAAATTTCCTCATGTAGAAAAGCTGGATCATGTGGTAATTCTGTTCTTAATTTTTTGATAAAGCTCGATTCTGTTTTTTGTAATGGCTAGACCAGTTTACATTCCCACCAATAGTGTATTAGGGTTTCCTTTTCTCCACATCCTCTCTAACACTTGCTATTTCTTGTCTTTTTGATAATAGCCATTCTAACGGGCGTGAGGTGGTATCTTATTGTGGTTTTGATTTGCATTTCCTTAATAATCAGAGATGTTGAATATCTGTTCATGTGCCTGTTGGCCGTCTGTATATCTTCTTTGGAAAAATGTCTGTTCAGATCCCCTCCCTAGTTTTTGATTGGGTTGTTTGTTTTTTTCTTGTTGGATTGTATGAATTCTTTATATATTTTGGATATTAATCCCTTATCAGATATATGATTTGCAAATATCATCTCCCATTTAGCAGATTGTCTTTTCACTTTGTTGATGGTTTCCTTTGCTGTGCACGTTTCCTTTGCTTTTTAGTTTGATGTTATCTAAAGAATATGAAAACACTAATTTGAAAAAGTATATGTACCCCAATGTGCATGCAGCATTATTTATAATAACCAAGATATGGAAACAACCTAAGTGCCCATAAACAGATGAATGGATAAAGAGGATGTGGAATATATGTATACATATATATATATACATATACACACACACACAATGAATACTTCTTAGCAATAAAGAAAGATGAAATGTTGCCATTCGCAGCAACACGGATGGACCTTGAGGATATTATGCTAGTGAAATAAGTCAGATGGAGACAGACAAATACTGTATGCTTTCACTCATATGTGGAATATAAAACAAAACAAAACAAAAAAAAGCCTCATAGAGCAGACAGCAGATTGATAGTTACCAGAGGAGAGGGAGCTGGGGGGAGGGAAATGGGTAAAGAAGGTCAGTTCTGTGGTGGCAGATGGAAACTACACTTTTGGTGGTGAGCACACTGTGGTGTATACAGATATCGAGTTATAATGTTGTATACCTGAAACCTATAGAATGTTTTAAACTTGTTACCTCAATAATAATGGTTTAAATAAATAATTTAAATTTAAAAAATTTCTCATATAATCTTTTTTATTTTTCTTTGCTAAAGGGCATTATCTGTTGGGGCCTCTCTGATTCCCTTTATCCCCAATATACAAATATAAGGGTTGATTTCTAACTTTTCATAGTATGGGCAGTGAGTAACTGTCAGCATTTAGCAGTTCGCTTTCTCCCGTAATGACGACAGGGATGCAAGATAAAACATTAAAGAACTCTCTTAGTGAGATGTGCCGTGTCAAGTCACAAATCAGCCTGTGGCAGAGGTTGTCAGGTGTGAGCTGGAATCACTTGGGGAGGTTTACAAATACTGATGCCCAGGCCCCAACTTCAGAGATTCTCACTTATTTGTGCTAGAATGGGGCCCAGGCACAAGTATTTCTTAAGAGTTCCCTAGATAACCTAGCAGAGCCAAGGTTGAGAACTACTTAGATCAAGAATCATTCAAGTACTTAGACTTTTTAAGAGAAATCTTGGTAGATCTATCCTTAATTTTCTGAGGATACTCCATACTGCTTTCCATAATGTCTGCACCAGTTTGCACTGCCACCAGCAGTAAGGATAGATCTACCATATGATCCAGCTATTCCACTGCTGGGTATTTATCCAAAGAACTTGAAAACACAAAGGCATAAAGATACTTGCACCCCTATGTTCATTGTGGCATTATACACCATAGCCAAGACATGGAAGCAACCTAGGTGCCCATGAAGGGATGAATGGATAAAGAAGATGTGGTATTTATACATGATGGACTACTACTCAGCCATAAGAAATGACGAAATCCAGCCATTTGTGACAACATGGATGGACCTTGAGGTTATTATGCTGAGTGAAATAAATCAGAGGGAGAAAGTCAAATACCATATGATCTCACTTATGAGTAGAAGATAAAAACGACAGAAAAAAAAAACCACATAGCATTGGAGATTGGACTGGTGGTTACCATTAGAGAAGGGAGGAGGGCAAAAGGGGTGACTAGGCTCACCTGTGAGGGGATGCACTATAATTAATGTTCCGGGTGGTGAACATGATGTAATGTATACAGAATTCAAAATATGATGTACATCCGAAAAAAAATAAAAATTAAAAAAAAAGATGTCACATTATCAAAATTCAAAAAATAAAAGAAATCTTGAAACCTTTTAAGAAGAGTAATTTCGATAGGTATAGAAAGGGGATTTTACTGGGGACAAATTCATTTTAAACTGGGAAACAATTTAGTGAGAATACCAACAGAAAATCTTTGTCTTGGCCAGTTCTATGAAAAATAGGAAAAGATAAAGACCACATGAAACTATATCAAATTGTATTATGCTTGTGTATACTTTTTGCTGAAATAATTGTACTGAGTTTAGAAATTATACGTATAAAACAATTACGGAATCATAGAGGATATGAGCAACTTTAATAGAAAATATTTATTTTTTAAAACATACAGGTTAAAAAACCTTTTCTTAACTAATTTTTCTAAAAAATTCACTACTTTTGGTGACAGATTTTCTTTGTACAAGAATGGCTGAAATATCACCTTCCTCTGCCACCACCAGCACCATCCATCTCAACCCCAGTTTAATCCAGTGAGTTGGAGATATGTTATCTCTGACAATTTCAGTTATCTGTATCAGTTATCGATGGTAAATAACCACATTTATTTTCAATTTAGCAATAGGAAAAATATTTAAAAATATAATGTGTATTTTCTATAAGTAAAACATGTCTCACTCTGGGTTGTATACCATATAGTAAAGTTATTTTAATCAGTTTTACTCCTTTGACCTAGAGTGCAATTTTCCTTTTTTTGGAAAGAAGATAGCCCTGAGCTAACATCTGTGCCTATCTTCCTCTACTTTTTTGTATGTGGGATGCTGCCACAGCGTGGCTTGAGTGGTGTAGGTCCGCACCAGGGATCTGAACCTGTGAACCCAGGCCGCTGAAATGGAGCACACTGGACTTCACCACCACACCACAAGGCCAGTCCTCTGGTTTCCTTTTTGACACCTTCTTGACCAGTTATTTTAAAATAGACTCATTTTGCTTGACTTTCAGATAGATATTAACCCAAATGATATACTTGCTAAACACTTCTGGTGATTTCTTAAAGATTATACAGTCATACAACATCACTAATTGTATAATCATAAGACTTTTATCTCTGTGGCCTACAGACTCCAACGTGTAGCTGGACAGGTGTGAAACTGCTTGACTGTTTTGACAGCCTGTCAGGTTCATGGATAAGGAAAAAGCCTGTGAATTCCCCAGCCCATTCTTTGCAGGATGAGACCAATTTATCTTCAGGTGAACACCTTTCCCTGGGCCTCCGTAGGAGAATGACTATAGCATTCATTCTAGGACATTCTGTAGTGTAGAAAAGATAACTATCCTGAATATTTGGCTATGGTTTTGTTTAGAAGTAGTAACTGGTTTCAGATGAAGCTTTGAGTAAGCTCCCTTTCTAGGGTTCTATGACTCTATAAAAATCATTGTTGGCTCCATAGTAGATGATAGATAAATCTGAGGGAGCCCTCTGGATAGCATTCACTTTGCTATTATATGAGACAAAGGAAAAAAAAGATCAAGATAATTGATGAATTATATTTATTCAGGCACCTGGAGTAAACAATTTGTTCTTTTGATCCAGAGCACAGAATGGTAAAGCAAATCACTGTTACACATCAAGTTAAGCTTTTTATTGAGGAAACCTTCCCTGGGAAGGCCCAGCGACGATGTTTCAGCTGAAGAAAAGTTGGCTTTCCCCTGACAGAAGGCTGGGGGGATCCACAGATCTATTCCCTCCATGAACCTGAAAATGAGGCTGTCGGCATTGTCGAGCCGTTTCTCGTCTATCTACCTACAGTTTGGAGTTTGTAGGCCACAGAGGTGAAAGACCTGTGATTATACAGTTAGTAAGTTTTATGTGACAGTTTAAACTTAAAAAACAATATTAGAAGCAGAAACATTAGAAATATGTCACAATTTAGTGAGCATGTCATTTTTTAGGGAAAAAATTCAAGATGATAACTATTCATGGGGCCCCAAAGTTTTATATAAAGATGAAAAAACCTGTTTGGGAGTTATGAATTCCTGTAGCCCTCTGTTAAATCTGTCTTGACAACTGTTAAAAGGCATTATCATCAGAAATGGGGCTGCGTTTCACTCTGTCTGTCAAATATAGCCAACACGTAGGACTTAAGAAAGTGTGACTAGAAGGTGTATCAAAGCGATTGGAAGAAATAACCAAAGATCAGCTACTTGTGGCCTTTCTGGGGGAGAGGCTTTAGAATAAAACCCCCAAACCATGCCCAGTACCCCAGTGAAAACTGAGCTGTTCAAAATGAGCATGATAAGCTGAGAGCAAATAGAGTGAAGCAATTTGAGATCTCTCCTTTATTGTTGTACAAGTCAACCAACCAACTCTTCTAAAAATAAGTACCATAAAGGAGATGTCTCTGCGAGTTCACACAACATCCTCGGTAGTCTCAGGATAATTTGTGGCCTTAATCCACCATGTCCGACGGCCTTTGGAGGTGTTTCTGGGGAAATAGGCCAGCTTTTGCAGTGGAGAAAAGATCGAGCTGGGAAACGGAAGAGCTGGTCTTGCCCCACTTTACCTGTCCATGTGGTTGGCTGTTAGATACTTGGGCTGCTTCTGGACTCACTTTATGCTTAAGTGAGATGGGTGGTGGATTGTGTGACCTTTAAGGCCGTTCCACCTCTGATATGCCTTGATTCTGAAGCCCATTTATTCCATTTCCACTCTTGCATTTCTACCTCTTGTGTTGCTGAACTTCAGCTAGCAAGAAACAGTTGTAGCTCACAGTGACACGTCTGCTGTAATAATGAGGTTCAGTTTGAAGTCTAACTGGGTACTCATTTTATCCTTTATTATATATACTAAATATTATAATATTTATATATTAAGCGTTATATTAAGTAGTAAATAGTAAACATTTATAATATATAAATATATTATAAATGTTTAAACTATAAATATTTGTTTATAATATAAATATTCACTATTTTATTTATATATATAAATATTATATAAATAAGTGATTTATATGTATATATAAATGATTGCTATTATTTATGGAAAGATTTGTGCAGCCATGTCAAAAAGGATACATTTTCCCTAAAACATCCATCCATTGGTTTTCTTTTAGTTCCTCAAACCATCGGTTGTCTTCCCCCATTTTGGCAACTTAGCTGAAATTAGGCTATTTCTAAGTGGAGAGATTCATTAATTGTAAGTTGGCCAGTTTCTTTGGAAATCTTGGAAAGTCGAAATAGCTAGAAGGATTGTAATAGCTCTCAAGCCCCGAATCCCTCTGTGATTGATACAGTTCGATTTTCCGTTATTATTCTCCTGATTTGTTGTATTTGCTCCCTTCACTAGTTTCCCATTTCTGAAGAAGGAACTAAAGTGTCCGAATTGCATGCAGGGCATTTAAAAAGAATTTGTTCTGCATCTCTAATTACCTTTATCCATTATGTTAGGATTTTACTCACTTTGCCAAATTGCATTGCTACAAAGCCCATTAGGGATTTTAAAAACCAGGATTAGCGCATGCTGCATATTCAGAACTTCAGTTATTAATTCATTTCTAGTGGAAAAATTTGGTTCTAATTATTGTAGCCTTGCGATATTGGACATTGGTTAAAGCTTTCAGAGATGGTTATAAAGCAATTTGAATTTATTTTAAAATAAACTAGTCGATTTTTTCTAGAGTCATTTAAAAATAAATATACCACACCACTCCCTCATATACCACTTTGCATACTGTAATGCCCATGTTTTTCTGTCTAAGGACATTCAGCAAATAATGTCATGCCAATTTGTGATTTTCAAAGTCAGCCACCTAATGTTGATATTAGTGGATTCTTTAGAGTTGAAACGCTTATATATGAGATTAGTTTAGTTAAAAATACTTACAAAGACAATTTTATGAGTGCTGGGAGAAACAGATATCTAGATAACGACCATCTGTGGGAAGCTTATGTTTGTCGCCATTCGGTTGAGTCAACAGGGTTGACCCCAGGCAAAGTAGTGAAGTGTGTCAGTAACCACTTCTATGTGACCACTTTTTTTGATGCCTCCTGCAATAGTAAAGGATTTATTCACTCACTTTCCTTCTCTGCTTAAAAAATTTCTCAGTGCCAGTCATGCAAATATGTTTTGGCTGTTGGATTAATTTTTAAGAAAATATTTTATTCTAAATTGTGGCTTAAACAGCTTTCCCATTTTCCAAGAAAGTATAGGCATCTAGATATCAGAAAATAATTTAAGTAGCAAGGTGGAGGTGCCTCCGAAATTATGTTGTGTCCAATTACTTGGACCTTCATTTCAAATGATTTGAGTAGCAGAGGATAGAAAGATTAAATGATGAAATCACATCCCTTTAGGAGATTGTTCTCCTTAACAGATTGGTAGAGGCCACATCAGGCGCCTGATTTTCAGAGAACCTAGAATTCACTCCAGCAGTCCTGTGTCCTCCCGCTGGGACATAGGCCAGCCTGTCCTCCACTGTACCTAATCTCAACTCCCTTCATAACTACTTTAGAGGAGTTATTGATGAGGGTGCATAGAATAGTTCCAATCCTTGTTGCTTTGACATTTAATAGGTTATAACTGTGTCAGGTGCGAACTGTGTTCCCTAATATTTTGCTGTAAGATATCATTTTAAAATACATTTTAAAATGCATTTAGCAAATTAAATAAGGCTCAACA
Organism: Equus caballus; assembly: GCF_041296265.1. NCBI lineage: Eukaryota > Metazoa > Chordata > Mammalia > Perissodactyla > Equidae > Equus > Equus caballus. Next base: position 27,572,437 of record NC_091710.1, on the reverse strand, counting down.
TCTACACTCAGCAGCATGCTGAGAATACTAAGACCCCACACTTACTCAAGTTTGACAGTCTCATGACTTCCACCGGGTGGTTTAAGAGATTGGGGAGCTTCTTTAGTGTCTGGAGGAGAGGGTAGGAGCCTGGTCTTTAAACAGTGCAACTCTCCCTGAGCTTCACAGTCAGCTCTGGTGCTCTTTCTAGTCAGTCTCAGAGACGCTGCTCATAGGACCTCCTCTCATGGGTGTCCTCTCTGCAGACAGTAGACCCAGAGACAGAGGCCTCCTCTGCTGCTGTGGAAAGTGCAGCTCCAGGGAGCAGCATTCCCTGATTGTCTAGAGTCCTTTCACATGCAAGCAGGATCCAAGACTCTTACTCACGGAAACACCCCCACATCCCCTAGTCTCAGGAGAGCCAACCTTTTCTCCACAGTTGAGCCCCTCTGGCCTTTTCCCACCCTTGGACCTTCCCAACCCACCTCACCCCTAAACTTTGGTTCCATGGCCTCTTTGAATGTGTGTTTTTAAAAACAACTGTCTGTTAGTTCTCCCTTGGGAAAAGAGAAGATCCATTTTTCTTAGTTTCAAAAGCTTAGGTGTTCTTTTGAGAGTGTGTGTTGAAGGAGTTGGGGTGGGGGTTACTGTGGCACCAGAACAAAACAGATATTAATATCTCAGTAGATTATACTGTTTCCTAACTCTTTGTCAGAATGAAGATCAATTGCTCAGACTTTCAATATTTTTGATTGTCCCAGTTTCTTTAGATGTTACAAGGAGGAAAAGAGGAGTGCTAATAAAGTAAATGTGCATAGAGGAGTGTCAGACGTAGGCATTCAGTGGCAGCAAGGGTTGCAGAATATCCTAAGAAAATAAAGCAAAGAAAATAGAGCAGATTTCCAAACCCTGTCAGGAGGAAAAATAGTCAAAGGATGTGTGTTTGGCAATACTGGCTGTAAGCATTGATTTCTGCTCTTTGAAAGTGTGTTTGTTAAGAGGAGTGATATTTGATCATAAATAAAACCATTAGACTAGAAGAGATATGAAAAGAGAAGTATGGTTTTGAATACAGAGCAATGTTATTTCCATGTCTTGTTTATTCATTTATATCCATTTGAAAACTGGTGTACCCATAGTCTTGGAGCTTCAGAGTTGAGTAAGATAACATACCCACTGTCAAAGACTGAACACTTGTGCAAAGAAGCCAGGTTTGCCTGGAGCCGACCACCATACAGTGGGTTCAGTGCAGTCAAGAAGATGTGAATGAAGAACTTCTAGAATACTAAGGAATACGTAAAACGTAAACCTGTTCTGAGGAAGCAGGATTGGCATTTGAGCTTGAAGACTGAATGGGAGTAAAGTATATCAGATAAGTGGTAATGAATGTGGGTGTGGGATCTCAAGGAGAGGGAAGCGTGTGAGCAAAGCTATAAATCGGTGAACTGATCATGGAATGTTTGAGGACTGACAAGTCCCCTGATAGAATGAGTGTCGGGACAAAGTTGCTGAAGATGAGGCTAGCCTCAAACCTGCCTGGAGAGAACCTTGTAGGAACTTCTACAGGCATGAGAGCTTCATTTCACAGACAGTAGGAAATCATCAATTATTTTTAAGCTGGAGAGTGATGTGTTCAGACCTCTGTGTCAATACTTCCTTTTTTCATTCCTTCCTTCCTTCATTCTAGATGATGTATGTGCTTTGTGGAGGATGTGGTAGAACAAACATAAACAATATATGGAGGCTGGAACTGTCACACATTGCTGGTGGGAATGCAAAGTGGTCCAGCCCTACTGGAGGAAAAGTTGGCAATACAGTACAAAACTGCATATGCACTTACCTTTTGACTCAGCGTCCCACTTCTAGGAATTTGCACAAAAGATCCATCTCCAACAATATGAAGATACATAAGAATAAGATTTCTTCATTGGTATTGGTTGTAAGTACAAAATACTGGAAACAACGTAATTTCTACACACAGGAGAGTGGTTGAATAAACGCAATGAAGTACTGTGCAGCTGTAAGAAAAAGTGAAGATTTCTGTGAATTGATTACTGTCAAGTAATTTACAGAGTATACTGTTAAGTGGAATGTCAAAGTACAAAAGTTATTTATATACTACCTTTCATCAAGAAATACAAAAGATATTTAAAATGTGCATGTATCTGATAATTTCTTTAAAAGAAATACAGAAAGGATCAATTAGAAAATAATGAGATCAATTAACTATAGGAGGGGGTGAGGAAAAAGTATGCAAAAGAGAGGAACAAGAATGAGGTAGTAGAGACGAGAGGGAACAACACTTGTCTGGTTATCCATTTAGGTTGACTCTGCGTGTTGAACTAGAGTAATGTTTCATATATTAAAAAAAATAAAATAAAATTAACCAGGATGTGCATAGAACCCAAAGGAATGCAAGCAGTAATAAATGAACCTAAGTGTATCATAAGTAACCTAAAGGGAAGGAAGGAAGAAGAACTAACCTAAGTAACTTTGGAGACTGCTTTTTGAATGGATACTGTAAGACTAAAGACAAAAAGAAGTGTACGCAAATGCCCTACTTTATTTAGTAAATTTGTTTCTCACAGAGGTATGGGTTAGCAATTGTGAAACTACTTTGAGTATTCTAGGGTTGAACAAATGGGTAAATATTTTGTAGATAATGAGAACTGGATTTTTCACTATTGGAAAAAGAAGTTACAAAGAAGGAAATGATGAAGTAGAGAATAAATGCTGTGGTCTTGGATTGGAATTGGAGGTATCAACGTGAACACGTGATTTTCTAATATATGTGCAGATAGATACAGAAATATAGATGTGTGTGTGTGTGTGTACATATGTATATTTCCTAGCTCTGTCTATTGAGACTGGAAGCAATGACACCCCAGTAGCAACAAGCACACCTGGCACCCAGATCCTTGTTACCAAATACCACTCTTCAATGAAAGAAACTATATTTTCTTGGAGAGATGACTGATTCCAGAGCTAGAGAAGAAAAAACATAAGGTGAACCTGGAATATCTTGTAGGGCCAGAAAGTAAGGAAGTATTCAAAAGAAAAGATAGGGATATGTTGAAAGGGAGCCAACCTGGAAGAATTCCCAAAGGTGGAACAGCTTGAGTAAATCAATAAGTAAATAGTGACAGTATTACATTATAACCCATAGGATAAATAGATATCCATGAGTCCATATTGATATAAATAAGTATTTGAAAAGGTAAATAAGTGGGGGAGAAGGGACTGTCTTCTTCCGAGAATCCCAGTTAATAAATGTAGAAGGAATGAGGGAAATAGAAAATCATCATTGGGCTGGATCCAATGATGGAGGCTAAGATTTGTGGGTGAAAATTTGAGTAGATACAGGATATTTGCAAAATCTCAAAATATTTCCTCCAAAGTATTCATTAAATTACAGAGGGAAAAATTGAAATCTTCCAGCGGAGAAATCCTGAAGGTACCACTTTCATGGAGTGGTTAAGTTAATATCATCAGTAATAAGACATTAGCATCATCTATCTCTTAATATGATGCACTGAGAAGGCCCCAACATCATCTCTGTGGTATTCTTGCCCAAAATACATAACCTCATATCTAATCTTGAGAAAACATCAGGGAAACCCAAATTGAGAGACATCCACACAATTACTGACCAGTTGGGTTTTTTTTTGTGAAATTGGCAAGGTCATGAAATAGAAGGGAAGCCTGAGAACTGTCACAGCCTGAAGGAGACTAAGGAGTCATGACAACTCACTGCAATATGGGTTCCTGGATTGGGACTTAGAGCAGGAAAAAGACATCCATGGGGAAACTGGTGAAATTCCAGGGAGATCTATGTTCTAGTAAGTAGTATCGTGCCAATGTTAATTTCCTGGGTTTTATAATTGTATAATGATTTTATAAGATATTAACATTAGGGGAAGATGAGTAAAGAGTGTAAAGGAACTCTTGGTAAAATATAAGCCTAAAATAATCGAGAGAGAGAGATGGAGCCTAGAAGATGATTTGAGAAATTCAGCAATGGTGAGAAAGCCATGGGTTTGAGAGACATAAAATTTTGTGCCTGATTAAATGAGATGAAAGCCAGTGGAGGCTGGGAGAAGGGAGAAAGGGTAGAATTTGCCTCTTGTTAAACCAGTTGGGATAAATTCGACAGCTTACCTTTCTATCTGAAATATTTATTTAGCATTGAGCGGCTCAGTGGTGCCATTGGGTTTCAAGGAATAAGAGAAGCTCCGAATCTCCAAATGGAGATGGGCTGAGAGCCAAATCGGGAAAATCCTTTCATGGGAGAAATTCTATCTCTCCACTCTTTCCTTTTCTTAGGATTCTGAATGTTTTCTGCTTATAAAAGGGGAAAGCTAAGCCAAATGCAACTGAAGCATGATGCAACAAAATGACCTTATTACCAAATGGAAGAATTGCAGGGCTCTCTACATATTTTCTTTTCCTTGGATGCTGTGCAGCATCAGGGCTTTTAGAGGATTTTCAAAAGCTGCTTTAATTAACCTTCTTTCCTTGACCAGATACAATAGTGGTAGCTCTGTGAGTGTCTGTGTGTGTGTGAATGTATGTGGTTGAACAAAGAGAGTAGGAATTCTGAAGGGATGCTATCTGAAGGCAGGAGGGAAAATGAGATCTGTTTTTTTAATTCCTTTACTTCTTTGGGAACATATTAGGCTTTCATGAAGATCTTGTATTGTGCAGTATTAGAAAAAAAGCACTAATGTTCTAGGAAATTTGGATAGTTATTTAGGATTTTAAGGTATCAAATGTTATTCAAGACAAGTAAACCATCCTGTGTACTGGGTAGTAGAATTAAGAAAAATTACCATTTATTGAATGGTATGCCAGACACTAGGGAATATGCTTCATATATATACATTTTAAATTTGTAAAACCCTACAAGGTGGTTATTTATCCTCCCATTTCACAAATAATGAATCTAAGGTTTGGAACAGCATCACACTATAGAAACAATAACGCAGGCCACAAATGTAAGGCACATAAGTAACTTTTAATTTTTAGTAGCCACATTAAAAATGATAAAAAGAAACAGGTGAAATTAATTTTAATAATATGTATTATTTAACTCAATTCATATATATATCATTTCAATATGTAATCAATGCAAAACATTATTGATGAGTTACTTAACATCTTTTATACTAAGTCTTTAGATCGGAGCCTATTTCTACATAGAACACATCTCAATTTGGATGTTGAATTTCACTGGAAATGCTTGATCTGTATTTAGATTTCATAAAATGTACAGTTGAAACAGATTTACATACCCAAGTTGTTCCAACATGCTTAAAGCTTGTTCCAAAAATCGAATAGAGTATCGACTTTTAAATTTAAATTTTAATTAAAATGAAATAACATTTCAACATTAGCTCCTCCATCGCACTTGCTGCATTCCAAGTGCTCAGCAGCAATATGTGGCTGATGGCTATCATACGGGACAGTGCGACTTTAGAGGATTAAAATTAATTACCCAAGGCCTCAGAGCCCTTAAGTGCTGGAACTGACATTTAAATCTGAGTTAACACGACTCAAGATTTCATGATCTGAACTCTAACTTCTAGTATGAAAATTTGGTTGCTTAGCAGAATCTGCATGGTAATGAGACGACGGAGTTGAATGCATTCTCTCCTCTGCTTTTTGGTAATTGTACTTAAGCGGATGGGCCTGAATTCCCAAAATCAGTTGTCCACTGTAAAGCAGCTTGTTTACGAGCTTGAGGAGGCAGCCTTCAGAGAGCAGCAGCAAGCACACTTCACAGGCAAAAATGCTAATGTGTTTCTTAGTTAATCTCAGTCCTGGCCACAGTGAAATGAGAACAACAATGCAAATGGTCAGCTGACACCATTTGACTCTGGAGGCTGGTTATGTTTTATCAGGTTCCCTAGTTCATTAACAGTCTGAGTAATTTGTCCTTGTCACAGTGCTTTTAATTTTGTTTGTACATTTTGGGGCTCTTCCATGTTAAAAACAGAGGCTATTAGATTGCACCTCCTAAGGGACTCATGTTGATCTGTCTAACAAGGAGTTCGGGCTCCTAAAACAAGGGAAATCTAGACAAAATTCTGTGATTGGCAAGGAAAATTGCCATGGACTTGGTTTTTTTCCTTCAGCATCACTAGAGAATCATTTTGACGTTTCATGTTTTTCACTAATAATAATATGTAAAAAACCACAAGCACACTGGTTTCATTTCTTAATGCTGTCCTGTTATAGACGTGATTCCCAGGGAAGATGCTTGTTAGTGATTTGCATTTTTGACAGCAAGTTTTCCTCCACTTAGGAAAAAAAAATATGCTGGAAAATATCCATCAATGAAAGCAAAAAACGCTGTTTCTTGACTTCAACCATTCTTCAGATGGTGGATAATTATTTTTGTACAGAGGGAAGGAAAAGAGTGAAAAAAGAGAAATTGAATGACATGCCAGCAATTTTAGTTAATTTCATAATAACTTAATCTATGTCAGACAAAGTAAAATGAATCACAACCTAAAAGGAAATGACTTTTTAATGAAAATTGTTCAGGCATGTCATTTACACTGTGTGTGTGTTCCTATTTCAGCCAGAAAAACCCATTAAACAGAAAAACAGGGGCGAATATTAAAAGGCTGTAATAATTCTGTAAGCCAGTGTTGTGTTTTTCCCTTTAGTTTTCTATATGAAATGTTGGATGCAAATTATATGGGATAAAATAATTGTTCTCTCCCTGAACTATAGTCACAGTGTGACCTATTGGGTTTGCTCTATTTACTGTGTCTGCAGCATAATTATGAAGACTTAGCTTCTTTCCCAAATAGTTACAGATGTGGGAGAAAAATAAATTACTTTTGCATGCTAGCCCTGGAAGTCATGCTGTTGTAATATAATGTAATCGGCCATGAACAAAAGGAAGTTATTATATTCATTTATATTAGTTTGAAAGCCACAGAAATGTATTATATTATTTTAGACCGAAGAATTGAAGCAGTGCCATTGATGATTTATTTTCCCCTGATTATCCAGCTTTACTCTGAAGGTCATCTTTATGAAATGTGATAATTTCAGCCTTTTCATTTTACTTAAGGTATAAGCAAATCATGACGGCTGTCATCAAATATTTGAGGACTTATGAAAGAGGGGCTAGATTTGTTCCATATGAGTCCACGTGGGGAGAAATAGGACCAATGGACGAAAGTGACAGGAAGACAAACTTTAATTGAATATAACGAAGAAATGATCATTATCAGAACTATCTCAAGGTAGAATGAACTTCCTTGAGAGCTGGTGAGTCCCTGGTGTCTTATGTCTTACTTGTAGATCCGTTCCTTTTAAGCCCAGAGATTCTCCAAAATTAGATAAGGGAGACTTTAAAGCAAAAAACAAAGAGCATCTAAAGTACTTTCCTTTTCGATCCAGAGACCCATTAAATCAGCCCTCTAGAGGGAGCCTGAGTTTGTAAGCAAAGTATTGTAGAATTGTCAGTGAGCCACTTGGATATTTTGACTTTGGAAGAATTCCTCCTGTCACTGTTTCCCAATTTTATATGTGTAGATATATATATGTATGTATATGTATATTCTAAAGTGAGGATAATGATGCTTTTCCCTTTACAAACAGAAATATGATTAGGTTACTGTGACTTTCTGTGAGATGGATTAATCTATTTGCTGAACTTTAAATAAGTAAACGCTACTTCAACAGATAGACAGTTAATTGTTCTTTACCTGAAATGTGAAAAGAATAACAGTAGGTTGATTTAAACTATACAGAGTAGTGAATAAATGATACAAGTTAGGCAAAAAGTATAAAATTATGAACTTTGGAACAAGTGACAGATGTTTTTGCGTGTGTTTGTTTATTTATGATATGGCTTAAATATGTTCCAACCTAATGGTCACTCTATGACTTACTTGCTTCAAGATAACCACTGAATTTTTTCTGTTTCTCAGACTTACCAGTTATGTTTTCAGGTTTGAAACATAATTTTATAAGCATAATTTTAGTATTTTTTAAAGAGAGAGATACTACAGGTAAGTCCTAAGATGTTAAAATTGTCGGCAGTTTCACTTGAATACCATGAAAAATATTTATTCACACGCACGCGCGCGCGCACACACACACACACACACTCACATATGGTTGGGCAGTGCCGTCAGGGGGATCCCTCATCCCACCTAAAGGATTATTTTGAATGAGCTTTCTTAATTATATTTAGGTTTTTCAATTGTTAGTGAAATGTTAATATCCTCTTAGTTGCTTGATAACTCACATGAACTGCCTCTGGAAGATTGCTTTACATTTATGTAGGGGAAGTGGAGGAAGCACACCTTCTCTAATAAATAATCACCATAAGGAATTATCTCTGAAATTTGACATTAGGATTTTTACATGGAGGAACTGCTTAATTTGGAACACGCTTCTGAAATGAATAGACATTTTTCTAGGTCTAAAGTTCCATTTATGTTTGTAAAAGTTTAAAGCTTTTTAATTGGGAATTTGCAACATGATTAAAATATAAGCTGTGTTCTGTTGTTGTCGTCGTCGTCGTTTTTAGCTTGTTATTTGAGATTTCCAGTGGAAAGACAATTTGGCAAATCTCAAATTTTGTTAGTCAAGCGTTTTAACAGTTGGAAAAATAAAAGTGATAATCAGCCCCATAGCTTAGAGTTCAAGCACAGGACTTATTTTAAGGTAAAGGATGTGCTTTGCATTGACTCATTACTGCAAACTGATTACAGGTCATCTGGACATTTCTATCTGCCTGGTGTTCTGTAATCTAGATTTTTCTCTTTCCCAAGGGACTCAGGTGAGGAAGCAGTATTAATTTAAGCAGCAGATATTCTTCTGTATTCCATAAGATGGCTGGGACCCTGCCATTTGCCTCGTACTAGTTACTAATGGGACTACAGGAAGACCTAAAAGTGATTGTTTGGTTAAGTGGGGAAAGTTTCAAGAGAGAAGAGATGAGTGGAGAAGGGGAAGCCCCAGTTAGTGTAAGATCATTTAAATTGCCTTAGATTTAAGTAATAAAGTTTGAAATAGAAGGAAAAGGCAATGCATCATCATTTGCAGTTTTCCTGGTTTAATTAACCTTGCATTTCCACCTTGCAATCTTTGGGGCAGGAGAGCAGAGAATGCTCTGGGATAAAATTGACCTTGCTTTCCTGCACATGCATATGGAAATACGATGCGGGGACTTTACAATTAATATTGATTCAATGTCAGAAGCACAACATTGATTGCAATGGAAAAGACTGTAGGGGGGGAACTCCTGAAATTTTCATTTGGCGTGTGTGAGAGTGCACGCCCTAATTATTGACTTATGTGGAGCTATTGAGAGCATGTGCTGAGGCCTTCTCATTTGCTATATAGGCAGCTTTTTCATACAAGTTTGATTTTGCCTTATAATTATTTCTTACTAAAAAGAAGGAAATGTTTGGAATGGAAGCAAAATGGAGTTATCTGTCTTAAACTTTTTCCATATAATGATATACATACATCTATAAATGTAAGTTTAGAGAGAGGGCAGTTTTTATTCTAACACATGATTTTTGTGTATCATGGGTTTCTGTCAAAAGGGTGTTCTCTCAGCAGGTAATTAACGAAGCATGGAGTAGACACAACCAAATTCTTATTGATTAATATAATGCTTTGTCTCGTCTCACCTGGGATACTATTTTGTGACACAAATCCAAGGACATTCTTACAATGAAACTATAGACGTATGAACATGTTTTATGACCCAACAGTCCTGGGTTAACAACTACCACAGGGAAGTCCAATTAACAAATTTCTTCATTTGGGCCCTATTTGCACTTCTTCTGTCAACTCTAATTACTTATTTTTGAAATAAAAACTTTGGCCTTCACTCCAGACTCCAGTGCCTGTCAGTGAATGAGAATCTGTTTGCATCTCTTCAGCTATATTAGAATTTCACAGGTCTGCCATCTGCTACTAGGAACCAAAGCTCAATCAATATTTATACATACAAAATGACAACTCTTGAGAAGGGATGGTTTTGACTTAAGTGAATGCATGGTTACTGTTTATCCTAGAATTACAAACATAGAATGATTTGTGATTCAGGAATCGTTATTCCATGCCACGGATGTTTTAGTCTTTAACAGGAAAGAGCCATTATCCTGTAAAACACACAGGACACAAGACCTGTGCTTTCACTGCTTGAAGAGGGAAGAGAGAGAGAGCCAGACTGGATAAATGACAGCCTCGAGCAACACTAGGAGTAGCGATGGCGAGACAGCCATGTCTGCTTATCGTTTGCTTTATACTTGGTACCTTCCAGAAAAACTGCTTTCCACAAGAATGCTGTCTGAGAGCTGATCCCTGCTCAACTGGGCTCTCTCTCATTCCTCAACAGTGAACAACTCTGGGACCTTCAAATTCTTGGGAAATTCCCCCACAATTTTTGGTACCAACAAATAATGTTTGCCAACTAACAGAGCTCCGCTTCAACCTATGGATTTATAAATTGAAGGATGACTCCAAGTAATGACCTTGCTACCCAAAGGCATGTATTTCCAGACTGGAAGGAACAAGATTGATTTCTAGCCTTGCCCACTCCTGTTGCAGACGTGACACTGAGGTGCAAGGAGTTAAGCTGAGCGTTGTGTGGCGTGGTCACAGCTTCCTTTGCTCAGGGACAACACCCAGAGTCACTGTCTATCCTGTAGTTCCCTCATAGCTCATTCAAGTTCTCTTTAGTTTTCCTGGGTCTTTGACTATGTTAAATGGGAAATATGTATCTGGAAAAATAACTTTTCTTTGTCAATAAAAATATTGTTTAAGTATGAGCCTCCTTTGAAACAAAACAAGAACACTAAAATATAAATGTTTATCCAAAGGGTTAATTGTGGATAGTTTTTATTAGTGGTTTTCAAAAATTATTTGTTTTGGACTGAAATACCAGAATTCCTATGAATCATTTCTCTCACATTACTGTCAATATAAATGACTGTTTTTACCTAATAGTTAGAATGTTCTCAAACTTTAAAAGACATAACCTCTCCCAGGGAGCTTATTTCACATACAGATTTCAAGGTGATAGCCCCCAGAGATGGCTACTGAGTAGTTCTGGTGTGGGGCTCAAGAAATTGCATGCTCAACAAGCATTCCTGTGGTTCTGTCACAGATAATCAAAAGGCGTTTTGGGAATCATCAACGTAGTGTGATGATTTTGAATTCCAATTAATTTTTTTCTTTTTTTAGGAAGGTTAGCCCTGAGCTAACTACTGCCAATTTTCCTCTTTTTGCTGAGGAAGACTGGCCCTGAACTAACATCCATGCCCATCTTCCTCTACTTTATACGTGGGACGCCTACCACAGCGTGGCTTTTGCCAAGCGGTGCCATGCCCGCACCCGGGATCCCAACCGGTGAACCCCGGGCTGCCGAGAAGCAGAACATGCAAACTTAACTGCTGTGCCACTGGGCTGGCTCCAAATTCCAATTAATTTTAAATTTTAGTCATTGTTTTTTGAGATATTATGAATTACACTTATTGTCTTTGAATGAAATATACATACGTGTTTGTATACTTTTAGTGCTATTCAAGACTCTTCATGTCTCAGCCTCTGTCCTGATAACTGATTTTATACTTTAGGCACTTTACTCAAATATTCCTTGAAAGTTACAAATGTCTTTTTTAGAAAGACCTCAATACTATAGCAATTAATATTTAACTTTTTAATTTTGTTTATGTTTTAGTATATAATACAATGTGAATTTCTGCTTGTTTTTATCTTTTATTTTATTTTACGTTTTTACTGAGGAAGAATGGCCCTGAGTTAATATCCATTGCCAATCTTCCTCTTTTTGCTCGAGGAAGATTGTCACTGAGCTAACATCTGTCCTAATCTTCCTATATTTTGTATGTGGGACCCCACCTCAGCATGGTTTGATGAGCAGTGTGTAGGTCCACATCTGGGATCTGAACCCACAAACCCTGGGCTGTTGAAGTGCAGCATGCGAACTTAACCACTACACACCGGGCTGGACCCTTGTTTTTATATCTTTTTAAAGAAATCTCCCAATAAATAAACAAAATACATGAAAGATGAACAGAGAGTAAGTTAGACTTAAATTACCTGAAATTATTAGGCCTTCAAGAATTTACAGTTAATTTACAAAGCTTTCTAGGGCAAAAAAGCATTACATTGACAGCAGATAGCACAGCATTCTTCACAGAGTTTTAATAATAATTTAGAAAAAGAAGGAATAAAGCACAAAAGAAGGAAGGAGAAAAAGCGAAAGAGGGGAATAAAAGTATTAGTAATATAGACTGTAAATGTATTTGCATAGAAATTTGACTCTTGCTGTATACGAAGGATATCATGAATTTGTTCCTAATTTTATTCACCAACTGTTTTCAAGAATCTACTGTCTATGGGGCAAACTACCATGTACGTATTAGTTTGCTAGGACTGCCATGACGAAGTACCACAGCCTGCGGGGCTTAGACAACAGAAACTCATTTTCTCAAAGTTTTGGAGGCTACAAGTTCAAGATCAAGATGCTATCTGGCTTGGTTTCTCCTGAGACCTCTCTCCTTGGCTTGGTGATGGATGTCTTCTTACTGTGTCCTCACACGGCCTTTCCCCTGTGGGCCCACACCACCAGGATCTCTCTGTGAGTCCCAATCTGATATTCTCTTCTTTAAGGTCCAGACAGGTTGGATTAGGACCCCGCTCTTATGATCCCATTTAACCTTAATTACTTCGTTAAAGGACCTACCTCCAAATCAGTCATATTGGAGGCTAGCATCTCAATGTCTGAATTTTGAGGGGCTACACAATTCAGTCTGTAACAATGGATAAAAAGCTAAGAGTATGACAGAATTAGAGGTCTTAAGATCAACAGCTTAGTGGGCTAATTGGACTAAAGACAATGTCCACTCTAATGTGGCAAATAATGTGATAAATTTAAACAGAGTATAGGAAAGCCTAGAGAAGAACAAAGCTGTCATCTGACCCAGTGGGAAAGCTTCATGGAGGGGATTATATTTGAAACAGGTCTATGGAGCGCAATAGGCGCATGTGAAAGGAGGGGAGAGGTGGGGGAGTTGAGGCAGGGCACATCGCTTAGGAGTTGCTTTTTTGGGCATCTGCAAATGGAAGTGGTAGAAATGAGAATGTGTAAGGGGATTTAGTGGATCATGAAGCTGAAAAGTTATTTCAGAGATTATTAGAAAAGGTGTTGACACTGTGCCGAGGAGTTTGGACTGTGGATGGTGGCTATTCATTTTGTGCAGAGGAGTCATGTGATCACTGGGTCGTAGGTCGTGTAATAATAGTCAAAAGTTCAGATTCAGATGCTGGGCAGGCATGGGTTTGTAAGATCTTGGTTGGGCAAATTTCTTAACCTCAGAAAGCTTTTGATTCCTCATCTCTAAAATAGGGAGGGTGATCTCCCCTTCTTCATGGGGCTACTGTGAGGATGAAGTGAGATATTGCATGTAAAATGCTTGCAGTACAGCAAACACTCAATACTTGTCAGAGTGGAGATCATTTATTTCCTTCAGCAAATACTCGGCAAGTATGTATAATGGATACGGTGCTGGAGCTGTGGTTAATAATATTAAAATGATTAAAATTGTATAGAATTTAAAATACACGGTCACGCCTTCAGCACTAACATGCATGGCAAGTAGTTTGCAGAACTGGGTGGAGGAAAGAGCATAGAGGGAGGGTCCTGGAGGCAAAGAGAACGGATCAAAGCTATTTTAAAAGTACAAGGAAGAGAACCTTCTATCAGGGCCTCCAGAATTAGTGGGGTATGTTTTAATCTTTCGTGTCTGCAATTCTTGCATCGACACTTCTCCTTCCACATTGGCATAATGTATTTCCATCTGTTTCATAGAATAATAGGAAAAAAATCCCCCACTTTTTTTTTAATTCCCTCATTCTTTTTAAAATTCTGTGCTTTTGTGCTAGTGCTGTTCTCCATTCAATCAGTGTTTCATCCTCGGAGGTAAAGTCATGTTTCCCAAACGAACATTGTTTTTCAATTAATTAAAATCAGTTAAGAACAATTTAATTGAATGCTGTCACAAGCACCATAAATCATTGTGATGGCTTGCTGTCATCACCCAGAGTCTGAAAACACCTCTTGTGGCAAGATCCGACACAGCTTATAGTAATATCCAAAATGTTTAACCAGGATGACATAATTGTCAAATATGTAATTGTGCTCTTACTGCCTGTAGCACTCACTACCATTTGAAAATGTCAGAAATTACTACTGTAGGCAAGTCAAACATTTAAATATATGTCCGGAATACATCCTCTGCCGAGATAAAAAAAGCATCACTTCTCCCTGGTGGCTTTAAAGTTTAATGTCCTGTGTATCAATAAGTGTCTTCCTGTGTGTTCACATTACATTTCAAGTTTGGGAAGAATGCAAGGTAATCCAGCCTCGTCGGTGCGACTAAGAATTATTAGGTGTGGAAATTGGTTACAAGGATCTTCTGAAGGGAATAAGGATGGGTTTGTCATACTGGGTAATATTTTTAAATGAATTTTGACATATTCAATAGGCTTCATAACAAATGATTAGCATCTCAGAACACTTACCGACTCCAGTGACACCAGCTGTCTTAGGAGGGACGTCAGATCACAGCACAGAATCACTGATATCAAAAGAAGTGTTGAATTTTCCCCTCTGTTTTAGTGCTTGGTATTTCAACTTACAACAGTATTCCATAATATAAATTCTCACTAAATTGTCACTGTTGTCTAACATTTATTTACTCTTTTGCTTTATAACCTAAATTGTCAAATCAGTATGCCCTCGCCAACTTCTTCCCTACCAGCATAGTACCAAGCTGTATCAACAAGCCCTCATTTGACAGTTCTGTATCAGATGTCAGGATAGTTCTGTCAAACAGCCGGGTAACCACATTAAAATAATTCAACAGGTCCGTTGAAAGGAACAGTCAGTTCAAATTCAATGGAAATTTCTACTTAAAGGGAGTACCACAGTCGCCACCGGAATAGATATTAGTCCACATTTATTTTATTAGAGCTCATGCATGATATGTCATTAGTATGGACTGTGCTTTTCTTAAAATACAAGAAGGGAAGGCTCATGTAAATTGCAAATATGATGCAGCTATTCAAATATTTGTCTAAAAGGATATAGTTCACGGAAACCTTTTCTTTGTCATTGAATACAATACTGCTCTTTAATATCATGGCGCTTTGTTCCTGTGATCCTGCATTTGACTGTGCTGAACTGCAGTACAGAAAACATTTGAGTGCATTGTAGACCGCTCATCAAATTTTCTCTTCCATGAAATGAAATAGAACCATGTCCCAAGAGATAGAAAATTGCTATAATTATCCCAGTGCCCATGGAAGTTTTGTGATTATTTGCAGAAAGAAATCCCAGCAGTCCTTCAAGTCAGAGATGTGCAGACTCTTTTGATGGTCTTCCACCGACATTTTTTCTAAATGGGATGACGCAGGCGGAGGCCTGATTGATTACACCAGTCGTCAGGGACTTATTCAAGTTGTCTCTTTTTGTTGTCCCCACAGTAGTTAAGAGGATGAACACAGGATAGGGCTGTCCAGGTCCAAATCCTGGCTCTGCCACTTATGAGCTGTGTAACTCTGGCAAGGTGCAACCTTTTTACAGTCCAGTTCCTTCGTCTGTTACATAGATGCAATAATAGTACAACCCTCACAGGACTGTTTTGAAAATTGAATGAGTTTATACACCTAATAAGCTTAGAGCAGTGCCTGACACATAGTAAGAGCTCAGTAAATTTAGCCAGGATGATTATTATAACTTTTATTAATATGAATTGATGTGTTGAAGTTAAGTACTGTTAAATTTTTTGATGCTTCATTGAGCATGAGAAACGTGTCAGGAGAATGGAAATGTTGTTCTAATTTTCTAAATTGATGGAACATTTGGATTCTGAAAATAATAGATTGTTACAGCTTCTCCTTTGAAAAATTCTAGTCAAAATTACTAAACAGATGGCTTTTGAGCACTCAGAAAAAACTGTGGTGGTCACTAACCATCATAATGTGTTAATTAAAAAGCAAGTCATTTCAAACTAGCCTAATCTCATTTTTGGAAAGAGTTACTGGTCTGTTAGAATAAGAGATGGCTTATCTGGGGGCTGGCCCAGTGGTCTAGTGGTTAATTCCACATACTCTGCTTGGCGGCCCAAGGTTCACAGGTTTGGGTCCTGGGCACAGACCTACACACCGCTCCCCAAGCCATGCTGTGATGGCATCTCACATACAAAATAGAGGAATAGTGGCACAGATGTTAGCTCAGGGCCGATCTTCCTCAAGTAAAAAGATGAAGATTGGCAACAGGTGTTAGCTCAGAGCCAAACTTCCTCCCCCAAAAAAGAAAAACAAAACAAAAGAGAGATGCTTTATGTGGCTCTCTAAAAGATATATGGATTCTTTCATCACATATTTTGATTAAAATGAAGAAACATAAGGTTGATCAAGTAGACTTACTATTACATAGGTAGACTGCCAGAAGAGTGACTGTTATTCTTAAGGGAGATCTCTCATAGTTTAAAAAAGTACAGTTATTTGCAATGTCCATTGAGTCTTTGCATTCATAGTTTCTGTGAGGACCTGGAAAACACACACGTTGTGTGAGTGACACACATTTTGGAAAGGTAGCTAATGTTGACGATAAATGTAAGTATCAAAAAATATATAATTAGTAGGAACAATAGTTGAAACAAATGAAGTAGCATTTAATAGGAATATACATAAAGTCATATCAATTTGTTTTTTTAACTCACAATATTAAAGTGGTCTAGGCTTAATAGAAGATTATTTAAAAACATTTTGAATCTTGAAAAGCAAATATTTTCTTTTGGAGAGTCAACTCTGATTGGTTAGATAAAGTTGACTTAAGCACCATGTTAAAGAGACGTCTAAAGTAGAACAGTAGCTCATACCCACTAGTGACAGAGCCCCACTCTTAATGAGCTTGTAGAATAGTGTGGGTGACAAATCTACAAGTAAGAGCAGTTCAATATGGAAATAGTACAATGGGGTAAGCATAGAGTTCTTGAGAATTCACAGAAGGGACATTTAAAACCACATAATATGTCAGGAAATGATCTCAAAGGAGGATATAATTAAACTAAGAGGATTAGAAATTTGCCTAGTGAGGATAAGGGCAGTGTGGTTCTAGGTTGATAAACTGCAGAGAAGCCTAGAGATGTGAGCACATGTGTCTTCCAGGAGTGTGAGTAGCAATGGGCCAAGTAATAACAGACTGTGAGCTAGAGACCACTGAGTTATAATAGCTTACGTTCATATGTTCCTGGGGCTCGTAAAAGTGCTTTACATACATTAACAAGTTTAATTATGCTGTATCCACTAGCTTTTGCTGCATAACAAACAAACCCATAACTTTGTGACTTAAATAATCATTTACTGTTACTCATGAGTGTAGGAATCAGCAGGGTAATGTGCTGGGAGGAGCCAGGTTTGGGTCATCTTGGCCGGATTTGCTCATTCATCTGTGTTCAGCTGGCTGTTCATCCAGTCTGGATGATCTAGAATGATCTCATTTACATGTCTGGTAATTGTTTTGCTTTTGGCGGCGGCAATGGAGATGACTTGGCCCTGTGTCTCTGGTCATTCAGCAGGTCAGCCAGGCTTGTTCACAGGATAGTCATAAGGGTCCAAGATTAGCAAAAGAACAAATTTCAATGTTCGAGTATGTTATAAGCCTCTGCTTATGTCCAAAGCAAGTTACCAGGTCAACCCAGATTGAAGGATGTGAAAAATGATTCCACATCTTGAGAAGAGCAAAAATATGTATGACCAATTTTGTAACCTGTTACAACTTAAAAAACTGCAATGAGATAGATGCTGTTATTGTCAACCCAGCTACCTCTGAGGGAAAGATTTAACTTGGTCAAATTAAGTGGCAGATGTGGGATTTTGCAATGAGGCGATCTGATTCTGGCGTCTGATTCTTACCCACTGTGTTTTTTTGGCTGCTTTGGGAAGTAAGATAGGTACAGACCATGAAGAACCTAAGAAGTTGGAATTTTACCCTGAGGGTACTGGAGAGCCATTGAAGAATGATGATTAGAAGACTGGTATAATCAGCTCTACAACTTAGAAAGATCAGTTGAGCTGCATGATGGAGAGTGCGTGATAGGAGGGCAAGACTGGCAACAGACTGCCCAACCAAGTAGTCAGTACGTTAATCCAATAGGATGCTGAAGGAAGACTGACCTAAGGTGGTGGGTGTTTAACAGCTATATAGTTTTAGCTAAACTAAGGAAATGTGTTAAAAACTTTCATATAAATATGGCACTATTGACTGGGTGTTAGTAGCTTGGGAAAACTAGAATTGTGAGTTTGTAACACATTTGGGAAAGTACAATTTATCATTTGTTAGTCAATAATGAGTAATTAAGGCAGAAGATTTTTGTTGATATAAATAAATGATTAGAGTCGGCAATGGAGGTGTGAAAGGGACTTCAACAAATACATTTGCTAATTGGCCTTGTAAAGATGCCAGTCCCCATTCTGTCTCTATAAGTGAAACATATAGATGGTACTGACTCAGTGAACACGAAACTCCATTGTGATTGTCCGTCTGCCAAACTAACTCACAAGTTGTGAAAACATATTTTTATAGAATACTGACTTAGCATCTTAGAAAAATCAGATATATGCCCCATCTATTCAAGAATGAAAAGGGGATTTTATCTTATTTGATTTTGCAATTTCCAGCCTCTTGATTTCTGGGATGGTTCATGTGAGCTGGAATGAAAATGATTACAAATTTAATTGAGAGTGTAATTATTTAGGTTAAATATTTTATTGAGCTTGCATTTGGTGTGATGACTAAGTAAGGTCACAGATAATGCAGAGACTGTGGAGATTAGTTTTCTTCATTGCATATATTACTTTACATTTGCAGGAAATATACTGTCAGATGGGTTGGCGATATTAGGGGCCACCAGAGGACATTCATTTAATCACTGAGAGCTGCCATGACAGCCAGAGAGCCACTACTTGAAAGAAAATGAAGTGATTTCGGCATAAAATAAATGTTCTGATTTTTAAAGGATAAGCTAAATCTCAACTTAAAGTTAGAGAATGTTAGAGCTTCAGAAGGGCCTTAGGCAGCATATATTTTCCTTTCTCTATTTTATAGATAAAGATATTGAGGCTCAGAACAGTTCGATAACATTTTCAAGGTGACGTAGTTAATTAGCAGCAGAGTTAGGAAAATAACCCAACTTTCTAGTTCCTGTCCAATGCATCTTCCATCATCATTTGCTATTTCAATGGCCCATAATAGTTATGATTAATATATCCCAAAATACTATGTGTCAGAAGAGGATTGGTGTACTTGTTACTGCTAAAATAAAGAATTCTGTCCATTTGCTGATAAAGAATATCTCTTCTTGAGTAGTTAAATGGGTTTTGAAGATGTTTAAAAGAAGGCAGTTTGGGTTGTTCTGTTCACCAGCTAATAACCAGCTGACTTTACCAGCCACAAAGGATGTTACAACAGTATGATGGTAAATTTGTCATGGTCAAAGGTATAACTTTTAGCTTACAAGTTCAAAAATTAAATGATAACAGTATGTCAGGATGAACTCGGCTAAGGATGCTGAATTACATTAATAATAGTTGAAAGAAACTAATGGACAGAAAGCAGAATGCCCATCAATTAGTGAGAAATGCAACCATCAGTCAAAGTACACACTGCTTTGGACCTATTATGTGCGCTCTCCTGCTTCCACTGACCCGGGAAGCCAGGTTACTTGGTGAGCTCAGAGTTAGACTGAAAGTAGGTATTGATAATTGTCAATATTTCATGGTTCCAAGCTGAGATTACCTATTTTGTCCATGTTCACTGTAGGACTGCCTTCTGCTGGGGCAACACTGCTTAGTTATGGGGCGTGCATAACAAAACTTCTGTTCAGTATGTGGGAAGGTGCTGCCAAAGTTTGTTCTGGTGACTATCTTCGCTTTCACTCAAGTTCTGACTATCCTCTCCTCTGGTTGATACTCCTGCCTCACCCTGACCCCTACAAATGTTAATACATTTTCAGGTTTTTGGGGCATAAGAGAGAGTCTCTTTCTGAAAGGAGATTTTACATGTCTGTGATCTGATCTTACTATTTAACTCTCAGAAGTCAACCTAATTCCCTTTATTTCAGAATTCTTGGAAGATACGGCATCACCTCGCAGTCATTTCTGTATTCTGCCTCCGGCACTACCTAGGTTAGTGTCCAAATTCTATATATATGTCAAAATACTTTGACAGGGGTTTAGATGGATTAATGTGTAAAGAGCAGTTGTCTTTCTCGTGCTCAGTTGAGCTCCATAAGCACTCTTTGTATTGCCCATTAATAGTAATGACACTGAAAGATAGTATAAAACATAAGCACGTGCTAAATACACGAATCCCTAAGGTAGACACAGGGTTTGAAGCAGGCCTCCCTTCTCACCACCTGTGTGGTCTGGGCAGGGATCTTTGCATATGATTCTGTTTTACTGTCCCTAACATTTTAAAGATACCTTCCTTTAGGGTTGTTTTAGGATTTAAAGTTCTGTACATTTAATTCTCTATTCATGTGACTACCACCTAGGTGTTGAGTAATTACGTATTTTGTTTTCCATTAAGAACTGTACATTGTTGATATTTAAAGATGGAGAAAGTAACTTACCATTGGATAAGACTTGGTTTATTATCCTAAGCAAGTCAAGACAGCCTGAATACTTACCAGGCTGTGCCTCAGTGTGAATATACATTTGGACCAGAGACCTTTGGATACCTAAACTGCAAATATGTAGGTTTCTGGAATAACTGTAACTTATCCATTCAGTGTGTATCCTTATAATACACAACAATTAATACTCACTTAGGAGTTTCATAGAACAGAAAATCTGCTCAAGTACATAGAATCCTAGAAAAGGACCTCATCAACATTCCCTGAGCAAGAGTCATCTATTCTTCTTTCAGGTCTTCAGAAAAAGAGAGGATTCTATGATCCCCATGGTAGCATTTCATAACCATATGTTGTCTGCATGCAGGACTTTAAGCTGACAAGGCATCTTCGAGCTCATCTTCACAAGTAGGATGGTAAAGTCTGGATTTTCCCCTCTGTATGTGGTGCACAACCACAGTCTAACTTCCTATTAAAGTATACCCTTCAGGCCAACTTAACATCTCATTTATGGAAACATGAGCATATCTCCGTCTGCCCCCCACTGGCCTCAAGACTGCTGACTTGCTACAGTTTTCAGACTACATTTTTAATTTGCTCCTCTACTTGTCAGTAATAGACCTCATTTTGTTTTTGTTGTTGTGTAAGCAGCAGCTGAGAATCTTTAAGGGCTGCATGTAAGGCTGTCTGAATCCTTGATGCACTGTGTGCTTGGATAAAGGTCAGATTAATCCATATTCCTTAATAGGGTTGTCTATTTCCCTGTGATATAATAGGTTCTTGTCTCCCTGAAATGTGTATTTCTGTTAAGACCACTCCACGATGCTTACTTTCCATGAGATTCTGCCTTTTTCTCTTTTAAAATGGTAGTTAGCTAAGAGAATCACTAGACTGAGATAAACTGATTTCAATTTACATAGTGAAGAAGCCAGAAAAGAGCAAGACTGTATTTAGGCCATAAGTTTTTGATCTGATTGGAACATTATAAAGTGACCAAATAGGATATGCGTCTTCACAATTGTCATGTTCTTTTGGGAAATGTCAGTAACATCTGGAGACCAAAGAGAAGTGAGGACTATATATCCTTGCACCACAACTTGCTTTTGGGCGGTGGGCTATGATGATAGCAGATATTATACCAAATTCTGTTCAACACACAACCATTTGATAGCAAGTAGCTCAGAACTATCATACAGCCTTTCTGTAAACTCATGTAGAACCCAATTCTGTCCTCGTGACTGCAACTAGCGTTGGGCACGGGAGGTTAGTTGTGTAGCAGATTCAATAATATGCTGATAATAGGACCAGCCAACTGTATAGACAGATCAGGGGCCAGAGTCTCCCTTGGAGGTAGAGGTCTCTGGGTTCCCAGGGCTCTGTATTGCAAGTATGCCTATGAGATATCAGGAGGCTGCTGGCTTTCTTTGCCTTGATCATCTCTCATTTCTCCATCCCTTATTGCTAATTAGCAAACAATGTGGGGCAAATTTGAAGAAAGTCTTTTGAACTGATAAGTGGATATTTTTATCTCCATTTTGTAGGCAGGAAACAAAAAACCACAGTACTCATTTCACACATTTCTTATGATAAATACGTTAGAAGCATATGTATGCTCTGCTCAGCCTGGTGCCTTAGACATGGTAGATGTTAGCTTTTACTATTACCTACAGGATCAAGAATTGGTTGTAGGAGGAAAAATATTTTCAATGACTACTATGAATGAAGTACATAATATCATTATATGAGCAGATTTTGGTGTTAAGAGTTGGCCATATTGACCAATAGGCACATGAAAAGATGCTCATCATCGCTGATCATCAGGGAAATGCAAATCAAAACTACACTAAGATATCACCTTACACCCGTTAGAATGACAAAAATATCTAAAACTAATAGCAACAAATGTTGGAGAGGTTGCGGAGAAAAAGGAACCCTCATACACTGCTGGTGGGAATGCAAACTGGTGCAGCCACTATGGAAAACAGTATGGAGATTCCTCAAAAAATTAAAAATAGAACTACCATATGATCCAGCCATCCCACTACTGGGTATTTGTCCAAAGAGCTTGAAGTCAGCAATCCCAAAAGTCCTATGCACCCCAATGTTTATTGCAGCACTGTTTACAATAGCCAAGACGTGGAAGCAACCTAAGTGTCGAGCAACAGACGAATGGATAAAGAAGATGTGGTACATATATACAATGGAATACTACTCAGCTGCAAAACAGAACAAAATCATTCCATTTGCAATAACATGCATGGACCTTGAGAGAATTATGTTAAGTGAAATAAGCCAGCAAGAGAAGGATAATCTGTGTATGACTCCACTCATATGAGGAATTTAAAATTATGGACTAAGAACAGTTTAGTGGATACCAGGGGAAAGGTGGGGTGGGGGGTGGGTACAAAGGGTGAAGTGATGCACCTACAACATGACTGACAAACATTAATGTACAATTGAAATTTCACAAGATTGTAACCTATCAATAACTCAATAAAAAAAAAAAAAGACTTGGCCATATTGAAGAGCTTATTTATTTACTTGGTCAAGGATTTCTTTTTTCTTTTAAAGAGAGCATATATTAATATTTATTAACTGCTCATTTCTGAGGTGTACTAAATTCCGAATATTTAATGGCTCTTATTCCTTATGTAAAGAATTGAAAACAAGTAAGGGTTTCTTTTTAATTTTCTTTCTTCTTTTTTTTTTTTTTTTTTGCTTTAAATTAGAAAACAGTGGTTTTTCTGCAAGAAAACCTTATAAATTGCCTAAGACAAAACATGTGTAAATCTTCACTTTACATACTCACTTTAGCTTGCTGGGATTAACATCTGCTTTTGGTACCTCCCTTTTAGTTGTGGCCTCACACTGACTGTGTCAATCTGTTGCTTTCAAGTAATACATTTTCGGATTCCCCCAGGGAACTCAATGAAACCGTGTGCTTCAATCCCTTCTATGACCCTGCCTTCTCTGGAGGACTTAATCACGATGTGAATAGGGAATCAGTGCACGCGAAGGTCTCGCATTTGCAATGCATGTTGTGTCTGCCTCTTTAAATAAAGTAAAGGTTAATATGTTGATTTCCTATTTATAGGTAACTTAATGCTTCTAATTTTTCCTAATCATGGCACGAGGTTTTGGCTCAGTACTACAATTTCTTAAATGATCTTTCTAAATCGTTATAATGATTTGATGAATTTACTACTCTCCGAAGGGTCGGATTGACAGGTTTAAAGAGAAATCATACAGTACTTATTTTGCCACATAGTATCTAGTTATAGCAGCAAGTCCTTCCTTTAAGCAAGCTGTATTTCAGGATGTTATATCTTAGGCCTTTTTATTTGAGCCCAGACATTTGTGCTTTGGCGATCCAGTTTTAACAGTAGGGCTAATATGACCTTCACATACATCAGAATAGAATCAGACAATATTTAATCTAAAAGCTGAACTAATACTATCCATCAGAGAAAGGAGATATTAATTCATTGCATCATTTCCATTTCTGACATTAACAAGGAAGAAACTTTGACATTTTACTGTTTTCTCTTTCTACTTTCCTTTTTTACATGAATTAAACTTGAGAAAAGCCTTTCTTCAGCCAGTATGAGACCTGGGACCATCTTAAGGAGGTAATGAGTACGTCTAAATTTTGCCTCAACAGACTAGTATATGGTTCTCTAGAAAGAAACAGGCTACCTAACTGGTATCTTTATGTTTTTGTTGAGTCTACTTGACACAACCTTTCTTGTGAGTCACTTGACCTGTAAGGAAATGCCAAGTACCACTTTTAGTGTGTCTGCCTACCTTCTAGTCTGTCCTTTACCATTTTTGAGTAATTCTGGAGAATATAAACTATGAAAAATATACATTTATTCTGAGTAGGTACAAGTCTGAAGTTTGTTGTTTGATATTCAACAAATATCAGTTTAGCAACTATTTGTGACAAACTCTGTGTTAGCACTTGAAATATTACTACTAATTCCAAACATGTATATGGTGCTTATGGTGTATTGAGCGCAATTGTAAGCATTTTTAGATACATTTATCTAGATTTCTCTGGAACATCCATATGGGGCAGTTACTCTTATTATTCCCATATTAACGATGAACAAATTGAAACATTGAAAGTTTATGTTACTTGTCCAAAGTGTGCCTAAGTGGTGGAGCTCAATCTGTACCCAAGCAGTATATCTCCAGAATCTGTCCTATTAAACTCGAAATACATTTAACCACTTGTACAAAGATGATAAGTAGCAAAATATTGGTTTCATCAAGCGTGCAGGTTGGCAAGTTATCCATTTCTGTTAGGAAAAGTCCCTGTTCTGTGTTTTCCAGAGCATGCCCTCTGTACAAAGGTTCTCGGCAAATGTAAGAATAATGATGAGTCATCCTATCATCTACACATTAAGTGGATGTTTATTGAGTACTTACTATGTACCAAGTACAATATAAAATATTTGAAGACAAAAAAGGAATAATAAAAATCATTTTCCCCGTTTCATATTCAATTTCAGTTGTTCATTACATCATTTCCATCTTTAGTTATCCTGCTGTTTTAAAGTATTTAACATGGGTATGTAGATATTAAAAAAAGCACTTCATAAATTCTAAACTGCTGTGCAAATATTAGGTTTTCTTTTTATCATTGCTTGTTTTATTGAACAACTTTTCATGTGCCCTTCTCATAGGAAACTTCAGCCGTTTGTTCATTTCATTTATATTCCATCTTAATGATTAAACTTGGTGTTTGTGGTTACTGAGTAAAAGACATATAGTCAATTAAAATTTCAAGACTAATATTCAGTATGAGATGGCTGTGTTGCTAAATGAAAATGAATATTATATGATGAAGGGAAGCTGCAAATTTACTTGGATTTTTCTATCAAATTAGCAACTCGCTTGTTACAGAAAATGAATGCTAATTAGTTCTCTGTGCTGCAGAAAGCATCCTATACCTGTCCCAGCTCATTTCTTTAAAGAGTGTTCTTGCCTCCTTTATGCTGGCGCTGACATCAGGGAAGGGCAGGGGAGGAACATTGGTGTGTGCCAGAAACTGTGCTGAATGGTACAGCTCATCACTTCGTTTATCAGCATGTCTGAATCTGAGACAGTAGTAGCAAGCCTTGGAAAGACTGAAGCTTCCGAATGAAGTGGGTTGTTCCCAGCCAATGAAAAACTGAAACTGATAAAAGGCCAAGGGATGGAAGATCCTTGGAATTAGGGCTAAAGCAGCTAAGTAGAATCTTGTAAGGAAAAGACAAAGTAGTCTTTATCAATGAATAAAGAATTTGGGGCTTTGGAGTTAATGGTTACCCAGCTAATTTTCAAAACAGATCTTTAAAGCACATACATTAAGAGGCTGGGGTTGGGGATGAAAAAATAAATTTGTGATAATTATTTAAAACTGGCTTAACTTGATAACGCTCCTTAAACACTTCTAGGATGAAAGTCTGGAGACCACTAATGAAAATCAAGAGGGTCATACATGTTTTTGTAACAAAGGCGGATGGATGCAAGTGCCAGCACAAGGACTACAGGCAGAAAAGTAAGATTGAAAACACTTAGAATAACATGACAAGTGCGTGGAGGTAGAGGGAGGATTGGGCAGGAGTCTGGGTTCAGTGATCAGGGGTGGGGCATGTGAGTCAACAGAGGCAAAGAAGAGTGTGTTATTGGAAATATATTTTCAGTGTCAGAGGAAGTCACAGTTCTACTATATACTGGCCTGAACACACAGGAGGAATGAATTCCATTCTGGGTACCATGTGAAAAATATAACCAATTAGACAATGTTCAAGAGAGAGTCACCAGTAGCATTAAGAATTTGAAACCAAGAGACTGTTTAAAGAAGGCTGATAGCCCTTCACACATCTGAGAGACTGGCTGTCATGCAGAAGAAGGGGAAATAGAAAAGTGAAACATTTGTTTAATGTCTCTTGTGTTCTAAGGCCCTGTGCTAGGTACTAAAATACTAAAATTAATCTTCACAAAAAAAATATCATGGTCTCTCAATCAATAGTCAAGAAAATGAGGCTTGTAGAGGATGAGTATTAAGTGCAAGGTTATACAAGTACAATGGTGCTACCATCATCCTAACTGGGATCTTTTGACCTTCAAAGCCCCTATTCCTCATTCTCTGCTTGTTCTGTCCTGAAGGGTTAGAAATGGGACCATTGGGTACAAACTTTAGCAATGCTTTAGATTCAAAATAATGAATACTTTTCTACCAAATTCTCTTGCTGTAGAATAGGTGTTTGTATGAGGAAGGGAGCATCTCATTATGGAGTTATTCAGACCTGTGCAGGATGTCCCCTTGACTGGAATGTGTAGGGGCAATTGTGGATGTCCTTCAGGATCCCTTTTAACCCTGAAAGTGTGTGTTTCCTGATTTTGTGAATATACCCAGATTGAGCACCACAGTGTAGCAGCATATCAGAAGCTAAAGAGGGAAACTGAAGACAGGCAGAGAAGGGACAGGTTAAGCCAGATGGTCAGAAACCAAGAGACACAATTAAAAGGCAAGACGGGAAAGGCCCAGTTGGTGGTTAAGAAGCAGAAGATCCACAGGAACCCAAAGAGCAGGGTTTCAAGTGGACAAGAAATAAGATACAACCCATCAGTTCCCTGGAAACATTAACCCCAAGGTGAAGTCCTGCAGAGTCAGCAATGCCAGTGATAGGTGCCATACTGGGGTACGTGTGATACGTGGCCCCCGGATGGTGGCAAGTACATAAAAGTGTTTGACTCATTTAAATTTGTAGTATCATTTAAATTTGTTTTAAGGTTCAGCTGTGGTGGAGTAATAATGAACATTGCCCCCATCTGAATTGACTAGTTGAGAGGGAAATTTGTCGGAATTAGTGAAAATGGGCAGATATGTATTTCTAAGAAGGGCAAAGCACCTAGGGTGCATTACCTTAGTGCCTAGGCAGAAAGATGAACAGGAAGAATCGCCTGTTAAAATTAGACGCCCACTGAGTTCTGAAACGTATAGCTGTAATGATATTTTCTAAACCAAGTTTCCCAAAGGATATTTCACTGATGAGCATACAGCTCACTCACTTGAAACTATGTAAATCGTATGAGTTAATTTTTACGTGGACTAAATGGCCTTTCTAAACGATTATAGCCATGGTGTTTGCTCTGAAGTGCATTTTCTGTGTGTATGCTTCCCACATGGCATGTTTGCTGACCTAACTCCTGTCAATGACCTGTGCATACCACTGGTGTCAGTTCATCCCAACATCCCAAGATCTAAGAGAGAATTCCCAACGTATGGAAAATACCTCACAGTCTGTATTTGGCAGGAAGACCATTTCCCTTCATCCTGACTACTGTGACTGCAAGGGAGGCTTGGCAGGTCAAGAAGACCCTTGAGCTTTGACCAAGAAGACCCAAGAGATCTTCCAGGGCAAGTGTCTGAACTCTGTCTTCTGCATCTACTATACAATTGTCTCCTATGAAGGAGACGCTGACCTGTTGTAGGGGAGCCTGGGAAGTCGATTCCTAAACTGCTTAATTGACTGCCACTGCTCTTTCTGAGCTTGGCATGGTCTACCATTGTAGAACTATGACTCTTTTCTGATCCACAATGATAGATTGAAGGTGACAGCCTGAGTTACAGTTCTAAGCTCCCATCTGGTCAGTTGATTTCACAAGTACGATGTTGCAAGAGTCATTTATCAGAAGTGTGAACCCAGAGATTTGGATGTTTGAGGTGACAGCTGTTAGACCCACTGCTTAGAGAAGAAACTCACAGAAGATTAGGATAAGAAGATCTTTGATAGATGACAGTGGGTTCATTTGTTAATTTTTGGTCTGTGTGATTGGGAAATTGGAGTAAGGAAAGGTCACCATGGACATTTCTACTGTTTAAATGCCAGGATGGTTTCTTTCTTTTGATTGGAGTAATACCAGCCAAGATTTGGGAGATGTCAAATCTCAGTTGATGCAACCTGTGTATAATGTGTGTGCATGTATTTGTAAAGAGATTTAAAACCCTAAAGTAAAGATACTCTGTAAATAATTTTTTAACAAAGATTTACTTTTGTGTGTGTGCCCAATGCCATATTAGTCGTATATAGATAATCCCTGTAAAAAGTCAGAAATAATATTGGATCGGATCTTTTTTAATCATAGACGATAGAGTCCATGACAATTGTGCTCTTTAGACAATGAGGACTTTTACCTGCCACAGGGTAAAATTAAATCTTCACTTGCCATTCGGTTTGATGTTTTTATTGTCAAGTCTAACCATTGGCTTTGAGCAAGACTTTTGACATTCCCTTCCTGGCAGGGGCTCAGGCTCAGTTTAGTTTTGTGAAGTAATAGCTCCAGTCTCGGCATAGGCTCAAACTCTTTCTTTTTGCTTCCCACTATAATGATTATCCAAATTACACTTCAAAAATATGTCTAGGAGTCATTCTTCTTATAAGGTTTAGGTGGTATTGCGCCTCTAGATGTAACAAAGCAGTTCCCAAAGCAGATAAGACTTGAATTTGAGAGAAAATTTTAATACACCAGCTCAGACGTCACATATAAACTTATTAAAGTCAGATTGGCCCAATGTGTAAACTCCTCCTTCGGAGCCAGTCAGTCTGTATCAAGAGCTGCATTTACTCTTTGAGGCCACAGGGGTCTCATTCAGCATGTTGCCGTTCACAGGAACTGGTTCTTTCATATCACATTTTGGAACTATTCTATTTTTGTTTCTTCCCTGATCACACACACACACTCATTACACTCTCTATTTATCATTCTCTGTCTTTCTTGCATCTCCTTGCCCCAAATCCCAGCTTTAAAACACATACTCCATTATTACTCTGTTACCTTAATTGTGAATTCTGAGATACTGATGAATAAGTTTGTGGAGTTTCTGTACTCCTAAAGCCATCTTTTTCTCTAGGTTTTGTTTTTTATTTTGTGGAGGAAGCTTTTTCTTTGGTCTGCTTAATCTGTTATGTGTATTACCTCCTCTAATCATCACTGGCATCAAATGGATATGATTTCTCTCTTGTACAGGAAATTGTACTTAGAGAGTTTAAATCACTTGCTCAAAGTCAGAGCCAAAATTTGATTTTGGAATTGTCCACTTCCCAAGTCCTATTTTTTATTCCCAGGCTGTAGTCTCCAATGCTCCTATCCCTTTTCTGTCATATAAGAAGATTTTATATTTCTGATTAAAAAAAAGAGGTTGGCATCTTTCAGCATATAAAGTAGTGTAGGTAGATAATATTCCCAATTTCCTGGTTTTCATTGGGGTGACTTACATCTGGAAAAATTAGACGTTAATTCTGAAAGCAATAAATTAGGCTGGAGTTCTCATGAGACCAGAGAATAGGTAAGCACCAGAAAAATGCCGCATGTTGTTATTAACTCCTGTTAATAATGGCTGACTGGGGCTGATCTGGTGACTTTGTGGTTAAGTTTGCATGCTCTGCTTTGGCGGTCCAGGGCTGACAGGTTCAGATCCCAGGAGTGGACCTAGCACTGCTTGTCAAGCCAAGCTGTGGCAGCATCCCACATAAAGCAGAGGAAGATTGGCACAGATGTTAGCTCAGCAACAACTTTCCTCAAGCAAAAAGAGGAAGAATGGCAATGAATGTTAGCTCAGGGCTAATCTTCCTCACACACACACACAAAAGGCTATGTCTCACTCATTATTTCAGTTGCGTTTTGATATTTCTTCCTCCCTGACTCCTTTCTATGTATTAGGCCGTGATCAGGTTTACTATAAAAGTGAACCAGTAAAAAAGATAAAAACAATAGTAACAATAATAATGAAAAGTCTGTACCTGGGGCTTAGCCCAGTTTGCCCAAGGATGACCTCACCCTAACCAGAATCAGTGGCTTCTGGGCCCTTTGCACATGCCTCGAGGACTGTACTGAACTCACTCCGTTGTTATTCATTGTTTCTCTGCCTGTTTCTAGACTTGGCTCTTCAGGAGCTTGAGCAGGTATGGGCAATGCTTTAATCAACTTGTAACAATAATAACTAACATTTAATGAATCCTTAATAAATTGCAGGCACTGTGCTGAGCACTGCAGTTGCATTGTCACATTTAACGGTTCACACTTACCATGCAGAGAACTAAATATCATGTGGAAATTTACTAACTTATCTGAAGGTTTCACAGCTGCTAAATCATTTGTCTAAAGTCACAGGATAGCAAGTAGTGAAGTCAGATTCAAAGTCTTAATTCTTCTGACTCCATAGCCCAAGTCCTTAACCTTGGTTCCTACTAGACTTCCATTATCTAATGCAATATTTATCATATATTAATTGCTCAATAAATACTTCTTGAATTGAAAAATAAGAGCGAGACTGTACTCTATTGAAAGAAACACTAGACTTATAATTAGATGATAAAGGTTTGAATTACATTTCTGCCCCTTTTTAGCTTTGTGACCTCAGTAGTTCACGGTACCTCTCTTCATCTGTAAAATGAGGGGGAAAGAGTTAAATGAGCTCTAAGATATCTTCTACACTCTATTGAATAAGCCCAGAAGTGGTGACTATAAAAATAATTCAAAACTGCTAGCTGATGCACCAGTTATTGGGCAAATAGCTATTGCATTATTCCAGTTGATCTTCAGTTCAGCCGTAGTGGTATAATTCCATTTAGATGCAATCGAGATACGTTTTTGCAGGGCCTCTATCATTTTTCAGAATGTTTGAAAAACAAAATACATTTAAGCTTCTAACCCTGAGTTTGGAAATCTGAAATATGCATAAGATGATATGAACCAGGCTGACTTTGATTACCATATAGTGGCATAGCTGGGGGCTGCAATAAAAAAAACCTATAAAATTGAACTCGATACGAACCATGACAGGCCTCCTTTATGTGCAGATGCTCTGGCTTTCAAGTGTATTCTTTCACTGTATTATACAAAATGTGGATAAAGTGATAAGTCAGTTTAAAAATGATTTTATAAGTGAAGAGCAGTTGCACTGGGAAGCATTTTGCCCCAGGGAAGCCAACAATGTAAGGCGGCCTCATTTCCTTTCTTTTAAGTTCTTTGTGGGTTGCTTAGGGTGGTGTTGATGGGTTGATTTGTTTCTTATTTGCTAAATTAATATAATCTTAGTCTTGATTTTTTTTTGGGGGGGGGAATCTTTACCCGAAGGGGATTTTTTTGAGAGACAGAACTAAAGGCAGAGAGATTGAGGAAGAGAACAGCCAGAAAAAAAGATGAACCAGAGAAAAAGGAAGGAGAGAGAGAAGAGAAAAAGAGAGAAAGACAAATTCACTGGCCTGTTTAGACATTTGAAACAGTTTACAGGCACAGGGCAGTTATATTGGGAAGGCTGCAGGGCTTGTTTTAAGGCTAATAAAAATTAAAACCCAAGAGTTGATGATTGTGGCAGCTGACTTCTGTAGCACTTCATAGACCCCTGAGCACTGATATTGCCTCTCCCCCAGCCTCAATGACATGAAGATTCCGCACAAATGCCTTTGCTGCCTGCATATGATGGTCTGCTCCATCCGTGCAGATAGCAGTGACCACAAAGCTTCAAGAGGACCTGCGGACTGACGGAGCAAACGAGAGCTGTGTCCACTTGTCTTATCCTTTTCTCTTATATCATTTGCACTTTTGTCTGCTGGTTCAGTAGTTCACCAGATAGGGAAACAACTTGAGCTTACATTACCAGGCGGTTCGCCAGTCTTTGAGCATGGACCAACCTTTGCAGGCTGGCCTAACTTACATACAAATCTTTTTAATGTTTCCTTTGCATTGAGAACCAGTTGTTCTCAGGGAGAAGGATAATGAAAGTGAAGTGAACATAGTCAAAGCACCTGATATGAAATAATAATGGGCTTTGGATTCAGCCTTACTTCCTGCCTCTGTCACTTACTACTGACTGTGGGATATTGGCCAAGTGCCTCTACCTCTCTGTGCCTCATCTCAAAAAGAGAAAACAATGTTTCCTTTGCCCAGATCTTGGGAGAGGTAGTGACAGTACATGTAAGGCATCCCTAGCATATAGCGTGTGTTCAGTATTTGGTAGTCGTTATTGTCATTTTGCTTGCACTTGTTTTCGCTTTTGCTTGAAGGTAATAAATTCTTCTTCTAATATAGGGATGCTTTACATTGAACCATCAAATGTGTTCTGGCTTCAGAATGACTTGGCAAGGGCTCTCTGTTGAGGGATAAAATCATAAGCTTTCTTATTCAGGCCAAAACACACTAAAATTAGGATGGACATGATGCTAGGCATATACTAACCTAGTAGTTTTTAAAATGATAATATTAGATATAGGTTTAGCTTTCAGTCTGCATCCATTCTGGAGGCTTTTCCTGCTCTATTGTCATGCAGCAGAACAGGTTTACTAAAAGCTCTGTTTCAAAGTTCTGGGTCTAATATTCTCAAATGCACATCTTCCGAGTTCCAGTGAGGATAGTGGCAACAACAACAATAACACAATAAGCAAATATCTTTCCTTATTTTGTAGTAATATCTTGTGAAGTATTGTTTGAAATGCAATGATTTCATCTGAACTCTTGTTGAATTTAGATAGCTCTTTTGTTTTAGTGGCTACAGTGCATATGTTGATTCTGATGGTCAGAGCCTTATTATCAAGAGTATCATGTGGTTTTAAAACATAAAGTATTGATTAAGTTAAACAACATAATTCTATAAAATCAACTATCAATTGTATAAGAGTAGATCAGTCATTGGTTAAGACCAAATAATTTCTTGGCACTTAATTTCTGGGCCAAGAAATTTGATAATTGGGCCATAGATGATGAGTGCTAAATGCCCACCTCACCCACCCTCTCATGTTAACTACAGTGCGGTCAGAAGGGGGAGTGGGCTTAGTGGCCTGGGCAGTTGTAGTGTCAGGACCAAAAGGAGAAGGCACTGGCCCTCACTCCAGCATTAACCGAGCTGACATAGGCACCCCTCAGAGCTCCCAGTCTTGATTAGTCTTCCTAGTGAGGTTAGCATATAGTTCTAATCAAGTGTTTACTGCGTAATTTTCCAGCCCTGTTGGGGAAAGATGCATGTGCCAAGTCTCTAATGGCCTTACGAATAAGCTACTCTGAGATCAGAGGCTGATTTCCCACGTAGCTAAAGACATTCAAGCATTATACCCCTTACTTGTATGGGGCCCACTCCAAATCCTGACTTAATTTCATATTTATTATTTTGTAGTATTTTTCTGTCTTTTTTTTTTTTTTTGGGATGATTAGCCCTGTGTTAACATCTGTCACCAATCCTCTTCTTTTTGCTGAAGAAGGCTGGCCCTGAGCTAACATCCACACCCATCTTCCTCAACTTTATATGAGGGACAACTGCCACAGCATGGCTTGCCATGTGGTGCTGTGTCCTCACCCAGGATCTGAACTGGTGAACCCCAGGCCGCTGAAGCAGAACGGGCACACTTAAGCGCTGTGCCACTGGGCCGGCCTCAAGTAGTGTTTTCCTTAAAGTGAACCCCTCAAATTGTATAATTTTTAGGTCTCAGAAACTGGAGAATTAGAATGTGTTTTAATCATGCTTTAGCAGTAAATCTCTCACTACAAAGTTAAAATTAGAACATAGGGTACTTTACTACAATATTTTAAAATGTTAGAATACTACCATACTTAATTTGTTTCAGTAAATTACCAATTACCTGGTGTTCAGATCTTGGAAACTTTGGGAGGGCCTCAGATTCAGCCCTCATGTGCTCCAAGTGAATTAACCATCAACATCAATAAAACTTCCTCTAACGGAGCGTTTTACTTAGTAGGAAAGGTGTGGCAGAAGGCGTCCTTCAGCACTGAACCTTTTTGATAATTTTTTCACTTAATTTTATATGCAGTGTGTGCTTATCATTTTTATGTAACTTCACAACCCCCAGGGATTGGAATAGCAGACGGTGAAGAAAATAGATAAAAAGAATAAGTAAAAAAAGTACCACCTAGACAAGCAGAAAATAACGGTAGAGATCAGAGACAGCTGGGAAAAGCCAGAAGCAGCTTCAATGAAAATGGTACAGGAGTTTGAGGCCATTCAGAATAGGGACAAATTGATCAAAATCAAAATTTTCCCTACGAATTTCACTTGCAAGGAGGTAGCAAAATGACTAATTAGAAGAACAGGCGTCAATTAGCCCCTTATAAAATAGGTGATATTGCACTAAAGTAAAATGGAAATGTAATCAATATGCTTCTTTTTCTAAGTAGGAATTTTACAATATCAGAAGGTGTATACTCTGTTGTTTAAGGACACAAGCTGTGGAGTTGGAATGCTGGATTTTCAAATTTAGGTATAATTAATGTACAATAAACTGCACATATTTAAATGCACAGTTTGATGAATTTTGACTATATAGTCACATGTGAAACCATCGCCAAGATTAAGATAGTAAGTATAACCATCACTCCTAAACGTTTCCTCCCACCACTTATGAATCCATCCCTCCCTACTCTACAATCCCCTTCCACGCAGTCATTGATCTGCTTTCTGTTACTATAGATTAGTTTGCATTTTCTGGAAATTTATATAAATGGAGTCTTATCGTATGTGTTTTTTTTAACAAAATTCTTTTACCTCAGCTTAATTGTTTTGGGATTCATCCAAGCTGTTGTGTGTCAGTAGTGTGTTGCTTTATCTTGCTGAGTAATATTCCATCAAATGTCTATGTGGCAATGTTTATTCAGCTGTTGATGGACCTTTCGATTGTTTTCACTTTTTGACTATTACAAAGAAAACTGCTATGAACTTTCATGTGCAAGTCTTTGTGTGGACATGGCTTCAGTCTCTTGGATAAA
Source organism: Equus caballus (assembly GCF_041296265.1). Lineage (NCBI taxonomy): Eukaryota > Metazoa > Chordata > Mammalia > Perissodactyla > Equidae > Equus > Equus caballus. The sequence continues at coordinate 27,536,990 of NC_091710.1, read as the reverse complement.
TACCTAGGACAGGAATGGCTGGTTCATATGCTGAGTGTATGTTGACTATTTGGATCTAAATCTCTGTTGTACCAACTACTAGTTTATGGCATTGCGTTAGTCATGTAACCTATTGTATGTGAGGTGCAAGTTTGTTGGAAGGGTTAAATGATAGGATTCCTGTAAAGCATTTAGCACTGTGCCTGGCCTGCAGGAAGCATTTACAAGCTTGACTGTAATTGCTTTTTCAAAACTTTAGCAATTGTAAAACTTTGGAAAATTTCAGTGTTGAAATTTCTTAGCTTTACTTTTCAGGGAAATTCCTTCGTGTGAAAAGTGATATTCCATCATGCTTTATAACAGTGAGTCTAATAAATACTTTATTTAAAGGATATGTTTACTTGTTCCTCCAGGTATGTGCATGGTTGTTAGCTAATGAAATACATAGAATTGTAGGCAATGAACATTTGAAATGGTAGATTGAAATGAGAGATTTCACTTTGTAAAAGACTATTTATATATTAAAATGAACAGAATGTGTAATCAGTTTAATAATGGTTAGTAATAAATATCCACTTATATATGGAGATTCAATGATGAAAGAACTAAGATAAACAAAATACAATTCTGAAGCTTCTCCGTTAGTTAGTGTGTAGTAATTGAGGGGTGATCTCTAAATCTAGGCCTAAAAGCGCTTCGTTTGGGGACATTATTTAACCATTCTGCCACTTAGAAGAATTAGCCTCCAGCTCAAAAATCTATGATTCTGTGACACATTAGATGACAAGATACTTCCCTAACCATTCTGGCATTCCCTAAGATCCAAACATTGAGTTAAAATCATTGTTAATTATTCCCATGGGGAGTTTTATGCTTATTGCTTAAGGAGAGGTGTAGGATTTTAATGCATTTATGCAGGAGTCTTCATGGGTGTCCAGATTCAGTGCTGTTATCTTTTTGGTCTGAATGCCGAAAACCAGCATTCAGGTATCACAAGAGACATAGCTGAGTTCTCAGGTTATCACCACTGACAGAGGGTCAGAGCTGAGCAGCCGCCCTCCCTCCATGTCTGCTTCAAGAGCCTGGACATGGGCAGTATACAGACATTCTTCCTGCCTCCCAACTGTCTAATTGTACTTGAAGAAAGGACCTCTTCTGAGGATGTGGTTTTACAAACACAAAGCCCCGATAGACACAAGGAAATGGTGATTTGTCTTCGACTTTATTTTTAGTTTCACTGTTGCTTTGGATATTCTTGTCTTCTCAGCACTGCCTGATATGAAATTAACTATAATGCTGCACTTAAATTGACACCTGCTTTCTGCCTTTTCAGCTAACAGCTGGATGAACAGGTGCCAGTGAGCGATTGCTGCCCGATAAACCTCCTGAACTATTTTGTCAGGACTGTCATTTGCATTTTTCATATTTGTTTATTTATATGTATAGCTGCTTTTCCCAATATCCAAAATGCTGACCCTGTCACAGGAGAGTAGTGATTTAGAAATACTGCAGTGGTTATCTGTTCTGATATAATACATCATAGACTTCAACTGCTGAATGATCTTAATATTGTCTTTTTCAGATGAACACTTGAGGAGACATCAATATCTTTAATAAATTCCCCCCCCCATCTCAACATCATCACTTAGCAGGATGTAGGAGAGGATTTTTGATAGGAGTTTCCTAGGCTATTGCTAATATCTTTTCAATTAAAAACTGGTTATTATCTCTGAGGACTCCTCAGGGGGAGGGGAAACTTACTTGGTAGAGCCTTATTTAAAACTCGCTTTTAAACACAATATTTTCTTGCCATTCTGATATAAGAAAGTAATGTTTTGGGTCACTATTATTTTATTTATGCATTTAGCCTATTCAGTGGGTCTGCTGGGACAGAGAACATGTATTGACTTCAGCTTCCAATCATTAAGAAAGCAGTCAGCTTTTCCTACTGAGTTAAGAGAATATGCCCCAATATGTGGGCAATTCCTCTTAGCATTCTGGTGTGATACAGTATACATTGAATTTTGCTCTCCTCAGTAAGTCGCTAGAATGTTTTCTCTCAAAAAATTCCACTTCTGATCATCTTTGTTGGAAAAACTATAAAAAGCCTCATTCTATGCAAATATGGACAAACTCTATTATCTTTCCTATTCTTAAAAAAAAGCAAATTAAATAGCCAAGAAAGTGAATTGTTGGTTTAATTTCAACATTTCCAAAGTGGTAATCATACTTTTAGTTATTACTGTCAAAGTTATAAATTATTAAAGGTTTGTGTTTGTGATGTTTTTCACTTCTACATTATCCAAATTGATTGGCATGCAGTAAAAATTTAATTTGTCTTTTGCTTTCTCATTGCTTTAACATGTTGGCAGAATGCAAATGATTATATTAAGATTTTTGCACAGTATTCATAATCAGAGTGCTGGTTTAAAAGGAAACGCAAGATGAAACCTCCTAACATCCATCCCTTGGTCATTTTGAATGTCTGTATATTTTCTACTCAATTTCTGGGGAGTTAAGTTATCATTTAACATAAAAATAATATATTCTCCTTTAGAAAGCAGAAATTTCATTAGGACATGTTCTCACAGGATAGGCTGCCAAATGCTGATCTCCCAAAAGGGCGATTTGACCAGTTTTTCAAATTTTCTATTCTTTAGTTTCTTCTTCTTCTTCTCTTTTATACTGAGCAACTAATAACAATTGACAACAGTGATTTTGTGTTTAAAATCCAGTGATAACTTCAACAATATTCATTTTAATCAAGGTTGACTTCTCTGGTGTGTCTGCACACGTGTGTGTATGCCTGTGTGTGTAAAACGAGAGAGACGAGTGAGATGATTTGCCAAAACATCAGTGTCTGATTCCCTAGGATAGATTTGAGAACCAGATCGTTTAAGCCAAAGAGCAGTGGGTGTATGAGCCATATTCAGATTTTCCAATGACCTTGGAGATTTCTGGTAGAGACCAGAGTACTGAAGACCCATTGCAGGGCTGGCTTTGTGCTAGTGGGCAGAGGAACAGTTCTGGAGGGGAAGAGATCCTGTCCCCCTCTCTGACTTCAGTACACTTTTCTTCCTGGCTCACTTTTTAGAAACACCCCAGTGTCTTTACTGCTTTCATGCCTACCGTTTACTCTCTTTGTGGCCTCTTCCCAATTACATTTTCTCCATCCACCAGCTGTCCGCTGCCTTGTTAAATGCACTCTGACCTACTTCCACCCTGAACCACATTCCCCAACTTCTCAGGATCAGCCCCTTGAAAGCCACCGGACAGAAAGCCCCCTCTAGGTTCTCTTGATACGAGTCTGCATGAACGCTGGTGCTTCTTTCACTCCTTTAGGGCATTTTACTGAATTTTAGGGCAAAATACTGAATTTTGTAGAGGATAGTTCTTTCCGTACCACGTTCTCATGTTTAAAATTGCTTTCTGATAAACTAGTTTGAAGAGAAAAGAAAGAGAACGTAGGAAAGAGACAAGGTCATCTAATAGTGTCATATACTGAAAAGTATATTAGAATCAGTTCATCGTCATTGAACTGCCAAGTGCTGTGCAAAGATATAAAGGCATCCATCCATGTCTCCTCTCTTCCTCACTTCCAAACTCCCTCCCTTCCTTTCTTCTTTCCTTCTTTCAATAGTTACTGAGAATCTACTGTGCGCTTACAAGTATGCTAGATCAAGGAATAAAAGGAAAAGAAAACATGTATTTTCTCAACACCATTCACTACTGGGAGTTGACAAAATAGTAGAAAAGAATGAAAAATGAGCAAATACTTAGTCTAGGAGGCTACTAGTTTTAATATCATGAATCTGTGGACACAATGGTACTTCCATTAACAGAAAGAATATGGTAGGACTCCTTAATTCCTCTCCTTCTGTTTATTATTCATGCTTACAGTGAAGTATTCACAGAGAAAATGATATTGACTTGGGATTTGAAGAAGACTAGGAATCTCCAAGAGGCATCAAGATGTGAAAGGGAATTCCTGGAAGAAGGAACACAATATACAGAGGCATGGAAGCATAAAAGTGCATTGAAGCATAAAAGTGCACAGAGGATTTAGAAAACCTGGAGTAGTTGTGTGCTACCACAGCATAGAGTGGGTGTCAGAGTACAAGAACTATCTAGACTAGAAGATAGGGACCGTATGAGAGGGAGAGAATTTTCAGATGCACCTTTGTCCACCCCCGTTCCCGCAAAAATACACAAAAACCACTTGATCACAATACTACAGAATACTTCTCTGTCTTATAGCAGGGATGTTTGTTTCTACGTAGAAATATTCTTGGCAGTGCCTTGGTGTTGGATGCCCTGTACAGGATCATGGAAACATGCTATAAACTACTGAATGACAGACCCAGGAACATAGCAAATGATTGCATGTGGACCAGAGCTATTCTTACTCTCTAGATTTTTATTTAGTAACTAATTGCTTTGCTTGCAATGTGGTCACTAGTTTCATGTGTTTGAGGGTTTACCTGGGTGTTATAAAGTGTGAATGAAAACAATAAGGCAGCATATGGAGTTGGAGAAAGTGGATGTCTCTGCATGACCAATGGGGTGATTTGAGATCTTCCATTTGCAACGTACAGAGAATGTGTCCCTCCTTTGTCTCTGGTATCCAGGTCCAATGAATATTGCTCCTCTCTTTACAATGTGTATGATTATTTGGGATGTACAATTGGGAGAATAAACCGACTATGTATGTAGCTGTGTGCAGAGCATGGGAAACAAATAGGACTTTGATTTGGTGACCCTAGAGTTGAGATTTACATAATAAGTATGCAAGGGAACGTAAAGATTTGTTAATTTATTGCCAGCTTTGAGGCTCAGGGCCCCCAAATTTCCAGTCAGATGTTACCTGGGTGAAAAGTATTTTGTTCAAAAATTTACTCATTTGACATGCACCTTCCTAAGAGTAAAAGATACTTTCAGGAGAATAGAATAGTTTTCTGGATCTAATGTTCCATAGTTTGAAAATGGTTGATTTCAGAAGCTAACAACATACTCTGACCTATGACTCTGATAATAGCAATCTGTGCTTATTTGCCTATTATATTCTATGTTGATACAACTAAATCACAAAGATATCAGTTTTCAGGAGCTACTTCCAAGCAAGAGTCCTGAAATTTTCAGTCATATAAATCATATGGAATAATTCAGAATTTTTCCATTATAATCTAGAAATGATATTTATAAGTACTCAAAACTAATCATGTCAAATTTAAGACATTTGTCACCCACTTTTGTTATAAACCTAAGGAGAAAAAGGCAAGCCTTACTTAAACAACAGTTCTCTTTGAGTAGAGTTGCATGTTACATGGATTTTAATTCTTACTTGACTCAGATAGCTTTCCAGATAGGAAGGTAGTAAGCAGACCACCCAAAACCAAAATAAGGGGGGTGGGGAGGAGTTTTCTTTTTATGGGTACCATTTTAAAGTTGATTGAAATGATTATTGGATATGCTAAAGACCATTGGATTTACTTCTTCCTCTTTTTCACCATTTTAAAATATTTTTGGCCTGTCATCTTGATGTAACCTTTACATGAGTACTCAGAAGAAAGTCGAGATACTTAATAATCATGTAAATTAGGCAGAACAGACACATCTTTGATAGAAGAGATAACTAATAGCAAAGCATGTTATTAACAAGTGGCCAGTGATGTGACAAATATTTTGTGTAAATGGAATTAATAGTGAAACATGCAGCAGCCAGCTAATATTTTAAAAATGAGAAAACCATAATAAAGTCAGCTTTATGAGACAAACACCTTTTCAAAACGATGTTGTATAGATGGCTTATGCAATAACATATGGATTTCTTTTTCACTTTTTTATATTTGTGGAAAATAGGGCAAAATGTCAAACTGCAACTTTACGGTAGCCTAAATGGCAGGCTTCACACTATCAATACGATAGAATGTAGGTTTTCTTTTTTTTTTTTCTTCCATCTTCAAAACTCTTGGCTATCAGTCTTGTAACATTCTGAGAAATGTAACTTACCATTGATGCATTAAAGTGATTTCTCCCCCAGGTTATTTGCAGTTTAAGCAAAGCCCTTCATGGAACTTTTTGGGTTCGGTGGAGCTCACAGGAATCTTGCAAATAATTTAAAATTCAGCGAGCCAGGCCTATGAGTTCTGACCTTTCCCTGTGACCTGACATCCCAAGCAGATAAGCTCTTGTCTTATGGACAGGTAGAAAGAAGAAAGGATGCTCTGGTACCCCGATACTTATTCTTATTCATTGTGTGAAACTGCTCTTCTATTGAGTGACCACGTAATGAGTTTATAAAATTGTTTGCCATGTCGCCTTCTGCTTCAGAAGATGTTGCCTATGATCTTCTGTGGTATGTGCAGGAAAATAGGAGCCATCAGGAAAGTTGTTGGTAACTCACTATCTACAGAAATGGGCAGATGGAGTGTGGGCAAGAGAAACAGCCCCACAAAACCATCCACAGGTTTAGTCTGTCAAATCTAAGTAGTTGCTTGTATCTTTGCAGGTAGGAGACTTCTCTGCCAAAGCCATCGTTTACTAAGAAATACAGGAGATATCTAGGGCAGTGGTGTTAAACGGTGTTTTTTAAAGTGGTGTAAGCCATCCTTCTAAGGAAAACCTGAGATAGTTGGTAAAAACCTAGATTCCTGGGTACAGACCTAATATAACAGTCTCTGGGGAGACTGTGTGTCCTATGCTCTCCATTTAGACTCCACAATTGTTAATATTTGCCAAGTTTCCCTTATTATCTCTGTATCTATCTAGCATGGGGGGATGATGGTGTTATTGTCGTTGTGCAATTTCTACATAAGCTGCAGACAATGTAGCGCTTCATCTCAAGCTGCTACAGTACAGGAGCATTTTAAACAAGCACCTTCAGCAACATTTTAGACAAGATATAATTTGAAACCAGTCCTCTGAGCAGTGGTTCTTAAGCTTCTGCATGCATCAGAATTGCCTGGAGGTCTTGTTAGGACACAGATTCTGGCTCCACCCCTAGAGTTTCTGATTCAGTAGGTCTTGGGTGATACCTATGAATTTTTGGTTCAAAAAGCTCCCAGGGGAGACTGATACTGCTGGTCTGGGGACCACAACTGGATAGGAGAATCACTTTGTAATGTGTTGAGACACAAATTGTTGTTTTCAGTGAGGCGTCATAAAACACTGTTTCTCATCCAATCTGTCAAGCACCTCCTCTTTTTCTTTCCTGCCTCAAATTTCTATGACTGAATGAGAAGGGATCATACTTTAAATCATATCATATGTTTTCATGCTTATCCAATGTGTTCTTTTTCTTGCTACTTACTAAGTTCATCAGCCAAGAACCAGATATCCTGGATGAGAACACTGATTAAGACCAAGTACAGTGGATGATGATCTTGCTGCACGTTGTTCTCCAACGCTTGCGTTCTAAGGGCATTAGACAGGACTCGGATGTATTGGGCAAGAGTAGTGTTATCTTATAACGTTTCTTATTCAGTTTGAGTGCCACCCTGTGGAGGGCATAGGAAAGGAGGGAGCTTCCAGAATAATCTATGACATTGTCACTGTGTCGCTGGCGCTTCATTATTTACAAAGTATTAGTAGGACTCCTCCTCTGATTCTGTCATGTGGGATTTTTCTAGCTACCATGCTGGACCTATGGGCAAGTATGCTGGAAATGGAGATGCCAGAGGAGTTAGTATAAGGGAATTGGTGGATCAGCACCCCGAGATAGGAACAGCTCTGGAACCATCTGACGGCATCTCTGGGAAGTCCTTGGCAGGATTGGACCACTTGGTCCGGGTAACCTGCCCAGGTCTATGCCTGCATCAGCCTCCTTCCCTTCCCTGTGTCCCTTTGCTCGCTCTGTACCTACAGACATACTTGTTATCCAATCATGTCCCAGTGCTTCCCAGCAACACATCCCAAAGAAACCAAGTTCCACTTAAATCCCTGTCTCATATGTTGCTTTGGGGGTGGAGAAGAAAGATAACTTGTCCTGTTGAAACTTAAGTACCCCTAGGAAACAAAAATGAACACCCAAGAAGCATTTATGTAACAGCTCAGGCTTGTAATAACTTTATGGAGTATACTTCTTATTTTCTTAGTAATGAGCGTACATTATGGAAGAACTAAAAAATTCAGATAACCGAAACCTAAATATTTAAATCATCTAGCACCTAGAGGTCAATGTGGGGGTAAAATCATATTCCAACACTCTCATCTGCCCGTGACCCACAGGGTCCAGTCTCAGAGCCGTATTGTGTCCTAAAGAACACATCTGTCAACTGTGGGGAAATTCAAAGTAGCACAAATTCTTTACTTTTATTTCTTGGAATATTTAAAGGTTAAGTATGTGAAATGTGGTAATGCATCTCTAACGTATCCTTTTGTTCTGTCCACACCCGTCGTATGCTGGGGCAGCTCCTACACATTTTTTTTAATACAACTTCTCCCCAGATAAAACTCCTACTAAAATAACCCGCCTGGTATCAGATGGGTATTACTTATCCTTACTCCCTTCCTTTTTCTTTGTAAATTTACACGATATTAGCGATCTAAAGGAAAATTCCTAAGTACCTGGGTCCCTCTTTGGAAGGCTTGGGAGGAAAAGAGCTGCAGAAGTTTCCCTTCACAAGATGTGGGGAGGGGCGGAATCTGAAGACATTAATTAATAAATAATGTAGTCTATTACATAGATATTTATAGCATGCCTTATTTTTCAGTGACCAATTTCTTTTCACTTAGCAATGCATTATATACATTGCTCTTTAATAATTATGTATGCAGAGTCATTACTATTGGATTTCATAGATCCAATTAGAGACTATAATTTATTTGCCTAGTCTCCTATTACTGGATATGTATAGTATTTCCATTTTTTCTCCTACTATAAGTTGCTCTGTGCAGATATTTATGTACTAATTTGATAATTCCCTTAGAATCATTTGTAGAAGTGGAATTACTAGGTTGGAGACTGCAATTTTCAAATCTTCTGATATATGTTGCCAATTTATCTTTCAGCAATGCATGGGTAAGGTGATTTTGCCAAGACATTGGAAAGCCAAGAGGTCATTATTCTATTTCAGTCTTTATCAATCTGATAGACAACTAAATAAATAGTATCTTGTAAAACATCCGATTTCTTTGATCAGTCAATATTAATGCTTTTGTGTGTGTGTGTTGCACAATCCTCTTTTCATTTGGTAAATTGCTTATTTCTATCTGTAGCTTACTTTTTCATTGAAGTTTTAGTCTTAATATTTTGTAAGAGTGCTTAACAGATAAAAGAAATTATCCATCTATCTGGGAAATATTTATATGGCATTTTTCTTTTTAATACATTAAGCTTTTACACTGGAAACTTGAAAAATTACAGTTGAAATGAAAAAATTAAAAGTCTTTGCTAAATGATTCCCTTTTACCATATGGCTGCTACAGGCTTAGTTTTTCCAGTCACAGCACACATGGTACCATCTCATCCATGGTGGCCATCATTTGCTTTTCAGAGCCTCAGAAACAGGAAGGCACTTTCTATAATTCTGTAGCATTTCTGTTTTGAACATAAGTAAATTTGTTTGCAAGTGCCACTTAAGGACTGCTTTTATCATTCTCACGGCTTAAAGTTGTTAACCTACAGAAGAATTTCATAAAGATTCATCTGAAGGTTGTATTAGATTGCCTATCAAAATTGGTGTTACTGACAAATGCTAGAGAATTTCAGAGAAGGCTATGACCAATGTCAACTGGAGCAATTGCTTCTTGTGGGAGGCTGTGACTTAAAATGGCTCTCTTGGGATTTCAGTAGAGAGGTAGGAAAAGGCAATTCTGGGTCTGGTTCTGTTTTCTTATGAGCAAGAAAGGCCTCTTCCTACACAAAGCACGTAAATAGAAATAAATGGCAATGCCCGTACATGGGCCAGCTGCTCATCCACAATTGAGTTGCCCAGTAGCAAGATTCCACTGCATGCACAAACCCAGCTGCCCTTCTGGGTCACTCTCTACATGCAAAGCGTGCAATGGCCTTGTGTCTTGGGTCACACTTGGCAGTAAAATTACATGATCTCCATGATCTGCTTGGAGAGCATTTTGCGCTCTTCTATATCTTTATTCCAAGTCACATGCAATGGCTCAGATGATCATACTGTGTGACTATAAAAGACTGTCAGTGATATTCCTTGCTATGCTGAATAGCTGTGCAGGAATATAAATGATATTTATGAGGAAGTTGGGAGTGCTTTAAATATTGTGAAAACGCTGACTTTGACACATTGGGGATAATGATGCAGAAACAGTAGGCTCTTTGTAAACTGTTTAATGGCAACAATTTTCTAAATCAAGGCAATCCATACTTCCCCATTTACAATTTCATCTCCAACTACTGCAGTCTCATAAAGAGGTTTACTACATGGAATCTTTTGTTTTTCTGAATGGTTATCCAGTACTCTGATGCTTCAAAGCATTTATGTTTATCTTTCAAAAACATAGAAATGTTACATGGAGGTGGAGTGTTATGTCACGTTGGGCTAAAATGTGGTATTGTTAATAGATACAAAATTTATTTAAGAAGCACAGATTTAGAAAATGTGAGGTGATATTCTTAGGTTAGTGTTTAATATCCTAGATAAATACTAATACTTATCTAAGTGGGTTTGTGTGCTTGTATAGAAATAATGTAATGGCAATGTACACGTCTCTAGCCTATTGAGTAATGGGTTTGCAGTGGTAAATGCTAAAAAGATTACACAGTGTAACTCAATTACATTTAATATCTCTATTATGGCAGAGTTTAATCTCTGTATTAACTTTCGTATTTGCTAAATCATAGATATTTACCTTAAAATGCACGCTTTTCTTGATATATGAGCTAAAAAGAAATCTTGTAATCTAATTATATTTGATTGTAGCCAGTGCTGTTTACATTTCATAATGCCTACATTTATTCCTGACCTGCTGTATCTTCTTCATTTAATGAGTTTCTTTGAGAATTTTCCATGACCCCTTTGCTTGCATCAGAAGAGAAGATAAGTTAATATAAAAGAGCATAAACAGGAGAGAAAAATACCTGCTAGAAAACACTTGAAGCTTTCCAAGAGAACCTGGAAAGCAATCTGCTTCTGTGTGCTTCATGTTGTCATACAGAGCATTTCTAGAAATAAAATTCCACTGTGCTCTGCTTGGAGTACATTTGAATAACACATCTCAATGTTAGTAAGTTCCTGTGATTCCACTTTCATTTTAATTTAAAGAGAGAGATTTCTTTTATTCAGGAGAGTGATTTTCTTCATCTTTGACAGTGTAAGGCATGGGAAGAAAAGTAAACATAGCTGTGTGCTCAGAAACACAATATGCCAACTTTATATCTATGGAATTTGCTATAAACTTTATTTTAAATGTTCTTCTGTGTGCTCACAAAAATTTAGAGGATATGAAACACATATCGGATTTTTTTACCTCCAACAATGAATAAAAACTCATGCATGAAAGTGCCAAATAAGATGGATAATGGATAATCTCTAATGGAAGGAACAGGGGTTTTATGATTCTGTGGATCCTAACACAGACCTGACAGAAAAAAATAAGTTGAAAAGCAGAACCATCTCTTTGTGAGGAGCAACAAACCAGTTGAAAGATAAAAAAAGATTTGCATGTTTAATTTCTTGTGGTCCTAAGTGTCTGTGTATAGTCCCCCTCCACCTTTTGGGTGATGGTACATATTTCCTCTGGAGGAATTCCAAGTCATTTTACCATGTTGAAAATCTTAAAAGAGAAAAATATTCTCTTTGCTTCAGAAACTCTTTGCTTTACCTGACGCTCTCTTTCTAATTTCTATTCTCCTGGGGGAAAAACGGAAATGAACTCTGGTTTGGGGTAAGGTAGGCAAAAACTGTCAATGGAAGCCCTGATATTATCATTATTTAGATTAGTAGGAACTGACAGAAGAGCTGTGTGGAACCAACTGTTGTCTTTGAGTCGAATTGGAAATCAGATTAGACACTTTGGATGATAATGACTAATTAAAAAATATTTATATGGAAAGTAATGAAAACTCATTAGGATTGCAGAGATTTTTTCCCATGAATATGTATGATGAATCAATATAAAATATCATTGACGTATGGAGTTTCAGGATATATTTTCATCTTTAATCACGTGTGCTGTTTTACTGCTTTTTTTCAATGTGTGGCTCGCAGTCAATATATAGATTGTAGTTGCAGCAGGCTTAACTGTCAAAAGAAAATGGAGGGATGATATAGAAGAGAAGAATTGTCAATGAACATCTTCTGAAAAAATATAAAACCACGAAATAAAAACAGTCATATATATGTGTATACATATATATACACACATATACATCTATATATATGAGCATATATGTATAAATATTTTATTACATCTTTCTATAACCAAGAATCAGCTTAAATATTCAGTATTTGATACAATAAAAAATCAGATTAAAAAATTTGTATCATGGTCTTGAATATACAGTGAAATCAGTTCTTCATTTTGACTGTAGAGACTGGAGTGTCACTATTTTCAGTATGAATCTCTTTATTAGAATTATAATGGGCTTGACTACTCTGAGAGGGCAGTAAGCTTTCACTACTCCTTCATATGCACAGTTTGTTTTCTAATGATTCTGTGTGTCAGATGTTGGCACTTACAGCAATGATTTTCTCTTTTTTCTGTGTTTGTTTCTGTAAAACCACATTGGACCTCTTTAGAGTAACACAATACATCAATGCAGACAAGACGATTTATACTTAGAGCACAATAGCCATTGTTCTTTAGCTTAGGTTAATTGAAGCTCCGGAGAAGTTGAACTAAAATTAAGCAAATAATAAGAGAGGGATGCTCGCCACCATTAAAAGGGTAGTGAAGAACAACTTAATGTTTTGGAAAATGGCCTTTGAAGCTTGTAAAGTGAACGTGGTCAACAGATTGTACCAATTGACAAACTAAAATAATTAACTCATTAGGAGCAGAATTAGGTTCTTTGTGGCGAGGAGCCAAAACAGAGGCTGGTCCCATGAGCAGCAGCTGTTGTAACTCATGAGACAATAGCCTGCCTCCTCAGTAGGGCTTATAGGGTGTTTACTTAGCCATTCTCTTTTAGAGGCTTTGTAACCCAAACTTCTTTGTCGTATTTAGAGAGGGAGAGTGCTTAAATTGTGTGATGGAAACAGGGCTTCACCAGTCATCTTTAGTCTTTAGTCAGTTTAATCCAAAAAACACTTATGTGGTCACTTTCATTTCAGCTAATATGCATTATCTGGGATGAAGTGACAATTCTCTTCAGAATATTGTGCAAAGTTTTTATTGGAATTACCATAATTGGTCTCATTATTTTCCCAGCGTACTCAGAGCTTATTCTCTTAAACTTGTGACACGAATCCTTTAGGATTTGGTTGGAAGATATTTGAGTGGCATCAGGCATTGCTCAAACTCCAACACGTCCCTCCTTGCTAAGCGCACTCCCGTGAGCCTTGATACAGCTGCAGGTAGCAAAGAGAAAGTGACCTGGCCTGGACTTTCTGATTGCCTTCCTGATGTATGGTTTTTGGGTGATGATTTTAACTCGGTTGAACTCTCTAGAATTCAATTTGAATTTATACTGTATAGCCAAGAGGTCATGTGAAGGAAAACCAGGGAAGTTTACTAAAGACTAATGAAAGTCTAACATAAGCAGAGCTGAGAATAACCTGTGAGTGGAACTAAACGCAAAGGAGAAATACTCAGGTTTATTTTATCTTTCTTTATTTGGAATTCTTCAGATTACAAAAGTAGCACTTTTGTTTTATCAAATGAAGCATGGCAATGCAAAGATAAAAAAAGGCAAAGTTGATCATATTCCTTCCCTGCTGACTTTATCGCAGTGTCCTCACCTGATACAACCAATATTGACAGCTTGGTATCTATCCTGACACCTTTTCTATTGCTTATACAAATATGTTAAAGTAGGTTTAAGTCCCATATCATTTGTGGTATTGTTTTACTAAAATAAAATCATTCTGTATACATTAGTGTAAGTTGCCTTTTTTCACTAAAAATATATATCATGGAATGAACAAGTTGTAAGCACAATTCATGCTAGCAGAAGTTAGGGGGTGTCTGGAATATTGTTAGGCACAGTTGGGAGAGAGGCAAGTTCAATAATTACAAAGTCTATTTCATGCTACAGGTAAGATGGATACCAAATATTAATTATTCAGTAAAAATTAGCTTCTTTATTTCTAGAACTCAATGATGTAGAAATGCTATTTGGAGCTGTAGATCCACCTGTGAAAATCAGTTTAGCGTTGCTACGCTGAGTTGCTCTCATCTGATCATGAGAACTTTAAGACAACAATGAAATATTATTTCTGTGTGATCAGAATGACAAACATTAAAAGTTGCGATAATCCCCCAAATTGGAAAGGATGTGAAGAGGAATGCTGTCACGTACTGCTAGGTGTAAAAACTGGAAAACATTTCTTCATTATCTAATAAAGTTAAAGATGTGTGTATCTTAAACCCAGCATTTCCGTACTAGAAACATACCTGAGATCAGAAGTTCTCAAGTAGTTTTGTCTCAGGACCCCTGTAGAGTCTTAAAACTTTGTGAGACTCACAAGGAACTTTTGCTTATGTAGGTTTTATCTGTTGGTCTTTACCAATATTAGACATTAAATATTAGACAATTTAAAAATATTTATTATTACATTTAGAAATAACAAAAATAAACTCATTACATAATATCATAGATGGCATCTTTTATGAAAAAAAGCTATGCTTTCCAAAACAAAAATTTGGTAAAAACATGATGTATCTGTACACATGCATAATTTTGTAACATCATGCAAAGGTCAATTAGAAAATACCGGCTTACTGAGTTCTGCAGACCTTCCAAGGGTTGACGCATCTCACCATGCGATGTAAAAATCGCTTTCATTAACGCTACTACGATTTCATCTGAAAAGTCTTTCAGTATTAGGAAGCTGTAAAGTTCACAGTGGCAGGTAAAAGTTTGCAAACATTCTAATTTTCAGTTGAAAGCACACATTTTTTATTGGCAATGAGTGCAGTTGTGCTTTTTTTTTTTATTTGAAATGATAATCTTACTGTTTGTTTTCAAGAAAATTTCTGCTAAATACCCAAGTTTGAATAAAAATTTTTTCAGTCTTTCAAGTAAAACATGATGTTTCATGAAAAAAGAAAGCTAGTTTATCTTATAACGTAATTGCACAATGGCTTTTCCTTAAGACTATCATTTTACTTCAGTAAGCAGCAGAAAGTCTATATACAGAGTTTTTATTATTAAAAAGACATGAACTCAAGAGTGAAGATCTAATAAAATTAATGATTTTTACTACTTCATCAAGGACCCGAGGCTGGCACTGTTTTGTGCTGCAAGTGTCTAGCAGTAAAAGATTCAGTGATGACTAGTAGAGTTGGTGCCACCCTTTCAATTTTGGTAAAGTGCCTGAAGTTTAACCCACTATTGATTTTACACTGGTAGTACAATGTCAATGCAGTGAAAAAAGAAAATCATATTTCAATATTATTAATAAAATAATTTTTTCTTCCTGGACTCCCTGAAAGAGCGTTGGGAACCCCCAGGGTTCTGTGGATCACATTTTGAGAATAATTGCCATAGAAAAACTGTGTTCACCAAATTGTATGTACAAGTATGTTTACAGTTCAATTGTGTGTAATAGAAAAATACTTGGAAATAACTCCAATGCCAATTATCTCAAGGATGAATAAATAAGTTATAGTGCAGTCCTATAATGGAGTTCTACCTCAAGAACATAATTTTAGGTGTAAAAAGAGAGGCGAAAAAGATTACAGCAGATTGATGCACCTACTAAAATGTGATCCTCATGAGGGCTGTGTCTTTGTCTATTTTGTTCATGTTTGTATCTTAAATAAATAGAAATACTTAGCACATAATAGACGTTCAGTAAGTATTTTATTAATGAAAGAATAATTTCTATTAATGAAATTCAAGAATGTGCAAAACTAAACAATATAATGTTTAGGGAACACTGAGGGGATTATAAAATCCTTCGCCCCTCCCCACTTTTGATTTCAAAACTAGCTTCTTGCTTTAAAATTGACTCCAAAAGTGAGTTTACGTTTTCCAAATCATTATTTTTGGCATAATTGTTTACGAACAGTCAAATTTTCTATCTCCTGTGTTCCTTTTAAGTCTTTCTGGAAGTGAGGTTTGTAGCTCATTTAATAAACCAGGGGATGGGTAATTATGTTTAGAAATGTGTGTAAGAAGGTGCTGACTTCTGTCTTTGGGTTTGTTTTGATTTCCAGCCTGTGCACCGTCTTTTTTCATGACCAGTAACTGCTTGTAGACTGTTGCGTTTGTTGTAGTTTTTGTTGTTTTCAGCACAATTCTCTGTATTAATTAAGTAGACAACGTTCAGATTTCATTTAATGGGAAAGCAAGGATTCTGAAAATTAATGTAAAAGTTCTTTTAAATAGAAACATGTCTTGAGAATCCAGGTTATTTTGGTGAGGATACTTCTTTCTCCTGTTTTTAAAACACCACTGTATGTGTGTGTGTGAAATTAAAACTTCTAAGCAGCCAAGTTGAAAATGCTAGCATAAATATGTGTAAGCTTTTGATGGCTGAAAATTAGCTAAGAAGTCCACATTAGTGCAAATACTTTTAATGGAGGCCCCAATTCCAAAGCCTTGAAACTCATTTTTTTCCCAAAAGACCATGGAAACTTCCCTTTTTTATTTCTCTTAGGTACCTAGTCTCCTATGTGGCTCATGAAACTTTTAAATGGTTAGAGCTTTTAAAAATTAGAAGTGATCTTATAGGGGGATTTCAAAAATATTCCTGGTAGTGGTATTTAAAGAAACTGAACTCAGAATATTGAATATATCTATACGTTTTGATTGCATTTTATAAAGGCGGGCAGGTTGACCTAAGCCAGTGTAAATATTTTTAAGTCTCGTATGTCATGGAAAGTGGCACCATTAGGTTAGCATCTTCTTTGCTATATTATAGTCAGGGCCATCCTATACCTACTGTATTCTTGAAGATTCCAGAACAAACAACTGCTCTTCTGCACGTTAAGACAGAATTATTATCCCCTAGGCAGGAAAAAGTTCATAACCTTAAATATCCACCAGCTAAAAAGGCTAAGCTTACTAATTTTGTTGCCTCTTGGGGCAGTCAGGCTGTTGCCTAATATAAGAAATGGTTGGTGTTAGTGGAATTGTAAATAATAAAGTTTAATTTTATTTTTTAAATTATTGCTAATAATAAAAAATGCAAGTTAAAATATGGAAGTACCATTTTTCTCTCTTTTAACAAAGCATTAAAAATTTGATAATAACCAGTGCTGGTGTTGACATGGATATGGGAAAAGGGCACATGGTTACACTGGGAAAGTGGTAGTGGATAATTATCTGGAGGATAATTTATCACTAAGCATTAAAATTTCTCAAAAGTGACTCATCTATTTTAAAATTTTATTCTAAGAAATAGAAGATACTAGTGCAAATATGCAAAGATGTTTTTACATAAGGACATATCAAAGTATTTTTAGTATTTGTGAAAATTAAAAATAACCTAAATATTCAACATTAGGTGTTTGGGAAAATATATAAATATAAAGCATATTATATAACCATTAAAATAAGGATGTAGTTCTATAGTTACTGACAGAGAAGGATGGTCTCATTGTAATGTTAAATGAAACAATCAGGTTCAATTTTTTATTAAAAATTACATATACACATGCATTGAAACACAAAGAGGAAAGATACACATATAAGTAACAGTTGTAATTCTGCGTGGAGGAATATCCAGTGATTTTGGCTTAATTTGATTGGTCCATACTCTCTTTTCAGACTTTTCATAACAATTATTGATTTGTATATAGTTTTTTCCAGTGTTAAAATGTACAATGTGGTGATTTTCTATATATAAACATTGTGCAATGATTACCAAGATCAAGATAATTAACACATCTATCATCTCACATAGTTAACTCTTTTTTTTTTTTTAGGTGAGAACACTTAAGATCCACGCTCAGCAACTTTCAAGTATATATATATATATACCATATTATTAACTATAGTCACCATATACCTTAGGTCCTCAGAACTCATTCTTATAACTGAAATTTTGTATCCTTTGACTTATATCTCTCCAATTCCCTCTTATCCCAGCCCCTGGCAACCACCAATCTATTCTCTGTTTCTGTGGAATCAGGTTTTATTTTATTATTTTTAAGATTCTACATATAAGTGGCACTATTCTTTATTTGTCTTTCTCTGTCTGGATTATTTTACTTAGCATAATGCCCTCCAGATTCATCTATGTTGTCACAAATGGCAGGATTTCTTTCTTTTTAATGGCTGAATAATATTCCTTTGTATACATATGTACATATTTTCTTCATCTATTCATTCATTGAAGGAAATTTAGGTTGTTTCCATATCCTGGATGTTGTGAATAATCCTGCAGTGAACATGAGAGTGCTGATGCTTCTTTGAGATACTGATTTCATTTCCTTAGGATATATGCCCAGGAGTGAAATTGCTGGATCATATGGTAATCCTATTTTAAATTTTTTGCGGAATTAACATACTGCTTTCTTTAATAGCTATACCCATTTACATTCCCACCATTAGTGTATGAGTTCCCTTTTCTGCACAGCTTCACCAACACTTATTTCCTGTCCTTTTGGTAAAAGCCATTCTGACAAGTGTGAGGTATTATCTCATTGTTGTATTGATTTGCATTTCCCTGATAATTAGTGATGTTGAGCACCTGTTCATGTACCTGTTGGCTATTTATATGTCTTCTTTGGAAAAATGTCAATTCAGGTCCTTCGCTTATTTTTTAATTTGATTATATGCTTTTTTGCTATTGAGCTGTATGAGATCTTTATATATTCTCGATATTAACCCCTTTTCAGATATATGGTTTGGAAATATTTTCTCCCAACACATAGATTGCCTTTTTGATTTGTTGACTGTTTCCTTTGTTCTGCAGAAGCTCTTTAGGTTGATGCAGTCCTCTTTGTTTATTTTAGCTTTTGTTGCCTATGCTTGTAGTTTTAATTTTCTTAAATTTATTGATACTTGTTTTGTGACCTAACATAAGATCTATCCTAGAGAATGTTCTGTGTGTGCTTGAGAAGAATGTGTATTCTGCTGCTGTTGGATGGAATGTTCTGTATATATCTGTTAGGTCTATTTGGTAAAGTGTAGTTCAGGTTCATTATTTCCTGGTTAATTTTCTGTCTGGATGATCTATCCATTGTTGAAAGTGTGGTATTGAAGTCCCCTACTATTATTGCATAGCTGTCTATTTCTGCCTTCAGATCTGTTAATAATAGTTTAACATATTTAGGTGCTCTGATAATTGATATGTATATATTTATAATTGTTATATCCTCTTGATGAATTGACTCTTTTTTCTTTTTTTTGATGACCTTATTTGTCACTTGTTAGAGCTTTTGACTTTAAGTCTATTTTGTCTGATATAAGTATAGTTACCTCTGCTCTCCTTTGGCTTTCGTTTTCATGGAATATCTTTTCCCATTCCTTCACTTTCTGCCTATGAGTGTCATTAAAGCTGAAGTAACACCCATGAAGGCAGCATCTAGTTGGGTCTTATGTTTTTATTTATTCAGCCACTCTGCACCTTTTAGTTAAAGAATTTACACCATTTACATTTAGAGTTATTATTGATAGGTAAGGACTTACTATCACCATTTTGTTAACTACTTTCCTTTTGTGTGGTAGTTCCTTTGTTCCTTTCCTTTTCTCTTGCTTTCTTTTTTCTTAGTTGATGATTTTTTGTAGTGGTACACTTTGATATTTTTCTCTTTACCGTTTGTATATCTATTATACATTTTTGCTTTGTAATTACCATGAAGTTTTGTTATACATCTTATATTATAACAATCTATTTAAGCTGATAACAACTTAACTTTCATTACATAAAAATGTTCTACATATTTACTTGCTTCCCTGACATTTCATTTTATTGATGTCACAATTTACACGTTTTGATATTGTGCCTCCATTAACAAAATATTGTAGATATAGTTATTTTTAATGCTGTTGTCTTTTAATCTATATGCTAGAGTTCAAAGTGATTTACACACCATCATTGAATTATTAGAATACTTTGAATGTGAATATATATTTTCCTTTACCAGTGAATTTTATGCTTTCATATGTTTTTATGTTACAAATTAGGCAGCTTTTCATTTCATTTATTGAGCTGCCTTTAGCATTTCTTGTTAGCAGGTCTAATGGTAGATAATAAATTCCTTCAGCTTTTGTTTGTCTGGGAAAATATTTCTCTCTCCATTTCTAAAGTATCTTTGGTTGGCAGTTTTTTTCTTTAAGCACTTTGTATATATCAACTCACTCTTTCTTGGCCTACAAGGTTAATCCTGAGAAATATTATTCTATCCTTATCAGGGTTCCCTTGTATGTGATGTCTGTTTTTCTCTTGCTAGTTTCAAAATTCTTTCTGTTTGATTTTTGAGCTTTTGATTATAATGTGTCTTCATGAAGATCTTTTTTGCTTGAATCTGTTTAGAGATCTTTGAGCTTCATGTACCTAGCTGTCCATATGTCTCCCCAGATTCGTGAAGTTTTCAACCATTATTTCTTTAAATGAGTTTTCTCTCCATCTTTTCCATCTGGAACTCTCAGAATGTGAATATTGCTTTTCTTGATGGTATCCCATAATTTACCTAGGTATTCTTCACTCTTTTTCATTATTGTTTGTTTTTTCTTCTTCTACTAGATAATATTGAAAGATCTGTCTTCATGTTTGCAGAGTCTTTCTTCTGCTCAAATGAGCCTGATTTTGAAGCTCCCTATTGCATTTTTTATTTCATTTGCTATAATCTTCAGTTCTATAATTACTATTTGGTTCATTTTATCATTTCCATCTCTATCTTGGAATTATTTTTTTGTTTATGCATTGTTTTCTTGAGTTTTGTGAGTTGTCTCTGTTCTCTTGAATCTCTCTGTGCTTTCTTAAAATAATTATTTTGAATTCTTCTTAGGTAACTCAAAGGTCTCCATTTCTTTGGGGTCAGTTTCTGGAAAGTTATTGTTTTCCTTTGGTGGTGTCATGTTTCCTTGCATTTTTGTGTTTCTCATGGCTTTGCATTGATGTCTGCATTTAAGGAAATAGTAACCTCTTCCAGCCGTTTTGAGTTGGCTTCAATGGGGAAAGACTTCCACCTGAAGTTGACTATAAGGGCGCTGGCTGGATGGGGTTCAGTGTCTCTCATTCCTGGGAGGGCACAATGGGATAGTCTCCATTTATTTCTGTCAGCTGAGGTCATCTTCAGTGAAGACTGCAGGAGTCTTCTGAGGCCAAGGCTGTGAATGTCCTGTGAGTGGCAGCGGCAACTAAAGCTATGGTGATCCTCAGAGGCAAAGGCTGCTGGGGTCCTACTCTTCTTTTTTGTCTGTCGGAGGATGTTTTATTTGAGGGATTTCACCCTGGTGCCAGTTTTGGTGCACTAGCACTCAGAATGTCAGCAGAACTAGGGTCATGGGGTCAGGCTCTTGAACAAATACCATAGCACCTGTGTCTTGGAATATATGTGCACTTGCTGTGGTGGTGGTGTCCATCCCTGAGATGCAGGTATGAGCATATCTCCCATGGAACTGAGATCTGGGTCTCTGGGGCTTGGTGCATGACTCGGCCCCTGGGTGTGTGTGTGTGTGTGTGTGTGTGTGTTTGTGTGTGTGTATGTAGAATGCATCAGCAGCACAGGCCCTGGGATATCAGAGTACCACAGTGGCTTGGGCCCAGGGGGCAGGGAGCAGTAGTACCACACCCTGGAAATGGTGGGTCAGTGTCCCAACTCTGGCCCCAGGGGGCAGTCAAAGAACACCAGCAGCTGAGGTCCAGTGGTTGTGGTTCTAAGTTGAAGCTACATTCTAAGCTGCAACTTAGAACCCTGGGGGCGGGGCACAGAGCAGTGGCACTGAGGGCTGGTCAAAGTCCCAGCTTAAGCCTAGGGGGCAGTCAAAAAACAGCATCAGCTCAGCCCTGGTGATGGCAGGACAAAGCCATGACTTAGAACACTGGGGGCAGGGCACAGAGGTGCAATCGTGCAGCCCAGGGATGATAGGTCAAAGCCTAAATTTAGGACTCGCAATAGACAGTCACAGATCTGCATCTGCACAGCCCTGGTGATGGCCCGGTAAAGCTCCTGTTGGGATCCAGAGGGTGGGGTGCAGAGCAGCAGGAGCCTGGTCCCAGAGATGACAGGTCAAAGCTATGACTTAGGATATAGGGTTAGGGTGCAGTGCTGCAGCAGTGTGGCCCTGGTTATGGTGGGTCAAAGGCCTGACTTGGGACCCAGGGGTGGGGATACATAGCTGCAGCACGTCCAGTTCAAGGAGGAGACGCATCAATGTGGACTTGGGCAACTCTGTCAGCTGGATTTGGTATTGGTAGAGATGGTGGGTTCCTTAGCAGCAAAAGCTGCAAACGTTCACGGTGATGAGGCTTGCTGGGGTTCTCTGCTCCCTTTTTCCCTGTGGGTTGAAATCCCTCTGAGGGTATCCCTCCTGGTGCTGAGCTGCTCTGAACTGAGGAATGGGGTGATGCAGGTAAAATGCGCCCTGTGCTCTTCTGTGTGGCCATCCTTGGCTTTGGAGTTCTGCAGGGTTTCTGCCGCTACTTTGGTGTAGTCCAGAGCTTTTGCAGATCTATTTTCATCAATTTGTGGTTGTTTATTTATTGTTTTTGGGGGAAAGATGAGCATTGGGTCATTCAGCTCTCCATCTTGCTGATGTCACCCCCTCTATAATTTTAAAGGAAAAAACTATTAACATCAAATATTATAATTAAAATTCTGTTTTCTAGTGAAAAACCAAGAAATTGTCTCTAGTGTTTTCATTTCATTGCACTATAATTGCATTGATTCAAATGTTTCTGGAAGTAAATGGTTCATTAATAAGGATCTTAGAAGACATTTTTTGTTCTGTAAGATTTTCTCAATGATATTTCTTAATAACGACATTTGACTAATATTCTTTTGCTTTTTGTAGGGCAGGATACTGGACTCATTAAAGCGAAATACATCAACAAGAGTAGTTTCCCAAATATGGCCATGAATGCACAAGCTATTGAAGAAAGGTTTGATAAATTTAACCACATTTAAAAGATTCTCATAGCAAAACCCCCATAAGCAAATTCGAAAGACAATTTGAGAAAATAATTTTTGGAACTCCTATCATGGCTGAAAGGCTAATTTCTTTAAAATAAAGAAATCTTAGAAGTCAGTAGGAAAAGGAACCAATACTCAATAGAAAAATAGACAAAGAATATGAGTCAAGGGTTGGCACCGCAAGAGGCACAAATGACCCTTAAACATAGGAGAATAAATAGGAGAATTACAAAATAAAACACACCGAAACATCAAGTTTTCACCTATCAAATTGGCAAAAAATCTAAACATTTAATAATGCTGTTGTCATGCGTATGGAGAAAATTAACCATTGCTCTTGAGATTATAACTTTATTCAGCCTCTATGTAGGCAAAATTGACAGTGATTATCTGAATTATAAATATATATACCTTTTGGCTCAGAACTTTTACATCTTGAAAATGCTAGATGTCTTGTGTGCTAGCAAACGTGGTAACCAAGAGGTCAGTCATCACAGCATTGCTGGTAGGGAGCAGAGACTGCAGGCATCCTCAGGTTCATTTATAAGGCCCAATTAAATATAGATCGGCATACTATGTACTATTGCTCTAAAAATGAACACGATACCTCTATATATATTAATATTGAAAAATCTCCAGAAAATATACTGGGAATGGAAAAGTTTAGGACAGTATGTATTGATTATGTAGAAAAGGGAGGAAATTACACACATCTACATGTCCATACTTATATACATAAAATTTTTATATAAAATGTGCATACATATATACAAATATATATGGCAAGTATTTAAGTATAATTACGTAAAATATATATGCTTTCACTGAATAAAATATTTCTAGAAATATGTAGGGGAAACTGAATATATTTGTTGTCTCCAGGGAAAGGTACTGAGTCTAAAGACAGGGTTAGGAGGGTGACCTTTCTGTCTATTCTCACTACAAAATTTGGAGTTTGATTAATGTAAATATATTAATGAGCCTGAAAATAAATGCAATGTGTATTTAAAATAACAATATATAATATAATAAATGTAATAAAATATTAATATGACTGTCCACAGTTTGTTTCAGGTATGTTCAATAATTATTTGCAAGATTGTATTGTATACAGGACAATTTATTGAATACAGGAATCACAGAGTACATACTATTATTTTTTTTCCTTTTTAAAAATCTTACTCTGGTGTTGCGCGGCAAGTAGGATAAAATAAGTGGGTCTTTTCTTTCCGTGCCAATGTGTTTATTCTTTTTTCTTTACACTCTTCTTGTCTTATTCTTTCTTCTGATGTATTTGGCAAAGCAGGGACATGCTCACATACATGACAGACAGCCTGTCATTGGAAAAGTTCATCATGGGAATTTTTATGAGTTTATGACATCTGTGTTAATAAGCACTTAAAATTAACATCTTACAAGATGTTAACAGAGGGGTGTAGTGAATGCCAGTGCAGCTGGAGCTATTTCATATATATGTGCTTTCAAGGTAACTGAGCTTTTCGTTTTTGTTATGCATATTTATTTTATTTTCCCTAGTGTATGTAGTAACTGCCATCACTGGCCTGGTCACTTCTTATGTTGCTAATATACACTCAGTGAGGTGAGGGAGAGGTTCACTTGATACCAAAGAAGCAATTTTTTACTTCGGATCCTAAAAGGTGACTTTGCTTTTTTTTGCTTCACTTATAATTTCATCCCAATTTTCCTTTGCTGCATAACAGACCGCCTCAAAATTTAGTGGCTTGAACAATCGTTTTATGTAGCTCGTGATTTTCTGGGTAAGGATGTTAGGAGGGTCTCAACTGTGATTTGGTTTTAATCTATAGCTGGGGATGGAAGATGTATTTCTAAGATGGCTTCTTCACTCAAAATTCTGGCACCTCAATTCTCTGTGACTTCTCTCTCCACATAGCATGTTGTCCTACAGGGCCCTCCTATGTGGCTTGGATTCTCCCAGTATGGTGGTTGTCAGGGTAGTCACTCTTCTTCCAAGGCAGCTGGTTTCTAAGAGCAAATGTTCCAAGAGACAGGAAGTGAGAGCTGCCGTACTCTTCAGGACTGGACCTGGAAACTTGTATGGTGTTACTTCTGCTTTATTCCATTAGTCAAAGCAGTCAGAGAACCCAGTCAGATTCAAGGGGAGAGACATGGACCCACCCTCTCCAAAGGAGGCATGTCAAAGAATTTGTGGCCAATTTTAATCCACCACAACTCTTTTCTTTTGAAGAACTTGGACAAGATCCTCAGGACTGTGTTGAGAAGTTTTTGAATGCCATTGTTCAGCTCAAATCCCAAAGGTTACCTTCCTTCCTTGTTAGCAATTAACCTGTGTTTCTGTGCTAGGTCAAAGCAACTTAATTTTCTTTACCTTATGAGGAAATACTTGCCCAGATGGGAGCTCTAAATATTGAGTTCAGCCTCTGTTCTTCCTTGTAATCTTAGCAGTCTGTAAGCTGACCCCCAGTCCCAAAGCTATGCTTATGCTTTCTTCCATAAAAGCCTTTTAAAAATAGCTTTCTTGGTTTTGCATCTTGGTCTTCAATCTTCAAGCAGATTGAAGGGGGCACTGGGAACCTTCCTATGCAACAACACCATTAACGAGACATCGGGGCTCATTTCCAGTTCTTCAGCTCTCTTATTATTCAACCGACGTTTAAGAGTATGCTTTGCATCTTATTTGTGTCTGTTTCCCCAGCGCCAACGAGCTCTGGGAATATGATCAGTGCTCAGTACATTAGCTATGTCAATGAATGGTGATAAAACAATTATTCTTTCTTTAAACTCTTAGGAACCTAACCTCTGTTTTTTCCTCTCCCCTTTCCTATTACTTCTCTTTTGATTACTGTTCTATCTTATCTTGTTCCTCCAAAGTCTCCCTATTGATTTTCCAGGTATCAGTCTTATGGTCTTCTGCAGTCATGCGTAGCTTAACGACAGGTATAGATTCTGAGAAATGCATTGTTGGGTGCTTTTATCATTGTGCAAACATCACAGGGTATACTGAGGGGAACAAAATTTGCCACCCCAAAAGGTATCTCTCTAAAATGAGGATGATTTTAGGCCGATTATTTTTAAGAAACAAAGGACTCAGAAAGTTTTTCTTGTTACCTCTCTCTTAACTGCCTAAAAGAATTCAGATTAAAAAAAGCCTATCTCAGGAAGTGAGCTGTCACCTTTACATAACATGAGCTAGGTTGGAGACAGGGGAGAACCTAGAAAAGTCTGTTTGTTGGGAGCCCCTCTGTGTTCTTCTGTTTCTATGTGGCCAAACACTTGTTTTCCAAATGTTTGCCCCTTTTCATCTCCCTGTGAATTGACTTCCTTCCCTTTGAAGTCCCTGACTCTCTCCATTCCCAACACCTTCTTTTGTCTTTACCTAAGGATGGTATTTAAGGTGAGGGCTTCAGCCATTTTGGTGAGTTACTTGGTTTTCCTGGGTTTCTCCCATGTATAACTGTTATTAAGAGTTTTGTTTGCTTTTTTTCTGTTATTCTGTCTCATGTCAATTTAATTCTTAGACCAACCAGAAGAACCTAGAAGGATAGAGGAAAATTTCTTCCTCCCCTGCAGTACTTACCCAAACCTAGATGGTCTGGCCTACTACATCCCTAGGCCACATGGTACTAATGTTATCAGACCACCATCTTATATGCAGTCTTTTGTTGACTGAAATACCATTATGCAGTGTGTGACTGTATTCTTTCTCACATTGCACCTGAAGTGATCATCCTGTTGTGAAAATCTAACAATGCGATGTCCTTGCTTAAATTTCCTTAATGGCTCTGTTGCCACCAGAGTAAAGTCCAATAACTTACATGTCTCTGAATGATTGGCCCTTGCTTTCCTCTGGCCCCATTGTGACCTACTTCCCCTTCTCACTTGATTTCCCAACAATATGGATTACTTTTGTTCCCCTAGTGTGCTTTGCTTATTCTTAACTTCAAGCCTTTGCACATGATAATGTGTCTGCCTGCATCACTCTTCCCTTCCCTTCTTGTCTCTCTCACCTCTACCACTTCTTACGTGTGAGATTGGAGGACATTTCCTTCAAGAGGCCTTCCCTGACCCAACAAAGTCAGGTTACTTCCACTTTTATGTGCTCCTATTTCACCCTCTTATTTTCCACATAATAGATATCATTGCACGTGTCTATGTTGGCTTTGCTTGCTTGCTGGTCTGTATCTTCTGTTAGACTGGAAGCTTGGGGAGGATAGTGACTGAGTTTTTTGAGTGCTATACTGCCAAGCGTAGAACAGTGACTCGTACTTCTGAGGCCCCACATAAAGATCAGCTCCTCTCCAGTCCCTCCTCCCCCTCCCCCTCCCCCTCAATTCATTCTCCCCTCTTCCTCTACTCTCTCTCTTTGTTTCTTTCTATTGGTAGTGTTTTAATCTATTTATTTATTTATTTATTGAGGAAGACTAGCCCTGAGATAACTAATGCTAGTCCTCCTCTTTTTTGCTGAGGAAGCCTGGTCCTGAGATAACATCCCTGCCCATCTTCCTTTACTTTATATGTGGGATGCCTACCACAGCATGGCTTTCCAAGTGGTGCCATGTCCACCACCCGGGATTTGAACCGACAAACCCCGGGCCGGCAAGAATTGGAACATGCGAACTTAACTGCTGCACCACCAGGCCAGCCCCAAGTAGTCTTTTAATCTAGACAGTGGATATTTCCATATGACTGACTTCCAGATGAATGGGAAGTTCCAGTAATTTATAACAGCACCTTTCCATATTTATATCAAATTTGGAACACTGGGAAATTTTTCTCCAGGTCCCAGATCCTTGCTTACTATCCAGCTATTTTCGAACAATTTCCCTGTTCTATATCATTTATTTAAATCACAGTTCAACGTCCATTTCTTCAAGAAATGTTCTAAACTTTGAGTCATTCCATTCCAAATATCTCTTTTCTTATGAAACATAAGATTTGTGATACATGAAATTATGTCCAGTGACAGTCATTTATGCTTTCTTATTTATAAAATTTTGGGAACTTGTACTATATCTATCTTTTGGTATTTCTATGGAGCTGATATCCTAGTAAGCTTTTATTGGGTTAAGTGGAAACTGGATTTTTATGTGAATAAGAATTAACCTATTTAAAATCATGATTGCTTATGAATATATAAGATACAGCTGGAAAATAGACCTAGAGATTATAAGCCTCTTTAAGGAGAAATTGTATTTGTTTTTGAATGTGCATATTTTTGTTTGGTTTTGCATTCTTGTTTCAACACTTAGCAAAGGTCTGAACACGTCTGTGACCCTGTGCTTTCTTTTTCTTCTTGCACGTGGACTATCAGAATTCTCAAAGCAGAAATTCTTTACACAGCTACCAACTTCCATATGATTATCAAGTCATGGGACTAGAAGACTTCGTCACCCTTTAGAATACATATGCCGTTGTGTATGTCTTTATTTGTGGACATTTACAGCGTTATTGTCCTGTGTGTGAGAGGATGGTAGGTCGTGTGGTAATCATATGTAAACTCTGTATTCTTTGGCATGGGGTGTTCTGGAGAATTGAATACCCTGATTAATGAAGTTACTGTGTATGCCATACGTAGATTACTAAGTTCTAAAAAATACAGTACAATATCACTAAGTCTCTCTTTTCTTTTAATACCTACATTATGACTCTCTATTTTCTAGTCCCTGGGCATTGAGTACAGTAGCTTATTCAAAGTCTACTCTACATTCCATTCATTAAGTGGATGTGTTTCTAATGATCATTTGTGATGATTTAGAAAGTGGTATAGGATCTAAAACTATGAATACCAATTATCATTATACCATAAAAGCTTGGAAGTGAGGGTTAATGGAGAGTTTCTGTACATTAGCTGACTCTGTGATCACTTTCCATTTTTTTTCTGAATTAGTTGAAATTATTCTAGTTAGTGTGCAAACTCATGCACTAGAAGTCTAATGTATTCTAGGGTTTTCTTTTAATGTCTCTGCACCGTTCCAAGTTTCTTTCCCTGTCCTTGAAGGCTCTATCGGCAGCACGTTTATCAAACCCGGGTCCAGTGCTGTGCTTGTCTCACCGTGCACCTGCATCAGTGTTATCTCCTGTTTTCTCTCATGTACAAATAAGAATAGCCCTTCCAAAGGCTTGTAATATCTCGAATTCCTATAACTCACATCAGAAGCTTTCTCTTCTATAGGGAGTGCTTTAATTAGAGAACCTCTGTACTCTAAATTTTGTGGAAAGCTTCTTCCTTTAAAGCAGCTTTTGTGAACTTCATTAAATCTGAGTTATGGAAGACGCGGTCTCTGATCTTTGGCTTTGCTGAGCTGCTGACCGGCTTGATGTGCTGCTTGGCGGATTCTCTGGAATGCTGAGTGTGTTCCAGGGTCCTGTAATCTGTCTTGTTTGGTGCACTGTCTATAAGTTACCAGTAATTACTTGGAAAGAAAATTGTCTTCTCTGTTCCATGTATCTGAATTTTAACTGCAGCTGTGTTATAAGTATGTGCATCTCTGAATTCAATCTATTAATTTCTGCTCTCTGACTACATATTTCAGGAGAAGACTATCTGGGTATGGTGGTAGGTATAAACTGTGGCTATATTCCTATGAATATATATTCCAAGAACTGATATAAAATCGACACTGTATTTTTTTAAAACTCAAACTACAGCTAGTGCCAATAGTTTAAAATTCCTACTGTGTTTTCTGGTTGGTCTCCCCAGATGGGAGAATCGTGATTGGAATATTATCGCAAAATTGCTCTTGCTTTAGATAGCTTTATTTTTTATACAAGTTGCTTTTAAAAAGATTTTTAAAAATACATACCCTGAAACATCAACAGCACATTTGGACTCGTTTTTTTTAAAAGGAAAATAAATTTAATGGATGCCAAAATATCTGAAAACCAGCATGTTTGCCAAGATTGTGATAACCGTATGTGGGAAGTGGAGGAGTTTCAGAGCGGCTGCAAATATTAAACGTGGTTCGATCCTCTGCACGATGAGGTGGAAGGAGGACTGGACCAGGAGTGAGGACACCTGGGTTCTGTTCTGGGCTCTGCTCTAGTCTACCCTACTTCTTTCTTTATGCAAATATTCTCACCTCTCTTTGCTTCTCTCTTTTCATTTGTGGAATCAAAGAGCTAGAGATCATATCTAAGACCTAACTATGAAATCTCTTGGCTGCTGTTGATTTTAACATGGACAATAAACAAATAAGGAAATAAATAGGGCAGTTTGACCTTAAGTTATCAGACTGTGCAACCTTTGCAGAACAACAAACATTCAGGACTGAAGTCACAAAAAATTAGCTACTTATCCCAGGGTCTTCAAGACGCCAACTCTAAATGCTTAGAAATCAGCATAATGGACTAGTTTCTTTCAGATGGGATATTGACTGTCATTGATACCAGTGGCAGAGCACTAACAGAAATGCAGAGATGTGTGAGGAGGTCATTAGCTTGTAGCCAAGAGAGTCTGTGCAGGATTCTCAGAATCGCTTGTGTAGCTTCTTTCATTCGTCAGAACTGAAGTTTTCCAGTCATGAACAGCATTCCCATTAGTGTTAGTTTTAGCAAGAGCTTTAACCAACCATCTGCTTCAGTATTATTTTCTCTTACTGGTAAATAAATTACTTGTGCGTCTTACAACAATGATATCTTAGATTTGATGGATTATGGTGTTAACCTGTATCGCCAGGCATGATATGAGTCCCTTTATTCAGACAATATTCATAGTAAGGTAGAGGTAGGAAACTTCCGTTAATATGCTTGGGTTGTGGAACAGGGAGGAGTTGTGCTAAAAATAACCTTTTCACACGTTGTGGTTGACAGTTGAGTCACTATCTTATGCCACTGTTCCATAGCCTTTGCTTGCTTCCTTTACTATCTAGTAAAAAGTGTTTTTATGGAATTAGAAATCTCTAAGTAAATGGGTTTTCCTTTTTGCAAATGTGCTTCTTTACAAGCAAAGAGGTGTAAAGCACTTAGCCCGGAGCCTGACACAAAACAAATGGCCACCATAAAGTGCTTCTGGGTAAGAGCAGTTTTTGGCTAAGTGCATGGATTTTGCATTTGTTTATTTAGCCCTCTGTGAGGGGAGCCATCTCTCACCAGACACAGTGATGGGCTGAACTTCAACGTATTAAGCCAAGGAAGAATCCATCTTACAAATGGCTGGACCACTCTGACAATGGAAATAACTAGGCTCCAAGCTACAGATTATTTTTGAATTTTTCATTTTGAAGTACTTTCAGACCTATGAAATAGTTGCAAAAGCTGAATTCCTGCAAACCCTTCTCTGAGATTCCTCAAACTAACATTTTCAAGAACCACAGTGCAGTTATCAAAATCATGAAATTAACCTTGATATAACACTATCTTCTAATCCAGAGATTAGCACACTTTTTCTGTAAAGGGCCAACGAATAAATATTTTCGGCTTTGTGGGCTGTAAGGTCTCAGTCATAGTATAAGAACAGCTGTAGACAATACTTAAATCAATGGTAATGGCTGTGATCCAAAAACTTTACTCATAAAAATAGGTGACCAGCTGGCTTTAGTTTACAACCCACGAAATCCAAGACCTTTGTCAAAATTTGATCGTTTTCCCACTGATGTCCTTTCTTTGGTCCAGAGTCCAATCCCAGATCACATGTTGCATGTAGTCATAGCTTCTCAAGGTCTCCTTTAATTTGGAACAGTTTCTCAGTCTGTTTTTATATTTGGTGACCTCGAAACTTTCGAAGGTTACTGGCCAGTTATTTTGTAGGTTAAATGTCAGTTTGGGCTTCCCTGATGTTTCTTCATCGTCACATTTAGACTGTGTATTTTCTCTTAACAATAACACAAAGATGATATCGTGACGTTCTCAGTGCGTTATGGCAGGAGGCACATTGTCTATCCCATTGTTGGTGACCCTAACATGGGTCATTTGGTTAGTATGTTATCTGCTAGGTTTTCCAATGGAAAAGTAGTCTTTTTCCACTTTTAACTTAAAAGTTACTATTTTTCCATTTGTAATGACCATTCTTTGAGACAATGTATTCATATTTTTGCCCATTAATTTTGGTGTCCATTGTTGATTCTTTCCTTGAACAGTTAATACTGTGTTGTTTGCCAAATAGGAACTTTTTAGTTTCATGGATCCTTTTTCATTTATGAGTTGGAATTTTACTGTCAGGATCTGCTTTCCAATATTCCTTATTTGTTTGTTTATGTTAGAATGAGTTCATGGATTCTTATTTTATACTTTGGGCTAGGTTCTATTGCTATCATTATTTATTTTGTTTCTCAAAACTATCCCAGATTTGGATACTGGGAGGCCCCCTCCACTTAGCTGTTGTATCCTTTTGCATGTTCCCATCATTTTTTAAAGTACTTCCTTATATTGTGGCACCCCAAGATGTTCCAGGCTCATTTTGTGCTTTGCTTGTCCCAGCCCTGGAATCAGGGCATTTTACCAAGGATTATTGGTTCCTTTTTATTAAATAATGGTACTATTTAGAAACCACAATTGGAGGAGTTAGGCATGTTATTATAACTGGAGTACCATTGACTCCAGGTCCTGTTAGTGAACAGAGCTAGAAAATATATACATGTAAGTGTACACATACACACAAACACACAAACATATACATATATTTGTTTCTATACCTGTCAGTGTATATATTAAAATCCGTGAGTTTATTTCAATGCCTCTAATTTCATTCCAGTATAACAAGAATCCAGCTTTTCTCTGTTTCTTATTTGTAACTCCCTTCTTTTCCAGTGAGAAACCTGGTTCCCATTATCCATGATATACTTACTTATTTGTTCAGTCCTAGAATAAAACAAGGTAGTTTTGAAATTGCTAACCTCTACTCCTGTGAAAGCAAACCTACTATTTGTGTGTGATTCTTTCTGTCTTTCATCTGTCTTAGATTACATAGTAAATATATTAGTTTCCCAGGTTACTCAGGTTACTTACCCTTCAGTGTGGTCATGCTATTCATTTATAATATAGTTAGTTTCATTTGTTAGTGTCTGTATACCATCCTCCTATATTTATCTATTTTAATTATTTTTATATAATATGTGAAACATTATCAGAGTTCTAAAGTCAGAAATATAGGAAAAGTTATACTTAGAGAAATGTCACTCCCCACCATGTCCCTTCTACCCCAATTTCATTTACTCATTTTTTTCCGTTCTGTTGCCACTGATCCCTTGGGTGTGACTAATCTCATTAGTGTCTCATACAACTTTCTTTGTTTTATTTTATACAAATGTGCAGATATCTGGATATTTTTATACACTCTTCCATATCCAGCAGTAGGAAATGCATATGCATAAAGTTTTTATTGCAGCATTGTTTGTAAATGCAAAATACTGGAAACAACCTAAAGTCTACACATAGGAGAGAGGTTGAATTAACTTTTGTACATTATACATCCACATGATGCAGTGCTATGTATCTGTAAGAAAAATGAAGATGATCTCTATGAACTAACTTGGAGGTAATTCCGGGATATATTGCTAAGTGAAAACAAAAAAGTCCATAAGGAGTAGTTTTAAGAGAAGGTCCCAGCAATAAATCCATATGGCATGTGCCTCTGCAAAATTCTTTCCCTTTGGACTTTTTGTCCAAAATTCTCTCATTGGAGGATTATCTCTTTAGCTTGCGGTTTTTAGAAAAGAACAATGTGAGGGATAACACAGTAGTTAATAGTCACAGTGAGGGGGGATGAAGGGTTGGAGAACTGCTTTGATTAAAGATAGCAGGAATAATTCCTGCAGATACCAGGCACTGCGAGAAGTGGGGAAAGACATCACTGAAGGGGAATAGAATACTGCTACTAAGTGTAATTGACAGTTTTTCTTTCTAGAGGCCAGCTAGGTTTCGAACTAGTCAATGCTTCACATGTACCCTACTGGTGAAGAAAATGAATGTTTAATGAACAAGTAACAATGTGGAAGCCCTGACCTAAAACTTGAAATGTTTCAACTACAGTTTACGTTAATTAGGTAATGAAAGAACTGTGCTCAGTTTCAGGGGGAATAAAATAGACGAATAAGTTAGACATAAACATAACAAATAAGAATTAAATCTCTAACAATAATGAGCCACTGAAACAAAGACTTTAGTCATTTCAAACCCTACTCACTATCGCCAAAATGTCATGAATTTGGGTAGAATGGGGAAGAGACATAGAAAGAAGAGGTGATCCCATATGGGATCCTTGGATGCTTGGCCAAAATGTAGTCATACTTGGAATTAAAATCCCATTTTGATTAACCTATTGCATTTTTTTTTCCCTAAATCAGACATCTTGGAGTGTGTGAGGACAAACAGATTGGTATCTTTTCTCACTCTTTTTTTCTTTCACCCTTGTGCTTCCTCTGATAGATGCTAATGAACTGCTTCCATTCTCCCTAGAGTTCCAGCTGTCTCTTGCCTCATGTGTTTGCACATGCACTTTACTTGAACACCTCCCCACCCCATACACACATAATCACCATTATTTTGCTAATTCCACTCAGTCTTCAGGTCTCATGTAGATGTAATTTCTCAGGTAATTTTTCCCTCAGCCTCCAGAATTAGTGAGGTATGGTGTTTTGTATTTATTTTGTCAATGCATCTAGCAAACCATACTGTATTTGCTGACATAAATGTTCACTTACTCTTCCTCAAAGATATTTGAATGCAAACATTATATCTATTGTATACATCATTATTTCCACCTAGAGCAGTAGTCATCACCCACAACATATTTCCTAGGAGAATGAATTCACCAATGGTCCAGCAATCTAGGATGCTAGACAATGTAAAACCTGGGTCCTTCTTACCCTGAGTAATTTAGAGGCTATGTCTATAATTAGAAATGTATTGAAAAACAGTTAATAAAAGAAAACAGGGTTACTAAAGCATGATTACTATCATTTAAGATATATTGCATATTCTGCTTTGTCTCATGGAAGACAGCTTGATAAAAAGCTTAATCACCCAAGATTAATGGAAATTATTTTCTTAGCTCATGTCATAATAGAGATCATCAGCCTAGTGCAATCTTCTTTTGTGCAACTTCAAGTGGGATGAGATTAATAAAATAATTTGAAATGTGTAGCTCTTCAATGTGCCTGTAGTGGTTATAATTTAGTTAAGGAAAGTTAAAACAGGCTGCAGATCTATTGACTTAAAATGGTACTAGCAATTTTGATACTGTAGAACTTCTCAGAACCTGTCATATGCTACTATTCGCTGTGAATCTTGCAGAGGATATAGTACACAGCATTTCCAAAATGATCATGGACCACTTTTTCTTTTTCCCCATAAATGTGCGTCATCTAGAACTAGAGATTATTACTGTCTATCAATGAATTATCCATCTACCTACCTACCTACCTATTGAGAGAGTGATTACTGAGTTCTTACCTCCTCCTCACTCTCCCCCTGCTTTTATGCCCTTCCACAAGTCCTATCTGCCATTAAACTTTCTTTTGTTTTTCTAATTTGTCATGTCTTTCCTATATAATAAAATAAAGAAATATTTCAGATATACTATACTTTGTCATCACAGCAGAAAAGGTGCTCTCCCTAGATGATAACCTGATCATAAATGATTCATGTTGGGAGCCAGTGTGTTGGTAGTGGATGTGGAATGTGCCCCTATGCTTTTGCGGAGGGGGAAAATATTCGTAATTATTGGGAACTTAATAGAAATATTGAACATGCATACTCCAACTACGTGAACTCTAAAATACTTCTATTGTCTTTCTATAACAGTATAAAATAACAGACGTAAAAATAGTGAAATCAAAAATTAAAATAAAAAATATGGCATTATTCAGAGACATGAATAAAACAAAATAGGCAAGAAGAGTGGATTTATAATGGCTGTCCTTTGAGCTGCAGCTGCCTTGAGGTTCGCTTCTACAGGCTCAACTGAGTCTCCTTAGCTCCTGTGACCAAATGAGCCAAACCAGTTAATCATTCTGTCATGCAGTGTGGGACACAACCGAAGGGTTGCCAGTACATAAGTCATACACAATGCCTGTTGCTCCTTCCTGTCTCTCTGCCTTCTTTGTTTCTTCCCTGTCTCTCTCCACTTCTCTATACTTTTTTCTATTTTAAATTTATTCACAAGTATATTTCCTGTAAAGTATGGATGTACACAGAAGTGTAGTCATTCGTTTGTTTTTAATTGAAAGCAAATTCATTTAATAAATTAATTATTTAATTGATTTAATAATGTGTTAGAGATTGTGGGGGAACAAAACAGATCAAGTTATGTCCATTATGAGACGTATTTCCAAACATCTAGCAAAAGAAAGAAAGATTATTCAGATTAAAAACATAATTTTGGTTAATTTGGTGTTTTCCCAATTTTTATTTTGAAAAATTTCAAGCCTACAGTGAAGTTGAAAGGGCAATAAATACTTGTATTAGAGCTTCTCATCCAGATTCACCAGTGACTAATATTCTGCAACATTTTCTTTCTCTCCCCTTCTCTCTCTCTCTCTCATAGAGATTGTTTTAAAAACAACCTGCTTTTTTAATCAGTTCGTATTGTTTTATATAAATTTCAGGTGTGCCTCATTATATTTCAACTTCTGAATGGACTGCATCATGTTCATCACCAAAAATCTAGTTGCCATCCGTCACTGTACACATGTGCCCCTTTTCCCCTTTTGCCTTCTTCCCCCTAAACTAAACTATTTTAAAGAAATTTGCATATATCTTTACAGTTCTCTCCTGAATACATCAGCCTACATACTCTGCTAAAAACAAAAACATTCTGTTACACAACCATCATATCGTATCACACTCAAGAAATTCTATATAAATTTGAATATTTAATATGAATTTATTTAATAGAAATTAAGATATGTAATATAAATTTAAGATAATATATAATATAATTATAAATTACATGTAAGATATATATAAGTAATATATATTATATATTTGTTATGAACTAAATGTTTGTGTTCCCCCTAAATTCACATTGAAGCCCTAACCCCTAATGTGATGGTATTAGGAGATGGGGCCTTTGGGAGGTAATTAGGATTGAGGTCATGAGAGTGGGGCCCTCATAATGAGATTAGTGCCCTCACAAAAGAGACACCAGAGAGCTTGCTCTCTCTCTCTCTCTCCATGTGCACATGCCCCGGGAAGGCATTATGAGGAAACAGCAAGAAGGGGCCTTCTCCAAACCAGGAAGAGAACTCTCACCAGAACTTGACCCTGCTGGCAACTTGTTCTTGGACTTCCAGTCTCCAGATCTGTCAGGAAATACATTTCTATGGTTTAAACTCCACAGTCTGTGGTATTTTGTTACAGCAGCTTGTGCTAAGACGATATTATGAAATAGATAATATATTAAGATATAGTAGAGATAATATACTTAAGATAATATATCTTAATCCTACTTTATACACATTTTATCTAACAATGCAAGGATTTAAAGTTTAGGAAAAATGTTGGTGATTAGCATATGACAATGACAAGACCTGTCACTCCGGCTGTCTCTCTCCCTAGGGGGTGTGCTCCTTAAGGTCAAGAATCACACATAATTCAGGATTCACATGCCACTCATCTTTGTATTCTCAACATCTAAATAATGCTGAGTGGAGTGCAGAAAACATGGTAAGTTGAACTATACTTTGAATTAATTTTATTTAAATTAGCAAATAAAAGGATATTCCCTTAAATAGTCAGCCTTTAGGAGTTTTGAAGTAGAATTCATGTATGTACACACTTCACGAATGGTGCCTTTATAGTTAGATGGGAAACTCTCGGAGGTAATATTGATGAAGGGAGCTGGACAGGTGCTCTTGTTCCCTCTGATTTTTCTTGCTTCTGTCAGGCAAGGCTGTAATCCATATCAAGTGTGTAAATCTAATGTCTCAACAGTTTCCAACTCTTGGCTTGGTCCAGCAGTACTGAGAGTTTCTCTAGTTGGCTGTGTCCAGCCATAGATGTGTCCTGTAGAGATTCTTTTTCCCTTCTGGTCTGTTTTCTTTGTTTGTAAATAGCTCTTCTAGGAATAGGCATGGTAGTTGCTGTGGGATGGTATAGAGACAATTCTAGTTTTTCTATTTTTGTCTTTATTTTCCCTTGGAATAGTGAGCAGATCTATGTCTCTTGAGCTTTTTTTTTATTAAGGGTTTCATTAGATCTTTCTCTGCCATGCTTTCCCCATATTCAGTAATCATATTGTGGATGGCATAAGGAATGGAGAATTACACTCACCCACTTATTTACTGGGTTGCAAATTTCTGTCTTTTTGCCTCATGTTTGGAATCTCTCTTCTTCCTACTTTTTTCTTTCCCACTCCTAGGAGTATTCCAGCTGTGTTTCCTTTTCTTCCTTTCTTCAATTTTTTTATATCTTGAGACCAATTTAGTGATGAACTTTTTATCCAGAATTTCTAAAAAGCTAATACACCTTTTGGGGGAATCCTTTTTCTAGTTCAATGGTATCTGTGGTCTTCCTAACATGAACCTAGTGAAATACGACTCAGTGATAATCTATAGTGCAGAATAAATGCCATGTATTAGCTGTGGCTATTCATTTCCAGGGAGGGTTTTCAAATAGAAAATTAAAAAAAGCATGGCTGCTCTGCCATGGCATATGGCAATGCTAAGATAAAGAAAAAATATCGTTTGTAGTAACAGATGGATTTGAACCACACTTGGATCTGTTGAATACTTTTTAATATTTAATTTACAATGAATCTTTAATATAACATTCAACTAAGTGTTCTGTCATTTTTCTTTTTAAATGTACGAAGCCTTTTCAATGTAATTATGTCTAGAAGATTTCATAAGAATATTGAGTGTTTAAAATTAAACTCTCATTGAAGGAAAAAAACAGTAATTTTCCCGAGATTTTTATGGTTCACTTTCATTTGTGCTGTTTAGAATGTTGTATATTTTTTTAACAGTCTGTCAGCCTCTTCTTTATCTTCTTTTCCTGTTAGCTGAAAAATAAAAGTGGAACCAAATAATGAAAGAAACTTTTAGCCATGAAAATGAAACACACATGAAAGCCATGCTGGGGCCATTGAATTCATTCTGTTTGTTAATATGGAGCCAAGTACTACAATAGTTTTCTAATGATATAAGAAATTATGGTTATAGTATAATCAGGGTTGCTATCCTTCCTGGAGATAGGCTGAAGAAATGAAGTCAATAAGTCAGTGGTAAAGCAGCCTAGTCAATCACCTCTAAAGAAAGCCAAAGAAAATTTCTGTTGAATTACTTCCAGTGTACTTATTAAAACATTTCATACAAGATTTATTTTTAACTTTTTCAAAAGGCATATCAGACAGTAAAGATGGAACGT
Organism: Equus caballus; assembly: GCF_041296265.1. Classification (NCBI taxonomy): domain Eukaryota; kingdom Metazoa; phylum Chordata; class Mammalia; order Perissodactyla; family Equidae; genus Equus; species Equus caballus. The sequence goes on along the minus strand of NC_091710.1, from coordinate 27,497,546 downwards.
ATGGCAATTAAGATGTTCTGATTTATATCTCTTGCTGCTTTGCCATTGGATTGCTACATCTTATCCATCGTTGTAACGCCTGGGTCCCATTAATGTGGAAGACAGAAAACAGTGTTCCTACTTCCAGGGCAATACTTATCAAACAGTTCCTTCCCTTGCATTTGATGATGTTTTTTATTTTCACACATGTTGGGCTGACATTATCCTCTTTAAAAAATACATGAGATGTTTAAGAGATACAAAGTTCATCAAGGATTATGGCTGGAAGTCAAGCTTTTGTTTAGTAAACACCTGGTATGAGGGGGAACAACACTGATTGAAGGTCTATCTTTCTTGGCTTAAAAACAAGAGTAATGGGGCCTTCCCCATGGCCGAGTGGTTAAGTCCGTGCACTCCGCTGCTGCGGCCCAGGGTTTCGCTGGTTTGGATCCTGGGCGTGGACATGGCACTGCTCGTCAGGCCACTTTGAGGCAGTGTCCCACATGACGCAATTAGTAGGACATGCAACTAAGATATACAACTATGTACCGGGGAGATAAAGTGGGAAAAAAAAAAAAAGAGATTGGCAACAGTTGTTAGCTCAGGTGCCGATCTTTAAAAAAGAAAAAAAAAAAAAAACAAGAGGAACTTGAACTAAGTTACAGCTTATTTTGCATTGGTAGCTGTCACACTTGAGAAAACTCATACTGGAACAAAATTAGTCCAGATCATAATTCTTAAGGTGTGTATCTCTGGGTATTTCTTGTACATCCTTTTATAATTCTGGGTCCTAGAGGTTTTTTGCTTATTTTTAGTTTTATTTGCCTCACTGTGTATTATGGTATTTCTGTATGGTTTTGTTAGGAAGTAAGTGTTTAGAGTTAAAGACAGTTCAATAATCCTTCTTAACTAGGACTTGTAGACTTATGGTCCTTTGAACAGGACAAAGGTGAACAAAGAGCAGTTGTAACTGGGTGGGTTGTGGAGCAGTCATGATGACATCATGTCATCTACTCTTTGGATCTTTGATCTTAGCCTCTGACCTGAGTCTAGCTATTCTTTTCATTCCCCTCTAGCCCCCAACCGTTTGATGATGACGTGATAAGATGTATTACTTGATTTGGCTCCTCACTAGTTTTTGGCTCTTTGATGCTACATTAATCTTATACATTTTTAGAGGTTACTATGTTTTTACAGAGATGCAGATTGGCTAACCTGCCACAGCCATTGTTTGATATTTGAAGCTGAAGCTTCAGAATGACAAGGAATATGCACCGAATTTCATAGTGGGTCAAATGGTCTAAATATTTTAATTCACCCATTCATTCCATTCATATTTCCTTTGACAGAATTCTCTCTTTGTCCATCCCAGTGAGTGCCAACAACTATTTAGTCCCAGGAAAACAATCTCAGTTCCCTCTGCCTGGTCCATTCCCATTCTCATGACTGACTAATTTAGATATCCTTTCCAGATATCCTTCTTCAGTGGCTACATATGTGGGAAAGAACAACTTCACTAGTGCTCACCCTATCTTGATTCTGAAGGACACCAAATGGCAGTGTTGCATCAGAATAGTTTTACTTTTTAAACAAATAAGAGTACAAAGTGAAATGAATTGTGAGTTATTTGTACCCCACTGTTCAGTGACATTACTGCACCATATGGTGCTATACTGAATGATTTCAGACACACTGGGGAAATGTTACCTACTCCACAGTACGATAGGCATTTCCTTAAAAAATGCATGTAGCAATAAAGCATGGACACATTTATCCTTCGCTTCTCTTGTCAGGCATATTCTTTTAACACAGCTTTTATTTTCTAGTTAATAAGCATCACATAATGTGAAGCTTCTTGCTTGTTCTTCTTGCATTGGGACATATGTGTTAGCTGGTGAAGGTTTAATTACTGTCTCTGGTGCAATAAAGCCGACAGTTCATGCAGCCTAGGGGCCCCTGATAAGGCAGATGATGTTGTTATTTTGAACTTACCTTTCTTGAGAACATGTGAGACATGCATTTAGGATTGTATACCCCCGAAGAGGGACAGAGAGTTGAGAGAAAAGACCAGAATCAACTATCTACAGTTGTGCACTGCTTGAAAGTTTAACCCCCAGAGTTAGTTCAAAATTCACGAGTCTAAACTCATCTTCACTTTTTTGATACCATTATAGAAAAAAAAATAATGTTGATGAATACATCAATACAGACACTTCCTTATCTCATTCCAGCACCAGGGTTCCAAAGAGAAAACTGATCTTTCTTTCTTTGGCATGCTTTATTTTGCAAAATGGGTTGGGAATTATTTTGTCTTACAGGTAAGGATAAGCAAGTGAGTGAGTGATATGGATTGAAAGGACTATGTTCTAATATAATGGACTAGCTTCAAAAAATACTGTGAACTTTGCAAAGAAATCATGTTTTTTTGGTGGCATACTAGTAGTTTTATGTACGTCTTTCATGTGTATTGATGATGTTGCATTTCAGTTGGAGCAATTACCACTGCACCTCTACTCTGCTATTACTATAAACTGTTTCTTTGCCATTCGATACAAGAAGTATTTCACTTAAATGGTGACAGAAAGTATGTGTTTTAAATAGAGTTTGTCTAGTGTCCCCAGCCCGATGTCCAAAGATGATGTAATGTTAGAGTCTTAAAGTTGCACTGGTCAAAAGAAGTTGGAGGAAGGAAATACTAGTGAGAATAATTTTTCAACAGATATTTACCCAATTCTGGTTAGGATGAAAAGCGACTATGAATTCAGTCTCCTGAGGTGTTACAGAAAGGTAATGTACAGCTTAGAGAATGCACAAAGCTTTTGTGTATAGAGAATGAACTAAGTATGACAGAGCTGGCTTGGTCCCATAAAAAGACCAAACCAAAAGGAGGCTATTAGGAATTACCAACTTACTTGCTGCCTCGCCACTTCCTTCTACCCACATTCACATAGGTGTTGAACATCAGCAAGCTCTTAAATGCTTATTTGTAACTGTCTCAAAAGGACACACTAAACTCTCTTTTCAGTTATACTTAATCTTCCTCTTCAGTCTAACAGAGATTCCAAACGTGCATCCATGATCCTCAATTATTCAGATCTTTTGTGTGTCTAGTGGTATTGGTGACAATTTTGAATTGTAGAATTTGAAAAGCAAAACACATTTCGTTGCTGTGTAATACACTGAGAATTAAATGCTCACAGTTTTGCCTGAGCTTCTGAGGCCCTGCTTTAATAAGAAAGTAAGACGAGTTTTAATTAGCTTAGCAAACCAAATTTTCATGTATAAATGAGCCTTCTAAGAAGACTGAGAAAATCTGTCTTATTATAAGGAGCTAAATGTTTTTTTTACAACCTTTTCTATATTATTTATTTTCGAGTTGATTTTATTATCACGTATAATATAAAGGTGGAATTCAGCTAAGGATTGTATCTAAATTATTAAAGACTGTAATGAGCAGTTAAAATTAGTGAGATTGTTTTATAGGGGAAAATATGTTAACTACAATCTCGAAGGGAAAAAAAATCTTTATTTACACATGTGTTCACACCATCTCTCCCACATTGAAAGACGATGGAAAAGGACCTCTGAAAGTCTGCTTTCTGTGTAAGACTGCAGAGGAACCACAAAGTATTTGAAGTAAAAAGTGTCTATTCCCAACACTTTGCTAAAGGAACCAGGGTAGTTAGTATGGATTATTGAAGTATGACTTCCTAATGTTTCATTCATTCATAATTGCCACACTTGCTGGGTGCTGGAGAAGGAAAGAGAAAAAAAAGAAAGTGCATGACAAATTCCACCTGTAGAAATTAGAGATAGTTAAGAAATCCTCCTCTTGCATTTGAGCTTTCATCTAATGAAAAAGACAATATGCACACAAAAAATAAACATGAGTTGCAGTTCAGACCACATGCAATGATGGCAAACCAATCTGCGTACAATAACAACAGTAACAAATAAGATGAATGGTGGTGGCTTTACAATCTAGATTTAATTTTAAGAGTGAGAATTCCATTTGTTAGAAATCATCAGCATTTTCGAGAAAGCAATAGAATAAAAAAAGGGCATTGAGAATTTTCTTCTCTAATCCAAACTATTGATTCAGCTGAATTTCATGGAGTCTGCAGTTCCTAAAGCTACAGAGGAATTGCTGGACAATTGAATTTGTCCCATTAGTTTAATTGCATTTTTGAAAGAGGAATTATATTTTTAATCCCTTTGGAGTCAGAGTCCAGGGCAGTATTTGGAATCCCAAATGCTGACCATTTTTAGATTCTATTCCAGTATAAAAATTCCAGGTAAAACCACCTATTTCTATTCCCCAACCTCCTGAGTCTCAGAAGAAATGTGAGACGTTCCCAGAAGTTGGTTTTTGCCAGCTACAGTCTGTATCTCATTGTGCTGAAGAAGTTCTTATATGGTGCTTTTTTTTAAATCACAAAAAATCTTACCATTGTCTATTGAAAGTAAAATTGAGGTTACAAAAATGAATTAAAATGTGCTTTAGTGAGACTGGAGTATAAGCAGAGCATACTGAGAATCACCTTCTTTGGGGAACCCCTTTGATTTGGTGCGATCATTTGTACCGTGCACTTTCTGTTTGCACTAGTAAGCATGTAAACACCAGCAATAGACACCAAGATGGGCACATAGGAATTGTAAGCCTCTCTTGAAAGACCTTTGCTTAAAAAGCTTATCATAACTTCTGATAATAGGCCATAGAGAATTTCTACCGAATGAAGTATTTGGTGAAGAAAATCATGTTGGCTTATGAGATATCCTCTGCGAGAGGGCACAAACATGGAGCACAGTTGTGAGTGAGTCAAACCCATGGAATGGTGGCTGATTGTCTTAGTTGGGAAGAGCTCAATCTATATGGATGTGCTTAAGCATGGCTATTTGGAGGAGAAGGAGGGAAAATAGATGCTTTTCTACAACAGTATGTCATTGGTAAAAAGAGAGAGTTGATGAAAATATGTGGAAAGACATACCCTACAAACCCGTGACTCCTTTGGTTATTGGAATTCACTCTCCAACTCCAAAATTTTCAGTGGCTCCTCATACTTCAAAGCCTTCTACACTATGGTCCTAACCTGCCTGTGCAATATCCAGTTGCTGCCCAATGTGGTATCTCTGCTGTATAACCAGCCACGCTCTTCCTCCACACTTGTGTCAATAATATTCCATTGCCCAGGAACAGTCACTTTCACCCACCTTCAGTCCACGTACTTCCCATCCTCTAAAGGCAGCAAAACCTTTAACTTTCTCAAAAATGTCCTTGACCACTTCATCTCCTAACGCTTGTTCTTTTCGCTTTTGGTAAACTTGAGTTGCCATCCATTGAGTCCTTACCTCTCCTTGTATATTTATTTCATCTGCTTGCCATCTTCTCCAGTTGGATATGAGGGTTTTCTGCAAAAGCACCACGTGGTATATCATTTGCCACCTTCTCAGATCATAAAACTGCATACTGCCTTGTTGCCCAGCAAATCCTTTTTGTTTGGGCATCGGGTCATTGCAGGTCTTCACACAGAACTGCTTTTAGACATCCAAGCTGATCTGCGGCACAATGGTCCTCTCACCTTTGTAGCGGGGAGAGGTTTTCTGGTAGAACACTATCCTGGCTCAGGTGTGGAGTGACTCTTATCCTGTGCTGTGTAGCACAGGCGTCCTATTCACATTTTAAATCTTCCAGGAGCCGTTGAACCCACTCCCACCGTGCACAGCCTCCTGTGGAACACAGCAGGAGCACAAGGGCAGAGAGTGAGTGGTATGTCTCTGCAGGTCCTGGGTTCAGGGTGATTAAAGCAGAGTGTTTCTGTAATTGCAGCCCAGTGGGAAAGCTCCCCATGTCACCTTCCCATCTGCTGACCCCAGTTGCCTGCTGTGCAGGCTGGGAATATGTTACTAAACCGCTTGAGGACTGAGGGGACAGCTTGAATTCACCTGCCCCTGTTCCTCTGGTTTATCTATGTTTACATCGAAAGGTGGTGATATAGAGGAGTCTCCAGGTGAGTCGTGGGAAGGCATTCATATATGTGGATACTGCTGCATCCCTGGGACGTCGTGGGGCACTTTTCTGAAGGATTGGCAATAGGGTCATATCTGGACCTTTTTTAATATGCTTTTCTTCTAAGTCTATCCATTCACTTTGAGCTTCCAGTTAGTTTTCCTCCTAAGACAATTCATCCATTTCTATTATATATGCTTTATTTCCGTTTTCCTTTTTATGAGGTTCATCCTTTATTCTCTCACCCTATTGCAGACATTCCAGTGTCATCCAGAGATTCTGCTGTCTTTGTGCTATCCTTCCCAGAACTCCTTGTGCAATAATTGGTGCCCAGTGATTACGAATCACTTCTGCCTGTTGCTCTCTGATCACTCATCTCTTGTCCATCTCTACTCCTAAACTTTTAGAGTCTTTTAAAACTCTACTGTGGGGATAAACATGCTGGCTTCCTAATTCCTATCCCCTATCTCCTTGCATACCATGTATTGTGACAGCCCTTCCAACAAGGGAATGCACATGTGGTCCCTAAATACATCTCCTTTCAGATAGAAAGACCTGTAGTGCCATTTTCTGTGAAAACAGGAAATTTTACCTCGTGTCTCACTTTTCACTTGATTTCAACTCTTCTCTTCTCATGTAGTATTTCTCTGGAGCATCCAGCCTGCTGCATGGGTTACAGGAAGAGCAAAAGGATTTGGGGAAATCAGGTGAGTTCTGAAGAGTAAGACAAGCCTTCCGTTTCATCTGTCGGACTGAAAAGGATGCTTAACAGCACATTTTCAGCAGAGGCTCCTGTCCTATAGAATCAGTAGGCAGGCCTTGGGTGTGCTGCGTGTCTCAGATTCTCTTGACTTCTAATCCCTGTGACCCAGGCTGCTGGCTTACCTTCTGGTTGGAGACTGACTCCTGTTCATGCTCTTGAACTCCAGGTGTAGGAGGGTGTCAAGAGGTTCCTCCAGTTTACCCCATATCTAGGTCTCTTCCTATCCTGTGAGTTTGCACATTGAAATGTCTCCTGCTAAAAGTGTGAAGCATCCTCCCTCAACTACAGTGCACAGCTTCCATGTTTTTGGCCGCACCTGCCCGATGCTGACCTGGTCTCTGGTTCTCACCCCTCCTGAATGCTCTGTGACCACCCATGACATGCTGCTCACACAATCCGTGCCTTAGTTTTTGAACTCATTCTACCACGTTGGCTAACGGAAGCTGTAGAGAGAGCTGAAGAATCAGTATTTCTTTTATACTCCTGCATTGTGAAGGTGCTGTGGAATGGTGGAGCGCTGTGGAAGGAAGGATGAGGAATGGAACAGGTGTAGTCTGGAATTGTAATGGTGGGCTGGGGAGTTCCTACAGTGGTCCCAGTCAGATTGCCTTCCCATTGTGCTTCCCTGGCACCACCAAAAAGTGAAAGGCAAAGTCCCTGGTTGTGCCAGGTTGGAGGTGTGGAGGTGCTCCAGCAGATGTCCCTGATTACTAGGGGAGCCTCAGAAGGAATTGAAGAACATTCTCTAGTCTTATTTTTAGAGTTATCTCCCATGTCAAGGAGAATAGATGTTTCTTTTGATTTCCTATATTGCTGATTGGGGAAATAGGAGTGATAACATTAGAGCTGTAGCCTCCTGATCTGAAAAAAGAGTAAAAGTCATCTGATGCAGCCTGCTCATTTGACAGGAGATAACGGAAGCCCAGGGTGATTTACGTGTCCTGCCAGGGTCACACAGCTGCTCAGTGAGGGCGCCCAACTCCCTCTTCAGTGTTCTTTCCACTTACTATAATGCTGTCCAAATCATTGAGCTACATTTCAGCTCATTTCTTACCAACCCCATGAAACAGTCCACCTTCCTCCTCCCTCTTTTTTCAAATGGCATCACACCAGCTCCTCAGTCTTCCAGGTTAGAGATCCTAACATCGTCTTCACTCTCTCTTTTTGTACTTGGTCAGTCACTAGGCCTAGTGGATTCTGCCATCTCTAGATTTGTTATCTGTTCCGTTCCTTCCATTGTCTTTGTATTCTTTGTACTTGGCACTTACGTCTGCAAGACTCTTCTGCAGACCAATTGCAGTAGTGTTCCCAGTGGGTTTTCCTGATCTTATGGGTATTCTGACCTAAAAGCCCACTGTCAGATCCACCTACCAAATGTATGGCTGCGTTCCTACTGATCTTATGCATCCCCCCTCATTGAAGTTTCTCTGGACTCTCCATTGCCTTAGGGTCTCTATCTGAGACCCCAAGTTAGGAAAACGGTGACTTAATGAGGAGAAAGCAAAAACAACAGCTCACATTTACACAAAGGCTCGTTTGAAGACAGACAAGGGAGTATGGAGGTTTCATAAAGTTTAACTTTCCCTTGTGTAGTAGGCCAGACAGTGGGCACTTTGACATGTAAGGCTGTCATTTTTATATACATTTATGTTACATACTTGTACACGTTTATATCTATACAGATACACACACATATATATATATAAATATGTATAAATATATTTGAATACATTATAATACGGAGCACATGAATTCTCCATCATGTTTGAAAGAATGCTGTTGCAGTCTAAGGCAGAATTTTCTTTCTTTTTTTTTTTTTTTTTTTCAGTAAGGAAGATTGTCCCTGAGGTAACATATGTGCCAGCCTTCCTCCACTCTATATGTTGGTCACTGCCACAGCATGACTGACGAGTGATGTAAGTCCACACCCAGGATCCAAACCCATGAACCCAGGTGCTGAAGAGGAGCACGCCAAACTTAGCCACTATGCCATCTAGCCAGCCCCAAAGGCACAATTTTTCATTTAGGGGAATGTTGAAAGCCTTTTTTGAGGAATACCATTTAAGAATTCCTTGGCATGATTTTTATTAATATTTATTATACTTTTTAATTATAATTTCATGCTTTTAAGAATCTGGCTTCAAGATTAGAAAATTGAATATAAGGCTTATTTGCACTTAATCTCATAAAGCAGAGGAAGCAAGAAGTTTCCCATAAAATTACAAATGACATGAAGATTTTAGATCTTATACAATTAGGAATGACATACACTGACAATTACAGCAAGATGTTGCTTAATCTGTGTATATCATGCAGAAACTGATAGTCTGTATGTGTATGAGTCATAGTTCTTATCTTAAACATATAGCAGTTTTGGTCACCACTTTAACAAGAAATAAAGACACCCTTAAGTTTAAGTGATTTGTCTAACATCGCATTTCCCAGGACCCTGCTTGTCATTCTCTCACTCTAGGTTCTGGATGTTTCTTTCTAATCAACCAAAAAATGTTCACTGGATAATGAGTCAAAGGAAGGTATTGTGTTAAACTCTATGGGTATATACAAAGGTGTGCGTGTGTGTTTGTTTATGTGTGTGTGTGTATGTGTGAAAACTCTGCCAGTAAGAACTATTGAGTTAAATATATTAGGTAGTCAAATTAGTATGCTAATCAGCATTAAAGATCAGTTTCCTAAATGTTCCAAAAGAGTGGAAGAGAACACTCCTAGGAATTAGAATGAGGTCTGTTTGGGTTAACTGGGGTGATCATGAAAGATTTTATGCAGTAAATGACACTTAAATTTTCCCCTTAGTATCCAAATAATTTATCTTGTTCTTTTTATCTCTACCTATTCCAGAGCCCTGAGTCCTAGGTGATTTATAACTGCAGACTTTTGCTTTGGAGAGGAGCCTGGCCAGCTATCGCTGCTCTGTTAACAGATCCCTTACAGCTATTGCATCCCACAAGCCCCTCCCTCATGAGTCAGCTTTGTTGAGATCCTAATGTAGTCAGGAGCTCTGCCTCCAAAGCTTCCGCAGGACTCAGATGTGGGCTGTTAGGATGTTTTTTAACTACTATTATTTAGAGTGAGTAATTTAATTTAGGAGACAACGTTCTATATTCTTTTAAGTTTCATTAAGTAGTAATTAGAATGCTTAATCTCACACAGCTTTTTTTGGTCCACTGTGAAGCGCTGCCATTAGTTTAGATAGCACTTAGTAAATTTGTGGCCTTGCCAAGCCACTACGGTGACATGAAATATTGAAGTTTTCATCCTTTGATTTTAGCATAAAGCCTTATCACAAAGCATGTAGTGGCCTGTGCTGTGCACACTGGCCTGGGCTTGATGGAACAGAGCCCGGGCTTCCTTTCCTCTTCGTGCTGTCTTGTCACATATTTCTTCTGCTTTTGTTTTGTGCCATAGTTTGCATTCCCTATTAAATCTTCATTAACTTAAAAGGTGAGTGCAGGTACTACAGCAACCCTACCAGCATCACCTGTTTGAAGGTTGGCTGCCATATCAAAAGTGAGCGTTGCAGAGTTTTGAAAGAACTCATTTGCCTTTTGGGATTTTAAAATAAGTTTGTAATTATGGATTATTTCAGTGCAAATACATTTTCAAGTAACAAGTGCCTGAAAATCTTGACACAATAGTCCCAACATAAAGCAATCTCCGATAACCTTGAACAGTTCTTCACAATTCTGCATCGACTAAGATAAAATCTCTCAAGGTGAACTGAAAGGCATCTTGAAGCCTGGAGTTTGAGGTTCCATGTTTTCCCCTACAGCAGTTGATGACATTTTTTGATATGTAACTCGGGCCAGACGACTGTATTTCTTATCCTCCTTTACGTGTCTGTGATGTCCTTAAACAGAAAGGAAAAGAACACTGGAGAGACTTTCAGAATTGCCTCGAGTCATTTTTTCTAAGAGAAAACTTAACTAGTTTGGGGTCCTTAGCTTACACAATTGTGAACAGAGATGCCCCCTTTTATTTTTTAATTTAAAGAAATGTAATGCTTCCTTTTGCGGATTTGGGATTTTACAGATATATTATTTATTTTAAAAAAGACAGTTTTTCATTCACTTTAGAGTTCACTGGCTAAAGTACTTTATCTTTTGTGTTGTCTTGAGGCTGAGTTTTAATATTTCATTGGTAATAAATTCCAAAAGATGACTGAGAATTGCAAAGGAGATTTCTGCTTCATGGATTTATAGTGACAGTTTCTGGACTTGGTTCCTACTGTCACATCTCAAGAAGGACATTAACACCTGCCATCTTAAACATTGTTTGTTTATGGAGCCCAGTATGCTGGCAAGGTTGTGTGTGCCCCTGGACTGGGAGCATGGCTTTGAGACTTCTGTAAAAGTTTGTGCCTCACTTTTATATCCTTGATCACAATCACTTCTCTAATTTATAGAAACTACCAACATTTTATTGATACTTTTGTCATCTACTTTTGGGTAAAGTACCAGGAATTCTGTGCTATAAGACTGCATAGACTCAGTAAACTTCAGATGTTGGATGAAACCTTGCTTAAAATACTCCCTAATAGGAAGCACGAGAGAAAGTGCATTTAGTGAGTATTTGATGTCCCATTACAGTTTAAAGAGCACTTTCATACCAATCATCAGATTTCAGTAATTCAATAAGAGAACAATTTATTTTCATCCTGATTTTATGGACAAGGAGTCTTCATCACGATGATATTAAACAGTTTGTCCAGCAGCTCACCACTGGTAAAAGCAGAGCCCAGGCCTTTTAATTTCGGGGCCAATGTTGCTTTCACGAATCTGTGCTATTTCCTTCAACACCTGTCACAAACAAGTGTTCAGGTTAAATATCCTAGTTAAGGATTAGGAAAATCTGTATACATATTATGGTAATTAGATCATGTCCTTGAGGAACCCACAGTCGCTTGGAAGGAATGAAAATTACAAGGCAGGTAGAGAAGTGCTATTAGAATTAGAAAATTGTATACCCATTCCTTTGAGTTATAGAGGAAAAGTTGACTGATGTTATCTGAGAGGTTTCTAGGAGAAGAGATCTTTCCATAGGGGCTTGAAGTATAAATAAGTAGATAAAAGGCGTGTCATGTAGGGGAGATAAATGTGGGCAGAAACATGGCGGCATGCATGGGTGTGGGCTGTGGTTGAGCATAGGAGGAAGTGGTTGAAACTGAGGCTGAACTGGTGGGATTTAAAATAAATTATAGGCTAAAGCTTAGCTTCCAGTTTACAACCTTGTTTTATAGTTGAAATGTCCTTAATTTTTTGATAAAGCCAAGTCCATGACACACAGGGTGTGTGTGACAGCAGTAAAAAGCCAACAATTAGAATAATATGATCTTAGAAAATAATACGTATATTTGTATATTAACTCTATTCCCCACAGTGTTTGGAATAGGTTATGCACAAGGAATAGGGGCTCATGAATACTTGATTTGACATATGAATGTACTATATATGTGGGTGCATCCATGTATGTACACACCTTAGATTATGTCCCAGTTTCTCTATCCTTCCTCCGCACTTCACTTGGAAGTAGTTTGTATCTTTCAAGTCCATGCTGACAGAGTCAACCCTCTAAAAGTGCCTTCTGTTGTTCATGCCCATTTATTTGGAGGAACTTTGCTTTTGAATGAGTCTGTTTGTTCCCCTAAGCCCTTTTTGCTGCCTAATGAAATGCAGGACTCTTAATCAAAGTTACAGATGGTGGCAGTTGCACAAACCCAAACTGGGACAAAGAGAAGAAAGAGGTGAGTAATTGACCCACATTTATAGATTGTGCTAATTAATTAGCAGGTAAGAGTTGCAGTTTATTTCTTTCTCATTTTTTAACTTGACAGGCTGAGTGAAGATATTCGCCCCCCAAAAGGAAGGTTTATCTACCTACCACAAATGTGGCAGTGGAGTTTGGTATAACTAAAGGTTGACATTTTTAGGTCTGTAATGTCTACGTACCCTGAAAGGCTTGGGACTTAGTTTTGGAATCTGCATGAAAGCACAGTAAATTACATGGGAGCCCTTTGGGAGAGATACTGAAGTTGAGGTGGGGAACAAAGTCTAGATCCTCGATGCCATGTGTTGAAAATATACCCTAAGTGGTGTTCTGAGAATGCAGTGTAAAGACAAGGGAGACCTGGGCAAGAAGCCACTTCTCAGAGCACACTTCCTCGTTAGCGAACTTCCCTTGGCTTTGCTAGTGCACTGAAATCATAGAAGCTAAGATGGGAAAGGTCTGTTCACCCTCATCCACCCCTTCCTTCTCTGCCAGGCTGGCAATTGTTCCCTGCAGTTGAGTCTCTAGTTCCTTGTCCAGTCCACTTTAAAATAATGCAAGTGATAAGGTATTGAGCTATTCCAGTGCTGAGTTTCTTTTGATTTGTTCAAGCTGTTGCTCTGCACACGAACTCTTGTAGCTCCTCGTTAAGATTTGTGCACCACCTGAAACCCACATGCCACCAGTTTTTCAACAGGGATGCTTACTCTATTAGACAGGATCACACTAGTTGATTTGTGTTGACACCCTTCTGCCTTTCTCTTCTCAACAAAGACAACAGTAGGTACCCTCTTCTGGTCTATGCAGATATTTAACTAATAAAAAGGGGGATTGTCTTCTTTCTAGTTAAAAATTTTTCTCATGTTTCACAATAATTTCTGACATCTCTAATCATATGCAGGCAACAATTCCACATTTTGTTGCAGAAGATTGCCTCAGTTTCACTTCTAACTTCGATCTGACACTGTCTATAATCAGTTTATTTTATTAAGTTAGCTCTCAGGCATGTCTTATAGCATGGAACAATTGTACGTACTCAAAATTATAAAGGAGATTATTCTCCATTTGAAATGTCACCACTCATGCCTAATTTGATTATTTCTTTTTTCACTTCTTTCTCCCCAGTTCTTGTTTTTTCAGTAAAAATTTCCAAGGAGAAGAAGAATATAAAGTCAGCTATCACTGATTTTCAAGCCATTTAACCCAAACTCTTTAAGAGCATCATATGCCCAAATTTAAGGATGAACTTTCCAATAAGAAATTAATAAAACTGTTAGCTAAGAGCAGAAATATGGTATATCTTTCTTTAGAGGGACACACACACATGCACACACACACACCAATTTAAATAAGGAAATCACTCAGCCCCCAGAGTCTATAAATCAATTCCTTGCCATTCTAACAACAGTACCTCATTGTTTTTTAACTGGAAGATTGAGTGATTTCTTCTGTTAATTATTTTTCTGTAAAAGGAGACTCAGTGCTGTGAAAGGGAAATAGACTAAAAGCCTGAGGAGGGAAAAAATGACTGGGTTACAATTTTAGAAGAGCCATCGCTGGAATGGTTAACCAAACTTTGGCTGCATCAGGTGCACTAAATCTCTGACCTATGAAAAATTGTTCGGATTCCCCCCATTTATCTTGTTTGAGCAGTAAAGAAAATATAATGGAACAAATGGCATTGAAGAGTGTCCTGGGTTATTTGTTATCAAAAGTGGCACGCAGGGGACTTTCCACATTAAACATAAGAAGAGGCTAAATCTGTGACTATGGGAAAGGGACAGTTTGAGGTTACCTTTCCTTTGAAAGCTCTGGTAGAAAATGATATAGACAGGGCTACTTTTTTCCTTTTAAAACCGAGACTCTTTTCTAAAGGTGATAATGAGGGGGAGTCAAAGCTTAAAAATGAGAAGTGACTTATGAAATGGGATTATTGTACTTTGCAAATGATGGATGGTGAGGAACAATCCCTCCCTGGCTCGATAGTGGCAGCATCAGCATCACCTAGGTACTTGTTAGAAATGCAGATTCTCAGGCCCTCCAGGTCAGTGTGATGAACAGTGAAGTGGGAAAACCTGGGGCCTAAGCAGTTTTCATAGATAAGTCTTTCCTTTAGTCTCCAAATTACTTTCTTCACATGCTAAAAATGCTTCTCTCTGTTCGCTAATGCAGCAAAGTTCTTTAACATTGAATAAATAATTTCCGTAAATAGAAGATAGTAGAGAGACAAACAGAATTGAGATCCAGTGTGAGGACCCTTGAGCTGACTATCTGTAATTGAGTCCTAACCAGGCCACGTGGTGGCCATGCAACCGTGTACAGATCTTTGACCTCTTTGACCTTCAATGTCATCGTGGGTGGGATAGAGATGTTGCAGTGATTATTATGTTATCTATCTCAATAGTTTTTGTGAGTACATATGTTTAGAGACAGTGCCTGGGACCTGGTAAGTATGCAATAAAAATTAGCTATTTTAATTATGATTAACAATAAAAATAATTTTGGAAGAGGTGATCTATGTATTTAGTATGATAATATTGTGTACATGAATGCTATCTGGTTCTTTTCTGAAAGCAGGCTTTGATGGCATAGGCAATTAAGAAGAGAAATAATACCAGATTTCCAAAAGAGCCGCAGACAAAAGTGTGAGGAAAGGGTGGAAAATGGGTAAGGAGTATTATTGAAGAGGAATTTCTTTAAGTCCTGTTCAGGAATCGGCTTATCATTAAGAAGGAAGATGTGAAAATGAAAGCTACTCCAGGGCTCTTTAAACTGGCTCCTTTTGCCTAAGTGGCCCAGCACTGAATCTTCAGTCTGCCATACTTTGAGCATGCTCAACATGGAGCGATAAAGGCTCCTTGTTTTCATGGCTACAAGGGTGTAAATCAGAATATTCTACGGTTTTGCAATAGTAGTCCAAATAAAAGAGTTGTAAGGTCAAATGGATGACCAGCAAGGCATGGCATGACTATTGTTTTTGGATGGGGGTTAGTACCAATACCAATCTATAGGCATGTTTTTAGTCAATTCAGTTAAATGCAAACGTTCTTTTTATGTGTGATCCTCATGCTCAGTGCTGTAGATATAAATATGTATGAAACATAGTTCATGCTATCAACATTCTAACATGTTATTTTGCTAAATGGCTGTTCTCTTTTGTCTGATTTTTGAAGTGAGAGGTACTGATTTGTTCCAGAATGGTTTTGAATTCATTATCTTTTGAAGTAAAATTTGGGCATTGATAAGGAAGTCAACATTCAGAAATGAAAAAATACATATCTTGTGTTGAAAATCTAAGATTTCTCAGCTTAGTGAAAATGAGTGAGACATTTTTTCAGGGGACTCTGGCATCTCTTGGAGTGAATGGAGTGGATCCTCTCACTGAATCCATTCAGTTTGTTGTGGTTGCCTTTTATGTTTCTTTCATGAACCTCTGAGTTGACAAGTAGACTGAGAAATGTTTGGTTGTGTGTATACCTTGTTATTTCTGAACTGGATGGAAATAAGGTTCTTTAGACTTTTACCCGTAGGGTCGGTGCTGTGGTCGAGTGATTAAGTTTGCCCGCTCTGCTTCAGCGGCCCAGAGTTTCGCTGGTTTGGATTTTGGGCCAGACCTAGCACCGCTCATCAAGCTACGCTGAGGTGGCGTCCCACACAGCACAACCAGAAGGATCTACAACTAGAATATACAACTATGTACTGGGCTTTGGGGAGAAGAAGAAGAAAAAAAAGATTGGCAACAGATCTTAGCTCAGGTGTCAATCTTTAAAAAAAAAGCAAAAAGCTTTTACTTGTGGTTTTCAACACTGACTACACATTAGAACCACCTGTGTGGAATTTTCTTTAAAAACACTGAAGCTTGGAGTCCATTTCTGCAGATTCAGACTTTGTAGGTCATGTTCTGCTCTGATATAGACAGCTAGGATTGAGAAGCCTTCATTATTGTTGATTTCTGTTACAGCTTTTTCAAGCTATAAGAGAAAAAACTAGGTCACTGGTCTCAAATTTTAATGTGAATGCAAATCACCTGGGCATCTTGTTAAAGTGGGGCAAGGCTTGGGGCTCTGCATTTCTAAGAAGTTGGAGGTAATGCAGATGCTGTAGGTTCTTGGCCCACACTTTGAGTAGTAAAGAACTAGATCATAATTTGCGTTTTCTAAAACAATACTATACCATGACTGTAATTATAAGAATCCTGATACCCACTGTTTAACCTGCAAATCCCCCACATTCTTTCCCTTCCTATTTTATAGCAAACAAAAGAATATTATGACTTTCTAAATAACTTGCCTTTTCTGTTTTTACATGATTAAATATATTATTACCAAGCTTGAAAAGTACTTTGCTGTATAGAAAGGCTTTGCAACCATGGTTCACCTCCTTAATGGAATTCTAAAAGTTAATGTTCCGACTGATAAGTCAGTCAGTCTTGTGGGGCAGTATATGGAAACAATGAGAGGTTAAAGGAAATGAGAAAGAATATGTATGTGGATATCCAGATTCAGTTATATTTACATAATTATAATCATTGCCTATTAAGAGAAGATATCTACCTGTTATACCTCCCCACTAAGAGCATTAATTTAAAGTAACTTTGAGAAGTTCTGCATAGATAGCTAATCCTCGATAAATAGTAGTTATTGCCATCATTATTATTTTTGTGGTTAGTGTTATCATCAATGATGGCAATAGTCATTTTTCAGTTGATCCTTTTAAGAGAACTTTCAGTGTTGGTTACAATATAAGAAAAAATGTAATTCTGAAAAGAGAAATTCTGAGAATCAAAATCTTTAATGGGTTGGTAAAAGTGAAATATAAAAACTTTTTTTTGAAAAAAAACAAAGCAGAAGTGCTCTTTTTGTTAAGTAAAGATCTAAAAGAAATATTTTTCCTATTCATTGATAATACTCTAGGATTTTGTTAATCTCTAAATTTACTGATGCAGGTGTTCCATTTTCAAATATCTCATCAGTTCTTTATGGATTAAATGCTCATGTTCACTAGTGAAAACCCAGTTCCAAGTGACAGATGTCATTTGGATGTAATGGATTATACTCTTCTTCATTGTCATCTGAATGGCTAAACTATTGCAACAATCTACTCTCCTTATTGTTCTGAGAGAGTTAAAACAATAAGAACAGAACAAAAATTAAATTTCACAGGCAGAAAGGTGACTGGCTCTTAGCAATAATGTCCAAAAGGCATTCTACGAGCCTGTTGTTTTGTGTGAAGGGGGAGCTTAATTGAGCTTCAATTCCTGTCCTTTCTTCTGTGACTGACAACCAGGCAGACACAGGAGGGAATAAAAGCTGGAGAGAGGCATAAAGGATGCCATGTTCCTCAGTCATGGGCGGGACAGTCCTGGTAGACATTTGGAAAGAAACTGGACCTGATTCTGTGGTAGTCAGACATTTGTTCGGCCTTAATGTTGTGAAACACAAGGTTATGAAGAGAGGAGAAAGCCGTCTCATATGGTTTCCCAGGTAGATTTACAGGATTTTCTTCCCTGTCATCACTCCTCAACTCCGGATTGAATTCTTCATTTCTAGGTAGCAAAAGTCAGGCAATTTATTGTTTGGAGATGGTCTTATTCCAACATAGAAACAAATACGTCTGG
Source organism: Equus caballus (assembly GCF_041296265.1). NCBI lineage: Eukaryota > Metazoa > Chordata > Mammalia > Perissodactyla > Equidae > Equus > Equus caballus. Next base: position 27,479,399 of record NC_091710.1, on the reverse strand, counting down.
AATTTGGTTGTATGATTTAAAAGAAAAGAGAAAATGAAAGAAATGAAATTAAAGAAAATGTGGTATTTAATCAATGTACATTTTCATTTCTATAATTCCCTTGTTGTATTTCCCCTCTCAGCTTAGTAGGAGTCTAAAGTATACCCTGGTCCACAAGCCTTTGCCTTCACAGCTGTATAAAGACATAACATTTTCAGTTATGCCAATGGAAGAGATGTCCCATGTCGTGTCTGACTTCCCCCAAAATAGGAAAAACTGTTGATTAAGCGAAGTAAGTTTAGTACACTTACTGTAGTGAGGAAGAATACCCACTTGAGGAGTCTTAGTAGCCTCGCAAAAGGAGGAAAATGAGGGAGGATATTTGTAAGGTAAAAAGCCGAGGGGAGTAAATTTGAGGCAGGTCTTGCAAAGTGAGGAACAGGTAAAGATTGGGCAGTTCTTGATGTGAAAAACTGGTCTGGAGGGCACAGTGAGATCATGGTCTGGATGTGAGTACTGGTGAACAAGCTGTTAGTCTTGCTGGTAAGTCACCCAATTTATTCGTTTAAGAGTCTGATCTTCCAGAGACAAAAACCAAATATTTCCTTTTTGCCTGGTTCTCATATTCCTTACTACAGGATCTAGAGAGGATGATGGTTTCAATTCTCCAAGTTGGTGGAGAAATGTTACATATTAGTGTCCTATCACTGCCAGAACAAGCTACCACAATCTTAGTGGCTTAAAACAATTTGAGTTTATTATTTTAAAGTTCTGTAGGTAATAATTCCAACATGGGTCTCACTGGGCTCAATTCAAGGTGTCGTTAGGGCTACGTTTCTTTCTGGAGTCTCCGTAGGGAGAATTCATTTCGTTGAACTTTCCAGCTTCTAGAGCTTGCCCACACTCCTTGGCTAGTGGCCCCCTTCCCCATCTTCAAAGCCAGCAAAGTTGCATCTCTCTGATCTTTCTTCTCAAAGTTGCATCTCCATTTTCGACTTTTAAGGACCCTTATGATTGCATTGGATCCACTTGGATAATCCAGGATATTCTTCCCATTCAAGGTCATGTCTACAAAGTCCCTTTTGCCATGTAACAGATTTGCAGGTTCTGGGGATTCGGATGAGGACACTTGGGGTGGGGGTGGAGGTTGCATTATTTGGCCTACTACGTGGGAGATAGATTTCAGAAAATTGGAAAAACCTTGTCCTCTTGCACCTTTTGGCTACAGGAATGACCTCATAGTACAGATTGGTAATTCTTGGAGCATTTCCTTTCTGTTCATCAAAAGCAAGAACTGTAGAGCAGCTTCTTGTAGTAAGATGGATGTCAGTGAGATCTTACTTGAGAACGTTCATATATTTTTTTTCCTTTTAAAAAATCTTTTCTGTGTGTGTGTGTGTGTTTTAGGAAACTACTATTGCATTCTTTGTATGCTAGTTAGCCCCAAGAGGACATGCGATACCTACTTTAGATGATTATGCAAATATAACTAATATCTGAATACCTATTCTAGTTTTTATCCTCTGTAATCTAATGACTCCCTTGACACAATACTATTTCAAATTATCTTCAGTGAGAAATGACTTGCATTTAGCTTTTTATATCACACTGTCATATAGATCATTCTCAGTAATGCTTTACATAAATTAGGAATCCTCTTTTCTTTCAGACACACTGCAAATAGCACTCACCAAATTAAAGACGTCAACTGCATAGTCTTTTTATAATTTGAAAAGCGCCAATGACATGCATAGATTTGAGTGACCTACTTTAGTTACTGAAAATGAAAAGCACCTGTGATTCAGGAGCGACTTCTTCCCCTTTCGTTACCACGAGGTCTTCTACCCACGGAAGGTATTCTCAGGAAGCCACAAACCATCCCATGACTATTTTGTGGCTCCTCTGTGAAGTATGTTTTAAGGAGAGGTGAAGGAACTTGCTTTGTAACTGTAAAAAGAGCTGTTTTCCTATGGTAGTTTGAATTAGACTGGAATAACCCACTGTTGAACTCAAACCAAGCTGATCTCAGCGTTAAACTTTTGGGCGGCTAAAGGCAAAAAAGAAATAAATGCGTACCTAGTATAGGAATTTCTTTTCCATCCCTTTTCTTCCCTCTCTCCCTCTTTTCTTTCTTCTCCTTCTCTCTTTCCCCTCCTCCTCTTCTTCTTCTCTCTCTCATCTTACTTTTTTTCTCTTCTCAGCCCTAGGAGTTTGAATGACATATATTTTAAGCAAACCTCTTGACCCCTCTGCTTGGAACTAGCAAAGTTTATTGCAAGAGTAGTTCTTCCCATGCAGAATAAAATTATATATAAAAGAATATTTATTATATGATTCTTTACATGATGAAAAATTGAAAATTACCTAAATGTCCATCAAATAGTGTTAAATTAAATAATTCATGAAAGCAATACAATGTTAGTGAATTTATGCTGACATGGAAAGTTGCAGAATAGTAGAATCCAATTTGTGGTATATTTATGTTTCTTCATCTGGGAGCTACAGCGGTAAGAAAATACAGAGAGTTTATGCATTAATGGCATGTGGCTTTTGTGTGTAAACATTTTATTTTAAATAATATTCAAAAACTATGTATCTGAGCCAGCCCTGTTATTCGGTGCTTAAAGTTCAGTGCTCTCACTGCTTTGGTGGCCCAGGTTCGCTTTCTGGTTGTGGAACCACACCGCCCGTCTGTCTGTCAGTTGCCATGCTGTGGCAGCAGCTCACACAGAAGAACTGGAAGGATTTACAACTAGGATGTACAACCATGCACTGCGGCTTTGGGAAGAAAACAAAAAAAGGAAGATTGGCAACAGATATTAGCTCAGGGTGAATCCTTCCATGCACAAAAAAAAAAAAAAAAGACTATGTATCTATATTTATTTATGAAAATTGATGAGAAGAAGAATGTGGAAGAATGTATTAAAAATTAACAGTAGAAATGGAAGAGTGTTGGGGCTTTTACTTCCTACTTTATATACATCTGGATAATCTGAAATTTATAATCAGCATTCATTTTTACTGCCTAAAGAAAGAAATAAAAATGAAGGACATTTATGAATTTATAGTTTACATAGGACCCCTCAATAAAGCTATTTAAAGGAAACACAAAGCATGAACACTATGGAAATAGAAGAGTTTCTGTGTAACTATGAAGAGGCATTAGTTCTCTTATTGCAGGAAATCTTCCCATTGTAATTGTTATGTCACATTTGTAATGGGAAAGGCACAAGGGACAATCTTTATTTTTGTTGTTTTCTGCTAATAACTTGAGTATTTGGACAGTTAATAATCCTGTTTAATTATAAAAATGAAGAAAAGATAAGTAGTGTTTTTCCCTAAAGTTTTGGCTATCAAAAATAGAGGACTTAACCAAATAAAGTATTTGCAAATCTGATAAAATAAAAGATAGCCCTCACGTGAGCAGCCTTTTCAACATCATTTAAAAGAAAAAAAAATCTAGCCAGGAGAGATTATGGGGCGGAGTCAACGTTATAATATAATCATTGTAAAGTTTCCTTGGATTCTCTTTGCCTATATTGCTAGAATTGTTATTTTATATTTAAAGAAGCTTTTCTCTGAAGAGCTTATTTTTAGATTTAATACTAGAAAGTAAATCATTTCAAATGCTTGGCGAGGTCATGAATAATCAACACACCATCGCCCAAACCTGCTCAAAATTCACAGCTCTGTGTTGAGTGCCAGCTCCCTTCCATCCAGAATAGGTAGGCAATGGCTGATTTTATATTTTCACAAGATAAGAAACCACAAGCCCTTCCTCAGCCTCTGACATGCTTGTCCTCAGAGGTCAGTGAGAGCCCATCTCTCTCTTCTGTCACAATCCCCAAGCATTCTGTGTAGCCCTGAGCTGTGAATTCAAACTTGATTCTTCAGCACAATAGAGGGCAAGGGCACTGGAACACTGGGAAATTTAACCTGAATGTCAAGAAAATATTGTTACCAGTAATTTCTTTTCTTTGCATGGTGACTTTATCTCCCCTAGGAAAGGAAGGAAAATCTCCAGAGCGTGAACCACGGACACGGCAGTTTGGAGAGTACTTAGCATTTGGTATTTACCAGATCAAGTAGTCCCTGAAGTCAAGTCCCTGAAGTATTTATCCTATATTCTCCGCTCTCCCTTCTTTGATGTCCTTTTATATTTTAGTTCTGAAATCTGCATTTTGGCATTTGATCATTTTCTCAGGGGGCCCCCAGACCACCCTCAGGTTGGAGGATTCACTAGGAGGACCCGCAGGGCTCAGCACATAGTTGTACTCATGGCTCTGGTGTATTACAGCGAAAGATGTAGCACCAACTCCACACAGGAGAGGCTGCATGTGGCGAGGTCCAGGGGAGTCTAGGCACAAGGATCCTTTCCCACTGGTGTTGCATAGGAGGCACCAAATCCCTCCAGAAGCAAATTGTGATAACACATGACGTGTTGCCAATCAGGGAAGCTCATTACACTCAGTGCCCAAGGTTTTCGTTAGGGGCTGTTAAGGTAGGCACCTTCTGTCTGGCATGAACCAAAATTCCAGAGTCCCATAAGGAAAGCAGGCTTTCAACATAAACCACATTTTTTTGTATATATAGTTTAACCACAGTTAGCCATTCTTATCAGTTCTGGGATTAGTGGAAATCTTTTTATGTTTTTTTGAGGAAGATTAGCCCTGAGCTAACATCTGCTGCCAATCCTCCTCTTTTTGCTGAGGAAGACTGGCCCTGAGCTAACATCCCTGCCCATCTTCCTCTACTTTATATGTGAGACGCCTACCACAGCGTGGCATGCCAAGCCGTGCCATGTCCACACCCGGGATCCGAACCGGCGAACCCCAGGTCGCGAACTTAACCGCTACGCCACCGGGCCGGCCCCTGGAAACCTTGAAATCTAAGTTCGCAGAGGCCAGTTAAGGGCCGACTTTGTCAACAGACCTTTTAAAGGATAGCAATCTGACCTGCCATGTTAACCCTTTTCTGAACAATCTGTATATTAATTTACAGTCTTCTTGGTTTCCCAGAGGTGTTGAAACTTTATATACAGCAGGCACCTTTTTTTAATAGAGGTCACATTGGTTTATAATATTATGTAAATTTCAGGTGTGCATCATTGTAATTTGATTTCTATATAGACTATGTCATGTTCACCACCGAAAGTCCAGTTTCCATCTGTCATCCTACATGTGTGCCCCTTTACTTCTTTCACCCTCCCCCTACCCATGCTCCCTCTGGTAACCACAGACCCAAACTCTCTATCTGTTTGTTTGTTGTTGTTGTTATTTTTATCTTCCCACATATGAGTGAAATCATACAGTGTCTTTCTCTGTGGCTTATTTCTCTTAGCATAATACCATCAAGGTCCATCCATGTTGTCGCATATGTGAAGATTTCATCTTTTTATGGCTGAGTAGTATTCCAGTGTGTGTGTGTGTGTGTGTGTGTGTATGCCACATCTTCTTTATCCATTCGTTTGTTGATAGGCACTTAGGTTCTTTCCAAGTCTTGGCTATTGGAAATAATGTTTCAATGAATGTAGGGGTGCATATGTCTTGTCAAATTATTGTTTTTGTGTTCTCTGGATAAATACTCAGAAGTGGAACAGCTGAATCATATGGTAATTCTATTTTTAACTTTTTGAGGGTTCTCCATACTGTTTTCCATAGTGACTGAACCAATTTACATTCCCACCAGCAAGGTATGAGAGTTCCCTTTTCTCCACATCCTCTCCGACATTGTTATTTCTTGTTCTTGTTTTTTGATAACAGCCATTCTGACAGGCGTGAGGTGGTATCTCATTGTGGTTTGATTTGCGTTTCCCTAATAATTAGTGATGTTGAACATCTTTTCATGAGCCTGTTGGCCATCTGTGTTTCTTCTTTGGAAAAATGTCTGTTCAGATCCTGTGCCCATTTTTTTAATCAGGTTGTTTCTTTTTTGATATTGAATTGTATGAGTTCTTTATATATTTTGGATACTAACCCCTTATCAGATATATGATTTGCAAATATCTTCTCTAGATTAGTAGATTGTCTTTTCATCTTGTTGTGGTTTCCTTTGCTGTGCAGAAGCTTTTTATTTTGATGTAACCTCATATGTTTATTTTTTCTTTTGTTTCCCTTACCTGAGGAGACATTTTTGACAAGACACTGCTAAGACTGATGTCAAAGGGTATACTGCCTGTGTTTTCTTCCAGGAATTTTATGGCTTCAGCTCTTACATTTAAGTCTTAGTCCATTTCGCATTAATTTTTGTGCATAGTGTAAGATAGCAGGCACTTTTTGAAAACTATGATTACACCTAATAGCTTAATGAATGCTTGGTAGGTACTTTTCTTTTCTGCTGCCTCATCCCAACACACAGTCCTCTACCAAGTTCTATTTCCTCTGCATCTAAGATATATTTTGAGTCCATCCAGTTTCTTTCCTTCCCCTGTCATATTCTAGGCCAAGCCACTCTCATCGCTAGATGAGATTGCTACAGTAACTTACAAACTGGCTGGTTCAACATTTATCTTCTGCTAATCCATATACCACAAAGCAGCCTGAGATTGTCTCTCAAAACTAGATAACATTACTCTCTTACTTATCACATTGTTCTTCAGATAAACTCCAGAATCCGAAATGTGCCATCAGCTAGCCCTGTCCCTTCCAGCTCCATCTAGGCCCATTGTATATATCCAGCTACACTGGTCCTCTCTGATTCCTTCGAATTCACCAAGCTTTCTCTATCCTCACGTTTCGAACCAGCTAATTCAGACACAAAGAACACTGGTGTTTCTTTCTTATTGGTAGACTAACAGCTATTAATTGTTTAGAGCTTATTGTAAAGGTGGGGCAACCAGATAATTTATCATCCAAATCAGGAACCTTTTTAGAAAAAAAGGGGGAGTTATTTATAATTATTCTAGGTCGACAGGTCTAACCTTGGAAATGTCATCATCCTGCTAATCGGTCCCTCCTTTGGAGAGCCCTTTTTGACCTCCTCCTTCTAAATTGCATCACTGCCTCTCTCTCCAACAACCTGTCATTTTCCTTCATACTACTCATCTTATAATCATTAATTATATACTAATTTTTGTGATTATTTGCTTGACATCTTTTACCCCCATTATGCTATGAAGTTTCACAAGTTCATGGGCGATATAGTCAGCATCCTTCAGTGCCAGTAGACATTGTATAAATGTTCCTAAATTTGTAATTAGATAACAGTGCTTCCAAATAGGCATTTTTTAATCTATTTCTTCTTCCTTCCACTTGGTTATTTTTGCCCCCACTGAACTTGTGTTTGGAATTCTCTTCATTAAATTCTTGGGTTTATCTTTCAGTTGCTATCTTACTGAATACATAAAGAATTCATTTGGTTATATGTTGGAATGTTTCACGTGTGCAAAAACTCTCAGGCGTATTGGTTTGCTAGAAATTTGTGTGCATTTTAAATTAAATGGGCATGCTCCTAATTTCGTTTCAGTTTTTTTTCTAACAGGAGAACTATTTAATAAAAAGTAATTCTCTTTACATCAATTAATTCATCTCACCCTTGTAAGTATGAATTTGCTCTGATCTCCTGGAAGTGGTCAAGCACGAAATGGGTTTCTATGAACAAAACAATATGCTCCAAACGCTAGGAAGGCCCTCGGACATTTCCCAGTCCTTTGAGTGATGATGCAGACAATGCTGCCTTTTTTTCTTCAAAGACCTAAATGAGTCAAATAGGTCTACAAGTTGTGGGTAGAATTAAAAATTTGTCTCAACTGCTGTCATCCTGCTGTTCTGGTACCGTATTCTCTAGGAAGTGAGAGCTTTTATTTGGTTTCAGATTCAACCCAAAGTGAAGGGTTTACATATCAATTTTCAAGGCACGTTTTTTCCACTCTCTTTGGAAATTTCTTTAAATGCTGATTTCTACATCTGGGCATCACAAATTTATGTGCGTACATATGTCAAAAGTTAATATATTTAACATCTGTGTCTCTTTAAGAGATAAGAAAAAACTGAAAATTGGAATGGAGACTGCTTTAATTACAGAATGAAGGCTTTTCATTGATCTTAATTCAATGTAACAATTTAGATTTTAATTATGAAAGCTGGGTATGGACATAGTTGATTGCCTACCCAGTAGGGTTCCTTTTCGCCGCAAAGCTATCTTAAACTACAAGGGTGAAAGACACAATACTAACTTCTTCTGAAGGCCTAGCAGCCAGGAAATAGGCATAAGGCACAATGATACTTGAGAGGAAGTCAGACAATCGGATCTGAATGTAGTCAGCTTGGGAACTCCTGAGAATGTTTTCCTCTTGATAAAAGTAGCTTTGTGTGAAGAAACTGCCTTTTTTCTGCCTTTGGATAAGGTTAAGAAGGATGTGATGCCTGGAGCAATGGCAGCTTTCTTTTAACCATGAAAAGCCAAGCCTGAGGATGGGCAAGTCGAAAGAGGGAAAGAGATGGGTCTTGAGCAATATTCTTGGGCAGTTGCAGCAGTCTTGGAAGCACCTGCCCCCACAATACTGGAACATGTAAGATAATACAAATACTTGTAGGTTAAGCCACTTTTAGTTGAGATTCTGGTTCTTGAAGTGAAAAAACATGCTAATACACTGGGAAATTAATTTAAAAATTCAAATGCATTTATAAAAAATTTACCTTTAACATGCCCATTTTGAGTGTGTGCTTGTGCATGTGTTCTGTTGAAATGTTGGAGCCAGTATCTGAATTTAGGCAATAGATATTTTACCACTGTGCTTAACAATGGAGCTATTTGTTATCCTGGATTACAGTAACAACAATTCAGGCAAAATTTTGTTAGCAAGGACATTTTCTTCTTTACTGGCCATTCCTCTCCCTTCCTTATTGGCCTAACTACAGATGTAGATTTCATTTTTTTGGGGGGGGGTGGGGAAGATTAGCCCTAAGCTAACATCTACTGCCAATCCTCCTCTTTTTTTTTGCTGAAGAAGGCTGGCCCTGAACTAACATCCGTGCCCATCTTTCTCTACTTTATACGTGGGATGCCTACCACAGAATGGCTTGCCAAGCGGTGCCATGTCTGCACCCTGGATTCAAACCAGCAAACCCCGGGCCGCTGATGCAGAACGTGCAAACTTATCCACTGCACCACTGGGTGGCTCCTCATTTTTTTATTATTAAAACAAAACCATACATTCATCTCTCCCACTGTGTTTTTCTTTGGGTCATCAGAGCAGCAAAGATACCAGCATGGTGTGTCGACCACCACAGGTGTTATTTGAGTAGTTGAGGAAAACTTTGTAGACCAGCTACTAGAAAGTAATGAATTTTGGCAAAGTTTTGTAGATATTCCACCACCAGCACCATCTCCTCCCAGCTCAAAGTTGACTACAATTACAATTGTTTACTGCCCCTCCCTGTTCAGTTCCACTACTGGGGAAAGTAGGATTAGAAAGTTTGTGCTTGCCACTGTTGTTCTTACTTTAGAGTTATCTTACTGAGTTGTGTATGCATGCCCAGTAGGAGGGGGCAGATACATGCCTGATACATAATGCCTATTAATTAACAGTGGAAGAGTCTCCAGGAAGTACTCAGTCTCACTGATATCTTGGCATCAATAATGCAACTTACATTCCTAATATTCTCTAGAATTACCAGAAATAAACACTAAGATTATGTTATCTTAAGAATGCCATCCTCGACAGACCAGCTGTACCTGTCTTATAAAAACATAAAATACCCCTAATTTAAAATGAACAGAGCCCACTTAAGCATCACAAAGATATTTCTAAAAACAAACAAAAAAAAATATGAAGGAAGGAAGGTGGGAGAGAAATATTAGTCAATTGAGGGGGTGGTTCTGACATAAAAAGAACATCTCATTTCTGCTTGTATATCTCCTATTTAAGCCTTCCTATTATCAAAGGTTTAAAAAAAATGCAAGAGGGGAAAGGACATTGCTTGTTCCAACTTCACTCTTCTTTTTACCTAACCTGAAAGATGGTGTGGCAGACATGTTGGACTAGAATGGAGAGATGTCTTACTAAATCCCTTCGTAGGCAAAGATCGTCACCTAAGTTCATCTTCTAGGATGAATTAAAAAGAAAACATGTCTAATGTTTATGAGGTTTCTGGAATGCAGTGTTGGATAAAGATATACAGCAAAGATCCTTTCAGAAGCCTTCAAGAGAAACCAGCAAAGTCGGCATTCTCCCATGCAAATACTGCCATCCTTTATGCTTACTTTCAACTGTGGGCTGTACGCTTAGTGAAATGTGAGAAATATTGATCTTAATTTCACCTCGTAAATAATGGATTTAACCTGGAAAGCTTTTTCTCACTTGCAGACCCATGCACTCTCTGATCAGTCTTTGTATGATTGCTTTTCTCCTCCATTATTCTTGCCCCAGGTGGGTCATTGAAAGGCCCTGCACTTCTGAATGTTAAAACCAAACCTGCAAGGAGTTAGTTCTATTTATGCTGTGTTGAGTGGCTTACAGAAATCTGAATCTTTATCTGATATGTCTGTTATTGTCTCCTATCCTCCTAAATAAGAATTTGAAATTTGTGCAAACTCTCTGTTGTCACGAGACACTAGGAGATTGGTTTCCTTGGGCCATCCACCACCCTAGATCAGTTCAGCTGTGTGAAAATGCTGTCGCATCTTGACCCTCCAAATGGAGGAGGCATTAGGATTCTCCATTAGGAGCCTGATTATCTTTCTTTTCTTACTGCTATTTACTCTTCTGACCATCTTTATTATCCTTATCCCTTTTTCCTTATTAGCCCCAAAAGAATAATGAGAGGTTGAGAACTATGACCCGTAAGGGATTAGGCACAATGTGATGCCCTTCAAATCATTCCATCCTGTCCTTGGTTGATTTAGAGGTTCTCCATATCTGTAGCCCCGTTGGATTCTGGATAGTCCAATGTCCACTCCTAGTGCTGCCTCAAGCTTGGAAAGCCACACCTGCATAAACTTTCATTTTTCTCACAGACCTGTTCTTTCCTTCTCGTATCATAGTCCGATCCTGTTAGGTCATTGTAAGACAGGTATGATCAGGTCCTTAGAGTCAGGAAATATATAAGTTGACATTTGCTACTTTTGCTGTTTCTGCTCCCTGTCACCTGTATTTATTAATCAGGCTGGGCCATCCCATTACACTGTGTAAATCATGGAAGTGAAAGCATAAGCCATTTGCAATGCTCTCAGTTTTTGCTGAAGCTTGCTGGCCAGCAATCCCCTGTCAGTGTGTCACATTTTTAAAAGCTGCATTCAGTTCATCTCCTCAGCGGTGATGCTGTATGTTAACGCCTTTGTGTTGCTGCCTATTCTGGGCAATTAATAGAGCTGGAGAAGGATATTTCTGTATCCAGTCTGAAGCCTACCCCTTAGAGCTGCAGTCCTCTTTACCATTCAAAGAGCTGTCATGTTGCATCTGCTGTGTGGAAGACACTGAACTAGGCACCGGCGACATAAAGAGTTTTGAGATGTACCTGAAATAGAAGAAAGTGTAAATACCTCAGTGCCTTGAGTTCACCTACAATTAAAAAATTCTGCTGCTGATGTGGAAGATTATCTCGGAAAGAATAATCATCACCATCTTCTTCAGCTGTCCTCTGAGTGACTAGACCAAACTAAATCCAGTTAGTCACTCTTGACAGGGTAGAATGGCCTGTCCCTGGGTGTGCACTTCTGACCATCTTTCTCTCTGTTCCCTCCACTGACTTCTCTTCATTCCTCCCACTAAATCTTATCTCATGCCAGCTCTCCGCTTTGCTTGTGTGGAGATGACAGTGTGGGTGTTGACATGTGCTGCCTGCACTTGTTCTGCTAGCCTGAGGTCCCACAGATGGTGTTCCCTTCTCCAGCCACCCCCCCCGGGGGGCTGAGACAGCCTGTTAGAGGACACGAAGTCCCTATAGTCTCTCTGGTATTGAAAACAAAAAGACAATCATCCTACTAAATGGTAACTTCTGATAGGTCTATAGGAAAATACAAGAATATGTGGTAATGGGGTGGAAAAAAGAGGATTTGTCTGGCATGCTTAGAAATTTCTGGAGGAATATGCTGCTTAATGGTTTGGGAAGAGGCCAAGAGAGCCATTCAATATGGAGTCCTATGTGTGAGTTGCACACTACCATCCTGATGGCCAGGAGTGGGTTTGAGGAGGAAGAGAAGAAGTAGAATTTAGTTATAAGAGGAGCAACGTTCTGGTGTACCTGGACTTGGAATAAGACTGGGGTTCAAATCTTGTCTATACTTTTGCTCTTTAAAGTATGACCTGAGACCAGCAGACTTGACATCACCTGGGAGAGTCCTAGAAATGCAGATTCTCAGTCCCCAGTCCAGTACTGCATTAGAACCTGCATTTTAACAAGATTTTCCAGGTAATTCCTATGCCCTTTCAAGTTTGATAAGCATTGATCTCTACTGATAGCTGCTAAAGTGACTTCATATGTTGTGCTCCTAGTGCTTCAACATCTTCATGTACAAAATGGGGATTTTAGTAGCTACCTCGCTGTTATAAATATTTTAAAATAATATATTTGAAAGCACTTATCAAAACATAAGAAGTTTGAAAAACGCTATGTGAACGGAGAGCTGTCAAGAATTCAGAGACTTCCTATAAGGAATCTCATTTTCAAGACCAGCGGCAATTCCAACCCGAGTGATGGCGGCTGCTTTCACCCAGATGAGGGAGGAAGCAGGAGTAATTCAAAGTCAAGGTTGGGAGTGGGAGTGATGGCGTGTATAACAGAAATCAGGCAGTACGTAGTAAGACTATATTGGCTCCCAGTGAAAATAAACCCTATTCCCTAATTAATATGTTGCACAGTTCTGGATTTCTAGAGGTCCAGTAGACAAAATCTCAGAGATACTTATAGATTCAGGCTGAGCCCATGGTTCCTGTAGCGCCTTGTGTCGGATTTGACCCACTGACTTTAAATTGCACAGAAGGCTGATCTGGTGATGGCGATATAGATTTGATGATAATTGGAAATATTTAGCCAATGTTAAATGTGAAAGAAGTTAAAAAAATATCCCCCACATTCTTTATTTCTGTAAGATGCATGTTCATTTGGTAATGGAGTTTCCCCTAATGTTAATTTGTTTCTAGGAGCTGACATTCTCTGTTCACAACTTTTTTTACAGGTTCTGAAACCACATTATCACAGTTGATTCATTTTCTAATTTTCAACTTTATTTCAGTTGTAACTCTGACCAGCTTTTAACACTTCTTTCCTGTAGAAAAATATTATTACACGTGACTATCTATTTCCTTTTGGCATGGTGAACTGGAGTATGTAAAAATAACATCCATAGGAATATAACTTGCTGAATTTAGAATTCTGACATATGTAACTCAAAGATTCAGCTGTATTCCAGGTTTGCAGATTTAATTTATAGAGTGTATTTACACAAACTTAGATGGTATAGCCTACCACACTCCTAGGCTCTATGGTACTAATCTTATTGGACCACCATTGTATATGCGTTCCATCATTGACCAAAACGACTTTATGTGGCACATGACCGTATGTGTGTGTGTGTGTGTAAAAAACACTTCATAGTAATATTTTTGAGCATAAACTATTTTTATTGTCTTCTAATATATTTTCAGACAGACACTGGGGTCCACCCCAGTATGTAACCTTTTAAGTCTAGGTCATTTCACTTAGCTTAATGCCTTTGTGTTTCGTCCATGTTGTTGTGTGTACCATTATTTTATTCCTTTTGATTTCTGAGTAGCATTCCACTATATAGATGTACTATAGTTTCTCCAGTCACCAGTTGAAAGATATTTGACTTGTGTTCCTTTTGGACAATTGTGAATAAAGATGCTTTAAAAATTCTCACGCAGATTTTTATATGGACATATGTTCATTTTTCGTGGGTAAATATCTAGGAGTGGGAATGCTAGGTCACATGGTAAGTATATGTTAGTTTTATTAAAAAAAGTTCCAAACTCTTTGTAAACTGGCCACACCACTTTGCATTTTGTGTACCCACCAGCAGTGTATGAGACTTCTAGTTCTTTCACAAACTTGGTATTGTCAGTTTTTGTTGTTTGTTTTAATTTGAGCCTTCTAATTGGTAGAAACTGGTTATCTCATTATAATTTTAATTTGTATTTTTCTAATAACTCATGATGTTAAGAATCATTTAATATGCTTATTTGACATATGTATATCTTAACTGGTGATGTGTCTGTTCAAATCTTCTCCCAATTTTAAGTCGAGATGTTTGTTTCCTTATTGTTGAGTTTTGAAAGTTCTGTCTATATATTCTGAATTCAAGTTGTGTTGGTTTTTCATTTTTACTGGATGTGTGATTTGAAAACATTTTCTCCCAGTATTTGGCTCGTCTTCATTATCTTAGCACTGCGTTTAGAGGAGCAAAAGTTCTTAATTTTGACAAAGTCTGATTTATCAAGTTTTTCTTTTATGGTTATGCTTTTGATGTTATATCTAAACCCAGCATCACCAAACCCAGTGGCATATGGATTTTCTCCTATGTTTTCTTCCAGAAATGTTATAAGTTTACATTTTACATGTAGGTCTATAATTTGTTTTGAATTTATTTATTTATTTATTTTGCTGAGGAAGATTCGCCTTGAACTAATATCTATTGCCAATCCTCCTTGTTTTGCTTGAGGATGATTAGCCCTCAGCTAACATACGTGCCACTCTTCCTCCAATTTATATGTGGGTCACCACCACAGCATGGCTGCCAAGTGGTGTATGTCCATGCCCGGGATCCAGAACCTGCGAACCCAGGCTGCCAAAGTGGAGTGTACCAAACTTAGACAGTACACCATGGGGCCAGCCCTATTTTGATTTCGTTTTTGCATGAAGTATGATTTGTTTAGGTTCTTTATAAATATATGTGTATATATATTTATGTATGTATATATGTGTGTATACACACACACACACACACACTTATCTAGCTATTAAAGCACCATTTGTTGAAAAACACTCTTTTATCCATTCAGTTGCCTTTGTACTTTGTCACAAATTGGTTGACTGTAGTTGTGTGGTTCTATTTCTTGGTTCTCTTTTGTGTTCCATTGGTCTCTGTCTCTATCCATTCACCAATTTGCCTTCTCTTGATTACTGTCATTTTATAGAAAGTCTTGAAACTGGGTCATTTGTGTCCTCTAACTTTGTTCTTCTTCAGAGTTGTTGACAATTTAGTGCCTTTGTCTTTCCGTACAAATTTTAGATTCAGCATTTCCATGTCTGTGAACAAATTGCTGGGATTGGGATTTTGTTGAATCTGTAAATAAAATTGGGTAGAATTGACATTTTAACAATAAAGATTATTCTAATCCATGAGCACAGGTAACTCTCCATTTGCTTAGGTCTTGGATTTATATTTAATTGGGGATTGCACTCTAACCTGAGAAAGTCTAGTTAACTCCCAAGAGAAACTAGTGCCTGGTATGTAGTAAGAATTCAATAAATATTTATTGGATAAAGTGGCAACTTAGCAAAGATACTATTGATTTTGCCTTTTCTGCTCATAAACTTTCAGTAAGACAAACCTTTAGGGGTAAGAAAACTACACAACTTTTTTGGAAAAAAGACAAACAAAAGCCTTCGGGGAATTCTTTGCAGTGGTTACTGAGCTCAGTTGCCGTAACGAAGTTTTGGTTGCACCATGGTGCTACCTTCTGCCTTTGAAAAGGTCCCCTGTGCCCTGCCCTGCCACCACCTCAGGTCTGAGAGGCGTTAGGAGTCTCGGTATTATGAAGTAGAAAGAACATCTCTTCCAGTGATTATCAAATTGTTTTTACTTTTCATTGGAGCACATGTTTTTCAAATGAACTCTTATCCAGAAATACAGTGAAAACGGATAAAAGCAGAGCTGCTCAGGTTGAACCGGTCCCTGCAGAGATATTTGAAAGCCTCATATCATTACCACAGTAATGAGAAAACTGAGTCTCAAAGAGATTATGTAACTTGCCCAAAGTTGCACAAATTACTGCAAAACATAAATAGCATTCTTATCTTCTCATTCTTAGGACAAAGCTCCAAATGACTGCCTTTTCAGATTTTTCTCGAGCTGGATTATATGTTTCTATGGGAACTGTGTTTTTTATTTCCTTTGTACGCTATAGTGAGAAATGTGACTGGACTTTATCTTTCTTTCAATATTGATTTGAAAGGAGGATAGCCTGAAGCCCCTCCCCCATTGTAAGGAGACTTCATTGGTAGCTAAATCTCCATAATCAGTCTTTTGTTATGTTATGCTATTCCTGTAATCCAGGTGGGAAATACCGACAGACTTGGGAGAGAAATCACTGAAAATTAGATGTCAGGTTTGTTTAACATGGCCTCCTGGTATAGAACAGAACTTTTCCAGCTGTGACCCATGGCACCCTGGGCATCCACAGGGGCTTCAGGTCCTCAAAAGTGTGTTTGTTTCTACCTCGGAGTAAAGTGTGTCCTGTCATCTCAGAATGCATGGAGGGCCATCCTGACATCTGCAAGTTAAGCTGTGTAAACTTCTTGCATTTGTGATTCCTTAAATACGTGAATTGCGTTTTCTTGATATTTTGTGAAGAAACAAGAAAACTGCAAACATAAATTGGATGAGTCATATATAAAACTACAAATACCACTCCTAATTTCAGAGTAGCAGTATTACCTCTTTCCTTTTCTACCCCTAAATATTTCTTATGGAGCAGTCATTATGTGAGTGTCATTTTTGTATGTATCCCGAAGGCCTGATCAAATGATTCATGAATTGAATGACTGAGTGAATGAATAGCTCTCATTTAGATCTCAGGTTGAATGTCACCTGTTTAGAGAAGTCCACCCTGTCCACATGACCTATAAACACAGCCCCTGTCACTCTTGTTTCCATTTTGTTGTGTTAGTGCCATGGAGTTAATTTGGACTCCTAGCATCCCTGTGGAGAGCAGAGCGGAATCCTGTCCGGTCTTTTTGCACCATCCTCTCACCTTCTGGAGCTCTATCAGACAATGCTCTGCTGCTATTCATAGGGTTTTCATGGTCAATTTTTTCAGAAATGGGTGGCCAGGTCCTTCTTCCTAGTCTTTCTGAGTCTGGGAGCTCCACTGAAACCTGTCCACCAGGGGTGACCCTGCTGGTCTTTGAAACCCTGGTGGCATAGCTTTCAGCATCACAGCAACATGCAGCCACCACAGTGTGACAACCAACAGGTGGTGTGCTTCCCTGACCAGGAAACAAACCACTGGGGCTGTGGCAGCGAGAGCGCCGAATCTTAACCTGGAGGACCACCGCTTGATTACATTAGCCAACTTTTGCTTTTCTTTAAATCTCCTATTAAAAATAGCACTGGCATTGTATTACATATGTATTAATTTCTTTTCTCTCTTACTCCTCTAGAATGTCATCTCCAGGAGGGAAAATGGCTGTATTTGCTTTGTTTACCAATGCATATCCGTAGTACCTAGCACAGGCCTTGGCATATTGTGTTAAAAAGTGTCCCTTGACTGAAATGATTCTTATCTGCTTGGAATGATTCTACTCAAAATGAAAGAATAGATCATATGTTACCTTGCGTCCTTTCCTTTCCCTGTGACACTAGGAGGTTATTAAAGAGAGGGAAGGGGTAGTCTTTCACAACAAACAGAACATCTTTTATTGGAAAATGTTTGTTGTGTGCTGTGATTTAGCTCCTTGTTTTTCCTGAGGGTTTTTATCCCTCTGTAACTTTATTGGTGTCTAGATGGCCTCTGGTAAACGTCTAGTGCTCTGCGTTGCATCTACTTCAGTGTAAATGCTTCAGGTGTATCTCAAATGCAGTATTGGCTGCTAGGTTCCCTGAGCTTCTCCTACTTGTCCTGCTTTTAGAACCCTCTAGTGGGCACCAGTTAGGAACATCCTTAAATTGTCCACACTGACAGTAATGGGGATAAAGTGTTCTCCTAAGATTGGTGGTATTGGCTCTTCTGATCTGATCTCGTACTAAAAATATAAGCACTATTGGATTAAGTAAAAACCAATAATTTGGCAGAAACTTCAGAGATGTTCCCTTGGGCTAAGGATGTTCACAGTTTACTTTGCCCAGGTCCTTCACTTTTTGTATGCGATGACAGAAAATAAAATGAAGCACAAATCAGAAAGATCTTACTTCTAATCCCAAATTCTACAGGGTTCTTTATGACCACGGGCAGAATGTTTAACCTCTCTCTGCCATAGTCTTATCATCTTTAATATGACAAGGTGGCATCTTCCTTTTCAGAATGGAAATGTTTAAAAATGAATCAATACATGTAAATGAAGCACTCTGAGTTTTTAGACAGGAAATTCTCACAATAAGATAAGACACTGGTAGATTTCATTGTTCACATGAGCCTTTCCTACTGAGCAGACTGCTTGTTATCAGGTATGGGAAGCTGCTCTGGTGCATTCCTGTTTATTATGCACAATTAGTTAGATGTTTGTTCCAACTCTCAAGACTAGTAATCTAGAAACAGAAGCAAACTCTGATTCCTTTGAGAGCTGCAGAAAACACTTTCGAGAGGAAGGCAGGTATGCAGTCTACAGAGAGATACCTTTATAACACATGTGTGAGTCTCGCTGGATTCCTTTTCAGCATATAAAATGACCTGGTCCTATTGAATTTCACTGCCAAGGTAGTTTTTGTTTACATTGAGCAGCTGTGAATACACCACGTATTGGATTAATGCGAGGAGCTGCATACAAAGTTTGCCAGTACTGGTTTGTTTACTTGAAAGAGGAACCATGAATTACACTGTGCAGTCAATGCAAAATGAATCTACATTAGCTACGTTCCATATTCCTGCATCTTAGATTTCTGAAGATGCTCCTCTCAGGTTTCCTAATTAGCGGCTGTGATTTTTTTTTCCTTCCCTTCTTTGCAGTCTTAGGCAAATTGCAGATGGACATCTGGAGTCTAGGGTTTTAACAGATTTTGCAAAAAAAAAAAAAAGTCAGCTGTTTGTTCCCTCCCGCTTAAACTCATTAGGAATATAGCCAGAAGCCCGATGCTACCAAGAGCCTTTGACGGCTCCATTCTAAATGTAAGAATAGTAGCTATCACTGTCCTGATGACAAGTGTTAAATGGGCTGGTGATGAGGATGATGATGATGGTGGTGGCGGTGATGACGATGATTGTCCTTTGACTATTTGTCATTTTCTAAGTCACATGACAAAATGTAAAAGTAGACAATTTGATCTTGATGAAAGGATCTCTGTATTCAGGGAACTTCTCATGGTGTGCAAGGCCCAAAATACTTATTTCAAATTCCTCAAATCACCCATTCAACTTTAAGAATGGCTAAGACCTTTTCAAACGCCATGTGAAAGTAGTGAGGCTGGGCTAAAAAAAAAAAAAAAATCACACAAAGTAGAGGAAAAAGGAGCTACTTTAATCCATCTCTTAGATTGAAATGAGAGGAGAATTTTTTTTGTTTTTTTTCCTCTAGCAGAATAGGTCTACAAATTTTCTGTAGTATAGAATTTCATAGAGCATAGGCTCTCTGTCAATGGGTTTTAATACTGGCTGCATATTAGAATCATCTTGAGAACTTTTAAAAATTACTTGTATCCTAGATTCTTGATTGGAATGGGACCCACTATCGGTGTGTTGTTTGTTTGTTTTAAGGTGCTGTTAAGGTTGAGGACCACCTGTTGTAGCATTAATTGATCCTACCAGCTCAGTTCCCCCACAGCTTTGTTATATTAATATTTCCAGATGGTCAACAGTCAGGATTCCCATGGAAATTCAAAGGAGATTCAAGAACCACTGATGAAATTGTGATTATAAGTCACTCACGGCAGGAGCTGTGTCTTATGTCTTCCTCGTGTCCTCTTGAATATTTATGTTTATATGTCTTAGTGCAGGACTTTAGCTGTCATTAAAGTTTAAAATTTATGGTGATTACTTTGTTGCCATGTAGTTATAATGATCTCTAGATGTAGTTATAGTGATATCTACATATCATTATAACATGATATCTTATCTCGATCTGTTCTCAAACTATAGCCTTCTTTTTCTATCTTTGATATACTCTTCTTACAATCTCAATTTATCCTATTTGAAAAACCTTCTAGCCTCATCATTAATCTAACGTAGGTCTTCCAACTCCTTATTTACCAACTTAAAACTCTGGAATGAAAACAAAAACTATGATTTACTATCATGATAAATTCATTTTTAAAGGGAGATTTAAGAACCAAAACATTAATAATGGCTATCATTTCAGGGGAAGTTGAGCTTCTTGAAAAATAATACATTGCTTTCTTTGTCTTTTGTCCTTTGACTTTCTGTCATTATCCAAGTCACATGACAAAATGTAAAAGTAGGCAATTTGATCTTGATGAAAGGCTCTCTCTACTCAGGGAACTTCTCAAAGTGTGCCACAGACTGATGCAAACTCTTACATGGACAGAGGTTTCAGAGTTTACCTTGGAAGAAATTCTCTTTGTTCATCACACTGGTTGTTTCATTTATTCCTAGTTTTCCTTCAACTCTAAGGATCAGTTTTCCAAATCATAATAAACTTGATCTTTTTTCCAATCTCAGTAGTGAACATGGAAATATGCATTGGGTCTTGAACCGGAAGACTAATTATTTTTCAGTATCTCTTGTCATTTATTATAAAATATTCTCTGATAACTGTCACAGTGCTTAATGGAACTCAACTAAGAGTGTGAACTCTAATTATCCAGGGAGTTTCTTCAAGGTTCGTTTGGCTAGACCTCATCTCAGGCTCACTAAATCAGAATTTTGTTTGGGTAAGGGGAGGTCTGGGACCTCTGTGACTGTATTAAAACAAAATTATCAAGGACACTCTGCTTAGAAAATTTTGCCTTTCCCGATATGATTACAAAAATTATTATAGATTTTTTTGCTAAGAGTTTTATAGTTTGTTTTTGTTTCTAAATCTGTAATTGATCCCAACATAATTTGGATATATGTTTATGGTCTGACACTTCAGGATCTTGCTTTATTTTTTTCTAAATGGATAGATAAGTTACTCAAATATGACTCTGATTCTGAGGTAAAGCCAGGGTTGAAAAGTAAATTTCCAGACCCTCATTGACAATGTAATCCATCTGGCTTATTTATTTTTTCTTTTTAATTTTATTTATGTATTAAATAAACAATAAATGCATATCATGAGTTATTTAAAATCTGTTCAAGGTTAGGCAGAGAGGAGAAAATCTCCCTCTCTCTTGTCACCTGGCCATTTAGTTTCCCCCTACATCTCAAATCAAGAAACCTCTCTTTGGTTTCTTGAATATTCTCCATCTGACTCCTTTTCAACTAGGTAACTGTATACTTCTCTTACATATGGACCGTAGAGGATGCATACAGTACCCTCTCGCTTGCTAATGGAGAATCATCCAGGTCATTATTTTTAATTTCCGATCATCAACTGTTTCTGCTCTTTCCTTGATTCTTGTGTCCACTTTTGGTTACCCCATTTTCAGCATTAGGTATTTCAGAGGATACAGCAACAGTTATGACAGCCATGATAGCTCTGCCTGTATGCTTCCTACTTTCCTATCCTCAAACTGTGTAAGATGCATAAAATTTGGAATTATTTTACGGATCAAAAAAGTGACCTTCAGTGGAACAGGAAGATAACTCAGCTTGTATTGAAAGATATGGACTTGACTTCCTCTAGGAATACCCCTTGCAAACTGTAAAGTACTGAACACAGTGAAGTTTTGTTACTGCTGCTACAGTGACTATCAGCCTTATATGATGCAAGATTCCATGGTACCAAGAAGGGTCAGGGACAACCATAGGAAGATCAACTTGGTCTAGCAATTCCCTGTTGACTACATTGTTACATTAATCACTGAATTAGAAAAGGCGACTCAGATTTCAGGCACAGAAAGGAGGTATAGGGAGTAAGATTAAAAAAAGAAGCAGACAGCCAAGCAACAAAAAAAGTTTCACATTATCTTTCACTGACTTTTTTGTTTGTACTTAAAAGTGACTAATGAGAGAACATTTAAATCTGGCTTTGTTTTTTCTCCTCACTTCACTTCTTTATCTATGACGATTTTAATTTTTTTAAGAATTTATTGAGGTAAAATTGCTACATAACATTATATAAGTTTCAGGTGTAAAATTTTATAATTCAAAATCTGTGTATACTACAAAGTGATCACCACCACAAGTCTGGTTATCATACATCTCCATGCCGTTGAACCCCTTCACCCATTTCGCCCACCCCCTCAAGCTCCTTCCCCTCTGGTAACCTGGCATTTTTTTAATGAATCTTTCATAAGCAAGTTGATCTGTAAAGGCATGGACAATGTAAATATCAGAAATCGTTAATCAACCATAAGAGGTAAAGTTGAGGATGACTCTAAAAATGCCAAATTGGATAAATGTGTGAAGAAAATACAGGTGGCCTCAGTCTCTACTTTTGTTTTGTTTTAGCAAGTAATTGAGTTTATGACATTTCCTTTCTTATAAGAATCAAGTCCAAAGTAACTTATGATTTTCCAACTGGGAGAGAAGAAAATGTGCGTGACCTTGATTTACCAATGATAACATGCACATACAGTCTTGCGTCAGTTGCAGACCAACTTCATCTGAAAGGTAGCTGGTAAACAGACGACAACAATTGTACTGTTTTAAGGTCCGTGATTTGACAGCAAGCTCAGTAATCATCGAAATGGAACTTGGCAATTTGAGGGTTCTCTAAAATGAATAATTTGAACATAGGGTCTGCTGTGAGGAATTAACATCCAGAACTCAGTCAAGGAAGGATGTGTGGTGTGGTTTTTATGTAAGATTCAGTGGGGCAAGATGAGTTTGGGTACTTGCAATAGGTTTGGATATACATTTTAAGTAGGATTGATGTGGCTAAGGAGTGGGCTGTACAAATGATTTATTTTCTCCAACAGAGCCATTTGAAAAGAGTAGCGTGCAGAAAGCGATATAACATAGAATGGATCAGCCAGTGCAGCACTTCATTCTTATTTTGCTTGAAGTAACAGGTCAAACGTAGATTTTTAAAAACATGACACAAGTCTAGGTGTCACACAAATAAATTTTCTCTTTTAAACATACTAATATCTTTTCATTTGCTTATTTATTATGACATGTATTCACCTTTTGGTTATTAAATTTCTCTGTTGAAGTGGAAACTGTCTCTTCGTTTTAAAAGTGTTTGCCAAAGAGACACCCCGGGCGTGTTATATTTCTGCTTCCATATTTCTAAGCAAACCAAGAAAAGAATCATTATCCCAGATTCACAAATGAGAGAGCATCCGAGGCAGAATATTTGTGTCACAAAATAAATCAGTGGAGTGAAGGCAACGGGACTTTGACTTGGGGTTTTTAATTCTTAACTATGCTCATTTTCAACTCCACTGCAAGCGCTTAGGTGATTAAGTTTATATCAGGTAAGTGAATTCATTTCTCGTTGAAAGCCATGAGCGATCGTCCTTCCAGGCCCTGAGTCCACTGCAGAGTGAGTGCCGAGTTTTGAAAATAGAGTTGAGTATAGAACCACCTTGGAACTAATTGGTTTAAAATATTATTTTTATTTAATTAAAAAAAAAATCTTCCCTCTTCCTTTTTGCCTCTTACTCCCCTGGACTCGTGTCAGTAGTGTTCAGAAATAATCTCAACAGTTTATTATGGTAACCCCTGCCTCCCTTGCTTTGCTAACAGCAATCTCACAGCCTCCAGGGAGCAATTGTTATCAGAAACTCAACCTGTTCCCTCAAAGGGCCATAGAGTCGCTTCCAGCATTTCATTTCATTTTCGTTCCATCTGCAGGTGCCAGAAGCTTGCTTCATACTTGACATGTAAAGGCATTTTAGGCATATTGTTGTTAATCTCAATGTGCATTAGTGATGATTTTAGAGCTCTTATTGCAGTCTTGCATTTCCGCAGCCCCTGTTGTAGGCTGATTGAACACAGAAGTACTGCTGTTGAATTGGACAAACGCTGAAGCATTTGCTCTCCTGTCTTCAAAATGTATGTCAGAATGCAGTTCAAAGTCTGGTCAGGGTTCCTGATTGTGGAAAAAAAAAAAACAAAACAAAACAGTGGAACTTAATTGTAAGGACTTTGCAATGGAAAGTCCCACCCCCATTGCCATTCCATAGCTCATCAATGGTATCATGTTCTACGTGAAACTTACATGGTGAAAGAGGTTTATTCTCACCAGCAGACCCTGGCACATTCAACTCTTCCCTCTCTCTCCACGCATCTTGAAAGTTGTATCCAAAGCTGTTGAGCACAGATTCTTGGAACCTTCATTGTTGAGTCAGGCAGGTGTTTTGAGGATTGGAATGATGGAGTGGCAGAGGTGAGTGTCTATTTTAGTATTTGGTTTTGTGTAGAAACAGCCTGAGAACCCATGGGATTGTTACTGACTTCTCCTAGGCGTGGGGACTCGGTAAATCTGAACAAAATGTTAGGGTGCAGGGGCAGAAGCAACCAGACATCTTCAGGAATCACTTATTAGTAGAACAATTCACAGCTCTACGTGGTTCCCAAAGTACAACCATGGGTATTACAACAAACTGACTCATTAGCACCTGCTTTTAAACCGCTGAACTTCTTAAGTGGCATCACTCCTTGCTGTAAGTATGATACAAATTACATGTGGATTTCTGTGTAGCAAGAATGCCGTAGCATCACAAGTCATGCCAATTAAACAGCTGGCTGGACTTCCCATGGGGAGGAATCTTTTGCATCTTTGTGGCCACCTAATAAAGAATCATTTAAGCAACGATTTTTCCTTTTCCTCCTTTTTTTCTTAATAAGAGAAGAATATGAATTTAAAGATCCCCTGTATAGAAGCTGTAGAGTTTTTATTAATATGTATATAATTTAATAGCATTCAAAAACCTGGTGTATAGCTCATAAAACATCCTCTTGATTAGAGATTTAAGAACAAGATCTGACCTTCTAGGAAACTTCCCATTAGAATCAACTAACACAGCATTTTCTCACTTAATTCCCCTCCACTGATGCCTTTCTGGCTGTTCATAAGAGAATTTGCCCATGTGGTTCTCTATGAGCTGCCTTATGATGTATCTTGAAGGAAGATTTGAAAATGAACTCAGGATAAAGAGCCTGTTACCGCCATTAATTTGAATACAGTTAGTCTGGAGTCTGTGGAAACCACAACTCAAGAACAGACTAGCAGATGCATTTTTGAACACACCAATTCCCCCATAGGGAGTCAGATGTGCTTCCTATCCTTCCCTTCCTCCCTTAATAGCCTACAGTTTAGGATGTAAGTGAGTAGAAAAACCATACTGATGCCATATTAATTAAATGCATTAATACCATGGGTTTTTCTGGAGAGGCTGCTTTTTCAGTACCTTGGAAGGGAGTGTGTATATTTCTCTCATGCCTTACAAAGGGTAGACCCAGGAGAGCTATAAAAATCACCATTATATAAAGTGCCTGACAAGTCTAGTAGGATACAGGTCAGAAATGATGTGTGACTCCTTTGTTCTGGCATTACCAGAGACTTTGACTTAAGTTATAGCTTGGGTGCAGCCATCTTTCTTTGCAAGGCTGGGCCTAGGCTAAATTGTGAAGGTATAAATTGTCCCCCTTTTCTACCCTGGTTGTGTCCCTCTTCTTTCAAACCTCCCCTCCATTTAGGGACTCTTTGCCCCAAAGCACTACTTCTTCTACACCACCCCCCCATCAAAATTTGATCTCAAGAAAGGTTACGATACCAGTCTTAATCTGAGTATGCGTCAGTTCTCTCCAAAGGACAGTAGGAGTAGGTGAGACGGTGTGGCATTTGGGGACCAAGCATGGTTTCTTAGCACATCTGAAATAGTATAAACTGAAACATTGTCTCCTCCACCTCTCTGTACTTGGAGAGGAGACTTGTCCCCACTATCCCCAATTTGCCTGGAGAGTCAGCTGTGGCACTGGCCTCAAGATCTCATGTAATAACTGTATTAGAAAGGAGAGAAGATAATTATTAGTCTTGGGGAATAGATACAATTTAGGAAGGAAGGCACTTATATTGTTGACAAATATATATCAGTCCCCTACTGAAGAGATTAGATTCGGTGAATAAGTACAGCTCCTGTTTTTAGAGACTTTTAAAGTGTGCTTTAATAATGGGAATTGTTTGTAATTCATCTGTTTGTCATTTAGCAGCAGTGCTGTATACAAACTTGTGTTATAATTTATGCACTTCAGTATTGATTGCATTATTTTCTTTTCTTATGAGCTTGTATTTTTATAAGCATAAAATATTTATATATCAAATACGTGTGTGTGTGTGTGTGTGTGTAACCAGGCCTCCTTCAGTTTTGGATTATGGATTATTTTTGGCTAATCTAAACTTTTCTTTATACCATCATTTAGCTTTTAAAGATAGTGAAAGAGAAAACTTAAACTCGGCTTATATAAATGTCCATGCGTTCTGCAGTGGGCCTTTCTGAATAAATGAATTTTCACTGAAACCGTCTGAAAGACACAAGATAAAAAACCAACTTTGAACAGGGTAATATACCTTCTACCTTCTCCACGTCCATTAATAGAACACTTTTTCAGCAATGACTTTTTGGCTGTCTTCACTCTGAAGTGATGTTTGTGTGTGGTTAGCTGAATGTATATGCTCTGGCATTGTTGGAGCTCTTTCAAGTATAGAGAGACCCACCCCTTATGCTCCGTGAGTTGCTGCCAGTTGCAGCAGAGCTCCACATGGCCCCTGTACCGTGAGCTTATGGCAAGCAGTAATGGCAACAGTTGGACTACTGTTAATGGGCCTCTATGGAAACAGCCAAAGAGAAGAATGTGTTAATAAACATGTGTCATGCTTAGAAAGAAGTTGGAGAGGACTGAGTTTCACTGGGAGACCATTCTCTCAGTTACTCTTTGTTTTGCTGACTAGAGTGTGTTTGAATTGGTTCTGGTGTGAGAGAGGGTTTGATCAGTCTCTAAAGAAACAGTAGTCTTCTGTTGTCAATGAAGGTAGTAGGGGTGGAAGACATTTCCTCTACCCTCTCTGTGTTCATCTGGCTGGAGAACTAATTAAATTCACATGAGACAGAATAACAGGAGAAAATTAAACAAAGCTTTATAACATGTATACATGGGAGAGGCTCAGGCAAGCTGAGCAACTTGCCAAAATGGCTGAAACCACCACCTTAAATATCATATCCAGCTAAAGACAAAGGAGGATGTTGGGGGTAGGGGGTGTCAGTTACAGGAGGTTACCAGACAAGCACAATAAACAGGAATAAGATTATTATGCAGATTTAAGTCCTTGTATTCTGTATTGATAGGAGTTTCCAAAGATAAGGTCATCCCCCTTCTTCCTGGTAGAGAGGGAGACAACTTTACAGATGGAGATTTCCCTTACAAGTGTAAATGTTTCCCAACAAAGGGCAAGTAAATTCTACTTTTCAGTTGCTTTCCTGTCTGCAAAGTATCCAACCCCAAATAATCCTCATGCCAAAGAGACATATCTTGGGGTGGCCAATTCCAGACCCCCACAAGGTCTAGAAACTTAGTTGCCATGGCTTGTAGGAGACCACTCATTGGATTCAAGCACTAAAGAGTGGAGGAATTGCCTCCACATTATAAAATGACAAAAGATGACACATCTTCCCATGAATGTTGCAGTTGCATTTCCCCATAAATTTAATTTCTCTGCACACAGAGAATTATTTTTTCACATTTGACTAAAAGCAATACTGATTTTGTGTGTGTGAAAATTGGGATTTGGCTTGACATCACTTGAAATAATAACAATAAGGAGAAGAGCCCTATCATTTGTTCATTACCTACTGTGTGCCAAGTGCTTTATATAAATAATCCCATTTGATTTTCATAACAGCCATATGAGATTTATGGTGCTTTCTCTCTTTTACAATTTGGAAATTGGTCTTGAGAAATATTAATTTAATAGTCTAGCTCCACAGTCCATGCTCCTTCTGGTTTACCATGTTGTGATCATAGTAAATTAAAGTGGCAAAGGGTGTAAATGTTTTATTTGAGGGTCTCAAATAAATATCCCACAGAGGAGGCCACAAAGCCTCCATATTTTAGTGACTTGCCATGAATATTGACTTGCTTTAGTTACTAATTGAAGAGCTGGTGCTGGGATCCAGGGCTTGTCACTCATCCTTCAATACTGACTCCCATCAAGTGAAATTTACCCTTTTGTTTTTGAGAAGTAGCTGCAGTGCACCTTACAGTGCTTTAGTGGTCAGTTACGTGGCATAAGGTAATTCCATTTGCAGGGAGAACAGTGCTTACAGTTCAGTTGGTGAGGCAAGAACGTATAAGATAATTGTATTGAGTAGGGCACCTCAGAGCTCACCCTCCCATACCCATGAGCCTCTATCACCACACTTGTATCTTTAAGGGCTTTCACAGGAGCCAGGAGCCAGGATGGCCAAACATGGTACAACATGTCCTACAGATGCCATCATCTTGGCAGCCTCCTGACCTTCACTCATGACATTTCTCCTCTCTGAAATGTCTACTCCCACCCTGCCCAGTCAGCCACTCCTGTTCCAGATTATAGTAGGTCACCTCTTACTCACACGAGCTATAGTAGTCCTCTCCCTGATGAAACTAACTTTCTTCAAGTTAGAAAGCATCTAACCTATTTTATTTCTTTCCTTCAGTTGATTAATAGACACATGGGCGTAGAAATGGACCTAAATTTTCAATGATTGGGTACAGTAAATAGGAAAGTGACAAATACGTGAGCCAATACCACTTTTGGCAAGTAATGACTGACTGCCAAATTTGTAATTACCACTATAATTTTTAATAAGTTCCATGTTTTGAAGATAAAGTGATTGGAAAATATCTCCTGAAGGATGGAAAACTAAGGGTAGCATCATTTCCACAGCAGTATGAAGGGTGACTTCTATTGACTTAAATTGAAGCTAAAGGGTTTCAAAGAAGCTGGAGTGAGTTAAGACATAATATAGCAGTAAGAGGTTTATAAACTGAAAGAAGATAATATAATTCCTTGGGAGCTTGAGTGATTTCCTTTTGTGGTTTTGTATGGTTAATGAGACAATATATGGGAAGCATGCACTTTGAAAATATGAAAGTGTATAGAAATGTAAGAGATAATTAATATAGTGCCTATAGGTCACATACGTAATTTTTAATTTTCTAGTTACCATGTGAAAAAAAATAAAAAGGAACAAGAGGAAATATTTTAATGATACATTTTATTTACTGTGACATATCCAAAATGTCATTTCAATGTGTAATCAGTATTTTACAGTCTCTTTTTAGTACAAGGTTTTGGGAATCCAGTGTATCTTTTACCTGTACAACACATCTTAGATTTGATCAGCCACATTTCAAGTACTCAATGACCCATGTGGCTACCACACTGGGCAAGCAAGATCTTAAAGTATCAGGCCAGGAGTGGGCTACAAACCCTGTGATTCTTGTTCGACCTGCAAAATCATCCATAAAACTTTTGAAAAATTCAGTTTCTGAGACCCTATTCATAGAGATGTTGATGTGGTAAGTCTGGGATGAGGTGTCGGCATCTGTGTTGACAAAGTTCTCTAGGCGATTTTGAGGTGTCTCTGAGGTTCCTCTCCTCACACCAGCGTCTCTAGCATGGTGGGATTA
Organism: Equus caballus; assembly: GCF_041296265.1. NCBI lineage: Eukaryota > Metazoa > Chordata > Mammalia > Perissodactyla > Equidae > Equus > Equus caballus. Next base: position 27,449,866 of record NC_091710.1, on the reverse strand, counting down.
AGCCTGAAGCCTCTAGAAGGTGAGAAAGAGCAGAGAGATACCCGGAGGTCCTCTCTGATTCTCACCTTCTCCAGTTCTGACTGCTCCACTTTTCAGGTGGTAACTCAGCATCTAACAAATTTGTTTTTATATAAGTGAGGGATTGGGGTATTTGAGTCTGAAACATAAAGAGTGGAATCTAAAGGAGTGCTAACTTTTTCTCTTTGTTTGACTCTTAGTTGTGGGCTAGTGGTGGGGATATTTGTTAGAGTGTGGGTGGTCAAGCACAGAGTTGAAACTGTCCCTTTTCCAGCAAAAGTGAGTATTAGAGAGGCTGTCTTCACCCTGTTTTTTTGCCTCACTCAATTGCCCATTACTTATTCACTTGCTGTATGGAAAGAGTCAATAAAAAGGCAGAAATCTGGGCAGGTTCCATTTCAGCCCCCGGCTAAATGCGTTATTCTTTTAGCTACCCTTTTAGCTTTGTGGTGCTTCTGTTTATCCAGCCACAAAATGTGGTAAATGCCGATGTATACACCTCGGAGACCCCTAGGTTAAAACACTGCTGTGCTCGGTGTACCGTGTCAGTTTAGGATTATGGTAAGCTACCCAGCATGCTGTAAGTTAAGGAAGTGTTTATAGAAATTTGAGCAAAGCTGTACTTCAGAAGATCAAATTGACTTCCTCAAGGACAATGCATTTCTCAAGGGCTCTGATTCTTCTCCCTCAGAACCAATTGACTTTCTCCGATTTATTACTCTTTACGCCATCTGTTTTTTCCCTACCAGCCCTGCGCCTGCTCCCCGCCTGCAGAGGGACTAGGCTGGCAGGCCTTGCATTTGTGAAGGTTTGCTTTTTGGCGATGCAACGCTGACCTGTTTTCTAATGCTCTCAGGGTTGGAAGAAGCCTAAAAATCATCTAGCTTAACTCCTAATATGATTTTTGAACATCCTTTTTAATATTCTGACATTTAATCCTTTATTTTTTTAAAACATCAATGATAGGAATTTCCCCAACTCCTAAGGCAGTCCATATCATGCATAAACATCTCACTTTCCCCTTTAATTTAACTGAAATATTTATTCCTGTAACTTCTATCCTTTGAAGCTGTATAGGACATCTAAACACGACAACTCTTCGAGTATTTGAAAATAAGGATCTTAGCTATGACTCCTCCCACTTCCGTCAATATATTCCACCTGTCTTTTCTTCTGTAGGCTGGGTAATTCTCAGTACTTTCACGTGTTCCTCATAAAACATGGTTCTAAGTTTCCTTTCTCTCCTCTGAATGGACTTCAAGGACTATGCCTTAAATGTGATACTTTAAATATAATATAAACAGTATAGATTTGTAAAAGATGGAAGAAATAAATAAAACAAAGGAGCAACAGAAAACCACGTGAAGATTTTCTTTTCTCCTCTGAGTAATCATAGAATTCACAATTTAAAAAATTATTGTGCATTTCACTTCTTGAATTACTTTTGTGAAACCAAATAGGAAGACAGTGGGTATCTTTCCTTTGCTAAATATTTCCAGTATTACACGAGGAGAATTGTTTTGAGGTTAATTTACTATAATTAGGTAAAGATCTTGTGATGGTGTTATATAGGCACTCATATACTTGTGTTTCTTGACTTGAAGGCACATATCTCTTATTTGTACAGTCATCAGACTTATAACTATTAAAAGGGTGGTATTTTTAACTTGGGAGTTTTTTACTCCTACCTGCCCTTTTTTAGTGTTTGAAATTAAACAGCAGGGAGACTAAGGCTGAATGTTCCAGGACCATTATAGTTAGCTAGACCTCTGAGATGTATTCAGCTTTGCAGAGCTAACAGACTACTTAATCCACGTCATTGCCTAGACTCCAGGGTGTGCAGGCAGCGGAAGGCATTTATTTACCAAATTAAAAGTGCAGTAAGTAAAAGCTAAGGTATTATTTAAGCACGTTTATCGACTCCTATTCTGCTACTATTTACTACATTTCTTACTGATGGAAGATGATGAACGAGTTGATTCTTGCAATCACTTGGGTCCAGTAAAGGTGAAATACATCTTCCTTGATTTTTTTCCTCTTGCATTGACAAAACAGCTTTTGGTAGAATTGGAGGATATCTAGCTCTAGCTGGATATAGCATATAGATTTGATGATTTTTTTTTTCCTCTAGAATTATTCTGTCAAGCCTGCTAGACGAATCACCTATAAAGAGATGCTCACTTGGGATTCAATGCCAGTTTTCACCTCTGCTTACCTAAGTCCCTTCTTTCTCTTCTTCTAGTGAATGCACACAAACACATAGGTGAGTACACACACACACACACACAGACACATGCATGGGTGAACACAGATCCTCAAAAATCCACCTGTGACTACCTTGGGCAACATCCACTCAGACAAGAATAAGAATGAGAAGTCCAGGGATTTCCCAGACTACTCCTGTGTGAAATTCTACTTGCTGAAATGCTTTTATCGCGAAAGAATTTCTCCTGTGCTTTAGCAGGACAGATGCCAAATAGGGCTGGATATCTTTGTCCACCATCAGTGTGAGAGACGAAGAGATTTACGCTGCTCTTTGAAGAGTGTGTAGGGATATTAGATATAGTGGTGATGAAATGTGGGTAAGGTAAGGAGAAATTGTTTATCACAGATTATTTCAGTTCGAATCTTCCTGCTTTCTGATCCTGAAAGAGTCTCTTTTAATCCCTGCCCTTTTTTGTACACTGACCAGCCTGGAATAACTTATTTGGTTCTCTTTGACAATTTTGCCATCACTGATAATCTCCAATATGAAGTCAACTTGATCAAACTAAGATTTTCTCTGCAATGGTCTTTCATAAGTCACAAGCTTCTAGGATGTATTTGCTCTTTCTTGCTCATACAATTGCAAAGCATTCTGTGTCTGGGCAACTTAGAGCCTGTGCTTCTAAAACTCATTGATGCATTGGGTCTGGCGAGTATATCATAGAGTTGTTTACAGCACTTTGAACAGCAAATATTTTTTTTCAAACTCAATCTTTTGGGGAAACCCAATATTTGATAAAGGTGAGTTAAGTAGTTCTCAGGTTGAACTGAGGATGGATAGTCCAGCATCTCAAGGCATTGATATGCTGAGAACCTTGGTCAAGTGGCTTTTCTCTCATTCACTGACACAAGTCTGAGGGACTCAAAGGTATGTCAGATCATATTTTTCATCCTACTTCTTGCATAATAATGGATTGTGCTTCTTCCTGGCTCTCTTCTGTTCCACTTAGAACACATTTTCTGTTGTGCAACATAAGAAAGACCCCTACGCTGGTTCACACTCAGACATACATACACATCCTCTAAATTCTTGTTGGCTATCCATATGTCTTAATGAATACCTGACATTAATTAACAAGTTAGTGTTGAACTCTGGACCAGCAGGGACTCATCTGTCAAAATTTTCTGACGTAGCCTATCTTGGGGAAAAAAAAATACAGTGATGAGGAAGAGACAGCTCAGTAACAAAATAAAAGGTAACCACAACAGAAACCAGCCTTCACTGGGGGATAGTGGCTACTCTACTACTGAGTATTTTCATTTTTTGTTAAAGGCTTTGCTGCCTTCAAATAAACAGTAAATAATCACTGAAAAAATAGATAATTTACAAAGTCATCTAATATAGTAATTGATTAGTCATTGAGAGAATGGGAGATTCCATTAAGCTGGAGTAAATCTATCTCTTAAAAGCCTTTGCCCCAGTTTGCTAGTTAAATGGAAAATATGGTAGCAATGAAAGTGAAAGCTGTTGGCTATTTAATGCTTCATTTACATTGTATAACACATATCATAGTTGATTGTCACCATGAATATGGACTATTTTCAAAAGCAGCATTTGCCTCCTTTTTATCCCTTTCTTTTGTAGAGACCTGAAATTGGCCACCCCAAGATATGTCTCTTTGGCATCAGGATTATTTGAGGCTGATTGCTTTTGATAAACTGGGACAGGGAAGGAGGAATGGAAATTGCCCTTTGTTGGGACACATTTACACTTGTAAGGTAAATCTCTATCTGTAAAAGGTGACTCCCTCTCTGTATCAGGAAGAAGAAAGGAGATGACCTTCTCTCTAAAAACTCCTAATCAATACCAAAGGCAAGGACTTAAAATCTGCATTTTATTGTGCTTCTCTGGTAACCTCCTGTAACTGACTTCCCTCCCCCTTCCAACGTTGGCATTTCTTTAAGGATTAAGCATCTTTCCTTAGGCTAGGAACTGTTTGCTGTGCTCACCTGTGACTGCCCAGCTCCAGACAATAGACTTGCCTCCTGCTACGCCCACTGAGATAGCAGACTGCTACCTGCTGTGTCCATCGAGCACTGTGCCTGACAGGGCAATCTTGTGACTATTGTGGGAGGGACATTTCAATCACATGTGAAACACCCTGTTTGGGGGTATATAACCACTCTGTGCACCCCACTTCTTCGGTGCCCTTTCTTCCTTTGGGAAGAAAGGCCCCAGGCCATGGTTCCTCATAAAGCTTTGTTTAATTTTCTCTTGCTATTCTGTCTCATGTGAATTTAATTCATTCTCCGGCCAGACGAACCCACATTTGGGAAGAGGAAATGTCTTCCTCCCCTACACTTTGAAAATACAGAACTGAGGTGCAGTGGGGGTTAGTGTCTTTAGGAGGTCAAGAAATATTGTGCCAGAGATTTTGAACTATAGATTTTTTTCATAGAGATAGCAATGAACTCAGGTTATTAATTAATCAGTTAGTTAGATTTTTCTCCATGTAACTTGGGTTTTCTCTATGAATATTTCAGTGGGTATGCAGAGCACCACTAACTTAGTGTTTTATCTCTCTAGTGGAGACAGGGTGAATTTATTCAACCCCAACTCTTACTTTCAATGTCAGTCTCAAAACCTTAGATACTTGTGCCACAGCATCTCTAATGTCTTGATTCCAAACTCTTCTTGAATTTACTTTGCTATATCATCATTATTCTTATTATTTAAATTTTCAGGTTGAAAATATTTCTGGGTGTTTGCTAACCTGTTCTATGTATAGCTTGTTTTTTTTTTTTTTTTTCAGGAATGAGGACCTTCTTGAGGATTTCTTGTAGAGGGGTCTTGTGGCTGTGAACTCCCTTAGCCTTTGTTTGTCTGAGGAAGTTTTCATTTCTCCACCACAGCTGAATGATATTTTCACTGGATAGAGTATTCTTGGCTGAAAATTTTTGTCCTTCAAAGATTTGAATATGCAATTCCAGTCTCTCCTACCCTGTAAGGTTTCTGCAGAGAAAGCTGCTGAAAGCCTGATAAGGGTTCCTTTGTAAGTTATTTTCTTCTGCCTTTCTGCTCTCAATACTTTTTCTTTGTCATTCCCTTTCACTAGTTTCACTACTATATGCCTTGCAGTAGGTCTTTTTACACTGACATATTTAGGAGATCTGATAGTCACTTTCACATGGATTTCCATCTCCTTCCCCATGTTTGGGAAGTTCTCTTCTATCATTTCTTTGCACAAGCTTTCTGCTCCATTCTCCGTCTCTTCTCCTTCTTGAATACCTATAATTCTTATGTTGCATTTCCTCATTGAGTCAGATAATTATTAGAGACGTTCTTCTTTTCTTTTTAGTCTCTAGTTCTCTCTCCTCCTCTATCTGGAGCATTTCAATATCTTCGATTTCGTCTGTCTTCGATTATGCTGATTCACTGCTCTATGATGTTCAGTCAGGCATTCAGGGAAGCCACATTTTGTTTTATCTCATCCATTGTTTCTTTCCTCTCCAATATTTCTGATTGGTTCTTCTTTATAGTTTCAATCTCTTTTGTGAAGTAGCTCCTGTACTTGTTGAATTGTTTCTCTACATTCTCTTTTAATTCATTGAATTTTTTGATGATAGCTATTCTGAATTCTCTATCATTTATATTACATCTATCTGTGTCTTCAGGACTAATTTCTGGGTACTTGTCATTTTCTCTCTGGTCTGGAGATTTAATATAATTTTTGATACTGCTTTAGGGCGTGGGTCTATTCTTCTGCATCCTAGTAATATTGGTTGCTCTTACTACCTATCACCACTGGGTGTAAGTCAGGAACTGCATATTCTGAGCCCTCTGCATTCCACCAGGGTCCCAGGTTCTGGAGCGGGCACTGGGAGGGTAGGATAGGAGGGGCGTTTTCTTCTGTGTACTCTCACAGGCTTACTCACTCTGCTCTCGCTATCTGCTCTCCTGGGGGGGTGGCTAGATGAAGTCACCCCCACGGTAGCTTTCACCTTGGTAGGGGGCTTTCCCCTAGGCTGTGAGGGACCTTGAGGATCTTTGAGGTTCCCATGAACAGGTATCCCCTCCCTGCTTCCTTCCCTTGTGGAGGCCATGCAGTCCTGGATCACAGTCTTTTAGCGAGGGAGCAAAGTTTTCTCTTACCACACTCTGCCTCCTCCAAGGGGGACTCCAGCTTCTCCATACTCTGACAGATGGCTGTGTGGGTCTCTCAGACATCTTTTGCGTTGTGTGGATGTCCTCTGTTGGAGTATGAATGTCTTTTTTGTTGTATTGTGGAGGGGAGAGATCACCAGGAGAGCTCACTTTGCCATGATGCTGACATCACCTGAAACTATTCCTTGGGAAAATGAGTTTAATAAGCTTATTCTACAAAGTATAATACTACCCACCACATTTCATCAATGTTTTCAGTGCTATTTATGTATAATAAATTGTATTCATTTGAAGGGTGCTCATTCATGAGTTTTGACACCACCACAATCAAGATACAGAACATTTCCATCACCTTCAGAAGTTTCTTGGTATCCCTTTGTGGTCTATGCCTGCCTGAACCCCCAGTTTATGACAACTACTGATCTTATATTTTTGCACTATAAAGTCTAATATTTTGTTTGAATTTGCCCTAAAACTGTTTTTTAATGTTTCAAGACCTAGTGTTTTTGTATTTGGAAAATAATAGTAGAAAGAAAAATATAGTAAAAATTATATTCATTTTGTTTTTTTATTTTGGGAATATAAAGATTGTAAATATAATAGATTGCTTGTGAAGAAGAGCTTAAAAACAACACCCTAAAGTCTTGATTATAGCATGATTTTGAAATAAAATGCAAACATTATAAACTTATACCAAAGGATAATTTTTCTTAATAAAGTACAAGAATTCTAAACGTCAGATAATGTAAGCAGTTTTGTGCTCTTTTGGTACCATAGTACATAGTTAAGTTTCAGTCTGCATTTTTATAATGTGTGTTTTTTTCCTACACCTAATAGAATGTAATATTTAATTTAAAAATAATTTATAAATTGTGCTTTATCTCAAATAATAACAGTAATAATAAATTGTTCTTGAAATTAATTATGCAGCATGGGCCATGTTAAATGAAAGAAAGTAAACAATTTTCTTTGTAAGTTGTGATTAACTTTAAATAGAGTATTAAAACAAACTTTATGTGATAATATTTAAAAACATATTGATTTTAACCTTTCTTCTTTATTATGTCACAGAGGAATGATTAAGAGTATAGGTTCTGGAGTGAGGATGTCTGGCTTGGAATGCTAGCTCTGTAATGTACTAACTGTGTGACCTTGTGCAAGTTATTTAATTTCAATGCACTTATCTACAAAATAGGAAAAGGAATGTCAACCTACATCATAGTGTTGTTGGGAGGATTAAACAAGTTTAGCCATGTAAAATATTTAATATAGTATCAGACACATAGAAAGACCTCTATTATTATTATTATCCCTCCCCAAAAAGGCTTTTTAATTTTCCCAGTTTGGGAAAGGTAATATATTATTATGATACAGTTCTATACATCAGAAAACTTGGGGATGCTCAGCTAGAAAATCTCTAATTTTCACTCTCTTGTGGAATACTTCCTTTTCTGGCTCTATGGTATTGTCCAGGGTGCTGAAAAGTCCCAGTACCCCGTTACTGTTGGTATTACACTTTATACTGAATAATTTAATTCTAAGTAGAATCACTTGGGTTAGAGCATCCTGAGGTTAGTGCATAATTCTATAAAATTAATGATGTCTACTCTGTGACGGAAAAGCAGGGGAAAAGTAGTTGATGGTGGAAAGACTTGGGAAAGTGGGTCACTTATCGGTTAAATAAACCATCTCTTTTCTCACATGCATTGAATTCACATTTTGTGTACTTTTTATATTTTCATGAGAGTAAAGGTTTCCAATTTTTCAATTCAGTTTGTCAAATAGTTGGCCGTCCTGCATGAGTACTTTTAATTTGCAATCACTTTCAAGGCCAAGGCAGCTTTGTCTAGTGCCAAGAACAATTAATTTCTTGAGACTCTAACAAAGAATGTTTCACTTAGTTACACAGGTAAATAGTGAGTTTGTAGTTAAACAAACAAACAAAAAACTGGAAAGGATATTCACAAATTATTTGTGAGATTTCTGGAGGTCCGGGTTCATGTCTCATCATTATATCCTTGACAATTAGTAGTGTTGGCAGAGATTAAGCACATAAATTCTTATGTGATTGAATTGAATAGTTACCTGATTTGCAAGACTGAATCTGAAAGCTAAAATTTATCTTCACTGGCTATTTTCTTTGCATGACGACTTGGATGATAAATTTCCATTGGTATGCCAACTTTCTCTAAAAATAGCAAGAATCAAATTGTAAGATGGATAATCTAATGTAGTTTGAGGGCCCAAGATGAGATGAACCCACTTGGTCAATAATATTCAAAGGTACTTGGAATATCCTCTTTCATGTCAAAATGCTTATGTTCTTGGTCTATTTGTTAAAGATATAATATTGAGTAGTAAATTATATATAATTTTCTCTATCTGGATTTTATAAAATTTCTTTTTTAGTTTATGATGGGAATGATATATAACAAGAAAAACTCACTAATTAATTCCTAAAGAAAAAAATAGTAATTTATACACGTTTAAATGGACTAATTTCAATCAATTCCCCCAACAAAAACATAATCATAGGTTTACTCAATACTGTTGTGAAAGACTACTATTAAAAATAGTTGTATATTTTATTAGCATAGGATATGAACATAAATATATAGAAAATTCATGAGCTGTATATTTGTATTTATTTCTTATACCTTTTTAATTGGTTTATAAACCATCAGGACTCAGAGGCCATAAGAAGAAAGAAAACACTATTATAAATATTGCAATGTAAAATAATTCTTGGCTTCATGTTAATGCAGAGGATCATTCTCACTGATAATCAGTCTATATTCTAATTTATATTAGTGAAACTTTATCAGTTAAATGATAATATTTATCAAGTTACCTTTTTCTGACTCCTAGTCTGTTTTGTGACATAATGCTTGCAGTGCATTCTATTATTCTCATCTTATTTAGAACATAACTTACTTTTTAAATTAGCACTTTTTTTCATTAATGAGTTAGACTATGTAGCATAATGATAAGTCTTGGGATAAAACACTAAAATCTATTACTTGACTTGGGAAAGTAAGAATTTTAACCTTTATTGAAAATACTGATGAACATTGTGAAATCTTAGGATAGAATTGAAAGTAAATTAAATCTAATCAATTTCATATGGATTTTTATATATCAGCTTATCATAATACTGAAATATAGAAATACATTTGATAACATTTTAGTGAAAATGTAGCAAGTTCTACTAATAAGAATCAGTTGTTCAATTTTAGATTTTAAAAGGTTAATTGTTGCCTTAGAATTGCTCCAAAATGAAAATATTTTTATTCTGGGCAGGGGGGAGAGGATGCTGGCGATTAAAGGGAGTGGTTTTAAAATTATTTTGGATTTTAAGTAATAGCTATGAAACAACAGAACTGACCTTTTTTTAACTTTTGACAGAAATGTAGAACATTTATTTTCAGCTTTCTTGTACAATATTGGCTTTTTTGATAAGGAATAAAATTTTTTCTTCTTCCTTTTTTTTTAATTTCCCTTAACATTCTTCCCTGAATAATAGTTATTCTCTTGCTATGAATCTTGAGTGATTACCCACTACAGTGCCACATTTAATTTAGTAGTGGCTCAGATACCATTCATTAGTAAGCATGTATTTTTAATGATATACCAAAATTCAAAACAAATTAGGTGCCTGAAAACTGTCATGAAAGTTCTTTATTAGATCAAGTGCCATTTTTTAAAAAAGCCTGCAATATATGTTGTAAGAGTTAAAATATTGTATCCGGCAAATGACAGACCCAGAGCAATGATGCTGTCAGTTATTAATGAAAGGATGAGAGTCAACCCTTGGTCTGTTATTGTTCAAGTTGCGAGTGTGTATGTATGTGTGTGTGTGTGTGTGCGCGCATAAGATTTTTGTTTTGTTTTTCAGTACAATTCATGATTCTTTTTACATTAGCTAGTGCTAAATTTCTAAAAAATTGTTCATGACTTTTAAAACTAGAAAGACTGTAGAGTATTATCATTCTGAAGGAGGTTCAATGATTTGGGGTAAAAAAATGCTCTTTTACTTATTATATGGGAGTTTCTCCAAATCATTTTATCATTTCATATATCACCAAGTATATGGCAGATCCTTAATTTTGTTTTGAAATATCTTAAACATTATAAACAGATTAATTCAAGAATACTTAAGAACAGTTAAATATGATCCACATATTAATGCAGACATTAAGGACTGCTTTTCACATTTGGTATAAGAGGAGAGGCTATGCTATAACTTTGCAATAGTATGAGAACATTCTCTGAGTTTACTCTTAAATTCTGGTCATTTCTTTCATGCATTTCTGGGGAAAACAGGAAAAATAAATTGTCAGCCAAAATGTGACTGGTTTGATTCTCCAATTTCCAAGAACTAGAAATTATAGGTAGAAAGACCTTGAAAGTTATGCCTGAGTAGTAAAACAGAGGCATGTGTGATACCCATGATCCAACTGGATATATCATTATACTGTTTCCAAGCATATGAAACAGTGCAAAAATCTATTCTGGGGGAAAAAAAGCTTTACTTAAGATAAAGTGAAAAAGTAAATTAAGGGCCAAAGAAGTATAAAGTCCAATCAACCAATATATCAAAGTTAATTGTGGGTAGGGACATATGGTAAAGTTTTTATTTCAGGTATTGGAACCCACCTCTTTTGGGTTATAGTCATTGACATACAAAGTATAAACAGTAGTCAAGAGTTTTCTCTAAGGGTAACTGTCAAGAATGCAGTCAACCTCTTAGCTGGAATTTCTAGTCATTTTGTGAGCTGTAGAAAAATGAGAAATCAACTCCAAAGTCACATTGGAAGATTACATTGTAGGGGCTAAAATAATTTTTTCCTTGGGACTAAGCATTTATCAAACTCTTTAGAAAATTTTACCATGAACTAAAAGAGACATTAATATGATTGTATTAATATTTACATAAAAAGAGATTTGTAAGACCCTGCACTTACAATATTTAAGAATATTTGAACTATTAGAAAAATAGATTAGTCTGTGACTTCAATTCTAACTTAATTATTCAAATTTATAACTTGAATAATTAATTTAGAACCATGATTTTAAATTGAGCCTTACTAAGCTTGTAAACATTCTTGGAGTACTTAATTTATAAATTTTTTATTTTTTCGCATTATAGTTTAAATATATTTGATTCTCACTGTAATTTAATTAATCACTAAGGTCTATCAGTGACGCTATTGAAGTATTCAAAATATTAAATGTATAAAGGCAGTTCGAAATGTTTGAAGATGTTTAAATTTATAATGAGACTAAACATTATTCAGCTCACTCTTAAAAAATAAGTTTATTAGATTTATAAATATAAATAGAAAATTAAGATTTATTTAATAGTTTATAAATTGAAGATCTAGGTTTGGAGCTTATACATTTTTTTCTAATTGAATTTTATTATAGAAACTAAAGCTATGAATAGCCTTCTCTGTACTCAAAAGGTATTCTTGAGGATACCAGAAAACATAGATTTAATTTAGAAAGTCTCTGGTACTTTCAACAGTTGGCATTTGGTTTTGTTGACTGATGAACTCAATCAGAAGTCTTTGGAACTAACATCGAATATTGCCATATATATACTAATCAAAAACTCCATATAGAAGTCACAATAGGAGAGAATCATAATGTGCTCAGTTGATCAGGAGGCAAAGTGTTCTGGTAACGCTCAAACTCTTTAGGGACTATAACCTGAAAGTAAGGACTACTTTGAGTCTGATTCCCTACTGTGTTTCTGTTAAAAAAAAAAAAAAAAAAGCCTAGAGCCTTTTTTTCATGAAACATCTAGTGCTAATTGGTGTATATTTCTGCACTGCGGGAAAAAGGGGAAAATATTTAGAAACTGTTTATTTTGATTTTTTCCCATTGAAAAATTTTTATTCTGAAATATACATAGAAAATAATGCGTTAAAATGAGTATAACGAAAGTATAAAATAAGATTATAACAAAAGAGTATATACTTAAAACTAATATGTCTTTGATGTTCTACAGTATCACCAAAACTTATGTGGTTGTGAATATATGTTTATCTTGTTTCAAATTTGTTGTGCTTCTTAGATCTGAGTTTTGGTGTCATTTAATAATTCTTGGAAAATGCTGGCTGTTATTTCTTGATGACTGCCTCTTCCCCATTATTTCTACAACTGTTTCCTTCTGGAGCTGCAAGTAATATGTATTAGACTTTCACACTCTATGCTTCATGTCTCTTAATCTTACTTTCTTGTTGTGAGTGCTTCAGGTAGTATGGACATTTTAATAGTATTAATTCTTCCAATTCGTGAACATGAACTATCTTTCCATTTATTTTTGTCTTCAATTTATTTCATCAATGCCTTATAGTTTTCAATGTACATATCTTTTACTTCCTCGATTAAATTTATTTCTGGGTATTTGATTGTTTTTGTTGCAATTCCAAACAGGATTTTTTTCTTAGTTTTTTGTTCCAATAGTTTGTTATTAGTGTATAGAAACACAACAGATTTTCATATGTTGATTTTGTATTCTGTAACTGAACTGAATTTATTTATTAGTTCTGACAGTTTTTTTTTTTTGGTGGAACTATTTTAAATGCATGTTTAGTAGCAATATTTGAATGTTGTTCAATTAACTACTATTATTTACTATTACAGAACTTCATTAAAAACATCTCATTTTCATGCTTGGTTATTGTAAATGACAGTATTCCCTCATGTTCTTAGGATGGATAGCACAGGTATCGTTTTCATTATAAAAATCTAAACATGCGATATGACTGTTAGATGTTTCTTTGAAAAATCATCATATTTTGCCCATATCTTTGACTTCTTGTTTTATCAACGCATTAAATTTCCTCTCCAGCATTGAATAAGTCGATAGTACATCTATCAGATAAAGCTTCAATTAAAAAAGTAATGTAATTCATTTCATCTGTGTAAAACGGTCAGCAAACTTCTTTTCTGGTAATAGACAGACAAACAGATGTTCTTCCCAGATCTATCAATGCTAAGTTGAATGAAACAGCATCTATAGGTGGTTGCCTGATGAATACCCATTAGATACTCTAGACCTTTAAATGTGCTAATATCTATTCCAAGGTTATACGCGACCAATATCCACATACCTGAATGGTCTTTATTTGATTCCTATAGAATCAATTTCACTTCTCTGCTCCCTCCCCCCCATCTCTTCTGAATTATGTTTGGGAGTGGTGCCATTAGCCAATATCAAAGGACGCTGTAGAAAAGAAGCCCGCAGAAATTTTTCAGGTCTACTGTAAAGATGTTGTTATGATCTTTGTTTCTTGGATGGCAGTGTCCTTTTTATGAGTTCCTTTGAGGAGAAATGGTTGTGCTGCTTTCTGGACTTTGTATTGGGAACACTTGGGTTTCTTTTGAGCAGTTTTCTCTTCTTATTGATGTTTGGTTTGTAAACTGGTTAGCTTTCTCTCATGTGAAGGGAGATTTTTTTAATCATGTGGTAAATAAATTGATGTGCAGTTATATCAGGCTCCGTTTTAATTCCTTACTTTATTTTTCAGTGTTTTGTTTCTATTTCTTCAGATATATGTTATCTTGTTATATTTTGTATCTAATTGTAAGCCACCTTACATCCATTTTTGACAATGAAAAAAAATACATTGCTTATAGGACAAGCAGACAGACAAGCAGATTTTCTAGAAGCTCCAAAGAAGGACTTGCTTGAAAGCAATATGGTAGAATAGGAAGACTGCCTGGGGCCTGATCTGGCTGTGAATTTTGCCTCCATTTAATAATCATGTAATTTTGAATCAAGTATTTTAATCTCTCTGATTTCCCATTTAAATCATTTGTGTAATGAGAATAAGGTTGCTACAGTTTCAAAGTCATGTGAAAATTAAAAGAAGATTAATTGAAGTTTGTTTATAGAGTGCCTTCATGATACCTCAATAGTGCACATGATGAGGATAAAATTTGTTTTTAAAATTCTTGAAATTCATAATTCATGTTGAGACTATTTGAGAGCAAAATGGGGCACTATTAATTATACCAAGATAATCAGCATGAAATCAGGTCTGTTGTAGGAAAAGATGTGTGGTCACCTTGTATATAGAAAACTATAAATGCCTTTACACTTGCTTATGCTATCAAGATCCCTTAAGATATGTATGCACACACACGCACACACACACTTATTTGCAGAGATTATGTGACATAAGACAAACCTTTCGTGGGAGTTTTGTGTTGATCTTGGTTTTCATATAATTTGCTTTTTCTGAATCTGCACCAAGTAGCAAGACTTAAAATATAAGGTGGAAGTTCCGGTTAAAACTTCAGTTAATTAATGATCAAGAACATGAAAGTTAGAGAACCAGAGCTAGAGGATTTGGGATACCAATTTATCCAAGAGTAGGGAACATTTATCAGAAGCCCATTTACCAGAATTAGAGCATGAGGCTAGAGTCAAATGTCAGGTAATTCTGACTGCAGAGCTAAGTTTGTATGTGGGGACAAAGGGGCCTCCACTTAGGGAGAGAGGGGTACAGAGGCTGGAAATCTGGCCTCTAAGTTAGATAGCGCTGGTTCAGCTATCGATTTTGCAAAGCTGAAAGACCATGGGAAAGTTATTTAAACTATCTGAGCCCTCTTTCTAGATCTTATAATGGGGATAATAATAGCTACCTCATAGATTGCCTTAAAGATTTGGAAAAGTACCTAAAATAGTACCTGATGCCCAATAGACTCTCAGTAAATAGTAATTATCATTGTGTCCCGGCACAATGGCTTCATTCTGTAAGCTGATCCAATGTGTGCCACTATTAATTAAATAACATGAGAGTAGCCTTTTCTTAATTTGCAGGAAAACTAAATTTGGTTGGGTTATTCTCAATTGACAGTTTCTCTGAGATTGATATTTTCACCCTTTGGAGCTCACTGCAGCTTGTCTGCCAGTGGGCGGCAACAGATGACAAAACAAATGAATGAGCAGTATCAATATTTCAAGCTATTCTTCCGAAATCAACAAATTCCAAGTGTTTCACTACTTGGGCAAGTTTATGAACTAACGTCTGGTTTGGAACACCATGGCTGTGACATAATCAATGCTTGTTTTAGCAGAAGTCTCTCGAGGCCATAGAAAAGCAACTTCCTAATTTCTCAGACTTGATTTCTGCTACCTGCAAAAGGAGTGGTTGGACATAAGTATATCTGAGTTCCCTGTCATTCCCAGGAAGAGTGTCATTTCCTGGCTGTGGAATGTATCTTTTCCTAGGACAATGGGCTGTGTAGAAGAAAAAAAGAATCTATAACTTTACTGAATTCCTGCCTGAACCAAAGTATCAAAAATCTCTCAAGCTGGCAGAATTCACTTTTCAAAGGTAAATGAAAAGAGATAGGGAAATTATTTTCAGTTGTAAGATATATCCAATAGTACGATATAGGGATCTAAAGGTCACAAAGCAGTATTTTCACATTCAGAACTATTTTCCCGAACCTGCTCACTAATCCTCACTGTTTTCTTACCACAGTTGTCCGCAAGTTCAACTCCATCACTCTGGTGACCTGTATTGCTAAACAGTAGCAATAGGCCCCTGGGGGCTCTAACTCACTCCATCCTTTTGTTTCGGAGAATTGTTTCTTCATAGGTAAGAAACTGAGCATCTCCATCTGGGCTTATCTGAGATCCTAAAAGCGCTCTGAATGTGTGCTGATGGTCTCATTTTCACGTCCCCAGTGCATCATTGGAGCACATCACAGGAACACAAATCACCATTAGAGAGTGTGTTCTTCCAAACTCAGTCAACCCCTGTCTCTCAGAAAATACATCCACTTTTGGCAGCTTTTCATGAAACCTGCTTTATGAAAACATAAATAAACAAATAAGACAGGAATTTTAAGATTTTTGTGTTCTCTCTTGTGCTTTTTTGAAATTTTGTGCTTGTATCTAGACACACAGACAGTCCAGGGACTGCTTCTGTCGGTGCCTTCGTGACGTTTTCAGGCCCTTTGTTAAACTTGAACCACACCAAGCTCAGAAGCCCTTTGAAGCTCCCCTCCTGCACACAGCCCTCCCTAGCTGCTCCTGCCCTCATTAAAGACAAGGAATGTTAATGCATGTGGAAGTGCTAAGCAAATGTTTGCTGCTGTTGCCGATTTTTATCTTCCCTAAACAACTCTGCCACATAAAACATTTGTCACCAATTAATTTGTATATATTCTTTGATTAATGAGTGCTATTTTTGTCTTTCTAATATTGTTCCTTATTCATGTGTTTTCAAATGTATTTTTCAGTGATTCATGCACGGTGATCTTATCTCCATGACTAGACTGTAAATGTTCTGGGATGAGGGCAAGGACCCGATTTTATGTGCTCCCTTAACTGATGTTTAATAAAGGTCTTCTGTTTAGATGTTATCTAAAACATTGGTAGGTGGAAGATTGCAGTTCTCTGGCATGCAATCTCCTGTTGGTGGCACTGACTCCCCACTCGGCCATGAGCATTTGGCTTTCTTGCACCAGAAGATCTTTGTTTTTTAACCACTTTATTGAACTACGATTGGCATGTAAAAAGCTGCATGTTTTTAAAGTATCAGTTTGGGAATAAGTATACACTGTGAAACTATCATTGACATAAGGCCATAGACATGGCCATCAATTTTCAATGTTTCCTTGCCATGCCTGCTCACTTTTGCTTACCATTTGCATGGAATATCTTTTTCCATCCCTTCAATTTGAGCCTCCATGTTTCCTTAAATCTAAAGTGAGTCTCTTGTAGGCAGCATATAGTTGAATCTTTTTAAAATCCACTCAGGCACTCTGTATATTTTGATTGAAGCATTTATTCCATTTACATTGAAAGTAATTACTGATAAGTAAGAACCTAATATTGCCATTTTGTTAATAGTTTTCTGACGGTTTTTAGTTCTTTTCTTCCTTTCTACCTTTCTTGCTGTCTTCGCTTGTGATTTGTTGATATTCTGTAGTGGTATGCTTTGATTCATTTCTCTTTCTCTTTTGTGTATTTACCACAGGGTTTTTCTTTGCAATTACCAAGAGATTGACGTAGGACATCTTATATTTATAACAGTCTATTTTAAGCTGATAGCAACTTAAATTCATTTACCTATAAATACTCTACACTTTTAGAATGTAGAGTCGTTTAGTTTTACTCTGTACTTTTTAATACCCCTGGCACATGTTACTGATGTCATAATTTATGTCTTTTTATGTTGTGCATCCACTGACAAATTGTTGTAGCTATAGTTATGTTTATTACTTTTGTCATTTTATTTTTATTCTAGAGTTAAAAATGATGTATGCACTACCATTCCAGTACTGGAATATTCTGGATTTGACTATATGCTTACCTTTACCAGTGAGTTTGAAACTTTTAGAAGTTTTTGTGTTCTTAATTAGTGTCCTTTGGTTTCTACTGGAAGAACTCCTTTAAGCACTTCCTGTAAGGCATATTTAGTGATGCACTCCCTCAACTTTTGCTCCTCTGGGAAAGTTTTATCTTTCTTTCCTCTTTGAAGGGCAACTTTTTCAGGTAAAGTATTTTTAGTTGACGATTTCTTTCTGTACTTTGAACATATTGTTCCACTTTCTCCTGCTCTGTAAGGTTTGTTTGAAGAAGTCACTGATATCTTTATGGTAGTTATTTTGTGGATGAGGAGTCATCCTTATCTTACTGCTTTCAAAATTCTTCCTTTGTATTTTGACAATTTGATTATAATGTTTCTTGGTGAAGACCTCTTTAGATTCAATATATTTGGAGTTCTTTGGGCTTCATGGATCTGGTTGTTTAATTCTCTTCCCAGATTTGGGACGCTTTCTGTCATTATTTCTTTAAATAAGCTTTCCGCTTCTTTCTCTTTCTATGCTCCTTCTGGAACTCTCAGAATGAGTATATCAATTTATTTAATGATTTCCCATAAGTCCCATAGGCTTTCTTTACTCTTTCTATCTTCATGTTCACTGATTTTTTTCTTCTGCTTGATCGAGTCTGAGATTGAAGCTCTCTATTGACATTTTCAGTTCACTCATTGTATCCTCCAGCTCCAGAATTTCTGTTTGTTATTTTCTGCTTTTTATCTCTTTGTTGAACTCCTTATTTTGTTCATATATTGTTTTTTTTCTTTTGTTATCTGTGTCCTCTTGTAGCTCCCTAAGCTTCTTTATGATGATTATTTTGAATTCTATATCAGGAAATTCGTAGATCTCCGTTTCATTGGGGTCAGCCTCTGGAGCTTTATTTTGCTTTTGGTGCTCTCATATCTCCTTGATTTTTCATATTTATTGAAATCTTGCATTTCGCTCTTTGCATTTCAAGAAGCAGTCACCTCCTCCAGTCTTTATAGCCTGGCTTCAGGAGAGAAAGACTTTTACCATTCACCCCTACTTGAAATCTGGGGGTCTGTTAGACATTTTGTATGGATTTTCTCACTGTACTCCTCTTTTCTTGTTGGTAATTCTTAGGATTGGGAGCCTTCTTTCCATCCTGCAAATACATCCAGGTTCTGAGAGCCTCCATTTATTTTCCCTAGGGCAGTGACCTGAGGTGTTCAGAGTAGTGCGCCTTCTCCAAAACCAGCAGAGTCAAGTTGGCTCCTGACATCTGAGTGCTATCTGTAGAAGCTCACAAAGATGCTAGTCATTGGGAGGGAAAAGGCGCATGCTTGATGTCCGCTGGGAAGTTCAGGGCACTGGCTATATGGAAGGGCATGGAGAGCAAGGGGCACGTGTCACTAGTTGAGGGAGTGGTCTGCAGGTGAGGCACCCCATGGGGCTCATGAGAGGGGCTTATGGTGGACTCCATGAGCTGGCCAGTAGAGTCTGAGGCTAGTTGTTGAGATCTTTGTACCTGATTTCCTGAGCACCTGCCTCTTTTCCTCACTCCTCCCTGTTCCCAGTCAATTTAGCCATGCTAATTCCCTCAGTGTGCTGGGTGAGGCAAGGCAGAAGTAGGCCTTCTGGGCAGTGTCCTGCAAGGGTGAGGAAGCTGGGCACTTACTTTGTTCTCACTTTCCCCATAGGAGAAATCAGGGACGGAGTGGGTCTCTCTTGACACTGTATTGTGCCACCTTGGGAGGGGTGATTCAGTAATGTAGAACTGTTCTTACCTCTTCAATGTGTCTTTTCTTCCATTTTTTGCTCCACTAAATTGCTAAAACCTCTCATCTGGGCTCTCTTAAAGTTGTTCTAGTCCAGGGGTGTTTGCTAAGAGCAGTGGTTCTGTGGAGGTTTGAGCACTGGTCCCTCCTATTCCACTATTTTGCTCCATACCAGAAGATCTTCACTTGAATTTCTGTAAGGCTGGATTCTTGAGTCAGTGATTATTGTAATTATCCTTTGCTATTGTAGTTTCAAATGTAGCCAGGAAATAGATAATCTCAGAATGCAGTTTATTTCGGTCTTTAGCACCTGCCCCTGCCAGTTGTTCCTTGAATTATGAACTTTGGCATATCCTACAGCAGAATTAGGTCAGGATATTAGTTGAGAAACTGAGTATGTTAAGCATGAGTCATTGGCTTTCAAAACTTGCAGCTAAAGATTGAGATTTGTTTGATTTTGGTGTAATGAGGCTGAAGTATAAAGTAGGGCACCTATTTGGGCCAGCCTGGGACATCAGGACAGGTTAATGAGAAGATGCTGACTGAAGAGTCTACATCAGATGTTACTTGTGAGAGACAAAGGAGAATCAGTGCTGTATGCAGCAGAATCTAGTTTCTGATCATTGGTAATTCAGCTAACATCAAGAAGGAAATAACCATCAAGAAGTAGAAATTCTTTAAGAGCTTTGATTAGAGGCCCTGCCATAAAAAAAATAAAATTCTGATTCTAGGGTCTGTTTGATTTATACAATTATAACTAATTTTTAATATCATTATGTAACAGGTACAAAAAAGCACCTGTTGTCCTCAAAAATCCTATCTATCTTGTATGTTCTGGATGTCCCTGCAAAATATAAAGTTATTTTTATTTTTATCCCTATCTTTTGTAAATTGACTTAACCAAATTTGGCTATTCATAATCACTAGGGGTTTTTTTGATGGTAGTTATTGCTGTTTAGCTTTGTTTTTTAATAGCAGGAGCCTATCGTCATTGGAGGTAGGTAAGGGTTTTCTATATCTTCCTTAATAAATTTGCTGCCATGTAAAAACTATATTTTGGACCAAATCTTGCTAGAAATACAAGTATTTATTAGAAGGAAAGTATGAAATTAGTCATAGATCATTTTAAGTAAACAATAGCATCCAGTGCTCTGTTCTTTTAAGAGTTCTGCCCACAGCTTGTATAAAAGATTAATTGTAACAAACACAATAGTTATTCCAAAGGCAAGAATTATTTCATTTTATAATTGGCTTTGGTAACCAGAATCTTCTGAATCAGTGGCTGGATGCAAGATTTTTTAAAAACCAAGGCTCAGATCCCCTTGCAAAAGCGTAGTCTTATTGTAACTTGCTCATGCATGAGTATGTATAACATTTTTAGCCTATCCACACAATTTGAGCACCACAAAATTTGCCAATGGAAACTCATTTCAAAAATCTTTTATGCTGTTTAATAAGAACTTCTTTTGCTTATCAGAGATCAAGATAGCTGAAGTATTTGCAGTGGATACTGTAACCTTTAGATTATATGGGAGCCAACCCAGTTTAGACAACTACATTTGATTGTAAATTAAAGCTACATCTATCATATATTCACACACACACACCTCATTATGTTTGAGTATTTTAAAGCCTATTACAGATATTATAACATCATCTTATAGATGAGGATCATTAAGCTCAGGGAGCAACTTGCCTCTAGATTTACAACTAGTAGTTGGCAGAGGAGAGAATTGATCCCATGGCTTTGGATTCCGTATCCATACATGTTCTTTATAATGTACCATGCATCCTGACCTTATTCTATCTCTGGGTGCGAAAACATCAAATAACTCTATTTATTTGACTAAGAACAATGTACTCCTTGTTTACCAAGAAGGAAATATTAAGAACTCCTGTAAAATATGTACCTACTGCATCTGCTTTCTTGGGGCAGAGACTTCTGTGTTAGTGAGCTGATTTGCTCGGTATGGCAATGATGTTCAGTATCTGGAGGAAGAGCACGGAGATGATTCAGCAGGAGTTACAGTCTCAACAGATCACTAAATTACTGCTGGCGGGGGAGGCAAACCACAGAACCTGGCATGTTCAGACAGGGATATGGGGGGAAAAGTAAGATGAGATGGGAGCATAAAAGCTCTGGCCTGTTCTACCCTTAACCAAGGTCTCTTTGACTCCCAAGTTTTTATTCTTTCACCTACACCATGCTTCCTCCCAGGACTGTTTCAGAATCCGAAGTCCCCATAGTAATACAAACCTCATAAGAATTATCCTGTTAACTATACGAAAAGGATAAAGAATTTTTAGTTAGAAATTTTGATATAGAAGAAGGGAGGAAGTACACCTAGAAGTCTCATTTATGCCTTTGACCTATTATAATAATTAGTATTACCTCCCAGTGTTTACTTTTAAAGTGTCCCAAGTTGGGTGAGAAATTATAAAGTCACCCTACCTATGGGCAATGTTTTAATCCTGGGGTCGAGTTGTACTATATAAATATAAAATATCTCACTTGTCCAAGTGATGTGTGCATCAACCCTTATCCATTTCTTCCACTGGCTTCAGAGGGTAGCCCCCCAGCTTTCTATTCCTTGTGCCGCCCTCCAGTACTTCAGAGGTCCAGGGCTAAACTGGCCTTTCCTCCCACCCGATCCACTCCCTGCCCTTCAGTAAACAGAATTCTTTTTAGGGTTTGGAATGATTTTACAAAATGTAAGTAATTACAAAAGAATGGAAAACAAGGATTTAACAAATTAAGAAATATGAGTAAGTTCCAAAATGTGGCGGAAATCTTGAACCCGTTTACTGACACCATTAGTGAAATATGAACAATGCTAGATTTGTATTCTTACTAAAATAATATATATATATCATTTACTGCATAATAAATGCGATTCTGAGTTCCTTATAAACGTTAGTTCATGTAGCTCATAAATGAATGATATAAATCTTATAACAATCCTAAGGGATAGGTACTGTTATGTACCACTATTATTTTCATTTTACAAACAGAGAAACTGAAGCTCAGAGATTAAGTAATTTACACCCTTAGAAAGTGTCAAAGCTGGGATTTAACCCAAAACAATCTGGCTCAGTAATCCATGATGTTTTCTGTTACCCAGTAATTTAAAGTGTGGCCCCCTAAGTACACAACATCAGCATCATTTGAGAACCTGCTGAATCAGCAACTCTTTGGGTGGAGCCAGGGGCAG
The DNA here is from genome assembly GCF_041296265.1 of Equus caballus. NCBI lineage: Eukaryota > Metazoa > Chordata > Mammalia > Perissodactyla > Equidae > Equus > Equus caballus. The sequence continues at coordinate 27,427,178 of NC_091710.1, read as the reverse complement.
ACCCTACAGGTTATTCTTATGCTCTCTGATATTTGTCTTCTGTTAGAGTCTTTCCCTGAATGATCTCTCAATTCTTTTTATTTTAAGAAAAACAAAAGTTTTAATATATCTGTACCACTTATTTAATAAGTAATGAAGAATTAATTTTTAAAAATTAGAAAATCCATAAAACTGTTAAAAACCTGAAATCTAGTTGGTGATAATTATTGTGATTACAATTTTATAATTTGCTTATATTCATATAGTATATTGTAAACATTTTTTGATGATGCATAATTCTAGAATACTATTTTAAACGACTCCCTGCGTTTTCAATATGCAGAAATTTTACTTGTTTGTGGAGTTTATTGTTTTTCAAAGTATTTATACTTTTGAGATTTTTTTTCTTGACATGTAATTCACATATCATATTACATTGCCTTTACACGAAAAAGAACCTACAAAAATCAGATAAACATTGACTTAAATTTCCTTGTGGCTAGAAGTGAATTAATCTATTTGCTTTAAATATGATGATGATGATCTTTGGAAAGCTGAAAAATAATGCCTTATTGTTCGTTAATAAATGTTTTCCCTCAGCACTAATTACTTTCCTAGGTAGACTTCACTTCACCTAAATTTCTTGCTCTTTAAATTCACGCCCTTTAGATCAGTGCTCCTTAAAACATGGAAGGGGGCCAGGCAGCCTCAGCAGCACCTGGAAGTATTAGAAATTCAGATTCTCAGAACTAATAAATGGATTCTGTAAAGTTGCAAGATACAAAATCAACATGCAAAATTCAGTTATATTTCTGCACATGAACAAGGAAATATCTGAAAAATAAGGAAAACAATCCCATTTACTATAGCATCACAAACAATAAAATACTTAGAAATAAATTTAACCAAGAAGGTGAAAGATCTGTACGCTGAAAACTACAAAACTTTGATGGGAGAAGTTGAAGAAGACACAAACAAATGGAAACGTACTTTGTGTTCATAGATTGGAAAAATTAATATTGTTAAAATAGCCATAGTACCCAAAGCCATCTATAGATTCAGTGCAATCCCTATCAATATTCAAATGGCATTTTTCATAGAAATAGAACAACCTTAAAATTCAAATGAAAATATAAAAGATCCCAGATAGCCAAAGCAATCTTGAGAAAGAAAAACAAAGCTGGAGGCATCATACTTCCTAATTCTAAACTATACTGCAAAGCTATAGTAATCAAAACAATATAGTACTGGCATCAAAATAGACACATCAACCAACGGAACAGAATCACCCATGCGTAATATGGTCAACTAATAGGTGACAAAGAGGTCAAGAATACTTAATAGAGAAAGGATAGTCTCTGCAATAAACAATTTTGGCAAAACTGGATATTCTCATGCAAAAGAATGAAACTGGACCCATATCTTACACCACTCACAAAAATTAACTTGAAATGGATTGAAGACTTAAATGTAAAGCATGAAACCGTAAAACTCCTGGATGAAAAATAGGGAAAAAGCACCTTGACATTGGTCTTGGCAACAATTTTTTGGATATAAGACTAAAATCACAAGCAACAAAGGCAAACGTAAACAAATGAGATTACATCAAACTAAAAAGCTTCTTCATAGCAAAAGAAACAATCAATGAAATGAAGAGGCAATGTATGGAATGGGAAAAATTATTTGCAAACCATATATCTGATAAGGGGTTAATATTCAAAATATATAAAGAACTCATACAACTCAATAGCAAAAGCACAAGTAAATTTAACAAGTTCAGTTAAAAAATGGACACAGGGTCGGAATAGACATTTTTCCAAAGAAGACATCTGAATTGCCCACCAGATACATGAAAAGGTGCTGAACATCACTAACCACCAGGGAAATGCAAGTCAAAACTACGGTGAGGTGAGGTATCACACCTGTTAGAATGGCTATTATCAAAAAGATAAGAGTTAACGAGTGCTAGCAAGGATGTGGAGAAAAGGGAACTCTTTTACACTTTGGTGAGAATGTAAATTGGTGGATCCACTATGGAAAACAGTATGGAGTTTCCTCAAATAATTAAAAATAGAGCTACCATATGATCCAGCAATCCGGGTTCTGGGTATATATCTGAAGGAAGTGAAATCACTATCTCGAACAGATACCTGCACCCCCATGTTCGCTGAAGCATCATTCGCAATAACCAAGACATGGAAACAACCTAAGTGTCTGTTTATAGATGAATGGATAAAGAAGATATCTCCTGCCTTGGTGGTCTAGTGGTTAAGATTCAGTGTTCTACCTCCATGGCCTGGGGTTCATTTCCAAGTCAGGGAACCCTGCCATCCATCTGTTGCTTGTCATACTGTGGTGGCTCTGTGTTGCTGTCATGCTGAAAGCTATGCCACCGGGATTTCAAATACTGGTAGGATCACTCCCATGGTGGACAGGTTTTGAGGGTTGGAACTTTCAGACCCCCCCCCACCTGGAGGAAAAGGAGCTGGTGATTGAGTTCAATCACTAATGGCCAATATTTTAACCAATCGTGCCTAAGTAATGAAGCCTTCAGAAAAACCCTAACAGATGGGGTTCAGAGAGTTTCCAGGTTGGGGAACTAGAATGCTCTCATGTGCCATCATGCCAGGTCCCTAACTCCATGAGGACAGAAGCTCCTTTGTTCAGGACCTTGCCCTATATATCTCTTCATCTGGCTCTTGATTCATATCCTTTAATATCCTTTGTAATATATCAGTAATCTACTGAGTAAACTACTTTGCTGAGTTCTGTGAGCCACTATAGCAAATTAATTGAACCCAAGCAGGGGGTTGTGTGGACCAGTTGGTCAAAAGCAGAGGTAACCACCTGGACTCACAATTGGCATCTGAAATGGGTGTGGAGGGGAGATATAGTATTGTGGAACTGAGCCCTTAACCTGTGGGATCTGAGGCTATCTCTGGGTAGATAGTGTCAGAATTGAGTTGAATTGTAGGACTCCCAGCTGGTGTCAGAGAATCATTTAATGGTGTGGGGAAAAACCCACAAGAATCAGAATTGGTCCCCAAATCTTACTGTTTATCTTACTTCTCCTTGAGCCTTTTTAGACCATGTTGACCCATACAGACTTCTTTCTTATGAAGCGGTCTAGTCTGGATATTACTGTGTATTTTTCTATAACTATTCGGTGACACATTTTTGTTAAGTTTATGTTATACTAGACATGGTAAATTTTAAGCTCCTTGAGGAGAGAAATTGCAAATGTAACCTGTTTAGCGCGTAGCACGATGTCTTGTCCTTAAGTGCTGAATATATCTGGAGTGATGAAATGCACTCTGATGCACACTCTAATGACTCACTAAAATCCCATCTTTGTCACTCTGGTGACCATTAATTTCCATGTCCTCTGCCTTGCCCAGAGTAGGTCAGTATTATCCTCTACCAATAAAGAAAGTAATCCTCAGTAAGATAGCCAACTGTATGCTTTCCTGGTTTTCCTGTTCTGTGCCTACCCTTATCTATTCATAAGATCAATATCTATAATAATATCTAGATTGGTTCTTTAGCTTAAAACTTAGGAAGGCAAAAATGCTTTTGAATATGTCTAATGATAAAGTAATAATTCTCATGACACCTTATGACGCAGATACTGTTATTGTCTGCATTTTCTAGGGAGAGCTATAAACTGTTTCTAAAATATACCCCCAAACAAATGAAGATTAACTCCAGTAGTTTCTGAAAGCATTCTGCATTTTCCTCAATAAAAAACTAGTAATAATCTTTATAACCTAGGCAACTAAGGGAATAATTCATTTATTAGGAGATCCTTATAAAACACTTAACTAGGGAGCAGGTTTCACTTAGAGGTCTTTATGAATATTAAGACATTTAGTCCTTACCATGATCCAGAGTGATCGGCACTATTATTATCTCAATTTGATAAATGAAGAAAGAGAGGCACAGAGAGGTAAGATGATGTGCCCAAGGTCACAGAGGGGGTTGAGCTAAGATTCAAACTTCAAAAGAATTGTTCTGGAGTCTTACTCTCTTCACGCTCTTCACCAGTGTACTGTGTTGTAACTCCGGTCCTTCTGTAGTCTAGTCTATGTGTCCCAAAGGATCTGGACCCCGCTCTGATGCTTCTTTCCTCTTCTTGCTAAATAGAGGTCATTTTAGTCTGCACTCACGGCTGACAGTCTCTAGCTCTGTCACTGAAGGTTCTGTGCCTTTTGTCTTTTTGATAGTTGCGTTCTCTCTCCAAATTCACATTGTTCTGCACACTGTGATATTGAGAGAAGAAACTTGAAGTTCCTTTGATAAAGGAAAGCCGCCTTTTGCTTAGTGGCAAACCTAAACTAGACTTTTCTTTGTGAAGCCCTAAACACTTGCTGTGAACCTCTGCTTGCTCACTCCCCACTCCAAACAATGAACAGCAGTTTAACACATTTGTTTAATTAGAGAGTTATAGAAATTACTACTCCCTGTATGGTAAGCTGTTTATAAATGAGGAAGTATTTATCCAAGTCAAAGTGCAGTACTCAATGCCTGGCACATAGCAACCACTTAATAAATATTTAATGAATTAGAATGTGACTTGATATTGTCAGTGCACCACACAAATTTGTTAACCATCATACAAGTGCACCATGCAAATTTGTTAACTTAATTGCTTAGAGTTTCAGTCTGTGTGTGTGTGTGTCTGTGTGTGCATAAAAGAGAATTCTAATTTCCTTCACTAGTAAACGTGATCAAGCACCTAATCCACACAATGCTATCCTGGTTACCACCCAAACCTGGCTAAAAAGATACATAGTAGTAGCTTCTTTGAATGCTTTAGGATTTAAAGCACAAAAACTCTGTTTCTGATGAATTTTCCCAAGACACGCAGAAAACGAAGGGCATTACATAGAAAAATAAATGGGTATTACTGACTGCCATTCCATGAGCCGCAGGTATTTATTGTCCAAATCGACTTATGTGAAAGGTTCCTAATGGAAAGATAACAGACTTATGGCCTCTTCAGTTGAAGGCATTAGTATTCTGATCCAAGAATTTCAGGGGCATTAGTTTACTTTGAACATTTTCATATCTTTTTACCACTGGGGCCTTTAGTATTGGAACAAATTGATGTCTAGAGTCCAAAAAAGCTGTTTAGTGTGTGATAGTAGAAAATTAAATAATGCGTTTGTCCTGTAGGCTTCTGGCTCTCACACTTATGCAAAATCAGTTGAATACCCAAAGCCTCTTTTTTGAATGCTGGATGTCTTCATTGGAAATTAAGGAAATCTATTTAATTACTGACCTCAAATGAATGACAGAAGGATGAAGTTGCATTTTTATATTTGAGTTTATGTTCCTGTCTCCAGTAGCATTTGCTAGCACTGAGAAGAGTGAATTGTCATCCCAGAATTCCAGAGTCCTTTTTTAGTCATTACCAGTGGTGCCCATTCTCTCCCCTATCTCTATCACGATGGAGAGTTAAGCTTTATAAAGCAAATGTATTGTATTTTGACGACCTTGAAAAATGGATGCATTAAAAAGGAAATCAAAGGCAAAGTTAACTAGGAAGCATGTGGCATTACCTATGAGAGTTCAAATTCTGGCAACCCTTTGGTCACACCAATCTGAAGGATTACACAGTCATGTGTCGCTTAATGACGGAGACTCATTCTGAGAAATACATTGTTAGGCAAGTCCATCATTGTGCAAACATCATAGAGTGTACTTACATAAACCGAGATGGTATAGCCTACTACATACCCTACTATTTTATGGGACCACTGCCGTATATGGTGGTCCATCCTTGACCAAAACGTGGCTATGTGGCACATGACTCTAATTTGAGGGACATACAGTGGCCACTTTGACTACAGAGTCCTAAATATGGTTAAGAGCAAATCAAATAAGAGAACAATTTTGCTTCTTTAATATTTAGTTTTAAATTTGTAATGGGAGAACAGAGAAAAGAGAGGGTAAAGTCCTCTGGCATTATCTCAGTTAATTTCTTCTCCTAATTGCTGTTTGGCCTAGTTCTTTTTTTGTCTGTGTTCCCTCTTTGCAGCCCTCTTTGCTGCTTTGCATCTCAAGGGGGTAGGTATTCAGGACTCCACTTTCAAACATGTGTTTCTAAAAGGCAGAGTGAGCCATCTGCCACCCACCCACTCTCCTGCCTACCAGGACATTCCTCATCTTCCTTAGCAGGAGTGTAAAATTAACCTTCTGCCCACACTCCATAGAAGGGGCTGACTTTGTTTTCTGTAAGCCGTCTTGTTCTTTCCTCGTTCCCTCTCCCCTCTTTCTCCTAATGGCAGAAAAATACAGAAACGGAGATATAGGTGAAAGCATAAAATAACGTATCAATGCCAAATCTCTTTCCTTTTAATTGCATAGTGCATTGAATTGGACATTACACTTGGATCTTGGAGTCTTGGGTTTATGATCTACCAACCTGATAAACTTACCCTCTTTTCCACAGTTTCCTCATGCTACGTAGAGTAGGCGCAGAAAGGGAAAGATAACCTGTGGCCATGACCCTTGCAGTGGTGGTTCTTGAACCTCTCCAGGAGAGACAGGGAAGGCTCCAGATCTTAAAAGAGGTTGCACACAGGAACACACCAGGAGAGCACCAGCAAGTAGAAACATTCTCTTCACTAACTGAGAGATTCAGGAGTCATTGGTGAAGGGGATCAGAATATGCCGCCCCCAAATATGCCACTTTGTCATAGGGATTATTTTGAGCTGAAAGCAATTGAGAAAAAGCAAACCCAGGAAGAGCTCTCTGCCCTCCCCCATCTGCCTAAAAGCAGGGTGTAAATCTCCCTTTGGGATGGTATCCTCCTCCTCTCTCCTAGACCTATAGGAAGAGGACAACTCTTACCAGCAGAGATGGGAAGACAACACTGAGATACATCTGCACAAACAGAGTTACTGAAATAACCCTTATCTTCCATTAGTTTCCCTATATACTCACTTTCCCACAGTTTACTGCTCCTGGAAGCTCACACCCCTTTTCTATTGTCTAGTTATTTCATAATTTATCACCAGTTTTATCCCAGTTTATCAAAAGCAATCAGCCTCAAATAATCCTGATGCCAAAGAGACATATCTTGGGGTGGCCAATTTCAGATCCCTACACCCCCATGCACAAAAAAATTAAAACCATCAATAAAATGTATTTGCCGTTTCTCCTGTTAATCTGGCTTTTTGTCACTTTAATTCGCCAACCCCAGGTAAAGAACCTAAGCGTGCAGGGGAAAAGTTTTTCATCATCTACACTGGTGAAGAAATGTTTGTCTTTTGGTAGCTTCTCTTTCCTGACTCAGGAAAACTTCTCTAGAGTTCATTTGTAAGTCTGAGTCTCAAATCCTATGCAATGAATTTAATTCTTTTATCCAACAAACATTTGTTGAGCACTTTCATAAAAAGGCCTATTACTTGCTCTCATGTAGTTGACATCTACCAGAGGCAAATTTTTAGGTCTGAAGAGACTTTAGATTTTCTCCAGTGAAAATTGCTCTTATATAGACAGAAAGTACCATCCTGTCTGTCAACCTGTCTATCTATCTATCTATCATCTATCTATCTACCTATTTATATCATTCTGCTTTCAGATATAAAGTAACCATATTTTATAAAGTGTTAATAAATGTTTGACCTTCCTAACCATAATTTTTTTCTGTAAAATAAAGTTTTTAAGCTAGAAATGGATATTCTAATATCATGTAAATAGTACATGGTAAATAGGATGGTGGTTGTGAGGCATATATACAAAACAACCAGAAATTTAGATACTGTACTTCCTAGCAGTTAAGGTAAGCCTAATGGCCTGCATAATTCAGAATTTTTTATTTTAAGAAAGAGAATCTACTTTTCAAAATAGGCATGTGTATTTCTGATTCCATGTTCTGGAAGGTGTTTCCTTAGGCTACTACCTGGCATTATAATTCAGTGGAGTTTCTGATTCCTTCCCTCTTATTTAGAACCTGGTTCCCAAACTATTGTACTCTTTAGGCCAGTGGTCCTCAAACTTGAGTGTATGTCAAAGTCACCTGGAGGGCTCATTAAAACACAGATGGCTGGATGCCACCCCCAGAATTTCTGATTCTGTAGGTTTGGGATGGAGCCAGGAATTTGCATTTCTGGGTAATGCGATGCTGCTGGTTCTGGGAACAGTCTCTGATCCACCACTCAAGGACACAACAATTAGCTAAGTTTGAGTGAAATTAGCTCCTGTTTGTGAATGCTAAATGGTTTAGCATTCAGTTGCAGATCTTCGTGGCTGCTTAACATTTAGCATTGTTTCCTTAAAAGTCCTGTAAGAAGGGAAGGGTAATTCTCTCCCAGAAAGCTTTTATTTCAGTGTGGCTTGTCACAGCATCCCTTTGCTTAAAAGTAAAAACGTGTTAGGTGAGGCAGGACCTGCCTGACCACAATGGGCCATGGGAGAAAGAGTTATTGATGTAATTGACCTTATCTGTCAGAATATTTGTTAAAAGTCAAGAGTTGTTAAACCCAATAGCACCTCACTTCATTACATAAGAATCTGGACCTTAACGTTTGCTCCTTGGTAATGTTCTCTGGCTCGTTAGAAAAGGACAACGGGGAAGATGATTTATGGGGTAGGTGTTGGACCAATCTCAGAGGTACTGCAAGATCACACCCACTAAACATGCATCTCACTTTTCACTTTCTTAGCAGCTAGAATCTATGTAACGCGTAAAATGCGTCTATTTTACTTGCAGTGCATTTAGAAAAGGTTTTGAGTCTTGGTTCAGAAATTTATTAACATACATCCTTGAGCAAATTTTCCTATTGTCTCTGACTAGGCCTCACTTTCCTCCTTTCTTGAGGGGATAATACCTACCCTCAGTTAGGGTCAATTCAAAGATTAAATCATATAGCTTGAACAATGACTGGCATGCAATAAATACTCACTTCTTCCCCTTCTTCTTTTTATGTTATTTGCTTTCTAATAATTTTTTTAATTAATTGGCATTTCCTGATTCTGGACATAATTGGAAAGATTCTTTGGTCTCATGATGTTTCAGTTTTCTTTGAGCCTTGGACTGGAGGCCTTGCCATTTAAAGATTGGCGAACTTTAAATTCTGACCACTTACAGTAACCCTTTATCGTCTTTCCTTCTCTGTCTGAATAGGATAGCAACGTCCAGAGTCTAACTCTCTACAACTAGGTGCTTCTCTTCATACCACTTATCATCCCCAAGGTAACACTGTTGAAAATGTCTTTATAGTTCTGATAGATACCAGTAATTTATCAATCAAGTTCCATTATAATAGACTGGACTGTTTCCCTTTTGAATGAGTCTTTCAAGCTTTTTGAAATATATTCACCCTTTTGGTTTGGGTGCCACCTGCAGGCAGCGATATGGAACCTGATTCTAAGTGGGTCAGTTGGAGAATGGTTAGCGTGGTGTCTAATGCCCAAAATCCATGGGGAAGGGACGTGTCCGAGGGCAGTTCTCTGCTGTTTTACTAAGTTTCCAGAGGACTCATTCCCTGAGTCCCTTAGGAACTCAATGGGAAAAATCTACTTGAGGACACTGGCTGGGTCTTATTTACTCTTTATTCCCAGTGCTTAGCCCAGTGTCCACACAATATGAGCTCAATCATCATTATTATTTTTTTTTGAGGAAGATTAGCCCTGAGCTAACTACTGCCAATCCTCCTCTTTTTGCTGAGGAAGACTGGCCCTGAGCTAACATCCGTGCCCATCTTCCTCTACTTTATATGTGGGATGCCTACCACAGCTATGGCTTGCCAAGTGGTGCCATGTCCGCACCCGGGATCCGAATCGGCGGACCCCGGGCTGCTGAGAAGTGGAACGTGCGCACTTAACCACTGTGGCTGGCCCCTACAATCATTATTTTTTAATGAAAAAGTTTATTAAAATAGCACCATGTCCTGGGAATTTCTATACAATCCCAAGTCTTCCAAGAATCTCATGAAAGCTTGGCAAGCAATTTTTTCAGAGCTATTCAAATTCATAGTAAAGATAGAGCATCTTATAAAGCCCTTGTGAAGATTTATTAGTTGGTCAGCTCTGTAGTAGATTGGGCATTGAGCCTTACAGTGATTGCTGCAGAGCATTGCTGCCTGCTCTACACCTTAATGATGTGGCTGCAGGAGAGTCCCCGCTCATCCAGAACAGAATGTTAGAGCAGGACCTGGGAGATTGCCCAGCGCAATCCCCTCATTGGATAGAGGAGGGAACTCTCTGCCCTTGAGGGGTGTCTGTGTTTTCTGACACAGAAATGCCTACCAATACCTTTCCCTACCTTGTAGTGAACCAAGAAATGAGTTCTGTAATTTAGCACAAATGATCGCCAGGATACGTTCCACAGAGAAGCACCACTAATGGTGGTTATTGACCCTGTCAGTTGCTTGCTGCTGAGGGCTCACCATGATTGGTAGTTGAAGACTGCTACCATTTCCTGAGGCCACCAGCACTGACCCATTGGCCATGGGATTCAGTCTCTCTTCACTCCAACACAAAATCTTTAATTAATAGCATCTAAAGGAAAACAAATAAGAGAACAAGGCTGGCATGGAAAGCCCTCACTTATGCCACTAAGGAGAAACCAAGGTACCAATCTTAAGGAAACACTTCCAGATGGATGAAAACAGGGGTTCCAAAAGCAGAGCCCAGGGATGCTGGAAATGATTGCTACACATCCAGGGTCAGAGACATGCTCCAACAGGAAAGCAATGAATAAAACAGTACGAGTAGACTTTTAAAGCCGAGATAACTTATACAAGCTTCAGATTGTATTGGGTTTTCCTGTTATTTCTTGTTCATATCTACATGAGTAGCATTTTCATTATTTAAGTATAAAAGCTACTTTTTTCCTTTCTGTTTTCTGTGCCTCCTTTGTTTTTCCTTTTGGCATCCACTCCCATGCATGTGTGGGGAAAACATTTCAGAAGGTCCATGAGCTAATAGATTATCTCAATTGAAGTCATTGATTGATGTATTGATAGCTCATTTTTCCTAGCTCTTTTGCAAGGTGTGGTATGAGGGGAGGGAGGGTGTTATCAGAGAGGCTAATTCGTCTGATTCCACAAGTAGTTCTGGTTCCGTATGGATAACACCCTTTGCTTCCTTAGTGCAGATGAGAGACTGGTACCTTCATTCATTTGGGGCATCTTAGTCAGTTGGGTGAGGATAGGGAGATTCAAGCAGCAATGCTAAGCCTCTAACCAGAAATGATAGTGTTGCCAATAACAAGGAGAAGTGGGCTAATAACATTTCAATTTTTAAATTCTTGGCCCCATTTTTCTTTCATGCTGAAATGTATTGAAGTATAACTGCTTGTTGAACACACATTAATTCCGGAATTTGTGGTGAATCCAATCACACACAGCTGAATTTGCCAGGCTCACTGCACAAGTCTTTTGACATTTGAGGCCAAATGTTCAAATCACAAAGCTGAAGGTCATGCCATGTATTAGACAGGGAAGAATTAAGAAGATGCATAGCCTCCGCAATCTCTCACACAGTCTTTACAAACCTGTCACCATCACTAATGCATTATTTATCAGATTAGGCGAAGGAAATGTTACCTTTTTTTTTTTTTTTAACAGTGCTTAGTTATGGGGAGGGTGGAGTTCACTTGTACAAACTGTCAAATGAGAAAGCATCTTATTTCAAATCTAGACCCTTCCTGTTGTACTAACGAGACCGGTTTTCATTTCTAACATGTTGTTGCATATATTTTTAGCTTGATTTTACACCATTGGACAGTCCTTCTATAACTGACAAACATTTGCATGAACATGGCTCATTAGGTATTTTTAGATCTGCCATGGCCTTTAGACAAGTGTAACTAAACTGGAAGGTTCTGTCCTCTAGCTTTCAGCTCTATAAACATTGGAAGTGGTGAGAGCAACTAGTGTCAGCCAGCTCATTTGAGCCAGAGAGCCGGTTCCTAAATGATTTGGAAGTTTGGAGTGAGAAAAAAGAAAAATAAACTCACTTTTATATATACAAACCCCAAATTTATAAAACTTGGATTATCAAATTTTATTTACTCCCAGAAAAGTCAAAAGATTCTTGATTGGGCAGTGAGATGGCAAATACTGACTCCACTGCATTCTGATCAACAGAGGGGGAAGCATTCCCTTTTTCAAAACATTCCTGAGGCTGGCTTTCCCTAGAAGAGGTTATAATCTCCCCAGGGAGACTGTCTTGACAGCTTGAGAGACACATGATTGGAGCATCTCATGATCCCTCATGGAAATGTAGGTTAAAACCAATTCCACATCAGGAAATATTCCAGATGCTCCAACATGAAATGCAAAGCCTGAACTTGTTAACTTGAAATTACATCAGGACCACAAAAACCTCTGAAATACACATGGCTTCATCAAATTACTCAAAATCCCCTGGGTAGATAAGGTTTAAACAAAGGAAACGCAATGGCTACAGTGCTAAACCACAATGCCAATTAATTTTTATTCATTGATTTTTGAGGGTATGTTTTATTTATCACTCCTGCATCTTTTCTCCGTTTTTTTTTACAGTGTGATGCAGAGAGGACTTTCAAGGTTTGCAAGCTGCTTAAAGCCTTTTCTTGCATATTGGAGACAATTTTCCTTATCAGTCTCTGACTGTTTTTCTCTCTTTCTTGCTCTGTTCTATACGTATGCCCTTCTGGCTAGTTTGGACCACCCTACCCTTTGTTTCAATGTATTTAGAAGACTCACATTGCCTCGCCATCGGCATAGGTGATTCATTTTATTTATATTTTTTGGATTTGTCCGTCCTGTGGTCTACTTATTTGGAAAGTAAAACAGGAAATACCGTCGGGATGATTTTCATTATTGGCTCGTGAGCAGATCTTTACCCTGTTATTATTCCACTTTGGCATTTAGATAAATGAAGCAGATTAGATTGCTGTGCTTGGGATGACTGGATGTGAGATTGTGTTTTGAGTGTGAGATGTGGTTCTGAGAACAAAGACTCCTAAGTGGGGGCTACAGTATTGTTGGCATGATGAGGTAGTTAGCTGGGTAGTTAGCAGAGTGTTACAGTGCATTATACTCTTTGACAGGGGTGATGATGGGGGAGGTCGGTAGAGAATGGACTTTGAATGAAGGGTAGTTGTTGACAAATGCCATATTCCACTGTTTCTGTAGATGAGCTGAGGTCTTTTAATTCAGAGCTCTCTGTCTCTGGGTTTATATCTCACACTGCCACATTTCTTACGTTCTGTATCTCCTACTTCTGTGCTATACCCTGATGAAAAGAGGAATGCTCAGGTTGCATCTGGAAAGGTTCCATGCGCAGAAGCAAAGCGGAGCTGTGTACGGTGGTGGAGAGCCCATCTATCACCTAGAGGAGGTGAAAAAATCCAATATACAGAACCAATAATGGATCGTAACACCTAATAATAGCAATTCCATTCCAGTTGGAGAAGAGCTGCATCCATCCCACTTTTGAACGGTGTTCATAGGTACCTTTTAGTATTGTGGGAGCAAACAAAAGAACAGAAAGTTGTTACAAGCACATCTTAGAGAGATGTAGACTCTCCATGAATGAAGAAACACTGCTTCATTCATCCGTGTGGCACCCCAGTGAGCAAGATGCTGACAAGTCTGCTTCTCAGGGAGAGGGCAGATGACAGTTCTTGGGAAACAACCTGCTTAAGGTCGTAACTGTGTTTCTGTGATAAGAGTTGAAATTAGACCTGGTCGCTCTTTGTAGAAGACTATAAATATGACCAACAATGAAAAACTAACAAACTGCCCAACTGGCTGGACACAGACCTTCAGATGCTTAGAAGAGACTAGAAGGGATGTTAGAAGTTCTTTAACCCAGGCCTTTCTTAATAGATAAGAAAACAGATACCCTGGGTAGTTGCATGCTATCTGTGTGAGCTTTTTGGTGCCCTGAAATGTGGCTTTAATGCTTAGAAAGATTATTTAAGGGCTACTTTCATTTTGGATATTCATACTCGATTCATTAAAATTACGAATTCAAAAACTTTCTTTCTTAAGCCTTTAAATTCAATTTACAAATCTAATTATTCTTTTACTAAATCTAGCTACTTTAGCAATCACTTTTAAAGGTTTTTTTTTACAACCTAGTTAATTGAATTACTTAAATATTTTAAACTGCATTTATAAATTTAATACATTCGATTTCCTTTTGAAGTACTTAAATCGTCTAACAAATAAACTTTCCCTTGTGCTCAAACAACATATAAATTTCATAAATTAAAGTTATAAATATGGTTAATCTCAATTCTTCTTCATGTTTTAATATTATTTACAATTTTAGACATTTTTTCTTTTAGCTGCCAACTTAAGTTTTTAAAAGTTATTCAGTTGTGCATCATTTAAAATTTGAATTGTAAGGTTGAGCCCTTAGATATTTGATGTTGAATTCTCTTAAACAATATCAATGGTGTTTGTAATTAAATAAATAAATGCCGGCTATACACAGAATATTCTTAGATTTAACAAAAACTAATAACGTGCTGAGACCGGCTTACTTCATTATTTCTGTGCTTCATTCTAAATTTCCCTGGAATTAAATGACGCATTCATCCAATACGAGAAGGGAGATATCATACCAAGGGAAATGGGGTCTTTCCTAGCATAGGTGAGGTATGGACCCAAGAGAATATGATGGAGCAAACAAGTTGATTCTTGCCAAAGGCACTGCCTTAGTGAAGGGTGCAATAAAGTAGAGATTCCAGAAGTTAAAAGGGATTCGATCGCATAGCTCCAACATCAGATTTAAATAGTATTGGAACTTAATTTCTTGGTCTCTCCTCACAAAGTTGTAACCACGTCTAGGCAGTAGCTAACGCAGGTGGATTCTTCACTGTTGGTACTTTCTTAAGACATGGCACGTTTTCCCATCCAGAGTATCACACTCATGTAATACTTTTAATACTTCTTTGGATTGGATAGATGTTGGATTTGGATTCTCAACAAACATTTCCTTCCTGGCAGAACTGCACCTTGAATGGGTAGATATTAACAACATTTCAGACTGGATTTGCATCTGTCATGGCATTGCCTGAATGTGTTCTCACAATCTGAAATGATGTCCCATTTCTACCACGTAGCATACCCCATCCTTATGCTGCTGCTTGCAGAGTCCCTGGATGTGTTTTCTGTATGGGTATAGCTACCAGAGTTTTACAAAATTTGTTATAAGAGGGAAAGTAAGAAGGCAAATAGGAATATTTATGCAAATCTGGAAAGTCACTAAAACTAATAGAGAAATACAACTATTTAAAAATGTCTGTCAGATGCCACTTTTTCACACTGGGTGCTGATGATGTTGATAGAGGCAGTATCTGCACTGGTTACTCTGAAGCCAGACTGCCTGACTTTGCCTCCCGCTCTACCTCTCACGGCTGTGTCAATAATACCTGCTTCAGGTAACTCATCTAGATGATAACAATAACAAGACCTGCCGGAGAGGACTGTTGTATGGATTAAATCTACTAGAATGGAAGCTTCGTGAGGACAATAATTTTGTCTGCTTAGTTATTGAAATATCCTCAGCACCTACAACAGTGCCTACATATTACATATGCTCAAAAAACATTTGTTCATTTAGCTGAATGTAAAATGCTTGAAACAGTGACTGAAATGTAGAAAGTGTCCAATAAACGTTGGTTATTACTGTGCTTTGGTGACAGTTTGCCCATGCAGATTTCTAATCTTGTCTGATTTATTAGGAAATAGCTGGCTAAGGATTCCCATGCCGGTGGTTTCACTCCTGTATTTTTTTGTGATATGTGATACCACTTTCACCTAGAGAAAAACCTTGGTTAAGCTGAATTATGCCAGCACTTGGGTGCCCAGGTTACTTGTAATTTTCTGGGTTTGTAGGTCTTCTTTCTTATCCTGCTCAGCATGAGTGCAACTTCCATTTTTCACTGGGTTTTATTTTCCCTTTAAGCCATCTTGTCCTTAATTCTTCCTTGACTCCCTCTCAGACTTTTTCCTGTTTTTTTCCTTCGTGTACCCTGTTAGTGGAGGCAGTCTCTGAAGGTCAATTCTTGGCTGTTTATTTCATATTCCGTCTAGTCCTCCTGGCCGATCTTACTGATGCCTGTAGCTTTAGGTAAACCTCCCTTTATTCCCATCCCTGACCATCTCTAGGTCATAGCTCCTCCATGTGTGCAATACCTACTGTGTTCCCAAACTTTGATAACAGACTAATATTTTCCTCACATTTGAAACTTGAGTGATATTAGAACCCTCCGTTATCCCCTTCAGAAACTTGACTATCATCAAAATCTTGTCTCTCTTCTCTTTCCAGTGTTTTTCATGCTGCTATTTCCATCACACTATCACCATCTCAGTTCAGACCCTTATCAGTAAGCATCTGGGGTTTTGATGTCTTCCATCAGTCTCTCCACCTCTAGTAGGTCCCTCCTTTATCCTGACTTCCTCACTGCTGCTGGGGTCATCTTCTTCACAACAAGATCAAGTATTTCTCCACTCTCAAAAGCCACTGAGGACTCTCAGTTCCCTCATTTCCAGTTTCCTGTCCCCTCACTTCCTTACCATATGCCTTTGTTTCTTTATGGGAAACCCAATCTGCCCACCATTCTCTCATGATGGTCTTCTCCCATTGTGATAAGCAGAATTATGTGTCCCTACACAAACATACCAAGAGGTCTTAATCTCCAGAACCTGCGCGTATGTTAGGATACATGGAAAAAAGTAATTAGGGTTTCTGATGGAATTGAGGATGCTAACTAGGATGTTTAAAATAGGGAGAGTATCCTGGATTGCTCAGGTGGACCCAGCGTAATCACAAGCATCCTTAAAAGTGGAAGAGGGGGCTGGCCTGGTAATGAACAGTTACGTTTGTGTGCTCCACTTCAGCGCCCGGGGTTTCTTGACTTCGAATCCCGGGCATGGACCCATGCACCACTTATCAAGCCACATTGTGGCAGGTGTCCCTCATATAAAATAGAGAAAGATAGGCACAGATGTTAGCTCAGGACCAATCTTACTCAGCAAAAAGAGGAAGATTAGTGGCAGATGTTAGCTCAGGGCTAATCTTCCTCAAAAAAAAAAAAGTGGAAGAGGAAGGCAGAAGAGGAAGGTCAGAGGGTGATGTGACTACAGAAGATCCGTGTGATGGGATGTGAGATGAACTCGGTCTGCTGTTGCTGGCTTTGAGGATGGGGGAAGGGGCCATGAACCAAGGCATGTGAGTAGCTTCTAGAATTTGGAAATGGCAAGGAAACAGATTCTTCCCTAGAGCTTCCAGAAAGGACCACAGCCTTGCTGATGCTTTGAGTTAGCCTAGTGAGACCCAGCTCAGACTTCTAAACTGCAGAAATTGAGATAATGAATTTGTGTTTCAAGCCACCAGGCTTGTAGTCAGTAACTTGTTTCAGCAGCAATAGAAAACTAGTATGCTCACCTTCATGCTTTTACTCCAGCTGATCATAATGTTGAAAATAAGCTTTTTCTTCACACTGACTTCTTAAAGTCTGATAAAGACTTCAAGGTCTAGTATAAATCTCATCTGCTCCAAGACTTGCCAGATTCTTGCGTTCCAAATTCGTCTCTCTAACCCTACCATACTTACCTGAAACCTTATGTCCTGTGTAGCAGCACTTTCTCACTTCTATTATATGTGTGCGTGTCTCTCTCTGACCTTGGATTGTGAGTGCCCAGAAAATAGGATTCGTATATGATTTATCTTTGTATCTCCCCACAAAACTTTTTCATTCAGGCCAGTGCTTTTTGAATCAAATTGTAAAAACGCAACACATTGGAAATGGTACTAAATAAAAGAGTCCTAGATGCCCAGAAGATGGAGATATTTCCTTAAAAAAAATTTCCATTATGGCATGAGATCGTTTCTCTTTGACCCCTTTTGAAAATAGAAATTCAATTCGTTTGAGTTGAAAATCAGAGAATGGGATTTCAACAATCTTGTATTTGCAATCATAATTGAGGATTTTTGAAATATTTATATATTGGAAATTTCATTGACCATTTTAAAATAAAGGTTAGTATGCACATGTGTTAGAATTCAAAAAAAATTGCCTAACAGGACCTTGGTAAATAGCACAATGGCACGTTCTCTTATGTGCAGTGCAGCTTAATGATGGATTGTGTTTCATTGAGCATGGTTATATTATATAGTACATTTTCTGTGCTCCCTTTAGCAAGAGGTCAGGAGAAAATAGGGAAATTGTCTCGCTTGTTGCAATTTCATTTCACTTCTTCTACTGGAATACAAATTACAGTCAAGGATGCTCTCTAATAGAGACTCTTTGACAAGGGGCAAAATTCCAGCGTGTGTGAACATGTAGGGCTGTAATAAAATTAGAATGTGGAGACACTTATGATGTCTTCTGAAGCTTCTTCTCTGACAAGCAGGTTTGAATGTGTGAGTTCAGAAATTCGTATGCCCTCATTACTTCTTCCTTAACATGCCTTCTTTAAAAATTGCCCCGAACTCAAGTGCCAGTTGTCTTTACGTTAAGTAATGGATCGCTAGTTTCTAATTTCTAATATCCTTTCCTGAGAACTCAGCTCAAGCTACCTGCTCTTCTCTTTCCAATGCCAAATTTGTCATGGAACTGTGTTCTGGGAAGATGAGAAGAGGAAATGTAGGAGGTGTGTGGACACGCTGAGTTAGTTGGTTTCAAAGTGGGTGGATTGACAGTTTGAAAGCACAAGTTAAGCTATGAAGGCAGGGTGGAGGATTATTTAAATTCAGCTGAAATAAATGATATTGCTGGATTGATCACGTTAGGTAAATAGCACTAATGTTCACAGAAATCCAGGACCATTATTTTATATCTGAAAGTATCCCAGCCATAATGGGATGGCGAAAAATGACAGGCAAAAAAATTCAGGCTTTTTGGAGTAACCTATCAATTACTGTCTCCAAATATTTAAAGAACATCAAATAGAGAAAGAAGGAAATTATCTCATTTAGTGTGACAAAATTTAGTGTGGCAAAATAGGGGGAAACTAGAACGTATGGGCAGGTTTTGGGGGGAGGTAGAGTTCATTCACTATCACAAAGCATCATCTTACAATAAGAGCTGTGTAATCATGGAGTGCAATGATACTGATACTGATGTTACTGATAACTGAAGGCTTTTGCAGAAAGGCTGGATGATCACTTTTTTTTTTTTTTTTTTGGTAAGGAAGATTAGCCCTGGCCTATCATCTGTTGCCAATCTTCCTCTCTTTTGCTGAGGAAGATTGTCACTGAGCTAACATCTGTGCCCATCTTCCTCTGTTTTGTATGTGAGATGCCACTGCAGCATGGCTTAATGAGTGGTGCATAGGTCTGCACCCAGGGTCCAAACCTGTGAACCCCAGGCCGCCAAAGCAGAGCACATGAACTTAACCACTATACCACTGGGCTGGCCCTGGATGATCATTTTTTAAAGAAAGGTTGGGCAAGAAGTAATATTGGATGATATTTGTGATTTTTTTCCCCTACCATATCAATAATTTCATGATAGTATCAAAAGGATACACACATGTTCACTCTTTATGAATTTTGTAAGTTTCTTTAAAAGAAATCCAGAAATGTGTCAACTTATTCCTTAAGGATAATAACCCAAATTTAAATTATTATTAGAGCAGACTTTCTCTGCTTTTGACTTTAGTCAGACAAATGAAGGGAGCACTACCAATGCAAGAGTTGATGAAACTAACTCAACCTGGAAGCGGTGTATAGGGTTTGCCAATGTAGAGTGATGAATAATCATTGAGAGCATGTGAAAATGAAGTCTCAGGTAAGTGGAGATAGCAGAGATAGGAAAGCGCTTTTGAGCATCAAAGACAACGATCACCAGCTCTTTTTTACCAGTCAACATTTCTCTTTATTTTGCCTGCATTCTTTGAGAAACCAAAATCATCCTTCATGTTGGGTAAAATAACTTTTTGTGGTAAAAGTTATATTTCAGTGCTCTCTTATTTTCCTATGAAGGAGAAATGAGCTGTCAGTCTTGGATTTTAAATCGTGAGCTCTCCTGTGCACAGCTGTGATCCCCATGTAGGTACTGCTATTGTCTATGGTCTCTGCCTCCTGCAGGGACTGTATTTGTGGAGGTCAAGATTCTCCATTCTTTCAAGTTATGTCCCAACCTGGAATGCATTCCAGCACTAACTGACTTATCACCTGGCCAGTGGCAGGTCTGGGGCTTTTAATCTTGCCAAGTGACTGTAGTAATATTTTGCTATCATCCTTATATAGCAACACATAGTGTCACTGAACACATCCCAGGAGAGAAGGTGTGACTTCCATGGGACAGTGCTGTTGACTTTTAATTAGGATTTCTCTCTTCAGCATGCTGCATTAACAGGTGGGTTAAAAGAAAATTGAGGGTGTAGGAGTGCTTGGGAAGTCGGGGAGTCTTTGTTCGTTGGAGTTAGAAATGGGAGAAAAGGGGCCAGAGAAACTTTGCAGAGAGAAAATACTCATGCCAGGTGGAAGGTGGTTGTCATAGAGGGTGGTCGCTGATAACATGAAATAATCATCTATTATTACACCTTTCTCAGCAAGTTAAAGATGTCCTAATGATGTGACAGAAGCTCTTAGCCTATTCTGATCAAAGAGAAAGCAAGTTTTATAAACAACATTCATTATCAGAACAGCATAGGTAAAAGCTTCTAATTATCAGGAGGACATATACTTGGTTAAAATTTGGAACCAGTTAGATTTGACATAAACTTAGGCAACTCATTCAGGCTCCATGAGGCTCATTTTCTGCATCTTGGAAGTGGGGATATAATATTCACCTGATTGCATTATCACCTGATTGCATATCTTGCAAGTTAAAATAAATGAAATACTGCATGGGAGCTACTTAAGTTAGTATCCATCCATAGGTAATATTCAATAAATAGAATTAAATAGTATTTTCAGGACCCAAACTAAGGAACCTATAGGTTACCAAAAACACTGTCACCCTTTACTGGAACGGTCCATATCAAGTGCATATATTTGGGGGGAAAGAAACTATGCAGCCTTGATTTAATGACCCCCGTTTGCTTCAGAACACCTACTTAATATCATTTCTGTGCCTTAATTTCCCTACCATTCCAGGAGCTTGATATCACTGACGGCTCCCTTATCTCACAGAGAAGCCAGAAAGGTAGATTTTACAAATCTGCGTAATATTTCCATTCAACCAAAGAAGGGCATTTGAAGAAAACTATAGTGCATTTCCCCAAGAAGACCTGGATGATCAATATGCGGTTTTTCAGCTCACAATCAGATCTCCTGACCCTGTTATTGCATTTATGTCTGAAATACATCACAGTTTTTGCACCATAAGAGATGAAGAAATCTCAAAATATGATAGCAATTTAAGTGTATGGCAAAGGCATTTTCTTGGAGTATGGGAACAAAGGAAAGAATGCTGGAACTTCTTGAATGCATGATGGATACTACGTAATTGCTAAGCCACTCCTTCCTTGTCTTTTGGGTACCATTGATGAAGAACGTTGCAAAAAATATGTATTGGGCAAATCACTGGTCTCAGTAAATACTTTTTGGATTTGATTTTTGAATGACTTTTCAGCAGAATATTAAGTATAATCTTGAGCAAATATGCAGCCAGGAGCTACGGGTAAAAAAGTAAATAAAACTAGTCATTGAAGAGACAAACATATATGCCAATACTTATAATTAACTGGGACATATTATTAACATAGTTCTGCATAAAATGGTTTAGAAACAGCACAGGATAGTTGGGGATTTTAGGGAAAGACTGTCCTCTTTTAAATATGTTTTTGTGGTCATAACGATAAAATTCTATGTAATTTATTCATTAATATAACAAACATTTATTGAGTATCTTTTCTTCCAGTTATGGCACTTTGTTGGCCTTTGGGAAATTGATTGTGGACTCTGACATTAAGGAGGTTGTCGTCTAGCTGGCGAAGGAAGACATACACACATGTACTTAGTGTAAAGAATTCACATAGTGTTGGTATGACATTGACTGGTGAAGCACAACCCAGCAGCATTGAGTGAGAACAACTCCTCCCCCACCCCCCCACCAAGGCTTTGCGTTTGTATTGTGTCTGTCATTAGAACAGGCTCTCACAGACCTTATCTCACCTTAGCTTTGCAACAACCCTTTGAGATTGAGTTGTCATTTTGTAACTACAAAAACTGATTCAGAAAGATTTAAAGGATAGTCTTAAGTTCACACAACAAACTAATAGAGGTTTCCACACTTGAACCTGGATTTCCTGATTCAAGTACTAAGGAGCTGATTCTTTGCACACAGCTGTCTAAGCAAACCGCCATCCTTTGTTTGGCGCTGTTGCTTGAGAATCACTATTTGGTGACCTTGCTTTGCAACTAGAGGTGACATATAGTATTTAGCCATTAACACCCTCATCATCTCACATTTATTTCAAACCCCCAAAATCCAGGGAATGGCCATTCCAAGAGATTTCTTAAGAAATAACTATTGATTTGTTTTATGCTATAGGAGGTTTGATTAAAAGATTTCACAAGGAGTGGAGAATTGAGGAATTAGACAAAGCCCCTCCCTGCCACCCCCACCTCTGCAACTGGAAGGCAATGCATTTATGCAGTAGCTCCTGGTATTTTAGCTAAAGAAGCTTTCCGTGAAGGCTCTTATAATTAAAATGAATTGCAATACCTTGCAAACCACCATATAAAACATCGGAAAAAACACTAAATAATTTTTTACTGTATGAATTCAAGTTTCCCAGTGGAGCTTAAGGTAATTAATACCCAAAGAAAAGTAGTAAAATATCCAAGTGTTGCTTTAGCACATTCGATCGTGTTACATTTTTCCCTTATTAGTGTGTATCCTTGTTCTTTCCTCCTTCATGGCTAAGATTTAATTAATATTCCAGGATCTGGTGATGTTATCATGATGCAGTGGACCACGACCACTTTTTTATGTTTTGCTTAATGAATTAAGCCAACACGTACTGGTAGACAGATCCTTTGCCTGACGGCTGTTGTAGAATGTGGTATTTGGTGAGTATTTAAAGATCCATTGAGTTATTAAAAAGAGGAGGTGCCATTGCAATGAGATATATTGATACTTTATTGTGTATTCCTGCCAACCATTTACTGGCTAAAACAAAACAAAAATTAAAACAAAAAACTGAAGTGTTTGCTTTATGATTCAGTACGGGATAAGCAAAGCTGTTGAATTTTCTTAGGTCCTGCCTTTAAGAAATTAAGACAACAAGAATAAAGTGAAAAGAGACAGTAAGACAGACCTCACGTATATGGAGTTTAAATGAAGTTTTCCACTTATGCAGAAACTAGGGATTGAATCTATTATAAGAAGCCAAAAGGACTCTTGAGATTTGTGTAGTTAGACAAAAAGATCTCCTCAAAAGAACG
Organism: Equus caballus; assembly: GCF_041296265.1. Classification (NCBI taxonomy): domain Eukaryota; kingdom Metazoa; phylum Chordata; class Mammalia; order Perissodactyla; family Equidae; genus Equus; species Equus caballus. The sequence goes on along the minus strand of NC_091710.1, from coordinate 27,403,843 downwards.
CTCAACTATTCCCATAGGTCAGGAAAAACTTCATGGCGAAGGGACGTCAGGGGTATGGTGCCAGTGCAAGAGCGAGCAGCAATAATTTAGAACCTACACTGAAAAGAGGGAGAGAGGGTTTGGTGAGCATGGAACAGGAGGAGTGGTCCACAAATAAGGGAATGATGAGTAATTCCTGGAGACAGGATGGGTAGGCAGGATGAGCAGTAAGTTGATAAGTGATCTTAAGCTGAGATGAATGGTGGAATGGGAGGAAGCTAGAAAAAAGACTATTTAGAAAAATTTGGAGAAAAGTGTGAGGCTTTTGATCTGAATGCAAAATGCCCTGGTAAGTGACCCTATGAAGTGTAACCTTGTGTTTTTAATGGAAATTAAGACACGGTCTAACATGAATGACAGCATACCTGTGGGAAGGGATGTGGGAAATAGAGATCATTTTGGGAAAAGAAAAATAGAATATGTAGTTTCTATCACCATAAAGCCCCTTGGTAAATAAAAGAGGGAGAAAATTCTCTTTGCTCAGAAACTCTGACCCAAGAATCCTCTTGAAGAACAAAAGAGGAAAAGTGACTTGCTTATAGTCACAGAAGTATTTCGGTGCTGAGATGAGCATAGAACCCAAGTTTCCTGCCTTCCTGGACCCTTACATCATATGTTGCTTATCCTGACATGGAGAATTGTGACTAAAGAGTGAGAAAGAATGAAAGACGGAAAGTAAAGATATTGGGATGGAAGGCATTGCATAAAGGTGGAGTGTCGGGAGCCAACTTTTCCACATGAGTTCAGTCACCCAGGTGTGGGAGTAACAAGAGCAAATCATAGAGGTAAACCTGAGTTGTCATGCTACCAGGATGACCAAGCAATGAACCAAACAAAACAGAATGTGAAAGTAATATTCAAGTTGTCAATGGTAGAATGTAGTGTTTCTTTAAACATGATTTCCCTGACAGTAGGTGACAGAACTTCCAAGAAATAAGTAAGCTGATGACCTCGATTACAGAAGTGTCAACCTCAGTTGACAATGTGGGAGGACTGAGAGAGGGTGTAGAATCTGGAAACAGGCCTACCAAGTTCATCTGTGGAGGGTGGGGAAGAAAAGGGACAGTGAAGAAAACAACCAACTAGAAGCATATCTTATAAACTAGGGACTCCAAACTTATTCTAGAAGGTAAATTCTCTGAAGACAGGCATTTTTGTAAGCTTTATTCACTGCTGTATCACTAAACTTCAGAATAGTACCTGGCACATGGCAGGCATTCCTTATTTGTTGAATATTTGGATGGGTGGATAGATGGATGGATGGACGATAATGATGATGAGCAGATGGATGATAAGTAGATGAGTGGATGATAAGTAGATGAGCGGATGATAAGCGAATCCCTCCGACACTTTTTCCCAACCATTGCACAATAATGGGTGCTCAACCAGAAGTTGAGAGAATTCCCTTCACAAGCTCGAGAGCCCCCAATAGAGCTAAGAATGATGTGAGGGCATCTAATCTTTTTCTTACTAAGTCAACGTTCTCAACCAAAGACACTGGATGGTAGAAGGCAGAAATCACCAGGATTATAATTTGATTTCATTTGCTTTGGGGCATTAAGAAAGAACCTGACATATGTGCACACAACTGACAATACAACAGTGGTATTTTGGGGTTTGTGTGTGTGTGTACTTGCACTGTAGGATGTCTATGTTCAGATGCAAATCCGTGTGATGTGTTTATCAATGATGTTACCAATTGTGACTTTCCCTTTCTGTTCTACTCACCCGTTTTCTGGTTGTTTACCATAATTCATTCTTAATCCTGTTTATGTTCTGACTCTTAGCATACGCAAAAATGAAACAAGAATTTCTCTTTTTTTTGTTTGACACTCTGTTTTGTTTTGTTTGCTTGATTTTTTAAATGGTTTTCGATTTACCCAGCTACCTCATTAGAACACCAGAAGAGAATGCTTCCTAGCCCCCAAAACAGGGATCACAACTGTTGAGAAGTGCACTATGGGAATATGGGTAAAAGACTCTTCCAGATATGATATGTATGCTAAGATTATATGTAAATAATTATTGCTATCATAGCAGAGTTTATGCACATTAAATATTCCACAAGTTTCCTTATTTTTACTAGTCTCTCTTGCAATTAGTGTGAAGCCATGGGACTAGTTCTGGCCATGAACAGAAGTGTGATACGTTACTTCTGGGGGAAGGTAGTTAAAAATCAGCGTGATGCCTAGTCTCTCACTTTCCCTGCCTCAGCAACTTTGAAGGCCACATGTTGAGATGGAGGCATCACAAGATGGCAGGATTATAGGTCCCTGAGTCCTGGATGGAGGAAGTTCCCCATTGACCTGCTTTGCATTTTATGTGAGCAAGGAATAACCCTTGATTGTAGTAGGCCACTGAGATTTCATTGCTTGCTGCAGTAGCTAAGGTAAATTATTCTGACTAATAAAGTTGTAGATAAGGCTTTAGTGAACTGAACCTCTTTATAGTGGTGGAAAGGAGGCTCACCAGAGGAGTGAATCATAAAAATCTCCTTAGGTGGGTGGAGTTGATAATCTGAGCCTCAGTGGATGAGGTCATTCATTATGTAAATCACTTAAATCCTGGAGGATTACACTGTGAGGAGGAGGGGTCTGGGAGGCTTAATCTGGACTTCTAAGGTTTGAGGGAATAGGAAAGAACATCCAGGAGGAAGGGAAGAGTGTTTGTTTGTTTGGTTGGTTTTATTTTTGTTTTACTTTTATTTTCCCTAAACATTAACAAAAATGTTAAATAAACAGAGAGTTTAATTCAGGAGTCCACCCTTGGTGCTGTCAATGACAATCAAAGTGAGAGCCTGCCCCAATGTAACAGGAAGACAAAAGAGAGTGAGTCTGGGACTCCTGCACATCTGTTTTTCTCCAGTCTGCCTTTTTTTGCGAGACGTGCCAACACAGCAATCATAGCAGGCCCAGAAGGTGAATTAAAACCAGCTATTACAACCACCCAGAGCCTGGTCACCTCCCTCCCTATGCTGGCTCTGTCCTGGGACTTGACCTTCAGGCTTGCCTGTGCTTTTGTACTTGGTGTGTGGCACCTTCAGCCCTCAAAAGTGCCCCAGGCTTATCTTGTGCCTCTAGCTTTGAGCAGCCCTTCGCATTGTTTCCCCAAGGGACCCAACCACAACATAGGCCTGACCCCTTGGAGGAGAAGGGAGATGGGAGGCAAATTCTGCAACTTCTTCCAGAATTACTAGTCTCACAAACCTTCTGACTCTTTTCCATTTGGTTCAACAAGCAGTCGCGGACCAATTGGTCTGGGTCCTAATTTCTTGTTCTCATTAAAATTTTTAAAGATTGTGGCATAGATAGATGCTATTGACACTTAAGATCATAATGACCCATGCTCATTTCTATTCTGAGCATATGTGGGGAACTGGCAATCCATATTAGAGTCAGAGAGGCGTCATTTCTTTCTACTACTGAACACCTGTTGAGCACCTGCAAAATTTTCTCCCAACTCTAAAATCTGATGACTCTCTGATTATCTTTCATTTATATCAGCATTTTCCCAGGATTTGGAATATCATGTATGAAGACTGATAAAGAGAAAGGGATCTCTTCTGTGATACAGAACATGAACACTCTCTGGCCTTAACTTGGAACCTCATGACATGGGGTGGGGGCAGTAAGTGCCCTCAACACGGTCACTAACAAGCATCTTCCCTTAGTTTCATTCCAAGCCAAGTTTCCCTTCTCTATCTCCTACCCTGCCTTCTGCAAGGCCACTTGTCCTAGATTAGCCTCAAGTGAAATTCAGCCCTCTCCTGAAAATGAAGATAGCCTCCCTCTGTAGCAGTTCTTTCCTGTTTATTTTTCTCTTTAAAGCTCAGGCTGGAAAAATAAATGAAGGATTTATGCATATGCATCTTTTCATCTATTTCAGGCTTCACAGCCCAGGGTCTGGATGTTGAGCTGTGATGCTTTGATCACCCAATCTGACATTAATATTGATTTCCATTCTATTCTCTCTCCTTTCTTTTGGCCTTGCTCTTGGAATTAGGGCCCTCTCTCCAATATCTGCATCTCATTCCTTCTGTGATCATTATAGCAGGGCATCCATTTGAATGTTTAGCAACAGCCATTGCATTTACCAGGCAGCCAGCCCCCTTGTGGGTCCTTCTGGTTTATCTGATGTGCTGCAGTTGAAAAGACACTCCTTCTAATCTTCTAAGGTAATTTTCTTTGTACTTTAAAAGACATTTGTGTGCTTTTGTCATTCATTTCACATAATTTTGAAGTTATTGCAGGGCCTAATTTTAATGTGTTCAAGCCTTAGAATGTAGTCTTTTTCTTACTCTCTCTGTCTTTGATTGGTTTAAGAATTTCCTTTTCATTTTCCATAATAATTATTCCTAGTGTATGTATTTCTTCTGTAAGCCTGAGACTCATGGCATTTTATCTTCTCTCTTGTCTTTTCTTCTTTTTGTTTCCTCTTTCTCATCCATTACATCTCATTTGGGTATTTACCTGCATAATTTCAAAGTCTGTATCACATCATTGAAAATCAGCTTCTTTTCTCTTTCTTCATAGAATGATTTTTATGATGCTCATTGTTTAAAGATGCCACTGTTAATGATGTTGTTTTTTATGTGAGAAAGAATTATTCTCCAATTTGTGTGTGTGGAGAAAATTTGAATGGAGCTGTATACAAGCTATTCTCACACCCAATCAAAGACAATCACGTATGGCTATTAAGTGACACAAAAAGAAAGAAAAAATAGTAAAAACTAAAAACCGGCTACATCCAGAGTCTCATGGACCAAAAACTAAATATTACATGATTATTCTGCACTTTTTACCAAACACCCATTAATCAACACTTGGTAGTTACATCTGGATACACAGCGCAACTTGTAAAACCACATAATTCTACCATGTCTTGAATGCTGGCTGGTGGTCACACACACAAAATGTAATTAACCACTTTTACTGAGTTTCTATTTGTATTTTTATTTTCAAAACTAGTGGTTTAAGTAGGAAGATCATCTTTTAGCATAATCATTGGTAAATAAAAGTAAATATTCATGAGCAATCTTGAATTCTGTGCCAGAGAGCTGACATCACTAGTAAACACAGATAAAAGACCTTATATTAATCAACAGATAATTTCATTTTAAGAAGGATTCGTGTGCCGATTCATAATTCATCCACTTACCAGTTCTCTTTCTTGCCATTGCCCTTAGATATTGAGAAATTTTAGGTCAATATTCATAACCTCTATGATAAAATAAGATAAAAATCCAAATTAATCAACACGAGTGGATTTATAACTTCAATAGCTTTTGAATTTTTATTTAGCTGGCTTCACAATGTGACAAAACCCATGAGAGCCCCTGTGAGAAAGCCAACACAGTGGGCTAGTTTAAATGTTGATATACCCACTTCTAGGTTGGTGACTAGATAACCTTTAATCGAATATTAAGAATCCATCGGTTAGAAACGCATGTATGAAATCTCCGTTTTCTTCAGCAGCTTCTATAAAAAGTGACTTTTTATTGTAAAAAAATTGCAACATTGTGCTTTAATATTCTGGTGAAAACATATAATCAAACTTAGCTTTCAATATCTGTTCTCACTAAGTTCTTGTTTCAAATCCTGTGTCCCCCAATCCTCACTGCTTGGTGCTAACCTTATTTGTTCACAAGGGAACCACAGTTCAAGCAGACGACCACACTTTACTTGCCAGTATATATCTGTCTCTGAAAGGAGAAATCAACACTGAATTCGGATCCTTAATTTGGGTTTTATTTTAAATGTTTTTGAATATCAGATCTGAAGCTGGTGGTATTGAAATGTGTTAATAACATTAAACATTCTATGCTTTTTGATCAGGTGTGAGGTATCTGAGGCAGCAAAAAGTCAAGTATAACATTTCTTTAACCTGCTTTTAATTAGATCATTAGGGAGTTAAGACTCTATTGGTTGAATTACACTGCAGCTCCTCACTCTTAGCTATTGAGTTTATTTAAATTACGTTTCAAACTAGTCATTGTAGAAGAGAGTTTTAGAAAATTTTCTGAGTGAAATAAAGGGCAACTCTTTCAATAGCACGATGTCTTTTTAGAATGAGAGATTTAGAGAAATGTTACTTGTCTTTGGAGCTCAGAAATAGGGATGTCGTTTATAGAAGCATCTTCCGCACTGGATAGCTACATTTTCTGTGTCAAACCCATACTGTCTGTTCTTAGAGGCTTTGAAGAGCTTTATTCCTGCCTTCTGAGGGTGAGGACACACACAGAACCAGTAAGCCTGCTTTGCCTCAAACCTGAGGAGGAAAGTTACTGGAATTTCTAATAAATTATTTGTTAGCCTTTGAGAGTCTTTGATTCTTTTTGAAGGTCATTTGATCTTATTAGAGAAGGCATACAAAGGAATTGGAATCAGTAGTTGCTGTTCTCCATATATGATGACTGGGGCAAAAGTGGCCGTCCTTTGACTCTGGACCCTTCTATTAACAATATGTACATGAAAGCGTGAGCAGGCCATCCCTCTGTCCTCTGAAATGCACTGCTGACTGACTCACTTCTACCGTGGGGTCTTAGTGGTGACCCTTGATAAATTATTACTGTCTCTTCTGAGGTATCAATGAAATGTTAAAAATCTATTCAAGATCATTTCAGTCTCTAGTGTTTTCTTTTGTTGTATTTCAGTAATAAATTAGTGACTTAGATATAGAATATTGAACACATAGTCTTTATTGACAATAGATTTCCCTGTATTTGCTACTAGTGCAATCACATACCTTTATCATCACACTATTCTTCTGAAGAAAAGGGAAATTAAAGTTATAAACAGCAATACATACTTCCTCATTAAAAAATAAATGAAGTCTGTGTTAAGAAAAATTGAAACTAAACAAAGCAACCCTGAGACATTTCGGAAAACCTAGAAGAAGAAAGGCTTTGTCTGGCTAGAAGAGTTGTCAATGAGATTAAAAACTCACAGTGAATTTTGAGAATTATTTTGTTTAGGCACTACAGGGATCTGATCCTTTTTCTTTGGTGGAGTTCCTGAGGAAGCTTGAAGAGGTTTCTTGGTAGAGAAAAAGACAGAATATTTTTTATTCAATTCTGCATGGTACGGTAAAACAAAACAAAACAGAAATCATTATTAAACCGTATTTACTGAGGGCCTGCTACATGCCAGAGTCTTTCTAGGTTGCTATGCTACATCAGTGATCAGAATAGACACAGATGTCTGTTCCTGTATGGCTTACATTCTAGCAAAGGTAGGAGAGAAAATATATAGTAAACTTCCTAACTAAGTGAATTATAGGGAAGATTAGAAGGTGGTAAGTGGTATGAAAAAAAAAAAGAGAGCATGATAAAGGATATCGAGAGAGGTTGCCACTTATTTGGAGTAGTTCCTTTAGGGTGGCCTTTATTGAGAAGATAACCTCTGAAGTTAAAAGAGGAAGTTAGCAATGCAGATATCACAGAAGAACATTCCAGGCAGAGGAAACGCCCAAGCAGAGCCTCTACAGTAGGGGAAGCCAGTGGGTTGTAGGAGAACGCGCATACAGTTGACAGGGGAAATATACAGGAATGAGGAGTCAGTTGAGGGTTTGATCAAAGTACGAATTGACGTGATTTACCTTTTAAAACTATCACTCTGGCTTCTGTCAGACTGTTTGGAGCCCAAGGGAGGAAGAGGTGGGACTAGTTATGAGGCCATTACAATGATTTGTCCAAGCAAGAAATTATGATTGTTTTGATCATGTTGTAGCAGTGGATATGGTAAGAAATAGGTCTAATTTGGTTATATCTTGAAGAGAAAGACAAAAGGATTTCCTGACAAATAGGACTTGGGAAATGAGGAAAAGAAAGTCTATCAACAATGACTCCAGAGATCTTAATCTGGTTACCTACAAAGATAAAGTTCCCCTTAACTAGTAGGGGAGAGTTTGGTAGAGTATGTTGGGGTGGGGAATAAGGATTTCAAGTTTTGAGATGTGTAGTTTAAGATGAACATTGGACTTCCCAGTGGAGACAGGCTGAGTGGAGATGTGGGCTTGCATCTAAACATCTGCAATTTGTGCACTAGGTGAGAATTTGAAAAGTTAATAGATTCTCGAGAAGAGTCTCTGTCACAAAGTCTGTTAGTTGATTCTGAGGATGGAATTATCTTTATGGAAGACAACTGACTTATTTGCTTTTAACATATAAAGCTGTGCATGTATTTTACCAGGCAAACATATCCTACCAGAGGAAGGGATGGACCTTGAACGTTGAATGAGGTACTCAGAGCCCATCTGATGGGGCAGAGGATTAGAGAGCAGAAGGCAGAGGGGTGGTATCATTCCTGTTCTTAGCTGAGTTGCGGTAGTCTGTATTTGCTCTTCACAGTGCAATTAGTGAATGGAAAACAACCACAAAAAAGTATAAAACTTAAAACAAAACCCCTAACTTATAGATCTGTACTGGCTCTCTAACTCCCACATATTTAACACTTGACGATGTATTAGTTTTTCTGTATTGCGCACTATTAAGCTGTAGAATAAATACTCTACTTTTACTACCTTACATCCTCGTTGACCTGTGAAATAAGGATTAATCTTCTAAATAAGGATTAATAAAAATAAGGATTAATCTTCTAAAAAGTGTAACATTGTAAAAGGGTTAAAACAACAGATATCTAAAACTAAAATTGCCCATAATCTCATTTCTTCTAATCAATGGTTTCATTAAAAAATGTTGCCTTCTAATTATCATCCATACGCATATGTAATAATTGAATTTTATGCTAATATGGATAGAATTTTATGGTTTTTCTTCATTTAAATTTATATTATACAAGAGTGTTTTCGTTCAGTTGGGTTTTGTTTTTTGGTTTTGGTTTTAATTATCCCAGTCCGACACCCTCCAGTCTCCATGATGACTAGTGTTAACAGCCTGATTATTTGCCCTCCACACTTTTATGTATGCTGTTGAGTACATATGAAAGAGTGAGTCAAAAGAATTACCTGAAAAATTGGATTTGAAGTGTGAAAGAAATACACAGATAGAGTGTATATATATATGTGTGCGTGTGTGTGTGTGTGTGTGTGTGTGCTTTTTGTAGTCCTTTTAGGATTATACTATGTAAATTTCTCTGTAGCTAGACTGAATGGTGACTGTCTCTCTAGGTCTGTAGATACAGATGTAATCATTGGTTTTAATACCCACACAATATTCCATGTTATTAATTTACCATGATATTTTAATTGTCCCTCTATTGATGGACAATCAAGATGATTTTACTTTTTTTGTTCTGACTATAGTGCTTGTAAAGTACTTTATGCAGTGTCTGGCACAGAGTAAGCACATAATACGTGCCAGCTGTTATTATTGGCAAATTTGACACAGATAAGTGCTGGAGCCAAAATTTGGGCCCATTTCTCTCTATTTCTCCTAAGCTTATGCTCTAACATTGTTATTCTAACTCTCCTCCTTCCAATCCTTCTGTCCTCCCCCTCTTCCCTCTTTCCTTTTGTAACAGCTGTAACACTGACTGAGTGCTAAGCTCCCCCTTGAATTTGAAACCAATATCTCGCCTTATGATGGATATTTCCATAGGCACAATATTTCTCACCTAAACATTTAATTTCAAAACCAAACTTGAACTTTTCCTCTAAAGCTAGTTCTCCCGTACATTTGAAAAACTTCCATCAATATTACCAGTATTCATTTACGGATTTGTGCCTAGAACTTGGTTATCATCCTGGACCTTAACACTTTACCTCCACACCTCCACATCTGGTTAATCAGAAGAGTATGTGGACTGGATTCCTTCCACGTCCCTTAAAAAATACTTTCCTTTCTATTTTTATTTACTTTTATCATCCTAGTTCAGATATTTGACTTCAAACCTGATTACGTGCTTTCTGTCTTTAGCCCATCAAATATGTCCTACCATATGCCAAATTAAGCTATTAGAACATGCTTTATATACATCACTTTCTATCCAAAACAAACAAGCCAAACTACGTCGTTTAATCTCTAGATTAAAAGTCATCGAGTCGTGGCATTCTAGGAGGAATGGATACTAGTCTAGTTCAAGGTGTCTTCTCACTAACATTTCACGTGGCTGTGGTCACTGAGCTGTGGTTGAATACATCTATTAGTGGGATCTGCACTTCTCCCCAAGGGAGATGTTCAATTTTTAGATAATTCAGATTATGAGCCCATTATTCCTAAACTTGAGGTAAATATGCCTTTCTTTGCTTTCCACATATTTTTTCCTTTATTTTGCCTTTTGAAGTTCCAGAATAAGTCTAATTTCTCTAAAACATAGTTTTCAAATTCATAAAGAGCACTACCATATCCCCGTCCCATTCCTAGATGCAACTGTGACTTTTAGGTTGCTAATATAACACACTGTCTAGTTTCTTTGACATCTTCGTCAGCCAGTTCTGGACACACTGAAAATCCTCTTAAAATATGAACCTTAGAATTGAAAACAGTTGTCTAAGTGAGGCCTGACAAAGAAGAATTCAATGATTCAAAAATATCTTTTTAAGTACCTACTTCATGTAGGTTCACTAGTATGTACTAGGCAAATAATGTGTGAAACAAACAGATCCTAACCTCATGAAATGTAGGAGAGACTAGAAATGCAAACATTAAATCTAAGAGTAAACATCATTTGAAAGGTAGCTGCAGTTGTCATTAAAGAGATCCTTTCAATTTTTTATTTTTTTATTTTTTTTTGCTGAGGAAAACTGACCCTGAGCTAACGTTGTCAATCTTCCTCTTTTTGCTTGAGAAAGATTGTCACTGAGGTAATATCTATGGTGGTCTTCCTCTATTTTGTATGTATGACGCTGCCAAGGCATGGCTTGATGAGCAATGCATAGGTCCACACCCGAGATCCGAACCTGGGCACGCCAGGCTGCCTAAGCAGAGTGCACGAACTTAACCACTATGCCACCGGACTGGCCTCTTCTTCCAATTTTTTTAGTACTTCTATTTGTCCCACCTGAATTAGGAGAGAGACGCTGGCCATCAGGAGTTTTCGATCTTGGTGGGCAGGCCTCCAAATCTCAGATTCATCCACAAACAGCGCAAGCTGATACAAATCTCCTCTAATCATTGTGAATAAATTAGGTTCTGAAAGATCCCTCCTAAGTTCAGAGTGACACCTCACAACCAACTACCAGTGCTGTCCACTGATGGTGGCCACATGAATTTGAGTGTGTGCTAAATTTACTTGCCATAAAGATATTCAGTCCTCATACATCTCCAATCACCAGTGGGAGGTGTGTGTGAGAGAAGTCGGTCATCGTCATCGTCTCTCTATTTCATACACTGCTACCGGACGAATCTTCCTGAAGCACAGATTAGATTGGGTCACCCGTCAGGGTGGTTTTATTGTGGGAATTTGGCTTGAAAGATGGAAACTGATCTCAGAACTGGAGCATTCCATTTGCTTCACCTCTTCTGAAAAGCAATAGGGGTCTTTTCCCAATGTTGATCTTAACAGAGCGACCCAGGAATTTATATTCCTCTGTTTATTCTAATAGGTCAGTGCCAAGGCGCAAAGAAAACTAAGGGTTTTTCTTGAACCACTCCTAGCCTCCATAGGTCCTAGGAAGTGTTGATTCAAAAACACCGTTCACATTGTATTAAATCAATGTATTAGCTTAGGATGAGTCTCAAGAACAGATAGAAACATTTTAATTAATTTTTTCTTTGGGCAGTCACTTAGACTGCTTTTCTGATATCAGAGGCTCTGAGCGTGGTTAACAAGGCTGCTGGAGCAGAAATTCTAAGCAGGAAATTGTGCTGCATCCAAATGCCGGGAGATGGGGAGGGGCTTGTGAACTGGCCAATCGATTTGGCTGCCTCCAGAGACCTGGCTTCAATTTACAATATAATCATATCTAGATAATGACCCTTTAGGGAATGCTGAGTTCCTTTATCTCTGCCTGTAATGAATTAAGCATATTTATATTCAATCACCAAGACATCAACGTCAAGTTCTTGTCAAAAGCCTGTTAAGAGGGGAAAGGAAGGCAAAAAATAAAGGAAAACAACCGTGACCCCACAGAACCTCTACTCTAGAAACTTCCCAGAGAACCAAGCTTGTTGTTGCTTCTGCTCACTGCCTAGGCTTCCACTAGGGTTGACTGGCCAGCTTTTCAAGCTGGAATCTCTTCGTTTTCTCTCTTTTCCTCTCTGCACCCCAATCTATCAGTAGGTTTTTATCACTATGCTCCAATATATGCTTCCATTCCCTTTCTTTTCTCCAGCCCCACTACCAGTTTCTTGTGGTAGGCACCATTTCATTTTCCTGTCACTGAAACAGCTCCTCACTGGTCTTCCTGCTCTCACACTGACATCGTTGACGACCATTCTTCATCAGGAAAAGTGATCTTCTTAAAAGATAAATTGGTTTGCATCACTCCCTGCTTAGACCCTTTGATGTCTTCTCACTGACCTTACAGTGAAATGCACACCCTATCCTTCAAGGGCCGGCAGGATTTGGCTCTGATCATAGTAATGGCTATACTATGGTCATTCTTCTTCCTTGTTTATCGCTCTAGCTTTTCAGTGCCTTGAATACGCTTACCTCACTCCTGCCACAGGATCAGAGTGCCCTTTCCTCTGCTTTGAGTATTCTTCCCTTGACTGTGCAGAACAATCTCCTCCTCTGTCTCAGGTCTCAGTTGCAAGGCCACCTTTTCAGAAAGGCAGGCCTGAGCATCCTGTGTAAAATAGGTCCTTCCAATATTCTTTACCTTGTTTGCATCTTTCTATCTTGTTTGTTTCCTTCACACCATTCATCGCAAACTATTTTTTGTTTATCTACTTTTGTTTTGATCTTTCTCCCACTATAGAATATGTATTTTGTGAGCTCAGGGATCATATCAGCCTTGTTCACCGTTGCTTTCTCAAGCACCTAGCCCACTGCCTGAGCACTGTTAGTGCCCGAGAAATACATATTTATTGATAGACTCCTTCAGTGGTTAGAGATTCTCTACGCTGTTATCTACAAATGGAGCCTGAGAGAAAAATGAATTTAATGGTATGTCCCATGAGGAAGTGGGGCAGTTTTGTTTCCTGCCTTACAACCTATAGGAAAAGCCTAGAATACTTTCTTATGCAGATGCCACGTGCTCTATATTTGACCTCAGCCTATTTGATGGACAGGAGGTGCCGGTATGGCATGATTTGGGCAAGGATCATCTTAGTGCTCTGCAGGGCTCTGCTTGACTAGGAGACATGGAGCTTAGCATTCCAACATTCGAAGAGCTAAAATGTATCCATTATATACTTACTACATGCTTGCCACCACGCCAAGTGCTTTGCATCCCTCGTTTAACACTTGTAACAACCCTTTGGGGATGGCATTATGATTTTCACCATCTTCAGTGGAGAAGCTTAGGCTGACAGAGGTTGGATAACTTGCCTGATGTTGACATAGCTGGCAGAGCCTGGATTATAAACCAGGCAGTCTGACTCCAGTTCTCAATATCTTGGCAACACTAATAAATATACCTGTCTTAAATAAAGAGCCTCTTCTTCTAAATTGTTTTATTTTTACTGAGGCAAGGATGTTGTGGTAGTAACACTCTAAGTCATCAACATAATATTTTATGTAATTTCATTGGGTCACTCTCCTCTGTGACAGGAGGAACCCCAAAATTTGTGAGAGACAAACCCTGAGAAGCAAAATGCACGGAAAACAAGATAAGTGGAGAGTGGTTAGTGATATAATATTTAAAGACAGATTTCCTTAACTTTACTCTTTGCCTTAAAGTTCATTCTGGTGCTGATGATCAAAACAATAATAATTGCCTCTGCATCCCCAAAACTGAGCCAATATTTGCTTCTAGAATGCCTTCAGGATAACTTTACTGAGAGATGGACAAGACGACTAGCATATATTTCTCTTAAATGTATTAGTATTTTCAGAATTTAGAGTGAAAGTTAGGAAAAAACCTATGGGTTTATCATACTCTTACTAAGTGCTCGCTGACTTTATATGAGGAATATCTCATTTAATCTCCATAACATTATAGGGTAAGTAATTATTGCTCCATTTTATGGTGGTGTGATCTGATCCATAGAAAGCTTTAGGTAATTTTATATTCCAGAGCCTAGACCAATGTCCCAGTGTGTTAACCCACTTACCCTGCTGCTTTGTGGTACTACCCACCAAAATACCTCTAATCTCCCAAGTAGCGTGGACAGTATGGGGCAGAGGACATAACAGACTTTGAAATCAGACAGACTTTGCTTGTCAATCTAGGTTATCCCTTTTACTAGCAGTGGGACTCTGAGCATAGTTTTAATCTTGCTGTGGTTTACTTCTCTGGTCTATAGAATGGAGATGATCAGAACCTGAGAGTTGTTCCAAGAATCAAATGAAATAGCATATGTAAACCATGGTAGACCCAGGGGAGAGGATCAACCATTGCTTCTTCACCATGGTCCCTTGTTGGCCTTTATGTCTCAGGTATGAGCTCCTCCTGGCCTCCCCAGTTCTGGATCCTCCTTGGTACTGATTTCACCCATGCATTTCTCAGCTGGGGGATCGCACGGGGGACTAACTGACTATTTGTCAATGCTTTAAATGTCATACTGCTTTTTTTTCTCGGCAGTAATTTACCTTTGACAGTGATAGATTATTATTCAGCTTTGATTTGTAGCAGGGTCACCATATAAGGAGAGAGTGGCATATCAATGAGGAGTGCTGCTGTTTTAAATATGGGAAATATTTTCAGTAATTTCCTAATTAGCATGAGTAGATATAAAAGCCATTTGCTGAGCTCTGTGAGGAGCACGTTCTAATTCCTGTTATGCATATGTGTTGCTAAATTCCCTCAGCAACCGTGAGTCATCCAGCACATGCTGTCTAATGGGATCCATCCCCTAAACTGATACCCAAGTACCAGAGTGAGGACAGTGAGCCACAAGAAGTTCAATCTGGGTCCTGATGCCGATTTAGAGTAGGACCCGAGGAGAAATTTGAAATCTCAGTCTAAGCGTCTCCTTGCAATAAATGTGAAAATGATCTTGGACCTTTCCTACTCCATGGGAAACTTATAAGGGCTTGAATCTGAAAGAAATTCAAACTTAGAGTCAAAGTGTAACAAAAAATTATTATTAACTTGGTTGTATTTTAAACATCATCATTGACTGGTTTGCTCCACGAGATCAAAGCCAGTGATAGTCAAAATGTCTATGATTTTTCACAAGGGAATCAGATAAGAACATGTGACTAAATAAAATATCTATCCTTAAAACTAGGAGAAAATGCAAAATGGGTATCTACTTCAGTGAATTTGTTGCTGAGCAATGGGCTCGGCTCTGCTCGCCACCATCTGAGCCAATTAATCACAAGGAGTTAGAGATGGAGAAAGGAAGTTTAATTAGATTAGCTGGCTAATTGGAAGATGGGTGACTGATGTCTCAAAAACTCATCTTCCAGGATCACAGAATCTTGAGGCAGTTCTATAGGGAAAATGGGCGGTAAGGAGGGGGTCCAAGGATGTTGGTCTCTAGGAGTGATGGGCTCTAGGCACACATCCTTCCATTCTTCTGTGAGTTGTGGTGGATACCTTGGAGATGTGTTTCCCACCTGTGGTCAGCCTGTTCCTGGAGAGAAACTCATAGAACAAAGTTTTAATTTATCAAGCTATTGGGGAGTACATGGTAAGCAGAAGCCGTAAATCAAGAGAGCATATGAATTTTTTAGAGTACCTGCAGAGCAGTGAGTTGTCACACAGAGGAGGGGCTGGGGACATTTAGCATAACAAGATGGCCTCCGTTATCTTCACTTAGAAATTCAGTCTCATTATTTTCCGTGTTGAAGTTTCACACATTTATAATTTCTAAGTCAAAGGAGATTCCCCAAGATATTTGGAGGGGCTGCCCTGAGTATTAGCATCATCGACATGGAAGAAGCTTTATTTTCTAATGCTCCCTCTGGTTGAGCCGTTAGAGAAACCCAGGCTGAAAGATGTGAAATGACGTTCTCGGGGTCATACAACTAACTGCTCATGAGGTTGGGCACTGAGTCGTAAGACTCCATGCACAGGACTCTTTCAGTAGACAGTGGCAGAATTCCAGGCCATACTAATCCAACCACGGGTCCCAATGTTAGAACCAAGATTTAGTGGATGACTTTTACTGTGCTCAATGCCCAAGCAGTTTCAGTCCAGCTACCCTTCTTCTTGGGTGGTAAAGATTATCAGAGTCTCTGGAACCTGGCCATTGCCACTGATCTCATAGTGGACATAGCACTCCACCGATACATATGCCTTGCGAAATTGAAATGATACTTGGTGACATGAGTAATTTTGTGTGTCAGTGTGGCTGGACCATGGTGTCCAGAAATTGAGTCAAACATTATTCTGGATATTTTTTGAAGGTGTTTTATTGGATGAGATTAGCATTTAAATTGGTAGACTTTGAGTAAAACAAATTACTCTCCATAATGTTAGTGGGCCTGCAGATTTTGGGCTTACCAAATCTCTACCATCATGTGAGGCAATTACTTAAAATAAATCTCTCCCTCTCTCTCTCTTTCTCTCTCTCTCTATATATATATGTATATAAATATATAGGTATATATGTATATATATATATACCTTATGAAACTTAGGAGAGACCACATACATGTCCTATCGATTCTCTTTCTCTACAGAACCCTGATTAATATGGATTTTGGTACTGGGAAGTATGGTGCTGCCATAAAAATGTGGAAGTGGCTTTGGAAGTGGGTAATGGGGAGAGGCTGGAAGATTTTTGAGGTACTCATTAGAAAAAGCTTCGACTGCCTTGATCCTATTGGTAGAAATATGGACATTAAAGGTACTTATGGTAAGGACTCGGATGGAAATGAGGATCATATTATTGGACAGTGAAGGAAAGATGATCCTTGTTATAAAATGACGAAGAACTTCACTGAATTGTGTTCTAGTGTTTTGGGGAAGGTAGAATTTTTAAGTGATGAAGTTGGATGTTTACTTGAGGTAATGTCTAAGCAGAATGTGATTGTGGCCTGATTTCTCCTTGCTGCTTAGAGTAAAATGACAAAAGAGAGAGATAAATTCAAGATGGAATTGTTAAGCAAAAGTAAACCAAAAATTGAAGATTTATAAAATTCTCAGCCTACCTATATTGCAAAAAATGACAAAGCATGTTCTGGAAGGAACACCAAGGGTGTGGCTGAGCAATCATTTGGTAAAGAGATTATGTGTGTGACATATGGATCTAGTCATGGATCTAATCAGCTATGTCAGCAGAAGACAGAAATAAAGATGGGGATATACCAGCAGAAACACTGCCAACTTAGACTAAAGGGGGCAGAGATGGGATGAAATGAAGGAAGACTGTCCGATTTCAGGGCTTCTACAGGCTAGAACAATAGAACTATCTGGCAGTGAACATGCCTTGTCCATCAAGAAAAGGTGGGAATGACTGTGAAGGTGACTCAGAGATTGGCAGAGCTGCCACTGCCACCGTGGGACCAAAGGGTGCAAGTCCAGCATGTAAGGCCGTCTCCCCCTTGGTTTCAGAAGTCAGGGCCACCTCGTGGGATTCAGTGGGCCAGGCTGCTGCTCAGAGCCACAGTCGAGACTGCCAACGCAGTGGGCCAGGAAGATAGGGCTGCCACGCTCGTGGGCCCAGAGTACAAAGCAACAAACTGAAGAGGATTATTCTTGGGCCTTAAAATCTAATTGAGCTTGCCCTGGTAGCTTTCACACTTGCTTGGGTCCCGTGATTCCTTTCTTCTTTCCTATTTCTCCTCTTTGAAAGGGAAATGTCTATCTTATGCTTGTCCCATCATTGTATTTTAGAAGCAGATAACATGTCTGATTTGACAGGTTCACAGCTGGAGAGGAATTCTGCCTCAGGATAAACAATTCCTCAAGTGGCACCAGGACTTAATTTGGATGAGATTTGGACTTAACAGTTGATGCTGGGATGGGTTAAGATTTTTGGGAGCTGTTGGTTGGGGATGAGTGTATCGTGTATGTGAAAAGGACGTGAATTTTGGAGGCCCAGTGGGTGGAGTGCTGTCAGCTGAACTGTGTCCCTCCAAATTTCATATATGGAAGTCCTAACCCCAAGTACCTCAGAATGTGACTCTAATTAGAGATAGGACCTTTAAGAGATAGTTAAAAGAGATGGTTAAAATTTTGGTTAAAAAAATAAAACTTTGCATGAATTTGAATGAATAAGTTAAATGAGGTCATTAGGTTGGGCCCTAATAAGCCTTATAAGAAGAGGAAGTTTGGACACACAGAGATACCAGCCGTGCACACATGCACAGAGGAAAGGCCATGTGAGGACTCAGTGAGCAGGGGCCATCTGCAAGCCAAGGAGAGAAGCCTCAGGAGAACCCAAACTTGCCCATACCTTGGTCTTAGACTTCCGGCCTTCAGAAATGTCAGAAAATAAATTTCTGTTCTTTAAGCAACCTAGCCTATGGTGTTTCATTAGGGCAGCCCTAGTGAACTAATGTACTTGGCAAACTTTTCCAATTATATCGTTCTGAACTGTTCATTTTTATTAGGGTCCACTGTATCTGTGATCCTGCCTCCACAAATATGATGCTTTGCGTTGGTCATTACAAAAGTTAAACATGGTAGCCAGGGCATTCCACCTACTCTGGAATTACATCCGAGATGGTGGAAACACCATCTGAGAAAATTCCGTCAAAGATTTGTGCTGAATCACAATCACATTCACCTTGAATTGTTTTTATGTATTTTTTTTGGTTGAGGATTATTTCATAGTTTCCGGAGTTAGTAAATATTACCTATTTAAAAGAGAGATCATTATTCATACATCAACTTTGACTTCACTCAAATATAACTTCAGTGGAAAGATACATTATGAAGCTATATATAATATACTTATGATATTATGTTTTCTTTTTAGAATTGTGAATTAGTTGTTATTTATAACCAGAGATTTCCTTATTTAGAAATTCAATTTTCTCTCTTTTGGCAGCCACCGGGAACATGAGTACAGAAATGCCTTATTTATTTTGCTCTATTAAGGATTTTGGAGGTTTGTGGAAGTGAAATTTCTAAATGACCAATGTTTTCTTTTATGTGCCTCAACAAACAGCCCAATTATCTTGGATGGAAATGGCTTTAAGCACTTTGTATGATGCCTTAGTTTGGTTTATCAGATAGAGTGGACCTGCATGAAATGTTTTTGATGATTTAGGGTTTTCATTATGAACATTATTATTCTAGTGGCCTCTGGAAGAGAGGCGGCGCTCAGGAGTTATTAAACAGTAACACTGGTTGTCATTTCACCAAAAGGCTTCAGGTTATGCTGTACCTTGAGTTCTTGGGAATAGTTTTATGAATTTTATTTTTTTAACCAAAATTTTCCTATAACTATTTTGACTGTTTCTCTTCCTTCCTTTTTACCCACTCACCTATACATTCCCTTGCCCTATTCCTTATTTGCTTTTTTTTGTTCATTTTTAGTCAGTGTGCTTAAATAACTGAGTTGTCTACAGTTGTCTGCAAAGTGAGCACAAATAGGCTATAATTATTAGCCTAATTTTTAGTGCATGAACTTTGTTTGCAGCATTAATATTTATTTTTAAAAGATTACCAATGCTTTCCATTTGCTTGTTTACATTTAGATTGTCGAGGCTGCTGGGTGAACTTTAGGTAAAGAAAGTATTTTTATAATAGGTATCATCAAGCAAGGACATCTTTCTGGAAGGTGCCTCGTCGTGATGTTTGAAGTATTTGTGAAAGTGAAATACAAATGCTCTGTTTTGGAGAACATATGACCATTTATTTGCCATGTGCAACTTTTCATAATATTAAATGAATTAGGGAGATATTGACTATTAATATGACTATTGCTATGACAGACTTGGCTTCAAACAATAGATCTATCTGTGCTTGATAGGTTAGATTCCACTTGACTTATACAAGAGATGTCATCATTTAAAGATAGCCCAACACTAAATCATTACATTACCATGTCCTTACATTTTAATTAAGTTTTAAAAACTAGATGTTTTGTACATTCATTTCCATAAAATGAAGAACCCAGCATTATTATCCTTGGTAGCTAGAAACACATACTCGAAAATGTACTCCCAGAAGAAAGCAACTGTTTGGAAATTGTTTCCCTGTGGGAGGAGATCCACAATTCAAAATAATTATTTCTGTTTTTGCAGCCTCTAGGATTGGTTTTTAGGGATTGACAAATGGATACTTTGTGACACATGTATTCTTTGGTTTGATTCCCCCCCGCGCCAGCTTGCCATGTGCTGCTAGTATTGAAAGTGCTTTTTTTTTTTAATTATTCTACACGCAGACCTTTATTGGCCAAAAACTGGCTATCAACCATGTATGTTACTGTCATAGCTTATGTGAGAATACTTATTAATCAGGTTCCTTCTTCCATAGCTTTTTTTATCCATTTCCTTCTCATCCCTCTTGTAACCCTGTAAGACGACAGCAGTGTCCATCAGCTTCCTTTTGCTGGATGGCTTTGCATGAAGCAAGTACTTGATAAACAATAATTAAATCATCTCTAATATTTTGCTAGCTAATTTTCTCTATCTTCCATTATTTCCTGAATGCTCCACTTTTTTTTGCTTTCTGTCCTAGCATCTAAATGGGAGCCTCCATTTTGTTGCCATTATTTCCTTGAGCAAAGAATGAGCTGCAGCTTTAGGTCAAATGAAGCCAATAGGTATGTTATTACTCTGCCCTCAGAGCTTAGAGATTTCTTTTTCTTATCTTTCGTCTGTTTTCTTCTTATTTTAACTATGACAAGATGTAAGTCTGAAGAAATAACTTTGTCAGTGGGTATGCTGCTTTTGTCAGAGTGCAAAGGAAGAATATATAAAGTTATGACAAGTATTTTCACCCTTAATCAAGGAAAAGCTAGAGCTGGCCATCAGTGGTTGGCAATGTGGGGTCCCGGGAGCTGTCAATATGCATTATGATACTGAAAATTTGCTCTTACCCGTGCTTTAATTTCATTAACAATTAAGATTTGCTTCAGTGAAGCCTGTGACAAAAACCAGTTTGCTTTGTAGTTTAGCATCTGTTCCTAGTCTTGAAAATAGGGAGCGTGTTATCCATCTCGCTGAGAGGAAGTGTTTGGGTTGTGTGTGTTATGAAATGTTGTGTCACAGTGGGTCTAGAAGCCAATTGCTTTAAAACTCAATAGCATTTCCGTATGTTGTTGGTCCTGTGTTTGTAATTACTAAATTTACTCTTCCAATTGGCAAATAATTTAAAGATAGCTTTAGGTTGTTTGGATCACAAAACAAGGTAAACAAACCAACAAATAAATACAAACCCACAAATGAGATTAAACCAAAAAGGGAGTTGTTTATGTTATACGTATGAAAGAAAAATATCTTTTTTTGAGGGTTTGTTTTTTTTTTTTTTAATAAGCGGAATATTTCTGAGTTTTTATATCGTTTGGTTTGTAGAATGCTTTACAATGGGTTTTAATAGATACTTTATGCGCTTTTCCTTTAGTTGATAAACTCTGTAGTATATTTCTGTTAACAGGAAACCCTACACTTCTAGGCTTTACTAGAATATATCAGGGGAAAAGTTACATAACTTTTTAGGCAAATTTTTCTCTTAGGCAAAAAGGAACATCCATGAAAATACTTACAAATTTGATTTTTAGTTATTTTGTTATAACATTGGAATACATTGAGAGAGAATTTAAGCAATCTTTCACTAATAGATGGATTCTTTTAATAAAATGGATGCCCATTGAAGAGTCAAATTCTCAAAATAACTTTTCTCACCTTTGCTGTTTTGCTTGCCTGGTCTTAATTTTTACAGTCTTCTTTTACTTGGTTTTCCTTCTCCTGAACCCAAAACAAACAGGCAAACTTCCCTGTGACATTATTGGCACTTAGTATCATAGTTAAAGTTAAATATAAAATTATGTTATTTCTGATAATAAATTAAATCTTTGACGTCTCTTCAGAACAGTTCCTAACAGTGTGGTTCAAAATGTTTCTAAAGAAGGGGCCAGCCTGGTGGCGCAGCCGTTAAGTTCTCACGTTCCGCTTCAGCGGCCTGGGATTCACGGGTTTGGATCCTCGGTACAGACCTATGGACTGCTTGTCAAGCCATGCTATGGGAGGTGTCCCACATACAAAGTAGAGGAAGCTAGGCACGGATGTTAGCTCAGGACCAGTCTTCCTCAGCAAAAAGAGGGGGATTGGCTGCAGATGTTAGCTCAGGGCTAACCCTGCCCCCCCAAAATAAAAAGTTTCTAAAGAAAATGAAATAATGTATTAAACATGCTGTTATTCTCCAACAATATCTTGTATGATCGTGAACTTTTTTTTGACAAATTAGGATAATTTACCCCAATGACAGAAGTATGATATTATAGTAATATATCTTTCCTAAGTTCCTAGAACCTTTACTTATACTAAAAAATTTTTGTTACTCTTCAAAAAATCTTATGAGAAAGCTAAGTATTATTATATTCATTTTACCGATAGAAGATCTGTAATCTCTAGAAAGAATTGATTTTCTAGGAATTACAGATAGATAGTGACCATGATGAAAAGCAGTACTCTGCATTCAACTATTTGCTATTCAAACCATTTATCCACCCTGGCAGAATTCTAATTTTTAAAGTCTGTGCCTTGCATAAGTTGAGTCAAGTGTTTGGAATACTTATTCAGATGCAATTATCCAGAATAATTCTGACAGATCAGAATTTTGTCCCCATCTACAATGTCAAAATTTGTCAGTTACAATTTTTGTGATTTTAGTTCTTCATCTTTCATGTGTATTTTAATTCTATTTTGTAAAAAGGGACCCTCCTTTGCCCTGTTTTAATTGTAGTCTTTTTTTAAAAGCTATTTTATTTTAAAAGCCCCTTCTAGAAGAATCTTAGAAACATAACTTTGGCATTTTTTCTACACAGTATTTGGATTTCTTTCTCTATATGGTCTCTTCAGGGTTCTGGATTTTGGATTAGGGTGTGGCACTCTGGGAACGGACCCAATGAGGCTCAGGGCTCTGCCCAGGGCATAAAAAGGAATGACTGAGTTGGGACTAGATGCTTGACAGCTAGCCTTATTGCCAAGTGTTGGCTGGAAGCTTATTTTTAATCACAGGAAAAAGAGAGACGGAGAAATCTGGACTTGCCCTAGGTGCTGTCATACCTCGGGACAGAAGCACCGGGAGAAGTCAGTATATGTAGAGATAAGGAAAGGTTGTCAAAACATTTTTTTTCTAGCAGAATTTTGGGGGAGTGTGAACATTTCTATTTGGCCAGCACAGGCTCTTTCTAGTAAATAGCAGAAGAATCATGATTTAGAGACAAGCTTTAAAGTAATTTCTGTCTGATTTAAAAAGTGGTGGAGCTTCACCATATTTCCCTTCTGGCTGCTGCTTCTTGGCCTCAGAGACCAGCTCGCTTGTTCATTTCAGTCCTCAGTTTACCTGGGTTCAGTGGAGATAAAGAAAGTAGATTATTTCACACATGTACTCAGGATAGTACATATGTATGTGTGTGTGCACTCGTGTATGACAATTTCATTGAAATACTAAATAGCAGCCACCCTCTATTCTTTGATTCTCTCATCAAGAAAGGAATTTCTTATTCATTAGTAAAAGGTGTTGATATTGACTATTATCAGCAAAGAACTTATTCTTTGAACAGTTATTTATGGTCAGGTACTGGTCTAGGAGCTGAAGATACCTTGATGAACAGAAGGGCAAAGCATATGCACTCCCTGCTCTCCTGCAACTTACATGGGTCGGGGGGTGGGGTGCGGATATTAACCCAGATCATCACAGTGGTGAGTGTTTAATTACATACTCAAATTAGTTCTGAAGGCAAGAATTCTGGTTCTATGACAGCAATAACCAAGGGGGCTTAGACTGAGGAATCAGGGTAATTCTCCTGAAGCTAACTCTTAGGGTCCTACCCAGAGCGAGGCAGGAATGGAGCAGGTGAAGGTGGAGTGGAAGAGCACTACACATAAAACATGTAGCTGGACCCAAGAGAGATGGGAGAAGGGGAAGACTCAGGTGAGAGGGACTGGAGAGGGGTCAGCAGGCAAGTCATGCTGGGTCTTTTAGGTCAATTGAAGGCATGTGGTCTTTAAGTTCTTTTGGAAGCCAATAAATGTTTTTTAAGCAGAAGAGATCTTTCTGGCTGAGGTGTAGAGAGCAGTTTGTTGTGGGTACCCAAAATCATGGGAGACACTGGTGAAAACACAATTGCAGTAGTCAGGAAGAAGATGACATTAATTTAGATTAAAGTAGAGCATGGTGGAGAGAAATGTATGAATTGAGAAATATTTTGGTAGTCTAATTGGTGGAACTTTAGGAATAGGTTGAAAAGGATGTGAGGGAGGAAATGGAGTCAACATGACTCCTACTTATGTAATTTTTAAATGGTTTTATTGAGATATAATTTACATGTCACAAAATTCACCTATTTTTAAGTTTACAATTAAATAAATTTTAGTGTATTTTTAAAGTTGCACTGCCAACATCAGAGTCTACTTTTAAAACACCTCCATCACCTTAAAAAGAAACCTCATGCCCATTTACAGTCACTCCCCATTCCCATCTCTGACCCTAGGCAACAACTAATTGATCTCTATAGATTTGCCTTTTATGGACATGTCATATAAATAGAATCATACAATACGTGTTCTCTTTTTTTTCCAGGCTTCTTTCACTCAGTAAAATATTTGAGGGGCATTTTTGTTGTAGTTTACCTATGCAATTTGACATCTGGTGAGACCTTTCTTTTAGAGATAGCACTAGAGGAGAGACAAGATTGGAAAGAGAAAGGGAGAGATGATGAGTTAGGTTTTGGACATGTCAAATGTGAAGTGCTTTTTAGACATCCAATGGAACTGTCTGATTTCCAGGTGGTATTGGAGCTCTGAGCTTGGAAAAAAGACAGAAGAAGAAGGAAAAAAAATGGCTTAGGACTGGAACTTGGGGTATTCCAACATTTTAATAGTTGAGTAAAGGATGGATTTGGAGGAAACTGAGAAGAACTATCCATTGAAATAAGAGGAAAAACAAAAGCAAAAGGATGAGAACATTTCAAGAAAAAGAGATTTGTTAAATATGTCAGATGGTACAGATAATAAATAAATAAATAAAGTTGGGAGCTGAAAATTGCTATTGGAGTTATTTTCACGGAAGGCATTGGCAATGTTGGTGGGAGCTCTGTTGGTTGAATAATTCTAGGCTGCGTAGGTTAAAGACTGGGTTAAAAGAAAAGTAGAAGTTGTGAATATAGACCACCCTTCTGTGAAGGAGAATGAGGTAGTGGGATGTGGATCAAAATACTATTATTGATAACATGGTAGAGATTTTAACCCAACTAAATGTTGACCAGAAGGATCAGTAGCGGAAAACTGGAAGAAAGTATATAGCAAAGAAGAGGCAAAGATGATAGGTGAGTATCCTGGGAAAGCAGGAGGAAGGGCATCAAAGGCATACTTGCAAGAATAGGAAGATGGATCTTCCTCCAGGATACTGGGAGGAAAATGCAGGAGATGCGAGTAGGTTTATATTTGGTTGTAGGACTTGTTTCAGCCCTGTTGGCGCATTTGCACTAATATGGCTGGCCTGTTCCTCTAAAGGTAGTTGGCTGGATTTTTTTTTTTTTTCCTTTTTCTCCCCTAAGCCCCCCAGTACATAGTTGTATATTCTTCATTGTGGGTCCTTCTAGTTGTGGCATGTGGGACGCCGCCTCAGCGTGGTTTGATGAGCAGTACCATGTTCATGCCCAGGATTCGAACCAACGAAACACTGGGCTGCCTGCAGTGGAGCGCGCGAACTTAACCACTCGGCCACGGGGCCAGCCTCTGGATTTGGTCATTAGGATGACCACAGAGCCATGGTTGAGTGTGTCTAGAGGATCTACATCCTGGCTTCATTCGCTGAAAACTCATAATCCCTAAAAGAAATGTGTGAATCACACCATAGTTGGCAAAAATTTAGTTTTTCAGCACTTACCCTATATATTTTCATTACTTTCATCCCTATGTTCTTCTTTCCCTGGGGGGATCTGTTTCCCAACACTGGCTTCTAAGCATTCAGCACTTTTTTGAAACTTCCTTGCTTGGAAACAGGAACTCAACCAGCTTAGTCTGAAGCAGGATGTGAATACCACTGCAGTAAGCACCTCTAGCATTTGAATCAGCAGTTGGCTCTTTCAAATCCCTTTACTTTAATCATGACAATTGATCTGCAAATCAAGTTGAGGGAAAAGCTTGGGGATTGGTTCAGACAAACAGCTTCAGTAAATGAAATGTTTCTCTAGCTAAGGATAAACGCCACACTGCAGGTGCAATTATGATGAGGGCAGGATTCAGTCGCATTTATTATTGTCCCCTGCCGGTTGGCAAGTCCAAGCATTAGCAAACAATTCAGACCAGAGACCTTAAGTAGCTAATTGCACTTGGGAGGAAACTCGGTTTAGCCATCCTTTGTGGAAAATTGAGTATTAGCCTTGCTGTTGGTTAGTTCTCCCTCATGGAAGTTTGTCTCTTTGATCCATCATAACTTAACTACCAAAATGACAGAAATCTTCCCACCAAACAAACCACATGTGATTTAGTGACTGCGTCAAGTTCAGTTGTTGGGAAAACTTTTAAGCAAATGTTGTAAATATATTTTAATGATGTCTGTTCTGGTATCATTTAGCCAGAGGAAGCAATTTTTGAGGAGCTCATTTAATCTCCCTTTGAAAGTCTTGGTCTTAATGTTGAAAAGCTTGTGAGAACTGTAGCTTGGAGGAAGGAATGGGATGAGAGAGAAACTACAGGAGCACCACAAGCTGTTTATAAGCAGCATGTGAAAGGACTGTCTTCATTCCCAAGCAGGGCATTATTAATATGGAACAGTTAATACCCTATATTGCTTCTCAGCTATTGCTCATTAGTTGGAGCAATTGCATGATATTGAAAAACATCCGTGAATCATGCAGACTCAGACGTCTCACTTTTTCATTTCGCTACCCCCTGTCCCCTGCCCCATGTTTCATTAATGCTCATACTGGAAATGCAAAACGTCTGATATTCTAATTGGATTTTGTGAAAGTGAAACTATCAAATTGGGACTGGGTGAACATTATATTGCACCACCCAAACCCGAGACAGCATTAAGCAACAACAAAAACAAATTAGTACCATCACTTTTCATGTTTTTCTTTTCTAAATTATTTTTTTCTCCCCAAAGCCCCAGTACATAGTTGTATATCCTAGTTGTAACTCTTTCTAGTTCTTCTACCTAGGATGCCACTACAGCATGGCTTGATGAGCAGTGTGTATGTCTGCGCCCAGGATGCGGACAGGCAAACCCCAGGCCGCCAAAGCGAAGCGTGAGAATGTAACCACTTGGCCACGGGGCTGGCCCCTCACCTTTCATTTGAAATAACTGATTTCGTGTTGGAATGGCAGTAAGCCATGTATCCCATGAATATTGCTTTGTTTTCAAGGAGAATTGTCTTTACCTCTTTTATTGACTGTATTAGGCTTATAAAATGTTAAATGCTTCTATTAACCTCAAGTTTCTAGTCAAACTGTGTATATGTGAACCAGTAACTTAAACACTTCCTCCTCTGTGAAGCCGTCATGGACATCTTTTTTCTGAACTTGCCATCACACTACATATCAAATCATACCACTGCCAGTGTTTCTACCTTGCCTACTTGCCTGTGAGCATCTTGAGAACTAGTTCTTATCCTCACGTTTGGCACAAAGCCTTGCATACCATAGCTGCTCAATAAATGAGTGGCAATTGATTGCATGTATATGAATTAATGATTTAAAGCAAATGGTCGGTCCAGATTATTGTGAAATTCACCAGATATTGCCTACCTTGGGGGGTGGGGGTGGATAAATATGACATTTTAAAAATGGTTTAGTTAAAAATAAAACCAAAAAACCCTATAATAGGGGTTCATAAAACTAAAATAAAGTACATGGGGGAAAAGTAGCGAGAAAGAGCTTTTTAGGCATTTGAGGTACCAGTCCTTAGCAGTGCCCCTCTGGATGCTCTCCCAGGAGCTCAGTGACACCAGGGAACATGTCTGATGAGTGCACCAGTGCCTAGCACATTACCTGGTATACAGTAGTAGGTGCTCAATAAATGTCTGATGACCAAAAACAGGTCGACAGTGAGCCATGAAAGTGCTCTGTGGAAAAGTTTACACGCTTCACAAAATGTGATTACCGAGGCAGTCTAAATAAGCCCATTTATACAGAGAGGCTCAGTGTCAAAAGTAAATTCTAAGAACTCCTTCACTTCTGGGCACTGCCTGTCTGGCTAGCCTATGGTGTGCTTGTCCCTCAGGTGTTTCTTTTGTGCTGATGGCTGCTTTCATTTAGCTTCCTGTACGGGGATCTTAAGGAAGGAGGAGGAGAGCTCTCAAATCAGATCACAGTGGGCCCTGCTGCTGGGCGCAGGCAGTCATGCTAGGAGGGAGGCAGAAATGCACTCCTCTTTCGGGGAACATCTCTCCACTTACCCAGGGCCAAAGTTTGACTGCATCTGTCTTGGTTTTTGAAGTCTCTCTGCAAGGGCTGATGGACAGATTCTGAAAAGCAAACCTGGCAGGAAGTCCCTCTAGTCCTGAGTAGTTTGCATCTTTAAAAAAAAAAAAAGGAAGAAGAAAAATGGAAGGAAGGAAGAAATAAAAGTTTAAAATCACCTTACCTCTCTTCCCCTTCAGAATTGAAATAAACAATTTGGATTAAATTGCCCCATTCATACCATCATTAGAATGTATTTAATGAATATAAAACTCCCCTGAGCCTTACAGCCTTCCTGCTCTGGTATTTTCCCTGTAAGCAAATACCATCTTGTGCTTTATTTGGTTTATTAACAAATAAAACTTGGTGCATGTTTGAGGGACTGACTCACGTTTACTGAGTGTGATTTCCTTTCTTGACCTCAGCGTTAAATAAATGTGGAAGGTGTGATTATTTGCTGTGACTTGCATTCTACTTAATACTTAAAACTTGAGTGTTTTGTAAATATATATATATATATATATATGTAAATACAGATTTAAAATTCAGAAGAGACTGCATTGGGATGACACATTCTTTTAAGCTAGCAAGAGACTGCAACTACTAGTGTTTTATGAGCATGTTAATCCTCATTGGTAGACATAAATGTGCTAGTCTCCCGTAGTCAATTAGAAACCTGTTTTATGGGAAGTTACCCCCTCTTAATTTCTGCAGAGTCTCACCGAGATGAAGACATATTGGCATAGCTTACCTAAAACACACAGAACTGGATAAACAAAGGATCCCAGGGTGGGAGTGAACTGAGAGATGAGGGCTGCACTTAAAGTTATCCTTCCTACAAGTCAAAGTCCTTTTTCATATAAAGAATAGGTACTATTCAGATCTGAGCAGGGCTATCTATCACACTTGTGTGAGAACAGGATCAAATTTCAGGGCTGGCCTCCCCACTCTGGATGAGAGTAAAGGCTCCCTGAGCTACTGGCCTCCTCATATTTAATAATCAGCCTTCTTGTACATGGATAATCTCAAAGGGCAGCCTCATTGCTTTCTAAGGCTTGTACTAAGTGCTTTATATGGAGTCTCTCATTTCGTCTATACAAAAACTCTATGATGCAGATGCTGCTATTTTCATTTGTTGTGTGTGCGAGTGTATGTGACAGATGAGGAAACTGTGCTCAACTTCCTTTCTTCTCAAAGTGTGTTCCATAGGCCATGAGCATTTGTATCTCTTTGGAATTTGTTAGAAATGCAAAATGTTACACATTTCCACCAGAATGACTTAATCAGAACCTGCATTTTAGCAAGATCTCCAGGTGACTTCAAGCTTTGCCTAACTTCACACAGCTAATAAGAGGGCAAAGCAAGGACTCAAACGTGTAGCTGGCAACAAGTTCCACACTAGGGTAAAATGACTTGCCCGAGGTCACAGAGTTGTCAAGTGTCAGCGTACTTGACCCTAGGTCAAGACTTTGTGTATTTCCCTCTCTCTGTTATATTTGCATTCTCTTGTGGAGAAATTGAGAGTAATGAGTAGCATAAGTTTTTGTTAATTAGAATGCTTAAAGGCTGAGCTGGAAGTTTTTTTAATAGGAAGGGAGTTAGAATTTTAATTCCCACTCCCACTCCTGGTGTTCCTCCCTCTGAATCATCATCATGGAAGAATGTATATTAAAAGTGCCTCCTTGTGTCTGGTGCTATCTTAAGATCTAAAGAGAGTGGGACAGTAAAAAGAACAATAAATATGGCTGCCTGTGTGCATGCTAGCTGTGTGCACCGCTCAGCGCTTATCAGTGTTTAATGTATACGATTTAAATTTCAAAAAATCTTTAAAGTAGGAGATATCATCTCCGATGATTTTAGCCCATGAAATGGTTACCATGTCTGCCTGACCTTAATTAGCTTATAGGCCTCAAAAGATGGATAAAAAACAGAAAGATAATGAAGATATGAGGGTATCCCAGGCAGGGTAAGGTATGAGATGAAGTTCAGAGGGAGTGAATGTCACATATTCAAGGGACTTTCTGGCTGAAGTGAAGCAATAATTATTAATTCTCATTTAGTTCTGGCATTACAGCATTGTTGTTAAAGACCAGCTACTCTGGAACCAGATGCCTGGGTTAAACCTTGGCTCAGCCATGACCAGCTGGGTGACCTTGGTCAATTTATTTAACCTTTCTGTGTTGACCTTTGTAATATGGAAAAATAACAGTAACACAGCATTGTGAGATGACTAGAAGAGTTAATATACACGAGTGCTTAGGCCTTGCATATCACAGGTGCTCTGTAAGGGTCAGCTCTTAGTTTTGAAGCCACTTTGGGAATAGCAAGAAGTAACAGATATAGTCCCTGTAAAATTATCGAGCTAATGATCTACGTCTGAATGATGCAGGGGTCTCCAAGAGGGATGTGATGAGTTCCTTGTAAGAGAGCAAAGGAAGAGAAGATGCGGAAGGCAGTTTTACCGCAGGCTTAAATGCCGTCTAAAGATGCTTAAACACCATTCAAACCCTCTACTCTTCCGGCTTCTCTGTTCTCTCTGGCCATCATGATAGACTCCCAGATTTCAGTGTGCACCAGAATCCTCTGGGGAATGGTTTAAAATGCATATCGCTGAGCCCTGTCTCTGAAATTTTGATGTGTTCAGTCTGGTGACGGACTCAGACATCTGAATTCTAATAAGTCCCTTATCTAGTAATGGTGGTTTTATAATGGCTCTTCCACCCTCACAGTAAAACAGAATCCTCCTTCCTCTCTCACCACTCAGCTCCCTGTTTCCATCCTCAAGTTCTCTCTGCAAATGGAGGAACAACTAGGCCAGACACTGTGGGCACCTAGCAGATAAGGAGCCATTGTTCTAGACTGGGCAAAGATGTGATTACGTGAACTTATTCATGATGATTGATTCATATTACTTGGGAACGATGGATAAGAATGTCAGAAAATTATGGGAATATTTTTGAGACAAGAAAGAGAAAATAGATCCTGGTACAATTGAATGGTCAGAAGCTACTCTGCTAGGCTGGCTTGAAGAAACTGAACCAGTTGGTCAAAAAATAACGTGAGGCTCCGAGGAGTGGCATGCAGCGTTGGAAGCTCCTGTAGCATTGAGAATCTGGTGTCAGTGGGACTAATTTGAGATCAGGTCTGTGATAGGGGTTTAGACCATCAAGATGCCATTGGGAGGTTTGTGGTGAGGGTCACTGTGATAATAAACCCAAAGATATAGATACTGGGGGATGAGAGGAAGCAATTACAGCAGGTGAGGAGACGTCTGATACTGTAGGAAGCATATGGAAGACATCATCATTATGGCAAAATTACCAGCATATTTGAGTTCCTCCAACTTTGCATTAGGGACTGTCTAGATGTCTTTATTTTTAAAGTTCAGCCTATTACCCCATATGAGAGAGTGTGTGTAAACAAGGAAAGAGATTTTACACTGTGGTTTGCTCTGGAGCCAGACTTCCTGTGCTCAAGTGTCTGCTTTTCTGCTCCCTACTGGGTGAATTGAGCAGGTTACTTAACCTCTCTGTGCTGTTTCCTAACAGCCTCAGAGGATTGTTGTGATAATTAAATAAGTTAATGTACTGAAATGTTTCAAATAATACTTGATGTTGAGAAATTTCTTGATGTTGGATATTGTTACTATTTTCATTTAATATGCTTTCTTCCAGTTTCAAGTGGTAGAAAAAAGCCCTGACTCAGATCATCTAAATTATATAGATATTATCTGATGCAACATAAGTTATTAATTCAGCAGTTCAATGAGGATATCAGGAAACCGGGTACTTTTGAACTCTGTAATCCTCAACGAGTGGAGTGCATACTCAGGCTGCCTCCACTAGTGGTCACAAGATAGCTATAGCAGTTCCAGCCATCAGATCCAGAAACAACATTGTCTAGTAGAAGAACACAGGTCTTTTCTTCTTGGGAGTATCTTTTTAAGTCTCAAAGCATGCTGTCATTCACATTTTAATGGCCAAAATTGCTTCCTATGCCTATTATTGATAAGGCAAATAGAATTGGAATTATCCTGATTGGCATAAGAAACTACAGAGCCTTTTAAAAGAGAGTACTAGATAGGGTTTCTCTTCAAAAGGAGGAAGAAATTAGTAAGCAGTAGTATTCACTAGAAATATAGAGATAACCCTTCAGCATCAGAGACAGATTTGAAGTTCAAAAATTTAAATACAGTCATGTGCTGCATAATGACGTTTTGGTTTGGTCAAAGACAGATGGCATATGATAGTCCCATAAGATTAGTACCATATAGCCGAGGCGTGTAGTAGGCTAGACCATCAAGGTTTGTGTAAATACACTCTATGTTGTTTGTACAGTGACAAAATTGCCTAACTACACATTTTTCAGAACACATCTCCATTGTTAAGCAATGCATGACTATAGTTTGCCTCAAGTCATACAATTTGAAAATCATAGCTGGTTTTTGAACTGAAGTGTTTGACTCTAAAGCTCACAATTTAAAGATTGTAATTTGTAATTCGTAGACCTATTTGCTTTGGTTAGGACACCCATCTTTTTAAGAGTCTGAGACTCTGATTACATCATCGTAGGGAATATTATAGAATGGAAGATTCAGAACAGGACAGCTGTTCAGAATCTATGGTCCAGCATGGGCTGGTGACTCTATAGGTATGTAACGACTGTGAGATGGAAAGGGCCTGTGAATCCTGAGTGGAACAGCCATAACTTTGCATGTCAGGGCTGTTGGAAAAGGCCTGTCAACCTCCAGGAGTAAATGAGATAGCCATATGGCTTTAACTGACTTATCTAACATTGTCCTGGCTTTTCAGAATCATGTTTGACAGATTAATCCATCCTGTCCCCTTTGAAGCTGTTTTCATCAGGGTGAGTGTTTTGGGCACATCCGCATCAAGGCTTCCCTTCTCACCAGTCCGTGTTGACAGACCCACAGTGTGGGTGAATTTCCATGGTTATCGGTGCCATTAGAGGCAGTCTGTCCTTGACTGCGTGTAATTAAGAATGGCTTCATGGAGAAGGTGCTGGAGGACAATGACAGCACAGTCTGGCAGATGAAGAAGAGCAGTTGTCATGGGTCTTGGTTATCGATAAAAGACAAGTCAAGAAGACTAAAACATAGAAACCTTGCTTTTGAAACTGAATAGGTTGCAGGGACTCTGGAACAATGCTGGACTTGAAATCACAAGTCTTCACTCTGTCGCTTACTGGTCCTGAGATGGCAACTGTGTTGCTTTAATTTTCTTCCTCAGTAAAACGAGTTTAATAATGGCAACTCCCAGGGTTGTTATAAGAAACAGATGAGTTAATACAGGTGGGAACACTTTGAAAGTTTGAAACTTTTACCTAGGGACTTCCTGGCACCCTGATATTCCGTTTCTTCGGTATTTGGACTACAGAGCATCTTAGGACAGTGACCTTGGCTGGTCTTTTGTTTGTTCTATTTAAAGTTAATGGTTATTTTCAGATGCAGCTGGGAAGAAAAGTTAAAACTCTGACCTAAGTCTGGATCATTTCAATTTTTTAAATTATCCTCATCTGCTGAGGGCCTGACATTTTGACTTTATCAGAGAACACCAGGAGTTTTCGAATAAGAAAGATTGTATTTCTCTTCAGAGACCAGTGAGTGACAAAGACAAGAATAGTTTGCACCAAGCTACTGCTTTTGAGTTTTTTCGTCTAATTACTAAATAGGCGAGTCAAGAGTGAACCCTGCAAAAGGATAAATTGCACATTTTTGGAATTACTGCTGGTAAGTAGAAACTGACTTCATGTCTCTTCCCACTTCCTCCTCAAAAAGAGGATTTCAGAGAGGGAAATGGCAGAAAATAAATTCTGAAATATTGACAGGTGGCATGAGGGGAGGGGCTATGCCTCTTGGAATGCCAGCGAAGCAAGAAGCCCCTTAATTACACACACTGGTGATAAGGTTAGGCAGAGCTGAGAGGGAGAGCATGGAAAAATAAAGATGTAAGGCTTCATTTGTAGTCTAGAAAGGACCTGGAGGTATTTGGCAGAATTCTATCTTCAGAAAATGAAATTTAGTACTGTACATGCCTCAGGTTCGATTTAGTGAGCGGATTTTCCAAACTTAAAAAAAATAATAGAATTTATTAATAAGAGCTAATTAATGAAAATTCAAAATTAGTTACTTATTTTCTTTGATTCTTGCTACACTCCTCAGGTAGTTATTATAAACTCTATCTTCATAGAGAAGGAGGACAGGACGGCTCAGAGAGGGTTAGCAACTGAAATTTACACATTCGGCTGTATCTGGCTGCCTACTCGTGCTCTTCCCCCATATTTTCTACTATGTCATAGGATAAAGGTCTATACTCAGAAATTGTGTAGGCACAGGGAAGTAGTATATTGCAGGAGGATCACAATTTCTTCATTTCCTGTGGATGGATCAAGGAAAATATATTTATTATTGCATCAAGGTAGAAGGAATAAGAGCAAGAGACCTGACCATGGCCCTTCATGAGATACAGGGAGATGCACCAGGGCCCGGAAGTAGGAAGGGAGGTCCAGGAAAGGGTAAAAATTACTAGAGCCCTGCAGCCAGAGGGAACACAAGGCCCATATAGATCCCATGTAAGAATCTTCAGCTTATCTAGCTTGCTAGGGAATCAAGAACTTTTTTTTTTCATTGAGGCAAACGTGGCTCTTGGAGACCCTGGGACATGCCACATGCTCGACTTCTTCCTTTATATTCTTCCCATGCACTGGATACTTTCCTTATCCTTTCTCACCATTTCTATGTTGAAATAGTCATCACCAGTGTGTGCTTGTATGGTTTTACCAAGTCTGGTATTTTTGTTGTAAGCATCTTTACTGTAGACGTCTTTGCCACAAACATTTTTACGGCATAACTAATTGGCCATCAGGCAATTTTGCCATAAAAGATAAAATAGCAAAATTAAGAGAGGGACATTAAAAAGGACATAAGGAAACATGAAAAATGAATAACAAAATTAAAAAGACTTTATTGCAAATTACAGGATATTTGACTAGATTTAAAATGTGTGGAGATTCATGGCAATACTGCACAAATAACTGATTTTATTTTGTGGGTTGTACCTAAACACTTATCTTCAAAGACTTTCATTCATAGTATAAATCTTCCTGGACTTAGGATGCAGTTATATCCTGATAAACCCATTTTAAGTTGAAAATATCACAAATTAAAAATGCGTTTAATACACCTAACCTGCCAAACAGCATAGCTCAGCCCAGCCTACCTTAAATGTGCTCAGAACACTTAGATTAGCCTACAGTTGGGCAGAACCACCTAACACAGAGCCTATTTATAATAAAGCATTGAATATCTCATGTGATTTATCGAACACTATACTGAAAGTGAAAAACAAAATGGTTGTCTGGGGACAGAATGGTTGTAAGTGTGTCACTTATTTACCCTTGTGATCTCGTGGCTGACTGGGAGCTGCGCTCGCTGCCACTGCCCAGAATCACGAGAGAGGATCATACCACATATTGCTAGCTCTGGAAAATACCAAAATTCGAAGTACGGTTTCTACTGAATGCATATCACTTTCGTACAATCGTAAAGTTGAAAAATCATAAATCAAACCGTCATAAGTCAGGGACCATCTGTATTTTATATATATATATATATATTTTTTGATTTTTGATTCATCTCCTCAGTCACCATCTCACTTCTTCTTTTTCACTAAAATTTCTTCCTTTGTTAAGAGAGGTGTCAGTTTCCAAATACTAGGATGCTTATTTGTAACTGAGCTCTGTATTGTGTTGTGAAAGCCTCCTACACTGTTGTTTGTTCTTGGCATGTTGTCACATGCCCACTGATAGACGTTCCAAAGTTCTGTGGGAAATGTGGAGCTAAGATTTATATAATATAAAATTGAGAGTAGAGTGTCACGGGAGAAATGAAACCAAACTGTCAAGCAGTTCAAACCAAGCCGTCAACCGGTTATTTTATCTTTTATGGAAAAATGGCTTTACAACCAATTATATGTGGGAAAAATGTCTACAACAAAGATACTCCTTGCAAAAGTATCTAGAACCATTTTCAGATCTGTGACCAGTTATTACTTCCTGGCTTTGACTTGTTTAAAGAAGACAAAGCTTCATTGTTGAGGTTGTAACAAATAGCCTTTTACAACCTCTGCCCCTTGAGGTTGCCCTAAGCCCAAGAAACAGGTGATCCGCCACTGCCGTAAGGTCACCAGTAAGCTCAAGTACAGACAGCTTGCCCAGCATCTCATGTTGGCAAGTCATGCTCGCACTCTATAAGTTGAAATCAAGCCCCTTGTTTTTTTCAGGAGGTAGTTTTTTCACATTGTTTTTTCTGGTGGCTTACAGAGGTACAGCAAAAGTTCCTCCTGATCACCTTGCTGCTCTATGCTCTCGCCACCGTCAAGAACTTAATAGGAGAATGGATGTTACTAAAGATGACACACATAAATCAATGTCTGGTATTTATATAATGTCACAGTTAAATTATTAATTCATTCTTGACAGGAACAAATGTACAGTAAAATTTACTAATTTGGACTAATTGAGGGAAAGGCCAATTATATAACAAAGCCTCCGTTAATTGGAATCCTGCTAACAAGAGCCCAATTAATCAATTTTTGAATCTTCCTGCATGTATAAAAATTCACAACTCTTAGGAAAATCAAGCTTTCAAGGACTTTCCCTCTCAAAAGTTTCTAGATTACATTGTGGGGTCAATGCGAGAGAAGCACTTCTTTCACTGAACTCTGATCTGTCCCACTACCTAGCTCCATGAAGTGCTGTGATATTTTGAGATGTCAAGAAAATACTGAAGGAGCCAGCCTGGTAGTGTAGCCATTAAATTTACACACTCCACTTCAACAGCCCAGGGTTCGTCAGGTCAGAGCCTGGGCATGGACCTACCCACAGCATATCAAGCCATGCTGTGGCAGGCGTCCCACATAGAAGGTAGAGGAAGACGGGCACAGATGTTATCTCAGGACCAGTCTTCCTCAGCAAAAAGAGGAGGATTGGCAGTGGATGTTAGCTCAGGGCTAATCTTCCTCAGAAAATACTGAAATGAAGTTTTATATAATTCTAATGACCATGATTTCTGGTTAACTCGCAGTACCCCAGGACCAATGTGCAGAACTACGATAACAGTAATAACACCACCAACAACAATATTGATTTTAGTACCTTTTATTCACTAATAAGCATTTTATGTGGTTTAAATCTTAGTTTTCACAACCACCCTAGGGAGTTCTATGTTTACCCTATTTTACATATTAAAAACAGAGTTACAGGGGTGAAGTAAATTGCTGAAAGTCTCACGTTAGTAAGTGGTAGTAGGGATGATCTGAATCCAAGCCCTCTGACTCCAAAGCTGATTCACTTAACCACTGCCAGAACCTTCTGAGCATCTAGCTACTAGAAGAAAGAGACAGTCTTGAGAGGCAGCGATTGCCTCATCATCAGATGTGCTCCAGCAGGAGATGGACAAGATTTTGACTGGACTTCAAAAATCTAAAGGATGTTGAGATTATATTTAAATTTTATTCCAACTCTGAGATTTTATAATTCTAACCAGAAAACTCATCTGACCAAAACACCTCATCCTCATGGAATGTTGTCAAGGAGGGAGAAATCCCCCCCTACCGTTTTTGAATTCATATATCTGGACTAATAACAAAATTGACACGAGGCCAGGTTAACAGGAGAAAAACCAATATAATACGTATACATGAGAGATCATAAAAATGATGCTTAGAGAGTGACCAAAAGGCAGGCACCTTTATGTCTTTTTATACAAAGAAACCAGCAATTTGTGAGGATTTGACAGGACAGAGAAATTTAGGTTTAGGTGCTTAATTCGTAATGAATTTATTCAGAGTTTGGGTTTGGGGTAGTAAATTAGTCAAAAAGTAACAAGGTTTGTTTATACAGGCTCCCTGGCTCTGAATTCCCCCTCTCTGGTGATAAAGGTGTCTCTCTATCTCCTGGTTCAGGGAGAACACCTTTCATGTTGGAGATTTATTTCCTGCTTTCAATAGGAACAGAGACAGGAGGGTCCGAATGCCCTTTCTGCATCAGCTGCTTCTCAAGTAACTCCAATTCAAAATAATCAATATGCCATGGTGGCGTATTTTGGGGTGGCCTGCCCTGGATTCCAACAATTTTAACAACATGGTGGTACTATAGTAAAGCACCTTAAAAATATCAAGTCTGAGTTAAAAAAGAAGATATTTGGTAACATTCCCATTTCATGCGGTCATGCAAATGAAGGTTAAGAGTTATCTCAATGGATAACTAAGTGGAGATCCTTGGACTCCGTGTAGAATGGAGGCCTCTGAAGTCCTTGAAGGACAGGAGTCTTTTAATTAGCTTCAACGAGCTCCTCTTCCCTCAGTCTTATTTACAGTTTTAATTTGCTTGGCGAACTTTCCTTTAATAGAATGTAGCGGTGTATCAGTGTAAAGTATCATAATTCCTAATCAGCATATATATTAAGGATATTTTACGATAAAATGTGTATGTCTGTTAAACTATTGAATTTGAGGCCAGGATGCAGATGTGTTCGTATGGTGCTGTACCTCAGTTCACCATGGCTTCTGAGGACCATTACTCTGTTACTCAAAGACACACACTCACACAGAAACAATGAGTGAGAGAAGGAAGTCTGCCTCTCCAAATAGTTGACACTCAAAGAATAACCAGGACTGCAGTCACTTCAGTAGTTACCTGGCTGCATTCTCATTGGTTCTTAGAGAGTTTTACCATTTTCTATAAGAAAAATAATTAGATTTACTAAGAAGAATTTAAATTGTTTCTTCCTTTGCCAATTATTAGGTAGGATTCTTATCATCTGACCAAGAGCAATTCCTTGAACTTTGCAGGGGATTAAAATCTTGAAGAGAAACACTGGCAAAAATATTATTTATTTTCCTTCTCACAGTGACTCATTCAAAGTGAGGACTTGCAACCTCATTCCATCCTTTCTCTTCTCCTGCCTCAAAAACCTGGGTGAGAAAGAACCACTCTTTCTTTTTGGTGCCTACCTCCGCAAAATTTCCCTTTATCATTCAAAATATAGAAGTTTTCTAGAGTTGTTGTGAAATGACTCTTAGTGTATTTAAGATCTGCTTTGTTGACTCAGTAAGAGCAACTTATAAAGTTCATAGCCTTACTGAGCACCTGCTAAGTGCCAGGGACTCGTTAGGCGCTGGTGATCCATCAGTGAGCAGACTGGATACAAGTCCCGACCTTTGTATATCTGACATTCCAGTGGAGGAGATAGGGAATAAACCATATGGATTGTAAATAAGAAAGAGATCTAGACAGTTAGTAGATGAAAAGTACTATGGAGAAGGAACAAGTAGGCAGGTTAAGGCATGTGGAATCGAGCATGAAGAGGGGCACAGCCTGAAGTATTAAATAGGGTTGTCAGGGTAGGTGTCGGTGAAAAGATAACGTGTGTCATGACATCTAGAACATCCAAAGGTTCATCATCTCACTCAGACTCAAACTCAAAGTCCAGTGACCTAAAAGGCCCATGTGTGTGTGTGTCTCCTCTCTCTTTTATTCTCATCTCCTCCTCCTCTCTGCACTCTGCCACCTTCCGACCCTCCTCCACACACACCTCGCTCCACATTTGCTTCCTGTGGAGTGTTGCTTCCTGTAGTATTACATCATTAACTTGTCGCAAACCCTTTTAGCCTCCTCATGCCGTCACGGACCCACCTGCCAAGCTCTTACACAGTTGAGTCAGCAAATCAGGGCTTTTGAGAAAAACCTTTAAAAGAACCATTATCAGAAAGCCAGAGTGACTCATCTCAGCATCAGAGAGCAGAAGGAAGTCACTGCAATGAACCAAGAAGAGTCAAAGCCCAACATAACTCCAGGCTGGCTTGTGTATGGCATTCTAATCTGAAGAGATAACCTCACCACTGCTAGGAAGGAGATGATGATGAAAATGGTATTTTGGTCTTTGCATCCTGACCTGAGAGATGCTATTAACAAGTACAGCTTTCAATATGGTTTTACTTTGTTTGAATTTAGCATCGTTGTGGCTTTTTATATCTGAAAATATTTTGTCTTTCCTTAGAGGCAATTCAAACACAAAGAGAAATCAACATTTTAAAATTCAGATAAGCAGGAGTTAGTTTACAGTTAGAGATTTTGAGCACACTGCTTTTGTGTGATAATATTTGAAATTTATTTCCACAAGTTATTGCACATTCATTTCTGGAGTTTTCATTGCAGAAAATTGCCAGAAGGAATGGATTTTGTCTTCTTCAGCTGGCAGAACAATTTTCCACCTGTCGCCCAAATATTTGATGAGAAGGATTATGTTGCCGGCTCTGAAAGTTTATACTGTGGATCCTTCGGAAGTGAGAGGCCTAATGAAACTACAACCCTGATATCAGAGTCCAGCTTGCTAAAGTGTCTATGAAGCTATGGATGGATTTCCGGTGGTGAGGGCAATTTCTGAAAGACTAGCTTCAATGACACACACACACAGTTCTCAACCTGCCACAGGGCAAATAATGTTTTTCATTTTTTACACTCTAACAGTATTCTTGTATTCAGCAAAACTCTTGTGGCCTTGCCAAAGATCTGAATTAATTACTTGAAATTATTGTTGTTCATCTTCCTGGTAAATGGAACCAAAAAGAAGCACTGGTGCTGGGATATAGATGAAATTGTCATTTGATTTCAAGTTCAAGTAATTTACTGTCTCCATTGAGTTTTATATTTCTCTGTAGTTTGTTAGGTATATAGCCAGTATAGTCAGTACAATCAACAAAAACAGATTTCAGAAATCCACGCCTAATGGCAGCAACCTTTTAAACTGTCAGAAGAAATATAAAACTGTTTTTCCCTTGTTTCTTCAAACACTGTATGGACATCACAAGTAATAATAATATTGCTGCTGTCATAAAAATTTTTCTGAAGCATAGATTTTACCATGCCAAATCAAGGCTCTTCAGTCGCCTCAGAGGAAGGGCTAAAATTCTTGGGCTGGCATTCACGTTCCTGCATACTGAGACCCTGATGTGGCTTTCCTGTCTTATTTCCCACAACCCCACATACCCTACAAGCCAGTTGAGTTGGGCGATTATTTCTGGCATATTTTTTGCTAATTACCTAATCCCCATGCTTTCATTCATGCTGTTTCTCATCCTAATTATCTATCAAATTTAAATTCTGCCTACCCATCATGACCTAACTGAAAATTTACTGTCTCCCCAAAAGTCTTCCATGAAACGTGCAGCTGGAAATAATGCCTTCCTTTCTGAACTCAGATCATTT
Source organism: Equus caballus (assembly GCF_041296265.1). Taxonomy (NCBI): domain Eukaryota; kingdom Metazoa; phylum Chordata; class Mammalia; order Perissodactyla; family Equidae; genus Equus; species Equus caballus. The sequence continues at coordinate 27,362,036 of NC_091710.1, read as the reverse complement.
CATGGACATTGTTTATGGAATCTTTCAGTTTATGTTTTTATTCCCATCAGTGTGTACTAATCTAGAATAGCACAGATGCTGTCATTAGGAGCATTTTGTAGTGCTGTTGTTAATGTGACTATAAGAGCCTTGGTCCAAACTGGATTGCTTCCTTTCTTCTGTAAATCTTCTCTGGTTTGTACTGGATGTTTGTACTCACATAGCTCCTTTGTGTCACCTGGCTTGTCATTTGGTGTTGGTCCACCACGAGCCAACCAGGACAGTGTGTTGAGGGCTTCAACAATCTGCTAGAAGCCACTGTGTGGATCATAATCTTTCCTATATAACTTTATCACCTGATGGAAGCAAAATAACATTCACACTACGAGCACCCAAGATACAGAATAGAAAAGCTGGTGATAAATCCTTCAACTTTTCTCCTAAATCTCTATCTACTGCCCTGCCCCCGCCCCACAGGCACCTGCCCAGACCTTCCCCTTCAGGCTCAGCCTCTGGTTTCCTCTTCCTTCCTTGACCTTGGCAGAAGTCTCGCGGATACCTTTGTTTACTTATTTTGTGTTTCCCAAGCAGAGCTGTACCGTGCTAGATAAGTGGCAGTGTGAAAGTATATAGGGAATTACAAGCTGAACATGCCACATCTTTTTGGAGTGTTATAAAAGCCTCATATTTTCAAGTAAGGTCATTTTATTAGCTACGAAATGGCATAAAGAAAAATTCAAAATTTGCTTGAAGTTTAAGATGAAAGAGATGATACCAAAGAAATGTCTCATTTGGGGTCATGCTGTTCTTCTCACCAACAATCTTAAGATATCTGCATTCATTCTTCTCTACAATTAGGATTATTTCAGTACAATAATTTTAAAAGCACTTATTTAAGATTTTGATGCTATCTTGCCTTTTGTAGTTGATAGATTATTGTCCTCTCTCTTTGCCTTCTTTTCCAAGATTTCCCCTTTACTTCTCCCCAAAATTCAATTTTTCTGCCCCAGTTTCAGAAATATGCCTCTCTTTGACTTCTCTGACCAAGGCAGCTGGAGGGTCGATAGAGCATCCACTGTCACGCAGTCTTGTTCAAAGAATTTGGGAACCAGATGTAACAGTGGAAAAGAGTAGAAAGGTTGAAACCAGTTTTTGCTGGCAGGATGGCAGTTCGCAACTGTTACGTAGTATTAGTCTCCCTATCTCTTGATACACCTTTAACAAGAGAAGTAAACAGTGCAGGTAAAATTAAAGTGCTTTTTCTTCCATAGTCCTTTCCATCTTCTTTCCCTTCCCCATCTTCCTGTGAGTAGCTCCTCTCAGTAATTTAATATCCTTCTCTTTTATTTTCGTATTTTAGCATTCATGGACTTGTCAGTAATATTGTTGCATTGTTTTATGACAATGACATAAAAATTTACAAAAGTGGAATCCTGAAGAATATATCCTTCTGTAGCATGTTTCTTTTTTTTTTTTCTCATGCAGTATAAATTTAGATTTATCCATGTTGGTACATAGATTGATGGTCCCTTCTTACTGCAGTACAGTATTCTATTTCATGAATATGCCTTATTTGATTTATTTGTTCTACTCTTAGTAGATAGGTATATCTATTTTAATTTTTCTCTAGAAGACATCTAGAACATATTTACACATGCTTCTTTGGGCCCATGTCCGAATGGAAATTAGTACATGGCTCTAATTATTACAAAGCAGTGGGGGCAATTATTACTTAATGAATGCTGTGTGCTAGGCAGAATCCTTTTAATCATGAACTACAAAGGAAAAAAGGGTCAAAGGAATTGGATGTCATTGATGTAATGCACCTCTCTGCCTATGAACGGGGCTAAATTTGTCATCTTAGAAATTTTCTATCTACTCTTTGAAAAAATATCAGAGGAGGAGAGTCCACAAATCCCTTTGGTTACATATTTTAGTGTCTCAAGACACGAGAGTTGGGAAATTTATCCTAGGATTTGACCTAAAATCCTAGTTCTATAATTGAAGTCCCATTCCCTCTTGCTTGCTCCAGAAGTAATGAAGACCAGCTACTTACCTCCACTCTTAAATAACTCCTTCTATTAAAATAACTCCTTCTATTCCAAAATGCTGATTTAAACTTCTTTTTTCCCTTAGCCTGTATAAGTCCAGTCTCTTTAGCCTTTCTCCTAGGATTTCTTCCTTTAGGACATTTGTGTAGTTCTAACTAAAGTTTTTTCAAAATTATCCATATCTTCTTTAGTTTATAGGACTTAAAACTAAAAGATATGATCTTATAATGGACTTGAACAGGGCTGACAGGATTACCTCACAGTTTTTTTAATATGACTTTCTATATTTATACTTATGTATATATCTCTCCCTTTATTCAGGAGATATGGTTGTGTTCCTTCTCCTTATACGCTTATAATGCACATGTACTGATACACATGCACACCAACAGTACTGAGTGGCTGGATTATATTTAGCGTGTGGTCTATTAGGTTGGCCAGTTATACCTTTTGATATGTTGCACAAAGGCAATTTTTACTATTTAGGCATTTATTTAGTTTTTGAAAATAGGGGGTTGATTATTTAGAGTGTCCAGAAGATCAGTAAAGAAAGTTCATAGCAGGATTGTTCTCTGTAGCAAAGCAAAACAAAACAAAGTAGAATGCCATTAACAGGAGAATAGATAAGTAAGTCGTGGCATACTCACACCATAGAATATTGCAATGAAAATGCATAAGCTCCAACCACATTGGCAAGGATGAATTTTAAAAACAGTGTTGAGTACAGAGAGCAATCAGAAGAATAGGAATGGTCAATAAACATATGAAAAGATGCTCAATATCATTAGCCATTAGGGAAAGACAAATCAAAACCACAATGAGATACTACTTCATACTCACACTAGGATGGCTATAATCAAAAAGAAAGATAATAGGAGCCAGCCCAGTGGCGTACTGGTTAAGTTCACGTGCTCCACCTTGGCAGCCCAGGACTCTTGGGTTTGGATCCCAGGTGCGGACCTGTGGACTGCTCATCAAGCCACGCTGTGGCGGTGTCCCACATATAAAATAAAGGAGGATTGGCACAGATGTTAGCTCAAGGCCGATCTTCCTCACCAAAACAAGAGAAAGAAAATGTCCCAAATGTCCATCAACATATGACTGGATAAACAAACTATGGTATATCCATACAGTGGAACATTACTTGATGATAGAAAGGAAGCAAGCCCTGAGATATGCTACAACATGGATAAACTCTGAAAATATTATGCTAAATGGAAGAAGCAGGTCACAAACAATCACATATTATATAATTCCATTTATATAAATTGTCCAGAATAGGCAAATCCATAGAGACAGGAAGTAGATTAATGGTTGCCAGGGACTGGCGTTGGGGGCAGGGTTGGGGAGTAACTGCTAATGGGTACGGGATTTCTTTTGCGGTTAATAAAATGTCCTAAAGTTAGATTGTAGTGATGGTTACACAGCTCTGTGAATATACTAAAACCACTGAGTTTTACCATTTAACTGGGTCAATTTTATGGTATGGAAATGATATCTGGAAAAACCTTTTTTAAAAAAAAATCAGAAGACTGCATGTACTCTGTTACAATTTTTACAAAGTTTAAAAACAATCAACTAAACAATATATTTTCTGGGGTTGTATACTCATATAGTAAAAACCTCAACATAAAGGAAGACATGATCAGAAAAAAGAAAGAAAGAAAAAAACCAGCATAGAGTGGTGGTTCCGCTTAGTGTCAGACAGGAGATCATATGAGAATTACAGCGCAGTGGTACTGGAAATGTTCTGATTTCTAAAATCGAGTGGTGCGTTCCTTTTATTATGGTGCTTCACTTCTGATGCTTATATTAAATATAGTGTTTTAATGAATGTTTATTACTAAAAATTTTATATGCATCAAATACTTTATAATAAAACTCTCAATGCAGCCTTCTCTACCTCTTGAGGGAGATAGTATACTTTATATTAATGGAACAACATATGTTTGTACTGTTTGTGTTCCCTCAGAGAGACTAGTAGGGAGGGATAAATGGTGATATCCAGTCGAGGTGACCCATTGCTTAGCCAGTACATTAATGAGTTTTGGCCTGTACAAATCTGGATTTTTTTATATGAGAAAACGGAGGGAATGCAATTTTTTTTCTGAAAGTAAGGGTTTTGTTTGTTTATTTCTTTTGCTCTTTAAGAGGGAGTAGGCAGAGGCGTAATAGATGAGAATAAGAGGTGAGAGAAATGACAAAACTACATGGTGGAGTGGACAAATCACTTTTATGAAAATGACTATCTGATACCCAATTTAAATTATGTTTTCCTGAAATTTAAAGCCTTCCAGCTCTGGGGGGCATCAAAATAATCCTGCTATCCAACAAAAGCTTTGTATAAATAAATTGGGCATTTCTTTTTCTTTTCTGTTTGTTTTTCTATTGGGGTATAATTGACGTGTAACATATTATTTTAGGTGTACAATTTAATGATCCCATATTTGTATAAAGTGTGTGGTAAAGTGATCACCACAGTGAGTCTACTTAACATACCTCACCGTACCTAATTACAAATTCTTTTCTTGTGATGAGGACTTTTAAAATTTGCTCTCAGCAACTTTCAAGTAAGCAATACCCTGTTATTAACTATAGTCACCGTGCTGTGTGTTCCATCCCCATGACTTCTTTATTTTGTAACTGGAAGTTTGTACTTTTTACTCTCTTCCCTCATTTCACCTACCCCTACTCCCCACCCCAACCCTCTGGCAACTACCAGTCTGTTCTCTGTATCTCTGAGCTTGGATTTTTTGTTTGTATGTTTTTAGATTCCACAAATAAGTGAGATTGTACAGTATTTGTCTTTCTCTGTCTAACTTATTTCACTTAGCACAATGCCCTCAAGGTCCGTCCATGCTGTTGCAAATGACAAGATTTCATTCTTTTTTATGTCTGAATAATATTCCATTGTGTGCGTGTACACAACTTAGGTTGTTTTCATATCTTAACTATGATACACAATGCTGAAATGAACATGGGAGTACGTATGTCTTTTCAAGTTAGTGTTTTCATTTTTTTGGATAGATAGTTGGAAGTGGAAATGGTGGATCATATGGTAGTTCTATTTTTAACTTTTTGAGGAACCTCCATACTGTTTTCCATAGTGGCTTCACCAATTTACATTCCTAGCAACAGTGTACCAGGGTCCCCCTTTCTCCACATGCTCACTGACACTTATTTCTTGTGTTTTTGATAATAGCCATTCTGACAGATGTGAGATGTTATGTCATTGTGGTTTTAATTTGCATTTCCCTGTTGATTAGCATTGTTGAGCATTTTTTTTACCTACCTGTTGGCCATCTCAATGTCTTCTTTGGAAAAATGTCCAAAGATCCTCTGCCCATTTTTAAATTGGATTGTTTGTGTTTTTTGCTATTGAGTTGTATGAGTTCTTTATATGTTTTGGATATTAGTCCCTTCTTGGATATATGATTTGCAAATATTTTCTCCCATTTGGTAGGTTGAAAAGGCAGAGATTAGGAGTAGTTCATCCTAATACTGTGATTTCCAAGCTCATGAATGATTTGGTTGGTGAGAATTTTCGATATCCCATTTGAATTTTAAAAAATAGTATATCCTTGGGTTACAAGATTTTTCTTCCATCTGAAACATCTCTATTGACCTATTTTATATGTCTTTCTGTTTTTTTATACCCACTTTTCAAAATTGTAAAAATTACATAGTATTTTAAGCAGCTGCTGTAAGGTTGTTACACACTGATCTAAATTGGGTCTCATCAGCACCTTAATGAACAAACTCTCTATAACCCAGCCTTAATCAAAATTTTTTTTTTTTTTTAATTAGAGCAATGATCAGCTGTCAGGCTCTATGTGCTTCCCTAGATCTTAAACTTAAGATCCCTTGAGGAACAATTCACATGTTGCTTTGAGTATCTAGTCTTAGATTTCATGACACCGTGTTTCCCACCCCTCAAAACACTGTACCCAATACTCCCTACTAATCCTAATATCTTCATATGATATCTGCTAATTGGAAAAACTAACACTTAAAACTGTTGATCTGGCTTTGAGTGTATGTGGGGAATAAATTCTGTGACAATGCTTTAGATAACTGCTCTAGTAATTTCATGTTAAAATCTGATTTTAGGAATCACTTTTCTAATCAGTTGTGCACCCACTTGGCAGTAATCTGATCCAAACTCACTTCTCTTAGTCTTTGATGAGCTCTTATGTGGAGCCAAATCTAAATTCCCTCAAAGAGAGATGTTTCACTTGCCCTTTTTCTGGTCGGAGGAGCCCTCCCAGAACTCTGAGAGCTTGCAAAGATGATTACAATGAGTCTGATATGTCAACCAATTCCTAAAATGCCTTGGGATATTTTTACCCTGCAAGCTGTTTATGCAAAGAGAAGAATTTTCATCTGGAAGGAAAGAAATAGTTTAAGGCAACCTTGAGTTTAAATGTCAGATTTTTTCACTTGAATCTTGGTATTATATGGTTGAAAGAACTCTATGAAGAGATATGTTTCTAGTCCCCTAATTTTGTCTCTGTCATTAACTAGTTGAGTAGACCTAGACAAGTTACTTAATTTTTGTGGTAAGCACTTTCTTGTCTATAAAATAGGAGTTAAATGGGATGATCTCTACAGAACCTTCTAGCATTAACATGCAAAGTTTCCAAAGATACATCTGGACCACTCTGCTTCATTTTTGCTTTTTCCATAACAAAGACACCCCAAATACCCATTTAAAGTCTTTTTCTTAAGCATGTTTTTTTCAAAACACAGTATAATATTTACTTTTACCCTTGCTCTAGAAACTTGCTTGTGGAAACCTGATTAACAGTATTTACCAGTTAATGATTTTCTTTGCTATCAATCAACTAAACATAGTAAAGTATATTAAACAGATTTAGAACTATTTCCTTCTTCAACTGCTTTGGTGATTTAAGACTTGTTTTGACTCCTAATTACAATGGCATTGTTATGTTGGCTTATCTAGAATGTTAATTCACAATCAAAAAAAGCAACTATGAAGAGAAGCTGCTGTATCAGTAAATAATTTTCAAGAAATGACAGATCTGATTACTCACTTGAGGGGGGTCACATTGATACAATTGAATTGGAGCTTCAGAGAAACTTAAAATTCCTTTTGGAACCTCTAAAATTGAGAATGCACACTTTTGACTCTTTAACGTTTTTGTTTTAATTGGGCAGAAAAGCAATATGTTACTTCAAAGATATTTAGTCATAGTAAAATCCAGTTCAGCTATTAAAAAAGAAAATCTTCTTTTCCCTCCCTGCCCTAGAGTGTTCATAAAGAGTCTACAAATATGGTCTGTTATTTTGTGTGTGTCCCAAATATAACTGGCATAATTATCTTCATATTTGGCTCATTAAGCATTACATTCTTCTGTGAATCACTGCAGTGTGACAATGGCCCAGCAGTGAAGAAGTTCCTTGTGAAACACAGGGAAAATGCATGATTCTGTTCTAGCAGTTTTACCTTTAAGTCTATTGTTGTCAATTGAGAACATCGCTTTGATGTGTAATTAATCTACCTGAAGTCCAGTGTTTTCCACTTACTAATAGAAAACCAGTAATCTGCATTTGTGACAAGCCCAGACCTTCAACCAAACCCAGGGTCCACATTTATCTTGAAGTTTTCTGTTGTTCCCTGCAGTCATGGAGAGAGCAGCGCATTCTTCAGAAAGTGGCTTGTTGAGTCCTTGGACACTAGAGTTATAATGAAGAGTGGGAGCTCACTCATCAATCTTGCCTGGTTCTGTAGCATAGGCACAGCTTGAAAATTGTTTAGTACCTTGGAGGCCAAGTGGATTCCTAAATAAGGGGACTATTCCACCTGTGTTGTAGTTGTCATAGTTGTTTGATCTGGGATTAGTGTGGAGTGGAGTTTGGTGGGTACTACACACGTAGAGGAAAATGGAAGACAAGAGAGTTGTTTTGTTTTTTGCGATGTTAACGTTTTAATCTCTACAGGATTATTTCCAAAACCTTTAAATGTTGACAGATGAAGGATTAACTTTTTTTCTCATATTAAGGAAATCTTTTTCCTTTCTCCCGTCCAAGGAAGGGAAATTAACCAGGAGGGATAAATGTTTATCTCATATATACTGGTTTTCTCTGAATATTCGAATGTCCCCCTTCTCACCACCATATTTTTTTTTAATGACATGTGAATTCTCAGTTTGTTCCAGTAAGTCTTGCATACTGATATACCTGATCTTTCAATACCTTCCATGACTGTCTCTGTGCCAGCCACAGGGCCAGGCACACTGACCCTCTCCTTGACCCTGTCTGAGAATGAATGAACAAATGATTACTTGTATTCATCATGGGTCAACATTTATTGTGCCTTCCCTTCTCCTTTCAGCACGTTTTCTTATGGATTTCTCCCTGTAATGGAGAGTCGCCTAGAAAAAAAAAATTTAAAGACACAAAAATCAACTCAAGTTGCATTTGAGATGCTGAGTAATAAACAATTGTAGGCTCCTTGGTTACTTTTTGTTTTGTTCTGAATTGAGACTTTTAGGTTCTTCCCTGGTCCCTTTGCTTAAGGACTTCCAGAGGTATTCTCTTGTCGTCCTAAGTGGCATTATATATAATAGATGAACAAGGAGGTGATGGGTTTTTTTGGTGGTTTTTTTTTTTTTTTTTTTAGGAAGATTAGCCCTGAGCTAACTACTGCCAATCCTCCTCTTTTTGCTGAGGAAGACTGGCCCCGAGCTAACATCCATGCCCACCTTCCTCTGCTTTACACTTGGGACTTCTACCACAGCATGGCTTGCCAAGTGGTGCCATGTCGGCAACCCGGGATCCAAACCGGCAAACCCTGGGCCGCCAAAGTGGAACGCGCGAACTTAACCTCTGTGCCACCGGGCGAGCCCCAGAGGTGGTGTTTTAATTTGAACTCTTGTATATGATGGTAATTATTGTACCACAGAGGTTCCTTCCCAAAATATGGACAACATCCAGTCAGGTTTACTGTGACTTGTGTAATCAACTCTTCATTTTTATAGTTGATATATTGTCATATACCCAGTGGAAAACATAACCTCTAAGCCTTAGTTTGCTCTTTCAATTTTCCATCCTAGGAATTATATTACAGGGATGAAATGGTAATGTAGCACATATCTAGGGTTTTTTTCCAGTGTGCAACTTGTAGTGTCATTCTTGTCAACTTTGTCTGGCATTGTTGTTTTGTACATCATACTGTCAACTTTAAGCACTGCCAACACTGATTTTTAAGGTCTTGATATTATTACATTGTCTTCATATATAGGTATTAAGTGTGCTTTATGTTTCCTTTGTGGTTATGATGTTAATTTCTAACCCTAATCAACTATAAACACCACTGGCTCTTGAGAGCCCTTGGGTTAATAATTCTAGATTTACCTAAAGATCAATTCTAAATAAGTATGTGTTAGCTCGTTTAGATAAAACTGTATCTGAAACGTATAAGTCCCACTTTTGCAAAAACATACCAGAAAATCTTTCCTTCCTGGGATTTTGCAATGCCATTGTTTCTCTGATTTAGTATATGGGATGACCATAGAGACTGTCTTTGACTGGGAGAACACTGTCATCAAACAGGTTTTAATGTATTTTTGGGCTCTAAAAAAGAGTCTGAGAGACAAGAGAAAAAAAAAGGTAGTGTAATGATATCAACATCCTTTCTTTCCTTTCCCTTCCTTGCTTCACTTACCTGACAAAAAAATTTTGATCCTCTCTAGACTCTCCACATCTTTGCCCTGGAAGTCACCTCCAAATGTTAGGGAATGTTTCATTCCTTCTAGGAGATGTTGACCCATGTGATTGATGGTTTAATATCTTCCCCCCAAAGACCAACTAGTGTTGGTTGTTTCTTTTAATTTCCAAACTTGTTCAGTAGTACCACAGGTCATTACCGATCTTGTGACCCAGACCCCAGGTGCCTACAAAATTAAAAATGCTTGCTCTGAGCCATAGATACCTGCAAGCTTTCAACCTATTGATGACAAATAGCAAACTGGAATGGCCCAGCAATATGCACATGATTATCTGATTCATACTCATTTATACATGGAAGTAGGGTGCTGAGAGAGCTAAATAATTAAATCACATAATGCAATTAAACTTGCTCCATTAGAGTGCTCTTCCCCCCCCCCCCCCCCCCGCCCCATTCTTCTTGCTGACAGTGTGCATACCAGGATTCACCTCAGTGCAATTAAGCTGATTAGGCAATACTAAGCCACTCAAGTATGTAGTCGGCTTTTGTTGTTGCTTTTTTGTTAAGCTCCATAAGTCAAATGCCAAATTCTCAAGGTACAACTTCAGGTTTTCAAATCATGTACATAAAGCTATTTACCAAACACATTACAGCAAAGGCAGTGGCCTTAATCCTCCAAGAATACCCGGGTTCCTAGAATTGGTTGCTGGTTTGTGATCTTATATATTGCTTTGTAAGGAAAAAATATGTCAAATTTTCAGGCATTTCTTGAAGGGCTGCTGAGTAGAGCGGGCTCTTGCTCTAGCAATTTCTTCATCACAAACAAAATAATCTGCAGGATGCAAATCTACGTCTGTTTCATCCTTCACCTATCCATCCATCTCTTAATTTTCCTTTAATAATTAATGATATACTAACAATTTCTATTATATATCAAGTGCCTATTATATGATGTGAAATAAACTAGTCAATTTACATTTATCTACTGGAAAGTACACAGTAGCTTTGTAGGACTATATTATTCTCTTTCAATGTGGAAGAGTAGGGAGGCTATGAGAGTTTACATATCTTGCCTAAGATCATATAACTAATTAGTAAGAGAGCCTGGATTTGAATCTAGCTCTGTATAACTCCAAAGCCCACATTTGTTTACCTACATCAGGCTGCCTTTTGATAAGATAGCAGAAGGAACAGTATTTTGTGCCTTCAATACAACTTGGTATAAATCTGTTTCTGACAGTGTCTAGCATCTTCTCTAAGGAGGATAAGGAAATTAAGCCCTCTTTATTGTACAAGTTCCACCTCCCAATCAGATAACTGTCAACTGTCATATCAAATCAGGACACAGCTTCTATTGCTGCTCACTAGTGCCATGTGGTATATTGTCAGTCTTTACTAAATACCACATCCCAGCAGGCTCAGCTAAATCTGTGCATTAAGAAAAATAACAAAGGAATTAAAGGATTTCAGACGAGCATCAAAACTTCATCTTCATACCAACATGTTATGTGATTTCCAGAAGAAGGACCTTGTTGTGCAAAGAAGGTCATCTCATTAAGAAATGGAAGACAAATCCTGTTCCTTTTGCTTTTCTTTATGACCACATAAAAGAGTGATTTTTTTTAAAGATGTGGCTCCTCCTCTGCACAAGACCTTTTTTGTTTAGAGCTAACCATGCTAGTCAAAATTCTGTTGCTTTTGGAATAGTGAAACTGATCTCTTGATTTTTCTAACTCCAAATGAGTGATGAATGAAGGAAATAATGTATTGGAAGAAATAATATAAAAAGTAAGGCCTTATTGGTATTATTAAGCACTTGATCCTAAAACAATGGAAACTATATGATCAAGTTATGTTTTATTAATTTTTAGAGATTACACAGCTAATTCTTCTTAAAACTCTGTAAAACATAAAATCAAAATGGTAAAAGATATGAACATGAACTTCATAAAAAGGTAAATGAAAACAATTGATAAATGTGTTTTGATATTAAACTTTGCTAGTAATCAAGAAGTATATATTAAACAATTAATATTCATTTTACCTATCAGTTAACAGATAACCCCAAATATCATGTTTATTGCTGGTGAGGATGAGGAAAATTGATAAACTCCTATAGTGATGGTGTCTATGTCAGTTTGCATAGTACTTTTGAAAATGAATTTAGCCACACATCACAGGCACTTCATACATACTTATTGCAATGGTCACGAAGTTTCATCATAGCTTCATTTATCTATCTATTTATTTAGATTCTCACATCCTGTGCCTTCAGTCTAGAGGAAGGTGCATTGATATACGTGGATAATTATTTAGTAGTACAAAGTATTATGGAAGGACAAAGAGGAGGAATGTAACTCAGAATTTGCATTGTTGCGGTAGGACTTCACATAAGATGCATCAATTAACCTAAACCTGAAGGAGGAGAATGGAATATAAGCAAAAGGCTTAGGGGGAGAAGGGGATGTTATTATGGGTAGACAGAAAAGCATGTGTGCAGGTCCCAAGTGAAGAGCATTTGATCCCTGAAAGACTTGAGACGCTGTCTCTATAGCCTCCTGGTGCTGAGGTGATTAGGCACAAAGCTAGAGATGAAAGCACAAACCAAGTCATGAAAGTCCTTGAAAGCTGTGTCAAAAAAGAGATCTTATCTAAAGGATTGAAGGGTTTTAAGACAGAATAACGTATTCAAATTTATGTTTTGGAAAGCTCGTTCTGCTTGCAATGTATAGAATAGATTGAAGGAGGGCAAACAAGAATGATGGAGAAGATAGTTAGGGCCAATTGTAGTAATTTAAGAGAACGGTGGTGGTGACCAGGGTAATAGAAATAGGGATGAAGAGAAGTTACTGAATTTAAAAGATATTTAAGAGACCGAACCAATGGGGCTTAGTGATAACTTGGATGTAGGGGTTGAATAGGGGAAAATTAGGTGATATTGCAGGTTCTAGCTTGGGAACCTCAGTTCCCAATACTAGGATGCTAGGGCTGTTCTTTGATTAAGGGGACCGAGACCAAAGAACAAGTCTGAGTGGCTAAGCAATATGTTCTGTTTTAGGCATAAGAAGTTAGAGGGGTCTATGGGGACATTTGGGTGAACACATCTAGAAACAACTTAATGTACAGACTTGAAGCTCGAGAGAGAGAACTGTCTTGAAGATACAAATTTGGATGTAATCAGGATATAGATGATAAATGGAGAATCATAATATCAATATAAACCTAACATTTGGAAATAACTAAATGTTAAATAGTAAGGAAGTGTCAAGATCAAAACTGACGTATTTACTCTCAATCATTAAGAATCAGTTTAATGAAAAATTAATACTATGACAAAATGAGATAACATCTTGCAAATATATATGTACCCTATGTACAGCAAGCCAAAATATTAAATATACATCTGAAAAAGAAAGATAGGGCCATGAAATGTACCAAGTTATTAATAGTATTATTCTTTGGAAATTTGGTGATGATGGATAACAATGTTTTTTAAAATATATATTATTCTTTTTCTATAATTTAGCATTTTATAGTAAGCCATAATTTTCCATAGAAAATATGTCGTAACATGTTTAAGACTATTTTTTTCATTGTATTTGATTTTACTAGAATGTTTGCAAGTTACAAGGGCATCATAAAAGAGATTTTACAAGACTGTTTTCTGGGTAAAATTTCTCAATAGATAATAACACAAAATTTAGTTGTAAATTTAGTCATTTGTGTCCCACCAAAACAAAAGCAGCTTGGTATGGAGGGGAAAATACTATTCCAGATGTCAGAAGATCTCAATCCAAATCTGCCCCTTAGAACTCTGAGAAATTGTTTAACCTCTGAGGGCCTGGATGACTTCTAAAATAAGAGAGTTGGCCTAAATTTTATCTGAGATGAGCTCCCACTCTGTTTTACCTGAGTTCAGGTCACATACAAAAAATTGTATCAAATCATGTCCCGTCACATTGTCCCATATTTAAATGTTGATACTAAATGGTCACAATCTGAGTTTTTAAAATGTGACCTAAGATCTAATGGAAGAGTATTTATTTCAAAGAGAATTTCATGTTTGCTCCTTCTGCTTTTGTTTTCCCTCTTTTTTCCTTCTTTTTTTTTTTTTTTTTGTCATAAAAAGATTGAAAGTCGCTGCTGTATTAGTGTGGAGAACATAAAACATAAAGCTCTTCCTGAAAGGTAATTTTCCAAGAATGAAAAATATGAGACTGGTGTTTGATTGTTTGGTTTTCTGTCATTCAATGTTGCATTAAAACAACCATTTTTCCATAACTATGAATGGCCTTACTCTTGAAAACTGTCAGTTACAAATGAAAAGCGATAACACTTTGAAAGCAAAACCTTTCCCAAATCCCACTAGGTTTTCAGATGAATTTGAAAACTAGTCAGTGGAACTTATTCATACACAAACTTATCCATCGTTGGGTGGAAAAAATTAAGAAACCATTTATATGCTCCATCTCATCCACTGTTTCCAGGAAAATAGTCTCTTTTCTTACTTTTTAAAATGAATAATTTTTATAAATCTTGAAATCTACTTCTTTCTATTTTTTTCCAAGACACGTATTTGTTATTTAGTTGTTCCATAATACATGAATTTTAATACACTAGAAGTTAGACACCATGTAGTAAAATCTAGAAGCTTTCATTTTTTACAGAGCCTTTTATATTCCTTAACTGGAACAGAGAATTGTGTGTGTGTGTGTGTGTGTGTGTGTGTGTGTGTATTTTCTGATTCTAAATATTTATTGTCTATACTTAAAAATATAGAAGAAGCAAAAACAATGAAAATTTAAATAATCAATAATCCCGCTACCTGGAAAAAAGCATTTGTCTAAGTTTTGCCTCTTCAAAGCCCCTTCAGAGAAACTGTAATGGGACAGGCGCCTCATACTAAATCTGATTGTACATTGCTTGTTTCCATTAATGGGCAAGGCCTACTACCAGAATGAATGTAAAATCTCTGATTTAGACCCAATTTCAGAAGTCAGTTTTGCAGATGACTCAAGCAAGAGCTAAAATGGTGGTTGCAACTTAAAAACCAAACCGAAACAAAAAAAATTCTCCTGTGACCCTTGGGAGATATGTCATCTGTGTGTATTACTTTTGCTGAAAGAATAACTCTGTGCTGTGTATTAGAACAAAGTTTCTCCCTCATTCAATGTATGCAAACAGAATTACTTTAAACTGGCCTTAGGGCACATGCTTTAAACCACAGCAGCTATCTTTCTCTTATAATTTAGTGGTTATTCTGTATCTACATCTCAGACAGCTCTTAGTGAAAAACAAGTCAAGAGATGTGAGCGCTAAATAGGGCCAATGGTTTAGTACAAATCTCAAAGTAACCTCTTTAAAATGTGAATTCTAATGAAGATGAGATTTAGCTCTACCTAACTTTTCACCTTCCATTCCCTGCACTCATGGCACATGACATTTCAGCCTTATTTCCCTCTCACCTCTGTATCTCTGCCCATGCCTTGGCCTCCCTGGGAATGCCTTCTCCCATTTGTTCACATATTCCACTCATATATCCAAACTCTGCTGAAATGTAATCCCTGTGATGTCTGCCACAAACCTTCCTCTGTGCTCCTGTGACACTTTGTATATACTTCCAAGGTACCGTTACCTTGCTTGTCATTGTCATCTAGTTACTATTTGTTGCTAATTTCAGTCTGTGTGCTCCTTAAGGAAATTAGTTATATCTTCGTTATCTTTAAATTCCCAGTACCTAGAACATTGTCTGCCTTAGTAGGTATACAGTTTACGTATAGTGGGTATATGATGGTTTAAAAAATGATTGAATATATTAAGGTAATTTGTGATAATTGGGGGAATAATGAATGTGTTTTTGTAAACTCTACTGAAATCTGAAGTTTCTTGTTTCAGGAACTAAGAATGGCTCTTCAGATAGCTTTGATTGTGTTGTAAGTGTTGTTTACTATCTTCCACTCTGCAGAATTTAAGATCTGCTCAATAGAATAATATTTTAAACTGACAATATATAAGATCTACACAGGTGAGGTAAACTATGCAAATGCAGTGATCTAAAACGTTTCCATTTTTATTAGAGGTTGGGAAGAAGGCAGAGTAGTTTCTGAGTTTAAAAAAAGAAAACTTTTATTGAGGCCTAGGGAAGGAGTCTGTGTTTCATAAATTGCATTAAATATTTGGTATGTAAAATTCCGGCTGTTGTTCTGCATTAAATGGGTACAATGCATTCCCTATCTAATTAAGTAACCATATGGAGACAAGTCACATTTACATAAACAAAAGCAGAGATCCCAGTTCTAGTGTATTGTCTTAGATTATGTAACTTAGTTTCCCTGGTATGGCTTTCTGCTCTGACTTGCATATTGCCATGAACCAATATGTTCGCAGACATTGAGTGGAATTTAAAGAAATATTTCTAGGCTGCCTTGCTTCATTTAAATTTTTGCAGTGAGAGGGGCTCTGGAATACTATGAAATCTCCTATGTTCTGCTTGCCTATTGAAGCCAGTAGTTTTGAAATCTGGCCAATGGGAAATCCATGTGTATTATCACAGTGCTTTGCAAGACAACCACATGCCTGGTGCATGGTGTAACCATTCATTACATGTTAATTGAATAAATAAATGTTTCACAGCGTGTTTTCAGAGACTAACATATATATAGGTAATAAATAGTAAAGAGATGTTAGAAACAACAGTTCATATCATAAGGGCTCTGAGATGAAAATAATAGTAGTAATCACAAAGATGAAATATAAATGTTAAGATAATAAGTTTGGGAATGGAAATCATAGAGATCATAATTACAATTCTCTCTCTCTTTTTTTTTTTTTTTGTTTGCTATTCTTTATCCAGGCAATGATGCTGGATATATTTGTGTAACATTTAATCATTTACTATATTTTTCACATATATTAACATGATTAATGAATTTTAATCACCCATTTTTATAGATGATAAAAATGGAGCCTCAGAATTAAATTACTCACCCAAGATCACAGAATTAACTCAGACTTCAAGTCAGGTTATTTGATTCTAAAGTTCTTTGATTTTACCAAATTTAGTTTTTGCTTTATGGCAGGATCATTGGTACGATTTTGGAATAAATATGAATGTTTTGTACCAGTGAAAAGACAAGCATACTTTAGAAATAGAAGAAAAAAATGACGTTTATTTCAAGGTACTCTCAGGAAAAAAGTATGACAATAATTTAGAATTTCTCAACATCTGTTGAAGCTTCACTTCACTTTTACTCTAAACCCACGGAATGCCCGCGTTCTTCACTGATAGTCCAGGGTTTTACGAATCCCAATTTGGGATGACTTGCCTCCAGTGTGCCCATAACAGATTTAACACATCAAACAGCCAAATATTTGGCAGTTTTATATGGATAAATAGAATGACAATGGCCTAGTCCTCCTCTCTTTCTCTTGCTAAGGTTCGCTATCTCCTGTTATGCTCCTTGTATTTTAATTGGAGTTTTAATAGTTAAATATTCCTGCTTAAAAGAACATGAAACTCTTTCCAAATGAAACATTGGAAAATCCTTCTCGTTATTTTATTCTCAGACAGCACGAATTCTTTGATTTCTTTGTCTGTTTCCGACTTTAGTGAGGATGCCTAGTAAGTTGAATATAATTAGTTGAGTATGGTAGTCTGCCTTTATCTCCCAGGGGTACATTCCAAGACTGCCAGTGGGTGCCTGAAACCTAGGAGAGCACAATACCCTATATATACTATGGCTTTTTTTTTATACATACATACCTATGATAAAGTTTAATGGCACAGCAAGAGATTAACAATATTAATAAAATTTCATTATAACAGTATACTGTAATAAAAGTTGCCATAGATCTTAGCAACCTCAGCGTATTTTTTTTTCTTTCCTTATTAAGTTGGGAACTTTTATCTTTCACTTAAAGGGAGCACTTTAAGGCTTCTCTTTGGCATGTCCAAATGGCCAGCATCACTACTCTTGAGTTTCAGGCCGTTATTAAGTAAAATAGGGTTACTTGAACCAAACACTGTAATGGCGTCACAGTCATGTGATAACCAAGAGGACTGCTAAGTGACGAACGTGTGGGTAGCGCATATACAGTGCGGATACTATGGACAAAGGGAGGGTTCACATCCCAGGAGGGACTCATCAGGATGGCGAGAGATTTCATCATGCTGCTCAGAATGGTGCACAGTTTAAATCTTATGAACTGTTTATTTCTGGAATTTTCCATTTAATATTTTCAGACCACAGTTGACCTAGGTTAACTGAATCCGCGGAAAGTGAAAATGCAGCTGAAGGGGCACTACTGTGCTTGCTGTGCTGTTCTCTCAAAAATATTTATTTTCTCAAGACCTTTCTGGGATATGTCCATAACACACCCATCCTGACCTGGACTCAAAATCCAGCAGACGGGTAACTGAATCATCTTTAAGATGAGTATCATCCTTACTGTCAGTGGTGA
Source organism: Equus caballus (assembly GCF_041296265.1). Classification (NCBI taxonomy): domain Eukaryota; kingdom Metazoa; phylum Chordata; class Mammalia; order Perissodactyla; family Equidae; genus Equus; species Equus caballus. The sequence continues at coordinate 27,343,856 of NC_091710.1, read as the reverse complement.
GGTGCCACACAGATAATGTATCATTTTATATCATCTTCTTTTGGTTTTATGAACTGTATGCTATTGCTATGAGGCAGACACTCACTAAATTACACTATCAGATTTCTAAGGGTCCGTTCATCTGACCTGAAATGGAATTGTGTGGTGGTTGGGGTCAAAGACCTATGTTCAAATTCTGAGTCCCCATTAAGCAGCCATGTGACCTTAGACAAGACACATAACCAAATCATTTCCTCAAATGCAAAATGGGATACTTACAATACCCACCTCAGAGCATTGCTGTAAAGCTTAAATGACCTAATCCATGTAGAAGGTTTATTACCATAACCTGTAATCATTCAGTAAATGATAGTTCTTACTTTCACTTTCTGCTTATACAGTTTCCACATTTTTAAGCCTGCCAAAATTCTTTCTTTAACCCTCAAAGCATTGGGATTTGATTAAGTGAAGCTTGGAGCTCTGGCTTTGTGTAAGAAGGAAGATCTAGTTGTATCAATGAGGAGTGTTTCCTGCGAAAACAACAGAAAATCTGACTATCAGTAGGTTAAATAATCAAAGATTTAAAAAAAAACAACCACCAAATTCTCTAGAGGCAGATACCTCCTGGTGTTAGTCTAGCCTATCTCAGTGTTGTCAGAGCTGGTACCTCTGTTCCCTTCTTTGACTTTTTCTCATGATTTTCCCCAGTTAAGGCAGGAAAAAATGAGAGAAAGGACAGTACTAACCACATCTATTCCTTTTATCAGGAAAATAAAAGCTTTCTTAAACTTCTGTTTGTGACTCATTTGCTAGATCAATGTAACATGACTATTCCTACCTGTAAAGAAGTAAACTGAGTCCCTGACCTTTCCAGGCTTTCCTGTAAAAGTGGTTTGGGAGAAGGCAGTTGACTGGGTCAGACAGTTGCCAGCATTTGTCACATCAGATTTAGAACTTTTCTCTGAATGTTAACGTGGTGGCAAATATATTGAGATTACAGGCAAATTTCCCTCAAAGCCCAGAAGTATTCATACAGCCTTCCATAAAAGCATTTATTAAAGTAAGTGACCAAAGACCGTCCCCACCCCTCTCCAAACAACAGGATCTGCCAACAACTTCTTAGCCCCTTAGAAGTTCCCACTTCAGCTCCTTTCTTTCTTCCCTTCCCTTGTCTTTTTCTTGATGTATCACCTGAGAATTTCCTCAACAATTCAGTTCTGAGCCTCTAGGCAAGGTTGAGTATGATAGGCATCCATGAGGTGAGAGGGAGGAAGATGACCCCAGCCTTGTGGAGTAAGGAAGGAGTGTCTTCCTCAAGGGCAGCCTGCTGGGGAAATCTAGCCTTCTTGCCACAAAGAAGGCATCTGAAGGCTAGGGCATTGCTGCACCAGGAATTCCAGCCTGAGCCCAGAGAGGAACTCGAGGGAGGGACAGGGGATTGAGATCATGTTAGGTAAATGCCACTCCCAATATTTCACTATACGAAGCAAAAAGAAAAAAGAAAAGAAAATGTATCATTCTTTTGCTTTCACTTAATTAAAGAAATTTCTTTAATTAAATAAGTGAATTTAGTCTTGGAAGGATGCAAATAAATGGTAATACATATACAAATATATACCTATGATCTCTCACCTTCCCCTAGCCACCCTAATAAATTGATTTTTTAATTTGATTTTTGTTTTCATGGATCTTGGCCTTTTTCCTATACACACAGGACTTTGATGTGGCTTCAGTATTAGTTAGGATATAATGTTGCGTTCTGCCTTTTTTTTTTAATCCTCTGAACATTAAAATTGATTGATTTCTTAATGGAGGTCGTTGAGATAGCCAGGTCACTTATCCGCAGCCTTTTCCATTACACTCTCCTGCTCTGTGTTTCACATGGAAGCTGAACTTGTTACTTTATCTAAAGGGCATTTATTAAAATAGCAGGAGGATAACCTAATTGCTTTCAGATCTCTCTGTGTTTTGTGAATTGGATGGTTAAAACTTGATTTATCTTTCGATCTAGTGCCTTCGTTTGTTGTTTTATTTATGCTGGATGAATGTGGCCTCACTATTTACTTACAGATTGTTATTTATGATGCCCACCCCTCCTTCCCCATTTCAGGATTTCCTTCACACAGTCATGCATTGTTACCAGTTAAGCAAAAATGCATCACTCAAAATGTATGCCTGTGGCTGTTCACTCAGGCTACCACCATAGGGTTTGGGATATATTCTTTATCAGGTGACCCTTTTGTGTAACAATGAATTACTTTGGACAGAAATCAAGCCCCTGTTGGGAGTGTGAGCTGTTTGATGCCCATATAAAATCTTTTAACACCTTTGTCATTTCCTCTAATGCATGGGTTTACAAAAGCCTGAGGGGACTTGGTATTTATTGAAGATGGAAATTGGCATGGGCAGTCAGTAACAAAATGAATTAATATGTGATATATTTTATGAAGTCCCTTGTAAATATAATTTAAAACACTAAAAAAACCTCTCAGATTCTATCCTGAAACCTTTCGTATTCCATGTGATATATACACACTTTATTTTCTGAGTGACTTTATTGTACTTTTATGACATAAAATTATTTACTCTCTTACTATTTATAGTGTTTGCTTTATGATGATTTTTTGGTTCTTCCAGTTACTTACACGTGAATTAGCTTTTCTATTACAAATGCATTTTAAAGCTTACGGTATCTTAAACTCTTTATTATGGGAGGCATTTTCCCCCTTAGGTTGATGTATTTAACGGAAAAAAATAGTTTGAAGGATCAAACCATTGTTTATGTATAATTCATTGCAGTGGTATGGAAAATGCTTGTGTGTTCCCAATGGCAAGGAGTCTTTTTTTATAACTCAGTGTCTTTTATTTTCTTCCTTACAGAAAAATACAATTATAGGCAGTCACATCTTTTTTGTGACTCCTAATATTACTCCTAATATTGTGAATTATGTTTGCATTTGACAGTGCTTACTGATTGAGATTGTTGACTTGAATGTGGATAGTAAGAGGCTCTGTTGGTTCAGATTTACAGAGAGCGTACAGAAGGCCATGTTAGGTCAGAGGATGCGCCTTGTCTCCTAGGCTCCCTCGTGATGAACTGGATTATTCTTCCAGTGGTTTCACTAGTTCCCTTTCCCCAGCTTAGTCCTAAAGATCAGTTTGCACAGATTCTTAGAGCTGGTGTGGATTGTGCTTTGCATCTTGATGTATGTGTCTTTCCAGGGCATAGTTGATGTTGGTATTGAAATCCTTGCTTTCCTTGTTCTTTCTCTGGAGTGGCCTTTGGAAGGCAGAAGATATCATTCTGTTTGGTCATCTCCACACCGCTCAGCAGTCACGTCTTTCTTCCCTTAACTTAATGGTAGTTTCCTGGGACTTAACTCCTTGCTAAATGTAGTGAAGAAGCAATGAAGGAATGTCTTGGCTCCTGCTTTTCCCTTCTTATATTGCTTTTCTCTGCTCATTTCTCTCAAAATTTAGGGTAGATTTGTACCCAGTTCTTCCCTTTAAGCAAATATAATTATAGGTCCTAAACTAAAAGTTCATAACTATTTTAGTGATTTGTCTTAGTTCGTCTGGAAAGTGAGATTCGTAGTATATGGGGGAGGAGTGCTGGGGTAGAGAATGGTGACCAGAGGCAAGCAAAATAAATGCACATTCTTTTTAGAAGGTTTGTTGTTTTTAGTAAGTTGGTGAGTTTTGGGGGGAAATCCCGTCTTAGGCAGAATACCACACAATCTCCAGACTTTTGTACGTGAAGAAAGCAGACAGTTTGGAATCTTTTGGACATGTCTTATGACTGAGCGTCTTTCACTAAGATCATTGTTCTTCACACTCCTTTATTGGAGAACAAAATCTATTCCCATCACTATTTTCAAAGTTTCAAGGAAGCTTGGAGCCCTTATTGAACACTTTGAGGTAACCACTCATCAGACTGAATCTTAAGATTCAACTTTTCACCCCACAGATATTTATTTCAGTTCTTTCAGCAAAGACATGCAGATTCAAAACTAGTTTGAGAGAGTCTCCGATTCACTATTTTCACTTGTCCAGTAACACTAGAAGGTAAGTCCAGCTAAGGTACCATATTGTGCTAGCTCTGCCTCTAGAAGATAATTCATCTACACAGGCTTTACAAGTATGATGTATTACTCTGATGCACAGTTTTATAGTACAAATTTTTAGAGCTGGTGTGGGTTGTGCTTTGCATCTTGATGTATGTGCTGCCAATGTAGGCTGTTTTCTAATGTCCTCTTCAATTTCGCAGGAACTGACAATGGCGAAGCCCTCCCTGAATCCATCCCATCAGCTCCTGGAACATTGCCTCATTTCATAGAGGAGCCAGATGATGCTTATATCATCAAGAGCAACCCCATTGCACTGAGGTGCAAAGCAAGGCCAGCCATGCAGATATTCTTCAAATGCAATGGCGAGTGGGTCCATCAAAATGAGCATGTCTCTGAGGAGAGTCTGGATGAGAGTTCAGGTAAGAATGTGAAGCAATCAGAAGAATCCATGGTAGCTCCTCAAATCCTCACATTATTATATGGCTGGGAAGAACTGTGTAAACCACCTACCTTTGCCTTATTTGAATGAGGTCATATTAACATCATTCCAGGAATATAAGATGCAATCGTTATCTCTAAATGACTCCATGGCTCCCTTGCTAGTCTGTTCCAGTATGGTGTAGGGACATTTTTGTTTTCCTCTTCTATGTAACTTTAACAGCTAATTTTGTGTGGAAGTCAATATTCTCACTGGAAAGCAAACCAGGACCAGGCTGCCACTGTTTTCATTTTCTGAATTGTAAATATTTTTGAAGACAAATAAATCTTCTACCAAATGCCTTTTTAAGCACCATAATTTCAGTTTCTCTAATCTTTCCTTCTAGATATTATTCTTGTGTACTTTATACTTCACAATTGGTGGTTTCTGAGTATTCTTTAAGTTTTTTTAATTACTGTGTAAGGACAGAGCCCAAAACAGATTCCGAAATTTGAATGGGATCTCCAGTGTGAAAGAATTTCAAGACCATCTTTACTTTATTAGTTTGGCTAATTTGGCTAATAAATGGTGATGATGAGAATAATGATCATAGGAGCTAATGCTTATTGAGCACTTACAGTATACTGGGCCTTTTCTAAACACTTGACAGATCATTTTACAATAGCCCTCTGGGGTAAATAATGTTAGAATTACCTCCTTGTAGATAAGGAAACTGAGGCTCAAAGAGATTAAGTAAACCGTGAGCTTGTGCTCGATATCAAAGCAAGATCGTGTGACTCAAAACTTTTGAAATGCGTAACTTTTTAAATTTTAGTGTATAACAGAAACAGTGTACACTTTTGAACTTCAGCTCCTTAGATTACCTGAAAATTTAGCCTAATCTTGAACCCAATCTGTTCTCACCCTGGATAATTGATTTTATTAGTCCTGACTCAGTCACTGGATATCAGATTTTGAGTGTCAAAAAGCCTGAGTATAATTAGGAAGTTGCAAGTTTGCTTAATTTATTAACTGTATACCAATGCTACACAATACACCAGGGTAGGCCTTCAGAGTATTCAAAGAAGGGAAAGATGCAAACACTGATCTCTAGGGCTTTACACCTACTGATAGTTATAAAACCGATACACCCATAAGTGCAGTGCAAATGAAGTTACAATCAGTGTGTGAAGAGAAGTAGATGGTGCTATGGAGAATTAAAAGAAAAGAGAAAGATTTCCTCTAACTAGGAATATCAGGAAAGGTGTGGAAGCAATAGCATTTGAAAAGGACATTAATGAATATGTTCATTCAAATAGGCATAATTGATGCTACATTGTATAGGAGAGAGGGGCGTGTCAGTGGTCTGAAGGTCAACATTAGCAATTGAAGGAAAGCATAGTATGTGTTCAGCAAGAAGTTTGGTTTGGTCGAAATATAAAATTGGTGTAGGAGAATAGCAGCTCATAACTGGAAAACTTAGTTCAATCTACGGCATGAAAGGCCTCAAATACCAGAGTGAGGTATTCTTTACTTAATTTTATGGATGTTTTGCTAGTAGTGAGTATTGGTTATCTTGACAAATGGGAATACAATGGCTGGAGCTTTGCTTCAGAGAATGAATCTGGCACCAGTACTTGGAATGGTAAGGAGAAACAAGAATGGGGAGGTTAGGAGACTTGCATAATTCACTTCAGAGAAGGTAAGGTCTGCTTCCAGAGCAGAGACCACAGAAATAAGAATTTGATATCTTGTCTGAGAGCACTTTAGCAAACTAGACTCAATAGCTGATTGAATGAATGAAGAAGGTGGAGTAATAAATGTCTCTCAGAAGCAGAATAGTAATGCAATTAATGTAAATAATTGTGTTAGCAACGAGAAAGTTCTGAGATGATTGTGTGGATAAGCTGAATTTGAAATACTTACGGGATATAATGAAGAGATGCAGATCTGGAACTTGGTAGAGTTCAGAGATAGCAAAGTAAATTTGGTAATCATCAATAAGAATGAAACCGTGGGGGTGGAGGAGTGGTCAAGAGAGAGTGCGTACTATGAAAAGGAAGTGGATCTAGAAACATAGCTCCTAGGAGTCAGGAAGAGGAACATCGGCAGCCAACAAAGAAGTCAGCAGAGTACGCTGTGTTCCAAAACAAAAGCAGAAAATTATTTCAAAAATATCATCAGGTGCTGCTGTGTTTGCCCATAAGTCAATAAAGAAATAGAAAAAGAACAAAACATACATAAAAACAGTGCTAAACATTACACAGTTCTGAAGTAATTTGAGATTGCAATATAAATGCGTAACTTCAAAAGGTAGAAAAACAACTAAACCTTATCACAATTCCCTATTCATTCCAGTTTGGAACTAGTATCAGGAAGAAAAATATAAATGTACCTGTTTTGGAGATGTTGTTCTTTAGACCAAAAACATGCTTAGAATTCTGGAATCTAAATGTGAGAAGTGGAAGGGACCTTGGTGATACCCTAACAGCCCTATTCTACACATTAAAAATCTTATGTTCCAAGAGATACAAATAGTTCATGGCATAGCTATTTCTAGAACCCAGATCTCCTGATTTCCGCTTTGCGTGTCGTTCCTCGATACTACAAGGCACTTTTACGCACAGATTCCTATGCTCTCCTTAGCACTCAAAATATTGACAAATCCCCCTACTGATAAGAAGATGGGTTTCAGCACATGGCTTATCATTTTCCATCATAAGCTTATTTAGTGTTTCAATTTCTCAAGTATATAATCCTATAGTTATTCCATTGAAATTTCTTATTCCTGACCATTTCTGCCACCTCTGTAAAAGCCAGTCTCTCACTCTATTTTGTATTTATGGCACTGTTAAACAAAAGTTTACAACAACCAAAGATAGAGACACATTTCCAGGATTTCAGCTATAGTTTCATTTTTGAAAGAAGGATTTGGCACAATCAAGGCAAAAGAAGACGACAAATAGGATCTTGATATCAGGGAAGTTTCCGCTCCTGTACTCCCAAGGTTGAGATTGTGGATAGACCTAGGTTGGGAGAGGTTGTCACAAACAGTAGCCATCTCACTTATCTTGGTGTGAAAACTTCCAAGGAAGACTCTGAAATTTGAGAGAGGGCAACAAGGGAACAACATTATCATATAAGCAAAAGCCCATAAAATAATGGTAGCGTACAAAAAGTTTATGTACCTTGTACTCAATTAGTCCAACTGGAAAGGACTCAAATACCAGTGGCTCAGAGGGGCGATGTGTTTTATCCTCAGATGTTTCTGTCCTAGATTTTGCCCAGTAATGAACTCAAAATAGCAGAATTCCATTGGGTAAACTGCTCCAAATGAAAGATAGGAAGAGCATTGAGAATGATGAGCTATTTTTTATACCACTGCTAGAAAATCCTATATCCGTTCTCATTTAAAGACCTCTTGATAAGTATTGCAAGCCAGTTTAACACTTCACCCTCTGGTAATTTTACAACATTCTGTTTTGCTGTCGCTTCCCCTTTTAATTCTCCTAGTATTGCTAGGCAACTCCATGCCTGGCAGATAACAGTGATGATTACATTCTCTGCCTCCATGTAAGGGCCTCCCCTCTCCACTTCTTTAAAAAAAACAAAGACCAATAAAAGTCACAAATTTCTAAGGAACTGGGAAGAACAAAAATTCATAAATGACAAAATCTGAAGAGATTATATACCACTTTTAAAAAAGCCTATTGAGAAAGAATTTAAATTTTAACAACTACCTTTTTGAAAAGAATTTAATAAGCACAACCTTTTCTTCCAAGTCATTTTGATTGAATCAATAGGCAAGAAATGTCTCTCCTTAAACAGTTTTCTTCTGTGTAGTTAATGAAAATTACTGTCTACAATACACTGCAATTATGTTTCCTAAGGTCTGTATTAATAGTGAAATAGTGGAAACTGGAGCAAGATGAGTGGAGATATTATACCCCAAACCAACACATAAGCGCAATTAATGTTGGAAACAAAATGGTCTCAGGTACTGAAAAATAGATGCATTGCTTCCCTTGGGTTCTTCCATGCCCAGCTTGAGCACAGGTCTTGACTCCCTTTACAGACTTAATGGCTTTTGACTGGGTCTGTAAAATAATTCCTGACAGTCCAGTAGGAGTGAATGACGCCGAGAAGTCAAGGGCAGTGGGACCGCATTTGACCAGAGGTAGAGAATTGTCTATGTCCTTTTAAGAAGTTGGAAATAGCTGCCTATATTTCTTTGGCCATCATAATCTTCATTTCTAAAACTCCAGAGAATTTTGATATTCTTTTTACTTACAGGTTTTCTTTCTTCACAGAACTAATGGGAAATGCATAGGACCTGGGAGTGTTTGGGGTAGACACAGGATCTTTTGTATTTCCAAATTGGAAGCGATAAGTCCTTTCAGTTGTTAAAGGCTGCAGACTGCCTTTGGTCTTTCTGATAATTTGGCCCCGTCATCTAACAGTTCAAATAAGAAGAAAAAGGATTGTGTGTTTTCATGCAATTTAGCTTGGAAAACCCAGAGCTAGAGTTCTTTCCTTCAAAAAGCACAATTTATTTGACATGAGTTACTGTGTTGCACAGACATGGCTATACCTCTTAGAAATGTACACTTTCAGTTCTCTGCGCAAGCCAAGGGATGCTTTTTCATTTGTTCTGCCTCATTTCATTTGGAAATATGGGAACTCTTCTTCCTTGTGGTTTTCCTCTTTTGACATCTGGACTTGAAAGGTAATCCCACCCCAGGATCATGTCCCTCAGAATGAGTGGAGTGTTCAGTAACACAAAAATTGAGAGCTTTAATATAACAAATAGACACACACACGTACTGGAAGCAACAAACACCAGCAAAACCTATCCTTGGCAATCAGGATAATGTAGCCTGTGGGAAGATTGAGTTGTCAATAAGCTAAACCACTTCTTTATTGTTTAATAAAAACAGGAGTTCCCTTAACAATGCTCCATGGCTCTTATCTTATTCTGCCTTGGAGATATAGAACTCTAATGAGTGAAATAATGCATATTCTAGTGTGTTATGGGAAAAGTCTCAACTCCGGTAAACTAATATTTTTCTTCTTAAAGAATATCATTTCAGAGATTTCATTGTATGTGATTTCCTTTTTAAACAACTGGAGTCTCTGTCTGGGGATAAAAGGTTAATGGATTGTGTTGAGAAAAGGGAGAAGAGTAGAAATAAAAATGTATTAAATCTTTAAAGTTTATATCTAAGAACTTTACTGTGCTGGTGATGGGGATTTGAATATAGTATCTTCCCGAAAACCATTAATTTGAAGTTCCTTTGAATGATTCACAAATCACCAAGGTACATTTGGGAAGCATATATTTTAGACCACATAACACAGAAATAATCAATCTCCCCAGTGTTCCATTGACAGTTTGTGGGTTTAAAACTCACTTTTATAGAAACATTCCCCCACCCCATCCCCCAGATTTCATTTTGTTCATCACTCCGCTTCTCAGAGAGGAATCACATATTCTTCAAAGGTTTTCAGGAAAATATTTTGAATTCCTCCCATAAACTTGTGACAGAGTATGAAGGCCTTGTCTCTTGTGTCTAATTTAACCTGCCCTACAAAAAGTTGGAGACCATTTTACTCTCATTCCATCCTTAGCAGAGATAGAAAGCAATTAACCATTTTATGTAATTTAGTAACAAAAGTTGCTGATATAAACCAGAGATTTATTCTAACCCCTAAATTCTTGAACAATGTCTTTGAACTTTTTCAGTCTCCTCTGTTCATATAACAATCAGAAGTGTGTTTCTTTATTTGAAGTGGGAATTCTAAGGATCTGAAATAACCTGAAGAGAGTCTAGTGGTTAAGAGCATGGGCGTTAGTGTCAGGTGGTGGTGTGTTTGAAATCTGGCTTCACACTTACAGACTCTTTCAGGTAGATATGTTCCTTGGCTTCCTGTCCCCTCAGTTTGCCCATGTGTAAAGTAACAGGAATAATTATACCTACCACATAGGGCTGTTCTGAGGTTACAGAGCCTAATTCACACAACATGCTTAGCTCAGGGCCTGGTGTATAGCAAGTACTCAATCAAAGTTAGCTTTCAAAATGATAAATATAGAATTGCTAATTTTTTTTTCAGTGGGGCAAGTGGCTGGTGATGCCTCAAAAAACAAATAGAAAATTATGAACTTCTACAATTCCAAAAAGATAAAAGAGCTAATATTATTAAGAGGTAAATAATTCTTTCATGGACTAACATTTTACTTGCCTGTGATGCACTCATTCAGTTTATTTGTAGTCTTTATCCTATTCTCAGAGCCAGTGGTAGCACAAGTTGTCCGATACATGTCCTGATTTCAGGACAAGATCTGCTAACGGGAGGTAGTTTTAGTGACTGCAGGAAGAGAAAGTCAGTGATTGGTGCAGCAAGGTTGGAAATCATGACTGTGTTTCCCACAAAGTTGTGAGTATGATGTCTGAGTGAGTCATCAATGGGATGCTGTCCTCTAAATGACCCTACCATGTCCGCTTCTCCCTCTTGAAGTTTTCCCTCTCTCTGTTATCAGACAACACTATCAGGTTAATTTCGTTTCCTCTGCCAGACACCTCTGTGCTGATTAATTCTAATCTCTGGTGTGGAAGAAACTGGAGAGCTGGGGTGTAGTCTTAGTTTCTGTACTTAAGACTGAACTTGTGGTGCTTCTGAGGAATACATGGAGTGGTTGTTATCTAGGGGAAATGAAAGAGTATTCATTAGGCATTGTGCACATTCAAAGGATGACTTTTTTTTTTTTATCAAAATACATTTTAATCTTGTTTCTAGGATGAAGTGGCAAAAGACATTTAGCCCTAATTAAGCATCTGCCAGTAAAATGAAATACGGTTCTACCTTTTAATTATCTACATTTAATTTACTATTTTCAGTAGCATGTTGCCCTGAAGACATCTAAGCTCCCTCAAGGAATGGAGACACAGTTCCACGAAAATGCCTCCCTATAGTTCAGAGTTTTGAAACTTCAAATAGGTGTCTGACTTATGGGTCCTTATCAGAGCCTTGCCCTAGCCACCAAGCTAAATTGGGTGAGGACAACTTTCAAGTCCTAGGTAGAATGGCACCCACCCTAGAAGCTTTTGCTGATGCTATGGAGAGGTTAGAAGTCCTCTTGTGTGATCTTGGAGCAGTTAGTACTTCTCCTGTCATAGCATTTGTCACACTGCATTGTTGGAGTTGATTGAAATGTGTCCCCCTCTATCATGGAAGCTCCTTGAGACCAGGAATCTTAACCATCTACTTTGTCACAGTATCCTCAGCACCTGGCACAGTGACAGACACATATGAGGCACTCACTAAAATTTTTTTCAAATAATGTACTCTGCAAACTGTATGACATCTTTGATCTATTTTCTATGGTATGAGACCTACAGCAAAATAAAAATAGAAATAATAGTAACATGGTGTTAAGATGAAATAAGATAATGCATATGATGGCATTAATAAAAGCAAAGGGCCCTACAGATGCTATAATAATTAATCAATAATGATTATAACAATATGTTATTCAAAATATGGTGAAGCTTTTCATTGTTCAGGCATATTTTCTAGGCTCCAGCCCTGGACTGGTAAGAGACAAGTGAAAAACATTTCCTCTGTAAGTGGTGGACTCACTCCTTCCAGCTGAATGGGTTCTTTTCTCTCTTCCCAGGGACAGTAGGGTAAGGAGGGACTTTCTCAGAGCCAAACCCAGGCATCAGAGGGACTGAGATACCTATGGAGAGATGATGGTCCAGTACAGAAGGCTCTTAAGTAGGAGACAGTTGCTTTTCATGGGGAGTTTGATTGTTTTTCTCTTCCAGAGAGTTGAGCAAGGCCTTATGCTTCTCATGAAGTTGTATTGAAGTCGTTCTTTGGAGCTTTGTCTGTGGAAAGCTATATCATCATTCTTTTGGTTAATCCCCAATCATAAAACATTGAATGTGGAAAAACAGGCATGGAATATGTGAGACACTGGGCTAAAATGGGCCAGGGAAATGGCCACAGAGACCAGGATGAGAAAACAATTCACCAAAACCTAGTTTCCTACTCTCTTACTGCTTCTGTGTGTTTTGGGACATGGAAAACATGTTAGAGGAAGAAGGATTCTCAGCTTCCTTGTTGAATTTAGCTGTTTAGTTAAGTAAGTCAAGCATCCCACTACAGGAAGAAAACATCCAAACGACTGAAGAACATAAAGCTGTGAGGGGTGATAAACATTGGAGCACTGTGTCAAATTCCTTCCCGAGTGCTCATCACCAGGTGTATCTGAGAACTGGTTGGCAGTAATAGCCACAGCAGGATGCTACTGATGGACTTGGTGGAAGTGTGATAATGAGCAGTAAGGGGCAACTGTTAGTAGGCACTGGGCTGCCGTTGGCATGGTGCTGAATGTTAAATACTATTCCAGAATTCCTTCTTGTCTACAGAACAGGTTAGGACTAAGAATAGAGCCCTTTTATTAAAAGTTGACCAGAAATAAATGATTTCTGTTCTTTTACTCTATTTCTTTTCTCCTGCCTTCTATATTTCTCTTCTTTGAACAGTGAAGCATATACCTTCAATTAGTTTGAAAATTCTCGAACTTTTAGTCTCCCAGCGTGATTAGACCTGCTAAGAGTAACTAGTGTTTTCTATCTGATAAATAAGGGGATTACAGCAATAACTACTGTCAGCGTTTTTCTCATTTAAACAAATAAAGCTGACAAATGATGAAGTTCTGTGCTGTTCTGTTATGTTTAGTACACGCAGAGCAATTATTCATTTGCTGCCAACATTAGTCTACCTACAACTAAACCATCCAACAGTGTAGAAAGCTTATTAGCATATCAGTCCCATAGTCATATTTTTATATTCTGTAAGACTCTGCTCCATAACAAAGGCTGATGGTTATAATTTGCACAATAATTTAAAGGGTTGGACTTTTCCATACTTATTAGAGTTGCACAAGTTATCAGGTACAACGCTACTCTTATTTATGAGATGCCATCGTCGATTTGCCTGAGACTTTTGTTTCCCTGTAGCATTTCCTATGAACAAGTTAGCTGATATCTCTTGAGATGTAGAAGTAGATGGCTATTTCTGTAACACTATTGAATGAACTTCAGTGGGATACTGGGGATGGAGGTTTCTTTAAATACAGCTGGTTTCCATGGGTGTTTCTGATGTGTGGATATATATGTATTTTATACACACACACACACATATATATCAGACATTTGTATATGTGTGTGTACATATATGTACACACACATATATAGAATATATATAGAAAATATGTGCATATATATACACACATATAGGATATAGAATATATGTGTATTTATGTTATGTATATCACTAGACAGAGCCATAGTGAATATTTGAAAGAGAATATACTATTTTTTAAAATTTTCTCTTATTTAATAGAATTATTGTTTGTTATGGTAGAGAAGGGTATAATAGATACAAAATATTCATGATTTTCCAAAGGTTCTCCTGGAGGGGATGGTTTGACAGGACTCAAGACATCACATTAGAAGAAGAAGCCCTAGTCCCCAGAGAAAATGTCACTTTAGGGGATGGTGATATCACTGTGGGCTTATAAAGTAGCCTGCCATCCTGATTTTTCCAGAAGGGAAAATACACTTTGGAAATAGTTGGTTTATATTCGTTTTGCTTCTCCAATCCCGTGGGGAGACCCTGCAAAGGACCTGTAACTGAGCCATCCTAATGTTGAAATCGTGACTTCAACATTTTCCTCTCAACTGTGGTCAGTCTGAATGAGGGGCTGGCAAATGTCCTGATGACAACGGGGTGAGATCAGTTGGACATTTGTAGTGTGGGTCCATGGTCTAGTGTGTGTACTTTCCCAAACAAATGTACACTGTCTGACCATGTGTAATAGTTATGTTTTCTAGTTTCTGTATTTGATGCTCTGACATCTTGGGGTTTTGCAGACCCTGGAGGGACTGCCCTGCAGAGGGCTGGCTAATTCCTAGAGATAGCAAATAACTTGCCTGTGAACCTACCTTTCAAATGCAAACCAACCAATCCAGAGCCCATACCCCCAACCTCTTCTTTTGTAGAGCTCTTATAATCGGGGCCAAAATTCCACTGCCCTTATGCCAGGACTGGGGACCAGACAACATGGGACAGCTATTATGTCCCAGAGCCCACTGAAACTATTCAAGCTAGTCCATTCTAAACCTGCTTACTCTGCCTCTCCTGTTCGTACCTATGGAAACCACAATAATGACTCTTATCCACGACATTTTCCCCTGCCCCTCCTGCCTCCTCCCCAATCCTGGTGCTTCTTGGTGTGGCCCTACGTGGTGTGTGGTGCCTGCCGTTTCTAGGGATTTGGGAGTGTAAACTTCTTCCTTCATTATGGTCATTTCTAAGTCTGTGTGTCTTACCATACCTCATAAAAAACTATCCCAGCTACCCTTGGAACACTATAGTGCCTAGATTAAATCATAGCATATGTCGAGGTTTGGATGTGGAAACTCTCTGCTTTATAAACATGATAATTCTGAACCATCTTGAGATGGTGTTTATCTTCATTTCCAACCTAGAGGAAGCTGATAGCTTCGATATTCTTATAAGATGGAGAAAGTGAAAAAATAGAATTGTTCCCCATTAGCTTGAACACATTTCTGATATTTCAAGCTTATCAAATGCTTCTTTGATGAGACCCTGATTCCCACATGGTGGACGTATTCTATCTCAATAGGTCTCCTGTGACGGGATCTCTGGCCTATGTGACTCCATCCCCCACCTGGATGGACTGATGTGGTGTCTTCTCCTTTTCACTATCCAAAGTCTATCATCCACCATTTGCTTCTAATCAAAGAGAAAAATAGAAAACCAACCCTCTTCTCTATAGCCCTCTTCATTTATTCAGCCTCACTTTCTAATCCCAGGATGGGCACTGTGCTCCAGTCTGCTTCATGTCCTAGTAAACCTTTTTTTTTTTTTTTAATTTTACTTTATTCTCCCTTTCTGTGATAGTTTCCCTCTTCATCTGCCAACTCCACCTTCTTACCATTGTCCTCCCACTCCCACTTCTTTTGTTTAAGTGAAAGAAAAACAAAGCAGCAACAGTAACAATAAAAACACCTCTTAGGCTTCTTTCCTATTCGATGTAAGAAATGGCTTTCAGAACTCTGACAGGGGAGAAGGTGTACTTCTGCACATTGCACAAACAGGGGCAATGTGAATTATCAACTGTCATCAAGATGATTTTCTATATGTAGTACCTCCTACAAATTTAGAAAGTGTAACAAATTGTACATGATGATTTGTTTGGCCATAAAACTATGTCTCATCATACACTATAAATAACATGTTATGGACTAGGTAGAAGGGACTGTTTCCCCAGTCTGACTAATCCTACACCTCCACTCTTGTTCTTTAAATCCTACCACCACCCAGGATATAATCATGTTCCACCTCCTCCACCCAGAGTCCCTGCCTCATCTAGATTATACCGATGATTCTGTCCCCTGAATTCCTTTTGTACTTAAATGAAAAAGCATAGTTATGCACTTAATTTTTCTTTGAAGTTTCCATGTGGTAGTATTATTTCCATAATTAAGTATAAACACCCAAAATATGGGGACATAATTGAATTTTTGAGAGGGACTTGCGCATAGTGCTGGTTTCGGTATAAGACAGATCTAGGTTTAAACCCTGGATCTTCCATTTACAGACTGTGTTAGTGTGGACAACGACTCAGTCTCTCCAAGTCATAGTTGTCTCGTCTGCAAAGTGGGGGTACCATAGCATCTACCGCATCAGTGCATGGTGGAAATGTAGTGAGAGAATAGCGTTAAAGGCTGATGCCAGGCAATCAAGCAGAATTCAAGGAGTATCACCTCTTTTTCTCCCATGCTGCCGATCCCAGAGCCAGACACAACCTCAGCAAGTGTCTGCTGAATGGAGAGAGTATGCTGGCTTTAAACGCTGCTCCCTTGCTTGGGGTGATTCAACTGATATGGCTCATGAGGAGTGTGCCCTTTCATCCCTGGCACTCTATGCAATGTGACTATCCTTCCCAAAGAAAGAAAGAAAGGCTGACAGTCCTTGGTCAAAGGTTTGGAAGAAACTCACACTCCCCAGTAAGAAGCACCAAGCAAATTTTCTATTAGAAGGAGAATGCAAAGTAATAATAAAAATAATAAAACATTAAAAGATCAAGGTCTTCGTTTTAGCAATTTTGGAGAGGTGGCCTTGGCCCCTCTTTCTACAGAAGCCTCTCTTTTCTGTACCTCCGCAGGCCATTGCTACAGGGGCCTTCCTGTGTTCTCCTCTCAGGGCTTGGAGACTACCTTAATTCCATTGGTCTACCTCTCATTTGCTGTCTGGGGCCTTTGAAGCCCAGGCGTTGGCTCTTCTTGGATTCCCAGCCTGTTCACCCCTCATGCACATGCTTGCTGTCCCCTCTTTCTTTTAAGGCTTGCTGCTAGAAGGACCCCTCTCACTGCCATTCCTGGGAGTAGGGTCATTTAGAACCACCTGGAACTACATCTCTGGGATGGGTATGTTGAGGCCTCTTTAGCTTCTAGAACCCCAGTGGTTAGTTTGGTACTACCCTCCTCGTAGTAGAGTTTATGCTGAGAAAGACTAAGAACAAGCACTACATCAAGCTATGGTGAAAACCACTATGTTGTATTGGAGCCCCATTGGTCGGTGATACTTTATACTCCTTCCTTCCAGCCTACTCAGCTGTTGGAATTTAATTAGCAGTAATATATTATTGTCAAAGTAATTAAAACCTCGCCTTGATTAAAACCAGAATTGTTTAATTAACAAGGAAAGGTTTGGCCAGCCTTAAGTTTCTGTTTGAGAAATACAACGGCCTCAGTGGATTTTCTCTATCTTCCCATCAGGCTTGAAGGTCCGGGAGGTGTTTATCAACGTCACCAGGCAGCAGGTGGAGGACTTCCATGGCCCAGAGGACTATTGGTGCCAGTGTGTGGCATGGAGTCATCTGGGGACCTCCAAGAGCCGGAAGGCTTCTGTGCGCATAGCCTGTGAGTACACCCCGGGTGACCTTGTTGTCCTGTAGAACACGGGCTAGACTTACATAGAGCTGAAGAGGGGCTCTGATGCCAGATGCTTCTGCAGAATCTAGATTAGAGGACAGCAAGAAATCATCAGGACTGTCTCTACCTCTACGAAATTTACTCTTTTAAAATTATATGTTAAATCTTTGATAATTTCCTCTCGAGTACAATCAGCCAATCATTTTGGCTAAGAGATTCTACCTAGATTGTCAGAGCCCAGGTGTCTCAACAATGCCAGGAAGGATGGTGCCTGAGAGAAGGAAACGCACGCAAATGGATTCTGCTGTTCATCATTAGTGACAAAGTTCAAGGGGCATTGAGGGAAAAAGTTGAGCAATGACTGTTTACCGTACTTTCCAGCAAATCTGCAAAAAATAAGACATTAAAGATTAAGGGATTTTTATAGCCTGCTGTTAAACCTCTTTTCTCTGAATCTTAAAACATGGAAATAGGTTTTAAAGCTGAGCTTGAGTCAAGTAGAACTAAAAAAAAAAAGAGGAGAAAAGGAGATTACTTTGCAGGAGAGTCCAAGATTTCTTTATCATATTTTAGCATCAATGTTTTTATCATCTCACACATGTTTAGAAATACACAAACTTCCTTTCTCCTCCTCTAAAATGTCTTCATCCCACTCACCCGCATCACCCCACCCCAATGGGTTCCCATAAAACCTCCTTTGTGTGTCCAGGAGTATAAAAGCCCACCATCCCCGAAAGAAACTGAGAGATGGAGGGCAGAGATGGTTGTTGTTGTTTTATTCAAAAGCTGCCTTTTCAGAGTGCCATAAAGAATACAGGACGAGGGGGATTTATTTGAGGACTCGAGGAATTCTTCACAGCAGATGTCGATGGTTTCGGGATTAAGAATAGGAGTGAATTACTATTTGCAGAGACATTTATGTTTCTGGGGAAATGGAATCTTCCCCTCAAAATATGCATTTCACCTTCACTATCCTGGCGATTTGGGAGGCCCTTTCTTGGATGTTGACTGCGCCCTAATAAGCCAAAGAGAAGAGAACATCTCGTAAGCCGTGCCCTTGGTATAAGAGCCATGGGAAACATTTTTCCTGTAGTTATTTAGGTAGTTAATTTCAGCCAGCAAATACTTTATGACTTTAAAGGAGCAGGTCAGTTGAGAGAGGAAACGTGTTTGATTTTCTTCTCCCTTGACGTATCCAGCTCTGTGCTTCCCACATAGCTTCAGCCAGACTAGCCTGGGTATTTGACCCTAACTAGTCAGGACCCTAGTCAGGCTGAAGGAGATTATGCTCCTAGCTCTGTCCAAAGAACGGAGAGACAAACAGCAGCGGGGGTTTCAACATGGGTTCCCTCAATTTCCTTCTTCTCAATGTCACTTTTCTTCTTCCTCTACTTCTCTGAGGCCCACATGACCTATTGTTTGAATGGCTGTAAACAGCACCTCATTAATCTGTCCACCTCCAGTCACTCCCACCTCCATCCTTGCTCACTTAATTCCTGATTGCCACGTGCCTGCTGGAAACCTCTGGGGGTTTCCTCCTTCTTACTAAGTTTGGCAAAGAATGGCTCAAACTCTCCTTTGTTAATTTCCCATCACCTTTGATCATGTACACTATATTCATCTTTCTGAGCACTTTGCTATTCTGCGTATCACCCTTGCTTCTCTGGCATGTGCCTTTACTCCTGCAGTTTCCAGTTTCACACCCGTGTACCCTGGTGGTTAAGAACCCAGACACTAGAGTCCTGTTGGTTCCAGTTCCAGCTCCACTACTGAGTTTTGTGATGGTGGGCAATTTATTCATCAATCTGTGTCTTAATGTCTTCAATGATAAAGGGGTGCCTACTTCATAGAAATATTGCAAGAGTTATGGGTATAATCATGCACCACACAACAACTTTTTGGCCAAGAATGCACATATGACTGTGGTCTCATAAGATTAATACCATATAGCCTACGTGTGTAGTAGGCTATGCCATCTAGGTTCCTGTAAGAACATTCTGATGTTCGCACGACAAAATCACCTAGCCATGCATTTCTCAGGACATACACCGTCATTAAGCGACACATAACTGTAATGATGATAACTATAAAGTGCTTAAAACTGAACCCGGCATGGAGTTAGCGCCTATCAATCATTAGCCATTATTTTATGACATATTTGATCCTCCGTAGCATCATTGACCAGTAGGTGGGTTAATACTTACTGAAACTAATTGAACTGAATTAAAATTATAGTCCCTTAGTAATTTTTGTGTAGATATGGCTATATGGACTCTAAGGATCCTTTCTAGGCCAGTCCTAGGTATCCAACTCTCACAAGCATGAGAAGATCAAAAAATGTTACAAATGAAAAACACTTTTCTATCCCCTCCCAGCTTTCTAGAGTCATGAAAAACTTTTGTGGTAATAATCTCGCAAATCTCTTCCGGGATTAAAAAGTCATTGTGTAATTCTTGTATGTGTTATGCTCATATGAATATGATGTGACTTTTAAGTTTAAAAAACCCCTAGAATATCATTAAAATCTATGTTATGCAATTAATGTAGTTCTAATATTTGCAACATATTTTTAATTTCTTCCTGTGTAGCAAGTGACATTCTTTAATTTATTTAAAACTATTTATGCAAGTCAAGACATGATTTTTCATTAAATATTGCATTTGACTTGGGGACCAGTGTACATTAAAATGTAAATTGAAATTTAACTATGTTTAATGGCATCAAAAGTGGAGGGAAAAAACTGCCTTTAGGACCTTGCTTGGAATTCTTTTGATTTGCTTGTAGGAAAAAATGCACACTTTTTTTTTTTTGATAACTTTCATGTTTTGTTGAAATAAGAGATTTCTGGCTGCTATTTGCAAGCACTTCCCAGCAAATAACACATTGCATATGAGGACAGTCTTTATTCCCAATAAATGAAATGCTAAATTGGATATAATTGTCACTAGGTTTCTTCTTATTAAGATTAGTTTTTGAAGTATTAAAGACACGTTAATGGGCTAAATAAGGATTTTGATAGATGAATCTAGCTTATGAATCTGATGACAATTGTCTTAAGGCGACTTTGCAAAATTTGTATCATTTTTATATTATTTATTAAATTATTGTAGTTCAACGTCAGAGCTCCTTATGCTTCCTACATTTAACCAATGACCCATTAAGCATTTAACAATTTCAGAAGTGCAACAGGCAATATCTGCATGGCACTGGGGCATTCAGCTGAGGGATGTGTTGACTGGAGTGTCTTGACATGATCGTGTTAGCTAATCTCTGCAAAAATACCAGGAAGCTCACTGGTGTGATATCACTTAGAGATCATTTGGTTTGAAAGAGAAACAATATAAACACAATTATTTTATTTACTTATGTAACTCATATTTTCATTGAAATGGACCTACCTGGGGTTCCAGTTAAATATGCAGATTCCTGGCTTCCATCTGAGGCCTGGTAGATCAAACTCTAGGGAAATGACCAGAGAAGCTGTGTTTGTATGGAGTTATCCAGGTGATTGTACGGTCAGGTAATTCTGGGATGTCTTGCCCAGAAACAATGTTTCTCAAGCTTTAACATGCATGCAAATAAACTGGGGTTTTATTAAAATGCAGTTGATTCAATCAAAATAATTCAGTAAGTCCAGTCCACAGTCTGAGATTCTTTATTTCTAAGAATTCCCAGTTGGTCAGTGGATTATAATTTGAGTGGCAAGACCCTAGAAAACCTTTATGAAGCACTATGTAAGAAATGTTGATTAATCGCTTCATCCACCTTCATCGTTTAATGCTGAAAAAGCAGTGTTCAAAAAGGTCAGGTGACTTAACCAAAAGTCACCCAGCAGATGGCAGACATGGAACCAGATCTTAAATCATTTCATCCTCTGAGGGCTCTTGCTACTAAGCCGTGTTGATGCCTTTCTATTAGATGGGAGTTTGAGAACCATCATAGACAGAAAAGTTCATGTGCATTTGAGTGTTTCCTTGAGGAAAGTGGTGATTTCCTCTGCTGTTTCTGAGTAAATTGCGTTCCTCCTCGTGGTCAAGTTATTGCATATATTTATGTATGTATTTATATATATGTATATATTTTTAATATATGTTTTTATATATATAAATATAAAGTCTTACACCTTGCTGCCTTAGTGGCCAAAAAACAGTACGAGCTTTGTTTTAAGAGCCAAAGTGCCTGTCATCTTAAACTATTGTGTTTTCTTTAATGACTCCACACTGTGTCAGAGAGATGTTGTTGGCTGCCCATCCAACTGCTTGGGGCTAGAAATAGCTGAGGCCCATTTCAAAAGTAATTTTCTAAAGGTAAAAATAAATAAATAAAGCCAACCCACCAAACTGGCAGAAGTCCGTCTCTAGGGAGCAACTCCCACAGGCCTTCTCTCGTTTGTCTGATTCAATCAAGCTGGAGGTGGTTGGGCCACTGTGGCATCTGTTACTTCTGCTGCTGGATGGTTGTCAAAACTAGGAATATTCAATTATTCGTAGTTGTTTATTTTCATGGGTGAACATTTGGCTGCTTAGCCATTGCTATCTTTTCCCATTTTTCTCCTTCTTCTTAATCTGGGAAACATTTGCCTCGTATAGTCACATAGCAACTTGGCCACTTGCAATAAAACACAGTAGGAAACCATTGTTTTGTTGATTTTTTTTAAAAAACGATCTATAAAATAGGATACATCCTGAATATAATTCAAATATGCTGCTTGTTTAAGACATTCCTAAAATATCCGTGGAATTGTGCCAAGAATGAGTGAAGAGCTTAAAGGAGAATCTCATTTAAAAGCTATGACACTTTCTACCTAATTTTATAGGTACATAGTAAAAGAAGCATTATTTTTATTTGCATTTTTGGGGGTAATTGGTATCTTTTTTTAAAACTATAGAAGAAAGACATTGTATTAAAACCTCAATTATGAATCTCAGCTTCATGGCTTTGAGAAATAATTTCACCTGATAAAATCTATCAATGGACCCCTCTTGATGGCAAAATTAAATATAAAAATAAATAAATATAGGCACATGTGCTTGATGTTCAAACTCAGCCTTAACCTACGTTTCAACCCTTCTTTCCATTGCATCCCTACTAGTGTGCTGAGCTCCAGTTGAGTTAGCACAACTCAGATTATGGGACATGGGACTCGCTCTCTCCCTCCTTGATGTGCTCATGTTCATTCTCCTTCCTGGAGCATATTCTCAGCCCCATCTTGCACTCCTACCTCTTCCCACCTAATTCCTACATCCAAGGTCCATCTTGCAATCTGTCTTTTTTATGAAACCTAGTTTAGCACATGCCTTAATACCAATTGACCTCAGCAGCCTGACATACCAACTGAGCCACTGAAAAAGATACCCTTTAGCATGTTCAGCTTCAAAATTGATAAAATCTATCCACTTCTGAGTGCTCATAGCATTTATTTCATATGTCTCCCATGCTACTTATTATAATTTTCCCAGAATCATAGTTATTTTGAAGTGGTTTGTGGTTTTATTTCCCTTGTTAGAGTGTAACCTGCTTTAAGATCCAAATGCATTACCCTCATTGTCTTGACCTCTGAGTCTAGTACAGAGCCTTATATATCACCTTTGTATTATACATGTTTGTTTGGTTTGAAAATACCCCTATCAATGCCAGATATGGTTTCATGAAGAAGCGTTTGTTACCTATGTGTCATAATTGTGCCACAGGGCTAGCATGGCATCTGGCTTATTAGCCAATCCATAGCTCACAAGGATATTATTATAAGGATCATCTTTGTTCTCCATGACTTGTACACTACTACTAATAATCTTTACTACAATAAAGAAGAGGTCAAAAGTGAATTAGAAGTAGGTGAATTGTTACAACCATACAACTCTGTGATGTGCAATATATGGCTCTGAAAGAGGCCAAGCCTGACAACTCTACCTGCACTGTTCCCTTCTTCCCTTTTCAGAACATAGAATTTATTCACAGGTTATGGAAAGTATGTTAAGACACATCATCAGCACTTGGTAGAATTACACAAAAGCTTGAAATCCTCCTTTCCCTCCCCATTGGAAGAATGTGGGCAAAGTCAAGAGAAAATATTCTGCTCTACCAAAGGTCAATCCTTTCCTTTAAACTGAAATTAATTTATATGAACATTACTGAAGGATATGTGAGTCCAAAGCCTCTAGATGAAGTTGAGCCCTATGGAAGAATACCCAGCCAAGGAAGAGAATGAGTGTTGAAATGCAGCCTATACTCTACCAGTCAGGACATGCAGCCTGGAACATGGTTGCAACAACCTGCGAAAAGGGGCTGGTTTTTCTTGGCACACAGGTGCTGTTTTCAAGTCTTGTGCTCACATGTGTCCAGTTTACAGAAAGATACCACCTAGGTTTGTGGCAGCGGGACTGGGTACATGATTTGTGGTATTAAATGCAAAATGAAAATGTGCGGCCCCTTGTTCAAAAATTATTAAGAGTTGCAAGCCATCAACATTAGAGCATTAAACCAGGCATGGAGCCTCATGCAGCCACACTGGTCCACACCCGTGAAGCTGGCAGTAATGGTGATGGTTTAGTAAATCACTTCATATATGTAATGGTTATATTAAAAGGGAATAATTGGCCTAGAAAGGCCAGGGGCACAGTCAAAGTGACTCCACAGCTATTTAGAGAGAGGATTGCTCTGTTTTGCTTCAAAGCCGGAGTCAGCATCACAGGAGCTAAGTTTCACGATGGCGTATTGGAGGTCCAGCTGACAACCAGAAAGGCTCAATGATGGAACATTCTTCCAGTGACCACGTTCTCCTGTAAACTGTACCTAGGCAAGCAGGGGATGTGTGTCTGGTGGTGATAGTGTAGACGAAGTTACTGCATTAGGAGAGTAGACGAAGTATGGATGACTAGGATTTTCCTAAAAATATTTCTATTTTGACATAAGTTCAAACTTTCAGAAAAGTTGCAGTATAGTAGGAAGAATTCCCTTAAGCCCTTTACTGAGAATCATCAAATGTTAATATTTTACTATATTTGTTTTGGCCTTGTCTTTCTTTCTGTGTTTATGTATGTATGTATTTGTATATAGACAATTATGGTTTATTTTTTTACTTTCTAAAATTAAGTTGCAGACATGATGTTCCCTTTTCCCTAAATTCTTCATCAGTATGTTTTTGAAAAACAAAGACATTTTTGACATAGTTTGATATAATTGTAATTTTTCGGTATACTATAATTTAGTGTAATTATCAAGAAATTAACATGGATACAACACTGTCATCTGATCTACAGACCTTATTCACATTTCATCGATTGCTTAACAATATCCTTTCTAACAACAATAACAATAAAAACCCTAGACCATGGCTTACATCCAGTTGAAAGATCTCTTTAGCCTTCTTTAATCCAGATAATTCCTCAGTCTTCCTTTGTCATTCATTACACTGAGTTTTTGATGTGCACAGGTCAGTTATTTTGTATAATATCCCTCAGTCTGAAGATGCAAAAAGCAAACAAGAGCCATCTGGAAGGGGCTCCCACTGGCCAAATTTTGGACAATTTGAACATCAAAATAAATCACAGTACAGGATTATAACCCATTAAATAAAAACCCATGAATCTACACTGATTTTTTTTTAAATGAATGAATATATAAATAAATAAATGAGGGTAAAAGGAGAGCTCTTTCTTATAGTAGAAGAAATGAATAAATGTAGAAGGAATAATGGAAATAGAAAACCATGATTTAGCATCTATCATAATAATTGATTCAGACAAGTATCATGGATGCTAAAACTAGTGAGCTAAAGTTTCAGGAGTAACAGGATGTTTACATAATTTCAAAGTGTCTCTGCACAAGACACTTATTAATTAAAAAGAGAATTAGTTGCTTTGTGGTGGAAAATACTGCCATATACCACCCTAATTGAGTGATTAGAGTTGACATCACCAGAGATGGATGTATATGAACTGCTGTATACGTCTTCTGATGTGACTGACTGAGAAGACTGAATCGCTTCAATGATATTTCTTCCAAAAATATCTAATCTATATTTAACCATAGGAAAACATTAGACAAACCTACATTGAGGGACATTTTACACGATAGGTCATTTTTAAGTACACATGTTTCTCAAATTGCCAGCCTCATGTAGAACACTGCTGGGGTATTCTGGGAATACAAGAAGCTGCAAAATAGATATGGTACATCTTTCTGAAGCATAGACTATAATCCCCTTTGCGTCTAAAATATAAACACAAATATAGTGCAGACTAGAATGCAAAATTTTCTTGAATTGTGAAGATGTAACTTGAAAGTTCAAAGCCATTTGTGATGACACATTTTTTTAGGCTCCACCCATAAATGCCTTGGGGATATGAACTTATTTTCCTCTGCCAGTAGGGACACTTCAGTAGAAAGTGTGAGAAATGCTGAACTATAAGAGTTTGAAAGTCTATGAACAGAATAGAATGACTTATACAGAAGTGATATAAGTTGTGCTGTTTTTGCTTAACGTGCACAATTGAGTACATACATCAGCCTTAAAGGTGGGAATTACTAAGTAGAAGCACATTACTTTACAACATGTCCTACTGTGGATGATGAAAAAACATTTCCCCAAATAATATTCCTTCATATTATTTATTACCAACCATTATTTTACCAAGAAAAGAATTTGCAGAAATATGACCACCACCTTTTTAGGAAATCACAGCTTAATTCAATCTGCCATTCTTTGGGTGAAATAAACCTTAAACTCCCTGGAATATGGCCATTTCTTTAAAAACCTCAGTGAAAGTTTATCAGGGAAGAGAGTATAGATTGTACTTCAATTCATCTCTCATTTTCTCTGCTAAAGAAACCTTCTGACGGATAATGCAAACAAATGTTAAGCAAAAACAAAAGCAACCAAACAGAAAAAAACTTTGTTAATCTTTGAGGACTCTTTGAGCCTAATAACATTATTCCTAAATTAGTTTAACATCCCTTTACCAGAGTAAGTAAGGACAAGGGTGTGCATTTTAGAAATTTGTTGGGTGACAAAGGAATGCTAACTAAGGTGAGGAAGAGTTGGCTATCCATGAATAATCAAGTATCTACCATGTTCTTTTCAATGAAGCATGGTTAGTGGTAAGCAGAGTGTGTTTTAGGAGCCCACAAGAGGGACGATTTACTGATCCTTGAGGTCTGAGATGCACTCCCTGAGCTAATTCCTAAGAAAGAAAGAGGGTTAACAATTTAAAGAATGCATGTTCAGGTTAAGGAAAGAACTTGAGTAAAAGCACAGAAAGATGGAACAGTATGGGAACTGTGTGAACTATGTGGGAAAACAAGGACATGGGACCAGGAAGAAGTAAATAGGTCAGATTACAGAGGGTGTTTGAATTCTCTGCTAAGAGTTTAGATTCATCCAGGATGTTTTGTGGGGTCACTGAAGTGTCATAAGCAGGGAAGTGATGTGGTCATATTTTTGAAATGCCGCACCATTCCATTCATCACAGCTACAGAGATTTAAGGGGAACAAGACCTGAGCTAAGGAAGCTTTGCACCAACCTTTGAGACTGCTGCTGGGACTTGAACTTTTGCAGGGATGGTATAGGTTACAGAGGAAGGGGAAAACTTGAGGTTCCAGCAAGGTAAAATTACCAAAAGTCTGTGGTTGCTTGGATGCAGAGCTGAGGGGAAGGGAGGTAGGAGTTTCGAGATTCCTCCAGGTTTGGGACTTTCTAGGTTTCTGGCTTAAGTGACTGAACTGATGGTGATTCCATTAAGTGAGATCACGAATAGGGCAGAAGAAAATAGTATAGAGAACAAGATACTGAGTTCAGTTTTTGATCATGTTATGTGTGAACCGTGAATATTCAATGAACAATTTTCATCATATGGTTGTATTTATGAGTCTGAAGTCCAGGGATCAGCATCAAACATACAAAACGAGAGTCATTGGCATGTAGGTGGCAGAGAGTCACTGACATGTAGGATGGTAGCTCTCCATCTGGAAGATAGGAGGAACAGGTTTTTATCAGAAATACCTAAGATGTTTTTCCATACTCCACATCCTTCACCCTATGCCCTAGCACTGAAACTGCTCATGAGGAGAGAAAGAGCAGCAGGCCGTGAGTATTCGAATTTATATCAATAGTTAAGGGAGGAACAGAGGAGGGGCCATGAAGAAGACTGAGGGGAAAAAAAAGTCAAAGAGGCACTGGGAGATCCAAGAGGAAGTGGAAATTTTTAGAAAGGAATAAATGGTCAATGGGTCATTGTGGCCACAAGATTAAGTTAAGAAGTGAGAAGGGTCACTTAGATTGAATAACATGAAGGCCTCCATTGACTGGGGCAAAGCGGTGTAATGAGAGAGGTTGATATGAGATTATGGTGGATCTAGGAATCAATGGGAGATGAGAAAATGGAGATGATATGGACAAACCTTCCCCAAAATTTGTCTACAGAGAGAAAAGCTGGAGCAATACCTGGAGTTAACCATTTGAGGAATAGATGGTGATTTAATACAAGCAGAAGACTAGGTGGGCTACTTTACAAACTTATCAAGAAGGAATAGAAGCACAAGAAAGAGTGAAGAAATAAACGTCAGCAGAGCTGGCTTTGAGTTCTGGGCTCAACTACCTAGCTTTGCAGTGCATGGTAGTGTTTCCTAAAACCTGCTGCTCATGAGAATCACATGAGGAGCTCTTCAAAATGAAGATTACCGGGCCTCACTCGAGACCTATGGAATCTTCATCCCTGGGAGTGGGGCCCAGGCATGCTTTGTGGCTTTGCTATTTTTTCTCCTCCTCACTGTCCACAAATTCAGTTTGCTGTGCAGATTCTTCCTTTTTCCCCTCTGTAAATATGGCAGTACTCTAGGTCTCTCCTTAATCCACAGACTCTCCCTGGTAAAATCTTTCACTCCGTGGCTTTAGATACTGTCTAGACACTGACAATTCTCAGCCCTGACCTTGCACCTCATCTTTGGACTTCCTTACTCACTGCCTCCCTGATTTTTCCCCTTGGATATCAAGGAAGCATCTTAAACGTCTTATGTCCCGAAGAGAACTCTCTTGGTTTTCACCCCATCAACACTGCTGCAAACCTACATTTATTTCCACCTTTCCTGGGTCGGTACTGGCCCTTCATGGGCTCATGTCAAGACCTAAGTGTCATCCTGACTCCCCTGTTTCCTTCAGCCACGTCTCACCAAGCCCCAAGTCCTGCCAACTCTATCCCCAAAATGTATCCTGAATTTATCCACTTCTCTCCATCTGGTGCAAACAATTGTTATTTCTTTACTGTGAAAATCTCCTTGCTGCTTCCACTCTTGCCGTTAAAATCTATTCTCTACATGGCAGCCAGAATGCTTATTTTAAAAAAAAATACAAACCAGATCATGCTGTTCCCTTGGCTGAATATCTCCAACTGGCTTTCCAAACTCCCTGATATTGGCCCCACAGGAATTAACCAACCCCCTCTTACATTCCTTTTCACCACAATGTTCCCCTTCACTGTTCCAGCTACGGTGACTTCTTTTTTTCCTCAAAATTCCATGAATGTCCTTATTTCAGAGCCTTTTCCCCTTTTTCTGGAAAGCATCCCCCAGACCTCTGAGTGGTTGATTCTTTCTTGTCATATTTATTTGTTAGGTCTCTTTATAAGATTTAACATAAAATATGGATTTTGCTATGACCAAGTTCTGGCTGAAGTGGTCTCTGAGATCCTTCCTATTCTGGCAAGATTGACTTAAGGTAAAGCAAAATGCTGTTTACCTTCCTTCCACTCAGTTGCTGTGTGGGGCCACGCAAGAGGCAAGGGTGCTGGATGTTTGGTGGCAAATTCCAGTATTTACATGATCAAGACACTGGCCACATCTTGTCCTGATCGACCTTCCTGGCCTCAGGGAGACCTGGGGTGAGGGCAGAATCGAAAGCTAACAATGCAGGTTAAAAATATATGTTTTTTTCTTGCTGCTGCATTAGCTTTTGCTTTTTGACTCTTTCTTTCCCCCCCTTTTTTTTTTTCCATCTCTCTGCAGTACTAGTACTGAATTATAATGAGATGGTGAGTATTGAAAGCTTAAGGTTATTTTTAGGTCATTTCTTTTTAAATTCTTTGCTAGTTCACATCCCTCTAATTTCCTGTGGAGGGCTGGGAGGGCACTGAGGAGAGTCAGGAACGATTCTTCAGGCCTGTGTTCTTAAAACTCTGTCCCATCAACCATGGAGCTTGTTCTGCATTTGAGTGCTCATCAGGATGCTGAGCTGCAGACAAGCTCTGGTGCTGCTTGTCAGGGATGTGGAATTTAAGCAACGTCATGGATAGGGAATCCTGAGAGTAGAAAGATGAGCAGCCTAACCTTTCTATGTATTTCTTGAGAACTGAGCAGCCTTGTCTAGTCAATGGTTCCTGGGACTGCACTTTTTTTTTCCCTCCATCCAAAGCTCTTGGTTCAGTGGCTGTTTCTGCCTTGACCTAAGACTCCAGATTCCCATTAGCATAGCAAGCAGAACAATAGTACTCTCAGACATATCGAATGTGGAACTGTTGGGTATTTTATTCCCATAGCTTTCAATGGTGCATGATGTAAAGATCCAAATATAGTTGTTAGCTTTATTTTAATTTGATTTAATGCCTTAAAAGAAAAGGAACAGGAGATTTCTATATTGTCACTTAATAACTTTTCCTAATGAAGCTTGTCGAGATCTGCTGTTTAGGTCAAACTTCAACTGTCCTTTATGTATTGACATAGTCAAATCAATATGATTCAATGTACAGAAAGTGCCTTTTATGGAAGTTGGAGTCAAAGCAAAGCTCAGAAATCCTTCCACAGGCATGGTTTCCTTATATGGAGTTTTCACCCATAGTTTCTGCTGAGGGAAGTGGTGCTGAGTGGCTTCTTAGGCACAGGCAGCCGTGCTGTACAGCACATATGCCCCCTATCATGTCCGTTGGACCAAGAATGTACACCTAGCCAAATTAGCTGCATAGGAGTAGGCTCAGTATGAAAGACTCACTCAAGAAGGATTGAAGTGATTATGTACTTGTGGATTGTTGCCCTTCTGTGTGTGATTTGATCTGGAAAGAGAATCTGTATCCTGCAGTGGCAAGAGACAGAGAAAGACACAGACAAAGAAGCAGGCTGTGACCGCCCTGAGGTATCAGTAGCCATGAGTAAATGCAAGCAACGGATAAGCAGAGGCCATAAAGACAAAACAGAGTGAGAGGCAATGGGTTGGGAGAGGCAGAAGTGACAGAGGCAGCATCTGCACTAAAAGGACCATGAAATAACCCAGTTAATAGAATTACACTGGATCTCTTTATCCCCTTGCTTGGACGTGTTACAGCCTCTTTAAGACCTGCTTGTTTTGTGATCCTTGCTCTTTCTTTCAAGCCTGATTTGAGGTCTTCCTTGGTTTCCAATCAATCCTAGACTCAAAATTGTCTTCCCTGTCTTCCTAATTTTCAATAAATCCTCAATTTTTGATGGAATCTGAATGAATTGTTTTGTATCCTTGTAAACAAGAAGGCCAAATATAATGGAATGCACTGAGTTGGGAATAGCTCAATAGAGAGCAGGTTAAATTAGTGCCCAAAGCATTCTGTGACACTGCAGCTGTTTCTACCCACCACAATGCGTCCCTACTGCTGGATACTGCCTTCGCAACACCACTGTGGCCTGACAAACTATGCTACTTGTTGTGAAAGGGATAATGACACACAGTGCTAGTTATAAAATGATTTATAGATAAAAGCAATTTAACAGCAGAGGAATTGCTAAGCACAGGGGATCTAACAAAGCCCCAAAGTCATTGTGTGGCCCTGCAAAACAGCCTTGAGGAGTCTGCGTGACAGGATCCCCGGCATCAGCCAAATGCCTTGCCTTCCCAATAAACTGAGCCTGCTCACTGCCTGGCTCTAAGGTGAGGTGAGGGGGAACATGGAGAGGCCATGTGATTCAACTCTGGCCAGAAGTGTTCCTCTCTCACTATTGCTGCAGGATTTACTCAGCAGGAGTTAAGGTTACAAGGTTCAGAAATCGTAGGAAAGAGAAATCTACATGTGGACTTGTGCTTTAGTGCCTATTGCCCTTCAAGGGGACATGGTGAAATCATAGCTAGAAGATCCACAGCAAAGACATGAAAGATAGGAGCAGCCTGGCATTAGTATGGATCAGTGGGTCAAGAAATATGCAGAATTCATAGATCTAAGCAAGGCAGAGTGGTTAAGCCAGGCTGGTAAGAAAACCATATATAATGTGGCAAATATGAGGATACTATCACCGAGGAAAAAAATTGACCAGACAGGAAGCCTTTTACATGCTTCCATCAGGAACTGGTGTCAGTAGCTGACTTCTCAGGCCATAACCATCTAAGACTGTGGAAGATTGAGGCAGAACCAAATGCGGGGCACCAGGCCTTGACTTTCGTTTTGCTGGCATCCATCTGTTCTGCATTTGAACCAGCCCTTTCATTACAACAAATGATCTGTGTTTGGCTAAGTTACAAATTCCTTTTATGTATGACAAATGTGTTTTGTTGTTCCTTCAGAAGAATATGGGTGGGGAAGATTCGAAGCTGATTTGAATACCAGTGTAGTTGGACACTAATGGGACATTGTGCCATCTTCCTGCAATCTTAACAAATGACTATGACTATTAAAAAAAAATGACTATGATTTTTCACTGGCTGATTTGGTTTGAATGAGTAAATTATTTTTATTTCATTGCATTAACTGCCAGAGCATTGAATGAGCCGATAACTCCCTAGTGTTGCTGAGCTGCAAAGAACTATTATTCGGAATTGAATTTTTATTGATTTTTCTTGTGCTACAATGACTTTTCTAACATAGTAGCATGAAAGAAAAATGAGAAAAAGGCCAAATAGGGCATGGGGTGAGGAAAAGGAGGCTGCTGCTTCCCATGGCCTAGACCCAGATGGACTACTTCTTGGCAGGTACTGCTGAGTCTGGATGGTCCTGCTGCTGATAATATGATTTACAGGTTGGCCAAGTACCTGGCTTCATCACCTTTTCCTCGTCTTCCCTTCTGCTGTCTTTGTTTCCAGTCATTTTGGGCCTCATTGGCAGTCTGCTGCAGAACTGAACAGGTGATGGGGTGAAGAAAGAGCAGAAGTAGACAGGGTGATGCTCCAAATTGATCTGATGTTTGTTAGTATCATTCAAACACACACCCGTACACACACACACGATGAGATTGATGAGATGAGAATGAATGTGTTACTTTAACATCATCGTGGTGCATTTATCTATTCATCTTTTTCTTTTCCTACTCATCTTAACTACTGGAGACTTAGTTGTATATTAGTTTACAATGAACAGTTAGATAAGTCGAAATGGAACTTCATTCATTCATTCATTCATTCATTCAACAAATATTTATTAATAAGTGACTACTGTATACCCTTCCATGTACTAGAGGCAAGACGATGAACAAAACAGATAAAATATTTTGTCCTCATGAGCACAGATTCCATGACTAAAATCAAATTAAAAAAGAATATTTTAGAATTCATTAAAGATTGAAAAATATACTCCCTCTTCCTGCCTTCTTTAATAGACATTGTAGGAGTGAAAACTAATACAATAAAAAGAAACAAAATCTACTTCTTCCCTGGCTTCTGATTCGGTTTGCTCTAGTTTAAAGAATATTGATAACTCATAGGAAAGGGGTGTTTTTAGACATTAATTTTTCTAGCTATAAAATTAATCAACGCCTATCACAGAAATTTTGGAAAACACAGAAAGAGATGGATAAGATAATTAATATACCCATAATCGTCCAGTAGGAAATCTTTGAAATGTTGAGTGATTCCTCTTTGTGGCTTTTCCTATAACATATGCGGTAATCTCGTACCAGTTGCTATTTTAAAATTTTAACATCTTCAATCTTGACGTGTATGTATGCAGTTTGGTTCAGTTCCCTCATACAAAATAATGTCAAAATTATTATTTTTCTTCTTCCCATAGACCGTGTGAGCACGATTATAAGTGAGATCAGAAGGTGGACATTTATACTCCACCCTCTCAATATATATGAATAGAAGACCAAGTCTAATAAAAGAGTGTCCTTATGTGATATGGTAACTCATGGAAAGAGCAGTAGCTAGGCCAGCATTTTGCAGAGACTTGCAAGAGAGAAACAAGACAGCATATATATATGCAAAAAAAAGAAAAAGTTTTAAGCCAGTAAAAGCCTGAGTGAAACAGTAAATGAGGTACAGATAGTGTGTATTATGTAGGCCTGTGAGATGCGCTGCCTCTGCTTGCCGGCAACTTTCTCTGAGAAACTTTCCGGAATACTAGATTAAGGTAGGTCCCACAGCGAGGCATTTTTACAGAACTTCCTGCTTTTCTGTCTCCTCACTCGTCCATATACCTCTTAGTTCCTTGTTTCATGCCTGTCCTCTCTGCAGGAGCATATGCAGTGGGAGGGCTGGAATGTCTATGTCAAGTTCAGTGAGTGAGGCACCTGCCCTGCCTGGCACAGTGTCCAGCCCATGGTCAACAGCGTGAGCTAACGGAGGCTCTTGTACATTTACTGAAAACCTGAAGACAAATTAAGAGAAGGACTGCCTACCAAAACAAGTTTTTAATGCAAATGTGCCTGCTGTTTTTTGGAAGTAGATACGGTCTATAAAAATATAATTACTACGTTGGAGGAGGCCACTTCTTACATATTAAAAAATATATACAAGATAGAGACCATTCCCTACATACTATTTTATCTTATAAAGCAATTTATTTGAGCATTTACTTGCAATTTTAAATCTTCTTTGAGCTTTT
Source organism: Equus caballus (assembly GCF_041296265.1). NCBI lineage: Eukaryota > Metazoa > Chordata > Mammalia > Perissodactyla > Equidae > Equus > Equus caballus. Next base: position 27,309,597 of record NC_091710.1, on the reverse strand, counting down.
CTAATGTTTGCATAGTATTCTATTATATGAATGCACAAAAAGATATTAACGATTCTTATATTATTAAATATATATATATATATATTTTTTTAAACATTGGCACCTGAGCTAACAACTGTTGCCAATCTTCTTTTTTTTTCCTGCTTTTTCTCCCCAAATCCTCCCAGTACATAGTTGAATATTTTAGTTGTGGGTCCTTCTAGTTGTGGCATGTCGGACTCCGCCTCAGCATGGCCTGGTGAGTGGTACCATGTCTGTGCCCAGGATCCCAACCGAGCAAAACCCTAGGCCATGGAAGTGGAGCGCGTGAACTGAACCACTCAGCCACACAGCCAGCCCCATTAAATATTTAGATTGTTAGCAATTGTTCAGCATTATAAACGATGATTTAAGCAATATCACTATGCTACATTTTTCTATGTAGTTCTCTAGTAATTTCCTTAGAAAATTTTAGAAGTGGAATTATTAAATCATATCAATGAACTCTTTTTTATAATAGCTTTATTGAGATATAATATTTGAGATTAACTCACCTGTTAAAGTGTAAAATTCACTAGTTTTTAGTATGTTCTGAGTGGTGCAACCATCACCAGAATCAATTTCAGAACACTTTCATCACACCAAAAAATAAAACCATGCCCAGTAAAACTAGTGCTCTTTCTCCCCACCACCTGCAGCCCTAGGCAATCACTAATCGACTTTCTGACTCTTTGGATTTCCCTGTTCTGGACGTTTCGTATAAATGGAATCATACAATATGTGGTCCTTTGTCTCTGGCTTCTTTCACTGAGCATACTGTTTTCAAGATTCAGCAATGTCGTAGCATCTACTTCATTTCTTTTTATTAACAAATAATATCCCATTTATGGATATACAGTTGGCCTTTTGTATCTGTAGGTTCTGTATCCATGGATTCAACCAATCATTGATCAAAAGGCCTACTGATGGTTGCCTCTGTACTGAACAAGTACAGACTTTCTTTTCATGTCATTATTCCCTAAACAATCCAGTATAACAACTATTTAGATAACATTTACATTGCATGAGGTATTATAAGTGGTCTAGAGATGACAAAGTATAGAAGAGGATGTGTGTAGGTTATATGCAAATACTACCCCATTTTATATACGGCACTTGAGCATCTGTGGATTTTGGTATCTGCAGGAGACATAGCGGGGCTGGGGATCCTGAAACCAGTCTTCATGGATACTGTGGAAAGACTGTACCACATAATGTTCATTGATTCATTAGATAATAAACATATAATTGAACTTTTAAAGTAGTTGTGATATATATTATAGCTTGCTCTTTGCAATTACCCATTTTCACTTCTTCTAGCAATGTTTAAGAACACCTAGTTCTCTATAATCTTTCTAACACTGTAAATTATTGTTTAAAACAAGCAAACAAGACAAAGCCTGTTTGGAAGAGTAAAGAGACATATTGATGCTTCTTAAATTGACATTTCTTTAATAATTTGTGTTATTGGCCCTTCTAAATATCTTTATTAGCCATTTGTTTCTCTTCTTTTATAAATTCTATTTAATGTCCCTTTGTCATTTTTTTTAAGGATATTTACCCTTCTCACTTTGTTTAAAAAGTTTTCCTTATATATTAAGGCTCTTATGCCTCTGCCTATAATTTTGCTGATAATGTTTTAGATAGAAACAATTTTTAATTTTGACTAAAGAATATCTACAAGTCATTTCCTTAAGTGTTTTTCTTTTAATTTTGGGTTTATAAAGGTCTTCCCCTTCCTAGGAGCCAACAAGTATTTCATTCTGGCTGTGGTTTTGTGTAGAAAATGTTTTTCTTAAGATGAAATTTATTTTGGTATAAAGTAAGACATAGATCTAACTTTATTTTTTTTTGCCAAAAGGGCATCCCAATGCCTTTCCCACTTAATTCATATATCACTTTTATCATATACTAACTGATTCTTTTTAAGTGCCTTTTAAAATTGCTCTAGTTCTGTAATTAATTTGTATATCTGATTTATGACAAAACCACCCTTTTTTAATCATTGTGGCTTTATCATAGGATTTAGCAATATATGTGACCTTAATTAAAGTGTAGTATGCACCTAGTGCTCTTAAAAGGATTTTACACTTATTACTATTTAATCCTCACAAAAACTATATGTAACAGGAATTATCATCCTCATTTTGTAGATCAAGAAATTGAGGCAAAGAGAGATAAAGACACTAATTGAGTCAAGGTGCTGGCAAGTGGCAGACCCAGAATTCAAACAGATACTCAGGCTCCAGCTCCAAGCTTTTTCAACTGTATGCAATATTGCCTAGTGGAGTTCTGGGACATACGACCTGGCAGTTTAAATATTTATCGTTAGTTATCTTGCGTGTTTACAATATACTCTTTCCAAAGTTTTGGGATTACATGAATATTTTTAGCTTTATTATACAAACTATTTAGATTTAAAAATTTTAAGTTGTTTCTATTGCCCACTGCCAGATTTTTTTAAAACCACAACTCCAAAGACTTAATTCATGACTTTGCGTGTCTTCCCTTTAGTTAATTTTTTTAACACCTAAGTATGTGGCTCATTATCATCATCATGTCTGAGACTATATTATTGTTAGTTTGCCTGTGAATAACAATTTGTTTGGAAATAGAAAATCAGTACCTATGCTTGCTTTTTTAGAAACTTTAAGGTGTATAAGGTGATGATTTGATATATGTTTATATTATGAAACAATTACAAGTTTATTTAACATATCTATTACCTCATAAAGTTACCTTTTTTCTTATAATGAGAACACTCAAAATTTACTCTGTTAGTAACTTTCAAGTATATAATACACTGTTGTTGACTATAACCACCATGCTGTATGTTAGGTCCCCAGAACTTACTCATCTTATACCTGGAGGTTTGTAACCTTTGACCAACACCTTCCATTTCCCTCACTCTCCAGACCCTGACAACCATCAATCTGTTTCTATGAGTTTAACGTTTTTGGATTCCACATATAAGTGAGATCGTACAATATTTGTCTTTGTCTAACTTATTTCACTTACTATAAGGTCCTCAAGGTCCATCTATGTTGTTACATATGGCAGGAATTACTTATTTTTAAAGCTGAATTATATTCCATTGTGTATGTACACCACATCTTCTTTATCCATTCATCCATCAATGGACACTTAGGTTGTTTCCATGTATGTGTGAGTGATGCTGCAATGAACATAGAGGTGGAGATATCTCTTCAAGATACTGACTTTATTTCCTTTGGCTATATTTCCAGAAGTAGGATTACTGGATAATATGGTAGTTCTATTTTTAATTTGTTGAGGAACCTCTATAGTATTTTCCATAGTGTATGTTCCAGTTACATTCCCACCAATAATGCACAAGGCTTCCCTTTTCTCTACATCCTGACCAACACTTGTTATCTCTTGTCTTTTTGATAATAGCCATTTTAACAAGTATGAGGTGATATCTCATTATGGTTTTGATTTGCCTTTCTCTGATGATTAGTGATGTTAGCATCTTTTTATGTACCCTTTAGACATTCTTCTTAGGAAAATATCTATTTAGGTCCTTTGCCCATTTTTTAATCAGATTGTTTGTTTTTTTGCTATTGAGTTGTATGTGTTCCTTATATATTTTGGATATAAACCCCTTGTAGGATATATGATTTGCAAGTATATTTGCCTATTCCACAGGTTACCTTTTCATTTTGTCAATTGTTTCCTTTGCTGCTCAAAAAATTTTTAATTTGATGTAGTGTCACTTGTTTATTGTTGCTTTTTTTTGCTTGCGCTGTTGGTGTCATATCCAAAAAATTGTTCCCAGGACCAATATCAAGAAATCTTTTTCCTTTGTTTTTATCTAGGAGTTTTATAGTTTCAGGTCTTACATTTAAGTCTTTAGTCCATTTCAAGTTAATTTTTGTGAGTGGTGTAAGGTAGGGTTCCAATTTTATTCTTTTGCATGTGAATATGTCCAGATTTCTCACTTATTGAAGAGAACATATTTTCCCCACTGAGTATTCTTGGCTCCCTTGTCAAATATTCGTTAACCATATATGCAGGAGTTTATTTCTGGGCTCTTGATTCTGTCTCATTGATCTATGTGTCTGTTTTTATGTCAGTACCACGTTGTTTTGATTACTATAGCTTTGTAGTATAGTTTGAATCATGAAGTGTGGTGCCTCCAGCTTTGTTCTTCTTTCTCAAGATTGCTTTCACTCTTTGGAGTCTTCTGTGGTTCCATATGAATTTTAGGATTTTTCTTTTATTTTTCCGTGAAAAATGCCATTGGAATTTTTATAGAGATTGCATTGAACTATAGATGGCTTTGGGTACTACAGGCATTTTTAAAGTATTAATTCTTCCAATCCCTGAATTTTTTAGTTGCTTATGCTTGTTTACTACAAAGATACTTGGAAAATCATTATTTTTACAATTTTCTTAATTCTGTTAAAATTCAAAATTTCAACTATGATGTATCTAGGATCTTTTTTTCTTTTTAAAACTATTTTGCCTTGTATCCAATGAGCTCTTTTGCAAACTCAAGTCTTTTTTCAGCTCAGAGAAGAATTATTATCACTGTTAAATTGATTTTCATTTATTTTCTTTCAGCTTCTTGTTTTCTTCTAAAATCTTTATTATATTTAAGATTGTATTTCTCTATCTCAACATTATCTTTTGTTATTTCTTTCTTCCTTTTCCTGGCAAATTCATTATTATTTTATCATTGTCCTCTTAGCTCTTATTTCACATGTATTCGTTAAGGTCTTGTTGTGTTTCGGATGTTCAATAGGCACTGGGAATGTAAGGGTGAACATCTCAGACATAAAGCCCACCCTAAAAAAACTGATGGTCTAGTGAGGAAAACAGACATGGAGTCAGCAGTTGTAAGAGCCCTATAGAGGAAATTTCTTAAACTGGGTTTTGTTGGTTACCCAACTATTGTCTCTCATCTCTAGAACCACTGATCTATAATTTGTGAAGATGGGGCCGGAGCTTCCTTGCCAGATCCTGGCTCCCCTGTAAGGTTCCTCCAGTAGGGGGCTCCACAGGAGACTGGACGGTGGAAGAGGGAGAAAGGCTGCTTCTTCCTGGTTATTTTCTGTCCCTGTCAGCATCTCCCTAGCAAAATATCTTCATCTTGGACGTGGCAGTTGGTTCTTGTTTCGGGCTTATTTTTTTCAAATACTTTCAGAACCAGCTTCTTTATGCCCCCAGAGATGCCAGCACCAGTCTGGCAGGCAGTTCTTCTTCGGAGGTCTGGGTCTTGACTTTTTGGGTCCCTCTTCTAAGTTCCTGAGGTGCCAGCACCAACACCCAGTGCCCTCTCCGGACATTAAGTCCTCTCTAAGCTGCGATGTTCTGTAACCCAGTTCTGTTCTCTTCCTTTTGTCCCTCCATCCCCCATCCCTAGTGTGGGTCTTGCTTCTAGAAGTTTCCCTTTTGCCTTTTTAGGTCTTCCAATTCTTTACATTAATACTTTCTGCTGAAACAACGGGTGTGCTTTCTGTTTCCCTATCTCGATCCTGACTGATACACGTTTTTTCTGTTTCACTAGTTCAGTTTTCTGCAGTATTTAGTATGCTGTTTACCATCTCCATGATATATATTATTTCGAATTCAGTAGTTATGTTTTTTTTCCCTCCTGCATAGTGGCAGTTTTCTTGATCTCAGATGTTATCCTATTTATAACTCCCTACTCTATGTTCTCAGTTGCTATTTTCTTTTGACTTTAAAGAACTTAAATTAGAAGTTATCTAAAAATGCTTCTTGTTTCTTGTCTTAAAGAAAGCCATTTAATTTCAGTTCTATGGTTTGTCTCCTTCATTTGTAGTAGAATTCTTTTTATGCGGCTGGGGATGTTTTCCCTACTATTAGAAGTTGCATAGGTTCCTATCCGAATCTTTCAAGCCTTGGAATTAACATAGGTGATAAAAGTATTTAGTTTGCCAATTCAGAAACTGAATAGGTTGGATGACCTATGGTGAGAATAACAGGAAGCATTTACCTCTGTGTCTAACAGTTTATTTCCATAATTTTTAGTATATTCAGTAGCTAGCTGGAATTTGTCTGGTATGTTTGCCCTCCTTGGGAGTCCAAAATGCCAGCAGCATTAGACATACTCCAGGACTCAGTGGTACTTGGATTTCTCACTTGATGTGATACCTGGTGTGGGGTCAGCTGCCTGTTGTGAGTTGAATCCAGAAATATGACACCCCAGTTGTTCTTTGACTCCCCGCTCCACTGCTGTTAATCTTTGTATCTTCACCTTGAGGATGTGATTCTTGTTGGAACTCTTCTGATGATTTCAAATGTCAATTGGGAAGAGCAAGAGGTTGGGTGGATCCTTTCTTCAATCCTGGGTTTATGAGATATACTAGAAATTTCTCAAGGTTTCTTATTTGTGGACAATGTCCTTTCCTATATCCCAATGTTGATGCAGGGTTTTCCTTTTTATACACATATTTAATTATCTATTTCATGTAGCAGTTGAGAATGGGGAGGAAAAATGGCTTCATTCTAGCTGTCTTTTCATCTGCCGATGCAGTTAAGGTACTGGAGTGTGGAGCTAACTGTAAACTATACATTTTGTTACCTTTTCCATTTCTATTGAGCAAAGAAAGTAGATAGAAGCAGAAGATAAATAGAAATTCCAAATAATCTGGGTGAACACAGATTATTTGGTGTTGTCACAACTGCAATAATCATCATGGAGCAGCACCGAGTGAGACTTCCTTTTGAAAACAAAGCAATCAAGGAAAAGGAAAAAATGGCAAACAAACCAAACAAAATTAGCCACAAAAACACAACCCTTTCCATTAGCCAACTGATGTCTCATGTCAGTCACTCACACTCTACAGTAGACTAATTTTGATACAGTCCTGATGAATAAATGAGTCCTATGGGAAAGGGAATTTTGACTCAAAGATCCCTTGTGGGAGAACAAAGGAGAATGTGTGATCAAATTGTGCAGGAAACCTGTTTTTTCATTCTGGGGTTTACTCAAAGTTCCTTCACTCATAGTTTTGTCATCAGTTATGTGACCTTAACCACACTTGGAGTCAGAAATTCTGAGTCATAAAAACTGTGGCAATTATGGATCTCAAATAGAAGGAAGCTGGCTTTACAGTTTGGGGGACAACAGAGAAATGAGAAGATGGATCCTGCCGCCTGCCTGCAGTGCCAGTCCTTTGAAGCTCTTTTGTCTCATATATACTCCTGAAGATCTCTGAATATATAGCACTACTGACAAAAGACATCGGTTGCCTCTGGGAGGGAAAACATTAAGAGTAAAATTCGGAAGACAGTGAATACATGCATTGCTGTGCTTGTTATTCATCGAGAGTTTTTGACTTGCTAAAAGCAAGTTTAACGTATTTATACAATTTATAAAGAGGTAACTGATTCTGGAGCTCTGCTCTTTACAGGGAACATATTTCATGTTATTGTAAGCACTAAGGAAAATTAAATCAATAAATCCACAGCCTGTAATTTGAGATACTCAATTGAAGAAAAATACATTGTCAGGGAGGGAGGGGGAAATCGTTTCCATTGAGGAAGACTTGTAAGACTGCCTTTGCTCTACTATCCCAGGCTTTCAAGTGACAGCAAGAATTAAGCCTGTGCTTTAAAATTATCAAAGTGTTATGACACCTCAAAAGAAGCAAAGACCAACTCCCACTTTTGTTATTGAAGCATGTGCTCAAGGGGAAAGCCATGCAAATGAAGCTCTTTCTCTCTGAACTATCCGTGTGCCCTCTTCCCTGAGAAAGCTTTTCTGGGTAGCAGTCAGAGGCTGGATGTCAGGATGCGTGGTGAGTTTTTCCCCATCACTGGCATTGATGCTCTCTCTCTGTGACCACTGGCAAGCCAATTAACCTCTCCAAGTGTCCCCCTTCCCCCATGTGTAAAAGGTTAATAGTGCAGCTTGTTTGCAAAGTGCCTCAAGCCTTCCATGAAGGGCACTACACAGATACCCAGCATCGCTGTTTGACTGGAGGGCACTGTATTTTTTAATTACATGTTTGGTTGGACAGGTTATAGATTTTGTTGTGGTTGAATGTTGCCCCTTCTCCCTGGTCACAAATAAAAGACTAATAGGTAATCTCACACTATTATCATCTTCTAGAGCCCCCTAGAGGGTTAAGGAATGGCAGAGGTTACAGATTAATAATGCATTCTTTAGTTAATAAAAAAAAAGTCACATGCATCTCAACTGCATAATAGCTGTGGATGGCAATTTATTAGGCCAAGTGTTTCATCAAATGCTAAGCAGCTAATGCTGGCAAAGACTCATGGAATGATGAGGTTTTTTTCCTGCTACCAAGTAAATCTTTTATCCTTCACATCAATCTAGAGCATTAGGAACAGTTTTGTTAAAGTTTATTTCAAAAGTACTTGTGAATATTTGGGAAAATGATTCTCGTATTCTGGAACTCCTGAAACAAGTGACTTTTTTGTGTGTATCTCAGTTGTGACATTAAGCTCACTATTTTATTGTATTTTGAGCAAATGGGAATAATACCGGCCCTAGAGCAAAGTGTCATATATCTCACAATTCTTTGCAGATTTACGGAAAAACTTTGAACAAGATCCGCAGGGAAGGGAGGTTCCCATTGAAGGCATGATCGTGCTGCATTGCCGCCCCCCGGAGGGAGTCCCTGCTGCCGAGGTAAGACAGAGTCCTGGGACGAGGCCTGTTCCCCGGAGGGAGGGCAGAGTCCTGTGTGGTCCAAATCAAGTAAAAGAGCCTGTGTCTGGCATTCTTGCTGCCTGGACCCAATTGCTAAAGATGATGAAGAAATTATGAAGGAAGTAAGTTGGAAGAGGAAATTGTCTCCTGTCTACCTGCTTATAGACCCAAAGCTCTTGCCTAGGCAACTTGGTAGGATTGGGTCTGTATTCTTACTTTTGGTGACCTCAGATCATGCAAGTGGCATCCTCTGTGCACTCAGCCATTCCCCTTAGGCACTCTGATATGTGTGTTGGCTTATGAATGAATCTGAGCTCTAACAGGCAAAGTCATGTGAACAAGTGAGACAAGAGGTGACAGGAGGTGAGCCCCTAGTGCCGAGTTCACTGCGGTTGCACTTACTCATTTGTCGTTTGCTTATGAAATGAACATTCATGGGGCATTTATTATGTTGTAGGCACTGTGCTGGCATGACGGATATAAAAAATGCTGAAGCCACAGGTCTCTGATGTGTTATCCTTTCTTCACAATGAGGCGTCTGGAATCCAGTCACTGTGGGTTTTGCTCCTTGCATGTTTTCTGGAACTTCTACTGTACTGTTAGAATATAAGTATCAGTAGCAACAGTCTATGGTAATAGGGAAGGCTTCCTACATCTCGCAGTCAATTAAAAGATGTTCGGAGAGAATAGTAGTACAGTTATTCAGGCAGTATTGTGAAGAAAAAGCTAAGAAGTAAAGAAATGCTTAGTGGAATGATAAGTTTATAAATGTGGATCTGAGTTGAGCCATAGGTAGTCCAGTTGCGACTCTTCTCTGAGAAGTGATGTCCTAAGAGCTATGGTTTATTCACTGAGAATTAGAGATATAAAAAACAACAGGAGCCTTTGCCTCACATTGTAGCTAAAATTTCTGTGGGATTTTGTAATTGGAAGGACAAAGGAGTAGAGAAAATAAAGGGGAATGAAAAACACACACACATTTGCATATTTAGACAGAAAGCATGCTGGGTGGACACTATTGAAAGCTCAAATGGTTCACAGCAATGAAGTAAACGGACTTGAAAATGAAGTGGAACGTTCCATGCATGATATGAAGTGATTAGAAAAGAAAATGCTTATTTTTAGATTTTCATTTAATGTGAAACGTAAAGATACTTGATCTTCTTTTGCCACCTTCTTGTTCCTTCCAGAGCATGCCCTAGTTTCCCGGATGGAGTGACAGGCGCAGGGCGTTAAGTGCACAGGTGAACATGTCAATCTTGCTTAGGACCCCCCACGCGCTCCCGGGAGTATCAGCAGTTCGCTGCAGTCACTACCCATCGCTCAAAGTCCCAATTTACAAATGTTTCATGCATAAAAATGTCTCGCCTAGGTCATGCTGGCTATATGTGCAGCCTGGCTTCCTTCCAAGCCTGTACTGGGTCACTGCCGTCAACGTTGGCAGCTATGAGAGGAATGAGCAGAAGGGAAGGTCGTGTTGTTATTAGCTATCTTCCCATGGGAACCTATCATTCTCTAGCTGTCTAGTAATCAATTTTTACAGCTGGAAGAGAACTTAGAGATTTACCTGGCACAGCCTTTGCGTTTTAGAGACAAGAAAACTGATGCTCAGATCAATGACCTAACCAAAGGTCTTGCAGCCACGTAAAGGATAATTCTCTTCAAAATCTTCCAAAAGCTCCCCAGAGGACTCAAGGTGAAAGTCTGTGTTTTTTGGTACCTTACATGGCCCAACAGAATCTCACCTGCTGTTACCTCTGACCTCATCTTCTGCTGCTCTGCATCTGACCCCCCCTATAGCCACACTGGCCTCCTCACTCTTCCTCAGGTGCACCAGCCATGCTTCTGCCTCAGGGCCTTTGCACATGATGGCCCTTCTGCTAGAATACTCTTTCCCAGCTATTACATTGCTTCATCCCTTTCTTAGGGCTGCTTAGTGAGGCCTGCTCTGGATACTCTGTTGAAAATGTCACTTTTGCACTCTATACATATACTTTCAAGCCCCTTTCTCTGCTTTGTATTTTTCCCTTAGCTTTATCACAAACATACTGCATTTATTGTGTCTATTTTCCATCTACTCTACTGGAATTTAAGTTACATGAGGAGAATTTTTGCTTAATTTTTCATTTCTGTATCCCCAGAACATAAACAGTGCTTCTCACATCCAGGTGCTCAATAAATATTTGTTGAATATGAATGAAAACCAGTTTCCTGCATGTATTGATGAATATTTGAGGTTAAACCAGGCAAAACTGTGAAATCCATTAGACTTGTGGTTGTTTTTTGGTTTTCTCCTATTCTGGATACTAAAAAGTGAGTACCATCTGCTCTCAAAGACATAAATTTAAACAAGGAGAGACCAAAAGAGAGAATGATAAAGGTTGTGCAGTCTGGTGAGATAATAGCCAAAGAGGAAAATACGCCTTGGTGTGTAAATGCATCCATGAGTGTGCACACATGCGTGCATACACACACGCATACCTACACCCCACCCCCAAATACACACAAACACATCCACCCATGCACTGAAGCTTCTTCGTAGAGATTGCAGGGGATTTATGAATTACAAGGACTCCTTGGCCCTTCAGGGCCATTGCTTGTGGAGCGGATTCCTGTGGGAGAATGGGCCAGCCTCTAGGAAGTAAGCAGCGTTGCCATCTGTTCAACTACTTATGAAAGGCTGAACTTGAGTTGAAGCTTGGAAGCAGCTCTTTGCACATCCCTGCATATTTCTTGCCCCAACACCCTATTCTTGAAGCAAATGAGTTCTGCCTATTGGCTCAATCCATTTTCTACCTTCATTTGTTTCTGACAGTGCTTTTCAGCTGTACCCGCAGGAGCAGAACAGCATGTGAAAAACTTTCAGTAGTGGCACAAACCAATGTCAGTGACAGAATATTTGGGAGAGTTGTTGAACAGGGGAGGAGGGAATACATTACAGACATATCAGAAAGAATCTTTTCTTTTCTGGTACCAACCTTCCTGCCAAATTTCCAAACTGTGGGCATTCACTTTCTCTATTAGTTTCCTAGGGCTGCTGTGAGAATTACTTCAAACTGGGTAGCTTAAAACGACAAAAATGTCTTCTCTCGCAGTTCAGGAGGCTAGATGTCTGAAATCAGGTATAGGCAGAATTCGTTCTTCTCACGGGGCTCTGGAACAGAATCTGTTCCATGCTTCTCTCTCAACTTCTGCTGGTTTCTGGCAGTCTTTCCTGTCCCTTGGCTTGTAGACACATCACTCCAGTCGCTGACTCTGTCTTTGCGTGGTATTCTCCTCTCTGTGTCTCTGTGTGTCTGAATTTCTTCTTCTTATAAGGATGAGTCATGGCTGACCCTAATCTACTGCAGCCTCATGTTAATATTCTGGCTCACAGTAGGTCTGCAAAGACCCTATTTCCAAATAAGGCCACATGCACAGGTTCCGTGGACATAAAATTTAGAGGGGAGCCACAATTCAACTCAGTACACTTCCCATTCTTCCTTTGACATCATATCACTCTTTTATTTTAGACATGTATATGTTATTAGAAATAAATTTCAGAGCCGCCTGTCTGAAATTAAATAGAGGACCATTCCATAGAGCTGTTGGGGCTGTAGGATAGTTTAAAACAGAAATTGTGAGCTGATGAGGGGAGAAAGCTTTGTTTTCTGCATTTTGTTTTGTAGATGGAGGTGGAGAGTATTTCAGCTACATTGTGCCTTAACGGGCGATTGTGGGGCCCTGACCAGCATTTATAGCAACATCTTCATGCAAGAAAGCATCTCAGTTCCAACACTGGAGTTATTTTGGAAGTTCACTTATTTATGGATTGGATACTACCTATATCTGTGTCCTGACATTTACAGCTCTTTTAGTTTCAGCAACAGCTAACACAGTAATTATCACCACCCACATGTGCTTTTGTTGAGGGAAGCCAGAATGAGAGAAAAAAGCTGAGAAAGAGAAGGGCAGAGATAGGGAAGAAAAATGAAAATGTTCATACCCTCCCACAGTCGGGGGTTCCCGGGGTGGAGATGTCTGCCAATGGCTGTCAGGTGGGCTTCAGATCTTGAAGAGTGTATGTTTGTGCTTATTGACTTCACAGTCCTGTGAGGATCCTACCGTTGACTCTTCAGTATAGCAGTAATTGAGAACTCCGCTTGGAAATTGATCAGTTATGTAATTGTCACTGAGAAATATTATCGGTTATCTTCCCTGATCAGGCCATGTTTCACACTCTCTAATGTACCACTTGGTTTCCCTCCTACCCACCTCTTCTCAGGCCCTTGGGGTCATCACTGGAAGGACTTGTGGCTGGCAGGGCCACTGGTACATCAGCTGGTTTTGTCCTGCAGTGGCATAGGGGGTCTTCTCTGTGGCACATTGAAAGGCACCTTGGGGGAAAGTCTAAGTCTTCTTTTCACAAGACTGTATGTATAATTGTCTTCTCTCTGCAAGATAGAGCTTTCTTGGTAACTAACTCATCTACATAACCAGAGAAAGTGGTTTGTATAATAAGAATAGAAAGAACTGCCATTTATGGACTGTCCCCATGTGCCAGGCACTGTTAAGTGGTTTTTCTATGTTATTTCATTTAAATTTCCAAGGACTGCTATGAGATGCTAGAAAGCTGTCGGTGTTTTCCTGTCCATCTTACTGGAACTTGTCCATGCTCTCAGATCACTAGGAAGCCAATCTAACCTTAAACCTCAGATCTTTCCTTTGTCTAACAGTTTTTGTTTGGATTTAGTGAGACTGTGGGTTCAGTTAGTTTCCCCAAGCATTTCTTAAGCTTGGGAGCCCCTAGGCCCGCGATAGCATATCTGCTTGCTATGCTGCCTGCCGTTCTACCCTTAGAAGTAGACTTTTATGGATTAAAATCTCTTTTAGCTGATATGCTAATCCTGAATCTGCTATAAATTTTGTGTTTCTTTGTTTAAAATAGATAATCTGGTGATAAAACTAAGAACAGAGCACTGAGAGAATAAGCTTTGGGAGCTGAGGAAGACAAGGAGCCCGAGGCCGGACATCCATGGAGCCTCTGTCCTCCCAAGGGCCCAAAGCTTGGTTTTGATGCTGTCCTACGAGATAGGAGGATACTGGGTGTCTAAAGTTACAGGGAGGAGGCAATGGTAGAGAAGAAAAGCAGACATATAAAAGGAGAAGTAAGAGGACCAAGGGTAATCTGTACCCTCATTAAATTTTTCTTACATTTGGCCATGGCCCTGACATCTCAGAGTCAAGAAGGGTCCCAGACTTAGTCTGATAGGTGCGTACTGATGTCTTGTGGCAAGGTTCTTTCTCCTGGTATACATCAGTGGGATAGGGAGATGGAAAAAACAGAACTGAGGATTGTTAGTGTGGTACAACGGAGGAAAAGTATGAACTTTGGAGTCAAAGAGATCCAGGGTCAAACCCTGACTAGCATTTCCTAACGTTATGACCTATCACAATTTACTAACCACCTGAACTCAGACTCTTCATCTGAAAATGGGAACAATACTCCCCTTATAGAATTTCTCTGATGCAAAGAAGAAGAAAAACCCCCAAGAAAATATAAAAATATTTAGCACAGTTTCTAATACTAAATAAATAGTCGAGATTATTGTGGTTTCTCTTCTTCCTTCTCCTCTTAGTCTTTTCTAAAGTTTCATGACCTTTGATTTTCAGAAAAAAATGTAGGGCTCCATTATGGTTGGGGAACCAGATTAAAACTGAAAACTCTTATAATATCTAACACATTTTTAGCCCCATGGAAAAGGGGAGTGCTGCTAAGACCATCCTTCCTCACCTCGCCCATGAGCTCTGCCTCTGCTGCCTGTGCCTTCTGTTCTTGCCTTTCAAGTTCATCAAAGGACAAAGACACTTACCAAAAAGCTTCCTGCTTCCCTCCTTGTAATCGATCACATGGAGGAAATAAATGGCGACTGAGAGGAGCTGGTGACTATCAATGTTTGTTCCCATTACTTACCCCATTGAAGAGTCTTATGAATGGTATTATTGTTAGTAAAAACACTTTTCGAAAGATAGTATATAAACTTGGAAATTCACACCAGACTCATTTAGACACTGGTTTGGATGAAATAATAGGACACACACTTTTTCCAAAATACCTGAAATACGGATGGATGATAATTCAAGCTTTTCTAAATCCCATGAGCTCATCCTTTAGCTGGATGTATTAGAACGTATCTGTCACTACGGTTACTTTTAACCTTAACCCTGGGCAGTTGTAACTAAAGATAACAACTTTAGTGTTTGACACTTGTTGTTCAGCTAAAACCAATTTACTCTTTTCAAAACAATTCATTATCCCACACTGCACTTTTTTATACTCCCCAATTAAATGGAAAATCTATCTTTCATAAAAGTTAGAAATTATGTCCAATGAAAATCCGACATTTTAATGGTTTTCCACAGATTAAAATTGTAGAGTTCTCAATAAACCCTGATTTACTGATGTTGGCTGTAAAATGGTTATTGCTGTTAATAAAGCCTGTAAATCTTAACAGGTTATATTTGCCTTGGTCAATAAAACTTGCCATAAAGTCTTAGTGTCTAAGGCTAATTCTGCTCACATCGAGGTAAACAGCCTACTCAAAATAATTCAAAGTCTTTGAGAATTAGGCCCCAAAGCTAAGAAACTGACAGATTCTAGCCTTGAGTCACTGCATGCCAGGCACTTTTCTTGTTTTTATCTCGCCAAGGAGTCAAGACAGTGCTGGAATTAGAAAAGTCAAGAAGGTCAAGGGCTTTAGTCAATGCATTGTGGGTAAGGAGAAGGTTCCCTTCTTTCTGCTGGATGCGAAATCAGTTTTGTCATTGACTGATCACTGGGTTGGAATGCTTGTATAACCAGGAGAGGTTCCAGGAGTGGAATGAAAGAATGTATTTTCTGTTTCATAAAGTATGCCAGAGTCATACAAGTGTTGGAAGCCAAATTATTTGTTGGGTGTTGGGGGCAGGTTAGGAGAAGGAGGTCATTCCCCTTCCAGTTGCCCACACAGAAATCAAAGCTTTCTTAAGAAACTCTATTAATCTTGGGAGACTTGGTGGACATTTGTCATGTTTCTAATGTTTGGGCAACTTCTTTTTAAGTCTTACCTTCCTAAGGTAAAAGCCAAGAAACTGGCATTTTTCATCTTTGTGGTTAGGCCCCACTAGTCAGGAGTTCTTGCACAAGATGAGGTGGAAAAGTGAGCAATGTAAGGTGGTAATTGTGTGGGAATCCTTCTCTGGAGAGGGCGGTGGTGGAGATGTCCAGCTCCAATGGGCAGCTAGAGGAACTGGCATCTCTCCCAGGTCTCATGGTTGTGAGCCAAGCCATGTTTTTTGAACTGCAAGGGTGTTGCCAAATGACTGTCGCTTTCCTTACAGTGTCATTGAGCGGTTTTCCTGGCTATGTGGCAGCCTGGCCTGACTCTCTGGCCCTCCTGGATGTTCTGGGCACTACTGTATTCTTTCCTGCATAAAGAAGCCAGAGCAGAGTTTGATGTTTGCAATCAAGACTTCTGACCATTACTGTGCACGTGTCCTGTCTTACTTATCTTGAGGATACCTTTGAACAGTATCTGCAAATGGCCACTGGAACAAAGAAAATCACTAGGAGTTAAAGACCATTTGTGGGATGTTTTCTTTCTCTTTATCTGTAAAATAAGGAAGGGCACTAGAAAGTTCCTAAGGCCCCTTTCATGTCTGTTTCTGATGTATAAACAGTAGAATCTCCACACTATCTATGACATGTTTTAGTAATTCTGCCCAGAATGGTGCCAGACAGTTTTCAAATCGGAAACCCTTTGCCCTTCTCCCCTGTGAGGGTATTCTAAATGAAAGACTCATTTGTTGCAAATGTGTTCATTGGCATAAAACCCAGGAGAGAATCTTATGACTTTGCACTGTTTAATACAAGAATCACTAGACTATTGTGTTTAACCTCAATCAAACAGACTATGAAATGAAGATTTTATTTAAAAAATAAGACTCTTAATAATTCTCTAGAGAAATGTTAAGTGAAGAGCCCAACTTCTGAAGCAATGGACCTCAGGTATAAATAATTAATCTAATTTGGTGCAGCCAAAGCAGAGAGACTGTCTAATAGTGCAGATAAACTTTGCTTTGAGGAGACTGACAATGAGGACCCTTGCAGAAAGCCACATTTGATTACAATATATAATAGTGCAATAGAAACCTAATGGACTCTTAGGAAAAGAGAATGTTGAATTGGTTAAATACTAGTAATTAAGTGCCAGTAAATTACTTCTCTAAAAAGACTCCTGCAAAAAAAAATTTTACTATCGTAAGAGAGATGGGAAAATGAAGTTAACATAAATTGTTTAAAAAGTGAGTATCTGCAGCCCCAAAACCCTCATTATTAATGCTGGTCCTTAAGTAAATCTTATTAGTGTACTGACTTTTGCCACATCCTTATCTGGGAAGCTCTATTTCTTTACTGAGGAAGAAAAGGAGAGAAGACATCTAAAGTTCCTGATTTGTATTTATTTTCCTTTTTCTTGTTCTGTATTTCTGGAGGGAGAGAAACGTGGAAGATAGAATGATGTTTGCAAAGCCAAAGGGAGAGACCCAAGAAGAGATTGCAAAGGTTGCTCAGTGGCTGGTCTTGCTCCTTTTTTTCCTCTTTCTCTACACTCTGCTAGGTCAGCTCCACATACTCAGTCTTCTTTCCTTCTAAGCACTCCTCTGTGACAGTGTTACTTATAGTCCTGTCTCTGTGTCCTCCTCATTTCTCCTAGCCTGGAACAACCTTGACCTCCTCCATCTGTCTGTCCTTTGAACAGTCTTGGAGGATGTGTCTTAACCCGGCCAACCAATGCCTTCTTCCCTGGCTGCCCTAGCTGACACCGATCTCTCTTTCTTAGAAATACCTCCGTGGACTGCTCAAGTAAGGACACATTTTCTCCCTCCCTCTAAACACTTTTATAGCATATTGCTTTGAACATTTTTTTGTTTTCTTTTTTTTCCTCTGTCTTGTATGTAACATTTCATGACTATATATTCCTCAATGTAATTTCTTCAGGATAAGAAATGCCAATTTTACTTTTCAGCATCCTTTCTACTCCGCTTAGCAGATAACACTAAGACACCTGGGAGTATATTAGATCTCTGGGAAGCATTGTGACTTGGAGGATGAATATTGACACAACCGCTGTGTGGTACATGTAATAATAAACTCTTATATTTAAATGATCACTTTAAAGTTTACGAAGATTTTCACGTATATTGACTTATTTGCTCCTTAAAGCTACCATTTGTGGGTAGGCAAATACAGCAATATCTCTGTTTGATAAAATCATTTATTCCATATATAAATTTATGAAGAAACTACTGTATAGCTAACATTTATTGCACACACTGTCTCTGTCAGGCACTGCTCACTGAATCCTCCCAACAGCTCTCTGGGGTATGTGCTGGTGATATGCTGGGTTTATAAATAAGGAAACTGAGGCACAGAGAGGTAAGCAGTTTACTCGAGGGCACAGTTACTGACTGATTAAGTCAGTAATTGAACCCAGACAGACTGGCTTCCAAAGCTATTCTTTTAAACACTATCTGATGAAGCTTCTTTATGCATCAGACTTTGCTTGATGAGTACAAGCTGAGTAAGAGAGCATGCCTTTTCTTAACTAGCCCGCCATCCTATTTTATGCATATACAGCTAAGAGGATTAAGGTAAGATAATGGCATATATGAATATGCAAGTGTGTGCACACACACTTACAGGCATATTGATTTTCCTCCATTTTGTTTCTCCTGTCTCTCATTCCAAGTCTGAGCCTTATTGTTCCCCAGTTGCAGTTAAACCCTGTCATTTGAAGGCATTGAAATCTGCATTGTGCTCAAGTTCTAGAGATGGTTGCTCAGTGCCAGTGACGACTTTGAGCAGGCGTTGATGGGATGGAGAAACACTGTTGACAAAATATATCTTTATCCTCCTCCCTCTTCTCCCCCATTTTTTTTTTTCTAGCAGGAAATTACATCCTTTATTCTTTCAAAAATATAAAATTTGCATATTGTGCTTAAGGCATCTCAAATTGGGAGGGAAACAAATAGATCAAGAAGGAAGGTGGCTTGGAGGAAAAATAAGAAGGCCAGCGATCAATAGTAAAAATGGAAAGAAAAACACACAAGCAAAGGAAATGTATGATTTCTAAATTAACATAATGAAGGCATAGAGCTATTTCTCTGTCCTATGCCTTCTTACACAGTTTAGTGGCAATAAACAGTCTTTATATCTTGAATTATGCAGAAATAAAAGCAGTCTGGGAGGCCCCCACATAAATAGCTGCAGTTCTGTAATTCAGCAGTAATGCTCCATGGGCATGAATCAAGAACTCCATCCCAATCCTGCTGAGACAGCACGGATTTAATGTTTCTATGAAGCGCACTACACACCATCCTGATTCACTTAGCAAATGTAGCCTGCCTTTGTTTTTCAGTCAGAACTTATTAAAACAGCACAAACAGCCACAACCACGACAATAACAGCTTCTCCTGGTAATCCTTTGCCATGATTTCCAAATCCTAATTGTTGTCTGTATAGTCTACTTGGAAGGAAATGCCACTTTCTCTAATGCCTTTTGCTTTTAGTTAACTGTGGGAAATTAGAAGGTACACCAGCACTGTGGGTGATTTTTCACGTATCTGCTGGTAAAATAGAGCGTGCCCATTTCTCCTTCTTAGGGTAGTTTAGCGACCTGCAGAATAAGCACCTGCCTCCAGGTACTATTGAGATATACCCAGCTGATCTTATTGCAGTTTGGCTTCAGTTCCAGAATTCATGCCTGCTGAAAAAAATCCTAGATGGCCTCTTTCATTGCACTGCACAGCTCTCAAGCTTCCCCACTCTGTAAAATCTTAAGGAGCTGCCATCTTCCCGTGGAGCCAGCTTAGCTTCAGCACAGTCGGTCCATTGAGTGAAAGAGTGACTTACTGAAACTCCCAAAGCTTTGGTTGGTGTAAATTGCAGTGGCTTCCACACCACGGATTACAGGCACACCACCCCAGCTTAGCAGCTGCACATTCACATCTGCACGTAACTCAGATTCACTTGGTTGTATCAGTTAAGCTTCCAAGCAAAACATCCAGCATTCAGAGCTGAACAGCTGACAATCCCCTGCTGTGGTGAATTTTGATTTAAATATAACTGAGTCTCTCTTGGCTCTGGCTTAACTGAATTGGAACTGTTCTTTTAATTGTTGATTCCGTATTGGCTTACAGAGCTGGCTGTCAGTCCTCCCAACAGATTCTCTCTATAGATGTGTTTATTAATCGTGTGCGATATTCCTCATCCTCCGTGGACTGCCAGCACTGGCCCTTGCTAGTCACCAGTGATGGTTTAAACTTTGATTTCTGTGCACAGGAAGTGGCAGACTGATGATTCATGGGTTGGCTCAACAGTGTCATTTGGCGATCACCTTCGGGAGGCAGCCCTGGCATGCCACTGCAGGGAAACAAAAGCACAGATCTGCTTAATGTCACCAAAATTTGAAGGAGCCGTCACTCTGGTACATCAATTATGTATGAGGCTAGGTGGTCAGTTTAATCTTTCCTTTCAACATTGTCATCTAGGTACTGCTTGAAATGCCTTTGTTACAAATCTGGGTATGTTTAGGAGTAAAGTATTACGTGGTAACACACATTGCACATTTGCCTGGAAAAAATGTCTCTTTCTTGATAGCTGGAGAGTTCACATTCTCATTTTTAATTAAATCATCAAATAATAGGCAACATGAGTTGGTGCTATAGAGGGGTAATGATAGATAAAGAAAAAGGATAACAAAGCTAATGAGGAGAAAAGACCTCAAAGTAGGGATGGGAGCTGATAAGTACTAGATTGCGTTTTTATGACATTTCCTTCAATGTCATGGTCTGCCAACACGATAGAACTCTCATTGATGATCATCATTGTTAGTTACCATATACTGAGGACCACACGCTCTCTGCTAAAGGTACTTACCATATGTCGTCCAATTTCATTCTCTCAGCTGAGTTAGGTACTATTATCATTTCCATTTTACAGATGTGGAAATTGAGGCTTAGATTAAGTAACTTCCCTAAAGTCTCTTAGGCTGTAAGGGGCCTAGTTCTCTTTGATTTCAAAGCCCAAATCTTGAGACAGTCCTACAGCATCTCTTGTTATTTACCACATGCCATGCATGCACTTGGTAAACAAGGCAGTAGAGATTCCAGCAGGGGTATATCTGACTCCAATGTTGGATTCTTTCTATTATATCACACTCCCCACCCCCTGGCACTGGGTCAGCTATGTTGTACTGATATCAGAGTATGACTTAAAAACAATTCATGGACAGTCTCTTACTTGATCTAATACAGCTTTAATCTCTTGTTACTTTAATAAATGGCTTCTTTGCCTCAAGCCATACAGCAATGAATGAGATATGATCTCAAGCATCCCATAAATGAAATATATATGTAAATAACTATCTAAAACAGAGTGTGATACCTAAAATAATAATGACAGCAGTAAAGTAGAAAGGAGCGTGATTATTTATTTTGGCCAGAGTGGTCAACCAAGACTTTGCAGAACATGATTCCTATACAGGTTTTTGAAAGGCAGATAAGAGATCATTGCAGTGCAAATTTGCACAGAACACTTAGGACCAAGATCAGCGTGGTCAAAAGCTTACAGGTATGAAAAAGCATGGGCAACCAGGAAGTGCACTTAGTTTCATTTTCAGAGACCCCTAAAGAACAAGTGGGAGAATGAATGGAGTAGAGGCTCTAGGAAGTAGACAGTGGCCAGATCACAGAAAGCCTTGTTTGCCATCCTGAAAAACTTTGACTTTTTGCTCACAGGTGGTGGGGAGCCCGTGGAGGATTTGAATCAGAGAAGCAAAATGCCAGTTTGATTTGTCCATTTTTTCAATGTTTATATCAATTTTTAGTTCAAGGACCCAGTAGTTAGATTGCGATAGAGATGCCTCTAGGAAGTTTAAATATATAATTTTGTTAAATATAATATATTAGAAATATATCAAATATATATAAATATATATAAATATATAGTTAAATATATAGTTAAATATATCATTTAAATATATCATATATCATCAATCATCTATATCATTGTTGGAACTAATTTTTTAAAAACTTTTTATTTGCAAATAATTTCAAACTTGCAGAAAAATCTCAAGAATTAGAATAAAAAATCCAGAGAAGAATCCTAGCTTCAACAGAACCCTGCCAAGCGCTGTGACCACCATCCCAGCCTCCACTGCCCCAGCAAGTAGCAGAGCTTTCCAAGCCCTCTTGTCCTTTCTGCTGCAGGGGTCACTTGGAGCTGACCGGAAGAAGTGTAGACAATGTCGACATTTGTGTTCACTGGCCTTGATGCTGTAGCCTCTGAGAATCACAGCCTCAACTCACTCCATTCACTCTGTACAGCTTACCTAATGGGCACCCTTCTCTTCCCTGATTCAGAACAAGAGGAGATGCTGAAGAGAGGGGTCAAAGATCTCTATGCCTTTAGATGCCCCCGCACCATCCCTTCACCTCTGCATTCCGCATGGACTTCCCGAACTATTTGACAAAGCCTTTGAAGGTCTCCCTTCCTCCTTTATGATTGCTCCACATTTCCCTTGAAACGTGCTGAGATTCTTCTATTTACCGGTGACTCCGACCCATTAGAGGCAGGTGTGAAGCTGTAGCTTTTCAGGCTGCACTATGTTGTTCGAGTATTTCACTAAAGCCTGGGTTCAGGGTGGACAAAAGACAGCTGAGTGTTGTCATTACTGTTTCCAAGAGGCAGGATCTTTTCATCCAGATAATGTAGATATCCGCTCAAAGGTTCTTTGGTAACACAGTCGTGGGAAGAGCTTTTGCTTTCTCTCAGATGCCTCTGCCACTCATCGTGGGAAGAGAGTTTCTCCTCACGTCCTCCCCTCTCCCATTGTCTCAATCACCCTCTGTGTTTACTTTCACCCTGGGCGCATTTGTTCAGTTGGGCTTATTCAATCAAGTCTCCCTCATGCTATTATGGCTTACCTTATCTCCTGCATTTAGAGTGCTGGGACCATTATTCCTTTCATTTGCCTGCTTTAAAGGCTGAAACGTCTGTCTAATTCACTTCAGTACCTGGGCCTAATCATGCTCTTATTATTGGGTTTTTACTTCTGAGTTTCCTGGTTTCTCTTGCCATCCTAGGTCCCAGAAGCAACTCTGGATCCCTGAGGCAATTGAGGACAGCTTCTATCAGAGATAATCCCCTTCCCTTTTCTGATACTGGTCAGTCAATACTTAACTCTGACTTGGACTCGAAGACAGAGCAGGGGTTCTCACCATCAACACTATTGACATTTGTGACCTGGTGCCCCTTTCTTGTGGAGGGCTGTCCTGCTCTGAGTGGGATGTTTGGTAGCATCTGTGGCCTCTACTCATTAGATGTTAATAGCACCTCCACCCGCAGACCTCTAGTTGTGACAACCAAAAATGTCACCAGACATTGCCAAATGTCACCCTTGGTTGAGAATCCCTGAGACAGAGTCTTTGCTGGCAGGTAGTTTAGAATCTTACTAAAATGCTATACACAGTGTCTAATACGATGGCTGCCATATAACATGTGCTCAATAATTTTTGGTTGAACTAAGCCCAGCATCAACAGATAGTTGCTCAGGTCTGCCGGCAGGCCTGTGATCAC
The DNA here is from genome assembly GCF_041296265.1 of Equus caballus. Classification (NCBI taxonomy): domain Eukaryota; kingdom Metazoa; phylum Chordata; class Mammalia; order Perissodactyla; family Equidae; genus Equus; species Equus caballus. The sequence goes on along the minus strand of NC_091710.1, from coordinate 27,286,258 downwards.
ACTGTAGGCAGTGGAAACCACGCCACAGTCATCTCTGTCTAGCCAGCCTTCAGCACAGTACCTGGCATATAATAGACTTTCAGAAAATATATGTTGATGGAATGCTTAAATGAACAGAGTAGGTAAGAAGCTCAAACGAAAATGATTGTTAGATTGTGCTGATTAATCAAGGAGTTACATGTGTTGGGTGGGCATGAGCTGGACCATGAAGGATGAGACCAATATGTATAAGAAGAGATTGATGAAGAGGAAATCAGTACGAGAAGTGCAGTGGGTCAGGCAGGTGTCAGTTCTATCCCCTAAAGAGTGGTCAGCGCACTCTGCCTCTTACTCATCAGAGGGCCCGGTTTTTCACATGAAAAAAAAAAAGCCAAAGTGCACAGCTGTAGACTGCATCTGTGGCCTTAAACTGGTGGGTCGAAAATGCACACTATGGGTGAATCACGTCAGGCCAGCACCCTGCTGAGGAAGTCGCATCAAAGTAGCCTACTGAACCATATCAGAACCTCAAAAGGTGCACAGCGGGGACTACAACATACTCCTGGAGTATGAAGCTCGGTGTCCACTAGGGTGGTCCCTTCAAAGCCTAGGATGCACGCACTTACCCCACAGCTCCACTGGGCATGACTGTGGAGGAAATGTGACATGTTGAAGGTAGGAGACCTGAGTTCCAGATCCCCTTCTCAATCTCATAACTAGGGAAGTTAAAATCCCTTGGGATTCCTTTAAGTGGAGCAATTACTTTTCCTCCTTGAAAGGAAGGGGACAAGCAAAAATAAAGGACCCCTTACAATCCAAGGGAGACATTATTTACAATAAGCATATTTAAGAGCATGGTTCTTGGAATCATAATTCAGGCTGGTAGGGTTCAATCCAAACCCCTCTTTTTATTAGCTGCGTGATCTTAGGCTAATTCTATAACCTTTCTGAACTTCAGGGTCCTCATATGCAAAATGGGATAATAATGCCTCGTAAGGATGCTGTGAAGATTAATTTAAATGAGATAATGTCTCTAACATTTACCTTAGTTCCTAGCACATAGCACAGTAAATGGTTATTGTTATTAGTTATAGTATTAGATAGATAATAAGATCTATTAACACTTTATTTATTTTACTATCTGTCCGTAGCACATCACTGGCAAGTTTTGGGAGCTAGTTTTGCCTCTGTGTTATTCTCACATTGTAAGGTGGTAATATGTTATTGACATGAGGTCATGTTGAGGTTTGCATCCATTATCTCATCTTCTTAAAACCGTTTGGTCCAACTTCATCCCCGCCCCCCACACTTAACCTGTAATAGCTCACCATACTCCAGTCAGGGCTAATGCATTCTTTTCAAGCGATCATGATCTCTCTGGGTTTTAGGGATGTCGCAACTGTTGGAGTCATGTTTTCTCAGTGACAAATCCATTTACTTTCAAAGTAAAACAATGAAGAATGTGAGCAACTTGATTTTGTCATTGCAAGTGCCCTGTATCAGTCAAAGTGGAAGATCCAGAATCAATATGACTAATGGATCCAAGCTCTAAGTGATAGAGTCAGCAAAAAGGATAAATTATCGCTTTCCCCATGCCTCTTGGATGGTAATTTCTTCTCCCTGACTGATCTGTGATAGCCATCCTTGTGTGCTCCACAGCGCTGTCAGACCAGTCACAAGCCAAGCCTGGGAAGCACTTGGTCAATACATCCACTGTGTCGAGCTTTGAGTCATTTTTATGTTTGTTTGTTCCCCTTATTACTTTCTTGGCTGAGTAAAATCTCTATTACTTTGGGCTCAGGAATGGAGAATGTGCTGTGAACACCCAAGGCGTACATTTTATTTTATTTTTATTATTTTTTGTGATGACTTCATTATTCCCTTATGCTTGAGTTTTTCCCAAAATTGTTTTTCTCCCTTCCTCTTTCTTCAGCATCGTCTTCTTTGGTTTCTCCATTTGTTCCAGCTGCATGGAAGTGAGCTTATGCCATTGCTTGTCCTTTTTCCTTTAGAGCAGTGAATGGCTCCCAGACTTCTGATTTCACAGACCAGGAAAATTACTCCCTTCATCCCTCCCTAACAGGAGGGACTGGATAAGTGTTGCCAACAATTAATGATTTTTTTCAAGGAAGGACACTAAGATATAATAAGCCATTTTCCATAATCATTATTTCGTTTAGAAAAAGACATTGAACAACAATATACAATCTCAGAATTATATATTTTAAATAAATTTAGCTGTATAATGAATTCATTATATTGTTATCATTGTTCCTGCTCAAAATTTTTAAAAAAGTCATCATAGATCATGCATTCTATAAATGACTGATACATGGCACCAATCCTCTTCGAACTTGCAACACTAGTAGATTAGAGATAAGAATAGTGCTGAAGGGCATCTACAGTGGAAGCATTAATTAAAGATCCCTTTAATTCTTTAATCAATTCCTATGCATTATTCTAATTTCCAGGAATATTTTTCTTCACATTTTGTTCATGTGTTTGCAATGAAACCAGTACTACCCAGAAGAGAAGTGAGCTTACATTTCCATTAAAAGCTACAGTAGTAAATAAACCATGAGAGTTTCTGTAGATATTCAGTAGAAATGGAGGAGAACCCATGAAAGAGCCAAACCCTGAGATAAACACTGGTGTTACATGAGTGAACATGATTGGCCTTTAAAATTGATATTGTATATCGTTCATTTACAACAGGTATGACCTATGATGATTGCTTTAGCCCTGTGTTTGACTTGCACATTCATGCACAAAAGACCTGAACTGTGGAATCAAAAAACAGGAATTCAAACCCTGCTTTTGACAATCACTGGCTGTGTGATTTTGGACCATTTCCTCTCTCTAAGCTGATTTCTTCACTTAAAGGAGAAATAAAAGCGATAATAATGCTCACCTCTGGATTCTTCTAAAATTTAAAAGAAAGGAAGTATGTACGAATGACTGGTACCCTGCTTGACATATAGTCCTATGGGATACAAACGTGTTCTCTTATTCTTTCTTATTTAGCTGTAACTGCATTGTTGAAGGGGAAACCTAAATGGGGCATCTCAAGACCATTCACGGTATCTCTCTAAATGAACTAATTGTTATGGTTCTTCCCTCCCTACAGGCAGCCAGCTGTTTTGAGTAACATTCCATATATGTATTTGCCTACATAAACCTCCTTGTTAATTTATTCTTTAAAATAGAGCCTTTTCAATTACAGGGGTGTTAATTATTATTTATCACCCCTTAATTATTGCAATCTACTACGTGCTTATTTTGAGTGTGCGTGCGTGTGTGTGTGTGTTTTAACTCAGCAGTCTATGAACTTCTGCAGTCTCTGAGAGCCTTTTGTCTGTTTTCCAACATCACTGTTTTATTTCCCGCCCTGACAGGGCATTCCATGGTGATGAGCTGTACAGCTGCTTTACTGACAAGCATAAACTACTCTTGATTTTTGAGTGTTCTGCAGAGGTTGGTACAGTATTATAAAATATCTTTAAAACTCTATCACTTGAAAAAAATGTTAGAAATGTGCCTTATAGGTCCTCTTTTATCAAATGTTTAACACAGGGTTTGGCACTTTCATGGGCTCCCCTCGATGTTCTAGTGAATATCTACATAAACTCTGATGGTTTATTTACTACTGTAGCTTTTAATGGAAATGTAAAATAATTTCTCTTCTGGGCAGTATGGATTTCATTGCAAACACATCAACAAAATGTGAAATCCACATAAACAGCAAAGTTGGAAGTATCACCAGAGCTGGGAGAGTCGTTGCTGCGTATTTTGATGGGCTAGTGTATTTATGGTTCTTGTACCCATACTGTAAAATGTAATGTGGCAGGATTGCTATTTTGTAATAAAACAATGTGGTGCTTGCTGAAGAAAAAAAAGGGGTTGGTGAATTATAGCAGTCATTGTACCTTGTTTCCCGTTATTGAAAATGGAGTATGATTATTAAATGCGTGCAGTGTGCATTTTACACACTTAGTTATAGATCTTGGTTTTTATGTGTGCCTGGAATATCAATATTTGCTTTACTTTTAAGGAACATTAGTTACAAATACAATAAGTGTGTTTCATTTTTCATTGAAGACATACCAGCGTCAGTTCTCAAGTTAGAGAGTGCAATATGTGTCTCGATGATTATTGATCTAAAAACCCTGTTGAAAGTAAGCAAGACTGGTTTTGTAATAAGCAAACACAGGTGCTTCGTCTGCTCTGAAACCCGTGAAACTGGAGTGAGTAGCAATAAATAAAAGTTTAATTAAATTGCTCCTTGGCAGATAGCAAGACTGTCTTTCAGCTTCGGTTTAGAACCCGTGGGGTCTCTTTTTCCTCTTGATGCATGTGTGGCATTCTCATTAATACTAATGCGAATTGCGTGCAGTAAACAGGCAGCTCACCCCATGTTCCATTGTGGCTGAAACATACCACATGGGTTTTTCTCCCTTGGGCTACTCAGAAAAAATAAAAAATAAGCAAAGAAAGAAGGAAATCTCAATTTATATGAAAGTCTCAAGGTATAAACTCCATACAGTACTCTCAGAGTAGCTTACAAGTAAAATAATAATCATAACATCTTAAAAACCCATAAAAATATTCATATGTGTTTTGTGTAGGACTTAGTTTCAAGTTGTAATTATAACCAATAAGATTAAAATAGAGCTTCCCCTTGGAATGTAAGTCTCTGATTAGCTATATGCATATATGTGATGATGGTGCTTCATAAACCATGGAAACTGTGCTCCTAGGCTAGAAATGAATGAAAATGATTAATTAGATTCTGTAAGGTGTTGCGTTTATAGCAGGGCACACATAGCCTTCAGCTCATTTGGGTTCAAAGCCATCCGAAAGATACGAGTGCTTGAAAATGATTAAAGCAGAGCTAGCAAGGTACAATTTCCACTTGCTATGTTGCTATTACTTTCCCTAGAGCACAAGCTGGGAATCTGTATCATCCAGGCATCCTCAGTTCTCTAGAAAAAGAGATGCTTCATTATTTCTCTGGACGAGTTTAAATATTTTCTGGATAATACTATCAGGCAAACCTACATATGCAAGTCGAGGCCAAATCTATATATGAAACTGCCTTGCTGGTTTGTAATTGCTTGTGTTTTCTCCCAGACATTTGACTTGTTGGTATAGGAGATGTATTCACTTAGTAAAAATCTGCAGACTGGTTCTGATGCTATTGTCAAACAGAAGAGTATGCAGGGCCCTTAAGAAGAAATGTTTCTCTAACTAGCACGTTGGTGGACACTCAGTACTCATAACCTAGTACAAGCTAACTCTACATCTATAGAAGCTGATGCTCCGCTCCCAACCGCCTCTCCAAAACCTGTCTGCTAAGAACTGGTTGAAAAGGCAACAACTTCATTCATCTTTCTAAATTAAGCCCAGAGTGAACAAATTTTTTCAGAGATTTTTAAACTTAAAATGGAAACAAGTGAAAAAAGCTTTCCATAGATCCCATCATATTAGCTTCTCCTTCCCTAATTCTCCTTATCAGCTTCATTCACACCCTCTAGGGTAAAACCCAGTGACCTTTAAGGTAGAGTTACGAGTTTCGAACAATAATGTTCAGACGTAACCACCTGGCGTAATTAATCTGGTCATTTCTTCCCTGATTTGTTTGATTCATCATCTTGTAGTGACAGAGGAGCAGGGCGGGCTGCAGATTCTTAACACACTCAGGGCATCTTTATTCTATTAATTTGTCACCATTCCCTTCATAGCACTCATGCAGTCTTTGCCCTGGTGAATAATTTATAGTACATGGGTCTTCCTCCTTCTGAGAATTAGCCATCTTTATTGAGCAAAATCCATCGCTTTTTTTTCTGTGGAAAATGACTCAAGATTTTCAAATAGTCATCATTGCAGAAAATTCCAAATGCCATTCTCCACTTGATAGTACTTTATAAAAAGAAACAAATAACACTCTCCTTTTGTATTTACTGTCACTCCCTGTTTCTTTTTTTGGCAGGGAGAAAAACGTATGAATTCGGTCTATATGTTACAGATAATATTGTATTTCGTAGACTTTAAGATGACATCAATTGTAAGAAGAACGATTACTTTATATCCCACTAAAAAAAGGATACTTTTTAATTTTAAGATATTATTGACTATAAAATACATCCTGATTTCAAGGATGTCAGTGTGAAAAATGTGCATATATATTGTAGAATCAGAGAAATATGTACTCTTTCTAATCTTCTCCTTTGACTTTTCTTTCTTTCCTTTTCCTTTTGTATTGAACCTTAGAAACTTTACAACTCAACAGATTGCCTTTTTAAAGAAAGCACTCTGAACTTAATGTTTTCAGAAATGGATCAAGTATTAAATTGCTAGGTACCCATAGCCCTAGAGTGATGGGTTATCTAGGTTCAAAAAGAAGTTAGGTTTATGAAGGGATAAAGAGCAGGCTTGTTAGCATGGGCACTGTGAGGAGCTGGATTAATGCTGTGTCCTAGTAGGAGGCTTATTCTAGATGATATAATAATTAGAGATTTCCAACAGAGTGGCCCCTTCTAGAAAATAAATGTATATTTCATAGAATTAGCAATTGTCAAATCTGGATAGAATCACAATAATTACTAGACTTGTCCACCCACCTATTTATATAGTTGAGGATCTTAATCTCAGAGAGCAAACACAGTCAGATTCCAGTCTGGTGGTTTGTCCTCCGTGTGGGTATTCTTGTGAATTTCTTTGGTGCAGAGATGGGAGTGGACCCATGGTATAGTTTCCATCCGGAACTTCTAACCCCTTAGCTTTTGGGTTTGCTATTTTTCTCCCAAACTCCCCACACTGCTTCAATAGCAAACTCCCCCCCACCTAAATAACGGCAGCAATGTTTTGTGTTGTTTTAAATCAAAGAGTAGAAAGCTACTTGAACATGGGAACTTTACAATTTTAAATCGCTCAGTTATCCCATAATGAAAAAGGGAGATGCTTTCATTTCACAAAAGTGGATACAAATTCTAGCCCACAGCTGGGACCTCTGTGCTTTAATATGTTGTCAGTTTATTACAATCTTAAGCTCCCCTCCGAGCTGTAAGAGTATTGAAATCATTATAAATGAGGTCGTCAGATGATGCCTAGACCCAGGTTTGTGTTGTAATTTTGGGGTAACCATAAGTTTTTCTTTGCTTTCACTCCTTTTTCATTTCCATTTTTTATTGGATTTCTTGTTTAGAATCCTTTCTTACCTGTGACCTCTTTTTTTTTAATTTTACCTTGAAAAAAAAAAACATGGACATTTACATGTGGAAAGGCTTTTCTTTTGGTTTTTTATTTTCTGGCCTGAAGTTTATTAATCCAAAGAAATAGGGTTTAAAAATTGCTTCCCTGACAACAGATGAACTCTAGAATTTTTTTTTTCTGGACTTTACTTCTTATGGGAAATGTTATTATGATAGGGGAATTTGTGGTAAAGGTTGTATTTCAGCAACCTGGATCGTATATAAACACTCTCGTGTTTCTTGATCTACAACTCTTTTTTTCCTGCCTGCAATTGCTTTGTAAGATCAGAGATTAGTAGGCACTCATTTGAGTTCTGAGCAGTCCAGATCTCAGAAAACAAAGCTTACTTCATGGATAGTATACTGTTCCTCTGACACTGACTGACTTGCCCAGACAGCGTATACCTGGAGCAGAGGAAAAGGCAAAACTAAGTTTTCTTAGCACCTGAGAAGCAGCGATGTCCTTCTCTGTTTCTGTGTCATCAAGCCAGGAAAATTATGGCAGTTAACTGTGTTTGACAATGGTCAGGCTCTCTCTAGGGGCCACATTGCAAATCTTGTCTTGTGTAATTTCCCAGGATTTTCTCTAGAATTTGAGGACTGCACCATCTGATCCAATTTCTCTCTCTCTCTCATCTAGTGATTCCTAGGGGAAAAAAAAAGAATAGACTAGTTAAATCTTCCTCATCTAATTCACTTAACTGGCTTAAAGTACTACCAAAGCTGCTGTGATTAATTCAGAGCCAGAATAGTTTACAAGGGGAAAAAAATGTGCCAGAAAGTTGCAAACTTCATCCCTAATTTAAGCCAGGCTTCTCCCAAGGGTATAATTTTGGGCCTCAAAGGTTCAAGACAGCATGTTGGTGTCTCTGTGCAGAGGGATCACCATTTGTGAATGAAAGCAGTTTCTCTGGATGGTGGGTCTGTGATCTCCGCTTTGTGGAAACACAGAATAGTTGAGTTCAAAGGGCTCTAAGAAATCATTTGACCAGACTGCCTCATTTTGTGGAAGGTGAAACGAGATCCAGAGAGGCCTGATGATTTACGAAAAGTCACACAGCTTGTCCGTGTCATGGCAGCTACTCAACACAGCTGACTGCTGGTCAAGTATTCTTTCAACTGCACCAAGCACTGCAGGATGGCTGCAACTGTCCATCGTTAGAAAGTAGTTGACCCAGTTCCCTCAGATCATTAGGTGTCAAGCCTCATTTGTCTTTGTCACTACAGCACATGTACAGACTAGAGAAATTAGAGTTTACTGAAGCAGAAAAGTGCCTGAGATGTTCATTCTCACAGCAGGTAGTCTGAAAAGAGTAGGGGAAGAGGCACTTATTCTGATCCTGCTTAGAGCTCTAATGCAATATGGTTTACCTCCCTGGGCTCAGTTTCCTCACCTGTAATATGAGGATATTGACCATGATGACCCTTAGGCCTGACCTTATGTGATTGTGTATAGACATTACTTACAGCTGTTATAGAGCTTTGGGATCCACATTCCATTACTCTTTCCCTTTCTTCAGAGAGTGTTTTAACATAACTTATTTTTATATTTAATATGATTTTGTATTAGCCAGAAAAATAATTCCCATGTGTCATTTATCCAATACTTTAATGACAAGATGAATTCCTAACTGGGGTCCCTATAGGCATTTGCACTCTGCATGTGTCTGGCATTACTCACTATCCATGAGGCTCATCATAAAAGCTTTGCCATTCTTCCTAGACTCAAGCACAAAGATCTGTTGCATTCCCACAGAGCAATCAGGATCTCCTTGCACTTGAGGCCAGGAACCAGCTATAACCAAACGATTTACTCTTATATCTGCATATGTGATTGAAACTAATGGCAAATCTGTAACCTTGCTGTCACTGGATCTGCATTCATTTGGCGCAGAAAAGTTTTCCATATAAAACAAAAGTTTTCTCCTATTTTGGGTGAAAGTCGATCTCTTTTTCACTCATGCTTCTTTGTTGAGACATGAGTGAGGAAGTCCTATGTTTTTGGAAAACGAATCTCTTTAACATGGCATTGATTCCCTCTGTAACCTGGAACTGAAAGACTAGCCCCTCTTATTTTGTCTATTATGTGGGATGACATAGAAATCTCTTCTTTGTGACCATAGTGACCACAGTGGTTGTGAGGGCTGACGAAGGGGGCCTGGGATCCCTGAAACTTGAGCATCATTTGCCTTCAAATCTGTCTGACTATCCTGTGGTACAGGTCACCTCTAATTCAAGGGAATAAGAGAACCTTACACTAGCCGGGGCCTTATCCCTTGCTGTTGCTGCTGCTGCATTCAGAGGTAAGAGAGGAACGGAATTCTCTGAAGATCACATCAGGAGGCTGGGGCTTGCCCCTCTTTTTGCTGTCTTGTCCGTTGCAGGACACTGCACAGGGTCAATCCAAGGTCACATCTTGACTTTGCTCTGGTGTACTCAGACTCGCAGGGGCATTCTGCTCTTCTTAGCTGTTACCACCTTACAGGCCAGAAGGGCTCAGGCAAGAGAGAAGTCTAGGCTGACGCACTCCTCCACCACCAGGTGTGTGCAATCTAGCCAGCTCCAATAGCCATTTGTATTTCTCAGCTACTGACTGTGGTTTCTTTACAGCACCTCTCCTAGATCAAAACTACCCCCTTGATGTCAGATGTCTCTACAAACTGCCCGTGAATGGATTCTTACCTCCTTTGTTGGGACTCTGGCGTTAACAATCAGCTCCCTCCTTACAGAAGGGAAGCTGGTTCTCAGGTACCAACTTGCAGTTCCCATAGTCTAGGTCCCAGAAAATTCCCACCAAGTCAGTGTGCTTGGGGTCTCTTCTGTAAGGCTCTCTTCCGCCCTCTGATAGCTCCATTGGCAGTAGAGCCTGTAGCCATGCTGTCTGCAATGTTTCCACGCTCCTTGACATTCTGTGCTCCCCTGGAGATATGAATCAGTGTGCAAAATAGTTGGGATTACAACTCCACAATGTTTAGGTAAATCAATAGTCTATCTTTACATGCTTACTAACTTGCTGCCAGGTTTAAAACCTAAATCCCCTGTAGGTGGTCCCTTGTGTCCCACCTTTTTCTGATTTACAAAGACTTTCTAAACCACAGCCAATAATTTTAGGGGTATATACACTTTCTCGTCCAATACTGCACAATTTCTAGCCCAGTAGTTGGTCCAAACCAGTCATTCATTAGAATTTACAGAGAAGAACACAGGCTTTGTAGTTAAAAAAAGAAAAAATAAACACACACACAACTGGCATTTGATTTTAACTCTATCCCTTACTGACCTATGTGATCTTAAGACTTCTGAATCTCATTCCAGATAATATCTATCTCCCTAGGTTGTTGTTTAAATTTAAAATCAAGATTATTTGAAAAATAGTTTATAAACGCATAAGCGAGATAAAAACATTAGCCATTTTGTTTGTGATGACCTTTTAAGCATTTTTCCAGAATCATATAGAATTTCCATTCAATCAAGACAAGTGAACATGGCACTCATTTTCCCTAAACCAAGAAGCTTGCCCATTTTTACTTCTATATTAAACTGTAAACTAAACAAGGCAACACACAAAGGAGTAGCAAAGGTTACCGAATAGAAACACTGGCATAAAACACATCCCTACTGATGGGAGCCCTAAAATGAGAAATTTGCATCACTGTGTACTCCAGTGCTGACTCAATAGCTCCCGTTAGATCTGTGCAAATTCATTCTCTGGGCTTAGAGTGACCTAAATGGATCTATTTGATAGAATTAAGAGCATTAGAAGAAGAAGACTGAGTTTGAGGGTGCAGAGAGACAAGTTACTTAATTTTGAAAGGTTACAAATACTGATGTAGGGAAAAAATAGAGGATGTGATGGCACACATTGATTTTGGAGTGCTTTTGTGCAATTATGAGGTAAATAAGAGAACAATTCTCCTGTTGCTTTTTTCTCTCCTCTGGATTGTTTTACAAAGTTATGCAAAACAGACGCAGACTTCTTAGAAGAGTCCTCTAGGGTTTTGGGTTTTTTTTTTTTTTTTCTATCCTTTGGCACCATAATCAGCATCTTATTTGGGGGAAGAATGTACCCCCCATTCTCTTTTTCCTCCTGACTCTCCCTTCCCTGACTGAGTCTCAGGTGTCTCATTGTGAGCATTTGCACCCAGGTGTTTCCTTTGAGTAACAGTGGTACTTTTCCTGTCACTCATCCAAGGTCTACTCACCCACCCAGGCAACGAGCTCTGACTCTGAGGCGGCTCAGCTCTTAATAAGAACTTGAGCAGAAGTTATAATAACTCATTGCTCTGCCTACTTGGAAAACATGATAATGCTCCTTACTTGTAAGAAATCATTTTAACAACACTGACTGGTGGCAGTTCATTGATGAAGGCTACATGAAACCTGCTATAAATAGCACATGATGCATGTAGTAAAGGGTTCTTCCGTGTGGCATTTATTTATTTGTAATTTATACCCTGCCTACTTTCACAAAAGGATTTGAGCTGGCTGACAATAAAAGACACAAATACAATAAGATGGTTATATCTGTAGAAATGGAAGATCAAAAATCATATGGAAAGGAGAAAGGAAAAGAGTTATGCTTGTAGTGTTTTTCTCCTCATCAAGGCAATAGAAGATTATGTTCTTAGCCTTCTCTCTCCCAGACTCACTGAGACGTGCTATTCACCCCTCACAGAAATAAAACAAGTAAAATTACTACGGTGGACATAAGGAAGGAAACTATATTTAGAAGGAATAAAGTAGAAATCTTGTAAGATCTTATTTTTGACTGAGAGGAGTAGAAGGAATGCCTAAAGCAAGCAAAACTACATAGCGATTATACTTTTCCTAGTCGTTTAGAGTTCTGATTACTTACTGCCCGGCACTATATTGCACTTGCCTGGGATTATGCAGGAGCTATTGATTTGTTCTACACTCGTTTGTGGAAATCAATTTCATAGAGGGGGGCAAGAAGCAAACAGAGCCTAATAATAGGCTTTATACCTATAAGCAATAGTTTTTAGTAACTGAGCATCTGTCGCAAAAAGGATGGTGAATGACCTAAAATTAAACAAGTAAAGGATACACTCTTTTGATTTAGATCAGGTTTCCTAAACCTCAACGCTACTGACATTTGGAGCCCAATAATCTTTGTCATGGGGACTAGCCTGTGAATTGTAGGAAGTTTAGTTACACCCCTGGGCTCTACCCACTTAATGCCAGTAGAACCCTCGCACTCCTCGCACCCCCCGCCCAGTTATGTCAATCAGAAATGTCTCTCGACATTGATAAATGTACCCTCTGAGTGCTGGGCAAAATTGCCTACAGTATAACCACTGATTTAAGGGAATACCTGTGCACGGACTGCCTCACAGAGCAAGCGACACCACAGAATCTTTCCCTGGTTCTCTCATCCCCAGTGAAAGAATCCGTCTGCAAGGAAAGTGCCCAGTGGTGTGAAGATTTCCACTGGGCCCTCTAGAAGCATATCCTCCCCTCCTGTCCCCATGGGGTCTTCATCTGTCTTGCCCATCCAATCATTTTGGAGACTCTAGCTATATTTGTGCTAACTCAGTGGATCCAAAAAACCCAGCAACGTTGCTGTGTGTTTACTCTGATGCTCATTAATCACATGTCAATTTTACAAGTTCTATTCTGTAGTGGAGCAGCTCTTCACGCCTGCCTGGGGTCTGTTCCTGCCATCATTCTGAATTCCTACGGAGAAAACCCTAATAAACCTTCTTTAATTCAACCAATAAAAAATAAATATGTGAAACATGGAAAGTTGAATTGCAACATGATCATGCCCAAGCATATAGTACAATTAATTGCTATTAGTTTTCTAAGTTGAAGTTCAATCACTAATTTCCTAAATCCATTCCTAATTAGTAGCACACACTGTTTATGTGTCAAGTCCATAAACAGATTTGTACTCTGAAGGAGTTTATCTCTTTTGTATTATTTTTTTATAGGCACGCCTTTTCTTTGTGTTTGAGTCACAAACAGACTTTAGCTCAGCTCAGGTTTACTTGTCACATCAATCAAAAATATTGTCTTATTTAGGTGTCATGTGGAAGCCAAGCTTCCCAGGTGCATAGAATAAATTAGTTTCTGTGTAGTTCTACTTCACCTTCCATCTAAAGTCCCAAAGCACTTGTGGAGTAGCTCTTTTATCTTTATAATGTATCTGTACAATTGAGAGGGAGTCCCTGATAATGAGCCCATTTTAGGGATGGATGTGAGAGATGGGATTGGAGCTCACATTTCACAAGCCTCTCTAATTGGTCTGGGAGAGTCTAGGATTGGACAGCATCAGTATATTAAACCCTGATGATGGAATACACACATGGTGATAATATCTCAACAGGAGAATTTAGCCTACTCTGTTGGCATTGGCGTCTCTTGGTGCTAATTGGAATTTTTCACAGGTTTAAATCAAATGGGGGAAAATGGTGTGCTCCATTTCTTAGGAGAGGGCTTCTTCATCCTTGCCTGATAGTGAGGATGCTTTCAAGAGACGTTTGCCCTCTGATATTATTCAGGAGCTGCATTTTGAACTGAGTTGTGCTGACCCTGCTCTTCAGTCCCCATGTACCAATCAACCAAAATAGGTGTCCTTTCATTATGTTTCTAAATAAGGACCAGCTGTCACTCTCGGCCCTCGCTGTCCAGCATGTCTCTGAGATAATGCTCTCTCGGTCTTGAGAAGAATAGAAAGGGAAAAACGAAAAAACCTGTGGTACATCCTTGTACAGAATCTTTTCTCCATATATTTTTATTCCAAGAACCAAATGTGTATCAATTAAAGCTTCTTTATACTTTTTTTATCTTTAAGGAAAGGCAGTTATTTGCTTTTTAATCCACAACAATGAAAGAAGATATTTCACCTACATTTCCTGCACTTACTTTTGTTTTGAGTACAAACACTTTTCTTGAGGTGATTAAACCATACAGCATAGTAGCTTACATGTTAGGCTTTGATGAAGATGATAATGGAACTCAACTAAAAAAAATACAGTTCATGCATGTGAAGACCAGTTTAGGTACAGAAAGACTTCCTTGTATAAGAATTCAGTGCCTGCAATAGTATCTGGCACATAACAGATATTCACTTTGACCAAATGAATGGCAACTACCAGAATGAGCTATATCATCTATAGTTTTTATATTTTTATGTTTTGTTGTTTGTCCTCTAATAAGGGAAGGATTAAAGTTTAATGTAATGTATCCTGAGACTAGCCTCAGTCACAGTATCAAGAGTAGGTGATAAATAGCTAAATAACTAAAATGAACATGCTTAATCAACATTAAAACATATCATGGTTAAGACATGGTAAAAGAAATCAAGGGTATATGATTACACTTGCTTTGGTTTATTTCATTTTTCTAGCTAACATTACTAGGTCTCCTATAGGTCAGATTCAGGAAAGGTACTATAGATATAATGATAAATATACCCTTCTCACTTTGGATTGTGTACCCAAAGCAAACCTCACGTATAAGGGGAAATAAAAAATGTTCAAAGACGTGTTGGATCCAGCATAAGAGAGAGGTAAACGGAATTCTGAGAATGATGGTGAATGTAATCACAAGACCATGACTAAACAAATGGCCTGTGCAGTGGGTCTAGATGCAGGTAGCCCTGACTAGAGCTGACAGATAGGGACACCCGGAAAGAATATCTCAAAGAAGAAAGTGGAGGGGCTGGTCTGGTGGCATAATGGTTAGGTTTGCATGCTCCACTTCGGTGACTCAGGGTTCACGAGTTCTGATCCCGGGTGCAGACCTCCACAGTGACCATCTAGCTATGCTGCATCAGCATCCTGCATACAAAATAGGGGAAGATTGGCACAGGTGTTAGCTCAGGGCCAATCTTCCTAAACAAGAAAAAAAATAAATAAGTGAAACTATGGGTTACCTAATTTATTCGTACATATTGAGTGGTTTACAGTTCTGTTGGAAATCTGGAAAAAAAACTGCCCCCATCAAAAATTGATGGAGTTATTAACTCCATGGAAGAAAAAAGGTGTTAAGAAAGAAAAGTAATTATAGCAAACTAAGTAGCTTAAATGCAAATAATACCAAACAGTCATAATAGTGTAAACCTTGTATATTAATTTAATCAAATGTATACTATATTAATTACATTGGTAGGATGGTGGGTAAGAAATGTGCCACTGAGGAGTAGTGTAATACTAAATCCTCATCCTCAATAATGAGGAACAAATAGACAATTAATAAAATCTAAAATCCAGTTAATACCTAGAAAAGCACATTTAAAAATATTGATATAAATACTAGAAGATAAAATTCAAAAGTAGAGAGGGAGGAAAACTACTCTTCTTCATTTGTCATGTAAAATCTTTTAACTTTTAAAATTATGTACATGGTTCGTCTTATTCTTTTGAAAAATATTTAAGATATCTCCTACAGGCTTCATAAAATGTTTTTAAAAATTAAGGAATGTAAAAGTAGTGGTTTTTACCAATTATAAAAGCCCAGTTTTTGCGTACATTTGAATTCCTACTCTATGTGTAATGAGGTTAAACCCAAGCTGGGCCAAATATTTTCCAGCTCTTGAGTTCCTCGGTTACACAAAATTGAGGATTCCTTCCCTCCCTGGCCTTTAACTCTCATATCCTGATCACATTATGAATGGTCCACTGAGGATTGTGGAGTGAAAGCACACAGCCCTTCAATAGTTCATGGACCCAAAAAACGTAACTCAGAATGGCTGCTGTCAGTGCTACTGAGTGGATTTCAACTCCCAGCAACCCTATGTACAGCAGAGGGGAACCCTGTGTGGTCTTTCCTTGCCATCCTCTCACCTTCTGGTGCTCTATCAGACAATGCTGTGCTGCTGTTCATAGGGTTTCCCTGGCCAGTTTTTCAGGAGTGAGTGGCCGGGTCCTTCTTCCTAGTCTATCTAGGGAATCTGGAAGCTCCACTGAAACCTGTCCACCATGGATGACCCTGCTGGTATTTGAAATCCTGGCGACATAACTTTCAGCATCACAGTAACATGCAGCCACCACACTATGACAACTGATGACGGACGGTGTGATTCCCTGACTGAAAACGAGCCCGGTGATAGAACTGAATCTTAACCACTAGACCACCAGACTCAAAATTAGCATGTGGTCAAAGCTACTTTTTTTTTTTTTTTTCTTTCTTGATATGATATTCTATGGGATGAGCAGCTTGGATTCAGGTTCTGGAGTTTGATCTTTAGAGGATGACATAAAGCTCTCATGAGTGACTCTACGTGAACAAGAAGCCCTGGTGTTAAGAATCTCAGGCATTTTCCATTACCACAGACCTGCCTTGAGAAAGATAACCTTGATGAATACTGCAGTCAGAGATTAAACTAAAAATTCTGCTCTGGTTCCAAATAACTATACTTCCAAAATCTAAAATCCGTGAAAGCTCAGAGATGTTTTCACACTTGTCATCATAACTATCACGGCTCTTGCATCTGATCTATTGAACAGTTCCCATTTAGTAGATTACAGATTAAAATATGCCCGAGCCCCTCTTTATGAGTAAAGGAATATTTTCTGTGGAATAGATCTTTTAGAAAAATTTTTTTCCTGTTCGCTTCCTTTAGTCCTTTAAATGTAACTCTCTGACCACCTCTCCCAACATCTCTCTCTCTTTCCCTCTCGTTCTCTCTCAAACGATTCTCGGAACTGTAACTTTCACCTCCTAGAGCATGTCTTCTCTTTCAGTTTATTTTCACTTGTATGATGGCTTTTTTGAGATATGAAATTGGATTAGAGTTGGGCCCAATCAAAGCCTAGAACTGTAAGTTGTTTAATATAGACATTCACAGAATATAAGTTAGTGTTTAGAAGATTTCTCAAAGAGACAAGTATCTCACCCTTCCATAAGTTGTACGTGTGTGTGTATGTATGTATGTGTGTGTGTAAATATATGTGTGTGCATATACATATATATGAATATGGTTAATGAGCACAACTTTTTTCCCATGTTCATGTACATCTCCTCATTTGATACAAAAGTAAAATCTAAGCAATATTGTACAGCTGCCAGAAGTTTCTAATCATTCAATCTCTTTTCAGTTTTAGGTCAGCAGGATTTTGGCTATTTGACATATATTACTGCTAACAAGGAAAAAATAAAATAAAGAGTCTACAGCATTTGGGAAGTCAGAGGTCACCGGGATCGTGGGCCTGATCAAATCTTTGCCGACTGTTCAAGTCAGTGGTCTGCAGGGGTGTGTTTATCTTTCCCTCAGTGAGAACACATATAGCCTTCGTTTAAAAGGTAATGCTATCCTCATTCGAGATTGAGGCATCTTCTACAATTTGTAATATTTCATGACAGTCAGTATAACACCTTCTGTATCATTTCATAGGTAGAAAGGAAAGGAGAAGCTGAGACTCAAATTCTTGGGCTCCAATCTCAGAGCCTGTGCAAAAACACTGCTGTTTCAAGGTGGCTTGGGAAAGCAGGAGTGCAGGACCTCTAAGGAGATAGGCCTTGAAAACAATATCATTCATCTGAAAATACAGGCTTGCAGATCCAAGTTCCAAGTGTTGTCTAAGATTTTTATAATCTAAATATAAAGGGCTGACACAATTTCATAGGGACCTTATTTCTCCAGGTCCTTTCCTGGGTGCATATGGTGGCACCATCTCACAATTTAATACCCTGAAAATCCTCTTAAATGCTCCAAGGCATGCAGTAAAGAGCAAGGAGCTGGAATATCTCTATAAAGCCCATGGCCGTTAGTCAGTTTATGTTTTCCGTCTCAGACTTTTAACGTTCCCTTGGTCACTGACCTCAGGAATGACTCCTCCTCTGGGTGAGGCTCTGACCCTGCTACGCCCAGAGTTGGTTTTACTCTTGCAGATCCATGGGAATGGCAAGTATTAATGCAATATCCTCACAGTAATACGATAAGAATTAACAGGAGTGCTGCTGCCTCTCACTTCATTTTATAGCTGTGAAATTAAGCACATGATCTGTGGGCCTGGGGGTTAATGAAAGCAGGGGTTAGAACCCAGATCCTGGGTTCAAGAGATTTTTCTTTTACTATATCTTTCCTTTTGTCCATATTTTACTAATAGTATATAGTCAGCCCTCCACTCGTGAGTTCCACATCCAACCAACCTCAGATAGAAAGGCCTCCCATGGTTGCATCTGTCCTGAACATGTACAGATTTTTTTCTCCCCTAAACAATACAGCATTTACATAGCATTTACATTGTATTAGGTATTATAAGCAATCTAGAGATGATTTAAAGTATGTGGGAGGATGTGCGTAGGTTATATGCAAATATATATGCATTTTATAGAAGGGACTTGAGCATCTGTGGATTTTGGTACCTGCGGTGGGGGGAGGGGAGGTGTCCTGGAACCAATCCCCTGCAGATACCAATGACTGTGTTTTATATTATGTTCTTGAGTTTTTACAGGTCTCTTATCACAAAAACAATAGAAACAACATGAGACAATATATTTTTAGAGATTTTTCTGTCTTCTGTCTTACCCTAAGTCTTTCTCAGGACAAACTGTAGTTGACGTCTTAAGTTTACACTCAGGCTTTAACCAGTGGGTTTATATTTTCCCTGGTAAACCAAGTGGCAGGCTAAAGGTGCTCTTCTGAACCCTACTAAGTCCAAGTCTGTTCCGTCTACTTGTCAAATCAATCGGGAGAGGAGGAGTCATCAACAGATTGCTTTCCTAGCTGTGTTCTTGGCTAATCTCAAAGCATTTGTTAAATTTAATTAGTACATACTCCAAAGATTACTGGAAAGTACTGTTTTTTGGCAGGTACAGATTTAATTTTAATGAGACATTAAGCACCTATAAGACATTTTAATGATGCGCTAAGCTCACAGAAGATACATTTTTGCATAATTACAAATTACCTTTTTTCCTATCTTTAGTTTTAAGGAATTGTTTTCCTCTTTTCCCTGTCCCACTCCAGTCCGAGTAAAATATGTGTCCTTTGTTGAAGAGTTCACACCCATCGAGTGGTTAAATATCCCAGGCTTAGAAAGATGGTAGGAAGGCACCCTTATCAAAAGAGACGCATAGCTTCTGGTCCTCCTGCTAATTCTTGTCAATAGGAAAGTGAGAGTTATTAGTCTCCCTACTTCAGGGTTTCTCAATCTCAGCACTGTTGACCTTTTGGGTCAGATAAGTCTTCGTTGTAGCGGCCTTCCCTGTGCACGGTAGGATGTTTAATAACATCCCTGCTTCTATCCACTAGATGCTACTAGTACCTCCCTCCAATTGTGACAACTAACAATGTATCTAGACATTACCAAATGTCCCTCAGGGGGGCAAAATCACCCCTCATTTGAGAAGCGAATCCTGCCCTAATTCTATCCTCATCTCTGACTCTCCTTCTTCATGCAGACTATCTCTGTTTTAAAGGCTCTACGATTGAGATTTATGAAGTAGATCTGTCGTTACATGACTTCAAAATCATTTAGTGGCTTATAAATGTCTCAAAATGTCTTAGAATGCTAATGGGTCAGGAAGGAGAATGGAGAAGAGATGTGGAGGTTGTTTTACCATTTTAATTAAACTGTATTAGCAAAATTGAAATATAATAAAGAACAAATGCCTGGTCTTTATCAGGCTAATAGCCTGAGACCTGTATCATTTCCCAACCTCAAACGCAGCCCATCATTTTCCTCAGAATACCTACAGGAAACAACGGGAGAGCCATAAAGCTGTTCGAGGTCTTGGGCCATCAGCCATGTTTCTCCCCAATTTAAAGAGTCAATCCTGCGCACAGTTTTACTATGCACGTTTCAAATTTTTCCCTCCACAAAGTTAGAAATTGTAGTATGTCATGAGTGTTTGTAATTGCTAACAAATAGTCAAAAGTCCAGGCTCTGCTAGGTTGAAACTGAAGTTTGTATAGACTAAGAGTTTTTGATCCCCTGATCCTTTTTAGTAAGAATAAAAATTGAGATATAAGTTGTTAACAGAGAAAGGGGAAATGGGATTTCTTTTGTGCCTATTGCAGACATGTCCATGGCCATGCTTTGAGCATTTAAAGAAAACCCTTATTTCTCATTAGCACCATTGATGTCAGTAATCTGCGGACAAGGGACCAAGTTTCTTTGCTGTAGCTGCGTTGGTTTATGCTAATTCAACATCTTCCCTCTCTCTCCATCCCCCCAGATATTTATAAGACTTTGAGAGTTAAAGTTGATTGTAGACTTCAGAATGGAAAGTTTCTCATCACACTCAGTTCCTGAGACCACAACCTAGCACCATTTTGAGCATTTTTAAGGATCTCTGGGCTAATTATATCAGACTGAAATTAACTAAGTGAGCACTAGAAGTGCTCATGCTGTAGCCCTCACTGAGGCTCTCTGCTTGTTTCAAGCCTGTTTTTGCCCTCATTGATAAAGAATATCTAAGATTCTATCTCAAGACTGCATAGCATTTTCTCCCTTCATGTGAAAGTTCTTCCCTGAGCTTCTTGAAGTCCTACGGTTAATAACAATTGTGCTCAGCTATTAGAAACGCATGCAAACCATAAGATTCCTTGAACCAACTTGCAACATATCTCCATCAAAAAAATATATTTT
Organism: Equus caballus; assembly: GCF_041296265.1. Taxonomy (NCBI): domain Eukaryota; kingdom Metazoa; phylum Chordata; class Mammalia; order Perissodactyla; family Equidae; genus Equus; species Equus caballus. The sequence goes on along the minus strand of NC_091710.1, from coordinate 27,265,470 downwards.
AGTGAATTCTCCCTTGCTTCCAGCACTTCTACTCTTCTTTAGAGCATATGTAGTCTAAGTGAGGTGACATCACTAAAAGAGTCAGATGTTTTATGTCTGGAATTTCCACTGATGTAGACACATATCAAACAGTGGCACTTGTGTGGTAACAAGTGGAATTCTTGGATTGATTCTTTTCAAAATAGCTGGTATAAATACAATAATATCTAGGGAATCTATATAAAGGTGTTTGTCTCTCCATTCCACAGATCTATTTTGAGCAATCTAAGAACCCAAGCAATCAGAGAGTAACTTTGGGACAGGGTGGTTGCAATATCCCCTAGCTGTGCTTAATGCCTCCCACTTCTGGCATTTTGAGAGTTCACGTACACACATTGCAACCTGCCCACCTGCCCACCTCTTCTTTCTGCACAAATCCGATTTTTCTGTCTTAATATAAATGTCTCTTTCAGGCATCTCCAAACCCTCATGCAAGATTCCCTGAGCTAGTTACGTGGGGGAATTTCCTGTGGATGGGTGACAGAGCCCTTATTTAGGCTTAATTTACTGTTTTGGAGGAAGCTGACACAGCAGCCTGGTCTTCCTAATTAATCAATTATTGAATCCATTGGGCTTGAATTGTGATCTGTTGGGAAGATGCATGCATGCTGCCTGGTTTGCAGTTTTAGCCCCCGGGTGACCCTTTAACAAAGTAATGAAAGAAAATGAAGAAAGAAATGCATACAAGCCGTTAGATTCCTTGAATCCCCTTATAATATTTCTCCATCAAAAAAAACTATTTTTAAGTGAATTCTCACTTGTTTCTAGTACTTCCACTCTTCTTTTCAGCATACGTAATCTAAGAGAGGTGTTTTTCTTGGGCAGAAATCCTGGAGCCTCACTTCCATGCGGTAGCTTTGTGTGAGGGTCTTTGCACTAAGACACTTTCAAGTGGGTATGGGCGTTCTTCACAAAATCCACAATGATAAGGCAAAGGAATTACATTATGATGCTGAGATTTTTGTTCTCTTTTCTGCCCCCCTAGACTCTTGCTGGTCAATGTCAAAACAGATGAGACATTAAAGTCAAAGAATGATAAGGCTTAGATCCAACTCCCTTTTGTCTTTAGCCCACTGGTCCTTAGTAAGAGTGAAGTGTGTGTTCTTTTGGGGCTGTAATTCCTTAAAAGCATTTTACTCCTTAGGACTTTGTTTTTAGGAGATATATGCATATCTATCTTTTATTCGAGAGACTGTGCTAAGGATTCCCAAATTCAAGCAGTAGTGTCTTCTGTCTGTGGAGTTCAACAGAGACTATTGGCCCATGGAGGAACATAAACAACATGAGAACATGAGAAAAAAGACTAGAGTCATATTAAGTACAGTTTTTATTTGATGCAGGGCATTGGCATACAATTTATCAAATTTAACACTTTGTGATCATTTCCTGTGTGTCAGGTATTAGGCAAAGTTTGGAAAAGGGAGATGAAACAATCTATGCCTTAAATTTTCAGATAATTAGAGGATAAGTGAAATTGAGAAACAAGAGTTGCCTACTTAGACAAGGAAAAAACAAAGAGAAACACTGTACACTTTTTTCTACAGGGTTAAAACCTTCTTTACAAAAGTGGTGAGATAGCAGAAGCAGTTTGAATCAAGAAATATTGTGGAATGAAGCACAGAGAGAACACTGGAAGAACATTGGAAGGTGGTCATGAGCCAATTAAAATCAGCTCACCATTATCTCTCTCTTTTTTCGTGGTGTCATCTTTAGTTTGGACATTATTTCCAGTACACTGCTTCAAGTCAGTCATTGAAATACTCAGAATCGTAAAACCGTGGACACCTGTGTCAGGATTGATATTTATCAGTAATGCGCTAGTGGGAAAATTAAGTGACGGCATTGTAGAACTTAAAGACTAATACTTCTATGTACATATACACCTCTACTTGCGCTCCAAATTCGGGTCCGTGTGTGCATATAAAGGCGTTTGTGTATCTATAATAATAGATAGAGTTGACACCAAAGTTATAACAGTGGTTAGCTCTGAATGATGCGATCACTGATGATTATTCTTTGTTCTTTATTTTCCACATTTTTTACAATAAACGTGTTATCAGGGAAAAACAGCAGCATCAATTTTAAAACAATAACTCTGACTTGATAAATATATTTAACGTAACAATATAAATGTATGTTTGCTTAGGTGAAAATGGAGTGTTGCCATTGATGTACTGTATTTTTCTTGCATAACAGATCCAGTGCTTGCTTCTAGTTAGTATTCATCCAGCCATACCACCTAAATGTAACACATTTGTTAACCTATAATTGTATTTCTTCAAACATAGATACAGCATTGAGTTCAAACACTTATTCCCAGTGCAAATAGGAGGATGATTCATTAGCAGATGTTAATGATGTTTCTAACTCTCTGACTTCACCTGCATCTTATAAACAAACAGAAAATGTATTCTTTGAAAGTAACTATTTATCAAGAGAAAATGTCTTATATCTGCACCTTCCTGGTGAGCTATAACTCTAAACATAATCACATATAGACTCTATTGCTTTTAAACACAGGACAGACATATTCAAGTTCCTGCTGTAATCAAAAATAAGGACCACACAAACCAGCAGTGGAAAGTAATTTATTTTTTCAGACCATGGTACATTTGTCAAGATGCTTCATTAACATTAAAAATCCTGCTTTTGAGCTCCTGTGTGTTTGTGTCTGTGTGTGTGTGTGTGTGCACGTGTGAGAGAGAGAGACAGAGACAGAGACAGAGAGACAGAGAGAGAGAGAGAGAGAGAGAGAGAGAGAAGACACACCTGTATGCTTGTGTACATCAATTACATGTCTTTAGGAACCTCCAACATTATACAATTATTACATGTTTTTTCTAAATTGTATTCAGTCTTTTTTAATGCTTAATCTTCATGCAAGGAGAAGTTTACTGGTTTATAGCATTAGTTTTCCATAATTATTGTCCAGATCCTAATCTTTTAAATGAGTGCTGTATAGACAAAGGTTCTCTTAATAGATTATACAAAAATACAATCGCCACATTCTTATCTACAGTTGTCCTCTTACATAGTTTATCTATTGGCAATGTGCAGGCACTGCCTAGTTAATTATAAATGAAGACAAACTAGAAATTAGTATGGACAATGGTTTTGGATTTCTTTTATCTTTTGATCTAGATTCAAGATATCTGCTTACATAAACATTGTAGAAAGCAAGGCTTTGTGTTTCTCTAGATCTTTTCTTCTCAAGTTAGAAGATAAAGTAGTCTTCCAAAGACAACTCAGATAATTTGCTGTTCTCATTCCCATGAACTATAGCCAAGGGATCCAGAGTTTCAGCAATAGTCCAGTCATTTATTTCTTACCAGAAAATAATTGAAGTCAACCGATCCGTATGTTGTGCATCACTTGAAATTGTACCACATACACCTACTGAACTATCTGTAGTCCCTCCCACCAACAGTGAATCACAGCGCAGCATCTGCAGAAAGAAAAGAATGAGTGGGTGTTCTAATTAAAAAGGGGGGGGGGAACCAAATAATTCTTCTTTATAGAATGTAATCATCCATTAGCCATTTGATCTTATCTTTAAAGTATAAAATTATGACATAATTATGTGGCCTAAATCTAGAACCTGAACCCAATGCCCTGCAATGACATTCATCTTATGATTGTTAACATCCTTAACAAATGGGACTCAGGCATCTGCTCCCACAGTACCCTCACAGGCCTTAATCCTGAAAGAAGTTAAAGATCTCCAGCTCCTTCTAAAGTCAATAGTGAGAGAAGTTGCAGAGAACAAGAGTTAAAGTGATAACTCTTAACAGTATTCAAGGCAGGATCTAATAATATCAAGTTATATCACTGACAAATGGAGTTCATTATACTTTGGCATGATGTTGTGCCAAGGAAGTCTATTGGACAAGGCAAATAATGTCTCTACAGCCAAGAGATTACAGTCTAAAATACCTAACACTGATTTCTACATCCATAAAATGTATAAGCAACTGTATAGGATCTAGTAAGGTAATGCAAAGTCAAGAACAAGAATTCTGAGGAAAGGATCTTGCATTTTTGTCACAAACTAAGATTTAGCTTGTCTTTGAGATTACGTTCTTAGAGAAAGAACAAAGGAATCTTGTCACATTTCCATAATCACATTTATAAGTCAGATTTTTAGAATCATTGGATGAGAATATTTCAGGAACGGGGAAAATTTCTCAAAGTAATATAGGGGAACAATTGTAATGAACACGCAATGGAAGTTGCAAACCTTCAACTGAGACCATGAAGACTGAGATTAGGAAAAGAAAACACTCAACACCTATCTAACAATTAACTCCATAGCACCAGAAATTTAGAATAGAGAGTGGTTGATGATGGAGGCTCTGGCTTCTGCTCTGTTACTGCCTTGGTGTGAGTCTTGTGATCACTTAGCTCCTCCTTATTGCTTTCTCTCTGAGGTACTCTTAACTTACTGTGGGTGTCAGGAGCCTCCATGAGCCCTGACAAAGCAATTTCTGATATGATAGCTTGTTGAGAGCAGGAATATTTTTGCTCTTCTTTAATGATCACTACCCTGGATTACAAGGTGGAGACACCGTAGAAAAAGACTGCTATTTTTTGATGCAGTACTGGGCCAGCAGTTGCAGCAAAGAAGCCAGGCAGCTAGAATTTGCATTGCTAATACTCATAAGCATCTTTGCAAATCATGAAGATCTTGGTAAAAATAAGATACCTTGTCAAGAAATAGGCTTTTTTCTGTATTAAAAAGAAAATTCATCACAATACAGGCACATCTTAACAAACAAGAAAAATCCCAAATAAGCAATGTTAAACCAAACCTAACTGAACTCGAGAAAGAAGAACAAATAAAGCTCAAAGTCAGCAGAAGGAGAGAAATAATAAAAATCAGAGCAGTAATAAATACTATTGAAACAAAAAGTGGTAGAAAGGATCAAAGAAACAAAGAGCTGGTTCTTTGAGAAGATAAATAAAATTGACAAACCCCTAGCCAGACTTACAAAGAAAAAAAGGGAGAAAGCTCAAATAAACAAAATCAGAAATGAAAGAGGAGAAATAACAACAGACTCTGCAGAAATACAATGGATTATAAGAGAATACTATGAAAAACTCTATGCTAACAGAATGGATAACCTAGAGGAATGGATAAATTTTTGGACTCCTACAATCTCCCAAAGCTCACTCAAGAAGAAGCAGACAATTTGAACAGACCAATCACAAGGAAAGAGATTGAAACAGCAATTAAAAACATCCCAAATAATAAAACGCCAGGACCAGATGGCTTCCCTGGGGAATTCTACCAAACTTTCATAGAGGATTTAATACCTATCCTTTTCAAGCTATTCCAAAAATTTAGGGAAGATGGAACACTTCCTAACACATTCTATGAGACCAACATCACGCTGATACCAAAGCCTGACAAGGACACCATGAAAAAAACAGAACTACAGGCCAATATCACTGATGAACATAGATGCAAAAATTCTAAACAAAATTTTGGCAACCAGAATTCAGCAATTCATCAAAAGGATCATACATCATGATCAAGTGGGATTCATACCAGGGACACAAGGATGGGTCAACATCCACAAATCAATCAACGTGATACACCACATCAACAAACTGAGAAATAAAAACCACATGATCCTCTCAATAGATGCAGAGAAAGCATTTGACAAGATCCAACAGCCATTTATGATAAAAACTCTGAACGAAATGGGCATAGAAGGGAACTACCTCAACATAATAAAGGCCATATATGACAAACCCACAGCCAACATCATACTCAATGGGCAAAAACTGAGCGCCATCCCCCTGAAAACAGGAATGAGACAAGGATACCCTCTATCACCACTCTTATTTAACATAGCACTGGAGGTCCTGGCCGGAGCAATCAGGCAAGAAAAAGGAATAGAAGGAATGCAAATAGGGAGGGAAGAAGTGAAACTCTCGCTGTTTGCAGACGACATGATCTTATATATAGGAAACCCCAAAGAATCCATTGGAAAACTCTTAGAAGTAATCAACAACTACAGGAAAGTTGCAGGGTATAAAATCAATTTTCAGAAATCAGTAGCATTTCTATATTCTAATAATGAACTAACAGAAAAAGGACTCAAGAACACAATACCATTCACAATTGCAACAAAAAGAATAAAATACCTTGGGGGAAATTTAACTAAGGAAGTGAAGGACCTATATAATGAAAATTACAAGGCCTTTCTGAGAGAATTGGATGAGGACATAAGGAGATGGAAAGACATTCCATGTACATGGATTGGAAGAAGAAACACAGTTAAAATGTCCGTTCTACCTAATGCAATCTACAGATTCAATGCTATCCCAATCAGAATCCCAATGACATTCTTTACAGAATTAGAACAAAGAATCCTAAAATTTATATGGGGCAACAAAAGACCTCGAATTGCTAAAGCAATCCTGAGAAAAAAGAACAAAACGGGAGGCATCACAATCCCTGACTTCAAAACATACTACAAAGCTACAGTAATCAAAACAGCATAGTACTGGTACAAAAACAGGTGCACAGATCAATGGAACAGAATTGAAAGCCCAGAAATAAAACCACACATCTATGGACAGCTTATCTTTGATAAAGGAGCTGAGAGCATACAATGGAGAAAAGAAAATCTTTTCAACAAATGGTGCTGGGAAAACTGGAAAGCCATATGTAAAAGAATGAAAGTTGACCATTCTTTTTCACCATTCACCAAAATAAACTCAAAATGGATCAAAGACCTAAAGGTGAGACCTGAAACCATAAAGCTTCTAGAAGAAAACATAGGCAGTACACTCTTTGACATCAGTATTAAAAGGACCTTTTTGGACATGATGTCTTCTCAGAGAAGGGAAACAATAGAAAGAATAAACAAATGGGACTTCATCAGACTAAAGAGCTTCTTCAAGGCAAATGAAAACAGGATTGAAACAAAAAAACAACCCACTAACTGGGACAAAATATTTGCAAGTCATATATCTGACAAAGGCTTAATATCCATAACATATAAAGAAGTCTCACAACTCAACAACAAAAAATCAAACAACCCGATCAAAAAATGGGCTGCAGACATGAACAGACATTTCTCCAAAGAAGATATACGGATGGCCAATAGGCACATGAAAAGATGCTCATCATCGCTGATCATCAGGGAAATGCAAATCAAAACTACACTAAGATATTACCTTACACCCATTAGAATGACAAAAATATCTAAATCTAATAGTAACAAATGTTGGAGAGGTTGTGGAGAGAATGGAACCCTCATACACTGCTGGTAGGAATGCAAACTGGTACATCCACTATGGAAAACAGTATGGAGGTTCCTCAAAAAATTAAAAATGGAACTACCATATGATCCAGCCATTCCACTACTGGGTATCTATCCAAAGAGCTTGCAGTCACCAATTCCAAAAGTCCTATGCACCCCAATGTTCATTGCAGCATTATTTACAATAGCCAAGACATGGAAGCAACCTAAGTGCCCATCAACAGATGAATGGATAAAGAAGATGTGGTATATATATACAATGGAATACTACTCAGCTGCAAAACAGAACAAAATCATTCCATTTGCAATAACATGGATGGACCTTGAGGGAATTATGTTAAGTGAAATAAGCCAGTTAGAGAAGGATAATCTCTGTATGACTCCACTCATATGAGGAATTTAAAAATGTGGACAAAGAGAACAGATCAGTGGCTACCAGGGGAAAGGTGGGGTGGGGGGTGGGCACAAAGGGTGAAGTGGTGCACCTACAACACGAATGACAAACATTAATGTACAACTGAAATTTTACAAGATTGTAACCTATCATTAACTCAATAAAAAAAAATAAAGGTCATTGAAAAATTCTGAATGAAGATAAGTGGAAAAAAAGAAAAAGAAATAGGCTTTTTTTTTTTTTTTTTTTCTAATATGTCCCCTTAAATCCCTTCGAGGTCTTGTATTCTCAGTAGCCTGACAAGTGTTTGGCTCTGTGCTCATATCACAGGCTCTGCTCATAGAACTTTCCTTGTATCAAAGGTAGGGGGATGTTCATGTGGTCTGGCCCCTGTTGTGTTGCTTGACACAACAGAGTCAGTGTGGCTTAAAAAGCACAGCCCTGGGTGGAGAGTAAAGACACACAACCTGTATTTTTCTGGTATCTATATATAAGCTGGGTCAATTCAGGTAGGATTTTCCTTGGAAACAGTATATGTGAATAGAAGTTCCCAGAGGCCAGGCCAGAACAGGAAAGTTGTGTGTAAATATAGGGAGCTGAAGAAGAAGAGGAAAATCATAGCTGGAGGGACCCAAGGTTAGAAGCTGAAAGTCATCATTAGAGGTGCACCAATGAAAGGGATGATGAAAACAGGAAATGGAGAGAAAGTGAAGTGAACATTGCTGAGAACAGTGTCAGGTTTAGAGAAGCTGAGATCAGAGAGTCTGCAAAATCAAATTTTGGATATGTGGCATGAATCAGCTTATGCTTTACATTTTTTAAAATGAGATACTTGAAAGAGTATATACAACTTATAGTTTCAGCTTAAATAAGAATAAGGAAATACACAAAAACAGTTTAAAAAATAAAACATTGCTGGGTGACCTCTTCCTCTTCCTCCCTTGAAGCCTCTGTCTCTCCCCACTAAAGATCACTTCTATTTTGAAATTTGGGCTACTCATTCCTTTACGTTAGTGTAGTTTTTCTATTTGACATAGAGGATACGTAACTAAACAATGTTATTTAGTTTTGTCTACTTTGGGATTTTATAGAAGCGAAATTGTACTCTTCTGTGTCTTGTTTCATGCAATTTTATGATTGAGATTCGTCAAAGGCGATGTGTATAATTCTAGTTCATTCTTGCTCGCTGCTGTCTTTGAATATGTCACAGTTTATGGAGTCATTCTCCTACTTAAGAACCTTTGGACTATATCCAGGTTTTAGATATACGCAGACATTGCTGTCATTTCCACTCTTGACATGTTGCCTTTGCAGATGTGCAGGAGTTTCTCCAGGGTACATACATCAGAATAAGCTGGATAACAGAGTTTCTGCATATCCAACTTTGCCATGCACTGCCAAATTATTTTTAAAAGTGGCTATATAAAAATAAACTCAAATAGTTTAAGAAACCTTGTTAAAAAAGTAAAACATAGTCATGGCTCCTCAGAATCAAGTACTTGGAATCATTTTAGCGTTTTCTTTTTGGTATTTCCATCCATGCATCAATTGCTCTGTCTTGATTTCTCAAATTGAGACACTACTTACTGTATTACTCATAGAAAATGAGGATTTCTCTTTCCTGTTGACACTCATTATGTGCATGCATCCTTTCCAGCCCTCCGTCTTCTCAATACAATAATGCTATGCTCTTTGTTAGATCCTAATATGATAATTTATATTCGTAGTAGTCTATAAAAGCTATTCAGATGAGCAAGGTATAGCATGATTACTTTTATCAAACAATATCTCGTTTTCCCTGGAGAATAATTATTAGATTTTTCTTTCATTTTCTTAGTTTTCTACGTGGTTATCAGTCATTCAACCCCTAAAATTTTTGCCGCGTATGAAAATCTTTTCTTTATATATTCAAGCATATTAGGTATTGAATGTTTAGTGAGCGTTATCATCTTGGGGAAATCTTTCCTCCAGCCTTCTCATCTGCTTTTATCTGAGCTGATCTCTCTCTAGGCTAGACTGTATTCTTGATATCTCCTATGACTCTAAATTGAATTTCTTTACTGACTATTTGTGACATCTTCTTATGGTCTTTGGTGTTCTTCATTTTCACTATAAGTGAGGCTTTCTTTTTATTTATCCTGTTTGGGATCTATTGAACTTCTTGAGTCTGTGAGGATTGGTGTCATTTGTTAATTTTAATGAATTTTCAGCTATTATTTTTTAAGTGTTACCACTGTAATATTTTATATGGTCTCTGTTAGAACTCAGATTAGAAATATACTAGACCAATGCTTCTCAAATGTAGCCTATGAAAAAAAATCATCTGGAAGGCTTGTTACAGCACAAATTCCTACCACATGACAGGTCTGTGTTGTGTCTTGAGAATATGCTGATGCCAATACTATTAGTCTGTGGACCACACTTGGAGCAAATTGTGTTAGACATTCTCAATGTATTTTCTCATGCTTCTTAACCACTTGATCATAAATGGCTTTTTTTCTCTCTTTCTCAGTGCTACTTTGCGTGTAATTTCTTGACGTATATGTGTTAGTTTACAAAGTTTCTCAACTATGTCAAATTTTGTATTTTGAGTTTTATTCAAGTTCTAAATTTAAATGCTTTTCATATCTATGAGTTTTATTTGTTTCAATTTCACTATTTCCTGATCAATTTTAATAGACTCGTTTTTATGCGTTTTACTTTCATATCTTCTTTTATTCAAGTATATTGAGGCTATTTTATGTTCTGTTCTTGTTAATTACATATCATCAGTCTTGCATATCTGAGACTTTATTTTTTCTTTCTGCAGATTCATTCATAGGACTTGTTTCCTAGTGTACTTAGATATATGTTTTGTGAGGAGCTCATGTTTGTTGGAATTCATCCACAAGGATTCTTTGCGGCCTATGCTTAGAAGGTGTTTCTCTAGAGAGTATTTGTAAATTGTTTCTACTCAGTCCTTAGGGACACTACTAATTTGATACTTAATTTTTTTCCTGAGATTTTTCTTATCATATAAATCCTGGTTTCACCCTTTGGAAAATGGATTTGGGATAAGGAATTCTCAAGAGAGATTTTTTGTTTTCTCTTTTCGACTTAATGTCAACTCAAAGAAAAGGAGAGTTTTCTATGGACTGTGCTTTTTCCTAGTGTATCTCTACTGAGTTGTTGCCCTCTGCCGGTACTTGCTTTGTACAGGGCTCCCTGATGACTCTACTTGGATGTCAGGCTTTGTCCGTGTCCTGTGCACGTAACTCACTACCCAGGAGTTTGGAAGGTATACCGATGGAAAATGCCTACTCCTAGGCTCACTTACTCAGAAAACTCCTTCAGATGTCTGTCCTCTAATTTTTTATCTTACTTTATCACCAGCCTACCCATGCTTTTAAAGATTTTTTTATACGCTATGTAGCATTTTTAGTTATTCCGTAAGGATTTTTCGTACATCTGCTCTGTCATACATATTTACAGAATCAGTATTTCTGGCTTTTTTTTTTTTTTTTAGCAGAGCTTGCTATATCTTTCCATGGTGTGAGGGGCTAACTTCAGTTAACATGCTAGGTGAAAAATTACAGATTAGTGGTGTGATTTCAAGTAACTTGTATCACTCCTTTACCCCCAATTTTCTCAGATCAAAAGCAGGAGAACTGCACAAGATAGACTCTTAAGTCTCTTTTATCTCTGAAATCCTGACTTTAATGTGGTGAAAATTTTGCACAAGATCCACTTTCAAAAGTGGGAAATAGATTAAACAACTGAATGCACTAGGACGTTGAACAGAAATAAGTGGCCATGTATAATATGCTTGCTCATGAAATTCAACTCCTCATCAGTTTTTCTTTTTCCTAAAAAGAAAACTAATAATAGTATTTCAAAAGTTTCTTCTAGCCTGTTTCATATAGTAATTCTTTTAGAGTTCATTGAATCATCAGTTGTTTCACATGGATCCTAAAAATGCTCAAGCTATCATTCTTTCCATAATTGTTTTTCTTATTCATCTGGTGTTAGCCAGTTATCCTATGGATATTAGCCAAAAATATTGTCATCTTCTCTTATTGAGATGAAAGTCCCCTGGTTATGTAACAAGTATTCATATACATTGTTTTCCCAATTGGTGGTATTGGGTGAATGCCCACTTCTTTAGGGTATTTAATTGGTATCTAAGGAGTCATGCATGTAATCACTGGACTTTATAACTCTGTCTCTAATTCCTTTGTATTTCAGCTGCTCTATTAAAATGACATCAGTTATTTCTGAATTTATTCATAAAAAGAAGCAATACGATTGTTGTTTTAATAACTATTTTATAATAAACATATTTAGGTATCAGAGATCCCCAGAGATATATTTCATTCCTTTAAGGAGTTTCCAATTTAGTTGGGAAGACAGAATTTATAAAAAGGTAATTAATAATATAAGATAGAAGATGCTAAGTCCCAGTTTGGAGTACAGACCGTAAGTGCTCTAGAAATTTTGAAGAAAAAAGTAAAATAGTCTGATGGAGACAGAAGAGTCATTATGAGGAGAACAATCCATCCAGATATCAAGGTATAAACAAGAGAAGAAAAAATGCCAACAGCCAAATTATAATAAGCAGCTACAACACGTAGGCTTTGCGTAGATTTTGCACCAGTTTTGCTAGATGTAACTTTATATTCTAAATTCAAATAGTGTAAAGATGGGCTCAACTTTAGTCATATATTTATATAAAATGCCATCTGCATTTGTATGGGAATAATACTCAACTTGGGCACTATTGATATTAACCCTTTTCGTGTTCAGTAGAAAGAATATGTCACGGTTTTCAAGTTTTACTTATGTTATCTAAGCATCAACCTCCTCCCTCAAGTCACTTTCTTCTTTATTTGGGAGAGACAGAATTTGTCTCCTATCCCCTCCTGAGCCATCTGCCTCTCAGCTGATAGGGAGATGTCATGAGCTCCTAGCCACCATTCCCTTCTCCAGCACAGACCACTGGTTGCTTTGCTCCTGACCTCTTGAAACTGCTACAGTACCAACGACCTGTGTGCAAGGGATGTGTTTAGCAGGAGACACTTCCTTTCATTGTCTCCAACCTTTATTCTTCCTATTATAACCAGACAAAACTATAAGGTATATCAGGTTTTACTGAGAAGTTGAAGGTTAATGAAAGGGGAATTCTAGCATAGAAAGCAAAAAATTGAATACTGTAGATTAAATATGATTTTCCTCATCATTCAAGGGAAAAGCATTAAGAGTTAAACACTTCCTAGGGTTTGCCCTCTTGAACATACCCTACTTCCTATCTTTCCTGTTCTCCGTCCTCCCCATCCTCAGGTCAGACCATAGAAAGAGTCACTTCCTTTGAACTTCCGTAATGCAAACCTTAACTCTCTTTGGGGAGGTGCACCCCAAAGCTCCACCACTGTGGGGTGTGGTCTCAGTCCAGACCCGTCTCCCTCTGCTTACACTTATAATCCCAGGAACGTGAGTACCAATAACAGTACTTCTTCAAAGTCTGACTTACTCACTCTAGACTCCATCCGGGAAAGCTTTAGCAGCACAGTTCAGAGTGGAATTTGTTCCTATAGTTTGTCAATCTCTATAAAAGAGTCAAGTGCACAGGTGCCTTCACATTCTTCCTGTCTTCCAGCAGCTTTTAAATAATATAACAAACAGGCAGACACACACACACACTCTCCTTCCAAAACAAGTATTAATTTTTAGGTGCAGTAGTCTGGAACCATATTCAGCACTTCACCATGAAATTTTTATTTTTTAAACAATAGAACCAACTACTCTTTGGATGCCCATTCTCTGTCTACACAAAGATGTATCTGAAAGTTTGAAATTGCTGCGAGTTGTTTGTCTGCACCTTGGTCCAGATTAGATTCTTAGGTACAATACGTACTTACACTAATCTCCATATGCGAAAGGGGGCAGGATGGAGGTTTGGAGTCCTTATCCAAGAAACTTGAAGGACTAAGTTCCAGTTGTAAATTATGATTATTGAACATTTCTAGCATTCAGCTTGATAGTGTGATTATTTTTATAGTACTTAAATATTAGCGGGTCCTCTACCAATTTGAAATCAAGAGAGGGATTGGGCTGACCAGGCACATTATTATCACTTCATAAGTAAAATGAAAATTTAAATGAAGCTTGGGGAAGTCAGGCAGTAAGATGAGAAAGGTTTGAAATAAAATGCTCTGTAACTTGTTACCATCGAGGCATGATGACAGCATATGTGACACAGGAAGGCACCTTAACATTATGTGCGGCTTAACAAATGTATTTTTTAATATCTTTCTAATCCTTAATAGAATTTGCGTCTTCTGAGGTTGACTTAGTTCCTCTTTGGAACTGAAATATATCATACAGCCTCAACAGATTTATGATCCTTTATGAGTCAAAATGTTATTAAATGGAGAAACAACTTCATTTTGTCTTAAATTTTTGTTTGAAATGATTAGTTGTGAACTTTTTAAAATTTTAAGTCAAAGCATATTATGTCTCAAAAGATATTTAGAGTGATGTCTATTCCTTATAGATATGTCAGCGTGTACATGCCAACATTTAGAAAACCTCTTTAGTTGAGATTAAAATGATGATCTCTTTTCCCCAAATGTATTGCATCATATTTAAAGCTGGGGAAGATGTTTTCTACTCTTTTCTATCCCATTTAACGCCAGGCAAAGTACAGAGCATGTTGTAGATGCTCTATAAATAGATACGTTGGTGGTCTGAGAGTAACCCACATGTTGCATGATGCTATAAACAAAGAAGAGATCATGTGATGAGATGAAGGAAAAGTTAGGAAATGACCTTTTGGAAATATTCATGAGTGAAATATTTTTTAAATGTTTGATTGCACAGAAAAATGGAAGTCAGCATGATAGTCCATGTGGCACTGAGACTAGGATAAATCAACAATGAAAATAAGAAGTAGAGTAGCAAGGCAGCAATATCTGAATGGCTAAAATTGTTATACTATGCATTTTTATCACACTTTGTTGCTTTTTTTCCCTTCTTTGGGCCTTAGGAATAGAAGTAGAAGCTGATTTATGAGTTGAGAGTCAGTGCAGAGTGTCAGATTTCTATAATGAGATTATATATTAAATCTAATGAAAGGAAAATATGCTTACTCAGACCAAATGACAGCACCATGATTAAACGACTCAAGATCTCTCGATGGATTTGTTTAGACAATAAAGCAGGTAGTGGCCTCCTCTTCTCCTAGGTTTGTGATCAATTCTGTGAAATGAAGATTTATGTATTTTGTTATTCTGATGACATAACAATATGATCATAGAAGTAAACATGAACAAGATGGAACTAGTAAACCAAGTGATGTGTTGTGGGTATTCTGGAAGTATGTTTAGATCAATCATCTATGTTACATTTTATGGTGACTGCTGGCTTCCTCATAGCAACTCAGTTAGAAATTTCTATTTCTTCTTTAACTTGAATCTTCAAGGTACATTTTTGCAAGCATAAGCATGCACTTGTGCACACACACTCACCTAAATACACGTACATGGAGGTATTAGCTCGTGATCTTGAAAGTGACAGCAATTTAAATGAGTATTGTTCTCACAGCAAGTGCATGTTCAACAAGAATGGCTTCAGAATGATACCTCCCCATGCTGGAGCAATGGAAGGAGTATTCTGAAAGGCATTATTCATAGTAAATGGACTTTTACAGGGTCGATACTTGAAAAACTTGATCTATCCAAGCTCTAAGCATCCTGCTTCTACACCTATGATTGAAAAGGAAAAAAAATAAATATGGTTAGAGTATTAATCAGCCCTGTGGAAAAGAACTTGCATAAATGAAGAAAACCATTTATAGGGTATGATTTAAAGATTTGATTTCCCAAAATTTCCATCCATTTCCACCTACTCTTCATTTTCCCATTCTTTCCTGAAATTCCACTATTGGAGAGTCATTTCTTAGGTTAAACTTTTTGTCCCAATTAAAATGCAAATGGCAGGGGGCTATGTCACTTATGTGCTCTCCAAATAACTATTTTCAGATCCTATCTCTGTGGGCAGATCATGATAGAAACAGAATGAGTAAGGAGCATGGAAAGAAGACAGCAAGGGTGAAAGAGTGTATCTAGAAGAAAAAGTTTTCTCGATATTGTGGTTTTTCCTAGCACTGGCCGTATGAAAGGAAGTAAGCCTGAAGAATGTGGTTTTCTCTTAGTAGCTTCCCCCTCTCAGTTTTTGTTGCTCCACTGCTGTTTTCTTCTTTAATATTCATGCATTTGAGGTCTGTGATCTGTAACCGAGACTTTATGGAATTTAGCCTTGCCACATGCAGACACTTTAAGAGCAACTCCATTAAAGAGCATTTTCTCCTGGAGCGTTCTGTGCTGTCTGGTGGTGTTTATCACCCAGCATTTAGTTTTTATCCTTGTAATGTATGCAGAACCAGACACCCCTTCATCACTCTGATTCTGCTGGGAGTTAGTTTATGTTGTAAAACAGGGGAAATGGGAAGGAAGGGAGCCAGAGGGGAGCAGAGTTGCATAGATATAGAAATCCATTGAGATAAAATAACGCCATGGGACTAGACAATTAGGAAGGAGGCTTGGGAATAGATGGAGTCCCTCCCCTCGGGGCTGTCTGATACAGCAAATTCTGGCTGACAACAGCCAACTGCCTACTGCCAGACTCTGGCTGGGTTCTAACTTCTCTCACGCCATGAAATGAGGTTGGAGCAAGCCCTTATGCTTCCTCTCTCCACACATCTCCAGGCCTAAGGTATGTATTTAGGAATTCTGACCACTTGGCGAGGATCCTGGGTAAATAGGACAATAAAAAGATGATTTGTAAATTCCTCAGGCACTCCTTTCAAGTGAAATACTGCAAGGCACAGCGTTATGCACAGAATTGCCTCGGGCAAGAAATGTTTATGAGTCATTGGTGTAAAGAGGAGCTTGTTTGAAAGGTACTGGTATATTGGATCCATCGTTCATTTCTAATGGTTTACATAATGAGACCCCCTTTGCTAAAAATAGAGAAAATTCAGGATCTTGAATCCAAATTTTGGATTAGGCATGTCAGTTCTAGTGTCTTCCTTGTCTCTAGTTTAATTTTTAATTAAAAACAGTTTTTTAATTTAATTTAAAAAATATTTCTTGGTTTAAAAAGTTTAATTTTTTAATTGTTTTCTGGTTTAAGTTTTAATTTCCTTGCTTCTGGTTTAAAATCCCTATGGAGAATTTGTGGATAGGAAGGTCTGGGGAATGGACCCTGTACTGGCAGAGTTTGAAGGGAAAAAACCATAGAAAGAGAGAATCTGCCACTTTGACATTCATATCTGCAACGATTAGCTTTCCTTCCCGCCCTTATACTGCTTTAGACTTTATGCTCAGGACCCTCGCCTCCACTTCTGTGTTGATCTTTCTGTCAGATTCTAGAATCAGTCCTCTGCAGGAATTGGGGAAATCGGAGAAGCCCCAGCCAATCCAGCAGACACACAGGGCACATCAGCATTCCTGTCAGCCCGAGTAGAGCTTTTCTCCATTATCTGTCCCTACCTTGCCACATTTTACCACTTTCCTGTAACCACCCTTAGTCACAAGGGAAATACATAGCATTTAATATATAAACAATCAAACCAGTAATTGTATCTACTTTGTTAATGATTTTCTCACTCTAGGGGCTTCTTGTCTGGGACTCCTGAGTGGATCCCAGCAATGAAACTTGATGCTATTGTGACCACGAGCCCACGTGGGACTCATCTCCTGCTTTCTGTGCTTCCTTCCTGCCACTCCAGATTCTGTGGCCGAGGACATGTCATAATTTTGCCAACATGATCTTCTCGTAGGAAAAAGGACAAGGGGTTGCAAAACACATTTTCTGCAGCCAGGACTGATTACTCTCATAAACGTGTGTCAGTTCCAGCACTTTCTCTGTATGAACTGCATAGGAAGTGTGCTTGTCTGTATCTCTTGCTTTTAGCAGAGTCAAAAGGAAACAAAATAAAAGGTTAAAAAAACAAAACCAAAGCCAAACTGCACACAGCCATGTAGACTGATTTAAGTGAGATCTGGTTCTACAATAAGATGTAGTCTGGCCACCCCATCTGTGGTTCAAGTTACAGACTCGCCTGGTAGAGTTAAGGCAGCCCTGTGCTTTATTGAGGCTGCGGCAGTTCATACAGCAGATGAGGCCGTCAGGTGATATTGCAGTACCGCCAAGGTTGATAAGGTTTGCAGATGTGTGGATGAGAAAAGGAACAGCTACACCCAGTCTGTGATTTGCATAAAAAATATGAGCTTGTAAGAGATGAGTCTTAAAGCAAAATAAATACAGGAAACAGAAAGGGTTGTACAGCTCCAGGGTCCTGAGGGGGAGGGGAAGATGGAGAACACAGAGCAGGTAACACCAAGCCCTCCCTCCGTAAATTTATCAAACCTCTGCTAACATTTTCACACAGTCAAATCCGGGCTAAAAATGAACTGCCCTAAAAAGGCAAAGAAGTCATAAACGGTCAATCTTCAGTCACAAGTTTTCTGGAAGAGGGAAGGCTTTGCATCTCTTTTAGGGTGTCATTAAAAGGATTTACTTATTACCAACCAGTGTGTACAGACACACCAATGAGTGGATGGACTTGAGCTACTGATGGATGTCAGATACAGTGCTCAGGCTGGAGGAAAAACAGCTGACACATTCCTAGTCTTTAGGCAGCTCAGAGCCTAGTAGAAAATGATTGTCTGATCTTTTTAGCTCCTCCTGGCCAAACTGACTTCCTGCCCTTATTCCAATGCATTGTACTATAAAGACAAATCCAATCAGCTCACATTTTTGCTGAGCTTAAGCTCTAGATAAGATTGACACTATTGATTGCAATGGCAGCTATAGTGCATTTGATGGTTTGAGCCTTTCTGCCTAAAAGTAACATGAGCATTCATTACAAGCTAAAAATCCCAGGGAAACAAGGAAGGTATACCCTTTTCCAGTAATCGTGTCTGTAAGTCTATCTAAACCGCTCAAGTGCTGGTGAGGGTGGCAGTGCTGGTGAGGAGAGTGGTGTGTAGTGGTTAGGGTGAATACGTGTGCATGTGGGAGAGAGAGAGAGGGAGAGAAAGACAAACATGGACAGAGAATGTTTTTCAAAATGAGGGAAAGAATTTGATCATGATTATTCCCAAACATAATGCCCTCATTTCTATCCCAGGTACTATGCACTTTGTAAAATGATTAAAAGACGTATTGAGTTGTTGTTTATTTTGATGTGTCCTACTTACACCAGAAAATGCAGATGAGAAGTGGTCGCTTTAAAAATAAAGGGTAAAGAACCGTCTACTAATTTTTTTGTTTTTTAATAAGAGCATGGTTTGTAAAATGAAAAGAACTGGCTATAAAAAAAATGAGTTGTGACCACGAGCCAGATGTTGACCTTTTTTATATTAAGCTGATTACAGTTTTATCTTTAATCCAGAAAATGATTGATTGCTGTCTTCAAGGAGTGCTGACATTCCTGATGTGATATATACTCCATTGATGTTCATATACTCCACTTATTGACCACAATTGAAATTTAAAAGTCAGAGTAGCCTCACCTTAACTCAAGAATTGTAAAGTTATTTTATAGTTTGACCTATAAAATTATCACTAGCAACCTGAAGCTCACAAACAAGCAGTGATGACTACTTTACATTGCCTGGTATAAAATGCACTTGACTCTTAGATGGGAAACACTGGTTGTTGTGTGTTGCTGGGATGTCTGTTTAGCTGGGGTTGGGTCCAGTTGCTTAAGTTGATGATCAAGTCTTGAAAGTGTCCCACATGTACAACATGTACATGTACAAAACGGATACTTGACCCTGAAAATCCAGGACCCCTTGTGTTAGGTAAGAGTACCAGTTGTCTAAGCTAGAAACTTCTGAGTCAGGCATGTTTCCTCAGTTCCTTCATTCACCCTTTCCCTCATATTCAGTTATCACTACTTATCAATTCTATTTATTCTGCATTTTATCTTCTCCATCTTTACCACACTGCTTTACTCAGGCCCTAATCATTTCTCTCCATTAGTGGAGTAATGACTTCCGATCTGGCTCTCTAATCCCCAGTGTCACTTGGCACCTTCCACACTGATACGAGAAGGATTTTTCTGAAGCAAAACCCATTTAGTTAAAATCCATCAGTATCTCCTTCATGCCTTCAGGGTTGAGTTCAAACTCATTGAGTGGCCTGCAGGGCCCCTATTTAACCTGCTAATATTCTGGTGTCATCCTTTTGAACTATTTTCTTTGTCCCTGAGTGAAGCTACACAAGACTGAATGTTCCTGGAATTACCAGCACATTCCATTAGTTTACTGCTGTACACTTTACAAAAATTCTTTCATCCAAAGTTTCATGTTCAACCTCCAAGCACCCTGTGAGATAGGGAAAAGAAGATGCCATTTTTCTCATTTTGCAGAGGAAGAATAGAGGATTAACTCCACTCTGATTGGATAGGTAAGTACTACCCTGAATCAACTCTTGACAACCTTTACGTAGATTATAGAATTTGTGAATTATCTGTGGAGAAAGTGCAATGTAAACTTTTATGGTCTAGCATGCTACTGGTCTTCTAAACCCTATATTCAGCTGATTCTTTGTGAACTATTCATCCATTTAATATACACATATGTACATTTATTCCCAAAATAAATAATCAAATATTTAATTCCAAAAGAGGATATACTTTTATTTTTTCAACAGTTTTGATCCTAGTTTTCCTTTGTTGACTCTGTTATTAGGGAGTGACTCTCCAAGTGTCTTGAAATAAACCTATAACCAGCACTTCTTCCAAACAACAGTTTATGGTGGACTAGAGGTTGCATGGTAATTTTACCTGTTCTCTTTTTTGTAAATGCATGTCCATGAAGCAATAAGTAATATGGAAAGGTGGAATTTTTAAGGCAAATAAATTGCTAAATATGTTATATGTAGGCGTTGTAAAGTCATAGAACAATGAAGGATATAAGTGGGGAGAATTGTAGACTAATCTGTATATTGCATAGGAAACAAGTGTCTCCCCCAGTGATATTAATGGAATACTGTAAGCTCATTTTAGTACCAAAATTTAAATTAAATAGGAAGGGGAGAGGGGTCTGGGGTAGAGGCTGTTGAAAAATCTCATTTTCAGCAAGTTTGGAAAAAGAGTCACAAAGGCAATTTAGTTTATTTTTTAAACATTCCCTGAAGTGTTGTGAAGACCAAACAGCAGCTTTAAGCTAGTTCATAAAAACCAGAATGCAAAGAAGAGGAGGATAAACAGGATAGAAACAAATAGGAAACCGTCCAATTTAATTGACCAGGCTGATTAAAGTGAGAAACATAAACACCCACCCTAAATGAGAAAATGTTGGATATGCAAAGTCACTTCTTTTTAGACTTCTCTTGGAATGTTTGTAACCCATGAAACTACCCATGTTATTTAAAAAATAAAAAGAGGAATGAAAAACAATTTTGTTAATGAAATTGTATAGTCAACTGAAATAAGTATGACAAGTGAAAGTGATATAATTTCATTAAAACTTCCCTGCATGGATTTAGATGTTAGAGTTTTAACACAATGACTCATTATCCATGAACTATACTGTAAGATTATGCAAAAATCAGGGAATTGTCTAAAATAGCCAGGTAATAACAGCTACGAAGATAAAATGCAACGTGGGACAGTCACTTAGCCTGCTAGCCATCTAGAAATGGGTTGTTTTTCCAGTTAATGTGTTAGTTTATAGAAAAGAAAGATATGCAATTTAAGACAATTTGTTTACTTCTTAGAGAACATGAGTATTAGAAACATTATTTTAAAACTTGGGACCATATATTTGTTTGTTTAGTGAAAATAACCTTTTTTTCCTGCTTATAAACACATATAGATTGCAGAAAATAGGGGAGGCTAAACTATGATAAAGTAACAAACAACCTAGAAATTTCAGTGACTTGAAATTGTTTTCTTTCTCCCTCATGTGGCATGGCCATCACATGTCTGCTGGGTGGTCTGTTTCATGACACTCTTACTGAAATTCCAAGGCTAATGGAAAAGCCATTTTCCAAAAAACTGTGAACTGTTGTGGCGGAGGGAGAAAGAGAAGGCTAGAGAGTCACAACAGTGGAAATCAAGTACTCCATCCTATAATGGACAAGTCAGTTCTACTGAGAACTCGGCCAGAACTAGTCACATGACCCCACCAAACCAAAAAGGGACCAAGAAGTGCAACCATGCTTGTAAGAGAGCCAGAAATATTTGGCAAATAGCTCATACTGAAAATTACAGCAATCTATGAACCTATAAAGAAGAAAATTTCAATCACTGAAAATTCTGCCACCCAAATAACATCTGAACTTCTTTCCAGATATTTGAGTATGTTTGAATGTACGGATAATAAAGATATAGTTTTATGATCTTCTTTTTATACTCAATGATGTCTCATAAAGATACTTCCCATTCTATTCAAATAGAAATCGCCATTCTTTTTGATGGTTGCATAGTATTTTCTTGAGCAAATGTAGATGTGCCTAATTGATTTAATCTATTAATGAATATTTAAGTTGTTCCCAGTTTCTTCATTACTATAAATGAGGTTATAATTAACATCTTAGCACATATCTCTGGAGTTTTACTCATGGTTAGTCCACTGAAAGCAGTGGAAATTTATATGAAATTATATCAATATTCTCAGTTTTGTTAAAAATTGCAAGATTGTCCCACAAAACAGATGCACTCATTTAGACTGTCACCTAAAGTAAATGAAAAGATCTATTTCTTTACACTTCTGTCAATCTTATATAATTTTGGTATTTGCCACGGTAATTGGTGAATAGTAATATCTCATTTTCATTTTCTTATTGGAGAGATTGAACAACTTTTTGTATGTGAGTTTTCTATTTGTGTTTCTCCTCTCAATAATTTATTCAAATACTTAGCTCATTTTCTGTTGAAAGTCTTGTCTTCCCATTGATTTTAGCATCATCTTTGTATATTAAGGATCAGGCTGATATTCTTTCAGTGCATACTGGTAGAACATACTAACAAGCATTCATTTTTTAGATGGGCTTCATTCTGTACAAATTGAAAAATATATTTAATGTCACCCTTGATTTTGGTATAACAACACTGTCATATGTTGCAAACATTGTTTTTCATGTTTATCGTTCTTTTTGGCATCTTTTTGGTATATTAAACTTTTAAATTTTAATAGTCAATCTTTATGACTTTGGCTTTTATACCATTTAGGAAACCTTTCTCCATTCTCAAATTACAAAAATATTCACCCTTGCTTGCCTATGGTACTTTTGTGGCTTCACTTATTATATTTTTAATATTTTATATATCTGGGGTTTGTTTTGCTATAATTAATGAGTAGAGATACCGCTTTATTTTTCAAAAAGCCAGTTGACTTTGGGAAGTTTTAGTGAAGGCTGAGGCAAATGAACAGAGGGGGAAGGTGTAGTTTGATTGTTATTATTATTTACATTAAAAATAACAAAGACAAGAGTGGAGTCCTTTAATTAACATGCTGTAGAAGGAGTTTCATGTTGAATTGGAGCCCAGGACTTAACTTATATTCATCTTTTACTTCAGTGGTAATTGTTAAATACTAAAAATGTTTTTTTTCTTGGTTTCCATGATATACATTTCATTTCTCTCTTACCTTAATATCTGCAAGGTATTTCTGCAGCTTTCTCTTCCCTGTCCTCACCTTAAAATGCTGCTTTCTTTTAGGGTTGATCTTAAACTTTCTCTCTCTCTCTCTTTTTTCTTTTTTTTTTTTTTTTTTTGGCCATCTAACACTTTCTACATGATTTCATCTATGCCTATAGCCTTTGATACAGTTTATGCTGAGGACGATGGAGTAAGTATACCCCCAAATTAGCTGACTATATTAGTCTGGAACTGAAGACAGATCTAAGTTGAAAATATTTACCATAATGCCTTATATACATCTTAAAATTAACTACATGCACCACTGAGGTTAGCTTATTTTTCTTTTGCTATGTTTTTTGTTTTCTTTCTTTCTTTCTATTGATTTGAGAGAGCTCTTTGTATATTAGGGACCAAGGTGATATTCAGTCAGTGCCTGTCAGTACAGCATCCAAAAATGACCTTTTCACCTGATGTTTCCTATATCACTTGTCCAAGTCAGAAATATGGGTGCCAGATTTTGATTGCCCTCTTTTTAAATCTTTTATCAAATCAGTCACAAATCTCTATTCATTCTATTTTACCCTTTAACTTCTTGTAAAGGTTCTTTACTGTATATTCATCACAACCTTTCAGTTCATTCCACCACAGTCTCTCCCTAGTATTATTGTCACATCTCCTGATGATCTTTCTGCTCCCTGCTTTGCCAGCCCTTCCCCATCCCATATATTCTAGATATTATATCGAATGTTCTTTTTAATGTGAAATTATTATGTCATCAATCCTCCCAATTTTTTCAGTGAATCCCTATTTTCAGATAATAGGTTTCAAATATTTTAATGCCAGACAGGTGAGGAAATCATCTATTTCTTTCTTACTTCTTCAAGAAAAACATTCCAAATCCAATTCCATATGTTAAGCTTGAAGTACCTGTGAAGCATACAAAAGTAGATGCTGAGTAGGCCTCTGAATATCAGAGGCTGCAGCTCAAGAAGTTCAGTGAACTGAAAATATCAGCTGGGGAACGTTCCGTGTCTGGCTATGAACATCGCATGAGTCTGGTGATGTCATATTGAGAGACACTGTATGTTGAGATGTGGAGAAGGATCTAACCCTGAGACCTGAAGAAATGCAATGCTTCATGTTTCTTTAGAGAAGAAGCCAACAAAAGAGACAAAGAAGGCATGGCCACAGGGGTACAGAGAGGGAACATGTGGTATTATAAAAACCAGTGGGAGAGAAAATTCAAGAATGGCTCTCATTACCCGTGAAGGTCAACGAAGAACACAAAACAGTGTGCACTGAATGTAGCAACTTAAAGATCATTGGTGACCTTAGCAAGAGCGATTTCAGTGAGTCGATGGAGTGGAAGCCAGATTGAAATGTAATGAAGAGGAGTGAGTATTTGCTAAAGAATTCAAGAGAGATGACTATGGGGTGGTGGGGCAGGGAGAAGAATTTTTTGTTTATTTATTTATTTGTTTTAAGTTGGCAGAATTGTTGAGCATGTTTGAATATTTCAGTTCTTTTGTGCTCAGTTATTTTTTTAACTGTAAAAATGTAGTTAATAATGTCCACTTCACCAAATGGTTTAAGGTGTGAAAGAGCCTGGAACAGTATCTGATGCACCACAGCCCATCAATATACGTAAAACGTTAATCTCCCTTCCCTTCTCTTCCTCTGCTCCCTACTCCAGCTCCACCAGGCCTGTCATCCCTTGTAATAGTAAAACTTATTGTATTTAGTTACAATAGAAATGGTTTTTTGTTTTTCTTTTTAATCTGACATCTCATGAACATTTCTTTAATGTTTGTTTCCTTAAATGCTGGGCACATTCTAATATACATGTATAATCTTAGCTAGTTAAATTAAGTTGCCTTTTCAGCTCTAAAATTTGGAGATGAAATCTGTTACCTCCTTTACAAAGTATGTTTGACTCTCCTGTACTCTTTCCACGTTGACAATGGTTAACCAGGCAACAGGTTCTATTTATAAGGGGAAGGCAAAATTAACACAATACGAGCAGCAATGGGGTTAACTTTGCAAAACAGCACTACATTTCTGCATAAAGAACTTTTGTTTGGAGCAGATAATGACAGTCTTAGTCACAGTTTTATTCCTAATCAATATTTTGGAGAGAACACAAGAACTGATGTGAATTACTGTCTAAAATTTAAAAGCACTATCCGAACCAGTGATCTAGAGAAATTATCCACACAAGTCTTTAGAGTTCAAATTTGGTTATTTTGCAGTTGTGTTATTATATGAAGC
This sequence comes from Equus caballus, assembly GCF_041296265.1. Lineage (NCBI taxonomy): Eukaryota > Metazoa > Chordata > Mammalia > Perissodactyla > Equidae > Equus > Equus caballus. Next base: position 27,239,861 of record NC_091710.1, on the reverse strand, counting down.
ATGATTTCTTTTCTTGCTGCGTGCTTTTCTTTTTTTGCAGTGGCTTTGTGTCTGTCAGCTGAAAGGAAACTTGTATGAAGTGTACAGTAATCAAAGGGATGAAAGATGAATAAGTGTAGAGCCTTTTTTTTCAGCACCATTAACTCAGTGGCATCTACCTGGAATGCAGATGCCCTTTGCTGATTTCATTTTGATAATGCTGTAAGCTGGTCTCTGATAATTGCCTTCTGTAATTGGAACAAATTTATGATTATGCTAATTCATTCTCAGCCGCCCAATACCTGGAAGCTGAGCTAATCCATATCTGTCCCCGCGTTTCCTTTGTAGATCGTTACATGATTAGCCTCTCACTTTGGCTGATGGAATTTTATTCCGAACAGAGCTGTTTTCTCAAATGGTGTGTATATATGTATGCGTAAATGATATGTGTTTGCGTATCTTTAACTAATTGTATGTAAGTAAGATCAGCTTTTAAAACCGGTTTATGATATGAACATTTAGAATCTTTAATGCTTTAGTCCTTAGTAAGATGGCTATTTTCTCAGCACTTGAGTACATATTACTTGGTTACAAGGAACAGAAAAGGGGAACAGTTAATTAACGTTCCCTCACCACCACCTTAAAACCCTAATTACATGCCAGAAATTATGGGAGGAAATGTGAATACAGAAACAGTTTTGCATCTCTCTGAGGGCCAACTCTTTGTAATCTTGTTAGAGAATCCTTCCCATCTTAAAATAATTCTTTGAAATGAAATGACACATTACACTAGGTTTTACATCACTCTTTGGGATATCATGCTTTGGAAGCATCTCCTAGGTATTGCTCATCAAAGATTCAAAACCTGCATTCTTTTTCCCCTAGCAGATGGGAACGAGGAGAGGTAGAATTAGCAAAGCACAAGATCCATTGCACTATGGAAAACACGGCTGAGAAGCAAACGGCAGCACGCGCCCTCCTTACAAAGCATCTTTTGATTGCATTTCTCTCCCCATTCTTATACATATGCTTTGTCTGTTTAATGTTGTCTTTTTCCTCTGACCATCAGTCTTGTCAATGCTTTACATTAATGTAAACATGTCTCATTCTTCACTCATGACAATGTTACAGTTTCAGTAAACAGTGGAACAGGGTGTTCACTTTCCCAGAGACCATTTGCCTGTCAAGATGAATTAAAAAATGAGACTGTACCTGACTTTCATAACTGAAACGAGGAAGTTAAAGGACAGCACTGATCTGACAAGAGACACGCAATGTCAGACGGGAAGGCTCCATAATCAGAAGTCAGGCTTCTACCAAGGTGCTCATGTCTGTCATTTCATTCAGCATCAAGGAGTGTGATTCTGTCTGTTATCATTAGGTTTCTAAAATTTACCTAGTTCTGCTGCTGTGACTTCACAATTAAGCTGAATTTCTGCTTCCTTTTGTGATGCATAATCAGATAAGTGGAGCTAAATTGAAAAAACCACAGTGTAGGTGGCTTTAAAGTCAATCTATACAGTCTGGAAAGAAAAGGAAGACAAAAGGGGAAACATGAGAGTAGTGCTATAAATAACTCGAAGGAAATATTATCAAGGAGAGAGGAGAGGACAAATGACATGTAATCTGAAAGCAGCAAAGCAACTAATGGCCTAAACTAACATTAGATGAAAACATGCTCCAATCTGAGTAGAGGGATGCCACTCTTTGCGATATTTTATATTTAGTCTAGCAAATCCCAAGAGAGAAGACTAGAATTAAGAGATAGGAACCCTTGGTAGATAATATCAACAAATGGCCCTCATTGGCATTTTCTATGGGATACGAAGGGAGAGTTCCAAGTTGATGCTATCTAGAATTCAAAGGACAAGAGGCTTGGGATCCTGCCTGGGAAGAGAGCAAGCTTATTAAAGTGACTTTCTTTTTCTGTCTAGTTCTCATCTTTCTAAATGGTTAGTAACACCATTCACCTTCTCATTCTCTTATGGAATATTAAGAACAAGAACAGGAACATTAGAACTCTGACATGCTGTCTGATGGAAATACACATTTAGGTGTAAGGTTTATATATGTACGTAAATGTTTTTGACAAAAGGTCAGAAGAGGTGAAATGTTAGGACTTATGCAAACATTTTCAAATGTAATCCAGGTCTCAGATAAAAGAATCTCCCACAAAGCATAAACCCATCACTCTTCCAAAAGAGCCTCTTTCCCCTTGCATTGCACCATGCTGCCTGTTGTTGAGAAAATCTATAGGCTCGTCAATTACATACCTTCTGTCCCCAGAATGACTGATCAGGAACCTGCTGTCTGGCTTAGAATCTAATTGTCTTTGATGGTCTGCTTTTCCAGATTTGTTTATAAACTGGAAAAATCTACAAATTGCAGACCATCTGTACATAACACTATGCTAGTGAATGCCAGCATCCTGCAAATCCATAAGCTCATTACCTCTAAGTAACTAGTTTCTTCAAATGCTCCTAACTGGAATTATCCATACAAACCAAGTAAGTAGAAACCAGATGAAAAACTGTTTCTCTCAGGTGTGAATGCCTCCAACAACCTTCTGGAATGTTACGCCTCTTGGTCAAAGAGATAACCTGTTAGCATGAAGCCATTTGGATCAGTGAAACAAATGTCGATTAGCCTCAAGGTGCTCAACATATTGATCCCATAAGGCTAATTTGAAAATTTGTATTGCTTTTGTTAAGAGCTTAATTAGGGCTTTCCAGTGTTGTCAACTTCTTGTAAAATAATTTCTGAACTCAGTACACATGCCCTTATGATACTTGCAGAAAGCATACCCTATATAACTTCTAAAGTTCTTCGATGGTTGCCAGTCATTTCCACGAGAAATCCTTGAGAGTGGGCAACGACATGTGACCCATACATTCTAGCATGATGAGGGAAGCAGATTCAATGAAAAGGAATTAACATCAGTGAGGGACACAAGCCCCTCCTTGTGATAATATTCACGGGGGGCCAGAAAGCTGGTATATTGTCACATTTGTGGAGAAGAAGGAGTGAATCTGCTTCTAGTTCATGGATATATTTGGTTTGGCCCTCACAATATATTTTGCAATATATGAGCCATCGTGTTAGAATCAAGAAATATTACATTAAAATACACATCCTTGGCTTCTCATGAAAGATGAAAGAGATCGTCTGAACCTGACTCGTGGCTGCACATCAGCACAGGCCGTGTAATCTACATTTTGTCATAATCATCACCACTTCTCCATACATCCTGACACTGAGGCTAAGTAGTCCATAAATTTGAGGACCACTGTGATGCTTTAAAAGCAAAAGAGATTTTTAAGCAAAAATGAGTTCATTGTCGTTTTTCATTGTGCTCATTGTTATTTTTTTAAATTACTCATATCTCTAAAGTGGGAAAACAAAAGGAGACAGAAAGCAATAATATTTTTTAAGAAAAATGAGAGTGAGCTCATTCCTTGGTGGAAATGAAGAACAGCCCTTGTCTTTAATATGCAAGCAATGCACATGGATGTCTCACACCCAGCGCCACTTCTGTAATTTATGTTCCCTCCCTGGCCCCCAGGAACATTTGAGTTTGCAACTGCCGGGGTAGAGAATGCTTTTTCTATCTTATTTATTAAACTATTCTACATTAGCAGCACTTAGCTCATCAAAAATGTTTTAAAATTTCTCTAAGTGACAAAAGCATAAATCCTAGAGCAATTTCTCACTTTTATAAGCCCAGAAAATACCAAACTGATTTCCTCATAAAGATCCTGCCATCAGTTGAATGGATGAACTATTAGTTTACAAATAGAAAACAGGCCCACAGTTAGGAATCTACTCATGTGCTGATTGTTTACAGACATAATTGGGTTGATGGACCTCAGCCATGATACCATAAAAACCAAGTATATCGGAATGTACATATACCTACCATACCTCATTCATCCTATATCAATGTTTTTCAAACTATGATCTGGAAATACCCAGCAGCCAACCATTGTCTGTGTCCATAGTACATGTGGGTGGGGAGTGGGTAGATTGTATGGCAGGGTCAACTTAACTGGTGGTACAGGTTGTGCACTGAACATCTCCGTGGGGCATGATTGACATGGTCAGGGAATGATGTGAGTGGTCTCCCCTGGAGTTGTGTAAACCGTGGCCCCGGGTGTGGCCAAGCTTATGCAGCTCAGGGTCCTTCACTTCTGCATCGATTGTAAGATCTTTCCTTATTGATTTGTTTTTCATTTTAGGTTTTCAGATAAGATTTAAATTGAGGAAACATTCTATGGTTAAACATAAATTTGGAAACCACTGTGCTACATGATAAGTAAAAGAGATGTTTTTAAGTTGAAGTGATTTTTTCAGATTACTAAATAGGTTTTCCTTGAATGTGTGACAATAAGCCACCAGGAAGAAAAGAACAGTCACCTCTCGTCTTCTCGTAAAATCTCTATAAACATATTGTATTCCCTTCCAAGCCTTTTTTAAAAGTGTATATATATATATATATATATATATATATATATGTTTGTGATTTCTTTTTTTGTTTTACAAATTTATGATAACACAAAACATAAAATTTTCCATTTTGACTCTTTCATGTATTATGAACATTTTCTGTGTTTTCACTGTGTAGTTGGAATCATGACTTTTAGTGCCTAGATAATATTAAAGCATGTAATTGAATTGTGATTTATTTAAACAAAGTTCTATTATTTGGCATACTTTTTTCTTTTCCTTTCTTTTTTTTCCTACTAAAAATAATTTATTGTTTTTAAATCTTGTTTGTGGCTCTAATACTTTCCTTTGGTAAATTTCTGGGATCATAATTATAAGAACAAAAGTCATTACTATCTTTAAGACTATCAGATGGAGATAAGTACTAGGAAGAGAATTAATATAGAATGAGGGGATGAAGGGGGCTTGCTCTATTAGGAAGGATTGTTAGGCAAGACCTCTCTGAGGAGGTGACATTTGATCTGAGACCTGAATGAAAAGTGGAACTGAGCCATGGGGCTACCCATGGGAAAGGCCTGCCAGTCAGAGGGCTCAGCAGATGTTGAGGTGCTGAGGTTGGAACTTGCTTTGAGTTTTCTAGAACAGGAAGGAGTCCAGTAGGGCTTCCGTCGGGTAATCAGGAGTTACTTGCAGAATCCAAGATGGAGAATTGACCAAGAAGGACTTTGTTAGCTTTGGTAAAGATTTGCAATTTTGTTCTAAGTGGGATTCGAGGCCATTGAAGGATTTCGAGCTAGAAAGTGACATGATCTAATCCTTTTGTGGAGAATCAACTGTAGAGGCAAGAATGGAAGCAGCAGAGAGCCCAGTTAGTTGAGAGCTATTGCAGAAGCCCTAGAAAGGGACTATGATAGAGCATCAATAGTGGAAATGCCCCGTGCTCTCCAAGTTCAGCAAAAAACAAACCAACTGCAAAAATAAAAACTATGTGTATATGTATGTGTGTGTGTAATTTTAATCTTTGCTATTTTCGTAGGAAAAATCTAATTATTTTGTTGTTTCAGTTTTTTATTAGTGGTGTAGAATATTTATTCAGTTGTTTAATTACCATGTATTTCTTTTTTCCTTCAATGAAACGTATTCTTATCTTTATGCGCTATTACCTCTGATGGGATTTTATCATCGACTTATATGAGAACTTGAGCTGGTCAGATTATTATTCCTCAGATCATCATATTATTAACCTTTTGTCTATCAAATTTGTGGCAAGTATTTTCCTAGTTTACTGGCCACTTAACTTTGTGTGTGATTTATTTTTATAAGCGTTTTCAATTTGAAGCTAGACCTCTACTTGATGATTGTGGCTTTAATTTCCTTTTTGCCAAGATTGGTTGGAGAAAGCTTTCTTTGATTTCCAGGTATTGGGGCTCCTTTGAGTTCCGCCTCCAGAGACACTGCCCCCAGGGCTCTCTCTGGCTTTTATTCACTAGAAATAATTTACTTATGGAACAGGGCCAGACTTTCCCAACTTCCTGACCAGTTGTTTGGGGGTAAGTATGGAAACAGACTATGACTCAGGTGGGAACATGAGGGAACAGCTTTCTAGGTTCCACAAATAGCAAGAGCAGGAAATTAACAATGCCTGAGGGCATCACCAGGAACTTCCGGGGGTTGGTAGGCAAGCTTGCTTCTTTGCTTCATGGACCTGCACCATGTTGCTTTTCCAGCCCTTCTTGATGTTTTAAAGAAGTTCTCAGATCTCTCCTTTTGGTTATTTGATATCATTTTCTTTTCTAAAATTGACCTTTTCTAGGGTAGATTTTGGATGATGATGATGTTTGGTACTCCAACTCTCATTAATGGGGTAGTACTTGGGATATGTATTAAAAGATCATTATAGGTTCTCTTCTGATAAATCCCTTTTCTGTAGAAATCAAAAATCCTTATTAAATCATATTGTTATATAACAGATGCCACTTATTTATTGGTGATAAATTAGAATTCTTTAGATTTAAATAAGAAATTAGGCATCTTATTCTAAAACCAACTTTCAATTATCTGTGCTAATGGTTGGCAGAGTATGATGAAAAGTCCCCTGATGCATATGCTTCTCTGTGATGTCTCTGTGGTGTAGTTACTGCCATTGCTTTCTGTGTTAAATTACAGTTTTGATATGTCCGTTAAATTTCTGTGTATAACATATGCTGATAACTATTGCTAAATGGTTGTTTTCAAGCAAGAGATGTATCTAGTGCTACCAAGATGGCACTAGAGAGTGCAAATGTTGTTTGGATGTGGAAGCAGAGGACAAAATGAGGAAGGCAAACAGTTAGTTTGGGAGAAGACTGGCCTGGTTGAGAAAATAGGGCAGTTAGGGGCGGTGCACCTCAACTTGGGAGGAGGATGGGCATCGAAGTAGTAGAAGGTTCCATGTGTGTCTTCTTCACGTGTCCAAGGAAAGAGAAGTTTGGGCCAAGGATAGGATTATGGAGGAACTGGAAAGAGGGAAATAGGTTCTCCAAGAGCAAGCTGGAGAAAAGAAATCAGAGATGGGACTAGCCTACGCTCAGAAGATGTGTCAAGTGAGCTCCTCCAGAAGAGAGGCTGGGCCTTAAATGTGTCGGGTGCCTAACCCGGCCTAATTGTTCTTGAATCATTCAAGGAATGACATAAGTGATCAACAAAGAAAGGTATCCCCAAAACTAGGGAAATTTAATTTATGTGCCTATGATTGCCCAAATCTGTATTACATCGGCTTTTATACATTATCATGCCTTTATTAAAATTTAAGTGCAAACATATTGACTTGAAACCTTGTCTGACAACATAATATCCTCTCAGCACAGAATACAAATTCTGCATATTTGTGTTGATTTTCTGAACTCCATTTTGGACTAGTTATTGAAACATTGTCATCATCACCAGAGTTGTAATAAAATAAAATATAATGAAATGACCTAATTACAGTCATCTCTTTTCTTTCTTCCACTGCATTTTTAGAAAATGGGTCAAAGTCAATAGGATATTTATGTTCTTTTACTGCCTCCAGTTTATTAACTTGAGTATTCATTTCCTGAACATACGAAATTTACTAAATAAAAGGGTTGAGAAATGGAATAAAGATTTAAAAAAATCATTGCTACTGCTCTGTATGTTAGTACATCTCTCTCCGACACACCGGAACTGCTCACCTTCCAATTCCAGAAAAGACATTTTTTTAATGACTTGCAAAGTAAACTTTCCTTTCTTCTTATAGGTGGAATGGCTAAAAAATGAGGAGCCCATTGACTCTGAACAAGATGAGAACATTGACACCAGAGCTGACCACAACCTCATTATCAGGCAGGCTCGGCTCTCGGACTCAGGGAATTACACCTGCATGGCAGCCAACATCGTGGCCAAGAGGAGGAGCCTGTCAGCCACAGTGGTGGTTTATGGTAAGACCAGCCCAAAGGCCAGGAATGGATAGGGAGGATGGAAAGCAGAGAAGTAGAGGGAAGTGTATTTTATTAAAACTTCCAACTTTAAGAACTTGAGAGGACTTTAGTGGTCATCCGCTACAGCGTTCTCTCCTGCCTCTCTTATTTGGAAGGTGAGACTACACTTCTATTCCCATTAATGTGTTTGCTCTTCCCTCCAGTATTGGACTTCTGAGATAGTCAATGACATTTCCAATCTCTCTCTTTTAAAAATAATTTTAAAAGTTGTTTATTTTCTTCTATTGTGCTTATCTTTGAAAATAACTGAGGTGGGCAACTTCTGCTTCCCCTCCTTCCCAAACCCAATATGCACCCCCATCCTCTCCAGTCCTGCTGTAAGCAGTTCCTCTCTTGGAGCTACCCAAAACAAACATTACTATGTGCTAAATATCTCAGGTGTTATATAAAAGAAATTCCCAGTTATCTAAGTAAAGGCAATCCCTTCCATAATAGAAGAGCCCTGGGATTTATTTTTGAAGCGCTTCAAGTAGTAGAAATTCAAATGCTGATATTTTCTTCTTATACTCTGGATTTTCAAGTGGTTTAGACATATTTTGATGAGTTCTTCGCATTTTTCATAATTTCCCTGCAAAGAAAATTCTCTGTGTTCCTCCTATATCATATGAGTAGACTGAGGCGCAGAGATGAGGGAAGCCCCACTGTGCCCCACGATGGAGAACCAGTGGGCGTCCGCACAGTCTCTTGGTCCCTGGATGCCCAACTCACAACACCTGGCACAGTGGCTTGCACATAGTAGGCAATCAGTAAAAACCTCTCTCCTTTTTTTCTCCCCTCCCCATTTTTCTCTCTCAGTGAATGGAGGCTGGTCTTCCTGGACAGAGTGGTCAGCCTGCAATGTTCGCTGTGGTAGAGGATGGCAGAAACGTTCCCGGACCTGCACCAACCCAGCTCCTCTCAATGGTGGGGCCTTTTGTGAGGGCATGTCAGTGCAGAAAATAACCTGCACTTCTCTTTGTCCTGGTGAGATATGTGTAGATCACCTTTTCCCTTCTGATCCACCAACACTATTAAGCTGGTGTGAAGCATTCAATATAACCTTCCTTCCCAAAGTTACCCACTCCTTAGTTCTTAGAATGGAGCCTTTGTCCAAAGTGCTAACATGGAACTCATTGTAATGGCAAGAACATGGGTGAAATAGCCCTGTTTGGAGGCAAATTTTTTTTTAAATCCTCAATGACCCTGGACACTTACCATCAATAAGCCAAATGCTTTGAAGTATTTTTACACTACCAGTGTTTTGTTAGGCTAAGCCATCCCCTTCTCTCCTTGGGTTCTCCCATGTTGTAGCATTCATTTGTATCATAGCTAGCGGGGATTGAGTTGTCTGTGAGCAGAAAACAGTTACCAAAAATTTGACCCTTTATCATTGGTTACCAACCAACTGACCTTATCAGACTTAGTTTTGTATTTATCGACAGTGCAATTGGCAGAAATAGTACAGTATCAAAGAAGTTTATATTTTACATTTGGTCTATGTTTGCTTTCCTTTCTGAATAGAGAGAGACTTCAGTTATCAAGTATGGCGTTTATAAGTTCTTTTGTTTGTCTCTCACTGGCTCTAACCTGATTTATACAATAAGAAAGAGATGAGATGGAAGATGACTTCCTTTATGGGAAGCATATCCTCCCACTGAGAAATAAATTGATCTGAGTCTCACAAGCATTATAAAACATTAACTCTGAGGACACTGGACTAGAGCCTCATGTCTTTAAAATTTCAAATCTAGTTCCACTCAAACCCAAGGTGAGGCTCCTACCAGCAGCATATTCTCGGAGTTTCATTTTGAACTCGTATTCAATAAACATTTATTGAGTGCTTACTATGTGCCAGGTACTGTGCAAGATACTTTTACACATGGAACGTCATTGAATTCTGTGTTGTGAGTTTTCTTATCCCCAGTTGACAGAAATGGTAAAGTGAGTCTAAGTGATTTGCCCATGGTTGCTCAGCTAATAAGATGACAGAACCAAAACAAGGAGTCAGACATTTTGCTTCAAGTTCAGTATTTTTGCTGTTACCCTATTCTCAACTAATTGCTCTACATTAAAAATTAAAGCATCTTAAATAGCCCACATAAGCATGGTTGGACTATTCCTAGGGAGTAATGGAACAGTTGCTTCCAACAGCTGTCGTCATTTCTAGGGTTGATTTGTAGTGGAATTGGATTCAGTTTGTTTGTTGCTACATATGGCAGCAATCCATGACCCAAGAAACTCTGTTTATGTAAGTCCTAGTGTCTTGGGATTTGACTGACCTGTTTTAGTTTAATACTATCAATATATATCAGTTTAACTTTTTATTGTTTAGAGATTTCTAGAGCTTATAGAGAGTTCATTCCATTCTCTGTTCTATACTGTCAACCCATACCAAGTGGTGATTACCAGTGGTTACTGCACGTAGTTTATCTGTCCGTCTAAGATGCACTTGGGCATGAAAGACTGAGAAAGAGTGGATAATGATATTATTAGCCAACCCAAGGGCACTGGTAATTCGAATGCTTGCTGAAATTCAGTCATAGGGCTCATCCTGAAATAGCAAGAGAATTACACCACTGCATTCATTAGCCTATCTGTTTAGAAAAGAAACCATGGAGAGAAGATAAACAGATACATTATTTTGTTTTTGTTGTAGTGGTTAGTTCTTCAAAATTCAGTTGTAAGAACAACAGTAGTCCTGGGGTGAGTCTCCTTATAGCTACCTAATTCATTCTAATAATGGTTCCTGTCGTTTCCCTTTGAAGTGGATGGGAGCTGGGAAGTGTGGAGCGAGTGGTCAGTCTGCAGTCCAGAGTGTGAGCATTTGCGGATCCGGGAGTGCACGGCACCACCCCCAAGAAATGGGGGCAAATTCTGTGAAGGTCTAAGCCAGGAATCCGAAAACTGCACGGATGGTCTCTGCATTCTAGGTAACACCTTCTGTTTCACGTCTTCAGTGTTTGTCCATAATATGAGAAGAACTGTCACAACCATTAATTTGATGAGATAAGTTAGTAGAAAACAAAATTACCAAGACTGAAAGAAAATGGGTGAAAAGTGTGAAAAATGAGACAAATACATTTTTAGTAGAGATGGGGTAATTTTAAATATTTCATCGCCGCAAGTGTCATAAATGTGTATACTAATTACTAATCTAATCAGGTAAGATTTTAAGAGGAATGATTTGAGAAAACGTTGTAGACTTTTTAACTTAGCTGTTCTTTTCCTTTAGGAGCCACCATTCTTAAGTTTGGTGAAATTCTGATACTGATCACCATATGATTATATTTCTCCCAAGAATTTTACAGTACTGTAAAGCATTTAATAATCTCCAGAAAGCATGGATCTGTGGCATGGGACATATATTGTGATGGTTATCTTACAAATGGTGGGGAAAAAAATGCCGCCTGAGGAACTGGGTGGCTTTGTATCGAATTGGTCTGGCAGAGCACGAAATAGAATGTTCATTTTGAAACTCCCAAGCCTTAGCTTTATTCCTGAGATTACACTGTTATGGTCTCCAGGTGACTGTCTGCCTGGGTGAGAAAGTATGAGAGAATCAAATAGAGTCACATAGAGACAAGTTTTAATTTGGTGCTATCCCTTACTAGCTTTGTGACCCTGGACAAGTCACTTAACTGCTTAACTTCTTTGACTGTAAGTACCAAAAATGGAACCTATTTTTGGTTATTGTCAAGACTCAGTGATAAAAGAATATATTTGAATATTCCATGGGACAGAGTAGGTGCTCAATAAATATTAATCTCTTCTCCATTTTCCCATTCAGTTAGCTAAAATGTATTGATTTTGCTTAGGTCCTTAGGAAACAGGAGATTCAAGGCAGACTTATTCTCTACAATTGGGTTGGCTTCTTGGGAAATATCCAGCCAAAAATATTGTGGCTCAATATTTGGTCATCTTTTCAGGAATCCGTGTCACTTTTATGTGAGAACAGGACAGTATGAAGGAAGTATCTAATTTGGATTTAATTTTCTGCATCAATGTGACTGAGTACCCTTAAAAGCAAGCATCTTCAAACGTGCTAACTGTTGTATTTTCAAAACAAATCTGTAGGGTTAATACATTGGTTTAAATTGTCAATGCATTGAAAGGAGCACTTACTAATACCCCACAGTGCCTTGCTTTGTTCAGTACCAGTACTAAGTGACCTGCATGTGTCAGATGCAAGACAAGGGACTGTAATAGAAGCCAAGCTAGCCAGCATTCTCAGTGATGGCAGGGCTGTGATCCCCAATACGTACATCCCAACCATTTGCCTTCCTCAAAACACCTTCTCCCTTCCAACAGGTAAGGAAATTTAACACAAGCTCCATAACAAGAGCTTTAAGGAAATGTGGTTGTGACTACACTTGACTAGCACCGGTTTATTTGAAATATACCTTTGAGGTGTGACTACTTGTTAAACACATAGCCATATTTTTTAATTGATACAGTTAGGACTGTAAATCTCATTTGTCTTCTAAGGAGCCATTCATAATATAACTCTTTGGTCACTGGTTGAATTTTCTGTATCATATTAATATCCTTTCTTATCAACCACTGATTGAACTTGCACTTGGGGAAAAAAGTGTATGGATTATCAGACTTCAACCTTAGTTGACTAAGGCTTAATCTTAGAGTTACTGATTGAAGACAGAAAATAGTTAGCTCCTAAAGTAAGAAAAAGTTATTATTAAATACATGAATGTTATTTATTTGCACTTGTATTGCAATATGTAGTCATTTGTCATTTGAGTAAGAGTTCTGTTTAGGGCTGAAAGGAACTACCAGAACTGAGAGTATACTGGCCCACCTCGATTCCAACTCTAAAGTCTGAGATGTGTATTCATCTGGGTGCTCCAAAGAAACAGAAACAATAGGACATATACGCTGTACGTGTATATACATGTATATACACACAGATAGATAGGTATATAAGGAGGTTTATTATAAGGAATTGGCTCATATTATTATGGAGGTTGACAAGTCCAAAATCTACAGAGCTGATGTCCCAGTTCAAACACTGTCAGGCAGGAGAATTCTCTTACTTGGGGCGGATCAGGCCTTCGACTGATTGGATGAGGCCCACTCACCATTATGGAAGACAATCTGGTTTTCTGAGTCTGCTGATTTAAAGGTTCATCTCATCTGAAAACACCCTCACAGCATAATGTTTGATCAAGTATCTGGGCACCTGATGGCCCAGTCAGGTTGATACATAAAATTAACTATCTCAGATGCATATGTACTTGTGAAGTTCCAAAGCTTAGTTCTTTCTTTGGAGCCAGTCTTGGCCATAGTTCAGGCAGTCACTTTAAGCAATTCATTTGTTTACTCAATGAACCCTTATGATGGACATTGACTGTGTACGGTTTTTAGTCACATATGTGTAGTATAGTGGGTATTCTGTTTCTATTTTTGTGTAGTGGAAATAAAATAGCTAGGAAGACAAGGAGGTTTGGAATGTGTTCAGCATGGGAAGTAAGACCTCTGTTAAATCGCCCCATGGGTTTAAAATGCTATGTGAGCCTTTCCTTTCTATTCATTCATGTATTTCCTTTTCTATCTAAGAATGGTTTTCCTACTATCTTTTACCTCCATAGTATGCACATTAATATGTCTGTCAAATACAATCAGAGACTCTTGATGGTTACAGTGACTAAGATTTTTAAGGATAAAAGAGTAAATCTCCTATGACATCACAGAGAAGAATGAGATATATTTACATATCAGTGGGAAAGAGGTGTGTTTGGAAGAGCCTGACACCAGGATATATTCTGTCCTTTTAGACAAGAGTGGGTTACCAATGTCAACAAAAATGGATAACATTTTATTATCTCTGCAGAAAGTAATGAACAGCAATGCAGATAATGATGCCAACATCACTCTGTGCTTTTCGCTGCTACTCTGGCTGACTGCTCTTGGTGAAACTAGCTGTGCTCTCAAGATAGAGATCCAATGAAGGCTGGAGTTGATTAAAATGACATTTGGCAATAGCTTTATGGAGCAGTAGCTTTGTGAAGGATCTAGGTCATGTTGCAATTTGGGAATTTCCTTCATCCTAATTTTTTCCCTTTATGCCAAACATGACCCTAAAACAGTTCCTCAATTCCCAACTCATCTTAGAGGTTTAACAATGACATTGCTTGGCACTCGGATGACCTACAGTTCTTTGACTTTATTTAGTTTTCAACAAAGCATCTGGATTTCCCTTGTTGTCCCTGAGGGCTGCATTTCTCCTAGAGATGGAGCTGCCAGCTCTGAATGATCACTTTAATATTTGGGTGTGATTGTTGCTTGGTCAATTGTGACTGGAGCGCAGAACCTTAGTGTTATGCTATCACAGATGGCCACACCTAAATGCTCTCAACAAGAAAATAAATGCTCCGAGACAGGTGAGAGTAAGATTAGGCAGTTTTGCCAATAGCAGTTAGTCCAAGGATTCAAATTGAAAGCATAAACTAAACAGCCAAGCCCTTTATGCTAGAGCATTATTTTTTTCCAGAAAGATAATTATGTGGTATAATTGTCAAGAAACAATAACTTGTGGATCCATGCTTTCTAAGCTTAAACACCAGAATCAGGTAGTTTTCTGACCGATGTTGTTTCTACTTGCTGAACTTAGCTACTTCCATGGTCTGGGGATCACAGCCAGAGGTAAATAACATACACATGACAGGAAGAGAAGGGTGAAATGTTGTGGTGTTTAGTATGATCCTGAGGAAAAGAGAAGCCTGCTCCCCCTCCCTTTGTTCCAGCAGCTATGAAACTCAGGGCTTTGGCTTCAAAAGATTAAGTGGATCTTCTTCAGAGGGGATTAGTGCCCAGATGTGTAGTGGGACTGAAGCCAGAGAAATGTCACAGGGGCCTGAAAGAGAGAGGAAGTCTCCAAGGCTGAGCTACTGATGGCTAATCTGTCCTTCTTGTCAAGATGTAAGATAGGTCAGTTCAACATTGACACTTCAAACACTGAAATATCAGTTCAATGGTGGTTTGTTTTCGTTTCTGATGGGTACATTGATAAGAAAAATTTGAATTGACAGTTTAGAAATCACATCAAGGATAAAGACATCTATACAATAGCAGTTTTAAATAAACATCCCAAGCCACATCTAATAATCTAACCACATTGTCTTTTGAATGACCTTCTTAAATGACCTAAAGGAAACACCTGAAAAGGTGAGCCTGTAATCACATCAAAATAAAGGTTGCCTTGGTAAGCATTTTCTCTTGGACCATTCTAAGCTTCATTGTTATCCATTACAGTAATTACCTGGGTCCCTTCTCTGTATATCCTAGGGCACTGAAGAAGAGAATTTTCATTCCGGAGTTAGTTCAGTACATCCGAAACGACTCTTACTTTTTGCTACTGGTTTACGGAAGGCGTATTTTGTACAGTACACAGGATTATAAAGGATGAATTTCTCTTTACTAAAACAAAACCCATCATTTCCTTTCTTTGGGCAAAGAGTCAGGAATCATACTTGACTCATTCTTAAACTTTTTGTTGGACAAGTTCATATTTCAGGGCCAGCTGCACTGCACAATTGCTTAATTATGGCATAGTGAAACTATATAGCAAAGACATGAAAATGGCATCAGCAAGAGAACATGCTAACACAATGCATCCTTAAGTTGTCATGAAGTTTCCTACTGGTTGCTAATTCTTCCAAGTCATTTGAATATTACAGACCCATTTCTATTCTATTTATAGTACATAGTAGGTTCTCCTTTTTACATAAAGATTTTTCCTAGAAATTCCCAATAACTGCCTTTCTGCGTAACAAACAACTGATTAATTCAGGGTTGCCTTCATGTATACTGCATAGCAAATGTGGATATCATATTGCAGACACACAGGAATAATAAGAATGTAGATTTGGACACATATGGTGTCATTAGCAGCTTAGCAACAATCTCTCCCCTATGCCCCAAAAAAACACTTTCCCATTATGGGACCCAATAAGAAGACCAGTGAGTAACAAGCTTTAACAAGACAGAGTGAAGTGGCTCACAACCAAAGTTTCCATTGTGCTTAATTAAAAAAGAAAATAAAGCAGAGATATCTCGATACTTATGAGTCTTAGTGAAAGCCTTTTTTTTTCAGTTCTACAAGGCTAAAAACTATCATTTTTGTGCCTCGTGCTAAGAAGACTTGCACTCGAGTGCCAAATCCTGAGTGGAATTGAGCATAAAGAGTATAAAGAATAAATCACACACGCAAATTCTCCCCTCTTTGTTTTCCACTTACTCTAGGCTTTTCTACTTTTATGCCTTGTTAATAAAAAGATGATGACATCTGATTGTTTTTTGAACATAATCCTCCTTCCGATTAAGGATTGGCCTTCATCCATTGATCCATGATTGATGTGTATTTTGCAAGCCATTAAAAATCTGTGGCCGTGGTTATCACCCAGCTCTGATACACTTAACATGCCCTTTGTCACCCAGGAGTTTTCCTCTGTCACCATCTTCTGTTTATTTCCTCATAGACCTTGGCTCTATGTACATCGTCGTGATAGAATAACCTAGGTAAGAAATTCATTCTCAGCTAATAGAAGTCAAGGCATTGATTCTGCCTGTCTCTCTCTTCCATCCACTTCTTCTTATTCCTATTTCCTATTTCCATACACTGTTCCCTCCAACATATTTCAATAAATACTTTCATACTATGCTTCCAGTTTTCTGGTGGAATTGGACAGGAAGCATGTGTCATGCCTCAGAAACATGATCTCTGGAAGATTGTTTCTCTCAAAGACATCTTGTTAACTTTGTTCGTTTTATGAGAGGAATTGAAATAAAACATCATGGCAAAGAGGAAGGACTTTAAAATTAAATTTGGGCAGCTGGAGAGCAGGATACATTACCTCAGATCACATTACTTAGAGAGAGAGAGAAAAAAGACAAAAACAGAACATAAACCCAAGAAAACTAAACAGACAAATATGAACAGATCCCCGTGACAGTGTAAATTGGAGACAGAAAACCCATTAGAAAGGTTAAAAACATTTCTTAAGGAAGTGGAATTTTCGACATAGAACCAGAAAGTGGGTGGGAATGCAAATCCATTACAGAGAAAAGAGAAATATTTTGTCGATGACATCCCCAAGGAGCACTGGAAGGCGCTTCCGAACTGGGGATTGTTAGAAGGTACAGAAGTTGAGCTTCCTTGAGGGCTGGGCCCAGGATGGGCCTGGGTTCATCCGGCTTTCAAGGTTGAATAGCCTTCCAAGCTCCTCTGTGATTCTGAGTTGAAACTGGTTATTCTCTTATTGGAAGATAAGAAATGGACACGAACTGAGAATTGGGAGAAGTAAATGAACTGAGCATACAGGATTCGACCATTTATCCCATAGATAAAGAACAGGTTGAAGAAAGAAGCAGGGATCAGGGGTCCCATTGCTTGATTTCGCATTTTGATTGCAATACTATGAGCAAAAGTTTACTAATTTCTCTAAGCCTAAATTTACTCCTCTATAAAATAAAGTTATAATAGCGTCTATTAGGAAAGGTTCTTTCTAATAGAGCATTTAGCATCCGTAGTAAGCACTCCGTTTGGATAAATAATAACTATATTGTGTGTGTATCTTCTAATAAAGAGATTCCTGTGGCAGAAAAGCTATATTTTCTGTGTTCTGCAAAAGTATGAACAATGTGACACGTTAAATATTTTGTTAAAACATGTCCTGATATATCTGGCTAATATAGTATTCCTAATAGAATGTACTTGGCATCAAAATCCCTAAGAGACGCAAATTGCATTCTTTATACAGACGAGTCCTGAGCAGTAACTTGAGACATACTGCCAGTTGTAGGAAAACAGAGTTTAGGAGGACCCCGGCAATTCATGAGGATTCTTACACTCCACGTCAGAACAAAGTTCCAATATCCTTTCCCAGAACTTTTGATAAGTGAGTGAATGAATAGCTGTTGATTTTCCAATCTTCGTTTGCATGCGGGATTTGGTCCTGAGGAGGAGACAGACCAGGTGATCGATGAGGTCCCAACTAGTTCTAAAATTCTATGATTCTAACCACTGAATAAAAATAACTCAAGGGCAAGGTCCAGGAGAGGGGCCTGGATGATTCCTAAGTGAAAAAATCAGTCCTCACCATACTGGGAGCAGGATATGGAGGTTTCCCTCATGTTATGAAATACACATGTTCTAACAGCCTCCTGAGAAAAATTTTTATAAAGCAAAGCCTCATTTGTCAATGCAAATTCAAAAGCCCTTTCTCATTGGGGACAAAAAAAGCCAATATACACATTACCAGGCTATATAGCAATCTACAGATCCCAGGATTACTACTCTCCTGCCAGTCATTCTGAAACAATGACATTGGTTACATGTCTAGTATTTCCCTTATTCCACATTTCCACATCCCCAAATTAGCAATTTTGCCATGTTTTTTCCAATATTTAATAGATTTGGATGTCAGTAACTACTGATATCCAAGGTTCCTTCTAATCAGGAAGTTTCCAAAATTTAGGTTCTCTGTCACATAAAACAAACTATCCCCATATTATTAATTCTGTGAATTCCAAATTCTACATTTGTAGTATGTTTAATCAAGATTCAACACTACAAAACCCTGAGTAAGAAATATTAGTCTGGACTCGAGAAAGATTTAATGTCTGAGATCATAGAGTGGTCCAGCTATAAAAGAAATGGCAAGAACCCAATCAGAGATGTGATTTAAAACTGAGTAATCTACTCCCATAAAGAATTCAGTGGCCTCTGGGGTGTGCTGAATAAAAGGAATTAATAGAGATAGGAGAAACCTCTTTGTTTTGATTCTACCTTTTCTCTTTAAATTACAAATTAAATACATGTGTCTCTTCAAGATCATTGAGAAAGGTGATACATAAAATGAAGATGATATTAACATCAATACACATTATCGTTAACCCTAGCCTTTCCCTTTCTCCAGAGAAGTGTCAGTATTATAAGAAGAAAAGATCTGGCCTTGCATACATGTGTTTGGTAGAGGACGATGTTAGTGTTCAGTGGAATGGACAACTGCCTTGCTCATTTGGAGAGAGATCATGGGGTAGCAAAAAGGACTCTGAGCTAGGAGTCAGGAGTCCTAGTACAGGTACTTTGTTAACTAGTGCATGACTCGGAGCAAATTTCTCAAGATCCCGTGTCTCGTGTTCATGTCTATAAAACAAGGAGTTTGGGCTAGATGATCTCCAAATTTTATCCTAGAATAAAAACATGAAGTCATTATAATTTTATATCTCAAATGTAGCTTTCATATATATGTGCATATACATGTATTTCATATTTTATACATGTATATATAAAAAAATGAAAATAATACCACTGACATGTCAGTGTTTTCAGATATGCTTTTTAAACAGTTTTAAGAAGAAATTGTAATTCAGTGGTACCTAAAATTAACCATTTGGATGATTCTTCTGCAGAGATTGGGGGGATGACTTTTAGATAATGAAACAAAGGTAACTCCATACCCTGCCCCAACAAAGCAGTTTGCCAGCCTCACCTAAGAACTGAGTTATCAAACCAGGCCTCTTGCATTCCACTCCAATCCCTTCATTGAGAAGCACAATGTCCTAGGAATTTATACAGACCATAGGAAATTTATGGACCCTGACTTTGTAGTGTTTGTAATTGAAATTACATACAAGGCTTAGCAGCACTCATTCATTCAGCAAATATTTATTGAGTACCTACTGTAATCCATTCCATTTACTGTTCTAGGGAATGGGAATGGGTAGAAAACAAAGATATATACTCTACATGCAAGTGGCTTAGTCTGTAATGTAGTCGGTAAATACGTGGCCAGCATGAGGACTGACAAAGCTTAAAGAAATTGACAAGTCAAAGGTTCTCATGTCACAATTTCTCTGTAAGCTTTTTTTTTTTTTTGGTAAGACAGGACTGATAGGCTGTGTATATTGGTTGCTAAGTATTTTCTTTCTTTCTTTTTTTTTTTTTTTTTTTTGAGGAAGAGTAGCCCTGAGCTAACTACTGCCAATCCTCCTCTTTTTGCTGAGGAAGACTGGCCCTGAGCTAACATCCATGCCCATCTTTCTCTACTTTATACATGGGATGCCTGCCACAGCATGGCTTTTGCCAAGTGGTGCCATGTCCGAACCCGGGATCCTAACCGGCGAACCCCGGGCTGCCAAGAAGCGGAATATGCAAACTTAACCGCTGCGCCACCAGGCTGGCACTGCTAAGTATTTTCTTAGCAATTGGTAAATAGCCATTTTAACAACCACCATCCCCATCCATTCCCTACTCAGACCTCCCTATGGTCCAACAGCTAAAGGAACACAACAGGAAACCTGGACATAGCAGAAAGCCACCATGACTCCATGTCAAGGCTGGCACTTACACTGTAGGATATTTTAAAATAATTTTTAAATAATTTGTATATCACTCCTGTCTTAAGGCAAGGAAAGTGATCATCATGACATTAACTGGTAGATTATTCCTTTAAGCTTGAATTATAGACTCTAAATATTTTTATTAAGTTTTGCCTCCGTGTGTATGTGTATTTTTATTGTAGATGGAAGGGAATGAATCAAAGTAAAATAAGTCATAGGACACAAAAGTGATTTTAATATGCATCTTCCCCTGGAGGAGAGTTGGAAACATTACATTTTACCAATTTGAGACCAATTTCTGATAAGAAAGTCTTTGTAGACACGTACTTGAAAGTGTTTGGAAACATTACATTTTACCAATTTGAGACCAATTTCTGATAAGAAAGTCTTTGTAGACACGTACTTGAAAGTGTTTGGAGTGACCGGAGAGCATTTTTACTCTGTCCATCCATCACAAAAGCAAACTCAAAAAATCAATGAGAATGAGTAGAAAGTCATAACAAAGATGATATGAAATATAGAAATTTAAATGATTTAGCTCAAAAATGAAATATACAAATAATACTTGTGAACATAATCATTATATACACTTACTTGTCTAAGTTTGGGAAATGCAAAGGACATTCCTATAAAGAGTTCTCAAATTTGAAAGAAGAAATGGGGAAGACTACATCTCCTAATGCACACTAACCATGTGCTTTGGCTAAGGGGCAATTCTGAAAGGTCGTTGTCATTAGAAGTGACATTCCATGAGCCATCTGTTGTGATACCTGTCTGACTTCCCCTAGTTAACATGATGGAATCTTGAACAATTCTTATGCGGAAGATGTCAATATAGCTGTTTTTTGTTTACTAATGTGCATCTCAAACCTTATGAGTTTTTATTCAAGTAGGTGTTTTTGCCATTCAATCCTGAAATTTCTCTAATTATCCAGGTATCTGTGGGGAGAGCAGAGATTTCTCTAACAGACAATACCAACTGGAAAACCCGGGGAGGAATCTTATTTTCTGCACTTGCCCACCAGGGATGTGCTCAGAGTGCATTTTAAAGAGGGCAATAGATCTTGTGATAGTCTGTACAGACTGGGAAGCCTTGGGGGTGGGGGAGGAGCATGAGGAAGGAAGATTGAACGAACCCAGTAATACGAGCAGTAAATGTGGTCTCTGAAGAGTGGTTTCTGAGCAGGACCTTTAAAAAATGAACCAGAAAGAAAAATGCAATGAGAAAATTCAAACTAAAATGGGTGAAAACTAGAGATGGGCTATGTTTTATGCTCTTTCCACTTTTCTGCGTTTTTGATCATTGGAAGAATTTTAGAGTGTATACAAGAGCTGGTGGTTGTGTTTCTGCATGTTCGACTGCCTAAGTGAACTTTCAGCTCCCAGAGGAGAGGAGAATAGAATCCACACTTGTCATATGTGTGCCTGACTTACACTCGCAGGGGTGTTGCCAATGCAAAGCAGGCCTCGTGTTTATCTAATTATCTGCCAGAGCTAATACAAGGTAGACTTGCCAGGTCCAGAGATTTCCTGCAGCCTTGGGTAGCATTCAGAGGGTGTAACACTGGTTCTTGATTATTTCTAGTGATGGGGGAAGCCAGAAAGCATGAATAAATGAAACACATTGGTAATCAATAACTTCAATGTCTTTGCTGCCAGTCGGTAAATAATCAAGAAAATAGCTTTTAATTTCATCTTCCCCACTATTTTTCTTGCTGTGATTGGTTTCAGTACCAATTATTTGTAAGCTAATCATTTAAATATGATTTCCATTTCCAGACCCATAACGAACAATGATGACAAAAGTATAAAATAAATCAAATGAGCGTTTTTGAAAAAATGTCCACAGTGTATTTCAGTGACTACAACTAAGATAAGCTGTCCAGAGAAGGAAGAGATCCCCGCAAACAGAGCAAGCACCAAAGAGTTCATGAAGGAATCAGAAACTGATCTCTGCCTTGGAGACAGGACATTTTTATATGGGACGTTTGGAGGGAGAAGGGCACACCAAGGAAAGGGAGCAGCATGGGCAAAAGCACTGAGTGAGTCTGGAGAGCTAATGGATTGATTGAACTAGACCATGGGTTTGTGCTGAGGTGCTGTGGAAACTGAGTCAAATTTTGTATGGAGGGACAAGTTAGTACAAGACTGTAAATGTAGGCAGAGTAGTTGGCCCATGACTTGGAGGCAATGTGGAATCATGGTAGATTCCTGCTTGTTGATGTTAGGGAATAATTCCAGTGAACAAGGAAATAGCCAGAGAATGGACAGAAAAGACTGACTATTCCATAGATTTCAGAGCCAGCTCCTAAATAATTTAAGATTACAAAGACTCTGGTGGGTAAATTAAAATAAGACAACCAACACGTGTCTTTTTTTAGGGGACGAAAAAGATTTCAAAGCATATGATGTATGAAGAAGGGAATAGTAAAAATGGTCTTTGGTGATGAAAACATGGGACATGACTGGTTTAGTGAAATAAAAGAATGGCAGTCATTAACTATAATGACATCTGTGAGTTGCTGCCTAGTTGGAGAGTTGCTGTCCCAGCTTACTGTCCTGGTGGATATTAGTCCACAGTGAGTGGCTCTATGCCTGAATCTAAAAAAACAACATAGACTCTGGTATCAAACATATCTGTGTAGTATTCAAAGCACATAGGAGCCAATTTCAAATAATTCCAACTCAGATTTTGAAGAGCACCCCGTACCCCTCTATGGGTGGGAGATTGAACCCATCTGTCCACACGTGCCATCTCTCCTCAGGCCTGTTCTTTTAGATCCCCAGGATGTGGGCTACATGCAGCTGGACACATTTATTCCCTGGCAGAGAAAGGATAAGGCTGGATGTGGATGGGTGGGGGGAACTAGGTGTGCAGCTATAAATAGCTCTTAAGAACAATGGACACCATGGAAATGCTTTGGAAGCATCCGTATAACAAAGGAAGCAAGAAACTAAAGAAAGGTAGAAAAGAAATGAATCACCACCAAAAATAAAAAGGCAGGATGGCTGTCTCTCTCTCCTTCTTTCTCTCTCCCTTTCTCTCATATATAAATATATATACTTCTACAGACACACACACACACATACAAGCCCCAGACACAAAGCAATAGTTGCATTACAGTATTAAAAGACAAAAGCAGATTGCAGAACAATATATAAAAGACAATTTTATATTTTTTAGCTAAAAAAGGTCAATTACTGTCAATTTTATGTAGTTTCCTGCAGCTATATATGTATAAGCATATACTCATGCACATCATCTTATATATGTATCAAATCATAAGGAAAAAAGCTGATATTTGTACATGTAACTTAACATTAATGATAACCTCTTGGTGGTAGAAATTATGTTTTTTTTCCTTTTGCACTTGTGAATATTTTTTTTATTTTGGACACAGCAACTGTGTAATAAACTACGTAAATAGAAAAATGATTTTTTTAGGAAAACATGACAATTTAAGATACTATTAAAAATAAAATAAAAAAAACACTTTTACATGTTTAACTCGTAAATACACAAATTATAAGACTGAGTTATAATGTCTTATCAATTTCCATTTACCCAGAAGGTACCTCTCCATGTATGTTAGACCCTGGGAAATCTGTTATGATTTTCCCAAACTCCAGCTCAGCTGCCACTGGATCAAAATTACATTTCTCTGCCTGCAGGATACAGAAAGAGCCTTCTGAGTCCATCTGTGTACTATAGCCACCCAACAGCCTTTTCAGGAGACAGAGAGTAACTGAAGTCGAGAACACAGAGCCCCAGATTTGTTGCTAGGAAGTGGTGGTGCCCTCAGTAATTACAAAAACACAAACCCCAGTTAATAAGGAGCTCTTGGAGTGGTGCTCAGGCATGAGTATTTTTTAAAAAGCTCCCCAGATGATTCTAATGTGCAGCCAACATTAAGAACCATGGCCTTGATGGATTGATTTACTAAGAGGTCATTGAATACGGCCTTGGAGAAAGGTAACATTCAAGTGGAGGATTTCATTGACCAAGACCAAGTGCATGCATGTTCCTGAGCCTTGTGAGAAAATGCCTATGCAGACAGAAGAAAAAAACTTGGAGTATGGAACGGGCAGTTCTTGCAAAAGATAGTGAGGTCAGTAGGTAGTCTTCTCTCGAGCTCATGGGAGAACAATCTCTGATCGGACATTTCAGGCTGGGAAAATGCTCTATGACAGCAGCTTGCTGTCAAGATTCTGGTATTTAACAAAATACAGCAGAATTCAATTTTGCTGCTGGTGCCGGGAGATTAAAGCTCTCTTGGACACCAGAAGCTTCCAGCCTTTTCTGTTTAAGTATGCACGCTGACGCACGAAACATGCTGGACCTTAGCGTAAAAAATTCTTTGGTAGAGCAGCAGCCCTTTGAATAAATTTTACTCTGCTTTAGGAAATCCTTTCACATGGATTTCTCTGGAATGTCTTTGGGTGTTCTTCTGCAGATTTATAGTGGGTGAAAGCTAGGGAGCCCATAGGGGTCTTCTGGTTCCTGCTCGTCTTTCTACATATCAGGAAAGTGAAGTTTTAACTTGCCATCAGTCTCAGAAAGCGGAGGCCAGGACTAGACACAAGATTCTTAATTTTTGCCCTTAAAGCACGCCTGAAATTCACTAGACTTTCTGATTTGGAGGTGTGACATGTCTCCAAGCAGTAGCACAGTCATTTTTTTACTCTGAACAAATGATGATGATCCTATTCATAATATGTTGAAATTATAATTTCATTTATTAGCTACCATTTACTGATGCTGAACTCGTGCTAGCCCTTTGCTATTGGCTTTATATTTATCATGTATAATCCAAGTACCAAGTTTCAAGGACATTATTATTCCCATTTTACTGTGGAGAGCACTGAGGTGACAGATAGAATGAAGACAGTTCGAGATTTAAATCCAGTTCTGGCCCTGAGAGTCTGCACTGCTCCCACAACACCACACTGCCAATGACGATGACACCAGAGCTGTGTCAGAGTGGGGAACACCCCACTCCTCTGCCCTGAGTGCCCTGTGACCCAGATCTCTGTCTCAGGACCTCAGCCCTGTTCAGCCCCATTCACTCTTTCTTCCTTTCTCACTGTATCCGGGAGAACTCTACCACCCCAATTTTTTCACAGCCTGTCTGTATTCAATTTATCTTCCTGGGGAATGGTTATATATCTCACCTGTTTTTAATAGAGTTTCATTTTGCTACCTGGCATAATCTCCATTCCAGTGGTTTAGAAGGAAGAAAATACTGTTAAGCTCAGCCAGAGTTCTAAACAGATGTTCTGCACGTCTCTTTGTGTCATTCTAGCAATGCATCACTTTCAGATGTCTTAGCCTTAGCCTGCCAGCCTCGCTGTGCCCCTGCCAAATGCTCTCAGATAGCATGCAATAAGCAAAACCTGAAGTTAGGTTAAAACCCCCAAAGTTGTTTTATTCTAATTCTTGAGTGCATTAGCATCTGGACTTGGGAGGTGCCACCTGCTCTGAGGAAAACTAGTGGCAGTGAATCTGTGCAGTAAGGGTGACGCAGCGTTGTCTGTGTAAAAATCGGAATATGATCATATCAACTTGAACAACTTATTTTTGGGAGGATTTTTTCATTTTAAAGAAGGATTTGCCAGAAATTACCCTTTCCCACTTAACTTTTCCATTGTATAAAAAAAGAAAAAAAAGAAAAGAAAAAAGGTGGCCCATTGGCAAGACTGATTTGCACACAACTTTGAAAAGCTACTTCCATAACAAATCAGATAGCAAAACACACAAGGGCTGAATTCAAAGTACACTCTCAGGGTTTTCTGTCAAAATTGGTCTTAAGTGCAGGAGCAGGTTGGGGTGAGTGATATTCTGTGAAGGATTCGGAATACAGCCGTGTCTGTCTGCCTGGGAGGGGTCACGATGCAGTCAGTCAGATAATATTTATGAAGTTCTCAAATGTGTCCTCTGCTAGATTTGATTCAGTTAAAATCATAATCCAAAATGACAGTGTCTCACCCTGCTTGGTTCGCCTTCAGGCAAATGAAGGAAGGGGACTGTACTAGGTGACCTTTCAAGGTCCCCCTACCATAGTGTGACTCTGTGAATGATTAGCAACAGTCTCAGGGCTTGCAGGCTGACAGTGTTCAGTCTAAGTCTTATGAAGGGACTTATAAGAGGGATAATACACCATGCAAACCTTCTGGAATCTTGACATGGTGTCTAAAGTGTAGTCGTCCCAGATTTCTGCATGGTGGTGGAGTTGTGTGGGCTGGGACAAGGCCCGGGCTGGGGGAATGGGGAGCGGAGGGACGGTGGTATAAGACATAGTAAGCCGCAGGCGCCATGTCTCAAAGTGACTTGTAAGATTACTTGGTGATGGGAGACCAGACAGGAGAGGGTGGTTGGAGGACAACAGGAGAATTGACAAAAATGTCTCAATCTGAGCTCTGGCTCCTATGGCCCTGCTTAAGGAAGAGGCTGAATGTCTTTTCTCTTTAGCCATCTCATCTGACCACTGCACTGCTCAATACCATGATTACAGAATGACACCTTTCCATTAAGAGAGATCGTACCCATTTTAACAGATAAGAGACATGATACCCAAAAGTATGATTTCTTAAAAACAAACCTTCAGTATGCTCACAGTATTGTACCCATAACAAGAATGGATAAATGGCATACTTTGGAACTTTTTATCCTGGCTATAACTGCAAACCAATGCGGAAGCCCTTTAAATATTTATTCACTGGTTCATTTTTCTATCATCATATATAGTGAAATAACATCCCTTACCTGAGCAGTCTTCCAGCTGTATATAAAAAAGGGATAGGCTGCAAGCTCACTGCTCTCTTCGTGCTGATAAGAATCTAGCAAATGCAACAGAGAGAAACTCTAGTAAGCCTGAGGGAACATAAAAAGAATGAAGCAACCCATCCTCAAAAAAACATTGCAAAGGAGAAAAAAATTAGGATGAGAAGGAAAAATACAGACAACATAATCCATATTGTCTGCAAAAACAGAAAAGACATTTCATGGTTAGAAGTAGACATAAAGTGCTATAGGAAATATATCTGCTCCGTGTAAATTTATTAAATGCAACTTTCTTTTTCTCTTTCTTTCTTTTAGATAAAAAACCTCTTCATGAAATAAAACCCCAAAGTAAGTTATTTTTCCTCTTGTGAATATAATTTTTCTCATATTTGTTGCCTTACTGTTGTATTTGTTTAGGAGCCAAATGGAATTGAAGTTTGTAAGAAAGATCCGGGGATTTCAGGGCTTCTCCTCACGGGGTTTGGAGTCACATATCAGAGGTTGAAATCGAAAAGAAATATGCACGCCCCTCCCCTCCCTCAGAATAAAAGTAAATCTCTCCTCTTGATTCCGCCTGCCTGTAAGTCCATTTCTCTGCAAATGTCATCTAGGATTCTTATTTCTGAGGAGATTTATAGCATTAAAATTAATAAATATTTGTCAGTACACGCTTTCATGAGAGCAGCCTTGGGAAACAGGCTGACACCAAGCTTCTCCACCTCGGAGGAGGGGGTGGCTGAGAGGCAAACCATGAAATCCACGGCAACTGGAGAATTTAGGAAACGGTATTCCACAGTGAAACCATCAGGAACTAAAAATTTGGGTGTCGGTGCTGGCTTGAGCTCTCTGTACATAGCCTTGCTTCCTGCAGAGACCTTTGCATTATCTCCACCTTATGCATACAGTGGATTTGGGAAAAGCAACACAGCTTGAATTGTTGGCAGCTCAGCCTTTGACCCAGTAGTTTTCAGCCTTGCCTGGACTTTAGAGCCACCTGGAGGTGGATTTTTTTTTTTTTAAATCCCAATTCCCAGGCTGTACCCCCAGACCAATAGAATCTGAATGGGCGTGGCTTAGAATCCAGGAATTCCTAATTTTAAAGATCATCAGGTGATTTCAACGTGCAGCTTGGTTTGAGGACCACTGTCTTAGAAAAATGTTTCTCAAAAGGTGAATCAGCGACCACGTGCATCAGAATCTTGGGGTGTGGTGGGAGCTTGTTTAATATGCCCCACCTCAGAATAGATCAAATGAACTAGAAATTCTGCTGCAGGGGTGGGAGGGAGGGTGGCTCCAGAGCATCTCCATGTTAATAAGTCCCCCAAATGGTTCTCAAGCATTCAGAAATATGTAAAGAAAACTAGGGAAACCTCAAGATGGAAAGGTGTCAGCAATACCGCTCTTGGCAAAAGGAGAGTTAGACAACTGCCTGGCTGGTTTGGTTTGTAAAGCTTGTGGAAGATGTCCCTGGCCAGTATCTCCTACAGTGGGATAAGATGAATGGCTTCTGATCTTTTAAATCCTGGTGTTTAAAATTCAAGTAGCTTGGGAGGGTTAATAGCTCTTATTAGCTAATGTCTTTGAAAGAATTAAGACCCTGTGACAATAGACAGAAATAGGTACCTTCGGACCTAGTACCTGGGGATCAGGAGACATGAGAGAAAGATCTAGTAAGGCTGTTATGTTCATACTTCATTATGCTGCTTCAGGCAGGTTTTCATATAAAGATGCCATCACAGGCAGAGTCCGAGAACTTTGCAGAGCAACAAACTTTCTTAACTTCTCTTCCCTATCTGCTGTCCTTACAGTCATTACTGGTTCTTAGGTAGTGGTCCTCTGATATCTTGCATACTTCATTTTGAACTCACAGGAAGATCGAAGGTGGGGAAACCTGGCTGTGTGTATGTGTATATGCATGTGCATGTTGAGGGAGAGAGTAAAAAACAGGTCATTGAATATTTGCCTTGTGCCTGGGTCAAGACCTCAGGATGACAGCTGGAGTAAGTGTACTTTCAATTGCCTCCTGGTCATAGAGCCCATGCCATCCACTGGTTCTCGTGTGTAACGCCAGCAAGAGCATGGCTATCCGTGTAGTGGCCAATGAGAGAGTTACTTAGAAATGCACATGTGCTTTTTAAAAATTAATTTCATGCTTAGTTTGTGAGTCCTGTATCATTCTAATTTGGTTACATCAGTACTTCCAGCCATAAACCCCACAGTAGCTATTTCTAGTCCTCAGGGATTTCTGAATTAGTTTTTGCTTGGGGATCTCGCTCCTGAACACCATGCTTAATTGCTGGATACTGCAATGGAATTGCTTAAACTGTTTTAATTTGTGATTTCCTAAAAATAAACTCTTCACAGAACCAATGTGATTGCTAAAGTCTCCCCGAGGAATCTAATCGGGGTTCTGTAAGTTGCGTGGTTAGGAGTGCATTATACAAATTCAGGCTGTGGTTGTTCAGTGAAAGAGGGGCTTAGTTTAAGACGACATGAATCATTACTGATGCAAAATCAAAGTCAATTATGAAGATAATTGAGAAACAACCTGCTCCTATATATAGCTGTACACATGATCCTCCGCAAGGCCTGGTGGATAGAAAACATCACTCAGAGCCTTGCACGCAGTCCTCTGTGAGCAGGCGGGCCGAGGAGCCAACTTTGGGTTGCAGGGAGGTGTAAAAAGAAAGTGAAGTCTTAAGGTATCTGTTGGCAAATCATAATGACAAACTGGGGAAAATATGTGCACGGCGTAGCTCATGAAAGCACTTATTGTAAATGAGATAATTTAATCAATTACGTTTCCTAATGTACTAAACCGAATGTTTCATTTTCTGCTTCTGCACATCTTAAATTATCTTCAGGTGCTTTATGAGATTTAATCATAGTTAATAGAAACTTCATTACCATCAAATGTGCTTTCAATAAATGTTGTGTAACAATGTCAGGAGGTGCAGTAAAATATAGTAGATTCTGAATGGCAAACACGCACCCCCAGAGTCAGACTGAGAAATGGTTGTGTTCAGACAATGAGACTTCTTGTGGAATGTGGCTTTCTGAAAAGCTGTGAGCTCCTAAGAAGTGGCTAATTGAGCAGGTTCACCTTAGGGATGAAAAGAACTTACCCTTCCCCTAGAAAATAACTCAGAACCACACAGTCTCTCTTCCTCTCCTTTCCACATAGTCATTTCATACCTAATAGAGATGCATGCTAAGCACAAATCCAATAGTTTTAGAGTAAGCTACCATCAGGACATCTCCAGTTGAAAATCTCCTGAAAACCTTAATCTCAATTTTTTCAAAATTGAATTTATCCTTGTCTGTCCCTGTTCTCAATACAGTTCTGTCCCATCTTCTCTAGTTCAGTGAATACTATACCATCAACTTAATTCTAGGTCTGAAAATTGGAGAGCTGCCTAGGACTCTCTCCCCTCGTCCTCCCCCTTCTGCTTAATACCCAATAAATCATTGCAATCTGACTATTTTACCACCTAAATAGATCTCAAGTTCATCAGCCTCTCTCCATTTTCACTCTATTCCTGTCTTCCCTTTATTCATTCAACGCTTATTTATTGAGTGCTCACCATGTGCTAGGAAATGTTCTAGGTGGTGGAAAATCAACACTGAGCAAAACAGAAACAGTTTCTGCTTCCACA
This sequence comes from Equus caballus, assembly GCF_041296265.1. Classification (NCBI taxonomy): domain Eukaryota; kingdom Metazoa; phylum Chordata; class Mammalia; order Perissodactyla; family Equidae; genus Equus; species Equus caballus. The sequence goes on along the minus strand of NC_091710.1, from coordinate 27,209,169 downwards.
AAGCTCACAGTCTAAGTGAGCGGAAATGGAAACAGACCAGAAAATATGTAGTGCTCAGTGCCATGGAGATAGTAGTAAGTGTTGTGAAGTGAAATGAAGCTGGGTAAGGGGCTCGGGCAGGGTTGGAGGGAGTGCTGCATTTTTGTAGAAGGTGTTCAGAGGTCTCTGTGATAAAGTTACGTTTCACAAGAGACTTGAAGAAAAGCAAGGAAACAAACATTCTGGATATCTGGGGGGCGAGCATGCCAGCAAAGGGAACAGCAGGATGCAAAGGCTGTGAGGTGGGAGCTTCCTTGGGGTATCAGGAGCAGTAAGGAGGCCAGGGTATCTGGAGCAGCGTGGCAAAGGGAGTAGCTAAGATCAGAGATGTGGGGCAAGGGGGTAACTGCCAAGTGCGTTATAGGCCATTGTAATGACTTTGAACTTTGCTGCAAGCAAGATGGGAAGCCATTGAAGGTTTTTATTCATAGTGACATGAACTAATATTTTCAAGGATAAACTCTGCCTGCTGTGTTGAGTTTAAACATATCGGGAACCAGAGCAGAAGCAAGGAGCCCTGTTACAATGATCTTTTGTAACAATAATCTATTACAATAATCTAGGCTATTACAATACCTAAGTTCAAGATGGCTGTGGCTTGAGCCAGAGAGATAACATCGGAAATTGTAAAAACAAGTTGTATTCTGGATATCTTTTGAAGGCAGAGTCAAAAAGATTTGCTGATGGGTTGAACATATAGTATGAGAGAAAGAAAAGTATTATGGGTGATTCCAAAATTTTGGCTACGCAGTTAGAAGGATGGAGTTGCCATTACTGATTTGGGGAAAACTTGGTCTAGCAAATCTGGAGGGCAAATAAAGCATTCGGTGTTACAAATGCTAAGTTTGAGATACCCATTAAACGTCTAAATGGAGAAGTTGAGTAGGCAATTGAAAATACGAGTCTGGAGGACAGAGGAGTGTCCTGGCTGGTGACATAAATCTGGGGCTTGTCAGTGTCCAGATGATATTTAAAGCCTTTAGGTTGAATGAGATCACCAGATAATGAGTGTGAATAGAAAAGGGAAGAGATCTGAAGACCAAACGCTGAAGGACATCAACATTTAGATGTAAAGAAGGTCAGAAATCACCACAGAGGAGACAGAAAAGTAATAGCCAGTATAGTAAGAGAAAAACCAGATGAAAAGAAAATGGTATCCCAGAAGAAAAGTTTAAAAAGTTCAGGCCATCTTCATTCCAAACCAGGATTTCTACAGTTGCAGCCCTGTATACAGTCTTGCCCTATATCAATTTATCTGATCTTTCTAAAACATGAATTCTGGTCACATCGCCTCCATGTTTAAACCTCTTCAATAGCTCACCATTATTTTTCAGGTAAAGCCCAAAGTACTTAACATACATGATCTGGTCTCAGCTTTCTTTTCTTAATCACATCAGCTTCTCTCAATCAGCTTAATCATTGCATCTTTTACTTCCAATATTCTTCAGCCAAACAAAGCATCTTAGTTTTGAATAGCCTATTCCCATTGGGCATAGAGTACCTTATACATTCTGTTACTTCTGCCTGAAAACTCTTTCCCTCCACCTAATACTTAACCTGTTTAACTTATTCTTCCTTCAGGTCTCTGCTTAGGTGTTACTTCTGCAAGGCCTTCACCAAACCCCGCCACTCGCCCCAACCGAGTCTGGGTTAGTTACCCCTGTAATTTGACAAGTATCAAACTATTTCCCTATTTCATCGTCCTTATACTAGCCTGGATTCCCTTCCTGATAGACATAATCTCTTCCTTCTGCTAGACAGTATAGAGTCTTATTCATCCTTATACCACATTTACCACTGTGCCTAGTATGTATTAGATGTTCAATAAATATTTGTCAAGTTATAGTCTTACATCTTCCTGCTAACTCCTCACTGGGCCTTTTATTGTTAAGTTGAAAATTAAGATTTTTGCTTCTATGCATTCATTTTTACTCATTCATGCAGTAGCTATTACATGTAATACATACTTACTACAATTATTCTGTATAAATAGTCTTGGCCCAGTGAAACATGAAGGAAAAATAAATATTTCTTTCCCACAACTTCAGTACAAGGTAGGAGATGATAAACGATTTGAGAAAAGAGGAAGTAAGGAAACAATGTTTAATAATCATCTATTCTGTGCCAGGTATTAGGTTAGAGCCCAAAATGTATGTTTCCCAGAATCATTTCCATCAAAGAATGGCCCGAATGTGTCCTTAAAGTCTGAAAACCAGGAATGCTCTTCTCCCCACTAACACACGTTCCATTCTACATCTTTTCCCAAAATGCTCTGCCTTCATCTGTAGTGGAATAATATGGAGTCTGGGAATCCCTATCCTTTATGATCTTCACAGAGTTAGGGAGTCCCTCAGAAGATGTGTGGTCTACACTGGCATTTTGAACATTTCTTTCAGGCTGTGTAGACTTGAATAACACCTTGAACCCATAGAACTGACTGTGAATTTGGGCCATACTTTTAAACTCTCAACAGACTTCTGGGCTCTTCTAAACTAACATTAGGCTAATGGCATCAATGCTAATCTTCTAGCCATGCTTTAAAACACAATTCTTTTCCTATTTTTCCCATCATTTTTCTTCATCTCCTGCTGATTGTATTCAATTACATAAATATAGCACTTTCCACAAATTACATGACTTGCTTTGTCCTTCAGAATGATTCCTACTATGAATCAATTCAACCCGTATATATGTGCAACATTTGTAATTTTATTACCACTTTGAATTTTTTTATTATCTAATTTTTATCCCGTCATAGGTGTATACCTTTTCTTACTACCTTTTGCAATGATGTCATTGACTCTGCCCTCAATGGACGTGATGGGATTTTGTTCATGAAATACCTCAAAACTAAGCACAGACATGGTGAATAAGTGATGAACCAGTATGTTCTCCAGCATCAGGATAACCCAGGGTACAGGCTCCATCTCTCCACCTGTTAGTATATTCAAAGTTTAGAGAGTTTATACTTCTCAGAATAGGAAAGTAAATAAAGTGAAGTCATTTTCTCAAGGGCCAGAGTTCAAATCCTGTTCTCTTTGACTTTATCCCCAATTTTAACTTGGTCTTCCTATCCAAAGGGAAAAAAACACAGTTCTTTTGCAATCCAAAGGTAGAGTTACCAGGTAAAATAGAGGACCCCTACTTAAATTTGAATTTCAGATAAACAAGGAATACATTTTTAGCATAAGCATGTCCCAAATATTGCATAGGAACGACTTGTACTAAAATTAGCCATTGTTGATCTGAAGTTCAAATTTAATTGTGTCATATTTTTATTTGCTAAGTCTGGTAATTTTTGTTAAAAGGAGGAATAAAATGTGTCTGAATGTGCACTATCAAGAAATATTTTATAAAGTAGATTACCTTTATCGCCAATCTTGGAAGAATGGTTAGAATTGAAACAGATATGGGAGAGAAGAGCCTTTCTGTAAGAGCAAAAAGCTGAACAAAAAGAAAAAAAGCCAGTCTGCTGAAGAACAAGGTCGACTTGAACAAAAAATTGAGGAATCAGGTTTGGCCAGAGAGTAGGGTCCATATGGATGAGAAAAATGCAAAAGCAGTTGAAAAATGGGATGAGGCAAAGCATAAAGTGTCTTGAGCTGTAAGATAAGTCCCTGTTGGAGTGGACTCAATACCTACTAGAGAGTCATTGAAAGGTATTGGAGTGGCAGTACCAGACTGTGTTTGGAACGAATAATCCACATGTAAAATGGTTCAGATTGATCAAAGACTGGAGGCATGGATACTATGTCAGATGAGACTGTCCAAAGTAGGTGTCAGCTGGAGTGCCTCCTATTGAAACTGAAACATGAGAGGCCCTTGAAATACAATCAGCAAGGTGTGTGAGTGGTTTGGGGAAAGAGTCAATGGAAACAGAATGAAGAATGAGTCTGTGATCTCAAGCCTGGTCACTGGTGGTGTCATTACAAGACAAAGAGAATTCAAGAGAAGGAAATATTTGAAGAGATGAGGGTGATGAATCTGTAAATCAGGTGACAAATTTGAGATGTTAGCACAACATGCAAGTGATTTTGTCCACGGAGCTGGGAGAAAATAGAGGATGAGATCTTCAGAGAAGAGATGAGGCCGGAGATCTTGATTTGAGACTGTTCGGCATCGAGGGAATAGTTAGCACTATCTGTGTGTGAGTGATCATCCAATTAGATGAGCAGAGAGAAAGAAAAGAGGGCCGAGACCTGAACTCTAAAACTCGTTTATAGAATGGGGAGAATGAAGTGTAGTTACTAAACAATAAGAAGGGAGGAGGCAGGAGAATCAAATTTAAAGGCTTTTTTTTTTTTCTGGAAGGAGGGTTAGCTATTCTTGTCCACTGCTGCAGAGCAGAGGTAAAGAATAAGACAGAGAACATTACTGCTGATGCAGTGGCTGTCAGCAGCCTTCAAGAGGGAACATGGTTTGTGCAAAAGACAGACTTTAAAGAGGGAAGCAACAGTAGGAGCAATCAAATGACAGAGAAATAGTGGACTAGTTAAATTATCATGCAGCCTGGCGATGGGCCAGGCAGATGTAAAAAGAAATAAAATAGGTCTGTAGGTTCTGGTAAGGAAAGATCTATGAGATATTGTACATGAAAAGAAAAGCGAAGTACAGTAAAGGAAGTGTAATCTGGAGACTTTAGGGTAAAGAAAGAAAAAACAAATGAAGGACATTTAAATTTTTGGTTTTTTCCTGAAAGTTCTCAAAGATACTATCCAGAGTGTTTACTTTTGGAGAAGGGATGGTCGGAGGATAAGTTTCCTCTTCGCACAGTGTAATTTTTCATGCTTCCTAAAACATTTTCTCATCTTACACATGTACTCTATTTATTCTTTTATTTTAACAGAGACAGGGGTTAACTGGTTAGGGAAATCATGGAACATATGTTAAGAAATGTTTAATGTTAAAAAATGCTTAAAGTTCTTTTAAACCAAGCTGAGAACTCTGTGGATGTAAAAACACCTGTACTCTGAACAGCTTATCAGAGAGTAAGCTGGGGTAAGAATTTGGGGAGAGATGATTAGAGAGACTACACTGTGTTTGTAGGCAGAGGGCAAGGCTGAGGTGTGGAGGGAAGGTTTGAAGATGCAGGACTAAAAGGGAATAATGAATGAGGCCAGGTCCCCCAAGAGGCAGGAGAAGGCGGGATCAGAGATGGCCTGACACAGAGGAGGAGCAGCTCTTCAGGGAACAGAGGAAAGGAAAGGAAAAATGCATGAAGGAGCAGAGGAATTTTGAGTTGTAGGGGAGTGAGCTGACACGGGATGGCCTCTGTTTTTTCAACTAGAAAGAAGGGCAGGTGAGAAGGAGGAGTCTGGAAGAAAGGAAACAAAGTTCAGAGTAACTGTTTTGATGAAAAATGTTATTTGGTCATAGGCCATGAATAAAATCATTATTCAGCTGCAGGGAAGGCCCAGGAGAGTTTGCATAGCATCGGTTTTTTGGTGATACCAGCCAGTATGGTTTGTGACTTCCTCCAGTGGGGCAAGTTAACCTGGGCGCAGGCGCACAGAGAGCAGAGAGGAGAGGCAGGGAAGCCACAGTGTAAGGGTTAAGCCACTTAGGAGTAAAGACAGATGTGTGTCCAAACCCTGGCTTCATCGTTTTCTAATTATGAAGCCTTGAGTAAGGTTCTACTTTATCTGAACCTACGTCATCATATGTGAAAGAGGAAATAAAATTCCTACATCAAACAGATTTGGTTGTGAGGGTGAATGTGGTCAGATCTGTAGTTCTCAGAGAACCGAGCACAAGCTTAGTGCTCAGTTACTGGATCACCTTTTCATTGAGAGGTAGTGAGGCAGTGTGATCAGAAGGACTGAGGTAAAGTCTGGATAGGGAAAGATGGGCCAGGTCATCAATTCTAGAGCCAGACCGCCTGGAGTTGAACCTCAGCTCTGCTACTTACCAACCCTGAGGCTTTGGGCCAAGCTAGGGATTTTTTTTGCCTCAGTTTACACATCTAAATGGAGACATTTTTATAGTGTTGTTGGAAGGATTAAAATGAGGTAGTAAGGGAAAGTACTAGAACAGTGCCTGGCATATAAGAAGTGCTATTTAAGAATGTGCTATTGTTGTTATTAATTGCAACAATGAAACAACAATCACCATCATAACAATAATGAGGTTTTTAAGGATGGGTGATTGGAAACGCCGAGTTGTTGACTGCTTAAGGCGTTGTGAGAGTCGGAGTGATGCAAATATAATTGGAATTGCTCGCTGTGGTTGACCCTAGCTGATCACTTAAAAGCTATTTTATGGTGTGTTAAAGAAAAAAATGTTCCTTCTCGATGACAGCAAGTATAAACAACTCTAACAATAACTTCTGTTGTATCCTGTTTCAGCATGCAATTGCATATTTTGGCCCATCACGCTGTGTCCACGGCACTGCCTGCACCGGGGCCCAGCGCTGGTCCCTGGATGGCTGTTTCCTGGCTTCTATGGGAGTCCAGCGCAGCTGCTGGCTCTTTAGTCTTTGATTTGATTTCCCTCTCTCAGTCCCCTGTTTGTGAATATTTATTGTGTGGATTCCTTAGGAATTCACTGTCTCTTATATGAACCAATTCAAGCTGTTTTTTGTTTTTGTTTTTTTCTGAATTGGGAGCAACGTTCATTCTACAATATCTAATAGGAGATAAAACAGAATATCATATATTTTGAAAGGCATTTGCTAAGCTCCTTTATTAATTCTGTGTTGCTCTCAAGTCCAGTAAAATAGATTCTAATGTGATATATAGTTAAGCTCGTAACACAGGAATTGAGTTAAATTTCCATCAGTAAGTGGCATCAATATGTCTTTCAGATGGGAGTCATGTGAAGAGAAAGGTAAACTTAGTAAACAGCCCTTCTATTTAGTCCTTTGGGGACACTGTCTACTATAAATGACTAGGTATGAGTATAATTCATAAAGCCGTTGAACTTGTTAATCCCTATTCCTTGAACTCTGAGGTTCAAAGGGGCTATGAAAGGTCATTTAGCCCTTCTCACCAGCTTTGACCAAAAAAATAAAATAACTGTAGACTATGGTAAAGTCATGCTGTTTTTTTAGAGACTTTCTGAAAGGAGATCTCACAATCTCCCTCAGAAATACAATGCGGTTTTTTAACAACCCTCATTGTAGAAAAGGTCATTTTAATATCTAACCAGAATCCCAACTGCTATAATAAAAGGCCATGTCCTCCTTTTCAGGCCTTCTTAGAGATGGTGAAGTGTTGGTTACTAGCTTCATCATAAATGAAGGGTCTTTGGGTACCTACTGTGGGTCTATTGTCTTCCTATAACACTCCTTCATGCATTAAAGATCACCTCCAAGTCATTTTACAGCTCTCTTTTCTCCAGGCCAAATGAACCCATAAACATTTCTTCTCCAGGGTCCTAGTTTCCAGCTCTCCATTCATCTTTGCTGCCTTTCTCTGCAAAGATCCCGCACTCCTTCCAGCAATGAACAGATTCCGAAATAGTTTCTGACTAATTTGGAATACCAGAGATTTCTCAGTCCTCAGGTTGTTTGTTTTTGCTGTAGTTTGCTCTAACCTGTAGATTGTACATGACAATTTTTTCTACCACATGTTGGGTCCTTCCAAGCTTTGCCTAAGGTCTTTGTGACTCTTGGAGAGAGGAAACTAGGGATGAAAACACAGGCAATACATCAATAACACATTGACATGGAAAGTTTCATTTATGAAACAGAAAGTCAGAGAAAAGTCCTCTGTGGCCACAAAAAGCAGAACAGCCTGATCAGTCACAGGGTATCAAAGCTTTTGTTCAAAATCTCTTGGGGGCCAGCCCAGTGACATAGTAGTTAAGTTCACGTGCTCCACTTCAGCAGCCCTGGTTCATGGGTTCGAATCCTGGGCATGGACCTACACACTGCTCATCAAGCCATGCTATGACTGTGTCCCACAGGCAAAATAGAGGAAGATTGGCACAGATGTTAGCTTAGGGACAATCTTCCTCAAGCAAAATGAGGCAGATTGGCAACAGGTGTTGTTAGCTCAGGGCCAATGTTCCTCACCAAAAAAAAACTCACTTGGAGCCAACAAACCAGCACCATGTTTGTACGAGAGTGAGCAGACAGTTATAAACATAGATGTATATAAATGTAAACGAAATGAGAGTCCCCACAGCAGGGGTTCTAAAATCAACCTCAGACTATGATTTCTTTAATACTTCTCTTCCCACAGTTTGAGGCTGGGCAAGCAATCAATAAAGAGTTGAGCACAATAATTTGCAAATTTCTGTGGGAAACTATAAAGCTATTATTGCTTTTGAAGAGTTTAAAGCAGTTAGGGAGAATTCATTGGCATTCAGATAATTAACAATAAAATGAACCATCCAAAATGAGTTCTAGGAACCATAAGTGATATGAGAATTTAGAAGACCATAGGTTGGCACAGTTGGTTAGATTGGCGGGACAGAGTCACTTTCTTATGGGAGGAGACCTTGAGCTGGCGCCTGACAGATGGATAGATAGAGATGGGTAGGGGCCTAGAAGCCTAGTGCAGTTGGGGGTTGTATTACAATGACCTTTCACAAGGTACAGAGGGCCTTTCCTCAGCAGGCATCTACCTAGAAGATAAATACATTACAGTTGAATTTGGGGTGTACAACAGTGCAGCAAAGGAGAACATGAGAACATGTTCAGACATGGAGAAAGCTGTCAGGCCCTGGGAGGTGCCTGCACCATGTGGTCATGTTGCTAGAGCAACTTCTCTGAGAAGGAGTGGCTGTGGCGTCTGAAGTTCTGGCAGGAGCTGAGTGTGTGCTTGTGTGCGTGCACACAGACATGCATGAGCTGATTCTGCAGAGGCACCCCTCCAAGTGCCCGTGTGCTCACAGACACACATATATCCACCTTTCTCCCTTTGCCCATGAAATTGTAGTGGAAAATGAGGAGCTAAACTTCAGATTCTTCTGGGGCCAGTCCTGAACACACGTGAAAAGCAAATTGATTATGCTTGTAAGCACACAGAAATCCTTATAGGGAAGACTACTCTTCTCTCCTGGAAGGACAGATTAGAAAGCGGTGGGGCAAAGGAAAAAAAAAAAAAAGAGAGAAAAGAATGAAGTGAAGTAAAAGCAGATAGAAAAGAGAAGAGCAAAAACAGAAGAGAAAGAAGAAAGAAGCACTGTGACCGACTTTAGAAGAATTTGAGCTGTGGGTAAGGATGTCTGATTAAATCTCTTGAGATATACACCTGTGGCTTTGAGTACTTGTGTCTACTTATGTAGCTGCACCTAAAATACCAGGATCTCATCACTGCCTTATATTTTACTACTTTTAGACAAGAAACAGCAGAGAATACGGACCGTGTGTTAATTCATCCAGGCATCCTCATCTCCATTGCATGGTTGGCCGTCAACAAATGTTTGTTGAATTAATGAAATTATCTGATCCTGACCGTCCTAATTCCCAGGACAGATTGTTCTTGTCCACTTTGCTTGTCTTTCTGTAGGTGTCCATTGACTTCTGTCTTTTAGATCAGACTGTCTCACCAAGTGCCAGGGTGAGCCTTCTAAGTACACGATGCTCTCCATACAGGTCTCTCTCCCGTCTTTCACCACCCTGTCCCAAAGTCCCTGTACTCATTTTTAAAAATGCTATAATTCATTATTTCATTCTCTTGACTTAAGTCATATAGATTCCTCAAATATTCCTGGGAGAGGAAACACATTGAGCCGTATCAAACATTTATATCTCAGTCTGAAGGCATTTGCAAGATCCTTTGCTAAAACCAGGATTTGTATCTGGAGGAAGAATGAGAATCCTGGTTATATGGGTAACGAGAGTGGAAACATAAAGAGCAAGATGAGAATCCACTGGAACAAAGACACTTTGTTTCAGGATGTTCATGTCCACTGCTGTCTATTTTCCCCATAAGTATTTTGCCCTGATCATCCTCTTGGCTTCTGGTTCTTCCTATTTTAGTACCTGGGAAGTTAAGGATGTCTTTGTCTCTACTTTGCCAACTCAGCAACAGAGCAGCTGCATTGAGTACACTGCCAGGCTGTTTCTCTGTATGTGCTCAGTTGCTAAGCAGGTGTGTTCTCCCCAGATACACGTTTTAAGATGATAGTGTCATCAGTCATCAGTGCCCAAGGAACTAGAGGGGAGTGGGGGAAAAGGCTAATTGGTTTCAATCCAAAATTCTCTCTCTGCTCCTGGTACCCTGGCTTGCTGCATCTGTTGTGTTCTGTGTCCTCTCTCTGCCCCAGGTATAATTATTTCCTCCAAGGAACTTAGTTGAGGAGAGGGAGGGTGAGGCATAAGTGGGATGATAGCTGCCCTCCTTTTTCCTCCATATAACATAGGCAGACATTGGAACTTTGGGATTGGCATCAATCATCAGGCACATGGTTCTGGGTGGTCAGAGAAGACCATCACGATACCTCCATCCCCATCCCTCTCCCATTTGGACCATCGTGAAGTTGAAACTAAAGCCTAAATCACACCCTGTTTCTCAGCAACTCCTAGGCTGCTGTGATTATTAAAAGTGTCTGGTAATCCTCTGACCTTTCAGATACTGTTCTTTTGGGTGGTTATGCTCTCCCTTGCATATTATTTTTATGTGTTTACCGCCCTATTACTAAACTGGTTCTGCATGATTTCCTTGTTCACTCTTTAATTTGGTAGCACCTTATTTTAAGGTCCACTAACTTTGTTGAAAATGGATTCATTTCACTTGTGTGGTTAGTTCCTTATTTGATAACATAAATACCATATTAGGGTACAGTGAATGCATTACAAGTGCTGTGAAATTACAAGGTAAATATATGATGGGTTTATCTTATCCTGTAAGCCCAATACGGGTGACACAATAATTACTTTGGGACCTATTAAGTGTACTTACCACATAATCTGTAGGAAGAATAATTATGTAGTTAGCACTTGCAACCTTCCATTTCCATACGCTTTCCAAGATTATACCTCTTTTAGGATTATGTGGTCTTTGATAAATCTCATATGGAACTGCAGTAGCCATTATGAATTTCTTCAGGAATGAAGCACACCCAAGGTACATCTAGCCAAAAAGTTGGAAAGCAGCTACCATATATCTTTGGGGATGGGGAGACACCCACATTCTAAATTCAAACTAACGCTTTTATTTTTGCTTTGCCCATGCATTCAATAGGATGGAGTAGGAGAGGTATGGGAGAAACAGCATGTGCCCTTTTAGATACCAGTCCTCTTCCACAAAAAAAGTATTAAGTCCAGCATTTAATGGTGCTAGAAAACATTTACCATGGACATTAGAGCACATAGGACAAATACCTCCATGTCTCACAACAGAAATCCTCTCATCATGATTATAAATACCCTAAGCTGTCGTGGTCAATGTTCTCTTATACTGAATGATTTGTGCCAAAACTAAAATTCATATTTGTGAGCTCTGGTCTTTTCTCTCTTGACTCATAGACCGTGTATTATCTTCTCATCCTAGACCCTCTCTGTGAATGCATGTGCCCCAGGTCATATACAAGCAGAGCTGTTCACCCATACTTTGTCATTGTATGTGGATCTCATGTCCTCCTTCAAATAAAAATAAAATATAAAAAATGTTTTGCAGGCAAATACGACTCCCTAAAACAAGTAAATTAAGGATTTATCTGTTTTTTACTTGAAAAACATTATATTCTTTGCAAAATTGATTCTCTTCAAGATTCTATTATATGGTAAGATACGTTAATGCAGTTCAATATTTGACTAGAGTCTCTTTGATTTATACAAGGTATTTTAGAAACATGATTATTGTGTGAAATAGAGTACAACTTGTGGCTAGCTACATATATCATTTTCTCTGAGCAGTAGATCCTATAATCCATAGCATTTCATTTTGTATCCTAGAGTGCTTTTGGCTCTATGCCCATGTTGGCCATTTACGATTTCTCTTGTGTCTTTCAGGCATTGAGAATGCCAGTGACATTGCTTTGTACTCGGGCTTGGGTGCTGCAGTCGTGGCTGTTGCAGTCCTGGTCATTGGCGTCACCCTTTATAGACGGAGCCAGAGTGACTATGGCGTGGACGTCATTGACTCTTCTGCATTGACAGGTGGCTTCCAGACCTTCAACTTCAAAACAGTCCGTCAAGGTCAGCGGCGTAGGTCCCCCCAACACCTCATCCTCAGGACTGTAGACTACGCTCACACACAGCCCCCAGTGTTCTTTGGCCCTGTGTGAAGGTAGCTCTTGGTACTGGGAGCCACTACCATATTATCTTCACATATCAGGAAATCAAGATTGATGGAGTAGTCTGCTTAAGTCCTTGGCTACTGTGAGGACAAATGCATCTGAATTTTCCATTAGCAACACTTAAAATGAGGCATTTCTATCTTTGATATGTAGTGAGCTTAAAAACTTATTTTGTCTCAGATTATCCAACTTTCTATTTTAACAGACCTGCTTTAAGGATGTATAATTTATTTAACTAAAATACCGCTTATTCAAGGCTGAGGACCAACTACTATACCACAACGTCCCAGACATATTTAGTACAGTATTTATTAGGTGGAGTTAGTTATGTTACTTCTATTTTAAATAAGTAAAGGGACGTTAGAGGATGTATGATGGGTCAGTAAGCCAGGGAAAAGATGAAATTCCCAGCCTAAACGACTCTCAGCTGTTGCCAAGTCAAAGCAATCTTTTGTTGTGTGGGAAGGAAAATCTATCATGTCAAACTATAGCAATACTCATTTTCAAAACAGAGAGTCATTTAATTCTCTTATACGAACTGAATCTATTACTGATTCGAGATGGAGATGAGATATACATGGCTCTTATTTTAGAAAAAATGAAACCGTCTCTCTTCAGAGGATGAAGTTTTCTACCTTGACTCTCATCATCAACATCATCACCTTCATTTCTGTTTATCACATGTCAGTAGCACCTGTAGCACAGGACAAGAAGCAGTTTCACAGCTTGGCAGTGATTGAGTAGAGACGGTTCCGAGCGGAATCCCAAGCATGCTAGAAATTGGGAGATGACAGGAGAGACAAAATTCTATACCATTTGCCGCTCATTTCTGGGCACCAAATTTTCAGTTCTGAGTCTAAGTCCACTCAGCCTCAGATAAGGACACATCCCCTCAATTTGGGTATATAGCTTAGTACATATGTTTAATTAGTAATAAATCCAGGGAAGAACTGATCTTGATACTACATAAGAAACTAGAAATATATTTCCACCAAAGAATAATTTATCAATGTCTTAGACCATAACACTTGAAAATAAAGGAAACATAGTAGTGTGAGAGTTTCATGTACAAATCCAGAGGCTTTGAAGTCAGAAAGATTTGAGTCCAAAATTGTACATGATCTAGTTAATCAATTATTCTCTCTCAGTGTCCATTTTTACAGCTGTAAAATGGGGATACTGACATCTACCTCAAAGGTTCTTGTGAGGAGGAATTTACCTGCAATAACATCGGTTATAAACCCTTGGCTTATGGAAGGTACTCAATAAATGTAGTAAATATCATTCTAGAAAATTTCTACAACTTTTACTTTAGCACAGGATGCTAATGCGTTCCTTAGAGCACCAGGCAGCAGGTGAGAGGGTGGTTCCCTGGTCTAAACATCTGAAGAATGCTGACTTGCATAAGGTTAAACACATCTCCTTCCCTTTGAGCTTCTCAGAGCTTATGTGTAGTGCAAATCTCTAAGAGAATATGTAGCCTTTCCAAACTTATTTTACCATTTGCTTTTTTAAAACTTTTGACCAAGAATCCCACATAACTAGTGATATAAGCAAAACCCTGTATTAAAATTCTACTCTGCCCTATACTCATTATGATGGTACACCTCGGAATGATGCGCATATGGCTTGCACCTCCACTGTTGTAGAGATATCCCATCTTGAGTAAATATACCTGGAGCCCCAGGAAGGTGAACAGCAAGACTTTTAAATAGAAAGACCCTCAGAGTAGACCAGGAACTTCAAAAGGATTTCCAAAGAGAAACTTTGGGTAATTGGGTGATTTTCCCCGATCAAACTGGAATCAAGTTGGCAGCCAACTATCTTGAGCTGGGGACTCTATGATATGTACCTACTATTATAATGGGGCATTTTCTACTTAAGTGTTTGAGTTAGGCTTAAGTCTAACTCTGGGAAATGTTTTTGCTTCTTGGCTTCACATAAGCTAGGAGGGTCTTTCAACAGTAGCCAAAAATTAAACTTCAGAAAATGAGAGCTTGAGATAAAATAGCCATGAGACTCAGGGATATGATTTTTCAGGTCTCAGTGGAAACTCCTGTTCCCAACTCTTTTCAGAGGTTAGATGGTTCTTAAGTCCTACTCCTTGCCTGAGAAGACCATAAACAAGAGCAAGACTGGACCCGGTAAAATTCAATGCAGTTCTATTGAAAAGCCCAGCTCCATGATTGTGCCTGTGTCTTGGCACAAGAGCCTGAAGCATGAGAAAAGGCATCATCAAGGAGCCTTTAGATTTGCAAGCTTATTTCATCTGATTTTAAACCTCCTCCTCTGATTTTGGATTCTTAGAGCATCCGAACAAGAGGCAGGAAAAGGCAGAGTTATAGATTTCCCGCTGGCATTGCTACAAATTATGAAAATGGAAAAACAATAGAGGCTAATACAATATGGCCTAGAAATGCAACATTTTCAAAAATATCATACTTTAAACATTTTTGTCAGGCCCCAAAGGAAAATTGTTTAATATGGTTTGGGTTTCAATTTGAGATGTCATATTGACGGACTGATATGGGTGGGAGGTTTGGGACTGAGGGTTATTTTGTTATTTACTAATAAATGAGATTACTTCATCACAAGAAAATATCACAGCATTTCTTTTTAATATTTGGCTTAGAAAAAATTGGTAAGCCCCAACAGATGAGAAAGTTCAATTTCTCATGTTTTTGCAAAGATTGTTTTTTTCATTTGTTTTGAGACAGAAAGGAAGCCATTCTAAGATCCTCCCCACGTAGAACCGAAGTCTTTCCCTGTCCCCATATGGGGCCTCCTTCCCCTCTCAGAGTGACATATGTGTTATTAGAGCAAATTGGCTACTCAGGCATGGAGCGATCCATGAGGTCCCCTGAACTTTTTGCTCTGAGGACACGTCATTTCCTCCCCTAGCTCCAGAAACTTCCCAGAATTCCACGTGAGATGTGCTGGCACCGATGCAGCTTCGGTTATAAACAGCACTACCTAGTCACCATGCTCTGTCATCTCTTGCCATTTAAAATGAACAGATGTTATTTTTGCTCCAAACTGGATTGCAAAACGTCTTTCTTCCTTTTTTTTTTCCTTTAAGCTTCTCTTTGCCAGTTAAAATAATCACGTAAACAATAATACCTGAGTTAGTTGCCTGATGGAGAACTAGAAATACTTATTTTGAAAAGACAGCATGTAAGGGACTCTGGAAAGTGAAGGATTTTGGTCAGCAGCATTCAGAGAATCTCCCGATTCCAAGGCTCTGGTCACTAATGACCAGCCTATGGGAGCCGCTGTGGGTACTCAGCTGGGAAGCACACAGTTGTTGTGCAGTTAGTACAAGCAGATGTAAAGGACTAACAGTGATGCCTTTTAGTTTCTGAGTGACAGATCAATTTTCTTTTACCAGGTAACTCCCTGCTCCTGAATTCCTCCATGCAGCCAGACTTAACAGTGAGCCGAACATATAGTGGGCCCATCTGTCTGCAGGACCCTCTAGACAAGGAACTCATGACAGAGTCCTCACTCTTTAACCCCCTGTCGGACATCAAAGTCAAAGTTCAGAGCTCCTTCATGGTTTCCCTAGGAGTGTCTGAGAGAGCTGAGTACCATGGCAAGAATCATTCTGGGACTTTTCCCCATGGAAACAATCGCAGCTTTAGTACAATGCATCCCAGAAATAAAACGCCCTACATCCAAAATCTGTCATCGCTGCCCACAAGAACAGAACTGAGGACCACTGGTGTCTTTGGCCATTTGGGAGGACGCTTAGTAATGCCAAATACAGGTGGGTGGTAAGTGTGCGTTTGCGTATTTTCTAGTATTTGTTTAAACATTTTATATTTACACAATTACATTCCATAAGATCCATTTTTAAGATGTTTACCATCCTCATGTCAGAGTTACAAACACTGTGGCTCCAGAAGTCTACTTGATTTACACAGCAAACCAGAACCAGTGCTGAGATTAGATTTTGCTATCTTCATCTCGGCAGGACTGAACACTCCATCTGATGCCCTGTTATAGTTGACAGCCATATCTGCTCAAAAGATTTGGGTGGTCTTTAGAGTTTAAGCCCCTTTGAAATATGTTTCCTAGAACATGATCAGGAAGCACTGAAAACATTCTTTGACATGACTGACAAACACCACGTTTATAGCCAAGCCTGGTTTATGCACTAGTAGAAAATTTAGTGAAATGACACGCAGAGTGGAACTTCCTCAGTAACTGATTTAATAAATATTGTCAGCATCCATAGACATTGCTGTAGTGTTACTTTATGACATGCAATGATGAGGGTTCATTATGGAGTTGCTCTTTTAAATTCAAACTTCATTTCTAGGACTATATCATAAGTACAATTATTTCTCAGGAATTGTTTCCTCCTTTTGGTTGGAAGAGAGATTTTCTTGATGTTTTGATACCAATACTTAAGGTATACAGCTCTGATCACTTTTAAAATAATATTCCATTTGTGGAATTCTAAGATCTAACTGGATGGCAGAAGAGAGCAGTCTCTCCTCTGATTTCCAAGCAGCGAGAATTGGGTGGAGCTCTGAATCCTCGCTGTTCGCTGTTGAGAGGAAAAAGAGCCCACCAGATCTGCAGTGTTATTAAACCGGATAGCAGTGAGTCAGGGCCATCAGGGCCTTGAAAGATTTCTCTCTAAGGGAGAGCTACCCAACCTCTCCAAATCAAACACTTGTCTTGTAAAATGACATCTGTAATGGGACTAGGCTGGTGCTCCTGTTCCACTAACTGACCCTGTAGTAGCGCAGTGACTTGAGATTGTAATTTGTTTCAAGTCAATGAATGGTGTCCTGTTCTTCTACGTCAATCGCTTCCTTAAAAACTTCATTTCAGGCAAATAGACCTCAAATGCAGCCTTAATAATGATTTTGTTTACTAAACTTCCAATTCTCTAAATCCTCTTTGGTCAGGGTTTTAGGACATGGTAAGAATCTTCGTTCAAATATGTATGAGTGTCAATGAGTGATGTCATCCTCCCTGGTGAGAACTGGCAGCTAGGAGAGCAATGTGAAAGGAGTCAGTCGGCCATATTTACCAAGTACCTTTCTTATAAGAATCTGTAAATTGGAAATGTGGGATCTGGAAAAAGAAAAGTAAAAAGCTCAAAACCCACTCTTTCAAAGAGAATAGGATATATACATTAGAATCATGTCAAGCTGCACATTGAGTTTTTGTGCTTTTATCTTATCTCCACTTTCTCACTCAGCGCTTGGCATGTAGGAGGTTCTCGATATTTATTGAATAAATTGGCCTACACTCCTTCTCTCCCTCCCATCCTCATTTATTAGCGTGTGACTGTGTGTATATGTGTGTGTGTGTTTACACACATGTGGAGCAAGTGCCAAGATCAACCCATTTATTGGCTGTTTGTTTAATGTTCATCAAAGAAAGTGAGATGAAATCATGACGAAAAGATTTTTCTCTTTCTTCCCTTCTGGCTTGAGAAGAACTTGGGTTGGAAACTACAAGTTCAAATAGTGTTGTCTCTGATTCCCCACCAGTTCCTCTGTGAAGGGGCATTTTCAAAGCTCCACACAAGAAGCCCTGGACAAGATTGAAGCTATTCACTGGGAATGAGTTCGAGAAAAAAATAAGTGTAGGGAACTGAAACATATGCTCTGTTATTTGCAGAACATAAATGTAAAATATGCCCTAGGGAGCTGAAGTGTAGAGAAGCAAAGCACAGAAATTAAACTGTTCTAATGCCATCCATCCCAAATTGCTGTATGGAGCCTGGTGATGACTTCTCAAAAAGGCTGTGGTGGTCCCCACACTCTGGAAGTTATTTATTATGCAAAATATGAATCAAGAAACTCTGTTATCATATCAAATAAAAGGCTGTCAGGGTAGCAGGTGGAGTTTGGGGGAGAGTATATTTTTTCTTTAATCAGCGATAACTAGTGAATGACATATTGAAAATGCATTCTTCTTTAGGGAACCACAGGTATAAAGATTTCCCACAAAGCTTTTCATTCTTCATAAGATATAACTTGCCACCAACACTACCATTCCCCAGGATCCTTGCCTCTGTGTTTGACTATCTTCAGTCTCCACGTACAATTTACACGCTTGGGTAGAGGGAGGGAGGTATGTTCGAAGGATAATCGTACAATTTCTGATTAAAGGAAAGATGAAATAGGTTAAAGCTCCTGAAGATCCTGTAGATTCAGGTTGAAATTATGAGTATTATGAATAATGTTTCAAGCTAAACATAGGGAATTAAGCTAACTTGAAAGCGGCTCTACAAAGTTGATACACATATTTATTCTGATGTGGTCTGGGAGTTGACCATCAGGCCCTCATGATCTAGAGAAGAAAGCATGTCTCAGAGTCTGGCTTTTTTTTTTTACTCAGAATTTTGAACCCTGTTCATTCATTCGTTCATACAGTCATGATTTTTTTTTGAGTGCCTACTCTATGCCATGCATTGTGCTACATATTATTGATGTAATAAGCCGTTATTGCTATTTTTTTACACACTGTATGATTTCAATTATTTGAAAGTTTAGAAAAGGCAAACTAGTCAACATGTCAGAAAGCAAATAAGTGATCATTTGAGCTGGCAATCGAAGAATTGATTCCACAGGGCACAAAGGAAACTTTGTGGCATGGAAATGTTTTCTATCTTGATTCTTAGGGTGGTGACATGAAAGTATACATTTGTCAAGAACTTCTCAATTTGTACACTCAAAATGGGTACATTTTATTCCAAGTGAAATATACTTCAATAAAAGAAAAAATAGGAAAAGGAAAATGGGAGCACAGTTAAGTTATTCTTTTGAGTTAACTGCCTAAAAGGGCATTATTGCTTGATGATAGTCACCTGTGCTTCTGTATCTAAAGAATAGGAACTGAATGTCTTTGTTATCATAATGGCCTCGATAGTCTGAAAGGGAGGCAACAGAGAGAAAGTGCTATGTCAAACTAAGAGAGAATACAAAATACCTAAGGCGTGTATTCAGATTGACATCCACACACTGAATACCTTGTGTATTACAACTTCTGCTCAAGCAGCAGGAAAGGATGTCATGGAGGCCACTTCATTTGTCAACTACATTTAAGGAAGAATGGTCAATGAAAGGAGGAGCCTGATCAGAGGCCCCTAAGGATGGCAATTATAGTTCTGCTACTGTTGACATTAAGGTCCAGAATATAAATGAATACCCTTGCTGAAAAGCTGTATTTAAATATGCCCTATTCTTAGTGCTAGTGAAAGATCCTGATGATAACTAACATGTTACTGAATAATGCTCATAAATGTGAATCACAAATAACTTGTTTTGCAATAAGTGTTGCTTTCCTTGATTCTATAGCAGCTAACAGGCACCTAGAAGGATATCAGAAAAAGCCTCCCATCTCTGGATTTAAATTATCATCAGCAACCTGAAAGCTTTCTGTGCAATTACATTAGCTCTAATAACAGGAGAAAAGCTGAGAGCTGTATTATGCAAAGAATAGGAGAATGCCCTGAGATTTTATTTTGTAAAGATCTTACTGTGTCTCTATTTCATCTCTTTTTATAAACAAGAAGTTACAGCAAAGAGAATCTCTGGCCTCTCTAGACTCCTCTCTCTTGGCCAAAGGAAATATTTACTTCACAGCATTCAAGAGGAGAGAAGGGACATTTCAAATGCAGTGTCATGTGCCTTCCCTCCCTACGTGATATGACTTTACTGAAGTAAGGCTACTGAGTTTTTCTCAATTTAACATTGACATGAATATGGCTAAATCACCTTTAACCGTACCCCTTTCCAGCTTCTATTTGCAAGTATAGGGCTAAATAGTGGCTATACAACTACCTATAATGTTTCTAAGCTTATCCATGCTTTTTCTTTCTGTGGTTTTCTTGACAAAATGCAATACTCCATTGATTACCTCCCTAAAGTTACTTCAAGATGTACAATTTAGAAGACAATTTCATACCAGCCTCCAGCAAAATGTTCAATGGCTCAGCCATCATCCCAGATCCCTTTTCAGGAAATGAGCAGATACATTAATAAACTCTTATATTCTCAGATCTGTTTGATAGTGCCTGGTCTCAGGACACCCAATCTTTTAAGACAATTAAAAAATACCAGGAAGATTTTAAATAAAAAATTAACTTGAGTACACAGTTGAAGACTATGCCCCTCTTTATGTCACTTTACAAAACAGTGTTCCCTTTATCATCTTGTACTTTATAAACTTTTCCAGAATTTGGAATTCATGAATTTTTGTGAGAAGGTCCTTTTTTTTTGGTGGGGAAGATTGGCCCTGAGCTAACATCCATTGCCAATGTTCCTCTTTTTGTTGAGGAAGATTGTCACTGAGCTGACATCTGGGCCAATCTTCCCTCTATTTTATATGTGAGAGGCACCACAGCATGGCTTGATGAGTAGTGTGTAGGTCCACGCCTGGGATCCAAACCCATGAACCTCAGGCCACCAAAGCAGAGTATGTGAACTTAAGCACTATGCCACTGGGCCAGCCCTGAGCAGTTCCTGTTTTGAAAGCATCTGTAAGTTGCTCAACTGAGGTGCTTCAAGATAATTGGAAAATCTACAAATAACGTTTTTGCTTTTTCTGTTTTAGGGGTGAGTTTACTCATACCACATGGTGCCATCCCAGAGGAGAATTCTTGGGAGATTTATATGTCCATCAACCAAGGTGAACCCAGGTGAGAGACAGAGAAGGATGGCATATTAATAACATCCTAAATATGAAATGGAACTTCTGCGGAAAATCTGAAATTATTAAGATAATGGGACATGGAGGTGTGTAGATGAGACAGTGGGCTACTTGACTCTATAGAGGAAAAACCAGTCGCAAAACTATTGGCTAGAATGAAAACACGCACAGCTCCACATTTACAGGTAACCAACCTAAGTCACTGACATCGGGACAGCAGACACCACAGGTAAAACAGTGAACCAGTAGGAAGTCATAAGCAGCCCTCTCCATAAACACTGACTGCCTCACATAGTCTTCCTCTCAAAAGAAAAAAAAAAAAAAATCACCCCTGGAGGCACTCTTGGGTGCTAGGACTTATGCAAATGCAGAGAACCATTGACCTGTAACCTTTGAAGGTCAGCAGAAGACCTGCTATAAGCTGAGAGACAATTTCTTAGGCAGTTTTCCTCAATGTGAAAATATGGTCCACGCTTCAGTAGCTTTCAGGTCTGACAAATTTCAGCAGCATTAAATTCAATTACATGAACAAATACAAATCTTGTCGCATACTCTTTTAATGAAACTAGTTGGTTATTTTCTTAGCACAACTATAATATTTGTAGAAATGTTGCCTTCCTCCACACAAGATAAACCTAACTCCTCTTTAGAAAGCAATTTCTCTCATAAACTGGATATATACCTCTGGCATTTTCAGTTATAACATCTTGGTTATTTTAGAATAGATTTTTTGTTGTTAGAAAGAACACATGAAAGAAAAACACTGAAAGGAAAAACAGCCAGAGAAACAGATGGCTTGAACAGATTTTGATAGCTATCTCCATAAAAGGATTTGTTGGTGCCCAATGGTTTTTCACTTGCTGCTCTCCCCGGCCTGAGAGGAATGGAAGAAAAGGCTCTGCTAGTCGACTGTTGGAGTGTAAGCTGTACTATGTCGGGCTCTCGTGTTATTTCCTCAGTCCTGCAGAGCTAGATCCTTTACCTGTGCACTGAAAACATGCTAGTGTCTAAATATCTCCACTCAACAAATAGGGGAAACCAAGGCGCAGAGAGGTTTACAGAGTTTATTCAAGATCTCAGTTAAGCAGACAGAAAACTCGAGTTCTCTGGATAAGTCACCTCGTTTGTATCTCTTTCATTGATTTATATAAGAAACTGTACCTGTTTAAAATTGAAGTCATTGTCAATTACACATATGCTTGTAAATACAACATCCTGCAAAAATCAAGTTTGAGGCAGAATCCAGTTAACCTTGCATGAAAGCATGGCCTCCTGCAAAGCCCCACCTCTGCATAGTGTTCCCTTCATCATATTCAATCCACGGAGCCTGTGTTCAGCTCCTTCCTCCCAAACCCATCCCCACTGTCTTCCACCTCATTATTTGAAAGTTAACCTAGGGCTAGTTCATATTTTCAAAGGCACCTAATTTACAACTCACCTCAATCCCTCTCTCTTACTGAAAGCTTCTTCTTAGGAGGTCAGAGCTAGAATGTGCCGAAAGGCATCAAATACACAAGAACTTAAATAAAACAGCTCAAAAATTTGGGAAATATCACTTGCAACACCCTGCAATTGTAAAATAAGGAGAAATACATAAAAGCTCACCAGGGCCCGCAGACCTTGAACGACAGCTTTGGCCTGATGCGGTCCTCCCTTGCTAGCTTTCTAAGTTCCACGTTGACCCGTTTGGTTTATCCATCTGCATCTAGGGTGTGAGTTCATTACTGCTGTCTCGGAAGGTGGACAGAAACAGGAATAGCTCATTCAAGATTCAGATCTATGAGGTGTGCATTTTTCTATTAAACTAAGGATAAAATAAAATTGCAGGAAGCACACATTCCTTTTCCTGTTGCTGAAAACTTCCTAGATGTTCCTATCTCTTAAAGAAATGACCAGCCCCTGGGCTGCAGCCCATTTAGCTTCCTTGGCCATCCTCACTCCCTTTTGAAGAGCTCCAAACTACTTATAAAACCACTAAAAATAGCAAATACCTTTCAACTACTTTTTTAAATCTTGGGTGAATTATTTTCATCCCGGCCAGGAGGCTGCTTAGATCTGACTTCTTCAGCCTTTAATCCTGTGATTAATCAGGAGAAGGCCATTTCTGTAGCTATTTAGTGTCATCTTTTCTTTGTAAGGTCACTCAAAAACCCATTTTCATCTTATGCTGCCCCTATCTTCTTCTGAACTTGGGCTCAGAAGAAGGCCCTTCTTCCTCAAAGTCTGCAGAGCTGGAACAGCGCTGTTCTGTTTCTTTCATCTTTGCCTCTGGACCCATCACAATTCCCTCCCTTTTAGTTCATAGGTGTGAGAATTGAATTTTCTGACTCTCCATCACCTCCACACATAGAGAATTACAGTGGGATCTTCCAAACAACATCATTATGCTGTATTTAAATTGAAGTCTGTTCCATTTTCCTATTGATGATATATTTCTGTTGCTCCTTTCTGAGTTGCATCCCTGGGATAACAAGGAGATGATTTAGTGGAACTGTAACTGATATCACTGATCTAAATTCTGTACCAGATTCCCAAGGATATGGCTGTGTGGAATGAATCACAAACTCAGAACAATCCCCTGTATTCGAATCATCTCAGATGGTTATAGTTTGATATTTTGGTAAGTTTTAAGTGAGGTTGTTCATTGTCTGAATTGAAGGTACCCTGTCTCTTGGGGGAGATCCTACTTGCGTTCCTGGGAAGCCTCTAAGAGGATACTCTGCACTTTCTAGTAAGTGGAACGATGTCACTTTCCTTCCTCAATGGCCCTGCTCTGTCTACACTTTCAGACTTGAGCAACCATCTTAGTGAATCTTTTCCAACCTCCTCCTGTAATCTGGACCTTTAGTTTGTTATAATGCTTAGAAAATTATCTCTGTTTACTTTTTGTACATACGTATGTATTAAATAGTTTGCTGGAAGGGGACTTTGCATTCTTGGAAAAGCAGTAATTACTTACCTCTTTCAGTATAATTTGCAAAGTGCTCTCACATACATTTGAATCATTTAATCTCCACAGTAATATTCAAAAGAAGAGAATTTTGTACCAACTTTAAAGATGAGGAAAAACTCTAAAAAACTGAAAGTTCCAATAAGCCTTGCTTTCCAAGCGCATGTCGCTTACTGGCTGAGCTGGCATTTGATTTCAGGGCATCTGATTCCAATTCCAGTGCTCATAGATTAAAGGATACCACCTCTCTTTGATGTTGGAGACTTTAAGGATACAGCTTTCTGATGTTACTTTCCAACTCTTGGCCCCTGTAAAGAGGCATCCTCTGGAATGGCTCCATAGAAGCACTGAGAATTAGACAAGGCAGGAAGGTAGGATCAAGTTGAACATTTCTGAGAAGTCTGTGGGGGTGAATTTCTGTTGCTGCGTTATAGAGTGGAGAGAAGAAAGGCTGGCAACATGTCTCACCTCAGCGCCGAATCTCAGCGGACACGACGTTAGGAGACATTTGAGCTCAGTGGTTAAGAGAGGGAGCTCAGGCATCAGAGGCCGTGGGTTCAGATCTAAGCCTCACTGCTATTATCCATGTGACTTAGGTAAATTAGTGAAACTCTTTGTGACTCTGTGTCTTCATCTGAAAATAGTAGTAGGTACCTACCTCACAGGGATATGGCATGATGCACAGTGATACAGCAGTCTCAAAGATGATAAAACAAGAAAAGGAAATCTCATTGATACATTTATATTTGATAAAATAGTCTACCTACAGTATATCCTTTAATCTTTATATCAATCCTGTGTAGTAAGTAATAATAATATAATTAATCTAATTTTATAGATTTGGAAATTAAGACCAAGAAAAGTTAATAGATTTGCCTTAGGTTGTAGCAGGACTGAGTACCAAAGCAAAATTTTCTGACTAATAATGTATTTTTAGGCTACATCACACTGCCCACCTTAAGGCAGAATTAGGCATATTCTTGAGTCTGGTAAGACATGCTTGATGAGAGGCAGGGCTCATTTAATAATAGAAATACACCATGACACAGACAGAGAGGGGCCCAGAGTTGGGAAGACAACAACAACTTTGTAATTCAATGTGGAATTACATTGCACTCAAGGATTTCACAGGTAGCAATGGAAAAATAGAGAGCCCTTAATCTATTCTAAGGATAGACTCACAGAGCGGATGGTGGGGAGGGTGGCTTCCAAGAGATCTGACTTGAGCTGAGTCTAAAAGATCAGTAGAAATTAGCCCAACAAAGAGAGGCATAAGGGCTATAACTCAATGATTTCCAGCTCCAGGTTACCTTTTCCAGTATCTACATAGTATAAAGGCAGGAGGGAGTCTTTAAGAGTGGCTAAATCCAGACATTTTCCCCTGCTTTGAAGTCACTCGGATGTCAGAACATTGCCTTAAGCATCTTTCTTCCAGGCCTTTACACAGACAGAGCAAAGAGTTAGGTTTCATGCCCTGCTCCATTCACAAAATAGAGGATGCTTAATGATGTCACAGGGACAGAAAGGCAATGGCCTGAACTTGGGGCTGCCAGAAGTATTTGTTGATGAGAAGCCCTCCCATGGATCAAGGGTATTTCAGCAGCTAGCTCAGTGCCAAACGTGGCCTCCTTTATCACAGGCCCCTGGGAGCACAGAAAACCATCACTAATCATTCTCAAAAAGCCTGTCTCTTTTCGTAAAGTTTAATTTGAAAGAGTTCGAGTCTTTTCTTTTTTTTTTTAACATTTTGTCAGGAACATTTTGGGGGAAAAAATTTTTATCCTCTCCAAGCAGGTTTTGATAATATTTTATAGAATTAAATTAAGGTATTTAAACAAGAAAATTAAAAGAATCAATTATTTCTGCCACATAGATAACAATAAGAAAATGATACCAATGTAGCACAATCTTGCCACCACCCCTTTCTTTTTGCACCCTGATGCACCCTGTGGTCGGAGAGTAGAGCAATGGACCAGAAAATTATTATATTCAGCTTTCTTCTGAGAAGCAATAAAATGAGACCAAAGGCAAACATTCATTTCTTTTTCCAATTACATCATCATGTGCGTATTCCTGACCAAATGCTTCTAGTAGAATTGGAAATGTAAGTAATCTTATTGAAGAATTTACAAAAGGATACATATTTTGGAATTTGGGCTCAGCCCAGATGGGATATTTCAACCACTTTTTTACATTTTTTTTTTTTTTTTTTTTGCTATCAAATGGTATGGTCTGCCCAGTGGGTGCAACTGTCTTGGGGTGAGGATTAGGAAGGTAGACATGGTGGTGTTATGAAACATTAACTTTTTTCAGGGTACCTTGATGACACTATGGGTTTAATAGCAAGGCATGAAATAAGAGCAAATACAAGAGTAGGAAGACAGAAAAAGTAGCTCTGGGAAATGGAAGAGAGATGACAGTGTTTCTTTCCCAGTAATGGGCTCACAGTTAAGCACTGCAGTGTAGGCTACTCCTGTGGAATGGCTTCCTATGGCTTTTCTTTCGTGGTAGCCAGAACAAAACACACAAAAACAAAATTATACATACACACATATACACACGCTTCCTCCCGTGTCATGCCTAACAGAGGATATAAGCACTCAGAAATGTCCTTAGACTGTTTGAGAGGACTTCATTTCTAGAAGAGTGAAAAAGAAAACATGGATCTGTATGACCATTCTACTTGTAAAAATAGAGCTTTAATTAAATGAATCTGTTTGTAGTAAACTACTCTTTATATTAAAGCAGACATTTGAGGCCATTCTAAGACCTTTCATCCCAGTAAAATAGGAACCTGCACACACTATTCTTGGAACCTCTAAAAGCTCTGGTTTCTCCACAGGTAAGAAACCTCTGCCACCAAGCGACTGCAGTTAGTGTATGACCCAGTCAAAACCTTGCCTCTTGAGCTCAGAATAAGAGCACTTGCCTTTGGCACTACCCTGACATCAGGTGACTGGTCAGGACATTGCCGCAATGGAGGAAACCTCATTTAGACCATCTAGGTTGATTTGTATCTCTGTTCACCTTCTCCAGCTTGGAGGACTCACCTGATAGGTTGTGTCTCAAGCCACCCCCCAGCTCAGGCAAAAAACACTGTTCCTTCTTACTGAAAAAAAGATGTGAACTTCTGGAATAGTTTTCAGTTGATATTATGTGCTCACTTCAGTCAATGACTATTAAGGGTCAAATGTATTCAGTACTGGGGATCAAGAAAAATAAGATCCTTTATATATAAGGAGTTTATTTCTGGTGGGGGTGTTGGTTGGAGGATGGAGGTTGTTTATATGTAGCAGGATGATGTTTGGGGCACAGTGGACATTTTCCGTATTCCTGAAATTGACAAAGTTAAGAGCTGATTTATACAAAAAAAAAAAAAAGAACTAAGCACCCCAACATTCTAATTTCAGAGATTTGCCAGCTACAATGCAAGCCTAATTTTCCCATCTCCCTGCAGAACCTGCTGAACAGCATCATTTCTTAAGAATAGGCACTCCCACACCCCAACTCACTCATACACCATGCCCTCTCCTCCCTCCCTATTGATAAAAGAACAAGACTTGAAGAGCAAAAAGAAGAAGTCATGTTTTGGAACAGTATAGGTATCGAAAATGGCTGTCCCTGCCTTTGGCAAAGCCAAAGAGCATAGCCCCAGGAGAATTACTCATTAAATGTGGGTCATCTGCAGGAAGTAGACACTGATACCTGATTTTCTCATTGTTTATCATTTGGTTGAATTGTGCCATGCTACCAAGGGATGGAAAAAGCAGTTTTTGGAAGAGAGGGCATCCACTAATGCCAAGGAGAGGGGGCAAAAAGCACTTCCGTAATTGCCAGGTCCCCATATTTCCAAGAGGTAAAGAAGATGACCCCGGCCAGGAGCTGGGAACTAGACAGTGTAAGTGAGATTGAAAATAGCTTTTCCAGGGGCCACTTCAATGTGAGGCAAAGAGGCTCAGACAACAGGATCAAAATGCTGCCAGCTGGGGGCCAGTTGGCAGATGTAACGGAAACCCACAAGGAACTACAGATGCTTAGAGGCAACTGTTTGCAATCCAGTCACCTGGACTCTGTCAGTGAGGCCTTTTGGAGTCACTACTCATCTATACTGAATCCATCAAGGATTATCTTAACCTCTTAAGTCATCCAAGAAAAATATCATCACCTTGCCACAGATAGTTAACTGAGGAGATGGTGTCCCTTCTCCTTCCTTTCTACCACAATGCCATAGGGATAAGCCCATGAAGTAGGGAATAGATGAGGGAGCAGACAACCTATTCATTCCTCTCCAGACCAAGCATCTAGAGCCTTGTGTGTGTATGTGCAAGCGTGCATGAGTGTGTATGCACACGTGTGTTTATATGCATGGCTACTGGGGGTGGGGGTGGAATTTTGAATCAGATGTAAAACAAAAGTTTTAAAATTAACAAAAATGAGTCCTCAAAACTAAATCAAACTATTTTAATAACTAGATGTTACTGAAAAGTTGTAGAATCAAAATGAAATGTCTTCAAGGGACCCTGCTACCAGGGGCGGTTCCACTAAGCACAATTGTTAGCAGTTACTAGGAGAGCTAGAACCGCTTACCATAACAGACGAAGCCCTGAAAGCAAACCCGATTACTCAAATGAATGATGATACTACAGTGTGAT
Source organism: Equus caballus (assembly GCF_041296265.1). NCBI lineage: Eukaryota > Metazoa > Chordata > Mammalia > Perissodactyla > Equidae > Equus > Equus caballus. The sequence goes on along the minus strand of NC_091710.1, from coordinate 27,180,663 downwards.
ACACGTGGTGACAGAGATACACAGATGCTAACCAGGAGTGAAGGGAGGAGCCCTGTCTAAAGGTGCAGGGGAGGTTACAGAGAGAAAGTGACAATTGACTTAAACACTGAAAGACAGAGAGCAAAAGGCATTCTAGTTGAAGGGAATAGAATATGCAAATGCGCAGAGGTATAAATAGCGTCACATATTTTGGAACTAAGCAAATCAGAACAAAATATGAAAGGAAGAGTGACAAGGAATGAGGCTAAAAAAATAAGGACTAGACCATGTAGAGTGTTATTTGCTGCCGAGGGGAAACTGAAATTTACCTGGTGGGTAGGGATTAATGAGGTTTAAGATTTGGGAGGCCTGGTCATATTTGCATTATAGATATATTTTCTTCTGCTTCATTTGCACTGCCCCTGCCCAAGTTCAATTCTTCATTATACCAGCACCCTCCTTGTGAGCACATTTTGCCTAGCACAATTATGAAGAACGCTCCTTTTCATCCTCAAAAGTATCTATATTTGGACGATAAATTATAGTTACTCTACTTTTGTGTGTCCTTGTCTCTAGTTGGGAACATTTTGCATTCTTTCTCTAATCCCCACATTGCTGTCAGTGGGGAGTTTTGAGAGAGACTTGGGGAGGAATTCGGCAAGATCTGGTGCGTGTGTGCCTGCGTGTGTGTGTTAATGTGGGGTGAAAGAGATGAAGGAGTTGAAGATAATTCCCAGAATTCTGGCTGGGGAATTGATGATTAATTAGTAGAGAGAGATATGCCATCTGAAGGTCACCTGAGAGTTTGTGATATTAGATGCCCTGGGAGAAACTTTGGAATTCCTTCCAGGAAATAAACACAGCTCTTTGACTTAGAAGAAAAGGGATAGGAAGAAAACTGATTAAAGAATAAATAGATACAAGGCAAAAATAATATTTATAACCAAGAAAAAATACAACTACTGAATCGAAATCCCATGTCGAGCTTTTGGTTAGAGAACGTGACAGGAGTACTACTTACAGCAAAGTGTCACCATGTTGGGCAAAGACTATGCTTGCCCGCTTTGTGCAGGGTGAAATCTTCCACCTTCCTTTGTTTTCTTTGCCTTCCTAACTAGGCAAGAATCTGCCAATTCTGGAACTCGTTGAAGTGAACTAATAATGTATATAACTTGTCAGAAAAGTACTGCAGACTTAGTCGTTGGCATCACCTGAGAAATAATTATCAGAAATGAGTGAGGAGAACACAGGGATTCAGAAGGCCCGAGTTTCAGTCTCCCTTGCCATGTACAGCCTTTGAGCAAGTCATTTTCTTTCTCTAGGCCTCAATTTTATCATCTATAAATTTTGTATATTACTAACTGCATTCAGGATTTTGGTGAGGACAATAAAATGACTTCATATATGAGAATTCCTGTGTAAACTATAAAGTGCCATATAAATGCTACACTTTGAGGTTATTTTCTTTTGTCTACAAGTTCTCTATAGTCCGTGGAATTTGCTTTTTGTGCCAATGATGCTGGGCTCTTCCCTTTTGACCGCTATCACGTTCCTAGACTTAGAGGAAAGATTGATTCGGTGACGGCAAACATATTAACTGTTTACTGTAGAATCAGGAGCTGCGCGAAGATACAAAGCACACCCTGCGACAATTCCTTCAGGTCTGCTTCTATTTCTCCTGACATTCTGGCCTATGATTTATGCTTTGGGGTTGTATTTATGGGTCCAAACAAAGGCTGGTGTTTAGATTAGGAGATCAATGACCAGTCAAGCTAGGCAGCTGGTTTATGCTGCTTTGAACAAGCTTTGTCCCTGTCCACTTTGCCAGGCTTTCCTTGCTAAATAGTGATGGGTAGAAATGAACAAATTGTCCCTGTCACCATTTCTGTTCAGTGGTCAGTCATGGATTTGAATCCAGTTTGTTGCTTTAAGTGAGTTTTAGAAATTTTTATTGGAAGAATCAAATTGATGGCACATCCCTTTCAGGAGATGTAGCATTAACTCTGTAATAGGCAGAGGGAACTGCTGAGGAGGAAAAGTGCTTCCTAAGTAACACACAAAGGGGCTCTTTCTGCTGGTGCAGGGGAGTAAATTGCTGCCATTTGGGGAACTATTCATTCTTTCAGGCTACCAGTGCCATGCAGTGTAATAAAAGGGGCAATTTATCACAGGGAATCTTAATGGCCTAGAAGGGTTAATTCACCTTTAGCTAAAGATTGTGCTCTTTTCCACAGTCAAATCACAATGGTTTCTTCACAAAGGCATTTAGGTTAGAATGTATTGCTATTACCCCTAAAAAGTGAGGAAGGGAAGAGAAAAATAGTGAAAGAAAAAGGGGAAAGGAAAAATTGGGGATGAGGAGGGAGAATTCTCACATTGTCATTTTATGATCTGCCTTTTTTGGAATGGAGAATTTCCCCGTACCACACTCTTTACCGTCCCTTCCACCTCACACTCCCTTGGTCCACAAACAAACATGTATAAGTAAAAATTGCCCTCATTTTAATCAACGTACATTTCAAGCCCATGTGAGCTCACAATGTGAAGTGATTAGAGTGGTCCAGAGGGGTCTTTAATTAAAGATGCCATTAAGGAGATAATAATGGCTTGTGAATGTTGTTAATGGATCGGAATGGAAGGTGTACCTTAATTCAATAAGAGGAACGTCATTGGTTCATGGGTTTGATTGCGCATTGTAAAGGAACACCACATACTGTAATTCTTTTTATTTGTATGTGACATCTCTTTTATTGCTCATGCTGGAAGTTGAAATAACCTGTCCTATTAAGATATTTAATATAGATCATCCTTTTCACTTCACTTAGTTATAACCCAATAAAAATGCTGGGAGAAGACACCAGCCCACGCTGAGGCTGCCCCCGTGCTCTCTAAAACAATCCGCACAGCCCTTTGCAAACCTGGGTGATCAACCTCGGAACTCCCCTGGTTATAATCTTTAAGACAAACCGTAGTAACTTCCCAGGACTCTATAAAGTTGTGTGAGGATGTGTAGCTTCACTCTGGACATCGGAAGGAGGTGCTGGCAGTTGAAACAATGAAGATAACGCAAAGGTGAAGCAACACCTTGATTCAATGTTGCGGCGTCTGGGAGACAACAGTGGCTCAGGAGGCAGGAGCAGAGGGGTCTCTAGGTTCTAACTTGAAAGTCATGAGAAGTCTTGGTGGTAGAAGAATGCCCCTGCCCACAAGATGTCCACATCCTAATCCCTGGAACCTCTGAATATGTTACCTTACGTGGCAAATGCGACTTTGCAGATGTCCTTAAAGTTAAGGATCTTGAGAAGGAGACATTTTCCCGGATTAGGCAGGTGAGCCCATGTAAGGGTCCTTATAAGAGGAAGGCAGGAGTATCAGAGTCAGATACAGAGATCTGAAGATGCTGCACTGCTGACTCACAGATAAAAGGGGGGCCTCCAGCCAAGGAATGCGAGCGGCCTGTAGAAGTTGGAAAAGGCAAGGAAATTGGATTCTCCCCTACACTCTCCAGAAGGAACACAGCCCTGCTGACACCTGCATTTTAGCTCACTGAGACTTCTGACCTATAGATCTCTAAGATAATAAATTTGCGCTGTTTTAAGCCATCAAGTCTGAGCTACAGCAATAATAGGTAACTATGGTAGTCCCCACTTATCTGTGGTTCCACTTTCTAGCATTTCAGTTACCCTCGGTCAACCGTATTCTGAAAATATTAAATGGAAAATTCCAGAAATAAACAATTTATAAGTTTTAATTTGCACACCGTTTTAAGCAGCATGGTAAAATCTTGCATCATCCTGCCTCCATCCCACTCGGGACTGTGAATCACCCCTTTGTCCAGTGTATCCAGGCTGTATAACTACCCACCCGTTAGTCGTTTAGTAGCTGTCTCCATTATCAGATCGCCTGTCAAGGTATCACAGTGCTTGTGTTCAAGTAACTCTTATTTAATAATGACCCCAAAGCGCAAGAGTAGTGTTGCTGGCAATTCAGATATGCCAAAGAGAGCCCTAAAGTGTTTCCTTTAAGTGAAAAGGTGAAAGTTCTCAACTTAATAAGGAAAGAAAAAACTCGTATGCTGAGGTTGCTAAGATCTACTGTAACTTTTATACAGTATGTTGTTATAACTGCTATGTTTTATTATTGTTGTTAATCTCTTACTGTACCTAGTTTATAAATAAACTTTATCGGTATGATGTATAAGAAAAAACACAGTATATATAGGATTTGGTACTGTCCACGGTTTCAGGCATCCACTGGGGGTCTTGAAATATATCCCCCGCAGAAAAGGGGGGACTACTGTAATTCAAGCCTCTATTATGACCACTCTATGTACCTCAAGGCCCTACTTTCCTAAGGCTTTCTCTAGTGTCTATGAATACAATCTTAGCAACTCTCATTCCGACATTTCACCTTAGAAATTCCAGTTTTGGAGAATGTCTCCAGGAAACGTCTGTGCCTTCCACTACCCACCCCTCCACACACACCCCACAGCAACCAACACTAACAGGACAGGAGATTCTAGTCCACACTCTGTCACATGTGAGGTGTGACTTTGACCGTGTCACTCCACCTCACACCATGACCTTCTATTTCCTCATCTGCACAACTATGGTATTGGGCCTGATTACTCCTAGGTCTTTCTTCAGCCTAAAATAAAATGATCCTAGGAATAAAACTCAGGTTTCCTCCAGAGAAGGCTGTCTTGCCCTATTCAAAACATAAATGAATAAATAACTTAGTTGATATAAAAAACGTCACAGCAGCATGCCCGGCAGATCCAATCTCCTCCCTCTCCCCTCACTTTCTTTCACTCGAAAGCACCTTCAGTGAGCCATCATTCCACTGCTCCTAGGAAATAAGCTAAAGGCAAGCTGACAAGGCATGAAAGATGAGGCTTAAATTGTGTCTATGAACTGGTGATTTACACATGATTTGTGATTCCTTGAGTCTATTAATTGGTAAACACCCTATGAATGTGTGTGTAAACTAAAGCCGCTTAACATATGCAAACAGTTTAATCTCTCAGTGTGGTGTTGCTCAGATTTCAGCAAAGTCAAAAACTCATTCCAGTGTGGATGTAATTCGCCTCCCACCTCAACCCGCCTTGTGCCATCTCCCTTTCTGTGATCCTATTCCAGATAATACCGTGTGGGTGACCCAGATCTTTAAACCCTTTAATAGTAGAGCCATATGCTTCTATCTTCAGTGAATTGGGCTTGTTGCTTGTTGTAATCCACTGTTCTCACCGCTCCTTTCTCTGCCCCAAATAATGGGATGTAACGGCTTGACGAGCTATAACATTATTTCCAGTTACTGCTAATTAACCCCCCAACCTGACATCCTTGCTTACTAATATACATGCTACTTAAAGAAAGAGGACGTAGGAACAGTCCCTGTGCAGTTGAATTTTCAATCATAGTAGCATCATCCAAGGTCTTAATATTGAGCATTTAAACTTGACCAGCATCCAAGTTCCATTTCGGAAACCTACCCTATCTATATTTGATAGACCACCAATCCCCCATGGCATGAGGTGTTGCTTTGGATATTTTCTCAAGAACTACACAACTTTTCTCAAATGTTCATGCCAGGCATACCTTGCAGGTAGGGAATGCAGGTAAAAAGGGCAGGTTCCTGGGCCCTATCCCAGAAATACTGATTCAGAATCTTCATCAGTGGTGTCCAGGGATATAATATTAAGTAAGTTGCCTGAGGAATTGTGAACCACATTACAGTTTTACAACCACTTAAAGACTAAAGGAGAAATCTATTGTGATAAAGAGAAGATTTTGTTCAACTTCTTTTTCCTCTATTCTGTTCCTCATCCCCTATTATCCCTTTCCAGAAATCTCTTTTCTTAAGTCATACATAGTGGTTACACGGTTAAAGCCCTCAGGAGACCTAGTCACGATGTTGAGGTTGACTGATGAGCCAAGCTAGCTTTAAAGGGCCCATCTCTGCTGGAGATTCTGTGATGTTATCTTCCTGGGCCTGATCTGAAAGATCTGGTTAGAGCTGGAGAGTGAGACGAGTATTTGACTCAAGTAAAACAACAGGAATAATAAGCCCCAAACCTTGATTTTTATCTACAGCAATGTTAGCACTCTAGGTCAATATATGAGAGTTCTAACGAAAAGAGAAAAGGAGACTAATAATAGTTAAAGCTATGTATCTTCTTGGGTAGAAAACTGTGGGAGGTTGGAGCTACCTTGAATTCTGAGCTCTAATTTTAAGACTAAGTACAGTTTCCATCTATCTGCCTTTTATGTTTATTCCATTAAAATATGATTTAATTATGTATCGACCCAGGGTCTGGCGTAGTAAAACTATCATTACTCTACTGCCTGCATTCCTGAGTGCTACTCTGGGTAAAGGTGATCAAACCTACATTAATCTATAATACAGACCATACGGAGGAAAGGAGGGAACAATAATTACCCAGCGCAGCATGACAGACAACAACATTGAAAATCTCATCTCGAAATATGGAGCTGGTTGTTTTGCTTGAAGAGAGTGACACGTTACAAGTCTAGAATCAGGTCAAGAAATATTGAAAGCAAAAGCGAAATGTGCACAGATACACTCCAGTGCTGCCGGGGTTAGCAGCTGCCGCCTCGTAACTGACCTTGATCACTGTGACCTTCTGTTGGCATTGGGCTGCAGACGGGGGCTACAGAATGCTAGTTACCACGTGGCCAGGTTTGGACCAGCACCTCATCCCCACCAGCTGCAGCACCTCCGTCACCCTCCACCACACATTTTATACAGTAGTCAGTGACCCCACGGTTTTTGTTATAAGAATTCTGGAAAAATTCTTCCTAAGCCTCTATCTTCATTCATTCATTCAAAAAATTTATTTTTCTGAACACAATTTCAAACTTAAGGAAAAGTTGCAAGATTAGTATAAAGAATTCCCAGCTATCCCACACCCAGATTCACAAATATTATTTTATTGCATTTGATGTATTCTACTCTTTCTTCTCTCTCTCCATATGTGCATGTGTGTGTATATATATATGTATATATACATACAAATAAATAAAACACATATATATATACACACACATGTATTTTTTAACCATTGTCAACAAGATATCCCTTTGCCCCTAGTTATTTCAGTGTGTATCCTAAAAACAAGTTATCTTACATAACCACAGAAGTATCAAAATCAGGAAATTAACATTGATACAATACTATTATCTACTCCACAGACTTTATTCATGTATCACCTATTATGCAACTAATGTCCTTTACACCAAATGAAAATTCAATGCATCCATTACATTCTATTGTCATGTGTCTTTAGTCTCCTTTAATCTGGAATAGTTCCTGTGTCTGTTTCTATATCATTACATTAACAGTTTTTAAGAGTGTAGATCAGTTATTTTACAGAATGTCACTCAGTTTGGGCTTGTCTGATATGTCCTTATGATTAGATGCAGGTTATATACTATTGGCAGGAATGTTACAGAAGTGATGCTGAGTTCTTTTCACTGTGTCTTACCCGGAGGTATATTCTATTGATTCATCCCATTACTGACAACATTAGCTTTGATAACTTGGGTTAGGTGGTGTCTGCCAAGATTTTCCACTATAAAGTAATATTTTACCCTTTGTAATTAATAAGTATCTTGTGGGAAGATACTTTGAAACCCTTCGAATAGTTCCTTATTATTCTTCAAACTCCCACCAAGTAGGTTAGCATCCATTCCTAATTGTTTACTAAATCAAATGTTAATATGGTTGGTTTCCAAATGATGATTTTCTACATTTATTAGATGGCTTTCTATTGTATGGAAGAGTTTCCCCTTTCCATGCATTCGTTCATTTACATCCATATATTCAACAGGTTCTTACGTTAGCCAGTGGGTTGTTATCCTTTACTACCATTATTTACTTTGTTTTGATGCTCAAAACATTCCAGATTTGACCACTTGGGGCCACTTCAAGCTGGCTCCTATCCATTTCAACAAATACCATTGAGTGCTTACAACCAGCATATATCAGGCACTGCAGACACAACAATCAACAAATAAACCAAAAAAATCCCTGGCCTTATACAGCTTACATTCTAGTTTGTGGAAGACAAAAGACTAATTACATAAGTAAAGAAATGGTGTAGTGTATTAAAGGGCAATGAGTGTTGTGGAGAAAAGCAAAAGCAAAGATAAGCCTTTGTTGGAGGGAATGTTGCAGTTCCGTTGCTCAGGGACGGTCAGCGAGCACCTGGCCAGTAGGCGTCACTTGAGCAAAGACCTGAGGGCGTGAGGGAGCTAGCTGACCATGGAGATGTCTGAAGGAAGGCTCTTCCATGCAGCACTGAGCAGCAGGAACAGTTGCACTCGCTTGAGGTGGGAACAAGTGGGCATTTTTAGTGGGATTCCTCTGGTTGCTGAATTGAGGACAGGCTGCAGGAGGTGGGGATGAGAACATTGCCAAGGAACCTAAAAACCCATAATGCTCATCCCTAAGGCATGGAAAATTTTGTCGAAGTGTATATTAATATAATTATATTTGTTGAATAAATTAGCCATCTCCAAAAGCCCAGTTCCTACAGAAATAAGACTCATAAAAATCCAGGAAAGGTGGGAATTCGGGGTTGGCAAAGCAGAACCTTTATGTATGGATCACATGCCAGGTGCTTTTTATGATCTTCTTGGTTGTTTTTTTTTTTTTTTTTTTTTGAGGAAGATGAGCTCTGAGCTAACATCTGCTGCCAATCCTGCTCTTTATGCTGAGGAAGACTGGCCCTGAGCTAACATCCGTGCCTGTCTTCTCTATTTTGTATGCGGCATGCCTGCCACAGCATGGCTTGACAAGCGGTGTGTAGGTCCACGCCTGGGATCTGTGCCGGCGAATCCCGGGCCACCAAAGCAGAGTGTGCAAACTTAACTGCTGAACCACCGGGCCGGCCCCTGTGTTTTTCTTCTTTTAACTCTTCAAACAATCTTAGCATAGGTGTTATTTTGTATGTGAAGAAAAGGGGGCTCATAAAGGCATAGGCTTTCCCTTCTGCCACACTGTCTTGTTTTCATGACAGAGAAAAGGTCAGACAAGTGATATGGTATCGGGGATGATGTCGTCAAGGGCAAGTGAGGACACAAGAATGTACTTCTCCCCACTTTGTGTATTCTCTGAAACTACCTTCTACTCCTGGTTTCCTTTTCTGGTAACTAAACAAGGTTAGCAATATGAGTCTTTCTATCTTACCAGATTACCAGGCAAAATGCTCTCGTGCCCTCGATCAGCACTCTCTCCTTCCCTCTATATTTCGCAGTTGGGGGCATCAACCCTGCAAAGCTGGCAGTGTTACTCAGAACCCTCAGCTGCACTGTGGGAACAGAAATCTGAATTCACAACCGTGTTTTCATATAGTTGCTCAACCTGCCACCTGGTTACACAGAACTGACTCTTAAATTATTGATCATTTTATCTCCATAAACGTTCATACACATGAGCAGCATAGATGGAGAGAGAACACAATGAAAAAAGATAGGTAGCAAAAGTCCCACACAACCAGACTTCTTGATCTACACAAGGGTGTGTGCTGCACTGAGGTGGTTCAGAGTATGATCTTGAAGTCACTGCGGCTAATAGTTTACAGTATTAGTAACTCACAGCAATTGTAGAAAAATATGTTGCCTTTTTTTTTTCTAGCAGGATCATGAATACTTCCTTGTCATGGATTCCAAAGTGTGGGAAAACTTAAATGCCATCCATGCTTTCCTTACGGTCCCCATATTTGCCCAGGCACAGTTAAAGCCATCTCTCCTCAGCTGTTTGTCGTCAAGTGTCCTAAGTCTGTCTCTATAACTATAATTGGACTATGTTTTTTCTTCCATCTTTCCTTGGGATGTCACAAGAACCAGCAATTTGACCAGAAATCTAGTGGTAACAGAGAAGGAAAGTGCATCTGGTCACAGAGAGCAGGAGCCTGCGAGTCAGAAATTCAGGGCTATTTTGCTGCCGTTGCTTTGATTGACTTCTCCGTGACGTTATGCCGTTAACACCTGCTTCCACAGATGTGTGAAGAGCTTTAATTAATATTTGTAAATCTCCCTGATTGCCACAGATAGAAGACGGCAGAAAAGGGCAAATTATTATTAATCATGGGAAAAAAATAGAGAGATTTAAGTTTTGTTCCTTTGCCAGAGAAAAACCTACACCCACAGACACTATTTTCACAGTAGGAGGATCAGATAGGAATCTTGATTTGCTTCTGTTGCACTTATGGAAATGCCCAACACCTGCTTACTGCAAAGCTGCATTCTCTGCTCCACCCAAGACTCCAGATGCACCACCTCTGACTCTTCGTTGCTGTTTAAGCGATTACCGAAAGGGACCTTGTTATTCACAATGAGTGTGAGTCCATCTGATTAGCTGATTTCAGTTCATTTGGCATTCAATAATTCCCCAAATTCCCACATGTTTGAACAATATGTTCAATAAGGGGGATGATTCTCTGAAAGCAGTTAAATAGTTCTTTTAGGAGAGCTTGTCATCGGTCACTCTTAGCATCCCTGCTCTTCCTATCTGTGCTGAGTGTGGCCGGCGGTTTCACGGAGAGCGCTTAACCCTCTCAAAGGGCTGCTGGCAAGCGTCCACGTGCAGGCTGCCACTTCTTACTGGTTAGAGCTCACGCTGGAATTTTACACTTTTTCAAACCTCAAGTATGCTGTTCTAGGCTGTTCACAAAGCATTTATTATTGCTAATGGACTACTTTCTGACCCCATCTCCCTTGCTTGCCTGCCCTGATTAAAGGTAAATACAGACATTGTCAGATTGCCCTATGCTGTCAGCTTTGGACTATGGTTGCCTATGTGGAAGACTGAACTTTTTGAAGGCATCTCCAGTGCTTCTTGGGGAGGGAGACCCTGTAATAATGTTCAGGGCTATTTTAGATGCAGTGGATATAAGATGTTCCTGCTCAGTTATATGCCTCGACTTTTATTGCAGCGGCAAATGCTAGATAATGAGCTAGATTGCAACCAGGACGAACTTGAGAGAGAACCAACCAGCACGTCAACAAAAGCAATTCAGAAATTAATATCATGTTAGATGAACTCATAGAAAAGCTGTTTATACACGATCATGGAAAAGATGGTATCTTTTAGTGCTAAATTTCATCTGGATCTTGCTCAAGGGATAGCTTTTTTGATCAAGGATGGCATTTAGATGTCCTTCTGACGTCGGGTGAGAGAAAGTTTAAGTAATAACATCAATCCCAGCTCTCATGTAGCGTTGTCATCTGGGAGATTCCTAAATTGCTTTATTGACTCTAGATTCTGTATCACTGTATTGCTTACAAGTGAAAATCCAGCCAAAAAGAAAATAGCTTGTTCAAAAACACATAAGCAGTTGGGGAAAAATTAGTAGACTTCTGAGTTCTTCTAACTGATTTCTCCCTATAAAGTCTTCACCATATTGTTTGGGAGCAGAGATTTGAAAGAAAAGACAAGAAAATGAAAAAGGGATGCATTCAGTGAGGTGACATTATTAGTTAAATTTGGTTAAATTTTAGTTTAATCTCAGTTAAATTAGTTAAATTTAGTTAAATTTCACTTTCTTTTACCTGTTTCATGACTCTGCATTCCCACTGTGTATAAATCACGATACAGAAAAATATGAACATCAGGTTTGGATGGAATGACTTTAAATTTAGATCTAAAATAGGAAAGAGTTGGAAGATATATATTTATGTATTTGATTATGCACATTTATAACTGTCTCCTCTGTGATCACTGTACCGTCATCTGTCACTTAATGATGGGGATACATTCTGATAAATGTGTTAGGTGATTTCATCATTGTGAGAATATCAGAGTGTACTTACACAAACCTAAACTGTATAGCTTACTACATACCTAGGCGACATGGTACTAATCGTAGGGGTCTACTTTCATATAAGTGGTTCGTCGTTGACCAAAACCTCATTATATGGCACATAACTATATAACTTATGTGCATTGGTGGAACATAAATATTTTCAAAGCCAGATTAGACATGCTCAATTCAGATACATTTGAAGCGTTGCTTTGTTCCATAACTATTTGTTTGTTTGTTTTATCACTTACTAACATTAAAAATGTTTGTAGAATGTATTGTTGGGAGAAAAGAATCTGATGGTAAGATTACCAGATCAGTCATTTCTATAGAGTTCTTGGCTTTGGTCATTGGTAATGTTATCAGCAAGAATAAGGATTCAGCAGCTGGTGTGTGACCACTGTTACACACCAGTGTGTGTGGTGTATGAGGTATTTGCTTTCTTCTGTTTTGCCCTATATTTCTAAAGAAGGCTTTGTCATTTTGTTTCTCAAAACCAAGATTTGAGACCAAGGCTTAAACTCAGTCTTTGTGCTTGAGCAGTTCAAAATAAATGGCTGTAGTCCAGACCAGCCCTGTGCATGTGTGGTGCTGTCCACGAGGGAATCCTGGGAAGAGATTTTGCCCAGCCTGAAAAAATCCCAGTTTGTAACTAAATTCACATGCAAATATGCCTCCTCTCTCTTTTATGTTTTCCCAACTGTAAAGCCTCCAGTCGGATGGATCCGAGGTGCTCCTGAGTCCTGAAGTCACCTGTGGTCCCCCAGACATAATTGTCACCACTCCCTTTGCACTGACCATACCACACTGTGCAGACGTCAGTTCTGAGCACTGGAATATCCATTTAAAGAAGAGGACGCAGCAGGGCAAGTGGGAGGTGAGATGTGATTCTTTGTTTTTAAAACATGGAATTTGAGTTCTACCTGTGGGTTACATTTAACCTTTCTCTTAACACAATGAGTCAGCTGTAAAATTTGAGCATTTTCTTGTTTTTCACAGGGTTGGTGGCATGTGTTATATAACACCCTCAAGGTACTGGCTAGTGTTTTTCTGTGATAATGGAAAAGAGACAAGGCAGAGCTTTTTGGTTTGGTTTTAGAATACAGTTGTAATTACCCACGCAGACATGTACCCTTATGTATCTGTATTCGGTGCATAGGACTTTGACTCCTGTCATTCCTCCTAGGCCATGTCCCCGTCTGAACTGACTTGCCTTTGTGGCCTCTGTGGAATTAGAGAGGAGGCCCAGGGCAGGCAGGCTGTGTTCATAAAAGAAATCACTATATCTGTTTTTGCCATCGTAGGATTATAACAAGTCTGTGTTTAAGTATTCACGAACACAGTAGGTGCTGAATTTGTTTTGGTGAATTAATGAATGCATTGAAAATTTTTCGGAGTGTCTATTTCCCTGTGTATTTGAGTTCAGGTAAAAGAGATACAGTACAAGGAGAGAACAAGAGAGAGAGACAAGAAAGGGAAATGAGGATACACAAGAGGAGGGTGACAACAAGGGAGACAGTTACAGCAAAGAAAGATTGCAGTGGAATTACTATTTTAAGTGAAACCTCTGATTTATCTGTCTGATAGGGATTCCTTTTATGTCATCTGAAGTCAGTTTGCATGAAAGCAGGTGAATTATCTTGTTGGAACACAATGACCTGTTCGAGCTAGCCCTGAGATCTTCCCTCCCAGGAGGTGCTGCAGGCAAAAGAAGTAAAAGGAAAACCATGTTTCTTTAGGAGAAGAAAATTCCCAGTTGCTGAAATGGATTACATTTACCTGCCCAGCTTTGTCTTGAAACTAGTCGAGATTCCTTGTTGAAAATGCATTCTGTTGTTTATTCAGTCCTAGTACAACCACAGGCAAATTTCCTGGGGCATAAAGTTCCATGGGCGTCATGAAGGGGCCAGGGTTGGGGGTCTTTTCCATTATATTTTGTTCTGCTTTGATTTTTACCACTTTAGTTTTTCTTCTCAGCATTTCCTCTCTCTTTTACATCCAGGGGGTGTTATATTTTTGCTCTACCAAACCATTCACACATACCTAAGTTCTTATCAGGGAGGCTGACATTCTAGTACATCTTATCCAAACCATTTATTTAATGGTTCCTCATGAATCATGTTCGTGGAATGGAACAGGAAAATATGTTTGAAAGAAAATAAATATTACCTTAAGGATATTGAAAGACGTTTTCAGAAATAGACCTTTTTAAAAACATAAGATAAAAGGTTGTTTATTGATGTTAACGTTCAAGATTTTTTTCTTAAAAGTTCAGAATTGAATTAAGGAAAAGAGGATTTTCAAAGTGATATTTGTTATAGCTTGTACAGTAGAACTTTAACACATTGAATATAACCATTTCTTGAGTTCCTGATGTAAGAAATTATTTTTATAGAAGAGGAGACTTTAACATCAAGAAACTGAGCACAATAAAAATATGTTGAAAAAAATTTTGTTTGTTTATATCCTTGCAAAGTAACTGTTAAATTACATTTTCTTTTCAAGCTGAGAGAATTTAACACACCTTTTCCCAACAGGAAGTGATGTCAGTGGAGGATGAATCCACATCCTGTTACTGCCTTTTGGACCCCTTTGCATGCCACGTGCTCCTAGATAGCTTTGGGACATATGCCCTCACTGGAGAACCAATCACAGACTGTGCCGTAAAGCAACTCAAGGTGGCGGTTTTTGGATGCATGTCCTGTAACTCTCTGGATTATAACTTGAGAGTCTACTGTGTGGATAATACCCCTTGTGCATTTCAGGTCAGCCTTTTCTCTATAATTCTTTTGGTGTCATAAAAGCATGAGGTTTCCCTAAAGATCATTATCAGTAGACAATCCTATTGCTGAGGGTCTGGAAAATGAACCCACGTTACTGGCTTGATGGAGATACTATCTTGAAGTAAAATCTGTGTTTCTGTATGTCCAACAATGTGCTGAGTTCTGAGGGTACGAGGTACTTGGCACTCAAGAAGAGAGAAGGGTTAAATTAAGACATATAGAGAACATCGTGTGCTAAATTATAAAACTGACTAGAAGTGTAGTCGGAATTCAGAAAACAGACTCAATTGCGATAGAGGGACTGGAGGAGTTTTTTAGAACCCTTTGTGAACCTTCCAAGATGAATGAGAGTTCGAAGTAAAAGAAAAAGGGATACTGTGACAAGAAAAGAAAATGGCATGAGCCACAGGAACAACAAGAGCTATTTGATGTGCAGAGGGCACTGAGAAAATTGCTTGAATCAACTCAAGGTTGTAGTTAGGGAACAACAATTATAAATCATACCTACCAGCAGGCAGTCATATCATATCCTGGACACACAGTCTGTTAATTATTAGGGCTACCAGAGCAGAGATGGTTCAAGGTTCCTTTCCATTTTTGGTATTTTTAATCATGTAAGATTCATTTTAAATTACCTACTTATAAGAGAGTGCGTTTATTAATAGCAGCAAGGATAATGCAGACGTGCCTGTGTAAGCTTTGCCCATCTATAAGTAGCATAGCGCTCCTGACACACCTCATCCCAGATCCCTGCTCTTCCAGTCGTGCATCATTAAGTCCATTATGCAGAGCATTTTCTCCATAACTAGCCTTTAAGACACTGAGCTGGAAAACTCACGTTTACCAATAGAAGAGATACCAAGACCTGAATCCTGAACAGAAGCCATAAGGTGACACAGTGACAACCTATGTTCCCAAACCTTCCCTCACTATCTCTTAAGTAGCACAGGTCATTGTGAAGGGCACACTTAATATTTGGCTCTTCAGAAAAGAGGCTTTTTTCATTGGGGTGCCATTTTCTTGAGTAGAGACTTCAACCTAAGTAATTATATCTCATCCTATGATTGCCATTATATACTCTTCCTCCGCTCTTGCCATCCCAAGTAAGAGAATTTCTCCAAGATAAAATACATAACAGACATTCAGTAATCAAAATAAAGAATGAATTGAGATTGTTACTGTGACTGAACAGTTGTAAAATGCACCATGACTCAAGTTGAATATTTAGTAACTCAGCCAGATTTTGAAGGCTGAGTAAACTGGAGTAAACGTGGATGGCCATGGAAGATTTCCCATCTCCTGGCTCATATGGGTAACCCACTGCTGACTAGTGTGACTATGAGAATCTCATTGTCACAACTGCCTTGGAAGTCAGCCCTCATAACAAGCTTGGAATTTTCTTTGAATAATGGTTTCACTGCTGATGTATATAGCAGTAAGTTGGATGTTTGCTGAAAGGGTTTATTTGGAGTGACTTTCAGATAATCTATTTTCATTCCTGTTGATTGCTACCAGATTCTACAACAGCTCAACGGTTCACGGATGAATATCAATTGCAGTAGAAGTCATAAAAATGAGGCCCTAATCACAGCTTTTCAAACCACTCTCCATTCCTGTGGGTAATATTCCCTTCTTAGCCAATGCTAGGGAACATGATATTCTCCCTCTAACTTGAATCTAAATATCTTTTGTCATCATTTAGAGATAATTTCGTCAAACTCTTTAATTTTGCTTTAGAGAAACATTTTCCAGTAGAAATACCTTTGACCCCATTTGTCATAATCTATTTACCTCCACTGATCCTTTCTCTCTCCTATTGTGTCAAATAAACCTGATTTTAAAGTTGGGTTTGCTTGTACTAGTTATTGACAGGATGTATGTGACAGCTGTCATGAGCAGCAAAGGCCGTGCTTCTCCCCTGGGGTTCTGAGAGATCATCAGCCTTGGTTGAATAACTTTTCTGGCCCACAGAAAGATTAAAACATAACTTGTAGCTTTTCTGAAACGTCCATTTACTCCCGGGTATTAGTCTCTGGGTTTTGTTTCTGAAAGGATCTCGCTTTCGGGATTTTTACCCTGCTAAGTGAATGTGTTCAGGACCTTTGCAAAGGTTCATTTAAAACCACTTTAATAACTCAAATCATTTATGTCATATTTTTCACAGCTTCATATGTGGTAGTTGATTAAAGGGGAAAATTATATAGTTACTAATCCATTAAAATAGTCGCACTTTAAGAAAGCCTTAGCAACAGTTCACTTTTTGAACCTCTAAAAGATTTCACACATTAACATTAGCTCCCCAACTTGTGTGATGTGAGCTGAAAATATTGTCTACAGTGGTGACTCATTTTCTGTAACTCTGATAGAACGCTGACTTCTTAATCAAAATTAGTATGTAGTTTTTCATGAAGCGCTTCTGAAGAAATTGCCTATCTTGGATTTGCCTCAGTTATCACTATCGTGAAAACGTTTGTTATGACTTGGAAATAGATACAAGTTTGGTTGTGACAGTTGCTATACTTATTGTAGTGCATCTTTCATATCTCAAAGAAATGATAATAGATATGTGATCGACTAGAACTCTGCTCTCAACCGAGAAGGAATCCTGGTTGAAGGGCATGCTCCCATCTTTCACTTCATCCATATCTCACTGGCAAATTATGTCCCATAAAATGCTTAAAAGCCTACCCTTTACTGGAAAACCTTGAAAGAAGGACAGCTTCCAGATCCAACTCTTCTGTCCTCTTAGGACTAGATGAGGGCCTGGCAATATAATGGCCGCACCAAAAGTTATTCTAGTAATCAAACAGAAATATTCTCCATTTCAGTCATGCCCTCCTTACTCTACACCTCACGCAGGCCTACTATGCTTGCTTCTCATTTGCTCTGGAGTTGTTTTGTCTGAAAAATAGTAGCAGTTTCTTTGAATGACAAAAAGGAAATACCTCACACACCTTGGTAAGATATAATTAATTTAGTTTCAGATTTTTGAAGATCTCTTCTGATAACCACATCTAAAACTATCTCTATGGGAAATTAAATCAGCTCAGATGTTTTTTTAAAAATAAAAATGCCATCTTCCTGCTGGTGAGGAGACGGTGAAGGACCAAATGACTTCTTGTCCCTCTTGCTCCTGTGTTTCTGTCAGAATTAGAGCTGCCATTTTATGTGTGTGTGTTTGAACCGCCTCCTTTGATGAATTCACACTAAAGTTTGAGGAGTGGTGATATGTTCTCAAAGAAGTAATATTTTAAGACCTAGATTTTTGTTATTGTGTTTTATTACACTCTTTTTTCTCTCTCCCTCTCTCTCTCATACAGACGTGCACACACACACACATACACAGACATACAAAGCTCAAACAAACCTTGACCTAGGGAAAGCAAGGAATTAAGCCTTTGCCCTATCTCAGAAAGAAAAAACAACTAGTTTTTCTCTCCGTTGCTCCCAGCACTCCTATTCAGTACCTCTCGGTACTCATTACTAACTTGGCATTAATGTGGATTTAGAATCTAATTTCAGAGGATTTCCTCCAGATGTAGTTCTTGTGTTTATCAATAATGCAACCTTGGGAAAAATTGTTCATGTAAAGCATTTAAAGGAAAACACCACTGCGACATAATTTCTGTGCGTTTGTGTGTGTGTGTGTGCACGTGCACACTTAAGTTCAAACAGTTTTGTCTCATAAATATGTAAATTCAGCCTCCTTGGTTTAGTATCCCTGAAGCACACCTGAATATTGCTGCCTGTCCCATTAAATCAACATAAAGAGCTCAGTGAGGCACAAAGCACAAGTTTCTCCTGGCCACAACTCCTAGAACTGCATTCCTAGCAACCCCCAATGTGAAACAATGAAGGAGAGATGTTAGAAAAACCACCGACCAGAGGCTTGAGTACATTTTATATGCAATAAAGTGGCCAGACACTATTTTTAGTTTAATTAACATAGATATCAATTTAAGAATAGAACCAGAGATTTGACAGAAGGTCCTTGTCATGTAGGAGAAAGATAGGAAAAATCAAATGAATCTGAGGGCTCCTTCTTGGGGTGGTCCATCCACATGACTCAGAACTGACTCAGCAGAGCTGTTTGCATAGCTGATTTCCAAACCTGGCTGGGCATAAGAATCGTCTGAGAAGCATTTAAAAATACAGATGTACAGGCCTTGCCCCTGAGAGGAACACAATAGATTAAGGGAGTAACTGGGAATTCTGTGTTAAATAAAATTTATTCTATTTGGAGAGTATTTTAAAGCTTGGAGGGGGCCAGCCTTGTGCGTAGTGGTTAAGTTCACTTGCTCTGCTTTGGGGAAGCCTGTTTGGATCCTGGGCATGGACCTATACACCATTCATCAAGCCATGCTGTGGCGGCATCCTGCATAGAAGAACTAGAAGGACTTACAACTAAAATATACAACTGTGTACTGGGGCTTTTGGGAGAAAAAAAAAAGAGGAAGATTGGCAACAGATGTTAGCTCAGAGCCAATCTTCCTCACCAAAAAAAAAGCATACCAAAAAAAAAAAAGATGTTAAAGCTTGTACTCAGGAGTTTATTTCTTTAACTCTGAAGCCAATTGTGCCTTTACAAATATATAAATACAATGATTAGTTCATTATTGGGCTTCTTCATTTTAATAATTAATTTTTTCTTCCAGAATAACTATAATTGCTTAATATTTTGTGCAAGATTACCAGACACTGTTAATTGTATATACCTGGTTCAATATGTGAACATTAAAGTAAGCAAGCTAAAAAAGCAAAAATAAATCATGATTGTATTTAAATTTGGGGCCCTAAAGCAGAAATCTTTAAAAGGTACCATTTTCCTCTGTGATAATTATAAGTAGATATCCATTTTAAAAATTCCCAATATTCTCCATTATGCATTTCAGGAACAGCTTAGACAGCTATGTAACTCTAGGGCAAACGCAGACTGACTTATGTCATCTTTACAAATATCTTGCACCAATGAAAAGTTATTTATGGGACAGAGTTAATAGCGTTCTGACCTTCACATCACTCTTAAAAAAAAAAATGAAAATTTGTATAGGAAAAGGCAGGGAAATGTAGTAGAAAAAAAACGCTAGACTGTTATCAGGTTGCCTGTTCTAGTCTTTGCTCTGACACTAACCATGTGGCTTTAGGCAGATAACTTTCTTAGGGGGCTCTCGTGTTTTCATCTGTAGATAAGGTACTTAGTGGTTTAACTTGATTAAGTTCCCTTCTAGTGTGGTAGTGCTATGTACTATCTAAATACTAAAAGAGCCTAGCTCTACACTGAGTAACCCAGGACCTCGAACAGGTCACTTCATCTCCTGACATCAGTTTACTTCTCTGTGCATTCAGCCAAGTCAGATTTAAAGAAAAGGGGAGCACTTTCAAGAGCCTAGTCAAACATTCCTTGAAGTATCAACACTGTTGTTATTCTCTGGCTTTAATATGGTTTTAATAAGCATGTTTCTTATTTGTACTTGTTTCTAACCTTGCACTAGAGAGAACGGCAAAAAGAGGTTAGTATAGTATCATGCTAATTTTTTTACTTGGCTATGAATAAACCCAAGCAAGAAACTGAGCTCTACAGAAACTAAGTAACTTGCCCAAGACCACAGAGAAGTGTGATTAGAATCCTGTGCTTCCATTTTTGGTGTACAAGATCAGTACTCTCTTGAGTATATGTAGCCCCCAGAATATTCTGATGCACCTTAAAAGCTGAGCAACATTACTCTAAAATAAAACACAAAGTCATTAGCATGGCAAACGAGAATTCATGATTTGGCCCATGACCTACATTGTCATCATCTCCAGCCACACACTTTCCACCCCAACCTTCTATCCCAGCTCTGTCTTGTTAGTGCCTTTGTACGCACCCTACTCAGTGTCTGGAATGCACTCTCCCTCTTTTTCCCCTGACTAGCCCCCATTTTACTTCAAGATTCAGCTCAAATATCACTTCCTCTATTAATTTCCTGACTCCCTTCCTGGCCTCTCCTCCCATCTGGGTTAGGCACCTCTGTCTTGCCTTAGCCTCCCAGGCATACATATATTATACTACTTAGACACTAAGTGATAATCATGTGCCTACTGTTCTAACCCTCTCACTAGACTGTGAGCTCCTTGGTGGCATAGACAGTTTCATTTCTTTACACCCAGAGTCCAGCGCAAGTATAAATCCGGTAGACACTCAGTAAATCTCATAAGAAGGAACCAGTGACCAACATCTGTAAAAGATCTAAAGTCAGCCTTTGGAATGGATTCCATTTCCTCCCCATCCTGCCGGTGTCTGTACACTGTCTGTATCTCCTATCAGACACTGGCTACCATGTTGTTATATCCAACTGTTAGATCCACAATGTGATGAATTTCCTAGCACTAGACTGTTCAATATAGTAATTGATAACTACATGTGAGTATTTAAACTCAAGTTAATTAAAATTAAAAATTCAATTTCTTAGTCACTCTAGCCACATTCAAGTGCATGATAGCCACTGTGACTAGTGGATGCCACATTGGACAGCACAGATATAGAACATTTTCATCACCACAGAAAGTTCAGGGCTGACTCAGGGCCTCAAGAAATACCTCTCCCAATACCAAGACCAAAGAGCTGGAGAAAATGACATTGGCATTGAATCATTTTGTCCTGAGAGATGATATTAGCAATCTATTAACAGTTTATGTGTATATGAAAGATAAAAGCTGGACAGCTGCTTCTTAGTCAGACAAGTTTTTATTAATGTTATTCTGTACATAGAGAAGAGATGAATAAGAAAAGCCTTTGAAGCTGTTTTTACTCACTGATAATTGAAATGTAAGTTCTATTGTATTTATAAACCTATTTGCCTGACTTCTTACAATCTTTTTTAAAATCTGGGAAGATTATGGGACATAATTAAAGGATTTCAATGTTCTTATTTTTCCTAGCTCTGTAAGGAAATTATAACTTAATTAATGGTGATTTTTAAGCATGGATTTAGGGAGATCTTTTATCTCCATTAACACTTAAAGCCTCACCCCCACAGTAGTTTCATAGTTTATAGACTTCATATCTGCTCTGTTATTTCACTTGTCCTATCATCTCTCCAATATGATTCTAAAAACCACAAATTTGGAACTAATTAAATTGTTTACTCAATAGAATGTGTATGAATTGTGTTTGTATTAGATATAAAGATTTCTCAGTGAAAGATACAGAATTATTTATCACAGGAATTTGATGTCTTTTTTCTGAGCTAAAACTGACAATAAGTAGCTTATTTTTTCTTGGCCTTTTGACGTAATAACTTTTATGAACATTACCACAAATAAACATGGTACGTGCACTCTATAACATTTATTTTGAGCCAAAGAATAGATATTGTATAATGCCTGTGTTGGTGACAAACAAGTGAACCAGAGTGGAGAGGAGTTGCTTCTACCTTTAGTGTCACATATGATGATGTGTCAGGTTAAATATGAATACATCCCTTGATCATAGTTGTACCAGAATGAACTGCATACAATTGGGGAAACAACAGTATTACAGTTTGCTTGAGGGAGGGGAAGTCTTTTAAAGAAAGGCTTAAAAGCCTAAGCAACACATATAATAAAGAACAATTGTTTCTTTCTGCCCAAATCCTTATTACTCAGCAGCTTTTGGTCCTTAATCCTGACCCTGCAAGGATATGGGGGTGTGAAAGAATGTGTGTCCATTATGCTGTTTATCTCTTTCTGGGAGATACATGGTAGTGAGCATAGCTATCTACGGAAAGAGAATGTGGAAGAAACTGGTACTTCATTGCGTGCCTCTTCTCTTTTCCCTGTCCTATAGGAAGTGGTTTCAGATGAAAGGCATCAAGGCGGACAGCTCCTGGAAGAGCCAAAGTTGCTGCATTTCAAAGGGAATACCTTTAGTCTTCAGATCTCTGTCCTTGACATCCCCCCATTCCTCTGGAGAATTAAACCATTCACTGCATGCCAGGTACCGGGCAAATGGGTTTCTAACAGAAACAGCTTTGCTTCAACCAGCAAACCTGTCACAAATCCTGGTGAGGGTACTCTTGACTCTCCTCCTCCCTTAAAAGTATGCATTTAAATTGAAAACTGTCACAGAAATGTAACAGTTTGGACTACACACAGGGAATGAAACATATTGTCGTAAATTCTCAGGTCTCTAACAGGTGGAGAAAAGGTGCTTGTATGTGAGGTAATGTGACATTTCTTCTCTCTCCTGTTTACATTGTCGCTCCATATAGGTTGAAGATGGTAATTTAGCAACTCAGAGCAAGGTTTGTTTGTTGGTTTGTATTTTATTCATCTCTTCATTATGAGACGTTATTTTAATCATATTCAGCAATGAATGAACTGGATGTCAGTGAGAAACCTTTTAAAAGTGATGATTTTGAGTTGTAGAGATCTACGACTGGCCAAGTGGGAACAAGAGATTCTGTCCTAAATATATGAAGTGCTTGCTGTCAAATGAATTGGGCAAGATGGGAAGAGGAAATTACAAGTTGAGAGGCAAAGAAAGGATAATGCCTCTAGAATCCTTTTATAAATATATAAACATATTTATATAGTATTATTGTTCACATATCTCTGCATCAGAGACTTTTTAAAAAGACTGCAGAATCCCTGAGAGTCTCCTTGGGTATTTGAGTAGATGTTTACATAAAAAGGTTGCTTTTCAATGTGTGACCCTGCCACTGAATTCTATGGAAATTCCCAGTGATAAGTATTTTCATCATAGGCAGCCAGCTGCTCTACGGGACTTTCTTAAGCCAGAGTCATCTGTGCTTCATGTGACAGGACATTTCCTTAACTCTGGAAAAGCTTCTGGTAGATTTGTATTGATTTGGAATCACAGGAGGCTTTCAAACTTCTTTGTTCTGCCCATCAACATAACTCGCAGAGCCCTGCGGGTTTTTAACCTTTCCATCCTTGCAACACTCATTTAAAAAAGAAAACTTACATGAGGTATACCAGGTGTCGGAATGGGAACAAGCCAAACCACAAAGAGAACAACCTTGACTGCACTATGAGAGTTAGAAAAAACTTGAACTGGCAATCCTTTCAACTTCTAAAATTCAGCATTTTCAAATTAGACAAGGTCATATTTTCCTATTTGCTTTTCATACTTCTCATTTCCTTGGGAATTGCCCCTCCGTGTACAGTTTTAGTGCATTGGAAGCAACAAGAACATCACTCATGGCCACAAAACTTTTGTTTTTGGCACATTTCCTTATGGAGAGAGGTTTTTTTTTATGACTAACTGTATTTTATGATGTTCTAGACTTGGTGTCTCTGTTTTCCAGAAAGCAGTATTCAAAGTTTCTAGTCCAAATTGAAATTCAGGGTATTAAAACAAGTCCTGATAGTCATGGAAATTCCTCTGTATTAATCTTTATAGGTTTAAGGGCACCCCTTCACTGGATCTAACACAAGTTACTCACTCCAAAGTAACAATTAAGTTTAGTGCTTGGAGATAAAAAATCAAATGAAAAAACCGTAACCTTGCACCAGCACTTAATAATTTCAACACCAGGGATTCCAAAGAGAGCCCTGTGCAGAAAAGGCTTGAAGGGTTCAATACCTGCTGCCCTTAGAGGATGCAACAGAACCGGGCAAAGCCAAAGGGCACTGGCTCACAAGAAAACTCAACAGGCTTTACCGCTGGGATGGGATGGATTGCATGGAAGTTGTGAACATGTGTAAATATTTTCCTTCTGTAATTGAGCATAATTTGAAGGAGTCTTGGAAGGCTGAGAAACAATTTCCTTTTCTATCCACTGAGTTTCTGTTTCCACTTCATTTTTCTCACCCACAAATGGCTTTCTGCTCTATTCCTCCTTTCTCTTCACCACCCGTACCACCAATTCCTCGCCCCTGTCATCATTGAAACCCCCCAGCTTGTGTGAATACATACTGTGCTTGCCTTGATGGCTATGTTGTGTTTTCTGGGCATCAGAAGTAAGCACTTTGGAGAGGGTTTGTGTTCAGCCTTCTCGCACCTTATGTAGAACAGCACTTGCACTGACAAACTTGGCATGGATAATAGAGAATGGCTTTTCATTAGGGCTTAGTGGATAGGAACTAACACAGAGATATTGTGGAGATAGAATATCTCACAATGCCTGACATCATTTATAGGTCTCTCCTTCAACTGGTAAATCTCCCTGTCATCTTCTGTCATCTTCCAACTCAGTGCACAAAGAGTGCTGGTATCTTTGTCTTCTTATTCCTCTCTCTCACTTCCGATCAGGAATCTGGGAATGGACATATGCCATTTGGTCCCCAAAGCCTGCTCTTCTAAGAAACTTTCCTGCTTTTTTCTGGGAAAAGTGGAATTTCCCAGGAAGGCACAGGCCTGGGAACAATCCAGTGCAAAGAATATTTGCCCTATCAGACACCAACCCACTGCACAAGAAATGTTTTTAGAGTGGTGTGAGTTCAAGGTTGGGCCCAGAGCTGTGATGAGAGACTGTGTATAGGAAGACTAGATTTTAAGTCTTGTTGGTTTAAGTTCTGGAGGACTAAAATTTATGGAATGTTATGCTACAACCCTTAATTCTTATGAAGCCAGGTATGATGAGTGAGAGGAAAGGCAAGGGTCTGTGAGCTCTTAGGACATCTGGTTACAGCAGCACCCATCAACCTTGACTCAGAGGCCCACAATGCTACAATTATTCCACTTTTCTTCTCGAGCTCTTTAAGATTCTATCACAATTAGAGATATGCTATTGTCCCCTCCCCAGGTTTAGGAACCCTCCTCCAGGAATTAAACAGTCTTGCTGGGACCTGAGTTCTACTTAATCACCGTTTCCTTTATTCCTTGCTGACTGTGGGGTGGAAAAGCTGTAATAAACAGTATACAATAAAATATTAATTTATTTTCTAAATTCTACAAAACACAAAGTCAGGCTGTCACCTCCCTAGGATAAAAGCAGCTGTCTTTTTAGCACGCTGTGTATCTTGAAGAACCCAGTGTCTGTCTCCTGCTAGGATACGATTTACATTCTCTCCATCTGCTAGGAACCTAATTATAATGGAATCAAAATGAAAACATTTCCGGAATTCTTTAAACACCCATAACTTTGCTATTCTTTGTCCTCCCATATTACTTTCCACATGATTCCTCTCAGCTTGGTGGTGTTGTGTTTTTTATTCTGAATAAATGAAAGCAAAGATGATTGCCCTGAAAACCCACTAATCACAGTCCTTCTAATTCTATTATTTTTAAATATTTTGTTGAGCACTATTGGCAGCTGCTACTCAAGTCAACAACAAAAAATATTCTTTTGATCCTGTTTTCAAATCAGTTTTTTAAAATGTTTTGATTGTGTGCAGTGGAGTGGAAGGAGAGAAGAGGATTTTTATGTGTGTGCTTATTCTCACGTCTTTCTGCAAGGAAACATCATCTCTGCAGTGGGCATTACTCCTTTTACCTTTCTTCCAATGGTCTCAGGAGAAAATACAGGAAATTTAGTAAGTCATAACAGAGAAGACACTTTTCAATAAATGGTCAGTCCTACTTTTTAGGAAGGTGAGTATTACCACAGATTCAAATTCACAGCAAAAAATGCAGATTTGTTTAAGAGCCAAAACTTGAATTCAGCTCCGTCTATCCTTGAAGTCTAGGCACTGATATTACACTGTAATGACTCAAGTTTCAGTTTTAGAAAACAAAAACCTCCTAAGTTTAGTTAGGCAAAATCTCATTAGTTAGCCAAAAGTACCTATTAACCACAGAGCTCTATGTTATAGTTACTTTCATTGAAAGAGATGGTGCAAAGTAACTCTATAAAAATCCACTGGTTTAGAGAAGAGAGTTTATTTGAGAATGGAGAGAATAGGGATGGGGAAATAGATGATGGAAGCCTTTGAAGGCCACGCAGGGACTGTGTTTAACATGGCAGGCATCAGGGCGCCATTCTGGTCCCCCGAACAAAGGGATCTTGTGTTGAAAGCACGGTTCCCAGGTGGTCTGTGTCCCCTACTCATGATTAGAGGTAAAAGAGAGACCATAATGCTATTCCCTGAAGAATACCAATCAACTGCTTTGTTTCCCTCTCCACTCAAGTCCTAACCCCCTCATTAGCTCTGTGTAGTAGAGAGTGAGGCAGGAAGATTGGTGAATAGGTTACTACAGTTAGCTATAATGAGGTGAGAGAAGAGGATCATTAATGGAGAGAGGAAAATTGGAGAAGAATGACAATGAGGGAGAGAGAGAGGTGCTGATAATCAGTTTTCATAAGGTAGAGTTATCAGAGAAAATAAAGGCCAAATAAAATGATTTATAGTGATTAGAGGTATAATGCTAGTGATTAATGATAATGAGATAAATATCAGAGATGTAACTATTGGAGTCCTCCACAGAGAGATGGCAATTGGGCATATGTGAGCACACGGGACCTTGAAGAGTTGAATAGGCAGAAAGAGAAGTGTTTCAGGAAGAGATGTGAAATAGAGGTTACTTATGCCTTACAAAACCAAAGAAGGCTCAGGAGGAGCATGAAAAGAGTGAGACTGGGCAACAAGGAGAAATGGCAGAACTTGTAAACACATATTATTTATTTTATCTGGTGTAGAATTTGGTGCAGTTGAAAAGTCATCTTTGAGTGTTCTAGGGAAAATGACTTCCTTTAGGGGACGGCCCTGTGGCCTAGTGGTTAAGTTAGGTGTGCTCCACTTCAGCAGCCCAGGTTCAGTTCCTGGACATGAACCTATACCATTTGTTGGCAGCTATGCTGTGGTGGCTACCCACATACAAAACAGAGGAAGACTGGCAACAGATGTTAGCTCAGGGTGAATCTGCCTCAGCAAACAAAAAAAAGAAAGAAAGAAAATGACTTCCTCTAAAGGTTGCTAGGAGGCTGCACTGATCAGAAATGCCCTCTGCTGCAATGTCTACTACCAGGAGGGAAAGAGAAGAGATTGCGAGTAAAACTCTCTGTATAAGAAGACAGTGGGAAAGAGGTACCATTAAATGGACCCCTGCTGTCTTGCTAGTGGTATATGCAAGTTGTGCCCTAGTCAAGAGCTTCCTTAGTGAACATTAGCTCCCAGCCATTCCCCTAGACAACAGCCACTCTGTGGAACCCAGAGGTGGCACCTCTTGTTGTTGTCCTGCTCATTTTAGAGGTTATCTAAGAGAACTTCAAATCCACTGGAGTTCCATTAGAGAATTGTACTGGTCAAGAAAACAGCAACCACTCAAGATATTTCAACCAGGGAGAAGTTTAATCGAGGGATTTATGTGCTCACAGAACCCTACGAAAGCCTCGTAGAGCCAGAGTCAGAGAAAGCCACTAATGATATAGAAAACCAGAAAGTTCAGGAATTGCAGAGAAACATAATAGCACTGAAGCAGATGGTTCTCAGGGGAACGTCCTGAAGCCCCTGCAAACCTCACCTGTCCTGTCATCTTGCTGGTATTTGAGGAGCAGTGATAGTTTCCACTCCTCTTCTACCTTCCAAGTCTAGCACAAATGCCTTTCATCGGCAGAGTGAAAATGTGAACTCCCTGCTGGCAAGAGTCTGTGAAATGTAGTTTTCAGACTTCCAGCACCTGTCATTTGGGGAGACCTGAGAATGGCAAAGATAGTGTGGTATACTAATGGCCCACAATTTGCACAGGAATAAAGTCAATGAAATATGCTGCAAAGTGTCACACATATAGACTTCTCTGAGTCCTTGTCTCTACCTCTAGAGACAAAGGTTCACTGCCTTTCCCTTGATTCAGGATTAAGAACAAACACCTAAAACAAAAACACAAAGCTCTCACGTGCATTGCTGGGATGTGTGGTAGAGGTTAATGCTTTTGTTCTCTCGTACTCCCTAAAGCTGGCTCTCCTCTCTTCAAGGGTGCAACAATCTAAAATCTATCCCTCCTGGTTGGTCTTCTCAGGAAGGATCCCAAATCAGGATCTGTGAGACTTCCTATAGAGAAATTTAGGAGACAAACAAGCATGCTCAGGAATATCTAGGTATCTTATAGTTCCTCAAAGTGACTAGACTGAACTTTAATCACGGCCCTTGGACTTACAACACATGCTGGCTTCATCACCAGTCACACTTCAGAGTATCAAACTTCCAGACTTGAAACATCTTTTGCCACCCTTCGTTCTTAGTACTGGAGAAAATTATGTTTATACCAACAGGTATAAGAGCACATTAATGAGATACAAAAAGGAGAAAAAAGTGAGGATGAAGGTTACTACAGGTTGGGTATACATGGCCATTGCCAAGGACCCCAGCCTGATTTGAGTAGGAAGCAGAGACTTTTTAGTAGATGAAAGAATATCAATGACTGACCTCTGCTTCACATGATTGTAAAGCCATGTGCCTGAGCACAGTCCAATTCGTGCCAAGCATGGCTAGTATTGAGGAAAAGGGTGATCTGTAAAGATCTTATAATTTCCCCCCCCATTCGGTAAAAATTACTTTTGCCACTCAATTGTCTGTAAGTCGCTTGAGAGTGGGGACCAAACCTAATTTCTTATTTTTCTTACTGTTTATCTGATACAGTGTCTGGTCATTAGCAGGCACCGTACACATAATTGTGGAATGGATGAATTAAATGAATAAGGAGTTGGTAAACTAGACTACGCTGGGGAGGCCCTGTGTGTTTGTGTCTCTTTCTGGGATGCATGTATATATATGTGATTTTGCAATAATATTTTTATGCTGGATACATTAGCAATATTGTGTTCTGTTTATCCAATCCTGCATGAGTTTGTGGTCTGAGGATAAGTTCTGGTTAGTCAGTTCTTTAGCATAATTTTCATTTAAGTGAGAAGATACTCAGGCTTAGGTAGAAGGATGGACCATAGGAGTCTTCTAAAGAATATTTTTTTAGTGGGAAAACATGATGATTAATTTTTGATAGTATTCTTTCTAATTGTGTGTGTCACCAAGTGAAATCTGAGCTCTCGCATTGTGGTTTTGGAATTCAAATATTATCAACAGGAATTGACATTAATTATGTTTGTGCTGCTTGGCATAATGCTGGAACATTATTTCTACAACAATTCCACCAACATCACTTAGGCAGTTATCTTTGCTGCGATCATCGTCATCATCATCATAATTGCTATTCAGTCTCTCGTGTTCTTTGCTCATCTCAGCTGGGCTCTGCACACCATACCCCTCTTCTCTCCCCCGTCTGCCCTGCAGGAAGTCCCATTCTCCCGCGTGTGGTGCAGTAACCGGCAGCCCCTGCACTGTGCCTTCTCCCTGGAGCGCTACACGCCCACCACCACCCAGCTGTCCTGCAAAATCTGCATCCGGCAGCTCAAAGGCCATGAACAGATCCTCCAAGTGCAGACATCAATCCTAGAGGTGAGTCCTTTGTCCATGGGCCGCTTGACCCTATTTCTAAAGGATAAGAAGAACAGTATACCTATCTCAGTCGTGCTATACAAGTTCTGAAACAGCTTCAAAAGGCACTAACTCTTAATCCTCATTATTGATAAAGGAAAATAAACTTTTCTCAGCATGAAGATTGTACTCAGCTTATCATTGGGCAGGGGAACTCAACCCATCAGAGTTTTGGCTCTGTGGACAGAACTTTGAGGAAGGAACTGGTACAGGGCTTTTTATACACAAAATCACAATCTACTAGTCCCTCGTAGGCTTGCAATATCAGCTGAGATTTATTACTGGCTGATGGTACAATTGAGACACATACCATAAAGAGACACAAGGTCACCATTGGGCTGTTTTTCTGCTGCTTCAGACTAGTTTTCCAGAAGTCAGTTGCTCGTACATGTTATTTCATATTCAGGACCTTGGCTCCTTTTTGTCTTACAATTTCTCATACCATCCAGACCCAGCATTCTGCACATCCCCATTTCCATTAAACCTAGATTTGTCTATACAATAACATAAGATAGAGTAGATATTAATCTCATTCCACATGTAAGGAAATGGAATTGGAAAAAGGAAAATGACCTTGTCCCAGGTCATATCACTATTGAAGGGCAGAGTTAGAATGGGTGTCAAAGGAGAATGCACTTGAGAACTTTTGCAAAAAGACACCTGATCTCTGCCATGGCTCTGATTTGCCCTAAACCACTAAATGACTTCAGGGTTCTGTATTTGAGCTTATAGAATTGACAGTGGCATTCCCTCCTGAATGGTTATTTGAGGTAAGAGGAAGAGAGTAGCTGAGGAGTAGAATCAGTGGGACATGTGATGCTTTTGGTTAGTAATTCTGTGGTAATCCCTGGCTAGATTAGAAAAACACATATTTTATCATTCACCTGTAGAATATATATGTGTGTGTATGTATATATGTATTACCTGGGAATAAGACAGGATACATTCTAGACAAGAGACATACATACACATACATATGCACATATTTATGTACAAATATATAAACAATATATATTTATTCTTTCTGGCTTGGCAGAAGGTTTAACACATTTTGTATCCATACAACTCAACTTCAGGGTTTTTTTTCTTTGAAAACTTGCAGCCTTATAGCATTATCACTTCCCTCCATTCTCATTTCAATTCATTGTTTATGCAAAATGAGTATTGCTAATTCCCCAAATAGTTTTTCTAAAGAGTGGATGGCTTTCCAAAGGATTGTGCCTCAAAATTGATAGCTGTCTTAACTGACATGTTTATACAGTATTTGCCCTCATTATTGCCAATTAGCATTATGCGCTAAGGTAGTTTTGATGGGGGAGGTAGATCCAGAAACCTAGGGAAGCATATTTTTAGAGTCTCTTTCTTGAACAGTCATGGCATATTTAACACAATACATTTCAAAGTAAAATAAAAATTTAAGAAAGTTTTAAAATAAAAACAAAAGGAAAATCCAAAAAGGGCTGGTATTCCAAAGAAAGCATGAAAAGACAGAACATGAAGACGCCTCTGATGCAAATTGCCCCAAATATCCGTTAACAGGTCAAAAGAATTCCAGCTTTCAAAAGTTTTTGTATTTTAAGGTGCTCAGATATTGAGGATCATACTTCTGCTGTTATAGGATACTTCTGTAAGAGGAATGTGACAGAGTTGATACATCCTGGTACCTTTGCCTCTTGCTTACATAAATTCTTGAATTGCGTAGAAGGAAAATGAGTTAATAAACATAATCTTATCCTTTACTCTCCAATTCCTTTTCTGATGCTTCACAAAGTTTACAATCACTTTGAAATGCCTTAAGAAGATGACATCACAGTATCTCTTGATAAAAGGAGGCAAGTATCAGAATAATATTTAGATATTCAATGTTGGGCTACAGTCATCCAATTTGGAGCCAACTGCCTTTTAGAAGCTTTATTAACCCTTTTAATCCTGTAAGGATCATTTTATTAATTGCTTAAAGTGTTACTCCTGGAATTTGACCCAGTGCATCTCCATCTCTTTGTAATAAACTGTATTTCTTAGGCAAATCTGATTTGTTACCATTTTCTATGTCAGAAGAAAATAATTTTTGAAAACCACTGTATTTCAGGTACCATTTCATGTGCTTTCACATATAACCATCACAACTCTGTGGATTAGTGTTATACTATCATAATTTTACATGATATAACAGTTCAAAGAGGTCAATGTTCTTGTCCAAGATCATAGAGCTAATAAGATGGGTAGTCAGAGTTTCCCACTGAGATATCTGACTTCAAGATCAAAGTCTGGATTTCCATACTATACTACCTCAGGATCACAGTCAAGGAGGTCTAATTTATCAGTCCTAATTGTAGGCCTTGTCCATAATATAAGCCTTCTGCTTGGGGGCTTAGGGACTAGTGATGAACTCAGCACTAGCAATTTTGTCTTTGATTTTGAAAGTCTATGAAAATTGGGGAGTTCTTCCTCAAGACTGCAGAAGGATGAGATGTGATTGGCTAGAATAAACGCTCATTCTCTAGATCTTCAAGAATAGAAGAGATTTCCTTCATGTAGATCTTCTTGCAAAGGGATGTCTCGATTGAATGATCACTCAATGTCCTTCCAACCCTGAGACTGTCTCACTCCTGGGAAAAGCATACATCTGGTGAACAAAAATCCTCTTCTCCCTAAAAATGACTTGATTTTCAGGGGAGATGGTTCAAGAAAAAGTGAAGAAACAGAAAATGCTGGGAAACTGGGATTACCTGGGAAGGAGGCAGGATAGATTTTAGACAAGAGACCATATTAATGAGTGAGTTAGGGATATTAGAGCAATTAGTAAAGTGCATCATACTTCATGGCCACTAGGCTGGAAGAGACTGCATTGGTGGTTTTAATAAGTTAATAATAGGGTTTCATTGATTAAAAATAAAATAACAATAAAGAACTAAAACTCTTGAAGCTTTTGATTGATGTCTTTCAAATATCTTTTTTTAATATCTCCACCTCCACCACCTCCCAAAAAAATTCCCTGCATTTTCAGACTGAGAGTTCCTACTCCCTACCTGGCTTTAATGGACTGTCTTAGTGTCACTATTTCATAAATTTAACAATGGAACCATGAGAGGTAAAAGACATACATATGTATGTATATTATATATATATATAAAATAATATTGGTTTTAAATATCTAAATCAGTGCTGTGATCTTCCTCATTGAAGGCATTTGGTTATGTTCAACCTCGCATCCATCATATCTGTTCATGTTTCTTATCTCGATGATTTTTCAAATATGTGTGTTCTGTCCTGTGGCCATTAGTATGTCAATCTTTAGAAGTAAGTTAGTTCCCTTTAAATTTAAACCAACTGAATTACCCAGCAATTATTGCCAATTGATACTCTATAAAATAACAGTATCGTCAATCTAAAAATCATGGACTGAAGCAAAATAACTTTGCTAATATTGAAGAGAAGGGAAGAATCTCCAAGTAATTTATTTCATCATTCCTCATTAATGTAGTATTGTTGAAGAATCTAATTTTTGTTGGAATGAATTAAATGAGAATCTTGCATGTTACAATTTTTCCTTTAAGCAATCCTCTTATCTTTCTTCAAAAAGTGGTCAAGTTGGGGGATGATTTGTCTGTTACAAAATAGACAGAATATTTGGAATTTCTCACTGATTTACAGCTCCTAAACTAACCAGGTAGCAGCTGCTTATCTCAGATGTGCAGAGCATGAAAATCTACTGTTCTTCTGCATATTTAATTTAAACAATCCGAAAATGTGGTGTATCTACAGGATTCTTATTACTTGGCCCAGATGTCTTTTAGAATGCATCGTAAATGTTACATAAAGTGTCATCCTTATGCATGGAAAATATTTAAATTTGGGAACTTTATGAGGGAAATAGAGGCCCGCTTACTAAAGTGTAGTAAATAGAAAGTATACTTATTTTTAGAGTCAGTCTCTTATGACATTTTATTCACCTTCAAAGTCATACAACTCTGTCCACCTTTTTCTGAAGATGTTATATATCAAGATGGTCTTTCTTCTGCAAACAGCAAAGACAGAACCTGGTCAAATTAGTCAATTCATAGATGCCATGAGGGCTTCCAGAAGCCAATTCTCTGTCTACTGTAATTCCTGACGAGGATACTTTCAGTGGTCTCAGTTTCATTGGCAAGCCACTTTTGCTCAGGTTGACACCCTTTGGTGCCATTTTACAATGACAACTACCCTGTTATCTTGCATAGAGTTCCTTTTTTTCTCTCTCATTTCTACCATCCTTTTTAAGGACATTATCCTGCTTTGAGTCAGGAAATATTTAAGGAAACTATTCTTACTTAATTTGCATTTTTAAAGGCTAGAAGAAATTTTGCAAACCATGATAAAAAACGACATATCTTATAACCTATTTTATGCAGTAAGAAGACTGAGTTGGTTTATTTTATAACCATCCAATATATCAGAAAAGAATTGTCCACTCTGCCTGAAATAACCACTATCTACTCAATTTCTAGTAAATCAATAGCCTCCCATGACCCCTCCATGAAGCCCTTCCTACAATTAATTCCTGAAGCATAATGCTAATATCACTCAGAGAACATGATCCTTAAACACCCTGCTCTGCAGATCTTTGATACTTGTGTTGAAGCAGGGCAGCACAGTGAAATGAGTCCTGGTATAGGTATTAGGATATCAGAATTCCAGTTTCTGCTACTTCACAAACCACTTGGGTGACTTTTACCAAATTTCATAACCTCTGTGGAGTCTATAAAAAAAAAGCCAAAAGACTGGTTAGGAAATGAAGGCTGAGAAATGATAAACTCATACTCCAAAGCAAGGTCTTTCTGACTCTGAAAACCATGCTTTTTCTATTACTCCATGATAACCTCAAATACTGGAAGAACTTTGGTGAGCACTGTTCTATAGTGTTCCAGGAATAGAACAAAAACCAGTAAATAGAATCTATTTAATATGATAACGTGCACTTTGAATTTCCAAGAAGTTATAATATACAGCATTTCTCAAATATGTCTTACCATGGGACTGCTCTTTCTTGGAGCATCTTGAGATCTCTTTTTAGAAATGCCAGGTTAAGACATTGTGTTTCCAAATACAGACCTCAAAAGTAACTGTGTTAAATGGTTACAGAAAGCCAAAACACATTATCAGTCATTAATAAGGTCTCTGCATGAACCAGTTTCCTTAGTTAATTGATTTTTGAAGATATAAGACTCACTGAGTCTGAAGGTTTACAGCTGTGTGAGGCCAGGCACTAGCCAAGAAGGACCACCATGGCTGTGGGGCCCACGGCAGGAAGATGTGTAAAGATCAGAAAAAGCATCAGGGCAGGAACACAGGGCAGTTCAGGAAGGGCATGTACTTAAAGTTTGGCACAGCATGACATGTTCCTAACACGCAAGATGTCTTCTTGAGTTTTAAACAATCCTAACTAGTCCCTAAACTTGATCTCACATTTGATGCTTTTATTTCCGTTTGTATTAATTTTCCTTTGCTACCTAACAAATTAACACAAATTTAGTAGCATAAAATGACACTCATTTATTGTCTCACATTTTTTGTAGATCAGAAGTCCATTCATGGCATACGTGGGTTCTCTGATCAGGATCTCACAGGCTAAATCAAATGGTGGTGGCCAGGGACACCTGGAGCTCAGAGTTCTCATTTGGAGCTCAGAGTCATTTTCCAAGCTTATTTGGATTGTTGACAGAATTCAGTCCCTGCAGCTATAGGACTGAAGTCCCCATTCTCTTGTTGGCTGTTGAACAGGGGCCACTGTCAGGTCTAGCCACATGTCTTCCCCTGTAGGCAGTCACAACATGGCTGTTGGCTTTCTTCCAGACCAGCAGGATAGATACCTCCAGATAAGAGTTGCCTCTTCTTTCTTGTAAGGGCCACTTGATTAGGTCAAGCCCACCCAGGAAAATCTTTCCCATGGTCAATTCATAGTCAACCGATTAACGACCTTAATTACATCTGCAGAATCTATTTCATCATGTAATGTATCATAATCCTGGGAGTGATTCAAATACTTTCCAGGCCTTAAAATTCCATTTGTCCACATAGACTTATCAGCAACCACTCACACTCATCAGCAACCGCACACAATTTTTGTGTGATTTCATGTTGGATCTGGTGATCTAATTGCTGTGATGTACTGGAATAGCGTGTTCTCATTGGACAGCTCTAAATCAGAAGCAGAGTGGGCACACAGCAGGCAGAAGCTTTCCAGCCTGCACCACTCCCCAGGCTGGTCTAGATCTCATCACTGGCTCATGGCTGGCCCATATTTTACCAGAGCAATTTAATTCTGAAACAAGACCAAAATATTTATTATAGAATCTCACAACTTTAGGACTAGGGGAAACACAAACTTTAAGATGATCAATATGGGATCAGTTGCCTTTTACAGCTCTCCTAACAAATGGCTTCCCAGCCAGCCTCCTTTGATCAGCCCATTCATCTTTGGTTAGCTCTATAAGAGGGTCTTTCCTTACACTGACCTGAAATATGTCATTTGGTAGCTTCTTCCTACTGATTCAAGATTTATTCCTGAATGTTAAAAAAATCAAGGTCTAATTCTGCTCTCACCTGACTTCTCCTTGGATGTAAGAAGCTGACAATTGTGGCTCCCCTGAGTGAAAGAGGCTGTTTTAAATCTCTAGTACACGATTTACTTGGCTACTAGAGAAGTTGTTTACTATTTTAGAAGAGAGGGAAACTTGTCAATATATTTTATTGAGTCCATCACAACAAGCAAGCATTTTGTGCATGTATGTTAACACAGATTTTCTTGAAAAATAAAAGGGTTGATCAGTAATGCTTTCACTAGGATCTGATCATGCTTTCCTTATTTTGTTTACAGAGTGAAAGAGAAACTATCACTTTCTTTGCACAAGAGGACAGCACTTTCCCTGCACAGACTGGCCCGAAAGCTTTCAAAATTCCCTACTCCATCAGACAGCGAATTTGTGCTACATTTGATACCCCCAACGCCAAAGGCAAGGACTGGCAGATGTTAGCACAGAAAAACAGCATCAACAGGTAATTGGGGGCAACTTCTGAAAGATGATTTGACTCTTTTAGTCTTTGAAAAATAACTTGGGTTGGGCGTATCCATGTGGTTTCCAGGCCCTGATAGCTTTATGGATTCCTCTGGCTCTATTTCATGTGAGGTCCAGCTAGGTAAGTGGGAAAAGAGCAAGAAAATGGCACTGTGTGTGGCATTTCCTGCCACCCCATTCTGCCTTATGGAAAAGCTCTACTTTGATCTTGGCCCCCCTCTAGGTTTGCTGATCAGGCCACCCAAATGGGGGTTAGAAGATGTCACCTTGGTTCTTGTGAGGGGTCCCAGGACAGTCTTGAGCCAGTGACACAGAAACAGAGAAGCAAGTTTCTTACACCTCCTCCCTACCTTTGGGTAGACTTAAGCATTATTTAACCCTTAATGCGTTTTCTCAGCCTGCAAAAGTGCGTGCCTCCATATAAAGAAAGGAAGTTTGAGGATGATAACTCTCAGGTCTGAAAGCAGAGGGCATTAAAGTAGGCATCGTGAACGAATCTGCTGCTTAAACACACACCACTCGTTTCTGTGCTAACATTGTGGTTGAGTTGAGAGTAGAATAGAGAGACTCATAATGGGTTTTATTACTTTAGATGAAGAAAGCAGGCCTGATGCTATCCAGAGTAACACTGATGGAGCAGGCAGGTTCTGGCTCAGCTTGAGGGATAACCAGCAGGGAGAAGGCATTGACAAATAGTCTCTCCTCTCCTCTCTCCCTAACCCACCCGCATGCCCCAGAATGAAGAGAAAAGAGAACAAGTTTTGCCAGAATCATTTTATTTCCTTTTCCTTTGGTACTTTTGAGCAAAGCCTTATTTTCTTACTGTGTGTCTTGCTCTGTCATTTCCATTTTTTGTTCTTTATTTTCACAGACATCCTACCTGACTCTTTCTTTTCTGAAAGGGAGGTAGATGTCTGCCAAGAAAGGATAGAATGCTGCTCCCTGTTTCAAAAGGGATTCAGAATCCAAGCACGAAAAGCCCAACAAGAAAGCAGTCAGGCTTAGAGAGGAAAATCAAGAGAAGGAGGCATTGCTGCAAGAGAAAAAGGAATTTACAGAGACAGACAGGCCTGAAAAGAATAGATGCACTCTGGAAAAGGCATATATTGAAAATGAAAGAGTACAAAAATGTATGAATGTACAGGGAAAAAAAATCATGTTTACTATCTCCCAGCAACTTTGGCAAAGGATGAGGTATCTTGTTTATAAATCCATGAACGCCATGACTATGTCAAGGTCACTTTCTGAGCAATATGGGAACAAGAATGGAAAACTAACCAAAAGAACAGAATCTGCTTAAAGAAAAAAAAGAAAAAGAGCAATGGGCAAGCACTTGAAAGACCTGCAAGGCATCTCTGGTTCTAACCGATGCCAGTCTGCCCCAACACATCACTTGCCATCCCTGTGTTTCTACAACCGATGCCAGTCTGCCCCAACACATCTCTTGCCATCCCTGTGTTTCTACAACCGATGCCAGTCTGCCCCAACACATCACTTGCCATCCCTGTGTTTCTACAACCGATGCCAGTCTGCCCCAACACATCACTTGCCATCCCTGTGTTTCTACAACCGATGCCAGTCTGCCCCAACACATCACTTGCCATCCCTGTGTTTCTACAACCGATGCCAGTCTGCCCCAACACATCACTTGCCATCCCTGTGTTTCTTTTTTCACAAATGCGATTCATAGAATTCAAACTACCTTAACTCTCTAATCCATTCTGGCTATAAGAATTTATGATTTATAATTAACTATTTACAAGAAAATAATTGCCATAAAATCTCTATGTACCATGGATGCAGTCATTAATTTGCTGAATGAGTATGTGTGTGTTCCCACCTTATTCCATTTGTTTCTCCATTGAAAGTATATGTAAGAACTTCAGTGATCGTCTCCTACGATCGTCATCAGTTTCTGACCTTACATGGTAGGGAAAATGCATCTCAAACTGGGAGGTTAAGGTTAACCACCTTTTGTGTGCGGGCTCTAATGAGCAGTAAGCAATAAGCCACACGGGAGCACACTGCCCCCTCCAGGGTCCTGGGTCATAGAACGCCAGCACTTGGTGCGCTGTTTGTTTCCTTGATTTTGTTTCTCCCTAAGACTCAGACCTCTTGTCCAGGAAAGCCTAAATTTCCTTGACATAAGAAATTCAAACAACCTACTCTATTGAAAGCTTCAAACAGTGTCCTGAAAATGTCTACTTTCAGTAAATTTTACTCTTTGAAATTTTCACAATTGATAGCAAATTAGAATAGTGTGAATGCATGTAATCTACTTCTATCTTTAAACCTTATTGAGCTAACATGTTCAACTTCAGTGAAAGGCATTTTCTTCCTTCCTTTTTATTCTCTACCTTAACTCTCCAAAAGTTGTCTAACCGTGGAATAAAAATGATTTAAATTAGGAATAAGCAAAGTTTTTTCTATTAAAGAACCAGGCAGTAACTAGTTTCGGCCATATGGTATCTGTTGTAGCTACTCAGCAGCTATTCAGCTCTGCTTCTGTAGTGTGAAAGCAGCCAGAGAAAATACATAAATAGGCAATATGTTCCAATAAACCGTATTTACAGAAACAGGCAACAATCCATATTTGGCCTACAATACATAGTTTGCTGACCCCTCATTTAGATGATTCCGCCCTGTTTTAGCAGAACTTCCATAGGATCTGTTGCTTCAGTCAGAGTAACATCTGGAGCTGAATCTTCTCATCCAGCTCTGCATCCAAGACGTTGAGAGGAAGGGACACAGGATAAGGTCTTTTTCTGCAGGCTGGTGTGCTTCCAGCAGAGATGGCCACCAAGATATTCAGAGAATCAGAATAGAAGAAAGACTACTGAAAACCACCTCATATCAGGTTAGCTAATTCTCATTCCCATTTTGAAAAAATTGTCAGGTACCTTTTATGTTCTCATTACTATAGCAAAAAATATATCTTCTCCCACATGGGAAGAAACACGTGTGACAGAGATGAAGGGAATTTTCAGATGTAATTTGTCACAACTTCCTATTGTGTCATCCCAAATCACAGGTCTGGGTCTCTTATGGTTACAAATACCATAATATGGAACTGACCTCCAATGTGTGTTAAAACACAGAAATCTGATGTTGTGAATATGCCAACATTATTGGGTAAGAAAGCTGCTCCACAGCTTGAGTTATCATCTCTGGGATCACAAGGCATACAGTCCATCTTTCTAGGAGAGAATTCACCTACCTTGATCTTGTGACAGCACATTTACCTGACTCTTCCCTCCTTTCAGTTTCTAAAAGTGTTAAAAGCTAGCAAAGCAACAGCTCTTAAATCACAAAGGAAGAGTTTTCAAAGGGAGTGGAGGGAAGCGTTTGTTTTTATTTTGTTGCCAGTGAAAAATCTCTCTAACCCTCCTTTTGGTAAATGCAAATATCACTGATGATAATCTGCCTTTTTGCCAAACAAATTTCTTCTTAGGTCTGAATAGGAGAGAAAAGACGTGGAATATAAAGTTAAAGTCTTAGCAATTGATGAGAATAGGAGAAATGTCAGTGATGTGTGTTCTGAGGCAGCAATACAGGTGGCCTTGCAACTTGCCCAGCATATGGATCATGCTAAATAAGCTACGCAGCCTAGCAAAGAATGTCATAGATAGTTGCAATTATAGATTTTGTGCGCAAATTGTGACTGTTACTCAGAGTCCATACTTGCAGTATTTTAAAGCTGAGATTGCACATTTATTCTATAAATTCAGCTACAATAACTCTCCACTTCAATGCTCTTTGCCACAAGTGACTGGTAGGTGGGTAGGGCTGAGAAATAAAGAATTGATTGCATAGGAGTAGTTGGTAGGTAACATTGCTGAGGACTAAATAAATTAAATAATATTAGAAACTAACTGCTTCAGCTAGAAGTATTCTTCCACATGTAAACTTCCATAGCATCTTATTTTGTTTTTTAATTAATTAATTAATTAATTTTTTTGAGGAAGATTAGCCCTTAGCTAACATATGCTGCCAATCCTCCTCTTTTTTTGCTGAGGAAGATTGGCCCTGAGTTAACATCCACGCCCATTTTCCTCTACTTTATATGTGGGATGCCTGCCACAGCATGGCTTGACAAGTGGTGCATAGGTCCACACCCGGGATCCAAACCAGCAAACCGTGGGCCACCAAAGTGGAACATGCGAACTTAACCACTGCACCACTGGGCTGGCCCCATAGCATTTTATATTTTTATGACACTTTTTAATTTTTTGATTACAGTTAAAAAAACCTAGATAGGGCCATCTACTTTTAGGAGAAGTTCAATAAATTTTTCTTGATTGGATAACATGATCTTTTTCATTGGATAGTATACTTGAACTTAAAAACTCGCTTTCTAATAAATAGAATCGATGTGAACAGCATCAAAGGATTTTGAAAGTTTGTCTCAAAAGAAAACAGGTTACATGACTGACATTATGGAGGGTTCCTGTCTTTTCTTTCAGGTCTTAGGCAGTACCTGAAATTCTACTATTAGCTCATTCTTCTTTAAGGCCTCATGATTTTCATATTCCAGAAACCTTGTGGAAATGTAGCCAGCTTGACCAAGCTGCTATGGCAACAGATGCTGCATAAAGTGCATGAGATATGGGAGGATAAATAGAGGGGAAGCAGCTGAAATGAAAGAAAGGATTCCAAGATGGAAAGTAACAGATAAATTACGGCTTATTAACAGTTTTTTCATAATCATATATTTGTTTGAAAATTTGTAAGCACTGTCAGAGGAACGTATTTCTTATTGGTCAGCTGGTTTAAATAGTTCAAACATATTTCACATGTTGGTGTTTGTGGGTGATGGTGGAGAAATCATGAACAAATGAAATTCTTCAAACTTCATGGCTGATAAGCAGTGCTATAATAACTTGTTTTTCCATCAAATTTTCTAACAGAACCTCTAATGAGAAGCAGAATCTTCTCATGTTGAGGTCATATCCTGTCATTCCTTCTGTCCACCCTCTTAATTGGATGCATAGGAACAATGAAATGGCCAGAGGGCAGTGGGAAAGGACAGAGGAAGGTCGCAAGGCAGCTTGTTAATCTATCTCTGAATAACTGTTGAGAATTCACTAGAAGTGGAACAGTCTCAGTGCCAGCTTTCTTTTGGGGTGAAGGAAGAAGGGAGGAGGAAAGAGAGGGAAGAAGATGAACACAAAATACATACAGAATGCCTGCATCACAAGCAGACCACTAAGGATGGCCACTCAGTGATCACTGAGACTAGGTACGTTCATTCCTGTGTTTGGGGATTTACTGTGATTACACCAAACTAAACTTTCTTGGTTCTTCAGGCTAGAGACTAAAAGACACATCCTCATCTTTAAACATAAAAATGGATGTGAGGCTGCCATTCCCAAAAAACAATCTTCATGATTCTCCTAAGGAGAATTAACGCATAGGGAGATAGCATTATGTTAGTGTCCTTGGAGGCAAAATAGGATGAACCCCAAATCACATTTTCTGGTTCTGGCCCAATGGACTTAGGCAGGGTCTGAAATTTGAAGAGCGCTTAGAGTGAATCCAGAGGTCCTAACACAGCAAAGTGGTGATTGTGGGGGTTCCTTCCTCTTATGTCAAAGACTCATGAAACTTCCCACTAATGCGAAGCTAAAACAGATAGCCCTGGGCCAAGCTTAGCCATGAAAAAGCTGTATAGTCTTTGTAACTGGCAGCTTTCCATCCTAAAGGCAATATGGAAAAGCAACTTTTTATGTTCCTCCAAGAGAACCAAAGTCTTGCTCCCAACTGTAAGCTCTAGCAAGTGGTGACAAGAGGCGTTGTGTTCCTTCCAGGCAAGGAGTGAGTTTGTGCTAGTCTTTGAAGAAATAGGTTTCCCTCATTTAAGCTAATGTAGTTTTCAGAAGAGATGCACATGCTAACAGCCCTCTATAGCCTAAATAATGCCCTTCACAAGTGCTGTCTCAAAAAGACTGAAAAAACTGACGTTTCAGTATGCCTGACTATAATGTTATCATAATTTGAGAAAATGAAATTATAGGAAGGATTTTACCCAACTCATTAGAGTGTCCGTTAAGTGATTAATTATTTCTTTTCAATTATTTGAGGTTTTATTGAAACTTATATTGAGCATTTTGCAAAGGGAGAGATATAAATATTTCACCCTTCCTCATTCAGGATTAACACTGTGATCCTTTCTCTTGGAACAAATGGTGGTCATCCTACTTCACTGTCAGGTTTCTTGAAAATGCCTCGATGTTATTGAAGAGGGAAATTAATTTAAATGAGGCCTGTTTTTCCATGATGTATCCCAATGCAAAGAAAAGTAGAGATTTGATTTTGTAGTTTTCATTGCCTTTCATTTCCAAAGATGAGAAATTGTCATGGGCTTATCCTGTCAGAAATGAAACTGAAGAATTGAAAACAGGGTCTACGTTGGGCTTTGTTCTCATCTGGCAACTCACAGAGGGTCCTGAAGGCCCCGGGGCTTTAATATTTTCCAAAGAAGGAAGAATCCTTGCTATTCCCTTTCAAGAACCCGATAAGGAATAGACAAAAGAAAAACTATGAGGGGAATTTTATTGCCAAATTATTTGACCTGGAAGAATTAATGTACCACTCTTAGGATGAGATGGAGTGGACCTCACTGTTTTCACCTGCCCGTATTCTTTCCCTTTGAGTCTCCGTACCAGCTTCCTTTCATTTGAAAGCACAGGGGGCAATATGCAGAGGTTACATCATGATGCACATCTTTTGCTTATTCTTGAAAAATGAAACACTGACTTGCTTTATCCTGAAAGCTGCTTTGCTGTTTATTGAGTACCCAGTGAGGCTGAAGTTTGGGGACGAAAGCTTGATGAACAGGCCAAATGCTTGCAGTCTGTTCAATTACTGCTATTCAGTATAAATGGCTTTTCTCTTCTATTTGCATTTAAAGAACCATATAGAGGGGTTGGTTTTGGTCACATAAGAGGCTTTCATTAAATGAGACAATTAGGATGATAGCAAGGATATTAATATTTGTTTCATTATGACCATGTTTCAATTCCCTATTTGGTACTATTCAGTAAGATTGTACACTATTCTTGTAATGATGTTTCCCAGTTTATTATAGGCAGCTTAGCTTAGTTTTCACTTTTTATACTTCCAACCTACTCAGAAGATATTTTTAAAATATGCTTTTAATGGCCAAAAAAAATGTTGACTTAGATGTAAATGGCAACAGTTTGTAGAATATACACAAACTTGCTGCCCTCATGTTAGAGGTGCAAGTGCTACCTTCTACTCAGAGGTGATGGCTGAAATCCTAAATTCCCACTGAAGTTAAGGCACAGACCTGGTATGAGGTGTCTTCTGTGCTAAGAATGTTACGCCACGTCAGCCCCGTGGCAGAGTGGTTAAGCTCGTGTGCTCCTCTTCCATGGCCCGGGGTTTCACTGGTTCAGATGCCGCTCATCAGGCCAACATGAGGTGGCATCCCACATAGCACAAACAAAAGGACGTACAACTAGTATGTACAACTATGTACTGGGGGACTTTGGGAAGAAGAAGATGAGGGAAAAAAAAAAAAGAAGAGTGTTACACCATAGCTCAAATGTGGTCCCCTACCATATTTTAGTAGGAAATTTATTCTCAGTTTTAGTCGCAAGAAGAGCATACAGCTTGCTAATATGTATGTCAGTCCCCTGGTAGCATGGTTCTGAGAAATTAAAATAAAAGCTTTGTTATCTGGAATTCAGAATGAAAGGGAGTCCCTTATTGGCCACACGCAGACTCCAGCTATAACTTCAATGTGCCCTTGGTAGCTCTTCTATGCATTTCCCCAGGGCTAAGACTGAGAGACCTGTGCCTTCCTCCATTACTGTTATCTAATCTCTTTGTTAACTGATTGAGGATTTACATGTTACTATTCCCTAAGACATTTGCATTTGAATACTGCTTTCAAGTACACTAAAGAAAAGGTGAAATCTCTAAATTCGTACTGAATGGACACCTAGCCACTTTT
This sequence comes from Equus caballus, assembly GCF_041296265.1. Classification (NCBI taxonomy): domain Eukaryota; kingdom Metazoa; phylum Chordata; class Mammalia; order Perissodactyla; family Equidae; genus Equus; species Equus caballus. Next base: position 27,135,690 of record NC_091710.1, on the reverse strand, counting down.
CTTTTTCATAAATTTAACCCTGTGTTGCAAAGGTATATAAATACCTTAAATGGCAGAATTTTATCCTGGTCCCTGAATTCTCCCCTCCTCTTTGTGCCCAAAAAAAGAAAATGGAAGGCCCAATAACAATTTCCAAAAATCCTCAAGTCTAACCCAATTTCCATTATTAGTTTAACATGGTCATCAGGTTAAAGATGTATTTTGAAACAGGGCTTCTATATAAAAATTCGATTCTTGACCCATATACACCATTATAAGTTGGCCTGTGTCTAGCTAGTGAAATCGCTAAAGTAAAGCTTCATGTTCCCAACTCTGCCCTGGCTTCCTCATAAAGCACGGGACTTTAATTGGGGATAGGGGGCCGGGATGGGGAAGTCTCAGAAAGATGAAATTAATCCTGGTAATAAAACAACCCCCCCAGGAACTCAGGTGAATAGAAAGCATGTGGGCTCAACAAAACAAAGTTAAATTTAATAAACCATTAATACTCAGTGAAATTCACATGGATAAATTTGTTCAGCTGTGTTAGCGTGTTTTTTACAGTCTACCTCTTCTCTTTCAGTGAGACTTCTGAAGAAAAAGATAAAGTCATCAAGTCCACAGGTCTTAGGACAAATGAATTGACTTGAAGACATAGAATGATTCTAAAGTAAATTACTAAAATTCGGAGAGTAGATAATATTATCTTCATTGTATGCAGCATCTTTATGACACCACAAAAAAAAAATCTTATTTTTCAAAATTACCTCAGTCGACCAGGATTCAAAAGGGCTATGACACAATGTTCCCCAAAGTTCAGTATATAAAAAGTAGCATTTGGAAGCACCCAAGACCAGCATGATAAACATTCACTTCTTTAAACATTTTTCAAAGAGAAAGAGAAAACTTAAGTTTTATTTTGAGGCAGCCACTTGAATTTCAAGACTACTGCTTTTGCTAAATGTTCTCGTTCCAAAAATAAAAAAAAAAAAAAAAAAACTCAGACACTCAGGAAATTGCTTAAAATCAACTATTGCCATGAATTCCATTTTCTAGTGTTAACAATGTTGCCTAAATTGCGTGTGGGTTTACCTGCTGTATCCAAACATACCAGCATTATTACAAAAAGAAATGGGTCACATAGATTAGAATCACAATGATTTCAAAAGGGTGGTCTGGAGATAACGAAATGGTGTACCAATTTCCAAAAAGTCAGAATGCATTTGCACACGTATAAGCAGTAAAATAACTCAGCTATCTTTAAGAAATAGCCTATTGCATCAGGATTTTTGAGTCGTTTATATATTAATTTTTCTAGTGTAGACAGGTGAATGCAGTTTGGTAGGATGTCTGTTTATCACAAAGCTGATTGTATCATATTTAATAAGTCTGATGTGCTCCTGTATGTATCTACTTAGGGAGAATTTGAGATCTGTATGTGTTATGCTGAGTGTGCTTGTGTAAATTCGGAGAATAAATCTGAAACATGCTTTGGGGAGTACATTTCACTTGCTACAATATGTTCAGAGACCTGTGCCAAGTAAGAGTGATATTTCTGCCTCTTTTGATCACTTAGCTTTCTTTAGCCCTGGCTGCCTTTTCTACAAATCAGGACATTTTCAGGACTTTTCAGGACCAAGTGGCTGGCAAGAGTCGTTCTACACTCTGCTCTGCTTCCTCTAGGCAGGCGGACTTAGAACACCTTCCCAGCCCCCAGGGATTCATGAATATTTTTAATATTGTTGGGACAAAGATTCATCACGACCTCCAAAACATAATTCTTATGCCTCTCCTAAACTTGTGTTACTGTGCTTTCATGCCTAGGTCATCCTGTCATGTCTTGAAATATCAAAGATCCCCAAACATTTACGGAGGATAAAGCTCTCAGAGTGCTTGAGGCAAGAGATGTTGCTCTCGGGGAGTGAGCTACTTTGGCACTCTCAGTGCTTCTTTTCAGATGCAACACAAAACAGAAAGTCCAGTCTAATCTTCTCTCAAGTAGCTACTACCTCTGTAAATCTAGTTTGGGTTATAAGACAACATTGCACAGGGATTAGCACTATAGGCTACAGGCCAAATCTGTCCCACTTCCAGCTTTTCTATAGGCAGGAGCTAGAGCGGTGCTAGGATTTTTAAATGGTCAGGAAAAAAATCAACAGGAGAATAATATTGTGTGATATGCGCAAACTGCATGACATTCAAGTCTCAGTGTATAAATAAAGTTTTATTGGAACACAGTCATGCTCATTCACTTACGTGTTGTCTATGGCTGCTTTTGCACTATCATGGCAGAGTTGGAGTTGCTGCTCTAGAGACCATATGGGGCTCGTAAAGTCAAAAATATTTACTGTCTGGTCTTTGCAGAAATAGTTTGTCAACCCTTGGTATAGAATAAAGTGTAACTTTGGGGTTAATAGGGTCACAAGGATTCCAGTCAATCCCACAGGACACTAGTTCACTGCTACTCAATAGCAAATATACAAAATATAAACCCTCAATAAAATGATGAGAAATCTGTGCTGATTTTCTTGTTGTGCTTGCTGTCATTTTTCCTTTTTGAAATGACAGTGGAGGGCATAAAGAATTATTTACCCATGCCAGAAACAAATGTATGTCCATGGTCAGTATTCTCATAAATTACGTGGAAAGAGATTGTCACACAGCCCACCCAGAGTTCACTCAGACCCAGTCTCTCAGTTTGCCTCTTTCTCAGCTGTTCCTACAGTCTGTGTTCTGCCTGAATGTTGGTTGGGGTATACCAATTTATTTATAGACTCAGAGACATAATGCAACTTTCCTTACAAATATCACACAACCAAGAAGAAGTAGTAATATTCTAAACAAAGTTCTTAGATAAAAGAAACTAGGGTCCCTTCAACTACCCAAGCAAGGTTTGCTTTGCCACTTCTAATATTATAGAAATAAGTAACTATATTTGATTCCAAGGCCAGGAGTAGAAGGGAAGAAGGAAAGAAGAGAAAAGAAAAAGAAACTAGAGAACATTTTTAAGCTGGCCTTCCCCCTTTCTCAATTAAAGATTCATATGTAGTGAAAAGTATATGTAGGGGCTGGCCTGGTGGCATAGTCGTTAAATTCACATGCTTCACTTCAGCTGCCCAGGGTTTGCAGGTTTGGATCCTGGGTGTGCACCTAGCATTGCTCATCAAGCCATGCTGTGGCAGCACCCCACATAAAATAGACGAAGATTGACAGAGATGTTAGCTCAGTGACAATCATTCTCAAGCAAAAAGAGGAATATTGGCAACAGACATTAGCTCAGGGCCAATCTTCCTCACACACACACAAACACACATACAAAAAATATATATAGTACCCTGATATTTATGTTATTTGGCAACTGACTAGCTTTAAACAGTCCCTTAAGACCTTTGAATAATATAGCACTTTATTCACTCACAGTTGTTGTGTATGTGTGTGTGTGGTGCTTGTAAATGGTAATGTGCCCTTAAAAGCTTGCCTTCTCTTCCAAGTGCTCTTCGCTATGTGCATCTACTTAATGATCATATACTAAGAGTGGTGATGGAAAGTAATACCATCCCCAAAATAGGTAGTTCTTGGTTCATTCTGGAAAATCCTTTCAACTCATCAGAATTTTACCAGAGGTGACATTTCTATGCCTGCTGTAGAAGTACCTATGAAAAATTGTGACCTTTAATCCTTTGTGTTGTCTTAGTCTTCATCATATCAAAGTTATTATCCAGAAGGTTACCCTTTGTTTTCATTGAAGATCCCATATCATCTGAAAAAAGCTCATGGCAATCAATTACTCAGTTGATGGATATTGAATACACATCTGTAATAGTATTATGATAAGTGCTGTTGCAGAATCAGAAAATTATTAGCTATTATCCTTCTCCTTCAGATATCTGGAGACCCACTGGGAAGGCAAAGCTCACAGACATGAAAAATATAAGCATTTTACTCACATGAAAATTTAAATACAAGCATAGAAAGAGTTCAGAGAAAAAATAAATCATTTTGAGCAAAGAAGAGATGAGAATTGAACCAGGCATTATAGGAGTGTCGGAACTTGATAAACAAAGGATAAAGTGAGGAAGTGGGCATTCCTAGTGAGCAGAATAGACTGAATGAAAGCAAGAAGCAAAGTATTAACTAAGTCAGCCTTAATGGCTCAAAGGGCAAAGAAGACTAATTAAAAGTATATATATTGCTATAGCCAGGTTGAGGCCAGACGTGGGAAGGCACTGAAAACAAGTAGAATAGATACCTGATGACTGAAAAAATAGAATACAGAGTGTATTAGAGAGTTTGGAGGCATAAGGGTTTTGCTATGATTCACATCGTAAAAATGATACAGCTTAAAATAAATATAAGTAGTATGAATGAAGACGAAGGGTGAAGCTGATGAGTATGTCAAAGAAGGAAACAACATAAGCGGAAGACTCAAAAGTAAATGTCCTAGTGTGAGAGATTAGAAGGATAGACATAACCACTGGGATACTTGTTATAGTTAGAGCAGGGGCCAATTTAGAAGCATGGGGATTATATAAATTTATGATGCATTGAGTTTGAGGAGTTGAAGAGATATCTAATTGGAGCAATTCCAAGGTCATTTAACAATCCCTAGCTCACTTTAACCTATAAAGCTGGAGGTACAGATTTAGCCACTGTCCACTTGGAGTTGATCACTACTCTGTTTAGTATATGATCCCACTGAGGAAGGAAAAAAGAAGAAATCAAAGATAAAATCTTGACAGCACTTATGTTTACCAAGGTTGAGATAAAGAGAGGTCAGATATTTTGGAAAAATAGGAATGGTTACATCATCACATAAGATAATTAAATAGAGCTTTCCAAGGGGATGGTCAAGAGGGAAATACATACATACACACACACACATACACACACACAAAGAACTCAAGGAAGGTGAGAACTAGGAAAAGACTTGGAGGATAAGAAGGTCATTGGTAGCATCCCAAAGTATAGTTTCAGTTGAGTGTTGGAACACAAACTAGACTGCCCCCAGACCTGGCTTAGTGGAGCTTGCTACTCCTCTTGTAATAATATCCATTACAATTCATTATTAATTCCCTTATAGTGATTTTTATTTCTTCTTTTCTATTTTCATTTTGACTTATTATTTTTTGTTTATTTAACTCTGTCTAGGAATTTATCTTATTTTGCTACACAAAGTAGCCCTTCTGCTGTCATTTTGAACCTGTGGGAAGCTCGTCATCAGCACGATGGTGACCTTGACTCCCTGGCCTGTGCCCTTGAAGAGATTGGGAGGACACACACGAAACTCTCAAACATTACAGAATCCCAGCTCGATGAAGCCGACTTCAACTACAGCAGGCAAAATGGACTCTAGTCCACTTCTTCTCATGAGACAGAGCGACGGCCAGCTTTGGGACATTTGCTTTAAATGGGAAAGAAAGAGGCAGTTTTTTGCCTAGTGGCATTTGGAGAGTTCAGCCTTCATTTACAATCAGTAAGAATCCCTGGTTGAAAAATTGAATTTTATATAGGTAAAAGATGTTAATAGGGAAAAGTACAAGCTCTCTTAAATATAAGAGGGCTCTACTGTCTCCTCTGAATCTAAACTTGGGTTAACATGTGATGAAATTCTCAGATTTGGAGTGGCAAGGATAAAAGTGAGGGCATATCTAGAGAGAAGTCACTGTGGGAAAAGATGAGCTACAATAAAGCTGGGAAGGCAGAGACTGAATAAGTGCATGTTTTGAAACAGGTTTTTAATGATGTGCCCCAAAGGGCCAGATGATTCTGGTACCAGATTGTCAGAGTTTTTTTTACCAACTGGCATCTATGATGTCGGCAATCATTGCAAAACTGGCTTTTAGAAGTAAAGCAGGGTTCCAAACCCATTTATATGACTTCAACAATGTCAAGGAGGGCATTTAGAATTTAAAATCTGAGTACATCCCACCAGCACCAATTCTCTATTCCAGCCACTTAATGGAAACAAGATTGAGAGGTAAGATAGACCACAAACTACTTCTTGCAGTATACCCCACCTTCATTTTCTCCAAGGACAAATCTACCCACATTCTTTCTTCCCCTTCCTTACCAATTACAGTAGAGGAGAGGTTTCAAGGAGCATAATTAGACTTTTCCATATGGAAATTTATTTCTTCTAGCTCAACAAAGTAGGACCATCTCTATTCCCAGCTAAGCCACTCAAAATGCAGAGTGCTATTAGAACACAGCTTATTACATGGATTTGGAGACAAGAGTGGTCAAATCAGGTCCAAGGAAACAAATGAACTGCAGATGCTTGCAGGCGTCAAATAAACTGTAATTCTTAGGATGCAGCTGTTGATCCGGTTCCCCAACATTGTTGTCATATGGGAATGTGGGGTTTTACTGTACTTTTCAATTGAGATTCTTGAAATTTTCTAGCCTTTTGGTACTATGTTATTACAGATTCTCTCCATAGGGCTGTAGGTCTTCCTCCTTTTGCCTCTTGGGAAATTAGCAGATAGTCTTTGCTCTAAATGATATCCGAGTCAATAGACCTGAGGAATATTCTACCACAATGTTCTAGAAACCACACACATTGTTTAGGGAGCCTTCAAGCTCTGATCGCTCAACTTCACCAAGTATGCTTTCCCTACAGGACCATTACCATATTTCTCTATGTTTTAAATAAGAGGCAATGATACTGTGGAAAAATGAAATCCACAGATAATTCATGACCGCCATCTTTAACACTTTATTCCCTGTTTTATCCTATTAAATCGTTTCTGACAAGATGTCACAGTGGACTAAAGATGAACAAATCTGCTCTTGCTCATCTTCTGGTCGATGTTTTAATTAGCTGTCCACCATCTGGACAGTTGAAGTCAAGGACCTAGATTAACCACAAGCCTGATCTGCTGCTTAGGGGTTGGCTGTATTAGAATAAAATAAAAATAGTCATGGAGTGGGAGAGGTGGGGAACACTTGGAAGTGGGGATATGATCGACTTTTTTAAACGATGTTTTTGTAGATCCCATGAAAATAATGTTGTGAATATCCACCTAAGTGAAAAAGACCTAAAGATGAGTTGAATTATGATACCCTTGGTAAGAAGAACTCTTGAATGTGTTGGCCATATTCTCTAACTAACGTGTGGTATATATGGTCCCCTGTATTTGATAAAAGGCTTTGCTACATGATATTGAAAAGGGTCTTGCTTTTCTCAGGAACCAAATGCATATTGTCTAGAACAAACAAATCCTCTTAGAACTGTCAAGCATATTTCCACAATACCATATCTAGATCAGGAAGACACCCTTTTGCTAGTGTGATCAATTTGTTTATTTCTTGTAGGGAGCAAGAGAGAGAAAGCATGAAAGTGTAGATCATTTGACATCCTGATCCAATTTCTGAAAGAGAAAGAAGTGCAAGTAGGTAGTCAGTCACCCAAAATAAGCTAGAGAGTTGATTCGCATGGGTGGTACGCAGAAAGAATCTGCATTAACTGTTGAATACTAACTTGTAAAAAATACAGTATGGAGCTTATGTTCATATCCATCTTGGAGGGTTTTTGTTTTAAACCATGCTACCCTTTTTTGCTCTTCCCTTCTCATTGGCCTGATAATTGTTTCATCTTTCTATGAATCCACACAGATCCTTTTTAGATTTTTGATACATTTTTTTACATTTTAAAACAGATGAAAAAATTTTCATGTTTTCCCTAGGATCTATCTAGATTATTGTAAGATGATAAGAGATTATTATTTATCCCTGACCGTCTGGAATTTCCTCCCGTGGATTTTCGTGGGATTTTTCGCCTGGGTTTTATAAATGCTCTTGATCTTCATATGGTATTGAGTGACAAAGGCAGCAAATTAACATGATTCATTGCTGATTTCAGCCCAAGGTTCAAATCCATCTTTTAGTTCATTTTGCTCCTTTTTACATTTCTCTCTTACTTATTTCTGCTAGGACCTTACATAGGATTTCTACAGAAATGTATGAAATCCTATGGCCATTGCATGTCAGGATTGTGCAGTATTTTACATTAGAATTCCAGAGAGAACCCATCTTTGTGAGATTTACAGACCGAAATGAGTGTGTGTGTATACGTGTGCGTGTGGCAGGGGGGTATGAAATTGCAGATCAGATGGACTTAACTGACACTTGAACTTGTAGTTACTCACTGTGACCTAAACTCTTGTTCTATTTCAATATTTGCCTGTCACAACACAAACTCCCCTCTTGAAAGAGATTTACTTGTCAGTTCAAGCACTTACTTTAGAAGTCTCTTTGTCCTAATGCAAAGTGAACCAAGACATTTAAAGTGGCCTTTAACACTTCATAGGTTACTTAAAAGTTTTACGAAATATCCCACTTAATGTCAAATCTTTCAGTCCTCAAAAACGCTTAAGTCTATAGTCATGCTTTAAACATGACATAAAATTATACCACCAAAATGGTGTGCTTCACAGCTTCACCAGACGGCAACATCATAAAGTTAATTTACAGTTTTGACAACATTGCTTATGCCATCCTCCTGGTTAACATTAAAATCCTTTAAGCCAAAAGGAAGCTCTGTCTATGGATATAAATGCAAACTTCATTTACCGGTGCAGATTCATAAAGCTCAGATGTACTCCCACAAACATTTTATTGGCCTTTTTTGTAAGAGATGAATAGGAAGTGACACAGTTCTCTTTAAAGAGGGGAAAGTTTCTCTCTTTTCTATTATTTTTATCTCCAACTGCAGGTGTTATCCTTTGCCACGGTCCCCATGTTTTTCTGTCAGTTGGCCTTGAGAGGAGATATTGTCAAATCACCAAAACAGGGTTCTCTTTGTATTAAAAGTTCTGGATTCATTGCAACTATTTTCCTTGATGAAAATTCTCAACATCAGTCTTGATAAGCAAGGGTAGAATGTTACCATGGTATGATCAGTTTTAGATAGTATTCTCCATTTGCCAAACTTCTGGCAAACCTACCTGTGAATTTCAAAATGTTATAAAATCTCAAAATGTGCTTTTGTTTTGCCTTTTTGCCATTTTTCTCTTCAGTTTCTTAGTCCCTCTGTAAAGGGGTTGACTATTAGAGCTAACAGACCTGTCGAAGGTGGAGTTCTCTCAGAGATCTTTGTTCCAGATCTGTGAAGGTCACAGGAACCATGAAGGAGCTAAGAAATGTGCTCTGGCCCATTGCGTGGCCCATTTTCATTCATTTTCCTCATGAAACATTGCAGAATTCTGAATCCTTAGTAACTCCCATTAACTGGACTAGAGGTGACAGCCACAGAAAATGGGAGACCAAAATGTTGTCCTACAGATAGTGACAAAATGTTATTAGCCCTTTGGTGTTAGTTGCCATAGCGCTGTATTTGAAAATCGATGCTTTAGCCAAAAGCTGAATGGCCACCGTTTTCGCAGTTACCACTGTTTTGTCTGCATAGAATTTTCCTGAACTACAAACAAAAATGTATTTTGTCAAATGTCACAAAGTGAAAATGTTACTAATCTTAGATGTGTTGCATATTTTGTGTTTTTACTTTCCAAACTCTTTCAAAAGCTGCAGTTATAAAGCTGTTTGGCTGTATTGACAGCATGTGGTGTTTTTTGCAAAAGCAATTCTAGGAGAGCCAGTGTCTACCATGGACTTCTCACATCCCCACTCCCGGGTCATCAACAAAATCAAAATGGCAACTGTATGCTGTCTTTTTTTAAAAGATAAAAGGGGATGGAAATCAGACCTGGCTATTAGTCACTAGTGTGTAGTACTGTGATCTGAAATAGGAAATTTAACTCACATAGAATAATTGTGGTTTTTGAAGCAGCTACTTTGTTTTTTTCTTTTGCTGTGAAGATCATGGATTTGGAATGTCCTCATGAGGTGGGCCTAAGATGGTAACGTTAAACTTCATGTCTTAGAACCCACCCTCCATCTGAACCCAAAGATGTAAAAGGCAGTAAGCTTCATGTTTAAGCCTAAGCTTAAAACGTTCCTCCCCCATCCCTAATATTGAGTTCAGCAGAGGGGATGTCTGTTTTTCCAAAAAATTATAGCCTTTAATTATAAAATGTATAACTAAATTTGGTAATGTAATTCTTTGCATGAATGGAAATGTGTGTTAAATACTTTTAGAAAAGGCATGATTACAATGAAAATGTCCTTTTGCCTCAAACTTTGCTCACCCCCAAAAAATATTTCACTATTTCAAGCATTATTTACATACAAATTCCAAAATTGGACTAATTACACAATTCCCTCAAAACTTGATAGATATGGTAAGTAGAGATTTCACTGTGGTTCCATTGAATCATGAAAAGGAAAGGTGGTATTTGAGAGGAGGTTGTAAATAGAATATCATGCCTTATGACTCCATTACTGAAGCACAGACATTGCAATCAGAAACGGACCTAATGGTTCTAATATCCCGGCATTAGTGAGCTCTGATGATGCTAAAGGAAGATCACTCCTTACCAGGAGCCTTCGCTCTGAGCCTCATCAGAGGGTAGATGAAAAATTTCAATCAGAAGCACTCCCCAAGGCTTGTCCTAGATTATGTTGGCCGCTCCCATGTAAAACTTCTCTATGAGGAGGTGGGAAAAACTAAGTCTGTGGGAATTTTCTGGCAGGAAAACATTTCTCCTTTTCTAAATTGGAATAAAGACTGACTTAAAATTCCCCATTCTTCATAATTGTATCTAATTAGTATATGCAATCCAGTAATCCTCGACCTAGAAATATTGAAAATATAAGCAGTGAGGAAAACTACTTTATTCTCCTGATTCCCAACTCAAAAAATATGAGTAATTACTTACCTCCATTTCTCTATGGAAGGATTTTTAAACAGATTTCATTTTGTTTTCTTTATTTGGGGAAGGAACATGGTGGGGGTGGGTTCTTTCAAGTGATTCATATCTCAAATCCATACCACTCAACTTTTATTTGACGTGTTCAAAGCCAAAAAAAAATTAAAAAGCAGAACTGAACACTTAATTTAACATGAAGCTGAAGGAGGGAGCAAGCCAGAGGAGAGAATGTGAATAAAGCATGGCCTTGGCTTCATACCACACTTTTTGTGCCTTGTATTATCAATGTAAATTCTGAATGTTGTACAGTAAATAATTGGATGGACTTCTTAGAAAAGGCTGCACTGGCTTCTTTTTCAGCACATGTACATATTATAAATATATATACATATATATTTGGTAATGCCAAACAGCTGTGTTATATTGTATTGAACAAAATGGACGGTTTGGATGTTTTATGTAGAGTTTGCAAAAAAAATATGGATGGTTACACACTTTTCAAGATAAATGTACAGTCGTAAATTACTGCCTATCAGTTATTTATGAATAAAAGTCTTTTATTGACATTTTAGGATACTCCATGACTGGGACTTTGAAATCCCAAAGAGGACCCCCTCTAAACACCTCCTGCCACATCTCAGCAGGAGCTGGAATGCCTTTCACATCAAGGACAATTTCCAAATACCTGTTAACATATTGAACCCAATTTCTCCTCTGTCCTCAAGAATGAGATACTGTGAGGCTACTGGAAACAAAGACGAGATTATTCCCACCCCACTCCAACATACACATAGACAACTTCCCTTAGGAGGTAGTTTTCTATACTCTGAGATTATCCTAGCCAAACCACAACTGGGGTACCATTCACCTTATTCCTCAAAATGCTTAGGTTATTTTTACAGACTATGCAGAAAATTTTTTGCTTCTCCATGGGAAAATGTTAAGAAAATAAGTACAATTTTGCACATTTCAAATACATCTTGACTGATTGAATTTCTTCTAAGTGGTTTTTAAAACACTTAAAGCTCCCAAGAATTTAATCATAACTACTTAGAGCTGGTCAAAGCCAGTTTAAATAGTGTGTTCTACTTGAAGATGATTTCTGATCTATTTAAAGTAATTGGTTATAAATTAAATGAAGGACAAAAGTTGGCTTAAACTAATATTTTCCAAAATTTTGGGTTTTTTTTTAAAGAAAATACCATTTCCATAGAAAGAGCAGTTTTTTAAGTTGTTTGGAAAGCTATTGAATAAAATGAAACATCATTCTCTACTCTAGATTTCTGAAAATCTTTATGTGTATGGTGGATTTACTATATATGAGGGCTCTCTAAGTAGGGAGTACATGTGACATTTCCTAAACTTTTTTGTCCATGTAATTCTTTTTTTGGATCATCTTAGGAGACTAGCAGGGATGGAATGAATATCCACAAAGTGGCTATGAGTGGTTCCAACTGTCATTTCTGACCACTCTAAGTCAGGCAGCCCTTTAAAGCTGATTACAGTCACGCATTGCTTAATGACAGGGATACATTCTGAAAAATGCATCATTAGGCAATTTCATCCTTGTGTGAACATCATAGAATGTACTTACACAAACCTACATGGTATAGCCTACTATACACCGAGGCTATGTGGGACTAATCTTGTGGAACCACCTCAGTATATGTCATCTGGCATTGACCAAAATGTCACATGGCAAATGACTGTATATTTAAGTTACCGATAGAATGAGAATTGGTTAAGCTAGATAAATCTGTATGATTTTTAAACTTGAACTAGGTAAATCAGTAAGATTAGGCAGAACCAAGCTGAACATTTCAGAATTATTTGAATAGTTAGAGCAGATAAATCCAAGTTGAGTTGGTCAAAACAGGTTTCAACTAGAAGAATGCTGTGACTGACATAAAGATCCAGATATAACCAGCTCATCCTGATGAAAACTTAACTGATCAGTTGAACCTGTAATAAATCGTTCAAAATATTTTTTAAAGGTTTTTATTTATTTATTTTTATTTTTTATTTTTTTTTCCTTTTTCTCCCCAAAGCCCCCGGTACATAGTTGTGTGTTCTTAGTTGTGGATCCTTCTAGTTGTGGCATGTGGGACGCTGCCCCAGCGTGGTTTGATGAGCAGTGCCATGTTCGCGCCCAGGATTTGAACCAACAAAACACTGGGCCGCCTGCAGTGGAGCGCGCGAACTTAACCACTCAGCCACGGGGCCAGCCCCACAAAATAATTTTTTAAAAATTCTTGTTGTTTAAAAAATGCTTTATCTAGTTAGGAACTAATTCTGTGTAGATTAAGCTATTTTGGGCTAATTTATATTTGTTCTCTATAGCCAATATTTGTTAGAGTTTGATCAAACTTATTCTGACAGAGGTTACTCATTAATTCAACACATATTTATTTAGCATTTACTATGTGATAACAGAGTCAGTTCAAATCCTAACTATCATCTAGCATTTGATATCAGGCAAAATGCTTGACATTTATACTTTACTATAATATAGAGTGGATAATAGAACTTTGGATTCTTTCTGAAGTCTGAAGATTAAATGAGAAAAATACACGCAAAGCCCTTAGCTTAGTACTTAGAAAGCAACCAATGAGTGTTAGCTTTAATCTTATTTTAGAGAGACAATATGCATAGTAGTTAACAAAATGTGTTTGAGATCAACACAAGATGGGTAATTCAAAGTCTGCAATTCTCTGCATACACAACATTGGCCAAGAAAGTTTCTATCTTTAAAAGGAGATAATCATCTCAAGCTCATGGGGCACAAAGTAAATGTTCAAGGGATGCTATAATGACTAACTACATCTTCAATTATCTCTGGTTAGTTCTGGTTCTAAACAGAGACATCCTAAAATGTACATCACATAAACCTAACAAAGTGACAACAGGGCCAAAGATGTCCTCAACTTTAGTACCTTTCTAATATCTAAAATTTATTTAAGAAAAAAAAAATGCCTTACTACTCCTGAAGTAAGTGAAATGAAATTTGTTTTCAAATATTAAGGTTAATGTTTAATACAGTAAGCTTAAAAAATACTCTAATAAAGTCCCATGTATCTACCCACATAGAATGATTCTAGGAGAGAAAGAACTTAAGGCAGATGATGAGGCAAATACATGTTTAAAGGGTATCACTAAGACAAATAACATTTTGTTTAAAATAAAAGTGATCATGCATAGAGTAGATGCTCCATCAAGCAGATGACCTATTTTACGGTTGTCAGATGACACAAGGGCCTTAAAAACATGACAGGTACACAAATTATACGTTAAAAAGTTACCTGGGTACCGTCACCTACTATATGCCAGACCCTCCCCTACAAGTCATTGACTCAACCTGTAGAAGTTCACTCTTTCTATGTCAAGGGATTATCATACCATCAAACAAGTGTTATGAAAGAGGTGAATATAGATTGTTAAGGGAGGATAAAGGAAGAGCACTGAAACCAGGTTGTGTGGTGTGAGGGAAAGTTACATGGACAGGTTACCTTTGGGTTAAGATTTAAATATGATGTATTAACATAGATATTTCTATAATAACACTTTGTAACAAGTTCCATAATTTGTGGCTTAAAACAACCATTTATTATTCTCACAAATTTATGGATGAGCTAGGAGGTCCTGATGAACTGAGCCTGGCTTGGCTGAGCTCAGCTGGACTCATTCGTATATCTACAGTCAGCCCAGGGGTTAGCTTGCCTGGTTCTTCCAGACTAGACTCCTTACATGTCTGGGGCCTTGGCGAGGAGAATAGGACTGACTAAGTTCTGCTCCATATGTATCATGATCCAACTTGTTAGACTGGGTATGTTCTCATGGTAAAGGCAGAGGAAGAGAAGCATGCAGATTCTTTTGAAGCTTAATCTTGGAACATCATCATTTCTGTGATATTCTAATGACCAACATAACTCACAAGACTAGCCCATTCAAGAGATAGGGAAATAGAATCCATCTCTTGATAGGAATTTCCATCTCTTGATGGGAAGTCACCGTGCAATGGGAGTGGGGAATTTGGGTCATGGTTTTAATTTCTTCATAAGAGATGAGTAAGAATTTGTCAGACAAAAATTAAAGGATGAAGAGCATTCAAACAGGAATATTAGCACTGATAAATTTATTAATAAGCATTTTATTTAGGAGAGGCTGCCATACTGCTTTTCATGCCTCTAGTCCTTAGGATCCACTGGATCTTCTACAACAGCACTTTCCAAACTTCTGTGCTGTGTTATTAGGTAATGATCCTATGGTGATGAATGATCATTCAGCCAAGGATATTATCTGCAATGTTTTCCAAATATTTATCATCTACTAATTCCAACTTAATGAGCATGTAGTAACAGTTGACATTTTGGGATTCACTGTTCTAAAGGTATACCAGAGATAAATTGGGTCCTCCAACCTAAATTACTTTAGCCCAGGTTTTCTTTAATTTCTTTTTTCTCATCTGTCCACCCATTTCCTTGTACTTTGCAAAATTTCTTATCTCTAAACATATGATAAGTCCATAGTAATCATTTAACATTTTAATTCTTGCCTATGAAAGTTTGATTTAACCACGTTCCTCTATAACTAATTAAAAGTGTACCCTTAAAACTGATACAAATGAGTTGTATTTTGCTCAACCTTATAAAGACTACTTTTAAAAGCTGGAGGCATTTTTACAAACAATTAAATGGCTTATATCAAGTAACCTTGCTGTCACTAAGCTCAGAGAAAAATTCAATGTGTCCTTCCTTTCACAAGAGTGAGATTGGGTGTCTAGCCACGGATAGTATGCTGTGCAGTTTCACGGAAAGAGCCCAGATTAAGTTAAGAAGCACTAACTAAAGAATGTTCTAATCTTACCTCTAATGTCTACCAGTGGAGTCTGACAATTTATTTTACTTTTTGAGCCTCAATTTCCACATCTTTAAAATCAGCACCATGAATATCCTGTCCCACTTCCTACATTTGGATACAATGGGAATTGAAAGAAATACTATGTATGAAAAATCTTTATGTTCTAATACATGCTATGCAGGTATTTTAACAGAATAAGAACTGTACAGTCACTGTCAATGGTAAACAAAACATCAGAAATTACTGCTTTTATACCAAATTAATTGTTAGACATGCAGGTAAAAATTTTAAGTGACCCACAATTTATTCCTTTATCTCTTCCTATTCATAGGTTAAATACTTTAGTTAGGATATCCAAGGAAACTGAGATAGTCTCTTCCCCTAGTATCATTATCTTTAAAAATCAAATACTTTGAGAAAGATCAACAATATGAGTGTGTTCTTCACAACATCATAAGTGAAAAATTATAGAGGAGGAGGGTACAAGATGGTGGCATAGGAATACCCTGAACTCAGCTTCTCCTATGGACACACCGAATCTATACCTACATATAGAGCAATTCCTCCTGAAGAAGAATTCAGGGCTGATTGAACAGCTTCTGCACAACAAAGGATAGAGAGCCCACATACAGATGGGTAGGAAAAACAGAGACATGGTATGACAAGCACCCCACCCTCAATGTGGCGACTTGTAGCAGGGAGGGATATAACTGAGGGACCCACATGCAGGCTTACCTGCCCTGAGGCACAACAAGAAAACAGTTGTTTTCTTTATAGAGTGGTTATATAGACTATACAAGAAGGAAATCCATTTGCTAACCCTATAGCACCTGCCAAATAGGCAGGGAAATGTTGGACCTCTCTTCAGGGTCAGAAGCACCACCAAGTGCCATTTTTTGCATTCCCCTGCACCTTGATAGCACAGGCTGGAACATGGCCAGACACTCCATCTGACCTAACAAGGCTGCCTCAGTTCACTGTGGACATCTTGCCCACATCATCTCCAGCCAGCCTGCCTGCCAAGGAAGCCCTGGTGTGGTATACCCCAAGCCCCCCTGCCCACACCTGCCATTCAACCAAGGCAGCCCCAGCACAGCATGCCCTGCGATACCTCCCACCCCTGAGCCCACAGCCAGCTCCAGCCATCCTGCCAGGGTGGCCCCAGCACATGGTGACCCAAGAGCCCCTGACCCACTCCAGCTAGCCTGCCAAAGCCAACCAGCATATGGAGTCTACACAGGGGATGCTCCTACAAAAGGCCATCCCTTCAAAATGAGAGAGCTAGCTGTTTAACCAAATGTATAGAAACGCAGAAAGTCAAGCAAAGTGAGGAGACAAAGGAATATATTTCAAATGAAAGAAAAAGATAAAACCCAGAAAAAAAAAACCCTAATTAAACGGAGATAATTGCCTAATAAAGGGTTTAAAGTAATGACCAGAAATATGCTCACTGTACTCAGGAGAAGAATGGAGGAACAAAGTGAGAACTTCAGCTTTGATTGGTTCTTTCTTATATTTTCTAACTCCGTTGAAGAATACAATAATTGAAGTGAGAAATATACTAATAGGAATCAACAGCAGATTAAATGACACAGAAGAACAGATCACTGATATGGAAGACAAAATAGTGAAGATCAACCAATTAGAACAGCAAAAAGAATTTTAAAAGATAAAAATAGCTTAAGGGACCTCTGGGACAACATAAAGCATACTAATATTCACATTGTATGTGTTTTAAAGGAGAAGAGGGAGAGAGAAAGGGACAGAAAACTTATTTGAAGAAATAATGGCTAAAAACTTCCCTTACCTGGGGAGGGAAACAAATGTCTAGATCCAAGAAGCACAGAGAGTTCCAAACAAGATGAACCCAAAGAGATCTACACCAAAACATATTATAATTAAAATGGCAAAAGTTAATGATAAAGAGAAAATCTTAAAGCCAGTAAGAGAAAAACGAGCCACAAATGAAGGAACCCCCCATAAGACTATCAGCTAATTTTTCAGCAGAAATTTTACAGGCGGGAAGGGAGTGGCATGATATATTTAAAGTGCTGAAAGGAAAAAACATACAACTAAGAACACTCTACTCAGTCAAGTTATCATTCAGAATTGAAGGAGAGATAAAGAATTTCCCAGAAAAGCAAAAACTAAAAGAGTTCATTACCACTAAATTGGCCTTACAAGATATGTCAAAGGTCTTCTTTAAGTGAAAAATAAAAGGCCATAACTATAAGTAAGAAAGTATATAAAAGAAAAGAATCTCACTGGTAGAGGCAAATATTTAGTAAAGGCAATGGTCACCCACTTAAAAAGCTAGAATGAAGGTTAACAGACAAAAGTAATAAAATGAACTATAACTACAATGAATAGTTAAGGGATACACAAAATAAAAAGATGTAAAATATATGTCAAAACCTAAGGAAGGGAGTTAAAATTCAGTGTTTTCAGAATGCATTCAAATTTAGGTGACTATCATCTTAAAATAGACTGATATATATAGAGGTCAATATAACTTCATGGTAACTACAAACCAAAAACCTACAATAGATATGCAAAAAACAAAGAGAAAGGAACTAAACACAACACTCAAGAAAACCATCAAACCACAAGGGAAGAGACCAAGGGAAGAAGAAAAGAACAGAGAAGAGCTACAAAAATAACCAGAAAACAACTAATAAACTAGTAATAACTACATATCAATAATTACTTTAAATATAAATGGACTAAATGCTCTAATCAAAAGACAGAGGGTGGCTGAATAGATAAAAATACAAGACCCAACTATGTGCTCACTACAAGAGACTCACTTCAGCTCTAAAGACAGACACAGGCTAAAATGAAGGGATGGGAAAGATATTCCATACACATGCAAACAAAAAGAGAGCTGAGGGAGCAGTACTCATCAGACAAAATAGACTTTACAACCAAGACTGTAACAAAAGACAAAGAAGGGGATTACATAAAGATAAAGGGGTCAAGCCAAGAAGAGATATAACATTCATAAACAGTTGAACACCCAACATAAGAGCATCTAATATATAAAGCAAATATTAACAGACATGAAGGGAGAAATTTACAGTAATACAATAATAGTAGTAGACTTTAGTGTCCTACTTCTGTCAATGGAGAAATCATCCAGATAGAAAATCAGTAAGGAAATATTGGCCTTAAATGACACATTGGGCCATTTGGACTTTACAGACATATACAGAATATTCCATCCAAAAACTGCAGAATATACACTCTTTTTGAGTGTATATGGAATATTCTCCAGGATAGATCACATTTCAGGGCATAAAACAAGTCTCAATAAATTTAATACTGAAATCATATCAATCATCTTTTCTGACCACAATAGTATGAAACTAGAAATCAATTACAAGAAGAAAACTGCAAAAAATACAAATATGTAGAGACTAAACAAGACGCTACTAAACAACCAATGAGTCAATGAATAAATCAAAGAGGAAATAAAAATTACCTTGAGACAAATGAAAATGGAAACATGACTTTCCAAAATCTATGGGACACAAAAAGGCAGTTCTAAGAGGAAAGTACATAGCGATAGAGGTCTACCTCAAGAAACAAGGAAAACCTCAAACAATCTAACACTAGACCTAAAGGAACTAGAAAAAGAAGAATAAACAAAGCTCAAAGTTAGAGGAAGGAAGGAAATAAAGATCAGAGCAGAAGTAAATGAAATAGAGGCTAAAATAATAATAGAAAAAATCAATGAAACAAAAAGACAATTCTTTGAAAAGAAAAATAAAATCAATAAACCTTTAGCCAGATTCATCTAGAAAAAAAAGAGAGGGCCCAAATAAATAAAATTAGAAATGAAAGAGGAGACATTACAACTGACACCACAGAAATACAAAGGATCATAAAACTACTAAGAACAATTATATACCAACAAATTGGAAAACCTAGAAGAAATAGATAAATTCCTTGAAACACACAACCTTCTAAGATTGAATCATGAAGAAGTAGAAAACCTGAATAGACCAATTACAAGTAACAAAATTGAATCAGTAATTTAAAAACTCCCAAAACACCAAAAGTCCAGGACCAGATGGCTTCACAGGTGAATTCTACAAAATCTTTAAAGAAGAGTAAATATCTATCCTTCTCAAATTATTCCCAAAAAATTGAAGAGGAAGGAACACTTCCAATCTCGTTTTACGAGAGCAACATTACACTGGCACCAAAACTAGACAAGGACACCATAAAAAAAATTACAGGCCAATATGACTGATGAACATAGATGAAAAAATTCTCAACAAATTTAATAAACCAAATTCAACAATACATTAAAAGGACCATACATCATAATCAAGTTGGATTTATTCCAGGGATGAAAGTATAGTTCAACTTCTGCAAACTGATGTGATAGACGACATGAGCAAAAAATAAAGATAAAAATCATATGATCATCTGAATAGATGCAAAAAAAGCATTTGACTATATTCAACATCCAGCTATGATAAAAACTCTCAGCAAAGTGGGATTAGACGGAATGCACCTTAGCATAAAAAACCCCATAGCTCATACCATACTCAGTGGTGAAAAGCTAAAAGCTTTTCCTCTAAGGTCAGGAACAAGACAAGTATGCCCACTCTCACCACTTTTATTCAGCATAGTTTTGGAAGTCCTAGTCTCAGAAATTAGGCAAGAAAAAGAAATAATAAAAGGCATTCAAATTGGAAAGAAAGAAGTAAAAATGTCACCATTTGCAGAAGACATGATACTATATATAGAAAACTTTAAAGACTCCACCAAAAAACTGTTAGAATAATGAATATAGTAATGTTACACACTATAAAATTAATATGCAGAAATTTATTGTTTTTCTATACATTAATAATGAGTTTTCGGGAAAAAGAAATTAAGAAAACACTTCCGTTTACAATTGCATCAAAAACAATAAAATATCTAGGAATAAATTTAACCAAGGAGGTGAAAGAAGTGTACTTTGAAAACTGTAAGACGTTGATGAAAGAAATTGGAGATGACACAAATAAATAGGAAGGTATGCCATGCTCATGGATGAGTAGAATTGATATTGTTAAAATGCCCACACTACCCAAAGCAATCTACAGATTCAATGCAATCCCCATCAAAATACCAATGGCATTTTTCACAGAATTAGAACAAAGAATCCTAAAAT
Source organism: Equus caballus (assembly GCF_041296265.1). Taxonomy (NCBI): domain Eukaryota; kingdom Metazoa; phylum Chordata; class Mammalia; order Perissodactyla; family Equidae; genus Equus; species Equus caballus. The sequence goes on along the minus strand of NC_091710.1, from coordinate 27,114,921 downwards.
TTGTATGGAACTACATAAGACCCCAACTTTCCAAAGCAATTTTGGGAAAGAAGAGCAAAGCTGGAGGTACCATGCTCCCTGATTTCAAACTATACTACAAAGATATAGTAATCAAAACAGTATGGTACTAGCATGGAAACAGACACATAGATCAATGCAATAGAATACAGAGCCCCGAAATAAACCCAGGCATAGAGTCATGCGTCACTTTATGGCGAGGATAAGTTCTGAGAACTGTTTTTAGGCAATTTCATCATTGTGCAAACATCATAGACTGTACTTATACAAAGCTAGATGGTATAGCCTATTACACACTTGGGCTATATGATACTAATTTTATGGCACCATCATTATACATGCAGTCCGTAATTGACTGAAACATTGTTATGCGGCATGTGACTATATGGTCAATTAATCTATGACAATAGAGGCAAAAATATACAATAGGGAAAAGACAGTCTCTTCAATAAATGATGCTTGGGAGAACTGGAAAGCTTCATGCAAAAGAATGAATCTGGACCACTATTTTACACCATGTACAAAACCAAATTCAAAATGGATTAAAAACTTGAATGTAAGGCTTGAAATCATAAAACTCCTAGAAGAAAACATAGGAAGTCAACTTTTTGACGTTAGTCTTAGCAATATTTTTTTTAACCAGTTTTCTCAGGCAAGGGCAACAAAAGCAAAGATAAACAAATAGGATTACATCAAACTAAAAATCTTTTGCACAGCTAAAGAAACTATTAACAAAACAAAAAGGGAACCCAAATGGGAGAAGACATTTGTAAATCATACACCCAATAAGGGGTTAAAATCCAAAATATATTAAGAACTTACACAACTTAATATCAAAAACCAAACAACCCTATTAAAAAATTTGCAGAGGACCTGAATAGATATTGTTTTAAAAAAGACATACAGATGACCACCAGGCACAGGAAAAGATGCTAAACATCACTAAGCATCAGGGAAATGCAAATAAAAATCACAATAAGGTACCACCTTACACCCATCAGAATGGCTATTATCAAAAAGACAAAAAACAACAAGTGTTGGCCAAGATGTAGAGAAAAGGGAACCCTTGTGCACTGTTGGTGAGAATATAAACTGTGCAGCTCTTATGTAAAACAGCATGGAGTTTCCTTAAAAAATTAAAATTAGAACTACCGTATGATCCAGCAACTCCACTTCTGGGTGTTTATCCAAGGAAAACAAAAACACTAACTCAATAGATGTATGTACTTCTATGTTCATTGCAGCATTGTTTACAATAGCCGAGGCATGGAAGCAACCTAAATGTCCATTGACAGATGAATGGATAAAGAAGATGTGCTATATATACACAATGGAGTATTACTCAGCTACAAAAAAGAATGAAATCTTACCATTTATGACAATATGGATGGGCATAGAGGGTATTATGTTAAGTGAAATAAGTCGGACAGAAAAAGACAAATACCATATGACTTCACTTATATGTGGAATCTAAAAAACAAAAACAAACAAAACAGAACAGAAACAGACTCATAGTTATAGGAAACAAACTGCTAGTTACCAGAGTGGAGAGGGGTTAGAAGGGTAAGCAAAAGAGGTGAAAGAGATTAAGAAGTAAAAACTTCTAGTTATAAAATAAATATGTCATGGGGATCTAATGCATAATATAGGGAATATAGTCAATAATATTGTAATAACTTTGTATGGTGACAGATGGTAACTAGACTTATCGTGATGATCATTTTTTAATCTATGTAAATATCGAATCACTATGATATGCATCTGAAACTAATATATATCATATTTCAACTATACTTCAGTAAAAAAAATAATAAGCAGGGGCCAGCCCAGTGGTGCAGCAGTTAAGTTCACACGCTCTGCTTCAGTGGCCCACGATCTGCAGGTTTGGATCCTGGGCACAGAGCTACACACAGCTCATCAAGCCATGCTGTGGTGCCATACCACATACAAGATAAAAGATGATTGGCACAGATGTTAGCTCAGGGTCAATTATCCTCACTAAGATAATAATAATAATAATAAGTCAAAAATTATATAAATTGCTAAAGTCAACTATATATTTGTTATTATAACAAATTACTGTTACTGAAAGAGGTATTTGTTAAGATTTCTATTCTGGCTTTTATGGGCCAAAACTATCTTTCTATTTTTAATTTTTCTTTACTATACAATTTACCATTGAATTGTACTTTCTATTGGCTCATTGCTTTACCCAGGAGTTGAGTTTATTAAAAAAATAATATTTATTGATTGTCTACTATCAGGGAAGCACCATATTTGCCAGTGGGAATATAGCAGTGAACAAAAACTAAATACTCTAGTCTCACAGATTTCATTCTTCTTGGGGGAGACAAAGAGTAAAGACTAAATAAGTGAAATATAGAGCAAGTTAAACACAGGGAAGAGAAATGGAGTTTCTTTTTTTTTTAAAGACTGGCAGCTGAGCTAACAACTGTTGCCAATTTTCTTTTTTTTCTGCTTTTTCTCCTCAAATCCCCCCAATTATACAGTTGTATATTTTAGTTGTGGGTCCTTCTAGTTGTGGTATGCAGGATACTGCCTCAATGTGACCTAATGAGTGGTGCCATGTCTTCGCCCAGGATCCGAACCAGCGAAGTCCTGGGCTGCCGCAGCAGCATGCGCAAACTTAACCACTTGGCCATGGGGCCGGCCGCAAGAAATGGAGTTTCTAGGGGTGTGACTGGGGTTATATTTTCAAATAGGGCTGTCAGGCAAGGTCTCATTGAGTAGGTGACTTTTGACTAAAGACCTGAAGGAGATGAAGAGTGAATCAAGAAGACCCCTGGGAGAAGAGGATTCAAGGCAGAAAAACAAGAAATTGCAAAGGCTTCAGGTGGAAGCATGCCAGGACAATTAAAGAACCATGAGGAGATCCCTGTGGCTGGAGCACTGTGAGTGAGAAAGTAGCAGATAAGCTCAGAGACGTAAGGCAGGGGGTGGTTCGAATGTGATCCTACAAAGTTTTGGCTTGTAATCACGTGAAATGGAAAGACAACTGGAGAATCTGAGGAGTTGGCAGAATCACATTGGTGGCTTGAGAAGATGTTGTAGTGGGCAAGGAGATTACTACTATAGTAACGGGGGAGCGAGGTGCTTTGATTGTGGGTTGGTTCAGGATGGTTGCAGCAGAGATGATGAAAGGTGTTTGAATACCTTCTGAAGGTAGAGCTAGCAGAATTTGCCTATGCAATGGATGGATGTTGTGAAAGGAAGAGAAGAAATCAATGATGACTCTAAGGTTTTGTTCTGAGCAACCAATAACATGGAGATGTTTTTCGCTGGGAGAGAGAAAGTAGAAAGAACAGGTTTGGGGGAGGGTGGAGAGCAGAAGCTCTGATTTGTGTGCATTAGGTTCAAAACACCTATTAGATATCCAAGTGGAAATTTGGAATATACAGCTGAATATACCAATCTAGTGTTCAGGGGAGAGGTATACATTTGGTAGCTGTCAAAATATAGATGGCATTTAAAATCATGAGATGGCACCAAGTCCTGGGACACTCGAACACTGAGACCTTCAGGAGAGGAAAAAGAATCTAAAGAGACTGTTAGAGAGTGCCCAGTGAGGTAAAAGGAGCATCAGGAGCATGGTGTCCAAGAAAATGGAAAAGGTGTGACAAAGAGGGCATGACTAACTGTCAAATGTCGCTGATAGGTCAAATAAGATGAGGATCAATAATGGACCTTTGCATTTAGCAATGTGGACATCCTTTACATTTGTGTCAAGATGAGTTTGGATGGAGTATGGTGGGGGAAAGCCTATTTAAAGTGGATTCAAGGAAAAAATGGGAAGAGAAAAGGAAGACAGCAAGCATAATCAGTTCTTTTGAGGAGGTTGCTGTAAAATGAAGAGAGATTTATTTTTCTTTTTTTAAAAGAGGTTAGAAAGGGAGACTTTTAAAACCGAGATTATGGAGGCCTGTATCTGTGCTAAACAACAAAGTCTATGAAGGAGTTTCTCAATTCAGTACTATTGACATTTGGGGCTGGATAATTCTTTGTTGTGAGGGACTGTCCTGTGCTTTGTAGGATGTTCAGCAGCATCTCTGAACTGTACCCCCTAAATGTCAATAGCACCTACCAAGTATGGCAACCAAAAACATCTCCAGACATTCTCAAAAGTCCTCTGGGGAGCAAAATTGCCCGCAATTGAGAACTACTGTTCTATAATATATGCTAGATAACAGTGAGTAGCTCAGGTAGGGTAAAAGATAAAAATCACTGGAGAACCAAAATTCAAGAAAGTGAGAGAGTAGGGAGGTAGAAGAATCATCTATGTGTGTACTGAAATCTCCAAAAGTTAAAACAGGGGTATGTTGAATAGAAGGACAGTGTGCCAGAAGCTAAGTCTTCAGTGAGTAAAAGGAATTGATTTACTCATCAGTAGGTGATTGCAGCCAGGAGAGGTAGTGGCTATTATCTCAAAATATGAGCACTAAAAGTGGAAAATACTGGGGCTGGCCCAGTGGCATAGAGGTTAAATTCATGCAGTCCACTTTGGCGGCGTGGGGTTCAGCAGATTCGGATCCTGGGCATGGACATACACACTGCTCATCAAGCCAGGTTTTGGCAGCGTCCCACATACAAAATAGAGTAAGATTGGCACAGATGTTAGCTCAGGGACAATCTTCCTCAAGCAAAAAGAGGAAGATTGGCAATGGATGTTAGCTCAGGCCAATCTTCCTCACCAAAAAAAAAAAAAAAAAAAAAGAAGGGGGACAATATTAGGGAGAAGAGAGGACGATGGTGGTCTGGAAATTGCCCTGAGAGTGAAAGAGAACTCCTACCCCACCTCTGGTGGCGAGGAAAGTATTGGAGAGAAAATAGCAACCAGCTAAAAGGGCCTCAGAAGAAGTAGTCTCTTTAAGGAACAGCCAGGTTTCAGTAGGAAGAAAAAAAGGAAGGAAACATTCAGAGATACGATTTGTAGGCAAGGAAAAATTCTCCTCTTCTGTCTTTGAGTCTTTGGTTGTGCCTAAGAATTAAACTGTTATAAAGCAGATTAACAGGAGAGAAGAATACAAATTTTATTGACTTTTTACATGCACATAGGAGCTTTCACAAGAGAATGACGACCTGAAGAAGCAAGCTGAGCAGGAAGCTTTTATACCTTTTAGAAAAAGAAACAGTAAATATGTGAAGAATTAACAAGACAAAGGGGTTTGGGCGACGGGTAGTAAACGATGAAGAAGTAATAAGGTTTTTTTATACAGGATTTTCAGCCCTACATTCCCTGTCTATGGTGAGAAGGGTGTCCCTTCCTGCTGGTGGTGGTGAGGGGATACCTTTCACATGATTTATCTCCTGTTTCAGGGATGTAGAGGGTGGAGGAGAGGTCAGAGTGACTTTCCTGTAACTGCCATTTTCTCAAACTCCTTCAGCTTAAGATAGTCAATATGCTATGGTGTCAGATTTTGGGCTAGCATTTCCTGATCCCCCTCAGGATGTAAAGCATTTTGCTGATGACTGAAAGCATCAGAGAAGGGTTCACAAATTGGGAAAGGAGGAGATGGGTCAGACGTACAGCCCCTTATGAGGATCGTAGTTCAGGGGATAGGAGATGTGGGCATCCTTTGGTGATTGACCTCAGCAGGGATAAAGGACATAAGAGTAGTCATTAACATTGAATAAATTAATTAAGCATTGATTGAACAAAAGTTCATTAGATTTACCCACTAATTCTTATATTTAGACATTTATTATCTGTTGCATGTCTAGAAACTTTCTTCAAAGTCCTGTAAAGTAGGTAATTATATATTTATTCAAACAAAAAAGAAATGAAACAGAAAAATGAAGTGTACCCAAAGGTTACAAGGTAATGGGGGCACAGTTTAAACCAGGTCTCCTTATGGGGAGTTATTTCTCTTTGAAAACACACAAAAAAACCCATTGCCTTAATTTTTGGAATTCAAGGGCAGATTTCAGGGTTTCTAAAAGGATGGGTCGCCCAGGCACTCAATTAAAGAATTCAACCAGCTGCAGCTTCTGGGGTCTGCAAGTCTGAGCTCCTGCATAGGCTTCCCAACAGCTCTGCTCAGCACAGGCTTCTGGGAGCCCGATACATCTGTCTTAAGGTGAGATCACCAGCTCTGATGGATTGGGAACAACCAGAAGCCAGCAGAATGGTCAAGAGATGTTAGCACCTTCTTGAGGCTTCCTTCCTGGTGCAATCAGAAGAAACAAATGCGTAAAGAAAGAGTGCTTCAGAAAGGAACCTATTCATATATGTAAAGGAATTTTGTAGTGACTATATTGCTATAATTCTTTATGTTGCTAAAAGAAAATGTTTCTGGTTTTCTTTTTGAGGAAGATTAGCCCTGAGCTAACATTTGCTGGCAATCTTCCTCTTTTTGCTGAGGAAGACGGGCCCTGAGCTAACATCCGTGCCCATCTTCCTCCACTTTATGTGTGGGACGCTTGCCACAGCATGGTTTGATGAGCGGTGCCACGTCCACACCTGGGATCCGAACCAGCAAACCCCAAGCCGCTGAAGTGGAACATGAAAACTTAACAGCTGCGCCACTGGGCCGGGCCCGAAAATGTTTTTTCAAAGAGTTAAAAACATTTCATATGCAAATACAAAATGAACATATGTGAAAGATTTATTTAACTATTCATTAATGAAGAAACTGGTTAACATGTTACCATTAGTTCAAAGGAGAATTTGAAGAACAGATACACACACGTACAAACACATGCATATATATGCAAAGGAGAATTCTGAAAAGAAAGTGCTAATAGAGACAAAACTAGTTGATATCTTACAGAGCAATAACAGCATCCAACAGGATATTGACCAGTTTTGTAATATTAAACTATGTATTAATATCCTATAGTGCAATAAAAATGTGATATTTGTGGTTATTTTTTACATGGAGTAGAACTTAGTTATATCTGGACAAAATTCTCTTGCCTGGCTGTGGACAAGAATCATTTGCATAACTTCTAGTTTTCTATAGTTTAATTTCTCCCCCTCAGAGCTGTGTTGTAACCAAGTCAAAAGAGGTAAAAGGAGAAAATCCCTGTGGAATCAAATAATTCCCAGATGGTCAGTTAAACAGCACCTGACACTTCACCCAAAAGACACTCAGTACTTTCGTTTGCCCATGTTCACATATGTGACAACTTTTTCTTGACAATACTGGGTGTGTTTTAGAAATCTGTTGGGAGTATTTTATTTGTGCATCATCTCTCAGCAACTTTCCAAATCAGTTCTATGTTTTGTTTTTTCCTTCTGTTACCCCTAGAATTGGCAGGCCTGTTTCCCTTCTTTGCCACCAACATCAGTAACTTAATATCTGAAGCCACTAGGGGAAGGTCAAAGTTTCATGGCCTCTCTTACTATCTCCATCCTTGTTTAAATCTAATCAATTGCCAATCCTGAACTTGTTTGAGGATTAGGTTTCATAGTTACTATAAAGTGGTGAGTTGCGGGGGAGGGTCTGTTTCAATGTGTGAGGTTTCCTCTATCACTGACATGTACAAATTCCTTTCCTTTTCTTTCTTTCCTAGTCTCCACTCCTTCACCATTTTCAGCATAATTGGATTCAGGGAGACTTAATATTTGTCTTCAAATATTTCTAAGTCTGTCATATGGAAGACACATTAGACCAGTTCTGCCTGGTTCCAAGGGGTACAACCAGGACCAATTCTGCAGAAACTACAGGGAGACTTTTTTCCTTTATAGCAAGCATAATTTTCATAAAGCTGTTCAAATTTGGGATGAGCTTTAAGGAACCTTAAAAGCTTCTGGTCATTTTGATCCAGGGCTTTCATTGAAACATGGAAATAGTGCCAAGCTCTCTTTGTTGATCCTTTTTTCAGTTTGGGTTAAGTCCTTCCCTCTCAAGACACCACTCAGATTTTTTTCTCTTTCCCTCCAGATTGAGATTCTTTGTTCTTCCCGCTAACCAGATCTTCATTCCCTAGTCCAGAGACGAGCAAACTGTTTTGGTGCGGCCGGAGTGCAAACATTAGGCTTTGTGGGCTACAAGGTCTCTGTTGAAACTACTCAACTCTGCCATTGTAACAGGAATGCAGCCACAGACAATATGTAAACAAATGAGTGTAGCTGTGGTGCAACAAAGCTTTATTTATGAACACTGAAATTTGATTTCCATACAATTTTTATGTGCCACATAATGTCACCCTTTTGATTTTTTTCAACCATTTAAAAATTCAAAAACTATTCCCAGCTCACAAGACACACATAAGCAGGTGGCAGCCTGAGAGCCATAGTTTGTTGACTCCTGCCTTAGACTCTAAGGAGGGACAGCTTGTCCAAGGGACACAATTAGATTCATTGCCATCTCAAAGGAGACCCTGCAGGCTGAGAATCTGCTGAGATTGGGGGAAAAGAAGTCTTCATATTTCAATGTTTTAATCTAAGTGGGCAGTTTTAAAAAGTGTTTAGTTGAAGATATGATGATAGATGTATACGTTTTGAACACAATACCTGCAGTACAAGTCAGAAACTCAAGCAGGGAAGTAGGAAGCAAAGCTATATTTGTTAACAAAACTTTCTGAGATCTATCATACCTCCAGTGCGGCCACAGTTCTGCATTTATCAGAGAGACCTTCTTTGGGATAAACTCTGCATCTCCTTCACAATAAAGTCGGACTGCTCAGACACCACGTTATTGCCTCATAAAACCAGAGCATCTCCTTCTATTATTAACCATTTCAGGCTTAAAGTATAATAGATTACAATAAAGACTCTCTTTATAAGCTATGTTTAAAGATTATTTCCCAGTCCATTTGGTAGCACTTACGTTAACACCATCGAGGCACATCCCTAAAAGGTAGTAACAAAAACTTCAACAGCACTTACAAGATCTCCACAAAGGGAGGTTCTGGTGATGGCTTTTCATTTTGGAGGAATTAGAAGAAGAGGAAGTTCTAAGGTGCTTATCTCTGCTTTTACCTAATTGTTTTAACATTCATCCACCACAGACATGTACCAATCCCCCTCCTTTTCTTTCCGTTCTTTTTTTCTTTTTCCATTTTCAATTTAATTAGACTAGGGGGACTTGATATTTGTCTTCAAATATTTGAAAGTCTGTCATATGGAAGAGGGATTAGATTTGTTCTGCCTGGTCCCAAGTGACAGAACTAGGACCAATTCTGCAGAAACTACAGGGAGATTCTTCTTTTTACTCTTTATAGTGAGCATAATTTTCACAGACCTATCCAAAACTACCATGAACTCTCAGAATTGCATGTTACTGAAGGTGTTCATACAGAGGCCAGACTACTACTTGGAGGGGATTTTGTAAGGAGAACTCAAACATCGTAAAACTGTTGAAGTACCAGCTCTAAGATTCTATGAGGCAGTGAATTCTTGGCCATTATATAATATAATAGCAGTTCCACTTGCTGATTATATTGTCAGATATTGTCAAATATTGTACTGAAGCCTATATCCTTGTTTAAGACTCACAATGATAAGGTCTGTACTATTAGTACATAAGTTTTATAAGTGATGATATCAAGGCCCAAGAGGTTAAGTAACTTGCCCTAAATTACGCAACTAGTAAATGAAAGATTCCAGATTTGAATCCAGAACTACCTGACACCAGGTTCCAGGCTTTTAAAACCAGGCTACTTCTTTGTAGGGGTGGTATATACCTGATTTGTGTTTCATGATAGCTTTTAATCTAAGATAGACAAAACTAAAGAATAAAGAATATATGCACGGAATGACTTATAGCTGTTAAAATGAGTGCATCAAAGTGTGTACATAACAAAAACATGTTGGGGGAGGAAGTTGCAGAACACTATAAACATTATGATACTATTTACGTAGAAGTTCAAACATGCAAAATAAAACCACAACTTATTTAGAGTTACGTACATAGACATTCAGATATAAACAAGTGGGAATAAGACATACCAAATGAAGATAAAGTAATTACCTCTGAGGAATGAGGGAAAGAATGAAATCTAAGTTAAAAGAGGCTTTAACTATACATCTGTGACATTTTGGTTCTTTAAAAATGAGTGAGAGAGCTAGAGAGAGAGAGATGAATCTGAAGCAAAGATGACTAAAATGATAAGACTTTTCAAAGCAGGTGTGTATACATATGTTATTTTATTTTCTATACTTTCTCAATGCTTGAAATATTTCAACTAAGATAGATATAATTATGACAAAATTAAAGCAGAAAATATTTTATGTAGCTACATGCCAGATTAAATGCATCTTAATCTCTCTCTCTCCCATCCCCAATGCCTGTAAAAATGACAGCAAAGGAAAAAATAGGCCATAGAGCCACAAAGACAGGAGGAACAGAAAAGGAGCAAAGTGGAGTGAGGAGAAATTAATCTAGGGAGAGGAGTGCTAACTGAAGTAGTATATCTGAGAAAGCTGAACCCTGGACCTATATAGTAGGAGTTCACAGTAAAACACAAAATATGCTCAGCAATCAGACACGAAAGTTATAAAGTCATTTATTTCATTAGTTCAACAAATATTTATTGAGTGTCTAATATGTGCCAAGCACTGTTCTAAGAGTGAGGATATGCAGTGAACAAATATTGAAAGTGGGGATGCAGAGTCAGCTAGCAAGGAGGATTGGTTTTAAACAATCCTTTCAAACAGGCTTTAACAATTGCAGATAGACTCCCAGATACCCTCCCCATCACACCAGGTGGCTGCCATGTGCCCACCACCTGTTTACTTTGAAGAAGTTAAAACAAAGAAGCTCTGGAGAAAAAGCTCAGGTGCAGTTACAGAGAGGAGTGTGCCCTATGCTTAGAACAATGAGAGTGACAGTGAATATATTGAACACTGAAACTGCCGTACACCCCTCCTGTGCCCACTTGTCTCCTGAATGCTCATATCGCTCAAGCAGGAAGTTGGTGGATTCCTCTGTGGAGAAGTGGACAATTCTGAGAGAAAAGAACATTGGATACAAACATTTGGAGGTCCTCAAACAAGACAGGCAGAGTTAATCTGATTACCCAACCACAAAGATTATCAGTTGACAAGCCCTGCCCATTCAGAGAGCTTTTGAATAGAGATTTTGTGTGTGTGTCCCTGATTTTTAAATATGCATAAAAAATCAATGGTGACCAGCCATTTGAGGAAAGTCTCAAGAAGCGAAAAGAAGGATACCAAAATTGAAAAAGAATAAATGAGGGGAAAAAAAGACAATATAAGGGGAAGAAAAAAATTAAGACTAAAACTAAAGAGAAAAAAACCTTAAAAATATCTATTAATATTTTGAATTAATGTTAAGATTAATATTCTTAGAGGGATGAGAAACGCAACTATGAAACATGAGAAAGAGTCCATAAATAAGAATCAGAGACAAAAAAGAGCTCTGAGAACCTAAAAATATGATCAAAAAATTTAAAATAATTCCATAGAAATATGTGTAGTCTTAATGGTTGAGAAAAACTCCCAAAACCTAGAACAAAAGATATGGAAATTAGATGAGAAAATATAAGTAAATTAAGGAATTAAACTTGGAAGTTAGTATTCAAATAATAGCCATTTCAGAGAGAATAGATTAAAAAAGAAATAGCTAAAGGAATGACTACAACAAAATACACAACTCAAATAAAAGAGCATGACATAAATTGAGACTACTTGTGAAATACTGAATAAAAGATCCACAATTAGACACATTACTTGGAAATTTCAGAATACCTCAAATAGCAGTTCTTAAATGTTTCCAGAGTAAAAAAGACAAAAGAACATGACAAAGGATATCACTGGACTTCTCTGTTCTAAGAAAAATGATTTACAATCTGTAATTCTATACCTAGCCACGCTGTCACTAAATTAGGAGGATAGATAAAGACATTTTCATACAGGAAAGTTCTCAATATTTGCTTTTCTTAGGGAACTCCAGGAAGACATGCATATGAAAACAAGAGAGAAAACTAGAAAGAGAAAAATCTGGAATCCAGAAAACGAAGATCCAAAACAAAAGAGACTCCCAGGATGATGGTGACAGTTTCAGGATGACTGCTCTGCTTCAAGCTTAGAGAGAAACTAATCAAAATTGGAGGAGGAAATCTGTGGGTTCCAGAAGTAATATCACTAGTAAGAAAACAAAACCAATAAAGCATCTTATATATTTCAATATATTCAAGGGGTATCTGCAAATCTGTTAAAGACTCCGGAGATAAATTTGTGATTGATACAGAGATAACTAAGCAAAATGAAAATGTGGTAATAAGGGATCTTAGGAAGGACTTGACAATCTACAAGAAAGAAAATGTGATGGTGAAGTACCACACAGTTTCATAGTCTTAGTTATATAAACACATAATACCAATCTAACAAAAAATATGATATAACTATACCGGAACAAGAGAATAACTATATTGAGAGAATAGGGTATGCATGAGTGAATGTGGTTGCATGTGTGTGCATGTTATTGTATATGTGTTTATTTGAATGGGTGTGTTGTTGAGTGTTTAAGAGAACTAAGTTCTCATCGTCCCTAGGAGGCATTCAATGGAGAATGGAGAATGGAAATCTTAAAAAAAATTCAACAAACAGTAGTATACAAATGTATTTATAAATAAGGAAATAAATATAAATGAATAGCTTAAAAAGTTGAATGGGGTGTCCTCAGGGGAGAAGAATTAGGAGCAAATAGGATGGAGAATAAAAGTGCTGTTATTCAGTATAAGCTCAGAAATATCATCTTAACACTCTAAAATTTATATTTATATTTATACTTATATTTTACTGTGATAAAGGAAGGGGGAAAAGGAACTAATACGTAACTAAACATTAAGGCATTCCCTGAAAAGAAAAATTTCCATGGCAAAGGCAATTCATGGCAGAAGGAAAGAATAAGTGCTTAATTGAACTGGAATGCCCCCAAAATGTATTTGTTCACTTTAAACTAGAGAACGGAAAAAGCAAACTTTACCAATTATGTCCATGCACTTAAAAATCTTGATTAAAAAAAATCTTGATTGAGCAGAGCAGAAATCAGCATGAGAACAAAGGTTAGCTGTGTGATCATCTTTGATCTGAGGTTTTACATGGTTCTCCCACCACATTCGGTGCCAAGCATGCTTTTACAGATGCAATTAAAATTATAATTATCTTCAACCTATGTGGTGTTCTTGGAGTTTGTGAAATGTGTTAAACCTGATGGAAAATATGCTACGGGTAATGCCTTTTTCTGACACATGGAAGATTCAATCCAACTTAGATGGATGATGTAACATTACTTCAGGCTGTGGGAGCCAAGACAGGTCAGAGCTGAAATAGCAGCAAGAAAGATGAATTGCCTAAAATAACATGGAACTATAAACTAGAAACACAACCAAGTGTCTCATCGTACATCAAACATCTCTGTGTTCTGAATTTTTTTAAAAAAATGTATTTCAAGCCCCAGAAGGTGAATGCTCAGAGTAGCCCGGTCAATAAAAATGAGCTGTGCAAGGAATTAGATCATTCAACAAGATCACCTATATTCTTCCCACTGTGCTAGGTTCTTTATGAAACACAGAAGGAATTGAAGATGTGGTTCCTGCTCTCAAGAAGCATGCAGTCTAGTTGGAGTGACATGACTGGCATACATGAAATACAAGAAAGGATTTGGAAACCTTTATAATGAATAATAGGTAACAGGTTTGAGTTATTTATAGTTTAGAAACTTGAGTTGGAAGCAATCACACTGGGGGAGGGGGACAGGGAAGTGGTCAGAATTCAGTGTATTGTGTTTACTTTTTATCAATTTACTCTAGATTCTAGGTATATTTCCCTTCCCATCCTTTAGCTTTTTCTTTGGGAGACTACATCCACGTCAATCACCCACAAGCTACGCCATGGTAAAAACTTTTGTCAAAGTTGTCTTAATTTTAAATTTCTTTTACTGCACCAGTGGTTTTTTATACTACAGTCACCTCCCTAGTAAAATTATTGCTCACTGAAAATACAGTCTTGCATATATCATTGAATGGTTCATCTAGTATAAAGTTGGGGGTTGAGAATTGAAGAACGGTTGTGAAAGTGATCAGCCATTAATGAACAAAATAGGGGGAAGGTAACTACAAGTTGGAAGTGCCATTTCTCCAAGGCCAAAGTATTTCCATTGGCAACCTGTGCCACTACTATCCCTGGGCCTTTTGGGAACTATTCTGTAGAAGCTAGATCTTTGAGACTGTGCCAGGTAACAATGGACCATCATGACGTCCCTCAAACTCTCACTGCTCACCCTTGCAGATAGCTGGAAGAAATCTTGGAGACTCATAGAAGTAAACATGAGTAGTTCTACGCTCAGATTAATCAGACAAGCTCAGTAAAAAGGAGAAAGATGGAATTTCTCTTAACCACTTCAGTTCACTTCTTCTTTGAGTCTATATTTTTGTTTAAACCATCTACACTTAGTTAAGAATGCATCGCAGCTAAATAGGAAAAACAAATTCTAATAATCTGATGCTAGTCTATAAACAACACAGGTTCAGAGTTATGCCCTCCATCACACCCAGTTTTATTATATTTGTAAAAAGAGATTCTACAAGATATTTGCAAGAATTAGTCAAGTGATAAAATGGCTTCATGTAACTCTCCTGAAGGCTAGAAAGAAGTGGCTCTGGAGAGAGGCATCTCACACTCTCCCTTCCTCGTTAACTGGGTGAATATATCTTGGCTATATGGAGCACCTGCATGGAGATATGGTTGTTCTAACTTTTATTTTGACCTCTCTCAACTACACAGTACTCAAACTGCCTCTCAGGGTATGGACCTTCTCCCTGTCTGCACAGGCAAGGTTAATAATCTAATTTAGGCATGACCCTTCAGGACCTCTTCATGTTTTCTGATCTGCTTAAGGAATAACCACGGGCGTTAAGAGTATTAAGTTTCAGGCTAGAACTCCTGCCTAAAATGGGAAGTTATATACATGGAGATTCTTTAAATGTGAATCTCTTATTCCTGGACATTCTTATGATAGGATAACGATTATTGTTTTCATTATTAAATTTAGTGATGCCAAAAGGAAGCTGGGGCAGCAGGGGAAGAAAGTGTTTCTAAAGAAGTTAAGACTGTCTGCTGCATGGTAGGCAAAATCCAGCAAACAAACTAACTGAGCAAGAGTGACTATCAGAGAAGGAGTCCAACACTAAGTCAATGATGATAATACACAAAATACACAATACACAAAATACCCAGCCAGGAGGGGTATTCAATTCTGACATCAATTCCAAAGTGTGTGTTTTTTCCCCACACCACCAAGCAATTCTCTGACACCAGCTGGGTGTCCTACAATTTAACTCAATTCTGACACTATCTACCTGGAGGTAGCATCCAATCTCACAGATTAAGTGTTCAGTCCCACAAGACTACCACTCCATTCAGATGGCAATCCCAAAACCAGGTTGTCACCTGTGCTTCTGACTGACCAGCTATAGATGGGAGGATCCCAATACCCCTAATTGGGCTGAAGTAATCTACTAGAGCAGCTCAGAGAACTCAGAGAAACATTTTTCTTACTAGATTGTGGTTTGTTATTTTAAGGCTGCAAGCCTAGCTGGGCTAGGGTGGCAGGGTGTCCTGCTGAGAGACCGAAGAAATGACCCGGAGACTGCGAACGAGACATGTAGGTTTACTGGTTCCTACTTACGGGAGAGTGTCCAGTGGCAGCTGGCTGGATGGAAGTGTGCACCTGCAACTGCCCCCCAAGAGAATCTGGCTTAAATGGGCAGAGGAACAAAGCCTACATGCTTGCCAAAGGGCTGTCCTTGGTATGACCAGCGTTCCCAGGAACAGTAGCACACATGGAGGGGCTCTGTGTCCCTGTAAGATGTGATGTTCTTCTCGTGGGATAAGGGAGGATCCAGACCGGTCAGGCCCAGATCCTTACAAATCCCAGTAGCTGGGCTGTCTGCCCAGCAAGGAGCCAGAAGGACACATGGTTGCAATGGGCCTGGGGGTTTCTGCTGAGCAAGCAAGGCCCAGGCCCTACAGTTATAAAAGGACGCAACTCAGGAACAACCAGATGGAAGAGATGCATAGGGCAAGGTATGGAGAAAGGGTACAGTGCTTCCATGCTCTCTCCTGGTGTTCCACTCTCCCCCAGTCTCCATGTCTTCAATCGAAATGGAAACTCTCCAAATCCTGTCCTTTTAGGTTTTCATGGAGGCTTCATTATGTAATCATGATTGATTAAATCATTGACTATTGGCAATTGAACTCAACCTCCAGCCCCTCTGCCCTTCCCTGAAGGTTGGGGGACAGGACCAAAAGTTCTAACCTTCTAATCACCTGGTTGTTGGCTCGCAGCCCTATCCTTAAGTGCAGTGCAAAGGTCACCTCATTAACTTAACAAAAGACACCATTACCACTCTCATCACAGGAAATCCCACAGGTTTTAGGAGGTTTGTGACAGAAACAGGAACAAAAACGTATTAAAAATATATATTTCTTATTATAAAACACAACATTGCGAGCGTAAAGTAAGCAGATCCCCACTTCACCCTAGTAACAGCTTAACGGGACTACATGAGAGCAAAGTCAGTGAAAATGAAGTATTGAGATTCTAGAGAATGGATTTAGAGGTGGGTGGTCACCTGAAAACACCTGAACTGTGTTTTCTTTAGGTTTTGTAGAGCAAGTCCATAAAGATTAGATGACTGTGTCTCGACAAAGTGGGGAATCAAGAGTAAGTTCAGAAAGTCCAGCAGAGAATTTTAGACGTAAATAGTATTTTTAGTGGGGAAGTTTCTTATGGAAATAGGTAGGGAGAATGAGAAATCAGCAGTTGTAAGACACTGGGTTTTGGAATTGAAAAACGTGGATCTGAGTTCCCATCCCATCCTACTTACTAGACATCTGACCTTGGGCAAGCTACTTACTCTTTCTAAAAGTCGTATTTCCCTTCTTCAATTTGGGGAAAATAATAGTATATACCTCAAAGAGATTTTGTTTTACTTAAAGACTGAAGAGAATGTATAAAAAGTGCCTAGCACAGTGATTCACATCTAGTGATTGTTCAATAATTGTTACTTGTTGTTGCTGTTATTAGACCTAGGAAATACCCAGGAAATACACTGTGATTGTCCTTCTCCCTCTTGGTAGCTCCCTAGGTATAATTTAAAGATAGTATTACATCTATAATGCGAGGGCAGAGTGTTCTAACAGAATTGTGTTTTTAATAATATAGAATTGAACATCATTTCAGGGTGAAATTAGGCTAAGAACAGGAAAATTTTCAGCCTAAGTCTTCCATTGTTTGTAGAGCTCACAATTGTTCCAAGCAGGATTCTGCAGCTAGTGGCCAAAGAACCTGAATTCCTGTGACACCCACATACCCCTCATCCATGTAATCTTGTAAAATCTACTTCTCCTAGTACCTCAACTTCTCCACGAGCATGAATGAAGTATCAAGAATTCCATCTTGCCTATGGACTGTTGTAAGAACTTTATATTAGCTATATATTCAAAAATGACCTGGGAACATGTGGGCTGCTTAGCACAGCTGTGAGAACCATGATGGAGTACAAAAAAATTTAAACTTTATGGAATGCCTACCATATATCAGACTATTAAAACATTTAGATGCATCATTGGTATCACTATCATCATTGGTGTAACATGCCACTAAGAGTAGAGGAACATCCAAAAGAGGATCTAAGACTTTAACACAACCATGCAATATACACAGCTATTAATTTCTTTTTGTTGAAAGGAATGCTGTATATATAATACATGATAATGAAAGGATCAACCCTACAGACCTCATAAAACAGAATAGTTTACTTAGTATATTATGTTTGGATTCCTCTCCATTCAAAAAGTCATTTGTCTTTTACAGATGGTTGATATCTGATTTCCTGATATGTAGGGCATTACCCACATTGTTTTTATTATTAATATGACACTAAATGCAGTGGGGTACAATGAGGTGAATTTCTTGGCTATCTTCCATTTAAAGTTTTATATTTGGACAATTCAGTCTATCAAGCTTTCTGTCTCTTTTTTTTAAATCTGTGTTGTCAGAGATTTTAATGACTTAAAAATTATTCATGATGTTAAGGAAAAAGCAAAAGCAGATTACAAATTATTATTTCAATTTTGCAGTGCGTACACAGTTAAAAGACCAGGAAGAAAATACCTCAATATTCTAATACCATTAATAATATCATCTCTGGGTAGTGGGATCCCTAGTGATTTTAATATACTTCGTGATACTCTTCAATACTTTCCAATTTTTTTCAATAAATGTGCATTTTGGCTTTTTTCCAGCATTATTTACATAATATTATCGTATAATAGCCAGCCCACACCACCCATCTATTGGTTGTCATACAGTGGGGTCTGCCTGTTGCTGCGATACTGAAAGCTATGCCACCGATATTTCAAATACTGGCAGGGTTACCCATGGTGGACAGGTTTCAGTGGAGCTTCCAGACTGAGACACACTAGCAAAAAGGACCTGGCCACCTACTTTTGAAAAATTTGGCCATGAAAACCCTATGAATAACAGCAAAGCATTGTCTGCTATAGTGCTGGAAGATGAAAGGATGGCAGAAAAAGACTGGGCACGTTTCAGCTCTGCCGCAAACAGGGTCACTAGGATTTGGAATTGACTTGAGGGCACTAACAACAAGAAAATTAACATATGACATATGTAATTTTAAGGTTTACAATGTGAAGTGATTACATGATTACCACAATAAGGCTAGTTAACATCTCCAAATTCATAATTATGTTTTTGTGTATGTGGTGATAGTATTTAAGATTTACTCTCAACAAATTTTGAGTATATAATACAGTACTGTTAATTAGTCACCATGTTGTACATTAGATCTCCAGAACTTATTCATCTTTCATTGAAAATTTGTACCTTTTGCCCAACATCTCCCCATTTCCTCCAACCCCCAACCCCTTGCAACCACCATTCTACTCTTTATTTCTATGAGTTCAGCATTTTTAGATTCTACATATAATTAAAAACATATAGTATTTGTCTTTCTCTGTCTGACTTATTTCCCTTAGCATAATGCTATCAAGGTCCATCCATGTTGTCGCATAAGACAAGATTTCCATTTTATTTATAGATAAATAATATTCCATTATAATGAAATTAAATATATATCACTTTCTTTATCCATTCATCTGACAATGGACATTTAGGTTTCCATGTCTTGGCTACTGTAAATAATGCCTCATTGAACATGTGGGTGCAGATATCTCTTCAAGATAGTAACTTCATTTCCTAAGGATTGCCTGAGAGTGGGATTACTGGATCATATGTTAATTCTATCTTTAATTTTTTGAGGAATCTGCACACTGTTTTCCATAGTGGCTGCACCAATTTATATTCCCACCAACAGTGCCCAAGTGTTCTCTTTTCTCTACATCCTCACCAACACTTGTTATCTCTTGTATATTTGATGACAGCCATTATAACAGATGTGAGGTGACCTCTCATTGTGGTTTTCATTTGCATTTCCCTGATGATTAATGATGGTGAGCATCTTTTCATGTACTTCTCCATGTGTGTCTTCTTTGGAGAAATGTCTATTCAAGTCCTCTGCCCATGTCTTAATCAGATTATAATTGGTTTTGCTATTGAGTTGTATGAGTTCCTTATATATTTTGTATGTTAATCCTTTATCAGATAGATTACAAACATTTTCTCCCATTCCATAGGTTGCCTTTTCATTTTGCTGATTATTTCCTTTGCTATGCAGAAGTCTTTCAGTTTGATGTAGTCCCATTTATTTCTGTTGCTTCTGCTTTGGTGTCATATCAAAAAAATTGTTGCCAATACAAATGTCAAGGAGCTTTGGCCCTATGTTTTTTTTCTAATAGTTTTACAGTTTTAGGTCTTACGTTTAAGTCATGATCAATTCATTTTGAATTATTTTTTGTGAGTGTTGTAAGATAGGGGTCCAATTTCATTTTTTTGCGTATGAATATCCAGTTTTCCCAGTTCCATTTATTGAAGAGACTATCCTTTTCCCATTGAGTAGTCTTGGCTCCCTTGTCAAATATTAGCTGACTCTATATGTGTGGGTTTATGTCTGGGCTCTCAATTCTATTCTATTTGTCTCTTTCTATGCCAGTACCATACTTTCTTGCTTACTATAGCTTTGTAGTATCATTTGAAATGAGGAATGGCAATCTCTCCAGTTTTGTTCTTCTTTCTCAGCATTGCTTTGAATATTCAGAGTCTTTTGTGGTTCCATACCAATTTTAGGGTTGTTTATTCTATTTCTATGAGCGATGTCATCGGAATTTTGAGAGGAATTGAATTGAATCTGTAGATTTCTTTGGGTAGTATGGACATTTTAACAATATTAATTCTTCTGATCCATGACCAAGGGATATCTTTCCATTTTTTGTGACCTTTTCAATTTCTTATAATTTACAGTGTACAGATCTTTTACCTCTTGATTAAATTTATTTCTAAGTATTTAATTATTTTTGATGCTGCTGAAAATGGGATTATTTTCCTTATTTATTCTTCAGATAGTTTACTGTTGGTGTATAGAAACACAACTGAGTTTCATAGGTTGATTTCATATCCTGCTACTTTATTGAATTTGTTGATTAATTCTAACAGGTCTTTTTGGTAGAGTCTTTAGAGTTTTGTACATAAAGGTCATGTCATCTGCAGAGACCATTTTACTTCTTACTTTTTGTTTTGTAGTCATTTTATTTATTTTTCTTAACTTGTTGCTTTGGCTAGGACTTCCATCTATGTTGAATAGGAGTGATGAGAGAGGATACCCTTGTCTTCTTCTTAATCTTACAGGAAAAGCTTTGAAACTTTCATCCTTGAGTATGGATGTTAGCTGTGTGTTCATCATAGATGGCTCTTACTATGTTGAGGTATATTCTTTCTATCCTCAATTTGTTGAGTTTTTATTTTAAAAGGATATTGAATTTTGTCAAATGCATTTTTGGATCTATTGAGATGATCATATGATTGTTAGCTTTCATTCTATTAATTTTATCTACACTGTATATTGATTTGCATCTGTAAAACCATCCTTGCAGCCCAGGGGTAAATCCCATTTAATTATGGTGCATGATCCTTTTAATGTACTGTTGAATTTAGTTTGCTAGTATTTTGTTGAGAGAATTTTTGCATACTTTGTGTATTCATCAGATATATTGGCCTGCAGTTTTCTTTTCTTGTAGTGTCCTTATCTGGTTTTGGTATCAGAGTAATGCTGGCCTCATAAAATGAGTGTGGAAGTGTTCCTTCCTCTTCACATTTTTGGAAGAGTTTGAGAATGAAGGCACTGATTCTTCTATAAACACTTGGTAGAATTCAACATTAAACAATCTAGTCCTGCCCCTTTCTTTTTGGCCCCCATCCAGACATTCTAATATTTTTTTATTGGAGAATTCAACCCACTTACATGTAGAGTAATTGCTGATAGGTAAAGACTTAGTATTGCCATATTATTAATTGTTTTCTAGTTCTTTTGTTTGTTTCTTCTTCCTGTCTTCTTTTTTGAATTGAAGATTTTCTATAGTTGTATGCTTGATTCCCTTCTTTTTATCTTTTGTGTATCTACTGTGGGTTTTTGCTTTGTGGTTACCATGAGGCTTATGTAAAACATCTTATAGATATAACAGTCTATTTTATGCTGATAACAATTTAACTTCAAACACATACAAAAACTCTAACTTTGTACTCCCCCCATTTTGTTTTTGATGTCACAATTTACCTCTCCTTATATTGTTTATCCATTAGCAAATTATTGTAGTTATAGTTATCATTAATACTTTTGTCTTTTAAAACTTTATCCTAGAGTTATTAACACGCCACAATATTAGAGTATTATAATATTCTGAACCTGACTATATATTTACCTTTACTAGTGAATTATATATTTTCATATGTTTTCATCTTACTACAGAGTGTCCTTTTGTTTCAGCTTGAAGAACTCCTTTCAACATTTCTCATAAGGCTGTTCTAGTGGTGATGAACTCCCTCAGCTTTTGTTAGTATCTATCTCTCCTTCAACCCTGAAAGTTAACTTTGCCAGATAAAGTATTTTTTCTTCTTTCAACACTTTTAGTATGTCATCCCACTCTTCCCTGGCCTGCAGATTTTTGCTGAGAAATCTGCTGATAGCCTTATGGGGTTCCCTTATATAGGAGAAAAATTTTTTTCTCTTGCTACTTTAAAATTCTCCTTCTTTTTGATTTTAGATGATTTTATTATTACATGTCTTGGAGGATTTTTTTTTTTTTTTTTGATGAGGAGATGGGCCCTGAGCTAAAATCTGTTGCAAATCTTCCTCTTTTTTTTGAGGAAGATTGTTCCTGAGCCAGCATCCATACCAATCTTCCTTTATTTTGTATGTGGGATGCCGACATAGCATGGTCTGATTAATGGTGTGTAGGTCCATGCCAGGGATCCAACCTACAAACCCTGGGCCGCCAAAGCAGGGTGTGCAAACTTAACCACTATGCCACCAGGGCAGCCCCACAGAGGAAATTGTTTTGATTGAAATTGTGAGGGAACCTATTAACTTCATGAACTTGAATGTCCAAATCTCTCTCCAGATTTGGGAAGTTCTCAGCCATTATTTCTTTAAATAAGCTTTTCTCTCCTTTCTCCCTCTCCTCTCCTTTTGGGACTCCGATAATTCATAAAGTGTTTATTTTACTGATATCCCATAATTTACATAAACTTTCTTTATTCTTTTTCATTCTTTTTTCCTTTTTGCTCCTGTAACCAGACGATTTCAAATGATCTGTCTTCTAGTTAACTAATTCTTTATTCTTCTTGGTCAAGTCTGTTCTCGGAGCTCTCTATTAAATTTTTTCAGTTCAACCTTTGTATTCTTCAACTCTAGGGTTTTTGTTGTTGTTGTTTTTTAATGGTTTCTATTTCTTTACTGAACTTCTCATTTTGTTCATACATTGCTTTCCTAATTTCTTTTAATTGTCCATCTGTGTTTTCTTGTAGTTCACTGAATTTCTTTAAGATGACTATACTAAATTCTTTGTCAGACAGTTCACAGATCTCCATTTTTATAACGTCAGTCATTGGAATTTTATTAATTTCCTTTGGTGGTGTCATGTTTCCTTGATTACTCATGATCCTTGTGGCCTTAAATTGGTGTCTGCACATTTGAAGAAATAGGCACCTCTTCCAGTCTTTACAGAAGGGCTCCAGCAGGGAAAGCCCTTCGCCAGTCAGGCCATCCAGAGATTCTATGTGGACTGTCTGGTGCTATCCATGGGCAAGCTTGCTGCTGGAGTCCTGGGTTAGGTGGTTCTGTTGCCTGGGTCAAGGAAAGGACAGGCCTGATATTTGGGTACACAGGAATCAGCCTGCTGCCTGGGTGCATGGGGGCAGGTCTGGAGCCTGGGTTCAGTGGGTTAAGCCTAGCTCTTGAGACTGTGGTGATAGGTCTAAGATCTGGGTCTGTGCAGCGGAATTTGGATCCTGGGTCCAAAGGGGCCAACCACACACTGGGGACCACTGGGGTAGGCCTGGTGTCTGGTTCTGCATAAAGTGATCCAGTACTGGGGACCTGGTATAGAAGCTGGTGTCACAGGGGCCTGGCTAGCAGCAGAGTAAGCCTAGAGCCTGGGGCTACAGGAAGTCCTATAATCTGGGGTTCCATGGGCCAGACTAGAGGTTGAGTTTGTTGGGGCCAGTATGACTCTAGGGTGGGCTGGGAGCCTGGGTCCACAGGAGAAGGCCTAGTTGTAGGCTACATCAAAATCATGGGTCCATGGTAGCCAGGCTGGCACTGAGCCCAGCTAGGCTCCTGGGTATGTGGGTCCCCATGTGGAGCTTAGGTTTGCAGGAACTGATTGGGAGCCTGGGTCCACATGAGCCACCCAGGATCATGGGTGGCAGCCAGTGCTGGGATGTGCCAGAGGCATAGGTTCATGTAAGACTGCCAGGAGCCTATCAGGCTGTCTCTTGAATTCTCACTAGGGTAGCAGCCTCAGGAGCAAATTCTATCATGGGTTTTCCCCTTCATTCTAAAAAGAAATTGATTTAAAATCAACATCATGTTGTACATTACATCCCCAGAGCTTATTCATTTTATAACTAGAAGTTTGGACCTTTTGACCACCATCACCCAATTCTCTCACCCACCACCCACTACCCCTGGCTCTGGTAACTACAAATGTAACCTCTGTTTCTGAGATTTTCTTTTTTAGGTTCCAAATATAAGTGAGATCAAACAATATTTGTCTTTCTTTATCTGACTTATTTCACTTAGCATAATGCCCTAAAGATCTATCCATGTTGTCACAAATGGTAGGGTTTTCTTCTTTTTTTACGGCTGAACAGAATTCCATTGTGTGTGTGTGTGTGTGTGTGTGTGTGTGTGTGTGTGTGTGTATCATATTTTCTTAAGTTCTCCTCTTAAGGGAAAAAAATTACAACTATATCAGATGATGGATGTTAACCAAACATATTGTAATTGTTTTGCAAAATATACATATATCAAATTAGTATGTTGTACACTTCAAACTTTACAGTGTTATATGTCCATTTTTTCTTAATAAAACTGGAAAAAAATGAATATCAAAGCCTCCTTGAAAAAGTTAATAGCAGGGTGATGTCAGCATCATGGCAGAGTGAGTTGTTCCCTTTGTCTCTCCCCTCTAAGTTACAACTAAATAGACATCCATTAACCAAAAGCAGATTCCCTACACAGCACAAAAGTTCAGCTTAGAGATCCATGAAGCCATGCATCTGAGGTGGGTGGACTGGACCCTCAGGAATCAATGAAACTAGGAGAGTGGCCCCCTCCTGCTCCCTGGTGTCAGTGATCCAGGTTATGGATCCTCACACAGCAGTCAGCATGACTGTGAGTGGAGGCAGGGGCAGCCAAGCCTGTGTGCCAGTGCTTACAGAGCAGTAGTAGCCTGGACCATGGGAGTGCCCACTGTGCCACAGCAGTCCCACCTGTGCAAATGCTCCCCACTGAGTGGTGGTGATTCAGCCCATGCTAAGGCATCCTGCCCAAGCAGTAGCCCTGCCCATGCAAGTGTGACCTGCCACCAAGTACAGCAGCCCACCCACGTGAGGGCACACTGCTGGGCAGCTGTGGCCAACCCACATGTACACAGAGTGGCTGACTAGCACAACTATGAGAAGATGGGGTGGGAACAGAAAAAACAGTCCTTGTCCTTCTCCAATGGTGGTAGGTGGAATCTTCAATAAGAAGCAACAGGAACCACAGCAGAACCAATGACCTAGCTCCCAGTGGCAGCAACACTGACACCAGCTCCACCAGCTGTGGGTCCTATGTACAAGTCTCCAGGTCCCTAGGCCTCTGATAGCAACAGTGACATCCACGAACCTAGTATCCCTGGCAGTGGTACAACCAGCACCCCAAGGCAACCTGGGAACAGCAGTAGAGGTGGTGCACAGGACAGTGGCATCTAAGACCACAGAAAGCCACTGGAGGAACGCGAGACTCAGGTGACTAGAACCAAAGTAACCCAAATTGTATCTAAATAAGAAAAGGGGACTACTACCACAAATACACCAGCAGGGGATCAATTCATCAAATACCATGAAGAACTACACTAACACTACAGAACAGAAGAAAAAGACAACTTTCCAGAAATGAAACCTGAAGTCACAGAAGAGTACAATCGAACTGAAAGAGAATTCACAACAGCTATCATAAAGTAACTCAATATGTTACAAGAAAACTCAGAAAGACAGTTCAATGAGCTCAGGAATAAAATTAATGAACAGAAGGAATACTTCACCAAAGAGATTGAAAGTATAAAAAAAAATTCTGAATATGAAGAACACAATTAATGAGATAAAAAATGATACAGAAATCATAAAAAAAAAAAAGAGTAGACTTCATAGAGGAGAGATTTAGTGACCTCAAAGACAGTAACCTAGAAATATTTCAGGTGGAGGAGGAGACAGAACTAAGATTTTTAAAAAATGAAGAAATTCTTTGAGAAATGTCTGACTCACTTAAGAAAAGTAACATGAGGATTATAGGTATCCCAGAGGGAGAAGAGAGAGAAAGGAACAGAGAGCTTGTTAAAAGAAATAATAGCTGAGGACTTCTCAAACCTGGGGAAGGAACTATATATGTTCTTATGAGTACATGAAGTCAATAGAACTCCTAAGTACATCAATGCAAAAATATCTTCTCCAAGGCATATAATATTAAACTGTCAAAAGTCAATGACAAACAAAAAAAGTATTAAGGGCTGTCGGTGTCACAATCCAATGTACACATCAGGATAGATGCAGAGAGGGCTGATGGCCACTCTGAGTTTATTATAACCAGTGTTTCAATATATTCATAGCTTACATCTGTTAAACATACACAGATATTCTGGACAACGTAATTAGTGAATGCCAAGAATTCTTAGTGATTTCTCAAGGACCTCTGTTTTGATATTATCATGTTATTGCTGTGCTTTTATATTTTATCTCAGAGCATGCAAGCCCTCCTAGGCTCCTAGGCAATGGCCCCTCCTGTTCCCGATATCGTGTCTCCATCTGTGCCCCCAGGCGACTGTGCCTGGCTTAGGTTGCCTCCCCCTGGAGGTCCTACCCATCATTGGCTAACCGGCCTTCTCACCTCCGGGTCACAGTTTGTTGGCAAGCATTTTCCAGTGATTATTAACCCTTCTTGTGTCAGCGGTGGCTACAAGGGCAGCAAGAGAGAAAAAAAAAACCTACAAAGGAACATCTATCAGGCTTTTAGCAGATTGCTCAGCAGAAAATTTACAGGCTAGGAGAGAATGGAATGACATATTCAAAATACTGAAAGACAAAAACTATCAGCCAAGAACACTCTATCCAGCAAAATTAATAAAAGCTTTCCCAGATAAACAATAGCTGAGGGATTTCATTGCTACTAGACCTCCCTTACAAGAAATGAAAGGAGCCCTCCTACCAGTAAGAAAAAGGCAAGGGTTTGCAAAGCTTTGAGGAAGGAGATAAATAGACAAAATCATAAAATTGCAGCTGTCTATCAGAATAGGTTAGCAAACACTTAATTATAACATAAAAGATAAAGGGAATGTGGGGCCAGACAGGTGGCACAGCGATTAAGTTTGTATGCTCTGTTTCAGCAGCCTGGGGTACACAGGTTTGGATCCCAGGCATGGACCTACACACCACTCATCAAGTCATGCTGTGCTGGGGTCCCAAATACAAATTTGGGGAAGATTGGCACAGAAGTTAGCTCAGGGACAATCTTCTAGAAGCAAAAAGAGGAAAATTGGCAACAGATATTAGCTCAGGGCCAATCTTTCTTAGACACACAAAAATAGATAAAAGGAAAGAAAGCATCAAAAATAACTATAGGGCCAGCCCCAGTTGCCTAGTGGTTAAGTTTGGCACACTCCACTCTGACAGCCAAGATTTGTTTCCTGGGTGTGAACCAACATCACTCATCTGTCGATGGCCATGCTGTGGTGGTGGCTCACATACAAAAGGAGGAAAATTGGCAGCGGATGATAGCCCAGGGTGAATCTTACTCAGCAAATAAAAAATGAAACCCACAAACAAACTATAAACACTTAAATTTAGTCACAAACTTACAACACAAAAAATAATAATTTGTGACAACAAATACATAGAAGTAGAAGAGGAAAGGATGGAAACTGCTTAGGCTAATGCAGATAAGAGGCTATCAGAAAATGGACTGTCTCGTCTATGAGATCTTTTATACAAATCTCATGGTAACCTCAACACAAAAAATCAGAGCAGAGCCATAAATCACAAATAAAGAGAAAACTGAGAAAACCATCACAGAGAAGTATGAAACTGAAATGACAGTAAGAAATATAAGGGAAAAGAAACAATGGAAAGAGAACAACTGGAAAAGAAGAGATAAAACAGCAGTATTCAGCCCTCATATATCAATAATCATCTAAATGTAAGTGGATTGAATTCACCAATCAAAAGACACAGAGTGGCAGTTGGATTAACAAACAAGACCCAACAATCTGCTGCCTCCAGGAAACACACCTCATCTCTGAAGACAAACGCAGGCTCAGAGTGAAGGGATGGAAGAAGACACGCCAAGCAAATGACAAGCAAAAGAAAGTTGGTGTAGCCATACTTATATCAGACAAAGCCGACTCCAAGATAACAAAAAGTAATGAGAGACAAAGATGGGCATTATATAACGATAAAAAGTACATTCCACCAAGAAGATGTAACACGTTAATATATATGCACCTAAAACATGAGAACCAAAGTATATAAAGCAATTATTAACAGACTTAAAGGGAGAAATTGACAGCAACACAGTAATAGTAGGGGACCACAATAACCCACTTACATCAATGGATAGAACATCCAGACAGAAAGTCAGCAAGGAAACAGTGGCCTTAAATGAAAAAGTTAATAGCAATATGTAGCCCAAAAAATATGTGCATAAAGAATAGGGGCAGATCACTCATCTGTTGTTTGAGAAGATTGATAGGGCATTATTAATAGCAATAATAATATATAGTAGTTGTTGGACATTCCTATGCAGGGCCACTGGGTTGCCCAACTCCGGGCTGCACCATTGACATCCTATTAGTTGTAAATGAAGTCCCCCTGGAAAGTTCAGTGGTGGTACTGCTGCTTTTTCTCATGCAGTTTGTTCAACACTGTGTATGCATTATTTCATTTAATCTTAAAAGTAACACTGAGGTAAGAAAAATGTAATAAATGATAGACATTTATTAGATAATTCTGTGCTAAGAATTGTGATACAAATGTTACATTAACTTTATAATTTGACCTTCACAATTGTTTTATAAATTTGGGGTTACTATTTTAGCATATCTAATTTACTCATTTGATAGCTAGTAAGTGATAGAGTCAAGATACAGGGACACGTATTGATCTTCCAAGACTAGAGCTACCCTACTTAGGGACTGTTATCAAAATTCTACCTTGTGTCAGGTAACTGTCAAGAATGTCTTCAAGTTAGCGTTCACTGGTTATACCTAAATCTCTAAAAGACAGCCTTCAGTGGGCTACTGATCATAGCTGCCAATGCTGTCTACTACGGAGACTAGGCATCATATGATACCTCAATGCCATGCAACGCACTGCATGTACAACTATACTGGGCAGGCTTAGTACTTTAGGAAGTGTAGTTTCTAGCAAAGCATTATTTGGAAGTGTGTGGTTTGGTACATATCACAGATGTATAGTTCACATGATTTTTAAACACCTCATGAAGTTGGTTATCTAATATTAGTTATTGTCAGAATCATAGGATTCTTTAACTCTGTAAATACTGAGAACCAACACGTAACCAGGAAAAAAAGCAGCTGACTTTTGTGAAAACTAGATAAAATAACACATAGTTCCATATGTAGGCGTATTGGCATAAGACATAAAACACTTTTCCTTCATCATGTGTATAGTCCTCAGGCCCCAAAACTTCAAATCTTGATATGGTCACAATGATAAGATCCCAAATGTATCTCACTTCTGTTGCCTTCTGGTGTTTATCTACTGATTTAAGACAAAAACAAAAAGCAAAAGGAAATGAAGGAGGGATCTTATAAAAACTGTTTTGTGTGACAACAGACACTTCCACTTGATCAGCCAACCAATTCCAACTCTATTATGTACTTCCTTACTGGTAGAGCATCTTCTATTGTGTTTCAGTGTTCTTCCTCCATTCCCTATATGACTTGGGGTTTATTTCTCATCAGTCTAGGTTAATCATGGTATCTCATTTACTTGTTTTATCTCATACAACAATTGGTTTAAGGATGAGTAGGATGGGTACCTGACCTGTCCTAGACACTATGATCTGAGATGAGACCTGCTGGGGGATTTCTGGGAGAGAGCTCCTCATTCTCAAAGACAGACGTAGCAAAATACACTTCCTTTTCTTCCATCGGTCTGGATTCCTGGAACTACAGCATATCTTGCAAGGTGGGAACCCCTGCTTTTCCTGTCTTGAGGCTTTTAGAAAATAATTTAATGTAGTTTTTATTTTTGTCAGAATACACATACTTGAAAAAGATCAAACGATCTACAGCATTTATTCTAATGATAAACAGCAGCTTCCTGCACGCCCATTTCCAATCATTCATTCAGCAGAGGCAGATGCTTTTAACTATTTTAATTTCCTTCTATGTTTCTAAATAAGATTTTTTTTTTTGGCACCTGAGCTAACAACTGTTGCCAATCTTCTTTTTTTTTTTTTTCTGCTTTTTCTCCCCTAAATCCCCCGAGTACATAGTTGTATATTTTTTAGTTGTGGGTCCTTCTAGTTGTGGTTAAATAACATTGTTATTTCTTAAAATTTAGTTTTAGACATTTTTAAATGTCCTTGATAAAATGTGAGGATTTAACTCTTACACTACAACTTCTGCATAACTTTTACCACTACCTCTATTCTTTCAACATATTATTAATTAAATATTCAGTTTATAGCTGAGCCAAGTGAGACACTATATTACATCATCTTCTTGTACCATTTGTTTTCCCTGAAGTTAACAATTGCCTCAATTTTTTTTCTTTATACTGTTTTGTTTTAAGACAGATGTCATTGATTTATCTCTAGGTTCTCTGCACAAACTGGAAAACTTCTCTCAATATAGCCAGACTTACTATAGTGGCTATATATAGTAAGCTCTGAACTCCATTTTTTCCATTCTGCATGAAATGTTGGCACAGGAAGTGATAGCCTGCATAGCGGAGTTTGATGCCATGGCAGCCTGTTTCCCTCTACTCCCCTTTAAAAGTCTACCCCACTGTCTTTATTGATATTTTGGATTTCAATTTCAACACTTCATTTTATTCTATCAACTATTAGGTTCTCCTCATGACATTTTTTGAAAATGTGTGCATGTTTAATAAAAGGAATGTTTTGAATAACCAACATGGTAGTGTGACCAGATCATGCATACGTTTTTCTCTATGGGAGAGGAAAGGGGGCGGCATGGAAAGGCTAAGAAAGGGGCTGGCCCCAATAGTAAAGAAACTAGCTCCTCTCACTTCACAGACTCACTCTGCCCAGCTCTCCCATAGTGTTCTTTATGCTTGTTGAAGCACCAAGCAAAGGAGAGAGCATTAGGTATGAGGAACGTTTATGGCATCTCATCCCCTGGAACACACAATAAATGCATCTTGACTTTAAAGGCCACATCTATTAGTCTAATCTCTCTTTGAAGATTTCTCTTCACAGGTAAATGGCAATGATGATTCATGCACCTCCCCGCCCCCAAATACTCACTTGCATGTATGCATATACAAACATACCTCTACACACAGAGAGCCACCCACAGAGAGCTGAAATAGACAAAAGGGTTTGATTTTGTTCTGCCGAGTAAGTATTCATGCTGTATCCTGTCTTTCTCCTATGGCAGTGTTGTTTTCAGTAGTGAGTGAATAGAATAAAAAAGCTGGAAGAGTCTAACATTAAAACGTTTTTGCTATCCTGGTATCCACATAGGTAACTTCAGACATGTAAAACAAAGTTTGAACTGCAGGTGATACATAGAATAGACAACCAGTATTCACCTTAGTCACAACTTTTGGTTAAATTTGACAAATTTAAGAATGCAACATCTCCATGGGCAATATTAACATGATTATTAGGTTAAAGTATAACTACACAGCTAACACTTAGAACATTTCTCCCTGTTTAGCTTGGATCTCTATATATCAGTTAGTGAATGTCCAGATAAATCAGTTTGTCTCGGGGCTAGCTAGTTCCAGACTCACTGCTTTCTTTCAGTTGCTTTTCTTCTAATCCTTCTCCCCATCTACTAGTGGTGCCAGCTGAGTACAGCTCAATCTAGGATATGCAAGAGTGTGGGGTTAAGAAATCATTTTATTAACCCCCATCCCTAATAGCCACATTGCATGATTTGCCTGGGACTGAGGAGTCAATGGGTAAGGACGTAAATCTTGACCACAACTGGGATAGAGTAGTACAGATATTCATCAGGAATTGAATAAAGTCTGATAGAAACCAGATTGCAGGGAGGGACCATAGAGCTTTGAGGAAAAACATCAACATACAGACTGAAGGAATCTGGCCCAACAGTAGGGGCTAAGTGGGAGGGAAGTGTATGTCTGAGTACACTGAGGCTATGTTTGAATGCATCCCAATTCAGCCTCCTGAAGGTGACTCAACTCCTTTGGGAGGAGAGATCTGTGTGTTAAACATCTAAGGACTGCATTCTTTGGGGGTTGGAGCAAGCACCCGTGCTGGGAGACACCCTGCTGCCATAACCCTCCCCCTAGCTCCTCAGTACAAATTGGAATGCTAGAAAAGGAGGAGGAAGGAATTTCCTTACAAGACAGACAGACATGAACAGCAGACATCTGGAGAAAAGAAGTAAGAGTTCCAGAGAGTGAAAAGGGGAGCACAGCAGCATGGAGGTCTGGGAATAGGGTGTGTGGGGGTGTGTGTGGAAGGTAAGAAGATTGTACTAGCCATCTTGAGGAAGTGTAGGTGGTATCAGCTGGGGCAAGCACTAAAACACAGTGGGCTGGCAAGAAGATCACAGGCATAGTCCAGGGCCCAGATAAATGTAAAATAAATTCCATGTCCTGTTTACAACTCTCTTTGCACACCTGGAGAAATACAATAAACTCCTGCTATTCAGCAGAAGGAGCTTATCAATATTATAGATGTAGGGTCTGATGACTACAGGAATCTGACTTAGGGCCCATAAGCTGGTGAGCTTAGGGGGCATTAAGGAGTTTTATATATTTACTTATACATATGTGCACACAAATAAATACATATATATTACATATACATTGCATATAATAAAAACTGCACAGCTTTATATATGAGCCTCATCTAAAACAAAGGCAAATATTTCATCTACAACTAAAAAAAATAGAAATTTGAGAAATGGCAATTAATATATGCACATAAATATCAAATATTTTTCTTTCACAAATGAATCATGTCCAAGAAGAAACCAAATGCATACACTTCTTGAATGGAAAATGGTAGTGATACTTTTTCTCTGGAAGCTTTCGGATCATACGGTTTTCATAATGAATATTAAAATAGAAAATTGAGATAGAGAATCTTGGTTTGGCTCTCCCCCCTCCCTCTGCCTCCAGGCGATATGGCTTTGGGCCTCTTTGTCAAAGAATCTCCACCATATGGTGCTAGCAAAATAGTGTTATTTCCATTTCAATGTAGTGGATGCAAAGAACCGACAAATACAATAAAAGCCTAAATAGCTAACAATCCATTATCTTCATATCGTATCTGGGCCACACACTTGAACTCCTGGGTTCCCTTCCCACTCTCAGTCTTAGAGATCTGAGGGCTGCTAATGGTTCCCACAGGGCTGCTTTCTGGCTACAAGGCCACCATGTACTAATAACAGCCAGGCATGTGTTGTTGACTGCATCTCCCCTTTGTAATTGGGTACATCTTGAGGAAAGCTGGGAAGCTCAGGTGACAGATTCCCCCTTCCTTTTTGGTGAGATAAGCAGCTCATTAAATCTAAATGTGAAGGGCATTTTATTATGAAGAGTCAAA
Organism: Equus caballus; assembly: GCF_041296265.1. Lineage (NCBI taxonomy): Eukaryota > Metazoa > Chordata > Mammalia > Perissodactyla > Equidae > Equus > Equus caballus. The sequence continues at coordinate 27,081,447 of NC_091710.1, read as the reverse complement.
TCCTAAGATTTACCTGCCCATTTTTCACCCACTTCCCCCTCCTGCTTGTTCTTTTGTATTTGCTAATGGCCTTTCTCTAAGTTATATAATCCTGTCACGGATATAAAAATATCACTCCAAGGCTGCTCATTTGGCCTAAATCATTCAGCCGTTAGCAGTGACAGGGCGGGTGTATGAACCACACTGGAGGCAGGCGGACAGCTGTCCCACTCCCTATTCGTTGTCACTGGGCTAAGAAATGCTGAGATTTTAATAAGATCATAAAATAGAGTGACATGACTAGCATGATAGGTAGTTTTCATTAGCATTCAGAATGCCTGGGATAATAAATTAGAGCAATTGAGCAGAAATAGGCAATTTGATTATTCAACATTTTTCAACACCAGCCCAAGCAGCTGGCCCCAGAGCAGTTCTGCTGACTTCTCCCCATGCAGTTGGGAGGACAGGGCACAGGTGAATGCACGGCCATTATTTTCTCCTACCCAGACTCTGGGAGGGAGACCCGCAGACAGTGTCTTACATGCTTGGTGAGTGTGAATTGATGATGGAGAGGAGGAAGTCTTCATAGATCTTTGCAGCGGAGGTGGCAGAGTTTGACTGTCTGACTATCTTTTACTGCATCAAGCCTGTGCAGATTGAGGGAACACTGGTGCAAAGCAACATGAGAGGAGCGCTCCCACCCCCAACACAGCAATTTGCGTTCCTGGCAGAGGGCTCTCAGTCAATGCAGTTTTTTTTGTAGAAACTCTAATGTAGTGTGAGACTAACCTTTAATTTATATACTCTGGTTAAGGGGCTGAGGGCCATCTTTTCTTGAACTGTTATCAAACCATATTCATATGTATATTATATGAATTATAAACCACATGTGTAAATTAATTAGACAGGGCAGTATCATGAGCAATCATTGGATTTCATATTAAATATGACAGAATCATTTGAATCACTGTAAAACTCTTACTGTTCCTTTGTGCTTTGTGTTTGTTTTTTTATTGGTATTTTGTTACAAGTAACTTTAAATTTATACTCTTTGTTAAGAAGGTGAGCGAAGAAGTTCTTCGGAATTGATGAATGTAGAATGGCTTCCTTCGATATTTTCACAGGCATCTTTAAGGAAGTTTGAAGTTATGTTCAGAGCCACATCACTGCTTTATGAGCATCTGATTGACAAAGATCTGTTCTGACATCCTGTTTTCTTCATACCATAGTATCTTGCAGTAAAACTAGGTATTAGACATCATGTGGTTCTACTGCTTTTCAACAGAAAGTCTTTTGGTTTTCTTGATTTGTCATCTCATTAATATTACATAGATATTTGACCTCACACTCTGGTGTCACGGAGGCATCTCATTTTTAGCTTAAATAGTAGGAGAACTCCAAAGTATTCAGTGCTAAAATTGATTCCGACATCACAACTAAAAAACTTACCAATTCAACCATAGAGACTGTACATATTGATATATAACAGAGGATTATAATCATCCTTCAATGACTTTTGGGGTGGGGTATATGAGTGTGTGTGTACACACATGTACATGAAAATATATACATACACATACATGCATTTACATGCAAGTTAATGTTGCCTTTGAAATAGCTTAATTGAGAGACTTCCCACCCAGCCAATGGCTATGCAGACACATTTGGAACTTCTCTTCACAGATGTTTTGAATCATATTATAAAAATTAACATTATTACCATAAATTAGATAGCTTCCTCTATTAACCAAATATTTGTTTCCTATTTTTCTCTTCCTCTTCTTGTTTCTTTTGGCTAATTCTGCTACTTTTTACTCTCTCAGTTCTTTGGTCAACAACCTAAAGTGACTCACAGAAGGTGAGTACCGGGCAGAACAAAACCCAAAAGACCCAGGAAGAATCTAGGTAATAAGAGCTGGGGATGGCCAGACCTAAGGGTCCTGCCTGAGGTTGTGAAATGGGGAATCTTCCAGGGCAACAGTGTGGGAAGGTTTGTGTTGGAATATCAAAGAGATGGGCTCTGAAGTTCAGAGTCAAGTTCAAATCCTGATCTTAGTACTCCTAGCACTGTGACTCTTGATTAGGTTGACTTCTGAGCATTGGTTTTCTTACCTGTAAAGTATGGATAATCATTTAGTTACATCATGGGATTATTGTGAGGATTAATTATGTGTGAAGCACTTAAAGCAACCCAGGGTGCAGTCTTTAGACCTCTTCTCTCCTATCTATATACTCACTCCATTAGTGGTTTCATCCAGTCCCAGGATGTCAGATATCAACTCTATGCTGATGACTCCCCAGGTCATATCCGTAATACAGATCTCTCTCCTGAGCTCCAGACTTGTATGTTGAACTGTCTACTAGTCCTCTCCTCTGGGATGTCTAATAGACATCTAAAACTTAACATATCCCAACCTGAGTTCTTTATCTTTATCCCTTCAGCAACCTTTCTCCTTTTGCAGTCCACTTTCCCGTTCCTCAGGCTAAAATCCTTGGAGGCATCCATGACTCCTTGCTTTCTCGCAAACTCCAAATTGAACTCATTTGCAATCCTTTGAGGTCTAACTTCAAAATAATTCCAGAATCCAGTCACTTCTCACTATCTCCTCTGCTAACAATCAACTTGACATAGTTGACATTTATAGAATACTTCACCAAACAACGGAGTAATACACATGCTTTTCAATTGCTCCTGAAACACTTACAAAGATTGACCATATACTGGGACATAAAACACATCTCAACTGTCACTACTTCATGCCTGAGGGGCTAGACTGCTTCCACTGACCCTCCTGATCCATTATCTACCACACTTTCTGTCTGGAGTCCTGGAGGCAAACCGGCATCAGTGATGAGGGATCCACAAACCTTTCCTGCAAAGGGCTAGGTAGTAAATATTTAAGTCTCTGCAGGTCAAAAGATCTCTGTTGCAACTACTCATTGCTCCTGTTGTGGTATGAAAGCAGCTGTAGATAATAAGAGAATGAATGAGCATGGCTGTATTCCAATAAAATTTTCTTTATAAAAAGAGATAGACCAGATTTGGCCTGTGGGCCATAGTGGGCCAACACCTGGACTATATCAAGGATCTCCCTTGCCCTATGGATTCCACTGGTTTGGTCATTGGGGGAACATTAGCAAGAAATGAGAGGATGGGGCCGCCCCGGTGGTGTAGTGTTTTAAGTTCTCACGCTCTGCTTTGGTAGCCCAGGTTTCATAAGGTCAGATCCTGGGCATGGACCTATACACATCTCATCAAGCCAAGCTACGGCAGTGTCCCATATAAAAGTAGAGGAAGATTGGCACAGATATTAGCTCAGGGCCAATCTTCCTCACCAAAATAAATAAATAAATAAAAAGGAAAGAAATGAGTGGGAGAGAGGAGAGAAGGTTGGCATATGTACTCTGTGGGTACCTGCAGGGCTCTGCAGCCTGGTTACATCCCTCAAGCAGAGGCTCAGCTTCCATCAAGCAGCACACAGCACACAGAACTCTCCATCTCTGTGTTCTTATGACAAATTTTTCCCTTACCTCTTCAGGCCCAGGGGTGGTAACAGTAAATGTTCTGTTCCTTGTGGTTTCCTGACATCATGCCCATTGCTTTGTAATAGTCCCTTTGCTAAACTGTTCTGCAAATTACCCATTTTAGTGTGCCGCTGTTTCCTCTGGGATGCTGACTGATACACTTAAATTATAGCAATTGCCCTATGCCCACCCTGCCTCCCTTATCTAGTCTGTTTTTAACACAGCAACTAGAATGATCCTGCAAAGACTGGTAGCATCGGGTCACGTCACTCATCTGCTCCAAACTCCAGTGGCTCCGCTATTCTCTCAGAGTAGATGCCAAGTCCTTACAATGGTCTGTAAGGCTCGTGCGATTTGCCCTCTACTACTCATTATGTCTCACTTCATTTCTTTCTATTCTCCCCTTCCTCCATTCCAGAATCATCAGCTCCTTCCCTGATACTGGAACACGTCAGGCTTACTCTGGCCTCAGGGTCCTTCCGCTAGCTCCTTTTCCTTCCAGGAATGTTCTCCAAATTTCCACAGGGCTTCCTCCTCACCACTTGGCTTAGTCTCTCACCTTTGCTCAAAAGCCAGTGAGGACCCCACTTAAAATTGTATATCCTCCCCTCGCTTCATTCTCAAGCCTACTTTCTTGGCTCTATTTTATTTTGTATAACACTTACTGTATTCTGACATACTATTTAACTTACTTATTGCTTATTCTCTCTCTCTCCACTACAATTAAACCTCCATGAGGGCAGGGGTTTTGTTCTCTTGACACCCACAAATGCATAGACATTTAATACACACTTATTGAATGAATATTAGTTATTTTTGAAAAGTACTCTGGACTTACAGTTCAGAAACCTGGTCTGGAATCCACATTCTGCTTCATTTCATGTGTATGTGTGTGAGGAAGATTCACCCTAAGCTAACGTCTGCTGCCAATCCTTCTCTTTTTTTGCTTGAGGAAGATTAGCGCTGAGCTAATATCTGCACCAGTCTTCCTCTACTTTGTATGTGGGATGCCTCCACAGCATGGCTGATGAGGGATTTGGGTCCACGCCTGGGATCCTAACCCCCGGACCGGGGGCCACTCAAGTAGACCATGCAGAACGTTAACCACTCAGCCGTGGGGCTGGCGCCTCTGCTTCATTTTTCACCATTCCTTTCCTCCCTCCCTCCCTTTGTTGCTTCTTTCTTCCTCTAACAGCCCTTGAAATGTGTTTGTGTTTATAATTACACAGAAAAATTAACAGAAACCTAAATTTAACAACATCCAACACTCTCCTCACCTCCTCAGCCTTCCAATGTTGATTTCAATATCCGAGATTTCTTTCCGACCACTGTTCATATGCAGATACAATCTTCAAATTATAAGCATAACCTAGGTACTGTTTTTTTATTTCACTTTTTGGTTTAATTTTTTCTTAATGAAAATGACTCCCCCCCCAGTGATGCTCCATGAAAAATAAATGAACAGCATATAACATATGAAGAGAAAAAGAAGAAATATTAAAATCTCACCACTTCAGACACCGCCATCATTGTTTTGCTGATCGTCCTTGTATGCATCTCTTTAGGCATCTGTATATGTCTGTATGTGTATGTATATATTTATATATTTTATTTTTTTTACAAAAAAATGGACAGCATAAGTGTTATTTTTATCATTGGATCTATTTAAAAGTAAATAAATAAAAATGCGTCTTCTCTAACGAGGGTATTAACCTGGTATATAATATTTTATCCATGACTTTTTCCAGTTTGCTTCATTTTCATGTTGAGATTCCAGTGTTTATCTTTTCCTAAAGGAAGCACTGCAATCTCTCTCAAACTTGAGTATTTGGGATCATTTTAAAGTAAAAAAATTACTATAAACCTTGAGTACTGGCTTTAGTCGTTTTGTTAATATATGCTAACATATAACTTGATATATTTCTTATGTTTATAGCTCTCATGTAAAACCAAAGCAAGTTTATAAATTAAATATAAAGACAACAGTGTAAAATCAATACAATTCAAATAAATAACATTAATTTAATATGATATATGATGTTATTTTGATGAAACTAAATTGCTAATGTTTGGTTTAATGATTGAACAACATAACCTCAAGTTTGGGCCTATATTTAATTTCTCTCAGTATTTTTACTCAATAATACAGAAAATGTTAATTTGTAATTGTGTTTTACAAATTAGAATTAACAACTTTAAGGCATTGTTGGCTAGTTCAAGTTAATCAGAACACATACTTAGTCAAAACAGCCACCAATCAATTCAGGACTGCAAATTTTAATGAAGTTTCATTTGGCAAAGTTGTCTTATTCAATTAAAGATACTGGTAATCTTAGCATTGCTGCATTGTTGAAGTCTGCTCTCAAATGGTCAGTTTGCATTTGGATTAGGAATAGAAATAGTCGCCATTTCATCTTTACTACTACCTTCCTGATACTGTGCCGATACACAGAGAGGCAGGCATCTTTGCAGGATGTTGGCTGGCACTGTGCCTGTGGCCTCGACAGCGCTGGTGCAGCTGTAGTTGTCTGAGATGCAGGGCTTGGGATGGCTCCAATTTCTTACTCTTTTTCTCTACCTAAATCAAAGTAAAATACTGCTTTGTAAGGTGTTCCCTGACGTTATTTCGTTATCACTTGGAAGGAATATTCTTTTAGACACAAACTCGGGCTTTTAACTTACACAGTCATTGCATGGTTATGTTTGGTTAGAAGATGGTCAAAGTGATGATAAAGATGTTAATGTTTTTTGGGTAGGTGATCACTATAAGTAAACACTAAATTAACAAATTTTCTTAAAGATCTCACTGGCTAGAGGGAATAGGAGTCCTGCACCCCAGATTGAAAAGCAAATATATTGAGTTTTAGAATCTACGTGTTTCTGGCTCGAATGTTAGTTTCACAACTTATAAGCTATGCAAACACTGGCAATTTACTTAAGCTTTCTGCACCTCGTTTTCCTTATTTGTAAGATGATGTTCATTCTCACTGCTCACATGAGAAAATCAACATTGCAGGGTTGTGGTGAGGGCTTAATGAATCAAGAAATACCAAGTGCCGGGCCAGATCTAAGTGTTCCAGACTCTTGGTTGCCTTTACCAACAGTGCAGCCGGTGGAGCTGCTAGCCCCGGGAGAAAGCCTCAACAGTTCGTTTACCGAGTTCCTAAATCACAGCACTGAGTGGGTGATTACAGACTTAATCACCAGCCAGATATTAAGACCCAATTTTACAACCACATTACATAACTTTCCAACAAGCAGGGGGATAATCTTTTTGCATAGGAACAGTCCCTGATCTAATGGAAGCATTTTTCTTTTCCAAGGTTAAGACCCAAACTCAGACCAGAGACAGCAGGCCGTTTAAATATGCTTTTGAATTAGCTGCAACGTTTTTAAGGAGCAGTGTTCAGGGCAGAGGAGGATACAAGGCAATTAAAAAACTTTTGTGGATGATTAAGTGTTCAAACACATGCTGTGAACAGCTTTCCATACCCGACGGCAGTAAAAGTAAGAACTAGGGTTGACTGTGATGGCTTACACACACACATCCCCGCCCCCACTGAAAAGCATCTTTGAATTCACTCAGTATTTATTCAGACCTAGTTTTTCTTTTAGGCACTTGGAACTTCCTGGAGGAGACAATGGTGTACTGGATGAGACATGCTATATTTCTACTATCTAATAGTGCTCTGGAGGGGTTGAGAATAATTCTATTTGTGGATTTAAAATAAGTCTTTACAGATAAAGCAAGTTTTCTTTTGTTTTTTCGCCTGTATACTTTTTGAAGCATAATCCGCTTACTACCTTCCCAGACCACTTGTGTTTTCTCTAGGGTCAAAAATTAGGTGGATAATTGCCTTAAGTTGGAGTCCAGCCTCATGCTCAGTAAGATTTACATGTGGATGGGCAATGAGAAGTCAGAGAGTGCATAGTGACCTGGGTCTAACATCAAGCTGCAAAAGAACGCACTGTCCTTCCCCCAAGACAAGTGAAACTTCGCTTTTGTCTTCGAATGCGTATTTCCTGAGTCGGTGCAGGGGCTGAGCCAGCTTGAAAAAAGTGTCTAGTTGGTGGATTAAAAAAAAAAAAATAGGAGGATGAAGGAGCTGAATATAAATTGCCAGGGGAGGCTGGAAAGCAAGAACTGACACTAACTGTGTTATCCATGTAGTAACAGGGGCCTCTAAGCCTGGCACCAACTGACAACAGTGTGCTGTAAGCCAGGGATTAGATCCAGTGCCAGAGCAAAGAAATATTCCTTTCTCTCCCCACTGGAGCTCTGGCCACCTACTGTCATTATTTCCATTATCTCTTCTTCCATGAAGCCACCTGGCCACTGCCAAGCTTTTCTCAGCTGACACTGTCGATTGTGTTTATTCAAAGCCCTCTGCGTGTCTCGCTCTGCCTCGGCATTCCCCCTACTGGGTTGTGTGGAGCTGTGGAGCTTTATAACTTTCCTTTCAACAGCTGGCAGCTACAAATTAACTTTTTGACTTCATTAGGCTAATATGCTGAATTATCCCTAATTTGCAGCACCTGAAGCACTCCCCGCCCCCTCCCTCTCCCCTCCAACCATCTTCTCTCATCAATCAGGGGCTGAATAGCAGGGAAGCAGCATGTGGAGCCTCAGGCCAGCTTGGTCAGAGCCATAAATGTGTTTTTCCATACCTGCCGAACAACTCAAGGCTCGGACTGTTCAAATAAACACATCCCATCTCTGCAGTCAGGTCTGGCGTGAATACAAGATGGCACTGCAGTTTGCAGGAAGAGTGGACGTGACCGGAGAGATCAATCACCCTTCTGCCTTTGGGCCATGTGCCTCTCCTCAAGAGTAATTTCCATCTTGGACGGTCTAATTCAGAGTTGCCTTCAGCATCGCTACTTCCGATTTCCTCCAGCATTCCCAGGAAGTCAGACTAAGTGGGATATCATTCCTTCTTGCCCTCTCCCCATTTTCCCAGCAACCAGAAAGCCAAAGGCTTTCACTTCACTTACACTATCAGTGAGAAAAAAAACAAACCAAGTTTTATGATCTCTCTGGAATCACACCTGCATCTACTGATAGGGGCTCCCGGCTAGCTCTCTTCCAGCTGGATTTCCTTAAAGCCCCAAAATATAGTCTGTAAAGTTGAACAAAGATCTTCTCACTATCCTGTCAGGCTCAAGTGCCAATTTTCTTCCCAGAGAGTTTTCCCCAGAGGGTACTGAAGGAAAACCAGCACAAACAGAACTCTGAAAATCTCTTTTGGATCCATGGTGCACAGCCCCCTGCAGTTTTAGCGGATAAAGCTCTTTTCATCACAAGACTCTCCTGGAACATCCCCTCCCTAAAAGCTTGGCTGGGAGAATGAGGCTGGGGTGAATAGAAAGGCAGATAAGCAAGATTTGCTGAAACAAAAAAGCCAAAACATCCCTGACTTAAATCTTATAAGGGGAGTTACACTTTGTAAAAGCAATTCAGATGCACTTTGTACATGGAGCAGTAGTAGAAATAGTTTCTTAGAGAGAGAATTGGAGCATAGGAAGTGAACATCAATGCCAGAACCTTAAACTGATTATTATTTGATTGTCTTCCTCTTAGGTTTTGTTTTCTGTAAGCTTTTATTTTTAGAGTTTATAGCTCAGGCAACCATATGTCCTAATTTCCTAGGAGAATCCTTGTTTACACCTGTTATCTTGATATAATTTTCCACTTTCAAAAATATTCCAATTAGGACAGTAGTTAAAAGGTCACCCTATTTGCTGTGAACTCCTCAGTGACCATTTGTTCAATCTCCCAACCTCAAGATGACAGGCAGATGGGGTCAGCTGCTTTTTGAGAATTTGTTAATGTTATGAGAGAAAAGTATCATGTCAGGTTTCATTTCTCCTCTGTCACTTTTTTTCTCTTATTTGGGGCAAAAAGTGATCGGGAAGCCATGTGTTGGAAAGAGCACAGACTTTGGAGTGAAAGGGGATTGGGTTTTAATCCCCCTGATGACCCTCCAACTTTGATCAAGTAAATTTAGCTCTAATGCACCTCACTGTCTTCATCTAAAAAATGAAGCTAAATATAGCTATCTTAAAAGATGACTGAAAGGATTATATAAAGATATTGTACATATGGAACCAGCATCGTGGCAGCTAGAGCTATAGGTTGCAAGAGCTAGAGCAGGAGGTGCAGCTGCTGTCGTGGCACTAGCCACAGGTGGAGCAGCCTCAAAGTAGCAGAGAAAAAGGCTCTGGATTTGGGTCAGATGATCCCTCGTTAAGCTTTTCCTCTGTAACCAAATAGCTGTGTAACCTTGGACAAGCAGGCTGATTTCCTGCCCTGAGTTTCATCTGGGTCTTGTCTAAATTGCAATTTCTTTCTTCTAATGGTAAAATGAAATCATGCTTATGAAAAACTTTACAAACTATGACTTTTATATGGACATCATATAAAAGTGGATGCTCTATCAGTGCTCTTTTGGAGAGTATTCTATGTTGTGAGAATATGGTTGATGTTGTAGTTTAAACACTGGAAAGGTCACTAGACTCAAGAATGAGGGTCCTGGTTTCTGAAACCCCAAGATCTGCCAGGAATGAACAATAAGCTGAAGTTATGGGTGAAGGCATGTAGAGGCAAATTTGTTGTCAACGGAAGAAAGACCTTCGTAACAATCCAAGTGCTTGGAGACACAATGTCCACTCTACATGGTTGACACGATTAATTGCTTGTTCCAGAACCACCTTCTCTTATTTTTCTGCTAACAGACCCCTGATTGCTATGTATCCCAACTGAAATAAGCCCCATCCCAGTCCCAGGGGATAAAGTGTGTTTGGTCTAAGTCAGATACGGTGATCCCATTCCCTTGGGCCAGTGATTGTCCTAGTGTGGGCTCAAGCTCCAATCCTGTGGAAAGAGACATGAAGTGAGGCGTGGGAGATGGGGGAACTTCACTTCCAGGATAAAGAGACAGACCTTTTCTAGGAGTAAGCTTTTGCCCGTTCCTATTTCCTGCCTTGACTTCACTGTAGAGGGAGTTTGGTAGCCGTCATATAATCAAGAGACCACAAGCATGAGGATGAGCAGCCAGAATGGTAAAGATAGTCTCAGCATCATTGCTGAACAATTGATCAGTCCAGGAGTGTCTACCACTAGTTCACTGAAAGGAGATAAAAAATATACATGTAATGTTTGTTCCACTCTTAGACACATAGTCGGAGCATTCCTAAGTGACATATCCCCGTAAGTTAGAATTAGATCCATGAATCCAAAGACTACTTTACAGTTTCTTTTTTTCAGTGTTTTCTTTCAACTATCTTTGGTGATTAGTAGTTTGGCTGAATATCATGTGTGGGTCATTCAAAGAAGAAAAGGCATCAGCTGTAGGTCGGACTCTCTCATATCTTTTAAACTGAATTCCCATTTATTTTCAAAACTTAAATGTGGAAATTATGAGGTAGCTAAAATACGTTTTTCTCTAAAAGGAGGGATTTTAGACTCTCAATCAGTGGATGCATAAACTCTGCTGTGATTAAACCATGAAATGTAACTCACTCAATTGGTCTGAACAGTTTGAATTTGTATTTTTGGAGTCTGGCATTCTTTATGTCTCCAGGCCACATAATATGCATATAAGAACTAAGAATTAAAAATAATAAAAATAAGATTTGAAAATCCACACTGGGCTTCCCTGTCAGCAGTGGTTCCATTTTTATGTGTCAGGATTAATATTTCACACATACCAGCTCATTAAAAAAAGTAACCTTGGAACACAGTGTCAGGTGGAGATATTTTTTAAAGATGTGCTGGAAATTATGCAGCCATAAAGAGCATTCCCTCTAATTATCTTGGCACTCATGTTATGCTGACCAGTTTGTCACCAAGTTGGAGGTGGCAGAGTAGAAACCCCCTCCTTGCTGTCTCATACATTGCTTTGCTCCATTTTCTCTCAAACTCATTTACTCAATGCTTATATTTATGCAGAAGAGGGTAATGAGGTAGCCAAAGGTTGTAGAGGGTGCAAAGGGCTCTTGGATGATGAGAGCATTGGTAACTAGTGAGGCCAGCCTCAGGCTGTCTGAAATTGAAATTTAGGGCTACATTAATAACTTAGCCTGAGCACATGCAGTTTTACAGGAAGTCTGTCTCCTCTAGGGTTGAAACTACGTAGTTTGACATAAGAGGATCTCTAGCTATAAAGTTCAAGACTATTCCCTTGCAAGTAGCACCTTTTTTCTGGGAAGAGGGGCAGACAGGAAGGGAGTGTTGGCATACTCACTATTCAAACTCTCACCAGAATGTGCTGTCATACTTTGGACTATAGAATGTGTGTGCCTGTGTGTAGTCATAGAGATCAATAATGATCTTGCATGTAATTATATGTGCAAACAAACAGACATCTGTTCTGTAATTATACGCCTCATGATTCTCTCCAAAGTCAGTGTCAGCTAGGATCTAGGTAAAGCTCAGGAGCAGAGCAACATGCTGGTTGGATTCATCCTGTGCTTTTCTTTTACTTTATTTCTTTGCATTTCAGGACCAGGAATGTAGAGATAATTTCCCAAAGTCTGGTTCAAGATATGGTGGGCTATTTTATTTATCTATATTTTCAGTGTGGGTATGTTCAAGGGAATGCTCCCGAGGGAAAAATGTCAAAGAATGATGGTGAATAAGCCAGAAAATTATACCAGGGAGATATTATAGATTGGCCCCTGAAGATGCTAGCCTCCAGCTGTTCTGTAGACTGAAAGGCAAACCCAATCTGAGGCATCACTGAGACAGATTAGAATGAAAATAGAAAATATAATCCTACCTTTGTACCAAACTAAGTTTGCTCTTTCAGTATTGTATGCTGTACTTAAGTATGTTTCAAAACAGATGTAACAGCTTGAAAGGATGAAGAGAAGGACCCTAAATTTATTAGAAGAATTAAGTGTTTGCTATAAGATGGCCATCTAAAATTCTTTGGCCTACGTGGGTTCAAAGTCATGGTTAGAACATGACTGAGTGAAGACTGCACTGCGGATGGGAGCAGTGATATAGCAATTTTACAATTTAAAATATTCAAAAATTGGACAAATCAAAGGATTCCTTTGTACAAGCAGAGATGGCAGGATTTAAGTGATCTTTTTAATGTCACACAGAAGCTGTTCTAGAACCCCGGTCTTGGGATGCATGCTACAGTGGGTTTTCACTTCCCAGCAGTGCTCTGTGAACTGGAATAGGAGGTGAATGAATGACATGGTCTCTAGGTTCTGTTCCAGCTATCTGCTGTAACGGTGCCATCTGATCATCTGCGACGGACCTTTGATAAGGGCCATCTCTGTCCCCTGATACTGCAGAGATTGTGAGATGCTCTATACACTTTTTTAGCAAGAGTTGCTCTGTGATTTCTTTTCTTCCAAGAATTTCTTCTCCCACCTGTCCAGGAAGAGTGAGAGACGACACCTTTTCCTCTCCCCTAGCACAACCAAGAGAAACAAAGGCGTTCAAAAAGAGTCTTCTTTATTTAAATTTTTAAAAAGTAGCATTTAGCTACATGTTCCTTTCCCCCTTCTTCTCCAGTAAGGCAGCCGGAAGCTGAACGGCAGGCGTGCTGAGCTTTATAACCGACGCCCCCTACAGTGTGGCCTCAATTTCTACTCTCAATCTAATTTCTCACAACTCCAACCCTAAGTCAAACTGAACTGCATTTTTCTTTCAACAAACGCCCATTTTCTTGCTTTTCAAACCTCTGACAGCATTCCCTTTCTATAGCTTTATTCTTTACCATCAGGAAATTATCTGGTCTCTAATTTTACAGAGAACTAGAACCACAGATGCAACCTCAACTTACCACTGCCACACCTCCAAACCCTCTGCTCAGGCCCATCTTCTCCTGCTTTTCTGTTCTTTTCAAAAATCTAAAGCCATCCATGTTCTCCAGAGACCATCCTTTCTGCCTTTTATGGGACATTATCCTGTTGGTTACTTGCCCTTTCGTTTGTATCTTAACTTTATCTTCCAGAGCTCTGCTCTCAGGATTAGAACATGTTCACATTTCATCCATTACAAAAATACCCTCCTTTAAGCCTACTCTTCTGAGAAGTATAACATTCCTCTTACCTATAGTATATAGTACCTTTATGATTATAGGTAGACAATAATTATACAATTAGCTGTATAATATTTTTCTTTCCTCTTAATAAAAGTGTTATGGAGAGAGGACTGAGTTTGCTTAACTCATTTCTGAATATCTACTGCCTAGCACAACATCTAACCCATAGTACAGAGGTATTCAATAATTTTTTGATGACCGATGAATAAATGAATGAATGAAGGAATGCATGAATAACCTTCTTCTTTTGGTTCTTTGCTAATATTGTTCCTTCTCTTTAATCAGAATGCTCTCCCCTGTCCCCTCTTTTTCTCATCCAAATCCTACATATCATCAGTTGATATTCAAAGGAACCGTATCATATTGCCCACCTTCTCCCACACCAGAAGGATTCCCTGATGTCTCCAAGTGAAAATAATTGCTCCCTCTTCCCAACTCTCTTTATTAGAACCTTTTGGTACTTTCCATACTAGTAACTTGTGTGATGACTCTTGTCCAGTAAAATACTGAATGCTTGTTGAGGATGGGTTCCCATGAGATCATGTGTCCTCTACAAGAACACAGCTTTGTACAGGGAAAGGGCTCAATAAGTTCTGAGCTAATCCAATCATTCATTGCTTCACTCATCCAACTATCTATTGAGCTCCCACCAAGGCTCAGGCATCTGTGCTAGGAATAAAATGCTGTATAAGACATAGTCTCTGTCTTTACAAACCTTATAGTAGATGATACAGGAGAATTAGCAGGCAATTGTGTTAGTGTGATAGGTATTATGGTAAGTATAACTCCAGAAAAGGGGCACCCACAGCAGGCTTGTTGGATTCAGAGAAAGCTTTCAGAGGAAGGGATACTTGAGTTGAATCCTAAACAATGGAGAGAAATCAGCCCAGACTAAGGAAGCAGAAGGAAAAGCATGAGAAAAGCCCCAAAGGTGAGCTAGAATATGGCAAACAGGAAACAAGAAGGGTGTGATATGGGGGAGACTAACCGGGTGGGTGGAGGGGAAGCCAGAGCTACATCCTTAAGAGCTTTATTTAAAAGCAAAGGAGAAACATTGAATCAGAGAATTATATGACTCGGTTTGTGTTTTAGGAAGTTCTTTCTGACTGGAATAATGGAAGCACAAATAAGTGAAAAAAAAAAAAAAACAAAGATGAGGACTTCTACAGTAGAATGTGGAAGGTAAACTCCCTTATCTTGGATACATTTTCGGGATTTACCATTTGCCCCAAAGGTGAAGTGTATTGTGCATCTTGTCCTTTGGTCATTTTTTTCTGAGAGACTTTAATAGTCTTTTCAGGTTGTTTAGAATTAATGAGGCAAATGTCCTCAATCAAGGAGCAATTTAAGAACATGCTGCTAATTTCAATGAGTTCTGTAAATGAACTAATTTAATACCAGTTGACCTTTTTATTTAGGGAGGATGATTTGTGGCTGTATTTTCCTGATTTGTGCCTATAAACCCTGGAAGTCTGAATGGTCATTTTGAGCCCGGGGTGAACATTTATTATGGTACAAGGATGGTGCACTTCTAAGTGGAGCATGGAACATTCACCTCAGTTAAGTAGGTGGAGGATATCTTTTAAGAGGAAGGTCTTGTCCATGTTTATTACAACTGAAAGCCATATAATAAAGAATACTATTCTTCTCTGGTGATATAGATGAGGCAGAAGAATACTGAATGATATTGTGAGATTTTAACCATGTCCTAGAGATTTTGTATCCTATCTTTTTTTATTTTTTTAACCTCTTTCGAGCTGGGATGGCACCAGTTGTTTTTTAATACCTTTATTAACACAGAAGAAAATCTCACGTCCTGAATAAAACTGAAGCACGCAGAATGACACTTTAATGATCCTGCCGTTTCTTCTGTTTTTTACCACTTCATCTGGTGAAGAACACAAATTTCTGTAGCATTTTCTCTAAGATCAAGCTATCAGTAGGAATGTATCTTTTACTGATGATTTTGTAGGAAAGGTTTTGCTTTAAACCAACAAATCCACGTCTCTACAAGCAATGAGAATATTTGACAATGCTATTATACGAATAGAAGGATAAAAAGGATAAAATGTTATTTCTTCCACTGAAACAGTTTCAATTCAATGAAAAAGTATTGTTCTAAGTATGGTTTAGCTGGTAAACTCCACCTTCTTTGAAAAAGGAAAGGAAGGAGAATTGAACTGATAAAATCAGGATAGGGTAGAGTTTCTCTTAAAAGAGGTAAAAAGCACTAATCATAGAGGAAACAATTGATAAAATAAATACATTAAAGCTAAAATCTCCTATTCATAAAAAAGATAACTTAAATGGAGTAAAAAAGACAAGCCACAGAGTAGGACAGGTATTTGCCACGCACATGACTGTCAAAAGGCTTGAATGAAGAATAAAAACAGAACTCCCTCAAACCTGTAGTAAAATGGCCAAAAGACTTGAATAAGCATTTTTGGAAAGAGGAAACCCAAAGGTCATTGAATATTTGAAAAAGAGCTCAAATCTCTTAGTAATCAGGGCGATGCAAATTAAACAATTAGATGTCATTATATGCCCCCCAGATTAGCAAAAATTAACAAATTGAAAAATGCCGCCTTGGTTGGCCTGAACCAAGAAGACCAGGACCTCTCATATACTGCTGGTAGAAGTAAAACTGTTAAAACCACATAGAAAAACAATTTGACATTACCTGGAAGAGCAGAAGATTCACGTACCCTGTGACTCAGTAGTTCCACTTTAAAGTGAGAAAGTCATACATGTACATTTCTTCACGTTTCACTTTAAAGATCTGGAAGAGAATTTTGTTTTGTTTAGTTTAGATGTGAGAGGGACTCTGGGGTAAACGTAGGGAGAGAACTGGGAGTAAATAAAGGGACATTTGCTCAAGAAGATAGAAAGAAAGGAAGGAGGAAGGAAGGGAAGAGAGAGGAAGAAAGAAGCAAGAAAGGAAAGATGGAAGGAAGAAAGGAAGGGAGGCAGGGAGAGAGGAAGAAGGGGGGGAAGGGAGGAGGCAGGAGAGACTGCAGGGAGGGAGGAAGAAGGGAAGATATTTTGTGAGGCTCTTTGCCAAGTGAGCTCTTGATGAAAACACTGAAAAATGTTTCGATTTTGATGCTCTGTGGATCAGATAATTTTCTTTAATTTTTACGAGATACTAATTGAGATGAAGAAACCATTTCTTATATTAGATGCTGTGGCCTAATAAGCTAATGTTGCCCCCAAAATGTAGGAAAGAATAGATGGAGCCCTCATTCATCTTGAATTATAAGAAAAAAAAAAAAGGCAATATTTATTCAGCGCTTAACTATGTTCCCTGCATGGTACAAAACCCTCTACATGTAAAAATCTCATTTAATCACCATATTATATAAATTCTCACCATAATCCCAAATTTAACTCTAAAACTAAACTCTACAAAGTGCTATCCCTATTTTAGAAAAACAGACACTTAGGGAAAGTAAAGTCCAGGATCACAAACTTGCAGATGGTGGTAGAGCTGGAATTCAAGTCTAGCTCCATGGTTTCTAAATATAACAGACAGGGGTACACGGCCCCTCTTCCTTTGAGCAATGGGCCAAAACCATACCTTAAAGAGAAACTGAGCCAGAACACTTTAAAACCCAGCTCCACCCCCCAAATAAGTCAGAAAAATGCCTTTTTTGGTTGCTTGCAAAATAATAGCCCTTAGGCATTACCACTCCTACCCTCTCTTCTGTTTAGTGACTTTAGGGGGAAGGCACTATTTTTTCTTGTGGAGAAAAAGGAAAACAAGGGAGAGGCTCATCTGGCCCCAGCTCCCCTTTCTACGATTCTTGTTTTCCTTCCATCACCTCTGTGCTTCTCCAGGTGGAGCAGAAACATGGGAAGGATTCATTGTTTTCAAGGTGAGGAGCTTGTCTTCAGGAAATGGAGATACTTGCTGAGGTGTATAAAGCAGGTCAACGTAGAATTTTTCTGAGCTCTTAAAGATTTTAAAGATAAATCCTAGATACATACAAAGATATATATAAATATATATCCCTATCCCATATATAAGATTATATATATACAATATATGTTATATATTATCACATTATATAATATAAATTATATATTATATGATATATACTTATATATATATATTCGTATGTATGTATGTACTTATCTATCTTTTGGAGCCCCAGAATCTTCTTCGCCTATGTCTGTGACTTCTGGGTTGTGTTTTTTACTAATTCTGTTAGTTTCTTCTAGGTTGAACAGGTGCTTTATATGCTGTATAGCTACAGTAAATCCTATATTTCGCCATGGTACTCAGATGTCAGGCAGGAACCCAGAGCTGCTGATGGAGAATGACTCCCCTCTCTGTCAGTTGGTGAAATCTTATCCAGTGTCAAACACTCAGAAGAAAAATATTTTTTCTTGCTTCAATGTAAAAAGTCAACAAGTTCATTTAACAAACCAAATTTGCTCATTTACTCATATTCTCTGATCCCAAACTGGCTTAAAACATTGTGTTAGGTCTTATGGGAGCCACAGATACAGGAGAGATATGGTCCCTGCCCTTTGGAAGCACTCAAACAAGCAGGTAACTATGGCATATCTGGCACTACGTTAACCAGATGAACACAGGAAGTGAAGATGTTTTCAAGCCAAAAGCCACCTTGGTTGAAGATGCGAAATTTACACATTGAGAAGCAATTTAATGCCACCAAGTTTCTTTTTCTTCCTCTTTTGTGCAATTCATCCACCTTTAAAGTAACATACATCACCAACACTAAAAGCAATAACCATTGTCAGTGACAGAAAGTTGTCAGCGACATCATTGTAACTGCCTGATGTAACCATGGAAAACATACTGGAGAAGTCTAATGCGTGCCCTTTATCAAGGGGTGTGTGCCAAGTGGGTTATTTGAAGATACTTTTTACTTCTTCAGTAGCATGAATGGAAACTTTCCAAGGGAAACTCATGTAGTCTCTGTCTTAATATGCTCCAATTATTCATGTTGAGTCTGAGCTACAGCAACAGAAATATCTCAATTACTTGTGCTCTCCAAGTCCTGAGCAAAGTTTCACAAGTGCATATACTCTAGAGTTAGTAACATCTAAAGAACAAAAAGCAAAGAAAGGACATGAGAGTATAAGAATGAAAAGTGTAAGGTATGTTTTGTTCTGAGATCTTAACATATTTTGCTTGGGGCTTGTGACTGATTTTTCTTTGAAAGGAAATTTCACAAAGAAGAGAGAAAATGACATTTGGTGACTTTATTATTTTATATTTTATCCAATTTTTATTTAGATTTCCAAGGTCCCCGTGATTTCTATTCTCCCAAATTCTTTCTTTTTCTTTCACTGACTTCTATCTATCTCATTGATCTCCATTAGTCAAACAGAAAGAGTAATATCCATTTTTCTATTTCCAAAGGAAATTGTTATGAATATCAATGATGTAACAGAATTGCATCAATAAACTAAAGCTGAGCTCTTCAGAAAAAAGACTTTACAGGCAGTCTCTGCTTTTCCATAGGTTTAAATTTGGCTGATATGCTCATCTAAAAATGTTTACAACACACTTAAATTTAGTATTTATTGCAGCATTCTGAATATCTGAATAATGTGGGGGAAAAAATAAGCGAACACTTGGCTGTGGAAGGCCATCTGGTGTCGATGGGGAGTAACTACAAGTCTACGTGGAATTTAGGAAATGTGTTTCAACCTCATTCTGATTTCCAGTGTATATTCTGAAACAGCTACATCCAGACAGGGTGTACAGTCCGTCCTTCTTTATCTCAGCAAACTGGGAGCACTTATGGTACCTTTTTGGTATTGTGTTATTATGTTACGGTATAATTTTTATAGGATTTAAATTCGAATTCACAATATGTTTGAACTACCGTTTGACTATGGATATGTCTGATAATTTGAGATTTTGTAATATATACAATACGGTATAACGTTCTGGCTTAGAAGACTCCAGTCTTTCGTTTCACTCTTGCTCTGCTCTTCCTTTTGCTCCACTTTGAACAAAGCAGAAATATCATGACCTCTAAGAGTAATATAAACCTCCTTCTGCCCCATTCTTGCTTGTGCAACTCTGCCATTCTTAGGTTCACCGAGCCATAGTTGTGTCATGGGGCCCTTCCAATTCCTTTTGGCCTAGAGGGAAAAAGGACATGGCCTCAGTGCTTTAAAAGAACAAAGAGTGTAATTTTCCAGTGATGTAAACATATAATTAAGGATCTAAATGCGATAATTGTGGGGGGTAAGTTGCAAGCGACAATATCATGGTTATTTTACATATTTCAATATGGTCAATACAGTAGACATAGAACAGATAAAAGTCATCCTCTACCCGTGGTGAAAAGTTTTAAAAACAAAAATTTCAGAAATGATAACTGTGGAGCTTATATTCGATTGCTTAAAATGAAAACAAATGGACTCATTCAGTTGCCCTTATCTCATCTCATTTGTTTGTTTATAAACCCAAAAGGACTCACTCACAATAGATTTCTATAAAGAAATGACTTGGAATTTGCATAGACCTGAAGTTAACATTGTTCTCTTCGGCAATGACTTTTCTCTCTCACAGTATAATGGATGTTGTTGTCAACGATTTACTCAGTTTTGGGAAATAACTTTTGTTACCTAACTTGTTCTTTTTAATGCTTTATGTTTCAGGCTTATGACTTCTGAAAGGATAATGGAGATGCCTACCGATAACACACTGTATTTAGGGGCATCTTTCGTTTGTTCCTTGTCGTCCCACTGAGAGTTGTAGAAACTCTGACTGGGTAAATTTCCTGTGGATACTTTAATATGTGGGACAGATAAAATTAGTGAAGATCGAGGGTTTGACCTCTCCCTTTTTGGATGATCTTGTTAAACTTCCTAAAGCCTCAGATTCACCTGAGAAGCAGGAGATAAAATGGAAAGTGAGACAACGACAAAATTATTTTTTAAAGATTGTAGCTACTCTCTAATGACTGCAGCTGCTAGAGGTGAAGCATTTTGCTATGAAAATGGATGGGATGCTTTCAGCCTTGCTGGAATGTCAGGAAGTGTAATTCATTAGTGGTTTGAAAAGTGCTTTGAGCTAATGGAATAAAAGGCACTGGAGAAATTGGAACTAATATTATTAAAAATGAAAAATTGCAACAGAGAAACTTATTTCCCCTAGAACACAGACATCAATATTGAGTCTAATATTGCCAAAACAACCAGTTTGAGGAGGGAAAATGCTAGTCACTCACCTGGACATTTCCTCTACACCTTTCCAAATTACCAGT
Source organism: Equus caballus (assembly GCF_041296265.1). NCBI lineage: Eukaryota > Metazoa > Chordata > Mammalia > Perissodactyla > Equidae > Equus > Equus caballus. Next base: position 27,060,626 of record NC_091710.1, on the reverse strand, counting down.
TTGACTGATTTTGTTTTCTTACTGAATTGTATAGATTCAATTCTTCTCTGAGAGCCTAGATTCTTGTTCATATTTCGGTTACAATAGATTTAAATCTAAATCTACACCCTATGGTACAAATTCTTCAATTATACTATCTTGTTTTTTTCTCCATAACTCTATCTTGACCTATAAGGTCACATATACTCTTCTCAACCTCTCCCTATCCAACCCTTGAAAATCATATTTCAGATCAATGCATATCCTCATCTTAAGAGACTGTTGTATTCATTATATTGTCATAGTAATTAAGATAGGACATTCCGAAGTAAATGTAATGGATAGCAAGCATTTGTGCAGGTTTCTGAGAATATGAAGCACATTATTGCTTTGTTCACATTTAGTTTTCCCACAATAATGTTGGGTTGGCAACTAATGAACACAATTAGGGCTTTTTGATATGGTAAACCTTTGAAACTATTCATTATTCTGTTAACAGAACCTTGCTAATTTTCCTCTAAATTAATGTACTCCTGTTGTGATGTAGATTATGTTTTATAATGCAACTCAGTCGGCTTTCAATTTCCTTCCTTTGTTTATTGATTTCAGTTTCTTTGTTCATCGTGTCATTCAGGTGAGTAATAAACTAGAATAACTTTCAATAATCTTTTGGGGAAAAGACACACTTTATCTTAATGATAATTGTTTATCGCTGCATCTCCCTTCTAATGTATCATCCAAATGCAAAGGCCGAAAATAATCTATACTTTTAAATGCACCTACTAAGGCCTTTTGTGAAATAGTAAAGAAGGCCCTAACTTCTCCCTTCCTTTGAAAATTATACTTCATGTCCCCTGTCAAGACCGTTAACACAACTCACATGTTGTCATTACTTCGTAATGCAATGTGAAGTGCCAGCAGCAACCACAGAAAGTGAACATTAGAGAGTCTAGATATATATTGTGTTGGTGTTTCTAGCCTAATTACCTAATAACTCTACATAGGGCATGGAAAGGAGCAAAAAAAAAATTATTGCCTTTGAATAAATTTTAAACCTGGATGAACTTCTTTGAGCCTTAATGCAAAAGCAGGGTTGGCTCATGCTAATTCACGAGTATGTGTATTTACTACATATTTTATTATATTTCTCAGCTGCAGAGAGAACCTCTTTCTCACTAATAACACTGAAAATCAGAATTGGAGTGAACTCAGAAAACGAATGACTACTTAAGCTATCCTTTTTATGGGAGATGCTGGGGATGCATTAAAGTTGGCCCTTCAAAGAGATATTCTCTTTATTCTGATCTCACTCAAATGTTTAAAATTTTTATCATTGACTCATTAGTGTTTTCTTTCCTTCCTTATTTCTTCTCTTGTCTTGTCTCCTTTCCTGCCTACCTCCATCTCTCCTCCCTTTCTTCCTTCCATCTTTTTTTCTTGGGTGGGGGAAAATAAAGCACAACAAAATTATCAGCTGCATCAGAATCCACATAAGTGCAGAAGGTGAAAACTGCCAAGTTGTAACCTTGAGAAAGCTTTGCCAGAATTTTCTCTGCATCATTTTCAAACAGCTAGATTTTGTGTATGGGTATGTGTGTGTCCACCCATTTCAGACAGCTTTAATGTCTCAGGATCTCCTACATCTAATCAAATTGGAGTCCAGTCTACCAGAATAGTCCACAGAGGATTAAATTTAATGCACTATAATAGGTAACTGAGCTTTTATTAGCGCACATTTTATAAATGTGACTGTTGGTAAGGACCCAGAAAATTAGATTTAAAAGCATCTTGGAATGTTTCCTTGTGGACTTTTGCATCATTATTTTGTGTGGTGATCTCCTTGGTGACCATATGAATATTGGAAATACCAAGTGAAGAGTCAGAGAAATCGGGCAGTGAGAGAGACTGAAGCCCGGTGTTTTGAAACCCTTCTTTCAAGAGGCTGATGGTGAGATTAAATTGAATTAATTTAGACAAAAATCAGATGCAGAGTACCAAGTAAAATGTCAAACACAAGGGAAGAATTACAAAATCCGTAAGCACAATAATTATGCAAAAGAAGAATAATGGTTTTCACAGCAAGAGGCTAAGTGTGTCTGACTTTAGCTTATTTACTTCTGTGGCAGAACAGAAATTAAGGACCAGTGAATGAAGTGTGTTAGCTCATGTTATATTTGATAACCCAAGAGACCTGGCACTATCAGAACTTTGCTGAGTAAGGAAGTCGACAGGCTTTACAGATATACTTATAAAGACCACCTACATTTGTTTAGAGTTTTGCACTTTTCAGAGCACTCTCACTCTCATGTTTTTAATTAACATTCCCAATTATTTTGAAATGCAAGCAATGTAGGTGTTCAGCAGATGAGAATAATAATACAGAGCAAAATCACAGAAACAAGTGCAATTTCTTTTCACTTTACTAATATGACTGCATAACTGTGTTACTCAACCCATGTTCATTTATTGTTCATGAATTTGAACTTTCTACCTCAGGCAATGGGGACCACTGAAGTTTCTTGAATAGAGAAATATCAAAATCAGAATTGTGTTTGGGGAAATATCCAGAATATTTTGGAGGTGATGGTGGGGGTGTAGGGCGGCAGAATTTGCCACCCCAAAACGTGTCTCTTTGGCTTGATTGTTTTTAAGAGCAAAACACCCAGGAAGCAACTTTGACCTTTCCCCTGACTGCCTAAAAGAATTTCAGATAGAAGGCCTATTCCAAGAAGGAGCTATCATCATAGATAACTATATTATACTATAAATTGGTGTGGTAGACAGGGTGAAAACTAGAAAGGCCCATTTGTTCAAAGTCTTCTCCATGTCCATTGTCTCTGCATGCCATGGAAAACATTTGCTTTTCCATCTTTATGTGCATTCCCTTCCTTCCTTTGAAGTCCCAAACCATTACCCCCAGCATCCTCTTTTGTCTTTAGCTGAAGATGGTATTTAAAGTGGTGGCTTCAGCCATTTTGACAAGTTACTCAGTTTTCCTAGGTTTCTCCCATGTATACATATTATTAAACTTTGATTTTCTCTTGTTATGCTATCTTTTCAATTTAATTCTTAGATCAGCCAGAAGAACCTAGAAAGATAAAGGAAAATTCTTCCTCACCTACAGGGAGTGATCCCCAGGAGGGCCAAGAGATTGCCATAGTGGTATATCAGATGAAAAGAAAACAATGGGATGCCTTTGAAAGAAATGTAAATGAGAAATCTCAAATGTGCTGGAGATGAACCTGCTTGGGAGAAAGAGGGAATCAGCACTGGGAAATGAAGGTAGGGCTCCCTCTGGGCTGGCAGAAACACCATTGGTTTTGCAGGCAGCCACATTTTCAAACTTATTTTTCACAAGTGCAGAGAATAAAATTGTACAATAGTAATTGTCTTCATGGAATTTGAACTCTATTCAAATCATCTTGGAGATGGAATAGATACTCTAATAAACTCTAGTTTTACTAATTTGAAATCTGTGACCACTTGAAGAAGGTGTATTAGTTGGAAATTTTGTACCATCTGTAGAAAGTAATTACTCCTTAGGCAGATTACTAATAAAGGCAGGCCAGCATTGTTCTCAAAATCTCAAGGAAATTAATTGTTCTCATGTATTCTGAAACTATTTGAACAACAGCTACTGGCATATGATTTATGTTAAAAAATACAAAAGTTTCATTAATATTACAACTAGAGCATTTCACTGCCTCTTGTTGGAAATAGTCTAATTATGTAATACATTATATACATGTGTGTTTAAAATAATGTCAACATTTCCATATTCTGGATATTTCACTTCTGCCTAATTATTCTAAATTAATGTGAGTTTACTGACACTGCAAATCTATATATCAAATCTATAAAATAATTTTTATTTTCCTAACATTCCACATACTCAAGGAGTCCTATATTTAAACAAAGTTAAAGGAGTTTGGACAGGCTCAGCCTAGCTCAGGAGACTGAACTGACTCCAATTTTTCTAGATATGTTTTATGTTATGAGATGATATGGAAAGAAAGTAAGGCAAGCTTCTGACCTTTAAGGTTGTTAATTCATTTCACTGAACCTAATTCTGCTCCCCAAATAAAATGCAGTTCCCATTTAACTCTAAGGTCTTGTTGATTTGACCTACCATGGGGCCTGTGGATGTGTGGGGTCATAGTCATAGACCCCTAGGGGTCAGCAGCAAATCACTGTGAGCTCACTCTGTTTATGAAGGGCTTCTTCGTGCATTCCTGTTTGCGTGTGTGTGAGATTAGGTTAAAATGAACATCAATCACCTTTTTCTTTGGTGGTGCTGCCAGTGTATAGGGGCTAATTTTAAACATATGTTATAGAAAGGAGCTTGAAAAGCAGCCCTTTCTTCCAGTGATCCCCAAGGTGGTGGCCCCAATTCCCTCTGCCCTTCATATGCACATTCTTAATTTAACCATCTACGATCTCTGCTACAGCTGCATTGAATAACATGATGCAGTCGGTTTCTGTTAAAGCAATTTGGTTGCAGGAGGCGTAGGTAATTCTACACTAAAAAATAATGTTGACTTGATCCTTCACATGTATAACCAGCTTTTTGACTGGGTGTCATTCTTATACTGTAGAAATATCCAAACATCTGCTTGCTAAGACATTGGAGAACAGTTTTATCTTCTCATGTATTTATTTCAAGCTTTATTCTTAGAGCCTCTTTAGGACTGATCCTGAGAACATGTTGTATAGATGATCGTGTGTATGTTCACATTAGATGTCTGTTGTTCCTTGGAGAGTTTAAAATAAAATTATCCATTTCCTCTGGTTTAGCTTTTTTGCCTTATTTTAATTGTACCCAGGAATTTTTATGAAATCATGTCATGTTGTCACAAATGGCCTCCATCTCGAACTTTGCCTTGTCAAAATAATTTTATCAGTCATAAATATTTCAGTGAAAACCAAAGACTGCTTATAAAAGATTGATTCTGTTGAGTTCATTGACCTTTCCTGTGAAGCCTTTTATTAAAATTAGAGTAACCCACCCTAAATCTGACCATTAATTGTTAATATTGTGCTGATTGAAACCTAGGTTTCTCTAAAACATGAGAAATTAAATTGATAGTTATAATGATATATTGAAATTAAAGAGAGTCATTACAGTTCAAAGCTCATTCTTAAGCTTAGCCCTACACTAAAGTGTATTTTGTGGTCTGAATTAAATCAGGCAAAATTTGTACTTGGAAGTATTCTATATTATCTGGAGAAGTCCAGAAGCAACAAGGTAAAGAAAACTTTGAGAGGCTGAAAATTAACATGGATAAGTTATTTATATCATCTGTTCAATTTTACCATTTCTTTCCTTTGTTGAAATATGGCATTGTTATTTTAGGTGGGCATATTAAAATAATTAACACTTAACCAATCACCATGTTGTCTGAGAGTTGAAACATAATGATATTTTACAGATCCATTCAAGGATGTAGGGTTAAATTATATTTTAAGAAGGAGTCTGTTGTCTTGCTTTAATCATTGTAAGAAAAGTAGATTTAAAAAAATTGGGCCTGCCTGGTGCCACAGCAGTTAACTGCACACGTTCTGCTTCAGCGGCCCAGGGTTGGCTGGTTCGGATCCTGGGTATGGACATGGCACCGCTTGGCAAGCCATGCTGTAGTATGTGTCTCACCATATAAAGTAGAGGAAGATGGGCATGAGTGTTAGCTCAGGGCCAGTCTTCCTCAGCAAAAAAGAGAAGGATTGGCAGCAGTTAGCTCAGGGCTAATCTTCCTCAAAAAAAAACAATTACTCTTGGAGTTGGTGTCAAGATGGCCGTGTAGGCAGACTCTGAACTCACCTCCTCCCATGGACATAATCAATTTACAACTACTCTTGGAACAATTACCCCTAAGAGACAACTTAAAACTGGATTCAAAAAAAAAACACAACAAGGGATAGGCCTGACTGAGGTGGAAGAGGCAGAAATTTCTTTCAGGAGAGAAAAAAAAGCCACCTTCTTGCTGTAATTCTTCACAGCCAGCTGGGAGCAATCCTAAGGTACGCAGCCTTCCCTGGAGAAGTGGGAGACCTGAGTATGGGGTGTTACTGCTATAAGCATCCTTTGGACTCAGCACAACCAAGATGAGTCTCATAATATCTCACTTTGCTGGCTACTAACAACAATGAGGAATAACCCTAGAAAAGCTATTGGACATAAGGGGGAGAAAAAGCCAGCCCTCAAAGGGCCCACATACAAATTCACGCATTTTGGAAAACAACCTAAAATCACCAAAAGAACAGAGCAATAGTTATTTGCTGAAAAGAGACTCACCTGATAGGCTCTGGGTGCATCTTAGCGACAGGGACTGAGACATTGGCTGCAGCCGTTATTGTAACCTAGTACAGGAGTGCTGACACAGAGGCTGGCAGACACCATTGGAGTTTTTCCCCTGGCCTGTTAGCCTATGGTCTGCCCCATCCCACTAGAGCACTGATTTAATCCAGCTCAGCCAGGCAGGTAGCCGGCCCTCGGGATTGGCCCTACTCAACAGCAAGACCTTGGGAAACTTGTGGGCCTGCATAGGCTGAGTGCCGGCATCCTCTGCAGCTGGGCAAGTGGGTCCACCTCAACAGGGCAGGGCATGCATACAAAGTGGGTGGAATGTGTTGGGCATTGGTGGAGTGTATGGAGCCTCTGCAGTGGGATGACTGGGTCTGCTTCAGGGGTTTGGGGTACACACATGTGGCAAGACAGTGTTGATGGTGTATGTGGCCCTGTGGGCAGTGGGGTTTGTTAACTGCAGAAAACTGTGCTTCTCAAACAGCCACATATGGGATCAGCTCCACCTTCCAAAGCCTGAAACAAATGGGTGATCTCATGCCTGGGGCCAGCCCCGTTCTGCTGCAATCCTGAGAGAGTTGACAAGACCCTTGCAGGCCAGAGCCCTACAGCAATTGTAAGCCCCTAAGTCTAGCAACAAGCCATGCTGAGTGCCTACTCACTTAACAGTTTTTCTGAGAGCAAGAGAAGAAGGAACAGAGAAGTGCTACTAAAACACCTAGAAAAAAGTAACAAAATGAAAATAAGTACATATTTATCAATAGCTACTTTAATTGTCAGTGGACTGAATGCTCCAATCAAAAGGCAGAGGGTGGCCAATTGGATAAAAAAACAAGACTCATATATATGCTGCATAGAAGAGACAAACCTCAAACCTAAAGACACTCAAATTGAAAGTGAAGGGGTAGAAAAAGATACTCCGCACAAATTACAATGAAAAGAAAGTTGAGGGAGCAACACTTATATCAGACGAAATAGACTTTAAAACAAAAATTATAATAAGAGACAAAGAAGAACACTCAAAATGATAAAGGAAACAATCCAACAAGAAGGTATAACACTTGTAAATATCTATGCACCCAACATAGGAGCACTTAAATATATAAAGCAATTATTAGCAGACATAAAAGGAGAAATAGTAACACAACAATAGTAGGGGAATTTAACACTCCATTTACACCAATGGATAGAACATCCAAACAGAAGATCAATAAGGAAAAATTGGCCTTAAATGAACATTAGACCAGATCAACTTAGTAGGTATATATTGAACATTCTATCCAAAAACCACAGAATATGCATTATTTTCAAATGCCCACAGAAGATTCTCCAGGATTGATCACATATTAGGCCACAAAACAAGTATCAATAAATTTAAGAGCACTGAAATAATATGAAGAGTCTTTTCTGACCACAACAGTATGAACCTAGAAATCAACCATGGGGAGAAATGCAGAAAAGCCACAAATATGTGGAGATTAAACAAAACACTATTGGGTCAATGAAGAAATCAAAGAAGAAATCAAAAAATACCTGGAGACAAATGAAAATGAGAATAGGAAATACCAAAATTTATGAGATACAGAAAAAGCAGTTCTAAGATGGAAGTTTATAGCAATTCAGGGCTATCTCAACAAATAAGAAGAATCTCAAGTAAACAATCCAACAGTGCTCCTAAAAGAACTGGAAAAGGAAGAACAAACAAAACCCCAAATACATAGAAGGAAGGAAATAATAAAAATTCGAGCAGAAATACATGAAATAAAGACTAAAAAAAAAAAAATAGAAAAAAATCAATGAAACTAAGAGGCAGGTCTTTGAAAAGATAAACAAAATTGACAAAGCTTTAGCTAGACTCACCAAGAAAAAAAGAGAGAAGGGTGAAACAAAATCAGACATCAAAGAGGAGAAATTACAACAGACACTTCAGAAATACAAAAGATTGTAAGAGAATACTATGAAATGCCATATGCCAACAAATTGGATAATCTAGCAGAAGTGGACAAATTCTTAGAATCATTCAATCTTCCCATTCTGAATCAAGAAGAAATAGAGAATTTTAGTAGAACAATCACCAGTAAGGAGATCAAAACAGTAATCAAAAACCTCCCCCCAAATAAAAGTCCAGGACCAGATGGCTTCCCTGGTGAATTCTACCAAACATTCAAAGAAGATGTAATATCTATCCTTGTCAAACTCTTCCAAAAAATTGAATAGGAGAGGAAAGCTTCTTAACTCATTCTATGAAGCCAAATTTACACTGATGTCAAACCAGACAAGGAAAACACAAAAAAGGAAAATTAGAGACCAATTTCCCTGATGAATATTAATGCAAAAATCCTCAACAAAATACTGGCAAATTGAATACAACAATACGTTAAAATGATCATATACCATGATCAAATAGGACTTATTACAAGGATGCAGGAATGATTCAATATCTGCAAATCAACCAACAAGATGCACTACATTAACAAAATGAAGGATAAAAAACACATGATCATCTCAAAAGATGCAGAGAAAGCATTTGACAAGATACAGCATCCATTTATGATAAAAACTCTGAATAAAATTGGCATAGAAGGAAAGTACCTCAACATAGTAAGACCCTCTATGACAAACTCAACTAAAATAGTTATTCCTCTAAGAGCAAGAACCAGACAAAAATGCCCACTTTCACCACTCTTGTTTAACATAGTATTGGAAGTCTTAGCCTGAGCAATCAGGCAAGAAAAAGAAATAAAAGGGATCCACCTTGGAAAGAAAAAAGTGAAACAGTCACTACTTGGAAATGACTTGATTTTATATATAGAAAACCCTAAAGAATCCACCAAAAAACTTTTAGAAATAATGAATGAATACAGTCAAATTGCAGGATACAAAATCAGCATACAAAAATCAGTTGCGTTTCTATATCCTAACAATGAAGTAGCAGAAAAAGAAATTAAGAATACAATCTCATTTAAAATTGCAACAAAAAGAATAAAATACCTAGGAATAAATTTAACCAAAGAGGTGAGAGACCTTTACACCGAAAACTATAAAACATTGTTGCAAGAAATTGAAGAAGACACAAAGAAATGGAAAAATATTCCACGCTCTTGGATTTGAAGAATTAACATAGTTTAAACGTCCATACTTCCTAAAGCAATCTATAGATTCAATGCAATCCCTATCAAAGTCCCAACAACATTTTTCACAGAAATAGAACAAAGAATCCTGAAATTTATATGGAACAGCAAAAGACCCTGAATAGCCAAAGGGATCTTGAGAAAAAAGAGCAAAGCTGTAGGCATCACACTCTCTGATTTCAAAATATACAATAAAGCTATAGTAACCGAAACAGCATGGTACTGGCACAAAAATAGACACACAGATCAATGGAACAGAATTCAGAGCCCAGAAATAAACCCATACATCTATGGACAGCTAATTTTTGACAAGGGAGCCAAGAACATAAATGGAGAAATGAAAGTCTCTCCAATAAATGGTGTTGGGGAAACTGGACAGCCACATGCAAAAGAATGAAAGTAGACCACTATCTTACACCATACACAAAAATTTACTCAAAATGGATTAATGACTTGAATGTAAGACCTACAACTACGAAACTTCTAGAAGAAAACATAGGCAGTATGTTCTTCGACATCAGTTTTAGCACCATATTTTCAAGTACCATGTCTGACCAGGCAAGGGAAGCAATAGAGAAAATCAAACTAAAAAGCTTCTGCACAGCAAAGGAAATAATCACAAAAACAAAAAGACAATCTAACAATCGAGGGAAGATATTTGCAAACCATATATCCGATAAAGGGTTAATATCCAAACTATACAAAAAACTCATACATCTCAACAACAAAAAAACTAACAACCCAATTAAAAAGTGGGCAAAAGATCTGAACAGACTTTTCCCCAAAGAAGATATACAGATGGCCAACAGGCACATGCAAAGATGTTCAACATCATTAACTATCAGGGAAATGCAAATCAAAACTATGATGAGATATTACCTCACTCCTGTTAGAATGGCTACAATTAACAGGACAGGAAACAAGTGTTAGATAGGATGTGGAGAGAAGGGAACCCTCACACACTGCTAGTGGGAGTGCAAACTGGTGCAGCCACTATGGAAAACAGTATGAAGATTCCTCAAAAAATAAAGAATAGAACTACCATACTATCCAGCTATTCCACTGCTGAGCATTTATCGAAAGAACATGAAAACATGAACGTGTAAAGACACATGCACCCCTATGTTCGTTGAAGCGTTATGCACAATAGGCAAGACTTGGAAGCAACCTAGGTGCACATCAAGGGATGAATGAATAAAGAAGATGTGGTGTATATACATAATGGGATACTACTCAGCCATAATAAATGATGAAATCCGGCCATTTGTGACAACATGGATGGACCTTGAGTGTATTGCGCTAAGTGAAACAATTCAGAGGGAGAAAGTCAAATATTGCGTGATCTCACTCATAAGTAGAAGACAAAAACAACAACAAACAATCACATAGAGACAGAGATTGGCTTGGTGGTTAGCAGAAGGGAAGTGGGGAGGGCAGAGGGTGAAACGGGTGACAGGGACATGTATGTGGTGATGGATTATAATTAGTCTCTGGGTGGTGAACATGATGTCATCTACACAGAAATCGAAAGATAATGATGTACACCTGAAGTTTATATAATCTTATAAACCAATGTTAGTGCAATAAAAAAATTACTCTTTTTATACTTTCCAAATTCTCTAAACAAGCACATATTGCTTTCATGAAAAACAGAAGTTAAAAATAAAAGAAAGCAAAAGCAAACACAAAAACAGAAAACAATTCCACCAGCCATTGATACCATTTTAAAGAGCATATTTCCTTTTAGTTTTTTCTATACTTAACTTTCACAGCTTATTCAAGGCAACAAGTATTTGTGGAATGTTGCTGTGTGCTTGGCACTGAGAGTGGAATGGAATAGTAAGACAGAGACTGTTCTGCAGAAACTTATAGCATAGTTAGGAAGACAAGTCATTGCCTTATAGAATCAAAAAGGATGCCATAAGTTCCAAATGGGTGGAAGAGACAATACTGCCATGGGAGGAGTTTGAAGAAGATGAACATGTTTGGCTGTGGTGATGAGGAGACCCTTGATGGAGGCAATAGGCTTGAGCTGGCTTTGAAGTGTTCGGGTTTGTTTTGTTTCTTTTTCTCCCCAGTGGCCGCCCTAGATTAATGGAGCAAGCTACAGATGTGTACATATTGTAGGGTCCTCAAGTGCTTATGCATATACCATAAGGGCTTGAGAAATTAACTGCCTCTATAGCAGTTGCTCTTGGTGCTTCCAGTCCTAGCTTGGTCCCCACCATTTCCATGCAAGCTGGCTGACATGCCAAGGACCTGGTCTTTTTGCCTGAGGCTGCCACCTAAGCCTACTCTGCAACTTATGGCATAGGCCAGAAAGACTGGGGAGTATTAGCCCCAGTTGAAGCAACCTTCAACAAATGACTGACGGGAGGTGGTGAATAAACACTCGAGTGCCTCAGCTCTCACACAGAATATCCCTGGGGCATAATGCACGCTGTCTTCCAGAATTCCCCAGTGGGATTGAGGGCTAGTTTACAACTGTGGCAACTAAAAACTAATTAACAGCACACTCTTTATTGGATTTCTCCCTTACCTCTCTCACTTCCCTTTAACTCTATGATTTTTCCTAGAATAACTGACCAGCTAAACAACTTGTACTTGAATCTCTGACTAAGGGTCAGCTCTGGGGAACTCAAATAAAGTCAGAAATTTTACCAACTTCCTACCACCTACTTATTTTTTTGTCTTCTAAAGCTTATTGTAGAAAATGTTAAAGATGTAGTGCAGGATCATCCATCATCCCAGTTTGCTAAGTAATCTTTCAGAGATTAAAGGCATGTTAGAAGTTACCTAACCTAATTACCTTCTAGCAGATGCTGCTGGTGCCCTGCCTGTATCTCCTCGATCCACCATAGAGGCAGTTCTCCTTTGCTCAGAAGGTTTCCTGCAGCTCTCTGTACCTGGTGGGAGAAGCATGCTTGGTCCACATGGGATTGGACTAAGTGTCCCGGGAGCAACTGGCAAGCAATAAGGGACAGGGATTGATGAGTAAAGACCCTGGTGGACAATTCTGAGAAGTGATCATCTCAGAGGGTTTCCAGCAGGATTTATCTCGTTTTCCACAGAGAGTTAATTTCTGAATCTCACTTACTTACACTTCACTGTACTTCCTGGAGTCATTGTCCTTATAACGTACTTGTACTCAAACCCTTGATCAGGGTGTGCTTGGGAGTGACTCAAACTGGGACACTTCTCATTATAGAGAAGAAGAAACTGAGACCAAGAGAGTGAAAGTCACTTGCCAGTAGGTCTATGCAGTTTTGTTAGATGGTTGAAATTATGGTACATATGCAATTTGTGTCATCCTTTTGTCACTTAACTACGTTCACAATACTTGAAATTAAGTAAACATACTTAGAAGAATAATCCTTCCTGTAAAAGAATCATGATTTATTTAATCAGTCCCCAGTGGTGGGCATTTGGGTTGATGACATACTGAAGGAATTGTGGAAACTCAGTGAGGGAAAAACTATTTTACCAGAAAAACTCTTGATTCCACCTGAACTGAAGATACTCTTTAGTTGCATTTATAAATGTCAATGTCCACTCTCCTCTGCACGTATTTATGAATACCAGATGGGCTTTTTTTGAATGATAGCACAGTAAAATAATGGCAACCCATTAAGGTCATTAAGGGAAGACTGGGTAGAATTTACGATCAGTGGGCTGCCATTTATGCAACCAACTAGGATCCATAAACTACAAGATAATCTGACACTGATTTGATTTCTGATCTAAGTGAATGCATAGGAACCTCTACATCTGTAGACAACGCAGTGTTTTCCAAGCTCTTTTCCAATGCTGTCCATTTTTGTCCCATCGATTATCATTTCCACTGCATTATTCAGGGATAAAATTAATTGCTAACTGCTAGGTTTCCTGAGCACAGTCAGTTAATGCATAAACCTGTTTACTGCATGCCAGATGGTTCCATAGTTACTTGGGAAGGGACAAATATTGACAAAACAGTGTCTTTGGTACAAAATGGTGCCACTAAACAGGTCTATATCTGAAGGGAGGGGACTTAGAGAAAAGATAAGCTTCCCAAGTAGTTGCAGATTCTTTTGTTCTTTGAAAAATAATAAAGCTTGCAAATGCCTTATTTTTTTAGCCCCAAAGCTCTGCATGACAAAGAAGAGTAAATTTCTTAGGTCACTTTAAAATGGGTCATAGTCTTGTGCTGTTGTGAAGATTACAAAGAATGAGGGGTAAAGGAACTGGTGCCAGGAAGTTTGCAAGGTGGGGAGGGGTCAGGGCAGTGGCAAATGGACCCCTGGAGATATAGCTGTTTGTAGCCCTAGCAATGTTTTGTTTAGGGCACTCTGGAAGTACATGCTCCTCTGAATCCTCCTCCCTTGGAATCAATAACTACTGAAGGTGCTTTTCCATGTTCGGTCTGGGACACTTGCACCTTTCATGGGACATAGTGACTGAGGGGCACTCACTTGGCAGTGCTGTCAGAGTGACAAATACATTTAGACTTCTGCTAGTTGTGCTACTGAAGGCTGATGTGTTTGTCCAGAGGCTGTCACCTGAACAGTATACTTCTGCTGCTCACGGTGGCCTCACCTTTGCAGAATCATTTTGAAAGCCAGTTATTGATTTTTCATATTTCAAGAAAAAGGAGATAGAATAAAGTTGCTCTTCCTGCAAGCAGCTGGATATGAAATGGTCTGTGAGTTAGCCCTGAGCTCTATTAAAATCAGCAAATGCTATCTTGAGAATGCTAGGTTTCTCCCGGAGATTAAAGCCCTGGAAGCTCAAGAAAAATGCAAGTATGTAAGCATGTTGCCTGGGAGCAGAACATACGAAATTCTTATAAACCATTAACACATGAAAGCAAATTCGATTACTACAATCACTTTAGCATTGTAGTAAGATGTTTTGGGAATAGAGAAGAAAGGAAGCAGAATGCATAGGAAATTATAGTGGACTCTGGGTAACAGGGGGCAGTGGGAAGACACTGCACACCTGGGGGAGGACACACTAAGCAGGGCAGGTGTAGGGCAGTAGAGGGTCCCTGAGGGCACATTTTACTTCCTTCATATACTGCCCTGACATGGACTGTGTTTTCTGAATCACCAACAGGGCTCTGTTCAGTGTCTTGAAAATTATAGATGTGTCCATGAATATTGATGAATGATGATGAAGCAGGTACAAAATGTTCCAGGGTCTCTGGAGAGATTCAAAGAGCCATTTCTTGATCACATTAGGAAACAGAATGCCTATTAACATTACCACTTTGGAATTACCTAGTAGACAAACCATTAGCATTTTGTTCAAATTAAAGTTATAGTTCTGCATTTATAACTTGAATAATTCTGTCAATTCAAGAAATAAAAGAAAATTTGTCATCTTTCAGCCACTAAATAAAGACAAGCTGATAAGCGTAGATTATAACGCCCTAGCATTCTTCTTAATAGTTCCGCTGAACTCGGCACCAGAAATCCATCTACGTTCAAAGGATTGATTGCAGAGAATTAATTTCATCAATGCAAGCCCAACAGTTTAAGAAGAGGGTTGAGTTAAATGTTGCACAGGGCTTGTCAGTTCTGACACTTGAAAACCTATTGGAATACAAACAGAACAAAATGGTTCTTTCTTTTCTAGTCTCTCTCTCTTTCCTCCTGCTTTCTTTTTCCTTCCTCTCTTCTTTCCTCCCTCCTTTCCTCTCAGTGACAAGTTGTACCTTTTTCATGACACACATGCTTTTCTTCCAGGTAAATGCTTTTGTGTCTCCTGCTTTCTCATGCATACAACTTCTTTTGGAAAGAAGATGGCAGACAGAGGACTTGCATGATAATCAGAAAAGGCTACTTAGAAGAACTGACTAGTCTTCTGTTTTGATTTTAGCCACAAATATAAGCATTGTGCCTAACTTGAAATTGTTTGGATGTTATCTTTAAAAAATATAATTTCTGGAAAAAAAATTCACTGAGAAAAATGAATCTGCTTGGCTCATAGATTTGACTAGAAAAAGTAAACCTTGATTCTTAGGACATGAGGTGACATTTTCAAAGTTTGACAAATAAGAATTGAACCAAGTAAACAGTGTTTATTGCTTTGTGATTTTTATTGCTTTCAGGCTCCCTGAAAATCAACAAGTTCTATCTGTTGTGGCTAATAGGAGAGGGTCAACTGGTGCAAGCTAGAAATCATGTCCCCAGGCTCCCTTTCACACCATTCTCTGCGATTTTACAGAAGCTAGTAATTCACAAGTGGACATTTCTCCAATCAGGCATTTACTTTTCAAAAAAATGTCCGAGTTTTAAGTTTCATATGGCCTCACTAATCTAAATGTGGGGCAAAATATAGTGGAATATGAGAATAATTTATGAAAAACCAAGTCAGTAGGTTTCATAACATCTGAGATCTACAATTTCATTGTCTTAACTCAATGCATAGTTGCTGTTCTAGGACCCAGAGAAATAAATTCTTAATTGTTCTTCAGTATTATACTTCAACTAAATGTCAAAGGTGTGTTAGCTGGTAAGGTTGAGGGTCATTAGCTCTGAGAATCATACCATATCCTCACAGTTATATTTATCTTGGTTAGTTGTGCATAGTATATAAATACAGCCATGCATATACTCAGAGACTCAATAGAGGAAAACATTTCACCTCATAATTAGTCAAAAATCAGAGAATACATATAGTTATGAAGAGTCTAATATTTGGATTATAGAGATTTAAAAAAATCATCTGAAGTTTTAATAGAATTCACATCTATACTAAAAGTATTTAATTTCTACATAAATGGTATAAAATGCAAAATATGGTCTCTAAAGATGTCCAGGAGAGTCAGTAATTGCTTGGATGGAAGAAATGCAAGCTTAGCAATAGTGAGAAGCTTGAACCAGGTAACAGGGATTGGTTATGAATAGAGATCACATCTCTAGCAGTTAGTTCTTTCTGGGAAGCTTAGAGAGGCAAGAAAAGGGAAATTAATTATTTTCCTAAGAACTAGATTGTTAAAAAATATTCTACTACTAGAAGAAATTTAGTCTTATGCCATTGTTAGTTTCTTTGAAGTCTGGAATTCTGCTGTGTTTTTTAGTCCCCAAGTCTTAAATATATTTACTAATGATATAAATTGGGGGAAAATAAAAAAGAGATAATTAATATTTGTTGAATATGCTGCCTGGAGCTTTTAAAATAACAAGTGAATTCTTACAACAATACTTTAGAATTGGTATTATCATGAGTATCTTACAGAGAAGGAGAAATCAAGGCTTGGAAAGGCTCATGAAGCTTGTATATGGCAAAGCTTAGACGTGAAGCTAAGATGTTATTCCATTCCACTGCAGTGCGTGAGCTAATGCTCATCCCACACATCCAGGGTCAGACCTATCTCCATATCTTCATTGCTCTTGTGATTGTGTTTGGAGTGAAAAATGAGGGTATTTTCTATAGCAAATTTGAAGAGAGAGAGGGACAGATCCAGAGGACAGACTTTCCTTGGTAACCAGTGAAACTACTAAAGATACAAGACATCAGTCCAGGATTCTCTAAGACAGACAAAGAGATGATTAAATAATTGAACAAAAGAGACATTTAGGCTAGGCTTTTGAGGCAACAGATCGCTGTTGGGTTGATTTGAGGACACAGAGCAGGGTATCAAATCCTTTCAATGTAGTTCCACTCAAAAAAGAATAAGGTTCTTTTAGTCCTCTGGTTCTATCAGGCTCTGGGGCCAGAAAGAAACAGAAAATATCCCTGGTTCATGTGAAATGTGTTCAGAAGAAAGCAAAGAACTAGGATAGAGATGAGGTCCCCCAGTATTCCCATCAGGGACATTAGACAAACCAGAAAGATCTAGGAGAGAAGCAGAAGTAAAGGGATTTCAGTTATAAACTACCTTCATGTTGGGTTCCTTGTTAAAATGGGCTATCAAATTATTTTAGAGAACAAAACAAATCCACTTGAATATTATTGCCTTTCCCAATTGATTTAGTATGTGTTAGGAGATACTTTTCCAGATCTCTGGCCTGACAGGAATGAACAAACAGAAAAACAAAGATCACCTTATTCATTATGATAAAATTCTCTGAACATGAGAAATTATTACTAAAATCTACAAAATAGCGACGTCATTAATCTCTTCTAGGCTGAATTGTGAAAAGTAGGTGAAAGATCCAAATATTAGTGGTAAGTGACAGAATCTTTCTCCTTAGCCTTAGAAAAACAAGGAGAGAAAGGGAAGGAAGGAGATAGTGCTGTTATCATGTTACAGATCGTGTCTGACATGGAGAACATAGTCCTGCGACACAGCCATTAAGTGCTAGGATCAGAGGCAAGATTCATGTATTCTGCAAAATGCCTTAGTTCACTCACTCAGTGAGTCAACACATTCCCTTAAGACACAGAACAGTTGGCAGATGAAGTAAGCTCTTTGCTGCTGTCTTTGCCTGTAGCCCTCATGGTAATCTTGTCAACAACACGAGTGTAACAAATTGCATCTGCTTATTTTTGCTGTTTTCTAAAGGTGAAAGAAGATATTTAACTTGAGGTCCAAGCTCACTTTCTTCCTCAGCCTGAAAACCTTTTCTGTGTAATTCTCAGATCAAGGCACTTACAGAAGGTCTTGGGCATTGTAAAATATGCTGGGCAAAGAAACTGGGTCTCTCAGAAGACAGCAGTGGTAAAATCAAGCATTTGAGCAAACGAAATATGAATTTAGATTCCTTCAGCTGGGCAAAGCGATTTGTTTTGGAATTTCTGCCTTTATATCACCTTTCCCTTAAGTGTATGGTGGTATGTGGGGGTGTGTGTGTGAGAGAGAGAGAGAGAGCCTGACTTAGAGCATATGTGTGTTTTAATTGAATGTTACATTAAGAAATTAACTCCTACCTGACCCCCTACTACTCAGACCCCCAGTAGGATTTAAACGGCATACCACTGCTCTCAAAATCACGGCTAGCTTTTGGCCCCCCAACTCTACAACAGACATGAAAGGAAGGAGAGGTGGGTGAGAATGAAGGCAGGAGGTAGGAATATTTTAACCTGTCAGCAGAAAGTTTTCAAAAATGTCTGGCGCTAAGGGTAAGAAATGAAAAATGTTGTAGAAAAAGAAATAGCCACAGTAAAAGGTAGGAGTAAGTATTTCCAAAAGGAGCATATCCAAAAAGAAGGGGATGTGAATTCAGGGGTGCTAAATGCCTTCCCAACCCAAGAGATGTCCATGTGCCCTTGCCAGATGGGACACTGTGAGCTATTCCAGCTCAGTGGGGTGGTTTGTGCCACTCTGCTAGACCACACAACTTTGGGGTTGAAAGAAATTAGAGGAAATCTGTATGAAAGTTCTCAACTATCCCTGGACACCTGAGGGAGAGACATGCTCATGAGTTAAGGTGATTCATTATGACAGCAATTCAAGTGTCTGTGTATGTGTGTGTGTGGTGTGTTTATGTATGAGACAGAGAGAAAGAGACAGAGACAGAGAGAGAAAGAACATGAAAGGCCTTAAGGGACATTTGAAATTGCTTGTGGTTTGGAGATATGTGATTTGAAAATATTCCCCAGGTATCAACTGACAATTTTTCTTCTCTATTCCTTAAAAATAATGATCAGCAGTTTTCAAATCCAGCATGCATCAGAATCATGAGGAAGGCCTACTGAAACACAGATTGCTGGCCTCTGTTCCCAGAGTTTCTGATTCATTAGGTCTGAGGTAGAGCCTGGAAATTTACATTTCTATCAAGTTTCATAGGGGATGCTGATTCTGCAGGCCTGAAAGCTACTGATCTAGTCCAATTGGATCATTGCGTTATATATATTTATTTTCTTTCTACATTATATAGGTGAGGATATGGAAGCCTCAGCACAATAAGTGGCTCCAGGAATTTTGATTCCAATTCCAGGCTACCTGATGCAAATCAAAGTGGTGTTTAGAAAGGGCATCTTTCCCAAGATTGGCCCAGCTAGCAAGCCTGTCAATCATCCACAGCTAACCAGAACGGGGGTCAAATGTATTCCAGTCCTGAGACACCGCTGTCCCAGGATTTGATTAATAGGTCTTTTCATATTGATGTTTTTCACCACAAGTAGCTCTCTCTGGCATGTTGAAAAACTTGTTATATCGACCAGTTTTTTTTTTCTTCATTTTAATCATTTAAAATAAAGGCTTAATTTTTTTCACTTTGAAAAGAGTATTCATGCATGTTGAAAATACAGGAGTAATATAAAGAAGAAAATAATAACTTTTAATTTTATCTCCCAGAAATAATCAGGGTCAATATGTTAAGGATTTCGAGGTTAAGTTTCTGTTTAATAGAGTTGTGTAAGGTTTTTTGGTTCTTTCCTCAAGTCTTTTTTAAAGCATCTTTATTGATTCACATATTCATATAAATGTATAATTCACATACCATACAATTCACCCATTTAAAGTACACAAGTCAATGGCTCTTCCTGTATTCATAGACTTGTGGAAGCATTACCACAATCAATTTTAGAACATTTTCATCACTCAAAAAGAAGCTTTGCTTTACCAGTCACTTCCTGCCCCCTCCCCCCTCCCACTCAATCCCTCAGCCCTGGAAACCACACATATACTTTCTTTCTCTATGTATTTGCCTACTCTGGATGTTTTATATAAATCGAATCATACAATATGCTCTTTTATGACTGGCTTCTTTCACTTAATGTAATGTTTTCAAGGTTTCTCTATATTGTAGCGTATATCAGTACTTCATTACTTTTTATTACATGGATATCATTTTAATTTATCCATTCATTGGTTGATGAACATTTGTGTTGTTTTCACTTCTTGACTGTTATGAATGATGTTGCTTTAAATGTTTGTGTACAAGTTTTTGTGTGGATATATGTTTTCTATTCTCTTGAGTATATACCTGGGGTGGAATAACTGTAGCATATAGTTACGCTATTTTTGGTATTTTAAGGAGCTATCAAACTACTTTCCAAAGCTGTACCATTTCATGTCCCTACAAGAAATATATGAGGCTTCTAAGTTCTCCACATCCTTGCGAACATTGTTATCTGACTTTTTGATTGTAGACATCCTAATGGATGTGAAGCGATATCTCATTGTGGTTTTGATTTGCAGTTCCCTTGTGACTGATGACATTGAGCATCAATTCATATACTTATTGATGATTTATATAGCATTTTTGGAGAAATGCCCACTCAGATCCTTTGCCTCTTTTTAAACTTGGTTATGTATCCTTTTATGAATGAATTGTAGAAATTCTTTATATACTTTGGATACAATTCCCTTATCAGATAAATGATTTGCAAACATTTTCTCCCATGTATCGGCTATCTTTTCACTTTCTTGAAAGTTGTCTCTGCTTTCTTTGAAGTACAGATGTTTTTTATTTTGATGAAGTTAAGTAATCTGTTTTATTCCTTTTTCACTTGTGCTTTTCACATCTAAGAAGATTTTTGCCTAATCCAAGATCAGGAAAACTTACTTCTATGTTTTCTTCTACAAGTTTCAAAATTTCAGCTATTACGTTTTGGTCTATAATCCATTTTGAGTTAATTTTTGCTTAAGATGTAAGGACAGGGCCTGAAATCATTCTTTTGTATGTGCATATCCAGCTGTCCATGCATGTTTATTGAAGAGACTATTATCTTCCCCATTGACTTGTTTTGGCAATTTGTGAATAATTTTCTATCATGTATTTTCATAAATTTTAGGAACATTTCTCTATTGTTTTAGATAGAGTCCCAAATCTATTTTAAATTACAAGTTATTATCCCTTGGTAGATGGATCTTCCTGCCTGCACTCAGGAGTCAATTTAGGACACTGCCCTTCCTCCTGCCTGCCCTGAACTGACATCCCATACAGATCACGTGACCTTGCAGCCCTTGGTCATAGCTGGTTGGACTAAGGTGTGAGAGCTTTAGGGAGGTCTCCACTTCACAAGTTCAAAAACATTAGAAAGACAGAAGCAGGAAAAGGCAGATGCTGGCTTTATTACTAATGTGCTGATGGGAAAATGTGACTCTAGAACATTGGTCAAAATAGCTTTCTAACATTTTTCTCTCACCCTTGCCCAAAGTCCAGACCTTGGTAAAGCCAACCTGAGTGAAAGATTGGTTCTACAGAGCAAGACTTCTCACAGAGCTAAGGTGGAGAGAGAGGCAAAAGGGACATTCATGTAGTTCTGGTAAGTCCTACCTGAGACGTGTAGACAAATGCATGTCACCTCAATGGGGAAAAATAAAAAGAGGGAAGAGGCCAGGGCTGTTATTCTAGTGCAGTGATTTTCAAATTTTAGCATGCATCAAAATCAACTAGAGGAGTGATATAGTTATTTATTTTCATAACTTTTTATTTTGAAATAATTTCAGACTTACAGAAAAGTTTCAAAAATGTTCGCATATACTCCCCATCCAGTTTTCCCTAATCTATAGTACAATATGTACTATGTATGTTGTGTTTTCACTTTCATTATTTTTTAGAAGTCTGTAATTTCTGTCTGTATTATTTAATTGAAGAGTGATTTAATTCTTTTTAAAAACATTTCTATGTGTAAACGCTGTTCTGCTTTGTGTTTTTGTTAGTAATTTCTAATTTTATTGTACTGTGATCAGAGAGTATTGTTTGTAATAGTTCTATGATATGAAATGACTGATTTTTTTGCTGCCTAATATATGGTTAATTCTTGTGAAAGTTCCATGAGTACTTAAGAAGAAGGTGTTTCCTGTATCTTCAGGATGCAGAGATTAATATACGTCCACAAGCTCTACCTTGTTGATTACGTTGTTTCAGTATTCTCTCTGTTATATTTTTATTCATTTGATCTACTGTACTGTGAATGTTGTATTCAAGTCTTCTACTCTTAGTGGGTTTTTATCCATGGCTCTTTGAATCTATTCTATTTCTCGTTTCATAAATGTGCTTACTGTGTTATTGGGTGCACAATTATTCGTAAGTTTTATATCACCTTTGAGAACTGTCACTTTTAGCATTAAGAAGTGCCCTTACTTATCAGTTGTTTGGTCTTGAATTCTACTTTGTCTGCTATCTGGATCATTACTCCTCTTCTTTTCCTTTCCATTGGCCTGGTATACCTTTAGCTACCACTTACTTTTCTGCTTAATTTATTTGTTTTAGATTTAGATTTTGTATCCAGAATATACTTGGGATTTATTTTATAAGCCAAATTGAAAATATTCTTTGATGAATATGTGAGCTAAACCTGTTGATTTTTATTGGTAGGACTAATATGTTTGGTCTTAGTATTTTGTAATTAGGTGTATTTCATTATATTTCCAATTTTTTTCTCTGCAATATTTGCATTCTTTGCCCTCTAATTAAAAGGAATTTGGAATTTAGAAATGTTTGTGTTTCTTTCTTTCTTTCTTTCTTTTTTTTTTGGTGAGGAAGATTGGCCCTGAGCTAACATCTCTGCCAATCTTCTATTTTAGATGTAGGTTGCTGTCACAGTGTGCCTTGGTGAGTGGTGTAGGTCGGCACTCGTGATCCAAACCTGGGAACCCTGGGATGCGAAAGAAGAGAATGGCTGCGCCACTGGGCCAGCCCCAGGATGTTTGCATTTTTGTTCTAGTCTTGTGCTTATATTTTTTAAATCACTTAGTCCATTGTTTCACTGTTTAATATTTTATTATGTGGTTTTTATTGCTATCCTTTGGCTTCCACTTGCTGCCTATATAGCAATCATTTTACTTTATTTCTCTCTTTCTTTTCATTATTTCTACTTTGTAACAGTAAATAATATTGTACATTAGTCTTCCATTTGCATCTCTGCTTTTGTTTTAGTCTCAGATTGACATTCTCACCTGGGGATAATTTAGCCTCCCTGTAGACATTTGGCAATGTCTGGAGACATTTCTGGTTGTGGTGGTGGCGAGGGGGTGGCATTGCTACTGGCCTCTAGGGAATATAGGCTGAGGATGCTGCTAAACCTCCTACAGTATACAGGACAGTTCTCCAAATAAAAGATTATCCAGCCTAAAATGTCAATAGGCCCAAAGCTGAGAAACCCTGATGCGCATTCTATATTTTAAAGCGCTCACCATCAGACCTCTTGCTAAGGTGTTTTAGTCATATCCCGATTGGGTAAAGCTCATTCTTTGTAGATTCTTCAGGAAGGTGTCGTGAATCCAGAATTCCCCGAGTTCTTGTATGTTGAAAACTGTTTTTAAATGCTTGCTTGAGTATATTTAGTTCCATTTGGAGAGTTGTTGTGCAGTTTTCTTCTGTTTCATGGCTATTTCTCTGGGGTTGGCAAGGGGCGTTTCCCTTAGTTGATGTGTCCTAAAATTCGTTGTCTGACTTTTGGCAATATCTCTGTATGGATCTGTTTATTTTCTTCTTGTTTAATTTTTTTTTGGTGTTGGGTGTTTTGCGAGAGTCCTAGTGTAGGCGCACTAGCCTATGTACCCTTTAAATCGTGTGTCTTTTTCTGGACTACACACTGGCACACATGACAATAACAGTCCTGAGCTTAACCAAACCAGCTGTTTCCCCGTGGGATGGTTAACAGAATGATCCTCGCAGTCTGAGGGATCACAGAGACCCTCAGGAGTGGAGCTCTGGTCTTTGGAATGCAGGTCATACAAGGACAGTCCCCCTTGACAAGCATGCAGCCTTTGTTCCTCTGCCTACTTAAGCAAGCTTCTCTCAGGGAGCGGTAGCCGGTGCACACTTCCTGTTCAGCTGGCTGCCACTGGACCTTCCCTGTAAGTAACTCCCCAATAAATCCATGTGTCTCATTTGCTGTCTTCAGGCCTTTTTTTTTTTTTTTTGAGGAAGATTAGCCCTGAACTATCTACTGCCAATCCTCCTCTTTTGGCTGAGGAAGACTGGCCCTGAGTTAACATCCATGCCCATCTTCCTCTACTTTATATGAGGGACGCCCACTACAGCATGGTGTGCCAAGCAGTGCCATGTCCGGCAAACCCTGGGCTGCCAAAGCAGAATGTGCAGAGCTAACCATTGCGCCACCGGGCAGGCCCTATTTTCTGGTCTTTTGTTTGGTCTCTCAGCAACCTCTCACCCATCCGGGCACTTGGTGGACCACCTAGTTTAACCACCTCTCTTCTGTCAGACACTTTAGTGGGTTTTTGTTTGTTTGGTGGTAAAGGAGGGGTTGTGAGAGCTAGGGGTGTGTGTGTGTGTGTGTGTGTGTGTATGTGTGTGTCTGTGTTTACTCTTCTGTTTTTTTTAGGCTTTTCTCCAATAGAGCCTATTTTGTGTCTAAACCAAGTGACATGGTCATGTTTGCTTTAGCCCATCACTACACACTTTCCTCTTGCTTTTCGTTCCTTGTTAAATTACCTCTCTCCCCTCTACCTTTTTGTTTCCTTTCTCTTTCAATGATTATAATTACTGACACTATCTATTTCAGCTGTGTTATCAATTTTGGGAGCTTTTTCAGATAACTCCAGCTTATATCATTTCTCAGTTCTCAAACTCCTTTGAACTTATTTTCTGTATTGGACACCAGATTTTTTTTTTCATGAGGAAGATTGGCCCTGAGCTAACATCCATGCCAATCTTCCTCTATTTTGTATGTGGGATGCCACCACAGCATGGCTTGAGGAACAGTGTGTAGGTTTATCCTCAGAATCTGAACCCATGAACCTGGGCCCCTGAAGCAGAGCACATGAACTTGACCACTATGCCACTGGGCCGGCCTGTGAACATTGGATGTTTTTAAAAAGATTATGTCACTCTTTAGTCATTTTTATTGTCCTATCTAGCTTTGTTTTGTTTATTAATTTCCCTTGGTTTCCAAACCAGAAACCTAGACCATGAGGACAATATGGGCAAAGTCTTAGTATTCTCTCTCTCAGTAATGCTTAGTATGGTGCCAAGAATACAGTAGGCACTCAATAAACACTTCCTGCTTCGTAAATAATGGAAAGCTAATTTTAGTTAGGAAAGGAGAAAAACCTGTGGAGCAAAGCAAAGTCATCAAGCCAATGTGACTTACCTTCCAGCTGTGTTAGACACATGGCCCATAGAAGCTGAATAGGAGGAGATGTCTGGGGCAAGCTGTGTTAGGAAAAGCTAATGAACAGGAGGAGGAAAAGAGTTTATCAGCAATGCTCTGTGCATATCATTTTCTAGAGTAATTACTATTGGAGAATAGGAAAGTGAGATACTTGCTCTTTTGCCCAAAGATATGCAAACAAGTCCAGCTTACCCAGCTACGTGTTTTAGCGTAACTTGCCTGATTCTACTCTTAATGTATATGTACAGATGAAGGACCTGCCTAGTGGGAAAAGCCAGGATTTTAAAGTTAGTTAGCTTCAAATACTCCCTTTATTAGCAAGCAAATTATTAGAAGCAAATCGTACACTGTCTGACCTTGTCTGATCAACTGTAAAATGGGGGATAATAATAATGATCCTGCGAGATTGTTGTGAGGATTAAATGAGGGGAGGCAGGAGAACAGTGTGATTGAGTCCCTGGGTCTGAATCTGTGACTTCGGGCAAGTTATTTAGTCTCCTCTGCTTCAGCTCTTCATCTTTCAGACAGAGATGTTAATATTACTCACCACAGAAAACTTGTGTGAATTAAATGGATTAATATATGCCAAACCATTGAGGACAGTGCCTCGCACATAAAAAGGCCTCATTAAGTTTTAGTTTGGACTTGATGATGTATTTAAAGCACACTGTCTGATACACAGTAGGTACTCATGAAATATAGCTATGATTAACTCATTATTTAATAATAATTATTAGTAAGATTCTTTTCCCTGACAACAATGATATAGGGAGCAAAAATCCTTTCTTTCCCTTCTCTGAAGCATTGGAAAGGATACAGGGGACAGTGATTCTAATTGCCACATGGTCTTTAACCACAACCTTGTCAATTGCTTCCATTCTCTGGGCCTCAGCTCGTTTCAGCTGTAAAATGAAGTGTTCAGGAGATGATCTCAAAGCTTACTTGAAAGCTGGAAACTTCTCTGGTTCTGAATAGATGTATGTGCGCTCACTGACAACTTATGGAGTAGGCCTGAGTCAGCGAAGGCCTGGAACAGGAATTCTCAAAGCTCAGTCTCCACCTCGGCAGCATCAGCATCACCTGGGAACGTGTTAGAAATGGAAATTGTGGGCCTTTGCTCTGACCTCCTGAATCAGAAACTCTGGGGATGGCACCCAACAGCTGCATTTTAATAATCCCCCCAGGCGACTCTGAGGCTCACTAAAGTTTGAGGGACACTGAGCCAGAATAATGGAAGAGATTTAATGAGGGAGAGGATCTTAGTGGCAGCTAGATTCTAGCCAGAGCAATGGTTCTCAACCCACTCTGTATATCAGAACCACCTAGGAAAAAATACCAAATACCAAAATCTGGCTTAGCTCCAGAAATTCTGATTTATTTCGTGTAGGATGAGCCCCAGAAACCGGTAGCTTTAACACCCAGGTGATTCTTATAGGGACCCACAGATTGTTAAACAATCTTATTATGCAAATGAAAGAAGGGAGCTCTCGGTGATATTAAATTGGTTACCAAGGTCACAGAGGTAATTTGAACTGGAACCCAGGTGTCCCAATGCTTAAGTCAGTCCTAAACCATGTTCGTTTTGTTGTATTTTATTAATTAAGTTTCACAATCACCCCCTTTTGGAAAAATCACAGAGTAGAAATACTCCAGGTGGTTAGTTATCTAATATGTTGGTCCAAAGAATGTCCAGACTTTCCATATTAGGAGGTTATTGATGCTTTGCTTTTCATTTTATCAGCGGTTGTCCAAATACCTCTTAACACACACACAAACATACACCATCCAGAGTTCCAGTTTCCTATATAAACGTGGGTAGGTGGGATTCTTCATATAGGATATCAAATATATTCCCTTATAAGTTAACATTTAACAGGATTATAGCAATGGAAAATTGAAAATGGCAATCTCCCTATTGGCAAATTTCCAAGAAGACTGTCTCAAAAGGAAATATAATCGAACCTCTCTGATCAGTGTTTCCTGGGCATCTACTAGGTCCATAACTCACTGATGGCTTTTGGAGTCACTCTGTAACCAGCATAATTTTTATAAAGTGACTTAATAGCTTTGAAGGGGCTTTGCTCTTAAAGAAAATATAGGAAGACAAATTTTATACTGCAGGCAAGTTGAACCACGACAGCCACTGCTTCACAGAAACTTGCTAAGTGAAACAGACGGTGCCTTTCAAACTATGTGTATTCCTCAGAGGTGTTTATAGGTTCCACAAATAATTCAAATCTCCTTTTTGATTTTATTTCACACTATTTTAAATCTTGAATTAAAAAGAAAATAGGCATATTCAAATGTGTTCTATAAACGTTTAACATATGGAAGATGACCAATGTATTAACTAACTACTTATTGATTAGCTTTTCAAGTATATGTGATAAATTTGAATTTACTTAATATTTGTAAATGTAAAGTATATTAATAAATGTGCTTTTATTTGTTTTGTTTATTGGGAGCTTGTATGCCTATTATCACAAAATATGATTCTAGGTCTATAAATTTTGAAAATCACTGGACTAGAGAAAGATAGATAGGAGTGTTTAAGAAGAGTCAAAGCTACTGGCCACCATCTAAATAAAATAGCCACCTGGAAAGAAAATATTTTTAGGTCTGACACATACTGCCATCTACTTATTTATTTAGATGGATTAGTAGATTAACTTTATGTATGTGTGTGTGTGTGTGCGCATCTTAGACTTTACAAAATTTATTCAGCATCTCCCTTAGGATCAAATTCTGTTGATAATTTTCTCTTTTCCTTTTTATAGCATCCTGAGTTCGTGACACTACCCTTCCCCACCCTGAGTGGCCTGTAAATAAAGAATCCATTAAATTTAATTAGAAAAAAAAAATCCCTTTACAAAATTTCTTTTCCTCACAAGGTGTAATCTATATCCAAGGATTGAAAGTAGAAATGTATTGATGAATAGTAAATCCATAATGGAAAATTTACAAATATTTAAGAAATGTTTCCACTCTCTTACTTATTGTATCACAGATTTCAATAGCCCTGATCTCCCACAGACTAGAATGAGAAATAGCCATTGCCCAGACAAGGCAAGTTGGGCTTTAATAAAACTGAGTCCCATGTCAGAGGCAAATTAAACATAGTTAATATCTTCTCTCACTTCTTATGCTTACCACTGGCTCAGCCAAGACCACATTTCAAGGTCTATAACTTTCGTCTTCTTTCAGGAAACATTTGGGTTTCTATAATTGTGCCAACAATAAAGAGTTTGCTAAAGGGGAATGGCCCCTAAAAAAAAGTCCTGTTCAGAGCCTTTCTTAGACATGAGGGATTTTGGACAAGAGACATTCTTCCAAAGACTAAAATCGAGGATGATCAAGTTACTTCAACAAAGAGCCTGTGCTTTTCCTAGAAAGCAAAATATGGTACTAGATATTGCTTTCCACATTCCATGTTTCTACAATGGCGTTTTTAACGCGGTGATCCTACTTTTCCCATACCTCATAGATTGGAAGTATTAAAGATAGTTGCAGTTTTAGCTCAAAGATTGCAAAATCATGAGGAATGTATATGGATCTCATTAAATTTGAAAATGAGATGCAGAAGGTGGACATGATTTTGGTTTTTCACCAGTGGGGAAGATCAGTACGTTTGTCTTTACATGTAAAGCAACACATCATGATAAGCAAGGACAGTTTTCAAATTGTATGTATAGGAAAGGGTGTGTGTGTGTGTGTGTGTGTATACATATGTGTACAAACATACTGAGACACTTAGGAATATAATGTAACAGATACCAATTGGAGTGGCTACCTGGCTTCCAGCACACCCCAGGTAGCTGTTTCCATGCCTCCTCTCTCTTCTTCAGATAAGACCCTTCTCCCTGGCAACAATGATTGGTTTAGCGATGAGCACATGGACTAAATCAATCTACTAGGTACCTATTCCAGTATTTTTTAGGCAAGAACTGGTGGGAAAGAGACACGTTTGCCTCTGGTACAGAGCTAATGAAGATGACAATTCAAAGCTGCTATTTCTGTTATCTACATTCCCACTCAGGACATTCACACTTAGTATTCCTCTAGAATTCTCTTCTCTTGATTTTTGCATGGCTGACTGCTGCTAATCACTCAGTCTTCAGCTCAAATATCACCTCCTCAGGGAAGCCCTTCTTATTTAGACAAGTCTCAAGCTTTCTGCCTCACCTCTCAAACTACTTCTGTACCACTTACCTTCCATTACATAATCCTATTTCATTTTCTTCATAGCCTTTATCCTTATTTAAAAATATGTACTTGTTCCAGTCTCGGTTTCTCTCCTTTTTCTCTGGATGTCTATTCCCTCAAACTTTGATCTCCGGCAGTATCACTCTCACGGCCTCGTGACTACAACTCCACCTCTAGCTACTATTGCTTCAGCTTCTACTGCCATAATTTCATAGCTTAAATTCCTAAGATAATTTGGCCATATGTTTTTCTGAAGCCATGTCAAATGGAAGCCATCAGTTTAAGTATAATCTGATCTGGGGTCAGGTGCACACTCCTATGTTATGGGGGATAATCCTTTCCTCTTGCTTCATTTTCTCAAGTGGCTGGGTTTGCACCAGAAGAGTGCTTTTCCAAGTGTGCTTCCTAGGCCAGCAGCATCAAACATCACTGAGAATTTTTTAGGAATACAAATTCTCAGGCCCCATCCCTGACCTAGTGAATCAGAAACTCTAGGAGTGCTTGAAAAATCAGTATTTTATTCTGTGTTTTAATAAACCCTCTAGGACTTCCAGGCAGCTGTAGACAATGGGGGTTGTCTAAATTTCCACCTTCCAAAATTTCCTCCAGAAAACAGTACAGAATAATGAAAGGGAAAGATAAGTCTGCCCGAAAACCATGCCCACAGCATAACTTAAAAACAGACAATGCCCAAACTTCAAAGTAACTGTAAAGAAAAAAGAAAAATGACCAAGTGTCAGTGAATTATTTCTCAGGTTCATATTCCGCCTCTGTTCCACAGCAGGGCTTTCGGCAGGCAAAGACAGACTAAGAAAACTGCAGGGAAGACGGAAAAGGGAAGCCAGCGAAGGAGCCGTGGGTTGATCTCAATACACAACTAGGGAGACTGAGTCTACTTTAAGTCTAAAGTTACTAAAAAACATACAGGTAGATCAGAGCACAGACTATTGGGAAAGGACTTAAAAGTATGTGCAGTTTGAAGTTTCAGTCTTCAAACACATAGATTCTAGGAGAGAGAAAAAAAGAGGACTCTATAAAACTGGGGGGAAAGAAGCATCTTTTCATAACAGGAAAAAGAAGCAAAGAGGAAAAACGTAGAGTCCTGAATTTAAAAAGGTAATCATGAACAACATGAAAACAAACAACCTGATTGAAAAATGGGCCAAAGACTTTAGTAGATACCTAGCCAAAGAAGATATGCAGACGGCAAAGAAGCATGTGAAATGATACTTCGTATCATATGTCATGAGAGAAATGTAACTTAAAACAAGGGACTTTCATTACACATCTATTAGAATGATCCAAATCTGGAACATTGACAACACAAGTGATATGAAGATATTGGGCAACAGGAACTGTCACATATTGCTGGTGGAAATGCAAAAGGGTACAGCCACTTTGGAAGACAGTTTGGCGGTGTCTTACAGAACTAAACACACTCTTACCATATGATCCAGCAATTGTGCTCCTTGGCATCTACCCAAAGGAGTTGAAAACTTACGTCTACACAAAAACTTGCATGAAGATGTTTATAGAAACTTTATTTATAATTTCCTACATTTCAAAGCAACCAATATGTCTTTCAGTAGGTGAATGGATAAACCAACCAGACAATGGAATATTATTCGGTGCTAAAAAGAAATGAAATATCAAGGCATGAAAAGACATGGAGGAAACTTAAATGCATATTACTAAGTGAAAGAAGCCAAACTTGAAAAGGCTACATACTGTATGATTCCAACTATGTGACATTCTGGAAAAGCCAAAACTATGGAGACAATAAAAACATCAGCGGAGCATGGTGGATTTTTAGGTAGTGAAAATATTCTGTATGATATCATAATTATGGATATGTCATTATACATTTGTCCACATCCATAGAATGTACCACACCAAGAATTACCCCTGAGATAAACTATGAACTTTGAATGATTATGATGTGTCAGTGTAGCTTCATCCTTGGTAAAAATGCATCATTCTGGTGAGTGATGTTGATAATGGTGGAGGTTATGCACGTCTTGGGACAAACAGTATATGAGCAATCTCTGAACCTTCTTCTCAATTTTTTTGTAAACCTAAAACTTCTCTAAAAGATAAAATCCTAAAGAAAAACAGTAAACACACATGCACGTCTCTTGTAACCCCTCCTTTACCACCAACTCAACAAAAATCCACTAAAGTATGTGACAGATAGGAGTGGTAAAATTAGGAATCCTTTAAAATACCCAATACCACACACACACACACACACACACACACAAATCACTTGGTTTTGGTACTAAGTAGGCTCTACTGGGGAAACTTACAAGAAAAGAAGACCAACAAAATGGGACACGTGGCCCCATATGTTATTGCCATTCTGTGGAGAGATGTGCTTGATGTTTTTACTGTAAGAGTGTAAGAAGGATCCCTCAAGCAGAAGAAAAAGATGAACTTTAGCAGTTGCTGCTTGTTGAGAGTCAATTCTTAATGGGTCTCTCACATTTCTGCACATCTTGCAAAGTGACACATTGACCAGCCTTTATTCAAATTATCTTTTTAAGGATGTTTATATAGCAAACAGCTTTAAAAGATAGTGTCTCTTTCTACAGCAGAAAAACAGGTTTGGTTAAAGCCTTGGAAGATAAAGAGTGTGTTTCCTTCAGAACAAAGGGTAAACCTGCTTATGCCCACTATAGAAGATTGGGTCCCCAAAGCTCTAGGTTTCTCTCCTGGAATGCAATCCACTGCATGTGAAGATATCATATGTCCCTCTTTGTATCACCAGGTAGAAATAGAAGCTTGGGTATCTAGAACAAATGCTGTTACTCTGACTAGTGCCATTGCTGTGAGTTTACAAACTGTCCTTTGTCTCTGATTTAGTGGTCTCATGTCTTTTGCAAGCATCCATTAATATGCAGCAGGTTAACTTGTTAGCTTGTAAGTAAAGTAACATTTCAGACACTTCACAATTATAGAGATGTGAATCTAGACAATCATGACATTTAGAGCCACTATGGTTAGAATCCAGGCAATTTTTTAGAATATTGGCTGATTCACTTGGAAGAAGTGGGGCAGGGCATGTAATCCTTGTGTGAAGGAAGAAAGGTAACAGCAGGATCGACTTATGGCTCGGCCCTTCCTGCAGCCTGTTATGCAAACCTTAGATCTACTGGAAGAGGACAGTAAAAAGTCTCATAGTTTTTTGCAGTAGGACTTAGCAGCTATAAGTTGCTTTAGTCTCCTTCGAGAGATTTCCCCATGAGAGACAAAATCTTGTGGAAAACTATAGATAAGGCAGCAAATGATATTTTGCCTTTTGTTGCCCCAGAATGGGTCTCAATGCTGATGAAGGTGGCCCAGTGGAGAATGAAAAACTCCCAAAGGAATTCAGATACGTTCTTGTGATCAGCCCATTATCCTAGTAAACTCCCTTATTCCTGTGTTGAAATCGGGTAAGAATTTAGGAGGTGTCACTATGACAATGGGGCAGTAAATGATAGGGATTAAGGTGGACTCCTTAAAAAAGGGTGCTACTGTGGCATAAGAATAGACATGTAGATTAATGGAATAGAGTGATGTTTACAGTCAATTGATTTTCAAAATGGATACCAGGACAATTCAATGAAGAAAAGAATAGTCTTAAAAGTTACTGTGATAACAGTATCCATGTGTAAAAGAATGGAGTTGGGACCCTTTCCTTACACATAAACAAAAATTAACTAAAAATGAATCACAGACTTAAATGAAAGAGCCAGAATTTGAAATTCTTAGAAGAAATCATAGTAGTAAATCTTTGTGACTTTGGATTAGGGAAAAACTTCTTTGATATGACATCACAAGAACAAGAAAAATTGGATAAATTGGAATTCATCAAAGTTAAAATCTTTTGTGCTTCAAAGGACAAATGAAAAGACAACCCAAAGAATGGGATAAAATATTGCAAATCATATATCTGCTAAGGGATTTCCATCCAGAATATATGAAGAATGTCTACAGCTCAATAATAAAAGGATAAATACTCCAATTAAAAATGGGCAAAGGATATGAATGGACATTTCTCAAAAGAATATGTATAAGCACATGAAACGGTGTTCAATATCATTAGTCACTGGGAAAATGCAAATCAAAACACAACGAGATATGATTTCACACCTGCTAGGATGGCTATAATCAAATAATCAAAAAGACAGATAATAAGGATTGATGAAGATGGGGAGCATTTAGAACACTCATACATTGTTGGTGGGATGGTAAAATGGTGCAGCTGATTTGGAAAACAGTTTGGCACCTATTTCAAGAGTTAAATATTAAATTACCATGTGACTCAACATTTACACACCCAGCTATATATCTAAGAATATTGAAAACATTTCTCCACACAAAAACTGGTATATGAATGTTAATAGCAGGCTTATTGATAATAGTTAAAAAGTAGAAAGAACTGAAATGTCCATCAGCTGATTAACAGGTAAATAAAATATGGTATCCACATAATGGAAAATTTGGCCACAAAAAGGAATGAAGTGCAGAGACATGGTATAACGCAGATGAATATTGCCGGGGGAGAGGGGAAGTAGGGAATTGGGAGTCACTGCTAACAAGCACATAGTTTCCCTTTGGGGTGTTGGAAATGTTCTGGAATTAGATAGCAGTGATGGATGCACAACATTGTGAACATACTAAAAACCACTGAATCGTACACTTCAAAGTGTTGAATTTTATGTTGTGTGAATTATATCTCGATAATAAAAATTGTAAAAAAAAAATACATGGCTGAACCTTGAAATCAGTATGCTAAGTGAAAAAAGCCAGATACAAAAAGCCTGCATTGTAGAATTTTGTTTATATGAAATGTCCAGAATAGGCAAACCCATAAAAATAGAAAGTGGATTAGTGGTTGCCAGGTGCTGGGAGCATGGGTGGTGGTAGTCATGAATGGCTAATGACTGCTAATGGGTATGAGGATTCCTTTGGGGGTGAAGAAAATGTTTTAAAATTCATTGTGGTGATGATTGTGCAACTCTACAAATACATGAAAAACCATTGAATTGTATACTTTAAAAGATAAATTTTATGGCATGTGAATTATATCTCAATAAAACTGTTATAAAAAGAACAACAATTTTATCTATTTAAGAGGTAGAAAGTTATGCAGTACCCATAAATAATGAAATTGTTTAATAAATCTTTATCCTATTCTCTATCAGCCCTGATGGTCTAGTAGTTAAGATTTGGCACTATCACTACCGTGGCCTCGTTTTGTTTCCTGGCCAGGGAACCACACCACCCTGTCAGTTGTCACACTGTGGCAGCTGCATGTTGCTGTGATGCTGAAAGCTACGCCACCTGTATTTCAAATACTAACAAGGTCACCCATGGTGGGCAGGTTTCCACAGGCTTCTAGACTAAGACAGACTAGAAGAAGGACCTGGCCACCTACTTTGGAAAAAATTGGCCATGAAAACCCCATGATAGCAGTGGAGCATTGTCTGATGTGGCGCCAGTAGGTTAGAGGATGGCACAGAAGGCCAGTCAGGGTTCTGCGGTGCTCTACATAGGGTCACTGGTGCTGAAAATCAACTCCATGGCACTAACAACATATCTATAAAAAAGAAAAAAAGTGCTATTATGCAAGTCAAATCCAAGTCCACAAAAGGTTAGCCCTATGGTCTTAGGCAGAAAATGCCTACAGCTTTTCAGTGCCTACAGCTGCTGAGTCAAACAGTTCTCAAAGCAGAAATAGATGGGCTTTGTGTGAATGAAAAACATTGGAATTTCATTTTGTTGAGCCACAAGCAGCTGGTATATTTCTCAAAACTGAAAGTAAACATACCTTGTAATTTGTGCCACCTGATCCCTCCCTCCTCCTCTACTCCAACCTCAGCTGCTTTAAGAAGATAATTTGAGGTAGAGCTGAAGTCTCCCTATCCCCAAAGATGACCAAAGGCCATATATAGCAGTCGAGGCATGCTAGGGACCTTCTGGGAGTGGAGGGACTTAAACTCTTACAGTTCTGTTGGATACAGGTGTCCAAGTTGCCACCCTACCCAATCTTGTGAAGGGAGGGGGGCACCTGAATTCAACTCATGGATTTTGGGCAAAGTTAGTGGGAAAAGAAAGCTAACAGACCTTCTGGGTGGAGATTTGGGTAGATTCTATGTGCTGATGTTGTTTCTACACCTAAATGTATAGGAAGAATTGATGTGTTACATGCTTTTA
Organism: Equus caballus; assembly: GCF_041296265.1. Lineage (NCBI taxonomy): Eukaryota > Metazoa > Chordata > Mammalia > Perissodactyla > Equidae > Equus > Equus caballus. The sequence goes on along the minus strand of NC_091710.1, from coordinate 27,024,857 downwards.
CTTCTCTTTCCAATGAAAGCCAAAGAGGATTATTCTGATGAGGAATTGTTGCATGTAGAGAGAGACTCATAGTTTTGAGGTCCCTTAACTCTAAAGAACATTTTGAATTACAAGTCTCTATGACTTAGGATTTTACCAATTGGAGCCAGCCCCTACCTGGAAGCTTACCTTGGGATTTTGGATTCATTATCTCCCTTTCGAAAATCAGCTGTTAGCTTGCTATTGGGCTTTTGTCAAAACCAAACCCTTAACTCACAGAGGATTTGATACTCTTTGGCCCGATATTTCTATTTTGGAGTGGATCAATTTGTACTTACTAGCTGACAAAGTGGGAAGTGCCTAACAAGACTCACCCTTCAACTGGAAAAGGTATATTCAAGAATATAGAGGGCCCGAAGCCAGTTGCATCTCAGTTTTCCATGAAAAAGTGATAAGTATCCCATTTGGGGGGACCTTCACTCCAAACTCCATTGCCTATAGCAAAGTCACTGGTTCAATGGAACTCTCGATTTCCAGAGGTTCTCCTGAACGCTTGGGCCTGGTTATCTGTTAACTAGGTTTGGCTAAGCTGATGTTTGACGTCATCCACTGTGCTGCTGCACCAGCTACCTAACAGAGAAAACGGATATGGTTGTTTCACTCAGTGGGCAGAACACAGAGTTGTTCTCATAGCTCTGGCTAATACGCACCTTCTTACACTTTGCTATATTTTTACTGATTCTTGAGCTGTTGCCACCAATGATCTGGCTGTTTGGTCTGCCACTTGGAAAACCAGAGACAAGCAGATTAAAGACACCTTTTGGGGCAAATTAAAGGCACTCTTTGGAGCAGATTAAAGGCACTTTTGGGACTGCTGATGGAACCATCTGTGTCACTCACAGAGATGCCCATACTAAGGGCCTGTTCTCTGATGAAAATAACTGCAATCAAGCTGCTCACAGAGCCCGAACTGCACAATCGCCACATCTGCCTGTGTCCATCATCATACCATTTACAGCAACACATCGACCAGCATAGAGTGAGCACAAAGGACTCTATGTTGCTGATGCTGGTAACCGTGTTGCTGTGCCAGTCCAATCAGCCAACTCTATTCATACCATATAGCCTTTGAAACTTATCATACCATGTTTTCAGCTTTCCAGATCATTTTCACACTGAAAATGTGGTACAGGGGTATACATTTTATTGTAACAACCACTCAACTAATAGTAAAGTTGCTAATAGTAAAGATATTTGATGGACTTTCTATATTCCTTGTCATACACAGGCATCTGCTATTGCTGAGCTTGGAATGGCATCTTCAAAAATCCACTTGAAAAGATTTCTGACTCTGCCTCCCTTACCTGCTCTCCATCTTATTAAGGCAGCTTGCTCACCAAGTGAGTTCTCCCCAGAGAGGGTTCATATTCTCTCAGCTGCTTCTTAGGTAATGATCGGGATGAAAGAAATACGAATAGGAAATAGACATTTTGAAAATCTGGGATTCCTCTCTGACTATTCTAGGACACGATGCTTTTTTCTTTTTCCTAACAACAACCCCAGGTCAACCTGATTGGCACATACCAGGCAAAAGGAGACATAGGAGCTTGAAATTTAATTCTGGTTCAAGTCTTTGGATTCTCTTGTTTGACTGCTGAGTCTGAGATCATAAAGATAATAACCACTTGGTTGAATCTTTTGCTTTCAGAATCCCCCTTTGGAGGCCTATGTGGGCCAAAATTGGGGGAGATAATGGGTCTCTGTAAAATTTATAAAAGTTTGCTTTTCTCTCTTTTCTCACTTTACACTCCTAGATAAAAATTTTGAATGCACGTAGGGTATAGGCCACTTTATATGGCAGTGGAATGAGAACAATAATCTTGGCACCGGGGGAGGGAACACCTCAAACCCTGGGAGGTATGGGAGTGCAGATACTAATGATCTCTGTCTTTCCTAGTCGCCTCTGAGCCTTCCTTGTAAAGGAAAACACTTCTACCAAACTATGGCAATTGCCTTAAATTTAACTAAGTGTTGGGTCTGCCATTCCTGACTAGATAGTCCTGACCATGATTTGATCATATTTCCTCTTAACCTTGTTGAAAAGTCTATCAGAAGCAGCAAGTGATGGCCCCAGTTTCCACCTGTCATCATGTTATGATGTCTTACCCACCCTATTCTCAGTCATTTCATGGGGCAGATGAATGCCAGCTAGCATATGGTGTAGATAAACATGACAGATTGGATTGACTACCCTTTGGAAGTCCCTCCAAAAATAATTATTCAAATTGAACTGGAAAACCTAAGATCTGCCACCTGACTTGGAGGCTATACTGGAGGTACTGTCAACCTCTACCATCAAGATGTGTGTTCTACTTGGCAAGCCCTAACAATTGTAAACTCCTTCAAGTGGGACCATGTGTGCCCTCAGGAGTGTACTTCTTGTCAGAGAGCCAGAAATTCATTAACTTGCCTCTCTCAAAAAATTGGTGACTTGTACCTTACAGGTGGTCATAAGAGACCTTCAGGCGTTTAAGGAAACATCAACAGTTGATCACGTAGCCCCCAGATGACTGCAAGATCTCTCTATAGTAAAGCTACCCTTAGATATTGGGGGGTGGGGAACTTCTGGGAGGGATAGCTGACTCATTATTTACGCTCACCCTATAGACAGTTATCCGCACGATGGACAGATACCTGTATGATAGACACTATCCAATTAGAAAAATTGGTAAAAAATGTGTCTCTGTCATGAGCTGAAGTATCTACGACACAAACTTGACCCTAGAATGCATTCAGTTTAGCTCCAATCCACTGGCAAGAGGTGTTATGGATGATAAAATTGTTCTGAACTTCCTCCTTATGGGCCAAGGCACAGAGTGGGTAAATGCTCATATATCCTGCTGCACTTGGATTAAAGCCTGAATATAGAAACTTAAAGAGAAAGCCGCCTGGCTGATGGCATATGGTTTTTGGTTGGCTGACTGGATCTGGACTCCCGGAAGGCATGCATGTGGTTACCACTGCAGGTTGGCCTCATCCTGCTGCTTGCAGTCCTGTTAAGAGTAGCCTTTACTAAATGCTGTGTGAGAGGAACTGAATGGATTTGGTCCTGGCCTCTGTTGGTCTGATTAATCAGAATAGGCATTGGAGAGAGAAACTCATGGGAAAATTAGCCAGAAGCAGGATGACTTAGAAATAAAGGGTGCATATTGTGGGGCGGCAATTCTCCAGGACTCTCTTGCATTTCTGCACAATTTTTGAAGTAATATATTGTGATAGACTTGCATAGCAAACATCCTTGGAAGGTAGAGATTGTGTTTCCCTTTCACAGCAAAGGATATTTACTTAGAGTTTTGGAAGACAGAGATAGTGTCTCCCTCTGGAGCAAAGAGGAGGCATGCTTTCTGGCCATTATGAAAAATTCCGGTTTCCTATGCTCAGGGTTTCTTTCTTGTAATGAAACCTACTGCATGTGAAGTTTTCATTTGGCCCTTTTTGTATCACCATGTCAGAAAGCCAGCATAAATGCTAATACTCTGGCATTTACTATTGCTGTGAGTAGTAAATGTCCTTTCTCTCCGACATAGGGGTCTTAATGTTTTCTCCACAAATCCACAAAACTGGCAGGCTAACCCATTAGCATGCAAGTAGAGTAAAATTTTACAGTTCTTGACGCTGTTCAGAGGAGTTACATGCAGAAACAGAAATAGCACTGATGATGTCAAAGACTGACCATACTGAAGATGCTGAGAACTTGGCAGGTCTCTCTCTTGCTGGGATGGGAGGAAGAGAAACTGTTTGGGCAACATAGAGTAAACCCATAGAGCAAACAGAAACTCCTTTGTCTGCATTGGACTGACACTAAAAAGACTGACGTTGGGTGACAATGGGGAGCTTATGAACATTATTATGCCAGAAAAATAATGATGAAAGCAGCTTGTTAAGGTATATTAATCTGTTAGTATTTTGTAAAATGGACTGTGAATCAATGAAACAAATTCAATTCCGCTAACATACTGAACATATTGAACATCTATGAGGTATGAAGCCACGTTGCTGGGCTCCACAAATGATGCAGAGATGAATAAGATGAGAGACAGCATATAATTTGGTTGGGAAAAAAATTATAAAATCATATTCCAAGTTTGAATAAGGTAAGTTAACTAAATTCTATGAATAAAGAGGTGGAAGTAATAATGAACTAGGAATTTCGGAGGGAGGAATTTAGGTGAGTCTGCCTTGTTTTAGCATGGTTCTATATGTGTGAAAACCAGAGCACTGGGTAGTTGGCATATTTCCAGTGAAAAGTTAATGGACAAGCCTCTCTCTGAAGAAGGTCAGAGCAGGGACCCGAGAGAGGATTCATTACAGGACCTGCTAAACACCGCCAACACTTTGCCACCAACCTGGGTTTATCCAACTTAAGTCTTAGACTTGAGATCGCTCATTATTCATTGAGCAAAACACTGTTGGAGATGGGGAGAGAGCAGAGAATGATGCATTTAATGAAAATAGGAGGTATATGAAGAAAAAATACCCTTCATCATCTTAAGTATGGATCTATTGCTGTGCTTAAATTTATAGACATGGAGAGACCCAGGGCCTAGATTCCTGCTTATATCTTTATGATTGCTCATAGCAATACAAAGGCATCTCAGAATATTTCCTTCACTGGCATACATAATGGTGGTTTTCTCCTCAAGCACCTGTATGTAGACCATGCAAAGTAAGCCTATGATAAAGTGATTTTTTTAAAAGTTTACATTTTTGAATAAAACACTTGAAGAGGTAGCTTTATCTGCTAACGAATTTTAAACTCACAATTTATAGTTTTACTCCAACAATAAACTCCTTTGGGACCACTTACGCAGTGGTGGTGAGGATTAACCAGAGTTAATATATCTGAAAAACACTTGGTAAACGGTAAAATGGTAGACAAATTTTAGAATTTATATATTTATTCATTCCAAGTCTTGCTCCAGAAAGAAGTTAAGGCCTGTTATTTATATTTTGATTAATAGTTGATCATCTACCTTTTGGCTACCTCAGGAGCAAAGCAACTGAGATTTTATCTTTAAACATTTATTCTGACTTTAACATCTCTTCCCAGAGTCCCCATGCAGGAAAACTTCCTTGCAGAGGGTAGGTGTGTCTTTAAGAAGACTGTATATATATATACACATATATATATATACACACACTATACTTTTTTCTGATAATACATTTATATTTCAGAATATTTAGAAAGAGAAGGCAGCTGGAAAAAAATGACAATTACCCTGAGAGATAATCATTTTTGACACTATTGTACATCGTCTTTTTTATAAAGAGCATACAAATTGTTTAGGAGTCTCTTTAGTTTTTTCAGTTAATGTACTATAAACAGGAGAAAATGTTCATAATATTCCTTAGAATAATAATTTTTAAATTATAAATTCCTGCAAAGTGTTCCATTTGGACATAGCATCATTAATTTACTTAATTATTGTTTTCTGTTTAGATAGGATAAAAATTTTCGCTTAATGAGTTTGACACACACCTACCACAGGATACAGAAATCTCCTGCTTAGATATTTACCCACCAAACCTCTGTCCATACAAAGACTTGTGTATGAATATTCATAGCAGCTTTATTTGTAATACCTCAAACCAAAAATGACCCAAATATCTATTAACAGGGGAATGAATAAACAAAATATGGTATGGAAATACAATGCAATACTACTGAGCAATAAAAGTAACCAATTACTGATACAACAACGTGGATGAATCTCAAAATTATTGTGCAGATTGAAAAAATCCAGACAAAAAGTTATACATGCTGCGTGATTCCATTTACATAAAATTCTATAGAATACAAAGTGCCCCACAGTGTCAGCAGTTGCCTGAGGACAAGGGGGGAGAGAGGGTTGGATTCCAAAGGGCACAAGAAAATGGAAGTGATGGAAATGTTCAGTATCTTGATTTTTCCGATTGTTTCATGGGTGGAAGCATAAATCAAAATTTATTGAGTTGTACACTTTAATTGTGTGTTGTTTAGTGTACATAAATAAATAAATAATTTTAAAAACTCTACAATTTGTTATGGAAACAATGTTGATATATGATGACTGAGTTCATAAAACTGTTTTTATAAAACTCTGCTTCTTTTGGCATATCCTTAGGGGCTATATTCCTGGGGAAAATGGTATGAACTTTTTAGGGTTTTGGGCACATATTGTACGACTGCCCTTCAAATAGATCTTGATATTTAAAGTCCCTCTAGCAGTTAAATTGTATGCTTGTTTTCTGAAAATTGGGAAGCTACTTTTATCTGCACTACTTTTATTTACTTTGATTTTATACCAGAAGAAGTTAAACTCACTTTTTAGCCTATACAATTCCTTGCTGGGTAAATTAGTAGAGTAGAACCAATTCATTCCAAAATTGGACACTGTCTGGTTCCAGGAATTAGTGCTTATGGGACTGAAGACAAGAGAAAGGATTCGTGTGCAAGACTGCCTGCGAGTTATCATTTATCAGAACCTACCAAATAGAATCGTCTTTGAATTATCTAAATTGCTATCTAACTTAAACTGCCCAGTCTTATGGGTAGGTCAGAAACTTGAACACATCCACATAGCCCACATAGCTGGCCACAGTGATGAGGACAGGAATTCCAATTGCACTCGCTCGTGCAATTTAGGCTCAGCATCAGCATCTGGGCTAAGGGGCCAGCAGATCCCCATGGTCCATGAAGTCCCACCTGGCCCTTTCCTTTGCTGACCTCACTGAAATACCAATACCCTGTGGCTCATTGGTGGCAATCGTTTTTTAATTCCTGCAGAAAATATTTGTTATGATTGTTAGTCTTGAGTGATTTAGTGAAGGGAGCACAGGTGTTGGAGCTGGCTTCAAAAACGTATGTGACTTTGGATAAATTACTTCATTTCTCTGAGGCTGGTTTGTGAAGTAAAATTTATCTTGCAAAGTTATTGTGAGAAAAAATGAGATAATATATGTTAAAATTTATCGCTATGTCTAGTGCAATGTTAGCTAAATATTAGCTTATTTCCCAATCAAAAGAATAAGGGAGGGGGGAGCCTGGCATGGTGGCGTAGTGGTTAAGTTTGTTACCTCTGCTTCGGTGGCCTGGGGATTGTGGGTTTGGATCTGAATGCACACCTACACATCATTCATCAAGCCAGGCTATGGTGGCACCCCGCGTACAAAATAGAGGAAGATGGCACAGATGTTAGCTCAGGGACCATCTTCCTCACCAAAAAAAGAAGTGAACATGTATAAGTCCTGTCTCCCAAAATAGGTTGTTACTGTACCTTATGCTATCTAATCTGTTGTCAGAAGGAAAATACGACATCTACGAAAATATTTTGTAAACTATAGAGTGCTATACATATCTAAAATGCCATCATTATCTTTCCTTTTGCACTTGGATCAAAGTTAGCTCGTTGGAAACAAATGGAAAGTCTGTAGTGGTTGTTGGATAAAGAGAAAAGAGAGCAAGTACCCAAACACTTCAATTGATGCCAAAATGCCAAACTACTCTTTTTAATTTTTTTGTGAAAAAGAAAAGCCTATGTAGACTGTGTCCACTGGATAATGACTTTGAGGTTGCCAGTGTCTGCTGTTGGCAGTGGTTTGGAGTCATTGTGAAAAACCTGGAATGGAGTCAGGCACTTTTATTTAAGGAAACAGAGCTGTTGGATGAAATACATTCACAAAAGCAGTAATGGCTATGGTTTCCAACGAAGGATAGACTTCAAGAAAACCAGGCTCAGAAAAAAGAGCATTTTCTTAGCCTTGATAACAAGGTCTGTGTTGATAGTGACTGTGAATTCGGAACAGCTGACCTGCTGTTAACAAAATGCTTACATGGACTGGAAAGCTGGGAAGAAAACAGAGAGCCTGTTTCCTAAGGGGCAATAAGCATGCTGACACGCTCTCTCCAAACCTTATGACAGCTTGGGAAATCTCTGAAGTTACCTTGTATTTTTGGAAAGTAGGAAGCCAAAAAAAAAAAAGAAAAATTCCTGGGAAACCATCCAAGTTTTAAAAACATCTTTTCTCTTTGTGGTCCCCCTGCTGTGATTTCAACTCTCTGCAAAGAAGGACAATCAATAGTTATTTTTAGATATTTAACACACCATGAGATTGGTAATTAACCAAGGCAACGTCTCTGAGAATAGTTTGCTTCTATATATGAAGGTTATATTTGCATGAGGATTTTTCTCCCCTACAGCAAATGTTTGCTAGCTCATTGCAGTCTTTAATTCCTGCCAGCCATGTACAAAGGTCATCATTATCTGTTTTGCTGCAAATTGTTTCTCTATCTTGTACCAGACCCTACATGACAGAATGAAAGGGAAGGGACTGGAAAACCTGAGCAAGTGGATGGCTAAGAGAAGACGTCCGGAAGCACCAGATCATTGGCTTCCCCTTTTGGAATAAAAAGATAAAAGATGAGGTAAAACTTAAAAGACTGAGAAGTACATAGAAGAAAAAGAGATAATAGCTCTTAAGCGTTCTGATAGCAGGTGAAAGATAAATAAGAATGTCATGGGCCATTCCGTTTAGGCATAATGCAAATGAAGGCATTCTGAAGTGAGAAAATCATGCTTATTTTATTCTACACAGGCATATAAGAAATAACAATCATCCCATGTTTAATAGGCAACAAGATGATCCCCTGCTTCCACCCTCTTTGAAGATGCAAGCTTTTAAAACAGTTTGTTGTTGGTTTTTTTTTTCCATTGAGGCTCTGCACAACTCTACACGTTCCCCGCCTGAGCTACGCCATTTTCTTCTAATCGCAAGATCTGCTTCAGAGGCATGAAATCCGTGGGAGAGAGATGCCAGGACATTAGCACATTGTGAACATCTGACCTCTGATTCAGGGAAATGATGAAAAATTAATGGGTGCAGATGTGCCCGTGCTGCAGTGGACAGATGTTCACTTTACACACCATTTAGAATTCCCTGGTGTGTTTGACTACAGGATGATAAATACAACGGCTAAATGACATAAGGATTAGCAAACGTGCTAGAAAAACAAAAGTTTATGCTAGAAGATGGCCACATTGTTCTCCACCAACCCTCACGGGCATAAGTAAGGGATGCTGTTGGGATGGAGAGGGCTTTCCCTGGGCAGATGTCACACTCACACTGACTTGGAATATCGTGATTCCTACGCTGGTCTCATCAGAGGACGGGTCATTTTCAAATGTCCTGCTGAGGTCCAGGACAGGGAAATGTTATGTGCTTATGTATTTAATTTGGTGACCCCAGGCTACCTTCCACAGACATTTATCAAAACGTTTTATAGTCAGATGAGGCTGTGCCTCTGGTATCATACTTCCTGGATTGTTTTTCAGAGGATATTCTGTAATATAAATATTTTGAATGTCCTTTTCCAAAAAGCATGCAATAAAATGTGCTTTTCTTCTTGTATAACCTTTGCCAATTAATTTATGGGAAAATAATTTGTAAGCAGGAAAATGTCTTCTGTGAAAACATTTGTACTTATTTGTTTAAACCCAGTCCAAGGCGGTTTCAAAATAAGGTTGAACATTGAAAATCTTTGTTATTTAAGAAGTATTTGGTGAATATTACCATATGCCAAGGAAGGTATTTGAGGAGAATAACAGTTATTACATAATATGCAACATCTAAAATATAATGCACAATGTAATTATAGATTGTATAATATTATATTATATAATTATATATAATTATACAACATATAATTATATATATATATCTATCTAAACTTGTATTTTGGCACATTTCATATATAGCTACTTTAATTAATATATAGTTATATGGGCGGTGTTTGTATATTGCTTGGACCATCAATCTCCAGTTATATAACAGAATTTATGTTGCTATATATGAAATATTCTGAACAAGAAATTTGGATAAAAATCACAGTACAAAAACAGAAAGCAATATGGTCGGAAATAAATAATAGTGGCTTTGTGGAAGAGGAAAGAAGGATAAAGGGTTAGAAAGAGTGAGAAAAATGAGCAGTCTATGTGAGGACACAGCCTGAGGAAAGCTTGGTAATTAAGAATAGCCTCATGGCTATTTGGGGGTCAGGGGAACAGAGTATTTTAGGCAATGAGAGGCCATTGGACATTTTTGAGCAGTGAAGTGAAATGACAAAGCCAATTTTAAGGAATCACTTCCCTAACTTGAACTTCAATCTGTTAGTGCTGTATCGGGGGAGGGGCACAGATTAAATGAAGCACTGGGAATAGTTCTGTTACAGGAAGTCCTGGATATGATCCTTCTACCCTTAGACAAGGTAGTGATTTGAATCCATTTCTAAGTTGGTGAGCTTTGCATGATGAGTTTGGGTCAAGAACTATATGTTCTTACTTTATCCAAATGGAGTGCTTTTGTGTAGTAAGATAGAAACTTGAGCTGTCTCATAAGAGGTCACTTTAGAAAAACCAAAGCTTGGAAAATAGCAACTATGTTTAAAGGTTAAATAAAGAAAATAAACATATCTATCTGAAGAACAGAAGGTTTGCTGTTGAGATAATAACAGTTTTTAGGTCCTCTGCTAAAACTGGAAAAACAGAATAGATGCTTCAATGAATGCAGGAAATTGGATCAAAGTAGAAACATCATGATTAAAGACATGTAGAACCCTAGAATGTTATAAAAACAAGATTTGGAATCCACTTCTTTTAAAATAGAACAGACATCCCTCTAACAAGAAAGTTTTCTGAGCCAAATCATCTAAAGAGAGAGAGATGGAATAAATTAAAGACTGTTCAAAGGTTCCTTCCAGTAATGGAATCTTATGAGACTAAGGAATGAGGGCATCCAGTGAAGCCCACATTATCGTGACTTCTTATATTTCTTCTCAGATCACATCATTTAAAGTTTTCTCTCCCCTCATTCCTCTTGTCAACATCTCATAACATCCTCCTTTACTTCTTTCACAGCTCCTATGCTAATCTGAAACTATCTAGTTTATTTTATTTAGTTGCTAGAATAGTGCCTTGCCCCATAAGAATGTATGATCCATGAGGGCAGAGAACTGGCTGTTACCTCCTCAGCATATAATGCCTTGTTTTGTATACAGTATGTGCTCAATAAATATTTGCGGAAAAATAAAACTACACATGTAGTTGCTAAAGTGATGGGGGCAATGAAGTAGTATGGAATGAGAAAATAGGATCCTCTTTTTGTTTTGGTGTCTAAACTATTTACTTCAGAAGGGGCTTTTTGGAATTACTTCAGTTTTCTGCTGCTTTTAGCAAGGAGATGCAGGGCAGAGTGGCAGCAAATGTTCCTCTGATTGAAAACTCAGGGACTGTACAGACCAGCTCTTTCTCAGGTTTCTTGAAGATCACTAGGTAATTCCTGGTCTGATCTTTTGTGCTTGAGGAGTTGGCTGCCTTTCCTGAAATTATTATTTTTTTCTCTTCTATTTTGCTTGTTGGATGTGGCACTTATACTTTAATGCCATGTAGATAAAATGGTCTCTGTCAGTCTGCACTTCTCATGCCTAGAGAAAGTTTTACTGCTTCATAAAATCCTGTAATGCCCCAGTGTTTAAAAAAGATCTATCACTCTATCAGTGGGTCTTTATGGGCTCTGTATACATTTTTCTGCAATGCAAGGTTGGTTCCTGAAGCAAAAAAGGGAGAGAGATAAATGGATCCATGTGAGCTAACGAATGGCAAGAATTCAGCTCAATTTATACCCAGCTGGTATTAAATGGCTAAAGAAAGTTGGAGAAAATCTCAGACGCAATAGCGTCAAGCACCACAGAGGAACTGTCGTGTAAGATTTCCCCCTCATAAGTCATTACAGGAAGATGACTATTTTATTCACCAAGAATCTTGGTGGTGGTGGCTTGTTTCAATTTTTTTCTCTCCTGACAGATGTTCAGAGGCCTGACTTGAGTTTAGTTGGAGGACAGAGGACATTGGCCACAACCTGCCTCCTTCCACCTCTTCTAGACCAATCATCTTTGTGTGGCCTATAAAATCTTTTAAAGACATCTTTTCAACGTGTAAGCTGAAGGGAGATCTGTCAGATTTCAGGCATGAAATGTCTCTCTCTAATCTGTTGTTAAGGACGAGGGTAGCTACAAGCTGGCAAATTTCTGTCAAGGACGTGTTTATGTGTGTGTGCACATGTGTGTATGTGTGTGGCCATACACAGACATTTGGCACTGGGGCTGTCTGTACATGTGCAGGTGACCTAGAGAGGCCTGGGGGAAAGACGTGTTATCCAGAGTGTGAGGAACTCTCAAGTTGCTTTTTCCTTCCACAGTGCTGCTGAGCCACTACCTGTTGTGTTGTGGGTGTGTGCAGCTATTAGTTTCCCATCATCTCAGGCATCTGCAGTGAGAAGATGAAGACACTGCCACCTGCCCTGTGGTCAGGTGGTGGGAATGACCTGATTACCTGTTGGTGGGTACTTGGGCCAATTAGGCATCTGGCTCCATTGCCTATTCCTCCACGAAATAGCCATTTCTCCTCCTATCCCTCTATCACTGCACACCGAACCTTGTGTTCAGAAGTTCTCAGGAAGTAAACGAGTATCTGTTTTTGCATTTCTGAATAATTTGTTGTGTTACGTTCAGAAAGTATTTACTAAGTAGTTTACACTATGCTTTGATAACAACTATGATGAATAAACATATAGCAACAGTAACTGGAAATGGTAGCTGATGTAGTGGTCTTGGGCAATTTAAAGCAAGTAGTGCAAACAAATAACACAGAAAGCAGGCAAAGGGGAAGCAGGCTGCTCCTCCATGGGTGTGCTCTTGAAATCTGATCCATCTTGCAAACTTTCTGCAGCTGGCCAGTGATATACTGAGCAAATGTTTATGGAGCTCCAACTGCTTGTCCTACCTGGGGTTGGGGATCAGAAAAACAAAGCATAAAAACCAAAAACTTGCCACCAAAGGTGACAAAGATTTTGACCTTTGAAGATGTGATTTTCAAAGTTAAAGAGAAGGAGTGGTATATCGGTATCCAGGTGGTCAGAAACTCCTCTCCTGCTCCCAATGCAAACGACCAAGCAATGTACTCTTAAAAGGGCAGAGGTCTTGGAAAGAGAAAGTAACAACAAGAGGGACGACAAGGCATGCGCCAGGAAATGCACAGATTCTGGTCACACAGCTTCCACACTTACTGTGTTGCATGACGTTACTCTTCAAGTCTTAGTTCCCTCTTCTGGAAAAAAAAATGTGTCTGTCTGTGTGTGTGATAGGGGAGAGGATAAGAAACGATTATCTTATGTCCTTCTCAGGGTGGTTGTATCAAGAAAGAAGCTGTATGTTCAAGGGTTTTGTGAACTGGATCTACTTTATAAGTTCATCATTAATCATTAGGCACAAGGAGTGCCAACTCAATTGACAGGTGGGAACGTGGTTCCTGTGCAGGTGAGGCTCACAGGAAGAGTACTGATGAGGAATATCTCCTCCCCGTGGGCACATATAGGGAGCTACTTGGTCTCGATGCTCTTTGCCCAGTTCTCTCTCTACTCCCCAAGCCTCCAGAACAAAGTAGGAATCCAATAAAAGGTAACTTTTATTACTAATTTAATATTATTAGCATTGAAATTCTGATAAATACCTTGTAACTTCTCAAAAGCAGTATCAGACCCCCAGGTGATGATCACTCTGAGATGTTACAGAACCAATGACTTTGGAATAAAGTATTAATTTACAGGCCAATAGAGGCACAATCCAACAATGGAAGATGTTGAAACCCAAAAAGCAAATACTGCTATCTTTATACCATACTATCTGGGTATGGGGAGGGCTTTTCTTCACCTGTGTTAATTATTTCAATTCTGGTTGCTATATGTCAAAGGTGATATGACACAGCTGGAGTATCAATTCTTGCCTGAGGGCCAGCTGGCACAGAAGAGGATCAGAACTCTGCAGTCTTGAGTGTGAGTCAATAAGCGTGAGTCTGGCATCCTGTTACCATGGGGTGTGATGGATCTTTGGCCTGGGTAGACCCTTTCTGGGGATGGCATTTCCCTTTGCTCCCATGGGAGGAGTCCAGTATATGTGCTTGGGTTTCTGTCCTGGCTCTAGGCTTGTATGCTGGCTTCCTTGTATGGCTGGAGCCCAAGCTAGGTCTGTGACTTGACTCCTCTCTCTCACTCTCTGCAAGGAGTAGATCCTGCTCACAGTACTGTCAGCTTAGTTGGGGGCCCAGCCTTGTTCAAACAAGTCTCCATGTAACAAGGTGAACTTGTTCTGAATTCTGATTTTTTCCTTGAATTCCTGATGAGCGGACAACTGAAAAATTTCTTCCTTGAAAGCTGCAAGAGGGAGTGATGTCAGCATGATGGTGGAGTGAGCTGTTCCCTTAGTCTGTCCCCCCTAAGTTACAACCAAATGGACATTCATTAACCAGCAGAGGATTCCATATAAACACAATAGGACATCTGAGAGATCCATGCAGCCATATATCTGAAGGTGGGGGTATTGGATTCCCAGGAAGCAGTGGAAGGAGTGGATCCCCTGCCCCTACCAAGCAGCAGTGATCTAGGTCACAGGTCCTCACACAGCAGCTGGCACATGACTATAAGAGGAGGTGGGGGCCAGGCAGGTCTGCACATGAGTGCTTTTGCTTTTGGAGTTGTAGCCCAGCCCGTGGTAATAATCTGCACCAAGTGGAGTGGCTCAGCCACTGAATGGGCACTCCCACTAAGTGCAGCAGCCCAGGTGAACCACCCATGAGCACAGAGTGGGCCTGCACATATGAAAAAAAGCAATCCTCCCATCTCACTTAGCACACCAGTTTGGCTGGTCCCCAGCCAAGGCAGTGGTTCTGCACCAGAGTGCCTGTGTGACCCACTAAGTGACTGCAGCCAGCAGGCAAATGCAGATGAGCCCTATTGGCACAACTTCCAGCAGATGTGACAGTTCAGGAAGCACAGCTCTTGCCCCTCCCTGCAGAGTTGGCAGGTAGAATCCATGACCTGATAATACCACTATGCACTGGGAAAGGATCACTTCATCAAACACCATGAAGAACAACGTTAACCCTTCAGAGCAGAAAGAAAATGACAAGTCTCCAGAAACCAATCCTGAAGTCACAGAAATTTACAATCTAAATGACAGAGAATTCAAAATGGTTGTCATAAAGATACTCAATGAATTACAAGAAAACTCGGAAGACAGTATCGTGAACTGAGGAATAAAATTAATAAACAGAAGTAATTCTTCACCAAAGAGATTGAAACTCTAAAAAAAAGCCAAACAGAAATTCTGAAGATGAAGAACACAATGAATGAGATTAAAAAAAATCTAGAAACCTTAAAGAACAGAGCTGAGGATATGGAGAACAGAATTAGTGATTTAGAGGACAGAAACATAGAAATGCTTCAAGTGGAGGAGGGGAGAAAACTAAGACAAAAAAAATAAGAAACTTTTTGAGAAATATCAGACTCAATTAGGAAATGCAACATAAATATTGTAGGTATTCAAGAGGGAGAAGGGAGGGAGAAAAGTGTAGAGATCTTGTTCAAAGAAATAATAGCTGAGAACTTTCCAAACCTGAGGAAAAAACTGGACTTACAAGTATATTAAGAAAACAGAACTCCTAATTACATCAATGCAAAAAGACCTTCTCCAAGGCATATAATATTATAATTGTCAAAAGTCGATAACAAATAAAAAATACCAAGGGCAGCAAGACTGAAGAGAGTAATCTACAAAGGAACTGTTATCAAACTTTCAGCAGAAACCTTACAGGCTAGGAGAGATTGGAATGATATATTCAAAATACTGAGACAAAAACTTTCAGCCAAGTCTACTGTATCCAGTGAAGCTATCCCTCAATATGATGGAGAAATAAAAGCTCCCCTAGATAAATAAAAGCTGAGGGAGTTCATCACCACTAGACCTCCCCTAGAAGAAATGATCAAGGATGACCTCATACCTGAAACGAAAAGGTAAAGGTTTACAAAACCTAGGGCAAGGAGATAAATAGACAGACAAAATTAGAAAATTGAAACTCCCTATCAGAACAGGTTAGCAAACAATTATAAAATAAAAGATAAAGGGAAGCACAGTATCAAAAATAACTATAAACATTTCCTTTTAGTCAAAAAGTCACACCACAAAAGAACACAAATTGTGACAATAACTTAAAAGAGGAAGAGGAAAGGCATGGAATCTGCTTAGACTAATGTAGATAAGAGGCTATCAGAAAATGGACTATCTCATCTATGAGATCCTTTATACAAACCTCATGGTAACCCCTAAACAAAAAAAATCAGAGCAGAGAGACACATCATAAATAGGAAACTGAGAAAACCATCACAGAAAACCACCAAATTGCAATGGTAGTCAAAAATACAAAGGAAGAGAAACAGGGAAATATAGAACAACTAGAAAACAAGAGATAAAATGACAATATTAAGCCCTCATATATCAATAATCACTCTAAATGTAAATGGGTTGTACTCACAAATCAAAAGATACAGTGTGATGGATGGATTAAAAAACAAGACCCAACAATATGCTATCTCCATGAAACACATCTCAGCTCTAAAGACAAATACGGACTCAGAATGGAGGGATGCAAGATGATACTCCAAGCAAATGGCAGACAAAAGAAAGCAAATGTTGCCATACTTATATCACACAAAGCAGACTTCAGGATAAAAAAGGCAATGAGAGACAAAGAGGGGCAGTATATAATGATAAAAGTGACATTCCATCATGGACACATAACACTTATCAATATATATGCACTTAACACAGTAGCACCAAAGTATATAAAACAAAGTATAACAGACCTAATGGGAGAAATTAACAGCAACACAATAATAGTAGGGGACTTCAACACCCCACTTACATCAACAGATAAATCATCCAGACAGAAAGACAACAAGGAAATAGTGGACTTAGATGAAAATATAGACCAGATGGATTTAATAGATATGTATATAGAACATTCTATCCAAAAATAGCAGAATACACATTCTTAAGTGTACATAGAACATTCTTAAAGATAGACCATATGTTGGGAAATAAGGCAAGCCTCAATAAATTTAAGAAGATTGAAATCATATCAAGCATCTTTCGCAACCACAGTGCTATGAAACTGGAAATCAACTACAAGAACAAAAATTGGAAAAGCACAATATGTGGACACTAAACAACATGCTACTGAACAATCATTAGATCATTGAAGAAATTAAAGGAGAAATCAAAAAATACCTAGAGACAAATTAAAATGAAAACATACTCTACCAGCACTTATGGGATGCAGCAAAAGCAATTCACAGAGGGAAACTTATAGCAATACAGTCCCACCTTAACATACAAGAAAAATCTCAAATAAGTAATCTTAAAATACACCCAACAGAACTAGAAAAAGAAGGAAAAACAGAGCCCAGATTCAACAGAAAGAGGGAAATAATAAAAATTAAAGCAGAAATAAATGAAATAGAGACCAGAAAAAAAAACATAGAAAGTATCAATCAAACTAAGAGCTGATTCTTTGAGAAGATAAACAGAATTGACAAACCCTTAGCCAGACTCACTAAGATAAAAAGATAGAAGTGTCAGATAAATAAACCTAGACATGAAAGAGGGTAAATTACAACAGATACCATAGAAATACAAAGTATTATCAGAGAATACTATGAAAAACTATAGGCCAACAAATTGGATAACCTAAACAAATGGACAAATTCTTAGACTCATAAACATCCCAAAACTGAATCAAAAAGAAATAGAGAATCTGAACAGACCAATCATAAGTAAAGAGATTGAAATAGTAATCAAAAACCTCCCCAAAAATAAAAGTCCAGCACCTCATGTCTTCTCTGGAGAATTCTGCCAAAGATTCAGATTTAATACCTATCCTTCTCAAACTATTCCAAAAAATTAAAGAAGACAGAATGCTTTCTAACTCATTCTTTGAGGCCAACATCACCCCGATACCAAAACCAGACAAAGACAACACAAAGAAGGAAAATTACAGGCCAATATTGCTAATGAACATAGACGAAAAAATCCTCAACAAAATATTGGCAAAGCAAATATAGCAATACATTAAAAGGATCATACACCATGGTTAAGCAGGATTTACACCAGGGATGCAGGGATGGTTCAAGATTCACAAATCAATCAATGTGATACACCACATTAACAAAATGAGGAATAAAAACCACATGATCAGCTCAATAGATACAGGAAAAGCATTTGACAAGATCTAACATCCATTTATGATAAAAACTCTCAAAAGAATGGGTATAGAAGGAAACTACCTCAACAAATAAAGGCCATATGTGACAAACCCACAGCCAACATCATACTCAACGGTGAAAAACTGAAAGCCATCCCTCTGAGAACAGGAACAAGACAAAGGTGCCCACTCTCACCACTCCTATTCAACATAGTACTTGAAGTTTTGGCCAGAGCACTTAAGCAAGAAAAAGAAATCAAAGGAATCCAAATTGGAAAGGAGGACGTAAAACCCTCAATGTTTGTAGATGACATGATTCTCTATACACAGAAAACCCTAAATAATTTACAAAAAAATCTATAAGAAATAATCAAAAACTACAGCAAAGTTACAGGGTACAAAATAAAGTTACAGAAATCAATTGCATTTCTGTACACTAATAGTGAACTAGTAGAAAGAGCATTCAAGAATAAAATCCCATTTACAATCGCAACAAAAAGAATAAAATATCTGGGAATAAATTTAACCAAGGAGGTGAAAGACCTAAACACTGAAAACTATAATACATTATTGAAAGAAATCATTGATGACATAAATAAATGGAAAGATAGTCCATGCTCATGGATTGAAAGAATAAGCATAGTTAAAACGTCCCTGTTACCTAAAGCAATCTACAGATTCAATGCAATCCCAATCCAAATCCCAATGACATTCTTTGCAGAAACAGAACAAAGAATCCTAAAATTTATATGGAATCACAATCGCTGACTTCAAAATATACTACAAAGCTATAGTAATCAAAACATCATGGTACTAGCACAAAAACAGATACACAGATCCATGGAACAGAATTGAGAGCACAGAAATAAAACCACATGTTTATAGACAGCTAATCTTTGACCAAGGAGACAAAAACATGCAATGGAGAAAGGAAAGTCTCTTCAATAAATAGTGTTGGGAAAACTGGACAGCCAGAAGCAGAAGAATGAAAGTAGACCATTACCTTACACCATGCACAAAAATTAACTCAAAATCGATTAAAGACTTGAATGTAAGACATGAAATCATAAACCTCCTAGGAGAAAATATAGGCAGTACACTCTTTGACATCAGTGTTACCAACACCTTTCCAAATACCATATGTACTCAGGCATGAGAAACAACAGAAAAAATAAACAGATGGGACTACATCAAAGTAAAGACTTCTGTAAGGCAAAGGCAACCATGAAGAAAACTAAAAGAAAATCCACCAACTGGGAGAAAATATTTACAAACATATATCTGACAAGGGGTTGATTTCCAAAATATATAAAGAACTCATATAATTCAACAACAAGAAAACAAACAAGCGGATCAAGAAATGGTCAGAGGATATGAGCAGACATTTTTCCAAAGAAGATATACAGATGGCCAACAGGCAAATGAAAAGATGTTCAACATCACTAATTAGTAGAGACATGTAAATCAAAACTACAAGGAGATAACACCTTACATGTGTCAGAATGGATGTAATTACCAAGACAAAAAAATAACAAATGTTTTAGAGGATATGGGGGAAAGGGACCCCTCATACACTGCTGGTGGGAATGCAAACTGGTGCAGCCACTATGGAAAACAGTATTGAGATTTCTCAAAAAAGTAAACATAGAAAAGCCATACAATCCAGCTATCCCACTACTGGGTATTTATCCGAAGAACTTGAAATCAACAATTCAGAGAGACTTATGCTCCCCGATCTTCATTGCAGCGTTATTCACAAGATCCAAGATGTGGAAGCAACCCAAGTGCCCATCAACTGATGAATGGATAAAGAAGATGTGGGGGGCTGGCCCCGTGGCCGAGTGGTTAAGTTCGCGCGCTCCGCAGCAGGCGGCCCAGTGCTTCGTTAGTTCGAATCCTGGGCGCGGACATGGCACTGCTCATCAGACCACGCTGAGGCAGCGTCCCACATACCACAACTAGAAGGACCCACAACGAAAAATACGCAACTATGTACCGGGGGGCTTTGGGGAGAAAAAGGAAAAAATAAAATCTTTAAAAAAAAAAAAAAAAGAAGATGTGGTATATATATACAACGGAATGCTATCCAGCCATAAAAAGACACAATCATCCCATTTAGAACAACATGGATGGACCTTGAGGATATTATGTTAAGTGAAATAAGCCAGACAGAGAAAGACAAACACTGTATAATTCCACTCCTATGTGGAAGATCAACAAACATGGATAAAGAGAACAGATTAATGGTTACCAGAGGGAAAGGTGATCAGGGAGTAGGCGAAAGGTGTAACGGGGTACATATATATGGTGATGGATGAAAATTAGAGTATTAGTGGTGAGCACAATGCAGTCCATGCAGAAACAGATTAATAATAATGTACACCTGAAATTATACAATGTTGTAAGCCAACATGACCTCAATAAAATAATTGAAAAAAAAACTGCAAGAGAATGTTCTACTTCTTCAAATGCGGAGGTTTGACTTTTTTTTTCTGCATAACTAAAAAGCACATTTATTATAGATTTCCCCTAAACAAAGACTCTGCTATAATAGTGATGTTTAAGAATTGCTATTCTAAAAGAGAAACAGAAACTAGGTATCGGGGGAAGATCGTGTTCTTTTGGGAGAAACTTATTAATGTAAGCTGAAGGATGAGGGGGAAAATTGATACGTAACTTCAATTCTCTTTCTGGTCCATTGGACTGGGTTAGGGGTTCTATGATTAAGAGAAGAGGTCTGTTAATTATCAAACTATTTACGAGAAAATTTGTGGGTCTCTATTCTTTTCTGTGTGTATGTGAGGAAGACTTGCCCTAAGCTAACATCTGTTGCCAATCCTCCTCTTTTTGCTTGAGAAAGATTGTCTCTGAGCTAACATCTGCGCCAATCTTCCTCTGTTTTGTATGTGGGATGCTGCCACAATGTGGCTTCATGATCAGAGTGCATGTCCACACCTGGGATCCAAACCTGTAAACCTCAGGCTGCTTAAGTGGAGCATGCAAACTTAACCACTAAGCCACCAGGTCGGCCCTGTGTGGGTGTCTGTTCTTAATGAAGCTGCTTTGGGTCCAAGGTGACAAAACCTAGCTGAGAGTTAGAAGGAAAGATTCTCATTCTGCTTTTGCACAGAACCCAGCTCTGTTTTGGCTCCATGAGAAATGGCAGCTTTGGGATCATCAGAGGCTATATCCTTGTCTCATGTATTGTGGTTCTCATGATCAGTCTGAGCAGTGGTGAAAAGAGCACTTCATGGATGTGACAGGTGGGAGCCAGAGTAGAAGAAGGCATATGTCATGTGGTGCTTGTAATCAAATGATCGGTCTTTGGGCACATGTGAGGTACCACTTTGGAAACCACAGCAAAAAAAAAAAAAAAAACTAACTAATGACACTTACCAGAGGGTACCAGTGTGGAGCTATTATGCATTTGGAGGATATTGGGCCAGGAGAAGTTGAGCTGCAAGAGAGTCATAATTTTGTCACCTATTTGATGAAGAACTATGGCTGCTGTTTGGTAAATCCTGCTGCTGGTTAGATGGGAGATTTACATTGTCAGGACCAATTTTTAACTCCCTGGAGCCTGCCTTGGACATTAGTTGGGTCTGCTGATAAGCTCTTCTACAGCATTAATTCCTTGAACCGTAGGCCAGACTTAGTCCCTTTTGTGGGATCATGGCCTACAGATTCACACTATGAAGAAATGTGGTGAGAGAATCTGAAATGCTCAAGAGATTGCAGGTTTTGGGGCTGCCACGTGAAGGGGGATAAACAGTGAAGAGTCTTAAGTATAGAAAGATAAAGTGAAGGTGATACAATGACATATCTATGAAAAAGCAAAGTACATGGTTAAGAAGGACATGGGTTTACCAAATCATAGGGTAAAAGAATTAGGAGTCTTCATGTAAGAGTTACAAAAAGGCAAATAAGAGAAAATTAGCAATACATGTTTCATTAGCACCTTGGCATAGGAGGTAATAAATAATTTGTCAAATTCTTTATAGAGCTTTTAGCCATTATGTGTTTTTTTTTTTTTTTTTGCCGGTTTTGAAAGTATTTACTAATTTTTTGAGGTAATGAGATTGTGTAGAAGTTTATGATCTGGGGATATTCTCAACATCTAAGGTTGATGCCATGGAAGACGACCATTTTCTCTCCATTACCTTAGACATAATCGTGGTTGGATGAACCACAGAAAGAATCAGAGTTGGCATTTACAGTTGTTTTAACTGTTTTTCAGCACCATTTTAATAACTCATGAACTTTATCATAATCTTTCAAATTCCAAAAGGATTAACTTTTTCATGAGTAAAATTTGTTTAAAAAAATTAAAGCCCTATAGAACTGAGCAAAAATATATTGGTTACATTAATTCAACTGGTTAATTCCTCAAATATGTTTCTAAACTTTCTAGAAATACATATGTTTAGTGTAGGTAAAAACTTTTGGAATTTCAACTCAACAAACATAAACATCACCTGATTCCCTAATATCTTCAGGCCTACCCTGAGTGCTGGAAATTTAGAGCTAAATAAGACAGGGCCCCTGCCCTTAGGACACTTATAGTCTGAATCTAGAGAAAATGCTCAGAACTGTTTTCATGCCTTCATTGAGGGAGCTTGGTAATTTTCTCTTAAGAGATCTAGAAAAACACAGTTGACATTACAGGCTCTTGAGGCAATTTTATTAAATGCCTCACCTCCAACTCCCAGTCTGCTCTTCCGAAAATGCTTATACATTATCTTAGGAGGCCTTTCCAGTCACAAGACCTGAATTGCTTGAGTTGCTGTTTAAAGTATGTCGTTGAGCTGTATTTCTGTCTGGAGTGGGGCAGAGCAGGGGGAGTTTGAGATTTAGGGAAGGGGAGAGGATAAGAAAAACAGTTTAATGTCAAAGCAGGCAAGCAAGCAGGCAGGAAAGAGGGAGGGAGGGAAGAAGGGAGGTGAAAAACGAGCCAGATATTCTGTACATTGTACAGGTTCTGGATGTTGGCAGTATTTAATGAGAATGACCTTCAGAACTTTCTATGTTCTTAGAAAAAGTTAATTTAGATGATAACCCTAAAATTAAGTATCTGTCCCAATTAGAAAAGTAATCTAATATCATGATGAAGAAATACCAACAATGCTGGTACAGTTAAATTAATATACAATCTCACTTATATGTGGAATCTCTAAAACAAGACAATTAAGCTCATAGATACAGAGAACAGATTGGTGGTTACCAGAGGTTAGGGTGGGGGAAGTTGAAATGGGTGAAAGGGATCAAAAGATACAAACTTCCAGTTATAAAATAAATAAGTCTTAGGGATGTAATGTACAGCATGGTGACTAGAGTCAATAATACTGTATTGCATATTTGAAAATTGCTGAGAGAGTAGATCATAAAAGTTCTCATCACAAGAAAAATTTTTTTTTTATAACTACGTGTGGTGATAGATGTTAACTAGATTTATTGTGGTGATCTGTTGGAGGAGCTCATTGAGAGGACGCAACCACCAACTGAACCGCAGGCTGGACTCTGGGTCAGAGGCTCCTCACCTCCTCCCCTGTACTTACAATGTACATTCTGCCCACTGGTCCCACAGAGGGAGACATTTTCAAGGACACAGCCTTGAGAAAGCACTCTGTTGTTCAGACCATCTGCACTGAAAACCTGACTGAACTTAGTTAAGGCATCTATGTAAGATTCTGGTGGATGAGTGCGAAGTCTACTCATCTTGCAGTTGCCCAAGACAAGGCTCATATATAAATTCCTTCTCTCATTAAACCTGCCACCCACCGATCTGGAGTGGCCTGCCTCTTTCTTTGGTCTCTCCTTTCCCTCAGTGTGCAGGCACCAGTGTGTGAACCAACATGATTATTTCACAATGTATACAAATGTCAAATCATTATGTTGTTTACCTGAAGCTAATATAATGTTATATGTCAATTATACCTCAATAAAAAAAATAGTAAAATATTAGTGTCGATAAAAAAATGTTGTAAATGCATTTCCTTGTTTAAAACATGATAGTGGAAAATGTACAATTTACAACAAAGGCTAACTTACATAAAAGGAAGTTCTGCCAAGTTTCTGGGAAAAGCTAGTTAACATCCTGAATCCCACTTAAGATTCAGGAGGTCTCAGAGTAATGTACATTGGAATTTAATAAAATTGAAGTAGATTTTTTACTAGGTATGTCATATGATAAATAGTAAAATTATTATTAACACAAGAGGGGAATGGTGAAATTGGGGAGTGATCAGAGATAAGACTATTGATTAATCATTCTTAGGATCTTTTTATTAGTTCCGATGTGTAATTACTGAGACAATTGCTTAGACTCCCCGTAGCTTTCCAGGGCTGTAACAAACTTAGCCAAGAGGAAGAAGGTGAATTTCTGCAGTTAACATTGTAGCTATAGCTTGGAAGAAAATGGGATAGCTCTAGAGAGAATTTTCTAGATAGATCAAATGGAGGGGAGTTCATGTTGTTATCTCTATAAGTAATTCCTAGAGACTCTACCAGCTTTAAAATTCTAAGTGGTGGTATATGATATTATCTTTTTAACCCTGAAGAAGTGCTCTTCCCCAGAGTAAACAGTTGGTTAGCACAGTTCAGTGCCTTTTCCACTCTACCTTACTGACCTGCCCACCCTCCAGCCCTGCAGTCTGGGTGCACGAGACTTACTCATACATGCTGAAAATTATTTCTTGAGAACTAGCTTAAAATCCAGTGATAACTGGCTGAAAAAAATCAATTTGGGGCCAGGTATGTCTCAGTAAAAGGAAATTCCTCAGTAAAAGGAAATTTGACGCGTCACACATGTACCCCATTCATCTGTTTCAGAAGAAGGGTGGAGATGGATTCCGCACAAACCAAGAGAGCTGGAGTATCCTATTTTAGTGTAACATCAGAATCTTTCTTATGACTTCTTCCATGGCCACTTCAGAGGAACCGCGGTGACAGGCAAGGCAGATGTGTGGTGTCTAGGCATTTGATTTAGATAACCTCCATAGAGTCGAACTGTAAACTTAGTGCTAGTGTGTGAGACACCCTAAGTGATTTGCTTAACTTACCAAGGCCTCAGCTTGCATATCTCTCAATGAGGCTCGTAGTACTAATCTCATAGGAATATTGTAAAGATTAAATAAAATAGCCTCTTGATACACTGGGATAAATGATTAACTCGTTGGGTAAACATTCCATAAATGATAGCTTCCATATTTCCTTTTCTAATGTGAGGCAAATATTAATTGCTTGAAGGATTTTTTTTTTAACAAATTGGAGATCTCCTTTTGGTTTTGTGCAAGGCTTAGCATAGGGAGAAACCTATTTTAACACAAATATTGTTATACACAATTGTTTGTACCACACACTAATTTATGAAAAGAACAAGGATGTCAGTGGAACCCAGAGGATACTTTCATCGGCTTTGTCACTAAATACTGGATGGGCACAATCATGCCTCACCCAGCAGGGGCACAGGACTCAGGCTAGAAATCACCCAAGTGCCCGTGCTGGCTGGAAAGGTTCAATCAACATTAATCCTTGAATATTACTTACAGAGTTATGGGGAAGAAAATGTGATTAATCCACACAAAAAGAAAAAAAAATAACCCCATTTCTCAGTTGAGGGGGAAAATTCCTTTGAGCCTAAACAGATTGCACTATTTATACATGAAATATTTTCTGCATCTATAAACTTACCATGCTCAAGTATTCTAATTAATCGTGGTGGTTGCCAGGGAAACCAAACTAACTCAATTATAGGCCTGCAGGAAGGTGCAGTGTTTTTATGACTATGAAGCAGGTACTTGTCTGTGCAAAAACTAAAACTGAGCAGATGCCTAAAGATTTTAAATGTTCTAGAGAACACAGTGTTATCTGGATGGGTTTTCTTAAAAAAGTCTTGATTTTCTTTCTTCATTACAACTTGGTTTGGCGACATATCACATATGAATATCACACTGATATGTGATAGATTAAGAAGAGGTAATTAGGAACACAATCAGCAGTAAAGCTGTAGGAAATGACTGAATTAGATGCCTTGATTCCCACTGAAAGAAAGTCTTAATTCTGTATACCATTCATGTTTGCTTATCTTCTTATCTAAATACCTGAGCTCTAAATAATACAAGAAGTGAGAAGGAAGCAGATGGCAGTGAAAAAATAATTAAAAAAAAAAGTATAGAAGCAATAAGTTTAGCTGAAATAAATGTTAGAAGAAATTGTGGGAAGTCAATGACATTTGGGTAAAAGACCCAGGAATGTCCACGTTTTCCCTCCTAACAACCTGTTTTCTCATGAAGAGCCTACAAAGGTGGATAAAAAGAACTGGTAGCAAATGAAATAAATGGAGGGCAAGAAGACAAGTTTAATTAGATCTAAGAAAGTTTCTAACATGCCCCACTCATTGAGTAGTTATTGTAATTATTTAAACCTTTTGTTTTATTTTTATGACTCAGATGTTTCTGGTTCTTCCCCAATACATTACTAAAATCTATAATTAGAGTTAAAAAAAAAATCTGCAAGTTATGTAATCATAGTCCAGAAACAGTATAATCTTATTTACCATGTAAACAAAATAATGCTTATCTCAGGCCCACACTGACCATCCATCTTTGCTCTCACTCACGCATCCAAGCATTTACTCAATTAAATATTATTTATTGAGTTCTCACTCTGTGCTTGGCTCTATGCTAGACCTTGGTTACATAATAATGAATAGAATTTCTACCTTTGGTGAATTTATAATTTGGATAGGGAGACAAATCACAAACTGACAATTATAGAAACAAATGTTTAATAAATTATAAATTTGTGAACTCTTGAAAAAGCTTGACAGGAACTCAAAGCTCAATCTACGATTCCAGCTCCATAAAAATCCATCTTCTGGGTGAATTGTCCCTTTCATAATTAATTTCATTATCTACCTTATCGTTATCATTAAGCACAAATACTCTTTGCTTTAAAGTCTGCTCTTTTATACTTGATGTGCTCTGGTTATCTTTTGGTTACTATTGCAATCTTTCCATTTCATTTTTTTTAATTTAAAGTGTGTCTCTGATAAGTAGCATATGATTGAATATATTTTAAAATTTAGTCTGGTAACCTTAGTTTTTTAAATTGAAATATTTACTCTATTTAAATTTAATGTAATTAAAATAATGTAATTATTGATGTATTCGCTTTTAAATCTACCAACCTACAATTTGTTTTCTTTTTATCCCATTTTTCTATTCCTTTTTCCATCCTTCTTACTTGTTTTTTGGGTCAATTATTATTCTTTTTACTATTAAATTTTCCTGCTCTGTAAGTGTGTAAGTTATACTTTTTCAATTCTTCATTTTCTGTTATTTCAGAGATGATAAAATGAACTCATTACTTATTAAACCTGCTATAAACTGGAATATTTACCACTTTCCAGACAATGCAGGAACCTAATAACACTTCATTCCCTTTACTCCTGTTTTGTGCAATTTTATCATGTTTTGTATTCCACCATATTCCACCGCAAAAGGCTGATTTCATATAATCAATATTTATGTATATTTATTTACTTATTTATTATAATATATATTTATGTATATTTATTTACATATTTACTCCTCCAGTTGTTCATTTTTCCTGCAATTCTATGTTTTCATCTGAGACTATTTTCCTCTGGCCTGAATTATTCAGTTTAATAGTCCTTTTCGTGCAAGTCTACTGGTGAAAAACATCATTTGTTTTTGTTTTTTTTATTGTTGGAAAACAACTTTTTTAATTCATTCTTGAAGTATATTTTTACTGGATATAGAATTTTATGTTGGTAGTTATTTTTTCCCTCATTTAAATACTCCTTTCCATGGCTTGCTTCTTTAAAGGATATATATGTTTTTTTCTTTGACTGCTTATAAAATTTTCCATTTTGTTTTTGGTTCTAAGGAGTTTTAAAAGCCACTAGGTGTGGCTTTTTTGTGGCTTGGGGAAAGTAGGGTGTTTATTGCTTAGGTGGCCTGAATTTTTTAAATCAGTTTTGAAAAAATCTTCATTGATATATTGCTTTTTCCCTCCTTTCCTATCCAATTACACATATATCATAGTTTTTCACTGTGTCCCATATGTCTCTTACATTCTTTTTTTTTCTAGATACTTCTTTTCTTCTACCCTGAGTTCATTCCTCTTCTGTTGTGTCTAATCCATTTTAAACACATTTATTAAGTTCTAAATTTTAATTATTGTTTTTTCCACGTCTAGAATTTTCGTTGACTCCTTGTATAGTTTCCAGTTTTCTGATGAAATTCTCTATCTTGTCCTCTATTATCTTAAACATATTAATAACTGTTATTTTATAGCTCAGACCTGATAAGTATAATATCTAATCACCTAAGAATATGTTTGTATTGAATATTTTTTTACTTGTTTTTGTTACCAAAAGAGAATATGTTAGGCTTGTTTTGAGCAGTGTTGTGGTTAATATCTTATGGGGCCAGAAGCCAGGGTAACGTTTTCAGTTATTTGGTACTTACTCTTGGCATATCTAATAATTTTTGACTGAATGCCAGAAATTATTATGAAAACTTTATAGATATCTTGAGACTCTGGTCCAAGTTGCCATTCTTCAGAGGAGACTTACTTTTGTTTGGGGACAGGCAGTGGGAGTTTAGGACTGTGCTGTTTCAATTTAGGGTTTTAGGATTTCTGACATTGGGTCTATTTTTGGTTGTTCTTAATCCTAGCATGTAGCCCTTCTGGGCTTTGACTAGCAGTGTGTGATGTTTACCAGGGCCCCTACAACTTGTGGGACCTGAAATAGATTTTTCTTACTATATTCCCGTGAGGCTGACAAAAGCTCTGCTAAGTTTCTCAATCTCTTAGCCACTGATTTCTCCTTAGCTTCTTTGTCTTTTTGTCCTGGAGCCTTGATAAACATCTGAAGGGAAAAACACTTGTCTCAACAGTCTTTTCTCTAGAATCTCAAGCCTTTAAGTTCTTGCTTCCATGGTAATACCATAATGCCTTTAAAAACATTTTTTTTTAATTGCCCAGCTGTTTTAGTTTTTATTAAATGGACAGTTGATTTGCAACAAACTCCTCCACTACCAGAAGGGAAAATTCCTCATTATGTTATTTTCATTTTCCTAAATTTCCACATTTATTTAAGCTTCACTGACAGGTCAGCACAGCATACATTTTTTTCTAACTTTTCTCCCCTACTTTGTGTTATTTGCTTCAAGAAAAGCCATAACTTCTACTATGTTTTTGATTTCATCAAGATTTATCACTCATTAATCTGTCAGCAAAAATAGCTTTTTTCAGTCTTTATTAGCCCCTACTAAGGTGACTTTTTTGATAATCTCCATAGTGAGCTAGTTCATTGAACTAAAAAATAATTTTGGTTTTAGCTTTTAGATGGACATCTGTTATTCAAAGTCGTTTGAGAACTATTTATGTTTCTCTCAAATCTTTAAGCTGCCTTTATTCTGGAACATGTTAACTATACTTCTGCTCCCACCCAAGTAGATCATGGCAGACTGCGGAAGGCTGTCTTTGACAAATGGATGAATCTAACTAGTTGCAGGACAGTTTTCTATTGTGCAGCTGCCTTACCTGAAAAATAAACAAATTACCTGATAGGAAAAACAAAAAATGAGTTTTAGCAAACTTCCGTGGTACTTGACTTTCTGGGTCCTCCAGAAGTGTTTCTTTGGTGAATTATCTTAAAGGAAGAGAGAGAGAAATGAACCTTAGACATTGCTAGGCTGTTGTGAGACAAGTAGAGTCCCTACAAGATGTTCCTTATTCCAAGAATAGTATCCAGAAGGGAGACTGTAATCTGTGCAGCTTGACCACCCTGGCTTGACAGCATATCACACAGTGCCTTTGACAGCACCAAGGATTGGAAAATGGAATTGCAACTATCAGACATCGAATTATGTTTTAACATTTAGTTATAAAGGCCATGTCATGCCCTTAGAGATGCAGCATGAGTATGAGGTCTGACATTTTGAATTTCAAATGCAAATTGGAAAATCCAACCCAAACTAAGAAAGGACAATGCGTGTAAATGGACTAAGTTCGGTATTGAGAAGTGGCACCTGGGTTAGGCTATTCAAGTCTCTTAAAGGCTCTTGTTTTACTGCATCACCCACAGAACTGAAGAAAAATTCCAATTACTACATCTGAATAATATCTGAAGAGTACCACCTGAGTATCTTATTTGCCAAAGAGATTGTTGCTAAGATCTAGCCACATGATAAAGTACATTATGCCACTTTAATCTAGTTTGTTCCAAAACCAGATTATTGCACATTTTTTTTTCTTTTTTTAAATACTGGTATTTGAAACTTCCCAATAGGAGTACTCATATTAAATAAATGTATATTTATCAAAGTGCTTAAGTTAACCTGTTATCACCATTTTTCAGAGTAGTTAAGTGATTTGCCCAAAACCACATTTTGAGGAGCTAATAGAATTAGGGCTGGAGCCTGTCTGCTGATTTCTATTTCACTGCTGTTGCTCCCCTCAGCACACTGTAAGTGCATGCCACATACACAACAGTTATGATGAGAAATGGAGAAAACACATTGTTTAGTTGAACATGAGTCCATTTTTTTCATTTAATAAGCACAGGTGTGTGTGTAGGAGGAAAGCATTGGCCTCTAAATGCATGGCTTTCACAGTGGGCCATAGGATTAAGAAACTTACTATGTTCTTAGTGCTCTAAAACACAAATTTGATGACATTCCTTTCCTTAAACCTTAAATGACTTTAAGTCATTAAAGCCCCTTAATGGCTCCTCATTGCCTAGGGTAAAGTCCCACTTTCACAGCACAGCTTACAAACGCTTGCCTTGCTCGTCTCCCTTCTGGCAGTTCCTTGAATGTTCTATGCTCTCTTCACATCTGGGTTTGCAAATTTGCTGGCCACTCTCTCTAGAAAACTCTGCTTCTCTCTTGCCCTTTGCCTGGATACTTCCTTCTCATTCATCTGGTTTTAGCTGTTTCCCTTCCTCCGAGAAACATTTTGTGTGTCCCAGATCTAAGCTAGATTCACCTTCTATGTTTTTAGACATCCAGTACTTGTCTTATTGTAAATACCATAATAGACATTGAAATAGACTCTTTGTCCATTTGTGTTAACCATTATTCTCTGTGCACCATGTGTGTAGGATCCATGTCTATCTTGTTCTTCATTTTATCTCTGGCGTTTAGTACCCTGCCTGGCATATAGCAGACACTCCATATATCTGAAGAATGAATGAATGAAAAATGAAAAACATTCCGACACTTTGAGAAAGGGCTTCAATGAGCAAAGACTTTCACAAGGTGCATCTGTTATGTTTCAGCCATATTCTATACATTCTCTCTCATTTAGTGCTATTTTTATGGAAAAAATTAAAAAACAACAAAGATTTTCTGATAGATTGCTTTATTGGCCAATATTAAGTGTCCCTTGCTGAGGGTTCACATCCTTGCCCTGTTGAACTCAGGCATGGTTATGTGAAATGAGAGCAGAAATGATGTGTGACTTCTGTGGAAGAGCTTCTCAAAGCAACTCATGATGGTTTGCCATATAGTTGATCTTTGATATGTTTCAAAAAGAAATTTCCTTTAACCGAAACCTCAGATACTGTGAAACAGAGCCCCAGCTAACTTGAAATGTGTGAGAAATAGAAATGTTTGTTATTGTAAACATGAGTAACCTGACTGAGAAGGAGAAGTATTTGTTATTGTAAGCCACTGAGATTTTGTGTGTGTTACTCTATATAGCATATTCTAGTCTATCCTGACTGATAAAGACCCACTCAACCTAGTTCAAATGAAGGGAGTTTAGTAAAAGAATTCAACAAGGAATCTTAGGCACATCATCATAGATTAGAACCAAGAACATTTAAGTTTCATTGGAACAGTAAACTAAAAAGTCATAAACTGGTGCTATTTTATTCATATCTTAGAAGTTGCATAAACTCTCACATTTCTGCTTGTCTCTGCTTACCTGGTACTTATCTTTCCTCCCTCAGGAAACTTTATATACTTACTAATCATAAATTTCCAGCTCAGAACCACTACCAATTGCCACTTCTTTATGCCTTGAGCTTATATTATTTCTTGGCTTATATTATTGAGAGACATTTTTATTGTTTCAGTCCACATTTTTGAACCAGATTACAAGCCAGATGTCACTGGCTAGTCAGTGTTTCTAGTTACTAGTCTAAAGATTGTTCAATCAGTTGAGCCTCTGTGTGAATGTGTTGGGGAGGGTGGTGGTAATTCAGTAACAAGCCATGTGGTACAAAACATGGCTGTTTGGGACAGCAAAGACTATGTGGTAGAGTTCAGTGTCTTAAAAAAATATACAGAAAGAAGTATCCTAAAATATGTCAATTTGCCATATTAGTTTTGTGTGGAAAGTGTTATTATTACTGTTATCATTATTATCAAATCCTAGATTCTTAAACTAAGAGCAGCAAGGTAACTAGGCTAAAATTACATATTAATAAGTAAAGGGCAGAGTGGATTTAAATTTAAACCTTGGTCTGTTTAACTGACCCTGAATTTCATGCTCTGCAATATACTAAATCATCTCAAAGATTTGAACTCTCACTATCAGTGAAACAAGAATAACTTTACAGCAAAAACAAAATAAACAAAAATTACTTAAAGGTGTAACAGTTGGAGTTATTTTAGAGGAGTAGAGTGGTATAGTTGGTATATATTGAAGGGAGCAGGGGTTTCAGAGCCCCAAAAAAGTTTTATTCCCAGCCCGTTTTCCCAATATTTTATTGTGAAAAGTTTTAAATGAACAGAACTTTAGAGTGAACAGCCATATATCCACCACCCAGCTTCTAAAATTTATATTTTGCTCTATTCTTGCTTTATCAGGTACCCACCTATGCATCCATCCATCCATCCATCTTATTTCTGATGCATTTCTAAGTGAGCTGTTTGGCCCTTCATCTTCAAAGATTTAGTAAGGGGGTCTGGTGAAAATATTTTCTTAAAAGCACTCGAAGTCCTTGCTACTTAAAGTACGTCCCCTGACCACCAGCAGCATTGGCATCACCTGAGACTTTGTTAGAAATACTGAATCTTGGTCCCTAGAATAGATCTACTAAAGCATAATGTGCATTTTACCAAGCTCCTCAGGGGATTTGAGTGTGCAGTAAATATTGAGAAAGACTGATGTGGATGATTCCAATGAGCAATGAGAGTTGAGAAGTAATACATTAGGTAAATAATTTCATTATATGTTTCTTCCACTTACCAACACTATGATCTTGGAAAGTAGCTCATTTGAATCTTAGGATTTTTATCTGGTATGGGGAGAGGAATACCTGCTTTGTGGAATTGTTATAAGGGTCAGGTGTGATCATCAATGGAGCAGAGTCTTGACAATTTGATAGGCAAATTCATGTCTATACAGGCACGTAAGCAGTGGCATCCAATTCAACAGCTCTGCAAATAAAGTTGTTCTAAGTATTATATTATTACCCAATTTTGTAGATAATGATGGAGAAAATAATCTAGGTAGGGTCTAAAGAGAACAGATGGAACATAATTTGAAGTAAGTTAGAGAAAACTGACTAAAGGCCTGGATAGCTACAAGCAGGGGTCTGGGCTGCGTGTGGAAAGAGAAAATGGAATTTTGAGTAAGTCTCGAGGCTAAAGAGAAGTGAGAAAGGGAAATTTCTTTGTCATTTACAGTTAAGATAGGAAAGGACATTAGGGTAGGGTCACTGATTCAGAGATGCCAAAAGTTCACAGAAAGGATAAAAAGTGACCCAGTGATTTGTCAGCGAGGTTTACTGGAAATTAGCAGACATTTAGTAACGAATAGTAACCATCACACTGAGCATCAGTTCCTTGCTGATAAAGAATCACAGATACAAGAAGAGGGGGCAAAAGGGAGCATGCTTGAGTTGTGAGAGAGAGAAAGGAGAGAGGGAGAAGGGAGAAAGAGATCCCAAATCCCAAGAGCTCAGGGCATAAAGAAAGGAGTAATAAAATTCAGATGGAAAACAAAACAACCCTCTGAGCACTTCCACGGCAAATGCATGCCTATCAGGGCCAACAGAAAGCACCACCACATTCAACAGCCTCAAACAAAAGCACCACAGAGTTCGCTAGTACTATTGCTTAATTCTGTATTACACCAGCACCTCTTAGGTCTACAGAACTCACCCTGAGCCTCCAGAATTGGGCCAAAGTCCTTCCGGTGACTATTATTTTGACCTAACCTCCTTGTTGAGATGCCAGCTAGCCTTTCTTCATGACTATGTATTTATTTATTTTTTTTTTAAAGATTTTATTTTTTCCTTTTTCTCCCCAAAGCCCCCCCCGGTACATAGCTGTATACTCCCTGCTGTGTGTCCCTCTAGCTGTGGCATGTGGGACGCCGCCCCAGCGTGGTTCGATGAGCAGTGCCATGTCCGCGCCCAGGACTCGAACCAACGAAACACCGGGCCGCCTGCAGCGGAGCGCTCGAACCCAACCACTCGGCCACGGGGCCAGCCCCATGACTATGTATTTATATATATCTGTTTTATCTAAAGATTGGCACCCTTTCTCTATCTTTTTTAAAGCTCCTTTAAAGTAAAGGTGTAATGAAGACAGGGGAAGTCTTTCACAAGTAGAAAGTCTCAATGCCACAGAACAGAAAGCTAAGACCATTTATGTTATACCCTAAATATTATGAGTGATACCAAACGTTTGTCTGCTTTCTGCTCCAGCTTCTTAGGGATATCATCATATTGGTATAATTATGATGTCCTAAATGCTTTAGGTGCCTTCTCAATAGCATCACCTGATAAATGCATTCTTCCTACCAGATGTTCTTCTTTCTCATCAGCAGTTATGGATGCTATTTTTAGCCAGGGCTGAATTTTATCTTTCCACAGCAGGGCTGTTACTTCAGTTTCTTTTTATTTTACTTCACTTCCATTTGTTTAAAAAAAAAAGACTCATTTCAAAAAATTTCCAAAGATGCCTTCAGCAAAATTCAATGCTATTTCTTCCTAGGAACCTAAAATATAATAGGCCAAAGAATGTAGCCTTTAGGCATTCTCTTAAAGGTTAGTATTTGATTTGGGGAAAACAATCTGAACTATAGTGATTTAAAGTAAAAAAAAAAATCTGAACCGTCCATGGATTGAATATTTTTCTTTTGAAAGGAAAGAAATGAGTGATCAACAGGCAATGGGAAAAGACAGTTAGAGATACAAAATTTCTAGCATAAATGAAATGTATCTTCAACAGCATATGTATAGTACTTTCAAAACGATACTTTTGTTCTATCCCATCCCATCGGATCTTGTAAGTGACAGAGGGTAAAAGTAGATGTCAGGACAGTTTCCAGTTTCCTCTCTAGATTCATTCTGCATTTCCTGCCTTATTCTGTACTTGGGCACTGGCTGTGTGGGACTGTATTAACAGGCCTCCCTGCCCTCTGACCTGCAGCTAGGTTTGGTATCAGCAGGATAAATGAGGGCAAGAAGAGGCAGAGATCTAGGTATTTATCTTCCAGGCTCTTTTCCTACTAGGTCATCTCTAGCTGGTCTTCTTACAGGCTGCATCCCTCTACTGAAGTCTATAACTCCTGTTGGGCAGCTTTGTCTTACTGCTACTCTCTTCATTTTCTGGCATCTGGTTCCTGCTCTTGTTCCTCTAGGTATAGGGGTAACAACGCCACCCCTCTTTTCCTGGCCCCTGGGTATTTCATCATCATTATTGGTCCCTTTCATTCCTGTCTACACTTTTGTAAATATTCCCTTCTTTAAATTTACCTAAATTTCCCCAGTTGAATATCTCATGGGCTTCCTGCTGGTGCCATGACTGATACAGAAGAGTTTAGCTCTATTAATTAATTCATTCACTCACTCATTCATCTGTTCCTTCAAGAAATATTGAATATCTACTATATGATCTGTACTATTCTGGGCCTTGGGAATATAATCACCACACCAAAAAAAAAAAGGCAAGAAATCTTTGCCCTTATGGAGTTGAGGTCTAGTCAGGGAAGACAGACAATACGTAAAAGAAGTAGCTAAATGACAGTATGTTAGAAGGTGGAAAATGTGATGGAGATAAAATAAAGGAGGAAGGAGGGATAGGAAGCATGTGTGTAGGAGGAGACAGGATGGGATTTTAGATAGTGTGGTTAGGGAAGGTCTCACTGAGAAGGTGGCATCTGGGTAAAGATTGCAGAAGAAGAGAAAAACCCAAAGCAGATATCTAGGGAAAGCAGTATAGGAGGAAATAGCCACGGTGAAGGTCTAAAGGCAGGGGGTGCATACGGATGTTTGAGGACAGTGTGGCCAGAATAAAATGAGAGGAGGAAAGTTTTGGGAGATGAGTTCAGAAAGCCAAGGAGGTGCCAGGATGTTTGGGCAAATAGACCATTAGAAGGACTTTAACTTCTACCCTGAGTAAGTCAGGGAGCCATTGGGAGGTACTGAGCAGAAGAATAACATGACACTTCCATTTTAAGAAGATTACTGTGGATATTGTAATGAGAATAGACTCCGAGGAGGTGGAGAGCTGGAATTGGGGAGACCAATTAGGAGGCTATTGCAATAATCAAGTGGAGAGATTTTGATGGCCTGGAGAAGGAAGGTGGCAGAGGAAAAGATGAGAAGTGGTCAGTTTCTGGATACACTCTGAAAAAAAAACTTGACAGGTTTACTGATAGATTCTATGTAGTGTGTGCAATAGACTGATGTTTTTGTCTCTAGAAAATTCGTATTTTGAAATCCTAACCTTCAATATAATGGTATTAGGAGGTGAGGCCTTTGGTAGGTAATTGGGTATTGAGGATGGAACCCTCATAAATGAAATTAATGCCTTTATAAAAGAGACTCCTGATAATTCCTTGGCCCCTTCCACCAAGTGAAGACACAGCAATAAGACAGTCATTTATGAACCAGGAAGCAGGCTCTTACCAGACACTGAGTCTTCTGGCACCTTGATCTTGGAATTCCCAGTCTTCATAACCGTGAGAAATAAATTTCTGTTGTTTATAAGCCACTCAGTCTATGGTAGTTTGTTATAGCAGCCCGCATGGACTAAGACAGTGTATGATTGAGTGCATTTCAGAATAACTCCAGGGCTTTTAGACTGAGAAAATGGGAATATAGAGTAGCCATTTACTGAGATAGGAGAGGCTGTAGGAGGAGAAGGTTTGGGAGTGGAGAACTGGATTTTAGGTTCGGACATATTAAGTCTCAGATGTCTATTAGATATTTAAGTGTAGATGGTGCAAAGGGAGTTGGATATATGAGTCTGGAGTTCAGAGGAAAGTCGCGAGTAAAAATATAGATATGACAGTTATTAGCTTTATATTATTTTGGAGGCTATAAGTCTGGATGGATTTATCAAGGGAGGAAGCCTCAACAGAGAAGAGAAGAGGTGAAAAGGCTGAATCTTACAGTATTTCAACAGCAAGATATTATGAGGAATTGGTACAAGAGACTAAGAAAGAGTGCCTGATGAAATAGAAGGAAAAACAGAATAGCATCAAGTTCTAGAAGCCAAGTGAAATAGTATTTCAGGAAAAACAGAAGGATTAAGTGTGTCAAATGCTCCTGACATCACAAGGTGAAGATTAAGCATTGTCTGTTGGATTTAGTAACATGCTGGTCATTAGTAACCTTCAAAAGAGTAGTTTCTATGGAGTAGAGAAAGTAAAAGCCTTATTAGAATGGGCTCAAGAAAAAAATGCAAAGAGACAAATTGAAAGAAGAGTATCGACAACCCTTTTGAGGATCTTAGCTTAAAAGAAGAACAGAATATTGGGCAGTAAATGGATGATAAAACTGTGTTGAGAGGGAAAAATAACATCACATTTGTGTGCGGATGGGGAATGTCTAATAGCAAGGCAAAACAATATTACACATGGTAGTGAAGTGAAAATTTCTGGAGCAATGTCCTGGAGGAAAGAGGGGATGGAATAAAATTTTACTTCTGTAGGAAGTGGCCCTATGTCAGGAGTACAAGTAGTATGAATAATAACAGGCATAAATGCAGGCAGGTGAATAGACAAGATGATGGGAGTATGTGGAAGTTCTATCATTAATGTTTCTATTTTGTCATTAATATAAAAAGCAATATTGTCAGCTGAAAGTGAGAATGGAGAAGAGGTGTTGGAGATTTGAGAAGAGAAGGGAAGATGCGAAATAGTAGTCTAAAAGAGCGTGGGAGTTAATGGACAAAGGAAATATAAGACTTCTAGGCAGCACTAAGAGGCTATTTGAAGTTAGTGGTCATGAATTTAAAATGAGACCAGTAAGCATTGCTGTTTTTCTCTAGTCATCATCAACTTCAAGAATGTAAACATGAAGTGAGAAGAGAATTGTATTTAACCAGGGTGTGATTTAGCCAAGTGTCATAGGTTATATTCTCTGGGAAATAAACTCGGAAGCAGACAATTGCATACAGGTGGTTTTGTTGGGGGTACTTTTGGGAAAAACACTTCTAAGAGAGTAAGGGAAGAAAATCTGAGGAGAAGGAGGACTTGAACAGATCTGTGGTCTGGCCCTTCAAAGATCCTTAGGATTCTGACACTGGAATGACTCTTAAAAGATGTCCTCAATTGAGGAATGGGGCACAGAGCCTATCTACCCCATATCAACCAGTCATTAGATGTGGGCTGTCCCTAGGGATGGAGGGTAACTTCTGACTGAAGTTCTCAGTCCTACAGTTGCAAAGAAATAAATTCTGCCAAAAATAATGAGTCTGAATTTAGCTTATTCTACTCCAGTCAAGTAAGAGAAGAGAACTAGCCTCTATCAGAAAGGAAGGGACCACATCTGCAGAATGTTCATGGAAATCTGTCATTCAAAATTTTCAAAGGTCCTCATGTTCTCATCTCAAGACTCAGTCACATTACTTCTCAATCAGGGCCCTAACGTTAGTGTAGCAGACTTAAGAGATTTCGGAATTCAACCTTATAAGGCATTCCATTACCAATTAAGTCCTGGGACTGATCTTTAGCTTTCTTTTTGCTCCAGCTGCAGCTGATGAGAGATTCTTTGCATGTTTCCAAGGAGGTTTTCACTTTTTGCCTTAAACTGATGCTTAATTACCCTTGGCCTTTCGTTATCCTTCAACGCTTTAACAACCTCCAGTAACAGCTATCCAATTCTATAGTTCTTATAATTGGTATTTTCCTGTATTTCTCAAATGCTCGAGATATTGTAGCTCTTATTATATTCTCTTCCATGGGTGTATCATCTCAGTTTACTACCAAAGGTAGTTTAACAAGCACACCACTGCAACACGCCAAGAGTTATCATAGCTCCACTTCCCACCAGTAACGCTGTCCTTCTTGCCAACGCAGAGACAGATGATCGCATTCCAAAATCTGACTTTAGGATCTGCTAACACCACTACTTTTACTAACTGTTTCAGTCTCCTTCTCTGCTATTCCAACTCCAAGATGGAGATTTGCATGCAGGTGTCTTTTCAGCAGTAATCTTGGGAATAAACCTGCATAGAGTAAGGGAAGTAAGATCAGGAATTGAAATGCATTTCCTCATTGAAATGCAGTGTGGTTGCAACAAAGCAGAGTCCTTAGCTGATCCTACTAGGAGAACAGAGGGGGGATGGCCCTTCAGAGATGTTTCTGATTGAGGCAAAAAAACCCGTGCCTTTGTACCCCTACATCAACCGGTCGTTGGAGGTAAGATGCTGCAGGGGAGGAGGTGTTATCTTGGGCAATTTGGTGCCCTTTGGTGGAGGGCTGTTCCTGAGGGAGGGACTCAGCTGTGAGCCAGGAAAGCCAACGGTCTTGGCAGTTGGATCAATGAATGCCTCTGTCCTGAAGGTGAGATCTGGGTTGTACACTATAGCAAAACAGGTGAAGCTAGAGAGGGTAAGGTAGTTAAGAGAGACTATGGAATTTCAGGTAGGTGATGAGAAAAAGGAGGGCGTGAGAAATGAACAGGTGATAGGTCAATGGATCAATGGTCACTGTAGGTCCTAATGATGTCAATGGATTATTGGAGTTAGCAAACCAGAGGTATAAGCTAGAAAAATGAAAGATGGTATTTGGAGGTGAGATGATCATAATTGAGATTTCGGAAAGCTTCGTTCTCAGATCCTTGTGTGACCATTTATTCTAAAAGCTGAATCACTTGATTAGAAAGTCTCAACATATATCAAATTACTTTCCAAACAAAAGCTTTTCTACATATACCAGTGTACAATTATATCAGAATTGTATGTATTTAAACACACCCACATATACAATCTTATGAATTCGAAGAATACAGTCATTTTTGCTCCAGTGCTGGCAACAAATTACATTGAAAACTTTGGTGATAACTAGTTCAGCAGTTTTCAAATTATCTCAGTGGAAATGAATGGTGTTTCTGCATCAGAAGCAGCTATCACCATTTTTCCCCCAAATCTAGTTAAAAAATGGATATTAAAACATAACTAATCAAATATTCTTCTTTGTCTATCTATACTTCAAAAGCCAATTCTCTTACATTCTGGCCTCTGAAATTCTTTTTTCTTACAATTGAAATGCAGTGGTTTCTTGGCAAGGAAAGCTTTGAAAAAGAAATTGAAGTGTGTAGACTTCAAATGCCAAATAAAAGTTTGCAGACTTTTAAACTCGAACTAGAACATCCTTCATGAGGAACTTCAATTTTTCATTCATTTCCAGAGAAAACACTATCCTCTATTAAATTTTGAAGACTGTGAGAATAATTCAGGATGAAATGGCTACTTGTGCAAAGACACAAGGCAATGACATGAGCTTTAATCAAAATTAGAGACTGAAAAGAATATTTGGACTATTTCTTCCCTAGGGGTGGATGTTTCCTGCTGTCCAATAAACTTATTTAAAACAACTCTAACTCTGATCCTGCAACTGTATATATACATGCGCATAGACTTTGCATATAAAAACTTCTATTCTGGATAAAATCAGGGAAAACCCAACTGCTTGAATTTTTTCAGAGCCCTGTGAATTCTTTTCCTTAATATTCCTGATTGATTTTTCCATTTGTGTTGAGGAAGTACTGTGTATCTCACAGCCAGGGTCCCAAATGGCATGGCCATGAAGTGCGGATAACCTCACAAATGTGTGTTGAGTACTGAGTAGGTAAGAGGGCTAAAGAGAGAAAGAATCTGCATAAACACAAAGCCAATAATGAGAAAAAATTAAAACAAACTAATGATTTTAGATCAGTTGTATCTCATCCGGGGATAACATTCTCCATTCTACTCTTAAGCCTTCTACTTTCACAGAGTTTATGAGACTATCTGACAAAAGATGTTGGAGTGGTTTGGATCAGTGTGAACAGTCAATCAGATCTCTTTTGAGAAGGCTTCAAGATTAGCTTTGCCCCTTCCCTCCATCAAATATGATAGAATGTTCTGAGGCTATTCAGTTTTTTTGAGTGGAATCTGATTAAATCAACATATGAAAGATATTTTTCATGAAAATGATTGAGTGGCACAATGGACAAAAAAGAAACTAAACATGGATTTTCTTTGCATGGAAGAAAGATAAACCTGTATCAAGTTAGGGAGCTCTAAAATCCATAAAGAATGGTCTCTATAGCTCCCCAGAAGAGGCTAGGATTGGAGAAAAGATACACAAGGGCTTCAACTGTACTGTTCTAATTATTTAAAAATATCAAAAGGAAATATATTACGTTATTAATATAACATTTGACAAAGCTGGGTGGTGGCTACATGGATGTCCATCATAATATTCCTTTTTCTGTATGTTTTCCAGATTTCATAATAAATTATAGATCATGCTTATGTGAAGAATTATAATATTAAGTTAAATTATATGGCATTATATTGTGCTTGACCCATGAAAACTGGCAGTTTGTTATGGTTCAACCTAATAGCATAGATGTTTGAAATATCCCCTCCCTGCTACTGCTTATGGAACACATTTTTCTTGATATTCAACCTTTTGGGTAGTGTGACCCAAAGAAGGAAAATGTGGTTACAAGGTTATATGTTACATCATTCTTCCAGAAATACACTTTCTCTGGTGTCATATTTATTTTGTAACCAGTAACATCTAGTGCATCTGTATTACTCTAAATATAAAATCTCATAATATATGTTAACTCTGTTCCTTAATATCAATGTGAAATATTAAAGGTGTTTGTAATATGATTGTTTTCTGGGGTGAATTTAAGAATTTTTAGGCTGCTCTAAAGAGATCAGATGAAAATCATTTGAAGTGTATGGTTAATTGAAAAATGGGCCTCTAAAGATGTCAAGGTCCTAATCTCCAAAACCTATGAATATGTTACCTTACTTGGCAAAAGAGAACTGGCAGATGTGATTAAGTTCGGGATCCAGAGATAGGGAGATTATCTGAATTA
Organism: Equus caballus; assembly: GCF_041296265.1. Classification (NCBI taxonomy): domain Eukaryota; kingdom Metazoa; phylum Chordata; class Mammalia; order Perissodactyla; family Equidae; genus Equus; species Equus caballus. The sequence goes on along the minus strand of NC_091710.1, from coordinate 26,982,371 downwards.
TGTAGGTGAGTCCAAGGTAATCACAAGGGTCCGTAAAAGTGGGAAGCAAAAGGATCAGAGTCAGAGAAGATTTTTTGACAATGGAAGCAAGGAGATGTGATGTTGGAAGTAGTGATCACGGTGATGTGAAGCCACAGTCAAGGAATGTGAGCAGCCTCTAGAAGCTGGAAAAGTCAAGGAGATGGATTCTCTCCTGGAGCCTCCATAAGGAACACATTCCTACTGACCCATTTTAGATTTCTGACCTCTGACACTAAGAAAATAAAACTTCATTGTTTTAAATGACTAAGATTTTGATGATTTGTTATAGCAGTAAGAAGAAACATATAAAGTATTTTTAAAAAGGGAAGAATTTATATTACCTATTTCCTTTCCCTATTTAGACCTCATGAGCTCAGTGGCATATATTCCATGTGAAAAAATCTGTTCATATTTTTGTTAGAGCCATTTCTGGAGGTATAGGTTTGAAGGTATCTTAAAGGCCTTTTGAATCAACAACCTTCTGATCTTGAATTTCTCCATCCTTATACATCACTGATAATAGCAAATCCTGAAGCACTTGAGGAACTTTTACTCAGCTGTGTGAAAAAAATCTTTCTCTTTGTGGGTTTCTCCCATTGGTCTTAATTGTACCTTCTGAGACTATGCTAAAGAAGGACCATTCAAATTTCGCAGTGTATTTCACCAAAATGTTGTAAGACAGCTATTGGGACCTTCCTCTTTGTAACAGAGAGGTCCTTCCTCTCTATAACATCCCCCAAATTCTTCAATTTTCTGGCTCGACAACCATTCCTCATTTCTTCCCAACTCTATTGAGGTGTTGGGTTGCATCACATTCAAGAGCATCCCAGGCTGTAGGAACTAATCCTAATTCTTCCAAACAGGATATGATTGCTTTATTCTCTTGTAGCAGAGATTATTCTAAGGCAGGTATGGGGTTAGTTCTGACAATGGCACATATAGGGTATTCTGATATTTTTGTCCCAATTAAAAAAATAAAGGCAAACAAAGAGAAAGTCACCTTTTTTATTTGGACATGGGTGTATGAAGAAATAATGTAGCAGTCATCTTGCCACCATGAAGGGTTGAGCCACAGCAAGAAAGGCAACAAGTTGAGGGTAATGGAGCAAAATGATAGGATGAATTTAGGTTCCTGATAACATAAGTGAACAACTGAAACACTGCTTAAACTACCAATTTCTAGTCTTCTTGTTTTGTGAGATAGTAAAATACCATTCTTGCAGTCAGCTTGGGTTGCTATAAGAAAATACCATAACCTGCGTGGCTTAACATAAATTTATTTTCCCATAGTTCTGGAGGCTGGAAGTCTGAGATCAGAGTGCCAGTGTGCTCAGTTTCTGGTGAGCCTCTTCCTTGCAGATGCCCACCGTCTTGCTGTGTCCTCGCATGGTGGAGAAAGAGAGAGTTTGGGTCTCTCCCTCTACTTATAAAGACACTAATCCCATCATTGGAAGCTCTACCTTCATGACATTGTCTACACCTAATTACCTCCCAAAGGCCCCCACCTAAGTAACACTGGATGTTAATATGATAATCACACTGGGGGGATAACGTTTCAAAATATGAATTTTGAGAGGCATAAACATTCAGTCCATGACAATTTTTAAGCCACTTTTACTTGGGTGTTCTATTACTTTCAGCCAAAAGAATCTTAACTTACATTTCTACCCCAGTTCCTTCAATATTCTCCATATAAATTGAGTGCAACACTTTTTACAGCCTTGGTTAGTTTCATTTATTTTTCTTACATTTATCAATATCTCTTTTCAAGAACGAGCACATGAGTAGAAGGCATAGTTAGCGCAGGTTTAGTCTGTCTAAAGAGAGTGAGATGATGTCATTATTAATTTTAGATTTTATAGTTCTATTAATTCAGATTATGATTTCACAATTTTTTCCATAGCCTCAGCCTTGCTGATTTCAAATGAGCTCACTGTTGATTCTCTAGCATTTGCTAAACTATGACTCATCTGTCATGCAATTATGCATTGATTGTTGGGACCCAAGTATATGATCTTAGTCCTGTTACTCTTAGACCTATTTGAACTTTTCAAGATTTATCTTATTTTCCATTATGTTCTAATATTCTTGAATTTGAACTTAAATTATTCCAAATATGCAATCTCCCTGCCAATCTCAGATGATCCACAGATGTAATGAATGCTAACTTTTTTTCCTTATGTCATTGCAGAAGTCAGAGCTTTGTGTTACTGCATGTGAATTCTGCTTTAAGTTCATAATGGTCTAGTCATCCAGTTGGTTACAAATTTAAATAACTGTACAAGAGTCCCCATTGGACTGTGATTACCTTTAAAACAGGGACCAGAACTTATTGATTTTTGCCAGGTGTTGGGGACGCAGAGCATCTGGTTTCTGGTAGGGACCAACTTAATGTTTAATGCATTGGTCCTCCACTCTACCTGCATGTTAGCATACCCTGTGAAGTCTTTATAAAATATCAGTGTCTCACCCTAGTCCAACTGAATCAGAAATTTTAAGTGTTAAGCCCAGGCACTAATATTTTTAAAAAAGCTCCTCAAGTAATTCTAATGTACAGGTATGGTTTCAAAGCACTGATTTATTGACTAATTATTTCATGACTCTGTCTAGAATTCTTTTATCATGTCTCTAAAGTTACCATATATTAGATTAACCTTTGGCCATTTTTCCTCCACCACATTTTGTTTTTATTTATAATGCATGTCTCTCCTGTTACATGGTAAGTTACTTAGCATCTCAGACCACAGTTTGTTTTCTGTAACAAAGCGTACAGTACCTTCCAGGCAGCAGCTACTCAATAGAGGCTTAAATAGAACTAAAGAGTGATGTTTATGACCAAGGATTGGACGTGATTTGCTTGTTCTTGGAAGAGGTCACTTGAATGCTGTACTGGTTTTATTTTGCTTTCAGCGATAATACATTATTTTTTGGAATTTATTTCCTCATTGGTTTTTTAGATGTCCTCTTGTTAGAAGTTTTTTTTTTTTTTTTGCTGCTTGTTTGTATTTCCAGGATCCTGCTAAATTGATAGATGGAAAACAGAGATTAGCTAGTATTTAAGAGAAAGACTTTTGAAGATAGAGAATTTCACCATGTGTTTGCTGTGTGTATGTCTGGTGTTTACAGAGTGGATATGCTATGTAAGAATCAAGATTATACAGTTGCTATGAATCCCTGGCCATGGAAATTGTGAATATCAGTGTACTTGAAGGCATCTATATAGAAAAGGGAGAAATGCCACAGAAATGTATCAGAATGCTATAGGGACTTAGAGCAGGGTAAGTCCAAAGGGAATTTTTTTTCAATAATGGAGTTATATATAGTTGATGCCCTGCTTGCTTTCTATAGTTTGTTATTACTGACCTAAACACCTGACTATTATGCTTAGATGCTCTTGAATAGATAACCTGACCATAAAATGTGGAGTAATAAAATTCTACATATTTCTGGCAATCAACTGAAAATTGCCCTGATGTTGAAACAAAATAAGTTTCTACTTAAAGTACTTACTTTGGTACCTATTGAAGAGTATGATCTCACCAAGCTTGCCTTCTTGGATTTATGTACTGAGAGATTTTTATTTTACCTTAAAAGACCAGAATAATAATGTTGGAAGGCACCATTTAACTTCTCTTATTCCCATTTTCCTCATTAAAGTGAGGGAATTCAACCAGGTGAATGACTTGTCTAAGGTCGTATACCTCCTTAAAAGCACTGACAGAATTAAATCTGGATTTTTAGACTTTCTCTCCATCCTACATTATTTGATTTGCTTTTAGAGAAGAGAAAAGAGCTTAAAAGGACATATATAATGCTCTCTTTAGTTTATGAAATCCTTTTATGATACCATATTAAGATCTTCATCTTTTCCTACTTTGCCAAGATTTGACATTTGATTAACTTGTAAGATTGTTGAACATATCCTTATCCCTAGCATGAAAATTCACATTATACAAATGAAATTATTCACATGGACAGGATTTTGTTTCTTCTCTTGTGGGGCTTTCTATGCATATCAACACTAAAATTGTAGTGGCTTCTTGAATGGCATGTTTTGGGATCATGGGTTGTAACTAAAGCCATGACAGTCATTTTTCATAAGGTCCACTGGACAGAATAAACACCCAAATGACTTTAAAAAATCACTATCAAGATGACTTATGAGCTTTAATCAATCATAATAAGAAAAGTTGTAATTATTCAGTACAAAACAGATATGTTGGATGAAATTTTCATGCCTGTTCCAAGCGATAGAAGTAAAACAATGAAACATCTGATTTGAGCCAAGGTTGTGTTCTTCTTGGAGGCAGATGTTTCAGAAGAAAGACCAAGAAGTGTGAAGTCAGATTGGATTTAAGGAATCCAACCCTGACACTGCCAATCTCCAGCTATACGACATTGGGATAGTTTCTTGACTTTTCCAAGCTTCACTTTCTTCATCTGCTGAGAATAATAATACCAGGGTTATTTTTAAAGTTAAAAGAATATATGAAAAAGTATTATCATATAGAAGTCACTCTATCTTTCCAAAAAGAGAGTTGATAGATTCATATTGACTATAGCCAACTTCCAGGAAAACAGCTAACATCAGGTTCTGAAAAGAGTCTGTGTAGGTTTTGTGAATGCCTTATTATGTTCAGTAAGATCCAAATTAATTTACTCAGCAAACCAGTGGCTTCTTGCTCATTGGAAAGTTCAAAGGTGAGTTTTTCTAGTTGCAACTTACTTACTTTTTGTCCATGTCTACCTATGTGGCTTTCTAGAACAAGCTTCTGTGATTGAGAAGAGGAAGGAGAAGAAACAGCTATTGCTCTCTAAGGTGCAGTACTCTTTCCATGAAACTAGGCTGATTGCTAATGTGTTTTCTGTATAAGAAAGCAGAGAAGAAAGCATCCTATTAAGAATTAATGACATTTTCACCTAACTCAATCAATATACTCACTGACTATTTATGATGGAGTTACTTAAGTAATTTGAAAATGCACTGAGAGAGAATGCTTGCATTCCCCCAATGTTGGCTTATTATACAAGAACATATACATTGGCCCTAGGACCTACCAATGCTAGTGAAGAGAGTCAGGACTCTAGGAAAGTTCTAGGAAAGCCATGGACAAAAATTGCAAGCACTATACACAGTATAGGAAACTCTTAGCTCCTTTTTATGACCTAAATTTTGGCTATGAAGAATAAAAAAATATGTATTACTAAAAAGGTCACATGAAAAACATTCCCACTTCTGGCCAAGGTGGAGTGACAAAAACCAGGTTTACATTTCAGCCTGAAACTACCAAAAAATGAACAAAATAAATGAAACAACAGCTTACCACTGGACATCAGGTAATGAAGTCTAAGCATGAGGTGAACTCTACACTTGCTCCAGATCATTGCCTCAAAAATGTTGCCAGGCCAGGATGCTAGAAGAGGAACCCAGGAAAAGCCTGATGGAATTTATGAGTTGGAGAGGGAGAGAAGCAAGTCTGGGCACACCAAAGGATCTAGAGTCCACAGAGAAGTGTACCAAAAAGGCGAAAACTGCATAGGAAAAAAACTCTAGAGAGCGGCAGAGGGTTCCCCTCAAGTAATCAGTAGTGTACTAATGAAAACATGTGTTTGAAGAAACTACTTGAGTCTAGGGAAAGATCCCCCTGAGACGATTAGAAATAACAGTACCTGGAACTCACACAAAACCAGAAATAGTGCTTGTTTTCAATAGCCAGATTGAGAAACCTCATAATTAATGAGACGTTGAGAAGAATACACAAAAAGATCTAGCCGGTCATAGAGCATAAATAGCCCTATACTAAGTAATTCTCTGGTCCAGATTATAAATCCTAAAATCAAGACTCTAAGGATCACACTAATTCAAAGGAAAATAAATATATTTTAGAGAAAAACTTAAGAATATTTGTAGGAATACAAAAACATCCAGCAGGTAAAATATGCAATGTCTGGCTTCCAATAAAAAATTTCCCATCATGCAAAGAAGGAAAGAAATCTAAACATATGAAGAGAGAAATCAATCAAAATCAACCCACAGCCAACACAAATGTTAGAATTAACAGAAAAGAACATTAAAACAGTTATAACTGCATTCCATATGTTCAAACAGTTAAGTAAAGTCATGGAAGATACAACAAAGACCCATAATGAATTTCTAGAGATTGAAATTTTAATGTGTAAGATAAAAATACACAAAATAAGGGGCTGACCTGGTGGTGTAGTGGTTAAGTTTGACTGGTCTGCTTAGGCAGCCTGGGGTTCATGGGTTCAGATCCTAGGTGTGGACCTAATGCTGCTTGTCAAGCCATGCTGAAGTGGCACCCCACATAAAATAGAGGAAGATTGGCACAGATGTTAGCTCAGTGACAATCTTCCTCAAGCAAAAAGTGGAAGATTGACAACAGATGTCAGCTCAGGACCAATCTTCCTCACACACACACACGCAAAATACACAGGATAAGATTAATGGCCAATTAGACATTGCAAAAGAAAATATTAGTAAACTTAAAGACATAATAATAGAAGTTATTAAAAGTGAAATACAGAGAAAAGAGAATAATAAGAAAAAATAAGCAGAGTATCAGGCAGTCATGAGACAACTTCAAGCAGCTTAGTCTACTATAATGAAATTCCCCCAAGGAGAAAACAAGTGGGTGGGTGGGCAAGCAGAAAAAATAATTGAAGAAATAATGGTCAAAGTTTTCCAAATTTTATGAAAATTGTAGACTGACAGATCCAAGAAGCTTAATGAATGTCAAGACAAGAAACATGAATAAAAGTAAACCAAGACAGATAATAATCAAATAGCACAAAACCAGTGATAAAGAGAAACTCTTAAAAAGAGTCAGAGAAAAAGGATGTTACATACAGAGTAACAAAAACAAGGATGACTGCAGATATCTCACTGAGAACAGTGCAAGTGAGATATCAGCAAAGCAACTCCTTAAAGAATAGAAAGAAAGGAAAAGAAAGAAAGAAAGTTGTCAACCTAGAATTCTATACCCAGCACAATTTTTTCTTTCAAAAACAATAGCAAAACAAAAGTGTTTAGATATATCAAAGCTAAAATAACTCATCACTGGTGGCCTAACTGCTATAGATATTTTAAAGCCAGTCTTTCAGGCAATGGAAATATGGGATTCACAAAGGCATGAAGAACACTTAAAATGGTGACTACACAGATAAATATAAAATATTTTCTTATTATATAAATATCATTAAGAGATAACTTTAAACTTTTTAAACAAAATAGAAACATGGTGTGTGGTTTATAATTTATGTAAAATTAAAATATATGACTACATTAGTACAAAAGTCAGGAAAGGAGCAATGAAAGCCTACAATCATTAGGTTCTTATATCATAGGTGAAGTGTTACAATAGATTTGAAAGTAGACTGTGGCATGTTAAAGGTGTTTACTAAAAGGCACTCTGTAGAATGGGAGAAAATATTTGCAAATCATCTATCTGATAAGGGGTTAATATCCAAACTATATAAAAAGTCATACAACTCAATAGTAAAAATCCAAACAATTTGATTAAAACATGGGCAGAGGAACTGGAAAATAGACGTTTTTCCAAAGAAGACATAACCATGGCCAACAGGTACATGAAAAGGTGCTCAACATCACCAATCATCAGCAAAATGAAAATCAAAACCACAATGAGATATCACCACATTCCTGTTAGAATGGCTATCATCAAAACGACAAGTGATAACAAGTGTTGGTGAGGATGTGGAGAAAAGGAAACCCTTGTGTACTGTTGTTGGGAATGCAAATTGGTGCAGCTACTATGGAAAACAATATGGTGGTTTCTCAAAAAATTAGATATAGAATGATCCATCTATCTCACTTCTGGGTATATATCCAAAGAAAATGAAAGCAGGATATCAAGGAAATATCTGCACTCCCATGTTCATTGCAGCATTATTCACAATAGTCAAGATATAGAAACAACCTAGGATATGGAAAAAATATATCTCTCTCTTTCTCTCTCTCTCTCTATACACACAATGGAATATTATTCAGCTATAAGAAAGAAGAAAATCCTGCCATTTGTGACAACATGGATGGAACTTGAGGGCACTATGCTAAGTGAGATAAGCCAGACAGAAAAAGGCAAATCTGCATGGTATCACTTATATATGGATTCTAATAAAAAAAAAAATCAAACTCATATCAAAGTGGTTGCCAGGATCTGGGGGATTGGGGAAATAGGGAGAGGTTGGTAAAAGGGTAGAAACTTTCAGCTATAATATGAATAAGTTCTGAAAAGCTAATGCAAAACACAGTGACTGTAGTTGATAACACTGTTGTGTAATTGAAATTTGCTAAGAGAGTAGAACTTCAATGTTCTCATACGCAACAAAAGATAAATATGTGAGGTGATGGATGTGTTCATTAACTAGATGGGGAGGAGGGGAATCCCTTCACAATGTATTCATATATCAAATCACCATGATGTACACTTTAAATATCTTACAATTTTGTATGTCAATTAAACCTCAATAAAGCTGCAATTAAAAACACATGTGTACTATACACCCTAACGAAACCACTACAAATGATTTATAGCTAATAAGCCAACAATGGAGATAAAATGAAATTGAAAAAAAAACAAAAGGAGACAGAAAAAAGGAGAAATAGGGAACAAAGGACAGATGGGATGAATAGAAAGTAAACAGATATTAGGTTTAAACTCTTGCATTTCATTAACCACATTAAACATAGATGGCCCCAATACTCAAATTAAAAGGCAGAGATTATCAAACAAGATTGAAAAAACAGTGAGATCCAACTATTTGCTGTCTGGAAGAAATGCACTTCAAATATAAAGACACAAATAGTTTAAAAGTAAAGGATAGGGGCCGGCTCACTGGTGCAGCGGTTAGTGCTCACGTTCTGCTTCTCAGCAGCCCGGGGTTCACCGGTTCAGATCCCAGGTGTGGACATGGCACCACTTGGCACGCCATGCTGTGGTAGGCGTCCCACATATAAAGTAGAGGAAGATGGGCACAGATGTTAGCTCAGGGTCAGGCTTCCTCAGCAAAAAAGAGGAGGACTGGTAGTAGTTAGCTCAGGGCTAATGTTCCTCCAAAATAAAATAAAATAAAAAAGTAAAGGATAGAACAAATAACAACCATTCTTACACTATTAAAAAAAAGTGGAGGTAACCATTTTAATATAAAGCAAAGCAAACTTCAAAGTATACAATATTACCAGGGACTAATAAGTTTATTTCATAATGATAAAGGTGTCGATTCATCAAGAAGGTATAGCATTCCTAAACGTTTATGCATTTCATAACTGAGCTACAAAATATGTAAAGCAGAAACTGATACAACCATAAGGAGAAATAGAAAAATTTACAATTATAGTGGGAGATTTTAATACATCTCTTGATAATTTAGGGACCAACTAGACAAAAAAGAATCAATATGGATATAGATTTGAACAACTCCATCCACAACTTTATGTAATTGAAATTTATAAAACACTCCACTCAGATGAATACACATACTTTTCCAGTACACAGGAAACATTTATCGAGGTAGACCATAATTGGGGCAATAAAACAAGTTTCATCAATTTAAAATAATTCAAGTCATACAAACTTGTTCTATGTCTAAAATGGAATTAAATTATATATCAGTCACAAAAGTAATATCTTGAGTCTAAAAATTATATGGAACCGCAAAGGACTTAGAATTGGCAAAAAAAGTTTGAGAAAGAACAAAAGTGGATAACTCATACTGTCTTAATTTAAGAGCTGTAATAAGCCTACAGTAAGCAAAACAGAGTATTAATATATAGTAATCAAAAGATCAACAGAAAAGAATAGAGATTTGAGAAATAGACCCAGACATAAATGGATAATTAATTTTTAATAAGGGTGCAAAAGTAATTCAGTGGAGAATGTAAAGTCTTCTCAACACACAATGCTGAAACAACTGGACATCTATAAGCAAAATAAAAAAAAAGAAAAAGAGAAAAGAACACTGATTTTTACTTCATATCATATATAAAAAATTAACTAAAATTGAATCATAAACCTAGATGTAATATCTAAAATGATAGAATTTCTAGAAGAAAGCATAGAATAAAACTTTTGTGAGCTTGGGTTATGCAAATATTTTTAGACATGATACCAAAAACATGATTCATAAAATAATTAATTTATATATTGGATTTCATCAAAATTAAAAACTTCTGTTCTGTGAAAGACATTGCTAAGAGAATTAAAAGACAATCCACAAGCTGGGAAATGCATTTACAAATAATATGTTTGATGAAAGATTTGTATCCAAAATTCATAAAGAACTCTCAAATCCTAACAATAAGAAAACAAAAAACAATCACAAAATAGGCAAAACATACGAACAGATATATCAAAGAAGATAGAGAGATGGCAAATAATCGCATGCAATGTTATTAGTCTTCTGGGAAATATAAATTAAGACCACAATGATATTCTACTGCATATCTATTAGAATGGCTAAAATTATAGACCGACAATATCAAATGTTGACAATGATGTAGAAGAAGTAGAACTTTGACACATTGCTGGTTGTAATGTAAAACAATATTACCACTTTCGAAAAGTTATGTATTTTCCTTAAAAAATTAAGCATATATCTAGCATTTGACTGTGTCATTTCACTCCTAGGTATTTCCCTAAGAAAAGTGAAAGCCTATGTCCACCACAGCTTTATTTGTAACAGACAAAAACTGCAAACAACTCAAGTGTCCATCAACATGTGAATGGACAAACTGTGGTATCTACATACAATGAGATATTACTCAACAATCAAAAGAAATGAACTATTCATATGCACAACAACAGGGATGAATCTCAAAATAATTGTGCTGAAAGAAGCTAGATCAAAAGAAAGTCTATATAGTATAATTCTATTTATGCAAAATTCTATAAAATGCAAACAAATCTATAGTGACAGAAAGATGAGTGTTTGGGTAAGGGTAAGGCAGGGAAGGGTGAAAGGAAAAGATTATAATGGGGTACTAGGAAGTTTTGGGCGGTGGTGGATATATGTTTGTTATCTTGATGTGGTGTTTATTTCAGGAATATATACATATGTCAAAATTTATAAAAGTATATGCTTTAAATATATGCAGTTTGTCAATTAAAACAAAACCAAAAACAATCCCCTCCAACATTCTTCTTTATCCCAAAGAATAAATGCCTAAACACCACAAGGGTATTATCAAGTTATATTTCTATAGTGCTTTCATCATATAAAACACATAGAAACTTGCAAATTTTTCATATATTTAATCTAATCTTCATAAGAGATCAACGAGATTCTGTACATCTAGTTTCCAACTCCCTCCCCCATTCTAAATCTCACAAATGTACACAAAACTTGGAAATAAGATATTCCTCTGAGGATTATTTTTAAAATCAGCATAATACAGATCAAAGCAAAGGTATGCCAAATCCCCATTCAGAGTCAGGAACATTTCTAGGTAGAAACACTTGATTGAAATTGAAAATATCAAATTGATGAATTTATTAAGGAAAGAATGTACCAATTGTGAGTGGATTTGGCCACCAACGGAAACCTAGGCAAGGGAGCGTCTTTGAGATCTCCTTTGTCAGTGACCGCTAAGCGCTATCCAAGAGAGAGAGTGCTCAAGAACTTGACCTATCCAATTTTTGTGGCATGTGTACCTTTGTCAGAAGGATGGGTTTGTAGGTCTGAGTATGTTGCACTCAAATATCTAGAATCAGATAATTAAATTGTTCTGCATATTCAGAAAATGCCCTTTCAATAATAATCTGGCTTCCCATGGACCCTATCTTCAGGGAAGAGCTGGTTGGAGAACTCCAGTGCCCTTCAGTAGCTATAGTTTTCATTTTAAATTAAGCATAGGCTCTCAGGAATTATGCCTCAGTCTCCTTGTACATGATTAATATACATTTTCACTGGAAAGACTGAGGCATTCTCCTTGTCACTGAGCCTGCAAGATGGAGGTGGAGCGTGGGACTTCATAACACTTGTCATAAAAATTCCACTTTGTGGGATCTTGACACTGCAGTGCAGCAACCTCTTCTATGAAAAACTTCTTTGGCTATTTTCTTCCTGTTGTAGACTTTCTATGATTAGGTGTTGTTATAGCCATTTTCACAGATGAAAAAACTGAGGCTCAATGATGTTATATTTCTTGCTCAAGTTTCCCCAACTGGTAAAAGATAAAGCTTAGACTCCTACCCAGGACTTCTGACTCCAAGTCCATACCTCCCCTTTTTGCTTCCTGGTAATAAAATGTGGCCAGTGTCAAGAGACTTAACTTCGTGATACCTGCAGGCTGTCTGTAGTCTGGTAGAAGGCCTAGGGGCTGTTGATTAGGTGATGGAGGTGGAGCAGGGAGAAAATGTTTCTTAAAATGCACCTACCAAATGAAACAAAGGCATTTAAGTTTTAAATCATCAGTGTACACACTGCCTTTCTAACAGCAAAAGCATCCATTGCCAAGATTCAGCTTCATGGCATTTATTGACTTATTCAGACTCAGTAGGTCTCTGCTTTGGCTCAGGAATAATGTTCGTCCATGTGTGTGCTCTGTTCCATGCATGCAAATGAGTGTGACTAGGTGAGTGTTCATGATTTTCTTTAAACCTTGTTGGTAATTGGAAATGATTTTACTCTAGCAGCAAACGCTGAGCTGGGGTCTGATTGGGAATTAGTCCATGCCTCACCCGCATGAGGAAGTCTCAAGGGCCTGGATTATCAGGCTTAGTTTAGCAGCGAGTTCCATTACAGCTCATTATACGTGACTGGACGTCTCAGGGGGCCTGGAGGGCCCTGATGAGGCATTCAGGAGACATCAGCCTAGATGGCTTCTATGTGAAATGAGGGAGTGAGGCATTTTTTTTTCATTGTGCTAAAGCTGAGGTAATTAAAAATGACAGTGCTAATCTGTTGTTGGAGCAGTATGGCAGTTGTTTTTTTCTGCACATTGAAGGATCACAACCTCACCACAGACTGTCTTCTCCCCAAATGGAAGAGTCAACTTTTACCAGTCTTGCTAAATAAGATGTTCTGCACAGATCTACAGTCAACTCACTGTGTAAGGGAGGTGAGGGGCGGGTATTTTGTAATTAAGTGGGCACTAGAATTTCAACGTCTTTAGAGAAAGTAAAGAATCAACTCAAATTAATTGCACTTACAGGGGAATTAGGGTCTAAATTTCTTGAGGGAAAGAACTGTATTCTTTTCATTTTTGTATGATAGAAGAGTAATTGGTGCATAGTAGATGCTCAGGAAAGATTTGCAGCATTTCATTGAAGCATGATTTCAAAAAGAAAGCAAAATCACAATTCGGAGTGGTAAGAATTTTGTTTCATGTATTTATTTCAACCTTGCCCAATACAATCTCCCCTACCTATTATCCAATATGCACAGATCTGTTGAATTTACAATATCAAACTTGTTCTGGGAGACTATATTTACTTATACACGTTTATTTGTATTATATTTGATTTACATAGTTTTCCTCTTTCTTTTTTTTTGGTGAGGAAGATTGGCCCTGAGCTAATATCTGTGCCAGTCTTCCTCTACTTTGTATGTGGGATGCCGGCACAGCATGGCTTGATGAGTGGTGTGTAGGTCCTTACCTGGCATCCCAACCTGCAGACCCGAGGCTGCCAAAGCAGAGTGCATGAACTTAACAGCTACACCACTGGGCCAGCCTCTATTTTTACATTTTTATTTATATAAATGTAAATTTATATATTAACTTATAAATATTTATTTACATTGGCTTTATAAAGCAAGGAGTGAAAAAAGCAGTACAAATCAAAGACAGAATCTGTCCTGGGAGAATCTCTTTCGGTGGGAATAATTTACAATTTATTGAGGCCTGGAATATTATGCAACAATTACAAACTAGTTGAATTATTTTTATGTCTTTAAGACCATACTACTGGGTCTCTAGACTTTGGCTTTATTTCAAAATTCTATAAAATATACAAATAAAATTTAGTCCTCTAGCCTTCTTAACTATTTACCTTAGATTCTCTACATATTAGCTATTACTTTTCTTAGAGATTTTTTATTCTTGTATTTTATGCCACTTTTCATAACATTTTGATATCACAGTTAAATTGATACTTTTTAATAATCTTATAAGGTAAGTTGTTTTACTCGAGCATTCACCTTCTCATGCTTTTCTCTCTCTTTTTTTTTTTTAGGAAAATTAGCCCTGAGCTAACTGCTGCCAATCCTCCTCTTTTGGCTGAGGAAGACTGACCCTGAGCTAACATCCATGCCCATCGTCCTCTACTTTATATGTGGGACGCCTACCACAGCATGGCTTGCCAAGTGGTGCCATGTCTGCACCTGGGATCCAAACCAGCAAACCCCAGGTCGCTGAAGTGGAACATGTACACTTAACCGCCTCACCACCGGGCCGGCCCCATCGTGTTTGTATATTCTTGAACTGATTATTACTATCAATTATAATTATATATGTGCTATGTAATTAAATTACATATATAATTATGTTGGGTCTATGTAATTCTAATATTTTGTTATATTTTAGATTGTTTATAAATTACATCACTTGTGATGGCTTAAATAATGATATTATAATTTATGTTTGACAGTTCTGCAGGTCATAAGTTCAGCATGGCATGACGGGGTTTTCTGCTCAGGCTTTTACAGGATTAAAATCAAGGTGTTGCCCAAGCTGTGTTCTCACCTGGAGGCTCTGGGGGGAAATCTACCTCCAAGCTTGTTCTTATTGGTGGCAGAATTCAGTTCTTCGCTGATGCAGAATTGATGTCCACATTTCCTCGCTGGCTGTCAACTGGGTGTTTCTCTCAGCCCCTAGAGGCTCCTTTCAGTTTCTTTCTACATGGCACCCCAGATAATTCACAGTATGCATATTTGCTTTCTCCTAGGCTAGCCTGAGCACATCTTTCTTTCTGTCTTCCCTTCTCTGGCCAGGGGGCTCATGTGGTTAGGTCAGGCCCACCTGGATAATCTGCCTATTTTAAGGTCAACTGATTTGGGAGTTTAATTACATCTGAAAAATCTCTTCACAGCAGTAAGTAAATTAGTGTTTGATTGAATGATTAGGGGCCAGGAATTTTGAGGATCCATCCTAGAATTCTGCCTACCACAATAAACAACTGTATTTTTCATGAAAAAAATAAAAATAATTAAAAAAAATGAGCCAGCCCCTTGGCCAAATGGATAAGTTAGTGGGCTCTGCTTCAGCGTCGCAGCGTTTCACTGATTCAGATCCTGTGTGCGGACATGGTAGTGCTTGTCAGGCCACGCTGAGGTGGCGTCCCACATGCCCACATGCCACAACTAGAAGGACCCACAACTGAAATATACAGCTATGTACTGCGGGTATTTGAGGAGAAAAAGCAGAGAAAAGAAGATTGGCAACAGTTGTTAGCTCAGGTGCCAACCTTTAAAAATAAAATAATTTATGTCCATATATGTACATGTATGAATATAATATATACGTATATTCAATATTTACATTAAAAAATTTAATGTCAGAATTAATGTTCTGACATTGCTCTAAAATTTTCAATATGTATTCCAGGGACACAGAATACCTTAGAGAGAATGAAGTATCTGATACAATAATGACTTATTCATCCAAGACTTCAGAGACAAAAAAGGCAAACTTATTTTTGATTCTGGGCTTAATAGTAACTAATAGCTTTGAATATTTAATTTTGAATTGTTGAAAAGTGAGAGGAATGTATCAGGCATTTCTGGAAGCAGCACAAATAATCTTTAAAAATAATGTGTTAAAGGCTTTTTTCTCTGAATTAATTCATCAATCAATATATTTATCAAATACCAAATATATGGAAATCATTATGGTATGCAGAAAGCAAAATACAAAGAAATAAAAGGCACATTATATGTCTTTACAGAACTAACAGTTTATTTGGGGGAAAAAGTTTATGCAATACACTTTTTGTTTGTTTTGCACTATGATGTCCAAGGTATGGTAGTAAGTGTTTTGATGTCTATAAAAAGGTTAAAACGCAACCTTCAGCTCAAGAGGCTTATTGTTTTGTAGGAGGGATTAAAAAAAGCATATAAACACATGGAGTGATACAGTATGAAATTTATCATAAAAGAGACCTAAATAAAGTGTTATGGAATTCGAAGAGCAAAAAAAGCATACGCAATTTCATTGAGAAGTTGACTTTTCAAATAAAGTTTGACAGACATAAAATACCAATTGCTTTCTAGTCACCTTCAATATTTCTAAGATACAAAAGAGAGTTTGACATCCTCTCCGTTTCTTTTAATAGTTATAATTCCAGATGGCTCAGGAGAGGTCATGATAGAACGCAACGTGTGTGTGTGCATCTGTACGACATAGAGAAATGTGACCTTATAAGATACTTATAGATGACATTGACTCTTACAATCTCTTCCAGATCCATGACCTTAAATAACCACATATATATATGAACGACTACCTGATGTGTATCTTTAGCCCAGAACTCTCCTCTGAGCTCCTAGTCCCACAAAGCCAACTGCCTATTTAACACATTACTCTTTTTAAAGATTTTATTGTTTTACTTTTTCTCCCCAAAGCCCCCCAGTACATAGTTGTATATTCTTAGTTGTGGGTCCTTCTAGTTGTGGCATGTGGGACGCTGCCTCAGCATGGTTTGATGAGCAGTGCCATGTCCGTGCCCAGGATTCGAACTGAGGAAACACTGGGCTGCCTGCAGCGGAGCACTCGAACTTGGCCACTGGGCCAGCCCCTTATTTTTGATATTTTAAAGGCAATTCAAACTCAACATGTCTACCTTTGAACTCTCGATCTTCCCCTTAATCCTGGTGGAATAGTCATTAGCGCTGTTTCTAGATCTCTTCTTTCTGGTAGATTGTACTTCTTTGTGCCCGTAAAATTTTGTGTAGTCACATGACTTGCTTTGGTCTATGGGATATGTGCAGAAGTGATGTGTATCACTTTCAAGTATAAGTCTTTAAGAGTTGCTGTGAAATTTGTGATATTTCCTTCCGTCCTGTCAAAGAAACCAACATTTCATATGATGGAGATGTCATCAATGTAGTTTCCTAAACAAGCATGCCGTGGAACACAATCCCTGTCTTACCTGAAATGGACATAAACAGTGTGAATGAGAAATGAACCACAGCTTTTCTTACAGCTTTATTGAGATATATTTCA
Organism: Equus caballus; assembly: GCF_041296265.1. Classification (NCBI taxonomy): domain Eukaryota; kingdom Metazoa; phylum Chordata; class Mammalia; order Perissodactyla; family Equidae; genus Equus; species Equus caballus. The sequence goes on along the minus strand of NC_091710.1, from coordinate 26,965,150 downwards.
CATACTATAAAATTAATTCAGTGGTTTTTAGAATATCAGAGTTGTGCAACCGTCACCACAATATAAATTTAGAACATTTTCAACATCCCCAAAACTCTATGTCCAACAGCAGGAATTTCCCTTTCCCACTTACCACAATCCCTACCTCCAGCTCCAGGCAACTACTAATCTACTTTCTGTCTTTGAACCTCTGCTGTTTACATCAGTAACAATTGGAAGATGCTTGTTTTTGAAGCATAACTCAGCTAATACATAGGTTCTCTTCTAGTGCTTTCTGTTTTAACAAATAGCACCCATCATCACGAAAATCAGAAACTTAGGAGTTATTCTTGACACTCTAATCTACCTCATTCCCCATATCTAGCTAATCTATAGCTCCTGTGAATTGTATTTCCTGGATATTACTTGAGTTTGTCTACATCTCTCCATTTCCGTTGCTACCAGTCATGCATTACTTAATGACAAGGATACGTTCTTAGAAGTGCATTGTTAGGTGATCTTGTGGTTACATGAACATCATAGAATGAACTTACACAAACTGGATGATATAGCTTACTACACACGTGGTCTACATGGTGCTTATCTTATGGGACCACTGTTGTGTACGCAGTCCATTGTTGATCAAACCATCATTATGTCACACATGCCTGTACTACCATCTCTTTCTTGCACTTTTACTAGTGTTTCCAAACTCAGAACAGATATTCAACTTCCGGATTTGAGAATGATAAATCAAAATTCCTGGGAATTCTTTGGAAATACTGAAATCATAAACTATTCTGTATTTTTCTTAACATGTAACTTACGTGTTTTTGGTGAGGGAGTTATAATAATAATTTTTATCTATATTTACATGTACTTAAAAATAATGAACGGCTGTAATAGTAAATTATGCATTGTTTTTCTGTGACAGGGTTATACTAAAAGTTTCAGAGATTTTCTATAAAAATATAATAACAAATGCATACTTTATTATCATAAACAATATATTGTGACAAGATTCAATATTTCAGTAATCTATAAAAGTGATCTTTGCATGATAAATACATTTGGTAACAGAAACCATTAAATCAAGGGAATATTAATACAAAATAAATGCCAATAAAAATTATTTAAAAATTGAAATATAAAACCCTGAATATTTAATAAATAACAGTTATTCTTAAAATGAAACTTAAAAACATGTAAAGCACTAGCTTCCTTAATAGCTTTGATTTTTATTTCACAACAAATAGTGCAGATGTACAGAAATTTCTTACATTGCTCACTGGCAGTCAAATGTTTCGAAGTTCATCCACAAGCATTTTAAAGCTGGCCATTAAGGTACACATTGCTTCATATAAGCTCATTTTCTTTTTTATTGCTAAAAGTGTTCTGCCCACTTACCCCAATTTTGGCTTTGCTTTGAAAACCATATTGCTTTTGCTAATTCAGATTTTAGATCAGTTTCTAATTTTGTGTTGAAGTGTGCACAACATCATCCTCTTCTCTTTGCATTTCCTCTGTTAAAGTGTTTACCCAGAACTGTATCCCATAGTAAATATTCTAACTAGAAAACACTGGTGAATAATTTATTGCAAAGTATTAAAATAACATGACTTTGGATCTACTAGCACATTTAATAACAATACTCAGAATCGTGTCAAAGTTGCCAAATAAAGGACTTTGCATTCCCAAACTTGTTATTTTTAGAATATCAAACATAAAATTTGTATAATGTATACTATGTGAACAAATTTATTAATTGTTTTTATTTGTAAAAACAACTCATCCTTATCAGCACACGGAGCCACAGACACACACTTGAAATGTGACAAGAGCTACAAGCAAAACTAACTGATTAGATTGTGACCACTTCTCTCCTACGTGCTCCTGTCTCAGTTCCTAGCAGTGTTGACTTTAGCCTTCCACTCTGCATTTCTGGCTCTAGCTTGTCACTTGATGTCAGTGGATTCCCTCAAACCAGCAGTCTCTATGTGGATGGTGGAGCTTTAATTCTCACAGGAGGATTATGTTACTTTATCCTGTTTTTCTGAACTGTTGATTGATTTTTCTTGGGATTCAGAAAAACAAATTTCCTGAGAAACGTGGGAAGGAATTCCCATATGGAAATCCTAACTCTTACGATAGTATCCCTGTATCCAGTCTGGCCCTCCTTTCATCCTTTATTATATTCAGTTATTTTCTAAAAACTCAAATCTGATGAGGTCTTCCCCATGTTGAAATGTTTTTAATGACTTCCTCCTTGCTCTTAGAATAAAAACCAAATCATTACAATGGTCTTTAAGGCAGCTGCAAGCCTCTGGCTTCTTATTCACTGTTCTTCTTCTCAGCGTCTGTCTTACAATTGAGCTAATCAGGTCTCCTTTTAGTTCCATGCTCTTTCCATCATGGGACCTTTGCTCTTACTGTTTCCTGCATCTGAAAATATTTTCCACTACTTCTGATTTCAGCCCAAATGACATTTCTTTAATTGTTTTGCCTACCTCGAGTTATGTCAGTTTTCTTTAAATGTTCTCTAAATCCATCTGCTTTACAGAAAACACTTAGCTCAATTTATAATTATACAGTAATTTGTGTGGGGTTACCTGTCTAAGAGTATGCATAGCACACAGAAGGCACTTAAAAACATATGTTGAATAAATGTTAAATGAATCAAATCATGGTTCAGGAAGAAGCAGAACATGATATATGTAAAATTTACCATCCCTGTCAGATCATGGTAAAAAACAATATACCTTAATCACTATTCAACAACATGATCGAGTACCTATTATATACCAGGCAGTATGCTAATTTCTGGAATAGAAGCGTGATAAAACCAACAACAAAAATACCATCCTTATTGGCGCTTACACATTCCCATGGGAGGAGATTTCAATGTGCAAAACTAGCGAGCATGCATAATTTGCTAGATAGTGATAAGTACCATGGATAAAAATAAATCAGAGAGATGGGATAGCAAATTTTAGGGGGGTGGGATTTACACTTTTATAAATTTACCCAGGAAACCCTCAATGAAGTTGACTAGGGTGCAAAGGCCAAAAAGTGGTGAGGGAATGGCGCTGAATGGATATTCGGGATGAGTGTATTCCAGATGGGATCCTGAGGTGGGAGGATGCTTGGAATGTTTAAAGAATAGCAAGAAAGCCAGTTTGGCTGGAGGAGAGTGAATGAGGAGGAGAGGAGGATGAGAGAGATCTAGAGGTGATGGGGGAGGGGTGCAGACAGTGTAGGACCTGGTAGGCTATTGCCGATTCTTTGACTTTTACTCTAAGTGAGATATGAAATCATTGGAAGGTTTTGAGCAGAGTTGTGACATGATCTAACATATTTTACTAGGATAACATTGGTGCCTTTGTTGAGGATAGATGGTAGTGGGTTAAGGACAGAAGCAGGGGGATTAGGAGGCTATTATAATCATCTCAGTAATAGTTCGGCGCTAACGGTGCAAGGATTAGTATGGTAGAAGGGAAGGAAGTAAGAAGTAGTTGGATTCTTGATACGTTTTGAAATTGAAGCAACAGGATTTGCTTCTGGATGGAATGTAGGCTGTAAGAAAAAGTGAGGAATCAAGGTTGACTCCAAATTTGTAGTCATAATTCAATGGAAGGATGAAGATGCCATTACCTGCAGTGGGAGTGGGGAGGGAGGTTGTGGGATTGTAGGTTTGGACTGGGGGAGATTAGGAACCCAGGTTAGAACTTGTGAAATCTGACATGTGTAGAATCAATCCAAGTGAAAATGTTGCATAGGTAATAGGATAAGTTTAAAGTTCAAGAAACAGAATGGGGCTGGAGATACTAATTCGGGAGTTATCAGGGTACAGATTTTATTTATAGCCATAGGACTAGAGGACATTCCCAAGAGAGTGACAAACATTTAAGAGAAGAGAGATCTAAGGACTGAGACCTGGGCATTTTAGTAACACAGATTGTGGAGATTTAAAAAAAGAAAGCCAATAAAGTGTACTGAGTAGTGACCAAGGGTTGGGAGGAAAACCTAGGAAGTGACTGAAGGTCTGGACGACACAGAGCTCTCACTTTGAGTGTGCATGACTCTTTTTGATCTTAGCTAGTTGGTAAAGAAGCACAGGCTACTTCTTGACTTCTGCTGATGGAGGCATCAGTGCTGACAGAGAATAGCACCACTTGCTTGAGTACATGAGGTTCTCACCTGACCAACAACAATGGATTCTAGAAGAAAGGCAGCTGAGCTCTGAGAATGGTTGTTCTCTTTTGAGTTCTGTTGGTGAAGGTATCAAGGTCAGCCAAAAGGTGATTTTACTTAATATGAGATATAAATATGTTTGTATGAATGTAATAAGATGATTTAAGAGAATTGCTGAACATATGTTCTGTTACCCTGTGTCAATTGGAAAACATTACCTTCTTAAATTAACTTACCTTCTTAAATTAACTTACCTTTTTTGGTGGGAGGAATGAAGAAAGCAATTAGGACATTAGCAATCGGGTCCTGAGCCAAAACTCTTCTGATTGGGGCTGGCTGTTGACATCACACAACAGCAGGACAGCTTTAAATTCTCATTCTAGCTACCTTCTCTTAAACCACTTCGTGTGATCATTATACATGTTAATGCAATTTTCTATAGCTTTCAGATATTTTTTCAGATTTTTTTGTGTGTAGATGAACTACGATGATTGTCTTAAAGTGAGGATGAGGTATAGGAATTACCCCTCCTTTGGTTAAGGATAAACTCTGGATTATTCCAGAGTCATGATATATTAGCATATAGCTGTTAACACTAGGAAAAAAGATGACTTAGAGTGTTGGTCCTGTCAGATAAACCACCTCAGCTGAATGCACTAGTCTTCCTTAGGACCCTGAGGAACCTGGCATTAAGCTAGGCTCAAATCATGACTCTGTTGCTTATATTTAAATTACCTTGAGCAAGTCACTTAATGTCTCTGAGCCTTGGTCATCATTTATAACATATAATAACATTTCTCTCATTGGTTTATTTGAGAATTAAAGGGCATACTTTAAGTAAAATCACATAGGAACAAGCAGGTACTCAAAAGGTGAATATGTGTGGGGTGACGTCCATCTGGCCATGCTGTGTCAAAGAAGATACAATAAAGAGAATCAGCTCAAAATTTAAGAGACCTAAAAAATAAAGAGAGGAACAGAAAAACCTAAGGGAATATTTAATTTTGCAATTTCATAGCCAGTCACTTCCTAGAGGGGTGGTAGAGCACACAGCATGCAGGTAGTCAGTACGGGAGGAAAAATCAATGGGAGACTGGATGTTAGGTTTATAGGGAGCATATGAGGGAGCCATCCCAAAATAAAGATTTCTAATTGGCAATAAAAATTAATAGTAATGACAATCAACAGTTACATATGAAGCCTACCTTCATTTTATAATTACCTCATTTTGAGTGTGTTATTGCCCTCATTCGACAAGTAAGGAAAGTCAAACACAGTAATTAAGTGACTTCATCAAGGTCACTTAGGGAAAAACACAGTATAGCTGATTTTAGAGTCTAGGAAGGGCTTACATTTTTTCTTTCAGAGTTGATTTAAAAATGAAAAGGAATCATGTTAAAAGGAGAAGAATGCAAAGTTGATGTTTGACAACTGAATAAGCACAGTAGTTTAGGAATATAAAAACATTTCTTGTAGAACAGTCATTGAAAATATGTTAAGAGCACAAGGCCATCTTTAGCTGGCAGCAAAACAACAGCAAAAAACATTTAGAAAAAGGGTATGGCACTGTCAAGGCCTGGACCATGATTAACGCTTACTTGCCTTCTCCTGAAGAATAGAGCAGTGTGAGAAAAGAGCTTAGAGTGAATGAAAATGTATCTTATTCATAATCAAATGAAATGTTTTGGGCCTAGAGTCAAAAAAATATTCTGCGTTTGAATTTTTTCTCAGATGCCTAAAATTAACTTGCTCAATTTTATTTTTTTCCCCATATCCTTTGTCATCTACAAAATGAGGGCTTTTGACCAAATAATCTCTGTGTTTCTTTCCAGCTCTTAAATTTTGTGACTGTATTCAATTTGTTAGTTAAGCAAGGGAACAAAGACTTTAACTTTTAGTAAGAAAATTCACTTCATCAGAAAAATAAAATAACATGTCCTTGACTTAGTAATTCTCCATACAAAATAGTTTTCTCTTTATACTTTATGCTTAACATATCAGTAAAGAGAGATTTCCAAAAAATCATGTTCAGCATGATAGAGGTGGAAGGATCATAAGTATAAAGAGATAACATCTACTCTCAGAATCTTAATCCTATTGGAAAGGTTCTTAAACTTATTTTAAAATTAGGAACTAATGAGAATTTCCACAAAATGAAAATTATCAAAATTCATTAACTTGAATTGTCTGTTTAATTTGGCTATTTGAATGGTCAGTTTGGTGTTTTGAACAGTTGATTGATTGAGTTGCAGATTAACAGACCGACAACATCAAATCTACAAATATAAGAGAATTTTACAAACATTTTAAATAGAGGGTTAAAGACATCTAAATATTTTAGTGGCAATATACCCTATTATCTAGATACAAAAAGTCAAAGGCAAGTTCATCATGTGAAGTGCTATGCCTTGGGGTCTTAAATTCTTGTCAGTTTGTCAAAACATCTTACCCTTTACAGGATATAATATAACCCCATCAAGCTACAGAAAAATAAGAAAGAAATAAAATATGTTCATAAGGTAGATCATATACACATATATGTTATGTATTTTGTAGCTACATGTGGTAAATTCCTGTCTTAATTGTTAGGCTTTTAGATAATGCTTTAGTAGTGGCTGTAACAAAAACAAGAGCAACAGACCCCAAATATATGTATGAGACAATACCAGGAGCATACAGTAAAATTAAAGTGATATATAGGGTGAATGTTCTTCATGATGTTTTACATATTCTCCAAAGTTATTTAAAATACTAAATTAACAGAGATTTCCACATAAAGGAACATGAGTTTTCCTTATGAGAAAAAAAGAAGTATCTAGTGGAGTTTATTTACAAGTACATTCAATGAAAGAATTTAATAAACTCTGAACTAGTCAGATGCTATTAGATGACAGCCCTAAGTCAACACATGAATGTAGTTAAGAAACCTTCTGTTTTCCTTTTGAATCTGGGGACCTTAGGGTTACTGTAGATATTCAACAAGAACACGATTACCCTTTGGCCTTGTTCCCAACACAGACACAGGTGAAAAGATGAAAAGAAGTTAATCTTGTTAATTTGCTGTTTTCTTGCCTAACCTGAAAGGTGACTCAAGGGTCACAAGGATTTATGAGCTTGTTTTGCAGAAAAAAAAGAATGCCTTTAAGGAAGTTAGGATCACTGGATAACCAGCCCCCAGCTGTCCTTGAAGCCCAAAAGTCTGATTGCCCAAGGGCTTATCTGGAGTGAAAGAAACACTGTTTTCCACTTTGTTTCTTCAAAACTCCTCCTCCCAAGCTGCTTAGCTCTATAAAGACCCCCTGCTTTCTTTTCTCCTCGAGGCAGATTTGAGAGAACCTGTCCTCCCACCTTCTTGTTTTGGCCAATTCAAATAAACCTTTCTCCATCTCCAAGCATGGGTGTCTCAGTGATTGGCTTATTGCACATTGGGGACATGAACTTGAGATTAAAAGGTTTGGCATCACTTTCGAAATCACTTTCTTGCTCCAAGAAGAGTTAGTCACAAGCTCTAATATTCTTGATTCATTCAGTATTTAGGCTTTGTGTGCATGTGTGTCTTAACCTAATAAGATTGATTGTAAGCAAAACAGACATGCCTGGTATCAAAGGTGAGCTAGAGAGATGAAGATGAACTGATTGAGACAGTTTCAATCGATCTCATTCATAAGCAAAATCTGAGTCATGATATAATGAGGTTAATTTAGAAAAAAGTAGAGGATTATGTTAAATTCACAGAAGGAAAATTCTATATGCATAATTCTTCATATAATCATTTGATGAGCTTCTCTAACATTTCAAAATATCAGAAAATTTAGAGCGGTTCTTATGCCAATATTTAGCTAACATAAGTGATTTTGATATTATCTTATACTCAGGTTGCACATGAAGGGATTTTTCTCATTTACCTTCAGGGATATCAGAAGCAGGTTCTGAAATGAACTAATTGGCGAACACTTTAAGTGGCACTTGCTCAGGAGAGTATGAATTACAGTGTTTTATAATGCCTCACACAATGCTGAAATAATTTAGAGTATCATGGCAAGAAGCTAAATCTCAGTGGAGCTTTTTAAAATTTTTTTAACATCTAAGGATTTTCAGGCCATGTGGAAAAGTGGATTCCATTTTCTAAAAAGAATATAATAAATGTTTGAGTATTAGAACCAAGTTGCTTTTGTAGCTCAGCTGGTTTTACCTGGAACTTATTACTGTATAAATTGAAAATGATTATATGCATTTTACGAAAACATTGTGTTGTCCTAAAGTAGCATCTTCCATCAGCTGTGTGGGGTTAGGAAGTTCATTTCAGTGGGTTAGCAGTTGTTTATGAAGCAGGGATTTATACAGAGAATGTTGCACAATTACAATGGGGCAAAAGAGCGGTTCAAAGAAAGGAAGTGATTATGGTTTCGCCAGCATCTATTTAGGCAGAAAAGACATGAATATATGAGCAAAATGGACAAAAATGGAGCACACAAACCAATTCACAATAATGTGACCTGGGCTGTGACCATGAGTGCTGAGGAAAGTCAAAGTGAAGATCAATGTAAGGCTCGATTAGTGAGAAAAGGCTCCTGGAGGAGACAAAGCTTAAATGGCTAGGCTTTGGAGTTGATTGAGGATTTAGATGGTCAGAGGAGAGAAAGAAGATAATTCTGGATAGAGGAGGAAGAAACTAATGGACAGTTCATTTAGTCATTCAAAAAACTTTAAATGACGCCTGTGTGTCAAAAGTAGTCCTGGGTGCTGACAATACAACAACGAATAAAGCAATAAAAAAATCACTTCCCTTATAGTTTAAAATCCATAAAAATAAGTAAAATGAATGGTTTTTTAGACGATGATGAGTGCTATGGAGAGAATAAAGCAGAAAAGATGATTTGGGACTATGGCAGGGCAACTTTAAATAAGGTAGGTAGGGTAACTAGTACTTAGAATGTGACATTTGAGTAAGATCTGAAGGAAACGAAGGCACAAATCATCTGGAAATCTAAGAACAGAGTATTGAGGCAGGAGCATCAGGCCCTGAGAGAAAACCAGGCCTGCTATTTTTGATCAAGAGCAGGCAGGGAAACGCGGCTGGAGCAGATAAACAAAAGGGAGAACTGTAGGAGATGAGATTGGAGAAGTAACAAAAGCCAGATGGTGTAAGACCATGTGGGTCATTTTAGGGATTTAGGCTTTTACTCTGTATGATTTAGGGAGGCATTGCAGAGTTAAAACAGAGGAGTGGTAAGAGCTGATTTATGTTTAACAGGATTACTCTGCATGATGTACTGAGAATAAACTACAGGGGGCAAGAGTGGGAGGAATCCATCCTGGGAAGTTAGGCAGCTGTTGTAATAGTCCGGGGGACAGAAAGTGGTGGCTTGGACCACTGTGGTAGTTGTGGAGCTTATGAAAAGTGGTCAAATTTTTAATTTATTTTATAGGTTGAGCTAACAACTTTTGTCAATAGATTAAAAGTATGGGGAGAAGGAGGAAGGAAATGAGGGAGGGAGAGAGGGAGAAAGAATATGAATGAGAATGAATTCTGAGCAACTGGAAGGGAATATTTTAACAATAGTGAGTTTGGAGTAAAGATCAAATGCTCAGTTTCGGGCAAGTTAAGCTGATGATACCTTTAGACATTTAAGTGGAGATGAGTTTGGGTATAAGTCTAGAGCTGAGGAAGAGTTACAGGAGGGATGTATAAATTTGGCAGTTATAAGTGCACGTTGTATTTGAAGACTTGGGATTGTGTAAGGTCACTAAGGGACTGAGTGTAGGTAAAAAAGAGGTTCAAGGCATAACTCTAGGGCTCCAATGTTATCAGTTTGGAGAGATGAGGAGAAAGTGGTACATGAGATCGAAAGCAAGCAGCTAGATACAGGCAGGAGAAAAACCAAGAGGATGAGATGTCCTGGAAGCCAAATGAAGAAACTGTTTCAAGGAGTAAAGAGTGATCAACTATGCCCAATGTTACTGAGAAGTTAAGTAAGATGAGGATTCAAATTTGTTCATTAGATTTAGCTATGTAGATTTCATTGGTAGCTAAAAGCCTTGGAAAATTCTGATTATATACATGTAGTCATCATTTTCCTATACCATATCTCTGTAGGGACACAATATGGTTTCAATACCAATTATAAAATAGGTTCAAGCTTCTGGTAGTCTAAAAATATGATTAAAACTTATTTGATGCACTCTGCTTCAAAAGATGGGGCTTAATATCCTCCCTCTTGAGTGGAGGCTGTATTTAATGACTTGCTTCTAATGTATGTAACAGAAGTGAAAGCATGTGATGTCAATTAGGAAATAAAGTATTACGGCTTACTCCTGGACTTGACTGTAACCTCATGAAATACTATGAGCCAGAACCACCTAGCTAAAGCCACTCCCGAATTTAAGACTTACAGAAACTGTGAGATAATAAATGTTTACTATTTTAAGTTTGGGATAACTTGTGTGGAAATAGACGACTCATACAGATTTTAGTGCCTCGAAGTGAGGTGCCATCATAGCAAATACCCCAAAAAGTGGAGCGGCTTTGGAACTAGGTAATGTGAAGGAGCTAGAAAGACTTTGAAGAGACGGTTAGTGAAAGCCTGTGTACCTTGAATGGACTTTTAATAGAAGTTGTAACTTTTGAGGAGACTGTCAGTGAGGTTCAAAGGAAAGTGAGGACTATCAGGAAACTGAAAGGAAGATGTCCTCGTTCTGTAGTGGCAGGCAGATTAGCAACACTGTCACCTGTAATAATATGGGAAGTAGAAAATGACTTGAACTGAGTGAACAAGCTAAGACAATTTCTACACCAAACGTTGAAGGTGCTGCTTGGTGTCTTTCTACTTACAGAAAAATGTGAGAGGAGAGAGATAAACTTATGAAAGGTCTGCTCAACAAAAAGAAGTCAGTGTTTTGGCTTTAAAAGTCCCCAGCCTCTCCAGTTGGCAAAAGATGCTAAAATTAAGAAACAGCTTCTGTACAAATATCAAATCAAGAGCTCTGCTAGGTCGAACATTGAAGCTGAAGGTGTGGCTATAAAATTTCTCATTAGACTTCAGAAGGATCAATGATGCTGCCTCAGAATATCATTTAGCAAGACAGAAAGGGCCCTCTGAAGATCTGTATGTCTCAGAGCTCCCCTCAATCAAACAATATGGCTTCTAAGAAGCTTAAGGATATTGTCCCTCAGCAGAAGCCCTAGATAGAAAAGAGCTGTCTTGATTTATAGATGTAGATTTATCTAATGAAATGGAACCTAATAACATTCACAGGAGACCCACAAAGTTTTTTTAAAAAGAATTATATCAGCAGAAACACTGTCAGCTTTGACTGAAAGGGACAGAGATGGAGCTAAATATAAAGAGGCCTTTTGATTCCCCCTACCCTCACAAATTCTACTGAAGGAATTAGGCTCAAAAACCCACTTAGCTATAAATACATGTTACATCTCAAGAAAAAGAAGGAATGACTCAGAAGGGAAAAAAACAACTGTGGGACCAAGAGCCATGGAAAATTATTCCCAGGCTTTGAGTTCCAATCAAGAAACTGCCAACCTATGCTAGATTGGACTTAGAATTGGTATAGACCAGTGACTCCTGGGTATCTTCCATGTTTATGGTGGTTATCTTGTGCCTATCCCACTACTGAACATAGGACATGAAAAGAGAGCAATAACTGGTCTCTTTAGTTCACAGGTCTTCAGGTCAAGAGGAACTGTACTCAAGAAACTACACCTGAGATGGTTCATTCGTGCCTCGATCTCATTTATATGACAACATCCCAGATTTCAAGCTAATACTATATTGGGGTTCTTGGGAGGTGGGTAGTGAATGTATTTTGCATGTGGGGCAAACATAAATAAGTTGTGGCCAGTGTACAAATTGCAGTGGTTTTAAAACATGCCTATGAATTCTTGATATGTCTCTCTTTAAGATGTACTGCTTAATACTCCTCCCCTTGTGTGGACTGGACTTAGTGACTCATTTATGATGAATAGAATTAGGTAGAAGTGACAGAATGTGACTTCTGTGATGAGGACATAAAAGGCGTTGTAGCTTCCTCTGTTTCTCTCTCTTGGACTGCTTGCCTGGGGAAAGCCAACTGCCGTATGACAAGGACACTCAAGCAGCTTTGCAGAGTGAGAACTGAGGCCTCCAGGCAAACACCACTGAGTGAGCTGGGAACAGATCATGCGACTCTAGTCAACACTTCAGATGGCTGAAGCCCCAACTGACATTTTCATTTCCATCTCATGAGAAACCCTGAGCCAGAACCACTCAAATTCATGATCCGCAGAAACTGTAGGATAATAAATGTTTGTTTCTTTATGCCACAAAGTTTTGGGGCAAATTGTTATGCAGTGATAGATAATCGATACAAGACTCATCACCCTATTGCCGAATCACTGAAACCCTAACCTCCAAATTTTCCTTTCGGGGTATGTGCATGTGTGGGAAGGGGATAGGGCAGAATTCCAGGGCTCATGAATGATGCTGTTTCTCATTCTTCCATCTGGCTTTCCTCTTGTGGTCATGGGAGGCCTTGTCCTCTGCCACACCCCATATGTTACTGTCACAGTGATATTCTTTTATCTTGCTCCAACTTTCATCATGCTGAGCTGGAGAGAGTTCCCGCCTCCTCATCTGTGCTACCGTCTATCATTAAAGCCACCAAAGAGATTTTTTTAGCCTGGCCTCTAAGAATGTCACTCTTATTTGTCTGCTTTTGCCTTCAGCCCCTTCTTTCCTAGGAAGCTAACACATTTTGTTCCTGAAGGACAAGGCTGGAAGACAGTCAGAGAGACAACACATCCTGGAGCACTCAACATCCTGTCTACCCTCTGACTACCAACTGCTGACCAGATCAGGAGCCGGTATCTCCAATTAAGTAATCCAATTAAGTGTGTGTTACCTACAACTTAAAACATGTACAACAATATGACCATAATGGTAAAGATATATTTTTTAAGTTTAAGAACTGAATAAATGGATAGTGAAATAGTCTAAAGTAGCTTACTAGATGATTTCTTCATAAGGTGCATAAAGTTTAACATTGCCTTAAATGGTTATTTATAATGATATAAAATGTCTTTTCTCTGTAGAAACTGTACTGAAGGGACCAGTAGGCTGAGAGGCACTCAGAGTTTCATAGATACCTCTTGAATACAATCTCCAAGCAATAAAAGCAAAATGACAACCTCTTAATTCTCCCAATCAAAATGACCAAAAGTGACTCCTTACAAATACACTGCCAAACTTTGAGACACTTTGACCACCAAGGACTGTGTTATGGGTTGAAATTCTGCCAAAAGCAATCAACTACAGAGGCTGCCAGAAGTCTGTGAGGTAGCTTGGCATGAAAAGTCGACTCAGTATAGATGGCCTATGCTAGACTATGACTAAATTTTCTAAGAGAGAATCTAATTTTATCAATTATTTCTGAGACATAAAGAAACGTAATAGAATGCTGAAAAAAGGTACAGATTCAGAAAAGGAGTTGAAAGAGGAATTGTGGATTATGTAGAAGAGAACTTGGCATCTGCAGGATAGAAGCAGAGCAAAGAGAGCAGAGTTGTCAAAAGACAGATTGTTAGACTCTGTGGGGATAGTGGGTGTCTGAAAATCCCAGTTGTCTACGACACACTATTGCACTACCAACGAGACTGACCCCCTCCTTTCTTACTTCCTATGTGGCTTTACACTAAATTACTATCATTAGAGAGAACCTGATATTTGGTTATTTTAGATGACGTGAATCAAGAACAGAAGTCTCAGTTCTTAGCCAGCCATTAACCTCATTGTGTCCAGTTGGTATTCTCATGAGCTTCCTCAAATTCTCATAAAAATGACCTCAGGCTGGCCAATCATCTGTCCCTCCACATCCAAATAATAACAATGGCATTTATTGAGTGAGGCATTGTTTTTAACATATATCATCTGCAATCCTTACACTGACCTGAGAGTTTCATTCACTGAGTCAACAAATATTTATCTTAGGATTTATGGTGACCATTTTAAAAATGAAGAAACTGAAGCTCAAAAAGATTAAGGACTGGCCCAAGGTCACACAGGTAATAATTGCCAGAGCTGGGATTCAAACCAAAAATTGCCTGACTCCAAAGTTCCATCCACTAATCCAATACTTTCCAAACCTGCCTCCACATGAGAATTTATTCATTCAACCAGTAAATACTGAGCAATCAATATGTCCCAGTTACTGGTCTAGGCACTGCAGATTTAGCAGTAAATAAAGCAGACTGAAAGAGCCTGTATCCTAAAAGACAGAGATAGACAACAAATAAAATGGTAAACTGAGGGGCTTAAAAACAAAGATTCTGAGGTATTACGCTGAGTGAAATAAGACAGAGAGAGAAAGTCAAATACCATATGATTTCACTCACAAGTAGAAGATAAAAACAACGACAAACAAACACATAGCATTGGAAACTGGATTGGTGGTTACCATAGTGGAAGGAGGAAAGGCAAAAGGGGTGATTAGGCCCACCTGTGAGGCGGTGGACTATAATTAGTTTTTGGATGGTGAACATGATGTAATCTACACAGAATTTGAAATATATTATGATGTACATCTGAAAGCTATATAATGTTATAATCCAATGTTACTGCAATTAAAAAAATAAAAATAAAAATAAAGAACAAAGATTCTCAGGTGTTAGCTTTGAAGATCATGCTTCTATAGGTTGGGGCTTGGGCTATGGAATCCATATTTTTAATGAGGATCCTAGGTAGCATTTTGATACTTAGTCTTGACTTGACTCCACTGTAGTAGAGAATGCTGACTCCTTTTACACATATTTGAATTCATTATGTTTATGCTATTTAAGTCCTCACTCTTGCTTACTTCTTACATAGTGTTTTTTTATAGTTAAATTTTAGGAGAAATAGTAAGGTTCTTTTAAAATTAGAGATTAACCCTGGGCGATGCAATGTATGTGGATTGATAATAGGGATCCTGCGATGCACACATTTCTAAGTATCTGATTAGGATTGGAGAGAAACTTAGAGATCCTATAAATTCACAAGCAAGGAAAGCACTGATTTTAAAGGTGCAATCGTGGTGTTTTTACAAGAGGATCTCTACTAAGATTAGTGAGTATTACTTTATAAGTTTGAATTTTATAGGCACATCACCTAAAGAAGAAATAACGATGTTTGGAGGCCTGACATTGGAAACTCTAACTGTCTAGATAGGGCAAGGGATGAGGGGAGAGAGGGGCTTGACTCCATTGACTAGGATGGAAGGCATGCTGGGAGGGGAGGGAGAGAAGTAGGATGTATGGGAACATTTGTTAGAGGCCACCAGCTGCTGACACATGCTTTGATTTACTATGGGAAGTGATAGGGAGGTATTTCATTCTGAACCAGGAAGGAGGAAATAGGCAATTAGAGCACATGGCTGGTCCAGGGAGAAGAATAGCAACTGCCAAATTAATTCATTTGCTCAGGGAATAAGGGACTGCTGGTGAGTCTCTAGCTCTAAGAAGGGCTTGCTTTGCTATAAAGAGATCATTTTAAGGCCCAGAGTTGGAGACATGAGGCTTTAAGAATAACCTCACCCATCCTCTAATATTGTTCCCTAAATTTCCTGGGTCTCCAGCCTTCCCTGAGTGGTCTGATGTTAGAGAAATGTGCTTAGCTTGTTCTAACAGTGACCTGTCTGTGAGGTGTAACATTGGGATGCTCAAATTAGGTCAGCAGCACGGAAAGAATATTCTCAAGCCCAGACACCAGAAGACAAGCTGCATTTCTCATTGTTTTCCTCTCCTTCAGCCAGGGCTCTAGAGTACCTGTTGAATAACAACCGTGCAAGAAATTACCAGCTTGAGTCAGCCTTATTACAGATGAACAGTTCATGGCTAGTGGATTTAACTCAAGTTCTTCCTTTTCTAATAAATTAACTGCACTTAAGTGGTCTGCAGCCGAGAACTTGTTAGGGGAAAATGGCTTGGATACAAATCCCATCTGGAATCACCCCTTTAAAACATTTAATCCTTGTGCAATATTTAGATCAAGGATTCTTTCCAAATTCATTGTCAGAAACTCTTAATGAAATATAAATATCTTGTGATTTTTAGAAAAATACAGCAATATGCAATGCATGCAGGTGACCTTTAGGGATGAGTAAAAACAAATGTAAAAGGCCTCTCTAACTGGGATGTCTTCCCCCCTTAGGCTGAGAATGCTGTATTCCTGCTCAGCTTAATTACTTTTCTAGAGAAAATTCCAGCTGATGACTCTGTCTACAAGGCACAAAGTCATATTGTAGACCAGCTCTAAATCCCATGAAGTCAAACAACGATGATTTGATTTATCCACAGTTTGTTGAAAGGAGATACACACGCCTAAAGTGATTCTTGGGAGTTAATATCAGAAGTGCCATAAGATCATCTAATGTGCAGTTCACCATGGAGTGATTTCAGCAGCATTTGGGAGCCTCATGTCACTTCATTGAAGGAAAGCCTATAAATAAACACTGCTTAAAGTGCTTTATCTATGAGCTAACAATGTCAATAATGTCTAGAGAGAGTCAGAGTCTCTCTAAGCACCCACAGCAACTTCCTTTGTCCAGTGAGCACAGAAACAGAGTTCTCACTTGCCCTATTCTGGTTTTAAGAGGGCTCAGCCAGGCTATGTTGACCTTGAGTGTGAAAAGGACTCCTTGTCAATGACTCTGAAGCCTTAATAAGACACAGAAGCATAGATGCTATTCAAAATTGGCCCAGACCCTCACAGAACATTGTACCAGTTTTAATTTCAGTATGTTAAAAGAGATGTCTGGAAATTGGATGGAATCCAGAGATGAAAACAAGAGAGATGATTAAATGGTAGGCAAAATAACAGTTCCTAGAAAAGCCTAAAGGGATTGGGAAGTTTTTTATTCTGAAGGACATGGGAGCTGGGAAGTTCTTTAAAAATCTTCTTCCTTTTTATAACAAAGTATTATAAAGGTAGATTGAGAAGCTGTACATGGAGATAGTACATAATGTATATGAGGTTAGATGGAGCGTAAGGAAATGTGTTCTCTGATATGAAAGAGTTTCAAATTCAGGAAAAGGCCGCTGAGGGTAATAGGGATGGCTTTTTCCCCCTAAGGTTTGAAAGTCACTGGTCTCAGAGGCAGGACTGGCACTTGCTTGGCTATGTCCACAACTGACTTTCATTCTTATTTCAGTCTTGGTACAATTTCCCCCAGACACTTATCATGGACCCTGACCAGAGACTTATTGACTGTGATAATTTTTTTCTATTCCCACCTGGGAGACTACTTTTTCTTCTAATTTTTCATCTACTTAACATATTAGGTTCAAAATGTTTGATATAGCTTTATAAAGTATGGGATTCTGAAATTCTGAATATCTACTCTTTCTCAGTCCAAATCATATGTTTCTGAACACCAACCTCCTTCATTTTACGTACTGTGGACTAGCAACAGAAGTGTCTTTAATTTATTGGCCAACTAAATTTCCCTTCTGACTACTTTTGCCAAGGAAATAGATACACAGACTGTAAAATCTAGTGATTAATTCTGCTAACCCTACATAATTGAATTCTCACCTAGGTAAAGGTCTTTTGACAAGACCATTATATAAGGTAATTAGTCAAATAGCTTTTATTTTTTTGGAAGATTAACCCTGAGCTAACTACTGCCAATCCTCCTCTTTTTGCTGAGGAAGACTGGCCCTGAGCTAACATCCATCCCATCTTCCTCTACTTTATACGTGGGACACCCACCACAGCATGGCTTTTGCCAAGCAGTGCCACGTCCACACCCGGGATCAGAACCGGCACACCCCGGGCCGCCAAGAAGCAGAATGTGCGAACTTAACTTCCATGCCACCAGGCCAGCCCCTCAGATAGCTTTTATAAACGAGGAAAGAAAGGGATTAACGTATCTCTTTGAATGCAAGATGTGTCAAGATCACTCTGAATAAAAGATATATATATTTATAAAACATTTGTTGAATGAATGAATTTAAAAGTACTGTCTGTTTTTTTTTTCCCTGAGGAAGATTGGACCTGAGCTAACATCTGTTGCCAATCTTCCTCTATTTTATGTGGGATGCCACCACAGTGTGGCTTGATGAGCAGTGCTAGGTCCATGCCCTGGACCCAAACCTGTGAACCCAGGGCTGTGGAAGTGGAGCACGGGAACTAGCTACTATGCCACCAGGCCAGCCCCTAAAAGTAGTGTCTTAAATACACACAGTACTCTCAAATCGCACACTGTTGTGAAAAGTTCATATTGTCTATTGTCCTGATTTCTCCCTCTTCTCAATGGGTCACCAGAGCATTTTGAGTTCAATAAAGACATTTTTTTCCATCTTGAAGTGGTAATCAACTCCACCTTCCTTCTACCCATAACGATGAGTCACAGCAGTCAAGAATATATGCCTACCATTGAAAAATCACTTTAGCAATAGCTCAAGTGTAATTCTATAAATAATGAATCAAAGACTCCCACTGTATCTCCTGTGCCTTATTGAATCATTGCACACTTTAAACTGCTCTGTGGTGTGCTTAACAAATCTTTAACCATGTCCCAAAGTATTACTCATAATTTAGTCTGAAACACTTAGCAATTTCATAAAGTTTTGTTCTGGCTCTAAAGTGAACCTTTAGAACAGAACTGAAATGTTAAATGTGTTTTATGTAAGTAGAAGTGATGTGAATTCATACATTACTAAACGTTTTTATACTTTTTTCCATTTAACCATTAATGCTTTCTTCCTGCATGGCCATTAATTTTTGTTGTAGCCAACAGATATTAAGCCCCTTCCTGCTCACTTATAATGAAGCCTCTAGACGTGATAGAATAAAAGAAAATAGAAGAAGCTTCTGTAATTTAACCTTGCAGGGGCAGAACTCAGAATGTGAAGGAAATTGCACTGTCACTGCTTGCTGGCTGTGCAAGCTCTCTCAAACTGGTTGTAAAGACAAATTATTTTAGGGAAGAGAGTAAATGCCAGAAGCCATCATGAAATCATGTGCCTATCAAGCAGCGACTGAGCTGATTTTTCCTCTCCTTCCTTGCCCCTGTTTCCTTTTCTACCACCTTCCCTTCATTCTCAGCCTCAGCTTCCTCAATGAACTTCACATCTTCTTCTACCCGCTCCTCACCCAGCTTCCTTTCCTGAGGTGTTGATTGTCAGCAGATCTGGCCCCTCTGACTAGACGCACCTGTTCCTTTTGTTTCTGCTCCATGCAGACAAATTGACTAAAGAGGAGCCGGAGTAATGAGAATTATGACTGAGATCCATCCCATTGTTCTATATCCATCTACTGCACAGCTTGCTTCTCATGCTCTAATCTACACTCTTAATTTAGAAACCGTCTCGTGTTTGTCTCTATGAACAAAAGTTTAGGCAAAAAGAAATATTTGAAAACTTTTTTTATAGAATTTTACACAAGGTTGATGAAAACATTTTCGTCTCTTAACATAAGGTGGTATATTTAACGTATTATATTAGTTTCTGCATAACAATTTTATTTATTTATTTATTATCTCACACTTTCTAGGGCGAGGGAGTCTGGGCCTCACTTAGCTGGTCCTCTGCTCAGGATCTCACAAGGCTACAATCAAGGTATCAACCTGGGCTGGGTCCTCTTCCAAGCTCATGTGGTAGTTGGCAGAATTCATTTTGTTGTGATGTAGAAATGAAGCCCTTAGCTCCTAAAGCTGCCTCCTCCCCCACTGGAAATTCCTCACATGGCTCTTGGCTTCTTACTGGCCAGCAGGAGAGTGTTTCTCTGACTTCTCTCAACTCTGACCTCTAGACCCTCTTTTTATGGCTCACCTGGAAAGGTCAGGCTCACCCAGAATAATCTCTTTCTTGATTAACTTAAAGTCAGCTGATTAAGGATCCTAATTATATCTGCAAAATCTCTCATCTGTGCTGTATAACATAACAAAATCCCATCACCTTTGCATGTTCCTATTGGTCAGAAGCAAATTATAGCTCCCATCCACACTCAACAGAGGGGGAAATTCTATAAGAGTGTGGATCATTGAAGGTAACTTTAAAATTCTGCTAACCACAAGTAGGAATCAACAAGTTCAATAATTTTCCTTTTTTTTTTCCTAGCCATCCTTGCAGTGATTGCCCCTTCCCAAAAAAGTTATACCAATTTTTTCCATCTTTTGTATCCTCAAGAGTGAGTTCATTGTCCCTTCCCATAACTACTCCAACATACTATCCTCACATTTCTTTAATTTATTCAATTCTAAACATTTTTCCTGAGCACAATTCAAGCTGTATACTTTCCTTGTCCTAATCCTCATCACCAACCAGAAATCAGAACTGAACCAATCAAAAACCTTAAATGCAAATATCCCACTCTCTAACCTCAGAGTCTTTATCAATGATGTTCATATCCTCACTCCAAGGATATCTACTCTTTGACTGCAGATAGGCAATGGTTCCATGACTGCCCCATTGTCTTCCAGATTATCAGCCTCCTCTTGGCTCAGTCAGTTCCCTAGCTAGTTTAAACTCCTTAGTTTATTACCTCAATTACTTTCTCACTAACATAGTCAATAACTTTGAAAACTGGTATTTCCACCGTATTGTGCCTTTCTGATGCCAACCTTATATTCTCTTCAAATCCCTAGACTGCTTAGCATTGGTGGAGAAAATCAATCAAATGTGCTTTCAAAGCATTACAAACTCATAGTAGACACGGCTCTTAACTACCTTACAGTTTTAACTTTTATTTACTCTTTCTCTCACTCTTCTCAGAGACTTTGTGTCTTTGGCATTCTATTCAAGCCTCCAACCCAGCTCCCATATCCTTTAATCTAAGTGAACATCCCATATTTCACATAGAAGTTTGAAGACTTCGGGAACAAAAAGCCTAATCCTTCCAACACCTACAAAATGTATCTTAACCACTTATTGCCTGCCATGTCCCCAAGAGCACCATTTATCCTGTTTCTCTTTAGTATAGTCAACCTTCCTTCCCTTCATAATCCTTACCTTCTATATGTGACTAGTTTCTCTGCCAAATGAGAACACAACACCCCCCATCTTTTCCTGTGACTGTAGCTCTAGCTCAGCCCTCATCATCATTCACTGAGTCTCTGGAAATAATGCCCTAACTGGTCTCTCTGTATTTGCCATTACCAGAATACTGCGCATAAACTAAAAATGCCACTAAGTCACTGCTCAAAGGCCTTCCTTTGCTTCTAAATAATTCCCCTTTGCTTCTAAAACAAAAGTACATCTTCAGCAACTTCCACGTACATGTCTCTGCCTAAGGCTCTAATATTACCCCCACCATTCTTGTCCTCTCACTTTACATTCTACTGCTACTGAATATCACCCTTCAGCTTCAATTTTGTGGAAGATGGCAGGACAGTATTTGTTCAAAATGTGTTGCTTTCCTTGTGAGAGGATAATGCTTCCTTACTCCATTACATTAGGCTTGATCATATGAATTTCTTTAACCAATAGAATGTGAGTGAAAGTGGCAATTGCCACTTCAAACCAGAATCTTTATAAGCCACTGAATCGTTTAACCATTCACTCTTTTCTCCTCTGCCATTAGGTCAGTACATCCCAGATGGGGGCTGCTCCTTCAGCTTGGGTCCCAAAATAAACAGGATGTGGAGCACAGCCACAGCCAATTAACCATGAATGTTAATACAAGTGAGAAATAAATCTAGATTGTTATAAGCCATTAAAGTCTGGGGGGTTGTTTGTTATGGTAGCAGAATCTAGGAAAATCTAATAAGAAAATTGATGCCTCCATAAAAAAAGAACTGAAATATGTAGCTATGGATTATGGGTCACACAGTGGCGGTTGGTGAAAAAGAGGAAACATATTTTGCCATTATTCTTCCAGCATCCATTTTGTAAAACCATCACCTGTAATAATTCAGAAAGCAAACAATGTACCTAAATGAACTTGTGGCTCTAGGGAAATAAAGAGGGAAAAAGAATGTTGGTAGTATGATTTCTATTGGCTGTATTTGACAAAGTACCGTAGGAAAAAAAAATGAGCTCAGAAAAGAACCAATTGATCTGCGCAGAATTGAAAGGAATATAAAAAATCCAGAAATGATGAGAGCTGCAGAGTTTGAAGACGTATCTGATTGCCATTTCCAAGTAGTAAGACACGAACTCTGGAAGGTCTGTGGATACCAAAGGCCAATTAAAACAGCCTAATGGCACAGTCCAAATTTAGGGTATTGCAACAAACTTTCTGTTAAAACTTGTGAATTGATATGGAGAATATGGTTAATCTTGGGCCCCAAAGATTTTACAGATAGGAAGCAGGCTTAAAATGCTTTTGATCCTCTAAGGAAAACACATTTCCAGTGTCATCTTCAGATGTAGCCAATGATGATAAAAGGAAGAAAAAGGACTTCCCAAAGAGTGGAGCCAGAGGTTATAGAGGATGATGACTTGAAGAGCTACTCCTAGGTTGTAGAACTGGGCAAGATCGAGAAAAATTTCAGATCTCCAGGGTAGGAACCCCTTACAATATCCATCCCATGAAATTTTTGGATTCCTATTGACCAGCAACTGATGAGTATCTCCTTTCTGCTCTTTTCCAAGTGAGAGGTTTTATTTTAGGTACAATCTCCCTGTTCCACTATTATATATTCAATATGTGAGGAAATATAATTTATCTTTTTAGTTCACAGGCCACTGAATCAAGAAGAGCCACATTCACATTTATACAGAGACCACCTGAATGAGAATTTTGGGTTGTCTTCCTTGGAAAGAGGGAGAGTTTTAAGTGAACTTAGTGTACAAGGGGAGGAAAATGAATATTTGTAAGGAAGACACTGGTATTTTATTTGTTTGAAAGATTTGTTACCCCTTCATGTAGATGATTATACATCCCTGCTTCATTGAAGTCAGACGTGGCCATGTGGTTTTCTTTGGCTGATGAAATATGGGAGAAAATGAATTTTGTAGCTTTCCCAAGTAGCTTTAAGAGCCATTGTGCCATTTGGCTATTTGCTGTTTTTCCTCTCCCTTGACGCAGCCTGGAGCTTGGAATGAAGATTAGAAGGAGAGATGCAGTCAAATGCAATGGATATTAATGTAGGCAAAATAAACCAATGTTGAGATTTAGCAATTTGTCAAAGCATAATCTAATGAAAGGTGACATATACCCTCTCTGTGTCTTCACTTTGATACTTTCTTAGTCTGAAACTCCACTTTTATCATTCTTTGTGTCCTTGTTTCACACATGTTATTTAAGATTTAACTCAGTCTAGAAATTTTTCTTTAACTCCAGGCTGGGAGAAAAGCTTCTGTAGCTTCCTATAGCACATGTGTATACGTTTTACTTTTAAACCTACCAAATGATATGAAAATTGTCAATTATGGGAAAATAGGCAAATATCTTAATCTTCATAGTATTCACCCAAAAGAGCACAGTGTCTGTGATGGCTTTGTGATGTGTCAACTTGGCTAGGCCGAACTATATTTTCCATAATTTGCTTTCTTGTATATTTCCTAATAGAGTGGGACACAAAGGAGATTCTTGGGAAGTTTGGAAGTAGAAGAGATGTGGCAGCCATTTTGCAGCTTACAGACATTTCTAATCTGCTGACGCACCTTCTTGGCATGAACCAGCAGCTGGCCCTGAAATTGCTCCACCTTCCTCTGGGCCTCCTACAGCCTCTCTGAATCTGGGGCAGGTATAGCGTGAGTGTGTGAAGGTGTGTGTGTGTGTGTGTGTGTGTGTGTGCAGCTTTGTGATGAAGGGTCTTGACTTCTATCAGATACCATCGCCACCAGTCTGTTCATGTGGGATTCCAGCTCTTCATGCTTGTGGATTATAGTCTGCTTGTGATATTTTCGTCCTGAGTGTCTGTCCTTTGGACTTCATATTCTATCATGAGACTCAGAGACAACATTCTTATAGACACTTGACTGCTTAACCAGCTCCCCAATTTTGTTAGCCAATTCCCTATAACACACACATACACACACACACATTACATAGCTATACAGATATGTCTTCTACTGGTTCTGCTTCTCTGGTTGAACTCTGACTGATATAGTACCTGGAACACAGTTACTTATTGTCAACTTTAGTTGAATGTTTAAAAGGCAACTAAAACTCACTGTGGTCTGTAAATTTTTATTATTTACCTAAACTTTGTCATCTCAGTGAATGGCACTGTCATTCATCCTATTATAACACTTAAAAACCAGATGTCTTCCTTGACATCTTTTCTTCTACCCTCCATATGCAATCCGTCACTAAATCCTATCAACCATACTTCTTAATTACCTCCCAAATATCCGCCATTCTCCATCTCTACTACCGGTAACTTGGCCTAAGATCCCTTGAGTGGACCACTTCCAGAGCCACCTAATTCTTCTTCTTCTATACAAAGTACTAGTCTCCAAACAATTCTCTATTTTGCAATATGGTGATGTTTTCTAAAAACAACTATGGTCTTACTGACCTTCTGCTTAAAACATTATAATGCCTTCCTATCGGTCTTGAAAGAAAGATCGAAATCCTTAACACATGTAACAGCCATTTGTGGGCTGCCTCCTATGCATCTTTCCATCTGCAGCCTCATTTTGTTCTACTCTCCCCCTTTCGTCAGTTCTTTGAATGTTTCACACTCCCCCAAAACCAACCAATTCAGGGCCATTATACATGCTATTTCAACTGTCTATAATGTACCTCCACCGTCCACACCCTAGTAAACCTCTATTCTTCCTTCAAAAGTCAGGCCAATTACCACTTTTGATTCTTAGATCGCATATTAAACTTTGAAAAATTCATGTCACTGTCCCCAATACAGGTTGACATTACAAAACTATTCTTTATAAAATTCTCTATGAAGCACGTCTCTTGGATTTAAATTCAGATAATTCAGTTGGATTCTTAGATTTAAATTCAATTATTTCCTTTCTTGGGTTTATATTCAGATTTGTACATAACTCTCCTAAAATGTAGCTATTTTTTCATTATGGCAAACTCTTTGTGAAAGAGATTTTAAGGTTCTGAGCTTAGAGATAAAACCACATAACTGATCATATGCATAATACTCTAACATGAACAAAGTGACTGATGATGTGTGTTTTCCTACACTACTGTAAGCTCCTTGGCAGCAGGAACTTTATTTTATTATTCACTTCTGTATTATGAAAGCACCTATTACATTGTTTTGCACATGACAGATGTTCAATAAATGCTTGGGATACTCAGTGTATTTCCATTATGATATATATCACAGTCTCTATTTGTCTTTATTTGTTACTTGTTCATTTGTTGCTTCCCACAATCAAAAGGCAAGTTCCACGAAGAAGGGAAGCTTGTCTTCTTTGTTTACAGTTCTATCATTAGTTTTGAACAGCATCTGGCACTTAACAAATATTTGTTAAATAAATAAATATCATATGTAAAAATATCTGGCATATAGTAGATGCTCAATAAATTTAAACATACCTTTTAGGATATGTGCAAGTTCAAAATGAGGGAGAACTCAGTTAATTTCCTTTCAAGTCAGCTCCTCTTCCTATTTATAGAGAAAACAGTCCATGCAAGAAGAATATATTTTAGGACTTGAGAAACATCCATCAGAAAAGTTGCATAGACATTGCTATTTCTCTCTAGCTTTCTTCTTTTTTTAAATCTAATGCAGCATAAAAAAAGTCTACTTGAATGACACAAAGCATTATCCAAAGCACAGGGAGTGTCTTCGAGGGTAGGTTTAGACATACTGTAATATGATTACACTGTTTTGAAGTTTCATTACCTTTTCATCGGAATGAATATGAAACCTAGAATATTAATACAATGAAGATTGGCAGTTGATGACCCTACAGAGGCTGCTCCAAGTTGCAGATAAAACAAGGACTGTGGTACCTCCAAATCTCAGGGTCATTTGAGGCATCTTGTCTGTAATCAGGATTTGCAAGTGATGGCGCATGAACTGTTTTCTGGTCATTGTTATTCAATGCCATCACCTACCATTGTCTGCGATCTTAAATGGGCTGTCTCATCTATCAAACATCCCCTTCCTATACTCACAGTATCTGGCGGATCAACAAAGCATGTAAAATCAGCACTTTCCTTGGTCCTTGAGAGGGTGCTGCTTCTGACAGGATGAGAGTTCTTCCTTTCTTCACCACTTCTCCTGACAATTTAGAGCCCATTCTGCATTTGACTTTTGGAAATACCTTCCCTCAGATATAATGAAGCCCCCTGGGGTTGAAAGGTGAAAGGCGTTCTAAGTAATGCCATTTCCTCTTTTGATGTCTTCGTACCTGAGTGTCATGTAGAAGATTTAATACCAACTCTATTCCTCTGATGCATATGACAATATAATATCCTCTAATTGCATCTCTTCTGTCTTTGTACAAGGCGGAAAAATATTCTTTACAGCAGGGCTACAAAATTACACATGTTACAACTGAATATTCAGGTACTAAAATAGGTCTTCCTGCTTGTTAGGGAAAAGAAGAAACTGAAAATTGTTTTTGTTTTTATTTGGTATTTCATATGCCATGGGCCTGAAGGAGCTGGATTGGGTAATTTTACAGGTGTTTTAAAATACATGGCTCAGGGATATTTGACAGGTATACGTTAGGATGGCAATGCCAAAGATATTTCAAGCAAACAATGAACAAATCCTTGTTATGTCATTTTTAGTGCTTAAGGAGAAAGTCAAAGGGTGATTGAATTGCCTTTTTGTGTTTGTTTTTGTTTTCGAGGAAGATTAGCCCTGAGCTAAAATCTACCAATCCTCCTCTTTTTTCTGAGGAAGACTGGCCCTGAGCTAACATCCGTGCCCATCTTCCTCTACTTTGTATGTGGGACGCCTACCACAGCATGGCCTGCCAAGTGGTGCCATGTCCGCACCCGGGATCCGCACCGGCGAACCCCGGGCCACCAAAGCAGAACATGCGCACTTAATTGCTGCGTCACCAGGCTGGCCCCCAATTGCCTTTTTAAAAAAATCAGGATTTTTTTGTTTTTTACTACTTTGAGCCATGTGAAGTTGCCCAGAGTTGTGCTCCATCCATGTAGTATTTAGTTAAGTGCATTTTGTCAATATAAGAAGCTATCTGGCCGCATATCTGTCCAAATTTGACCATTTGCATTGTGAGGGTAAGAGCTGTCATTTGCGGAATGCCAGGCACATCATGCTCACTAAGTAAATATAAACTAAGTGCGACTGAAAATGGCTCTCAACCATCAAAAATCATCCACCTGCCTTTCCACTGTGGTATGACGTATTTCCTTTATTCCTGATTCTAAAGAATTAATCATTGTCAGTAACCAATAATGGCACAGAGCAGCTGATGAATGGCAATGAACATATAAGCAAACAAGTAGCTTTTGTTTTATGTAAAGATGATGCTGCCATGTTCATGAGACATATGCTTGTAATAACCCATTCCTGCACAAGTTTCCTTGTGGAAGGGCAGATTACAGCATGCATATCAGGATACCTGAATCAAAAATTTTGTTCCTCTAAGACTGGCCATTCCAAATGGGAATGGAGCATACTATCTTGGTCTCACAACATGTTCTGAATCAACAAACCA
Organism: Equus caballus; assembly: GCF_041296265.1. Lineage (NCBI taxonomy): Eukaryota > Metazoa > Chordata > Mammalia > Perissodactyla > Equidae > Equus > Equus caballus. Next base: position 26,937,444 of record NC_091710.1, on the reverse strand, counting down.
GGTAGAGTAGTGCTCGCACACACTCCTTTTCTTTCCCCATCATGGTGCCTATCATTTTGCATCTGGTTATACAAAAAGTCTATCAACTTATTGACTTGTATCTCTGAATGAAGAATACATTGATGCTCAACATCACTAATCATCAGGGAAATGAAGCTCGAAACCACAATGAGATATCACCTCACATCCGTTAGAATGGCTATCCTCAAAAAGACAAGAAATAACAAGTGTTGGCAAGGATATGGAGAAAAGGGAGCCCTTATATACTGTTGATGAGAATGTAAATTGTGTAGCCACTATGGACAACAATACAGAGATTCCTCAAAAACTGAAAAATAGAAACTGCCATATGATTCAGTGATTCTACTTCTAGGTATTTGAAAATGAAAACAATGACTTAAAAAGATATCTACAATCCCATATTCATTGCAGCATTATTTACAATAGCTAAGATATAGAAACAACCTAAGCGTCCATTGAAGATAAATGGATAAAGAAAATGTGGTATATATATATACCACAGACACACACACACAATGGAATATTATTTAGCCATAAAAATGAATAAAATCTTGCCATTTACAACAACATGCCTGGAACTTGAGGGCCTTATGCTAAGTGAAATAAGTCAGAGAAAGACAAATACTGCATGATTTCACTTAAATGTGGAATCTAAAAAAAACCCCCAAACACCAAACTCATAGATACAAAGGACAAACTGGTGGTTGCCAGCGGCAGGGGCTGGGGGGTGGGTGGGCAAAATGGATGAAGGGCGTCCAAAGGCACAAACTTCCATTTATAACATAAATAAGTCGTGGGAATGTAATGTCCAGCATGGTGACTATAGTTAATAACACTATATTGCACATTTAAAAGTTGCTAAGAGAGTAAATCTTAAAAGTAAATCTTAAAATCTTTTCATTACAGAAAAGAAATTTGAAACTATGTATGGTGACAGATGTTAACCAGACTTACTGTGGTGATCATTTCCCAATATATACAAATATTGATCATTACGTTGTACACTGAAACTAATACAATGTTGTATGTCAATTATACTTCTATAAAAAAGAATACATTTCACAATATACACACACACAATATAAATATCATAAATAGCTACCTTCTCAATAACTTTGTTATTGAATTCACTCTCAGCCTTCAGAACTACACAGAAGTACACAACATGCTTGAGAAAGGGGAGAAATATAGTTCTGTTTTTTCATATCCTGTTGATCCAAAGAGAGCTCATCAATATGCTGAGTTCTATACATAATTCTCTTGGACTTAATATAAAATATTAGGATAGATTTAAGTGACAGAAAGAAATGTAAAATGTAACAAGTTTTACATGCAATAAATTCATGATTTTTGAGTCTGTGATGGGTGAGAACATCAATGAATATGCTCAGAAAAATAGGAGACAATAACTTCACCCATTCTTACTCCTTTTCCTCATCTTTCTTGGAAATAACTAAAAAGTGATTAAGTAGCAAATTAAGAGCTCATACTCAAAATCAATAATTAACTCTGTTTTATAGTCTGTTTGAAATCGTTGGAAAATTAATTGGTCTCCTTGTGTTCACCATAGCCAGACTATATTACGATATCTAAAATGAAAATCTATGTCATTGTGTAAAACCCTTCAATGTTTTCCTTTTGCATCAAAATTAAAAGTGCAAGATTATTTGCATGGTGTACAAAAGCTTTCTAATACATGTCCCTACCTGAATCCGCTTCTTGATTGTTGATTTTGCTCCTTTATGAAATAAGTACAAAGACTGAGGTTCCTGCCTCAAGTTTTCATGTCTCCCACTCTGACCAGGCCCAGGCTAAACAATAAAGTCAACTCAGTACGTCCTTGGTGTTTTCTTTCCTTCCAGAGCTCCGCCTGAGATATTTTTTGTATCACCTGCGTTCACTTCTTCTATAGTGAAGTCCTCACTTCTAGCTGTCAATTTGATACAATGACAAGGAAATAAAAGAATTGTAGACTTTTAGAGCCAGAAGAGAAATTAGAGACTATCAGGCCCCTCATTTTAGACAAGGTTATTGAAGTCTAGAGAGCTAATGACAGCTAGTAGCAGAGTCAAGATCAAAAACGATGTCTCCCTACTCCAGGACCAATACGGCATCTGTTAAATCACGTGTATGGCCCAGTGTGACAGTGGGACTAAGTGATCCTACTAATTTTACAAGGTCAAAGGGATTTAATATTTAGCTTTGTTCTATTCCAGACCACAGATCTGTTGAGCACATCTGTGTTAGTCTTCAGAATACTCAACATCCCACTTTCTTCAGTTTTAAACTGCCTATCTGCTATTTCATTTATTCAGTCAACATATAACAAATGTCTACCAGAAAGTGTACAAGGTTCTGAAAATAAATGAATAAATTGTATACTTTGTACTCTGAGATAGGTCAGAAGAAAACAAGGACAGAAGATGCTTTAGATAAATCCAATGTTTTGGTGCCAACATAAGAAACACCATAGAAGCTAGGTATACTTTTCTGTTTTTCTGAAATTAAACCATAGAGGTTTCCACTTAATTCACTCACTGTTTTGGCTGGCTTGTCTGCTGTTTCTCTTGGATGCTTATTCTTGGTCAAGACCAGGTGAGTGTCTTTGTCTTGCTTATTCCAGAATCCTGGCAGCAGCCAGAGACTTTCCAGCAGAGGTGACCATGCCTGTTCTCACTTCTGGAAAAACTGTCTGGGGAATGTTTCTTGGTCAACAACAGTGCCCTTGTTACCTATCCAGAGTTATCTGCTTCCTTCTCCTTCTCAGAAAACAAAATCAAACAAGCCCAAATCCTGCTGTCAGGAAGGAATCTGATGAATTCATTCATCATTAAGTGTCACCATAGTCACCAAAAGAGACTAAGCGGGGATTCCTATCTTGAGCTGTGTTTGGGAATCAATTGCTCCCGCTGCAGTGAAGAGCCTGGGCTGTGGCTGAGGCCCACTGGGATGGCAAATGGGATAGTAAAAATATTGGTTATTAGGAGATTGTGCTGGGGTACATCAAGTATCAAAGCAATAATGCTTTATATTATACTTTGCAGGTTTCAAAATGTTAATATTTATATTTTTCACTTAATAGTTCCCAAACTGTGCTAAAGAGGACAGGCAGATAGTAGTCCCTTTTTACAGATGAAGAAACTTAAACCATGAGGTTCAACCTGTCTCAAGAGTGTTCAATTTGGTTAGGGTACATGAGGCAACCTATGCTAACAAACCCATAAATCCAAGCAGGTTAACAATTCAAGTTTCTCTCCTGTAGAGTCCAATGTATGCATTTGCAGCCAGGGAGAAGCATTCCATGTGGCCATTCAGGGATCCAGTATCCTTCCACGGTGTGGCTACACCCTTCTCCACAGGATCTCCATGATGTCTTCTTCATTCAGCCAATAGATACAGAAAGAGATAGTTCATTTTTATGGGCCAGGCACGGAAGTGCTAAATATTACTCCCATTATCATTCCATTGGCCAGTAGTATGGCCACATTTCACAGTAAAGGAGGATGGCAAATGGAGTCTAGCTCATGCCCAGGAGGAAAATGAGACCACCTTTGATGAGCACATAGCAGTCTCGGCCACAATCAGTGCCAGATCACAGGACCACAAGGTACCATTTGGATGTTCTTCACCTTGGACTATTTTGCTTGTCAGTTCATTCCTCACCCCAATATTAGATTTAGTTTGTTCAATTCCTTGGCGTAGGGAACATCCCTAGAAAGAGGGCATATCCATAAATTCCATTTATTTCACCATCCACCGAGTCATTCTAAAAGTCACAGCTCCTCTCCAGAGGATTTAAAGAAACTATCTGGCTAGGTAACAGAGAAGCAAAATGACCTTTGACCATATGTGGGCATTTGAATTCTGACAGGGACACCTCAATGCCAGGAGTTTGTCATTACTCTATTAAGTTTTGTGATAATGATTTAACACAAATTCTAGCAAGGTATTTTGCCCATTCTGCGATTTGTAGATAGGAGCTTTAGTAGATGAGAAAGAAAAAAGCCCTCCTTTGCCATTTCAATCCCAATACACACTTGCTGCCAGTGATGTGCTGGGAGGCCACAAATGCAGCCCCCAAGCACCTGGTTTGCTGCATTTCTCACTTCTCCTGGGTTTCTTGGTTCGCTGCACTCCCCTAACTGGAGCATTTCCTCCCTGCTATTTCATCTGATTCCAGTTTCAGGTCTCATGCAGGTGTGTGTGATTGTACCCAAGGTTTTCTCTAAACAGAACTTTCTTTCTCCTAATTTCTGACTTGGCCAACTTGGTATTTCCTCTTCACTGGCTTTTAAAGAGCTCTGGGACTCAAAGAATGAAAGTAGGATATTCAGATGAGAAGTAGAATAGCAAGCCAGGGGCAGAGGGAGTAAGTTCACATATGTATTTTAACTATTTTTCAGGGGGAACCATCTTGTCTTTACAAGTGAGGGCCATTTTATTTATTTATTAATTTTTTTTGAGGAAGATTAGCCCTGAGCTAACATCTACTGCCAATCCTCCTCTTTTTGCTGAGGAAGACTGGCCCTGAGCTAACATCCATACCCATCTTCCTCTACTTTATATGTGGGATGCCCACCACAGCATGGCTTGCTAAGCAGTGCCATGTCTACACCCGGGATCCTAACTGGCGAACCCTGGGCCTCCAAAGCAGAATGTGCGCTGAACCGCTCCACCACTAGGCCGGCCCCAGGAGAGGACTATTTTAATTTTCACTAGCTTTGGGCATCTGGGCAGGTGATTATCTGAAAAGTCAGATAAGATTTCAGGAATTTGGCCTTTTATTTTTCTTCTGCGGAGACCTGAGTCCTGCTCTGGCATTTATTCCTTGTTAAAGAGGTAAAGGGAAGAGAGCAGTCCGTCAGCCATCCTGTGCAAAGCAAAAAGAGGTTCCATCTGCTCTTGGACTCTGCTCTTTATGGGGTCTGTCAGGTTGTTTCAGTCCTGACTGACTTAAATGACAACATTATTCTTTTTTTTATTATTAGAAACAACAACACTTCGAATCCTTTTCATTATTTTTTCATAAAGTTCTAGGATTTAGTCTTCTTGTTGCTGCAACCTCTGATGTTAAAATAACATTTACCCTGAAGCTTTCATCAAATTTTCAGAACATCTTTTATTATTTTTAACCCATTACCAGTGACATCTCCTCTGGCTTGCCATGTTGAGTCTGGAGCAAGAAAATGTCAGTACTTCTAGGTGGGGTGCAATTTTTACCATTTACTTTCTCACTCGAAATTAAAAAGAATAGTCTACTGGACACTAGGAGGTTAAAGAAGCACCTTTGACACCTTGATGCTTAATGTGAAACTTCTTCCTGCCTGCTGTCCTTTTCTACCTGGCTAGAGTCAGATTTGTGAAATTGATAAAATTTGGTCTTCATCCTCCGCCATGTTAAGTGCCTATCAGGTTGTTTTTGAGTTGTTCGCACTTCTCCCCACAACCCATCTCTCAATTCCTTTCAACTCAGCCTGTCCTCTTCCTAAAGTGTCAATTTTCGTTCATTCATAGGCATTTATTAACCCCCCACTATATGCCAGAAATGTTTCTTTGTACTAGGAATATGAAGATGATCCCTATCATCCCTAATGTTCAAAACCTGAAAGTCTAGTGAGAGGAAGGACAGACTCTGAAATGGTTATATGCAAGGTCAAGAGCTAACTGCAAGGTGCAATAAAAGCATACAGGCCAGGACAACTAATTCTGCCTGGGAGCCTGGAGTAGGCATTCCACAGTGGGGATGGCTGAGCCGGGCACTTAAAGATGAATAGGAAAAGCAGATAAGGACATTCCAGATGAGGGAAGAACATGTGTAAGGTTATATATGAAGAGGACAATATACTCAGGGGAAAAATCTAAAACTCTATCTTCTAAAAAACCTCACTCACCAAAATACATTTTCGTTAATACAGACCAGCAGTTCTCAATATTATTTTCCAGGCCTGACACACCTGAAAAATATAATGTGCTATCACTGGTAAAAGTAACCGTAATTTGCAGCATATCAGAGTGCATCTGTGTTTCTGCAGGAAGAAGAATCATGGAGGATAGTTCAGAAAAATCCCCTGGAGTGATTTTCCCATACTCTGATTAAGAATCATAGGCACAGAGACTTCCAGGCAAGAGTGACCAGTATGTCTTACCTTTCCTTGGTAAATCTGTAGGTTAAAAAAAAAACTGTGATAAAATAGAAATAAAAATTTCAAAACATTAAAAGGAGAAATCTTTTCAAGAGGGAGAGGAATAAGGATAGGTAGTTTTCTCATACTGTTTAAAATATGCTCATATAAATAAACAATGGCTCTACTAACAGTCCTTTTGAAGAATTATCTTTTTTAAAGATTTATCTCCGAAATTCATATTTTTGGATATCACCCTTAAAAATTGTAGTGTGAACAATGGGGATTAGAATTCTTTTAAAGTAAGTTATTATATTCCTAATAAAGTAATGGCCAAAGCAGAAACAATATTCTGGGGATTCAGCTTGGTATCATTCTCAATAGAAACAAAGATTTTCTCTGTTGTACTTCAACTCTGTATGAAAAAAATCACACCTTCCCCAGGAGATTCATTACCATATGGAAGAGTTTGGGCAGAGGGAATAGTCAGAGTAGGAAAGATAAAGATGTTCCAAAATATGAAGGTCTCTGGAACAGTCCTTGTTTATGTTGTGTCGTGGCATGATGAGTGTAGGAGCTACACAGTGATCAGACGGTAAATCCAGCGCCATTAAAAGGAGACACTTCACAGGGCATGTAGCTTACTTGGGGGAATCTCTGACATGGAAGGTCAAGGAATTAAATACTGGAGTTGGATTTATACTAGAGCTGACTGTTTTTATGGCCAATACAACGTTTATTGGTATGCTAAGATACAATTAATCAAGTCTTGTGCTTCGTGGTGGGGAAGCAAAGATTACCTCGTAAGAGTTAGGAAGGGATCTCTCCCAGAACGCCATATCATACACACTTGCACAGTCATTCCGTTTTCTCTCTTCTCCGGAAGTTATTAAAAGTTCAGGTAATATTTGATGAAAGCATGAGCTCTTAAAAAGAATGAAGGTTACTCTGAAGCTGTCACATTTTCTGGGGAGCATTGTCCAAGTATTTTTCACTTTTAAACAATTTCTCACAAGGCAGAACTCAAACTTTAATTCTGTACCTAATTTTTTGTGTAATCAAAGGCAATATCCCAAATTCTCGATTCCTTTTTCTTCTTTAAAATTGGGGTGTTATATCCTTATGGGTGAATGGTTAGATTAGGCTAAGATTTGTAATCTATTATTTTTGAAATGTCTCCCCCAGTCTAATTCTCAGTTATTAACGCCGTGTTAGAGAGTATCATTAGTGTGATGTCAAGCTGACAATGTACAATACCCATAGGTCAGCATTTGGGGAAGTCACAAGCAATTTATGGTTTGGATTTTCACAACGAAATAAAAGTATCACCATACAGTTAATGACTGATTATTTTGATCCCATATTTCAGAGTTTGGGTTAACTGGATGGAGACAGGTGAAGGTTGAAGAGGTATAGAGTAGTTGTTAATAAGCATCTTAATGTCATAAAAAAAATAACTAGAGTTCAAATCCTGGCTCTGCCATTTGGTCTTCATGTGACCTTGGCCAGTCATTCCCTCTTTTAATCTCAGTATCTTTTTCTATGAAGTGGGAATATTAAAAGTTAACTTGCAATGTTGTAATAAAGATTACACTTAATCAATGGTTCTCAGTAGGGACATTTTTCCCCCAGGGAGGACTTGATAATATCTGAAGACATTTTTGGCTATCCCTATTTGGGGAGGAGGCACTACTGGCATCCAATAGGTAGAAGCTGGAAATGATACTAAACATATTCCAATGTACAGGACAGCCTCCCACTCAGCCCCAACAAAGAATTATCTAGTCAAAAATGTCAATAATGCTGAGTTTGAGAAGCCATGGACTTAATTTATATAGAATGAATAGAATCATACCTGGCAGAAATAAATAACGGTAACTGCAACAGCCTGAATTGTATCCCCCAAAATTTATACGTTGAAGCCCTAGCCCTTAGTACCTCAGAGTGTAACTGTAATTGGAGAGAAGATCTTTAAAGAGGTGATTAAATTAAAACCACTAACTTGGTCCAGTGTGCCCTGATCCAATATAACGGGGTATTAGGACACAGAGAGAGACACCAGGTGCACTTGCCCACAAAGACCATGTGAGGACACAGAGAGAAGGTAGCCATCTGCAAGCCATGGAGAGAGGACGCAGAAGAAACCAAACCTGTTGACACTTTGATCTTGACCTTCTAGCCTACAGAACTGTTGTTTAAGCCACCCATTCTGTGGCATTTTGTTATGGTAGCCCTAGCAAACTAAAACAGTAACAGCTATTAATATCATTATTATTAAAAAGTAAGCATTCAATTTTGAAAAACATTACCATGAAACTCAGAACTAGAATGCAAACTCTATACTGGTGTTCTAATAGCTTGTAGCTCTTGTAGAAAAAGAGTAACTTGAGATGGTAAAAGCACGTTAAAAAAATGGAACTGCTTAGTCCAAGGATGTGACAAAGCTTGGCATGAGCATGGATCACAGCACCAAGACTTTACCCAAATAGAATTCACACAGGTAGTGCTCCTTGAGTATTTATATATATTCCTTTGGCCCAAACTGACCAGGATATGACATCATGAATCTTGTATGAGTCTGTTGATGTCACAGATTCCTGAGTGAGATCTGCACAGTGTACAAAGCCAGCAATATTGTCATTAAAAACTGATTTTCTGGTTCCAGGCACTATGTGGAACCCCAAACCTGATGTGCCTGGCTCAGCATCTGCCAGACATGAGGATTCTTTGTGCCTTGCTATTCCAAAATAGTGAAATAGACCAAAAATAGACTTCATGATCTTATCCCCTAGGTCATACCTTAATTTGGAATGCTAAGGTCTTACGGTTCTGATGATGAGAAGAAGACAGAAAAGACACCAGGGCAAAAAGTGTTTCTTCTGAAGGCTAGAGTAGAATTTCCCTAAACACTCCCCTCAGGCTTTTCCTGACTTATTCCTTCCAAAATGAAGCTGAAAAAAAGAGACCAAAAGAAAGCTGATCTCTGACATCAGAGAGAAGGGGGAGAATGTCACAAGCAATTAGTGAACATTAGGTGATGTTTTCTGAGGATGAAGCATTGCTGCTGTCATCATGTGCTTGTATTCAGTTAGAAGGAAATGATAATTATGTTAATCCACGGTTAAGAGGAGAACATAAAATTTGTGCAGGTTTCACTCCCATTTTACTAAAGATAATGAGTAGAGACCATTAATGGCAATACAAAGGTTAACCATGTGGCTATTTATGAGAATTTTTGGTTGGCATGTAGAACAATCACATCCTTATTAAGAGCTGACGCATTGAAAAATAGAGAAAGGATAGCACTTTATTCTGGCAGGCAGAGCCCAGCATGGCAGGCTGGTTGAATTTCAGCTCTAGAAGGCCCCTTCTCCCCACCCCTCCTCCAGGTGAATCAGAATGCTGGAATAGGTTATAACCAAGGTTGCTTCCAACTCTAACACTCTCAGATTATTAGTGAAGAAATTAGGGTCTAGAAAAGTAAAATGATGCATGACCTTAAAACAACTAGTTAGTCATGCAAGGGGCCTCAGGATACAAGTTTTCTGATTTCCAAGTTGTGGCTCTCTCCACTCTACCACGTTAAGGCACGCTCCCTGGAAGATCTTCCTAGGGGACAGTCAAGATATAAGGAACCACTAAAATGACATATCTATTCTAGAATATTCGTTACTTCTGATCTTATCCTCCTAATTATATCTGCATGCCTTTTGGACCCTCTCCTCCCTCTACCCCTAGACTAGTATATTCATGAAGATTGGATAATAGCCAAGAAATATTTTCAATATGAAATAAATCCATAGTATAGATTACTATTTTGGTTTTACTTAAGAAGACTAAAATGTTTAGTTTCAGTCTTTTCCAAATCTAGCAACTCTCAAATTTTCTTCTCATACAAGAACACTGGAATAAATTATATAGATGTGGTAACAAAGTCAAATGAGATTTTGAACAGAGATGGAGGAATACAGATGCTAGAATTTGATAACAGAATTTAGCAGTATCTGATAACTATGAAAATAGAGAAATATAACACATGAGTAAAAAATAAATAAATGTTTGGGGTTCCACAAATCCTAGTCCAGCTGAGCTGGTCTGCTTATTACCTATGATCTTGGACAATCTACTTAGTCTCTTTAGACCTCAGTTTCTTCAACTCTAAAATGGGAAAGTGATACTTAATTTACTAGGTTCCTGTAAAAATCGGTGAAAATGTATGTCAGTTACCTAGCATGGTCATGTGTACTACTGGGTAGTGAGGTAGGTAGCAAAAATGCCCCCTCTTTGTATCCACACCCTTTGTGAGGTAACAGTGTAGCTCCTCCTATCAAACTCTAAAGTCTAATCCCCCATCTGATGAATTGAACCTCAGCCTATGACTTGCTTTGGTCTAACAGATATTCTTGCAGTTCCAAGTCAAGGCCTTTGCCTGCTTTCTTGGACCCTTGTGACCACGTGTAAACATGCCTGGGCTAGCCTTCTGGAAGATGAGAGAAATGTAGTCTAGTCATGACCATCACTCCGTCCAACAGCCAGTCAACCCTAGCAGCAGCACTGCCTGGCTGGTATGCATTTGACTGCTTAAGGAGCTTAGGATAGGCCAGAAGAACCAGGAGATGAAAACTGCTTAAATTTCCAACCCACAGGAATGCAAGCTAAATAAATGCATGTTGTCTTAATCCATTGTGTTTTGGGATTATTATGCAGCAATAATGATCTGAAACACGTAGTATTTTTATTAGACTGTTTAAATTATCAAGGACATTATATTTTATTACAACTCCAGGCATCATTTTCTCACACACACCAAGAAGATCGGCAGAATTTTCTTTTCCAGAGTACAGAAGCATCCTTACACAAAATTTTTAATCTAGCTCTGAAAGCACTTTGGTTTTGTCCCAAAATGTGAAGAAGTAACTTCTGTAAATGACAGCAGCAAAGAGCAAGTACAAACGCTAGTAAAATAGACTAGAAGTTCATGTTATTTCTTTCAAAAATAGATCTTTTAAAAATATTTTAAGAATAGTTTGAAAGAGGAGGGGAATTATTGTAGAACGATTTGATGATTGTCTGTAGTTTACAGTTATTCATTAAATACTCACATTCCATCACACACACACACACACACACACACACACACACACACAGTCACTCTTTCCCCTTGCAACAGCTTTTCCAAGGGCAGTCAGTAGATTACTGTACTCTTTACCCTTCTTCTCCAGAAGACAGTAGCAGCCTCAGGCCACCCATTGTCCCAAAATGTTTTCTGTTTAGTACTAGTGTCAGAAACAAGTTCATTTATCCCACCCGACACTGACCTCTGCATCTTCAGATGAGTTCTGACAGAATACAGCTTGGCCTCTGTCTCAGATTGAGGCTCCAAGAGGAAGCTGTGCTGTGGGCCCCATGCCAGATGTCTGCCTAATGGGCAAACTGGGTATGGTTTGCAAACAGACAGAGATGGAGACTCTTGAAAGCAGTTTGCTTTGGCTCTCACTGGGAAACAAGAGTCCAGACATCACAGAGGTTTGAAAAATCAGGTCACATGTGATGGGAACTTGAACAGAGGCAACTGTTGCTTTTTATATCTATGTTTATAGATTTTTTTTCTGTAGAAATAGCTTTCAAGAGCAGCAGGCATGAAGAAGTTTGGCAGAAGAGAAAGTTTCTTATTTCTTTTCAGCAAATTGCTCCTGGATATATCTTTGGCTAGATGCCGGACCAAAGACACCTGCCAGTTTCACCTTAGGTTTTGATAAAGAAATTGAGTTATGAAAGGGAGTGTGGCATTGTACACCATCTAAAAATCAAATCCAAATAATACACACGAGAGAGATCAAAGAGAACAATTTTTTTGCCAGTTATTCTATATAGTCATGAAGATTTCACTAAAAATTAATCATATTTACTTTGCGGGAGCAAAATATAAAAGATCAGAGAATTAAAGCTTTTTAGAAATTGAATAGGCCTTAAAGATCTAGTATTTTACAGATTAAGAAAGTGAGGTCCAAATAGTTGAAGTTGCTAAGCAAGTGCCTTCCCCCAGAAAAGCAGGTAAATTTAGAGATCTGCGGTGGGACAAAGTTAATTATGCTAATTGGAACACAGCCGATTAATTTCTCAACTATTTTCTTAGAGAAATTGGCAAATGTATTTCCTGAGTTGTAGAACTAACATCTCAATTTTCTCCCCTCACCAACTTTTCATTTCTAGCAACAACACTTGAATATTCTGAATATTCAATATCTAATTCTAAATTAACTAATAATCTATTTATTGTGGAAACCAACCCTCCACCCCATAAAATAAATCCTACATGTGTGTGTGTCTCATCAGTTCCAAAGCTGAAATTCTTCAATTATTAGAAAGATTAACTCATCGTCAATTTCCAATATTATTATTTCCTTAAAAGTTACACAAGGCTATACATGGTAGTTTTCTTCTAAAGCCTTGGATGGCGCTCAGAATGGCTGATGATTAGGATTTTTTCAGAACTGATCCTTGCAGCGGTCTACACGGCCCCATGTGATCTGGCCTCTGCCTACATCTGTAAGCTTACTCCTTGCCACTACACTCCAGTACCTTTGGGCTTGTTTGCACCTACTATTCCTGCAACCTAGAAAGCTTCTCCCCATCCACATTAGGAGAATGACCACTTCCCATTCTTCAGGTGTCAGCCTGTATGTCTCCTCCTTAGAGTGGCTTTCTCAGATAGCTCTATTTAATTCTTCCCTGCCTCATTTTTTGCCATAGCAATCTGTTATTTTACTTTTTAGACTGTAAAACAGTTGTTTCTCAACTGGGAGTGATTTTTCCATCCAGAATACATTTGGCAACGCCTGGAGATGTTTTTTGTTGGGCGTGAGGAGGACTTGCTACTGGCATCTAGTGTGTAGAAGCCAGGGATGCTGCTAAACATTTTAGAATGCACGTGACAGCTCCCACAACAAAGCATCATCTGGCCCAAAATAGCAATAGTGCCAAAGTTGAGAAACTCTGACTGTTGGAGGAGGTCATTGGGAGGAAGTGACTGCCAGTTGACCAGTGAGCTGGATCGGCAATCGGAGGCTCCTCCCCCACTTCCATCCTTGAAATGTGCATTTTGCCCACTGTTCCCACAGTGGGAGCTGTATTTGAGGATGCAGACTTGAGACAACAATGTGTTGTTGAGAGTATCTGGATGGGATATGTGACTAAACCCAGATAAGGCTTCTATATAAACTTGTAAGATTTTGGTGGGCAGGTGTAGAAATCTACTCGTCTTACAGTCACCCAGGGCAAACCTCATATATAAATTACCTTGCTTATTAAACCCACTACCTACAAATCTGGTGGCCTGCCTCTTTCTTCAGTCTCTCCTTGTCTTCTGTGTACGGGGGCCAATTTCACATCTTACCTGGGGAGCTCCTGAGGTTTGTGAACCAATAATTGGTGAGCCAGCCAGGAGGCCAAAGAAATGGGTCTTAAGAAAGAGACATCTGAGGAGGAAACCTCGGGTTGGCCATCAACAGTATGTGGGGAATTGTGGCCTGTATGTGAGATGCTTGTGCACCTCTGAGTGAATATGGGGATGAACACCCAGAAAATGTTAGCTGGTCTAATACACTTGTTTGAGGAGTTGAGCATAGTGCATTGCAGCCAGGAAGGGAACATAGCAAGTGGTCAATAAATATTTATTGAAGAAAAGTATGATCCAGCCACATTTAAGGACAGTGGCTGACAGTCTTTAGAGGCAAAAATAGGAAAACGTCATAGAAATGTATATATTCCAAATTTATCAGGAGGTAGTTTTATTCAAAATTTATTCTATGTGGCATTAATGAAACAACTCTTCTCATTAAAACAAGAGACTTCCCTCAGGATTTGATACATAATCTGCTCTGGACAGAAGACATGTAAACAAAATGCTAAGCAGATCAACTCTGGTTCAAGGGACAGATCAGTCAAGGCAGTTCCACCTGTAAAGTCAATGTACCCTGAATGGTCACTAAAACCAGAAAAGGAACGACAACATGATTGCTTAGAGTTGTAGCATACAAACTTTTTGATCATGGACACATGTTGTTAATTTATTGAATATGCCTCTCAGTAAATGCATACATATTTATTCATAAATTATATACATATGCTACTGGCACTAGCTTATATCATAAGTAACATAATTCAGTTAAGCTGGAGTTCATTAGGAAGTACAGCTAAGTGATATCCACTGATAAGAGGCATAAATCCATATTTTAAATGATTTTCTTAATAATTTTTTAAAAACTCTGGTAACTTCTTATGAGCCCTTATTACATTGCCATTGTTTTCCCCTGGTAAAATTTACAAACAGAATGCGCAGGAAAGGTAGATTGTCAGCTCCATCAATTTTTGTTGTTCCCTTATATTGCATTATCATCTTTACTCAGTGGTGTTTTTATTCAGGAATATATGGAGCCAGTTTTTGAGGGTTAGATTAGTTAAAACTCGACAATACAATTTATAAATCCACTTAAGTGGGCAAAAGTAAACTGCATAATATTGCAACACTCTAAAAGCAAATGAAGATCCACTGTTAATACCTCTGTGTGGCAGACTCCTCCTCTTTCTTCTGGGCACTTCATGTACTACGTATGACATGTGATTCCATGAAGGTAGGAAAAAAATGAGAAAGAGCTAGTGTCACTCTATACATATTACTTTCTTCCCCCTGAATAAAAAATAAATTAAGGACAGTCCTAATATTTTCTTCCTATACTCCAGGGGATCATCTTCCACAATCCAGGAGGTGTACACACCTCTCTTTGGGCATCATTGATTTCGAGGACAGGCAAGATGACCAGTGTGCCCTTTGAACAGGAGTGGAGCTCCTGAGGGAGCAGAGCTCAGAGAAAGCACAGCCCTGGGGTTGATGTGGAATGCCTTATAACATGAAGTATATCTGTTTCCAGCTCTTTGAGGGTAAGAAAATGACCAGTTTCTCTTTGTGACTGTGGAAACTGGCCCAAAAGGAGCTCAATTAATACTGCTTAATGAATGATTAAATAATTGACTACACAGAGGGAAAAGAAAGTTGTTGTGAAATAGCCTCATTGATGATAGAAAAAGGAACAAAACTATATCCTGTGAGCTTGGTAAAACCAAGTATGACAATCATTGGCTTCTAGACACAAGCAGAACTGTCTATTGCCAACAGCTTTTGAGGTTCAGGAAGCATATACCCAAAAGGGAAAAATAAAAAATACAAGTCAGTGCAGGAAGAGACAGGAAAGAAGCCCCATAGCTTTTCTTCTGCTTCTTTTTATTTATACCTACCTATCTCTATCTATATACATGGCTTCCATAAATCTAATAGCACATTTCACATGGGAAATGAGACAAAAGTTTAAAAAATATTAACATCTTTATGAACTTCAAGAACTATGATTTAAAAGAACAACAGCAAACAAAAAAGTCATAAGTAATGACCTTGTTATTTCCACTAAATCCTGGTCCAAGAATATTTTTACTTCAGGATTATTCACCTGTATCTTCTTAATTAAGATAAAACAATGAATCAATAATTAAGTTCTTGCTTATGTTAACCATAAATAAACCAATGAACATTCAATTCCTGCTTCTGAGTTTAACAATCTTGGGAAAGATGGACCAGTGAGTCAGGCACATCCCTTCGATGGACAGGGATAGGGCTAGGAATATTAAGAGAACTGAACCTCAAGTCATAAAATGGGAGTGTGTATTATGGTTGACATAATCACATTATGTTGTTTCACACAATATGTTGAGATTCTGACCTTTTTTAGACGTCTCACCAAAGATCCAGCACAATCACGTGACAGTCAATAGGGATTACTAATTATTCAATCTACCACCAGCCACATGTATCTTAAAAGAAACACAGGAGCTTATAAGCAACATGTCCTAGGGTCAGCACGAGAGAAGGAGGATTATGTAGTTGGTGCCACTTCATCATTGTCCATTGCCATCCTCAAATAAGCCTCTTTTTCTTGATTGAAGAGCCTGATACAAAGAGAACTCAATATGGCAGGCCAATGTTGATAAGATTGAGAGGAATGAGACAAACATCCACTCTATCTTCTCACTAATACAAGGCCAATGAGGGCATTATATAAAGTGTTAAATATATTAGGATTTTAAGTACCTAATAGTACTTTTTCCCCCTTTGTTTGCAAATACTTCATTTTTGCTCTTTGCTCAAATCTCAAGATACAGAATTCATTTATATATTTTAAGCCAGAACTTCCTTGACCTAGAGGACCTATTATATGAAGGTCCTATAGTGGTCCCCATTCAGGGGTTTCCACACAGCTGTCATCCTGACAGAGGCGATTGCTATTTGCTATTAGAACAGAGCTATCATGGCACTGATTATGTCCCTCTGGTGCTGTACTTATGTATAGGAATTACTCATTATCTATGTGTATTTCATGATCTGATGGGAAATTATGAGTCCAGTTGGTAACACCTATATTATGCACAAAAGACTTAGAGTTTTGATCAATGAAGTATCCACAGATGCTCTGAAATTCTGTACTCAGTAGGTGATTCCTCTTATCCTCCACAAATAGAAACTGTCAAACATAAAATCATTAAAATATATAAAAGATTTGATTCAGTGAACTACCACCTGGAGGAATCAGAATGTGTGCTTGGGAGGGAGAGATCAGGGAGCGTATAAAGTAGAAATTCTTAAATATAAGAAAATGACAGCAATTTCTGTCTTAACCTCTTCAGCTCTGGTTGCTAAGCTACCATGACATACCACTGTGTATGCTTTTCAGTTTTTGGTCTTGGGCCTGACAGTTTGATTAATTCTCTGGAGTGAAAAATCTGCACATTGAATATTTAAAAATCACACATGCATGCACACACACCCACCCACTCACCCAGCACCCCATTATTGCTTCTGATTTATAAAATCTGTTTTATAATTAAATTGACATATGTAGGTGGAAACCTAAAATGACGCTTCATTTTGGGAAGAGAAAATCCTTTACTACGTGATCTTTACGAAATTTTCTTTTAACTGTACCACAGTTCATTCTTCCCTAATTGCAAGCATTTTTTCCCCTTAATGTGTGCATTTAACCCCTGACATCATGCCTAAGAAAAATAGAAAAATAAGACAACTGTTATTTAACAGTTATCACTGCTTTTCCTTCTTCTGTATGTCTTACTTGCTGTGTGACCGAGTTCAGGGGTGTCCATAAATATTGCTGTAAGCTGGATGACTGGTAGGCTGTGAGTTGTCAGATGTATCTATAAGAGAATATGTCAATGACAGTTAGCTAGACCAACCATGGCTCAAAATCCCAGGGCATTGCATTAAAGATAATGTGAAAAAAAGGATACCAAAAAATGGCTTCCAAGCCATGCTGTTGTCTTGTTCTTCCGCGTTCAGTGCAGTGCTTCTGTAGTCAAAAGACAGATTGCATTCCTCTCCAAGTCAGTATGTGTACTTCCCTACTTTTAGAATTTTAAAACAAAAGTGACAACTTAAAATCTTTATCACTAAACCCAGATGAGCTTTTATAACACTGATGAGAAAGGATTCATAGCAGCAGGTATACAATAGGTGAATAAATGCAAGCAAAACTATTCCTCATGCTGAACAGAACTAATCTTTTACTACCACTATTGCATTGTTATCCAAAATTTAGCATCTGACCTCCAGAGAGTGGCTAGAGAAGTTTAGAATCTAGGGCTCTACTGATCAGGTAGCAAGGAGAAATCTGATGGGTTTTCTCCTTGAATTCGTTGTCTAATTTTTGCAGTGCAGAATAGGACTTGGTCACTCTTCTGACCAAGGAGGGGTTGGTAAAGTCTGGAATTATTCTATAAAACCATAAACTTATCTGCATCCATTCTTCTTCCTTCTTCTTTCTGCTATAATAGTGAAAGTTTCTTTACTGTTATCAAAATCTAATCCCCTGTTTGTGTTCTGGATCCCATTCCTTCTCAACCTCCCAGAAATATTACTCCTATGGAAAGTCTCTCTTTAGATTGCATCATTAGTCTCTTTCGCCTCTATTGAACACGCTTAGTAGATAAACATGCTCTAGAATCTCCCAACTTTTAAAAACCTTCTTTAATATCCTGTCTTCCTTGAGACATTGTTCCATTCCTTTGCCCTCTTCAGAGACAAAGATCTTGAAACAATTGTCTACACATGCTATCTCCACTTGTCCAATTGTAATTTACTACTTTATCCCCTTTCATTTTAAATTAATTTTTAATTTGACACTTTTTTTTTCCAACTCTCTTTCCTCCTCCTCTAACTCCCACCATTCAAATGAAATCTCACTTGTCAAGATGGCTAAAGACCTTTGTGATCACAAATTCTGAAGACATATCATCTTCCTCAACCTTGTAGCAGCTCCAACACAAGTGACTTTCTTCCTTCCTGAAAACTTTTTTCTCTTGGCTTTCATATAACTATACTACACTAGTTTTCTATTTTACTTCAGTGTCCTATCCTTTTTTGTTTCCTTTGCTGGATCCTTCTCATCCTCTTCCAATTTCTAAATGTTGGAATTGCCAAGGACTTTCTTTACTTATCTACTCTCTCTTCCTAGGTGACTTGTTTCATTCATATGATGTTGAATTCTATGCAAAAACTTATTATTCAAAGGCTTCCCAAAAGCATCTTGTCCAAACATGAACTCCTGAATTCTCTTTCCCCTATAATATTGCTCTTCACCCAATCTCCCACATATTAGTAAAAGGTATTGTCATCTGCTCAGTTGCTGAAGCAAGAATCCTAAAGGCATTTCTTACTGCTTCTGTTTTCTATATCCTACATCCAAACCAGTGGCAAGCTCCATTGATTCTACCTCTGAAATATATTTCAAATGTGTCCACTTGTGGTGTGGATATTATAATCATATAAATGGTCTTCTTGTTTCCACTCTTGTTCTGCATCCTTTCCATTCCCCATTCTACAATCATATTTTGAAATATATCACATTACTCTCTGTCTAAAATGTCATGTTACTCCCTATTTAAAATCCTTCAATTGTTTCTCACCATATTTGGAATTTATCCCATATTCTTTACCTTCAAAATCTATATGTTTTGGTTTATGCTGACCTCTCTAAGTCTCATGTTATAGCTCCATTCCCACTATCTTCCAATTGCTCTCCTGATTTCTTCCTCAGGGCCTTCCCTCTTACAATTCTGCCTAGGACGCAGATGTCATCCTCACACTAGTTCAATGAACTGGCATCTTCTCATTCTTCTGAATATAAACAGTGGAGGAGTCTCCAGCCACCTTATTTAAAGTATTCCCTCCTGCTTCTCTAACATAGTTTGCAGTTTACTCTCTTCATAGTGAGTAACATAACTCTTACAAATATTTCTTTGTTTATTTACTTGTTTATTGGCTTTCTTCTCATTAGGCTATATTCTCTGACAGCAAGGACTATGCTTCTATTATTTATGATCATATCTCCAGTGGCTAACACAGAGCCTGGTAAATAAAGTTTGTTGACCAAATGAATGAATAAATGATTACTGTCACAAACAGACATGGAAAATACTAGGGAGGTGAAAGGGATCTGAAATGACATGAATCAGCTAGAGAACAAAAGCTCACTGGAAAAATAAGCCCCTCTTTGATATCCTCTGCTGAGGCAACACTCAATTACCACTTATGTTTGTGAATATGGGTCATTTTGCTTTGAAGGGAGAGGCACATTACCAGGGAAAAGAGAATCCATATGTGTATATGCATTTGCTTGACCAGGTCTCTTAGACCACTATGTGTGGCAAAGTTAAGAATTTACCTCTCACACAATCTCATCTTATCATTGAGAAAGCACAGTGAAGTATGCACATTTTCAATAGTGCAGAATAATAGTCCAGGTCCTAGACTCTAGGATATGCCAGATTTAATGAAGAATTTCCATGTACCATAGCTCAGATGAAGTCTTGAGGCAGAATGACAAGCCACATAGACAAAAAGTTGATAAAGTGTTCAATCCATCAAATCCTCATATACGTATACCTCACAGAAGAGAAGTCTTCCACTCTCAAAGGAAAGAAAGCCAACTTTTATTGACCGGGGCTGCTTCAGCACTCCTGTTCCCCTCTTTCGACATGATTGTACCTAACACTGTCCAATATGAAATGTAGTTGATATTATAATGGAAAGGGTGTGGTGCTTTACAGATTAGATCTCAAGTTTTAAAAGGTGAAGGGCTGAAATTTGCAGGAGAATTACACTTAGAGAAGCATATTTTTTCACTTATAATATTTGATACGTGAACCACAGATTGCTTCAGAATGTACAGATTAAGCTCTGCTCCTCATAGAAGGGTAATGAAGTCAAATAGAAAAGACAGTTCAAGCCAGCCACCTAATCAAAAGGCTGCATAACATACTGGAAATTGAGTTTAAATCTGTGCATTTTATTTAGTTTTCCTGCTTGTGATTTAAAAGGAGTCAGAAAGCAATCAATAATGAGAACCAATCAAAATCTACCCCCTTGCCTAGCCGAATGGATCTGCCTTTCCCAACTAAGGAAGGAAGCAATGAAGGAAGGAAGGAAAAATAAACAAATGGAGTCCATAAAAATAATCTGCAATATAGATGAGAATTTAAGTTGTAGAAGAAAAAAGTACTTTGAAAAATTATTCATAATTGGATACAGAAGTAAATTTCAAAAAATGTATATGCTCAGGAAAGTTTATAAAAACAGCCTTCAAATTAAGACATGAGAGTTGACAAAAAATCATAATCATCTGCTGGTTGAGGGGTAGAAGTAAAAAAGAGCTGAAAGAGATAAAGCAAGACTCTATCATAAGTCAAAATACAATAGGATAATTAAATCAGTATTAATTGCAATAAAGAGCAGAATCAACACTGGATTATATTGAATTGTGGATGGCATACCGAGATATTCTTCTAAAATGTGGAGAGAAAGGAAATAGTAAGAGAGAATACACATATGTGAAGACAGAGATTGGAAATCAAAGATGCAGATAACTGATGTCACAGAAGAAGACACCAGAATATATGAACAGGAAGAAATAAAATCCTAAAGCAAATTTTCTCAAGTTCAAAAGAGACTTAAAACTGAAAATCAAAATAGCTACCAAGCAAAATTAACAAAATGGGATGCTTAGGTAAATGTATCTTGTAAAAATACTGAACTTAAATGATAAAAACAACCAGCATCCCCCACCGAACAACCACCAGTTTTTCCTTTCCCAAACTCACCTGCTACACCAGATTCTGTCATTTACCTCCTTTGCATTCTCTATCTACCAAGAAGGAGGCCCCAGGAAATGAGAGTAGGGAGGAAGAGGGGGAGAGGAAGGCAAAGCAGGAGAAAGAGAAGGAAGGGGAAGACCTAACTCTGAAAAACTTCCTGGAGTTTAGAATTCCCTCCTATGTACCTACCATGTTGGTTTGCAAATTAGTGGGGCACAGAGCTACCCAGGGCCCTTACTTGACGACATGACATGCAGAGTATCCTACCCACCACCTCTTCCTGGTCTGAGTGGCTGAGCCTAACTGAAGCCCTGGACTCCACAGGGATCACCTGCCCAAGGAGGCAACAGAAGACTCCACCTAGGAGTCTGTTTGCCTCATGAACTAGGAATCTAGTCAGGCTGAAAAGTTTTAGCCACAGCACATTTGAGGATGTAGGTGCCCTACTCAGTGCACTGAGCCTCAAAGAACAGAAAAGTAACTGGTAAATTTGAGTTGCTAATCATGAATAGGTATAATATGGGGAAGGTCATCTTATGGCTGAGATAGAAATCCGAATTCTGATAAAACAAAACCTGGAGTGCCAGAGATGGTACCGACAGCATTGATCCTCCCAACTTGCAGGCATGAGGAAAGCTTCAGAGACAGGTGTTGTGCTCCTCATAATGCAAACAAGCATCAGATGGCCCATGAGAGGTTCTAGATCAATTCATTAGCTTCGGTTGCTTCAATAAGCTGGGCAGCAGAAACTGAAAAGGACTTTAATTCATCATAGGCCTTGACAGATGACTTGGTAGTAGGTACCATGAAGATGAGGACTTTAGAGGCAAAGTATGTGCAGTGTCACAGATGGAAGGGTCTGTCATAAGATAATTACTCCGCTAGATTATTTTAGATTTAGCTGTAACGGCCCCCATGCCCGCTCCCAACCCAAAGTGAATCTGATGCCAGCAGTACACATAAAGGAAACGATTCCTGTACTTTCTAGTGCCTCCCAGCCCAGCTGAGCTGCCTCTATTTTGAAAAAAGACTCTGGAGGCTGTGGAGGAAAGTGCTGATTTGGCTGCCAAGGCACTAGAAGCAGAAAAGAGCCTACAAAAGGAAGAAGAGAAATGGCAACATCTGCTGGAGTAGCCAAAATTAGGAAGGTGGTGTGGAAAGACACTCAAGCTGGCAGAGCAAAAATCCCAGGGAACTAACAAAGACTGGAAGTGAGTTGTAGCAGCCTGACAAATCAGCGTCTTCGAAAAGGCTAAAAACACCAAGAAGGCAGAGTGAGGAGACCCTAGAAAATGAACCATTGAACACATAGGAAGATTCTCTTCTTCTCCTATACTTAAGCCTCCCAAACCAGATGATCTCATCTTAAGAAAATGACTAGCCCTCCATCAAATAGAACTCTTGCATGAAGCAAAACTCCAGTTTTTCCCCTTCATAATGCTGTCATGCAGCAGTCAAATACAGTGGTGGAGGAGAAACAGTCTGAGGAAGAGAAAGCTAGGGAAAAAGAGAATAAAGAAGTGAGTGGGACCAAAATGGGAATTCTATTGGTAGTCCAAAGAGATAGAGCAAAGACTAATGGAAGGAATCTAACAGGAAAAGTAGCAAAAAGCAACAAGATTTCAGATCTGCACTCTAGCCAAAGAAATCTAAGGAAAATTCACTTTCTTTAAGCAGGGGAGAGTTGATTGAGAAAATAAAAACAATGTGAGAGGTTACCCAAAACTGAACTCCACTTTCCCTCACAATCTTGGCATATTCCAGAACTGTACTATCCAATATGGTAGCCATCACTACCCACATGTAGGTATTTAAATTAAAATTAGTTAATTAATTAAAATGAAATAAAATTCATTTGCAGTAGCCATGTTTCAAGTGCCTAGTAGCCACATGTGGCTGATTGTTACTGTATGGGAGCACAGATATAGGACATTTCCATCATCACAGAAATTTCTATTGGATACCTCTGTTGTAGAGCAAATCAATCCTCTATCCAAACAAGAGAAGTAAAAATTATGCATGCATAAAGGCAAAGGAACGAAGACTACCCTGCCTCAGTCTTCTCAAGCACAAACCTGAGCATCAGAAGAGAAGTCAGTTACAGTTCCTCTGAAAGCAAGAGGAAGAATTGTCATGCGAAAATGATCAGAAAGTGCACTGCTTATATACATATTTATTTTCCTGTGGAAAAATATTTATATTTAAATATCCAGTCTTCTGGATAACTTAGAGACAAATGAAAACAAAGAACTCAAGCATGGGAAAATTGTGTTATAAAAGCTGGGGGTGAACTTTGAAACTAGTTAAACATAGAAGTAAGACTGAAGAATTATTGTAAATATGGACAAAGTCAAAATTAAAACATCAGGAAAAGTTCTTGACAAAGGAGACACACAAAAGTAAAGACGCTGAGTACCCATATTCTGGTTCAATAGTCTCAGATGTTTTTTAGAGTGTGTATAGGGAATTGCTGGAGAGGGTGCAGGGAGAGTAAAGCATGCTATTTTCCTAATATTGTATAGATGGGAAGCAATAAATTATTTCCTTTGTTACGTTGACATCTGAGAAAGTTCATGATTCCAGATATTTGAGAGTATATGCTATTAAAATACAATGTATATTTTATGACTTATTAGGAAAATAGAAAAAAAGCAAACTAAAGATATTTATAAAATGCCATATAGTAAAGAAAACAAAAGGAAGCACAAAAACTGAAAGCACAAGAAATATTTAGGACTGGTGACCTTTTAGATGCCAAAGGCTCATACTAGTTAAAACAACCAAAACACAAAATTTCTATAGTTTTTACAAGAAACAAAACTATAAATGAATTTCAATAAGTTAAAAATTGGGACAAAGATATATTAGGCAATACCAAGGAAAAGAACTCTGAGCTGCTGCCTACATCAAAATAGAAATCAATTCCAAAAGCAATAAGTGGACAGAGATGATGATATTATTTTGATGGAAAATTTTACAATAAAGATATAAAGTTATGAACCTTGATATACCAAATGACGTAGAATGCAAATATATCCAATGAATGCTTTTAAATATGTAAGAAACATTTGACATAACCATAGTAGCAGGAGATTTTTTTTTTTTTTTAAAGATTTTATTTTTTTCCTTTTTCTCCCCAATGCCCCCCGGGACATAGTTGTGTATTCTTCGTTGTGGGTTCTTCTAGTTGTGGCATGTGGGACGCTGCCTCAGCGTGGTTTGATGAGCAGTGCCATGTCCGCGCCCAGGATTCGAACCAACGAAACACTGGGCCGCCAGTAGCAGGAGATTTTTAAGACATCTTTTAGTTTTTGAGAGATTATTTAAGGAAAAGAATAAATGAAAATAATTATTAATTTATTGAATTATAAATACTGTTTGAATATGCCTGGTGTTGTGTCAGCCTCTCATGACACAACAGTGAAATGGTCAGATAGAGTTTTGTACTTTGGAGCTTAGTGTAGATGGAAAAGCTTATTCATTAAGAATACATATGCATACATATATACCCTCTGAAGAATATATTGCCTTTTAAATATTCATGGAAAATTACTTAAAATGAAGATAACTGAGGAAAATAAGAAATTTTCAGGGACCGGCCCGGTGGCTCAGTGGTTAAGTTCGAACGTTCTGCTTCGCGGCTGCCCGGGGTTCGGCGGTTTGGATGCCAGGTGAGGACATGGCACCACTTGTCACGCCATGCTGTGGTAGGTGTCCCACATATAAAGTAGAGGAAGATGGGCACAGATGTTAGCTCAGGGCCAGGCTTCCTCAACAAAAAGAGGAGGATTGGCACTAGTTAGCTCAGGGCTAATCTTCCTCAAAAAAAAAAAAAGAAAGAAATTTTCAGTTATTACACAGGCAAACTTCTATCACCATCATGTTCTAAAAATAGAAATTGATTACAAAAATTTAAAGTGACAAAGCTTTATTGACTTGGAAAAATCAACTCTCCTAAATAACTAAAACAAAATATGGTAGTTACAACCTCATATTATTTAGGAATTAAGAACAATAAGAGCTCTATATTCTGTATGATAATTTATAGCACATGGTAAAATATATACTCAGAGAAAAATCCATATTCTGAAATGTTTATTAAAAATACATTAGCCAATCATTTTATTCTAAATACTAGAAAGAGATCAAGAAAATGTACCAGATATTTAAAGTTAAAAATATATAGGAGTGAATTAGAGAACAAAAAGTGTAATAGTGATATGTAATAGCACAAAATATATAAATATATAGGAATAAACTTAAGGCATGTACAAAACCTATATAAAGAAATATGTGTCTGTATATATACACACATACACATACATAAATATCTACATAAAATATTGTTGCACAAATATCAAGCAACAGCTTTTTATATATTACTTAGAAATAAATTTGGCAAGTCATATACGATATCTGTATGAATAAAACTGCAAAGAAACCATAAACCATGATGTATACAAATGGAGAGATCCATCATGTTTCTGAAAGGGAAAACTCAATACTGGAAAGATATCAATTCTCATCACATTATTCTGTACTTTTTAGAAAATCAAGAAAAAGTTCCAACAGGATTTTTTTGGGGGGAGGGGGGCAAGTGGTTCAGGGACGATTGGCAGAGCTATTTTAAAATTTATTTGGGGACAAATTGGGGAGAAGAGTGAACTAAAAGACCATTTGAATTTTATTATGATTACAGGTGTCAATGCTGTCAACTCAAAGAACCCAGCCATGCACTCATAACTGAATGTCAGGTTTATAACTCCTTGTATCACGGGAGATTGTCCACCACGGGGAACACGGTGGGGCCTCAGTAAGAGGGTTTTATGGAGAACCTACTGTCAAATTTGGGCTTTGGCTGGGTGATTTGGGGAGGGTCTAACAAAAAAAGTTTTATTCTGGATTGAATGCTTTCAGAAAATGGGACAATTTTATAATTGAGCATCCTACGCAATCTTCGCTACTGGGAGGGGCACTTAAGAGTGAGACAGAAGCCGTGATTGTTGAAAGAAAAAAGTAGCATTCATTCGTGTTAGCCAGCAGAGGGGGATGTTCGGTGTTTTGCGGATTGCACAGTGAGCGTGACTGCGCTTAGACGGTTTCATAAAGTGGTTATGTTGTGTGTCACTTTATCACGGTCTCACGCTGGCTTTGTCTGCAGCTGGTGTTCTGTGAGATTATTTATGTCCAACAGCAGAACAACATAGCACAGCTTTGAGCGACAGGCCTAATTCTAATAACTCTGGAGTCTCGTAATCGTCAGTGTGTTCCTGGGTCTCAGAGGCTGGTGTTCTTCTTTCTCACCATCATATTTGGACTGAATTCTAACATCTTAATTTTCCTACGTTTTAAACTATTTTTATTTATCACTTTTCTTATTTTATGTCTTCTTCTTGAAGTTACATAACTTGTTTCTACTCTTCTAGTGGTTACCCTTAAAGTTTCTAACATCCTTTACCTAAAAATCTAGTGAGCCAACACCTCTATCCTTTTGTGGAACGGTACATGAGCTTTGGAATATTTCAACTCCAATTTACTTTAATTTCCCATGTTATTGCTTCTATTTTAGTTTCATCTCATTTTTAAACACAACAAATTACATCCTTAGTAATACTATAAATAGTCAAACCTCATTTAAATTCTACTGACGTACTTTTTAAATTCTTTATTCACAGATTTTTGTACCCTCCTGCCTTCTTCTGGTTCCATTTTCTCATCTTATTAAATGAAATAGGTCCTTTTAGAAATTCTTTTACTTGGTGTTTGTAATGTGTAGATTATCTCGGGTTTTCTGTTTGTCAGAAAATACTTCTACTTTGCTCCCCACTCTTGCATGGTAACCCAGCTGGGTACAGAATTCCAGATTGAAAGTAACTTTATTTTCTCTGCAGTTTTGAGATAGTGTTATATTGTCTTTGAGAATCTATTAGTGCTGATATGAAGTCTGCTCTACAGGAAAAGTGACGTCATTTGTTTTGGTTGCTTTTAAGATTTTTTTCATCTTTGATGTTTTCTCATTCCTTTCTATGAGTGCTTTAACATTCGTACATCCTGTAGGTTTTATAATATGCTAGCAAACCTGGGTGAGTCCCAAAATTGTTAAACAAATATTTATTTGTTCAACAAATATTTGTTGAAAGCCCATTACTTGTCAGACAGTATTTCTATGTACTTTAAATAACACACTAACAAATGTCCTTTGTATAAAATACATATCAAATAGGTTAGCAAAAGACATTTTTCCTGCTCTCTAGGTCTCTGGCCTCAAAAAGCTGAGAACAATAGTTGCCAGAATCCTGTGCAAGACATACTAAGACTTTGGAAGACTGTTTCATGACTCCTTGCTTATCAATTATCTCTAGCTTTTATAAAAGAAGGCTGTTAATTCATTAGCATTTTGGAGATTGGCAAAGAATATGTCCTTAGAGAGTTGTCAGAGTTCTTATGGTAGGGGGAAGGGAGCTCAAGAAAAGTTCTCAGAGAAATCAACATATATTCCCTGGAATTTTGAGGACTCAGAGACTAATGACTCACACCTATGAAAGTTTAAAAGTCAGCATAAAGCTGGTGTAGACTGTCGCTGCACAGTGAGAAGAGAGAGGCTTCAACGGGAGCAAGCTGAACATTCACTGACAATAGGGCCAAGGGTGTGTGGTATCCATGGGCCATTACAGAACCCATTGAAATAAACCCATACGTCAGTCTGCAAGTCCAAATTTTCTCCTTTATTTTATCTAGTAATAGTTCAGTGAAGGTCTAATGACATGCTGATGGGTCCCAAACAGTTCGTGGCCAAAATAGAGTAGCAGTGCCTAGATTTACCTTCTCACCTGAAATACCAAAAAACAGAAAAAATAAATAAAATAATAGTTTTTAAAGCACTGAATATCATGTAAGAAAGATTAATAATCTCTGAGAAATGGGGAAATAAATGAGGTGAGCCTTATAATTATCCCTGCTTACTTCCTGGAGGCTTTCCAGGACATGGCACAAGTTGGGGGAGCCCAGATGAAGCCTTTCAGTTTCTCTGACTCAAGGAGACAGAGCTGAGAGCCTAGAGAAGCCAAGGATGTAGAGTTCACAGTGCAGAGGGCTCGACAAGAGAAAAATTCAGAGACAGAAAGCTTTGAAGATCTGTAGAGGATCCCTCTCTAGTCTTCAGCTGAGATCTGACCAGCCT
Organism: Equus caballus; assembly: GCF_041296265.1. Classification (NCBI taxonomy): domain Eukaryota; kingdom Metazoa; phylum Chordata; class Mammalia; order Perissodactyla; family Equidae; genus Equus; species Equus caballus. The sequence continues at coordinate 26,908,908 of NC_091710.1, read as the reverse complement.
GTGCATGTAAGGAAGCTAAGTCCAGCAAAATAGCTATCCCTGTCAAATTAGAGAAAACATTCCCTGTAACCAGCCAGGGTCAGGAATAGTTTCACTCTCACCAAAGTGGAAAAGCATAATTCGTAGGGTAATAAAGTAGGGTACTCTTAAGGATCTTTCCTAAGTAGTAGTACAAAATTCGTTCTAAGCCCCCCAAATCAAACTGTTTTCATTTAATTTAAATGCATCTCAAAACAAAGGTCAAAGCAGTTATAGGAAAATAAACATATCTAGCACCTGAAAATGCACATTTACAAAGTCTGATAGCAAATAAAAAACTACCAGGCATGAAAACAAGTAGAAAAATATGACACATAGTGACAATAAAAATTATTCCATATAAACAGATTTAGAAGTCACGTTGATGATAGAATCAGTATTAGAGGACAGCAAACCAATTACTGTAATTGTCTTCTGTATGATTAAGAAGCTAGAGGAAAGATTGGACGTGATAAATAGAGAGTTGAAATATGTAAAAAAAAAAAAAAACCCAAAACCCAAACCAACCAAAAACTGAATCAAACTTCTAGAGGTGAAAATTATAATATATGAGATGAAAAGATATACTTTATGACCAAGAGAATGAGAAGACAAGCCTCAGACTGGGAGAAAACTTTTGCGAAAGACATGTCTATTAAAAGATTCTTATCCAAAATAGACAAAGAGCTCTTAAAACTCAAAAATAAGAAAACAGACAACCCAATTAAAAAATGGACCAAAGACCTTAACAGACACCTCACCAAAGAAGATATACATCATGCATCATTAGGAAATTTCAAAGTTAAACAACAATGAGATTACGCTACAAACTTAGCAGAATGGTAAAAACTTAAAACACTGATAACACAATGCACTGATGAAGATGTGGAGGGTTATAAACTCTAATTCAGTGTTTTTGGGAATCTAAAATAGCACAGCCACTTTGGAAGACAGTTTGACAGTTTTTTATAAAACTAAACATACTCTTACCATATAACCCAGAAATCATACTTCTTGGTATTTGCCCAAAGGAGTTGAAAACTTATCTCCACACAAAAATCTGCACCTGTATATTTGCAGTAGCTTTATTCGTAATTGCCAAAATTTGGAAGCAACCAAGATGTCCTTCAGTAGATGAATGGGTAAATAAATTCTGGTGCATCCATACAGTGGAATATCATGCAGTACTGAGAATAAATGAGCTATCAAACCATGAAGACATGGAGGAAACTTAAATTCATATTACTAAGTGATTTAAGTCAATGTGAAGAGGCTAAATATTATTTGATTCCAGAAATATGGCATTCTGAAGAAGGCAAAACTATGGAGACAGTAAAAAGATCAGTGGTTGCCAAGGATTGGGGACAGAGGGCAGGGAGGGGTGAATAGGAGAACAAGTGGAGCACAGGGGATTTCTAGGGAAGTAGAACTGTTCTGTATAATACTATAATGGTGGATAATTGTCATTATATATTTGTAAAAACCATAGAAGGTACAGCCCAAAGAATGAACCATAATATAAGCTGTGGAATTTTATTGATAGTAATGTGCCAATGTTGGTTCATCGATCATAACAAATGTACCACACTGGTGAAGGATATTAATGCTAGGGAGGCTGTGTGGGATAGGAGAGGGCTTATAGGAACTCTCTGGACTTTTTGCTCAATTTTGATGTGAACCTAAAATTACTCTAGAAAATAAAAAGAAAAATAAAATATACTAGGTGAGATTAGCAAGGCTAACTTATAAAAGTCAATTAATTTCTTAAATACTAACAATGCACAAGTGGAATTTGAAATTAAAAACACAATACCATTTATATTAACACCAAAATAAATGAAATACTTAAGTATAAATCTAACAAAGTATTCACAACATCTATATGAGCAAAACTCCGATGAACAAAATCAAAGAACTAAATAAATGGAGAGTTATCCCATATTCATGGATAGAAAGATTCAGTATTGGCAAGATGTCAGTTCTTCTCAACTTTACCTATAGAGACAATGAAATCTCAATCAAAATACCAGCAAATTATCTTTATGGATATCAAGAAACTGATTCTAAAGTTTATATGGAGAGGCAAAAGGCCCAGAATAACCAACACCATATTGAAGGAAAATAGCAAATTGGAGGACTGACACTAACAGACTTCAAGAATTACTGTAAAGCTACAGTAATCAAGAGAATGTGGTACTGGCAAAAGAATAGAGTAAAGAGTCCAGAAATAGACCCACAAATATAGTCAATCGATCTTTGACAAAGGGGTAAAGGTAATACAATGGAGCAAATATGCTCTCTTCAACAAATAGTTCTGAAACAAGCAGATATCCATGTGTAAAGAAATGAATCTAGACATAGAACTTGCAATTTCACAAAAACTAACTCAAGATGGATAATAGACTTAAACATGAAACATAAAACTATACAATCTTAGAAGATAACATAGGAGAAAACTTAGATGGCCTTTGGTATTGTGATGCCTTTTTAGGTACAACACCCATGACATGATCCATGAAAAAAATCATAGATAAGCTTAACTTTCATTAAGATTAAAAATTTCTGCTCTCTGCAAGATAAAGTCAAGAGAATGAAAAGACAAGCCACACGCTGGTAGAAAATATTTGCAGAAGACACATCTGATAAAGAATTGTTATTCAAAATATATGAAGAACTTTTAAAACTCAATAATAAGACCTTAACACACCTCCCTAAAGATGATACACAGATGGCATATAAGCACATGAACAAATGTTCCACATCATATGTCATCAGGGGAATATAAATTAAAATAACAAAGAGATACAACTACGCACCTATTAGAATGGCCAAAATCCAGAACATTAACAACACCAAATGTTGAGAAGTACATGGAACAACTGGAACTCTGGTGGGAATGAAAAATGGTACAGCCACTTTGGAAGACAGTTTAGCAGTTTCTTACAAAACTAAACATACCCTTACAATATGATCAAGCAATCATGCTCCTTGGTATTTACCCAAAGGAGTTGAAAACTTAATATCCACACAAAAAAATGCACACGGATATTTATAAAATATTCATAATTGTCAAAACTTAGAAGCAACCAGGGTATCCTACAGTAAGTGAATAGGTAAATAAAATACAGTACATCCAGACAATGGAAAAAATTCAGCACTGAAAAGACATGAGCTTTCAATTCATAAAAGACATGGAGGAAGCTTAAATGCATATTACTATGTAAAACAAAAAACAAAAACAGTCTAGGGGCCAGCCCAGTGGCACAGCAGTTAGGTTCGAACGTTCTGCTTCTCAGTGGCCCAGGGTTTGCTGGTTCAGATCCCGGGTGCGGATATGGCACGACTTGGCACGCCATGCTGTGGTAGGCATCCCACATATAAAGTAGAGGAAGATGGGCATGGATGTTAGCTCAGGGCCAGTCTTCCTCAGCAAAAAGAGGAGGATTGGCAGCAGTTAGCTCAGGGCTAATCTTCCTCAAAAAAGAAAAAATCTAAAGATTCTGAATTCTTTATGATTCCAACTGTACGGCATTCTAGAAGAGGCAAAGCTATGGAGAGAATGAAAAGATCAGTAGTTGCTGAGGAGGGAGGAAAAGAGATGAATAGGCAGAGCACAGAGGATTTTTAGGGCAGTAAAAATATTTCGTATGATATTATAATGATGGGTATGTGTCACTATACTTTTGTCTAAACTCATAAAATGTATAACACCAAGAGTGTACCCTAAGATAAACTAGGGACTTTGGGTACTTATGTGTCAATGTAGCTTTATTTTTGATAAAAATGTGCCACTCCCATGAATGATGTTGATAAAGGGGGAGGTAATGCAGATGTGGGGGAAAGCAGTGTAGGGGAAATCTCTGTACCTTTCTGTCAATTTAGTTGTAAACCTAAAACTGTTCTAAAATATGAAGTTTTACATTTTTTTTAATTAAAAAAATAGGAAGGGACTGGAAACAAAAATTATTGATTTCAATTCTTAAACAAAAAAAGGTGATATTTGTAATATCATTAAAAATATGAAATGGGGATAAATTTGATAAACATGCACATCTAAACATTGAAAGCTATGAACATTGTTGAGAGAAATTAAAGACCTGAATAGAGAGATAAAATATGTTCCATAAATCTAAAGTCTCCATAATTTCAAGATATCAATTTTTCCCCTATTCATTTATAAATTCAATGCAACTCGAGTTAAAATTCCAGCGGGGTTTTTTTTTGTAGAAATTGATGTGCTGAATCTAAAATTCAGATGGAAAATCAAAGAACTTGAAATAGTCAAATCTACTGAAGAAAAAGAAGAAAGTTGGAGGACTTATACTACCTGATTTCAAGACTTACAAAGCTAGTCAATGTGATATTTCTCTCAAGATTGACAAATAGACCAGTGGAGAAAATAGTACAGAAAAAGATCAACACACACTGGTCAATTGATTTTTTGACAAAGTTACAAAAGCAAATTCAGAGGAAAAAGATAGTCTTTTCAACAAATGGTGTTGGAACAATTGTATATTTACATGCCAAAAAAATCACAATTTTAATCCATACTTCGCACCATATACAAAAATTAACTCCATGTGGATCATAGACCTAAATGTGAAACCTAATCTATACAACTGTTAGAAGAAATCACAGACGTACATTTTTTGTGACTCTGAGTTAGGCAAGGATTTCTCAGATGCAACACCAAAAAGAGAATCAATAAAAGAAGAAAAAGATAAATAGAACTCCATCAAAATTAAGAACTTTGATCTTAGAATAATATTTAGATAATAAAAAGACAAGCCACAGAATGGGAGAAAATATTTGTAAATCAAATATCTGATAAAGAGCTTAAATCCAGAATATACAAAGAACTCTCAAAATTCAATAAGAAGAAAAATAAACCAATTAAGAATGAGAAAAAAAATTGAACATACACTTCATCAGACAAGATTTAAAGATGGCAAGTGGACAAACGAAAAGATACTCATCACTAGTCATAAGGAGAGCACAAATTTAAAGCACATGTGGTACCACTACATACCTAATACAACGGCAAAAATTAAGAAGCTTGGTCATATCAAGTGTTGGTAAGGATGTGGAGCTATTAGAATTCCCTTAAACTGCTATTGGAAATGTAAAAATTGGACATTTTCTCCAAAAACTAAACATATACCTGCACTATATTTGCCAACCGTTTCATTACTAGGTGTCTACCGAACAGAAAAGAAACATAAATGCATACAAAGTCTTGTGCATAAATATTCAGCTTATTTGTAATAACCCAAAACAGGAAACAACCTGAACGTCTAGGAATGGTGAGTTGATAAAAAAAAATTGTGCATGTCCATATGATTCCCCAGTAAAACTGTCTGGGCCTGGAGACTTCTTTTGGGGGATTTAAAAAGTACAAATGCAGTGTCTTTAATACTAGTTATAGGGCTATTCACATTATCTGTTTCATATTTGGTAAGGTGTGGTAGTTTGTCTTTTTGGAAGACAAATTCTTTCTTTCGCCCTCTCTATTCTCCTTTTCTGTCTTTCCATTAAATTTTTTATTTTGACTATTGTATTATTCAGTTCCTAAATTTCAATTTGGTTCATATATATATTTCTTTGCTGAGGCTATTTCTTTGTGGAGAGTTTTTACTGTTTCATTGGTTTAAAGCGTGTCTGTAGTTGTTTGTTGAAGCATTTTATTGATAGCTGCTTTAAAATCTTTGTTAGATAATTCTAACATCTCTGTCATCTGAGTGGTGACATTTATAGATTGTCCTTTTATAGAAGTTGAGGTTTTCCTGATTCTTGTTATGACTAGTGATTTTTTAAATTGAAACCTGGACATTTTTGGTATTATGTTGTGAGAATGTGAATCTTTCCTAAATTTTCTGTTTTAGCTCACTTCCTCTGACAGAGCACCAACAGGGAAAGTATCGGACTGCTGTGTCACTACTTCCACTGGGGGTAGAAGTCTAGTTCCAAAATTGGTCTCCACTGACCCCCAGTGGGTTTGGGAGGAAGAGATCCTCATTACTGTTGAGGAGGGAGTTCTTGCTCCACACTAGGCCTCTGCTGAGACCACCCTGGCTGGGAGGAGTAGGAGTGCCTTGTTACTGCTCCTCATGTGGCCTGTACTGAAACCAAAGAGGGCCTCAATACGAATAGGTGTTGGTGAGGGCTTTCATCCTCTACCAGGCCTCCTCTGACACCACTGCAATGAGGAGGAGAAGAAATATCTCTTCACCTCCTGGTTGGGGTAGAAGTCCAGGCAACACATGTGGTCTCCACTGACACCACAGGGGAGGCCTTGTTACTGCCTAACCACGATGGGCACTCTGATTCTCTAATTGGCCTTCTCTGACATGACACTGACATAACTCGCAACAGTGCCATTAAAGTGGAATTCTGTGTGCGCCCTTGGCCTTTGTTGATGTGGGTGGGGAGTTGTCCACAGTTACTTTTTGTGGTGTTTGGTTAGAGAAGAGCAGTTATTGTCTAAAAAAATTTCCATCTTTTTGTGTTACCCCTTTCCTGATCCTTTTACTACAGAGAACAGGCTTTTGCTGGTTTTTTTTTTTTTTTCTTTTTTTTTAGTGTTTGCATGTTAGTGTTTCTGGGTTGCTGGCTTTTTCAACTCTAAATTTGGAATTTATGATGCAACCAGTAAACACAGGAAACTCACCACAAGGTCATTCTTTAGGTCCCAATGTCTGTATGCAGTGCCTTCTTCTCTCCATCTTTCAGAGTCTTCCTGTATTTATTTTATTTACTATGCCCAGAGTTTTTCATTTGTACTTAGTGAGAGGAATAGAGAAAAATACTTCTATAACTGCAGGAGTGGAAATGACGATGATTCTATGTACCCCTGAAACTTCCCACTGTTATAGTCATGATCTGTTACTCTTTTCTGTTTTCTCTCAACTTTGTAATAAAAGAAAATATTGTACCAATTAATTACCATCTTTTAATTCAATTAGATTTGTTCTACAACATCTTACAATTCTCCCAGGGATACACCGTTCTTCCCTCCCTAAGACACATGTGTTTAATGAAGAGTACTTTCATCTGACAACTCACACTATCTTCTTTTTTCCAGCTTTATTGAGCTGTGATTAATGTATAGCAGTGTATAAGGTGTGCAGTGCCCATACTATCTTTGTGATTGTATTCCATAGCTCTTGGTGTTTAACTATCAAACTCAGGAAAATTAATGAAATTCTCTTGGCGAATTGGGGAGAGGGTATAAATATAGGAGTATAGTAATAGTTTTTGAAGTCTTGTGATGGAAGCCACAATAGCAAAATGAAATAGCAGAAATTATTTTAATGTCTGATGCTATTAGTCTTAGTGTTCCCTAGTTCTTTTGCTTTCATTGAAAAATGCAGAACCGGCCTGGTGGCGTAGTGGTTAAGTTCTTGTGCTCTGCTTCAGGGGCCCAGGGTTCCCGGGTTTGGATCCTGAGCACGGACCTACATACCACTCATCAAGCACTGTGGTGGCATCCGACATACAAAAAATAGAGGCACATTGGCACACATGTTAGCTCAGGAACAATCTTCACACACACGCACACAAAATAAAAAAGAAAGAAAAATGCCAGTAGGGACTTGCCTCCACATTCATGGTAATCTTATTTATCTCTTTATTTATAAACACAAGGAGACATAACAAAGAATATGAACTCATCCTTTGTGGTTTTATCTTTTTTCAGAGTAGATACTAGTTGAGTACTACTTGAAGGAAGGAACATAGCTAATTTTGACAAACTCCTTTGAAAATTTACCTTGGAAAAGAAAGCCATAGTAGCATCTTCCTTTTTCTTTCCCTTCCTCTTCCCCAAAACCACTTCACACATTTTGTTGATAATGTAGAAAGTGTTCATTCCTTCATAGGATTTCTCACAAATGCTAGATTGTTTTCTGAGATACTGTAATTCTGACTGGGAAAAAATTGCAGAGGATGCCTGAAAACCTCCCTCTCCAGTTCCATAGACCAGAGAACTTGTGCTTCTGGAGCTTCTAATACAAAGGCCTTCATCTCATAGCTCTTCAAGCCAGGAATATGAACATTTACTTATTTATATATTTGTTTATTTATTTATTCTGCATTCTCTGTGTTTCTGAGTTGACATATCTTCACCAAATAATTAAAATTCTACTTACACTACAGTGCAGAAACAGATATGTCACCTTCCAAGTTTGTAACCAAATATCTGACACCATCTTGAGGGTCTTTAATAGGCAGGGTCTTTAATAGGCAGGTAATAGGGAGAATAGGTTTAATAGGTATAGCCTTTTTATCACCTCTTTTCCTCTTATTCAGAGGTGAATACATGTTTCAAAGAACTTGAAGCTTGTATAATTTGAGGAGACTTCTGTCAGAAAACGAATATAAAAAGAGATAGTAGAGTTAATGTTTATTTAGAATTAGGGAAGATACCACAACAAATTTAATCACAGTAATAATAATTATTGCCTGTATCAATAATTCAGTTTTACATTACCATGAGTGATCATTATCAGATTTCTATCAATAAAGGCTTAGAAAAGTTTCTCTTTTTTGCTTCATAATTCATTTTAGTAACATCATATAAAATTTTTAGCAATGTAGCCCAATTTTTAAAAACCTCTATCAGGTTTCTTTCATTTGTGAGCTATTCCAGACATACTCATTGCTATTTGTAGTATTCCTACAGTTTTCTCTTCTACAATAACAAGAATTCAGGTAAGTTGCATTTTGTGTGATTACCCCAAAATTAATAATGTACGGTGATTTTACAATTTTAAGTGTTTCATTATTGGATATATTCCTGTCTCAACTAGACATGGGTGGAAACTGAGTTATCTGCTTATAATGTTGCATCTAATGTTTGAAAAAAATTTTATACAGATGATCTTCTAGCTCCAGTTTTGCAAACCTTGTTTTTCCTTCACTCCTCACATATTTTCTGTGCCAGGTGTTGTAGGACACCGTCATACTGTGATCTAGCCTGTATTTTTGCATCTTAATGCCACAGTGGTGGTGGAGTTAGCAAAGTGGCCACAGATAGAATTCCTGAAGCCATTTTTTTATGAAATAGCTAACAGTAAATTGACTTTGCTGAGAAATACTTACAAGCAGCATAAAGTATCCCACTACACCCAATGAACGCTCAATTCAACTTGATTTTAGTCATATTCCACAAAATGCCCACAGCCACTTCAATTCTATCTACCATAAGAAAAAAATGTGATAGACAGGAAGTCGCATTTGTCTTACTTTTGCACATATGAACTTGTGCACATATTTCTTGGGCTCCTGCCAGTGTCTTGGAAAGAAGTTATACAAGCAAGGGTCGCCTCAGCTTAAGATTCATGAATTCATAGTAAATCCATCTTTGCCGTCATTCTTCCATTTGAACTGGCATTGCACTTAGGCTATTCCACATCTTGACACCTGTTAGGTAATGGACAGTTCATCTTCAACAAGAGGTCAAATGCTTTCCTTAAATGGAAACCAAAAGTAAATTTTGGGTTGCTTAGCTTCTCAAATAAATCATTTTCAAGCTGTTCCAATGTATTTAACATGGAACAAAGATAAGATTAAAGACTTCAGAAGCTGTATTAAGCTACCTTTTTGTTTTCCAGCTTGCTGGCCACTTGGAGAACACAACAAGCATACTAGAAGGAAGATCTTACTTTTATGTATGGTCTTGACAAAGATGATTCACTCATGCCACCAGCATATGAGCAATTTTGACTTGAGATAAAAAGTATGATTGATCAAAGACAGAGAGAAATAATAGTAGCAAAAAATTAGGAGTAATTTTTATGACAATTACTGCCATTTCTTGAAGATTTATTAAAAACAAGGCAATACGTTAAAGATGTTGTATATTTTATCATTTTGAGTCCCTGCAGGAAAGACGTGGAATACTCAAATGGGGTAATTCAGGAGAGTTTAATAAAGGAATTATTTAGGTAAGGACATGTTTAAGAGAAACCACTGAAAGATGGTGAAGGACTATCAATATTGGAGAGCTGTTAGAACCCCTAGGCATATATGGGCTTAAACTATGAATGGAGCTGAAGCTATAGTTGTAGCTGTAGGAGAAAGTGACCTGAGAAAAGCTATGGAATTCATGTGAAGAATGCAGCTGCTGGCCAAACTGTCATCTAGAATTAAGGAAGCTGGGGAACAAATACCCCAACTACACTCTTGTAGGGAAGTAGAATTTACCACCCTAAAATGTGTCTCTTTGGCTTTTATTTTTGGCTGATTATTTTTGAGAACAAAAGACTCAGGAAGGAACTTTGACCTTCCCCCTAGCTGCCTAAAAGAATTTAAGCTAGAAGGCCTATTACAGGAAGGAGCTATCACCACAGATAACTACAGTATAATATGAACTAGGTGTGGTAGACAGGGAGGAACCTAGCAAGGCCCATTTGATCAAAGTTTTCTCCATGTCTATTGACTCTGCAAGGCATGGCAAACATTTGTTTATCAAACATTTGCTTTTCTATCTCTATGTGAATTGCCTTCCTCCCCTTTGAAGTCCCAAACCACTACCTCCAACATCCTCTTTTGTCTTTAGCTGAAGATGGTATTTAAGGTGATTGCTTTGGCCATTTGGGGGAGTTATTCAGTTTTCCTGGGTTTCTCCCATGTATACATGTTATTAAACTTTGTCTGATTTTCTTCCTGTTATTCTGTTTTTTGTCAACTTAATTCTTAGACCAGCCAGAAGAACCTAGTTGTAGAGGAAAATTTCTTCCTCCCCTATACTCTCATTCTACCCTGCAGTCTACTTTCTGTCCCTTTTGAATTAACTGGAAGCCAGAAAGCAAAAGGGCTTTATGCAGCTCTGTCTCTTAGGCCACAGAGCAGGGTATATGTCAAAATGTGTAGAGTGGGTCTAGAAGGGCAAATGAGTGTCAACAAACATATTAGATTGAGGTATATGAAATTACTTAACAACAACAATTTACATGGTTCCATCTAATACTATGACATTTAATCTTCACAGCAAACTTGCAAGGTCTATTCTAGAATCTTCACTTTATAGCAGCAATTCTGAGTCTCAGAGAAGTTGAGTTTGAGGTAAGAGGAAAATTCCAAATGAGAAATTCTGAAACATTGTCTAAAAATAAAGACTATGCTATTACCTTATTTTGTTTATAAAGAATAGGAGTTTCAGAGCTCTTTTCCAAATATAATCTTACTTAAATCTCACAGAAAAAGGAAAACAGTATGGTTTGAGTAATTCTCAAAAAATTAAACATAGAACTATCACATAATCCAGCAACTACACTTCTGGGTATGTATCTAGCAAAGTGAAAGCAGGGACTCGAATAGATATTTGTGCACTCATGTTCTCAGCAGAGGTATTCCCCACAGCCAAAAGGTAAAAGCAACCCAAGTGTCCATGAACAGATGAATGGATGAACAAAATGTGGTATATAAATATGCAATGGAATACTATTCAGTCTTAAATAGGAGGGAAATTCTGATGCATGCTACACCCTGGATGAACCTTGAAGACATTAAGCTAAATGAAATAAGCCAGTCAAGAGAGAAGAAATATTGTATAGTGCCTCTTATACAAGGTTCCTAGAGTAGTCAATTTCATAGAAACAGAGGGTATAGTGGTGGTTTCTAGGGACCAGGGTGCAGGACAGTGGGGAGTTCTTGTTTAATAGGGACAGAGTTTCAACTGTGGAACGAGAAGAAGTTCTGGAGATAGATAGTAAGTTCTGGAGATAGTTAGTGCTGATAGTTGCGCAACAGTGTAAATGTACTTAATGCCACAGATTGATACAGTTAAAAGTGGTTAAAATTGTAAATTTTGTTATGTATTTTACCACAATAAAAAATTATTAAAAATTCACAAAAGTCTAGTAAAACTGACAAGCAGTTATTATTAATATTGTTAATAACCTTTAAATATACAGAAATGCCAAGACACAGGTTAAATATCTTGCACAATATTATACGATTAATGAGTATTGGGACTAAGCTTCAACCCCATGTCTTGTGATCAAAATTCTAGTTTCTTATCAAGAAATGCAAAACATTTTACAAACCCACCCCAAGGCCCAGAATAATCCCTGGTCTATCATTTCTAAGGTCACTAAATAAGGCAACTGATGATTTGGTGAAGAAAATCAAATCCATTTCCATGAATAAGTAATGTGTTCATCAAGAACTTGCTAACTGGTAAAATCCCTAATTCTCAAGGGTAACTGCGAAATGTGTGACACATAGTGTTTGTTTCTCATTAAACTGTGTTAGTTTTCTGGTATGATCTTTAGGGTGTTCGTTCTCACTGGTGAGATGTAGAATCTGAATGTCTCTTCCATCACTGCTGAAAGTACAGAAACATAGAGGAAATGCTCTTGCATTTTTGCTGCTTTTCAGCTTTATCTTCTGTTTAAAACAGTGGTTGGACTTTGAAAAACACACATGCTTGCGTGTGTGGGCGCACACGTAGAGAGAGAGAAGGAAAGAAAGAAAAGAGGATGGGTGAGTACATTGGATCAGTTTTGGTTTAAGAGTTTCCTCACATCAGCATATGCTTTAGACTGCACCTGGCTTGAGAAACACTGACAAATGTTCACGGCAAAAAAGAAAAAGAAGGAAATAGGTTGTGTTTATCTCTCAGTTATGCAGGAATATACATCCTGAGGTTGAATATAAATTTATGTGTTGTTAATCAAAGCCAGAGCTAGAAGGTGTTGGTTGGGTTACTGGGTGAGTCTCTATTATTGGAAAGAATGTGTGGAAAAACCTCAAGCTTTCATTTGACAAAGGACACCACAAAACACAAACTAAAGCACAATACTCTAAATGAAATAAAGAACTATCTCTGTTAGGAACCAAGTTTATACATCTATTGTCAAAATTACTAACTATTTTTCCTTAATGCAGACATTAACTTGTGTATGCATTCTAAATCTGATATTGCCCAACCTAATCAGGAAAAATAGACAAACAAGGAAACCACTTAACGTAAAATCAGTTAGCAACATAGACATCATTGGGAGAGGCTATCAGTGAAGACTGTAGGCTTGTCAGTAAGTAATACATTTAGTATTCCTTTAGGGTTTCAGCCTCAGTTCCTTAGGCCCTATAGGGTAGAACTGAACCTAGAGATCAGGCGGGTCCAAGGGTTAAGTAGGAGTGAATCTTGATTTTATTCAAAATCAGAATTTTGATGTTGCTACCCTTGTTGACCTCAAGGTCAGGGACTTCATCTTCTCTCTCAAGTCTCAGTTCCAAATAGATACTGAGTAAATGTTTGGAAGGAAGGAAGAGAAGAAGGAATAAGAACTTAACTCTGAAGTTGAGTGATTTCTTAGAGTGAGAAAGGGAAATCTATGCAGGTCAAGCTAATGCAGAGCAATAAGCAGATGATAGCAAATAAGCTGATGACATATGTAGAGATTTAGAACAAATATTGAGGAAATTAGTTTCAGGGACAAAATCTAGGCACTGGGTTTTGGGAGTTCAAGGCACCAACCTAATCATTACAACTGGCAACATGACAAGAATCCAGTTATTGGGAACTTTATTACCAAGATCAAAAGACTTGATAGTAAGACTGACCTTAAGGTTGAGCTAGTGAGTTCCTGCCATGCTTAAGCAATTCATTTATGTCCCTCATTTGGGGTGAGGATTAGTTCCAGAGTCTGGGTAGAAGCTGGCTCTCTTGGCAGGATTTCAGCAAGCATATTGGGGTTCTTATTGTAAAGGTGGAGAACTGGATGGAAATTACAAAGGATGGAAAGGAAAAGGAGGCCAGAAAGGAAAAGGAGCCCATTCTCCAGTGATCCAAGCAGGTTACACTTTGGTTCGTGTGCGTTCAACTTCCAGATTTTCAAGTGCGAACTCTGCCTTTTCAGAGTGCTCGTTTCGGATTTTAGCTGTGATGGGGGAGGGAGTTTTCAGTTATAGGGAACCATCTTTAGAGACTCAGGGAGCACATTTTACTAGAGAAAAAGGGAAAAATATCTTTCAATATTAAGCTTAAAAGCTGAAAATGTCTGGATGCCTATTTCCTTGAGTGACTCTTAATTTTCCCTGGCTTTTCTGAAGTGCTTGCTTAGTTAGTTCTACTCCAAATAATTATTCTCACATATTCCAGCTTGACTTTTCATGTTTCAACAGTTAACATAAGCCACTGAACTTGTGGGTATTTATCCAGATCTGGCATGTGAACATTTGGAGGTTTGCTCACAAGCCCCTTTCACTGAAATCTTCTTTTCTGGGCACTGATTTGGGCTGAACACATAAAGTACAAATTGACTCTTGAGACTGAGATGCCAGGCTAAGGCTGATAGAAGATTTACTGCAGAGTGTTTAGAGTCAGTGAGCTTTGTTATGGAATTATTATAGCCTTTCCCACTGGGATGCAGTGATTTATAACCTACACATAGACAAGAGTGTTTAACTCTGTTCCCATTAATTGATTGAACAATTTACTTTCTGCTGTGTGCTCACACCTGCTCTTGATCAAAGCTGGTTCATATTCTGCTCTTGGCTATTGTGTGATGCTGTATTAATGGTTTATTGGTTCCACTGTGCCTATAACACAGCAGAGTTTATGATGTTTAATAAAATGACACGTCTAAATAGTCTCTTGGCTTTGAATTGCCTTTTTATCAAATTAATATCATGATGTGGGCTTTCCTTGTACTTTAGAAATACAAATTTCTGCGAAAGTTTGTCACACAATACTTTAAATATTCTAATAGTATTCTTGCAATATATGAGAGAGGGAGTAAGTTCTCTTTGTTAATCAGCGTTCTTTGCCATTTACTTCTGTCAGCTAGGGGGCTCCAGTAGGAGTCTGTTGGGAGAGAGGACCAGGATGAATAAAGAAAATTTTAGGCATGTTCCATATCTCCTCCTTGAAATCGGGTATTTTTAGGAGAAAACTAAGAGTTCATCACTCTGAGGAGTACATCGACGAAGGTGAAGACCTCTTTCTGAAATGAAGGAGGTGAGAAAAACAGCAAAATAAAAATCTTGTGGTAGCTGAGTTATGTTGACCTGTTTCTCTAAAGGAAACTTGGTGACTTGGATTATCTTCTCTTATGGTTATTATTAGTCACACGGGAGGTAGGAGTCTCACTTATTGAGTTTATACTCTTTATCACTATGCTATTCTGTCTCTAGTATTAGCAAACATTTACTGAAGTCTTTGTATAGACCATGTATCAAATTAAGAATTAACAGCATGAGTTCTAGAGTCAGGCTGCTTGGGGGCCAACTCAACAAATCTGAGACATGTTAAGCCTCAGAATCCTCTGTAAGCTGGGTAAAATAATACCTAGTCTAGGTTGTTGAAGTTTAAATGAGCTAAAGTTAGTAAAGTTGTTAGCACCGAACTTGGCATTTAATAAGCATTCTACAAATGTTAACAGTTATTATATCATAGTAACATTAAGTTGTAGGTATTTTAACTCTGTTTTATAGTTAAGGCAAAGTACTTGGTACATAGAAGGAAGGAAGTTGGAAGGGATGAACATATAGTTGTGGAAGTTTCCTTGGTGGTGACTCATTAGTCTGATTAATTGTTCGGTACAATTGTTCAGATTAATTGTTCAGTTTCATATATTGCCTTGCTTTCAGTAACTTAGGTTATGTGACCAACGACTACATTCCTAACCTGAGCAAAAAGCTGTAGAAATGTGTGCTTGAGGGAGAAGCCAGGGGACTAGGTTATCACCAGTGGAAAAACAAACCACGGAAAACACAGACTGTGCTAATGAAAATTATGTTCATCTACAAAGAACATCGTGACTTTTAATTGTAAGAATATAATGTCAAAACAAACAAACTAAAAATAAGAGTGGATAATGTCAAGCACATGCTTTTTCTCCTTCCTGGAGTGTTCTTATTCTGGCTTTCCAAATGACTGGCTCTTATTTATCTTCAACTTAAATGTCACTTCATCAAAGTGGTCTTATCTGATTTTCTTTTCAAAGTTACCCCTCTCTTTCAGCGCCTCCGTTAGTTCACATGGTGTCTTTGGGCAAACTGGAAAAAAGCAATTCTTCCTCAAGACTCTACTTACATTGTCAGAAAATGATATTAATGTACCAATTTATTTGAACAAGAGATTTATTGTCATCTGCCAGAAAATTTTTGCAACAAATACGCAAATCTGTAATGTCTGTGACATGAATTGCGCCTCCTAGGGTTGTGTTGTGTAAAATATGCATGACTCTATGCAGCATTCCTACAACCCTTTATCCTTTATCACAGCATTCAATTTGCTTCATTCACAGTATTTACTGCATGCTGAAATTATTTTTTGTTTATTTATGTCTTCTGCCTCCACTAGTTTGGAAGCTCCAGAAAGGCAGGGACCATGTCTATCTTATTCAGTACACAAACAGCACCTATTTCATTGTAGGTGCTCAAAATATATTTGTTTAATGAATGGAAAAGCTATTAAATAAACGCTTATGTCTATTTAATCTATCAGTCCAACTTGTCTATTCATATAGCTGAACGCAGTATATAGTAGGAGATCTCATTTAAATCTCAGTTGGATATAGAAATACATAGCATGTTGTCTTGAATGTATGAGAAAATTAATAACTATGCATTGATTTAAATTGAAAGCCTTGCTCTAGGATCTGCAAGGAGTGTGAATCGTATAAAACATGGAACTTGCTGTTATGAAATTAAGATCGAGTGTGGCACATCTTAATTCTCTTCGGTTTTCAGGATAAGAATGGGGATTTTGGAAGTAAGTATAAGAGAAGTTTTGAAGCTTTGCTTTGATGGGAGTATGGTTTTAGAAATCAAGAGTCACAATTGTTTTGAGCCTACCCTTTGGCCATAGACAAGCCTTCTCACCTTTTTGGGTCTCAGTTTATGCATTGCTAAAATAAGATATTTGGATGAGAATCCTCAGTATATTTTAGGTCACGTGCCAATACAGCATTCACACATTACCCTGAATTGAGAACCCTGTTCAAGATTATCTCTTTAATTGCCGTTAGATCATAAGAGTCTATGAATACAATACCTTGCTATGATTCCGTTTTTGCATCTATTAAAGAGAAGTAATGCTGCATGTTTTTCTCTATGTTATTATGAATTTGGTAGATATATGTGATGACACACGGTGCATACTAAGCAATCTTGAGCTCCTCTGTCTAATTTAACTAACACAGTGATTTCCAGAGTCACAATCTGTCGATTGTGTCAAATAAGAGCATTGGCCTCCCACTCCTTGTGATATTAATGAAATAATCAATTCACACTTGCGTGAGTAAAAGACGGTTGTAAAGTTGTAATCTGAAACATGGAGAGTTACGTTAGTCAGGATTTATTCACTAAACAGTATTTAGAACAGAAAGACTTAGATGCAGGGAATTGGTTATATAAATGATGGAATAAAAGAACTGAGAAGCCAAAAACTGGCAGTAAAGCAAGTCAGAAGGAAGTCAAAGGGATCAGAGGAAGGAGGCAGCATTATTAGAGCCAAGAATCAGGAGGTCCCTGCAGAAGCTACATCCATGATGATTATGTTAGGTAGGAGTTGGAACAACGAAGGAGGTGCAGGTGCTTCTTTTTATTCCAGGTTTATTGAGATACAGTTGACATACAACATTGTGTAAGGTTAAGGTGTACAACATGACTTGATACATTTATATATCGTGAAACGGTTACCACAATAGCGTTAGTCAACACCTCCACTGCCTCACATAGTTACCATATTTTTGTGTGGTAAAAACATTTAAGATCTACTCTTTTAACAACTTTTAAGTATATAATGTGGTATTGTTAACTGTAGTCACCATACTGTACATTAGATCCTCAGAACTTATTCATTTTATAACCAGAAATTTGCACCCTTTGACCAGCTCTCCATTTCCCCCCAACCCCCAGCCCCTGGAAACCACCATTCTACTCTCTATTTCTGTCTGTTCAGGTTTTTAGATTCCCCATATAAATGGGATCATACAGTGTTTGTCCTTTTTTGTTTCGTTTCTTTAACTGAGCATAATACCCTCAAGTTTCATCGATGTTGTCTCAAATGGCAGGATTTCCTTCATTCTCATGGCTGAATAATATTGCATTGTGTATATATACATACACTATATATGTGTGAGTATGTGTGTATATATATATCACCGTGTGTGTGTATATATATACATAGAGACACATATACATATATGCATACCACATCTTTTTTAGCCATTCGTCTGTTGGCTGACACTTGGGCTGTTTCCATATCTGAGCTGTTGTGAAGAGGGCTGCAATGAATATGGGAATGCAGGTATCTTTGCGAGATCCTTATTTCATGTCCTTTGGATTGTCAACTTACAAAAACGGAAGCCAATTTAAGAGGCAAAGTGTTTATTTGGGATCAAAGAATTGCAGTTTGTGGAGCAAAAATTCAGGTAGAAACCTAAATAGTACCAATTATAGGGGAGGAGCTCAGAGTTTTTATGGAAAAAAGAGAGGAGGATAAAGTAAGTCGTATTAAAGAAGAGTTCAATGGTGCCAGACGAGGTAAGGCTAGATTTGTCCTTCATTCATTGGCTTGAGATTTGGTCATCAGACAAAAGGCTAGACATTTATTCCATTGATTGGTTAGCAATTTGGTCATCAGCGAAGTCCAATTTCATCAGTGCTTACAAACAGGATATTCTTGTCCTTACTGACTTCTTGGAATGTTGGTAGTTTGCACCAGACTGGAAGATAAAGAAAACAAGATATGCAAGCAATTCCTCTTAAATGGCTGCTCCAACTCTGTTTTAATATGGCTCAACTCATGTCATCTTTCGTAGGATAAATACTCAGAAGTGCGATTGCTGGATTATATGATAGTTCTATTTTTAATTTTCTGTTGATCTTCCGTAATGTATTGCATATTGGTTGCACCAATTTACATTCCCACCAACAGTGCACAAGAGTTGTCTTTTCTCTACATCCTCAGCAACATTTGTTATCTCTTGTCTTGGTGATAGTCATTCTAACAGGTTTGAGGTGATATCCTGTGGTTTTGATATGCATTTCCTTGATGATCAGTGATGTTGAGCATCTCTTCACATACTTGTTGGCCATTTTTATGTCTTCTTTGGGAAAATGTCTATTTAGGTGCTCTGTCCATTTTTTTAATTTGATTTTTTTTTTTTTTTTTTTTTTTTGCTATTGAGTTGCATGTGTTCCTTAAACATCTTGGCTATAAACTCCTT
Organism: Equus caballus; assembly: GCF_041296265.1. Classification (NCBI taxonomy): domain Eukaryota; kingdom Metazoa; phylum Chordata; class Mammalia; order Perissodactyla; family Equidae; genus Equus; species Equus caballus. Next base: position 26,889,706 of record NC_091710.1, on the reverse strand, counting down.
ATTAGATTGAAGATTTGCAAATATTTTCTCCTGTTCTGTTGATTGTCTTTTCATTTTGTGAATGGTTTCCTTTGTTGTGCAGAAGCTTTCAGTGCAGAACCTTTTAATGCTTTTAGAGCAGTTTCATGTATTTATTTTTGTACTTTCGTTGCTTGTACTTTTGGTGTCATATCTAAAAAATTGTTGTCCTGACCAATGTCAAAGAGAATTTGCTGTGTTTTCTTCTAGGAGTTTTATAGTTTCAGGTCTTTATGTTTAAGTTTTTAATCCATTTTGGCTTAATTTTTGCAAGTTGTGTAAGATGGGAGTCCAAATTCATTCTTCAGCATGTGGTATTCCGGTTTTCCCAACACCATTTATTAAGGAGACTATTTTTTCCCTATTTGATATTCTTGGCTCTCTTGTCAAATATTAAATGACCATATATCTGAGGGCTTATCTTTGGGCTCTTGATTCTGTTCAATTGGTCTATATGTCTATTTTTATGCCAGTACCATACTGTTTTGATTATTATAGCTTTGTAGTATAGTTTGAAATCAGGGTATGTGATACTTCCAGCTTTGCTTTTCTTTCTCAGGCTTGCTTTAGTTATTTGGATTCTTATCTGGCTCCATATGAATTTTAGGACTTTTTTTTCAGTGAAAAATGTCATTGGAGTTTTGGTAGAGATTGCATTGAATCTTTAGATGGCTTTAGAAACTATGGACAGTGTAACAATTCAATTCTTCCACTTCATGAGCATGGACTATTTTTCTATTTAATTGTATCTTCAGTTTCATTAAAGTCTTATGGTTTTCAGCGTACAGATCTTTCACCTCCCTGGCTAAATTTATTCCTATATATTTTATTCTTTTAGATGCTATTGTTTTCTTAATTTCTCTTTCTGATAGTTCATTAATAGTATACAGAAATGTAATTGATTTTTGTATACTGATTTTGTATCCTGCAACTTTAGTGAATTTGTTTGTTAGTTCTAATTTTTTTTGGATGGCGTGTTTAAGGTTTTCTGTATATAATATTATATCATATACAAATAGAGATGGCTTTAATTCTTCTTCTCCAATTTGGATGCCTTTTATTTCTTTTTCTTGCCTAATTTCATTGGCTAGGACTTCCAGTACTATGTTGAATAAAAGTAGCAAGGGTGGATATTTTAGACGAAAAGCTTTCAACTTTTTACCATTAAGTATGATGTTAGCTGTGGGCTTGTCACATGTGGCCTTTTTCACGTTGATGTAAATTCCCTCTATACCAGCTTTTTTGAGAAATTTTATCATGCATGGATGTTGAATTTTGTCAAATGCTTTTTCTGCATCTATTGAGATGATCATATGATTTTATCCTCCACTTTGTTAATATAATGTATCACACTGATGGAGTTACAGATGATTTGCAGAATTATCCCTGGAAGAAATCCCTCTTGAACATGATGTATGATCCTTTTAATGTATCGTTGAATTTGGTTTGTTAATATTTTCTTAAGGATTTTTGCATTTGTGTTTATCAGGGATATTGGCCTATGATTTTCTTTTCTTGTCCTTGTCTGGTTTTCAATCAGGATAATGCTGTCCTGGTAAAATGAGTTTGGAATTGTTGCTTCCTTTTCTATTTAAGGAAAGTTTGAGAAAGATAGGCTTTAACTCTTTGGTAAGTGTGTGGTATAATTCACTAGTGAGGCCATCTCATCCCAAACTTTTGCTTGTTAGGAGATTTTTGATTACCGATTCAAATTTTTTATTACTCTTTGATCTGTTCAGATTTTCTATTTCTTCATGATTCAATCTTGGCAGGTTGTATGTTTCTAAGAATTTATCCATTTCTTATAGGTTGTCCAATTTATTGGCATATAATTGTTCATAGTAGTTTCTTATGATTCTTTATATTTGTGCAGTATCAGTTACAATGTTTCCTCTTTCATTTCTAATTTTATTTATTTTTCTCTTGCTTTTTCTCGTATCATCTATCAAAATGTTTGTCTTTTTTTCCAAAACAACAGCTCTTTGTTTCATTCATCATTTCTATTTTCTTTTCAGTTTTTATTTATTTCTGTTCAGATCTTTGTTATTCCCTTCCTTCTGCTAATTTTGGGCTTAATTTGCTCTTCCTTTTCCGGTTCCTTGAAGTGTACAGTTAGGTTGTTTATTTGAGATCTTTCTTTTTTCTTAATGTAGGTGTTTATTGCTAGGAACTTCACTCAGAGCTGATTTTGTTTCATCCTAGAAATTTGGTATGTTGTGTTTCTATTTTTCTTTGTGTCAAGTTTTTTTATTTCCCTTTTGATTTTTTCTTTGATCTACTGGTTATTCAGAAGGGTGTTGTTCAATTTCACATATTTATGAATTTTCCAGATTTACTCCTATTATTGATTTCTACTTTACACTATTTTGGTCAGAAGGCATACTTGGAGTGATTTCAATGTTTGTTAATTTTCTATGACCTAACATGATCCATCCAGGAGAATGTTTCATGTGCACTTGAGAAGAATGTGTATTATGTTGCTGTTGGATGAAATGCTCTGCATGTCTTTTGAATCCATTTGGTCTAAATTATAGCTCAAGTCCTAGATTTATTTATTGGTATTCTGTCTGCATGATTTATTGATTGTTGAAAGTGTGGTATTGAATTCCCTTATTCTTATTATATTGTTGTCTATTTCTCCCTTCAGATCTGTTAGTATTTGCTTAACATATTTAGGTACTCCAATATTGGGTACACGTATATTTATGATTGTTTTATCCTTTTGATGAATTGACCCCTTTATCATTATATAATGACCTTCTTTGTCTCTTTTACTGCTTTTCAGTTAAGTTTATTTTGTCTGATATAAGTATAGCGATCCCTGGTCTCTTTGGGTTTCCACTTGTATGAAGTACCTTTCTTCATCCCTTCACTTTGAGCCTATGTGTGTCCCTGAATTTGAGGTGAATCTCTTGTAAGCAGTATATAGTTGAGTCTTGTTCTTTTTATCCGTTCAAAGTGTGCGTTTTGATTGGAAAATTTATTCTATTTACATTTAGAGTAACTACTGATAGGTGAGGATTTACTAATGTTAACTCATCAATTGTTTTCTGGCTGTTTTATGGTTCCCTTGTTTCATTTTTCCTCTCTTGCTGCCCTTCTTTGTGAACTGATGATTTTCCATAGTGGTATGCTTTGATTCCCTTCTCTGTGTCTTTTGTATATCTACCATAGGTTTTTGCTTTTTGTTGCCATGAGGTTTGTATAAAACATCTTATAGATATAAGTGTCTATTTTATGCTGATAACAACTTAAATTAGATGCAAAAGCTCTGCTCTTTAACTGCACACTTTTATGCTTTTGATGTCACAATTTGCTTCTTTTTATATTGTGTATCAACTCACAATTATTGTAGCTATAGTGATTTTTAATGCTTTTTCGCTTTAATCTTTTTACTAGAGTTAAGTGTTTAACACACTACCATGTTACAGTACTAGAGTATTGTGAATTTGACTATATACTTACCTTTCAATGTGCTGTATATTTTCATATGCTTTCATATTAATAATTAGCATCTTTCATTTCAGTGTGTAGAACTCCTTTCAGCATTTCTCATAAGGCAAGCATGGTTGTGATGAACTTCCTCAGCTTTTGTTTGACTGGAAATGTCTTTATATCTCCTTAATTTCTGAAGGACGAGTTTATCTGAGAAAATATTCTTTGTTGGCATTTTTTTCCTTCAGCACTTTGAATATATCATCCTATTCTCTCCTTGCCTGTAAGATTTCTGCTGAGAAAAATATGCTGATAGCCTTTGGAGATTCCCTGGTAAGTGATAAGCTTCTTTTCTCTCGCTACCTTTAAGATTCTCTCTTCATCTTTGATTTTTGAAAAGTTTTACTATATTGCATCTTGGAGAAGATCTTTTTGAATTCAATTTGTTTGAGAACCTCTAAGCTTCATGACCTTGGATGGCCAAATCTCTCCTCAGAGGTGGGAAGGTTGCAGCCATCAGTTTTTTTAAATAAGCTTTTCACTCCCTTCTCCCTCTCTTTTCCTTCTGGGATTCCAATAATTTGTAGATTACTTCCCTTGATGGTATCCCATAGTTCCTGTAGGCATTCTCCACTCTTTTTCCTTCTGTTTTCTTTGTTTTCCTATGATTCTTTTTTCTTTGTTTTCTTCTGACAGAATCACAAAGGCCCTGTCTTCCACTTTGTAGATTTTTTTTCTGCTTCATCCATTCTGTTGTTGATGTTCTCTATTGAATTTTTCATTTAATTTATCACATTCTTCAGCTCTAGAATTTTTGTTCAGTTCTTATTTATGATTTCTATCTCTGTTAAATTTCTCATTCTGTTTGTGTATTGTTTTCTTGGTTTCACTGAATTATCTTTCTGGTTTTATCTTTCTGGGTTTTTTTATTATTATTTTGTAGCTCACTGAGCTTCCATAAGATAGCTATTTTGAATTATTTATTGGGTAAATCACAGATCTGCATGTATTTGGGGTTGGTTACTGGAAGGTTATTGTTATCCTTTGGTGGTATCATCTTTCCTTGATTTTTACTGTTCTTTGAAGTCTTGCATTGCTGTCTTTGCATTCAAAGTAGCAGTCATCTCTTCATCTTTACTGACTGACTTTAGGAGAGAAATACCTTCCATCAGCCCTGCTACAGATTCTGAGGTTTTCTCAGAACTTCTATGGATATGCCTGCTCCCCACTTCTTGCTTTCTCTGTGGCAGATTTCTTAAACTTGTATGCCTTTTTTAGATCCTAAGATGCATCAGGTCAGGTGCTGATAGCCTTTATGGTTTCCCTAAGGTGGTGCTATATGCTCAAATTTGAGGTCTTTCCCTGGCCTGGAAATTTGGGCAGGCTTTCTGCATGTGCTTATTAGCTTTTTGCCAAAGCTCTCCCTTGCCATTATTGAGAGCAAGCACAAGGGTCCAGCCATGGAGTGGAAGGGTATGGAGGTGAGGCTCACAGAGCACTGGGGATGCCTGTGAGCCAAAGGGGGGATCTCTGAGCAAGGTACCTTAGCAACTTGTGGGCAGATCTTCTAATGGAGTCTGCAATGCCATTAGTAGGATCCACATCCTTTTGATATATTCTTGGCTGTGGTTCCTGTTCTCCCATTTGCTCACCATCTCCCAGTCACTTAGTTTTTGATTCAGTACTCTGGATGGGGCAAGAGAGAGAGGGAAACTCTTTGGCAGAGTTCCACACAGCTGGGGAAGCTGGGCACTTAGATGCTCTCAGTTCCTCTACAGGAGAAATTGCTGGCTTCAGAGGGCTCTTTTGGCACTGAACTGTGCTGCCTTGAGTGAGGGCTGATGTGGTTAAAGTTAGTGAGTCTTATCTTGGATTTTTTTTCTCTAATGGTGTGTTGGCATTTCTCCGCGTGACTCCTGGACTTCCATAAAGGTTCTCACCCATAGGTAATTATGTAAGTCAGTGTTCTCTAGGGATTCCAAGACTGTGGCCATGAGGGACTGGAGCTGATTCATGAGCCGATTCAGGGTCACAGCTGAGACTGAGGTCTGTATGCCTATTACTCAGTGCATGGATGAGTGAGACTCCTCCTGTGTCCCTTGGCATATGGTGCTGGATCACTCATGTCCCACAAAGGCACTTTTGTCCATAAATGGGTGCCAGTTGTTGTTGAGAGAGGGATACAATAAAGGATGTCTCATTCAGCCATCTTGCTGCTGTCACTTGCAGCTGCTTCTAAAGATGTTGCCTGAAGGAGAAAGGGGATGGGATAAAAAACCTGGATAGTTTCTTCTTTCCACACTTCAAATTTTTGCCAAGACCTTCCACTGACTAAAAGGAGCTGGAAACAGGCCTTCTGCATTATTTGCAATACAGAATAGAGCAGAGGAGTCAATCTATGGATCTGTGAGCAAACAGGCGTGGGATAGGCATAAATATCTCTCATCCTTTATCTAATAAAGAAGCATCCCAGCATGTAAGAAATTCAGAGAACAGACTTTGTCTAAAATAGAGAAAAATGTATTTCCCTAATTTAGCATTTTATTCTGATTAAATTTGACACCGAAACTAGAGGATCAAAATACATAAATCTTGATTTATGATCCATTTTGACTTTCAAAGTGGTTAAAATTGCTGAATACTTGTACTTTCAACTCAATCAATTGCTATATGGCCAATCACTCAGAAGGTTAAAAATATAAAAATAATTATGCTGTAGTCAATTTATACCGTCATACAGACTTGGTGTTGATTGTGATGAGCGCTAACAATCTGAAAAGTAAGAAAAAAATTTGAAGTGACCTTGAAAACACTTCTGTGAAGTTCAATGACAAAAAACACAATACTGAAGTGCACGAGGAAATGAGATGGAGATGGAAGACATTCTAAAGAAAAATCATGTTATTGTGTTGGAGGAAGGGAGTGGCATTTATCTAATCTGGAAGGAAATTAAAGTAAAAAGCAATGTGCCATTTTATGAATTATCATCTCTTTGAAATAAAGTAAAACTGAAAATTGATGTAAATAGCCCTGGAAAACTACTTTACCTTGGCTTCATTTTCAGATGATGAAACTTTACCTACCTTTTGGGTACTGTTTCAATACCATCCTCCTATGGGCTTTCTTTCTTCCCACCTTCAATCAGATGTTATCCTTCTTCAATTTACTTGTATTTATCTTATGTGATTTACTATATCAGACTTTTTAATAATCGTATTATGGGTTTGTAAGCTCCTTGATTAAAGAGATCTTGGCCAATTCATTTTAACATCCATCACAGCATTTTTGCAGTAAATTCTCCATAAATTTTTCTTCAATTGTCTAATTACCTAACAGACTGTATGTTCACATTAATTCATTCCATAGGTATTTAAGCATTTACAAATGCTCTCCACAATAGATCTCAGACATGGAGCTTTGGAATGACTGTTAGGTTACAGTTCTCTAGTCTTTTAAGCTGTTTTATATTTATTTATTTATTTAAATTTTTATTGAGATATACGTACAGAGACAGCACAAATTATAAATATTCAGCTTTGAGCTTGATGATTTTTCACAAACTGAATATAGCTATATGACCAGCACTGAGATACAAAAATCAATGTTACCAATACCCCATAATCCATTCTCTCTCTCTTCCAATCATTACATACTTGTCCCAGAACAATTACCATCCTGACTTCTGCAGTTTTGCTTGGCTTCCTTTGCTTAACATTAAATATTTTAAGATTTTTCTATTTAGGTAATATTGTTACAAATTATTATTTTGCAATACTATACAGTATTTCATCATGTGAATATCATGATATCTTTATTCATTTACTGGTAATGGGAATTTTGATAATTTCTAGTTTGGGTTTATTAGAATTACTACTTCTGTGAACATTCCAGAACATGCATACATGCACATGTATATTTGTGGAATGAATTGCTAAAAGTAAAACTGTTTTGCATGTTTTATGCATATGTTACTGGACTCTGTTCTGTTCCATTGCCCAGTTTGTCTATACTTGCACCAGAGCTTTATAATGAATGTTTATAATAGGCACATAGCAAGCTAAAAAGGAATTCAGCTTTCTGGTTCTTTAAGACTGCCTTGATATTCTTGGGCCTTTGCATTTCCACATGAATTTTAGAATCAGCTTTACAAGTCCCACCCAAACCTGCTTTTTAAAAAGCATATGTTGATTTTAGAGATTAATCTGGGGCAAAATTAATATCTTTACAATACTGAGTCATCTGTTCATTGACGTGGACTTCCATTTCTTTAGGTCTATTAAAATTTCTCTCAAAAATATGTTGTAATTTTTGGTTTATAAGTTCTGCATATCTTTTAGGCCACATTTTCCTAGGCAATTAATGTTTTTAGATACTATTGTATATAGTATATTTAAATTTTTTTTGCTAATATATAGAAATAAAATTGATTTTTAAATATCGATCTAGTAGCTTGTGACCTTGCTAAATTCACCTATAAATTGCTCTACTTTTTTGAAAGTTTTTCCATGTATTGGCAGATTTTATATATATAATCACATAATCTGCCACCAATGATAGCTTTATCCCTAGCCATTTTGCCTTCTGTTTCTTTTCGTAACTTATTGTACTGTTTAAGACTTCACATACAATGTTGAAAAGAGTGGCCTACAGTAAGCATCCTTGTCTCGTTTCAAATTTCAGGAGCAAAGTCTCCTATAGGTCATTACTGAGGATTATATTTGCTCTAGGTTTACTTTTTTAAAAGAAGATGTTCTGTAAATCCTAGTTTGTTAAAGTGTTTTTTTTTTTCTTTTAATAGTGGTAGATTTTGAATTTTTTACTTTTTTCTACATTTATCTGGATGATCCTATGATTATCTCATTAGTTCTTTTAAAGCAGTAAATTAAATAGATTAACTTTTGAATTTTAAAACAATCTTGCATTCCTGGAATATCCAAATTGGTTGTGATGTTATCTTTTTAAATATTTATTTATATATCGTTGGATCTGATTTTCTAATATTTGTCAAAAATGTTTGCATCTATAATTATATGAGATAATGATTTGTAAGTTTCCTGTCTTGTAATGTTCTTTGAAAAGTTTTAGAATAGAGATTGTTAGCTTTATAAATAGAGGCAGAGTATCCACTCTTTTTCTATTTTTCTGGATGAGTTTGTGCAAGATTGGTATAACTTATTCCTTAAATATTCAGAAAAATTCACCAGGGAAGCCATCCACACAACACTAGAATTTAGCAAGTGTCGCACAGGGAAAACCAGCCAGGCACTTTTGTTCCCTCGTATTTCTAAATTTTGTCTACCACCACACAATCTCTCCAAAATTTTGCTGGTTTTTCATTCCCCCAAAAGAGGCTTTCAGCAAGTTCTGTAGTCAGCTGTGTCCAGAATTGGCAAATGCTCCTTGATGAAGATAAAAACTAGATGTGGTCAGGTCACATTGGAAATATTCTACCTTTCTGGGCTTTTAGGTCACCTAAACATCATTGATTTCATTGCTCTTCGATGCCTTAAAATATGTGGGTTTTGGTAATATATGTGACTTTTTCTGGTTGTTATTGCAAAAGTACTGGCCTGCCATTATATACTTCATTCTACCTGCACAGAATTGTAGGCTGCCTTAGTTTTTCAAACAGATGGCAGTCTTTCAATTGTCTAGAGTCAATGTTCTAGAAGACTAAAGGAGTTCTTTATGTCTTTTTAATGTTTATGAATGTTATCCATTCATTGATTTTGTTTTTATTCAGAAAATAGTATCTGCTGACTTTATGTATATGATAGTCATTATTCTATCATAAATTTCCAAACTGGGTTGGATAAGAATTGTCTATGTTCTTATTTAAAACACAGATTAAAGGGTCTCAGTCCTGGAAATTCTCCCAAATGATTGTGTTGAAGCCTAGGATTCTGGAATTTTAATATACTTCTCAGGCAATTCTGATATAGCCCATCCACTTGAAGGCATTTGGAAACCACTGAACTAGGCATGAAGTGATTAAAAAGTAATGTTCTGAGTCACTATTTTTATGATGGAATGCAGGAAATTTCATGGACTATAAATAGGGAGGAGATCAATTTTCAATTCCCATTCCTAGCAGATATAGAAATACAGATCTTTAAAAAACGTTTAAAACCATTTCCCAACATCACAGTACATAAAAGAAAGTATAGATGATAGAAAGAAAGTAAAAGCCAGAACTAAAGAATTCTGTTCCTACGGGTAGAGCACCGTCTCTCAGCTTTGGCTGTGGTAAGATTTCCTGGAGGCTGAAAAGCCATGCCTAGCATGATTTAGAAAAGACCAAGAACTCTGGGTTATTAGTTAATATGGACCCTGAAATAAGAAGCAAATACTACTGAACAGACCACATGATATGGTACAAGAACAATGTTCATCACACAGAAGAGAGCTCACACTGGACCAAAGCGGTTCCTGTAGCCCCACTATTGGATATTATTATAACCAGTATTTTAATGAAAAGGAACTAGAATTTGATGTTAAAACTATTTTTTTGTGAGTAGTTATATAATAGAAAGCTGTTTATATGAGATCTCATTTCAGAATATAGGTTTGGTTATTTTCAATAAATAATTTTGTTGTCTTCATAGTTCCAAATTTTAAAAAAATTTTCCCAGTACTATTTTTAAAAATATGCTTTTACTTGAATTTGGTACCCAGAAATGGCAAGAGGTATGTCAAGATGATCTTTACCAAATTATCTCTAAATGAAGCCTTATCTATGTGTGCCACAACATTAGGTGACACACTGGATATATGGTAATTTAAAAGTGTGCTTGATATAATGTAACAAGTGTGATTGTGGATGTATACATAGGATATTAAGTGAGTAGAGAAAAGTAAGTGCTCAATTCTGTTTGTCAGAGGAAGTAGGGTCAGTGAAGTTCCACCAAAGAGATGATCTTCAATGTATTTTAAAGTTTAAGTATGAATAACATAGGTGGATAAATGTGTGTAAGGGGATTCAGACACAGGAGACAACATATGGTAGGAAGTGGCCGCATATAACAATATGGTGTGCTTTGAGAAGTTCATACCCACTTGGACTGACATATCAGGTATTAGTTAAGGTATAGACGGGGGAGGAGGTTGAATAGTTTAAGGGATATTTGACTTCAGATGGCGTTTTAAACAATGCTAATACGTTTGGACTTTATTCTGACGATGAATTATGTCACTGATAGACTTTAAACAAAAGACTGGCATGAACAACTTTGTTTCAAGAAGATCATTTGGGCAGTGTGTAATGTGGTTTAAGACAGGGAGATTCTAAGGGCAGAATAACAGTCACAGTTGCTTTCCAAGACTTCAATTTTGAATATGTAGAGGAGGAGATGGATTTTAGAGACATATTGAAGATATAATTTATAAAACTTGACCCTTGATTAGCTGAGGAGTAGGGAAAAAGTGGGAAGTTGAGAATGACCCTAGGTTCTGGCTTCATTAGCATTATGATGGAAATAACAAAGACAGAAGTTACATGAGAAGAAAAAAATTTGCAGGAAAAAAATGAGCTTAGATATAGACTTGATGCTTGTACTGAGTATTGATGATGATTAAAAAAATAGGATGATGTGATTTGTGATTTATAATAAGAAATATATTTGGTCTTCCTCTCCACTTCTGGCACAGAGCTCCTAAAACCCCTGGAATTTCCCAAGTGATGAGAGCAACAAAGATGTCTTCTGTTATATTAATGAGGTGACTTTTGGACACCACCTAAGGATGGAGGCTGATTGCCAGTGGAACCAACCACATGATTAGAGGGCTGGAACTTTCAGTCCCTCCCCCCTGACCTCTCTGGAGCTAAGAGGGGCTGGAGGTTGAATCACCCACCAATGGTCAATGATTTAATCAATTAAAACAACATAACGAAGCCTCCATAAAAACCAAAAGGATGGGATTCGGACAGCTTCCAGATTGGTGAACACACATAGATTCTAGAAGAGTGGTGTGATTAGAAAGGGCATGGAAGCTCCAAGCCCTTTCTCCATCCCTTGCCCTCTGCATCTCTTCCACCTGATTGTTCCTGAGTTCTATCCTTTTATAACAAACCAATAATCTAGAAAGTAAAATGTTTCTCTGAATTCTGTGACCTGTTTCAGCAAATCAGCTGAATCCAATGAGACAGTCATGGGAACCTGTGATTTATTTCCAGTCAGTCAGAAGTACATGTAACAACCTGCACTTGTTACTGGCATTTGAAGTCCCAGGAGGCGCTCATGGGAAACTCCAGTCTGTAACTTGCCGGTCAGAACCACAGGTAACAATCTGAGCTTGAGACTGGTGTTTGAAGTTGGGGCGGTTGCAGTTTTGTAGGACTGAACCCTTAACCTCTAGAATATAATACTATCTCTGCATAGATAGTGTCAGAATTTAGTTGCCTTCTTGGACACTCTGCTGGTGTCACAATTGTTTGTTGGCAGTGTGGGAAATCCCTCTTCCCCCTCCACAAGTTGGAATTGGGTCCAGGAACCCAAAAGACATGACAAATACAACAATTTCAAGCTTCTAATAGAAAATTTGGGTGCCAGAAAAGAAGTTGGAGTCATCAGCACATACGTAGTAGTTAAAAAGACAAATAGAACATGTAGGAATCATAAGTAGAATGAAAGAAGCAAGAGGTCCAAGGACAGAACTCTGGGGAATATCAATGTTTTGTGATGGACAGAAAAAAGGAAGCCACAATAGTAGAAATTTCTTAAAGATAATAATCATAGAAGTAGAAGAACTATAAAGTGGATACTAAATAAAGAGATCAATGGGGACAAATAATGCCGAGGGATGAAGTAAAGTTTGGCAATTGGGAACTATGTCACAGACTGCTCATTATCCTCTAATACTTATTCTCCCATTCTTTATGATGATAAAATGGCTACCTAGAATTAACATTACATTCTTCATCCTCTTTTGCTGTTAACTATGGTCAAATGACTATTTCTTGCCAAGGAAGTGTAAGAATAATTGTCTTATCAAAATTTCCAAGATTTTTCCTTAAAAAGTAGCTGATCAAGCCCTTTTGTTTTCTCCTTTGTTTCACGCTTCTTTCCTCTGTTTGAATTGAAGACCTAACTTCTGGAGACGAAGCAACCGTCTTAGACTATAGTAAGGTCCTATGAATGAGAGTCAAGCTAGCAAAGCTGTACATCCAGGTAGTCTGTGTTCTCATAGACCTCATGGAGCAGCTCTGCCATGCTGTCCCTGGACTTCCCAGATTAAGACTTTATCTTGAATAAGAAACAAATGTCTACATCATTTATGCCTTATTGTTTTATGTTTTAATGCTATTTGTTGTTGACCTTAATCCTAACTGATACGAGATCCTTGATCAACTTTGTTGGAGTACTTTTCATGAAATAACAAGCATTAGCCCTATCACTCTACCTTACACAGTGAATGGTATATGAGTAAGTAAATGTAGTAAGTAACATCTATCTTTTCAAGAAATTTGATAGAAAAACCATGGTACAGCTTCTCTGCATTGTGTAGCCATTTTAAGTGATAAATAGTATAATAATGAGGAAAATTGCTTATGATGCAGCATTCTTTGGAAAATTAGGATACAAAAGAATATATATTACATAAATACAATAACATCAAACTATCCCATTTGTTGAGGGGAAAAGACCTAAAAGAATGCATCAACCTGTTAAAAATGGCGGTCTTTGAAGAAAAAGACTATATATGGCATTTATTTATTTTCTTTATAGTATTTTATATCCTAGATTTTATTTAATAAAATTATTTTTTATCTAAAATAGAATAACTATTGAAGGTATTAGAAGACAGAACACTGACATAAAAAGTAAAGATTTTCTAACAAGGAAAAAATAAAGATTTTCTGGGGTTGAGACTGACAATTGAGGCATCAATACTTATTCCCATCTATCTAGATACAGCAGAATTATCTTAAGTATCATTCTGCAACCTTAGTGTAGGAACAGAGAAGTTGAGAGGCTAGAATGACCAGGCCTATCGTTTTCCAGGAGGATATTGTGAAAGGGGAAAAGGATGAGAAGTTGTGACTGAAATGATGGGTCTTTGTGATTTGACCAGGCGAGGAAGGAAGTGAAACCAAAAGACTGATTGAAATCTGAGACTCTAGCACCTCTGAGGCCAAGATCTGTTATAATGTGGGTGAAGAAGCAAGAATCGAAAGGGTTGAGATAATACTAGAGTAGGTATTCAAATTTAAGATTTCAAAGGTGTACGAGTTATAATGATTACTCTTTCTGGTTGTGACCCTGGACTGGGCTGCTGAAGTGGAGTGCTGTGTTAAGGTCATTGGAGACCTGTTAGTTCATTAACTTAGTGATTAGTCATAATGTTTCAATGAGGCTTACAATTTCTTTACATTAATGGAAATCCAAATAAAGCCTTAGTATCACAAATATAAAGAGATAGTTGAGAATAAGTGCAGTATCTAATAACTTTTAGACTCTTTCCTAATAAATGATTGTGATTATTTATTATAATTATTAATGGAAAATGGAAAAAGAAACTTCAATTATAAAAAGGCTTTAAAAAAAAGTTAAGAAACTGTTTCTAAAAAATACCCCAAGGTGCATAGCAGACGTGAAAACCCCACTTCAGAAATTCCATTTATACTCTCAGTCAGCCTTAGTCATTCCCTTCTGTGTTTTCACAGCACCTGCATATTTCTACTTAATGAAATAAACATAAATCATTTTCTACAAAAATGAAATATATTTCTACATGTGTTTCTTAAACAGATTGTGAAATCCTTGACTTCAAAGACTTTGCTCTTATTCTGTCAAAATATTGCACAGTGTTTGGCACATTATGGGTGCTCAATACATTTCTGTTATGTGAATGTTTTGCCTGACATGGTGCTAAAGATCTATATTTCTGTAGCTTGTAATTTGAGAGTTAGTCATTCAAAACGAATGGTCTTACATTTCCAATCATAGAATATGTTCAAGCATAAGTAGAGGGCTGACTAGTTGGAATTAGAAAAAGCACGCTGACAACAGGTTGGGAACTATATGGTTTTACATGCTCCCTCCAAGCTTATAGATTCTGTACGTCTATAACAATTAGTTGTTTGCTTCTCTTTATGGGTTAATATGGTCATAGATACGATCTCTTCTCACTGTGCATTGTAGAGCTGGAAAACATATCAATTACCAATAGTACATCTAATTACAAAATTATAGATCCTCAGGGTTTAAAGGAACATTAAATGTCACTTCATCCAAGAACTCATGTGTTTGAAAACCTCCAAGTTACATGAGAGAAACTCTAAACACAAGGCAAAGAAAGATAAGTACTTCTCAATTTGTTCACTTCTTTCTCAGCTTTATTAGGGTTCTGTGGTTCTCATGAATATCCTTTTTTATCCCCTCCCATGTTTATAAGGTATTGAGACATAATCAACAAACAAATGGGGATAAAAATGATAATATTGCTGATCGGAGACAATAGCTGCAGATGTGTAGTCATAAAGGACAGCCTATTACTTACCCCTGAATTGAACTTCTTCCCCCAGCCTAAAAGGCTTTGCCTTTTGAAGGCAAAGTCTGAACTTGTAAACTTATCACATGGTGGAGAACCTACCAAATGCATTTCCTCTGCGGAAAGAAGCTGAGCATGAAGATGCTCAGTTGTGCCTGTTCCACGTCTTCTTCCAAATGCACAAGTAACATAAGTGACTCCTCCTCTTTGGGGAAGGAGGAGTAAGAGGCTCTTCCCATACTTTTCTCTCATGAGGAGCAGAGTAGAAATCCCCTCCTACTGCACACACCATTCCTCTCCCTTCACAACACCCATGCCCAGGTGTGGTCCTAAGTAGCACAGGGACTTTCACAAGATGACTCTATCTCGTACCGTCTTTGCTAAAAATACCTAATGATCTCCCATTTCCCCTGTCTTGTTCCCCATTTCCTTATGGCTCTGATCTATATGCTACCAGCAGATATGATTGATCTGTATTTTGGGTAGTGTGTTCCACCTTTCATAAATAAGATATTATATTTTACGTCTGAAGGTCTTCCTCCAAGACTTTATGAGAGGCTATTGGGGAAGACATTTAGGGGGAAGCAATTCATAATAAATGCCCTCAGCTGAGATATCAAGGCAACAGATTACAGTGGGGAGTCAATCCTACTGGGTGAACTGCTCCTTAAGGTATTTATTATGAGTGGACTCTTTTCAACCAGGCTTGTTTTTTCTCCCCAAACAAAAGATACTTAGTCAGGGAATACAAGTTCCTACAGCCCATTCATATGACCTCATATCATTGATGACTATCTGGTTCCTCATGCTTGCATCATATAGCTAAGAATCCCTAAATCAGAGGCCATAAAGTCAAATATCTACAGAGGCCAAGTAAACAATGTAAGTGAGTAAAGACAAAAGGTGGAATTTATGAACAAATAATGGAGAGTGTGCCCAATAGAAAGAAGATGCCCCATGTGAAGAGGAAGCTGCTACTCTGTGTTACCATTTGTCATGATGCTACATGGTAAATTAGCTGTCTTTCTATCTTCAAATTTTTAAAGGGAAGCTGAGAAACTCAGACTTTTATGCGAAGTCCTTTGTATGTGAAATGTATACAACTGAAAATAAAAAACAAACTATTTCCACCACATTAAAACAAAACAAAATAAAACCCCAAACTAAAATATTCAGCCTGTATATGGCCCATAAGCTGTGCGTTCACAGCTGTTCCTCTGTATTAATTCACTTGACTCTTGACCCACTTTCTCTTCTTCGTACCAGATAGGGTCCAAGCCCCCTCCCAGCAGGTCTTCTCTGCCTGATATCCATGTAACAGCCCCTGCCCCAATACTTTTGACTGTATTCAAAGAGCCAAGCTCCCCTCCAGTTCGTTCTCAGAGAACCAGAATCACAAAAAGTCTTTTTCAAATTAGAGTTTTGCTTTTAAAGAAAATATGAGTTTTCATAACGTGAACCAGGGAATGTCATTTTAAAATTTGTTTCTTTGCCGTTGGACCTGGCACAGTCAGAGCAAAAGGATTCAGGTTAGCTTTGGGCGTGCGATGTAGTGAACAAATCCTTGATGAGAAGTCTGATAAACATAGCTTCTAATCTTGTCTCTGTCATTTCTTAGCAGCATGAATTTCTTCAAGTCCCTCAGCTCTATTGAGTTTTCATTTTCTCATACACAAAAAGGAGAAACTAATACAGGATTGTTATAAGGATTAAATGGGATAGTATATAAGAAAGCACCAAGAAAACCATTAAGTATTATTGAAACATAGGGCATTATTATGATTGATGCTTTTAATATTTAAATCTAAACTTGCCTTGAATTTCTTTTGTTTTACTGAAATTACTTACGTTTCTTCTTTATCTTATAGAATGGAATTAACAAAAGGATGTGTAAAAAAGAGAATAAATCTCAAAGTAGGGTCAGGTTTTAATGGAATCTATTGATCTGACACAATATTTTTCTCAGTCTTTCTTTCTTAGAACAGATGGGTATTGTGTGTTTAGTATGAGTCAGACATTATTCTAGGAGGGTATATAGGGATGAACAGGACAGGAAAAGAACTTGCCCCTCTGGAGCTTATATTTCTAATTAGGGAGACAGATCATAAACACGTAAGCAAATAAATACATAACTTAATGTGCTTTATGTGCTTTAAGGTAAAATAAGGCAGGATATGGAAATAGAAAGTGACAATAGGAGAAAGAGGAGCTCTTTTAAACAGTGTGGTTAGGGAAAGCCTCACAGAGAAAGTGACATTTGAACAGAGATGTGGCTGAGCTGCAGGAATAAGCCATGCAGGTGTCTGGGGGAAAAGTATTCCAGGCAGAGGAAGGCACAGATTCAAAGCATCAATGGCAGGAATAAGCTTAGTATATTCAATGAACAGAGAAAAGACTACTGTAACTAGAACAGAGTGAGAGAAGTGAAAGAGGCAACAGACAAGGTAAAAGAGTTGGGAACAGCTGGTTCATGTAGAGCCCTGTGGATCACACTGTGGACAATGGTCAAATGTGTGTATTTTGTTCTGAATATCGTTAGGTTTGAGCTGGAGTTATATCCCTTCACCTGCTAACAGAAGAATTGATTTTAAAGGAACAGGAGTGAAAGAAGTGAGAGCTGTCTAGCAGAGATGTACTGTTGGCTACAACGAGAGCTGTAGCAGCAGAGCAGTGTGACATGGTAAGATTCAGAATATATTGTGAAGGTGGAACCAGTAGGACTTGCTGGTTTGTTACAGGTGAGTACGAAGCAAAAAGAAGTATCATGGGTGATTTCTAGGTTTTGGGCATGACTTACTAGGTGAATGATATTGCCACTTAATGAGGTGGGAAAGACTAGGGGAAAATCAGGTGGGATAGGATGGAGGGGATGAAAATAAAAAGACTTGTTTTAGACATGTGGCATGTTAAATTCAAGATTCCTATTAGACATCACAGTGGAGATATTAAGGAGGAAGCTAGACGTTTGCATCCAGAGCTGTGGAGTAAGGCCGGGGCTGGTGATATAGATGGTATTTGAGCCACAGGACTGGATAAAACCATATAGGGAGTGAGTATGCTTAGAGAAGACGAAAGAGACTAACACCCTTGAGTGTTGCAACATGAGGTGGTCAGGAAGAGGAGGAGGAGCCAGCCAAGGTGACAGGGAAGGAGCAGCAAGGGTGGTAGGAGGAAAATCAGCAAAACAGGCTCTCTTAGAAAAAAAAAGAAAGGTTGGGAACAAGCAGATGTGTCAAATGCTTCCCGCACGTGAAGTATGATAGAGCCTGAGAATTAACATGGCATTGGCCAAACAGAGGTTGCTAGAGACCTTCCGAGAGGAGTTTTAATTAAGTTCTGGCATAAAGTTTTGAGTGGAGTATGACAAAGAAAATGAGTGGAGAGAAAAATATTGACAGTGACTACAGACAACTAGTTGGGAGCTTTTTTTTTCTATAAATACAAGCAGAGAAATTGGCAGGACCTGAAAGGTTAAGCGGGGTCTATGGAGTTCCTGTCTATGTGGATACAGAAAGATAGTAAGGGAGATAGGACAGGAGACTAAACCCAGGACATGTTAAAATTGATGAGCAAGAGTTTTAACAGAAATTTCAGAAAACATGAGTAGAGAATACAGTTTCGTAAGACTAAAAGGGATGTTGAACCTGACATGTTTATAAGCAAAGGAGATGTATCCTATTTTAAACCTTAATGGAACATTTGAGTGCTTCCTCCATGGTCAGGTGGTTTACATGATAACCACAGGTTATCCGAGGTTTATCGAAGAACTTGCTTGTTCTTGAATTTAGAGGGAAAGAACTAAGCTCTATTTCACTACTAAGCATGTGCTGCTTGTAGGGTTTTTGTTTATTGTTAGTGCCTTCGAGTCAATTCCAACTCCTAGGGACTCTGTGTACAGCAGAGCAGAACCCTGCCCTGTCTTTGCACCATCCTCTTATCTCCCAGCACCCTCCGCTAGTATTCATAGGGTTTTCTTGGCCAATTTTTTTCAAGTGTGTGGCCAAGTCCTTCTTCGTAGTCTGTCTTAGTCTGGAAATTACACTGAAACCTGTCCACTGTGGATGACCCTGCTGGCATTTGAAATACTGGCATAGCTTTCATCATGACAGCAAACGAAGCCATCACAGTGTGACAACTGACAGTTGGGTGGTGTGGTTCCCTGACCAGGAAACAAACCCTGGTGTCATGAGTGAGAGTGCTGAATCTTAGCCACTACACCACCAGGGCTGGCTAGGTTTTTTTTTGCAGGTGGCCTTTTTCAGGTTGAGGAAGTTCTCTTCTATAACTAGTTTGCTGAGAAATTTTATCTTAAAAGGGTGCTTGATTTTATTAAGTGCTTTTCACCTGTCTATTGCAATAATTATATGGTTCTGTCCTTTAAACTTTAATATGGTGAATACCTTGATTGATTTTCAAATGTTAAAGCAACTTTGCATTCCTGAAATAAGCCCCATTTGGACATAACATATTATCTTTTTAATGTATCATTGAACTTGATTTGCTAAAATTTTAAGTATTTTTGCACGTATGTTTATGAAAGATATTGCTAGGCAGTTTTGTTTTTTCTTGTAATACTTTTGTCTGGTTTTGAAGTGAGAGGGGAATGGCTTCATAGAATGAATTAGAAATTATTTTTCCTTTTAATTGTTTTCTGCAAGTTTTTATGTAGAATTGGTATTATTTCTTTCTTAAATGTTTGATAGGATTCCCCAGTGAGGCCATATGGGTTTGGAGTTTTCTTTGTGAGAAGATTTTTAGGTAGAATTTCCATTTATTTGATAGATGTAGAGCTACTCAAGTTATCTGTTCCCTCTTAAGCCAGCTTTTCTAGTTTGTGTCTTTCCAGGCATTTGCTATTTCATTTAAGTTGTCAAATTTATTGGCATATTGTTTTTTCATAATATTTCCTTAGTATCCTTAGAATATCTGAAGAATCTGTAGTAATGTCACTTTTCTCCTTTCTGATATTGACAACTTGTATCTTTTCTCTTTTTCTTGATCAGTCTCTCCAGAGGTTTATCATTTTTATTGATCTTCTCAAATAACCAACTTTCAGTTTCATTGTTTTTCACTAATGTTTTGCTGTTTTCTATTACATTGGCTTCTGCTCAGACCTTTATTATTTTCTTTTTTCTCTTTTCTTAGGTTTAATTTGCTCCTTTTCAAAGTTTTTACCTTGGAAGCTGAGGTCATCAGGTTGAAGCCTTTCTTCTTTTCTAACATAGTTGTCAAGCTGTACGTTCCCTCTGAGTACTATTTATATGCATCCTTCAGATTTTGACATGTTGTGCTTTCATTTTCACTGAGGGAAAAATGCTTTCTTATTTCCCTATTGATTCCTCCATTGACCAACAGTCTATTCATTTTCAAAATATCTGGGAATTTTTCAGATGTCTTTCTGTTATTTATACCTAATGTAATTCTGTTTTGGTTGGGTCCATGTTGTACATAAATAACCTGAGGCTGGGAGAATGTGCTGTGCCTTCCTTCTTTCCCTATGATCCATTCTCTACCCTCCACTTTGATTTGCGCCTTGGGAGGCTATCTGGAGAAGTTGCAACAATGGGCTCTCTTCTGCCTTTGCACTTGCCTTTGGTTTGATTTGGTTTTTCAGTGAGGAGCATGGCCAGGAGCCTGGACGGGAGGAGGTGAGGCATATGTGGCCAGGGTGCTAATTCCCCTAGTACTCTCCTTACAAGGACACTACTTCTAGATGCTCCCCTTGAACAAAGATCAGTCAACAGGCTCCATAAAGCTTTTTCTGCTTCTGACTTAGGGTGACCACTTTCTCTTCTTGCTTTTTAGGACTAGTCAAGGAATCAACTCTATAATTACTAGTCTCTGAATACTGCACTATCCCTTAGGGGTTGTAAATATCCCTTTTACTACATTTCCTCAAGTTATCCCAGTTTGAATGTGCCATCTGCTTCCTCCAGGACCCTGACTGATACAGAGAGGACTTAAGAGGGTGAGGGAGCTGTTCCCCAGGAGTTAATAGGAGGAATAAGCCATATATTCTACCACCTTTTGTTAGTTGTCATTAATGGATCTGTGCAAATGATTGAAACAGGATTAATGACTATAGGGATTCCAGCATGGGAAAAAGTGTTCCAAATAACAAATGCATTCTAAGTTCCTGTGTGATTTTGGAATATTTTTCCATATTTCCTCAGCAGAAAAAGCTCTATTCCAATTTGCGAAATAGACAATAAGATGACTTCCCATAAGAGGTGGAATTCAGCCAAGTAGTTGAAACATGGAGTTATTTGAATAGGCAGAGATGTGGTATGAAGTCATATGCTAACCTGGGATTACTCTCTAATTATTTAAAGTGTATGCTTTGTTTCCCCAAACCTGTACCTTTTTCTGGAAAGGCTTATAATTGTGCTATGTGATTTATTCCTTCCATCAGAGGAAGGTACCAGCCTGTTAGGAAAGCCAGCCACTTGAATTAGTGCTAGGATAGGATGCTTTGGCCCTGCTTCTGGGGAATGGGATCAAAATTGTCCTGAAAAATAGGATGGGAACAAAGAGAAATTACAATTATACAATTACAGCTGACACAAAGAATCAAGTATCTGAGCAGTTATATCAGCCTCATATTCAAGAGGAAGATTTGAATCAACAGACAAGAAATAAAGTATTAAGCCAAGAGCAGAGAAGATAAGTAATGTACTGGGAAGTAGAGAACAGGTGCAGTGAATCAAAAGAACTCAGGTCATGTGGTGAGAGAAAAGCTTTTCAGCACTTATTACTGAGTACTGTCCAGGAAGCCTTGAAGTGACACTTTAATAAATATCCATGGAGCAGGTGAAGGAATGTCTACATGAATCCTCTTATAGACAATGTGCACATTTCTACAAGAGAACAATCATGGGATGAAATGAATTAATGTGTTCAGGCTCTCAGATATTAAGACTACAGGAAGTTAAGGTTCAGAGGTGAAGAGAGAGATACGTGTGTCATTGATGAATGGTTATCTTGGAAATGCACTGAAATGTGGTCTCAAGCAAATGAGTCGTGTCTTTATTAACCACTGTGGAGCAAAAGCAGACCAAAATGTATGAGTGCTTCTAGTAAGCTAATAGTTTTGAATCCTTTAAAACCATATTTTTTTTTTTTTGGAGAGGAGAGAGTGAATGCTATGGCGGGAAGGGCCTAGAGAGATGACTGCTACAGTTAGCCCTGAGTTTCTCCTTTTTGCCTCAGGGAGTTCAACTTTGATCTCAGTTTCACCTCCTACTCACCAATCCGAAAGCTTTCAGTTAACCAGCCTCATCCTTCTTTAAGGAGAAACAGGGACTCCCTGTTGTTACCCAAGCTGGTCCCTTAGAGATCTTAATCCAGCCCCCTCATGACATTCAGACTCTTCTCAAAAAGAAAGACACACAGGAGCTTGTTATTAATGGAGACAAGCCTAAGAGCTTTGCAATACCACTTTCATAAATACCAATTGATTATAGAAATGACATTAAACCACTTTCTACCTACAGAGATTGTGAGGAACAATTTTTCCAGTTCCATTTTTATAATAATTCTTTTTTCCACATTGATCTGCTATGATACCTATGTCATCTTTCAAAATCCCATATGTGTGTTGGTCTTTTTATGAGCTCTCTATTCTACTCTATACCATTTGTCAATTTGTCTGTTTCTGCATTTACTGTGGTTTCATCATAAATCTTGATAAGACATGTCCTGACAAGACATGTCTTCTCTCTTAATTGTCTTTAGACATATCTTAATTACTGTTGCCTTTTTATACTTCAATAGAAGTTTAAGATTTGGTCTCATTCAAAGTCTGGTTAGGACTTTAACCAGAATTGCGTTGAGTCTATAGATCGAATTGGGGTGTATTGATCTATCCGTGATATGTTTTTGTCACAAACTTGATCTTCTTTCCAATTATTTAGGCCTTCTTGAATGTCTTTCAGTGGAATTTTATAATTTTTTACTCCTAGGGCTTATACATCTTAAGTTGGATTTATTTCTAAATATTTTACAATGCTACTTGCTTTGTTAATATCTTTATTTAAAATTTTAAATTTTTTTGTTTTTGTACAGATGTATAGAAATACAACAGAATTTTATATTTTGCCTTTTTAATAATTGCTCAATTCTCCTATTATAACAATTATAAAATTTTTATATATTATATTTTATAATATATATTTATAATAATTATCTGTTGATTCTTTAGGCTTGTCTATGTGAACAATCATATCATCTGCAAATAATAACAATTTTATTTCTTCCTTTTCAGTCTTTACTTATTTTTTTAGTCTTACTCCACTGGCAAGGAAATTGGGTATCTATTTTATACTATATAAAACAACTTCAGATGCACTGAAGACTCAAGTATCAAAAGTAAAACTTTCAGTGATGTAGAGGTAAGACACTTTTTCTTCAATGAGATGTCAAAACTACTAACCATATAAGAAAAGATAGATAAATTTGTGGATATAAAAATGAAAACTTCTGATAATGAAAAGATAGTTTAAAGAAAGTAAAAACACACACAAAAAAACCCAAGCTATAAATAGGAAAGAATATATGTGCCACACATACAGTTGACAAAGGGTAGTCACTATCTCTTTAGTGGATAAAGAACTTCTATAACAAAATATTAAAGTAGGAAAATTTTCATTTCATAGAAGAAAAGAAATTCAATAACCATATTTAAAGATATTCAACTTGATCAGTGATGAAGGAAATGCAAAATAAAACACAGTGCCATAATACGTTTTCCTCATTCCACTGATAAAAATTTTAGATGTCTAAAGACAAAAAATATTAAAGAGGATGCAGGTCAATAAATTTCCTATCAATTGTTTGTAGGAATGTAAACTGGTATAACTCTTTGGAAAATAAGTGTTATCTTGGAAATGTGAATAGTTATGTATCTTACAACCCAGCAATTCAACTTCTTGGCATATGTCCAATAAAAATAATTGCACAGTACCACCAGAAGATGTGAACAAAAGTGTTCAGATAATCTCTGTTCATAATAGTAAAAACCTGGAAACAACTGTAAAAGAATGAATAATTAAATTATGGTATATTAAACCAATGGAATATTACAGAGCAGTGAACTGAATCATCCTCATGTATTCACTATGATATGAATAAATCTTAATAATTTAATGGAAATGAAAAAAGATCAAATCCCAGGAAATTACAAACAGCATAACATTTGTTTACAACACTCAAATAAAACTAAACAACGTATTATTTAAGAATACATATATATATTCCTAAAACAGCTAAATATTAAAAGAAATAATTAGTATAACATTTGGGATTGTATTTATTTTGGAGTGGAAGAGCAGGCAGGAGGACAGGATTGGGAGGATCATATAAATAGGTAAAAGTTATTGCCAGAGTTCTAATTATTGGGTTGCTTGGTGCATTCTTGAGTGTTTATTGTATTATTAAAATTGATAAACTAAATAAATAATGTCATATATGATCACTAATGATAGGTTATCATGAACTGAGGATTATAATCAATCCAATTCTGTACACCTGAGGTTTTTTTAAAATTATATGTAACAAGGATACTTATGAGCTGGAATTAATTGCAATGCAGGACCTCACAGGGAGTAGAGTGTAAGGATGAAGAGAAAAGACAAGCATTTTAGTGACCAGTACCATGGAAATGCACCAATGCCTGGATAAATGCACTTCCTCTCAAGCAAACTGTGGGATGCGTCCTTCTTGGTCATTGTTTGGGTAAGATCAGCCAAAATTACCCATTTCCTATTCAAAGGCTCACAGAATTTAGCTGCTAATATGGACCCTAGATTTCATCTACTCCAATGACTAAAAAGATTCTCTGATTATTTCTTTATAGCTGCTTGAATTATGTGACCTTTTCTTTTAAGCTAGTTCTTATAATACTCTTTTCACAGACTCATCTTCTCTTTTTTTTTTTTTCTGTTTTTTAGAGTTTTGATCTTATGGCAATATATAATTTAGCTTAGGAATGTGATGTTACTGGCTTGATGATTCCCTGGTTAATTTTATTAGTAAGCCCGGATCCATATATTTTCCTAGTTAAAGTGTAACCCTCATCCCTTCTCCTGTCAGGGCCCTAAAGCACTTGTCAAAGCCACACTGCTTGGGCAGGGGAAGGGTCAGAGGAGGGAGCAGAGGATAGCATTGAGAGTCAAGGAGTGTTTGAGGTGGCAAGGATGTTAGAGGTCTTATAAATGAGAAAATTGAAGGAGACAGAGATGAAAACAGAGATTCCCAAAATCACTCAGTTGATTAATTGGTTAATTCAAAGGGATATTTGTTGTGGCTGGTGGAAGAGCCAGAACCAGAACTCACTTCTCTTGGCTTTGGACTAATGCACTTCCTATTTCACTACACTGCTGTTCACCAGCCATGTGTGTCCAGAGAGGGAGCCAATTTTTTTCCTGTTTCGCTCATACCTAGAATTTTCTAATGTATACCCTCTTTATATCTGAGATTTCACTCCACAGGAGAGGCAGCAGGCTACTTTGAGATCTCCTATGGAATCTCTTCATTGCCTGAAAGACAGAGATAGTTCAGTTCTTGTTGTCAAGTACGCAAGAGGATTATCACCAGGTACCATACACAGAGTTCCAAAGGAGCTCTCTGAGTCACCTGAGTCACTCCAGTGGGAGGAGGAGCATGCTATGGCAGGTGGGAGGTGGGGTGGGGGTGGTAGACAATAAATAAAACACTTTGTGGAATTGTGTAGACAGAACATGAGATTTTTATAGTGCTCACTCCTTGAGTCTATTTGCCTGCTGTTAGCCTAGGACTCGTATGATAAACTGATTACCTAGAATATTTAATTTTATCACATAGTCACTTAAACTTGTTGTCTTTGAACTGTGTCTTCCTTTCAGTTGGTTTCTTTGCAGCCTGCCTTTTAATTAAACTCCTAATATATCTATTTAAGACCTCCCCAGACTGATTAATCAAGTGCACCAGGAAACTGAAATTCCATCATAAAACAGTTACTAATGTGTGAGGGGGGATTATTAAATTGCTGTTTTATTACCAAAATTGACAAAGATCAGTGATGAAGAGTGAGCACGCTGGAGTCGCGTGGCAACACGCTCATCTAATTAAGAAAGTGACAGTTTTATGCTGTGAAGTAGCAAAAGGACTTGGCAAGACTCATGGCTTTTCTCATTGACTCTAACAGCTGGAATGATGTTTCTTAACGTTTTCATGAGAATTGGCAGTAATATATTACCCTTGTCACACTTAAAGAAGGAGGGGAGGCAATTAAATTCTGTTTCCACTGTTGGTGAATCCCAATAGGAAGACAATGTTGAGAGCTGAGTGCTCCCCCTGCTCCCACCTTATCTAATTACCAATGCCCACCCCTTCCACCACTCACACGACAATCAGATATCTCTATTGTGAATCTTCTTGCTTTTCTGCCACCTTTTTGTGGGAAGGTGGAGAAATTAACAGGGATTGACATTAATATTCCCAGGGAGAAAAGAAAATAAAAGTGTGAGGCACTGACACACAGTTTGTTGATGATCATGAATTCATAAACCAATGGAATTGAAAAGAGAAAACTGGGACTTTTCTGAATTAATCAGACATGAATAATATCAATGAATATTTTCAGTGACAATAAAGACTGTGTCTTTATCAGAAGAAAAGACAGGCGATTTAATTTGTCTTTTCTAGGTTTTTTTTAAAGTGTCTGTTGCCTGGCTACTTCTGTTGTTTGGCCAAATACTTGGGCCTCTGTGTGTTTTGATTCTTCTCAGATAGGCAGAGGGGATCAGATGGATTTGAGAACCGTGTCTCTCTTGAGTCTATAAGAGTCCTCTGGAGATCAGATGAAAAACAGCCTGCTCATGCCTGGGATTACAAAGTTCCAGAAAAACAGGCTACAAGCACTACAAAGGCAATCCTGCTGCTACTATTTCAGCTGTTCCATTCTTTCAATATTTCCCCTCCAAACATCCTCTATTAAATTAAAGAGAAAGAAAAAAGCTGTCTTTCTCGTACATGACTTTCCTTGGTTGACATGGGAAGGTCCACCTGAGGTCTAAATCAAATCTAGCCCCAAGGTTATGTGTGTAAAACTTGGTCCTGAAGACTAACTTTTTTTAAAAGGTAAATGGTTATAAATGTAAATTTCAACTCCCTGTGGGGCTGCTTGGCTGAGAAGGATTTCTGGGCTTGGCACAGCTCTGTCGCAATTATCTAGACTTGAACACAGTTTTTCTTTCAAGGGGAGAGACATTTGGCAGCAGCTCCTGCCGACTCTAAAAGGCCACCTCGTTTTTTCCCAGGGATGCCAAAACCTCTAATTTCCAGACGTAAAGTGTTGATGTCTTCTCTCACCCATATCCTGGTCCCCACTGGCTTTGAGGAACAGGTATGGCTTTTTCTCGAAGACTCTCATCACAGGAAACCACAGAGCTTACAGCCTGGCAGAATTTCTCTCAGTACAAGTGTATCATTTAGGCCAGTCCATGTCGGATGGCTTTCAAATCTCCACAGCCAAACATGTGTTTCACTTGAAGGGATAAACCAGAGTTACTCGAGCAAATTATACTGAAGCTTTTTGTACAATCCACTGGAAAGATTCATCTCTTTTTCTTCTTGAAGCAGCCAGAGGAGCAACACAAGCAGCATTTTTAAGCATCAAGTATATGCTGAGTGTTGTGCTAATCAGTGCAGAGATGCCAAGCTGGAAGACACAGCTCTTGACTTTTAAAGGTCTGAGATCTGTTTTGGTAATAATACCTGTCCAAAACCAGCAGAATATGAGTCCAAGGCCCTATATGAGCTATCAAAACTAGTACCTCTGTGTGTATGTGTGTGTATGAAAGAAAGAGAGAGAGAGAGAGATTATGTAGTATATTCATTTATCTTTTCATCACAAACACTGTGTCGGTATCTCAGAATGTAAAGATAACTATATACTGTTCTCATCCTCAAGGAGCACACAGACTATGGAGAAAACATTGGATAAACAGGTCATTCATTCTTTAAACAAACATGCATTGAGTACTTATTATAAGTCAGGCACTATGCTGTATGATGGGAGTATACTGCTAAGATGCCCCTTATGGTCCTTGTCCATATGGGGTTTATAATCATGGATTAATTTGTAAGAACAGTTCAGGGTGCTAAATATAAAATGGTAGATGGGCTTTGGAGTAAAATCAACCTAAGTTCAAATTTAGTTTTTCAATGTATAAGGCAGTACAAGTTACTAAACCTCTCTAAGCCTTGCTCTTCTCTTCTGGAAAATGGGTATAATAGTATGTTCCACAGTGGTATTGTAGTGATTAAAAGAAGATATAAGTACAACGACTATTGCAGTGTCTGCTACATCATAGATGCTCAGTAAGTATTAGTTCCGTTGTTGGTGTCATCGAGTCGATTCTGACTACTAGTGACCCTGTCTACAGCAGAGTCGAACTGTTCCTGGTGTTTTGCACCATTGTCTCACTTTTTTTGCACCCTTTAGCACCTTTGGTGCTGTATCATACAATGCTCTGCTGCCAGTCATAGAATTTTCATGGCTAATTTTTCCCGAAGTGGGTGGTCAGGTCCTTCTTCCTAGTCCGTCTTAGTCTGGAAGCTCTGCTGAAACCTGTCCATGACGGATGACCCTGCTGGTATGTGAAATACTGGTGGCATACGCAGCAACACACAGCCACTACAGTCTGACAACCAACAGATGGGTGATGTGGTTTCTTGACTGGAAATGAACTCGGGCCGTGGTAGTGAGAGCACCAAATCTTAACCACTAGACCACCAGGGGTGGATGAATAGTAACTTATAGTTATAGCTGGAGATTTTTTTCTAAAGACAGCTCATGGTAATGTGTAGGTGGGCCATTCATGCCAGATGAGTGGTACAGATGATTTGAGTTGGACTTGAAGGATGAGAGGAATTAAGGAGAAGAGGAGCAATGTGTGCAAAGGCCCAGAGTAAGCAGGATGTTACTCCAGGCTGGAAGATAGAGAGCTAGGAGTGGGGGAAAGTAGTGGTGAAGAATTAAGTTGAACAGGAAAGCTGGGGCATGACCATGAAAAGCCTAGTATGTCTTTATTAAGAAGTCTGGATTTTTATCCTGAAGATAATGAGAAATCATTGGATAGTAATTGTAGGAACATTTCTTCAAGAAAATGGTGCTTGAACCAAGCATCAGTTGATGAGTAGGATTCAGACCTGCAGAGGCAAAGGCCTGGAACGGAGGGAAAGGAGAAGCAGGTATTCAGCACCCAGAGGTAGAAGTGAGCTCAGCACTTACAGGACCTAAATGGCTGAAAGGTACTTCGGCTCTAATTTTTCTTGGAGCAATCTTAGGAGGCCACTGTTTTAGTTGATGACTCAAGAAGGGGCTTAGGGTTAGAGCTGCTTAGAGTGTGGCTGGGATCAAGCCCAGCAAATTTCCTTCTTTACATTATTTATGATCATATGACCTTCTATCTTTGGGGGACTTTTTGTTCTTTTTGGAAATAGAGATGATCCATTTGCATATTATTGTCATATAATGATGGTCCTTATTTGCCTGTAGAATCTTAGATGCTTCTGTATGTTACCATGAGCATGTATTTTTGATAACTCTGCCTAGCACTAGATATACATACAATAATGATGTTTCCTAAACTCAAAATCAATCACGTGGTTTGACATATCTAGAAGCCTTGCATGCTTGAGATCAAAATGTGTGGTCAGGTGGGACGTCCCATGGCTGAAAGTAGGGACATTTCAACAGGGCATCACTGCATGGGGGCAGACATGCACTCTGGCCCGACAGCTGCTCCATAACTACATGCTTCAAAACCATTGTCTCTACAATAGAAAAATTTCCTTTATAATTTAATCCAAAAATAAGTCACCCTTGAAAGAACTTTTAAAAATTACTATTATTACACTTTTTGTTTCTTTGCAGGGAAAAATTCACCCTGAGCTAACATGTGTTGCCAAGCTTCCTTTTTTATTCCTCCACAACGCCCATTGTGTGGTTATATATCCTAGTTGCAAGTCCTTCTTGTTCTTCTATGTGAGTTGCCTCCACAGCATGGAAACTGACAGACGAGTGGTGTGGTTCCATGACCAGGAAATGAGCATGCACTGCCAAAGTGGTGAGAGCACTGAAGTTTAACGACTAGCAAACCAGGGCTGGCTCTACACTTTTTTTTTCTTTGGTTTTGGCAATCCAAAATTCTCACTTATCTCTCTAAAGATCACATATATCTTAAAAAGGTTATTCTTCTCTTCCCTTTGCTCTGCTTTCTCTGCGTGTCCTTTGCCTGTTTGACTTGGTCTCTGTCTTTCATAATAAGGGTGCTCCTCAAATGTTATGAGATCTTAAATATGAATTGATGGCATAGGATTAGAAAGAAGTCTGTAAGTCAATCTTCACATTATTCAACCTTCAATTAATCCTCCTGTTTTAACTTCACTTCCCACCATGGCCAACTGAGGTATTGGGGGCCTCCAATTCCTTAGCTGTCCCTGTGTTGTCTGCGTGAGACTGCTTGCTGCTTGTTGCTTTCTTTCTCTGCAGTCACTCAGCATCCAGCTTTCTCTGCTGTGTGAAGGCAGTTACCACTCAGCCTCTATTTTACACCTTCTAGAAAATCATCAACCTCTCTTTTCTCATGTCACCTCTCTCCTAAACTCTTTCTCCTTGTGGGTTTAAAACTTAATGGATTCCAGGAAGGAGAAGAGATAAATGCATGTGTGCAATTTACCTTATTTAAGAAGGGTGTTATTGCTTTAAAGATTTATAAATATTTGGATTTAAAATTATTAACATAATGTGATTGATTTTACAGAAAGATACTCTAAGACTAGTGCTCACTGCTTAAACTTTTAAAGCCTAGATAGGGAAAATGTGATCATTTGAGTAGTGCCAGAAATGTGCTCTTTATGGTTTGGAAGGCATAAAGGGAAATTTATGTTTAGGACAGTCTCCTTCTTTGTTCTGGTATAGAATCATTTTGCTTGGTTTTCTTGTTCATGCAATGTTTCATTTCATTGTGTTTAGGATGGCACTAAATGGTGTTTTGATGCGAGCAAGATGTAAATACTTTATTCATTCATTCATCTATTCGTTTACTTATATACAACAGATATTTACTGAACTGTATTCAACGCCTTGCCTAGACTAGGGGGAAGGAGGCAGACATACTGGCTGTTCACATGTTATTCTGTTTAACAATGTAGAAAGCTGTATCAAGAGATCGGAGGGTGGGGATAGCTCTAAAGCAGTGGTTCTTCTTCAAGTTTCGTATCCTGACCAGCAGCATCAGCATCACCAGAAAATTCGTTAGAAATGCCAATTCTCAGGCCCTACCCCAGACACACTGAATCAGAAACTGTGTGCTTGAGTCCAGCAGCCTGTTTTAAAAACCTCTTCAGGTGATTCCAATGCACACAAAGTGTGAGGACCGCTGTTCTTAAAAAAAAAAAAAAAAAATGCCTTAGTTTTGTTTCTTTTTTTAAATGAATTGTCAGTTTCTGTATGTGAACCCAAAATAAGGCTATGTAGTATTCTAGGGGTCTTCAAAAAGGAGAGAATAGATGGGGGAAAGAGTTCTGAGATAATAGAAAGTCTATTTTTTAAAATTTGTCCTATATTCAGAAGATTTTTTAAGACAAGGATATGCTACTACATCTTACTGAAGATTTCCATGATTATTCTTTTGGTTTATTTTATGTGCTTTGGAATCCATTTGCAGGTTGGATATGGGAGTAAGTTCCTTATGTTTTAGTATTTATGTTAGAACTATAGGCAACCTCGGATGCTGACAGAACCAACAATTCAGCTGTGAATGTTGTCCACATCACTGTTAGTTTTAGCCAGTGCTCTTGTTACCTTTGCCAATGCCATGGCCAGGGCCAATACTGTTCTCAATGTCCCATTGATATTTTCTTGAAATTTATCTTGTAACTTTTACTTTTCCTAGGATGTGAGTGATAATTAGTAAGAACTGGATTGTTTTTGTGATAATCTAGTATTTTTAGCTTTACCTACTGCTTTCAATGATGGCATAATATGTGTGAATTGATTTCTCCATATCTCCATCTTCTCTTCCTTTTGGTCACATTTTTATCAGGAGGCTTCTTCTTTGCTCCTATAGACAGATACCTGGGGGACTTGTCCCAACCCTTCATTCATGTTCAGACGTGTCTTTGTGTTTAGATTCAAGCTGTCCCTCTTTTACACAGATCACTCAATTGGGTTTGTTAATTACGTACAGCGGCAGCAGCTATAGTTGATGCTTTTCATTTCTTTTCTGCCTGGGGAGACATTATGGCATAATGGAAAGAGTGCTAGATTTAGTGGCAGAGCTGGACATAAAGTCTGATTCCAGCAAAGCCACATAGCCTAAGCAAAACTTTTATCTCTCATTGCCCTATTTGCAAAATTTTGGTATCATCTTGTCTCTAAGGATCTTCCGTTCCTAACATGCTATGTTTTATGATACAGAGGTCACAGTCTGTACATAAACATTATTCTTGGGACTTCAGCCATGAATATTATACCTGTTTGGGAATCAGAATTATAAGTGGTTTGGAGAATTTGGAGGAAGTTAGAAGGGGTAGGTTTAAGGTCAGTTCTTTACCTCCCCCAAATCCCAGAAGCATTTGTAGAAATCCATTTCCTGAAAAAATAACCTATACAGGACACCAGGTTCTCACCATTAATCTCATCGTTGTGTAGGTGGGTTGGGGTTGCTATGTGTTTGCTTCTCTTTGAAAAATTCAAATGTATTTTCAACCATTAAGATTTTCCTCTTCAGCCCGAAGTTTCCATTCCAGTCCCCCATTCTTCAGGTGCAAATAATTTCTCATCACTTATGGCTGTAAATATATTCCTGAAAATATTCATTACGTGTATACTTGTCTCATCTCACATATTATATTGGGGGTCCTATCCTAGAAATTGAGCTTTACTCATTTTGGTGAACCCTGTGCTTAGCACAGTGCCCAACACACCCTAAGTACTTACTGAATAAATGGAGGATTCTCTTTATTAACAAAAGAGTGAGTGTCATTTGGGTGGTAGTCTGTAGATTGGCTGCAGTCTGTGAATGTTTTGTTACCAATCCATAAGGAGAGAAGTACAAAAATTGAGAATAAGTGGTAGAAACTGTTATAACAATTTGACATTGCTGCAGCATCAAAATATCTGATCAATACACTTATCTCCCTGAATAGGGTTTGCAATACATTTTGAATATTGACCTTGTATCATACAAAGTTGCTAAAATCACATCATTTCTAGTCTCTTTTTGGTAGATTCATTGGGATTCTACATACTCAGTCATGTCATTGACAAATAAAATTTTATTTCTTCCTTTCTAATCTGTATGCTGTTTATTTCTGTTTCTTTTCTCACTGTCTAAGACCTCCAGGATAATGTTGAATAGAAGTCATAGACGGGGTGGCCTTGCTTCATTCTCAATCTAGAGAGAAAGCATTCAGTCTTTCACCATTAATTATGATGCCATCTGTAGCTTACGATAGACGTACTTTATCACATTGAGATAGTTCCCTTCTATTCCCAGTTTACTGAGAATTATTATTGTGAATAGGTGTTGAATTTTGTCAAATGCTTTTTCTTGAAATTATCATATGATTGTTCTTTTTTGATTGTCAACATAGTGAGCTGAATTGACTGATTTTCAAATGTTAAAACACCTTTGCATTCCTGGGATGAGCCCCAAACCGTCATGATGCGTATATTGCTGAATTTGAGTTGGTAAAAATACGTCAGGGATTTTTGCATCTATGCTCATGCAGGATATTGGTTTGTAGGTTCTTATTGCAGTATCTTTGTCTGGTTTTGGAATCGAGGTAATGCTAGCCTCATAAAATCATTTGAGGTGGGTTCATCTTCTATCTTCTGGAAGATATTTGTGTAGTTGGTATTATTTCTCTCTTAAATGTTAAATAAAATTCACCAATGGAGCTATCTGGATCTGGAGTTTTCTTTGTGGAAGTTTTCAGTCTATGATTTTAATTTTTAAAATTAAGTATAGGACTATGCATCTATTTCTTCTTTAGTGAGTTTTGATAGTTTGTGTCTTTTACAAAATTTTCATACATCATCAACGATGTCTACTTTTTCATCACGTTATTCATAATAGTCCTTTATTATATTTTTAAAATTTTTAGGATCTCTAGTGATGGCCTCTCTTGCATTCCTTGTTTTGATTATTTATGTTATCCCTATTTTCTTGATTAGTCTGGCTAGTGTTTTCAGTTTTGCTAACCTTTTCAAAGAACGAGCACTTGGTTCAATTGATATTCATTACTATTTTTCTGTTTCCTGTTTCATTGTTTTCTGCTATTATCTTTATTATTTCCTTTCTCTACTGCTGTCTCATTTGCTATAAACTCGTTTTTTTAGTGGTTTCTCTAATGTTTACAATATACATTTTTAACTTATCACTTTTAGTCTACTTTAAAATAAAGTTATGCTACTTCATGTATAATTAAAAACTTTAAAATGATAATCTTCCATATGCCCTATGTTTTAATATACATATGTATAAATCCCATGATATAATATTTTTTTAAGATGTCTGTTTCCTTTCAAAGAAATTAAAATTTTTGAGAAACTTTTTTTTTATATTTACCCACATTTTTGGTACTCTATTCCTTTGAGTAGGTCCAAATTTATAAATGGTATTACTTTTCTTTTGCCTGAAGAAATTTCTGTATCATTTCTTGAAGTGTAGGTCTGCTGGAGATATATTTTCTCAGCTTTTGTCTGAAAAAATCTTTATTTCACCTTTATTTTTGAGAGATATTTTTTCTGAGAATAGGATTTAAGCGAGACTTCTAGGCTGTGTTCAGCTTTCTCTACTCTGAGACTTAGAAACTATCACTCAGCATAAGTTGTGTCAATCATAGGAATCACTTCTCTCGTTTCACTTTTTCAAGTTCTCTTGCATCTTTGCCTGAAAACTCAAAATATATTTCATTTATTTTTTCCTGTTTCTAATTAAAACCAAATGATAAATATGGTCACTCTTACCCCATTGTAGCCTGAATACAAATTCTTGAAGAGTAGTGATAAAAAGGAATTTTTGATAGATTGGAAAAACCAAAACAACGACCACATCAACAGTAACTGATCCTTCACCATAGAGCAACATTATTCAACAGAACTGTCTGAGTTGATGGAAATGTTCTATATCTGCACTAACCTCTGTAATAACCATTAACAGACATGTGGCTGTTTTAAGACATATTGAGCTCTTGAAATGTGGCAGGAGTGTCTGAGGACTGAATTTTTAATTATATTTAATTGTAATAAATTTAAACAGAAACATGTAGCTAGTGGATACTGTATTTGACAATTCAGATCTAGAGGCTTTAGAAAAATATTAGCAAAGCTCCAACAAAAAGAATGTCAGGGAAAGAGAACAAGATAAATTGAATACAAAGGGATGAGTGTTTTTCTTTTTAGGTAGAGCAAAGTTGGGTAATGTGTGCTTAAGGCCTGTGCTTAAGAAGAGGATAAGACAACTGGAGAAGACATTAAGACATAATATAATGAGGGTTAAATCAACTAATGTTTCCAAAAATGCTTTGGAAAAGATAATGAGGAACTCCTGTGTTAGTCATTTCTGCTAAAATTATTTCCCTAGTGATCTGAGGTTAAGGCAAGAAATTGGACAAAAGATATCACAAAGGAGTGCGGATAGTGGTCTAAATTCCAGACTTCCCTGCCACTTAGCCCTCATACAGATTTCTAATCCCAAAGAGACAGGACAGTTTACGATGTCTCTGCCATGCCTCCAGTTATATAAGGTAGCAGTAGTTAAATTGATCAAGGTTAGCACCTCTTCCAGGGAGTTAAGAGACCTGGCACTTTCCCAACGTGGAGCATAGAAGACAAGGGGTAGCTGCCTACTGAACTTGCCTTTCACAGTTGTCTGGTTCTTCTATTACTGAAGCTCAAATATTGAGAGACCAGCATGTCAGGAACCCTTCCTTATATGCATCCCTCATGATAATTAATAATTTTTTGCATGGCTTCTGCACATATAAAACGTACGGGGATCTTCCCAGTAAGTTGTACATGTCTGCAGTAACTTTAGGCTAAATCAGAGTCAAGGGCTTCATTCTTCCCTCTGGATGTAGAATTATGTTTAAGTGTCTGTATGGAACTTTTATTTCCAGGTTATCATTCCACAAAGCTCTCTTCATGATTGACCTATTTTTATGGACCAGGCCATTAAAGAAACTAGGAGATTAATTGCACAGTTTTCCCTCTGTGTCTATAGTGCAGCATATATGATTCACTAAAAGATACATAACCACACAAGCTTCTATTAGTCTGTGTCAGGATACCTAACATCTTTGCTTGCTTGTGCCTAATTCACCATAAGCTTTCATCAGAAATATGGTGGCGTGGTGTTTTTCTTTGAAAAATGCTTGTCTTTAATATATAATAAGCCAGACAGCAGACATCAGTTACAGGATTGTAGGAGAACATTAGAGACTCTGGAACTGTCCCAAGTAGGTCACAAGGGTAATAGAGGTAGGATAAAAACACTACAGTAAATTCATTTACAGAAAGAAACATGAAAAAAATTACAAGAAGCTTTTAAACAAGGAGAGCTGGGAAGGCAGGCTCAGCAGAACCAGATTGGTGCATAGGAGAGGATTGTGGTTGGGAAGAGGAGAATGGAGGCTTTCTCAAGTCCTGTGGGAGGCTTAGTGACACAGTGACAAGAGCATGAGCTCAGATAGAGTCAATTCCTGGCTCTATTCCTGGCTTTTGGGTTGCTGGTTCCATGATCTTGGGCTGGCATCTGAAAAAACAGAAGCAATACTTCCTATTTCTAATAGTTTTGTAAAAATCAAATGAGTTGAAGTCTGCGTAAACTCAGGCCCATAAATTCAGGTTAGTATTCAGATACGGCTGGTGGGGGAATCCTGCTGCAGAACTTCTTGAGTGAAGATAGAGCCTCAGGAGGGGCAGGGAGGGTAACTCATTCTAAGGCAAGGGAGAAGTCTAAATGATACATTTTATTTGTTTTGGTTTAATGACATGACAGAAGTGTTGGAGGGGAGATTTGATTGCAGGACCATATATAACCTATCAGAGCCCATGTGGACCTATTTCTGAGTCTTAGGAAATAGATTGCAATGAACAGAGAAAAACCTAGTTTCACTAGATGAATAGTGAGAGTCAAAGACCTGCTTTTTAAAAAATGTATGGTTGCTTTTATTTTTATTTTTTATTAATGTTTTATTGAGGTAACATTAGTTTATAATATGGTATAAATTTTAGCTGTACATCATTATATTTAGACTTCTGTGTAGACTACATTATGTTCACCCAAAAACTAATCACCATCCGTCAACTATACACATGTGCCCTATTACCCTTTTCCCCTCTGATAACCACCCATCTAATCTCTATATCTATGTGTTTGTTTGTTATGTTCTTGATTTCTCTCTCTGCTATTTTGTTGTTAATACATAGAAATGAAACTGATTTTTCTTTTCTTCTTTTTCCTTTTTTTTTTTGGTGAAGAAGATTGTCACTGAGCTAACATCTGTGACAATCTTGCTCTGTTTTATGTGGGATGCTGCCACAGTGTGGCTTGACAAGTGGGGCTAGGCCTGCGCCCAGGATCGGAACCTACAGACCTTAGACCACCAAAGCAGAGTGCATAAACTTAACCACTACACTACCAGGCTGGCCCCCAGAAACACAACTGATTTTTGTACATTGATTTTGTCCTCTGCAACTTTACTGTATTTCTTTGCTATTTCTAATAGGTTTTTGGTGGATTCTTTAGAGTTTTCTATATATAAAATCATGTCATCTGCAAATAGTGATAGTTTTTCTTCTTCCTTTTCCAATTTGGATCCCTTGTATTTCTTTTACTTGCCTAGTTGCTCTGGCTAGGACTTCCAAAACTGTCAATGTTAAGCAAGAGTGGTGAAAGTGGGCATCCTTGTCTGGTTCCTGTTCTTAAAGGGATAGCTTTCTGTTTTTTGCCATTGAGTATGATGTTAGTTGTGGGCTTGTCATATATGGCCTTTATTATGTTGAGGTACTTTCCTTCTATACCCGTTTTATTCAGAGTTTTTATCATAAATGGATGCTGTATCATGTTGAATGCCTTCTCTGCATCTATTGAGATGATCATGTGATCTTTATTCATTTTGTTAATGCGGTGTATCACACTGATTGATCTACAGATGTTGTGCTATTTCTGCATCCCTGGAATAAATCTTACATGATCATAGTGTATGATCTTTTTAATGTATTGTTGTTTTCAATTTGCCAGTATTTGGTTGAGGATTTTTGCATCTATGTTCATTAGTGGTATTAGCCTATAATTTTCTTTTTCTATGTTATCCTTGTCTGATTTTGGTATCAGGGTAATGCTGGCCTCAAAGAATGAGGTAGAAAGCTTCCGCTCCTCTTCAATTGTTTGGAAGAGTTTGAATAGGATAGGTATCAAGTCTTTAAATGTTTGGTAGAATTCTTGGGGGAAGCCATCTTGTCCTGGACTCTTATTTTTTGGAAGATTTTTGATTACTGTTTCAACCTCCTTACTGGTAATTGGTCTATTCAGATTCTCTATTACTTCTTGATTCAGTTTTGGAAGGTTGTCTGATTCTAAAAATATATCCATTTCTTCTAGATTATCCAATTTGTTGGTTTATAGCTTTTCATAGTGTTGTCTTATAATCCTTTGTATTTCTGTGCTTTCTGTTTTAATTTCTCCTTTTTTACTTCTGATTATTTTTAACTTGAGCCTTCCCTCTCTTTTTCTTAGTGAATCTAACTAAAGGTTTGTCAATTTTGTTTATCTTTTCAAAGAATCAGCTCTTAGTTTCATTGATTTTTTTAATAATTTTTTTTAGTCTGTATTTCGTTTATTTTCACTCTGATTTTTATTATTTCATTCCTTCTACTGATTCTGGGCTTTGTTTTCTCTTCTTTCTCTGGTTCCTTTAGGTGTACTGCTTACTTGAGATTTTTCCTGTTTCTTGAGATAGGCCTCTGTTGCTATAAACTTCCCTCTTAGTACCACTTTTTCCATATCCTATAAATTTTGGTATGTCGCACTTTCATTTTTGTTTGTTTCTGGGTATTTTTTGATTTCTCCTTTGATTTCTTCGTTGACCCAATAGTTTTCAGCAGCATTTTGTTTAATCTCCACATATTTGTGGCTTTTCCAGTTTTCTTCTTGCAGTTGATTTCTAGTTTCATAATATTGTGGTCAGAAAAAGTGCTTGATAAACTTTCAATCTTCTTAAATTTATTGAGACTTGTTTTGTGGACTAATATGTGATCTATTCTGGAGAATGTTCCATGTGCATTTGAAAAGAATGTGTATTCTACGGTTTTTGGAAGGAATCTTCTGTATACATCTACTAAGTCCATCTGGTTAAATTTGTCATTTAATGGCAATGTTTCCCTATTGATCTTCTGTTTGAATGATCTATCCATTGATGTAAGTGGAGCGTTAAAGTCCCCTACTATTATTGTGTTACTGTCTATTTCTTCTTTTATGTCTGTTAATTAAAAGAACTGCTTTGTTGTAACTGTATGTTGTGCTTATGCTAATGAACAGTCTTTCTCTCCTTTCGGATTCCTAATGCAGCATGATTTGATGTAGAAAAACATAGCAGCTTGATTCATGAGGTACACCAATGGATTTATGGAAACACCAAAGTGATGTCAGACTGTGGTGGCTTCACGGTCTCCATCATATCAGCTCAGTCATTGGCAATAAAAGATAATTTTTAATACCTGCGATAAGAGAAGAGGAAAATGGTGGGCATCACTCAGCAGCTTGAAGATGTTCATTAGCAGGTGTAAGATATATCCACAGAATGTCCAGAATTGATTCAAGGGGAGAGATTTTTAAGGACAGCTGAGTTTATCATTATGATGGGAGAGGGAACTTATTTGCCAAGTTTTTAGATCCAGATTGGTGAAGCCTGAAGAATGTGAGGCCGTGGAAGGACATGGCAGCCTGGTGCCAGCTGCATGGTAAAACCTCAGTAATGATTATCTCCTTTCTTTTTTTCCTTCTTCCTGGAGACAAATACTTATACATGGGTAGTAAAGATAGGGGCAAAGATATTTTCCTCTAATTCTTGTTCTGCTGATTAAGCTACCCCCAAGAGCTCCCTTCAGGGAATTTTAAGTAATTCTTCTTGTCTAAGAAGTCGCCAAATTGAAACACATCATCAAGCCGAGGCAGCTGATGAAGGGAGGTAAGAACAGTAGAGTTGGGAGTCTTTGGTCCTTGTTCTGCTTCTGTAATTACCTAGTTATATGACCTTGAACAAGTTATTTAATCTCTCAAGACTCAGTTTTTTTGTTTTTAAAACAGGACTAGATGACCTCCAAGGTCCCTTCTCCTCCTGACATTCTGTGAATTCCTCTACGTTGTAAATTCTCTGATTCTGCCGGGGGTTCCTCAATAAGTGCCAGAGGGAGTTACAGTGAAGGCTGTAGTGGTCACGAAAGGCTTCTCTGACTATGTGGGAATATGTAGGGTGTGGGAGTGCTCAGCGGACACTAAGGAAATCAGTTTGACTAAATTGAATGTTCTTTGGGGTATTACTAAGAGACAAGACTCTTGTGGGCTGGGGTCCAAAGGAGATCCAGACTCAGCTAGGCCTCTCCCTACCTTGATTTTTTTCAGATTTATCTGACAGAGTTGGCACTGGGGCTCATCCCAAGAAATCTGCCTACCACTGTAGGAAAAAGCAAGCAATGATTATGTGTATTTTATTGCTGTCTAGAGCAGATGGTTAGCATTTCTATAAAATAATAACAATAGTAATAATTACCATTTATTGTGAGCTTGCCCAAACCAGTCACAAGTCCAACATGCTTCATCTTTGTTTTGTCATTTAGTTCTCATAACACTCTATGGAGTAGGATTTGTTGTAGTACTCATTTTACAAATGATGAAACTATAGCTCAGAGATGTTTACTATCAAAATTCATATAGCTGGTAAGTAATGGAGCTGAGATTTCAATCTGAATCTATTTTGACCCCCAATGCTGGGCTTTTACACTGATTCTTTTAAGTCTGGGCCTGTACATTTAACACATTGGCAAGCCACTCAGTGCCAAACACAACGTCTTTGGGCAGATTAATGGTAAATGAATTAATCAAAAATAATTAAACATCTCAAGCATATTAAACACAAAATAACTAGGACGTGGTTGGATCTCCACATGAATTCCTCCTGATGAAGCACTTTATGCTGTGACAAAAATAAAATAAAGTCTCTTGGTAATTTGAAGCATATACAGCAATTAATTCTACATTTATATGGTCTTTTCTTTTAAACTGTATTTTGATTTTTTAAAGAACCATTTTGATGTCTGTGCCGTAACTGATAATTATTTTGGGAAGGGGGCAGGAACAAGAGGATTTTAATGGCAGCACAAGAAATTTGTAATGCAACAGCTGCAAGGCTTAAATCAACCATGTGCCAAGAGCCCTGTAGCCTGTCAGAGGGAAGACAGTTTGCAGCTAGTGTCTCTCACTTCAACGTCACTGGTTTGAGTCTAGTCAAAGTTGATTGTGGCTGAAGGTCACCTTCACTTGATAGTCCCTTGGTGGCTTCAGTAAAGGAGATAGTGGACTTATCCAATTTCCTTCTGGGCAACCATCAGGACTAATTCTTAAGGCTCTTACTGCAAATAGGAGGAGCAACCCTGCCATAGACACTCATCATTGTATCCCCTCAAAGTCTATGCTTGGCTAATTCTGATGATGATGATGATGATTGATATTATTATATATTCACTGAGAGGCATCTAGCAGAATACCAATTTGGAAAAGACAAGCACTTTAGCTTCAGTTCCTTTTGGTTAGGACTGCTGGAGGTGAGCATAGGGACAAGTATGAAGTTCATTACTCCTATACTACTCATCTCCTAATCACACTTTAAAGTTCATCTCAGGTCCCAGCCCACCGGAAAGTCATTTAGGACCAGTAAACCCATGATGCTTCATGAATTCCAATTGTCTCTGCTGTCTGTGGATACTCTTCTTGCTCATTATCATTCATATCTTCAAATTGTTTTGTACTCTCATTCGGATTCTCAAGTGGGAAATATCAGGCAGGACATTAAAATCTTCCATAGGTTTATCAACTCAAGAATCTTGGCTTAATATAAACCCTCAGATGTCCTAATTTGAACAACCATGGTTTTCTCCAAGGAGTCCTTCCCTAAGGACCTCCTTAATATATCAAGTCTAGAAGTTACCTACAGCAGCCACTCACCACCTGCATCCTCACTCCCAACGTATACAAGAGGTGGGTATGCATTCTCTCAGGCTACATTCTTAATGATCTTACCCTGCCTATGCCTTAGAATTCTTATATTCTTTTAAGAAACAGGTAGAACATTAATTAATCATTTAGCTAATTGACTTAATATTTAAATCTGTAATCTTCTGGACACTTTTCCATCATAGTTC
Organism: Equus caballus; assembly: GCF_041296265.1. Lineage (NCBI taxonomy): Eukaryota > Metazoa > Chordata > Mammalia > Perissodactyla > Equidae > Equus > Equus caballus. The sequence continues at coordinate 26,847,291 of NC_091710.1, read as the reverse complement.
TGTTTTAATCTTTTAATTCATGTTGCTCTTAATTATTAAGACTTTAATTCTTGTGTTTCAACCTTTCTATCCCAGGTATGACTTCCTGGACCCATGTGTGTAGTGAAGTCTTGTGTTTTACCTGGACCCAAAAACCTCTCCTGCTCAGGTATCTCTCCCATGGGTGACTCTTCATTCTGAGATAACATGGACTTGTAGGAGAGACATGGGCAGAGTTAATGAGTCCATGGGCAAAAGATGAAGTACTCCATCTGAGCCATGGAAGAGTTAATGGTTCTTAGTAAATATCTGTGGGATCAACTGAACAAATTAAGGACTCTGCAGTGCCTCTGTGAGCAATTCCTTCTATTCCTTTGCATTTAGCTCACCAAACCCTGAGGGAATCCTAGGTCACTGAGAACTCTGACCTCACATGTTGACTGAAGGAGATAAACCTCCTTATTTAACCATCTGGTCCTGGACTCAGTCACCACTTGTCTACCAATTACTTTCGTTTTAAACTGCTTGTACAGTATATATGGTTCTCTATATCTGCACCTGGCTGTAAGAAATACCATACTGTTTAATTTTTCTGAATCTAATTAGTTCTGAGTTTGTGCCCACACTAGTCATGGTTGGGAGAAATTCAAACCCAGTAATAGTTTTGGAGACAGGTGGATTATGTGAGTGTCCAGAAACTGAAGAAATGCTTTCTAGTCTTCAGTCTACTCTGGTATGTACATTGTTCAAGTCCATATGATCCAAACACAGTATGAAGACCTGTTACTACTCCAGCTTGGGTGCAGGAGTCTTGCTATAGTTTAGGTCTTTAGCACCTGTGTCCATCCTCAGTAGACCTACCAGGCAGGTGCATGCTGCTGTGAGGGAATTGGCCAAATCTCTGTTTCCCTTCCAGTCTTTATAAATCTATCCTTCTAGTACCAGCCATTCTGTTTTCAACTGTCCAACTATTTCTCTCTGTTCCTTTTGGGGAAGACCTTGCCAGGTAGTGGACCATATAATATATTATCCAAATCAGAACATTTCTAAGAGTAAAAAGGATCATTGGTAATAACTACACCAGGAAAATAGCCATAAACCAGGGTGTATGATTATCCTACATGTAGGTTTTCCTAAATGAGTCTTTAGAAACACAATATTGATTTCTTTTTCTTAGTGGTGACAATAGGGAAAGAAGATGCTCTCATTGGTTAGACTTTTCCATCAACTTATCTTGTTACATTTACACTCTCTAGATCAAAAAACAGACCCTTTTCTGAGAAGGTTAGTCTCGCTGGCAGTGCATGTGTAAACAGAGAGGGAGAATGTCAACACCTTCTTGATCACCAAGACCTACCAAAACTACCTAAGAGGATAGTGGGTAAAGTGTCTCAGAACAGATCGACAAGGGACAAATGGGCATAGGTCGACAATGTCAATTTCTCGTGCCTAATGGCTGGCATTTCTCTTTGCTCTCTGCGATGGATAGAGAATTAGAGGCTGTTGCATCATGCAGTGAGACTGCTGCTTAAATACAAGTCCAGATACAGCTTAGCAGAGATGCTCTCAGATTCAGAGCCTCCCAAGGCAGGAAATGCAGAAGGCTCCCATTTCCAAAAGCCGTTAAGGGAGAGCTGCAGGCACTCATGCTTTCACTTTTACAGCAAAAAGCCTCCATCTCAGGAGCTTAAATCAGTCTCCAAGGTGAACCTAGGAAGGTGGCGGAAGTGTAGCTATTATTATAGCAATTTGTTTCCTACAAACAGCAGCCCCCAAGTGTAGGAATGTGAGTAGTTAACTTGCTTTTTTGCTCCTAGATTATTTTTTCCCGAGTCCCCATGGTGCCACCTCAGAGAGGGCAGAGTGGCCTTTTCCTGTCCTCCTGTCACTCTGAGTACCGCCCACCATCTATTGGTTGCTGCAGAAGGCTGGTCTTTCCTCAATGGACCATTAGACATTTTGAGAGCAGAGAATGTCAATCCGCAATCAAAAGACACAAAGAAACTGAATTATCCTACGAAAAGAACAGAAGAAGAAGTCATCCTCCACCCGCCTTTTCCACAGGTTTACAGAGGAACGGGTTCTGATTCATTCTGGTGACAATTTTGACGTGAAAAGTTGGTTCTGTTGCTTTTGTGAATCTAGATGTTTTTTTCTTTTTATCTTGTAGGGCTCTGAAAATATGACTATAGGTCTTTTGTTTACAGGCTGAAAAATGTCAGATAGCCTCCCATATTGTCTGAGAGATGAAAAAATATATTTTGTTTTTACTTTTAATATCCAGATCTCCAAAATATCCTATTTTCTCAGATTCTTATTTGGGGCTTGCTTTATTTTTTTTTTCCTTCTCATCTCTAACAGAGGAAAAACTGTAAAGTATTTTAAGAGAAAAGATTTCACTCCCTTAAAATTAAATATATTCAAGAGAAATTTTCCATATTTCAAGGAAAGAATGTTAAATCTGAGCTGGGTGTTGGGGGCTGGGCTTTATTTCCCTAGCCTGTAACAAGGAGTATGAAAAATATCGATTTGCTCCTGAGAGATGCAGGAGCGACTTAATTAAAGTTGTTTAAGTACTTTGGAATCTTTTGATGGAAAGGAGTGTATAAAAGTCTAATGTGCTTTAATTTAATGTGAACTTTTCAGAAACCACAAGGAAGCCATCCCACACCCCATCCCGTTTCAAAACGATGTGCCGGCAAAAATATCTTTTCAATATCCATGTATATTTGGTTGTGATAAATATAGTCTCTGACCTTTAACAGATGTAAAAGTGAAAACACAGAGAAATTGGACATGCTGTGATGGCTATTGCCTGTTTTACAGAGCCTCTCAGCATATTGATTGGTTGGAAGACACTTCTGAGAGCTGCTATATAACTCTGAATAAATCCACTCCATCCAGGGAGGAGGGTGTGGGCTTCTAAGACCCTACACCAGATAAGTCACATGAATCAAAGACTGAAATAGTCAATAAACTTAACTTTGTGACAAGAGGCCAGTGGGAAGCTCTACATGCCTTTTGTCAGGGGTAGCCAATTTTCCCTTCTTGGTTCTGTACACAGTATAAAGCACATACATCTCCCTAATAAAAGAGTCTTGAGGGATAGTCTTAGCTGGTGTCTCCAGGAGCACATTGGTCTTCTGTCAACAAAGTCAGTATGAAATTCAGCTGGCAAGGCCTTAACTTCTTTCCATCATCCTGTCAAGGTCTTGACTGATTCACTTTTTCCTCTTACAGCCTCCCAGAGTTCCCTTTCTGGCATGTGTCTGCTTAATAAAGTTGTTGAAGCTCTGTCTCTTAGCCTTTACCCATGGGAGACGTGGACACATTTCCATATTCATTAAAAGCTTCCTTTGTGCCAGGTCAGGCCCTGACTGTGACTTCCTGATTGGGTTATAATAGAAAGTGGTGCTTGGAGTTACAGCAAGGGTAGCTTGCTTCTTATGAGGAAGTTTCATCAGTTTCAGCTTTGTGCTATCAGGGGGAAATAGAGTGGGGAGTTTGCTAGGGAGGAGGAAGTTTTCTTGAGTGCCTCGAGACATGGAGCTGGTCTGGGAGCGGCTACAGTGAGTAGAGTGGGTCACACTGGGCTGAAGGCAGAGTAAGGGAAGTGAATTCCTCCATACTTGTAAGTCCTTTCCTTCCTTGACCTCTCTCCTCATGAAGGGAAGCTTCATCTGTAAGCTTATCCACCCCACTTTTTTCTGAGGCAATCTCACTAGGCTCAGATTTGCTGCCTCGTGGGATTTGCTCAGTTCATGGCCTTTTCAACTGACCCCGGCCACCTCCATAAACTTGTTGGTCGCTGCAACCCTAATCTGCTGGCTTTATCACTCTTACCTCAATTTTGGCCTCTACCCTCATTTTTAGTATTTGAATCTTTGCTTTCCCCACTGAAAGGGGTTTGGCTCTTCCTCTAGACTTGCTGGCCCTGGTTGTCTCTCATGAGTATCTCATCCCAGTTTTTACTCATGGAACCCAAAACTGACCTCCCAAATGGGCTATCTACAGCAATTCACTGTTGAAAGAGATGAATGTGAGCAGGTGAGATTTGGAATTGATGTTATTGTGATAGACCTTGGACACTTAAATGCTCATTCTCTATGTATTCTCTTCATATGTTTTCTCTCAATTTCTGCCATACTCGTTCAGACAGTACAACTGCTAGCACTTCAGTTCCTTAGGTAGAAGTAGAGTCCTCCCTGTACTGAGGACAACTGAAAGGCTGGAATTCTGCCAGCCCGCTTCCTTCAGGGTTGGATCCTCTTAATCATTTCCTTTCAGAAACCAGGTGGTTTCTAATTCAAGCTGGTATTTGTATACTTTTTTATTGTTGAATAGTATTCCTTATGATAGATGCATTGTAACTTATTTGTAACTTATGCAATGTAACCATTGATATTATGTTGTTTCTGATTTTTTCTATTATAAAAAATTCTATTATGAATATCCTTATGCATGTACTTTAGTGCACAGTTTCAGTAGGATACACACTTAGAAATTAAACTACTGGGTAGTAGGGTATGAATATTTTGACAGATACTGCCAAATAGTCCTCCTAAAAGTTTACATCAATGCTGCTGCCAAGTAAACTATTGGAAGAATCTGGACTTTGTACTTGCTCTTCCACTGCTTGGAACATACACAAAAGTGCATGTTGTCACAAATGGCAGGATTTCCTTCTGTCTTATGGCTGAATAATATTCCATTGTATATATACACCGCATGTTCTTTACATATTCATCCACAGACACTTGGCTTGTTTCTATGTCTTGGCTGTTGTGAATAATGCTGCAGTGAACAGGGGAATGCAGGTATCCCTTCAATGTCATGATTTCATTTCCTTGGGATATATATCCAGAATTGGGATGCCTGGATCATATCATAGTTCTATTTTTAATTCTTTGCAGAACTTCCACACTGTCTTCCACAGCAGCTATACCAATTTACATTCCCACCAACAGTGTACGAGGGTTCACTTTTCTCCACATTCTCACCAATGCTTGTTTTCTTTTGTCTACTGATAATAGCCATTCTAACAGATATAGGTGCTATCTCCTTGTGGTTTTAATTCGGATTTCGCTAATGATTAGTGATGTTGAGCATCTTTTTATACATTTCTTGCCCATTTGTATGTCCTCTTTTGAGAAATATCTATTTAGGTCCTTTAATGATCTTTTAATCAGGTTACATGTTTTCTTTTAGTGAGTTGTTTGAGTTCCTTATATATTTTGGATAATTAATTCCTTATCAGATGGAAAATTTGCAATATTTTCTCCCATTCCATAGATTGTATCTCCACTCTGGTGATGGTTTGCATTTTTGCTTTTGCTGCCTGTGCTTTTGAGGTCATATCCAAAATATCATTGCCCAGACCAATGTCAAGAAGTTTTTTCCCTGTGTTTTCTTCTAATAATATTGTGGTTTCAGGTTTTACATTTAAGCCTTTGATTCATTTTGAGTTGATTTTTGTATACAGAGATAAGGGTCAGATTTTGTTATTCTACATGTGGAAATCCAGTTTTCCCAGTACCATTTATTGAAGATACCATCCTGTCCCTACTGTATATTCTTGGCACCTTTGCCAAAGATCACTTGACCATAAATGTACAGCTTGTTTCTGAGCTCTCTAATTCTGTTTGATTAGCCTATGTGTCATTGCATGACAATACCATGCTATTTTGCTTACTATAGCTTTGTAGCTATTTTGAAAGAAAGTATGGTGAGGCCTCCAACTTTGTTCTTTTTGTTCAAGGTTGCCTTGGCTGTTTGCAGTCTTTTGTGGTTTCACCTGAATTTCATGATTGTTTTTTATTTTTTGTGTGAAAAATACCATTGAAATTTTGATAGGATTGCAGTGATTCTGTAGATCACTTTGTATAGTGTGTACATTTTAACAGTATTAATTCTTTAGATCCATGAATGCATGACATCTTTCCATTTGTTTGCGTCGTCTTCAATTTCTTTCATCAGTATTTTAAGTTTTCACTATATAGCTCTTTTACATCCTTGGTTAAATTTATTCCTAAACATTTTATTTTATTTTCTAATGCTATTACAAAATTGGATTCTTTCTCAATTTCCTTTTTGGATAGTTCCCTGTTAGTATATAGCAATGCAGCTGGTTTTTGTATGTACATTTTGTATCCTGCAATTTTACCAAATTTGTTTATTAGTTCTAAGAGTTTTTTGGTGGAGTCGTTGGGATTTTTGTTTACATAATATCATGTCATCTGCAAATAAAGACAGCTTTACTTCTTCTTTTCTGATTTTGGTGACTTTTATTTCTTTTGCTTGCCTAATTTTAAGGCTAGGACTTCCAGTATTACGTTAGATAAAAATGGTGAGACTGGGCATCCTTGTCTTATTCCCCGATCTTAGAGGAAAAGCTTTCAGCTTTTCATCATGGTATAAAATGTTAGCTGTGGGATTGTCGTGTGTGGCCTTAATTATGTTGAGGAATGTTCTTTCTATACCCATCTTAAGAGTTTTATCATGAAAGGATGAATTTTGTCAAATGCTTTATCTGCATCTGTTGAGATTATCATATCATTTTTATTTTTCATTATATTAATGTGGTTCATCACATTTATTGATCTGCATATAGAGAACCATCCTTGCATTCCAGGGATAAATAACACTTGTTCATGGTGTATGCTCCTTTTAATGTTCTGTTGAATTTTGTTAGTATTTTCTTGAGAAATTTTTCATATATGTTCATCAGGGATATTTGCCTATGATTTTCTTTTCTTGTACTGTCTTGTGGTCCAGCTTTGGTATCAGAGTAATACTGGCTTTGTAAAATGAATTTGGAAGTGTTTCCTTCTTTCCAATTTTTGGAAGAGTTTGAGAAGGATTGGCATTAATTCTTTAAATATTTGGTAGAATTCCCCACTGAAGCCATGAGGTCCTGGGCTTTTCTTTGTTGGGAAGTTTTTGATTACTGAGTCAATCTCCTTACTGGTTATTTGTCTGTTCAGATTTTTCATTTTTTCCTGATTTTGTCTTGGTAAGTTGTATGTTTCTAGGAACTTATCCATTTTTTCTAGGTTATTGAATTTGTGTGTAAATGTAAATCCAATGCCATGTAAATGTGCAGAGGAGTCTCTTGTGATCTTTCATATTTCTGTGGCATCAGGTATAATGTCTCTTCTTTTATTTATAATTATATTTGTTTAAACCCTCTCCTTATTTTCTTAGTTAGGCTAGCTAAAGTTTTGTCAATTTTGATTATTTTTTCAAAAAGCCTTCTCACTTTCACTGATCTTTTCTATTGTATTTCTGGTCTCAATTTAATGTATTTCTTCTCTGATCTTCATTATTTCCTTCCTTCTGCTAACTTCAGGTTTGCTTCTTCCTTTTTTTCAGTTCCTTGAGCTTTAAAGTTAAGTTATTTATTTGAGATGTTTTTCCTTAATGCAGGCATTTATTGCTATAATTTTACCTCTTAGAACTGCTTTTGCTGCATCTCATAAGTTTTGGCATGTTGTGTTTCCATTTTGATCTGTTTCAAGATATTTTTAAATTTCCTTTTTGATTTATTCTTTGACCCATTTGTTGTTCAGAAGTGTTGTTTAATTTCCAAATATTTGAGAAATTTCCAGCTTTCCTCCTATTACTGACTTCTAGTTTCTTACCATTATGGTCAGAAAAGATACTTAATATGATTCCAATCTTCTTACATTTGTTAAAGCTTGCTTTGTAGCTTAACATACAACCTATCCTGGAGACTGTTCCATGTGCACTTGAAAAGAAATTGTATGTTTCGTCTTAAAGTCTATTTTGTCTGATATAAGTATATTCACCCTTGTTCCTTTGGGTTATCATTTGCATGGAATGTCTTCTTCCATTCCTTTACTTTCAGTCTATGTTTATCCTTAAAGCTAAAATCAGTCTCTTTAAGGCAGCATATTGTTGGATTTTTTGTATTCCATTAAGTCATTCTATGTATTTTGATTAGAGAAATTAACCCATTTAAATTTAAAGTAGTGGTTGATAGGTAAAGATTTATTCTTGCTATTTTTAAAATTGTTCTCTGACTATTTCGTATTTCCTTTGTTCCTTCTCTTCTCTCTTCCTTTGTGATTTGATAATCTTTTGTGGTGATGTGCTTTGATTCCTTTATCTTTTGTCTATCTACTACAGGTTTTTTATTTGTTGTTACTATGAGGCTTACATAAAACATCTTATCTTTACAATAGTCTATTTTAAGCTAACAACTTCACTTTGACTGCATCCAAAATCTCTACAATTTAACTTCTCCTCTGCCCACATTTTGTTATTAATGTTACTGTTTGCATTTTTTAAATGTATGGTGTTGCCATTAACAAATTATTCTAGCTATAGTGTTTTTTAATACTTTGTCTTTTAACTTTTATATTAGAGTTAAAGTGATTTATGTATCACCAGGTCAGTGGTATTCTGAATTTGACTACATTCTTAGCTTTATAGTGAGTTTTATACTTTCATATGTTTTCACCTTGGTAGTCTATTTGTTTCAACTTGAAGAACTCACATTAGCATTAAGGCAGGTTTACAAGTGATGAACTCCCACAGCTTTTGTTTATCTGAAAACATCTTTCTCCCTCCTTCATTTTTGAAGGACAGCCTTACCAGGTATAATATTCTGGTTGGTAGCTTTTTTCTTTTAGCACTTTGGGCATATCATCTCACTCTCTCCTGACCTGTAAGGTTTCTGTTGGGAAATCTGCTGATAGTCTTATGGGGGTTCCCTTCTATATCACAAGTTACTTTTCTCTTGCTGCTCTCAAAATTCTCTCCTTGTCTTTGACTTTTGAGAATTCATAATGTGTCTCACTGAAGATCACTTTATATTTAAACTATTTAGGGTCTTTGGGTTGCATGGATCTGGATGTTCATTTCTCTTTCTCTAGATTAGGAAAGTTTTGTGTGATTTCTTTAAACAAGCTTTCTGTCCCTTTCTCTTTTCCTATTCCTTTTGAACTCCCATAATGCATATATTATTTTTCTTAATGTATCTAATAAGTTATATAGGCTTTTTTCACTCTTTATCATACTTTTTTCTTTTTTTCCCTCTGACTGGGTAATTTCAAATTACCTGTACTCAGGGGCTGGCCCGGTGGTGCAGTGGTTAATTTTGCATGTTCTGTTTTGGCGGCCTGGGGATCGCCAGTTCAGATCCCAGGTGTGGACATGGCACCACTTGGCAAGCCATGCTGTGGCAGGCGTCCCACATATAAAGTAAAGGAAGATGGATATGGATGTTAGCTCAGGGCCAGTCTTCCTCAGCAAAAGGAGGAGGATTGGCAACAGATGTTAGCACAGGGAGAATCTTCCTCAAAAAAAAAAAATAGATTAAAAAAATTACCTGTCTTCAGGCTCACCAGTTCTTTCTTCTGTTTAATCAAATCTGCTGTGGAAGGTCTCTATAGAATTTTTCAGTGCAGTCATTGTGTTCTTCAACTCCAGAATCTGCTTGGTTCTTTTTTATGGATTCTCTTTATTGAACTTTTCAATTTGTTCATGTATCAATTTTCTGGTTTTATTTAATTGTCTATCTGTGCTCCCGTGTAGCTCACTAAACTTCTTTAAGATAAATATTTTGAATTATTTGTCAGGAAGTTCATAGATCCTCCTTTCTTTGTGCTGGTTACTGGCATTTCATTTTGTTCCTTTAGGAGTGATTATTCCTTGACTATTCATGATTCTTGTGGCTTTGCATTGGTGTCTACACATTTGAAGAAGTAGACACCTCTTCCAGTCTTAACAGACTGGCTTCTGCAAGTAAAGTTTTTCACCAGTCAGCCTGTCCAGAGATTTTGGATGGGCCATTCTGTGGTGTGCAAAGGCAGAGTTGCTTCTGCAGTCCTCAGGAAGGCTTTTCTGGTGCCTGGGCCAACAGGTTGTCAGGCCTGATGCTTGGGTCCACATGGGCTGGCCTGCAGGATAGGTTCATGGGGGCTGACCTGGTGCTGGGGTGGTTCTTGAGCCTGAGTCCATAGAGTCTATCCTGATGCTGGGAGAGGCCTTGTGCCTGATGTCTGGGACTGCAGTGTTGGATCTGAAACTTGGGTCTGTGAGTTCAGGCTTGCACACTGAATTTGTGGGGGCCAGCCTGTTTTTGGGGTAGGCCTGGAGAATGAGTCCACAGGGGGAATGTACAGCCTGAGTTCATGGGGGCTGGTCCAGCTTTGAAGTCTACTGGGGCAGGCCTGAACTCTGGTTTTGCTGGGCCCTGGGGCCACAGGAGCCACTATGGTGATGTGGTGGGTTTGGAACCTGACTCCATGGTTGCTGGCCTGGAGCCTGTCACCATGGGAGCCAGCCTAGTGCTGAGGGTCCCAGCCTGGAGTCTGAGACCGTGAGTGCTGGCCTGGTGTTGGGGCAGGCATGGAGCCTGGGACTGTAGGAACGGGTCTGGATCCTAAGTCTATGGGTGCTAGACCAGAACCTGTGGTCATGAGTGTCAACCTGGAGCCTGGGGGCTGACTTGGTGCTGTGGTGAGCCATGGTCCTAAGTCTGCAGTGATCAGCCTGGAGACTGGGTCCATGACAGTTGGCCTGGCACTGGGGCAGGTCAGGAGCCTGGGACCACAGGGGCCAGTCTGGAGCCTGAGGCTATGGGTACCAGTCTAGGGGCTGGGTAGATGGGTTTGGCTTGGTGCTGGGCTGGACCGGGAGGCTGGAGCCATGGGAGCTGGCCCAGAAGCTGGGTCTGCTAGTGCTGGCCTTGGCACTTGAGCAGACTGGGAGCTTGGGGCTGTGGGAGCTGGATTGGAGCTGGGAGTATGGGGGCCCCAGGCACTGGAGCAAACCTGGAGGCTGGGTCCACAGATGCCTGGGGCCACAGGTGCCAGCTTAGCACTAGGGTTCACTATGGTGGGCCAGGTGCTGGGGTCTGCATTGAAGTGGGGTGCTCCCAACACTCTCCTTCCCCTGGGGGCAGTTATCTCTCTCTGTGATGGGTTTTCCACACTTGGGGGAGGAGTGACAGGGGTAATGTGAAACTGACCTTTCTACCCTCCTCAATGTATTTTTTCTTATTTCTGTGCTTCATCCAGGTGCTGTAATCTCTCACCTGGAATCCTTAGCTCTTGTGAAGATACTTTTGTGTATAAATAGTTGTTCAAAATGATGTTTCTGCTAGGAGAGGAGCACTGGAAATGCCTTTTCCACTCTCTTGCTGATGTCAGTGTAGTTGAATAATTCTACTTCTGCTGTTCTGCAGCCTGGGCTCATACCAACAAAGAATGTAATAGTTAACAGTAGCTTGGGTCATTCAGAGAGTCAACAAGGAATTCTTCGGGGTTATTTTAGTTTCAATGCATCCCAGATGCTGAATTAAGAGCCAGAAAGCTTTTAGGGCCTGCTTGGAGGAATGACTTCCTGAGTGATGGGTGACATCATCCAGGGTCCAAAGGAGACTAGGACAAGCTTTCATGGAGAGATGCTATACCAAAGAGACCTACAGGAATACTGACAGAGCCAAGGAAGAAGAGCCCACAGTTCTATGAGCCACAAAGGTTAAATGCAGTCACTAGCAGAATGTCCATATCTCAGATGGCAGACAGTTCACACCCAGGGACTCATCAGATACCAGAAGTTCCTCTTCTCTCCAATATCACACAGTTATTAAGGCCCTCTTTATGCCCCAGATACCAACTAAAGAGCTGAGGAGAGGGGAAGAAACTAAAATACTGAGCAAACAACTCATAGAATATAGTTGCACCCAGAGAAACTGTTCACATTATTGGGTCTTACTACATTTTAAATTAAATTAGACTGAACTAAGTCTAGTTTTCAATATTAAGAATGGCGCTTACTATAGTTTCCTGGAAGATACTTTTAAACAAGTTAGGGTTGAATCCTTCTATTCTTTGTTTGTTTTGAATGTTTATAGACAATGAGAGTTGAATTTTAAAAAAATATCTTTTAGCTTCTATTGTTTTCCTCTTTTATAAGTTTATATACTGAGATACATCAATAGATTGTCTAATTTCACATCATCTTTACATTCCTGGGGTAGTGACTTTTTCTAAGTATCATTCCACTTTGTTTCTTATTGGGTTGATCCAAAGCCATCTGCTTTTTGCTTCTGGGAAGTCCTCAAAATTGCCACTGGGAAACTTTCCTGATTGCCAATGCTGGTAGAAATTTATTTTTATTTTTCATATATTTTTTGATCATTTCTAGAGATTTTAAGTAAAAGTGAAGTTAAGTATATCTATAGAATCTACCACCTTGATCAGTATCCTATCTGTTTTAATATGTAAATAACATTTCCCTTCAAAATATCTGGTAGTTTTGGCATTCCAAAAAGTTGCACCACAGTTATCATCTAAGTAGCTGACATTTATTGGTGTATTTTCATTCCTCATGATTTCTTCTTAGAGAACTCCATCCTTCTCCACCCCCACCAACACAACAGAAGATGGACCTCTTGTGCCATGATTCACTAACCCCAAACTTGGCTGGATAATTGTTCCATGAGATCCTTCCTAATCCTCTTCCTCTTGAGAATTTTAATCAGGAATTGGTTTGTGGTTGTCTTTGGAGATAGGAGATCAGGTAGACTCTGGGTGCAGAGTGGCCATTTAGGGGTCACATATGTTGGAGAGCAAGCAGGGCAAGCTTCTTAGCAAAGAGAAGTCCTGGAATGCAATAGAGAAATACCCCCACCCTCTGGTGATCCTTTTGAGTTAGAATAGGCAGCTAATGATAAGGAATCAACCTACCCTTGCATATTCTGAGAGAAGACTCACCTCCAATCTTCCTCAATTTCTCTCATGTTTTATAAAATCCCAAGTTTTCTCCTTTTAAAAATGTTCCTCATTAATGAGTGTTCTCCCTATGGCAATATACTAAATAAAACCACCTTAATTACCCAGTTCGCTTTGTCTTTCAAACAAGAAATAGGACAAATGCATAGAGAAAAGTGACCCTGTGTGATCTGGTGAAATCAGAGAGCTTAGAAGACAGGGAGAGAAACTGCCTTGGTCCTTGACAGCTTGCAGAGTCTGCCAAAGTCCAGCCCTAGTTTCTCATCAAGCCTTTCTGTATTTCCTGCTTTGGGCTTTTGTGGCTTAATCCTGTATCCTTAAAATAGGTCCCCCTATACTTAAGCCAGTTTAAAATGATCTCTATTTCTTGTGACCAAATTACTCCTTGCTGAGATTCTGCAGCTATGTGCATTCCTGGTGCATGGGGACTGAAAAGCATGAGTGCAATAGAAAGAGCAATGAAAAATGAGGTGGAATACCTGAGTTAAACTCTAATTTTTATGCTTCACTTCAGAAAGTAAAATCAGCTCTATAAACTGTATTAGATTATTCTATAATTGCACATTTTCTGGCCAAGCTTTTATAAAATACCATACAATTGTTAAAGACAAGGACTATGTTTTTTTATGTTTTTATTCCCAGGGCCTTGAACGTTTGTTGTTGTTAGTCCCATCAAGTAAATTCTGACTCCTAGCGACCCTGTGTACAGCAGAGCAAGACGCTGCCCAGTCTTTTTGCACCGTCCTCTCGCCTTTTCACACTTTACCAGACAATGCTCTGCTGCTGTTCATAGGCTTGTTGTCGCCAATTTTTTGGAAGTGGGTAGCCAGGTCCTTCTTGCTAGTCTGTCTAGTCTGGAAGCTCTGCTTAAACCCATCCATCATGGGTGACCCTTCTGGTATGTGAAATACCGGTGACATAGCTTTCAGCATCACAGCAACATGCAGCCGTCACAGTATGACAACCAACAGGTGATGCGGTTCTCTGATTGGGAAATGAACTGGGCCAGGGCAGTGAGAGCCTGAATGTTAACCATTGGACCACCGGGGCTGGCTGCCTAGAATATAACTAGCACAGAATAGGCTCTTATTAGCCTTGGTGGAATAATCAATGACTGAAGTGTATAAAGAAGGATTATGTGATCATTTTAACTGTGCCTTAACCTGCCTAAATGACCTTGAATATGTCACTCATATCTCTCAGCTTGTTTTACATGTCTCTACCTTATAGATTCCTGTAAGGATCAGGATAAATATGAGGTAAAGGACTCCCAAACACTTTGAAAACTTAGTGCCACAGAAACATGGGTAAAACTCATTAGCATAAAAACTTGCCAGATTCTTTAGACAATCTGTTCTATTATAAGACAAGTAGAACTGTAATCTAATACCTAACCAAATTGGAATTAGGGGCAAAGAATGACTTTGTATGAAGGATCTAGTTCTCTTGTTCAGCATTTAGCATAATGAGGTTTCAATTGCTATAGCAGAGGTGCTCCCCCCATTGATAAATGCCTGGCCCCATATGTAAACGACGGGCAATATCAGAGAAGATGTTCCCACCTGAACCTCCCGTTGAGGCATCTCAGATGTTTTCAGTGCATAAGAATAAATAAGTAGGTTGGCTTTTGTATGATATTGCTGGGTCAATAAACAAACACAAATCGGGGGCAAGTTCTATCAGCAAATGTGCTCAATTCAGATGTAAATTGATGCAAACCATTAATAAAAAAACATAAAATGTGCAAGGAAAGCAAGTGATTACCTGGTTATTTTAAACTAGATGTTTGTTGTTGTTAAAGCCATAATTAAATTTCATTTTTGCAAAATATGTCCATCTTCATCACAGTTAATGTCATAAGTAAATGGAACAATTGTTCTCTCTTGGGATTTAAAATTTAGGAACAACAGCAGGCTTACTTTGAGTCAAAAAAAGAAAAGGAAAACAAAATAATAAAACAAAATTTGGGAACTTTCAGAAGAACAAACAGGATTTTATTTGTGTGTGGTCTGGTAATTTCATTTTCAAAACAAAGAAATCAGATATTTGGAGGAAAAAATAGACAATTATCTGCAGTAAAAGTGCCTTCAAGCATTTCTATTATTATGTACTATAGGGCAAATTTTTTAATAAATTAGATTTATCTTGAATCTCATCCACTTACATTTATGTACCCCTATTTATTGAGTATAGACTGCTTAGCATGTGCTGTGCCATATGCCCAGAATACAAATATACACAAGATGTTTAGGTTATATGAATTTCAGTACACAAATCCAGGTGGATAAGAAATAAAGCATTTTTTATTTTCTCTGAACCAATTTAATTTTTCTCTTGAGTCCTATTCCTGCTGTGCTGGCAAGAGATTCAAGTTCAGTGTGTCTGGGATTTTCCCCTATCTTTCTCCCATAGGTCATGCCATATGCAATTCCAAAGCATCCATGATGAGGGTGTACTGGAGGGAGCCCCCACTTATTAAACATCTGGGATCATGAGATTAATCTCTCCCCTGTTTGCATGGTGCCTGTAGGTCCTTCCCTCCATGCACAGGAGGAAAGAATCTTCTGAGGCTGGGGACTCTGGTCCCTAAGTACTTATCTTGGACCTTGTTGCAAGGCTCTGGTCCTTCAACTCTGCAAGCCACAGACCTCTCTCTCCCTTACAGTCCAAGGGAACACCTTTTACAGTCTGGAGAAGTAGCTCTCTCCCTTTTGCTTCTTCTTGAGCACTCTGCTTCCCCATCCCATTTACTTCCTGTAAACTTTATAGGACATTCTATGGGGTTGGGCTATTGGAAACAAAAGCCAAGACTGTAGGCTACCTCAGCTTCTTGGCACAGCCACACCTCCCTTAAAGCAATGATAATGAGTCCCCTCTTCTACACCTGTGGTCCTAACTTTGTCCAGCATAGCATTTCAGGAACTGTTATAATTACCTCCTCTCTAATTTTCTTGCTTCCTCTCTGTCCTTGTACTCTAAAGCATTCTATACACAGCTACCAAATTACTCTTCCCTAAGAGTAGCTCCGATCTTGTGATCTCTGGGCTCAAAATTCTTTCCTGGTTTCCCATTAACAGTGAAATTAAGTCCTCATACCTCAGAAATCAGAAATTTTCCATGTCAGCCCTAACATGACAACATTTTCTCTCTCACATATCTCCTTTATGTCCATTTTTTGCAGGCAAACTGCAAAACAACTTAATATATATGCTTTCCCCTTTTCTATGTTGGTTCATGATGTTTCATCTGCAAGAAAGGTCCTCCCCTCCCTTCTTACTGATTTCTACTTGAGCACCTTCTCTACGTCCTTCAAGAGCCAGATGCCATGCTGGCTTCTTCATGAAGCCTTCCCCTATTCTCAGAGAACACTAGCTTGCAGGAAGAGGAAAAATGAAATTAAAAACTGAGATGAGTTAATGGCTTCTATCAAAAAAGCTGAATGGAAAGTTAGTCTGGAAATAAAAGCAAACAGGTGAGATGAAGTCGTAATTCCATAACAGACATCAGAATGTGAGTGAATGGGACTTGAGGGAGGGGTTCCCTGAGACTGAGTGCTGATGGAGCCTGTCAGGGCCTGGAGTGGGAATACTCAGCTGCAGGGCCAGGCATTGACTAAGGGACATACTTGTCTGTTCTATGCTACTGACAGACTTCAGCACTCTTTCTAATGCCAACCTTACGCAATGCTGTTGTTCAACATAGTGGCAACACTTCCTGGTGACTTATCTGAATTCCCATTGTACTTTTATTGTATCTATTCTATGACACTAAAATGAATAACAACTATAACGAGGTCATTTTTTATCCGTCCTATCTCCACTATTGGATTATATCCTCCTCAAAGGCAGGGCTCTCACCTCCTTCACCTTGGTGTCATAAAACACCTCACATTGTACCCTGAACATAATTCCCAGGACACCCATTTTAAAAATGGAGACATTAAGGCATCAATATCCAGGATGATGTCGAAGCCATTAAAGCATTGACACTCCAGTAAATTCAAAGACAGATGAGTCTGGTGCCGTATACCTGCTTGTCTTATGTGGCAGTCTCTAGATGAAATGGTGATACTCTGAAGCTACTAGATCTTATTAACCAATACAGCACATGATAATAAGATAGCAAGTTCCAATATTTCTTTTTACAGTTCTGACTGTACCTTAACATGGCAGATGTTTACGTGAAGTCTGAGGGGTCCAACTTTTCATATATTGACCAATATCTGCAGGTGTAATTGGCATAGGGCCAGAATTCTCCATGGGCCCTAGATTATCCCAGCACCAGGGATGAATATGGTCATTATATTTATCTTAGTAAAAGAATAACGTGTTGAAAAAAATAGTATTGCTATGAAATACTGAAGTTACTTCAAGAGTCTACCACATCT
The DNA here is from genome assembly GCF_041296265.1 of Equus caballus. Taxonomy (NCBI): domain Eukaryota; kingdom Metazoa; phylum Chordata; class Mammalia; order Perissodactyla; family Equidae; genus Equus; species Equus caballus. Next base: position 26,830,161 of record NC_091710.1, on the reverse strand, counting down.
TTCTTTAATGAAGTGGAAAAACCACGCCCATCAGCTAACCTGGGAGCAATCATCATTTGCTTTATAAATGAGACACTTCGTGTGGATCAGGACAGAAGTAACATGAGGGAAATCACTTTTGTTAATTTTTAAAATTCATTTATTTGTCTGTCTTAAATTTCGTTTTATCTGTTGGTACTTTTCCTAACAGGGACTCTGCCTGTTCATAAAAGGAGACCTGGTCTCAAATTATTTAGGTGTAAAGTAGTTCTATTAATGTTTCTGCTCAAGGATCCTCCTATGGAAGGCTTTGCAAACACATTTCTGGAGATTTCTCCCTCCTCCCATGGCACCCTGAAAGGCACTGTGATTTAAATTTGCTTTTAATTTTGTCGTCTTTTAGCAAAGTCTTTTTTCCCCATTTTGGAAAAAAAAATGTTCTAATGTTTTTGGATATCATGGATCCTAACAGTTTTCATTGTTCATTAGCACATCTGACTGAATTAAATCATGAATGGTTCAATCCTTTAATATTATCATTCCACCTTATAACCCTCTGCCCCTATCTGAGAGAACTAAAGGAAACTGGGAGATCTGAATTAAAGGATGGTTGAATAATATGTGGTTTGCTCTCTTGTCTTCTTTTTGGCTAAATGTTACATTGATTGTCGCACTTCAAGTGCTGCCACATTCAGCAATACAAGCTTCACGTGATTTCATATTTAACTTGCAGGAAAAGAGCCCAGATCTTTCTCTCCCTCTTTTTTCCTCCCTGTGTGTTTACTGAAATAGGAAGTGTCATAAGCAGCTTGCCTGTTTACTTTCGGCCCATTGTTTTGTAAAGAATAAGGAGAAAACTGACTAGCATTCAGAAGCAGCAGTCAGGAACACCACGCATCCTTTTTCTTCTTACACATCAACTTGTTTAATCAGAGCATTTGTACTTTGATGTATTATTATTATTTCTCTCTATGGGAATTGATTTGCAATGTTACCTAATCAGTGTAGTTCCAATTTTAATCTTGGAGCTCAGCAATAAATATAAGACATTAATTTCCATAAACCATATATATTTGAAACCTTCATTTACATACTGAGCAATTTAGGCCTATAATTCTAATGTGTTTCTATTCCTTTTGGGTTACTGTTTGCATAACCTTTTTATAGCTCTGGCAACCCATAATGCTGCCCAATGCTGACAAATTTCTTGCTGTTGTCCAACGCATGAAAATGTGTTTTAAGTAAGTCTCCCACACTCCCTCAGTTATTTTTCTTCTTTCTCACTTGCCATGGAGGGTAATTCTCTTCTAGGAGCTGAAAAAATCCGTTTTTTTCGCCTACCAATTTCAGTATATCGTTTGGGAGTTTTCTCTATCTTAGGATATGGCTCTAATATGGGTGGTACCAATACAACTCCATTTATCCCAGGCCGGATGATTCAACTTTAAGAAAAGTACAGACTTAGCTGTAAGTAATACCACCTTTGCTGCTAAGAGGTTGGGAGTGTGAGACTGAACGTAACCGAGTACACTTAACATAGAAACTGAGCATTTTTTAAGGTGATGTAAGAACAGATTGAGGATGTTAAAATGGGTCATCCTATTTTAGAAAAATATATGTATACACACACACGTATATATATATATATATATATATATATACATATATACACACACACACACACACACATATAGTGAGAGGGAGCAAGAGCGAGCGAGGTTTAACACAGAGAAATTGGATTCAGCTCCCAACAATTCATCTTTAATAGCTTCTACATGCTTAATACTTCAAATATTTAAAAATTTTTCTTTTTATGGACAACTACCTTCAGCCTAATCTAATCATATCCTCAGTGTGGATAGCACTTCATAGTTTTTAATGCACTTTCATGTACATGATCACATTTGATATTTATAATATTTCCATAAGGTGTTGCTATATTTGTGTTAAATATAAGGAATCGAAGGACCAGGGGTTTTTAGTATTATATTGTTATTGACATAAAGGGAATATGGGTTTATCTGGAGTATAGGAAGAACAGAAATATATATCCGTTCGTGCATAGTTGTTAGGATATTGACATCTTTTTGTAAGACCACAGTAGATGTTTGCCTGCTTACCGAAGCCCTTTGAACCTGAGGGAGGATGCAGGACAGCCAAAACAAGTGTGCCGGCTCCTGACCTGGCTGTGCTCTCCTGTCATTCTCGCCCAACAACTTGGCCTAAATCTAGTCCAGGTGGGTGGTGAAACAAAATCATTAGCTGCTGTTTCACAAAGAAGGTGAAATAAATCTGGGGTCTCAGCTCAGTTCTTAAAAACAAGAGTCCATTTCACCCTTCCTACCTGTTAGGCAGTTTTCGTGGTCAAAGATTAATTTGTACACGAGCAGACTGTTCACAGCTCTCCCGAGAGTCACACAGATGGATGCAGAAGAGGACACTGGTTCCATGTGGTAGATACAAGCAGAGGTTGCGCAGCTCAGAGGCAAAAACAAAATGCTTAAGGTGAGGATGCCAAGCTTCAGTTCTGCTCACAGCACCACCTTGCAGTACCGCTGACTCAGTGTTTCTCTGAATGAGCCGTACAGAGGGAAGCAGGGGATTTGGAGTCAGGCACACGTGGGTTGCAATCCTTGCTGCTCCAGCATTGAGAGCTAGGGCATGTTGCTTAACCTCTCTGATCCTCAGTGTGGAGAATTGTTGGGTATTAAATGTGTACTAGTTTTCTACTGCCATATAACAAATTGCACAAATTTAACACCTATTAATTATTTCACAGTTTCTGTGGATCAGAAGTCCAGAAACAGAATGGTTGGCATCTGCTCAGGGTTTCCCGGGACTGAAACCAAGTTGTTGACCAGGACCACAGTTTGCATCTAGCACTTAGGATCTTCTTCCAAGCTCACAGGCTGTGGGCAGAACTCATTTCCTTACAGTTGTAGCCCTGAGGTCCTCATTTTCCTGCTCGCTTTTGGCCAGGAAATGCTCTCAGCAACTAGAAGCTGCCTGCAGTTCTTGCCATGTCGTCCCTATGGGCAGTTCACAAGATGGATGTTTGCATTTTTTCAGGCCACAAAGAACACATCTCTCTGATTTCCCCTTTGTTACCAGCCAGATAAAAGTCTCTGCTTTAATTGGTACTTGTGTTTCGATCATGCCCATCTGGATAATCTCCCTATTTTAAGGCCGGCTATGCCATAAAACATAAGCTAAATCACAGGAGTGAAATCTATCAGACTCACAGACACAGGGTTACACAGGACATGTACGTCACTGGCGGGAAACCTTGAGGACACTGTAAAATCCAACCCATCACAAAGCAACACAATGTATGTGAAAAAAAACAATCCAGCTCTTGGCATAGGATAAATGGTAATTCTTCTATCAAACGGGGTTAACATCATAGATTTTAAAGGGTATGACAGTTCTGGTAACTTTTATGCATCTGTCTCCTATTCAGAGAAAAATTCTGTGTAAATTACACTTCTTTCATCAACCAGACTGCCTAGATTACCACCAAGCACACAACAAGTGCTTAGTAAAGACTTGTTTAATGATATAGGCCATGAGAGGTAAATCACACATTCACACTAAGGAATCACCTTGACATTTTGAAGACTTGTAGACCGTGATTCAAGACTCTCTCAGGGTATTCATATTTACAGTTTTAACCAATATTCATTGGTTAGCAACCTGTAAATTTTTATTCACAGACACTGTCAGCTCTTGGATTTCTATCTGCATCTGCACACTGGTCATTTCCACTTGAGTGTTACCCACACATTCCAAATTAAACATGTTGCAAATGGAATTGCACCCCCTAAGTTATTTCCTTCTTTTATAACTTTATCTCACTGAGTGTATCACATTCTCTTCAATCTCCAAGGCTAGAAACCTGAGAATCATTCATCTTAGACTCTTCTCTCTCTTACTCCCGTTATCCAGCTGATGGAATCATGTCAAATTTGCCTCCTGAATAGTTTAATTATTCTTCTTTTCTTTATTTGTGCTAACCCTGACCCTTATCATTTCCTACCTGGACTACTGTAACAGTGTATTCCTAATCAGTTTTCCTGTTCTCAGATTCTCCTATCCATTCTACACTCTATTGTCTAAGTTCTTTTTCAAAAGTATAGATCTGATCCTGTCTCTCACCAGATTTCAATGACTCTCAATTAATGCTCTGAAAAAAATATAACCATCCAGATTCTACTTCTACTACCTGGCTATACATGAATCTCCATACAGCAGGAAAAGTTATCTTTTAAAAATTTTTGAGGCCTAATTTACAGATGATAAAACACACAGATATTTTTTGTGTTTTGATAGGTTTTGACAAATATATATATTTGTGAAACCACCATCCAATTAAGATATAAAATATCAAAGAAATCTTTGTAAAACATAAATTGTATTGTGTTACTGTTGTCAAAGGTCTCAAAAGCTTCCCACAGGTAAGACCCTGCCACTCTCCAACCTTTCGTCCCGAGGCCCACCCCTCACTCACACAGCTCATGCCTTGTGTGTGGTCTTTCCTAGTTGTTTCCAATATTCCAAGCTCATCCCTGCCTCTGCCTAGAGCATTCTCATGGTTTTTCCCCTCTCTTCCTTCAGGTCTGTTCAAATGCCACTTCCTCAGAGTTCAATAAACCCTCAAATGTTCAAATGAGCTCAATAAATGCTTGTTTAAATGACTTGTGTTTGGGGGAGCTTTCTTGATCATCTCATTTAAAATAGCACCCACATCTCAGTCCTTCCCCTACCAGGCATCACCATCTGACCAGTTTTAGACATTTGTTCATTTATGTGTTTGCACTGGAATGTGAGCAGACTTTGGATGTCTTGTTTACTGCTGTATTCCCAATGTTTCAAATAGTATTGGAGAATAGGTTTTCAATTAATATTTGTGAGTGGAGGGGATGAAATCTAAATTCTATAGCACAACATAAAAGGCCCTTCAGGATCTGGCCCTTACCTTTTTTGCGCTTACGTTTTCTACTTCCCATAATCCCTAAACTTCAGTCAGTTTCAACTATTTGCAGTTCAGTAAAGATGCCAAACTTCCCTTCACCACTGAGTGCATCTTCTCTCTGTTCTGGGAGTTGTCTACCTTGAAATTTTTGCCTCTTCTCAGCTTGAATTTCTTCCTCTGTGACTATCTCCCTGACTCCTTCAACACACTGAGTTCTCCCCGCTCCATGCTTCCTCCTTCACACGCTCTCCTTAGGATAGCTCCTAGAATGTCCAGTGAGCACTCACATTTCAGTAGCGTTTTTATACCAATACTTGAGCTCTTTGAGGATATTGATATGTATTTTCATCTTTGTATCACCAGTACTTTGCTAGCTTACTGTATAATTTGAGCTCAATAAATTTTTTATTAAAAGAAGATAACAGAAAAAAGAAGAAAAACGAGAAGGAAGGGGTAAGAAGAGAGGAAGAAAATAGAAAAGAAAAACAAAATAGATATTTAGGTAATGAAATGTGAAGATATGAATTCAGTCCCTCAAATACAAAGAGTCCAAAGGCTCAGCAAAATAACCTGGAATTAATTCATGCCTGTTCTCAGTTATGAAATCTAGGGCTTATTTATATTTAGGATTTCCAAATTCTTCTTCTTTCTGGTATTTGTGTGGTGTGTGTGTGTGTGTGTGTGTGTGTGTGTGTGTGTGTGTGTGACTGGTTCTGAGGGAAAGAAGATTGTATAGAAGATATATTAGATAGTGGTTTTCATATAAATCCACAACAGTTTTAAAACTACAAAATGGTAACACACATCTGTGTGATGTTTATTATACATATAACCAATTCTCTAGTGTTTTATATAAATAGTGGGAAACACATTCACAACATAATCAAATGTGAAAACAATCTTATTATGTAGATACTTAATAAAACCTCTGATTTTCCCTCATTTCAGCTTGGTTCCTTCCTTGACCATCTTTCCTTTTGAAGTTGAACAGACCCAGAAGAGTAGAGAAAAAGCTTAAGGTATGGTTGTATTAATCATGTTTTTATTTTCTATATTTTATGATGCTTTGACATATTGGTGCCTTTTTGGCTGGGGAGAGATTGGTCCTCCCAGGGCTAGCTAAATCCAGGAGAGAAAATGAGTCTCTGGGAGCACACCTTTCATATGGAAACCAACCAATACAAAACCCACACCCTAACCACCTCTTTTATCTAACTCTCACATGCCAAGTCACTATTTCCTTGCCACAAATCACCCCAGCGTATGATAACTAGAGACCACCCCTATAGCTCAGAGCCTACTGAAATTATTTAAACTCTTCAATTCTAAACTTGCTCAAACTTGCCTACCATACTTCACCTGTTTCTTCCCAAGGAAACTGTAATAAAGCCCTGGACCACACCTTCTCCTTTGCTCCTTCTGCCTCCTAACCTACCTGGGGTTTCCCCATGTAGAACTGTAGGATGTGGTGTGTCCCCTTCTCTTGGGAACTGTAATAAAGCTTCTTTAAATGGTATTGACCTCTCTGTGTCATCACCTCTATAAATTAAAGTCAGTCTTTATAATTGAATTCTGGGTAAAATCAAGACAATGTTTCAATGTAGATGAAACAAGAATTAGTAATGATATCACCTCACTCTGGTCAGAATGGCTATAATTAGCAAGACAGAAAACAACAAGTGTTGGAGAGGATGTGGGGAGAAGGGAACACTCATACACTGCTGGTGGGAGTATAAACTCGTGCAACCTCTATGGAAAACAGTATAGTGTATCCTCAGGAAATTAATAATAGATCCACCATATGATCCAGCTATTCCACTGCTGGGTATTTATCCAAAGAACTTGAAAACACAAATCCATAAAGATACATGCGCCCCTATGTTCATCACGTCAATATTAACAATAGCCAAGACTTGGAAGCAACCTAGGTGCCCATCAAGGGATGAATGGATAAAGAAGATGCGGTACATATACACAATGGAATACTACTCAGCTATAAGGAAGGATGGAATCCAGCCATTTGTGACAACATGGATGGACCTTGAGAGTATTATGCTAAGTGAAATAAGTCAGAGGAAGAAAATCAAATACCATATGATCTCACGCGTAAGTAGAAGATAAAAACCACCACCAACAATCACATAGAGACAGAGATCGGGTTGATAGTTACCAGGGGGGGAAGGGGAGAGGGAGGAGGGGAAAAGGGGTGATTAGGCACACGTGTGGTGATGGATTATAATTAGTCTTTGGATGGTAAACACGATGTAATCTACACAGAATTCAAAATATATTATGATGTACATCTGAAAGCTATATAATGTTATAATCCAATGTTACTGCAATAAAAACAAAAATTAAAATTAAAAAAAAAATAAATCCAAAGAACTACTAATGAATCTTTGAATAATTTGATTAATTCTCATTCCCCCAAGAATTGCCTGCAATAGTAATCATACCAGAAAAGTCAAGAATTTCCTGTAATATAAATCACACTAGAATGCAGGGAGCTATAAGGAAAAGAAATGGAGGAATTCCCTAGGAAACACTGCAATCTGTGTCATATCATTCTCTGCAACAATACTTCGGACAAAATCCATTTAACTTGCTCTTAGCCATCATAGTTGTTTCCCTGAATCATAAAATTCCAATTATGAAATAAACCCAGACATCAACTTGATTAGTATGATCATAAATCTTAGCAGCATGCATGCTTCGAACTTCAGATTTGAGGTCATAATTATAGATTCTATTATTTCCCCTACCTACTGCACTACTTAGTATTATTTTGATGCACTCCCAATTGTAAGCAGTACTTTTTTTAATGAATGTAAAGGGATCATTGGTTTAAAACCATTGAAACAAGATTTTTGAGAGCTCAATGGCAATATATTGAGTATTAATTTTATTGATTAATTTTAGATGCAATTAAAAAGGAACCAAAATTATCCATTATCTTTACTTATAAAGCTATACTTTCCCAATTATATGTAACTTTCCTCAAGCCTTTACATGGAGTGCACATCTATATATAGATAATTAATTAGTTATATTATTTGGATATGTTTTTAAAGGGAGCTTTCTATTCTAAATTAAAAGCTTTGTAATGAAGCCTTTTCTTTGGACCACATTTGTGTAAATTTCATAAAATAAAATAAATATTCATTAATAGCTTGCTGCTAAATGGGCTGCTGCTACAATATGCTCTATAGGCATTAGTGCAGAGATGGAGGTTTGGAATTCAGGCTTTTGGAACTGGCTTGGTCATATTTCTGAAAGTAAAGGAGCTTCCAGCCTATTACCAGACACAGATAATATCAGTACTCAGAATTTCTGTTCACATCAAAACCCACGTGCCATCGGCCAAATTTGCCCCTGAGTTTCGATTTCAGTTTTGCTTTCATTTAGATGTGAGTGAACTTGGGTTCATTACTTGACCTCTATAATGCTTAGTTTCATCATCTGTAAAAAGAGAGGTTAAAATTAATGATCTCTAAGGTCTTTTCAACTGCTAACCTAACAAAAGTATAGAACTGAAGAATTGCATACCATAAATATCCAGAATGTACACATAAATAGAGGTAGGGAAGGTATCATTCACTGCATTAGTCAGACACATTCACTCAGTAACTCGTTCATTCAGTCACTCATTAATCAATAAACTTGTTTAGTATATACCAGATACGAAAGAAAAATAAGATGGGTTCCTGGCTTCAAGGATGACCTCCCTTTGCCTCCCCATCAGAGGTTCATCAAGGAATTACTACTTTAATCTCTGTTATGGCCAGATTATTTGCTTTGAATTGTAGCTTATGAGATAATATACATAAGGAAATTGTTGAATAAGTAGTCATCTTGGTGAGATTTGAAAGGTTATTAATTGATGTTAAAGATTATCTTTCAGTTTTTGCTGTTCAACTTAATTTCCTTGGGAAGTATGACCATGAGAAACTAAGGAATAGACATGTTTTAAAACTTGTTTTTATGTAGAATTACTTTTCTGTTAAAGATGGTTGAGCAATTGAATGGGATTCCAAGCTAAATGATCAAATCTTTCATTGACGTTTCAAAAACAGACTGGATCGTCAATGGTCTGAAATGATGTGAAATGGAGCTGACTCTCATAGAGGTTATTAATACAAATCAAATTATCATGCTTAAAATAATAATGATGGTAACAATAATAATATGTGTCCTCGTCCCTCAATACACCACAATGAAAAATCTATCCAAAGGTATAGCCCTCTAACCAATAATTAGGACTACGAAGGAAGACTAAAAAAGATCTTATTGTGGACCACGAACCGAGAACCTCAGAAACTCCATTCTCATTCTCCAGGAAGAGATACTCCTTAGTGATTCCCTTTAACGATTAAAAATCAAAGCTGAAATAACACAACACCGCCCTTGTTTCATCTCCATTCCTCTGGGACTCGTTCCTCTAGCACATTCTTTGGCTGTTGACACACACGCACACCCACCCACACACACACATACAAGACAAAGCAAGGTGCAATCAAGCAGAGTGGCTCACTTTTGCCCAGTAACAGATGACAAAGGCCTGCAGTAGAATGCATAGTGGAGAGAAGTCTAAGCTAATAGACAGACTAAATATTCAATGTCCTCCAAAATCCTGATTATCAGGACAAGAGCTAAAATAGCTAATGCACAAGCAGGCTCAATTAACCCTAATTAGTTCAGAGTCAGGCTACAAAAGACTTAATTAGCAGTTATTAGGTGTCGCTCAGAAAAGGAGCATAAATAATGGTTGGTAGCAAGCTGTGTTTAAGAGTCTCCTGGCTGAGTTACACCAAAAAAAAAAAAAGTGAAATCAATCTTCTTGCATTGGGGATTAAATGTAAAATAATAATAGGGGTCTTGACTTAAATTTCATTTATTCAGGGTGGATTGTTGATTTAATTCTTTTTTTCTGGATAACTCAGATGCTTCAGGAGGGAAGTTTGAAAGCTTAATTCTAATGGTGTGATCATTACATGCTGCCACAAAGAGATGAACATCTGCAGTTGGGATGGTGAGTGGCTAACAGGGTTCAGAGGAATAGCAGAAAGGTTTGCCTTGAACGCTTCAAAATTCAGCCTTCAGAGGGTCTCATATTGAGGAGGTCCAGGGAGGAAACCTTGATGCTCAAAGAGAGCAGGGAAACTGAGTTATGATGAGCATGAAGATAAGCTGGTGACTGGGCCCAACTCTGATTGCTCTAAGCTTGAATCCAGGATGCACATCTAATGGGTTCCCTTCAGCCCTCCACAAATCCTTCTTTCTCCTTCCTTCTTTCTTGCCCCATTTATTCACCAATTTTCTCACAGGAGGGGAAAGTTAAGGACTCTGTTCTGACTTCATTGTTAAATGCTTTTCATCAAAAAAACATAATGACCAGATTAAAACAAAAACAGAGGTAAAGGAAAATGATATACCCCTCTCCTCTAGTCTTGCTTGCTTTTGCTCTCTCTCTGACACATTTTTAGAATAAGGATGACCCTCAGATAGGTAGAAAATCTTAAGATTCCTCTTAAACTTTATAATATCTTGCACAAAATATGGGGTTGACATGAGTGGGGCCAGGAATTTGTTTTAGAACACTGCAGGATTCTTATGTTTTAATGCATATTTGATTGTCTTTATTTAACATGACTATAAATGTTATCATTCATAAAACTATTCAGCCTTGTGATAAATTATTGCATAGAAGAATACTGTTTGTAGATGTATGTACACACAGAAAAGCTGTCTTTTAAAAGTCCACTTTAATCAACCATTAACTTCATGTAATAACTGGCTTCCTCTTAAAAAAAAATAATGCTAAATGTCCACTTAGGAAAAATGGAGCTGGGTTAGCTTTCTATTGCTGTGTAGCAAATTGCCACAAATGTAGCACTTTAAAACAATACCCATTTATTAGCACTCAGTTCTGTAGGTCAGAAACCCAGCCCGACTTGATTGGGCTCTTAGAAGGGCAAAATCAAGGTCAGACTGAGCTTTTCTCTGAAGACTGAGGAAGAATCTTTCCCTAGGGGCCGGCCTGGTGGCGCAGCAGTTAATTTCGCAGTTCCGCTTCTCAGCAGCCCAGAGTTTGCCGGTTCGGATCCTGGGTGTGGACGTGACACCGCTTGGCAAGCCATGCTGTAGCAGGCGTCCCACGTATAAAGTAGAGGAAGATGGGCACGGATGCTAGCTCAGGGCCAGACTTCCTCAGCAAAAAGAGGAGGACTGGCAGTAGCTGGCTCAGGGCTAATCTTCCTCCAAAAAAAAAAAAATCATTTCCTAAATCATCCAGGTTGTTTTCAGAATCCCATTGCTTGTTGCTGTAGGTCTGGGGTCCTAGTTTCCCTGCTGGCTGTTAGGCAAGGGCTGCTCTTTGCTCTCACAGTCCCCCAGCCTTCCTTCTTGCATGGCCCCACCATCTTCAATGCAGCAATGACATACCAAGTCCTTCTCACACTTTGCATGTCTCTGACTTCTGCTCCCAGCCAGAGAAAACTCATTGCTTTTGAAAGTCCCATGTGACGAGGCTGGGTTAATTTGAGTAATCTCCCTTTAGATTAATTCAAAGTGAACTAATTAGTAACCTTAATTATCTCCCAAAATCCTTTTTGTCATATAGCATAACATTATCATAGGCATCGTATCTCACCATATCCACAGTTTTAGGGATTATAGCTCAATCTTCCCTGCGCCCACACCTTGGGCCCTGCTGGGGGCAGAGAGTGGCAGTGGTCACTGTATAAGAGCAGGAAAGGGAGGCCAGCAGGGTAACCAAGTGCCACAGGACAACAGAACAGGTGGCTAAGCACATATCATAGAAGCATGAGGGGCAGTGGGAAAGGGACTGCACATGGGCTGGAACTCCAAGCCTTCAACACTTGCTCCATTGTCCCATGGACTTCACTTACAAAACAGATTCAAAGATAAAATTATGAAGAATTTTAAGATGGCGGCTGCAAAGTATTAAATCCCACTGGGGGTCTCCCTTATGAGTGTGACACCCTGTGAAACTGCGCTGATCACATACCCACGAGGCTGGCCCTGGAAATAAGCACTATAGAAGTGTTTGCTGTTATTTGTTTAGTGATAGTAATAGTATTTTTTGGACATCAGACAGTAAACAAAAGGCTGAGTTACTTCAAAATACCTGTCTTACTCTTATTTCGTACAAATAGACTTAGGAAATCAGGACTGAGACAGAGGCGTCTTGTGTTCAATGAGGCTTTGCCAAAGGACTGTCTATAAGAACTCCAATCACTGACTTAAAGTATTTCTTCTCATGGTGGAAGTGATATTGAAATTTTCACCAGAATATGCAAAACTCCCTTCCTTTTTTTACTTTTTCTATTGTTCTGAGTATTGTCCTAACTCCTAAGATGGAAATATGGCTTGTTTCTTTATCAACTAAATTAATGAAAAATAAATAAACTGAATTTATGTTCACTTTAAGTTTTGAAAAAAGATTCTTTTACAGTATCATACAATTCAATTCAAATTCCATTCTATTACAGAATAAGTTATGAAAATTGCACATAGTTTTCCGTTTTTTTCTTCCTTTACTGTCAAAGCTACTGCAGATGGCACAAGCTTAATCCCAAGGAAACTAATAAAGTGAATTGTTCACGCAATTACATATTATTTTCCTGTTATGTACAATTCTCTCTGGGCACCCGATGCTCGGTGATTGACTGATCTGTGAAGCCAGAGTCCTGTCTGATTTTGAGCTTTGAGTATTCAACCACCTCGAAATTTTTGACAAGGCTGTTTAAAGAGTGGTGTGATTGAATCATAAGGCCACTTAAAAACTGCAACATATGCTTCATTCTGTGTGGAGAAAGAAATTCTCATCATCCACAAAAAGAGCAAGGGAAAAAAACACCACAAAATTCTTTAAGAGTGGTGAGCTGAGACAAAGATAATACATATTAGAGAGAGATGGATCTGGGCTCTTGACTAATATAAAGCAATGAAACAAAGAAGACGAGTGACAGCAGACAATGGGTCTAATTATCTCCAGAGGGGGACATCAGGATATTCAGATTCCAGCTGTCAAGCAACTATAGACTTCTCTAGGCTATCTTTTGAGTTTTCAGAGTGCAACAGCAGACCTCAGTTTCACCAAAAGACCATGGTGTCAATGCAGAGCCCAACCAATCCTACTCTTTAGGTGCTGGAAGACTTGCTTAAAGAATCTGGTCACCTTTCCAGCTGCATGGCTCTGCTCTAAAACATGAAAAACTCATAGTGATACCTTTGAGACTTCCAAATAGTAAGCAGGTTCTGATTCTAATACTTGTGAGAAAGTTGCTCAGCACCGTTAAATTTAATTCTACCAACAATTATATGGTGAGCGATTATATTATAAGTACTTTATATGGTGACAGCATGATGCCAAGGAGAAAGCATCATATGGTGGTTGACAGCTAGATTTTTCCACTTGGGTTACCTGGGAAAGGAGCCTAATCTCTCTAAGCAAGGAGGTTCTTGTGTGTGTCCTGGCAAGAATAACTAGATAGTTGTCTTATTTTGTTTCCGTGGAAATAGGACCCCAAATAAGAATAGAGTACAAATAGTTTACTTGCAAGATGATCCCAGAAACAGTGGTGAGGGAGAAAGGAAGGGAAGGAAGAGAAGGCAACCAGTAAAGGGTAGGCTAAGAAGGAAGTTATCACTGTGATACCTGGAACAAGGACTGATTCTCAAACTATGGTTCATGGTTGAGCAGCATCAGCATCACCTGGGCGCTGGTTAGAAATGCAAATTCTCAGGTCTCACTCCAGGCCTACTGAATCAGAAACTCTGCACGTGGACCCAGCAATCTGGTGTAACAAACCCTGCAGGTGATTTTGATGCTCACTCAAGTTTGAGAGCTGGTGGGTTAGGGAACTCTGGGAACAGATGCAGAACACCTGTCTCAGAGTTACTCCCCTTAGTGGGGAGAAGGTAGCTGGGATATCTATATACCAACTCCCAACAGTCATTATTGAGGACAGTTAGGGAGAGGGTGCTGGAAGTAATATTAATTCCTCTGCATTTTTGCCTGGGGTGCCCTTGGGCTGAATGGATTCCAGAGTAAACACTTGGCAAAGAGGTGTTGATCCTGGCAGCTGGAAGTCTTAGGAGCAATACAATTTCCAGGTCCAGGACACATGGGTGAGACACCACCAGCTAATATTGTGGTATCTTAAGGATTGCGATAATGCACTAAAGGGCATGATGCAGTACTTATCACAAAAACCCATTGTGTATTAAAATCTAAGGATAATGCAAAGATTAACAAGATGTAATCCCCGCCCTCAGGGAGTAGACAGTTTACAGAGAGCTAGGATGCAGACTCATAAGTAGAATCTAAGGCGGGATACAATAAATGCCACAGGTGATGTAAGCCCAAGAGGGAGAGATTATATCTGATTTGAGGGGGAAGATGCTCTTGAATCAGTGGACTCTGAGATGGGAGGGGCAGATTTTGGCAGGCTCAGATGAAACAAGAGGGGTGATTGAACTGTGGAAAAGGACACAGGTTGCTGTATCAGAAGCCTCGTTATCATTGAAACTCAAGTGCCTATTGTAACTGGATACCTGAGCTGCAAGTATTCATTACAAAAATGGAAGTAACTTCCATGGCTAACAAGTGTGAAATGTAAGGGTGCTAAAGGTTAGTATTTCTTTACCACTTCACATCTCCAACAGCCTCACCAGTAATTTTCTGAAAAAGAATTAAGGCTTATTGGTTTGAAAAACACAAAAAGATGTTTCAAGCAGCTGCACAGATGTGCAGCTTTCCTGGGATTTGCATAGAAAGGAGAAAGTGCTGACTTAATTTTATTCAGTAGCATTATTATCCTTATAACATAACTTTTACAGTCTTAGGCAGAGCTGTAATATGTACTGTGAGAGTTAAGATAAGTTAAAAAGTAGAAGGGTGGAGTAGAGAAAAGAAATAAGTTGAATAGAAAGAATACAGAATTCCATATTTTTGAGTATTTTGTTACTGGGATCCCATATCTCACAGCAGAGATACCTCTACTCTGCTAGCCTATTTCACAGATTTCCTAGGTGCCCACCCCCGACTAAAGCCATTGCTGTGGACTGAATGTTTGTGTCTCTTACCCTCAAATTCGTGTAGTGAGGCCCTATCTGCTACTGTGGTGGTATTCAGAGGTGGAGTCTTTGGGAGGTAATTGGGTCATGAGGGTGTAGCCCTCATAAATGGGATCAGTGCCCTCAAAGGCAGAGGCATGAGAAAGATGATAGCTCTCTCATGTGAGGCTACAATAAGAAGGTGCCCGACTGTAAACCAGGAAAAGGATCCTCACCAGACATCAAATCTACTGGCACCTTGGTCTTGGACTTCTCAGCTTCCAGGACTCTGAAAAATAAATGTTTGTTGTTTAAGCCTCCCAATCTACCATGTTTTACTATAGCAGCTCAAGCAGACTGAAACACCAATGCCCTAGGTGTCAATTTCTCCTCATATATGCTACATTTAATCTCATCCCTGGTGCCTCCCTCTCATTTCCCATCTGTGGGCTCAATGGAAAATGTCCCACGATTGCTCATATATCAGGGCTCTCCTTTTTTAATAAAGAAGACTTTTTTTCTTAATTTCTTTTTTTCTGAATTCTTGAGAATATTAGTGAGAGAATTCAGGTTAGATGAGAGAAAATAGGAGCTAGTAATTAGATGCTTAAGCAAGGAGGAATGGAAGAGGTTGAAAGTATTGAAAGACAGCAAAGAAAGGCACTTCATGGCCAGCTGGGCTGTCCTCTACACTGTATTTTCCAACATATTGTGGAAAGCGATTGTGTGTGTGTGTTGGTGTGTGTGTGTGTCAGACACAGTATGAAATCTCTTAGTAGAAGTTGGAAGCACTTGCCCAAATAGTTGGAGACTTCCTGAGAGATTTCCTGTTTCAAAGCTTTGAGTGTTAAAGTATTTAGTGGTGGTGAATCTCAAGGTGTGGTTATGTGATGCCTGAGGTATCGCAGAGCACATATCCATGCTGTATTCTTTCTCTGTAGGTGGGCTTGTCAGCACCATATGAACCAAGCTCTTCCAATTATGGGCAAATAAACATTCTTATGTTATAAACTGAGAGACAAAGTTCTGGGAATAATTTAGATGTTGCAAAACACCTTCTCCATTAGCTCAAGATTAAATATTATGCTAAAATTCTTTTTAAATGTATATAAAGCATGTAAATATAAATTGCTTAACTCACTGGTCACCTATTATGCTGATTTAATATTTTATGAAGGATCGAATACTTGCACATGACTGAAGTCTTCACCACAGATAAAACACTGGGGTGTTAGGAGTATCTGTTTCTTAAGTCAAGCCAGAAGGTGAGCTGAGAGCCGTGAGTCTGGCGGTGATCACAGTTCCATTACAGGATTAAAATCAATGCTTCTCTACAAAATTCAGCCCATTGTATCGACTGAATAGGGAATTTGGGAATAGAGTATAAAGCTCAGCAGACAAATCAGAGATTGAGGATAAAGTAATTAAAACATATCAACAATCCTTTAAATATCTCAGTCCAGAAAACAAAATACAGTATCTTGCATGTACACCATGCGTTACTTCCATTCCTTCACTTGATAAATACTTATTGAAGAATTTCTAATATATCAAACTAGGCACTATGGGGGAAACAAAAGGGAATTAAGAAATGACCTGTGCCACAGGACACCAAAATGGCCCCAACCTCCATCCCCTGATGAAGATCAACAATGAGACAGCTATCTACGAAGAGAAATAACTCTAGGAGGGCTCTGGAGTCCACTTAAGAATGCTTGGCAACACAGTGGTAGAGAAAACCCGAGAGTAACCACACAAGAAGAGAAGGAACACAGCTTCATTTTGCTGCATCATCTCATTCCCAAGCTGGCACTGCTCAGAGCCAAGAGGAAACTTCTCAGCTAGAAAGAATTCCCTTTGCCAAGAAAGGAAAAGTGAGGAGAGTGACCAGCTTCCCCAGCCTTTTGAGGCACTGAACCATGGTCCCTCTTTGGATTCACCTCAACCAGACTGGCAAAGTTCAGATAGATGGAGATGGCTAGGAATAAGGGAGAAAAACAGGGACTGCCAGTAACAGCCATGCAGTGGGAACGATTGCGTCACAGTGGCCTGTTCTGCAGCCAAACCCAGCAGATTTCACCACTGAAGGAACTAAAGGGCCAGTACAGCCACCTAGGACCCCATGCAGATTTCATGGGCTTTCACTCCCACAGGTATTTCTGGCCATTAATGCCAGCTGCCTGAACCTCTCCTCACTGCCCCCCAACCCCTGCCCTTGCCAGAGCCCAGGGAATGTAGCCACCTCAGGCCTCTGCAGATGTGTGAGTGTAAGATGCAACCCTAGACCCTCACAACTGACCCCCACTGCCATCTGCATGCTCAGGGCTAGCACTTTAGCTGTGCACGAATACATAACTGTTCTATACTGCAGCTCACATGCTGGTGGGCAGGGAGGAGATTGTGTAGCCATGGGAGAGCACACCAACTGCCAGAGCCCCTATAGATGCTTTTGGATCCAGATAAGGCCTTGTCTTCTGTCACTGGCCTGCACCACTGTGCTCAATTGAGGCTAGCCTCTCCAGCTGTGCTCAGGCACATTCCCAGCCCGAACCCTAACACTGGCCTCCACTGCAGTGCGCATGCCCAGGAGAATACTGTGCAGCTACAGGAGAGCATACTGATAGCCATGAATCCCACAGCTACCAGTGAGCCCACAGTTGGCCCTAGCCCTCACTGCCTGCCCTGGCCCCTACCACTATGTACATGTCTGAAACTGACCCCTCCACTACGTATGCACCTGCAGCTGGTCGCTGAAGCTGAGTGTGCTCATACCACTGGCTCTGGCTACCACTAGTACCTGCTGTGGTCCCTAGCTGCTGGACCTGGAGGCACCACTGAGGACCTCAGCAGCACTTGTAGCCACTGTGCACCTGACTACCCCCAAGGAATTAGCCAAGGACCATACAGTTGTTGATGCTATGGATCCCAAAAGCCTAAGCTGAAGAGACATCATGCCCCCACCCCAGCCCAGTGCCAACATATGCCCCCACACTTGGTTCCCTGCACCACTAGACCCAGGGACACAGCAAGCTCCAGTGTGCCCCCATCCGCAGGTGAAAGTCTTCCCTTAGTGAAGATAGTCCACAAAGTCTGGAAGAGGTGACTGCTTCTCCAAACTTGCAAATACTTATGCAAGGCTACAGGAATCAAGAAAAATCAGAGAAACATGACTCTGCCGAGGAAATATAGTAAACTTCCAGTAACTGTGCTGAAGAAATGGAGATCCAAGAATTTCATGACAAAGAATTCAAAATAATTGTTCTAAAGATGCTCAGAGAGCTACAGGAGAAGACAGACAAAAAAATTAACAATATCGGGAAAAAAGACAGGAATGAAATAGAAGTTTAACAAGGAGACAGAAAACATAAAAAAGAACCAAATACAAATATTGGACTTAAAGAATATACAATGACTGAACAGAAGAACTCAATAGAGAGCTACAATACGAAACTTACCCAAGAAGAGAGAATCAAGAGCAAGAAGACAGATCAATTGAAATATCCAATCAGAGGAACAAAAAGAATGAAAACAAATGAAGAAAGAATGAAAAGGAACAAAGAAAGCCTGTAGCATTGAAAGAAACACTGTACACATCACTGGAGTCTCAGAAAGAGAAGAGAGAAAAAAGGGGATAGAAAACATGTTTAAAGAAATAATGGCTGAGAACTTCCTAAACCTGGGGAGATATTTGTACATCCGAGTTCATGAAGCTAATAAGTACCCCAAAATTTCAATCCCAAACTAACTTCTCCAAGACCCACTAAAAAGAATTTTCTAAAATCAAAGGCAAAGAGAGAATTTTAAAAGCAACAAGAGAAAAATAGATTCTCTCTTATGAGGGAATCCCCCCATAAAGCTATCAGTGGATTTATCAGCAGAGACCTCGTAAACCAGGAGAGAATGGGACGATGTATTCAATGTGTTAAAAGAAAGAAAATGCCAACCAAGAATACTTTACTCAACAATGTTGACTTTCAGAAATGAAGGTGAGATCAAGACTTTCCCTAACAAACAAAAGCTGAGGGAATTAATCACCACTAAACCTGCCCTACAAGAAATGCTGAAAGGAGTTCTTCAAGCTGAAATGAAAGGATTATAATCAGTAAGATGAAAACGTATGAAAATATACAACACATTGGTAAAGTTAAGCATAGAATCAGATTTAGAATACTTTAATACTGTAAGATGGTGGTGTGTTAACTACTTTACTGTAGCATAAAGGTTGAACACAAAAGTATTTCAAAAAAGCTATAGTTACAACAATTTCTTAATGAATATAGAATATAAAAATATGTGACATCAAAAACATAAAAGAGGAGGAGTGAAAAGGTAGAGTTTTTCTACGTAATTGAAGTTAAATTGTTATCAGTATAAAATAGACTATTATGTGTATATATATATGTATATATACACACATATATATAAAAGATATTTTATGTAAGCCTCATGGTAACCATAAAGCAAAAACCTACAGTAGATTCAGAAAATATATACAAACAGAATCAAAGGATAACACTGTTGAAATTCATCAGTTCACAAAGGAAGGCAGCAAGAGAGGAAGAAAGGAATAAGGAAACTGCAAAATCGCCAGAAACCAACTGATAAAGTTGCATTAGTAAGTCCTTACCTATTAATAATTATTATAAATGCAAATGGATTGAATTCTCCAATCAAAATATATAGAGTGTGAGGCCGGCCCCCTGGCATAGTGGTTAAGTTTGCATGCTCTGCTTCGGCAGCACGAGGTTTGCCAATTTGGATTCTGGGTAACAAATTTACAAAGATTGAAATCACAAGTATCTTTTCTGACCACAATGACATGAAACTGGAAATCAATAATAGGAGGAAATCTGGAAAATTTTTAGAAATCAAATGACACATTCCTCAACAACTGATGGTTCAAAGAAGAAATACAAAGAGAAATTTTCAAATATTTTGAAAAAACAATAATGGAAACACAACATCAAAATCCAAGGGATGCTACAAGAGCAGTTCTAAGAGGGAAGTTTATAGTGATAAATACCTTAAATAAGTAAAAAGAAAGATATCAAATAAACACCCTAACTTTACACTTCAAGGAACTACAAAAAGAGAAGAAACTAAGCCCAAAGTTAACAGATGGAAGAAAGTAACAAAGATCAGAGCAGAAGTAAGTTAAATAGAGATCAAAAAAGCAGTAGCAAAGATTAAAAAAAACTGAGTTGGTGTTTTTTTTTTGGAGGAAGATTAGCCCTGACCTAACTACTGCCAGGCTTCCTCTTTTTTGCTGAGGAAGATTGGCCCTGAGCTAACATCTGTGCCCATCTTCCTCTACTTTATATGTGGGACGCCTACCACAGCATGGCATGTCAAGCGGTGCCAAGTCTGCACCCGGGATCCAAACCGGTGAACCCCAGGCCATCGAGAAGTGGAACGTGCACACTTAATCACTGCACCACCGGGCCGGCCCAGAGTTGGTGTTTTTAAAAGAAAAAATTGACAACTTTTAGCTATACTAAGAGGAGAAGAGAGGATTCGACTAAATAAAATCAGAAATGAAAAAGGAGGCATTACAACTGATACTACAGAAACACAAAGGACATAAGAGAGTGCAATGAATGATAATATGCCGACAAATTGGGTAACCTAGAAAATTGGAAAAATTCTCAGGAACACAACCAACCAAGACTGCATCATGAAGAAATAAAAAACCTAAACAGATCAATAATGAGTAAGGAACTTGAAGTCATAACCAAAAACCTCCCAACACAAAAAAGCTCAGGGCCAGATGATTTCACTGATAAAATCTACCAGGTATTTAAAGATGAATTAATGCCAATCCTTCACAAACTCTTACAAAAAACTGAAGAGGAGGGAACACTCCCAAATTCCTTTTGTGAGGCCACCATTATCCTAATACCAAAGCCAGGTAAGGACAATATAAGAAAAGAAAGCTGCAGACCAATATCCCTAATGAATCTAGATGTAAAAATTCTCAACAAAACATTACCAAACCAAATTCAACAGCACATTAAAAGGAACATACACCATGATCAAGTAGATATATCCCTGGGATACAAGAATGTGTCTACATAGGCAAATCAATAAATGTGACACACAACATTAATAGAATGAAAGATAAAAATCTTAATATCATCTCAGAAGCAAAAAATGCATTTTACAAAATACAACATCCATTCATGATAAAAAAAAAAAAAGTCAGCAAATTGAGTACAGAAGAAACATACCTCAACACAACAAAGGGCATATATGACAGACTCACAGCTAACATCATACTGAACGGTCAACGATTAAAACTTTTTCCCTAAGATCAGGAACAAGACAAGGGTGCCCCACTCTCAACACTCCTATTTAACACGCTACTGTAAGTCCTAGCCAGAGCAATTAGGCAATAAAAAGAAATAAAAGACATAAAAATCATAAAGAAAGAAGTAAAATTGTCATCATTTGCAAGTGATATGATCTTATATATAGAGAATCCTTAAGACACCACCCAAAAACTCTTAGAACTAATCAATAAATTCAGTAAAGTTGCAGGATAGAAAATTAACATATGGAAATCAGTTGTGTTTCTGTACACTAACAATGAAATATCTGAAAAACAAAGAAACCATTCACAATGGCATCTAAAACAATAAAATAATAAGGAATAAATTTAACAAAAGACAAGGAAGATCTGTACACTGAAAACTACAAGACATTGATGAAAGAAATTGAAGAAGACACAAATAAATGGAAAGATATCACACGTTCATGGATCCGAAGATTTAATATTGTTGAAATGTCTGTACACCAAAAGTGATCTGCAGATTCAGTACAATCTCTATCATAATTGTAGGGGTATGTTTCACAGAAATAGAGAAAACCTTCCTAAAATTTGCATTGAACCACAAAAGACCCTGAATAGCCAAAGCAACCCCGAGAAAAAAGAACAAAGCTAGAGGCATCACACTTCTTGATTTTCAACTGTTACAAAGCTACAGTAATCAAAACAGTATGGTACCAGCATAGAAACGGAAACATATGTGAAAAACCTTCACATATATGGTCAACTAATATTTGACGAGGGAACCTAGAATACCCAATGAGGAAAGAAGAGTCTCTTCAATAAATGGGGTTGGGAAAACTGCATAATCACAAGCAGAAGAATGAAATGAGACACCTATATTACACCACTCACAAAAACTAACTTGAAATAGGTTAAAGACTTAAACATAAGAACTGAAACTGTAAAATTCCAAGAAGAAAACACAGGGATAAATCTCCTTGACATTGGTCTTTGCAATGATTCTTTGGATGTGGCACTGAAAGCACAGGTAACAAAAGCAAAAATTAATGAGTGGGACTACATCAAACTAAAATGCTTCTGCATAGCAAAAGAAACAATCCACAAGATGAAAAGGCAACCCATGGAATGGGATAAAATGTTTTCAAATCATGTATTTGATAAGGGATTAATACTCAAAATATATAAAGAACTCCTACAGCTCAATAGCCAAAAAAATAAATCAATAAACAACCTGATTTAAAAATTGGCAGAGAAACCGAACAGATATTTTTCCAAAGAAGGACATAGAAATGGCAACAGGTATATGAAAAGGTGTTGGACATCACTAATCAACAGAGAAGGAAAATCAACACCACAATGAGCTATCAACTTGCATCTGTTATACGTTGTTATTATCATGAAAAAGGTGAGGGATAATTGTTGGCAAAGATGTGGAGAAAAGGGAACCTGTACATTTAGTGTACTGTGGTGGGAATATAAAGTGGTACAGCCACAATAGAAGACAGTATAGAGTTTCCCCCCCAAATTGAAAGTTGTACTACTTTATGATCCAGCAATCCACTTCTGGGCATATATTCAAAGCAATTGAAATCAGGATCTTGATGAGATATCTGCATCTCCTTGTTGTTTACAGCATTAATCAAAATAGCCAATATATGGGGGCCAGCCCAGTGGCGCAGCAGTTCAGTTCACATGTTCTGCTTCGGCAGCCTGGGGTTCACTGGTTTAGATCCCGGGTGCGGACCTATGCACCACTTGTCAAGCCATGCTGTGGTAGGTGTCCCATATATAAAGTAGAGGGAGATTGGCATGGATGTTAGCTCAGGGCCAGTCTTCCTCAGCAAAAAGAGGGGGATGGGATGCAGATGTTAGCTAAGGGCTAATCTTCCTCAAAAAGAAGAAAGAGGAAAAAGAATAGCCAAGATTATGTAAATATATATATATAACGAACTGTTTTTCAGCCACGAGACAGAAGAAAATCCTACCATTGGAAATAACATGGATGAATCTTGAGGGTATTGTGCCAAGTGAAATATGTCAAAAAAATACGTATACTGTATGTTCTCATTTATATTTGGAATCTAAAAAAAGCCAAAGTCATAGAAACTGAGAGTAGAGTGGTGATTATCAGAGGCTGGGCACTGGAGAAATGAGGAGATGTTAGTCAAAGGGTACAAACTTCCAGTCATAAAATGACTAAGGTCTGGCTATCTAATCTACAGCATGGTGATTATAGTTAATAATGCTTTATAACGTACTTGAAAATTGCTAAGAGAGTATAACTTAAATGTTCTTACCACAAAAAAGAAATAGTAATTATGTGAGGAGATAGAGGTGTTAGTTAAGCTATGGTGTTAATCATTTTGCAATGTATGAGTGTATCAAATCAACACATTGTACACCTTAAACTTACATAATATTCTATATCAATTATATCTAAATACAGCTGGAAAAAAGAGAAACATTCTGGGGCTGGCCTGGTGGCGCAACGGTTAAGTTTGCACGTTCTGCTTCTCGGTGGCCCAGGGTTCGTGGGTTCGGATCCCTGGTGTGGACATGGCACCACTTGGCAAAAGCCATGCTGTGGTTAGGCATCCTGTGTACAAAATAGAGGGAGATGGGCATGGATGTTAAGTCAGAGCCAGTCTTCCTCAGCAAAAGAGGAAGATTGGCAGTAGTTAGCTCAGGGCTAATCTTCCTCAAAAAAAAAAAAAAAAAAGAGAGAGAAATGTTCTTTGCCTATGAATACATTATAATTTAGTTGTATATAGGATAAAACTAGTATTTATATTATGTGATAAATGGTAAGTGGTATATAAAAGTATAAATTGGGTTCATTGTATATTGGAAAAGGAGAGAGGAAGGGAAGACAAAAAATTTTAATATAAAAGATAGTTTTTTCAGGGTCAGGAATTTGACAGATATAAGCTGTATTATGCTAACTAGATGGGCTTACCAGGTTTCGAAGGACAGGCCCAGTGTGGAAGGTGTAATGTGTGTCTCCCTGGCACCCTGAACAGGTGGTCGTATGAGAACTGAGTGCTACTTCATATGATACAAGTCTTCCCAGCCTTATGGAAGTGGTACCAATCAACATTTAGTCACTTTTTTAGGCTGTATTAGGAACTGATCTACTTAATGTACAGTGTAACTCAAGTTGTAAAATTTTAAACAGGATACAAATTTTATCCTTTTTCCTTTCATGGACACTCATAAAAATATTCCCTGTGCTGTTAATGAAATTTCTAACTCAACTGAAAGATGCAATATGCAACACTGCCTGCCATGCAAATTTAGTTTTTATACTTACAATAAGAGCACTTACAGTCCACATTTAGGCAGCACTAATGTGTTGCTAAAGCTAGCAAAAGGAAATGAGTTATAGATAGACCCGACCCTGCTCCCTTAGCTTATTGTATTATACTTAGGTGCACTGACATATAGTCAACATACGGGATACTTTCAAATCCTGATCTTTTGTTACAGTGATCTACTGCTATGTAACAAACTACCCCAAAATACAGTGACGTAAAACAATTTATTATTGTCGCTCACTGTTCTGTGAGTGACCGAGCTCACATGTGCTCTTCTTGCCTGAGGTCATTCACATAGTTACAGTCAGATAGGAGATGAGGCCCCTCTGGGCTGGATGTCCATGGCGGCTTTTTACCTCACAAATCCTGTTCCTCACCTGGGAAGCCCAGAAAAAGGGGGGTTGGCTAGACATTTCTCTCTGCCCCTAGAGCTTCTCCGTTTGGCTAGCTAGTTTGGGCTTCTTTACAGCATGGAGGTCTCAGTATAGACTTCTTACATGGTGGCTGGTTTTCCTTTGAACACCTATTCCAAGAGAACAATGTGGAAGCTGCACAGCGTTTTGTGACCCAGTCTCAAAATTAACTTGAATTCACAAGACACAATTACTGGGAAGCATGGTTCTTTGGGGAATCCATGTTTGAAAACTAAAGACCACATCTGTCATGTATGCCTTATTGAAATGTGACAATGTCTGGCTTTAGTAGACTCTTGTTATTCTCAAATCGGGTATTCAACAAGTATTAAGAACCCACTTTCAAAAGAGTACCTAATATAAACATTTAAAATCTGCATCAGAGCTCATAGCACTTTAACAAATTATTTAATTAATGATTACTAATTATAGATTATGTGCCAGAGACTGTGCTGGATACTGATGAGTTCTGGTAGATAGGTGGGGTAAACACATGAGGAAACTGAAGCTCAGAAGACTCCAATGGAAGTAGGCTTGGCTTCTCCAAAGGCAGCAGAATCAGATACCCATACATTGCAGTGACACTCAGAACATTTGCTGATAAAGAAACAGGACAAACAAAACAAAATTTTGAACTGCATTTTTATAAATAAGACTTAAGGTGTATGATGTGATATATAAGGTGTATGATATAATGTGTTCTGTAGTTTAACACTCAAAATTTGAGAGATGGGTTTGTAATGTATAGAAAAAAATTCCCTATTGTCTCTTAAAATATACCTCAACCAAAAACACATTTGCCAGGTGTCATGCTCAATGGCAGTGGTTCTCAAACTTTAGAGAACAGCAGAATCATCTGGCAGGCTTATGAAACACAGATTCACAGATTGCTGGGCTTTATCCCCAGACCTTCTGATTTGCCAAGTCTGGGGTGGGGCCCAAGTACTTGCATTTCTATCAAGTTCCTAGGTCATGTTGATGCTGCTGTTAAGGGGATCACACTTTGAGAAACACTGCCATATGATTATCTATAATGTAGAAGAGTGGTTAAAGCATTGATGCAGAGATGTTGACAAGAGGCGGGGGGTGAGTCTTAAACATGTTACTTAATCTTTCTGGCTTAGTTTCCTGATCTTTATAATGAAGACACTTAATAGCAGCTACCTCTTTAAATTGTTGTGCCAATGAAATGCTATATAGCATGAGCTCAATAAATATTAACCACACTAATAATTATAATTCTATAACAGACATAGTCCTATTCTCATATATCCTACGTGAGGGTTATTGTATGCTTTCTATAATGGTACATCTGTTTGCTCTGCAATCGTCTTCGCAATTTCCTGAAGTCATCTTCCAGCTGGTCACTGTGAGCATTGTGCTTTTCCCTGCTCCCTTCAGAAGAGAAGAAACAACAGAACTTTCTGATTATCTGTTTTCTTCCTTGTATACAGTGCATAAAATCTAGCAAATAAGTATTTAAAATAATCTACAGACTCAAAAAATAAATCTTACTGTTTTCAAGTTAAACTCCTCCTGGGATTGGTATTAAAAGAGAATTAGGTTTGCATTAGTTGAGCTTTGCAGGATGCCCTGATAATGCCTCAGCAATCAAAATGTAATTATAGAATAGGGATGTTTCAATGGCAGAATATTTTTTTCTATTCAGTGTGAGCTCTAACAGTCAAGCATGTAGTTGCATTAAGGTGAAGATAAACTAAGTTCCAGGTGACTTATCAAGCTGTGTGGTCAAATATAGAGCAATAGTTAAGAACAACAAAAAAACCCAGTAATAAATAAATCACAACATATTTCCTTCACTATCAATAAACATCATCTCTTGCTTCTCCAATAACATGATCCGTGCTGTGAGGCTGCTGCGAGTGAATAGGATGGAAATGTAATCGTCCTGCTTTGCTTTTCTCTGTGCCATTGCTTCATCCATTGGTCCACCCATAATCTTTTTCTGTGCTTCAGTTTATTCATCCAAACTAGATTAACAATTTTCAATATACTGTTTTTAGAACACTGGTAAAATGAGATGCTCAATAGAAAAAGTTCCCTGTAGTCAAAAAAGTTCTGGAAGCATTTTAAGCTCTATTCTTCTTCAAAAGTTAAGACGCATATTATCACTTGAAAGACTCCGAGGATTCCTACTCTAAAGAAACCAATGTTTTTCAACTATAATAGACTATTGATATTTCATAGCAACCAAATTTCCGAAGGGTATACTCCTTTGAGCAATGCTGCTCCAAGTCCTAATTGCCCCACACGTAGTGGATTGTAGAAGTTCATGAACTGTCAGTTAAGGATTCTTTATCCAGCAAAACTATCCTTCAAAAATAAAGCAAAGTAAAGGCATTCCTAGATAAACAAAAACTGAGAAATTTATTGTTAGCACATCTGTCCTTCAAAAATTCCTTTAGGCTGAAAGAAAATGACACTAGATGTGAAGTCAAATATACAAGAAAAGAAGAAAAGCAGGGAAATGATAAATATGTGAGTAAATATAAAATACTCTCGCAATATATATTTTTTGTTTTTTCTTAATTTCTTAAAAATATACTTAGAACGTTTAAAGCAATGATTATAACACTACTACTGTGTTTATAGCATATGTAGATGTGATACATATGACAATAATAGCACAAAGGAGGGGGGAATGAGGCAATATTTTAGTATAATTGGGTCAGTATTAATCTGAAGTGGACTGTGATAAATTCAGATGGGGAGGTGGGGAAAATGGAGACATTTTGGTCAAAGGATGCAGAGTTGCAATTATGTAGGATGAATAAATCTAGAGATCTAATACAAAGTAATGTTCAATACAGGATAATACCATGTTGAATACTAGGAATTTGCTAAGAGAGTAGATTTCAGATGCTCTCACCTCACACAAAAAAATTGTAACTAAGCAAAGAGTTAATTAGCTTCACTATGTATATGTATATCCAAACATCATACCATACACCTTAAATATATGCAATTTGTATGTTAAAAAGAAGACGCATGTTGTAATCCCTAGTGTAAACCCCTTCAAACGTTAACTCACAAAAATCAGAGGTAAAATCTCAGCAGAGTAATTAAAATGGTTTACTAAAAAATATTGGTTTAGCAAAAAGAGGAGTAAAGGATGAACACTGAGATAATGACAACAGCAAGAATACATGAGACATAGAAATGGCAAAATAACAGATGTAAATTCAACCATATCAATACTTATATTAAGTATGAATGCACTAAAGACCCAATAAAATGACACAAATCAGCAGTCTAGATAAGAAAAAGCAAGATTTAGTGATGTGCTCTTTACAATAGAAATAGTTTAGAGTCAAAGATGCAGACAAGCTGAGAGTTAAAGGAAGAAGGTGCACTCTGCAAACAGTAACCAGGAGAGAGCTGAAGTGCCTATGTTAAAAAGGTAATAGAAAATTTTTATTTAAAAATACATATCTATAAAATGCTAGGAAAGACTTTTTTTGCAAATATTTAAACATATTGAAAATCTAGATGTCCTTTTAAAATGTACAAGGGTATACAATATTTAAAAATAATTCTGTTGGGGGCTGTGGAAGTAAAATTGTTTGAAGTCTACTCTTCTACACAAATTCTATCATTGTACAGAGAAATAAATTAAGTTTCATGGGGCTCTGACTTATCCAGAGTCACAGATTATAGTAATGTCAATATTAAAAGCCATACTCTTTCTTGATCCTGCATCAACATAGGATGATGATGAAGTTCATGGAATTTGGAGCTACATTTAAAAAATTCCAGCTTGTCAACTGTGTGACCTTGTAGAGTTTTCTTAACTTCTCTGTGTCTCAATGACCCCATCTGTAAGGTGGAGACAATAATGGTATCTATCTCACATGAATTTTATGAGGTAATACATGTAAATACTCAGAACAATACCTGGCAGAAGTAAACCATAGATGTGAGTTATTTTTATTCTTACATTTGGAATGTTCTAATAAATGTGCTAAAGATAAATCATTACCACATCTGCCAGCACATTTCCACAATGCTGGCACAGATTTCAGAGATCCTGACTCACATGTTGAATCTACATCTGGGCATCAAGCCGTTTTAGCAGTCAGCATCAGAGAGATAGAGCTGCAAAGAGGCAGCACTGAAGGAAAATCTTGCTAACAAGACAGAATGTGCTGAACTCAGCAGGTTTGTCTGTTATTGCTGATGAAGGGGAGACAGTGCAAAATGTGAGATGTGGGACACTCGGAGGAAAGTCTATATGATGCAATTAATTTATTGCTTGCTTGGAGACTAGAAATGGAACATTAGGTCCAAAGGATAGCCAGATGGCAACTCATTGACCTCGGGAAATCTTTTTCTGAAGGAAAGCTTTTTTTCTAGCCTTCTGCTCCTCACTTCCCATCCTGAGATCATGTGCAAGGCTCACCCAGACACAAACAGCCTTCTCTTGCTGCTGTGTCTTTGCTTACGTGGATCAATTGTTCTGGAACATCTCTCACCCACTTGCTATTTTTCCTTTCCCACATTTTGTCTTAATACAGTGCAATTCATTCAACTGAACGCTTAATATGTCCTGGTCCCTGGGATGAGCACTGAGGCTACAAATTCACAAAAGTCTAGAATAAAGTGTGGGGGTGTTCTTATCACCCTTTATTATGATTTTCTAAAAGAAAGGCAGGCACAGGTGTTCTGTGAGTGTAGATGGGTTATCTTACCCAGCCTAGGGGTGATCAGCAGCCACTCCCTGAATGGTTTAGGGAGTGGTAGTTGACTCTACAAGGAGAAGAGACAAAGGTGATGCACCTGCACAGGTCAGAGGGGAGAGAGTGGATGCTCATTATAGCTGAAGAATAGGGCACCTGGTGCGTAAATGAATAAAAATGAAGCCAGAAAGGTGGGAAAGGGTCAGGTCATGAAGGAGCTTAGAATGATGAATGTCTTCCTAAGGAATTTGGATTTTACTGTGACCCTCATGGGAAGTCACTAAGGGACTTAAGCAGTAGAGTAATTTGATCAGATTTGTATTTCAGAAAGAGCACTTTGACAAAATGTGAAGAAGAGATGGATTAAAAGAGTGGGGGTGAGAGTATAGTCACTAATTTATTTAGGAAGCTATTGGAAAATATCCGTGAGGAGAAGATGAGGCCCTGAACTAAGGCAGTGATGGAGAGAAAGAGAAAAGGGGATCAAGTTGAGAGACACTCAGGGAGAAATCAGTATTCTTTGATATCTAATTGGATATGTGAAGTGAGGTATAGGCAGGATGACTCTCGAACTTTTGGCTTTAGTACCTGTATAGATGGTGGTACCACTATCAAGAGGGTATATAGGAAGTGGGATCAGATGATAAGACTGTATTTGAATATGTTCACTTTGAGATTCATGTATTTATTTGTTTAAAAATATTTGCAGAGAACCTACCTAGTAGATGCCAGAGACAACTCTAGGCACTGGGCGTACAGCAGTGAGTAATACAAACAGAAATTCCTGCCCTACTGGAGCTTACCTCTAGTGGGGTATCTCTGGACATCCAAATAGGTGATTGAATTTCTGCTGGAACTTAGCTGAAAGATTTGGTCTAGAAATGTCGATCTAAGGGAAAGCAGCTTATAGTAATCATCAAAACTATTGCTTAATAAGTTTCTGTACTTAAAAAACATCTTACTGAACAAAGAAAAAGATAAAGTTTAGCAGAAGTATTTAAGCCAATGTGGGTCAAAAACTAATATAATCGTCAAAAAAGCTAATGCCAATATATTGCTGCTTTAGTGGTTATATAAAACTAAAACCAGGAGGTGATAAGGATACTTTGTAACTAGAGAAGGCTGTATGTAGACAGACTGCAGGACATTTAGAGAAGAGTGACTTTGAGGTTGGAAGACTCACACTATATCTAATGAGGAATGGTTAGATCAAATGGAGATGTTTAGCCTGCAGAAAGTGATCATGGCAATTGTCTTCATACAATTAAGTCTGTTGGAGACACAAGGGGGATAACTAGTATCAATGGAGAGGAAGTTACAGGGAGAATTTCAATAATAAGAGCATTGCCACCTCACGCATCTCCCAAGATACTTAGCCCCAGATTCAGTGATGTATTAGTTAGGGTTACACAAGAAACAGAACCAATAGGATGTGAGAGTGTGTGTGTGTGTGTGTACACATATGTTCATAAAAAGAGATTTATTATAAGGAATGGGCATGGAGTTATGGAGGCTGGCAAATCCCAAGATCTGCAGGGTAAGCCAACAAGCTGGAGACCCAGGAGAGCTGATGAGGTAG
Source organism: Equus caballus (assembly GCF_041296265.1). Classification (NCBI taxonomy): domain Eukaryota; kingdom Metazoa; phylum Chordata; class Mammalia; order Perissodactyla; family Equidae; genus Equus; species Equus caballus. Next base: position 26,798,838 of record NC_091710.1, on the reverse strand, counting down.
CTTCAGACCAAAGGCCAGTGGGTTCAAAATCAAGGAAGAGCCAATGTTCCATTTTGAGTCTAAAAGCAGAAAAAAAATGTTGATGTCCTAGTTTGAAGGCGATCAGGTAGAAAGAATTCTCTCTTACTTAGGGGAGGATCAGTCTTTTTGTTCCATCCAGGCCTTCAGATGATTGGTGCGGCCCACCCACATTAGGGAGGGCAATCTTCTTTACTCAGTCTACTGACTTAAATGCTAATCTCATCCAAAAACACCTAACAGAAAGACCCAGAATAGTGGTAGACCAGATATCTGGGTACCTCATGACTCAGTCAAGTTGACACATAAAATTAACCATCACAAGTGAGAATTGTTTCTACCTGAAGATTGGTTGATCTCCGTCTGGGAATAGACAGCATGGTCAGAATTTGTAGTCCAACTAAACAAATTCACTTCTGAGCATTTGTTCAAAGACTTATTTCAAACAAGCTCCAGGTTCTTGAAAATAAAACTCATGCTGTGAGATCTCTGTGTTCTCCTCAGGGCATGAAGTCTAGACAGCCACGCTGCTGGTCCAGGTTAGGAATACTGCAATTCACAATTGTTGTCTAACTTGCTTCCCAAACCAAGGATATCAGCAAAAGGCAAACTCTTCTCATCAGTTCAAAGTTCTATTTGCCTTTTTTTGTCTTTTCTATTTTTTCTTCTCAAGGACCACACTCAGAAAACAGAAGAAGAGAGAATGTGAGCATTTAAAATGTATTTTTAATTGGGGGAATTTGATCAAAAGCACTGTAAAACTCCAAGCTCTGACAGTGCCTAGTTCCCATTTAATCTTCATTTCTCCATTTCTCGTCAGCTGTGCGTGCAGATGCTGAAATCTTGTTTGTTTATCATGGGGCCAAGAAGATTTATGGTTGGGTGCATGTTAGGCTGCCTTCCGTGCTCTCTTGGCACAGCTCCTGAACAGCACAGCACGGGGGACACTTAAACATGCTTAATAGGGAAGTCAGTCCCACATGTTCCCTGTAGTTCTCATCTGGTTATTTTTCAGCTTATGCTTTGGTTGAAGTTAAGGTAATTACAAAGTTATTATTTGTCATTTCCATTATCTTTGGGGTCAGAAAGACATCTGTTGAAAGTTAGCATCATCTGTCATGTAAGCCAGTTGGTGGTCAGCACCTGAGTGCATGTAAAAAATGAGAGAAGGGGCTAAGTGCCCATGCAGGCTAGCTCTGTGTGTTTGTGTGTGCGTGTGTATGTGTTTGTGTGTGTGTGTGTACAAAAAATCTAACCCTGCTGTGAAGTCTCAAGAAGCCTGCCTTCTTGCGACACCAGTAATGATGAGCTGAAAAGAAGCGTGGAATGCTGTGGTCCACAATATTCTCAGGGTGTTGAAGTCACTGATGTGGAGAAAAGTAATTGAGTCAGATGAAGTATTCTGAGTTTCCTTCCTGCTGGGCTATTTATTTTCTTCCCTAAAATGCTGCGCATAGTTCTCTTTGCAGAGTGAAAATGAGAAAATGGTCTATGATTTGAAATGCTGCATTGTTTAATGAAGAAACGTGTGATATTATGATCAGTGCTGGCTTTTTGAGAACCAGCAAATACCTTAATGTTTGCAAATTCAAAAATATCAGTTGATCCTTCAGTTCAGAGTTAGCAAACTTTTTCAGTAAAGGACCAGATAGGAAATATTTTAGCCTTTGTAGGCCATACAATCTCTGTTGTAACTACAAAACTCTGCTGCTGGAACCCAAAAACAGCCATAGGCAACGCACAAGTAAATGAGCATGGCTGTGTTCCAATAAAATCTTCTTTAGAAAAACAGACAATGGGCCAGATTTGGCTCATGGGCCTTAGTTTACGAACTCTTGCTTTCATTGGCATTCCACTAAAAGCTTGCCCCTGAACAAATAGACCATGCAATAGAGACTTGAGATGGGATTGTAGAGAATCAGAAAGGAGTAGAAGAAGGACTCCTACTCTGAACTGTGTAGTTTCCCAGGCATTGGGCCTGTCGGTCTGCTCCAAATTCTCTCTGAACAACATATTTACCCAACTCCCTTTCCTGAAGCTTATATATACTGAGGCAGACCAACCTTTCTTTAGGGTCATGTTCTACAAATCCAATTTTGTTTTATATGCTCTGAAGAGATAAAATTTGGGTACGTATCTTTCTCTTAGCACCATGAAAATATGGGTGATGTTCAAAATTCTATAGATCTGAGCATTTGGATATTCAAAATATGTCTGCAAACTCAGTATTAACCATAGACTGCTATTGTTTTCAAGTCCCATTATTTACCAAAAGGAAAATAAGCAATTGTTGGGTGTATTAATACATGCTCCTTTGTTAGATGGGAAGAATTTCTTTAATCCTCAAAGAGGAAAATAAAATCTTTACAGATCAGTGAAGTTAGCCCAATGTCAGCTCAGAGAATGATAATATGCCAAACCAAAGACCAGAGCTTAGCTCTTAGTGTGTTGAGCACTAACCAGGATTTAGAAAGTGGGGGATAGACTTTGAATTCAGTTTCACAAATGCTTTTACCTTTTCTCAGAGGTTCGTTTCCATTTGATAAGTTTAGGGGGATCTTATTCTGCTCCTCTGGATTTGTTCCACCAAAGAAGTTCTTAAAAGGAATAGGAAACCAAGATCAACTTTAGCTTTCATAAGGAAATTAAACTGAAACCAAAGAAGTTTGCTTGGATTTTAAAACTATGAGGCAAGAATTTGAAAAAGTATTAAAATTTGCTGAAATTCAAGAGTAAAGTTAAGTATGGCCCACATTTAGTATGCGTATTTCTTTTTCAATGAGAAATGACTTCTGAGAAACTTGCTCTTCCTCTGAGGGCAGAAAGCAGGGACCTCGGGAGACCTAAAGTAAGATGCAATGTCTTTCACACGAATACCACTAGCCAGTATGCACATCTACTCCGGCAGGATGTTTCAGCAATGTGGTTGAAGGTTTGTGCAGACCAGCTGGAAAGTTCCTTCAGTGTCTTAACATGCGTCTGCTACTTTCCACACTCAGCCACTCACTATGAAGGTTGCGGACAGACTAAAATGTGTCATAAAAGCAATAACCATCCTTTTCCATTTAAGATTGGGGATAAACTGCTCAAGACAGGGTATAAATGTGTTCAATTTATATGACTCAGAAAAAAAAGAAGAAATATGTGTATTTTAGGGTCTAAAAATCCCTCAACAAGCTCTTTAAAGATATTGCCTTTAACATCAATTAGCTTTATTTAGTACAAACTCATATAAAATGGCTCATTATTAAATTCTTAGCTATATCCCTGACTATATGCCTTCAGATAGTGTTCCAATAAGTTACAAACATAGACAGATATTGATGAGTAAATGTAAGTAAAAATATAATTTTTTTTACTACTGAGTGAGAGACTTTACCTCCATTAAACATTTGGTATCAACAATTGGATGATTGCTACAGGACCAGTAGTTGGTGTAAAGTCATACATTTTTTGGCAGTTTCATCTAAAAATATCAAATTACAATAAAACTAAAAATAATAAAAACTTAAAGCTAACATTTTTGAATTTGAACAATGTGCATGAATTTTAAAAGTACATCAAACTCTTTCTTTCATATACCAAAATTAGAATAATTGACAGAAAATGCTGTTAAGCATGTGTATTTAAAATATAGTTTCTATTTTAGGAAAAAAATAAAACGTGCGGTTAAGTCCTATCTCACTACTGGGAACAATTGGGATGACCAACAGGTGTAAGCACTCAAGAAAAATGGTACCTCAGAGGTATTTCACTAGCTCTTCACCTATGAGGTAAATAAGAAATGAAGTCTTCACAGAGTCATGGGCTCAGTTGTTAGTTTACAGGGTTTATTATCGAAAGTGCAAAGATATTGACAGATGTGGAAATAATTATTAAAAGCTTTTCTTACACAGAGTTTGCAGTGTTGACCAATTGCAATGTAAATACTTTAATTGAAACAATTACCAGTGAAAACTGCAAAAGCCCAATATTATAAGGATTGACTATTAATTTGTTAAACAATGATTGCTTGCTTAATGCTTACTCTGTACACTATGTTGTACTGGGCACTATGGAAGTTACGGGAAAATTTCTGTTAGGGTACTGTTTTGTCAACAGGATCTGGGACTTACTCATCTTTGCTTCACCCATAATGGCTAGGGCAGTCTTAGTAATAAGTAGCAGTAGTAATAAGCATTACTCCCTATTTTTTAAGTGCATGAAATCTACCAGGAACACATCATGTATAGATAAAAAAGAAATAAACCTATAGCATTAATACTAAAATGATATACTGACTTTTAAAATATAAAGTTGTGCTATAATATATAAGGTGATATGAGGTATGTACTATGCTTGCCCTTTGGCACCAAAGAACATTGTCGAAATTTTTGATAATGTTTTGTATACTATTTGATCACTAAATTCTGCACATATCAAAGACCATAAGGAAATTTATTACACGTTTGCCCCAGAGAGGAACAATACACAGTACTCTTCATTATTTTAAAACAGATTTCAAATTTCCAGCTACAAGAGTCATTTTGCCCCTTGTAGAGGTGTATGCAAGTATATATGCTCTGGGTCTGCATGGCTTTAAAGACACACACCTAAAAGAGATGTGACAAACTGATGAAGATCTTGGAAGTGATAAGCCATGTACACAAATACATTTCACTGCAGATTTTCTGAGCATGAAAAGACACAACTGATATTTTCAATGTAACCTAAACCTTACGCTGCTTGGGGAAATGGCCCTTTATCATTTCCTTTGTCATTATTAAGATAACTATTTCTCCTGTATTCATCTTTTCTTCCATGGCATGGCTTCAAAGTCGTACATAAATAAAATGCATGCAACTGCATGACACTCAGAATGTCTAGACTATATAACAAAAGATATATTTTTTTCCTTTATATGTCCATGAAGGCTGCGTGTCCTGGAAAGTGAGAGGAAAGGCAGAGTGGTGTAATGGCAAAATTAGTCAGTCACTCAGCCATCCAGATGCTGTGTTCCAGTGTTAGCTTTGTGACTAGTCACCTTTGGACCTTGAGCAAATCCTTTAACTTCTCTGAGCTTCAGTTATGTAATCTATAAAATGACATAGTTGCCCGTGCTCAAATCTTGGTTTCTAATACCATTCTCCAATAAAAGTATCTAGGGCTACTTAGAGAAAATATCTGATATGAGTACTGAGGCAGAGACTATACCAGATGAGCCTGGAATGTCTTGTTGTGCCAGAAAGTAAGAAAGAGCTCAAAAAACAATATGATAGGACACGGGAGCCAACTGAAAGAGCTCCCAGTGGCTAAAACTAGAATAACTTAAGCAACAAAACATATGATATGGGATTGGATTATAGCTCAAAGTGTAAACCAAAGTATAAAATGCCTATCCATGAATTCATACTGATGTAAATAATTGAATAAATAAATAGAGGAAAAGAGATAAATCTCCCCTAAAAAATAATTCTAAAGAATGTGTATAGATTCTCCCCGTTCAAGGGTGGAGTGTAACTCCTCACCCCTTAAACGAGGGTTACACTTTGTGACTTGCTCCCAAAGAGTATAGTATGGAAAGTGGAACCAAAAAGTAACTGCACAGCAGAGAAATCTGGCAAACACTACTAGTTACAACCAAGGTCAAGATCATCAGGGATGGGTCATGTTCGTAGCATGTATCCTTGATATAATGTGACGAGAAGGCACTTTACCCATATAGTCTTCCTCCCAAAAACTATAATCCCAGCCTGACTGTGGGAAAAACATCAGACAAAACCAGACTGAGAGACACACTACAAAATACCTAACCAGAATTCCTCAAAACTGTTGTGGTCATGAAAAACAAGAAAAGTCTGAGAAACTGTCATAGCTAAGAGGAGCCTAAGGAGATATAACAACTATACGTAATGTGGTACATTAGTTAAGATCCAGGGACAGAAACAGGAAGTTTGGGAAACATTAACGAAATCCAAGTAAAGAATGAAATTTAGAGAATAGGAATGTATCGGTATTAGCTCATTATTAGTGACAAAAGAACCATACTGATGTATGATGTTAACAATAGGAGAAATTAGCTGTGGGGTATATGGCAACCCTCTGTACTGTCATTGCATCTTTTCTGTAATTTAATGCTATCTAAAATAAAAAGTTTATTTAAATATTTTTAAAAATGACATACATGGACTAGATTTTCCATGATAGCTTTTTATTGTTCTATGACTTTAATACCTGGGTGTTGAAGTATTATTCCTTTGTGAATTTGCACCAGAAGAAATCTGTTTGTCTTAGCATAGTGCATTACAGAGGTTACTGAGCAATCTCGCATCCCCTACGGCCTTCATCAGTCTTAGCACCAAACACAGAATTTTCAATACATGTTGATTACATGCAAAAAGAAATTGATCATGATTATCTTTCCCCCTGATAAATAAAGAGAAACAAATTCTCATTCATGAATGAAAAACAGTCTTGTTTTTTTGATAAGTACAGTCTTTTAATCCTTAATAAACCCAAGAACAAGTGCAAAATTTTTGAGAGGATAGTACATACACTCACATTATAAGTCTATTAAAATCTTTGCATTGCAATAGTAGCTTATCAATACTCTCTATGCCATAACTATAATTAATTTACCGCGTTAAAAGGTAAGCAAATTCATTCATAGTCCTTGCTCATATTTTGGCACTTGAGGAGCTCCGTCCAGGAAGCAGTAGTTTGTAAGGTATAAACTTTCTGCACGTCCTGGTGCCAAAGTTACTTCAAGGATTAACCAGGCTGGGTCTTTGGAAGCAGAAAGGGATCTGCCTGTTTCCTTGGAGGCAGAAACTCAAGAGTGGTGAAGGGCTTCTCAGATACCTTCGAGCAAAACAATCTACCAAACTAAAAATGGTATAATGTGCAATCTCCCCTTCGATTCCTAAATGATTATGAACAGAAAGAGCATTTTAAAGGCAATACATTTAGAAGTATGATTTTGACCTCAAAATTATCTGAACATTTCTGATTTCTTATGGTGGGTTGGCTTCCTGACATTCCATTGCACTGTCTTTCCCTGTCATCTCTTTATCCACGTAGATCTCTAATTTCTCTGCTCCGGGGCGTGATTAGCCAAACCCGTCTTCTCCTCTGTAGGGCTGCAAAGATGAGTAAGTGAGGAACGATTAGGGGCCTTGTGTGATACGATCTATTTAAGTGTGAGAATATTATTGAAATTGGCACAACCTGGTTGGCAAAAGACAAAATCTCAGGGCAGCAGCTATATTTGCCAATCATGTCAGAGAGAGTGAAATACGATGCCCAGTGAAGCAGGACGCTTGCTTTAACTAAGAGACGACAGCAGGAAAGGAAGTATGAAAAGAGAAGTGTATCCCAACAGATTTTGAAAGCAGTACTATATTATGTTGGAAAGACAAAAAGGATATTTATGGCACATATTTGATTATTTGTTTACTCCTTCTTTCGTTAGATCTCCTGTAATCAAAATTTTTGTTTTGTTTTGTTTTGAGTTAATACTCTTCTTTGGTAAATCATACTACGCTGACACAGAATTGGTAACAAATGAAATAAGCCTAGCCCTGATTTACCTTCATATTATCTCTATGTTTTTTATTTGCTTTAAAAAAAATTCATATACCTTTACTAAATGGTACTGAAAGCTCCAAGTTATTTAAGAGAATAAACTTTTTGTTAGAAGTATCAAATGCTTTTGAAATTCCTATTGCTAATCTTAATTTCAGTCTGTTGTTTTGAATTGTTTGAACTTTAAAGATTTTTATTTTTAATACAAATTTTTCTAAGTACTAATGCATAATAAAAGTATATCAATTTGAAAAAATTGTAAAAGTCAGCCCTTTCAATACTTCGAATTCACCTTGTCCCAAAGTATTTGTATTTGCTTGTGTGTGTGTGTGTGTGTGTGTTTTAAATTCTAGGGTACTGTACTCACATGGTTGGGTTTTGCCCCTTTTATATTCCCAAGGGTTTTGTGCTGTAATGGTTGGGGTGGTAGCAGCCAAAAAAGTATTACTTCAGCAGAGATTGTTTTTATAGATGGAATTCTTATCCCTTTTCTGCTTGAGAATCCAGTCTGCATGATGTCATCACTTAACTCTCCATGGAACTGTTCCTGTTAGTCAAAGAAAACGTTAAAGCAACAGTTGGGTGTCTAATGGTGAGGCTCTTTTGGCTTGTAACAATAGAGACTGGTAGGGAAGGTCCTTAGTAGTTACCTGCCATTTTATTTTACTGATGATCAAATTGAGGCTCAAAAAAAAGATCAAAAAAAACAAACGACTTGTCCAAGCCATCGGAACCAATCAGGTGCCTCTGTACCCAAGGTTTCCTCTTGTGCTGTTTGTGTTTCACATGAGCTCTGGAGGGGCTATCCCCAAGCTCCTCCTTCCATTCAGGCCCATTACATGGTGTCATTGTTTACAGGTCCCTGTCAAGGGTAAGTTGCTCTTTTAATAGTCTCTTAATAGAGTGAGAAGTTTTGTTGTTTAACACTAGGACGCTCACATTCATTTAAATTTGAGTTTACCTCCCACCCACCCTGAGCACATGCACGTAATCCTGGAATTTTGGCCCCTTGGCCCCTTGGCACATCTATGGAGCTGTTTCATGGGGCATCCTCAAGGGAGGAGCAGAAACAGGAGAGAAATCATCAAGGTACATGCATATCAGACTATTGCTTTCAGTTGAACCCTGTCTACATTTTGCTTCGTGAAGGAAATAGGTCAGAAAATATAGAGTCCAAAATTTGTCTCTGTTCCTTTATGAGACATGCTAAAGGTTGAGACCTCACTTCTGTCTCCCCCATTTTAACTCTGAGGAAACTAAAGTCCAGAGAGTGTAGGTTGCTTTTATACATCTCTGCTGTTGGTTTGGAAAGTACCTCTTTAATGTCACTTTAAAAAAGATGGACTTTGAATCTTGGAGGTTAGATTATAAGAAATATCAGTGCCCAGAGAAGCCTAGTTTTAGAGGATATCATTAAACTGTCCTAATTTACACTGAAACTGATCATTAAAATCCGGCTTTTAAAAATAAAGAATCTCCGGATTCAGAGGTATTCTATTATGGCTGTGTCACCAGATGCTATGCTGCTCGGTTCACCCAGAGAGCCACTATCTTTGTCCATTGATTCTCCACATTTCCCTCCCAAGGCTGAGAGTTTGGTCAAAGATGGACTTTTCTTTAGGGAGGAGAACTATGTGTAGTTAGGAAAATAGGAAGGGAAGTTTCAATTCCCTTCAAAAGCCTGTGCATCAGCAGCTGAATGCCATTTATTGAAGTTCATAGAAAACAAATTAAAGCTAAGAACTTTTGAGATCTATATTAATATACTCAATTCTCATTTACGTGTGGTAAACTTGTAAATTTTGAGACGCAATGGAAAATAATTCTACTAGAAACATACACTCTCTAATTTTGTAATAGAACACAAACTACCCACCAACTTTTTTTTCTTTCCCATAGGCAGCATTGCATGCAGTGACTGCAATATGGTGAAGGAAATTCTACTCAAACATTATGCAAGTTTATGTCCAGGCTACCAACTACCTTCCCAAATGTTAGCGGTACAGTGTTCTATAGTGGTTCTGAGAGTGTACCCTGTGGTCCTATGTGTGTACTGAGTGGGCTTCTTTATTACCTTTTAAGTGAAATAAAGATTAGAAAACATTGATTTACATATCGGGGAGGCTCTCAGATAAAGAAGCATTAAAGTACAACCATCAGTGGTCTGAAAATTGAGCTTATTGGCCTCATTGGAAAAGAGTTTGACCATGAACATCAGCCACACGCTCCAATGTAATGAAAAGGCATAGTCATGAAAATCAATGATAACAGCACGGATTAAAGAAAGAATTAAGCAGGAACATTGCTATGACGATGAATTTATTCCTAAATATTTCTCTAGTGAGGATAACATTTTGAGAATATTTTGTTGGTTAACAATCCATGTTTTTCTTTCCTCTGTAGTATATCCACCATTAAACCTAGACTATGAGGATTATAGCTTCAGGGAAAGGAATAACAGTATATAGAAAAGTCTTTTGGTAAGGAAGATGAAAAATACGATAGAACTAGAGGTCTGGTTGCACAAGAAGAGGAAGAAGATAACTTCTAGAAGTGAGAGGGGAAATGAGGAAAGACAGAGCATGGAGCAGGAGGTCAGACTTGAGTTCTCCACTTTTCCCTTCAGATCAAATTCTCTTAGCAATAAAGGGAATAGAAACATCTAGATTGTCCTGAGAGAGTCCCAGTGAATGATCTTACTTCTCTCTTCTCAGGTTATATGGGATTGAGAGGAGGGTTAAATCAATCATATAAAATAAAGGAAGCTTTATTATCATCATCATGATCACTGTTTACATGAGTTGAAGGGCATTCATTTTAAATTTGCTACATTCCTGCAACAGACAAGGTAAAGAAAAAAAAACATAGCTAATGGTTTTAGGCTCATGTCTCATTTGGATATTAGTAATGACATTTTTCGTTTATTTTATGGATAATTTAAAAATATATATCTGCTTTTCTCCTTAAAAACTATTTTGTACTTTACAAATTGATTAAATATGGCAAAAATATGAATAACCTAACTGAAATTTTTAATTTGATGATGTGATCTTTGGCTTTTTCCTTATTTTATTAAAGCATTTATGAAGTACTTGCCATTTTTCAAAGTTCTAACACGTGAATTGAAAGCTAAGTATGCATATAAGTACTTTTAAATTAGTACTACACCTATTATGGATAGCAGCTAAGGGAAGGAATCTATAGGAGGATCTCTTTATAGCCTCAGACTCTGCCAAAAGGGGAGTCTGACGTTTTATTTATGCTTTGTCATCTGTTCGTCCACAGGCTAGCTTGACACTATCACACACTGGGGATGGGACAGCTAGGGAGCAAGGGGGCCTTGAAGGGGAAAAGGAAGCAAGAGATAGGGGCAGTGATGGGTATGAGTGGTGCTTGCACTGGTGCGTGTGAGACAGAGAACATGGGAGAACACAGAAATCCTTCAAGGGGTCCCTGCTACCACCAGTTCCTCCTCCTGCAAGAAGGGTGGGGAGGGGTACATTTTTGAATCTGTTATAATAATAGTGGTTTATCAAATGAAGAGATCTACCATTTTAGCAATCAAACGTATGAAGGGAAATGGTGGTACTATGGACAATCAGACCAGAGCAGCTTCTTCGCAGATGTGATCAGCATGTCCGCTGCAAGCAGTGCATGTGCCAACCATGTATGTAAACACCTTATGTAACCTGCATAATGTAAACATTGTATGTCATCTTTTAGCTGTATGCTACTTTTGTCTAGTAGTCATATAAAAGTGGCCACAAGCGGAGCTGCTGCCCTGCCCCGCTGTCTGTTGGCCAGAGTGAACAAAAGCATGTCTGCTTTGCCATTAGCTGCATGCACTTTTTTTTCAAGTCCCTGAACCCCATAGTCCAATCCTTGGCTGTTCCTCTCTTGCATACAAGGTAATTAAAGATTATGAAATGAGACTCCATTTTAATTAGAAAAATCTTCCATTCTTCAAGAAACAGGGCAGGAGCTCAGCAGAGAAGTTTGTGGAAAACAAAATGTTTCCATGTTTTTACCCCAATGAATTGAACCCTCTCAATATTGGAAAGCAACTGTTCTTACTGACAGGGTGAAACCTTTGCGCATGAGTCTCTGTTCACAGCGTTAATTTATGAAGGAAAAACATGCTTTCACAAAAGTGTTAATTAAATTTTAACCCAATTCATACTTAAAATTTTAGATCCCTGTTAGTGGGATCTGAAATCATGAAGGTTTACTGTGAGGAATATAAAAGCCAAACTCAAACCAAACCAAAATAGTTCATTATCATATTCTAAGTGATAGTTTTATCTTGGTGTTTTGTTCATGTAACTATGTAACAGTATAGACCTGTAATAATTCTCTAGGCAGTGGAGAGAAAAAAGAAAAAGACCCTATAATTTAATTTCCTCCTGCTTCTTGCCCTTTCCTTCACTGGGTGAGTAAGTGAATTAAATATACTAAACTTCTCATCACAATTTCCTTCCCGCCCCATGAACACAGGTTTGGCTACTCTCAGAAATAATTGCCTTCCTTCTTTTTACATGCATCAATAAACTGAGCTACTGTGAAGTGACACTGGTTAGAGAGGAGAAAAATTTCAGGTTCAGAGGTTTCAAAAAAAAAAAAAGCAATTGAATGGTGCTGCTCATCTAAGCTTTAAAGTGACGACACCTGAGCTGTACCCTTGGCGAGCTTGTCTTAGCAAGAATGGCTGGCTTTGCAAACTGAATCTATTATGATGTGTTATAACTTCCCAGACCAAGGAATCCTGAACGTTACTGTTATTCTTTGAGTCCTGAAGGACTTTGTGATTAAAGGCTGCAGCCTAAGAGTGACCTCTCCAGTACGGAAAGGAGAGTCGTTGGTATGTCAGGGGTGTTGGTCCTGAAGGGCTTTTTTTCTGTTTCAGTGTGGATACAGCGGAAGCATTCTATTCATTCTAGGGAAAATTCAGTGCTTTTTACTTCAGATAAATTTGACCTAAATGTTTTTACTCAGAAGAAATAAGGAATGAAAGAAGACTGCCTTACGTCCATTGTGTCCTTGGTAAAAACCCAATGAAGGACATTTTAAAATCCATCGTCTCTCTCATCTCTTTTTGGTTAATCCAGAGTGGTAAGTGTTAGGAGGTGTGTTAGCAGTTGGGAGGAACAAAACAACAAGCAACATGGCTGATAGGGCTTAATTACTGTTCCCATTAAGATCCAAGGCAGACCAAAGGAATTATTGGACAGAAAATACTTGTATCTGAAGATAAATTCTAGAAAGGACTTCACGTAAGAGGACTGAGTTAAAAAGCTGCCAGAACTGGATCCCTGAACAGAAAAAAAATAACATTATTGTAAAAACTGGTAAAATTAAAATAGAATCTGGGGTTTAGTTAATGTATCGGTGTTAGTTCGTTAGTTTTGACAAATGCACCACAGTAGTGTAAGATGATGGCACTGGGGGAAACTGAAACTGAGTAAGGGGTATACAGAGACTCTGTATTATCTTTCATTCCTTTCTATATGTCTAATATGATCACAAACAAAATGTTTATTACAAATAAATACTCAATTTAAAAAAAATTTAAAAAGCTTCCAGAGATGGTTACGCAATCTCCTTCAGTACTGATGCTCCAGGGCACTTTTGAAATCCTCTTGTGAAGATGATGCTTAAAGATCCTTAAACAAGTGGACTTGGCAGCAAGCCATGCCCTTTAATGCTGTTTTAAAATGAAACAAACAAACCTGTCTCATTCTAATGATGTGCATCCTAAGAGTGACAGTTACAATGGGGATGGTCAGTCTGGGACATTTGTAACTGAAGGTGTGTGTCTTTGGAACTGAGACTATAATCTTCCAGTCAATGAGGCAGAGATACTGGAATTATGGGACTATGGAAACCAACCTGCTCGAATCCCAGCAGCAAAGTAGCCTTCGTGTCCTGATGGAGTTAAAGTGAATTAAGAAAAAGCATCTAAGAGTCTAAGGAAAGGCATTAGCCCTTACTGTGCCTCAGTATCCCCAGCCATTAAAGAGAGCAATGTGTGTTGTCCAAAGATGTTTTCAGAATGAGCCCAGGTAAACAAGCTCAAGTATAATTTTTTTTTGTGGTAGATGTGACCTCCTCCATGTCATCTGCTTGTCCTCCAGATGCTGAGACATTCCTGCCTCCAGAGCAAGCCTTGCATTTTACGCTGCTAGAACAGATGATTATCTGTACAAGGTGATCTGCAGGAATGTAAAAGGCCAGGTGGTCCAGAAACACCGTCCTGCTAAAGCCAAAAAGGGCTTGCAATTCTCATTAGTCACTCCCTTCAGTTAGGATAGATTCTGGAAAGCATCTTTGAAAATATTTGCATCTTTGAAAATGTTTCAGCAAATAAACCATGAAAGTCCCATTAATAGAACAAGATTAAGAAAGACTGAGAATCTCAAACCACTTTTGAGTTATGGGGATTAGGAGAAGGAAAAACCTGAAGCCATTTATGACTCATTCCTCCATCTACCCTCCCAGCCTTGTATTTCATCATTCCATCAGACCTTAGCACATACCCAGTTTTCATTCACTGTGAGGTTGGTATTGAGGATGGACGTAATTCCACGTCAGATCTAGCAGCAGAAAAATCCTGAAAAATGTCTGAAGATAGAACATTTGAACTGATAAAGGAAATTTGTGGTGCCAAATGAAACTACGTGGATTGGCCCAGGGCCCTTTATCCCTGTATCCAGAAATGGATCCCATTTTCCTTGGAAGGGACTTCTCTCTCCAACAACCACCAACAGAAAACAATAGTAGAGGGCAATCAGATTTGTAGTCTAATTCAAGGAGAATGTAATTGCTGTTTTCTTGAGCTGTCCTCATCCTCTGCCAAGGAATAGAAGACCTTCAACTTCAAGACATAGTCCAAAACTGGTTAATTAGAGTACCTGAATGTCTAATTAAAACTGAGAATGGCTCCTAATTATCAATTTCATTAGCATTAATTATTATTTCAATTAATCTATGGATAACCATAGATTATTGCCATAGATTAAAGTGCATTTTAAGGTCAATTCACAAAGGTATTCTTTTTCTTACACAAAAGTGTAGAGGAGACTCGCTGTTAGGCACCCATTCTATTCAGGGTTCAACATGCTCCCATTGAAAACTATAATTTTCTACCTGCCAAGAAATGATTTTAAAATTCCGATAGCTTTCCCAAGGGCAGAATATTGATATTTACCTCTTTTAGAAAGACATGCTTCACCCTGCGAGTGCTTACAAATGTTACCTAAATTAGCTATCTTCATAATAAAGCTGCCACAGTCAAAATTGATCATTCTGAACAGTTCCTATAGGCAGCAATGACAATTTTGATCTCTCATACAATTTCCCCATAGAATGACAGCATTGCTTTCTATCTCAAATTCCAAAATGCCAGTAAATAATACACAAGCAATCAAGGGCCTTAAAAATGTAAAGAGTCTATGAATGCTCTGAGTCTTGATCTAGGTCGGAGTTATGAGGAAAGATGTATATATGTAAAAATTCACTGTGTGGTACAGTGAAGATTTGTGTGGCTTTCTATATCTATGTTATAATTCACGAGAATGAAGGCAAAATGAGAGTATAAGAGTACAAGGGATACACAAAAAAATTGAGCATTCTCTTAAGAATTTAAATTTAAATATGTCCCTCTTGTTTACCAAATTTTCAGAATTCTGATATACAAATCTCTTTGCCTTTGTATGATATGTGTTACTGGAAGATGTGGATTTAATAGTTTGCTGAAATAAGGATATGTGCTTTGCCATCCTCAGCCCTTCTGGTAATTTTCTCTGAAACTCAAAGATTCTGTTCCTTTAGAATCCTGTGTATACACACCCATTATACCACATATCATATTATGTTAAAAAATACTAAATTTGTTGTCTATTTCTCTAAATTTGTTGTCTTTTTTTGTTCTAGTTTTTAGCACAAGACCTGAAACTTAAGAAATGCTTGACTTTGATTTTTTTTTAATCAGCTTTATGGAGATAAAATTTACATATTATAGAAATCACCAATTTTAAGAGTGCTATAATAATGAGTTTGACAGTTGTGTCAGACATATAGCCATCACCACCATCAAGTTATGGAAAAGTTCCATCACTCTAAAAAAGTCAACTCATATCATTTGCAGTCCATTGCTTCCTCCAGCTCTTCACCCTGGCAATCATGATCTGCTTTCTGTCCCTAGATTTTAATTTTATAGCATTTCAAGTAAATGGAACCGTAAAGTATGTGAATTCTCTCTCTGCTTTCATTTAGAATAATGCTTTTGTGATTCATCCATGTTGTTGAATGTGTCAGTAGTTGATAATTTCTTGTTACTGATTACTTATCCTGTTCTATGGATATACCACAATTTGTTTATCCATTCAACAGTTGATGGACATTTGGATTGTTTGAGTTGTTTCTGGTTTTTCTAAAAAAGCTACTATGAATAAGCAAGTCTATCTGGATGCATGCTTTCCTTTCTCTGAGTTAATTTCATAGGAGTGTGATTGTTTTGTTGGATGGTTTGGGTATGCTTAAATTTTTAAGAAGCTGCCAAACTTTTCCAAAATGGCTCTGCCATTTTGCACTCCCATTGGCAATATGTGAGAATTCAAGTTGTTCCTTATACCTCCTCGATATTTAGCTATTCTAAACAGTGTGTAGTAGTACCTCATTTTGGTTTTACTTTAATTGCTTTTCATTTTGAGTTAACTTTCATCTCCCTAACAAGGAGTGATAATGAACATTTTGTGCTTTTTGTCCTTTGTATGTCTTCATTGGTGACAGGTCTATTCAGATCTTTAGCCCATTTTAAAATTTGGGTTGTTGGTCTTATTATTGAGTTGTAAAAGTTCTTTGTGTATTCTGGATGCAAGTCCTTTATCAGATAGGTGTATTATACATATTTTCTTGTAGTTTGTGGTTTGCCTTTTAATTCTTTTAACAATGTCTTTCAAAATGTATTTTTTATTTTGATGAAGTCTAATTTATATATTTGTTTGATTCACCATTTTTGATAGCTACCATATTGCTGTTTGTCTTCTGTTTGTTCAGTTTTCTTTTGTTTCCTTTTCCCACTCTTCTGCTTTCTTTTGGAACAATTGAATATTTTGTGTGATTTCATTTTATTTCCACTATTGGCTTATTTGTTTTTTTCATCGTTGCTTTATGATTCACAATTTACATTTTTAAATTATCACAACTGAATGGACTACATTTGAGAAATAGTAAATGCAAAAACAAGTCTTTTCGGTGATTCCCTTTTTTGACTAAAGGCAGAGCCTTCAGAGAGTGATGCTGCCCAAACCCCTTCTCTGGGGGAACTTCACAGCTGGTTAGGAGATCGGCCACTTGCACGGGATGAAAAATTGCAAAAACAAATATTATTGCAAACTGTCATTCCTTCCATTTGTCTTTTCTAAAAGCCCGTTTATTTTCCCTTAGGATCCCTTTCTCCTCCTTCTCTTTCTCCTATTAAGTTAGCATATAAACTTTTTCTGCCTGTTCTGTGAGCCTCCTCATCCCAATGATCCCACTTGTGTGTGTAAATAACCCTTGTTTTATCTCCTGTTAGTCTGTCTATTGTCAGTTAACTTGCAGGCCCTCAATCATTGGACCTAAGTAGGAAGAGAAAAAGTTTTTCCTCCCAACACAGACTACCTTCAATTAATATTATAGCACTTTATAAATAGTGTAAGACCCTTGGAATAGTATATTCTTTCTTTCTTCTGTATTGTGATTTATCAAAAATATATATTTGGTCATTCAGATGAGCAAATATATTTCTCACGTATATTTGGTCTTCATCCATGGTGCTATTATCATTCATTTTATTTCTCCAGGTTATAAACTCAGTTTTTTTGGTATGATTGCCCTAAGCAGACAATCGTCTTTTAAAGAGATTAAAAAATAAGAAATATTTATAATTACTCATTCATTTATGTTACCAGTATTCTTCATTGCTTTGTGTATACAATTCTGCCAGAAAAATCTTCCTTTAACATTTGATGTAGAGTATGACTGTGCGCAATGGCTCTTCTCAGCTTTTATTTGTCTGAAAGTATTTCACCTTCATTTTAAAAAATATTTTCACTGGATATAGAATTCTAGGTTGATAGAGTTTCTTTTTATTCTTTAACTGTTTTTAAAATTTTCCTTCATTTTCTCTGGCTTGTATAGTTTTTTTGACAGTATATCATCATTCTTACTTTTAAAGCTTTGTACATGATATATCTTTTCTCCTCAGGTTTTAATATTAATCTCTTTATCACTGGTTTTTGGCAATTTGACAATGAAATGCCTTTGTGTTGTTTTCTTTATGTTTATTCCTCATGAAATTAGTAGAAATTCTTTGATCTGTGAGTCTATATTTAAAAAAATCAAATTTGGAATATTTTCAACATTCGTATCTGCAAATATTTTCACTCCCCCCTTTCTGGAAGTCATATTACACGTTAGATTTTTGGGTATTGTCCTACAAGTTATTGATGCCTTTTCATTGTTTAGCATTCTTTTCTTTTTCCACTGTATTCCATTTTGTACAATTTCTATTGCTGTGTCTTCAGGTTTACCCATCTTTTCTTTTGTATTATCTAAATTGTTGTTAAACATATCAAGTATATGATCTGCTATTAATCCTACCCAGTATATTTTTTATTTCAAATATTGCATTTCTCATCTTCAGAAATTTAATTTGGGTCTTTTTTGTGCCATCAGTTTCTCTTTCTATCATATTCACATGTTCCATTCTTGAGGATATTGACCATATTTGTGATAGCTGTTTTAATATCTGTATCTGTTAAATTTATCTTCTCTGTCATTTCTGAGTCAATTTATATTGATTGATTTTTCTGCTGTATCATATCATATTTCCCTACTTGTTGGAACACATGGTAATTTCCTATTGGATGTCAGTGTGATATTGTGATTTATACGAAATATATATTTGGTCATTCAGATAAGCAAATACGTTTGTCATATGTATTTGGTCTTCATCCATGGCTCCTGGCTCGTAGCTCCCCAAATGCTTGGAATTTCCTGATGAGAGCAATCTTTGGTCTCTTGTCCTCAGTTCCTAGAACCCTTCAGAGCCATAAGGTGAAATGAATGTTTTGTTATTCATAACAAGCCCCTTTTTAATGATGTGACTTTTGGAAAACATCTAAGAATAGAGGCTGGTTGCCAAAGGAACCAATCACGAATAGAAAGGTGAAACTTTTAGTCCCACCCCCTGATGTCCAGGGAGGGGAGATAGGCTAGAAGTTGAATCAATCTCCATGGCTAATAATTTAATCCAACATGCCCATGTAATAAAGCCTCCATGAAAACCCAAAAGGAAGAGGATTGGAGAGCTTCCAGGTTGGGGAAACAGAATGCTTCCACATGCCACCATGCCAATCCCCAAGTTCCACAAGGACAGCGCTCCCGTGTTTGTGACGTCACTGGATGTATCTCTTCATCTGGCTGTTGATGCGTATCCTTTAATGTCCTTTGTAATAAACCAGTAATCTATTGAGCAAACAGGTTTACTGAGTTCTGTGAGTTGCTCTAGCAAATTAATTGAACCCAAGTTGGGAGTTGTGGAGACCTCTGATTTGTAGCCAGTTGGTGAAAAGAACAGATAACAACCTGGACTTGCACTTGGCACCTGAAGTCGAGGGCAGTCTTGTGGAACTGAGCCCTTAACTTATGCAATCTAATGCTATCTCTGGGTAGCATCAGAGTTGAGTTGAATTTCAGGACCCCCAACTGGTGTCTGGAGACTTGCTTATTGGTGTGGGAACCCCCCACCCCTGACACACACACATGGTAGAATTGGGTGCAGAATCAAACAGTCAGCCATTGTGAACTGTATATTTTGGGGTTCTGGGTTTTGTTTTATTCCTTTAAATGATATTGCACTTTTTCCAGGCATGCAGTTAACATATTGGCATCAGTTCGATCATTTCAAGACTTGCTATTAAGGTTTGTTAGAGTGGGTCCAGTTTAGTCTTTAGTCTGAGGCTAATTTAGTTCCATGTCTAAGGTGATATCGTCTCAGGGTACTATTTAAAGCCCTGTGTATTAAGAGGTTGGATTAAAGATTTCCAGTCTTACATGAGCTTGAGAATTATTTGTCTTGCTGCCTTCCATGTTCTTTGCATGGCCTTGAATAGTTACTTACCATATATGGCAAAGATTGGAGGGGACTCCCCGCCTCTGCAGATCTCTGGAGTCCTCTCTGTACAGTTCTTCCTCTTTGCTGCTCCACTTCACACATTCTAGGGGGTTTTTGCCTTTTCAACTTTGATCTTAATCTCTTCAACTCAAGAGGACTATTCGGTTGCAACTGGGTATCCCCTTCCTATACTGCAGCCTGAAAACTTAGTTTAGGCAGTAAGTTGGGGTGATCTTAGACCTTATCTCATTTGTTTCTTTTCTTTCAGCAACCATAGTTCTGAACTCCCTGTTGTCCAAGGTCTGACAAGCATTGTCTCATATTTTTTTTTCTAGTTTTCTAATTGCTTAAGGTCTGAGGGTAAATCTGGTACCTATTATTCACTCATGTCTGAAATCATTCTTACTCTTGAAAATTTTTAAATGAAGTAAAGACACAAAAAAAGCATGGTTATTTAATGAGCAAATTACATAAATGTAAGGGGAATAGCTAGGAAATTGAACAATGGAGTCAGTGTTAAAGGACATCGTATCACAATAAAAAAGGGAAGTCAAAATTATACCAGTTAATATCAATTCCAGCATTTAGGCTCAATTAAATCCATTGTTCAGGTGTAAATGGAAGGGGAAGAGCCATGGGAACTCTGCGTTAATAGCAGTTTGTGTAAAAATATCTTGGGGCTTTTGATAATTTTAGAAAAGTTTCATGCAGGGTGATTTATCAAGGAGATTATTACTTTTTAAATGCAACCTTCAAAAAAGGCCATTGTAAAAATATTTGTCTAGATCAAAGGAGTTATGATTATAACCATGTAATTTTATATTGTTCTGTTTAGAATGTGCTTTTATAAATATGCTCTATCAGCTTTAATGGTTCAGTGATAAACAAAATATTCCTGGAGAGAAGAAAATCATAGTCTACAATAATAGGATAAAATCATATGTTTCAATCACCAGATAGTGATCCAGAAAGCAAACTTTTATCACCTCACATGGTCTATTCTCCATCTTCTCTGCAATAGTAGTTAGGGTTCTATTTCATTCTTGCCCCATTCTGATTTTTCTTCACTTCTGGAGTTGTTAGAAAATTTTGATAATTTATTTGATCACAGAATTTTGTCTAGAAATCACTGATCAGAAGAACTTTGAAAGAGAAAGTGAGATAATGATGTCTAAATCAGGAATCTTTTTGTTTTAATTGACAGGAACCCAACTCAAACAAACATTGACAAAATGGGAATGGAGATATTGTATTGAATGACTCAGTATTCTTAGGATGGAAATTCTCTCCAAATTGATCTATAGACTCAATTCAATCCTTATCAAAATCCCAGCAAGCTTTTTGTGTAGAAATTATTCCTCCGTGTACATATATACATAGTATATGTACACATACACACACACAAAATGAATTTAGATTCTTAACTCACAGCACCAACAAAAATAAATTAAAATAAATCATAGACCTAAATGTGAAAGCTAAACTATAAGACTTTTAGAAGAAAACAAAGGAGAAAATCTTTATAACCTTGGATTAGGCAAGGATTTCTTGGATATGACACTGCAAGCACAATACACAAATGAAAAAAATTGATAAATTGGACTTCGTGAAAGAAAAATCTTTTACTTTTCAAAAGGCACTACTATGATAATGGGAAAACAAACCATAGAATCTAAGAAAATATTTGCAAATTATATATCTGATAAAGGACTTGTGTCCAAAATATGTAATAAGCTGTTATTACAATTTGGTAAGAAGGTAAATAACTCAGTTAAAATATGAGCAAAATATTTGAAGAGACAATTCACCAAAGAGATATATGAATGGCCAGTAAGCACAAGAAAAGCAGCTTGGCAGCATTAGTCACTAGGGAAATTCCAATTAAAACGACAATGAAATAACACTATATACGTGCCCAGAAGAATGGCTAGAACCAAAAAGTTTGACAATATCAAGAAATGTCTAGGATGCACTGAAACACTGTTGATAGGTATGTAAAATGGTAGAATCACTTTGGAAAACAGTTTGTTTCTTAAAAATTTAAACATAAACTTACCATATTACCTAGCAATTCAACTCTAAGGCCTACCTAAGAGAAAATTAGTCAAAATGTGTCCACACAAAGATTTGTATGCCAACTTTTTTAGCACTCTTATTCATAATAGACAAAAACTGGAAAAAATCCAAATATTTATCACCTGGTGAAAGGATAAACAAAATGTGGTACATTACTCAGCAATTAAAAAGAACAAACTATTGATACATGCCTCAACATCAATGAACTTGAAAAACATTATACTGAATGAAAGAAGCCAGACTCAAAGGACAATATATTGTATGATTCTATTTGTATAAAAATTTTATTAAAAAATAAATCTATGGGGACAGAAAGCAGATCAGTGGTTTTCTGGAACTGGAGGTAGGAATAGGAACTGAGTTCAACCAGTACTAGAAAACTTTTTGGAGTGACAGAAATAGTTTAAATTGAATTGTGTTGATAGTTGCATAGCTCTAAAAATTTACTAAAAATAATTGAATTGTGTACTTAAAATGAGTATATTTTATGATATATAACATACACCTCAATAAAACTGTTAAAAAATGAGAATGAAAGGGAAAGGTCATTCAATCAAACATGAGTGGGATATGGGTATAGCTAATTCTCTGGGAACCACAGTAACCCTTGACTTGAATACCATGAATCAATCTCTATGCCACTCATCTCGACTGCGTCTGTGTGTATGTGTAGTTGATCTATACTTCCCACATAACACTTTTTTATCATGTTAGGAAACTGCACCTTGGCTTACATTTAATAGCATCTTTAGTGGAAAGGGGCTGGAACTAACTCTCTTCTCAGTCAAAAATTTCAAGAAAGGGGCTGGTCCAGCGGCTGAGTGGTTAAAGTTCCCCGTGCTCTGTTTTTGCCCGGGTTTGCAGGTTTGGATCCCAGGTGTGGACCTGTTCTGCTCGTTGGCCATGCTGTGGAGATATCCTACATGCAAAATAGAGGGATATTGGGACAGATGTGAGCTCAAGGTGAATCTTCTTCACCAAAAAATTAAAATAAAATAAAGTAATCCAGGAAAGAACATTGTTTTGGTTTGGGTTCCAATATTCCTTTCTATCAATCAGTGATTAATAGTGATTAGAGGGTCAGGCTCTCTTTGCTATATTGTATATATGTGTGTGTTTTCTGTGTGTGCGCAAAATTATACACACACGTGAAATCTCTCCTCTTTCTAATATTTAATCTAACATTTAGTTACCATAGAATAATTTCAATGAGCTAGATGACAGTATTTCCATTTCACATATAGGGAAATTGACTCACAGAGATGTCAAATATATCATGAAGATCATATAACTAAAATGTTGGTGCCAGAATTTGAGCCAACTTTGGCAAGCCTTTGTTCCTTTCCCTAAACAACATCTGTTTTTTTCAATGATTACCCATCCTAAGAATTTGAGTCCTACATCACTCCTATATCAGTATGTTAGATTGTCTCTAATTTTTCTAGATAAAACATTATTTTCTCAACCCATCCTAAACGTATATTGGTCTCTGAAATCTGAATGAATGGATATTCTTTCTCAAATCCAGGGCTTTCGTTATCCCAGTTTGTGTGTTAGCTCATTTTTTGCTCCATACCACTAGTTGTCTGCTTTTTTCAGGCGTTCTAATGTCTAATTTTCAACAGTTTCTCTCCAAATGAAAATCATTATTGGTATGGTAAGCATTTGGAGTTTTATTATTGATTTATGCCTTGGGTGAAGAGGTTAATTAAATGTGAATTTTAAGCCAACAACATGATTAGGAAAGTGAAGTAACTGGAATTCATGAATACTTCCAAAGCCATTAAAACTATTTAAAATGAACAATGACAGAAGGAGGAGGAACGGAGGTGGGGGGGGGGGGGGGGGATATAGACCAGCCCTCTGTTATTTGTGACTGAATTAGTGAAATTCTGAAGAATAACAGAATCTTTCCAAGGCTTTTTATTTTGCATTTATATTGACATTAGCATGGAATATAATCCATGCCTAATAAACCACTCTTCCATATTGTCTTGGTTTCTTCTGTTTCAGATTGCATCGCAGAGCCCTGAGCTTACCAAATCAACAGGCCAGACTAAAAGGAGGGGGAAACTCATGGGTTACCAAGCCTTAAAGAGTCCTCAGGATGACTTTGCAAAGCTTGGGAAAGATATAGAGATTCAGCATCTTCATTCTCCATGTTTTTCCGGAAGACTTTTTGGAGGTCATAGTTGGAAAACCTGAATCAAAGGTGTATCTTATCAGGGCTGGCCTGGCGGCATAGTGGCTAAGTTTGTGTGCTCCACTTTGGTGGCCTGAGGTTCACAGCTTAGGACCCCATGCATGGACCTACACATTGCTCATCTAGTCATGCTGTGGTGGCATCCCACATGCAAAATGGAGGAAGATTGACACAGATTTAGCTCAGGGCCAATCTTCCTCACTTAAAAAAAAAATGGTGGATCTTATCTCATTACACAGTGATAATTAATATTAGGAAATTAGAAATCTGGGTTTGGCTTCAACGTAGATTATAATTCCTCTGAATTCAAACAGTTGCAGATTTTATACACCATTTTTATCTGTAAACTCCCTCCTTGAAATCCAGGCACATAGTGGACAATCAGTCCTGCTTAATGATGAATGAAATTCTACAACTCTAGGAGATTTCAAAAAATAAATGCCGTGATTACATAAACATAATCATTGATCTAAAGAACACAGGCAAAATGTCCAAGACAAGTGGATAGTCATTCAAGAAAACTGAAAAATTACAAAGGCGAGGATACATAGAAATTAAATAATGACCTGATTATATAAAAGGCATCTATTTTAGAAACAAAGTAAATGATTTATGACACTTTAGTGCTGTAGCAAAAATACATCCTAAACACTATAAACACTGTAATTGTATCTGTTTACAGTTTAATTTGCAATGGGCATAACTCTATTAGTGAGTAGACCAGTAAATATAATATAGGATGTAGAAATGATGCAACATGCTAAATGGCACAGTAACACTTCAGAATCAATCTTAGAACACTAAAGAAATCTATGGTCATTGTGATTCTGTCCAGGCAAATATCTATTTTGCCAAGATAATGGGAAATATATAGACATATATACTGAGTTAGAATCCAAGACTCAGCAAAATGGAAGTTAAAAATCAGCCTAAGAATCAGATATTTCAGAGGAAAAGCATTAAAAATCCTGAGAAATGCTAAACTAATAGCCAGATAAGGCTGAGGAAGGGAAGATTGAAACATTTTCCTGTTAGAGACTGTCAAGCCATACACTTCATGCATGTCACATGCACAGGGCAATGACAACAGCTAGGCTCGGGACAATGAGGTACTGACTTTCGTGTTAAAAGCTGCGGCAGATCAAGGCCTAAGGCAATAACATTGAAGTCAAGGCTGCCTGCTGCAGAGTGGTGTAGGGCTCACGGAGTCTGGGAATAGTTCTGCTGTCTCGAGAGGATCACTGGTTGAACTTAATGTTTCTCAAGGTCACCAGAGTGATAAAAGGAGATTGCTCTCCCTTTCAAGTTTTCCTTTCCACTCCAGGAGACTCCATTTTGTCCACACTGAGTGTCACAAGTGTGCTTCTGATATGATCCCAGCACTCACCTCCGCCACTCACTTTCCTTGGCCCCAGGTGGCCAGTCTTGCCTTCACGCATGGGCTACAGTCTGCACCTCCCACAGGTCTGAGGCAGCAGGCATAAACTCAGAGAAAGGTTTCTCAGCCTTGGCGCTGTTCACATTTTGGGCCAGATAATTCTTTGTTTTGAGGGGCTGTCCTGTGCATTACAGGATATTTAGCATCATCACTGGCCTTTGCCCACTAGATTCCAGTAGCACTCCTAATTTTGACAATAAAAATGTCTTCACATGTTGCCAAATGTCTCCTGGAGGGTGAAGAAAGAACCACTGTTTTAGAAGTTGCTGCCTTTAATAAACTGGCCTTAGGAGTCCAACTGTCAGCCAACCAAGCCCAGATTGTGATTGATCAAGACAGTAAATGACATTTGAAGATTAAAGAAGATTCTAATACAGAAAAAATTTTCACATGACTACTAGATATGGCTGTTCTCAGGACCCAAAAGTCCATCCCTTTGAGTCTCTAACAGGGAGCTTCTCTAGGTGGCAACAGAGCAATCTCTTTGCCCAACTAGAGCGATGCTTTCTTGCAGAGTTTCTCATGCCTAGAAATACCCTTAAGCTTTTCTATATTTCTAGCAGACTAGTCTCAATGGAGTCAGAGGTAGAGAAAATAGTTTTCTCCTCATCTTCTGTGTCATAAATCTTTTTTCCAGGCTCTGATTCATTTCAGGAAAGTTGAGAGTCTGAACACCCACTGCCTCCTGGAGAAACCCTACCCTCTACCCATACGTGTAACTTTGCTATGTGTCTTTAAGAGGAAATTACTTCAGAACGTAATAGCACAAAAAATGCACATAAAGCAGCAAGCGGATAGCTTATTCATATCTTGTCCTTCTGAATGATATAAGTAAGTGGTAACGTTTTCCATTTGTAATATTTATCAAAGTTTTCCCCCGTGAAGTAATTAAATTACATGGTAACAAAGAGCAATTTAATACAGGAGCCGAGGATGGACTTACAGATGAGAGACAATGTCAGTAGGAGGCAGGAGATTCTGATGTTTGGAGCCGTTCAAGATGCAAGAGGAGAGGCTGGCCCCATGGCCGAGTGGTTAAGTTTGTGCGCTCCACTATGGCAGCCCAGGGTTTCTCTGGTTCGGATCCTGGGCACAGACATGGCACTGCTCATTAGGTCACGTTGAGACCGTGTCCCACATAAGAACTAGAAGGACCCACACCTAAAATATACAACTATGTACTTGGGGGATTTGGGGAGAAAAAGCAGAAAAAATAAGAAGATTGGCAACAGTTGTTAGGTCAGATGCCAATCTTAAAAAAAAAAAAAAAAGGACTCCTTTAAAAGAAAAAGATGCAAGAGGAGGCTGTAAGTTTCATATCCCTTCACTTCAACCAGAAGCTGGAAGATACTGTAAAGGAAAGTCCATGCATTGGTTGGGTGGTTGTGCAAGATGATCCTTTGGTTCTATGGCTCTGGGGACACTAGAAGATAATGAGAACATCACACAATCCAAGAAGCCAAAACTTCAAGAAGAATTTATGCTCAGGGAATGGTCTTTCTTTGATTCACCTGAATAGCAGGTGCTACTTGAACAATATTCAGATTCATTAACAAGAATCAAGAGACCAATCTTGGCCTTATTCTGGAGTGTGTGTGTGTGTGTGTGAGTGTATGTGTGAATGAATTCAATTCATAATGGTTAATTAACAAGTTTGAAATCATGATTAATTTTTAAACATTTTTATTGAAATAATTATAGTAATATTGTAAAAATAGTCAAATTAGTACAAATTCGTGGCTATACAAAAATAAAGGTGTCTTAATTTGGAGCATAGCAAAGAACAAATCTCTCACTGTCCTCTATGATGGGCAATGCCGCCCCTCCTCCTTAGGAGTTAGGCCTGTAAGAAGAGCCTCAACTCCCTCTGCCAGTAGGCTGCCCAGAGAGCA
Organism: Equus caballus; assembly: GCF_041296265.1. Taxonomy (NCBI): domain Eukaryota; kingdom Metazoa; phylum Chordata; class Mammalia; order Perissodactyla; family Equidae; genus Equus; species Equus caballus. The sequence continues at coordinate 26,771,491 of NC_091710.1, read as the reverse complement.
AAGGTGAGAGCTTCTGCAGCCTGTTTAGTGTCCGCACCTGTGGCTTCTAGATCCATAAGGAGGCAGTAAGGGTGAAGGATTTGGATAATTTAGATAAAGGAGAGAAGGAAGAGGGAGGGAATGTGCTGCCTGGAGCTTAATGATGAAGGAGGGATGGGTACAGAAGGTAAGGAAAGACACAGAGTAGGGATTTAATTCATCCTTGGCTTAGTTCTTGTCTGAGTTAATGGCCAGAGAGGTAGAAACATTTACTACACTCTTTTTCCAACTATTCCTGCCTCCCCACCACAGGTTACCTTTTCTTCAACTGTGATCTCAGCAACCAACTTGGCTTTCTTGAGCTCTATCTGCAAATCTTTACAACAATGCACCATGGAAATCAGCAATAAAATGTTACTTTTCCTCCTTGCCTGGGGCATAGAGTGTGTGGGTGGCTCTGTGACATGAAGAACAGTGCCTGGACCATTTCCATCCTATAATATGCTATTGATATTTGTTTTCTGGTGACTAGTGGGGAAAAAAAAACATGTTTTTGGTTTTGTTGATTTCCCAGGCTCTAGAATATTTATTTATCTGTTGAAAGGTTAGATTTAGAAAGAGCAAGTCTCCCGGAATACCTGCTCGCAAGATAACTGGAAAGAAGCAGACATAGAAACTTCCCACAGCAGATTAATAATCGGAAACCTTAAAGCCTTGAGAGAGAAAACGCAGAAGCAAAATTGCTTTTTGTGTCCTTCTTTTTATCTACTCTACACCTAGGAACTATTTTCATTTTGCCGCTGATTTACAGCACTGAACAAAGAGAATGTATGTATGTATGTGGTTATACATAGCTTATGATAGCCCAATAGAACAGTTCAGGCCAAAAAATCCACTTCTGTACGTGAATTATCTGCAATAAATTTCTGCATCAACAAGCAACCAGATAATTACTTTAAAAAAAAATCCCTATTTTTGTGTGTATAAGCGTACATACATTTGCTGAATTGGATTAACTAAAGCAAGAGGAGATGTTTGGCAAACAGTTGACTAAAAGGCCCTGTGGCTAGGCCAGTTTGGAAGGTTTTCCTAACTAAAGAAAATTTCCCCTCTCTGTGCTCATCAGAAAGGTGAGGAAATCCCTGACAGAAGATAATTTTACTTAATGACACAATGAAATTTCATTAGCTTTCTCCAATGACTGGAAAATTTTGCTATTTCAAAGTAAGGGCTCTACTACATGTAAGGTCTTATACCCTGACAAAGACGTGTTGTCCTTTCCCCAGGAGTCACCTAGGAAGTCTGGTCACTTATTCAAAATATGTCACTGGACATCCATACATTTTTTACTCTTTTTTGAAAATTGTCATCAGCACTTACAACAGGGTAGTTTGGAAATTCTAAATTATGAAAGCTTTGAATCATTTTGCTCATTTCTAAAAAATAGCAAACTTATCCCCAAAAGATGAAATCTAAATTTGATAACTAGGGTGGGAATTCAATCCACTTTTGACCAGGTTTATCAGGAAGTAGTGACACCCATTATTTTAGCCAAGATATAGTAGATAAAACATGATAATCGATTAATCCTGTTAAAATACCCTTATCATAAAGTCTTCATCAGTTAATGTAGAATTTATTGTTTTACTTTTTCATTACCCACATGTAATGTCTATTTGTTGTCGGGTTGGAAGAAAAGATAAGCTTTCCCTGACTCCCTCCATTCTTATGTTGGTGTCTATTCTTCCAGATGTATGTAAGAGATCCATTCTGTACATTATTGGAATAAGTTTTCAAGGAAAACAATTTAAATTAAACCCAAAATTCTTCTTTAAGCCTGATTTCTTTACAAAGTAGTTGTGGATTCTCACGGACAACCTGTAGAGAATTGCCACTCACAGGGCTACACTGCCTTGTGTTGAGGTAGATGAATAGATATTTCATTCACTCAACTAGATTTCAAATTACTAGAGAGCAGAAATTACATTATTGTATTTTTCATATATTTTTATTTCTCCCCAAATTAGTGACTGTGACATAGAAGATGCTCAATAAATGTCATAAATATAGTTTCATACTTGCTCTAAACGAGACTCCAAGAGGAATTCTAAAAATATTTTTAAGATTTTTAAGGATTAGTGGCGTTGGTGGAATAATTTAAGGCTTTCCAAGTTTACTTCTATAAAACATTTATATACATTATCTGTACATGTAAAATGAACCGTGTACTTTCGCTGATCTGCTAAGCCAATCTGTATTTTTTGGTCCCATCTCCTGTGATGTATTTTAATAAGAGAAACAAATGCATTCTTTGGCACATTTAATCTGCTCCCTGGGACTCAACAGCTCAAAACTGAATTCAAATTTGAGCTCTATCACTTACTCGTTGTATAAACTTGGACCTGTTACTTAATATTCCCAAATCTCAGTTTTCTCATCTGTAAAAAGGAGACATTAAATAATCTTTCGAATTTAGTTTAATTTAGGGAAGTAACATACATAAGTTATATAACACAGGTCACAACATTTAGTAATAACTTCATGAATATTATCTCCTTACCTTACTTCAGATCAAAATGTATTTTTAAAGACATTCCATTGTATTTCTATGAAAACTGAAGGTTATTGGAATAAATTTGTCTTATCTGTTCATTATAGCACCTCTAGTCATTCTTCTAACTGACAACAATCTTCTATCAAAGTTACTGTATGCAGCTGAAGGTAATGAAACTATATTTGCTTTTTAAACATCCATAATTTTGGCTTGCTTTTCGTATGCATTTTATTTTGGTCTCTATATGTCTAATATTTTCTGTGTAATTTCATGTGATTTGTTGTTACCATAGTTTACTTTGTACTTTATCCACTACTAGTTATGCGGAATTGAGGAGGTTTCCTGAAATTAGAATGGAGACTCTCTGAGGTCTTTGGTTTGCTTGGTCAGTATCTCATTCATGAGTTGCTACATGAATCAAGACATGATAATCATTCTGGCAGTGGCTGTCAATACAGAGAGAGAATGCTGAGCTTAGCTCTGCAGTTTAAAATGTATATCCTGAGTTGTCAAGGTTGTTGGATTTAAAGCGTTTGACTTTGTAAAGAATTTGTACAGAATTTGATAGACAACTACTAACCCAGGCCTGGAATTCAATTCACCTCTGAAATGAGAAAGGTCCCATTTCCTTTCTTGTCCCTCTGCTATCCCCCCTTCCTCAACCTTCTTTCTTCACGTGGTCCAAGGACCAATCACTCAGTAGACAGACGGTCTATTGAGAATGTGCACAGCCTGAGCTGACTCAGGAGAAATGCCCCACTCTCTGGTGGAGGAGCGGCTTCCATTCCATTTCAAGCTGGACTTGAAATCAATATGTCATTATAAACATGTATGGTTCAGAGGGAGACAGGATGTGGATACACACCCAGGATAAAGTAATTTGGAAACATTAATTACTTCAAAAGTGCCGCATGCCAAGAAGACATGGACATTTCACAGTGGATTTCTTTGCCTCAATCAATGTCCTTTCTTTTTCTCACTTGAAGCAGTTTTATAGACAAGCATGGTCACTTGCTTGAGAAAAGTTCAAATTCCTGACTGCTTGTCCAACTCCCAACCTCTAATTGTTTACTTTTAACTGCAACCCACATCATTTGCCTTGGGGAGAAAATTCCTGGTAAATTAAAAACGAGGAAAAAAAAGGGCAATGTGTGCTTCAATGCATACTACAAGTAAGGGTATATTGCATTCAATTGTTTTTCAGTAGCATAATTACCTTGAGAGTAAACCCTTTGATAACATTCGCATTTCTACCACCCCCTCAAAAAATGCAATAAGCCAGTATGACAAGCATGCAATAATACATCAAATTGAGAAAGGGGCCAGATCAGGATTTACAAAATTCTCCTCTAGCTATTCCTGCCACTCAGTTGCCCAGAGAACTCCCTCAAAATATTTTTCTATTTCTACTAAACTAATTTGAACCATCCCACCTCAGTTCCCCAACTTCCAAACTTCCTGTTGAGACATAGCTACCTTGCTCCCTGTTCACTTACAGAAAAGTTGTTTTTTCCTCTCCAAAATTTCTCTGTCTTCAAACCTTCCCCCAATTTAATGAGCTGTATCTTTTATAACTTAGTGGCTATTCTGACCCTCTTTACATAAGGGAAGTATCTTGCTTTATTTTCCAAGAATGAGGATACATTTGTGCTGATCTAGCTTCATTCGCTCATTTGATGGGGGCCTAAAGTTTAGACTTGGAAAGTTGAATGGAGTCCAGCTAACTGGTCAATGTGGGGATTGAATATGTAACCCCGAGTCATTAACATCATGTTCCAGCTAATTGATTGACCTGGTCCTAATCCAGGCTGGCTCCATTCTGCATTCTGCTTCCAGTCCTACTTCTAATATGTTTTTTAAGGGCTCGGTGGGTGAATATATTGAGGTCTTTTATGGAAAAATATTTTAAGAAGAAATGCAGCTATTTGTTAAAACTGCTTTTAAAAGATTTGCATTAAGAATGTTTGTTGAAATACTATTAAACTAAGGTTGTTAATTCTTTGGTCTGAATATAGAAACAAACATTTAAAACATAAATCTGTGTAGTAAAGACTAGCTTGACCTCAGGCAGACTTTCCAATCCATTATCCTTGTTAGTTGGAACAGTTGCTTGCTCTATCAATTCAGTCAAATACAAGGAGGAGACTTTGGCTATCCAGATGGATCTTATACTAAATGCAAAATTTAAGACATACTATGTTATTTTATTTACCTAATTTAGCCAATTTAGAATCACATATTTTAAATAAATTTACTGCTTAGCAAATCTCCAATTGTTTTTTAATTCCATTTTACTCTTGTATCTTCCTTCTCACTTATTCACTCATTCATTCATTCAATATTTATTGAGTAATTGCAATTTGGATGGTACTAGGCTAAGAACCATGTGAAGATGTAGCAGGAGCATTGAGACAAATGTAAACAACTGTAACACAAGGAGAACATGATACATCTCAGCAGAAAGGCACAGAGGACTGTGAATATTCATATCTGAAAAATGTAAATTCTAGTTGGGGAAGACCAAAATGACTCCACGCAGTGGATTTCCTTGCCCATAAAATAAATAAAAAGAATTTGAACATACCCAAAAGGGAGCAAAAGGAGAGAAAACTGTGAATAAGTCAGACAGCAGAAGACCCTGGTAGGATTGGAACTGATTGGATTGGTTAGGGCAGAGTATATAAAGAAGTAATTGGAGATAAAATTAAAAATGAGCACTGGATTAATGAGTCTTGAAAAGCAGCTTAAGTTTTCTGGGATATTAATAGAGAACAATTTAAAGAATTTTTAAAAGTACCTCTTTTATTTGTCTTTTAGCTAGAAAATACTCTATATGGGCATCAAAAAAATCAAGACACTGTTAGCCTCAAAAAGACTATTAAGTCAATCAAGGTGAAAAGTAAAGAGGTTCTGAATGCAGTAGCATGGTAGAAACAGAAAGGAAGAAACAAATTCAGACATGGTGTAATTGAAATTGTGAAAAAGCATAGGCCAGCTTTGTGAGGGATGAAGGTCAAAAATGAAACAAACTCCAGATTGTTTATAGAGTAGCACAAAGATAAAAACAGAGAAATGGAGAGGAAAATTACTTTAAATGCTCTCTCATTCACATAATCCTCCAATAGAGGTTATGTGTTCTGTTCTTGGATCATTCCAATGTATTCAATTGCTTTCAAGTGAAAGGCCATTTACTGAAGTCTGATTGCTTCAACATTAAAACTGACCATTCATTGGAGCAAAGGATGTCCGCCTGATCCCCATGGCGAGCTTTGATAAAGGTCAATCAAAGGTACTCTTGTGTTTTCAGCTTCAAGACAATGATCAGGTCTTGGCTTGCAGCCTTTACAGAGCTGAATATCTTTTAAATCATATTCATCCAAGAACTCTATGAACAAGTCCTATGCTAGATGCTAGTCTCTGCCTCCAAGAAGCTCATTGACCAATGGAGAAAGAGACCATCTTTCTTTCACTTTATTTCGGTTCCTCACCATACTCAGTCCATAATCCTTTGCAATATGATTTTTGTCCTCACTATTCAGCTGAAAGAACTATTTCAAGTTATGTCAATACTGTCACCACCTTATATAGCTTCTACTTGGTCCTCATTTACTCCCCTCTCTATCTGTGATATTTGAAATTACTGATCACTTTCCTGGCCTCAGATCTACTTCCTCTCTCCCTCACCACCCCTCTCCAGCACTTTCAGTGCAAGCAGACTCAAAACACACATGCATATTTTTTTCTTTTGCTTTCCTATTGATTTGCGTGACACTTTTCTCTGTTTTTCTGACACTTCTCTTTTTCTTTCCCCTCTCTTTAATCTTTTTAATATAGGTTTCAGCCAGGGCTTTTTTCTGAGTCCTTGTGTCTCCTATTTAAATGCCCATTTCTTGGTTGACTTCATCTACCCTTATAGATGAACTCCCTTTTTTATTCCCCAGCTTTATTGAGATATAATTGACATATAACATCAGGTAAGTTTAAGATGTACAATGTGATGATTTGATACACCTATATGTTGCAAAATGATTGCCATGACAAAATTATTTAACTCATCCACACTCACATAATTGTCATTTTCTGGTTGTTGTTTGGTGGTGAGAACATTTAAGATCTAATCTCCTAGCAACTTTCAAGTACACAATGCAGTGTTGTTAACTGTAGCCACCAGATGCAACTGTTAAACATCTTACAGAACAAAAGAGGACTTTGGAGCTCTTGGTAATAGTAAGCAGTTTGTGAAAGGCTGAGAGTGCTAGAGGGAAGATTGGTAAACAAGCAAAACCGGACCCTGGAGAACTTCTGTGTCAGAATAAAATCATAAACTGTATCCTGTAGGCAAAGGAGAACAATTAAAATATTTTCAATGGGGTAGTGACTGCATTATATTTTCTTGTTTGTTCATTTTAGGAGAACCCCACTGTAGCATGGTGGAGAATATTCAAAGTAAGAATGACAAATAGTAGTCTTCAACTAGCATTCAACCTCCATTAATTGACATTGTGTTGAGAAGGATTCTGAGGCTATGTTCAGGCTAAGCTGGAAAAAGGCCATAATTATGTACCCGGGTATGGCTGTTTTTCCAGGGACAACTTCCAAGGGTATGTCTCCTGTCACTGCATCATTTCCAAAAAATACATCTGACTTCATTACTCAATATCTAGGAAGTGTGAGGTGTATTGAGGATTTAATGGAAATATGTCAGGGGAAAATTCAGCTTTCAAGAGAAATAAGATTTTTCTCCATTGTTAAAAATGACTGTGGCTGTCAAGGGCACAGTAGTGGAGAAATGCAGATGATGTGCCATACATTTTTCATCAAAGAGCTGGAAAGTGAAGCAAGACCAGGGGAGTGATGGGAGAAGCAGTTTGGATGCTGTTGCTGAAATCCAAAATAGAAATGATGACGTTCTAAACTGAGCTAATGTCAATGATGCTGAAGAAAAGAGGATGGATTTGCGTGATATTAAGGATGTAGTTGAAATCATTGACAGCACCATGGGATCACAGTCATTTAATTTGCAGGTGGAAGAAGAAGAGCTCATTAAGAAAACTGAGAATAAAGGGCCTACCTTGAAGCCTGAGTAAAACTCAGAGAAAGAGGTGTCACAAAAGGTCAATTCCAGTTCAGGAAGGATGAAAAATTTTGCAGACAGGTGAGGTTATAAGATGACCGAAAGACGTCCATTGAATTTTGCTGCTAGGATAATTGACCCTGGAAAGAACAATTTCAGTGTACAAGTGGGAGGAGAAGCCAAGTTCAGCGTTTTTATTTCCTCACCTCCCATTCACCCCTTTCAAGAAATTAAGCCATAAAAGCAAAGAAAGTGAAGCTACGGCAAACTTAAGGTCATATTCCCTTTCTGTTCTGTTTTTGAGGTGAAGGAGGTTTGTGCATGTTTATAGATAAAAGAGATGTCTTTGGGAATGGGACATAGAAGATTCAGGAGAGAGGTGCCTGAACTGCTGGAGAAGAAGACGGAAAATCTTGGAATGAGAAGGAAGGAAACGGGGAAGTGGGTGTGGATGCAGATCAATTTGTAGGTGTTGGGGAGGAAGCTGAGGAAATTCAAACATTATAGATTAATTTTGTTCAGTCAACAAGGTTCACTTCCTGAGAGGTAGCTGGGGTAGAAGACTTCAGAAGAATAATGATAATTGTACTGAATGTTTTGGTAGGTTAGAGGCAGGCGACTAGCAACAAGTATAAGATCATCTGAACGTCTCTGAAGACTGAACTGCGGTTTTCAAATGAGGTCGATAGTTCTTATCCTTGGTAGTTCTCTTAGTATGATAAAACTTATACTTAGCTGTTTGGAATAATGCTAGGAAGAGAGGCCTGCTTCACACACACACACAAACACCCTGCTTCCCCCGATTCCTTGGATTTTGTGCTCCTGGGAGGAGAAGGGGAGGGATGGGCGAACACCCAAGGCGCTAAAGGAAGCTGATTGTCTCTCAATGAGTCCCTGAAGGAAGTGTTAGGAGCTTGGTCCATGACGATGATTCTTCTAGCTTTATATATTTCTTAGATCTCATCTAATTATCCTCCCAAATCCCTGTAGACCCTAATTATGTGGTGTTGTCCACTGGCTAAATAGCGTCAAAGCTGTAGAACCGTTTTGGGCCTTCTATCCCATCCTACAAAGATTTATTTTCTCTAGGTGCCTCTAGACTAAAATCTTCAATCTTTGGGTTGATCCTGTTCTCATTGACCATACACAGCTTTCCCAAGTAAAGATACATAAGTTTCCTCCTTATCTGATTAATACCACTGAGCATCTCCACCCCAGGACAGAAAACCAATAGGCTATTTCCAATAACTGACTCAGCATGCTCTGTTTTGGACGTGATGAGATTGGCTGCTAGACTCCAGGAGCTGTTGAACCGCAGCTGTGGTTTATAGACACTTATTGACAAGGTAGTACCAATGATTGTAAACTCTGTGTTTGACATGCTTGAAAGGTACACACCAGGGAATCTATGATTACTGATTGTTTTTATCGAATGTGGCTGGTTGATTCTTTCAGATATAGGTCCCAATGGATTGGCACATTAATCACACATACACACATGCACGTTTGATATATATATATGCATATTTATGTATAAATGCATACAACAAAGAATTGAACTTTTAGAAAAGTTATTAGCTCATGAATTGTTCTTAGAGCTAAAGAAACTAGATTTAGGCTGAGATGAGAGGGTAGTTTAACCACTGTCAGACTCACAGGGGCCACTACTGTTGATTACCATGAGTGGAGTCTGTTGCTTCAGGTCTGGATTTGGTTTGCTGAAAGTTTGACTCAGTACGGGTCTACATGCACACATGCCATCAACAATTACGAAATCCTAAAAGCTCTGAAAATCAAAAGTGATTTTATAAGTTGGGGAAAATTCATTTGATGCCAAACCCTGACTTTCATAGATGTAATTTTATCTATAGTTTCAATTTTCTCACTTAGCGTGAATGATTTCCTGAAGAAATATTAGCTTTGTGCTAACAGGGTGCTCTATTCCCATATCCTGATCAAGAAGTTACATATCATAAGCATATGTACTATATAACTTCTACGATCTGAAAAATTCTTGATAGCAAAACACATTCATCCCTGAGGATTTCAGATAAGTAATTGAGAGACTGTACTTATGTCCATCCTGTCTGAATGTGACTGCTATTTGCCTGAATAGTTAGTGACATTTTGATAATCTTTTAACCTTTATTTTCTATAACTCAGTGATTCTCAAACTTTACTGCCATTGGAATCACCTGGGGGTCTTTAAAAAATACTGAAGTCTGGCTCCCACCTGCAGACGTTCCAATTTAATTAAGATGGGGTACGACCTGGGTGTTGGCATTAAAACCTCCTCAGGTGGTTCTAGTGGGCAGTGCATTTTGGGGACTACTGTTTTAACCTCTTGCAGTGTTGTTTCTGGGGACATGAATGTCAATGGCACTGAGCCTGGACATCTTGGGGAATGCTCTGTGAGACTTAAATTAAATTTTACTGCAGTCACCATAGACAAATTTGACATGACTTTTGTGTTAGAGCACCACAAGACCTTTTGTTGTGTGGTGGGTTTTGTTTTCTTTTGAACGGGGCTTTCTTTGGTATGAGAGTCATAGCATCACCATTTTCTATCACTGCAGCACAGAGACCTTCAATTTTCCACCCTAACTATACATTTGATACTTATGTAATTTGGAGAAAGTAGTATACAAGCTAGATTTAGCTACATAGAGCCTCCAAAATAATATTTCTGCAATCAACTGATATTTAATTACATAGCAACTGATTTTTGTCCTCTAACTTAAATGATAGTTATGAAGGCAGCATATTTAAAAAATTTTTGCCCTGTTAGTGTCCTAGCTATTTATAAACAAAGGAAATTATTTCCTAATATATCCTTGACCCAAATGCATCCGATCTACATTGCAAGTACTTTCAAGTAAGAAACAGTTAAATAGACAAAGAGAAGAAGACCCAGACAGCCTGGAGGTCAGTTTGATTTCCAATTGGTTCCCAATGCTATCTCTGATTTATTCACTTGGACAAACTTAATAACTGCAGAGTTAGTGCCTCAAGAATGAAAGGAACCACTTTTTCAGGGTTAAAAATGGCAATATAAAAGCACACAGATTCTTACATTGCAAAGAGTGGAGAAAAATTTACACGTGTTTCAGCTGATGCAAGAAGAAACTTCTCCTTGTTGATGATTGAGTTATAATGTAGCAAATTCACTTTCGTTTATAGAAAATGTTCTTTATTGTTAAAGGAGGCAAATGAATTAGTGATAAGCTTTGTCACCAGGGAGCCTGCGGCAGTCATTTTCCCAAGGGAAGAATGACTAAAGAGTATACATTTAGTATTTGTCACAACTTAAAAGAAAATAACTTGCTTTCACCACTGACTACGCGGCTAATTCTGTTACTAGAGGTTCAAAAGTAGAATTTGTTTTCATAAGCAGATGCTCTTTTTCTCAGCATTTTGCATTTCTAGTCATCCAAATAGCAATTAAGGCACAGCCAGCTTTAGAATTTCTGAGGCAATACAATGAGAAGCACACCATTAGTAAGCCAGCATTCTCCAAGTGGTGTTTTTTGAGCTGTTTTGCTCACCTAGAAATCCCGACTGCAATTGTCAATTGGAGGCCCGCAAGAAAGACAAAATGTTACAATAATTGGGGCAGATCTTTTATTTGGGATATCATCATAATCACGTGAGGGTTGCTTGAGGATGACCAGGTTCATACTGTGGAGTGAAATATTAAGTTAGCTATAAATTGAAGAATAAAGCTATACATTTACAACTTCTTGTGGTTCCGTTGTTAGCCTCAAATCTTGCCTCACTATGAGAGAGAAAACTAAGATTTATGCTGTGGGTCCATTTGGACCCTCCTTGGTTTTAACAGTCCTAATCTTGGCTTCTCTGCTGATCCTTCTCTGTGCCCTAAACTTGCCTACCTTGAAACAGTTGTTTCCTTGTCTTGTGGGTTATGGACCATTTTCAGAAAATTCTGTCTCTGCAGTTGCTCATAACTCACACTATGTCTACAGCTACTGCTATTTCTAATGACGGTTACGCAGATCTGGATAATGCTGAAAGCTGAAGTTTGAATTTTTTCTCTATGTGCACAGTCTCTAAACTGGGAATGACTTCTTTCTACTCATAGTGTGCCATAGTTCTCAGGGCTTTGCCCATCACTCACCCCACCGCAACCTGCCCTTATCTTCAGTTTTGGGGAAGACGTGTGGGCAGGGGTGGAGAAGCAGGGAGCTGCCAGACTCTGCAGGATATTTTCAGAAAGGCTCCCCTACTGTCCATAGTAACACTATAGCGCCCTCAATTATAATACTACCACTCATACGACAAACTGCTAGAACCAAGTCCTCAGCAATTCAGGATTTGAGAATTGTTGATTCAACAATTTCACTCCGACTCTGAGTGAGAAAGAGCAGCACAAACAGTAGATTCTGAGGATGGAAAATCTCAATATCCAGATGTGAATAGAGAGCTCAAAGTTTAAAAGTCCAGTCATGAGCATTCCCACTATGATTTCTTCAGGAAATATTGATGGACTTTCATTTTGGGTCAGGCCATGTCACTTGCTGGGGATTTAAGGTGACCAAGATGCTTTCCTTGCCACAAGGAGTGTCCCTCAGAGAGTCTACACTCTATTTGGATCCAGCTTGGTGCCTTCTTTTTGTTTTGTTTTTCTTTTAAAGATTTTTCTTTTATAAAGATTGGCACCTGCGCTAACAACTATTGCAAATCTTCTTTTTCTTCCTCTTCTTCTTCTCCCCAAAACCCCTCAGTATATAGTTGTATATTCTAGTTGTGGGTCCTTCTAGTTGTGCCGTGTGGGACACCACCTCCGCATGGCCTAATAAGTGATGCCATGTCTGTGCCCAGGATCCGAACTGGCGAAACCCCGGGCTGCTGAAGCAGAGCACGCAATCTTAACCACTCGGCCACAGGGCCTGCCGCAAGGTGACTTCTTGTATAGTCACATAAAACTGTTTTCTTTGGAGAGTACCACAATTAAGAGCATCTATCACTTGACCCTGCTGCACCTCCCTGGAACCTAAAACTCTCATACATTACAAGTGGTTACCAGCTCCAGATTCCCAGATCCCAGCTCCAGGAAAGAAGACACTTACCGATGCATCCATCAAAGGTAAATTTGGCTTCCTTTATTACTTTCAAAGCCATTTTTTTTTAACAAGAAAGAAATCTGACTAGGGATGCCATCTGACAGTACTCTTTTTCTTGCAAGCCAGCAAATAAAATAAAGAAAATATGAGAAACATTGCATAAACCCCAATGCTACAGTCTGTGCATGGTGTGTACGTAATAGATGTTGAGTTAAGTTGGGCTGAATGGAAACCTGAGCAGGCTGTGTGCACTGCGAAGTACTCTCACCTGGTAAGTAAAACTGGTTAATTGAAAATAAACCTTTCCTTCTAGATGTTCTTGAACATATTTACTTGTTTACTCACACCTCCTTCCACATTTAAACCTCTCTGGCCAGATTATGTTGTGGTAATAATATCCATGAGTCTCCATGAGTAGTCTAGAAGTCAGTAGTAAAAGATGGGAATGCTGGTATCAAGGCCCTCATTATAACCCTGAGATCATACTTCAGTTCTGCTTCAGAGCTCAGGGAAATATGATGAATGAAATAGAACTTTGCAATGCTGTCTATTTGAAGCTAACTCTCCACAGCAACTTAATAATGCTCTTTTTTTTTTTGAGGAAGACTAGCCCTGAGCTAACTACTGCCAGTCCTCCTCTTTTTGCTGAGGAAGCCTGGCCCTGAGCTAACATCCGTGCCCATCTTCCTCTACTTTATACGTGGGACGCCTGCCACAGCATGGCGTGCCAAGCGGTGCCATGTCCGCACCCGGGATCCGAACCAGTGAACCCCGGGCCGCTGAGAAGCAGAACGTCCGAACTTAACCTCTGCGCCACCGGGCCGGCTCCCTAGTAATGCTCTTATATCTAAACATTGCACAAGACAAAAGGCAGGACAAAAATTGATGCTAAAGGCTATTATTTTACCTTGAGTTTCTGTGGAATTTTGCCTAACATAACAATGATAATGCTAACCAAAGCATTTCTTTGGGATTAATGATGAGATGGGGCTAATTGAGGATGGGTAGACCAGCTAGTGACCAATCTCTAGGATACACTATATGCCAAGGTCATGAAGGATTAAACATTCTCCAATAAAATTAGGAAATATCAAGCATTTATGTTCAGAAGTATACATTTCACAGGAAGTCGATTCAACATATAACTAGTAAGTTACTGAAAACTCTATTACACAAACTTTACTCCAGGTTGGCGGTTATCCTCATTTTGGTGGACTCAGAATACCCAATTAATTAATCCATGCTAATAGCGCAAGACAGCTATTAACACGGCCCTTCCTGCCTCACCTCCTTCTACCACCATTCCACCCCACCACAAGTTAAATAAAGGTTCTTAATGAGGTTTAAACTACTTCTATCAATCAGGCCGGAAGCACTGAATCTCTGTTAGCTGCCCATCTGTACTAGTTTCCTAGGGCTGCTGTAGCACTGGGTGGGTTAAATAATAGAAACTCATTCTCTCCTAGTTCTGGAGGCCAGACATCTGAGATGGAGGTGTCCACATGGTTGGCTTTTTCTAGGGGCCATGAGGGAGACTCTGTTCCATGCCTCCATCCTAGCTTCTGGTGGTTTACTGGCGATATTTGGAGTTCCTTGACTTGTAGGTACATTATCCTGATCTCTGCCTTATGTTCACATGGACTTCTCCCTGTGTCTATCTCTGTATTCATATTTCCCTTTTTTATAAGTATACCAGTCAAGTTGGATTAAGATCACCCTAATAACATTATTTTAACTTCATTAACTCTGTAAAACTCCTATTTCTAAATAAGGTCACATGCTGAGATACTGGGATTAGGACTTCAACATCGCTTTTCTAGGGGAATGAAATTCAACACATAAAATCGTGCGTCCGCTATGCCCAGTCTCTGTCCTCATTCTGATCTGATTTAGCTGATGTTAGGTCATAGGCAGAATATTAACATGAAGTCATTAGATCCCACGAGTTTCTGTGGGCACAGAATTAGCTAATCAGTGAGCGAATAATACTTTCTCCTTCCCTCTCATCAGGTCAGAAGACCCCTAGAAGATGCGGTGTCCAGGACAAAGTACTTGATCTCTTTCATGGATCATGCGTGTACATGTGGGCATGTACACACACACGCTCACACATGTCTAAGGGCCTCATGTTAAAATAAACATCCAGGGCAAACCCTGAAAAGAAATAGCAAGAAATAGTGACATGCCACATATGCTTTATACAAAAGAAAAGCTCCTTGCCAGGAAAGCCTAGTTATTATCTAAGTTCGATGGCTGAAAGCCTGTGTCTTTTGTACACAGGCTGGCAGAGTCACCTCCTTCTCCTTCACTGACTACACAGCTCTAATGATCTGGCCGTGGAAGGAACTTGGGAAACCCTTCAGTTTGTTGGAAACACAAGGTAACTACTAGTAGTTATGACAACCCTTCTTCAGGTTGACAGTTTTGAGCAAGGTTCATCTGTGCGTACAACTCTGAGAGCAGCAATTAGAAAGCTGGGAAGAATGGCAGACAAAATGCTGAGTTACTATTGCTGATTTGGTTTTCTTTCCAATGCAAAAGTTCCGGTAGAGGAATCTTTAAGAATACCAAAATCTGCTAATAAACCACCTATGTACCAAAGATAATGAATATGAGCTACATGGAAATTAAGTTTTTTCCTGAGGTGGAAATTACGTTTTAAAAGAAGAACTGGTATACTTTTATAAGCAATGATCCACGAGCTATGTTTTCAAAAGGTGTGTTCTTTGAAATAGTTGTTGTGCTCACGTTGCACACACGCAGGGAAGCAACCTTTTGAAGTTGTATCCCTGCCTGCTTTGCTCTGGAATGTGACGAGCCCTGCAGTCCTTTACGGTGGGTGGGCTTCCTCTGCAATGTGCTTGCTTGTTAACTTAGCCACATCCTCATCTTTTACAGGGATGCTGCTGAAAATGGCTGAACCTGAGGAGACACCTGGTGGAGAATGGAAGCATTCTTCTCTCTGGGTGAGGTACACTTATTTCTTCTTTTCCAGTAATATTTCAGACAATAAGAGATCAAGGTAATGTCACAGAATCTTTGTATTGGCTTTTTAGCAGTCCAGAGATGTGAAGCAATTATACAAGCAGTAAAAAAGAAGCTGTTCTAATTTAGCTTTCTCATAGTATAGTTTATATGCTATCAGTTTCATTATTATTTATTTATTCACTCATCTATTTATTCATAGGTGCACCAGGGAAGCAGAGGTCTTGATCCTTGTGGGAAGCTCTTATATTGAGCTATGGGGGCAGGACATCCAGTCATCAAGAGCAAGGATTAAAGGGGTAATTGCCTGGGACTGAGACAACATATAAATGCTAACTGCCAAGTAAGCAGAGAAAAGGCGAATAGGGGAGAACTCAGAAATGAATGGATTAGAAGTGAGATGTTAAATAAACAGAAGATTTGGTTAAGCAGAGAGGGAAAGGCAACTACTAGGACTGAGTGTATGGAGAGAGAAAGACAACATGTATGAATGGCCGGTGGGAAGGACACCAGCCTATCTGCAGCAGAGAAGTATGTTAGGGAATAATGTGAGATAAGTTGGACTAATTTGGGAAGGCACAGCTTAGTAGAAGTAAATTTCTTAGCTTCATAACTGAAAATCTGTCTAGCGCCAGTTGATATGATCAGTAGGCAGTTTGGCATAATGGACTGTCAATGGTTTTAGACTCAAAAGTGGTGACTGATCTCTGACTCTGCTCCTAACTAGCTGGGTAGTTTTGGGCAACGTGTCAGTTAGTTATTACTACTAAATCCAGCCAAAAACTCAGAGGCTGAAAACACCATTTATTTATTATTCCTCACATGGTTCCCGGTCAGCTCCTCCGGGTTAGGCTTAGCCAGGGTGGCTCTGCTCTGTGTTCCTCTCGTCCTCCTCCTGGGACCCACAGGCCACTGGGCTTATCTTCTCATGTTGCTGGTGGAGGGTCAGGGTGTAAATGTCAATATACAAGACCTCTTGGGGCTGAACCTTGGAATTTGCACACCATTGCTTCCCTGTTGTTTCATTGGCCAATGGAAGTAATAAAAGTAAAGTCAGAGTCAAGGGGTAGTAAATATTCTCCACCTCTTTTGTGGGAGGAACTTAAAGTCACATGACAAAGGAGATTGATACAGGGAGGGGTGAGTAATTTAGCCAATAATGAAATCTACCACAGGTAAGTCTCTTAAATTCTCAGCCATATTGTGCTGATTTCTAAAATAGAGCAATGATATCCAGCCTCAAGAATTATAGAGATAAATACAATAATTAATGTTTGTATAAGTTTTTACTCAGCTGTGAAGAATAATGCAAAATAAGGGAAAATTATTTTGCACCTGCTTATATTCTCTTCCCTAGGCAAAAATACACAATCTCTTTAATGGCCACCTCTCACCAAGCCTCCAATGCCATCCCCTAACCTACAGCATGAGACTCTGTATAGAACTTCCTCCTAATAAGGGCTTCCTGAAGAAATGTAGGATGAAAGTTCCTACAACGACCTTTGATGTTTCTAGAAGAATAATTGGAAAAACAAAACTCTTGTATGTTGCTGATGCTTTCTTCATAAATGTTCAGGCAAGGCAGGAGATACACTATCCATCAGAAAAGTGCTCATGAGCCCTTCTTTCCCTGGAGTGGTGCTGTTCTTACACTACTCATTCCTCACACCCTTGTCACTTCTCCTTTATGCCCAAAGCATTAATGGATAGGACAGTTGGCCTGAGTTCCAGGACTAGACAAATGGAAGGATGTTAACTAGGACTGATGTAGAATCTGCATCATTTTAGCATTATGTTCTAGTTAAAAGTGAGTTAGCCTTCCATATATGTTCAGTTATTCATGTACATGTTCAGAGTTATTAATTCATTCAAAAATTATTGACTCCTGAAGCCAAATAGTGTAGAACTCAGCATTATTTAGGATATAAGGTAATATATTACTTTTGCATTCGAGCATTGAACTCCAGGGCATGAAAGACCCTTCTTAGGAAAGCAAGTTAGGAGATATCAGTGATTTTCAGTCATCTGGATGAATTTAAAAGAAGAAAATGAGTTTTCTTGATTTTCTGCAGCAGAGCATAAATTCATGAATGTCTCAGTTTAATCAGGATTAGCTTTAAAAGGAAGCTGCACTCTTCCAGATAACAATCGGTTATTCCAATGGGGACATTGGTGAAGGGAACAGAGTTTCACGTGTCTGTGCTACGAGTTCTAGTTCTTAACTTCACAGTTAATTCTCCAGAGTGTTTTTTGGCAGAGATGTAAACCAGGGGAGCTGCGGATAAGAATATAATCTGATGTTTGAAAGATGAAAGAAGTGACCACACTGATTCAGAATTGATGTCTGTTCAAAGCCCCAACCACGTGGAGGAGATGATGCACTGAGAATCAACGAGGAAACAGCAACTAGTGACAGACTGTCCACTTTCTATGATACTCTTCCACTCCTAGTGACTAAATCTAAAGGCATGTCCACGTTAAGTTAAGCTTCAAAATGATGTTTTTCTGTTTTAAAATTGCTCTTACGATCCTTTACAGGCAGATGCACCATTCAGGTTGCTCAAATGTTTTGATTGAATTAAAATAAAAACTTTTGGAAACAAATTTGTTTACAGAGTCATGCAATCCTTCAGATGTGTGTGGTTTTTCTCCCTACCTACCTCTTTTTTCTTCTTTGAAAGGCAATGCCTTGCAGCTCCTTTTTCCAAGGTAGAAACAAATCGATGACCAACAAGAGCCCAGCCCCCAAGAACAACCCAGAAATAACAAACCAATCTGTGTGTGTGACAGAAGAGGAGAGTGTATGTGGTATGAAAAGGAGCTACCATTTCAGACTTCCACAGCGCAATTATAAGGAACAGTGCAGAAAACATGATTGGAAAAGAGGAAAACAACAATTCCACATAGACTCATGGAGACCCAGGAATTTGTATTCAGCTGACTTGCATCCACCTTCTCTTTGTGGCCAGCTTTGCTAGCCTCCTCACCTGTTGACACTGAGCAGATCCGCCTGTCTCTTCACTATAGCATGGAGAAGAGGATCAGCTAGTTAAGAGACAGGAGGACAGTGACTGCAGATGCCTGCCTTGGAATTCTTTATTTTTAGTTTTACTGCAGTAACATTGGTTTATAACATTATATAAATTTCAGGTGTATGTCATTATATTTTGATTCCTGTGTAGATTACATCATGCTCACCTCCCAAAGACTAATTACAACCCATCACCACACACACGTACCTAATTACCCCTCTCACCGCCCTCCCTCTCCCTGTCCCCTCTGGTAACCACTAATCCAATCTCTGTCCCTATGTGTTTATTGTTGTTTTTATCTTCTACTTATGAGTGAGATTATCCAGTATTTGACTTTCTCCCTCTGAATTACTTTGCTTAGCATCATACCTTCAAACTCCATCCATGTTGTCACAAATGGCAAGATTTCATTGTTTCTTATGGCTGAGCAGTATTCCATTGTGTTCATATACCACATCTTCTTTATCCATTCATCCCTTAATGGTGCCTAGGTTGGTTCCAAGTCTTGGCTATTGTGAATAATGCTGCAATGAACATAGGGGTGTATGCTTTTGGCTTTTTTTTGGGGGGGGGAGGGGGTTTGAGGAACATTGTAGCTGTGCTAACATCCGTGCCAGTATTCTATTTTGTATGTGGGATGCCACTACAGCATGGCTTGATGAGTAATGAGTATGTCCACACCTGGGATCTGAACCCATGAACCCCAGGCTGCTGAGGTGGAGCACATGAACTTAAACACTATGCCACCAGGCCAGCCCAAGGGTGCATGTGTCTTTATGCATTCACGTTATCATGTTCTTTGGATAAATGCCCAGCAGTGGAATAGCTGGATCATATGGTAGTCTTAGTCTTAATTTTTTGAGGAATCTCCATACTGTTTTCCATAGTGGCTGCACCAGTTTGCACTCCCACCAGCAGTGTACAAGGGTTCCCTTCTCTCTACATCCTCTGAATTTATTTGTTTTTTTCCTATTTTATTAATTACAGCCATTCTGACCAGAGTGAGATGATATCTCACTGTAGTTTTTATTTACATTTCCCTGATAATTAATGATATTGAACATTCTTTCATGTGCCTCTTGGCCACCTGTATATCTTCTTTGGAGAAATCTCTGTTGAGATCTTCTGCCCATTTTTTATTTGAGTTGTTAGTTTTTTTGTTGTTGAGATGTATGACTTCTTTGTATATTTTGCATATTTACCCCTTATCAGACATATGGTTTGCAAATATCTTCTCCCAAATTGGTAGGTTGTCTTTTCGTTTTGTTTATGGTTTCCTTTGCTGTGCAGAAGCTTTTTAGTTTGATATAGTCCCATTAGTTTATTTTCTCTATTGTTTCCCTTGCCTGGTCAAGACACGGGACTTGAAAATATGCTGCTAAGACTGATGTCAAAGAGCACACTGCCTATGTTTTCTTCTAGAAGTTTCATGGTTTTGGGTCTAACATTCAAGTCTAATCCATTTTGAGATGATTTTTGTGCAAGGTATAAGATAATGGTCTACTTTCATTCTTTTGCATGTGGCTGTCCAGTTTTCCCAACACCATTTATTGAAGAGACTTTTCTTTCTCCATTTTATATTCTTTGCTCCCTTGTCCAAAATTAGTTGTCCATAGGTGTGTGGGTTTATTTCTGGGCTGTCAATTCTATTCCACTGATCTGTGTATCTGTTTTTGTGCCAGTACCATACTGTTTAGGTTACTATAGCTTTGTAGCGCATTTTGAAATGAGAGTGTGATACCTCTGGCTTTGTTGTTTTTACTCAGAATTCCTTTGGCTATTTGGGGGTCTTTTGTTGTTCATATAAATTTTAGGATTCTTTCTTCTATTTCTGTGAAAAATGTTCTTGGAACTTTGATAGGGATTGCATTGAATCTGTAGATTGCTTTAGGAAGTATGGACATTTTAACTATGTTAATTCTTCCAATCCAAGAGCGTGGATTTGTTCTCTTCCTTTAGGTTCTTTCAACCATGTTTTATACTTTTCAGTCTATAGATCTTTCACGTCTTTGGTTAAGTTTATTCCTAGGTATTTCTTTCTTTTTGTTGCAATTGTAAATGGAATTGTATTGTTAATTTCACTTTCTACTACTTCATTGTTAGTGTATAGAAACACAATTGATTTTTCTACATTGATTTTGTATTATGCAACTTGATAGTATTCATTTATTATTTCTAAAAGTCCTTTGATGGATTCTTTAGGATTTTCTTTAAATAAAATCAAGTCATTTGCAAATAGTGACAGTTTCACTTCTTCTTTTTCCATGTGGATCCCTTTTATTTCTTTTTCTTGCCTGATTGCTCTGGCAAAGAAGTCTAATATTATGCTAAATAAGAGTGGTAAAAGTGGGCATCCTTGTCTGGTTCCTGTTCTTAGAGAGATAGCTTTCAGTTTTTCTCCATTGAGAATGATATTAGCTATGGGTCTGTCATATATGGCCTCTATTATATTGAGGTACTTTTCTTCTATGCCCATTTTATTCAGAGTTTTTTAAATCATTAATTGATGTTGTGTCTTGTCAAGTTCTTTTTCAACATCTATTGAGATGATCATGTGGTTTTTATTCTTCATTTTGTTAATGTGGTGTATCATATTGATTGATTTACAGATTTTGAACCACCCCTGCATACCTAGAATAAATCCCACTTGATCATAGTGTATGATCTTTTTAAACTATTGTTGTATTCAATTTTCTACTACTTGGGTGAGGATTTTTGCATGGATGTTCATCCGTGATATTGGCCTGTAATTTTCTTTTGCTGTATTGTTCTTGTCTGGTTTCAGTATCAGGGTAAAGTTGGCTTCATAGAATGAATTAGAAAGCCTCCCCTCCTCTTGAATTTTTTTTAAGAGTTTGAGAAGGAAAGGTGTTAAGACTTTGAATGTTTGGTAGAATTCGCCAAGGAAGCCATCTGGTCCTGGACTTTTATTTTGGGGAAGGGTTTTGATTACTGTTTTGATCTCCTTGCTGTTGATTGGTCTATTCAAATGCTGTATTTCTGGGTTTTTTTCCTTTGAAAGATTAGCCCTGAGATAACTGCTGCCAGTCCTCCTCTTTTTGCTGAGGAAGACCGGCCCTGAGCTAATATCCATGCCCATCTTCCTCTACTTTATATGTGGGACGCCTACCACAGCATGGCATGCCAAGCAGTGCTGTGTACGCACACAGGATCCAAACCAGCAAACCCCAGGCTGCCAAAGTAGAAAATGAGAACTTAACTGCTGTGCCACCAGGTTGGCCCCTCAAATGGCGTATTTCTTATTGATTCCTTTTTGGAAGGATTTATGAGACTAAGAATTTATCCATTTTTTTCTAGATTACCCAATCTGTTGTGTATAGCATTTTGCAGTAGCCTCTTACAATCCTTTGTATTTCTGAAGTGTCCATTGTAATTTCTCCTCTTTCATTTCTCATTTTGTTTATTTGAGCCTGCTCTCTTTTTTGCTTGGTGAGTCTAGCTAAAGGTATGCCAACTTTGTTTAGCTTTTCAAAGAACCAGCTCTTGGTTTCATTCATTTTTTTTCTATTTTTTTTTTTAGTCTCTATTTCATTTATTTCTACTTTGCTTTTTATTATTTCCTTCTTTACACTGATTTTAGGCTGTGTCTATTCATTTGTTTCCAGTTCCTTTAGGTGCACTGTGAGATTGTTTATTTGACATTTTTCTTGTTTGTTGAGGTAGGCTTATACTGCTATAAACTTCCCTCTTAGAACAGCTTTGACTATATCCCATAAATTTTGGCATATTTTCATTTTCATTTGTTTCCAGGTATTTTTTTTGTTTCTCCTTTGATTTTTTCATTGACCCAATAATTGTTCAGTAGCATTTTGTTTAATCTCCACATATTTGTGGTTTCTCTGATTTTCTTCCTGTAGTTGATTTCTATTTTCACACTCTTGTGGTCAGAAAAGATGCTTTGTATTACTTCAACCTTCTTAAATTTATTGAGACTTGTTTTGAGGCCTAATATGTCATCAATCCTGGAAAATGTTCCATGTGCATTTGAAAAAAATGTGTTTTCTGCAGTTTTTGAATGGAATGATCTGCATATATCTACTATGTCCATCTGGTGTAATATGTCATCTAAGGCCAACGTTTCCTTATTGATCTTCCATTTGGATGATCTATCCATTGGTGTAAGTGGAGTGTTAACATCCCCTGCTATTATTGTGTTACTGTGAATTTCCCCTTTTATGTCTGTTAATAATTGCTTTGTATATTTAGATGCTCCTATGTTGGTGCATAGATATTTACAAGTTTTATGTCTTTTGTTGGATTTTTCCCTTTATCATTATGTAATGCCTTTGTCTCTTGTTACAGTTTTTGTTTTAAAGTCTATTTTGTCTGATATAAATGTTGCTACCCCAGCTTTCTTTTCACTCCCATTTATGTGGAGTATCTTTTTCCATCCCTTCACTTTCAGTTTAACTTGGAATTCTTTGAGTGTGAGTGAATAGAAGCTATGGTTTTATAGCACACAGCAAAAGAAAACCAAGTTTCTTGTAGGCAAAAGAAAAAGCCAACATTTGGTAGTCAAATAGTCTTGGTTTATTTATTTTGTAAACCACTTTATCAAGGTATGCTTGATATAAAAATGCTGTATATATTTGATGTTTGGAACTTGATGAGTTTGGAAATAAGTATACATTCATGAAACCATCATCACAATCTATGCCATAAACATATTCATCACCTCCCAATAGTTTTCTCCCATCCTTTTTATTTATTATTATTACTATTATTTGTGTTTGATAAGAACAAAGCAGAAAATCTAACCTCTTAGCAAATTTTTAAGTACACAATATGGTACATATACTATAGGCACAATGCTGCACACTATATCTCTAGGATTTATTATTCTTGCATAACTGAAAGTTTGTAGCTGTGCTTTGTAAGCCAGAACTTGCTAGCATGTCCTTAGACAAGTATGTGAACTCCTCTGTGTAGGTTTTCTTATATGTGGGAAATAAAGAAATTAATTAATAGCACAAATATATTCTTGTGAGAATTATATCAAATAATATATATAAATTATATAGCAAGATGGCTTGAAGATTGTAGGCACTTTCCACAGCACTCCAGGTGTGATGTTGAGAAAAAAAGAGGCAATCTTTGCTATATTAATTATTCATATGAGGATTTAGAGCATACTAAAGGCAAGAGTAACACGTGGATTAGTGTGCCAACTCTGAATGATTGGCAGTATCTGCTTGGAGAATTAGAATGAGAAAGATTTTTAAAATGGCTCAATAAGAAATTATTGGTGATGGTGGTATATTATTGCTGCTGTCTGTTGTGAGTGAGAAAAGAGAAAATGAGGGCATATATGTCATGTACTTACTATTTCTGGGTAAGCACAAATAGGCAAATAACAATTAATATAAATAACACAGTTGTCCAATCTTCAAGAATCATATGGCCTAGTGAGAGATTAGTACCAATAAACTAAGTGTTACAAAAGTTACTCATTTCTCTAGTACCCTAATAATCTGGGCATATATATCTTAGTGTGCTTATTCCAGAAGGGGATGTCAATGTAAGTTTCCCCGAGGGATGATTCTTGAACTATAACAAAGCAGTTAGCTATGCAGAGGGTGGAGGGAAAGAAGCATGTATTCCTACAAGAGAGAACAGCATAGAGTCTTGAAAAAACACACAATGAATGTGAAGGGCATGGAGGCTTGTAAATTTTCAAAATGGTATTTGTATGAGGAAGTGACTGAAGGCGAGATTGTTGAGGTAGGTAGGCTGTGTACCATGTTAAGCTCTATTAAGATATTTTATTGGCTTGACTTGAGGTTGGCAGCAAGGGGAGCAATTCAGTTCATAGCTCCAAGAAATTGCCATTCACATGCATTAAAAATGATTTCCTTGACACATTGAAACTTAAAAACTGATGAGATACTGTAAAGTTTTATGTGTGGCTTCATTCTTCTGCCATGAGCTGTGCCATCTCAATGATGGGGTAGGACTTAAGATTGAATAGAATTGTATATCCTTATCATTTATTGTTCTGAAAGATTGTTATTATCATTTGCATGAGCAAAAACAACAACAAGAGGTAACGATTTCTGGTGGACAGCTTTTGTTCATTGGGTTCCTTGGCTTGCTATGTCCTTTATTCCTATCAGTTATTCTCCAATGCCCCTGGAAAGCCTGTACCAATTTCCACTCATACTAACCATGGCTTTCTCCATGTACCCAAAGCACACTGCTCATGTCTCTGTCACAGTCTTTATTCTATTCTGCCAGAATATTGTTAGTTTTTTCATATTTGTAAGCTGCTGTAAGACTGTCAGATTTGTTCTGTAAACTTCTAGAGAGGAAGGACCAGAGCTTATTTATTACTATTCCTCTCACAGTACTCAGTCCTGTGCCTAGCACACAGCAGGTGCTCAATAAATGTGTGCCTAAATGAATTAAATGATAATTGTTATTTCATGTTTGAAATTTAATCATCATTATAATGGGATTGGTCATCTGCTAAGCTTACATTATAGTTCATAAAGCTATATTTCTAAATACTTGTCCTATTATCAAGTTATTTGTATTCCAAAGATAGATTAAGGGACAGAGGCCATGATGAGTTTAAGTAAAATTTATCTGGCTTATAAAAATTAAATATAAAACAACTTATGACTATGATTTTAGTTACCATGGTAGCACGTTAATACATTAAGCCAACTTAGCCCCTAATAGACACATTGAGATTGTCAGCTCTTGGAGTAAAATTCTCCTGGTTATACAACAAACAAGTGTCTTCTGAATGGATATCAAAGTCAATAATGTCTTATTTTAACCATACAGAGATATATGGCTAAATATGGGGATATGTTCTAGGTCTAACAGAGATTAGAGGACCACTGAAGAAAAGATGCCTAGTCGGAATTAGTAGTAGTTCTCTGACAAGTCCATGGAGAGCTGCAAGAAGAGTAAGCTATGATGACTATGAACAGAAGAAAGGAGCAGTGACATTACAAAAAGAGAAGCATTTATCATTTCTCCTGTGTTTTTGATAGAAGGCTATGAGGGAAACATGGAAGACAAAGATAACAGGAAACTGAGAAGATGGTGGCATAGATAGCATTCACTTGTGGTTCTAGGAATGCTGTGTTCCCACTCTTCACTCAGGTTATGGAGGATGATGACCCCAGAAGAGGTATGAAAACTTTATTCATGTAGGTGAAGCACCATTCAAAGAGCTGATTTCAGACAATGAAACATTTTGACGTTATGTAAAATGCAAACATGACTTTAATTACATGGTATTTCATCATGTTAAAAATTCCATTGAAAAAACAATACAATTAAATTATCAGTCCTGGATTTTAGATATTTCCGGAAATGCTGCTGGATGGGGTGGTTAAAGAAAAAGAGAGAAGTCAGCAATTGCAATATTTTTCTGAAAAAAATTCTCAGGGAATTGATATTAACATGCATTGACACAAATGCTGTGCTAGTTCCCTAAGACACCGTAGACAAGTAGAAGAAACCATTTCAGTTTTGAAGAGGACAGACTTCATTTTGATGCTTCTTAATTTTCACATTTGCTTTAATTCCTCTAGCGCAGACTTCGTTGTTTTTTATCTTGAATTGTCTTGCTGATTGGTGTACTCTCACCTTTAAATTATCAACAAGTCCACGTCACTGTGAACATATTTTCAATTTGTTACTGAAGTATTTCCTAAGCAAAGTAGTAAGACACAACCAGGTGTCACAAATTGACTGAAACTCTAAATAAAGCCAGTGAAGTGTTTCCTGGATACCTTTTGTTCCATGTCATTCTCCCTGGGCTTTCAGGTCTCATTTCTTTGCCACCAAATCTTAGTTTCAAAGTAGACTCTTGAATTAGTTAATTAGATACTGGTATGAGTTTGAGAAACCGCATTCATGGATATCATTGATTGTTAGGTATGGAAATGATGTAAACGTACCCTAGTCTAATCTCCATGTTTTAGACATAAGGAAACCGTGTCCCACAGAGAAATCTCAGTTGCCACAGCACATTAATGTCAGACCAAGGAGTCAGGAGCTCAGATTAGAGAGAACAGCTATTTCATCATTAAAATTGTCTTTGGTTGCAAACAAGGGAAAGCTCAATCTAAACTGGCTTAAGAAAAATAAAGAAAAAAGTGTGTATGGACGAGGAGTCTGCAGGCTCATGTAACTGGCCATTCCAGGGCATGATCTGGACACCATGGGGTTTTTCTCTTCCCAGTTTTCAGCTTTCCTCCTCTGGAGTCAGGTCCATTCTCACACTGGCTCTCTTCTTGTGCTCCCAAGATGGCTGCCAGCAACTCTGGGGTTACATTCCATCCCATTTACATTCAGGAGGAAAAGAAAGCCTCTTCATCTCAGCATTCTCAATAAAATTCTCAAGGTTCACTATTTATTAGACCCGCTTAGATCACATGTCAACCCTTGAACCAATCACTATGCCCAAGTGGGTGGAAGCTTTGAATGGAACAGCCTAGCTTATGTGTTTTACTGTGGAAATGGCAGAAGAGCAAATTCCCTGTGACCACGTGGACCAACAAATAAAGGAGGAGCTTTGGGGACATAGGTGGGGGAATGGATGCAGGGAAGCAACAAGAAATTGCCTCTCATGGTGCAATTAGTTATAAACTAGTTAAGTTATGGATATACAAGCTTTGGTGACCATAATAATGCTTCCCTTATATGTTTCCCCCTGTTTGCCCAGAATCTGAGATAAGATGGTATATGATCATCCACTTTGGGCTCAGGGTCAGGTAGAGAGGACGACATAGCCAGTCATTCTGACCCCTAATTCTGATCTGTACATTTGGGCTAATTCTCAAATGGATGAGGTTTTGAGCCTAAAAATACTGTCCCTGTCTTCATCTCTGTGTTCACAGTGCCTGGCATCAAATAGATCTTCACTCAGCAAATGTTTGCAAAACTGAGTTGGCTGCCTGGCTATACTAGATACCTAGACTTTGATGTTTGTATTTAATTCCCCTGTTTCCTAGGCCATCTTCATCTGGATGACTAAAGCCCTGCCCAGTTATTCCGTGTGTAAACCTCGTCCATTTATTACCCTAGGAGTGAAAATGATGCAGAAGGTAGACAAAATGTGTGTTTCTTAAGAATAATTGGGGAAAGAAGAAATGTCTGTTTTATTCAGAATCTTTTGACTTGTAGCTGGGAATTGCTGGCCAAGAAAAACAATACAAAGTGTAAGATCTAGGTGTGGGCATTTCTCCCACCTAACTTATGAATTCCACCCCCAGTGTTAGTGATAGCTTCTGGGAAAGTATTAAAAAATTTCCTCAAAGAAATCGATAGGGTTATTAAATTGGTAGGTTGATTCAATGAAGTCAAGTTTGACTACATGCAAAGGTTTTGTTGGGACATAGAGCTTGCATGTTCCATGCAGAAAGCAGGTCCAAGTTCTGGACTCCCAGGGACAACAGGCTATACATAATGGGAAATAAACCACAGGGAGCAAACTGAAGGAGAATAGATGGGCAATTGGACTTTGAGGTGGAGCCTGGGGCCAATAAATGGAAGAAATTGTGATAGAATGTTACCACAGAAATATCAAGATTTCTGACATTGTCCTTAAATTTCAGTTTTCCACAACAGAGTATCTAAAACAAAGACAGAAACTAACAACTTCTTCCACCAGTGATTTTAGAAGTGAGAGTCCTGGGTACGCTGAGAGGATGGTCTCCCCGATTGTGTTACAGGCCAAATCAGGCTTGACTTAAGGGAAACCATCTTGTAACTCTCTGTAACCTTTGTTTCATGCCTCCCCGCCCCCGCTCCCGAACACATTTAAGGCTGCACATAGTCTAACTGATTAATGACTACTGTTAGAAAATATGCATATTCTCTATGTTTTATGACCCCTGCTTACGTATATACCTCCCAGCTGCATGAAGGATATAGCTTTGTTCTTTTGAGTTCCTTAGGAATGTAAAGACAAGTATTTGTCTTAGGAATGTAAAGACAAGTATTTGGACAAGTATTCTATACTGGTATCCATCATCAATGACAGCTGCAAGGTCTGGTGTGGTGACTCCCAGTCTGCAATGACAGATGGTCAGCATTCCTGACCCTCTCCTCTTTAGCCCACTGACCCTGTATAACTGCTTCAAGATTCTGTACCCTCTTAAGATGGTTCTTTAGGACACTAGTCTGCCATCTTCTGATCAGCTAGCTCATCATTTAATAAAGTCCTTTCTCTATCACCATCTTGCCTCTTGACTAATCATGTTTGTCTTGCAGCAAGAAGATCAAGTCCTTTGTGCAATAACAGTTGCAGAGAGGTATTGGGCTGGTGACTGGATGCTCATTGCAAACAATTAGGATGGTCAAGATTGACATCTGAATCACGCTTTTTTTTTAAGCCCTGTCACCCACTCAGACAGTAACCATGGTTCCCAAGAACTCAAAACCTTGTGTGCTTCTTAGGGCTGCACTGTGCCCCTAGTGCTGCCTTCAACCAGCACCTCTCTCTGTGATGTTCTGTGAGCTATGAGTCATAGAATGAGTTCTATATTCGGGTTGGACCATAAGTCAATTTGCTACAATGGTCCACATTATCCTTCCAAATCCTCCCTCCTTTTTAGCCTGTAGGCCAAGGACAGAGAGTGACATCAAAAGCAACAAGGTCTTTGCTCTTTGAATCACCTCTTAGTCCCTGGCTTTTCCTGGTCTTTTCATGACTACTTAGACCCTGCCTTTAGGATTTTGTTCACAGAGCTGCTACACACTTGGATCTCCATACTTGGAGCCAACACAGGGTTTGAAATCACATCCAAAGGCATTGGCAGTCGAAGTCCTCACTCTCCTGTCCATTCCAAAAGCCTCTTGATTTCCACTTACCCCATTGTTTACTTTTTCCCCCTAATCTCAGATTTTCCCACAGGTCTGCCCTATTGTACCACTATTTGTAGTTCCAAATCTCCTTTCAGGAGTCACTTCTTTGAGGCACGTATCTGTTGCATTATTGTCATGGTCACCCATCTAATTCTGTAGATGAGGATTATGAGGCCCAAGGAGGTTAAGTGACTTTTCTAAGGTCACAGAGCTGGTAAGTGGTGGAGTCAGACTAAGTCTCTCTCTCTCTCTTTTTTTTTTTTTTTTGAGGAAGATTACATCTTAGCTAACATCTGCTGCCAATCCTCCTCTTTTTTGCTGAGGAAGACTGGCCCTGAGCTAATATTCATGCCCATCTTCTTCTACCTTATATGTGGGACACCTGCTACAGCATGACTTGTCAAGCAGTACATAGGTCTGCACCCTGGGCCCAAACTGGTAAAGTTCGGGCTGCTGAAGCAGAATGTGCAAACTTCACTGCTGTGTCACCTGGCCAGCCCCAAGACTAAGTCTCTTAATGTTAATGTTTAATGTAATACAAAAAAGGGGAGAGAATTATTAAATTACTAAAATCACTTAAAATCCAGCACATGCTGTTGTTTTGATTCAAGCAGTACTCAAAATAACTTCCAAATTCACAACTTAGGGCAATGAAGGAGAGGGGGGTAGATGTTAGTCACAATGATACACAAGAGAGAGTTAATGATCTGTTATCCTAAGCATTTGCCTTTCAGGGAGACTGTCATGAAGTCAGAAAACTACATAGACATTATGAGAGTGCGACTCAAAGTATTTTTCCTTGAACTTAATAATAAAGCAATCAATTATGCATCTCTGGATTCTCATTTGTTTTCTTGCTTCAAGGACAAAGTGAATAGCACATCTTCGGGGAAATGTTCTCTATTAGGAGTGATTGACAAAAATTTCCTGGTGAATTAACTGGTCCCAAAGTAAACATGTTCTTACACAAAGGGATGAATGTCACTGAAAACCATACTATAATGAAGCAAGAGCCCCATTGCCTGACCATTTTAACCGCATGACAAATTTGCTTAAAAATGTATTTTCTGACCCTGAATTTAGTATTTGGGAGTTCAAACTCTCCCAATTTTGATTCCAAGAAAGATAGTTTCATGCAGACCTGTAAAATATCTTATTGGAGAGATCAGGAAGTGACCTTTTCAGGCTGAATTAGCTTTATTTAAGTTCAATACTGGAAAAATGTTTTAGGTGAAGAAATGGCCCTAGTTAATTATGACATTCCGTTCTACTCTGATTCCATCAAATTCTTCAGATAAGGACTGATCTTTGGGAGCTTATCAGAACTGCTTGAAAATTTTTCCCCTTCACTTGGGCTTTAAATTTTTCTTAGTGAATTGCACAATGCCGTTGATTAGCTGATAGTTAGCGATTCTTAAAGTTTTGATTTGAAAGATGGTAATTGCCAGCATAATACTGCCATGAGTTTAACAGAAGAAAAATAAAGTCAAAACACTACTTTGGCTTTTTCTAGAATATTATTTTTTTCCCTCTTCAGCAAAGATTTTCCAGTCCTTTGCTTCAGGCTGATCTCAGTAATTAAAAGAATGATTTAAAAAACTCTCAAAAAGGATTCTGAATATTAAAATTCATTAAAATGCTATATTCACAAAACAGGATATTCTATCATAAATATATGTGGAAAGAAAAACATGAAGAAAGTTAGGTACTTCCTCCATAGCCATTGCCCATGTGTATTTATTACAGTTTAGTTGTTTAACTGAGAACTTGAGACATTAACAAGTAGTTGTGTGGCTATTAGCTTCATTTTTCCTTAGAGACTTAAGAAAAGGAGAGAGGGATAAAAGTAGAGAAAGAAAAATGCTACTTGCTAAGCTGTCCATTAGAACAACGGCCATTTCATTCTCATGAAAGTGGCATATCCATGGCTAGTTCAGCTAACTCACTGGTGAACAAACTAGTCCATTGTCATGATATGAAACAAATACATTTAACTGAGAAATAAGGACTATTTCCAAGCTTAAAACAGGTCATTTTAATCAAACAAGTGGAAGAGTCATCCATTTAAGTCATTGGACATTATGGAAATATAGCAACTGGACAATTGATGGAATATCCCCCAGACTGGGATGTTGTCATGGAGACACACCAAAGTAAGCCTTGTAGTAAGCCTGGCAAGAAACATCCCTCTCTAAGCCAGGCTTCCAAAGCCCAGGTGCCACCTGTGTGCAGCCAGCCCTAGGGAATGATCAAACAGGTAAGAAGTCTTCACTGTGATCTATTTCAGAAAAACTGGGCATAAAAGTAATTGTGAGAGGAAGGAAGAATTTGGAAGGATTGTAACAGGCATTCTAAGATATCTGATTTTAAAAAATGCTACAAAATACATGGCGAGTTACCCAGTAATATAAACCAAAATCACTTTCATAATCAATTTATCATTTCTCCTACTTAATATTAGTAATATTTTTAACAAACAAATTAATGATTCTGTCTGAAAAATTCCATTTTGATTCAAAACCAAACCTTTTAATCAAGTCCTAGCTTGTAATCTATCTTAGTGCCTTACCTTAATAAATTAGATTTTTGTGTTGTTATTTAACATTTTTTGCTATTTAAACCTTGTCTTTCTAAATTGACTAATATCGTAAAGGATAAAGGCTCCACATGATCCTTCTTTTACCCACTGTCTTTCTTTCTCCTATTCCATAGGCTAAGTAGATATTTGCTGACTTAATTGGGTTTAATTCTATGAGGCATTTAGGACGCATATGTTCAATAACTTTTCCCCTCCATGGCACATACTTCTGGTTTTCCTGTTGCCTCAGCTTCCTTCAGACTGAGGACCTGCCATATTCTTACCAGTCATCTCTTTAAAACCAGAGCCTCATCCAGACTTCAACCTAGTGACTGAGTTCCTGTTGTCTGCACACAGAATTTGCTAACAATGATCCTAACTCTGAGAGT
Organism: Equus caballus; assembly: GCF_041296265.1. Classification (NCBI taxonomy): domain Eukaryota; kingdom Metazoa; phylum Chordata; class Mammalia; order Perissodactyla; family Equidae; genus Equus; species Equus caballus. The sequence continues at coordinate 26,738,971 of NC_091710.1, read as the reverse complement.
TACCTGCCCTGAAATTTTTTTTCAATCTCTGGATCCATCATTCATCTGAAAGACTGTCCTCCGTTTGGACTGGCTATCTGGACTGGACTTGACTTAAATGCATGCTTTGAAAATCATGCTCACCCACTGGAGACATTTATCTGTTTCTGCCCATTATATAGGGCCAGGGTGTAGTTCAAAGGTTGGCCTCTCCCACTCACCCCTCAAATCCCTGGAAGTCATGGGGCCTTGCTTGACCTAGCCCAGACACAGAACATAAATGGCTTTTCCACCAGCTCCTGAAAAAGGGATGGTATGAAAATCTCTATAAGTATGGACCTTCTTGAATCATCTACATTCCTGAACACCCACTGATGCCCTAAGTGAGGAGACAGCAAGAGTTTAGTAGATATGGGAATTAGAGCTACATTCAGGTAATGTAGTGGGTCTGGAATTGACTCTAACTACTCACAAACCCTTATCTGAGCAAGCCCAAATGTTCCCAGTCCACATGAAACACAGCTGTCGGCAATAGAGTGATATTTAAGAGCAGATTTTAAAATGCTCCCTTTATTCTTAATTATTAAGTAGTTGTCTCAAGGCATATGACAGAAACCCATCCTGCAACAATTTCATTGATAAGAAATTTCCAGATAAATTTTTCCCTTATTAGAGTTTATGGGTGTATGTGTGTATATGGAGCTTCCAAAGACACAAACAAATTACTGAGTTAGATAATTATGGTATCTGATGAAGGCGTCACGTTAAACAAAGTAAGAAATATCTACTGTATTTGCTCTTTATTGAGTGATAAAGGACTGGTCAAGGGAAATACACATAAAGGTCTAACCCACAGTTAGCAATATAGTACTCTCAACTGGAGGCCACACAGATTCTGGGGAGGGGCTGTAGCTGCACCAGGGGAGACATAGCAAAAGGTGAAGGAAGGTGAACAAAGGACAACCCTCATAAACTTCACAATTTAGGTCAAAGCCTTTCATGGGTAATGGGTTAGAATTTTATTGCTGCCTGTGCCACTAACTAGACCTCCTCAAAATCACTCTCCTTACCTTGAACCATGCTGGGCTGTTTTAGAACAGACAATGAGGTTGATTTCAGGTATTGAAGACAATTTCAAGATCCAGTAAGACCAGGAAGAAGACTAGAAAACAGGAAAAATATTTTACCTTGAATCTACATACACTGAGTGCCTAGTAGATATTCACCAAATGATAACTAAGATATTGTTTTGAAAACACAGAAGTGACAGCAAGTTTCTACTATTTTAGAAAATCTTGAATGAAAATGTAAATGAAGAAAAGATTTATAAGTAATTTTATTTTTCCTCTGTGATTTTTTTGTCTTTTTTACACACTATACAATGAACATGCATTTATGTATAGTTTTTATAATCAAAATAAGTTGATGAAATTTGGCTAGGAAGGGAAGGGAAGAGACAGAGCAATTGGTAGGATGAGATAGGACCAAATGTGGAAATTTCTTAAATAGAAGGGGTTTGATGATAACTTCTCAGGCTGAGAGGATAGATTCAAAGGTAAAGGAGAGTATGACACATGTAAGATGAGGGGACAACTGATTATCATAGTCCTTGAGGTAAAGAGAAGGACGTCATTAAAAGTAATGATGGAAGAGTTGTCCTGAATAGAAAGAAACCTAATTTATGCTTTGAGTCTTGAAGAGAGCAGAAAGTGTTGGCAAATGTGACATAAGTTTGTGAAAGAAGTTTGTAAGTGTGTATTTGAGGTGGTTCATGCTTGATGGATCAAGTTTTCTTAGTGAACATAAAGGAAGGATTTGTTAAGAGTTATGAGAGATATGAGAGTTGATAGGGACAAGGAGAAGAGTGATAATGGCTTAGAATCCTCCCTAAGAATGGGAGAGGGAACTGACAAGAATGAGCCAAACAAAGCGTTGTTAAGTGTCATTAAGGACACCAAGGCTACCATTGGCTTTTCCAAAGAGGAGATTTTGGGCCAGACCAGTGGTGTAGTAGTTGAGTTTGCATGCTCCGCTTCAGCAGCCTGGGGTTCACAGGTTCAGATCCCGGGCACACACCTACACACTGCTCATCAAGCCATGCTGTAGCAGCATCCTAAGATACAAAATAAAAGAATACTGGTACAGATGTCAGCTCAGTAACAATCTTCCTCAAGCAAAAAGAGGAAGATTGGCAACAGATGTTAGCTCAGGGCCAGTCTTCCTCACCAAAAAGAAAAAAAAGAAAGAAAAAATAGCTGAATTTCAGTAAGAGAGGTTGGTGGTTTTTTAATTTACTCTCATTCCATCTCCCCAAATCCTATATCTGGTAATACTATCTATCCTTCAAAAATGAAGGAAAATTAAAACATTCCCAGATAAACAAAAATCGACTGTTTGTTGCCAGTGGACCTGTTCTAAAGAAATGCTAAAGAGGATTCTTCAGGCTAAAATGAAAGACTACTAGACAGTAACTTTAGTCTACATGAAGAAATAAAGAGCAACAGGAAGGCAACAACATAGGTAAAAATAAAAGTCAGTATTAACATGTTTTTGGGATGTAACTCCTCTTTTTTCTTATATGATGTAAAAGACAACCACATAAAACAATGAGTAAATCTGTAATGATGGCTGTGCACTGCATAAGGATGTAATTTGTGGCAATAACAACATACATGGCAGAGCATAACTATATATGAGCAAAAATTTTGTATACTATTGAAATTAAGTGGGTATTAATCTCAGCTTATTGTTTGACTGTTGTAAATTAAGATGTAAATTGCAATTGGCAGGGTAGCCACTAAGAAAGTAACTAAAAATAATTAGTAAAAGAAAAAAAGGCAGTTAAAATGTTTTATTAGAAAATACTTATTTACCATTAAATAAATGAAGTATTTATTTAGCAGTAAGGGAGAAATTGAAGAACAAAAGAAATATAAGATAAAAAGGCAAACTAGCAAGATGGCAGAAGTAAGTACTTCCTTGTCAGTAATTACGTTAATTGTAAATGAAATAGCTTCCAATTAAAAGGCAGAGGTTGGAAAAATGGATTAAAAATGTAGACCAAATACATACTGTCTCCAAGAGACTCACTTTACATGCAAATACACAGATTGAAAGTGAGACTTCATGCAAATAGCAATCAGAAGAGAACTGGGTGGCTATACTAATATCAAGCAAACTAGACTTAAAGACAAAAATTGTTAAAAGGCACAAAGAAGAACACTATATGATGATAAAAGAGTAAATCAACTAAGAAGTTATAACAATGATAAACATATGTACCTAATAACAGAGCCCCAAAATATATGAATCAAATAACGACAGAATCGAGGTGAGAGATAAGCCATTCTACAATAGTAAGTGGGAACTTCAAAGCCCCACTTTTGGTAATGAACAGAGCAATTAAACAGAAGTTAAGCAAGGAAACAGAAGACTAGAATAACATTATAAACAAGTTAGATCTAATGGAGATTTGCAGAACACTCCACTCAACAAAAGAATATTATGCATTCTTCTCAAGTGCATATGGTGCATTCCCCAGATAAACTATAAATTAGGCCACAAAACAAGTCTCAATAAATTTAAAAAGATTGAAATCATACAAAGTATTTTCTCTGACTTCAGTGGAATGCAATTATAAATTAGTAGCAGAAGGAAATCTGGTAAATTCACAAATATGTGGAAATTAAACAATTTAATCTTAAATAACCAAAGGATCAAAGAAGAAATCACAACACAAATTAGGGACTACTTTGAGGTAAATGAAAACAAAAACATAACATGCCAAAACCTATGAGATGTAGAAAAGTCAGTTCTCAGTGGGAAATTTATAGCTATCAACACCTACATTAAAAAAGAATAAAGACCATAAATCAATCACATAACTTTCACCTTATGAAACCAGAAAAAGAGCTACACCCAAAACAAAAAGATGAAAGGGAAGAATAAAGATTAGAGTGAAAATAACTCAAATAAAGACTGGAAAAGTTGGAAGAATCAACAAAACCAAAAGTTGATTCTTTGAGATGATCAACAAAATTGATAAACCTTTAGCTAGAACGACCAAGGAATAAAGACAAAAGAGTAAAAGCAGGAATAAAATAAATAAAAAATAAAATAAAATTGGAATAAAAGCAAGGATATTACTAATTATCTTACATAAATAAAAAGAATTTCAAGAAAATACTTCAACAATTGTATACAAAAATAGAAAAAAATGGATGAATTCCTAGAAAAGCACAAGCTACCAAAATTGACTCAAAGAAATATAAAATATGAAAAAACTTATAACAAGTAAAAAGATTGAATCTATAATCAAAAACTTTCAAACAAAGAGAAGCTCAGGACAGCAGGGCTTACTGGTAAATTCCACCAAATATTTAAAAAGAGTCAAGGCCAGTACTTCTCAAACTCCTTCCCAAAATAGAAGAGGAAGGAATTCTTCCTAACTCTTTCTATGAGGGCAGTACTAATCTGATACTAAAACCATACAAAAATATCACCAACAAAAAGAAAACTACAGACCTATAGACTTAATGAATGTACATTCAAAAAGCTTCAAGAAAACACTAGAATACCAAATCCAACATCATATAAAAAGAATTATATACCATGATCAAATGGGGTTCATCTGAGGAATGCGAGGGTCTCAACATGTGAAAATCAGTCAGTATAATCCACTGTTTTAATGCAATAGAGGGAAAAATAAACACATCACCACCTCAATTGGCGCAGAAAAAGCATTTGACAAAACCTGGTACTCTTTAATTATAAAAAATACTAAAAAACTAGGAACTGAAGGTGTGTGGTGAAGGGTTATCAGCATGGGCCTAGATTGATCCAACTCTGCACATTGACAAGAAAGGTTCATCTTCAGGACTAATCCTTAATCAACTGATAGGGGATGAGTTTTAACCCTTGGAATATTCTGCCTGATTATGTTTGCATATCTGAGGCTTTGGGCCGTGATGTGCCAGTTTGATGAGACAGTTTATATTAACAAATGTGACTTACAATGAATGCTTGCTTTTGTATGCCTGAGGCCTTGGGATATGTGCTATCCATGTGATCAGATAGTTTATGCTAACAAATGTGATTAATGGTCAATGCCTCTTTTTGTTCTGGGGTCTGGAATCTGAGTAGCTGAGGTCAGTCATGGGGGTGGATGTATGCAAATATAACTGACCCTCAATAAAAACTTTGGATATCAAGGCTCAAGTGAGCTTTACTGGTTGTCAAGACTTCTCACACATTGGCAACACTTCACATCATTTCTGGGAAAATTAAGCATGTCTGTGTGACCACTGCAAAAGGATATCTAGAAGCTTGTGCCAGGTTTCTCCTAGACTTTGTCCCGTGTACCTTTTTCCCTGGATGATTTGAATCTGTACTGAATGCTGTAATAGACTATAATTGTAAGCATAATAGCTCTGAGTCTCGTGAGTCCTTCTAGCAAACTGATGAACATGGGAGTGGTCTTGGAGACTGTGGCACAATTGGCATCAACAGTGGGATTCAGTAGCACGACTCCAACTCACTAAAACAATGGGGAAAATATTATTTGGGAAAAAGAAAGATAATGAGTTGAGGGATGACCCACCTTCCATGCCTGAAGGCTACCGAGACAGCAGTTGTACTGCAATCAGTTACTGGAGTAAAAATTACCAACAGAATTTTGAAACGATAGACCCAACTTCCAAGAAATTGTTCACTAGATACATAAAGGAGTGCAAAATAATGAAAAGTATGTTCGATATACGATGCCTGGTTTACTTTTATCTGTAATAGTTAAAATTAAAGTGAAGAATATTGTTGGGACAGATCCAGGCACTGTGACAAGCTTAGATTTAAGCCAGTCTAAGCCATGACCACTAGCCTCAGGGCTACTACCAAAGGGAAAAATTATGCTGGAACCAGAGAAAGCTCCTCTATAGTCTCTGATCACCAAAAAAGTAGTCTAGATGGTGGGGGCACAACATCAAGGAAGTATTGAAACCACGGGATATGGTGTGACGGAGTTCTCTTATTTTGTGGATTGATATTATCAGCTCCTGAAGAATCTTTATAAAAACAGATTATGACAGTGATTAATTTAGGAGCAGTCTTCACAGTTTTGAATGCAGCAGAATGGAGAAGCATATTTGGGTTAGTTAAGGCAGATAATACAGCTTATTATTGACCATCACAGATGACTATTCATGATCCGAACACATAGTTGGTTTTCCGTAAGAGACAGCTAGCTTGGTGGAATGGATAAAAGCTGATACAGTTTGTTTACCCTCAAAAGTGTAATTGTCCTTCTATTTCTTTATTGCCGAGTGGAACTCTCCAGATGAAGTGGCTGACATATTACATATGCAACCATGCAGGACTGGGTTTATAATAACTGGTATGTTCATCCACTTAATATCTCTCTTATTAAGGTCATGGTAAATGCTGTGATTAAGGTACCCCTTTTGCATGAAACTCTCAAGTAAACTGACTGCTGAAAAATCAATCGATGATCCCAGAAGCCATATCAGTTTTGTTGTCTCAGCTTCCCCTTCAGGGTCTTACAGATGCAAAGAAAATTAGATCAATTCACAAGAGAATGCGGAAAGACAAAGTGGATATCAAGGGACTTGCCCCAGAGCAGTGAAAGATTTTAGATCATTATTAAGGAATGGTATAAATAATGTGAATATCCATGGAGACAATGCAAAGGTCTTAATGCAACACTATCAGAGGTTGGGTGAACTGATGGGCGTCCCTGATAGTCCCCCAACACTGAAGATCCCTAAACGAATCTACTCTGTTCATCCTATTTTAGAAGAATGTACAAAGCTGAACAAGAAAATGACAATGGCAAACCTAAAAATTGCCAGTGTCAATGATTTGGCAAATTAGTCAGAATGGAGACTGATGAAGGCACCAAGCTCTGTTGACGCAACCCCTGGCTAGGGACCCAAAGGCATATACATATATCTGGGTAAAGTGGCCAAGGGGTGGAGAAGAAAACTATCTGGGGCTCCTTGACACAGAAACCCAATGCACTGTGATTCTAAAACTTTTGATGTAGTCTTAAGTGGGCTGCAATTAGATGGGGAGGATGTGGAAAGACAATGGTTGATGTGATTTAGGTAAAAGTTTGGATGAAAATTTGAATGTTTGAACAGAATTTATGTGAAGTGGTTGTGTCTAATTTATCTGAATTTATTATTGGGATGGATATTATGTCTGACTGGTGAACACTTCCCCTATCTAGTACTGTAATACTTTGGCCAGTATTAATTGGACATACTAAATGGAAAGTTATAGAATTGCCTGAATCCATACAGCTTGTTACTTTAAAACAGTATTAGATAACTTGTGGGCAAAAAAAGGTTATCATTTTAATTAATGACATGTTAGAAGTTGGAGTGCTGGTACCGACAGATTTTCTGTACAATTGCCTTACGTGGTCCGTGAAAAAGGCAGGTGGCTCATGGAAACTCACAGTAGATTATCAAGACTTGAATAAAGTAGGACCGCCTAGAGTGTCAGCAGTCTATGACATGATTTCAACTATGCAAAAACTACAAAAATCTAAAGAGACTGGTACTCAGTGATTGGTCTTGCAAATGCTATTTTCTCAATCCTGATCTCGGAAAAGAGCCAACTGCAATTTGCCTTTGCGTAGAAAGGATCTCAACTTACATTTACAATATTACTAGTATGTTATTCAAATTAACCAACTTTTGCCATCATTTGGTTAGAAAGGATTTTAACTTAATGCAGGTCCTTATTGTAATAAAACCCTATGTTTTGATGATATCAGAACCTGAAGAACACATGAGAACTGACTTAAGTGATGACACACGTAACTAACACAGGCTGATTAAAAAATTCACCAAAGCAACATCTACCCAAATGGTGAAATTCTTAGGATAATCTGGCCAGGAGCCATCCAAGACAGAAATTCCACAGGCAACTAAAAGTATACTGTTGTCATTACCTACCACTGGAGCTAAGCACTTAGTCAAATTGTTTGGATTTTGGAGGACGCATGTCTCATGTCTGGGAATATTGCTGCTTCTTATCTATAAAACTACCTGAAAGAAGACTATATTTGAGTGAGGACCTGAATAACAGTAGGCTATGTCACAATTGTAAAAAGTGATGGTCTAATCAATTCCTTTGGTCCCTTATGATGCACACTCAAATTATTTTGGAAGAATCTGCAACTTGTATTTATGTTGATTAGAGCTAATGGCAAAAGCCTGTGAGTGCTGCCCAACAGTGACCACTGGGATTTTGGACCAGAAAATTTTCACATGTGGCAGTATAGTACACACCATTGAGAGATAATGACTTGTTATTGGACCTTAATTGAAACCTCCCATATGAGTGAAGGCCATAAAATAATCTTGAAACAGAAGACACCCATAATGTCTTGGATAATGTCAGAGAAACACTCTAATAAGGAAGGTAGTGCCAGGAAGAGTTCCAGAATAAAATGTAAATTGTTTATACGGGAATATGTTACTGGAAGAATGCAAGGTGGTACTCATAGTATTCATGAACAGGTAGCTTCTTTTCCTCTAAGGGTGACTTTAGAACTACCTGAGGAGATTCTAGATCCTATTTTCACATGATCAGTGGCTTATTAATAACTCTTGATTGACCAGTAAAAAACTATTTGGTTTATGGATGGTAGTTCTAAGGTGGACAGACAGCATCTCATTCAGAAGGCTGCCACACTACAACTGACTGATGGAAAAATTCTGATTGAAGAAGGTGAGAACAAGCCATCTCAGTGGTCTGAATTGTGTACTGTTTTCCTTGCAGTGATGGAGGAATTAAACAACAATCAAAATTTTAATGTTTGAGTGTATATGGACTTATGGGTGGTGGCCAATGGTCTGGCCATATGATCAGGCAGATGGGCAATGGAAAACTGGATTATTAAAACCATGCTTGTGTGGGGCACAGTCCTGTAATAAACCACTATGGGAATTTAATAAACACATTAAATTAGAACATACCGATGCCCATCAGAAGAATCCCCTTCAGGATTGGAAGGGAATTGGAAGCAGTAAGTGGATTTCCTCCTGCCCTCACTTCAGGTGGCCACCTGGGTCCATGAAAAGAGTGGAAATGGGGGTGTGTCAGCGAAGGGCTGATCATGGATATACGCCTCCTGCACATTCTAAGGCCAAATTACCAGTAAGAGAGACAGAAACTGCAGACGGGTATGAGGCAGATTCCCCAGGGGGAAGGCCCTACACATAGATGGCATATAGATGTCATTGAACCACTACCAGTAACCTTGAAAGGTTCGTGACAGTGAATAGACATTTACTCTGGACTGGACTTTGCATACCCAGTGCAAGACACAAATTTTATTAGTCAAGTTGGGCTGCCATAACAAAATACAACAGACTGGGTGGCTTTAAAAACATACATTTATTTTCTCACAGTTCTGGAGGCTGGAAGTCCAAGATCAAGGTGCCAGCAGTGTTGCTTTCTGGTGAGACTTCTCCTTCTGGCTTGTGGATGGCTACCTTCTTGCTATGTCCTCACATGGCCTTTCCTCTTTGTATATGAAGACAGAGAAAGAGATCTCTGATGTCTCTTCTTCTTCTTATAAGGGCACTAGTCCTATCAAATTAGGACCCCATACTTATGACCTCATATAACCTTAATTATTTCCTTGAAGGTTCTTTCTACAAATACAGTCACATTGGGGGTTAGGGCTTCACATAAGAATTTGGGGGGGGGGTGTATAATTCAGTTCACAGCACAAATGCTCAGACTGCTGTAAACAGATTGGAACTGAAAGACTACACTTTGGAATGCCAGGTTACTTTTCTTCAAACCAAGAAACATACTATACGGTCAACAGTGTCCACGTATGGGAAGAAAGAGATCACATATTACATTAGATTTACATTTCATGTTGCATATTATCCTCAGAGTAAGTGGTTTGATAGAGAATTGAAATGGGCAATTGAAACATTTATTGTCTAAAATTGGGGGAGACAAAAGTCTGCAGGTCTGGCTTACATATATGTCTTCATGAGTATGGGCTCTCACTCAATATGAGGAGTGCCAAGGAAAGATCTCTGTGGCTCCACTTTTCTGGTTGATCTGGGAAGACAGATTGGGAAAGGATGCTGATGCAACTATATGATTATTCCCCACATCAACTCAAATTTATTTTTACCTACCTGATATAAAGGTCTTAAGACCAGGGCTGAAACTGCAGATACCAGAAACAGGGATGCTTCCTAAGCAAGAAATTTTAACTGTAGTTTTAAAACTTTATGCCAGGGGCCAGCCTCGTGGTGCAACAGTTAAGTGTGCACGTTCCACTTCGGTGGCCTGGAGTTCGCTGGTTTGGATCCTGGGTGCGGACATGGTACTGCTTGGCAAGCCATGCTGTGTTAGGCATCCCACATATAAAGTAGAGGAAGAAGGGCACGGATGTTAGCTAAGGGCCGGTCTTCCTCAGCAAAAAGAGGATTGACAGCAGTTAGTTCAGGGCTAATCTTCCTCCAAAAAAATAAAAATAAAAAAAATAAAACTTTATGCCAAAATTCCAGAGGGCCTGATGGTATGAATTGTGCCATCTGGCCAAATTGGAATTGACAGTGAATGCAAATGTATTGCTTAGTGGTTGAGATAGTCCATTGATATCTCTGTACCTACATAACTCCACCTTATGAGAATAGGAGTCGATGGTGAGGAGGCCCTTTCCAGAATTGTATTGCTGCCAGCAATGTGGACCAGCACAGTGACTGAATGTATATACTTTTCAAAGGTGAGAAAGTTTGGGTTAACATGAGTGACAAATGGAGAAAGAGAAGGAGAAATAGTAGCTGAAGACAAAGAAATGAATAAATGGCTTACACAATGAGAGAAATCCAGTATTACATTGGTGCCTAAGCAGAGTCTTGGAGTAAAACAATGCTATTGTCTCTTAGCACAATTATACAAGATGCTCAAAAGGGGGAAGTCATATGTTTTCCAAGACATTCCTGCTTTAGGAAGCTGGCAAGTTCAAATAGAAGCCTGTAAACCTGCATGGCATTGTTTTGGGAGACACTTTGGTCATATGACATGATGATGAATTGGACCAATTGTTGACAATTGAGTGGAACTCTAGTAATGTGCCAATATCTTTTGACTCTATTTTTCAGGTTATACCTACCACAAAGTATCTCATTTGGGAAGGAATTTCCAGAAACACTCCCCATTGGCCATCAGACTATGCGGTGTACAACTCCAAGCAGACTGATACCAGTGTAAATATAAACCTTGATGATCAAATGCTTAGAAAGGTTCTTGGTTATAATAGAAAAAATATAGCAGCTGCATGTATGACTATGCTGTTAACAAAAACATAGCACCCTCGTTTTCAAAGATGAAAAGCTATTAAACAGAAGAGAAAGGAATGATGGGTTCCTGATGGAACAAAGCAGTAGGCTTCACATAGTGGGTATGAATTCCCAAAGGGAACTTTTCCACTCTGAGATGGGGAAGGCTGTGGGAGGCCTAATGGCATACTCAGGCTAAATTACATCTAGGTGTGGTTACTACTCACCTAACCCTAGTATGAGGAACTCAGTATTTTGGGGTACAAACATGTATTCTAACTGTACCTAGACCATTAGTACATAATGGCAACAACATTCATGATGGATTAAATAACATTGACCCACAAGACAGAAAAGAGCTTTAGGAGAGAGAAGTGCCAGTCTAGGCAACATGGGACAAGCAGAATTCTTTAATGAGGAGTGACATTCAGAGGAAAAGAATTACTAACCAGAACAAGCTGATTAGAAGGAATTCTCTCCTAGGAGGAGGCAAAGGATGGGAATAAGCCTGGAAAGATACTAAAGCTTTAGTGAAGTGGGTCAGGCCTACTCAAGAACTAATGCTGTGTTATATTAGTCCCAGTGGTGGAAAAGGGATTGTAGCCTGACTGAATAGGGCCTCTTCACTATGTTAATAAAGATGAAGAGTGAAGTAGCTGCGTGGCAATGGTTCCCCTTCCTGGTGTTGAGGCCCAAAGTGTATTTCTATGGGAATCTTACTGACCTTCATGCTTATAAAAAAATTTAGAAATTTTTTTAGGGTATTTGCAATTTACACTGATGCACTATGACTGCACTCACTCCAAGAATACATCAGAACAAGACGTGTCCTACAGTACAGTAAGCAGAGACAGGAACAATTCTGAACAATACTTGTGCCCTATCCCTGTTATATAATAGCACACAATTGATATAAGTCTCAGTATGAACCTCTGAACTAAGACAGGGTGGCTATCTTTGTCCCCAACTGAGTTGAAACCCAGAAATAACTGAATCATGGGCCACTTATAACAATGATTGTCCATAGTAACATCTGGTATATGATTCTGTTGGGAAAGGATGGAAAATACCTCTGTAATTCTTAATAATTTACCCTGTATTAAAACTGAATTGTACCATGACCACATTGTGCTACGGTGTTACACTGGCATTTTTGGTAAGATTCAACTTGTGTACATATGTCATTCGATAATACTGATCTTGGTGAGCAAATTTATTGCGAGATTAGGATAAAGCCTCTTCAGGATGTAATGCCAATGGAAAACGAATGGCCTGAAGAAGAATGGGATTTAGCTAACCATCAACTAATTCCTATTCTAAATAACTATGCACAAGTTTATCACACTTTATGAATAAGAGTAAACCAAGGGGAAGGTACGTAATCACATTCATATGAAAATGTATGTAATGACTTTAGGGGATGGATTATTTCTTAAGTGTATCTCTATTACACACTGACTTCTCCAAATGTTAGGCACATTTATGCTGGTACCATTGCTATATTGGACATAGAAATGCTATATCAAATGCATGTAAGCAGAAAAAAATATGATCGTTTTGCTATAAGAGAGTCTATGTCCAAGGCCAGGGTGTGAACTGTGTAGGAAATGGTTAATCTAGCTGGTGTGGATTGCTGAAATCTTACACATTCCTGAGAAAGGCCTGTCTTCAGGAATGGCTCTTGGCTAACAAATGTGACTTATAGTGAACACTTGCTTTGGTATGTTTGAGGCCTTGGGCCATGTAGTACCAGTTTGATGAGATAATTTATGTTAATAAATGTGATTTATTGTGAATTCCAGTTTTTCTCTGAGAGATTGGAGCCTGAGTAGCTGAAATCAGTCATGTAAGCACTACATGCCTGTGAACAGCACCCCAATAAAAACCTTAGACACAAAGGCTTAGTTGAGCTTCCCTAGTTGGCAATGCTTTGCATGTGTTGGCATATATCACTACTAGGAGAATTAAGTGTGTCCATGTGATACTTCTGGGAGAGGAAAACTGGGAGCTCACACCTGGTTTCTTCTGGATGTTGCCCATGTACTTTTTCCCTTGACTGGTTTTAATCTGTATCCTTTTGATTAATAAACTGTAACTCTCAGGATAACAGCTCTGAGTCTTGTAAGTCCTCCTGGTGAATCATCAAGCCTGAGGCTGATCTTGGCAATTCCTGACACAGGCAAGAATTTCTTCAAGTTACTAATGGGCATCTGTGAAAAACCCAGAGCTAACAACGTAATTAGCAGTGAAAGACTGAAAGCTTTCCCCCTAAGATCAGGATTAAGACAAGGGTGTCTGCTCTTGACAACTCTACCCAATGTCGTACTAGAAATTCTAGCCAGGGCAATTGGACAAGAAAAAGAAACAAATGCATACAGATTGGAAAGGAAGAGGCAGAACTTTTAATTGCAGACAACATAATCTTATGCATAGAAAATCCTAAAGAATCCTCCCATTTATCCCCACAAAACTGTAAGAGACAATAAATTAATTCAGCAAAATTTCAGGCTACAAGATCAGCTTACAAAAATCTTTGTATTTCTATGCAATAGCAATGAGCAATCTGAGAGTAAACTTGGAAAATAATTCCACTTATAATAGCATCAAAAAAATATAAAGTACTCAGGAATAAATTCATCAGAAGAAGTAGAAGTCTTTTTTACTACATCTTTTTTTAAAAACCAAAAACCATTGAAAGAAATTAAAGAAGACATAAATAGATGGAAAGACATTGTGTGTTCATGGACAGGAAGACTCAATACTGTTAGAAATGACAATACTCCCCAAATCAATCTACAGAGCCAATATACACCCTATTAACATTCTAACTGCATTTTTTGCAGGAATGGACAAGATGATTCTAAAATTCTTATGGAATTGGAAGGGACCCCAAATAGCCAAGAAAATCTTGAAAAAGAAGGATAAAGTTGGAAGACTCACGCTTCCTGATTTCAAAATTTACTAAAAGCTATCCACACAGTGTGGTACTGGCATAGGGAGAGACATTTAGATCGGCAGAATGGAATTGAGAATCCAGAAATAAACCAAAATGTCTATGGTTAATTGACTTTTTGCTGAGAGTCTCGTGGCCATTTGATGGGGTGAGAATGGCCCCTTCAACAAATGGTCCTGAAACAACTGGATACTGACATGCAAAAGAATGAAGTTGGACCCATACTTTAAACTGTGTGCAAAATTATCTAAAAATGGATCAAAGGCTTAAATGTAAAACCTAAAATTACAAAATTCTTAGAACAAAATATAGGAGTAAATCTTAATGAACTTGCATTAAGCAATATGACAACCAAAGCATAGTGAGAAAAAAAAGTAAAGTGGATTTTGTGAAAACTAAAAACTTTTGTGTAGCAAAGGATACTATCGAGAACGTAAAAAGACAACCCACAGGATGGGAGAAAATATTTGAAAATTATATATCTAATAAGGGTCTAGTATCCAGAATATAGAAAAAATTCTTGCAACTCTCACAACAAAAGACAAACAACTCAATTAAAACATACACAAAGGGGGCTGGCCCCGTGGCCGAGTGGTTAAGTTCGCGTGCTCTGCTGCAGGCGGCCCAGTGTTTCGTTGGTTCGAATCCTGGGCGTGGACATGGCACTGCTCATCAAACCACACTGAGGCAGCGTCCCACATGCCACAACTAGAAGGACCCACAACGAAGAATATACAACTATGTACTGGGGAGCTTTGGGGAGAAAAAGGAAAAATAAAATCTTTGGGAAAAAAAAAAGCATACACAAAGGATGTGAATAGACATTTTTCCAAAGAAGTTGTACAAATGGCCAATAAGCACATGGAAATAAGCTCAACATGACTAATCATTAGGGAAATGCAAGCCATAATTAAATACCACTTCACACTCACTAGAAGAGCTATAGTGATTATAATAATAATAAGGAAAATAAGTGTTGGTGAGAATCTGGAAAAATTGAAACCTCATACATTGCTGGTGGGACTCTTAAATGGTACAGCTGTGCAAAACAGTTTATTGATTGCTCAGAGTGTTAAACACAGAATTATCATATTACCCAGCAATTCCACTCTCAGGTATATATCCAAAAGAACTGAAAACAAGGGCTCAAATATTTTTATAATTATGTTCATAGCCACATTATTCACAATAGCCAAAAGTTAGAAAAAATCCAAATGTCCATCAACAGATGAATGGGTTAAAAAATTTGGTATATACATGCAATGGAAAATTATTCAGCCATAAAAAGGAATGAAGTACAGACGTATGGATATGACACACAGACAACATAGATAAACCTTGAAAGCATTATGCTAAGTGAGAGAAGCCATATAAAAAAATCACGTGTTTTATAATATCATTCACATGAAATGTCCAGAGTAGGCATTCCCTAGAGACAGAAAGTAGATGAGTGGTCACCAGGGCTTGGGGAGAGGGAGAATTGGGAGTGACTAAAATATGGCAACAGAGGTTTTTTTGTGGAGTGATGAAAATATTCTGGAATTAGATAGTGGTGATGGTTTCACAAATCTGTGAATATACTAAAACCACTTAATTGTATACTTTAAAGTGATTAAAATGGTGAAGTTTATCTTAGATGAATTTTATCTCAATAAAAAAAAATTGAAAGAAGACCTGTGCCCTCTTGTAAGTAAGTGGCCTGGTCAAGAGGAAATAGGGAGAATAGATTGGGGGTTACCACAGGGGAAGGGAGTGAGGGAGGGCAAAAGGGGTGACAGGGCACGTACATATGGTGACAGATGGAAACTAGACTTTTGGTGGTGAACACGAACCAGTCTACACTGAAGCTGAAATGTAATGATGTAATCTGAAATTTACACAATGTTATCAATCAATGTGACCTCAATAAAATAATTAAAAATAAAAACAAGGGGCAAATGGTACAGGAGAGGACAGCTGCTTCTCTGCTGTAAGTATAGGTGAAAATAGACACTTTGTAGCTGTACTTTAAATATATAACTTTTGGGGAGAACAAAAGAGGAAATAAGAGTCCTGGAGGGCCAGCTGGTGTTTCTGATGCTGTTATAAAGGTTACGGTTGAGTTATTTAGAAGATGAGTTCAGGAACTTAGAACATTTCCAGAGACCATATCATTAATTCCCACAAAATCAATAACAAAATGCAAGAATGTGTGCCCCAATAGCAACAAAAATAAACAACAAAATTATAGTGGATATAACTTCTTTTGGTGTTACCTTATACCTGAATCCCTTTCTATGTTTGAGTCTGTGACCTAGGCTCAGCAGATCAGTCTCACCTGGTCTGAGTGTTGAACCAGGATCCGGGGCAGACGATATCCTTCTTGGCAGTAGCAGCAGTGACGTCTTCAGGCTCTGGTGACCACAACCCTGGGGTGTGAGTTGCAGCCTAGAGTTCAGGAACTGAGGTGGGCATATCCCCAGGGCACTATTTCTGCCTTGTTATCTTGGCTACAGTCTGGCCAAATATTCTCACTTTATTCCTGCTCATTTGCAGTGCCCATTTTTTAAGAATTCCTAGCAAAGCTGTGAGATACCTGATATCCTTTCAAAATATTCTTTTTCTGCTTAAATCAGCCAGCATCAGTTTCAATTGTTTGTGACAAATAACTCTGGCTGTGACAAAAATCTTTGCTCAAGACATCTGATAAGACTAGATGACTCCTTGAACCTGGTTAAGGGTAACACCCTAAAGCTATGACATCATTGACCTGGCTTCTAGCATCCCAGTCAATTGCTTTTCACACTCGGAATTTTTCCCACAGTCATTTCTCACTAACATCTACATGGCTCGTCTTTTTAACCAAAGAATTTAACCAGAATAATTTAGCTCTACGTATCTCACAAATAATTATCTTCCTTCTAATATATACTTTCCCATTACATTCTTACATCTCACATCCATCAAAACCCAGACAAAATTCCCCTTCTTCAGAAAAATCTGTTTAACCACTCTTGAAACTTGTCCTCTCCTAGATGTTAGCTCAATGTTTGGCTCCTTATAAATGCCAAATCATGTGGCACAATTTGAATCCCCATTTCTAAAGAATTGCTCTTATATCTCTTCATCTTTCCAGCTAGTCTGTCAGTCCTGGAGTTTCTGAATTTCTTCAATAAATTCTTCTCTTACACCTTGGTGTATGGCTAGAACTGTTCCCTGCATTTGATATTTTTAATTTATAATATCAAGGATGATTATTTTTGTGTGAGCATTGCTGAGTAATGATCTATCTAAAATGAAATCTAATCATGTCAGTTGGCAACTCCCTGTTACCCAGAAGAAATTGAAACTCCTCAGTGGCACTTCAACGTCCCTCCATCTCTAGCCCCAGAGCAGTTTCTTTCATGCTTACCCTCTTTCATGCATTCCATGTTTTACCTTGCTGGGATCCTTGAGGTACTTGGAATGCCATGTTTTAGCATGTCTGCCTTCAAGTATGTGGTTTTACTTTTTCTTTGATTTTCCTTTTCTTAACACAGAGATATTTACCCTCAAGACATAGCTCAAAGGTCTCTTTCCCTCTGAAGTCCTTTCTTAACAGCTCAAATCAGGTTGGTCAAATGGAGAGAAGGAAGCATGCACTCTGCTCCCAGCTTGAACACTATTTGTGTCCAAGGTGGCCTTGGTAGACCACCTAACCTCATTGGGTCTCTATCTCTCCTCAGTATCATGATCGTTCAGATCATTCTAGGAAAGTCACAGTGAAGAGACACTAAGATGACCAAGAGCTCAGAAAGATCTCAGTCTACAACTTATTGGTTATGGATTTACCCAAGATCCTTTATTTTTTGCATTTAGAACCACTGACTAGAGCATGCCTTTGTGGGCACTGAGATGCAATTCACTTCTTAAACCATGGGGAATTAGTCCCAGAGCACCCCTCCTCTAGAAAGTGAACATTCACAAGGCTGGAATGATCAAGGGCCCCAGGGACTGAAAAGAAGCTTATGCCTTATGCCTCCGGCTAGGGAGAATAAGAATTTGGCAAGAGCAGAATAGAAAGATGACAGATTTGGAAGCTGTGTGCAGGAGTGCTAACTGCCTAAGGGGAATACGCAGTAGTATATTGCCTGTGTACTTTTTCTGGAGCAGTTGCTGCCAGCACAGGCAGACAAAGCCTATTTATTGAAGAGCATTGTTTTAGCTTCCCTACAGCTGCATTAGACAGCACAGCCAGGCTTCTGAGCCACGTAAAGGTATTGACTCAGGGAGAATGGTCTGCAACCTTCAATACACACTCTCTTCAGAACATGGAAAGACAAAACACAAAAGACTCTTGCAGAATAACCTCTGGTAAAATGCGACTGAATTCTGCTTTAAGTAATTGAATGCAGCCTTTCTTACTGCAAGCTGAATGGATGCTGAGTATGTGGAAAGGAGAGTAAGGGAGAAAATGTGAGAGGTAAAATTTTGTGATTAGCAAATTCTATATACAGCTTGGCAGGGGGTGATATTGAAATGGCTCGTGAATTTTACAAAGCATGCTGTAATATTTTTCATTAACATTCCCTTTAGCTTTAATGGCAGGTAATAACTGCTGACAGATGACAGCCATTGTGGTTGCCTGCTAGTACAGCTTATTCCATGGGAGGCAGAGTAAATGTGAGAATCCATTCCACTTAAAGTGGGTACCTGGGGAGAATCAATTTGGTGGCAAAACATGAGCTCTAGAAGCTGGTCATTCAGAGCTCCCTTATGTTTCATTTTTAAGAACCTAGGTTTTAATAATGAGATGAAATCTGTTTCTGGAGTTGGGACTCCTTCAGTAGTTGTGGCATCCATGTGCTCACTAAGGGAGAAGTGAAGACAGAGACTCGCTGGCTTGCAAAATCTCTTAAAGTGTTTTGACACCAAGATATGTACTGGCATCTTCAGAGCAGGGAAACTGCTCAACGGGCTTCCATGGATATATTCACAACAATTAGGATAACCCACATCCCTTTCCATATGAAAACATCATTCTTATTGTTCTCACAGGTTGCTTCCCTCCTCTGCCATCATAATAACCAACAACCTCTAGAATGTAAGAGCCAAGAGAGCAGGAACCTTGCCTGCCTTGCTTTCTCTTTACCTAGCGGCTGGCAGAGTCTCTGGCACATTAGAGGTACTCAGTAAATATTGGTTGGATGAAAGAGCGCACCATAATAAACAATGAGACCCTCTGCAAATAGACATGGGAAAGCAAGGCTGCAAAGGTGATCTTCCCCCCAGTTTGAGGGTGTTTGACTTAATTATCCCATCCAGTAATGAAGTCTTTTTCTTTTGGCCTCTAGCCTGTTAGATCCATATTTTCACTAGAGATAATTCTCAGCATCATGTGTGTCCTCCCCAACATCATTTTCATATGTTCAATAAGCTGAACACAGCTTACAGAAGAATTTTGAAAATTTCTATATTTGTTAACTAGATCCTATTTCCACTTGGGAAGAAGGTTTTGAGATATCTACCAAAGAAACATGTGCCTTTGACCCAGTTTCTAGCCATTCAGCTCCTTCACTTCCTACTTGAGCACTATACCTTTTAACTTTCTGATGTAAAATAAAAACAACAACAACAACAAAATCTTTATTTTAAATAAATTTGTGGGTTTTTCTTTCACTGGGAAAGATTGGCCCTAAGCTAACATTTGTTGCCAGTCTTCCTCTTTTTCTTTCCCTCTCCCCAAAGTCCAGAACATAGGTGTATACTCTAATTGTAAGCCCTTCTAGTTCTTCTACGTGAGCCACCGCCACAGCATGGCTACTGATAGACCAGCAATGTGGTTCTGCACTTGGGAACCAAACTTGGGCTGCCAAAGTAGAGAGGGGCCAAACTTTAACCGCTAGGCCATCAGGGCTGGCTCCAACAAAATCTTTTGATTTAAAGTGAAAAATATGTGCCAGGTAAGAAAAGGCTATTAGAAGAATGAAATATCTGGAAATTGAGTAAAATTTGGGAACTCCAAAAGACTTAGTAGGTAGATATTGCTTGCTTTGTGCGGGAGTGGGTAGACGTCAAACTTTAAAACCATGGCAGCTTCTGAGCTTCAGTAATCAGATCATGGATCAGATATCAATGAATTCCAAGTCCTAAATATGATCAGAAGAGGAGCAACTGACGCGTCATGAGAGATTTCTTTGGCTTGGGGGAAATAGGTAAACCTTCTGATGCTCAGTGGGAGCAGGTGGCCTGAGCAATGGCTGGGCAGGACAGAATTCAGCCTCCTCTTTGATATTTTACATCCTTGTGAAGGCCTGGCCTAAATATACAGTACTGCTAGCCTAGATCTCCCAGTGAGGGAGATAATTTTGCACATCCTTAAACCATGCTATTTTTCATTGTGGAAATTTCACAACAGACAGAGTGTACTAGAGCTCTGAGACAAATAGAAGCAAAATCACGCCTGTCTACCTGGTAGATTGCATTAACAACAGACAGCAAAATGACTCCATTTGTAGCTCCCCTCAGTATCCTCACAATTTAGTCCTAATGATTTTGCTTTTTGGAGCAGCTCTTCAAGTCAGAAGGAATAAGAAATGATCTACTGAGCACACTTTCTTTTTCTTTCCCTCTTTCTGCCTTCTTGAAGCTATGCTTACTTTTGTGTTTCAGTGGTGATAACATTGGAAAAGAGAGGGAATGACCTCTCAGACCTAAAAAGAGCTGAAGGTAATCTGATGCCACAGCCTTTATGATTCCTCACTCTAATGGCCAGACTCCTAGAAAATAATCCTGGCAAGAAACTTTGAAGAAGAAGGCCAGTTATAAAGATAAGCATAGCTCTCATGGAAGGTACTAGAGGCTTGATCCAGAGCAGTGCTCCTTCAATTTTGTTGTGAAAAAGAATCACCTGGGCTCTTGTTATGATTCAGACTCTGATTCAGTAGTTCTGGGGTGGGACCTGAGAGTCTGCATCTCTAACACGCTCCCTGGTGATACTGATGTGGCTGGTTCACAGACATAGTCAGCAACGATCTAGAGATCTACTTCTATTATTTACTAACTTGTGGCCAAAGCTAGTCCCTTGAACTCTGGGAACATCGGGTTTATTTATTTCTAAATTGGGGTTAAAAATATCAATAATGTGAATACGTATCTTGCAAGGACATTGTGAGACATAAAGTTAGAACTGTACATTTAGTTTACATATACAGGTTTATGTATATAGAATATATTGTAATGCTTCATATAGATATTATTGATTAGTTACTAGTCCACATCTATTCTTTCTCAGTACCATCATTACAAACAAAGGGAAACGGGAAGCCTTCCTACGGATAGCCTTCACGATTTCTCTTTCTCTTTAAAATAGCCTCTGCTCTTCACATTAATGGGATTTCACCCAATTAAAAAATCCAGGAGGAAGGTGGGTGGTAGATAAGGACTGGAGAACATTAGACTTGCCCTGGTCACAAAGGCCATTGCTCTTCCCGTGAGAAATCTCAAGATTCAGAGCTCTTGGAAAGTCTTAACCTCAATCACCATTCGATCGTTACTACAAGAGAATGACTAGATAAGAAAGGAGATTTTAAAACCAGTTTGGAAGCAAACGAAAGTAAGACAAAGCAGCACTCCCTTGGGAAAAAGATGTATTGAACTGAAGAGGCACTACTGGTTTGTTCATCCAAGCTCTGGGCTTCCACTTAGGGTCTCTCTCCCTTTCTCTCTCTCTCACACACAGAGGCAGGAACATAAACTTCAGAAAGAAGCTGTTTCTGAATGGCTAGCTTCAAGCCAAAATTGATAGTGAGTCACCGTTTTTTGAAATGATCTCTTTGCAGACTTGACTTGTCATACGAGCAGAGGAGCTAAGTTATCCCTGAGCTCAGACGTAAGCCAGATAGAGTATAATATAAGAGAAAGAATTTTTCGTGTCAGTGTGTCCTTTCCTATAGAGCTTTGTGTAGGGAACTGACTGTGACTGACTAAGGATATGTGTGTTCTGTTGCAACTAACCAGGGCAGGGCAGGGGCCAGCCCAGCTGTATCAGGAGGTCAGTCTTAACTGGATTGCACCAAAATACAGCTTTGTGATACACAGCCTCTTGAAGGCAACAGAAGTGGGAAAGGTACTTGCGGGCAAGAGAAACAGGCTCTGGCTAACTTAAACATAAATGAGAACCCAAGGGAGAGGCAGAGGGAATACTTGGGGGTTGAAAGGGGGCGTCAAGATCAAGCTTGAAAGAGAGAGGAACAAGGCAGCTCTAGGTGACGCTAGCAGCAGGGGCTGCTCTACAATTTCCTCTGGTAGCTTGAACAAGCTCTGAGACGTCTCTTCCCCCTGAAAAATGAGTCCCAAATAAAAGTCTGATGAGCCGTATATTGAGAGAAGGGACATTGAGAGGAAGCATTTGGACAAGAAGTCTTCAGGAATCACATTAGCTTCTATAGTGAGAGAGCAAGCACCTGGATTTAACACCCAACGAGTTTTTAGGAGGTGCTGGTTGACCAAAAAAGCAAAACAAAACAAACCAACCAAACAAAATGCCATTAAAGGGGAAAGCCCAGTTGAGGAACTGAGATTGTAATTTCTTCCCTTCGGATGTCCATGTTAGCCAGGTCTGCATAGACCTGCATGGTGGTACCTCATTCCTCTCCCTGTAGAAGCAGAAGCTGGGTGCTTCAAGCCTTTAGGGATGATGGCTTGGATACTTGGGCATGCATAGAGACAGGCAGTCTTCTTTGCGTGA
This sequence comes from Equus caballus, assembly GCF_041296265.1. Lineage (NCBI taxonomy): Eukaryota > Metazoa > Chordata > Mammalia > Perissodactyla > Equidae > Equus > Equus caballus. The sequence continues at coordinate 26,715,996 of NC_091710.1, read as the reverse complement.
CTGCAAGACATCGATCTTAGTGACAATTGCTAGAAGTGGCTTCTGTATATGTACAAGGACAAAGCTTGGATTAACATTCTGAAATTTGAAAAAAAACAGCAAAAGAAAATTCTAAACAGACTCAGCAAAGATGGGAATCAAGATAAGAAACTTAATGAGATGAAAAATAATGTTCAAAGTAGACCAGGAGAATGGGAAGAAGAAGGGCAGCTCTCTGGTTCTTTTAATCCAGTTGAGATGGAATGATTTGGCCTCAAACACTAAGACAGTCTCAGTAGAATCTACACACAGGACATGGCTGTCTTCCCCACAGCCTGGCTGCCAAAAGTTATTATTGACTCTGGCCCAAGAGCCATGTTAGGACTTTACTGTAGGTTGATAAAGTAAAGAAAATAATTGAAGATCCACAGTAACATGTAAAGAAAAAAGAAATCAATGGTCTCTGAGAGAACAGGGGAGGTAAGAAAGGATATCTTCCTTTCCTTTTTTTTTTCTTTGGTGAGGAAGATTGGCCCTTAGCTAACATCTGTTACCAATCTTCCTCTTTTTTCTTGAGGAAGAAACCAATCCTATTTTGTATGTGGGATGCTGCCCCAGCATGGCTTGATGAGTAGTGTGTAGGTCTGCACCTGGGATCCAAACTCACAAACCCCAGGCCACCAAAGCACAGCACATGAATGTAACCACTATGCCACTGGGCTGGCCCCATCATTTCTAATCATAGGACAAACAATCATGATAAATTCAGGCCTAATTTCAACTGTCACTGATATCAAGGAGTCTAATCTTATGGCCAGAAGTCTCTGGGCAGTGGCCACATGAAAATTCTGGTCTAGTACAGGATTTTGTTCTAGAAGGATTTGACAATATTTAGGAACAACTCTTGCATTGCAGAGACAATCCAGTCTTTATGGAGGAGCCAAAACAAAGCCACACAAAATATCAGGCTTCCCTGAGCAGAATCAGGTTCCAAAACCATGGTCATCTGTTCAAGTTTCAGATTTGTTCTCCCATTCCTCAAAACTGGGCACCTAGTGTAGGGGCTGGGTAAAGGATCCAGCTCAGTAGACATGACTTTGTCAACTTTTACTACCTCTCCTCCCTCTAGTACAATGTACTTAGCATCGAACTGAAAATCTTTCACCCAGGAAAGCACAATGCAGAGGTGAAAGAAATGCTGAGTCCATATTTCCAATTCCAAAGAGATAAAAATTTTTTTTCCAATTATCAATTTTTTAAGAGAACTTCAATGCCATTGAAAGCTGGGCAAGTGCAGAGAGTAAAACAAACTTAGGCATACCCCTGAATGTGACCGAACAAGAGCAGGTCTAACAAAGTTCCCAAAACAATGGTAGGCTTTAGACACTTTCATTCAGGAGAACTTACTTTGAGATGTAATGAACAAGTTTGAACTCCCAAGAGAGGAGGAACAGGAATGACCCTACCCTGTAAATCTGTGTCATGTTTTAGGGTAAAACTTTCAAGAATCGAGTCTCTCCTGAGGCCACATAACTATAGAACTAAACAGAGGCCACGTGTGTCAACCAGACTTAACTCCTGCCCAGAAAGTTAAGGCCGTAAAGCAATAAAAAATTTCAGTTTGCTTCAGGGAATTTCTGCAAATCAATTTATGGCAACAAACAGTTTGCTCATCTAGATAAATAGCTCTCCTATCAGGATAAATAAATTATTCCCTTTGGCAAACAGGTCACTTATCAAACAAAGAATTTGCTTATCAAGATTGGCTTTAAAATGACCACCTCACTGGTGTCCACTAATCTTAAAGTATCCTGTGAGAAAACCTTCTGTGAATCCAATCAGCTCCTTGCCTTGAAAGATCTTCCTTAAATGACAAAACCTTTCAAATGCTTTCTCCCGAACACCCTCTTCTGAAACATTGCTAAGGCCCTGTCTGGGTTTTATCTTCCGTTGGACTCAGTGGGCCAAATAAACTTAGTTTGCCTCATCAATAAGTTTTCTGGTGTTCTTTGGGCAGTCCAGACTTGACTTTCCTCTATTCCTCCACAAACTGCTTACTGATACCATCTTGGGAGACTTTTTTCCTCTACTGAGAATTTCCCAGATAGAAAGGACAGACAAAAGACCAAGTGTAACCACCCGAGGATGGAGTGAGGGGTGATGAGATCCAGTTATTCTTGTCAGCTCCCTTTATGAAGAAGTCTGTCTCAAACCAGAGAAAGTGATAATTCCTCCAGTTTATTTTCAAGGCAGCTCAGATAAGTATCAATTTAAATAATATGGAGGCTTTTTCATAAAATAGAAATTTCTAACTTTCTTTTTCTATAATTGACAGAAAAAAAAGAAACCCCAAACATCAGATTCCTAAATATTCAGACATCCTTATTATCAATTCCGAGAGCCCTAGTGCGTCTCTTCTGTTGAGCTAGCGTGCTAGTGACTGCTGTCAGTGGCACCCTGGGCTGGAGAACCTCGTGGTCTCTGAGCCTGATGTGGAGCCTTGAGGAACGGGCATTCCTGTTTTTCACAAAGAAGTAAAAACCAAATAGTGGAATAACTAAGTTAGCTCATTCTGACACTACTGTTTTCAAGAGCTGTGACCACCATTGACATTTCCATGGCATTTTAAGGCACTCTACAAATATCTTATAAAAGCTACCTAATGCAAAGCTTGACCTTCCACTTAAAATACAGCTACTTATGAGATTTATTTTTTCTGCTCCACATTTTCTCTTTCTTTTGTGCTGTCCTTGTATGGTTATTTATTTGTACCACATGTACTTCCACCAAGATGATTTGAAGTAGCTTACAATAGAAGTAAAAATAAAATGAGGCCAAAATGTGCATCCCATTAGGAGTAAAATACGAGTTGCATACACTTTTCATAAAATTTTTGGCAGTATTTACTGCTGCTTATCCCTCCAGTCCAATGTGCTTAGCATCTAATTGCAAATCTTTCTTCTAAGAACATTCTGTAGAGTTGAAGAAGATCCAGATCCAAATTTCCAAATCTGAGGAAGCAAAATGTTTTTCCCTCACTTGTCAGTTCTCTGAGAAAACTTTAGTTCCATTGAAAGTGTCAGACTATTGAGGATGACCTTAATTCAAAGTATGCGTAACACACACACAATCAATTAACCCATCTACTTCCCTTTCTCTGTTTCCACTTGCAGTCTATCATTTAATTCAAGGTGTGGCAAACTTTCCTGGAAAGGATCAGAGAGTAAATATTTCTGGCTTTGTAGGCCATATGGTCTCTGTTGCAACTACTCAATCTGCCATTGTAGCACAAAAGAAGCTGTAGAAAATATGTAAGGAACGGACATGACTGTGTTCCAATAAAACTTTATTTACAAAAAACAGGTGGAGAGCAGCTGGATTTGGTCCATTGGACACAGTTTGCTGGCTCTTTTTCTGATGCTTTCCATTACTTCAATATAGGTTCAGAGTAAAAGGGTAAGTTGAGGAAATGAAATAGGCAGGTATTCAAAGTGTATAGAAAATGGTTATTGGATGTATTTCTCTTTCTCTGTTGTTTTTTGGATAGACTGTGTTTTCATCATTCCTGTTGTAGGGGGATAAATAATGGCCCCAAAGATATGTTCACATACTAACCCCTAGAACCTGTAAATATCTTGTTTGGAAAAAGTGTCTTTGCAGATGTGACTAAGTTAAGGCTCTTGAGATGAGGAGATCATCCTGGATGGTCTGTGTAGGTCCTCAATTACATCACCAATTAACCCTAAAAGAGAGAATTAGGCAAAGGGAGATTAGACAAGCACACATAGGAAAAGGTGATGTGAAGATGGAGGCAGAAATTGGAGTGACTACAAACCAGGGAATGCCAGCAGTCACCAGAAACCAGACGAGGCAAGGAACAGATTCTCCCCTGGGTCCTGCAGAGGAAGTGTGGCCCAGTGACACTGATTCAGCCAGTGAATATGGTAAGCATCTGGCCTCCGGAACAGTGAGAGAATATTCCCATTGTGTTAAGCCACCCAATTTGTGGTAATTTAAAACAGCATCCACAGAGAAGTGATAAGCCTATATCGCCTTTCTCTGGATTGGAAATTATCAGCTTTCTGTTCTCTTAGCCCTTACCCTAAAATGCACATTTGACTTAGCAATGTGCAAATTTCACCAACATCTCTATCTTCAACTGGAACCATAAAGAGAAATAAAAACACTTTAATTCCAATCATATCATTTCAAATTCCATGCTGTTATTATCCAGTGCTTTAATTTTTCTTACAGTTAATTCTCCAAATGCATTCTTAGGATTGCATTATTGTTTTATCTTTTCTTTAAAATTAATGACTCTTTCTCTATATCTTCATATTTATCAACTTTATCAGTTTATTTGCTTATTATTGGTTGTATTTAATCTTTACTTCTGAGTTTAATTTTCTTCTTACTGAGTATCTTTTAGAAAATCAGTGAAAGACTCTAGAGGAAAATTTTCTTAATCTTTCTTTTATTGGTGAAAAAAAGCAGTTCAAAATTTGCCTTTACTGGGGCCAGCCTGGTGGTGTAGTGATTAGGTTTGCATGCTCTGCTTCGGCAGCCCCAGTTCGTGGGTTCAGATCCCAGGCACAGGCCTACACCACTCATCAAACCATGCTATGGAGGTGTTGCACATACAACATAGAGAAAGATTGGCAACAGATGTTAGCTCAGGACTCATCTTCCTCACCAAAAAAAAATGCCTTTATTAAATGATTGTTGAGCTGGATATAGAATTCTCAGTAGACAATCAGTTCTTCCAACACATTGAAGACATAATTTTATTATCTTCTCATCTTTACTGTGCTGCAAAGAGGTCTGCTGTCAGTTGAATTTGTTTTTTCTTTTGTAGGTAATCAGCTTTTTACTTATAATTACTTTTATGACCTTTTTTGTTTTCTTTGCTGTTCTACAGGAGTTTTGTGCAGGAGCTTAGAACTTGGTGGGCTCCTTCACTCTGAGAATCTATGTGTATCTTCCATTCTAGAAAAATTTCAGTTTTAACTTCTTTAAATATTCTACTTTCCTCATTTTCTCTTTTTTATTTTTGAAACATATGTTCAAACTCTTCACACTAACTTTTAAGTCTCTTATTCCCATTTGCATATTTTTCATTTATTTTATCCTCTGGGCTGACCTATCAGTAATTTCCTCATTTCCTTTTTTTACTTCTGATTCACTAATCTTCAGCAGATCTTCTTTTCAATGCATCCATTGAATCATTACTTTTAATGATTATAGTTTTCATCATTAGTTTGATCTATTTCTTTTAAAAGTCTTCCTAGTTTTCATATGGTGCTTTCTTTCATTGTGATTTTTACTTTTTCTTCTCACTCCGTATATTTTAAAATAAACCTATAAGTCTCTTTTAGATTGTTCTATTATATCTTGTAACTTTAGTGTGTCAAGCAACACACAGGGGAGACCATTTCCTCAAGGAATTATAATGTCTTATTATGAGCTCACATTCAGTGGGAGTTGATTTTCTGGTGGGAAATCTGTGCAGCATGAGTTTTGGAAATTTCCAAATGGAATCCTATGGCATGACCTTCTACTGCAGAGCATTGGGGAAACTGCTACTGTGAGTTCAGTTCATATGTTAATTTTTCATGTCTTAAGTAAATCTTGAGACTTGTAATGTCTTAATACGAACTCATCTTCAATTAAAGTCTTTTTGCTTGTTTGTTTTTTGTTTGTGTGTGTGTGTGTGTGTGTGCATGTGCGCATGCACAGGATGTGTCGGTGCAGCATATGTTATTGCAGTTTCCTAATAGAGTGCCTTAGAATGAGCTTCCACTTCTGGCCTTGGGAAAATGACTATTTTCCATTCAATTTATACGTTAGTTTACCTTCGTGGGGTACTTACAGCCCACATAGTATAAATCCAAGGGTCACACTTGTCCATAGTGAAGTCTTAAGATTTGCAATATTTTATTATGAGATCATCTTCAGTGGGAGTTTGTGGGTTGTTGTGTGTATGTGTGTGGTGGGGATGTGGGATATCTGAGCTCAATGTCCTTTGTAAATTTACAAGTAGAACAGTATGGCACGTGTTACTTCTGGAGGTCTCAGGTAATTTGTTATTCTGAATTCAGTTTATATGTTAATTCATCAAATTGAGATACTTGTATCATGTGTGGTATAAATTAAGGTTTCATATCTGTCCATGATGAAGTCTTGGGGTTTCAATTTTCATAAGAGATTTTTCTTCCCTCTGAAAGATCCTGGGAGATGATATGCTTATTGTTGCTGTCCATGGCAATGAGTGGAGTTTTTCTACTCCCTTTTCTTGGAAGAGGTGAGTCTTCCAGAAACTTCACTGCCTGCCTTGACCTTAGTTCTAGCTTTCTACCTCATTCAGTCTCTGAGGACACAGCTACAATTCCTGGGCGGATGTTAAATCACAACCCCCTAAAGTGCTCAGGCCTGTATCTAGATCTACCCTCTGGACTGCCACGGAGTCAGCTCGTACAATAACGGCCTTGGTTATGAGTTCTCTCTTTATTTCTGAAGAAGAAAGTAATTTCACCATCTCTCAAACCTGGCTATATATGTTTCTGATTTTTTTTTCCTTATCCAGGATTACTATATGTGTGGAGCTAGAAGGAGGTCCATCTTAGTTTAAATCTTCCGTGTTGCTGAAGATATTTCTTAGCAACTCTAAATTCAAAAATCCAAGAGTTCAAGAAGGGCTTTCAGCTAATGTTCAAAGTGAGCTGTGAATCACAGGCAAGGCAAGCATCCATGTCAAGACAGGTTGATGAGTAAGAAAGTGGGCTGTGGGTCAGGAGTCAGGAAGCACACAGGTAAGGCTGATAAAGGAAAGAGGATGGAGGAGAAGATGAAATGAAAATCAAACCTGAAACAAAATGATGGAGAGACTGTGGCTGGGATCATTGCTGCTTAGAAAAGGAAATCTCCCGCATGCCTCTTGCTAAGCCAGAAGTCAATCCAAAGATGGAGTCAAGCAGCGCATGTAAAGTAGAGCAGCTGAGACACTTGTGGAGGGTGGGAGGGAGGGAGGCAGAACCATGCTGCTCAATGTGTGGTCTATGCACAGCACCAACGTTGCCTGGGAGCATGTTAGAAATGCAGAATCTCTGGCCCATCTCAGAAACACTGAATCAGAATCTGCATTTAGCAACATCCTCAGGTGATTTGTCTAATTCATATTAAGTTTCAAAAAACATTTGCATAGCACCCTGATTTAAAGTACAGACTTGGGATTAGACAGAACTGAGCTTGAATTCTCAATCTACCACTTATTAGTCTTGTAAACTTAGAGAAGCTACTGAAATTCCCTAAAGCCTTCGTTTCCTCATTTATCAAATGAGGCTAATAATAACTACTTCATGGGACTCTTGTGACTATCAGATGAAATAAGATATGTAGCACACTTAGCACAGAGTCTGATACATAGTGTATGATAAAAAGATGCTAGTTACTTTGAAAAGAGAGTTAATCTGTCTGAAATTAAATACACAGTTTCAAAAAATAAAGCTTTATCCTTAAATAAACAAAGAAGGAAAAGATGTAAAATAGTTATTTTGCTAACTATTATTTTCATGACTCAATAATTCATTATCAGTCAAGAAACATGTAATAATCACCTATAGAATGCCAGAACTTATATTAAACTTTAAGATAGATAAAAATGAATAGAACATGGTCTTTGCCCTTGGGGAGCTTACCATTTCAGCGGAGACAGTCAACAAGGAATATATGATGCTTAAGTTGAGTCTTAAAGTATTAGGTCTTTACTGAGAAGGAAAGGGGGGAGCTATCCCAGGAAGAGAGAAATATTTTTTTATTCTCAAATTTAGGGAGTGAATCTGAGAGATTCTCAGGAAATCATGGAACATGGACATATCCAATATATTGAATTTTACAAGTAAGTGGGAATAAAAATAGAACACATTTATGGAGTAACTACTGTTCTGTCTTTCTGAAACTTTCTTGAGACCAAGGTGCAGCACTTCTGAGACTTTACATCAGAATTGACATGGAATTTACATTTCATCTTCACCGTTACTGTATGAAAGTGATAACGGTTAAGGTTTCTTCTCATGATGAAGTTACTGACTTGTGTCAAGGCCAAGTCATGGATGCAAAGCTAGGGTTTAAACTTAAGCAATCTGGCTCCAAAGTCTACTCTTAGCCACTGAGGACTCAAGCCACTCTCAATAGATGATATAGCTTAAAAAAGTTAACCCTTAATTGATAAATGTAAACCTTCTTAATGAGAATGTTCACTAGGAAAATGAGACAGCCAAGGAGGTTCCTTCTTCCTCCCTTAGTGCTGTCCCTCTGGCTCTCCAGTGGAGCAGACGGACACTTACGGTCAGCAGCACTGTTTGTAAGCTTTTACTAAGACTCCTGTAGGCACAGGATTAATAGCAATGAGGGTCTTATAAGAAAAACATTGGGAAAAAAATGTGTAAGAGTTCCTCCCTTTGGCCATCATCTGGTGATAAGTTAAGATAGGAAGTTTTAAACCATGTCTAATTGCAAAACAGAAGTAAGAAGCTGGGAGGTTTAGCCTAGAGATGTGAGAGCATGCTCATTGTCCTTGGAATAGGAATCCTTTTCTAGTAAAGAAACAATTGATATTTTTAATGATTCTCAATAAAGTAAATCCAGTAACAACAAGTAGAAATCCTCTTTCTCATTTAATGAAATTATAATAGTCAGAACTATCCAAAACCAGAGTAATTTTCCCAGGAAGAACTCCTCCCAGAGTATATGGGTTGATCAATTGATGGAAAGTTCCAACAGGGCTTTTAAATACCTCTTACAGATAATCTTTAAGACTTATTTATATCACTTTGTATTATATTGAACTATAGACAATCAAAACATTCATTAAACAATATAAAAGCTTATTTCTTTTATTTAAAGAAGTCTAGAGACAGGTAGTCAGCTTGGGCTGTGTATGGAAGCTTCAGCCATAGGAAACCCAATTCCTTCTCTCTGATCCAGTATCTTCAAAGTCACCTCACGGCTTATTATGATTGCTGAAGATCCTGCTCTTGCATCTAGACAGCAGAAATCAGGAAGGAAAAAAGGCAAAAGAAATGTGTCCCTAGTGGAATGAGATCCCTTTAGAGATCCTTTCTGGATATCATAATCAGCATTTCTGTCATTTGTCACAATATAGCCATGTGACCATACCTTAGCTGCAGGGATCTGGATAAAAGATTCATTAATAACCCAAATAAAAGCATGATTCTTTTACTTGATAATATAAGGAGAATAGATATTAAGTAAGCAACTAGTAGCTTCTACCATAACCTTCAACCTTAAGATTCTCTTATTCAGCTTTCTTTTTTTCTCTGTCTTTTTTCTCCTCTATTTACCCAAAAATTACTAAGCTCTTACTTTATGCCAAACACAGCACAAGGTATTAGTGGAAAAACACGCATGAAAACAAGTCACGGCCCTTAGGATTGTTTAATTCTGGGGCATTCTTAGTAGTACCATGAAATCTATGAAGGGGAGTATTTCCTCTCCTGGAGTTTTAAGTAATCTCATACATTCTCTAAAATTTTAACTACGGCTAACAGTTTCATATAAATGTCTGAGGTTCCTCTATGTTCTCTCCCTTGAGTTTCAGACTCATAAAACCAATGACTAGCTGGATTTAACAATTTAATCTGAATAGGCATCTCAACCACCACCTGACAAAAAATAAATTCAACTTCAGACCTGAATGAGTCAGGGTCCGGTCAGGAAAGTAGAAAGTACACTAGGCACCACAACAAAGAGATTTTAATATAAAGACTTGGCTAAACTGAACTGAAAAAGCCAGAAGAGGACACTGAGTAAACCCAGAGGTGGCACATGCAGGAAGCAGTTATCACCCTGGGCATGGAAAGTGAAGGGAAGCCGGGGGCTCTCAAAACTTGCAAGCTTCAGAAGAACTTCTGCAAAGCTTGGGCCCAGGCCTTTAACAAGGGGACAGCACTGGCTTATGAGAGCATCTCAGCATGACAGCAGAGCTGGGACTCAACCTCTGAGGAGAAGGCACTGTCTGGCTGGTGCTGATGCCTTTCAGGAGGCACAATGAGGCTGCTTTTGGATGTGCTGGGAAATTGGAGCCAATGCCAAGGGCAGGGTGAAGGGCCATTGCTGAAGTGTCCCTGACAGAAGCAGCAAGCAAACCAGGAAGGGAAAAAGCTCTAATTCTTCTCTGCCTGCTTTTTATTTCTCTCTCATCCCTCCTGGAGGTAGCCAGCTAACAAAGAAGAAAAGTTTGCAAAGGTCCAGCCCTAGCTCCATGAAGCAGAGCAGAGAGGATGCAGTTAGAGCTGAGAGACAGCAGCTTAAACCAATACAGTCTGTTTGTTTGGCTGATCAGCATGTATACACACGTCTCTACAGGTATTGGACTTCCATACAGTAGCAATCACACAATTTTGCTTTGGCCTAACTGAATGATGTGTCTACCTTTTGTAAAAGGAAGACTTGTTCACCTTTTCCCAAAAGTGGGAAACAGAAAATCTATTCCCGAACCGATTAAAACCATCTTAATTTCGTCCTAATCTTTTACCCTTCAGTTCCAATTCATCCCCAAATCTCATGTTTTGTCCTCTTACCCCCTCCTTCATCTTGACTGCTACTGCCCTTCCTCAGGTGTGCATCGGCCTTGACACGGGCTATTGGGCTAGTCTTCAAAAGCCCCTCCCTACATTGTTGTCCTTTCTTTTATAAGATCCCTGTACCATGTGGCCGATTAATCCATATGCTCTGTAAATTAAGCTGGTCTTTTTTCTATTTAGACCCCAATTATGCATTCTTCAAAGTAAAGTCTAGACCCCTACCTTGGTGTTCAACATTAGGTGGCCCCAGAAAGGTTTCTCAGCCTCATTTTAATGAACTTAGGCCGCACACTTGACACGTGGGTCTGTAAAATTCCTCAAAATTCTTACCCTCCGTTATATTTCACTCCTCCATTTCTTTGCTTACATTCTCCCCACCTTGTGGAAAGGTCTTTCTACTCTTCTTTACCTAGATACTGTCTTTCAAGACTCAGCTTAGACACAATCTCCTTCAAGAGGCCTTTCCTAAACCCTAGGCCACTAAATGCGTCTCATTTATGCTCTCCTCACATCTCCATTATTTTACTTACCTTCCTATTTAATGATGCCATTTTAGGACCCTTTTATTCCCACTAGATTGGAAGTCCTTCAAAGCAGAAGTGGTGTCTTTTTTTCCTTTATGACTCTGGCACGTACACAAGACACGGCATAACACATGTGCCCAGTGTATGTTTATCTGTGTGTGTGAAATCAACAGATCCTCAATTCAGGTGACCAGCTCCCCAAAAGTCACCTTACGTTGTTCTCTTGTTAACTCATTTTTGAAAGTCTGATGGTGTGTTCCCTTTCCACCTATCGAATCGGAGGGTGTGCCTCAGCTGCCCCTGAAGTGTGGCATAGTGGGGTTTGGCTTAGAAGTCACATATGAAGTCCAAACATTTAACTTTTACCTTGAGGAGGACGCAGCATTCTAATTAGTAAAGATGGCCCCCCAGGCTCCAGCTGGATGTTCTTTGTCTTTAGAAAACACTGGAGGTGCTGTCCAGAATCTATTCTAACGGATCCAAAAACACAGCCTCCCTGTTTTCCCCTCAAAGGCACAGTTTGAGTCCATTGTGATTTTTCAGCTATTAAATTTGAAGGGAAGGGCACTTTAGAGACAAAACAGGAGGAAACATTTCCCAAGGTATCAGATAGTGGAGCTAGGGGTGGACCTCTGGGCTGGGAACCAAGTTACCTGGGTCTGCTCTTCAGCTGTTCCCTAAAACTAGCCTTGGAACAATAGTTCTACCTCTCCAGAGCCACTGCTCTCCTTTTTTAGGTGAAAGGAATGGAAAGTGTGATGCCTGACCTTACATTCTTTACTAGATGTGTGTAGCTTTTAAAATGTGTTTAATTCAAACGTTCAGAAAGTCACAAACTGCAAAACCAAATTCTAGTAAATGAGCTTTTATGTTAAACAAAGAGTAACTGGGAATAAAGTCACTGAATTGGACCCTAGGGTTTATTAGGTTACACACTGCAGCAATGAGCTTTGTCCAAACAATAAAATTCATGCTGGGCTTGATGATAACATCCTGGTAGTACTCCACAGTTGCATACTAGTATTTTGCTTTCTCTTCTGTCTCTGGAATGATGAGATGCCGACACTGTTAACTAACCTGCTGTAAAGTCTATTGAAAAATAGACTATCTTTTTGATGTTTGCAATTTTACTCATTTGCAGATCCATTTCCAGATGTGCTTGTGTACAATTATGTTTGTCACCTGCTAAGGGTTCTGAAGATCAGAAGCCAGCCTCCACCCCAAGCTTTCTGCAAACTGTTTGCAGTCTCCTTAAAGGCCAGCTGGCTTGCTTGACGTGCTTAGTTTCAAATCTTGAGATCAACAAAGAGATTAATTATAATTTTAGCTCTCTTTCCAATTCTACAAAGGGCTTAATACAACAACAAAACCCTATCTTAGATTAATATTCATGAAACCCTACAGATCATGGGGGAAAAATTCTTTTCATTTAACATATGAAAAAAAGGACAAACTTTCAAAAGCGTTTCACAGGCATGAATACATACTGTTGGAGTGTGAACCAAGGTTACTTCTATCACGTTTGAAAGGAACCAAAGGAAGAGAATAAGCAGAACTGAAGTGTGGAAGAAAACTGAGGATCGGATGCAAAGCTGTGATGAGGGTGGAGGGACCAGAGCTATTGGCTGGGGTAGTAGTTGATATTTCCAAACAATTTTTTGTTGTACTATAACGATTTTCAAAATGTTTGAAGTAGACCTGTATAGACTATGAGGTACATATCCTGTCTTCCTTCATCTTTCCCACCCTGTTTTGACATTTAACATCTTCCTGTGCAAACTATTTTCTTCTGTCTCTTTCTCACTTCATTTTCTCCCAATTCCCCTTTTCTCTCTCATACTTTACCAGCTACAATATAGAATAGAAGTATTTTTAAAGCCTTTATTTAATAAACCTTTATTTTGCATTTTTTAAACATAGGTTAATATTTCATAATATATATGTTGATTAAAGTGGTAGACATTAAGTAGTTAGTTCATATTGCTTTTTATTCTTTGTCAGTGACCCTACATAAAATAGTTCCTACCTCTACAATACGAGAAAACTCATCTAGAATTTTAGCTCTGCTAAGAAAATATATTTCATGATCACCGAGCCTAATTAATATTTCGTAGATTACAGAACAGAAAGGAATACAAATAAGTTTTGTTTTGGGATGTTCTGCCATATTGGATGATATTTGTTTTCATGAACTCATCTAATACTTGAAACTCTTACACAAAAAATACTCATTCTTGACAACTGAAGAACAGAGTGAGAGATTCTCCAAAAGTTCTTGAACATTGAGTTCACGGTACCATGTCATGTTAGAGCTGAAGGCAAGTTTAAAACTCATCTAGTCTACATAGCCGTTCAACCAGGGTCACCCCACCTCCAGTTTTATATTTGTGGTTACATTCAGAGATACCATAATGCCATTTGTCAAATATCACACCACTTCATGCCATTGTTGGAGTCTGAACTCAGAACTATTGATTTCCTTGATCCTGGATTGTTTCTGTAACAAGAGATCATGGAATTCCTGGATATATAAATTGATTGACTTAAAAATCTAAATTTTATTTTATCAATCCTCTTTTTTACTAAAAATAAAAATTTTTTGTGTACATGAAAGAATATAAACATACTAAGATATAAACAATGGTAACCAATCTAACAGCTAGGTAAAAATTTAAATTTGGCAACAATACTAAAGCCTTTCTCTTCCCACTCCCTGTTATAATCACTATCCTGAAGTTTTTAACCACGTGTAACATACACTTTTAGGTACAGAAAATATGTATTACACATGAAATATATATAATTGCTATAAATATATAGAAATACATATCAACTATATTACATATATAAACCATGCATGAACAAACTCTTAAATGATAACATATTGTTCAGTTTTGCAAGTTTTGAAATTTTATATAAATCATATTATAATGCACATATTCTCCTGGGATTTGCTTTTTTTCACTCATCTTTATATTCTTGGGATTTAACTACTGAGATTCATACATGCTGGTGTGAGCATCTCTAGATCCTCATGTGTGTGATAAATACTCTCTTGTTATATGGATATAGGATAATTTATTTGTCCATCCTCTTGTTTGTGGACATTTGGTTTGTTTCTAGATTTTTGCTGTTGTAAACAAGGCTGCTAAGATGTCTTCTGGTGCCCAAGTGCAAGGTACTATTGCAGATATACAGCTATCACTAAACTTTTTGGCTCATGGAATATGTGTATATTCAAACTGTTTTCCTACAAACTCTACAGGAGTTTTTATTTCTTACTGTCTTACAACTTTACAGATAATTGGTGTTGTCAAATTTAAAAATTCTTGTCAGTATGGTTTCTTATTGTTTCATTTTAATTTTAATTCCCCTGATTGCTATTGAAGTTTAAGTAGCCATTCTAAAATCCTGCAGCTGATAAGCAGCAGAGCTAAGACCCGAACCCATGTCTGGCTGACGCTAAAGTTCATGTTTTTCCACTTTACTATATTATCTATTATTCATCTTAATGATGTGTATAGCAAGACGTCATTAAGCCTGGAAGATATTGTTTTAAAGATACTAAGCATTGTATAATAAACATTCACATACGCTCATACGTTCATGCACACACATGTACACACATGCATGAAGTTGGGGACGGGAGATAAAAATATAGGAGCTGATTTTATATAAATATAGAATGTACAACACTTGAAAAATTATGTCACAACAGTTGTGGGAACTGAAATGTGGCCCATGTTACTTCACTAATATTCAGGTCACCTGTAACAAATATTTATATGTATTTATATCCCCTAAATAATTCAGTCTGTTTTTCTAGCTGATATGCCTGCCCACAGAAGCAGTTTTCTAGTTCTAAGATCCCAGTTCCCTTCTCTTTACTATTATATCTTCAACAAAGTGATTGAGTGTGTAAAATTGGTACAGTATATAGACACTTATAGAGAGCTATAGCATATCTTGCATTCATTTTGTAATGAAAATGAATATACCCAATAAATGGTAAGATGTTTCACATCCTAATATATAATATTAGGGAAAATGTAAAACTGGTTAGGGGAAATCTCACATGTCCTGTGTCCCGACATTAGTCAGGACTCTCCAGAAAAATAGAACCAATAGGATAAATATAGATACAGATATAGAAAGATATAGAAATAAAGATAGTATACATATGTGCATGTATATATATCTGTATATCTACCTATCTATATATAGAGAGAGAGTTTTCTAAGAAATTGGCTCATGCGATTATGAAGGCTGAGATGTCCCCAGATCTGCAGTTTGAAGGCCTGAGAACCAGGAGAGCTGACACTGTAAGTCCAAGTCCAAAGGCACAAACAGACCAATGTCTCAGCTCAAAGACCATCAGGCAGGGAGAGCAAATTCTCCCTTACTCAGCCTTTGTTCTATCCAGGCCTTCCACTGATGGGGTGAGGCCCACTCACATTGGGGACGGCAGTCTGCTTGACTTAGTCTAGCTTTTCAAATTTCAATCTCATCCAGAAATGTCTTCACAGAAACACCCAGAATAATGTTTAATAAAATACTAGGTACCTTGTGGCCCGGTCAAGTTGACACATAAAGTTAACCATCACAAGTCCTTTTTCTAACGATAAGTATCATAATTATAACTGATTATAACAGAGTAATATTTGGGAAGCATGGATTTTTAATGTGTGGAAGAAAAATGAAGTCATAGATAAGTGTGCAGCTTTTTAAGCTAGTCTTCCTGCATTCAAAGCCTGGCTCCATCTTTACTATCAGTGTGACCTGGAGTGACTTATTTTAAATGCCCTGTTGCTTTATCTGTAAACCTGACATAATAATAATGATAGCTTCATGGAGCTATAAGAATTAAATTAGTTAGTTCATACCCAGGTCTTAAAACAGTGCGTACCATGTTCTAAAGGCATGATAAATCTTAGTTATTTTTATTATTTATGCCAAAAACTAGGGAAAAAGAAATTTTCCCCCAGCAAGAAACACTAGTGGTAGCATCTAGGAGCATAATTTAAGAAAGAATAATGCTAAGCAATAAGGGGTAACAGTAAGTGGTGTAGTTAGTTGTCTCCATAAGGAGATGTAAAAGTGTGTAGAAGTGGGAGAGAGTAAAAGAAGTACGAGAAAATCAAAAGTGTTTTTCCTATTTTTGGTGAGGAAGAGCATCCCTGAGCTAACATCTGTGCCCATCTTCTTCTGTTTTATATGTGGGATGCCAGCACAGCATGGCTTGATGCATGGCGTAGGTCTGCACCCACGATCCAAACTCACAAACCTGAGCCACGAAAGCAGGGCACGCTGAACATAACCACTATGCCACCAGACCAGCCCTGAAAACCAAATTTTTAAAAGTAGATTTATTAAAACGACCTATAATAATCTTGTGTGTCTACCATGTTCTTTTAAACAATCTCAAAACATCAATATGGCATATTATAAATGTAAATAACTTATTTATGCATAGATCGTCCCATGGAGTGGGTGTTTATGTGTGTTGTAAGATGGCATAATACTGTATTTACTCTGAAAGCCAATTTGTACTAATGTGGAGGTTGATTTAAATTAGTTAAAAATCTAAACTTTGGAATACTCTTAGCAACATTCATTTACATTAAGTTTAACTTACTTTATGTACTTGAAAGTGATGAAGAATAGCTTAGCAAATAGCTCTTGGGGACCAGCTTTAAAGACTAGATAAGAAGGTTTGATTCTTACACGAAATTTGGTGTATATTTCAAATGTAATTAAGGTAGTTGCAAAAGTAATGTTTGATTCCTTAAATACAATCATGTGTCGATTAATAATGGGGATACATTCTGAGACAAATGCATCGTGGGAGATTTTGTTGTTGTGTAAACATCACAGAGCATACTTACAGAAACCTAGATGGTATAGCTTACTACACACCTAGGCTATATGGTGCTAATCTTATGGGACTATTGCCCTGTATACAGTCTGTCATTGTTTGAAACGTCATGATGTGGCGCACGACTGTATACTAAAAATTCTTCCTAAAATCTCTACCATATTGTTAACCTTTGAAGTAGGTTTTGCTGAGCAAAGATAAATACAAGGCTAGTCTTTATCAGAATTGTCACAAATACTGAGTAAAGTTTGTGTTAATAAGATGAAGGTCTATTTTGCATGTAGTATTTTTCTCAGGCCCTGCCATGCCCTGAAAAATTGAAACCACAGATGAAATTCAGGGTGTCTATAGCTGACTTAAGCTCCAAGTTTCTGTGCTGCCGTATCTACAATGTGTTTTTGTGGAAAGATTTATACAGTTTGTATAGAGGAGATTATTAATCTTACCATCTAGAATGTAAAGGGTGAGTGATCCAGAAACTGAGTGTGCAACTGAGCTTCCAATTTTGATTTCTTTGGAAATTCTCAAAGTAGTAGCAATTAAGGGCTAGGAAGGGAACTAAGCACTAACCATTGTGTACCAGGTACTGTGCTAGATGTTTCCATGTTATTTTATAATTATCTCAACATCCCTCTTATATTGTCACTATTATCAGCTCCATTTAACTGATAAAGAAGTTGAGGCATTGTGGAGTTCTACTAACAGCTAGTAAGTCCTGAACACAGGACTTGAATTCATTTCTGCCTGACTCCAAATCTCTCTCAACTGTGTTATGCCATCTTGATACCATGTCAGTTTCCATCAGCTGCTGCATCCTCTACAACTGTATCCTGCAAACTTTGTCTGTAAAATCCCAAACCCCTTTATTATGGGCTAAATGTTTGTGTCCCCTCAAAATTTACATGTTGAAGTTCTGACCCTTCAATGTGATGATAGTCAACGGTATGCCTTTTGGGAGGTAATTGGGTCTACACGAAGTCATGAGGGTGGGTCCCTATCATGAGATTAGTGCTGTTAGAAGAAGAGGAGGAGAGATTAGAGCACCCCATCCCATCCCTGTGTGAGGATGTGGTGAGAAGATAGCCATTTGCAAGCCAGGAAGAGAGACGTCGCTAGGAACCAAATATGCTGGTGTCTTGATCTTAGACTTCCTAGTCCGCAGCATTGTGATACACAAATGTCTGTTGTTTAAGGCCCAGTCTGTAGGATTTTGTTATAGCAGCCCAAGATAACTAATACGCCCATCCTCCCCGAAATGGTTCCTATAGCTGTCAAATAGTTTTCAAAAAGTTAAAAATGCAACTCTCATATGAATATAGACTGAACCTGCTTACCTTATCATCAGATTTACAGAAATTTATATAACAGTCTACCTTCATCATCTTACCCTTTTTTAACAACAAGCTATGTGAAGGTAGGAGCAGTATCTATACTGTCTTCATGGTAGGTCTGGCTCCTAAGCAGCACAGTACTAGTGAAATAAAGAATGCTTGATCAATTATAATTGAATAAATAAGTGAATCTGAATTATGTTTAATGTGTTCATGAGTGGGTTACTCAGAGGGTTTTCTGGACTGAAATCCCGGTGGTAGCAGAAGCATCAGCTTTTCCTGTCAGCTGCAGTGACAGATCTTCCCAAAGCAATGACATCCAACGTCACCAAACTCCCATAGGTAGCTCTCATGGGGTCACCTCATTCCTTAAGTTTCAGTCTCCTTACATCTAGGAAAAGTCATCAGGTCCCTAAACAGCTGAGAAGCCTGATTTTATTCTCTCAGTGTCATTTCTACCGGACTTTTCACAGCAGAGCTCATAAGACCTTCAAGTGCTACGTAACTTTCTTAGGAAATTTATTCAAACACTCTTAGGATAGGATTAAAGAAACAAGCCTCAATATACAAAATTCTAGTTCCTTCTTGAGATTTCCTCTTGTTGTGGCCCAATACAAGACTTTTACGCAGGGTAAAGTATCCTAAATTCTAGGTTATGGATGCTCAGCTTTTCTTCCCCCATCCATCTTGAGAAATATACTTTCTTGTTGTCATTGGCAGTCACTGGCACCAGCCCTGAAGGTCCATAGAGTGTCAGTGGCAAGCACTATCCTCAAGAAGGTGCTCATACGAGAATCACCAGGGGGAGGGGTGTTAGGTATGCACCTTTCTATACACGTGCAGAGCCCTTTATTGCAATGGAAAACTTACCACCTTGCTGTGTCAAACTAGCAACTTGGGAATCTGGCAATAACCCTATGTCACTTTTTCTGTAAACCCAGAGGACTGGGAATTGCTTATACAGAGAAAGTCACAGGAACATTTTCCGGGCATCTGTGAATGCTTTCTTTGAAAAGCTCTGCTTTACATTTGCATTTGTTTCACTGGTGTACATTTTTGTAGTTATTTTTCTCAATCTGCCACCTGTAAGCTTTATAACCTCAGAGCCTTAAATTTTTAATCTGGAAGATAAAGGTAATAGTACCTATGCTGGAAGTGTGTGATGAATTTCAAATGAAATAATATAAGGTCACGTGTCTACTGGAGTGCTCAGCACATAGTAAGATGTTGTAGAAGCCATTCTCTCTCCTCATCTTTCCCACTCTCCCTACAATGAAATTCATATTTAAATTGTCTTTTGCAATTGTCTATTCTTAATCCTCAGGTCTGTTCAGACAGACATTATATCACTTATACATGACATATCTCACTCTCTGGATTTAAGCTTCGACCAGCCCAGCCTGAAGAGCTCTCCTGAAACCTAGAACATGGTGGCAAGTCTGCCACAGTAGGTAAAAAAGCTGTTACCATTGGCAGCAGAAACCAGGGGACATTCATGAAGGGGCAAATGAGGACCATTGACAGACAAAACTGTAAATTACTCTTTATGGCATAGTAAGTGCTTCCATCATGACACTATGTTAAACATTTTACATATTATCTTATTTAAATTTTACAATGGCTTGAGAGGAAAATATTAATTCCCCTCTGTTAAGATCAGAATATTGAGGCTAAAAGAGATTTAACTAATTAGGTAGGTGGAATAGGTAGGACGTAAGCCCAGACTAACTACTTCTAAAGCCTATAGTCCTCATGTCTGAGCTCTCCTGAGCATTGTCCATCTTTGCCCTCCACATTACGTGCTGAACCACTGAGTACCTTCGTGAGATCCATTTCTCTCCAGAAACACAACTTCAAAGCACTGAGTCCTAGCTTTTTTGCTAGTTTTTTAGTTTCTAGATTTTCTCTCTCCTCTCCTCCAATCGAAGTGTTTTCTGGGGCCAGCCCCAGTGGCCTAGTAATTAAGTTCTCTGTGCTCCACTTTGGCGGCCTGGGTTTTGTTCCCTGGGCACAGACCTACATTGCTCTGTTAGCAGCCATGCTGTGCTGGCGGCCCACACACTAAAAAATAGAGGAAGATCGGCACCAATGTTAGCTCAGGGCAAACCTTCCTCAGTAGGAGAAAAGAAAAAGTGTTTTTGCTATGGATTCCATTCTTCTTTGGGGGCTTAATTTGTCTATATGTTGAAATTCCAAAATAACACATTTATATTTTAATAAGAAACATTCATCTCCTAAGGCTTCATGTAAGCCCTAGAGGGTAACTTCAGTGGTGGGAATTTCAAGCACTGAGCAAGCTCCGGGTGTTAAAACTCATTCTTCTCACAGACTTCTACTCTTCCTACAGGTAGCGTGGCTTTGCCTGCAGAAACCATGTCTGTCTCCTAACACTGGGCACCACTGAGGATTTAATGCTTTTAATGTAAAACATTTGCAGCCTTCGAGACAAACTCTGTTAGGCAATCATTTTTATAGAAAAGGTGGCGTTAGTATCACAAGACTTATTCCTTGGAAGTCAATATGATAAATACCCAATTCTTTCCTCATTTGTAAACCAATATTTTAGATGATATTTTTTGAGGGCTAAACTTGGTAAATTTTCCAGGACTTAATTTTGAGGATCCTATGTCCTTTTTGGTTTCCTGCAAAATATACAATAGGTCCTTTGTTGCCTGTTTTGCAATCATCAGGTATTTTCCAGGTTTCTCCTATGTCTCACCTTAACAACTAGAATTTTTTTAATGGGTCAATGTTTAGGTATGCTCAGTATATTGCAGCAGTACACTAAATATCTTTTATAACTCAGCACTGGCTACATGATCTAAAATACTGTTATCTTCAATATCAGCATTTTTTTTACTACTTCATCATAAATTAATTTTCCATGGACAACTAAATGGACTAACACTCTATAAGGCAAAAAAGTCTGATGCTGTATTAATAAAAACTGCTCAAAATATTCTTACACCCTCAGGAACTAACCTTTAAAAAAAAAAAAATAGGAAAAGGGCCAGCCCCATGCACGAGTGGTTAAGTTCTTGAGCTCTGCTTCGGCGGGCCTGGGGTTCGCTGGTTCAGATCCTGGGTGCAGACTTACATACCGCTCATCAAGCTGTGCTGTGGTGGCATCCCACATACAAGAACTAGAATGACGTACAACTAAGATACACAACTATGTACTGGGGCTTTGGGGAGAAAAAAAATAGGAAAGCAAATAGAAGATTTGTTAAATATTAAAGCATTTAAAGAAGTTCGTGATACATATGTCTGTGATTAAGTTGTAAATTGTCTTTTTTTAACAAAGTGCTGATTTGTTGAAGTGAAAGGTGTTAGATTTTCTTATTCATTCTCATTCAAATTAATTAACATAAACTTCTACAGAAGAACAGTAGAGAGAAAACAGGAGGCTGGCTTTGGAGTCAAATCGGAGAGTGTTGATTCATATGAAATCAAATCTCTCTTGTGGTGTCCTGCCAAGAAATTCTTGGGTCATTTTACTGGTTCCGCAGACCCCATCTCCCAGTTCTGTTTGCTGTGCTGATAAATACTCACACCTGAGATACCTAGGTGCTGTGCATGGATGGAGAGAGAGAAGAGGTTGGAAGGATGAGTGTTCCTTCCCTTCCCTGCCCCGTGTGTACAAAACCCCAAATCCTTTGCTTCTATGCAGAGCATATAATTCTGAGGAGTAATGTTTAAGTTTCAGAGTGCCAATCAGATTACCCTCTGGCTTGGTTCCTTCCTGTTCCTGATCTCATCCCCTTCTTCCATTAATACTTTCTCCTGGCATGCTTCCTTAATAAACTACCTGCAAATGAATGCTTGACTTGGAGTCTGCTTTTGAAAGAACCTCATCTAAGAAACAGACATATATATATATATATACATATATATATATATATGTGGTCAGAATCTTTTCCCTAATCCAAAATAGATCCTGGATCTTCCATATGTATTGAAAAAGATTTCTTATTCAAATGGCAGTCTGAACTCATATATCTGTCTCTACTTGCGGTGGCTTTGTGATGTGTCAACTTGGCTGGACTGAACTACATTTCCCCAAATTTTCTCCCCTATATATTTCTGGTTAGAGTGAGGCATAAGACAGATTCTTGAGATATTTGGAGCACGGAAGAGAAACAGCAGCTATCGTGTAGTTAACCCACGTGGTTGCAGATCAGGTGACACACCAGCGTGATGGAAGAGGCAGCTGTACCATCAGTTGCTCTATCTTCCCCTGGATCCTTATTCAGCTTTTCTAACTCCTGGACCCAGTGTGTGTGTTTAGCTCCATGATAAAGAGCTGTGGCTCCTGCAGGATATTCACACCACAAAGGCCACAGGAACTGACTCAGGTTTCAGTGCTTTCTCATAGGCTCCAGCTTATGCTTGTGTGTTGCAGCTTGCTCCTGACCTTCAGCACTTTACATCCACCTCGTTTCTGCCTGGTAGACTTCAAGCTCCAGCATCAGACATCAAGACAAGAGCTTTAAAGAGACTGCTTAATTGGCTCCCATAATTAATATAAGGTCAAATCTTTGTAACAAAACTCTTAATATTTTACATTTATACATGTGTATGTGTATGTTTATATGAGAAACAAGCAAGGAAGAGGTAGATGATGTAGGCGAGTCAGTCAATAGTTTCTTACCTGGGCGAAATAAGTGGTCTCAGAATTTTGGAAATTCAGGAAAAAAAAAAAAACTATATGAAATCTCTGGCTGGTTTGGTAAAGAACTGGAAATCGTTTTCTAAAGCAGCATACCAACAATGGGGAAAGGACAAGGAAAACTTTCAGATCTTCCAAACCTTGAGTTATCCTATATAAACTATGGGAGAAAATAAGGTGAATACATTAAACTATATTTAATCTGCTGGAAGAAGGAGCCTCTGTCTCAGTTCTCCCAGTCATCTTAGCTACTGCATTTTTCTTCCTTTCTAAAAAAAAGCGTCAACTATCCTGGTGACAGGCTGTTGGAGCCTGGAAGAGAAGGGGAGCTAATTCCAAGTCTCCCGCTGGAAATGTAGAGAGAGAAAAATACATGGTGGCTATGCCCAGGCTTGCAGTGCAGGATGCTCACTGCCTCTGGAGTGAGGAGTTTTGTGTGAAACAACCAGACCTGCCTCTTGTCTACTCTGCACCTTCCAGGAAAGCTACTTATCCCAGTTCAGCCTTTGTAATTAAGAGAGAACCTGAGAATGAATTTGGATCTGAAAAAGAAACTCACGCCAATTCCTAAACTAATTAGTATACTTCTTCATTCATTAAGAGAAATGCACAACTAAAACTCACCAGATATTGGAAAAAGTCCAAGACTTATCCCAAGAGGAAAGAAAACTGATTCAGACAACAAAAGAAAACATAAAGATTCTGGTTGATTTTCTCAGAAAGGCATGAAAAGACATAACATTTTTTGTATTAAAAGGAGTAATTAGAGAATGCAAAAAGAGTTCTTGAAAATGAAATATATATTCCAGAAACAATTTTTTTGAGGGGCTGCTGAACTAAATAAAATAATTTTAAGATTCAAACAGAGGCACGAGTTTTTGAGAATAGCCCAAAAAAGTGAAATAAAGAACAATAAGGAGAAATTCCCCTTGCTGAACTAAAAACAACAACTCTAAAGCCGTTGTCAACAAAATACTCTAGTCGAATATTGGCATCAGAGTGGACAGATTTATCAGAAATATATCTGTATGTGTGTACATATACATGGGAACTTAACATGTGTTGTAAGTTACATTTCCTTTCAATAGGAAAATGATGATCTAGTTAATAAATGGCATTGTAATAATCATCTAGCCGTATGGAAGAAAATAAATCTAAGCCTCTACTTCATATCATAATAAAATAAACTCTAGCTCTGCTGTTTAATTATAATTTTAAATAAAGTATATCTGCTTAAGAAAAATTCTGTATGAACAACCTTGAGCGGAAAACACATTTTCTTGCAGCTTAGGAGCCCCAGCCATCGTAAACAAGGATAGAGACACATTTAACGTCCATCACATTTTTGGAATAGGTAAAGACACATACTCAGAGTAAAGAGAAAAAAATAAACAATTTTCAATAATTACTAATAAAAGAAGCCTCTATAATTTTATCAGAGAAAGGCAAAAAGCACATAGAAAAGTAGAAAAGGAACATGACTGGGCAATTCACAGAAGATAGACTCTAAATGACCAATAAATTTATGAAAATATGTTCAGCTTCACTAGCATGCACACTAAGAAATGCACACTGAAAAAACAATGAAATTCCACTTTGTTTCAATCATCAGACCGGCAACCATGAAGAAGAGATTTAATATCCAGTTCTGACAAGGATGCAGAGAAAAATATCTTTGAGAATGGATGTTTTAATCAGTATGAATTTTATTAAACAAATCTTAGCTATTTAAATTAGCATGTGCTTAGTTATTATTTTATAATGTTAAGTGATAAAAACAAGGTGCATCAGAAAACACAAAAAGCTGCTCAACTTTTTTTTTTTTTAAAGATTTTATTTTTTCCTTTTTCTCCCCAAAGCCCCCTGGTACATAGTTGTATATTCTTCGTTGTGGGTCCTTCTAGGTGTGACATGTGGGACGCTGCCTCAGCGTGGTTTGATGAGCAGTGCCATGTCCGTGCCCACAATTCGAACCAACAAAACACTGGGCCGCCTGCAGTGGAGCACGCGAACTTAACCACTGGGCCACAGGGCCAGCCCCCTGCTCAACTTTTTAAATTAGACAAAGCAAATAAATATTATCAGTATCACTTTATGCCCAGCAAATAGAAATGAACTATGACAATACCAAGATTTGAAGCTAGTTAGAAAAAAAAGGGAGAGTTGTATAAGGTTAATTTAACATCACTTAGTAAAATAATAGATGCCCACATGCTATGACCCAGCAATTTCACCTGGAGGAACATACTCTATAAATTATTTGCATATATTTGCAGAAAGATATGTACAAAGATGCTCACTGCTGCTTCGTTGATGCTGAAATCTGCTGGCAATCTAAACCTCCATCAACAACAGATAAATACAGTTTCATATGTTTGTATAATCAAATACTATGTGGAGCCATTAAGACAAGTCAAAATGAGTGTGAATGTGTGTATGACAGATTTTAAAAATAAAATGTTGAGTAAAAATACATCATAGCAAATAATATGTTTTAAACAACACAAAACAACCCAACGTATCTTTATGGATACATATATATGTAGGAGAGGCTTGGGGTGTGTTTTTAAATTAGCCTTTGATATGTATGTGAAAGTGTAAGGACTGAAAGAAGAAGGATTCATGTCAGATGCATATGTGACAGCAATTGTCTGGGTAATAGAACCAGCTCAGGTACCAAGTATATCTCTAACATTGTTTCTTTAAAACAGGAAGAGAAATACTCCAGAGAGTTAGTATTTTGAAATTATGGGAGGTGGTATTTAGATGGAGTTCATTTTACTACTTTTTTCTGCTCTAATATGCTTGAAAGTTTTCATAATTAAAAATGAAACAAGTTGAAGAGTCACACAGATAGTAGAAGAGAATTTGGGTGAAGAAATGGTCTTAGGCAAACTTCACATGCATGTAGTGCAAAGGAGCCTGTGCAACGGGGCACGTCCAATCCTTAACGCCCTGGGTTGGGAGAGGAATGTACAGATAAAAGAAGGAAAAGAAATTATAGTTTATACATCTTTGCATGTACATCATTTCATTTGTTGCAGAAAAAGTCTAGGTTTAGTATTAAAAAATTTAATAAAGCAAATTTGATGAAAAATGAGCAAATAACATGAGATAATTCACAATAAAAGCAATATAGATGGCATAGATATTTGAAAAGAATGCTAACCCTCATAGTTATAAAAATTCAAATTGAGACAAGAATGAATTACCTCCTCCCTTCCCTGCCTCCAACTGTTTGGAGAAATCAAAAAAATTGTGGAGAAGAAAGCACTGCAGATAAGAATGTAAACTGGCCTAACCTTTCTGGAGGGCGATCTGGCAATATATATCAAAAGATTTTAGCTGGAACATTTGGAAAGCCATGAAAAATTATTTGAGTATATTCGTCATCACATGTTGATGATAAAGAAAAAATGTAAACTCTCTTAATACCTATAGTAGGAAATGAAATAAATTATGGTACATCTAAACAGAAATATGATATGTAGCTATTAAAAATTGCAATGCAAATAACAACACATTCATGAGAATGACAATGTTACATATCTAAGTGAAAAATAGGTTAAGAAGACTAGCTAGCATAATAACATTTTGTAAAAAGTAAACAAAATGCATGAGTGCTTACATTAATAAAAGTTCTCTATCAAAATGTTAACTGTGTTACAGATTATATTTAGTTTGGTGTATGTATTTTTTAGTATTTTTCTAATTTCTTCAATGAGAATATATTTCTTTTATTATCTGAAGTTAATGTAAGTCTAAAACTCAATAAAAATACAAATATCTATCCGTAATAAAGTAGACATAACTAAAGATCAAGTTAGTGATATGAAAGGTAAATTTGGGGAAATCTATCAGAAAAAAGAACAAAGAAAATATGAGGGAAATATAACCAAATATGCAAGGTATAACCAGGATGTTAAGCATTCTTCTAATGAGAATTACAAGAGAGGATAGACACAATGGAAAGAAGTAGAATTATGAAAATGCAAGAGCTTTTTTCCTGAAATGAAGACAGAAAAGAAATTCAGATTAACCTGCTCTCCCTCCCCCAAGTATAATGTGTGAGTAGACAGATCCTGGTCAAATGTCATAGCCACACGACGGACAGAGTCCTACAAATCTCAGGAGTAAACTTATCACATACTACGCTTTCTGTCTCCAAGTTAAAAATGGTGACTTGAAAACGTGTTCTTATCTCTATTTCCTCCCAAAGCCCTCTAAAATGACAGCAAAGGGTTGAAGAGCACAGGGAGAAGAGACCAAAGGAAAAGTATTAGGAGCAGAGATGAGTGGTAACTAACATAGAAGGTAGGATAATGCTGAGACGTCATCTTGCAGTCAGGCTACTGCAGGAAACAAAAAGAAATGATATTACTACTGCTAATCTTAGTAGCAATAGCAATAAAACCAAACACAATTAATATCCTGTGAGAAACTTGAAAAGAAAATGCATTGGTGAAACCAAAAACAGCAAGTGCTTAAAAGGAAATAAAAAAACCAAAAACTCTTGAAATTTAAACTATAGTAGCAGGAATGAAAAGTGCAATAGAAACATTGGAAAATGGAGCTCTTAAAAACTCCCAGACATGCAAAATAGAACACATAAAGAAAATGAGAGTTTCAATGCAGAAAGTCAACACTTAAACAATGAGAGTTTCAGATACAGAGAAGAGAGAAAATGAAGAGGGGAATTTATCAAAGAAAAAAAAAAACAGTCTCAGAATTTAAAGAATAAAAACTTCCAAATACACACACACAGAGAGTGAACAGTTCCTATTTAATAAGAAGAAAAGTCAGAATCTAAACGGTATTAGACTTCTCATCAGCAACATTACAAGCTGAAAAAGAACGAAGAAGCATCATCAAAATTCTGAGGAGAACAATACCTCGTCAAAAAAGGTAGTTTGAATGTGATGAGAACAGAAACACATTTTTTAATACTTAGGTTGTGAAGAAATCTACCTCTCCTATATCCTTTTATAGGCACCACTGGAGATTGTTTTGCACTAGGGCAAAAAAGTAAACCGAGAAAGGTGAAACATAGACTCTAGGAAAGTGAAATATCAATAAAGGACAGAGAGAAAGATTTTCCTAGAAAACTGGCAAAAGGAGGCCCCAGAATGACAGCTATGCAGCCACCTAGAAATGTATAGTCTGGTTGGATCAGACGAACAGGGAAACCAATGAGGGCTGAGGGATGGATGGCTAGGGGTGGATAATGAAACTAGTGGATATTCTGATGTGTTTGCTTAAATTGGCAGAAGATTTACAATTCTCTCAAGGGTTTTGAGTTTGAATTGGTGGTAGTATTTACGTAACTAAGTAAGCAAAAGATGAAGAAAGAATGGGGTGGAGTGGAGGAAGTTATACAATAAAAGAAATATAATCACATAATACTATACAGTTAAACTGCAGATAACGTTTCAATAATGGAGACCAATAGAAATACTACATTTAGAGTTGACAATAATTGGTGATATATCTACATTGGGCTCCTGGGGACATTGTGTCCATGCATGTGGGCTGTTTGGGAAAGTTGGAAGAGCAAAATTCTGTGTTTTCCATACAAGAAACTCAATGAATAATACGTAGAACTAAAACATCAAGAAATTTCAGCATAAGTGTAGTATTTGGGAATACAGAATCAAATTCCAGAAAGAAACTTACCAAAAGAAGTGTAATGTGAAGGAAACCTTTGTGGAGTGATTTAAAGATGGGTCAGAGGACTGTTGTTTTTTATTATAAGCCTCCTAGGTGTCACTTTATTTTCTCATGTACAATTTATTTGATAGAATAAAAAGTAAAATTTTGGTGCAGCTGCTGTGGAAAATAGTGCAGTGGTTCCTCAAAAAGTAAAAATAGAATTATCATATAATCCAGCAATTCCACTTCTGGGTACATACCCAAAGTAGTTGAAAGCAGAGACTTGCACAGATATTTGTAAATCCATGCTTGGAGCAGTATTATTCACAATAGCCAAAGAGTGAAACCACCCAAATGGCTACTGGCAGACAAATGGATAAATAAAATGTTGTCTATACATATACTGGAATACTATTAAGGCACAAAATAAACAAAATTGATACATGGTTGAACCTTGAAGACATTGTGCTAATTGCAATAAGCCAAACACTGTATGTCAGACAAATACTGTGTGATTCCACTGACATGAGGTTCCTAGTGCAGTCAAATTCATAGTGACAGAAAACATAATAGCAGTTGCCAGAAGCAGAGGGAGGAAGGAATGGGGAGTTATTGTTTAATGGTACAGTGTTTCATTCTGGGATGATGCAAACATTCTGGAGATGGATGGTAGTGATGGTTGCGCAACAATGTGAGTCTACTTGTTGCATCTCTCTAACCATTCTTCTGTAGTCATGGCTCCCGCTGGCTCTGATCTCAGCCAGGAAAGGTTCTCTGCTTGAAGGGCTCCTGTGATTAGATTGATAATCTACATAGGATAATCCAGGCTGCTCTCCATATCTCAAGGTTCCTAATCTGAACCACATCTATAAAGTCTCTTTTCCATGTATGGAAACATGTTCACAGGCTCCAGGGATTAGGATGTGGACATCTTGGAGAGACCATTATTCTGTTTCCCATGTCTCCTTTTCCTGAGCAATTCAGTCTCAAAGCTGTTTATTCTGTGTCAGGGAGATATCAGCACAGGAGGGCAGCCATGGTGGACCAGAGTGGGTGTCAGAGCCTGGATGGGGAGAGGAGGGCATCTGTTTTAAAAAGTGGCCCAACACAGAGGATAGAAACCTGAGCAGGGTAAGAACGTCCTCACAGAAGGATCAGATAGTATGGGATATCTGGAGCCCAAGAAGAATGAAGAGGTGAGGAGGGTGACTGCCAAGGGGGATGGTAACCTGGCAACAGGATGGGAGCCTGAATGGAGTGAGGGGGGCTTGGGGTGGGGGGTGATTTTGAGGGGCTGCATGTCAGCCTGAGAGAAGGAGGAGGGAGCTCACATAAGGAGGGGGTAGCACCAAGTAGGGAGAGTGTTGGAGCTTAAACAGAATGAGGATTCAGGGATGAGGGGACCTTGACAATGGCCCTGCAGGAGTTAGAGCTCAGGAGGTGTGAAGAGGATGTTAGAGTAAGGAAGGCGTCTGTGGCTACTGCAGATTGTTTACATATAAGAAAATTGTTTACATATAAGAAAATATCGAGCCAGCCCTGATGAGCTAGCGACTAAAATTCAATGCTCAGCGCTTCAGAAGCCTGGGATTTGTTTCACAGTTGTGGAACCACACCACTGGTCTGTCAGTTGCCATACTGTGGCTGTGGCTCACATAAAAAAGCTAGAATGATGTTCAACTAGGATATACAACCATGCACTGGGGCTTTGGGGAGGAAAGAAAAAAACTGAGGAAGATTGCCAAAAGATGTTAGCTCAGGGTAAATCTTTCACTGCAAAAAAAAGAAGAGAAAAGAAAATATATCAAATACATTAAGGATAATGAGAACCAGTTTTCTCATACTGGAAGAAGGAAGTTACAAATCTAGAAAGGGAGAAAACTAGAATGGACCTGTGATACTAGGTAAGAATTAGAGGTATCAGTATGAACTCATGGTATTCAATACATGTGTAGGTATGGAAATAAACATAAATGAAAGCGCATGTATATGTACAACACATGCACACATCAAATGTATATCCATATACATATAACTGTACATAGCAGTGAGTACACCTAGCACCGATGTGGTGTTAAGTACCATTTTCCAATAACTAGAACTAGTGCTTCTTGGAAAATTGGGTGAATGCAGGGTTTGTAGAGGAAACATGTAAGATGAGCTGGGAACATCTTGTTGTGCCAGAAAGCACGGAAGTACACAAAAAATGATTGGGTCATATCAATGGAAACCAGCTCTCACTGGTGAAATGAGGACAGTTTATGCATCAAAATAAATAATAATTATAATAGATAACACATTGATAAAATAGAAAACCTGAATTCATGATAAATCTTTTAAAATGAACAAATTGAAAGTTTTATGATTAGCAGAATATTTATATATTCTCATAGTACCTCCCCCCAAAAATAATCACTTGCAGAACACAGTGGAGAAGTGTGGGAGAAAATACCTTTATTAAGTAATAAAACCTTTATTAAGTGATTAAAAAAACCTTTATTATGTAATAAAACATCAGTAATAGGACAAACGCATAATTCTGAACTTGCTCTTTTTATTTACAAATCTTCAATGGGTTCTGAGGATTAGATGATAGTAACACATTAACGTTAATTTCCCTATTTTGCTGGTTGTATTGTGGTGATGTGGGACAATGTCTTTGTAGGAATTATACATTATAGTTTTCTGGGGTGAGGCATCAGGATCAAGTGGAAGGACCTGAAGATGCATCAATGCCATTGCTACCCATGATGTATTTTTACTATTATGTTAAATTTCATAGTAAATAATCTTGCAATAATTATATACGAGGAGGGGATTCCATTTGCTTTTGTTTCCATATATACTGGTTACTATAATAAATTAACCATAATTGTTCAACCTCATCAGCAGACGGTGCCAGCTTTTCTTTCACACTTGCCCAAAGGCCCATGCTACAAGTTATGGGTCAGAAATTGAATCTCTTGGAAGCAACATTAGAAGAATCGTATCTTCTACAAAAGATGGTACCATGTTCTCTTGACTAATGACAGTGCATGAAAAAGACTCATGGGTTCAGGCTCCCCGGTATAGAGACCATCACTATGTGCAGACACTCCTTAGACTGTATCAGGTGACTGAGCCAGGATTCCAGGGTTTCATTATGTAGAGACTTCATGAATTGAGATCTGTGATCCATGATCCGGTCAAACAGGAACCAATTAAACAGGACTAAATGAAACTGATTAAGAAAAGATATAAGGAAGTATTCTTTTATAGTATATTTGAAATAATTCTATAATTCTGAAATTGTTTCAGAAAATAATTATAACCATCTTATTAACACAAAACTATGAAATTTTCTAAATAGTAAGTTCACATAAAAAAATTTCTCCTCTCTCAAAATAAAATTTGCCAAAAATGGAAAAGAAATATTATCCTGATTTGCTTGTCAATTTGTATCATAAATATGATTAAAAATATGAACATTAACAATTAAAACTACTTGGGAATATTGATTTTCCGGGATAAAAATTTATTTAAAAGGAAATTACTTACAAAGGAAAGGAAATTATTTATAAAGGAAAGGAAATTAGTCTACATCAGAGTTTTCAGCACAGCACCCAATATTGAAAAAAAAGGTGGAATAAAGTCTTCAAAGTTTTTAGGAGAAAAATATTTTGAATCTATAATTCTCTAAGCAGCCAAAATATTAGTCTACTCTGAAAGCAAATTTTTTCCCCAAATTTTTCAAACATGCTTAGTTTATAACAATGAAAATATTGGAAATAAACTAATGTCCAAGGAATTCAAAAAAGAAGATAACAGGATATAAGAAGCAGAGTGAAGTAACTGGCCCAGAAGCAGTGATTAATCATGACAGCAAACCCCTATAGACACTAAATGCTTTGAATATATAAATTTATTTAATCTCAGAATAAATCAACCAGATAGGTACTGATATTATCACCATTTAAGAGCCAGAGAACTTAAGTAACTCCACCCAGTTCTCTGAGCTAGTACACGCCAGAGCCAGGGGCTGCCCAGCCCAAGAGTTACCCTCTGCACCACTCTACCGGCTGCCTCTTCCAATATAAATGAACGGACTTCAGCTGAAATTTGAAGAGGGTCCATTTAGTCTTTAACTTGAAAGGTTCTCCTTTGAATGATAAAGTTCAGTAAAAAGAATTGCATGTAATTTTCTGTTAGTTCAATTACGCAACTTGGTTAATAGTACATATTTATACTTACAGACACAACTGTACTCATGAAGAGATTGTAAATTTTTAAAAGCTTAAAAATGAATAAATAACCATAGAACTGACAAAAATTGGTAGACCAGATAGCAAGAGTGTGTGTGTATATTAATATTTATAATATATACTGAATGACATTAGCAGCTTTGGAGAGTGGAATTAAGGGTAGGAGATATGAGTAGATATATTTACCTCTCATTTTATGCCTTTAATTACTCTTTGCAGTTATTTTAACTTTCTGCTTGAAATCTTTGTAAAATTTAAAAGAAAACCAATTTTAAAATACAATGTGTGTTACTGAAAATATTGAAAAAGCTACAGTATATCTGTTTATGTGGACCTAGGAAGGTATTCCCAATTCATTGTTGGATGAAATAAGTAAATTGCAGAGGGTCCCAATTGTATTTTTAAAAGTATACTAGTATACATATATGTGTACATGTGTGTGCACACATGTGTAAGTATCTGTACCTGCATGTGATTAAATGGATAAAAGGCATTGGAAGGATATACAGTATTAAGCTGCTGAAAATTACTGACTCTAAGGAAAAGAACTGTGAGAAAAGTAGAAGGAAATAGTACATTTACTTATTATATTTCTGTGATATATGCATATTTTACAAGGTTCACATATTAAATATATGATGATGATAATAGAGTAAAATTTTGAAAAAAATGAAAGAAGAATGGCAAGAGATTTACTCAATTGGAGGAAAATGACTGGAAACAATAACCAGTGAAGGCTTTCAGCTCAAACATAAACTATCAACAGCTATGATGCTAGTTAACTCTGGAAGATTGGGAGGGAAGGTGGCCAGAATGGGGAAGTGAAAAAGTAGACAGACACAGGATTTTTAAAGTTCAGTATCTCATTCTACTCTTCACTCTAGCTTTTTATACAATAAGAAATGATTGCTCCCAATAGAATGATAGATTCATACTTTACCCCGGTGCTTCACTAAATACTTAATCTTTACTTCTGTTCTGTTCAGCGAGCTTTGATCTTTGGAGAAATAGAAAAGCTCATGATGTACATAAATTAGCTCTAGACCTCCCTCCCAGGGAATTTTGGATCCCAGTTTAGAATGAAATTCCTTAAAATTATAGAACCAAATAAGCTGGGCAAGTTGTTATGTCTGTTTCCATGGGAACTAGTGAGTCCTTCCTCCTGACCACATTTCCTCATTCCTGCTCCCCAGACATACATGCTCACTAATGAATTTCACACTGGGTACTTTTCCTGAGCAAGGTAATAGTTAGCCACAAAAAGAACTGCTGGAGCCTCCTTACTTTTTCTTGATTGCGGTAATATTACCAACTCACAGATCACCCACGCCAATTAAACAGGAGAATTTAGCTGTAATTTCAGCTAGCATTTTGATGCATCTTTTTTAATGAGGAGAACTGGAGGCAAGAGCAGGCAGTTGTTACACATCCAGCAGCTGAAGACTCGCTGAATAGCTAAAGTCAGAGTCCAGTCTCCACAGACCTGTGTGTGTTCTCGTTCAGGGCTGACAACACTCACGACACTCAGGATTCAAACCAGTAATGAGAGATTCTCTAAGTCCAAATAAATGGCCATCTACGCCATTAAAAATGCAATTTCTCAAGGCTCAGGAAGAATTCAATGTATACCCACAGGATCAAGCTTCAGAGAAGGTAGGTGAGAGGAGCAGTGGTGCGATGATAGCAGCGGGCATTTATTGAATATTCTCTGTCTGTCAGAAACTCTTTGAAGAGTAAAGACTGCTTTTCCTAAATCCATCCTCCTCTCTTTTTACAGTCATGCTTTTGGTCCCTGAGTGTTTATGAGAATATTTTATAAATTTCAACTCAGAGTTATTGGCTCCAAGACCCATCACATCTGTGTAATTGTTGAGTTTCTATTTGACGTAATTATACAAAGGAAGTTGAAAGGACGGAGAATTTAAAGCTGTTATCAATACTGAATTTAGGTTTGCCTGGCTCAGAAAGATCAAGTGTAGTATGATTTCTAGATAACTGTGAAATGCCTGTGGTATGTGTGTATATGTTTATGTATCCACTCACACACATTCTATACATTCTAACAAAACACAAAATTCATCAGCACCACCTTGTGCCTTATTTACTTTATTATCTTCTGTAGGTAGAAATGGAACCCTCTCTCCACTTCACGTCATTTCTGACTTGACTTTAGACCAGACCTTCACCGCTGCTCTCACTCTAACAACTTAGCCATACTTGGTAACAGGAGAGTGGGCCTGTCCAAAACATTTCAAGGAGATAGTAAAATCTATTGGGAGGTCCACTTGAGCAAAGACTTGGGGCTCTATCTCTTCCCATTCCTAGGTTGTGGGACATAAAGGGAGGTTGGAACATTTTTTTGGCATGGAGGTGTCATTGAAGGAGAACCTATGTCACCAATGTTCCAGACAGAGATTTGCTACATTTTCCTGTCATTATTATGGGAGGATGGTGATAAAGATGGTCACCAGAATGTCAGTCCAGGAAAAATGTCAGTCCATTCATTCTTTTATTCATTGATGCTTAAAATATGTGTTGAGCATCTACTATATCTAGAAGTCCAGGACATAAAAGGTTAATGCACAACCCAGAACCCACCTAAAGATTAAAAGTCTACTCATCTTATGGTGTAAAGGATTCTTAGTATGTCCTAGAACAGAGTTGGCTAAACTTTTTCTCTTAAAGTGCCACATAGTCAATATTGTAGGCCTTGAAGTCTACAAACCTTATCATTTCCACTTCTCCTCTCCTTCTCCTTCTTTTTCTCCTCCCCCTTCTCATCCTTCTGCATCCTCCATCCTTCTCCTCCTCTCCTCTTCCTCTTCTTCTCCTCCCGCTCCTTCTCCTTCTTCTTCACAACCCTTTAAAAATGTAAAGAATATTCTTAGCTCTCTGGCCGTACAAAAACAGACCATAGGCCAGACTTACTATCTTTTTCACTCCATCCTAAATCCTTGCTATTCAATGTGGTCCACAAATCAGCAGCAGAGGCCTCACCTGTGATTTTGTTGCTAATGTGGATTATTAGGCTCCATCCTTGACCTATTCAATCAGTTAACCATCCCTGTGTAACAAACTACCACAAAACACAGTGGCTTAAAACAACAACCATTTATAATCGTTCATGAGTATATAGGTCAGCTGGGCAGTTCTTCTGGTCTTGGCTGGGTTCCCTCATGCATCTATTACAGTAAGCTGCAGGTGAGTCAGACACCTATGCTGCTAGATGTTGGTTGGCTGTTATCTAGATTACCTGGGTTCTCCTCCATGTGACCTCTTATTCTCCAGCAGGCTAGTTTGGGCTTGTTCTATGGTAGTTGCAAGATTCCAGGAAAGAAAATGGCCTAAGAAGCCTGACAACCACCAGGAGACATGGCAACAAGCAGTTTAATTTCTTCATTCACTCACTACTTGGAACTTCATCTCTTCAGATAGCTCTTACTTCCCAAATTTGGATGGTATTTTGTGACCTTTACTCTGTGGAGGAGGTGTTTCTATTGGCAAATTGACATCTGCCCCATAGTTATATAAGGTCAACACTCTGAACGAGCTATTTGGGTGTCATAAACACAAACAGGGAAGCCCTCCGAGATTAAAGCAATAGAGCAATAGCGATGAAGATTTCTCTGATTATGACGTAAGGACTCTTACTTCCTACAGAGCTTGAGTGGGTTCACAGTACAAATAGGAGATTCTTAATTTATGACTAGTTGCTTGATAGCTAACAGCACAGGCTTAGGAGCAAGACTGACCAAGTTTGAATCCCAGCTCTTCCACTCACTATATGTGATCTTGGGCAAATTACTGAATCTCTGTATATTTCAGTATTTTCACCTGCAAAACCAGAGTAATAATCCTAGCTAATGAATAAGGCTTTTAAGAAACTTAAAGGTCTTGGTATTTGCAAATAATCAGAAGAGTATCTGCTTGCATTATTATTATAATTAATATCGCTATTACTGTTATTTTTTTCTTGACATAAGAGAAGTAACTCAGTCTGTACACAGATGGATACTTCCTTGGGATCTTAATTGAAGTTTCATTTTTTAAATAAAAATTTCACTCTTCTTTCCTTACCCACATTCTTTGTGTAACAGTCAGGCTTCTTTGCCACCGTAATATGCTTGATGTGTATGGATGTTCTTATTTTCAGGGTGTAAAGAAATGCCCTATTTTTCATAGTGAGTAAAAGAATTCTAAATCAAAATAACTGTAATTATGCTGTTTGCAAATGTGATACCTCTGGATACTTAGCACACTGAAAGATCATGCTATGTCATTATAATCATAATGGCCATAATTATTCTGATTAGTACTTTTATTTGTAGTTTGTTTCCAACACAAACTTTCCTTGGGATAACATTAGCTGCTGCACTTGACTCTTGTTCTTGTTGACCAAGAGGCTGATTTATCGCAGACTTGTAATCTACAAGCAACACGCAAAGTTTGATGGAAAAAAAAAAAGTAGAAATAGAAGAGAGAGGAGAAAAGTTGGAGGGAAGTGAGAAGGAGTACTGAAAGGCTAATACTGATAATCCGTCAGAGTTTTCATAAATAACTTACATGCTCTATCTATATTTAGATATTTGAATGTTGCATGGTAAAACGTCTAACATCAATCACAGGAGGCCCAATGTAATTCTCTCTAAGTGTTGTTAGCATCCAAGACTCCTCCAAACTAGTCTGAGAATAAGGCATTTCTAGTTCTTCAGCAAGCAAATGCTACAAATAGAAGGAAAGGCTTATTAGGTGCCATCAAAATGAGTGAGTTGTACCAACTAGACTAAGAATATGGATTCTTCACCAATGCATCCGAGTCGTAAATACTTTCCATGAATCGTCAGAGGTTCTTTGAGGTTGGACAAAAATAGTGAGTGCCAAAAAATGGCATCTAAACTTATATTTTGGTGCCACATTTCTTATTAATATTTTATAGCTACACAAAGAAAAGACAGCATCAACAATATGTAATTTTCACCTTGAAGAATAAATTGGTCTCAGTAGCTCTCTACCATCTGTCCACCATATGTGGAAACTTTCTAATAAAAAAAGAACCTCTCCTCTCACAATTATTCTCTGTTAATTTATTTTCTTCTATATAAAATTAAATTTTTACAAATATAGAATTAATACGTATTTGAAGTAGAAAATTTGCAAAACGTAAAAATGTATAAAGGACAAAATTAAAATTACCCATAATCCCCTCACTCAGTATTTTAAATTTAAAAGTATTTTAACTACTTTTATCTCATTTATTCCAGTATTTTTTAAGAAAAAAATTATTGTAAAATATTAAGCATCTATGCCCTCTGGATTAGTGATAAATGGTGATTAAATCATTTATGACTAAATGATAATTAAAATGATGAAAATGAATACTCCTGTTAACTCTATGAGTCTTATATAGAAAAAGTATTTGCCCATATAAAATATTTTTTATTGAAATATAATAAACACCCAGAAAAGAATGCTGATCATAGTGTACAGCTTTATGTATTTCCATGAAATGAACTAATTGTATAGCCAGCATCCTGATCAAGAAGTAGAGCATCTCTAGCATCACAGATAATGCTGCTCTAATCCTCCTCAGGTACCTACCCTCTCCCCACTATTCTAACTTCTAATATCAGCAATTAATTTTGTCTGTTTTTGAATGCTATACGAATGAAGTCATACCTGTCTGCTTTGGGGTCTGGCTTTATTCTATCAACATTACAGCTATAAGATATCCATTGATTTTTTTATGTATGAAGGTATTATGCGTAACTTTAGTTCCAATATTGTTAATGTTTTAAATTTGTTTTTTAAAATAATTTTACAATTGCTTGAATTGGTACGTAAGCAATAGTGAACTGTTAAATTAGATTTTTGTGGTTAATTATCTAAATGTTCAAGGATGCATTTCCCTGATACAGACAAATGCCATATGATGAATTTTGGGTTTTTTGACCTTCTTGGCTTTGGTTTTATCATCACAAACTTTGTTTACCTCTTTAAATTACAGTGGAGAGGACAGTTATTTTGAACATTAAGTCCTTGTTGAGACTCGAATGGAGACATGAGGGTAATAAAGAAGTACATCCTATATCATAATTTTTTAGAGCTAGAAGAGATCTTAGGCATTAAGTCTAATTGCTCTGGACTTGTGGCTGAGATAAGGAAGTAACTTGCCGATGTCATAGAGCTAGTTAGTGGCAAAGGCCTTGCCCAGTCTTCTCTGTGTTACACCTTGATGTATCATAATTTTGGTTTGGGTAGGTTATGGAACATTTGCCACGAAAAATATAATAACCTTACATTTGGCAGCTTCTCTAAACCTCTTGTTTAGATTAATGATCACCTTTCTTCCATTCTGTTTTGAAGGATGTTTGATCCAGGGATGAGTTAAATTTCACAGAATCATGTCATGTTGAACTGTAAGGTCACAGTTTTTATGTAATTCAACAGATTTTACAGATGAAAAAACTACGATCTATAAACGTTAAATTCTATTTGGGTAAATTTGTGACTAGAAACCAGGTACCTTAGTTCTTTTTGTAGGATTTTTGTTTTCATGCTAGTCATTGCTGTTCTATTAGGATTGGAAGTAAATTCCAGGTTATTCATTTCCTCTTAGTTACTCTTCTTGACACATGATCAAGCTGCATCCAGGTAGAAGATGTTGCTCTTCCTACTAGGATATTGGGACTCTAACATTGAGCTCAGGCTATATTTACCACCACTTTTCAGGCAAGACCAGACACTCATGATGAACTAAAGTGGCAAATTTATTGGGAGCCTATTTACAAGGTGAGATCCAGGAAGAAGATTAGGGGAATACACACATATCTAAGAGGAAGAGTATTTTGAGAATAGCACAAGTTCTGTTTAAGACATTTTTTTTCTAAGACATTAGGTATATTCTGAAGGACTTCCAGAAGTAACTGAGTGAAATTTAGAAGAAGGCTGGATGGTTTTCACTGGCAAGCAAAGGCCCCAGCCATTGAAATATGCCACTCATCTTGTAAAATCTATGGAAATCCAGATTATTTTTTGATAGTTTAAACATTTATTGTCTGCTTGAAAGTTACAAACAATACATCATTCTCTTTCCAGTTTTTCTATTTCCAAATACTGTGATGAAATATTTTTAAGGTTTTATTTCTAAATTAAAATTATTTAAAATTGCCAAAAATATGTTATGCCATTTAAAAATATACTAGATTAATCTGAGTCTTTTTATGCAAACTCTACTGTATCCTCTAAAATTATACAAAATATCTTTTGTGCTTTGAAGGTTAATTTTTTGATTGAGACATAATCCATATACTATAAAATTCACCCTTTTAAAGTACATAATTTAGTGGGTTTTAGTATATTCCAAAGTTATGCACCACAGCATTATATAATTCCAGAATATTTCCTCTCCCTCACAAGAAACCCAATCCCACTAGCAGTCACTCCTCATTTCCTCTGCACAATTATTTCTAATGGAGATTTATTTGTTCTGCAATCAACCAAAGGTAAGATAGGTCACCTGCTGGAATTTCGCTCTGACTCTCAAAGTTTCTTAATACATGATTTTCATTATTTCTATACTTTCAGTTCTTCATTTTAAAAATGGCAAAAACTGAGCTCAGAGAATAGGATTAGTCCATCTCTAAATTTCTTCCGGCTATAACATTCTTTATCTATTCAGTTCCGCCCAGGTATAAATTAGTTATCCTTTCATCTGGGCCACCCACAGGGGGTCTCAAACAGCGAGAGACCAAGGCTTGGCAGTTTAGCTGAGAATCATCTTGGCAAATCAAGCCTGCATTTGAATACAAGTTAGGAATTGAACGGAGACTATCTTTTCCCTAAACACTCATTGAAATGGCTAATCAGCAAAATAAACGGGTTTTACCAAATGTTCAGAGGTTATAAATTGTATTTAGCACTCATTAACAAATTAAAGCATTTCTGTGGAACCTTTCTCCTAGCACCTTTTCCCCTTCACTAAAGATAAATTCTTGCAATCAGATTCCTCTGATGTGTTACCTTTATTACGTATTTTTATGTAGGGGTCGAATTTCAGGGGGTTGATGTTTAGGTTATTATTTATAAGATGGTGGCTCAAATCCCAATAGAAACATCTGTAGGAAATTCGGCTAGTGATAGAGTAATGCAGCTAAAACTGTTAAAATCCAGTTTTTTTTTTTACAATCGAAAGAGCAATGGCCCATCAGTCATCTCTGATCCAGTAGTCAAATGTGTAGATGTATCCACTTGCAGTGGTGTACGAGTAAGAAAGATGATCCAATTCAATTCATGTTGTAAATGTTCTGAGAGTTTGTAAAAGAGCAAGATGCTGTGCTAATTCCTGCAGGGGCTCCCAAAGCTGAGTTAGATCTCCTTTAGGCTCCCGACAATATACAGTTCTGCGTATAATGTTAAAGTGGTATCTGTGTATGTGAAGTGTAGAAAATATAATCACATAAAATTATATCATTAGATGGAGATGCATAAATATCATCAAAATAACAGAATCCTCTTGG
Source organism: Equus caballus (assembly GCF_041296265.1). Classification (NCBI taxonomy): domain Eukaryota; kingdom Metazoa; phylum Chordata; class Mammalia; order Perissodactyla; family Equidae; genus Equus; species Equus caballus. The sequence goes on along the minus strand of NC_091710.1, from coordinate 26,674,611 downwards.
AATTGAAAAACAAGAGAACTTATAAACAATTGAGGAAATCCAAAAGGCTTCGTTGGGTAAGTCTTCTTGTAATGGGATTTTAAATCTTTTTCAGGATTTGAACTTTCAGAAATGTTAGAAGAACCCATGCCTGGAATTCTTAAGTGGCAGCTAAGACATGAGCACAGGAAGGTATGAACAAGGTCAGGGAAACATTCATATCAATTTGTTTGAACATCAACTGAAAAGGAAAATTGGGATCATAATGTTGATTGTCATGGTGAATAATGTGAGATAAATTCAGAATGCACTTGGGAACAAATGAGAACTTTGGTGCAACAGGATCTGTACCTGAGAAAGATGATTCTTGCCAGGGTAAATTTCTTTTAGATTAGGAAAAGACAAGGAGATTAGATGAGGAGTGTTGTGATTTTCTGCTGAGAAAGATTCGCACTGAGCTAACATCTGTGCCAATCTTCCTCCACTTTAAATGTTGGTTACTGACACAGCATGGCTGATGAGTGGTGTAGGTCTGCACCTGGGATCCAAACTTGTGAACCTAGGCTGCCCAAGCATAATGTGCCAGACTTAACCACTATACCACAGGGCCAGCACCAAGAAGATTTTTGTTCACATATCATTCCATTGGCACTTGAATTTACCATAGCTACTGTTTCTTTTGTTTCTAAATGACTTCCTATCTTCCTAAATTGTTCATGATAAAGAAAATAAATTGATAGTAAGGTATTTTAGAAGAATAAATTAAAATAAACTTAAATATAGTCATTTCTATGACTTCATTAATTGTTAAACGTTCATAAAATTTGGGTGTTTCAAGCACTAATCTGATGGCACTATTAGAATTCAGAAAACACAATTGCGAAAATTTTGAGATAGATTTAGTAGCTCATGAATTAAAGTGGATATATTTATTTTTAATGTTTCTCGGTCACTGATTAGTGGCCTTCAAATCTCGCCATAATTTATCACCATATACTCTTAAACTAGTCTTAGATATAACTGTGATTTCAAAATGGAGTAGGTAAAACATTAAGCAGCTGTCCTCTCTTATCAAACTTTTTAAATGATAGTAAAAGTTGTTTAAGTGAATAAATAGTGACACCCAAAAATAGAAGGGGGATTTCAGAGCAAGAGAAATTGCAAGAAAGCCCTTAGGTTGAATAGAGATGGAACTGGATTGAAGAAGAATTTGCAGCTAATAGGCATGTGGGTGGTATAGGAGAGTTTCATTTAAAAAGTTGAGAGTAGCATTCTCAAATATAAAAAAAGGGGATTCTAAGTGGATTGGATGACGTGCAAAAAATAATGATAAGAAAATAGATATATAAGCTTTAAAGTCTTAATAAAGTATTATTTGTTTAAAGAAATGATTTATTTTTAAAATATAGAACAAACATAAATTGCATCAACATTGGAGGTGAGGTAGAGACTAGAGTGAAAGTATAGACATACTGATTAAAACAAATTTTATTAGGAAAATGTCAATGTAAGCAGTTGTGTTATATTAGAAATACTTTTTAGAAGAATGAAAGTAAAATAACTTTTAAATAAGTATAGAGGAATAATGGAGTAAAAGAGATCCAGTACACCCAACAAAAGACAGACAGGAGAAAAAAAGATAAAACATGGTATATAAAAAGACTAAGAAAAGAAAATAACAATTAGTCTAAAAATGTTAGTAACCAGCATAACTGTGACAAGGCTAAACTAATCTACTAAAATTCTCAGTCTGTAATAAAAACAAAGCAAATCAAATCCTGCCATTTTTTATTTGTTTACAAAAGACACTAGATAAATAATTAAAAAATAATGATAAAGCATGTAAATACTCATGAAGATCTTAGCACATGCCAGATCTAATTCCAATTCTCATGATAATCTCAGGAAGTAGATCTACTCTTATTTTCATTTTACAGACAAAGGATTTGAGGCACAGAGAGGTTAGTTACCTTGCTCAAGCTCAGAATGGTAATAAGCAGCAGAGAAAGGTTTTGAACAAAGACGAAGAAAAACCCTGGCTTCAGAATTTTGCCTTCAGTTTCTTTAGAGTATATAATGGTGAAAATAATAAAAATTAGGTTCTTGCAGGAATATTATCAGAGAAAATAAAATTTAAGACGAAAACCTCTAAAAAAGGACAAAGTAAGATATTTGCCAGTTATAAACGTAATAATTCACCAAGAAGATATGATAGCCATGAAGCAAGTACACATTTTACAACACTGCTTTAAAATGTAGAAGACAAAAATAAGACAAGAAGAAATAGTCCCACCATCCAACTATAAGACTTTAATACACTTCTCTCAGAAACTGACATATCAGACAGAAATGGAGAATGAGGTATATCGGACAGGACAGCCTAGGTGAAGCTGCATCTGTTAGAGTTTATTATTGTTAAAAGATGCGGTGACCTCCTCTACCAGCTCTTCCCTGTTAGGCTCATCCTAATGAAAACGTAATCCTTTCTACCTCGTTGATATCAAGCTTGGCTATATGAGATACTCTTTGGCCAAAGCAATGTGAGTGCACAGGACATGCACTACTTCTGGTCACAAGTTTTAAGAGGCATCGTGTGTACCATCATCTCAGTTTATCCCTCTGCCATAGCATCAACAATATTTCAGAGTGATTGCTCCTTCATCCTGGATCCCGGATGAAAATCCAAAGTCAGATCCATGGGCCATGTCACATAAGAAAGAAGTAAGCCATTGTTGCCATAAGCCACAACAATTTGGGGGTTATTGATTATGATAGCATAAATTGGCCCAAGCTAATTGATGGTACCTTGTACCAACAAATATTCTTCAAATCTCAGGGCTTAAAAAAAGAAAAGTTGTTTCTCTCTCTTGCTACACGCACCAGAGTATCAGCAGGAGAGCTCTGCTCTGCATAGTCAATACTCGGGGAATCAGGCTGAGAGAGGTGTCACCATATTTTGATACCACACCAGCTCAAAATGAAGCTCCTGGGATGGCAGCAGCAAGGGAAGACAGCACAGGGAATTGTGCACTAGCTCTTTCCTGCTTCCACTGTGAGTAACACATGCCACTTCCACTCATATTTTATTCTCTCAAGCAAGTAATGTGGCCATGGCTGAGTTTAAGGGGGCATGGAAATATAGTCTTCCAATGTGTGAAGGAAGAATGGAGACTCAGAAGTATTGGTGAGTATACCAGTACCAATGTGTCATCTACCAAACTCAGCAAGAAGAGAACACATATTTTCAAATACATGTGGAATACTTGAAAAACTCAAGTACATATTAGGAAGAAAGGGAATCTCAACAAATTCTAAAATATTGGTATCATATAGACCAAACATCAAAGATGTCTAATTAGAAATCATCTCATAAGAGAAAGCTTAAAAATTCCATATTGTAAAACCTATTTTATATAATTCTGGAGTTAGTAAATAAAAAATGGTAATGAACAAATACTTAGAATTGGACAAGGGATATAAAATTTTTAGAATGAAAGCAAAGCAATATTCAGAAGGAAATGTTTATCATTAAATAGTTTTTAAATGAAAGAGGAGAATAAAGAATAATCTTTAATTTTGAAAAAGCATATTGAAATAAACTCAAATAAAGAATAGTATAAATAAAAAAGCAAAAATTAAGCAAGTAGAGATGACAGTATATCAACAGAAACAGCTAGCTATTTTTTAAAAAAAGACTAATAAACAAATTCTTGGGAAATATTCACAAGGGAAACAAAAGAAAGAACAAAGTAAACAACAACCAGAATAGAAACATGGCTATATGCAGAGATAGCAGATATATAAGAATCTGAGACTCTACTATAAATCGTTGGTATAGTCAATCTTTCTGTTCTTCTTGGATCATGTCTTTAAGATAAATTTAAGTGGTGGTGAAAGATCTATCCCTCAAAAGGGACCAGACATTCATAATTTAAAGATGAATTCTGTATAATAACTTCAAAGAACAGAGGAACAGATAATTCCAAGTTTCACGATTGTTCCAGAAAACACCAAAAGATAGACTACTACCCAACTCATTTTACAAGCTAGCATAACCCTGATACTAAAACAAATAAGAAAATTAAAATGTAGGCCAAAGTGGGATAAAATTTATTACAGACAATGGAATCATCTACTGTGAAACTTCAAAAGAATCAACTGACAAATATTAGCATTGTTATGACCTGATACATAATCAACACACAAAAGCCAATAGCTTTGCATATGCCTGCAACAACAAATTCAAAATCGTAGCAAGAAAAAAATACTCTATTCACTGAAGCTACAAAAATGACACAGTATCTTGATATTAACTAACAAAAATGTGTTAAGCCTTTATTCCTTATGGAGAAAATGTTAAATTTACTGAAGGAATTAAGAGATCTTAATAAAAGAAAGATAAAGAATCATAGTTCACTATTCAATATTATGATAGAAGTGGCACTTCAAATCAGTGAGGAGATAAATTATTCAATAAATGTTTCTAGAAAACTTTTAAATGTCATAAAAAGTAGATCCCTACATCACACCATTCAAAACAATAAATTCCATAGAGATTAAGGACATAAACACAAAAAGAAAATTTTAAAGTTTTGGAAGAAAAAGATAGGAAACTATCTTAACATCTCTGTGTAGGGAATATCTTAAACAAATCATAGAAAGCAAAAATCATAAAGGATAAGAAATGTAAATATTTGTGATCAGAGGAGGATTTTCTTTGATGCTAATGATTATTAAGCTTTAATAGCATGCTGACTTGAACTCCTTCCAGGCCACAAGGGGCCTTAAATATGCTCAGATGATCAGATATTTATGTGAAATGTGCACTGGCAGGATATTTTCACTTGAATTGGTTTAGATCAAGGATGGGCAAAGCCAGTCCACTGTCTATTTTTATAAATACATTTTGTTAGAACACATCCATACTCATTTCTTTTCCTATTGCCTTTGGATGTTTGGTGCTACGATGACAGAGTTGAATAGCTGTGACAGAGGCTTTCTGGTCTGCAAACCCTAAAACATTTACTATCTGACCCCACACAAAAGAATTTTGCCAACTCTGCATTGTCTCACCATCTCTCCGCTAGGACTTTCCTCTGTTGCATTTGCTTCCGTATCAGGAAGCATTGGACTGGACAGGGACAGTTTTGGGGGGTTTGTTAAAGAAATATTGAGTGAGGGATATATTTAATTTATATTTAGTTGCCTATATTTAGGTGATTTACAATAACTTCTGCTCATGGAAAGAAACATATGGATAAAAGGAGCCAATAGCTGGTCTGCATAAAATTCCTCTGCTTATCAGACACATAGAATCTACAGAGGATTTGGTTTTCATCCATACCTAGTCAAAATGGAAGTTCTGTTCTGTCAGAAATATACTTATTAATGCAGCGTTATAATTATGAACACACCACACATTTTTAAACATTTTCTCTTGGGAACTCAGTGAAGTAAAATTTATCAGAATCGCTGTGCTTGTAGATCCCAAATTCATAACAGCACTTCAATAAGTTTACCAGTGAGTGAAGTCTCAAGTTTCATGCATCTCAGTTTCTAATAATGAAATGTAAAATTTAATCAACGAAGGTATAGAAAATACTGTTAACTTTATAGAAAATGTTACAAAATCTTTGATATATGACAAAATCATCAAGGGTTTGTGATACTTAGAGTATTTATCATCTCTTATACATTTACAGTGTGTTGTGATTTCTTTTTTCATTCAAAATATTTACTTTCATATTTAAAATTGTTTTTATAATTGTATTTTTTCCTAATGAGAGCCTTGGAAATTCTTTCGTTCCTTGCAAATCTTGAATCTGACCATGTAAATGTGAAAAAAATTTCCATATACTAAGTTAAAAAATAAACGGCAAACTCTGAAAACACATTTTTACATATATAACAGGATTACCATCAAGATATCCAAATTAATTTATTAAAACAAATTTAAAAACTTTCAAATGAATAAGAAAAAAAACCTGTTTTATAAGTTTTATCATCACAACAAAAGAACTGATCCTAACCAATTTAAACAATGAAAAGTTCAACATAATTCGGCCACCAATATAATTTTATTAGGCTCCTGCTACTTTTCTTCTCATTTCTGATGATTCCCAGCCCTTGTGTTGGTTTTCCTCATGGGTTCAGATGATTCTCAGGAGTATCTGGCGTTGCATGGCTCCTTATTCACACGTCATCACACCAAAGTCCTGAGCTTTGGATTGACTGAAGTTCCCATGGATCAATCATCTCTGCACGGGAATCTGCTAAGTACTGGTTGGTTTAAACCTGTGTTATCTGAATCAATTATCTTAGCAAGAGGGATGAAATTGCCCTAATTGGTTTCTGCTACTCCCTTTGTGTTGAGTTAATTCTGCCCCAACTGCTTTACCATTATGCAATTGGGAGAGATTGAAATGAATATTGTGAAGACCATAAAAAAACAAATTGGATAATTGACAAAGAATATAAACAGATAATTCCCCAAAAAGAGATACAAAAAAGCTGTAAACTTCAACAGAAAGGTGGGTGATGGGCACATAGAGGTTTTTATTACTATTCTGTTCAGTTTTGCAAATAATTGAAAATTTCTATAATGAACCATTATTTTTTAAAATTTCCCACTATGGTTGTGGATTTTTCTATTTCTCCTTTATCTTTCAGTTTTTGTTTTACGTATTTCAAAAGTATAGTATTAAATAAATAAATGTTAGGACTCTGATAAACTTACAGTGAATTGAACATTTTATTATTATATTATGACTTGCTTTCTCTAGTAATGGAGTAAAGTTTTGGGGCTTGAAGTCTATTTTGTCAAATATTAATGTAATTTCCCAACTTTCCTCTTTGATTTTTATGGTATTTATTTTTCATCATTTGCCTTTTAATCATCTGTGTTCATATGTTTAATTCTCTTATAAACATCATAAAATTGGATCACTTTAGACTAGTTTAGCAATCTTTGTCTTTTACCTAGTAAATTTAGTCCACTTACAGTTATTATTGAAAAAAAGACAAAAGCAGTCCTTTATACCCACAAACTGGCCTGGCAATAAGAGTTAGGTCTTGGTATTTCTAGGAGCTGGCCTGGCACACACAGCTGGGTCATGGTGTTCTCCTGTTAAACATAAACTGTTTCACGGAACATGAACACCAGATAAGGTCTTTCTGTGACCATGACGGAGTAAGTCACAAACAAGGACTCTTCTTTAATCGTGTCTCAGCACTAACAGAAACATTGTCCAAACCAAAAATTATGACCAAAAAGTCTCCTTGTCTGATTAACACTAGTAACCCTGCTGCTTCTCTGCTAATTACAGATTTAGCCCCACTTCACTTCTCCTCCCTCTTAGATAAAATTCATTAAGATACTCATTCATAGAATTTCCGCTTCTTCCTAACAGTATGTGATCCAAAGCAAGTCAAGTCTTTAAACCCTTCCCATAATTACTCAACATGACCAGATCTTATTATAAGTTCCTTCTAAAACCTCCTGAGACGTCCTGTGGCCCTTCGTGTTATGTTCTCTCCCTTGTGACAATGAGCCAATAAACCCAAGATTCTTTGACTATACGTATGTCTTTGGTGGTGTTTGACAGATGAACATCAACGATATAATCACTGATATATTTGGAGTGTTTGTACTAACCTTATAAAACAGTTTACGTTTGTCCTATTTTTATATATAGATATAGATGGACAGAGATACTGTTCCCTCTTTTCTTGCTGTTTGAATTTCTTTGTCTCGTTCGATTTTCCTTTACTCCTGGGCACACTCTGTCAATTCTTTAGTGTTTACCCTATTTCACTGTTCATAGTTGATGTATAAGATGTTATTTTCAAGTCTTTTATTTATAGCCTCTTCCTCGCCCACACACGCAAAGTAGGCATTGTTATTATAATAAAGTCCATTTTTGTTGAGTTGTGCCTAAATAGTTGTCATGATCTTTGCTCACCACTCATTTATTCAGTACAGACCTTCCATCTGGGTTCATCTGTTTAAAGTACATTCTTTAATTTTTCTTTACAAAATGTTTTTGGAAAATTTTTTTTCATAATTATTGTTTCATGCTTACTTTTGAAAGATGTTTTACTTGGTATAAGATTATAGGTTAACTTTCATTTCTTGAACTGTCTTCCAGTTTACTTTTCTTGCAATAAAAATTCACCCTTCAGGGGGCCAGCCCAGTGGCATAGTGGTTAAGTTCATGCTGTTCGCTTTGGTGGCCCAGGGTTTGTGAGTTCAGATTCCGAGCACAGACCTAGACACCTCTTGTCAAGCCATGCTGTGGTGGTATCCCACAAACAAAATAGAGGAACATTGGCACAGATGTTACCTCAGGGCCAATCTTCCTCACAAAAAAAGAAAAGTCACCTTTAAGACTATTTGTAGATAATTGGTCTTTTTTTCTCTAGCTGTTTTTAGAATTTTTTCTTTTTCTTTGATTTCTTTCAGTTTCACTTAATGTGTCATAGTCTGGATTGATTTCTTTATATTCATCAGGCTTGTAATATGCCAGATTTCTTAGATCTAAATGCTGATGTCTTTCAAAAAGTCTAGAAATTTTCAGCCATTTTATTTTTGGATATTCCTTCTTCTCCATTTTGTTATCTTTCTGTAAACTATGATTAAAAGTATTTTAGATCTTCTGATACTTTTTTCTTGCCCATCATCCCCTCTCTTTATATTTTCAGTCTATTGGCTGCGTTCTGGATAATTCCTTCAGATCTCTTTTTGAGGACATTTTGTCTTCAACTGCATCAACTCTGCTGTTTAAACTATCCACTAAAGTATAAAATACATTTTGCATTTATAGCAGTTCTATTTTTTCATGTTTGCTGTTCTCTAATCATAATTTCAAACTACTTTATTATTTTTAAAGATATTTAAAATGGTTATTTTAAATTTTGTGTCTACATCCAATATCTGAAGTGTTTGTCATTCTGTATATACTGTCTCTTGTTTCTGCTTGTTCTCATTCATGATGCCTTGGCCTGACCTGTTTTTATGACTTTTGACTGTAAAAGACCCTTTTACTTGGAACTTTATTTGTTGAATTCTTTGAAGCCTGAATTAACTTTGAGTTCCTCCAAAGATAATTTGCATTTTCTTCTGCCAAACATCTATAATCATTACCAATGAGACCAGTTTAACCTAAATTCTGTATTTGAAGTTTTTTACCCCGTAATGGTAACATAAATTTAGACTACAATCCTGCATGAAGCCTAAATATGAATTCTTAGGGATTTTTTTTTTGTCTCTTTATCCACCATCAGAGTCCAAAACGGCAACTTACCATTTTGCTGTCTCTTTCTTCAGGAGGGGTTTATTTTTCTTTTATGCTTAAATTGAGGGTGGAGTTTTTTGCTTTCCCAGCTTTATTCATGGATTTTCTATTGAATTCTCTACCTTCATTGGGACCAATGAAGTCATCAAAAGAAGCTTTCAGGTCTCTAGGGTGTTGATAAAATATTCATATCAAAAGCCCACATTGGCACTGGCTTACCTCCCAGGGTTCTGTGGATTTCTTATTTTTGTGCCAACTTGATAATATATTTTAAACTTAATTTATCCATAAGTTTAGTTCTTTTAGTTAGACAGTTTGTTCAGAATACCTAATCTGTCATATTGCTAGATTTAGAAACCCAATTTAATGTTTCTAAACTTAGGTTTCTTCATTTTGTCCTCAAAGGACCAAATTACACGATGTGTGTAAAAGGCAGTTGTCCAGCCTGAAGCTATGGCTAGGACTGTTGGGTAGGGAGTCTCACTGATGGGTTCAGATTGGCAACTCCCAAACTTTGTCAAGGGTTCCCAATTTGAATTAATGCACATAGGGCTAATTCATCAGGAAATAGTCGTATCCTTTTACATAGAAGTGTAAAAGGGTGAGCTGGGGGAGGGGAGAAGGAATATTGCTGACAGGTGTCAACATCTCCTTCCATGCCATTTCTTCTAGGAAATACAAGTCAATCTTGGGCTTCTTTGAGTGTTCATTCGGTAGGAACCACTGACAGGTGAGGGATTATAGAGAAGTAGCAGGTAATTAGAGGGTAAGAAAAACTAATCATGAGGAAATAAGCAGGGTCTGAGGCTGTTGCCAAGAATAGAAAGCTAGTTACTGCACATCCTCACATCACTAAAAGGCCCTTCAGAGTGGAACGACTGCATGGATTACATAGGAGTAAGAGCTGACAATAACTGTTATGTTGAGTGTCTTCAAGCAACTGTTGGCTTAGAAATTGAGTATATTTCTAGTGACCAATGTGGAACAAAGGCCAGAGGAACCCAAAATAATATCCTGAGTTCTTCTAGAGTCCTTGGGAGTCAAGAAAGTCCTAGTCGTGTAAACTGGATAGTATATTTCTGTCCATGTGGAAAATTTGTTTTGAAAATTATTATAGCCCCACAAATTGTTGTGGAATACAATTTAAACTTCCTACAACAGTTGTAAAAAAATTTGTATCAATTTTGAAAATAAGACTGAAAGAACATTTCTAAACAGCAACAAGAGGAGCCAGAATACACTGTAACTATATCTTCAAGAGGTTAATAACAGGTTATCAACCTCTTATTTAAAATTGCATTTCTCCCAGCCCACCCCCTTTTCCATTCCTTTTTAGCTTTTTTCTTTCTCAGTGCTTATAACTTTCTAACATCCTATACAATTTAGTAACTCAATTTGTTTATTATCTTCCCAATTAGAAAACAGGCTACATGAGGGAAGGGATTTTTATCTATTTTGCCCATCAATTTACCCCCAATGCCTAGATTGGCTAATGTTCGGCAGGATCTCAGTAAACATTTTGTGGATAAATAAACCATTTCATGGGAACAGAACTTCACAGTTTGTGAGACAAGGGGAGCATCTGGTTTTGTTTTCCAGATAAATAAAACATCCAAGCTGGTTTTAGGCATGAGCAGTAGGATTTGCTCCTCTTATGTCCATTTATGTGAATGCAATAAAATCCCTCAGGGGTATTTAAAAAATCCAGGTAAATGAAACAAAACAAAAACAGAAACAACACCTTCCCATTTTCCTCCTTCACATTTCACACTATTAACGCAGTAAATCTTCTGTTGCTGAGATTTCATGAAAAAGTGAGAAAGAAGGGGCAAATAATCCCACCAAATTAAACAAATGCAAATAGCCTAGCAAACTTTTATTTTCATCTACTATGTGTCAAGCTAAATTGAGCTCTGTGTATTATTTTAATTAAAAATAATGCTCTTGAGTGCAAAGGAGAAAGAAAAATGCAATCATCGGCCAACCTGTAAATTAATTAAATAGTGTTTCTGGAACTTTAATGCTGATGGCATATTCTGTTTGTTAATAGTCCTCTGTTTCAGAGAAAAGTATTTTTTGCCATTTGCTTAATTTGCCACACAGTACACATTAACTTATTTAGATTGAATGGTGCTGAGTATAACACGAACTTTGAACTTTTTTCCAGTTACATTACTAAAATTTCTTCTGTGGCAAGTGATAGCCTTAAGAAAATAGAGCTATTTTTTCCCCCAACACTTTTTCCTATAAGAAAGACATTATACATTCACACACACACCAGTTTGGATAACGTGTGTTGTCTACCCAATTTTATATTCACAGGTAATCAAGTACTGTGAGATTTTAGTGTGCAGTTGTTCTTAGCCATCTGCTGAAAGCAGTTATTTACAAAAGAATCATTGACGTTCTCTTAATTGGTGCTACTTTTGAGAAAAACTTTAAACCCACAATTTTGCATTATAGAGTCTCTAAACCTCAAAGAGTTAAATGACTCTACATTTTACATTTCCCTGAGCACTGGAGGAGGAAGAGGAGGCAAAAATTGTCCATGAAAAACATAATTTTAAAGCAAGCTTTTCAAAAATTCAAAAGATTGAAAGTAAAATGATTACAAAATAACTTTCAAATGTCTGATAAGCCATACAGCTTAAAATTTTAAATAGTATTAAAGGTTTCTCACAGTCTGAGATTACTGTGCTCACGTCTCTAAAAAATAAAATTGATGTTGTGGAATAGTCAAATGCATATTTGCTATTTAATATTTGGCTGCATGGTTGTAGTTAATTAATCAATAGACAAGAGTGATTTTAGAAAATAGAAAACATGTTTCATTGAAAAGACTGGGGTGACAGAACAAAGGATGTTTATTATTGTCTTATACATACAAATTCTTTCTGAAGTCAGTTTTTGCTTATGACCACTGCTTGCTTTGCTTAAAGACATTACTGTCTTTATTAAAAGCTGAGCATCTTGCAGTTATAACCTCACTAATTCTGTTTGTACTAATTTAAACCCAGAAGGAAGAGGACCCCCTCCTGCAGACTGAGGAATTCAATGATTTTCTCAAATATCACTTGAAGAAATAAATTACAATTTACATCTAACAAAGTTAGCCACCCTTTAAATGAGAAATATGTATAAAGACACTTGACTAAGAAATTACCAAATTCTGAGAGCTTAAATTTGATAAATCTGTTTGGAACAGAGAAAGAATAATAAAATCAATTTACACTGAATAAAACAGATGAGAGTGATAGAGAAGCTGGAGGTTTTAATTTAGGAGTGATTGTACATTTTACTTCTCTAAGATTTAGGAAGTTTACTAAGTTACAATCATCTTTGAAATCCAGCTTATGTCTGCTTTGCAAAAATAATGCATTTTGTTTTGTCTTACTAATAGTGATGGTGTATGAATTGAGATGACCCATTCAACATTTTTCCTGGTTCTCGTTGTGGCTAAGCTAGCATATATGTGAGCAGATATGCAGGGGAAAAACAAATTGAAATTTTCATAGAAAAAGTCTAAAACTTGAACTTTTTCTTCAGTTTTTTCTGGACCTTTTATCAATGATCTTGCCTCCAATCCTCTCATGACATTCTTGATCAATAACTGTATCCCTCCACAATTTCAGTTTTAATCATCCATTCTCTGACCACTACCTCCAATCTTTCCAGCTTACTTCCTTTGATTTATTCTTTTAAGTTATTTTGTTGAGGTCATATTAGCTTATAATATTATGCACATTTCAGATGTACATTATTATATTTCAGTCTCTGTATAGACTGCATCGTGTTCACCACCAATAGACTAGTTTCTCTCTGTCACCATACAGATGTGCCCCTTTACCCTTTTCGCCTTCCCTCCACCCCCTTTCCCTCTGGTAACCACCAGTCTTCTCTCCTTATTTTTGAGTTTGTTCCTTTGTTTCTCTTCCACATGTGAGTGAAATCGTACAGTATTTGTCTTTCTCTGTCTGACTTATTTCGCTTAGCACAATACCTTCAAGCTCCATCCATGTTGTTGCAAATGGCATGATTTTTGTCTTTTTTATGGCTGGGTAGTATTCCATTGTATATATATATATATATATATATACCATATCTTCTTTATCCATTCATCTGTTGATGGGCACTTGGGTTCCTTCCACGTCTTTTTATAATTCAACTTGCAATGGCTTCTAAGACTATTCTGATCCACAGTTACCTTTTAGGTACTGTCTCCCTCTATTCTCCCCCTCAATTCACTCTGTGTCAACTTTAATAGCTTCCTTGCTTTACTCAGACACTCCAGGCTCTCTCCATGAGAGCTTGTACTTGACACCCTTCTTTCTGAATTTCACTTACTCCAGATATCCCCATGGCTCATGAATAAGTTATCTATTATCCATAATTTAGAAGCTTAAAACAATAACATTTATGATTTTGCATAGTTTCTGAGCTTCAAGAATCTGGGAGTGGTGTAGAATCTGGGAGAGGATGGTTCTGTCTCAGGATCTCTCATGAGGTTGCAGTCAAGGTGTTGGCCAGGATTGGAGGCCCTGAACACTTGACTACGGCTGAGGGATCTGCCTCCAGATCTTGTTGGCAGGAGATTTCAGTACCCCCTCCATAGCCACTTGACAGGGCTGTTCATGACAGTCTGCTTCCTAGGAATCACTGAGTCCAGACTATGCTCAAGAGGAAGGAGAGAAATTAAACTCCATCTGTTTAAGGAGGAAGGAATATTACAGAATCTGTTGACGTATTTTTAAAGTCATCCAAGCTCATCACTCACATCCTTCAAATCTCTACTCTAGTGCCACGTTATCAGCAAGAACTTTCCTGTCCACATTACATAAAATAGGAAGACTTTCCTCTAGGCACTTCCCTTACCCTGCTTTATTTGCTTCTATAGTATTTATTACCATCTAAAACATTAAATGTTTATTTCATTAGTTGTTCGTTTTACGTCTCCTCCAACCCCTGGAATATCAGCTCCAATAAGAGAGGAAATTTATGTATTTTGTTTACTGCTGTATCCCTGGTGCTTAGAATAGTGCCTAGCATATAATGGGCAAAATCAATAAATATCTGTTGAATGAATAATCAAAGCATGCTCTTCTTAGATATTCTGAAGGCAATGTGGCTATGGAAAGATTTTAACTGATTTTCGGTTGGCTTTACCTAAGCTTCTTTTTTTTTGGTGAGGAAGATTGTACCTGAGCTAACATCTATTGCCAATCTTCCTCTTTTTGCTTGAAGAAGAGTGTCCCTGAGCTAACGTCTGTGCCAGTCTTCCTCTATTTTGTATGTGGGATGCCTCCACAGCATGGCTTGATGAGTGGTGTGTAGGTCTGCACCCAGGATCCGAACTGGTGAACCCTGGGCCACTGGAAAGCAGCACATGAACTTAATCACTCCGCCACTGGGCCAGCACCTACCTAAACTTCTTCTTGTGTTTGTTCTTTGGTGCAAAAAAATCCCCAAGAGTTCAAGAAATTTACCTTTGCATTATTCAGGAATACCTACAATTATCATATCCAGGCTTTCCCTCAGGCTGCAAATAGAACCTTTCAAGTCATTACACGCAAAGTAAATAATAAACCTGAAAGGTGAGTGAACAGCTTGTGCCCAAGGATTCTGTGTTCCTTGGCGACCTGCCTTCCTGTGCTTTCCACCAGCACACTTGTTTAGACAATTGAAATCACAGGTATGAAAGGTTCAGGGATGACATGATTGCCCTCGTAGAAAATCTGAAAGAATCAACAAAAACCTCCTGGAACAAATAAGTGATTATAGTAATGCTGCAGGAAACAAAGCTAATATACAAAAGTCAATAACTTTCCTATGTGCCAGTAATAAATGGAATTTGAGATTAAAAACATAACACCATTTACATTAACACCTGAAAAAAATTAAATACTTAGGAATAAATCTAACAAAATATGTACAAGATCTATATGAGAAAAACTACAAAATTCTGATGAAGTAAATCCAAGAACTAAATAAATGGAGAGATAGTCCATGTCCATGGATAGGAAGACTCAATATTGTTAAGATTCTTCCCAACTTGATCGGTAGATTCAACACAATCTCAATCAAAATCTCAGCAAGTCATTTTGTGGATAATGACAAACTGACTCTAAAGTTTATAGAGAGACGCAAAAGATCTAGAATAGCCAACACGATATTTAAGAGAAGAAAAACGTCAAAAGACTGACACTACCCCACTACAAGACTTATCATAGTAGTCAAGACAGTTGGGCATTGAGAAAGGATAGATGAATAGACTAATCGACTAGAATAGAGAATCCAGAAATAAACCCACATTAATATAATCAACTGAGCTTTGATAAAGGAGTAAAGGAAATGCAATGGAGCAAAGATAGTCTTTTAAAAAAATAATGTTGGAATAACTAGGCATCCACATGCAAAAAAAAAAAAGAATATAGAAACAGACCTTATATCCTTCACAGAAATGAGCTCAAAATGGATCATAGACCTGAATGTTAAACCCTGGAAGATAGTACACTAGAAAATCTAGATGATCTTGGGTATTAATTTTTATACACAACACCAAAGGCATAATCCATAAAAGAATTGATAAGCTGGACCTCATTAAAATTAAAAACTTTTGCTTCTTAGTCAAAAGCAATAATAAAACAAGTTTCTGTCAAAAGAAAGAGAATACAAGGCACACGCTTGGAGAAAATATTTGCGAAGAACATATTTGATAAAACACTGTTATCCAAAATATACAAAGAAGTCTTAAAACTCAACAGTAAGAAAATAAATGACCTTATTAAAGAATGAGCACACACATGACCAAAAAAGATAGAGGAATGGGAAACAAGCATAGGAAAAGATGCTCCACATCATACATCATTAGAGAATTACAAATTAAAACAACAATGAGATACCACTAGACACCCATTAGAATGGTCAAAATCTGGAACACTGACAACACCAAAAGCTGACAAGGATGTGGAGCAACAGGGATTCTCATATACTGCTGGGAAGAATTCAAATGGTAGACACTTTAAAGGAGAGTTTGTCAGTTTCTTACAAACTAAACATACTCTTACACTATGATTCACAATTATGCTCCTTGGTATTGACTCGAGTTGAAAACTTATGTCCACACAAAACCTCCACATAGATGTTTACATGTTTATAGCAGCTTTATTCATAATTGCCAAAATTTGGAAACAACCAAGATGCCCTTCAGTAGGTAAATGTATAAATAAACTGTGGTGCATCCAGACTATGGAATATTATTCAGTGCTTAAAAGAAATAAGCTAGCAAGTCACGAAAAGACATGGAGGAAACTTAAATACATATTATTAAGTGAAAGAAGTCAATCTGCAAAGGCTACATACCATAGGATTCCAACTATAAGACATTCTGGGAAAGGCAAAACTATGGAGCTAGTAAAATGATCAGTGGTTGCCAGGAGTTAGGGGGGAGAGAGGGATGAACAGGAAGAGCACAGAGGATTTTTAGGACAGTGAAACTACTCTGCATGATACTATAATGGGGGATACATGTCACTATAAATTTGTCAAAAACCACAGAATGAACATTTCAAGAGTGAACCCTAATGTGAACTATGGACTTTAAGGGATAATGCAAGGTCATCGTAGGTTCGTCAGTTGTGACAGATGCAGCACTCTGAGGTAAGATGTGCATATCGGGTAAACTGTGTGCATATGGGAGAGCAGAGAGGAGGTGGGAAATCTCTATATCTTCTGCACAATGTTTCTGTGAGCCTAAAACTACTTTAAAAAATAAAGTCTATTTTTAGAAAACTACACAAATGTGGAGAAATATTTTAATAGGCTGCATTATTCTGGCAATACTAACAGAATTTAGCAAAAAAAAGAAAAAAAGTCCCAAGAATCAGAAAGGAAGACTTAATAGACATCTGCAATGGTTATTTCTGCACCTAAAAATTCCCAGGAGAAACAACGAGATTTTTTAAAATTAGTACAGGTTTATAATACGTATGAATAGCTCATAAGGTGAGTGTTTTTTCATTTATATTCTTATTCACAGGTTGTTTTGACTAATCCAGTTTTTCGTTTTCTCCAAATGAGCATTTTCAAATGAAGTGAGTTTGTCTAACTAAAACAAAGTGTTTAAACTAGTTATATTGGTAAATGGTTAAGTTCACAAATTATCCTAAAAATAATTAAAAGAATGATGTTAAAATTGCTATTATTTCTGTGTGTGTATTAAACTTCAGTGTCTCTAGGAATCTACTGGTCACATTTTAAGTCACGTTATAAAATAATGTACATTTAGTTAAATGAATTCAGAAAATACATGAATGTAGAAAGAACAATCAATAAAGTATAGATCTGGGCAGTTACGCGTTATAGTGCTCAAGAAGCCTGTTGGTTTGGATTCAGATTACCTGGGCCACTTGCCAGGTGTTTGAACAGGGTTGGTATTTATCCCTCTCAGTTTAATTCTCAGTGTCCCTGAGTCTAAAAGAGAGAAACAATGATATCTACTTACCAGGATTGCTTTGAGGATTAAAGAAGATAAAACACAGTGCCCAGAGTATACTGTGCTTTCAACAAATAATAATCGAAAAGGAGGAAAGAAGAAAGGGAGAGAGGGAAGAAGATTGAGTAGGGGAGGAGTGAAATAAAAATAAATAAGTGAAAGCATGAAACTGGTCTTCTTGCATCATCTCTTCTGGGCCCAGTCTATCCTCTCCAATACCTCTGGAGTCCCTTTCCTAAAACATGGATTCATTAATATGCTCCTTAGCTTCTTTAAAAGAAGGCAGAAACAAACAAAAACCAAAAAGCAAACACTCCCTTTTCTGCCTATAAAAAAAATTCCAGCATACCAGCTTTTTTTCTCAGCTTTACTGAGATATAATTGACATAAAAGATTGTGTAAATTTAAATTGTACAATGTGATAATTTGATATATGTATATGTTGTAAAGTGGTTACCACCATAAGGTTATTTAGCACATCTGTCACTTCACATAATTACCATTTGTGTGTGCGTGGAGCGAGAACATTTAAGATTTACTCTCTTAGCAACTTTCAAGTACAAAATACGGCATTGGTAACTATAGTCACCACGCTGTACATTAGATCCTCAGAACTAATTCATTTTATAATTGGGAGAGTGTATTCTTTGACCAACATTTCCCTATTTCACCCACTCCCAGCCCCTGGCAACCAACAGTCTACTCTCTGTTTCTATGAGTTTGATTTTTTTTGTATTCCACATATAAGTGTGATCATACGTACAGTCACCTGCCACATAACAACAGTTCTGAGAAATGCATCATTAGGTGATTTCATCATTGTGCAAACATCATAGAGTGTACTTATACAAACCTAGATAGTATAGACTACTACACACCTAGGCTGTATGATAGTAATCTTATGAGACCACTGTTTTATATGTGGTCCATTTTTGACTAAAATGTTATTATGCATCTCAAGACTATTTGTCTTTCTATGTCTAACTTATTTCACTTAGCATAATTCTCTCAAGGTCTATCCATGTTGTCATAAGAGGCAGAATTTCCTTCTTTTTATGGCTGAATAATGTTCCTGTGTGTGCGTGTGTGTGTAACATTTTCTTTATCCATTTATTCGTCGATGGACTCTTTGGTTGCTTCCATGTCTTGGCTATTATGAAGAATGCTGCAATGAATATTAGGGTGCAGATATCTCTTTGAAATAATAATTTAATTTCCTTTGGATCTATACTCAGAACTGGGGTTGCTGAATCTCATTGTAGTTCTATTTTTAATTCTTTGAGGAACCTCCTTATTGTTTTCCACAGTTGCTGCACCAATTTACATTCCCACCAACAGTGGGCAAGGCTTCCTTTTACTCTACATCTTCACCAACGTTTGTTATCTCTTGTCTTTTTGATGATAGCCATTCTGTCTGGTGTGAGGTGATATCTCATTGTGGTTTTGATTCGAATTTCTCCGGTGATTAGTGATGCTGAGCACATTGGCAAGTACCTGTTGGTCATTTCTATGTCTTCTTTGCAGAAATCTCTATTCATATCATATGCCCACTTTTTAATTGGATTTTTTTCACTATTGAGTTGTATGACTTCCTTGTATATCTTGATCATTAATTCCTTATCAGACATATGGCTTGCAAATATTTTCTCCAGCTCCATAGATTGCCTTTTAATTTTGTTGATTGTTTCCTTTGCTGTACAGAAGGTTTTTAGTTTGATGTAGTTTCACTTGTTTATTTTTGCTGTGTTTGCTTGTGCTTTCGGTGTCATATCCAAAAGATTGTTTCCAAGACCAATGTCAAGGGGATTTTTCCCTATGTTTTTTGCTAAGAGTTTTACAATTTCAGGGCTTTAATCCATTTTGAGTTGATTTTTGCGTATGGTATAAGATAAGGGTCCCATTTCATTCCTCCACATGTGGATATACAGTTTTCCCAGCATCATTTATTGAGGAGACTATCCCTTCTCCATTGAGTATTCTTGGGTCCCTTGACAAATGTTTCTTGATTATAAAAGCATGGGTTTATTGCTGGGCTCTATTCTGTCTAGTTTATCTATGACAGTACCCTATTGTTTTGATTGCTCTAGCTTTGTAATATAGTACAGCTTTGTAAATATGTGTTATTCTCTATCTGGAACGTCCTGAATGCCTTATCTTCAAGGAATCTTCTTGCATCCTATAAGTTATTTAAATTTTCTCTATATCTTTCCCAGTCTCCCACAGTACTTTGCACAAGCTTATTACAAAACTCTCATCATATTTACTACTATGTGTATTTTCCTAAATGTATACTTTCCTGTAGGTTTGGATGGAAATTAATCTACCTCTTTTTTATTTCACTGTTGTGGCTATAGTAAATAAAACAATAAGTAGCCCCCTCATCCCTAACTTACACATGTCTTCATGTAACTCAGTGATTTAAAATTACCTAATCTAGTATGTTCTATTTCTAGCAACCAAACATACACAGCAGTTCCAAGCACATATAACCGTATAATGACACATTTTATATAATTAATTTTTGACCTATAAAATTACTAAATTTTTGTCTCCCACATCTTTCCCTTCTAATCAATATTCCTTGTGAATTGGTTCCTATTCCATAAGATTGTTGCAGAGATCATGACAGAAAATTTATCCTCTAGGCCCATGGATTTCACAATAGTCACATTGTTTTCTCTGCTTTGTCCTCCATTAGCTAAGGTGGGGGGTTATTTCACCTGGCTGTGCATCCAATCTTGGTATTTCCTCGTTGCTGTACCACCATGTCTGAGACATCTGAGCCCATGTCTTCCCTGTGCTGCACTGAGCCCTCCTCACTGGCATTGGCAGAGAATCAACTGTCTCAGATTCCTCCCCACCTCTTACTGTACCGGTCCAAGGTGGTTCTTCCAAAGGAAGTCCAAAATAGTGAAGGGATTTATTTATCCCTCTACGTTTGAAGCAAATGTATGAATAAGTCATATCAGGTAGGTATTTTAATATTTGGGATTAGTGAGATGTGGTGAAAACATTTTGATATCATAGAGCAAATATTTTAATTATGGAAAAATTAGATTCCTTGTGTTGGAGAGATATCCATAACCAGGCCAGATCAAAACAAAAATACTTTTTAAGAAGAGAAATGAAGGGATGGGATTCAGAAAATGCAAATCCTATACCAAAGTACATCACCAAAAACAGGAGTCGTCTTATTCAAAGAGGCATTTCCTAACAAAGCCCTGCTGGGCCAGCAGTCCCTTTCCATGCTCCCACAGCCCCTGTGCCTGCTTGCCACCTTGCACTGAGATTAATTTTACATGTCTATGGTTTCTACTACAGGTAGCTTATTGAGGAGAGGACCAGGTACATAGCAAATACCTAGCATGTGCTGAACTAAGCAGAACAGCACCTATTGGCTTGGCATTCTGATTTGTATTCCAAAAGGATTTTGCTCCAAGACAACGTGTATAAAGACTTGAGAATTGAGGAGACAACATCAGATATCCCAGTTCAAGTACCAGAGAAGAAGAGATGAGATGATCCAGCTCAAGCAACGAGGCAAGGGGAAAAAGGGCAAATTCCTGTTTCCTCCACCTTTTGTTCTATTCAGGCCCTCGACAGAATGCAGGATGCCCACTCACATTGGAAGTGGCCGTCTACTTTACTGAGTCCACCAGTTAAAATGTTCATCTTATTTGGGAACGTCCTCACAGACACACCCAGAAATAATGTTTAATCTGGGCACCCCATGACCAGTCTAACTGGCACATACATTTAATCTTCACAAACATCCTCAAATAAAACCACTCGGTCAGTGCCAAATTCCACCTCTCCTAATATTGGACAGGGAGTCAGAGATAATAGATAGAATGGACACCTTCATGGTGAGTGTCATCAGACCAATTTGCTAGAATTCTACCTCTGCAATTTATTTTAGCTTAAAATCTTACAGAAATATGTAATCTTCTAACCCCAAATCAGTCTTGTGTAAGTTAAGTACAATGATAAATTATTAGAGTACTACATGATAATGATAGTTATCATGGTGAGGATAAAATGGGATAAATACATAAATCATATGGAAGAGTTAGAAATTGCATATGACTTAGAGTGGTACATTTTTTCTCTTTTAAAATTATTCTTTAAAATTTTTCTCAATGTACGAGTCTGGAAGTAAGTAGTCGAGGCCTGTGTAGCAGCAACTCAATATCACCAGAACCTTCCATCTTTTCTTTCAGCTATGCTTAGCTTTTACTGTTGCTACATCCTCATAAGATGGTAATCCACTTCCAGCATCATGTCCACCCTTCCTGGAAAGAAAGAGAGAATGAATAAAATAAGAGAGAGAGGGAAAGAAAGAAAGGAGAAAGCGGGGAAGAGAAGGAGGAAGAAGGAGGGAGGGAAAGAGGTTTATTCCAGCTGTTGGTCTTCAGCTTTTCTAAAAGTACCTCACAGTGACTTCTTACCTACATTTCACTAACCATGATTGTGTCACATGGGCACTTCTTGTTTCAAGAGAGACAAGCTTTTTGTTTGTGTGTATGTTGGTTTTTTCTTTTGCCTTTAAGTTGACACATTGCCACCATAAGTAAGGTTAAAATTATGTTAATAAGAAAAAGGAGAGCATGCATTGGAAGAACTACTAGCATTAGCTGTTTCTGCCACAGGAACAAGGTCTCCAAAATTCTCCCAACGAAAGTCTGGTTTTAATTTTACAGAGGGAAGAGGAAAATGTAGAGGGAGAGGGAGATTCTTTTCTCCTTTTTTCATTTTTTTGGAAAAAGATAAATATTCCAGGCAATTATGTGCATTTGTGAATCACTCTAATTTCAGATTCAGTATTCACTTGAGTGGCAGGACAATCTATGTTTCTCTTGATTCCCTTCCCCAATAAAACATCTGGCTACACACTAGAATTTTCATTAAAGGAGCACAGGGAGCATCAACATAATTCATCTCTAAGTCTTTTTCTGGCAAGTCCTTGTATAAAACAATCTTCTCTTTAATATGAATCTGATACTCTTTTTCTGGCATGAGAATTACATTCATTTGGTATAATGAAGGTTTGTTTTTGAATAGAGGGACCTTTTGCCAACAAGATGAGAGAGAATGTGGGGGAGGATGGATGTTATATTGTTACAGGATGATATATTATTATTTCCAAAGCTCTGAGGAGAGAGACTCAACCTTGTCAGCCTTGATTTATGTTTGTTCATTCTGTGATTCAATAGGAAGTTCAGATGAGCTTTACTGAAATGTTTTGTTATATATTTTTCTACTGAGTGCAATGAAAAGCATTCTACCTCCCTGATTTCAGTCCCCACTTCCTCTGTTAAGCATTAAACTTTTATTGAATGGATGCTGCATATCATTATGACTAAAAAGCTATTCACAAATGTCTATATATGTCCTGAACTCAAAATGACTTTGAAAATGCCTTGGGAGTCCTTGAGATTAGATTATTAATGTTAGATTAGGATATATATTTGGAAAAGTTTTAAAACTCATTCACAGGGCAGCTAATTTTTGAGCAAAATCTCAAAATGTTTTGCCATTTATGAAGGTTTTTCTACAAATATATGAATCACAAAATCTTCTATTTACTAGCAAATATGGAGGTATATCCTACTTAATAATGTAAAAACAAGACCTGAAAAGTAACTGGATAACTTTCCTGTTACTTGAGCTTGTAAAGTTATGAAATAGTAAATGAAAAGACATGTGATTATTTTTTAAAGAACCAATAGTGTCTCTAATACATATAGAAAGGGAGTATATGATAAAAGTAATATTTCAAAATAGTAAGAAAAAAAGATGGGATTGTTAAAAAAAAAAGTGTTGGAACAAGAGTCTAGCAGTAAGGAAAAATAAAGCTAGATAATGTAATTCATTCTTTATATAAGAGATAGTTCCATAAACATAGGTCATTTGTTTGATAATGTTTAAGGGAATAGGGTCTTCTTAGTCAGTGCATACATCTTCAGCATCTTAAAGAGCAAAATTAATAAATTCTATGACATAAAAATCCTGGTTTTGGTTTTGTTATATATATATGTGTGTGTGTGTGTGTGTACGTATCTATTTTACATTCTCTTATTCTAAGGCATATCTTTTTACTCTCTTTATGGTCTTTTTCTTCAATGAACAAGAGCTCCTAATTTTAATAAAATTAAATTCTCCAATTTGTGCCTTATGTCCAGTTCTGTTACGTCATGTTCAAAGGTTTTGCCTATCCCAAGGTCATGAGGGTAATGTCCTTTGTTATTTTGTAGACACTTTATTATTTTACGTTTTACAGTTAGATCTATGATCTACCCTGAATAACAGTTAAATGCCAAGATTATGTCCATGATTATCCAATTGATCTAATATCTTTTATTGATAGGATTGTATCTTGTCCATCAAACTTCCCTGTCACATTGTCACAAATTAAGTGACAATGTATATATGGGTCTGTTCTAGCCTTTTTTCTATTCCCTTAATCTGTTTAACTAGAATTGTACCAATATCACACTATATTTTTCTTACCTTATATCTCGAGCTAGGACTTGAAATACAATATTGAAAGAACTGTTGATAGCATGTCTTCTTGTTTCATTCCTAACTTCAATAGAAAGGTTTCAGCATTTCATAATTAAACGTCTTTTTTAATTGATATTTTTAATCAGATTAAGGAAGTCTTCAAACTTTGGTCTTCTTCTTTAAAATTGTTTTGGATATTTTTGGACCATTGTATTTTCATGCATATTTTATAATTAGCTTGTTAATTTCCACTAACAACCATATGATGAGGTTGGTGCAATTGCATTGAATCTATAGGTCAAACTGGGGAGAATTCAGATCTCTCCCATATGACTTTTCTTATCCATGAACATGGTATGTTCATCCATTTATTTGTCTTAAGATTTATTTGAAAAATGTTTTTTTTAGTTTCATGTTAAGGAGTCTAGAATATTTTTCATTATATTTATTTCTAAGTAGTTTATTATTTTATATACTATTTCAAACATTTGTAAGGATTCACTAGAGATGCAGCCTAGGACTGGAATTTTCTATGTGAGAAATTGCAGTGTTTTTCATAGACTTCAGATAATTCAGATTTTCAGTTTGTTCTTTCACAATATTTTGTAAGTTTTCATTTCATAGAAATTTTCTAATACATATAAATTTGCAAATTTATCTTCTTAATATTCATAACATCTCATATTTATGGTGCAATGTCTTTGTCAGATTTGGGAAGTTCTTAATCACTCCTTCTTTTTACAATGCTTCTGTACTATTCTCTTTCTCTTTGCCTCTGCATACATTCCACTTGCATACATATTATATGTATGTCCCATATGTTTTTTATGCTAATTCTGTATTTTATACAAATTTTTTCTTTTCATGCTTCAGCCTGGTTATTTTATGTTGACTTGTGCTTCATTTGACTCTTCTTTTTTTCTAGTATGCATTTTTAATTTCATTTATCATATGTCAGTTTTAGAATAGATTCCAATTCTCTTGTGTTTCATCTTGTAAACTATTTTCTTAAACATATGTACAGTCATGCACTCTATAATGACATTTCAGTCAATGACAGATTGCATATATGACTGTGGTCCCATAAGATTAGTACCATATAGCTTAAGTGTGTAGTAGGCTATACCATCTAGATTTGTGTAAGTACACTCTATGATGTTTGCACAACAGTAAAATCATCTAATGATTCATTTCTTATAATGTATCCCCATTATTAAGTGAGGCATGACTGCGTAACAGTTATTTTAAAATCTATGTTTGATAACTACAATATATGGATCACTGGTAGGCTTGTTTTTATTGTCCATTTGTTTCAATTGTGGCTTATTTACATATTACAAATATATATTATTCATATTTAAAAAATATTTTAGCGTTTGCTCTAGGTTTTACAAAATGTGTCTTTAACACGTTGCAGTCTACCTTCAAATAATATTATTCCACTTCACATACAATGAAACAAACTTACAAGAATACTTCCATTCCTTTCTGTCCTTTGTACTCTTGCCAACATTTTACATTTTGATGTGTTAAAAATCCTATGATATATTACTAAATTTTTACCTTAAAGAGTCAATTAGTTTTTAATGAAATTTTTAAATGACAGCAAAAAATTGTACAGTTTTTCTCATAATTACTCTTTTTATTACTTTTTATTAATTTGTGTAGATTGGTGATTCTCAGCAGGGGAGTGGGTGTGATTCTGACTTTTAGGAGATTTGGCAGTATCTATAGACATTTTTTGTAGTCTCAGCTGGTCTACTGGCAGTCTGGGGTTTGCTACTGGCATTTAGTGGTAGAGGCCAGAAATGCTGATGACAGGCTACAGTGAATATTGCAGTCTCCTTCATAAGACATTACCTGATTCTAATGTCCATAGTCTTAAGTTTGAGAAGCCCTGGTATGAATCCAAGTTCCCACAGTAAATATAGAGGGTCTGCAGTGTAGTGTAGGGCAGATGGTGATGGATAACCTCAGCTTGCTCTATAAAAGTCTTACTCTCTCCTTCATTTCTGAAATATGTTTTTACTTGGTATAGACTTGAGAGTACTTTATTTCAGCACTTTAAGGAATCATTTCATTGTTTTCTAGTTTGCATAATTCTGTCAAGTCTTCAGTCATTATTCCACTGTGGGTAATGTATACTTTTCTCTGACTGATTTTAAGATTTTTCTCATTTCTTGGTTTCAGCAATTTGAACACATTATGTCTTGGTGTGATTCTCTTTTGTTTATCATGCTTGGAATTCGTTGATATTTTTGGATCTGTGCACATAGTATCAAATTCAAAAAAAAAAAATGTCCGTCATTATTTCTTCCAGTATTTTTTCTGCTCCCTGAACTTCTGAGACTCCAACTATACACAGGTTAGACTACATTTTATGGTCCTGCAGTTCACTGAGTTTCTGTTCAATTTCTTATTTCTCCTTTTTTCTCTCTGTGCTTTAGTTTGGACAGTGTCTATTGCCATGTCTTCAAGTTCACTGATATTTTCTTCTGCAGTGCTAGTCTTCTTTGACCACATTCAATGAACTTTAAACTTTCTCTTACATTGAATTTCTTATCTCTAGGAGTTCCATTTGGCTCTTTTTATATTTTCCATTTCTCTCCTCATTATATTTATGTTTTTATTTACATCTTTGATCATATTTGTAATAGTTGCTTTAAAGTCCTTGTCTGCTATTGCAGTCTTGAGACTGTGCCTCAGAGACTTTGTGCTATGTGAAGAATAGCCAAGAGCCCAAGCAGCTGCAGTTCAAAATCCATCACTGTATTTGCACCAAGGCCATATCTCTCATAGGTTGCTTTCTGTGAATGACTGAATTCAGCTGAGTCACTAAGGCAGGTTTATTCCTCAGTTGGGTGGTTTGGCTGAAAGACAGAGCAATGATTTTGCCAAAACTTTCATAGACTGCATTACAGTCTAGGGTTTTTCCACTCAACCTTCTCTCCCTCTTAACTTCACTTTGGATCAGACTTGAATTCTGGTCTAATTGTTTTCCCAGTTTCCCTCATTTCACTCTGCATTTGCATCTACAGGTACAAACTGATAAAATCCTTTCACCTTTAATGCCATTTTAGCATCTGCTTTTTGGAAGACCCACTATTTGCTAATTTTATCTTCTCCTTCATTTCTTTGTCTCTTCTATTTATTAATTTTTCTCCTACTCATGGATCAGATTTGTTGGCACTTCACACAGAAAATACACACCTAAAATAATCTCTCAGTTATTTTATTCAATGCTAGATATTTTGAATTTTACATTATTGAGTGCTGGATTTTTATATATTCTTAAGGAGTATTGGAATTTATTCAATAAGAAATTAAATTACTTAGATAACAGACCAATCCTTTTAAGACTTGTTTTTAATATTTTAGGGAAGTCTTAGAGTAACATTTCCTTAAGAGTTGTTTAGTCTTATTAGTTGTGTGCTACCGTTCTAAAGTCTTGACTGAATGCCCCATGTTTTCAACCAGGGTTCTCTGCTGATGGTAGTTCAGAAGATTCTCAGGTCAGCATGAGCCCTGGAAATCGTTGGCTTATGCTTCCCCAATAATTTTGTTTCCCTGATGTTGTTGTTTTCCTGGATTCATGGAGTTTTCCCATAGAAAAGCAGAGATTGGCATTCAACCGAAGACTTGAGGAGTCAGTCTCTTTTACAGATTTTTGAAACTTTTTTCTGCTTAGCTCCCTCTCTTCTGGCACCCTGAACTGCAAATTCTAGCCCCTTTAGCCTCCCTGAACACATTATCTATCTCTTCTACCCAATAATTTTGCTGAGCTCTGTTTGCGCTCCCCTCCCTTCACTACAGACCAGAGACTGATTTCAGGAAAAAATGAAGAGAAATTGTAAGCCTTATTTCATTTGTTTCCATGGTTTTTCAGATCGCAGGCCTTTGCTGCTGTTATTCAGTGTCTGAAAAATTGTTTCCCCTTGTTCTCCAATTTTCAAGTGTTTTAAGACAGGAAAGACTGTGCTGTATCAGTTACCCCTTATGAGCAGAAAGGGAAATCTGTTGTCTACATTTTTATCTTGGTTTTCAGGTATTTGGTCCTGTCTCCTGCCATGCCTGTTAACGTGTTATTAAATTTGAGTCATTGTGTATAAAAAATTGTGGAGGCTTTGGGTGGTGTTTTCTTCCTCCAGAGAAGATTCACTTGACTTCTGATCACTAAAGTGGGAGAAAATTACAACCTATAATTCTGGTAATTTTAAATTCAATTGTATCATATCTATAAAACAGAATATGGCAGAACTGTCATAAGGTAGATCTGTATGTCCTGATATGTAAAGATATCTATGATGCATTATGTTAGTTCTTTAGAGCTGCCATAACAAAGTGCCACATATTGGGTGGCTTAAACTGCAGAAATATATTTTCTCACAATTCTGGAGGCTAGAAGTTCAAGATGGAGGTGTCCATAGGATTGGTTTCCTATGAGGGCCTTTCTCCTTGGCATGTAGATGGCTGTCTTGTTCCAGTGCCTCACATGCTCTTCCCTCTGTGCCTGTCTGTGTCCTAATCTATTTTTCTTATAAGAACACCAGTTATATTGAATTATGGCCAGCCAAATAACCTCTTTAAAGACCTATCTCCAAATACAGTCACATTTATGATATTGGGTGTTAGGATTTCAACATACAAATTTTGAGGGGACACAATTCAGCCTATAACATATATTATAATGTAAATAATGCAAGGTACGAATAGTATGTGTAACAAGATTTCACTTGCTTTTAAAGCATTTCATATATGTATTTGCATAAATGCTGTGTAAGACTTCAAGGAAAGTATTAATTGTGGTTTTCTCTGAGGAATTGGCCTGAGGGTTCATGGGGACGGAGAAAAGTAAGAGTAGGAACGTTTTTTTAAATCGTTCTATACTATTTTAATCTTTTGCCATACTTCTGTATTACTTTTATAATAATAAAGAAAGTTGTAACTTTATGGCTCTCTCATTTTACTGATGAGTAAATCGAGGCCTGAGGTCACTCAATTATTTCCTGATAAAGTCAGAACTACAATACACGTTTATTACTGCTATATCACTAATCTTTTAGGTTCACCAAATAGCCATTCTGCCTCACATAGTAATTGGATATATAGATTTTAACTTTCCATTTCACTACTTATAGATGTTCCATTTACAAAGGCCCCAGTGCAGCTATTATGTTTAGATTTCATTGTTCCTCAGCTTAATTATTTGTTTCCAGATGTAAATTTAATATGACTTTATATCAAGATAAAGAGCCTTACTGTGTAATAGATCATTCTGTTCTGGATTTTCAGCTTTTGTCCCTAAATATCACATCAGCATCTCCCTTTACTGTCAGCTACTCTGGTGATTCCAGGCCTTCCTGACCTTTGGCTCTCTTGGTAAAGCCCTTTGTTCATCCAACTTCCAACTTAACAACAGGTTCAATTCTCAACACATTTCCTTTATTACTTGGCACAACTATAAGAGTGACCTTAATTGTCTTCAACGACCAGGTCTCCATTGACATCCTGTAATGGACAAGCCTCAGTTCTCTCTCCCCTTGTGATTCCCAGAAATATATATAAGGCTTCCAGACCCCTCACATGGTGTTTTCTCACTTGAACAGAGTTGAGAAAATGTAATCGCGAATACTACTCTTGTGCGCGAGACTATATAATTCACTGTGAACAGTCAAATGCCACTTCATTACAGGGATCTCCATTTTAAACACAGGAGTTCTTTGGCTAGAATTAGAAAGAATCTGATGTGGCAGCAGGATTTCAAAGAACTTACTTTTAGGTGGCTTGGACAATTTGTTCTGAAACTGCACATGGTTTTGAATTTATTCTCTTTTAAGTGACTCTCTCATCTGGTTCTGTGAAGATGGAAGACTCAATTAAGAAACCACTGTGTGGCGGTCACAACTGGGTCCTTTATCCTGCTCAGTACGGAGGGGAAAAAAGACTCCCCAGAACAAAATGTGCCGTAGCAGTTCCACTTGACCTTTCTTTACTGGCTAGGATCATTCAAAGTTTGTTTCTTTTTTTTTAAAGGGAGGAAACATAAAAGGCATGAAATGGCTTAGTGGCTTCCTTTTAAGCACAGTGGCTATGAAGGGAAGAGGTCGTGTGCCATGGGTGTTTAGAAAATGGTTTAGCCCGTCTGTTACTCCCCTAGGAGGTTACTGAAATTTCCCCTTCTCCTTCATGACATTGCCTCATCCTCTTTCACCCAAACTCATTAGTCTTACTTGTTTTTATCAGCAGTCAAAAATTGCGAAATCAGATTGACCTGTTGTCCTCTGTTAAGTGTTAATAAGGGCCCTAGGTAAGGGCATCCAAAGTCGGGTGTGGGAAAGTTAGGTATAAGATGATCATCTGAGATTCTGAAATAAAATATTGCAGCTTTTATTTATTTTCACCTAAAAAAAAGAAGGAAATTAACCTTCAGAATGGTTGATTTATGAGTTAATATCTGCACCCTCCTATCAAGTCTCACATGGGGAGACAAGGTAGGTGTTCTGAGGGACAGGAGAGAGAATGTGGTGTAATTGAAAGTGGCAATCTAACCAGTCCATTTGTTTTCAGCTGTTGTAGTTATCATAGTTTACACACACGTGGATAAGTTGATTTATTGATTGTATTACCCAGATTTAACTAAATCAATCATCACAAGTGGCTTAGTAAAATTTCTATAAATTATAGACAGAGAAAATGCAACACAAGAAAATGTCAAGAAAATAGAAGAGTTAGCACTTTTAACCTTAGAATGAGCTTTTTATCATCCATATTAAAAATTAAAGACAAAGATAATTTAATAATATCTACCACATTCAATCAGATTTCTGCCAGTTTAAAAAAATCAATAATAGTGGCTGGCCCCATGGCTGAATGGTTAAGTTCACAGGCTCCACTTTGGCGGCCTGGAGTCCATGGGTTCCAATCCTGGGCGCGGACCTATGCACCGCTCATCAAACAATGCTGTGGGGGCATCCCACGTAGAAGAACTAGAATGACTTACAACCAGGATATACAACTATGGACTGCAGCTTTGGGGAGGGAAAAAAAAGAGGAAGATTGGCAATAGATGTTCGTTCAGGGCCAATCTTCCTCACCAAAAAGCATACCTTAAAAAAAAATCAATAATATATTCATGACAACACTATGAATTTTGTCCTATTAACTAAATTATTAGACAAAATTATTTTTAAATATTTTATTTCATTGTACCCAATCCTCTTAAATGTTATATTCTCAGTAGGTTTTATAATGCACATAATGAAAGTACACTAATATATGTGTATAATTTATTAAAAATAACCATACAATTATTAGGCTATATGATTCAAATATTTTATCCAAGGAAAGATCTTGTTAGTCCTCAGTGGGGCAAAGCACGTGCCTTCTCCTTGCGCACAAATTGGTGCCATGTGCTGCAGGTCATGCACGTTGGATAAGCAAAAGAGGAGAGGAGAGCTCAGGGAGAGGCGGAGACCTTCCTAGAGTCATTTATAGGTCACACTTGGCCATTCAAATTCCTCAAAGGCCAGCACATTTCATCTGGACCAATAAAGGCTATACTGGATTCCAAATTTCCTAGGCAAAGTCTAAAATTGATATCATCTCTATTACTCCCATCACCTTTTCCACCCTGGTCCCAGTAAAAAGTCAGCAGAAACCTCCACATTCATCCCCCGCATTTGTTAGTGCATCAGATGAAAGCTTCCTTCAAGAAGGGGGACTGCCACTCACAGCTTCCTTCCTTCAGACATAAGGGAACTCTTTCTCAAGAAGGAGGTGATGCTTTGCTTTTGGATGAACTGTGCATCCCACAACTCATAGGCTACTTTGTGGTGATGTGGATTTCTACCAACAGACATTAAGGAGGGCCAGGTCCCTGGGAAAGCCTAGCAAACTTCAATATTTGCAGATAAGTCTCATTAGCAAATCATTCCTATGATACTACAAGACAAGACAGCAGAAATGAGGCCTCATTCTTCCTTTTCTGCAGCCAAAGCTTTGAGTCAGTGCACTGATTGCCCTTTCCTGAAGTTTCCATAATGTCAGGCTTCCATGACCCTGCTCCTGACCTTCCTTAGTTTTGCTTCGTGTCTCTGTTATAAAATACTCAAAAACTTTAGTTCTGACAGCTACTTGTATGTTTATGCATAAAAATGTACTACTCTGCAGGATTTCGGTTTTATAGCATCTGCCTGGATTGCACTTCTTTAGGTGGAATGCAATCAAGCATGACTGTAAAAAAGAACACAAAACCCACAGAATTACTTTTATTTTATGTATTAAAGCTACACTATTCACATTCTGCTAAGAAAAAGAAAGTGCACATATGTACACTGGTAAAATAGAGTTTTTCTGAAACTGAACATGCTTTCACAAGAACTAAAGTTTCTCTTGATTCCCACAATTGGCATGAATATTTTTCTGGGTCAGGAAGCAAGACACAGTATTGGTACTTATACATTTTGTCTGGAATATGGGATCAAGAAAGCCATGAACAATCTACTTGTAAAATTAGATACTGAAAGTAATGTTTAGGGGAACTTTATGTCCTTGAGCTGCTATTTCTGCAAGCAGGTTTAGTGAAATTCACTCAGATTTATTGTTATTAAAATTCTTCCTCATCACTATCAGCATGGTTATCACCCCCAAGTGGAAGTAGCACTTTTCTTTCCAGATGCTTAAGTTGCTTTACTTATATTACTGTAGCCATTTTTAAATATGCTTAAAATATCAGCCCACACACTTATTCCCACAACACCTCCCTATGGAGAAAAAGGAAAAATAAAATGATTTAAATTGACA
Organism: Equus caballus; assembly: GCF_041296265.1. NCBI lineage: Eukaryota > Metazoa > Chordata > Mammalia > Perissodactyla > Equidae > Equus > Equus caballus. The sequence continues at coordinate 26,641,542 of NC_091710.1, read as the reverse complement.
TTTTCCCCACAGTCTCTGGCCAGAGAAGACGATGGCGATTCCAAGGCCATATCACTTCATTTATTCTTATAGTATTCTAGTGAGATAAGAATATTCATTATTCATCTAACAAGAAATGAACCAGAGGCAGAGAATGTAAAAAAGACTTGTCCAAGGACACATTCTGAATTAACAACATTGCAAAAAAGTTAGCCAAAGTCTTCTGATCTTTGCACCAATCTTCGACATGCTTAAGTATGCTAATTCAACGATACACATTTTATTGAGATCTACTCTGTGAAAGTCACATGCTTTGAACTCCTGAAAATATGAAGACTACACGCCTCAGGGATGGTACACAGGGCAAGCATACATGCACATAATCAGAAGGTCACGAGATTTTATGGAAAGAAAACAGAGGTTAGAATGACGTCGAGGAAGATTTGAAGCTACTGTCTCAGTCTGGTTCTTAGTAGCTCTATGGCCTTGGGCAAGTTTAATTTCTGTGAGGTTGAGGTTTCTCATCAAGAATAAGAGATAACATTACCAACCTTGCAGAGTAGTTTTGTCTTAAATGAGATTGGCATGTGGTGAGAATATCGAGTATTATAGCTGCTGTTTTTCTTACCATGATTATTACCATTACTATTATTATTTTAATAGCAGTGAACCCATTTATTTTGGAATGTAAATACTTTTATTTTTAAGTAAAAAGTGGATATATTTATGTTGTGTAGCATGAGGATTTGATATACGTATACATAGTGAAATGATTACTACAGTCAAGATAATGAACATATCCATCTCCTCACATAATTACCTTTTTTTTAACTTTTGTAGTGAGAGAACCTGAGATTTACTCTTTTAGTAAATTTCCAGTATACAATACAGTATTGTTATCTATAGTCATCACGCTGTACATTAGATCTCTAGAACTTATTCATCCTACACAACCAAAATTCTGTACCCTCTGACCAACATCTCCCAATTTCCTCCAGCTCCCCACCCCTGGTAACCATTGTTCTACTCTCCATTTGTATGTATTTTTTAGATTACATATATAAGTGAGATCATGTAGTTTTTTTGTTTTTGTTTTTGTTTTTATTAGGAAGATTAGCCCTGTGCTAACAACTGCCAATCTTCCTCTTTTTGCTGAGGAAGACTGGCCCTGAGCTAACATCATGCCCATCTTCTTCTATTTTATACGTGGGACACCTACCATAGTGTGGCTTTTTGCCAAGCGGTGCCATGTCTGCACCTGGGATCCGAACTGGCGAACCCCAGGCCACCAAGAAGTGGAACGTGGAAACTTAACAGTTGTGCCATCGGGCCGGCCCCGAGATCATGGAGTTTTTTCTTTCTATCCTTTTTTGGGAAGCATGAGATTCCCCAGGGCCAACGCATCTCTGTGATCTGTCATTCCCTCCCTGAGGGGAATGGGGCCAGGGGAAACTGGAGCTGCCCCAGCCTGGTGAACCCCAGGCCCTTTCTCCAGCTTCTCACAGACACTGTGTTTGTGAATAAAGTTGGAGAACGGAAAAATAATAATAATAATAAGTGGCTTATTTCACTTAGCATAGTGTCCTGCAGGTTCATCCATGTTGTTGCAAGTGTCAAGATCTCCCTTTATTTAAAAGCTGAGTAATATCCTTGGCTACTGCATATAATGCTGAAGTGCAGAGACTCTTGACTACAGTTACGATTGGCAGGCTTCAATAAGTCTGATGGGTATCACTTGTTTGCTTTCTCGTTCCGTGCATCTTCCCTCCTCTGCTTTGACTCAACCCCCAAATTTGTGTTTAGCTCCACCTCAAACTCAGAATGCCCACCGTCAGCAAGACTTTGGGGAACAGCCATAAGTCAAGTGAATCAACACCAACTTTTCCTGTCTAAGAGTACTTTTCTGTAGTGAACTCTCTTTTGTAACTGACCCCCTGCCTTGGGACAACATCTCTATCTTGAAGTACAGTCAGCTTCTATGTTGGCCTTTTTTACCCGCACAGTAACCTAGGTCCCGCAAACCCAAAACTCTGAGTCTTGCTTTAATCAGTTTTCATAATTCTAAAGTCTACCTCACTCTTGATTCCATGACTGGAACTTGATCCCCGCTGCAGTGCTCCTTTCTGCCAGGTCCCCTGCATATTGTCTGCCTGGGACTGCCTAAGGAATCCTCCATGATTAAGGGACAAATTCATCTGCTGCATTGCCAATACCTGCCCAGTGTCTGAACCTCATAACTGTCACCACATCTCTGGAAAGAGCAATTTTTCTGTCGACATGTGCTTTCCCTCGGTATGTCAAACTGTGATCCATTCACGCATACCCGACACTGGCCAGCATGTTCAAACATCAGATCCGTGGCCCTCCTGCGCACCTCTGACTTAACTTTTCTTTAGGCCATTCCTTCCATCTGAAGAGATCCTGGATTCCAAAAGGGAGAGGAGCTCCTTGAAAATTTCCTATCCAAAGAAGATTTGTGGCCAATATCTGTATCAAAGGAAATCAAGATTATATTGAATATCAGTGCAAAGTTGACATTGAAAAGAAGTCGCCAGCTGGAACTCTGAGATAAGATTGATAATAGAAATGTGTGTTGGGATGGCTAAGTGGAGGTATAGGCTCATGGTAAGCATGGAACTTCAGTTCTCTCTATACCAATTGGTAGAGACGCTATGTTCTTCTTCCTTCCTTCTTTTGCTCCTGATAAGATGATGTTTCCCCAATCACAATTCTGTGGCTTCAACAACATCATTGGTTACCTGAGGCATCAAAATTTTCCACAGTTTGGAACACATTGTGCATTTGTATAGGACTATATGACTTTATCTAGAAGGAATCAGGCAGACTTTTCCATGTAAACTGTATCCCTATTTTTTTCCTGGATCTGGAACAAAATTCATTTGTTGTATTTGATACTCCATTTTGCTATGATAAATGCCTGTAGGCCAAGAACTGTCAGTAATATACCACCAGGTTAAAAACAAGAAGTTAGAAACAAAAACAGAAAATGGTTCAAAGAGTGAATGGCATCAAAGCTTATAGCAAGAACCTCGCTGGTGCTCCACAGTGTCCACCGTACCAGTGACAGCAGTGAAGAGGTGACCCTTGCATTCTGGGTACTGCTGACAAGACTCTGGTCTTTCCATCCCCACCTCCCAACACCCTGACTCTCACCACCACTGTTGACTTTGAGGTCATCTGGATGATTAGCATCATGTTCTTTTATCCCTTTTGACATCATCCCTTATTTTTTTATGCTAAAATTCGTATGGGTCCATGGGAAGGAAGTTATACCCCCACTCACTGACTCCACTCAGATCTGCCTAGTCATTTTTCCAGCCCTCATTTCCTCAAGAACACTTACTTTCATCTTTTAGTTTTCTTTTTCTTCTCTTTTTCTTCTCTCACTAGGATATGTTTCAAGAGGGCAGGAATTTTCTGTTTTTGTATGTTTTATTTACTACAGTATTCCCAGCATTTAGAATAGTGTTTCCACAGAGAAGCCTATTTGCTGAAAAATTTAACTGTAATACTAATCATGTTGGTAATATTTTTAATTATTAAGCACTTTTAATAAGCTAAGTATTGTGCTAGATTCTGAGTGTTTTATTTCAGTTTATCTTTATAACAATTCTGTGAAATAGGCTCTTTCATTAGGCCTAGAGCATAGAGAATTTGAGTAATTTGATTAGAGTTGATCAACTGGTAAGAGACAAGAGTTCACAAGAAGTCCACATTCAGGCTTCTCTTATGAACTCTTGACCTCCTGGACTCTGGACACTGCCTGCAGATGCTCTGGTCAAGATATCACATATTTTAGGGGTATCACATATTTTAGGGGCAATACTGACAACCGATGCCATTGCCATAGGTCTCCTTCCTGGTATCTTGTCTCTCTGATTAATTTTTTTGCTCACTCCTGCTAGTCTTAGGTTTCTCTCTTACTTATTTGATATAGAAAGATGGCTTGTTCTTGTCTTTACTCTTAGTTTCCTTAAGCTAAGCTTGAATGAACAGCCCATACACTCCCTGTATTTGTTTTTTATATTGTGCCTGCTTTAGATTTGCAAGTCCCCGGTTAAAGTTATTGGAGTCTCTCTCCTTTCCCATGGCGTGGGTTAAGATAATATTACTCCATTTTGGTTTTACTGTGTATCGCAGATGAGACGCAGCTCAGGATCTGCTAGATAGCTTCTGGACACACTCTTGGACTTTTTTGATGTATCTTTTTCCAATGTCCCTACATCTCACTGTGATACTCAATCTTCTGAAGTGGAATAGAAGAAAACGAATGGTTGGTTTTCACTGGAACACGAAAGCTCTGTATTTGTCTCTACCACTATTATCTAAGTGACCCCAAAGCATGTAATATTTGTACTAGATGAAAGAAGCCATTCAAGTACAGCATAGTCACGCCCTAGACGTTCTTCCTCTAAACTACACCCATTCTATTTTACTTCGTCAGTTTATACTTTTCCTCTCTTCCTTCTCAGATTAGAGGTTGAGTTTTCTCTGAGGAAATATTTACTTGGAAACAGATACGATGTAGTTGCATTAACAATTAAAAATCTTGCCTTGGTTTCTAGTTAAGACCACCCATTTGAAGTCCTCAACATATATTTCTAGCTCTGACTCATTCTCTGGCTCTGACCTGTCTCTAGGCTGACATAATAACCATAAACTACCGGTCTTCTTCATGCTTTACTCTGTTTCTCATGCTTTTAGTAATGGCCTCTGCTACTATATTTCCCTTTCACCTCCATTTCTTAAAATTCACTCTTGTCTAACTAGTTCTAGGTACAGGCTTGCCAAAGCTTTGAGTGTCTATGCAAACCTTAATTTACAACTTCTATTTTCTTTTCTTTTAATTGAAGAAGATTAGCCCCCAGCTAACATCTGCCACCAATCCTCCTCTGTTTTGCTGAGGAAGACTGGCCCTTGGCTAACATCCATGCCCATCTTCCTTTACTTTATATGTGGGATGCCTGCCATAGCATGGCTTGACAAACAGTGCCATGTCTGCATCTGGCACCTGAACTGGTGAGCCCTGGGCCACCGAAGAGGAACGTGCAAACTTAACCACCACTCCGCCAGGCTGGCCCCTTCAATTTTATTTTTTAAGTTACTTTTTTTCATCTTTCCCTCCTTTCTTTTTTCCTTCTTTTCTTCTTCTATCTGTCCTTTATTCTTTCTTTCATTTCTCTTTTTTTTTTAGCCTCTAATACAAGCCATTCACACTATAAAACATGGGAAACAGAGGTGACTATACCATAGTCTCCTTGCTCAAAGAACTAATATTTTTCATAGGATATAGACCTATACAATATAAAAAAAAAAATCGTGTGGTTCCAAATAAATGATACTAGGGCTTTTTTCCCAAAGGGCTCATTGAAATGACTAACACCGGCAAATATCTGCATCAGTTATGGAAACCAGGAAGCAATGCTGCCCGTGAACTTGAAACATTGAAGCATTTCAATGCAATGGAGGCCAGCTAAGACTGGCTATGGAAGGAAAATGTGGCGGGCCATTTGGAAATCCCTCATGTAATTCTGAGACTTTTAATATGTCCAAAAGCATGAGGAAAAGGAAGTTGGGAGAAAGTTAGGAGTTTACTTGGAGAACTCCCTGTTGAACTTGCTATTGTCACTGTAGCCACATTTGGCAGAGGGGAGGGGACCAGTGCCATTTCCCTGGGGAAAACATTTTTTAAAGTGTTTTGGGGCATTTTCCTTGGCTGTTAATGCATTTGTTTCTGTTTTAAGGTCAGAGCTTGAAAGGTCAGGGTTAGCCAGACCAAAAATAACTCTAAAAAAGGGAAATGAAGGAAAATAGAATGAGGAAATGATAAAAAGTAGATATAGGCATGAATTAATATGTAGCACTATAAATAAATTTTTAAAGCCTGTTTTTGAAAAGTTAACAAGATAGACAAACCACTAGCTAAATTAAGGAATTGAGAAAGCACAAATGTACCAAGTACCTAATAAATCGAAGAACAAGTATTCATTAAAACATAGAAAATATATTTTTTAAGTAGCAACAGAGATTAACTTTAAAAACACTATGCACATAAACTTAAAAGCTTAGATAAAATGGAAAATGTTCAGGAAATTCTTACCAAATTCAATGTAAGATAGAAAATGTAAAAGGTTAATTTCCATATAAGAAATAGAGAAATTTACAAAAGAAATATACCCCCAAAAAAGAAAAAGAAAGGGAAAACACAAACAGAAAAAAAAATAAAAACATACCAGATCTAGAAGCTTTCAAATAAAAAGTTTACAGAAACATCAAAGACTAAATTATCTCAGTGTTACCTTAACTATTATAAAGAATGTGCTCAAATTCCTTTTAGGAAGCCAGTAAAATATTGATACTTAACCTCAAAAAAGATTGCACAATTAAAAAAACTACAGATCAATTTTCCATCACATTTATGTATTAAAAAACTGGAAATAAAATATAAAACACAAAAAAAATCCATCATGACCACAGTTATAGATCTGAGAAAAATCATAAACTTTGAAAAGAATCAATAGTCACCTCTGATTAAAGCAAATAAATAAAATGTGAATCAATGGCTCTTTCTTAACATGATAAAAATACATATAGCCCAGTTCAAAATCCAGAATCTCACCTAATGGAGAAAATGGCAGTCTTTTCTAAGAAAATTATGCCCATAATTGCCACTACTATCTAACTATGCACTGGAGATGTCATGAAATAGAGTCAGATTAAAGAAAACATTATCAGAAGCATAAGATTTGAAAAAATGACAATGTAAAGTTATTGCTACTTACAGATGTACTTGTAATTATGCACCTAGAAACTCCCAGATAATCAACAATAATTTAATACAAGCAATGAAAAACTTCAGAAATAAAAGATACAAAATTAACATGGGACAGCCAACAGCCTTCGTATATACAATAATATTTAGTTAGGAGACATAATGGAAGAGAAGACCCTATTTATAATATCAGAAAAAATGAAATTCACTACCTAGGAATAAATTTAACAAGACATGTACAAAACCTATGTGATGAAAACATTAAAACAATTCGTAATTACAAAAGTTGACTTCAGTAAATGGAAAGGCAGCTTATGTTATTAGAAATAGGATCATTCAACATCATAAAGATATAAATTCTCCTTGAATTAATCCATAAATTTAACATTATTCCAGCAAAAAATACCAAGATTTTTTCCCAGATCAAGGCAAGTTCACCGCAAATTTCATTTGGAAAATAAATAAGAATAGCAAAAAACAAAAACATCTGAAAAGAGATATAAAGAAGATTAAGATATCTAGCCCTTCTTTACATTAAAATGTACTAGGAAACATCTATAATTAAAATAGTATGTCACTGGCACTTGAATAGAGAGTAGGTTAATGGAAGAGGATATGAAGTCCAGAAACTGATGCAAGGATATATCGAAATTTGATATGTACTTAAGTTGACATTTTAGATAAATAACGTTGGGACAACTTAATAGCCATTGGGAAAAAGATAAAACAAAATGCATATCTCCTAATGTACATTATAATAAATTCCAAATGGTTCCATACTTAATATAAAGAGTGAACTCATCCAAGTATTACATGGAAACTTGAGTCAATTCCTTTACGTTAGAGTGGCAAAAGTTTTTTCGTCATGACTCAAAATCCAGAAACAAACAAGTATTGATATATTGTATTACCTAACAATTAAACAAAAACTTCTACATAGCCAAAAAAAAGAGCAAGAGGATGACAAAGACAGATCAAGAGAAAATATTTGAAATTTAAGTGACATAGGTCTGATAATCTTAATACTTAATGAACTTGTAAAAATCAAGGGAGACAGAGAATCCACTCCCAGAATATTAGAAAGAGGAGCACAGAGGACTGTCTTCCCATCAAAACAACTATTTAATGGGAGAAAACGATTTTTTTTAAACCTCAACTATTAAAAATCTTTGGAAATTGTCCCAAGTGCTTACAGCAAAAGGAGACATACTCATCAAAGGAAATCTATGAAATCTCAGTAAGAACAGCAAAAGTCTGTAGCATTTGAGCCACTATCCACTCCTTCTTTCCTGGTACTCCAAGCTCCCTCTTACAGAAACTACTGCAGATGCTCTAATCTGGGCAGACGTGGCCAAGAAGATGAAACTCCCTTTCCTAAGCTCTTAGTCTAGAGCTATAGTTTTATTCTGTGGGGAGCAGTGTTCTGTTGTTTCTGCCCCAGTCTCGTATTGGAGAGACTCTCTGCCTATCAGGCATGGTCAAAAGGATCAAAGTGCCCTTTACCCCAGTCTCAACTCATGGAATAGAAGCTCTACTTTAAGCACAAAAGATTGAGCATATCAGACCCTAATTCTCCCGGCTCCAGCTCCATTGTAAGACTGATGATGGTAGGGGTAATGCAAGATGACCAGAAATTATCACACCTCCTACTTTACCTTGTAGGACAGGGTGTCATTCTGGGTAAAGTAGACCACTGCCCTCACCCTCAGATTCAGTGCACTGCTGCAGAGATCCTGCATCATGAGAGAGGCAAAACTTTGTGATGAAGAATTCTGCAGGTCTGCCAGAGAGGACTAACTTCATTTGGAAGAGAGCTTAGAGAACTCCATACCTGAGGACATTGTCAAAACCATGGGCATCTTGGAGGGAAGAAATGAAGAAGTCTTTCACAGTTCTATAATTTTAGTAGCAACAAGCAAAATGGAAGATCATCCAGAAGTTTGAGAGAGAGAGAACCAGGGAAGGAGACAGCCAGGAAGAGAGCTCATAGGATCACCGTCAACATGGGAGGATGGAAAGGCTGTGTATATGTGCTAGGCTGCATCCTCTCAGGAGGAATTAGAGCAAGATGTAGGGAAGACATGAAAACATTTGCCAAGCTGCACACAGATCCATCATAAAAGATAGAAGGCTCATGTGTGCTAGGGCCTTAAACACAACCTCTGACCAAATGCTGGCTGAACAATAAGTTCCTCTGAGCAAGGGGTGACTCCTATGAAGCCATATTTAAAAAGAAATCACACACATCCTTGTCAGTCTGAAATACTGTGTGCCAGTATAAGGCTGCATCCTTTCATGAATGAGCAGACAAGGAAAATGCAACTACTAATGCCTGGCAGAACATAGGCAGGCATGTAAACTCCTACAACTACAATAGAAGCCTCCAAAGTATATATGTATACAGTGGTCAAGGGTGAAAATTTAACTAGCCAAGAGGGATATCCTTTGACCAATAAGTGGCTGATGTTGACCTAGAGCAGAAACGACCACTAAGTAGTCAGGCTAAAAGATAAGAACAAGAAAATAATTGAAGTGTCACAGAGTCTATACATTGTGGGGGAAATAGACTTCAAAGAGTGTGTAGCTTATGAATGTTTTCAACAAAGAAGACTTGAATAATACCATAAGCCAACTAGATATAACAGATATTTATAAAATACTCAACCCAAAAATAGCAGAAAATATTCTTCAATGCACACATAGAACTTTCTCTAAAGTAGACCATATGCTTGACCATAAAAATAAGTCTCTACAAATGTAAAAGGGTTGAAATCATACAAAGAATGTTAACCAATGTCTTAGTCCATTTGGGCATTTGGGCTGCTATAACAAAATGCCACAGACTGGGAAGCTTATAAACAACAGAAATTTATTTATCACAATTCTGGAGTCTGAGAAGTCTAAGAAGTCTTGACACCAGCATGGTCAAGTTTGATGAGGGCCCTCTTCCTGATTCATAGCTGGCTCCTTCTCTCTGTATCCCTACATGGTGGAAGGGGCTAGGGATTTCTCTGGAGCTTCTTTTATAAGTCACTATTCTCATTCATGAGGGCTCCACTCTCATGGTATAAGCACCTCCCAGAGGTCCCTCCTAACAATACCATCACATTGAGCATTAGGATTTCAACATGTGAATTTTAGGGAGTCACAATCATTCAGACCATAGAAACCAAACACAGCAAAATTAAATTAGAAATCAACAACAGCATGCATTCCTAAATAACCAATGGATCAAAGAAGAAATCATAAGAGAAATTAGAAGAGACTTTCAGAAAAATACAAATGAAGACACAGCATACAAAAACCTATGGGAAATAGACAAAGCAGTGCTCAGAGGGAAATTTCTAACTATAAATACCTATATTAAAAAAGAAAAAAAACTCAAAGCAATATCCTAATCTTATACCTTAGGAAACTAAAGCAGAGTAAACTAAATGAAAGCAATCAGAAAAAAGGAAATACAAAAGATTAGAGTGAAATAATGAATAGAAAAACCATTAAAAATCAACACAGCAAAAAAAGTTGATTTTTTTTTTTTCTGAGGAAGATTAGCCCTAAACTAACTACTGCCAGTCCTCCTCGTTTTGCTGAGGAAGCCTGGCCCTGAGCTAACATCCATGCCCATCTTCTTCCACTTTATATGTGGGACACCTACCACAGCATGGTGTGCCAAGCAGTGCCATGTCCACACCCAGGATCCGAACCAGAGAACTCCGGGCAGCTGAGAAGTGGAACGTGTGCACTTAACTGCTGCACCACTGGGCCAGCTCCAAAAAGTTGATTCTTCAACAAGATCAACAAAATTAACAATCTTTTAGCTAAACTCACAAAGAAAAGAAAGAAAAAACTCAAATTACCAAAATCAAGAATGAGAGCATATCACTAATGACCTTATAGAAATTAAAAGGGAATATTATGAATAATTTTATGTCAACCTATTTGATAACATAGAGAAATGGACAAATTTCTAGAAAGACACAAAATACAAAAATTGACTCAAGAAGAAATAGAAAATTTGAATAAACCTATAACAAGCAATCAAATAAATTTTTTTTAATGTGCATAAGAAACACTCAGGCCCAATGGCTTCAGTAATTAATATGCAATATCCAAAAAAGAATTAACATCAAATATCCAAAAAAGAATTAATACCAATGTTTCACAAACTCTTCCAAAAATGAAAGAGAGGGGAATACTTTCTAACTCATTCCAAGAGGCCAGTATTAACCTAATACCAAAAGACATCACAATAAAACAAACAGACCAATATCCCTTATGAATATAGAGCAAAAATCCTCAACGAATATGAGAAAATCAAGTCTAGCAACATATAGAAAAGATTATACACCATGAACAAATAGGATTTGTCCCAGGAATGCAAGGTTGGTTTAACATCTGAAAATCAAGTAATATAATATACCAAAATTAATAAAATAAAGGACAAAAACCACATAATCAACTCAGTAGAGACAGAAAAAGCATTTGACAAAATCCAACACTCTTAAATGATAAAAAACATTCAACCAAGGACATATGGAAGAGAAGTCCCATTCTCTGATAAAGGACATTTACCAAAAACAAAAAGTAAAAACATGAAACAAACCCCAGCCAACTTCATGTTTAAGAATTCAATGCTTTCCCTCAATTGGTTTACCTTCCTTGCAGATATACCTACTTAAATCCTTTTTCTAAGTTTTAAGTAAGATATGTTTTCTCTCATTATTGACTTGTAAGCGTTCTTTATATATTCTGTATACCAGTTCTCTATCAGATAGAACATTTTCAAAAGTTCTCTTCCATTTTATCAGTTGTGTTTTCACTCTCTTAATGGCTGAATTCAGGTCCGGGGCAAAGAAAGTACAAGGGGCATTTTATTGGTCCAGAAAGGAAGGGCATTCTCAAAGACTAATAGGAGCATATTCAAAGAACATATGATCCATTTTGGATAAACCTCCATTGGACACTTTTGGGACAATTTTAACAAGTACAGGACAGCAACTCATTGAAAAACATTAAATAAAAGAAATAAATGAATTAGTAGTGAAATAAAGAAAAGGGAGAGTGAGAAGAGAGAAAAAGAAAAAGAAACTTATATGCCACCAGCAGATATAATTATCATGTCATCAACTTACTTTTAAATATGGCACTAAAATGGAAAGACTTAAGCATCCAGCCTGCTTATTTAGGAAATATCCAGTTTATGGGGAGAACCTCTTTTCTATAAAAGAATGCTGGACTACAAATTTAGAAGGAATAAAAGAAATAGGAAAAAGATCACTGTTTTGCAACCTCCAATGAAATAATTGATTCAAGCAAGAATGCTAAAACTTTTGATTCAAAGATTGTTGGAAAACAAATCCCTGGATGTTACCTACATGCAAGGGTATTAATTAACCTACAGATTATTTGCCAAGTGAAAATGAATCAAAAATTGACCTCATGATGAAGAGATCTGGCTTTCATCCATAATCAAGAATTACAAAGAGTGGGGCAGCTTGAAACTCTATGCTTCCTAAAGTAGCACAATATGAAGTACACAGCATCATAAGTGAAGAATTCTTGCCAAAACTTATTTAACCTGAATCTAAGCTTTTAGATGTAACTTCCAATGTATAGGATATTCAGGGGCTGGATTAACAGGTTAAGTACCATCATAAGTAAACTATTAGACCAAAAAAGAATGTGGTGCATTTTGTAAGTCAACTGGCCCATTCTCTTTATATAATCAATGTTAGGAGGGGAAAAAACTGGAGTACACTTATAGAATAAAAGAGACTGAAGAGATACAGCAATGAAATTGGATACCAAGACCTTGACTGGATCCTGTTTAAACAGACAAAGAAACAAAAACAACTATAGAAGACATGTTGGGAAAATTTAATAAGGACTATACGTTAGTTGATATCAGGAAATTGTTAACTTTCTTTGTTGTGACAATGAAATAATTATGTGTGAAAATATATTTTTAGGAGTTCCATGCCGGAATATTTAGAAGTGTCATATCTGCAAATTACTTCAAAATCTTCACCAAACATACAAGGAAAAAAAAAACTAAAGAGCTATAAAATGTTAATACTTGTTGAGTAAACTTGGTGGGTACGTGGGTGTTTATTGAACTATTCTTTCAACTTTTGTTGAAGTTTACATTCTTTTACAATAAAAAGTTAGAAATATAGTATCTTTTTCAGGCTTTGAGTTTTACAATACTTTATTCTAATGAGATTCTTAACCTCGTTAGGAGACATGAAATTAAAATATATTAGCAATGCTGCTGCTTAATGTTTTTAGCAAACTTCCAGTTTAACTTTAGATAAATAATTGGTAAACTAATATCTCTATTTTTGAGGAAATAACACTCATGTAAATTATTGTGTCTGTTAGAATAAAAATTGCTGAACAGTAAATATCTCTAGGTGGTGGGATTCTGTGTAATTTTATTTCCTATTTTCTGCATTTTCTAATTATTTAATAATAGCAGTGCTTACCTTTATTAAATATTTTCTCTGTGTTCAGCACCATACTAAGTTCCTTTTTTTTGCTGAGGAAGATTTGCCCTCAGCTAATATCTGTTGCCAATCTTCCTCTTTTTTTGCTTGAGGAAGATTTACCCTGAGCTAACATCTGTGCCAATCTTTCTCTATTTTGTATGTGGCTCACTATGACAGCATGGCCAATGATGAGTGATATAGTCTGCACCTGGGAACTGCACCCAAGCCATCAAAGTGGAGCGCGCCAAATTTAACCACTAGGCCAAGGGACTGACCCCCACTATGCTCTTTACATACAATTTCTTAACTATTTCTTACAAAAAAGTTTAAACTGTAAGAGGAAGGATTGAGAGAAAAGGAGACAAATTAGGTGAAATAAAAGTGGTTTTGAGAAACCACTGTAAAAAATGGGAGAGAGGTCTATTCAAAGATTTTCAAGTATGGCTGAAGGCTTAGCTGAGGGTGGAGCCATAAGGTTAGAACATAAATATAGAAAGTCTAGTCTGCACAATAATGTTTTTTCCTTTTTCCTTTATCATAGCCCATATATGTAGGAGCAGAGAAGGTAGATGGATAGGTTGGTCCAAAAGTGGGGTTGGCAGGGCAAATGCAATAAAAGAATAAGGAAACATGAATTTGATCATGGTGACAAAAAAGAGTGATTGGAGTCATGTGGAATACCAGACGATCCAGAGAAGAAATGAATCCTTGGCTGGGAGGTGGTAGGTCAGGGGCTTAGGGTTATGAGTATAAAGGAGCCATGCACAACCGAGCAATCATTTCTACAGCGGCAAGGACATTAACAGAAGTCAGAATCTACTTATCAGGACATTCTCAAATCTACAAACTACCCTGGCAGACAAGCAGAGTTTTGAAAAGTCGCAATATCTATACTTTTAGACCTACTCACCAGGAAAAGTAGCCTTTGCAGAGGAAAGTGTTTGAAAACCTAGAGGATTTAAGTCTTCTGAAGATGTTTAAAATAGAGGTTAGGGAGAGAAAGACTTGATTAGCCCCTCCCTCAGAAGTACAGAAACGTATCTGGCTTCCATATGTCATCTAAACTGGAAAATCAGGAACAACGGATCATGAATAAGGGAACTAAGACACTTGTGAGATTAAAAAACCTAAATCTTTGTTGCAGATACGCTCATTACTGTCTTCTGTACTCTATTTTCTCTTCAAGATTAGAGATAAAATTTTCAATAAAAAGGTCAATATAGGATATACTAAAGAGACAGCAAAGAAAAAAAATTCTCAAATTTAGCTTTCAGGAGAGGAATCTAGAGAAACAGAGCAGGCAGGGTTTCTTTTCAAAGGAAAAGAAGACAAGCTCAGTCACTGTGCCTTACAAAAAATATGGAAAACCAAGCCTGAGAAGTTGAGCTGTGACATTCTGGGAGTAACAGGCAATAGACCTTTATTGTTTTCTCTATCCAGGTTAGCCACACATGGTATTAGTACCGCTGCCACTCTTTATGGTTTCTGTGAAAATACAATTTTTCATTTTCTCTTGCTCTCTTTTCCTAGTTGAAGATAATATTAAGTATATTCAATTGATGACAGCATACATCAAAATGTCATGCCTAGCTTTGCGTCGGGTACTATAAGGTATGTCTAAGAGGCATAAAGTATGATGCCTTCTGAAAAAAGCCTTACAAATTAAATGCAGAGAGAAGACTTGCACTTAAGAACCAAATAAGGAAGAGATGGTGTGAACAAATATTTGAATTTACTTACAAACTGATGAGTAGTGGAGGAGATGGTCATTGTAGTTGATGAAAATTAGCAAAATCTTCAAGTGCATTTTGAATGAAGTACTAGATTGATCGGTAGACGCTGGGAACATTCATTGCTTTAGAAAATAGTAGCATGGTGAAAATGGATATGGTTTATATGTGTGTATATGAGGGGATGGTGTCAAAAGGTAAGAAGAATATTTATAAACTGAACAGCCGCAGCTAGGTGCAGTAATGACTTAACGTTTTAAGATATTTACTAAATAGAAGATATGTCATCGGGTGTTAAGACAGAAGGACAATTATTCCAAATAGAAGATATTTAAGAGTGTAGTTAGAAATATGGTTAGAGAATCAAAGCTAGATATGACCCTGGCAACTTTTAATCAGTGTACAGGAATATTAAAAACTACAGATAGTCTACAAGAAACAAAGAAATGTCTAGTGTTTTCCAAACTGAAAAATTAAAAGACTAAAATTGTGCCATATTCACAATGTCATTGGTGTTCTTTAGGTATCATTAAACTTCTTTGCCTTCATTTTCTTTACTTTGTGATGGGCCAGAAGACTGGGTCATCTTTGTTGTCTGAGTACCTGATTCTGTCCACCTTCCCTTCATGGGGCTGCTTTAACTGGACTGTGAAGTAGGAGCTACTACAAAGGCTTCACAAAAAAAATTTCTACATCTGAGGTTTTACGTAGTAGATACGTTGCCAACAATCCATAAACACATTTTCACACACTAAGGAGACTTTCCCAGATTCTATTCAGTCTGGAGTTTGCTCCCTTTCTATCAAAAGGCAGAGGTCACCAAAATCTCTCCCCTACTCCAGGGAAGCACAGAAAAAGTCGGGTCGGGGGGCAGAGAGGCCATTCCTAGGAGACAGCTAAACAAGCATTGTTCAGAGAATATGTTATGAATGAAAGTAAATTTTCAGACGTTTAATAGTTTTATTTATTAAATTTGAATGACTGAAATCGGAGGGCCTGAGAATTGTTTGTGATTGCTGTGACCACGGAAGCACCCATTCCCCTGCAGCCTGCGTGAGATGGAAGCCTGGGCAACGAGAGCCTCAGTAGATGACGCACAACCAGAACAAAAACAGAGACTTCAAACCGTTAAGACAGACCAAGTCTGGAAGGGTACTTCCCTTCATCATACATGCCTAACGAGGCCCCCGTGGAGAAGAAAGTGGAAGGCAACACAAAATCATACCTTAGTACTTTTTACACTCCATTTTATAAATATCTGTATTTATGTCAACTGCTTAGTACAATGCATGTCCTTCCTACAGTGGTACAGCCTCAGGTATTATTAACTAAACGTCATAGTGCTACTCTACCCAACAACTTCAGTCAAGAGTTGCCACTTATATCTAAACAAAAACAAAGCATTCCTTATAGAATGTGCCTGGGAAAGTTTATAGCTGTCTGGGTTCATTTGTTTATTCAACAAATGTTTATTCAGCCAATTTATTGAGATATATGTGCCATGCTGTGCTAGGAGTTGGAGCATGCGAACACTGATTTTTCCTGTATTCGTTATTTATTGTTGTGGATCAAATTACCCCCAAAACTCAGCAATTTAAACCAAACATTTATTATCTCACAAAGTTTCTGAGTGTGTGGAAGACAGGAGCGGCTTATCTGAGTCATTCTGATTCAGTGCCTCTCATGTGGCTTTAATCAAGTTGTAGGTCAGGGTTGCAGTCACCTGGAGGGCCTGGAGAATCAGCTTCCTGCGCACTCTCATGGCTGATGGCGGGTGGCTTCAGTTCCTGGCCATGTGGGCCTTTCCATAGGGATGCCCAGTACGGGGCTGCTGGCTTCCCACACTGTGAGGAGTGTGAGAAAGAGAGGGAGAGGGACCAGGAGGGGAAGGGAGGGCAAGACCAAGTCAGAAGCCAGTCTTTCATAACCTAATGTTGGATGTGACTTGACCTACCATCATTTCTGCTGTACTGTATTGGCCACAGCCCTGGTACAGTGCGGAAGGGGTCTACAGGAGGCACGAATGCCAGGAGACAGGGAATCTATGGAGCCATCCTGCAGACTCTTTAGCGCCTTGCCTTATGGCACCTACATTCTAGTTGTGACGATAGACCAGAGAAAAGTAAGCAAATAAATTGCGATAAATAGCTGCAGAAGAGACAGTGAGGACTTAAGCTGCGATCTGAATGATGAGAAAGAACTGCTCACACTACATAGCCAGACCCTCACCTTTATATTTCACATTACCTTCACAAGAATGACGTGAAGTAGAAATGGAATTAAAGGTGTAGTTATGGTTCTTCTAAATATGATATATGGCTCCTGGGTAAGTTCCAGCGTATGTGAAGGCAGCAGACTGTTCAGCTTGGCTGAATCTATCTAGGTCACAAGGCCAGAAAGAAAGAGCAAGCTTTTGAAACCAATTGAACCATAAGTATAAGGCTACTGGACTGGAGATTTCCCTACTTTTTGTAATTGTGTCTTTGCGTCCCCAAGGTCCAGGGCTGGGGTCTCAGAATGAGCTCACCAAGGGAAAAATCCAGAGAAGAGAATTTCAAAACCTTCTCATGATTCTAGCACATTTTGAAGTAAAGTTAGGAACAGATTAAACTTTATGATTCTCTATTCGCCCTCTCCACCGCAATCAGGGATGAGTCTGCAATGCATTCGTCCACAAGACAGGTGCTGCTTCTCTTGCTTAAAAATGCTTTTAATTTAATCATAGCTCTTGCTGGCTTTGCTTCAGGCCTCATAATAAACAAAAACATTCTACCCCGTTGGGTTAAACCTGACTCCAGTGTTTGCCAGATCTGTCGACTGCTCTCCCGAAAGAAGCAAACACTATCTGGACTGCTCGCAGAAACATCAGTCAGCCTGTCATTGACATATTGTTTCCCATTTGTAGGAAATGGAAATTGAAAAGGCCAGTCATGTTTAGAAATACTAATGTGGGCCATGTCTCGATCTTCTGGCTTTTTAGTTAGAAGATGTTCTGTGCCCACCTCCTGCCAACTTCTCATGACAGATCTGAAGGACTGACACCAGTCATTTGAGTACTGCTTGCTCTGCTCATAAACAGGAGTACTCTTTATCCTGATGAGTACACAATTCCAGAATTAAGTGTAAAATGTAAACGCAGTGACCAAAGGAATGTGAAAACTTTTGGAGCTGTAGCCAAGTCAACAACGTGCTTTGCCTGTAGGAGGCGGGAAGGGAAAGTCTGTATCCGCATCTCTCTAGAGTCGCTGACATATCCTGCCAGCTTAGAGGAGCCAAATCCTCTGAACGTTCTCACAGTGCCTCTTGCTCATGTGTACTTAATCATCTCCTCTTATTCACACACACTTGTACACATACACACCCTCTCATTCGCACACCCGTGCATATGCACACATATGAGATGGTGCCAGCTAACTCTGACCTTTGAAAGTAAGCAGAAACCCAGGCACCAACAATGTGGACATAAACCATATGCCCAGGTCCGTGTCATAACAGGTGTGTCCAAACTGGCCTGTCTAGAGTTCCAAGTAATTGCATCCATCAGCTATTTTTGCGACGAGAGTATAGCACGAGAAGGCAAGGCTGCTCTTAATTGCAGATGACCACCAGTGTCTAAGGTCCCTGAGCATGTTGAGACAGCAGCAGAAGATGGTGTTGGAAGCACCCATGACACACTTAGCTTAGCGAATCCTTTAATTAATTAGGGCACAGTCTCTAGAGACTGCTGCTTAATTCAGGTTCTTCCTAGTTCTTTAGCTATCCTGAGGAATTTTGTATTAGGAGGCTGACATATGTTCACACAGCTTAGGTATAGATTTAATCATCAAAACAAAATACCCAGTTACTCAATATTTAAACACAGTGTTTTTAACATTTTCTATTAGAAAGGTTTTCTTTCCTCTCAGGGCCACAGTCAACGTATTTGAAGTTTCTTTTCAATGAAAAATTGTATACTTTTTTACTCCACAAAGTCAAAGCTGAGCTGTTCCTGTGTCATCAAATGCACAAAAGCAGCTGAGTTATTATATTGGTGAAACTAATTATTGAAATGAAGACACGCTTTGTTCTGCTTTAAAAGGAAGATAAAAGCCTGAACAATTAAAAATGGTTTTCTATCACAGCTAATGTGCAATATGGATTCTAACATAATTAGCTGAGTTTGGAAAATTATTTTTATATTATAAATGCCTTCGTTTAATACATTTATACATTAATTTATTCATTCAAAAGTATTAATTGAGTGTCTTCTAGGTGCCAACCTTTGTGAAGGAAAATGGAAATACAAAAATAAATAAATCATAGCTTCTGTCATTTGAAAGCTCTTTGCTTAATTGATCTATGAAGTCCCCTGGTCCTGGGAAGTCAGCAGGGTGTTAAATGGACAGTCTGTGATGTTCTTTCCCAAAACTCGATGTTTTTCTGAAAAACGTGTTGTGCCAACACATTCTCTATTTTGACCTGGCCACAGCCCAAATTCCCCTTATAAAATTTAATTTTGCTTAATTGAAATGTTCCTGATGATGTTTAGGGTGCTGTAATGAACACGAATAAATTTATTCAAATCAGAGCCATCTTAAATACTTGTGTCAGTTTTTTTTTGTTTGGTAGCTCTACTTCATTTTTGTCCACATTTGTAGGAACAAGTTCTCTTTCAAAATGAATGATAATAACATTCTCTTATAATTATATTTGAGAAGAGAGAGAGAAAACTGATGCTCCACAGCACAGGGCTATACACCCAGTAAGTCTGTTGATTGGACAATTTCTTCCATTTCCTATGAGCAGACTCTCATCTTGTAACTTCCCCCTAATGACAACAGTTTCCAGCAGCACTTTCATGTACTGGGAAACAAGCACTAGTGATTTTCATGGGAAGTTAAATAACGTCTCACTTTGTTTCAAGATGGCATTTCCAGGAAGGAGTAATTGCTCAGAAATGAACAAGATAGGAAAACAGCAGCTCAAAAGGTGAAACATAAGAAAACCTCACAATGATGTAGAGCTGTTATTGCGTGTTCTATCAGGCTCATTCTGGTAGCCTTTTCATTGTCTAAGCCTGAGGCCTCAGCCCATCAGAGTACAAGGATGCCTCACTGCTTCCTTTTATCTTTCATTACTATCACCCTCTCAGACAGCTCAGTTGACAAAGGGCTCAGCTGCTTTGTGAAAAGGTTAACACAGAATACATCTATAGGAGTAATTCCAATTTTTCCACTGCAAAACTTGGAATCCATAGGCAAAACCAAATCTCTCTGGCCTCAGAATGCTAGCAAAATATTTACTCTCCCTCCTTCTTTGTTTGTTTATTTATTTAAAGATGTCACCTAATACCCTGGTTCCTTAAACATAGAAGATGAAAGCAGAGGAGTTAGTGTCAAAGTGCTCTGATGTGATAAAGTCTTGTAGGGGAGGAAGACCCTTCCTCTCCATTACCTGGGTTCGTCTGGCCAGAGAACGAATTAAATTTACATGAGACAGAATAGCAAGAGAAAATTAAATAAAGTTTTGTGAGGACCATGGCCTGGGGCCTTTCTTCCTGAAGGAGCAAAGGGCACCGAAGAAGTGGGGTGCACAGAGTGGTTATATACCCCCAAACAGGATCTTTCACATATGATTGAAATGTCCCTCCCACAATAGTCACAAGATTGCCCTGTCGGCACAGCGCTTGATGGACACAGCAGGGAGTGGGTGTGCTATTTTGGAGGGCGTAGCAGGAGGCAAGTCTATTGTCGCCAGCTGGGTGGTCACAGGTGAGCCTAGCAATCAGTTCCTAGCCTAAGGAAAGATGCTTAATCCTCAAAGAAATGCCAGCGTTGGGAGGGGGAGGGAAGTCAGGTACAGGAGGTTACCAGACAAGCACAATAAACAAATGCAGATTTAAGTCCTTGCCTTCCCCATTGATTAAGAGTTTCTAGAGACAAGGTCATCTCCCCTTCTTCCTGGTAGAGAGGGAGATATCTTTACAGATGGAGATTTCCTTTACAATGTAAATGTCTCTTACAAAGGATAAGTAAATTCTACTTTTCAGTTGCTTTCTTGTCTGCAAAGTAACTAGCCTCAAATAATCATCATGCCAAAGAGACATATCTTGGGGTGGCCAAATCCAGGTCCCCACAGGCTCAATTGGCCATTGCTTTCTTTGAATATAGAAGAGGGACACAAAGGAATGTGGGCACCTCTAGAAGCTGGAAAAGAGAAGAAAATGGATACTCCCCCTAGAGTCTCCAGAAAGGAGCACAGCCCTGCTAACATCTTGATTTTAGCTCAGTGAGATTCATTTTGGATTTCTGACCTCCAGATTATAAGATAATAAATTTGTGTTTTTAGGCCATCAAGTTTGTGGTAACTTGTTATAGCAGCAATAGGAAACAAACATACCCTTAAAGGTCATTTTACATACAATTGGGTAAAACTGAATATGAAGGTTTGATGATATTATAGGATGACTGTTAATTTTATTAGGTGTGTTAATATTGTGGTTATGTTGGAAAATGTCCTTATTCTTGGACATACATGTTGGAGTTTTTAAGGGTAAAACATCACAAGGTTTGCAGTCTTTTTAAAAATGAGTTTGCAAAAATATACATATACAGACAACACAAAGAGCTAAAGACAGAGACAGTGAGAGAACGAGAGAGAGAGAAGTCAAATGTGGCAAAATATTAACTATTGGTTTTTCCAGGTGAAGCATACACATATTTTTATCTTATAATTCATTGAACTTTTCATTAGGGCATAAGATTTTTCAAACTGAAATGTTAGAAAAAAAATTGAGTGATCTTAGAAAATCTATGACATGAAAGATTTTTCTTCTTTCTTCATTCTTGCTAATTAAGAATGCAAAGTAGTAAAGACAAAGTGTCAAAATGAATGGTACTGAGAGATTACGAAGATTCATAGACAGAAGAGCACAGTGTGGTCTAGAGTGCTGATAAAGGCCTTTTGGAGGAGGTGAAACACAAGTTGAATCTTGAAGAATGAAGAGAGGAAGAGGGATGCACTTTCCATAGAAAGGATACAGCATGAGCAGCACAGGGCAATGGAAGGATGAGGGAAGGGCTGGGGTGTGGGAGATC
Organism: Equus caballus; assembly: GCF_041296265.1. NCBI lineage: Eukaryota > Metazoa > Chordata > Mammalia > Perissodactyla > Equidae > Equus > Equus caballus. Next base: position 26,619,476 of record NC_091710.1, on the reverse strand, counting down.
TTGATGGCCTGAGCCACACACTGGAGTATTGAGGAATAATCAACAGAGCATAAGTTCTTCTCCAAATTAAGACAACTTCGAGAGGAAAAGGGGGAAACAGGCATAAACCAGGACAGTTCAGTGCCAATCAATTTGTGTGGTCACCCTATTTGAAAGCGAGAGACCTCTAAAGGTGGTAGGCACTTTGAATGAGGGAACACTAACTATGTTTGGAAAGGGGAGCCACAGAGGAAAGCAGAGATGTAAAATTTACTCAGTAATTTACAATGATGAGTCTGGTAACACGCAATGTTTAAAACAAATTTGAAGTTGTCTAGGATTAGCTATTAGGATGTCCTTCCAGTAACCTGACTTACAGTGACGAGTCCCTTCTCTAGTGTGGCAGGAGTGAGAAGCAGCAGAAAAGCCAAAATAGGTTTCCTCGTTTATGTATTTATTTGTTTATTATTTCTTTTTATTTATTTATTAGAAAGGAGGGGTTTTGAGAGAATTTTTGTTTCATTCGCTTTAATTAAATACTCTAGGCATCTGTCTTCCTTACTCTGGCTCTGCGTGTTGAAGTTTACTTTGCTGACAGTGCTGAGCTCCTTACAGAGAAGGCAACATTACAGAGAAAACTATTTCAATCAAAGGAAAATGTATTTTTAAGAATCAGCTGCATATCTCGGAGCTGATAGGACCTGATTCCTCAGACATTGATGTTTCTGTTTCACAACTAACTTTAAGGCTCGGCAGCCTTTGAAGAGTGGCAAGGTAGCCCTTAAATTATTGACACCAACTTAATGGTTCATTGCAGCCAGTAATGACTCTCCTCTTTTGCAAGTCTTTGTGGTTTAAAATATTCTAAGTGAGGACCTGTGTAAAAGGAAAGCAGTGCTGCAGAGCTCTTCCAGCATTAGTCTTAAAAAGACAACAAAACCCAGGAAATGTGACATGAGGAGATTACTTGATGGTGGAGAGGTGAGGGAGATGTGGGGAGTGATAGACAACCTTAGACTTTCAGAGAATTGGCAGCTTAGAAATACGTGAACAAATACAAAACCCAAAAATCAATCAAGAAAATTATTCCCCTCTGGGAATAAGGGAGGGTGAAGATCACCTTCCTTCTACACATGCTGCCCGGCAAGGCTTCCTGCCTAGAACATAACCCACTGCTGAGGTTTTGGTGCTGAGTGGTGAGATCTTGTCTTTTTCTCTGCTGTGTACCCAGCACCTGGCCCAGTGCTCAAAAATAGACTCAATAAATGTGAAAAATGGATGAGTGAATGTGTGTACAATAATTCACATGTCCACCAATCACAGGGGCCCCTGATCAATCAATCACGTGCTCTGAGAGAACCTGCAGGCTTGTGGTAAAGAAGAAAACATGTACAGCAGGTATAAATCTCACTAATTCAGGTCAGGAAACACATCTTTCTTCACTTTGTTATAACTCAGTTAAATTTATATTTGAGCCCCAATTCCACCAAGATAGGAGAAACTTAATTTCAGCTAATCTAGGGTTTTCTTGCAATCTTAGTTGTTTGTGGGGTGGCAGTGGATAGGGGAGGAGTGGTTTGTGTTTGCTGTGGTTATGATGCTGGGTTGACCACCCTCTCTGGGTCTTTGTCTAGAAACACTGCCATCTCCTGAGATGTCCTTTTTCTGGTCTGGTCCTAAACTATTTGTCTGTGAAGCTCATCACTGTTCTAGATACAAGGCTTGTTAAGGTCTGGCACATTATCAGCTATTTCCTTATCCTTCACTAAGCTCATTCTGCTGTTCCTGTACCAAGCCAGAACATAGGAACACTTGGTAAAGCTGTTTAAGGCCCATAAACTAAAAGCAGGATTTTGTCCTCTTTTGTTTATTACTGTATACCCAGCACCTAGAATAGTGCCTGGCACTGGGTAGATGCTCAGCACAGCAGACTGAATAAAGATCACTTGCTCTCTGACTTCCTAAACATAGTGGGATTCTATACCGACTCCCAGGGCAAGAGAGCTGCCTCTATCCTCTCCTACCCAGAATTCCTAAGTCAATCTATCATCCTCTCCAAAAACCTCCGTTATCTCTATCCAGGGAAGGTTTATCTAATTGGGGAAGGAGGACTTAGTTATTGCTTCCTAGATGGTTTTCAGCTCTCTCCAAATCCTGTGTCTTTTCCTTTTCCTCTAGAGGGCTCGGTTTTTGAAAGTCAAAAGCCAGAAACTGATTCATTTCTTCCTATGTATTCTGTTTGTCACTCCATCCCTGAGGTGCTGAATGAAGGTTACGCTCGCTGACTGAAATCAGGAAGAACAAGCAACATAATGGAAAATAAGGGTAAAAACAACATGGATAGTATTTCAAAAAACCATTCCACCAAAATTAGAATAATGCATAATAAATACATAATAATATGTAGGTATGAAGTGTGATGAGAAAATAGAGAAAGCTGCCATGGCAGTGAGCAAAAGAAGGTGGCAAGAAAAGAATCTCATATGTTACAATGAGAAGATTCTGATCACTGCCAAGCTTAAATAGCTCCAAAAATGTCAAAATGCAGAGTTAATTAAAATAGTGAATCATTTTTAAACATTTTCTTTGCATCGGGAACTATGCTAGGAAATCATACATTACAGTGCCAATAACTGTACATTATTTCATTTTTTAATCCTCCTCTTGTTGGACAAGGGGCATTTTAACATAAAAATGCATTGAAGTCATACTGTGAAAAGTGATCAACATTATCAAATGGGAAGTATATTTATCTTGTTGATGCTCCATTCTGAAGAATTAAGATCCACTGTCTGTGACCAGAATGGAACCCTAGTGGGTCTCTCTGGCTGACTACAAAGGGTGCTGGCTGGATAGAGCCTGGAGCTGGTAGAGGGCAAAAAGATAGATAATGAAGAAAAGCAGAGTGAATGGTCTTCCAAGCGCCCAGCTGAGGAGGCTTCTGTTGACATGGAAGGCCACCTGATGAGAAGAGAATGCAACTCTTTTGTACTTGCCTTTCAAGTCAGAATTTTAATGATCAATTTCTAAAAGCAAGGAATCCTTTTGGTAATAGATTACCCCTGTAGGCTGTCCTGATGGCTGATGCCATGAAGCAAAAGAATAGGGTTACATCAGAGTCTGGCACTCTGGAGTGAAGTTAGGAGCAGAGTGCAGCTTTGGGCATCATTGAAATTGGAGGTTTACCAAAATCGCTCAGGGAGAGCATGTAGGAAGAGAGAGTTTCATGGAAAGACCTGTAGACAAGATCAACATTTAATGTTCAGGGCAAATAATAAGATTCACCAAACAGGAATGAGCAGAGAGCCTAAAGAGGCAGGAGTAAATCCGAGAAAAGTGGTGTTACAAAGGAGAAGGAAGAGAGGGACACTTTCACTGGACTTGTAGGTGCTCCACTTAAGATCGTCTGCAAACCACGATTAGACTCATGAGGGAGGCAAAACTCAGATTTTAATATGTTGAGGCAATAATAAGTTGGTAACAATAGAAATTCAGACCATTCTTTCAAGAACGTTGACTGTGAAAGTGTGAGGTGCAAATAGGATTATAGTTAGAAGGAAACACAGGCATGAGGGAGGAAAATTGCCAGCATAGAAGAGAATTGAACATGCTTGTAGGTACAGCTAAGGAAGTGGAAGGACATTCCCAATGCTGTTTCTACATTTACTGTCTTTAACTGAAATAACAGCATGCGCACTGCTCCAAATTATGCATGAGTTGCTTTGGGAAGAAGCACCAGGTTGAAGCATCAGATGTAGCCTGATGGATCTGGGGGAAAAGACAAAAAGAGGCAGAAACACATGCAGTGTTGGAATTGAGTAAATGTCAAATAAGGGAGCGTAGTCTCCAGTGTTCTTTATTCAACACAAATTCCTGTTTTCCATGAGTTTTCTCAGGCCCAGGTTTCCTTGTGTTAAAACCACACTGCCCGGAGTCGCCTCACCCTCTGCTAGGGACATATCCTGGGATAAACACATTTACATTAGTTCTCTTTCCTCTCTGATAAGTACAGACCCATGCTTCTCCTGACCACTTCTCTTCTGGCCTTTGCTAGTGACTGTGTAACTAGTTAACTAGCTCATATGGCCCATCTACCATGTGCCAGATGCAGCAAAATGCTAGGAGATAGAGGGGAAGATGTTCACGTTGGGTTTTCAGGTACATAAATCTAAGTAGTGTGAAGGTACATCAGAACCACCTAGAAGGATATTTCAAAATGCATGCACTTCCCAGACATTCTAATAGGAGCTCCAGCCATTGCATCTCCTTTCCCTTCCCTCTATTCCTCCCAAGAATTGCCACATCAGGTGCCACTGTTGGTGTTAGAAATGTTATATGTTCATTGAGAGTGTTGTGCACCACTGATTTCAAAGGAGTGGAATGTATATAAATGAACAGAGGGTGAGGCGACTCCAGGCAGTGTGGTTTTAACACAAGGAAACCTGGGCCTGAGAAAACTCATGGAAAACAAGAATGTTACCTGGACAGCTGAATTTTGAGAGATTCGACTTTTTCTTCTTCTTTTTAATTGAGGTAACATTGGCTTATAACATCATATAAATGTTAGGTGTACATCGTTATATTTCAACTTCTGTATAAACTACACCAAGTTCAAGACTAATAGTCTAGTTTTTATCCGTCACAGTACAAATGTGCTCCTTTACCCCTTTCGCCTCCTCCCACCCCCTTCCCCTCTGGTACCCACCAATCTGTTCTCTATATCTATGTGTTTGTTTTTCTTCCACGTATGAGCGAAATTATATGGAATTTGTCCTTCTCCCTGTGACTTATTTTGCTTAGCATAATCCCCTCAAGTTCCATCCATGTTGTCACAAATGGCAAGATTTCATCTTTCTATGGCTGAATAGTATTCTACTGTATATTATACCACATCTTCTTTATCTGTTTGAGTGATTCAACCTTTCTGGAGTAACTATGATGTGCTAGATCAATGAAACAAATTTTCTGCCAACACAAAAGTTGTTCTGTAATGGGGGCCAGAGACATTAAATAGAAAGGTGATAATTGTCTTCTAGGGAAAGTATGTGGGCTCAGTGGGGGCACACAGTAGGCCAGCCTAATGCTTCTAAGGAGAGTTAGGGAGGCCTTCTATATGAGGTTTGATGTGACAACGACTTTTTAGATATCAGCAGAAGCATTAAAAGACCTTAATGGAAAAGAATGGCCAAGAATTAGAATTTAAGACCCTGAGACAAAGTTGGTAGTTGTATTATTCTTATAGGTCTCTGAACTCTAGTCACACTAACCCCATCAAATAGACAGCCTGATTGGAGCCCCATACTACAGTCTGCCTGATTGTGGGGATAGATTACTACAAGCAGAACGTTTCCTGTAGAGAAATTGTTGCTCCTTAGGGATACCATCGTGCTCTGATGAATTTCACTATGTATGGATTTGTGGATTCTGTGCTCCTCCCCTTTCCTATTGAATTTACTCCAAAGGGAATACAGAACAAAAACTTGGAATAAATCAGCCTCTTTTTTTTTTTTATCACAGCTGTGACTATCACTAAAAAGCAAAAGTCTATGAGAAATAACCTTGATTCATAATAATATGCACACTGGGTGAATGGCTCAGTAAAACGCAATATTTCAGATGGATTGCTGGGCCAGAGTGACATCACAGGCGAGGAGGAACACAGAGAGCTTCATACATAATGATGTGGAGCATGGCATCAAGCAATGAGCACTGTTAGCAATACGCTAGCTTTATGTTCATTGTGTCTTAATTGATGTAAACGGCCTTTGAGACATGTGTGATGAGAACATATTCGTGAAGGAACAGAAATAAAAAGCTTTGCTTCTCCCACAAGTAATGTCATTTTATGAAAAAAGAAGTAATTGTAAGTCCAACTGAAGCTGAGAGGAAATAATTTTTTTGGAGGCATGTACCAAACAACACAACAATCTCAAAACAGAAGAGGTAAAAGAATTAGCACTTTTGATAGGGAAGAGCAAACACTTCAACTGAAACTGTCTTCCCATTTCCCAGATCTCTATAAACTGCAAAATTAGAAATCTGTGAAATATAAGCAAACTCTGACTGTAGGGATTTCTATTCTTGCTAATACAGATCCACTATTTTCCCTATAAATGCTAAATTGATCTTTTTGATTCGTGACTCATACATTGAAAAGGCAGTAATCGTTGCCAAAATTAAATAGTTCCAGATAATGTCACAATGCAGATTAAATAATAATGGCTAACCATTTATTAAACATTTCCTCTGAGCCAGGAACTGTGCTAAGAAACCATACATTATAGTGTCAGCTGACATATATCATTTCTTTATTCAATCTTCACCAAAACCTTAAATGGCATTTATTATCCCTCTTTTACAGATAAGAAAATAGCAATACCGATTATTATGCAATTTTATTAAGGTTGTATAATTAAAATGAAAACAGAACCAGAACATACTTTCAAAGAAGCCTGCTGCCAATGCCATGCTAGATACCTGAAAGGAAGCTGATCAGAGGAAAACATTTCAATTATTCACTTAGTCACTTTTTCAATACCCCATTCAATACTGTCCACTGGGTTTAGGAACATTTAGGAATGGGTGGGCTGTGTGTGTAGGGGCATGGAAGTCTGAACATATGAGTCTGACCTCTGACGGTTTGTAATCCTGTGTTGGATGCAAAATATACACATGTTAAACAATTGTTGAACAGGAAGCATTTGTTTATTTAACTGACCTGTTATACAACCACTACTGAGGAGCTCCTCCTGCCCCACACTGACTGCAACCACCACGGGTCACAGAGTATTGACGTTATTCCTCGTTTCCAGTGTGCAGACCTCAGTTTTGACTCTTTTGACTCCATGTCTAGTCTCTAAGATTGGATGACAGAAAGCTGAACCTCACCTAAGCCTGCCACATTGCATAGATTCTGTGCTTTGACTTGTAGGGGGATCGTGCCTGGGCCAGCCCTTACATTCAGTTTACATGATGAAACTTTCTGGGCAGGACTTTGTCACAACCAGCATGCTCCCCCTTTCACCAACATTGTGGTGCTGCTCTCTCTCAGCTTGCTGAGTTTGACCTCCTTATGAAAATCTGGAAGAAGCAAAAGATCACAGAGCCAAGCAGACTCAGAGCAGGAGGTCAGATGCAAGGCAGTAATCTGAGGAAAGGATTGAGGTGTGTAGAAATATGGGCTTGATGAAGGAGTTTTGAAGAAGAAAATGATTATCAGAAGGAACACAAAATCAAATTGTTTATTTGTTGATTCAACAAATGAATCTATCTACTTTGAATAAGAGGATATTCTAGGAAAGGAGAAACATGAATGAGCCATGGATTCACTCCTCAGATGATATCAAGCATGAGCATAGAAAACTACAACGTAAGGCATTCCATGAAGCATGTCCATAATAGGGGTACAGGGAAAGTGCTATAGGCATTCAAGACCCGGTTCAAATGCCATGCTTCCACGACCTGGAGAGGATCTCTCTACCCTCTGAAGGAGGGGTGGGATTTGGATATATTAAATTGTGACAGAAGGGGAAAGAAATTCTGGTGGTAAGAGTTACCAATAGCAAAGATGAAGTGACCTGGCATGTGAAAGGAAAACCAAGTGATCCATTTGGTGCAGAAGATATGAGAATGGGAATGTTTGGGAGAAAGTCAAATCTGTAAGCCTGTAGGTCTGCCTTTGTGCCATATGTCAGCACCCAATACAAATCCCCCAACTTTCTGCCCCCCGCATCTCACTCTCAGCCTATATGCTGATGTATTGTCCTTGACTTCTCCCACTCCCAGCTTCTCAGATAGAATTTTGCTCCTATTTATAGCTATTTACTAGCTCCTCAGAGAGCCTATAAATCCTATCTGCTCAGGGCAGTGTTTGCTTCAAAGTACGGTGATAAGGTCGGTGATGATATGGCCAGTGGAACAGGGAGAGAGGATGCAAGAACCATGTACATACCCATGCAATGGTAGTCTCTGAGGTGCAAGGTCAGATGGCAGACAAGGTCTTCATCCAACACTCATTTATTCACTTAGTCCCAGACAGCACAACTCTGGATGGACATCTTTTATGAGTACCCAAAGCTCAGAGGATTGTCACTTCATGATGAGCATAATAATCACCCATAATGGAATTTCCTGCTAATGATTGGACCCATTTGACTTGAGATCAATTGTTATTAAGACCCATTATTGTTAAGACCACTCTGCCCTATCGATGCTTATGTCCTCTCTCCTACAGTCACATATTGCTGCTTGTTGCTGTATCCCCCACACCTGAGCTTCCTTCCATGTTTCCCCCAAAAGACCAGAATACAGCTCATTTTGTTTTAAGGAATCTTAATGCCACTGAGTACCATGAAGTAACATATTATCAAAGATGGGATATTAGGAAGTTTTCGGAATTGTATGAAGCCCTTAAAGTCATGATCACTGGTCTCTAGTTCTGAGTCTCTTGTAAAGAATATAAATTGGGTCTATCAGAAATCTATTGTTCCCCCATACTTGAAGAGATGATATCACTAGATGCTTAACCTCCACCCCAAACCCAAAGTTACAGGGTATGCTGACCTTCATGATGAATATCTTCCTGGGCAAAACAACAAGTTATCTTATGGCCGACTCAGAGTTTGGAACATGATCCTAGCTGGGCCAATGCAAGTCATTCTGAGCACTCTGTTGGGACTACTAGGAAACCTCCCATTGGGATTGAAAAACCAGCAAGATACAAGCCTGGAGATGTCCGTCATCATCTTTGCCACAAGTTAAGAGGAACCTGTTTAAGAAGGAAAGCAATAAAAAGGGAAGTAGAGCCAAGAGTTGAAAACAGACAGGGAAAGAGAGAAAGAAAGAGAACAAAATGAGACATCTTTTGAGCCCTTGAGAGCAGCTATACCTCAACACAGTTCATTTCTGCACTTTATCCATGGATTGTTCAGTTAAATTAGTCACTTATTTTCTTCCTTTTATTATCTACATTCACATTCATATTTATATTTATTTTATTTTATTTTGCTTAAATCAATTTAATTTGGGTTTCTATTATTTACAAAAGAAATAACTCTAATGCAAATAACTACTAGTTTACTGAGCACTGAGTTTCATCATGATGAGTGTTTGATGGAAATCAAATTGGGTCAGGCGGGGGCAGCCATTTGGGGCCATGTGCATGCTGATGGTTAATCAAAGAAAGCCTGTAAAAGAGAGAAAATGATGGAGGAGTAGACTGGTATAGAGGAGCAGAGAAGAGAGGCCATCGAACTCTGGGAGATGGTGGGGAGAGTCTTGGATCTCAACTTTCCTGGTCCAAATCTTGTATGGCTGTTTTTCATTCCCTAATCTTCGGTATCTATGAGATTGCCTTTTGGTGTTTTTCAGTAAAACACGTCTTAAGTTAATTTTAGTGGTTTCCTATTCCTAATTACCCCACAAACTCTGATAGAACAGAAATTGTACCAGTTGGGTTTCTTGGTTGCAAGCATCAGAACCAAACCTGGTGTCTTAAGGATAATTGGTCAGATGTGGTAAGACAAGCGGACATGGAAATGACTATAAGGAAGGAAGAAGTTTTTTTTTGTACTTATAGATGCCTGAAGAGAGGAAGCACACTATGCCACACAGGGCCACATGGGGAAGCACCAGGGCTGGTCAGAAAGCAGAAGAAGGAAAGAGAAAACATGGATAAGAGCTTTTATTGTGGTTTCCATGGGAAGGAATGAGAAAGGCAGGGTAGGCATGCTTAGGCTTGGCTAGTTTAAATAATTTCAGTGGGCTCTGGGGCATCAGTGCTGTCCCTAGTTGCCTGGTACCTGACCTTGAGGTGATTAGGATGACCCAGAGGGTAAGAACCTATAAAGGAGCTGGTTAGGGCTATGAGTTCTAGTTTGGTTAGTTGAACCCACAAAGTACATTGGAAAGGTGTACTCACAGATAAGTCATTACTCTCTCTAGGAACTGGCTAGCCTTGAGGGGCACACTCCCTCCAGGATCAGCAAGGCCCTAAAGTATCTGAACATCAAATAAAGAAACTAGGAAACATGGTCATTATATCTGGATAACTTAAACAAAGAAGAACTTGCTGAAAGGGTATTGGGTAGCTCACAGAACTGACAGAAGCCACGTAAAATTAGATTGGAATATGGGCAGGATTCCAGAGAGGCTAGGCAACTGAAAACACAGCCAAGATCTCAGGTCATCCTGGTCGGGAAGCACTGCTGGGTCCTGCACTGGGCAGTCATCACTCCACACTGGCTCTGCCACCATCAATCACTCGTGACCACACTGCTGAACTCTGTTTCTGCTGCTGCAAATTATCTTTAACTCCCCTGTGTCTTTTTGCTGCTTCTTCAAGATCTAAATTCCCTTGTAGAACCATACATGTGGCCAGGCTCAGGTCATGTGCCTGTGCCCTGGCTTCCAAGGGGCCGAAAAGGAGATATAGACACTCCTTTCCTTTCAGCAACTATTGTGAAAGGCCAGGCTCTGCCTCCCATTATTTTGGGATTGCCTAAAAACAGCAGTGTTTTCTCATTCTGGGAGTAGGGGTGGAGTAGGAGAAGCCAAATGTGTAGGACAGCAGGGGTGGATTGAAATAGGAAGGGGTTAGGGTTCAGATAAACAGCCTGGAAATCAGGAGATATATATACATATTAGCCAAGCAAGAGGCAGAAGTGGTAAGAGTGTTTACAGCTAGCAGCAATGGGACTGGAAAGGAAGGAAGGGCTTCTAGACGTTTCACAGAGTATTCACAAAGCATGGTGAGCGATGGGAACGTAAAGATGTAAGTGAAAGAAGAATCAAAGATAAGCCAAGACTTTGAGCTGCAGACAAGGGTGGCGTTGTTAACAGAAGTGTGCTGAGTTTTACTGATCACAGGATAGCTAAGTGCCAATACCCAGGGAAGAGATAGAAAGGCAGCCCTAGAGCTAAGGCGATTGATAGGGTAGAGAAGGGGATGAATAAATCATCTGAATATTGGTGATAATCGAGACGCAGGGGAGGGGAATTCCCTGAAGTGTTGTGTGTGGAGTTTAGAGAGGTGTTATAGAGGTACTAGAGAACCGCAGCCTGAGCTTTTGCGAAAACCTTGTGAGTGCCTAAGAAGAGCAAGAGGGGCCGGGGGATAACTCAGGACTAATAAGAGGATCTGGAGTGAAGCAAGAGTGCAGTGGGAAAAAACAAGGAGCTTGAAGGAGAAGACTTTGGCCTCTGGTCAGGGAGAGGTTTTAGGATTCAGTTAGCTAGAGAGCCTGACAGGGAACAGCTTCCATGAAAGCTAACTGTGTCCAGGGGAAACAGAGGCCGTGGGTGTGCAGCCCTCACTCAAGACAAAGGGAACACACTTTCCAAAACTCTTCTAATCGTACTCCTCATATTTTTCCCGTCTCCTTCCCTCCCACTTCAACTCTGGCTGCTGGTTAATATAAACTTGCGAAGATCCCACACAATCCAGAGGAAGTTGATTCTTTGGCTTCCCTGTTCTCTTTTTGTCTCCTTTGTTGCAGAGACTCAGTAAAATCAAGTTGGAGAAAAGATCATGTTTGGGCTGAAAAACTAGAGCAAGGTAGAAGGAACTGTGTAAGGTCTTCGGTCTCCGCTGACCCAGCAAAGAGGAGCCCGGCCAGAGAGCCGCCAGACAGCAGCTTTGGCCAGTCAGCATCTGCCACAGGAAGCAGCTGCGTTTATTTCTTTACTTTTTCTTATGTATTATTTATCATTGTACTTATTTATTGTGTTTTGAATTGGGTGGGATTTCATGTGTTCTCAGGTCTAGTACTCATTTTTCATAGTGAGAAAAAGAAGAATGCACCTTGAGTCGAGAGAAGAGGAAGAGTGCTAGATATATACTCCCTTTTCAAAAAACTATTAAGATCCTGATTTACTGCAAACATCAAAGTCTGCCCAGGGCTTAGAGTTACTCTCTCCCTCCTTCCTCCATTCTTAGTTCTAATCAAACATGGAGGAAAATCAATAATGAACAAGTCCTATCCTTTGAGCTGCTGGAACCTGCCGAGTTCTGTGTATCTCTCAGCACAAAGTACACACACACACACTCACTCAGGCACCCCTGTGACCATCTCTAGCCAATTCCAAGTTCTGCAATATTTAGCTCCTCTGAGACCTACTGCTGCTGACCTGTTTCATCTCCTTCCCTCCCCTCCCTTAACCCTAAGTCCCAAATCCCATTCATCTTCACGGCCCCCACAGGGTCTGATTAAACTCTACTGCAGCCCCACTTCCATCTTGGCTGAGCCACTCACAGTCAGGAGAGGAGGAGGGAATGCAAAAGGCAGAAGAGCATGGCGCGGCAGCCAGAGCACCGAGTGTGGCGAGATGGGTCCTGACAAGATTGATGGGCCCTACATCACAGCTGAAAGGCTGGAGGTGGTAAAACAGGAGCACTGGCAGTAATTTATAGGAGCTTGTTATGACAGACTTCTCAATTGAGGATGAAAAAGATGCCATTAAAACAAAACCAAGCTATCGGGGATGCTGTTGTAAACAACAGGTCTCTCCACATAGCCCCTGCACCAGGCAGATTCATAATCATCAGGAAGTGGAGGGGATACAGGGTCCACTGAAAGAACTCTGCCTCACCACCTCCTTGGAAAGATGGGAACAAGGCATGGATGGGGAGAAGACCTGGGACGAGGAGCAGCTGGATTCCTCTCCTCACCCTCCTCCCTCCATCTCCAGCCTTCATGCCCTTCAAGAGCAGCTCTCGACCTTCTATCATCCATGACACACTGGCTGAAGATGGTTGTTGGCATGATGCATGCCCATCAGGGTACCAGATCTGTCCTGGGCTGCTGCATCGATAAAACAGCCCAGAGTTTCTAAACAACTTCAGATCCTAGCTAGGGTTAACTTCACCTGTCTCTCCCATTCAGGTGTAACCCACATAAACTCGGAATAGCCCCCTATTGTTTTAAAGCAGCTCTGTACTGAGTAAAATCCTAACAGTTTGGAATTAAAAGAATTAATTGAAAAGCAAGTTAAATCTATAATGAACTCTTTGTGAAAGCTCTAAAGGAGGGTCTCATTCATAAACCATTGCTACTTAAAATATTCTTTCCCTACTTGGCCACTGCTTCTGTTAATACCTCACCTAAGCTGCAGGCAACACCCTGTCTCTACAAATACCCAGATCCGTCCCCACATCCTAGAATCCGACATGGGCTTCTATTAGCATCCTTCTTTCTCCCATTCACATCTGTTTCCTTTCTTTCGCTTACCAAAAAGTTTTCCAAGCTTTAGTTCTTTGTTGTTTACAAAACAAATCCAAGTAGCCATTCCACTTTTCTGTTATTTCTTTTCCTCCAAATTATATGCTTCACTTTTATTTTGAAGCAAAGAAACAACCAATGGAGTAAAGAAGAATCCTTATGGAGCCTAAGGGGAGGCCAAGTCATCAACAGCAGACTTCTCTTGGGTTGGGGTTGGGGTCTAGAGATGGGGTTCAGGTATAGGCTGTAGAGAAGGGTGAGAGGTAATCAAAAAACATAAATAATAATTGCGTCTTTGTTTTGGAGAAACACAAGTGGGAGGTGCCTTGTTATGGGGATTACCTTGAATCTACTCTAATTCCTTTATACGTTTAAAGTAAGTAATTTGCAAAGTGTAGTAGTACTTCATAAATGGCAAGGAATTGCTTGCTGCTTGGTGTGATAACTCTGGTGGACCCCTTAGTGGGTCCAGGACCTCAGCGGGCGGGACACACCCAGCTGGAGCTCCCTATCCCCAGCTTTCTCTCCTGCTGCAGGGCTTCGTTTCCTTTCCTCTCAGTGCCAGCTTTGATCTCTGCTTTCTCCTGTCAGACAGCTCTGGGCTCTGGCGGGAGAACAGATGCCAAGAGAAGCCCTTGCTGCGATGCAAAGGTAAGGAGAATGTTTCTTAATAAGCAACACCTGAGATTAAAGAGGTGCATTCAGTTTCATTTGGCTTAAAACTGCCTGGCTGCAAAGCATTTGACGGTATCAGTGCCCCCTTCCCCTCCACCCAGGCTCTGTCTTTACAGTTCTGAAGCACAGGGATATTCTCATCCTCTTCCAGCTTCTTCATTTCATCTCCTTGTCCCCAGCCCCAGCCTCCACCCTCTGATTTCTTATCATCGCATAAATAGCTTTTGGTTAATCTGAAATCTTTGTGCATTCTACCTGGTGGCAATCAAACTGAAACCAGGGGTGGCTGGAACAGAGTCCAGGTCCAGAATTCCATAAGGGAAATTTTCCTCCTCAGCCCTTGCATGACAGCCACTGACCATTCAATACGTATAGCTCATGCAGATTATCTGTGGAACATTACATGGCGGCACTACATGGCACTGTGTCTGCATGTGTACTTTCTCGTGGAAGAAGTATGAGTCTCAGTCCACTAACTCAGGTGTCCTAGAGTTACATAGATTTGTTTTCAACTGCAGTCTTTTGATTCAGATCTTGGGCTTTGATTCTACGATGGACTTAATGTTTGTGCACCACCCCCAACCCCCAGCCAAATTCATATGTTGAAGCCGTAATGCAGCAGAGTGATGGTATTAGAAAGTGGGGTTTGAAGAAGTAACTAGGGTTAGGTGAGGTCATGAGAGTGGAGCCCCATGATAGGATTAGTGTCCTTCTGAGAAGAAGAGGAGGCACAGAGCTCGCTCTCTCTGCCATTAGGGGACATAGCAAGAAGGCCACTGCCTGTACTCTGTGAAGAGAGCTCTCACCAAGAGCTGAATCCACTGGCACCTTGATCTTGGACTTCCCCACCTCCAGAACTGTGAAAAATAAATGCCTGTTCTTTAAGCCACCCAGTCTATGGTATTGTGTTTCAGCAGCCTCAGCAGTCTAAGACACGTCTCATGCTCTTGTGTCTGATTGTCAGCTTGGCGACTTGCTGTGGGACTTGAGACAAGTTATTTAACTTTTCTGTGCCTTGGTCTCCTGATCTGTAAAATGGGATTAATAATACATTCCTCATATGGTTGTTGTAGGAACTAAATGAGCTTTATTGAAAGCTTTTACAAAAATGCCTGGAACAGAAAAGTGTGACATTGTTGCTAGCCATTATCATTCCTTGGGAATGATAATGAAAGACTCTCAAGTTGTGTCACAGCACACTGGAGTCTTGTGAAGTACCATGGCATGGGGGTAAAGGGGCAGCTGATATTTGGCCACTGTCCACTCAGGATGCATGGACATAACAATCATCCCAGCACACATGGGACCTCCAGATCTGGTGACTACTGATTTCCCTCCACACCAGCAGACTTAAGAATTCCTGGCAAAACATTCTATGTGTTGTCAATCGAGATGCTCTCTCCACTTATTTCTCCCTTGAGTCCCACCTCATACCCGGGGGTATGACCAAAACAGAGGATGGTAATCTCAAATCCCTCTAGTCTAGGAAGTAAGTCTTTTGGAAACAAACATCAATGAGAAAAGCAACTCTCTTCTGCTTTCTACCCTGTCATATAC
Organism: Equus caballus; assembly: GCF_041296265.1. Lineage (NCBI taxonomy): Eukaryota > Metazoa > Chordata > Mammalia > Perissodactyla > Equidae > Equus > Equus caballus. The sequence goes on along the minus strand of NC_091710.1, from coordinate 26,604,048 downwards.
CTCCTTGAGGAAACTGGAAGGGAAGGGCTACTGAATGAAGGTGGAGAAGCACAGAGTCAAGGAGGGAAACAGGAAGAAGAAAGACAAATTCAAGCCTCAAAGTTGAACAAAATAGTAGATTTCTATATCAGGATAATCTATGAAAATTCTGGCACTGGATCCCAGACCAAATGAATCAGAATGTTTGGGGGCAGACACAAAGATTTTGCATGTTAAACAAAGCTTTCTCATGATACATATATACACCAAAGTTTCTGATCAAATTTCTGCTCTGAAAGTTTACATATATAATAACGTATTTCTATAATTTCCCAAAGGGAGATTGAGAGAGAGAGAGAAGGTACCACGAGAAAGAACAGCGCTAGAGATTTGACCGCAGGTGAAATCTTGGAGTAGTCTAAGCAGCAGGAGCTGGGGGAACAGGTACAGCAGAGGTCACCGAAGGTCAGGGTGAGTGGGCTGGTGGAGGTGACCAGTGCAGTACAGAGCAGGACAGGCATTAGTGCAATAACAGCCCCGTGTTCTGGAACTCTCAGAGACTCTGAGAGGGGAAGAGCTGGGATCTGCCTTTAGGCAGGTGGGAGGCATGTCGATACACTTGATCTAAAGAAAAACTTAGTCACTTTCTCTGGGAGACGTAAGTTAGTGGCGCTCAATCAACCCTGAGGTTACACTCTCTATAAATATCATGTCCAACAATAATACCAATTAAAGAAAATTTAAGGTCAAAGTTTTTCTAGATAAGTTAGATTTTCCTGATCCTGATTTTGCTAGTCCCTTCTCCTCTCTTCTTTCATCACTGACCTCAATAAAATAAATACCTCTTCTAACCAACAATGTTTGAATATATTGAGTCTCTCAGAGAAACATCATCAAGTTACAAAACTGTATCAAACAACCCTGGTCTGAGTTCTGCATTCATGCTGATTCCTCCTGCCCCTGTGATTAAGGAAAGACTAGCAAACCAACAAAGAATGTGTGCAGTGGCAACAGAATTTACTCAAAAAGAGGTAAACTCTATTGCAATATTGTGATTTGTATGCTGTGAAGGCTTAAAGATAAATGACCATAATTATCACACATTTTTTCTTATGCTGTCACTGAGTTTTGGTTCATAATTAGTCCCAAGAATTCTACTTCCTCCACTTAGCTTAGGGCTGTTAGATTACAAGGTTATAGGGTGGTAGAAGGTTAAACTTTAGTTCTATCCTTAAAGGATGGGAGTGTTTGAAGTCAGGCCTTAGATGGAAATTCTACAGTGTAAATACATGTGCTCTAAAGTAATTTCTGCTTTCTCTACTCTTTCAAGGTCCCTCATGGACCTCTACTCCACCCTACAATTAACACACACTTTCAGAAAAGACTTTGATGTGTCATTTGCATCTTAGTGTGAATTTAAGCTACTGTGGCATCTTTCTCATGGATTTCCAGCCTGATCCCTAAATGAAGAAGGAGTGGCTAAGACTCCAGTTAAGGGAATTTCAGGTATAATAAGCAGAGTTGAAGGACCTAATAAAAGGGCTTAAATAAGATACATAATCATTGATTCACTCACTCATTAGGAATTTAAAAATTGATGCCCACACTATATTATAAAGCAAACCGCATTATTGCAACCCTGATCCCAGAAAAAGGTCTGCATCAAATATCTCATATCCTGCTTTGTCATGTCCTTCTCAAGAATTATCCTATCTGTATTTTTGTATTTCAGGATAGTTTATACCCTCCTTTTCTGATTAAGACATTATTGTAGTTGGGATTCTTATGTTGTCTGTATTTGCTTTATATAATCATCATAATCTTGATATTTACCTCATTTTTTGTGAACCGTGTGATATAGACTTTAATGAAAATAGGTATGATCCTCAGTGGTACCTCCAGCTTCTGGATTCTGTGGATAGAAGGCCTGGTGTTTTCAATTGGGATTTTCAAATACCCATTGAATTTGGGTGTTGGTGGTACTTTATATCTCACAGCAGAACAAGGGCCCAAAAAAGAGATAAATTACTGAATGAACACTCTTAGGATACATTAAAATATATTTGAATTCTATATTAATGCCCTCCACTGCTTATTCTAGGATATGGGTTGCTATTATAATAGGTGAATAATGAGTATGGAAGGGATCAAAATTATATTGAAATATGGCAAGGGACTTGAGCTATTTAAAATCTTGAACAAAGGCACAAAAATGTGTTCTTTTGAGCTGATGTCCCATTGCACAAATCTATCATGCTTGCATGCACCATAAGGTCAAAGAGATCACGTCCAATGCTATGAGTCAAGCTACTCTGTGTGCCTACAGTGTTACACTGGTATAGTGTGTTGACTACTATCCCCCTAAATTCATGTCCACCCAGAACTTCAGAATGTGACTTTATTTAGAAATAAGGTCTTTGCAGATGTAGTTAGTTAAAAATCTCAAAATTATATCATAGTAGATGTAGAGTAGGCCCCAATCCAGTGACTTGTGTCCTTATAAGATAAGAAGAGGACACAGAGACATAGAAGAAGGCCAAGTGAGGATGGAGGCAGAAACCAGAGTTAGGCTGCCACAAGCTGAGAAGTCAGGAACCATCTGAAGCTGGAAGAAGGAAGGAGGGATTCTGCCCTAAAGACTTTGGAAGGATCACAGCCCTGACAACACCTTGATTTCAGACTTCTAGCCTCCAGAAATGTGAGAATAAATTTCTGCTACTTTGTTATAGCAGCCACCAGAAACGAATACAACCAGTATCACCAGGGGACTCTCAACCACTAGGTCTTTAACAGAAAACCACACTGCATATTGATTCTCCTTCCCTTCCTCACTTCGTTTCCCTCATTCCTCCTTCCCTGGTTTGAGTTTCCTAATTAAATAGTAGCACAAAATCTTTTGCCTCAGGCTTTGCTTTCTAGGGTACCCAAGAAAAGACACAGCTATTCAGTGGACATATGACCTAAATGTCTGCAAATGTATTAATCAAAATACTTTCAGTTACAAGTAGAAAAAAGCACAACTTAAAATATCTTAAGAAATCTATAAGCTTAGGCAACAGGAAGAGCTGGCTTCAGTCATGGCTGATACAGGTATATAAATATTGTTGTTTCTGTTTACTTCTCTGTTGGCTTCCTTTTTACAAATAGGTCCAGAATCACATCCATCCAGCTTAATATTCTCAGCAGAAAAGAGATTTTCCTCTTGACAATTCATATTTTCATCCAGGGAGGTATGTATATTCATCCCTGGGGCAGGCACCAGACCTGCAATGGAAAAAAATGGTTATGGTGATTGGGTAGGAACTCAACTCTATAATCATCATTCTCTCTAAGAATGCATGAAATGGAGCAGGAGAAGTTCCTGAAAGGAAATATGGATGCAGAGCAGACAAAAGCAAGAGATTACATGGCAAAAGTGATCTCCATAATTACAGGGTTTAGGGTCCACAAGCATGCTCCTCCCCCACCCCCTCTTCAGCACACACACACAGAAAGATAGGTCCATCTCAAAACTGTGAATGTGACCTTATTTGGAACAAAGGTCTTTGCAGATGTAATTCAGTTAAGAATCTGGAGATGAGATCATCTTGAATTAGAGTAAGTCCAAATCCAGAGAACTTATAGAGAAAAACAAAAGAAGACACAAATATAGAGAAGAAAGCCATGCAAAGACGGAGGCAGGCTAGAGTTATGTTGCCACAGCCAAGGAACACCAGCAGCCTCCGGAAGCTAGAAGAGTGGGAAAACATTCTCTCCTAGAACCTCCAGAGGGAGCGCAGCCCTGTCAGCATGTTAACTTCAGACTTTTAGCCTCCAGAAATGCAAGAGAACAAATTTCTGTTGTCTTAGGCCACCCAATTTGTGCTTATTGACTATGGCAGCCCCAGAAAACCAATACCCTCACTTGGGGTACTTTGTCTTCTAATTTTTTCATTGGTATTCCTGGCAATAAGCCTTTATAGGAGGACATTGAATATATCAGCTACAAGCAGCCCAAAGTTTTCTTTGTTTTGTGATATAAGAAGGAGGCTTACTGCTGGTGAAAGATGGTAATGACAGGCTATACATAAGGCATAAAATTTGAATTATCTTTCTAGGATATACGATAATCCATCCATATGCACTCTATAATTCCCCTTGTGACCAAGGCATGAAAAAGAGAAAGGATATTGGTGGACATAGAAGTTGATACATGTAGCTACCCACCTGGGTATTAAACTATGCTCTGCACTTTATTTTCACCCTGAAAATAAAGAGTGAATCAACCAGAGCAAATACACCAGAGATCATACCTTTGTTTTACCAGTTTCATTTTAAATCCCTGTCAGGCTTATTTGTAGCAATGGGTCAGAGCACAAACAACTCATTTTGTGGTCTGAAGTAAAGAGACACTGAGTTAGGCAAGAGTGAGCAGAGGATGAATAAGCAGGAAGCTATGAATTGAGGAATAAACTACAGATATGGTTATTCCTGGGAAAATAACTGACAGCCCTAAACCAAGTCCAATCTTCGCACTGGGAACTCAGTCCCTCAGTCGTGCAAGGAGGGACTCAGACAGCTCAGTCTAGCTCTGGACTTGATGTTTGGGCCATTACTGTAGGTTCAGAGATTATTACAGTGTGCTGATATACGTCCCAATTGTTCTATTTGTTCCAAACGTTGTGATGGAAAAGAAGGATAAGCATTACCTTTCTCTTCTCTATTTCCTCTCATCTCTACTGATGAGCATTCCCCATCTTTGCACACCCCTGAAAAATGGTGACTAGAAGGAAAAAACTGGAATCAGATTCCACTGAGCTCCCCTGAATACTAAGACCATTTATGTGAAAGCCTCTAAGCCCCAAGGGAAGTCAGCAAAGTCCTCAACAAGCAAATACAGAAGGGAATCATCCATGGTAGATCCCTGGAGGGACTGGAATCCACCATTACATGTCAAATCTTGTTCTACCCCCAGCCTTTAAATCTGAGATGGCCCCAACTCTCTGTATGTATTTAGAATAAAGGCCATCGATAGGTTGACTTACTGTTGAATGTAGAAAAGGGGACTGTACATCAGGAAATCCCTGTGTGGCCACCTTAGAAAACAAGTGAGATGGAACCAGAGGGAGAGTGAAGACCAATGATCTCAGACTGAACTTGAATAAAGGGAATCTCCTAACGAAGAACATCATAAATCCATGGGAGAGAGTTCTCCAGAGGTTCAAGAAGTCCCTATGGCCCCCCAAAAGAAAAATCCCACTTGATTTTATAACTATGGGCAGTTAGAATAAGAACTGTGGTTGGCTGAACAAGGCCCTCCAGAAGATATCCACGTCAAATCCCTGCAATCTATAATGGTATCTGATATGGGATGTCAAAAGATGTGATTAAGTGACAGATCTTGAGAGGAGGAGCTATCGGATCATCTGGGTGGTCCTTAAATGCAATCACACCTATCCTTATGAGAGAGAGGCAGAGGGAATTTTGGGAGAGACAGAGGAGAAGACGATGTGAAGATGGAACAGAGAGAGATGAGGCCACAAGCTAAGGTACACCAACAGCTACCAAAAGCTGGAAAAGGCAAAGAAGAACTCTCCCCTGGAGCCTCTGGGGGGAGCACAGCCTTGCTAACACCTGATTTCAGACTTCTGGCCTCCAGAATTATAAAAGAGTAAGTTTCTGTTGTTTTAAGCCACTCAGTTTGTGGCCATTTATTATGGCAGCTGTAGGAACCTAAAATGAAAACAAAAATCCACCGTCCTTGAGGGCCAATTTAATGCCCTTCCATTCACACCCCAAGAAACAAATATCCATCTTCAGCATTTTAGATGAGGTAATAATAAACACCCTAGGATTTGGAGATTCATTTATCAAGAGCTAATAGATGTTTAGGTTTCTCCAACATTTTTCCCCCAAGAAATATAAGTCCAGGTTCCTATTAGAAAGAAAAATGTTGAGGGTAAGGGATTTTTGATCCTGACCTGAATATGGTATTTATGCAGCTGTTACTTCTGTATTATTTACCGTCATTTCAACATAGGGACAAATGTTAGGAGAGAAAATAGAGACAAATATGAATTCCTTAGGGGAAAAAAAGGGACAGAGAGAAAAAGAGAGAGGAAGAGAGAAGTACCTATGTATCAAGAAATAGAGTTTAGATCTATTGACGGTGCTGTGTGGAGATTATGAAGTGTAAATGACAGCTTTATCATTCCCACCCAGGAAATACAGTTCTCTCGGGGAAAGTCCTGAGGGGGAGCAGTAGCCATTTGTGTACCATCAGACATGATTTACTTTGGTGTTTCCAAGGCAGCAATATGCACTAAGCTAGGGGTTTCTTTCCAATAAGTCAAAAGTGCATTCACAGGTCAGAACTTGAGTTTTCTAAAATCAAAGTTGTTGGGGGAAAAATCTCCACAAAAGTAGTAAAGTTCCCATGACTTCTACAGATTTCAAGAATAAAATCTAACTTTATGTTCTATGATGAGACCAGTTTGAAAATTGCCATCTTGCATCTCAGATTGATTTAAGTAAACTTACCCTCCACAGCCCTAGGAGCTTCCTCAAGCTGCCCACTAGAAGCAAACACATAAGGCTAGAAGCCAGAAGGGCCAGTCATGAAATAGTGGGCATTTTCACAATTTACTTTCAATGGTAAGACAGCCATGAACATACGCACAGGTTCATGTGCAAATGTTCATAAACAATTAGCATAGAACCATGTAAATAAATAGAAATTGGAAGCAGATTGAAAGTAATGCAGCATTCCTTGGCTTTCTTTTAAGTCGACCTTTGGTTCAGCTTTTCTGGGAATCTGTGCTTATGTGGGTTAGCAGTGAGCATGCTGGCTATGAGTAAAATGCATTGTCTAGCCTACTGATAATGATAATAAATATCATCTCTAACAAGGACGACTTGGGGCTAATGTATATTTACTTCTTATTCTGTCTACACTGTTGAGCTTCTATTGATCCATAATCTAAGAAACTCACATTTAACTAATATGGAAAGAATACCTCTATAACCTGAATACCTGGCTATGTTTCTTTGAATATATTATGGTCTTTAATTCTCAAAACAGCCTGCTGAGTCAACTGTCAGCATCCCTGTTTTACACATAAGAAATCTAAACTCCAACATGTAATTTAATTTAGGGATTTTAAGCAGCCGAGCCAGAGTTTACAATCTGGTAATTGGTACCTAATCAATGGTTTATACCAAACTGCCCCTGCAGTCCATTCTAACTTTGAAAAGGTGTTTCTGTGACCGACTGGTAGCAAACATCGACATGTTCGAACCATACTCACAGCAGTGAAAGACTGAAATTCAGGTGACTAAATGGAGGGTGTTAAACATGAGGTACTCCTCACTCATGTTATTACTCTTTAAAAAGCTCTTAGAAAAACAGGTTATAAAAAGTCCTCTATGAAGCCAAATATAAATGTTACTCTAATATTAACTTTATCTATTTGGTTGAAATATTTTTTATAATTATTTACTCCCCTCCCTGTGGGAGGATAATAAATCTCCTCCAGTTGCCATGAAAGCTGTAATATCTTCGTACATTAGAAATGTGGTTCCCCACTCCATTGCCAGGCTTGACATGGACATTCTTTAGACAATGACATTTGAGCAAAAGCTTTAAGAGTGACATGATCTTGCTATCCCTTTTACGTCTTTTCTTGACCCAAGAATGGCATGGCTCAGACAGGAACTGCTACTTCCTCCTAAATCTTGAATTAAGAAGGCCCGTGGAGCTTGATTACAGATGACTCATAACTGACATCATAAAAAGTGAGTGAGAGGGGCCAGCGCAGTGGCACAGTAGTTAAGTGCACACGTTCTGCTTCTCAGAGGCCCAGGATTCTCCGGTTCGGATCCCAGGTGCGGACATGGCACCGCTTGGCAAAAGTCATGCAGTGGTAGGAGTCCCACGTATAAAGTAGAGGAAGATGGGCATGCATGTTAGCTCAGGGCCAGTCTTCCTCAGCAAAAAGACGAGGATTGGCAGTAGCTAGCTCAGGGCTAATCTTCCTCAAAAAAAAAAAAAAAGAGTGAGTGAGAAATGAACTATCGTTGTTGTAAATGACTGAGATTTGGGGGATTGTTTGTTACTGCAGCATAGTTTAGCACAAGCTGACTATTACATCTGGGTATTGTTTTGCTTTTTTTAAAAAAATCAAGTTTTACACTATTAAATGGCTCTAAATAAAAAATTATATACTCAGCCAAGCCAGAAAGCAAATGTGAGGATAGAATAAAGCTATTTTTAGGCATGCATGAAAATTGTCCCAAAAATTTACCTCCAATGCACTCTTTCTAGAGAACCTACTGGAAAATATATTCCATTAAGCAAATAATAAAAAAAGAGAGAAGACATGGGATCCAGGAAAATGAGAACTGCAATACAAAGAAAAGCAAAGCAAACTACCAGGATAACAATGAAGAGAGATGTCAGGATGACAACTGTATACCAATTACATAAGAGCAAATAAGAAAACTCCAGGGTGCTGGCCCCGTGGCTGAGTGGTTAAGTTCGCGCACTCCCCTACAGGCCGCCCAGGGTTTTGTTGGTTCAAATCCTGGGCGCGGACATGGCACTGCTCATCAAACCACGCTGAGGCAGCATCCCACATGCCACAACAAGAAGGACCCACAATGAAGAATATACAACTACGTACAGGGAGGCTTTGGGGAGAAAAAGGGGGAAAAAAATAAAATCTTTAAAAAAAAGAAAGAAAACGCCAGGAGAGAGTTCTTCAAATATATGAAATTGATAGGACACCTAATGTGTTGGACATGTTGTATAGCGATTTACCACTGGATGAGAGGCTAGAGGCTAACTTTTTTATTTTTTTGTGAGGAAGATAGGCCCTGAGATAACATCCATTGCCAATCTTCCTCTTTTTGCCTGAGTAAGATTGTCACTGACCTAACATCTTGTGCCAATCTTCCTCTATTTTGTGTTTGATGCTGCCACAGCATGGCTTGAGGAGGAGTGATAGGTCTGTACCTGGGATCCCAACTCGTGAACCCTAGGCCGCCAAAGCAGCGTGCACAAACTTAACCGCTGCACCACTGTGCCAGCCCCAAGGTTAATTTTTAATTTAAAAAGCAAACAAACAGGGAACTAAGCAACAGAAACAAAAAAGCAAAATAATTATTAACTCCAGGGGAAAAAAATACGGAGTGGAGGAAAATAAAAGCAAGCATGGTGCAGCTGTAAAGAGTGTTTGTCCAGTCATAACATAAACACTGAGTACCGTGACCAAAATTATAATCCAAGTGTATTAGGAGAACGTGTGAACAGGGAGTACATAATATTTGTATGTACTTGGGGTGAGGAAGTGGTAAAAGAGGGCTAACCTTTCATAGTGGAGAGTAAATTGATAATATCTACAACTGAAAAATCAAGAAGCAGAAATATATGCATGTTGGTCAAAGATATGTAGGTGAATTGAAAGACCATCATGTGAAGAGCTGGAAGTTGTGCTTTGGGGGAATAAAAAAAGGGGAGAATGTCAGAATGCTGTTTTATGCAATAAGCCTTGCAGAAAGAATTAATTTGGATCCTTGAACTGCGTGCAAGTATAATTTGATGCAAACAAACACTGATTTAAATAAAAATCCATTTTCAAATGAGAGGAGTATAATTAGAAGGTGATATCACGTAGTTCAGGAGAGAACAGACAGAACATTTCCTCTTTCAAAATGTTTCCCTCCTTTGTTGTATTTTTCTAAGTCGAAACTATATTTTCAGACCTGGGGATTGCCTGCTAAATTTTTGCCCTTTCTTTGATCTCAAGCCTCAATATTAAGTTCTTAAAAGTTTACACCTTAGCTTTCTCAGACGAGAGCAAAAATGTCTACAGTGAAAAACCAAAACACAAAACAAAAAGCAAAAGTAAGCCAACAGAAAACCTCACAAATCAGAGTGAAAACACAGCATCTATTAGTCTCCTGAGGCTCTTTATCAAAACACAGTATCTTGGAACCTGAGTGGATTTGGAAATCCAGAAGCCCTGTTGCTCCTTCTCTTTCTTTTGGTCTCATTTTTCTCATTGCGTCTGGCGTATTGCCAACCAGCAGGGGCTGGGAAGGTGGTGTGTCCCTCCTGCCCAGAGATTCACTCGATAGCTGGGCTACCTACTGAATGCCAAATTAAAAATCAGCATTCTCCAAATTATCGCTGACCTCCGGGAGCAGGGATCCCTCTGGAGTCTGCATGCGTGTATGTAAATGTGCATGGGAGCTTACTGGAGGGCAATTACAGGGTTTGTATCAAACCTTTGTGTGTCTATGCCTGTATCAACTTTAATATAACACCTATTTGAAAAGCTAGTCCTTGGTTTCCAAGGCTTACAAATCCCATAAACAGATTATCACTTAGATAAGCAGTAGTATTCTAAATGACTCCATCTGCAAATGGATTAACACAAAAACACACACATACGCACACATTCACCAGAACAACAAATTCACATATGATAAGAACCTTCATGTCTTCTTCCAGTGACCTACAACCTCAAAAGTTGTCCTAAAATAAGATTCTATGGACATGCTTTGAGAAACAAGTTTTTTTGAAAAAAACCTTGCCTCCCTCCAAAAAGACACAGTTGAAAAGACTAGGAACAAGAAATCCTTTTTTTTTTTTTTAAATCCTTTTTCAGCCAATCTTATGAAAGTCTATGGACTGAAATGGCGAAGCTCTATTATAATTCCCTTCATAGAAGTGACTCCCTCTAAAAAGTACATGTTCTATTCTTACCCCTTTAATTTCTGGCACTTCTCTGAGAGAACATCCAACACAAAAAACTTCTGCAATTAGATTCCACAGAAACGTGGGATTGTAACTTCCAAGCTGGTAGGAAGCTTTGGGATAATTCAAACCTAAGAGATGGAGATCCACATTGAAGAGATGAGAAAGCAGAAGCTCTGAGAAAGCAGGTTCATGCAGGAGTTAGTTACCGCTTCCTGGCTTCGAGTCCACGCACATGGCTGATAGTGAAACACACTGTTCAGAGCAAGAGGCCATTTGATGAAAGTAGGGAAAATGCCAGAAGGCAGAATGATCTCCAGTTCTCAGACAGTAAACTTTGTTTCTACCTGGAGTACAGAAGAATACTGCCTTGTTGATCAAGGTAAAATTCTATAAACAAAGAGAGGATGAGGTATAGAAAACAATCTGCAAACTTTGCCCAAAGAGAGAGCCAAGCTTATGCCCATATTTGCCCTATTTTGAAAAGCACTAATTATAAGATGTTTGCTGAGTATCCCATGATTTAGTGAGGAGATGATTGGGGGGCAGTATTTGAATGTACACCTGATTTGAATCAGAGATCCTCCACCACTCGGCCATCCAAGGCTCCCTCAGGTGTCACTCTTCTCAGGTGACTTCCCACTAGCCTAAACTGGAGGAAATAAAAAAGGACATTTACTGCCCAGGACCATTTCCCTAACTGTAAAGGCCTTTCTGTCAATGTTCTTTTTTCCTTTTTTTCTCACCTACCTTATCTAGGGCAATATGAGGCAAGTTTAGGAATTTTAAATCCACAGTCATTACAACTGAGCAAAATGATCTTGGAGCACAGACTATGTTCTGGAAAGGCAGGGTACAGATACGCATTCTAACATTAATCCTTTAAACCTATATGAATGTAATCAACCAGACAATCTCTTCCAATCCTTTCGTGTTTGACTCCGCTTTAGAATCTCAAATTTCATCTTGTAGCCCCTTTACTTAAAAATGTTATAGTCGCTTCTGAGTAACCTAAATAATTACAGCTTATGTATTTTCAGAAAGCCCAGCCCATAGCTGAACTGAGGAAAATCCAGTGGATCCAGGCAGGCCACTTTCAGTGATTCCTTGGCATCAGGAACTAGTTTCACGTGATGCCAATATCCAGTGCTATTTATAAGAACATAGTGGAGAAAGCATCATCTCAAAACCACTCAGCTAGAAAACAAATTCTGGAAAAAACAAGATTACGTCAAGATGGAAAAAAAGAAAAAAACCCTGACAGGTTTGTTTCTCTTTTGTGCCAACAGAGCTCCCTAGAGAACTAGTGACCAGCAACATGGACTCCAGGTACATTCTCTATGCTTCTCTTACTTGGTCACTGAAAGGGAAGCCTGGTCATCACTGCCTTGTCACCTCCTTTATCAAGGCAACATTCTATGGACAAAGAGAGCATTAGATATAGAAAGCAATCTTCAAACTTTGCCCAAAGAGAGAGCTAAGATTATACCCACCTATTTTTTCACTTGAAACTCTCTTCCTCTCTCAATTCCTTTGCTCCCTGGAGAACCACAGTCCTTCTGGCCTGTAGTCAGATGCCACTCTTCTGCTGTATGCAAAAATCATTCTTATCCCAACCACTAAGCCCAGTGACTTTTGAAATTTGCACATGATGAGCATCTGAATTAGGCTTATCTGTCCTGGCACACAATTCTCTGATTTCCCCCAGCTGAGTGTCCAGTCAAGACCAGCATATTCTGCAAAGAGATTAAACACACACACATGCACACCCACAGCTCCCAGAAGGTGACTCCATGCCTCCCTGCCCTTGTTCTTTAACAGGCCAATCATATTTACTACTTTTCCCCTCAGGGGAAGCATCCTATCCTCTGGCTTCCCATCAATGACCACAACCCCCTCCAGACGCTATGGAGTTGCAGTTACATGTCCTTATCACCAGGTAATTATTTCTTCTAAAAATATTCTAATCATTAACATCTTCCCAACCTAATTATGCTTCAATTCCCAGGTAATCTATTACATTGGACATCTAATCAAATTCAAAGTGATTTCTAAGGTGGATTCAGGTCACAGGATTCCCATCTCAGCATCCTTCACTTCTAACGTTCTTCAACATGATAAGTGACATTTTTCTATTCACATTTGTTTCAAATATGTTAGGCATTCTGTAGAGATAGGTAGATGATGATAGATAGATAGATAGATAGATAGGTATTTAGATAGATAGTTTGAATGATACAGACAGATAGATAAACAAAAGTCATTCATCCTTCCCTGCCAAATCACAACCTTTAAGATATTCCTAATTTTATATCTCGGTCACTAACTTCCCTGTTTCCTTAGACAGTTAATGGCAGAGAAGGGTAGGCAAGGAGCTTCTAATAAGTCAGGAATGGGTTTTATTTAAAGCTCCTATCCATGCTTTTGCCTTTTTGGGTCTTTTGACTAAAAATAGGTAGCCTAATTTGCACGTTCTTTAAATGCTTTCTCTCTGTGTGTCTGCTCTTCCTTAGCATTCTGCTGAATATGCACCTCAGAAAGAATTCAAGGCTTCCTTGGCATGATTTTGATGAATAGGAACCTATGAGGCTTAATAAGAGGCACCAAAATGGACAAGCACCTAAGGGGAAAAACAGGTCTGTGTTGATGGATGTCTTTCCCAGGGGAGTTGGGGCACTGCTGCGATGCAGCTTTTCCAGCAAGTGGTAAAATGGAAAGATAATTCAAGGCAGCACATGCAAGGAGGATGTGCAACGTATTTTCTCAGCAGCTTCGAGTGAGCAGAAAGAATTAGATAAGCAGCTGCTTCACAGGGTGCCAAAGGGACATACAGTAGAGAAGAAATATACCAGCCCAGAAAAGACTGCATAGAATGGAAATGTGAAAATCACCCTCATCAAGTCAAGTGATGGTCCAAGGTGAGCTTTATGTACTCATTCATTACAGTACTAAACTCCCACCAGGACATTAAGTTTTGGTGTTTCAGTTTATTCTTTAATTTAAAAAAATCAGAATTTCCTAATCTTCAAGTCCAGAGGAAGCAAAAGCTGCAAGGTTTATACCAGCTATTTTCTTGTAATGTTAAAGGAGATCATGCACAGAAGATGATGCATTAGCTAACAGCATTAACTGGTTAATGGGGTGGGTGCTGTTGCCATCTATACCAGATACATCCACTGAGTTTTCCCCCACCAGGACCTATTTTACTAACCATTTTTTTGAAGATAGAAACACAACTTTTTTGGAAAGGATGTTTAGTTTATTGTCCACCCTACAATAGCTTATTCTGCCAATTTCCTTTATCTTTCATTTTCTCTCTGACAAAGATTGAAAACTTCCTAAGTGAATTTGTGTTTGAGTTTCACAGGTTGTCTATTAAGGATGTCTTTTTAGTCTGATGCTTTGACATTTGGGGCTTTGATGACTCTGTGGGGACTACACCTCGCACGGCTCATCAATTTCTAGAAATAGTAAATAACTTGCCTCTGAGCCCACTTTTCATATGCAAACCAACCAATCCAGAGTCCACATTCCCAACTACCTCCTCTACCCGGCTCTCACACTCAGGACCACTATCCATATGCCTTAATCACTCAGGGGCTAGGTATCAGACAATAAGGTATGGTCCCTATGCCCCAGAGTCTGCTGAAATTATTCAAACTAGCAAGCCTAAGCCTGCTTACCCCCACCACACCCATTTTTTCCCAAGAAATGATCATAAAGGGTCTTGTCCACATTTTCCCCTCACTTCCTTTGCCTCCTGATGGAATCTGGTGCTTCCCCATGTGGTCCCCCTGCCACAGAATGGCCCCTTCTCCTCGGGACTGTGAATAACAAACTGTCTTTTCAGTGGCAATCATCTGCAAATCTGTTGGCCTCACCATAATAATAATTTGAGCCTCATTAGAATAATAATAAAATCTGTATTTTAAAACAGGCTATGGTAGACTTCCTTTAATTTCGTATTTGTCCGAAGTGACAAAGGAAATGAGGAAATCTTTGTTGGTTACGGGTAATTTTTCCCACCTCTCAACATATAAAAGAATCTCTTCTAATGGAACTCACTTTCCAAAACTCTGACTGCTCCAGAAGATAAATTGCATCTTTGCAGAAACTCCTGAAGAAATAAAATGCCAGCGACCCCCAAATTTCCTTCATCTTGATCTGCAATCCTACCAAAAGGAAAAAAATAAAGGATTACAGAATGGAAGAAGGACACATGCAATGAAAGGCTACTTCAGAAGGCTACTTAGGGTATATTAGAGGCAAGCACATCCTAAAAGGCAGCCACTATAACTGTACTTATAGCTAATTCATCCTAAGGGGGAAAATCCTTCATAATCTCCATGCATTATGCATGAGGAGCAAAAAATACGCTGCCTACAGAAGTTACTTCTACTCACCACCACAACACCCCGCTCCCCACCCCTTTAGAACAGTGTCTACATACCTAATGTGCAAGTTGTCCAGTTACCATGGGAACCAGAGATTTGGTAGGTGTACATACATGGATGGCAAATTTTAATCATTTTCAAGGAAGGTAGCATATACTGATAGAGTTGTTTTGCCTAAAGGAGAGCGCTACTTTAAACTAACTGCTACCACAATAGATCAAATTAATACTTTAGGGACTTGAATGTATTTTTTCACCCTTTAATTTCACTTTTATTGAGTACTTTTATAATCTAGGCATTGTAGATTCTGTGAATTCAAATTGGAAGGGAATATGGTCCTTGTCCCCAAAGGAGTCACAGTTTCTGAGGTCCACACATCCATACTATCATTCACTGTTTCGGGTACAGTCACCCTATTATGAAAAATGTTCTGTGAGCTACAAGACAGAATAGAACAGTGCTAAGCATCTTCAAGAAAGGATTCAAAGGAGGATATTTCAGAGAAATTGGATCCTAAAAGATAAAGGGAGATTGTCATAGGCTGAGTTGTATCCCAATCTCCTCCCCTGAGAGGTAGGACCTTCAAGGAAGTAATTAAAGGTAAATGAAGTCATAAGAGTGGGACTGTAATCCAATAGGACTGGTGTCCATCTAAGAAGAGGAAGAGATGCCATGAGTGCACATGCACAGAGAAACATCATGCATGGATACAGCGAGAAGGCAGCCATCGCCACACCAAGGAGAGACACCTTAGAAAGCAGTGCTGCTGGCACCTTGATCTTAGACTCCCGATCTCTAGAACTGTAAGAAAATAAATTTATGTTGTTTAAGCTACCCAGTCTGTAGTATTTTGCTGTAGCAGCCCAAGCAGATTAATATCCAGGCTTAAAGGCAAAGAAGGAAGTGCAGCCCTGGAGGACTTGGAGGAGAGACTTTATAGAAAGGACAGCATCTTCAAAGGCACAAAAGAACCTGTGAATTCAGGGTCTGGTGAGAGGTTCATTGAGGCTCCTAGGGGCCCAGGGGAAGGGGAGAAAAGTGTGAAAGAAAAAAAGTCGACAGAAATCATTTGGAAAGGGCCTTGAATTGCTAAAATAAACAATTTGCAACTAATCATGTTTGCAATAGGGAACCAACAGAAGAGTTAAGAAGAAGAGTGACACGATTACATTTTAGTTGGTTCTTTTAGAGGACGTGGGAATGATGTACCGGGCAGCAAGCTGGAATGCAACGTAAGGAAAGAGAATAAGAGGCTGGAAGTATATACAATAAATCAGATAAGAAATCGTGAAGGAATAAATGCAGATGTACCAGTGAGGGAGAAGTAAACTTACGCTTGATTCTAGACTTTGAACTTGGGCTTGTTTTCACTGAGAATCATATGTCATTCTAATTCTTCCTCTTGAGTTAATTTATCTTTCCCTTATGACTGCTATTAAGATCATATCTTTGTCTTTCTATTTAGTATATCATTATATTTAGATGTAGGTTCTTATTTCTACTCCTTATGACTTTCAATTTCTTCGAATCTAAGGATTAGAAGTTTTAATCAATTCTTAAATATTCCAGATTTTTCTCTCTTGGAATATTGCATAGTCCCCATTATATTTCTCTTCCTCTGGGAATCAATTAGATGTTAATAGATTTCTATATTTCTTTCAATCTCTTAATCTCTTTTTTATATTTCTTCTTTCTTTTTCTCTGTGCTTCAGTCTTGAGAATTTCCTCAGAACTATTTTCCAATTCTTTTTAGCAGTGCCTCGTCTCCTGTTTAATCCTTTTATTGAGGTTTTAATTTCAATTACATATTTAATTTATAGAAGTTCTATTTGGTTCTTTTTGAAATCTACTTAGTAATTTCACAATCTCTTGCTTTTTCTTCATATTTTTGAATCTACTATTTTATGTCTTTTGATGTGGTAAATACATATTACATCATACATTTTATTTTATATTCTGTATTTAGTAAGTTCCATATCTGAAGTCTCCATTTTTTTAATGACAATGGTGTGTTTGTGTGTGTGTGTGTATGTGTGTGTATTCTAGTCTTTTTATAGTAGAGGGGTTGTTCAGCATGATATCATGCTATCAGATATACAACTGAATAAGACACAATTTATAACCATTTCTGAGGTGAAATTTGGGCCTTTGGGAACAAAATAATTATGAGATTTGGAAGAAATAAAAGTATTGAAATAAATCCCAAGTTTTTGGCTTGATATGTTAAGTAGTTCCCATGAATTAAGATTTAAAAATGAGTTTAAAGGGATAAAAAAATTCAGTTTTGGGTCTGGCCCAGTGACATAGTGGTTAAGTTCACACACTCTGATTTGGCAACTTGAGTTTCACAGGTTCGGATCCCTGGCATGGACTTAGCACTGCTCGATTAGCCATGCTGTGAAGGCATCCCACATAAAACAGAAGAAGATTGGCATAGATGTTAACTCAGTGACAATCTTCCTGAAGCAAAAAGTGGAAGATTGGCAACAGATGTTAGCTCAGGGCCAATCTTCCTCACACACACACACATAAATCTAGTTTTGATATATAAATGTATAACTGATAAGGACAATTAGAGTTTCAGGATTATTGTTAGAAATTTAACGATAGTTTTGATAGTAAACAATACATAATCAATATTTCAGCCCACGTAAGTTACCAGTATCAGCCAGGGAGCCATTTAAAACAGGTGGAACAGAGATTAAAGGAGAGAGAAGCAAGAGCCAGAAGAATGAGTTAGAGGAGTCGGAAACGTAGATACGAAGTCAGTAAGAGTCCAGAAATCAACAGAGAACCAAATTTAAATGCAAGACTCATTCAAAACAATCAAAGTCTATAGAAATCTCAAGTAGAATTAGAACGGAATGTTTATCATTGAATTTTGGCATCAATTTTATTTTCCTGAGTTCAGGGAGTTTGGCAATCAAAGCTGAAGAGAGAGTGACGGTTTTTAAGGAAGATAGAGTCAAGGAAAATTTTTGTAGTATACGATTTTTTTTTAATTCTTTGCTTCTTTGGAGATTGACCATATTCATAGGCAGAGAGAATTGAGCCAAAGGAAAGAGAGATGGGAGATGCATGGGAGAGATGATGGCTGGTGCCGCAGAGTCCGGGAGGCTTTGCGGAAGGAATGAACTCCAAGACACAACAAAAGGAGCCCTTAGCCTACTAGAGGAGGAGAGGAACTCCCTTCCTGTGGAACTTGAGGGGACGGAGGTGAAGAAGGGATTGTGAGAAAATCTGTTCCTTCCTGATAACATCTCTGCACAGTAGGTTATCTGCTGAAAGAAAGAATGGTAGAAATGATTGGAAACCTAAGAAGAGAAGGAGGAATTTTAATAGCCATGTCATCAGGGAAAGCAGAATTGACCAGAAAGAAGGAAAACAATGACTGGGTTGTGCCGTGTGGTTCTCAAACCTTAAGCATGCATCAGAATCATGTGGAGAACTTGTCCAAACACAGTTTGCTGGACCCACTCCCAGAGACTCTAGCATGGTAGGGCTGGAATGAGGTCTGAGAATTTACATTTCTAAAATATTCCCAGTTGATTCTGAGGCTGATGGTTTAGGGACCACATTTGGAGAACTACTGTTATTAAAAAAAAAAAAAAAAAAAAGTGAAAAGAATGCATTTCCAACCCAGAAAATGTCTCTGTAGAGTTCTTTAAAGGATGCAGTTTTATCAGATTTATTTGTGTGGTAAAACTTCATGATATGTACCTGTTTTATTTTATGCATTTTCAGGATTCCCTGCCTTCGCTCAGGCTCTTTCCTTGGCCTGGAATGCCCTTCCTCTGGAAACTGATGATGATTCTACACCTCCGTCTTAGGACCTGCTCAAGTGCACCTTCCCAAGAAGTAGTGTTTCTGCATCTCTCTTTAGAATTCTTTAAACTCTGCTTTTTTCACTCATATAACGATTTCTTGTACCCAAATCTCATTCTGCTTAGTATTTTTGTTAGTTGTCCAAATGCCTGGATCTCCACCCCACCCCCCAAAGCGTAAGCTCCTTGAAGATAGAGACTGTCCCCATCTTCCTCCATTCCCCGAAATAGTAAGCGCAAGGTCTGGAACAGAGAATTGCCCAATATTATCCCTGGGACAGAATAAGAAGCTTGCTCTCCCAATAACCTACTTAAGAGACTTTGAAATACCCAGCAGAACGGGCAGGGAAACATTAAATCAAAGAACATCAGAACAAACTTTTTCTTTAAATGATCTGCCTTTTCCTTCTTGACAGCAGCTCTTATTAAAATAACATTAGCTAAAGATATTTCTGTGCCAAAAGTAATTATGATAATGTTTCTCTGCATTTATATAGTTCTTTTTATTCTAAAAATTCATAGTACACAGGCCTCAGATAAGGAGGAAAGAAAAACACTGAACTGGACTTGAACCTCTCATTCCCGTCACTGGGCGGCCTCTCTCCTGACTTGTTCCTAAACCCATTAATATTGCTGATGTCTGAGTCTGGGTTTCTGTATTTGATGTCCTCACCAAACCCACTCGGGCATGGATTCAAAAGAGAAATTTCAATTAGTTCCCCTCAAAGGATTAAATGCTGTTGTCCCTCAATGGATGCTCTCATCTTTAACAGGTGATTAAGGTCCTAATGGACTCATACAGCTTTTCAGTCAGTTTCAAGCAATTATGGTACTGAAGAAAAAGCCAAAAAGGAAAGATAAAAGGAAAAGGAAAGGAAAATGAGATGGAGGAGAAGGGTCCTTGCAGGAACTCTGTAAGCCTTTTCAAGACAAAACGGTCTATTTGTTAGAATGCTTGTCAGGGAGCAATCAGACTTTTCACCTTAGATGCATTGTACCCAAGAGGATGCTCCAACTCCTTTTCCATCAATCTGGTTTCTCTGTTTCCAGACTCCAGCAGGATGTATAGTGCACACTGAGGTACACATCAGTCTGCACATATCTTTGACTTTACGACTGGTATGATAAAGAATATGTCTGGTCTCTGTCCCCAGTTCCTGACACAGAGCTTCAAAAACCCTTGAAATTTCCAGAATGATAGGAGTGTCTTTGTTATCTAATGGATGACTCATGGTTGGCCCCTCTATAACTTCAGGATGGAGGCTTGTCACCAGAAAGACCAACCACAAGATTAGACAGTTGGAATTTGGGCCAGCTCTGCCTCCAGGGAGGAGAGGAGGGCCAGAAGTCGAGTTCACTCGCATAGTTGATGATTTAATCAATCATGCCTACATAATGAAAGCCAAGTAAAATATCTGGACACCAAAGCTCCTGGAGTTTCCTGATTGGTGAATACACTGAGGTGTTGGGAAGGTGACACGCCCTGATTCCACAGGGAGAGCATAGAAGTTCTGTGTCCTGGCCCATCCCAGGCCTCACCCTATGTATATCCTTTATCATAAAACTGTAATAGTAAGTACAGCACTGTTAGTGATTTCTGTGAGCCATTTTAGGGAATTATCAAACCTGAGGTGGTTGTAGGAAACCCTGAATTTATAGCCAGTCAGTCAGAAGTGTGGGTAGCCTGGGGTCTCCACCTGTGGCAGGCATGTGAAGTGAGGGCAGTCTTGCAGAAGACTGAGCCCTTAACCTGTGGGGTCTACAATGACTTCCAGTGGTTGGTGACAGAAGTGAATTGTAGTACACTCCATTTGGGGTTGAGAGGGAACAATGATCCAGTGAGATCTGGCTAACTTCCCCTCAGGCTCCCTCTTATCTCTACAGCCAAGGACAGAGCTGTTACCAGGGCATTCTTATGGAAGGGATGCCTGGGGGGTCAGGCCCATTTGTTCTGTTCTGCACAGCCCAGAACAGCTAGAAGCCGAGTGAAATCAGGATAAAGCCCTTCTTACTTTAATCGTGCTGCCCACAAATCATCAGACAATTCTTTGAGAGCTGCTCTTCTGCTCACTCTCTCACCAACCAGCAGAGGTTTCTCCAAGTCTGCTGGGTGCACCACCTGCATTGCAGTCACCCAGGGCACTTGTTGAAAACACAGACTCCAGACCCTCAAACAATAATTGCTGAATTCTTATTGGGGATAAAAAGATGAGCAGAAATTAGCATTTTAAATAAGCTCTTGAATCGATTCTTATATACACTAAAATTTGAAAAACCTCTGTGTACCTGAGAGTCTCAATAAAACTACCAGATAGAATACTCCCCTTGCTTCTATGAGATACTGAGCCCTTGGATCATGTGATACAATTGTTTTTCTCTTTGGTCTAGACCTTGGTATTAGCAAGAAGGAAATCTACTTTTATCGTCCAAAATAGCAAATGTTGATCTGATTATAGGATAGTTTGCCAATGAACAGTAGAAGTTTGGGATTCTAGCTAAGTCTGTCATGGGCATTTGGGGTTGTAAGGACCCTTGAACATGCAGGCTTGGGCTGAGCAGCCAAAAGAATGATAATTTAGGCTGCAACCTCAAGGGACTATAAAATAAATATTTCAAGAACCTTGGGTCACAAGATAGAATATGCACATATCTGCATAGCTTTAGTTTAAAGCTTTGATCTTCTGCGAATTTCAAATGCAAGGAGAGGGTGGGGGGTGAGTGAAGTAATTAGTAATTTATGGAAAATATCTTACAGCCGTGAAAATATATTTGATTGAAAAATATCTCAATCTAAAGGCACTGGAAAATGATAATCAGGAAAGAGAAAAGTCAAGAAGTAAGAGGCTGGAGGAACAGAGCAAACAAAAAGGAGAGTAATTCAAGCTTTGGCATTTTCACAAATGTGACCAGGGCTAGCTTGTATGTGGGGCATAGATCCAGACAACTTGGTAAAATTAGATGAGAGGAAAGGGGTCTAAGAGGGAAAATTAAGAGAGCCACTACCAAAACAATCACGTGGGCACCTGGGCCCTGCAGGACTCCTCGGTAAAGAGAGAGGGTCAGTAGTTCAGCCGAGTTGAACCATGGGGTTAGGGACTGGGTGTCCATCTCTGAGACTCAGGTCCAAAACATGCATAAAAAGAGAAATAGGTGGCAAAAAAAGTCTCTATATTTGATTTCAAGAAGCACTCATTTTTGTCAAGGTCATCTTTTAGTTTGGTTTAGGTAAGAATGGGATCTAAAATAAAGGTCATTTAAAGTTTTTAATTCAAAAGAATTTTAAATTGGGTAAGATAATTATGACTACAAAGACATATGACAGAATATGTATGCGATACGTGTACCCCACATCCTAACTTACAGTGTTGTCCTTGTAAGATGTGCATGAGTTTTATAGAATTAGACATAGCCATAGTTTTCTAAATGGTGGTGTTTAATGTGGAGACACTGAACAGACGCAAAGCCTCAGGATGACACGCACTGCCTGCTGAAGCTTTCTGGCGCAGGGCCATGTGGCTCTTACATAGTTCTATACCAGATATCTTCACAAATACTGTAAGAATTAGAGAGAGTGAGTGATGTTATTGGTTTAAGATGGGAGGAAGTAGAGAAATAAAGCTGTCTCCCAAATATTTGAGAAATGATGCTTAAACAATTGAGGTATTTTTTGGGAGGGAACTCGAAAGCAAACCAAATTGTTAAAGAAGAAAAAAGTAGGATTTATCAGATCTTTTTAAAATTAATACCTATATTTGTTCTGTTATTCCTAATTATCAATGCTGTTAGGGGTGATACACTTATGATGACTCCAATTTTTCACAGAATTTTCTATTTCCAATACCCCTACACCATGTTAATGCATTGTAGTTCTACGTGTCGCTGTCCCCAGGATATAAGGAAAACACCAACGTGGTGGAAAGAACATAAGCTTAGAATAAATCAAGTCCCAACTCATAATGCGAGATTTGCAGCAGACTTGAAACCAAAACCTGATAAAAGCAATATGAAAAAGGAAAATTACAGGCTAATCTCATCCCATGAGCAGAGATGCAAAAGGACGAAAGAAAACATGGGCAAGTTGGATTTATTCCAAGAATGCAAGATCATTTAGCCTTCACACGCCAATTATTAATATGACATAAACTAACAATTAATATATTATTAGTAGTCATAATAATGTCAGATTAGAGCAGAAAAATCAAATGACCATCAATAGATACAATGTGTTGGATAAATCTAACATTTGTTTGAAAGAAGACAATGAACTGCAAGCATCCTTGAAAGTGTAGCAGGTGCTGATAGAGCTCCTGTGCACTTGCACTTACTGCAGCACAGTCAGGCCAGACTTCCACCTGCTAGCATCTGTCTAAGACCTTTCTCTAGCTTTGTAGCCCATAAGGCAGCCAGAAGTGCCAGAGAATTACCCCTCTACTCCCTCCCTGGCCGCCCTCAGCCAAGGACTCCTAGTTCCTTCATCCCTCAGTTTGAATAACTCTAAAGAGTGGGTTTTACATGAACTCCCAGTAGTAACTGGCTTTATAAGATGGCTTTCATTGGTTTCCTTCTCTTCCTAATTCACTAAGCCCTCCCTTTATGGTCTTTCCTAAAATCACTTCCCAAATAAACTACTGCAGTTAAATCATTGTTTCAGAATCTATTTCTGGGACAAATAAACTAATGCAGCGTGCTAGGGCTGAAAGGAAATTTCTTTAACTTGATAAAGGATGTTTAAAAAAAATAAATCACAGCAAACATCCTACTCAATGGTGAAACGTTCAACTTGTTCCCTATACCATCCAAAACAAGACAAGTATATTCAGTAATACAACTTCAGCTCAGCATTATACTAAAGGTCCTAGTTAAGTGCAACAGGGCAAAAGAAATAAGTAAAAGATACAAGAATTATAATAACTTGAAAGGAATAAAACCTGTCATTATTTGCAGGTAACAAAGTTGTGGAAAAATGCAAATTATTTGAATTGCTTAAAGATTTCAGCAAAGTAACTAGATGTAAAGTCAATATATAAAAACATCCATTGTAAAGACAGTGCTCAGGAAAAGCAAAAGGGTCCACAATGATGGTGTATGTCAAAGCGGCACAATAGCCAACCGAAAGAGCTCCCAATGGCCAAGGATGATCAACAATATAAATAAGGTAGTATCAGGTTATAACACAAAGTATAAATTAAATATCCATGAGTCCATGCTGATATAAATAAGTTCTTTAGTAAATAAATAAATGTGGGAGAAGAGATAGTCTCTTGTGCAGAAGAATTCCAAACAATTCATGTAGATATTCAGCCCTCAAAAAAGTAGAGCATGACTCCCCACTCTGTAGGTTTGGGCTGAGTATAGTGACTTCCTTCTAATGAGTGCAGTATGGTAAGCGGCTCAAGACAGTAGCTTGACAGCGATAAAATCTGACCAACACTACTTCAGTCAGGAGTGCAAGGTCAACTTCCACACTATGTACTCTCAATAAAATGCAATGTAAATGGCACTTCATTTCTACAGTCTTCCACCCAAAACTCACGATCTTGAGAAAAACAGACAAATCCCAAGAAAGGGTTCTACACAATACCTAAACCAGTACTCTTCAAAATTGTCAAGGTCATCAAATCAAGAGACTCTGAAACTGTCAGAGCCAATTGGAGCCCAAGGAGACATGGTGACCAAATGTAATGTGTCCTGGTGGCATCCTGGAACAGACAAAGGACATTAGGTAAAAATGAAGAAAGTTTGAATAAAGCATGTACTTTAGTTAATAATAATGTATCAATACTGATTCACTAATTACAGCAAATGCATTATCCTAATAAGAAGTTAATAATAGGGAAAACTGGGTGTAAGATTTATGGAAACTCTCTGTATTATCTTCCCAGTTTTTCTGTAAAATTGTTTTAAAAAACAAAGTTTATTTGAAAAAGGATAAAACATCAATTTTAATTTGATACATGCTCAAAAAATATTTATAAAAGGTAATTATTAAAAGACAGTTTTTATATTGGCTTCAAATAAAAAGAAAGTACTAAGGAATTAATTAAACAATACATGTACAAAATTTGTAGAGAGAACATTATATTGAAGTAAATTGTTTTAAAGACTTAAATAAGTAGAAGACCGTACCACAGGCATGGTCTGCAAATTAATAGGAAAGAGACAATATCCTAAGGATGTAAATTCTGACCAAGTTGCTCTACCGATATGATTCAACTCTACTCAAGATACCAACAGATTTTGGGGAAATTTGACAAGCTGATTTTAAAATTTATGGGGAAGATCAAAGATACAAGAATAGTAAGACATTGCTTAAGAAGAGCAAAGTAATTGGATTTACGTTACCAAGTATCAAGTGGTACTATAAAGTATAAAAATTAAGACAATAGAGTACAGTCACAGAAATGGATGAACTGGAAAAACAGAATAGGGAGCCCAGAAACACATCCGCACATATTGGAAACTCAATTTATAGAGAAGTCACATCACAGAGCCTTGAAAAAAAATGGAGAGCTAATAAATAAGGTTGGAACAACTGGTTATCTGCACAGAAAAATGTGAATTAATTGGACTCTAGCATAACTCCATAAACAAAAATCAACACTAGGAGGGCTAAATATGTAAAGGCAAAAGGCAAAATTAAAAACTTTGAGCAAAATTTTTTCATTACTCTGGATTAAGGAAGATTGCATTTGTGTACAGAGCATAAAAAGAAGGATTGACAAATATGAATATGTTAAAATTAAGAACTTCCGTTCATCAAAAGTCCACATAAATAATTGAAATCACTATGTAAGCTGAAAGAAGTTATTTGCAGTAGATTAAATGACAATATTTAATATCCAAATGTATAAAAAGGCCTATAAATTGATAAGAAAAAACTACCCATAGATAAAGTAAGCAAAAATAAATAATGAATAGGTACTTCACAGAACAGGAAGTACCAGTAAAAATACATAAAAAGATAATCAACCTTATCAGTAATGAGAGAAATCCAAGTTAAAACTCTAAGATACCATTTCAAACCAATCATATTAATAAAAACTAAAATGTAACAATATAAAATATAGGTGAGGATGCAGAGGAAGCTAAGTAACTGCACAATGTGATTCAGAACAAGTTGAAGTTTAATTGCTCCATTATCTTGTGCAAATAATGTGGTACTATCTAACAAATCCAAAATGTGTGAACCTTATGAGTCTACAACACTCTCAGATATACTCTGGGAGATGTGTATCACATGCTCTTGTCAGCACTTTTTGTAATAGTGAAAAAGAAAGAAAAGAATACACAAATATTGAGCAAAAGTAGAATGGCTAAACAAATAATGGCAAAGCTTTGTGATGGAATATTATACAACAGTGAAAAGAAATTAAATACAGCTTTATTCAATGCCATGGATGAATCTCAGGGACATTGCCGAGCAAAGAAAGCAAGTAAGACAAAACCACATACAGTTTGATTCAACCAATTTAAAGTTCAAAGGTATGTATACAAAATGATGCATTATTTAGGAATATAGACAAGTACAAAAACATAAAGAAACCCCTGAGGTAGAAAGGAAAGGAGGAGATGTGAAGGGCACACAGGGTAATTTACAGTTTAAAGTAATATTTTATTTATGAATCTGGGACATGAATAATTGGCTACTACTTATTTGGTTGTTGTGTATTCCTTACAGATATTTCTAAACCATTCTTTTGTATCTAAACACTTTTAAGAAAATTTAAAGGATAAATTTAAACAGGGATAGAATAGCTTGAACTTTGGAGTCAAAGGCCCTCGGGCTCTATTTCCAACTGTCTCATTTACTACCTGAAACTCTGAGCAATTCATTTAACCTAGCTAAACCTCAGATCCCTCATCCTTAAATAGAACTGTAATAAAAAGAGCCACTTAACTGCAGAACTTTTGTGGAAAGGCCATACAATCAGAATACACAATCACCTTGCACAGTGCCTACTGCCTAGTAGAAATTCAATAGATGTCAGGTTGTCTCATTTGCTCACCCATTCATTTATTCATTTTTCACTCATTCAAGTACTAAAGAATGAAAATCAAGTTAAATAATGATGGGAACCTAAGTTAGAAAGATAGACCATTGCCTTCTCCTCAGGTGTCCTGTGTCTTTTACTTCAGGTTTTCTGGAGATGGTATTTCTAATACTTCTATCTCATTAACAGCTTGAGTAGAAAAGGAAGGTCAAGGACTAGGAAGAGAGATTTGGTCCCTAGTCATTTTTGGTAAAACTAAAGCTACATCTCAAAAGCAACTTGAAAAAAACAGCACAGCAGCATGGAAAAAAAATGGGTGCTTTGCAATCATGCACACTTGGGCTCACTCCCCAGCTCAGCCTGTTGCTGAAATATAACCCTGGGCAGGTGATTAAAAAACTCTCCAGGCCTCCTTTCTTCATCTATAAAAGGGGGATAATAGTTCTTTCACCGCAGGTTGATGGTGAGGAATGGAGGTAATACATGCACAGCGCCCAGTGGAGTACTTGATGCACAGTCGGCGCCCAGCACACGGCGTTAGTCTGCTGTCTAGGCAGTGACACAGTTAGTAGATTTCTAAATAACTTACAAGCATTTCATTATTCTATAGTATATAAACCTTGTATATATATATATTTAAATTGTGGTATAAAAGCATACAGTAGAGTGCAGTGGAGAGGTTAGAAACTCAGACACCAGTGTCAGATGGCCTAGGTTTGAATTCTGACTCCGCGAATTACTAGCTACATGACTTTGGGGAAGATCCTTAAACTCTGTTTCCTCATCAGTGAAGTAGAAATAAAAAAATGAGATAATTCATGTAAAGTGCTTAGAACTTATATTCACAGTTGAATAAATGTTGATTATATTATTATTAATAATATAATCGTTATTTTTATTATTTGGTTGCTTTTGAGAACATTCCCTTCTTTGAAACTTCAAAAAGTAATGCTGGGTGTTGGTTTTATTATTCTTTTAATCAAAGTGAATTCATGATCCTTTTCAGTTTGCAGATTTCGTAGCCCCTTTGCCTTAGAAGAAAACCTTAAAGCGATCACTAAAACCAGAGTTTCGGGAGCCTGACATAAAAACAAGCAAGGAATTTAAGGATCTTGGGTCCTGCTGGGACTTGATTTTGGTCTCATCATGGGCAAATTCCTTCTCATTTCCAACACTTCGATTTTCACATCAGTATGTGGAAATAATTCTTTTGCATCGTTGCCCCTATAGGAATTCTAAAAAGGAATCACTTTTTTCTCTTCTTGGGTGAAACAAGCTTCAGAGTAGAGTGACTGCGTCTTCAGAACTTTGTGATAAAGGGTCAGACCCAGTCAGTCTGTGACCACCAAAAGCTGCTTGGTAATAAAAGTAGATGATCCCAGGTCACTTTAAATGATCCACTTCACAAACAACCTTAGGATAGGACTGTGCTGTTGATCAAACTCTGTGTGAATTCAATATCACTTCAACACAAATTGAGTTCCAAGATAACCATATTTGTTTCCCAGAATTTTTTTTCTGAAGCACAACTACGTAATTTATTTCAAAAAGATGTTTTTTAAACAAAAACAAGAAACAAAAAGTCAGAGCTCCCTTAAACCAATTTTAACCAGCAACTCAGTATTGTGAAGTTGCCAATTCAGATGCCCATAGCTCTAGCCAAAGCGACAGAGGACTTAAGTCGGGACCATTTCTACTCCCCAGCAACACAAGGGGATGCTCTGTTGCCATGACTACTGAAGCCAGAACTCAGCCTACTGCCCTATGGGACCAAAGTTTACCATTCTCCCTTCATGCCTGACTTTCCCTAAGATCTACAAAAAGACCAGTGGCCACAGTTTCTACTTCTAAGCATCTGTTTATTTCCAGCCTGCATTTTACCAGATAACTTTGTTTTCCCTCCTTCTTTATTACTTTGTTCTTTTTTTGTTTTCTTTTCAGTGGTATAGAGAGTTGAGATTTTTCTCTTTTCTTGTACCATTCCTCCTCTGTAGATAACAAAGTCCAGGTCCCAAGCCATTGTAATTATTAGCATATTCCTGGAGAAAATTGCAACAGTCTACATTAAAGGACTCCCTGCATAAATTTACACAGTAGGTACCCAATTTCTCTTTAAATAAAAGGCTCTCAGAACAGTGAGGGGTTTAAGACAAGAGGAGAAGTGGGGAACAAACAGAGCTTTGAGGACAGCAGGGAGATTTGCAGTGGTCAAGAGCAGATAGTCAGGCTGAATTATTTGGATAATTAGTGCTCGTTAGCAAATTGGAGAAAATTAAAATGCCACTATAAGAGGTTAGAACATGCCCACAGACTGGCCATATTAAGGGTCAGGTGTGACCCAGTTCCAAAAGGTTTGGCTCTCCATTCTGAATACTCTGTAGTAGAGAATAGATTCTAAGCACGTGAGCTTTCTTCAAAATGTTTCCAAAACTTGGTAACATCTGCGTTTAGTCAAAGTGATCCTGACATCATTGTGGTCCTCTCAGCATAAGAGGAGAAGTTTAAAGACGTCTGTCAGGAAACTTTAAAGGTGAGAGCAAGGAAACAAAATCCAAACGGAAGATTTAATTGTAATATTCTCTTCCTCAAGATGATGGAAAATATGAAAGCTAGGTTTACTTTTTTATGTTCCAGAAACCCTTTCAGGGAACATAACTGGCATCAATAAAAGAGATTTAAATCTAAATTTATATTAAAAAAACAATCTGCAAAGCTCTTGAAGAAAGTCTCACCCTGGATGTACATCTGGGAAAGGCTATTCCTTATTTTCTAGATTTCTAAGCACCTGTGTATAAGTCCCTTGTAAAGAACAATGCAATGCACCCCATTAATGGTCCCAAAGAGCAATTCTTATCTAATTAGATTGTTACTACTTCTTCAGGAAACATGTGCAGAAGACCAAGCGAAGAAGACGGTAGGAAAAGAAAATGAATAAGGCTGGTTCTCAGGACCAAGGTAGTTTAAGTATCTGAGTAGTATATTCATGTTTTTCAAAGGAGATTAAAATGTTTTTCACATTGCATATGCAATGGCAGAGTGGCCATGTCTGACGCACGCACGTGTACACTTGTACTCAGGTACACAGGAATGACACTGAGCAGGAAGAACCATGGACTCGTTACCATCACCTGAAAGTTGTTCTCAGAGCTATCTCAGTCATGTTGCTTTGAAATTGTTACTACCACTTAAGAAGAAGAAGAAAAATTAAAGCATGGGAATCATGTAAAAAGGTATGTAGCATATTCTTCAAATGTTATACTGTGGTATTATCTAACAGACAGACCCAAGGATCATTTATTCTAGGAGAATATTCTTGGTTTGACTCACTGTTTATTATTAAATAAAGACAGTAAAATATATGTTAACTTACAGTTTTGGTCCAATAGAAATGCAAGTAGCTTCTGTCAGGTAGAAAAGATAACTTCTATGCGTGGTCGCCTGTGGGACACCCGTGAGGTTTGCATTTAACCTACCATTCTTGTTCTGTCATTGTTTCAAAATACCTGTAAAAATCTAAATCCTCAAGATGTTTTTTGCACCAGGCTTTACTTTGTTACTGTATCCCTTGTTAATTAATGAGTTGAATTACTTCTTGAAACGTGTTCATATTCTATTTATATGAGAGACATATATTTAAGTTTTAGAAATTATGCTTTGAATTTAAAAAATCACTGAACACTCCACACTACTTATAAGGAGATGGGGAGAAACCAGGTGAATTCTTGAATGTACAAGCATTGTGGCTAAAAACACCTTGTGGTGATCTTGTTGGATAAACTTCTTTTCTCTCCTCCCTTGAAAAATATTACACTTTAACAAATCATTTTTCTATCTTATAGATAAAGAGAAATGTCTCTTTATAGATAAAGAGAAATGTTGGACCACTTGCTTATTTTATCCAAAGATACCAACAGAATTGAAGTAAAGAGCGTCTGGCCTCCTTGAAGGAAGAGATGGAGAGATTGATTGTGGATAAGTAATCTAAGAATGTAAAGCTCTCTGAATCCCAGAACAAAGCCAAACTCTAAAAATTCAAAATAACCATAGCAATCAAAAGTAAATTGGGAAAAAAAACAAGTAAGTTGGTCAATCACTCTAATTGGAAATGCTGGAGTGTATGTGGGTGCGTGTACCCCAGTTTCTTCTGGACACCTCAAGGGACATCAGAAGTAAAATGTGCCCATTAGGGAGATGTCAAAGAGAACAGAAAGATGAGGAGCTATTCTTCGAGTGTCTTTTCTGAGGGCAGCTCTGTTTTTAGTGTCTCAGAATATTAAGGTAAAGGCAATAGTCGTTTGAGAGGAAGGACACTCAAGCATGGTTGGCATGTGACTTCTCTAGTTGTCAAAATCTTGCAATGTTAGGAAGCACTTTCATCTCCAAGAAAATGACATACAGAAGAAAACTATCTTAACTCACAAGGAATATTTTTTCTGTGTGAGACTCACTGCAAAAATCTTCATTTCGGACCAAAAATCTAAACAAATATTTTTGTGCTTCCAACTGATAGTGAAATATTATCTCATAGGACAAATTCTTGTTTTTTTGGTCCGAAATGAAGATTTTTTCAGTGGCTCTTAGCCTTGATAGTCCATCAGGATTATTTATGGAACTTAAAAATAGATCCCCTTATTACTTATGCCTCACTTCATACTTACAGCGTCAGAATCTTCATGTTAAGATCTAAATAGAATTCTCTATTTTTTATAAGTTTCTTGGGCAATTCTTACACACAATTAGCATTAAAGAATCTCTGAATTAAATGCTAAGCTATTAAATGGTTATTTGAGTTTGTATTGTTGCAAGAGTTTATTTTTTAATTAAGATATAATTCATAAACTTGGAGAATAAATTTATCCAATCATTTTTCAATATGCCCCTTATCGTATACCCTCTCCCTCAGTAGGGAAATATGGCAGCAATACTTTTTCTTTTCTTTTCTTTTTTTTTTGAGGAAGATTGGCCCTGAGCTATTATCCGTGCCCATCTTCTTCTACTTTATATGTGGAACTCCTCCCACAGCATGGCCTGACAAGCGGTGCACAGGTCCGCACCTGGGATCTGAACTGGTGAACCCTGAGCCCCCGAAAAGGAACACATGAACTAAACCACTATGCCACGGGGCTGGCCCCAGGAATATGTTCTTAAAGAAGAAATGTTCCCACGTGACACATACAGTACTGAGGGGTTTTCCTTCACCCTTTCCAAAGATAGTGGGTTCTTTGGCTCTGCAACTGGATCAAGCACGGGGCAACTGAGCTCTGAGGCACGATGTGATCTTTTAGGACGAGAGCTTGAGATCTCCACTGAGACAGTATCTTCAAGGAGGGCTTGCTCATTTCTTCATCTTCAGTGTCTAGAAAAGTGCCTGGCATATAAACGTTGGCTTATTAATGCTGGTCAAATAAATGATTGATAAATAAGCGATTGATTCAAATGAACCAAATATTCTCTACTAATTTGAATGCATTGTTATTCTGGTCCTTTCCTTTCATTGAACTTTCTCTTCTCCAGGCTCAGACCAACATTTTTCACTGAATGAGGAAGAGAAAAGCTAGTATTTCCCTGGGAAATGAGAGATTATT
The DNA here is from genome assembly GCF_041296265.1 of Equus caballus. Lineage (NCBI taxonomy): Eukaryota > Metazoa > Chordata > Mammalia > Perissodactyla > Equidae > Equus > Equus caballus. The sequence goes on along the minus strand of NC_091710.1, from coordinate 26,571,537 downwards.
ACATCCTCAAACATCTCCTTTGGTTTGCCACATATACCCAAATCCATTTACCTGCTTTTCCATCTTGTTGTTGTTGTTTTTTCCTAAGTTTCTCTTGATCCTGCATAAGCGAACAAAAGAAATCTAAAAGGAAATTAAGAGTTGACTCTAAGTGGGGAAAAAAAAAAATTGGTAAGTTCCCACCGAGGTTCACCTTATAAAGTCCAACTGAGCAAGAAAAACACAAGGCTCATAATTAACGACTAGAAAGCTCTAGTAAAATCAAGGGAGACTTTGGGATTCTAGACTTCATTAGCAGTTAAAGGAGAAAAAAATCCCCACGGCCAGCAGGTTAGAAGTTAATTAGGAGATATGCTAGGGGACTGGCTGTCCGACAGAGAGGCTTCTGAGGTAGTTTCAGGCTCTTTATTGCCACTATAAAAGGCTCCCTGTTAGCAAGCTCCCAGGGAACAGAGCAAATCCCCAAGGTTGTTCCAAACAGGCAAGCTCTGCGCCTCCAACACTCAGGGGTCCTCTGCCCTGCCGGCTAATGGGTGCTTTGGGACATTTTGTCCATTTGTTCTCAAAGCAAACTTTTTCTTAGATTAAATAGATACAGCTGGCTGAAGCAGTAAACACACTTAAGTTAAAATTCAATTTAGATGCATAAGTGGATAACAGGGAACAAAAGGAGAAGACTGGAAGAGAGCAAAGATAAGCATTCTTCTTGGTCAAGAACTAGTCTTCAAAGGGCTCGAGAATTTGGGTGACCTGGTGGTGTTTCCTTAGACTGAAACTTACAAGTACCATTGCTTCCTTCTCTACAAACTTTCTCTGACTTCCTGCAACAATTAAAACGGATGTTTCTTTTGAGATGCTTAGGTGAAAATATCAGGTATCAAAGTGAACCATGAGACAGATACACTGTAGAACTGGAAAATTGTAGGCGGCAAAGAGTAGTTCAATGACTGAAATTCCTTACCAACATCCAGATGTGGAAAGGATGAGAAGAAGAGAGGTGTGGGGAAGACAGTGTTTGGAGACCACTAGTGGTTTGTCGTTACCCACTTAGTCTGCGCATCCCAATCCTCGGAAGAATTAAGGAGGGTCCTTTTCCCTTCACTTCAATCAGCAGAGAAGTCCTTCAACCCAGACTTCTCAGAGAGCCTGATATAAGTCTTTGTAGTTGATGGTGACTAACTGCTGTCAAGAAAATCTAAAAGGCTAGTCCTGGCTCTCTTCCCATGCTCCATCTCAGCTCTAGTGGGAAAGAGCAGCTAGTGGATGTGAGAGGAGGTCAGTGAGAAAGAGAGAAGATTCTACCCTTACCTTTCTTTCCTGACTACAACTTTCTGCCTGAAACAAGCCCTAGGTGACGGAGGAGGGTTGAAATCTTATCTTTGGATGGGTTGAATTGTTGACTATTCTATGAGTGAACAGCCTAATTTCCAAAACAAGCAAACTCTTAGCTTTTAGACTGAGTGACTTTGTGATGTGAGAATGTGGATGTCAGACTTTGTATTTTCTGTGTAACAACCATGAGTCAAGGAATTACACATATTTTCCTCGGGGGGCTACCCTCCTGACTAAATTCAAATGGACATTGAAGGGCTAATTAAATTTTCTTTGTAATCCCATCCTATAAGTAAGGCTTATTCAATACATATTTCTAAACCCTTGTTATGCTTAAGAATCTGGGCGGTCCATGGTAGAGAGTTGAGAGGTAGGGGTGGAATAAGGCAAAGATAAATTCAAAATAGTTTAAGGTCTAATACAGTGTAATTTATACAAGCAAGTTTGAGCTATGTCCTGAATTTGTAGACAAACTATTACTAAAGTAACCTTAGGTTTCCTCAGGATTCCTAAGGAATATTATTAAGATAAAAACTCAGATTTCACTTGATCTAGTTACCACCACCCATATAATGTCAAACCTCTGACTTCCACAAAATCCTTTACATCCAGAATTTATGGGAGTCCCATTTTTTTCTGCTCAGCCCTTCTTAGTTGACTTTGGTTGTTCAAGAAGCCATTTGAGATCAGCTTCTCACCGATGGCATTGCCATTGTCCTCCAAAATGCCATAGACCCTGCATCTGGAAATACTCTGAGTATTTCAGTGAGGCTGGGGAATAAGCGTGTTTGGGGGAACAGAGGGAGATGAGTTGGGGAAGTAGGTAGAGGCTGATCCTTAAAGAATTACGACTCTAAATTTTTCCATTGTCTTTTGAAAGGATAGATATGACACATTTGCCACAGCAGAAATGTGTGCTGGAGCAGAGAGAAAGAGGAGTTCGGACTTGAGGATAGATCCTCTTACATTTCAGTTCTCCAAAATAAAGGATTGTTTCTCCAAAGCAAAAAGTAGTGAATCTGGGATTCTCTGAGTTCCACTTCCAGAGTAGAAGTGACTTTGAGGTGGTCTAGCACAAATCTTTCCTTTTACCCATCAAGAAATTGAAATCCAATAAGATGAAGTGGCCAAGCCAAGGTCCCCTAACTAGTTAGTGACAGGAGAAGAATCAAATCCTTGTTCTTTAATGTCCAGCCTGGTGTTGTCCTTTCCATGACATTATATTTTTTCTCAAGTTCAGGAATCACCAGAAAATCAATTTTGACCAAAACATTGCTTTCTCCTGGAGCAGGTCAGAATTTTAAAACACCAGGGAAAATAAATAGGTTCTTTTAAAGTTAGTGACTAGAGGATGTGTAAATTAGATAACAATGGAAATTAATTCAGACACATGAATTTGCCTAGGCAAGGCAGTTAAGAGTAAAGTGTTCATTATGGAGACTTAGACTGACCCAGGTAGTGGCTTCAATAAAGGGAGAACTGATCCAGACACAGAAATCTGAGAATTGTAGAAAAAATCAAAATTAATTCACTGTACTCTAAAACCCCTTTCTGTAATGATGTTCTAAGAATTATTGTTATTTTGTGGTTTATTGGCTTATAAAGCTATAAAACATACAGAAATTCCATATCCTTCCAGAAAAATAATCCTTCTATCAAATCATGGTAGTATTAGCAGGTATCGTGGTAGGCAGAGTAATGTTCCCATCCACCCCTCAAACATCCACGTCCTAATCTGAGGGATGTGGGGATATGTTACCTTATGTGGAAAAAGGGACTTTACACATGTGATTAAGGCTAAGTCCCTCAGCGGAAGGGTGGGCTTGAAAACATCTTCCCACCAGTAAAGAGAGAGAAAAAAATCTGCCTAAGCTTTGGGTCTTGGTGGAAAATATCTATAAAAACTGATAGCATCTCCCCTGATAATCCATAACCGGAGGCCAATATTAGTTCAGAGAGGTTTGAGAATAGAAAGCAAATTGCAGTGAGTTGCAGAGTGACTGAATGAAGTGGAAGCCACTGAGGTTACTCTTTCATACTCAGGCATCCTCTATGGGGCAGCCCTGTTCGTGGTCCTCTATTTCCAAGCTGATCTCCAACACGTATGGATCCCCACTACCATCCAGGGTAGTTCATTTAAAACTTAGCAGATCATTGATTAGAATGTTCTCTAAGCTCTGAAATCTCTTTCATATAATTTCTATCTATTGGTCTTAAATTTGCCTTCTGAAGATAAGGCCACTGAGTGTAAACCCTCTTCGACAGTTAACTCTAAATATTTGGAGGCTGTGATCATGTCATCTTCCTTGACTGTAGCTTTCTGCTTAAGAAAAATGGAGTCTCAAATATGCCTCACTTGAAAACTTGTGAATAGCCTTTAAAAAGCAAACGACAGGGAGAATATGGTTTCATATGTTGAGTGCTACTTTTCTTTCTTTGCCAAAATAATAGGAAATGTCACTTTTTTATGTAATAATGGGCTATATTTCTAAAGATTTAAAAATCCTCGAAAGTGAAGTCCGGATGCTGCTTTTCTCTTTCTGCTCAGGAAATCTGGTAGGGTTGGGGCATCTGGATGGAACAGGTGATTTAGGAGCACCAAGAGACTTACTGCAATTCAGGAAATGGGGGCATTTTTCATTTTTGTTTTTCCTGTTATTTATTCTCTTCACCTCAGGTTCCTGAAAACCAGAAACAGATGGGCCAATCCAAGCTCCTCAGAGCAGACGGCGTCTCCAGCTCCCTGCTTTGAGGAACGGCTCCCCTGCAGAGTGCAGCAGCCATGCCACAGAATAATTTACTTAAACTCTGCCTTGGAATGAACACTCAGAGAACTTTAAACAATTAGCCTTTCCATTGGCCCCCTTATCAACAATGTTAGAAAGATGCATCCTTGCCTGATGCAAATATCACCCACCCACCAGACACCAGATATCACATAAGGAGCTAAGTCCACAGACATGTGCAAAATGAACAGGAGAGGTAAAATGGATGGGCTTAAGAAATGGATGTTCTGACATCAGGCACTTAGGGAAAAATTAGACGTGAAGGAAAATGCTGGATGGGAGAGCAATGTGTAGTAGGATAAAACTTCTCATTTTAAAGTATTCTTACTTCTGCTGACTACTACTTCATTTTTATGTTTCTGTTGATAATTTCCTTCCTTCCCCATCATAACCCAATTAGAAGAAAGCTGTGTTTACAGAAAGGAATAATGGCAAATAAGTATAATCTTATTACTTCCCCCTTATATGATGGCCCTATTACAGAAGAATTTTGTGAAATACAGAAATCAGTTTGCTGATGGGTGTGTGGAGGGGGATGGGGGGGCAGGTTACCAAAGGAGCTTAAAGGTTCTACTACCACACTACATAGGTAGCATCCTATCTTTTCAGTTTAGCAGAGATGGTGTCTATCTCCACTCTTTTTTATAACATAAAGAAAGACACAGGGAAGTCAATGGTATATCAAAAAAATGGGAAGAAATAGAGCAGAGTTATAAAATTTTTAGATTCTGGGTTTCCAGCTCAAATCTTAGACAAATATCTACTGGCTGTATCAACAAGAGATTTATATTCAGTTGTGAATAACGAAAATCAAACACAAAACAATAATAAAAAGTGGATTAAACAAACAAGTTTTGTTTTTCCCACAAAATCAAGTACATGTTTGCTAGTAAATACTAGGTCAACAAATCATAACTGTAGGTCTGAGGTCCCTGAGGACGTTTTCCTCCTGGTTCCCTTTTGGCTGCATAATGGCTCCTCCAAACAGGTGTCCCTGTTCCAGACATGAAGAAAGGAAGAATGAAGATCGAAAGGACAGTTTGCCAGCTGGTTCTGGCCCTCCGAGCTTTCTTGGAAGTCACATCTAACGCTTTCCACCTACATCCCCTGAGACAAAACTGTGTCCCTTGGTCATGTCTCACTTCTATGGAGGCTGAGAAATTAACTTTTTTCAAATTGGTCTAATTAATAGCCCCCTCCTGCAAATCGTGGGTGTGTTATTAAAGATTAAGGGGAAATAAGTATTAGAGCCAGCAGTCCCTGTCTTACTGGCTTTAAAGGCAGATGACACATTCTAATTCTGAAAATACAGTAAACTCTGAATTAATTGGATTGTCTTAATAGAACTATTTATGGACAATATTGGGAGCTGGTAGGGAACTTTGGATAATAATCTAAGTTGTTTTCAAGGGTTGGATTAAACAAGCAAATTTTTAATAATTTTCAGAATAAATCATAGAGTCAATAGTGCTTCAAACCAATCTCTCACACTTGTCTACCCACATCACCATCACTATGCATGAGAATCGGTATTCAGACTGATGGCCACTTTACCCTCTTGCTTAGAATACTGAAAATTTCAAAATCAAAAATAAAATTTTAAACTATTCTTAGGATGCTGTGCTATGTGATGTATGTTTTCATAATGTTTTCAATGTACTATTAAGCAATTCATATAGTGAGGTTTTCATGTTTTTGATATGGTGTCTCAAAAAAGACTTTTTTTTAACCATGATGAAACTCATATGCTGACAAGTCATGTTCATAAAGGATTGTGTGGTTCATATTCCCTTCTTACTTCCAGGTAAGTGGAGTTGATTCCATAATTGCCTCAATCTTCTATTAAAGGGACATCTGGGCATCAAAAAGAATGGAACAGGCAATGGCACCACTGGTAAGATAGAGCCATTCATGGTTAAAGTGGTGATTTACGTAATATGAGCCAAACTTTGGTAAAAGTTATAGGATTCTTAGGTCTATAATGCCATGTTTTTGGTGATTTCTCCCCAGAAGCAAGATTAAACACGTTTAAAAAAGGAATCTGTTCCTCATATAAGACTAGACTGTGCTCATTCTGTTAACAGAATAAAAGAAGAATTGGGCCACCCCTGGTGGCCTAAGGTTAAGTTCAGCATGATCTTCTTCAGTGGCCCAGGTTCAGATCCCAGGCACGGAGCTGCACCGCTCTGTTAGTGGCCATGCTCTGCCGGAGGCCCACATAGTAAGAAATAGAGGAAGATGGGCATAAATATTAGCTCAGGGCAAATCTTCCTCGGCAAAATAAATAAATAAACAAACAAACAAATGGAAGAAGAAGAAGAAAAGGAGAGGGAAGGAGGAAGAGGAAGAAGAGGAAGAAAGAGGAAGAAAGGCTTGCTTTGTTGAGGTTTGAGACAAAGGGAACCACTGAGTCTAGTTATCTACTGCAACTTTAGCAGGTGAAGAGGCTGGATTGGACTTGAAAGACACTACTTTCCAACACCTGGGTCCAGAGCCCATCTTTCATCGTCTGAAATTGGCAAAACCTGGGCAGAGGAGACCTTCCATGAGCATCCAGCTGAAGCCTTCGGTGCCTAACTTTGAAGACACTGGAGAGGACAGGGAGGCTGAACTTCTTCCTTCTGTAGAGAGAAGTGGACATTGGACCATGGAGCTTGACAAACAAAACTTTGAAAGGAGGTCCTGTGGACACCGAGGAGACAGAGGTAATGCTAGGAGAGAGCGATGTCTTAGGATGGGTCATCTACAAGTAGATTTGAGGCAAGGAGTAGCGTGAAGGTGATTATTAAGATGTGTTCCTAGGAGAAAAGGATAGAGGGATAAAGAAGGGGGACCAGGAAGGGAAGGAGGCAAAGCAAGTAAGAAATATCAATCAAAGACCCACATGGAGCATGACTCAATCCTGTAGGTGAACTCTCAGACAGAGACCTCAGAACTGTCCTGATCAGGCTTGGGGGAGCTGGAGGAGTTATAGGGTCATCAGCGAAGGGCTGTCCTCTGGGTCACATATAATACGAGGTACTTTGGCTCCATAGATGTGCAAGCAGGTTTTGACAGCCCAGCACAGCTCTTCAACAAAAAGACAAAGTTTCTTGCTACTTTTGGAATGAAAGCACATTGAGAGTGTCTGTATACAAAAATGGTGAAGAGTTTTCAGGGATTATGATCAGAACACTGACTGCTTCTGTTGCATATGCCTGCACAGGGTTCCCTTTTCTCAAAGGCTGAGGCAGTAAGGCTTCCTTCTCTTTTTGTTCATTGAGTAAAGTGTTAAGGTCTGTACCTTCAGCACTGCGCAGCTCTGTGAAGAGTAATCCATCTCCTAACTTAAAGAATTAGTTATATGTTCTTCTTCAGTATAAGTAAGAAGAAGTATATTTTCTTCTTCAAGATTTTCTTCTGAAAATCTTGGTGGAGACAGCAAGGAGGCCAGGACTTTATCGGAGAAGAACCTGAAGGGTTCCACCCAGGAAAGCAACTGTGTATTACTAGGTAAAGTCACCACTGTCTTCTGTAGTTGTAGTGACAGCTGTTGAGAGGGGAGTGCCAGCATCCAAGTCCCTAATTTCAAATGTTTTGATTTCTATGCCCACCCCCTCAGTTAGCAAGGGACATTCTCTAGCAGGACAAAAAGTCAATACATCTGGTCGTAATTAAATGCATCGTCGAGGCCAGATTTATGTTTATTCCAGGCAGATTGTTTTTTTCTCCTTCTATACTGTTCCTCTCCTTCATTGTTTCTTCTGTTTACCAAAAACAAATGTGGTAATACTGTCCAGACAGTTTCTCTAATCAGGTTAGTAGGGGCTGGCACAAGAATAGATAAGAGTAATACTAAAATTGCGTTGAAGAATCTTTTCTTAAAAGGATTCAGAAAATGTCTTTCTTGTTCCTTAAACAACCTCTCATCCTGTCTCACCTGCGTCTGAGAATTGCAAGCTCAGTGGCTCAGCAGGCACTAAACAGAGGGGGAAAGGGAAGTCAGCATCACCACACGGGGAGCCTGCACCCACGAATCTCTCCTGTAGCATCGGGAGTATCTCGTACACTCTCATATCAAGAATAGTAAGTACACAGATTTGCCCAAGCTATTGTTCCTTTGATGTTTCTTCCATAAGATTTAATTTCTGACCTGAAATTGGTAGCCGAGCCATTTAGACAACTGTGACAGAAAAGCCAGGAACCATCTATGGATATTAAGACTGAACAGTTTTGATTAATTTATTTCAGTAACTGACAATATCAAAATTAGGAAAGAGAGTAGAATCTTCTGTTGGAGGATAACCCATGACTGCTTCATGGTGCCTTACGCAATGAACATCCTGATGGGAAGAACACAACATGGACAGCAAGGACACTGGCAGATGCCTAGGCCCTTCCAATCCATCGGTAAAGTGTACGTTATAACTGTCACCAATTGATAAGGGCATTTCCAACCTAGAAATAAAACTTCTTAAAATTCAATTTGTTGAAGTTCTTGTGCCCATCTTTGCACCCAAACACAAGTAGGCTTCTATTCATCATGGAAGGCAAACGGGCTGAAACATGTTTATTAATAACGTTTTATCTGTATTTAATTCACCTAGGTAAAAGTGAGCTTCTCTTTTTGATTAGATAGCTCTTCCCCTATTGTGATCTTGATAAAATAGGGCAGCTCTCAATATAGATTGAGCTAATTAAAAATAGAGTGAATACAAACAAGCCTAATTATTTCTAGCATCCGTTCTTTTGTGAGGTGAGGGAGAAAAACCAAGGGGCACCCAGAGGCTTTGAGGAAGTGACAGTTTAGATGGAAAAGGTACCTTAATGGTTTAGTGTTCATTTTGGAAAAGTGAACCAAAATTTTGGAACCTGAATTTGGGAAAAGCAATATAAAAAAGAGTTATCAGAAGACAATCATCAGTCCCTCTAGAAATGGTCCTATGTTATAGATACCTAAAGATAAGAAATGATTATTGCGTGGATTAATTTATTAATCAGAAAGACTATTTTAGTATAAATCAAGAAGAAGTTACTCTATCAATTGTAGGGAACTTTAGCTTATTTGGAAGTGAGGAACTTTCATTTTTAAAATGATTCACAAACCATTTTGGTAATGAGTTTAGCAGTTCCTTGTCAGTTTAAACAATCCCTTACCTTAGGACCCAGAATCCCATTCCTAGAGAAATAAAAATATATGTCCGCCAGAAGACTTGCATGCAAATATCCCCAGCAGCTTTATTCAAAATAGCCCTGCAATGTAAACAATCTAAATGCCCATCAGCAGGTGGACGGATACATCGCTGTATTTCCATAAAATGGAACACTACTCAGCAACATAAAAAAAATAAGCTGACATACTCAAGAGTACAAAGGAATCTCAAAACCATTCTGTGGTGCAGCAGAAGCCAGACAGAAAAGCCTACGTACTGCATAAGTCCAAGTAAATGCAATTCTAAGGAAGACTAATCAAACCTGTAGTGACAGCAACAATTAGGAGTTACTGAAAACCAAGGTGGCAGGGAGAATTACTGCAAAGGGGCACGGGGAACTTCAGGGATGATGGAAATGTTCCACATCTTGATTGTGGTCGTAGTTGCACAGGTGTATACACTTATCAGAACTCATCAAACTATACACTTAAAATTGGATCACTTTTTAAAATACGTAAATTATACTTCAGCAAAATTGATTTTAAAAATTCTGAGCCTGACAAAAGTCATCGAAAAGACACACCCATATTATAGGGCTCTTGAATGAGAGCATACTGGAAAGAGGTTCCTCTGGGCAGATCACAGGGAAAAAAATAAGAACTCTTACTACCTAGTGTTAATATCAGACTGAACAGTCCAAGACCAATTCTCGACTGGTTTATTATTTATAAACTTTCTTTATTTAACAATTTCAATATGGCTTTACACAAATATATATTTAGATGACAAACTTAAAGCCTTTAATTTTAGCTTCAGTATATATTAACCTAATGAGAGAATGGCTCTACACAGTGAACTCACTAGCTTAACTGGACCTTTACGAAGAGCCAATGTGTTGAATACAGACAAGGACATTTCATCAGAGGGCTGACATTTAAATTTTTACTCAGTGCAAGTAGAAGAAACAATCCCAGACGATTTGAAGCATTGCCTAAATTTCACAAAAAAAAATCTTTAAAAAGACATTATTATAATTCACTTAGATATATATGTGCACATTCCCATAACCTTAAATAGCGTGTGGAAATAATTATAATCTATCTGGCCCCAAAAGTCCCTTGGAAATTAAGGGTGTGCAAAATAAAATGGCTTTCCATAAAATATAAATTTAATATTTGTAACACAATCTTATGTGAATATTAAATTTATGTTTTATACCTCGTGATAAAATTTGAGAAGACACATTGCTAAATTTTAAATTAAAATTATTAAACCCATTTAATTTATCAAGGGACTTACCTTGATTAATATGCATATTACATAAACAAGTACCTGACAATAAATCTGCATTTATTTATCATGTATCAAAAGTGTTTCAGAATCTTTTCTTTTTAAGAATTTTTTGTGCATTTTTATGACTATTTGTTGCTAGCTGATATCCTTCTGCATTTCTTTGTTTCTTATCTAAAATCTGCCATTGCCAGCACAGCTTGACTTCCTGAGCTGGTAGAGAAGTTTTTCTTAAAAGGCCAGCACACTTAAAGCATTACAAGTTTGATTTCTTCAGGGCTGGCACAATGGCATAGTGGTTAAGTTCACATGCTCTGCTTCGATGCTCCAGGGTTTGCAGGCCTGGATCCTGGGCTTGGACCTCCACACTGTTCATCAAGGCACGCTGTGGTGGTGCCCCACATATTAAATAGAGAAAGATTGGCACAGATGTTAGCTTAGGGACAATCTTGCTCAAGCAAAAAGAGGAAGATTGGCAACAGACGTTAGCTTGGGGCCAGCCGTCCTCACCAAAATAAAAAAGTTCCATTTCTTCCTTCTCTCTTCTAAATTTAAGATATTCTCATTTTTTTATCTCCTCCAGAGTTGGTCAAAGGAATATCTGAGCTATGCTTAGAAAATATTTCAAATTATACATCCAGAGAAACTTATCAAAGTCTTAAGAAGACAGTTTGTCCTTTCTCTATAGGGAACAACATCTTTTGCCTGGGTTTAAACCCCAGATAGGGATGTTAGTCTGGGGACCAGGTTACTAAAGTACGGATTTCAGAGTTTATCCTTAGAAGGTATTCCTCATAATACTTTTAGAGGGAAAAGCAAGGAAAGACCAGATTACACAGAAGCCCTTCAAGTTCTCAGGAAGATAGGTGTTCATTAATGAGATCATTAGTCACTAATCAATGGTGACTAATTACTTGTCATGTCAATTCCATCTCCATCCCCATTCTATTACTCCTTCAGCCTCCACACAATTGATATAGAAGCCACACCAGGCCCTCTGCTCTCCAAGCCATGCCAAATTGTTTCAATTTCTTTAAATATTTGCATATACTTTCTCCCCTATAATGGGAGATGGGTGTGTCTGACTTAGAAATAGGACAGATTCCCATGATCAACAAATGTCCAAGCATGTCCCCTAAAATAATCTGACTACAGATGGAAAGAAACTATAATTATGAACAGACCATTTGTTGTCATTCTCTTCTCACAGACACACACAAGAGACTGTCAGAAAATCCAGCCCTTACACCAAAGCAAATATAATGAGGATTGCATGCAAGTGACCCCTTTGGGGAAGACAGACACAGACAAGCAATTTGAGGATTCTTTCTATGCTGCCCCACTCCCCCTTCACATCAAAAAAGAGATCAATGATGTATAATACGGCATGGGGCAGTTTTCTCAAGCACAAAGTTGAGACTGGTCTGTGGTCTCATGAAAGAGCTGCTCCCTTGAACCTGTCGTGAGAACCACGGGAAGGCTAGACTTGATGGAAATGTGAAATGCTGCACACACAACACAGAATCAACCTCGTAGCACTGAACACTGGGGGAAAGAAACCAGATGGCCATTAATTAAGGACAGAAATCATGCAGATCAGTCATGAACCAGAAATAAGCTGGACAATCACAGTTGTGAACCAGAAATAATGCAGAAACAGACACAGCAAGCTTCCACCATTCCTGTATGTAGCAACTCATCCTGGGAGCCAAGAAGAGTGGGCCTGACAAAGATGCATGTGAGGTATACTTACTGAGCATCGTGTTTTGGTGGCTCCAATAGCTGAATCCTGCTGGAGAGAAAACTGTTAACACCAATCAAAACCAAAATCCTATGATAATTTTGGACACGGAGTAAGGTCTCCCCATGCCCAACCCATAATAAAGAATAACAACAAGCCTTGCCCTTGCTTGCAGAACAACCAGGCTCCCAGAATAAAGAGATAGCTGCATTTATTGTTGCAATCATTTAAATAAATAAAAACAAAAGATCTCTCTGTTGTGCGTGGCATATCCAGGAAACAGGATTTTAGAATGTACTGCCGTTCTGGCTCCAAAATAACCAACTGGGATGCCTTAGTTATTTGTAACTGTTATTATCCTACAGGTTCTTACAATTATCGACCCATCTCAGAATGCAAGATTTTCAGAAATGGAAATCTCTTTCAGTTGTGCTATGGGACAGGCTCTTTGTCAAGAGAGTTAAGCTGCTGAAAACAGTATGTCAGTTTCACTTTTCCACGATTGTTTTATTCTAGTATCATTGTTACGCTGCTATCAGTAAACGTGAAACGTATTTAAAATGCTCCTGAAAGTAGTAATAAAATGGTTATGTCTATAAATTTTCCTGTACAGCAAGAAAAGTGTCTATTTTTTTTCCAAAAAGGGGAAAAGAAGAAAGCATACTCTCTCTCTTTCTCCTTCTCCCTCCTCTATGTGCATGCCCCTCCGTGTGCTGTGGAGGTGAGTGTATGCTGAGGGGAGGGGCAGGGGGGCGTGTTCTTCAGCCAGTGATAAGTATCCTGAGCCACATGGGACATTTATTTAATATTTTCTTTAGGTTTAAAACTGCCTAGTTCCCAGTTGATCTGTGCTGAAAGGGTTAATATGCAGTGAAGGCAAAGTTAACAAGGGACATGCCATAAATGGCTCCAGCTGTGTATAATTAACTATACTACTGCAGAGTAAATGACTTTTATTGGCAACCATGTCATAACTTCATTAAAAGTCATATTTACAGCCCTATCATATGAAATGAGTCCTCCTGTGTTCTGGAATTTAATGAGCATTCATTTTCACCTTGTTCAATTATCTTCCACCCCCAACTCCCTACCCCTCGAACTCTTCCTCTCCCTGGGGTGGGAAGAATGAAGGCAAAAGACAATAGGCATGTAATTAGCACCTGGCAGAGGGCCTCTCTTCTAGGCAGCTTTTCCCAAACCACAATAAAACTGTTTCTCCTTGTTTTCAATTATAAAAGAAGTTACCTACTTCCTTACACAGAAACATTAAGTAACAATCATAAAAATATCAACGTGAGTTGATGGAAAGATTTGGAAGGTTAGGCCTCTGAAGAGAAGTCATGTCTAAAGCAATCAGGAACAAAGCCCAGATCTGCACAATGAATCGTGATCATAAGGAAGAAAAGTGAAGCTAACAACTGGTTTTGAATCAAACCTTTTCCATTATAACTCCTGTGGTCTGAAAGTACTTATCGCACACTTTTCCTCCTTGAGTGATGTATCTAACTAAATCTTCCCCTGCCTCTCACTTCTCTTCCCTTCTCTCCACTCTTTATTTTCTTCACTCAAGGTACAAAGGAAATATCTCGCTGGAACCATCAGATCCATCAAGTGATCCCGGAACTCAATCTCATGATATCCGGCTCAGCTTTCACTCCATTTCCAATGTCTCCTTAGAGTTTCTGTAAGTGTAGGGAAATTTTGAGTGTAGAAGTACAATGTCGAGTGGATTTTCTTTGTTGAAATTCCAACTGATGTTCCCTGTGGTTTACAGTGAAAATATAAAGCCCCTATGCATATTGGGAAGAACATACTCCAGGGACCCAGGCAAATGTATACTTTTTGGGGGAGGGAAGACATTTTATTTTATTATTGTTTTCCCAGCTTTATTGAGAATAATTGATGTACAACGTGTTTATCTGATACATTTATAAATTGCAAAATGATTACCACCATAGTATTAGCTACCACCTCCAACCTATCACATAGTTATCATTTCTTTTTCTGATGAGAACATTTAGGATCTTCTCTCTTAGCAACATTCAAGTATATGATACACTTTTATTAGCTATAATCACCATCCTGTATGTTAGAACCCCAAACTTGTTAATCTTATAACTAGAAGCTTGAGCAATATCTCCCCATTGTCCCCACCCCCCAAACCCCTAGTAACTACCGCTTTACTCTCTGTTTCTCTGAGTTTGTCTATTTTAGATTCCATACATAAGTGATATCATACAGTATTTGTCTCTCTCTCTATCTGATTTATTTCACTTAGCATGATGCCCTCAAGGTCCATCCAAGTTATCTCAAATGGCAGGATTTCCTTCATTCTCATGGCTGAATAATATTATTATTCTATTTTATATAGAGAGACTATATTATAATATTATTCTATGTTATAGAATAATATTAATATTTTATATATACGTATATTTATCCATTCATCCATTGATGGATGCTTAGGTTGTCTCCATATCTTGGCTATTGTAAACAATGGGCATACCTATATTTTAATCCATACTGCCTACCAGCTACATGACATTGGAAAATTTAGCTCAGATTTCCTGAATATCATTTTTAAATAAATAGGATTAACTACCATCTTTGTAAGGGGGTTATTAGTATTAAACAAAATAACACGTCTGGCATTGTGTCTCAAAGAGAAGGCATTCAATCCTTTTTTTTTTTTTCACGCTTCCTTCCTTTCTCCGTCTCCCATCCATTCCTTTTCTCCAGAAGTTTACAATTTCCCTATATTCTATCTTAGTTAAAATAGAATTGTTAGCATTAATGTTTTGGCCTCTAGATTAACTGAGAGCTATGGCTGACAATGGATGCATCTTGATTGATAAGCCAGAATCTGTAAGATAGACCTGTCTACCATGAAAGGATACCATGAAAGGTAGTCCCGCCAAACTCAACTGGGAAGGTGGTTAGAACAATGATACCAAGGCCAGGATTGAACATGAGGTCATCTCATCTCACAAGACCCCTGTGGTCTGACAGCCTGAGCAGCGGTGTTGGAGAGGGAGAGCAGTGCCCAAGATCCATTCGAGCACAGCCAGCACTTACATTTGTGAACGTAAAATGCCCTTGGAACCTGGCATCATTTTAAACATAATGCCAATGCACCAGGGGATACTTTCTGCTGCCAAGCATGCTGTCTTCAGCAAATTCCACTGCACACTAGTGCTGCTGTTCTCAGTCCTGCTGCTTCATCTGATTTTAGGCTGACCATTTATAATTAGCACTTTAGGCTGGTGGTATTGTTTTAGGAACACTGTTTCCATCATTCATTTGGGGATTTAATGAAGCTTAGAAATACCATCCACAGGAACAACATCTAATGTTATTTTCTTCTCTTTCTTTTCTTTTCTTTCTTTCTCCTTTCTTTCCTTCTTTTTAAACTGAAGATCAGGATTTCTATTGGCTTGTAAAATCTTTTCGCTGGATTGAATCTAGCATTTAAACATTAAGAAAAATAGAATAGAGCAGAATAAAATAAAAAATAAAATACAATAATAAGGGAAGGTGAAATTTTATATATATTATGTGTGTGTGCCTAAAATATGGTCCAAAGTTTGAAAATCACTGATATAATGATTAGCACCTAGACTCAATAAGCACTAATTTTGGGGCAAGTTGCTCTGTCTTACCCATTATTGCCTTATTGTGGTCTGCTCTTCAAAGTGCTATTTATCTTCATCTTCCTCATCAGCAAAATGAGCCCACTAGTACCAGAGGGAAAATTAAATTTCAGGAAAAGAAACACAACAGGCGAGGGGAGTCTATTCTAAGTGAATCAAGGACATATTTATCTCATTGTTGCTCAGATGGGCTCCTATGGTTAATTAGCCCCAACCCCTTTCAATACAAAGTAGCAATCATTTGACTCGTCAAACTCAATAAAAATCTCAAATACAAAAATTTGCATGTAGATGCAGTGAGCTACAGTGTGTCCCTAACAAGATAATTAAACAGGAGCATGCAGGGTGGCATTTAATTGCTCTTTACTGAGTGTTCCAGAACAGCTCATTCCAAACGTTTTGAAATGAGGGGCCTCAGGAGAGGTCCACGATGAACGTCACTAGATATATTCTAGCCCAATATCTAGTTCAAGCAAGGGGACCAGAAAAGGGCAATGCTGAGGAAAAAGGAAGATGTTGGCGATATTTCCATGTGCCTCTTGGGAAGGGTTATTGCTTTGTTGGTCCCTGGCGCAGACTTGCGCCTTGTTAAATATGATGCTGTCTTCTGGCATCTTTGATATAACGTATTTTTCTTGCTTTCCAGCTTCTTCTGCCCCCAATTCCAGAGGCTGAATTTCAGGTGTGAGGCAATTACATACAGTGTGCAAACTCTATTTAAAAACGGACTCCAGGAAAAGGAACGGGAACATGCAGGACAGCAATGGTTGATGACAGATCTCTGTTGAACACAAGATTTTCATATATAGTACCCAATCTGGCCCACTGTTGAAGCAGGCTAGTAGATCTCACACAAAACCTGCAGGATGCCCTTGCACATGTCCAAACAGATGGCTGACCAGCAGAGGCATCTGCTCTGATGTCAGGTGGGGCAGGGGGTGCAGAGAGAACGTCCTCTAGAATCGGGGATAATTTTTGGAGACGCTTGTGCCTTTCTGTTACATAGCAGTTACCTCCTTCCAACTTCTTATGCTTGTCTTTTCTCCTCTTCTCTTCTTGACTGATTCACTTTCAAGTGCCAACTTGTTTGAAAATAAAGGGAGGAAAACATACAAATAGTGTTTTTTTCTTTCTTTGTTTGTTAAGAAAGATAAAGAGAATCGGAAAAAACACAACAGAGGAACCACTAGGAGGGGGAGAGGAGAAAAAAGCAAGATCCCCAAATAGAAACTCTGTTCAAATTGCCTTACGACTGTCTTCTTCCTGCCCTGTAATAGGATTTTTTTTGTTTGCAACTTATTGAAAATTCAGGAGACTGGCCAATTATTTAGATGTGAGAAACACAGTAATTAAATAACACAGGACCGCCGCTATAGCCTACTAATGTATCTTTTCTTCTCTCTTCAAAGAACAGAGAGAAACAATAAAATGCGAAGATCCTGCTCTGCTCCTTGAGAGGGCTCTAACCAATTAGTTATTAGGTTATCTGGGACCCAATTCCCTGTGCCATCCCTCCCCCTGGCTTCATCCTTAAAGACAATCTATTAGTTCACCAGGCTTGCTCTTTCATGACCTTTCCAAAAGCTCTAACTAAAGTTGACAGACGCCTGCTTTTCATAACCAAGACAATTGCCTCCATCGGGCTCATTACATTCAACAAGTTATTTGAAAATATCAGTGCACTGTCACCACTGTTTATTTGGAGGAGGTGAGCTAGCCCAGTAAAGGATGTGTTTACTTACATGTGACAAATACTGTGTCGTAACTGCAAGTGTGTGGACAAAATAGTTGCTTAGAAACCCAGTTCTGCTGAGTAAGACTGTGTTATTTTGTGCAAGTTAGTCTACATTTGCTTCATTTTCTGCCCTGAACAGGAGAGAAAATAGTTGTATCTATCTCCTAGGGCTGTTGTGAAGATTAAATGAGTTCATTCATGGAGCACACCTAAGACAGCGCAGGATGCCTCTTTGAGCGTTAGCTTTTGTACTATGAGGAGGAGGAAGAAGAGGAGGCAAAAGCTTTACCCAAAGGGAGAGAGGCAGTACAAACGGGACAAAACACAAAACGCACAGAGGCCTTTGGACTCCCAGCCTGAGAAGAGTATTCATTTGCAAACTCAATTTTCCTTAGAAATGGAAGAATGTCTCAGAGGGTGGAGCCAAGAGCCAGGAAGAACGGTGTGATGTTTAATTTTTATGTGTTAGCTTGGCTGGGCCATGGCACCCAGTTTTTGGTCAAACACTAAGTGTTGCTATGAAGATATTTTTTAGATGTGATTGACATGTAAATCAATAAACTTTGAATAAAGCAGATTACCCTCCGTAACATGGGTGTGCCTCATCCAATCAACTGAAAGTCTTAAAAGACTGAGGTCCTCAGAAAAAGAAGGATTTCTGCCTCCAGACTTTGAACTAGAGCTACAATATCACTCTTCTCCGGGTCTCCAGGATGCCAGCCCGTCCTGCAGATTTTAGATCTGATAGCCCCTAAAATTTCATAAACCAATTCCTTAAAATAATTTTTTCTCTCTAGATAGATAGATAGAGATACAGGTATAGATACAGTCATGCATTGCTTAACAACGGAGATATGTTCTCAGAAATGTGTCATTAGTCGGTTTCATTGTTGTGTGAACATCATAGGGTGTGGTTACACAAATCTAGATGGTATACTCTACTACACATCTAGGCTGTATGCTACTAATCTTATGGGATCACCATCGTATATACAGCCCATTGTTGACTGAAATGTTGTTATGCAGCTCATATGACTATATATATACACATATGCATCTCTCTCTCTATATATATATCTCTATATGTGTGGACACATCTATATATGTACACACATGCTATTGATTCTGTTTCTCTAGAGAACCCTGACTAATACAAACATCTCCTAAGAAATAGGAGAGAGCCCTAATCAGGGAACCAGCAACACGTGCACAGCTAAATTTCAGATTTGCTATGGAACAATGACTGCTGTGGACCTTCCATTTCCCCATTTTTGAATGGTAAAATCTATTGTGTCTGTTATCTTATTGTCTATTATCTTATGCCTGTTCCACTATTGCTTGTTTGTTGTGCAAATCAGAAGTAACTTGTCTCTTGTGCTCACATATCTCCAGATGGAAAGGAACCATATTTGAAGACCCACACTTGGGGAGCTTTGTCTGCACCTGGACCCAATTTGGATGATCAGATACTAGACTTTGAGCTGCTGCTACAGGTGGATGAGAAGTTGGGTATCTTGGGAGGAGTGAGTATATTTATCATGTGGCAAAATAGAAATAAGTTATAGTCAGAGTGTTGGTTTTGGCTATTTTTTGAAAAGCCCACAAATTCTTTCATACGCTTTAGGTTGAGAGTTGACATCTGTTTCCTCTCACCTGGCATCCTGTTAGGCTTGTGACTTCTTGGAGCACTGGAATATGGTGGGGGGAATGCTATCTGACTACCAAGATTGGGTCACAAAAGGAAATGCAATTTCTGTCTAATTTGCTTGGAAAAGGCACACTTGGAGCCCTGAACTGCTACAGAACAGGTCCAACCATCCCAAAGTCACCATACTGTGGTGCAGCCAAGCTCCACAGAGAAGCCACACTTTAATTTGCCATCCTTGCTCTCAGGATTTCCCAGCCAAGGCACCAGATGTGAGAATAAAGAAGCCTTCAGATGATTCCAGCCACAGGGTTGTCTCTAGCCATCAAATAATCTAAATTCAGAGGTCCTGTAGGGCAGAGATAAGCCACTGACAGTGTTGAACTTTGTCAGAGCCCCTTGTTCCCAGAAAGTGATGCTGGTCAAGAAATCCTCCTTGGTATACCAGGAAACCACTAACTGCAAAGGACCACCCTGCTCTCACATTTTCCAAGATAAGACCCTCTCCATCCTTCTTCATGATTCTCATAAGACTCATGGATGACTCCCCTGTTAATCTGCCTTTATAAAACCCCAGACACCCTTTGCTTTTCTCAGTGATGGTCCTCACTAATGAACAATCTCCCTATTGCAAAAGCCTGAATAAGATCATATCTTTAATTGGCAGGTCCCTTTCGTCTTTGACACCATCCTCACCAAGCCCTTTCCAAACACTGGATCCACAGAATCTGTGAGCATAATAAAATAGTTATTGTTTTAAGCTCTGGAGTAGGTTTTTTTTTTTTTTTTTTGCAATAAATGTAACTAGAACTGAGCTTGTAATCATCTCTCTTTATGCTTTAAAATTAAAAATTTCACCAGGTTAAATGTGAAAGTTAGTCTTCTACCTATATGCCCACATGGACTTATGAATGTTTTTCATCTGCAGAATTATGACTTTATTCAATGTAGGAAAGCTTTTGTCTAAATTATTTTAAAGTATTACTTCTGTTTGATTTGTCATCTTTCTCTGCAGCACCAATTATCTATATGTTAGATCATTATTCTGTCTCTTCCATATATATCATCAGGATTTCACTTTTATCTCTTTTCTTTTCCAATAAATTCCAAAATATTTTCAAGTTTGCCATCTATAACACTGACTTAATTTGGGGTAGATTCAAATATGCTTTTTAATGCTGACATTAAATCTGTGATTACAGTTTTAGATTTTTTTTAATTTTCTTTTTATTTTACTTTTTAAAAAATTGTGTGCTTCTCAGTAAGCCTCTTTTTCATATCAAATATTAATCATTTGTTTTACTACTTTATCTCTAATCTCTTATTATACAAAGCCACATTTCTTTGAAATTTTTGAGTACAAAGTATTATATTTTTTAATATATTTTCTGCATTTTTTAAAAATTATTTGTCTATAGTCTAAGTGCTTTGTTTTCTATTATATTAGATTTTTTACTGATTCCATTTTGATTTTTCTTCCAGTTTCCTAACCACTAAACAAGAAAACACATTCAGCCTTGGAGGGGTTTACTCATTGTCTCTTTGGTTGCTGTTAGAATACTCTTCCGAATCTAGAGCTGTAGGTTTGAAAGGTGCCTGTGTGCCCTAACTGTGCTCCTGGTGCTCTGTTGTCTCCTAGTTAAGGTAAATTTGCAGACATAGGGCTGAATCATCTAATGTCAATATATAGTATTTTACCATGTAGAATGGAGTTTGTTTCTGGAAAATCCTGATTTCAATCTGCTTTGTCTTCCGGTTGTTTTTGCCCTTTTTTAAAACAAAAAAATATTGGCAGAAAGAGTAAATGACAAACCATAACTCACATCACACACCCTCCTGGGGTTTTTCCTGCTTCTGTACTTTTTGTCGGAAGGACATTTCGGTAAGTACACAACCTATCTCAATCTACTCCCCAATTTACACACTGCTAGGTATGCTGTGTACACAATACACAGGTATTGCTGTTTTCCTGAGAATTTTTCATACTATAATGGTTTCAGGAAAGCATCTCTAAGCCTGACCCTGTGAAACTCAGACTTCCGTCGTTCATTCCTTCATGGCTTGGCTGTTCACCCTACAGTGTGGACTGGTCTTCTTGTACTTTTATGCTCATATTCACAACATGGATGCAGGGTAAGCGTACAGCTTGATAACATTGAAGTACTTGTCTTTCATTTTATTATTTAGTAATATGAGAGTTCCTGGCATAAAATATGCAAAGTTGTTTGAGAACCTTTAAATAGGACCAAAATGAAAATTGCTGATTATTTATTATT
Organism: Equus caballus; assembly: GCF_041296265.1. Classification (NCBI taxonomy): domain Eukaryota; kingdom Metazoa; phylum Chordata; class Mammalia; order Perissodactyla; family Equidae; genus Equus; species Equus caballus. The sequence goes on along the minus strand of NC_091710.1, from coordinate 26,549,950 downwards.
GTTTTTTAAGGGAAGTCATTTAGGATTACTCTCGCGCAGACTTCTGATTAATGCCCATCTCAGCAGGATTTTCCCAGTGGCTTTGTAAAGGTTAACCTACTTCCCTGAACATCAAACCTTCAGTCAATGTAACCCCAAAGCAGGAGCACAGAATTCTACATCATTTGGTCCCATGTGAAGGATAATGTGTACCTGATGTAAAAAAAAAAAAAAAAAATCATTCCGCTTTTACTCCCATCCCCCCATAATCACCCTTGTTGGCAACTTGATTTCTCTCTAGTTGACATTTATGCTGCTTACACAGATAGCAATGAGGAAAATAAAACAATGAGACTGAACTCTACACATTTTATTTTGGATTCCAGATAAGTGCATTGTTATCTAATGTCTTGCTTTTCAAGATGTGGCCCCTGAGACGGCAGCATCAGCATTACCTTAAAGCTTGTTAGAAATGCATAATCCTGGCCCATCTCAGACCAGTTCCAGAGAGGAGCTCTGAATCCTCTGAATGGCCTCAGCTGCTCTGTCCACACATGACTATGGGCTGGGGAGGTAGGTGTTCATCCTCCCAGACATCTTTTCATTCTTGCTTTTACAAGGATTCTAGTTAATCATTCATTAATACCAGAGACACAGTGATTAGCTCCCAGGCCTGATTGACCAAGCTTGTATAAGTGGCAATAAATTTGCTTTCTGGAGAGAGGAACTGACAGGGCCGATAAGAAGTTTAGCATCCCATTGGTGCCTCTGATACCAAGTAGATGGAAGTTTTGTTTCATTAATTCAGTAAATAAGTAGAGATTCCTGCTAAATTCTCTCAAAGTAAAGGGGATTTCTAACTAGGTTTACCTGCTGAAGAAATACAATCTGGAATTTCAGATTATGTTCTAGATAAGGCGGCTTCCCAAAACTCTAACCCAGATTCATTGCAGGCTGCCAGCAAGGGACGTGAATGCTTCCTGTATACTTGTCTCAGGACGAAGCTGTCTGAGGGGTTTTACTGAGTTAGTCCAGTGAGTGAAGGGTGTGAGCCTCCTCATTAGGTTCTACTTCCTGAGAAGAGGTCAGGTCACTTAATAGGCTGTTAAGAAAAAAAAAAGAATAAAAGAAATCACAGATTTGCAAAACAGATTTATTAAAAGCTATTTTTTGTCTTTGTTGAAGCATAATAACAACTTGGTGTATTTCACTAGCAGCGTTTGACATAAGATTTGATTTATAAAAAAAGTCTGTTCACCCTCAACTCTTTACGAATATACCTATTAAGCCGCCTGCCACATATCCACTTCAAATCTTCATTCATTCAAAACCTCTCAATTATTGTCCCCTATGGGCCAGGCATTGTTTTAGAAGTGTTTTCTTTCTTCCTTCCTCTAGCTCTATTCTACTTTCTGTTCTCTGTGCTCATTCATCCAAGGCCATTGGGTGAAAACCAGTCCTTGCAAACCCATTCCACTCTACCGCTTCCCTCACTTAAGCCTGCTCTCAACTGTCTGGTTGTGAAAGGAATGTAAAAGTCAGTGGAATAACAAGGTTTCCACATTTGGGCTGCCTTTTCACAGAGCCATTTGAAAGGAAAAGCCCCATGCTTTCTTTCTATGTAAGTCAGCTTTGTTTCCTGCCCCTGGCTCAACTCCACACTGAGTGATTTCAAGGGCTAGAGGTTAATTTTCCTGTAATAGCCTCATTGTGATGGAAGGTTTTGGAAATTACAAAAATTAGATGCACTACTAATTGGCCTGTCTAGTTTTGGAGCTGCTCCCTGGGTTATAACACAGTCAGAGGAGGCTGTAGTAAGGCCAGGTCTGATTCCTGAACCAACACTTACCAAGAAGACAGTTAGACGCGAGGAAAGAAAATTGTTCCGAAAAGAATCACACAAGTGTGTGATTTCTTTCATTTAATTGGCTGGCAAAAGGTACCGGAGAGATTCGTTCCCTTCACTAGGACTCAGGGTGGCATGTCGACAAATATTCCTGGGTACCTGCTGTGCTCACTGGTGAGCTGAGCCAGCAAGAATTACAAAAGAAGGATATACTGTTCGCCAATCTTAGAGGGCTTAATTTGGAGAGGAGAAAATATCAAATTGTAGCCATACAGTGAAGTTTCAGCTTTGCTCAAAGAACAGCTTATACATACTAAGAAAATTGTCTTGATATTTTCTCACATTCATTTGATTTTTGTGTTAAACCTCACCCCACCGGGTAGTGGGGGTAACTTAAACTTACCAGACAATAATATTGCCATCTTTTCTGATCTAAAGAGGCTTCCTCTGGCTTATACTTTTGTTCCACACAAAGTTCTCCTCCCAGGCATAGCTGGTGTCATAGTGATTTTGGATGACTTAGTCTCTTTAGACAATCACTCGATCTTTTACATTTCACTTCCTCTGTCTACTACTGCCGAATGGTATCTGGATATGAGAGAGGTGAGCTTAGTGCATTTGTAGACGTTTTGGAGAAGAAGAGGAGTCCTCTGATCTACCTAGCTTGCTCTGTATCACCCCTGGGTCCCTGTGTGGAGTGGCCAGGTTGTTGGCTTTCTGGTCTAGTCCCAGGGACGGGTGAATGGTTGTATCTGGCCTTTGGAGTGAACTGGTACTGTCATCACTGACCTCTGTCTTGAAGTCTTGGCCCAGAGTTGTCTCTTTTCCTGAACCAGGCCTTTGCAATCCATCCTTGCTCTCAACCTCTCTGCATCTGCTCTCAGAGCACACAGGGTTTTCCACATCACTTGATTGCTATGCACAGTCCACCGGGAGCCACGAATGTGGTTTCAACCCCAGCTACTTCCCAACTTCTACTAGCCCCCATACCATTGTTCCCACAATATATAGGTTACGGCTCTGAAGCTTAAGAATAAAGCTTTTGTTTTCCTATGGCTATGGAAAACGCCAACATATGGCCAGGGATGTGAGTCATTGGCCTTGTTTTCTCCCTACTTTATAGAATTTGCTAAAATGTCTCTTGCTACTGGTTGGGTTTAGACAGAAACAAGGTTTTTGTTTTTGACTTCCTCTCTCTTCCTTTTTTTCTCCCTATCATTCTGCTGGTTGAAGGGGAAGGACTCCAAATTCTAACTTTCTCTACATCAGATACTTCTATTTAGAGAAATGAGCCTCATGTCCAAGCCATTGTTGGCAAAAGGGCTGTCCCCTCTGTACCATGAAAAAGACCTTGTGGTGGATCCTTTAGGCTTGGTCCATGGTCTGCTAAATGAGAGCTCATCTATTAACATAAACTGAATGTCAGCCCTTTAGCTTGCTACAAAACCCTATTCGGATATCAGAAGTTTAATTTAACCTCTTTCTCTTTGTGTGGTAGAGTGGTTAAGAGCAGAAACTCTGAAGCAACACTGCTGAATCTGGACCTTCGCTCTATTCCTTACTAGCTTTGTGACGTTGGGCGTTATGTAACCTCCCTGCAACTCAGTTTCTTTATCAGTTAAAAAAAAGATAATAATATTACCTACATCACAGGGTTGTTGTACAGATTATGTGAGTTTGAATATGTGAAGTATTTAGAATAGTGATGAGTGCATAGTTAGCAGTATAAAAATGTAGACTATTATCATATGAATTTCTCTTGGAACAGTCCTAATGGATGTTTCTGGAAAGAATGAAGGAAGATGGGTATGTTGGGAGGACAGGGAGTTGGATGTTTCTGGAAAGAATAAAGGAAGATGGGTATGTAGGGAGGTCAATGCCAGGAAATGTAAGAGAAAATTGCATAAATATATTTTCAAAATATTATCTCCCTTATATTTGCATGAAACAGTTGAAGGATAATGAAAGGTAATGTATGATTAAGCTCAAAATTTTATTCTGCATATTGTATGCACTGCCAGTATTCAGACAAAAGAAAGATGAGAAGCATTTTAGCGGCAGTGTTCAGGGGAGATTTATAGGGGTCTAGGAAATGAAAGGAGGAAAAGGATTTGGGTGAATAGATGTGGAGTGCAGAGCACGGAAGATATAAATGGAAGGGTTTTTATTTTTGTGGGCAATATGTGAAACTAATTGGGCTTTCTTCTTGTCTTTGGTGACATCCTGATTTTATTCCTTGGAAATGGTTCAAAGGAATAAAAGGGAGTGGATTCACAGTCTCTCCTTGTATGCAGTGAGATTGAGTTGAGTCTGTATAGACTTGAGTATATGGCAACAGACGGGCTCCCTGGGTGGTCAGGTGAGTGCTACCTGTGATAGTCATCCTGGAATCTGATTCTGTAAAGATGAGGTTTATTAGCCAATCTTCTCCCAGTTTTGAAAGGTATAGTAGGAGAGGACCGGCATACTCTGAGCAACTCAAAGCCCCCCAGTCCACGAAGGTGAAGGTTATCTTTTTTCCATTGCTCTGTTTCCTCATTTTTACCTTTCTCCCAGACAAGATGCTGACCCTGAAGACTGTCTATCTTGCCCTTGAGCTTCCCTCAGGCTTCTCTTTGTCTCACAGCTGACTCAAGTTCAGAATGAATTTTAAGTGATTTGCTAGGAAGAAACAGTAAAATATTGTGTAACCTCTTCCTGACTTTAAGCCCTCCTTAACCACCAAGAACAGGACTGTAGTGCATCAAGTCAAGGACTGAAGGTTACTCTTGGAAAGTAAAAAACATGAGTAAATACCTTTTCTAAAATTAATCGAAGGCCTCGAGACAATTGTTGTAGCTTCTTTTATTTGTGTTTCAGGGATGCAAAAGGAGAGGCAATTGGGGCAGATTATAATTTAATCACCTTGGATACAATTGTTTCTCCTATTTATAGCCATGCTAAAAATCTGAGCTAGACCCTCAGTGATTCTCCTATCATTATGGTAACGCCCCAAAATCAAGAGCACCGCCTTCTATCTAGAGTTCCAACAATTCCGCTGGGCTCTAATGAATTAGGCTTGATAGTCTGTGTTTGGGTCAAATGAGTGTTACTGTTTATATACTTATCTACCTAAGAATCTCTCTAAAGATTTTATTTTTAAGAGGAGGAAAAAAAATCCATGGACTAATGAAGTCTATCAGCAGGAATTCTAATCGCATTTTAGAATTATATAGAATCTGTCACTGAAAAGGCAGAGTCCCCCAGATTCCATCAAGAGAACTAGCCAAAATCCCAGCAAGTGTCCTGGGAACTGCCAGAGGAGCACTAGTTATTAGACAGATTTTAATTTGTGCAAATCCATTAACAAAAATCCCTAATTAAAAAGAAAATCAATAGATGCCTCTGACATTAACCAGGAAAATCTAATAGAGGATCATTAAAATTTTTTTCTAGTCAATTAACTTGAACACAACATGATGGACTCAACAGATACTTTAATTAGATACATATGAAAAGAAATTTCGCAAAATTAAACAGACTCACTATTTGCAGCTGATATGAGGAAAATTGCAGTAAAAGATTTGCTCAAATCCCTAATGACTGGCAATTTTCTTGAAAGGGACATGAATTCTTAGACAACATCCTTACAAATCAATCTTTCCCCAAGAGGCTGTTCTTTGTCAAGAAATAGTACAGTGTGCCGCCTGCTTCTTTCTCAATTCTTTTTTCTGGGCAAGATATTCATGTGGAAATCACAAAAGATAAGCTTCAAGAGACTGTGTACCAAACTCAGTATTCCAGGCTCCTCACAGTAAAAATAGCCCAAAATAAATGGCTCTGATTTACAGAGTGAACGTGTGTCCAAGATTGTCCTGGACAGTCTCAATTTATGCCTGTTGCCTTGGCATAGTTATTAATAGCACTCCTTTTTGCTCTAAATAGTGTCTTGGTTTGGAAAATAAATTATACAGTCATCCTACCAATTTATCAACCATCCCCACTACCCATTTCACACTACCAAGCTAGCCCTTTCAACTTTTGGTGGAAATACAGAATTTGCCTGTTCATAAGAGGTTAAAATTTGGGAAATTGATGGATGCCCATTATTGCTTATACAAGATGCATGCAGATAGACATATGCCCCCCTCTCAATTAGTTGTCTTCTTTTTTTCTCCCTGGCCTCCTACACCAAATGCTTTTACTTTTAAGATTAGCATTGAAATCTTATGAGGTGAACTTATAATTCCCGCTACAGAAGTTCTCAAATCTGAGATGGTGCTGTCCTCTGTAATGGAAAGAATTATCCACATCATCTAAACTAGTTTATTAACTAACATTGTATTATATATGCTTGAAATGGAGGGCTCTATATGAAATGTCATAGAGTCATTATGGTAGGCCAACCTCCAAGATGGCTCCCAATGGTTCCTGCTTCCTGATATGCACATTCCTGTGTGTTTGTGTTTCTCTCCTCGTTGTAACAGATTGTTTTTTGTAACTAATAAGTGATGGTTTGTCTCTAAGATCAGGTAATAAAAGATTGCTGTTTCCATTTTGTGTGTCTTATTGCTTATCTGGTCTCCCTCTTTCTTTCAGATTACTTGCTCTGAGGAAGACATGCTGTGAGATGAGTTGTAAACAGTGTTAGGAAGAGGCCCAGACGGCTGGGAGCTGAAGTTTCTGGTCCACCACAAGCAAAGAACTGAGATCTACCAACAACCACGTGAGTGAGCTTGGAAGTGGATTCTCCAGGTCCAGTTGAGCCTTGAGATGACTGTTGTCTTGCCCAATAGCTTCACTGAAACTTGATGTGAAACCCTGAGCCTGGACCACCCGGATTCCTAACCCTCAGAAACTGTGAGATAACAAATATCTATTGTTTTAAAGTGTTAAGTTTTGGGGTAATTTATAATGCCACAATAGCCAACAGATATCCCTGCTTCCTAGGGCAATGTATTCAGAAAAGATTAACATGGAGCCAAAAAAAGTCAGTTCCAGGAGCCGTGAAATATGCAGAAATACTATGAACATAATTCATCCATAAATTCATTCAACAAACATTATCTTAATCACCTACTAAGGTGACAGGCACAGTATTAGACTCTGTACTAGGTGCTGAGGACACAGGAATGAGCTGAAGGATGAGCATTTGCCTTGATGAAGTTTAGATTTTAGTAAAATCTGGGAAAATAGGAAATTTACTAATCAATTTTGAAGCACATATCTATTTGGAAAGATAACTATGTGAAAGTGGATGTAAGGTCATTAAGTGCCAAATATTTTGTGAACATTTAAAACTCATCGCTACTACTTAATTTACGTATGCAATTATATACCACTCGAAAATCAAATGATTCACATTCCAACAGATAGGAAAATTGGACCCTAGTTAACAAATTTAGGAATCGTTTTCCCCCAGTTTAGAGAGTTACCAAAATAAAAGAGTGCTGTTTATCACTGAGAAATTGGTATATTAATGTACTATAGAATGATTGGTTTTAGTTGAACAGTGAATATATGGTGATAAATTTTGTGTGGTGTTAATTTACATCTGGGCTTAACTAAGAAGAAGAGGGTGGAAGGCAGTCAGGGAGGGAAACTAGCACTGAAATCTTGGTATAGCTTCTTAATTTGATCATAAAAATGAGAGCTGTGGCTATTTAATCTTAAATTCCAGGTCTATCACTGACTTCATCAGTGATCTGAAAGAAGCAATTTACTGCCTCGTATTTCTATCTATTAGCATACATTAAATGGAGATAATAATACATAGATAGCTATATCAGGAAGGTTTCAAAAATAAATCACACAGTGGTGGCTAAGACTTAAGCTAGAGAGAGTTATTACCTGAGTAAGAATTTGTCTTTTCATTTCCTGTGCTGTGTCATCGTAGCTTTAAGGAAATTCTTGGCCGTGGCTGTGTGACCCACTCAGTGAGCGTGATCCTCCCCAGTTTCAGCATCAGGTTGAATTTCTTGCAAGATGGGGCACTACCTCTACCTGCAGGACCGTGGAGGCCCTGGCTCGGCACGCTAATGATGAATCAGCGCTGACAAGTCCAAAGTAATCACCATTCTTTTCATCTTCCCTTGTCTCCCCAAAGCTTAAACTAATAATAATAACCATTTTAAAGCTTTCTCATGGGAAACTTGGGCATGACTGGAGGGAAATCAATTGTTCTTCGGACAGCTGTTATTGTAGGAATTAATCACCACTATTTGCAATTACTGTACCACACAATTATCACTAATATTTATGCCGCTTTGCCTGCTGCTAGAGACTGCATTGCTTTTGCTGGTGGTACCACAGAACAGAGAAGCAGAGTGGAAAAATAAATGAAACCAAAGGATGGAGATGACAGGCGGTGGGGATCAGATTCTTCCACTGTCAGGCCAAGATGTATTAAAAAGCCCCTGCCTGTTCATGTCACAACAGCAACCCGCTCAGAGCTGGAAGTTTTCCTTTGAAAGAAAAGGAAAGAACTCAAATAGGTTTGAGAGGATAAAAGTTAGAATCACTCTCAGCCTTAAAATTCTATTTTCTGAGCTGGCATAATTCACTTCTAAAGCGTATGATTCTTTGTCATGGAAAAAAAGAAATTAGCCGCTCCCTAATTTGAATCCAGCGTCTTGTGAACCAATTGGAATCTCCAGGTGACTCACCCAGTCTGTGCTAGTGAGAGATATTTGCCTGCCATACTAGAGGGGAATATTTAAGATTTTAGGCAGTAGATTTCACTAAGCAATTAGCAAGTGAAATGTCTTCATTTTTCTTATCTATGCAACCTCAATTTATAATTTAAAGATATTTAAATTTTTTTGTGCTTTTATTCTTTTGAATAACTTCAGACTTACAAAACAACTGAAAAATTATATAAAAATATCTGTGTAATCTTTCCTCAGATTTCCCCAAGTCACAGTGCAATTACCAAAAATCAGGAAATTAACATTGAAATAATAGTATTATCTAAGCTACAAATCTGCAAATTTCACCAATTTTCCCATTAATATCCTTTTTTCCAGCCCAGGATCAAATCTAGGGTCCCACATTGTATGTCTTAGTCTACCTTAATCTGGAACAACCCTTAGTCTTTTTTTGCCTTTAATACTCTGATGCTTTTGAAAACTAGTGTCTGATTATTTGTAAAATGTCTCTCAATTTGGATTTCCTTGAGATTTTTCTCAGGAATAAACTCAGGTTATACATTTTTTTTTTTTAAAAGATTGACACCTGAGCTAACATCTGTTGCCAATCTTCTTTTTATTTTCTTCTCCCCAAAGCTCACTAGTACATAGTTATATATTCCAGTTGTAAGTGCCTCTGGTTGTGCTAAGTAGGATGCCACCTCATCATGGCCTGATGGGCTGAGCGGTGCCATGTCTGTGCCCAGGATCCGAACTGGCAAAACCCTGGTCTGCAGAAGAAGAGCACAAAAACTTAACCACTTGGCCATGGGGCTGGCCCCAAGTTATGCATTTTTTTGGCAGAAATACCACAGAAGTGATGTTGTCCTTCTTCGTGTATTGTATCAGGAGGCACATCATATTACTGGTGAGGTGCTTTTTTAATTATTAAACTTTTTATTCTGAGATAGTCACAGATTGACATGTAGCTGAAAAAATAATACAAATAATGTCCATATACTCTTTATCTACTTTCCCCTAATGTTAACAGCTTCCAAAATCATAGTGCAATATCACGACAGGATATCGACATTGATAGTCAAGATACAGAACATTTCTATCAACACAAATATCCCTCATTTTGTCCTTTTGTAGCCACACAACTTCCCTCCTCCTTATCTTCGTCTTCACCCTTGGCAACCATTATTATGTTCTCCATTTATAACTTTGCCATTTTGAGAATGTTTTGTAAATGGAATCATATAGCACGTGACCATTTGGGACTGCTTTTTTTTTTTATCCAGCATAATTCTCTGGAGATTCATCGAGGTTGCTGTGAACATCAATAGTTTGCTCCTTTTTATTGCTGAATGGTAATTTCATAGTATGTGTATATCACAGTTTAACTATCCACTCATCGAAGGACACTTGGGTTACTTCAGCTTCGGGCCTTTAACAATAAAGCTGCCTTAAACATTTCAATACAGGTTTTCATGTGAATATAAGGTTTGATTTCTCTGGGATGAATACGCAGAAGTGCAGTTGCTGGGTGGTATGGTAGTTTCATGTTTAGTTTTTTAAGAAACTGCCAAACTGTTTCCCAAAGCAGCTGAACTGTTTTACATTGTGACCCGCAATGTCAGAGTGATCCACTTTTTTTGCATATTCACCCACTTTTGGTATTGTCACTATTTTTATTCTAGCCATTCTGATAGGCATGTAATGATATCTTACTGTGGTTTTAATTTACATTTCGCTCATAGTTAGTAATGTTTAGCATCTTTTCTTATGCTTATTTGCCATGAATATATCCTCATTGGTGAAATGTCTGTGTACATCTTTTGCCTGTATTCTAATAAGATTGTTTTTCTGTTGCTCTGGGAGTTCTTTACATATTCTTGATACTAGTCCATATGTGGTGTTGAGATATGTTATTCCAGACTGTAGCTTGAATTTTCATGCTTTTAACAGGGTCTTTTACAGAGCAAAAGTTTTTAATTTTGATGAAGCCCAATTTATCAACTTTTCCTTTTATGGATCATGCTTTATATGTCAAAACTAAGGATTTTTTTTTTCTGGTTTAGATCCTGAAGATTTCCTCATAATTCTTTCCCAAAAGGTTTATAATTTTGTTTTTCATTTACATGCATAATATATTTTGGGTTAATTTTTGTCTAAGGTGTGAGACTTAGGTGAGGTTCTCTTTTTTTGTTCAGGAATGCCCACTTGCTCCAGCACCGTTTGTTGAAAACGCTCTCTTTCCTCCATTGAATTGTTTTTGCACCTTTATCAAAAATAAGCTACGCATTTTTCTCTAGGTCTGTTTCTGAATACTCGGTTTCCCTCCACTACTCCGTATCTCTCCCTGAGCCAACATCTGTAGTCTTGACTACTATAGTTGCATACACTGTACATTGAATCTATTCTTTTTCAAATTCTTTATTCTTTTCAAATAGTTTTATCTATTCTAGTTCCTTTGACTTTCCATATAAATTTTAGAATAATCTTGTTTAGGTCTACTAAATATTCTGCTGGTGTTTTGATAAGAGTTATGGTAAACTTGTACATCAATCTGGGGCAAATTGATACCTTTACTATGTTGAGTCTTCTAATCCATGAACACAGGATGTCTCTACATATTTAGATCTTTTATTCTTTCATCAGTGTTTTGTAGGTTTCAGCACACAAGTTGTGTGCTTATTTTGTGAAATTTTACACGTATTTTATTTGCTTTTTGAGCTGACATTGATAGTGTTTTCAATTTTGGTGTTCACACTTTCATTACTAGCAGATATGTGTACAATTGACTTGATTTTGCGAGTTTGTTGTTTACCCTGTGATCTTGCAGAATTTGTTCTAGGAGGTTGTGTGTTTGTTTTGCAGATTCCTTAGTCCTTAGATGCAGACAATTATGTCATCTACAAATAGAGACAGTTTTATGTCTTCCTTCCCTAACCTTTGATTATTTTTTATTTTATTTATCCTTTATTATTTTATTATTTATTATTTCCTATACATTTTATTACCTCTTCTTGCCTTATTGCACTAGAACTAGTACCTTGCTAAAACTTCCAGCACAATGTTGAATAACATTGTACATCCCTGGCTTGTTCTCAGTCTTAAGGGGAAATCATTCAGACTTTCCCTAACTATAATGTTACTACTAGTTTCCTTGAAGACGCTCTTTATCAACTTTGGGATGTTACCTTCTGTTTCTATTTTCTGAAGAATTGTTTTTATCGTGAGTAGGTGTTAAATTTTCTCAAATACTTGTGCTGCATCAGTTGATAAGATCATGTGATTTTTCTTTTTTATCCTGTTAACATGGTAGATTACATGGATTGATTTTCAAATGTTGAACCAGCATTGCATCCCTGGAATAAACTCCAATTGGTCATACTGTGTAATTCTTTCATACATTGTTGAATTCTATCGTTAAAATTTGTTAAGGATTTTTATGTCTATATTCGTGAGGGATATTTGTTTGTAGTCTATAGTTTCTTTCTTTCTTTCTTTCATTGTCTTTGTTTGGCTTTGTTGTCAGGATAATACTATCTTTACAAAACTAATAGGGAAGTGTTTCCTCCTCTTTTATTTTCTGGAAGAAATTGTTTAGAATGAATTCTAATTCTTCTTTAAATGTTTGGTAGAGTTCGCCAGTGAAACTATCTGGGACTGGTGATTTCTTTTTTGTGAATTTTATAATCATTAATGCCATCCCCTTAATAGTTATGGGACTGTTCAAATTATCTATTTCATATTGGGTGTGTTGTGGTTGTTTGTGCTTTTTGAGGAATTGGTCCATCTCATCTAAATTGTCAAATTTATGTGTGTAGAGTTGGTAGTATCTTCAGGGGAAGAAGTTAATTTTGACAGTATCTGCCAGGTTTTTGCATTGTAAGTTTTTATCTTCATTAAGTTTTTATTTCATTAAGTTTTTAAGCTTTTATTTTCATTTCATTTCATTATATAATAAACTTATTTCTCTAAGTTTGTTTTTATTTTATTTACTTTTATTATTATTTGTTATTTATATTATTATATTAATCATTAGTAAGTATTAAATGAGGAAAAACTTTGATGATATGTACATATCTTTTTGTTCAACATACTTTTGCCCACTAGTTTAGCACTTATTGGTGGTTCTTGCCTGAAACAATTATTATTGTTCTCTTTGCCAAAGGATGGTTTTCATTTATTAGTTACAATTCTATTCTAAGGAAGAGCTTTCCTTTCCCTCATGAGTCCATATTGTTATAAAAATAATTGAATATAGAGTATTTTTTAATCAATATAGGCTCGTGGATTCTCATTTTATTCTGCGGATTATAGTTTATTTCTATTGTAATTTATTTTGTTGCTCAACCTGTCCAAGATTTGGCCATTGGGAGACTTTCAAGTTGGCTTCTGTATCTTTTTAAAAAGTCTCTCTTTTTTTGATAGCTCTTTACTTTTTGGAATCAAAATCTCTTCCAGGCTCATTTGGTCTTATTCTGCCTCAGCTCAGGAATCAGCCATTTCCCAGATCCCTGGTTCTTTTTATTGGAGAATGGTGTTTACAAACCAAGACCTGAATATTAGATAAGCTGTAGGGACTGTGGCCTCATTGCTTCTAGGCCCTCTCAGCAGACAGAGCTGGGAGAGGTTAGAACACACAACTGTGCTTGTCTTTCTTTTCTTTCCTCCCTCTCTTCCTTCCTTCCTTCCTTCTATCAATCTATCTTGCCCTGAGTTTATATCAATATCTCCAATTCCAATTCAAAACTACAGGACTTATTATAGCCTTTCTCCTCTTAGTTTTAAACTCATTCTCTGAAACCTTACTCAGTATCCAAAATAAATTATTTCTTCAATCCTAGAATACACATTAAGTAGTTTAAGAATTTCTATCTCTGTGATAAAAGAGATACCCATATCTCTGTGAAAAGCAAATTTATTAACTCAAGTACACTATTTATGTACAATTCTTTGCCTTTAGCCTAAGATCCTAAAGTCAAAATACTGTTTTCTAAAGTTACTTAACTTTTCTTCACCCCTCCTCCACTGTGGTCATGTTTTTCATGTGTAACAGAGTTAGGACCATTTGCTTGTGTTTTGATTCTATTTTGAAGTCAACTTCCGTCTTTGTTGATTTTGATTATTTATTTTGAGTATGTGAAACATTACCATGGTTCTAACAGTCCTAACTGTATAAAGAGATATTCTTAGAGAGATGTCCCTCCCCCCAGCCCTGACTACCCTGTTTCCCTGTCTTCTCCATCCCATTCCCATCCACCCTCTGTGAATAACTAATGTCAGTATTTTCTGGTTCATTCTTTCTGTATTTCCTTTTTCACAAATGGGCAGATACCTGTATGTTTCCTTATATCCAATTCTTTCTTCCATACTTTAACTTTGCTTTCTTTACTTAGTATATCCTGAAAGCTCCCCCATATCTGTTTATAGAAATCTTCTTTATTTTTTAATAGATGCATCATATTTCACTGTGTGATGGACCATCCTTTATTCAAGATCCTCCTCTGTGTGGGTATTTAGGTTGTTCCTAATACTTTGGGATTACAAATAATGTTTCATTGAACTAACTTCTGCAAATGTATTTTTATGTTGTTAAACATGTATCTTCAGGATAAATTCCAAGAAATGAGGTTACTGGGTCAAAAGCTAAGTGAATACGTAGTTATGTTACATATGGCCAAACTCCTCCCCAGAAGGATTGCCTTGGCTCCTATTTAGCATTCTCACAGCAACGTATGAGAGTGCTTGTTCCTAAAAGTCTCACTACAGAATGTGTTGTCGGAGCCAAAAAATTTTTGCCAAGCTGAAAGATGACAAATCATATTTTAATGTAGTTTTAATTTGTAACTCAATAATTACAAGTGAGGTAGAACACAAATTCATATATTTAAAGGTCATTATTTAATATTTTTGTGAATGGTCTAAGTATTTTTTCATTTTTATATCAAGATTTTTGTCCTTTCTCTCTCGGTTTTAAGGATCTTGTATACTATTAGGCTATCAGCACACTTTAATTGTGATGTATGTCACAAATGCTTTCTCCCAGTTTCCCAGTGGTCTTTTGACATTGTTTATGGTGGGTGTTTTTAAAATTACGTTTTTAAATCATATTATTTCATCAAATTTATAAGATTGTCTTTTATTATTTTTGAATTTTAAGGCATGTTTAGAAGCACTTTCCTTACACTGAAGTTAAAGAGGAATTTATCCAGTCTTTTTTATACTTAATGGTCTTGTCTTTTACATATACATCTCTGGTCCATTTAAAATTTATTTTTGTATGTGGTATGAGATACAGATCTAGTTTTCTCTTTCTTTCCAAATGCCTACCCTGTTGTCCCAGTACTATTTATTAAAACATCTCTTGTTTCCCAAGTGATTTAAGATGCTATATTTGTCCTCTACCAAGTTTCCACATGTACTAAGGTCTATTTTTGGACATTCTATTCCATTTCTCTGTTTGTCTGTTCATCTCCCATTAGCACACTGCCAAACATCTATTTGCCGGTACTCTGTGTCTTGCTTCCTTGCTCTGGAATGTAAGCACATGAACTGCCTTCTGGAATGTGGCAGCTGGCTGGGAAGCACAAGATTCATGGGCCCGTCCTATCTCACTTCTAGAGGCATGTGATTTTATCTCCTCAATGTTTGAAGGGCCAGTTCTAACATTTGCGAATTAGAGAGAATAACAAAATATTTCTCAATTATTTGTCAGGATTAACTGAAGTAATATACGTGAAACTTCACTGTTAGCTATTATTGTTATTAATATGCAGTGTAGCACTATACGATGGTGTGCAAGAGGCCAGGTGCTGTAGTCAGGCAGAGATGGGTTCCATGTTCCTATTGAGTATATGACCTTGAGCAAGGTGACTTAGACTTTCTGAGTCTTAGATTTCTCGTTCTGAAATGGAGATGACAATTGTAACCATAGCATGGAGCAGTAAGGATTTATTATAATAACATATGTGAAGCACTTAACATAGTATCTGACACATCATTAGTGTTTGATTAATGTTAGATTTTTGCCTTTATTGATCTACAGAAATCACTAACAACTTTCAGAGTGAGAGAATATCCATTTCCAGAGATTCAAAGGTGTTTGCAGAGGCTATTCTGTCTACACATCACACTCAAAGAAGCATGCACTTTGGTGAAATTCAGCACAGTCAGTAACCAGTTTTATTTAAAAATATATAAATAAATAATATGCCTGCTAAGGATGGCCTTTAAAGATTTGTTTGTTTGTTTGGCGCTTTGTAGACATAGTGCCAGTCTCTGTTGCCCTGACCACATGTACTTCCTGGCGTTTTCTCCTGCTGTAGAGCATACACCAAATAGCCAGACTCAATTGTGGTAATAAGTACATTCTTGAGGGGAATACTGCATGTCTTTAAATTTGAAAGTCTCTCTATATTAGGTCATCACTGCATTTTCATATCTTGGATCACAGAACCAAGAAAAGCCCTGGACTTTCTAGAGTTAATTTGTAGAAGAGGCTCTTCATTAGTGATGAGTTTTCTACCACTTTCAAATTGTTTTTTTCTGCAGAGGGTTAACTTTAAGGGAAATAAAGCAAACAAGCCCAAACCTTTCCATTTTATAATGAGCTTTTCAGCTCAATGCAAATCTTGTTGTTATTGATTGTTCCTTGAAGATATTAATTTATCATCAGCTTAATTCTGTGTGGAGAATTTTCAATTATAATATTTCTCCTTCTTTGCATACTTGAGAAATCAGCGATTAGATTAAACATGTATTCCCTGTCACTCCATTTGTCTTAGCCCTATTTCCCCCAGTCTTCTACTTGGCTGACCGTAGGAAATGCTTTGGAGTCTTTCCTATTGACCTCATGAAACTTATTCTTTATTAACAGCCCTCGGCATCCAACAACTTCAAGGTGATAGGAGAATAGGAATGACATTAATAATTTAGAATTGAATAACTAACTGGAACAGAACAGGCCTCTTCCTTTCACCTCCTCACCCTCTCTTGGCAGCATGGGGCAATTCCCCGTGCCAAGCAATACGGAGCAAGGGCATCGACTGGAAAGAAAGAGATGGATCAACAAATGAGAGTGAGGAGGCCAACTCAGTTTTCTGATTCCGGTTTTCTACCCGAAGAAAATGAAAGATCTCTTCATAACACTATAAATGAATAACAAAGGATCATTAACATCACCTAACTCTGTGCCTTCTTATTCAGATGAGAAAGCTGAGGCTCACAGAGGTAAAATAATTGGTTCAAGGTCACACACAGACCTGATGGATGGATTCAGGGCTTTCTTCAGGACAAAATAAAGTCATTTTGGAGAGGCGGTTAAGGGAAGTACCATATGTCTTGAAACTAAGACTTTCACATAAGTTTATCCTGGTAGAATTTTTAAGTTTGACAATCATACTACATTGAAGAAAACATCTGAAGCCACTTATAAACACTTCTGTAAGGGTCTCATTAAGACTGCAGTGGCTTTCCTCTTAGCTCCTAGGCATGTGTGACACATTTTAACCTGCCTCCTCGATCTGCAGGATCCTTCAAGCCCACACTATTGCAACTCGTCCCCTTCTGCACTTGATTAATGACACATATGTCCATACCAATCTGCTGGGCCTTTTAATATACTGACCTAAACAATTAACTTACAGTTCATTTCCATAAGAATCTCCCTAGCTAGGTTAAAGTACATTGTCAATAGGGACTACACACTTTAATTCTTTCTAGCCCCTCAGTGCCTAATTTATTGTTCATGCCATAATAGATGTTCAATAAGTACATGTTAATCCATTGACGACTGCATATTTGCCTGAATGTTTATAACTACTCTGCCTCTCACCCTGAATTCCACTGGATGTAGAAAAATAGCCCACTTGTCTGAGGAGCCTTCAGTTCTAGAAACAAATGAACCCCATCATGTATAAGAGTCCTCCTGAGAAAACGTGCATCCCCTCTAGTATCAATTAATTATTCCCAGATTTTAAAAATTCTTCTGGGTCTGCATCTTCAGTCTCAAGGCACTTGCAAGCTTATGTGTAAAGATGTAACTGCTATTCTACTATCGATTTCTGAAAATTTTCATACCCTGTTAGGGAAGGCAGCTAATCCAAGGGCAGCCGAGTTGTGGAAGAAGATCATTCCAAGCGACAATCTGTATTCTGATAGTGTAGGAAATCCTATAATGCATTAAAATGTTCCCAATAAGGCCTAATGAAAGCATCACAGTTCAAAATAATTCAATCCGTCCCTGTGATTGATTTAAAGCACAAGATGGAGACTGGCAGCTAAGTCCCTTTGCTCTGTTTCCCAAACATTTTCCACGCAATGAAGATTAACTCCTTCTATTGTGTGGTTGAAATAATAATAGAGACATAAAACTTAACAGATCAAGAGGAAGTTGACAAAGGATGTGCTTGATTAATTGCCTTAATAGATTATAGGTGGTGACTGAAGTGTTTTTTTATTTCTCAACATTCACTTTTCAATGCTTTAAGATGTAATGCAAAAAATACCTACTTTTATGAATACCCAACTCTATGATCAAAAACTGAAACACAAAATGTATATGCCAGAAGTACTCAAAGCATGAAAAGTCTAACATGAGTCTAAGATCTGCTTAGAGTCTTTGGGTTATGGCAGACAGAGCGGGTTGACGCTCAGCCAGGACAGGAGGATAACTGATCAGAACAACCTGGCATTGAAGCCCTTTGGGCTCTCTCTTCTCGAGTGATGTCTGGCTTCTCTCTTGTAAAACAGAAGGTCCAGATTCCTCAGAGCCAACACAGGAATCATTCTCAGTGTAACCTGCCCCTGCATTGTCTTAACTTCGTCTTAACCTAGATAGTCTTTGTAATGGGATCCTGTGAGGATGTCATGGGTAAAAAGATGGGAAAGAGACTCAAGAATTGACCACTGAGCTGCATTCCATTGGTGGAAGCAACGCCATTCAGAGTTTATAGATTTCAGAATCTTCTCTCCTGTTCTATGTTGTAATCCTAAACTATATGACTTTTCCTACCTATATGAATGTATTCACTCTTTTATTCATTTATATTTCTCATTTGTCTACCATGTGATAGGCCCTGGAATATAGCAATTAACAAGACACATGATTTTTGTCCTCAGAGAATTTATAGCGTATTTAAAGAAAAAGACATTAAATATGTCATTTCAATAAACTGTGATGAGTATTATGATAGTAGGAGTATAGGGCACTATAGGAAAATATATTAGAGATGTGTAGGCCTAACCTCCTCTAGAAGGTTAAGGAAAACAGATCATTTGTAGATTTAGATCTTTAAGCTAAAATCTACACATTTAGAAGGAGTTAGCGAGGCAAAGTGGTGTTATTCGATGGTGGGTGGATGGTGTGGCATCCTCTACTTTTTCCTTATTCAAAAAACCTAATATTGAAAGTTCTCTTTTTGGTAATTCTGCAGTAGCCTGTATGAAACAACACTCCTGCAGAAAGTAGTTGCAAGCTCTGGACAAGAGATATAAAAGCAGCTATTTAAAGTCACTGAGGAGAAGTCAAAGGCAGGAAGAAACTTGAAAAGATTCTCTCTTGAAAGAAGGAAATCTCACTGGGTGAGGTTCACGATTGTGCAGATTCTCTGAGAACACATGGTGCTGGGCAGGTAGAAATCAGGCGGAAAATCTGAGTTTTAGAGGTGGCTGGAAACCGAAGCAGGGGAATCCCTTATGTAATTCTGTGAGCTACAGAGAGGTTGCCCCAATTCTGCCTGTAAAATCTCCTCAAAAATTAGGTTGACCCTCTGTCTGCACAGGTTCTGGGAAAATTACAGATGTTCAGAAGAAAGGAACAGATTTTTAGCTGAAAAAACCTAAGCAAGAAAAAACATAAGCATTTTACCTGCTACACAATGTGGGAGATGCAAAGTTTAGAATTTGAGTCCTATCAACTTGAGAAGTCTTAAAAAGAACTGCTTTGGTTGCAAGTTTAAGCTTTTTGGAGCCCTTTCACTCTGAAGATTAAGTCTGGGCCTCATCACAGGTTTCTGTGCCCTGCCTTTGGAAGACAAGATAATCTTTGTATGTTATCAACAAGGCCCTCTGGCTTTCACCCATAGTTTTCAATTGGCTGTTCATTGCCTCAGCTTTTTATTACTTTTTTCCAGGGCTCAATTTAGCTATCAAATTCTATTGTTCTTACGGTTACTATTTCATATTTCTCAAATGCCTGATAAATTATACCAGCTAGTGCGTTGTCTTCCATTAATATACTGACCCAATTCACCACTGGTGAGAGTTCAAGCATATGGATTGCCAGTTTTTGTAGGGACTATCTATGATCCACTGGCCATCACTAATGGGATCCTCCTTGCTAGCCTGACAAGTGACTCAGCGCAAAAAGCCATCTTATTTGTTGTGTCCCTGACCACCCAAGTACCAACTATTGCCATTTAGAAGTATATTCTCAGACAGAGTTTAGCGTGCAGGATGCTTGGGAATTCCCTTGGGATCACACCTGTAAAAGAAAGAGAGCAGAAGCTGCATTTGATAGAATAAGAAGTTGAATACAATGCCTTAGCATACCAGGAACTCCGGAACTAGAAAGGCTCTTCAGGATTATTCCTCAATGGGACAAGGTAGCCAGGCCTTTATACACCATACACTATACACTGTATTTTATATAGGCTACCCCAGGAAGGTCTGTAATTTGTGACATGTGGCTCTCTACAGCTGAAGCAATCCCTAAAGAAGCTGACAGCTAAAGGCTGTCTGCTAACAGCCGTCTCAAAAGCTGGGTCAACAGGTGCTTTCATCCAAGGGGATTTGGGCAGTTTATTACAGTATTCATCACAATCTACATCCACATTCTTAGATCCTGAAGTGATAACCTTAATGGTAAAAACAAACATTCTAAAAATGGCAGAATGAGAGATAGAAAGAGGCTGGTTCTTTGAACCCTGGAAACATCTGGTTTAGGAATTCTTATTAGAATACCATACATAGCTCACTGTTGTAGACATTGTTAGCTGGATTTTCAGTTAGTGAAAACTGAAAACATCTTCACAGATGGGGGAGGGAGAAAAGGGCAGGGTAGCATGTTGCAGGCAGAGGAAACGTCTTGTGAAATAGCCAAGACTGAGAGAACACACAGCTTTTGAAGGACTGAAACAAGTCCGGTCTGGGTAAAGTATACATTGTACAGGATAGAGGGCAAAGAAACAAAGCTGGAGTAGTAAGCAGGAGTGAAGTCATGGAGAGGTTCTCAGACTTCGTTATGCAGTTGACGTTTTCCCAAGGGCAAGGGAAAGCAGTAGTAAGGTTTTAAGCAGGAAAGTGATATAATAAGGTTATGCTTTTCAAAGATCTCTCCAGTTCCACTAAGGAGCTTAGCTTGGAGAGGCCAATGCAAGATACAGAGAAATCTTTTAAGGAAGTAATTGCTGTAATCCTGGTCAAAGGGCTCTTAGAGCAGGGTGGTAGCAATGGGGATGGAAAAAAGTGAACAGATAAGAGCTATTTAGAGGTCAGAACCAATTGCATCTGGTGACCAATTCAGTGAGGATGAACTTGGAATTGGAGATGACTCCCCACGTCCTTGCTTGGGCACCATGTGCTTGGGTATACCTTGAGTTGTAGCACAGAGGGGTGGTGCAGGCACTGGACTCTGGAGGCAGGCTCTGTGTTTCCTTCCTGGCTTTGGTACTTCTTAGCTGGGTGCTTTTTACCAATTTTCACCATTCTGTATTTTAGTTTTCAAATCTGTAAAGAGTGGTTAAGTATCTACCTTAGAAGCTTGTGTGAAGAGTAAATGAATTAATACAGATAAAATCCTGGTGCGTAACAACTTTTCAATAAGTATCAGCCATTATTATTATTAGGGACCTTACCCTGGTTTTCCTGTGCCAGCTTCTTGTTTGCTTTCTTAACCATGTCGAGTTTGGTGCTTCAGATCCCAGTGCAACAGCTCACTCTGCCTGTCACTTGCTTCTTTCATGGTGCCTTGTCTTGGCTGTCCTGATGCCATGAATTTCCTCACATTGTGTCAGTGGAAGAACAAATAATGTAGGAATATAACCTCCTGATGAAAGTTATTTATATTTCAACTTGTATCTACTGAAAGTACTGTGTCCTCAAATTGAACAGGCTGACATTCAATTGCTGAGTGCTCTGGCATCTAGGACCAATGGCATCGGCTTCACATTGCTGTTCACCTCAGGCACCAGGGGAATTCAAACCTTTATCTTGATTCCGCATTTGCAGACTCTCATTCTCCTCTGTACTACCCCTAACCTTTCATCTTTCCTGCTTTCCCAAGTTCTTCCACTGCACTCTCTGTAATGCAGAGTTTGTCATCGAGTCCCCCAACCCCATATACATTCTCAAAATGCATCTTCTAAATGTCCTTTTCACCTTCTTGTTCTAACTGAAACTGACTTACTCCAATGACACAGTTTCTCCTGCAGCATCCTGGGTGTAGATTGCTTTTTATTCCTATGACCCACATGCCTCAAGGCCTAGGATTGGGGTAGGAGTCCCCCTTGCTTTCCATAGATGCTTTCAAATTGCCTTTCCTACTTTCTCCTTCAAAATCCAGGGCCCCATTACTAAATATGTCATCAAATTTTACCATCTCTTACCATTTTTTATGCTTTCATTTACAGATCTCCTAGTCACTCTACCTCCTTTATTTATAATTTCAGTATCTTGTTCACTGCCTTCTGATCAGCCACACTTTCCTGTTAATTCTTAGAGACTTTAAAATATGTGTAGATGATCTCTTGTTTCTTGATCTCATTAGCGTTAAGTTTTATCCTGCTCTTATTTGAGATACCCACTTCTATAGTGATCATCAGCGACTACATTCCACTAAAATTTTGCTTTAAAAGTCAATCATGTCCTAGCCTTCCCATTCACTTACTCTAGTGCTCCCACTCCAACAATTTTATGCCCCTAGGGAGGTCTTCTGTCTACTAACTCTTCCACAATTTTACTTTCCATCACTTTCTTTATCTTCCTCCCTTCCTTCCTTACCCAGTCTAGAATTCATAGTAAATACATTAACTCTCTAATGCTCTCCCTCCCCCATCCTGTTTCTCTTCATTCTACTTACCTCCCAAAACTTCCACTTCATTTAAACCCAAACATGTGTTTATTCCCTACTCATACATAGTCCACTGAATTTTGCAGAGAAGAAAAATCACAGAGCGATAATGACTGCATTACCTTCAAATATCTGATGACAGTTCTGAAACAGGTACTCAATACTACTAGGCACTTAATATGCCTAACTTTCCTGGTTAATTCATTTTCTGCATTCTCAGATGATTATTTCGTGTATTCTTCTCCCCACATCTCCCCTTCCTTCTCCATATACCCCATACTCTCAGCTAACAGCCACACCATGGACTTGATAGAGAAATTAGATTACAGTAGATGAAAGTTATCTCATCTTTTCACCATTTCCACTGGAAATTCTTTGAATGAAAGAAGTGCACTTACTAATATTTTAGCCAACAAACTTCACTTGATCTCTGTATTCTATCTCCTTGATGTTTTATCAAGGACTTCATTTCTGGAATCACTCCTCTCCTGCATCAGTTTCTTCCTCTTCATTGGATTCCTACCTATCAATTCCCAAATCTACCTCACCTGCTTCTGTCCACAGTACATTAACAACCTAGTTGCTCAGGCCAAAAGTCTGGATTCCTTCCTTTTCATCATCCTCTACATCTAATTCATCGAGTCCCTACTCCCATACAGTGAACTTCAAAATACATTTTGAGGCGACCTGGTGGCATAGTGGTTAAGTTCGTGCACATCACGTCAGCTGCTTGGAGTTCACAGGTTCAGATCCTGGCCATGAACCTAAACAGCATTCATCAAGCCATGCTGTGGCAGTGTCCCGCATACAAAATGAGGAAAATTGGCACAGGTGTTAGCTCAACAACAACCTTCCTCAAACAAAAAGAGGAAGATTGGCAACAGATGTTAGCTCAGGGTCCATCTTCCTCACCAAAAAGGAAAAAAAAATACATTTTGAATCTGACTTTATTTCACCATCTCCAACACCTGTTATGGTCTTAATTCCAACACCTGTTATCTCTGGCCAGAACTACTGCTATAGTCTCCTATCAGGTCTTTCTGTCTCTGTTCTTGCCTCCTATAGTCCATTTGCCACAATAGGCTCAAGGTAATCTTAAGAACAACTCAGATCATGTTCCTCCACTGCTACTGATCCTCCAACAGCCTCTAATTATACCCCCAAAAGACAAATCCCAATTTTTTATTACAGTCTATGAACTTACCCTTGTCCTGTTCTCCAATCCCACCTGTCTTCACTACCCCTGCCACTAGTTAGTTAACCACACTAACCTTCTTTCTCTTCCTCTAGTTTGCCATTTCAAGGACTTTGCATTTCTTTTTTCCTTTGCTCATCATTCAGATTTCAAATCTAATGTCACCTGCTCAAAGAAATCTCTCTCACACAACCTAGCTAAAACCACTCACCCACTCCCATGCTCAACCTCATTATTATTATTGTATTCTATCTTCTTCATATAACTTCTTGGTTCTCAACATTCTCTTATTTGCATTGTCTCTGCCCACATCACACACATAGCATAGACATCTGCATAACTTCCTTAAAGCATTGGTTCTTTCTGTCTCTCTTTTCTCTTTCATCTTCACTGCTGAACTGCTATCACCTAAATAATACTTGACACACATTGTTTGTGATCAACAAACATTTGTTGACTGACTGGATGATTACTGACCCTACTATTAAAAACCTGTACCACTGAAAACTTGTGTTTCAACTTGAGAAATTAGGAAGAGGGATTAAACTAGACTTGTTCGTTTGGTAGAGAAACATATCAACTCTCCAATTTAAGCAGAAACAGAGAAAATGAATGAGCTCCACAGAAGAAATATAAGATAGATGGAAGCCACCGGGACATAGAACATATATATTTGATATTTTACTGTATGTATCATTTTATCTTGCTTTTTTACTTAATGTTGTAAGTATTTTCTCACATAATTAAAGAATCTTTGTAAACATAATATTCAATTATTCAATAATATTACATTTTCCATTGAGGGACTACAATTAATTTAACCATTTTATTGTTTATCAACATTTACTCTTTTGTAAAATTATTTTTTCTTTTATAAATGAGCATGACTGTGCATTGCTTTTTTTCAACATTTCTGATGATTTCCTTAGTATGAACTCTTAGAAGAGGAAAAACTACGTAAAAAGGATAAATATTTTTAATTTTACCAAGACTTGTACTAAATAGCTTCCTAAGATATTTGTGTCATTCATATTCACTTGGTCTATAAGAGAAACTATTTCATAGCACCCTCCAACATTAATAATGCTTATTTTATTCTTTATGCATTTATAAGCAAAAAAGGTCAACCTCAATATTTTCATTTGCATTTCTGTGATTACTGCAGAGTCATAAACATTTCAAATATTTGCATTATCTCTTCTTTATTTTGTACATTTGTAATGATAGGCCCTCTAGGACCAGTTCGACTGACGCTATCTTATCAATAGAGTAATTAAGAGTTGTGTTTCAGGGGCCAGCCCAGTGGTGCAGCAGTTAAGTTCATGCGTTCTGCTTCAGTGGCCAGGGGTTCACCGGTTTGGATCCCAGGTGCATACCTACTGATCACTTGTCAAGCCATGCTGTGGTAGGCATCCCACATGTAAAGTAAGAGGAAGATGGGCATGAATGTTAGCTCAGGGCCAGTTTTCCTCAGCAGAAAAAGGAGGATTGATGGCAGATGTTAGCTCAGAGCTAATCTTCCTCAAAAAAAAAAACACGTTGTTTTTCAAGAAGCGAGAGTTCCCCCTTGTCCAGTTCAGACCAGATAGGACAACCAACCCATCAACTGGGCCTGATCAAAGGCTCCATATGTGACATTTTCAATGTCAAAGAGCTAAAGACTCCACCCTCAGACCATGGTAATGCTGCCATTTTGTGCATGTGTCCTATAAAGAGCCATGAAGCTTGACTACGCTTACACAAATCATTAATTACCTCACTTCTCCTCACCTCCAATCATCTCTCCACACTTCAGACCATTCCGCCCTTCATCCCATAAATTGTGCTCCAAATCCTGGATCAAGGAGACAGATCTGAGGGCATATGTCCCCTGTCTCTGTGCAGATTGAGCTGACAGTAAAGCCGTTTTCTTTTCCCAAAAGCTGATGCCATGATAATTGGCTTTTATTATGCACATTGGGCAAGAGAACCTAAATTTTGTGCAATAACACATTTGTATATTATATTTTCACTTTTTTGGTCTTTGTGACAATCTCATCAATTTGTGAGAAGTTTCTATATATTTGGTATATAACAATTTATTATATTCATTTTAAATATTTCTCATATCTACAGATTTTAGAAAGAACGTTTGACCTCACATCAACAACATTAGAGGCTTTGAAGGCAAAGGGTAAACTTAAATCTAAAGTAAAGTAGACAAGGACTATTTTTCCAGAGAGTAGAATGTGCTAAAAAATTGGCCCAAGTGGGAAAACTAAAGCAAAGTGAATTAAGGATTTGCCCGAATAGAGTTCAAGTGGAGCGTAAGGGATTCAGGATTTTACAGGATCAAGAGGAAGTAACATTCAGTGGAGCAAGCTACCCAGACTGAGTGTGCTAATTTTCCCAGGATAACAAGGTCAGTCATGGCTGAGAGAGCAGATGCAGAGCGTAAAGCAGCAATTTATTTTTTGTGAATTAAGGATTAGGAAACCCTTGATATCTTAGACACTTTCTTTTCCAACCTGTAGCCTTTAACCTCACACATATCTCCTCTGAAGCCATAAATATTAAGGAAATCCAAAAAGATTTTTTTATCTAATATCTGGAGAGAAGTCAAGAGAAAAGGCCAGATGCTAAAGAGAACAGAATTGAATTCCAAGACTTCTGTAAAGCCGGAGAACTAAGAAAATATCCCCCTGAAGAGCATTTTTGTCATGGGGGGGAAAAGAGAGCTGTAAAGACAAAGTCAGCAATGAGACAGCGGGAGAAAGGAGTCAACCCAACTACAGACCAGCTTAGGTCTGCCTTCCCTGAGTTTGAATAAATACGTTAACAGCTGGAGGAAAGTCTTCAAAGTCCAAACACCTGGGATGAAGAGAACCTATATTTTCCCTACAAAAGCATGCTCTGTGGCACATGTGCAGCTTCCCAGTGATCTAGGCCCCTTGTGCACCCTGAGAACCGGCACAGACACAGGGACTTGTGCCTAGTGGGTAAGCCACGTTTCCCAACTTGAGTTCAGAACCTTGAAATGGCACCACTTGAGAATGTCCTTATTAACACTCTTACTGTGCCACTAAACTGTATTCCCGTTAATTCAATCTGAAATTTATTACATTAAACCTACTAAACAATTTCCTGACATATATTGCCACAACAGTGCCTTTCTTTTTCAAAGCTCACTTGTGCATAAAGAGCCAATTGTCATTCAGCAATGGGAAGAAAAAAATAGTCTTCTTTATCTCCTGTTTCTTATTTATTCAGATTTCCCTCAGGCTTTTCAATGTTACCCAAAGAAGCTGCTTTGCTCTTAGTAACTCCACTCTTTTAATATCATGGAAATTGGCTTTAGGATGCAGTGCATGAAAAAGCAAAAAAGAAAAAAGCTTGCTTTCGTTATCCCCAAATCAAAGCAGTTCATGAAAAGGGAAATTTTTTTATTTGCATGAACACTTTCCTGTTCTCAAAGTCTATCTTTCAAAAGCTCTTAAATCTTGGGGCTATTTGTCACCCCTCCTCCCCACATCATTCCTTCTCCTGCCTAGAATGTCCCCATTTCCTTTGCTAGCCCATCCCAATCTCAGCCATCTCAACTCCTCTCCTACACATTTTGAACATCAAAATAATACTTCGTAATGGCCACTGTACTTTTATTCAGTATCACAGGAGATATCTGAGCATCATCAATTCATCCATTTACTTATTATCTTATTCAACAAACCAATTAGAATCTCTGTTATAAGCCAGATGCTAGGAAAACACAGGGCTCATTCACTCACTCACACTGTTCTAAGGAATGAATGTGACCTAATTTTTCTCGTTCCTTTACTTTTTTGGATTTTATGTATTCTTTTAGGAATTTATCAATTTTCATCTGGATTTCAAATTCATTATTTGTGATAACTATAATATATTTTATAATTTGTATAGTTATGTCCTCTTTTTAAATCTCTATTCTGTAGCTACTTGTACTTTTTCATCCTCCATTTCTCTTATTAGCATATTCTATCTTTTTTTGGGAGGTCAGTCTTGACAGATAGTTGTTTTAACAATCTTTTAGAAGAATCAGCTTTCTATTTGTAAATCTTCTTTGTTTCTCATTTATCGTCCAAATTTCACTGAATCTTCTCCATGTCTATTTTTTTCTTGTTTCTTCCATCTTGTCTCTGGGTTTGACTTTTTCTCCTTAACTTCCTGAATTGAATGCTAAGTTCATTTGCCTTCCACCTTTCTTCTTTCTTGATAAACATATTCATAGCTCTACATTTACCTTTAAGCAATGCTTCAGCATTGGCCCAGAAATTTGACTTTTAATACTTTTACAATCATTCATTCCCAATACTTCTTAATTTTCTTTAATATTTCCTTTTTAACCTGAGTTATTTAGTAATCATTTAGTTTCCATGAATAATCCAGGAAATATTGGATTTTACAAAACAATACTTTTATATTATGTTGATTCTTTGAAATTTATTGAGACTTTCTTTGTGTCTTAATACAAGACCAATTTTTTTGGCCAATGGGTGTGCTTAAAAAATACTATCTTGGGGGGCCACCCGGGTGCACAGTGTTTAAGTTCGCATGCTCCGCTTCGATGGCCTGGGGTTTACCAGTTCGGATCCCAGGTGCAGACATGGCACTGCTTGGCAAGCCATGCTGTGGTAGGCATCTCACATGTAACTAGAAGAAGATGGGCACGGATGTTAGCTCAGGTCCAGTCTTCCTCAGCAAAAAGAGGAGGATTGGCAGCAGATGTTAGCTCAGGGCTAATCTTCCTCAGCAAAAAGAGGATTGGTGGCAGGTATTAGCTCAGGGCTACTCTTCCTCAAAAAAAAACAAACAAAAAAACAACAAAACCACCATCTCCCTTAGTTGAGTGTAGATTATTATTAATATTCTTTTAGTCTTCAAAATCTCTGCTTTTCTTTCCTGCATAATCTCCTAATTTCTAAAAGAGGTGTTAAAATTCCCAGTAACTGTTGTGTCTTTCTCCCAACATGCTTTCCAGTTAATGCTTGAGATATTTGGAGGCTATATTGTTAGTTGCATCTATGTATATATAACTGTTTTATTATACCATGTACAAGAATATAAAGTCCTTTTCGAACATTATGCTGTTTTTGCCTTAAATACCACTTAATCAGATCTTACAATACAAACCCAGTTTTGCTTTGCTTCATTTTTGTTTGAGATACCATTTTATATCTCCTCCTTTTTAATTATTCTCTTCCTATTTTAAATATGTGTCCTGTCAGCAGCTTTCTAAATTTTATTTTTAATTAAATTTTAGTCTTTGCTTTTTAATTGACATGTCTAATCCATTTACAATTACTCTATTTTTATAGTAGAATATTTTTCCCTCATATTATTCATTTTCCATTAATTCTTCTTCTTTATTTTGCATCACTTATTTTTTCCTGGATGGAATAAAAACCAAACTCAGGGCCAGCCCATGGCATATTGGTTAAGTTTGGTGCACTCCCCTTCAGTGGCCCAGGTTCGTGGGTTTGGATTCCAGGCACAGACCTACACCACTCATCAGCTGTGCTGTGGTGGCACCCCACATACAAAATAGAGGAGGATTGCCACAGATGTTGGCTCAGGGTAAATCTTCCTCAACAACAACAATATAAACGAATCCAGACTTATATAAGGATAGTCTTTATTTGAAAAGACTATTGCATTGAGGAGAGAAAGAAAATTGCAATAGAATGCTCAGATCATAAGATCTGCAAACACCTTAAAGATAGGGAAGAAAGGATTTTTCTTTTATAGGGAGGAGTAAACAAGGCTACAAAGAACCAGGTGTGAGGGAATGGGATGAACAACTGAGCAAGAAATGTCTTTCCTTCAGGTCAGCAGATGCTTGGGAGGGGCCATAAGGAGGACTGCACAGTGCAGCCACACTGCAATGCTGGCTCAGGCTGAGGGTGGGTCAAAGTTCAGGGGTCTGAGGGGGAGATCTGAGGAAAATTTAGTCAAGTCATCAGATATTTTGTCCATATTGATCAGTGGGTACAAACAGTTTAGCTAATCATTTCTGAGGCAAAAAATGGGAATTTGGAGAATCTGTTCCTGGCTTTCTTATAAGTAAAAGGGGACTAATTTGTTAGTCTTATCTAAGTCACATGGTGAAGGGCAGTTCTTTGCACTGAGCCATTTCCTGGAACACAAAAGGGTGTTAGGATTTCTTGATCGTCCTTGTTATCCAGCATCACAGACCTCAGAATAGTTTGATCTTTTTACCTACTTTCCAGTGGATATGTTAGTTTCTTTTGAAAATTGTATTTTAAGGTGTTAGACTTTTCCTTAAGATATATTCTTTTGTTAACTTATCCCAATGGAGCAAAACTTATCAATATTTATATTTTGTCTCTTAGAAGATAAGAATTTTATCATATTCTTGTGTTTGTTCTCAAAATGTGTCTTTGTAAACATTAGCATAAATAATTTTATATATCTCTCTCTATCCTTATTATTAAGGAATCTAAGATCACGTGGCTAATTTCTTCTATGTTCTTTTAGTTTCAACATTCACCAAATGTAGTTCCAGATCAAAATGTAGTCTATCTCTGTCTGTATGGCTGTCTCTTCTATCCTAAAAAGTCTAAGTTTTAGCGAAGAGTAAAAACTAAATCATGTGCTTCATAATTCTCCTTCAGGGAACTATCTCTCTGTAAGTCTTTCACAGAGTAAGTGTCCAGTAAATCTTTGTTTAATGAGTAAACACAAAGAATATGTTGAGTGGATGTCCAGATAGATAGTTATATTCATCAATCATAGTTACAAACTGCCAAAGACAGTTTTCTGATATACATTAAGAATGGGTATTTCTTCTATCTGGCTTTTGATAAAATATTTATACAATTACGCACACATACATTTGTAGACCCAAATATCTTTTTTCTTTCACCCAATGTTTGAAAATATTTTTCTATCTTGAGGCTCATGAAATCCAGTACATTATACACACGTATACACACGTGTATTTTTACATACAGGATTATTTTCCTTGGATTTTATCTAAATCTTTTCATTCAGGTATTCAATCATTCTTTCAACGAGTGTCTGTTGATTGTCTCCTATGTGCAGGGTGCAAGGGTGAAGTAGGAGTAAAATCATATGTGGAAGTGTCAGGGAAGCCTTACTAAAAGGGGACATTTGACACAAGACATACGTAGAGATAAAGGATTGAACCATCTGTAGATCTTGTGGAGTGGTGTTTCATACAGAAAGGAAGAAAATCAAAAACATTCCCAAAATCTAGCCTGGCAGGACAGTAAATTGGCCCAACATTTTGGGGAAAAATGTCATTATCTTATAACATTGTGCATTAAATCTAGTAATTCCTTTACGAGTTATATAACCAAGAGGTTCTGGACCAGGAACATGTTGAGAATGCCAATAAAGATACTATCCAAATAACAGAAAACCAGAATCAACTCAGCAGTCCTTGAAGAGACAGGTGAATTTTGCTATATTCACACAGTGAGCTGTTGTATAGTTGTAAAAGTGATTTAGCCATCTGCATGGATACATTTACATGGGTAAACCCTAGAAACAAATTTGAATTAAAAAGAAAAGTCTTTCAGAATACTACATAGTATGACATTGTTTTCAGATATTCAAAAACAAACAGAACCCTCTATTGGGTTCAAAATGACAGGAGATTGAGAGACAAGAGAATAATAAACACAAAATTAAGCATTTGATCACTTCTGTTCTAGAAGGCAGGAGGCTGGACTAGGGAAAGAGCACAGAACTGATGCTAGTTTTCTAGGCACGATGTTTTAATTCTTTAATTCTTTGATGTGTTTTGGAGTGTACATATTTTAAAAGATAACAGAGAAATATATTGAAAAGAAGGACAGAGGCACGTTCATCTACTGTTGTTAGGAGTAGGGACAGTTCAAGCCAATTGGAAGACAACTGGTCTGTACCTGTCAAAATTTAAAGTGCATGTACCTTTTTACATAAGAAACATACATGTCAGAATTCATCAGAAAAATGTCTGCCTGTGTGTGCATATAACACTGCCTGAACACAAATAGGGGGCACAATGATATTTATTGCAGCATTATTTGTAACAGTAAGACAATGGAAATAACCTAATTATCCACCAAAACAGAAAAGGTCAACAGATTTATAATATATATTTCCTATGGGATGCTTTGCAATTGCTAAAAATATATTTCATATATATGTGTACATTTCATAGAAATGGAGCTAGAAGATGAAAAACAAGCAAAAGCCATTGATCCTATTTACTTCTGTGGTGTGGACAACGGAGGGAGGAAAGGAGATTTTAATTTGTCCTGTATATTTTGTGCAACAAAAACTACGTGCTTATATTAATTGGGTGATTTTTTAAAGCATTCTTTTCGTCACCAAAGACATATCTATTAGTATATTCATTATGGTTTGAAAAACAATTATCTACTTTTCACACTGATTTATATCCAAAGTTACTCAATTCCCTTTATTCTACTCTCTCCCTCAAAGTCACAATCTTCAAATTGATGAAGATATTACAATTACGCATAGTTTATCAAAACCCATGATTCTTCTAGAAGAATTCTTCAAATCAGTAGTGTATTCTATTCATTTTCATCTGGATAAGGCGATTTTATGGGCTTGTTAAGCACTATACACGTTTCCAGCATCTCTTAGTTCTACACCAGTCTCCTGGTATCCACACTGTAGCCAGAATCACCTGTCTACAGAGCAATTCAAAGATCATCCCTTCCCTACTTAAACCAATGCATCCCACACAGAGACTTCGGATACGGCTCCAAACTTCCTTTGGCTACTTCAATAACCGTTACCACCCTCTCCCATCATTACTTGCTGCACCAAATATCTCTGTTTCTCAGACATGCCCCACCGTTTGGTCTTTATACATGTTCTGGCTCTTCTCTTTTCCCTTTCCAACATGGTATGATAAGAATCACTTAGGTTTTGGATAAATCATAACTAAATTCAAACTCTAGCTCTGCCAATTACTGGCTATATAGTTTCTCACAAATTACTCAACATAATTGACCTTTAATTTCTTCACCTATAAAATGAAAATAAAAATACTTAATCAGATGTCTGAGAAGATCAAGTCAATTAATAGATGTAAGTCATTTATTATGGATACTTTAATAAGTACTTAATCAATATTTGTTTAATCAAGTCACATCATAGCAAGCAATAATTCCAGGTATTTACTTCATCAGCATCTACCTGTTTGCTGTTATTCGAAGCAATTTGATCTGTCAATCAAAATTTCACTGCATTATTGTGCTGCATTATTGAGCTTTCCAAGCACATGACTTACATCAGCATTTTATATATATATATGTATGTATTTTGTATCCCTTCATAATTTTTAGGAGAGCGTTAATAAGAAAGTGAGTAATTAATGTCTAGTTAAGTATTTATATAATTTCCCCTTTCTGCATTGATCACTGCATCCTATTTCCCAGCCTCCATTCTGATGTTAGTTCTGGACATCATTTCAGATAAACTATTTAGTCCACTTTAATACATCCATGGATGTCACAAAACAAAGATTTATGCTGTACCATTTTAAATGTCCATCTTATAGACAAAAAGAGAGACTAATTCTGACAAAATTTTACTCCAGGTCCATGTATCTTGGTGAGTAGCCATGTTTTTAAAAAACACGAATTCCCAAAGAATCAGCTAACCCATTTACTACTGTTACTACATACAGCCTTTTATCCATTCTGCAAATAATTGCTGGCCCTGGGAATAGAGCGATTGACAAGACAACTTTGATTACTAGACTTCCCCAGGTTCGCAGTCTGGCATTGAAGAAACACATTGAAAAACTAATTACAACAAAGTATGGTAAGTATTAGGAGAAAGTGTGTCACAGGTCAATGGGAACATGGACCAGGGATATGCACCTAAGAAACAACAGTTGAAATTTAAGCTCCAATAAATCATTTCCCAAAAAACTCCTCCAGAAAACCTGTTTATTACAGCTAAGCTGTTTCAAATCCTGAAAAAGAAAAGATGATTTTAAAAAATCCCTTAATGGTTTGAAGCACCATCTCAACCATCTAATTCTTCCCTGGAGTTCCTGGTAATTATGATACATTTTCTCCCTCAATTGTCAATGAAAAAATCCTTTTTTAGGCCATCACTGTACTATTGTTAGACGAGGAATTTTTTTTTTTTTTAACAAATGAGCCAAAACAAAAGCCCTGCCACAGCTCAGATACTGGAGAAGGAACATTCTGCCTGGTCCAAGCTGTTGTCAGCAAAGAGCCAAATCCACACCAAAAGAGCAGGCTGTCTTGGGAGGAGGTAGCACCACTGTGATTCAAGCAAAGACTGATAATCCTTGTGCAAGGACACCAGGGAACAGACGTATACACAGAGCGGGAAGTTGAAAGATTGCGAGAGCCCTAATGTCCACGGTCTTGCAAATTCAGATATGAATTTACATATATGCAAGTATATATATATATGTTCATATTTTATATATGTGTATATATATATATATATATAATGTGAGTGTTATGGGAGTCCAAAGGAGCAAAAGACTAATTTAATTTTCATTTAGAGGTGATAGAGAAAGCTTTATGGAAGAAAAGAGTATTTCAGATGTATTTAAAAGTATGAAAACATTCCAATGATGTCAGAAAGGAAGGTACAGAAAATGTCTGCAGCTTCCTCTTCCATTATTGATGGAACAGAGACTCATGAGGCGTTCTGATTGAGATGAGCATAGGAAGAGAAATCCAGTTGTAAAGCTACCCAAATAAAAGACAGGACTCTATGATTCTAATTCAGTGTTCTATCAAAAAAAATCTGATTCACATTCTATTCTGATCCCTTTGGTATGGAACTAAAAAATATTTATTTTAGAACTAAAAAATATTTCTATACTGCAATGACTTCTTTTTGACTCAACTGAGGACCTGAAATCTGCCCTGAAATTCATTCCATACTTATGAAGAGGTGGATTCCTTGTATATGTGTCTCTGTGTGTTTTCATTCATCATTGGAGACGACCTGATATGTAATATTGTCCACAGGCCTTTTAGCAGTATGGATGGAGCAGAACCAAAGTGGCATATGCTCAGAAGAGACAGACGCCCCCTCATCTGAACCTACCCGTCAGTAAAACTGTTGACCTGGTTCTAGGTATAGTGCTGAGCTCAAGAGAACATCACAGATCTTTACTCTTACTGCTTTCTGGCAAGCAGATACCAACTATAGCTACCAGTTATTACTGGTACTTTACCAATGATGTCATTAGTCCTGCCTGAAAAATATTTTTCAAATGGGGATATATTTCCTAGAGTATCTAAGATCCGCAGTGTAGCTCTTAAGCCAACAGGGCTTAACAAAAACCTCTGAGAACTTAAAAAGCCAAATTATCCATGTACCAAAATGTATCTCACTCAATAATCATTTCATATCATGTCTTAGGGTAACTATGAAAAAATGTTTAACTCTTTGATAACATATTAGTTACTGAAAACCCAAGGGTGGAACCCAGACCATGATTGTCCTGCAGTATCGCAATGATGTAAGACAGTGCTGAGTAATCCACAGATTTGGGCTCTCCAAATGGCAAATGTAGCTTTGCTTTGGAATGCTTTGGAATGAACCATAACTATAATTCATTTAATTCACCCAAAATATGTATTGAAGTACTGCTTTACACATTGGGAATACAGCTACAGAAACAAACAGCAGAAATATTTCTGTCCTCATGGAACTTACATTCCAGTGGGAAAATGCCAGCAGTAAATAAGACAGGCCAATAAAGACCAGATGATGAGCAAAGCTATGGAGAAACAGAACATAAAGAATAAGGATAAGGAGTGCAGAGGTGGGCAGGGGGGTGGGTGGGGAGATGGCAACAGCCATTTCCCGTAGGGTTGTCGGGCCAGGCATTCCTGATGAAATGACACTTGAGCAGAAACTGAAGGAACTGAAAACGTACACCAAATTATTATCTGTCAGAAGAGAATTCCTGGCAAAGAGCACAATCAAACATCCCAAAGTGAGAATATGCCTGGCATGTTCAAGAAATATCAAGGAGACCAGATAGAATGAAAAATAGGGGGGCGAGCCCGGTGGCACAGTGGTTAAGTTCGCACGTTCTGCTTCGGCGGCCCAGGGTTCACCAGTTCAGATCCCGGGCATGGACCTATGTATGGCTTATCAAGCCATGCTGTGACAAGCGTCCCACATATAAAGTAGAGGAAGATGGACACAGCTGTTAGATTAGGGTCAGTCTTCCTCAGCAAAAAGAGGAGGATTGGTAGCAGATGTTAGCTCAGGGCCAATCTTCCTCAAAAAAAAAAAAAAAAAGGTTAAAAGAAAAAGAATGAAAAATAGAAAGTGTTGAAGAAGGTAAGATGAGGGAGGATGCAGGTTAGCCGGCTCATATGGGCCCCTATAGGCCATTGTACAAGTTTGATTTTTACTCTGAGTGAGAAGGGGGCATACACAGAGGTTAGAGAAGAGGAGGGACATGGTCCTGCCTGTTTATTGAAAGGACAACTCTACCTACTGTGTTGAGAATGAACAGGCTACAGGTGAGGGCCAGGTATAAGGAATGGCAGAAGCAAGGAGACCAGCAAGGAAGACATTACAATAATCCAAGTGAAAGATGATGGTTTGAGGCAGGGATCTAGGGAGCAAATGGTGAGAATTAGCCAGATTCTGTATTTATTTTCATGACAAGGATTTGCTGTAGGTTGTGTGTGGGCTGTGATAAAAGACAGGAGTCAAGGAGGGTTTTGTTCTTAAGGATGAAGCTGCCATTAGCTGAGATAAAGAAGATTGGGAGAGGAGCATCTTTCGGCAGGGAAAGGGGATATCATAAACTTTGATTTGAGGCATGTCAACTCTGAGGTTCGATTAAACATCAAAATATATGTGTTAGGTAGCCAGGAGGAAAGAAGCATTTAAAGTTGAAGGCCGAGTTCATGGTCAGAGATTTACCTGCTACACAACAGCAAGGGGATGGCATTTAAAGC
Source organism: Equus caballus (assembly GCF_041296265.1). Classification (NCBI taxonomy): domain Eukaryota; kingdom Metazoa; phylum Chordata; class Mammalia; order Perissodactyla; family Equidae; genus Equus; species Equus caballus. Next base: position 26,513,244 of record NC_091710.1, on the reverse strand, counting down.
TCTGAGGACAGATGAATAATCAAGGGAATGGTGTAGAAAAAGAAGAGAAGTGTCAGGGAGAAAAGGAAGAGCTCACCAAGTTGAAGAAGCCCTGACGTATACATCATCACAGTATTAACTGCAATCGCAGTCTTTCTGTTTGAAGAACACATTTGTTATTTCCAGTCAGTGTGTCCTGTGACTATATGGATTACCCTCTTATAGGGAGATTCCTGATGCCAGCGACTCCTGGCTGATTCATTCATTCAATACAGATCCTTACCCACCTATTATGTGCAATGCTTTTTATTGTCTCACCAAAACCCAAATTGCACATCCTCTGAGACTTTTGGACAAAGATGAGATAATGAACATAGGCAAAGTTTCATTCTTATCAAAGTTGAGTCTTTTAATGGCTCAATCTTTGCACTAGCTTAGCGCACAGTAATTAGTTTATAGGCAGAAAATGGCCACACCTCAGAAAGTGAAGCACAAAGGCCCAAATGATAGGATAAGGAGGAAGGCGTCGATGAGCTCCTGAAGACTAGTTTAGAAACGCCAAGATCCTGCCTCTCCATTCCTTCAGCAATGTGCCATGGCAGGCTGATTTTCTTTAGACTCTGGAAACATTAATTCAATAAATTACTTCTGTTCATTATTATAATTATAAATTCGTGACTATAATTTTAAAGTCATCTTTTTTTCCACTCTCTGCTCCACTGACATCTGAGTACTATTGATTGTAAATGTCAAATTAAATTTCTAGACATATTTTCCTTTTGTTGGGATCAATACATACTTACAGAGCTCCTTTGAAAGGACATTGAAAGTTATTCCTCACCCATGTGACATTTTGGCTGTTTTCCCCCTGAATATCTCAGTCAGATATTGGAAGCTTTCACTTCCTGGGTGTTTACAGTGAAATATGGTCTTGCTTTATAAACCAAACTTCCAAACTAAGAAAAAAGATGTGAGATCTTGAATCATATTCATATTAACTTAACTTTGAATAAACCTAATATAAGAAAATCCAAGTTTACAAAAGCTGATTAAGGTGCCCCAATTGTGTTATTTGTCGATTTTTTACAGAAGTATTCTTAATTTTTCAATTTTCAATAATTTAGTATAGAATTCCTTCAGTCATTTAAAACTGCTTACTTATAACTTTTTAAGAACTCAGAGTCTGCATATAGAAAAGTCTTTTCAATGAGTTATAGAGTTTAAGAAATTTAGAAAGATCAATTTGCTGAAAATATTATTTTGATATTTTAATCACTTATCATTTTTTTGTTCATTCAATCATTTGGCTGTAAATTGATACAGCCACTATGGAAAATAGTATGCAGTTTCCTCAAAAAATTAAATGTATATCTGCCACTTGATTCAACAATTCCCCTTCTGGGGACATATCCAAAGAAAATAAAATCATTGTCTTGAAGAAATATCTGTACTACTATGTTCATTGTGTTATTATTCAAGATAGCCAATATATGGAAACAACCCAAGCATCCATCAAGAGATGAATAGATAAAGAAAATTGCATATATATACACATATACATATATATATGTATGCACATGTACATACATAACGGAATATTATTCAACCTTAAAGAGGAAATCCTGCCATTCATGACAACATGGATGAACTTATGAACCTGGAGAATATTATGTGAAGTGAAATAAGCCAGACACAAAAAGACAAATATTACATGACCTCACTTATATATGGAATTAAAAAAAAGATGACTTCATAGTAACAGAGACTAGAATAGTGGTTACCAGTGGCTGGGGTGTGGGGGAAAGGGGAATATTACAAAAAAGAAAAAGGGAAAGTAGAATGGTGGTTGCTAGGGACTGGGGAGAGGGGGAGTTAAGGGGAGTCATCGTTTAATGAAAACAGAGCTCCATTTTGCAAGAGGAAAAGTGTTCTAGAGATGGATGGTGGTGATGGTTGCACAACAATATGAATGCACGTAATACCACTGACCTGTACACCTAAAAATGATTAAGATAGTAAGTTTTTGCATTATGTGTATTTTACCACAATAAAAAATAATGTATACATTCAGGAAACATTAATAAACATCCAGATTTGGAGTCAGCCAGCATAGGAGTTGAGTCTGTAGGAGAGAGAACCCACCCCTACTCCACCAGTAATTGTAGAGACAGAAAGACATTCTGGAAAACTGCATTGTCTGTGTGAGTCTTCAGATCATCGTTGAATTCTACCTAATGTAAACCTCTCATCCACTTCCTCTAATGAAATCCCCCAATAAAGTCAGCATTTGCTATTCAGATGTTTGAGTGAATTTCTTTGGGGAAAACTGAAAAGGTGACAAGTTGTTTGTCCAAGATTGTCATGGGCTAGAAACAGAGGCAGCCTGCTCGTCCACAAAAGCTGGAATAGCAGAGACGACCCACACTTTAGTCCTCTATTAAAATTCTTCTCATGCCAGAGGGTAAGTTACTGCGGACTTAGAGCTATGTCTCCAGATATATTTTACTCCTTCATGGTAAAGTGTGCAATTTTACTTGCAACTCCAGGTGGCCAGCATGCTGTCTGGCCCTCACCCTCATCCCTCAGGTGATTAAAGAATACTCACTGACAGAATGATTAATTGATAGCTGAATATTTCTCTGTTTCCCAACTGAGAAGTAGCAGGGCATATTCCCAGAGCTTCAGCTGGTGCTGTCATGAGACAGAATTGTGAAGCAGAACACAAGCTGAAATAAGCAGTCAACGCAGGCACTGAGGCTAAGAGAAGGTAGACTTGGTTGCCTCCATGGGCAATGGTGGGTACCATGGTATGTGCTTACTCTCATTGCGACTCAGGCAGAGACATGCACAACAAACCCAGAGGATGATGCAACTAAGATGATGGTAGCAACTGAGGATTACAGTAACTGGTACTTCTGGGAGAAAAAAAGGAAGATACTTTCTTTATTGTCATATGGCTCCTCATCTTCTCTTCCCATTCGCCCTAATCTTCTCCCTTCTCTCATTCAATAGCATTTTGGGTTTGCTCTTCCTAGTGAGTCAGTGGACATGGGGGATATATTTGAGCCAATGCTTGTCAAAAATCAATGTGGAGGAAAAATAAATAGATTCTAATAAACAGCCGAGGATCATGTTCTCATCAAAAAACAAAGATACAAAAGTGATGTTTGGTATGCCTTTCACTAGAGCGGGATATTAGTTTCTAAAGACTCCAAATGATTTTAAATTGAATTCTCACAGCAGCCTCCTGAGGTAGAAAGAAACTGAATAGTGAATGAAAAGAAAACATATCTGGATTCAAAAGAAGCTGAGGGTATGTCTTAGCTGAGCACACCCTAGTTGTAGGGCCTTAGGCCCTACACATCTGAATGCTTTTAAACCTTATTTTCATCATCTACAAAATGAGGACTACAATTATCCTTTCCTTATACAGTAAGAATTAAGTAATAAATCTCTAAAACCCATAAAAATGTTTACTATATATTCATTTAAAAATATTTATAGAGCATCTACTATGTGCCAAGCACTATTCTTAGCCCAGGGATACAGCAGTGAATAATAAAGTCAAAATGTTTGTGCTTATTGTTTTTTCATATTCCTCTGGGTTGTGTAGATAAATAAACAAAATATGCACTGTGCTAATGTATGTATATACTTTCATGTATAGTATGTCAGATGTGTAAGTACTATGAAGAAAAATAAAGCAGAGAACGCAGAGGGAGAGTGCTGGGGAGGAAGAGGAGCTGGAATTTCAAATAGGGTGAAAAAGCAGGGGCTCTCAGAGAAAGGACGATTTGGACAAGAGCCTGCCAGGAAAAGGGAGCAGACAGAGCAAATTCCTTGTGGGGAGAATATGCCAGACAAATTTGAAACACAGCAGGAAGGCACATAAGTTTGGAGCAGAGGGAGTGAGGGAGAGTGTAGTAGGAGCAACATGGGACTGAGCTTGCAGGGCTTGTGGGCAATTGTCAGACCTTCAGCCTTAAGTCTGAGAGGGGCAGATATGGAAGGAGAGGAGTTACATGATGGGACATGTGGACTAATTCACCTTTCCATGTTTTGCTGGTTAAAGTGAGTCTCAGAGAAGTTGAGACATTTCCAGATTATGTATTTAATTCAACCTTGGAATGAAACTAAAACTTTCAACCCCTCATTGAGAGGAAAAGAACAAAGTAAGATCAGTTCACTGTGTGTGTGAATGCAATTCAGGCAAGAAGAAGGTATAACAATGTTTTTGTAACCAAGACCCATCAGAATGGAGATACCAACATTATGCAGGAGCCCATCTGGGAGAATTTCACTCTAGTGTGAAGAAAACAGCCAAAGGGGCTGGCTCTGCCCTCATCGAGTTCAATCACACTATTGCACACCTCCCAAACTGGCAATCTACCCCTGAACAGCATCTTACTTTCCTGCTCAATTCTGTATTATGGAAATGGCAAGCTATTTCTTGGTACTTAAGGCCTAGTTTCAAATAATAGTGGGAACTATAGTTTCCAACACTCTTCAAGAAAGGCATTTCTAAAGTGGATATCAAAAATACATATTCATTTAGTTATTGAGAATCTAAAAGCAATACTTTCCTTCCACCTGTGGGAAACATCATTTTTCCAGCTGCAATTTTTTCATAAAAAAGCAATATTTGTGCCAAGAACTCAAGTGAAACAAATGTCCTTCTTGATGGGAAGTGTCCACACTAACTCAGGGCTGTAACATAATAATTTTAAATTCACCTTTCTGTAATTTGGTATTTTCAATTTCTACATAATTTAACGCATGTTGAGCTACATGAAAAGACTTAATGGATAACACTACACGGTAAAGCACCAGGTTGATGCTCTGAAATTTCCACTATCCCTTTCAAAGGTGCTTATTTCTGGAGTGTGCTGTTAGACATCCTATCATCGTTCTTTCTTTGAAATGTCACCCTTGTTCCGTCAAAGGCTTCTGTCTGCATGTCTGACTAGTTTTGCAAATATCTAACAGGAAATTGTCAGAAAAAGCTATAAAGGGAGACGCCTTTTGTCTCTAAGTGGAGAAGATGGTGATTTTTGAGCAGCACAGATCAGCTGAACAAATGCTAGGTGAATTCACTAGCTCTTTTGAAAGGCATAAAGACAATGCCAGAGGGTTGAGCAATTTTCAAGTCCCACTGCCCTTGTGTAATTCTCTCAACACTACCTCTTTCAAGTGACTCCAGATAAGCTCTTTAGAATTTCCTGTGACTCTGACAGCTTGATGTCTCCTCAAGTTTTTGGGACTTCTCAATACTATAACTTCTCCACAAATATGCAGGCAAAGTAAAAGAGTCCATGAATAAAGTATATTCCCATCACAAGTAGACTTGAATCTTGAATACAGAAAATGATTACCTGGAATTTACTTTACAACCTTCAATGAGAAGGATCCAAGTTGGCAAACCCAACAGTTAAGGTAGAAGAAATCAAAAGCCCCCTTGTGTTTTCACTGTCTTCCTTCTCATTAACTCATGCCAATGTCTGTGCCATAGTGGAGGCATGAAGGCTCCCAGCCTTCAGGGAGTTAGAGCAGCATGGAATCGCAGTTGTGGGAGCAAGTGAACGCTAGGTTTCACCTAGTTGTTTCAGGCTTCTGATTCTTACAGTCTTCCTGCTGGGGTGGCACATTCCACATAGAGCAGAGTAGAGCAACACAACACACATTTTGAAAAATGTTTTTTCACATTAATAGAAAAATGACACTTCAAGAAGGAATAAAAGGACTTCCAGGTTCTGGTTCTGAATGTAAGGAGCTTGGAAGTCACCAATCCATCCTAACAAGTAAAAACCTGAACAGACTGAAAAAGCAACAACTCTTTTTGGATGCATGAGAGAGAGGAGGACACAGAAAATCATTGCCCCCAAGATCGGTGATAAACAGATAAATACAGGGAGTAGTGACTTACCACAACAGAGATTCACCAGCAGAAACCACTGCAGGTCAGGGTAGGAAGACCTGAAGTGTAATTGATGAGTTGCTGGAGGCTCAGTGTGGACAATTCTGAGAGATAAAAATTCCAGGACCTAATCACAGGGGGGCCCTATAATGTTGTGAGATGTACCTCCGGGAGCTCGACCAAATTCCCACAGTAAATATCAGAGAAAAATCCCCTTAAGCTACCAGCAGAGGGAGGAGGAAAGGAACCATTTTGAAATATGGCTAGAGTACTCTGTTCTTCTTAACAAGGCCTGCCCTTTGGGGAAATCAAGTAACTAGAACTGAACTTACTGGGGAATTACCAGAGCCTCACTGACCTGGGGAAGGGAAACACCCAATGCCAACATGCTTTAGCCTTCCACACGGGAGAAAGGAAATACCCAACTTCATCCCACTCTAGCCATCCTGTCCTACCTAAGCAGGGAGGAAAAAACTGAGAAACTCTTGTGAAGTTCATAGTCCAGAGGCATAGGCTCACTAAAAGACTGAGATCTAATCATAGGACATAGAATGCTTCCTCTCCTCCATACCTCACCACTACATTAACAGCCTATTTACAATAGTTCCTTTTACCTGGTGTATTGTGTCCAGGAATGAAGAAAAGTTGCAAGGCATACCAAAAGGCAAAAGCCACAACTTGAAGAGACAGAACAAGCATGAGAATCAGACATCATACAGATGTTGGAATTACCAGACCAGGAATTTAAAACAACTATGATTAATATGCTAAGGGCTCTAATGGATAAAGTAGATACCATGCAGGAACAGATAGGCAACGTAATCAGAAAGATATAAATCCAAAGAAAAAAACCTTAAAAAAGAAATGCTAGATATTAAAAACACTATGAAAAATGAATAAAGTGTTTGGTGGGCTTATTATTAAACTAAAACCAACCGAGGAAAGAATCTCTGAGCTAGACATTATATCAATGGAATTCTTGAAAACCAAAAAGCAAAGGGAACAAAGACTGATAAAAACAGAACAGAATATTCAAGGACTATGGGACAACTACGAAATGTGTCAGGTATACATAATGGGATTACCGGAAAGAGAAGAAAGAGAGAAAGGAACAGAAGAAATGTTTGAAACAATATTGACCAAGAATTTCCTGAAATTAATGTCAGACACTAAACCACAGATCTAAGAAGCTCAGAGAATGGCAAGAAGAATAAATCTCAAAAAAACTACACCTATGCATATCATTTTTAAATTACAGAAAACCAAAGATAAAGACAAAAATCCTGAAAGAAGCCAGAGGGAAAAAAATCTCTTACCTATAGATAAACAGAGATAAGAATTGCATTCAAACTCCTCTTGTGAAACCATGTAAGCAAGAAGAGAGTGGAGTGAAATATTTACAGTGTAGTGAGGAAAAAAACCCATCAGACTAGAATTCTGTACCCTATGAAATTATCCTTTAAAAGAGAAGAAGAAATGAAGACTTCCTCAGACAAACAAAATTTGAAGGAATTTGTTGTCAGTAGACCTCTCTTGTAAGCAATGTTAAAAGAAGTTCTTTAGAGAGAAGAAAAATGATACAGGTCAGAAATTCAAATTTACATAAAGAAGGGAAGAGCATCGAAGAAAGTGTAAGTGAAGGTAAAATAAAAACTTTTATATTTCTTATTCTTAATCAGTCTAACAGATATCTTGTTCAAAAGAATAATAGCAACATTGTATCAATTATGTATGTTATACACATATATAAGATATATACATATATGCTGACATATATATGCTATGTGTGCTTATATATAAGTGAAATGAATGATAGCAATGATACAGGGGCAGGAGGAAGGAATAAAGATTATTTTATTATTATGAGATACACTGTCTGTGGAGCAGTATAGTGATATTTGAAAGTGGACTTACATTAGTTGTAAATGGATATTGCAAGCTCTAGGACAACCACTTAAAGAAATTTTAAAAAAAAGTAAAACTGATATGCTAAGAAAGAAGAGAAAATGAGATCATATAAAATGCTCAATAGAAACCACGAAATGTAGAAAAAGAGTGGAAGGCAAAAATAGAAACAAAGAACAAGGGCGACAAATAGAAAACAGTAACGAATGTGGTAGATATTAATCCAACTATATTGATAATCACTTTGAATGTGAGTGCTCTAAGTGCACCAATTAAAAGATATATTTTCATAGTGGATGAAAACACATGACCTAACTATATGTCATTTACAGGAAACACACTATAAATATAAAGAAACATGTAGATTAAAAGTAAATGGATAGAGAAAAATATACCATACTAGCACTAATTGAGGAAAGCAGGAATAGCTATATTAATTTCAGACAGAGTAGATATCAAAGTAAGGAAAGTTATCAAGTATAAAAAGAGCATTACATAATGATTGAGGGGTCAATTTTCTAAGAATACCTAACTATTCTTAACATATATGTGTCTTACAGCAGAACATCAAACTACATGTAGAAAAGACTGATAGAAATTCAAGGAGAGATAAATAAATCCACTATCATAGGTGGAGACTTCAACACCTCTCTCTTAGAAATAGACAGATGCAGCAGGCAGAAAATCAGTAAGGACATAGTTGGACTCAACAACACTATCAATCAACTGAATATAACCGATATCTATAGTCTACTTCATCTAACAAGAGCAGAATTCATATTTTTCTCCAACTCATATGAAGTATGCATCAAGATATACCATATTCCTGGCCATAAAAGACATCTTAATACATTTAAAATTATATAAATCATACAATGTCTGCTCTCAGACCACAATGGAATCAAGCTAAAAATCAATAACAGAAAGACACCTGGAAAATCCCCAAATATGTGGATATTAAACAACACCTTTCTAAATAATGCATGGTCAGAGAAGAAATCTGAAAATAAATTAAAAAATATTTTGAGGGCTGGCCAGGTGGTGTAGTGGTTAAGTTCATGTACTCTGCTTCAGTGGCCCAGGGATTGCCAGTTCAGATCCTGGGCATGGACCTGGCACTGCTTGTCAAGCCATGCTGGGGCTGAGTCCCACATAGAAGAACAAGAAGGATATACAACTAGGATATAAAACTGTGTACAGGAGGTTTGGGGGAGGAAAAATAGAGGAATATTGGCAGCAGATGTTAGCTCAGGGCCAATCTTCCTAACAAAAAAAGAAATTGAAATAAATGAAAATAGAAACAATTCATCAGAATTTGTGGTAAGCAGCAAAAGCAGTGCTTAGAGTGAAATTTATAGCACTGAATGTATATATTAGAAAAGAAAAAAGATTTAAAATCAATAGTTTCCACCTTAGGAAACTCGAAAAAGAAAAGCAAATTAAATCCAAAGTAAGCAGAAGAAAAGAAATAATAATTAGAGTAGAAATCAACAAAATTGAAACCAAAGATTCAATAGAGAAAAACAACAAAACCAAAATATGGTACTTTGAAATGATCAACAAAATCAATATGCCTATAACCAGGCTAACCATGAGAAAAAGAGACAGGACACAAATTGCTAATATCAGAAATGAAAGAGGGGACATTACTACAGATACTATGGACATTAAAGGGATAATAAAGGAATACAATGAACAGCTGTAAGCCCACAAATGTGATAATCTAGATGAAATATAACAATTCCTTGAAAGATAAAATCCTCCAAAAGTTACACAAGAAGAAATAGACAATCTAAATAGGCCTATATCTATTTTAAAAATTGATTCAATAGTTAATAACCTTCCAAAACAGCAAGCACCAAGCCTTGCTGGGTTCACTGGTGAATTCTACTGAACATTTAAGGAATAAATTATACCAATTCTCCATAATCTCTTTCAGAAGATAGAAGGAAAGGGTATATTTCCTAACTCATTATACGAGGCTAGCATTACCCTGATACCAAAACTAGACAAAGACATTACAAGAAAACTACAGACTAATATCTCTTATAAACATAGATGCAAAACTCTTTAACAAAACATTAGCAAATTGAGCACAAAAAGTAAAAAAATAATTATATACCACAATTAAGTGGGATTTATTTCAGATATGCAAGTCTGGTTCAACATTCAAAAATAAGCTAATGTAATCCATCACATCGATAGGCTAAAAAAACTCCACAGAATCATATCAATAAATGCAGAAGAAGAATTTGACAAAATCTAACATCCTTTCATCATAAAAACTCTCAGTAATCTGGGAATAGAGGGGAACTACTTCAACTTGATAAAGAACATGTACAAGCAAACTTAAAGCTAACGTGATACTCATGGTGTGAAACTCAAAGATTTCCCACTAAGATCAGGCACAAGGCAAGGATGTCCACTCTCCCCAGTCCTTTTCAATATTGTGCTAGAAGTTCTTGCTAATACAATAAAGCAAGAAGGAAATAAAAGGTATAGAGATTGGGAAGGAGGGAGTAAAACTGCCTTTATTCACAGATGACATGTTTGTCTATGTAGAAAATCTGAAAGAATTAACAAGAAAATCCTGTAACTAATAAGCAATTATACCAAGTTTGAAGGATGCAAGGTTAATGTACAAAAGCCAATCAGCTTTCTATATACCAGCAATAAATGAGGGGAATTTGAAGTTAAATCACAATACAATTGGGCCAGTGCTGATAGCCTAGTGGTTAACGCCAGCACACTTCGCTTTGGTGGCCCAGGTTCAGTTCCTGGGAGCAGACCTACACCACTCATCAGTGGCCATGCTGTGGAGGCAGTTTGCATACAAAAAGTGGAAGACTGGCAACAGATGTTAACTCAGGGCGAACCTTCATTAGTAAAAAAATAAAAACTCACAACACAATTTATAAGCACTCAAAAAATGAAATGCTTAGGTATAAATCTAAAAATATATATAAGACTTTTATGAGACAAACTACAAAACTTTAATGAATGAGATCAAAGAAGAACTAAATGAACAAAGAGATATTCCATGTTCATGGATAGGAAGACTCAATATTGTCAAGGTGTCAGTTCTTCGCAACTTGGTCTATAGATTCAATGCAATCTCAGTCAAAGCCCCAGCAAGTTATTTTATAAATACCAACAAGATGATTCTAAAGTTTATAGAATCATTGAAGATGCAAAAGATCCAGAATAGCAAACACAATATTGAAGAAAAACAAAGTTGGAAGACTGACACTACTTGACTTTAAGACAAAATAAAGCTACAGTAATCCAGACAGTGTAGTATTGGCAAAATAATAGGCAAATAGATCAATGGAACAGAATGGAGAGCTCAGAAATAGACTCTTGTAAATACAATCAACTGATCATTGACAAGGGAGCAAAGGTGATGCAAAGAAGCAAAGATAATCTCTTCAATAAATGGTGCTGGAACAACCAGACATCAACACACACAAAAAATGAATCTAGACTTATACCTTATACCCTTCACAAAAATTAACTCAAAATGGCTAATGGACTTGAAGATAAAAGGAAAAATTATAAAACTCCTAGAAGATAAATAAGGGAAAATCTAGATGACCCCGGGTACAGTGATATCTTTTTAGATACAATGCCAAAGATGCAATCTATGGATGAAATAATTTATAAGCTGGACTTCATTAAAATGAAAGACTTCTGCTCTGTGAAAGACAGTATCAAGAAAATTAGAAGATAAGCCACAGACTGAGAGAAAACATTTACAAAAACACATCTGATAAAAGACTTTATCCATAATATACATAGAACACTTAACATCAACAATTTAAAAATAATCAGTCCAATTAAAAAGTGGGCCAAAACCTTTAACAAACACTTTACTGAAAAGATATACAGGGGGCCGGGTCCATGGCTGAGTGGTTACGTTCGTGCACTCCGCTGCGGTGGCCCAGGGTTCAGATCCTGGGAGTGGACATGGCACCGCTCATCAGGCCATGTTGAGGCGGCGTCCCACATCCCACAACTAGAAGGACCTGCAACTAAGATATACAACTGTGTACGGGGGGCGGGGGTTTGGGGAGATAAAGCAGAAAAAAAAAAAAAGATATACAGATGGCAAATAAGTGTATGAAAAGGTGTTTCACCTCATATGTCATTGGGGAAATACAAATTAAAACAACAATGAGGTACCGCTACACACCTATTAGAATGGCTAAAATCCTGAACACTGACGGTAGCAAATGCTGACAAGAACGAAGAGCAACAGAAACTCTCATACATTGCTGATGCAAATGCAAAATGGTACTGCCACTTTGGAGCACAGTTTGGCAAGTTCTTACAAAACTAGACATATTGTTAACATACAATCAAGCAATTGTGCTCTTTGGTATTTACCCAAAAGAAGTGAAAACATGTCCACACAAAAACCCACACATGGATGTTTAGAGCAGCTTTATTCATAGTTACCAAATATTGGAAGCAACCAAGATGTCCTTTAGTAGGCAAGTAGGTAAACTATGGTATATCCAGACAATGGGATATCATTCAGTACTAACAAAAAATTACCTGTCAAGCCATGAAAAGACATGGAGGAAACTAAAATGCGTATTACTAAGTGAAAGATGTCAATCTGAAAAGCTACATACTATATGATTCCAACAATATGACATTCTGGAAAATGCAGAACTGTGGAGACAGTAAAAAGATCAGTGGTTGCCAGGGGTGGGAGTAGAGGGAGAGATGAATGGGCAGAATACAGAAGATTTTTAAATACTCTGTATGACATTATAATGATGGTTATACGTCATTAAACTTGTTCAAACCATAGAACGTACAACACCAAGAGTGAACTCTAATGTAAACTATGGATTTTGGATGCTTATGATGTGTCAATGTAGGTTAATTCTTGGTTAAAAAATGTACTATTCTGGTAAATGATGCTGATAATGGAGGAGGCTATGCATGTGTGGAGGTAGGCATATGTGAGAAATCTATCTTTCTCTCAATTTTATTGTAAATCTAAAACTGCTCTAAAAATAAAGTCTTAAAAAAAGGAAAGAATAAAAGCCTGTGCTCTTCCATAGTAGCAAAATTCTAAGACGGCCCTTAAGATCCCCGCCCACTGTGTGCATGCCTTGTATATTTCTCTCCCCTTGCATGTGGACAGAACATACGAATATGATGGGATATCACTCCTGTGATTATGTCACCTTACATAACAAAAGGGATTTCGCAGATGCAATTAAGGATATTAATCAACTGACTTTAAATTGATGAAAATGGAGATTATTAGGGTAGACCCAACCTAATCACATGAGCCCTTTAAATCTTTGTCTAGAGGCTGGAATGAGGTACTCAGAGTTTTCAAGCAGCTGAGAAATACTCCTGCTGGCTTTGAAGGAGCAAACTACGTACGATGTTGAGGAAAGGACCACATGGCAGAGAACAGTGGCATCCTGGGAGCTGACAGCTACCCTACTCAGCAACCAGCAAAATCCTGGGACCTGAATCCTATAGCCACAAGGAACTGAATTCTACCAAAAACCTGAATGAGCTTGGAAGAGAACTTTAAGCTAAGATGACAGCCCAGTCTCAGCCAAGACCTTGATTTAGCCACGAGAGACACTGAGCAGAAAATCCAGCTAAGCCAAGCCTAGACTTCCGAACTACAGAAATTGTGAGATAATATATGTTGTCACAAAGTTTCTCGTAATTTGTTATACAGCAATAGAAAACTAATATATTTTTTCCTCCACATTGCAAGAGTGGCCAATCTACTGACCAGGTCTCCAGATTGTCTAGCTAAAGCTTTGTACTGTTATATTGAACTATTAGATATTTGTGAAGAGTCATTATGCCTCCTGTAGGGGAAGAGTATGGGAATGAATGCTTTTCTGTGCGATGGCATAAGGAAGATATAGATAAGAGCCCAGAGAAAAAGGGGGCGGGGCCCACATGGCTCAAGTTTTTATATATGGGGGACCCACTGTAAATTGAGCTCGTGTTTATCTTGGGCCAAAAAACTACATGGGTGAGTGAACCAGGAGAATAAACACTGCAAGAGGTAGCATGACAGTGCCCAAGAAGTGTGCAGGACCAGAGAATTAACCTTATCAGGACCACTGGTGACGGGGGAGATTGATCAGTCATTGTTGAGCCAGACCTTGCCCATTAATCAGACAGTCTTCATGTCAATGGGACCAATACTCTGCCTGTGGTATACAGTGTCAGGCTACCCTTCTGAATGTCAGATATTGTTCTAGTCACTGGAGATACAGTCTTGACCAAGCCAAAATACTAGTAAACTAACAATTAAATAAAATAACATTACTTACCTCCATTTACATACAACCTCAAATTTCTTATGTTTCTAACTGTTACTAATAAAGAGATTCTTCTTCAACTGAATAAAAGTTTATCTCCATGAACCCTTTATCCATCCCTAGTGATTACTGACTTGCAGGACCTCACCTACAGGATTTCTCTCTGATGAGGCTGTAAGTCATTCATATGCTCCTAAAACTGTGCCAACTACAGTTGACGGTGCTGTTGTGGTTGTAGCCCAGCTCATGCAGAGAAACACCATAGTTCCAGAGAAAGGCCTCAAGCAGAGAGGAAAGACCTGGTGCTCTAGTTGGAAGGCCATAGGATATAAAACACAAAGTAGCTGGTGGTTTCCTTTCCTATCCAGTAACTTTCATTAGTTCAGATGCCAACTGAAAGCTGGACTCAGTCTAGAAGGTGATAGGCTGTGTCTAGGAAAGGGTAGTATCTTAGTTTGGGTAACCCCCAAAACAGACCCTGAGACAAGGCTTTTGGTGCCAGTAGACTATTTTGGAGGTGATTCCACAAAGCTCAGTGAGGAAATGGGAAGGTAGCAAAGAGTAATTGGGAAAAGCCAGAAAAGGCTGCTGTGGGAAACCAGGACTCAGTCCTGCTGAGGATCCTCTGAGAAACTATATGGAACATGCCTCAGAATCATACCATGAGAAGACACAGAGGTTGGAGGCTGTATTCACCATATTTATTCATTCCTTATTTGTCAAGGGTTGTCCCCAAGGGCATTAACCTATGTATGGCTAAGCATGCTCCCCTAATGCCAGAGAAAGCTCTCGAGCAGAGAAGATCAGCTCCAGCTGGAAGGTCATTGTGTGCTGGGCACTGTCTCCTTCAGGTTCCAGTGACCTCAGGTGGGCAGCAGAGATCTGAGACAAAGCATCAACAGTGTCTGCTACAGGTGGTAAAACAGGTGTATGAAGCCTGGGATCTTGTCCAAGCCCAGCCCCTGACGTTTTGTGAGACTGGCAACGTTTCTGAGTTACTATGAGGATCAATTTCTTAAACTCTGTGATTCTGTGGTCTTTACTTCTATACAAAGTTTAAAAGTAGTGTTTAATAAGCTAATGTATTTGGTGGGCAATCCTACCAGAGAATCATTTAAACAAGCCAAAAGTATATGTACTTTAAAAATTTAAAAAGCTCATACAAAAATAGAATGGAGAGAGGAAAAAAGAATTAAATCGAGAACTCTCAGTCTGCTATAGAAAGAGTAGAGTGACCATTTAAATTTTTGGTTTATTTAGATATTTATTTTTACCTAGGGAAGATTCTTTTTTGAAATAACACTCAACCAGAAAGGTGTTTTCTTCTAGACACAATTGAAGGAAAAGTATAAATCCCGGTAGGGGAGGATGAGGGATGATACCATTCCTGGGGTCTTATCAACCTTTGCAGAATACAGAGTGAGGGAGAGTGAGACTTTCCAAGTTCCCACATTTTCATGGATCTAACAGTTAATTAAAAACATACTTACTTATAGCTTTAGAAAAGCAGTTAGTGAAAACTCTATAACATAAATGACTAAAGGTTGATAAACAGAAGGTTGTCTGAGGTATCCATATCAGCCTTGATATAGCTTATGCCTAAACTTCTCATAAGACCCCAAATTTCTCATTTTAACCTGATTCCTTAAGGGTCTCTTAAGAGGCAGAGGTGCCCAGGAAGACGCTTGCAGGCTCTCCAAGAGAGGTTTCCTCTCTGAAAGGGACTGCCACAGACTTAGGAGGCCTGTCTCACTTGCTCACTCCTCCTGCTCCTTGGTGCAGCGGTCAATGCACCATCACGCCCAGTCCAGCCAGCACAAGGACCAGCCCAAGAGAAGCAGTGCGTCTGTAATCTGCAGGAGGTTCAGGGAGAAGTAAATGGTGAGCGGCTGGGAGTCATTAGCCATGAGGCTCTCCAAGGGTTTGTAGTTCTTGATCATATCCTTGTAGAGCTTCCTCTGGAACTCGTCTTTCAGGGACATTTGCAGAAACAAGCTGGCCAGTGCCAGCCAGATGGCCTCCCCATGACTGTCATGTTAGGTCCCAGTAAGTTTGGAGAGGCCATCATGGGAAAGTGAAACAAAGAGGATACACAGAAAGAGCAGCAATCTAGGTGGGAGGATGACGACCAAACAAAAAGAGAGTCACGATAGAGCAATTTCCCTACCCTCACCTTGTTGGATGATGGAAGGCTAGGAGTTAACACCAGAAAACACTGTATTCAAAGTAAAATATTTTTTAAATTACACATAGTTTAGTCTATGCTTTAAATTCTGACACTATGAATCACGTTTATCTTTTTCAAGTGCAAGATTGAAAGACTCTATTCAGGTATGGCTAAGATGAACCTGGAAAATTTTGAGTTCAAACTGACATAGCAGTCAAGATTCCAGTGTCTAGAAGATATAGGCCAGGTAAGTATCACCCCTCAAGAGCCCTGCTAGAGACGTAGACATCTGTTGGGATGGCCCATGTGAGAACCCGTCATTGTGCCGCTACAAATCAATGTTATCTGGGTACATAGTCAAGTTAATTCAGCCTTTGTGCACATCCAGGGCATCCCTCTCTGACTTGCCACTCATTCTCATTTTCCTCAATTTATCCTGCCCCATCTTCGTGACTTCCAAATGTCAAAATATCAAGAATGCAGCCTTGAGATCTCTTCTCTTCTCTTTCTACACCACTACTTGAGAGATTTTAGTCACCTTGTCGGTGAGATGCTCCCTGATCAGCCAATTTAAAATGGATCCTCCCAACAGTCAATATCCCCTACCTTTGCTTTATACTCCTTCATAACTCTTCTTACCATTCGACATATTATCAACTAATTTGTTTGTTGCTTATTCATCCCTGTCTGTCCGAATATAAGTTCTAGGAGAGCAGAGACCATTTTTGTTCACTGCTCTCCAACTCCTGGAATACTTAGTAGATGTTCAATAAACATTTGACTAATAAATGAATGAAGGAATGAATATATGCTTAAAAATTATAAAAGCCTCCCTTGGAAAACATACTCTAATTCCAAATCTTTGCAGTCTCAACCATCACTCCCCTGTTGGGATATCTGTCAAGTGGTGGTGTTATGAGTCTACCTTCTATCTTAACCAGACACTGAAGGACAATTACTGTCAAAAATGTCTTTTGATTTGATATATTGATTCTTATTCTATTAAATTAAAAAAATTCCTTAAATTCACAAAAGCTCCTTTAAGAATTTCCATGTCTACTTGGTAGCCATTCCCAAGTCATGGCTTTCAGATGAGCAGAAGAGGTCAAGGATTTTATCAGAGGTGGAAGCTAGGGAGAGAAAAATGGAGGCTCTTTTCCTGGAATTACTGATATTCCTCTGGCAGAGGCTCATTTTGCTGACTCCAGGGACACAATGCAAAGCTGAGCTTAAATTCCCCTTGCAAGGGCTGGTATTTCTCATTACCACCTTATACTCTTTAGCCACTAGCACTTTAGTTTTATGCTTTTTAATTAACCCTCTCGTTCCCTTTTGTTTTATTTATTCATTCATTTACTTACTTATTTATTACTTTCTTTTTTTTTTTTTAACCAGAGCTCAAAGATGGTTCACTTAGAGGGAAAAATTTGAAAACTAACAAATAGATCATTTCAACCCAAAAGAGCCCTCTGAAATAAAAGATTGGTTTGCCTTGGTGCACCCAAGCCACCCTAATTGCTATCAGAAATTCTAGATTTTATCAGTATGCCTGCTTAAGTCAAGCGAGACTTTGTTATCTATTTTATTTTTCCAAGCCTTGGAATCTAAAAAGGAAATGAATGGACTTTGTGCAGTGTTCTCCTTTTGTGAATGTGCCAAAATATGGTTCTTCACTATATATCAGAATATTGATATTCATTCATTCAACAGATGTTATCGAGGATTTGCAATGTGTTCAACATTGTGATTAGAAGTTGGAGATACAAAGAGAAATATGACCTTGCTCGTGAAGAGCTCACAGTGTAAGGAGGGCTATTGTACTGCAGAATTTGTCATATTATATTAAAACTAGTTGATGGTAAAATGTCACATTTTCCGCATCAGGAGTGATATTGGAATCTAATTTGGGGAGGAAGTGACATTTGAGCAAGATTTTATGAAGTAGGGTTTTATCAGTACGTAAAATTTGCCCTCTGGTGGCTAGTGGCATCAGTGTGGTGGGGTAAAGGGGAGAAAAAGAGTACTCCCAGGGAGGACATTCCAGGCCAAAAAAGAGCACGTGCAAAGATAAAATAGTTGGAATGAGGACTGAAATTCTATCATGATGCTAGAGCACAAGATAGAAGAGAAACACTTGCTGAGATTGAAAACAACGTCTGTATTTCTCCATATCAGCAAGACTATTTGCATTTAAGACTGTGGTGTGATTTTCCTAAGGGTCAGAAATATCTTATGACCTGAACCTTTGCCCAGCTCCTCTGAGATCTCTGAAAAACCTCAGGAACAATGTGCAAATGTGGTGTTTCCAATTAAGTATAAACAGCACAGTCGCTGCTGTTAAGGATGGGACTCACATCAGAATCTAACAATTAGACAGGTATTGCTCTGTTGCATATGGTTGCAGGTGAGTCATGTTCTTAGTATCCTCCATCCTCACCATTAAACACTTAATGGGAGAAAAAGAGGCATAGAATTTTCTCTCTCTGTGTTGTGAATGCTTCAATACACATGTAGAACAAAACAGATGAATCAGCTTAAATCTATAGTTTTCCCTTCTACCTGTCCAGGAAAAGCGATTGTTTCTAGAAACTGACATCAGCTCTGACATACACAAAATAAGAGTTTGCTTGTCCTATTATGTACGAATCCAAGTGTAATCCTCTGGGTAAGTCTGGAAAGCTAAGTCAAATATTACAAGGGACCTTTAGGTTGGGAACGGAGTCAGAAATGAGTACAATGCAAACATATTAAAGGGAGGCAATTAAATGCAAACAAACACTATTGCAACTTCCTCCTAAGGAAATATAATTAGATTGCCAAGCAGATTGCTTTTGGATTATTTGGATTAAGTGTTGCATTCTTGAAAGCTTAGTAACTTCCTGGCATTTCATTTCCTTGGAAAGCACAAATTTCCACTGTTATAGAATATGCAGATTCTCTCATGTGCTCTGGGCATTTTTCTACTGTGCTTTTGTTTCTAAGACTTGGAATCACAGCCTTCGAAAATAGGACATTGGCAAGAAGAGCAAGGATTAAGGTCAGAGTTCTGGCTGATTTGGAAAGACTGGGCAAGCAGCATCATTGTTGCACCTTTGACAAACACACACTGAGCCCCACGGATCAAGCAGCGTGAACAGTCATTCTTGCTCATAAAGTGGCTTTGAGTATTTAATAAGCTGGACGACCATACTAAGCAGTTTCTGCAATAGTTAACACAAGACCTTTCTTTTGCTCTCCATTTTTACCACTTTCCAGCCCATGAGACCTTGAGAAATAACCTTTATTTACCATGTTGTTAGCTTCATGCTGAGTTGAAAGTCACTTCCCAGGAGGAAACACTCCCGAGATTTCACCTGTGTCTTATTAATGAAGTTTTCCATTTACAGAAAGAAACTCAGGCATCAAAATAAGGAACCATACTGAATACACAATAAGGGATGAAAAGCAGAAGGCCAGGGAGGTGCCAGTGGCAGAGATTCATTAGAAAAGCAAGGAAACGCGTGGCCGTTGACTTCCTGGCTGAACTACCCAGACCCGCCAAAGAGTTGGAGCCTCAATTATAGCAGGAACTTGATGGAGTCAAGGTTCACCTAGTAATACATGGGCATACAGCTATAAACTAGCTGCAAATATACTGACTTAATTGCTGTGATGTAAGCTGGAAGTGTTCTTTTAAATTCTGAGTCTTCTGGGACTGATTTTTGTAACTGGCACACCGTGGGAGAGGAAGAGTTTCTCGTCTTAACAAGGCTGGTCCTTAACAAAATTATGACATGGGGAAGTTGAGCTTGCATTCCGTTTTCATTCTTCACATAAATTGGCCACCAGGTACAGGTGTCCATATCTTTTTTTGAGGGCACGGGTAAGTGTGTCCAACCCAGACTGAACTCACTGAGATTTGAACAGATTGGCTCACAACCCTGAACCTCTGAAACCAACTTTCTCTTCTGCACTCGGTTCCCTCAGGCCAGTGTTCACCACGCGAACTTCATTAATTGGTTTAATAGAATCACATTAATCGCTTTTAACTTGAATGTGTGAAACCTGGGGGTATATTGGCAGTTTTATTACATGCTTTCTGGAAGCTTCCCTTAATCCCAACATAGAGTTTTCAGAATTGTGGCAAAACAATCAGTTTAATGGGGGAGATGTTTGGAGTAAGAGGGCTTGATAGGATTGTTGCCTAACTCTGATCATCAGAATAGAGAGTTGGGAGCTGTGCGAGGATGGTTCATAATTGTACCAGTCAAGAGGACAGCCTAAAGTAGGGCTTTATACCAGGGGTCAGCAAACTTTTGCTGTAAATAGACAAATAGTAACTATTTTAGGCTTTGCAGGCCATATGATCTTTGCTGTAACTACCCAACTCTGTCATTGTATTGGGAAAGTGTCACAGACAATGCATAATAAGTAGAAGTGGCTGTGTTCCAGCAAAACATTTTTTACAAAAATAGGCAGTGTCCAGATTTGACCCACAATTTATAGCTTGCTTTATACTAATCAAAGAAAGACACAGATTACCTATCCGTCCCAGGTGAGAGAGATTCAACACCCAGACGCTTAGGAGAAAATAACAAGATCATTTTTTTTTAAAGATGAGACTATTTTGTGTGTGTTATATGCCCTCATATATGCATGAGACTGATAAAACTTTATTTATAAGACTCTTTAAATTATAATCTTTTCATCTTTGGTAGATTTGTGCTGTTTATTTAGCTAAGCCAGAACTATGTTTCCCAGAATCCCCATCTTAGTATATTTCCAGGTTAGCATGGGTCACAAGAGACATTTTGCCTGAGAATTGGGAGAAGGCAGGCTGGAAGTAACACCCACTTTTTTATACTCTCAATGTTGGTGCAGGGCACCAGGTGCTGTTGCAGCCCACTCATGTTGCTGCTGATCTGCTGGTCACCTTGTTGGTGTGTGGCAGCAGCTGGGTCCTCAGCTCTTCTAACTCCTGCCATAACTTCTTCAATTCTTCCAAATCCTGACCAGGTTTATGGGAAGCTCTGTGGAGAAGGATTCCAGCTCCTTCTGAAGCAGTTCACTCACCTCAGTGAATTTGGGGGCCTGGAGGTGGGGAGAGTCAGATACAGGTTCCAGTCTATCCTCCTGGGTTGCAGCTCACCTTGCGAGTTCCTGTTCATCTTTCTCTCCCCACTTTCCATCATCTCTCCTTCCCGACTGCAAGTCCTGCTGACTTCAGGCCAAGCCACAGATGTAGAAGTAACTGCCTTATATGGACTTTTTAACCAGCTCCTATAATGGCATAAGGTCAAAACTCTTATAATCAATCCCCTACTCCATATCAGTCATGGCGATTCTGCTTTTCTGATCAAACCATAACTGATAATATCATCCCAACCTAAGAAATTTCCCATTCAGAGAAAGGAAGTAAAGGGTTAACAATTGAAAGTACTATGTTTTTAAATATCGTAATAATAGAGATACTCGTTTCTCCCTTGTGAAGGTCACACTATTCCACTCAACCCTGAGATTCTGTAAATGCTGGATTCTATAATGATGTTGACCTTTTTGTTCACATGGCATGGACTCTGATTTATTTTCTTCTCCTCTAGGACCAATGATACACATTAGTGAGGGAGCTAGTGGAAGCCCATTGTAGCTGCCTCTTGCTCTAAAACTAAGCAAAGCCATCTGGCCCTTAGAGGAGTTGAACCCACATCATTGACCTCAATTAGCACTAGACTTTAACCAACTGCAGAAATAAAAGCTGTAATTAATCCAATTGACCTTTCTCTGGTTATTCCCAATTGCAACATTCTATCCATATTTACCTTCTGAAACCCAAAGGTTTAGGCTCCTGGGCAAGCTACATTGGAAGGCATGATATTACAGCATCATCACTATTACAACTGGGAAGATAGTAGGAGATCATATTTTTAACTGCCTCATCATAGCCCTGTCTCCAAATCCATACCACATTAGATAAGAAGGACTTCCAGAGAAGTAAAATTACATATCTAGTTAAGGAGAATTCATGTCCACCACCTCTCATCCTGGCCCTCCTTCCCCTGAGCTATGCACCTGTTGGCTCCTTGGAAAAGGAAAGCATCCTTTGAGTTACATTTTTCTCATGTTCAATGAGTTAATTTTGTTGGCTCAATAATAATTTTCAGTATAAAGTATAGTCAAGTCTCATTCATCAGTCATTGGACCAGTTGCATTGTGTTTTTTGCTTTCTGCTGTTCTTAATTTCAACTTTGATGACATTTAGCAGACAGAAGGAACTGTCTTATTGTAAGTAATAATCCTTTCAACTACCTAATTGCTTCTGCAGGTTATAGTGGTTTGTCTCCTAGACTCAGGGCATTTACTAGATGACTCTCAACAAGTATCCCACACATATGCTTCTTGATGGATCAGGTCATTTGTGTTTGTTTCTACTATCCTATAGACCAACTCAGATAAGAACTAAATCTTAATACATAAAGGTCACAGGAGAAAGATTGTTGTTTCTAAAGTTCCTTTTTCCATTTTATCTTATGTAATGCTATATGTCTCTATTAAAACCAGAAGTGCTTTTAGTTGAAAACCATTGTGAGATCCATTTATGGATTTACACAAATGGGTGCCAGTCTGGAGAGGGTGTCAAATGATGTAGTTGATGTTTTAAATGCTGGGATTTTAGAAATAGTTTTTCACAGTGTAGTAGGCTGAAAATGACCTCCAAAGATATCAGGCTCTAATTCCTGGAACCTGTAAATGTAATCCTATTTGAAAAAAGAGTCTTTGCAGATATAATTAAGTAAGGATCTTGAAATTGGGAGGTTGTCCTGAATTAACTTTGTGGACCCTAAATGAAACACAAGTGTTCTTACGAGAGAGAGGCATAGGAAGATTAGACACACAGAAGGGAAGGCTCTGTGAAAATGGAGGCAGAGATTGAAGTGATGTAACCATAAGCCAAGAAATGCTGGCTGCCACCAGAAACCAGAGGACACGTAGAATAGATTCTCCTCTAGAGTCTCTGGAGGGAACACAGCTCTGTCAGTATCCTGATCTTGTCCCAGTGATACTGATTTCAGACTTCTGGCCTCCAGAACTATGAGACAATAAATCTCTGTTGTTTTTAAGCCATCAGTTTGTGGTGATTTGTTATAGCAGCCTCAGCAAACTAATACACAAAGTTTGGCATAAGTTAGTAATTTTCTATAGAATTGATTGCCCAGACCAGGTGGGCAGCTTCTCCCAATCCAGGACAGCAAATACCAGTTGAAAAGATTCTCTTTGGTCCATGTGGATGCTGATTGCTCTTCTTAGGCAAGCTGAGGCAGCATACAGCCATACTTCTTTTCATTGTGTGCCTTGAATCCCAACAGGATATTTGTAAGGTTAATTCCTTGACCAGATACTGAAGATAGAGGCCTCCAAATCTCCCTGGCTCCAGGGCCTTTGACCAAGAAAAGGCTTCAGTATCAGCTGTTATTTTTAGGGTATGGTAGTGGTAATGGACCTCTAGTGTAAAGATGGCAGAATAAAGAGGTTTTGATCCCTTCTTCTCAGAACTAGTCCCTAAGCCAAAAGGATAAGGAGAACAGAAACTCCATATTTACTATAAATTAGTTGATTTCCATATATTAAGAAGTACAGGAAGTATCACATGGGAAGGGGGAAGAGAGGGAAGAGGTCCAGACACTTGTGGCTGCAGAGCTCCAGAAAGGCTCGCAGAGCTCAGTTGTC
The DNA here is from genome assembly GCF_041296265.1 of Equus caballus. Taxonomy (NCBI): domain Eukaryota; kingdom Metazoa; phylum Chordata; class Mammalia; order Perissodactyla; family Equidae; genus Equus; species Equus caballus. Next base: position 26,489,261 of record NC_091710.1, on the reverse strand, counting down.
CAAAGTTGGTGGCACATGTTAAGGAGCAAACCCAACAATCCAATTTAGGGGAAAAAAATACACTCAAAAGTAGGAGCTTCTGTCTTTCATTGCATTTCCCCACTGGGAAAAGTGAGGAAGATGAATTACACAAACAAGCCGTTTACACAGCGAGCAGTTTGCAGGTAAGCCAGAGTGGGGAAAATAAAATATGAATTTGGAGCAACATTGCAGGTGCTGATCTCTGTTGGATGGGAGAAGCAAAGTCCAACATTTCACAGGTAAAACCCTGTCCCTGAGACTTCTTTTGAAATCTAGGAAAATCGCTGCTGTTCCAGAATAGGGGCCGAACCCCTCCACCCTGAGATAGTTGAGCCAGGAAGAAAACAACTTATTCAAATTAAAATAATTAAGAAAACAACTCCAACACACAATTAAGCAAAGCAAATCTATAATGTATAGTGAAACATTGTTTAAAAGGAAAAAACTAAATAAAAAATCGTAAAATACAATGACAGACTAAAAACTAATACGTTTTTTAAGGGGCCAAAAGTAAGATAAAAATAAATGTCAGGTAACATATACTTAAAAATGTTGCCAGAGAGTGGATAAAAATCATCTAAACTAATAGCCATTAAATCCAAAAATGATGAAACAATCACCTTTGAAAAACACCTATTGAAAGCAGAAATGCCAGTGTTCAGAGATTCTTTAGGTAAGGGACAGAGAAGAAAGGTGTGCAGGTAGAGCTAAGGAAAAAAGTGAAAGAAAAAATAAAACTGTTGTGGAAACGAAGGTCTCTTTGGAAGCTGGAGAAAAGATACTTATGAAAATGCAAAATGCAATAAATTAATAGTGGACAGAATTGAGCAATATGAGCAAATTGAAATGAGAAGAGATGAAAAGGATTAGAGAAAAAAATTAATTTAGAAGGTCAAGATTATTTAACATATGCAAAATTAGTGTCCTGAAAACATGTATAGTTATAATGGATCAGAATAAAAGATGAAAAATTAATTATAGAAAAATTTCCAGATACTACAACAGTTTATTGAACACCTTCTGTATGCCAGGCATTTCTATACACAATGGATACAACAGTGTAGGCGACAAATGAAGTCCCATCCGCCATCGAGCTTACATGATGAAAGACACTAAAGAGAGGGCATGTTGTGTGAAAGAAAACACAATGCAGCAGGATCATCATCAAGACATATGCTAAGAAAGTTCCTGATTTCGAAGCTAAATACAGAACATTTTGAGTACACAGGCAAATAGATTGTTACCTATAGGAGGAAATATACTCATACAGATCTAAACACAAAACCATAAAATGAAGCAATGCCTGCTAACTCCTCAAAGAATTAACCGAGAAACTTATACCCAGTAAAAGATAAAAAGCATATTTTAATAGGAAAGAATTAGGAAACTATAGTTTAATGCACACTTATTGAGAAACTTTTTGAGGACTGACATTAGTCAACTAATAGATGAATGCAGAAACTTTTGTGAAAGGATTGATGATGAGCATTGAACATGTGTAGCCAAAATAGCAATGGGAATAGTGGCCAAAGAACAGAACGTAAAGGTGACATATGATAAATATATGAAAATAAAATAATACAATATGGAAGGAGAAGTGTGAGAAATGGAAGAGATTATAAATATGCCAATCAAAATATAAGTTAAACTTAATAAATCAAGTAATAGATATAAAATTGTATTTAAAGACACAATTTTAATCATTAGTAAACAAAGAAAAACTAACATGAGACCTTAAAGAAAGTGATGGAGGACAGAAAAGAGAGAGTGGTCCAGGCGGAAGTATTTTAATTTCCTATTTGCTTACACTGATGTGACAATACTATGTAAAGAAATAACTGGGTGTTCTAACTGTTTACATTAAAAGAACTAAAATAACAGAAAAGTGACTTTTCAAATTACCCTAGGGAACACACACACACACAAACACAATTAAGCAAAGCAAATCTGTACCACACACTGAAATATTGTTTACAAAGAAAAAATTAGATAAAAGTGCATAAAACAAAATATGACACAACCGAGTCCAGATATGTATTCTAGCAACATACACAAATGGGATAAGGGAACCCAATTAAAAGTTTAAAACGCTCAGATTTGATCATAAACCAATGTCTGACTATATACTGTATGCAGCAGATACATTGAAAAGAAGGAAACTTAGACTATCAGAAAAATATAAAAATTCCAGTAATGGCATGCCAAGGAAATGCAGTAAAAGCAAGACAAGTTATAAGATCCTACTATTGGAAAATGTTTAATTTAGGAATAAAAACATTAAATAAAACAAAGGCATTATAATAGTACGAGGAGTAATCAACATTAAAGATATGACAATGATGAATAACTACCAACCAAAATACATAGAACAAGAGTGCACGTAGAATAAATATTACAGTAAATTATAGTAAATATTTCTGTAAAATGAATAAATAGAAACATGTTAGTCACAGGGGAGATTTTTTTTTGGAAGATTTTTTTTTTGAGGAAGATGAGCCCTGAGCTAACATGGCCGCCTATCTTCCTCATTTTTTGCTGAGGAAGATTGGCCCTGTGCTAACGTCTGTGCCCATCTTCCTCTACTTTATATGTGGGATGCCTGCGACAGCATGGCTTGGTAAGTGGCGCATAGGTCCACACCTGGGATCTGAATTGGTGAACCCTGGACTGCCAAAGTGGAGTGTGCAAATCTAACTGCTGCACCACTGGGCTGGCCCCTCACAGGGGATTTTAATCCGCGTTTTTCAACCCCAGATAGATGAAGTAGATAAAAATAAGTGTGCACATAGAAAATGTAAATGATACAACAAGGTATATCTAATTGAAATTTATCAAACTTTACAATTTGAAAACAGAGATGAACCTTCTGTGCAATCACATAACTATATGTGAGGCCTCAAAGAAAACCACAATAAATTATCCCAATTAGAAAGACTACAAGCAACGGTCTTTGATAACAATATTGTAAAACTAAAAATTAATAGTAAACTTTCACCTTAATAAAAACCCTTCCCACTGGAAATTGTAATCATTCTCTTAAATAAACTTTGAGTCAAAATGGCAATCACAAATGAAATTTCAGAATACTTAAAAATAATGATAATGAAAATGCTATATAGCAGAACGTAATTTACACGATCTTCCAGAAAAAGATTAGAAGAGGAATAAGAATTAGAAGAAAGATGGAAGAAGAGGGAACACTTCCCAACTCATCTCTATGAGTCCAGTATTACCATGACATCAACAATCAGATAAAGATAGTACACAAAAAGAAAACCAGAGAAAAATATGTCTTATGAACTTAACGCGCAAATGCTCAACAAAAGATTATCAAACCAAATCCAACAATATATAAAAAGAATTCAACACCATGACTAAGTGGAATTTAGTCCAGGTATGCAAAGGTGGTTCAACATTATAAAATCAATCAATGTATCGACTGAAGGAGAAAAGTCATATAATCACATCAATTGACAAAGTAAAAGCATTTGAAAAAACCCAACACTCATTCATGTTAAAAACCATCAGTAAGTTGGTAATGAGGAGGATATCTACCTCAAATTAATAAAGAGCATCTACAAAAACCCTACAGCTAATGTTACACCAAATGTGGAACACTGATGGCTTTCTCTCTGAGATCAGGAACAAGGCAATGAGTTCTGCTCTTACTACTCTTATTCAACATAGTACAGGAACCTTTATTTGCTACTATAAGGCAAGACAAGCTAAAAAAATCATCAGGATTAGAAAGAAAGAAAACTGTCTGTATTGTCAGATGATATTATCGTCTAAGTAGAAAACTCCAAGGGATCTACAAAAATACTCCCAGAAATAATAGAGTTTAGCAATGTCACAGGATACAAGGTCAACATACAATAACCATATCTATCTACTAACTATTCACATGTGGAAACCAAAATTAAAGCCATAATACCATTTAAAATCATGCCAAAGAAAATGAAATCATTTAGATATGTACTGAGAAAATAGGTACAGGATCTGTATGCTGGAAGTTATAAAATACTGATGAAAGAAATCAAAGAAGAATTTTTAAAAAGTAGAGAGACATATTATTTTCAAGGTTGTCAAGATTCATTAGCAAATTAACCCAAATTGACCTATACATTTAAAATAATTCCTATCAAAATCCCAGCAATGTTTCTGTAAAGAGATACAAGCTTATTCTAAAATTTCTATACAAAAAAGACAATTTAAAGACTGGGAGAAAATATTTGCAAACCACATATCTGACAAAGGACCAGTATCTAGAACAACCAATTCAATCAGAAAATGGGCAAAAGATATGAAAAGACATTTCATCTGAGAGCATACAGATGACAAGCACATGAAAAGATGTTCAACATCATTAACCATGTAAGTAAATTTAAATTAAAATAATATTAAATGTAAATTAATGAAAATCAAAACACAATGAAATATCACTATACACTTATAAGAATGGCTTAAATAAAAAATACTGATAACACCAAATGCTGACAAGAATGTAGAGAAACTGGGTCACTCCTACATTGCTAATGAGAACATAAAATGATATCGTCACTCTGACAAACAGTTTGGCAGTTTCTTAAAATACCAAACATGCAACTACACTTTGATCCAACAATTGCACTCCTGGGCATTCCTCCCAGAGAAATGACAACTTATGTTTACGCAAAAACCTGGCCAGGTGCAACCAGCCAGAGGGAGCTTGACACAGCACGTGGCCTGGACTGAGGAGTCTCTTTGCCCTTGCAGGCAAATAATTCATCGGATATGGTGTCTTTAAGCAAACAAGTAGAAAGAATTTAAAAGTCCATATGTACAGGGACTGGTTAAAAAGAACAACTACTGTACAATGGTTAAAATGATCGACATAGTTTCATATATCCTAATAAATTATACTCCAAAATGCATTAAGGGAGGAAAAGGTTAAAAACCATTTATGTAGTATTCTACATATGTGTTAAATTATACAACATATATAAATCATATATTTGTATGTGTCTTATACAGTTATGCTATAATGTATACATACATATACATGCATGTATACATATGTATAAATACATATTTTAAAAAACAGCTCAGGAAGAAGGTATAGCATTTTAAATGATTTATTCTATTTTTATAGCAGTTTAAATTGGATTTTCTTTTACTTCTACTTGAACACATTCTAATGATATACTCCATAGACTGAATACTTTAAGGTAATTGAGGAGCCACAATACCCTCTACTCCTCTGTATCCAGAGATACTATACATATTTGTTCCGAGAAGAACAGTGTCTAAGGAACAGAAGCACATGGATTTACCTTAATTCACCCCATTAAATGGACTCTGGAGCTTGGTTTTGACCAATAACATCTAATCTGTTTTCTTTCCTGAACAAGTAAGAACCAAGACATTGTTTCACATATAATATCTTTTCCTGAAGCTTAGGAAACTATAAAAAAGGGTTATTTCTAAATTATACTAAATTTTTTATAAACTATAGAGTTTGCATCTCTACATCAATGTGTGGCCAGCATACAATCAAAATTTTTAAGTGAGGAGAAACTGTATCTAATCTACCATCCCCTATTTTACTCTAGAGAAGTAAAATGACTTGCCTAGATCATAAACTAGTGAGAGGAAAATCTAGACCCCTAAATGCAAATTTAATATACTTTCCATTATGCCATATGGCCAAATAGCTAATAAAAATGTGCTAAACTGCCTTCAAAAGATTAGTGTGGATTCCAAGTCGAGGAAATGTTGATACCCTGACCAATATAGTTCATCTTCTCCTGCAATGGGTCCAGACAGCAATATCTGTGAAGAATTTCCACTCTGACCTGTAAAAACAAAAGCTGGGGGGTGTACAAACTGACAAGCAACATCCATATAGACACTGTTTAATGGACGAGAACAAATAGCCCATGTTCTCATTAAAGAGCTTTTTGTAATGACTCCAGAGTATGCCCATAAATGTAATTTACTCTCCGGCTGTCAAGGCCTCCTGACTAATTGCTCCCCAGTCCCTTGATTGTCTTGAACAAGCAATGTTGACTGGTTTAAAATGTCAGGTGACTCAATTGAGCAGCGATATTGAGCAGCAAAGTAGAATGCACATTTTTTGGAACAGTCTTGTAAATTTGAATAGTACATCATTTTCATAAAAAAAGATAAAACAGCACAGAGATGTGTCAGGCTCATAAATAAACCCTCACTACCAGCCATGAGAAAAGAATAATAGAAATCCTAAAATTCACACCCGAAATAACCAGACGTTATATTCCTGAGATTCTATGGTTTCATTATGGGTAAAGTTCCTCATGATCTTTTAGATCACGTGCCTCACGTGTGTCCTTGCTGTAGAATATACACTGGTGATAGAATGACTGGGTTAGAATCCTTCCTCCACAACAGTGACCTTGGATGAGCTATCCAACTTCATCTGTACAGTAGAGTTAATAATGTTTTCTACCTCTTGTAGTTATTTTATTTGTGATCTGGCACTCATCCAGTCTGTCTACAATCAACAGGTGCTCAATAAATGAATGAATGTCAACCAGGTTTCAGGCACTCTGCTCTAGTGGGGTCATATGGAGAGGAGTAAAACATGGTCTTGGTCTTGCAATTAAATAGGGGAGAACAAAGGACAAGGTCAGTACAGTAAAAGTGGTACAGGCCAAATTCTTCAAGCATTCGGAGTGGAGCAAAGTCAGATTCAATCAAAGAGAATTGGAAATTTATGCAGGAAGAGGGAATGGGTGAGATAACACTTATAAGATAGGCAAAATGTTGACAATATGAAGGTAAGGATATAGGGCACATTTTTTGAGCACACTGGGAAGTCCAGTTTGGTTGAAATAAATAGTAGAGGAATGGTAAGAGAAGATATTAAAGCTAGGCTAAGACTGCATCAAATTATCATTGTGAATATTTTGACTTAATTCTGTAAGCAATAAGCAACAACTTAATATTTTGAGCAAGGTAACCATATGATTGCAACCTGGCTTTAAGAATATTAATTTAACCAATGTGTATATGAATTGGAAAGAAGAAACTGGTAGTAGTGGTTGGGATACTGCAGGGACAATTACTGTACTAATGTCCTAAAGACAGAAAGCAAAGTGCCCACCATCATGGAGCTTTTAGTGGAGGAGATATACAAAATATAAATAAACTAATAATGGTGCTGTCAAGTCATGATAAATAAAGCAAGGTAAGAGGATGGAGTGTGGGGAGGGTTGATGTTATATACAGTGTTGACTAGGGACGAATACTGTGAGGAGGTGTGTTTTGAACAAAGACTAAATAAAATGAAAGTCCTTGATAGAAAAACTTTGCAATTTTGGAAGAAGAGCAAGGCAGTCAGAGTGGCTAGAATGGAGGGAACAGCACAGGAAGAAGCAGGAGATGAAGTGTGAGAGGAAAGAGGCCCAAGTCCTCCAAGGCTTTTAAGTTTCTGTAAGCAATTGAGATTTTCTCCTGAAAAATTGATGGAGGTGTTTGGATTTCTTCCACACTCTAGAATTATCTGATCGCTGATTTCTCTCTCAGTTTCTAAGCCAGTAAGAGGAAGGTAGACACTAACACAGCTCTGGCATTCTGTGTTTGATTCTCCAGTGAGTAATTTGGACTTCTAATGTTCTCTTACTGTTTAACCTATTGAAGCTCCGGAGTGAGGTACATCCATTATGCATAGATGTAGGGTATTCTCTAAAGGGAGTTAACATTTACCTTATCAGTCATCTAAGGAAGAGTGATGTCCTTGAGATGAGGTGGACCTTGGAGGTCAGCTTTTGCCAGGTGAGGAAGTGTCTCTGTTTCTCGGGACTGCTACCTTGGGCCTGGATTTCAAGGAGTCTAGTTCAGTGGTTCCCAAATGCTAGTTACATCAAAATCATCCATAACACTTTAAAAAGTAAAGTTTGTCAGATCCCATGAGTCAGAATGGGTAGGGGAAGAAGTGGAATGAATGGAGCATGGGAAGAAAACAATTAAGCATATTCTGAGAAACCAGGCATTTGGGAATCATTTCCTAGTTTAATATTCAGGATACTGTTACTGCATTCCCCCTAAAACTCCATCCTCACTCATTCGTGCTAATGAAAAGTCACCTTAGTCACATTCCAGGAAGCCTATGTTCCCTAAACAAGTTTAGTAAGTTATTTTTGGCGTTAGTTTCCATTTTGTTATCTGTCTTTGAGATAGTATTATTTTTTTTTAAGATTTTATTTTTTCCTTTTTCTCCCCAAAGCCCCCCAGTACATAGTTGTATATTCTTCGTTGTGGGTCCTTCTAGTAGTGGCATGTGGGACGCTGCTTCAGCGTGGTTTGATGAGCAGTGCCGTGTCCGCGCCCAGGATTGGAACCAACGAAACACCGGGCCGCCTGCAGTGGAGCGCACGCGCGAAACTAACCACTCAGGCACGGGGCCAGCCCAGAGACAGTATTATTTTTAATGCTGCAGCCTGTCTTCTGCTGCTCCGTGAAAAAATGAAGAATTTATGACTCGTTTGAGCTCACTAGTGTATCAGTAGCAATTAGTTAAAAAAACAAGAAGGAATAAGGTTAATCGAAGGAAAAAATGAGTCAAAACTTTGAAGTTCAGGAGGCCCACTATGTAGAAATTTTTTCGCCACTGCCAACCTTGAAAAGTCATGATCTGAGTTTATGCAGGAAGCTTCAGCTTTCTTTTTGAGGAGAGCCAAATAATCAGAATATATATGTAAACTGATGTCAAAACAGTGACAGCTACTTTAGCCATTCATTGCTCTGCCCAATGCCAGTACTTTACAAAGTAGGGACCAAATTCTCTTCTGACTCCTGTATGAGTTATTGAGTCATTTCTCTGCCTAAAGGTATTTTCCCCTGCGTTATGTTATGTTATGTTATTTACATTAATTATAATTTCTCCTGGGTGAAATGTTTTCCCTTGCCTAAACAATTAGTAACTGATTGCCACATAGAAAATATTTGTGGAGTTGGTTGGTTGGTGAATAGAGAGGAAGCTGAGGCATCTGTCATACCAGAGACAATGTCTCTGGTCTCTGAAGCTGACACATCCCTCATTCCAATGGCCTTCAGTAAAGTCTGCAGTCAGTCAAGTGTGCATAATGACTCTCCAATATCAATCTGTCTCTAGAGGCTCACCATCACCACCACCATGGTGAACATCATCCATGCAGTTGAACATGACACACATATAGGATGATAACTACGTAAAGTAACACAGGACATGTGCAAATGTAATGGACAGACCATAAGTGTAATATGGAACATAATTTCAGGAAAAGATCTCCGGTGCACACACAGAAGACTTGATTGAGGAGACAGATCTTGGAACTTGAAGAAGAGAATGAAGAGGGAGTTGGCTGCATTCTAGGAGGGACTGCATGTAAATTCGTTTTAGGAAGCTAAATCTAGCCTTGATACTAAGCATAGATTTGAGGAGGTGGTAGGGAATAAAAAGAAATCAACTAGGAGTGTGTCACAAGGAAGATGAGGAGACCCTGGAAGATGGTGCTAAGATGAAAAAGTACAGATAAATACATCACAAGAAAGTCTTTTTTTTTAATTGAAATTACTAATTGACTTACTTTAATAAAGAATCACAGTCATAGAATGTTAGAGTTGAAATGACCTCTACAATTTGTCTCATCTAATCTATTCATTTTACAGATAGAGGAATTGGAGTCAGTATTAAGAAAGCATTTTATCTAAAAATACACTGTACTCTTATTTCTTTTTTATGAGAAACTCTTGGTGAAATAGACAACCGTCTAGGAAAATATAACGCAAAAATGGACTGAAGATCAAAGAAGGAAATATGAATAAAACAATAAACAAGAAATTCAAAATTATTCCAAATAATTACTTTCAGAAAAGGTGCCAATTTCAGATGGTTTTGTGGGTTAATTATATCATATTCTTTAAAATAAAATATATATATATATTTTAGAATATAGACAAAGTTGGGAGTCCCAAATCATTTAATGAATGTAGCATAACCCCAATGCCAAAATCTCACAGTGAACTTCAAAAAAATTAGAATCCAATCCTACTTATGTACATAGATCCAGTTATCCTTAATAAATATTATGAAATCAAGCCCAGAAGTTTATTGAAGAATACTTCGAAACCAAATAAAGATTGACTCCACCAATGTAAAAATGGTTCAATAGCATCTATTAATTTAATTCAGAACTGTATTAGATCAGACTTATAAAAGCGTGACATCATACAGTAGATGCCTGCAAGATATTTAATAAAAGCAACACTATTGAATATAATTTTTTTAATTTTGTAAATTAAAAATCAATACTCCACCCAAAAAATAGTAAAAATTTACTTTTTTAACAATATAAATATTATGCATCTAAAGAAGGACCATGCACCCCATGTTAACAGAAGTACTTCTCATCTTTTATAACCCAGGAACAAGACAAGTCCATCTATTATCACTACTGTCAATTTGCATTGTTTTGGAAGTTGTAGCCAATATAATATAAGAACTAAAATGAACTTTAGGTATTAGAAATAAATATCCAAAATTTTCAGTATTGTAATAATATTTTCTAATTCCTGCATGAAAAACTAAGATAACCAACTGAAAAACTATTAGAAATAATCTGAATTTAGTGAATTAGAATCTAGTAAAAAAAAGTCTTCCTTCTATATCTACAAAGCCAATTAGAAAATATGGGGACATGACCCTACTCATAAAATTTAGATAAATGAGCAAATACATATTAAAATAAATCTAGCAATAATTATAATAATTGCTTTTATTTGTTGAAGAGTTATTACTGTGTCAGGCAATATGATAAGTATTTTCACACATATATCTCAACATTCTCTTGTAAGGGAGCTACTATTAGTAAACTCATTAAAAAAACTTACACTTGAGGTTAAGTAACTTGCCTAAATTTACTTTACTAGTAAGTAAATGTGTAGAAACATGAAAATAACTTTAAAACTCTACTGAGTGGCCTAAAAGAAAGCCTGAATACATTGAGTACTATATCTCTGGATGGGAAGATTCGATAGTATATCAGTTTTCTCATTACACTTTTACATGTTAAATTCTAAAGTTTATTAAAAAGAATAAATAAGGGAGCATAACTCTAAAAATTTGCAGAGGGAAAAAATTAAGCAGTCTGAGGAAAAGCCTCAATCGTGAATATTTGAATAGCTTGGATGTATAATATAATACGTATACATATAAGCCATTAAAAGCTGTGAAAGTGTACTGAATGACTTGGGAAAATATTTATCATGCATATTTATGTGAAAAAGAAAAATGTAATATTTTCTATGAGGTATTATTTCTTACAGCGATGCTGTCTATTTGCAGCCCCATGTCATTCTTAGCCTGTCTCTCCCTGTGGCTTCTACAGCTGCTTCAAAGAGACCATGCTTTCTAGCTCATTGAGGATGGCATTGGTAATCTTATTTTTCTGTTTCCTGGATTAAATAATTTTTGTGGATGGGGTGCCCCACAGAGTATAGTTGTGAATTTTCCTGGATCAAAGTATTTCCCATAAGCTTTGCTGCCGGGGTGTGTATGTGTGTCCTGGGTGCTTGTTCAGGATGGAGGGGAGTTCTCTCTAGACAGTGTGTTTGTCAGTGGGCCTTGTAGAGTGTCTTGTCTTGGACCTTACGACTGACCATCCCATCTCGTGGTCACACAATTAGACTACATTTCCCTGACTATCTTGTTAGGTGTAATCATGTGACTAAGTTCAAGCAAGTGAAACATGAGCAGAGCTATTGTCTGCTATCCAAAGCCTGGTCCATCAAGGACTCCCTGCTCTTTTCCTCTCCAATGGCTTTGTACAAACACACATAGAAGTCACTTGCTCAGGATGGGAGGTGGCTCGGTTCCTGAATTGCTGCTTAAAAGGGAGCTGTCCACTGATTGGGAACCCTTGATTTGGACTGGAGGAAAATGAGAAACAACCTTCTATTGTGTTATAACATTGAGGTTTAGGAGTTGTTAGAGCAGGCGCCATTGCCCCAATACAGCTGGATAGAAAAACAATTAAGATAGAGATTGTACATTCTCGTTCTGCCACAGTAGTGGATAGAGAAATTCTCCCAATTAGATTGTCATATGAGGGTCAAGAAAGATCCTGCTCAGATTGTTCTCTAGCTCAGATGGCTAGAAAATTAACTCCTAGCTCCTAGTGATCAGGTTACTCACATTCTTGTGCACCATGTAGGCTAGTTTCTACTTTGGTTTCTGAAGGAAAGAGAAGTAAGTCTAATTTCCTTTAATGAGAGAACAGGGATATTTGATAGCTGAAATAAAGGGATACAGTGATGTGGGACGTAATATCTGCAAGCTGCAGTCAAGGTGATGGATGTCCTGGCCTCTTGGATGCTCTTCCCCAGCCCCTGCTACCAAGTTGTCTTTGGGCCCAGATTTTTCTGTTTCTTACTGAATGCAGGTCAGGACTCTTTTGGCAGGGCGCTATGTGTGACCTGACCCCAATTAGGATGCTTGGGTCATAAAACTTTCTAGGTTTTTATGTTATGAGGTATTCCTATGTCTGGGGTACTGTAGTAGGTGTTTTGTATGCATTATCACACTCAATATTCAAAACTACCCTGTAACGTAGTCCTACTAATTACCTATCTTATAACTGAGCATATGTTAAGTTCATTATTGGTAGTCAGCTTCCCAACTGAGGAGAAAAATAACAGAATTAGGGAGGAAAACAAAGAAAAAAATCCATTGTTCTCTTGGTTGGGCTGGAAAACATCACAATGAAAAAGAGGGAGATACAGAAGGGGAGGGGAGGTTTCAGCATTGATAAAGGAGGTCTGCCTTATATCAGACTAAAAGTGCTTTATCCAGTCATTGTTATTGACTTTTAATCTTTAATGTGGTTTGCTGGCCCATTTCCCTGATTGTGAGGAATCCACTTTCACACTAGGAGAAGGACTCTTTGTTTGTGTACCAAGGGGAAAAGTCAGCTTTTCTCAAACATCTGAAAGCCCACAATTCATTTTATGCCATGCAAATAATACATGGGCTTGTTAAACAGAACAGCTGGCAAGTGTACCCTTGGGTGAGGGGAATTCCCTTTTCAGGTATACCACGGGACGACAAATTAAAGTGTCTGGCTACTAGTTTCTCTCTCATGAGACGAAGATATTCTTCTCCACAGGCAAAGCAGGATGAAGTTGAGCCACCTTCTGCTATCTTCACTCCTTTTCTTTGATGTACACAGAGGTGAAATACATGAGCAACAGGTGTTCCCAGCCTGCACCTGGGCTGTTCCCGTCTTCACCCCATCCCGCAGTTCACTTGGGGGAGTTATAACTCCCAAAACTCAGTGTTCTACCCCCAGCCGCTTCTGCTTCCTGTGCTTTTATTTTCTAGAAAATATCCTGGGATAGCCTGTTTTCTGTTGTTGCAGATCTTGGGTCTCTTGTTCAAAGACGAGGAGGAATACGGTGCTACCCAAAAGTTCTTCAGGATAAAAGTTTGCTCTCCTTCATGTATGTATCAGCATCTGTCGCCAATCATAAATCTCTTTTTGTCATCACGGACCTTCCAAACTTTGGGAAATTACATACTGTTACAGTAATTGATTTGACTGTGTGCATGCACGTTTGTGTTTGTGTGTTATAACTAGATTTTTTTTTCTCTCCAAATTTTCATAAGAATTTCAAGGGAGTTGAGAATGGCAAGATTATCTCTTAAACAAGAAATTTACTTTAATTTGAAAGAGGACTTAAAATGTGTTATATTTTTCAATATAAATTTTATTAGTAGATTTAAGATCCTTGTGATATTCCCTATCTGATGTTCTTGCCTCTGGGTCTGAAGCTCTTAAATCTTATTCCAATAAGGAAATGGCCCACCATTGCTCAAGGACATGCTTCTCTTGGCCCAAATAATCTAGCCTCCTATTGAAAGCACTTGTAGAAAGCTCCAGACCCCTGCGTCCTGATAGATAACTTCACATTCAGTGACAGGAAGCATTCTCCTGAATGACTCGGGAGCTCTTGTTCGGTGATGGGGTGAATCAAGGTTAATTTACATTTCTGAGCCTATTCTCTTCATTGTTCTATGGTGACACAATTGGGTTTCCAAGAGACAACCAAAATAATATAGTAAAGCATAACTTTAATGCTGTTGAAAACCAAGAAGAGTCATGATTAATTACCACCAAAGCTGAAAGGAAGAAGGGAGGACTCTAGAAATCAGTTTAATTAATCACTTGGTTTAGGATTAGTAAAATTCCTGTAAACCTGGTAAGAAAGAAGGGTTGACAGAGAGTAAATGGTGTTTGCTCTTCAGGAAACTGACACAAGCTCTTAATCTGGAGAAAAACTGAGGCATCTTTGAGTCATTTGCTTTTATTTTGCTTTATTTTTTAAAAGTAAACAACATTGACTCTACTTCTCTGTTTTTGATAAAATAGATGGCAGTGCAGTCTAGGGGTTTGCAAAGAGGTAAATGAGGCAAATCTCATTTCTGCTATGTGCAACCTACACAGTGAGTGTGCGCTGGTCCTTCTCTTGATGCTAATCAAAATCCCACAGAGACTAGCTGCATTTGGAGTGTGGGGTGAACGACAGAGTTTCATAATTATACAGTGCCTGTGATCAATGAACATAACCAAACCAGACAGCTCCAACCCCAAACTGTGTGTTTCAGCTTGAATGATCCACGCATCTACTTGGCGCTCTAGATTAACCAAGTAATTGAAAACTCTCTCCCTTATCACATGATGGTAGAAAAGACCCAAGAGATAAACTTTAAGTTTATTAGGAAAATGATGGCATATCTTTGGGGTAGCCTTTATTTCTCTAAGATGAATTGAATCAAAGTGAGAGTCAGAGCATGCAGAGCTGTGCAGAGCTCCAGCTGTACTTAGCACAGGCCACCCCATGTGGGTTGCCTTACATTCCTTCCCACTGAAGCCTCTTGACCTTGTGCTCAGGGAAGAATAACAAGAGTGAGCACCAATGCAGCAGTAGCTAGTGACTGATGAAAGCTTTTTATTTATCAGGCACAGTGTTTTCACATGTTATCTTATTTGACTTTTTGAGTTGTCACAATAACCCTCTAAGGTCCTATAGCTACGAATGGATAGGTCAGAATTTGAATTCAGGCTTAGCTGACTCTAGGCAAGAGCACTGAGAGAAACAGAAATCTTCACTTTATAGACCTATTTATGCATGGTAGTAACCAACAGTTTCTTAACCCAAAGAATAAACATGAAAAGAAATATAATTGTTATTATTTATAATCAATGGCTGGTCATTATCTCTCATCTGAGGCCCCCAAAAATAAAGTTTGGATGTTGGTATCATTAATGCAGGCTCCGCTTTCCGAAGTGTGACATCAAAAGCTGAAATTCTCAACCCATTTTTGCTAAAAAACTACCTTTGGAGTTTCACATTCCAGAATGAAAGTCTGACCACACGTCAATGCAGGTATCATTCAAATAATCAAACAATGAAATGAACATGAATGCTTTCAGCATCATGGAGGTACATCAAGCATTATTTGTGGGGGAAGTCCTTCAGCAGAACACTCAGGATTAGAGAATATTTCTAAGGTGAAACTAGAGTGAAGACAGAGTAGAATAACAGTTTTTATACATGTTGATTTCTAATGTCAGCTCTTAAGCAAAAATCACATACGTTGAAAATTACCCATAAGAATCTCTTAGGCAATTGGCATGTTGAAAACTATACCATCTCACAAATCAGTGCGCCAGCATTGGATGAGACAGCTGTTTCTTCATTTGGGCACAGAGGAAGGAATTGGTTTTTGCTGGAGAATATGTTTTCTGAGAAGTGTATACCTCTAAACAATCAAATAGCACTGAATGTGACTAAACACTCATTTCCTACTCCTAACCTTGAAGTGAATGATTATTGAGTGAGTCATTTTAGCTCCATTGTTTAAATACTCTTTTCCTGTGTCTCCTCCTTGTCTTCTCTTCTTTCCTTGGCTTTCTATCTCTCTCCAGAAAGTGTGTTTAATTGAGTTTATTAAAGCTAAAAGTGCACATGACAACCTGATTAAGAAACAAGCCAAAGCCCTTAACCGACACCTCACCAAAGAAGACATATAGATAGCAAATAAGTACATGAAAAGATTCTCCATGCCCTATGTCTTCAGGGAAATGCAAATTAAAACAATAATGAGATAACACTACACACCTATTAGAATGACCAAAATCCTGAACATTGGCAACACCAAAAGGAACTCTAATTCACTGCTGGTAGGAACACAAAACGGTACAGCCACCTTGGAAGACAGTTCGGTGGTTTCCTATGAAACTAAACATACTTTTACCATATGGTCTAGCAATTGGCCTCCTTGGTATTTACCCAAAAGAGTTGAAAATTTATGTCCACACAAAAACCTGCATGCAATGTTTATAGCAGCTTCATTCATGGTTGCCAAATATTGGAAGCACCCAAGATATCCTTCAGTAGGCAAGTAGATAAAGAAACTGATACATCCAGACAATGGGATATTATTCAGTGCTAACAAGAAGTGATCTATCAAACCATGAAAATACATGGTGGAAACTTAAATACATATTACTACACGGAAGAAGCCAATCTGAAAAGATTATCTACTGTATGATTCCAAATATACGGCATTTTGGAAAATGAAAAACTACAGAGACAGTGAAACAATCAGTGGTTCAGGAGAGGGTGGGGTGAACAGGTAGAGCATAGAGGATTTTTAGAGTAGTGAAACTACTCTGAATAACACTACAATTATGGATATATGCCATTACACATTTGTCCAAACCCATAGAATATACAACACCAAGAGTGAACCCTAATGTAAACTATGGACTTTGGGTGATAAGGATGTGTCAATGTAGGTTTATCATTATTAACAAATGTACCACTCTGGTGGGAAATGTTGATAATGGGAGAGGTTATGCATGAGTGGGGAAAAGAGGCACATAGGAAATCTCTGTACCTTCCTCCCAATTTTGCTGTGAACCTAAAAATGCTCTAAAAGTTAGAGGCTATTTTTTTAAAATGTGCATAGGAAGTAAGTTCACTTCACCTTGTTGATTCCTACTTACACAAGCATGAAGTAGTACAGTATATATTTGGTAGATGACCAGATGATATTGAAAAAGTTAGATAATGATTCTCTCCTGCACCTCCTACTGCATTTGTTAAGTTAGAGAACAACTTCAGTATCTTCCATTTGAGCCAGAATCATTTAGAAATAATGATGCTGATGAACTGAAGAAAATGGTGATAAAAATAATAATAATAGGAAGAAGAAGGAGGAGGCAAGCAGGCGGAGGGGGAAGAAGGGGGAGAGAGGGGAAGAATGAGAGAAGGAGAAGGAAGGGGATGGGGAAGAGGAGCTAATATTCTAATATTTATGGAACCCTTATCATATGCCAAGCACTACACTAGCTATTTTTCTTGGATTATCCTCTACAACAACTATCTAAAGTTAGTACAGCTTTTATCACCCCCAATTTAGAAATGGGGAAACTGATGCTTAGTAACTTGTCTGAGCTAGTAAGTGATATAGCCAGTATTCCAACCCAGACAGTGTGATGTTAGAGCCTGTGTTATCAGAGTATGTGCCTGAGTCATCTCCAGTTCTATCCTCTCCACCCACTCATCCCACCACCTTAGTTTCTGCCAGTCATCAAGTCACGAATGATCGCCTCTATTTGGATGTTGCCCCTGGCTTCACTAGGTGAGGCAGCCCCTTCCTTCTCTATTCTCTCATAGTTGTTACGCCTACCTCAATAACAGTACTTAACCTCTTGCATGATGACTTTCTGAGTGGAGGCCTGTGAATTCCCTAACAGCAGTGATTATGTAACATCCAGGGCCCCCTACAATCCAGTCCCCACCTATATTTGTAGCCTTATCTAACTACATGTAACTAATATGCCTGACATATCATACTAAATCATATCCTCTGGATATCATATGATTTATTTCTTCTGTGTAATTAATTGGTCATCCCATCTCTTCTATCTGAATACATTCTCCCAAATCCCCACATACCAAAACCATTCCTATACTTTTGGGTCTGGTGTAAATATTACGACTTCCTCAAAATTTTCTCCACCCAGAAATGTTCTCTTTTCCTTTGAACTGCCATAAAGCTCCCTGAACTTTGGCCTCATCTCCCTGGTACTTCATCATTTTCTACTTTGTATCCAGCTTCTCTCTGTCCATGTCTTAGTTCCTCCATTCTAAGTCAGCCCCTTGAGCCTTTTATTAGAAATCAATTCTTAGTCATCTTTGTTTCACCTTCTTATCCAATCTACTCATCCTTACTTTCCTCCTGCTTCAAGCCCAGCCAGGTGTGATGAATGAATAAATAAATGTTAGTGACTAGCCATGTTGGTCATGCCACTTTCATCCTCATATTCTCCTTTTGCAAAAAAAAAAAAAAAAAAAGCTCACGAGAGCAACAGTGAGCTAAGAAATAGTTAACACTGGAAAATGGACTGAAGGCTGTCCTTTGGTTTATGCTTCTGGGTCTAGTTTATATCAAAACTTAGTTCTGTCTGATCTGAGTATATTGAACTGAGAGTTGATAAAACTCTCACTGGAGAAGAGCAATTATGATAGATAACAAATGCTTGTGTTTTTAGGGTATTTGCCAAGCATTTTGTGTACATTTGCTGATTCTTCATAGCAATCCAATAAACTAATACCATTGCTAGTTTTACACCTGAGAAAACTGAATTGTAAAGAAGTTATATAACTTATCTAAGATCACAGAGCTCAGTGGTAGATCTGGGAGTAAAATCCATGTCTGTGTGACTCAAAGCTCATTGTGAGGGTCTGTCTTGTGTGTTTCAGGATTTTTAGCAGTTGTCTAGGATCTACCCACTAGGTGCCAGTAGAGCTCCTGCACATCCCTCCCCCTCCCATTTTTGGCAACCAAAAATGTTTCCAGGCATCACCAAGTCATCCCCCTGAGAACCACTTGGTTTAAAGGAAAAGAAAGCCTCTTTGTTAGGATAGCACGTCTCAATCACTATTCAACCAAAATGCTAAATAAAATGATATTGCAAGAGAAAGAATTTAGGCTAGAACAGTTCGTCTCGCCTGAGTGGCCGTTAAGGCGGAATTTCCTGAGGTGTTTCTTTAACATTCATGCCTCTCCAAGGAAAGTGTATCAGAACCATGGACAGCGGTTAGGGCCGCTGAGGCAATAACATCAATCTTTCCTCAAAGGGTGAGGACGCTGTAGTATATACAGATGTCGAATTACAATGCTGTACACGTGAAAATTACATGACATTATAAACCAATGTTACCTCGATAAAAAAAAAAAAAAAAAGGTTTTGAATAGCAAGGCAAAACAAACCGAGAGAGAGAGAGAGGTAACAGGACCAGAGGCATTCCTATGACGTTATTTAATCCATGTGGAGCCAACATCTAACATTTTTACACTAATAAAATCCAGTTAAAATGGTCATTGAGAGTGCTCTTTCAGAGGAATAGCTATAAAGGAGCACTTTGAACGGAAATATGTGGAAAAGGAGGGAGGCCACCCCAAATTTGCCGTGGTAACAGGATCAGGTGTTTTAATGGATTGCTCACATGCGAGTTTTAGTTTTCATTTTACTTTATTTATTTATTTTGAGGAAGATTAGCCCTGAGCTAACAACTACCAATCCTCCTCTTTTTGCTGAGGAAGACTGGCCCTGAGCTAACATCCGTGCCCATCTTCCTCTACTTTATACGTGGGACGCCTACCACAGCATGGCTTTTGCCAAGCAGTGCAATGTCCACACCCGGGATCCAAACCGGCGAACCCCATCCAGGCTGCCGAGAAGTGGAACGTGGGAACTTAACTGCTGCACCATCAGGCTGGCCCCAGTTTTAGTTTTTAAAAAATTAGTGGTGGGGGAGTTCCCTTCCAAACGCCTATCTTCCATTACTACAAAGAAGGCAGTCATAGATCTTGGCGTTGTAAAATTCAGCTGCAGTACCCAATAAAAGATTACAGATAACTAAAATCTGAACAAAGAATGAATTAGCTAAATTCATTGAGGGGCTTTTGCATTTTTAAAAAGGACAAAAGCTGAAAAGTCAAGAATTTTTCAAAAAGCATTAGCGGTAGAAACACAGCCAGTGACTTTGAAATTCTTAGCTTGAAATTAGATGTGTTGAGGGCACTCTTCTTATTAGCGCTCAGATTTTACCTTGTGGCCATCACCCTGGTCCTCCTGCTCATTAGATGAGACCTCATACAAATCATTATATAGATTTCATGAAATTCTTAAGCTGATTCAAGTTTCAATCAACAAGTACAAGGGAACCATAAAAAGTACTATTTGTATGGCTACTGTGAAGAGTAAGTATAAAGAAAGGCAGCCCTGTCTTTTCCTCATGGTAAGTACTTAGTCACATTTTTTAAGAATGTTGATTTTGGAATTTACTGTTATAATGAGAACATTTTGGAAATGATGTGGGAAAAATCCATGCTTCTCCTCTTACCAGCTCTCTAACATGGGACGTGTCACTCAATTTCTTTGAACCTCAGTTTTTTTCCTCCAAAAGATGAGAATAACAATACCTATATTGAATAGTTGATGAAGGGTAATGTTATTTATTTTCTCCTCTTTTTCCTTCTAGGCTTTTCTGTGCTTGCCAGGAAGGGTATAAAGTATTTAAAACATCACATATGCTATTATTCCAGTACAAGATGGTTTCTCTCCCTTTCTGTTTATTCATGGATGCATTCATTCACCCAGCAGATTGATTTTCAGCAGACTGCCAGCCAGCAGTTACATATAGAAAGTCCTGAATACTCAGCTTCATTCACTTTGGGCAGCTCTTTCATGGTCTCTGCTGCACAAATATCTGTTATTTTCTATTATTTATGCTGCTGTCATTTCTATAAGACCTCACATAGCATATACTTTGTCAAAACAGGGACACTATTCAGATTTCATCTGCTGACCTGCTTTGGCATCATCAGAAAGGCTGGGAGGCAATGTACCAAGCTGTCCACAAAGGCTTGACAGCTCCCTCATCTTCAACCTTCTCCCGTTTCCTGCCCTTGGCTCCCAAAGTTCTATAGAGTAAGTCAGGACAGCTAGAACACAGCAGAGAAATATGGTAAGAAAAGGAATTACTTACCAAGATGGTGTTTTTGAAACCAGGCGCCATTTAAATGGTGTTTGGCTGCATTCAAACTTCACTAGGGTCTCCATTATCTTAAAAATCTGTTATTTTGTTCTGTACCAGATATGTGCTGATAGCAAATGACATTTCTCAGTAACTGTCCAGGAGAAGGCTGTGGGAAAAATTTCAGAACAAGGAGGCTGATAGTCAATCTCTTTCAGTCCAAATAAGCCATGAATTAGCCATGAAAATGTTTAAAATCATGATTTTAAATATGAGTTCCTTGGATCCTTGGATCCCTAGGGTTCTTTAGAAATGCCTGTGAGGAGCCATCTCGGAAAACTGGTAAGGTACTTGAGTTTGGGCCTCCAGACCCTCCATACATGCTTAGATCAAAGCAGCTCAGAGTTAATCTATTTTTAATATGTTAGAATTATTCATGAGATTCTTTAGAAAACAGTTGTATTCCTAAAAACACATTCATTTGAAGTGGTGCCTTTGGGGCCTTGTGTGGAAACCTCCAATCCCTCCCTACACTGGATGAATTTGGGACTTTTGAAAATCAGTGACTTAAATAGCTACAAAAATATGAAGGATGTTCAAAGGAGCCTTGGTCAATTTCCCACCACAGTCATCCTTCCCTTCCATAAATGAGCACTTACCCCATTGTATTGTCATTGTCTGTTTACCTTTTATATCCCCCATCTAGACTCTAAGACTACAGAAGATGGAAACCTGTTATATCTCCAGCACTTAGCAGTGTATCTGGCATTCAGTGAAGAATTCCCAATGAATGAACAAAGGAATGGCCTCTGGAGAACAAAGAAGAAAGTATTTTAGATTAGGGACTAAAGATAGTCGAAATTTGAGGTGTATAAAAAGAAGAAACTGAAAATAGACAAACAGTGGGGAATTTAGTTCCAGTGTGAAAGGATCATTCAACATCATTTGAAATATGAGCCCTGTAAGTCATGTAAGACAAGATATGTAGGATTTAAGGAGTTCTGGAATTTGCCACATAGATGTGAAACCAAGTTAGATTTTTTTAACTGGACTTCTGGGACTGATATGGGAGAATAAATGTTAAAAAGGGAAACCTGAAAAGTAACAGAGCCTCTCAAATATAAGCCCTAAGACTAGGGTGGAGGACAGTGCTCCATTAATAAATACTCAACAAATATCACCCATAAATAAGGGCTATACTAGGAACTGAGGATTCAGAAATGAGTAAGCCGTTTTTCTTGGTTTAATGAATTCAAAACATTGGGAGAAAACCACCACCAACAACAACAAGGAATCATTGCACTGCATTGGTAGGCACAAAAGCTACAAGTGAAGAAAATACTATAATTTCATGCAGAAGGGAACCACCAACTCTACTTTTCAGGGAGACTTCCTAGAAAAGATGACAGTCAAACTAAGGCATGAAGAACAGATGAGTAGGATTTAATCTGACAGAGAATAGAAGTAGAGGAACTTTAGGAAATTCTGAGCAGAGAAAGTGCCAATCACTAAGAAAGAATTATAGGGAGAAGCATAGCATGTTCAGGAATGGCAAGCAGACCCATGAAACCCATCATAAAGTTCATGGAGAGCAGTGGAGATGATGAGGCTGAAAGGCCAGCAAAACTCGGACCTTGAATACCATGGTAAAGTGACTAAAGGAATGAAGTGGACACCAAGTTTTTAAAGGAGATTAATAACATAATCAGATGTAACCTTAAGGAAAGCTCGTCAAATGATTGGAAAGTAGAGAGATTAGAAGAGACTTAGATGAGTGCCAAGGAAATAATCCAGGACCTTTGGATAACTTTAAACATAAATGGCTCACTCACAGAAATGATGAAGTGTGTGGTGCGTGTTGGCGGGGTGGCTGTGTGTATGACAGGCAGTATGTTGAGAGAGAGTAGCTGAGGTACAATTTCTGCTCCTCCAAATCCTTGCTTTTCCCACAAGCAGTGCCTTATCAATCTTATTCTTCCACACAGTTTGAAAAGGTCAAATTCCTGAGTTCATTTCATGAGGTGAAGGGAAACTCAGAGAAAAGATAATAAAGCATATCACAGGAAATAAAGTGTTTCTTAATCTTTAAAATGATATCTGTCTAAGTAAATCCATCTGCCAGGTTTCATCTCGTCTCTTCAGAGCACCTTCCTAGGTAGGAGGGAAGTACTTTTCTTCAACATATTATACATGAAATATTAAAATCCCAGGTAAGTTCAGAATGCGAAGGTCAATGCATTTGTTAAAATATCAATACAACAAGAACAGCTGGCTTGTTCCCTTCCTTGAAAAAAATAGTCTTCCTGAATATTCCTGGCTGATCTGTCATCTCTTCCTCAAGCCGAGTGACAAGTGAGTTATACAATGGGGCTTCAAAAGGTTCTAACCATATTGCACAGCAGATGCTCTGAAACTATCATTCAGAGAGCCTGCCTGGGCCCCCTATTGCCCTCTGATTCCCTTGAAGCAATTTATGACCCACTCTTTCTTTACATCAGTTACGTTATGACGACATTAATCCAAAAGATGCATTAACTTCACCTTTTCTTCAATTTCTCTAAATCCTCACCCCCCACCCACATACCTTACATCTCACCACATATGTATATATATATAATGCTTTTTCATATATCGTCTACAGCAGGATTGTTTCAGAAATGTATTAGTACCAAAATGACCAGTTTGATATATAGTGAACTTTTACCTAATTCACTAGTTCTGGTCCATTCTGCCTTTGTTCCACCATAAATCCCCCAGCAGCTTGTATTTTGGAGGACAATGATCTTCTTCTCTTTTCTATTCCATCTTACTTCCCAATCAATCTCACCTTAAAATTAACCGAGGTTAGCACTTCATATGATTCTTGCCCTATATGAAATTCTATAGATCGTCCTTAGATTTACATTTTAGAGTACTCAGTAGTGTTCATTATAATGCTACTTTCAGTGAAATCTTATCTTTGACATATTGAGAACACAAAATACTTTGCATTTATAGATCTTGTTGAATTCATGACTATTACCCACATAGCAGCAAATCATGAAAATTAGAGTTGGAAAACTCTTATTAAGACTGAGACTCCATCCCCAGAGGCTATGTAAGAATGTTACTTATAATTCAACATTTATTAATCCCCCAAAATGCACTAGGCTCTTCACAGAACAAAGGGCTTGATGGAGTCAGAGCCTAAGTTATTTATAATAATGCACCATCACCGAGTCCATTTTTCTCCCCCAAGGACTCCACAAATGGGGCTTCTAATGTTTTCCACAAACGATTCTATGGCTTGAAAAATTTTTCTGGTGAGAAGTTTTTTTCTGGTATCTAGCATATATACTCATTTGAAGACAAACTTAATTCACCTTGTGCCAGTTAATAATCAGCAGAAAAATAAACCTACGGAATATGAACACTGGGAGTAACTTCTTTCAGAGTTGCATGCAATTTCCTTTTCTATCTGGGAGCAGGACAAAAGAAAACAAATTCTCAGTAAACATAGTTTACATAGCTTGTAATAATTGAATAGCTGAATAATGTCTCCATGCTCTTTCTCTTCTTTATTTTTCTCTCTCTCTTGATAAAAATTCATTTGTAAATATACCTATCACTTACCACAATACATTACACTATTCTTGGCAGGTGGTAAACATGTAACAAATTTTTAAGTGGAGGATAAGAAAACAATTTTTTTTCAACAGCATATGATTGTGGTATGCTTGGCTCATCTTTGTATTATGAGACTAAGACAATTAGGGGAAATAGGCTGGCACTTTGAATATTCACCAGGCTTTAAAAAATTCACTGGTTCAAATACACAGTTCTCTAGTGCACCTCTAAGATACATAGATTCACAAATCATAGAGAGTTTAAGCGAACTAACATTCACACCAGGAATTTTGATTACCATTCAAAAATTATTTTGACTGAACTATACCAATGTCCAGTGGGTGGGAAGTTTTAGAACAAAATAAAATCAGGTCACCAGGGAGGAGAGGTGGTGGGAACTATCAGGTGAACTAGTGTCTCATTTTTTCTTTCACATAATTGATTGAACTGAGAAGTTATTAGTTTCAGATAAAAACTTATTATTTAAATAAACATACAGGTGCTACAAAAACTATATAGCTGGTTGACGAACTGAATATATTACAACTTCTCACCACTGTATCAGTGCCAGAACCTGAGCATTCAACGCAAATACCCCAGGATGCAATTTATAACCCATTCTCTCATCTGGGCTCTGGCAATAGAGTGATAATTATACTTAAGTTTTTTTTTAAATCTCATGATAATTGCCATCTAATAAGTGAGACATTGATCCTCAATTCTCATGCCAAAGAGAAAATGGACACTGGGGAGTATTTCCTTTTCCAAACGCTCTCTCACAGCATCCCCACCCCAACCAAACAGGGGACATACGGAGATGTATCACAAAAGTATTTGCCTGAAAACATAAAGGAAACCTAATATTCTTAATCCATAGCCTCTGGAGGTGAAGAAACTAAGTGTGAAAATATTTGCAATTGAAAGTACAAAGACCTTCGCTATTTAAACAGTAGACAACTGCAATAAACTGTAGCTGTGTTAGAAGGCTTGTTTGGGAGCGCAGCTGTGGGAGAACCCGTAGCAGCTCTGATCTGCTAGTCAGAGACAGGAGGCCAAACATGTGACCTTCAGAAATAACGCACGTGCCTTTTCTTGGTTTTGGTTCATTTGACTGTATGATAAAAAGATTGAACTAGATTATTTCCAGGGTCTTTGCTGCTAATAAATCTCGTGTTTTTTCATTTTTATGATTTACAAAGCAATTTTACAGATCTTGAGGTGATACAGAGAATATGATTGGACTCTTGGTTTTGTAACTATGTATAATAAAATTCTGATATGACATTAAACATCCATAAGGTAAATATGAAGAATGCCATTCCTTACTGAGTATTAGCATTTAATCCTTGTCACTTTGTCACATCCCTACAGAAAAGGCATTCATATCTTCACTTTACAGATGAGTAAAACTGAAAGAAGATAATTTGCTCTGTCACATGGTCTCGTAAGAGGTGGAGCTGGCTTTAGAACCCAGGTCCAACCGCAAACCCAGCTCTTTACAGCACACAAGAATGAGGCTTAAGCAATGAGTTAGACTTTGGTACTGTATTAACAATTTCCAATTTTTTATTCCAGGAGCCACTGAAATATAATAATGATACCTAATATATTTGATCCTTTCCACTGCACAAAACACTGTTCTAAGCACTTTATGTGTGTTATGTCATTTAAAATTACAACAATCCTAAGGAGAAACGGAAGAAGACAAATGGACAGAGAGATCAAAGTCACACAGAAAGTAAGTATGAGAAGTAAGATTTGAATCCCTCTATCTGATGTCAAAGCTTGCTACCCCATACTATCTCTACACAAAATACCTCTGGATTTGAAACTGAAATTCTTACTTAAGCAGATAGAGAAAATGCTTACGAAACTGGGTCACCGCATTGTTACCTGAAGAAAAACATTTTAGGGGCCGGCCTGGTGGTGCAGCGGTTAAGTGCACACATTCTGCTTTGGCAGCCCAGGGTTTGCCGATTCCGATCCCGGGTGCGGACATGGCACCACTTGGCAAGCCATGCTGTGGTAGGCATCCCACATATAAAGCAGAGGAAGATGATCACGGATGTTAGTTCAGGGCCAGCCTTCCTCAGCAAAAAGTGGAGGATTGGCAGCAGTTATCTCAGGGCTGATCTTCCTCAAAAAAAAAAAAAAAAGAAAAGAAAAAACATTTTTTGGTGTCAATCTCAATGGGATACTCCACAGTATATCCCAAACTAGAGTATTTGTTTAAATCACTGCTTTCTCATACTTTGGAGTGCTCACAAACATTTCTAGGCACCATCTGATACTGCTGCTTATCTCCTTGTTCTACCACCTATTTCAACTCCAGTACTCATCTCTAACCTATTCCCATTCCAGATTTAACCTGTGAAGGGCACCTGATAGCTCTAAGAGATTGATGTGGACACTGTAATAGTGAAGATGGGCTTCACTATTTTCAACAGCTGAGTGTTTAGTAAGTGATACGTAAATTGGATATGTGTAAAATGAATTACACTTCAGAGTATTTTAATGTACAGGAGCCAAGAAGCAAGTAGATGTATATAAAGCAGAGATTCTTTTTGTTTTCTTTTCAAACATATCTGCACTAAATTTTCAATTTTTCAGATATCAAGTTGTAAAGGTTGGCATAGCAGAAAAATTGAATATTTGGGAAATACCAATTCCTGGGTTTGCTTTCTGAGAAAGAGTCATTCCCACCCCTGCTGACATGCCACTCTTTGGTAAGATTTTCATTGATACTAAACATGCCTGAAGTGTCATCTTCTGAGGGTGGAATTCACAGTCTCCTGTAACTTAGAAATGCTAAATTGTTCCTTTCATCAGAAGGGTTATGCTTCTGGCTATGACACACTGAATAAATCCATCATTTTTTGGTCAGAAAGTAGTATCCCAATTTGGATTCCTTAACTCAAGCAATCATACTGTGTCCACAGATAAAACCTGACATGAAAGGAAACAACCAGCTATTGACTGAATTCAGCAAAGTTTCTCTTTCATCATCTTCAAACAATCAGTTCATTAAATTTATTCACTTTCCCAAGCCAGTTTGTATACGTCAAGATAGTTTGAAAGAACACATTTGACTCCTAAGAATATTCTCACCTTACACAGTGAAGAGGACAACTGACGTTTACCCTTATTACCCCCTTAATTTAATAAATATTGGCAACCAATCTCCATGATTTAGTCTCTAAAATGATGAAAATCTGGGAATATCTCAATAGCTCCACAGAAGTGCTCCTTCTATCTGGAATGCTTCTCCCCCAGTTGTCTGCACAACTCGCTTCCAGTTCTCTGTCAGACCTTTGCACAAACATCATTTGATCTGTGAGGCTTGCTCTGATCCACTCACTTTAAATTGCCAATGCACTCCTCTTCCTCATTAGCACTATTGCATCTAAATTTCCATATATTTTCTCTTATTTTTAGTGTCTCCGCACACTAAAATGTAGATTCCATAAGGGCAGAGAGTTTTGACTCTTTTGCTCTCTGCTGAATCCAGTGCCTAGAACAGTGCCTGGCCCATAGTGGGTGCTAAATAGGCATTTGTTGAACCAGTGAGGGACTGATATCAGATTCTCAGAACCTTAGTTTTATGGGAATGTAAATTAAAGAACGTAAACTAAATGATGCTTGATTTTGTTCCATATTCTGAAATTCTATGATTCTTAGGATATTGTCTTCCGTCTATCCAATGTTTTAAGCATTTCATGTGTGTATAATGTACTGGTTGATAAAAAAACATATAGACAAAATAGAAGACCTAAGTGTTCACTAAATAGATATAGAAAATAAGGAATCAGGAAGATCTATTGTCCAGATTTTTATATGTAAATTTATGTGAAAGTTATTTAAAAAGTCAAATTCTTTGGCTTACTTGCCATTACCTCCATCATTGACAGTTCTGAACTGGTGAATTACACCCTGCATAAGCACAGCTTCACGATTCTTTTTTTATCCAGATTACAAAGCCACTGAACTGTCTTTTCATCTTGGATGCTCCATTGAACATGCTATACAATTTTTAAACACCATAATTTGATCTGAGAACATCTGCAAAAAATCTGGAACACATTTTTCCCCTTCTCAGCACTTGACTTCAAGCCTCAGATATCAGACATTCTTCCATAGTTTCTGTGACATACTATTGGGCAAACCATCAGCAACACTTCTGTTTTGGAAAGTGTCAATATGAACAGAAAATGAGCACGATTAACATCATCATTAACAGAATTCTAAATTACAAGCTTACCTATGGACAAATCTGTACTTTTGGAAATGAGAATGTTGTGGCATTTTCCCCACTGTTTTCT
Source organism: Equus caballus (assembly GCF_041296265.1). NCBI lineage: Eukaryota > Metazoa > Chordata > Mammalia > Perissodactyla > Equidae > Equus > Equus caballus. The sequence goes on along the minus strand of NC_091710.1, from coordinate 26,460,204 downwards.
TCATTTGAAATTGCTTCTTATATACAATTGAGATTATTTCACTTACGTATCATCTCAAATAAAGTTTTCTGAAAATAACTGCAAGACTTTCCCTGAGGTTGGTGTTTTAAAAGGTGAAGAAGTTCAACTAAACATTTTACCTCAATGACGCACACGTAAAACCTAATGTTTACTTTCTCTTATTGTATTCTTTCCTTCTATGCCTGTTAGTCTTCTAGGCCTCATTTCCTCCTTTCCACAGAAATTCATCAAGAAATGCCCCCATATCCTTTGGTTCTCTCTCCTCGTTTTCTCCTTCCTTTCTTACTTGCATCCTATTAATCATTTCTTTTCATCTCATTTTCTTGTGGATTTCTAGATATCTACTACTTTTCTCTATTCTTTCTATTTATCCTCAGACGATTTTTTATTTTATTTATTTTCTGGTTCTGACAGACTAGGTGTCTTAAACAACAGATGTTTATTTTCTCACAATTCTGGATGCTAGAAATTCAAGAGCAAGGAGCCAGTAGGGTTGGTTTCTTCTGGGGTCTCTCTCCTTGACTTCTAGATGGCCATCTTTTCTCTCTGTCTTCAAACGGTCTTCCCTCTGTGTGAGTCTGTGTCCTAATCTTCTTTTCTTGCCAGGACACCAGTTACACTGGATTAGGGCCCATCCACAGGACCTCATTTTACCTTAACTACCACTTTAAAGGCCCTATCTCCAAAGACAGTCACATTCTGAGTGCTAGGGGTTAGGACTCTTAGGGGTTAGCATATGAATTTGGAGGAAACACAGTTCAGCCCATAAATGGTTCCCTCCTTTTTCTTTCTCTTTGGTTATTTAATTACAATTTTTCTATGCTTTCCTGTTTTATTTTTATAATTTACATTTTTCCTCTGATCTCTATTCTTTAGACCTATCCCCTTCCATGACTCAGGGATAATCTTATCCCCACTGCTCTCCAGGGTCACTCACTCTCAAGAATTCCAGCACCAAAAACCCTTGTGGCTTTTGGTCTTGAGACTAAAGAGAAGAATAAGAAGATAAGATGTGAAAGTGGTCGTGCGTGCCTACTCCACCCCGAATGGCTGGGAGGCCTTTTCCAGACAGCACTGCCACAGCCAAAAACGAGAAGGGAGACAAAAAGGCCAGGCTGCCAGATTTTATCTTTGTATTTGTTTCCATGAAGGATTAGAAGTATATTATCAATTTTTTCATTTTAAACTTTCTGTTGACTCTTTGCTCTTAACAACTAAGCAGAAATACATGTGTACTTTCACATCCACCATCTTTACAGAAGAAAAAGCTACTGATCTTGTCAATTACCCGCTGAAACACTGCTAGCCACCGAACTCCAGAGAAAATCTCCATGGTTATCTCACTCAGAGGTACGAGGAGACAAACATTCAGTCCCTGACTAATCCCTTCCATCGTAGATGTTCTTACCTCCATTCTCTTGCTCCAAGTGTTTGCTGAATCTGAACCTTCATTCCGTTTCCCAATCTAGAGCGCAAGAGAGATGCTACCACTCTGGAGACATACTGTGCTGTGTTCAGTCAGTTCTGAGTTTCCCAAAAGGCAGAGAAAGCATATGCTTAGGGCCCTCTGCAAAGCAGGAGCACCAAAAAGATCTTTGAAAGAGTTTTATGATTAATAATGATGTTTCCCAACAAAAGCATTAAATGAGCCATCTTTGGAGGAAAAAAATTAGATCTTTATCAGACTTCTTTACTTTTATTTTACATCTTGGTATTAATATTTTGTAATTTTTAATTATTTATCTGGGAAGAATGGGCACACCATAAGATTCTCAGAGCCACTCTCTCTAATTGTCTTAGTCCATCTTATTTTATATTTAAATTTCAGTTAGAGATGATAAATTCTTTGTTTGAATAAGTTTGAGGGGCCAGCCCCATGGCCAAGTAGTTAAGTTCACATGCTCTGCTTTGGAGGCCCAGGGTTCACAGGTTTGGATCCTGGGTGTGGATCTGCATGCTGCTCATCAAGTCATGCTGTGGTGGCATCCCGCATAGCAGAACTAGAATGACTCACAACTAGGATATACAACTATGTACTGGGGCTTTGGGGATAAAAAAAAAAAAGAGGAAGATTGGCAACAGATGTTAGCTCAGGGCCAATCTTCCTTATGAAAAAAAGCTTAAAAAATTAAAAAGTAAAAAGAAAGTTTGAATACAACTAGTATTTTAACCACTCTTGAATACACTTAGTTTTCAAAAGCATTGAGTTTGAGGCATAGATGAAAGGCATGATTCAGAATATTCATTAGTCCTTGGCTTGTAGCATTTTTATTTCATTGTGAATTGTACATATATTTTTCAAATTCCCTTAAATTATTACTTATTGGTGTCTCTAAGTATTTTGTTCATGGGAACCAATCCAACATGAATTGCTAGAATGTCTCCCCAAGGACCAAAGCCATAGAGTGACAACTCAGTCCTTGTCCTGACCCCATCTAGAGGCTTCAGCTCCATGTAGACATTAGGACACATCTTCTTCACGTTAGAAAGAATTTAAAGAACTCTAGGTTAAGAGTAAAAAATACCCCCATCCAACTAGCCTCTTTGCCCTCCTTGGTCTCAAGTTTTAGTAACTGAGTGCAAATACTGGGATTGTATCTTCTCTTGCTTTCAATTCCCTCAGTACAATGTCTCTTCACCAACAGAAGTTCATTCAACCTAAGGACAACACTGGGAAGGACCTGTGGCAGATATTACTCCCATTTTCTTCTGAGTATCTTCTACCAATTCTACTTGTGAGGAAATTAAAGCTCAACGACTCACCCCAAATCCCATGTCTTAAAACCAGGTCTTCTGATTTGGCATATATTGTCCTTATCTCAGCTCTATTCTTTCTCCCAAACAGCCCTCCACCCTGCAAGATAGTGTGCTTCCTGCTTACCACACAAAATAATCTGATGCTCAATTAAAATGAGAAGTTTCAAATGGAATTTAGACACCCAGGGATTATTCAAGAGCAACAATTAGAAAGAAGAGTTAAAGCATCTGGTTTAGATGTTGGAGCAGTTCCTTCCCCTGTAGTCCAATACAAACTCTATGCTTCCTTCTGGAGAAGAGGAAGTCAGTATTGGCACTCACTATGATCTTTTGCTCCACTTTTGACCTTATTATATCACTCATAAAAGCCCAAGGTTGAGAGTCTAATGCTGATTCTTGTCCCTGCAAATATAGCTGTGTTTTGTTCAACTTCTCTTGTTTAGCAATTTACAGTACAACTTTTGCTTTGAAAGCTACAAAGCTCAGAAAGTAAGGTAAATACCAGAATAATTTACGAATCAATGTTGCATTTACCAGAATTCTGCTTTTGGTTTATCTAAATATTTTCCACTGAAGTGAGCTTTAAATGACTTGTATACAGTGTATGTCCCTATATCTATAAGAACCACTTGAATAATATTGTAATTAATATTCACAGTCACACAAATTTGCCCCATGAATATAAATACACTCTCTACACAGTGTATGTACATTTATACTTATTCTCTAAAATAAACATCAATTGACTTAACTGGAGTGACAGGTACAACCTGTAGCAGATTACTGAGCATGTAGAATATACTAAGAAAGATGCATATGTGATGGAGGCAATGTTAAGCGTGTAACAACATGACTGATGGGAGTTCTCTGCAGTAAAGTCCGCTGAGTGGGAAATATCTTGCTGTGAGATTATACAGGGCGATGTGTGAAAGCTAATGTATAACAGTTGTAGAAGCAGATGATTTGAATGAGTCTCTATTCAAACCTCCAGAGGGCTGCCACTGATATTGAATCTTAGTTTTAAATCAGAGCAAAGCAGCAACAATTTAAACAAGCTTTTAAGACAGAGCTTCCTTTTTTCCTGTTGTATGTGTCACTTGCTGGGCAAAGGGCTAAGTGGTCAGAGCACCAGCATGTGACCTTTCCTGTCAGGAAAGAAAGAAGAAGGAGAATTTATGAATGACCTTGGGGTCCAGTCTTCCGTCCGGTCTGCGGCCATGAACACAGGGACTCATGCCTATCCTCATGGTAGGGAATAGGAACAGGAAACTTGAGGTATTTTCCTCAAATCCTGCCTCTCCACTTTATAGATGCCAATTTGAGAGCTAGAAAAGCTATGTGACTAACTTAGGACCACATAAGTAGTTAATGGCAAAGCCAGGACTTTATCCAGACCTCTGAATTTCCTACCTCTGCATGTTTGGTATTTGGAGATGAGGTAGGTGTTGATGATAGTCAACTGATAATCAATACATGAGGCTACAAAATAATTTGTATCTGAAAATTCTTTTTTTTATTATACTGACAAACTGACCTCCAAAAGATGAGGTCAAAAGTGAGCACTGATATCCAAGGGACCAATTGCCATTAAGAAATCTGTCGTCTCCATCTGCTGCAAGAGATGTTCACACCCAACTTCACACACAGGCCTGCAATAAATGGTAACAGGCCACTTAGCTGCCACAGTGCTCTGGAAAGTCATAAGGCAGGGGCAGAATTTCTGGGTCAGGAAAGTCTGAGAGGCCATCTATCCCAAAGTCTCGCCCATCACAGTCATCTTCCCTGTAATATTGCTAATAGGTGATAATGATTCAGCCTTTGTTCTAGAACTTCTAATGGCAGAAGCTTGTTATATTCTGAGGTAGTGTGATGCATCTCATTGTACTATTTATCTGGAAGTTTGTAATCAAGACTACAAAGTATGGTTGTATAAGCATTTTGAGATCTGCATAACAATGTTCTGCCAAGCAAAGAGAGAAGTAACTCAAATATAGTAGCCTGTGACCTGCAGTGATTGTGCCTACCTGGATGAAGGGACATTCTTTGTACAAAAGCACCTCTGTCTCCCAGGCCAGTTATCAGTGGGACTCTTAGCAGCTGGGGGCAGGGAGGGGGAGGAAGTCAAGCTTTTTCCAATTTACACTCAGTATAGCCTAGTGGTGGCCCTAGTGGCACTAAGTATAATGCTTCCAGACATCAAGAGATAACTGAGAAGAAAAGGCTGTAAGAGAAGAGTACTGACCTGGGTACTGAAGCCCAGAAGTGGTTTCTCCAGGGTGGTAAGTGGATAAACCAATCCTTCGGTCTAACACCAGCGGTGAGCTCCTGTACTCAACAAAAGTAAAGGTTTCTGGACCCTGTTAGAGATTAAAGTAGTACCTGGGGACTCTGGTTGGACAACCTCAAAGATGAAAGTAAATATTGCGCTGCTAAAGGCCCACAATTGTAGAGCGTCTCCTAATGTAGCAAGATCCCAGACTCCTTGAGCACCGGGCTTTAACCTAACTTCCCAGCCTCATTACCTGCCACTTAGACCCCTCCCTTACCTTACTTAGCATTCCCCTTCAGCAAACTGACACCATCGATATTCCAGCCACACTGCACTTCTCACCATTGCACAACATCAGGCTCTTTGGTCCTCTCTCCCTCTGTGGTAAACTCCTCCCTCCTATTAGTCTAGCTTCTCCCCTGGAATTGACCTGGCATGCTCTCATCCATAAGCCTGACTCAGCCCAGCAGTCAACTCCTTTGGGAACATACCCTCCTCCAAGCTGTTTCCATAAACTCAGGTCTCAAAGATGGGGACTATTTCTTACTTATCTTTGTGTCCTTGATATTTAGAATGAATCAATGCACATCTTGTTGTATCTGTCTCCAAAGCAGGGCTGTCTGAAACAGTCCACTGGACTTTGCTTTTATTTGGCTGTAATTTTTCTACACTGTCTTCTGCTTGTTTTGCTCCCAAATTCTTGAAATTCCAAATCTATGTGATCTCTGGCACTTCAGTTTCCTCATCTAAAATTGAAACAATGATATAAATATGTCACAGGTTTAGAGAATTGAATGAGATAGTATATGTACAACGCTTAGCAGAGTGCCTGATAAATTAACCAGGGCTCGATTATTGTTGACTTATATTCCACTCCCATGATGTATATGCTTTTGGATTAGACTGAAGGATTTGTATGTGCTAGACGGTAACAGATCAAACTTCTAAGACTAAATCAGGAAACCACTCATGTTAAAGTAAGAGGAGAATAAACATAAAATCAAGGAACATGAATTTTGCTTTAAATTGTGACCCATGTCTATCAGAACTGATAGTTGTTTCTTTGACATTTTTGGGAACTCACTTCCAGTTCTAAAATTTCCAGAATTCCATGGCTTTCAAAGACTCAATTCTCTTAATTCTAAGTAGAAATGAGGCATATATAGCTGGTTTACTTTTGATCCATTACCCTTTTCGGCCTCATTCATAAGCTAAGTGTCTGCATTATAGAAGAAGCCTGCTCAATGTATAGTCTAAATATTTCATATGGTATTTAAAAAATCCATAATCATTGCTCTGAATTTGGTTGACATTGGAATCAGACTATCCCTCTCTTCCACATAAAATCCACTTTACTCTAATTTTAAGTCACAGGTCATGATTTAAGCTTTTCCTTCATAAGGCTAACTCATCTCCATTCCTCACAGACCTCATTTGCATTGTGTTTTTAAACTCTACCTATTTCAATTTAAAATCACTCTAAAGTGTATCAAACTGGGCCCCTCCAAACACATTTTCTAGTTAATGAAAACCAGTATCATTGCCACATCTATATGTCTCAAAGAACAAGTTTAATCTTACCCAGATCTGTCACAATTATTTGTCAGGCTGAAAGCTATTGATTATTAATGATAATTACTTGCTCAAGGAATCCCTTCCTAGGTTCTGAATTTCAAGTCACAGCCCCTCCAGGCTTGCTGGCAGAGACTATTACTGGGACTGAAGAAAGAGGGAGGGAGCTGAAGTGGCAGGCCTTTCCTCTGGGAGGCTGCTGAGGAGATTGATGAAATCACAGATAGTCTTTAACCAAATACCAAGCCCACCTGACAGAAACCACACAGCAATTCAAAGGGTCCAGGAGCAAGAGCGATGCATTTTAAACACACTCCCAGCTGTCCGTCTGTCAGTAACAAATTAGACTTGTCACTTTCTCCAAGCAGATTTAGTGAGGACATTACCAATGCTAATGATCTGTGCTTGCCACAGGAGGAAGAAGCTAGAAGCAGAGTTTGGTAGCGCCCAGGGAAAGCGTTCATTTTCTTTTCATTTCTTTTATTTTGGGTGCATGGTAGCATGACTTGTGCTGCTTTTCCACAGTCATCCCTCTCTCAAGTTTGGGAAATGTCAGATAATATAAAAATCTCTTATATATTCTTCTCTTCAACAGACAGGCTGACACTTACTCACCGGTTACTCCTATGCGTGAATTCAATTTAGGAATGTCAGGAGAATTAACCTCCAAGTAAAGTGTGTATGTTTGTGTGTGCGCGCGTGTGTGTGTGTGTGTGTAAATGGAGGGCTTGTTTTTACAGGATGCAGGTTCCCCTGGGTTGCTTATGGAGAGGTAATGTTTGAAGAGTGGTGTGATTTAAACAGGATCCAAACTCCCCTGGGTCTTGCTTCTACTGAATCCCATTTTCTAGAGGAAGGAACTTGAAATTAAAGTTCAAGCAGGAGCCCAGTGTTATAACAATGAACTATCAACATACAGCATCTCCACCTTTAGGAAGAAAATGCCTTTAATTTATCCCCAATAATTAAAGATTTTTCTCTAAATGCACAGACGCAATGCCATTGATAAGCATACTCTACTTTCCTAAAGCATTTTCTTTAAAGCTTGCTCAGATAGGAAAACAATAGGGGCCGTCCCCGTAACCTAGTGGTTAAGTTCACGAGCTCTGCTTTGGCGGCCCACGGTTTCGCTGGTTCAGATCCTGGGCGTGGACGTGGCACCACTCATCAGGCCATGCTAAGGTGGCGTCCCACATAGCACAACCAGAGGCACTCAGAATTAGAATATACAACTATGTACTTGTGGGGGGCTTTGGGAAGAAGAATTAAAAAGAAAAGAAGATTGGTTGTAGATTATTAGCTCAGGTGCCAATCTTTAAAAAATAAAAAGAAAAGCAAGCAACAGTAAAATCAGGATGGTTCTCCATCCCAATTGAAGCCATTTACTTTGTAGTGAATCATGGAAATCAATCCATCCTAACCTACTAAGCTCCAGCAATGATTTCTGTGACCCAAACTCCAAAGCTGATAAAAAATTATTGATGATGGCTGAAACTGGTTGAAAATTAAATTCACCAAATGCTCACAGAGATTACTAAATATAAGACAGAATAAAATGTTGTGTTATAGTAAAGGACGTAATGCATGTCGGAGAGAAGACTCTGAGGCTGGGCATATTGACTTGGGCTATTTATAGAGGGACATCTCCTGAACGTGTCAATAACTTTTCATTTGCCTTTGAAATCAAGCTGCCCCTTGCACAACCTGCAGGCCTGGGCCCAGCAATCCACAAATGCGTTAATAAAAACTATAATTAATGACTATTCAGGAAGGAAATTTACTTCATGTTCTTGCTATCACGGGCTGTTCATTAACTGTTATGATTCCTTGGATTGTGGGGGAAAAGATCAATGGCAAAGAGCACACATCAAAGGGATGGTCTCAGCTCTCCTAATTTTCCTGAAGACTTGACAGAGTCAGCTTTGCGCCCTGAGTCTGAGCAGCCTGGTAGCCGGAAAAATACCAAGAACAAGGGGAAAAGAAAACAAGAGCCCAGACAGGCAACCCAAGGAAGGCTTTCTGAAGCAGCTTGAGTTTATTCTCTCACCTTTTTTAGTCCAAGCCAGCACGTGCTCCAGCACCGAGGCAGTAGCAGCAGAGCTGTGTGCTCATCTCTTACTGGAGGCTAACGCCTTCTCTGCTTTGATCCTCTGGACTTTGAAGTATTTTACTGCACACACCCAAGTCGAATTTCTACAGGGCAAACTTCAGGTTTTTTTTTATCAGAATTTTTTTCTTTTTCTCTCCTCTTGTCTTCCTGCCTCTTTCTCATCTACATTTCTTTAGCAGGCACCTCACCCCCAACCGCACTTTCCTTTTAAGAGCTGTCATCCCTAACCAGCCATTCTTAGTCAAGAAGCGATGAAGTTCCGGGAGGCATCTCCCACTGGGGACCTTGCCTCAGTGCGAGCGGGTTTGAGTTGCAGGTTGGCTGCATTTCTGATAAGTCCGGAATATAATGTACTATCAACCAGGGATGGAGGCAGCCAGTGGCATTTGGACTGAGTGGCTCAAGGAACACATTTTTCAGACATATTGCATTTTGCAAGTCTGCGTTGGATTTTGCCCCACAGGTGTACTACTTATTTATTCCTTTAATTTCCAGTCCTTTGTGGATTTAAGAAGGCCTGAATCCATAGGAGCAAATGACAACGAAGCCTTTTAAAGTTCAGCTTAAAACTCAAGATGCAAAGAAAAATCTAAATGAGTGGTGATTCTGAACTTAGTAAAACATGGTTTGTGTCTAACATGTACAACTGTTTTTAAAGTTCAGCAGTAAACAAAGGATAAACACAAAGTAATACATGTTAATGTATATATTTGTCAGCTTTTGCTGTCGCAAAAGATGATCTCAGTAGTTTATAACACAAATGTTTATTTCTTACCCATGAGTCTGTGGATTGGGTGCAGCTCTGCTGGCCTCAGCTGGGCTTGGCTGGGCTCGGCTCCAGGTTGCACTTTAGCTCAGGTGTGCTCTACTAATCCTCGTTCTGGCAACCAGGCTCAAGGAGCAGCCACTATCTGGGCCATGCTGTTCTGGTGACAGAAGACAGAAGCTCAAGAGGATGAGCAGAAACATGGAATTCCTCTTAAATCCTTCACTTGGAGCTTGGGAGCTTGCATTATGTCACTGCTCTGCTGCCCACATTTCACGGTTCCAACCAAGTCACGTGATGAAACCCAAAGTCAATGGGGCATGGAAGGTATGGTATAATAAAAATTAAACATTTGGTCTTTGTCCCTGGTTCCTGGCACAGAGCTCCTAAAAGTCTTGTAATTTACTGTCTTTTGTATGCTAATGAAATGACTTATAGGGAGGAGCCCTAGGCAGCTTTAGGATGGGAGCTGGTTACCAGAAAAAATCAACCATGTGAACACAGGTTTAGAACTTTCAGCCCTACCCAGAAAGGAGGTACAAGGGGTTGGCAATTGAGTTCAATCACCAATGTCCAGAGATTTAATCATATGTGACTTTGTAATGAAGCCTCCATCAAAACTTCTATGATGCAGTTCAGGGAGCTTCAGGGTTGGTGAATACATTGATGCGCTGGGAGGGTACCCTGCCTGGAGAGGGCATGGAAGTTCTACACGTCCCCACTCCCACCTTGCCCACTATGCAGACATCTCTTTCATTTGGCTGTTCCTGAAGTTGAATTCTTTGTAATAAACCAGTAACACAAGTGAAGTGCTTTCCTGAGTTCCATGAGGCATCCTAGCAAATTTTTGAACCTGAGCGGGAGGGTTGTTGGAACCCCTGAATTGGTTGTCAGCAGACAGAAATGTGGGTAACCTGAGGAAACCATTTTTCAGCCAACATCTGAAGTGGGGGAAGGTTTGTGGGACTGAGACCTTAACCTGTGGGTTCTGCATTATTTATGGGTAGTTAATTCAGAATTGAATTGAATTGTTGAACACTCAGTCCGTGCTAAAGAATTGGAGACTTGGAATGACACATTTGGTGTTGGAAAACATCAGGCACAGGGGTATTCTAATCACGGGGAGATCAAGCTTAAGAAATGAATAAATACTAATGAGCAAATAATATAGTTGACCACAAGGTACTCTGGAACAGATTTAAAAGCATAAAAAATACTTAGCACTATCAAGGATCCTCAAATCCCAATTTCCCAAGCTTCTCCCCATCCAACTGTAGCAAACAATATCATCTTTTTCATAAAAATGTCAATATCAGCATTAGGCAGAGGAGGTCCTCTGTTTCCTAGTAAACATTTCATATAACTTGAAATGACAGGACTTTTGGAGGTATGTTCTGGGGCCCTAGCTAGGCTTCAAGTATTTGAAGAAAGATGCTTCTTCTTATGTATACCCTGTGCTGATTCACACAAAGTGTGGCACATAGACAGTGCCGGGTACATTTTGCTCATTGATATGCTGTACTAGTTAGCAGAACTTTTACTCTTATGTGTGTAATTATAAAGACATCTACTTAAAGAATGTTTAAGAGAGTCCCCCAAAGAATATCATTTATTTGTTTTCTCAAGCTTTACACATACCTCTGGCTTGTCTCCCACTCTTTACAGAGTTAAAAAAAAATGTAAAACAACACAGACAAGACCAACACTGTCCTGGTGCTTCCTTTCCCTTAGCTCCTGTGATCCTCACAACACCTCTGGACGGGGGACACCACCACCCCCACGTTCACCCCCAGTCATCCAGATGAGGAAACTAAGACACAGAGACAAAAGTGATTTGCCCACAGTGGCACAACTAGCATGTAATAGAACCAACATTTGAACTTAGTCCTGTACAACAACAGCTTTTCTCTCTACTCTATACTTTTTCATAGAAAAGGTCCCAGGATTGACTCGTCTCAAGGAATGATCAAATAAGAAATGCTATCACTTATATTATGAAATCTATCAATGATACCTGTATTTGGGGAAGAAAGTGGTAAAATAAGGCTATATTAACCCGAATAAAGGAAGCTAGTGTTAGACATCTGTGTCATAAGTTATTGTTTACAACTAGGGCTGGTTTTGCTTATTTTCCAGAGCCTTCTAGGTGCCTTACACTCTAAAGTTATACAACATATTCGAATGACTAAAGTAAGAAAAGGACAGCCAACAACAAGTATTCACAATGACGTAGAGTAACTGGAACTCTCATACACTGATACAAAGTAAAATTCTATAATGAAAATTGTACAACAGCTTCATAAAAGAGTTTGGCAGTTATTTAAAATAGTAAACAAACCATATGAACCAAATATTTGACTACTAGATATTTACCCAAGAAAAATAGAAATATGCATATGTATGCAAAAGCATTTATACATAAATGTTCATAGCTGCCTGATTTGTAACAACCAAAAATTGGATACAACTTAAATATCCATCAACAGATGCCTGCATAAAGTGTGGTATATCCATACAATGAAATACTACTCATTGATAAAAATGAATGAACTACGGATACACACAACGACAAGGTTGAATCTCAGATATTTATGCTAAGTGATATAAGCCAGACCCCCCCCCCAAAAAAACCTATATGATTCAATGTATGTGAAATTCTAGAAAATACAAACTGATTTATGGTGACAGAAAGCAGATCAGTGGTTGGACAGGAACAGGAGGTAGGGAGACATAGGAAGGAGGAATTGCAAAGAGCATGAGGAAAATTCTGGAAGTGATAAATGTTTTTTATCTTGATTGTGATGATGGTTTCATGGGTGTATACCTATGTCAAAACTTATTAAATTGTATGCTTGAAGTATGTGCAATGTACTGTATGTCAGTTATACCAAAATAAAGCTTTTCTAAAAAAGTACATCACATAGACACATTGTGAAGAATAAATACTTTCAAACACGAAAACTTAGAACAGTGTCTGACACACTGTGGGTGTTCTATACATGCTAAAATCTGACTACTATTATTTTTATTGTTATTGAGAGGAATGTTGCAGTTGTTGCTGGTGTTAAGTATAATCTGCAAAGATCTACTTTCTACTTTCTGCAGCAGCTGCCTTCCTATGTCATTGCTCAACCATGACAGAGTTGACAAAATCTAGGACAAGGTCTTAGGACTCTGACCAAAGGGCATTTTCTTATGTCTACGTTTCACGATGTGAGAGGTATGTTAGGAAAACAGAACCTGTTCTGAGTGAAGTCAAATTGTTTCCACTAAGAAAGGCTTTTGATAATCCTTAATGAGCCACAATTTAGCATCACTGAGCTCGAGTTTACGTTCTCTCCCAAACATCTTCCTTTTTCACTTACTCTGAAGGCAGAATGGGACTCCGAATTTTCTGAATATTTCATTGCTTCTTGGGGAACCGGAAGATAAACTAGTCCAGCTCTCAGGTAATCAGAATCTGCATGCTTTGGCAGTTGTGCCAATTTCCCAGGTATTAAAAAAAATTATTTTCTTCTGCACGCCTTACTTATGCCCCACGTGTTCTAATATTGCCTGGTATTTCACTTTGATGGTGAAACAGATTCCTATCGAGGCCCAAAGACCCTGCAGGAAGTGGCTTTGGACAGGTAACAATTTATGAGTTTCTCTTTAGGTTGTAAACACAGGCAAGAAAGAACATGTACTAAGAGCACTGGGGACTGGCCAGGAAAGTCAACAGCAAAGTGGCTGTAAGCCATGTCTTAGGTGGGAATGTACAAGTGACTGCATTTGACAGGTAGGGCCAGGTTGAATGGTGATCAAAAAAACAAGGGAGAAACTAAAACTTTGCAAAGATTAGGCTTGAAGAACACTGGTGCTATAAACATTTCTAAGTTTTTTTATTATACCACCCTGACAACTTTCATCTTCATTATTTAACAATAAGATCTTTTGGTCTCAACTTTGTCCTGGCTGCCTTATACATAGACGTACTTTCTATTTTAATATCACTAAGAGAGGACGGGGGTTGAGGGAGGCAAAGTTCATGTCATTTTTATCTTCATCAAGTATGAATTTTACTGCTTTTTGTCACTTTTTAGCAACACTGTGTGGAAGTTAAGAGAGAAGGTTGAGCTCAGGTTGGATCAAATGTGATTCTTGTCCTCACATCTACAAACAAAATGCAACTTCATTGAATTAAGGAAATCATCTGGCTCACCCATGTAGCCCCAGCACCTAGAACATATTGGACAATAGACCACACTAAAGAGAAACAAAGAGAAAAGAATTCTTCCTTACACACTGTGAAACAGTTATTTATTCCTCCCTTTTTAAAGATGGGAGAAATAAGATATGGACTAGTCTAAGTGATTTTCCAAAGAACAAAAAGCTAGTAAGTCACAGAGCCAATATTTTTATAATTAAACCTTTTCTTCAAGTACAACAAGTGTACAAAAACGCCCACCCATCGTAAGTATCTAGCTGGATGAATTGTCACAAATTGAATCCATCTATGTAACTACCGTCCAGATCAGAAAACAGAAAATTACGTGACCCCAGAAGCCTTCCTCATGCCCCATCCCAGTAAATACAGTTCCACAAATTAACCGTTATTCTAAAAATTAATATCATAGGTTAGTTTTGCTTGCTTTTGAACTTCTTATAAAAGGGATATGTAATGTGTTCTTTTTTCTGACTGTTTTTTTTTCACTCAACAGCGTTTGTGAAATTCATACATGTTGAGTGTGCAATAGTTTGTTTACTCTTCTTGTTGTATAGTATAAACATAAAAACATTTGTGTATCTATTTTTCTACCAATGGACATTTAGATTTCTGCAGTTCGAGGATATTACAAAGAGTGCTACTATGAATATTTGTGAATATTCATATTCATGTGTATATCCACTGGGTATATACCTAGGTATGGAGATGCTGGGTGTTGGATATGCATATATTCAACTTTAGTAGAAATTGCTAAACAGATTGCTAAAATGATTGCTACAATTTATGCTCCCACCAGCAGTGTATGAGAGCTCCAATTGTTCCACATTCTCAACACTGGAAATTTTCATTTTCGCAATTATGGCAGCTGTGCTAAGGTACTTTCTTGTAGTTTCAGTTTGCATATCCATAATGACTAATGAAGTCGAGCACCTTTAGATATATTTATTGGCTATATGGATAAGCCTTTTGTGAATTGTCTCTTTAAGACTTGCTCATTTTCTCTAGTGAATTTTTTTTCTTATTGATTTGTCTAGGATCTTTACACATTCTGGATGTCAATCTTTTGATGAAATTATGTATTGAAATATTTCTCCCCACTCAGGGAATAATGACTTGCCTTTTTATTTTCAAATATATATTTGACAAATAAAAGTTTTTAATTTTAATGTTTTCTTTTATAAACCAATTATTTTATGATTAGTACTTTTTCTGTCCCATTTAAGAAATCTTTGCCTACTTGAAGGTAATGAAATCATTCTCCTATGTTTTCTTCAAAAAGATTAATCATTTTAGCTTTCACATTCAGATATACAAACCATCTAAAATTTATTTTTGTGTATAGAGAGTAATAGGCATTGATATCTTTTCTCCATATGAATATCCAATTGATGTTATATCATTTACTGAAGAAAGAAAAAAACAACGAACTACTTTTCTTCCATTTCTTTGCAGTGGCAATTTTTTCACAAAACAAGTGAGCATGTATGTGTAGGTCATTTTTTGGAGTCTTTAATTTGTTCCATTAGCCTACTTGTCTTTCCTTGAGCTGATATTACACTATTGTAATTATGTAGCTTTATGCTAAGTTTTAATATCTATTGGGGAAAATACTCTACCTTTTTTTTTTTTTTTCTCTTTTTGTTTTGGCTTTTCTTGAGCCTTAGACTCTTTACATACATTTTATAATCAAATTCTCAGGTTCCAAAAACAAAACAAAACAAAAATCTTTCTGCAATTTTGACTGAGACAGCTTTAAATTTAAGCAATCAATTTGTGGGAAAATTGACATCTTAAAATATTGAGTCTTCTAATTCATGGACATAATAATTCCTTCAATTTATTTGGCTCCTTTAAAATTAATCTCAGCAAGTAGGTTTCAGTGTAGAAATCCTGTCCATATTTCATTAGATTTGTTCCTAAATAATCAAAGTTATTTATGCTACTATAAATGGTATTTTTTATAAATTTCAGATAAAATTTATTTTAGATGATATATAGAAATATAATTCATTTTTGTATGTTGACCTTGCATCCAATGACCTTATTAAATTACTACCTCTTCTAGTGTTCTGTGGATTTCTTTGTATTTCCTAATCACACACTAAGGCTTTGTCTGAATAATGACAATTTAATTCATCTTTTCAAATCCTCACAATTTTCATTTCATTTTCTGACCTTTGTTCATTGTCTAAGATTTTATTACATATTCAATAAAAATGGAAATAGCATAAA
Source organism: Equus caballus (assembly GCF_041296265.1). NCBI lineage: Eukaryota > Metazoa > Chordata > Mammalia > Perissodactyla > Equidae > Equus > Equus caballus. The sequence goes on along the minus strand of NC_091710.1, from coordinate 26,444,270 downwards.
TCCTTTAGCTGTTAGTAAGACACTGTTAAGTATATTATTTCTTTAGGTTATTTTTTGATAAATGGTGATTTTTATCAGACTAAGAATATTGCTTACATCACTAACTTGCTAAGAGCTTTTATTATGAAAGGTTGTTGGATTTTATAAATAGTTTTTCCATATCTTTTGAAATGAGTACATCATTTTTTCCCCTTTGTTCTATTTATGTAGTGCATTTCATTGATTGAACTTTTTAATGTTAGATCAAACATACAATCAAAAAATCAATCAAATTATGTTATGCTATAAAAAATGTTCTTATATATAGTCAGATATAATTGGTTAATATTTTACTTAAAATTTTGCATCTATGTTCATGGTTTGCTGATCTATAATTTTCTTTTCCTGTATTGCCCTTGGTACAATACTTTTGTATCAAGATTTTGGTAACAAAATTACTCATGCTTCATATGAATATTTCCTTTTTTTTTATTTTGTGAAAAAAATCGGTAAGAGATTCTTAAGCTATTCATTCATTTTATCTAAAATTTCTGGCATTACATTCTTAAAAAGATATCTTTTTTTTAATACCTTATATTTTTAAAATATTTTTGTAGTGCTGTCCCTCTGTCTAGTCTTGATATTGGTGATATGTGCTGTCTCTCTTTTTTCTTGATATGTCTTGCTAGGGCTTTAGCAATACTATCAGTCTGTTAGAGAACCAACATTTTATCTGTTGATTTTTCTCTATTGTATATTAGTTTTCTATTCCATTAATTTCTACTTTTACTTTGCTTCATTTTTTCTACTTTGAGTTTATTATTCTGCCCCTTTCCTAACATCTTGATTTTGATTCTCAGATAATTAATTTTTAGAGTTTCTTTAAAAAACTCTGTATTGTGAATTATGCTCTAAGAACAGCTTTATTTTTATTCCACAAGTTTTAATATGTTGTTTTTCCATTGTGAGCCACACAGTAGGATTTAAATCCAAAATGTCCAATTCTAACCTAGAATTTTTTCAGTTGGTGTACTATTCTTAGTTCCTTGTCATGTTTTTAAACTTTTATGTGAAAAATTTATTCCAAAAAGAATACAATTACCATTTTTAGTTTGCATATTCTGTGCCAGTAGATGGTCAAGCTGTGTCTTTATTTATTTATGATTTTATATTTAATACAACAACCTTGGGGGTTATGAATTATTATCTCCTCTCTACAAATGAAGAAACATGCACAAAGAAATTAAGGGATTGTGTCCATCCAACTAATATGTAGCAGAACCAGACTTGAAGATAAACAAGAAAAATTTCTCTAGCTCTAGAGTCTATGTTCTTTTTGTCTTATGCTCTCCTACGTTTTGCTACTTCTACACATGTACCGTGCATTCACATCATAGAATCTAAGAAGTACAGCAAGGATGAGCAAGGCATCTTAGACCCTTATATTTTTCAGGTGAGAAAACTAGGTCCCAGAGAAGCTGTATCACTCATCAAAGACCATCTTCCCAGTGAACGGTTGAGCGAGAACCAAATCTAAAGTCTTCTAATTTCTAGGACAATGATCCTCCTGCACTTCTAAACTGCTTCACAGTTCACCTTTTGGGAAGAGGTGGCTGTGCCACGTCATCAACAATGTTTACATTACCGCTCAGTTCATATGATTGCAAACCTTAAGAAGTTAGTTTGTCAGTATTACTGTAAAAGAGTACAGAACACTGATATTAGTCCTCATTAGCTCCTTAAAAATATTTTAATAACTTCTTCAAAAGTCTTCTTGTCACTCATTGGTAGTCACTGAGGGGAGTTAATTCCGAGAATAGAGGATGAGAATTCCCAAGTTGTCAGCAAGACTATCCCCTGGAAGTGCCAAAAACTGTCATGTTGGTTTAAATTTGATGTCAGGGAACAGAGTTCAGGTATGTGGATTCTATTAGAGTTGACTAATAAAACTCCACCTGCCAGTTTTTTCCATCGCTTGGACTCTGGCACTTTCAGCAGCTTACCCCCCTGCCCACTGGGCAATTCTATTAAGGGTACCCAAACCTTTGATATGGGGTCCCTGTGGGCTGTGACAGGAAAGAGGAGATTGTAGCTGCATGATTTAACCTGTCTTCGCCATCTAGCCTCCTTAGCAGAGAGAATCTCTGTCACATAGTCTAAAGGCAGAGATGAAGCTAGTGAGAAAAACTATAAACAGTAAAACTGTATTCTGAGAAAACACATCATCCAAAGAGTGCCTTGTAGTTTTTGCTGAGAGACAATAAATGGTACTGCTTTACGGTAAGGAGAAATGAGAAACCCTATTCCCAAGGGAGAGAAAACACATCTCCACGTATGACAAGTAGTTAACATTATGTATAGCATCTGCCTGGGCGCTTATCATGATCTACATTTGTTTTCCATCCACTGGCTTGAATAGCAACAAAATAATATTGAAATGTGAATAAAGCACCAAACACAAATTTTATTACAACTTCCATGGTAATCTGACCGTGGGGGAAAAAGTTTAGAAGTGAACAAAAGCAGACAGCAGTTAATCAAATCTAGTATTTATAACCTATATTGGAAAGCCAATATTTTTATTAATAATAAGCCAAATGCCTCTTGGAATGAATAATTATTTTAATCTTTGCCAATGTTATATAATCGGAGTTTACATAAAGTTCCTGAAATGGTTTGTACTAACTTGTTGACAAAGATTGTTTATCATCCCTTTTGGATGAAACATAAAATGAAATTTTGGCCACAAGGCTCATAAAAACTATCTTATGCCTTTTTTTTCCCTAGAAGTAAACATACTCGTAGTGAGGTTCTGGATAAATCTACTTCAGATTTATCCTTTGTATTAAGCCGCTCAGAGACAGGACTCATATTTCTTATAAACTTAGTGTAGCACATAATTTTAGGTGAGTTTGAAGGTGTGCATTGACAATAATGAACTGGGGACTTTTAAGACTTATGGGATGACAACAGAACTCCTGCTTGAAATGAACTCTAGCATTTCAAGTGGACATAGGAGATTTTGTAAATTTTCTTTCTATTATTTATATATGCAGTTTTCTCAGGTGTCTGGCCTGACTTTTAGAGAATGCTCATTTTTACCATAGGGCTAAATGCCTTTAAGAAATGGAGATATATGTTTACTCACTGCTAAATTAGAGGCTCACAAATTGTTACTTGTAAAAGGAAAGCGTTAGGTAAGTGACAGAAGCCTTAGAAGTGAGGTTACTGGATGAGAGAACGTGAATATTCTCAATATCTCTTATAGGAAGGTATCAGAGTTAGCGTGTCCTAAGCAACCATAGTAAGATCTACGTATACTGGTGAGGGATAAAATCAAATGTGGCATATTTATTTAGTAACATGTGGTCAATAACAAAAATGATATTTTCAAGTAGTATTCTCCCCAACATATTAAGTTTAAAAAATGGGGGGCTGGAATAGATACAAAAAATATAAGGAAGTGAAAAAATACTATATGTCAGGACAGTCAATGCATTTGTTAGAAAACATACTTTTAAGTTCTTGGAATTAGAAAGATCAATCCCGAGGAAACTTGAGTGATGGTGGCATTGTGCTACATGAGGCACAGAGAGGGATAAGGCTGTAATACAGGTAAGGGAAAGGAGAGTCGAGAGAGAGAGAGAGAGAGAGAGAGAGAGAGAGAGGAAGAAGATGGGGAGAGAGAGAGATCACAAACATGCAAGGGAGCCAGGACATGAGAAAAGGCCTGGCATTCTGCATTATTACGTCTTCTCTGACCGCCATCTTTTAACCCAGTCTTCAGCCAAAGATCAGAAAATTTGAAAAATTTTGCAAAAATCTTTGTTTCTTGCAAAAGTCAGGTAATTAACTTGGTTTTGCTTTCAAGGAGTTGCCAGATGTCATAAAGACTAGAGGTAAAAATATTAGGGCTCAGAAGCAGAGAGAGAGACAGAAATCTTTGGAAAAAGCACAGGAATAATGAGTTCTTCAAATGATAGTCAGCCGTGCTTTTGGAATTTGGACCCAGTTGCACAGATCTGTAATGATGGTGGCAGGGTGGGGTATAGCTGACATTTGGATCAAATGTTTAATGTATAACAACAGTGTACAATTTTGTGGCTATGTACGTGCATGTATGTGTATTTATATAAGTGTGTGTGTACATGAAGGGATTACATAGATACATAAAGGAATTACGTATGTCTATATGAAAGAATAATATAAAATATTGATAGTGATTGTCTCTCTGGTTGATGATGTTATATGAGATTTTCATCTCTATCTTCATCTATTTATTTTCCAAATTTTCTACAATGAATATTCATTATTTTAATGTACAGAATTAACTATAATTTTCCTAAGAAAGTCTAAAGTTATTGAGCATCTCTAGCTAACTTCTGAAAAGACAAGAACTTGAGCAGACTTTAATTCCCTTTAAAGCAAATACCTCTCCCATCTGCATCTTTCTAGTTGTTCAGAGATTTTATTGGTAATTTTTAATAAAAGTAGTAATTTTTACCAGTTAACTAAATTTAGGATTCTACTTTATTGATGTCTCTGCTGCTGGTTTTCTTATGTCCTGCTTTTTCCTCAGTATTCACTTTTCCTTGTGCTGAAGTATTACTTTTAAAATATCTTTCAGTGAGAGTTTGAAAGGTTAATTTTCTTAATCTTCATCTATCTGAAAAAGTCTTGATTTTGTTCCTTATTTTTTAAATGGTAAGTTAGGTGGGTATAGAAGCCCAGGTTGTCAATTAGATTTCCTTCAAACTATAAGGATATATTTCATTATCTTCTGCCATTATTACTGTTGAGAAATCTGCTGTCAGTCTACTTTTTTGATTCTAGTAAGAAATCTGCCATTTCTGGTAGCAATTTTTTTTATTTTTATATTTAAATAATTTCAGATATATCACATATACAGAAAGGTGCATTAAGTATTTATATATAGTCTAAGGAAAAATTATAAGTGAACACCCATATCACTATTATTTGGATCAGGCCATAAAACATCACCAGCATTTTAGAAGCCTCTGATATGTTTCTTCCCAATCACAATCTCTTCTCTTTTCTCTAGAAGGGAAATCTTGATATTTATGATAGTCATGATCTGATTTTTTTTCATTAAAGAAGTTTTACTCATTATATTATACCTGTAAACAATATAGTATATTTTACCTGTTTATGAAAAATATAACTAAATGCCCCCATACAGACCAAGACCTCTTTCATTTATATTAAGGAGACAGCCAAGTGCCTCTCATTTCATTCAGTTTTCTGGTAGCTTTTTAGAATGTCCTCTCCTTGGTGGTCTGCAGATTCACTGCAATATGCCTATATCTTATTTTGATTTATCCTTCTCAGTATATGGAGCATAATTTCAATCTGAAACTCAAGATTTACTTTTAATAGGGAAAATTCTTACCCATTACGTCTTCAAATATGATTCCTTGGAAAGCTCCTCTATAAAAATTCATGTATATATGTTGGTGTCTCAAAATCTGTGCTCCCTAGCTCTTAATTACACATTCATATATTTATGAAAATCTCTGCCTTTCTTTGCTCTTCTATGTGATTTAGTTAGTACTACTTTTCAATCTACTAGTTTTATGCCTGTATTTAGTCCAGAGTTTAAATATTTTAAAAAATATTTATTTCAGTAATTACATTTTGTATTCCCAAGATTTCTAATTGGTTCTTTTTCATTTTCTACCTGTTCATGTTTTGTTTCTGCATTTTTTCTTTTCTTTAATAGTCGTTTTACATTTATCTTCTTGATTATATGAATATTTTATAGAAGTTTTTCAGAATGTTTTATTAATTTAGTATCGTCTAGAGAAAATTTATGTTCTGGTTTTGGCATTTTGTAGTCTTTCTTAGCACAAATTTGTCTCCTTGTGTTTAGGAATCTTGGTTTGCAGTTACATATGGAGGGGGGAATTTCTCCTTTTTTCTCTCACTTATGCCTACTGTCTAGTTGTAGTTTCTGTCCTTAGTCCCTTCCAGGCTCCCAGCCTAGAACTTAGTCTTATGTCACTGATCTAAAGATAGCACAGATCTAGTTCCTGAGGCCATGGGTGGTTTGGCTCAGATTTGATCTTACGTATGTGTCCACATCCTCCTGTTCTCTCCCTAGAGATGCAGCTTCATGGAAGCCACAGATTCTGTCAACTACCAGGAGCAGTTTTCAGCTTCTTTTCACAAATGGCTTGGAGAAAAGGGACACTGCTTCCTCATTTCCTGGTGTCACTGTGTGTTTTGATGTTTTATCGATTTATTTTAAGTGTTTGGATCCTAGAGAAGTTTATTTCTGAAAAGTATGTATTACTTTTGCATTAAAAAATGGTATTTTGTTTTAAATACCATTGAATATGGGATGCATTGACCAATGATATAATAGTCAATTTTAGAATAATATAAGTACAGAAAGGTGGTCTCAGGACCCAAAGAATGATTTCAGAGCTGGAAGTGTCCACAATTATCATTGATTCCAACCTCTTCAGTCTAAAACGGTGGAGCTGAGATGCAGAGAGGCTGTGAGTTGCCTCTCCTACATTTAGATTCCAAAGGTGTGGGAAAGAGGGACAGAGTGAGATTTCATTCTTTCAACAAGGCAAAGGCCATGATAAGTCTTCTTTAAGATGAGCTGTTCATCTCCTTAAAGGATTCTGTCCAAGGGCCATGGGAATGTGTCTGCATTATGGAAGGCAGAAACAAAGAAATCAAGATTGTTTCTAACCTACACCACACAAACTGCAAGGCTGAAGGAGCGAGGTCAATCAATATGTGTGTCATTGCATTTAGTCCTGGCTGGACCACTATCACAGACAAGCCAGAATTCTAGTTTTTGCTCCTTGTAGCTGCAAAGGTCTGCCGGATCCCTTGTGTTGAATCCCCGTTGGTAATAGTCCTCTCTGTTGGAAAGTGTCAGCATTCTGTGAATGGACAAGGCTATTCGCATCTATAAATTGATTCCAGGAGCCAAGTGAGAACCTTCTTAAAATGACAAAGTCAAATTAACTTAAAACACACACATTGAGAGAGTATAGTAATTGGTGGGGAAAAAAAATGAAGATTTTGCGAACCCTCTTAGTTCCTGATCCCCTTCACTAAGGAAAAAGCCACTGACAGGAACACGAGAGCTTTCCAAAAAATAAATTACTTAATAAATTTAAATTTCCTTTCCCTTCCACTCCAGTAACTAAATGTAATATTAAAATCTTAATAATGCTTCCTACGTTTCACATATCTTACATAACTTAATTCTAAATAAGACTTTGGGAATTAGTTACTGTAATAGCTACTGTGGTCTCTGCTCAGATCTCCTTGTCAGGACTCATTACCCATTCAGCAGCTGCAGGGGAATATTAGCTCTGACTGCTCACAGCTGCCTTCCTCCTGAGGCTTTGCCCTTGGCCTCAAGGAACTGCCACACCTAAGAGTTTTGCCTCCTTCGAGAATGTGACCTTATGGCCACCTCCAAAGAACATACATGCTATTAATCTGGCAAATGCATTCTTTTTCCTCTCCATCAGAAAAGAGATTTAGAAGCAGTTCTCACTCAGCTGGACTTACTGACAACAGAAAACATTTACAGAGTATAGTCTGTTAAAACATTAACAGAGTGTAGTCAAGTAGGCACAATTATTGTAATGAGTGTCAAGATATGAGCAGTAGCTGAGAGGCCTGGCCTGCAGAGAGCTGTGAAAACGGTTACTGGAGGCAAGATAAATGGGCAGCTACCAAGGATAACATTTGTTTTATGCAACAAATAAATCAAGAATAGATTATCAGGAGGCCAAGTCTACCCCACATGATGTTAAATAATCAGTATCCTCTGTTATCTCTTCCACCTTCCAAATAGCCCTGGACTGTCTGGCCTTTTCTCAGACTATTACACTGGTCCACTCTATTGATAATATAATGCTAGTTGATCAAATTGAGCAAAAAGTGACAAGTACATTAGAGACCTTTGTAAGAATGTGCTTCAGAGGATGGAAGATAAACCCTATGAACACTCTAAGGCCTACCATATCACTAATGCAGTTAGGGGTTTAGTAGTCTGGGTATGCTGGCACATCCTCCCCAAAGTAGAAGAGACGTTGCATCTGGTACCTCCCATCACTAAGAAGGGAACACAGTGCCTATTAGATCTCTTCAGGTTCTGAAAGTAGCATATTCCTACGTGGGAATACTGCTCTTAACCATGAGAAGGGCCCAGTGAACTCACTATGAGCCAGGCCTGGGTCAAGATTCCACATATTATCTGAATCCCCATATGCCCCACTGTAATAGCGAGGCATGATAACTTTGCATCCCAGAAAATCAATGTTGGCTTGGACCCAGTATCAAACAGTTCTTGAAAGGTCTAAGTATTTCTCTTTCCCCAGCATACATTTACCTGAGCAGAGGGTGGTACTTCTCTCTGGGAGGGACTGGGAGAATCACTGCTCTATCACTACTGCCTTTTTTTGCCAGGGTGCTGTAGAATCCTTCTTCATTGCGACCCACCTCTCCTCCATTAAAAGGATTATGGGTCTGAGAATTGGCTCACAGCTGAAAATTGAGCAGGGATACTGATTATTTAGAATCATCTAGGGTAGCCTTGGCCTCCTCATCATCTATTCTTGATTTATTTATTTATTTGTTGCATAAGATAAATATTATTCCTGGTGGCTGCCCATTTATCTTGTCCCCAGGAATACTGTGTTCCAGTAACCATTTTCATAGCTCTTTGCAGGCCAGACCTCTCAGCTACTGCTCAGATCTCAACACTCATTACAATAATTGTGCCTACTCTACTTGACTACGCTCTAAGTGAAGTCGCCTGGACTCTAATTTCAGATCGTATTATCCCGTTGCTGTCAAGGAGCCCAGTTGTATAACAACATCTGCTGCTCTCTTCTGTGCCCTACAGAAGGCAGAGTACCATTCAGCTTTCCCATGATATTTTTACCCAAATCTCCAGGGCGTTCTTTATTGCTTTGGTAACTACAGTGCCCTCTGGACCCTCTAGAATGCAGTTGGTAGGTGAATTTTCTGGACTTCCTCTAGGATGCTCACTTCTCTGGGTTTTTGATCCCTCCTTCCACTGTGTTCCATGTAAATTCTAGCATTTCAACTTAACTTAGTGTGGGCCTCAGCTCTCTCCAAGCTTCTAAGAGCATCCTATCAGCGTATTAGCATTATCTCCTAAGGTCCTTGCCAGGGCATTAAAACCTCTGTGTCCACATCTTTAAATTCTTCATGAAGTTGTATAACTTTATATTCTGCTCCTGTTGACTTTGCACCATCATGTTCCAGTCTCAGGTGTATTCTTCTTACCCTTTTTTTTATTAAACATTTTTATTGATTTATTTTTCATGAGGAAGATTGGCCCTGAGCTAAAATCTGCACCAATATTCCTCCATTTTGTCAGTGGGATGCCACTAAAGCATGGCTTAATGAGTGGTATGTAAGTCTGTGCCCCGGACATGAACCTGTGAACCCCAGGCCACCAAAATGGAGAACACAAACCCAAGTACTGAGCCACCAGGCCAGCCCCTATTCTCCTTATTTTTGCCAACTAAATCCTTAGTTTCCTCAGTGTATTAGGCTTTTTCCTCCCTTAGCAGGCCCAGTACTTCCCAGTCAGGGCAATGTGTGCCTTGACCCTAGATATTCCTCCTATGAGGGCTATGAAGGGAGGTGGGAGGAGATTCTGAGGTGGTGTTGCCCTACAAGGCAAAGATCTCTGCAGTCTTCAAACAAATGGAGATTGTTAGTCTTCAACTGGAGGAAATGAGTCAGTTCTGCAGTCTCAGAACATTTGAGGCAGTCTGTGGATTCAAGATTTTCAATTGCGTAAACTCTGATGTGCCAACCCAGGTATCAAGGTCTTACTTCTTCCTGATCAGATCCTTGACCTTGATGTACCAAATTTACCAGGGCTGAGAGGTCAACCCTCTCTGGAATTCTGCTACCCTTAGGCATTGGGTTAACAGCTGCCACTGGAGAAGAAGCATACTTTGGATGAGACAAGCTCCCTTTGGCAGAGAGCAATTCCCAGAAAGGAACTCAGCTTTGAGACATCAGCAACCATCATTTCTGACTGCTGGGTGAATGAATCTTCAGTCCTAAAAAAGCAATCTGTACTATATACCATAGCATCTTTTATAGTGGCCCTGGGTTTAGGGATAAAAGATAAGGGTCTGTGTCACTCCACCAAGCAATCAACCTAAACCAGCAAGTGGTTTCCTCCACCAGCAACCTCACAGCAAGTGTGAGGTTAATCTAGAGTGTGTGGAGGATGAATGGGCTAGTGAGTATCAGTCGTGACCTTGAGATCTGCTGTGCCAGTAGAGGCTATCGTGTGGGCCAGTGACTCTTCTCTTATAAGTTTCTCTAGAAATGAGACCAATGAGAATCCTGAAGATGATTTCCCTTCATAGGTAAACTTACTATATGAAGCAAGTGGATTTGATCCACACAAAAAGTGGAATGTAGATGATTTTGTCTGAAACTTCTTTTGGGGTCAAATCACATATTCCCTAAAACTGAGAATGTTAGCTGCTAACAGTTTGTGGCTGTGTCGTTCACTGAGAATTGCCTTCCACCAAGGGATCTGCTTTGTCCAATATTATGTCCCTTCCCAGCAGGTGCCCCTCAGGCAATGACTGGATGATATGGGGATGTAAAAACTTGGCTTCTTGCCTTGACTTGAGACAATAGAGGTGGAAGCTCCCCTGACCTATCCACATTGTCTTGAGTTGCCAACCCAAACTTCAGAGTTCTCTGTAGGATCAGCTGAGCCTTTAGTTGCAGCAGCACTACAGGGAGATTCTCTTTCCAAACAATAATGCATTTTTCACTTCCTGAAAGGCATATATTCCAAGTGTTACTTCCCAACAAACCTTTAGAATTCACCTGTCCATCTTACAGATTGCTTCCAGGGAACCCAATCTAAAAAGTTATTATCATTTTGCTCATTTATACTTAAGGCTTGTCAAAGTCCCAGGTGGTAGCTGGCAGAGCCAGGGCACTTATCCAAATTTTCTATCATCAAATCAATTCATGTTCTACTCTACCGCAATACTAGTATTTATCCCCCACTCTAGTACTGTGCCCAGGGAAAGGATTGAATTTCCCATTCATTTTCCTCTGGGTTATAATGGCACCAAGAGAAGGCATCATCTTGACAGATGGAGTAATATGCCCTTCAGAGCATAACTACTCAGAAACCTTTCTTCAATGGCATTATTCATTCCAAATTGATACATGAATTCATCATCTTTCTTAATCTTACCAATATCCCACATAGGTGTAACATCCATTTCACATCCTCAAAAAAGCCTTGACTAACTGTCCCAGGTCACATTTTTGTCTCTCTTAATAATGCAAGCATCATGTCCTCAATGGTAATGTAAAGAAAGTGTCAAGTTTCATTCTTGAGTGAATTCTTGGGATAAATATTGTCTCATATACTTTTCCAGAAGCAGTATGGTATCGTAGTGAGGGGAAAAGGTTTTGAGTCAGACTAACCCAGGTTCAAATTTTGACTCCACCATTTATTATCTGTGAGCTCGTAGTAACTCAAGGAAGTAAGTTAATCTCTCTGCATCTCAGTTACCTTGGACTGTCAAATGAAGATAATAATAACCACCTCATAACCCAATGATCAATCTGAGCATCATAAATAGTGGGATATCAAGCTACTGATATGCCTCCTAATATGTTGTACTATGATATATACACCACCACTTATCAATAATTTTTGTCAAAAAAATCTTTAACCTGGATCTTTAAAATAACTTCCACTTAAGAAATAGGAAATAGAGGAATATGTTAAACAACATGACAAGGAAACAGAGAAATCCAGAAATTACTACATTCTACAAAATAATTAGCCAGACTCTTTTTTTCTTTTTCTTTTTCTTTTTTTGTGAGGAAGATTAGCCCTGAGCTAACATCCATGCCAATCTTCCTCTATTTTGTATGTGGGATACCTCCACAGCATGGCTGATGAGTGGAGTAGGTCTGCACCTGGGATCTGAACCCACAAACCCCAGGCGGTCAGAGCAGAGCACACAGAACTTTAACCACTTGGCTATGGTGCTGGCCCCTCTTTTTTTATTTTTAAGTAAACTTCGTTTTTAGAACAGTTTTTGCTTTACAAGAGTAGTTCAAAGATAATACAGACAGTTCTCACATACACAACACCCCGTTTCTTTTATTATTAATATCTTACATTAGTATGGTACATTTGTTACAATGAGTCAACCAATATTGATACATTATATTAAACTAAAGTTCATAGTGTTTTCAGATTTCCTCAGTGTTTACCTAATGTCTTGTACTTATTTCAAAATCGCATCAGGATTGCACATTACATTTAATTGTCGTGTTTTCTTAGACCCCTCTTGGCTGTGACAGTTTCACAAACTTTCCTTGATTTGATGACCTTGACAATGTTGAAAAGTACTGGTAAGTTATTTTGTAGAATGTCCTTCTATTAGAATTTATTTGATGTTTTTCATGATTACTCTGGGCTTCAGGGTTTGGAGGAGGAAGACCACAGAGGTGAAATACCATTTTCATGACATTGTACCAAGGGTACATACTATCAACATAACATATCGTTGTTGATGTCGACCTTAATCGCCTGGATGAGGTAGTGTTTATCAGGTTTCTTTATTACAAACTTTCTTCCTCTTTTTCCCTCTTTCCACACTGTAGTCTTTGGAAGGAAGTCACAAGTGCAGCCCACACTTAAGGAGTGGGGAGTTATGCTCCTCCTCTTTGAGGATAGAGTATCTATATAAATTATTCGTAATTCTTCTGCATGGGAAATTTGTCTCCTCTACGCTATTTATTTATTCAATCATTTATATCAGTACGGATTCAGGGATATTTAACTTATGCTTTGAGTTATAATTCAATACTACTTTATTTTGTTTCTTAAACTGTTCCAGCTTGGGCCATCGGGAGCTCTTTTTTTTTCTTTTTTTTTTTGGAGGAAAATTAGCTCTGAGCTAACTACTGCCAATCCTCCTCTTTTAGCTGAGGAAGACTGACCCTGAGCTAATACCCATGCCCATCTTCCTCTACTATATACAGGGGACACCTACCACAGCATGGCCTTTGCTAGGTGGTGCCATATCTGCACCCTTGATCCGAACCCATGAACCCGGGGCTGCCAAGAAGCGGAATGAGCGAACTCAACCTGTGTGCCACAGGGCCGGCCCCTGTCAGGAGCTCTTTTACTTGACCCCTATGTCCTTTTGACATATCCCCACCAATGTGAGGTTTGGTTTTTTTTTGTTTTTTTGTTAGCATTTCTTTCATTTCTGGAACTACAGGATGGTCCAGGCTCATCTTTTATGTTTCCTGCCTCAGTCCTAGAATCAACCATTTCTCCAAGGATTCTTTGGGAATTGTACTAAAAAGCAAGATTTGGGCAGTGACCATGCTTAATGCCACCAGGGTGTGATTGCTTCTAGTCATTCTCAGCTGTCAGAGTGAGGAAATACATGCATGTATATTAATCCTCGTTGTATACATATCTATAATATTTCTCTCTACAACCAGCTCTATCTATATTAAACTAGACATGAGTTCAAACTGTTATCTCCAACTCTGCTCTGTTACTACATGGAGCTTTCTAACCTCCTCCCCTTCTTATCTGTAAACTCCCACCCCAACAGTGAGAAACCTGGCTCCAGCCATTCACTATCCACTTACTTAATTCTTAAATTCCAGAGTATACGTATAATAGTATCAGAATTGTTAACCCCTACTGCCATGGGCAACCACTTTATCCACTGGATTACGCTGCTATGTGCAGTCTTTAGTCTCACAGACTACTCATTTCCAAAATTACTTAGGTTATTACCTCTCCTCCCTACTCTCTTCAGTGAAAATTGTTTCCTACATGTGTAATACACTTAGATTATTTTTGGCCACAGTGTGCATTTCATCCTCGGATCTCCTGATCTCCTAAATGATTTCTTTTAAATTTGAAAACATCAAAGTTGACTCTTTGTGCAAGAAAGTTCTCCGGGTTTTGACAAATACCTTATGTCCTATATCCACATTATAGTTTCACAGAGAATAGTTTCACTGCCCTAAAAATTCTCCTGTACTTCATGTATTCAAGCCTTCCCATTTCCCTCTGAATCTCTGGGGAATGCTGGCCTTATAGAATGAGTTAGAAAGTATTCCCTCTGCTTCTATCCTCTGAAAGAGACTGTAGAGAATTGGTATAATCTCTCCGTTAAATATTTTTTCAAATTTAGTAGTGAACTCTGGCCCTGGTGCTTTCTGTTTTGAAAAGTTATTAATTATTGATTCAATTTCTGTAATAGATATAGGTCTATTTCTTCTTACGTGAGAGTTGGCAGATTGTGTCTGTTAAGGAATTGATCCATTTCATCTAATTTTTCAAATTTGTGGGCACAGAGTTTTTCATAGTATTCTTTTATTATGTTTTTAATCCCCATGAGATCTGTCACGAATGTTCACTCTTTCATTTCTAATCGTAATAATTTGTGTCCTCTCTTTTTTACTCAGTTAGCTTGGCTATAGACATGTCAATTTTATAGATCTTTTCAAAGGACCAACTTTTGGTTTTGTTGATTTTCTCTATTGATTTCCTGTTTTCAATTTCATTGATTTCTGCTCAGATTTTTACTATTTCTTTTCTTCTGCTTACTTTGGATTCAATTTGCTCTTCCTTTTATAATTTCCTAAGGTGGAAACTTAAGTTATTTATTTTAGGTCGGTTTCTTTTCTAAAATACACAGTCAATGCTATAAATTTCCCTTTAAGCACTGCCTTTGCTGCATACCACAAATTTTTAAAAATTGTTTTCATTTTCATAATGTTCAAAATTTTTTTAAATTTCTCTTAAAATTTCTTCTTTGGCTTGTGTTATTTAGAAGAGTGTTGTTTAATCACCATGTAATTTGGGGGATTTTCCATTTACTTTTAAACTGTCTGAGTCTTTATATTTAAAGTGGGTTTATTGGAGATTGAATTGGTCTTGGTTGTTGTTTTTCATTCTGAAAACTCTGTCTTTTTTTTTTTTTCCCTAGTGAGGAAGACTGGCCCTGAGCTAACATCTGCTGCCAATCTTCCTCTTTTTGCTTGAGGAAGATTAGCGCTGCTAATATTTGTGGCAATCTTCTTCCATTTTGTACGTGGGATGCCTCCACAGCATGGCTTGATGAGCAGTGTGTAGGTCCATGCCCAGGAGCCAAACCCGTGAACCCTGGCCCATCTAAGCAGAGCACATGAACTTAACCACTACGCCACTGGGTCAGACCATGAAAATCTGTCTTTTAATTAGTCTATTTAGAATATTTACATATAAATCAATTATTGATTTAATTGTATTAATATTTATGATAGTTGTGACTTTTCTATTTGTTGCACTTCTTTATTTTCTTTTATTCCTCTCTTTTTCTCCCTTTTCTGGTTTTAATTGAGAATTTTGTGTGATTCCATTTTATATTCTCTTAGCATATCAATTGTAATTCTTTTAAAAAAAATTTTAGTAGTTTTCCTTGAATTTGCAATATATATATTTACAAATAAACTCTGTTCACCCTTAAAAACTCTATACTGCCTTGCGTAGTGCAAGTATCCTATAGCAAATGACTCCCAATTCTTCTCTCTCATCATTTATTACACTACTGTCATTTATTTCACTTATCCATATGCTATAATCACCTAATACGTTATTAACTATTACTATTTTAAACATTTATCTTTTAGGTCAATTAATAAGAAGAAAAATAAAAGATTTATTTTACCTTCATTTAATCTTTCTCTGATGCTCTTCGTTTCTTTATATGGATTCAAGTTTCTAACCTATATCATTTTTCTTCTCCTTGAAGAACTTCTTGTAAGATTTCTTGCAGGACCAATCTGCTGGTAACGAATTTCCTGAGTTTGTGTTTGTCTGGAGAAGTCTTTATTTCTCCTTCAGTTTTCAAGAGTAATGTGATGTAGATCCAGTTCTACCTGTCCAGTTCCCATGTCTCCAAATTTTGGTGTGAAACTTTTTCCTGAGACCTCAACTCTCTGATAGATCCAAGAAAAGTCTCTAATAGTCAGTTTGTTTAACCTTTTTCTTGTTGTAAGGTTGGGAGAGATGACTTCTAGCTCTTTATATGCTAGAGCTGCAGCTGGAAGTCTCCTAATCTCTTTTAAAAGTTAGTGTCATAAAGAAAAATGATGGAGAGAGTGGATTGGTGTTTACCAAGGGTGAAGGGGGAAAGGGCAAAACGGGTGATTAGGCTTACATGGAGGATGGACTGTAATTAGTTTTTGGGTGGTGAACATGATGTAATCTACACAGAATTCGAAATATATTATGATGTACATCCAAAAGCTATATAATGTTATAACCCAAAGTTACTGCAATTAAAAATAAATAAACAAATAAAATTGAAAAAAAGAAAAAAACTTATGGAGGGAAGACTGTTCTAGAGGAAAAGAGCGTTAACATAAACACTATCAAATGAAATTTGTATTACTTTATTGGATCGCAGTTGGGACAGCATGTATTTCATAATCCTACACATTTTGGGCACAAATTGGCACACTTTAGTATGAACTTGATATCAGATGATATTAAGGAAATGTTGCTATATTTTTGTGCTATACTGGTATTGTTAATAGTTATTTCAGAAACTATGCTTTCCTTGAGATATATACTGAAGAATTTAGGGTAAAGCATTATGATATATTTAATTTACTGTTAAAAACCTAAAACAAAATAGATAAAGTAAATATGGCAAAATATTAGCAATTAAATTATTAAATCTAGGTAATAGGTATATGTATGTTCATTACACTATGCTGTCTACTTGTCTAGATGTTTAAACTTCTTCATTATATAATTTTGACATAAGTTTAAAATACAATATAATTAATAAAATTTAAAAATAAGTTTAGAATAAATTCACCTTGTCATATTAATGAGTTATAGGAGATAACAAATAAAATGCAATGGGAGACACATGGAAGGTGCTCAATAAGAGCTACATAATATCCCCAACGGGGAATTTTCTGTTCTAGAGTAAGGATTCATGTGTTCACGTAGGGTAAAGAATGTGGTTATCTGAAATTAGTTTCGCTTCACCTAGTACTCATCTTTTTAGAGCAGTGAAGGGTATATCAATGTTGCTTGACAAACAAACACTATTAGCGTGAATGCAGCATATGTTAATGCTACTGAAGCTTAACGATAAATGATCAATAAGTAAAGCAAACACCTACAATACTACCTAGTTGTGAATTTCCTCACCTGTGGTAGACATCTATTAGGTAATTGATGTTTACTGAGGAATTGGCAGGTGAGCAAATTTCTTGATTTTTCTGTTCTTCACAGAATGTTCCAGTCCTTGGAGATAAGCATTCAGGAGGTTAGCATGCATTTAGGATGTGCATAGTTTAGAAATATGAAGTTGTATGCCTTCTTACCACCCCATTGGGCTATTTGACAATTCTATATTCTATGAGAGATGCATTACTTTCAAAATCAATGAGAACATAGAAATCATCTGACACAAATCTCTCATTTCAAAGATGAGGAAACTGAAGCTTAGGGAAATCAAATTACTGGCCAGACCAGAAAACAGAACTCTCAGTTTTCAGTTCTGTGTCCTGATATATAAAATACATATAAAGGATGCTTTTTCAAAAACCTTTGGATGAGACTTCAACATAATTTAAAACTTACTTTTTGTTGTATTCTCAAATAATTTTGGTTCCATCAAATACACATTTATTAGTTGTTTACCATGTGACAAGCAATCAGGATGCTAAAATAAATGAACTGTATTTCCTGCCCTCAGCAAGCTCACAATCCAGTGTGGAAATAAAATGAGCAATGGTAAACAAGTCAACTGAGAGCTGTGGAAACATCAAATAGAGAGGAATTGATTATAGCAGAGTTGGCATGCAAAGAGAATAGATGTCATGGAGGAAATGGATTCAATCTGGGTCACAAGGACAGTAAGTACGTATTCACTGGAGGAAGTAGGAGTGACAAGGGACAGCATGAGCAATGGCACAAAAATATAAAAGGACTTGGTACCTTTAGAGAAAGGTGATGTTTGCGGTGCAGTGTTGGTGTGTGCAGTAGGAAGGTGGGATATCGGGGGATGAAGTTATCAGGAAATGACCTTCAACTGTGGCTATGTATTAGAATCACCCGGCAACTTTCAAAAAATGCTGATGTCCAGGCTGTCCTTCCAGACTAAATTATACCTCGATATCTGAGGGTGGTTGCAGGTGTGGGTATTTGAAGTGTTCCTCAGGTTATTCTCGTCTGCAAGGTCGCATACCGGTGAATTAAGGTGAGCTTGCTATGAAAGAAAAAGGTTTTAAGTCAAGTTATCTGGATCACGTTTATCTGAACCAGGATCAGATCCTGAATATTAAATGCCTTTTTTATTTCTGAGCAAGTAGTCTTAATCTAAAGACAGTAACTTTATCTTATGACTCAAGGACCTAGCTTCTGCTGAAACAATTAGTTTTAAAAAACACTTCCTAATTCTCTGTAATAAGGTAAACGTCAGAATCGGGGTAAGAAATTCAATTTAAAATCAAAAGACTCTGTTTCCCCAAATCTAGCCCCCACTCAAATATCTAATGACGCTGGTATTAAAGAAAGCACGACGTAGGACATCAACTTCCCTGGATTTACCAAATCCTTATATGGCAATCCTAACACAGAAGTTCTCCAGTGTTGTTTTGATTCAGTCATTTCAACTTTCATTCATTTAAAAATATTTATTGTATATTGATTGTGTGCCACGCACTGACCTAGGTTCTGAAGACATAGCTATGAAGAAGGCGCACTCATGGAGTTCACATTCAATCAGAGGACTTCCTTCTTTCAGTTCACTTCAGCACTTCTAATTTCACCCTCTAATTCTTTAATTATTTAAACCACAACAAATTTGGGGTTTGATTAAAATATATACAGTCATCCCTTGGTACCTGCCCGGACTTGGTTCCAGGACTCTCAAGGATACCAAAATCTGCAGATGCTTTGGTTTCTTATATAAAGTGGAGTAGTATTTGTATATACCTACTGCACATTGTCTCATATACTTTATTTATTTATTTATTTATTTATTTTTAATTTTGTTATTTCCTTTTTCTCCCCAAAGCCCCCCGGTACATAGTTCTATATTCTTCGTTGTGGGTTCTTCTAGTTGTGGCATGTGGGACGCTGCCTCAGCGTGGTCTGATGAGCAGTGCCATGTCCGCGCCCAGGATTCGAACCAACGAAACACTGGGCCGCCTGCAGCGGAGCGCGCGAACTTAACCACTCGGCCACGGGGCCAGCCCCTGTCTCATATACTTTAAATCGTCTCTAGATTACTTGTAATACTTAATACTATGTGAATGCTATGTAAATAGCTGTTATACTGTATTGTTTAGGGGATAATGACAAGAAAAAAGAGGTTGTACATGTCCAGTACAGATGCAATCACTGAAGACATTTTGATCTGCAGTTCATTGAATCCATGGACACAGAACCCACAGATACTGAGGGCTGACTCTAATCATTTTTTCCATCCCTCTTCTTATTGTCCCTTTTCCACTCATCTTCTTGATTAGTCTTAAAAATACCATTGTCAGTACTTATCACTCACTGTTCAAAAATCTCCTATAGATCCCTGTGGCTCATCACAGTGAATCTGTGACCATTTTTTAATCTCTTGTCCCATCTCACCCTTTTTGAGGATCAATGTTGTGTCAACTCCTGTTATTGAGATGAGTGGGCACATTCCCTGGGTATATTAGGATGGAGAATAAAACACAAATTCCTTACACTAACTGTAGCCACACTTGACCCTACAACTTCCTGTTCAGCTTTGTCAACCTCTGATACAGGAACATTAGTGCATTCAGTGCTATTTACATACTTTCTGCATCACTGCCTGAAATCTCTTTCTTCACCCTCTTTCTCTCACCTAAAAGGCCCCAGTGCTTTTGGCCTCTTTCATTCTTCTGCACTTGTTTTTTTTTTTTTTTTTCTTGAAATATTGCTCATGCTATTATTGTCATCTCTATTTACCTGGACAGATGAATAACCTCTTGAGGGATCAGGGTCATATTTCATAAATGTGTGCATTATTCATATCACCTGGAAGCAGTGGGCACCCAGAGAAAGTACATGATAAATGCAAGAGCTTTGGGCTTAGAAGACAATAGATCTTGATTCAAATCCAGTTTAGAATCCAATAGACCTTGGTTCATTCAGATACCAAGGAATAAAAGAAAAACCAGTAGATTTTTTTAAAGAATTGCAACTCTGAGTCTAGTAACTTGACAACAAGGGAACATATAGCCTTGAGATAATTCACTTAGTTGTTCACTAGGTAGAAAAAGAAATCGAGGGATTTTAAGTACTAGAAGGGAGTTAATGGTGGCTGTTCTAGTTAATCATTGGAGACTAGCATTATGAGTAGAACAGAATGAGTCCACAGGTCCAGCACAATGAGTTGAAATAAGTCCCATTGTTCATTGGCTAGGATAGTGACTTTAGTTAGGTCCAGTAGGGATCCAGAGTGCTGGGATCATTCAAAGTTCATGCCTCCTATCTGCTTCAGCTGTTCAGAGTCAGTTATTACCAAACACAAGAGTGAAATTTGATATCTCCTAGGAAAGTCCTACTTTAAGTGGAAAATTTCCTTTATGAAGGACTGTTTAAACTTTTTTTAAAGAATTGCTTAATATGTATGCATTGTTTAGCACTTAGTAAACACATAATAAATTTACTTTTGGCATTTTTATTGAGTAATATTTGTTCGCTGATTAATTTTTAGATTGGCCCCAGAAGGCACATCCTTGGTTTTTTATTATCTTTGGAGAAAATCTGGAAAATGAGGAGAATTAAATATATTGATTTTAACAAACATTATGCAAGGGGCTATGTGGCTGAACTGTGGTCCCCTCAAGTTCATATGTTTAAGCCATGATCCTCAGTACTGCAGAAAATAACTATATTTAAAGATAGCGCCTTTAAAGAGGTAATTAAGGTAAAAAGAGGTGGGGTGTGAGGGGAGCTAATCTAATGTGACTTGTGTCCTCATTAGCAGAGATGATTAGGACACAGACACACACAGAGGAAGGACCATGTGAAGACACTGAAAGAAGACATCCATCTACAGGCTAGGGAGAGAGACTTCAGAAGAAACCAACCTTACTGACACCTAGTCCTCAGAATTCTCACCTCCCACACTGTGAGAAAATAAATTTCTGTCATTTAAGCCACCCAGTCTGTGGTACTTTGTTATGGCAGCCCCAGCAAATTGAAACAGATTTTGGTACTGGGAACCAATATCTGAAAATGTAGAAGTGGCTTGGAACTGAGTAATGGGTAAGACCGGAATCATTTGAGGTGTGTGTTAGAAAAGCCCAGATTGCCTTGAAAAGGTTGTTGGTAGAGATAAAACCATTAAAGGGACTTCTGGTAAGGTCGCAGACAGAAAGCAGAAACACATTATTGGAAATTGGAGAAGTGATCCTTGTTACAAAGTGGCAAAGAACTTGGTTGAATTATGTTCTAATGTTCTGTGGAAAATAGGGCTTGTAAGCGATAAATTTGGATATTTAGCTGCGGAGATTTCTAAGCAAAGTGTCCAAGATATGGCCTGGTTTATCCTTGCAGCTTGTAGCAAAACGCAGGGGGAGAGAGAGAAATATTTAAGCAAAAAGGAACTAGAACTTAAAATTCGGAAAATTCTCAGACTAACCATTGTAGTTTAAATTTACATTTCCCTGGTGGATCGTGATGTTAAATGTCTTTTCCTGTGCTTATTTGTTATCAGTTTATCTTCTTTAGTGGAATATCTGCCCATATCTTCTGCCATGTTCTAACTGGATTTTTGCTTGTTTGTTTGTTCATTTGTTTATTGTTGCTGTTGCATTTTAAGAGTTCTTTACTATTCTAGATATTTGTTCTTTGTTAGATATATGGTTTACAACATATCTTACAATCCACTCAAAAGATCTTTCAAAAAGAAAAAGATTTATTTCCAGGGGCTGGCCCCGTGGCCGAGTGGTTAAGTTCACGTGCTCCACTGCAGGCGGCCCAGTGTTTCGTTGGTTCAAATCCTGGGCGCGGACATGGCACTGCTCATCAAACCACGCTGAGGCAGCGTCCCACATGCCACAACTAAAAGGACCCACAACGAAGAATATACAACTATGTACCGGGGGGGTTTGGGGAGAAAACGAAAAAAATAAAATAAAAAAAAAAGAAAAAGATTTATTTTGACAAAATCTAATTTAAGTTTTCCTTTTATGGATCATCAAATTTATGGATCTTCAAGTCTCTTTGTATCAAGTTCAAGAACTTTTGCCCAGACTTAAATCCCAAAGATATTTTCCTTTTTAAAAGTTTTATATTTTTTCTGTTTTACATTTTAGTCCATGGTCCATTTTGAGGTAATGTTTGCATGAAATGTGATACTTTGATTGAGTTTCACTGTTTTGCTGATGTATGTCCACTTGCTGCAACTTCATTGTTTTTTTCTTTGCTGAGGATGATTCACCCTGAGCTAACATCTGTTGCCACTCTTCCTTTTTTTTTCGCTTGAGGAAGACTAGCCCTGAACTAACATCTGTGGCCAATCTTCCTCTATTTTACATGTGGATTGCTGCCACAGCAAAGCTGAAGAATGGTGTAGTTCTGCATCCAGGATCCAAACCTGTGAACCCAGGCTGCCGAAGCAGAGTGTACTGAATTTAACCACCAGGCCACAGGACTGGGCCCCACTTTTTTCAAAAGACTATCTTTCCTCCATTGAATCACTTTTGCACTTTTGTGGAAAATCAATTGGTCATATTTGTGTGGGCCTATTTCTTGGTTCTCTATTCTGTTCCATTGATCTATGTGTCTGTCCCCATGCCAATCACATACTGACTTGACACTGCTAATACACATACTAAAAAGTCTTAAAATCAGGTGGACTGAATCCTTCTTCCTTCTTCATTTTCAAAATTAGTTTAGCTATTTTAGTTCTTTTGCATTTTCATATACATTTTAGAATAGTTTTATCTATACCTACAAACAGTTTTGCTGGGATTTTGGTAATAATTGTATTAAACCTGTACAATCATGTGCCACATAATGACACTTTGGTCAATGATGGACCACGTATATGACGGTGGTCCCCTCACACTAGTACCGTTTGCCTCAGGTGTGTGGTAGGTTATACAATCCAGGTCCATGTAAGTACACTCTGGGATGTTTGCAAAACAGCACAAATGCCTAACAATGCGTTTCTCAGAATATTTCTCTCATTGAGTAACCCGCGACTGTATATCAATTTAAGGAAAATTGACATCTTTATATGTTGAGTCTTCCAACACATAAACACCGTATCTCTCTCCATTTATTTAGATATTCTTTAATTTCTTTCATTAGGGTTATATAGTTTTCAGGATACAAGTTCTACACATGTTTTGTTAGCTTTACACCAAAGTATTTAATTTTTTAGGTGGCTGTAAAAATGGTATTTTATTATTATTATTATTATTTTGGTGGGGAAGATTCACCCTGAGCTAACATCCGTGCCAATCTTCCTCTATCTTATTTGTAGGATGCCTCCACAGCATGACTGATGAATGGAGTAGGTCCGTGCCCAGGATCTGAACCCACAAACCCAGGTCGCCAAAGCAGAGTGTGTGGAACTTCAACCACTCAGCCACCAGGCTGGCCCTTGTATTTTATTTTTAATTTCAGTATCCATGTGTTTGTAACTAGCATATAGAAATACAATTTATTTTTTATGTTTAGCTTATATTCCGCAACTTTGCCGAACTCACTTTATGTAGACATGTTATCTGCATATGGAGGCAGTTGTATTTCTTCCTTTCTAATTTCTTTGTCTTTACTTGCTCTTCTTGCATTATTGCATTAGCTAGAACAGATAGCATGAAGAGCAAGAGTGGATGTCCTTGCCTTGTTTCTGATCTTAGGAGGAAAGCATTCAGTCTTTCATGACTAAATATAGCATTACCTGGAGGGTTTTGGTAGATGTTCCTTGCCAAATTGATGAAGTTACCCACTATTCCTATTTTACTGAGAGTTTTTATCATGAATACCAGGTGAATTTTGTCAAATGATTTATCTGCATTAATTGAGAGAATCATGCAATTTTTGGTTTTAGTCTCTTTTATAGAGGGTTATATTGATTTATTTTTGAATATTGAACAAACCTGTATCCTTGAATTAAATCCTGTTTGGTCATGGGTATAATTCCTACTATATACTGCTGATATCTATTTTTGTTTTTTGAGGAAAATTAGCCCTGACTTAACATCCACCGCCAATCCTCCTCTTTTACTGAGGAAGACTGGCCCTGAGCTAACATCTGTGCCCATCTTCCTCTACTTTATATGTGGAACACCTACCATAGCATGGCTTGATGAGTGGTGCATAGGTGCATGCCCGGGATGCAAACCAGTAAACCCCAGGTTGCCGAAGTGGACCGTGTGAATTTAACTGCTATGCCACTGGTCTGGCCCCCTACTGATATGTATTTGTTAATGTTTAGCTAAAGATTTTACTGTCTGTATTCATGAGATAGATTGCTCTGTAGTTTTCATTTTTTGTACATTGGTCTCTTATTTTATTGTTGTTGTTACCTTAATCCTAGTTTTATAAAATGAAATGGCAAGTGTTCCTTCCTCTTCTACTTTCTGGAAAAGTTTATTTAAAATTGCCATTAGTTCTTCTTTAAAAGTTTGGCAGGATTCACCTGTGAAACTACCTGGATCTATAAATTACTTTTTTGGGGAATTATTAAATTATGAACTCAATTTGTTAACAGTTACAGGGATATTAACAGCATCTATTTCATATTTGGTGAATTGTGGTGGTTTGTGTTTTCTGAAGAATTAGTCCTTTTCATCTAAATCGTTAAATGTATGCATATGGAATTATTTATAATAATCCCTTATTATTATTTTAATGTCTGCAAGGTCCCTAATGGCATCTTGTTTCATTCTTGATATTAGCAATTTGTTCTCTCTCTTCCATCAGTTTCATGAGAGGTTTGTCACTTTTATTGATATTTTCAAAGAATCAGCTCCTCGCTTCTAAGGTTTTTTCTATTGCTTTTCTCTTTCAGTTTCATTTATTTCTGCTCTTACTACTACTATTTCTTTCCTTCTGCTTGTTTTTTTTCTATTTTGCTCTTCATTTTCTATATTCTTTAGATAAAAGCATAGATTATTGATTTGAGACTTTTCCACTTTTCTAATATGCATTTAGTACTATAATTTTCCGTCTCTGTACTGCTTTTGCTGTGTCTCACAAATTTTTTATATGGTGTACTTTCATTTTCATTCAGTTCAACATATGTTTTGATTAATCTTCAGACTCATCTTTGGCCCATAGATTATTTAACAGTGTGTTATTTAGTTTCCAAATATTTATAAGTCAACATCCTTCTCTTAATAATTAACATAACAATTAGACAGAAAATCTGCATGAATATAGAGCTCAATACCATGAATGAATAGGATGTAATCCACTTTCATAGAAAATAAACCACATTTGGGCCATAAATCCAACCTCAACAAATTTAAAGAAAATGAACTCAGATTGAGTGTGTTGTCCAACCACAACTGAATTAAAGTAGAAATCAATAATAGGAAGATAGAAAAATTCTATTGAAGACTGTTGACTTCTCCAAATATGATTGTGGTTTTTATCTATTTCTCCTTTCAGTTCTATCAGTTTTTAAAAAATAGACTTTATTTTTTAGAGTAGTTTTCAATTCACAGCAAAAATGAGTAGAAGGTGCAGAGATTTCCCCTATATTCCTTGCCCCCACACATGCACAGTTTCCCCCATTATCAATACCCACCACCAGAGTGGTACATTTTTTACAGTCAATGAAGCTTCACGGGCACATCATTCTAATAAAAAGTCCCTAGTTTACATATAATGCCAAAGGTTTTTAGTTGTACTTAAGAAGAAAGGGGAAAAGTATGCCTAATTTATCTTCCCAGAAGTAGGAATCCCAATGCAATATTTTAAAAGTCAAAATTTATGCAAAAGATCCATGTGTACAAAATGTCAACTTTTAAATAAACACAGAATCAGTATTACTGAATTACCTCTTCTCTCAGGCTCCAATATGGCCCATCATAGCACGGTTATTAATCTTCCTTATACTTAAGATTTAGAATTTACCTTCATATAGCAAACAAAACAACAACCAATGGCTTAAACAAGAGAGAAACTTCATTTTTTCCTGCCTAGAGAAAGTCCTGAATCAGCAACTCTGGGTTGGGAGAGAGCTCCACAGCACTGTAAGAATCTGGACTCCTGCCTTTCTATTACGCCATCTTCAGACTATGGCTTTTTTTTCAATGTTACCTTGTGGTATGCATGACTGTGTTGCGTAAGAAGGAGGGGAAATGACAAAAAGAGCACAGAGGAGTCCTCCCTTAGCTGAGACAGCTCTCTTCAAGCAGCCTTTCCATAAGTTGTACACATTTCCACTTATGTCTTCTTGGTAAAGATCCATCTTTTGCCATTTCTAGTTGGTAACGAAGGTTGGGCATAAGAGTCTTTTATTCTGGGCTGCAATGTGCTCAGATAAAAATTAGAATCCCCAATCTAAAGAAGAGGCGACCAGATGGGGGAAGGGAATTAGCCATCTCTATCATACATACGATACTCTGTTAAATCCCAAAGTCTGAAAGGGGCTGACCCAACTTCTATTTATTTCATGATGCCATAAATATTGGTAAATAGTAATAATTTTATTTATTTTTTTTATTTGAGGAAGATTAGCCCTGAGCTAACTACTGCCAATCCTCCCCTTTTTGCTGAGGAAGACTGGCCCTGAGCTAACATCCATGCCCATCTTCCTCTACGTTATACGTGGGACAGCCACCACTGCGTGGCTTTTTGCCAAGTGGTGCCATGTCTCCACCCAAGATCCAAACCGGCGAGCCCTGGGCTGCTGAGAAGCAGAACATGCAAACTTAACTGCTACACCACAGGGCCGGACCCCCGTAATAATTTTCTTTGACTGAAATTGTGAAGAGAAATGCACTCAGTATAAGTGCAAGACTTCGAAGGTAAATGCATACTGAGAACTGCTGGAAAATATCAACATGAACGGTTCCTGCCCACCATCTTCCTAGGGCTGTCTTGGAAGTTCCAACGTATCACCCTGGTCAATATGAATGTGTACTGTTTTAGATCAAAGGGGTAATTCATCCCATTCACTGATACAAAGCATATGGGGTTTTTCTCCTAATGATGGGTGCATTGCTCTGGGTGTTAAAGAGGCAAGTTCTCATCAGCTTCAAGATACTGTGATTGATCTCAATATGTTCACACTTCCCTTACTTCTCATTGCTGACAGCTGTATATAGGTGGCTGTAGTTTTCCAGGGCAACTCATCAGTCCTGGAGCAGCATATCTATTCAAAGAAGAGCCTCATATTGTAACAATTTTGAACAAGGTCAACAGAGCTTTTTTTTGCATCATCCAAACCAGTGCAATATCAGGATGGGAGCCCCGAACCAAGTGCTGAAAGGCAAGATTTTATTAAATCATTACGGGAAAACACAATAAAGCCATAAATCTACAATAGGGAAATTTTTGTTTGTTTGAAGACCAAAAATATATAAATAAATATATAAATCACAGAAAATACATAAAGCACACATGAAGGAAGCATACCATTTTAGTTTTCATTGCTTATACTTGATTTATAGATTTTTGAAGTAAGCAAGCTTTATTAAAGATAAATTCAGAAAATATTTTAGTATACTTCAATTTGGGGAAGCGAGGAAAGAAAAGAAATAAATAACAGTTGAAAAGACCTTGTCACTTGCAAAACACTATCCAGATGTTAGGAATAGGATCCGGACGTCTCCACAACACAAGTGCTAAGCATGTGGTACTGTCTTTCAGAGAAATGAAGACATTCCCCTAAGGTTATACATTTGGAATGAGTCACAGCTAGGGCTCAGACAGATCTAAACCTTCTGACTGCAGCAGAACAGGCTGCTGTCCAGATACGGGGAAAGAGCAGACATGAAAAGAAGAGAGACAAAAGTGGTAGCCAGGCCAGTGCTTGAGACCAGCAGGAAGGCAGGAGTGGGTGCAGCTCAGGGGTCCCCAGGTTTCATAAATCACTGACATCACTCTCTGCTCTCCACTAAGGATCTCAAAGTTTCTTCCACCTCTTACTATAGTTTTTTGAAATGTGATATTCATGTATAATCACTGTTCATAGTTCTTCAATTCTATTCTGCTCTTAAGCCACATGAAGTGCCCAGAATGGTGAATTTGGAGGAAATTATCAACAGGATTAAACAAAAATCACTCTATCCACTTAACTCCAGAAGAAAATTAAATTAATTTAGAGGACCCTTCCTCTCCTAGGCTGATGGCTTCTCACCTTGATTAATGGTATGGTGGGAAAAAAACATTTTGCACCCAGCTCCACTTCCCCCATAATATGACTGCACACAAATGCACAGAGGGGCAACAACTGCCCCATTTGTCATTGAAAAATTTCCGTCTCTCCTCTCACCTGCTTGCTTCTATTTGTCAAGTGGTCTCAGTGTGTCAATCACTTGTAGCAGGGCACTCCTGAAAGAGCTATGCACGCTCCTCCACTAACATACATTTCTCTAATTTTCCCTTGATCTCTGTTCTATCAGTCCCAAGAAAACAGTTTTGTAATTCATTAGTGACTTGTTAGTATTAGGTTGCTGTATTAATTTCCATGAGAGATGTTAATATTAACAAGAGAACCTAGGAAAGAAAATATCTTAATCAAAAAGTAGCACTGGTGAATAAAACATTGTGAAGAAAATAGATAGGGATGTTGGGGTTTCAAGTCCCTAGAGACTTCTGCCAGGATGAACCTGCTCACAAGGATGGAATCACGAGCTCCCTGGCTATCAACAGCTGCCTGGCCGTCCTTCCAACTTGAAGGCAATACAGAGAACATGGTCATGGTCTCTCCTCAGAAGTTCCACTGGATTTTCTAGGTACCCAAAAGACCCAGGGGCTGAGAATGGAAAAGGAGATGCTTTTATTATCAGGAGAAATAGCCATAGCTACAACTTTAGCCTCCTGGATTCTAGGAGGTCTCTTCTGTAACACATTGTCCTTCAAGATTACATGGGTAGGAGGAACATTTATGTGGTATATCAGAAGCATGAAGTAAAGTTTAAAATAGCAAAATAGTACATTCAGTCACAACACTGTATATAATCCTCTTTAAGAAATGGTTCTTTCTTTTGTTTAGTTTATTTAATTTAGTCTAAGGTTCTATCACAGATCTATGGCATCATCATAAAATTTTAAACTGAGAAAATTAGTTCACTATGTTAAAGGGTAAAAAAATTTTCTCTTCAGAAATGTTAGTAAAAATGGATTAAAATGTTGAATACCATTCTCTCAAATAAATCTGACACAATGTCAGTCACTCTTAATGTGTCTTATCCCCTTTAAGAAATTCACCAGGAGATAATGGTATCTTTTCTTCACATACTTTGAATGGGTTTAAGTGTCCTCATTTGTCTCCCGACTCAGTTGCAAAACAAAGGGCACTAAAGACCAAGATTAGAGTTAAAGTTCTTATGTAAAATGTGATTTGGGGTTTATTCAGGACATCATCTAATCCAGGAGAAATGACAATCCCAGAACAATTTTCAAAATAGGATCCAGTTATGAGTTTTCCTGTCACCTGACATTATCTGAGCTTGCCTTTTGTCCAGACGCAGAATTCATTCACATTTTAAGCAAATTTGTAGACTTACCAAGCAGATAGGAGCAACAAACCCAATGTAGACAGATTTTCTGTTCTTCAGAGCATGGGCAGCCCTGGCTAAGAGTTAATTTATGCAACATTTTTGGTGGAGGGAAAGGAGAATGAATTGAATTATTGCTTCTTTATTGAAGAAATGGTACTCCAGACTTTGAGATTGCCTTGCCTCTAGTTGAATTATAAGATTTTATAACTCAATGTCTCTCAATGTCAACAAAATTAACAATTATTTTTACACCCTCCTTAAGTTTCTTGAATTGTTCTTTTTCTAGCTTTATTGAGTTATAATTGACATATAACACTGTGTAAGTTTAAGGTGTACAATGTGATGATTTGATACATGTGTATGTTGTTAAATGTTAACTACAATAAAGTTAGTTAACACATCCTTCAC
Source organism: Equus caballus (assembly GCF_041296265.1). NCBI lineage: Eukaryota > Metazoa > Chordata > Mammalia > Perissodactyla > Equidae > Equus > Equus caballus. The sequence goes on along the minus strand of NC_091710.1, from coordinate 26,414,090 downwards.
CTCACATAATTATAATTTTCTTGTTGTTGTTATTGTTGTTATGGTGAGAACACTAAAGCTCTACTCTCATAGCAACTTTCAGGTACACAATACAGTATTGTTAACTACAGTCACCATGCTGTACCTTAGATCCTTGGAACATATTCATCTCATAACTAAAAGTTTGTACTCTTTGACCAACATCTCCCCATTTCTTTTTTTTTTCCTCCTCAAAGCCCCAGTGCATGGTTGTCTATCTTAGTTGTAAGTCCTTCTAGTTCTTCCACAACATGGCAACTGACAGAGGAGTGCTGTGGTTCCATGACCAGGAAACAAATCCAGGCTGCCGAAGCAGTGCAAGTGCCAAACTTAACCACTAGGCCATCAGGGCTGGCTCAGCATCTCCCCATTTCTGCCACTCCTGAGCCCCTGGCCACCACCATTCTTCTCTCTGTTTCTATGAGCTCTATGTTTTTAAATTCCACATATGATTGAGGTCATATAGCTGATAAGAAGAGTTAGAAAACCCTTTCTTTGCCAAAACAACTCTCTTGGTTAAAAATACACATATTTGCTCAGAAAAAGCATTTTCTTTAAGATATTCTTCACTTAAAGTTTAAAGAATTAAATATTTAAGAAGATAAAATTCATGTGCCCTAAAATATAAGGTATAGAATATATTTTAAAAAACCAAGGGCTCTATTGTATTGAATCATATAAATCATTGAAATAATCCCACTTTCTCAAATTAGAAACACTATTTCATCAAGTTAGTCTCTACTAGATCCTACGTTTGGTGGACACTCATGCCCATATGCATGAGTGTTGACGAGCCAGTACAGTTCAAGTAGTTTAAAAATCTCTTATATGCCTAGACCTGGGCTGTTTGGGCTCAATCAAGATTCATGAGAATTGCTCTGACAATTAGCAGTAGGAAACAGAGAGAGTGTGATAGCCTAAAGCTTAGAAAATTTTTAAGATTCAAAATGGTGCGATATTTTAAGGTAGAAATCAATCACATAGATTTCAATTCTAGATTCCTAAGAACAGTTGCAGAAGAGTATGTCTAGTGTGGACTGATGAGCCTTTCTCTCCATGGGTTATCCAGCAAAGCACTGTATTGAAAAGCAGGGGCTAACTCTGAGACAGAGAGGAATGAAGTCCTATAGTTCATAGGCAGGCATTCAATGACAGACACTCTAAGCTAATGTGACAAGGCAGAAGATTTCTGGAGAAACCTCAGAATACTCCATGGCTAAACTAGGATTGTGTGAAGGCTAATAAGAGATGTCACAACAGAATCAAAAGCAAGAAAGCCAGAATTCTGAAAATATCCAAGAGTCAAATCATTTACATTTTATTGATTCAAGGGACTGAAAAGGAAACTAATATTTGGGGAGCAGCTCCGACGTACGAGAAAGTACTAGATACTCTGAAAGTATTGTTCCTTTTATATTAAAAACCTTATAAAGCAGGTATTATTAGCTTTCAAAATCACAGAGTTTATTAGCAAGCTTTATATATATTAATTATATATTATAATTATATACAATTAATTATATACTATATAATTATATATTTTATTATTTATTAATCAGGACTCAAACCCAGGTCAGTGTGACTCCAAAGTCCAAGCATTTCCTACTGAATTTTGCCACTTCTGTGGAGGAGGCTGCAGACATTGGAGTGTAAGTAAAATTAAGTTACCTAAATTACAGATACACTCATGCTTTGACCTAACAATTCTACTCATGGTAATTTACTTTGAAAATGTACCTGCACAAGTTCAAAATATTATTCACAAAGTTATTTATTTCTGCATTATTTATAATAATAAAAGTCTAGGGAAAAAAAGGACCACAAATTATCTCCCAGTAAATGAGTGATTGAATAAGATGTGATGCATTTCTACATTGAATTAGCCAAGTAAAAAGAATGAAAAAGATAACTACATCCTTACATGGAATGACTTCCGGAAAAAAATTTTAATTAAAAAATAAGGTGCAGAACACTGTATACAGTGTGCTAGCATTTGTGTGAGGAAGGAAGGAAATAAGAATAAATATATAATTATATTTTTACATAAATATAAATATTATACACTTATAATGAGAATCATCAAAAGAAAGAACCAAAAGTAATTAAAACGGTTACATAGAGGTGGTAGAAGGATAAGGGGTGAGAGGGAAAAGAAACTAAATTTCTTAGAGTTTGAGATTTTACTTTTAAACTATGTAATATTTTACAGTGGCTAAAGGCAAATGATAAGAAAAAGGAAAACAAATCTATCAAATCCTAAAATTAAAAACTGTCTGAAACAGGGGTCAGTCCAGTGGTGCATTGATTAAGTTCATATGTTCTGCTTCAGCAGCCCAGGGTTCGCCAGTTCAGATCCTGGGTGCAGAGCTATGCATTACTTGTCAAGCTATGCTATGGCAGACATCCCACATATAAAGTAGAGGAAGATGGGCACAGTTATAAGCTCAGGGCCAGTCTTCCACAGCAAAAAGAGTATGATTGGTGGTAGATGTTAGCTCAAGGCTAATCTTCCTCAAAAATACTTATAGATCTCATCAAGATGGTGGCATAGGCGGACTCTGAACTCACCTACTCCCACAAATGCAACCAGGTTACAATTATTCTTGTAAAACTCACCCTAGAGAGAGAACTGAAAACTAGATAAAAAGAAGACCCAGAATAAGGGATAGTCCTGAGTGAGGCAGAAGAGGCAGAAATTCCTTCTGGAGAGAAAAAAAGCCAACTTCCTGAGCCAACTTCCACAACAAGCCAGGTGGGAGCTGCTCTAAAGTACTCAGCCCTCCCTGGGGGAGTGGGAACCTTAGTAGGGGCCTGTTACTGCTATAAGCATCCTTCAGACTCAGCACAACTGAGATGAGTGTCCTACTATTTGACTTTGCTTGCTATTAACTGCAACAGGAGAATAGCCCCAGAAAATCTATCAGACAAAAGCTGAAAAAACCCAGCTCTTAAAGGCCCATTCACAAATTCATCCATCTCAGAGAACAACCTAAAAACACCAGAAAGAAAGCAGTGAAGGGTAAATTAATGTTGCTTGACAAACAAACACTATTAGCAAGAATGCAGCATATGTTAATGCTATTGAAGCTTAACGATAAATCATCAATAAGTAAAGCAAACACGTACAATACTATCCTAGTTGTGAATTTCCTCACCTTTGGTAGACATCTATTAAGTAATTGGTATTTACTGAGGAATTGGCAGGTGAGCAAATTTCTTGATTTTTCTGTTTGTCAGAGAATGTTCCAGTCCTTGGAGATAAGCATTCAGGAGGTTAGCATGCATTTAGAATGTGCATAGTTTAGAAATATGAAGTTGTATGCCTTCTTACCACCCCATTGGGCTATTTGACAATTCTATATTCTATGAGAGATGCATTACTTTCAAAATCAATGAGAACATAGAAATCATCTGGTACAAATCTCTCATTTCAAAGATGAGGAAACTGAAGCTTAGGGAAATCAAATTACTGGCCAGATCAGAAAACAGAACTCTCAGTTTTCAGTTCTATGTCCTGATATATAAAATACATATAAAGGATGCTTTTTCAAAAAACTTTGGATGAGACTTCAATATAATTAAAAAATTACTTTTTGTTGTATTCTCAAATAATTTTGGTTCCATCAAATACACATTTATTAGTTGTTTCCCATGTGATGAGCAATCAGGATGCTAAAAGAAATGAACTGTATTCCTTGCCCCCAGCAAGCTCACAATCCAGTGTGGAAATAAAATGAGCAATGGTAAACAAGTCAATTGAGAGCAACCAGCTACACTGGGTGCCTACCCAATTAACCGGAAAACTGAACAGTAGTGTGCTATTAGATCTTGTAGCCAACAGTACTGGGGCTCCCCAAATCCGATTTACAAAAACCAGCCAATGAAGGAAAGACTATACTCCCTGGGTACCTGCAGTAAGAGCAACCTTGTCACAGCAGAAGGACACAAGTAGCCCAAACAGTGGTCACTCCTGGATAATTTGGACTGGTGATATGAGGGAAGCACACTGCTGAGCCTCAAAAGGCATCTCTTACATAAGGCCATTTCTCCAAGATTAGGAGACATAGCTGACTCACCCAATACATAGATATAAGCACAGTGAAAGAGGCATAATGAGGAGGCAAAGGAATGTGTCCCAAGTAAGAAAACAAGACAAAACCTCAGAAAAAGACCTAAATGAAACAGAAAGAAGTAATCTACCTGACAAGTTCAAACAAAAACTCATAAGGATGCTCACTGATATTGGGAGAAGACTGGATGAACACAGTGAGAATGTCAACAAAGAATTGGAAAATACAAAAAAGAACCAATCAGAATTGAAGAACACAAAACTGGAAATGAAAAATTCACTAGAGGGACTCAATAGCAGAGCAGATGATACAGAAGAAAGGATCAGTGAGCTGGATGAAAGACTAGAGGAAATCACCCAAGCTGAACAGACAAAAGAAAAAGAATTAGGAGTTACATCACTGTCACAGAGTAGTGAGCTTGTCCAGGACTCTCCTCCCACATACAGCAAAAAGGAGAACCATATTCCAACAGAAAATGCCCTAAAAGCACAAAAATCCTTGGAAAGTCATGGAAACCACACAATGGAGTGCAGAGAGGCTGGAGACCCTCTCAGAGGAGCTGGAACAGGATAAGAGAGAACTTTGCTCCCTCCCCTAAAGACTGCAGTTGCTGCCATGGGAGGCTCTGTGAGAGAAGGATTAGGGGACAGGTCTCCCATCTGCGGGATCACCCAGGACTACCTAGAGCCCTTGCAGACTAGAAGGATTCTCTAAAATGGTGAGAAAGCTTTCACGTGGGGGTGACCTCATCAAGCCAAGACCCCAGGAGACCAGATAGCAAGAGCTGATCAAGAAACCTGGGACTGCACACAGGAGAAAGTGCTCCTCCCCCCACCCACCCTGCACCATCATGGCTGAAGACAGAGGGCCCAGAATACTTGGCTCTTGACCCTCATTCAGTGGTGATAGGCTGTACCTGCAACTGAATAATATCACAGTGGAAAACATCTGTCCTTCCAGCATCAGGCAATTTGTCAAATCTCCAGACCAGAGACAAAACGACAAACATTCAGAATTCAGTCCTGAGGACACAGTAATAAGTAAACTAATTGGCAATGAATTCAAAATAACTATTGTCAAAAAACTCAATGAGATAAAATAGAATATAGAGAAACAATTCAACAAGTTCAGGAGCTACTTCCCAAGAGATTGAAACTATAAAGAAGAATCAATCAGAAATATTAAAGATGAAAGACACAATGGAAGAGATAAAACAAAATTTGGATTTCCTGAATTCTCGTGTGGATGCGATAGAGGAGAGACTCAGCATAATTGAAGATGGACATGTTGAAATGCTCCAGACAGAGGAGGAGAGAGAACTGAGACTAAAAAGAAATGAAGAAAGTCTCCGATAAATATCTGACTCAATGAGTAAATGCAACATAAGAATTATCGGTATTAAAAAAGGTGAAGAAGAGAATGGAACAGAAAGCATACTCAAAGAAATAATAACAAAGAACTTCCCAAACCTAGGGAATGAGAAGGAAATGTGTGTGGAGGAAGTTTTCAGATCTCCTAGATTTGAAAATGTAAAAAGACCTACTGCAAGGCATATAGTAGTAAAACTGGCAAAAGTGAACAGTAAAGAAAGAATACTCAGGGCAGAAAGGCAGAAGAAAATAACCTACAAAGGAACTCCTATCCGACTTTCAGCAGATTTCTCTGCAGAAACCTTACAAGCTAGGAGAGAATGGAATGAGATATTCAAAACTTTAAAAAGATAAAAATCTGGGGCTGGCCCCGTGGCCGAGTGGTTAAGTTCGCGCGCTCCACTGCAGGCGGCTCAGTGTTTTGTTGGCTCAAATCCTGGGCGCGGACATGGCACTGCTCATCAAACCACGCTGAGGCAGCGTCCCACATACCACAACTAGAAGAACCCACAACGAAGAATATACAACTATGTAACGGGGGCTTTGGGGAGAAAAAGGAAAAAATAAAATCTTTAAAAAAAAATTTAAAAAAATTAAAAAATAAATAAAAGATAAAAATCTTCAGCCAAGAATACTCTATCCAGCAAAAATATCCTTCAATATGAGGGAATAATTGAATCTTTCCCAGACAAACAAAAGCTAAGGGATTTCATAGCCATGAGACGCCCCCTACAAGAAATCCTCAAGAAGGCGCTCATACCTGAAAAAAGAAAAAAAGGCAGAAAGCAGTCACAAAACACAGAGTAAGGAGACAAATAAATAGACAGAGTCAGGATAGGATAGCAAATATTCACCTATAGCATTAGGCTAGAGGGAAGGAAAACATCAAAAACAAAGACAATCTTGTCACTTTAACCATAAACTCACACCACAAGTTGGAATAAGATATGAGAATAATAACTTAGGAGGGGAGGAGGAAAGAGACTGAATCAGTTTAGACTACAGAAATAAGAAGCCATCAGAAAAGGGACTATGTTATGCATGAGATGCTGAATAAAATCTTCAGGGTAGCTACTAAACTAAAAAGCAGAACAGAGATGCAAAGAATAAATAAGGAAAAAACAAAGAAACACAGTATAGAAAACTACATAATTCAATGAGTAGACCAAAACACACAGGATGAGAAACAAAGGAAATGCAGGAAAGCCAGAAAACGAGTGATATAATGACAGCATTAAGCCCTCATACATCAATATCACCCTCAATGTAAGTGGATTGAACTCTCCAATAAAAAGACACAGAATGGCAAGACAGATTAAAGAACAAGATCCAACAATTTGTTGCTTGCACGTAACACATCTCAGCTTCAATGACAAATACAGGTTCAGAGTGAAGGGGTGGAAAATGATGCTCCAAGCTAATGGCAAACAAAAGAAAGCAGGTGTCACAATACTTATATCAGACAAAATAGACTTCAAATAAGGCAGGTAAAGAGAGACAAAGAGGGCCAATATGTAATGATCAAAGGGACATTCCATCAAGCAGAATTAATGCTTATAAATATCTATGCCCCCAACAGAAGAGCACCAAAGTTCATGAAGCAACTATTAACAAACCTAAAAGCAGATATTAAAAATAAGACAATAATAGTAGGGGACCTCAACACCCCATTCACATCATTGGACAGATCATCCAGACAGAAAATCAACAAGGAAACAGTGGAATTAAATGAAAAGCTAAAACCGTTGGACTTAATAGACACATATAGAACACTCCATCCAAAAATAGCAGAATACACATTCTTCTCAAGTGCACATAGAACATTCTCAAGGATAGACTATATATTGGGAAACAAGACAAGCCTCTATAAATTTTTAAAAATTGAAATAATAACGAGCATCTTCTCTGATCATAATGCTATAAAGCTAGAAATTAATTACAAGAAAAGAGCTGAGAAAGGGACAAAGATGTGGAGGCTAAGCAATATGGTATTGAACAAGCAATGGATCATTGAAGAAGTTGAAGAAGAAATCAAAAAATATCTGGAGAAAAATGAAAATGATAACAAGCCATACCAACTCATATGGGATGCAGCAAAAGCTGTATTAAGAGGGAAATTCATCACAATACAGGCATACCTTAACAAACAAGAAAAATCCCAAATAAGCAACCTCAAATTACGCTTAACTGAACTAGAGAAAGAAGAACAAACAAAGCCCAAAGTCAGCAGAAGAGAAATAATAAAAATCAGAGCAGAAATAAATAAAATAGAGAATAGAAAAAACAAAAATAAAGTCACTTTTTGAAAGGATAAACCAAATTGACAAACACTTAAGAAACTAAAAAAAAAAAGACAACAAATAAATAAAATTAGAAATAAAACATATTACAATTGATGCCTCAGAAACCACAAAAGACCCAAAAAAACTAAGCAATTTGAAGCAAGAAAAATAAAGTTAAAGGCATCACATTTCCTGATTTCAAAATATATTACAAGGCTACAGTATGAAAAAAGTATGGTTCTGGCATAAAGACAGATATAGAGCACTGCAACAGACTAGAGAACTCAGAAATGAACCCACACATGTAAGGTAAACTGTTTTTCCACAAGGTTGCCAAGAATACTCAGTGAGGAAAGGATAATTTCTTCAACAAACTGTGTTGGGAAAACTGGATATCCAAAGGCAAAAGAATGAAATTGGACCCTTATCTTATGCCATAGAGAAAACTCAACTAGAAATGGATTAAGGACTTAGATGGAAAATCTGAATCTATAAAACCCCAAGAATAAAACATAGGGGAAAATTTCATGCCATTGGTCTTGGATATGACCCCAAAGCACAGACAACAAAAGCAAAAATAGACCAATAGAATGACATCAAAATAAAAAGCTTTGCACAACAAAGGAAACAATCAACAGAGTGAAAAAGCAATCAATAAAATGGTAGAAAATATTTTCAAATCATATTTCTAATAAGGAGTTAATATCCAAAATACATAATAATTGTTACGAATCAATAGCAAAAAAACAAATAATATGATTTAAATATGGACAAAGGACTTGAGCAGACATTTCTCCAAAGAAAACATACAGATGACCAACAGATTTATGAAAAGATGCTCAACATCACTAATCATCAGGGAAATGCAAATCAAAACCACAACGAAGTATTACCTCATATCTGTTAGAATGGCTACCCTAAAAAACAAACAAGTGGTGGCCAAGGTGTGGAGAATTTGCAACTTTTGTACACTGTTGGTCGAAACGTAAAATCGTGCAGCCTTTACGGAAACCATGGAGGCTCCTTAAAAAATTAAAAATAAAACTACTGTAGGATCCAGCAACCCCCCAACAAAAAAAGCATATATCCAAACTAATTGAAATCAGGATTTAAAGAGATATTAGCACTTCCATGTTCAATGCAGGATTATTCACAATAACCAAGACACGGAAACAATTTAAGTGTCTGTTGAATACATAAAGAAAATTTCATACAGTGGAATATTCGGCCTTAAAAAAGAAGGAAATCCTGCCATATGCAACAACATGGATGAATCTTGAAGACATTGTACTAAGAGAAATTATCCATGGAGAAGGACAAATACTGCATGATTCCACTTATATGAGGTATCTAAAATAGTTAAACTCCTAGAAACAGAGAGTAGAATGGTGGTTGCCAGTGGAGCTGTTTTTCAACAGAAATAAAGTTTTGGAATACAATATGAATAAACTCTAGAGATCTGCTTTATAACATTGTGCCTATAATTAATAATACTGCATTTTGCACTTAAAAATTTTTAAGAGGGTAAATCTCATGTTAAGTGTTCTTACCATGTTAAGTGTTCTTACCACAATTTTAAAAAACTGATAAAACTTATTTTCAAAAATAAGTACAAAAAAATCTTAAATTTCACTCAGTTTTATTTCAATGGTAATATTTATTTAATTATTTTGAAACTCTTTTATGAATATTGTATTATGCTACCAATAAATAATCATGTTTATATTATTACATGTCATGATTTCAATGTATGGGAAAAGAGAAACAAATATAAAGTACAAGAAATTAAGTAAACCTCCTGCTATGTTAAAATTGAAATGAAAAATATATAAACTCATGATTTTTAAAAAATAATATATTTGAAAGAGGCTAAGAGCAATAAAACCCAAGTGGCACTGAGGACCTGTTGTACCCAAATTCTGTTTTCTAAATAATGTTCTCTACTAAAGAAGACAGTGCTCTTTTCTAAAAATGACTGTTTCCAGATCCAGTAGAAAAAGTGCAAGGTATTGGGACATCTTTTTGTACCAGAAAGCAAAAAGGCATTCAAAGAACAACGGAGCCCGTCAAAAGAATGCAAAACCCAGTTGAAAGGGATTCTATTGGTCAAAGTCGAAACACTCTGAACAACAAAATAAATACTAAATGTCTTTGTTTGAAGAATGTTGTGTGTATACAATTTCAGTGCACAATGGTGTATATCATTGTGAAAATTGTATACACACACATATAATAAAGGCTTCCATTGGAGATTACAGGTGTATCAACACCTGTAAAAATTAGTGAGTTAATGAGAAAGAATTAATTAAGCATTTATACTTTTATTTTAATGACTATAAAACATCACCAAATAGCCCTAGTTGATGAAGGAAAGCTCTTTTGTTATAAAAGAGTCAGCTATCAATAATAATAGATGAAATAGGGAAAAAAGCATCACCATTTAGTAGCTTCTAATAGATATTCTATTCAGGCAAGGATCATCAATGAATGCCAAAACCATTAAATGAAAAGTTGATGGGGCTAAAAATACTGCCACATAGATTATTTCCCAGTCATAAAGGGGAAAATACACCTTTACAATGGAGACATCTGATTGTCACCATGATGATCATGAATAAGGAATCAACTGGTCATTCCGTGTCCCCTAATGTGATGCAATATAAAGTACTCAGCATCAATAATGAGTTATTTTTTTAAATTGGGATCAAATTTACTATTTGATCATTTTTAAGCATACAGTTCAGTAGCATTCAGTACATTCACATTGTTGTGCAACCATCATTGCTATTTATGACTAGAATTTGTTTTCATCTTCCCAAACTAAAATTCCATACCCACCAAACACTAATTTCCCATTCTTCCCTTCCTGAAGACCCTGGCAACAACTGTACTACTATCTTTCTTTAAGAATTTGACTACTCTAGAAACCTTGTATATGTGGATTTATACAATATTTGTCCTTTTATGAATGGTTTATTTCACTTAGTGTGTCATCGAGATTCATCCATGTTGTCAGAATTCCCCCCTTTTGGAGGCTGAATAATATGCCACTGTATGTATATATCATATTTTGTTATCCATTCATCCATCAACAGACATTTGGATTGTTTTCAGCTTTTAGCTATTGTGAATAATGCTGCTATGAACATGGGTATTTAATGTCTTTTCAGATCACTGCTTTCAATTCTTTTGGATATATATCCAGAAGTGGAATTGCTTGATCATGATGATAATTCTATGTTTAATTTTTTTAGGAACTGTAATGCCATTTTCCAGAATGATTGTACCATTTTGCACTCCCACTAGCAGTGTACAAGGGTTCCAGCAAGTGCTTTTTCTGTTTTTTTCAATAATAGACACACTAACTAGTATGAAGTGGTGTCTCATTGTGGTTTTGATTTGTGTTACTCTGATGATTAGTGATATTCAGAATCTTTTTAAGTCCTTATTGGACATTTGTATATCTTCTTTGGAGAAATGTCTATTCAAGTCCTCTGACCATTTTTTAATTTTTTTGATGTTGTTTCGTTGTTGATTTGTAGTTTTATAATATATTCTGGATGTGTATTAATGACTCATCAGATATATAATTTGCAAATAATTCCCATTTCATAGGTTGTCTTTTCACTCTGTTGACAGTGTTCTTTGAAGCACGAAAGTTTTTAATTTTGATGAATTTCAATTTATTTTTATCTTTTGTTACCTGTTCTCTAGGTGTTATATCCAGGAAATCATTTCAATTTAATCTCATGAAACTTTTCTCCATGTACGTATCTTTTCTTCCAAGAGTTGACAGTTGTAGCTTTTAGGTCTAGGTCTTTTGGTCCTTCTTTAGTTCATTTCTGTGTAAGGTAAAGGTCCAAGTTCATTTTTTTGCAAGTGTACATCTTTTTCCACACTCGATTTGTTAAAAATATCGTCCTTTCCCCATTAAATGGTCTTGGCACCCTTGTCAAAAACCATTTGATCATATATGCATGGGTGTATTTTGAGGCTCCCTATTCCGTTCCATTAATCTTATGTCTATCTTTTTGCCGGTACCACACTGTTTTGAATACCAGAGCCTTGTGGTAAGTTTTCAAATCAATAAATGTTAGCCCTCCAACTATGTTCTGTTTTTGGAGATTCAGGGTGCCTTATGATCCCATAGAAATTTTAGGGTGAATTTCTCTGTATCTGCAAGAAACATCTTCGGGATTTTTATAAGGATTGCATTGAATCTGTAGATTGCTTTGGGCAGTATTGGCATCTTAAGGATAGTAGGTCTTCAATCCATGAACACAGAATGTCTTTCCATTTATTTGTGTCTTTTTAAATTTCTTTCCAAATGTTTTCTATTTTTCAGTGAATAAGTGTTTCAGCTCCTCGGTTACATTTATTCCTAAGTATTTCATTCTTCTGGGTGCTCTTGAAATGTACTTGCTTTCTTAACTTCTTTTTGAGGTTGCTCATTGTTAGTGTATAGAAATGCAACTGATTTTTGCATGTTGATTTTGTATACTGTAACTTTGCCAAATTAGTTTATTTGTTCTAACAGTTTTTTTTAATCGTTAGTGTTTTCTACACATAAGATCTGTGAAATGAGATAATTTTACTTCTCCCTTTCCACTTTGAATGCATTTTCTTTCTTTCTCTTGCCTAATTTCTCTGGCTAGGGCTTCCAATCCTATGTTAAATAGAAGTGGCAAAAGTAGGCATTTTTGTCTTGTTTCCAATCTTAGAGGAAAAACTTTGTTTTTCATCACTGAGTATGATGTTAGCTGTGGGTTTTTCATACATGAATTTTATTATGTTAAGGTAGTTTCCTTGTATTCCTAGTTTGTTTAGTGTTTTATCATGAAAGTGTGTTTGAATTTTTCAAATTAAATTGAGATCTGCATCAATTGAGATAATAAAATGGGATTTTTTTTCTTTCTGCTTAATGTGGTGTTTTACATTGAGTTATTTTTGTATGTTGAACCAACTATGCATTCCAGGTATAAATTCTTCTTGGTCATGGATATATCCTTTTAACATGCTGTTGAACTCAGTTTGCTAATATTTTGTTGAGGATCTTGGTTCAATATTCATAAGCAATATTGGTATGTAGTTTTCTTTTCTTGTAGTGTCTATCTAGCTTTGGAATCAGGGTTATGCTGACCTCATAGAATGAGTGAGGAAGTGTTTCCTCCCCTTTAGTTTTTTGGAAGAGTTTGAGATTGTGTCAATTCATCTTTGAATGTTTGGTAGAATTCACTAGTGAAGCCATTTGATCCTGAACTTTTCTTCGTTGGGAGATTGTTGATTACTGATTTAATCTCCTTAATCTCTATGGATCTGTTAGGATTTTCTATTACTTAGTGATTCAGTCTTGGTTGCATGTTCCCAGGAATTTGTCCAATTCTTCTACGTTATTGAATTTGTTGGCATATAATTGTTTACAGTCCTCTCTTACATTCCTTTTTATTTCAGTAAAGTCAGCAATAATGTCCCCATTTTCATTTATGACTTTAGTTATTTGAGACTTCTGTCTTTTTTCTCAGTTAATCTAACTAAAGATTGTCAACTCTGTGATCTCTTTGAAGAAAAAACAAAGACCCAGTTTTGCTGATTTTCTCTATCTTATTTATCTCTCCTCTGGTCTTTATTATGTCCTTCCTTCTGCCAGCTTTGAGTTTAGTTTTTCCTTCTTTTTCTAGCTCTTTAATGTATAAAGTGAGGCTCTTCATTTATGACCTTTGTTCTTTTTATAATATAAGCATTTAGTGTTATAACTATTCCTCTTAGCTTTTGCTGCATCCCACAAGTTTTGATATATTGTGTCTTTGTTTTCATTTGTTTCATGATATTTTCTAATTTTCCTTTTGATTTCTTCTTTGACTCATTGATTATTAAAGTGTTATTTATTTTCCACCTATTTGGTGGATTTACCAGTTTTTCCTTTGCTATTAATTTCTAGTTTCATTCTATTGTAATTAGAAAAGATAGTTTTATGATTTCAATGTTTTTAAATTTGCTAAGACTTATTTTGTGGCCTAAAATATGATCTATCCTGGAGCATATTTCTTGTGTACTTGAGAAAAGTGGATTTGCTGCAGTTGTTGGATGGAGTATTCTGTATGTGTCTGTTAGGTCCAACTGATTTACAGAGTTGTCCAGGTCTTCTATTTGCTTATTGATTTTCTGTCTGGTTGTTCTATCATTATTGAAATGGAGTATTGAAATCTCCTACTATTAGTGTAAATCTGCCTACTTCTCTCTTCATTTCTGCCAATGTTTGCATCATATATTTAAAGCTTTGAATTTTGATGCATATATATTCACAATTGTCCTCTTTGTGAATTGACCCTTTTCTCATTATATAATGTTCTTCTTTGTCTCTCATAACCATTTTTGACTTAGTGTCTATTTTGTCTGATATTAGTACAGCTATCCCTGCTCCCTTCTGTTTACTATTTGTGTGGGGTACTTTTGTCCATTCTTTCACCTTCAATCTATGCATGTCCTTAGATCTAAAGTGAGCCTCTTGTAGACAGCAAATAGTTATATCCTGTTTTTCAGTCCATTTACTCAATCATTTTTTTCAATGGGGATTTTATGCCAGTTATATTTAAAATAATTATTGATAGAGCAGCACTTACTATCACCATTTTTCCTTTCTTTTCTATGTATCTTATAGCTATTTTTGTTTCTCATTTCCTCTAATACTGTCTTCCTTTGTGCTTTTTCTGTTGTTGTTGTAGCGACATGTTTGAGTCCCTTCAATTTCCTTTTGTGTAGCTTGTATAGATTTTTTCTTTTGGTTACCATGGGAATTACATATAACCTTCTAAAGTTATGGTAGTCTATCTTGAATTGATATCAATTTACTTTCAATTGCATACAAAAACCCCTATTCTTTTACACCTATGCGATTCTTTTTGTTATTGATGTCACAAATTATCTCTTCATATTTTGTGTACATATTAACATAGATTTATGATTAATTTTTATTTTCAATTAACAACTTTTTCTAGAAATTACTCCATATAAGTATATAGTTATCTCTTCATCCTGACTATGCTGTGCTGTGCCAGGGAAGGAGTCAGGCAGGAGTGAGAAGAAATGCCATGAAGCTTCCTGCCATTTTGAATGTGGTTTGTTCTTGATCTTTGACTGGTTTCCAGAGCTCCTATAAAATTATTTTAGTAATTCTGCAGTTGTTTATTTAATATTTCCATAGGGAAATGAGAGGCTGAAACTTCCTAGTCTGCCATCTTGCTGACATCACTCTACCAGTTATTTATTCTTAACAAAAGGTTTAACCTAAACATAATCAGATCTTTAAATATAACTTCTAGATTGAGGGAAATATGAAAGATAGGGAAATGACATAAATGACACTATAAAGAACAGACAAACCCAGAATATGAAATATTCCACAACAACTGTTGGCAAAACCAGTAACATAAACAAGAAAGAAAAATTGGTGAGCTTTATGCTCCATTAAAAGAGATAAGATTAGGGTAACCATATGTCCTAACTTGCCCAAGATGGTCCCTATTTATACTTCTTACTCTATTATAATATTAATAGTGTCCTTTCACTCTTTTCTGAGTCCTGATTTAGCTGATAAATTATATGGTCATCCTGCTCAAGAGAAATAAAATCAAGCAAAGTATATGATCACTAATTGGATAGCAAGCTTAAAACACATTACTGGGACAAATGGTGTCATTTGAATATAGATTGGAATTTTTATATCATGATGGGTTTTTTTTAGCTTTGCTAACTTTGGAGATGCATGCTGAAATATCTAGGGGTGAAATATGATGTCTGTAATTAATTTTGAAAATGTTCAGCAGAAAATTTAACATATGTATGATTAATTTTTATTTGTACATGGACATGGACATTTTTATGTCTTTTACTTATATATGTAATTTTAATATATGATATATATATATCTATATGTGTGTGCTTGTATATGCATATATATGGCATATGCTTGTATATGGCAAAATGTTGACAATTGTTTGATTTAGGTGGTGGGTTACAGGGTGTAATTGTAGTATTCTTCATGCTTTTAAATGTGTTTAAAATTATTAGAAATAAATGTTTAAAAATCAAGAGATTATCTAAATTGAGTAGAACAAGATTAAAGAGGACTTTGAAAATCCCTCAGAAGAGCTCAGATGTGTGG
The DNA here is from genome assembly GCF_041296265.1 of Equus caballus. Taxonomy (NCBI): domain Eukaryota; kingdom Metazoa; phylum Chordata; class Mammalia; order Perissodactyla; family Equidae; genus Equus; species Equus caballus. Next base: position 26,398,189 of record NC_091710.1, on the reverse strand, counting down.
TCTACTTGAGCTGAAGTAGATAAACAAAGATCATTGTGGTTCAACTACTTCCCACTTTCAATAATCTTTCATCCATGTTTCCCTAGCATATATATATATTTGACTATTTATTATAAGATAGGTATGCCTGTGCCTGTAGATCTCAGATGAGTGTAATGTTTTCCTTCCTACTAGATTATAAGCAACTCGAATATAGCAACAGTATTTTTTGCTCCTTTTGTCATTCCTTATAGCACCTACACATAGACATACTGCAATGATTATAAGTCACCAAGAGACTCATGAAAATTGCAAGAGGAAGGTGACAGATTACAAAATATGCCATAATTCTCCACTCCAATGTTTATCCATGCCTCCTTGCAATGTGACTTTACAGGACTTCCCAGCAAGAGGCAGAATCTATTCCTTAATCCTTTGCATCTGGGTTGTGCTTGCTTTGACCACAAAATGTGGCAGAAACAATGCTGTACCAGTTCTGATGCCTCATTCTCTCAGAATGCTCCCAGCCACAATGTGAACTGACACAGGCTAGCCTGCTGTACATTAAAAGATACTTGCTCTATTGTCCCCACTACCTTAGCTAATAAGCAGCCAACCCTCTGAAGTAGAGCCTCCTGGCTGACCAGAGCTGACCACAGACACATTACTGAACAAAACTGAGAGCGGAATTGCTGACTCATGGATCTGTGAGCTAAATAAATGTTGGTTGTTTCAAGCCACTATGTTTGGGTTGGTGTTTTGCATAGGGAAAGATAAGTGATGCAAGAAATGAAAGGGAAGAATAAGGAAGAGAAGGGGGAGAAGGAGGCAGAAAGGGAAAAGAGACAGCCTGAACATATGAATGACTTTTTTCATGGAAGCCCTGAATTGGATAATTTTTTTAATCAGAGCTGCTGTTACGTTGGTAGCATTCAGCAAAGTCACAAAAGTTATGTTGTGTTCTTTTCCTATTTTATCAAACTTGAGGTTTGAAATATTCATACAGATAAAAGAACTCATTATAATTCAGGAGAAATTTCTTCATTTGCCGTTAGTTCATATGCACAGAGGCAGCATCTGTCTTTTAGCGTTGGGTAGCTACTTAGTCTTGCCTAGCAATTTTCCCTTTGATTAAGCCCAGATACCAGAACATTATTCCTTCTCTGTGTCTATTAGGGTACTGGTGCTTTACTTTTTCTTTTCTTTCTTTTTTCTTTTTGAGGAAAATTAGCCCTGAGCTAACATCTGCCACCAATCCTCCTCTTTTTGCTGAGGAAGACTGGCCCTGAGCTAACATCCATTCCCATCTTCCTCTACCTTATGTGGGACGCCTGTCACAGCATGGCTTGACAAGCGGTGAATAGGTCTACATCCAGGATCCGAACCCGTGAACCCCAGGCCGCCAAAGCAGAACATGCGAACTTAACCGCTGTGCCACCAGGCCAGTCCCTTGGTGCTTTACTTTTTTAAGGCTGTTGGTAGAGTATTGAGTGAGGTGATTTTTTTTCATAGAGACATTGACCAGATTCCTGAAGCCACAGGAATTCTGGACTCCAATCTGAAGCTCCTAATTTTTTCCCCTCTTCCAACTATAAACCTCCTCTGAGTACAAAAAAAAAAGAAATCAGGAAATATATGAGGAACATTATTCAGTGAAAAATACTGACAAAGACATGAAAAAAAAATTGATCAGTATCACAGTTTAGATAAGAGATATTTATCTGGCACACCATTGGAACATCAGTGTTCTATCTTGATTCCGTGCAAAGACCTCAAAGAATATCTGTGGAGAGAGAAGATTAAAGAAAAAAGCAGAAAGGTAAAATGAGAGAAAGACCAAACCCAAGAAGCACTCAATGGCTTACCCCCTTGCTAAGGGTTTTTAAAAATTGGAAGAAACCTGGGGTTCTCTACGAAGATGTTCAGGGCAGAAGTGCTTACACTAACAGAGACTTGATTGGGGATAAATAGAGGAAACATGGGATAGAAACATCTAACCTACTTTTCCTCCTGTGATTTTGGCTTCAGCCACTTTTCTCTTGGATCTTGGTCTTTTCATTTGGTGGACTGCTCTGGCAGATCAAAATAAAGTTATTAATGCCAATAAATTTAATTCTACTTATCAGGATTCCTGGACCTGTCATGCAGTCACACTTCAATAGTTAATGCAATTATGTGTCCCCTCCTGACCCCCCCGCCAGCCCTCCTTCACTCTAGGGTAAGAAGGGCTGGAGGAGATGAATGGTTCCCAACACACTTGTGCAAGAGAATTGCCCTAGATATTTTAATAAACAAGGTAGACATCTCTCAGATTAGAGCCCTGAAAATTCAAATTCAGACAACTCCCCCAGTTAATTTTCCTGCAGTCAAATAGATATTGGCTCATGACCAGATTTTTGGAAAACATTGGACAAGATAAAATTAAGGTCAAGATTCTGCGATAGGGTATTCGAAGAGTTTTTGGTAGAGTAAATTGATTTCTATAGGAATAGTTTGGGCACTTCCATAAAAACACCACTTGAGTGAGGCTTTAAAGCAGAGAACATAAATATAAATACCTACAGAATGGAGTGGGCCAGTGGAAAGTGTGAAAAACTAGAATGCAATACCCTCTCTAAAAGTCACAGCTTATTACTGCCATCTGGGAATGAGTGTGCAGTATGATTTTTCAAATACATTTAGAAGTCCAGATATTTTAAAGTGAAATTTCTTGACTTTAAAACGTTAACAACTTATTTTGAAGAACCTGAAACACTGTCCTTGGGCCCAACTAAATGTTTCCCTGGGCTTGAACATGACAGCTCTACAAGCTACCGTAGGGTATCTGCAGATGTGATGTTGCCTTTGTATAATTCCACTCTGCAATACAGATTCTGATGTGCTCCAAGTATCAGAAGATGTTAAGCACAGCAAGAAAATTACTCTAGATTGAATAATGACTAATTTTTACCAAATATAATTTTTTCACCTTGGTATACATCAGTGTAGTATGACCTCATACTAAACAGACAGATGTGGGGCTCAGTAGCGCCCCTCTCCCACACATCAACTCAAACACACACACACGTATTTCTCTTTCAGTGTCTATTTATGTGAGTTTATACACATGGAGTGTTGTTTTTTTGACTGGAGGAAGGCACGTGGTAGAGGGACGCTGGATGTGAGAGGTACCAGAACAACAACTACCGCTGTCAGTATTTCCTGAGCTGTGGCTTTTCAGTCCTTGTGGAGAACGGTGTTAAAACCACTGGATAAACAGCTCTTTCCTTAAGGGATCTCATGAGACTCGGAGCCCAACAGTGCTTCTTAGAGGCACAGGTGAGAAAGTCAACACAGAGCCAGGGAAATGGTCATTCTCTCTATTTCTCTCCAGATTACCACATGGCTCCAGCACCTGGAGGACTCAAAAACAATACGGCTTCATTTGGCACCTCTAGGATGTTGTGACACATAGTGGGTTGGGGTCGGGGGGTTCAGCATCTTACTGAGGACAGCACTGGCAGTGACAAATGACCTACTTCAAATTGCTTGCCAGCAGACACCACCCAAAAGGAGACCTGAGTTGACATAAGCCAACTCATTCCTTATGTCAGTGAAACCACCCAGGGAACGACCAGAAAATTGGTCCCTGCTTGCCATGTCCCTGCCATCATCACCCTTTGTGGCCCTACTGAATGCATTACTCACCCTAATGACCTAAGCCAGTTTAGCCATTCGAAGTCTTTAGGTTCTTTTTGGTGAATGTCGATTACCTCTGGTCATCGGTAATGTTTGAAGCCAGTTGTTTCCTCTGCAATGTCATGGCCAGATATTATGTTTTAAGAAAAGCAAAACCAGGAGTGGATTCCAAGATGGCGCCGTGAGTAGTCCTCTTTGTCTCTCGCCCTTCGAGTCTACAATTATTCGGACACTTATCGCTTGACAAAGGATATCCAGACAGCATCTCAGGACGTCTGAGACACCCACGCGACTATACATCGGAAGGCGGACGGACTTTCCTCCGGGAGGATGTGGAAATAGGTGAAAACTCTCCGACCCCGACGGGCAGCCTAGTACCCGCAAGCGGCTTTCTTCCAACGGACGCCCCCAGAGGATCCACACACATCTAGGGCAGGAGCGAGAACACAACAGAGGAGCGACGGTGGAAACAGGTGACCAGAACCCTACTTAAACCCCCTGCAATTACTCCTAAACGCAGAGGGAAACTTTGGAGTTGCACACCTGAGCCCGCGGGGAGAGTCTCTCCCCGCCATTGGCGGGGAGACCCAGCCTGGTGCTCGGGGCGCCCGGAGGGTCCCAGAGAGACGCCCGCCCCGGGGGACTAGGGATTGCCGGAGATCTCGGAGAGGACCGGGGCGGGGGAACTTTCAAAGGCGCATCCGGCGACCCGGTGGGGAAGCGCCGGAGCTCCGCCAGGCAGCAGACAAAACTCTCTGTCTGCCAGTAGCAGAGGGGCCACGCTGAGCACTCAGGGCTCCCGGCAGAGGCCCGGAGAGAAGCCCAGAGGGCGGGGCGACCCCCAGCTGCCATTGCCCGCCCCGGGGGACTAGGGATTGCCGGAGATCTCGGAGAGGACCGGGGCGGGGGAACTTTCAAAGGCGCATCCGGCGACCCGGTGGGGAAGCGCCGGAGCTCTGCCAGGCAGCAGACAAAACTCTCTGTCTGCCGGTAGCAGAGGGGCCACGCTGAGCATTCAGAGCTCCCGGCAGAGGCCCGGAGAGAAGCCCAGAGGACGGGGCGACCCCCAGCTGCCGTTGCCCACCCGGTGAGGCTAGGGATTGCCGGAGATCTCGGAGAGGACTGGGGCTGGAGAGAGTTCCAGAGACCCAGCTTAGTAGCCTAGGGGGAAACCCTACAGGCTCACAGAAGCCTTAGGGAAAGCCTCTGCACAGCACCAGTAGAAGGCACCCAGCCGCCAGCCACAAGGCTGGAAGACCCCAGGGCAAAAGCAGCATAGCTAGGTGTACTAACCACAGACTGTAGAAGATGCCAATAGCTCTCCTGCGACCCATAGAGGACAAGTGAGATTTGGTGGGTGCCGACAGCAACGGAGCGACAAATATAAGTGATCCCACCCCTGGCCGCTGGAAAAGCCCATAACACCGTTGCAGACCCCAAGGAGAGAGCGCATCTAGGTGGGCAACAACAGTAGGCCCCTGCAGCCTGAAGCCCCCCGTGACGGCCCCCACGGCAGAGGAGGGAATCCAAAGGGCCACTGTGGCTACGAAGAGGGGCCCAGGCCCAGTTAGCAACTACGGACAGGGTTCCTGGTTGGTGAAGTATAAACAGCTGCTCCCCCCACCGCAGCAGCTGAAACAAGTGAAAGGAGCAACTAAACTCTATCTCCATGCGGAGGCACAAATCAACATCATCAAGCAATATGAAAAAATACATTAAATCTCCAGAACAGAAAGAAAGTAACAAATACACAGAAAACAATCCCAAAGAAAATGAGATATATAACCTAAATGATGATGACTTCAAAACAGCCATCATTAAAATACTCACTGAGTTAAGAGAGAATTCTGACCGACAACTCAACGAGTTCAGGAGCTATGTCACAAAAGAGTTTGATACGATAAAGAAGAACCAAACAGAAATATTGGAAATGAAGAACACAATAGAGGAGATTAAGAAAAATCTAGATGCTCTGAACAGTAGGGCCGATAATATGGAGGAAAGAATTAGCAATTTGGAAGATGGCAATATAGAATTGTTGCAGGCAGAGGAGGAGAGAGAAGCAAGACTTAAAAGAAATGAAGAAACTCTCCGAGAATTATCAGACACAATTAGGAGATGCAACGTAAGGATTATAGGTATACCAGAGGGAGAAGAGAAGGAGAAAGGGGCAGAAAACCTATTCAAAGAAATAATGGCTGAGAACTTCCCAAATCTGGTGAGGGAGATGGATCTTCAGGTGACAGAAGCCAATAGATCTCCAAACTTTATCAATGCAAGAAGACCAACTCCACGGCATATAGTAATGAAGCTAGCAAAAGTCAACGACAAGGAGAAAATATTAAGGACAGCCAGGCAAAAGAAACTAACCTACAAAGGAACCCCCATCAGGCTATCAGCAGATTTCTCAGCAGAAACTTTACAGGCTAGAAGAGAGTGGAATGATATATTCAAAAATCTGAAGGACAAAAACCTACAGCCGAGAATTCTCTACCCAGCGAAAATATCCTTCAAATACGATGGAGAAATAAAAACTTTCCCAGATAAACAAAAATTAAGGGAGTTCATTGCCACAAAACCTCCTCTTCAGGAAATCCTCAGGAAAACCCTCATTCCTGAAAAATCCAAAAAAGGAAAGGGGCTACAAAACCAAGAGCAGAGGAGATAAGTAGAAGGACAACAACAGAGAGTAGCAGCTCTACATCAGAACAGATTAAACCATGGGACGAGAAACAAAGGAAACTGAAGAAAACCGGAAAACAAGACACAAAATGGTAGTGGTAGGTCCCCACGTCTCAATAATCACTCTAAATGTAAATGGATTGAACTCCCCAATCAAAAGACACAGAGTGGCAGGATGGATCAAAGAACAAGATCCAACAATATGCTGCCTCCAGGAAACACACCTCAGCCCCAAAGACAAACACAGACTCAGAGTGAAGGGATGGAGAACAATACTCCAAGCTAATAATGAACAAAAGAAAGCAGGTGTCGCTATACTAATATCAGACAAGGTAGATTTCAAAGCAAAACAGATAAAGAAAGACAAAGAGGGACAGTATATAATGATAAAAGGGACTCTCCACCAAGAAGACATAACACTTATAAATATATACGCACCCAACACAGGAGCACCAAAATTTGTAAAGCAACTCTTAATAGAACTAAAAGAAGACATCAACAACAATACAATAATAGTAGGGGACCTCAACACACCATTAACACCAATGGACAGAACATCCAGACAGAAAATCAACAAGGAAATAATAGAATTAAATGAAAAATTAGACCAGATGGACTTAATAGATATATATAGAACACTTCATCCAAAAACAGCAGGTTACACATTCTTCTCAAGTGCACATGGAACATTCTCAAGGATTGACCATATTTTGGGAACCAAAGCAAACCTCAATAAATACAAGAGAGTTGAAATAATATCAAGCATCTTTTCTGATCATAACGCTATTAAACTAGAAATCAACTACAAGAAAAAAGCAGAGAAAGGTGCAAAAATGTGGAGACTAAACAACACGCTTCTCAACAAACAATGGATCATTGAAGAAATTAAAGAAGAAATCAAATATTATCTGGAGACAAATGAAAATGAGAACACGACATACCAAATCATTTGGGATGCAGCAAAAGCAGTCCTAAGAGGGAAATTCATCGCAATACAGGCTCACCTCACTAAACAAGAAAAAGCTCACGTAAGCAACCTCAAATGACACCTAACAGAACTAGAAAAAGAAGAACAAACAAGGCCCAGAGTCAGTAGAAGGAGGGAAATAATAAAAATAAGAGCAGAAATAAACGATATTGAAACAAAAAAGACAATAGAAAGGATCAATGAAACAAAGAGTTGGTTCTTCGAAAGAATTAACAAAATTGACAAACCCCTAGCCAGACTCACCAAGAAAAGAAGAGAGAAATCGCAAATTAATAAAATCAGGAATGACAGAGGAGAAATCACAACAGATACCAATGAAATACAAGAGATCATAAGAGAATACTATGAAAAACTATATGCCAACAAATTGAACAACCTGGAAGAAATGGACAAATTCCTAGACTCCTACAATCTCCCCAAACTGAATCAGGAAGAAATGGAGAATCTGAATAGACCAATCACAAGTAAGGAAATAGAAACGGTAATCAAAAACCTCCCCAAAAATAAGAGTCCAGGACCAGACGGCTTCTCTGGAGAATTCTACCAAACATTCAAAGAAGACTTAATACCTATTCTCCTCAAACTGTTCCAGAAAATTGAGAAAGATGGAGAACTCCCTAACACATTCTATGAAGCCAACATCACTCTGATCCCCAAACCTGACAAGGACAACACAAAGAAGGAGAACTACAGGCCGATATCACTGATGAACATAGATGCAAAAATCCTCAACAAAATTTTGGCTAACCGATTACAGCAATACATCAAAAAGATTATACACCATGATCAAGTGGGATTTATACCAGGGACACAGGGATGGTTCAACATCCGCAAGTCAATCAACGTGATACACTACATCAACAAAATGAAAACCAAAAACCACATGATCATCTCAATAGATGCAGAGAAAGCATTCGACAAGATCCAACACCCATTTATGATAAAAACCCTCAGTAAAATGGGTATAGAAGGAAAGTACCTCAACATAATAAAGGCCATATATGATAGACCCACAGCCAACATCATACTCAATGGACAAAAGCTGAAAGCCATCCCTCTGAGGACAGGAACAAGACAAGGGTGCCCACTTTCACCACTCCTATTCAACATAGTTCTGGAGGTGCTGGCCAGAGCAATTCGGCAGGAAAAAGAAATAAAAGGAATCCAAATAGGTAACGAAGAAGTAAAACTCTCGTTGTTTGCAGATGACATGATCTTATACATAGAAAACCCCAAAGAATCCACAGAAAAACTATTAGAAATAATCAACAACTACAGCAAAGTAGCAGGGTATAAAATTAACGTGCATAAATCAGTAGCATTTCTATACACTAACAATAAACTAACAGAAAAAGAACTCAAGAACTCTATCCCATTCACAATCGCAACGAAAAGAATAAAATACCTTGGGATAAACTTAACCAAGGAAGTGAAGGATCTATACAATGAAAACTACAAGACTTTCTTGAAAGAAATAGGCGATGACATAAAGAGATGGAAAAACATTCCTTGCACATGGATTGGAAGAATAAACATAGTTAAAATGTCCATACTACCTAAAGCAATATACAGGTTCAATGCTATCCCAATCAGAATCCCAAGAACATTCTTCACAGAAATTGAACAAACAATCCTAAAATTCATATGGGGCAACAAAAGACCGCGAATTGCTAAAGCAATCCTGAGCAAGAAAAACAAAGCCGGCGGAATCACAATCCCCGATTTCAAAACATACTACAAAGCTACAGTGATCAAAACAGCATGGTACTGGTACAAAAACAGGTCCACAGATCAATGGAACAGAATTGAAAGCCCAGAGATAAAACCACACATCTATGGACAGCTAATCTTCGACAAAGGAGCAGAGGGCCTACAATGGAGAAAAGAAAGTCTCTTCAACAAATGGTGCTGGGAAAACTGGACAGCCACATGCAAAAGATTGAAAATTGACCATTCTTTTTCACCACACACCAAAATAAACTCAAAATGGATCAAAGACCTAAAGATTAGGCCTGAGACAATAAGTCTTTTGGAAGAGAATATAGGCAGTACACTCTTTGACATCAGTTTCAAAAGAATCTTTTCGGACACTGTAACTCCTCAGTTGAGGGAAACAATAGAAAGAATAAACAAATGGGACTTCATCAGACTAAAGAGCTTCTTCAAGGCAAGGGAAAACAGGATTGAAACAAAAAAACAGCTCACTAATTGGGAAAAAATATTTACAAGCCACTTATCCGACAAAGGGTTAATCTCCATAATATACAAAGAACTCACACTGCTTAACAACAAAAAAACAAACAACCCGATCAAAAAATGGGCAGAGGACATGAACAGACATTTCTCAAAAGAAGATATGAATATGGCCAATAGACACATGAAAAGATGTTCATCATCACTAATCATCAGGGAAATGCAAATCAAAACTACACTAAGATATCACCTTACCCCCGTTAGATTGGCAAAAACATCCAAAACCAAGAACGACAAATGTTGGAGAGGTTGTGGAGAAAGAGGAACCCTCATACACTGTTGGTGGGAATGCAAACTGGTACAGCCACTATGGAAAACAGTATGGAGATTTCTCAAAAAGTTAAAAATAGAAATACCCTATGACCCAGCCATCCCATTACTGGGTATCTATCCTAAGAACCTGATATCAGATATCTCAAGAGTCCGTTGCACCCCTATGTTCATCGCAGCATTATTTACAATAGCCAAGACGTGGAACCAGCCTACATGCCCAGAAACTGATGATTGGATAAAGAAGATGTGGTATATATACACAATGGAATACTACTCAGCCATAAAAAAAGACGAAATTGGCCCATTCACAACAATGTGGATGGACCTCGAGGGCATTATGTTAAGCGAAATAAGTCAGTCAGAGAAAGACGAACTCTATATGACTCCACTCATAGGTGGAAATTAGCATATTGATAAGGAGATCTGATCGGTGGTTACCAGGGAAAAGGGGGGGTGGGGGGAGGGTACGGAGGGGGAAGAGGTGTACCCACAACATGACTAACAAAAATGTACAACTGAAATCTCACAAGGTTGTAATCTATCATAACATTAATAAAAAAAAAAAAAGAAAAGCAAAATCATACCTAATTCTGCCATAAGTATTAATATTTATTAGTGAGCAGGCACCAAAACATATAAATAATGAGGTCTTGCAAATTTGATGAAATTCCCACTCTCCATCCTTTCCATTCTGCCGTCTCTAGGCACTCCACTAGCCCCTTACATTAAAGGCTCATCTTGCCACAATAAATATTCTGATGGCAGAAACAGTTATGTTTCTAGTTTGATTGGAGCAAAGAATTCTCTATAATGTGGGGAACTCAAGAATAAGTGGAGTTCTAGACCGAGGGTACTACTCAAAAAACTTTAGCCTGCTGGGATTGTCAGAGTATTAATCATGCAAGCGTAGATTTTTCTGTACAAATCTTTCTGGTTGACATGTATTGACACTATTCATTTCTCCAATGACATAATTTAATATTCTTTATGTTAATAAACCCTCCACATATCAGACTGTGATGTGTGAAGCACTTTCTGTAGCCTGCTCTGGGGAGTGTGAGCTGTAGACTAAGATTTTCAGATTCTAACCCACCACCTCTGAAATATTTTGAAGTGTAAATTACTAAGTAGCATGCTTCACATGTTATGTGACCATCCCTACAGTATATATTAATGTTAATTTAGACATGCACACACACCTCACACTGTCAACTGAAGTACTTTAAATAAATTTTAGAAAATAGAGTAATATTTCACAGAACATTGTTTTGGGGCAAGGAATCACTTTTCAGTGAGTCAGTTTACAGTGAAAGAATCCAAACCCATGGAATTCACTGATCTTACCGTCTAATTCATTATCTAGTAGCAGCTATGTCTGTGTCATTAAGACACAATGTCAACTAAGAGAAAACACCAAACAAGACAGGGGTGTGGTCCACAGGTTTGGTATTTGCTCTACACCAGAAACCAGTGATGCAGCTCCTTCTCCCAGAAAGTACAGGTGTAGGATCCAGGAAGCCACAGTGAAAAGACCCTCTCTTAGTTTCACACACATAATGACCCTCTCACAAAATTTCATCTTATGCAGCAGTGAACATATTCCCCCTTGATAATCAACATCAATTTTTTTGACCAATATTCCAATATCACAAACCTCCTTTATTTCTATTTAATCAGTTGCTGGAGAAGGCCAAAATAGCCAGGTGTATGTTACAGCCTCAGATTTAATGGAATCATTGTTGAGTCTTTTAGTGAAGCACTATTCTGAAATATTAAGATATGGAAACCATAGAAGCCCAGGGTCTATATTGGTATTGGATAATGAAAAGAGTGATATATAGCAGTAATAACACTTTTTTCCAGTCTATTATTTCAATTTCCTTTCAATATTTGAGGAATTCCTCACATTGTGGGTTGAAGTGAGGCAGGACCTACCTCCCACTATAGAAGCTCAGGTGCTCCATTTCCACATGGGCACATGATTACATAGCTAATAATAAGCACTCATCCTGGAACTTGCATAAAGAAGTGGTAAAGCAAGACATCTGAAAATAGATGTAAAGTGCATCCAGTTTCCAAGAGCACCAACATCTGAAATGCCAGCAAAAGCATTCAGTTGAAGGCTGTGACTATTATAGTGCCTAGAGCTTATGTCAGTTTCCTATTGCTGTGTAACAAATTACCACCATCTTAGCGCCTTAAAACAACGCAAATTTATTCTCTTGCAGTCCTTTAGTTCAGAAGTCTGGATGTAAGAAAGAAATCAGGGTGGTGGCCTGCCTGAGCTCTTATCTGGAGCCTCTGGAGGAGAATCTGTGCAGGAATGACTCTGCCATGGCACCCTGCTGACTTTGCATGTATCCACATAGGTCACCCAGGCAATGGCTGGAACCACAGCTTGTCTGAGCCTTGGGAGAATGCCTTGTGATCTTCCCAGCACAAAAAAGGATGGCAGGATTATAGGGAGCTTCCATGAGGCCATCTCCCACTGCACCTATCTCCCCTGGGAGGCCTTCATAAGACAGCTAAGACAGTTTCTCATCTGTCACCTTCCAGGTTATGATAAGGTATGGGACTTCTTTCCCTGCCCCTTCCTCTCATCAAAATAGAATTGTAGGATATGAAGCTGATTAGCCTTAGCCTGGAATTGACTCATCAGCAATGAGATATTCCACAATTTGCATTATAGTCACCTTTCACTTAGGTGTTGATCTTTCTGGTGTGTGCAACAAGGACTATGGGGAGCCAGAGCCTTTGGCTAATCTTCCTTTTGCTGTTTGCATAAGTAATAAACTGTCTGAATCCAAGAGCAGCTCACTGTATCTTTACCAGTCGAAACAGTAGGGTCTTGGTCTTAGTCTTGCCTTGTGTTGGGTGTGTTTGATGATCCACTTCCAAGCTCATTCAGGTTGTTGGCAGGACTCAGTTCCTTGGAATAATAGGTTGAGCTCCCCAAGTTTTGGCTAGCTATCAATCAGGAACCTCTCTCAGCTCCTTAAGGTGACGTGAACTCCTCATCACATTGCCTCCATCTTCAAATCAGCAATGGTACAGAGTCCTACTCATACTTTGAATCTCTCTGATTTCTCTGCTTGCCACATGGCTTCTGCTACCAGTCAGAAAAAGTTTTCTATTTTAAGGCTCATGTGATGTGACTGGGTCCTCCTGGATAAAAATGTCTGTTCTCAGGATCCTAGGATCCGTCACCTTAAACACATCTGCAAAACCCCTCTTGCCACGTAAAGTAGCATATCCACAGGTTCTGGGGACTAAGATGTGTACATCTTTGGGGCTCAATTCTGCCTACCACAATTAGCAATGATGCTGGTATCTCAACAAGCCAGATTCGTGGCACTGTTTTGATCGCTGCTTTGGCTATGTGGTCCACAAGCTTGATTGTCCAACACTCAGCTACTCAAGCTACTCTGGTTTTCTAATATTCTACAAATTTCTTTTCTTTTTATCAGGGTCAGTTTCTGTTTCTTGCAACTAAAACTCTGACTGATAAAGATACACATGATATTCAACACTATTGACAAGTACGGGATGAAATTTCTCGAGGCTTAAAATTCTTTTCCAAATAATTACAGCTCATGGACTGGGCTAACAAATATGTTCTTTACCACTCTTTAGTAGAAACGACAGTTTACACACCCTTTTCTTTGTTGAGAGAGCTCTACCCTAACACTTGTGGTATCTGTGTCTATAACCCTATCTTATGAAATAATTCCTGTGCTTATGAGTGTCCATTGTAATAGAAAATGACTGAGAAAATAGATACCCAAAGACCAACACCTTGCTTCTCACTCTCAATGAGAATCTTCCAGCCTGCTCTCCCTCTCTCAGTCCTATCCCCGGTCAAGATCGTTATACAAACATCATCTGGGATTGCAGAGGAGAACAGCCACTCCGTATCATTTAGTTAATTTCTTGGGACTATAGCTGGAACTAATTGTTCCCCTTCCTCTGGGAGATGGCCAGAGGTAATCCCACAATGTCCTGCTTCCTGCTTATTTAAGTACCATCTGTACTCTCGTATCTTTACTGCTACCTTCACTCACATCCTCTTCCTGCTTGGGACACCTCACGGTCTGATATATTCCCCACACCTTTCTGCCCCTGCAAATCCTCTACTATGCACATTGGATCCCTTCATCTGGAAACCGTAAACCCTCCCATAACTCTTCATGACTTTGCGTTTACTAAAAACTCTCTCTCTCCAAAGATCTCCGTCTCTCTCCAATTTTCCCAGCTGGAGCCCTTTTATCCTCTTCTCTCACTCCCCCACATGCAGGGCCATGAGGCAGTGTGAGAGTTCTCCTTACTCCCTATTGCCTCTTCCACACCACTCCCCCTTCCTCCTGCAATATTCCATCCCAGCTCCTCCAATACTTAGGCCCTCAGGACACACCAGAGGTGCCACCTCTCTTCATTGCTGTCATCTACATATATCTTACTCTTTCCCCTTCCTTTACTGAAGAGATGATTCTTGCAGCCTCTGTCCAGATTCCATCTTCTTAGAGGAGCTTTCTATGACCACCGCATCAGAAGTCATTCTACCTTCTCCTCATTTCTTCTCTAACTCATCATTCTGTTCATTTCCTTCATAGCATTCACATTGTGAAACTTTTCATTAATTTATCTTTTCATTTATTTAGTGTATGTTTCTCTTGCTAGAATAAGTCAAAATTCTTGTCTGTGTATTTCACAGGTATATCCTCACTATCTGAAATAGTATCTGACACATTAGGTAAAATTACCCCACCTGAAATTGGGTTACAAAAACTATACATGTACCTCATAGTTATATGAAGTTCGATCTTGATATATTATCTAAATAGCCAATTTTCCAGATACTGTTCATGGAATAGTAGGCTTCCTCCTTACTAGCGTGCAATGTTTTCTCTATTACATATTAAATACTTAGAGAAGGTCTATTTTATGACTTTCTACTCTTCACTTGCATGCATATGCCTGATTGTTTTGCCAAAGCCAATTTATTTTAATCACTGAAACTTGGTAAACTTTGTAATAACAATAAGGCAAGTTATTACTTTTCCCCTTTTCAGCTTTTCCTAGGAAGTCTTTTCCAGATGAACATTAGTGTTCAGACTATTGGGGCACTTTCAGAGAGGAATGAAAGTTGAAAAAATCATGAAGGAAAAAACCCCTAAATTTGATGACATAAAAATGTGAACTTCTGTACATTGGAAAACATCAGAAACAAACTTGGGAAAAGTATTTGCACAATATCATCAGTATTTGGGTAGGTGTCAGACAGTTGCTATGAGTCCTCATGACGTCAGGTTATACCATCCCCTGGAGCCCTCCACTGCTTTGGAAGGACCAGCGCCTACTTGCTGACAAGCTGCCCAACTGCCATGGAATGTTTAGGAGAGGGGAAAGATGCTCAAATTGGCCTTTCACTTGGATGGATCTAGGAGCCGTAGGAAAGAGAGAACATGAATCTTGAGCACATTCAAATGTGTCTGCAGATCTGCCCAATGGACTGGACAGAAAGGAGAAAATTGAGGAATATGTTTGGAAGAAAGTTCCAGAGCCTAGAGATCAGTGGGAAGACTGGTTCCAAGAAAAGTGTGAAGTTAGCCTGGCCATTGTCTACCACAGCACCACCTCCACCCTTGGAGCACCGGTGACGTCTGAGAAGGGAAAGCCAGGCCTGTGGTATAATTGAGGAATCTGACTGTCCTGGTGTGGAAAACCCCTACCAAGGAGCTGGATAAAAAACATAGAGGAACTTATGGCCAGCCGGAGAGAAGAGCCCCATTAGTTCGGGAGTAGGGAGAACAGCATCCAGTTGACTGTCAAGAACACGGAAACAGGAGGAGCAGCCGTCTCTGAAAGGTATGGATGGCTTACCTTTATGTGAGTTCTCCCTTTTCCTAACCCAGTTTCTAGAGAATAATGTGGCAAGGGGAGCCCCAGAAGTGCTTGATCAAGAAGGGAGAGGCTCTGAACATTAAGATTTGCGGAACTGCCGAAAATTTGTAATCCCTGGTAGGTGAGGCCAGAACATCTTAAAAGAGACAAAGGGTTAATATTATCCTTAATACAAAAGATGTTCTTAACACTGAAACAAAGAAAAGGCTGCTTTTCCAATATAAAAGATATCAAAGGATATCAACAGGTAATTTACTAGTGAATGAAGGAAACCAGAATGTCCTCCCAAAAGACGCCTCTTTAACATAAAAATTATTTTAAGCTGAAAACAATTAAGAAACAGCAAATGTAGGAAAAACTCCTCTCTTTCTGCCTAAAGGCAGGATAGAAATTCTCCTCTTACTAGAAGTAGACTTTTATCAGCCCAGAGATGCACCAGAGGAATCTGCAAATAAAGCACATTAAACTAACCGTTATCTTCCTGGTTACTCCTTCATCATTAACTACCACTAGCCCCAACCCCTCTGTCTTGTCAATTCTTCACAAATTTATTGTTTTTTGTCTAAAAGGTATAAAAGCTTCCCACTCTGATGTGATCTCTTCTTCAGGGCTTCATTTTCTTGTGAAGTCTCCCATGTGCATATAAAAATTCAATAAAATTTGTATTCTTCTTTCCTGTTAGTCTGTCTTTGTCAATTTAATTTTTAGATCCACCCAGGGACTCTAAGAGGGTTGAGGAAAACATTTTCCTGTCCTACACGAAGAACTTTGACTTATAAATGCATATGTACAATGATTTTATCTACAAATGAAAAAAATAAAATAATTAAAATGATAAAAAACATCAAATTATCAATTGAACCAATATATGAAAAATGTTAAACATGACAGTGGGGGTGAAAGAGAGAAGGCCCAGGAGTTCCCATGGGAATAAAAATAACACAAGCTTTCTAAGAAGAGCTTTGACAGTAAATATCCAACACTTAAAAATGCTCACATTCTTTGAGACACTAATTTCACCTTTAGGACTCAATCCAATGAAGTCACTAGAGATGGGGACAGATATTTACAAAGATACTTATTGCAGCATTTTTATAATAAAAACACTGAAGACCAAAATATCCAGGAAATGGCTAAATAATTAAGATAATATAATGGGTATTATACAGTCATTGAAACAATGTTTCAAGGTAATTTAGTGACATGGGAAACATCCAATATCTAATGTACAACAGAAGGAGAAAAAAAAGATGCATAACTGTATAGTCTGATTATCTGCAAGCCATGACGTCACTGAACTGTACATCAGGCACCACCCAGACCCCTGCAATTATTTTATGGGTGAAGGAATTAAGGTTCAAAAAGATATTAAAGGATCAAAGAGGATAAACGACTCTCCCAAGGTCACAGAGTTAGTTAGGAGAAAACCAGGACCCAAATTCTAGGCCCTAACTCCCCATTCATAGTTCCTGGAGTTTGCTCACATCAATTTCCTGATTCACATCTTGCATTTTAGGGGTTTCCAACCTCCCACCTGCATCACTGCCTCCTTCTCTTCACCATCATTACCCTCATCAACTGTTATGACTCTAGGTCAAACTGTCTTATCTCCAAATCCATATCTGACTGGGTAAACGGAATTCTTTTTTAAATACTCTGCATCCTCTGCTCTCTGAGTTCTTTTGTTCTTCTTCTCCACACCATATCATTAACACTTTAAGAAATATGCATTCCTGAAAGAAATGTCCTTAGGTCTTCTCAAATTCACAAATTTGAAAATATCACTATTACATATCATTCCCTCTAGAAAATGCCATAAAACATAACTTAAAATTTTAAGTGACTCACTTAGACAATTAATGATTCTATATATTCAGTGCTAAAGTCTTTTATACAGCTATTAAAATAAATTCTGGTGGAAGCACTTGCTGAAATAGTGTCACAGATTGCTTGCTCTTGTTTCTCTGAAGAGTACATCATAGTCCTGAGCTGAACTCATCATTTGACTCCTTAATATTATTTTCTGGCTGAGAAACATAACCTTCAGAGCCACTTAACTTTCATCACCAACCTAGTTGTTGACTTTCTTTCAAGATATTTTCAAATGCTTGTTTTTATCTTCATCACTGAATATTCATGTATCTTTTCATTTTTCCAGTAATGTTTAGTGTTTCTTATAAATTTTGTGAGTTACTTATAAGAGATAGCAACATTTGAGCCAATTATTTGTAGTAAAAATGTATTGCTTGGTTTAATTTTATGTGTATCAACTATAAAATAATTAATTTCCATATAATCAAAGAAATCCATTTTCCTTTTGTGATTTTTTCTTTCTCTTTATGCTTAGAAAATCTTTCCCCTTGCCAGATCAGATAAATAGTACCTGGATTTTCTTCTGGTTTTAATTACTTTTTCTCTCTCTTTTTTTTCTTCTCTCTCTCTCTTTCTCTTAGTCCACCCGTCTATACACTTTTAGACATTTATCTGAAAATCTCATTTCTCTTTTATAGAATCAAGCTCTGAAATTAAGAGAAGACATAGTTTGAAGGAAAGCAGACACTCTTTGGGATCAACGTATTGGGGCTTCTACTCCTGATAGGTCTACGGTCTTAGACAAGTTAACCCGCATCCTTGAGTAAACTGGATATCATAACACCCACCATCCAGGACAATTGTGGAGGAGACACTGTAAAATGGTTAGATCCCAAAGATGTTATTTCTGCTCCCTCTCCCCTTTGCATATATGTTCATTCTTGTATTTCATGAAATTTTCTCATCTAGAATGATTTTCTTGGTTTCCTTCATCCTCTAAATTTTACCTGGTCTTTATTATTGTCTCCTCCTTAAAAATATTATCTGATATCATGTCTTTAGGGCTACACCCCTGAGGTTATCATTAAGTACTAAATGCCTTTTCACAGTTTCTCACTGCTTTTTGTATTTGCCATTTCTGCACAGCTATCTTCTCCACTAAACTCATCTTCTAAAATGCCAACAGATTTTGCAAGATGCTGTAAAGACGATGAAAGCAGACCAACAAATCTTAGTTCACTGATTTTTTTTTAATTTATCAAAATCAAGCCAATACACAAGAAATTAACCCCTACTGCTAACTCCGGCCTAACCAAGGAACTTGAACCGTAACAAGTATATGGAGGGGTCAACTTAATCCCAGCTACGTAAGCACTCAATGGCAAATGATATATTATAGGTTATATCCTTTTCCCAATGCATTTCAGAGCTTTGAGGATATTTCCCTATTCTGAACACAGTCTCCAGAGTTGAGATCTCAAACTGAAGTACTTCTAGATGACCTGGGCACACCACTCAGCATCCTCTCCTGCCTGTCTCCCAGGGGACAGCAGTGCCCTTAAAGCACCACAGCCTCCTAGAGCGACTTCTCCTTAGGAGGGTTCTCCTCCCTGCAGGCTGCAAAATGCTGCTGATTAGGCGTAGTGACTGCCCTCGCCCCTTTGGTGTGCTCCACTTTCCCTTTTCTCCATCTCTCACCCCCTTCTTTCCTCCTTAGACTGAAGAGCTGCCTTAGATACAACATCATTTCCAAATCAGAGTGGTGGAGGCAATCAGGATACTTATATAAGGCCATTAAAGATCCTTCATTAGCATCAAGTGCCCCTTTGTAATGATCCAGGTAGCCTGGGAGGAAGAAGGTTTAACCTCTCTGCAGGGAAGAAGCCTCAGATGCTGAAGATTTCACTGTCCAAGGTAAAGGCAGCAGCTTACAGCAGACCACTCTGTAAAGCAGTGCTGCTTAACTGTGATGTTGAGGTGGAAAAAAGTTTTCCTCAACCCTCTTAGGATCTCTGGCTGGGTCTGAAAATTAAACTGACAAGGACAGATTAACAGGAGAAAAGCATGCAAATTTTGTTGAATTTTTACATGTACATGGGAGCCTTCACAAGAGAACAAAGACCTGAAGAAATGACCCGAGCAGGAAGTTTTATACATTTTAGACAAAGAAACATTAAATGTGTGAAGAAATGACAAGACAATGGCGTTTGGGCTGGGAGTAATTAATAGTGAAGGAGTAACGAGGAAGATAAAGGTTAGTTTAGTTAGGTTTGTTCATACCGCCTTCTCAGCCCTAAATTCTGGGTCTCTGGTGATAAGGATGCCTTCTTCATCCAGCTCCAGGGAGGGCAAATTTCACATGGGAGATTTATGACCTGTTTCAGGGAAGAACATCTAAGGGGAGGGGAAGTCAGAGTGACTTTCTTGCTTCTGCCATTTTTTAAAAAAATTCCTTAAGATATTTAATATGCTGAGGTGCCATATTTTGGGGTAGCATGTCCTGAACCCCATCAGTGAGAACACTGATTCTGGAGTTGACTAGACTGTCACCTGAGCTTTGAATCAAAACCACCATTTGTTAGTTCAGAGACTTTGGACAAATTGCTGAGTTTCTCTGGATCTCAAATTTTTAATCTCTAAAGTTGGGAAATTTATAGCTATCATGCCCAGTTGTGATGATTTAGTGAGACAATCTGCAGAAAGTGTTTAATATGCTCAATAAATGACAGTTATTATTATTGAGTGTCCAATGGCTATCCCACTGAGGGCTTAATACTTTAAATTTACAAAGTGCTTTCCTTATAGTACCCAACTTGACCCTCATGCAATCTATGAGGTAGACAGGGTAGGTGTTTTATCTCCCAGGAGACTGTTTTTTTTTTTTTTTTCCTGATCTGGTAAGTAGCACAGTCAAGACTCAAAGTCATCCCTTGTGGGTCCAGGGCACTTTCTCCTGGCCTCAAAGGACCTCTTGACTCTCCAGGAAGGAGCCATCTTCTGCAAAGGCTTTGATTCCCCCCTGTGAATAATGAGTTTCTACACAATGTGCAGTGGTGTGTTTTGGTTATTTTCATTCCATCTACTTGATTCAGCCAGGCACTGTTAAAGCTGAGAAGTCCAGCTACTCTGTGCTGTCAATTTGTTTAAAGATTATTCCAGGAGCTGGTGATTTCTATTAGAGGGCAAGTGACAGATTGCCCATTAGATAGAAGTGGGTGTTTTTCAAACTAGGGCCTCTCAGCAAACAAGGAAGCAGAGCTGGCTCGTCCCCAGTCCCACACCCAATAGAGTGGTTAATGATGTGATTATCTGTGTGTTGTTTGTCCAGGCTGCGGTACTAGACTCTGGACATCTCTACTGCCAAATGTTGCCTCACTCCAGCAGTGAGAAGCATATGGGACAGGTAGGAGGAAGGAGAATGACAAGTGTGTGACAGGTTTAGAAAGGAGACTCTAGAAACCAGAATGGATCCCAGAAGTTTATTTTCCAGCTGGAGAAGGGATTAGGGAGGACTCACAAAGTCAAGGAGGAGAGTCCTGCACCTTCTTTTTTACAGCACCAATGTCTTTCTTGGGGAAATTTGTTCAATTTCTTCTTCTTTTCTGTGCTTTGTTTTGCAGTGTCACATTAAATGGAGAAAATTTTTAAGATTCCTCTGCCTGTTCCTTGATTTTGTAGTGGACCTTGATTGTCTATGATTGAGAGCACTCTTGCAAGGTGGTCTTTGCAGCAAGAAAGCTCATGGAAAAGAAGTCATTTTGAGTGGAGATGCAATAAACTAATTTATTATTTTGGTTCTTTCATTAATCTTACTAATCCAAGGGTGATGCTTCAGGGCAAGGATTAACTTTGCAAACCTAGGTAACAGTTCTCTGACATATGAAAATCCAGAGAGGAAAGGTTTCTTGAGCAACATTTCCCAAACAAATAAGATGTAGGGCACAGCCCCAAACATCTATCCTTGCAACTTCATTGAGGTGTTGGCTAATGAATTTGCAGACAAAGGGAAAGTCAATGGCTCTCCTTTATCTCATTGTTTCTCAGGACTCCCTTTCTTTCTCCCTACTCTGAGCGGGTACTGCAAAGGTGTGATTTTTGAAGAGGTTATCTGGATATACACCAGGGCAAAGAAGTCTAACTTCACCTAAAAAAAAAAAAGATAGAAAGGAAAGGGCCTTCAGGGGAAAAGTGAGTCAATGTTGCTCCCTAGTGGTAAGATTTCCAAAAAGCAACCTCTGCTTTGGCGAGTAACTGCAAGGACACTTGCTATGCAAGAATGTGGCCCTTGGCGCTACTGATTATAGACACTGTCCATGAGGAGAGGAAAGGGGTTACGTGCTCAGTGACGGCCATTCCATGTGGAGTTTGCTTTTCTCAACTGGCAAAGAAAATCTTGCCACCAAATTGCTCTGCTTTCTCCTTTCACTCTCTTTCCCGGCTAGAAAGGATTTGATCTCTATCTCTCCTGTAGCACTTTTGTTCCCCCCCACCAATGTTTGTTAGAAGTAAGAAAAGATATTTTAGAATATACTCAGGCAGTCCAAAGATTTTACCAAAGATTTATCTTTTTTTCTCCAAAATGCTGTGCATTTGGATGGATTGAAGTAGCTTTGCTTTCACAAATTGAAGAAGAAATTCCTCTGCCTTGGTCTTGGTGTCCTTGTTTTTAAAGAGAAATGAGTAGGACTTAGGGATAAACAGATTTAATTCTCAATAGTTCTTGTATATCAGTGCTTATCTACATAGTTTTGCATATTATATTCCAAAAGTCCCTTACTCCAAGGACATCCTGAAAACAGAAAATAAATATATTAATGCAAAAGTTACATTCAAACTCTATATCAAGGGCATTGCTTATAGAGGCAGTTTTTAGATGAATGAAATTAAAATCACAATAGTGATGAAGAAAGTCAGAAATACTAATAAAGAGCGAACATTACCCTTTGATAGGAGAAATAACAGAGCCGGGTGAATAAGTAAAGCTCTGTCTTAGAGGGTATTAACCAGTTTCAGAGCACTTCATTTGCCTCATGCATGCACCTTATATCATCTATTTGGATTTCCTTTAAAATATATAGACTAAAATAAATATGGTTTTCAGAAAGTTATTTTGTATCTACAGCATTTTGGTTTCTCTCCCAAGATAATTGGAAAACTGCTTGGCTTATCCCCAAACCAGAGATAGAGCTGAAGTTTCCTTCATCTCCTGCCAAAGCTTGCAAGGAGACAGGAGAGTTTGCAGAGGAGTGTTTGGGCGAATGTGCCAATTCAACGGGAGCTGATACAGACAAGATGGCTTTCATCTCCTAGACTGTTGGTGACAACTCAGCTTTTCAACTAATCTTCAAGTTGGATATGACTGACTGCCCAGAGACTCAAACAAACACACGGTTCCCTGAAATAGGGATTTTGGACCCACACTCACATGGCACCCAGAGGAATAATGCAACCAGCTGCTGGGACAATGCTTGGTGATTCGCCTTAGCTTTTCAGTGGTAGACCAGTAACTCCAAACAGAGGATGGGCAGAAAGAAGGCAGAGTGATCATTGCACTGGAACCAGGGCCAGAATCGCTGGTTGGAGCTGCCAACAGTGAGCCTCCACTGTTGTTTCTCTCACTCTACTTTTGCTGGTGGGCATTAAGCATTCCGATGAAATCACCAGCTTGATGTTCAGCTGTCCTGATTGCTGAAGAGACTGATTGCATTATTCAGTCTCGTGAAAAGATTTTTAGGACTCTCAAGGAGCCATGGAGATTATATTAAAAAAAGAAAAAAAGAAAAACAACTCCAGAGTTATCAATAGTTTAATTTATCCTCTATTCTTTCAAAAGGGGTAGAGTCACAGAGGATAAACAGCCTGAACAGAAAATGGATTTTTGGTGAGATTGTGTTTGGGAGGCCTGCATTTTATAGGATTGAGTGTCCCTTTCTTTGTCTATTAGTTCGTGTGTTTCATTTCTTCTTTCCAGGTCTCTTCCAGACAAGTCTTCCCTCTTCTTAAAATAACAAAACTAAAACCAGACAACAACCAGACAAAACCCTGCTGCTTGCTGAATTCCCTATGAAATACTTCCATCTACTGGCCAAATGGAGAAGGCTCACGTCTTAACCTTGTTATACTTGTACCACGATTTATGACAACCACCCTCCAAACATTTAGTACAATAATTAAGAATCACAAATCAGAATACTAAGGAGGTTGAGGAAATTTTTCATTCTTCACTTAGCAATTCACACAAGTAATACCCCCATGTATTTGATATACATGTGAATACACACATGCAGTCTGCAAACACCCAAAATGAAGCATAGCTCTGCAGTATCACAGAAAGCAAATTAGTGAGAAAAAGCAAGGGAGACTGGACAGAGAGAGTGGGAGACATGGTCTTTCTCGCAAACCGGTCAGCATATTTCTCATCTGATCACAGAAGAAAGAGGCTCTGGATTCAGAGATGGAATCAGAGACTGTGACCAAGGCAACCATAGTCCCTCTGTGAAGAAAAGTAATTCCATGAGATCTGAAAAGAAACCAAATTGAGTTTTAAGTTAATTTATCAAAGGGGGGACCCCTTCAGTAAAAAGCCACCCAAAAGTGATGTTTCTGCCTTCTGGTTTATTTTTAAAGAGAATGCATATGAGGAATGAGGTTAGACACCGAAATATGGAAAGAGGTTTACAATCTATTAGAGAAAAAATCTGACATTATGGAACCAAAGATTCAGAGTGTGTATAAGCTGAAGTCCATCCGCCTCATTTTACTGATAAATTAGGATTGGAGAAGCATAAGAAGCTTGTCAAAGGCTTATGCTTCAGAAGTAAGCCAACAAATCTGAGGAGATAAAAAGAAAATTCAAGGTTACTGTATAGATTTTAAATACAATTATGTAGTTTGTAATATCAGCCTCTCCAGACCCGATAGTTTCTAAAACCAAACTCATACCCTCACTGAAATAGTGTAGACATTCTCTTGGGTTAGAGTGGCTCCCTCAGGGCAACATCGTCTGTGGTTTGTCCTCTTAGAATAAACAGGGAACAACAGAGTGAAGAAAAAGTACAGTGCCTTATAGTGTGTGTGTGTGTGTGGAAGATTAGCCCTGAGCTAACATCTGTGCCAATCTTCCTCCACTTTATATGTGGGATGCCTGCCACAGCATGGCTCAATAAGCAGTGCCTAGGTACAGGCCTGGGATACAAACCGGTGAACCCAGGCCACCGAAGAAGAGCATGTGAACTTACCCGCTATGCCATCCATGCCAGCCTCAACAATGTCTTTTTTAAAGGGCGAGTTTCAATAGATCATGGATCTAAATGGAATATGGATCCCCTCAAAAGTAGTTAATACATTCTCTTTCCTATTCCGTGAAACTTAAGGAGAGGAATTAAACCAAAGCTGAAACCTTAAGAAGGTGAAATGTTAAGACCTGGTAACTAAAAGAGCTTCACGTAGAAACACCTTGAGAGACTGAGGCAATAATCTTTATTTCCACTGTGATAGAGACATTACATCAATAAGAAGATGTTTACCCCAGAGACAGCCTGCTGTGATGTGCGTTCACTATGACGTGAGTGCTCTGCGGAGCACCTGACTTTATAAGATTTTTTTTTGAGGAAGATTAGCCCTGCGCTAACATCCGCCACCAATCCTCCTCTTTTTTCTGAGGCAGGTTGTCCCTAAGCTAACATCTGTGTCCATCTTCCTCTGTTTTATATCTGGGACACCTACCTCAGCATGGCTTGATGAGTAGTGCGTAGGTCCGCACTTGGGGTCCAGGTCAGCAAATCCTGGGCCACCGAAGCTGAGTGCGTGAACTTAACCACTGCACCTCTGGGCCAGCCCCTCATCCTTGACTTTAGACCTGATTCTATCATTGACTAGCCGCATGAACTGAGGCGTCATCTGTCTTAACCAGTGCTCTTGACCTATGGTGTGGATATTCCTCGGAGATATAATATAAAACTCTGCTTAAAGAAATAGAAGAAGGTAGGGTTTTACCTAGCCAGCCCTGGTGGTCTAGTGATTAAGATTCAGTGCTCTCGCGGCCACAGCCCTGGTTCCTTTCCCTGTGAGGGAACTACACCACCCATCTGTTGGCTGTCATACTGTGGTGGCTGTGTGTTGCTGTGATGCTGAAAGATTTGCCAGCAGGGTCACCCATGGGGGGAAGGTTTTGGTGGAGTTTCCAGACTAAGACAGACTAGGGAGAAGCACCTGGCCACCCTCTTCCAAAAAACTGACCATGAAAACCTTCTGAATAGCAACAAAGCATCATCTGATACAGCACCTGAAGGCGAGAGGATGATGCAAAAAGACTGGGTAGGTTTCAGCTCTGCTGTCCACAGGGTCGCTAAGAGTCAGAATCAATTCCATGACACTAACAAGGGTTATACTGATATCGACCCTGATATCAGTTTCCCCACATTAAACCCAGCATATATGGGGTTAAAACCAAAACACTCATTCCCTGCTTACTCTCTGGCTTCCTGCCTTCAGATTCCACTATCCTCCATGGAGACAGACACTGTCCAGGACAAGCACCTGGATCATCTCCTCCCCACAAAGAGATACAGGCTGGTGGGAAAGCTGCTGACCAGCAAGGTCATGGGCTCCCTCCTCTCTGCAAGCGTCTCAAGGCCAAAGACATGCTGGTGGGAAAGCTCTGACCAGCAAGGCCATATGCTGCCCCTCCCCTACCTAAAATCCCAAATAAAAACCCTTCCTTTCAGCTTTTCGGGGAGTTTTGGATTTCAGCATTAGCTGCCCTCTCTTCTTGCTCAGCACTGTGCAAAAATAAAATTCCTACTTTCTTCCACCACCCCCGGTGTCAGAGATTGGCTCGCTGCCCAACTGGTGAGCGAACTCACCTCAAGATCAGTAACAATATCACTAAGTGTGATGTATAGATTTAGGCCCCTAACAGATAACATCACAATTTCAGAAGCATTAAAAACACACACCTACATTCATGAGTGCTGCTATATACGCTTAAAAAATGAAGTTCTTACTTCCCTTTCTCAAACATGGAACATTTTTTGATGAGAGCGAATTTTAAAAATGAAACATTTATTCAATCTCATTATAAAGCATAATTTTTCCAGAATATTTTAGTGCCCAGAGGTAAATTACAGAGATGTGTACAAAGTAAAGCTATTTTTCTAATCCAATCGCTGACATGTTAAAAAATTTATCTGAACCGAAAAAAACAAAACAAAATAGTTCTTCAGCAGCAGCATCTTTGCTTCTTAGATCTAGCTTTAAAGGCAGAGCAGTCAAAGGCCCCAACAAGCACACAGAAGAACCAGCCAGAATGCAGGGTCTGCTTTGACGTGTTCTCACCCTCCTCTCCCACATGCAGACATGCAGATGTTACTCCTGGATCTCACTCACACCTGTTCCTTGTCTCCACGCACTGGCACAGCCCGTGTGGACTAGCCTCTTCTCACTGTAGACTAGTGTCTTTCCTGCACTGAAGCCAGGCCCATCCTTTGACAACTGGCATTCAATCGCTTAACGCCCTTCTTTAGAATCCCTCGAATGTTTCCTCTTAAGATAAAGGTTTTTTGTTTGTATTTTTTTAATCTTAAACTACAACACAAGGCTTTGCATTATCTGGTTCCTTTCATACGCAGCCAGCTTTCTTTTGGGTCCTTGCTTTCCCTCTGATCCCCTCCTCTTCAGAAGCACCATTCTCCTTCCCACCTTTGCCCACGATCGCCCCTCAACCTAACAATGTTTGTTCCCAGCTTCCCCAAGCTCACCTGGGGTCCTGGTCCAGGTGGCTTCTCATGCTTCAGACCTCTACTTCCTTCGACCATATGGGTTTTTCCCCAAATGCTTCTCCTAGTTTGTGATTGTAAACATCTTACTCAGTTACCTGCATCTCACGTCAGGGGGTGAACTAGGTTTGTTTTGTTGATCATTGTGCTTCCAGTGCCAGCACATAGTATTTGCTCAACACATGCACACCATGTGTGCACACACAAACACATTTGACAAAGATTCTGGCTTGTAGTAGGTAGCCAACAGAGCAGTTATTTTTTATTTCTTTAAACTCTCAAGTACCAAGAGAGTTCTTTTTTTGTTATTGTGAAGAGTAATGTTGCTTCAAAGTTGTTTGCCTCCCAAATTCCAAGCACTCAATTGCTACCAAGCTACATGTTCGCAGCTTTTCCCTGGTCACACACTTCCACCATGACAACTCAGTAACTTTGAGCAAAGTTATCAAATTCAAACCTGTCATCAAAGATAGTAACACTTTGAATGGCACTTGATCCAAATCAAATGCCCTTTCCGCTACAAACACACACATACACACACACACACACACACACACAAACTGTGCATATACATGCTGTAGACGGCACTTCCTTCATGAGAATAGTTTGTAGTGAAAGGTGGGAAATATGGAGTGGAAAAGTGTAGATAACATGGGGTAAGGTCTACATAGCTTTATTTTTTCACTCACCTAACATTTTTATGGATCAATGATTTATTCATTCAGTCACCAACTATTTCATGGATTTGCCAGGCATGTGCCAGGTATGTTCCTATCACAGGGTACTCAGTGATGAATACAACAGGTATGGTCCCTAAGCTTATGGAGCTTACATTCTTGTGAGGGGAGATAGAAAACAAACCAGGCAACAAAGAAGGAATGGAAATACAGTTATTAGTGCTATGAAGCCCTGGGAAGGAAAAGGTGAGAAGGCCATAACAGAGAATCCTGGGGTGTGTGGCAGGGCCCTCCTTTCTGTATTTGACTCCCCCCTCCCTTCCTTCCTCTGTTCCTTCCTTCTTTCCTTCCTTCTCCTTTCTCTATAATCAATGTCATTCAGAAAAGGAACTGAAATAGCTAATGGTATCTCTTCTTTTTTGAGTTTTATGCTTTTCAAAATATGATCATTCTGCCTTAGTGAATCCCTATAATAATTCTATCAGGTAGGTATTATCTTCACCGTAAAACAAGATTATGAAAAGTAAAATGACTTGCTAGATGTCAAACAGTTACTTAATAGAAGGACTGGGGTGGGAAGTCAGGGCTCCTAACTCCTAGACCAGAGTTCTCTACAATACTGCCCTATGCCAGTTAGCTAGTTTAATGACAGGATTTTGTGGAAATTGTTGGTAAGCTTAAAGGAAGGAACTATAACTGTGGCAAAAATCCTAGAAAATGCTATAGCTATCTTCCAGAAATAGTCTGCTACACAGAACAGAGTCATGGTGTGCTCCAAAGGACAACAAAATTTCCCCTGGGTCTCATCATCTCCTGTCAGGTCATCTTCACAATAACTGGGGGGAAGTAGACCCTCCATAAGGCTCTGACATTTTGCCTGCCACTTGTGCACCCGGAAAGATGTGACATTTCTTACACTTTTGAAAACATCAGAGAAAATAAAAGAATTGCTCTCGTTCTGAACTTTACCTCTGCTAGACCAAAGGATTTGCTGACAGGGCAGGGATGAAAGCAAGAAAGGGGAGGATCCCAGAAAGAAGAGACAAGAGGAACAGATCCCCAGGCTCAAATAACAGTTGACCAATGATCATACTGGTAAAATCGCCTTCTACAATACCTGCACTCTATACCATGCCTTTCCTATTGAAAGGATCAACAAAATTCTTGAAGCACTTCTCTCATCTGTGCTTCCAAGATTACTGAGAATATGACATCCGCTCAGGAGAAGAACCAACTCATTGACACACAGTTGATTGGATGTCATTTCACTCAAAAAGGTTGTTTTGAAGTTGTTTGCACAAACCAAATACATAGCCTGTTGACCAAAGCCACAAAGGACGTAATTTCCTCAAGTTCATAAAGAAAGTCAGTAACAGAATCAGGCCTAGAATTCTCATC
The DNA here is from genome assembly GCF_041296265.1 of Equus caballus. NCBI lineage: Eukaryota > Metazoa > Chordata > Mammalia > Perissodactyla > Equidae > Equus > Equus caballus. The sequence goes on along the minus strand of NC_091710.1, from coordinate 26,368,772 downwards.
TTCTGAAGACCCGTGTTGTGGACCCTGCCCTTCTGCCTCTGCTCATTCATTTGCATCATATGAGTCAGCACCTTGGTGGTTAGTGCACCTTGTTTCTAGAACCACTCATTGTTATTGCACCCAGCATTAAGACTCGGTAATAAGTTGAACTCTAATTCGTGGAATCACTGCCATGTGATCATGACATCATAGAAGCCCCACAATTCCGTCTCCTGATGATTCAGTGCAAACCACAGACTGATAGTGGGGAAGGCCGCAGAAGCCCGACAATTCCGTTTCCTGATGTTTCAATTCAGGCCACAGAATGGCAGTGGGGAAGACATGGGGAAAACATCCTGCACAATAGAGATCCAAGCAGCATTTATTCTTTCCTCTTTTGTGACCTTCTTCAGTGGACTTCTCATCTTATTTTTTTCCAGGCTATGCTGGAGGGCCTTAAAAAAATGGCGAGACATCAAAGGAGCAGGACTTCTCTTGGTCAGTTTTCTTATTTGGGGTTCCACTGTATGAAGATCAGAGACAGGTTTGACATGCGTTTGTGTTTAGAAAATGATTTAGGCATCATTCAGTTTTCATGGGCAACAGAGCCAGTTCTGATAGGATGTCTTAGAAAGGGCTGATCCTGTTCAGGGGTGGAAAACAGGAGCCTAGACCACCATTCCAAAGGCCACAGGGACATGGCCATGCCTCCTCTGCCACCAATCAGAGAAGAAAGGTCTCACATGAGTGGTGATGAATGCTAGTTAGCTCTGGAAACAGAGGTCACTCTTCTGAAAGAAACATACACGAACATTATGTCTATGCCCCTCTTTGAATTTTAAAATGACAGTTGTTGTGCTAGGTACTGTGAGGGAGGCAAAAAGGAGCATCAAAGTCAAACTCAGTTTGATAAGTCATTCATGCATGATGCACAAGCACTCATATGTGTACACTGCCTTTCGTGTACCATGTTAACACCACACACCGAATCGCACAAACCTATGCACAGAAACCCACGCGTATGTGCACATGCCATCTAGCCACAAACACAGAGACACTTCTCATGCCATACAATAACAGAATTTGTGGTAACTCAGTAACTTTGTAAAGTCTTTGGCAATATCATAATATGGAATTCAGGTTTCTGCATTCAAGAAGTATTCAACATTGAAGTTCACAGATTTTGTTGCTAAATGAGTTCACTCTATTAATAATTATTTCTAGATTAGAGACTTTAAGCAGCAGCATAAAAATTGGGGAAAGAATTCCGGGGTACTGCCTTCTAACAACACGGATAGTGTACACAAATGAGTAATGGGTATAAACCTACGTTCCACCTCTTTTTTGAATGCACAATTGAATTGCTAGAGCTGTTTCATCTCTTTAGACTTCTGTTCCAAGAAATGCATCTTCTTCCCAATTATATTCATTTTTGTGTGGTTGCAAAAATGTGAGAACCCATTTGTCCACTCACATTTGCTGTATTTTTCATTTCTTTTGCTGGATGTAATTCTTGTCTACTCTTCAGTCCAGAGGTGCTTTTTAATTTCAAATAGAAAGCAAGCGTTACAAAATGTGAAGAGGTGGGGTCTGAGCAACCAGAGTACCGTAGTGTTCTGCTTTTGAATCTTGAGGGGAGTTTGATAAAAGCTGAGTGACTTCTCAATAATTTGTCGTATTTAATTAAATTGAGAGCGCTATAGTTTTCTCTAAGCCTTTGGGAAAGTTGGCATAATGCAAATATGTCACAATTCTAGGTACTGTGAAAAGTTCTTTTAAAAATTATTTGGAGAGTCATAATTTTCTCCTTAAATGTGCATTTTGAAAAGGTTTAGTACATTCATAAGTACAATTTTATTATATCTTAGGGCCAATTTGTTTTCCCACAGAAGGCACCTCCAATTTTCTCATGAAACTCAAATGAATGTCCCACATTAACATCATACTGAATATTTTTTAAAAATCAATTCTCAGGCGACACCTCGGGAATGCACATGATGGGTCATAGGTATTGGAGGATAAATCGTTGATCAAGACAGGGACTCTATCAAATAGTCATTTAATGAGACTTCCCTTCCCATGACTCAGAAAATATGAGTAGAAAAATTGTCAGCAGAAAGCCTGACTCTGCATAAAATGAGCTTTTCTAAAGGTCATAGGGTCTCAATCAGCCTGCTGTGGTCAATGCTAGCTCACCTGTGTCTTTCTTGGTGGTGATTCAAGACTATCAACAGACATGAAGTCTAATTCAGACCCCAGCCTTTCCTCATTACCTGCTCGCGGGCAAGTCTTTTAATTTCTTTATACCTAGGCTTCTTTAAAATGAATTTAATCATACTGACTTTGTCTACCTCATGGGCTATTATAAATTTCCAATTTAACAAGTAAAGGCATTTTGTAAATGTGAAGGAAGGATTATAATTTCAGCAGCTTGTGATACCACATGAGGAACTAAAACAACATAAAATTGCTGAAACTTTTCTTCTTATTTTTTTAACTTTTGCCCATATTCCACTAAGCAATTTTTTTTTTTTTTGAGGAAGATTAGCCCTGAGCTAACTACTGCCAATCCTCCTCTTTTTCTGAGCAAGACTGGCCCTGAGCTTATGTCCATGCCCATCTTCCTCTACTTTATATGTGGGACACCTACCACAGTGTGGCATGCCAAGTGGTGCCATGTCCACACCCAGGATGCGAACCAAGGAACCCAGGGCTGTGGCGAAGCGGAACGTGCACACTTAACCGCTGCTCCACCAGGCCGGCCCCCAAACTTTTCTTCTTCTTTCTCTCTCAAAAAGGCAGGTGCTTAAGTAATCACCTAAAAATCAATTTTTTCGTTGTCCGTGTGCCTTGACAGAAAAGGATAAGACACTTCTTCCCAGAGCATGAAGAAACATGTAGCTCCTGGTCCTGATCATGATGGCCGTGTCATTGTGAAGGCCCTGGGACTGAGATATGTGAGAAAGGCATGATGAAGACTGCAGACTTCAGAATCAAAAATCTGTGCAGCAGCAAGTAACATGCAAAGCCACTAACATTTTGTGTGATACCGAATAAGCCACATCAGGGCTCCCTGGGTTGGACCAGGTGAAGTGATTTCTAGCTGATACCACAGCAGAGGCTCCATCAACAGCCATAAAACAGATTACTTTCACTGAGATCCAGCTCACTCTCGATCTTTTTCTCTTGCTTGTAGGGATTAGTCTTGTCACATAGCTTTGGTGATAGACATTTAAAACGTCACCACTTTCATGGAGTATTTCGTGATCGGATAGAAATGTTGCTTTCAGCACAGACCTTTGTGGGGCAAGTGTTGGTAAGTACATTTTCACTGTTGGCTTGCTAACAGACTTTAGCCATGAGGTTGATTATAGTCAGTATATATAATTTTATTACCCACATGAGCTCTGGTGTTCCCTGTTGGCCTTATCTAAAATGTCACTACCTCCCAGCTGCCATCTCCCTGAGTCTATCCTCCATAGCCATTGTTCCGCTTGCTTTTTCTTTGGAGTGAATATAATTACTTGGCATTATATTTTCTACCTGTTGCCAGCCTATCCACCAGAAGAAAAACCTTACTAGGCCAAAAGTTGGATGCATTTTTTTCTCCTTGTATGTAGATAGATGTCTGGCATATTGTAGATGTTTCGAAAATTTGATGTTTAGTGGATTATCTGGCCTGAAAATGTACAGCTATTTTCCCCTCCTTTGATTCCAATACCTTTTTTCTTCATTACACAAGCTAGTCTTTTTTGCCCCTCTATGATATTTATCATTTTACTTCCTGTTTTAATCTAAGTAACTTGGACGTATTAAAATGCAATTCAGGCATCATCTCCCGGAGGAAATCTTACCTTATCTCTATATTAGGCTAGGAATCCCTCGCTAAGCTTCTGTACTATCCATTGAAGACTATTATTAAAATTGTCTGTACATATGCCTGTCTCCCCCAGTGCACTGTGAGCTCCTTGAAAGAACAGACTGTGTCATGGAAATGTTTATCTCCCATTAGCTAGACATAGCCGATGCCCTATGAATGAATATTCCACTGATCATCATTTCAGTAGTACAGTTTGATCTGAACCATTAAAAAATAGAACCTGTAATTTGAGGATATGCTGCCGTCAGATAGTGGTATGATGAAAGTAGATGCATGTGAGCTAGTGATTACCTTCTGCTTTTTTGGGATTAATAAAAACATTTCTCTTTTCTTGTTAATGTTTAATTTGGATGTAATTAATTTTTAAAACTTATTTGGAAGGACAAAAGTAAAATTGCTTTGAAAAAATCTGCAGGGAATGCTGAATCATCTGGGAAGGTGCCTTTCCTTTTTCTTCTGTAGTTTTGGTCTCTTTTCTGAAATCCCTCTCAGTATAACATGCTAGGGAAGGATTTTGTGATTCTTTCTGAATTTATCAGGGATTTCTTGGCTGGGATCTCTTCAAATATTCAAATCATGCTGGTTGTGTGAGGATGACATTGGGAACAATGTATTAAAGGTCATGGGGGGGCACTGATGAGCACTTACATCATCCATCACACAAGCGTTGCATATGGGGAGTGGGTGGAGAAGGAATGATCATGGATTACATATCAATAAAAATTGCTTCTTTACTGAGGGGAAATTGTTCTTTCAATCTGTTACAGCTGATGATTAAGTAGTTGGAACAACAGGAGGCATGGAGGAAAAGTTAGATTAGAATAAATATTCTAGCATTGAAAGGCATAGTAGAGACTTTCATTAGGGGTCCCAGGCAAGTGTTTTACAAAAGGATGAGAAGAGAATAAAATAGCTTATAGATTTCCTTTCCATCAATCCTTCCTTCCTTACTTTGTAATTCCCCTACTTACTTCTTTCAACAAATATCTATTGTTTGTCAACTACATGCAAGGCAGACACTCTAGACATGGTGAAAAATGCAGGCAAGAGTCTTGCACTTATGGGACTTAAATTCTAGTTTCATTGATCCTTTATACTATTTTTTTGGTTTCAATTTAATTTATTTCTGCACTAATATTTATTATTTCCCTCCTTCTGCTGACTTTGGCTTTTTTAATTCTCTTTCTGATTCTGTTAGGTGTAGCTTATTTGAGATTTTTCTTGTTTATTAAGGTGGACATGTATTGCTATGAATTTCCCTCTTAGAACTGCTTTTGCTGCATCTCATATGAGTTAGTATGGTGTATTTTCATTTTCGTTTGTCTCTAGATATTTTTTGATTTCTTGTTTAATTTATTCAATGATCCATTTGTTGTTTGGTAGTGTGTTGTTTAGTCTCCACAAATTTGTCACTTTCCCAGCTTTTTTCTTCTAGTTGATTTCTAGTTTCATAGCGTTTATGGTTGGAGAAGATGCTTGATATGATTTCAATCTTCTTAAATTTATTGAGACTTGCCTTATTTCCCCATATATGGTCTGTCTTTGAGAATGCCCCATGTGGACTTGAGAAGAATATATATTCTGCTGTTTTTGGATGGAGTGTTCTCTCTCTCTCTATATATATATCTGTTAAGTCCATCTGGTCTAGTTTTTCATTTAATTCTGCTATTTCCTTGTTGACTTTCTGTCTGGATAATCTATCTATTCATGTAAGAGGGGTTTTGAGGTCCCCTACTATTATTGCATTGCTGTTAATTTCTCCTTTTAGGTCTGTTAAGAGTTGCTTTATATACTTCCGTGCTTCTGTGTTAGGTGCATATATATCTGTATATGTATAGATATGTTGTCCTCCTGGTGAAGTATCTGTTTTCTCATTATATACTGCCCCTCCTTGTCTCTCATTGCCTTTTTTATCCTGAAGTCTACTTTGATATAACTATGGAAAAAACTGCTTTCTTTTGTTTGCCATTAGCTTGGAGTGTTGTCTTCCATCCCTTCACTCTGAGCCTGTGCTTGTCTTTGGATCTGAGATGTGTTTCCTAGAGGGAGAATATTCTTGGGTCTTGTTTTATAATCCATCCAGCCACTTTGTCTTTTGAATGGAGAATTCAATCCTTTTATATTTAGAGTGATTATTGATATATGAGGGTTTAATACTGCCATTTTATCACTTGTTTCTTGTTGTTCTGTATTTCTTTTGTTTCTTGTCCAGTTTATTTCCAACAGCAAATTCAGTTTGATGGTTCTCTGTGATGGTTTTCTCTTTGTTTATCATTTGTCTCTCTGTTCTGAGTTTTTGTTTAGTAGTTACCACAGAGTTTGTATAAAAGATCTTGTAGATGATAAAGCCCATTCTCTGATAGCCTTTTATTTCCTTAGTCTAAGCAGGTTCCATCCCTTCCCTCTTCCCCATCTAAGTTATTGTTGTCACAACTTATTCTATTTTGTGTTGTGAGTTTTTGGTTAAAATGAAGTGATTATAGTTAATGTTGATGTTTTCCTTCCCTTTACCTTTAACATTATAATTAAGTGTTTGCTATCCAGTTCTGATAGCTGTGATTTTCTGATTTTGTCAGTATATTTATCTCCTTGTTCAAGGCTTTGTAAACACTTTCTCTTTTTTTTTCAGGTATGAGGGCCTTCTTGATCATTTCTTGTAGGGAGGTTCTAGTGGCAGTGAATTCCCTTAGCTATTGTTTATCTGGGAAAGGGCTTATTTCTCCATAATATCTGAAGGATACTTTCACTGGATAGAGTATTCTTGTCTGAAAGTTTTTGTCTTTCAGAATTTTGAATATGTCATTCCACTCTCTCCTAGCCTGTAACGTTTCTGCTGAGAATCTGCTTAAACCCTGATAGAGATTTCTTGGTAGGTTATTTTCTTCTGCCTTGCTGCCCTGGATATTTTTTCTTTGTCACTGACTTTTGCCAGTTTTACTCATATATGGCTTGGAGAATATCTTTTTACAAGGATGTAATTAGGAGTTCTATTAGCTTCATTTACTTGTAATTCCATCTCCTTCCCCAGGATTGCGAAGTTCTCCACTATGGAATAATTTTATTTTAATACAAAGGGAAATCACTGAGGATTTTTTTAAGCATGGGGTCAACATGGTCTAATTATGTTTTAAAAATTCAAGAGGCATTAAAGTTTGAAAATAAAGGAACTGTCAAAGTTATACCAGGCAAATGACAACAGAAGAGTGTTGAGAGTGTGTGTGTGTATATATAAATGAGAAAGATTGGCCCTGAACTAACATGTGTGCCAATCTTCCTCTATTTTGTATGTGGGATGCCACCACAGCATGGCCTGATGAGCAGTGTGTAGGTCCACACTTGGGATCTAAACCCATGAACTGTGGGACGACAAAGTAGAGCATACAAACTTAACCACTATGCCATCAGACTGGCCCCTGGAAGCACATTTTAATATCAGATAAGTTTGAATTCAGAGCAAAAGACAATAAATGAAGCCAAGTAATCTGTGTTAGTTTCCTAGGATTGCTATAACAAAGTACCACAAACTGAGTGGCTTAAACAACTGACATTTTTTTGTCTCACAGTTCTGAAGACTAGAAGTCTAAGACCAAGTGTTGGTTCTTTCTGAGGACTATGAGAAAAAATATGTCCCATGCCTCTCTCCTAGCTTCTGGTGGTTTGTTGGCAATCTTTGGTGTGCCTTGGCTTGTAGAAGAACCTAGATCTCTGCCTTCATTTTCTCATGGTATTCACATAGTGTTTCCTCTGTTCATTTCTTTGTCCAAATTTTCTGTTTTTATAAGGACAGCAGTCATATTGGATTAGAGTCCACCATCATGACCTTATCCTATCTGGAAAACCATATTTCCAAACAAGGTCACTTTTAGAGGTACAGAGGCTTGGGACTCCAACATATCTTTTTAGGAGGACACAATTCAGCACACAACCTTTGTAATGATAAATGTGAGGAACATCAACCAAGAAATAACATCATGAATATCACTACACCAAAAACATAACTTCAAGATAGTTAATAAATAAAAAATTAAAAGAGATATGGAAAACACATTAGTAGTATGAAATTTTAGTTCACCTACGTCACATCAGGACATAGTAAACAGACAGAAAAAATAAAAATAATAAGCATAAAGAAAGCCAAAGTAACTTAATGAGAGCTGATTGAAATGATAAAACTCCACATGCTGAAAACAGAAATTAAATTTACAAGTGTCTATGGGCTATTCATAAAAATCCAGCATATATTAGGCCATGAAAAACTATCCCAATTATAAAACTTACAAAGTAAAGACAGACAACGCTAACCGAACACAATGAATAGATTAGAAAATAATAAACAAACCCAGAAAAAAAAGCAAAAAAGACCTTACTGCTAAAAACTTTAAATCATTCTGCCTTAAATGACTCTTGACTCAAAGAAATCAAAATAAAAATTGCAGTATATTTAGGGTTTAAAGATAATGAAAAGACGTATCTCTTGCACCTACGGTATAAGGCAGGAGTGGGTCTGAGTTAAATGCCTAACAATAAAAGCTTATTTTAATAAATTAAAAATAATTAAAATAAATGAATTGAGTATCAGTCTCACAGTTAGAGAAAGAAAACACATTAAATCTAAGCAGAATAAATATAAAAAGAGTCAGAAATTAATGAATTATAAAACAGCCAATTATTTGAAAAAACAACAAAATAGAGAAATAAATAGATAGCCCAAGAAAGGAAAAGAGGGAAAAACCACAAATATATGTGGAAAAAAATTAAAATGAGAAAATAAGTACAGATAAAAAGGAAATTGAAAGATAAATATGCAATTAAATACAAAATCTAAATGATTCCTTCTAACAATATAAATTAACAAACTGACCATAAAAGAAAGAAACTTAAACAGAGCAAATACTGGAAGAAATAAAGATGTCAAAGGCCTATATCATCACCACCACCACCACCCCTCTTCCCCTACCTTCTGTGGGAGACCTAGGGGATTTCAAATTCTAGTCAACCAGATCTTCAAGGAGTGGGTATCTCTAATTCCAATTAAACGGTTCCATGGCATAGAAAAGAAAAGAAGCATCCAATTTTCTTTCTCAATGAAGGCACAGTGTCTATAGCAAAACCCCCAAGGATAGCAAATTAAAAAAGTTTATAAGCTAATGTCCTTGATACTTTGGGGGAGAATACATGGTCAACCAACCAGTGGAAGAAGAAGAAGAAAAAGAAGGAGGAGGAAGAGGAGTGGAAGCTCAAAAAAAGTGAAAAAGAAGAAGGAGGAAAAGAAAAAGATGGAAAATAACAAGGAAGAGGAAAATTCCAATAGTTGAAGGGAAAGAAAATATTTTCTTCAAGACAAGATACTGTCTGGGGCCGGCCCCAGGGCCAAGTGGTTAAGTTCTCCCGCTCTGCTTCGGTGGCCCAGGGTTCGGATCCTGGGCATGGACATGGCACCACTCATTAGGCCATGTTGAGGCAGCGTCTCACATGCCACAACTAGAAGGACCCACAACTAAAATATACAACTACGTACTGGGGGGATTTGGAGAGGAAAAAAGCAGGAAAAAAAAGAAAAGGAAGATTGGCAACAGTTGTTAGCTCAGGTGCCAATCTTTAAAAAAAAAATAAAGGATACCGTCTAAAGATCCTTCTAGAGATCAGAGCATGGCAAAGTATTGATCAACTCTATGAGCTTGTTGTTTGAGTTATCATAAGGTATGTTTTTATAACCACCTGTGGGAAATTTTCTTCTGAATTTAGTTCCAAATATAGTCCTATTCCTAAGCAATCTATTCCTTTCCTTGGTGGGGAGGGGTGTTGTTAATTGTGTAATTGACATGTTCTTCTGTTGCTCTGATGGCTAGAAGGTTAGAACCAAAACCATGCCTTATCTTTAGTAAGTGTATTTATTTTTAGCATCATTCTGGGCACTATTGTATGTCCATATTTTATTTTTCTGGCTTCTTTGGCTTCTATTTTTTCAGGTAACCTAGCATTTTATATCTTTGTATTCTGCCTTAAATCCTTTCCGTAAATGCATAATCTTTTCTGTGACTATGTAATCCTTTCTGTAAATAAATAAACCCTTAGCAAGAGCAACTGTTGTCAATCTTAGCATACAGACTAAATGACCAAATGAAGCATGCAATTCATTTGGAAATGAGAAAGAAAATTTCAAAAATGATGCTGGGAAAACTGACTAAATAAAAATTTATTTTGCTGTGTTTTCCCAATGAAATGCTACTTCTAAGGGGGAAAAATATAAAACGTGCTGGAAAAGATCAGTCTCATACTTCATACTTTATATCCATTGTTTATATTTAAAAAAATAGGATTTAAAAACCTTTTCCACTGGCTAGAGATGAATTGTATTCTCATCTTTTTTTTTTTTCATTTCCTTTCATTATTTCTTATTTTATAATTAAAACACCACCAAACATCAGAAACTTATTTCGGTATATAGTATGAGGTTCTGCTTTAGTTTAGGGATCTTTATCATGTGAATAAAGAAAATATTGGTGGAAAATATTACACAATATTCACACTGATTATTTGAGGATGATTAGATTCTTTGTCCTTTTATGCACATGGTGCAATGTTCAAAAAGTATCAAAGGGTACGTAGTAAAAAGTTAGTTTCTTCCTTCCCCCATCCCCAATCACTGCTATGAGTTTCTTCCTTCAAACTCCTAGGTTCTCAGCAAGGTTGTCAGATAAATTTTCTTTGGGTGTTTAAGAGACTTGAGACAACTCTTCTCCCCCCATAAGTTGTATCCATAAAATTTAAATTCTGAAATAAATCTTATTATTCCCCTTGGGAGTTCTTTGTGGAGACTAGTGAAGCGGTTAATGGAGCCGGTGGAGGTAAAATTAGATCTGAATTCAGCTTGGTCCACTGATCTTGTGTCTTCAAATTGGGATACACCCCCAGGGACCGCTGAGGGGGAAGGAAGGTGTTCCAACAGACTTCCGAGGGGCCGGCAGTAGCCATCAGTCCTTCAGCGTTGTAGGCGCTATTTCCTAAAACGGACCTACCTGAGGACTCCTCATGCCAGTTCTCCTTTCCCACCACCTTTTACAACCCATTTTACTTCCTTTTAATAAATGATGAATCTAACACATAGATAAAACGTAAAATATACAAGGATGAAAAATACTATATATAGCTGGTTTATTTCAATGAATAAAAGAGTTAATATATGAAAATGAGTTAATATATTTTAATAATTACAGGAGTTAATAAATAAAACATATATATGCCTAGCATATAATAAGTGTATATAGATATTAACTATTATTAATATTTTTGTAAGCAGAATACACATGCTTATATTTATAAAGATAGAAAAATGACTAAAATTGATGCTGAACTTTCTTTCTAGAAATAAATAATATACATAAATACATACGTTAATTGAAAAAATAGATGAATTTCTATACAATTTGACTTTTTATGTTTGATAATTATCAGAATTGGTAATATAGTTTATTGCTTTAATCAAATGCATCTTAACAACAACTGTAATGATAATTCAAGCCAGAAGAAATTTTTTTAATTAATATTTAGAGACATGTGTCAGAAAATTTAGATTCCCTTTTAATTCCTTGCGCCTATCTTAAGATTTCCAACCTATTTCTCCTTTTCTCCATTTGATTATGATTTCTTAGAGGCGTTAAGCAGTAACTACTGAAGCAACATGACAATATATGTTATAAACAGGATAATCCATAAGCCCACGTTTTTGCCAGTTGTCCTGGTGTAACTGTTAATAGAGTCTCTTTCATTCTTAACAGTTTGTGAGTTTGGACAATTAATAACATCGCTGCCTTAGTTTTAGATGAAAAGTTTTGTTTTTCAAAGCCACAGGACATTCTCCAAGGAGAAGGAGCCACCAGAGAGAACATACCTTTGAAGGTCTCCTTGACTGCTCCATAGATTAAAATCTGCCTTTGGCTAGAAAGAACCCTTTTTTCTCTATATATTCCTAATTCACGTCATTCCCCTCTCCTAATGGACTATGTCCCTCCCTTTTGGTCTCATTGAAGCTTGCTGAAGATTTATATATATCATTAGCTTTGTGATATACATATATATATGTATGATTAATATTTTTTTATCCTTCTTAATTTCAGCATCCTGTTTTTTCCCATTTATTTTGTTTAATTTCTTCCCTTTTTTCCTTCCAATCAGTTTCAATGAATGGTAGTATTATATCACATGATATCTTACCAGCTGAGGGTGAGAATTTTCTAACAAACCTTTTCAGATTCTAAAACTGCTTTTTTCATGTCATCCAAAGGTCTTCCCCAAACTTGGGGAAGAGTTGACTGGATGGACCCTGAGTTTATTGGGAAAAATCCCCAAATTGACGTTTCCCACTTTGCAAGGAGCTGGGCAGGAACAGCTGAGTTCTAGCCTCCAAAGGAAGAAGCAGTAACGATACTACAATAAACATGTTCTCCTCCTTGCGAAACTTGCCCTTAAAAATAAACATCCTTAACCCAGAGGTTAGTTTTTCAATGTGGCAGCGGCTCACATTGTGACTTGTGGCAGAGGGCCCCTGTCTCCTCCTGGAGATTTGACCCTCCCTCTCCCAACAGCTGTAGGGAGCCAGGTTGCGGTCAGTCTTTGCCATCCTGTGCGCGTCATTCATGCTTCCTCTTGATCACCTGCCCTGGCTGTGGAAAGCCGCCACAGCTCCTGAGACAGCGCCTCAGCACCACCATCCGCCAGTGCTGCTTCTCCTGGCATTCAGTCATCATCTACTTCAAGGCCAGGAAACAGCCGCATGAGTCGGCTAGTGGCACAGGGATCTGGTACAAATGGTCAACCTTGAGGATGGGTCCCAGCCCCATGACAGGCTCACAGTATCGCAGTGCTCAGTGGAAGGTGGTGTAGGAGCAATGTTCCATGGTTGCTTGCTGTTCAGCAGAAGCAGCGTAGTGCTTCCCCAACTGCTTCTTTTTCACAGCTTCCTCAGACTGTGTCATGAGGTTTCTGGCCAGTACGAGCTAACAGATGTTGCAATCTTTCTTTTTTTCTTCTTCTCCCCAAAGCCTATCTATGTAGGTCTTTCTAATTCTGCTATGTGGGACGTCTCCTCAGCACGGCCTGATGAGCTGTGCTATGTCCAGGCACAGAATCCAAATCAGCAAAACCCTGGGCTGCGGAAGCAGAGCCCCCAAACGTACTCACTCATGGGGCCGACCATTACTTTCTTTCCTCCTAAATCATCATGTTGGTCAATTTGCTGATCAGTGGGTCTCCAAACACAGTTTACTCTCATCGCTCAGGCAGCTTCGATGAGCTGATTCTTCCAGATCTCCAGCTCATAGTCCCTCCTCATTCGGCTCTGCCAACAGCTTGCAGTCAGATTGGTTGTCAATCTGGAGATCCCCGCATTCGGAACACTAGCATACCCCTTCGCCCGGCTTATTCAGGAGGCCGCAGGACAGCATTGCGCACGCCGGGTGCCAGGTCTCGTCTCATCACCTGCGCAGCCCTCCCTGTGGATGCGTCTCATCTTCCCAGATTCTTCAGTTGAATTCTACTTATAAGAATTTTCTTCTCAGAGTACTTGTTTGGCCATATCTCATAGACTTTGGCAAATAATGTTATTTTTATTAACGCTTATTTCATTTTAAATTGTCTTAAGTTTTAATTTTGATTTCTTGTTTGATTCATGATCTCTCGAGAGGAATGTTGTATGCTTTTATTTTCTTGGAGATAGAGTGGCTATCTTTTCTACTTTGGTAAAATTTACGGTTCAAGAATATCATTGCCTTTATGATTTCAGGTTTATGGAATTCATGCAGAAACTGTTGTCCTGTACATGATCAATTTTTTTTTTTTTACTACTTAACGTACTTTTGAGAGAATATGTACTATCTGCCTGATATATAAGCACTATTAATTATGTTTCGTGTACTTTCCATGTCCTTAATTATTTCTTGACTGATTGAAACGAGCCTGTCAAAAAATCCCATTTATTATTTTATAGTTTTATTGAATATCTCGCCCTTCCAACATATTTTGAATTAAACATTTTATATAACATCAATTAATGGATAAAGTTACTCATTATATTTTCTTGGTTGATTGTGCCTTTTACCAATATGAAATATCCATTTTTGTCACATTTAGTGATGGGTTTGTGTGTGGGGGGGGGGTGGTTACTGGAATATTTTAGAATACAATATTAGCATGTAACATAACATTGCTTTCATTCTATTCATACTTGATTGGGATGTCTTTGCTCCAGTTCTCTTTCAATCTTTCTGTCTTATTTCCTCTTAAGTATGTCTCTTGTAAATAGCATGTAACTGGCTTTTGATCTTTTATTGACTTAAGAATATATTTATTTGTTAATTTACCAGGAGAATTTTATTACTCTCCTTTATGGTGATCTGTTTTATTGGTTTTTATAGTATTTAGAGATTACATTTGCTGCATAAATGGAGTATCTAAATATCAGTGGCTTAAAAACAAACGGGAGGTCTGTTAGTAAAGAAAGGAAGAATGGGTGTTGGATATATAACTAAGAGCTCTGTTATGGTCTTAATTCCTTATCTTACTGGAGAGCCAGAATTGCATGGTGATTGTGGATTTTAAGAGATGTGGACTCAAATGCTGGCCCCTCCACTGCCTAGTGTGTGATCTTGGGCAAGCTAATTTTTAGATTCATTCATATAATGTGAATAAGGTCTTTTAAAGTATGGTAGGGAGAATTATATGGTAATACGTGCAACCCATTCAGGGCACTGACCATTGGCTGGTATTTCCATTTCTTATTTGTTGCTTTTTATAACTTTTATTTTCTTCCATCTTTGGACTTGGAAAATTCCATTTTTGATAGAATATCATAGGCATGTTAGGTAAATCAAATGCAGAACAAACTGTCCATTCTCTGTCTTTCCATGTATCTCTGCAGGTTTTATATCTAAATCTTCCTCTCACGTGAGACCTTGGGCATGTTTTTCCTCCACACTCCCCACCCCCATCCCCGACTCCTTCCTTCCAGAAATTGTTGAGCTAATCTGAACATTCAGCTCCAGATTGCTATTGTGGTTTTTGTTTGTTTTTAGCAGTATACATCTGGCAAGCTTTTCTTCTTAATATTTTCATTAAAGTTAAAATTACATTAATTTTACCAGTTTCATTAGGCACCACATTTTCTTAAATAACATATTTTGTCTTTTTTTTGTCTTGAGTACTTTTCATATTCATTTGCAAGCGAAGTGTGAGTGGTAAACTTTCTGAATCCTTGAATGTCCAGAAATGTTTTTTACTCGCTCTCATAAGTGAACAACAATTTGGTTGGGTGTAGAATGCTTGATTTGCAATCCTTTTTTCCTAAAATCTCTATAAATGCTGTTCCAATGTCTTCCAGCACTTAAGGCTACTTGCTAGATACTAAGCTATTATCTCTCAGCTCCAGACCCACCCTCTCTCCTCTGCTTTGTGATGGGAGGTCAGGCCTCAGCATTACAAGTCTCTTTTGTCAGCTCACTCACGCTTATAGGTGGGCTCTGCCAACAGCGGATACAGAAGGAGACAGGACGCCTAAGGGAGGGGAAGGCAACAGCTCCTCTGTGTTTTGCTTTTTCTGTTCAGTCTCACTTAATCAATGGATTTTCACTCTGGTAGCAGTACTTAGTTCTTGTTTCCAGTTTTTTTCCCTACACTGCCAGATCAGGCTCGCAGCATCACCTCAGAGGTACCATTACCAGCCAAACTGGGACCCCTCCTCCCAGGTCTCAGTCCCAACTCCAAAGAGCACCTCTTTTAAGATGCTAAATATTGGTTATCCCAACCTCTTTTTGTGGATCTCCCAGCCAGCCCTGGGAGTGCAGCTTCTCTCGCATCTCCTACTTTGTGTTACGACCATATCCTCCTTCTGCCTTTCCAATCCACCAATGCTATTTAACAGATTTTTAGAATCTCGTTAGGAAAACTAATTGTAATTTTTAAAAGTTTAACTATGTATTCTATGTTAACTCTTTCACTGGAGGTCATTTTCTCTGTCTGATCCTCCTGTTTTCTTACACTTCTCATATAATTGGCAATTTTCTATTGTCTGCTAGTAGTCATAAATGAAGGCTTAGAGTATTGACTGGTCTCCTGTTAACAGCGTTGGCCGCTGCTTGTATTCTGAAGACTCCCATAACTACCCACCAACTGAACAGGGAGTTTTAAGCCCCACTGTGGGAATAAAACTGTTGATTTACTGTATGTTTTCCCACAAAGACAAACATGGGGGATAATGCTGAGGCCAGCACCTCTGCAAACAGACTCTTTCTGGATGAGGTCTCAAATTCTTCAGTTTATTTTTCTCTGACTGCTTTCTAAGGTGCTTCTGAGGAAATAAAGGCTGCTGCTAGCTGAGAGGTTCCTCCTCAGCCACTGCTTGGCCTCAGAGTGTCTCCTCTAGGCCCCTCTGGCTTTGTGGCTCCATCTTCGATCTATAGTTCAGGTGGAGGACTTTCTCATCCTCCCAAACAGATAGCACTTCCAGGTTTGCCTCCCAACCTAAAAGAAAGTTACAGATCCTCTAAGAATTATCTCCCATTTCCCCCTGACTCACTGAAGAGTGTTCACAAGCTTTTAGCTTCCAGTGCCTTCTTTTGGTTTGGTATACGTTTTGCTATTTGTTACGCATTATTTTTAGATAATATTCTTTAGGTTTGTGGCATGAAGTTGGTATTGTTCTTAGTTTCACTATACCTAAAATTTTCTCCTTTTTTTGTTAATTTCTTTGATTTAGTGAATTGTAAATATATGGCCTGCCACCATCTTTCAGAAGTCTGTCAATATATGATTTATAGTTGAAGAATCACTTATGAGATTTAGTAAGAGAAAAAAATATATAATCATATGTAAAGTGAAGAGAAAAGATTTCATGAAAACTATTTCTTAATAATTATCAGTATGCAGATATATATAATCTCCAAATATCCATTTCCAACACTTTTCGTGAGCTTTGGAATTCATTTCTGGCTAAATATCTCCATGAAACCCACGAACTTAGTAATATCTCTATTGACGCTTAATTTGGTTATTAAAATGGAACTTCTAGTAAGAGCTAAGACTCCAAGAAAATAGATGCAGCAACTCCCAACTTTGAGTAAGCTGCAACACTGCCACTTACAAAGCAACTGGAAGAAAACCAGTTGCAGCTGTCAGCTTCATATGTAAATTAGGGCAAGTTGGAAACAGAAGAGGATTTTTGGAAGAAGCTCTGCTGTGGCAGAGATGTGGGAGTATTTTCCTCTCATGTCAACCCTAACGAAAGAGGCTTAAGAGGGACCACTCAGAAATTTCAGTTTACACTTTTGGAACTTTGGAGACACAGGACTGACATCTGGCTCATTTGTGATAAGGGACTGTCACGCTAGCTGCCCTATGCCAGAGAAGTTGCCACACTGAAGATAATCTGTCCTTCCAGTATTTGTTGGGGCAGAGAATGCTTGAGCTGTTCCATGGGCCAGATATGGGTCACGTGTGAGAGTCTTCTCACCTGCTCAAGTAGGCATGTCGGGGGGTAACAGTTCCAGCAGAATAGGGGAGTGTGAAGTATACTGGGAGAAGAGTTGTGAGCAACCAGTGAGAGAATATGCTTTCACCCAATTCAAGGGAGCCACTAGCAACTAAATATTTTCAAGACTGCAACCCTCTGCCCCTTTCCTTTGCATTTCTGATCCCCTTTGCTTGCTCTACTTTATTTTCCTAGCGTGTGTCTTCTAACATACCATATACATTGGATACTAATCATCTTTACTTAATATCTAGACTGTATGCTCCATAAAGGCAAGGATCTTTGTATATGTCGTTTACGGATGTATCCCAGTCACCAGAATAAGATTTGGGTCATGGTCGTTACTAAAGAAATGTTTTTTGAATTTGAATATGCATTGAATTAGGATCACCAAAGAGCAATGAAACAACCCATGGAAGTAAACATTCAACATCTCCCATGCCCAGAGAGCCCCAGGGTGAGAGCATGGTGATCTAAAGCCACCCAAGTCCAATGTTTCATACTCTGACCTCCCCTTTCTGTTCACTCCCCAATACTGACCTTCAATTCTGGGGAAGTCTGAGGTAGGCTAGTCAGTGGGCAACTAGGAGTAAAAACCCAAAACGGGTTAACAGAGAAGAAACCAACCCATTTCCCAATATAAGTAGCCTGCCCAAAGAATATCTGAGCTGGAAGGGAGTAAAGCTTTAATTATAAATAAAATTCAGAGTTTTATTTTAAGTATTATTAGTGTTACACTGGACTTTCTAACATATTGAAAACAACAAGTGGTTTGGAAACTAGAAATAACTGGAGGAATGTTCACTTACCTAAAGTTGACCTGAAAATGTCATGGAGGCTATGAAAGATTACCTCCAAATGCATCGAGGGTTTTGAACGGATAGATTTCTGACTACATTCCACAAGGTCTGCTCATTTTGCACACCAGATGCATTGGCACATTAAAAGCACTCATTGTCTTTTCCTCACTTATAGTACTTGCCCTCTTGTCAAAATTCTGACCATCCTTTAGATGGACAAGTTTGAGACTGTTTCTTCTACATTATCATGGGCAGCTCAAGTCCAGAGTCCATCCAATAGCCCTCATTTTCTAGCATGTGACAGAGTACATAACACGTATTAAACTCTTGATTAATGCTTGATGAGGGAAGGAATGAATAAATGGTAGGACTTCTTGAGAACAGAAAGATTTACAAGCAGCAGAAAGAACAAACTGTTTATTCTGAAGTGTGTGAGGGTTAAAATTAGTTGAGTAAAATGGATGAGTACATGTTCATTTATTGAATACCCAGTAAAGGTCCAGTCCATTTTTCTTGAATGAATGAATGAATGATAACATAAATGAATGTGGGAAAAAATCGCTACACATAATATAGGCAAGATAAAAAGAGAAAGCACAATTTTGTTCATTTGTTTATTTAGTGTTCCTGCCAAAAAACTGGATTTGTACTTTTGTCCCTGTTTTCTTTTTTTTTTTTTTTCCAGGTGATCCTTGTCTTTGTCCTGAGCATCGGGTCTCTTATAATCTATTTCATCAACTCTACTGAGTGAGTAAAATCCCCAGCCACCCTGGTCTGTTATAGCAGTAGGTTGCTAGCTAATTTGGAATTTTCTCTCAGGAATAATACTTAATATGCTTTACAACATACTCAAGCTCAGAAAATGGATAAGTGTTTAGTTCTTCCCAGAAAGCACTAACCCCAACTCCCAAAAAGAATGCATGGGTTTCCCCTGCATCCTATATCCCCTGTATCCTTCACTGCTAGGGCCTGGGGAGCTGGAGTGCTCTACTCTAGACTCTCTGGGACTGCAAACCTCCAGCTCCTCCCTTGCACCACTTATGATGGCTTTGGATGCCTTTGCATTCTTTAGGTGTTGAAGCAGAAGTTCTGTAGTTGTTTCAGGGTTTCTCAACAACTTTCAAACAACTTTGGATGGCCTTGAGAAAGGAAAATGCTAGACCTTACCTGAGATAAAGGAGCAAATTATTGTCTGCCCTTCTCTGAAGGCATTCCCTTCTTCTATCCCAAAGTTGGAACAGTTTCTTGGACACAACCGGATCTAATCTGAACTCCATACTGATTCTCTGGGAACTAGGCTGGACTTCCAGCTGAAGTAAAACTAGGATTGCAGGGCCGCAAAAGGCAGGCAGCTTTAGAAATCCTAGGGAAACTAGTAATATTTGCTTTGTGAATTCCTTACCAATATTTTAGGAAATTTTCTTTGAATTTGGTTTGGATCAGTCCATTTGACTCTAGAGTAGCTCTATATCAGAAGGGTACAGAAGCCAAAGTGTCCTGGCTAGGTAGATGTTCTTACAAACTAACAAGAGCTACGTAATCTCTATGCCTCTGAATCCCCACTGTTAAAACGGAAATAGAACCAACAAACTCCATGAAAGGAATAGCAGATTATTTTTGTTATTTTCAGCTCCATGCACAGTCCAGTGGCTTTGTTCATGCATACCTCTACTCCCAAGAGAAAAGTCATTTCCTTGAGATGTGAACTTAAGTGTCTGGATTGGACATACATGATGAATAGATAGAAAATTGCCTACCTTTTCCTTTTATTTGGTCCTATATAGACACAGCTTTTAAAATGTACATCTTTATAAATTGTCCTTGTTTCTTTTCCAGCCCTGTTAGAAGCTGTTCTTCATACCAAGACAAAACCATCCCTATTGATTTGACTTTCAATGCTTTCTTTAGTTTCTATTTTGGGTTGAGAGTAAGTACCTATCGAAAGTAATAGTAAACAGATGAACACAACAGATGCAGCATAAAGAGACTTATGTGTGCCTTAGTTATACAATCTGCCTATGTTTTCAGGCTCTAAAGCTAGAGGGCCAGTGCCATAAATTGTTAAATGTATAATGAGACGTAAAAACTCTCTCATCTATACTTGAAACTATAAACCAGGTCAAGAATTCCAACACAAATGAAAATGATTCCTTTTTTAAATATCATCCCCCTGTCGTATTGTCCTCCTTATTGCCTTTCCACCTACCACTGAGAAAACTTTGCTAATAATCACAAGCTAGCAGAACCTGAATAACAAGCCTCTGAAAATGTCATTGGCTTCACTTATGGCATATGTGCCATATAACTATATAAAATACTTTTGTGTCTTTACTTTTGTTATACTCATTTATTAATGTTTCTCTCGTTCCACAAGCATTTATTGAGGACCCATACCAGATCTAGATTTCAATGTATTTATCCATCCCATGTTTGTGGGAGACTATATACATATACATACCTATATACATATGTGTATATAGGTATGTATAAAAGATATGTCATAAATATGTATATATGCAATTTGTATTTCTGGGACCTTCCTTCAAAACTTACTCCAACCACGCTGACCATCAGAATCTTCTTTTTAGAGCAGGCTCTCCCTTCTGGAAATGCTTGCTTTCTTAATTTAAATAGGGAAGCTTATAAATGAAGGCCTTGACTGACCAAGCTTCTAGACAGCTGTACGTTTTCCATTGAAGAGCATCCCAAATCATGCACCTTCACTGTGCACAAATGGGAGTTTTATCTGTGTAATTATATGTATCAGAAAGCTCTAGGAGCAGCAGGAAAGTCAAAGTGTTTATTCTGAAATGTGAGAGTTAAGATCTAGTAAGTAAAATGGGTCCATGTTCATTTATGGAACACCCACTAAAGGTGCAATCTCTAAATCTATATAAATATGTATGTATCTATATATCTATATAAATATATTCATCTATTTAGTTATATAAATATGTGTGTGTGTGTGTGTGCATTTCTATATATGTATGTATATAATAGAATGAGATCAGAGCTTCAGTTGCTGAATGAAATGTAGCTGAATAAAGCCAACCTTGTGTTCATTTTGAAATTCTTGAGATTAACGTAATTTGGGGTCTTTTGTTTCCATTTCATAGTTTCTGGCAGCTGATGACAAGGTCAAGTTCTGGTGGCAGATGAATTCGATTGTAGACATCTTTACCATCCCACCAACTTTTATTTCTTATTATTTGAAGAGTAATTGGCTAGGTAAGTGTATTGTGGGAATCAGGAGCAATACCTAAAAGGACCCACAACATTCATTCATAAGGATCCCTCATTTTCCTTTAAAGCCGAAATGCCATTTAAAAAAATTCCTCACCATGATTCTATGGTTTTATAATATATTTCAGAACCCATTGTTTTTTCTCACTCCCTCACAATATCCCTGATTCACAGTGGATGTCAGTGGTTGTTTATTGTTTATGGACTGGCTCGTCCACAGCCAGAGAATCAAGGCCCCAACATCTCACCCCACCACAGCCCTTTATGCTGGGCTCCCACACGCACTGGGAGGATGGAAGCCTCCTTTGGTTTTTGAAAGCTACAAATTATCATATCTAGATATGCTGTGACATGTCAGAGGTTTATTTAGTTGTTTCCTTTGTCTTTAAGGTGGATGAATTGATAGCACATGGGCATTATGCAGTTTTATCAGTTTTTATGTAATTTTTCGTTATTATTATCTCTATATTCCTTGCTATCATTGTTATCAAACTACATAAAGTAAAACATCATGCAAATAGTGAGGAGCATATCATAGAGATTCCAGAGGCAGGAGTTTAAGTGGTTTGTGTATAATTTGGTCTCTATTCTAAAGAAGAGTTGAATAAAGTAAAATGTGAGTTGTGCTTATTTTATACTTTATATTAGCGCAACAACACTGTGAGCAGGTACTGTATTAATTCCCACTTTACAGACGGGAACTAGAGAAGTTAAGGGGATTGTTGTGAGGACAATGTCTATTAAGGGTCAGGGCCAGGATTTCAACTCGAGCCCATGCTCCTAAACCTATGACATTATAATATACATATATGCGAGCTTTTCAGGGAGAGAAAGAATGTAAGCAGACCCAGTTGTGTTATAATTCAGACAGCTCCCTCAGTGACCCTCTTCTTTTGGCAGCTTTCTCCTTTCCATTGCTTTGTAGGTTTAAGGTTCTTAAGGGCATTGCGGCTGCTGGAACTTCCTCAAATCTTACAAATTTTGCGAGCAACCAGGACCAGGTAAATGCCAGCCCTGCCTCAGGTACTACTCACTTACTGGTTTGGATTAGGACATTAAGATATGAACTGAGCCTTCAACTC
The DNA here is from genome assembly GCF_041296265.1 of Equus caballus. Classification (NCBI taxonomy): domain Eukaryota; kingdom Metazoa; phylum Chordata; class Mammalia; order Perissodactyla; family Equidae; genus Equus; species Equus caballus. The sequence continues at coordinate 26,346,269 of NC_091710.1, read as the reverse complement.
AAATCATTTCCCATCGGAATCTCAGTGCAAAAATTGTGAACTCCCTTAGCTACCAAGATAGTATTTTCTCACTTTCTCCCGTTAAATATTAACATCATGCACTGGCTAAGACGTTTGTAATTATTTTAAATATTTTGTTTCTTTGTTTTATAGAGCTAAAATGTGTAAGTCAATCTAGACTTTAGTTCTGCCCCTCCTCCACTCAAATGAAAAATCAAAGTAATGCAGAGGCTTTATTTCTACACATTTGCTATGTGAATCATGTCTTTCCTGTCTAGGAATATAAGACAGTTCCTTTGAGCATGAGTGTTGCCCAGTAGCAGCAGTGAACTATTGCTTACAGAAATAGACCACCTAAATGGCTCAAAAAAAAAAAAAAAACCAAACCACCTTTGAACATCAACACTTCTAGTTTTTAACCAGTTTGGTCTTATGTTACCACACAAAATCTCCATGCCTCTACAGTCGCATTAGAAGGATCAGATATGACAAGCCAGGTGGATTCCACTGCTAAGTGTTTATCATGGTAGAGCAGAGTATGGACCCCAGTCAGGATCAGAAAGGCCTGTTGTGTGTCACAGGTGGCCCTGCCTGAAAACCACAGAGATTTCAGCTAACTTCTAGGACTTGACTTAGGAGACAGGAGCTTGTCTGATCCTCTTCATCCAAAGATCCTGCTATGAGTTTAGCCATAGGAGATGACATTTCTGCTATGTACTCAAAATTTTATTTTGCAAGTCACTTCTCTGGATTCCTGGGACACTGTATTTTGTACCATTACTTTAGGCAATGTAGCACTCTATTAAATTTATTTTATGGTGATGCACATGTAATATATTTTTAAAAGCAGTATATCAAGCTAGTGGCTATCATAGCAAAATATTTTTGAACACGTGTGTGTGACTGGGAGTATTTTAGAGCTGTGCATCTCAAACTCTGATGACTCATACACAGTATGAGTCAAGGAGAGGATCTTGTAACAATGCAGACCTATAGAACAGGGGTGGGGCCTGGGACTCTGCATTTCTAATAGGCTCCCAGGTAAGCATATCATTGCTTCTGGTCCATGAACCACACTTTGAGTAGCAAGATTTTAGAGGATGAAGTAGTTGTGCTGTTCTGGAACCTGTCAGAACCCAACAGCTCTTTGTCTTTCTTCCTCCAGCAATTCAGTGAAGTTTTCCAAGCTGTTAGCCATAGTTCTCAGTACCTGGTTCACCGCTGCAGGATTCATTCACCTGGTAGGCATCTCAGCAGACTCTCTTATGTTACTGGTCAGCAGGAGCATCTTTTCTTTCTTTCTTTTTTGTTTTATTTGAGGCAGTAAATTTTCTTTTTTTTAAACTGAGATATAATTGACATAACACATTGTATTAGTTTCAGGAGTATGACATGCTTTGATATTTGTATATATTGCAAAATGATTGCCACAATAAGTCGAGTTAATGTCTGTCATCATACACAGTTACAAAAATTTTTTCCTTATGATGAGAACTTTTAAGATTTACTCTCTTAGCAGCTTTCAAATATGCAATACTGTGGTCCTCCCTTATCCGCAATTTCTCTTTCCACAGTTTCAATTACCCATAGTAAACCCCAGTCTGAAAATATTAAGTGGAAAATTCCAGAAATAAATAATTCATAAGGTTTAAATTGCATGCCATTCTGAGTGGCGTGATGAAATCTCACATCATCCTACTCCGTCTCGCTGTTGACGTGAATCATCCCTTTGTCCAGCTGATCCAAGCTGTATACACTACCCACCCTTTAGTCACTTGGTAGCTGTCTCTGTTAGCAGATGACTGTCACGGTATCGCAGTGCTTGTGTTCAAGTAACCTTTATTTTACTTAACAATGGTCCCAAAGTACAGGAGTAGTGATGCTAGCAATTTGGATATGCCAAAGAGAAGCCATAAAGTGCTTCCTTAAAGTGAAAATGTGAAAGTTCTTGACTTGTTAAGGTAAGGGAAAAAATCGTTTGCTGAGGTTGCTAAGGTCTATGGTAATTTTTATTACAGTGTATTGTTCTATTATTAGTTATTGTTGTTAATCTCTTACTTTGCCTAATTTATAAATTAAACTTTATCATAGGTATGTATGTATAGGAAAACATCTTTTCTTTAAAAAATAGAGGTAAACCTTCCGAGCTCCTGTCTCCATCACTGTAACCAGTGTGAGGTTTATCCTTTTATTTGCCTTTTCTGGATTTTCTCCACCACCATATTTCTCACAAGTATGTATCTCCCACACTCAAGGTATCTATGTTCCTTCTTTCATTTTTCAAAACTTACTCCTAGGAAAGAATCTAATATGCTTACCCTTCAAAGGTGTCAGCAATAGGTAGAATTTATCACTATATCTCCATAGATGTTCCAGCAGTAAAAAAAAAAAAAGAGTCAAAGAAATGACTCCAATGAGAGAATTTGACACTTATAAAAGCCAGAGAGTTGGGAGGAGTTGCCAAGTTGCAAAGGGAAGCTTTCTTGGTTCTCCTGAAAGCAATCTGTATACGTAGCTGCTTCCTTTTCCCACAAGAAAGGCTAGTTTTTATCCCACATAATCAGCAAAATAATAAATGAATTTCAACAATAGGAAAGAAATTCTTGGACTTTATTGCTTGAGGACAGTTGAGGAACAGTCATTAGAAAATTCAGAAATTGAAGTGCGATGTTAAAAGCCTGCAGTGGCCTTTGAGAAAAGCAAAACAAAATAATACAGTAGAAGTCTTTTGCACTTGAGTCTTTCTCCTAAAATCAATTAAAACAGTAACAAGGAAAAAAGCAAAAAAACTTACCATCTTCAATTCACCGAGAAAAATGTCAAACACCAAATGCAAACTGTGATATGAACAATCCTTCAAGAAATCTGAAACCAGCTACATCCTTCCTCAGGACTCAATCAGGAGAGAGATTTCTCTGAAAAGCAGTGTCACAGCAATCAAGACAGATCCCTGTATCTGAGGATTGGACCTAGGGGCATGGGCCTGCAATGGAAGGAGAATCATCAGTGTCCCTGTAGGGACCCATTGGCCATCACATAATGGCAGGCAAGGGAATGCTAAAGGAGAAACCATGGTAACAGGACTTTCTTGCCTTCAATAGCAGTTCCAATGAGGGGCTCTTGGGCTGAATGTGGCCTATAGGCTTATTTAACTTGATCTACTTATGTTTATATTTTGGTTGTTTTTGCCTGGTAACTTTTGAGGGGAGCTCACAAAAAAACCATGTTTCTGGACTCTGGGAAATTACATGATTCTAGCAACACATTCTCCCAAGGCCACTAACAGTCTTAGTCGAAGACCAGCTGCTTCCTGTAAATAGCATGGGCTTCCAGGCTGGACACAGTCTCTCCCAGGCTCCCTTGAATCGTTAAAGTCTTTTGCTCAACCCTGTTAGCAGGTGAACATGTTCCCTTGCTCGGCATCCAGTCACCCAGGTGAGGAGACTTCCAATGAGGATGCACGCAGAGAAAGGAGAAGCAACTAGCTGACTTCTGACTTAAGGGGATCCACTGTGAGTCACATCAACATCTGGAATGTTAAAAACATAGAAAAGCTATATCTCAGAGCAAAGAAAATAGCAGATTTTCTAGAAAGAATATTTGAAATGACAAACCAAAACAAAAACTGTGATTGTCCCAACTCACTCACTTCCCATACTCACTCTGTCCTTTGGCTAAAAGTTGATACCATTCAAAGGTGAATGTTTACCAGAAAGTAATCAATATGGTTCCTATGCTTAAATTCTGCCAAAAATAACAAGGAGGCGTAGTGGAGAGCAGAGAGACATCAGTATAACAACAGTTACATAATATGTTATCAGAACAACAATTACAAAATAACTTGCCCAAGGAAACAAAGGAAAAGTTAAGAAAAAGCCCTCCATATTTGAGAAAAAAATACAAACAAAAGGTTGTAAAAAACTGAATGTGATAATTGAGACAAAATATATAAAGTTTTAAATAAAAGATTATTAAACAGTGGCAGGAGTTGAAAAATGGGCTGAAAGATACCACAGAAAAAGAAGAGGAAGAAAAAATATTACAGAGCTGAAAACTATGTTAGAGGAAAACAAAATTTAATAAATGTGACAAAAATGTGCTCAGAAACATAGTGGACAGGATTGAGGCAAAAACACTAACATGGAAAAGAACAAAGATCCTCAAATGATTGTAGAGAGGAAACATGAAAGATGGGTCATGTTGATTCAACCTACTATGAAATGAGTGATCCTGAAGAGGAGGACACAGTAAATGGCACCAGAAAAGTGTTTTAAAATAAAGTCTCAAATCTGTGGATTAAAGGGTATACTGTATCCCAGGAAAAATAACCCTAAATTATTTATTTTAATCATATTTTGGGGCAGTTACTGACCTTCAAGGATAAGGGGAAAATCCAAGAAGAACAAAGTAAGGTCAATATGAGGGGAGGAAAAAATGAAACTAGCCTCAGATTTCTTGGCAACATCAATCAGTACCAGGAGACGATTGAGTAGTGTCCACAAAGTTTGTGCAGAAGTGTAACCTATCCTGTTATTTTAAGCATGAAAGAGGAAAGAGCACCTATGAGCCCTTATAAAAATGGGGCCGGCCGAGTGGTGTAGTGGTTAAGTTCGTGTGCCCCACTTCAGCAGCCCAGGTTTGGAGCCGGGGCGTGAACCTAACACCACTCATCAAGCCATGCTGTGGTGGCATCCCATATAAAATAGAGGAAGACTGCCACAGGTGTTAGCTCAGCAGCAATCTTCCTCACGAAGAAAAAATAGTATCTTAATGAGAATATCCAGCCACATAGGAGATGAATCAAAACTAAGAACTCAGGAATCGGGAAACCATGATAAAAAGTAGTGGTGGTGATTACTGAATGAGTTTAAAATAGAACAAAGATGTAACCAAGGGAATTATGGTTGCAGACTGGAGCACACATGTACAATGGAAAAATGATATAACTAATACAAATGAGGGGGAGGTAAGAGGAGATGGCAGGGTGTCCTTATACCCTCCTCCATGGCATATCTTATCTAAAGTTGAAGCATGAAGTTTGAAAACATAAAATTTCAGTTTTGAAATATGGAGTTAAAAATAGATAATAATTTAATATTTTAACATCAGCCCATAACCCTTTATCTTAACTTTTAACTTCTTTCCCATCTGGGGCTGATGAGTTGTTGCTAACATGGTTGAGGAAGAGCAGAGTGAGCAAGCAGACCAGAAGGAGGCTGCCAGCTCTTAGAAAGGTGCTGGGGGACGGGGAAGGATTTGAAAGACCAAAGTAATACTCCCAAAAAGAGTGAATTAAACCTTAAAGCGTTGTTTAACTTACTCTGAGGGAGATTTTCAGGTTTAAATAAATGTAGTTTTAGTTTGTACATCATCTTGTGCAAGAATTTGATTGAATCCCTGTGCTAAGATGTTGTAAAAGAAACTACAGGGTTTTAGTTTAAAGGAAGCTGTTCCAAGCAACTCATGTACACCTTAAAGAAAAAAAAAAAAAAGAATGATTTAAGTCTGTGTGATTTAAACTTGGTTTTCTTATAGTTCACTAGTCTCAGAAAATAGTAAAGTCTCCAGAAGTTGGTGGAAGCAGGTTAGCAGACTTTGCAACAAAATCCTCTACCAGCCACGGGAGTTATATATAGACAAACAATCTCGTTCTTATTTTGGAGTAGGGTATTCTAGAATGCCACACTCTTAAGCTACTCATCAAATTTAAGAAAGGGTCAGGACTTGGCACACCACTTTTAAAAATTGATCAAATACTCGAGCATACTCCATTATTTCTAATTTCCATTCTACTTCCTAACAACAAAACAAAAAAACTACTTTCCCCAGGCATCTCTAGAATTTTATCATGTTTATGCTAGATAGGAATGGAAAACATCTAGGGAATATGTGAGGTATTTGGGAAAAAAGTCTCCAAATGGAAGAACAAAGGAAAACTGTATACATTATTGATAATTATTATATGTTATATAGAATATATATTCTATATTTATACGTTTATATATACTATAAATATAAAGTTTTATAACTTATATAAGTTATTCTGTTTATTTAACGTAGAAAAGATGATCTGATAAATTTAGTTTCCTTAAAATGTGAAGACTTGGGGGAAAATCAGAGGAAAATATTTTTCAGAGTTTTTTAATTCCTGAGAGGATTTTTGGGGAGAGGTGGGGAAATAACTTGGAAAACTTGTTTGTTTGCTCTTCCTTAGACACTAGCATTCATGTGCTTAAACTCACTAAAATGAAGGGCCCATTTAAGTGCTTCTTTCCTTAATGACAATCCTGATCTGGTGAAAAATAAGAATGAATAATAATTGCTCAATCTGAGAGCCTTTGGAGTCTCATGGCTTCAGGATACAATGATGTGCCCACATGAAAAGAGATGTGGGCAGCCACCCCTCTGTGGAGCATTCCCAATGTGGGCTCAAGCTACATGCCCCCTCAGGTTTCACCAATAATCACAATGATGGAAAACAAGACTTTACTGTCACTACCCACAATTTGCGAACCCTTCACAACAGCCTGAGAATCATTTAATATTGCATTTGGATTGAGTTAAGGTGAAATTAATCCAATGTTTTGCCTATTCTTTGTAAAGTTTCCCTTGGATTCCATTCAGAGATCTTTCCTTAGTCTTTTCTCTTTGGACAGGTGGAAAATTCTGGTGATCCCTGGCTCAAAGGTAGAAATTCACAGAACATATCCTATTTTGAGTCCATTTACCTGGTCATGGCAACGACGTCAACTGTTGGCTTCGGAGATGTGGTAGCCAAGACAGCCCTAGGACGGACCTTCATCATGTTCTTCACCCTGGGGAGTTTGGTGAAGAATATTTTTAATATCTTTGAATATAACTACGTAAACCAAAAACATTTGGTTTATAGTGAGAAATAAAGCAATAGAGGTTTGAGAGGGAATGTTGCATTGATTTAGAGCAGGTCTCAAATGAAAATGAAAAGTTCCCGGGATCCCAAATTTTCCAAACTGCATCCCCTGGAGCACATGATGTAATCACTTGGTTGCCAGGGATGAAGCATGGTAGACATAGGAGAGCAGAGTTTCCCTGTGAGTCTCTATGCAGATTTGAGCAACGGTATCTTCCTTCATCGTTTGCCCATCAAATTAAAGTCATTCTTCCAAAGAGGAAGGGTATTTGAGATTTGATCTAAAGAATGTTCTTTCCAGCTCAAATGAGTAAGTGCTCTCTAGACTTCATTTTACTTCAGGTAAGTGAACATCTGTGCTTGATTCAGGAGTGTGTCACAGACAAAGGAAGCCTCCTCTTCCTTTAGTGACTTTAATTTCAATTCCTTAAAATCCATGACAGAGTTCTGAACTCTCTGCCTTCCTGATATTCCCCTGTCCACAACTGCTACATCTCCTCATCTCAGTCTTTTTCCCCTAACCCCAGAAGCTTTATTTTCCCAAGGACTCAAAGAATATAAAATCAAAGAGTCAGAAGGGCAGTTAGAGGTGACGAAGAGAAAAACTGGCCAGGGAGGTCGCCTTACTGCTTGTCCTTGCTTTCATCATTTTGAATGCTCAAAAGTATTTTATTAAATTTTAACCAAATCCAAAGGCTGAAGTAAGGAGGAGAAATGGTCTCCCTTTTAAAAATACAGTTCACAGTCGTGCTCCACCTAGATGAGAGAAAGTTTTACATACCTTCTTTCTCCTTTATAATCTCAGAAATTTGGGGCGTCCTTGAAAATAATGAGACCTAATTTTATTTTCTGATCATTTTAGATACTATTTGCAAACTATGTCCCTGAAATGGTGGAACTCTTTGCTAACAAGAGGAAATATACCAGTTCCTATGGAGTGCTCAAGGGGAAGAAGTAAGTGGCTTTCAAGCATAATTTCTACAGTTTAGGATATTCTACTAGTCACTCCAAACACCTGTTGTCTGGCCTAGGTGAATATATTGGCAAGGTGTTTCATTCACCATAGAGGGCCGTGCTACAATGAATACGATAAGATGATGATTGCTCCTTGGTACAAACTACTGTACAGATGCTTGTAAGAGCACTAAGTCAACAAAAATGACAGATAATGTCATTCACTGTGAGATATTATTGATTGTGGTAATATTTCTACATTCCTTATCACTGTTCTCTTATATCCATTACTAACTGTCATATTCATTTTCATCATGTGGTTAACTTATGGCTAACTTTACATAGTGGACCAAATTAAAGCTGTGGTTCAAACTTAAAATAACTCACCTCGGTTGTCTTAGCCAAAACTTTCTTAAACTATATGGGGCTCATTCACGGGCAGAGGTTTGCTAGAGTGTGGAGCAACTTCATACTTTTCTCCAATACCTCGTGGATCTCCTGTTTTGGCCACGGCACGGTCATTTGTTCCCAGGGTGAACTGGAGTTGGAGTCGTTTTCACACTGCTTCTCATTGGATATATGTTACCTCAGTTTCCATTATGCTTTTTGATCCCGGAGAAGAAAAGAATGAATTGGAGATCTTAAATTTGGAGTGATTCTTTTTTATTTAGTCTCTATCTACTGAAGAGGAAAGAGGCGCAATGGAAATAAACTCCTTGGAGTGGTCTCCTAATGCAGTTGGTTGAAAACAGAGATTGACCTAGGAGTATGATGAGGAAAACAAAAAGAAAAAATAATGAAACAAATGCAAAACAAATAAACTAGATAAGCCAAAGTCTGACCCAATTCATCTCAGAAAAGGGATATAGGACACATGCTAAATCAGCCAACAAGGTCTGGAAAATTTAAGGTTAAGTTAGGTTAAAATTTTGCTTTGTTTCCTTAAATGACTAATGGGGAGAAAAATAGCTTCTTTATGTATATTAAGCCTAAGGAAATTGACAGCTATTTTTCACCATAAAAGCTCCATGCATAGATTTTTGCACCGGTCCTAGATGTCTCTCCATTGGACTCACTTTGCTGTGGCTACTAGATAATTTTGGATGTGGAAGATAAACCAAAATAACCTAGAATCTAATGCTACCATAGCCACAGTATTTGACTATGGGAAAATCAGTGAACCATTTCAAGCCCCAGTTGTTCCTCAGCGAAGAAAGACCATATGAGCCAATCAGGGATCAAGTGGAAAATGAAGTGAAATAATACGTGTTCAAGTCCATCACAAGTTATAAATAACTGTGAAGAATCTAGCAAATACGGTAATTATTGTTGCATTCCTGAAGAGCTATGTGTAATTAAAATGTGTGGATTCATACCCTATATGAGATGAGCTAGGGACTAGAGAAATCTGGTGTTTCTTTTTTATATTGGAGATGCAGTCCTTGGTGTTTGTATTTTTAAAATCTATGTGATCCAAATACCAAATTTATTTAAAACTAATTTTAAGCTAATAATCCATCACCAAATCTAGACAGGAAGACACTTCTTTCCCTCAGATGATCCACTTCACGTGTTCTTGCTACCTAGGTTCATCGTGGTATGTGGAAATATAACTGTTGACAGTGTGACTGCTTTCCTGAGGAATTTTCTCCGCCATAAGTCAGGGGAAATCAACACCGAGATTGTTTTTCTGGGAGAGTAAGTGTATCTGTATGGCTCATGGGCTCTAAATTAATGCTTGAAATATGTCTGAGTACTTTTAACGAAAGGAAATTACCCTTGTTATATCCACAGAAAAATTAGGAAACAATAATAGGCAAAAACAAAAGAAAAAGAAATCTCATGACCAGAGTTAACTTCTGAAAATATTTTGGGATGGATCTTGCTGGATGTCTTTCTGTATAGGTACTAATATTATTTAAGTGATTCTCTATCATTTCGGTTATTCTATACTTATCATTTTAATGACCAGAATTTTGTGCACATGTCTAGTGCACTTCATAATTATTATTGTAACTGTTCTTCTAATTATTATTCTTCCAATTCTCAGAATTGGAAATGTGAAGTTCAAATAGATGCAGATTGTTTTTCATGATCTTTTTGTTCTGTGCAGTTTACCTTCCAGCAAGCAGAGTCCAAGTCAAATATTTTGTAAATGAGTGGGAAATGCATATTGAGTACAAACAGATTTTTAAGTGGGCAAAATGATTCCTAATTGTTTTATTTTATAATTTTGATTCCTAGTGAGATTGAATAATTTTTGTGTGTTTTGATAGTTTCCTTTCCTTTTTGAAATTCTTCTTTATTTCTTTTATCCTCTTTTCCATGAGGATGGTCATCTGTAACTTTACTGACTTTTAAGTGCTCAATGTATTTTGATATTAGCTGTTTTGTGTCATATAGTGTAATTACTTTTTCTCTCTCTTTGCCTTTTAAATTTTTGTATTTTTTAATTTTATTATGGAAGAATTTGATTTACATATGCTCCAATCCTTTGATTTTCATTTTCGCTTTTTGCTTTTTTGACATTCTTGGGCTCTCTGTTCTAGAATTAAGTAAATATTTCTCAAGCAGTTTTAAGTTTTTATATTGAGATCTTTTATATTTAAGTTCTCTGGAATTGATTTCCTGTCATGTGTAGTAAACTAACTTCTTTATTTTTTCCGAATGGTTAATCAGTTATCCAGACATCACTCATTTACTAAATAAGTCCATCAGATAGGAAATATTTTGATTGTATACAGGTTTATATGTAGGATCATCTCAATCTTCATGCATTTTATAGGTGAACATTCTGTATGTTTTACATCATGACATTTTCAATTCACCACAAATTTTGGATCTCATATATGAGACGACCAATAAGAATTTTGACCTCCTTTTTGGTATTGCTGATGGACAGCCAACAGTTCTGTTTCAGTATCATTGTCATGCCTTTCTCGTCAGTAATTTGTGCATTACTTGAATCCTTATTTAAAAAATAATTTAAAAAACCAAAGTGCTGAAAGTGATAAGAGGCTAATAATTATAATCCATTTATAGACAAAGACAAAGAGGAAATCATTAGATGTATGGAAATTGACATTTTATCAGCTGCTGTATTTTTGTGGACTAATGTAGTTTATTGTAGGTACTTGTTAAGATAATAAATGAAATTTTTTAAATGATGCGAAATGTTGTAAGTATCTGTCTAGACTTTTACAATTACATCTATGCTCTGATGATTCCACAATTTATATCCTCCACCAGACATTCTCTGTGGCTCCATATTCACCTAACTAATTGCTCACTGGATATTTCCACCCAGGTGTTTCAAAGGCCAACATTATCAAAAGTAAACTCATGACCTTATGTCCTCCTTTCCATCTCACAAGTCAAATAAAAGAAAAGTAAAAGAAGAAAAGAAAACAGCATTTTCTGTCTCAGTAAATGGTACCTCATCAATGCAGTTCCTTAAAACAGAAAATTAGGCATTGCCTTTGATACTCTTGTCTCCCTCAAGAGTATCTATATACCCTTTGATAAATATCTTCAATTTTTTCTCCTAAAAAAATCCTAATTCTACTTCTATCATTCCCTCTTCACTATCCCAACCCTATTCAAAGTAAATATCTTGTCTCTTCCAAATTTTTGTAAAGGCCAATTTATTGATTTGTTCTTTTTGCTCAGAAGCTCTTCTGCTACCTTTATATGATTAGCTTATTTTCATCCTTCAGCATTCAGAGTCCTTCCCCATCCAACCTATCTAAATTAGTGCCTTTTAGTCCTTCTAGTTCATTACTCCATTGTATTTCCTTTAAAGCAATTATCATAGTCTATAATTGCAGTAGATTTTCCTTTAATACAGATGTTAAGACTTCCTTCCCTTACTGTACATTCATGATGCTCCTCTCAATAAAAGACAGAGTTCCTTTCTCTTTTTCTTTGAATCTGGGCAGGCCTGTGACTTGATTTGATAAATAGAACGCAGCAGAGGTGACACTTTGCTAGCTTCAGGCCTACGCTTTCAGAGAACTGGCAGTTTCTCTTGGAGCTATAAGCCTTCACATAAAAAGTCAGACTAGCTTGTTGGGGAGAAGGTGCAGCCAGCTCTCAGCCACTCCAGTCACATGGCTGAGACAACAGTCATATGGGTAAGTCATTTTTGTCACTCCAGCTCCCAGTCAAGCTCTCTCCTGAATGCACCCACGTGAATGGCCACTGTCAACACTATAGGGAACAGAAAAATTACCTTGCTGAGACCAGCCAACCCACAAAATCATGAGAAATAATACATTATTGTTATTTTAGGTCAATAAGTTCTAGAATGGTTTATTTTGTGGAAAGGGATATCTAATACAAAAAGTAGTACTGGAAGTCAGGTTCTATCATAAGCCAAAATTTGCCCTTTTCTTTGGAACCGATGGTAGGCAGAGGTTTGGAAAGGTTACATGGAGACTCTTAGTAGAGATCAGGAAGTCAATGATGAAATCTCTGTTGAGTATTGGAAGAAGAAACAGAATTTTGATAATAGTGTCACTAAAAATAACATGGAAGATGGAAAATGTACTTAGTGAAATTGTGAAACTAGCTTAGAAAATTTTCTGAAAGAATGTTGGGTGTCATTTGCCTTAGTATAATCACATATGATAAAGTATTGTGAGAAAATTGAGCTAAATCTCAACGAAGTGGGTATGGAGGAAACATACCTCAATATAATAAAGGCCATGTGTGACAACCCACACATAACATCATACTAAATGTTGCAAAGCTCAGAGCTTTTCCTCTAGGATCAGGAACAAGACAAGAATGCCCACTTCTGCCACTTTTATTCAACACAGTATGTGAAGTCTTAGCCAAAGAAATTAGTCAAGAAAAAGAAATAAAAGGGATCCAAATTGGAAATGAAGAAGTAAAACTGTCAGTATTTGCAGACAACAAAATGCTATATATAGAAAACCCTAAAGACTCCACCAAAACCTATGAGAACTAATAAATGAATTCAATAAAGTTGCAGGATACAAATTAATGTACAGAAATCAGTTGTGTTTCTACACACTAATAACAAGCTATCAGAAAGAGAAATTAATAAAACAATCTCATTTATAATTTCGTCAAAAAGAATAAAATGCCTAGCAACGAATTTAACCAGGGAGGCGAAATATTTGTACTCTTAAAACTATGAGACTCTGATGAAAGAAATTGAAGATGATGCAAATAAATGGCAAGATATATAGTGTGTTTACGAATTGGAAGAATTGCTATCTTTAGACTGTCCGTATTATCCTAAGCAATCTACACACTCAGTGTAATCCCCATCAAAATACCAATGGCATTTTTCACAGAACTAGTACAAAGAATGTTGAAATTTGTATGGAGCCACAAAAGACCCCAAATATTCAAAGCAATTTTGGGAAAGAACAAAGCTGGAGGTATCACACTCCCTGATTCCAAACTATGCTACAGATCTACATTAATCAAAGAAGTATGGTACTGGCACAAAAACAGACACATAGATCAGTGGAGTTGAATAGAGAGCCCAGAATTAAACTCATGCTTATATGGTAAATTAATCTATGACAACGAAGGCAAGAATATAAAATGGAGACAAGACAATCTCTTCAATAAATCTTGTTGGGAAACTGGACAGCTGCATGGAAAAGAATGAAACTGTACCACTATCTTACACTGTAAACAAAAATTCACTCAAAATGAATTAAAGACTTGAATGTAAGACCTGAAATCGTAAAACTCCTAGAAGAATACATAGACAGTCAGCTCTTTGACAACTATTTTAGCAATATATTTTTTGGACCAGTCTCCTCAGGCAAGGGTAATGATAGGAAAAGTAAACAACTGGGACTACATCAAACTAAAAAGTTCTGCACAGTGAAGGAAACCATCAACAAAACAAAAACACAACCTATGGAATGGGAGAAGATATTTGCAGATCATACATCTAATAAGAGGTTAATATTCAAAATATTTAAAGAACTCACACAACTCAATATCAAAAAACCCAAACAACCTGGTTAAAAAATAGAGGACTTGAATAGACATTTTTCCAGAGAAGACATACAGATGGCCAACAGGCATATGAAAAGATGCTCAGCATCACTAATCATCAGGGAAATGCAAATCAAAGCCACAGTGAGATACCACCTCACACCTGTCAGAATGGCTATTATTAAAAAGACAAGAAATAACAGTGTTGGTAAGGATGTAGAGAAAAGGGAATTCTGATACACTGTTGGTGAGAACGTCAATTGGTGCAGCCACCATGGAAAATAGTATGGAGGTTCCTTAAAATTGAACTGCCATGTGATCCAGCAATTTCACTTCTGGGTATTTATCTGAAGAAAACAAAAACACTAATTCAAAGAGATATATGCATCCTTATGTTCACTGCAGTATTATTTACAGTAGCCAAGATATGGAAACAACCTAAGTGCCTTTGATGGATGAATGGATAAAGAAGATGTGATATATAAATACACGATGGAATATTACTTAGCCATAAAAAAGAATGAAATCTTGCCATGTGCAACAACATGGATGGACCTAGAGGGTATTATGTTAAGCGAAATAAGGCAGATAGAGAAAGACAAATACCATATGATTTCACTTATATGTGGAATCTAAAAAGCAAAACAAACAATTAAAATGAAACAAAAACAGACTCATAGATACAAGAAACAAACTCGTGATTACCAGAGACAGGAAGGGTTGGGGGGCTGGTGAAATAGGTGAAGGGTATTAAGAAGTACAAACTTCCGTTTATAAAATAAAGAGTCACTGGGATGTAATGTACAGCATAGGGAATATAGTCAAAATATTATATTAACTTTGTATGGTGACAGATGGTAAATAGGCATCATGGTGATCTTTTTGTAATATATATAAATATCAAGTCACTATGATGTACACCAGAAACTAATAAGATATTGCATGTCGATTATACTTCAATAAAAAAATTGGAGCTAAAGAAGAAACTCTTTAATTTTCTAGCAGAATTTAAAGGAAATACAGAAGGCCCTGAACAGTCTTTCCAGCTGGCCAAAAAATGTAAAATGACCTCAGGGGAAAAAAATCAAACCCAGGGCATTACCTATAAAATATGACCTGAAGGTCAAAGGTGAATATCCAATCAAGAATGCAGCTCTAAGGCCCTTTGTTAAGACCTCAGAAAGATTTAAGGTGTTGGCTTGTAGATGCTCCTCTCAGTCAGGCAAAAGGCTTCTAAGAAGCTGAAGGACATTCTTCTCAGAATCTCGACCTTGTCGAAGTAGACAGAGGTCTGTCTCCAAGGGAACCATGCATATGACTTTGAGCATGACCTCAACCTGAATAATATTTATAGAAAGTAGTCAGTGCTTTACAGAAAATTTTACTGGTAAAAGTACTGTCGGCTTGGAGTAAAATGGACAGAGAGAGTTCAAAAAGGAAAAAAAAAATGCCTCTGGGCCTCAACCTAGCACAGGCAGGAATCAGGCTGAGAAAAGTACTCAAGTACAAACCTGGGCCATTTATTAGGGAAAAGGAAGGGTGACTCAGAGGGACAGAGAGCAGAGACAAGAATCAAGAAGATAGTGCATTAGCTCATAAGGACAGACACGGGCCCTAATCAATAAACATCTCCACCCCTGGAGTAGGGGGTCCTAATAGTATGTACTCAGATAGATTTCAGAATTTCTATGGATCAGTGAGTTCCATGTGCCCTGCATCACTTCCCCCGCCTCTTTCGATTGGGAATGTCTATTGCAGTTTTCCTATCCGTGCCTCATCATGGTACATTGGATGTTGAGGTGGGGATAATATCTTACCCATTTAGTTCACAGGTCTTCAGATGAGAAGGAACTTTGCCTGAGTTGCCCCATCTACATCTAGACCTGATTTAGGTGACAAGATCAGGACTTGAGCTGATGCTATAAAGAGTTGAGACTTCTGGAGGAGAAGGCAAGAGTATTTTGTACAGGGGAGGGATGTAAATTTTTGTGGCCAGAGGGAAGACTGTGGTAAATTGTTTTTAAAATATGGCTATCAGCAATTCCTCCCAAATGGTTACACGTATTCTACTCTTCCCACCAAAAACAGAGTCTGTTCTCCATTCTATTGAATCTGGTTTGGCCTTTTGGCTTATTTTAACCAATAAAACATGTATATGTGACTGGGCCAGTTATGGGCCCAGCCCTTAAGAGGGCTGGCGGCTTTTGCTTTTAGTTTCTTGGAGCCCTGAACCACTGCAGACATCCCTCAGTATCCAGGGGGGACTTGTTTCAGGACACTCTGTCAAGACCAAAATGAGCGGATGCTCACGTCCCTTGTATTTAATGACATAGTATTTGCATATAACCTATGCACATCCTCCCATACACTTTAAATCATCTCTAGATTACTTAAAATACCTAATACAATATAAATGCTATGCAACTACAATAAAGGTTATACTGCAATGTTTAGGGAATAACGACAAGGAAAAAAAGTCTGTCCATGTTCAGTATAGATGTAGCCATCCTAGACCTTTCTATCCACGTTTACTTGAATCCACGGATGTGGAACCTGCGGGTCTGGAGGGCCGAATGTGTATAAGCAATTCAAGAACTCTGATGGAGAGGAGGCCCTTCAGCCGCCAGCTCCTCCAGCTGGCCTATTTGAGGCAATGGACATGTAGGTGATGCCATCTTGGATGATCTAGCCCACCAACACTCTCAGGTAAATGCAGTCATCTAACTGACTCAAACAAAACCACATGGAACAGAAGAATCACCCACCTGAGCCCAGTCAAAACAAAGAATTTCAAGAAATAATAACTTGCTATTTTAAGCCACAAAGATCTTGCAAGATTTTAGTCAAAAATAAATAACTGATACGGAAATTGTCACTTTTCTTTCTTTGGTTACTTGTTTTATGATTTAAGCAAAACAATATCCAAGATATTATGCTATGAAATATCATAAAGGTAAAACATTAATCTGTATTTCTATAAGTCAGAATACTTAGTGTTATGCAACAAAAATCTTGGCTAAATTAAGCAGAAAGAAATGTGTGAATAGATGTTATATGGCTCTCAAAACCTCCAGAAGAGCCAGATAACTAGGCTTAGAGACTATACGACAAGGAACAATAATAAGATGATGCTTATTTCCTTGAGTAATCTGTATTATTATTGTGCATGAATGGGTACCTAAATGTTGATTTATTATCATTCTTTATACTGAATGCATACGTCTTATACACTTTGTATATGTGCAATTTTTCACAATAAAATGAGAAGATGAAAACTTTCTAGAGTTGAAAAAAGATAGTTCTCAGACTGGAAAAGTACAATAATGTTGATCAGGATTAATGAAAATCATGTACACACACACTCACTTGAAATGTGAAAATTAAAACGTAGAGATAAGGAGAGGGAGTCATGCAGATGAACGTTGTCATAACCTAGAGGGGACACCTAATTCAGGAGACGTTGGGGGAGTGGGAAGATCAGCGTAGGCACCCAGAAGAGAGTGCTATTCAAGAAAGTAATACACGAAAATAATTTACACATCAAATAGCAGAATACTTGTCACAAAATATTTATTCCCTTCCCATTTTCCCAGTTCTACTGCTCAGAGATAACTATTCTTAGCTCTTTCAGATTTGATATTTCTGCTAACTTTAAATCCATGTTTTAGCACTCTTTTGACTCCTCAGTGTTAGACAATATTTATTCATCACCTGATACAGCAGGTAAATATTTTTCAGCACTTTCTACCACTTTCCCTTCTTCCACTGTTCCAATATAGTTATCTTCCATTTTGTAGTTACAGCAACGATCAGTGTTTATTATCATTATGGCTAATAAATGTTCCCTGCAGATTCAAGAAATGTCTTATGATAACTACATTTCCTCAAAGTTATTTTTTAATATTTAATGAATGCCTCATTTTGTAACATAGCTGTCATGTTTTCCAATACATATATTACATGCGTAGCAATAAATATTTTCTAATTTCTCCAATATTAGATAATCCCATAAGATCAAAAGTTGAGTGAAAAATTTCCAAGAGCTGCACACAAGTCATTGGAGTACAGGAAAAATATCTTATGGGGCCGACCCGGTGACGCAGCGGTTAAGTTCGCTCGTTCCGCTTCTCAGCGGCCCGGGGTTTGCTGGCCCCGTTCCCGGGTGTGGACATGGCACCGCTTGGCACGCCATGCCGTGGTAGGCGTCCCACATATAAAAAGTAGAGGAAGGTGGGCACGGATGTTAGCTCAGGGTCAGGCTTCCTCAGCAAGAAGAGGAGGACTGGCAGTAGTTAGCTCAGGGATAATCTTCCTCAAAAAAAAAAAAAAAAAAGAAAAAATATCTTAGAACTTCTATTCATTTTTAAAATAACGAGGAATTGATTAAATACCATGTCTAAACCTTTTATATCCTAAAATATAACTCAGAAAGAAAATTACATAGAATTACAATGTACATTAAAATGAATCACTATAAAGTGAACACCCATGTAAGCATCAGCCAAATCAAGATAGATTCTGTTGCCAGCACCCCAGCATAACCCTCCCCAGTGTAACCCCATCTTTTGGTCCCTAGAGGTAACTTTGTCTCACAATTTTTTAATTGTCTTATCTTGTATGTTTATTTAGAATATTTAGTTTTTTCCTTTTTTAAAAAACTTACGTAAGTGGGATATAAATTTATTTACCCCAATATTACCTTTGTAAGATTCATCTATTTTGTGGCTGGATCATGGCTATGCCTATTCCTTATCATTTCTGTGTAGTAGAGTATTCCATTATATGAATACACCACAATTTTTCTTAATCCATTCCACTGTCGGTGGACATTTCACCTCACTTTTTGACTATTATGAATAATGCTGCTTTGAAAATTCTTGTATATATATCCTGGTATCCAGGAATAAAATTGCCAATTATCTGAAATGGTTTTACCCATCTGCACTTGCACCAGCAATCATGAGAGTTCCTCTTGCCCTATATCCTTGGAAATATAACTTTTAACACGCTCTCTAATACTTAGAAACATCAGTCTTTTTAATTTTAGCCATTCTTCAGGGTTGTGTTTTATAACACGATGGTATCTTACTGTGGTTTTCATTTTCATTTTTCTGGTTACTAATGAGGCCAAGCATATTTTCATATGTATAGGCCATTTGAATTCCTTTTTATGAAATGACTACTATCTTGCCCATTTTTTTTCTTTTTTTGAGGAAAATTAGCCCTGAGCTAACATTCAACAGCAGCCCTCTTCTTTTTTCTGAGGAAGATTGGGGCCGAACTAACATCTGTGTCCATCTTCCTCTACTTTATATGTGGGGTGCCTGCCACAGCATGGCTTGTCAAGTGGTGCATAGGTCCGCACCCGGGATCTGAACTGGCGAATCCTGGGCTGCTGAAGAGGAACGTGTGAACTTAACCGCAGTGCCACCGGGCCAGCCCCCTATCTTGCCCATTTTCATCCTGAATTAAATGCAGATCTGCCAGTGACAAGCTTTTTTTTAATGTCTTTACTTTTTCTTCATTCTTGAAAGGTAATTTCATTGATATAGAGTTCTATATGCCAGTTCTATATGACAGCTTTTTTTCCTTAAAAGCCGTGAATGTATTAGTCTATTGATTTCTGGCTTTTGTTGTTGCTATTAAGAAGTCTGTTGAACTACCTTCTTTAAAAAACATCTTTTTAAAAGATCATGTGTTGTATTTAATGAAAACATTATACTTTTAGTATGATGTGTATAGGTTTGGATTTCTTTTATTTTATCATGCTTAGTTTTCATAAATCTTCCTAAGTCTCTGGATAGGTACCTTCCACCATTTCTGGAAGATTCTCAATTATTCATTCAAATATTGTCCATGTCACCATTTTCTCTCTTCTCCTTTTCTGAGACTCCGGTTATAAGTATGTTAGCCCTTTTTAACTGTTCCAACTATATTTCTTACCCTTTCTTTTGTGTTTTCCCTTTTTTGTATCCCTGTGTTATATTCTTGATAATTTGTTATGACCTACCTTCCAGGTCCATGATTCTCTCTTTATCTGCATTTAATCTACTTACAAACCTATCCACTGAATTTTTAATTTCAGTTATTGTATTATCTATTATCTGTTTCTAGAATTTGTATTTGGTTCTTTATCAAATATTCTCTGTTTTTATAGATTTTTTTGCATTTCCAGGCTTACCTTTTATTTATTTCAACAAAATAAGCATAATTATATTGGAGTCTGTGTCCAATAATTCAACATCTCAGGTCTTTGGTTTTATTGTCTGCTGTTTCTGCTGGATGTCACACATAGTATCATGTTTCCTTTGTGTGCCTTATTGTCTTAGATTATGTGCTGATTCTTATATTAAAAATTATTTGTAGAAATAATTTATAGCCTAGAACAGTGTTGCATTCTTCTGGAGAGGATATTCCTTTACTTCTGCCAAGAACAATGGGGCACTTCTGCTTCAGGACCACCTTAATCCAAGTTCAAGGCTGGAGGTTCTCTGTACTACGCTGGTAACAAACTTGGGATTACAATCCATCTAAAAACTAGTTTATTCAATTTTAATCTTCTTCTATGTTTGTGTACCTTTGTTATGTCAGTTTGAAATTTGGATGGGTTATCAAACTCTTCAGTTTTAGTGTGAAGGGAGCTGGACATTTTTTGCCCCCTTGCCCTGTAGGACCACCAAAATGTTAGCTCACTTTGGTAGATGCTGCTTCTGGATTGCTAAATGCTTTCTGGGGGAGAAAAAAGACTGAACTTAATCTTCAAGACCTTGATTTCTCCTAGGATTTCACCTAGTAATTCTTCATGGTCTGGCTATATCCTTGATGATTTATCAGAAGATGTTTTTATATTTTATCCAGCATTTTTATACATCTTTAGTAGAAGGTTGGCAGAAGTTACCTAGTTTATTATTCCTGAAAGCAGAAGCCCCCGGCTCTAAATATTTCATATATGGATATATGCAAAGTTTTCACTTGTCCACTCATGTTGATGATCCAGTATCACGTACTGAATATAAAGTGTTTTAAGAGAATAGGGAAAGTTTTTTTGTACATCAATACCATTGTTTCTCTCTCCTATAGTTTTATTGCATCTATGTACACTATCAAAATGTTCACATTATTTTAGATATGTTTAACTTCATAGAAGGAAGATCATGCTTATGTAATCTTGTGATGCTTAGATTTTCCTCACTTTAAATTATATAGGATGCATATATAATATGTATAAAATGATTATATGATGTATATAAGATACATTAATGTTTCTGAGTGTGGCTCTAGTTAATTGGTATTTATTGTTATATGATATTTTGTTGATAACCTATACCTCAGTTTATTTATCCACTCTTCTTTTGATGTAATTTGAATAGTTTCTAGATTTTGCCATTGCAAATAGTTTTGTTATTAATGTACTTATATTTGGCTCTTGATGGCCCCATGCAATAGTGTGTGTGTGCATGTTTAATAGTGTGAAGTATGAGAATGTTCATTTTTAAAAGATAATATAAAACATTATTCCAAGTGGTTGCAACATTTTCCAAGCCTAGCAGCAATATGTAAGAGACTTTGTGTATTTGTATATCTACATTCTTTCTAACAATTGATATGGTCATACTTTTTAATCTTTGCTATGGAAGCATTATAAAATGGAAC
The DNA here is from genome assembly GCF_041296265.1 of Equus caballus. Classification (NCBI taxonomy): domain Eukaryota; kingdom Metazoa; phylum Chordata; class Mammalia; order Perissodactyla; family Equidae; genus Equus; species Equus caballus. The sequence continues at coordinate 26,324,788 of NC_091710.1, read as the reverse complement.
CTCATTGTGGTTTTGATGTGTATGCTCCTTATCTCTAAGGATGTGGAGTTTGTCTTCATGTTTATTAGCCACATGTGTTTCATCTTTCTGTGAAATGCCTGTTCATGTGTTTGGCCCATTTTCCTATTGGATTGTTTATGGGATTTTTTTTTATTTAATTTCTAGGAATACTTAATATATTCTTGACACTAATTCTTCATCAGTTGTGTGAATTGCTAATATATTATTCCAGTTTTTAACTTGTCTTTTTACTATTAGGTGTATTTTGATATTTGAAAGTTTTTAATATTATTATAGTCAAATTTTCAATCTTTTCAATTATATTTAATGCTTTTTGGTTTTTGTTTAGGAAATCTTTCTCTATCTCAATGTTTAAAAAGTATTTAACTGCACTTCCCATTACGAATTTTAAATTTTGGTTTTTGTCATTTAAATCTCTAATTCAACTGGAATTTGTTTTGTATATGGCATTTCACGTGAATAAATAAAATTTCACCTTTTTCCATATGGATAGTTATTTTATCAATGCTAGTTATTGAATAAACCCTGACATGCTACTATTATGAATAGGTCTGCTCTGTGTTTTCTATTTTATCAATCTCTCTCTCACTGCATTAATACTACACTTTTTAAATTACTAAAGCTTCATAATTAGTCTTTATATATCCTAGGGTAAGTCTTCCCTCCTTGGTTTTTTCAATAATTGACAAGCTCTTTCTGGCCCTTTATCTGTCATAGGAATTTTTCAATCATTCTATTGTGTATGAAAAACTTTGCCAAAATTGATGGGAATATGATTGAGACTTAAATTGAAAATTGACTTTTTTATGTTACAAACTCTTCTTTTTTTTAAATTTTTGTTTTGAGGAAGATTAGCCCTGAGCTAACTACTGCCAGTCCTCCTCTTTTTGCTGAGGAAGCCTGGCCCTGAGCTAACATCAGTGCCCATCTTCCTCTACTTTATACATGGGATGCCTACCACAGCATGGCTTTCCAAGTGGTGCCATGTCCACACCTGAGAAGCAGAACATGCGAACTTAACTGCTGCACCACCAGGCCAATCCTACAAACTCTTCTTAACTCTGACTATGCTATGGTTATCCATTTATTTAGTTCTCATTTAGTGTCTCTTAATAATGCTGTATAATTTCTGAGGAGTACTGAGTTTTATTATATATATGTAATTAATATATATATATATAGGTACTTGATATTTTCTGATATTATTGGAAATAGTATCTTATTAATTATGTTTTCTACTTGTTTGCTATTGGTATAAAAAACGGAATTCAGTTTTGTGTACTATTATTCTGTTTATCCATATTGCTAAATTCCTCTATTTAATTTTTTCTGTAGTATTAGGGGTTTCTAAGTAAATAATATTATTTCAAATAAAGATAGTTTATTTTCTTCTTTGTAGTCCTTATGTGTACAATTTATTCTGATTTTTTATTATACTTGCTGAGACATCAAATAGAATGTTGGGAAAAAAGCGGTGGTTGTATCTTCATTTCTGATTTTAAGGAAAATTCTTCTAATATTTTCCCATTAAGGTCATCCTTTTCATTTTAAAGATGCTCTTTATCATGTTAAGGATATTCTCTTCTATTTCTAATATACCATGAATTTTATTTCTTAACGGCGAAACAATATTTTTATCAACTTTTTCTCTGCATCTGAAATAACTGTATAATTTTTCACTTTTGATTGGTTAATGTGGTAAATTACATTAATAGTTTTGGTATCATGATTATTTTGGATTTGATCCATTTTGAGTTTATTGTTGTGAATGGTGAAAAAGAATGGTGAATTTTCATTCTTTTACACGTGGCTGTCCAGTTTTCCCAGCACCACTTGTTGAAAAGATTTTCTTTTCTCCATTCTAAGCGCTCAGCTCCTTTGTCAAAGATTAGCTGTCCATAGATGTGTGGTTTTATTTCTGGGCTTTCAATTCTGTTCCATTGATCTGTGCATCTGTTTTTGCACCAGTACCATGCTGTTTTGATTACTGTAGCTTTGTATGTTTTGAAGTCAGGGATTGTGATGCCTCCAGCTGTGTTCTTTTTTCTCAGGATTGCTTTAGCAATTCAGGGTCTTTTGTTGCCCCATATGAATTTTAGGATTCTTTGTTCTATTTCTGTAAAGAATGTCATTGGGATTCTGATTGGGATAGCATTGAATCTGTAGATTGCTTTAGGTAGAATGAACATTTTAACTATGTTTATTCTTACAATCCACGAGCATGGAATGTATTTCCATCTCTTTATGTCATCATCAATTTTTTTCAGGAAGGCCTCGTAGTTTTCATTGTATAGGTCTTTCACTTCCTTAGTTAAATTCACCCCAAGCTATTTTATTCTTTTTATTGCGATTGTGAATGGTATTGTGTTCTTGAGTTCTTTTTCTGTTAGTTCGTTATTAGAGTATAGAAATGGTACTGATTTAGGTAAGTTCATTTTATACCCTGCAACTTTGCTATAGTTGTTGATTATTTCTAAAAGTTTTCCGATGGATTCTTTGGGGTTTCTATATGTAAGATCCTGTCGTCTGCGAACAGCGAGAGTTTCGTTTCTTCGCTCCTTATTTGGATTCCTTTTATTCCTTTCTCTTGCCTAATTGCTCTGGCCAAAACCTCCAGTACTGTGTTGAATAAGAGTGGTGATAGAGGGCATCCTTGTTTCATTCCTGTTCTCAAGGGGATGGCACTCAGTTTTTGCCCCTTGAGTATGATGTTGGCTGTGGGTTTGTCATATATGGCCTTTATTATATTGAGGTAATTTCCTTCTATCCCCATTTTATTCATAGTTTTTATCATAAATGGCTGTTGGATCTTGTCAAATGCTTTCTCTGCATCTATTGAGATGATCATGTGGTTTTTATTCCACAATTTGTTGATGTGGTATATCACGTTGATTGATTTGTGGATGTTGAATCATCCCTGTGTCCCTGGTATGAATCTCACTTGATCATGACGTATGATCCTTTTGATGTATTGCTGAATTCGGGTTGCCAAAATTTTGTTGAGAATTTTTGCATCTATGTTCATCAGTGATATTGGCCTGTAGAATTCCCCAGGAAAGCCATCTGGTCCTGGGGTTTTATTCGTTGGGATGCTTTTGATTGCTGTTCCAATCTCTTTCCTTGTGATTGGTCTGTTCAGATTGTCGGCTTCTTCTTGACTTAGCGTTGGGAGATTATAAGAGTCTAAGAATTTATCCATTTCCTCTAGGTTATCCATTTTGTTGGCATATAGTTTTTTCTAGTATTCTCTTACAATCCATTGGATTTCTGTGGAGTCTGTTGTTATTTCTCCTCTTTCATTTCTGATTTTGTTTATTTGAGCTTTTTCTCTTTTTTTCTTTTTAAGTCTGGCTAGGGGTTTGTCAAGTTTATTTATCTTCTCAAAGAACCAGCTCTTTGTTTCATTGATCCTTTCTACTGCCTTTTTTCTTTCTATAGCATTTATTTCTGCTCTGATTTTTATTATTTCTCTCCTTCTGCTGACTTTTGACTTTGTTTGTTCTTCTTTCTCTAATTCAATTAGGTGTAATTTGAGATTGCTTATTTGGGATTTTTCTTGTTTGTTAAGGTGTGCCTGTATTGTGATGAATTTCCCTTTTAATACAGCTTTTGCTGCATCCCTTATGAGTTAGTATGGCATGTTATCATTTTCATTTGTCTCCAGATATTTTTTGATTTCTTCTTTAATTTCTTCAATGATCCATCACTTGTTCAATAGCATATTGTTTAGCCTCCACATCTTTGTCCCTTTCTCAGCTTTTTTCTTGTAATTAATTTCTAGCTTTATAGCATTATGATCAGAGAAGATGCTCATTATTATTTCAATTTTTTAAAATTTATAAAGCCTTGTTTTATTTCCCAACATATGGTCTATCCTTGAGAATGTTCCATACACACTTGAGAAGAATGTGTATTCTGCTGTTTTCGGATGGAGTGTTCTATATGTGTCTATTAAGTCCAACTGTTTTAGCTTTTCATTTAATTCCACTGTTTCCTTGTTGATTTTCTGTCTTGATGATCTGTCCCATCATGTGAGTGGAGTGTTGAGGTCCCCTACTATTATTGTGTTATTTTTGATATCTTCTTTTACATTTGTTAACAGTTGCTTTATGAACTTTCATTCTCCTGTGTTGGGTACATAGATATTTATAAGTGTTATTTCTTCTTGATGTAGTGTCCCTTTGATCATTATATACTGACCCTGTATGTCTCTCTTTACCTGCCTTATCTTGAAATCTACTTTGTCTGATATAAGCATTGTGACACCTGCTTTCTTTTGTTTGCCATTAGTTTGGAGTATCGTCTTCCACCCCTTCACTCTGAACCTGTATTTGTCACTGGAGCTGAGGTGTGTTTCCTGGAGGCAACAAATGGTTGGACATTGTTTTTAATCCATCTTGCCACTCTGTGTCTTTTTATTGGAGAATTCAATCCATTTACATCGAGGGTAATTATTGATGTATAAGGGCTTACTGCTGTCATTCTGTCACTTGTTATCCTGTTTTCTTGCATTTCCTTTGTTTCCTGTCCTGTGTGTTTTGGTCTACCCATTGATTTCTGCAGTTTCTCATGCTGGGTTTCTTACCTTTTTCCTTATTTATTGTTTGTGTCTCTGTTCTGTTTTTTCGTTCAGTGGCTACCCTAAAGTTTGTATTCAGAATCTCGTGAATAACATAGTCCATTTTCTGGTGGTCTCTTACTTCCTTAGCTTAAACTGATTCAGTCCCTTTCCTCCTCCTCTCCTAAGTTATTATTTTCATCTCTTATTCCAACTTGTGCTGTGAGTTTATGGTTAAAGTGATAAGATTGTCTTTGTTTTTGGTGTTTTCATTCCCTTTAACCTAATGCTATAGTTGAATATTTGCTATCCTATTCTTATTCTACCTATTTGTCTCCTTATTCTGTGTTTTGTGACCCCTTTCTCCCTTTTTTTTCTCTTTTCAGGTATGAGGGCCTTCTTGAGGATTTTTTGTAGTGGTGGTCTCGTGGCTACGAAGTCCCTTAGCTTGTATTTGTCTGGGAAGGATTTAATTTCTCCCTCATATCTGAAGGATATTTTTGCTGGATAGAGTAGTTTTGCTGAAGATTTTTATCTTTTAAAGTTTTGAATATGTCATTCCAATCTCTCCATCTTGTAAGGTTTCTGCAGAGAAATCTGCTGAAAGTCTGATAGGTGTTCCTTTATAGGTTATTTTCTGCTACCTTGCTGCCCTGAGTATTCTTTCTTTGTCATTCATTTTTGCCAGGTTTACTACTGTATGCCTTGCAGTAGGTCTTTACATTGATATATCTAGGAGATCTGAAAGCTTCCTCCACACACATTTCTCTCTCATTCCCTAGATTTGGGAAGTTCTCTGCTATTATTTCTTTGAGCACGCTTTCTGCTCCATTCTCCTTTTCTTCCTCTTCGGGGATACCTATAATTCTTATGTTGCATTTCCTCATTGAGTCAGCTATTTCTCAGAGGTTTTATTCATTTCTTTTTAGTCTTAGTTCTCTCTCTCCCTCTGTCTGGAGCCATTCAACCTGTCTATCTTCAATTATGCTGATTTGCTCCTCTATGGTGTCCACACATACATTCAGGGAATCCATATTTTGTTTTATCTGATCCATTGTATTTTTCATCTCTAGTATTTCTGATTCATTCTTCTTTATAGTTTCAATGTCTTTTGTGAAGTAGCTCCTGAACTCATTGAATTGTTTCTCTATATTTTCTTTTACCTCATTGAGTTTTTTGATGATAGCTATTCTGAATTCATTGTCATTTAGTTTACTTTTTTCCAAGTCCTCAGGACATAATTCTGTGGTTTTATTGTTTTCCTTCTGGTCTGGAGCTTTTATGAATTTGATGCTAGAAGAACAATTTTTTTGCATAGTGATATTATTCAGTTGCAGTTACAGCCTAACACCACTAGAAGTGGGTCGAGAGCCACATATTCTGAGCTGTCCACCTTCAGCAGAGATGGCATGGCACAGCGTGGGTTGGGGGGGGCACTTTCTCTGTGTGCAGACTCAGGTTTCCTGATCAGCTCTTACTATCTGGTTTCCTGGGGTCTTAGCTTGATGGGGTAACCCCACATGAAAGTTTTCACCCTGTTCGAGGGCTTCCCTCTAGGCTGCAAGGGTGCTAAGGAGTCCTGGGTGATCCTGTGGATGTGTGGCCCCTCCCCCACTCCTTTCTTCATGGAGCCATCCATGGCAATGATCCCAGTCTTTAGGGGAGGGAGCAAAGTTCTCTCTTGCCCCTTTCCAGCTCCTCCAAGGGGGACTCGAGCCTCTCTGCCCTCCGTCATTTGGCTGCTGTGGGTCTCTGAGGATTCCTGTGCTATTAGGATATTTTTTGTTGGAATAGGATTGTTCCTTTTTTAAAATTTTTTTAAAGATTTTATTTTTCCCTTTTTCTCCCCAAAGCCCCCTGGTACATAGTTGTATATTCTTCATTGTGGGTCCTTCTAGTTGTGGCATGTGGGATGCTGCCTCAGCGTGGTTTGATGAGCAGTGCCATGTATGCGTCCAGGATTCGAACCAACAAAACACTGGGCCACCTGCAGCGGAGCGTGCGAACTTAACCACTCGGCCACAGAGCCAGACCCTGATTGTTCCTTTTTGTTGTATGTTGGAGGGGAGAATGTCTTGGCCAAGCTCACTCCACCATGATGCTGACATCACTATTTCATTAACTTTTTTTATCTCTATTTGCCTCTGGATATTTTATCTTCCTCATTCACTATATAAGTCATTTTTGTCTTCTCTTTTTTTCTGTAACTTTACTACAGGTTTGTCTATTATATTAGTTATTTTTTCCCAAAGAACCAAGTTTTGGCTTTGATCATCTTCTCTGTTTTATCTTTATTTTCTATTTTAAGTTTGCAGTCTTTTTTTTTTAATTGTCTGTTTCCTTCTTATTTCTTTGGATATATTTCAATATTAATTTTCAAAGCTATAACTTTCTCCTAAGGCATTGCATTTATTGTATCCAAAGGGTTAGATATTTAGTGTTTTCAACATAATTTATTTCTAAGAATTTTATAACTTTCATTATAAGTTTTTAGACTTCCAAATATAAAGAATATTTTTATGTTTTTAATTATTAACTCCCAACTTAGTTGTATTGTGATCAGAGGTCATAGTGCATACAACAGCTAGTTTTTGCAATGTGTTGAGGCTTTCCTAACCAGTCAAGCAAATTATCATTTTGATAAACATTTGTGTGCTCTTGAAAAAAATACAATTAGTCACAATAGCCAAGGTATGGAAAGAACCTAAGTGTCCCCCAATGAATGAATGGATAAAGAAAATGTTGTGTATATATATGTATATATATATATATATATATATATATATATATATATATATATACAATGGAATGTTATTCAACCTTAAAATAAGAAGGAAATTTTGTCATTTGCAACAACATGGATGAACTTGGAAGGCATTATGCTAAGTGAAATAAGCCAGACAGAAAGAGATATACTGCGTGGTATCACTTACATATGGAATCTTATTTTTAAGAAAAAGGAAGTCATCAAACTCATAGAAACAGAAAATAGAAAGAAGGAGCTACGGGGTGGGGGAAATAGGGAGAGGTTGTTAAAAGGGTACAAGCTTTCAGTTTTAAGGGGAATAAGGTCTGATGATCTAATTATAACATGGAGACTATAGTTGATAACATTGTATTTTACAATTGAAATTTGCTAAGAGAGTAGAACTTAGACATTCTCACCCTGCAGAATAGGTAAATATGTGAGATGAAGGATGTGTTAATTCACTTAATGGGAAGAATCCTTTCACAATCTATGAGGATATCAAATCATCGAGTTGTGCACTTTAAATATCTTACAATTTTATTTGTCAGTTATACCTCAATAAAGATGAAAAAAATGGATATCCCAAATGTTGCTTGCAGAATCTATAAAAATCAAACTTGATTTTTTTTTCTGCTTGATCTATCAGTAATTCAGAGAGATCTGTTGAAATCTCTCTTTCCAGTGACAGATCATCAATTTCTTTCTCTTGTTTGTCAATTTTTTCTTCATATATTTAGAAGCTATTTTATTAAAGTCACAGTTGTTTTAAAATATTTTGTTTTTTGAATAATTGAATTGTTTTTATTTGATACTGAACTTCTGCAGTCTTTTGTTTAGTATTAACCTGATTCATATTTTTTCATATCACTATGATTGATTAAACTTGAGCTGCAGGCTCATCCCTGGAATTAAGGTAGTGGTGTCAATATTACTTAACCATGTGGATTAATGATGGAGGATGGATGTTTTCCAAGAGGAGAGTAAAGCTGGTATTTAAATGCACTAAATAAATCTGACAATCTCTAAACTAAAGTCAATCATCTTTGGCACATCGTTTGTCCAGGGCTCCTCCTTCTTTGGAATTAGAAACCATATTTAAGTGCTACATGGCCTATACAACTTTTGTTTCTGGATCTGCACTAAAGTGGGAGGATCTGAGGCGAGTTGCGGTAAGATCTAGTTCTTTTTCTCCTGGTACTTTTCCTAAGCTGCAAGAATTAAGAAGATAGGATGTATTGCTCTTTCAAAAGTTATTATGCCATGTTATTAAATTGGGGGAAATATGACTTCCTCAACTTTAAAAACTGATGATACGGGAAATGTACTAATTGACCTCCAAATGGTCCTTAAAACATATCAAGCAGACTTCATGCTTTCCCTGTACTTATTTAAATTATTTACTTCACTAAACTCTCTATATGTCTAGAACAGTTTTATTTTATCAGCCTAAGATATATGAAAAAGTTATGGCTAGCAAAACTGTGTTTGATCTTACTATGCAAATAGGATTTTTACCAGATGAGAGATTTCTAGGAGTCCATCACCTTCACCAAATTTTGGTAAACAAGTTGATATGCCTTCTGATAGGAGAAACATGAAGGAAAATAGCAGAAATCCCATTAAGGTTGAGATTAAAACTAATGAGCAACAGCCAACCCTCTAGACATCTTTCATTTGAGATCAAAGCCAGCTTCCTCTCATGTGTTAGGTTTCATAGAGTCATACAAACCAAAAGGCTTCAGTTTTTTAAGGCAGAGTTCTGTACATTTAACATAAAGTATGGAAACCAAAAATGACAGATACAGCATAATCTTTCTCTTCCCTGAAACTTAGTATTGTAAGAGCCACTTCAATAATTTTCCAGAACCTTAAGATTCAGAATCCACAAATATTTAATGACTGTTTACCTTGACCCAAGCAGACTTCAAGTTCCTCTATTCTTTGCCTATTCTGAAAGGTAAATAAATATATAGGTAGTTCTTTAAAAAGATCATATTACTCATCACTAGTCATAAATTGATGGTTATAGATGATAGGAAAATATAACTATGTTACTACACCCATTTTAAAGCAAGTTTACATCTATGTTGGAGACCCTGTGCCCTGGTCCATCTGCTACATCCCTTGCAGCATTTGCAGGATTATGATTCTGATGTAAAGACATCCTTATCAGAAGTCCTTCCCAAGTGTGTTCTCTTTCCTACTGGAAATTTTATAAGAAAACTCAAAAGGGGAGCACTAAAGCATTTCCCATGTAATTAACAAGATGGCTGCTGTTTAATCTTGAAGAATAGGTGGAATCTGCAGAAGCATGCCTGATTATAGCCAACCCTTTCTGCAGTGATTTGCATGCTGAAGATACTTCAAACATTATGAGGTAAGAAACTGGCATTGTGTTTTAGATGCTCCCGTGCTGATTTTATTTTTATCTCTTTTAAAATAAAGCCCAGTGCATAGGACTAAACAGGTGAAGATGTCATCTATCTGAGTACTAGATTCATCATATTTCAGGTTTCTGCCTATTTTTTTGTCCCAGAGGCTGCACAGATTATGAAAAAGGAAGTGAAAATAGAGTATCCTGAGTATCTATGTGCTTCTTCACATACTTTCTTGAAGTTTCATATGGATAATAGCTATCTAAATTTAAAAAGCAAGCATACAAATAACTGAAAACTGTTGAGATAGCACTCTTATAACTAACATCCTCTCCCCCTCAAAAAAAAAGAAAGATACCATGTGTGATTTGTGAATCTTATTAGTAGACTTTGCTTATTGGGGTTTTTATTCTTCTGTAATTCTAGTGAAAGACTGTACATGGTTCAATATGATATGCTTATAACTGTTGGCAAGTATTTCCCAGATGGCTAGAGTTAGCATTACCATCTTTAACTCTGAACTTTCTATGAGCAGGAACTTGACTTGTGGTAACACATTCAAACTAGCGTTGTGATGGCAATAGCATTGTGCCTAAGCCAGATGAAGTTTTGGCCCCTAGAGCAAAATAAATATACATAGCTAAAGGTGACTATACAAATAGGAAGAAACAGCTGAGAACTTAAACCACGCATAATACAGTAAATATGAGCTAGACCTTAGTTTCTTAATTTGTAAAATGAGAAAGTTGGATGAGACAATCTCCAAGCTGTTTCAAGCTATAGACAGTAATTCAATCTCTATTTTTTCCTGTAATTAATGTCTTTGAATTTGAAGGCTAAAATATATGGAACTGTTATTTCCTCCTCAAGAATTGGTCCCAGAAGACCACAGTTTCCTAATACTTAGAGATGACCTTTCCATAGATTTAGTTAACTAAGCCACTAAAAAAATAGCACCCTTCTGTGTTTATGCTATTAAACAGAACATTTTTAGAGAAGAGCATAATGATGAGCTTTATAATATGCTGTTTCCCTATGCTTACCCACACATCAATTTGAGTTGAATTGTATTACAAAACCATTGGCTATGGCACATCACTGATGAGCATATTTTGTTGTTTACGTAGGGTGCTCTCTATCAAGAACTATCACCCACAGACCAGAGTCATCATACAGATACTTCAATCCCATAACAAGGTATTGTAACATTCTAGCCTATCAAATCTCCTCTTATAGTCTTTGAAGCTAGATGAACTTAGTTCATCTAAGTAAATAGATGAACTTATTACTTGATAATGGGTCTACATGTAAAAAGTTTTTATCAGTTATAAGTGAAATTTGGAGTCTCATTAAGATTGCTATCACTTAAGAATGTAAATTGGGAAGAGATATATTTGTATACTTTAAAACCTGCTGCCTGAGGGTCTGTCTTTCAATCAGTCTGAATCCAGGTGCTTTTCAAGATCCTTACCTTTGGGACAGTGACAGGTCTTGGTACAGCCTCAATACTGGCAGCCACTAAAAATAAAGTAGGCTGCTTGAACAATCACAAAGGTTTGAAAGACAGCCAAGACCTAGGGCCAGGCTCAATGATAAAGTTCATCCTCTACACAAGACACACCTTAAAGACTGGGAGAGGTGGCTGTTTTATCTAATGCATAGAAACCAACACAGAGAGTCAAGGCAAATGTAAAAACGAAGGAATGTGTTCCAAACAAAAGAACAAGATAAAAAACCTCAGAAAAAGACCTTAATGAAATAGAGATTGGTCATTTATTTGATAGTTCAAAATAATGAGCATAAGGATGCTCACCAAGTTTAGGAGAAGAATGGATGAACAAAGTGAGAATTTCAACAAAGATACAAAATACGAGAAAGTAGTAAGTAGAAGTCTCAGAGCTGAGGAACACAATAACTTAACTGAAAAATACAGTAGAGAAGTTTGACATCAGACTAGACCAAGCAGAATAAAGAATCAGCAAACTTGATGACAGGGTAGTAGAATCCACCTGATCAGAATAGCAAAAAGAAAAAAAGAAGGAAAAATGGTGAAGACAGCTTAAAGAACTCATGGGACAACATAAAGCAGACCAACATTCACATTATAGGAGTGCCAGAAAGAGAAGAGAGAGAGAAAAGGGCAGAAAATTTATTTGAAGAAATAATGGCTGAAAATTTCTCTAACTTGGGGAAGGAAACAGATATCCAGGTCCAGGAACCACAGAAAGTTCCAAATAAGGTGAATTCAAAGAAACACACACCAAGACACATTATAAATAAATAGTGTGAAAAGTTGAAGAGAAGAAGAGAATATTAAAACCAGCAAGAGAAAAACAACTTGTCACATACAAGGGAACTCCCACAAAATTATCAGGAGATTTTCGACAGAAACTTTGCAGGCCAGAAGGCAATAGCACAATATATTCAAAGGGCTGAAAGAAAAAACTACCAACCAAGAATATTCTACCTGGAAAAGTTGTCATTCAGAAGCAAAGGAGAGATAAGGAGGTTTCCAGACAACAAAAACCAAAGGAGTTCATCACCATTAGACTGGTCTTGTTTTATGTAAGTCTTATAATAACTACAAAGCAAAAACCTACAGTAAATACACAATAGATAAAGAAAAAGGAATCTAAGCATACTACCATAGAAAATCATCAAATCACAAAGGAAGAGGGAAAAGAAGAAGAAAGGAACAGAGAAATTTAAAAACAGTCAAAAGACAAATTACAATAAGCACATAATTCTCAATAATTACTTTAAATACAAATGGACTAGATTTTCAAATCAAAAGGCATAGAGTGGCTAAGTGGATTACAAAAAAAGAAGAAGACCCATCTATATGCTGCTTACAAGAGACTCATTTCAGGTGTAAGGACACACACAGTCTGAGAGTGAAAGGATGGGAAAACATATTGCGTATCAATGGAAACCAAAAGAAAGCTGGGGAAGCTATACTTATATCAGATGAAATATATTTTAAAACAAAGATTGTAATAAGAGATAAAGAAGAGCATTACATAATGATTAAGGAGTCAATCCAGCAAGATAGTATAACATTTATAAATATTTATGCACCCAACATAGGAACACCTAGATATATAAAAGAAATATTAACATACCTAAAGAGAAAAATAGATAGCAATACAATAATAGTAGGGGACTTTAATGCTCAATTTTCATCAATAAATAGATTATCCGACAGAAAATCAATAAGGAACCAGTGGCCTTAAATGACACTTAAAAGACCAGATAGACTTAACAGACATATACAGAACATTCCATCCAAAAGCAACAGAATATACATTCTTTTCAAAAGCACATAGAACATTCTCCAGGATAGATCACATGCTAGGGCACAAAACAAGTCTTACTAAATTTAAGAAGGCAGAAATTATATGAAGCATCTTTTCAGACCACAAAGGTATGAAACTAGAAATTAATTACAAGGAGAAATTGGAAAATTTATAAATATGTCAAGATTAAACAACATTGAATAACCAATGGGACAATGAAAAAATCAAAAGAGAAACAAAAAAAATCTTGAGACAAATTAAAATGGATATACAACATACCAAAACTTATGGGATGCAGCAAAAGTAGTTTTAAGAGAGATGTTCACAGCAATAAATTCCAAACTCAAGAAACAAGAAAAATCTCAAACAACTTGATTTTATACCTCAAAGAATAAGAGGAATGAACAAAGCCCAGAGTGAGTAGAGGGAAGGAAATAATAAAGATCAGAGCAGAAATAAATGAAATAGAAGCCAAAATGAAAAGAGAGACCAAAAATGAAGCATTCAACAAAATAGAGACAATAGAAAAGATCAATGAAACTAAGAGCTGGTTTTTTTAAAAGATAAACAAAATAGACAAAGCTTTAGTTAGACTCACCAAGAAAAAAAGAGAGAGGACTGAATTTAAATCAGAAATAAAAGACGAGACATTACAACTGATACCACAGAAATACAAAGGATCATGAGAGAATACTATGAGCAATTAAATGCCAATAAGTTGGACAACCTAGGAGAAAAGGATCAATTCCTGGAAACATACAACTTACAAAGACAGAACCAAAAAGAAATAGAAAATCTGAACAGACCAATTACTGGTAAGGAGACTGAATCAGTAATCAAAAATTTCCCAACCAACAGAAGTCCAGGGCCAGATGGCTTCACTGGTGAATTCTACCAAACATATAAAAAAGAGTTAATACCAATCCTTCTCAAAATCTTGCCAAAAAATGGAAAAGGAAAGAATACTTCCAAATTCATTTTATGAGGTCAACATTACCCTGATACCAAAATCAGACAAGGATGCCACAAGAAAAGAAAATTAGAGGTCAATATCACTGATGAATATAGAAGCAAAAATCCTCAACAAAATATTAGGGAACCAAATTCAACGATACATTAGATGGATTATACCATGATCAAATTGGATTTATTCCAGGGATGCAAGGATGGTTTAATATCTACAAATCAATCAATGTGATATACCACATTAACACAATGAAGGATAAAAATCATATGATCATGTCAATAGATGCAGGAAAAGCATTTGACAAAATTCATCATCCATTTCTGATAAAAACTCTCAGCAAAGTGGGGTTAGAGGGAATGTACCTTAGCATAATAAAGGTCATATATGACAAGCCCACAACTAGCATCATCCTCAATGATGAAAAGCTGAAAGTTTTTCCTCTAAGATCAGGAACAAGACAAGGATGCCCACTCCCACCATTTTATTCAACTTAGTATTGGAAGTCTTAGTCAGAGCAGTTAAGCAAGAAAAAGAAAGAAAAGGCATCCAGATTGGAAAGGAATAAATCAAACTGTCACTATTTGCAGATGATATGATACTATTTATAGAAAACACTAAAGATTCCACCAAAAAACTGTTAGAACTAAGAAATGAATTCAGTAAAGTTGCAGGATACAAAGTCAATATACAAAAATCTGTTGCATTTCTGTATATTAATAGCCAACTATCAGAAAGAGAAATTAATAAAACAATCACATTTACAATGGCATCAAAAAGAATAAAATAGCTAGGAATAAATTTTACCTAGGAGGTGAAAGACCTGTACCATGAAAACTATAAGATATAAGACATTGATGGAAGAAATTGAGGAAGAAACAAATAAATGGAATGATATTCCATGCTCATGGATTAGAAGAATTAATATTGTTAACATGTCCATACTACCCAATGCAATCTAAAAATTCATTGAAATCCCTATCATAAGTCCAGTGGCATTTTTCACATAAGTAGAATAAAGAATCCTAAAATTTGTATAGAACCACAAAAGACTCCAAAATAGCCAAAACTATCTGAGAAAGAAGAACAAAGTTGGAGGCATCATGCTTCCTGATTTCAAACTATATCACAAAGCTATAATAATCAAAACAATATGGTACTGGCATAAAAAAATATACATAGATCAATGGAGCAGAATGGAGAACCCAGAAATAAACTCACAGCTATATGGTCAATTCATGACAAATAAGCCAAAAATATACTATAGGGAAAGAACAGCCTCTTCAATAAATTGTGTTGGGAAAACTGGACAGCCACTTGAAAAAGAATGAAACTGGACCACTATCTTATACCATATACAAAACTTTATTCAAAATTCATTAATGACTTGAGTGTACAGCCTGAAACCATAAAACTCCTTAAAGAAAATATAGGCAGTAAGCTTGACATGCATCTTGGTGATGATTTCTTTGGATTTAGCACCAAAAACAATGGCAACAAAAGCAAAAATAAACAAGAGGGACTACATCAATCTAAATAGCTTCTGCATAGCAAAGGAAACCATCAACAAAATGAGAAGGAAAACTACTAAATGAGAGAAAATATTTGCAAATCACATATCTGATAAGGGATTAATATCCAAAATATATAAAGAGTTCATATAACTCAATAACAAAAAAAATCCAATTAACAAATGGGCAGAGGATCTGAATAGACAGTTTCCCAAAGAAAACATACAGATGGCCAACAGATGCATGAAAAAGTGCTCAACATCACTAATCATCAGGGAAATGCAAATTAGAACCACAATGAGATATCGCTTTACATCTGTTGGAATGGCTATTATCAAAAAGACAAAGAATAACAAGCATTGGTGAAGATGTGGAGAAAAGAAAATCCTCGTGCACTGTTGGTGGGAATGCAAATTGGTGCAGCCACTATGGAAATCAGTACGGAAATTTCTCAAAAAATTAAAAATAGAACTACCGTATGATCCAGTAATTCCATTCTGGGTATTTATCTACAGAAAATGAAAACACTAACTCAGATAGATGCATGCATCCCTATGTTCATTGCAGCATTATTTACAATAGCCAAGACATGGAAATAACCTAAGTGTCCATCAATGGATGAATGTTTTAAAAAGATGCAGTGTATATGTATATATAATGGAATATTATTCAGCCATAAAAAAGAATGATATCTTGCCATTTGCAACAACATGGATAGAGCTTGAAGGCATTATGCTAAGTAAAATAAATCAGAGAAAGACAAATACCATATGATCTCACTTATATGTGGAATAAAACAAAAACAAACAACCCAGAACTCACAGATTGGTGATTGTTAGAGGTGGGGGTGGGGCTGGGTGAAATGGATGATGGGGGTCAAAAGATACCAACTTTCACACAAAATAAAGTATAAAATAAATAAGTCCTGAGGATGTAGTGTACAGCATGATGACTGTAGTTAATAACACTGTACTGTATATTCAAAAGTTGCTAAGACAGTAGATCTTAAAAGTTCTCATCACAAGCAAAAAAATTTGTAATCACTCTGGAAGTGGATGCTAACTAGACTTATTGTGGTGATCATTTCACAATATATACAATTACCAAATAGTTGTGTTGTACACCTGAAATTAATATAATATATGTCAACTATATCTTGATAAAACAGAACACATAAGACAAACGAACAAACAAAAAGATTGAAATTTGGGATACAATTAGAGATCTAAACCATTTGACCTGATTTTGCAACTCTAGCTATTTTTGTTTTCAGAAGTGGGAGAAGTTGACCGCTAACTACTTCCCTTTTTTCAATTGAAGTAGCATTGGTTTATAACATACAAATTTTGAGTGTACATTGCGACAACATGGATGGACCTTGAGGGTAACATGCTAAGCAAAATATGTCAGACAGAGAAAGATAAATACTGTAAGATTTCACTCATATGTAGAAGATAAAACAACAACAGCAGACACACACGTAGACACAGAGAATGGATTGATGGTCACCAATGACCACTTTTAAATGCTGAATTTGTTCTTTTCACTTTCACGGACCTGGGCATCATCAGTGTTTTCAAGTAAATTAAATGAAAGAAAGACATCCAGAAAGAAAGAACTTTCTCGAGGTATATTTATTCCTAATGCTTGTCCTATTTTCTACCACGAAACAGGTTTTTCTGCCAAAGATTCCCACCTGGAGCTGGATCGGTGGGGACAACATCATCTGCTTTGCTGAATTAACGCTTGGATTTATCTCCCAGGGCTGTTTGGTGCCAGGCTTGTGCACCTTTCTAACGTCTCTATTTGTTGAGCAAAACAGAAAGGTAACCTTGTAAATTGATGTTGAATCTTGGCTCTATCCCCATTTCCTCACATGCTAGGATCAGAAATAGAAAATAAAAATTCAGGAAAGCAAGAAGGCCCTAAGAAATGAGATTTGACTTCCACTTGAGCTGAGAAAGGTTTGAGAGATCTGGACCGAAGTCCTAGGTACTGCATTGATCTTGAGGGAGTTATTTGTCTTATTCTTGCCTAAGAGTATTTATCTGCAAAACAGAAACCATAACTCTGCTTTCTACCTGCAGCCCACTGTTATGAAAGTAAATGTATTCATAAAAGTAGAAGCACTTTGAGTTATTGAAAGTAGAAATATAAATAAAGGTTATATTATTAGTGGAGAAGTCGTATATTTAAATATAAATTAAAGGCAAAATAATTGACATAAATAACTCACCAAACAGAAATAACAATACAAATGATAATTAAAATCTAATTTTCCAGGTTATTTTTGGGACATTCCATGCAGTAATAATAATAGTGACCCCATACTATGTGCCTACTATGTGTTATACATTTTAAATATGTTTCCCCTCAGTAGGGTTTCAAGGTAGCATCCCAGTGATGGGTCAGTGAAGCCAACTAACTTGACTGTGTAGTAAGTTCGTGAATAGCAAAGGTGGAATTGTCTGACCTATGGTCCTACCACTGTGCCCCATTTGTTGGGTATCTACTCACAGTCTCCCACCTCAGATTCTTTGATGCCTTTGTCTGAGACAAAATAAGTGGTTAAAAGGGGTTATTGAAATGAACTACTATAGCACACAGAACAGCCTTCCAAATGCCAGTCCCATGAAATGCTCCAGGAAAGGTGTTCTGACTCTCAGCTGGCCTGATATCCTTTCTCCAAAGCCTCTTGGAGAGTGACCTTTCTCTCCATTTAATTATGAGTCCACATTTGCTTTTTCTTATACTCAATTTCCCTCTTGGCCTCTCTTTGCACTTGATTTCCTTTGTTCAAGAGTCAAAAAGTGTTTACATCTTTTCCAGTTCCTTCCCTGGTGCTGTTAAGAAAAGCAAAAGAGAGGAAATATGCTCTGGCCAGCAAAATGCTAACAGAAGAACACAGAATTCTTCTACAATTCCTTCTGTGAGTGTGAGGAGATACCATATACTGACAAATGGAAAAGACCATCGGCCACTGGGAAAGGGCTTGATGCTACTACAGTGAACATGCTTTAACTTTCACCTAATGGTCACTGTGTAGGGCCGGCCCAGGAAATGGCTTCTAAGGAAATTGTCTTTGCCTGTGTTGTATGCTTAGAGAGTGGAAGCTAACTGCAGCATCCGTTGTGACCATTGTGATTTTAATCTCCATGGCTGGAGAAAACAAATGGAATGAGAACTCCATATGTAGACTTTATCTCTTTTATGGAAATATAGAAGGTAGAGATGCAAAACCAGCCCTATTTTTTTGTTAATCTAAAGTTTTAACCTCCTCAAGGAGGGTGGACACTTGTCAATATTCGTCATACGATGGCTTTTGGAATACAGGAATTGAGAGAGAGAGATTTATGGTCGTGATAATTCTCTTTTTGTTTGTTTTGGAAGTGAAGTCTGACAACTTCTTTCAAAAATCCTAAACTGGGCAGTGAGGGTAAGGTCTTTTAATGCTGTACTCTGTACTGGTGCTTCGGATTCTGTAATGAACTATTAACTTGGGTTTAATGGCTAGAACTCCAGTGCCTTATGTCTCATTTTGGGGGGATTAAACACTTTTATTTTCTCTGACTGTCAGTTTCTGCGTCTATAAAATGAGAATTATTAGTCTCATAATCTTATTTTTCTAAGTATTGAGCTAATATTTGTAAAACTTCTGAGTACTCAGATTAGGAGACTTTAAATCAATGCAGTGTGTTTTGACTATATTGATTACATGATAAGAAATTATGGTCTGAAGAACATTTTTGGTTGGTTCTAGGCACGGAACATTGCCTTAAGCTTAAATTTAGATTAGATCTAATCTAACTGGTTTACTTGAACTCCCTGAATCTGCTATCCAAACCCTAAATCCATCTTGTCTCCCTGTTTCCATTTCTGATCTTTTAAAGACTCAAGAAGACTTCTCCATCTTCATGGTTACCATTTTTTATCCTCTTTCAAAACTGAAACATTTAGATTAAAAGGTCAAAGCTAAGTTCTTTAGTAAAGGGGACTTAAATAGTGGTATTAACTGCCCAGCAAGGTGACCCCCCCCTCCCCAACAGAGGAATTTAAGAAAGTGGGAAAAAGCAGAGGATTCAGCTGAATCTTGGGAAGAGGATGATGTGTGCCCAGATTGCCTGAAATAGGTGGTCCTTTTTAGCAAGGCAGAATTTCTTGTTTGTGTGTATGTTTTTGTTTTGTTTTTCCTAAACCACAAGATGGCCACCTGAGGAGTATTTTTGAATTGTCCCTAACTCTCCACTGCTCCAGTGTTTCAGAGTTTATAGAAATTCCAGACTTTCATCTGAGGTTCTGGGCTTTAAGGTGCCTGTCCTGACATGTCAGAGCAGTTGGTGGTGATTCTGATGGCAACAGGTGGGGGAGAATGAGGACGAGATAAATATAACTAAATTCCGGGAGATCTTACACTAATATCAGAGATGAGTTACCTAACAACCCTGCTCCACTCAGGCTGCATTTAGCCTTTTTGAGAGAGAGTCTTCTCCCTTCACAGCTACCATTTCTCTAGAAATCTTCTGCTGTCCTTGATTTGTACATTCTCATTTCCATTGATTAGGATGGCTCTCTGAGTTCCTTTGATCCTATGAAGGGTTCTGATACTGGGCAGAAGCCATGAAAAGTTTTTCTTTGTGGTATGTGGTTAGTAGAAAACTGATATGTTTAAAAATCAAACATAATATGTTAAAAAACTAGCCATATCTAGAGAGAGACAACTTAGCTTCTATATATTCTTCCCATCTTATTTGTTACTGACTCAAAAACCAGTCTACATTGCTGAAAATTTTAGGAAAAGAATTGTAATTTCCAGCAAGGAGTCTTGGATACCATCTGGGAAGAAACTAAGTCATAATACTTCCACTTCATTCTGAACTCTCGAGTGAAGACAGTGGAGATGCATCTTTTAGTTCTTCCTTTGACATTTCTCTGGTTAAGCAGTAGGACAAATCTCCTTTCTATGACCTAAGTGCAATAGGTACTGGATTGCTGCTTAGCAGAATATACAACTTGAATGACAACATCCTACATTCCATGGTATTGTGCTTCATGTGGCATGGTTGTTTTTCCAGATTTCTCCTAAATGGCCCTGGCAAAAATATTTCTTTAATGGCCTGAAGAACAAAATCCTGACTCAACGTCTCTCTGATGACTTTGCTGGAATGAGTTTTCCTGAAGTTTCCCGGTAAGCTCAGAGAAATACTTTCTTCATTCATTATGCAACGACATTCTTTCAACAATGTTCATTGAGGGCTCACTGTAGGCTAGGCTCCACGACAAACACTTAAGACATAAGAATGAAGAAGTCTGAGAATCTGCAACCTAAAAGTTTACAGCCTATGTGGGACAATTTCATCCCTGTCCCAGTTGGCAAGCTGGCCGTGAGTTACTTCAGGATGGATTCACTTAGAAGTTAACATTCTACATTTGGGAGGCCCTTCCTTTGCTGAGGGGCTGGTGTTCTCCCAGGTGGATATCACAAAGCTTGGTCATACTATTTTGAGCTAGCGCCCTGCTCGCCTCTCTTTCCTCACAGTGCTTGTCTTCCTTCCCAGGCTCTGCTTTGTGAAGATGCACCTCCTGCTGATAGCCATCGAACAGAAACCCACAGTTCACGGTTACTGGTACCAATGAGCCTTCAAATCTCTTCAGTTTTTCATCAGACGAGAATCTTTATGATTAAGACTTTTCCAAAAGTACAGCCATAACTAAGCATTTTGCCATTTGTCGAGAGCCAGCCTATTGGGCGCCCAGGCTGCTGTGGTGCATTTAGTACTGTCTCTAACGATTGGGGTTAGAATCTAATGACTGGGGTTAAAATGATTACCCTAGTGGGTACACAGGCCTTTTTCTACAGCCCTGCCCCAATTCTCTCTCATGAGCAGGGGAGAGAAGAAATGGTCACTTTCTTAGATCTGTTCTTCTTAGTATACTACCAGATCTTGCAAATCTTGACCAGGAAACAATCCTATGAAATAGAATTATTTGTGATAAACATGTCCCCACAAACTCTGGTCTTAGAAACAAATCTGCAAAGTATGGCAAAACAGGAATCTGACTGGCCCACTAGAAAAAGTCTGCTGTTGATAAAGCTGCTGGGTAGGTAAAGGAAAGAGGTAACATTATCAGGCCACCAGCATTTCCTGAGAACCCATATTCGATAATATGAGAGGTAAGAGAAGTTATCATGTAATAAAAAAGAAAATCTAGGATAAACGGAAAAGGAATAAGCCACAATGATACAGAGATGTAAGATGCTGAAAAATAAGAAAAAGTGGCAAATGGACCAGGGAACAAGAAAGGCTGTTACGTTGGCTTATGAGTGTTTTTTAGTAGAAAACTAACTTGAATGAAATTGGAATCAACAACTGGATTCTGATCCTGATTATAATTTGCTAGTCCTGTGGCCTTGGAGAAGTGTTTATCATATGTGAAATGAGGAAATCATAGTTAATACCTAAGACCCCTTCCAGCTCTGAAATTGACATTACCAGGAGCCCTGGAATTATAGGGAAATAGTCAAAATTCAGTAATTTTGAATCATCTGATATGGACTACGAAAGGATGATTTTGTACGAAATGTTGGGAAAGAAGAAAAGATATGTCTAAGTAGAGAGGATGCAAAAGATATCTGGGCAAAAGAAATTAGTGGAGTACTGTATAAGCAAGTCATTAAGGAGACAATAATGAATAGTATTGTCTGGCTGGCTAAATTCTATTTAACAATCCTGCCACACTCAAGAAAACTTCAATCTCTAGACCTATGCACAAATGGCCTTTCTACTGGAAATAGGTCATGGTAAAAAGATGAAGTCTTAGAATCATAAGGCAGGCTGTTTGGGTTTCAGACTGGCCCAAACTTGATCAAGTTTTACCATCTTTGGCTTTGTATCAGAATTATTTGCAAAGTTTTAAAGACGTGTGGATTCCAAAACCCCACTTCTGAACTTTATAAATCAAAATCTCCATGGGTGAGGGTCTGAGAATTTTTAAGTCCCATGATATAGACAGTTTATTCACTGGTATTTGGAAACTACTGGACCAAATGTTCTCAGGATCCTTTCCAACTCTAACATCCTAGTTTTATGTAAACTTTATTAAGATGACTATTAAGACATTCTAGACAGGAAACATGAATATTTTTTAAGCAGCTAATTTCCACATATATTCAAGAGGTCCTGGTGCTGTTTACTACCTAGCACACACCTACCCTCAGTGAAAGAGGAACCTGCTCCAAAATAGATTTAACTTTGGTTTCTCATCTAAAAGTCAGGTGAATCAAAGGGATTAAAACCTGATGTGGCAAAATATTGATAACTGCAGTCTCCTACATGATTGCTACTTCATGACCAACAGTGCTGTAAGCATTGTACTTACATTAACTCTTGAATCCTCACAACAATGCTATGAGATGGTTACACCTTTTAGTTGCATTTTGCAGAGGAGGAAGCTGAGGCCCAGAAAGGTTAAAAAGCAAGCTCACACCACTCCCAAGTGGCAGAGCCAGAATCTGAACTCGGTCTTGTTTCTGTGGCTGTGCTTCTCATCACAAAGCTGTGCTAAATCCACCACAGCGACTCTAAGTGGAAGGAAAATAGGGCATCTCAGTGGCTGGGTGAGTATGCTGGAAAACTGGGGAAAAGCTATCTTTTCTCACCTTTTATTTTCTCTTCTAATTGACACACTTGAACAGACTCTAAGACTTGCAAAAGCCCTGGATAATCATAAGGATTTGTCTTAGGGGATAATTTGTCCCCTGCTAAGAGATAAAGCTGGATCTGACCCCAGATCTAGTTAATGTTCTTGGTTTGTTCCAGTGGCGAACATGCTCTAATAGCACGGCTGGCCATGACTCATGAAGGGGCATCAAGCAATAATGCCAGTTTGGGAAAATCTTCAAAAGAAGTTCACCTCTTCTTTCAAATGCAACCAGAGATATGATCATGACTGTATCTTCATAACTAAATATTTAACATAAGCGCAGAGAACCCTCTCGTAAAAAAAAAAGAAAAAAGGAGATATGAAGATACAACTAAGCACACGCTTGCTAACTAGTGAGCATCAACCAATACTATTTAGGGGATAGAGGGCACAAGTCCATGGTCTTTCTCTTTCAAAGTTAAAAATAATTGTTCCACTCATTAATATCAGTCCGTTCAATAAATTCAGTGTTGAAAAAATATCACCCAGTTGTCTCAGGTGATAATCTACCTGAATATGGCTATTCAGCCTCTTTCTGCCTTGGCGTAGGCTGAAGAGCTTTCATTGTGCAAGCCCTTTTATATTTGTAAGGCTCTAACACTTGCACGTTACTTGAGAGTACCCTAACAACAAAATAAACTTCGCCAAAATGAAGACTTGACCCTTTTTCAATGTGACTATAAAAGCAGTGTGATTTAAAGGAGGAAAGGAGTACTTTTGTACCATGTCCAAACAAAATGAGGGGAGGTATGGGTTTATAAGACCTCACCGTACCAGAGGTCTGAAATAAAGGAAATAAAAACAGGAGATCCTGACAAACATAAGGAGAAATGTGAGGAACTCAAATAGGCATATGTAACGTGAAGAGTAATATTAATGAGTAATGGAGTACTGCATCAAGGAGTATCATGGATGAAATTTATAAGACAGCATCTTCAAACACACAAACTTTAAGAAAATAGAAAATCAAAATGTTCAAGTAATATAGAAATAGAAACAATTCATACGGTTCCTGCTCTCAAAAATCTTGCGGTCAAAATAGACAAAAATAAAGTCAAAAGAAATATACAGGTTCAAAAATAGTACAGGTGAACAAAAGGAACTTTTGAATCCAGCTGGTTAATTTGACATAATTTAATTTTAAATGGCAAGTAGCCTAAGGATGAACACCTCTACTATGACCGTAAGACTAGCAACTGTGTGGCCTTGGCCAATTTGGCATTGGATTCACAAGGCTCCATGCAGCTAAGTTGGATTGACCATCTCAGATTCAGGACAGAGTCCAGGGAGGGGGCTCACCCTTAAGCACAGCTGTGTATGCAGCTCAGCAATTATGTTGTGACGTGGCTCCCCTTAGTGTATTTAGCAGTAATGAAACAAAGAATTAAATATAGTCAAATTCACATTTTCTACTGCATTTGGCAGTAAAAGGGGATTGAATCCTATTAACCCTTCAATTTAGAGAATCCATTGGTAATGACAGAATGAAATACCAAATATTGCCACAGAAATTGGAGAGAAAAATTACTGTATTTTTATTTTCTGTTTCCAGTGGTCTGGTACTAAATCCATCTGCACAAGTTAAGCTGCATAAGAACACATTAGGGTTCTTTATTGCTGAATCTGCAAAGGAAGTCAGAAGGTAATTTTTTTTTTTATCACTTTACAGGGAGAAAGTCCTAAAGCAAATGCAACTTAATGGCAGGCAGACTGAGTCAGCATCATGCTCCCTTTGTGTTAAGCCTCACATAAGTCCTTCTTGATTTGTCTTCATTGTCCAGAGCCTTCTTTTACTGTACCAGCTGTCACAGTGATGTGCATGTTCCTGAGCTAATAGAAGAATGTAGCTGCAAACACAAGAGCCATCGATTCACCACAGGTAACTGCACTTCGTATCTGGCTGTCCTCAGCCCAGCTTCTGGGGGCATGTCTCTTAAAAGACAATGCCCATCTGAACTTGGCCAGGAAGTGGCAGACATTTCCCCATTGGGCATACAAGACCTGAGAATCAGTCTTTTAGAGCTAGAAGAAACCTTGCTAGTCATCCAGTTCAACTCCTTCACAGGCTAGACAGATGAGTTTCAAAAGTGATTCAGTGATGTTGTCCAAACTCACAAAGCCTGTTGGGGGCCTGCCCAACTCAATCCCAAGCACGCTGACTTTCAGCCATTGTTTGCTCGCTACATCGCACTGGTCTCCCTAACTTCAGTCTGGAAGTTCAGCCTGTATCTGACTGCTTGGTTGGCCATAAGGATGCCACCTCATGACCATGCCCTTTTGTTAAAATTAAATTTTTTACTGAGATATATTTGACATACGACATTGTGTAAGTTTAAGGTATACAACATATTGATTTGCTACATTTGTATTGCAATATGATTACCAGTGTATCCTTAGCTAACACCTCTATCGTGTCACTTAATTATCCTTTCTTCTCGTGTTGGGAACAATACCATCCCTTGAGGGATCTGCTTCCTTCATGGATTGCAGGGAGTTTAAAATTTACTCATCCTGACACAGTGTTGAGGAAAAGTAACTTTCTCTCTTTCCTCTAGTTGAACTCAATAGCTTGCCAAGAATCCTTTCTACTCAGTAGCGGGAAAAGAAAAATTAATCTCAAGCATTCATGATAACTTAGTCCCATCTGGTTTAAAACTTAATCTCTTTCAGGTATGTTAAAATTCTTTGGGTAAAACCCCAGTGTCTCAACATTTAAACTTAATCAAGTCAAAATTTCAACTTCCTATCAGGACTATTCTTATCTCTAAGGTTCTTATCCTCTCCTTCTCCCCCCAGCATTCTATTTCAATGCAGGAGTAAACTTGCTTAACATCACAATTGCTCTTATAGTGCACAGCAAGACATCCTTTCATGCAAGTACTGACTGGTCCCTGAGGTGCCTCATTCCCTTTGGTCTGTGTCAGTTTCTGTGACCTCTGCATCAGCAGCCAGTGACTCTCTTCCTCCTGGCTTTGGGTCGCCTTCTGTCATTTGTTGCTGAAATCCATTGTCCCTGCCATAGCTTCCGGTCTTGAGGTCTCCAAAGCCACTTTTCGCATATTCGTAGTCTTTTCATCCATATGTTATTTTGGTTTCTTGGCCATTTGGGATTTTTCAATCTCCCCATGTGTGTACGTATGTCAGGATGTGGGAACATGGGTGGATGTCCTCTCAGGCACTCTCCCTGCTAAAACACACGTGCCACCAGGTCTCCTCTTCTGTAGTCATCTTGTGTTGTTACTAAACACTCCTGCAAGTACACTCCACCAAAAATCCACATGAAAAGGGAAGCACCTCTCTCATTTTCTCCCCTTGCACACCACAAAACTATCATATTTTCCTTGTCTAGCTACCCCTCAACAACCTGAAACATTAGGTGTGTGTATAGGGTGGGGGAGACTGGGTCCTTTCTCAGGCTCTGTCATTTTTCCTAATAGCTTTATCGAGACGTAATTCAAATACCATTAAATAAATACCATATTGATTTAAAGTATATAATAGCTCAGTGGGTTTTAGTTTGTAAACAGACTTGTGTAACTACCCCCACAATCAATTTTAGAACATTTTCTGTACCTCAAAAACAAACTCCATACTCAATAGTGGTCACTCCTTATTCTCTTCTTCCCACACCCCTAGCAACCACTGGTCTACTTTCTGTCTTTACAGATTTGCCTGTTCTGGTTGTTTCATGAAAAGAGAATCGTACAGTGTGTGGCCTTTTGTGTCTGGCTGCTTTCCCTTAGCTGTGTTGTAGCATGTATCAATAGTTCATTTCCTTTTATGGCTGAATAATACTCCATTGTATAGATATACTTTATTTTCTTTGTTCATGCATCTGTTGATGGACATTTGGATTGTTTCTACCTTTTGGATATTGTGGATAATGTTGCTATGAATATTGATGCGCAGATATGTGCTTGAGTTCCTGCTTTCAATTTTTTGTGGATATATCTGGAAGTAGAATTGCTCAATCAAGTATTAATTCTATGTTTAATTGTTTTTTTTCAAGGAGGTTTATCCATGAGCTAACATCTGCTGCCAATCCTCCTCCTTTTGCTGAGGAAGACTGGCCCTAAGCTAAGATCTGTGCCCATCTTCCTCTACTTCATATGTGGGACGCCTGCCACAGTATAGCTTGACAAGCGGTGCATAGGTCCCCACCCGGGATCTGAACTGGTGCACCCCGGGCCACCAAAGCGGAACGTGTGAACTTAACTTCTGTGCCACCGGGCTGGCCCATATGTTTAATTTTTTGAGGAACTACCATACTGTTTTCCACAGCAACTGCATCATTTTACATTCCCCACCAGTAATGCACAAGGATTGCAATTTCTCCACATCCTATCCAATACTTATTTTCCTTTTTTTAAAATAATACCCATCCCAATGGGTGTAAAGTAGTAGCTTATTGTGGTTTTAATTTGAATTTCCCTAATGGTTAATGATGTTGACCATCTTTTCATGAAGATCTTAATGGCTATTTGTATATCTTCTTTGAAGAAATATCTATTCAGATCCTTTGCTCATTTTTAAATTGGAGTATTGTCTTTCTATTATTGAGTTATATAAGGTCTTTATGTATTTTAGATATATGTCCCTTTTCAGATTTGCAAATATATCTCCTATTTTGTGATTTGTCTTTACATTTTCTTCATATAATTTGAAGCACAGAAATGTTAAACTTTGTTGAAGTCCAATAATGTATTTTTCCTTTTGTCGCTTGTGCTTTTGTGGAATATTGAAGAAGGCTTTGACCAACCTAAGGTCATGAAAAGTTTACTTCAATATTTTCTTCTAAGAATTTTATATTTTTAGCTCTTACATTTAGGTCCATGATCCATTTTGAGTTGATTTTTGTGTATGGTGTGAGGAAACAATACAAGTTCATTCTTTTCAATATGGATATCCACTTGCTAAGCACCATTTTGTTCCAAAGGCTGTTCCTTCCCTATTGAACTATTCTTGGCACCTTTTGAAAAAACAGCGGACTTAAAAGTGTGCGTTTATTCCTGGAATCTCAATTCTGTTCCATTAGTCTATGTGTCTAGTTTTATGCCAGTACCACACTGACTTGATTACTCTAGTTTTATGTTTTGAAATTAGGAAATATGAATCTTCCAACTTTGTTATTCTTTTTCAAGATTGTTTTGATTATTCTGGTTCCCTACATTTCCACATGAATTTTAGGATAAACATGTCAATTTCTGTAAAGAAGCCAGCTGGGATTTTGACTGGAATTTTGTTGAATCTGTAGGTCAATTTTAGATACACTGCCACTTAACTATGTAAGTCTTCTGATCCATGAACATGTGATGTCTACATCTATTTAGGTCTTTAATTTCTTTCGATTATGTTTTATAATTTTCAGATAATAGGTCTTACACTACTTTTGTTTTTAAGTATTTAATTCTTTTTTAATGCTATTGTAAATGAAAATTTTTTCTTGATTTTGTTTTCAGATGATCCATTGTACATGTATAAAAATACAATGGATTTTTGTATATTGATCTTGTATCTGCAACCTTACTGAATTATTTTAGTAGGTCTAATATTTTTTTGTTACATTTTATTTCATTTGCTTGCCTAATTGCTCTGGAATTGTCTCCACTACAATGTTGAATAGAAGTGGTAAAAGCTTGTATCCTTATTTTGTTCTTGACCTTAGGAGAAAGCGTTAGGTATGATCTTAACTGTGGGTTTTTCATAGACGCCTTTTATGTGTTTGAGGAAGTTTTCTTCTATTCTCAAATTGTTAACTTTTTTTTCTTTTTTTATAGTGAAGCATTTTGGCCTTTGTCAAATACTTTTTTTTAATAAGGATGTGGTTCTTGTCCTTTGTTCCATTGAAGTGGTATATTACATTAATTGATTTTCAGATGTTAAACCAATCTTGTGTTCCAGGAGTAAACCCCATTTGGTCATAGGGTAAAGTCCTTTGTATATGTGCTAGGTTTTGTTTGCTAGCATTTTGTTGAGGAAGTGTGCTTCTATATTCAACAGAGATGTTGGACTATGGTTTCCTGCTTTTTGTCATGTCTTTGTCTACTTTTGCCATCATGGTAAAATTGGAAGCAAAGAATGAATTGGGAAGCCTTCTCTCTTCTTCTCTATTTTGGAAGAGTTTGTGAAGTAACCCTTCTTTAAACATTTGACAGAATTTTAATGTTGAAGCCATCTGGGCCTGACTTTATTTTTTGATTTTTAATTCAATCTCTTTACTTGTTATAGATCTATTCAGATTTGCTATTTCTTTTTGATACAGTTTTCGTGGTTTTGTCTTTCTATGAATTTGTTCATTTAATTCATATCAAATTTGTTCACAAATAACGAATTGTATACAAAAGTGTTCTCTTATAATCCTTTTTATGTTTGTCAGGTCAGTAGTAAAATCCCCCCATTTATTAACATGAGTGTCCCCTCTTTTTTGTGACCAGTCTTGTGAAAGTGCTGGTCAGTTTTGTTGGGTTTTTCAAAGAATCAACTTGTGTTTTAATTGATTTTTCTCTATTTATTTTTTATCTTTTAATTAAATTATTTCCACTCTAATTTTTATTATTTCCTTGTTTTAGCTTGATATGGGTTAATTTGCTTTTCTTTTCTCAGTGTCTTAAGGTGAAATTTTAGGTTAGGTCATTGATTTCAGATCTCTTTTCTTCTTTAGTAAATATAGGCATTTACATCTATAAATTTTCCTCTAAGCACTCTTTAGGGGCATGCCATATTTTTGATATGTTGTGTTTTTATTTTCATTCATCTAAAAGTATTTTGTAATTTCACTTGTGATTTCTTTTTTTAACCCATTGGTTATTTAGGAGTGTGTTGTTTTTATTTTCACATATTTATGAATTTCTTTAATTTTCTCATTTCATTCCATTGTTATTGGAGAGCATACTTTGTATAATTACAATATTCTAAAATTCGTTGAGGCTTGTTTTATGGCCTAGTACGTGATCTATCCTGGAGAACATTCAACGCATACTTGAGAAGACTATGTATTCCTCTGCTGTTGACTGAAGTCTTCTACAGATGTCCTTTAAGTCTAGTTGATTATAGGGCTGTTCAAGTCTTCTATTTCCTTGCCGATCTTCATCTAGTCATTCTATCTATTATTAAAAAGTAGGGTATTGAAGGCTCCAGTTACTACTGTTGAATTGTTTATTTCTCCATTCAAATATGTCAGCTTTGTGTCATGTATTTTGGATTTCTACTGCTACATGTGTATGTGTCTGTATTTGTTATATCTTTTTGATAGACTGACCATTTTATCATTACAAAATGTCTCTGTCTTTAGTAACATGTTTGTCTTAAATTCTATTTTGTGTGAAATTAGTATAACTACTCTACCTTTCTTTGATTACCATGTGCATGAAATATCTTGTTTCATCCTTTTTCCTTCAACCTGTTAGTATCTTTGAATCTAAAGTATGTATCTTGCATGCAGCATACATATGGAGCATTTTTTTAATCCATTCTGCAAATCCCTGCCTCTTTATTGCAGAGTTTAGTCCATTCACGTTTAATGTAATTACTGTTAGTATTTACATTTACCATTTTGCTGTTTGTGTTGTCTATGTGATATCTTTTTTAGTTCTTAAATCATTTATTACTTCTTTCTTTTGTGTTAGATATTTTCTAGTGCACCATTTTAATTCCCTTGCCATGTATTTTCATATACATCTTTGAGTTATGTTCTTGGTAATTGGACTGAGGTTTGCCACTAACATTACAGTGTATAACAATCTAGTTTGAATGAATCCAAAATTAATTTCCATTATATACAAAACTTTGTTCTTATATAGTTCCATTTCCTCCCTTTATGTTCTTATCATCACAAATCATATCTTTATATATGTGTGCCCATCAACATAGATTATCTTTGTGGAGTCTAAATGTAATCACAAGGGTCTTTGTAAAAGGGAGGCAAAAGGAGGGGATTTAACCACATATATAAGAGAAAAAGCCTTGAAGTGAAAGAAAGCAATGTAAAGAGATTCAGAGAGAGATGTTATACCACTGTCTTTGAAGAGGGAGGAAGGGGCCACAAGGCAAGGAATGTTGTTTTAAGCTATCAAGTTCATGGTAATTTGCTACAGCATTATAGGAAAATAATTCACATAGAGTAATAGTTTTCATCAAATTTGGGAAGATTTAATTCATTATTTCTTAAAGTATTTTTTTTATGCTCCTTCATTTCTCTTCCCTCCTATTGGTCCTCCCTTTACATATATATGGTACACTTAATAGAGATCCACTTTTTTCTGAAACTGTTCATTTTTCTTCCTTCTTTTCTTTCTCACTTGCTTGCTCACTCTCACTCTTGCTTTTTTGGATTGCATAATCTCTATCAATCTCTGTTTATATTTGCTGACTCCTTCTTCTGGCAATTCAAATCTGCTGTTAGGCTCTGCCTTGGTTTCCAATTGCTATTGTAACAAATTTAGTGGTTTAGTGAGAAATTAGCATTTATCATCTTACTGTTCAGACTTCTAAAATGGGTCTCACTGGGCAGGGGAGGGTCAGCATGGCTGTTTCTCTATGGAAGTTCTAGGCGAGCATCAATTGTCTTGCTTTTTTCAGCTCGTAGAGGCTGTCTGTATTACTTGGCTCATGGTTCCCTTCTCTCATACAAAGCCAGCAATGTCTTTCTCATTTCTCATTACTCTGATTCTGCTTCCATCATCACATGTTTTTCTCTGGCTCTGGCTCTTCTGTTTCCCTGTTCCACATGTAAAGAACTGTGATTACATTGGACTCACCTGGAAAATCTCTTCAGGCGAGATTATTAGCACCTTTAATTCCATCTGCACGTTGAATCTCCCTTGCCATATACGGCATAACGTACTCACCAGTTCTGGGGATTAAGACATGAACATCTTTCAGGGAGGCAAGCTTGTTCTGCCTACCACAGGCCCCTTGATTCATTTCCTAGGGCTGTCATAACAAACGACTGTAAACTGGGTGGCTTAAAATAACAGAAAATTATTTTCTCACAGTTCTGAGGCTAGAAGTCTGAAATTAAGGTGCCAGTGGTGCTACTCCCCCAAAAAACTCCAGGGCAGAATCCTTCCTTGCTTTGCTTCTTCCAGTTTCTATGTCTCCCGGCATTCTTTGTTTTTGGCAGCATAACTCCAATCTATGTCTCCATCTTCACATGGCCCTTTTTCTTACGTCTCTTCTTCATGTCTGTCTGTTATCTTCTTCTTATAAGGACACCAGTCCTTGGACTTAAAACTCACCCAAAATCCAGGATGATTTCGTCTTCAGATCCTTAACTAATTACATCTGAAATGATACTCTTTCCATTTAAGGCACTGTCTCAGTCATCTTGGGCTGCCATAACAAAATACTATAGACTAGATGGCTTAAACAACAAAAATTTATTTTCTCACAGTTTTGGAGACTGAAAAGTCTAAGATCAAGGTGCTGGCCAATTCAGTTCCTTGTAAGAGCCCTCTTCCTGGCCTGCAGATGGCCGCCTTCTCACCGTGTCCTCACCCGGCAGAGAGAGTGAACTTATAAGAAGGTCTCTCTTCTTATAAGGACAGCAATCCTATCAGATCGGACCCCTGCCTTTATGACCTCATTTGGCCTTAATTACTTCTGTAAAGACCTTATCTCCAAATACAGTCACATTGGGAGTTAGGACTTCAACATATCAATTTCAGAGGGACACAATTCAGTTCATAATAGTCACATTCTGAGCTTCCAGTTAGGTGTGAATTATGGGAGACACTATTCAATCTATTAACCCCTCTAGTGCATAATTAACTTCAGTTAGTGTACTTTTCAACTATAGAATTTCCATTTCATTCTTTTTTATAATTCCTATCTTTTTATTGATATTGTCTCTTTGAAGAGACATTGTCATGCATTTCTTTAACTCTTAAATCATGGTTTTCCTTAGTTCTTTGAACATGTTTATAATAGCACTCTGAAGACTTTATCTGCTGAGTCTGACTCTGGACCCTTGCACAGGCAGTTTCTGTTGTCTGCTTTTTTTACCCCCGTGTATGGTTCATGGTTTCCTGCTTCTTTGCATCTCAGAATTTATTTTTTGTTGAAAACTGGACTTTTAGAGAATATATTGTAGCAACTCTGGACACCAGGGCTTGTCACTGCTTGTTTGATTAGTTGGTTAGTGACTTGGTTGGACTATTTCATTGAAATCTATTTCCCATGCGGTGTGAAGCTTCTGATGTTGCTCATCAGAGAGTGCAGCCTTGGGCGTACACATAGTCACCCTGGGATGACAGTGGTTTTAGCAGAGCTCTTTGAAATTGTTTCCTCACCTGCTCTCTCTGTTAAGCTGTCTGCCTGTGTTGGTATCACACTCAGATCTTAGGCTACACTAATTGGCTTCAGATTACTCTGTTATTTTTGACAATACCCTGAGGCATATATTGCGCTATAGTATTATCCAATTAAATTCTTGGACCCCTTTGCAGGAGTAGTTTTTGAGGCCAGTCTTTGAGGTTTGTTCTGACCCTGAGAGAGCACTTATTAGGTATCTCTTATCCTCGTTCACTGTAGTAAATTCTGGCCTATGCTTTACACATTCTCATGGAGTTACCAGGCTCCACTTAATCATTTGCCACCAGAATCACCATTGGTTTCAAGAGCACCCTTGGGCTTCAACTTCTCCACACTCTCTTCCAAGCCAATTCCCTTGGGAAGAGCTTCAGCGCTCTGTGTTCTTATGGCCTGCTTCTCCCGCTGAGCAAAATCTCTGAGCCTTTGCTCCAGAGCTAGGGAGATAGGGACAGTGGTCTGCTTCTCTTGAGGTGACACACTTGCTTTTTTGAGCAGGGCACTGGGCTGTGGTGGTAGCTTCTGAACTTCTTAGTTTGCTTCTCCCACTATGAAACCTGTGCCGTAGGTATGAGTTGGGATGAGGATAATCAGTGCTCCGTTGTGTTCACCCTGTGATGCCTGGGCAGGGCCTCTGCCCTAAGAATGAGAGCTGTGTGGAGGAAGAGCACCTCCACCCTCTAGGCTGTACTCACCTGAAATCTGGCCTCTGCAGTGCAGAGCTGGGGAAACGCGAATGCTGGTGCCTTGCCCCTCCCGGAGACATACCATAGCCCTTGGCTGGGAGCTGGAGAGAGAGGGAGCTCTGTATTCATGGGCACACTTATCCGGAATGGGGCTTCTGTCACATGTAGTAGGGGTTGGAGGGAAGGAAGCAGTTAGTGGCTCAAGTGCCACAGACACCTGCAATTCTTACTGAGACGTAGCATAGCTTATTGAGTAATTTTTCTTCCTTTGCTATAGCCTCATAGGACAATTTCTAGAGAATTTAAATGGTTGTGTATGTGTGTGTGTGTGTGTTTTAATAATTTTCACTAGTTATTGTTACACTGAGGTGCAGGTCCATGGAGTTTCTCATGCTGCCATTTCACATGCAGCGCTAAAGGCTCCATCTTAACCCTATCTTTGTTTTCCCTGAGTCTTTTGATTTACCCTTGAAGCTCTAAGACAATTTGGGACATAGAAAGAAACTATTCCTATGTAATTTCCTGACATCCCCATTGTCTGTGGGGTTTGCAACTGAATGCTTGAGTCTGAAGAATATTGTTAATTAAATGGGCTTCAAGATTCTATTTTGGATTCAAAAGTTAAACATTGACTTTTTTTGCATTCTATAATAATATGGATCTTTCTTGAGGCACTGGATAAGGCTAACTAAATAGAAGAAAGTTCCCATTAAAAAAGGTGTGAATAAGGGGACAGCCCAGTGGCGAAGCAGTTATGTTTGCATACTCCACTTCAGTGGCCTGAATTTCACCAGTTTTGATCCCAGGTGTGGACCTATGCAGTGCTTCTCAAGCCATGCTGTGTCAGGCATCCCACATATAAAGTGGAGGAAGATGAGCAAAGATGTTAGTTCAGGGCTAATCTTCCTCAAAAAAAAAGAAAAAGAAAAAGCGTGAATAAGGAAGAAAAAATAATACATTAAAAGTATCATCTCAGTACACATATCTTTATACTATATGAAAATTTAGCATGGTTTCTTGCAATAGGCTTAGCCATGAAAACAGTGTAAAAATCAAACTTTTGCAAATAAATTATACACACTCATGTGCATGCACTGCCGCCATTCATTTTGCAAAACAAAAATGTGTTCTAAAAATGAATAATCACCCCTTTTTTTAGCTGACTATTGTGTGATTTTACTATAAATATTTTAACACAGGAAGTTGCTCTAGTATAAAGATGGAAAACATTTTGTGTAAAGAGAAAGGCTCCGCCTTTATGTTTGTAGACATACCAAATTTTACCCACTTCTGTGACATGTATTTTATAGTATCTAGGGAATAAATTAGTAAAGACATTGAATTTATAATCTAATGTTTGAACTTCAATGTAGTTAATACAGTCCTCAGAATATTTCGTTCTTCTGGTAACAGAATCATTTCTTCTTCCTGACGCATACTGATCCTCAAGCGTCACTCCTACCAAGCCTACCCCACTGTATCCAGGAGAACTCAACTAATCTGGTACCCAGATTCTTAGATAGCAGGCAAGGAGTGAGTCAGCTGTTCTTGACCTCAGTTTGCCAGATGATGGCAGCAGAGTACCATGAAATGCTCACAGGTCTGGCGGCCAGAGAGCGGACTTGCAGGTGAATTTGAATCTGGAGAGTTAGTTCTAGTCAATTGTGCAAAGAGGACATCACTGTAGAGGGGCACTACTTGCCCTATTGGTTGAAAAGTCATGATAATATCTGGATATTCTCCTAGAGAATTAGCTTCCAAAAAGGACTTAGGAACTTACCAATAAATGACAACATAGAAAACCTTACTGACTTTGGATTAGTACAGATTTCAGGCTGACAATTTCACATTTTTAGAGCCATATGAAGAGTATTCCCAGCCCTCTCCCTTCCAATAATCATCTCTTTCTTGGGCTCATTAAGTTTGCTGGCTCCCACCAATTTCTTCCTCCTCATGTACTCAGTGAGAATTCGGAAGACACGAATTCTGACCCCAGCTGTTCCACTGGTTAGCTGTGATTTAGGGAAGACATGTTTCCTTTTGGGATCTCAGCGTCATCATTTCCAACCAGGGCAGTACCCATCATCTCTACGGCCCTTCGCAATTCTGATATTCTATGATTTCTGATCCCTCTTCCTTTGATTACTCTCATTTTTCTAAACTAGAACCACACCAGAGGTTTTCCACTTAAGTTCATAATCTAACATTTTAAAGAGGCAGCATGGTAGTTGAGAACACAGATCCTGGATTGGTCACTTATTTCTTCGCTGTGTGACTTTAGGCAAATGATTTAAGCTCTCAGCATGCTTCATATTTCTGTAAAATGTCAATATAATATTACGTATCTCAGATGAGTAAATGAGAATATTAGTACATAAAGAGTATACAAATTGAGCAATATTAACATAAAAAGCATTAAGACCAGTGCCTGGCAAATAGTAAGTACTACATGTATTTTAATGATCATCTTACCTGTGAGAATATAAAGTCAAAAAGGATTCATTATTTCTTTTCTCATCAATGAAATACAGATGGAATAAGAACTGGCAGAGAAGTCCTAGTAGCCTATACTTATTTGAACTCATTCCCTGATGGTTTTTGGATTCAGAGCATGAGGACCAGCAGAGCTAAGTCTTCAGAGCAGGAGGAGTAATTGTCTTTCTGCTTTTCTGCTTAACAGAATTAGATAAGTTATTGGGCAGGAACTTTCCCAGCCCCAACTAACCAATTCATTGCCTGCTTTTTCACCATTGAAATCTCTAACACTAAGGTTTTAGAGTGGTAGTCTTCAACCTGGGCAGGGAGGAGTACATAACAATCTTTGTTTGTGATGGGGTGGAGGGAGTGCGCTATATGGAAATGGCCCTTAGGAAAGCTGTGTCCCAATTCCCCTAATCTCCACCCCTTGAGAATTATTTTAGAGTCCTCATTAAAATTTTAATTTTTGCAATGGAGTCACACCTAAAGGAAAGGGGAATTATTGAAAAGGAAATTGGGAAAAGGTGTGAAAGTTGTCAGGGACAGGATGATACATTAGAAAATGGTTTGAATAGGTGGTCCAATCATGAATAACTCTGTATTACAGTTTTCTTTAGGTTTCGCCCTGGGTCACTTTTTTCGTAAACATACAAGACTAACTGACCACTTTAAGAAGAGAGTCACCCCAGCCAGTATTCCCTAGGGAGAATTCCAAACTCAACAGTTTGAGATATAACTACGCTCATGAATGTAGCAGTCATCTCCCCAGCTTGGCGTAGCTAAGCAGCCCTGCAGTCCAGTCCGAGTTCTCCTCCTGTAACAATGGTCTTAGGTAGGAGAAAGAGTAAGTGTTCCTGTATGACTTTTCTTCTCTAAAGCAGGGTCAAGGACCACATGACCACTGAATGCCAATAAAAGGGAAAGCAACTTGGTAATAAATCCACAAAGACCGTATACCAACATCTTGGATGCCTGTGTTTATGACAGTTGCTATTGTTTTTCTAATCCTACAGCTGACTAAGGGGTTCCGTTTTCTCCAGTTCTCAGTGTCCTTCTCCACCTTAGCTGTGACCCTATTTATTTCTCATCCCAATGATTACACTAGCTGCTTTCCCTGGATCTAGCCTGTTTTCATGCCAATCTGTGCCATCTTTCATGGCTATAATGATTTTCTTGAAATAAATTTCCGATCATGAATGGATATAAAAATAAAAAAATAGATGGATGAATATATTATCCATACTTTTACAAGAATAAGGTGTTGGCTTGATCTGTTTCCCTGTTGCTTCTTCTGCTCCTAAGGGCAGTAGTTCTTATCCAGAATACACGGTATCACTTTTTATGTGTGTCACAATGATTGGTAAATAGCAAATTTTGTAAATAATTGCAACAAGTTAGCGATTTAGTAAATTAGAACAGATTCAGAATTATCCAAATAATATGGGAATTATTTTCACTCATTTGAACTATGATAAGATTTCTTGAGGGAGAAAGAGATTTATTGCTATCCATGTGGAAATCATATATGAGGCATGTCTTAACATGCAGTCCTATCTTACATGTTAAGAAAAGAAAATGCTTGCCTGCACCTTTCAAGGAAATCACTTCTTGAAGAAGAAAGATAAAATGTTGACCATGTATAGGAATTTCAGTTTTTTCCCAGTCATTCACAGGTCTTAGATGCCATGTCTTTTTTGACATCTAATGCTTTATCCAGAAAACTTCTTTAGAATATCCATTGGGTAGCCACAAGCCATGGCAAGACATTAACAGTCTGGCTACAGTGTTAGGCAAAAGTCCATTCCATTTTTTCCTTGCCTAAAATGTAAAAACATAATTACTTGCGTACTGTCAGCTGTAGATAGATAAAAATATAAATAAATTAAATGATCAAACTGCCTTAGAATAAAATCAGAGAAACTTCACTTGCTTGTCTACTGCCTTAAGAGAGGGGACTTTGCCTTCTTATTTTTATTTTATTCTTTGTTTCTTTCCCAAATGCTTGAAGCAGCACTCAAACTGGGGGGAAGGGCAATAATCAGTTATTGCCCGTTCTTAATTGCCTTATCTGCAACCTTTCGAGGGAACACTCTTAGATTTTTTTTGAAGGTCATTAGGATTACATAACTTAGAGTTGGAAGGGACCAAAGAGGTCGTGTGGGCCAGTTCATCTTTCACCTTCAGGCAGCCAACACACACCCAGAGACTTCACCAATCCTCATACAGACTGATCTTTCCGACCCCCAAATACATGCACATACCCCCATAATTATGAAAGCTTCCAAAATTATACAAATCATTAACATGTTTTCAGCAGAGAGTTTATTAAGAATGACACAAGGGAAGATTCAAAGCTTCAACAAAAATTTCGAGACGTTTGTATGTAGCATTCACCTCACCCACTGATTCCCTCCCACCCTTCTTTTAATACCTGGCAAATGTTGTTGGCTGGAGACTGAGGCTTTGAGAAAACAGAGGCTTCCCGAAAGTTCCATTGTTCCCAAGCCAGTTTGGGCCTGTTGCCTTTTGCATTCCATAGCTCAGCTTCTATCACATGTACTAAGCCGACTAGCCTTTGAAGACTGACACTTGGTAACACACTAGTCCTCACTCAGATTTTTCTTCAGATGTTTCCTTCCTGAGTCATCCCCTCAAGGGCAAAAGGTAACCACGAAATAAGGAAACATCAGTCAACCTGAAAACCCCCATCAAGCCTTCATATGTAAGTGAGGGCTTCTGAGGATTACAGGTAGGGAACAATCTTATTCCAAACCTAGCTCTCAGCACACCTGTGTGATGCAATTATTGCTGATTTAAGATGACAAATCACGTATCCAAAGGATGTTCCTCTTTTTCCTGAAATGTGTTTTGATTAAATTGGTATTTTCTATGGGTTAGAATGGTTCAGAAAGAATTACATGAAAAGAAAGGGATACCAAGATGTTTTTGCAGTTCTTTCTGTCTGCCATTGTCGAAAACCTGGTGATATGTGGGTTTAACAGCTTGTTTCACATGAACTCCCAATTTTGAGTAGTCTAAGTAAAGAGATGATTCTTAAATTGACACAGGAGGAAAAGGTCCTGTCTCTTTTCTCCACTTGGGTGGGCGGGAGAAAAGGAGTAGCAGTGATGGCTACTCTGACTTTGTCCATCTCCTTGGTAACTTCTTCTCACAAAACCTCACCATCTCTGGTCACTCAGCAATCAGATTCAGGCAAGCAGATAACGCAGAGTCCTTGAAGAGTGAAAGAGAAGCATTTAACTTCCAAAGTATGCTTTAGAATGTTATTTTTTATCACAATACCAAGTGCCAATTCTTATGGACCAACAATGGCTTTCTAGCCCAGTGTTTTGAAAGGATTCCTAGGTTGAATCTGGGTTCTGGAATAAGAATGACACGATTGAATACCAACATATGGGTGCAAGAAGAAGTAATGGCTCATGTGTCAGTGTTTTCCATCTCGGTGTAACTTCATGTTGCTCATTTAATTATTAAATTTCAAACATTCTTATATTTATCCTCACAATCACCTTTTGAAGTCCCAAAACCGTGCACATGTTGCAGATTGGAAAATTATTTGCTTTTGTTATTTTCAGATTTGGAAATTCACAAATGTTTTGAGACATATCCCATGTAAGATCAAGATTCTTCAGAAGTTAAAATCAATCATAAAGGAAAACTTGAAGGAAAAATAAACTAGAAGGAGGCAATACCCAAGGAGAATGAATTGCTTCCTGAGCAATATCTGCAGAAAGGAGAAGGGGACCTGTATAGTTATCCTTTTTTAGAGTCCTGTAGTGGCTCTAGACCCTGCCTGTAGCAGGAAGGATCCCCAGATGCTAGACTCTTGGGTGAGATGAGAGGAGTGATGGATTAGA
The DNA here is from genome assembly GCF_041296265.1 of Equus caballus. Lineage (NCBI taxonomy): Eukaryota > Metazoa > Chordata > Mammalia > Perissodactyla > Equidae > Equus > Equus caballus. The sequence continues at coordinate 26,284,263 of NC_091710.1, read as the reverse complement.
AAGGTGCATTAGCAACTTAATAGATACTTATTCTAACCATAGTATACGGTATTGAAATCCTTACAATCATTTTCCACTCACTTTCTAACTCTGTAGAAGGAAATTAAAGAGTTCTCTACAGTTTCATTTTTAGAATTAGTCAGTAGCTAAGGATCACCAGCCTCTCCCTAGTCAAGGGCCTAGAAATGTCCCAGCCGTAGGAATGGTCCAAAAATCCCTTATTAAGAGATATTATGCCAACTCATTAAGATTGTTATGCTATTGCAGGGGCAACAGTAGCGGTAAAGAGAAACAGCCTGAAGGAATTCCCTGGTACAGAAAGGCAGAATTTTCAAGAGTCACCATTAAACTTCAGCCCTGACGCCAAGTAAGAACCTTACAGAACCTTGGTCCCCTATGTTTTTCGGGGAATCACTGGGCAATAAAAATTTGACTTAAACAGAATATTTGCTTTATCAGCTCCTGTACTGACCAATGGAATTGTTCCTCACCAACATGAATTCACCCTTACTTCTCCCAATGTCACTAAACTAAGCAAATGTACCTTTCCCCAACATTGCTCAAATAATTTATACCTGCGATAACTGAAGATTCTCTACCCAGTTTTCTTTCAGATCACCTTTCAAGCCCTCTAGAAATGTAGGTTTGGATGAAATTTCAACTACTTCCAAACTACTTTTCTATTGTTAATCCATGCCCTATTTCCAACAAATTGATGATGAGATTGCCTTTATTTTTGAATTCATAAAATAGGGTCAACAAATTCTTCCTCCCCCACTTTCTTTTCCATATAGATCTTTAGTACATTAAAACCTGATTAACAGGGTTGGATATGAAGGGTGATGTGTTTAGTTGATTTTAAATAGAGGGTTGATCTAACGTGTTGGCAACATTTCAGTTTAGTAGCTAGAATATACCTGGGAAATCTTTAATGATTGAGAATTGTGATTGTCTACAGGTAAGTACTGTATTGTAGCAGAGCACAGCCATTTTGCTCTGGCATTACCTGAATCCAAAGGCTGACTCTAAGCTGTGTGAACTTGTGCAAGTTGCTTTACTCCTAGGTGTCTCCATTTTCGTATCTTAAATGAGTATAACAGTAGTGAATACTTTGTAGGTTTTTTGTAATATTTGAATGAGATTAGGTATTTAAAGCACTTTGCTTGATTTCTGGCTGGAAGTAAGTGCTCATGAAACGTTTATTATTGAAATTATCAATTATTATATCTAGGAAGGTGTATGAAATCGGACGGAATATGTAATAAGTGCAGAGCTTTCTAAGGATATGGATTTTGAAATAAATCCTTGATCTTGTTTTTGCTATTTTCCCTCTTTTAATATGTGAAGGATCATGCCTCTGCTTATTTGAAGATTCTGTATAAATGGGACTGGTTAACAGAGGTTTTACTGTACCTCTACCACAGGTGAGGCAGGTGTCAAATGTGTGAGCCACCAAAGGTGCCACCATTCATGTGTGCACTTTCTAAGAGGAATATAAAAGTCCTAGGAGTTATAGTTTCTGTCCTTCCTTGCGTTCCACTCCAGGATTTTATGAAACTGAAATAATCTGTGGGGAAGGATTAGGAACTGTTTGGAGGAAAGGTGCTATGGAATTTTAGAAATTCAAATTTTGCCTCACTCTTAATGAAAACACAACAGAGTCAGACTAGCTTGAGGATTTACAGATAATTTTGTCTTCTTTTAAAATGCTTGATAAATAGGTATTTATTAAGTACCTCTATGTGCTAAGTAGGCACTGTGCCTGATGTGTTTATAGATATAGAAATCATATTTCAACCTCCATGCAATCTAGTTAGGTAAACAAGATGAATTCATATGAAATAAATCAGAGGCCGAATAAGGCAGCATTCCTTCAAGTGCTACATTGGTGATTCTTGCAGGAGGTCAAAGGAAGAAGAAGTCAGTGGCGGCTGGATGGATTGTTCCAGAAAGTTGCCTGTGGGAGGTAGGATTTGGAAAGGTAGAAGAGAGTGAGAATCTCACCTCCTGTGAAGGATGTGACATGGGCAAGGCATGTGGGAAAATGTGGCACCTTCCATGTACCAGCTAGCCTGAATAGAGGTGAGAATGCATGGCGGAGTGCTATAAGAAATATCTCACATTTCTTAAGAATATATTCTTGGCTGTTAGTATTGCACATGTGTGTATAGATGTCTGTACATTATGTTTATGTTAATGCAAAGTTGTTACAAAAACATGATTCAAATTTGAAAATTGTTTTGAGAATATAAAGACAACATAGGTGATAACACGTAGAGTGCTCCAATCACATTTATGCTTCACTTATTCTCTCCCATGACTTCTCTGTGGTAATAGTGGAAGGCAAGTCACAGATAATCAAAAGCCACAGAAAATCCTTGAATGTAATTGTAACCATTCAGTTTCACTGACTTTTCTCACTGTTCTTTAGCAAAGCCATAAAAACAAAACAATTTAACTTATTGGCATTTTTCCCATTGTCTTTAGTTCCCCCATTGTCTATGATAAATAAGGAAATGGTCTAAAGCAAGCACCCAAAGGGAGAATTGATCCAAATGCCCTGGTCCATCCACAGACTGGGCACAGCAGCCCTTATCTGACTGGGGGAATCCCTGAATATGCTTCAAAAGCCCGTAAAGCCCTGTGGTAGTGATAGTTACCCATCCAAGTATTCTCCAAAGATGATGCTTAATTCACTTACACCTCTTAATTTAAAAGCAAGATATGTTCACATGAACTAGAGGCTTAAAAAAAAAACCCAATCAGGGCCATACTGCTGATCAGATGGTGGTGTGCACTTCAACAGACGAATGCCATGTATGGGTGAATTTCTGTGATATTTCATCAATGTAGTTGCTTAACTCAGTTGATTTAAGTACAGTGTTAATGAGATGAATCACAGATCCTACTCCCACTTAGTACTGGAGCCTAGGGTTGGAATTGTTTGTTTCATTCTTTATTACTCTTTTTTTTTTTTTTTGCCGGGTAAAGATAACTCCAGTTAGCAAATCGGCAAACATATGTCTTAGGTAGCTACAATGAGTGGTAAAATACACTTGAAGGCTTAAGAGAGACAACTAGGCATTATTGGGGGAAAAAAATGTAAAACGTATGGAATGTGCTATTTGTGATCCATTTTTGATGTGTTAATAGTACTACATTCACATACCAAAAACAGCATAATATTATTTATAGTTTTGCTGACAATGGGCTTGATGCTTTTAAAGATGTAATCTTCAAGTCACCAGTGGGTTTTCTGGGAAATTCAGAAACAGCTCTCTTCTATTCTTAGCACTTGAAGCAATACAGACAGCCGTAACTTACACAAAAGTTATAGTCCAATATTTCATTGCATCCCTAGTATCTTTCTGTTTCCATAGAATAAGCAATGCTATAAATAGCAGTTAGCTTCTCAGACTAGCACACAAAAGCCCTTTAATAGACAGTAGTTAAATAGGTGTTTGTTGAATAAATAAACAAACACTAGCTCTATTCACCTGAATTCCGTGTCCTTAAATCAAGGGGTCGTGTAATATGAGAGAGTGAAGATGAATATTCTCTCTTTATTTTCAAGGTGATAGAGAGAGACCCATGCAAAACTTTACAATAAATAAAAATGCATCTCAGCCACTCCCTGAGCCCTTTGCCCTCTCTTCCAACTTCTTTGATATACTGTGGCCAGCCTACTTCACATCAGCTTCACAGGGTTTTGCCCATTTTCCTATTCTATAGTTAGTTGTTATTCTCTGCCTCTTCTTTATCAAAATTCACTTTTTCAGTAAAACTGACTTTAATTAGATATTAGAAAAAAAAGACTTAGATACAACTAATTCATGTTATGTTGTGGACTGACCAATAATACAATAACCTCACTAAGTCATTCAGATTTTGAAAAGTAGGTGTTTATAAACTCAAGTAGATACTGATAGATATCTAACCAATAACTCAAAGAGAGGCAGAAATTTTCAGGCGGTGCATGATAGCTCTGGGTCAAGAGAGGAAACCATTTCTGACAGAAAGGTTTACCTTCTTTGGACACATCAGCCCTTCCCTAGAAATCCTCCCTCCGCGTCTGCTGAATTCAACTCCTAGATTATACTGAAATCTAAGTACTTTCCCACATAACCACCCTTCCCACTGTGTCTTTGTGAAACTTATGACTAAGATCATATCAACTTCATCTTCATACTCTCCATGTTCTTTGAGTGATACCAGAGACTATGGATATTACTTTCTCTCTTTCCTAATTTTCAGCTCAGTTCTTTTAAGTTCAAGTGGCCCACCAATGTCAGCCGTGAGCCTTGCCCCTATGGCAGGCGCGAGGCCTAGATCACCATCCTCTTTGGTCTTTAAGCTTAAGTTTCCTCATCTGCAGCTTAGAGATAATATTAGAACCTAAACAGTTGAAGTGTTGTGAGGATTGAATGAGATAAAACAGGTTAAGTTCTTATAGTGTCTAACATGCAGTAAAAATTGAGCAAGTGAAAAATGGTTCATGTTGCTGTCTTTCTGTTCCCCCACCCCCCTCTGCCATCATTTCCCTGGTTCTTAGATTTCCATGCTTTTGCAACCAATTTCTGTCACATTCAGGGAGAGAGGGTTTGAAGTTTAAGACTTTCCAAAATTTCATTTACTGTCTACCACCCACCATCCATAGACTATCAGCTCAATGGAACATGTCAACAGGGTTTTCAGTGAGGATCTATAATGCAGTACCTCCCATGGTGCAGTCACTTTGCCACATCTGAGTCTGCCTGTAACTTGCCATTCCCCCTCCAGAACACTCTTTTCATGGCAATTCCAGCTCCTACCTTGGCTATTTCCCAATGCCTTTCAGCACAACTGATCCCATGGCAGTCTTCATTTTCTGAGTAAATTACAGTCCATTGAGAAAGACTGCCAGGATATCCTCTGCCAGGCCAGAAGCTTGTTAGTATAAGAGGTACACTGATCACGAGGACATAGGGAAATCCATCCAACTGAGGGAAATTCTCTCTCTTCTGGCACACCCACTCCCTGCCCTATATAATTTATGCCCAGGCACAACTCTTGACACATCTGTCCCTAGGACCTCTCACTTTCAGATACTATGCCCCCTCACCACACACACACACACAAACACACACACGCTATTGTCTTAGGAAAAGAAGCTGGACCCTCCTTCCATTTTTACTCTCAGTTCTGCATACCTTATTGGATTCTGTGCCCTAGATGATCCAGGCTAGAGAAATGCCATCTTCTAGACTCAGTAATGTCTAAACTACTAAGGACCAGCTTCCAGAGTCTTTCCAGGTGCAGAAGATTAGATATGTCACCATACATGGTACTTCTTCTCTCTCCACATCCTGTCTGAGCTTCCTACAGAAACTGATCATATGAGATCATCTGAGAAGGTGTTTTATTTCTTTTCTTTTATATTAGGCTTTTAAAATGACTTTCCCTCTAGACAAGCATAGACTTTTCTATTTGAGTAAAATATAGTCCATAAATAGTAAATCAAAAGCATTCTTTGAGTCTTTCATTCTTATATGCTTATTATGTCCCTACTATAGCATTTAAAATCATCTTCTAGAAATACACATTTACTTAATATTGTATAGCCAGCTTTTCATCTTTCAGAGTTCCTGTTCTCTAAGAATCCAAATAACACTTGTGTTCCCAGTCCTATGATTTCCTAACTAAGATTCCAGAACCTCTAAAGATACTTTTCTCATTTCAATTGATGTTATTTGGCTACATAGGAATCGCTAGCAGGGAGTGTGTCAGCCATGAGGTTTCATGAGCATCTTCATCAAGTCTTAATACAAAGTCCAAAGAAAACAGTAATACAAATGTATCCATATAGAGTTATAGGTATAAGTATGGGTGTAGGGACATAGACATACACAAACACATATAGAAAGGATATTTTTAAGCACAATGAGCCTGAGTTCCAAAGACAGATGAAAGAGTTAGAGTGGCAGGGAATAGAAGAACAAGAATTTGGAGAGAATGAGTAAGCAGTTTCCTTTAAACTCTCTAAATACCTCTTTTCTAGTTCTTGTCTTGTACTTATAGACAAAAACCAGATTTCCAAGAAGCAATGTGCCACAACTCCAGCAAAGTACTATGTATATGGGAATAATTCATCAAGTATGCATTGAGTAAGTGAATTCTTTAGATTAACAAACAGTACTTCACTATTATTACTTAAAAATAGGAGACAAAAAACTTCAGGCTTCATAAAAGCATCAGAGTAATACCTTGGAAAATTTAACATATTCCTTCCATTACTCTTGTCTTCCACACCCCGTCTGTTTGACTAGCTTAGAAAGCTGTCATAAAGGAAGGACAAAGGCCTTTTTTAAACCTCTTTGTGATTCTGTGGACAAGTCTTAAGAAAAATGAAGTCAAATTCTTCTAGGACTTGTGGGTACAGAAATTTCCACTGATTTAGCTGGGTGGTAAGATGAGGAAGCAGGCCTCACAGCATGGGACTAAAAATGACAATGCCACAACTGACCATTTACTGAGTGTATATATTTATTTGTGTTAAGTAATTAGTTTCTTCATGTTTTCATTTTTCTCATTTATAATCTTCTAAAAGGCAGGAATGAGACCTTGTCGGTTTAGGGTCATATATAAAAGACCAACTCAGCAAGACAAGGTGAAGATGATGGGAAGCTTAGGCACTGTTCCTAAGTAAAACTATTCAGGCACTAAGGACATGACTTAGAGTTTCTACGGAAAAAACGTGAAGTCAGCAGTTGCCCTTGGCTTTTCATTCTGCCTTCTTTTCCCTCTGTTTGAGACTCACCATCCCCCTTCTCAGTTTGACACCCCTCCCCAGCTACTTACTGTCCCCATCAACATCTACTATTTGAACCATCATTTGCAAAAGCAGAAGTTTAAAATATTAACCCTTCCCGGGGTAGCTTTTCTTTAATCACGGATCAAGGATTTCAGCTAAGGAACAAATCCCTAACTAGGGGATTTCAGGCATCAACCAGAATGGGAGGTATGATTTTAGGGAATGTCCAGTGAGGGCCTCCTGGCTAACATCTAAGACCACACCTCAAAGCCTATTGTGTGCTATGGTGTGTTAGTTTTTAGGTTGCTGCAAGAGTTATGAAAGAGGAGGCTGCCTGGTCTCATGATAACAGCAGGGGTTCCAGAAGTGGACTTTCAAGGGTCAGATTTTGGATCTGTGACTTCCATGCTGTGTGATCATGAACAAGTCACTTACCGTTCTGTGGCTCAGATCCTTCATCTTTAAAACAAGTGATACCACCAATCTCATGGGGCTGATGAGAAGATTATGTGTAAGACTCTTGGCAAAGTTCCTAGCAGAGAGTAAGCCCTCAATAAATGTTAGCAATTATCATGATGCAAGAGACAGGATTGTCCCACAAAATAATTGAACCCATGGTCAGGAGACTCACCCAAAGTAGCTTTTTGCAAAAATTTTACTAGCATCCTACAGTTGCGTTCACATGAATAGTATGAGTAGGAAAGACAGAGGACTTAGAGATAAATGTCATTTCAATTTAAATCTGAGGGGTGACAAAGCTGCAGCAGAACTCACCTTTAGTAACGCGAGAGCTAGACCCAGTTCCTGTCTCCCCATGAAGCAATATGGTCTTTCCCTGGTATGTTTACACAATGTATTATTCGTTTCATGCAATTATTTATAACTTTTCATCCAAATTTGCCAAGAACAAGTTAGTTTTTGAGTCTGTAACAGTCTCCAAATAATCAAGAAAATCTTTCTCACCATGAGAGGATTAAGAAAAGGCATCTTTAACAAACGGCTCTCCTCCCCACTCCAGAGCCCACGTCCCTTTCCCTCCCTGCTGCCTGTCTTGTTCTGCAGCTGGTTGATGAAGGCAAACCCAGGCAGGCAAAATTTCAGGGCTGCTGGGTAGCTGTCTTCAGCACATGCGCAGCTATCAGGACAATAAAATATTGTTCATTGCTTCTACCCCACAACCAATTAGGTCAGCTGTAAATATTGGAATTGCTTGGTAAACATGCTGGAAGATTGTGCTGACTTGTTAATATAAGTGAAAATGTAATTAGATTTATAACACTTTTCTTCCAAACCATAATTTACAACAACAACAGAAGAAAAAAAATTCTCTAGCAACCTGCTGAAATATCATTATTAAAATGCACATGAAAAGTCAATTACGCCAGAGGGAGGTATTTAAGAGAAGTGAGTTTCCATACCCTGGGATTACACCTTGGGGATTACATATTTCTTATTTATTTTTTTCCCCTGAGATCTTTGCTGCTGCCAAATGAAAAGGAACAGATATTTTACTTATTTCACTCTGAAATATTGCTGCAGATAGTGCTAAAAAGTAAACTAAATAAGCTGGCTCCCTGGAAACCTACTCTGCTCTCCTCAAAGCCCTGGGAAAAGCCGGGTAGTCAACATTCTTTTTTATTTACAAGCTCGACTCTCTTTAAGCATTAGTCATGTTCCTTAAAACATGTGGAAATCAAATATTTTTTTCTAAATGTTACTCTTTTTAAACTCTGAGTAGATTATTATATGTAATTCTATGGAGAATTCTTATGTAAAGACAAGAAATACCCCCTTATTTTCATTTTAAAACCTGGAATCTCCTCTATTCCCAGGGTCATATTGGGAGCACACTCTACCCGCAAACGAGATGGCACAGGTGCCACCACTTGCCCTGGCTGGGCCAGGAGACACTGGCGTCTGCGCACTGAGCTGGGCTTTCTCTGCTGCAGGGGCCTCTGTGGGTGAGGCGAGGCTCCACCCCTGTTCCAGAGGCTGCAATTCCACTCCCAGTTTTCAATTTTAACCCAGACAGGTTGCTGCCTCTCTGATTTCTGGTTTCCTCATAATGAAATGTAGGTACTATTATATCTTATCTGAGTTTAAGGTACCAGTGGGGAAAAGCTAGTTTAAAAAAAAATCATAAAGCAATTTGCAAGTGCGAGAGAAGCTGCCATTTTCAGTCTCAAACTTCAGCTACAATGTTCAGTTTAGATAGTGCAAGGAATTTTTAATACACATTTTTAGAATTGCTAGTGCATGTATTGCAGATAAATTACTGTTTAGGGGAAGATTCTGGTGTTGCTATATAAGAATCAATCAATAAAGTAGATCACATAGATCTGTGCATACATGTATGTATATGATTTACTTTATACGTTTATTCTTTATACACACCTACACATACATGCATTACAGATATACATCTCTAGAAGAAGATCTAGAAGAAAGAGCCTGAAATGGGGCATTACAAACTTACAGACTTTGATTCAAAGTAACGTCTTAACCCATGGTTATGCTCAGTAATTGAGAACAATGTAAATGGTCTTGCAACATAAAAATGTTCACAGTTTTGATTGATTGATTGATGTAATCATTATGGTTAGTACCTTTATGATTTGCATTTTATTACAAATAAAGAGCATATTAATATTTCTAATTCTTGAAATAATATTTTATGAGAAACTTTTTCATACTGATGAACTAGATTTGCTCCAGCTGAAATATTCTGCTAGACTTTACAGTCAGCTAAGCCTGGGACCTGACTTTTACACTGTTTGGGGGTAAATCTGAATATTCCTGGACCTTTCTAAATGCCCTTGGTTTCCTTTTGCCCTCAGCTTAGGTATTCGGCTGCCAGGACCATGGGTGCTATGTTTCCTTTTTTCTCACTTCTGTTTCACTCCTTTGAGAAACCCTTTTTGTGGAGCAGCCTTGCAAATCCAGTTTTAAGTGACTTAAAGGTGGCTCAGAGGTAAAAGATAACTGGAAAGGATTGGAGGGCCAGGTCAAGTATCTACTTGGCCCATGATCTCAGTCTTCCAGGAACAGCTCCCAGCACCCACTCCCCACTCAGAGTAACTGATTTCTAGCCGTGTCCCTTACACCCACCCAGGAACATGCTCTGAAGGAAGAAAAGAAAAAATCAATGAACCCAGTGGCGTAAGGCTTTGATTTCTCTATATGGATTCTATCTGGTTTTTTTTTTTTTTTAATAGCTAATTTGTAGGGGGAAAAAGTGAACATATTAAAGAATAAAACAAGCAGAAACCCTCCTGGATAAGCTTATATTTATCAGTTTTTCAAAGTCAAAGGCCTATGTCAGATGATTCTAAATCATGTTTGGGACCAGGAAGAACACAGGAGAAAGCTGTTTGTACTGTCTGCTTAGCAGTTCTCTCTATCAACCCTTATTATAGTCCTCCATCCAGAGGCTGGGTCAAGGTCTACCTTCCCGCTTGGCACCTTTTCCTTTCCTGGTGGGGAAGGGGAGTAGAGGAAAATCGTTCTCACTCTTTCACCAGATGCTCTCGTCTCCACTTCCAGATCTGTAGAGCTGCCTCCGTCCTCTTCCTCCTTCTCTTACTCTTTCTTTACTCTCCTTCATTTTACTGTTTCAGCCACTGAATCTTGTAGCATTTTCCCAAGTCAAGAAGTAACAGAAGAGTAGAGAAGGAAGGAGATGGTAATTCCCAAGAGGAAGGGTATGTGTATATAGGCTCGGATATAAAGATGCCAGGGGACGGGAGGCTTCTTTACATCGTATCCTGACCCATGATCTAATACCACCCCCTGGCTGGTTGTTGTCACAACGAGAATCACAGTGGACAAGGCTCAGCGCTAATGACAGGAGCTTTGAAGTTGAAAGGAAGCGTAAAGAAGTGGAGAAACAGGAGAAGTAATTGGATTCTGGAATAGTGTCACTGTACCAAATTAGAGGATAAAATTAAAACCTTCCCCAAGTACCTGACTTCTGACCTGCCTCTAATAACTATACTCATAAACACACTCTGAGGTAGGCAAAAGCAAACAATAAAACAAACAGACCCGAGCTGGGTCTATCAGCAGCTAACACCTGGGCTGGAGGTTTTGGTAGGGATTAAAAGAAACAAGTGAGGAAGCTGTGAGGTAGGTTTCTCTCCTAAATTCAATCAATTCTCATGTTTTTTTCTATTTTACCCCTAAAAATATCTTAAATCCCTCCACCTTTTCATCTCCAGTTGTAATCCCAATCCAATCCGCCATCTTCTTTTTCTAGACCACTGTTGAAATGGTCTTTGACCTGGTCTCCCCACATCTCCTCTTGTTCCTTGTTATCTATGCCTCTATTACTGTTAGGAAGATGTATCAAAAATGAAAATTTGCCAATATTTATTGCTTCCCTCCAAAGGTTTTTCAGTGCCCTTAAGAATGAAATCAAAATCCTTAACAATGCCTTCATCATGTAGCCCCTGCCTCCCCCAAAAGTCCCATGAACTCAAACAACACTATATTCTCTCACTTCTCCAAATATGCACCATTCTTCTTTTCCTCCCTTGAGCTTGTGCATATACCTAGAATGAGCTTCCCTTCTCATCTTTGTCTAGTAAATTCTTACTGTGTTCCAAGGGTACCCCAAAATTCAACTCAAAATACCCTGGATTACCAAGATTCAAAAGGCTTTACATTTGATTAACATCCAAAAAAGAAATCCAGCTTCTCATATAAGGAATGAACTCCTTTCAGACTAAGATAGGTCTCTCATGTGGTCTTTGTAAAGCTAATTTGTCAATGAAATATAAACATTTTGATGTTCAGTTACTTGCAAGTAAGAGAAACCCTTTTAAACTAAAGAAAGACAAGAAAATTTCTAATAACAAATCAGAGAACAGGCAACTGTAAGGGAGAAAGTGATGTACATCATCTAGTGAGCCTGGAGCCGGGAAGTAGAAATCTGTGTGCCCTGAGGAGGCTGCCCTCAGCTGCGCTCTGCCACTGGGTCATGGAGCTGTCATGTAGGCTTCATCTTCTGCACAAAGGCTCTCTGTAACTCTCTGCTCTCCAGAATCTGGCTACCTCTGTCCTAAAGTCACATCCCAGCTCCAGTACTGCAAACTAGGTAACTAGATTCCCAATGTCCTAGTTTCCTGTTACAGGAAGAGAGTGTCTGACTGGCTAAGCTCAAATCAGGTTCCTGACTTGTCTAATCATATCCAGGAAGTGGAGTCATCAGGAACAAATTTCGCCATTAGGTGGGGAATGAGGCAGTTCTCTAAGAAGAAAGAAAAGTGCAGATAATGGGCTTGGTAGACACCCCAAAGGATCTACTCCAAATAAACACAAGGCTCATGATTGTAATAAATAAAAACATTTAAATAATATGTCAATTAAACAATATCATTATATATATATATATATATATATATATATATATATATCATGCCCCTACAAAGTGCACAATGGTATAGCAAACCCTTGTGGTGCCCATTAAGCAGTAAATTTATCCCCAAGGAGCATGTGTGTGATATGCAAGAAAAAAGGTGGCATCAATTAATTGCAGAATGGATTGAATAAATCAGTGCACTGCATGCTTCCATCTAATATGTGGTGAGTGTCTTTGATGTGCATTGTGCTTTCACGGATTCATTAATTAGAAAGCTGTGTTGTGGGATGGGTCAGGTAGCTAGAGATCAGAAAATTACTGAAATTAATAAGGAAGGCTTCCTGCAGGAGGCAGATCTTGAGCTGTTTGGGATGCCAACTGCTTTAACAGCTGGCATACCGTGATCTGCATGAATAATATATAATTAATACAAAGCGAGGAAAACCTGATTGAACAAAAATGCAGGCTGGCTTTCCTTCACATGAACTTTACCTGGCAAATGGTAAACCATTAGGACATTGCTCAAGTCACTTTCTCGGGTATTCTCGAAGGCCTGCCTAGAGTGGGGGCTGCAAAGATTGGTTTATGGCTCAGATATTTGTTACATTTTAATACGGCTTGGAAACTTAGATGTTATTCACTGCAGCTGCCAATCAAGTACCTACATAAAAGCAAGACAAACATAACAATAACTGCTAAGCACTGCAGTGTTCAGCGACTCTGGCAGGATGCACTGCAGGCTTTATGAATGTGTGAGAGTGAATATACAGAAGCTTGGGAAAAGGTCATTGGTATTTTTGGAGCAATAAATCAAGTATGGAAAGATTTGCATTTTGGCTGTATAACATACAGGACTGGATTAGAGGGAGAGAATACTTTGAAGTAATATTTCTCTGCTGACTTGTTTTATTAGCTTCCTTTAAACATGTTACATTATTGCTTATAGAATTTCATTTACTCGGATTGGCAGCTTGATAAATACGTCTATTGGCGATGATTTGGATTGCTCTGGGCATTAATATTATTAAAACCTGTCACAAGGAAATGTCTGAAAGATGACTTACTGTAAAGATTACAGCATGAAATAAATCATCCTGTGGTATTTGTTACCATTTATGGCCTCTTGGAGCTGAGTCAATCCCTTTTTATGTTGCATTATTTTTCAAGTTTTTATAGCCTTACATTATATATTGCTGTCAGAAATGAACAGATGGGGTGTCGAACATGAGCTTTCTGAATAATTCCCACCCTCCAGTTATTTGTATGAAGGACAAGTGCAAAACTGTGTGTTCTCGAGCAAAAAGGAGAGAGAAAGAGGTGGAGAAGCTGCTGTTGAGGAAAAGGGATCCCTTTTGTCAAGATTGTTTAGGCCAATTCCACCAGCTGGTTGGAATCCCTGACTGGCAATCCCCCTGTTTGGGTTTCAAGCAGAAGATGAGGTGGCTGTATTTGGCTCCAACAAGCCAACAAATGCCGTTTTCAAATGCATTTTCTCAGAGTGCCTCTTGCTGAGACCCCTCCTCATTTGGAGGTGAATGTGTCATACTGTCTTCCTAAAAAGCTGAGAAATTTGAAAACACACACACAAAATAGTAGAGCAAGAAGAAAGACACATTGAAAGGATTTAATATTCTTTGAGTGACGAATGTGCAGGCATGCCATGGGGGTGCACAAAGGATTCTGTGCAGTCTGAACTGTTCAGCAGGGCCCTCGAAATCAGTGTAAAAGGAATAAAAGGAGCCCCATGGAGGTTTTCAGCCCTTCATAGAGGAGGCAGGAACAGAATTCTCCAAGATCTTGTACACATTGAAGCAATGTGTGTCCTTGGGAGTCTTTACTGTCCTCCTTTGATCGGACTAGGCAGCTGCCTAATTGTCCCATGAGCCCCTCTGCAGAATCCTGAGGCTTTGTCACCATTGGAGGAGGGGAGAAAACCAATGCATTAAAAATCCAACAATTTTTTTTAAGAAAAGCAAAGCATGTGTGAATTTTCCTCATTTACCTTCTCTGCTCACCACTGCATCCATTCTAAGCAGTTCTATAAAGTGCCAGCATATTATAGAGGAACACACAGTAGACCCAGAGTCTGGGTAACAGGAATCCAAAGTCATTGCTTACCATCTTGGGACATTGAGTGAGTTGCTTAATTTCACATCATCCGAAAATGTGGATAAGAATATTTTTCCTGCTTACCTCATGGTGTTGCTGCGAAAAGTCAAATCTTACAACACACACACATGCACACACACACTAAAGTTTACTGGCTCCTATATCTGTCAGAGGTGGGTATTTTAATTACCATGTTGCAACCACACTCTTGCCTTCTCCCTATTCAGCTCTGTATTTTCTCGAGTTTATCACTCAGTTTTACTCATCTCCTCATGCCCAGATTCCCTAATGTCAAGGCCTCCCTTCATTGTCTCTTAAAGTTGTTACTTTACTAGGAGTCATTTGTAGACAAATAATCTGAGCTTCATCAGCTCCCTCCCCAAGACCAGACCCATTCTCTCATGCTGTACCTCTGACTCCCTTGTCAGAGGGGCAAGGATCAAGATCTCTTCTTCTTCTATGTCATCTTCTCAAGGACCTTCCATATGAGTTTCTGTTTGTCACATTTGTCTGAGCATGCCATCTGGATTCACCTATATAAATGCTGACATTTACTGGTCACATCTCAAATAAGCAGAGTTGAAGAGGACTGCTTCATTCTGGGCAAAGTTCACAGCTCTGCTGTCTTTCATTTGAGATTTCACTCTCTAGCAACACAGAAAGTTAACCTAGGGAGAGAGTACCAAAGGGTAAATTTCAGATAGTTGGTGAGTTGATAAAGGCAGTCAATTCGTTATGCAGAATTGATTTTCTGTATCCCTGTAAGGAATACACTCCTCACTCTGTCTCTCTCTCTTTGTTTTCCTCATTGCTTCCCCCAACAAAGAAACATTTGCATAAGCCCCACCACCGACCCATCAAATTGGCAATGCTGAGCCCTCATAGTCTGATACATAAATTTGTAACTCTTAAATGTTACCTCTATCTATAAAGAATGCATTTCCCTTTCTTTCTCTCTCCCTTGTCTCCTCTCTTCCTTTTTCTATTCCTCCCTCTTTTACTTCCTTCCTTATCTCTTAAATTTTATTTACTTTTGCTTCCTCAGAGGTGTAGTGATTGAGTCATCAAAATTCTTAGCCTCTTGTGAATAAACATCGTGATGTCTCTGTTTCCATATATTAGCTCTCTTGTCTCAGATGAGGCTGTAATTTGCCAAGCTAAACAATCAGTGAATTGCTTTTTCTGTATTCTGGAAACTTGTTATGGACCTGACTTCGATGTTCTCTCACTCAGTCCCACACTGAGAAAACTCTGATGTTCACCAATTTCCCCATCATTCCATGGCCTTCCATACACGAGATAGGAGAAGCATGATGCTAAGCTTGAGGCCTGGCCCTTTTATTCACTGGCAGCCACATAATTTCTCTAGGCTAAATCCTCTATCTGTAAAATTAGAGACAAGTTGAGACATGATCATTTAAAGCTAACTTCAAGCTTTAAGGTATCACTTGCTCCTGTTCCAGACCATATCTTGAAATATCCTCATAGTAACTGATTTCTCCTTGCTTTGCCTTTTCTAGAGAGAAAGGATTCGCTTGATGGTAATTACCAAATCTCTTTCTCTAATTTCAAGACAATACCTCATTCAGAGTTTACAAATCCTTCTCCTCCTTGTTTTAGCTCTCATTAAAAAATTTACCATGAATCCACTAAAACCATTATGCCATTCACTAAAGTACCTTAAAGATGTGTTTGTGTGTGTGTATGTATGTGTGTGTCTGTGTGTCTTGGGTGTGGGGTCAGGAAGAGATACAATATGACCTAGAGCGACCTGACATAATAAAGTTTTATAGTAATGTCTAATTACTGCTACCTACCTCTTTATTATTAATTCCACAATTCCGGCACATAAAATAACTTAATCATTTTCAGAATTTGCATGACTAATGGAGCGAGTTCTGATAGAATAAGGATAAGTTTCATAATTAGGTTTTGCCAGGAACTTGTGCAAACCAGTCTATTTATAATTTGGTCAGCTCCTGATTTTTAATGAGGGCACTGAGAGTGACTGAAGCCTCTGGCAGCATTCACTTCATATTTTAATTATGCACAGTAATTCTGACGATTACATACATGTTATAAATCACATCATAATGACCCATGAAGAAAGTATATTTAATTACTGAAGGGGGAGTTCTCAGATTAAACAGGTAGATGGGATGTGCTGAGATGTGAACCACATTAGAAAACTGAGCTGCTTGATTCTGTGACGTGAAAGAACCAGCCTCTGAAACTTGCATTATAGAGAATAAGGAAAGCCATTGCCAAATTCCCAGTTTTAGCTCCAACATGTAAAGAGCTTTTAAGTCATCCCTTCTGTTCTTACAAGAGAAAACTGAACAAACTGAAAATTAAAGACTTTTCCTCACCCATCAGAGAGCCGAGGTTGCAGGGCAAACCATCACGGTGAAATCTGGAGACTCAAATCAAGATCCACTTACCTGGGGAAGGAGCCACTGGATCCGTAAACTGGTAGGAACACTTAAATGATCATTTTGATGAAGGACTGGAGGTCTAGTATGGACTAGGTGAAGAGTGAGAGACTCCTTGGGGCTACAGCCTTAGAGGGACCTCCACACCTTGGGGGTTTTCCCTCCAAGAACCCTACCAAATTCTCACAGTGAAGAGCCAAGAAAAGTCCTCTCAGTAACTCTGAGAAGGGAAGAGTAACTATAGTGAAATACTACTCTTCAGGGGAAAAGATTTTACCAATCTTATCTCAGGCGAGGGAATGTCATTTCTCCCACTCTGGCCTCCTCTAGCCCTCTTGTCTCTCCTGAGGGGAGCAAGGCGGACCTAAGACACATTTGTGAAGGCCACAGCCCCAAGATACGGGCCAACTGAAAAACTAAGATTTAATCACAAAATTACAGAATCTTCCCCCCTCCCACATATTACTACCACACCTACAGGGCTCCAGTACAGCAACGGTGAATTATAGTGGAAAGAGCTGCAAAGTGCAGACTATGCATGGAAGACTTCTGAGAGAAACCCAAAGCTAAAAAAGGAGACAAAAACAAGGACACTAGAGGAATTAGAATGCTCTGGAAACTACAGCCACAGCAAACATTAAACACAGTGCAACTGCTTGCCAGATTAACGTAAAACCTCATACTACAGATCTATCTAACCTAGTTCCTATTATCTAATACATCATATCTCATTGTAAAAAAAATTAAAAAGCGTGCTACAAAGCAAGAAAAAACACTATCTGAAGAGGTAAAGCAGGTATTAAAAACAAAGCTTGGATATCTCACCAATATGGAGTTATCAGACAGAGAACTTAAAATAAATATGATTAGGAGGCTGGCCTGGTGGCATAGTGGTTAAGTTCACATGTTCCACTTCAGCAACCCAGGATTCATAGGTTCAGGTCCTGGGAGCGGACTTACACACCGCTCATCAAGCCATGCTATGGCAGTGTCCCATGTACAAAGCTGGGGAAGATTGGCATAAATGTGAGCTCAGTGACAATCTTCCTCAGGAAACAAGAGGAAGATTGGCAACAGATGTTACCTCAGGGCCAATCTTCCTCACCAAAAAATAAATAAATCAATAAGCAATCAAAAAGTAAATGTGATTAACATGTTAATGGCTCCAAGGAAAAAGATAGACAACATGGAAGAACAAATAGCTAATGTAAGCAGAGAGATGGAAACTCTAAGAAAGAATCAAAAGGAAATGCTAGAAATCAAAAATACTGTAACAGGAATAAAAGAGCAAGTCTTGATAGGTGCACCAGTAGACTGGATAGTGATCTTGAAGATACGTCGTCAGAAATTCCCCAAACTGATGCAAAAGAGAAAGAAGGAGGATAAAAACCGGAAAATACTGAAGAAATGTGGGACCACTTCAAAATGTGTAACATATGTATAACTGGGATATGAGGAGAAGAAAGAGAGACTGGGGCAGAAGAAATACTTGAATTAATAGGGGCTGAAGACTTTCCAAAATGAATGTATCAAGTCACAGATCCAGAAAACTTAGAGAACCCAAGGTATGATAAATACCAAAATATCCACAACTAGGCATACGATATTCAAACTGCTGGAAAATAAAGACAAAGAGAAAATTATGAAAGAAGCCAGAAGGAAAAAACCACCCTATCTACAGAGGAACAAGGACAAGAATTAGATTGGTCGTCTTGTCAGAAACCATAGTAAAGAAGAGAGAGGAGTAAAATATTTAAAGAATGGAAAGAAAAAAACTACCAACCTAAAATTTTATATGCAGTTAAATTTGAAGGAAATTTAAAGACTTTCTCAGACAAACACAAACTTAAGGAATTCATCACCAACAGACATTTCTGCCCTGCAAGAAATGTCAGAAGAAGTAAAAAGATGTTCAGGAAGAAGGAAAATGATATAGGTCAGAAACTCAAATCTACATAAAGAAAAGGAGAGCATTAGAGAAGTGATAAATGAAGGTAAAATAAGATATTGTATTTTTCTTATTCTTCACTGATCTAAAATTTAACTGTTTAAAGTAATAATAGTAAAATTGCATTGGGTGATTATAGCATATCTAATAATAGTAATGTCATAAGACATGGGAGGGAGGAACCGGGAACACTCTGTTATAAGCTACCAGCACCACACATGAAGTAGTGTAGTGTTATTTGAAGATGAACTTAGATTTAAAATGTACATTGTGGGGCCGGCCCCATAGCCTAGTGGTTAAGTTTGGTGTGCTCTGTTTTGGCAGCTGGGTTTGGTTCCTGGGAGTTGACCTACACCCTTTGTCAGCGGTCATGCTGTGGCAGTGATGGCGATCCACATACAAAATAGAGGAAGATTGGCACAGATGTAGCTCAGGGTGAATCTTCCTCAGCAAAAAAAAAAACAGGAAAAAGAAATATTTCAGAAGAAGAGATACATAGTGCCACTAAAAAATTACGTTGCAAATTTGAAGGCAATTCTTGATTTTTTTTTTGAAAAAGAAATACGTGTAATATGCTAAGAGAGGAGATAAAATGGGATCATATGAAATGCTCAATTAAAACCAGAGATTAAAGCCAAAAAAAAAAAAAAGTGATGAGAGAAGAACAAAACAAGTAGCAAACAGTTACAAATGTGGTAGACATTAATCCAACTATATCAGTAATCACTTTTAATAAGAACAGTATAAATGAAACAATTTAAAAATAGATGCTGTCACAGTGGATAAAGAAACCAAACCTAACTGTATGCCATCTATAAGAAGTCCACTGTAATAATACTATTTGGATAGGTTAAAAATGAAAAGACAGAGAAAGATAAATCATGCTAACATTAATCAGAAAGAAAATTTTAATAGTTATATTAATTTTAGTCAAAGAAGATTCAGAACAAGGAAATTGTCACAGAAAGAGAGTGACTTTACATAATGATAAAGAGGTCAATCCTTCAAGAAGATATAATAATCCTAAACATATATGAACCTAAAAACAGAGCATCAAAATACATGGAGCAAAAATTGTTAGAATTGAAAGGAGAAATAGACAAATCCATTATTAAAGTTGGAGATTTCATGACCCCTTTTTCAGTAGTTGATCAAATTAGCAGAAAATCAGTAAAGACATAGCTGATCTGAACAGGATTCATTATCAATCAAATTGTTCTAATTGACATTTGGACAATACTCCAACAAGAGCAAAATGCACATTCTTAAGTGCACAAAATAGACTACATTCTGGGCCATAGAATATAAATTAACAAACGTAAAAGAATAGAAATCTTGCAAAGTCTGTTCTCAGAACACAATGGAATTAAACCAGGAATCAATAACCAAAAGTGAGCTGGAAGATCCACCAAATATGTAGCAATAAACTTCTAAATAACACTTAGATCAAAGAAGAAGTCTAGAGAGAAATGCATACATTAGGAAAGAGGAAAAAACTAAAATCAATAATCTAAGCTTCTACGTTAAGAAACTAGAGAAAGGAAAACATGTAAGCCTAAAGCAAGCAGAAGAAAAGTAATAATAAAATTAGAGGATAAATCAATTAAAATGAAAACAAGAAAACAAAAGAGAAAATCAACAAAACTCAAAGGTAGTTCTTTGAAAATATCAATAAAATTTATAAACTTTTAGCCAGACTAAATGAAAGAGGGGCCATAACTACTGTTTCCATGGACATTAAAAGGATTATACAGGAATTCTAAGAACTATAAGCAAAGAATTTGATAATTTAGATGATATGGAAAAATTCCTTGAAAGACACAAAACACCAAAACTCAAACAGAGAGAGATAAATAATTTGAACAGGCCTATACTTATTAAATATGTTGATCTGATGATTCATAAACTTTCCCCACCTCTCCTCCAAAAAATGTACTAAGGCGGGAAGGTTTCACTGGTGAATTCTATCACACATTTAAGAAATGATACCAATTCTCCACAATTGCTTTCACAAAATAGAAGCCGAGTGTATACTTTCTAACTAAAAGCTGGCATTACTCTGATACCAAAGCCAGCTATAGATATTGCAAGAAAGGAAAACTATAGGCCAATGTCTCACATGATTCTAATGCAAAAATCCTTGACAAAATAAAGACAACTCAAATGCAATAATATGTAAAAAGAACTAGAGACCATGACCATGTAGGCTTTATTCCAGCTATGCAAGCCTTCTTCAACATTGAAAATCTATCAATGTAATCAACTACATCAACAGACTAAAAAGGCAAAATCATATGATCATTTCAGTTGATTCACAAAAAGCATTTGTAAAAATACAACACTCACTCATGATAAAAAAAAAAAAAAATTCAGCAAGCTGGGAAAAGAAAGGAACTTCCACAACTTGATAAAAAGTGTCTACAAAAAACCTGCAGGTAACATCATACTTAATAGTCAGAAACTGGATGCTTCCTCCCTAAGATCAGGAATAGGGCAAGGATGTGCCCTCTCTTCACTCCTAGTTGTTTTCTGGATGCCCAGCAAGTGAAATAAGGCAAGAAAAGGAAAACAAAAGCTATACAGATTGGAAAGGAAGATATAAAATTATCTTTCCTCACAGATGACACTATTGTCTCTGTAAAAATCCCAAAGATTCTACAGAAATATACTTGCAACTATTAAGTGATTATGATAAAGTCACAGGATATAAGGTTAGTACTGTATACAAAAGTCAATTGTTTTCCTACCGCAAACAACTAGAATTTGAAATTTTAAAAATATCACTTATAAAGCACCAAAAAAATAACATATAAATCTCACAAAATGAGGCTCTATATACAAAAAAACAAAACTTCTATGAAAGAAATCAAAGAGGATCTAAATAAGCGCAGAAATAGTGCATTTTCATCAGTTGGAAGACTCAATATTGTTCAGATGTCAATTCTTCTAAATTTGATCTATAAGTGCAAGACAACTCCAATCAAAATTCCAAAGAGCTATTCTGTAGATGTTGACAAAATGATTCTAAACTTTATTTGAAAAGGTAAAAGATCTAGAATAGCCAACATGATAGTGAAGAAGAAAGTTGGAGGACTCAAACTCCTCAATTGCAAGAAAACTAGAAAGCTACGTTAGTCAAGACATCACAGTGTTAGTAAAAGAATAGACACATCAATCAATGGAACACGTTACAAAGCTCAGAAATAGGACCACACAAATATGGTCGATTGGTGTTTGACAAAGGAACCAAAGCAATTCAATGGAAAAAGGATAATCTTTTCCATAAGTGGTAATGAAACCACCGTATGTCCATATGCAAAAACAAACAGACAACTTAGATGTAGACATTACAACTTTAACAAAATTTGGTTCAAAACGGATTATATATCTAAGTGTAAAATGCAAAACAATAAAACTTCTGGAAGAAAACAGGAGAATGTCTAGGTGAACTTGGGTTTGTGGATGAGTTTTTAGATAAAACACCAAAAGTACAATCCAGAAAAGAAAATATTATAAGATCGATAAATTTGAATTGGTTAAAGTTAAAACCTTCTGCTCTTCGAAAGACACTATTTAAAAGATGAAAAGGTAAGCCACATATTGGGAGCAAATATTTGCAAAATACATATCTGATAAATGAATTGTATCCAAAATAAACAAAGAACTCTTAAAACTCAATAAGAAAACAAACAATCCAATTAAAAAATGGGCAAAATAGCTCAATGACAGTTCAGTAAAGAGGGCACACAGATGGAAAATAAGCATATGAAAAGATGCTCAAGTCATTTGTCATTACAAAATTGCAAATTAAAGCAACAATGAGATACTACTACCTACCTATTCATTTGGCTGAAATTCAACAAAACTGACAGTACCAGTTGCTTCCAAGATGTATGGCAACAGGAACTCTCATTCATTGATGGGGGTATGCAAAATGGCCCAGTGATTTTGGAAGATACTTTGATAGTTTCTTACAAAATATAGTCTTACCATACAATCCAGTCATTGTGCTTCTAGATATTTAACCAACTTCTTTAAAAACTTATGTCCATACAAAAACCTGTATGTGAATATTATAGCAGCTCATTCACAATCACCAAAAACTGCAACCAAGACATCCTTTAATAGATGAATGGAAAACAAATTGAGCTATTGCCACAGAATGGAATTTTATTCTGCAATTTAAAAAGTTAGCTGTCAAACCACAAAAAGACATAGATGAATCTTAAATGATCATTGCTAAGAGAAGTCAGTCTGAAAAGGCTACATACTATATAATTCAAATTATGTAACATTCAGGAAAAGGCAAAACTATAATGATAGTAAAAACAAAAACTATTACCTACCTTTCAAAACTCAGGCCAACTGGTTGCCTGTAAACAAGATAAAACTTGTGTACGTTTTGAAACATAGCATGATGTCCCATTGTCCTCCAATGAATTAACTGTACTGCAGACATGCATTTATTTTTCAAAAAATTTCCAATATTTTGTCTTTGTAAATGTTGATATCAATATCTAAATGGGAGAAGCAGACAATATTTGCTTGCTTTCAAGCCTTCTCATAGGATGGTACTCAGTTTTTTAATTTGCCACATATTAAAGTCTGCTTTTCAGCTTGATAGGCTCTGATTTGGCCTTCCAGGAAAAGCTATATACCAACCAAGTGACTATATGTTACTTTACAATAAAACCACGTATAAACCTAAATGCTCAGGTTGGCATGGCCAGTGCATCCTTCCTTATTCACGGAGCGTCAGTGGGACCTTGAGCCAGTTACCTAGCTTCCCCAAATTCCTCATCTGAAATTGAGTTAATTTCAGGGTTCCCGTGAGGATCAGCAATGATAAATGTAAAGTGCCTAGCACACTTGCAAGCAGTGCTCACTCGGGACGTGGTATCCAGTATTATAAAACAAATTGTAATCTTAAATTTGCCTAGAGAACATGAAATTAAGCAAAATAAGTTAGTTGAATGATCATAGCCTATTGCATCCACACGTCGGGACCAGAGTCACCTCTTCGACCTGTTGCTTAACAGCTTCTAGATTATTCAATTATCATTAAGAATATCAGTAATTATATGTGTTATAGTACACGGTACAGTTATAGTTAATTGAATTGGAGAAGAATTTGACCCTACAGGAAAATAAATAGTAGAATACTATGTTTTGTCCCTTCTCACGGCTACTTTTTTTTAATGAAAGCGTTTTTGGAATATACTGTACTATCCACTCTTTAAACTGTACAACTCAATGGTTTTCAGTATAGTCACAGAATTGTGCAACTATCATGACTATCCAAGTTCAGAATAGGTTCGTCACCTCCAAAGGAAACTTCATAGTCATCAGCAGTCACTACCTAGTCACCCCTCCTCACATCCTCTGGCAATCACTAATCTACTTTGTGTCTTTATGGATTTTCCTATTCTGGACATTTAATAAAGATAAAATTATACAGTATACGGCTTTTTGCATCTGGCTTCTTTTACTTAGCATAATGTTTTCAAGGTTTATCCATGTTGTAGCACGTCTTTTCTTCTTTACTTTTTAGGACTAAATAATATTCCATTGTATTGGCACACTACATTTCATTTATCCATTCATCAGTTCATAAACATTTGGGTTGTTTCTTTCCTTGATTATCATGCAGAGTGCTGCAATGAACATTTGTATAGAGGTTTTTGTAT
The DNA here is from genome assembly GCF_041296265.1 of Equus caballus. Taxonomy (NCBI): domain Eukaryota; kingdom Metazoa; phylum Chordata; class Mammalia; order Perissodactyla; family Equidae; genus Equus; species Equus caballus. Next base: position 26,259,938 of record NC_091710.1, on the reverse strand, counting down.
GGACACACTTTTTCAGTTCTCTTGGATATATACCTAGGAGTAGGATTGTTAGGTTATATGATAACTCTATGCATAGTATTTTGAGGAACTGCCAAATTATTTTGCAAAGGGAATGCATCATTTTGCAATTGCAACAGCAATTCCTGTGGGTTCTGATTTCTCTACATCTTCTCTAACACTTTTCATTGTCTGTCTTTTTGATTATATCCATCTTAGTGGGTGTGAAGTGGCATCTCATTGTGGATTTTATTTGAATTTCCCGGATGCCTAATGATGTTCATAATCTTTTCCTGTGCTTATTGGTCGCTAGTATGTTTTCTTTGAAGAAATGTCTATCAAGTCTTTTACCCATTTTTAAATCAGGCATTCTTTTTGTTGTTGAGTTGTAAGAGTTATTTATGTTTTCTGATAAAGTTCTTTAACAGACATATTATTTGCAAATATTTTTTCATATTTCATGAGTTGTCTTTTCACTTTCTTCGTGGAGTTGAACCACAAAGGTTTTTAATTTTGATGACAGTATATTTTTGTTTATTGATCTGTATCTTGCAAACCTTGCTAAACCTGCTTATTAGTTCTAATAGATTTTTTATGTATATTTCTTAGGAATTTATAAAAATGGAAGATTGTGTCATCCAAATAGAATTAATTTTACTTCTATTTTTCCTATCTGGACATCTTCCCTTTCTTCCTTCCTTTTCCTCTTCCCCTTTCCTTCCTTCCCTCCTTCCCTCCATCCTTCCTTCTTTCATTCCTTCCTTCCTTCCTTTCCCTAACTGCCCTGAGTACAATCTCCAGTACAATGTTGAGTAGAAGCAGTAAGAGTTGACAACTTTTGTCTTATACCTAATCATAATAGGAGAGCCTTTAGTATTTCACCAGAAGTATAACGTTAGCTGTGGGGTTTTTACAGATGCCCTTTATCAGCTTTAGGAAGTTACTTTCTATCACTAGTTTGTTGAGTGTTTTCATCGTGAAATAGTCTTGGATATTTTTAAGTACTTTTTATTTGCATCTATTGAAATGATAATGTGGATTTTCTCCTTTATTCTATTTATTTGATTTATTACATTGACTGATATTTGTGTGTTGAACCAACCTTGCATTCCTGGGATATGTTTCACTTGATCATAGTATATAATCTTTTTTATATGTTTCTGGATTCAGTTATGCGTGTGTGTGTGTGTGTATACTGTATATATATATATATATATATATATATATTTGTCTGTGTGTATGTATTTGTGATGTGTGTGTGTGTGTGTGTATATATATATATATACACACAAACTTTAATATTTACCTATATAATTGTTTTCACTTTTTTGTTGATACTCATTATTTCATGTGGATTCAAGTTAATGTCTATTGGCCCTACATTTCAGCCTGAAGGACTCCCTTTAATATTTCTTATGATGTAAGCTGCCAGCAACAATTCTGACAATTTTTGTTTATCTGGAAATGTCTCAATGCCTCTGTATTTTGCCGATATAGAATTCTTGATTGATTGTATTTTTCTTTTGGAACTTTGTATATATCTTCGCACTGCTTTCTGGTATCCTGTAGATGATGAATTTCTTTTTTTCTTGCTGCATTCAAGATTCTTTTTTTGTCTTTGGCCTTCCACAGCTTGATTATGATGTATCTAAGTGTGAATCGCTTTGAGATTATTCTACTTGGAGTATGTCAAGCTTTTTGGACATGTAGATTAAGGTTTTCATCAAATTTTGGAAGATTTTGGCCATTATCTATTGAAATATTCTTTCTATTCCTTTTTCTCTTTCACTTTCTAGGACTCCCATTATGTATATGTTGATACACTTGATGATGTCCCAGTTTTCTGAAGTTCTGTTTATATTTCTACGTTCTTTTTTTCTATGTCTCAGATAACCTCCATTGATCTGTACTCAGGTTTGTTAATTTTTTTTCTTCTGCCAGCTTAAATCTGTTGTTGAGTTATCCTAGTGAAAACCTTTACACTTATTACATCTTTCAACTTCAGAGTTTCTATTTTGTTCTTCCTTGTATTGTCTCTACACTGATATTCTTCATTTGGTTATACACTGTTCTCAGAGTTTTCTTTAGTTCTCTGGGAATGGTTTCCTTAAGTTTTGGGGCTATATTTATAATAGCTGTTTTAAAATCTTTGTCTAGTAAGTTCAAGTTCTGGGCTTCCTCAGGGACAGTTTCTGTTGACTGATTTCTTCATATGTATAGACCATACTTCCTTTGCCTTTGTGTCTTGTAATTTTTTATTGAAAGCTGCATATTTTAAATAATATAATGTGGAAACTCTGGGAATTGTTTTCTTTCCTCACACCAGAATTTGCTGGTGTTGCTCCTACTGTTTGTTTGTTTAGGAACTTTTGTGAACTAATGCTCTAAAGTCAGTATTTTTTGTGGTATGTTGGCACTGAAGTCTCTACTATTCAGCTTTGTGGTTAGCTAATGATTGCACTGAGATTTCCTTAAATATCTTGAACCAATGTCTCTCTGCCTTTGCCAAGGGGCTCTGTGTAAGATTAAGGAATGCCTTTAACACTCCAGCAGTTCACATCTCTGCCTTAGCCTTCATCTCCTGCTTGTGCAGAATCTCAACAGCCAAATGTAAGTGATTATGGATGTCTCAGATCTTTCCTGGGAATCATGTGAACAGCTCTGTACATGCATGTGTTTTTCTTTTAGACTCTTAGAATAAATAAGTCAAAGTTTTTCAAAGCCCCCTATGGACTTCTCATTCTCCAATTTTTTCATTTAAGGATTTTGGTTAACCTCTTGTTTGATACACTGATCTCTCTACCTCAAGTATCTGGAATTTTAAACAATTGCTGCTGATCATTTCTGGAAAATTCCCCAGGGAACCAGCTATTCCCACTGAGGAAGCTCTGAGTCAGGTCAAATAAAGACAAGCCTTGTGATTGAGTGTCTCCAGGGAGCTGCCAGAAAGCTGAAATAATGACATTCTCTATGAATAGGGCTTTTTGGGAAGTTCAAATTCATTCTTACCTCCCTCCCCCCAGTGGCTGCTATACTGCTGGTTTTCACAGGTCTGTGATTGTGAGGCTATTGGATTTCAAGGCTACTGTAGAGCTGAGGAGAGGGGAACAGGAATAAAGCAAGTTAAATATGCCATGAAAGTCACAGTTCTTACCAAGATTCTGCCATTTTTTTCTTGAATTAAACACTTCCCAGATTGCCTCAAGCCTCTGGTTAATTTCTAGAGTTCTGTAAAAGTTCGTTTTGAGAATTTTTGTCAGTATTCTCCTTGTTTCTATGAAAGAATGGATTTCAGAGGTCCTTACTGCCATTCTGGAAGTGCTTTTCTCCATGACTAGTTTTTCTAGTTTGTTTTTCATCTTCCCATTAAAATTTTTATGATCCCTTAAACTGATGTAAAGCTATCTCTTTACAGCAACTCCTTTCTTTATAATCTGCCACTTTTAATCTACAAATCCAAAAAATCAAACATGTTAGAATTATAGATAATGCATGTAAAAAATTGCTATTACCAAATGCCACAGGGAACTTGTGATATCTTTTGTCTATGCAAACATTATTTTAAAATGATTTCAGGGTATTTTCTAGATCAGGGGTCACAAAATTATGGCCTGAAGGCAAAATCCAGCCCACAACTTGTTTTCGTATGGTTTGCAATGGCAAAGGAGTATATTTAATTTGTAATGACAGTACAGTTGTGCTAATAGAATGCAATATACATTGACATTGTCAGACTAGGCACTTACACAATATTCCTAACTCACAGTAAAGTGCTGGTTTAAAAAAATTAGGAATTTTAAGAAGACTTCCTTATCACAGGAGAATTTGCAACCAAAGTTTGTTTATGAGTGGCTCATTTGGTAGCCAAGCAAGGAAAGTCATTTACTGATGGGAGTCAATTAAACTGTGTTTAACTGCAGCAGACAATAAATGTGTTCAGAGAAAATAAAATTAATATTATCTACCTTTTAGCAAAAGCAGTTGCTTCAAGAGGTGATATTGGGAGCAATATCAAAAGTCAATTAAAAAATAAGGAAAGTGATTTTGAGTGGTTTCCTTTGGTTCCTTATGAGTTGATAAATATTACTGATACCGTTTAGTTATTGTTTATTAAAGGAGCCAATACTGAGTTTAAGGTAACCAAAACATTAGCCTCTGTGAATAGTCTACCTGCTGCAACTAGCTGTGAAAATATAAATTTAAACTGTTGAGAAAACCCTAGTTCAGTACGATCTGAAGTGGAATCTGCTAAGATGTGTTAGAACTGATAGCTGTAAAAATACATGTGGAGCAGAAAAAATTCCTAGTTGAACAAGTTTACTGAACTTGTGAAATTCAAGGTATAAAGATACCATGCTTATTCATTGTATTATTCATCATCATGTATTTTGTTGGAAATATTTGACTTTATCATGAGTTATTTGGCTAAGAATGTCAATGGTCAACTTCATTTGCTCTCATCGACTTCAGCATTGTTAGTTCTGTGACTTATTGTCAGAAATAGAAGCTGAATATCCTGAATTGACCTACCATGGAGCAGTTTAAAAGCTCAACTGTGGTAAAGATTTATTGTGATTTTTTTTGAGCTCTGGGTTAAGTGTGAACTTTTTCTGATTGAGACCTGCCATCAATCACTATTGTTGAACACTAACTGGCTTCAAAACTTAACAATCACTGCAGCTTTGATAATTTTTCTTTATGAAATAAATATAAAATTAAAAACAAAGCAGATCTTACATGTGAAACATTCTGTGATAAAGTCATTACAATGACAATTATTGTTCTTTGAATCACAAGTAATGTCATGTTTCTTTATAGACTTCCTATTATGTCAAAAGTTAAAACCAGAAGCGAGATCACCATTTCAACACAAATTTGCAGTGGATATATTTTCTAATCTCAGTTCCACCATTGTTCTTTTTAGGGGTGGGGCCTTGATGCAAGTGCAAAGGAAATCTCTGTATTTTTAAGTACATTTACCTGTGCAATTGAGGAGCTTCCCCTTAACCTTCCATTGCAAGTGATTAATCTGCTATATGATGACATGCTAAAAGGCGAATATTGAGAGAAGAGCCTAATAGAATTCTCTAAATGCCTTCTAAGTGATGACTATGCTCAATTAAAATCACATGGAGCATTATCTGTATTTGGCAGGACCTATCTGTGTGAAAAGATGTTTTCAAAGATGGTAAATGTAAATCTCACTAGGATCAGCATTGACATATGAAGATTTGCAATTGATTTTGATGATAGAGAACACTAACTTTTAATGCCATATTAAGTAAAATCCCTTTAAAAATTCCTTTCTTTTCATGAGTAGATCTGTCATACAAAAAATATATTCATTATTATTATTAAGTTTTGAATACCATCAATGAGAAATTGTGAAAATTTATTTTCTCTCTTGTTCTATCACTATATAATATCAATTTGGTCTCTTGGCCTGCAAAGTTTACGTATTTCCTATCTGGGCCTTCACAGAAAAAATTTTATTGATCCTGTTCTAGATAATTAAGTTGACCAGTATCACTTCAGATGACTGGAAAAAATAGGTAAAGACTAATTTTAGGATAATTTTACAAAGGCATTAATTCTCCCACCCAGGCTATTACTAAAAGTTTTGACTATATTAAAAGAATGTTGAAGAGCTTGGAAAAGTAGAGGTGAATAAAGAGTGCCCACATAAAGAATAATTGACTCTTCAATTATGAAATCTCTTATATATATAAGATAAAGGAATCAAAGTGTAGAATAAAATAATTATTAAGGCACCTGAAATTTGGTGCAGCTACTGTTAGACTTTTTCCCTGTAGTCCTGAGTGATAGAGGATGAGTTTCTGTCATATGGTCAAGTGGAAGAAATTGGGAGAAGATTTCACAAAACATGTAGTTTCTTTATTTTCTTACAGAGTGATGAGAGCTCAAGCATACCTTGGAATCTATTTCCATGGAGATTGTGATATGGAAGAGAAAGACATGATAGGAAAGCAATGCATTCTTGCAAAAATCAAGAAACTACTCACCAGGAAGGCAAATATTATTTATATTTGTATTAAGTATCTGTATAATTCTGTACAGATGCCAATTCTAATCTATAAAAGTAAGAGCTTCTTAGCTGAAAACCTTGACAGTGCTCTAGTTTGGATCTTCCATTTGATCTACAAGGGCAGTAAAGAGGGACATGCACACACTTCTGCCTGCTGGACGTCTAGCGGTGGGCCCTGGGTAATCTCATCAGGGCTGTGAGACGTGGCAAGAAAGAGCCAAGTCGAAACCCACTTATCAGCATACACAGTGGTTCCATGGTGCAGGAGACACTTAGATGAGACATAAGAAGGAATTTTACTGCCAAAAGTTCTGTGTGTGTGTGTGTGTGTTTAGTGGTGATCTTTATATTATAGGAAAGTTCCCGGGAAGTTTGTAGAATCATACTTTCTCTCTCCCTCTCCCCTCCTCTCTCTGCTCTAAATGGCTGCAACTAAGTACATAACATTGGAAAGGCAATAAATGACTCCACAAATTCCTTCTGGGGATGAAGAAGTAGGGGTAAGAGGTGGGGCATCCAGATGGTTTCTTGATATAACAGGCCTGAGCTTCAAGAAATTCATATACTAATGTCACCTATATAGTCACACATAAGAAAAATCGAGGACTTGACGTGCTGCAGAACCTTAATTTCAAGTTAGAGGTGAACAGAGTAGGATGAACATTCTACTTCTTTCCTTTTGTTCTCATTCATCTTGAATTTAAAGAGCTAAAACGTGGAGAGCATCTCAGGAAGAGCGCTCACAACTTTACTTCCTTATCAGGCTATCCCACCCTGTGACTCCTCTTCTGTCTCCCACTAAAGAACCCTGGTTCTTACCTTTCATCCCTAATAACAGCCTGACTTTAATCCCTTCTTCTTATTAAAGCACGCTAACACTCTAACCACAACCTTTCCCTCCCACCGAGACCTCTAATTCTAACTTTTCACCTTTAATCAAGGCACACCACTTTTAAAAAGTAGCCATCATGTAACACACAGAGCAGGAGGAGAGCTCCACATCATGAGTGATCCCAAGTGGCCCCCGTCTCCATTATCTCCATTGCTTCTTGACAGGTCACCTGTGCTAAGTAAAATGTTATAACACTCAGGATGCCTTTATCCAGCAGGCTTCCCTCCAGTGATGGCTTCCAGATGTGAAGAAATTTTAAAAGTCTGTGGCCCTCAACACATCGTTAGGTCCTTCAACCGTTTCCAAAAATCTGTAATCACCAGCATACTAATAATTTGTCTCCATTTTGACATCCAGCAACAGAGATTTCAGAGAAACCAAAGAAGGTGGATAAAGAAGACTTCACAAATAAGTTCCTATTTCTAGAAAAAAAATCCACTAGTATTCATGTACCCTGGAATTATTTTTACTTCCTCTGTACTGTTTGTACCTTTCAATTTAATAGCCCTCCCTCTCTCTCTGTCTCACACACACGCACACTAGCACATGTGCACACTCACACCAGTAACATTTTGATGGATGCTATTTTTTCCAGTCCTAATTTCTTCTGGGAGGTTATTATTGTTAGTAATTGCCCAGGCCAAACCGCTCACCTTACTGCATAAGGAAAGAATTTTTGTCACGCTAATCTCTGACCCAGGCTCAATCCCATAAAACCTTAGAAAGTACATCGGTCGAACGAAAAATGAGCTAGTTTTCAGATATTTCAAATTCCTACTTCCCACCTCCATATCCGCCAAAAAACTAAAAGAAAACTCTTTTGCTTGAAATTTGCATTTGTTTCAGTGAGTGTTTTAGGATCAAAAGAATCAGCGTAACCGACATAATTGTTCAGCTCCTAGTCCATTGAACGGAGAACACTGTATCCCAAACCGCCCATGAAAGGAAAATGTTTTTCATTTAGGTCAACCTCTATGTTTACAATGTCATTTGATATTTGGAAAGAGTTGGGTGGTGTGAGAAAGAGCACCTAAAAATACAACCTCATGCTGAAAAGATTAGCTGAGAAAATTGTTCCCATGAGATGTGAGGCTTGCCCGAAGCCCGGGGCTCTTCTGCCCAGGGCTCAAACTCCAGCCTTTATTACAGGTACCTGCTGCTCTGGGTCATGCCTCATTTGTCCTCACATTGTAGGAAATCCCAAATGCAATATCCATAAAATATAAAGGGATTTAAATGAAAGTCTGTCTGGGGAATGGGTGAGGAAGAGGGAAATTGTCTTTTTTATCTTTCTCCTTGATCTTCCGTCTGGTAACAATTTGAGTTCTTAGATGCCTACATGCATGTTTTCACAGAAGATGCTCTGCGGAAAGCTGTCAGTTTATACTCATCAGAAATAAAGCAAAGCTTAGCAGAGAGATTCTCAAATGGTGAGCTCAGATGTGGGTTTATCTAATACCATCCTATTCTTGCCCAGCCCTGGACCCAGGCTACTCTGACCTCGAGTCTAGCTTCTAAGCAAGAGGGTTTAAAAAAATGTCTTTGCAGAGATTTTAAGTGGTAAACATTGAAAACAGAGGCTGTGGATTTGATAGACTCCACCTGTAAAGCAGCATTTAAAGGCAAACAGAACACTATTCACAGCTGATTTGGTTTACGTTAGAACACAGTTTACATCCTCCCATGTAGACTGAAGTAAGATTACACTGAATCTAATGATATCCTGAATTTTAATACATCTCCTCTTTAAAATATTTACAGTCTTTTTTTAATCACACCTACAGTATTTGCTATTAAAGTTTATAATTTCAAAATGACTTCATGAAGACTTTGCATATTCAAAGAATCAGGAGACAGGAACCAGAGGGAGGGTGAAAGGTATAATTCACTGGAAGCTGTTTGTCTTAAAACATCCAGGACTCTGGCCACCCAACTGTCCTTTCTTCCACTGAACATCAACCAAACTCATCTATAGACATAGAGGTGTAGAAGGTTGTCTGGGCGCATCATGGAAGGTTTTCTGGGCACAGTGTTTTGGGTGTTTTATTCTTCCTTCTCCCCTCTTCCTCCTTTTCTAGGAGTTTTCCCCATTTTGGCAGTAGAGTGACCAGTTTTAGTACTGAAATTCTCCAGTCCCAGGAAAGCCCTTTTCTGAGCAAACCAGAACAGCCAGTCACCCTCGCTGCCACACAGCAGATTTCTTATTCCCTTCCTTTCCTAAGGTTTCCCACCTGGCAACCAAGATGGTTTGGTGCTTTGCCGATGGCCAGGCTCCTGTCAGCACATGTCATGTCCTATGAGATTTCATGGCAGGTTTTCTCTCCTTTTACCCAGTAAAGGAGGCTCAGAAAGACTATCTGGTCAAGCTGGAGGGATGGCATGGAAGCTCATGCACGATTTCTCCTTCTCTTGGCGAGGAGTGACCACAGAGGCCTTTCTAACAGGGAAGCTAGATTGTTCTCCTGCCTTCCTGAGATTCCTCACAGTCTCTTGATCCTGAAAGTTCTCAGAGCTCACAGGAGCCCCTTTCTGCTTGCTTATACACAGGTTCCTAGGGGAATGGACTGTAAAAAATGATCTATGTTTTTAAATCTTAAGTTTCCCTACAGGTAAAAATAATGCCTCGTAATGAATAAATAACCACCAACTGAAACCTAGAAAAATGAAATCATCAAGTGGCCATAAAGACTCATTTCTGAAATTTGACTGTAGCATGGGTGTCAGTGTGTAAGGGTGTATGTACATGTGTGTAAGATTGAGAGAGAGGGAAAGACCACCACAAGATAGAGTGGGAAGCACTGATAATACAACTTGCCCTCACCTCTTCAAATTTTAGGTGATTTTCTCATTCTCAGAACACAAAAGGTGGTATTCAGAAGTGACAATAAATGAGCATTTTCAGATTAGGGGTGAACTGAATAGGCTTGTTGCTATATACAAAGTCATTGGAGAGAAGGCAGCTGTAGCCTGCAAGATGCAAAGTCCTCAGCAGCACCAAAGGCATCCTAGGACTGAGCAATTTTTCTCCATTTTTGGTGGGAACTTGATCACTGCCTTCAAGAGAACATTGTAATGGATTTTTCCAAAGATTGAACCATGAAGGGCGCTGAAACTCCTGGCCCTAAGGACACATTCCTCCTCTCCTCTCCAACCCTTGGCCAAGGGATTTGTTCTTCTCCCCATGCTAAGACTTTATGAAGCTTGTTACTTTTACTTAACTCAAGCCTTGAGCAAAAATTATATCATTCTGCATACAGGCCAGAAAACTCTCTCCTGAGAATTTACAAGCCGCCTATGAAGATTAACAGAGTTTTCAAATGGGATGGTCACATGCCAGGATTTCCTAATGCATCCAGAAATGATGTCTGCAAAAGAAAAAAGGAACCATAGGTGCTTTTTGAACTTTCTAATCGCTATTGTGAACAGTGGAGGGTCTCATTCATTGGTAGATCATCTTTAAGAATAACCGGAGTCAACTCTGTAAATTGGAGATGATGACAACAGACTTAAGCTCTTGGAAACCATGCTTCCTGACCTGGCACTGAAACCTACCCCACCTTCTTAATAAGGGTTTTCCTACATAGTTTATCTCTCTCCCTCATCAGGTGCACCACTGGAAACCAAAGGCACGTGGTCCTTCATTTATATTTTCTGCTATGTGATAGCATTCATACAGGATAAGTTGCTATGGACATGGGAGAATAAAACTTCTCTTCAGAATGGTTCAAGAAAGCAGAGAAGAAACAGCCTGCCTTCCTTAGCTAGGACATGTTCAAGCATGTACTCCTAAGACATTGGCTTTATGCATGTGAAAGAAGCCTGAAGAAAGCCAGTCATCAGTAAAAAAGCCAGAGGCTTTATTCACGTGCTGCTCTGCACATCCACAAGTGGACTGGCTGCAAAGGTTGTTCTCGCCCAGCACATTTGACCTATCAACTTCCTAAGGTGGAAGTCAGAGACCTGATTCTGAGGACATTTCAAGGTTTAGTGCCTCCTGGATGCTCTCAGGTTTCAGTACGACACTTTGCTTGGACACCCAGAAGCCTATCTTGTGACCAGTGAACCAACTCCACCCACATCCCAAACGTTTCTTGTTGAGGGCTCTCTCAGATAACTCCCACCATGTTTCTTGCCAAGCTGCCCTACCCAGAAAGCCCCCTCACCTGAGAAAGAGGCCTCTACTGTGGTCAGGATGTGGCTTTTCTTTTTTGCTCTGAATGACCTGAATGGTGCCTTGTGGCTACCTTGTCCTCCAATAGCATCAGTCTTTATGTTATAATACTTGTTTCCAAGTTCTAAGACTGCTAGTGCTGCACATTCTCATAGATGATTTATTAGTCTCTTTAGGAAGCTATATTTCTGCAAGATTCATGTCATTTGCAAGGCATATGGCAGAAGGGAGCTTTAGTTAAGGGATGGTGAACTAAATTGCATCAGGTTTTGCTTTGGCAAGGACACCAGATGGATGCCTTTATGATGAAGTGGGTCTCCTCTAGCCTCTTCTTTTATGCAGGGCTCCAACAGGTGTTTCCTCTAAGGCATATCTGTTTTCCATAACATCAGAATGAAGAAAGATGTTGGCTGTGACAGCTTGTGTACATAGATCATGCTTTTATTATGATAGAAAGGTGTACAGTGATTGATTTGCTATTCTGAGTCAAGTTAAAATGTACTTGGAAGAAGATCATCTTCCATTTGCCAAAAGGGCATTTAATTTCCAGACCAAGCACTCTCCATTCATTGGGGGAGGAAGGAGGGAAGAGGAGAGGAAGTAGGAAAAAACTGCAGAAAGTGACCAGAAGAAAAGTAGGAGCATTTGTTGTAGACTGGAGTGGTGAAGGCAGAGAGCAGGAAGCCATTTCCCTGAAGATAACTTAGCCACACTATATCAACATCTGAGGGACAGTGTCTAGGAAACTGCACATAGAGAGAAGAGAAGTTTCTATGAATGAGTAACATAGCCAGTTCTCCAAATCCTGATAAAAATCAAAACCAGACTCAGGTCTTAGGTCTGATCCCTGGTGAGTCTCTTTAATAAGCTTGGCATAAAGCCATCACACTGGTCCTGTCTAGTACCATTAAGAGAGCATGTGTTGTGTGGCTCTTAGAATTCTGTGTTGGGACTCATGACTTCTCAATATTTAAACCACCAAAAGGCATGTTAACTTGAATGAACAAGGTAGCCTATTTTGGTCAAGCTGACCTTGAAGCTTACAACATCTTTTGGCTAGGTAAATGACCACAGTCCACTAAATTTATAGTTAGATCTTAAATGGAGAGAAAAATAAAGAAATGCACCTAGGCCTTGGCCAATCGGGTTAGCAATTAGCTTCTCTACTTTTCCAAACCCTTCTCAAGTGCCCCATCCTTCCACCCCAGCTTCCCTGTCTGGGTCCTCTCTCTATCCCATTACTTTAGGCCTGACACTTCAACCCAAGTTTAAGTAAGTCCCTTTGTCTGAAAAATTATGGCCTAAGATAGCAATTTAGAAACTAACCTGGGTAAAGAGAGCAAAATTGCTAGTCATTATATTGGAGTCTGAGTCTTTGGGCCAGGCGTTGGATAACAGGCTGTGTTAGTTCACAAGGAAAATCCCTAACCCTTCAGCACAGAGAGTAATAGGTTGTATTTCTCCCAGGACATACAGTAAAATCTCACAGGAGAATGATGTCATAAGCTACCAGAGCTGAATCTATAGTGTGACATAGTACAGTGTGTCCCCAAAGATGTATCAAGGGATAGTAACATATTTTTAAATAAGTAAGTAAATAAATAAAACAAGTACATAGTAAATAGTAAACGTTTTGGGGGTCAAATAAGTGTGTGAAACATTGGTGTATACAAATTTTAAAGGATTTCCTTTTTGTAAGACTTTTCAGAACCTTCCATATGCTAAAATGTAGTATGAATCTCGAAGAGGGGAAACTTTTCTCAAGATTTATTTGGCTACAGAAAACATTTCCTCAGGAGTTCTCTGGTTACATATTCCATGGAACATGTTTTGAGAAAAGATATTTGTGTTAGGATAAGATGGACTTAGGCGGTGGTAACAACCACAAAATCTCAGTGGCTTAGCACAACAAAGGTGCATTTCTTGTTCATGTTACACATCCAGCACGGGTCAAGGAGGAAAGGGCACTCTGCTCCACATTGTCACTCAGGCAGTCAGGCTGGTCGTATCTATAGCAGGTTAGGAAAGAGCCTGAAGAATCACACCGGGACTTTTCACTATGTCAGCCATCACTTCTCACATTTCATTGGCCAGAACTAGTCATGTGGTCCCACCTAACTGCTCCTATGGTAAGGAAGGAAAGGAGAATTGAATGTTGTAAGCACCAGTAATCTCAACCTCAGCGTTATATTCAAATGCCAGCTTTACAATTTGTTAGCTCTTTGACTTTTATCCCTAAAATAAGGAGTATTCTTTAAAGTCTCTGGGAGAGACAAAAATGCTCACTGAATATTTCAGTTGTTTCCCAGGTTCCTCAGCCCCCTTAAAGTTAGCAGGAGCCATGTGACTAGCTCTGGCCAATGAGATGTGAGCAGCAATGATGTGTGCCACTTTGGTCCAAGGCAGTTAAAAGCCTGGGCTTGACTCTCCACTCTCTTTCTCTTCCTGTGCCTTAATAACTGAGGAGGATGTGTGTTCCAGGTGTGTGGGCTTAAGATGATAGAGCCTCTGTCTCCCTAAGACTCTGAGTGGCAGTATGGAGCAGAGACACCTGCTCACCTGAGTAAAGTATATATTATGAGTGAGAAGTAGCATATGTTGTGTTGAGCCCCTGGGATTTTGAGGTTCTTTCTGCAGGCCACACCTAGATTCTCTTGACTTAAATAGATCCTTTCTAACCTTAAACTTTCTGTGATCCTAGAATGGTCTCCTCTCTAATAAGCAAATGTACATTCCTTAGGATGTGAGTTGGATTCTCCCAAAGATCATCTAACCCTTTTGGTGACCGAATATATTACATGATAAGTGTTGTGCCTAAATGCAATGTGGGGTGATCACGTAGAGGGCTTTGCCACGAACTTAGATCAATATTAGAGCAAAGTTTAGCCCAATGTAGGCTGGTGATGGAAGCTGTAAAGAATGCAGAACACATTTAATAAGTAAGAATGTTTCAACACAGACTCATAAGGAAAGATATGGAAAGGAGAGCAGAGGAAAACAGGGTAAGGAGAGAGATGCCACGCAAGACTCAATCTCACAGCCTTTTGAGTTCTGTATTCAGGTACCTAGGACACCTCTCATGACTTCACCCAAGCAATGGCAGCATCATGATAATAACCAAATTAAGAGCAGAAATGACTACCTTCAAGGCACATATAATCTAAGGTAAAAAGAGAGACTGATGGATCTGTTAAACACACATGCAATCCTTGTGGCCTTGTGCCCAAAGTGCTTAGTATGTCTTCAGCTGTGATACAGTCGGCATTCAGCTCTTGGTGTGCTTCAGACATGAATCTTTATTTTGGAGCCTCACAAACCTGAGGCTGTTCTCTTCGTGTTGTTCTTTGCTTTGGGCTCAAGGATCTAACGAGTTTGACATCTTGGCTTTGTTACACCAGAGCCCCAAATGTTCTCAGGCTAACTCTCTGTTCTCCCTATTCAGGACTTTTCCACATGAAGTGCAACAAGATTTTAGCCAGCTTGACAGCACTGGCATGTTTCACTGGTGCAAAGCAACCGCTTTGGAGAACGTGATTCTGGTAGGTTATCTTGCACCAAATCAAATCAAATAGACCTTCTCCCAGGGTAAATGATGTCCTTCTGCTAGTCATAAGTACCTGCCATTTCTCTTTGTAAACTGTGGATTTTGAAGGAAAATACATACCTCATCAGCCATTCAAATTGCATGCAAGGTAACAGATGTGGCTTTTGACAAAGACTATGTAGGTCATATGCTAGGATTTAAAACAATTAGATCAGATTCTTCAACTACTTCTTCCCTCCATTAACAGTTTAGCTGAGTCAGTTATTCAGAATAACGTTCTCCTGAAACTTTGATGTTTTGCTACTAAATCTAATCAATTTAAATGCACCAGGGAAATATACTGTTTACAAGAACTCTGCAGTCTTTCCTCTTTTTTTTTTAAGTAAGTAATCATTTTCCTAGTTTACTGGTTTTTTGGAGGGGTATTTTTGTTGAGGAAGATTGTCACTGAGCTAACATCTGCGCTAATCTTCCTCTATTTTGTATGTGGGATGCCACCTCAGAATGGCTTGATGAGCAAAGTGTAGGTCCACACCTTGGATCGGAACCCGTGAACCCCAGGCTGCCGAAGTACAGCATGCGAAATTAACCACTATGCCACGGGGCTGGCCCCCCTAATTGACTAGTTTTAAAGTTTGGATTTTCTATAGCAGATTTTCTTAAAGCTGTCTACACATAGACTTAACACATTCACCAAGAATGTATTTCCTAGATGCTCCCCTCCCCGTACAACATGAGTGAATCCTTATGTTAGAATCCTGTCCCTGTCTCTGTCCTTTCAAGGAGGCAAACCAACTCAGCTCACTAAAGTGTCAGCAACTAAGAAATAAAAAGCCTTATGTCCTAAGTCTTCTGGATCCCCATCTATTCTCATTTTCCAGAACTGGAAGCTTGGGTCTAATCCCAGTGGTCTACTTTGCAAGCAGTAGTTGGTAAATTTAACTAATAAAAGTGATTGCTTGCATATTGTATGAACTCTATATCATTTTTTCAACTATGACTAATTGATAATTATATATTTTTTCCTGCTTTCCAAAAGTGATTTAGTTCACTTTTTTCTGTTAAACACACACACACACAAGATCCTTGTGGCTCAGTGCCCGTGTCCTGTCAGAATATGTTCCAATTTTTGTAAAAGCAGATCAATCATTTGATCAGAAGCACAAAATTGTCAGTGCTGTCATATCCACTAGAAGGCTATTTGGGTTGCTGAAACTCACCATTTTAGCAAGTATGTCTTATTCTAAACTAAGCAAAATAAACATCCGTTGAGCAGGAAGCCAAACATGTTTTCAGTGGGAGGGAAATCTTTGAGGAGGTTGGGAAGTTGGTTGCAGATGGAGGCATCCAAGAGACCAAGAAATGGAAATCACAGACGTTCTCTGATGCCATATTTATTAGGCACGCAGTCAGGTTGCTGTAACAGATCTCCCCCTTATGACACTTGACGTGGAATACAGTTCAGAACACCCACTGAGTCTCTTGATACATTTAGAAGGGCTTCTAGTTTAAGAAATGCTAAGTGTCTCGAAACTTGTGGCCCTGGAGGGGAGATGTCCAGATTGCAAAGTTCAGGGAGGCTTTGAACTTGGTTTAGTTTGCAGAAGGGTCCAGGGGAAGCAGTCGATTTAAGTTACTTTGAACGAACACTGCATCCTCCTCTTCCCCCAAAAGCCACCATCTCTCTCAATTGGGAGACAATTTTGTGCCACAGTTTCCTGGAGAAATTGCCTCTCTAGCTGTGCACAGTAATGCACTCTGCCATGTATCTTGTTTCTAATTGTTTAGTTCTACTTACAAGAGCAATTGTTGGACTTCAGGCATGTTACATTAAATACTGTTAAAGGCTTCATTATTCAAGTTAAAACTAATCAGATTAGCTAGAGACAATTATTTAACAGGTTTGGTTAAGATTTATATCACTCTCTAGGAAGGCTCTCCAGACAAGTAGCTTTATTCCCCCTCAGAACATGATTCCCTTTGGAAAGAGTATTTCCCAATGTATGCTAATTTGACATACTCTAACTGTTGAGATGTCAGATGCTACTTATTTATCTTGTTAGATTTCATCCACTCCTGTTTCATAGAAGTTTGTCATTAACCCAGCTAAGGACTGGCATAAGGTAGAATGATATACCCACTGGAAATATTCTGAGTCTTTATGTGCTCAGGAATGTAGGACACGCTTCATAGAGGAAGTCCTTTTAAATACATTTAACTTATTCTCTACCACCCTCCAAGAGTCCTCCTCTGGAAATCTAGGAACTCAATAAGATTCAGATCTTATTAATAGTTATTGAAGAATAGTGAGTCAAACAGCGTACTTTCAATCTATTAATTAATTTCCACAACAGAATGAACTTTTATTTTTAAACCATTTAAACTTAAAGAAATTGAGGGTCAGGGATGTCAACTAGTTTGTTCATAGTCATGCAACTAATGATGAAACCCGCATACAGAATCAGCTCTTCTCACTCCAGGTCGAGTACTCATTCCACTCCATCCCAGCGCCACGAGAGATGATTGATTCATTCCCTGAAAGAAATCATACCAAGGCTTAAAATAAGTTTCCTACAGGAATAACATTCTTTTTTATTAAAGTTACATTTATTGTTTTTAAAAGTCTGCATGAATGTGGGGGAAATCTCATCTAAATATTCGTCATGAATATTATTTTGTTTTCGACTTAGAGGTATAAGGGAGATGTTATCACTTGGCAATGCTGATGATAGTGAGAGACATAGTCAAATGTTTGGGATCAAATGGAATTTTTATAACCTTCTAATTTCTTTTGTGCGTTTTGCATGATGATTTCCCTCAGCTCTGGAGTCTATTCAATCAGTTCAGTGTATGAGGTTAAACCATACGAAATTGACAATATTCAACCATTTTTGACTTTTTATAAGTCAATTTCATGTGGTTCAAACTAATATGTATTTTCATTTGTATGAAAAGCCAGTGAAAACTGCAATATGTTATACAGCTTGATGTAATTTTTAGGGCTCTCTAGAAGACTTAAGTTTAGCAATGGAATTTGGAATGTTTTAGTTTTTCATTGAAGCTTCCTACAGCACGTACAAGGCTAAAAATGTATAATGAAAATAAGAGATATTTTCTCCATTTGGTTCAGTGATTTCACACCTTGAGGTATGATGCTGATCTGAGTTTTAATTGATGCACTTCAAGCTAATAGAAAATTAAAAACAGTGAAATAAGAAGGAGCTCCGCAGAAAGATAAAAAGTATAATTGCACACTGTTGATAAGGTCCATTTTTTATGAGCAATTTGCAAAATTGTATTATCCTCATGAAAGTGCTCCTGTGGTTGTACCTAGAAGAGTTGGGATGAGGGGAAGGAGCCCTCTCTGAGGGACTGTTGTCTTGTTTCTAAAAATGACCAGACTCTGGCATGCTTATGCTTAGAAACGAAGCGACAAGTCAAAGCATGAGTTTCAGAACCACGTTGTAGCATGTATCTTTGGAGACGCCCACTCAACGCTGATGGGGCTTCGGAATTTTGTAATGCCTTTGAGAGCTAGCAACTATACCCGGCAGGAGCTGAAGGACATTGTGTTCATTGGCTCTCTGGATTACCTGCAGAGAGAATGGCGATTTCTTCGGAATTTTCCGCAGATATACATTCTGCCTGTAAGTATCACATAAGGGATAGTGAATATTTATAATGATAATAACACTAACAGTACTAGCATTAATAATAAGAATAAAATAAAAATGGCTTGCAGTTATATAGTGCTTATTGGTACCAGAAACTGTTCTAATCATTTTACATATATTAACTCATTTAAACATCAAAATAACCATATGGGGTAGATTTTAAAGACGTTGAACTTTAGGGATAGAGAGAGTAAGCAACCTGTCCAAGTTTACACAGCAGGTTAGTAGCAGAACTAGGATTTAAATCCAGACATTGTGGCTCCTGAGTTTATGCTGAGGGGCCACTCTGTTTTATGTTTATAACTATGTTTTATAGTCTTTCTATAGATCAGAGTTTCTCTGCATTTCTGAATCTGATTCTGACTTAATGGCTGAACCTAAGCTGATACTGGCCAGCCTTTGCACTCTACCTCTCTCTTCTTTTCTGGAGACACGGCTTTTATGGAATAACGCCATGCAGTCCTTGATAGATGAATGAAAAGGAAGAATTAGCTTTACATTTCTGAGAAATGGATCCACTATGCAAATGTGGCATTGAGGTTGTTATCATATTTTCTCTGAAGCTTCATAGGTCTGTATCCCATTATATGCCACCATTTTCCCGGATGAAAAACAGCCATTATGTGTGGTGTGAAATGCCACCAAAGCATTTGATTTTTCATGAAATAATGCTGTCAATATGTAAGGAGTATTTTTCAAACTTCAAAAATGGTTCTCTCAAAAAGTAAATTTTGTTTGCTTTTTAAAAAAGCCACCATAAAGTTCCCTGCCATGCTCCCATACTTTAGTCCATAGAAAAGAAGAAAAGAAAATGACCAGAAGTCTCCAGACCCAGCTAGGAATTACCAATATTCAAGTCTAAGCTACCTGAAGGCAGGACCAGATCTATCCCTGTTTCTCCACCAAAGGAAAGAAGCAACCAGCACTTTGCTAGTTAATCTGGAGAGTACAAGCAGGGTGAGCTACAGGCAAAATTGTAAGGATGCAGAATCTGCCTTTAGACTCATAACTTCTCCTTCCTCTGAATTTTCCTCACCACTGTTACCCTTACTCTGCTTCTCTGCTCCCACCTGAGTCATCTAAATGGATTCAGGCTCCTCCCTCCCCACCCTCTTTTGTGTCACCCAACATGCTCTCAGAAAAGGGTCTGTGAAATTTAGTCACATTAAGATATTAATGATTGATGAGGCTAAATCTGTCAACTATCAGGCACTAAGTCAATGGAGGCTGGAGAGGCTTTGGCTCAAAAATCACTTTACTCACAAAGATCCACCACCATGAGTCATGATATAAGATCCTTTCATCTGAGAAGTCCCTTCTTTACCTGGTTTTCTCTCTTTAGGGATCTGCACTCTATTCTGGAGACCTCCATGCAGTCAACATAGAGGAATGTTCTATGTGCGCTGTCTTATCCTCCCCATCCAAGTCAGCAAGCAGCCCGACTCTGGCAGACACAGACACCATCATGGCCACCCTCGCCATCGGATCATTGAAGATTAGGTGCCATACCCAGACAACCTCGGAGCCACGTAAGAACAACTCCCTAACAGGAATAGGCTAGGGAGAATGGAATAAGGAAAGAGAACTAACTCCTCTCTGAAGCACTTTAATCATGGGGATGAGGAGAGGTTGGGCCAGATGTCCTCTAAGATCCCTTCCAACTCTGAGAATGCTGTCGTAGAAGTAGTGGACAGCTCAGTCCTTGGGAATCCTAAGTCAAATGAAAAATGATATTCATCTCTTGTAAATGGAATGCACATAACACTGTTTCCCCACTTTAAGGAAAATCACAAAATTGTAAATGCTATTATTGTTGTTATTGATCAACCATCAGTGAACATAACAATTGGTATATTATTGTAATTAACAACAGGTATTATTGTTGTCAATCAATTCTCATTGGATCTTATAGATGTTCAAGTTACTATTCTTAGTTTCATGGTTGAGAGAATGACATATATTCTCATCTCTTCAAGATGCTTTCACTATATGAATTTTAGAAGATTATCTCTAAGGTCCGTTCCAATTTCTATAGACTGAAAATGTCATGTTTCAGCTTCAAATTGGAAAGAGACGGTGAGAAATGGAGATGTCTTCAGGATGGGGCTCGTGTCTTTTGCCCCTTTGTATTTCTCTCAGTGCCTAGTACAACTAGTAGTAGATGCTTAATACACACCTATTGAAGTGAAGCCAATGAGCCAGGGAGCTGGACTCTTGAGGAGTTGCCACACATGTCACACTACCCAGAATGTGCTTGAGGTAAATTCCCACTACAAAATTGTGGTTTCCCTTCTCTCCCCAAATGGGAAAATGCTTTCTACAAATGTTCTACTAGCCACTCAACCTAATATGAAAGTGCTGTTACTGAATAATTTTCTGTATCTAAAACAGACTTTCAATTCAAGAAATAAAGGTAAACCATGATTGGAGTCCATACATAGAGCCATTTCCCTTGGGGCTGTTGATCCTCTGTAATCAAGCTCAGGTATTCAGTCCTCTGGCCACATAGCTGGTGACCACAGCTATTCCACTTTGCATGGAACTTGGAGATGTCAGATGTCAAAGGCATTGTAAGGCTTTCATGATTATGGCTATGGATAAAAGTGTTCGTGAGTCAAACTGGAAATACAAAAGAACTCTCTCTGACTCCTAGGCACTGTTGCTAGGAAGGAAAATATAAGGTTCTTCGGACAAAGGAATACACAAGTAATCTAGTCTAATTTTTGGTAGGTGCACTGAGCCAGCTACTTGACACACCCTCACTAAGCAACCAAACACCACTCAGCACCCAGGATTTCAGGAGTTTTTGCAAAGCAGAACTAATAGCAAAGTACCTCATGAATATCACAGTACCATGAAAATTCAGACTAAGGAGGTGTGAGCCATACCTCTGCTGAGAAAATCTGAAGATCCATGAAAATGCTGTTGTGTTCAGCTTGTGAATCCTTAGCTTAGCAATTAGGGTCACTCAGATTTACAAAAGATTTGTGCGTGGTGTGTGAATGTGAGTATATGTGTGTATCATTCTTGCAACTTTCTGTAATTGGGAAGAAAAGAAATATTCACTTTAAAGGCAGTATCATCAATAAACAAATGAAAATGCCCACTCAATAAAAGCTTGTGATAAAATGACAACACCAGAAGCCATCTAGTTAATCATCTGGGTGACTTGTCTTTCCTGTTATTATATTATTTTAATCTCACATCCTATGTAGGCTAGAAAGATATAAACCTATGATTTTAATTCTAGTTTCCTTTATATCTAATGATTTTCATCCTTTCTCTTATTTATTCATTCATTCAACAAAAATATATTGAAGTATGATGTGTCCTGTGCTCTTTTATAGGCTAGAAGGTTGCCCTTAAAGGAACAACTAAATGGATTGGTAGAAGGAGATAGAGGACAGAGGGAAAAAGGATTGGAAAGAAGGAAAAGAAAATGAAGGACTGTCAAAGTATTTGAATCTCATGAAGTATGAGTAGGCGCTTTCCTCAAAGATAAAAGAGAAAGTTTAGAGAAAAATATATTGTGTAGGTCTTGTACCATCCTTCTGTGGATGTCATCATACCCTTTTGTGTGATGGGGAAATATAAGTCCAGAAAGGCTCTACTGTGCCACCTAGCAAAGGTCATAAATTCTGTTTATCTTGTGCTATAGCATCAGTAAAGTCACATTGTCAGCACATATGAATAGCAAAGGACTATTACTCAGAACTTCACCAATTACTCTGGCATCATAGAAATCTACCTGGAGTTTATATATAGAAATTCCCAATCCTCAGAGAAGCTTGTTTGGTTCTGTTAACCACTCTTTCCATTTCATATTAATACTCCTCTTGCACCATACCTAAGAGGTGGAAACAGGAATACCCACATCCAAGAATTGAAAGTATAAATGATGGTGAAATTCTTCCAGGAGGTAGAAAGCATCTTCCGTGCTGAGCACCAACATAAGTCTGGCTGATGCACAATTTTCTTTCCCTTCCTCTAGGACAGTTATTCTCAACCAGGGTCAATTTTGCACTGAGAGGTCATCTGACAATGTCTAGAGATAGTTTTGATTGTCACAACGTGGGGGATGCTTTTGGCATCTAGTGAGTAGAGGTGAGAGATGCTGCCAAAGATCCCATAATGCACAGGACAGTCCCAAGTAATAAAAAACTTTTTGGCCCCAAATGTCCATAGTACTGAGATTGACAAACCTTGCCCTGGCTTACCTGGTGAGACTTTTGTGGGATTAGTAGGCTTTCCCACACCTTCACGGTCATAATAAAGTTGCATAGGAAGCTCATCTAGGACCATCAAGGTTGTTGCATACAGTGATTCACCAAGAGATGTTGGGGGTGGCGGGACAACGGAATCAGGACTCTCCAAAGGATCAGTAAGAACGCTGGGCCTCCTGGACACCTCCATGGAAAACTTCAGGTTTTCCAGTGATATTGTAATTACTGCCCTGTCACGTCATAAAGAGAAGAGGTAGGCAAACCTAGGTACTGAACTAAATAATCTGTGGCATAATCTAAACATATAACGGTAATTAAGTCTGACAACTTAATATGCTACTGAAATTTAAATGTACAGTAGTAATCTACAATTAAGCAATCTTTTGTAATAGCAACCTGCCAGCCTGGAAGATTTCAGGTATAATACTGTGTACTATTAGGTAGAAAAATATTGACATTAGTAAAATGTGCCCAGGCTATGATCTGACACATATTCAAATTAACTATTGCTGTACAGGAAAAGATGGAGTTAAGGCAGAAAGTCAGCTGCCATCCTTCAGCTGGTGTCAGAAGCAGACATTTAAGCAGTCACTTCAGCCGATGTGGATACGTCTGTATCCAATGAGAACATTTGACTCTGAAAGTTAGGATTTTCCAAGCCCTTTGTTCAGGGAATTGGAATCAAAAAGTAGGGGTCAAAGGAGAATTTCCTCTTTGAGGGAAACTGATCTCAATGTCTTACTGAAAATGCCAGCCAAACTTTGTATATTTTAGTAGGGCTACAAATTAAAAATGGCATGGGCTTTGATCTTGGTGCTCATCAGAGTATGAAAACCCATCCACCGTTTCTAAGCTATATAATCTTAGGCAAGGTATGTAAAGCCTGAGTCAGTTTTCCCATCTTCATTAATTCACAGACTTGATGTGACCGTGGTATAATTCTTATCTCCCTACTCTTTCTACTGCTTACAGCAGCCAGAGGGACCGTTTACAGATATTTATCAGATAATGCCAATTCCCTTCTTTAAACCACAATGGTGATTCATGACAAATATAGGAATATCATATAGGGTCCTGCAGGCCAATAGGGAGTTTGAATTTTCTCCTATTTCATCCTTTTTATACTGGCTCTTTCCTACCTTAGGTCCCCTATGCCATTCCCTCTGCCTGGAGGGAATTTTTCTCATCCCTCAGGACTCTGTTCCACTGTCGGAGAAGCCTCTCCTCAAACCCTGTCTAAAGTAACCTACCACCTAAAGGTTTGGGTTTTTTGCAGCCCCCATCACTATATGGAAAAATTTTGTATTTGCAACATGTGGTATGTCTCTGGGGCAGGGACTCTTCACAGTCCTAGCATGGAGTATATACTCTAAATATTTGTAGAAGGAAGAAAGGAAGGGAGGAAGGAAGGGAGGAAAGGTACATAAACCATCTCTCACAGTTCTGGGAATAAAGTAGAATCTCATTCGCCCCAAGTCTTCCTGCATTATGGAAATCCCCAGAGATTTTTTTAGGGAAAACAGCTTAAGGTATTCAGATCCCATCATGAATAAGATTTACCAGGATATTAGGATGTCTGAACTCTTAGCCATCAATGTAAATCTTCCTCTTAAATAGCAGTGTGAACAAGGAAAAGATGGAGTTAAGGTAGAAAGTCAGCTGCTGTCCTTCAGCCAGTGTCAGAGCAAATGGACTTCCATTCCCTCACCTGAAGTTAAAGGGTTTTACTAAATTACTAAGGTCAGGTCTAACTGTAAACCAGATGTGTTGAGCTCTTCCCGTGGGGCTTCTGTTTTTACCCTGAATCGTCCTTGAAGCATGACTCAGAAGTTTAGTGGCTATCAAAAATATAATCAGCTCTACTCTGCATTAATAAGAAGTGAAGGCTTTTTATTGAATACTTCTTGGGGAGATGGAAGAGATGGTAAATATTGTAGTAAGTGGCATTCTTTCTGAAAACAATCTCTTTTTGGATTTTCTCTTTCCACATCCCCATCTCCATGACTAGATCTCCACAGCCTCTCTTTGTCTGTCTCTTGGGCTGTCTTACCACCTAGCTCATCTCCCTTCACTCCACTTTTCACTCTCCCTCCCCTGCCACCTACCTGGCTCAGGAAACAAAGGATCCTCCAAATATTTCACCTTCTTCCAAGGCAGCAGAGAATTTTAACTACAAGTAGAATTTTAGCTTTCACAGTATTTTTTCCCCATTACGTGATATTCTAGGGAAAGTTCAAGAAAGGTAACCAACAGTTTTAAAGCATAACTTCTGATGAGATCCTTGTGTGTGGTTTTGTTTGTTAACGAGACCCCGATTCCCATTTCTCTCTTCTTTTTTCTTTCTTTACATTTTTTATTTTAATTTGGAGACCCAAACTCTGGTATCCTGCTTTTTTTCTTTGAAACTCTTCATGGTTCATCATGTGATCATGCTGTGTTTCAGACCAGTGCTGAGCATCCGCTCTCTTTTGGAGAGACTAGATGAGACTAGACCAAAGGCAGGAGGGAAGTCTGTCTGTAGCTGAATTCAAAGGTCAGAGGCCCCCAGTGACACTCTACCCAGTCTTTAAGGAGCTCCAAAGGCATTCCAGGTTGAGGCAGACTAACCAGAGATGGGAAGCAGCCAGTTCAGCTGAAGAAGAAAGAAGACATGAGCAGTGCTCCAGCCCAGAGAGGATCTCAAAGAGCCAGAAACTAGTCATGATGTCTCCAAAAGCACTGATGGAACAGCCATTTGTTCACAGTTTCCTCAAGGTTATACAAGCAAATGGATGTGGTTTGAAGCACTTCCTGCCTGAGCCATTGTTCAGCACCACCACTCCATGGAGAGTAATCATTATTTACTTATGATGTCAATGAGCAACTACTGGGAGAGCTTTGTCTTTTTTGTAATTCATGTGAAGTGCCAATTAGAAAACCTACACACATACACACTTACACACACAACACACCATATGTCTCAAAAGGAGATGCTGAGGAGGCCCAAATTTTTCTTTTTTTTTTTTTTTTTTTTTTGGAAATATGCAGAAGGATTTAGGATTTGGGCATGACAGTAACTTTGCCAAGAGAAAGTATTTAAGTTACACGGTGTACTTCTATATCCTTGTCAACGTTTGCAAGGCACTTTATTTACATTTGTCAATCTCTTTTCTTCTTTGTTATTATCTGTCTACAGAGTCTTCAAGGGGCTGTAATGGATATTCTGAAAAATCAGGCTACAGAAGAATTCCCATTCTCACTGAACTGAGTAAGTTGTGTTTCAAAGACAAAATTCAAGGGACAAATCTTTGTGAGCCATGATTGATGTTCCAAGTTTCTTTTTAAAATCCACAATCCAAGGACTGGGGAACCAGAACGTGGCCTAGAGAGCATTAAGTACTTGACTGGACTTTACACCAGGCTTTTACCCAATTGGTGACATCATCCAGCAAAGCATGCTAGATCTGGGTGTCAGGATGCAGGAATAGCATCTGCTTTCTCCACTCTTCCAGTTATCAGAAAAGGGAGACCAGCAACTGGCTCAGTCTCACTGAGAGCGAATCTCCCACAGGCTGGGACATGGACTTGAAGACTGCTAGAAAGGAGCTCTGTATACCAACTTACCTACCCATCATGGAGCTTAGGTCAGGCAGCTTCCTTTCCTGTAGTGATAGCAGCACTGGCGTTGGGGTGAGGAAAGTAAGGCACCCAGGGTGCAGACTTTA
This sequence comes from Equus caballus, assembly GCF_041296265.1. Taxonomy (NCBI): domain Eukaryota; kingdom Metazoa; phylum Chordata; class Mammalia; order Perissodactyla; family Equidae; genus Equus; species Equus caballus. The sequence continues at coordinate 26,233,687 of NC_091710.1, read as the reverse complement.
AGGGGACATTCACTCTTGGGGTCCTTAAATTTTGTGTCCCAGGAGTCTCCCTGTATCATCTTAAGCCCGGCTCTGAGTGGTGCTCTTCTGAAATGGAAGTACTCCATGCAGAAATAACAGGATAAACTTCTATCTCTCACCAACACCTTATGGAAAATGCACATACATGAAACTTTCCTAGATATGAGGAGCTCTGAGAGCAGAAAGAAGGGAAGGGAAGACAGGGAAGGTGACTGGGTGCATTTTGGGGTATGTTTGTGAGGCACTAGGGGACACACTGGGATTTAATACTGGTAATAACTGATGAAAAGAGGGGAAGATGCCAGAGAGGTGAATGGTGCCTTTAACAAAGATTGGACCAACTCAAAGATGATCTCTAAAGCTGGTCCTGAGCATGTGATTTGACTCGATTGTATAGTGTAGCAAGATTCCTAATGGGCATTCTATGATTCAGGGTATCTAAGCTGAGTGAGACTTATACCAAACTAGATGAACCCAGAAATGAAGTCCCAGAAATGAAGCAAGGGTACAAAGAGAGGAATCAGTAGGTGACATTACCAAGTTGTCTGGGAGTGACAATGCAGTAGGTGGGAAAGAGTCTAGTCCCCCTGAATCCCGGACCAGCATCTCTTCGGATCCAGCTTTGAAGATCTCAGATCTCTTGATCCTGACTTGTACCTGCCAGCCCATTTGTAACCCTCTCAAAACTGTCAGCTACATTTTTTACTTTTAATTTTTCTACCTTTTGAACCATCTCTAACTCCGAGGTGTATATATACCAAGGACATTGATTAGAAGACTGTAATGTAAGAGTATTTGGAACGGAATCAGCCAGCTTCTCACAGGCCCAGAAGTGTATCTGGTCCTTCTCCAGGGACTTATGTCTTTGTTCAACTAAAGGCTTTCTGGCACTAGGTGGCCCTTGTCAAATTAGCCTGACAAGTCATCTGCCAGCTCACTTAGTTTTTTGTTCTTGTTCCGGCTGGAAAGGGTCACAATTACATGAGAGTTACAGGTCTGACTGCCAGCACTTTGGTACAGAATGTACAGTGAACTACAGAAAAATAAGGAAAATAGCTAGAGAAACTGAGGCTGCTGGTTTAGGATAACACAGTCAGATTTGGACAAGGGCTCCTGGGATAGGTGTGTGCATTGAGGGTTGGCAATGCGAGGAGAGGAAAGTGTGTGTACATAGGAAATGTGGGTTGATATTAGTCATACACTGCTCATCTTTTATAAAAGTATGTAGTACTTAGAGGAAAATGATTCACTAATACCAGCAGTATATCATTTCCCCCAAACTTAATAAGGAACAATTAAAGAATTAGGGAATAATCCAATCTTAGTCAGGAATGTATTCTGAGTTGTCTATCTAGTAGGTTTTTTTTTTTTTTTTTTTGATCTGTAATGTGACTGTCAAGAACTGTGAAGGGTCTAAGACTTTGTGCTCCTTGCAAACTAAGAAGTTAACCTGCCACAGTTTCATGGATGCTGGCAGAGGACACAAGACCGCTGGGTCAGAAATAAAGAGCAGTTATTATTCACAGCAATAGCAGTAGCCAGAGTGTCCTGTTTTGTGCTGGTTGCCCAAGACCTCATTCCCACATGGTGGCATGAGAAGGGCCAGGTGATACCTGTACCCACCATGGATTGCTTTATAAGAGAGGTACCCAGAACTTAGGGAACCAGGATCTTTTATAGTGGGAAATAAGCATGCCTTCTCTTTGCTCTGGTGGGAGATATTTCTATCTTCCAATGCTATTCTCTACACAAACACTTTTGAAGCAACAGACTTGGAACAAAGAAGATCAGTACCTCTGCCCACACTGCCAACAAAAACCAATTGCATTCCCTCAGAGGCCACCCACAAGGGTCTGAGTTTCAGCCTGGGGCCAATATAGATATGCTAATAGATAATTTGGCCACTGCTACATTGTCCTCAATTAGGATGATTCTCTGAGGCCTTGCTGCTCAAAGTGTAGAATATGAATGAGTAGCATCTGGAAGCTTGTTGGACGCTAGAATCTCAGGCCCTACCCTAGCTGGACCTGTGAATCAGAATCTGTGTTGTAAAAGAGCCTCAGGTGATTCATATGCACATTAAGTTTTGAGAGATACTACTTTAACTCCTTCTGGGCCTGGATAACTCTAGAAACCCAAATAAATACCAAGTCATGGTATGAAAAAAGACTATAACTGGGGTGATCACATGTTCTATTTATGCCTATTGTCCAGTGCCATCATTGAGAGTGCCTCCCCTTCACTTCCAAAAGTGTCCTTGTTTGAAAGACAAATTATATGCGGGTGACAATTAGGACACTTGCTTGGAGACACTGGGCTGGAGGCACAAAGATATCCCCTTGATGATGAAGGTACCCAGGAGGGATACATGTCTTTAGAGGAAGAAGATACTTGGAAAGACAAGAAAAGGTATTGAAGGAGAGGTAGATCCCACACTGACCCCAGAGTAGGCATCAAATCCTTTGATTAAGTGGTCACCTTTTGCCCTGCCTTGTATGGTAGTCTTATATTCCTAAGCTTGTCTGCCTACCTTTGTTCTTTTTTCTTTTTTTGTTTTTTTTTTTGACCTCTTTTGATTTGCAGAAAATCCTTCCAACGTCCACTTTATTGAACAGCTTGGTGGAATGGAAGGAGATCTCTCTGGAACAAGCCTGCATCTCAGCACTTCCTTTGCCACAGGCACTGTCTTTTCCGGCAGCTTCTTGGATTCCCTCCTGGCCACAGTAAGTAGAGCTGAGCCAAGGAGCCCCCAGGACCAAGCCCCTTGCAGAGGGAGAACGGATGGCTTAGGGCTTGGGTAGATGATGATAATGCCTCACAATTCTAAGTTCTCTTTGATTTTCCAAGAAAGCTTATTCACATACATTATTCCATCTTTTCTCACAACCAGTGGACAAGGGAAGCAAAATTTTCACACTTTCAAGATTAAAAACTCGAGGGTGTTAGAGCTGGAACACTTGATACCAGGATGAACGAGGGCATAAGTGGCAGAGAGACTGCCTTTTGGCTTCAGGTGCATCTCAGCAGATCAGGCCCTTTGGTGTCAGAGCTTAGGAAACATTGCCGTCTCTTCTCTCTAAAATATCCCCAACAGCTTACAGAGAAGGCAGCTGTAAAGGGACACTGGGTTTAAGGGAAAAGCTTTGGCCTTTGGTGGTGTAAGTTTTGTTCAGAGCAAAGTCAAATCTCTCTTCTCCTTGCCCCTCACTTGGGGTGCATGTTTGACCACCTGGTTGTTCTTTAGCTCTCAGCATCTCTTTGACCACAATGCTGATCCCTTGTATCAACTACAGGATTTCTGTACATAGAACTAATTCATTGTATGAATACCTTTTGAGCACCTACTCTGTGCAGGGCACTGTGCTGGGGGCTGGGAAACAGCAGCAATGGAACAGACAAAAGTCTCTGCCCATGTGGAACTCATGCTGGTGGAGGAGATTGCCATAGACATGATAAGAAGGAACATAGCAGGTATGTCAGACAGATAGAGGGATAAGGTGATGTGAGATAGGCAATGTAGGGTTTGGGGAAGGAGTTGCATGTTTCAATAATGCGGCCAGGGGAGGCAGCCCTGGGAAGGTGCTATATGAGTCAAGTTCTGGGGGAGAGGAGAGCACACGCCATTCTGATCTTTGGGGAGGAAACACTGCAGGCAGAGGGAAGAAGGGCAGAGGTGGGAGCATGCCCAGTGTGTTCTGGAAATTTGACAAAGACACGCAAAATCTGAGTGTAGCCATTTGTGAATGGCTGCAAGAACTCCTCGAAAGGAAATCCTTGTAACCCGCTACCTCACAGACTCTTCCCACCTGGATTTTCCAAGGGAAAGGTTCCAACAAGGCTGAATATCAACATACAAATGCTTAAGTGCCCAAGGCTCTGAGCACAGTTTGATAAACTTGCTGCCTTCTGGAATTCCATGTAGAAGAGGCATCATTCCTGAATTGTATGGATGCCTCCAAAGTGCGGTGTGCACTTTTAGGGGAATGTGACTAGGACATGTGCATCACCCTCATGACTGAAGCTTCAATGTCATTTGGTCCTAAGGAGATTATGTTGCCCTGGGCTCTGCCCCTCTAAGCCTTTAGGGGTTGGGGGGATCTCACAAACTCATCGAGCTCTCAGGAAGATAATACCATATCAATGATAATTTAACATTAAACTGGTTGGTAGACTGTGGTTTTCCTAAAGGGTTAAGCAGCACTCAGCCTTGACTGAGCCATGGAGAGATGTACCGGAGGGAGTAAAGCAAGGTTGCTGTTCTGGGAAGGCGGCTCTGTCAAGGAAAGCGTGTTATCACCGTCTGTCACTTTAGGTCAATTAGCTTGTCTGTGATTAATGACTGGAGTGTGAAGCAGGAGGTGACTTTTGATGAACTGGTCCTGTCTGCAGGATAAGTGTAGATGGGTTTAAGGTCCTAGTCCTCCTCAGAGATCCCTAGATAGGAGGCAGCTTGGTGCCTTAAATTAAACTTGAGCCTTAATTAAACTCTACTACCCACACAGGTAGGAATGAAGTCACAGGTTCTCTTTAGAGTTGGTGGGAAGAGCAGGATGGGCAGAGAAGGACTGATAGAGCATAAACAAATACCAGTGAACACATCACACAAGCCAGCAGAGGAAACAGGAGCTTGGTTATAAGAGTCAGCTGCTGGGCCTCTCATCACTGGCCACATGAGTGTGACCTTGTGAGCTTGTGAGGAGTCCCCCTTCCTCCTAGGCTGCCTTTGGATATTGTATCAATGGGCTTCTCAGAGGGAGAGGACAATCTAATCCTGCTGGAAAATGAAATAAGCTAGGTGAAAACTCAGGAGTCTTCTGAGGCCCCGTGATGAAGTCTGTGGGAGAGTGAACAAGCCACATGCTGTGGCCTGATATAGGGGAAGGGTTGTATGATGACACAAGCCACACTGGACCATTAGCTTGTCCTTGAGGATTCCTGGTAAGTGCTTAGTTTAGGACGGGCACTTGGTCAACTGAAATGGCAATGGCGCTTTAGGGTAGAAAGCATCCTTTACGTTAAGGGGGCCGGCTGGGATCTTCACCCTCTAAATCTCTACCTAGTGGCCTTCTGCCCCAGCTTCTGATATATGGCACAGCGAAGCAAACACACTTTAATACTATTCAGAGCTTCAGCCTTAAATCTCCAGCCATGATGAGCTGAACTAGACCTTCAAAAATAATCAGAGAATACTGCCCACACTTATTCCCCTTCCCTCTGAGCCAGGTACAATTTGCTCGACTTGGCCTTCTCTGGGTGGGGATGACTTCCTAACATAGCAGCCACACAGGAAAAAAGAGCCCAAGGGTTAGGCCTTAGCCCCTAATTCCATTGTCTTCCCCCTTCTGAGTGCCTTTTGATCTTGGCTGGTCCCCTGACCATGTGGCAATGAGAGCAGGAGCCTCAGAGAGAAAGAGAACATTTATCCTTTTGCACTAAAAACATTTGGGGCCACTGTGGTGCCTCCAGAATATGTTCTCCCACACTCCATTTTATTCTCCACACATATTAGAGCATCTCCTTGTAGAAAAGTGTGGGAGGAAGGCAAAATACCCCTCTCCCCTTAAAGTTACGATGACAGTTATGGGCCCCAGGGTATCTCACCCTCTAGCAAACTCCCATGGTGGACACCACTAATGACACAGTCTCGTGCCTTCAGCTCATACCTGTAAGTCTTTCCCAACACAGACCTTAAGGCAACTTCTTCTAAGTTTTATCATTGAGATAATATTAATAATTTGAGCAATATCTGCGATAGGAACAGTAATAGCAGCATCTCTCAGGTGCTTATGTTGTGCCAGGGTCTTTGCTAAGCGCGTTACCTACATCACCTTGTGTAATTCGTCTGTCAATCCAATTAAAAGAATACAATTATTAGCCTCATTTTACAGATGAAGAATCTGAAGCTTAGAGAGGTAAATAATATGCCAAAGAGATGATGAGTTGGTGTTCAGACTCAAATTCATCTGATTCCAGATTCAGAAGTTACTACTACAATCCACTGCCACTCCAGAAGTCTTGTTCTGTTATTAGATGTATCCTTTCAATACACTGACGTTTTGCTTAGAGGAGTCCATCTTCCAGAGTGCTCAGGAGTTGCTGAGGAGACAGGCAGGGAGAAGGAGACCCCACTGTACCCACCCACACCTTCCCTCATCAGAACAACTCTACTTTCATCTGTGTTGTATATGAATCTCCCATGTAAGGATTTCTGTTGTTAAGAAGACTTTGAAAACCACTCCCTAGAAGTTAGAATATATGACAAACAGAGAGGCATAAAATTAGACCCAGAGGCCTGTTCTCCTCTATTCTGAGACCGGTTTCCGGGTTCCCATGAGGAGTCCTGCACGGAGGATGGGAGTCAGCCATTCTGGCACATTTTGCATGTGCCATCATTTCCCTCCCCAAAGAACATCCTCCAGGTTTTACTCTTCCAACCTGCCGCCCAGCATAACGCACCACAAGATCTGTTTCCCGTTGCTGCACAGAGTTATAACTAGAATCAAATGTTTGTTTCCCTGACACCTATCCTACCCAGAAGGGCGAGGCTAAAAACAGACACGTTCACAACTGACTCCCTCAGGAAAAGGGGCTAATGCCTCAGCAGTTTCTGAAACAAGATGAGATCACCAGTCTTGGCTCCAGTCATGGCGAACTGTATTTCCAACCTGATGTTTAGGGCCCTCTCTCTTCTCACGTGTGCTCAGAAGAATTCACGGTACCTCTCCACCCGTCCTCCAAGTAATCTTCAGAAACACGTGGGAGAATGAACGTGCAAGTCCTGAGTATCGGGCTGTGAACTTGTCGCTGTGGAGAAATACTGGTTTTGTTTTAGATTTTCATGTATTTTTTTTTCATTATATCCCCTGATACATTTGTGATTTTTTTCAGTATAAAATAATGGGTTTCTCCTCCAAATCTCCTGATACGGTTGGCACTCTGGCTTCAAGTATCCTGTGGTATACTACCGTAAACTTCCACCCCTGTTAGAGAAACATGCCTAGGAGGTATAATTCGGATTCACTTCTAATGCTCTATCAGTTCAGTGCTACCAAAATTAAAATATGGAGAAGTACTCAGGCCCACAAGTAGGGCTTCCATATGGTTTTACAAGAATAGAACTTCATAACTGGGTGTGAACTTAGGGGCAATTTCCTTTACTTTTAAGGAACTTGAGGCCCACAAACGTTTCATGATATTCTCGAGGTCACTCAGCTGGTTAGTTGCAGTTCTCTTCCCACATAGCCTCATTCTCAATTAGATGTATTTCTCTGAGAATGTTTGGTCTTAAGTCCTTTTGAGATGCTCAGAATAAAAAGCAGCAAGTGGCCAGGATGTTAATATCTTTATTATTAAGTAATATTGTAGATTGTGAGAGAGATCTCAGGCTTCCTCACAGCTCAAAGTTAAAACAGTTAGGGCTCCCACGTTTTCTAACAGTGGAAGTCCAAATTCTAGTAAATCTGATTATATTAGAAACACTATCCAAGTTTAGAAGTCTTAAAATATTTCAAGCACATTTCAACTTTCGTATTTTCTTAAGAAAGAAAAAAAGGAAGGAAAAAAGAGACCCATAAGCCCAATACCACAGAACTCCGAATCATAAGAATATGAGATGAGCTCACAAAGGGTGACATGTAAATCCCTTTATTTTCCCCAGTATAGAATTGCAATCCTTTTGATGTCGAAACTGAAGAAATGATATATTCAAAAGCTAAGCCTCTCTCAGTTAAATATGTAAAGTACCTGTTTTCATAGAGCCGTGGACACCAGGATAACCCTGGAATTTACACCTTGTCTTTAATCAGTGGGGAATTATTCTAACAGCATTATGTTTGATCACTCTACACTACGGCCACTTGTTCTTAAACGGATTGTGGCTCGACCTGGATTTACAGCCTCCCTTCCCTCCTGGATTTCAGGGAGCCAATTCCACAATACCCTTCTGGGTGGTGGCGGGACGGAACAGGGAAGAAATGTGAGGAGGACGCTGTCACTCAGGTGATTCCCTCAGTCTGGACATTAGAGTGGAGAAGGCATTTGAAGTCATCTTTTAATCTGAAAAGTATTATAGAAGCTCTTTTCTTTTTATTTTCTCTCAATTTATGTAGATTATATTATTTCCTAGGTTACCTTTTTCCAATGGCCCCTACATTTTATTAGCAATATTTATTTGTTAAAAATCAACTGCTAATTGCAGTTCTTACAGCTTTTAAATGCACTCCTTGTTCAAGGCACTGTCGAGGACATGACTGTTAAGAAGACAAAGTCTGTCCTCTGAAAGAGCATATAATTTAAGGAAGTGTTGCTCAGAGTGTGATCTGAGGACCACCAGTGTCAGAACCACCAGAGGTACCCTTTAAATTCTGACCCAGTAGATCTGGGATCCCAGAAACCTGCACTCTTGAATATCACTCTAAGTGATCCAGATACATAAGAACTAATGTTGAAAAGAGTGGAGTTTAATAATGTTTGCTCTGTATCTCATTTAATCCTGCAAACAACACTCAAAGGTAGGTATTATCGCGTCAGCTTTAAAGATCATAAAACTGTTGCCGAGAAACAATACATGAATTGTCCAAAGGTATTCAGCTAGGACATGCCAGTCCAAGAACCAAACTCAGATGTGTTTCAGATAAACCACTAACTATAAAATACGGAAGAATGAAATAGAGTAAAAGCCAGTGACCATGGGATCACAAAGAAAAAAAAACTTCGTTCTGATGAGGAAGCCAGCAAAGTGTTCGCCAAGTTGATGAGAGATGAACCAGATGTTCCAAAGCAAAGGCTTGAAGGAGTAAACGTATAGCTTGAGCGATTACAGATAGACTATTGTGCACTGGGGGACCATTCATGGGGGAGAGAAGCTTGGTTTTACAGCAGGGGTATGACACTAAAGGTTTGGAGAAGTGGATGGGGTGATCTGATTTGTGTTTCTAGAGAATCTCTCTGGAAGCATTTTGCACAATGGATTGCAAATGAGAGGAAAAACAAGGAAGACTAGTAAAGAGGGTTCTTATCATAATCTAGGCTTCAGAAGATGTTTCCGAATTTGAGAGTAAAGTGAATGGCAAAATTTCTAGAATAATAACAATTGAAGTCATGCTTATATATTTATAATGAAAACAAGATTTTTGATTTTTATATAGATGATATATAAACATATAAATTGTCATGTCTACTGTTAAAAGTTGAATTTAGATAAAACAAAAGGTAGAAAATTTTGAAAATTATGTATTTAATAGATTTGAGAAAACCTAATGGGTAATATATTACAATGCTAATTACGTATATGTCAATGCCTAGTTTACACTGAAAGTGGTAGGGATCCTTTGGAAAAGGAGTTTAAGAAAATGGCTAGGATTATGCAGACTCAGGGTAGTTTAAAAATAAAAGTTGGCCCGCGTGTCTTCCTCTGGTTTCATTTTGCTGCCAACAATTCTAAAATTCCATTTATTTATTCAACACCTACAATTTGTGAAGTGTACCATAAGAGCTATGGAAGATCTAAATATTAATAAGACCTAAGTCAATCTTTGTCCTCAAGTAGGTCACATTCAAAAGGAATACAAGGAAATTCACATCCAGAAGATATAAGTATAGATGACAATAATACTATCAGTAGTCCCCTAAGGAAAAATCTATCCAAGTCTCACTAAATACATATTTTTAAATATATGTTGATGATTATTAGGGTATCCATGGTCCGACCTGTTCTTCAGGTGATTTTTGGAAGAGGGGACATCCTTGGTGTCAGTATCATTACTCATTTTCTCCTTCTGCTACAGTGTAAGCCCTGAGGGAGCAGGAACTGGGTAAGTGTTATTTTCTCTGCATAGCACCTAACCCAGTGCCCTTCCCAAACTGCCAACTTTTAGCTAATTTTAATAATGGTAATGAGAGACACTGCTTTACACCATCAGGTCCATTTCAAACAGTGATGTCCACGAAATCTCCAAGTCTGTATACTTCCACCATTTCCGTATTGGCTCTTCTGACTTTGCACGTGGCTTGTCCTTGCTTTCCAGGCCTTCTACAATTACCATGTCCTGGAATTACTTCAGATGCTGGTAACAGGAGGGATAAGTTCTCAGCTGGAACATCATTTGGACAAGGATAAGTTCTCTGGGGTGCCCAAGAGCTACTCTACAATTTTGTCTGGCACAACACGTTGTAAACTGGGGCTTCTGTCCTTAAATCAAACCATTTTGTCAGACATTCAAGTGAGTCTACTCTTATCATAAGAGAGTTTCCCACTTCCTTACTTCTCTGAGTTTCTGAAAATGATCCAGACTGTTTGAGTTTGTAGATGGCCTGTAGCACAGAAATAATGACACTAAAAACAAATTCATACAACCTTGTATTCAGAGAGTATTTTACAATTTACAGTGCATTTTAATGTGTTATATTTACTTTTTACAACAATTCCGGAGGATAGATAAAGCTGTTGTTATTATCCCCATCTTCCAGATAAAAAAATCCAAGTCTGCAGGAAGCATCAGGGGCTCCAATAACTTTATACCTTGACAAGGGTGTTAATAATAATTGTAATAGCTAATATTTACTGAGCATTTCCCCTGTGCCTGTCTGCGTTGGTTTTCTTCACTTAATCTGTCCAAGCATTTGCATTATTAATTTCATTGAACCGATCAAGAAGCTGAGACCCAGGGAAACAATACTTACCTGAGACCGCACCGTCTCCCAGTGGCAAAGCAAGGGTCCCTCTAAGGCAGCCTGAGCCAGGGTCTGCCCACTCCGCCTACACCCGAACTGCTAAAGAAGTCTGATTGGGTCAGCTGAAATCAGCAGAAGGATTCTGTGTTAGAGTCCAAGAACGTGACTGGGCTAGCCAGTAGAAAATGCTTGTTTCCTTAGTCCACTGAGCTAGTGAACAGCAGATTCCAGCAAGGGAGAAGATAAAAATTCTGGCAAATTCCAATGGGGCATCCAGGTACGCGGGGATCAGATTAACATCCAGTCTGGGAATGAGTAATCTACATATCGGTTAGATTGGTGCATTTGGGTTTAGTTTTTTTTTGCATGAAGATTAGCCCCGAACTAACATCTGCTGCCAATCCTCCTCTTTTTGTTGAGGAAGATTGGCCATGAGCTAACATCTGTGCCCATCTTCCTCTATTTTATACGTGGGACACCTGCCACAGCATGGCTTGATAAGTGGTGCATAGGTCTGCACCCAGGATCCAAACCAGTGAACACAAGCTGCAGAAGCAAAGCACACGAACTTAACCACTGCACCACTGGGCGGCCCCTGGTTTAGTTTTGATTGACACTGCATTCGGCTATCCAGTGTTATTGTCAGGGGCAGGCCTTTATAAAGAAACATCTTTTGTTAGTTCAGAGGACATCAGCAGAGCCCCTTTCACAAACAGCGGACTCTTCTGGCCTCTGGGCCTGGTGTGTCTTGACAGATACTGCCAAAAAGGGCAAGCCCCATGCTCTGTGCCTCTGAGTTCCAGATGCAAACAATATTCCAAAGTTCCCTCAGTCTGGTCTGTCCGTTGCCGGTCTGTGGCCTGGCGCTCCTCACCTAAGGTTGACTTGTGAGTCATTATAAGCCCAAGACAACTGCTGCTGGCAACTTCCTGTTGGTATCAGAGGTGACAGTGGACTGCTCAACACTCCTCTCCTTCCTTTCTCAGTTTATGTCTTGTCCTCACTTTGTTCTTTACTCTGAGGAAGCACAGAGGTGAACAAACTATTGCCTTTTGACTTCACTCAATCCATTCGCCTCTGCTTTTGAACCTGTCATCTCCCGGTAGTGCCTTGTTGGCTCTAGCCTGAGAGCGAGGTCCAGACGAGTGCTTGGGGCTATAATCTGTTTTAGAGTGGGATAAGAAGATCACTCCCTGGACGTCACCTAACATCCCAACTCATTATCTACCTTGAAAACTGAATTTTCCAAGCTGTTGCTCATTGTTACTTCTTAATGGTTACCAAAACAGCAGTAGTAATAAAAATGAGCATAACAATGTGCCACATCATACCTACAAGGCTCTTGGAAGACCAGAGTGATAAAAACAAACACTAGGATTAGATGCCCAAAACTAATCATAAACTTGATTTCCAAGGCACTTGACACAGCCACCATGCAGTTATTAGGAAATGACTTTTGGGTCTTGCAAACTTCTACTACAAGTAAAGGCAAATGATAGTAAGTGCTTTCCATTACTACATTAAAGTGCCAACAGACACATGTTTTTGTCTTCTCTCCCCAGCCAAGAAAGACCTTTGGGCAGTTGTTCTGTGGCTCATTAGATAGTATTGGAATCCTGTGCCTTGGCTTATACCGCATGATGGATGAAGAGGAGCGCAACCCGGAACGCAAAAGGGGAGTACACTAGTTTGGGAAGTGGTAGCTGTCCATCCAGGCATGAGAGCGAAAGTTACTGTATTCAATGTGAAGCAGAAGTCCAGAGCTCAGGGTCCACAGTTTCAAAGAAGGGTACAGGGGAAGCAGATAACAATTTAGGAATAAGAAGGATAGGTATAAATAACGTGAATGAACCCCTATGGTCAGGGTTCAATTAGTATTGGCCATATAAGAAGAAAGGTATCTGTCCCCAATGGAAATTGAAATGTAGACCCAGATTTTAAATCGGAGTTCTTTTGTAACTTACCCCTCATCCATATCTACACAACTTTTTAAAGCTGAAAGCCACTGACCACATTGGAAAGATTGTATTCTGCTGGACTCATTGCTAAATATTTACTGAGTGTCTCTTTTCTAGCCACTGTGCTTTGTACATATAAATTAGGTGGGTGATATACTCAAATTTCAGTTTAAAGAATGATCAATCTGACAGCAGTTTAGGGGAAGATAGAGGAAATGTATGTAGAGGCCAGGAAGAGAAAAGAGAGAGTGCATTCTAAAGACAACAGTAATGTCAGTCCAAACTAAGATTCTCACAGTGGAGATGGGCAGGACTCTGTAGAGAAAGAGAAATTAAAAATAATAGAGTGGAAATAGATTGATGGAAACTTGTTCCAGGAGAAAGGGGAAGGAAGCCAAATTACTCAAAGTGGGGTAGTCTTGAATAGAAAGAAAGACAGTTCTCTGCTCATAGCAGAAAAGAATGGGTGCCAAGGCAGATATAGCTATAGGTGAGGGGAGTGCCTATGGGAATTTTTATGTAACCCTAGAATTTCTCAGTGAGGTACAGACACAGCTATTTCTGAGAGATAAGATGGAGGAAGTATTATAAGGAGTTGAGAAAGAGGTAAAAGTTTAGATTAACTACTGAGGAACAGAAGAAGAGGCTTATTGCGGACTTGTAGAAACAATACTACACTGTAAAGTCAAAGGACAAAGGATTGGAAATCCTGATGAAGTTAAAGAGTAGATGTACTCAGAGTACAGGAATGAGAGAGAAGGAATGATGGGAAGTTGTAGTCAGAGAGTGATTTATTGAAGCATAAAATTTGGGAGATGTCAGGAAATTACAGCATCCAGCATCTTGCCAGGAAAGTGGATTGGAGATAAAGATCACTGAGGAGTTGAAATTAAAGAAATGTGTCTGGATATTGGAATTGTAAACCACATACACACTGCAGGCACATAAGAGGATGGTGGCACTAGAGTTTGAAAGAAAAAGTGTTCCAAGTGCCAAAGGCCCAAATAAATAAGAAGGTCTATAGATGCCACTGATGAATGAAGAGGGAGGAGGATATGGCTGTACAGCATTAAACACAAAGATGGTGGAGGAGGAATGATGTTCTGGAAGCAGCATTGGGAAGCATGAGTGATATCAATCTCTTGCTCTCTCTCTCTGCCTGGACTCCATCCCTTTCTCCAACACCTCTGGAAAACCTATGGAACATGGTAATTGGGAGAATATACACCCCATATTTGAGAGGACATCAGGGAAGGAAATGATGTTTCTGTCTTAAAGGGAGTCTGTGATTATAGTAGATCTTATTTAGAATATCATGGAGGTGACAGGACACTCAGTGGGAAAGATGAAAGCAGGAAGATTATTCAGTGAAAGAAGGTCAATGGTGCGTGGAGCTGGGTGTTTTGGAAAGAAGAGGTGGTCATTTGGGGCAGCAATGAAGACATGTAGGATGAAAGTCAGGAAAGGTTATCCTGCTTCAGTGTTCTGACATCAACACTGGTGTATTAGTTCATTTAACTCATGTGTATGGAGGGTTTGCTGTGTGCCTGATATTGTGCTAAGGCATCCTGCCTTCCTACAGTCTTTCCATGCAGCTCCAGGCTCTGGGTGTTCTTTAAGACTCATTGACATTCACTCTTTGCTTACCAGTCAAGGTTTCAAATAGAACTTTGGTATAATTGTTTTTTCTTTTCTTCATTGGCCACACTACATTCTGAGTGAAAGTTGGTGGCAGAAGCATTTAGGTAGGTATAAGCTAGGGTGGAAATATCTGGAGTGCATGTAATCTTCCAGTTTTGACAAAGCTTGGCTAAGTGCCCAGCATGTGCCAATGAATTCATTAGTATGGACATTAAAAGCAGAGAAACCTGGAGTCAGAAAGGCCGTTAGAGATCGATCAGGCCAAACTCCAGTCCTAACCGTCTCCCATGAAAATGGTGAGAAAAGCAAGACCCAGAGAAGGGAGATGCCATGCCCAGAGTCAGAGATGGTTGGGTTCAGAGGCGGGGATGAAAACTAGTCTTCCAGTTCCTAGTCTGGGACTTCTCCTGTTGCACTATTGTGCCAGAGATATTTACTATTCATCAGAGACCAATGAAGCAAACGAAGCAAAACAAAAGCATTTCGTCTTTTGGTCTAGCAAAATGAACTTATTATTTTGGCCATTGCCTGTAGCCACATTGTCCCAGCTGCAGAGGCTCAGAACTCATCTCTGGCTTTTCTTACAGGTTTGTGATTATCCGGCCAGCCAATGATTTTAAGCTGCTGCCCTCGGATCTTGTGTTTTGTGCCATCCCTTTCAGCACTTCTTGTTGCAAACAGAATAGTAGTTCATCTCAACTTCCCTGTGAAATTATAAATCTAGCACCACTGACATCAAAGACACTTCTAGACATAAATAAGCCTCCTACAGTTAATCCAGTTAACCAGACTACAACACAACCATTAGTTCATTCTTTGGAGTCCAAAATTATCCCTGTTAGTGATTCTAAGCAACCTGTATTGACCCAGAATGGTAGCCTGTCACCCCAGATACATCTGGGCAAAACTGTGGAAGAAAATGGAGAGGAAAACATGAAGGAAATCTCAAAGAATGCCTTTGCAAATTCAAAGTCACGCTAGAATTGTTGATATTCTCTACAATCTCCTAGCTTGCTACTTACAAAGTATCTGCAGAGATAATGAATTTGAACAGGGAAAATAAAAATGGACTCATGCCATTTTTGTGCCCATTACTTAGTGGTTGGCCAGCAAGCCCACACTGTTTTGGAAGAGACAAAAGTCTGATCTAATCTCACTGGATCTTGTGTGATAAATAAAGAAATATCTGATAAACACCTCTGTCAGGAAAGTTCATCACTCTGTGTCTCTGAAGCAGAAAGCATGTTAGCTTGAGCTGTGTTAAAGATGTTCTTCAGTACTGATTGGGTTTCTCCAGTCAGGGAATATAAGTAATCAAGATAAAAAGTGAGAAGGACTTAGACACAGGAGATAAGACATGAAAAGCGCCAAAATCAAGAATCTTATACTCTTTATCCTCAAACAGGCAAATAGTAAACTAGTATATTATCTCCTTCTCTTTTTTCTCATACTTTTTCTTTCTTCATCTCTTTCTATAGGAGGTGAGAAATACTAGATAGGGAGATGCTGGTTTGAATTGAAAACAAATTTATGTATAACTAAGACCTAGGAGTATGCCTGGCACAGGAAAGAATGTGCGAGTCTCCTGGGATGGGGTGCCTGGGTGAAGTCAGGGGGATCAAAATATATAACTTTCCAAATTCTCTAATTCAAGAATAAAGACATCATTTCATAAAAGGTATAATACATTTCCCCATTTTCCAAAAAGAACTTTATATTTAATTAAGTCATTTCATCTGGGCCTTTCTCTGTTAACTTGGTAAAGTTCAGCACATCCAGGAAGTATTTCCCATTTGGTGGCCTTATAATGGTGAACTTTGTAAGCAATGCCTTTTTGTGTTGTAGATACAAATAGGTAGAAGGGAAGAGCAAAGAAAATAATAAACTGTAGTTCTCAGAAATTGTTTTACATAACATTTATGATATCCTTGACATTTTAACAACATCTTTGCTGATTTGTTATTATTACCTCCATTTTACAAAGTAAGATCTATGTGACAAATAAAGTTGCCAGATAAAATAAAAAATATCCAGGGGCTGGCCCCGTGGCTGAGTGGTTAAGTTCACGTGCTCTGCTTCGGTGGCCCAGGGTTTCGCCAGTTCAGATCCTGGGTGCAAACATGGCAATGTTCATCAGGCCATGCTGAGGCGGCATCCCACATGCCACAACCAGAAGGACCCACAGCTATAAATACACAACTTTGTACCAGAGGGCTTTGGGAGAAAAAGGAAAAAATAAAATCTTAAAAAAATAAAATAATTAAAATAACTAACAAATAAAAAATATCCAGTTAAATTTCAATTTCAGATAAATAACAAATAAGTTTTTAGGACAAGTGTGTCCAAATTATTGCACTTAGCTAGGAATTGATCAAATCAACTTTTAAACCTCTTTTATTTCACTCCAGCATGTATAGATATTATGCCTCCAAGCTCAAAAATAAAAGAAATGAAACAAAACTAAAAGAAAAACAAAAATATTCATCTACAGGAAATAAAATTTTGTATAAGTTAAGCTTTGGTTGTAATGAAATCAACTCAATCTATGCGGAAAAAAGAGCAATTGTAAGAAAGTTGTCAGAAACCAAGGAAATATTTTTCTCTTTTGTAAGCTTCCTAAGTCTTCTTCATCTTTCTCTTTTTACAGAGTGACTTTCTTTGTTTTTCCATATACATGGCAAAATACATTTTTGTGCAATTCCAAATTTATAGGTAGAGTTATAGGCACATCGAAGATTTAGCTGGCCTGTTTCTGAATCGCAAATCCTAATTTCTAAAGGAAAGTATGTCGTATGCTCATCAGCCAACAGTGGCTGAGAAGTAGGCGCCTCTGAACAGAGGATTTGTCCTCAGGAAAGGAAGGGAAGATGTTCAGGGTCTGGGAAGACATTCCACCAAACATCTACTGCAAAGACAGTGTCATTTCTTCTCTCCATTCCCCAGGCCATTTTATGCACATAGCAGGTTTAGTAGAAACAAAATATTCCTGAGAAAAGAAATATGGACTGATCATATGTGTATTCAACATCCATAAATCTAATGCTGTACACTTATTGATCAATCTGTTTAGCATCTGAACCTCAGTTCTCTGGAGTAAAAGCTTTTTCCACAAATTATCCCATTTCTACCACAACAGAGGAATGTGAACGAAAAATTCTTCAGTATTTTAGGATAATGGGTACCAGAAATATGGCTAAAGAAAGATTGAGGTATATGCAACTATAGTCAATGTGTGAGTATTCATACTGCCAGTCTTGATAAACAAAATTGGCAGAGTACCCTAGACTCATGTTCCAAGTGATGCCATAACTCCAGAACCAAACCCTTTACCTATAGATGGCAACATTTTTTTTTTCCTGAGGAAGATTAGCCCTGAGCTAACATCCACCACCGATCCTCCTTTTTTTGCTGAGGAAGATTAGCCCTGAACTAACATCTGTGCCCATCTTCCTCTACTTTATATGTGGGATGCCTGCCACAGCATGGCTTGATAAGTGGTGGATAGGTCTGTACTTGGGATCTGAACTGGCAAACCCCAGGCCGCTGAAGTGGAGCATGCGAACTTAACCACTGCACCACGGGACCAGCCTCACATGGCAACATTTTAATACATGTCCTTTGGCAGTATAATGGATACTTAATTCATAATGATTGTTATTAATAGAAGATTAAATTTTTAATTAATTAAGATTTTAATTCTTATTCATAGAAGAACTGATATGAAGACGAGAAAACAAAAAGGAAACTTAATAGTTCACAAACAATATGTGGACCAGGAGCTTTTAAGATTTTTTGAGCCTTTGACCCTTTTGAAATTTGGATGAAAGCTGCAGGCTTCCTCTCCAGAAAAATTAATATATGCGTGTATTCCACATAATTCATCAATGTGGGAGGAAGCTCATGGATCACTTTTTGTCTAGTCTATCTATCATCTTCCCAAATCCCTGATATAGACCTTCTGTAACCAGTGGCATGGTCCCCAGAAAGAACATAGGGCAGAAGAGCAGGGATATCTCATAAAACATTTGTGGTCTCGAGCAAGTTCTCAAAGCTTTCTCAGTTATGTTCCCAGGTTTTTTACTTTGTGTAAAAACAGAAAGTTGAACTAGAAGGTTTTGAACATTACTTCCATCTTCATTCATTGAACACATATTTATTCACTATCTACTGTGTGTCAGACACTGTCTAGATACTGAGGATACAGCAATTGCCAAGACAAAGTTGCTTTCCCCATGGAGCATGAACTCTATTTGGAGGAGGCAGAAAATAAAAGAATAAATAAATGAACAAGATAATTACAGATTGTGTCCAATACTGTGAAGGAAATAAACATGTTGATGTGGTGGTCAGGGACCACGGAAGGGTAGAAAGGATCTTGTGGGAAAACTGTTTAGGAAGAGGAACTTGATATGTTCAAGAAAAAAACACAAGCTGGTGTGGTTAGAGCATAATGAATAACCCAGAGGAAGAGTCACATGAGATGAGATTGGGAAAATAGGCAGGACCTGATTAAGAGAGACTCTGTAAACCATGAGAAACAGATTACATTTTATTTTAAGTGCAATGAGAAGCTCTTTAACAGTTTTAAACAGTGGAATAAGATGTTGTCATTTATATTTTCAGAGAAGACTCTGGCACTTAGGTTTCAGTAGTATGAATAATCAAATTCAAGTGAATTCTCTTCCTCTTACAAACACTCAGAAATGCTAGGTAAATTATAACAAAAGAATTTTTAAATGTACAGAAGCTCTTAAAAGAAATGGAAACTTCCAACCAGAAGCAAGAGGGAGGTTATAGCCAGAGATGGTGTCTGTGAGAGATATAGGAGTCATAAATGGGACTGTTTGGTCAGAGACCACATAGTGTCATATGGAGACTGGAGATGTAGATGAGAACAGAGACTCAATTTAACCATCACCTTGGAAGGACCAGCCCATCTGTGTAAGAGGTGATAAAAAGACTCTTCTTAAACAGGACTCCAAATAGACAGGAAAATTTATCATCGTTTATGGATCAGGTTGTAAAAAAGCACCTATCATGAGAAACTGAAGACTCAAGTTCACATCATGTGCAGATGTAGCATCCAAATTCGGACCTTGTGTGGTAGGAATTTAAAACTGAGAAAGCAATGCAAAAAAAATTTGGTTCCAGACCAGTGACACCTTTGGGGTTACTGCTAGAAAGAAATGAATAATCTTTTACAAGAAAGAATTCTACAACTCAGGGCAAAGAGGACTCCACGCAGGGGAAGAAAAAGTGAATTCAAGACTATTTAAAATTGACAATAAGCCCACGATAAAAAGTTGGAAATGAAATGAAGAAATTATCCTGAAAAGTTAGAGTCAGCAGACAAATCACACAAGAGGGTTAGTATGACACCAGATACTGGGTATTAGAACACAGTGTTGGGTATTAGAACAATCTGAAAAAGACTATGAAATTGATACACTTAAAATTATGAAAAAGTCACAAAAAATATGATTAAGAAGTGAAAATGAACGAAAAGAATAATGTGAAAAAATGAGCAGGCAGAATTGAAAAAAAGTCAAAACTTCTAGAAATAGTTGATTAAATTAAAAATTCAGTATATGAATTGAGCAATAAATTAGATGCAGGTAAATCTGAGGAATTTACTTAAAATGTAAAATGGAGAGATAAACACATGGAAAAATAAAAGAGAGGTTAAGAGACATGGAGGAAGGAATGGAAAAGCACAATAGATAAATAATTCAATTTCCAGATGGGGAGATAATGGGAAAGATGCAAAAGAAGGCTGAACATTTTTAGAATTGATAAAGTACAAAAATCTTGAGATATAAGAATTTCAATGAGTCATGATCAGGAAAATTAATATAAATCTACATACAGACATATCCATATTTAGACAGAAAAGCAGACTTTTACAAAGGGATTACCATTAAGAAATTTAGGGGAAATAAAATATAATGGACCAATAATATCAAAATACTGAGAGAAAAATAACAGATGATGTAAAAACATGCATACTATACTATCTAAATTATTCAAAAGGGGAGTGAAGGAGATCTCATCAAGATGGCAGAGTAAGCAGACTCTGAACTCGTCTCATCTCACAAACACAACCAGGTTGTAACTATTTTTGGAAAAATTACCCTGGATAGAAAACTTAAAACTGGATAAAAAGAACCGCCACAACAAGGGACAGTCCTGACTAAGGCGAAAGAGGAAGAAATTCCTTCTGGAGAGAAAAAAAGCCACCTTCAGGAGCAGCGGAGTTTCTCAGCCAGCCAGGCGGGAGCCACCCTAAGGTACACGGCCCTCCCTGGAGGATTGAGGTCTGGAATGGGAGCTGATAGTGCTATAAGCATCCTTCAGACTCAGCAAAACTGAGATGAGAGTCTTACTACCTGGCTTCACTGGCTATTAACTGCAGTGGGGATAACCCCAGAAAAGCTATCAGACGGAAGCCAAAAAAAGGGCCCACACACAAACTCACCCATCTCAGCAACCTAAAATCACCAGAGAGAAGGCTGACAGTCCCTTGGTGAAAAGAGACTCAACTGGTGGGCACTGGGGGCATCTTGGTGAAAGGAGGGACCCCTCCAGAGACTGAGACATTGGTGGTGGCCACTGTTGTGACCTAGTCCAGGTGTGCTGACACAGACCCCAGCCAACACCACTGAAACTCTGCCCCTGGCCCGTTAGCCCAGGGGTCTGCCACACCCACTAGAGCACACATTTAATCCAGTTCAGCCAGGGTAGGCAGCCCCCCTAGGGACCAACCCCACCCAACAGCAAGCCCTCAGGCTACTTGTTGGCCTGCATTGACTGGGTGCCTTGATCCTTTATAGGCAGGTGAGTGTGTCAGTCTCTGTGGGGCAGGGCCTATGTGAGAACCACACGAACTGTGGGGGGCATTGGTGAAGAGATGAGGGCCTCTGCAGTGGGGCATCAGGGTATGCCCCAAGGGGTTTGGAAGTGCACATGGACCAGGACTGTGCTGACAGTGTGTGCAGTCCTGTGTGTGTGTGTGGGGGGGGGGGGGGCGGGTGAGGCTTATCAGTGGCAGAAGACCTGTGCTTCACAAATAACCATAAAAAGGATCAGCCCCACCCTCCAAAACCTGAAACAATTGAGTGCTCCTGTGCTAGGGCCAGCACCACTCAGCTGCACTCCTAAGAGATCTGACAACAGCCTTGTAGGCCTGAGGCCTATAGCAACTATAAGCCTCTGAGACTAGCAATCAGCTACTCTGGGTACTTACACAATTAACAGGAAAACTGCAACAGGAGTGTGCTGTTAGACCTTGTAGACAACCAAGCTGAGGTTCCCCAAACCAGATTTACAAACAGCTGGCCAGGGAAGGAAAGACTAAACTCCCTGGGTACCTGCATTAAGAGCAACCCTGCCACAGCAGAAGGACACAAGTAGCCCACAAAGTGGTCACACTTGGATAATGTGGACTGGTGATGGGAGAGAAGGACACTACTGGACCTCAAAAGGCATCTCTTACATAAGTCCACTTCTCCAAGATCAGGAGACATAGTTGACTTACCTAATACATATAAATAAGCACAGAGAAAGAGGCCTCGAGAGGAGACAAAGGAATACATTTCAAGCAAGGGAACAGGACAAAACCTTAGAAAAAGGACTAAATGAAACAGAAATAAGCTACCTACCTGACAAAGAGTTCAAACAAAAACTCATAAGGATGCTCACAGCTATTGGGAGAAGACTGGATAAACACAGTGACCTCATCAACAAAGAACTGGAAAATATAAAAAATAACCAATCAGAAATGAAGAGATTAGATATGGTTTCAAAAACAGAAAATGTGGGAGGAGAGGAGTGAAAAAGTAGAGCTTTTAGAAAGAGGTCAAGCTAAAGAGTCTATCAACTTGATACAGACTGTTATATACATAGAATATTACATAGGATCCTCATCGTAATCACAAATCAGAAACCTATAATAAGTAAACAAATAAGTAAAACAAAAGAAATCAAACATATTAGTAAAGAAAGCCATCAAACCACAAGGGAAGAGAGCAAGAGAAAAAGAAAGAAATGGAGAAGAACTACTAAAACACCCAGAAAAAAAAGTAACAAAATGGCAATAAGTACATATTTATCAACAGCTACTTTAAATGTCAATGGACTAAATGATCCAATCAAAACACATAAGATGAAAAACCAAGACCCATATATGCTGCATCCAAGAGACACACTTCAGACCTAAAGACACTCACAAACTGAAAGCAAAAGGATGGAAAAAGCTATTCCATGCAAATGGCAAAGAAAAGAAAGTGAGGTTAGCAATATTTATATCTCACAAAATAGACTTTAAAACAAAAACTGTAACAAGAGACAGAGAAGGGCACTACATAATGTAAAGGGAAAAATCCAACAAGAAGATATAACATTGTAAATATCTATGCACCCAACATAGGAGCACATAAATATATAAAGCAGTTATTAACAGACACAAAAGGAGAAATAGACAGTAACACAATAATAGTAGGGGACTTTAACACTCCACTCACACCAATGGATAGATCATCCAAATAGAAGATCAATAAGGAAACATCGGCCTTAAATGACACATTTGACCAGATGGACTTAGTGGATATGTACAGAACATTCCATCCAAAAACCACAGAATAGACATTCTTTTTAAATGCATGTGGAACATTTTTCAGGATTGATCACATATTAGGCCACAAAACAAGTATCATTAAGTTTAAGAAGACTGAAATAGTACCATGCATCTTTTCTGACCACAAAGGTATGAAGCTGGAAATGAACTGCAGGAAGAACTCCAGAAAAGCCACAAAAATGTTGAGATTAAACAAAATGCTACTGAACAACTATTGGGTCAATGAAGAAATCAAAGGAGAAATAAAAAATTCCTGGAGACAAATGAAAATGAAAATATGGCATTTCAAAAATCTATGGGATACAGCAAAAGCAGTTCTAAGAGGGAAGTGTATAGTAATTCAGGCCTACCTCAACAAAGAAGAAAAATCCCAAATAGACAATCTAAAAGCACATCCAAAGCTACTGGAAAAAGAAGAACAAAGCCAAAAATCAGGAGAAGGAAGGAAATAATAAAAATCAGAGCAGAAATAAACAAAATATAGACTAAAAAAAAAGCAATAGAAAAAATTAATGAAACCAAGAGCTGGTTCTTTGAAAAGATAAGCTAAATTGACAAACCCTTAGCTAGACTCACAAGAGAAAAAGAGAGAAGGCTCATATAAATAAAATCAGAAATGAAAGAGGAGAAATTACAATAGACACCTCAGAAATACAAAAGATAATAAGAGAATACTATGAAAAGCTATATGCCAACAAATTGGATAATCTAGAAGAAATGGATAAATTCTTAGAAACATACAACCATCCAAGACTGGACTGAGAAGAATTAGAGAATTTGAATAGACCAATCATCAGTAAGGAAATCGAAACAGCAATGGAAAACCTCCCCTAAAATAAAAGTCCAGGACGAGATAGCTTCCCTGGTGAATTCTACCAAACATTCAAAGAAGGCTTAATATCTATACTTTTCAAACTCTTCCAAAAAATTGAAGAGGAGGGGATGTTTCCTAACTCATTCTACAAAGCCAACATTATCCTGATACCAAAACCAGACAAGGACAACACAAAAAAGAATATTACAGGCCAACATCACTGATGAACGCTGATGCAAAAGTCCTCAACAAAATACTAGCAAATAAAATACAACAATACATTAAAAAGATCATACATCACGATCAAGTGGGTTTCATTCCAGAGATACAGGGATGGTTCAACATCCACAAATCTATCAACGTGATACACACGTTAACAAAATGAAGAATAAAAATCACATGATCATCTCAATAGATGCAGAGAAAGCATTTGACAAGATACAGCATCCATTTATGATAAAAACTCTAAAAGGGGTACCAGAAGGAAAATCACTCAACATAATAAAGGCCATGTATGACAAACCCACAGCAAATATCATTCTCAATGGAGAAAAATTGAAGTCTATCCCTCTAAGAACAGGAACCAGACAAGGATGCCCACTGTCACCACTCTTATTTAACATAGTATTGGAAGTCCTGGCCAGAGCAATCAGGCAAGAAAAGGAAATAAAAGGGATCCATACAGGAAAAGAAGATGTGAAACTGTCACTCTTTGCAGATAACATGATTTCATATATAGAAAACCCTAAAGAATCCACTAAAAAATTTTTAGAAATAATAAATGAATACAGTCAAGTAGCAGGATACAAAATCAACATACAAAAATCGCTTGCATTTCTATACGCTAACAACGAAGTAGCAGAAAGAGAAATAAAGAATACAATCCCATTTACAATTTCAACAAAAAGAATAAAATACCCAGGAATAAACTTAACCAAAGAGGTGAAAGATCTGTACACTGAAAGCTGTAAAACATTGTTGAAAGAAATCGAAGACACAAAGAAATAGAAAGATATTCTGTGCTCTTGGATTGGAAGAATTAACATAGTGAAAATGTCCGTACTTCCTAAAGCAATCTATAGATTCAACACAATCCCTATCAAAGATCCAACAACATTTTTCACAGAAATAGAATAAAGAATCCTAAAATTTATATGGAACAATAAAAGACCCCGAATAGCCAAAGGATTCCTAGAAAAAAGAACAAAGCTGGAAGTATCACACTCCCTGATTTCAAAACATACTACAAAGCCATAGTAACCAAAACAGCATGGTACTGGCACAAAAACAGACACACAGATTAATGGAACAGAATTGAGAGCCCAGAAATAAACCCACTCATTTATGGACAGCTAATATTTGGCAAGGGAGCCAAGAGCATACGATGGAGAAAGGAGAGTCTCTTCAATAAGTTGTCTTGGGAAAACTGGACAGCCACATGCAAAAGAATGAAAGTAGACCATTATCTTATACCTTGCACAAAAATCATCTCAAAATGGATTAAAGACTTGAATGCTAGACGCAAAACCATGAAACTTCTAGAAGAAAACATAGGCAGTATACTCTTTGACATCAGTCTTAGCAGCATATTTTCAAGTACCATGTCTGACTGGGCAAGGGAAACAAAAGAAAAAAAAATGAATAAATAGGACTACATCAAACTAAAAACTTCTGCACAGCAAAGGAAACCATTAACAAAATGAAAAGACAACCTAACAATTGGGAGAAGATATTTGCAAGCCATATATTAGATAAGGGATTAATATCCAAAATACACAAAGAATTCATACATTTCAACAACAAAAAAACCAACAACCTAATTAAAAAATGGGGAAAAGATCTGAACAGAGATTTTTCCAAAGAAGATATACAGATGGCCAACGGGCATATGAAAAGATGCTCAACATCATTAGCTATCAGGGAAATGCAAATCAAAACTACAATGAGATATTACATCACTCTGGTCAGGATGGCTATAATTAACAAGACAGGAAACAACAAGTGTTGGAGAGGATGTGGAGAGAAGGGAACCTTTGTACACTGCTGGTGGGAGTGCAAACTGGTGCAGCCACTATGCAAAGCAGTATGGAGTATTCTCAGAAAATTAAGAATAGATTTACCATATGATCCAGCTATTCCACTGCTGGGTATTTATCCAAAGAACTTGAAAACACAAATACATAAGGATACATGCAAACCTATGTTTATTGTAGCATTATTTGCAATAGCCAAGACTAGGAGCAACCTATGTGCCCATCAAGGGATGAATGGATAAAGAAGATGCGGTATTTATACACAATGGAATATTACTCAACCATAAGAAATGATGAAATCCAGCCATTTGTGACAACATGGATGGACCTTGAGGGTATTACTCTAAGTAAAATAAGTCAGAGAAAGAAAGTCAAATACTGTATGATCTCACTCATAAATAGAATATAAAACAATGGCAAACACACACATAGCAATGGAGATTGGATTGGTGGTTACCATAGGGAAAGGAGGGAGGGGGTGGGCACAAGGGGTGATTAAGCTCACATGTGAGATAATGGAGTATAATTAGTTTTTGGGTGGTGAACATGATATAATCTACACAGAATTCGAAATATATTACAATGTACATCTGAAAGCTATATAATGTTATAATCCAATGTTACAGCAATATAAATAAATAAATAAATACGTATAAAGGCAAAAAAGAGAAGGACTCAATAAGTACTTGTTGGATGAATGAATGGGTGAACAAATAAATGATATATTCCTGGGGAAAAATAGGGGGAGAGCAAAAATAAAGATGAACAAAGACTGAGAACATAACACTTAGAGTCCTTTACTGAAAGAACTAGTAAAGGATATACTTCAGTAAGAAGAGAATGAACCCCAAAAGATGGAGCAATATATAAGGAACAATGATAAGAAAATAATTGGAAATTATTGAGGTAAATATAAATAGCTTTATTTGCAATAATAGTAATAATAGTAATAATTTTGTAAAGGTTAAGAACAAACTGGAACTAACATAATAGATAAAAATAATAGCTGGTATGAAAGAGGTGTGATTAAGCAAAACTGCTGTAAGATCATAGCATTGTTCAGGAGGAGAGCAGAGCTAATTATTAACTTTGGCATTTATTGTCTATTAGCATATGAAAATTTTGGAAAATAAATTCTGAAGAAAAAAAGAAAGAATATGTAACTTCCAAATCAGTTGAGAGAAACTAATCAGTAAAAGGACAAAAATATGGAATTCAAAAATGTTGACTCAACTCATGACAAGCTGGCATTTCTTTTAGAAAAGCAAATTAAAAGAATGGTATATAGAAAAAAATGTAAAAGGTAGTAATAAATGCAAATATATGATATTAAATACATATAAATGGATCAATAGTTAGGTAAAAAGTAAGATTTTCAGATTAGATTTTAAAGCCAGTTATATGCTGTTTATAGCATAAAATATAATGATTTATAAAATATGAAAATGAAAGAAAATAAAGAGATATACTACAAAAATATGGACCAAAAGAAGTGGAACTATTAGTATCAGATTAAGCACACCTTAAAGCAAAGATCATTACTGAGGAAAATAATTTCATTTTTTAACCATAACACTAATCTTCAACTAGCAAATAATAAAACAATTCTGAAATTTTATGCACATAACATGGCCTTAAAATTTAGAAAACTAAAACTGACAAAATTACAAAGAGAAATTGAGAAACCTACAATCATAGGGAAGAATTTTAACACACTTTTCTCAGAAACTGACAGATCAAGCAGAAAAAAATTAGTACTTGCACAGAGTAATATGAACTACGTAGTAACTACCTTGATCTAATGGAGATAGGTAGGTAGATAGACAGATGGATAGATAGATAGACAGACAGATAGATCACTGATCTAACAAATGGTAAATGGACACTCTTGTTCAGCACAAATACTGTTTTAATTTCCCATGAAGTCACCAACAGGGCCAGTCAATATGAACCAATGATACCAACCACATTGCAAGAAAATTCAAAATTGGTAACAAATACCCAGACCTCAACAAACAAAATTTACCAACATATTTGGAAATAAACAAAACAAAAATCCTACATCAACCATGGGTCAAATTTAAAACTTCATAATGGATGTTAAAAACTTTTGAGATCTAAATGATAATAAAAAGACTATATATTAAAATTTGTGACATACTTCTTCAACAAATGGTGGTGGGAACATTAGATATACACATGCAAAACATGAAGTGGGATCTTTATACCATATACAAAAATTAACTTAAAATGATTAGATCTAAACATAGGACCTGAAACTATAAAATTCCTCCAAGAAAAATAGGGGAAAATCTTCATGACATTGGATTTGGCAATGATAGTTTGTATATGGCACCAAAAGCCCAGATAACAAAAGTAAAAATAGATAAGTGGGACTACATCAAACTTTAAAAACTTCTGCACAGCAAAGGAAACAATCAACAGAGTGAAAAGGCAACCTACAGAATGGGGGACGATATTTGCAAACCATATATCTGATAAGGAGTCAATATCCAAAACATATAAAGAACTTCTACAATTTAAAAACAAAGAAATCCAAACAACCCAATTAAAAAATGAGCAAAAGACTTTAACAGACACTTTTCCAAATAACAAGCATATGAAAAGATGCTCAGTATCACTAATCATGAAGGAAATGCTAATCAAAATCACCAATATCACGTCACATCCATTAGGATGCTCACTATCAAAAAAGAAAAAGAAAATAAAAAACGTTGGTGACAATGCAGAGGAATTGGAAATCTGTGCACTGTTGGTGGGACTGTCAAGTGGTACAGCTGTTATGGAAAAGAGTGTGGAGTTTCCTCAAAAAATTAAAAATAGAATTACCACATGATCCAGAAATCCCACTTTGGTATATTTCAAAAAAAAAATTGAAAATAAAATCTTGAAGAGTTATTTGCACACCCACGTTTATTACAGCATTATTCACAATAGCCAAGAGGTGGAAGTAAGCTTAATGTCCATCAGTGGAAGATTAGATAAAGAAAATGTGGCAAAGATATACAATAAAATATTACTGAGCCTTAAATAAGAAGGAAATCCTGTTATATGTTACAACATGGGTGAACCTAGAGGACATTATGCTAAATGAAACAAGCCAGTCACAAAAAGACAAATACTGAAGATTTCCCTTATATGAGGTATCTACAGTAGTCAAACACTTAGAAACAAAAAGCAGAATGGTGATTGCGAGGGAGTCGGGGAAGAGGGAAAAGGGAATTGTTGTTCAGTGGATATAGATTTCAGTTTTGCAAGATGAAGAAGTTTTAGAGATCTGTTGTACAACAATGTACATATAGTTAACGCTACTATAGGGTACACTTAAAAATGGCTAAGATGCTAAATTTTACGTAATGTTTTTGATCACAATGAAAAAATTGTGCTATGCGTATAAATCACTACAAAGAAGTGAATTTGTAACCTTATAAGCATATGTGGAAATAGATGAAAATTAATTAAAAGTTAATGAGGAAATTGCTCAATTTAGCAAATTCAATAAATAATAGCAAAGTAAACTAACATAAATCTAAAGAGATTTCCCACCATCCTTGGTGTTTCCCAAAATACTTGTCTGGAACAGGACATCAGAACACAAATCTAGAGTCAGCTTTACTCAATAGCTACCATTTGTTATTTTGAGAAATAGCAAGAATTCCCTCTATCAAACAGATTGTTCAGGTAGCCTAAAGAAATGCTGGAGCAATATTTGAACAAAATTGAGGAGTAGGGTAACTAGGTTAAGATGAAACTGGAGGGGAATATGCGAAAAATCTCTTTAAGATTTGCCGTTCAAAATGTGGTCCCCAAACCAGCAACCTCCACAACACCTGAAAGCAGGCTCCATCTCAGACCTATTGAATCTTAATCTGCATTTTAACAAGACCTGTAAGTGACCCATAAATTTAAGTTTGAGATATATGTGTGCATGTGTGAGTGTATATATATATGTATATATATATCTAGGTCAGCCCTGGTGGTCCAGTGGTTAAGATCTGGTGCTCTCACCACCACAGCCCTGGTTTGTTTCCATTCAAGGAACCACACCACCCGTCTGTTTGTCAGTTGTCATACTGTAGTGGCTGCATGTTGCTGTGATGCTGAAAGCTATGCCACTGGGATTTCAAATACCAGGAGGGCACTCATGATGGACAAGTGGCAGTGGAGCTTCCAGACTAAGACAGACTAGGAAGAAGGACCTGGCCACCCACTTCAGAAAAAATTGGTCATGAAAACCTGTGAATAACAGTGGAGCATTGTCTGACAGAGTGCCAGAAGGTGAGAGGATGATGCAAAAAGACCAGGCAGGCTTCCATTCTGCTGCACACAGGGTCGCTAGGAATCAGAATCAATTTGATCATACTAACAACTATATATGTACGTAATATATATGTATATGTGATATATAATATATATGTAACACATATGTAATATATACCATACATACATACATACATATGCATACATATATAAATACACACACACATATAGTGGCTTCTGAAAAATTAAGATCTGAAGATTTGGTTTTAGATAAAATTACCTCCTCCAACATGTAGCTATTTGGCATGTTAACTTCTATTTAAGACGTATGCTATGCTCTTTCCAAGTACCTCTAATTAACAGTAAAATCCTCAAGCTGAGGACCTTCAGACTGTAAAGGAGTTGAGGGAGGTTGGAGTTCAGTGAAGGTGGTGGATATTTTCCTGGAGAAACGATAACCTATAGCTCAAAGCTAGAGTTGTTTCTTCCAGGCCCCAAAACAAAAGAGCCCAACCTCTGTTGCCAATCTCCCTTTTTTTGCTTGAGGAAGATTCACCCTGTGCTAACATCTGTGCCAATCTTCCTCTATTTTGTATGTGGGTCACTGCCACAGCATGGACCCTGACGAGTGGTGTAGGTCCGCACCAGGGAACCGAACCTAGACCAATGAATATTCCTCAGCAAAAAAAGAAAAAAAAAAAAAGAGCCCAAAATCCAAAAGTAAACTTACTGCAGTTTTCTGATTGGCATGCTTCAGGAATACTAGAAAGTGAGGAGAAGGGTGGGAGGCAGCCAGGGGAATGAGGGCTGCTGGGGGCGGGCGGGAGAAAGGGAGGAAAGGCTGTAACACTAATTAGGTTTGAAAGAATACAGGATGAGTCCAGCCACTGCGGGCAGAGAAGAAAGGAACAGGAGCAGCTGATGCTAAGTTCCACTAAACTAACTGCACGTCCCCTGGGGACGTCACAGGGTAAACCTGATAGTCTCTGTCATTTACAATCATTATCAGGCAGGCTGCTTCTGTAATTTTACTGGGGAGCCAATTAACAGATTCCTGCAGCCAAAGGGGGAAATTCCCAGCCTGCCTCTTGTTTTTGAAAAGGAAAATTAAGGCAGCTTTTGTGCTGCTGTCTGCTGACCGCTGCCTATTGTAAAGGCAGGAAAGGGACAAACTTCAGACAATGCAGTGACTCCTCAGGTCGGGTGGATGGTTGGAGTCAGCCTTTTCACTGCCTTAATTTACTCTTTTCTCCAGCAACCTAAATTAGCCTCCAGATAGCCCAGTGAGCCTTGTTTCTTTCTTTTCTGAGATATGGAAATGCTAACCATCTTTCACTCTTTCTTGCCTTAAAGAAAATATCTCTGCAGCATTTCATCTTGCAAATAAGCGGGGAAAGGCCAGCTAAGGCACTGAGAAGGCAGAAAAGGAGGGCCACTCTGCTCTGATCTCCGATTTATGAGTCAACCATACCTCCTTCTCCTGATACCGTCCATTCTCTTGCCTTCCAGGCACAGTCAGACTTTTTCACTAGTCGTCCATATTCACTACTTTATTCTGACTTCTCTGATTCACCACTGAAGCCACCCCAACCTGGCTGTAAGCCCCATTATTCTGCTAAAAATACTCTTTTTAAGATCACTAATTACATTTCAGTGGCTCAGGATAGTAGAATATTTAGTACTAGCCCAACTCGAAGCCACAGCAGGATTCAGCACAGTTGATCTCTCCCTCCATCCTTTGTCTTCCCTTGACTGCCATGATACAACCATCTTCTGGGTTTTTGCTTTTCTGACTATGCAGTCTTATGTTACTCTCAGCTCTGCTTTTATACAACACAATTAGGTATTAGCATTACTCAAAGCTTCATTATGGACCTTCCTTTTTTACTCTCAGGGGTCATTGAGTGATCCAGTTAATTAAGAAAAGTGGAGAGCATATACCTGAAATTAAAACATTGGCTACTTACCTCTAGCCATTATTTCCACGCAAGAATGTAGGCCCAGTTTTCCCAGACTTAGTTTTTCTGAGAAATTGACAATTTTGATTTTTATATAAAAATATTTTATGCTTTTAAATTTTTGTTTATAGCTATCATAGAGTAGCTATAGCAGACCAACCTTCACTCCAAGGAAAAAATTTAAAACTAGATAAAATTTTTTTAAATACCTGTTTGAAGTAATCATAGAGTAACAGAGTCAGTAAGAACTTAAAAGGCTAAGATCCAAGAGAAAAGAAAAACACGGAGGTGAGCTCACTGCTCTCTGCTGTTTTTCCCTGGAGGCATTCGCTGATTAGTGGGTGGTACTAAACAAGAGATCAAGTTGAATTTTAAGGCTAAGAGCTTTCAGCAGTCTCATCGGAGTTGAGGGTTATCAGGGCAGCTAGGAATTGAGGAGACTAGGTTTTGGGGAAAAGAGAATGGGAAAGCTGTGAGCAGGACTTTCCATGCTGCTTTTGTTCTTGAGAGAATTATTTATTCCTAATATTTTCAACTTAAGAGGCTGAGAAGCCAGGAAAAAAGAACCAGCTAAGACTGGCTTTGGCCAGTCTCAAAGTGCTAGGAAGGTGAAAATGGGCATTCAAGCCCTGCTAAGGGGGATGGGCCCAGGGAAACCAGCTTTGCTTTCATTGGAGATTCTTGAAAGGTCCTCCTTGAGGATTACTTCCAGCTAGAAATAGAATGGTTCTCACAAAGCCTGAAATCAACTTTAATGTGTCCAGTTCCCTGATCATATCAAGGTGATCAATTCCTACGGTAACCACCTATCAGTAAAAAATAAATTCTCTCTGCCAGAAGATAGCATTATACAGAGTTTCTACACTCTTTATACACAATTCCAGCCCTCAATAAATGTGGATGGAGTCAGCTTTATCTCTGCCCTAATTTATGCTTTTCTCTAGCAACCTAAATTAGCCTCCTGACAGGCCAGCAATACTTATTTCTTTCTGGTTCCTGAGATATGGCAATGTTGATAGGCTCTTTTATTCCTTTTTGCCTTTGAGAAATAAATAAGTAAGTAATTACCACGAATGACAGTACATAGACTCAAATGACCAAAAACCAAGAGAAAAGAAGTAGATAATGGAGACGACCCACAGATGATCTAGATATGATACATAAGACATAGGCTTTACGGTAACCATGATTAACCTGTTCAAGAAATTGGATGGCACTCCAGTCAGGCGCCAGGTGGCAGTGCAGAGGGATAACTCTGGTATCACTGATGCTGGCATTGCACCTGCTCTTTAGCCATGAAGGAGACAGACCAGGAGGCTAATGCAACAGCAGTGCAAAGGGTTGCTGGGATGCTTCAGTGTCTGGACAAGCTGGACAAAGTGGAGCAGTATTGCAGAAGAGAGGCCTAGAAAAAGGCCTCCGTGGACACTAGATTGAAGGCCATGATCCATCACAATTGAATGGGATGGACACAGGCCTGAGCCTGCTCCAAAATGCACTGAATGATCTCAAAGACATCCAGCAGTCCCTGGCTGATGTTAGCAAAGACTGGAGGCAGAATATCAACACCATCTAGAGCCTCAAGGATGTGAAGGATGACTTGTGTTGTGCAGCTCAGCCAGCTCACTACAGCTGTGGAGAATCTCAACATCTTCTCAGTGCCCCAGATTGTAGGGAGATCCAGGACCTCGTTAAGCAAGGAGCACTCCTGCAAGCCCTCTGGAAGCTGATGGGCCTGGAGTGCTCCCAAGATGGGATGACATTCGCAGCAGTAGCACCACATGGACAGTTGGAACATGGGCAATTTGACCCTCATCCATGGCTACTTTGGGAGCACACGGGGGCTCTCAGATGAGCAGGCCAAGCAGCTGTGGGTGATGCTGTAGAGGTCACTACTCAACATCCCTTATGACCCTACTTGGCTGATCTCAGTTTTCAGGATCAGCAAAAGGGAAGAAAAATTGACCAGAGCATATCTGACCACAAAAAGCAAGCTAGCTTTGTTCTTCCTTGGAGGTCCAAGAATTGGAAGGAGGAACTGTTTGCCCTCTTGGACAGAACCATGACTACTAGAATTAGGGGCACATGGTTAGATCCCAGGGAGTCCAACAAGATGTGGTTTGTCTGCCCCTTGGAAATCATAAGGAAGTACATCCAGGATGACCCATCATTGCCAAAAACCTGATGATTGTTTTTCTCCCCACTATGAGATTTTCAGAAATCTCCTGAACATGTACTACCAGGTCCTGAGTATGTGGATGCAGGCGATCAGTCAGAAGACCTAGAAGCAAATGAGATCATGAGCCTGTTTGATGTGGGTCTTAAACACCTACACAAGTGCAAAGATGCTGCTGAATGTGGAGCTCGCCCCAAAAGTAGAAATCAATGCCCTGGGCCTTTACTTGCTATAAACATGGTCTCTGAACTGCTCCACATGTACATGTCAGCTCTCACTTCAAACATCATTGCTTAGCTGTGGAAAGCACTAGAAACAGACAAGAAAGACTGTATAAAAGAGATTGAGCGTGAAGCTGACCAAAGTGAATACTCACAGGCAATGCTCTCTTCTAGATGTTTGAACAGACT
Organism: Equus caballus; assembly: GCF_041296265.1. NCBI lineage: Eukaryota > Metazoa > Chordata > Mammalia > Perissodactyla > Equidae > Equus > Equus caballus. Next base: position 26,199,092 of record NC_091710.1, on the reverse strand, counting down.
CTTCAAGTTGCTGCTCAGATAAGTGAAAACTTGAAAACAAAGGTATTAGTTTATTTCTTAAGCAAATGAATTCTTTGTTAAGTAGACATAAAGGTGAGACTCAGTTGTATGAAGAAGCACATCTGAGAAATCACCAATACCCACACTATGTTCAGTGTGCCAACAACTGCCAGACCTTTAAAGAATCCATAGTCAGTTTAAAAAGAAAGTATTTTAAAAAAGAAGTGGAAGAGGGCATACCTCTGAGCCAACCAAACATGGATGGGATTTTAGACGCCATTGCAAAGAAGTGCTGCAGCAGCCAGGTGGAGGAGGTCTTCCTGGATCTGGAGCAATAGCTCAATGAGCTGATGACAAAGAAGTGGCTGTTAGGCTCAAATGCTGTAGACATCATCTGTGTCACCATGGAAGGATATTTCACTGATTTCACCAAAATTAAAAAGCCATATAAAAATAGGATGTGGAAGGTGGTGGTGCTGTCCCTGTGGGCCATCATCCAGAAGTATGTCTCATTCTAGAGTGCCAAGGAACACAAGGAGGGTGCCAAGAGGATGGTTAGTGACGCCTAGTAGCCCCTATTCCTGTTCCAGAATCCGTCTTCTGACTTTGGTGATGATATAGATGGGTATTGTGACACTATTGTCACTATTGCAGAAGTTATTGAGCTAACAGACCTGGAAGCTCTACCTGTCTGCTCTACACGGATGTCGCAACTCTGGTCAGCAAATACCCAGACATCAGAGATGACCACATCAGCAAGTTGCTAGCCATGTGAGGGGACACCAGCTAGGACATGAAGAAGACCATGATTGAAACTCAAAACAGGGCCTAATGCAGGCAACTCCAAGCTACGTGCCCATATTCAAGGAAATTGTAGTTTCAAGGCTGAACATGGCAAAGCTTCTCAAGTAATTTGTCTGTTTTCAGCTTTGTGTCCATTATTCCACACTCATCATCCCCACCCTCAGAAATATATTAAAGGAAAAGTGACTCTCCAGGGTTCACATTAGATGTTTCAGCTCCATGTGCCTGTCTCTTGAGATATCAAGCCTGTTGTTTGTGAGGTGCCCAAGCACATGGCTTCTTGAAGACTGAGCACTCTGATGGCTGTGGTTCTTCAGGCTTTCTCATTTTTGTCATAAACATCTTTTGTGAGGCAGGATTCTGATGTAAAATGCCTCATGGTTGATTGTTTCTCACACTGGAAAAGGTGTGTGGAGAAGGAAGAGGCTCTGTCTTCATTTACCTGTTGGTCTTCACTCACTTCTGCATGGTGTAAAGACTTCTGAAACTCTGCTGCTTAATAAGAGTCTAAACTCCCACAGAGAAATGAAAAAGAAAGAGAAAAATTGAATGTGAAAGTAAAGAAATTTATCATAAAATGATGATCTACTGAAAAAATTAAGTACAAGAAGTAAAATCATAAATTTAATAGATGGGTTTAACAGCTGTTTGGGTAGATAAGAAGGTAAAATTACTGAATTGGAAAGTAGGTTAGTAGAAAAAAATACAGAGTAAATCATGGAAAAGAAATATGCATAAATGTGTATCAGAGATATATGGGACATGCTAATAAGATCTAAAATGTACTTGAAGCCCCAGAAAAACAGGAGAAAGAGAGAGAACACATGAGACAGAAAAAATATTTGAGGAAATACTGACCAAGAAGTATCCTAAACTGAAGACATCAGCCCACATATCCAAGAATCTCTTTGAATCTCAAGCATGACAAATGAAAAGAACTGCTAAACACATCATAGTAAAAATTCTTCAAATTAAAGTAAAATAGAAGATCATAAAGGCATCCAGAGGGAATAAAAGATACATTACATTCAAAGAAGCTACAATAAGATCGATGGCTGACATCTACAGAAATAATGAAAATCATGGAACAGGGGAATAACAAATTTAAAGATTTGAAAAAAAGAAACTGAGTACCTAGCTTTCTATGGCCAGTGAAAATATCATATAGAAACAAATGCAAAATGCAAAAATTACCAGAAATAGAAAGTGAGAGAATTTATCACATTTATACTTATACTAAAAGAAATACCAAAAAGAATTCTTTAAACAAAATGGAAAGATCCATAAATGGAAGTACAGAAATAAGTAAAGAATGAAGAACAAAGAAAAGGGTAAAGATATGGATAAATACAAATTAATATTGAACTATTTTTAACAATAGTAACATTGTCTTGTGGGATTGAAAATAAATGTGGGGAAGAGATAAACGGAATTAAAGATATCTAAAATTTGTGCATTACCAGAAAATAGTAGAAAACGCTGGTGAAAATACTAATTCATAGTCACTTTATTAAGTGAAAGATGCGCATTATAATCTCGTGGATAAACATTAAGAGAATAATGCAAGGAATGCATAATGAACTATGAAAGAGCTAAATGGAAAAAAGGAAACTTGATTAATCAAAAAGAGGGCAAAAAAGTAAAAAATAAAAAGACCAATACTAACCAAGTAGCAAGATGGCACCTTTTAAAAGTAAAAATAGACTACTCAAGAAGTAAAAATTTTGAGACTGAATAAACAATGTTAAACCATATGCTGCTTAGGAGACACAGCTCAAATATATGACACAAAAAGATTGAAAGTAAAAGGAAAAGAGGATAGAAAAGTGTTTATCATAAAAATAAGAAGAAACCTGGTGCAGCTATTTAATAGCAAATAAAATAGACTTAAAGGCAATAAATAGTAGAGATATTGAAAGACATTTCATAATGATAAACATGTTAACTAATGAGAATATATAAAAAAATTTAAATCATCCTTATAGTATGAAATGTTTAAAGCAAAAATTGACAGAAGAGAAAGAAAAATAGATAAATATACAAAGTGGGGTATTTTAACAAACATCTCTTGGTCACTGATGTATTTAGGAGAAAAATACCACTGACAGTATGTAACACTTGAGTAACATAATTGCATAAATCAACCTAATTGACTATACAGAACACTGTACCCAACAACTGCTGAATACAAGTTTTTTCCAAAGAGAATATAGAATATTCACCATAATTTGATCATACTTGGGCCATAAATAACATGTCAATGAATTTGTAAGGACTGAAATTATTTGAAGTATGTTTTCTGATGACAGAACAATTAAGCTAAACACTAATTTTTAAAAACCTAGGAAACCTCTCAAATGACTAGAAATGGAGCAATACAGTCTGAAAAGTCCATGAACTTAAGAAGAAAACAAAATAGCAATTAGAAGACTTTGGAAATTGAATTACAATGACAATATTATATACAAAAGAGTAGTGCTGCTAAAGCTTTACTTAGCAAGAAATTTATAGCTTTAAATGCCGATATTAAAAAAGAAGAAAGACTAAAAGTTAATCTAAATATCATTCTCCATAAGTAATAAAAAGAAAAGGAATTTAAGCCTAGAGAAAGTGGTAAAGGAATTATTTAGAGTAGAATTAACAAAATTAAAAATAATGATACAATACAGAAAATTTAAAAAGCCAGAAGTTGTATCTTTACAAATATTAATAAAATCAGTTAACAGTTATCGACTGATTAAGAAAAAATAGAAAATTCTAAACTTTTATGTTTATTTATTCTTATAAAAATTATATTGAGAAAAAAGTCAGTATTAGGATTTGAAAAGGGAACGTCTGTTTAAATCTTTCCTTTTATAAGAAAAATGAACAACATTATGCAATAAATTCAGTGAGTTGGATAAATTGGGAACATTCCTTGCAAAGTATAATTTATCCAAAATGTCATGAGAATAAACAAAATATCTGGAGTCTTTCTGTATGAGTCAGTGTCCAGTCAGGAAAAGAAATCTCTCCACTAATTTAAAGAGAAAATATTTAATGTAATAAATTATAAACAAATAACACAGGATTAACTGTGTAGAGGGATAAAGAGAAGCACAAGAACAGAACAACATATTTATCTATACCTCATCCTCATTATGGAAAAAAAACGCTTCTTAGATCTAAAATTCTTTGTTGAAAGTTATTTTCTCTCAACACTTTGAAGCTATCATTCCATTGTCTTCTGGATTACACTGTTACTTTTAAGGAATCTGTTGTAGTTCTAAATACCTGCTCTTGATGTCTTTCTCATGACCTTTTCTTTCTTTGTTATTCTATTATGGCACTAGAATGAATTACTTTTTATTTCTCTTGCTTGGAATACATTGTGCTAGTGGGACTTTTGTTTGCTATAGGAAATTTAGAGCCATTGTTTCTTTAAATATTACCCCTCTTCCATGTTATCTACTTCTGGGACTCTGATTGAACATACTTTAGACATCATCTATATATTGTCAAGTCTCTTTCATAATTTCCATTTCCTTTATCATTCTGTGCAGCATTCTTATTCATTCTTTGACTATATCTTTCACTTTACTAATTGTCCTTCAGCTATTAGTAATTTCCCATTTACTTCTTATACTCAGATTTTTAAAAATTCACCTATTAAACATTTCATTTCTAAGCATTCCAGCTGTATTCTTTTTCAATTCTGTGTATTTAATTTTTATAATATCTTTTTGAATGTGCATATTTGTGGTTGTATCCTTTATTTTTTGTTAGCATTTTATACATAAAATGCCTAACAATTCTATTTCAGTCCTTAGAAATCTAAATATTTGATTTGTGTTTCTACTTTCAACATTACCTTCATTCTCTTGGCTTGCTGATATTTTATTTCAAGCTTATTATTGATCTCAGTCAGTGGAATCATTTGGATCTAATTGTGGAACTTTCTTCCTGAAAGGCTTTGCTTCTACTGGTGCCAGTATCCAGAGGGCTCTACAGGCTGGAATCACTTCAGTACCACCATCACGTCTTCTCCTCCCAACACACACACATATACACACTCATACGCCACATTCAGTGCAAAGTTACAAGCTCAACTTTCTACCTCCTAATAGTAGCTTTATAATATCCTCTACCCCTAGGTCAACTGCATCCCTGCAGTTTTTCCATTATTTGGGCCCAGCAATCTGCTGCATCTCTGGCCATAGCATACAGATTTTCGTTTGGGTTTTTGGTTCCCTGTTTAGAGCTGTGGTCCATAGAGAATGCCCCTACCTCTTATGTAACCAGCAATGCCTCAAAGCACATTTCCCATGCAGGGTGTATTTGTTCTGCATAGAAAGGGCCGTCCCAGGACACCTATCAACTATTATGACAGAAGCAAAAGTTCTAGTTTATTTTGGCTGGAAAGCAAATGAGATGTTTTCATGAGTAACTTTGATAAACTCTGGCCAAAAGCATTGTTCTAAAGGGGCCACGTGAAAGTATGACACAGGGATGGTGTAGGTGGATGCCAATGAACTCAATTATTCTTGAATGTCAGAACTACCTGGCATTTTGAGAAATGACAGTTTGCAGGAATTAGGAAGGAAACAGAACTCTTGGCACGTACACTGGCATTCTTATGGAGAGCTTCCTTGGCAGAAACAGTGGCATGGCGGCTTAACACATCAGATTGGATGCTGTCTCTACAGCATATACAGTTTATACCATAAAATTGATTATTTTCTTCTATAGTTCTGTATATATATAACTCAGATTGTTGTACCCTTTCTTTTACCTTTCTTAAAAGTTGACTTTAGATCATCCATTACTGAATCAAAGACATTAGACTTACTTTTCCTGCAACAAAGATCTCCTCGGATAACTCCCAGGTTGTTGGTCCCTCCACGGTGATTTGAGTGGAGCTGGTATTGGAAGAGCAAAATAGTGCCTTTGCAACCAGGAAAAGGCTAAGCTCCTGTGTCACCCTATGTCTGGCTGTCTTGCACCACAGCAAGAACTGTTCCATTATCTCAAATGGCACAGGCCGATCACCTTAATAGTTTAACAATTCTACCGAGTGGTCAATTGACTTTACACATGGATTTCGCCTGGGTTTGGTGCTTGAATCTGCTATAAGAGCCTACAAACAAGGACATCAGCTGCCTGAGAGTCAGATGATGGGATGTGGAGTTCAACCAGCATGATGCTGCACAGAGTAATGATTAAAATCTGCTTCTACCTGATGATTACTCTATTGACAAATGGGAATAGAATATACAGATATTTGAGAAATGGTAATACTTGCTGTAGGGTGCCTGAAAGTCACCCTTATTCTCATAAAATACAAAGCAGACAACTAATATCTCAGCTGACTGAATTTCTGTTTTCTGGCTCCTAGAATAGCCTTAAAATAAATTTTACTTTTATAGTAAAGCTAGAAAATACATACCCAATCAGCCCTGGGCTTTTGCTGAGGGGATTAGAGGCTTAGTCAGGGTCAGGAGAAGAAACTCTGACTCTTATTGAACCTGTGTGGTTAGAGATTTGACTTAGAAGTCTCCTTTAATAGATAGCCAGAAAGTGACCCATACTAAAATGGACTTAGCTCTTCTACAAAATTGTCAATATTGAGTTGATTGTTACTGGCATTTGAAATCATGGACATAAGTAGAATGCTATCTAAGTCATGTATATTACAGATACCAACAAATCAGACTGGATGCTGTCTGCATAGAGGGAGCAGAGTCCTCGATCACCAATCCTTCCTCAGCATTGTCAGTGGTTACATCATTGCTGAATTCTGAATAGCTCTAGAAGGGTGGGTCACTTGGTATGGTGGGAGGGGAACTAAGATTAGTTAAAGCAGTGACTATTTACCAATCAGCATGGAAGTATTTTAATAACATATCAACCAGTATTGCCATACAAGAGCATACTAGTCACATATCAGCTGTGGTCCTTAGAAATCTAAGGTGCTTGCCATTTATTTAGAGCAAAACTTGCTATTCTATTAGAGACAAAACCTCTTGAGAAGATTTTCTAGAAGTTCCTACCACTTTCCAGATAAGACACATGATATTTTTTTTGGTCATGTGGCTGAAATTATTTTGAGAGTCCTTACGATATTGTTTTCCCAATCAAAATCATTGTTAGTTGCTGGAGTTGGAGTGAGTTGGAGTAACTCACTCCAAGTGGTCTTTCCCTCAGATAAATCCACAGAAATAGTTCTTTTCAAGGTCACCAGTGACCTGCATATCATTCAGCAGAGGGGCTAAGTTTCTGTTCTCCTTTCATTTGACCTCTCTGCATCATTTTACGTAGATTATTATTGTCTTCTTCTGAAAATCCCTTCTTCACTTCATTTTCATGATCCCTCACTCTCTTGGTTTTCTTCATTTCCCACGGGTCACTTCTTGCCAGGCATATTGAAAAGACCCCATTATCTACCCTTGTTGTGTATGGAATGTTCCAGAGCTCAGACTTAGGTTGCCTCATCTTCTCTGTGATCTCATTCCTCAGTGATCTCATTCAAGTCCATAACTTTAAATATCTTCTTTACGCTGATGACTTTAAAATTCATGTCTTCAGCCCTTACATCTCCCCTTGGTTCCATGTGTCTATAACTTCAATAACCAGGATGTCTGACAGCATGTGAAATTTAATATAACCAAGAGAGAACCTCCGACTCCACCGCTACCTCCCCCAAATCCTCTCCTCCTCCATTGAGCTACATCTCAGTTTACTTTACCCACATGTACTCACTGCTCAGGCCAAAGGAAGAAAACCTTATCCTCTCCTTTCCTCAAGCCCATATCCAATCCATTAGCAAGTTCTGTCACTTCCACACCTAAAATACATCTGGGTTCCATCTACTCATTGCCCCTCTATTACCAGCATCTAGTTTACCCTAGTTCATCACTTCACAACTGAACTGTCTTCCCGGCCTCTTAAAAGATCTTTTAAGTTTTAAGTAAGTTTGTTGTGAGATTTTTTTAAAAGATTCATTGTCCCAATTACTACTGTATTCTTGACATTAGAATAGTGCTTCACATATTAGGTGCTGAATAGATGTTAGATGAATAAATGAATAATAAACATGAGATTTCATGCCAAAGGAATACTTTTTGTATTTTTACAAAATCTCACTTAGTTCACAAATAATTTATAATTCATTCTATTGTGTCATACCACTAGAGATGGGAACAAAAGCACTTCAGAATCATGGCAGCTCATTATTTTGGTGCTATCAAAGATAGTCTGTGTTTGGGCATCCTTATGCATGGGGATCTGATCTGAGACAGAGGAAACCTTCCTAGCCTGCTGCCAAGAAGTTAGTACTCCAAGAAGTCTGGAAAGAATTGTTCTTTTGAAAATATTCCTCAGAAAATGCGTCCTTTCTTAATCCATGCATTTAGAGTAGACTATTAAAAGTTCCCATTTTATTTATTTTCTTTATTAATAGAACCCACTTTGTCACTCCATTTCCCAGATGCCCTCCTCACTGCATTCTCATTTTATTCTTGCCTTTGCCTTTTAATAACCCCCAATCCAAATAACTTAATAAACTCTCATTAGGCAGCACTATCTTCCTATTGGAGTGAAGTCTGAGGAGCAGTCATGTGTGAAATGCATGATGAGGAAAAGAAGCTGGTTTTAAAGGCAAGGGGGCCTGGGCTCCAGTCCTGGCTCTGCTGATTTGTCGGGCATAAATTTGGAGAAGTAGCCTCACTTCTCTGAATCTTATTTTCTAACCCAAGAAATGTTGCTAGTAATGCCTCCCTTCTAAGATGCTTGTGAAGTAGTCTATCTAAGACAATGCACACAGGTAATGTGCAAGCCCCGTGCCTGAAGCTAGTTGGTTTCCGAAAGCTGCTTTGTTTTGGATCTTTCCTCCAAGGGCTCTATTTTTGTCACTGTCAATCAACTATTACCAACTGCTATAACTAGTGCCCAGTGGCAGGGACTACCTCTTCCCAGGAGTCAGGCAACTTGAAGACAATGAGAAATGGGGAAATCCTGAGACAGTTGTAAAAGCTCTCACTCATTAAATTAAATGTAGCCACCTGAGCAGACTGTGGCCCCACTGGAGAGAATCAATAAACACTTCAGAATGAGTGAATAGATGAAGATGGATGATTTTTCTTCATCATTTACCTACTAGATAAATCTGGCCACATTTTTCATTAGTTTGCTGTACTTTACAGATAAGAATCTCTTGGATTTGTAAGATGGTACACGAAGAAGTGCTGCAGGACCGAATGAGTGACTAGAAAGCAAGGAGGATAGCGGTTGAGGGAGGAGTTGTGAGTTAGGGGAAAGCGGAGATTTGATTCTGCAGAGAAAATCCTTACTGGGTCAAGGCCGTTTTTGCATAATTCTATTATCACTAGGAAGAGGAGAAATAATCATGTTAGGTGTGTGCTATACTTCTCGACGTGGCTTGTCTTACCTTACTTTTGAAGTCAGACAGGTTTAAATGCTTTGTGTGAGTGAGTTGTTCAGAAGGCACCCAATCAATAAGGCAGGTGCTGCCAGAGCAAAGCAGGGAAGTTTTTGATGTTGACAATGACATACATTCTTGCGCAGAAAGGAGTAATCCACTTGGTCACAGTTATGAAAAAGTTCTGTGTGTGTTGCTTTGGGGAACAGAGGCAGTGCCATCTGGGAGGGTGGCCTCTAGAAAGGCCAACCGCAGGGCATCAGTGTGGTGAGGGGCCAGCCCATGAGCAAGAGCAGCCCTTTATTGAGCCTCCCTGTCCTCTGTGTGGAAAAGTGGGCAATTCACATGAGCAGCCGCCTAGGGTTGCTGTCAGCATCGGCTCCACCTCAACTTCTGTTTACAGTGCCCAGGCACCTCTTCAATTTACATTCAGTTTCTGCCTGCCATTGCCTTTCGCTGACGTCCAGCACTACACAGCAAGGCCCATACTGTGGTTTTCCAGGGCTCTGCTCATTCAAGGTGAGGCTTGTCAGAAGCCTACCTGACAATGAACCAAAAGTGGTCAGGGAAACATTTTTTCACCTGGCCCCCACATAGAGATGCCCAGTATGAGGAAAGAGAACAAAAGCCATGGTCTCATGAGAGTCAGTTGGGAACATTTCTTCCAATTCCAGTGATGTTGGCAGCTTGAAATCGCCCATTGTGGGAGCATTTGCACCATCGAAACCAGCAAACTCTACAACTAAGTTTGGTTTTCTTGTTTTTTATACCTTTTGAGAGCCGGTTGTTAAAGATTTGCCAGCATAACATTGGGTACGGTACAAGAGGCAGAAAGAGAGAATCTGGAATCCAAAGTCCTTAATTACCCTCTCTACCTCCTCTCCGAGTGGCTGCTCAGATGGCTCAGCTGATTCTCTCCTCTATAGTTTGACAACCACTGCAGGCAGTAGCCAGCCACAGAAAGTTGTGTGTGTGCTCTTGTTTTCAATCACATTTGTATTTTAGAAGGGTAACCCTGGCCACAGTGTAGACTGAAAGGGTATAACATCAGAAATAATATCAGAGGCAAAGAAATCAGATGGTAATATAATTGCCCTTGTCTATATAAAAGATGGTGAGGCCTGAACTAAGGTAGGAGCAGAGGGAATGGAGAAGAAGGAATAGATAAAATAGATGTTAGGGAAATAGAGTTGACAGGACTTATGACTGATTGGGTGTCAGGGTAAGAAAAGAAAGGAGTAGCTGATAACATCCAACTTTCACATAATATGGCCATTCACCACGACAGAAGGAGTAGCAGTTTTGGTGGAAAATTGATTGCTTACATTTCGAGCAAGTTGGGACACTGAGAGGCAGGTAGATGGGGCTGAAGCTCAAGGAGCAGAGTTGATTAGAATGCATTTTGAAAGTCAGCATATGGTGGCAAGTGACAGCAAGTGACAAGAAGAGATCACTCAGGGGTGGTATGAAGTGAGAAGAGGCCCAAAGAAGAAACATACATGGAAAACCCAATATTTAAGGTGCATGCTGAAAAATAAGAGTCAACAGGGGAGAGGAGAAGGACTGATCAGTGAATTAGTGGAGAATTAGGAGAGAGGCAAAGACGGAAAAGAGAGAATCGAATAGCCATTAATGTAAAATATTGGGTCAAGGTCAAGAAAGATGAAGTCAAACAAAGAATGCATTAGGTTTAGTTGGAGATGATTATTAGGGCATTTTGCCTTTTTTCCCCTGGAGTGCAGGGAGAGAAGGAGCCAGACAGGTGTTTGAAGAACAAGTGAGCAGGAGGTCGAAATAGAAAACAAGTGAAGAAGCAAGAATTCTAGGCTTGGAAGGTAAGAAAAGGAAAGGAGATGCAGGGTCAAGGGAGGACCTTATTTTTAAGATGGACAGCAGACTTGATCATAATTTTATGCTGTGCAGAAGGGACCAATTGAGACGAAGTAGCCAATTTGGGAAGGAGAAAGGGAGCCATAGATGCAGGTCCTGGATGAGACAGGAGGGTTTGTCAGGAGCACGGGTGGAGGGACAATCCTTAACTGAGAAATAACAGCTCTTCCTGCAAGACCAGAAGGCTGGGGTGAGAATAAATGCAAATACAGACAGCTTTTTGATTGCTGGAAATTGAGGGAGCTTAATGCCTGATATTCTCAGTTTTCTCTTGAAGTTCCGGAAAGTTTGAGTGGTAGAAGTTTGAAATAAGCAACGTGGGGAATGGCAGAGAGCATAACATTCTATTCTAAGTCTACATTACATTTTAATGCTTTAATACACAGACATAATTTTACTGTTCTGTTGTTTTTTGTATATTTTGTTACCTCCTTAACATCTGTACTATCACAGATAGAATAGCACATCTTACACCGCATTGCTATTGCTCATTTAATTACCTGCCTTTCCATCTAGGAATAAACCTAGACAGGGTAGGAACAGTGCTTCCAGCCCAGCAGAGTACCTGAAGTATGATGGGTGATTAACAAATGTTTGTTGAACGGATGCATGATTGAGTAAATGAGTAAATGTCTGAATTAGTTCAATCCACCCAACTAAATGGTGAACTCCATTGTATCTTAAATTTGGGGGGATTGCTCAGCATTTTCAGTACATAGGAGCTGCACAATCCAGATTAATTTAAATGAATTGGGCTGCTTCAAGACCCACATGTTGGTGTAAAAATCAAGAAGTGCCTTCCCAAGGAGAAGCTCAAGATGAGATGATGGAGGAATGGAATTCAAAACTAGCTAAACCTATAGAAGAAGAGATGGCTGTCTTCCTCCTCCCAACAGCTTCCAGTTATTCATTTTTTCCCCCAAGTTTTAGGGAAAGTATCCTTTGAGCATCCCAGTACCTAGTGTTTTCCATTTCTTAGTGGAATCAGCAGGTCATACAGAAGGATTACCAGCATACCTCATCCGACCTGTTCTCTGGCTTCTTGGACCTCAACCCCCATGGTCTAGAGACCAAGGCCCAGAGAAGGTAACCAATTAGTGTCAGAAATGTCCCTGCATTGGTGACTTTTCTAGCTCTAAAACTGTGCTCCCAATTGCCAATCCTCTGTACTGAGAGACAGCTAGAAACCCTTCAGGCACACAGTGAGAGGCGGCTCCTCTGCACTGCTCTGAGGTTGTACCACAGCAAATGATAGTGGCAGGGAAATGTCTTAATACAGCATGTTGTTTAGCATAATTGATGTTCAGATGCAGCGTTGGTAGAAACAAGCCCAGTTAATTGGTCTCTCAACCTACATTAGCTCTTGCATTGCAGCCAATTAGGCAGGGGCCGGAGGGCCCTTTGCTTGGCCATTACAGCCCTCCATGCCGAGGCGGGGAAGGTGCTGGCAGTTAGGCAGCAGAGCTGGTGTAAATGACTGTGATGAGCTGGGTGTGCAGCTGCACCACAGCCGGAACCATCTGTCCGTTTAGGAATGCGAGACCTTAAACAAACAATCTTAAATGCAAAAAAAAGGAAGATAACATTCAAGAGAGGGAAATCTGGGCTCTCCCCAGAGGTGGAGTGCTAGAGGAATCTTTGAAGATTATAGATTTGAAGGCTATAACCCTAACATTAGTCCTACAGCAATATTTCTGATGAACTAAGAGCCTGTCTCCCTTCTCTGAGCTCAGTGTTATTGGAAATGCCCTGGATACGGACAGGAAGGACACATTTCAAGGAGACACTATAGGACTTCTGCTCCAAGTGAGGTCTGTGGACCGGCAGCACCATCGCCATCCGGTAGGGTGTGAGGAATGCACATCCTGGGCCCAGTGCTGACCAGCTGAATGAGAATCTGCACTTCAACAAGATCTCCAGGTGTTCCATATGCCTATTCAAGTCTGAGAAGCAGTGTTCTAGGCCAGGGGTCAGTGAACACGTTTTATTAGAAGGCAGCAAGGCCATTCATTTGCCTCTTGATTATGCAGCTTTCACACCCCAACAGCCGGGTTGAGTAGTTGCAATGGAACCTAAAATATTGATTCTCTGGCTCTTCACAGAAAGAGTTCGTCGACCCCTGCACTAGGCAGACAGAAATCTCTGTAACCAACCCATGTGGCTAGCATTTCTGTTAGAGGGCAGTTTAGTCACAGACATTGAATTCGTTGTTTAAATATCGTCATGGACATCATGGACAGGTAAAGTAATATATCTTAAATGATAATGCTCTCAAGTCTAGGGGCATAGGAATTCTAAGTTCCTACAGACACTGCAGCAAAAGTTGGCAAAACCTTTGGACTTTCTGCTACCTTGACTGAGTCAAATAGTTTGAAGGATCCTTTTCCTCCCTCATTCACACAGAGAATAAAGAAAAAATGGCAAAGTGGCTCTCATAATCAAACAATCACCAAATTTCTATGTTGTGTTCTTGATAGCATATTCATTGCAACTGGAAGTATTAACTCTTTTCCAGACATACCAAGAGGTTTGACTTTATGCCAGTGTTTGGGGGTAATTTTATACCCAGTGAATTACTCAAGGACTGCATTCTCCCCCTCTTGATTTTCACCAGGGTGAAATGGTAGACACGGTCTCTCTTAAAACAGGTGTGGCTGCTCTGCTTCATATATAGCAAAAGGATTGTTGAAAATACGCATTCTGTAGTGGATGCCATAAAGAGAGCTTATGCAAAGACTCTACAAAGGACTTCAGTGACTCATGGCGAGGAAGAGGCCTGCTAAACCAACATTTCTGAAATTGCTGAGATATTTTGATAGGACATCCTGGCCTGAGGCTTCTAGGCTTGCACTGCAAGAATATTAAAGAAGCACCTCATTGTGTTTTTGAAAGCCTTGGAGTTTTTCCAAGTTCGTGCTTCCCAGGTCTGTCTCTGTCCCTCTGTCTGTCTCTCTGTCTCTCTCACACATACACACACACACACATACCACCACCAACAAAAGCCAGGCTGCAGCCTCAGACTCCAGACGCATGCACCCATCATAATTGCAGCCCTGCCAGCAGTCATGTAACTGCTTAAAGACCTCAACAGCCTTCTGGCACTTAAAGGAAAAGAAAATCATCTAATTAATCACAGGTGAAACAGCTTGGACTGTCTCCAAAAGCCCCTGAATTTACTGCCAAGCTTTGATGCTAATTTTCTTTCTAAGTAACCCCCTAAAGAAATTTACGATTAGGTAATTAAAGTAATGAATAAAGAGATACTTAGGTGGAGGGAAAGGGGGAGAGGGGAAAAGGCTATTATTTCCATCCTGCAATAAACGTATCTGGGCATGCATCATTTGTGAACCCCAACTTAAAGGTCCCCAAGTGGCTTTCTCCTGAAGAATACTTTTAAAATCAATATTTGAACGACCAAAATGAGGCATATAAATGACGTTGGGAGCAGGTCACTCTGCAAGGGCTCGTAAGAGAGGAAAGGAAAGCTGCCTTCTGCCAGTACTTTCTCTTGACTTCTTTTTTTAACGCCACAGCTTGTGTCTTATGGGGAGGCTGGCGGTGGTTCCTCCCTGTGAGCTGATTGGCCGGTATCGCCGGTTTGATTTCGAGACCGCACCTCTCTCCTGTATTCCGTGGCGCCACTGGGATAGGTCCTCGATTTCTGCCTTTAATTGGCTGGAAAGAAATTGCCCCAATCTTGTGTTCAGGAAATGTTCGGGGGAGGACTTTAGATTTTATCATCCCAGCCCTGATCCTTCCCTCTATCTCTGACACTTCATATTAGAACACTCCAGGAATGGGAGATTTAGTTAATTGCCTACTTTAGGTTTGAGAATTAAGCAGAAATACTCCTCATTTAAATGAGGAATCAAACAAGTTTCTGCTAAACTCCCAAGTGCCTAGAGCTGGAACTTGCTGGAAAATCTTGCTAGCAATGCTTTTTCTGTCTTAATAAATATAATGTAATAAGCCTAATGCCTTTTTTAATAATTCAGAATCTTGAATTTTTGATTGAAAACTCCTTGCTCTGATTTATATCTACTTTCAAGATAATTTACAAGATTTTTGCAAGCAAAGATCAGAGCAGGTCCCCATTTTTTCTCTTTACTGAGTCTAACAGAGTACTAATTATTTATTATTGCTTGATTGTATCACAGGTTTTTACATGGGGCCAGCCCCATGGCCAAGTGGTTAAGGTCATGCTCTCTGCCTCCACGGCCCAGGGTTTCACTGGTTCAGATGCTGGGCTTGGACCTAGCACTGCTCATAAGCCATGCTGAGGCAGTGTCCCACATGGCAGCAGCAGAAGGACCTACAGCTGGGATATACAACTATGTACTGGGGGGCTTTGGGGAGAAGAAGGGAAAAGCAAAACAAAGATTGGCAGCAGATGTTAGCTCAGGACCAATCTTTAAAAAAAAAAAGGCATGCGAGCTTATACTAAATAAGCACTGACTCAAAGATATAGAAACTTATGTCTTTCTGGATATAAAAAACCTGGAAATCAGTTGTTGGTTTTTTACTAAGTCACCATAGGAACTTATGTGTTTACTTCTTTCCTCTCCTGAAAGTGGAGGAGTGAAAATAACAGAATCAGAATTTTCATCTAGAAATGAAGTTAGAGCTTGTATAATCTTAAGCTTCATTTCAGAGCTGAGGGGACTGAGGCCCAGAGAGGTAAAATGATTAGGCAAAGATTCACAGCCATTTAATGAGTATGAAGATTATAAACTCTGAAGCAAGATATATCTGCATTTGTGAACTCTGCTACTTACCAGCTGTGGACTCTGAGCAACTGCTTGCCTTCTGAGCTCCATTTTCCGATTTAGAAATGAAACAATAATATTCTTGAGTTAAAGATTAAATGAGCTAACATAGGTAAGATTCTTAGCATTGTGCAAACACTAAAAAGTACTTAGCTCTTATTAGTTTTATTTAGTTATCCTGTATTTAGTTGTAATTTTATTTTTATTGAATGGATTCTTTTTCATTCTTCACAATTTCATCCTACCTTTCATGGAAGGTGGAGTCATAGTCAAAGGCGGCCCTTTGGTTGCAAGGGGCCAGAAGCGTGTGGATCTGCCTGTTTGGAGAAGCTGGACAGAGTCCAAGGGCTCAGTGTAAGAAAATTACACGTTTGAGAGGCCTCTCATTCAGAGCTTCATCTTCTTCCTTGCAAACACAGAATGATATGAGTTTTGAACCTCATTCCAAACTGAGGAATGAAAGATCTTTTCCCCAGAAAAAGCAATTTCAGGACATGCGTGAACCCCAGGAAAGAGATGGAGGGTGGGATTGGGGGGTCCTCCTGAACTAGCCAAGGTGGAAGGTCACCATCTACTCAGCCCCTATCTCCCTGATCTATTCCCCAGTCCTCAGAGCCTCAGGGCCCAGGTCTTCTCTGAGCCTTTATAAAAGGCCAGGGAAGTTGGAGAATCCTGCCAAATAGGAATTAAAAATGACAAAACAGCTGATTAGATCTGAGGTGACAAGAATGAGAAATAAAAGCCATTAGAGCCCATTTGCAACGTGCCCTCAGCGAGTCAAGTTTCAAGGTGTTCCTCCGAAGATTATTAATGGCATGACAGTGTTTTCCGTGCAGGAATCTGATATGTGAAATAACACCAGTGTACACACACTGCATTCTGGATGGTAAGAGGGGGCCTGCCCTCATTTATTTAGTTTCACAGATTTGAAGAGACACCCTAATTTGGCTGTCAGGGTGAGGGCTGGTGCAAGTACCCAGTGCTTGGAGGAATAGATTTCCACAGTAAATAGTTTTCTTCTACAGCACGGCTCAGCCAACTATGGCCCATGGGCTAAACCTAGTCTGCTGCTTAATTTTTGTATGGAGCAAAGAATGGTTTTTGTATTTTAAGGTGGTTTTAAAAACTCAAAAGGAGAATATGTGATGACACATGGAAATTTTATGAAGTTCAACTGCTGGTGTGCATAAATAAAGTTTTATTGGAATATTGTCATGCTCATCTGTTTACATATCATCTGTGGTTGCTTTCGCGCTGCAATGGCAGGGTTAAGTAGTTGTGAGAGAGACTGAGTGGTCCATAAGCCTAAATTATTTACTGTCTAACCTGTACTGAAAAAGTTTGCCAACCTCTGTTCTATAGGATTTCTCAGCCAAACTATTTTCCTTTGCAAAAAGAAAAGTAGTCACAACTTAGCAAAATACTATAAGGGTTTCCTGTGGAAGAACACGACCTCGTTTTAGACTCACAGTATGAAAATCAACTCCCAGGGACAATCACCCAACCCCAAGAGCAGCAAGTTCCAGGTTTCATAAAACGTCACTTGAGTTGAGGTCCTCCAGGCCCCCTGTGGCCATCCAGACACACGGACAGGCGGCAGTTCCAAAAGGCAATGTGAATACCTTATTCTTTCCGAAGTCATCACAGGTTTTTCATCAGGAATCCTTCTCTAGCTGGTCCCCTTACATTTTGCATTCATCTGTAAAAGACAAGTGAGAGCCCAGAGATGACGTGAATCCTAATTATTTTCATATCCACCTGAGCCATCATGCATTGTTATCTCATTGCTATGCCTAGACTTTTTTGCAAGGTTCTACATAATTTCCCCCCTCCCTTAGGAATGGTTGTGGTCCTCAACTGAGTGTCAAAGATACTCATTATCCTTGAGTCTCAGATTGCTTCCAAAGTCCTTTTCCCATCAGTTTTGGTAAGTGAGAGCAGATGTGGTGGTCTCGACATGGAGAATGACATGGCTGTTTGGAGGACAGATGGAGGAAGAATGACAATGAAGAACAGCAGTAACACTAGCCTGGGGGCCTCAGACGCCACATCTTCACAGGATCAATCATGCAATCTTTCCTTGAAAGACATGTTCAGAAGAGCTATTAGGTGCCGGTGACCAAGGGACTCATCGTCCAGTAGGACAGATGCACACACATGTTCATGAATAGGACATGTCAAAGAAGAGGGACAAACAAAACAAAGGGGCCTTGGTGGCGGCACATCCCCTGGACAACTTAGCACAGGAGGTAAAATTGGAATTGCATAAAAAAAGACCAGTTGGATTGCACTAGTCAGAGAGGAGAATTTGTGGAATTTTTGTGGTGAGAAAAGCCTTAAAAACCGAGTTATTTAATACCTTCATGATAGTGAATTGGTGACAGAGCCAGTCTCTTGACTTCCTAATTGAATGCTCTTTCAAAGAAAATAGAGTTGACAAAGACCCTTTAGGCATGTCTCAATTGCTTGAGGTAGGAAGCATTGAGGTTTATGGTTTTTAAGACACAAAAATACTTCTTGGGTAGCCCTGTCTTTGGCGAGGAGCAAGGAGGAAAATGAGAGGGATTTTGAACCCTGCTCTTTTATCAGAAGAGATAAAATTGGGACAAACAATCTCGCTCCTGGACTAATGGAACCACAACAGCTTCAGTTTTTTAGATCTCTGCTGCAGGATAAATAATCTCTAGATTGAATTGTGGGATGCAGGTCAAGTGCCACCCCAGAAAATCCAGAGCCCAATGCAGGAGCTGGATCATTGAAATGACTTTTCTTCCCCTTTTCATTTTTAGAAGTTCTTTCTCATAGATCTTCACAGTATTTTTTTCCTCTTTTCCATAGTGCAGAAACTCTTAGCTATGAATACTAAAGTTTCTTTCCATCAAATTTGGAAGAAATAAAAAACATTATTTTTGATGGTGACCTCACAAAGGTAGGGGGAGGGAAAGTGTGGGATTAATTTAAATGACTTCAAAGGGTCTTTTTTGTTTCCTCTAAATTTCATTCTTTTTAAATTGCATCCCTGAGTTGTAAGCAGGTGCCGTCACATCCAACTGGATAGGAATTGTGAAATGCTCAAGCTAATGGTCTCGCAACAAGGTAGGTCGTATAGGAAGCCAGCAGAAATGGTGTCTGAAAGCAAGAACTATGACATAATACCCAACTCACGAAGAATATCTCAGTCACCTCAGAGCATCAGAGGGAAACAGGCTCTGTGAGCAACAAGCCCCATGGTAAGCAGAGCTCCCTGTGCCTCCTTCATGGGGTTGCCCATAGATAAACTATGGGAGCTTGAAATTTCACCTGACTTGGTTCCTACCTCAGGTGCTCTGTACAGCTCTGCCTGTGCCGTCAAGTTCCAATCCTTTGAAAAATGCAGAGGACTGTTTGTGTCAGTGGGTAATTTCCAGTGCTTCAGGGTAAATTTCCTAATAACTGGAACCCCCGCTGGCCCTCCCACCTGGTCACAGCTAATAGAAGGGCAACTTCACCAAAGGCTTGGCAGCAAGCATGTTGGTCTGCTCATTGCCTTCCAAATAACCAAAATGAATCTTCCAAGAGGCACAAGAACATCTCTAGCCCAGAAAATATCAACAGAGAAATGAAGGTGAGAACAATTGGTCTATTCAGGTATAAACATATCCTTCTCTATAGAAGGCAGATACCCTTCCTCCATCCCGGAACCGTGAATATGTATGTGTTGTATAGAGTAACTAACTTTTGGGGGGAAAAAACTTCATTAACTGGCAGTGTGCAATTGTTATAATTAAAAGCCTCTTTAGCTAGAACAAAGTTTATTCCTGTTGAAACTCAGAAGAGTAAAAGGTGGCTGAGTTTCACCCAGAAGTGTCAGCAGGTTTGAACTCGCCTTTCTACTCTCCTCTATTCTGACAGTCACTGGAAGCCTGAAACCCCTTTGACACTGGCCACAACGATGACAGATCCTCCCTGAAGACTCTACAGCCGCAAACAGATGCATTGTTCTCCTTGTCAACCCACTGTTGAAAGGTGATCCACAGCCAGCTGCAGTTGGCCTCATTTGTTAGTGTTAGCAAGTATAAGGCTGACGCTCATTACCCCGAGAAAATCAAAAGCTGAGAACAAGTTCCTGAAATGAGCCTGTTGAATCAAGGACCTGTCAGCAAGGCTGGAGGATGAATGTGCCACCTCAGGCTGGTGACTGAAGCCTGCTTGTCCCTCCCCATGCTCCTGCTTGTTCCCACCTTCAACAGCCCATGTCCAGAAAGTACAATCACAGGGGTGACTTTGATCCAGAACATGAGTATGTATTCAGTTTTCTTTCCAGCACTGCACACTGCCTCTCTATGGAGCAAAGGAACCCAGTGGCTATGACTTTTAGGAGACTTTGGACATATGGCCTTCTCAGGCCAAAGTGGTCACTCCATCATCCTCATCCCCACACAGCAAGGCATGAGGCATTTCGTTGTGCTTATGTGTCAATCTTTCTTTATTAAACTGTGATCTCCTTAAGGACAGGGGTTTTGAGGACAGGAAGGGACCAGTGGGGAGCATGGGCTTTGGACTGGGTTCAAAAGCTGACGCTACCATATGCTCAAGGTTAACTCTTGAACCTTTCCAAGACTCAGTTTCTTCACCTAAACAATGAAGGAAAGAAGTAGAGAATGCTATGGACTGAATTGTATGCCCCCCCAAATTCATATATTGAAGTCCTAACCCCTAGTACCTCAGAACGTGACTGTATTTGGAGATAAGGTTTTTTAAAAAGGTATAATTAAGGTTAAATGAGGTCATTAGGGTGGGTCCCCATTTGACATGACTGGTATCCTTATAAGAGGAGAGTAGGACACAGACACTCACAGATGAAAACCTGTGTGAAGACACAAGGAGAAGAGCGTCATCTACAAGCCAAGGAGAGAGACTTGGGAAGAAATCAACCCTGCCAACGCCTTGTCTTAGTTCTTTTGAGCTATAACAAAAATGCCATAAACGGGGTGGCTTATAAACCACAAAAACTTATTTCTCATAGTACTGGACACTGGAAATCCGACATTAGGGTAACAACATGGTCAAACGAGGGCCCTCTTCCAGGCAGCAGACTTCTTGTACTCTCATGTGGTGGAAGGGGATAGGGAGTTCTCTGGGCACTAATCCTATTCATCAGGACTCCAGCCTCATGACCTAACCCTCCTAAAGCCTTCACCTCCTAATACCATTGCTTTGGGGGTTAGGATTTCAAAATATGAATTTTGGAGAAGACAAAAACATTCAAACGGTACCACATCTTGATCTTGGAATTCTAGCCTCCAGATTTGTAAGAAAATAAATTTCTGTTGTTTAAGCCACGCAGACTGTGGTCCTTTGTTACGGCAGCAGAGATTCTGATTTATAAGAAGTATGTTTTGGGTCATTCAGATGACCAAAATATATTTCTCACATATATTTAGTCTTTGTCTATGCTTCCTGGGTCACAGCTCCCAAACCTTTGGAATTTCCTGAGCAAGAAGAGCAATGAAACCTTCTTTTGTCATATTTGGTCTCTTATTCTCAGTTCCTGAAATCTTCAGAGCCCTAAAGGTGAAACAGGTGTTTCGTTATTCATAACAAGCCCCTTTCCACCACAACTAGGTTTGTGTTAATGAGGTGACTTTTGGAAAGCACCAAAATCTTTAGATGGGGGCTGGTTGCCAGGAGAACCAACCATGAATAGAGGGGTGGAACATTCAGTCCACCTCTTGATTTCCAGGGAGGGAAGAGGGCCTGGAGGTTGAATCAATCACCAATAGCCAATGATTTAATTAATCATGCCTATGTAATGAAGCCTCCATAAAAACCAGAAAGGATGAGATTCAGAGAGCTTCCAGGTTGGTTTACACGTGTAGATTTACGGAGAGTGGCAAGCTCAGGGAGAGTGCAAGCCCAGAGATAGCAGGGAGCTTCCTATATACCTTGCCCTATGTATCTCTTCATCTGGCTATTGATTCATATCCTTTAATATCCTTCATAATAAACTGGTAATCTAGTAAGTGAATTGGTTTCCTGAGTTCTGTGAGCGACTCTAGCAAATTACTCAAACCCAAGGAGGGAGTCACAGGAATATAGCCAGTCAGTCAGAAGCATAGGTAACAACATGGGCTTATACTTGGCGTGTGAAGTGGAGGGCAGCCTTGTGGGACTGAGCTCTTCACCTGTGGAATCTGATGCCATCTCCAGGTAGATAATGTCAAAATTGAGTTGAACGGTAGGACCCTAGCTGGTGTCTCATGCATTGCTTGGTGGTGTTGAAATTGGGTCCAGAACCCAAAATAGCAGGCCTAGAAAACCAATACAGGGAAGTCTAAGCTAGTGCTCTTTCAGCCCTAACAATCTAGGCTCATGGATTATAACTTGAAGGATCACATACCCCTTTGAGAAGGTGCTAGAAGCTAGGGACTCTCTGGGAAAATGTGCAAACACACAGAAATTTGCAAACCCTTCAGGGCCTTACTGACCTACCTATGGTATCTTATTGTCCTAAGGCCTTCTGGAAGTTGGTTGATGATTTGATCTTTCATGAGGCAGGAAGAGAAAGGGAGTAAAATCCTCAGGTGGTAATGACATTCCTTTGGAGGTAGGCCCTTAGAAAGAGTTAAAATCTGGGAAGAAATTATGCCATTGTCCCTTCAACTCACATTCCCTGAAAGTGATTTTGGTCCTTTGAATTTTTTTTTAATATCTTTGCGGTCATGAGAAGACCCCATCACAGCATTTTCCCTACTTTTCCAGCTTTGCTTGAAAACACAATAAATGGGTGGAGTTTATTATGCTATGATATTCATGGAAATTTCCCTTTTCTGCCCAGATCTAAAGGATGAAAGCATTTGGCCATGTCACTTAATTTAAAGGAAGATGGTGTGTGATGGGCAAGGAAGGACATGACCTGGGTTCATGTTCTAAAATGTTTAGCCCTTGCAGCCACAGAACCTTCATAAACAACTAAAGACTCGACTTCAGCTAGAAAACTCTAAAATTTAGCATATGTATCCTTATTCTTCCCATCCTGGTCACCCACTCCATGATCTACAACTTAGCATCACCACCAGTCCGGACATTTCTGGTTCTAGGCTCCCCTCCATCCTCTCCTTCTTCCATGCCCCTCTCCATTTCCCCATCACATAAAATCAGCAAGTTGAAAAGATCTCTGTGGATCTTTTTCCCTTCCAACTAAAAAGAAATTCTACTATTTTATGATTCTCTGAATCCCAGTGCTGTGGTAGCTCTAATTTCAGGCTTGTCTTTAATTCTTGGCTTTGCTTCACAGAGCAGCAGAATAGCTTATGTTGCAAAATGCATCCAAGAGAGCAGTGCCCCAGAGACCAGGAACAGGGTGAATGCAGGCACAGCTAATGTGAGCACAGCAGCCTGACTGGGCAGGGGAGGAGGGCGGGGGCCTTGTTTGTGGATTGTAAAAAGCTTTGCTTGGCAATTTGGCTATGCTGATAATTACAGGGCAGGGGAAGTTGGGAGTGAAGTGATGGTGGAGACTTTGGTTAAGAGCTATTCCAGAAGTTTCTCCCTAACTTGGCTCTGTTGGAGAATTGGGAGAGCTGGCAGAGAGTCAAGGAGAAACCTTGAAGGGAGCAAGTCAGTGTTCTTACCTACCTAACTTTAGGAGACAGCCCACATGGCCTGTGCACATTTTTTTTTCAAATGATACTGGAGGGGAGCTTTCCTTAACATGAAATGAAAGGTCATTGACTCACCCTTACACTTACTGTATCAGGTCTTCTTGGACAGTCCTATCAGACAGAACCCAGGATAAGTAATGCATAATTTAAAGAACTTCTATAAGAATTAAGTGAGACAGAATGGGCAAGTGCAATCTGGAAGTTGTCATTTGCTCGTCCAATGAGGGAAGGGTATAGCAGAAGCAGCCCTGGCTCTGTAGACAAAAGAACTGTTTAAGATCTAGCTGTGCACTTGGCACTTGAGATCTTGTAACCAACTCTCTTTAAGTCATGATTTCCCTAATTTTGAAGCAGTGTAGAAGTTGTAATTGTAAAAACAATTACAGGATAAGTTAGGATTGGTAATAATAAAATAATAATAATAATCTCCCTTCAAAAGGAAAAGGAATCACATTCTCCAGAAACTTCAGCTTTATTCTTGACTCTGAAGGATTTTCTCCTTGAAATTTCCTCTCCACGGACTTGGCTAGGTCAAAAATGTTCTGGTCACAATATCTGTAAATGACGTTTTTAAATTTCAAAGTTCTGAACCAAACTCTATTGCAGCCTTTAAAATCATCCAGTGAGGAATCACTCACCCTGGGCCATCAAGGGGCAATTTCCCTTTGTTGGCTGTCTCCAGAGGGCATCAAAAGGTGGTTAAACAAACTAGCCAGTCTTTTATGGGGCTGCCACAGAAATAATTCCAATTGTAGCATAGGTGTAGATATTATATTTGTAAGTTTTATGGACATATTTAAATACATGTTGTAGAGACACAATGGGTAGCTCTAGGTGAAGGAATTATGGATGATTTTGGGGATCTTTTCTCTATTTTTCTTTATTTTCTAAGTTTTCTCCAGAGAGCATGTATTTTTCTTTTGAATCATAAGAAAGGATTAAAATTGTCCCTAAACGTTGTTGAGTTAGCCCAGCATCTTGTCCAGGTATAGACTCTTCTCTCAATTATAATTCTCTCTTTGTTTTTTTTTTTTTTTTACTGATAGGCTCCAATGGCCCTTTAATCCAAAGGAGGGTCTTTCCCTGAGGGGTCTATTTCCTTAAAGATATCTGGGAGAAGCCAACTGAAAAGGCCACTCATTTCTTCCCAAACTTCTAATAGCTTTGTATTTCCTCTTCCTTTACAGATCCTTAACCAAAGAATACGATGCCTATTTTATGTCAAAAAGACCCCAGAGACCTGCAAAATCAGAAGTGCTTAGAGTAGGCAGAGAATGGGATTCACTGAGAGCTGGGGTTTTGTCAGGTAAATATTACGAAGGGAGAGAAGGCAAGGGTGTTGAGGGTGTATGCAAGAAAGTAATTGTAGTGAAGGACGGTCTAATCTAAGCTGGGTAAAGAATAGATGGAGTTATTGCAGGCAGTGAGCAGTAAAAAATAGTGAAAAAAGTACTAGGGTCAATAAATTGGCGATCCTTGTTAACCTACAGATTTGTTGGAGTTAAGTTGCTTAGAAGAAATGAGCAGCAATGTTAGAAAATGGTGATCAAAGGGTGGGATGCTAAAAATCAAGATTTGGGGAGTAGTACTATTATTAGTAATGAGAAAGAGTAAGTTCTGACCAAGGGAGAGTGTGGCTAAAATGAAGCAGAACATGCATTCTTATTGAGAAGGAGGTTAAGGAACTGAGAAGCCAGGGGTTTAGATGGATCTTCTCACCTTAATCTGAATCACCAAGAAGGAAAACAAGAATAGTGGAGGGGGGGGGGAGGGCAGTATAGGTGGGGGTAAGGGGAACCCACCATAGTGTGGGAGGGGCAGGGAGAAAAAAGTGCTAAATTTTCAGTGAATGAAAATGAGAACCCCAGGGGCACAGTTTGTAACTGAATGGAGAATAGTGTGTTCTTCAAAGAGCATGGAAAACAAAACCCTAGAAGCTACAAAGGAGGGGAAGGTGGGCAGTACTCCACCCCAAGGCTCTGCTGAGAGCAAAAGATAGCCCCACTTGAGAGCACAGCAGGGCGTCAGTGTCCTATGGGCAGGCAGACTTCAGTGACAACAGGAAATGAAGAAATCAGAGAAGAGTCTGAACATATACCCATTTGCTGATGACAAAGAGCAATAGGAAAGGATTTGAAAAGATAGAGGAAGATGAAAGCCCGAAGTTTATTTAAAGACAACTGGAGGCATATTAAAACTTTTACGAGTTTGTCTGAGCAGAAATTGATTGGAATAGGGAGGCGCCAAACCGGAAGTGGTTAGGAGTGCTCCATATACAGGAGCCGGGGGAGAGCTTTATTAAGAAAGACGCAGGAGCAAAGCAAGGAAATTATTTGATTGGCTATTACTTAAGAATTTGCCTTATTTAGAAAAGCCTAAGATTGATTGTCCTTAGGTTTCGATTTCTTAACTTTGAGGCATTTCAGGTTTAGGTTTTGGTTTGCTTATGTAGGCTGCTAAAGCATGAAAGCTACCTCAGTCTAATGGCCTCCTTGTTTAATTAAACAGGTGGCTTGTTTAACGTACAGAACCCTTTGGGAGGAGACCATTGTGTCAAGTGTGAAAGATGACGTGAGTGGAGCCACATCAAAATAAAGCCAGAGCAACCACTTCAGAGGAATTGCCTTGCAAGCCTTGTTTTCCTTGTCTTCCAAACTGAACCAAACTACCAATATTCTGAAGAGTCAGCAAGGACAAGAGTATCCTGTTTGTGAGGACTGATAAAACTGGACTTTGCCTGATGACCAAATCTCGAGCCAATCAATGAAGCACAAACCTAGCCTTACCTCATCTAGCACCAATGAACTCTTCTTTAATACAACTCACTTCATCCTCCCTTTTTCCCATAAAAATCCTAAACCCCTCTTCTGTAATGGGAACACATTTTGGGTTTCTACCTGAATCTGTGTCTCCCAAATTGCAATTCTAATTGACCAAATAAATATCTGCTGTTTAAACTGCAGTAATTTTTTTCTCTGTTGACACAAGAAATGCCCAGGAAGGCTTAGAAATTTTGTGCAGAATGAGGTACAGAGCAATGTTGAACAAAACTCATGGTCCCTTACGGTGAGCAGAATAAATCTTTCTTGGGGTTGGTCTTTCCAGAGGACTGGAGCAAAACAATGGGACTGTGTCAAGGGTTGAGAGAGTGAGTAGAAAAAAAAAGTGTGTGGCCCTCTTTATCACAGCCATAGACAGTTCCAGGGTCTGGGTGAAGGCCATGAGGAAGCCTGTTGTTCTTTCCAAGAGACCTGCAGCGATGTAAGGACAAAGCATTTTTATCTTCCCCTTTCAGAAAGAAATGAAGAAGAGCTCAAGAACAAGAAGCTCACATGTGCACGCAGACAGAGACACACAAACCGAAAAACATACATCTGATTCAGGAAGCTTGCTTCAGATGCCTAATTTCTTAACCTTCTCACAGCAGGCAGGGGAAAACTAAAAGCCCCACCTCCCAGGTGGCCAATGGCTTTTTCTTTTTTCCATTCTTCTCTAGTGATTTTATTTATTCTTTGGGTTAAGAAAAGAGAGAGAAAGGGAAAAACGAAAAAGCCCACAAAAATGCCCAGGCCTGCTTCAAAGGGAAACGGGACCTCTGACTGTTAGCAGGGGAGGTACATGCGTGTCCAGTTTTTCCTGAAAGCTGGCCCTGTTTTCTGTTGCCTCATGGCAGACACATGAGTGATTTATTGCTTCTTATGTCTCTAAGTTTGTAATAAAGTTTTCAGCAGCTCTTTTTAGCTGCTGCAACCTCTGGCCCTGCAAACACACACACACACACACACACACACTGACTTCACTTTGTTTCTTTTTCACATAATGTCAACTCATAAAGCTTTCATCAAGTCAACCAGGTGGAAAAATCCCCTTGCTGAAAGAAGCATTCATTCAGGGGGGTGGAGGCGAGCCATTGGGCAGGAGAGGGGAGTGGTAAACAAGGTGGGGAAGAGAAGAAAGTGTGCTGATGGGAAAAGTTTTATGCTTGGGGAAGTGAGTGTAAGTTTCCCAGGGGTGTGCCCCCTTCTGAAAGGTCTCCTCTCCTTTATGTACCCATCCTACCAACATCCACAGAAGCTGACAAATCTGTCTTTACAGGAATAGGAGATAGATTTTATAATATAGTTATTCAAAGAAGTAAAGCATTGGACCTAACACTCAATGACGGTAAGAAGGCTTAATCAGAATCAAGTATTCCTCCCTGTGTTACAGGCCAGCATCTTGTGAGGAGGTTGGTTTCTACTTCCTTCCTCCCATGATCCCACTCATGCCCTGGTTTCCATCTCCAACTCTGCTGCATCCTGGCCTGGTCATCCTAAGCACTGGACCCCATCTTGCCCCTTAGAGCCTTCTCAGCTGCATGTAAGTCATCATGTACCCTACTGCCACGTGGAAAGGAAAAGAGTTGCTAGAAGAATAATGTGTTAGAGAAGGAAAGGACTGGAGGGATCAAGAACACAAGGAAACGTAGAGTAAGAAGTTTTGTGATGTCCTCTATTTCTTAAGGACTAGTATCGCTACATAGGGGTTTAAGATTTGGGGAAAGATTGAATATGGCCAGAGCACTATTTCCTGGTTTTCCTCCCAAAAGGCTAATTTGATGAACACTCCCTGCATTCCTAGGATCCAGATGAAAGCCTCAGGATAAACTGAGGATTTCCAGTGATCCCATGAAACACCTGGACATTAACCTCACCCTTCCAGAGACTGGATGGAGAAGACTTCAGTCTCTGAATTCTAATTTTTTCCTCCCTTACTCATGATACTTGGTGAAAACATAGCATACCTACTGCTAGGAAGCAAATTAACTTTGTCCCAGAGGCATGCTAAATGGGAGAATAAGAAGCAGCAAAATGGAAATATGTGAATACTAATAGAGACAGCTGCATTAATGTACACAGTCACTGTGTTCTCTCTCTTCTCTCCTCAACTCCAAAACCACAGTGGGATTTCCGAAAGATAATGCACTGATATCTCCAAACAGTGTTACTACTTTTAGCAGTATTTTTCTCTTTTTCTTTGATTTTCACCATTTTAAATATAATTTTTGGTTATTTTTGCTTATTATGTTTGGTACTTATCAGACTTAGAGTTCACTGCTCTTCCTGATCTGTAAATTCATGTCTTGCACCAAATTAGGCAAAATTTCGACTATGATTTCTTCAAATATTTTTTTTCTGCTTCATTCTCTTTCCCCTCTTGTTCTGGCCTCAACTTTCGTTGGACCTTTTGATATTGGCATTGGTTCACACGTCACTGAGGTTCTCGTTTGTTTTTTTACTCTATTCCTCAGATTGGATATTTCTGATTGCTCTATCTTCATGTTCACTGACACTTCTGTCATCTCCAATTTGATAAGTCTTTCCAGTATATTTTTTTTAAATAACCTTTTTATTTTGGGATGGTTTTAGATTTCCAGAACAGTTGCAAAGATAGTACAGAGATTTTGCCTCTGCACTAAGACCCTCACCCAGTTTCCCTCATTGTTAATATCTTACATTACCCTGGTACATTTATCAAAATTAAGGAACTGACTTTTATACATTATTATTAACCAAATTCCAGACTTTCTCTGGATTTTAACAGGTTTTGCATCAGTGCCCTCTTTCTGTTCCAAATCCGGTCTGTGGTACTGTATTCATTTAATTGTCAGGTCTCCCCAGTCTCCTCTGGCCTGTGAGAATTTCTCAGTCTTGCTTTGTTTTCAATGACCTTGACTGTCATGAGAAGTACTGGTAGCCCATACAATACCCCCAATCTGTGTTTATCTAATGTTTTTCTCATGTTTGTAGTGGTCTGAACTGTTTTTACTCACAGCACTTCTGGCACCAAATGTGTGGGGTGTTCTCCCCACACCAACAATTCTCTGACACCAATTGGGTGTCCTACAATTAATTCCATTCCAACACT
Source organism: Equus caballus (assembly GCF_041296265.1). NCBI lineage: Eukaryota > Metazoa > Chordata > Mammalia > Perissodactyla > Equidae > Equus > Equus caballus. Next base: position 26,169,666 of record NC_091710.1, on the reverse strand, counting down.
GACTACATAGAATTAGCATCAGGCTCCACAGGTTAAAGGCTTAGTCCCACAAGACCTGCCCCACTTCAGAGGCCAGTCACAAGTAGCAGGTACCCAGAAGGTCCCCAAACTCTGTCCAACTTGGCTACAAAGTAGGAGGTTCTCACAACTCCCCGCTCAGTTTTGATAATTTTCTAGAACTCCTCACAAAGCTTAGGAAAGCACTGTACTTCCTATTACCAGTTTATTATAAAGCCTATCTGAACAACCAGGTGGAGAAGGACACGAGCGAGGTCCAGAAGGGTCCTGAGCACAGGAGCCAGGTGTCATATCAATGATGGAATCTACAAATGAAGGCAAATTCACCCTAGAGGAGGCTGGAAGGAGAAATAGGCTAACGACAGAACTCCACAACAGGCAGACTTGAAGTTAAGGATGAGACTAATAACATCAAAATCCCTCTTCTTGACACAATCCACTATAAACAATTTCGCTAAGCAAATAAAATTTAGACCAAATTTTCTTGAATAATCACAATTGCCAGAGCTTACTATGAGCAAAATTGACTATAAAGAGATCTTCAACTGTCATGATAAGAAAATTACTGTCTTCCCTCTTGGAAATTCTATGTTTCCTATTATTCCTTTCTCTCTTGCCCAGTACTCCAGATTAAATTTAAGTTAAGGCTAAAACTCAGTTCAGAAAATCACTGAAAACCCAGAACTCATCTCCACTTGATTTATCTCATTGAAATAGATCCATTGAGGGACTAAGCAGGTGAATTTGGTCCTAGTTCTTTCTCGTTGAATTGACCCATTCAACAAAATTTGTTGAAGACTTACTATGTCCCGAGTATTTTTTTATAGGCACGCAGGACATAAGACACAATACTTACCCTCAAGGAGCTCACAGTGCAATTACATGATCTAAAAAGAAGTGACTTCACTGTACTCAAGCTCAATTTATTCATCTTTAAAATAGATAGAACAATCCTCATCCATTTTTGAGAGGCTAAATATTCCCATAGGTGTCAAGGAAGCCTGTGCTGCATTGCAGAGTGAAAAGTAACCTATGAGAAAATTATTTTTACGTTTTATACACCGCTTCATTTAACAGTCAATAGGCTAAACCTGAACTATGCGGATGAATTAGGCAATTTTCTGCCAAATTCTCTGGATTCCTATGAGACAACTAGCAGAGTAACATGAAATCACCTCCTCTTCTTAAGGATTACAGAAGTAGAGGTTCAAGAAGGGGTATTGTTTTGCAGATTTAGAAAGGATGACATTATTTAAGATTAGGCTTGTCTTTAAGTAACAAGGACTCAGAAAAGAGTAATCCCAATCGGGTAGAAGTTTATTTCTCTCTCACCAAGAGAAGTTGGAGGTAGATACATCTAAGACTCGTATAGTAGTTCTAAAGTAGTCTGAATAGAATCCTTCCTACGTCTAGTTCCACTAAAACCCAGGGTATAGTCTTTGTTCACTTGGTCCAAGAATGTTACCATAATTCCAGCCATCACATTCATTTCTAAGTAGCAGAATGGACAAAGAGAGCTGGAAAAGCATGCCCTTTAACACACGACCAGTCCACTTGCAGTTCATTGGTCAAAACTGAGATACATGGCCACACTTAGCTGCAAGGGAGTCCAGGAATGTAGTCTTTAACCAGCAGACAATGTGCCTAGCTAAAAGTCAAATTTCCTTTGAGAGGGAAAATTAGAACAAATATTTGTAAGGCAGCTAGCAGTCTACCACAGGGAACATCAGAAAGACTCTTGATAAATATTCATGGACATCTCCTTCAGGCCTACTTCCTTTCCTGAAAGCTACCATCTGCTACTGCCTAGGATAACCCCAATTCCTAGCCAGTGGTTTTCAAACTTTAGCAGGCATCAGAGTCACCTGGAGGACTTGTTAAAACAAAGATTGCTGATACCCACTCCCAGAGTTTCTTGTTCACCAGGTCTGAAACGGGGCCAGATAATTTGCATTTTAATAAGTTCCCAAGTGAGGCTGATGAGGCTAGTTTGGGAATCATAATTGAGAATGACTGAACTAGGCAAGTTTGAAAAGCAGGAACAAAAGGAAAAGGGCGGAAGGCAAGAGATTATGAGTATTAATAATGGAGCAGGCAAGAGAGAATAGAACTGACAAATAGCAATGACATCAAGCCATGAAGTTGGGAGTGCTATAAGTCAGCACCTCTAACCCACCTACTAAGTCTTAGAAGAGTTTGTCTAGTGTTCCAGGACATTTTGCAACATAACGTTACCCAGATGCTGTTGCTCAGGAAATCCTGGGTGTTACTGTGCCTTGACCTGCTCAACCCACTGTTTTGGAATTAGCAGAGGCCATGCTTCCTTGCTCCAAATTGCTGAAATCTGATTTCTTCCTTCCTTCTGACACATCACCTACAACCTCGATGGAATTACTGGCCTGTGACCTGCCTGGGATACTTGACTCAAGCTTCCGCTGGGAGGGTAGAATGGAGACACTATTTCAGCCACAATCAGCTTCCCCTGTCCTACAGTCTCATGACATCGGTCACCTGGGAGCTCCTACTTTCCTCGCCATCTCTCCAAAGCCTTCTAATCCATGACCTCTTCCATTTGTGAGGCTGCCAGGGATGCTAAGTCAGAAACTTCTAGCCACTGATCAAGAAGGACAACATCCTTTGGTTGGGTGGGACATCTTACTTTTCACTGGGGCCTTGTTTTTCTATTTGTTTTGCATGCTCCCCCAAAACATAATTTTACTCCTGGCTATATACATGTAACTTTGGTGAGAACTTAGTTTGTACACACTATCTTCATATTCTGTTTATTTGTGTATATCCTTTCTCCTCTAGCCAATGGGAGCCCCTGAAGCATCCATCCTAGTGGCTGACATCTAGGCAATCTGCAAGTGTTGAATGGTTGACACTGAGCTTAGAGTTTTTCCATACATGTTTGTCAATAGGGCTTTGAGATTCTCTGCTGGCTGCCTTGTCAAAAGGTCCAGGCCTTACCTCCACCTGCAAGCACCACTAGTTTGTGGTCTCATTCTCTTTGCCTCCCACTCACCTGAAAAAAGATAGTGCTCAAAACACAGGGTGTACTACTTTTTCATGAGTGCCAGGCCCTAATGCAGGCATTGGGCAGGGACAGACAGAGATAGAAGGGGCAGAAAATCAATTCCTAAAGATTTTCTGTGTAGGAGGAATAGCAAGTGTCTGAATGGTACCAAAGAGACCCAAAAGGCAGCAACAGCAACCTCAAGGATTGATTCTGACCCATTGGATCAGTGAGTGTTTGATGAGAAATTGGTTTCCACTGTTGTTCTGTGTGTGTGTTGCACATAGAGCATAGAACCTGATTCACCAGTTTCGTTCCCTCTCTGACTCATCTTGCTATGAATCGTCATCTCCTTCACAATGCTGCCACCTCGCAGACCCCCTGGAAATGATTTACTGATCTTGAGGGAGGTGTAGGAAATCAGGAAAATATTAATACTCGAAAAAATTGCTTCTTCCTTATTCTTCTCTGTTACTCTATTTGGTATTAGAAGCTCAAGGCTCAGCCAGAAAGCAAAACCATATGAGGTTTTAAAGTCCCCCATACCTCAGGTGCCAGGCTGTCTATGGAAGATGAAATTGATCTGTTTTAAAGACTCGATTGGGCTTAGGAAGATAGTTCCCTGAGCTGGGTTCATCTGCCCTAATCAGCTGCATTTTTTTTCAGTCTCATTTAACTTTTCTTGCCACAGGGAGAAAATAAGTGAGAACTATAAAAAGGGAGGGAGTGAGGAAAGGATAGAAAGAATTAAAGGGCTCCTGAGTGAATAGGTAATTTGATTCACTGTTGACATTGCTGGTGGAGATAATTTAAACAGTTGACCTACTGATGACCCTTTAAATTGAGATTTCAGAGAAATTTTTAAAACCAAATAAACTTTAGAGTAATGAAGACTATTTTGTAGACTCTAAACTAATCCAGGTGGTCAGACTAGGAAGGGGTTGGGCAGGGGTCATTACTGCGGAGGGATCTGAAAAGATAGTTTTTCTCCTTCTGCTTAAGAGCTATTTGTCATAAACAGTCAAAAATGTTTGGCAACCCATTACGTGTAAAGTATTATGTTGGACAACTAAAATATGCTGCAGAGAAGATAGAATATAGAGCACACAGAAAAATATTATATCTTCATATGTTCCAGGTACCAAATGGTACACACAATAATAATGTAAAATGTTGGAGAGAGAGAGATGCCCGCAGGGTGTGATGTTCAAATAAAGATTTCACATAGTAGGTGAGACTCTATTAGGGTCTCGTGTGGCAAGTAAAACTCAGATAGACAGAAGAGAGGTGGTTGCTATTCTGGGTAAAGGAAAAGACATGAGATTAGATATGGGGAGAGAGAAGGCACTAGATATTTCTGTGTTAATAGCTGCTCAGCAAAGTAATGAGCAGAATCCCATGGAGAATTTCAGGAAAGGATGCTAACGTAAGTGAAGGTTTATAAAACTCCACTCTTATATATTGCCAAGAAGAACCAAAACAAAGCAAAGTAGCTAAAAATAATTTATTACTGCTGAACTGATGGAATGATCCTTACTTTATATCATTAAGCCCTGAGAAATATGCATTATATACAATCTGGTCCAAATTGAAATGAGTCACCAAAGGCTGACAATCCACATCCCCTTCCTAAAAGGTCTATACCGTGTTGTGGGAAGATGAAGAAATTTTATGTAATAATTTTTTTGAAGACTCTAATCCCCAATTTATTAAAATGAAAATTAAGTGTATGAACCAGCCATAGGCAAAAAAGTAAACACTCTGAGTTTCTTTCCTGACTGAAGACAAATGTACCCTGTAAAGCCAACAATTGGGATAGAAGATTACATAGTCATGCCACTTTTTTTTCCCTCTAACATGATTTCCTAATGGTGACATAGGCAGACTCTGCAACAAAGACACGCTTCCTAATGGGGAGAAACATGGTTTGAAGCAGAAACGGCCCTGGTGGAGTTGTTTCCACTAGTATAAAGAGGCGGAATTTGCACACCAAGTTCTTTAGCTGCTCTTGCTCTTCGACTACTGAATATCTGAACTAAACCTTTCAATCCATTATCCAGGCCTCCACATAAAATTCAAAGGGGAGATTAAAATGGTGTAAAAGTAAACTGAAAATGGAAACAAGAAGAATTCACTTTAGTCGGGCAGATAGCAAGACCAGAAAGAGTTTATCTCATTAAAAAATGATGAGTAGGAAAACAAACAAAACAAGCAGACAAACACAAGACCCATGGAAAAATCCTGCAATGATAAATGTGCACCCCAAAAGTGAAAATGAATATAAATCATAAATTTTAGGTGAAACTCATCCTCTAGAATAAGATTTAATAAGAAAATATAAGAAAAATGTAGACTGCATCACACTCTCAAGGAAGTTAAAGAAAATAAACTCTATAAAACAACTGAAAAGAAGGGGATAATTAGTAGCCTGGGTTTTTTAAAGAGAGAGTTGCTGGAAATAATAAAACAATTTAATATGCTAATACGATTGCATTTAAATGGCCTAAGATCCAGCAAAGATAAGAATTAATAATACAAGAATAGAAATAGGGACATGGAGAGAAGGCTTGCGAAAAACAAAACTATAGAGAAAAGTCACAAAACACTTTTGGTTTTTAACTAATATTGGTAGAGAATTGATGTAAAACCAAGCATAGAGATGTTAAGTGGGCTTGAAGAAGAAAACAGAACAAATGGGACAGAAACAGTATTCAAAGACACAACAGAGGAAAACATTCCTAAAGTTAATGAAGATTTCAATGTACAGACTGAAAAAAATTGCCATAATTCATCAAAATTATCAATAAACATCAAGACATTTCCTAAAGAATCTTCTGAATTTCAAAAATAAAGAAAAAAAATGCTACAGGTAGTCAGAAAAAAGTAACTTACAAAGAAAGAAAATCAAACTAACCTCAAAGCAAAACCTCAAAAACAAAATATTTCACGAGGAAATGGCACAATATCTATATCTTTAGAGTTTTAAAAGGGCAGGGGAATGTGAACTAAGGACTTTTATATCTAGCGAATTTCCATTCCTGTGTATTGACAACAGAAAGACAAACTCAATGACTGAAGCATAGCACCCCCTGAAAAACCTGAATTAATCAAAATAAGGAGATCATGAATGAAGAACATTTGGGAAAAGCTAATATTTAACATCTAATGTACATAAACACAGAGTTGGTCCCAAGTGATTTTGCTAATTATGTTGAATGGAAAGAGTGTAGATATCTAATTCTTCAAGGACAAAGTATACAATATAGGATCCTATTTTGTTGATGAGGACATAACACTCCATGAATTTGTATCTAACCTCTACTTGTGTGTGTCAAATAGAATAAAATTAAGCCATATAAAATAAAAATCTGTTTAAAATGAAATAAAAACTTTGCTGAAACACACTGGCAGTAGGAGACACACGACTCAAAATCAAATATGAAACACCTTTAATGTTTTAAATAGAATACACCTATTCTGAATGATATAGTCAATAAAATTATGATATACATTATATACTTTCAAATTCTATATTATCAAACTCCATATCTGGTAAATAAAAATATATCTACTTTTTATGTGCAAATGTTAACATTTTTTAAAAAGCTGATTGTATAAAATGTGAAAAAAAATTTAAATAAATTCCAAAGATAGCTCAACTCCTGTTTTGACCATAATGCAAACAAAACAAAAAATAAATAACAAAAGTACAAATAATTCATAAACTATTTTAAACTCTAAGAAAAACCTCAGATTAAAGAGAATATCGAAATCTTAATTAAAACATTAACAACAAAGGAAATCTTCACATTCAAACTTACTGAATACAAACAAAATTGCACTCAGAGGAATATTCATAACCTTAAACAACATCATTACTTAATAGAAACTGGTATAAACAATTAGTATTTAATTCAAAATTTGGAAGAATAAGTAAACAAGTCTAAGGAAAACATATGAAACCAAAATTTAATGAATTAGAGTTTTGCAAGATCTAAACAGCAAAACAGATAAATCCACTAACTTGTTTATCAAGAAATATAAAAAAAACAGCCCGGATGGCCTAGTGGGTAAAGTTTGGCATGCTCCACTTTGGTGGCCCAGGTTCAGTTCCCGGGCACAGAACCACACCACCCGTCTGTCAGTAGCCATGCTGTGGCAGCGGCTCACATGGAAGAAGTAGAATGACTTACACCTAGGATATACTACCATGTCCTGGGGCTTTGGGAAGGACAAAAAAAAAAAAAAAAGAAAGAAAGCACAAATATACAATACTGGATAAGACAGAGGGGATATATTCCCAGATTTATTTTTTTTTCACAGATTTGATGGAAATTAGTGCATTTCAAAAAAAGCCTTCATTTGATACTGCATCTGGAAAATTGAAAAATGGATGAAAATAAAGATTTCATTGAAAAATTATACATTACACAAATTAGCTTAAAAAAGAACATTTAAACTGATTAATAATCACGGGGGAAAAAATTAAGAATGCTGCAAAAACAGAAATGACTTCCCCCTTAAAAACAAAGAGCTCTGATGTTTCCCAAAGTGATTTATAGGAGCTCAGTAGTTTTTGAATGAAATACCTAATTCTGAAAAAATGAGGATTCTTTCTAATGTTTTCCTGAGGCTGTGGCCCTGGGAATTAGCCTGGACTCATGGCCAGCTAAATCAGAAATAAATTTTAAAACTTTATTTTTCTAGGCAGCATCAGGAGCCGGGAGAAGGTGGACGGTTAAATAAAACATCAGTTCACACCTATTAAAAGCAGTCGAGGCAAGGTTCCTTGCCAAATTGGCTTGAAGAAATAGTGTGGCAGGTATGCTTTTAATGAAGATCATTTCTCCACCTTCCTGTTTTAATTTGATTTCCCTGGCAGAGCTGTGCTTCCTTGGCTCGGAGGAAAGCTGCTTAACTACCACCATCTCAACCGGGAGCCAGACGGAGCTGGAGTTCTTCACCACTTCTGCATTTTGGCTTTTGACTTCCACAGGGATGGCAGCACTGCCTCCACGGGAGTCCCGGAGAGGGTCCAGCGGGAAAGGAGGAGCTGCTCCGTTTGCTGGGACTGGCCACACAATGTCAGTGGCAGAGGCTTTGCCCACTTTCAGCTAAATTATGAACCATATCCTCTTCCCAGATTCGTGGCAGCTACACAGACTCTCTTTGTAAACTGCTCCGTGCTGCGAGGGCCCTCCGAGCTAGGAGCAGAGCTAAGGCCCGAAGCCTCTGTTCAGTTTTAGAGCAGGCTGGGGCTGCATTCTTAGTTAGCCCCCAGGGCTCTCCGTATTTAACCACACTTTCCTTATAGACGACATAAAAATTTCATGGCTATTTCATTGTTTTCCAAATAGGTTCAAAATTATATCAGCCTGCAGAATGTCCCACAAGGCCTTAATCCAGGCAGACAAGTGTTTGCTGAGCACGTCTGTATTTGTTTCCCATTGCTGCTGTAGGAAATTGCCACACACCTAACGGCTTAAAACACTGCTTATCTTTTATCTTACTCTGTAGGAGATCAGAAGTCCTAAATGGGTCTTATGGGCTAAAACTAAGGTGTCAGCAGGGCTGCATTCCTTCTGGAGGTTCTAGAGAATCTGTTTCTTTCCCTTTTCTCTCTTCTAGAGGCCACCTGTACTCTTTGGCTCATGGCCCTTTTCTCCATCTTTAAAGCTCATCACTCCAATCTCTGCTTCCATTGTCACATCTTCTCTCCCGCCTTTACCCTCTTGCCTCCCTCTTTGAAAGACCCTTGTGATCACATTGAACCCACACAAATAAACCAGAACAATCTCACCATCTCAAGACCTTTACTATAATCACATCCACAGAGACCCTTTTGCCATGGAAGGTAACAGACCCACAAGTTCCAGGGAATAGGACCTGGACATCATCAAGCACCACTTTTCTCTCTACTACGATGTCCTCAATGGATAGCCCACCCTGGCCAATGTAATTCAACCAGGCAAGAGCTGCCACAAGGTCATATGTGATTAAAATGCAGTGAAAGGACAAGAGGTGTAACAAATGTTCAGATCTCCAAGGAGGGAGAGGATATCTTGTTTGGGAGTGCTCAGATGGGCCATCAGGGAAGGAGGGCCAGGGAATAGAACTGGATCTTGAAAGATGAGGAAGAAGTTTGCTTCCCTGGGTTCCAGAGGGAGCCTTTATGGGCAGCAGTGAGTTAAGGATATGAAATGCCAGCGTTTTCATTGCACCCCTTGCAGAGGCATCTCCAGACATACAAACACCAAATAAATATCTCTTGAGAGAGAAAGAAGTCAGAGTTTTTCTTTGGAACCACCCCTTTCACTCCCATCTATACCCTTTGTCAATCTCCAGAGAAATCGGTCTTTATCCCTCAGGATACACTAAGGGTGATTGGGTCAGGGTTATGCCCAAATGGAGCCTTTACTTCTCTTGGAAGGAGCCTCGTCAATTCCTCTGTTTAACAGGAAGGGGATATGTCCTAATTTCCTCAGTTGGAGCTCAGGATCCCTTTCTTGCTGAAGCAATGCTTATGGTGAATGTAAGATGTGGTTGGAAAGGACTTGATTGGAAAGGATTTCAGAGAGCATCTAGTCCAACCTTTCTCAAAAAAACAAGCTGGTGGTTCAAAACTAAATTCTCCCACCTATACCAAAGTGTGTGAAATCTCTGTTCTGCCCTTACTATCCTGGGGTTTTAAAAAATATTTATTTTTAGTTTAATTCAAAGCCATCTGAACTCTACCACTCATTCAACAAATATTTATTGAGCCAGACACCCTCTTATTCACAAGTCTAAGAGGACATGGCCAGGAGGAATTTATTCCTCTCACTAATAAATGTGGGCAAACTGAGCAGGTCCCTTAGCAAGCTGGCCCCAACACAGTCTCACCGATGTGCAATTATACTAATCCTCCGAATTTCTAGCTGAGATTGTCAATTCCTTCCTAGACCATCATTTGACACATTATTTCTGTATCCCATGAAAGCCTCTTTCTCCAAATTTTCCTACTAACACCTACTTCCATTCACTCTTCAATCCCAGCTCATCCCTTCAAACTTTTTGAGTCTATTCTGAGAGTTCAGAATGTGAGTGGACAAAAAATAACAATGTGCACCTGGACCACAGCCTTCTTGCTATCGAGGGCTACCATGCCATGAGACCAGGGGCGATGCAACTGGGTTAGACACTAATATATACAGAAGAGAAAAAGTCAAGCATGATCTCATGTTTGAAGCATGCACTCATAGTCTCATGGAATTAACAGTCCAGTTTAAGAGATAAAAATTAAATAATCATGTAAATGAACACATACAGTAATTCCATATTTTCATAAGTGTTATGAATAAAGCATGTGCTATGAAGTAGAAGAACGAGCAGGCAGCATGGTTTTTTCAGAGATGGCCACATGGAAAGCTGAGAAATGAATGTTGAATGGGGCTTGGCCAAAAACTGACTGGGAGGGAGAGAAGCACTCCTGGCAGAATGAGCGCATGTGTGAGGATCATACAATAGGAAAGAGTTAAGCTGTTTGAAGACCTGCACAAGGACCAGTGTGACCCTAGTAATGCATCTGGCAGTCTTCTCATATTTCCTCCCAGGGGGAGTTCACTTATACTCTTCATCTTCATGTGAAAGATCTGTTCTCTGCAGAGTAGCAAATAAACAGACTGATTATATAAACACCTAACTGCTCATTTCTCATAAACTGCTTCCCTGGGTCATAAGCTCCATGGTCTCAGTGAACTTGCCTTCAGAGGTGAAAGGCTCTTATCCTTGACATGAAAGACAGAAAACCACGGTCAATGCCAGCCCAGATCAAGGCTTCTCCCCTGCACTAGGGAATGAAACACCAACCCTCCCTTACATGGGACCTCTTGCATCGTTCCACCCCTGGATGTCCCCCTTTATTCTCTGAAGGTTGAGGACTGGGGAGCAAAACCTGCAATGCCGTGAGCACAGAACACATGGGGAGAGCTGGTTCAAGAGCAGAGACTGCCAAGGCCAGGATAGGTAAGCCTCTAAGAAAGAGAGTGGAGGAAAAGGGAAAAAGAAAGCTGGACCAGCCATGTGTAAGTCCCTTTCCACCTATTTACCTCATTAAATCCTAGACAACTTACATGTCTACTCTGATCCTTGTTTTATAGATCAAAGGGCCTAATGCGAGAGTGATGGGTAACTTGTTTAAGTTCTTATGTAGTAACTGACTGTGATTTTGAATACAGGCTATTTCCAAAGTTCTTGCTCTTTGCATTACATTAAATAGAGTGGATCCCATCCGCACGAAGTCATCAAGCCCAAATCAGACTCGTTTCTGCTCTCTGCAGTTCTTACGTGCATGTGTTATCTCTTAAGGTGGGGACAGTATATCAGAATAGATGCTTTTAGGCTTCAGTAGGTTTATGCATCAGGGAGCTGTCAGGACAACATGTCCAGAGAGAATGGTCCAAGTTAAGAAGGAATCTGGCTGATGAATACCCATAGTGAATCTAACCCTCGAAAGTAAGGAATAGAAGTCATCAGGCGGAAGATCAAGGTCTTCAGCTGAGCAGACAGGCTCTGTTTCCATCAGAATCCAAGATCCAGTCATTCTGTCAACACGCAGTGATGGACAAGGGGCTACAGCCTCATGCTCAACAGGCCTCTGGGGCAAGGTTCACCTGCAGACACTCCCCAGACCTTCACTCCAGTGGATAAGATGCTCCCAGGGAACCACCAGGTCTGGCTTTCACTGGCTCCAGAGAAAAGGATTTATTATATCCAGCAGTTGGGCAGGGCTGGAAGGCAATGACTCCTACTGGGACTAAGTAACGTCCGTATTTGGAATTAGGCATGTCCCTTTTATTTCCTCCTGAATAGGATTCTATTGTCCAATCTTGGTATAGCTGCTCAGATGTTGTGAGAGATACTTCCCTCAGCAAAGAACAGAAGAGGTGCAGGCAACAAAGAATGGCTGCCCAGGTATATGAGAACAGGGCGAACTGAAAGCAGCATTCACCTGGAGCAGAGGGTGGCATTCTGACACATTTGAGAAATTCTCAAGTCTCCTCAGAAGATGAAGGCCATTTCATGTGAGTCCTCTTTCTCTTTATCCTCCAAATTTTTAGAATAGATGCCCATTCCATCAAGGCTCTTTATTTATACCTTAGAACTTTCTGTGCTGATGGAAATGTTCCTGTGCTGTCAAATATGGCAGCCACTAGCCACATGTGGCTGTTGAACACTTGAAATGTGACTGGTGTGACTGAGAAAATGAATTTTCAATTTTATTTCATTTTGATTAATTGAAATGTAAATGCAAATAGCCACATATGGCAAGTGGCCACTATGTTGCACAGCACAGTTCTAGACATTCAAACTGTGTAAGGACAGCAACCATGATTTATTCATCCTTCTATTCCCAGTGCTATCACAAGCCTGGGATACATATTTTGCACTAAATAAATATTTCCTATTTGACAGAATGAATAGAGGAAAGAAAGAATAATTAAATGATCCTACTGTGCTAACATGGAAAGGGGACAGCAATTCCTTGTTTGAATTCTGTCTACCTCTTACTAGTGTGTATGAATTTTGGCAAGCTATAGTTTCTATAGTTTAAAATAGCACAATAATAATATTAATAATAATTGCTAACATGTATTAAATGCTCAGTGTATGAATCCTTTATGAGCATTAGTTTGTTTGATGGATGCTACAGCCCATTTTTCAGTTGAGGAAACTGAGACTGCTGAGAGATTAACTCAATGATTTCAGACTGAAGGTCATGACGCATTACTGGGTATAAAATCAATTAAATTGATTCCACCAGCTTAATTGTATACAACATATACATATGCATACACATATGTATGCATACATACATATATACACATATATATGTATATGTATTATATATATATAAATGGTATGTGTGTCTATGCATATTCAAAAGTGTTTGAAGGCCACTAGATTGAGCCACTTTGTCAAGGCTATTCAGCTACCTAACAGTAAGTTGGGATTTGCACCCAGTCTATCTGACACCAAGTCTTAAACCTTAACTGCTGTACTCTACAGCTCTGGTTTTGTAAGAAATGTGTTTAAATTTTAAACAACTGACTTACACATAAATCCTAAGAGCCTCACCCATCCATTAGGTATGGAATGTGCATGCGTGTGTGTGTATGCACACACACATCCACTTGCTTTGAGTAATGCCTAATATCTTTTAGATTTACTCTATTGTCTCTGGCTATGGACCAAGGAAAATTGGTCCTAATTTAAATGTCTCTAAATTGATCTGAAAGACTCCACTTTGGCAAAGATTGCCAGAGCTCACCAATATGTGTATTTCTCCATTTCATACGGGGTACACCACTGGGCTATATTTCCCATTTGTCTTCAGGTTACGTGAGGCCACACCCTTGAGTTCCAGTCTATGAAGTGTAGGTAGAAGAGCTGTACACCATTTCCAGGACTGGCCTCTAAAACCTTCCTCATAGCCCTCTAGACGCTTTCCTTTTGCTTATCACCAGGCTGGATGCATAGAATGAAGCGGAATATTCTGAGGAGATGGTAGAGCCATGGGATGGAAAGAGCCTTGGTCCTGAATGACTGTGTAGAGCACAGCCCCCCGCCCTCTCCTCCCACCCTGCTTGGGACTGTGACACAAGTGAGAAATAGTCCTTTGCTGTAGTATGCCAACTGAGATGTATTGTTTGTTACAGCACTTATCTCATACTAACTAATATACCACTTTTGTTGGTGAGATGCACAAAAGAAAATAAATCTGAGATGGTCCCTCTGCTCCCATCTCATCTCCACTGTCACACTAAGGGAGGACCATGGAACCAACCATGAACTCCTGGGGTCGGGTTGGGTGAAAAGTATGCATCTGATAGCTTGTCCTGATGGTTTGGGCATCAGAGGAGAAGGACAATGGGTCATCTTAATAACATGACCTTCAATTTGTATACTGGTTTGCAATTTCACAACGGGCTTTCTCAATATGTGATTTCATGTGATTAAGTTGAATAGGGACAAGAATCTCCATTCTACTGATGAAGAAGCTGAGGTTCAAATATAGTGATATTTACCTGCAATCTCACACATTTCCATGTCTGCAGATTAAACCAGCAATTTACTGAGGAGACAGTGGAGGGAGAGGCAGGAGGCATCCCAAAGCCAAAGGTGAGGTTGGTCTATATAAAGCAAGTCCAAGCTATTGCCTGTTTGGTAGAAGAAAAGCATACACTATATGTGCTGTTTTAAACTTCCCAAAGTATTCTTATAACTGTCATCTCATTTGAGCCTCACCATAACTCTGTGAGGCAAGCAAGGCTAACACTATCACCCCATTTTACAGATGTGTCACTTGAGGTTCAGAAAGATAAAGTAACTTTCCCAGGTACGTAACTCGTTAGTGAAAGAAGTGAGATTGGAATCCAGGTCTTCTGACTCCCAGGTCTAAATTATTGTTGCTGAATTGTGCTTCTTCTTGATCCCTAATCTTAGAAAACTTCTTGTCCAGAATGATAATTCATCACTAGCCAGAGTTTTCTAGGCCTTCTTAGCTCTGCATGAACTGGATATTTTTCTCATATTTTTTCTAATGCATTTTAGTTCAGGGAAAATCAGTGGTTTTGAGGAAGATAGAAATGTTTCTTAATGTACTAGCTGTTCCTTTTCTTAAGCTTTCTTGATGTTCCTCATTCCTGGACCAAGGAATATTTCAGTCTAGTGCTGCAGTATTTGATGGTGCCCGGATGGTGTTGCTGTGGGAAGTTGCCATTGCTTTGGCAGGGCAAAGGATGGGTGGATCAGGGAAGGGGAGATATGATACATCACAGCCTCGAGATAAGGAACCATAGGCTCTGATTTCCCATCTTGGAATCCAACCACTGATTGACAAGAAAGAAAAAAAACTAAGAGAGTGAGGGTGGCACCACTGTCAGGCACACGTGTGCTCCATTGTCCCTGGGATCTGAGAGGATGCAAGATAATTCTTGGGACAGAAGATCATAAATCATTTCAGCCATGTTGCTCAAGAAGGAACAGACATGCCACGGTACAAGGATTGATGGCAGAAGGCGGGGATGAGGCAAGAATCAGAGATGGTACAGTGGGCTGAATGGTGGCCCTCATCACCTCCTAATCCATGGAACCTGAGAATTTACTTTAGATGGCAAAAGATGTGATTATGTTAAAGATCTTGAGAGGAGAAACTTTTCCTGGGAAATCACGTGTATCCTTGTGGGTGAGAGGCAGAGGACGTTTTGAGACCGATGCACAGGGGAGAAGGTGACGTGAAGATGGAGCAGAGAGAGATGTAGTGCAAGCCAAGGAATGTCGACAGCCACCAGAAGTTGGAAGAGGCGAGGAATGGACTCTCCCCTGGAGCCTCCGGAGGGAGTGCGGCCCTGCTGACACCCGGATTTCAGACTTCTGGCCTCCACAACGGGGAGGAATGAATTTCTGTTCTTTTAAGCCACCAAGGTTGTAGTAATTTGTATGGCTGCTCTAGGAATTTCACGTGAATGGGTTATATTAGCATGTGAGTCGAGTACTGAACATCTGCTGAGGAAACCCTGGAGGACCTAACCCTTGCCTACACCCTGAATGGGTAGGTAGGAAGAGCGTCCAATATGAGCAACCAGAAAGACATCAAATTTAAGCCAGTCGGCTCAGAAAATAATTCCAAACTGAGTTCTACTTTGAAACTCCAATGGAAAGCAAAGTATGAGAACTGAAATTCTAGGTGATTTTGGAAGCTGAGACTGTCAACAGACCAGTGAGTAACTTGTTATAAACATGATTATGATCTCTACATACCTCCCAAAGACATGCCCCCTTTGACATCCTCTTCTGCAGCAAGGGAAGAAATCTAGGAATTTGCAACAAGTCAGAGTAATGGGAAAGGATTTTGAAAGGTAACTCATAGCTGTGTGTACGTAGGCAGGGCTTGGCAGATAATTGTTCTTTTAGGATAATAAGGTCAGAGTTACAGTAATAGGAAGAAAAGTGTTACTTTATGCAGACAAAATGAAGATTTTTTGGAGGGCAATAAACTCATCTTTGCAGAATGAGATGTGACTGATCATTTAGATATTTGAGGGAAAAGTGAACTGCAACCGAGAGGGAGAAAGACCCCTGTGTGTCCACCCTTCTTTCCCTCCGTCTTACCTGCCAAGGGCACTGAAGTTCACATTTTCCCTCTCAGAGCAACAAAATTGGGCAGAAGAGGGAAGACATTGGACTCACAATAAGCACCAGGGACAGGGAAATTTACACATCAAATATTGGGATGTAACGATTTCTGAAGGAGGAGTACTACGTCAGAAAAATCCATGGTGGGCAGATAGAATTTGTGGGGCGGGTAGGGTTTAGAAAACAAACAAAGGATGCAATCTCCTTGGGGAAGGAGGGGCATTGGCTTAGAACAACTTCTGGGAGCTCAGGGGGTGTCCACACGGGACACCAGATGATCTGGCAGTGAGGCTTGCTATTTCTTACACTAAAGGGAACAAGATACGTTAGGCCATCAACTCCTGGTCCAGTTGCAGGCCCACCTCTGTGCAATCTGAACATTTTACCAGGGCCTCTGAGTGAACAACTGCTTGAGCCTTCTCCAGGGCTGTGTGTGTGTATGTGTGTGTGGGTGTGTGCACATTCGCTTTGCAGAAGGGAGTGGCCAAGGAAGTATCTGGAATAGGGAGAGCATTAGCCCCTCCGTAGCCTATGGGGTGTCGATGGGGGAAGGGCTGTCTACCCACAGTGGACAATCCAACGGGAAAGACCATAAGGTTGATCCTTCCACTCTCCCTCCACAGAGAATAACATAAAAGACCACACCACATTTTCCCATATCCTTTGGGAGGTATAGTGGAAAGGAAACAAGCACTGTAATCAGACAAATTAAATCCCAGTCCCAATACTTAGCTGTGTGTCTTTAGGCAAGTTACTTAATCTCTCTGAGCCCCACTTCCCTCTTGTATAAGAAGGGCCAGTGTCTACTTCACACAGTTTCAGAACTAAATGAATGACACATGCACTTCGTTTACTATGTATGCTCAATCAACACTAGATCCCCTAGAAAGCCATATTGTCTTCAACGTCCCATAGACCCAACTGATATCTGAGAAGGCCTTCTCTAAATGGGGAAGTCAGATTGACCTGCTCCTCTTAATCAGCAGCGATTACTTCCTTCAACCCTCTTATCCCTGATGCAAATCTAAACTGATCCACTTACCTCCTAAACTAGACATCATGGAACATATTTTCTCGCTGTCAAGAAAAATCAGCTTTAACTTTGGATTTGGACTTTGTATCCTTTCATTTGATATCTTCATTAAATTTTACATTTGCAGAGACCTCACTAATCATTTATAGCCATTTGCTTTTATGACCAGAGTTTGGCATAGGGCAGTGAAAACCTCCTGGTCAGGGACTATCAGCAAATTCCGGGCAGAAAAGGTAGGAGGACTCGGAGCCCAGAATTCGCTCTGTGGCGGCTCCTGGCCCCTCCCTCCAAGCTTTCTTGCTGCCAAAGGACCAGGCAAAGGCCTCAGACCTCAGCCCTCTGCCACAAAGAGGAAAACACAGCAAAATCACCAGCCTTTGCCTCCCATCCCTTTCCATTTCATTAGGTCAGTGAAAAGCAGAACCAACAAAAAACAATTTTTGCTTTTAATTTTAATATTGTCAATTGTAATAAACTCAACTAAGTTTCACTAGCACATTGCTTTCTATTTGTTTGGGAGAATTAAGCTGTAGTCTTCAATTCCTGCCTTAACTAGATATTTGGTTTTGGAATAAGACTGCCGCCTCTCACTATGCTAATGAATTCTGCTGGCTGCTAAATGCTGAGTTTGTGGGGCTATTTGATTAGTTTACCACTAGTGACTCACTTAATACAATATGTAAACAAAAGGGGAAATACTTTCTGAGGCATTGGAAGCACTTAATGGCATCAGACAAGATGGTCATAGCAAATTTGCTGACCCTTTCCATAACTTAAACAGCAGCCTAATCATTTTGCACAAACATGCAGTTGAGACTTAAGTGTTACACAAACAGTTAAGATGAATAAAACTTTATTAAGTTGGGGCTGGGTACTGGGTGACTCTGGACAGCTGAGTATCAGGTGAAGGCAGCCAAACCCTAAGGAAGGGCTTCCTGTCTCCAAGGGGACTCCTGGTTTCCCCCTAGGAGCTCCTGATCCGAGAATGCTCTCTGGGCTGGCAGCCTTCTTGGACTGGCCGCCATTAGTGAGTGTCCTGGTTACGTCTGGGTGAGAATGACAGCAGAAATGCCATCATTGCTCTCAGCATTTGTCATTTCCAGGTTGGGAGAAACAAGTATAGAGGAATCTGAACTGACACCACAAAGTCACAGCTTACTAAATATCTTAAACGTGAGAAAGAAGAGTAGGAACATGTTGGCTGGTAGGACTTCACAACTCTTCTCTGAAGTGTATTTCTGACCACGCTTTCAGGTTAGAGAGTTCCAAACGTGTGTGAGACAGAGATGCTGATAAACTCCCTAATACAGCTGTCAGGTTATGATCGGATTCCTGCCTCTTTCTCCACTTGCTCTCACTATTTGCAGATCTATTTCAAAACTCACTGGAGGTCTCTCAGCCCCTCCTCCCTCCAGCTTCCCTCCTCTGAAGGGGTCTTGAATAGCTGTCCTCTCTGCCAGAGCATCCTTCTCCTGCATCACACCTTTTCTTTCTGGCTTCATGGGTTTCCTTATCCACCTTCTTTGCCCTGCCTAAGTCTGAGCGATGTGCTATTCCACCAGCAGAACTTCGATATCTTCAGTTTTCTTCTTACTTGTCTGTATGCCCCCAACTCCAATCTGAGTTTCATGAAGGGAGGGGCATGTCTACCTCATCTACTGCTATAGCCATGGTACCTTGCAAGAATTGTGGCACATGCTTACTAAATATTTGTGATCTGAGTGGATAATGGAGAAGCTGTGTGTCTCTAACTATTGATGTGTTTGAGCCCAATAGTGGTGTGTAGGGAGGAAGAGAAGGACTCGAAATCAAACTGCTGATGGTTTTATTTCCTGAACATAGGACATTTCTCCCCATGTCAGTGGGCATTTGAACATTTCAGATATAAAACCAAAGCAGCTCTCTGGTTGTTTGAACTGTCCTTGAAAACTGAGCCTCAGATCAGTACGCCTCCAATCTCTATAACTTCTAGGATACGTAGGTGTTCCCAATGCATCTGTCTTGGCTCAGGGCATCCCTTGCAACACGCCATTGCAACCCTCCCTCTGTGCTTGGGTCATTTCCTCTGTCCAGTTAGCTTGATTCACTCATTAGGCTCCACTCCTGGGTCTCGGACCTGGGCTCTATTCTTTGGCTCAGGCTGAACAAGCAAGATTTTCCCTTCATCAGGCTAATGAAGTAAGAGTCTTATGTCATCATTAGTGCTGGTGTTAATCCAAGCAGAACTAATATTGGTGTTGTTCCAAGTAGAATTAACCAAGCCCAGCCCCCAACAAGCCAGATGTTAGTCAGGCATTTCTTACTGATGTTAATGAGTAACTCCCTTGGGTTTCACAAACAGCTGAGTCCACCAAATGAACTTCAGGGACCTAGAAGCAAGCTGCCTGCCTAATAGGCATTTGTCCTGGGAGGATACTGAGGACTTAGAACTTCTGAGCTAAAAGCAAGAAATAGTTCCCTTTTCTGGGCAGCAAATGACCGTATCATTCCTAGCTGTTCCAAGGGCAAAGAGAGAGCCACATCGGGGCAGCTAACAGGCCCCAGAGGCTTCCTAGGGAGTGTTTCTTAGAAGATCCTCTTTCTTCTGTGCCTGTCTCCATAAGGGTTCTGAATTTCTGCATTTATTTCCTCCACTGGACTGTGAGGGCAAGGACTGTGTCTTTTCACCTCTATTTCTCTGGGACCACGTAAAGAGATCAGCCAACTGTTGCATTGAAATAAATTATGGTAGAATGTCTTTCTGAGATGGTTTGCTTCATCTTCCAATTCCGCTTAGCTTTTCTCTCACTTGCCATCAAGTAAAATGTATCAGCTCTAGACTTTCCATTTGTACTTGATCACTGCTGTCATAGGACTGTGATAATAAGAATAGAAAGCATTTATAGGAAGGGCCAGACACTGTGCTAAGAAATTTGCATGCATTTTTCAACAACCTATGAAAGCAATATATCAGGATTTTAAATAAATGACCAAGGATTGGGGTCTGGGTGATGTGGGAGTAGGGGTTGGTTAAATGATTTGCTGATTTGCTTAAGGTCATAGAACTCACCCAGAGAAGATCTAGAATGACTCATGACACCACTGTCCATTCCACTAGCAGTTGATGACCTATTCAGCATGAAGTTACCCAGCTATCCCAGCTGGAAAAAAATGGGGACAGATGTCTGTAGTATTTCCTCCCTTAGCCATGAAATCCCCATAGTAGGAGAATTCGTAAATAAGAGGCTTAAAATACTATGAGAAAAATAGAAGGGATGAGGAGGATAAATGGAAGCCTTTAAGAGTATTTTTAGGTTTTCTAAAATAATGAAGACAATACACTAAAGAGACTATCAAAAATAATTTGTAGATGTTCAGTTATTACTATTGGTTATTCTTCACTTGATTTCCATCTACTCTTCAACGTCCCCCATGCTAGAATGCTCTCAGACTCTCAGTTTCAGTGAAATGCATATAAATGTCTTTTAATTAGTAGCAGATAATATGAATACCAAGAGGATTTTTCCCTCTGTGGCTGTTCCTCCAACCAGATGTTCAGAGTCTGGTCTACAATGACTCAGCTATTGAATCCCTCCTCCTGGACCCCAAGATGGACCTAGAGATGGAGAGGAACTTGGCTCCTGCAGTGGGAAAGGCGAGGCTTTGTCAGTCCACCTCCCTCCTGTGCTGGAGCTTCGTTCCACCTTTGATAACTGCAGACAAGAGCACAGCAGAGCCACCGGAGCTAACTCTGCCCATCCTCTCACTCAAGTCTCAGCTCCCCCCTTGCTATGAGGGCAAGAATGTGTCCTAAAGGCCAGGTTTACTTTGTCTCCGTTTCCTTTTCCTCTCTTAAAGGAGCATTGTAGAAGTCTCTATGCCTAATTCTTTCTATTATTTCTTCCACTTGATGCCCTTTCTCTCTGCCCAACCTACAGTTTCCTCTCTTTCTAATTATTCTTGTCAACACTGACTAAAACTTTCAGTATAATCAAACTTAAATATTCAGTTCGAGGAAAAGTATATAGAAGTAAATCTATTTAAAGTAGGCTTTTCTTAAAGGACACTTGTGGTTGGGGAGAGTTACTGCATATAGATTCTTTCCCTGTGTCAATGCCCAGTCCATTTGTGCCAAACCTGTTTTCTGAGAGCCAAACTATGACAATAATAGACCCATTTATTGAACACCCGACCCTGTGCTCCAAGCAATGTGCCAGGCTGGGTACTTTCCGTGTACTATCTCTATTTAATGACCTTCTAAAGAAAATATGTTCATCTCCACGTTACCAATGAAGAAACTGAGGCCCATCAATGTTAATTGTTTTGCCTTGAAGTTATGTTTTTGAAGATGAGTTCACTTCTCTTCCCTTTATTTACGAAACAATTGTTCATACCAGAGAAGGGGAAGAAGGCTGGTGTGCCTACAACAGCCAGATCCAAATTTCTGCGGGTAATGCCTTAGCACAGCCTCTGTCCTGGAGGGGTAAAACTTCAGAGCCCCACAAGGCCACCAAGAAACATGCCCCATAGTGTTTCGTTCTGTGCCCTCCCATGCCAACCTTGTTTTATGTGACCTACAGCATAATATGATCTGGTGTTTTCTGACAGATAAAATGCCATATTTAGAAAGCCTCTATTTTGCATTTGGTTTTTATGCTTACCACCAGGTCATTCTCTTTTCTCAGTCCTCTCAATATTTAGTTTTCTAGTTTCAAATTGAGACACAGTCCATAACACTGTAGGACACATTATAATGATAAATGAAAGATCAAGGTATTCTTTCACAAGGATGGTTTCCCAGTTGGGCATAAGGAACTAAAGACATAGGTGAAAACTCTAGAAGGAACTGTATTCCTCTTAGGGACATGGACCCTTTAAGTTTGTGATGTTCCTTGAGCATTTACTAGGTGCCAGCATTTTTATGGTATGATTTACACATGTTGTTACATTTAATCTTCACAACTCAAAGAAGTAATTATAATTATCCTTATTTTATTGACAGGGACACTGAGAATTGAAAGGCTAAAAAATGATAGAGCTAACATTAGAACCCAGGATGGTCTGACAACAAAGCCAACAAACAGGTGGCTTGGAAAGTCTAAATCCTTGTCACAGAAACATAACTCCTCCCAGGAGAATTCTTTGTTGCAGTTCCACTTAGCTTGATAGTTGACATCAACTTCTTTATTGGCCAAGTTTTGGTCTAATGTCTGTTGATCTAGGCACCAGATGTCTCCGATTCACTTGTTCATTGAAGTAAGGAGCCCACGACCCCATCTTAAATGTGGAAGGCTGCTGCTATGATACTGTGATTCATGTTAGACCTTTATCTTGACCTAAGCCCTCCCTCTAACTAAATCTAACCCCAACTTGAAGTACACTACCTTACAACATATTTGCCCTCTGCTTCCATGCCATCTGTATATTCTCAGGGGAGATCAATGATGCTCCAGCATCCTCATGATCCTAGGTCAAGGCCTACAGTTGACAACACCCAGGGAGATTCTTGCAAAATCAGAGTTGATGAGCAGAACCCTCGTACACTTCCTTCTAGGAAAGAAGAAAGGCTCAGAGGGAGGAAGAACACCTGATGGTGGGGCTGGAGGTTGATGCTGAGCCCACTTGAGCTTCAGACTTTGTCCCTTCCACTGCTCACGAACAAGGAGCTGGTTTTTGTCATCCTGCCAGGAAACCTCGCTAGTGCTGCAGCTGCCCAAGGTGCAGGACCCTCAGGGAGAAGTTATGAGATGCCAGCATAGCAAGGATAGAAAAAGAGAAGAAATCAAGGGCTGAAAGTTTCTTAAGTTATTAATTTAAAGCAAATGATGCATTTTGGCTGGTGGATTCAAAAGCGGATGTCTGTGGAAATAGCCAAGTGTGAGGCATTCAAGAGCATAGAGTTATAAATGAAGGTTATAAACATGCATTGTTGTGATTATAGTTAACAATACTATTATATACTTGAAAGTTGCTACAACAATAGACCTTAAATGTTCTCACCAAAAAAAGAAATAGTAATGATGTGACGTCGCAGAGGTGTTAGCTAACGTTATGGTGGTAATCATTTGCAATCTATAAGTGTAGCAATTCAACACTTTGTACACCTTAAGCTTTCACAATATTATGTGTCAATTATATCTCAATAAAGTTGGAAACAATTTTCAATTAATTAATATGCATTGATGTAATCTCTTACTTCTATCCTTTATTTCTCTCACTCCTGTGTCCTACTCCAGGACATAGGAGTGATACATGGAGTGAGAAGTTTGTGCTACAGAATTGTTTATCCCCTCCCCGTCTCTATGCCTCTCTTCTCTATCAACACTCATACGTGTTCATGGTCCACCCTGGTGGTTTAATCAATGGAATTAGGTGAATTATTTGTTTTGTTAGCCAGGACTTAATGTGTACTGGATGACAGTATCACCAGTTACATTTATGAAGTGTCAGGCAATGGCCTAGTTTTGGAAATAATCATATAAGTTTTCTCCATCTATATGTGTAAAAACACATTCCCAAGCACTCAAGTATGTTTTCCATTTCCATCTTTTCTCAGGAAAAGCCCAACATTCATCTCAATAAAATGATTAACACATGCTGAATGCAATTTCAAAGCCACAGAGACCCGTAGTCATCCAAACACATGATAGCCACACCGAAGGGAACCTAGGCTCGCCGTCCCACCCTGCCACGGCCGCAGCCCACCTCCGGCCAGCGAATCCCTGGACTCAAATGCCCTCAGCTCCCTCTCTCATCTTTGCAGACTGTCAAATCGCCAGCCTCCTCTGATCCCTGCCCTCCTTTTCCTCCAAATTAAATTTCAACTTTTTGTAAACCTCTGTGAAAATGACAAGCCAGTGCCAGAGCTGTCTTTTAATACACAAAAGCATAAATAATGCCATCCATCAGGTCTGTCACTCAGAAAGATAGATTGCTAGTTGTCCAGACCCCCGAATGACACCAAAGCCAAAGTTAGAAAGTGTCTCTTTTCTTTTCTGTGGTCGCTCTCTCTCTCACAGGCTCGCTCGCTCGCCCGCTTTTTTATTTGCCGGACTGCTTGATTCTGATTAATGGTCCTGTCAGGATGGGATTCCACTTGCTCGGATAATGAGTCAAGAATGTATTCCCTGTCACAAGCGCAGCAGATGTCAGGGGCAGAAGGGCTCAGGGATGCCAGAAACAATATACAGTTTCTTCCTAGTCCCCTGACAGGCCAATATGCTGCACAAGGTCTAATTTATGTAGACAAAATGCAGGCGGGGCTGCGGCAACCGGAAAACTGCCCCAGAAAGCCCGGACTACAACGCAGCTCACAGCGGGCCCGTTTGTTGGCTGGGCCCATGGCAGCAGGCTGGTAATGAACATCAGCAACAGACTCGACAGTGCTGCCTCCCAAGGCCCGAACGCACCGAGAGGCCCAGGACCCCTTTGACTTCATTAAATGGCACTTTATATCATTATGGGAAGAAATCAAACAGGGCAGAGGGCTTCTGTTTCCTTTAATGGCTTGATTAGGTTATTCACTGCTGGGCTGGAGCATTATCATACAAGCTGCTGAAGGGTGCTGAGAAGTGTCAGCCGGCAGAGCTGCTCCAGCCAGACACCCTCTCTGCTTTGACGGGACTAATTTGATCTCAGAAGTTTGTGCACCAACAGAGAGCGTCAGGGCTCTCCGTCATTCCATGGGTTTCCAGGAAGCAGCGCGGCTCCTTGGCCAAAACACAGATGCTTGGTCTCAGCCCAAAGGGGGACATGCTTGCACACAATCAACCTGTCCACATAGATTTTGTGCATGTGCACACATTTCTTTTTTAAGAAAAATCTCTTGGGCTGTTTCTTGAGTTACAACATTAAATCAATATATATTTCCCTTAGAAATTAAAATACGACCACATGCCTTTGACAAACAATTCAGACAGTGAAATGGTAAGGACACACTGGAATTAGATAAATCAAAATCAGACATGGGAACTGTCACATCACCAAGAGTAGGAAGATAAAACTCATGTTTACCAAACTCCATTTTAATGTTAACCAGATCACAAACATCTTCCATTAAAAAAAAAAAATCAAAGCGATGCTAATACCCCATGTATTAAGTAAGCTTTGTGTGGCTTCTAGGTTTCATTTCTGTGGGTCTGGTGGACTCTTCTGGTAAAGTCTCTGGCTTCAGGTGCTGGGCTGTGAATCCTGCTCATTAAAAGGCAGCAGGCAACATGACTGAGCTTGTAAAAGCCCCGTCAAAATGTTATAAATTCAGCTGACGTTTCTTTATTTCTAATGGTGTTTTTCCTATTTTATTAACATGGCTTTCTCCTTCACAGAGACTTTTTTAATTTAGAAAGGATGTCGACATTATAGGAACCAATGTGATGCAGCAGGAGCGTGGATTCCAGAGGTGGGCAGGTTGCTGTTCCAGCAGGTTCTGCCTCCTGCGAGATTCAGGGCTGTGGGCAAATCCCTTAGGCTCCCTGAGCCTCATCACTTTTAGCTGTGAAATGTGGCTAATGCCTTCTACCTGGCGGCACTTGACATCATGCATCCACCATGCAGAATATGTGTTAGACCTTGTATAAGCATTTTCTGAAAACTAGGTGGTCAATAAATGGTAGCAATTATTGTTATATATTTTGTCCCACTGCCTAACCCTGTCCCATGCAAAGCTACTACTATGCAGATATGATGCCTTTCCCACTATTTAGTGGGAAATAAAGAAATTAAAATGGGCTCCCCGTAGTCATCAACCACTCAAGTGAGTTCAGATACACCAGTCTCATGGTTGCTCACACCTCCAAAGCCCATCCTGGTTCCAAACACATGTTCCAGCTTCCGCTTCTTAGCCACAAATTTAACCCTGTTCCTTCCAAATCCTGAGCACTGGTTGGGTCTCTCCTAATTCCATCTACACGTTTCACCACTAGTGGCCACTTGAGATTTTCGTAAGCAATAGCAATGGGGAAAGAAAGTGGGAACCAAGTCCTAAAGTAGTTTGACTCCACTAAGGTGAAAAGATGTCCTGTTTAATGCGAAAAAAGCAAGTTGCAGAAGAGTATGTATAATAAAACCCAATTTCTATGAAATATGTGTGTTTATTTAAATTTACTCTATTTAATTTCTGGAAGGATGCATAAGAGATTTGATGGTAGTTACCTCTGGGTAGATGGGACGTCAAATTTTTTATCATGGCTATGTGTTACTTTTATATTAAAAACTTATTTTTAAAAAAAGAAAAAGTAGTGAGAAGGCCAAATTAAGAAAATGTACTACCTGAACTCCCCCCAACTTAAAACACTGACCTCTCTCTAACAATCCAGAGTTTACTAGAGAACCATCATGCCAAAGCAAATATCGCAATATAAATGAGTCCCACGTTGTGAAAACCCAGTGTGTAAAAATTCAAACATCAGGCAGTGCTTCAGCAAGGAGGAGCTGCAGCAAAGGACCCAGGTCTGATGTAGCAATGAGGGAAAATCAGATGGAAGGAAACAGTTGACAGTGGACGAGGGCAGCCACATGCAATAGGGCGACATGCTGAGGACCTGCCAAGGAGAGGTCACAAAGCAAAGGGGTGTGTGGGATGTTTTACGATTATTAGATATCTTTAGGATTTTCATGGCACAAATGATTCCTTCAATGGTAAACTTCTGCAATATGTTTCTCCATTTGTATACATCACTAAGGGGCTGGGGCAGGGCAGGGAAATTAGCATTTACAAGGCTTAGGGGCCACATTACCAAATGGTGAACAATCAAATGGGTAGACTGGAGTATCATGGCTGCTTCCAAAATATAAGCCAAGAGAAGCAATTTACAGGCAACTTGTGGGAAACAGCATATTGCATAAAATGAGTTACATCTGCACCAGCTTGACCTTGGGACATGCCTATTTTGATTTATCTGAGCGGAGGTCATTCATCGCAGCTACAAAATCCCAGAGCTGAGGCACTAAGCAAGGTCACCAGAAAGATGCCAGGGTGAGCACACTGGAACAAAACTGAGAAGAACAGTGCAATGGAAAATTAAGTTTAAATCCCAGCCACTGAACTGTTTCCAAAGGCCCGTCTGTTCCAGGGTACAGGAAATGTGGTGTGGAAACTGGCCTTGGCTGACTGGGGCTGCTGCCCAGGGGCTTGCTGAAGTGTGCTGGAACCAGAGGTCGTGCCCACAGTCATCAGTGCTGACAGACAAGCATTGGAAACAGTGACGTTATGGCTGCGAAGGGTTAAAACATGAAGGGCATTTCTGTTACGAAGCCTTTTCCCTGCAGGCATTCCCTGAAATGTCCCTACAAAGTCCTAATGAGGGGGAAGAACTGGAGTTGACAGCTAGTTCATCTCTGGCCACACACGTGGTATTTCCTCCCTCGGCGTCAACACTCAAGTTTTCCCACCAATCTAAGGTCCTCAATTTTCCCTTCCGTCTTAGTAAATCACCCATGCCGCCTTCAACTTTCTCTGCCTTTCTTGTTGTAAGATGCCTCAAATCCTTTTTTGGAAGCAGACTCCTGGATATAAAATATAAAGCCTTGTCAGGAGCCTTGTTGCTGTCCCTGGGGAATATGCTCTCTAGCGACACTCTGTGGAGGGTTAAGTGCTCTTTCTCGAGTCAGGGAAGCAGGTGTCATGGTGCCCAGTGAGGCTGCTGTCTGTCCACTGCATGACACTGGTATTCGGATGTGGTGTTTCCCAAACCCGGAAGTTACTGTCACGATTATCTCCCCAAAGCAAAATCACATGTGCCCCTGACGAGTTGAAGCAGGTCTTCACCGAACTGTCCTAATTCGCTTATCTTCTCCTCAGGGAAGCCACTCTAGTCAGCGGTTCCCTCCCAACTCCTAATCACTATATTTTTTATTTTTTTGTTTCCTTCATCAAGTATGTCTTAAAGTCTGAGTTTCCTGAAAAGGAAAACCTGAGGCAAGGACTTGGGTGTAGATTGTTTATTTGGCAAGTGATCCCAGGAAGCAGAAGTGAGAAAGAGGGAAAAGAGGAAAAGGCAGTATAAATATGTATTTTCATGGTCCCTGATGTAGGCAAAAGGGAACTTGATTCCACTCAGACTCCCGAGAAGATGAGAAGAGGTTGGAACACAGCCTAGGGCTGTCTACCTTAAACACTGGAGACTGGAGCATTCCCCACCAGTTCCTGGTGTCCCCTGATTGTTGAAGATTGCCCCTGGAAGCATGAATTGCCCCTCACTGCTGGCCAAGGAGCTCCTGAAAGGTATCTGAGAAAACCCTGGGGCAGAATGAGGGAGACACAGGATGCAGGCTGGAAGTGGGACACTAGGAGCTCCAAGAAAGTCTGAACTCAAATGAAATTGTCTACCACGGATATGAGCTGAAATGAGAGGAGCACCAAAAGGATATATCATGGGCACCAGAGTGTCTCCTACAGCACTTATTAAGAGATGTCCACTTACTTACTGTCTCTCTCACCCCACTAGAGAGCAGAGACCCCTCCATGAGAGCCGAGACCACCTATATGACCCCAAAGAGCCCAGAATAAACCTTTGTGAGAATTAGAAACTGGCACTGCACCCACCCCTACTCAGGTGGTCACAGCTTCTCAAGCACAAGACTCAGCCAGAGGAGCTCATCGTAAATGTAACTGCCTGCTCGGCTCCTCGTTGAGCGCCCCTGTGCAAGGCAATACCCACACACGCACAAAAGGAGCCTTGAGGATTTCTTGTCTTATTGACTGGAGTAACCGCTTTACCTAGGACAATAACTGCGGCACACAAATGCTCAACACATTCTGTTGGATGAAAGAGTTTATCACCTTGGCAATACCTTTACGTGAATTGTAAGGTTCATAATGTTTTGCATCCTTTGAACATCAAAAGTAGATTCCTTCTCCAGATTTCTGGTGGCCACATGGAAAGGAGCTGTGTTTTCTGACCTCAGGGTCTTCTGGCTCACCGTCCAGGCTCCAGGGAAGGATGAAGTCTGCCATGAATGGCCCAGGAGGCCATAGTCCTCCACTTCAGGCTGCAGTTGGTGTTGGCCTAAATAATCTGAATTTGAACATGTTTCCAAAATACCCAGTTCTGCACACACACTCCCACCCCTCACTCACTTTTAGTGCTATTTTACAAATAGGTACGCCCTCTCACGACCACCTAACTTTGATTATATTTCTTGCAAAATCCTAGCTCTGGCTTTATCACTTAGGTAGCGTTTCGCCCATCCTGCTCCGAGTTGTTTTGTAATGATAACTCTTATTAACTTACAATGAATGGCACACCCCAACTCATAACACTCAGCTTTAAAAAAAAAATTCAGACTCTTTTCCTGACCACAGGGCGGAGACCGTAGCACAGTTTTGTGTTAAGGGTGAAAGTTGGATTTCACCCACCACAAAAACAAAGAAA
The DNA here is from genome assembly GCF_041296265.1 of Equus caballus. Taxonomy (NCBI): domain Eukaryota; kingdom Metazoa; phylum Chordata; class Mammalia; order Perissodactyla; family Equidae; genus Equus; species Equus caballus. The sequence goes on along the minus strand of NC_091710.1, from coordinate 26,140,073 downwards.
AGGCTCTGTATTCTCTATCCTTATTTGTGACTGTTCCTTGAATTTTCTTAAACCTGAAAAGTAGACAAGAGTTGCAGATACTCTCCTGGGACCTGAGAGACATGGGGTATATTTGCTAACATACAAGGCAGCCCTAAGGCTGTCAGGTGCACACAGGGGTCTTGAGCTCACAAATGCATGTGCACACACATAACCTCATAAAGAAATCATCAGGAGTCACAGTGTCTGATTATACACCATGACCTGAAAATTAGGTCACAATTACAGACAGAACTCTGGGCCTTTAGTCTGATCCCAAATGATCATGTGAGGGCTAGAAGCGAGCCTTGCAGATAAATTTATTTGAAGAGATGTGAAAGGCTATTTTCAGTTTTGTACAAGAATTCTAGGTCTTCAATACCCCTCCCCCTCCGCCCAGTTTTAGAAGATACTTGTTTATGGAAAAAGAGTAGCTCAGTTTATAGAGGCTTAATGAATTCTGCTCTTCTCAGAGAAAGCAAAAAGGATATTAGGAAGTGTCATGGGTCAAATTGTGTCCCCCAAAAGATATGCTGAATACCCCTCCCCCAGTACCTCAGTAAACTTATTTGGAAATATGGTCCTTGCAGATGTAATAAGTTAAGATAAGGTCATACCGGAATAGGGTAGACTCTTAGTTCAATATGGCTAGTGTCCTTATAAGAAAGTAGAACACTATACGAAGACACAGAGACAAACAGGAAGAAGATGGCCATGCGACAATGAAAGCAAAGATTAGAATGATACATATACAAGCCAAGGATTGCCAAGAATTGCCGGAATCTAAGAAGACTCAGGGAAGGATTCTCCCATAAAGCCACTGGAGAGAGCATGGCCCTGCCAACACCTTGATTTCAGACTTCTAGCCCCCAGAACTGTGATACAATAAATTTCTGTTGTTTCAAGCCACCCAGTTCGTGGTACTTGATTATGACTCTAGGAAACTAATACAGGGAGCAAACTAGGATAGCAAAGGAAGTAGATCCCATTAGAGCTCTAGAAGTGTAAACCTCACCACCCCCACTGCCCACAGAGTGTACACTGGGCTTCTGGACGTGCTGGACATGTTGCAGTGAGCAAGGAGGACCCTCTGGGAAATTCTGCTCAGTGACCAGAACATTTCGGCTACATTACCAGTCTGCACGCAGAAGAAGTGAATGGCTCTCTAGATACGAAGTAGGATTCCTATGGAACTGGGAGATGCAGCCCTCCATCACCTCGAGGTTTTCAGATCTATGAGGAAAACAAGATCTAGGTGTCATTGGGACTTAGATAAGATTGGAAAACTATGTTTTTTCAAAAACATAGCCCATTTTCTCAGAGAACCTCTGGAGATTACTATGGAGCAACAAGGAGAAGAAGAAAAAGAAGCAGGAGGAGGAGAAGTAGGAAGAGGTGGAGGAGAAAGGGGAGGGAAGGGGATGGGGAGGGGATATGGAGGGGGAAGAAGAAAAAAGTGGAGGAGGAGGAGGAAGCTGAGAAGGAGAAGGAGGAGCGAGGAGAAGTGGAGGAGGGGAGAGAGGAGCAGAGAGGGAGAAGGGGAGGAGGAAGATAAGCAGTACAAGGCAAGATTTCAAAGAGCAAGGGACAAGGCTCCCATCTTAACTCCTCTTTCTCTTTCATCCTCAACATTCAATTTATCTCCAGATATGCATTTTTGAACCCACCAACTTTCTCTCTTCCCTCAACCACAGCGCTCATTCAGAACCTCACACCCTTTCATCATGATTACTGTTATAACCTTTACCAGCCTCTTAACCCACCTCTACACAGCTACTGGAGTGAGCATGTAACTCCCCCATTCAAAGCCCTTCCCTAGCCTCCTATGGCTCACAGGTAAGATCAAGACTGAACTCCTTAACATAGTACTCCGGGGCCTCCAAAATCATCCTTCAATCCACACTTCCTGTATTATCTTGTACCCCTCACTGCATAGCATCCTAAACTCCAGCCCAATTCACTTATACACCTTGGTTTTTCATTATGTTTGCCTTTTTCCCCTTCTTGGAATGTCCTTTCTCCTTTCTACCCTATGAACTTCTACTCATTGTCATAGATCCTGCACAAATATCACCTCCTTTGTAAAGTCTTCAATTGCCTACCCCTACCCAGCTATGGCAGAGTAAATTTTTCCCTCTTCTGTACTCCCACATAACTTCAAAAACAGCACCTACCGCACTGAATTGTGGTTATCTGGCTATGGGACAGTTTGCCCCGGTAGACTGGATGTTCCATGAGCACCTTATTCAACCACAGTGTCTCAAGGCCTGGCATCATGTCTGAAATGTGGAAGGTTCTTAATAAATGTTGAAAAAATGAAGGATGCATGAATGAGAATAACATATTCCAAGTACAGCTTACCCCCATGGTCCCCACTAGCTGGCCAGATGTGCTCCATCTGTCTTCATTTCCCAAACCCATAAGAGAAGTTCACCCGATTCTCAGATAACACTGCCATCTCCTTCTCTGTACCTCTGCACAGGGCTCTCATCAAGTTCAGGGTTGGCTTAAGTCTAGGAAAATAAATAGGCCTCCCTTTAAACACAATAGAGCCAGCTAATTTATATGAAAAGGAGATTCCAGACCTCCTGCTTCCTGGACTGAGCAGAGAGAATGTGATGAAGAGGTCCAACATGAGTTACTGCGTTCAGCCTGGCCTCTCTCTAACATCAGGGCCTTCTGGTCCTTTGACAAAGGTTTATGTTCTAAGTCATTAAGGTTTTCTGCCAAAACACAATGTGTTTCTCTTTAAGGGCCGTTGTTCCCGCTCAGAAGTTTCTTAATCAGAAACAGTGACTAACTGTTAAATTCCAAATAAAGGAAATAAAATTAAATGTCCCAATTGCTTTTTGCTGATTTGAGCTTTGGTTTCATTTTATTATTTTTTTTACAAGCTTTAGGCTTATGGAGGAACTCCCCAATGCCCAACTCCCCACTCTGTTGTTGAGGGAGAAAGGTGTAAGGCCCAATGTGACGTGTGAGTTATAGTTTCTCTAAACCATATGCACACATTGATGAACAGAAATGAAAAGTGCCAACATTTAAAACTAGCATACCTAGGCTGTGGTTGGGAGGCTGCTGTGGACCCCTATGGTCCTAAGTGTTCGGGGTATTTCTAAAGCCAAAGAGACAAGAAGGCAAGTTCAGGAGGCAAGAAGTAGATTCTACCATCTTCCACCTCTTTGAATGAATTCCGGCTGCATTTCCTATTTATGAAAGGCTACTGCAATTGGCCTCCTTGATCCAATCATGGAAATACATGGAATACGGCCATTCAGGTACAATCTAGAGAAAAGTCCAGAGAAGAAAGAAACAATAAGAATTAGAGGAGCCAGGTAAAGAGACTTAGAATCCTGAATGTTAGGACCAGAGAACATCTATTTCGTTGTCCATGTTGTACAAATAAGGAGAGTAGGCCCTAGCGAGACCTGGACTTTTTTAAAGGGATAAAATTCTTCCACACCATCTTAACTCCAGTGGATGAAGGAAAGCATGAAACAGCAGAGCAGGTCAGTGTCGAAAACTTAGTCCAGTTCCTGGCACAAAGTAAGCAAGAAATATTTGATAAAATAATGTTACACAATAGTTCACACAGGGGATAAAATAACTCAATAGTTGCACGGTCCAGATAACTCCTCACAAAGAAAGTCTGGATTTATTAACTTTATTTTGAACTTATTCCAAACTTCTATAAGTTTGGACATTAGTTATAACAAAAGATCTCCGTATACGCTTTGCCCAGACTCATCAATTTTTAATGTTTGCCACGTTTGTGTTCTCTATCTACCTATACAAACACACACGTTATTTTTTCTGAAACATTTGTTAGTAGATTTCTTTGGGCCTGTTTTCCTGTATTACTTCAATGTATATTTCTTTAGAATAAGGACATTCTCTTACAGTTATCAAATCCGAGAAATTTAACATTCACACAACACTTTTATCTAATCCACAGTTCATTTTCAAATTTCATCATTGTCTTAATAATGTCCTTTATGGCATTTTCCCCACATAGGATCCAATCCAGGATCACATCTTACACTTAAATGTCATGTCTTTTTAGTCTACTTTAATCTGAACAGTTCCTCAGCTTTGCTTGACCTTTCATGACATTGACATTGTTGAAGACTGCAGCCCAGTTCTTTTACAGAATGCTCCTCTTTTTGGATCAGCCTGATGTTTCCCTGTGGTTAGATTCAAGCCATGCCCTTTTGGCTGGAACACCACAGGAGTGACATACTCTTCTCAGGGAATCACATCTGGAGGAACACTAAGTCTGTGTGCCACTTATTGATCATGTTAATTTTGATCAATGACTTCTCTGCTATAGAGTTATTAGTTTTCCTTTTATAATTAGTAAGTAATTTGCAAGGAGACTTTCAGAACATGTAAATATTCTATTCTCCATCAATCCCCACAATGAATTTAGCAACCAGTAAATTTTTTGCCTTTTACTCATTGGGTTATAATCCATTGCCAATCTTATTAATTTTCGTGCTCAAATTATCCCAGGTTTGGCCAGAAGAACCCTGTCAAGCTTTCCTTTGTCCTTCTGGCATGTACCTATTCTTTTTCCTTGAGCTCTGTTTTACTTTTTGGCAGTATAAGATGTTCCAGGATCCTCTTGTGTCTTCCCTGCCCAATCCCTGCAATCAGCCTTTATCCCAGGATTCCTGGTTCCTTTAAGTGAGAAACGATATTTAAAAATCAAGACCTTGGGGCCAGCCCAGTGGTGCAGCAATTAAGTTCACACCTTCTGCTTTGGTGGCCCCAGGTTGGTCAGTTTGGATCCCACGTGTGGACCTACGCACCACTTGTCAAGCCATGCTGTCGCAGGCATCCCACATATAAAGTAGAGGAAGATGGGCACGGATGTTAGTTCAGGGCCAGTCTTCCTCAGCAAAAAGAGGAGGATTGGCAGCAGATGTTAGCTCAGGGCTAAAAAAAAAAAAAAGAAAAGAAAACAAATCAAGACCTATATGCCAGATGTGGTCAATGTTTTCAGGATGACACTGCTTTAAGTTTCTATCAGCAGACAGAGCTGAAAATATACATTTTTGAAATTATCTGCTTATACTGATACCTCCAATCCAAACCAATTCTTGGGATACATTTCTTGTCTTTTACTATTTCTTATTTGTATTTCTCTACTTCAGAGTGAGAATCCTGGCTCACAAAGCAAATAATCAAAAACAGAAACAATATGTTCATTCATTTTTATAAACAAAATAGTTTTAAAAATGGCTGTATCCATACCACTACAGAAAAAAAATGACTAAGAAAAGTTCAAGATATGTTTGCAATTTTTCTGTAGATGAATATATACATATTTGTTTAGTTCTGGAAGTCTACGTGTGTGTGAATTTTTCCCCTATTTTTTTAAACCTTTCATTTTAAACTAAAACTGCTCAAAACAGATTTAAATCTTAGAGATTACAAGGCAAACACTTGTACTTAGGTTAAGAAAAAGAATTTTGCCAGCTACTCCAAAAGCCCCTCTATGTGGCCTTACCAATCACAGTTCCCTCCTTCTCTCCAAAACTATCCTGAAATTTATAGTAATCAGGTCTTTGCATTTTTTTCATGTTCAAACACCATGTGTTCATGCTTAGACACTTAGGTTTAATCTTATCAAAGAAAAAAATTTTGCTTGTCTTAAGTCTCATTTAATCTAAAAATTTCTCCTCTATCCCTTTCTTTTCTCTACAGTTCATCTGTGGAAGATCCCAGGCTATTAGACCTGTAGCGTTTTCACAGTCTGGATTTTGCAGAACTCAGGATGTCAGGTTTGATCCCCTTGGCAAGATTCTCGGTGGTATTGCATCATTTCATAGGGAACAGAGAATTCAGGGCATTCAATCTCTTTTGATATTAGCAGCCATTGATGTTCAATGCCCCCAGCCTTCTTTTCAGTATCTTTCTAGTCATTTCGATTATGTGAAACTCATTCTCTAGTATAATCCTTAGGAAGATAGAAAGTCTGGATATTTAGATGTGGTTTTTACATCCTTTATATGAATCAGAAGTCAGCTCGACTGCTTCTCTTTTATTTTTGTCCTCATCTCTGCCGCCACCCACACATAACACCAAGGAGATGACCTTGACTACCTTGGTGGTAGGAAATAAGCATTGCCTATAAGACTTCTCAGGAGAGGAAAGAGTTCTATAGCCAATGCCCCACAGAGCAGCCATCCTCATGAAGCTCTAGGAGTTAACGAAACCTAGGGACCTGGAGTAGGTAAATTGTTTTGGTTTGCTTACTTGTTTTTATTTATTAACATTTACTGAAATATAAAGGAATGCTTAACCCTAAGGAGAGAATCAGCCCTAGGTACAGTGCTCCAAAAGCTATTATAAAACTGGAAGATTCCTTAGATACAAGCTGCTCCAAATCCTTCCTTGACCAAGAAAGGATCTTATCTGATGGTGACTTCTCTAAGGCTGGCCCACTGGTTAGGGGCAGAACCAGAACTGGAAGCCAGGCCCCTATTGCCTAACTCAGCCTATTACCAAGGAGCACAGATTCTGCTTGTCTATCTTCCTTCTTTCCTTGCTTTCTCACCAAGAGGAGAAAACCAGGCTTCACAGGTCTTTAGCCACCAGGAAATGCTCTCAGGTCAGCTTTTAAATCAGGTGCTTTCTTTACTCATTAATTGTTTTTTTTAATAAACATTACTACATGCCAGGCACCTTGGCTAGCTGTGGCCATACAGTAATGAACAAACGGACAGAGTCCTACCCTCATGGAGATTATCCTAGTCCACTGAGGGAGATGAACAATAAGCAAGTGCTCCCCTAAATAAATATAATTACAGATGGCACTAAATGCCATATACCAAAAAAATAGAGCTCTATGAGAAAAAATAATAAAGGAGGAGGTTTCTTTAGAACAGGGATGAGAGAAGCCCTCTCTGATGGGCTGGTCATTTATACTGAGGCTGGAAGATGAGATGGCTGCTGGGCAAGAATAGGCTAATGTCATTCCTTTATTTCTTTAATGCACCTTTATTAAGTACATTCTTATGTGCAAATCACTGTGTTAGGTGTTAAGGATATACCAAGTTGACATGGTATGGTCCCTGCCGTAAATAAAACCTGTAGACTGGTAGTGGAAATAGATAAAGACAGCGATAATGAAAGAAAGTAAATACAAAGCCAAGAGGGAGAGGGTGACAGGCTGGGCTGGGGTTGGGGATGACCCACCTCAGGATTCTAGGTTAGTGTTGTGGAAGCAAGGAGACGTTTTAACTTTAATTCCAGTAACGTCATTGGCAAACAAATAAATAAAACAAAACAAAAAACAGTGAAGCTGTAGGAGTAGCAAATGGTCCAATCAGAAATCTCATCTCAGCAGATCCTGATAACAGAGGATCCAAATGCCACATGTCAGTTCACTGTAGTTAGACAGAATAAGGGTCATTTACTGCAACATCAAAGCAAAAGCTGGTGGAAGGGAGACTAAGCAAAGCAATCTTTCTGGTCCAACAAGCCATTTCTCATACAGGGATTAATAACATCTGGTCTGCGCTAATCTGCAAGCTGGCTTTCCTTCTCCTCTTTGGGTGCAGAATGATATTTGAAAAATATCTTACCGCATATCAGAAAGAACTACAGTTACCTGAAAACAGTAAGAATGGATCCTAGTGACTAGAGAGAACGAAAGTCACTGCCTGCTCAGTCTCCCCTCTTCCCTCTGAGTCATTCGTCTTTCGGATGCTCCTGGCCTCCCTTTACCCCTTCCTCTTCTCCCTTGGGGCCTCACCAAGTAGCCCAGGTTTGTTCTGGGCCGTGGGGAGTATGAGCACTCTCTTTTTTTCCACTGCAGGGGTTGCTGAATCCACTCCTCTGGGAAGGATGAAACTGAGCTTACCAACACCCACAAACCAGCTGTTGTAACATCAATCAGAATCTCTGGGGCCGTTTGAGTTATTAGACTCACTGACCAGGGTGTCAATGGTAGAACTGAAGAAGCACATGGATTAAGAAGAAGGTTTTTTCCTTCCATCCTCCCCACCTACATATACCTCCCTAGGGCTTCCTATCCTTACTAGGAGCGTAGGGTAGATGAAGAAGAATAAAAAAGTGAAATGAACAACTTAAAGGGGGAGCTCTATTTACCAAGTAGTGCATCAAGTGTTTCATATTTATACTTTCATGTAATTTTCAAAATGAATAAAGCCGACGGTTTATTTCCATTTTATAGACGAAGAAATAGAGGCTTCAAGGGTTCAAGTGAGGGCCTCATTTGAATGGGCTCAGGTCTTCTAGTCAGACAGTGCGTGCTCCTTTAATGGCACCAGGCTGTCTGCAAGCAACACACTCGGGGCTGTCTCTTCCAGTCATTATTCTTTTGAAAACCTACCACAAACTTAGCAGGGTTCATTGAAAGCCCATTGTCTAGCCCAGGTACTATTAGATCCATGTGAGATTTCCTGAAGCCCTTAGCTTGAAAGCCAGAGCTCAGTTTCCTGCCAAAAAAAGGTATCTGAGGATGACAGAGAAATGAGCTTCGGCTCAGCCCAGCCCAGGCTCCCGGGGCACCATGCCGCCTGCGTGCATGAGCGTGAGTGAGCACCTCGGCGGAGCACATGTGAGCAAGAAGAGCGTATTGTAAAGATGAGCTCCGTTTCCGCTTGTGTGCAAATCAGAAATGCCAGAGAATGTTTCCATAGTCTTCTATAATGTTCATTACAAAAGAGTCCTCAGATGGCAGATGGCAATTAGCTCACTGTGACCTATATAAATGTCGAACGTAAAACTATGGCCCCAGCAAAAATCTCAAAATAAATAACAACAGGAGGGATGAGATTCTCTTGTCATCAGTATTTACAGTGTACGCATTTGAGCTCTTCCGTTTTCAAGCCAGCACAGAAATGCTTTCATCCCAGTAGGGAATTCGATTAGCCAGAGCAATACAGGAAGTGGAGTCCCACAAGAATAGCTGGCACAAATGAAGAATGGCTCCCCCAAAAAGGCAGACCAGTGGCTGGCAAGGGTGGGATGGCTTTGGGGCATTTCTTAGCCCACATTTTAAGGGTTGATCTCCAGGTCTTCATCCTCATGGCCAGGTTTACTAAGACAAAAGCAAGGTTGGCTTCTCTGACTTCACACCTGGATAACCCAGAGCAGGGGCATGTTTACCATCAAAGGGAAGATTCCAGATCTTCAGAAATAAAGAATAAGTTATTCTTGTGTGAGGCTTAGAGGATCAACTTCTTCCTTATTTGAAATTCACAGGGTCTCTGCCAGTCAACTGCCAAACCTACTACGGAAAACTGCTCTCCATCATGATGTGTGTGTATCTGTATATGTGTGTGTGTGTGTGTGTATACACAATTTATATATATATATCTATATCTATTTTTATATATATATAAGTCTTTTTTTGACATACCAGTGTTTCTAACACAGCGCAATTTAAATCTGGTTTTCCAGATGAACAACTGGAAAAATTTTCAGTCAATCTGTTCAGTGAACTAAAATCAGCTTGTATTGCCTTGTTGGCTTTGTGGTATCATGATTCTGTTTGGATCTTTTGCCTGCATTTCTGAGGATCTAGATGGTTCTAGGAGCTATGCAGTCAAGCTGAAAAAACTACCCCTGGAGCTTGGGCAAAGGATTCACCAGGAAGCAACTGAATAAGCAGTGTGATCTACAAGTTCAAAGAGAGGGTGACTGTGTCATTTCCTTTCCAGACAGGACAATTCTGAGTGAAATGCTGTGTTATTAATAATTTCACCAAGGCAACAGGCATAAACTAGGGGTGTCCAGGGCAAAGAAGGTATAAGGTCACCTTATTGAAAGATGATTTATAAACACCACAAAAAAGCTTATTTAAAAAGTGCATGTATCTGTTGAACAAAAGTGTTCATTATAAGAAATAACCAAGGCAGAAAGGCAGTAGGATGGAGTAGAAAGAACTTTGTAATTTGACAGCACTTTGTTTTAAAACTGGCTCTTTCCTAACTAGCTATGTGACCTTAAGCCTCTAATTTCTCATTTGGAAAGTGAGAATAAAATACCTTGAAAAGCTGTCATCAGAATTAAATGAGATAAAAAATGTGAAGTGTCTAACACATTGCCTGGATAGAAATAGCACATAATAATTTTTATTTCTCCTTCTTAGGAACATACAGATCCTACTTCAAATCTGTTTCATTCCATTATTCCTTGGTTTTAAATCAACAACTACTAAAAATGCACTTGAAAATTAATTTCCAGCAAGGCTTTTTCTAACAACTGACAGCTGGCAGCTTGCAGCATGGCTATACATATATTTTGGGGAGTCCTATTGTGAAATGGAAGTCTTCGATCCAAAGGTTTTTGTTTTTACTTTCGAAAAAACGTGTGATTATACAAATAACACCTCAAGCCATGGCATCAAGGCAAGCCTTAGACTGGAAGCAGAGATGCCCCTTCCTAAAGAAACCTCCCAGTTTAGGGAAAGGGTCCAGGGTGCAAATGATGGCCATGAATCTCATCGTGTCTCTTAACAGGGGACAACAGCATGCTGGGATCAGTAGTACCCCACATACATATTTCATATGTTGCAGGAAGTAAAAGTTTTGTAGCAAAAAGTCAATTTATATTAGTTCATTTAACTTCAAAAACGCCCCCAAAATGGCTGAACAATGGATGACCCATCTGCCATGTCAATGCAGTGCCTCCTGCAGCTCCTATTTCTCCAGCTCAAAGAACCTGTTGGTGGACACTTTATATGAAAGTCTCTCAAAAAGCAAACCTGCAATTGTCCCATTGGAGTGTCGTTCCAAAATTCCCCTCACACCGCGGAACAACGTAGGGAAGAATCCGGACCCGTGGCTCTTATTACCAAAGTTAGACACACTGAGCACCACTCACACTGTGAAATGAGTTTTGAAGCTAAAACATTTATTTATTATTCAACAAATGCTTATAAAACACCCATTACATGCCGGCATCATGGTAAGTCCTGAGGAAACCAAATGAAAAGGCTCAGTCTAGACATTCAAGAAGTTGAACGACCTAGGGGAGAAAGCGGCAATTAGTCACAATACACCAAGTGGTTGCTTTGGTGGGATTATGAACGAAAATTGAAGCATAGAGCAAGAAGCATCGAAACAGACCTGGGGAGGAAGGAAAGATCCCAAAGAGGGAGTGGCATTTGAACTGAGATTTAAAGGTTGTTTGCAAAGTGGTCCAGATGGAGGAAGGAGAAACAGCGCATGCAAAGGCAGGAGGCTGGAGAGAGGGTGGCGGGCTCCAGATTAACAAGCATCACTGGCACAGGTAGCATGGAGGTGGTGAAAGCTGCCGAGTCTGGGCATGTGGTGAGGCCCTGGTCGGGGGGAGTCTCGAGGCTTTGTAAAGGCCTCTAAGAGTTTATCTCCCGGACCTGCAGTTTTCAGACAGCGCTCTGGATCTGCACCACAATTCCATTAGAAACCTCTGTCAGCTTGACCTTGAGAACCTGTCCTACGTCTGACCGCCTCTCAGCCCTTCCTCTCCTGGTCAGGGTACCACCGTCTCTCACCTGGTGCTCGGGAATAGCCTTCTGGATGATCTCTGCTTCCACCTTTGCCCCCTCATGGCCTACCACCAATACACCCATTTTACTTTCAAAACCCAAATTACATTACGTTGATCTTCTGCTCAAAACTCTCAGAGGCTCCCTGCTTCACTCAGAGGACAGGTTGATCAAGTCGGCACAATGGTCTTCCATGCCTCATGTGACCTGACCTTCTGCCTCCAGGTCTCTGTGGCCTCACGCCCTACCCTGTCCCCTCACCCACACATCTCCAGCCACGCTGGCCTCTGGTTTTGAGACCTCAGAGCTTTGGCATTCCATTCCCTAGGCCTGGAGGGCTATTTGGTAACACACCCAAGACCTCCTGTGTCACCTCCTTTAAGTCTCTGACCAAATATCAAGCTATTAGAGAAGCTGTTCTTGGCTGCCTTATTATAAGTAGCAAACCCACCCCCACCTCAGGTTTTCCTAATCTCTCATCAAGCTTATTTTTTCTTCATGCCATCCAACATATTACACATTCCCTTATTTATTAGTTTTCTCACTATCTCCTTGTATGTCTACCATGACTAGAATGTAAGCCCTCTGAAGGCAGGACTTAGGTTGATCTTTGCTCCCTGGTTTATTCCCAGGGCCTAGAACAGTGCTCGCACACAGATGAGTGAGTGAATGAAGCCCTTTCAGGGAAGAAGTGGAGGCCAAGCAGACAAGTCTCAGCGAATTGTTCTCCAACTTTTATCTGTCGTATTTATCAGAGTTTCTCATAAGTTTTCAATGCAAACAGGATCCTCTTACTTTAAAAAAAAAGAAAAAAGGAAACTCCTGTCATGCTGTGATGAACCTGAAGAATTCAGTGTAATATAATCAGACTTAATGTTGGAAAGAACACAAAGTGCAGATTAGACAGAGGTCCTCGGGCTAAAGAGCAGGAAAACAGGTAAGGGGAGTCCTGAACGGGGTAAATGAGGGAAGCTGAGAAGTTGTATTCAAGTCAAGGCTGTGAGAGCAGAGGGAATGGATGTGATGAATGAGAGAGATATTTAGGAAGATTCTTCTAGACGTCTTGGCTTGGATACGAGCAAGTCACGAGAGGGAGGACTCTAAGAACTCCTCCCAGTTTCTAGTGGAACAATTGCATGAAAGATGACGGCACCAAAGGTGACAAGGAGGCTGACAGGGAACAGTGTGGGGCATGTTCAGTGTGAAGGCCATTGGGGACGTCCAGGTGACAATGTCCATCTAGGCAGCTGGGCACGAGGTCTAGAGTCCAAGAGAGATATAGAAGTCCTCAGTGTTTAGGAGGTAGATGAAAGTGTGACGTTGAGTGGAATTATTCAGGGAAGGTGCAGAGGGAGAAGAGAAGAGAGCAAAGGAGATGGATAGGCACAGGGATGCCAGCCAGCAGGTGACGAGAGCCTGAGAGCCCTCAGCTTTTATCCTGGCTCCACACGTTAGTGACTGTGTCCCTTGATCCAATTCACTAAACCCTTCAGAGGCCCAGACTTCTCCTCTGCTAAATAGTGCTAATAATAAGAAGAACTACCTCACAGAGCAGCTGTGAAATTTAAATGAGAGACATGTACCTAGAACATAGGAAGCACTTTATAAATACCGCTACAAATATTATTATCTGTTATAATTATATCAGATAAAATGAAGCCAAAGAGGTCAGCACTTAATAGGGAGAACACAGTCACCAAACTTTAGGAAGAAAAGAGTTTCAAGAAAGGAGTGAGCGGTTAACAGTGTGAAATACTGCCAACAAAGGAGCAAAATGTTTGAAAATGCTAGTAAATTTGGCAACTCACATTTTTGGTGGCTCCACCAAAAGCAGTGTAGAGGTGGTGAGCTCAAAAGTCAGGGGGAGTTGAGCGGGACGAGGACTGAAGGAAGAAAGGAAGATAGACCTGGTTTTAAAGCAGGCTCAGCTTCTCTCTAGCTGTGTGATCTTGGAGAAATTACTTAACCTCACAGAACCTCAACACCCTCATCTATAAAGTGGAAATAATAATAAAGTGTTTCAACAGTATCTGGCCAATGGTAAGTGATCCATTAAATGTTAGCTCTCTCCCATCATCTCTTCTGTTTTCCCTGATAGTGAAAATGCAAAAAGGAGCCCTGGGTTGTGCTTGATGCTGCCTCAAACTCTTGAGCACAAAGATGCACTGATAGTGTAAAAAGTAGGTACACTGGAAGGGAACGTTACAGAACTTCATTATAATTTGCAAGTGGTATCCAGATAATTACATAAATCATCATATCCAGGCAATGGTGTAATTTTCTCTTTCTTTAACCAGGTTTCCTCACCCGACAATTACTCTCACATCAACTAAATGTAATTTCACAGTGACTGGATAAACCCCACAAAAGCATTTTGTAACAGCATTCCTCAGTGAAACTGACATGCTCACAGCCTTTACTCAAATTTGACTCCTTTTGACTTCAAAGGCCCCTGTTTTGAGTTTGGCTGTAAAATGCTGGGCTGCTCTAATGAGGAAGTATTTATATGGTTTCTGGGGCCTGCTATTAAATGACCAGTCTGCTGTTTTCCTTGCTCAAATGACCTCATTTTTCTTAGAGCCGAAAAAGGGCTCAGTGGCCTCCCTTCCTTCTTAAGCCTTCTGCTCCAGGGAACTGAAAGAGAAAGAACGAGAAGCTACATTTCCCCAAGTCCAGAGCTGAATCTCAGAGTATTCATTTCCTGCCCAGCCTCTTTTTGGGGAAAAAGAGATCCCTTTGTTCTTCTTTTGGTGAGGACAGAGTTAACATGACCCAGAAGAAATAGAATAAAGGCTTTTCTCTCTGGTTATTCTGGTGTGACTACTCTTTGCTTCAATGTCTATTTGCACGATCATAAATTCTGAACTCAGGAGGATAACCCCAGCCAAAGTCTACATGTGCCGGATACCATAATATAAACTGCATATGTTGTGAGAAGCTGTTAAATGGAACCAGTGAATGAAAATACGGCCAGCCTGATGTTTGGGCCCCTGGATTTCCTCTTCTCTATAAACCAAGGCCTCTCCCCTCAATTCTAACTTTCTGACATGCCCATAAATAAAAGCAGTTTTGGTTACCAGCTTCGCTTGAGACATCCAGGGACGGCCTCAATTCCCGAGTTAAAGTTCAGGCTTTGCTCAAGAGGACAAACCTCCAGGCCTGCACCTCCTCTCCACCCTGGCTGTGAGCAGACTGCGATGCACAGCAAAAAGTACTGCAGAAAGGCTGCGCTTCCGTTTCCCCGCGCCCATCCTCTCTGCCTTCTCTCTCCAGCTCTGCCTCATTCCAGCAGGAAGGTGACCCAGCCGACGGGCACACTGGTTCAGCAGCATGAATCCAGCCCACAAAATTAGTTTAATAACAATTTGAGCTCCCATTCCACTGAAGAGGTAGAAACTCATCTGAGTCATTTCAGCCCTCCTGTTTTCCTGCCTTCCTGGGGTTGCATCCCAGTTCACGTCTATTAAGCAATGCCAAGACATCTGGGGCAGACATCTGGACTCCCATCCTCTACCTAGAGGAACACCCACTGAAGTGCACTTCTCCCTTCCTGGTCCTTGCGATTGGTCTAAGCAAGGTGATGTTAAGTCATCTCTATATCCATATGCCCCTTTCTGCTCCAGCCCTGTCCTCTTAGCTTCATTTGTGCTACAATATTTGTGATTTCTTTTATTTCCAGACTCTGCTGCGTTCTCAGAGTTTCTGTAAAAATTACCTTTATAGATCTGTGCCGCCTCCTCAGGATTATGCTCAGGAAGCAGGGTCCAAGCACTCTGTGACCTGCTAGCTTCTGTACTCTCATTCTTTCCCCCAGAGCCCAGCATTCAGCTCTGCAGTTATTGCAAAATGCCATTCTGTAGTTCATACGAGTTTGCTCAAGACAGAAGGAAAAATTACACTCCTGGAGGCCAAATGTAGATATCTCTTACAGCAAGTTGTCTCTGTTTCTGTGATATGCTATCCCCCGGAACCGTCATAGCTCATGTCATGTTCTCTTTTGCAACACAGGGTTTGAAACTGATTCACTTTCAGGTGTCTTTGGGCATAGAGGACTGAGATATGCCCCATGAGCTGAGTGTTGGGTTTTACTCTCCATTGTTTAGGGACAGGCAACCCTGGAAGGTTGCGCTCATTGAACATTTCACAAAATAAGAAAAAGAAATAAATGAAATATAACTATAATGATAATTTTAAATACTTCATTCAATATGAAACATAGATCTTAATTTATTAGTACCTTATTGGA
The DNA here is from genome assembly GCF_041296265.1 of Equus caballus. Lineage (NCBI taxonomy): Eukaryota > Metazoa > Chordata > Mammalia > Perissodactyla > Equidae > Equus > Equus caballus. Next base: position 26,124,303 of record NC_091710.1, on the reverse strand, counting down.
CAAATGAATTATTGCAGGTCAGGCAGCCAGTGCGCATAAACGTACACACAAAGAGAGGAAAGTGGAAGGAATCTGGGTGCAGAATGCTGGTGTTCCATGAGAACGCAGACCAGAATACTATTAGCAGGCCAGAAGGCTGGCTCGGCCCCTCTAGGGCTTCACCATGCACAGCTCCAGAGATGGTTGTGTCTGTACCGTTAGCCCCACTTGATCCCCAAGACCCCAGAGTCCACGTACAAGTGGTATCTGGATGTCCCACTATCAATTTAGCATAAAAAATTAAAGTCATTGTCTGCCCCCTCCTCTCTCAGGATGCCCAGCTCAGCTCACCCTCTGTGGTCAAATGATTAAGCGGTTAAGTGATTAAGACCTTGGTCTAACAGGGATCATAGAATTAAAAGAAAGTAAAATATGTTCATTGCAAAAGAATGTAAAAAAATTGAAAAAATACAGAAAGGAAAATAAAAATCACTCATAATCTCACAACCCAGAGATATCCACTCCTAATGTTGTGGAGTATGTCATTCCAGTTGCACGTGTGAATATATGCATTTATTTGTCTTTAAATGTATTGAACAAGATGGAATCATACAGTTTGTTTCCCTGCTTTGCAAGCTTAGCATTTTTTCATGTGTGTTTTGCAAGTTCTTCAAGAAATGATTTTTAGTGTATGCTTGGTATACTGTACCTTTATAAAAAAATTCCAAACATTCAGGTGACTTACAATGTTTAACTGTTATAAATAGTACTATAATAATATTGTGATGATCTTCTTTGTTTACAGCTTTCATTACCTCCATTTGAAAAATATCTAAAAAGTGAATAACTTGAACACTTTTAAGTAGCTTGATGTATCCAGCCAAATTGTCCTCTGAAAACAATTTCCGGTAGTTAGATGTAATAGGCTGCACAATGACTCCCAAAGATATCAGGCCTTAATCCCTGGGACATGGAAATGTCACCTTATTTGGAAAATAGATCTTTGCAGATGTGACTAAGTTAAGGGTCTTGAGATGGAAGGATTATCCTGGATTATTGGGTGGGCCCTAAATGTAGTCACAAGTGTCCTTATAAAAGAAAGGCTGAGGGAGATTTGACACACAGAAGAGGGGCACTGTGACCACAAAGGCACAGATTGAAATGATGCAACCAAGCTAAGGAACGCTGGCAGCCACCAGAACTAGAAAAAGCAAGGCAAGGATTCTCCCCCACAGCCTCCGGAGGGAGCATAGCCTGCTGACACCTGGATGTTGGCCCAGTGACACCGATTTCAAATTTCTGGACTCTAGAACTGTAAGAGAATAATTTTGTTGTTTTAAGCAACAAAGTTTGTGCTAATTTTGTTACAGCATTCATAGCAAACCAATACGCTAGGTTTAATTTAACTTTGTATATTTATTGACCACTATATCTCTTCCTATGTTGTAAATGCTTATTTACTATGTTTGTCACCCATTTTTCTATGGAATTTTTTTTCTCCTGAATTTTCAAATATATTCATAGCTTTGTATTTATACCTCTGTCTATACATGTTACAAATAGTCTCCCAATTGTCATAAATCTTTTAACTTTGTTTATAGTTTTTTTGTGAATACGGATTTTAACTTTTTTATGTTTTAAAATCTATCAATATGTTCCTCTGTAGTTTCTCATTTTGCTATTATGTGATATCAGATAGATGCTTATCTACATTTTCTTCTAGGTCATTAATTAGTTCATGTTTTATGTTTATATTTTTAATCCATCAAGAATTTGCTTGAGCCAGCCATGATGGCTTAGTGGCTAAAGTTCTGCACACTCCAGTTCGGCAGCCTGGTTTCATTTCCCAGGCGTGCAACTACACCACTCATCTGTCAGAAGCCATGCTGTGGTGGCGGCTCACATAGAAGAAGCAGAAGAACTTACAGCTATACGCAACTATGTACTGGGACTTTGAGGAGAAAAGCAAACACAAAAGGAGGAAGATTGGCAACAGATGTTAGCTTAGGGATAATCTTCCCTTGCAAAAAAAAAAAAATCTTAGGTTTGAAAAAAGAACCCTGGCTTGAGCTCAGGAAAAAAAAAAAATTTCTTTGGCAAATGATATGAAGCTGGTGTCTAGCTGTTTTCTTCAATAGTTAGCCAGGTGGTCTAGTACCATTTATTCAATAATCATCTCTTTTCATTGATTTAAAGTAGTAGCTTTATCATCTGATTAACACTGTGGTGTGTCCCAGGGTTTTTTATTCTATTCCATTATCATCCCTGCTTAATTACGCCAGCTTTACAAAATCTTATCAAATCTAGAAATGCAACTCCCTGTGTATATTATCCGTTTTAGAACATTTCAAAAACCTTCCAGATGAGATTTCTGATCACTTTGTCAAGATAAAAATAATCCTTTTAGAGTTTTGATTCGAATTATATTAAAACTTATCAACTAATTTCAAAAACCAAGCAATTGAGTTCCACTTACACATTTTAAATGTTGGTATTTTTGAATAGGAACATGTGGTGTCCAGATTCTGGTAGGAAGATGGACATTGATCTCGACGGGGAGAGTTACTCTTAGATACCAGATTCCATCATGCATGTCCAGGCATTGTCTTCATTCACTGCTCTTAATGGTCTGTGAACTCTCCCAGAAGACTTTTCTTCTATTGCTATTCCGTCTGCTTTACTTTCTTCTGCACCCACTGCTAAGAATATTTTTGATTTCCCAGATCACATCTTTCATAGCTCCCTCACTACTTTCATGTATTGTTTTTCCCTTTGAGTTCTGGGAGAAATTTTAGGATTTTCCTTCATGTTCACGAACATACTTTGTTGGCAGTATCCATTCAGCTGTTTTCTGCTACATTGAGGTTTTAAATTCTATACTCACATTTTTGAAATTTTCATTTGGTCTTTCATGATTTCGTATTGTTACCTTTCTATGATATTGCTCGAATTTCACAAATGTAATATCTACTTGAACATGATAGAGAGAGAACATACATCAGAAACGTTCAATGATTTCTCTGTTTATTGCAGCAGTTTGAGTTTTATGAGAAGAATTTTGCTCTGATTCCACAGAATGATTTCCTTTTAAACTGCAGAATATTTTTATGCTGGTCATTTTTCTCCATGTGTGCACTTTAAAAGTGGATTGTATATGATTGTTACAAGTTGAAGATACTAAGGTATCAAGAGTTAACACAATCCCATCATAGATTCCGTGAGCCTTTGCCAAAAAAGAAAAAATTTTTTTTAACATTTAGGCCCCCAAAAAGAAAAGAGAAAGGTACAGATTTACACTGGTTGTTGCCAATCTTTTTGGTGTTTTGTTTGAGAAAGATTAGCTTTGAGTTAACATCTGTGCCAATCTTCCTCTACTTTTTATATGTGGGTTGCCACCACAGCGTGGCTCACAAGGGGTGTAGGTCTGTGCCTGGGATCCAAATCCATGAGCCTGGACCACCGAACTTAACCACTACACCACAGGGCTGTCCCCTACACTGGTTTTACTTTACCAATGCAGGGATTCACCAGCATTAGAGAAATGTGGAGGTGCCAAGCTGGAGGTAACTTGAGGGTGACTTGACCTTTCTGCTGGTGAACTTTCCTTAGGTGTGGCAGGGCAGTCAGAAATCAGTAAGGACCAGTCTCCATTCTCTGTGGTTTATGCCAGGATTAGAAACTGCCATCAGCTACTTGCTTGGTGCAGCCTCTGGTACCAAGGACAAACTGCTGGAATACAGATGTCCTCCCAACCATCCCACAGTACATCCATTCTCAAACGGCCACTGCTTAGAACCTTTGGTGGGTGGTGGTTTGGAAAGATATAATTGGGTCTCTTCAGTTTACTTCCCAGACAAACTGCTCTCTCGTATGCAGGAAAATGCATATCGCGTTGACCAGATATGGTAGATTTCTACCTTCACTTTCCCCAGTAAAAATTTCCTCCAAGTTTCCGGAGCTTGTCCTGCATCCTTGCCTAGTTTTCAATGCACAGTAAACCCCATTGCTATCTATAGATAATTTTTGTAGGATTCTAGAGGCCAGAGATTAGACATGTGTTTAAGTTGTTACCTTTCTCGAAAGTTTGATAGTGCATTTGAGAAACTAGAAAACACTAATAACCTATTTCTGTCAATGGTAATGCCATTCTAACAGTCATCCAGGTTTTAAATTGGTGTAGTCACTTTTGACTCCCTCCTCCCTATCTCAGAGAAGTCCCTAAGTTTTTCAAACACTAGCTGCATTCAGTCTTGTGTTTCGAGTCACAGTGTGACTAACCTCGGCTAAGCCCTCCCTCTATTGGAACCTCATGCTCCAGTTCATCCCCAGTCCTGCTCTCCTGCCCCAGTCTATTCTACATGCCCCTGAATTAATCTTCCTGAAACCTCTCAAGCCACCAGTAGCTCCCACTTTCAAGTGGATAAAGTTAATAGGCTTTTAGGTTTCTCACTCTCTGTTTTCTTCATATATCAACAGTCATATTCCAATTGCCCCCTGACACAAATATCCTCACCTCCCAGAGCGATACCCAGGACACGAAATGCTCAACTCAATTCTGAGCTATGTCCATGCTCTGTGGCCTGCTTAGAATGCCCTCCCCATTTCGCTGTGAGACTGCAAGCACCTGGAAGTAAGGGTCATGTCTACTATCTTCACAAGCCCCCTCATCTAACACAATACCTGGGTCATAGTATTAAGCAAATGTTTACTGAGTCATACCGACTTGTGTCTTTATCAGTTCTCGTTCAGCATGATACCATCATCTGCGGCATCTGTTACAAATACTCCAGGCTTATCCATGGACCCAAGTTCCTGCTTTTCATAATTATTTTTCAAGTTTTTCTTTGGAACATAATGTAGATCAATATTTCATAAATGTTTTATTGATAATGAAAATAAAGGATATTCTCTGCAGGACACAAAGATCAATATATACACATTTACACATATAGCCTTATTAATTATATTATTCAGGACTCACATAACTTGGTTTTTTTTCTATTTGATCTATAAAAGATGCACAGATATGTGTTACAGTCTCCTACTACCATTGTAATTCTGTGAATTTGTCCCTTAGTCTCCAAAACTCTTTTCTTTTTCTATTCCAATGATATCTGTGCCAATCAGCTTTTAGTTAGATCAGCAGAACAACTATGAATTTTAGGTAAGGGATTTACTACAGCAATTAGACATTACAGAATTATGGGAGGACCTGGGGAGGGCTGTCTGAAAGGGGATTTGGAGGATCAGAGAAGTCAATAACAGCCTACTTTGAGAAGGCTAGTACATCCAGCCATTACAGTGAGGCCGGGGGGGAAGAAATCTGTAGGTCACAGTCAAGTGTCTGGCTATAGACCAGCTGGAAAAAAAGTTGGACATGGAGGTGGCAGTTGAAAAAAAAATCTGGATGTGGAGTTGAAGGACCCGAAGATAAGCTGGAATTCTCTGGCCCCTGTGAGTCTGATACCACAAGTAAACCACATAATCTTCTGCCTCTCAAATTTCATGCAAGTACCTCTTGTGGCCATCTCTCACTGGGAAAACAATTCCAGGAAATGTCAACCAGGTTGATGATAAAACAATCCAGTACGGTCCAACTCTCGTCACCATGGCATCCATACATGCATCTTTTGACTATATTAACTTGTAAACAAAGACAATAGAAAAATCATGCTCCACCTAATGTGGTGCAAATATGTCCATCATACAACCTGAAGAAATTCCTCTTCCCAGAAGAGGATACAAAAGTCCCACATCATTTCATCCATTTTGGAGTGGTGTTCATATATATATATATATATATATATATATATATATATATATATGGACATAAGGAAGAAATGATCCAAGTGAGGAAGTAAAGAAGAAATGATCTTCTTTTATATAACTGGTTACATCATCATTGCTAGTGTTTATAGCTTCTTTCCTCCTCTCTTCATTCCTTATTCTCTTTATTCTCTTTCTCTCACTAGTCATGGCTCCTTGTCTGGACTCAAATCCTCATTTCTAAAGCATCTGTACATAAGCAGTCCTGCTTATATAAAGTATTTGCCACTGGTTATCTGTCAGTACCAAATTTTAGTGGTGGTATGAGATTTTTAAAAATATTATTCTATACGTTAATCAGTATTTCAGTAAAAAATATTTTAGTAAGAGGCTACACCAGGAACCTTAAGCCAAATGCCATTTTGAATCAGAACTGATTTTTATTTATTTGTATATAAGCCAAAAATATTTATTTAACCATTACTATCTTCCAAGAACTGAAGTGTTTCCCAAGGAGCTCAGATTCAGTAGAAGCCATATCAATCTAAAGCAGTGATTGCAGTAGAGTGCAATCTGTTGGAATCTGTGGAAGCACAAAGCTGAAATGCCTGGCTTTGCTGGAATACTGAATGAAAACATCACAAAGGGATAGGCACTTTAGCAGTTTCTTGGAGAATGAGGAGTTTCCCAGAAAAACACATTGGGGAAAAGCGATCAAGGACAAAGAGCAGCAAATGTACAAATAAGAAGAAGTAAAATATCAGGTTGAAAAATCAACCTTGATGATATAAAAGTAAATGTCTACCAGATGCCAGTTACAGGTAGAGAGGGTGTAGAAACGGAGGGAATGGGGGAGTGTCAACAGAAGAATGGGGAGTCAAGAGACCTATCCTTACAGAATATGATACGAGGTTTAAATATGATGATTGAACTTGCAGAGGGGGACAAAAGAAGAAACTCGGAATTCTTCTTTAACTATATTGGAAGGAGGGGAGGGAAGGCCAGGGAGGTGTGAGCTATGCCAAATCCAGAAAGATAGAGAGTAAGTGGACTATATATCACAATGATAAACTAAAGAAAATAACGATATGATCTTAGTATGTAGATATTTGGCAATAACAAAAAAGAAGAAAGAGGGTCCAACCTGGTGGCTCAGTGGTTAAGTTCACACATTCCGCTTTGGTGGCCCAGGGTTCGCTGGTTCGGATCCCGGGTGTGGACCTACACACAGCTTGTCAAGCCATGCTGTGGCAGGTCTCCTACATATAAAGTAGAGGAAAACAGGCATGGATGTTAGCTCAGGGTCAGTCTTCCTCAGCAAAAAGAGGAAGATTGTTGGCAGATGTTAGCTCAGGACTAATCTTCCTCAAAATAAAAAAATAAAAATAAAAAATAAAATAAAGAAGAAAGACATGGTTAAAATTAGGTTGACTAAAAATGTATTATCCAAACCTAGACACTTTTGAGAGTAAAAGCAGGTGTTATTAATATTTATGCTGGGAAAACAGGCATAAACCTGGACCAAAATGGGCAAACTGGGAGCACAGTCCCCAGTGAGGGAAGGGAGCAGCCTCCGGACCATTTGATTTTTTCTAACCATGTGCATGTCTTTGATTGAAAAAAACAAAATAAAATCTTATTGCTTTTTCATTTTTGCTTGTGTCCAGACGATGTGACTCTCTTGCTGTCTGCCCAACGTTCTTGTGAACTCCTGGAGAACAGGAGTCACATCTGACTCATCTTTCAATAACAGGAGGGCTTCACATAGAAGCTGAATGAGTGGATCTGTCTTCTCCTGAGTTCCTTATTTGGCTTTCACATTTTCTTGCATATCTTTCTTTAATTAGTCAAAAGCATTTAATAGGCATGGGCATGGGCCCTGAGGATGGAAAACAAACAGTCCTGAAAGCAATTTTAAGGATCACATGAAAGGAACTCTGCTTTCAAATTGTCCAAAACATGAGAATGTAGTTATTTCAATTGATCTTCATGTGAATTTTACTTGGAAATTTGTACTATATTTATCCTGCTGATGAAGAAGATGAAGTTCAGAGAAGTCAGGCAGTTTATCAGGAGTCACACAGACTTTCAATGGAAGAGTTAAACCCAGATCTCAAGAATTTTAATTGCCATCCCGGTTCTCAGCCCATTACCAACACTGCCTTTCTAATGAATCATTTTTCTGTCTCCACTGAGGAGTACTGGCCAGAGCTGGATTTCTGACTCCAGACAACTAACTCTGCACGCCTCCCTTTCATTTTCTCCTCCAGCACTGGCTCCTTTTCATTCTATGCTGCCAGTTTCCTATGATTGAAATTTGAAAGCATGTAACTGTTAATCTAGGAGTGATTAAAGAGTTTCATTTCTCGGAAGAGTCGGTACTCATCATCAGCTATGATGAATGAGCCCCTAACATCCCCTGATCCCATTATATTGTGATTAATTGTGCCAGTTTAAGTCAATAATTCATTTGTTAAAAATAGGTCTGCAAAGTATCATTTGTCTCATGGGAGATATCAGAATAAAAAAAATTCATTTGATACTTCTCATTAAATTAGTGTTGGAAATTATATTGAAGAGCCCTGTTCATCAAATACTTATTGCAGGCTTATTTGATAAGAAGTTGTATTTGTCTAAAATTATATCTGCTAACTGTCGTAATGGTTTGCATTTTCCCTGTGTTAATGAAGGAATAAAAAGTCTAAATACGTGCATGACTGGAGAAAAGAATGGGACTTGAAACTGGAATTAGAATCATTTCTAAATGGTGTGGTTTTCATTACATTAAAGTTTAAAAAATGAAAGAGAGAAATAGAGTAGACTACCTTCTTCCTGGGTACTGTCCCTGGAGGTAGCAAGCTGGTTTCCTAAGAGACGGATCTTCCCCATTGTCTTTTTATCTAGAAGATATTATGTATTTTACATTCAGCCTCATTGGGCCCTTAAGACATTTTCAGCTATAAGTGATTCTAAAAGAAGATAGACGTGAAGAGCAGCTCCACTGCAAATGATAATGGTCACCATCAAATGAGATACAGGATTAATATCTTAATATTTCCCAAGCAACATCATAGTAACTTTGGAAAGCCTCCCCAGATGCCCCTGAAACATTTGGATACGAGAGGGGAGATGATGACTCAGGAAATGCTCAGATAGATGCCTCTGGAGACCGGGTTGTTTCCTCGCGACTTGGGGTGCTTGAGGCTGGGAAAAGGCAAAGGAGAATTGAAGGGGGGTGACTCGAACACAATGGGGCAGAGCAATGAAAGTATGGGGCCAAGTACCACGCATATATGGAGAACCTAATATTTGATAGAGGAAAGGAGAAAGAGAGCAAAAACTAGAGGGGAGAGAAAGAGGCAAGATATAAATGCGGGAAGGGAAGGAGTGAGAGGACAGAGAAAATTGGACCGACCTTAGCGGAGGATTGTGCTCTCTGGCAGCAGCTCCTAATGGCCTGTCCTGAGACCAGCTACCTAAGTATAACACAAGAAGAGTCTTTGAATTTCAGAATCATGGGCTCTGAACTCAACCTACCTCCCTCCCTAAATTCTTCTTATTAGGCTTGAGATAGTACCCAAGAGAATGAATTTTTACAATGGTCCTCAGAGAAAACCAGAATGGATGTTAGCTCAGTGACAATCTTCTCCCAGCAAAAAAAAATTCTGGTTATATTCTCTTTGATGCTTTGGAAGAGAATGGGAATCCTGAAATGGAAAACAAAAGAGGAAAGTTTTAGAGCCATGGTGAAAGTGGCCCCAACCCCTGGCAAGAGCAGGCAGCCTCAGGGCGAAGATATTTTCTGAAAACTTTTCTTTGGCCAGAAGGCTGAAAACATGGTTTCAGGTTCTATGTTATTTTGTGCTACAATGTAGTACCCTCCATTTCACCCCAAATACCACTAAGTCTCTTACACTCAATCGCATTGGGCTCATGCTACTGGCTGAATGAGGAAGGAAGGGTATGTCCACACATGGGGAGAGGGACAGCAGCTGTGGGAGGCTAAAGAGAAAGGAGAGGCCAGTGATTTATTCCAGAGCAGGAATTGGGTACAAAAGGTGATGGGACAGAGCAAGCCTTACCTTGCTCTTCCCTTTAATCCTGGACTCTTCTGGATTCTTTAAAAATATCTGGGAGGGTATCAGAATTCCCGCAGCCAATCCATATGTAGGCTTCTGTGACCTTCAGACAAGGGATTTCTACTAGAAAAGCATTTTACTTCTTTCACTCAAAATTCTTTCCAAGTGGTGACAGCAGTGAGATTGAGATGTCATCTGAGAGATAGAGAATCTGTTTTTCCTATGTGTCACCTCCTTCTGAGGCATTTCAGTAGCCACGACTTTTCTTACAATTTGCTCAAAATCTCTTCTTTTCTTCATCCTAAGAAGGCAAGTAAAAAAAAAAAGTAATACATTAATCCTATATTTCCCTTTAAAGACTACCATTTATACCTATCTTAACCACATTTCACCCATTTTTAGATGTTTGACAGATGTGGGGAGCACTGCCAGCATTTATGCTTCCCTCTCTCCAATTTAAGCCCCAGGCATAGAATTATTGATGCATGAATTAACAGTGCGGTTTGCACCACCCATCATGGAGAAAGATGTTATAATTCGTAATGGGCCTTAGAAATGCCATTGACCTAACTTATTCTGAATATTTCTTGAGATAATCCTGTAACTTCAGCTTTATCATTTCCCTTTTATAGTAATCAAATTTGGGCAAAACCTAATCCCAGTCGTCTCTAAATAAAAAAAAGGGTCTTAGAATGTTGGAGCTAAAGGGAACTTCCAAAATTATCTAATGAAAGACCTTTTATTTTTTTAGACATGGAATTCTAAGCTTATAAATATAAAGTTACTTGACTAAGGGTATATATTCTTTAGTTTCATGTCTAAAATCAGAATGCATGAATCCCATTCATTTATTGATAAATATCTGTTAAAGGCCTGGCCCTTTCTGAACACTGATTAAAGAAAAAAATGAAAATATATAATCCCTTGGCTTAAGTTACTTATAGGGAGGAGATAAGTGCACAAAGAATTACATTTTCAGAAGTACAAGTTTCAATAATATGAATTTCAGTAATTTATCTTCCAGGGCATGGATGAGGAGAGGGGTAGAGAGGAGAACATGGTGACATTTGAGTAACAGTGATCGTGCCTTCTGATCCCTAAATCATGATAAAAATGGTATGTTTCTGAAACCAACAGGAGTGATGGTGGCTTACTCACATTTTGAACCTCTTTAAGGTGCTTGTGCTAGTAATTTGTAAACATAAACTTCAGTTTTAAATCTAACATCATCACCTCCAAAAGACTACCTTCATGGTATGTTGATGGCACCATGACTCTCTTCAGACTAATAAATGAGTTGGCAACAGTCACATTCTCAAGGCCTTGAAGGGGACAGTTTGACCTCAGTCCCAGAGCAAAGAGTTCAAAGGAAACATGGATCAATGGGGTCCTGAGATCCGGAAGCTCTGGAGGTTGGTAAAGATGGAATGAGGAAAGGAGTCAAAAAACAACTTTGGAAAGTCTGCACAGGTTAAGACCGTACTGAACACATCACCAGCTACTGAGGAATGTATGCCCTAAAACGGGGAGGGAAATTAGAAACCCAGCCAAGCTCCTACAGAGCAAGTCCGCAAATCCAGGTGCTTAAATCTCTCTCTGAATCCCGGATTCCTCTGGCACATAACTGGCATCACAATGGTTCTGTGGTGCCTGGCAGATATTGCACACCTCCTAAATCAAGCCACCTGGGATCTGCCCAAGCAGGCATTCCTCTCCCGCACAATGGTCTCATTGTCTGGAGAAGACCTGCCTGTGTATTGACAGAAGGCTCTGAAAACGTAGCTTCTCCCTCCCCAACCCCACCAAGAAAGCTAAAAGAAGCAAACCTCAGGCCAAAAGCCTATGAATGCCCAAGAGGGGTTACAGGAAAGAGCCTTTTTTGATGGAAAGGCATGTATCATCTGTCAGGAGTGGGATAATAAAAATGGATTTGCCCAAAGTCATGGGAAGACGATTGGTCCCTTACCCTCTATGAGGAGACAATGACCTTGATTATGGCTATCTGGCCAACTTTCTGGAGGCATTCAGCCAACAACGCCAGCTCCATGCTCCTGTGCCAGGACAGAAATGGTCTGAAGTTTCTAGACGTTTCTTGAGGTTATAGATCATGTTAGCTTATAGGTCATGTTCAACAAACCTCACATGCAAAGGAATGTTGGGATAATGGCCATGTTTAGAGCAAGAAGTATGTGTGGGGATGAAGTTATCCAGTTCTCTCCTCCCCTAAAAACAATCTTTCCTGAATGGTAGAAATTTAGAGAAGCAATAGCAAATGTGTGTTACAGAATGCGTATTTTGCTATGTGTAGGACCAGTTATGCATTTCCCCTTTTAAATTAGTGATAGAAAGCCTGCAACTATACTTTCAAAATAACGAAAGGCTAGCTCTGCACATTTCCCAGAGATGCCTTTTGGGAGATCTGAGAGACTTGATTGGCTGCCCAGAGACAGTCTATCTCTCAGACAGAGGAATGTCCTCTCAAGTGGATACCATGTCTCCTTTTATTAGAGAAAAGTCCGCACGTCTTCAATAGCTGAAGGGCTTCTGCATGCTCACAGCCTTAGACTAGGATAAACAGCATCTTGCTTTCTTTCCCTAGATATCATCTAGCCCTATACTGTCATTTGACAAACAAGGAAATTGAAGCTAAGAGGACTGATCTGATTTCAAAAGTGGCAGAGGCAGAGCTAAAACAACAATCTGAGACTCCAGACCACTAGACCAAAGCTTTTCATTCATGACAGTGATTCATTTAGGGGCGTGATTGACTCAGTAGCCAGCTCCACCGTCAACAGCATTGGTGAAAAGCTTAACAAAGAGGGAGATGAACATTGCAGAAAAATCTTAATTAATGGTATTCTACCCACAGTTTAATTTAGAACAAAGGTATTGCGGTCTTGCAGAACCTCCACAGGGTCAGCCTATTACATGGGAAGGACAGGGAGTGATGAAGTAGGGGTCTGTGTACATGTGTATGTACACACACCAGGGTATGCTGGCAGAAGAGTGGGCAGAATTGGAGACAGACCAGAAACACAAGAGAGGCCTTTCCTCATAGATTCTGATTTTCTCAACTTCCAGCAGAGCTGAGTAGGCAGAGAGCAGGGCTATGTCTTTGCTGGGTGCTTACTTTCCGCTGGGTTATTTTACCCCTTCCTGTTTTCCTCCACCTCTGTTTATTCAGGTTGAGTCCATGCTTGGGAAATGAGGGTGGGAGGAAATTCAAAGCTGTGTGCTGAGGCCTCAGTGCCTCCTCTGAGACTTCCAGGGCTGTGTTGGACATCTTCCTGTTTGCGAAGTTTTCCACCAATGCAACTGAGTAGGGAGTAAGCTACAGACCAAAGGTCAAGCTCTCGCACCTATTCAGGTTAGATGAAGAGTGCATAGTGGCTTTAGCGAAGATGGCGCAAAAGGGAAAATTTTTAAATCCTAGCATGGGAAGAATGCTCCCTTGATATGTCTTGACCACTGACAAAGCAAGAAGATCTCTACATAAGCCTACCCTTACACTTTCCACTTGTACACAAGATGCTTCCAGCTCTCCATGACCATCTAGTACACCTAGTCTTTTCTGCATCCAGGAAAATAACCAGTATACCTTCTTGTAGCCGTGGAGTTTGGAAAGGAATTCATCAGTACTGAATACCTTTAATACGCCAAACTCTGTTCTTAACACTTTACATGTAGTACCTCATTTTATTCTCAGAGAAATTTGACAAGATGTTAACGCCATTGAGACTCAGAATCAATGCTTGAATCCATGTTTGTTTGTGCATTCTGTACCAATAAAATGTCATCGTTACATTGTGAGTGACACAACAAGGAAATGTGATTAAGAGGTGCCATGTCACCCCATACCAGAGAGATAATCTAAAGCAAGTCACTTAACTTCTAATTATGTCAATTTCCTCAGCAAACAACAAGGATAATAATAACGACCCACACCTACCTCATGGGCTGGCTTTGAGTACCAAATGAAATATTTTAAACGTAAATATTCAGTGAACCATAAAACATTAAGCAGATATTAGTTACTAGGAGAAGATTTCTTTTGTAGATGTGAGGATATTAGAAATGGACAAACTACATAAAAGTTACACTTTTGCAAGTCCATATAGCAGACTCAAAGACTAATCTTGTCCCAGTGAGAATACGATTGGATTCCATGTGATCTCCCATGGCCAGCTTCTCATGAACTCTTCAATTCTTTACATCACTGGTTCTTGGTCCAATTACATCTAATGTTCTTTTTATATTAAGTATTTAAACCACTCCATTTATTATCCTGTAGTGAAATTCAAAAATAATATAACCTACCTCTACACATAATTTGAAAAATCATGTAGCACCATACTTGTAATAATGTGAAGGAGAAATCCAAGGAAAGGGTTTCAATATGTAAATACTCAACACGACTATTCTAGAAGATGGCACATAGTGTAGCATTCTAGAAGAAAGCATGGAGTCTTCAGGTGCCTGTTCTTCTACATGCAATGGCAGGAAAGCATTGGCTATGAATGTGGACTGATACTGGAATATTTCATTATGATTCAAACAGTGCGGTGGCATTGTGTTAATGATATATTCTCTAAAATGATGAACAACTTTTGGTGAAGTGTCAAACAAACTAAAGTACTATTTTCTGTCAATTTACAGAATTGATGCTTTACTGAAAAATTCATTGAGTTTCAAAACAGTGTAAAAAATATTCTGGTGTTTATACATGACATAGATTTAGGCTCAGATAATTCTAAACAGGTCTTTTACCCAGATACATGTCCAGTGGGACATTTGAAAATTACATGTGAAACAAGGTAATTCTTTGATGTGTGGGGTTGCCCAGTGCATGACAGGATGCCTGTTGTTCTTGGCTCCATCCACGATGAAATGCCAGTTATGATGTTGATAAAAATACCCTGATGAATTCCCAACTCCCTCCGCATGGCAGCCCTCCTCTTCTCTATTCATATTGAAAACCCCAGCTTTACAAGATTCCTCAGGCTGCAGGTACTCATCCTTCTGCGGAACTCAGCTTCTCTCCTCAGGCTATCAGGATCTCTCTCCTTCATTCTTTCAGCCTCAACCGCCCATAATCCAATGATTCAACATAACCAAGCATATCCTTCTCTCTTTACCTAACTTCTTTACTCTAGCCCAGAAAACTGGGCTCTCTTTAAACCATTTTGCTTCCAAACCAGAGCTCTAGGGTTGTTCCTGGAGGAGTCAGCAAGGCATAGAACTAGTTCTTAGAACTAGAAAGTAACATGGAAATCATTTAGTTCAACCCTTATAGATGATCCAACTGAAGCTTAAATATGCATAGTGGCTTGCCTGAGGTCCCACAACTAGTGTACGTAGGTTCAGGACAAGAGCTTGCATCCGTTGCACTATCTCTATGCCATGCTCTGTCTTTGTCAATTACCCAATAAACCAAGCAACAAATGCCTATTAAGGTCACATATAAGGCACTTTGTTAGGAATGCCTTAAGCTTTCCAAGTTTAATGTATGGTTGGGGAGATAAGAAATGACAACAAAAAACAAGGATTCAGTTTAACAAAGTATATGT
The DNA here is from genome assembly GCF_041296265.1 of Equus caballus. NCBI lineage: Eukaryota > Metazoa > Chordata > Mammalia > Perissodactyla > Equidae > Equus > Equus caballus. Next base: position 26,108,912 of record NC_091710.1, on the reverse strand, counting down.
CTTATATTCCAGTTTTGCTCAAGACATTGTGCTACATGTTTCAGGAGAAACGAAGAGCAGCAGCAGCTTTGCCTACACTTCGTCTAGAGCACATGGTCTGGTAATGAGATAAGACCTTACTATGATATAATGCAGAATAAACAATATGCCACACAGAGAGATGTGGATGCTTTAAAAGGGGGACAAAAGCCAAGGAAGATTTCATGGTTGCCTTTGAGACAGATCTTGAAGGAACGGTGGGATTTTTTCATGTGAAATGGCGATGTAAAAGAAGAAAATTCTTGGGTAAACTCACAAACAAAGACTCAGAGGAGAAAAAAACACAAGGTTTGCTTTAGGAACAAGCAGTTCCATTTGGAGCACACAGGTTTCTCGAGGAGTTAAACTGGGCAAGGTCTCTTGGAGCTAAAGTTGAGGATTTCTTGAAAGTCCAGCCCAAAGCCTGCTTCTAAATCAATGGGCTATGGTGCATTGTATTTCACTTGTCAGTTTATTTGACTGCCCTTCAAAAACCCTGTATGCTCTCAGTGTCGGGGGCTGCTCAGGTTCATCTATATCCTTGCTTCTCCTTTTCCTTTGGTGCCTTTCGCTACACTACTTTTCCCAGCCCCACACAGTTCTGTCAGTGAAATGTGGGTGGAAATGATGTGTGCTTCTTCTAGACCTGGCCTCTCAGCCTTCTCATGTGTTCGTTCATGTGCTCCCTCTTCTGCAAACCAAGTGCAGAGGATTCGGGGGAGGTCTCCAGAGTTCTAGCAGATGACAAAGCCACTAGATGGCAAGACTGGGCGTCAACAGTCTATGTGAAACTCTTCCCACTGCCTCAAATCTGCACTGAGCTGTCACTCTACCATGTTGGACCACTGAGATTTTGGAGTTTTACATTATAGCAGTTAGCTAATAACTCTATGTAAACAATATTGTGTCTTATTTTATCTACCTATCTGTAGGGCCTGGTGCAAAGTAGGAACTCAATAAATTTTACAAATGAATGAATTATTGAATAAATTATTGAGTGAATGAATTGAGTCATGAACACAGTTGACTTTAGAAAGCAACAAACAAATAACAGTATAAAGACAGACTATACTGGAATAAAGAGAATCTGGAAGTGAAGAGATTACTTAGGCAGGTGTTATAATAGTCCAAGAAGATGAGGCCCTGAGTCAAATTAGAGGCATCAGAAGTATAAAGAAGGAGACAGAGACGAAAGACATTCTGGAAATAGACTCTAAGGAAAATGGCAACTGATTAGATGCAATGATTACTGTAGAGAGAAATTTAAACACCGACTCCAAAATTTCAAGCCTATGGACAAGGGAGAAGAGTGGCACCATTAACAAAAATACGGAAGTTAGAAAGAAAGACATTGAGGGAGGGCTGGTGGATGGGATATGATAACAACAGAGATGATAGCTCAACTCAGATGTAACTGAACCCATGATGTTTACACCCAGCAGATAACTGGAGATGTGCACCTGAATCTTCAGTGTGTAATGACGGAGCTAGACATGGCTGTAGAAGACATGGATATGGGAGTGAAGCAGACCACTTAGAGAGAGAGTATAGAATGGAAAATAAAACCCAATAGGCAGAGCCTAATGAATAGCTTACAATTACGGACTGGAAAAGAAAGAAGATATCAAATGAGTCTTTTAAAGGGGAGGGGGAGGTGACTAATTAGGGGAAGAACCAGAATTATGCAGATTTCTGGAAGCTAGGGGAAGAGAGATTCTCTACAAGACCCAGTTTACAGAATGGATGAGGAGTGTGACTACTGGATTGGGAAACTTGTGGAATCATGGTCTCAGAGGAACTAGGAAGGGAGGGGGTTAAGAGCATAGGTGGAAAGACTCACTGGGATTAGGAAAAAGTGCAGTCCTCTCTCTCCGTGAGAAGAGCAAAGAAAGAGATGGCTCATGAAATACCAAACAAGGAAAAAGCAGAGGTGCTTAGTGAGAGGGAAGACTTTGAAGGATCCCAGGTCAGAGAGCTTTATCATCTCAGAGGGTGAAAGACAAGGCAATCCCCTGAGAGTGAGAGGAGGAGGAGATGGGGGTGGAGCCGGAGAGGGGAGGGAGGTTGTGGAAGTACCACTCAGAACCTAACAGGAAGCCAACAAGAAATGAAGGACGGGCAAGACCCTGATAAGATTTAAAAGTTGCTTTAATGAAATGAGGAAGTAAGAAAAGTAAAGCAGAGAGGAGGTTATGCTCTCACAAAATGTAAGAGCTCGAGATGTAAGTGGAGGAATTCTCAGTGATGACAATAATAACAGTTAAAGCTAAAACTGATTGTAGTATTTAAGTGCCAAATAGTATGCTAAGCAGTTTCTATGTATAATCTCATTAAATCTTTACAATACCCCAGTGAGTAGGGCATTATTGTTATTACCCCATTTTACAGATGAATAAATTAAGATGGCTGAGCCATTTGCTCAGAGGCATACAGTGGCAGACCTAGAATTCAAACCTAGTCCCATTAGCTCCAAAGAACTTAAAGCCAATTGCCCAAGATGATCTTGACTGTCCCCCGGGTAAGCAGCTCCGTGGAGGCAAGACAGAACTCCCTGAGGCTCTGGAACTTGAACTGTACCTGAGTACGGAGCTGGGAGGATGATCAATTTTTATGTTGGAGTCCCCTGGACTTTAGCAAGGAAACAAAGACTGTGAGCCAGGTGCTGGGGTCATTAAGGAAAGCAATGATCTTAATTGCTTGCATTAAGGAAAGCAAGGTCTATGAATTTCAACTTTGCACGGTTGTTGGATAAAGGTCACAAAACGATGGTTGGGAGAAGTGGTGGAGAGAACGGCTGTGCCAACCCCACCTTCTGTCCAGTTAAGGAAAAGGAATAAGAGAAGGACATGTTGGAGATGATTACAAGAGAAACATGTCTTCAGAGAAAAGGCACAGATTGCCTAATGCTAGGAGGTGGGATGATGTACAAAAACTTATTTGGACAGATCTGTGAGTTTTTTTTAAATATAAAGAGTCCCAAGGGATAGAGTGCAGAGTTACAAATTAGACAGACATAAGACAAGAATTTAGGACTCTGGATAGGAATGAAAATAAAGGCTAAGGTGGAGAAAGGATGAAATTTGGGATTTAAGACTATAACTTTAATGGCCAGGGTTTGAGAAGAAAAGTGGAGAGGGACTGGTGAGCAGCAGTAGAAGGGGAATGGCAATTGGGCACACATCAATTAATGTAGCAACGGTTGGTTTCACATGACCACCACTAGGGGGAGCTCCAGCCTACTTCTCACCTAATCGTGCAGAGGTTAGGAGCACAGATTCAAATTCTCAATCTACCCACCAGCTGTATGACTTGGATAAGCCACTTATCCTTTCTGTTAAATGAAGATGATGAATGGAGACTATGGTAGTCATTCACAGAACAGTGGTGAGAATTAAATGAGATACTACGTGTAACATATTTTTACATAGTAAGCCCTGAAGATACATGGTCAGCACAGTCCTGAGGAGAGGGAATTCCACTGGGCATCAGAAATAAGACCCTGAGTACTACTGAGCAATGTTGCCAAAGGCCTTGGTGTTCAACATGGCAAGGGAAACTGTTAGCAGTGGTTGACTCTACCTTCTAATTCTTTAGGAATTATCTTTCTCTCCAGCAAGACCATGTGGCTGGCTCATGTGGTGCAAACAGCGTGAAGCTGCCTCAAGTTTAAGAAGAACTCACTGGCGGATAGGCCAGGATCAGGAGTTCTGAGCCTTTCTAGACCTTCAGATGAAAGCTTCTCTTTCCTTTGAGGCCTGGGTCGCCCTTCCTTGCCTCTTCTACACAGTCGAGTGGTGAGATGTGGGGATTGGGGGGCGGGGCTCAGGGAAGGGCCAAGGAGGCTCACGGCCTGCCTCAGGCCTGGCCAGGGAGGGCCCGCGGCTCAGGCACGGTCCGGCTGGACAGTCCTAGACCACAGCAGGCGTGCGCACCTGGAGAGCTTCAGGCTATGAAGACGGTCTGATTATACCAAAGTGATGAGAAAAAGAGCCTTTTCCGCTCTTTGTTTCCATTTCTAGAGCCAATCTCTCAGCACATTTTTCTCTCAGCTTTTGAGGGGGCTGCCTCCACATGCATTGATTTGGAATAAGAATAAGGTCTGCCAGGCACGCCCAAAAGCCTGGAGAAGCAGCAGGGAACTTCCTTGAAGTAACTGCTTACAGCAACAGTACCTTCGAGAGGGTCCTGGGCCCCCTCATTATCATTTTATTACATTTCTCTCCTCTGCACCCTGAGGACTTTCTCTGGGATAAACATAAGACCAGTTACTTTAGAAATAAAATGTGTTTTTCATTAAAACTCTATTCTGGCCCCTCCAGTCCCAACAAAGCATTTCCCTCTTGATCTAATTGGGTTTCAAGTTATCAATGATACTGTTTCTCTTCAAGGAAGTAGGACGCCCCGTGTCCTTCTAGAAGCCCTCCTACCACCAGTATGAAATGAAACTTCCCTTTGGGAAGGTGTGAGGAAAATCTAAGAGGGAGGGCTGTTCAGGACTTAGAGAGGAAGCTTCTCCTTATCCTTGTAGGACTCTTCATTCACATTCCTTCCTCTTACCTTCATCCAAACATTTCCCCTGCCCCCCAGGTACTCTCCCCAGTGCTGTCAGCCAAGAGAAATACACGCCCAGGACTATAAAAAACATGGCCTATTAGCCTGCCCAAATTAGAGGGATCTAGAATTTGTTCCAAGAGCAAACTTACTGGAGTTCTCCACAGAGAAAATCCAAGTGGATACATCCCAGAGCAGGCCAGTCTCCATCGGCACTCCTGTTCAGAACAGCAAGCAGAGAGCCACGGTTGACACGAGCACCTGCACAACAAAATCCCTGCCTGTCCTCACAGCGGTCCTCGACGCTGGCTGCTCAGTACAATGGCAGAGTCAGGATTTCAAACCAAGTTGTTTTTTACCAAAACTCAAGCTCTCTTACTCAGGCCAACCGCTCCGCCCCTGGGACAACTAGCCACATCAGAGCTTTCTCCTCCAAAAGGAAAGGCCCTAAAATGTTCTCTGTTGACCACAGTGTTTCTTCACCAGCCAATCTCCTTACTCAGCACATTCTGAGCCCTTAACTACTACCACCTTCCAGGTCAGTACCTCAAAGGATTTACAGGGTTTCACTGCAGAAAGCTTACTTTGCAGTGGCCAGGGAACAGAGGGAAGTGTCATCCTCTACTTTGTTAGCAGGTGCTTCTGACTAGCCAGCAAAACTTGTGGTTGTGGGTAGGGCCGTTCTGATTAAAAACATTGTATGAACCTTAAGAGAATATCCCTTAAAGGAATACAAAGAAAGGATCCAGCTTGTTCGGTGGGAGGAGAGCTCGGCCAGCTTTGAGATACGAGCTTCCAGGAGAAAGGCCACAGGTCTGGGGTTCCCACTGGGTCCTGCTTCCTCAAGCACGTATCTTTAGTACACTGGGGAAAACACACCTGAGCTTCACTGGGCTGCCATTGGCTTGATTTAAAGAAAAATGTGTCCAAGCATAAGCAGATTTCCTTCTCTCTCTCTCTGTGAAAATGATTGAGGAAGAAGGAAATGAGAACTAAGACTATTTCTAAACACGACAAATGTTTACATTTTAATTATTTTCAATTACATCCTTGCACACCATCAAAAAAGGTGCAAGAAGATATTTAAGAGGTAAATTTGGTGTAAATTGATCCTAGTCTAGAACATGAATAATCCACATCGTGATGAGCTTAGACCACTGACTAATAGGTATGGGTTTTGCCCAACATCTTCCATGTTGTCATAATCACCTTCTTAACTTAAATGTTCTTATATCCACCCAAAGTCCCTACTCTCCTTTTACTTTGTTATCTTTCCTGGTCTAATAAGTTGCTCAAACGGTGAATCCTGGGCTAGTAAATCTGCCAGTAGTCAGAAAACAGGGTGGACCCCCTTTCTGTGTATTTGGGACCTGGGCCCCAAGCTGGCCAGAGCTTCTGCTTCGGACACGCAGAAGTCTGCCCCACATCCAGAATCTCGTGAATTATGCATAATATTTTTCTACTTTAATGTCAAAATTATCATCCATATTACTGTTTTCCAGTCCTGTTTTGGTGCTGGTGATTTCATTCTAATGGACTGATATGGCCACAAACATGATATAAATAGATAAATGCACTTTGTTACTTTCCTCAGTCCAGCAAAAGACAGGACACCAGCAAGAACAAATTTTTGATGGAGAGACACTGCAGCCACTTAGGCCCCAAGCCAGGGTCTTTCTAAAAGCAGGAATCTGAACCTAAATACCAAGTTTGGGATGGCCTTTTGCTAATGGCCTGATTACTTGCCTCCCTTTGTCAATGAAAGACTTCAGTCTCGAGGGTCAGCCTGTGGTGAAGCTGGACGTAGCTTTTCTGTTGACCGAGATATCTCAGAACCCCTGAGGTCATCCAGAAAGACATGATGGGGCCACTCTACATTGGGGAGCCACCTGTAAATCCAGCACCCCATTTCAGGGGACAAGGTAATAGGCAATGAGCAACTGCTTTCCTTCTCCAACAGCTTTCTGCCTCCTTTACTTGATTGCTGCTACTGCAGACTGCTCCTTAATGCTCTAAAACAGAAGACTCTGCCTCCTGCTGTGAGACGTGAAGATGCCAAGAGCCCACTGCCATCTCCAACCCAATGGGGTGCACAGGGTGCTGTCTGGATCGTGTGTGCCACTGGCCAAACATGGAGCCATTTCTTGGTGCCTTAGCTATAGGGATGGGGCTAAGGTGGGTCAGAACTATAGGAGGTTTGGGGCTGATTTCTGACTATAATGCCAGTTGCCCAGGGGACAGGAGAATCACACACAGATGATCTGATCTGATTTTTAAGAAGTGGCTGATTAGTTCACTTGTTTTAACAACCCAATCTGATTGACTAGGTGGCAATGCATCGATTTTATTATGGCACTGCCTGAATCAATTTGAATAAAACCATTTAGTGCCACATAGAAACACAGCTGAATTCAGGCAAATAGGATGAAATCTTTCCTCTAAGCTCTTGAGTAATAGAAAATAAAACTACTTAGATGAGGTCTCTACTGAGAAGATTATGTCTATCAGCCTAAACCGACTCTGGTTTCAATTCTTTCCTAACTCCCTAACTCCCTAACTCCCTAAACAGAATTCTACCTCTTTCCTAGTTTCATTCAGCAGGATCCCCTTTTTTACATACATTGAGCTCCCAAACAGGATATTTGTGATTGCAATAGATAAAGACAGAGCACCCCAGGCATGTGCATAAACTATCAAAAAGTTTCTTTCCAGGCCGTGATGAAATCCCTGACCTGTGACCCAGGGTCAAAGACAGATTGATTATTTCCTGAAATAAAATTGATCCAATAGGATTATGCTAAATGTGGATTCTAAGAGATTCTTGGCCAGCAGCATTTGACTAACATCTACTTTCTAGCTTTATTCACAGTCTACTCCTTTGTCGTTAAACAAAAGAGAGATCCAAGGGGAGGTTTAAGACTATCTGGGGCTTTTCCCTTGACCATCCCCTGTGCTAATGTCCAGTTCTATACTCCACTACTCCTCAGCTCTCTTTGACGTCACTCAAACTCAAAGGCCAGTTGATGATAATCTTCATATGATTCGGGTTAGCAGGATATTTCTAATGACCATTCTAATTGCTGGCTGTGTCCTCCCTGCATCTCGGTTTTCTCATCTGTAAAGTGAGATGGTTGAGCTGAGTCATCTCTAAGATGGCTTCCAGCACTTGCATTGTATGATTTTAATAATATCTTATGCTGGTATTTGCATAGCACATTAACGTCTTGTAAAGCAATTTTCTATCTATAATCTGTGCTGCTCCTTCTCTGTTGTTCCAGGAAAACATACCTTTCAGTTTCTTCAGAAGTGTTGCCCTGTTAGATGAGATATCCAGAGTCCATCAGCCTTATATGTTAATATGCCGTCGTGCTGACCATTGAGCTCTCAGCCGGTTCTAGCTTCCTTATGCATGATAATGCCCTGTTTGTGTGAGAGTTAACACCACCTGTCAGCATTCTCGATGTGGAAAAGTGGCATGAGGCCATGAGCTTTAACCATCTTGTGTTGAAAGACAGAACTTTTCTTCCCTATAGTTCAGTTTTTATCAACGCCTTAAAACACAGCCAAGGCACTAAAGAGGGGGAAAAAAAAACCTTGGAAGGTTTTTGTACTTTTTCTAAAAAAAATTCTCTTTCATTTTCACCATTACCAAAATCGCCTCCAAACACACAGACCCTACAGTATCCCTATTAAATTATATAGAGCAAGTCCAGCCCTTGACTGTCAGCGGGGCCCATCAGTCCTAATTTATCGCCCCAGGAAACACAGTACAATTATGGTAATAAATAATAATAGGATTCAGTACATGACAACATGAATGATGGAGCCTCTCAGAATTCATTTACATTGCTTTGTGTTGCAATCATCATGCCTCTAATGTAATGCCAAGCAAATGAGCCCCTTTGAATATTGTGCAATCTATTGCAAGTCAACTGGCACAAAACTCACTCAATAAATCATGTTCAAACACATGCCTGTAATGACAGGTAAATCAACAATGAAGTAATTGCATTTAATGTATTGAAATACTGGACAAAAAACAGTCACCTCAAAGTGACTTTTTGTTAAAGGTATGATATAGTTGCAACAGGGAGTGAGGTCCTTCCTGAGAGGCACTTCTTGCTTAGATACACATGCCAGAACTGATGATGCTGTTCCCCACACAGACCTTGATTTACCACCTTCTCTCTGCAGTAATCACAGGACCAAGCTGCCAGAGGCTTCAAGGAGGTGTTCGCGAGGCTGAACACAACAGTCACAGGTGATGGTGGAAAACGGCCTCTAGCCCAGCAACCACTCTTCTGCCTGAGCTGTCACCAAGCTCTGATTTTTGTGGTTAACTCAAAAGGCAGCCAGATGGGGAGGAAAGAGCACTAGGTCGGGAGTCAGGAGGTCTGTATTCCTGTCCCAGCTCCAGGATTAAATAAATCACTGTATGACTCGAGCCAACTCACTTTGCCTCTCAGTCCTTTGTCTGTACAATGAAGTAGTTGGACTGTCATCTCTAAAATTCATGGCAATTCTAATATTCTATGCAGCTCTGATTCTAATTAGAGGTCTTCGCATTGAAGCAGGCAGAAAAAAGGTCCCCCCCTGCTCTTGAGTGTTGAAGGCACTGGTTTGAACCAGCATGCATCTCTTCATCATTTCTGTTGGTTAGGCCAAGTGTATGTGCTTCTAATTTCTGTGAAACTTGGGCCTGCCCCTTTCTGGGCAAGCAGACAAGTCTGAAAATAGGGCCCCAGGGGCCATGTGGATGGATAACAGACAACATTGAAATGACAACTTTCCCCACATTCCCCATTGCATCCACCCCAGCTCCCCTCTTCCCAGGGACAACGTCAAGAAGAGATGAAGCAGAGCCTCTGCTAAGCCAAAGGCCACTTAAGGAACTTTCCTGCTCTCATGAAAAACTCATTCTTGGCTGAACGGCTCCACAGCCCTCCCCCACTAACAAACATTCCTCTTTATCCCTAACTCTCAGTCCCTGACTATTGTCAGAGGAGATCTCACAGACTCCATAATCTTGGAGATGTGGAGAAGTGGCAAGGGATGGAGGAAGTCGCACTAAATTTGGAGTAAGAAGATCTGGTGTCAAGGCCTGGCTCTATAGTTTATTTGACACGTGACTTTGTGCGAGTCCCTAACTCTCTGCACCTCATTACTTCATCAATAATAATATTTGTTGTGCCCACAATGACGTTGTCATGAGGACAGTGTGACGTATATGTGAAAAGGCCTTGTTAGTTGTAAAGCATGATACCAAAATTTCATTTTTAGACTAAATGGGGTAAAAGAAACTCTGAGACCAGTGTACTGTGTTCTGCACTCAGACAGCGCTTCTTACATAAAAAAATCATCATGTTTACTTATCTGTGTGTTGTTACTGTCTGGCTCTCCTCATAAGGGTGTAGGCTAAAGTGGAGTTTTGAAGATATTATTATTATTATTCATATATTAGCAGCACCTAGAACAATTTTATCAGTATTTTATTGAATGAACGAAGGAAGGAAGGATACATTTTATTTCCTTTAGGAGATTATAATATAATACTGATCTTGAAGGTATTTTTAGAAAAAAAAATTTGATGCTGCCCTACCCCAATCCTATCATCACAGCCTCCTCCCTTATTCTCTTTTGCTGCTGAAATGTGGCAGTTCGGTGAGAGATGGCTTTCTCGGCGATGGCCCCTACTGGAAGGATAGCAATCGGAAAGCCTTTTAAGCCCATGGAGATGCCTTCTGAGGCCAAAGCTGGGCTACAGTTTCCCAGGCAACCACAATCCAGAAAGAGATGGCCCATTTCAAAGCAGGAAGGGATCTGGGAAGCTGGAAAATTCCCAAGCATTTCCATATTGAGAGGTGTGGAGAGTCAAGGTCAATACAACCATCACCAGCCCTGAGTGAAAATTAGCAGGTTTCCATTCTTAGTGTCTCACATCGCCCATAGGCCCTGTCTACCTTCTCTTGGATGCCTCTCTGTCACAGAATCATGAAAGCTTACTCAGATTTTGCCTGCTTTCAACTTGTTAGGCAGACCCGTACTCTCTTGATAGCTCCCATATGACATACCCTGATTAGCAAGACTGCCCCAGGCAGAACAAAAGACCCAGTAACCAAGGCTAGTGGGTGGGCAGGCAAAACTGGGGTCTGTGGAAGGGAAGAGAAAGCAATAGAGAAACTTGAATTTTAGAGAATTGTTGCCAGTTGTGGGATGTTAGAAGTGCTCGCAAAATATGGGAGCATCAGGAATGAAGGGACCCAGCTTCTCCGTCTGCCCCAATGATTAATGGGCTAGAAGTTTGGGTCCCTGGTGGTAAACACCTACTGTATCCATCTTGGGGTTTCTCAACACAGGGCTGGATTCAGATTGTTCCTGGAAGCAGGACAGGTGTTTAGCAGGAAATGGGGAGCAGCAGCTCAAAAACCATACCCCCACCCCTGGGATTCAAAGGTCCCTTCATAAAAAAAGCCAGCGGGAAGCTGAGTCCAGGGTTAAGGAGAGGGAGATGGCACCATATGTCACAAAGTAACCTCAGACTGAAGGAACAGTTTTCTCAGAAGTCCCTTTCACTGAACACATTGTTTAATATCTTTATGGGAGGCAATGGATTTTAGTCTGACTAGTTAGGATTATGGTTTATAAAAATCCCCAAACCCTCACTATTCAAAATATCACCCCGTCTCCTCAGTTCAGCTTCCCCAAAGTCTGTTTTCTTTTCCCCTATTTCCACTCCCAGCCCTTGCCCCAGCCCTCTTCCACCCCATCATCCCATTCCTCTCAGGAGCTCGGACAGGAAATCAACTCCTGCCTCTTGTCATTTTATTAGGCAGTTCCCAAGAGCCAATGAGCGAGCAGCAGCCCTGGCTGTGAAATGGCTCCATCAGTTTGATGAATGACTGGGGCTCAGCAACCATCAGCTCTCCCGCTGACTCCCCAAAGTGCACACACAGCCCAGCTGGAAAAGAAAAAGCAAGAAAGGGACACCAGAGAGCCCTGGACAAACACAAGGGCCAAGGACAAAGCGAGAGGAGCAAAGCCAGCCTTCCCGGAGAATTTACACCCGGCCCTGACAGGAGGGCCACCACCCACTTCCCTCATCAGAGGAATCCTTTCAGAGAATGAGCAAGCAGAAGGGGAAAAGTTTGAATCCAGAACTTCCCACAGTGCTAGAAAAAAATGGCAGGATCACAAGAGGACTCCTCTTCTTGAAGAACACCTACCTCAAGCACGCAGTTGGGAAGGAAACTGCTCTAACTCCTCCCTGCGTTGTTACCTCACCACCACTGGCACTTGGTGAGGAGAAATCATGACCCATGATGGCCTAGGAGCCCTCAGGCTTCAGGCAAGTAGCGAAGGAATCTTAGTAGCTGAGTGAGATGCCTATAAGCTTTAAGACAGTTTTCCATAGCCAGGGGCATTCACTTGTTCTGTTTTCTGTAACACCTCTTTCAACCCTACTTGCTACCAATCATACCTCTGCTGAAATGGACTGAGACTCTATTTTCTACTTGTCAGTCACCTTCCAGAATTCCAGCCCAAGTACTGACAGCAGACTGTGCATGTAGATAAGGGATTAAGAAGGGAGTGAACTGGAGCACGGGAGTGAAATGGCACTCTAACATGGATTTTGATCCAGAATTCAAAGTGCCTTTGTTTTCCCTGAAGTATAAACACTTAGGGGATTACCTTTTTTCTAATTATTTTTTTAAATTTTCATCTGAAACTTTGAACTTTGGAATTCTGGGCTGTCAATGATGAAGCAGTCTCATCTTTGAGATAGTTTCTACTTAGAACCTTTTTAAAAACAGAAATCCCTGAGTATTGAGAGCTTGAGATCAGCCTCCTGAGTGATGGGCGAATCTCTCTCCTTGCATTTTTCCGGAATCAGCCACAAAACAAGCACCATCTAAACTCAGGAATAGTAAAGGAGCCAAAGAGACCATATGGATCACTGAGTCCACACCGTCATTTTACACACGATGCGACTACGGTCTAGAGAAATTAACAGTTGATGTGGGGAGGTAGGAATAGATGTGGCAGAACTGACGGATCGAGGGCTCACGTCCCTAGACTAGGGTTCTTTCCAAAATAGAACATTTGTCCTGGCAGTTGACAATTGAAAAGCTGTAGGCCAAGATGAGTGAAAGCAAGCAACTTGCTAACTTAACTAACCAAAAAAGGGCTGAGCTGAATGCTGGGAAATGTTTCCCAAAGCCTGTTCTACAGAAGTAGTAAATTTTGAGATGCTGCACCAAAAAGGGTGAGCATACTATAAGAGAAATCTTTCTGTAAACAAACTTGCTTAATTTAGCTTAACCCAATATTCTCTAAATTTCTTTAATTAAAGCTCTCTCTCTTTCTGACTCTCCTATTACATAAAATTTATTAACATAATACAAAACTTATTACAGAGAACACACTTTGAGACATGCTGGTAAAGGAAAGAGGATCACACTCTGGGTGTGGGATTTAATTATGCTCCTAATCAGTTTTGAACCTTGGCAGCTCATGTAACCCCTCTCGGCCTCAGTTTCCTAATCTCCTAAATGGTGGTGTAAGGAGTGTGATGATGGACAAGATAAACCCCAAAATCGTTCCAGTTCAAAACGTCTGTGGTTACCTGAAGCTGTTCAGCCTTCCCAGCAAGGCTGGAGACAATGCCAATCAGAAAGCTAGAGGGCTGGCCCCATTCAGACAGCTTCAGAAGGAGACTTGAACTTGATAGTCTTCTGTCCCAGGAGGAGGTAAGGAAAGGAAGAACGTAGAACACCAGATTCTCTAGTAAATGAAAACGCCAACGGCCTCAGGAGGTGCTGTTGTGAGCAGCAGCCATTGCCAAGGTAAAGCCATTCTCTTGCTGAACTACACTTAACTAAAAAAGCCTTCCATTTATTAAAATGAACTTTCCATGATGAAGTCAACAAAACATGTAACTCTCTTATTAAACGCTCTCCCTTTTCCCTTCCTTCCCAATGCTGAAATAACCCACAGATGCACCCCACAGGGGAGATGTCACCCGGTTTCATAGGAAGCTCAAAAAGAGCTTCTCCTTTCAAATCATATGACTGTTTGAAGCTTTTCATTTTGTTTTATCAATAATTATTAACCTTTCCTTTCCTTTTTTTTTTTTTTCCCCAGGGCTCACTCTGCTGCGGGCCAACAGCCTGGCTAAGTGTCTGGGTCATCCACCAGCAAGTGTTCTGTGTTCTTTTTAAAAACATGCTCACATGTTCTGGCTCTTATTTCCTGAATGGTCCCAACACCTGGAGTGATCAGAGTCCAAAAAAGTCAGGCCAGGAAATTGAGTTCTTCTCGAGTCCTGGCTGGGTCATTTAGATATTGGAGGATGAATGTGCTTTGCAACTAACTCTCTACAAGTCCAGGGCCCTGCCAAGGAATTCAGGAGACACTGGAGCTGGCAAGGAAGGAGGGGAGAAGCCTCGGATCCATTGGACAAGGAGTCGGACAGCGTGTGATTCACCGCAAATCTTTCCTCGTCTCCTACCAAGCAAAAGAAAACTAAAAATCACTCTCCCTCCTACACACACACAAAAGGAAAATTTTTTAAAGAGAGAGAGAGTAAAAAACAAATCTGGAAGTATTTTTGAAGGCAAAAGGCTGTTTATTGCTGCCAAAGTGCTGATTTTTTTTTTTCCTGCCTCTGGCAATTCTGTGAGAATTGGAGACTTCAGCAGAGAAGAAATCCATTCACTTGTCATCACATAAAACCTCTGTGTTCCACAGAGGAAATGGCAAAATTTCCCCCTTAACTGGATTTGTGAATTCTTACTGGGGGTTTCGAGAAGGGGTGGAGTAGAGAAGGTCAAGGTGCCCTCCATCCTGACATGGGTGACTCACTCCATGCGGGATGGGAGGGAACGGTCAGTGCTCCAAAGAGGTCTTATGTCAGCAGGAGACAAAGGTGGACAGGAAAGAGTCAGGATGGGACAACCACAAGTCTCCGGCCCAGGCCAAGATGGAAAGACTCCATGCCGCATCACCGCGGAGGGTTCCATCGAAACTTGTTTTAAATTACTAGAACAGCGGGGATTTTTTCTTCCCCCTGGAGCATATCCCATGGCCGTTTTAATAATGACTGTTTGGAACAATTTTGCTTGTTATTGAGTTTAGCACATTCTACATTCAGTCACTGCGCTCAGCACAGTATTCATTTCCTCCTCTCCACCTTTCCAGCAAGAGATTTTTTACTGCTCATCTACTACCTGTCCTATTGGCTTTATCCCCGACTGCAGAGACAGTGAAAATGGCAGAGGGGAACTAAAGACCGTCCAGTCCAACCACAGCTTCTTATCAGGTCAGATAGCCATTCTGGCCCTGTATGTGACTTCACCTCTTTCTCAAATTCTCTTTGCTGCACTCTTATCTTCCGTTTTTATGTTAGAGTGTGGCAACTGCAATATCCCTAAGAATCCTGGTATCAAATTCGCCTGAATTTCAAAGTGCTGAGGTCAAGATCCAGAAAACTTGAAACCAGAGGAAATTAGGTTGCTGGGATGCTGGGATTGTTTATTATGCTCTCAGCCTTAATTAGGTGTAAGTAACATCTTGTCAGTGTTCTGCCACATATGCTAAAGCTGTTGGGGCAATTTTACTGAGTCTGACAGCTTAAATCAGAAACAAGAGAGTCGACATGTCAATGATGGGGCTGGACATGATGGATATATTAAGAGGAGTCTGGAAAACTCTGGACTTCATTATATCGACTCCACTTCTCAAAAGTTTCTGTCAAAAGAATCTCAGCCTCCTTGGAAAAGCTCCTCTGGGATCTGATTACACCCAATTACAGGGCCTCCCACAGCCCCCTGGTCACAGGAGGGTTTCTGCAATGGATTCATTGGAAGAGTGATGGAGGGAAGAGGAGAACAGGGAAATTGCTGATTTTGGTCTAATTTCTACAAATAGATCTATTGAGATTTAAAAGGTGCAATAACTTGACATTTTGGGTAAGTTAAAAACTGCTTAAAAATTGGTTTGCAGGTTGTTTCTTTTTCCATCTTGGCCCCAAGCTATTTTCAAAATGAAAAGAATGGGATCACATCCTGAAAACTGAGGTGGAGTTGAAGGCAATGATAAAATTTTAAGGATGACACAGAGGAAAGTGATAATCTTTTGAAAGTGTTAGAGGCACACTTCACTTAGGATTTCAAGTTTCTCAGAGGGAAAAAATGAGGACAAGGGAAAAAGAACTTTTGCTCAGGAGATTGGCACATTATCAAGTTGGCCTCAACATGAGTCTTTCTTGCCCAGTCCCAAAGGGGCCGCCCTCTGGAGGCATCTACAGCCAAGACCCCAAGTACTCACACAGCCCGAACTGCCACTGGCATGTCATTTTAAGTGGAGGAGAATGTTTGCTCCTTAGGCCAAGGAAAGAGGGGGTATAGCAATGAGGGGCATACCTGGCCCTGATGATACGGCACCACGTTCCTGGATAATTAATTATCTGGTGACTAAACAAGAAGGCTGAGCTCCAGCTCACAGCCAGTCTGCACTACATAGAGCTCAAACCTAAAAATACACACAGCCTCAAGAGTGCCCTTACTAAAGAATACCTCCTTCCTCCCCCTTTCCTTTTAGGAGGAAGAGTTGTCAATCAACGGTGCCTGCTTACACTGATGAACTACAAGATTCAGACTTGCTGTAAAGACTTGTGTCTACACACTAGAGTGAGTGGAAGCCTCTCTTGGTGGGAGAATCTCTGTGGATTGCAAGACATGAGAACTTCCAGCTTGCCAATGGGCCTTTCTTTCTAGCCATTTTGGCTGATGGTCCATATACACTTTTTGTGATATTAGGCAGAGGTGCTGTGGCCTGGCAATGTTGACATTGCTTCAGAAGTTTGAACAGATGTTGCCAGAGTTTTGAAGCAAAGAATAAACTTCAGTGTAATGGCTTGGAAACAACAGTGGGAGGGAAAAGCACTTAGACATTGCTTAGTAAGGAAAGGGCCATGTCTTTAGTTTTTTTGTTTGGGGTTTTTTTGCAAGAAAAAAGCATCCATTATTCAGTTGAAAAGCAATGGGTCATTTTTCTTTTTATTTTCGCAATGTGTTCATGCTAATTGTTTTCCCTTCTGTCTCATACTGAAATGGATTAAAGACTTCTTTCCCAGATCAATTTGGAGGCGATGAATCATGAGTGCTGGTGACTAAGCTGCTCTTCTATCAATCCAGCAGGTGTGTAACAGTCTTTCTCTACAGGGCCTTCCCTCCTGAGCCTCTTATAATCCCAGTGAAAGAAGTCAGAGACACATGAGGACTCAGAGGGCCTCAGTCCTGAACCCCGGTTCCCAGTTCTCCTTTTAAAAAAACATGAAGATCCCATGACCACTTAGGCCCACATTTCAGGTCTCTGCTGTGAATGCTGCAGACCACACTTCTGCCTGTTAAAATCCCCTAATACTTGTCTGGTATGTCCTCCATCACTTTGGCAAAGCATAATAATTTTACTGAAAACCACATTATTTTTTTGTTGTCTAACTCAAGAAATATCCATCGAGCTCATAATCCATGTCATGGTTCATGCTAGATTCTGGGGAATATGGAAACTAATATAATAGCACCAATAACATTGATGGAGGGTTTACTTTGTCCTCAGGACTCTTTTAAGTGCCTTAAATAAAATAACTTACCAAAAATACCCTTAGATCAAGAGGTAAGTGTTATTGTGATCATCTCCATTTAGTAGATGAGGAAAGTGAAGCATAGAGAGGTTAAGTAACTTGCTTGAGGTCACACAACTAGAAAGTGGAGGGAAGGGGTTATACCCAGACTGCGGGGCTCCAGAAGCTCTGCTCTTAGCCACAACACTACACTACCCTGCCTGCCAGCAGCAAAACACAGTCCCTGGCCTCGGGGAAGTCACAGTCTGTTGGTGAAATGTTATCTAGTCATATAATTGAGTGGCCATACAAACATGAATGAATCATCCTATAAAATATCAAAGCATAAAACTTCTTTGGACACTTGTTGAAGCCTCATCTCAACCAAATCAGGTCTGTGTTGGTAAATCTGTGAAACACTAAACTCGTGCAATCCCCACAGCTTCCTTCCCAGGACAGCTGCCGTCAGCGGTTCCCCGCTGGGAGGTACCAGAGTCGGGGTTATGTGAACTGCCATCCTGGCCACAAACAACAAGACTAGGAAGGACACCTGTATTCATTTTCTAGGGCAGCCATAACAAAGTCCCACAAATGGGTGACTTAAAACGAGAGAACTTTATTGTCTTACAGTTACGGAGACTAAAGGTCCAGAATCAAGGTGTCAGCAGGGCCGTGCTCCCTGGGAAAACTGTAGGAGAAGGATCTTTTCTTGCCTCTCACAGCTTCTGGTGGTTCCAGATGTCCTTGGCTGTGGACACGTACTTCTCATCTCTGTCTCTGTTCTCACAGGCACTCCCCTTTGTCTCTTCCCACCATCTTCCCTCTATGGATGTCTCTGTGTCCAAATTTAGTCATATTGCATTAAGACCCACCCTAACAACCTCATTTTAACTTGATTACCTCTGTAAAGACCCTATTTCCAAATAAGGTCACCTCCTAAAGTACTGGAGTTTGGGACTTGAACATGTCCTTTTGGCAGAACACTACTCAACCCGTAACAACACGCACGGCCCAAGAGGTGGTCTGATTCAAGACGTCTGTCCAGTAAGAGTGCACCATACTGGATGGTAACTAATTGACACAATTAGATTCTGTCTTGGGAGTTCGGGATTCTAGCCAGACAGAGGGTAATAGACCAGTCAGAGAGTGTGGCAGAGTCACTGCAGTAGGGACTGTGACCCCTGCTTTTGACAGCCTCAGAGGATGAACCTATGGCCAACATGTTTCTGGATCTTGAAAGGGAAAGTCAAGTGCAGGGTCTCCACTGGCCTAGGCAGCTCCTAAGGCCTCTTCTTGGCCATACTTGCTAATTTTTACTAACTGTGTCAATTAAACCAATTAACTGGCCAACTATTTTTTTTTTGTCTTTCTATGCAAGCTGATCAGACTCTTGCTTAACCAATACTGACTTTTTTCATCTTATCAAAACAACATTTAAAATTCACATGCTATTGAAAACCATCCCAAGTTCATCTTATTTAGCTTTGGTCTCTAATCATTCCAGCAACTCCTTATCACAAGTGTGAATATATTTTTCATATGTATGTGTATACGGTACATGATTTATAATACACACAAAAAGGTGTAAGTATATATATATGCATACATATATATGCATGTATATATATCTTCTGCCTCATTCCAAATAGGATTTGTGGAGATTGAATTTATGGATATAGGTCTGTGCAAATGTAATTACAAATTTTTGGTATGTTCCTTTGGCATCCTGAATAATAATGATGGTAATAATAACTTTTATTCAATGTTTAAGATGTGTCAGACACTTTGCTATGGACTTTACACACATATCTAATTTAGTCTTTGCAACGATCTGGAGATGAAGGAATTATTTTGCCCCTTTTACAGATGAATGAATAAACTGAGGCTCGGAGAGTTCGAGTAACTTGTCCAACGTGACATAGCTGGTATGTGGAAGATGTGAGATTTGAACCCGTGTAGTCTACTGTAGAACTAATGCTCTTCACCACTTTATACTCACTATGCCTTAACCAACGCGGTCTCAGGAACCTGGAGCTGAAGATGACACTGGGGATTATTCGATCCAGCAGCTTCAGTTTATTCATGAGAAGGCTGAGTCACCGAGGGGTGAATTGTGGGGTTCAGCGGCTCCGTTGTTGGCAAAGCTGGAAATGGCATCCCAATCCTCTGGTCCAGAGCCGGTGCTTCTCTACGTCAACGCCAGCTCTTCTGGACTGTGTCTAGATGAAATTTCTTCAAGTGTTCCCCATGTGGATGACTTCCCCCCTCTGTTTCCTGCCTCCAAACCAGGGTTTTTCCTATGTTTAGATTATGTTGGTCATTTCAATTAAAATCAGAAAGAGAGGGAGCTAGACACCTGTGCAAGGGTCACCATCTTTCCAGAAAGGTTGACCAAGCTTTTTTAAAGAGTTGAAACAAAAATTATTACAGTTCATAAAGGATTCACCAGGAGCTCGCCTGAAAACCTAACTAATCAGAGCATGCGTGACCCAAGCATGCAGGCTAATGGAGGCTCCCTGGGCATTCTTTGAATTGCCATCACCCAGCTCAAGTGCAGCATTCAGCTTCAAGTGGGTGCTCAGTTGATATTTTTGACTGACAAAAGCAATTAAAAACACAATATAAGTTCCCTGCAAACCTTGTTATTATTGTGAAGGTGTTTCGTACATGTAAGGCAGTTTTCACAATCTTTTTGATTAGTCATTCACGTAACTATTTGAATAAACATTTCAAATCAAGTCAAAATAATCACAGAGGATAATAGCACTTATGGTGTTGCTTAGAGAAATTGTGATCACAGTGTGTCTTTCTTTTTTTTCTTTGAACTGAGTAAATAAATGTGGCCCTCTTGCCTACTTTGTGCTTTCAAAAGGCAAAATAACATGATGGTTTCTCTCTTAGTAATGATGCTCTCTAGGTGGCTATAATAGAAGGGTTGAGTGCAAATCCTTTAACTTATGTGGCTTCAAGAAGAGAAGGTCAAATTTCTGCAACAATAGAGATGAAAAGCAACAATTTCCAAGGATCTCTTATTCACTAACACCAAAAACAGAGAATGTGGATGAACGCACAGTGGGAAGATTGATGTTTCAACAGACCGTTCGCCCGATAGCCACCTATGCTGTCAATCCCAGTCACTCTTATTTTCTCCAGAATATTTTTATCAGTAACTATCATCAATGGTCTTATATTTACTGAATGGTCTCTTATTAATTAACCCACTTGACCTCCCAGAAGGATTTGACACCGCTAACCCTGCCTTCTTGGACCTCCTCTCTTGACTTCCATGACACCAGCCCTCCCAGCTTCTCCTCGCCCTCCCTGACTGCTCCTGTCTCTTTTTCACCTGCACTTCCTCCTCTACCGTACCTACAGATTGCTGAACCCCAAGCTTGAACTCAGATTCTATTTCTCTCACTCCATTCTCACCCTGGAAGAGAGCATCAACTCTTAAATATTCTGCAAACACTGTCTGACAGCAACCCCTACATTCCTCTCACACATCTCAGACTCTCACTCCTGCAATAAAGTACCAGTCTCCCACAAGCCTTCAGATGCGTGGGCTTCTCTATTCCAGTCAGTTGTCCATACCACCTCTGTAATGGTCCTTCTGTGCTGAAAATCTGAGGGCATCAGTCCACTTCTTAAGATGCTTCAAGTGTCTTCATCACCTTAAGAAGAGAAGTCAAAGTCCTCAGAATGTTGTGCAAGGACTTTCATAATCTAGCCTTTGCTCCCCTCCCCAGCACCCTTTCTTGTCACTACACTACCATCTCTACCCAATGTTCCTGCCACACAGAGCTGCCTACAGCCTCATGACTATGTTGGGCCTTCCTGCTCTTTGTGATCATCCACGTGCTTTGCAATGTGTGTGATTCCTGCCTCCCTTCCTTCCCACACAAACTTGCTAGCTTCTGCTGCCCTTCAAGGATGCAGTTCAAATGTCACCCTCCAGGAAATCATTCCTGAATGCCCCCCACTCCAATCCAAGCTTGGTGGTCTTCAGCCCCTATAGCTTCTGGTGCATATTTCCACTTTTCTTCTATGCTGCCTACCAAAACACATGGCTAGCTACACATCTTATTTATTTCTGTACCACTACACACACACACACACACACACACACCCCTACCACAGGACACATAGCACTTGTTTAGTAAATATTGAATGAATAAATTGTGTGTACAGTCACACTGCCAATTGTGAAGCAGTAATTCAAACCCAGATAAGTTCAAACCCATGATTTTTTTTATTACAGTATGTATCACCAGACAAAAATGGACATACAATATATAGAAACAGATAGACCTCAGTAGAAATTTTATATACATAATAATGGGAGACTCAGGAGTTTTCTACCATTAACAATTTTATTGATATTTTCTATGGCTTAATTATAACAGTCCAGTCTCACAAATAATAAGTTCTTTCAAAATACAAACAATTTTTTCAAAACTCATTTCCCTCTGTGCCACTGGTTAGTCCCAGCGTATGCAAAATCCCCTTTCAAGGCCCAGCTGCTTGCTTCCTTCCACTGGTTTTATGAGGGTTGAGGCATGTTGAGGTAAGTGTGAATATGGACCCAGAGGCTAATGACGCCAAGACTTCCTTCCACCTACCCTTCCTCACTTTATTTCCATCACTCTGGCACAAATGCCAAACGATCAAAGAACTCCAGTGCTGACGAGGTGCTGAAGACAGCATCCGGTCTAGAACCCTGCTTCTAGGCACCAGCAAACATCTCCAATCACCCAGGCTGGGGATGTTCATAAGATGCCACAGACTGAGAACTCCACAACCTCATTTGGAAGAACTTTTCAGTGTTTTACCAGATATTTAAAATGAAGGGTAAACTCTATGAAGTGTAAAGCAACTTCCAAAAAATGATGCGTCTGGTTCTCCAGAAGGCATCTTCAGGAGGCCATGACAGGTGGCATAACTGCTTTTTGTGCTTGACGCCAACTCTCTTCTGCTCGCCAATCCATCGACTCTCAGGCTAGACAGGGAAAGTGTTGGTTTCTAACCTAGGCTAGTTTGCTTAGCAATAGCCTCTGAATTTTCAGGGTAACAGGAAATAAAATCACAAAACTGAATGCTTTAGCCCATTATTGGGAATTAAGGAGATATTATTTATTTCCATGCTTAAATTTTAGTCAAGACTGGTTTTACATAACTATTGATAAATCTTAGACACAAAAATACTTCCCCTCCAGATGAGTGACTTTTTCTTACTTGCTTTTAGGTAGATGTCTTATCTAAGCCCAAGTTACATATTTCTTAGGGAAAAACAATACATTTTAGAGGGCTCTCCCAGTTTAATGTCCTCCTGTTTCACATTTTCAGCATCAACAACAACAAAATAATCATAATTGTAAGTGTCCCTGTAGCCTGGACACTCTCTCTCTTCTGTCTTTTCCTCTCTCCTCCTGCCCCACCAACAAGCCAGGATATTATTATATTAAAGAAAACAGATAAAGATGTCTAAGAAGTCCTTTATTTGAATCTAGAAATAAAGAGATAATTTGAGCTTGGACTTAAAATCAAACATAAAGGAGAAATGAAAAAAATATTTATTTGATACCTATAACATGCCAAATCTTTCAACAAGAATTTTATTTACAGTTTCTCTTTTAATCTTCAAAACAATTCTATGGGGTAGGTATTATTTTCCACATTTAGAGTTATGAAAACTGAAGCTAATAAAGGGGACAATACAGATTTTTAACCCAGCTTTGACTTCCAAAGTCTTAAACTACTTCTATATCATGCTACCTCTCAAGATAAAAATCATTTTTAAAAAAATAGTAATCATCAAAGAATAAATATGTTTTGATAAAGTTGCAGAAAAGCCTTAAACTATAAACAGATAAGATTGGGGATTTATCTATGAGACTCAAGCAAGATTGAACAGGCAACTTTCCAGAGCTGTCCTTTTTTGGTACCAAAGTACTACCTGTACTTTGACGTAGTTCTTTACAAATTGTGACACCTTTGCCCTGATTTCCCCTGCTCTCCACCTTATCCATCCAGGGGCCAGCTGTACTGGGAACATAGTCTCAAAGCAGGAACAAAGAACAGAGAATCAACTTTTGCAAATTAACCCTTACTTATTAACAGCTTTCTCTAAACAAGTGGGGTGGCCAGTGAGAGTGATTTAACAGCACCTTAGTAGGATTCAAAATTGTAATGGGTGTCAGTTAATATTTGCACTAAAATTTGCAGAAGTGAAAAAACACTGTGTGTGATGTAAATAGCCTAGGTAATTTACCCAAAGCTTTACCATGCTTCCTGCAGACAGCAGAGGGCGCTAAATAGCATGAGGACTAGCCAAAGGAAGAAGGAAATAGTATCCAGGGTCTGTACTCAGTAGTTCTGACGGTGGCAACTACTGTTCACGTTACAGTTACTGTCCTTAAAAAGAAGTAATGTCGCACAGTTTAATTCTCAACATCTACACAACAAAGAATACTTGAAATAGGAAAAAAAACATGCTTTCAGGTTTGACAGAATTAAATACTCAGCCACTTGTTCTGAGTAATACATTTTATTCCCTTTAGTAAGAAATGCTGTAAAAGAAGAGAAATTCTAAAGGCATTTTCATGGCCCAGCAATTTGCACAGCCCCCACCTCTCAGTCCAATCCAGAAATTCTATCGTGGATCTGTTTACCATCTAAGAAAAAAGAAAATAGCACCTGTGCTGAAATTGAGAAGGTAGGAACACTTTGATAAGAAAGAAAATTGCATCATAGTTTTGTAGGCTGTTCTATTAAATAAATTTCTCAGAGAAAAAAATTGCTCTGAGACTGGCTGTGATTCAGTTCGGCTATTTCCTGATACACTTCTGGGTTTAGTTTATGTAATAACACTCCATTTCCATAGCATGCCTTTTGATTAAGGACCTCAGAGAACTTTTAAATGCATCATCTCCTTCATCCTCCCAACATCCCCCAGGAAGTGGGGAGTAGACAGCTGTTGGCTCATCTGTCTTCTATAGATGAGCCACCCAGGGCCCCGGCTCAGGGCTCCATTCACTGGCCGGTACAGCCTCTCATTCAATGCCACAATTCGCCTAGCTTCATGCTTCTTAGTTTTTAAGCCTATGTCTCCTGTGGGTAAACCTAAATGCATTAAATTCCAGGAATTCTGACACTTTCCCGAGAGCAACATCCATAAAAATTGGACATGCAGAAGAACAGCTTCCATTTGTTCAGAAAGATATATTGAGCACCCAGTATATGCCAGACACTCTTCTAGGCACTGCGCAGGGAATAAAACAGAAGCAAAGAAGCAAAAAGTTCCTGCTCTTTTCGAGCTAAGATCCTCTTGGAAATACAGAAAATATACATAGACAGTGAGTTAATTACAGAGTATGCCAGAAGGTGCTAAGTGCTACAGAAAAAAAATAGAACAAAGTAAGAACAATTGGGAGGAGGTGACTTTTAGGGGTTATGGGCCTCACCAAGAAGGTGACATTTGAGCAAAGACTTAAAGGAGTGTGCTAGGAGGCTATCTGGGCCAGAACATTCCAGGAGGACTTGTACAAGGGCAATGAGATGGGACCTTGCTTGGTGTGTTTGAGGAAAAAGGAGGAGGCCAGTGTGGCTGCAGTGGAGCAAGAAAGGAGGAGAGAAGTGAGGCCCGAGGTCAGAGAGGCACCAGGAGTGGGTGAAGCAGGCCTCGGAGGCCACCATGAGGAGCTCAGCTTCTATGCTGGGGAAAAGAGGACTCATCCAAGGATTTGAGCAGAAGGCTTATGTCTTCTACTTACATGCACGAGCCTAAAAGAATGTGCGGTGCCTTATTTTTGATGCTGTCCTTTCAAAACAAGAGGATTTTGTTTTGATTGATTTTCAAAATACAACATTATAGTAAAATATTGAATACATCTTTCTCTTTTCAAATTCTGCATGTGTACTAGTTTCCTAGGGCTGCCTTAAACGTACCACAAACTGGGGGACTTAAAACACCAGAAATTTATCATCTCACAGTTCTAGAGGCTAAGAGTCCATGTAAGGGAGCCCTCTTTGCCTCTTCCTAGCTTCTGGGGGTTTGCTGGTAATCCTTGGTGTTCCTTGCCTAGCAACCATATTACTCCAAACTCTGCCTGGTCATCACGTGGCACTTCCCCTAGGGGTCTCTCTTCTTTTCTTGTAAGGACACCAGTCATTAGATTAGAGGTCCACCCTACTCCAGTATGACCTCATCTTAACACAACTAATTACATCTGCAATGGCCTATTTCCAAAAAAGATCACATTCCGAGGTACCAGGGATTGCGACTTCAACATATCTTTATTGAAGGGACACAATTAATTCAACGCATAACATTATGTCTTCCAACAATTCTGATTCTGACCTTGACGTTGCACACCTGCCTGCTGAGGATCTTTTCCTGAGCTGGTCAATGAAACAATAGTTAGTAAGCATCCCAGGTGTGGATCTAGCACCAGAAATTGCAGCAAAGGATTAGGGATGGTACCCAGCACCTGATCTCAAGGATGTTACCTCCTCATCCTTCTGACCCAGCCAGGTGTGGCATGCTGCAGCGGTCTCTGCTGTCTTTCTTTTCTGGGTTGGTACCTTGTCTATGTGGGAGTGGGTATGTGTGTGTGTTTGTGAATCAGTGTATTTTTGTTTGTATATGTGACTGTGTGAGGATGTACGTGTGTCTCTGGGTGTGGCTCTATGGATGTTACCATGTGCATCTGTGTGTATTTACATTTGTGAGTATATGTGACCATGTACATGTGACTGGATATATGACCATGGATGTAGGTTTGTGCATATGTGTGTATGTCTGTCAGTCTTTATAAGTGTGATTATAGTAAAGGCACAAAATCTCTGTTAAAATCCTAGATGCTGTATTGACCAATGAAACAAGAACAGCTATGGACTGTCTGGGACTGTCAGCCCCAAAGAGCAACTTCAGCTCTCCAGAATCCATTGATATTCACATTCTCTTCTTATTGAGGAGAGAACAACCCACTTACTTTGCCCCTTACCCAGAATCTGCAGATAAAACTGCAGGACCTCTGTAAAAGGCCACAACTTCTAAACTCATAGCCCTCATGATCATTTGAAACAATATGATGGCAGGAAAAATAAATAGCCTGGGACTATGTTTCCCGTTTATCAAAAGAATCCAGAAATTTTCCCATCATGGCTGGCTAACGGGAAAGTGACAGAAAAGAATGACTGGCCTGGGTTAATCAAAACTCTTATGAAAGAAAAAGATAATTTATGAGTAGGTACTTGAGAAAGAATCAAGTACTACACAAAAGCAGGATATTGTTTGAATGTTGGACACCAAATCCTTAGTGAGGTAGCCTATTCAGGGGAGAAAACAGAGCGGTGCTGGAGACTGATGTGGAAAAGAGGACGACATTCCTGGGGCCTTCCAACACAGCACTGACCAGAATGTGGGAGGCCAGCTGGCCTGCGTGGCCGGTGCCAGCACCCTTAGCCTCCTCGCTGGTAGCGTGGAGACTTCCTCCTATCAGCCTTTAGTCATAGAGACGAGCCAGATTGTCCTCTCAGACCTGTGGCACCAGTGGGGAGCTCCCCGGCATGATGGAGAGAGGACAAAGCCGTCAAGTCCAGAAGAACATTAACTGACACTTATGGAGGCATTGTTCACAAAACTCATTTGATCCTTACAATTTATGAGGCAGAATGATGAGTGTTCCCCCTTACAGATAAGAGATTAAATAACTAGCTCAAGGTCAACAGCGAGTCAGTAGCAAGGAAACGATTTCCATTCTCCAGTGGTTGGTTATACCGCAAGTTTTCTTCATTATCTTGAAGACCAGACCAGGTTACCATCCTTCATTCTCGGCAGCAGGAGAGCGCTAAGTCTTTGCTTTAAACAATGGTCAGCTCTAGATAGTTGCTACGCATTTAGGTTGGGTTGGGTTGGAAACAATGCAAAGTCATCCAACCCCAAATGCACTTCCAATACCAGAGCTGGAGAATTTAAAGATGAGAAATGCCCTCTGAGGCAAAGCTGACAGGATTAGCAGTGGGGCTGGGGAATTCCACAGGTGTTCTTTTCCTGATCGTCAGTTTAGTGATACCCGAAAAATCAGTCAACCTTCTTGGCCTGACTTACTTTATGTGAGAAGTGAAGAGTTTCCAACAGACTATACTATGGCTAAACTCTAGGGTTCTATTATTGTATACTAGGAATGTGTGTCATAAAAAAATATCAAGGGTCCCCTGGGGAAGACCCTGGGTCCTCACAGAGCTCTGTGAACAAAAAAGCATTTGACAGTTGTCAGACATTATGATTGTTTTATGCTTATTGTAAAGCTAGCTAGGAAGCACAAATTTAATAGGAGCAGCATCAAAGCTCTGACCAGGTAAATCTTCCAGGAATCTTTGGTAATAAAGAATTCTACTTCCCTAGGGGATTATAGGAACAATCCAGGAATTCCAGCTCCCACGGTCTGACCCAGTGCATCTCAAATATTGCAGTCATCGTATAGGACCCATAGGAGCTCTCCTCATGCCCCCACTAGTGTGAAGGGTTTCCCGTGACAGTGGAAGATCTGATCCTGCCTCGGACTAAATGGAGCTCTGTGTCCCTCCTTCTCCGCCTACCTCCCTGTCCCACTGCCACTCACCTGCCACCACCCCACCAGTTCAGCCTACATATTCCATTTTAGGTCTATGAGCCTATGATCACAGAACATGGAGATGTGACCCTACTTGAGGATTCCAGCCTCTCCAGGAAAGTGGAAACAGGGGTTCTTCTGCATCTTCTTCCCAAAGTGCCATTTGCTCAGATATTGTGAACTCTACTGGGGAAAAAAAAAGCAAAGAAAAGAGACAGGCTTGTCAAAAAGAGGGAGATTTATGCTATTGGCGCCCGCAGAGGCTCTCCTCCTCTTTCTGTGGAACCATCAATATTCCCTGGGCTGTGCCCTGGAACATCCAGAACTGAACTCTGCGTTCCGGAGCACTCCTGTCACCACTCTAGCTTTTCCCAGACTCCCTCGCCTCCCGCCCCTCCTGCCACCTCCTCCCAGACCCCTTCCCTCCTGGTTGTTTACAAGGAGCTACCCCTCTGTAAATTAAGCCCTCCGCCGCCTCCCACTCTTGGAGGCCATGTGTTGAGCCCCATGAGCCAACTTGTGGCATTTATTAGCACAAGAGGAAAAGTGCTTGCCTCATCAGAGAGAGCAGCTGGAGGCAGACTGCTTTCAAAGGCACGTAACTGACCTCTAGCTCAGCTGCTGGATGCCTGGGTATTGCAGACTCAGATGATTCTCATTCCCTCTCTCTCTGTCTCTTTCTCTCTCTCTCTCCTCTCCCTCCCTCCAGCCTCCACCCACTCCTTTCAGTAGAGTCCTGACCTTGCAAGGCCTGGATCCCCCCATCCATCTCCCTACATTGTGTCTCTCCGGTGAACTCATGCTGGGAGATTAATTGCTGCTATCACCCCTAATCCATCACACTTCCCAAAGATTGTTTTGACATCTAGTTAATTTTTGGCTGATGATTTATCAAATTCTTATTACCGTGCTCTGAAGGGGCTCATTTATTGTGTTGATTCATGGTAATGATAAAGGGGAAGCATTTTGAATTTTAACTACATTTCCCTCATGCTTCTTCTACCCAGTGTGGTTAAAAAAAAAAGAAAAAAAAAGGAAAAGGAAAAGGGGAGAGGGAGGGAATTGTAGCCAGGAAACTCTTAAACAATTCAAAATGTGAACGAAAAGGAGACGGAAAAAATTCTTCCATTACATGCGCAAAAGCCAAAAGTCTGAAAAAGGTTATACATATATATAATATATATAATGGAAGATTATGTATATATATATATAATATAATATATATACATGAAGTATTTTTAGCATCTGAGTCTGAACTGCGTTTGGAAATCTAGTACCCCTAAGGCTCTTAAACATTTATTGCTCTGTAATATTACCTAAATGTCTACTACCATTTTATTCAAATAGAACTTAATGGTAAATGATTTCAGTCGTGTTCCAGTGGAAATGTGAAGTGAGTGTCTTTGCCAGGCCAGATGGCCTGCCACCTTTTAAAAGTGCAGGGAGACTGCCTTGCTGTGCAGGTCACTGCCCAGACCTTCCAAAGGTCTCACTTGCCACTCAGCTGCATTTCATAAACCCAGATGGTGGGAAGGAGCCCAAGGCCAACATCCACCCCATTTTCAGAGTGAAAGGAACTCGTGTCTCAGGGATGGAACTGAGAGATGACAGGAGAGCCCCCAGGGAGGGGCACTCCCCACAGTCACAGGGCAGCTGTTGGGGATGCAATTGATCCAGGCAGAAAGACTCAGGAAGGCCCTGCAGTCACCGGGTGGACAGACTGTAGGCCACACACTTCCGCAAAACAGGAACAAGATTCCGACCGAAGAAAGGGAAGAAAGGGCTGTAAAAACTTTCATCAGGAATCTCCAGCAGGAAGGCTCAAGCCAAAAGACGACACATCCAGTTTTTCTGGATATAGAACAGAACAGACCCGTGTTTAGTTGTCTTTACAGCCAAGAACGTATTAAGGGGGTGCCCATCCCACTGTTTCTCCACATACCTCCCAGTACTTGCCCTGAGCCCCCTACCCACCTTCTTTCTTTCTTTAGGTCTCACAGAACCAGCTCATCACTGTAGGAAGTCAGAATCACCCCCAAAATCTTTAAAACAACTATAGACGTTGCCAGCCTGTGGGAAGGAACGCAGGAGTTCCACATACAGGTGAAGTGGTTTGGTATTTAAGATGGTGAAGAAAGCAGAAAATATCAACTACTCTCCCTCCACACTTATAAATAAATTGGGCAGTTTTCTCTCATTTTCTGTTTTTAAAAATTATACAGTTATTATCTCTCAAAAGTAGTAAAATTCATATATGAAACAAACTAGGCTTAGAAATATTTACTTACATATTTATTTTATATGTATACACGCATACATATTTATGTCCATATATATATATATATATACTAGAAGGTAAGGCAATAATGGAAATTATTTCAATTTTTAAAGTAGCTATTGATTTTGTCATACTTAAATTTACATCTTGATATTCTCTTCCAAACATTTTCCATTTTTACCTTAGTTTACTAATATATTGACTTATAGTTGCTTAAAATTTTCTTCTATCATTTTAAAAATCTACTTCATCTGTAGTATCTCTCATTTAACTTCATATTATGCATGTGTGCATCTTCTCTCTTTTTCCCCATCAGTCTTGCCAGAGATTCGTCTGCTTCATTAACCTTTCCCCATCTCGGTAATGGCACCACCATTCAATTAGCTACTCAGGCTAAAATTCTCAGCACCATCCTGGCCCTGTCTCAGAACTCACATCCAATCCATCTACAAATCATTTGGGACGAGATATAACCTGCATCTGACTTCCCCTTACCACCTCCCCCTTTACCACCCTAAGCTTCCCTGCCCTGGACCACTGCGATCCCTCCCACAGGATCGGACCCCCAGCTCCCTCTGTGACCCCACCTTTCACCTCCCTCATCACCCTCTGGCCACTCTGGCCTCCTTACTCTTCCTCCAGCAAGCCAGCAAATCCCTCTTTCAAGGCCTTTGCCATTGCTTGTTACCTCTACCTGCCTTTCCCCTAGGTCATAAAATTGGTATTTTAAATCTTCTCAAATTCCGTATTATACTCCATCTTCCGTCTCTCTCAGTAAGCTAATTCAGCTCCCACTTCACAGTGAAAATAGAAGTCAAAAGATATCCGAGCTCTAAGATGGAGTGGGAGAGGGAAAACCTGAAAAGATGTCACACTTGGTTGCTGAAGACAGGAGGCCAGGTGTGGGGATGGGTGCAGAAATGTGCTCAGGATGGGCACCACTGGTGCGTAGGGGGATGAGCATACAAAACGTGGCCACTCTTTGTCTTCTGTAAGAGTCTCAGGGTCTGACCGCCATATCGGTCTTGTGGTTGACCCTGGCTTTCACGATGCTTCTCTCCGTTGCAAAAACATTTTACCTTTAAAAAACACCAAGCACAGATGGAGAATGTATTCTGGAAAGCAGCTGCTCTCCCTGTCCCCTCCCTTTCCCAGCTAAGACCACTGGCCAGCCACCCACACGACAAAACACACACACATAGCTTCCTTCCATATGTCTGAGATGAAGCATGTCCCACCCAGGCATAGATCTTCTCCACTTCTGCCCTTTCCTTAGGAGAGTTCATCAGTTATCTCCTCTGTGCCCCCAACTGTCACCCCCAACGTGCTTCCCCACACACCGTTGCCGTTGCTCTCATCAGCATTAAAACAGGGTCAAGTTGAATGCAGCTGAGAAATAAAAATACCCCTTTGGCCCCTGTAGCTTGCACCCTTTCTGCCTTTACCCCATTCGCAGCCAAGATTCTCAGAAGAGAAATCTCACTCCTTGTTTCCACTTCCTCATATCTCTCACTCCTCAATCCACCTGGGTCGGGCTTCCACTCTACTGCTCCATCTAACTAGCTCTTGCCCAAATCCCAACTACCTCCTTAATGCTGTACTTCCAAGGCTTCATTTGCTCACTCCTTGGCAGCATTTGACGCTATTGACCTCATCCTCTTTCCTAAATGCCCTAGCCCCAACCAGAACCCCTCTCTTTAGGAGTCAAGGGTGGCATCTTCCAGTGTTTTCCCTGCTCTTACCCATGTTAGATCTTGGATATCTTCTCCTCCCGTGGATTCCATGACTCCACTCTCTTGGCTTTCTTCTTGCCTCTCAGACTTGTTCATAGTGTCCTCTTCTTCAGCCCTTACCTTCAATGACGTCCCTTAAATGTAGATGTTGCTCAAAGTTCTGGGCTCAGCCCTCTTCTCTGCAAAATCTCCCTGGGGCATCCCATCCTGGCTCCAGTAGTCATCTATATGTTGATGTCTTCCTGATAGATAGATGGTAGATGATAGATAGACAGACAGGCAGACAGAGAAAGAGAAAGAGAGAGAGAGATCCCACTCAGACCTTCCTTCTGAATTACAACCTCTTTCTTGGTGAAGGTCCAATAGGTACCTCAAACTCAACATATCAGCACCGGCATTCCGCCAACCGCCAAGCCTGGTCCTTCTGATCCTGTCTCAGTGAGCAACACCACCACTCCACACAGTGGCCCAAATAAAGGCTGGGAACCCTACCTGGCTCCTTATTTTCCCTTTCCTCCTCTTCCGCGGCCACTTACCATTAGTGACCTCAGTATTTCTGGGATAAATTGTTTCCTTTCAATCTCCAATGCTTTGCCTCTGTTTTGCCTCTATAGTTTTCGTGACTGCAACAGCCCTTGTCTACTTTCTGCTTAAGGTTTATACTTTTAAAATTCATTCTCCACATTGTGGCCATGCTGATTTTAAAAGTACTTCTTTTTCTGATTATGGAAATCATACATATCTATTGCAGAAAATGTTAAAACCACAGAAAAACACCAAGATAAAAATTAAAATGTCCCATAATTCCACTTTCCATTTGGCAATTTGTGTGTATGTGCATAGATGTGTGTGTTGCATACTTTAAAATAAAATTGAGATCATATGCTATACCTATTGTTCTGATACCACTATTCTCCACTAAATAATATACCATAGAACTCTGCCATGTTAACTATTTTTTGATTTTGCAAATTTCATGAGCAAAATAAAGCATTGCTATTTTAATTTACATTTCTTTGATGACAAGTTAATTTAAACATAACTTCTTATGTTTATTAGTTACTTGAATATGTTTTTCTTAATTATTGATTCATGTCATTTACACATTTTGTTCTTGATGTTTATTTACTATTGATCTCTTTTTGTATAAAAGTTGCTATGGATATTATATATGTCCTAAATATTTTCCAAGAATTGTAATCTTCCTTTTAATTTTATATATGATGTTTTGGAGAATTTCTAAATTTAATATAATGATATCTGTCAATGTTTTCCCTTAGTTTTCCCCTTGCTTTAATGCTTAGAAAAGCCTTCCTCCTCACAAAATTTAGGAATTCATCTATATTTTTCTATTCTTATGTGATTTTTAAATTTTGGCATTAAATGAATTAATATATCTGAAATCAGGTATATTGGACTATGGTGTAAGGTGGGCTGTAGGTATATATTTCTAATTATTTAATCAGTTACCTAACTACCATCTACTTATTAATATATTCTTTCTCCATTGATTTGAAATGCCATCTATTTCTCGTATACAAAATCCCAGAAATACACTTCAGTCAATTTTGGATTTTCAATTTAGTTTCACTGATCTATGTCTGTCTGCCTTTCCGTATGTCTATCTCTCTCTCAGTTTTTATTCTTCTAGTTTTTATACTGCAATTCAATATGTGCAAGAACAAGAACCCCCTCACATCGTCGCTATCAAATTACCTTTGGTTTCCCCTCCATAATCTCTATATGAAAATCACTTTTTAATGTTCCCAAAAGTTTCCATTGAAATTTTTTTGTAATTACATTAAAGTTATAAATTAATATTTTTTCTATCAGTTGAGGGACATGGCATGCATCCTTATTAATTAAAGTTATCTTTCATATGTTTCATTAGACATGAAATTTTCTTTATGTAACTACTGCAAATTTTCTGTTTGCTTAATTCCCAGAAATTGAATCTATTTCTGATGCTATATGAATGGGATTTTTATTCATATATTTTCTAATAGGTTGTTTTTAGTGTAGACTAAACCCATGAATACTTGTATATTTATTTTTTAACCAGTCGTCTTATTAAACACTCTTTAACACTAATAGTTTTCCAAATTCTTCTTATAGTTTCTCTCGGTTATCAAGAATATAGTCTGTAATTTATATCAATTTTTTTCTTCTTCCCAATATTTAAGCTTCATATTTTCTTGTCCTATTTCTGGGACTCTCAGAATACTATTACATGATAATGCTGGTAGCCAGTATGTTTCATTTGTTCTAGACTTAAATGGGACTGGCTATAGTGTTTTATTATTTAACTATAATTATTTATTTAATTGTTATTAACTATCCTGTCATTCATCATGTTAAAGTGTTTTTATAGTTCAAGTTTGGTAAGAATTGTGTTTGTAATTAGTCAGGAAGGAAAATTAAATTATATAAAGTCTTTTAAGGCATCTATCATGATAATATAATAATTTTGCTTGCCTATTGGTATGGGGAATATTATTTAAAATAGATTAATGCTAAAGCATCTTTGCATCTCTGTAATAATCCTTTCTTGGCCATCCATAATCATCCCTCAGTATTCTGTTGGATACAATTTGCTAATATTTTAAGGACTTTCGCACTTATATTCAAAAGTGAAATTGACTTCTTGCTTTTAAATATAAAGTATTAATTGCCATGTTTTAGGTTCAACAATATGACAGTTGGCCAGTGGGGATATTTCCATCTTTTCTTATGCTCTGAAATGGTTTAAATAGCCTAAGAAGTATTTCCTCCTTGAATATTTCCCCATAAAATATTTTGGGGAGATAATTCTTTTATTGATTTTTCAAAGCTGTCCATATTTATTGGTTACTTTCTAAATAGTTCACAACTGTAGATGCTCTATTTGCTTTTTATTTAATTCTATGCAAAAGTTGTTTTTCTTTTTCCTTCTAATGTCTAAGTGATTGATTCTTTATGTATATGCTTTTATTAGAATTTTTTATTTTGCATTATGATCAGAGAGTGGGCCTGCAAAATTTCTAGTCTTTGAAATTTATTGAAGATTTCTTTGTAGCCAAGAGTAGGATTAATTTTCATAAACATAGCATGGATGTTTCAAAAGAAGATGTATTTCTATTTAGAGAGTACATGATTCTGTATATATTAAGAGAGATGATATACGTTTCGTTAGATCTGATGTCATTATTTACTCAAACTTTGTTGAACTTACATGGTGGATTGTAGACAGCACCTTTCCTAGTCCCTGGCACTACATGATGTTTTTCTTATATTTTTTAATTTTATAGGTCATTTTTATAGGATTCTTGGAGACAGAAATTAGACATCCATAATTGAAACTTCATTTTACCCAGAAGTCCCCAAAGAAACCTTTCTAAAATGCAAATATCATAAAAATTTTTTTGTCTAAAACTTTTAAAATATCCCATTGCCACTCCCCACTCCCTCTCAGTCCCTTCCCCTGTCATCCTTGGGATAAAGCAGACACTTTTTCATGACCAATAAAGCAGCCTTTTAAGTTCTGGATCCTGCTCGCTTCTCCCTCCTCCTTTCCTGCCTCTCCCCATATATTCCTCTATTCATCAGTCCTAGTGAAACTCCTACAATTTCACTTTTCTCTCCTCCTTGTTTCAGGGTTTTTGTACCCGCTGTTCACAAAGCCCGGAACACATTCTCCACCCTCTGTTTTCACTTAGTTGGATTCTACTTACCCTTTAGGATTTGGCTTAAATATCACATCCCCCCCTGGGGCTGTGAGACAAAGCCTGTATAACTCCCTCCGTGTTCCAGCTCACCCCTGCTGCCATATTTAGTATTTATCTCGTTGTGCTTTATTTGCCTCCTTTTCTAGTTAGGCTGTGAGCTCCTGTGCCCAGAAAGTGGGTGGCTTGTTCAGGGCCCAGGGTTGTACCTCTCAAGGAATGGATGCTCCACAGTACTGTGGCCAGGGTCAGGACTGCTCGATTAGTGCTGGTCTCACTGCTGGTGAGTCTGTGCTTATTACCAGACACCAGGCGGAACTAAGCCTTCAGGGTGAACCCTTTGAAAATAATAATTATAACCAACATTTCTGAGTACTTACTACATTTCAGGCCCTGAACTTTGGTACTGTTTTTCAGGACGGGCTTCATGGGTGAGTGACAAGAGCAGTTTCATAGCACCAGGCTCAGGAGGCGACCCTGTGTTTATAATGCTCTGTGGTCACCATCTTGAAATGAGTGTCTTGTAAATAAAGTCTGATGGGACAATGGGGCGTGTGCTGGTGGTTGTTTGGAGCCTTAGCTCATGCATGGTCCCACCTCCTTCTGTCCTCCCATCTCTCCAGAATGGGTTCTCAGCCACCTGCTCCCGCCCCTGCCAAGTGAGTGCTGCCATCCTTTGCCCCTGGTGGCATCCTGGGCACAGTGGGATCAGGCATTGCGCCCTACATGCCAAGTTGTGGGGCAGGGCCCTGGGTACCATGAGGGTTTGCGTTGCACTACAAGAATGCCTGTTGTCCTAGGGAGAGGAACACTAAATGTCAAATAAAAAGACCATGGTAAGTTGGTAGAGAGACAATAGAAGAAAGGAAAAAGCATTTCTCCTGCTTTTTCAGCAAGGGGACCTACATTTTCATTTTGCACAGGGGCCCCACAAACTGCGTAGCCAGTCCTGCTGTTATTTTTCTTATTTCAAGGATAAGGAAACCAGAGCCACTGCTAGTCTTATATGGTGATTCTGTGAAAATGAGACAGACATCCTCCCTGGGCAGGCCAATTACAACAAAACACTCCTTTCTCTCTGGCTTCACAAACAGAATGCTGGGTTTCAGCTCATTCTTGCCAGTTTAGCCAGAGGCCTTATGTAGGGAACAGAACATATAATCATCTGCAATGACCCTGAAGAAAATAGGGGATAAAACCTATCCAAGGTAACAGGGCTCCTAGAGAGTGCATCATTATTCAAACCCAGGCTTTCTGGTCTCAGCATCTGTGATCCAAACTAGTACACAAGTGTTCCCAAATTTACCTGATGAAAAAATATTTATCTGAGGTATCTCTGAACAAACGAATTTCCAGGCTTGACCCTGGAGATCCGAATGTCTAGGGGAGAGGTCTGGGAAGCAAGCTGTGTTTTTAACAAGTGCCACAGGTGATTCATGGTATCTTAGAAGCTAGAGGAACACTGTTATACTACACAGGTTCTACAAGGACTGAGTCTTCACTTTGCAAAGGATGAACAAGAAAGCAAACAGCAGATTCTGACTGGCAGAACTGTGAAAGAGAAAACTCTCAGCCAGCAGCAATATCATGGTAAAGCGGGTCGTGCTGGACTGTGAATCCTGAGAGAAGGGAAATATTTGAGATGAGCCACACAATCATCCTGGCCTTCTTCTCTGAAGTATTTTTTAACCCCTCACCTCCCAAGAGGAAACATAAGCAGAAGGAGCAGAATGCTAAGCTGAAGAGATCAAAATTAGAATTCAGAGAGGCTGAGATAGCTTGCATTTATGAGGAAAAGTACCAAGAAACTGCACAGAGAAAAACTCCAGAAATAAACATAAGGGAACCAGGGAGACTTTGGCTGATACCAAGTTACACACATGTGGTGTGAGTATCTACAAGACCAGGCAAAGTACTACCGAAGAAAATGAGACCTGAACAACTAATGAAATTCTCAAAGAGTAGGGAGATGTTTGCGTTATAATTAGACAGAATAAAAGATACTTCACTGAACACCCAAGGAATTCAGTAAAGATGTGAGAAGGCCGTGCCTTAGAGGCAGGATTACATTAGTCATCATGTAAAGGCTACTTTAGACCTGCCCTAAAAATACATATATTATAAGAAAGTCACAAAATGATCTACAAATAAAATTAATTTTCTATTGAAACAAAACTCAACACTCACTTAAAAAAGCAAACAAAATTCAGACATTCAACAATTCAACAATTACAATATCCAGGATCTAATCAAAATTACTAGATATAAAGAGAAGAAAGAAAATGTGATTCATTATAATGAGAAAAATCCATCAACAGGATGTTGCAAATCAACAGAAGTGTACCTAGAAATGATAGAGAGGATGAAATTAGGAGGTGACCTGCTTGCAAACAGCTATTATAAATGTGTTCAAGGATTTAAAGGAAAACATAAACATAATGATAAATAACATGGAAACTATAATAATGATCCAAGGGGAAATTCTAATGTCAAAAATACAATATTTGAAGTTTAGAATAATACCAGATAAGGCACTGAAAGAATAAAAGATAAGTGACTTTAAAGACATGGCAGTAAAGACTATCAAAAATGAAGTGTGTAGAGAATAAAACAAAACCAGTTGTTAGAACCTTAGTGTCCTTGGAAAGATATCAAGTGGCCTGTATATGTGACTAGAGTTCCAGAAGAAATGGGGAAGGAAGCAAAAAAGTTGTTTAAAGAGATAACAGCTAAATGTTTTCTATATGTGATAAAAAACATAAACCAACAAATCAAAATTGCTCAATAAATCCCAAGGAGAATAAATACAAAGAAAGTCATACAAAGGTACATCATTAAAAAATGCTGGAAAAACTGTTTAAGAGAAAAATCTTCAAAATAGCCAGATAAATAAAAAGGCAGCAAATATGAGAATTCCAACAGACTTCTAATGAGAATCAATGCAAGCCAGACTATGATGGAATGATATTTAATAAGGGCAAATAAAAGCAAAAACAAAGCAAAGAAACAAAAGTTGTCAATCTAAAAATCTCTATTCAATGCAAATATATTTACAAAATGAAGGCAAAAACTTCAGATTAACAAAAGCTAATTCCTCATTAGCAGCATTACACTGCAAAAAATATGAAATTCTTTAGACTGAAGGAAAATAATTCCAAGTGGAAATTCATATTGATGCAAAAGAAGGCAATTTTCCAGAAATGGTAAATATGTGGGTAAAGATGAAAGAAATGTTCTCATTATATATTTTTCAAAGATAATCATTTAAAATTATTTTATAAAACAATATTGTGGTATTTTTTAACATATAGAGAGGTAAAATACACGACAAAAGTAACACAAAGAACAGGAGAAAGTAATGTGAAACTATATCTGTTTTTGGTAACAGCTTTACTGAGATGTAATTAACATACCATGCAGTTCACCCAATTAAAGTATACAATTTAATGGTTTTTAGTATATTCACAGACTTGTGCAACCATCACTACAATCAATTTTAGAAAATTTTCATCACCTCAAAAAGAAACTTTATACTCTTTAAAAATGCCCCCTCTTTCCTCTGTCTGCCAATCCAGTCCTAAGCAACCACTAATCTACTTTCTGTCTCCATAGATTTCTCTATTGTGGACTTTCATATGAGTAAAATCTCATAGTATAGGGCCTTTTGTGACTGGCTTTTTTCACTAAGCACAATGTTTTCAAGATTCATTCATGATGTAGCACATGTAAGTACTTCACTTCTTTTTATTGCCAAATAATATTCCATTGTTTGGATATACCACATTTCATTCATCCATTCATTAGCTGATGGAAATTTGGATTGCTTTCACTTTTTGACTATCATTAATAACGCCACTATGAACATTTTGTACAATTTTCTGTGCAAACGTGTTTTCAATTATCTTGGCTATATAGGAATGGAATTGATAGGTCATATGGCAATTCTATGTATACCTTTTGAGGAACCGCCAGACTATCTTCCAAAGCAATTGCATTATTTTACGTTCCTGCCAGGAACATATAAGGGTTCCAATGACTCCAGATCCTCATGAAATTTTATTACTGCCTGTCCTTTTTATTTTATCAATCCTGGAAGGTATGAAGTGGTGTCTCATTGTAGTTTTGATTTGAATTTCTCTGATGGCTAAAGATGTTGAAAATCTTTTAATGTGTTTATTGTCCATTTGTAAATTTTCTTCAAGAAATATCTATTGAGATAATTTACCCATTTTTCAATTTGATTATTTGTCTTCTTATTATTGAGTTTTTGTTTTTGTTTTTTCTCCCAAAGCCCCCTGGTATATAGTTGTGTATTTTTAGTTATGGGTCCTTCTAGTTGTGGCATGTGGGATGCCGCCTCAGTATGGCCTGATGAGCAGTGCCATGTCTGCGCCCAGGATTCAAGCTCATGAAACCCTGGGCCGCTGAAGGGGAGTGCGCAAACTTAACCACTCAGCCAGGGGGCCAGCCCCTTATTATGAATTTTAAGGGTTGTTTTGGAGGTATACTTTTTTGGTGTCCTTGCATTGTACATGAAATGGTACAATATTATTTAAAAATAGATTGAGGTAAGTTAAAAATGCATATTGTAAACTACAAACATTAAAACATAAAGCCAAGATATATAGCTAATATGCCAAAAAGTAATCAGTTAGTTCAAAAGAAAGCATAAAAAAAGGAAATAAAGAGTACTGTACCTGTGAAACAAGTAGAAAAAAACAAGTAAGATGGCAGACTTACACAACTTTAAACTTAACCTCAACATTAATATATATACATAAATATATTAAATGGAAAAGGTCGAAACATTCCAAATATAAAGCAAAGATTGTTAGAATGCATAAAAAAAGCAAGAGCTAAATAGATACTGTCTAAAATAACCACACTTTTAAAATAAAGAGATGGATAGGCTAAAAGTAAAAGGATGGAAAAAATATACTATTCAAACAGTTATCATAGTAATACTGAAATGGCTATATCAATATCAAAGTGGACTTCAGGAAAAAAAATACTACCAGAGATAGGGAAATTTCACAACCCTAAAAGAGTCATTTCATAAAGGTGTTATAATTCTAAATATGTATGCTCCAATAACAGAGCTTCACAATGCATAAAGAAACAACTAACAGAACTGAAAGGACCAATAGACAGATCCATAACTATACTTGGAACATTCAACAATTCTCTATCAACAGTGAAAAGAACAAGAAGAAAAAGAGCAGCAATGCTATAAAAGACTTAAACACTACTATCAGCCAGCTTTATAGAACACTCTGCCCAACAATAACAGGATAAACGTTCTCTTCAAGAGCACAAGAAACTCACCAAGACAGACCATTTGGTAAGCAAGCCACAAAAACATCTCAGGAAAAGTAAAAGTACTGAATTCGTATGGAGAACGTTGTCTGACCATATGAGGATAATTACAAATCAATAACATATATAACTGGAAATCCACAAATAATTGTAAGTCAAATGGCACACATAGAAAAATGAATGAGATAAAAAATTGCAAGGAATATTAGAAATATTTAATTAAATGATAATGAAAACACATCCTCACAGTGCAGGTATTGATATTAAATCCAAACATAACAGAGGCCACCCTGTAAAGATGACCTGATGTAAAGAGCTTGTAAGGCATTGCTCCCTTTCTTACATCAAGGAAAAGCTGGAAAAACTGAAAATTAATGACTTTTCTTGAACCCATCAGAGAAGTGAGATCACAGGGCAAATTGCAACTCCAAAAATTTAGAGTGACAGGAGAATTCAGAGAATCATAGCTGAGATCTGCTTACCTGGAGCTGAAGCCACTGGAACCGTTAACTGGTGGTACCACTTAGATGCTAATTTTGACCAATTGCTGGAGGTTGAGTGTAGACTACTATGAGCAACAAATTCCTAGGGTTTTCAGTCATAGAGAGGCCCCCCACACACATTTGTGAGTTTTACCTCCAGGAATCCCTCCAGATTCTCATGGTGAGATGGCTCTGCTTGAGAGTAAGGAAGAGTAATCATTGTGAAACATGTCCAAGGTTGTGTCCATGATGAAGACTACGCCCCAGGTGAAAAGATCTTACCAGAGCTTATCCCACCTGGAGGAAGGACATTTCTTGCACTCTAGTTCCCTCTATCCTTCCTGCCTCACCTAGGGAGGGGGAAAAAGCTAAGACACGCTAGTAAAGACCACAGCCCAAAAACATGGGCCAACTGAAAGACAGAATTAACCATAAGATTACAGAATGCTTCCCCAACACAATACCACGATAGCAACAGGGTTCCAGTATAAAAGCAGTGCATTACAGCTCGAATGGTTGCAAGGCCCAGACTATCTCCAAGGAGCAGTACTTAAGGAAGCCCAATGACAAAAGAAAAACTAAAATGAGGATATCAGAGCAATGTGAAACCTCTGGCATCTACAGCTACACAAACATAACATTAAATACAACCTGATTCTTAGTAGATTAGCATAAAACCTTACACTAAACACCTGTTTACTTCAGTTCCTATTACCTAATACATTACATCCTATTTTCAACAAAAAATTCAAGGCATGCTAACAGCAAGAACAAAAACACAGTCTGAAGAAATAAAGTAAGCATCAGAATCACACTTAGATATAATTGAGTTGAGGTTATCAGAAAGAGAATTTAAGTAACTGTGACTAATATGTTAAGGATTGATGAAAAAAGTAGACAATATGCAAGAACAGATGGGTAATCTAAGCATAGAAATGGGAACTCTAGTAAAAAATTTTTTAAAAGCTAAAAATCATCAGAACTAACAAAAGTGAAGAATCCTTTTAATGGCTTTATTATTAGACATGGCCATGGAAAGAATCAGCAAGCTTGAAGACAGGTCATTAAAAATTTCCCAAACTGAAATGCAAAGAGAAAAAAAGGAAAAAGAAAAAACAACAGAAATCCAGAAACTGTAGGACTGTTTCAAAAGGTGTAATATATGCATAATTGGAACACCAGAAGGAGAAGAGAAAAGAGAG
Source organism: Equus caballus (assembly GCF_041296265.1). Taxonomy (NCBI): domain Eukaryota; kingdom Metazoa; phylum Chordata; class Mammalia; order Perissodactyla; family Equidae; genus Equus; species Equus caballus. Next base: position 26,066,396 of record NC_091710.1, on the reverse strand, counting down.
TAGAATACTTGAAGTGATAATGTCTGAGAACTTTCCAAAAATAGTGACAGATACCAAAGCAAAGCTCAAAGAAGCTCACAGAACACAAAGCAGGATATATATTTTAAAAAACTACATCTAGGCATATTGTATTCAAATCGCAGAAAACCAAGGACAGAGAGAAAAATCTTGAAAGATTCCAAAGGGAAACAAATATCTAGATCTAAGGTATAGAGGGAAAAAATAAGAATTACAGTAGACTTCTCTTCAGAAAGCATGCAAGCAAAAAGAGTGTGCACTTCAAGATTTAAAGTGTTTGAAGCGAAACTCTACCTACCTGGGACTCTATGTCCGGTGAAGTTACCCTTCAAAAGTGAAGGAGCTATAAAGACTTTCTCAAACAAACAAAAACAGGGACTTCAGCAGCAGCAGGCCTACCTTGCAAGAAATGTATAAGAAGTTCTTCAGGGAGGAGGAAAATACTGTGGGTCAGAAACTTGGATGCACATCGTCTTAGTCCATTCAGGCTGCTGTAACAAAATAATGTGGATGGGTGGCTTATCAACAACAGAGAGCTACTTCGTGCAGTTCTGGAGGCTAGAAGTGCAAGGGCAGGATGCCAGCGTTGTCGAGTTCTGGTGAAGGCCCTCCTTCAGGTTGCAAACTGCTGATTTCTCTCCAAGTCCCCACATGGTACAAGGGGTTAGGTAGCCCTGCGAGGTCTCTTTATAGGAAGACTGATCCTACTGGTGACGACTCCACCCTCACGACTAAGCGCCTTCCAAAGACCCGACCTCCCGATGCCATCATTTGGAGGGTTAGGATTTCAACATATGAATTTTGGGGGGACATAGACATTCAGACCACTGCTTATATAAAGAAAGGAAGAGTGTTAGAGAAAGAATAAGTAAAGATAAAATAAAATCTTTTACGTTTCTAATTCTTAATTGATCTAAAAAATATCTATTTAGGGCTGTCCTGGTGGTGCAGCAGTTAAGTCCTCACGCTCTGCTTGGGTGGTCCCAGGGTTCGTGGGTTTGGATCCCGGGTGCGGACACGGCACCGCTTGGCAAGCCATGCTGTGGTAGGCATCCCACATATAAAGTAGAGGAAGATGGGCACGGATGTTAGCTCAGGGCAAGACTTCCTCAGCAAAAAGAGGAGGATTGGCAGCAGATGTTAGCTCAGGGCTAATCTTCCTCAAAAAAAAAAAATATATGTATATATATATACATTTAATAATAATTCAAACTAAGTGGATGGAGGAAGATGTACTAGGATGTGATGGTTAATTTTATATGTCAATTTGGAGAGTGTTTTTGGATAAGATTAACATTTAAATTGATGGACACTGAATAAGCAGATTGCCCTCCATAATGTGATTGGGTTTCATCCAACCAGTTGAAGGCCTGAATAAATAAAAAGACAGGCCGTCCTAAACAAGAAGGAATTCTCTAGCAGACCACTTTCATACTTCGTCTGTACCACTGACTCTCCTGGTCTACAGCCTGCGGGCCTTCAGACCAGAACTGCACTATCAGCTATCCTGGGTCTCCACCCTGCTGGCCACATTGCAGATTTCAGACTCACTAACCTTCATAATCACATGAGCCAATTCCTTATGATCTCTCTCTCTCTGAATATATATTACATATATATATATATAAATATGTATATATACCTATATATCTCCGATTGTTTCTGTTTTTCTGGAGAACTCGAATACACATGCTTAAACTAATCAAAAGAAAGCTGGAGTAGCCATATTAATTTCAGACAAAGCAGACTACAAAACAGGGCAAATTATCAGGAATAAAGAGGGATATTACGTAATGATAAAGGAGGTCAATTCTCCAAGAAGACATAACAATCCTGAATGTGTATGTACCTAACAACAGAGAGTCAAAACATGTGAGGCCAAAAAATGATAGAATTGAAAGGAGAAATAGAAAAATCTACTGTTATATACTTCAACATCCTCCCGTCACTAATTGATGGATCAAGCAGACAGAAAATCACTAAGAATATAGTTGACCTGAACAGTATTATCAATCAATTTGATCTAATTGATATTTATAGAATGTTTTATCCAACAACAGTAGAATACATATTCCTTTCAAGCTTATGTGGAGCATTCACCAAAAAAAAAGACCACATTCTGTGCCATAAAACACACTTTAATTAATTTAAAAGAAGAGAAACTGTAAAAGTAGGAACTCAGACCAAGTAGAATTAAAGTAAAAACCAATAACAAAAAGATAGCTGGAAAATTCCCAAATATTTGGAAATTAAACAATATATGTTTGAAGAACATAGGTGTCAAGAAGAAATCTTGAAAGAAATTTAAAAATATTTTGAACTAAATGAAATAAACATAACACTTAAAAAAATTGTAGGATTCAGTGAAAACCGTGCATGGGGAAAATTATTAGCATTAAATGCATGCATTAGAAAAGAAGAAAGATCTGAAATTAATAACTTAAGCTTCTACCTTAGGAAACTAAAGAAAAAAAGAAAAATTGAAGCCTTATACAAGAGAAAGAATACAAATAACAAAATTAGAGCAGATTCAGAAAATCAAAAACAGGGAAAACAATAGAGAAAATCAATGAAACCCAAAACTGACTCTTTGAAAAGATCAACAAAATTTATAAACTTCCAGGCAGGATAATCAAAAACAAAAGAGAGATGATATTTATTACCAGTGTGAGAAATGAAAGAGGAGTCATCACTAATGAGCCCAAAGACATTAAAAAGAGAAGAAAGGAATGATATTAACATCTCCATGCCAGCAAATTTGATAACTTAGATAAACTGGACCAATTCTTCAAAACACGTAAATTACTAAAACTCACACAAGGAGAAATAAATACTCTGAGAAGGCCTATATCTATTAAAGAAATTGAATTATGATTAATAAATTTATCGAAAGAAAGCACCAGGCATAGATGGTTTCATTGGTGAATTTTAGTAAATATTTAAGGAATAAATGATAATAATTCTCCACAATCTCAGAAAATAGAAGCAGAGGAAGCATTTCTCAATTCATTCAATGAGATTGGCAATACGGTAATGCCAAAACCAGATAAAGACATTACAAAAACAGAAAACTACAGACTAATATTTTCTATGAACATAGATGCAAAAATTTTCAAAAGAACATTAGCAAACTGAATCCAAAAGTGGATAAAAAGATTTATACATCACAACTAAGTGGGATTTATTCCAGGTATGCAAGACTGGTTCAGCAGTCAAAAACCAATCAATGTAATCCACCACATCAATAGGCTAAAGCAGCAAAATCATATGACTCTATCAATAAATGCAGATGAAAACCATTTCACACAGTCCAACACCTACCATGACAAAAATTCTCGGCAAACTAGAGGTAGAGGGAAGTTTCCTTAACTTGGTAGCAAACATCTACAAAAACTTACAGTTAACATACTTAACGGTGACAAACTGGATACTTTCCCAATAAGATCAGAAACAAGGCAAAGATGTTACCTCTCATCACTCCTATTCAACATCAGCTCACCAAAGAAAATATGCATATGGAAATTAAGCATATGAAAAGATTTGTCATCAGGGAATTGCAAATAAAAAGAATAATGCAATGCCACTGCACACCTATGAGAATGACTAAAATTAACAAAATAAAACTGACAATACCAAATGCTGCTGAGACTGAGGAACAACAGGGGCTCTTATTCACTGCTGATGGGAATGCAAAATGGTACAGCCAGTTTGGAAAACCGTTTAGAAGGTTTTTACAAAACTAAACATACTAGTATCATATGATTTAGCAATCACGCTCCCAGGTACTTACTCAGTTGATTTGAAAATTTATATCCAAACAAAAACCTGCAAACAGATGTTTGTAGAAGCTTTATTCATAACTCCCAAATACTGGAAGCCACCAAGATGCCCTTGAATAGGTGAATGGATAAACAAACTGTGGAATATCCATACAATGGAATATTATTCAGTGATAAAAAGAAAAGAGCTATCAAACCACAAAAAGGCAAGGAAGGATCTTAAATGCATATCGCAAAGTGAAAGTAGCAGTCTGAAAAAGCCACAAGCTGTGTGATTCAATTTTGTGATATTCTAGAAAAGCCAAAACTATAACAATGGTAAAAATGTCAGTGGTTGCTAGCGTTTCTCGAATGGGGAGGGTTGAACTGAATCAGAAGAACGAATTTTTCAGGGTAGCGAAATTATTCTATATGATGCTGTAATTCTGAGTACATGACTATCCATTTTTCAAAACTCTTAGAACTTAGCACAAAGAGTGAACCTTCAAGTACACAAATTTTAAAAAATAACTTAGGAAGTCAGAGGATCCCAGGATGGAACTCAGAATATGACAAAATCTAAGTATATTACAAATATGTGAAACAATCTAATTGAAAGGATGGTGGGAAAGGCACTGACATAAGTAACTTTGGAAATGAGTAAAGTTTGTAAAACTAAAGCAAAAGGAACTGTACATAAGCATTGTACTCTAATTCATAAAGTTTTCCCACAGAGATGTTGGTTAAAATTCTGATACTGCTTACACATGTAGAGTGAAATTGAACAATTAAGTAAGTGGATGGTGGATGAAGGGATTCAAGCTTCTTGCTATAGTAGTTGGAGTTTACAGATAGGAAAGGGAGGATGCTAGATGGATCCATGTGGTAATGGATTAGAATTGAAGACAGCAGTATGAACTCATGTTTAGCTTCATATATATTTATGTGTGGGGGTTGTGTAATGGATTGCTTAGTGTCTCCTCAAAATTCACATCCACCTGGTATCTCAGAATGTGACTTTATTTGGAAATAGGCTCTTTGTGACATAATTAGTTAAGGATCTGATGATGAAATTATCCTGGATTTAGGATGGACCCTAAATCCAATGGCTGGTGTCCTTATAAGAAGAGGGATGACAGAGGTGACCAGAAGCTCAAAAAGGCAAGGAAGAATTCTTCCCTAGAGCCTTCAGGGGCAGCATGCCCTGCTGACATCTTGATTTCATACTTCTAGCCTCCAGAACTATGAGAGAATTTCTGTTGCTTTAAGCCACATAGTTTGTAGTACTTTATGGCAACCCTCAGAAACTAATACAGTGTGTATATGTACATGGGTTAGTATCTACACATTTATTTCCTTGCTTTGTCAGCTGGGAGGGCCTAGAAGCAACTGCACGCCAATAGCAACAAGCACAATAACACTAGATCTTGGTTTCTAATATCTCTCCCCAATAAAAAAGAAAACCAGAACTCCTTGCATATATGTCTCATTCTAGGACTGATGCTAAATATATAAGATGAGCCTGGAGCATCTTGTAGTGCCAGAAATTAAGGAGACACTCAAAAAATTAAAACAACAACAACAACAACAAAAACACATTGATGGGAATATGTAAGAGAGACACAGGATCAGACCAAAAGAGGTTTCAAGGGTCAGAGAAGGAACAATTTAACAAATAAAATAAATAAATTATTGTTGGCAAAGTATAAAGTAAAAATCCCTAAGTCCATACTGATATAAGTAAATGATTGAATAAATAAATAAGTGGGATAGAAGAGAGAAATCTCCCTGCAGAAGAATCCTGAAAAAAGTATGTAGCTAGTCTGCCCTCAAGGAAGTGGAGCATAAGTCCCTACTCCTTAAGTGTGGGCTGTACACAGTATAGAAAAGGGGAAAAGAGAGTAACTTGACACTGGAGAAACCTGAAAAGCCCTACCTCAGCCAGGTGATCAAGGTCAACATTGACATGGATAAGTCATGTTGACACTATGTAACCTTGATGTAATGTGCTGAAAATGGCACTTTACCTCTGTGGCCTTCCTCCCAATAACACATGACTCTAGTCTAATCATGAGAAAAACATCAGACTAATCCAAATTGAGGGAAGTTCTACAAAATACCTGACCAGTATTCCTCAAAGCTCTCAAGGTCATTGACAACAAGGAAAGTCTGAGAAACTGTCACGGACAAGGGGAGCATAAGGAGAGATGATGATTAAATATAATGTGGTATCCTAGATGAGATCCTGGAGGAGAAAAAGAACATTGGGTAAAAATTAGGATATCTAAATAAAGTATGGACTTAGTTCATTAAATATCAATGTAAGATGTTAAAAATAAGGGAAACTGGGTTTTCAATCGATGGAAAATTTCTGTACTATCTTCATAATTTTTCTATAAATCTAAAGCTGTTCTATGATAAGTGTATTTAAAAAAACACAAGTTATGAAAGCATGCAGTATGCAGCTATAGCAATGCTCAGAGGTAAATTTGTAGCCCTAAATGCTTATATTTTTAAAAGCTTAAAATCAATGTAGCTAGAAAAAGAAGAGCTAATTAAACCTAAAACATGTAGAAGAAAGAAAAAAATAATGAGTAAAACTGGAAATAATAGAGAAAATCAACAAAACCAAAATTTGTTTCCTTGAAAGAGCCATAAAATTATACACTAATTAAGAAAAAAGAAAAAATATAAATTCCAAATGTAAGGAATGAGAGATATTATCCTTTTAATAGATAATAAGGGAATACAAGAAGAATTTTATGAAAGTGCGCTAGATTAGATAGCAATAAATGGACAAATTATTTGAAAGTTGCAAATTACTAAAACTGATGCAAGAAAAAATAGAAGTTTGAAGTAGCAGTGTATCTATTAAGGAAATTAACCTAATAATTAAAAACTTTCTTTAAAAAAAAAACGCCTCCAAAATTATTTCACTAGTGAATTCTACCAAATATATTCTAGGAAAGAAAGAATAGAAATTCTATACAATCTCTCCCAGACAATAGGAGGGGACACTTTCCAAGTCATTTTATGAGATCCACATTACCCTGATAATAAAATCAGGAAAAGAAAGACAAGAAAAGAATATTACAGACTAATTTTCTTCATGAATGTAGATGCAAAAATTCTTAACAAAATATTAGTAAATCTAATCCAGCAATATATAGAAAGCATAATGCACGATGACAAAGCAATTTCATTCTAGGAATACAAAGTTGTATTAACATTCAAAAATCAGTATAATTCACCTTACTAAAAGACTGAAGAAGAAAAATCATAAATCTTCTCAAGGAATACAGAAAAAGCATTTAACAAAATTAAGCACCCATTCATATTAAAAACCTCTAAAGAAAGTAGGACCTGAAGGAAACTTCCTCAGTACAATAAAGGATATCTATAAAAATTTATGGCTAAAGTCTTCTTGCATGTTGATCATACCCTTGGTTAAAAGAAAATTGTCAAACATCACAATTATCTCAATTGAAAACAAGATAAGCAAGGAAGTTGATTTTGAAAATAATGACCAGTTGATTACTGTTAAAGCCAGAAAAGTAAAATTAAAATAAATCTTGGTTTAGGTATAAATAAAATAATTAAACATAAAATAATGCGAGTTTTAAAACATTTACTTCTCAATTTTTTAATATTTCAATTACTTTAATGTTCTGAAAAGAAATAACATTTTAAAAATGCATTAAAGTAGATATTGTTCCCTTCTAACCCTTCCAGTGTTCTTTTTCTGGCTCCAGTTCCTTTTCAGGTTGCTTCCTCATACACATGCACTGACTAGTACTCTGATGACTACTCAAGGAAGTTCCTGTGCAGGTACTCAAGGAGGCCCCTCTGCACATACCCAGGGAGCTCCCTCTGCAGGTACCCAGAGAGGTCCCTCCGCAGGTACTCAGGGAGATCCCTCTGCAGCTCTCTGGGCAGCTCTCTCCTCTCCCACACTCTGCCCAGCAAACTCTAGCTGATGTGGCCTCTCTGGACTCCCAGTTCTGTGTCCTCAACTCAGGAGACGACCAAGCTCTGCCTAGATTCCCCTTCCTTGCTTCACAGCCCGGAAACAACCTGTGGGCTGTAACCTGGGACAATGATAGTGATGTGGATTAAGGCTGCCCCAGGTAGAGAAGCCCAAGGTGACCTGGCCTACATGCCAAACTATATGACCCAGTGGATTTTTATGGTATGAATTAGGGCCGCCCCAGGGAGAGAAGCCCAGGGCATCCTCACCTACATGCCGATCTATATGACCAGATTCATATCTAAAGTTATATGACTGCACAATAACCAGACCCCATCTGCACTGAGATCATTTAATGAGTTTTTACATCATCTTTTCTTTTTCTGGTAAAAATAAGTCACGTACCCATGCCTTATAAATTTAGCCCTAACCCTCAACTCGGGGCAGCAGCAGGAGCTCTGACTGCCCATGGGTCCTGTCCCCATGCAGCAGCTCTTTACTGCCCATGGGTCCTGTCCCCATGCTACTCCGTACTATTCTCTAAATAAAAGAGCACCACTGCCAGACCTTGAGAGTCCAAGAAATCTTTCTTTCGACTCCTCGGCTCACCGACCCCGCATCAATAGGACGCACCTCATTTATTTCCCATCTCTCAGGGATCACTGTCCTTTTTCGTCTGATGTTCCCCACCTTGAGACCTGTTTTTGGATATATTTTGTCTGGTTTCTCAGTTGTTTCCGGTGAAAGAATAAACATAGTCCTTGTTACTCCGTGTTAGACAGAAGCAAAGTCTCCAGCACTGACTCTTGATGTAACCACATTTACTAATGTTTGGCTTTATAATGCGTGCCTTTTGACTAACTGATATATTTCCATCTAAGAGATTTCATTTTTCACACTTAATCCACCAGGAATTTATTTCTACGTATGATGTGAAGATTTCTAATTTTGTGAGTCGGTTTTGTGTCGAAGAGGACTGGACCGCATTCTAGTTTTGCGTCTTGGTCACCTGCTGTGTGACCCTGGGAAACACGTTTCCTTTCTCTGCACCTTAGTGTTCCCACTTGTGAAAATGGCACCATAGCCCCCACCTCGTGATGTTCTGTTTAAATAAAATGGTACCTGATGCGGGGTTGGTGAGCTGAGGAGTCGAAAGAAAGATTTCTTAGACTCTCAAGATCTGGCAGTAGTGCTCTTTTATTTAGAGAATAGTGTGGAATAGCATGGGGACAGGACCCATGGGCAGGCAGAGCTCCTGCTGCTGCCTCTGCTGGCATGGGGACAGGACCCATGGGCAGGCAGAGCTGGTGCGTGAGGACAGGACCCACGGGCAGTCAGAGCTCCTGCTGCTGCCCCCGCTGGCATGGGGACAGGACCCATGGGCAGGCAGAGCTGGTGTGTGGGGACAAGACCCACGGGCAGTCAGAGCTCCTGCTGCTGCCCCCGCTGGCATGGGGACAGGACCCATGGGCAGGCAGAGCTCCTGCTGCTGCCCCGAGTTGAGGGTTAGGGCTAATTTTATAAGGCATGGGTACGTGACTTATTTTTACTGGAGAAAAGAAAAGATGATGTAAAAAGTCATTAAATGATTTCAGTGCAGATGGGGTCTGGTTATTGTGCGGTCATATAACTTTAGATACAAATCTGGCCATATAGATCGGCATGTAGGTGAGGATGCCCTGGGCTTCGCTCCCTGGGGCAGTCCTAATTCATACCATAAAAAAAAGTACACTGGGTCATATAGTTTGGCATGTAGGCCAGGTCACCTTGGGCTTCTCTAGCTGGGGCAGCCTTAATCCACATCAGTACCCATCACCCCCCGGACACAGTGTCTGCTATAAAGTAGGTGCTCGAAAATGCTGGTTTCTTTTTTGCTCTCCTTCTAACAACATGAGTTATTTTCTGTGACTTATTTATTATATCATAATCTGATAAATGTTTATCTTCTTAATATACTGTAAGATCCATTTTGTTTTGTTTTCTGATCTATCTCCACAACAAAGAGCCCAGCCCACTGTCAGCTGTCCATAAATATGTGCTGAGTTACTGAATGAGCACCTCCTCTTCCCCTGCCCCACCACTCACCTCTGCCAGCTAACGTATGCCTTTGTTAATGATTACTAAAAACAGCCTTAGGTGGAGGATGATAAAATTTTATGTTCGATTTTTGGAGGAATAAGCAAAGGCCAGAGTTATAAAGAAACTTTCAAAGTCCCTGACGCTAAAAGTGCCCTATGCCCTAGTAAGTACTACCTACATGCACCATCCATGATATTGGAACTGACCAAACACCATCCAACCCACAGGACCCCTTCCAGAGTCTAGTACTCAACAGAGTAGGAAGTCACAGTACCCTGGCTGGGGTCTTGCTGTGGGCTGGGAAGTAGCGGACATGTCTTTTGTTTATTACGGCTGGGTGGCAGTGGGAAAGTGTAAAAGAAATACGAGTGGTGAAACTATTTCCCTTCATTCCACAATGGACAGTGTGATAGAAGTGTCTGAGCCCTCGCTGCCACATCTAAACCAGTTAACTCCAAATAAAGAGTAACTTAGAAATGATGGAGAACATGGGGGAGAAAAGGCTAAAAGGTGATAAATGTTTCTTTCTTAGTTAAAGGATTAAATATCAGCTAAGAAGCTAGATTGGAATCCTGTCTATCTCTCCAACACTTACACAGAGAAAGAAACTGACAAAAAAAAAAGAGACAGGAAAAACACCACCAACAAGCTACTTGGGTTTGGATTGGCTGGGGCATGAGTCATTAGTTTCCCCAGGAATGATCAAGAGTGTCATTAGGATGCATTAAGCATCATCTAACAGGGCTGGTGAGCAGGGAGCACAGACTCTCCCAGCTATTGCATAATCGATGCAGATTACTCAAACTTGCTCACAGAATATCCTCACTCCATTAGCACCAGCCTGTCTCTCACATTCAGTCTTTCACCTCTCTCCTTGATTCCTTCCTCTGGGGATGGAGACCTATTCTCACAATGGAAGGAGCCCCAGGCTTCCCAGGACAACCACATAGGACTCGTGAATGCTACTGAGTTGTGGAGGAAGAGAAGCAGAAAAGCATTAAAGGGCTTTCTTATTCATTTATTTGATCAACTACTTATTTGGGACCTGGATGTTACGGTTGGCTTCCATGTAATTCTTGCCCGCCCTCCTTTCTTTCCTCCTCCTCTATGTGAATCCCTCCTACAAAGCCCCCTGCCTGCCTTACGCTGGCCAGGCCCCTCCACCCCTCCCTCAGCCCTCTCCTCTTTCCTCCCTCTTCCATCTCCCTTTCTCATTTTCTGTCCCTTTAAATGAGGTCACCCTGACTGAATGAAGGACACGAGGCTCAGAAGAGGTCAGACATTAGCACTGCTATAACTGCACGGCTACTGAAACTGGGCAAACCCATCCATCACCAGCTCCACTACTCCATTAGGCCTCACATGAAATATGCCCTGCTCTGAATCGCATAGCTATACATCTCCCGGTCTAGACACCTTCCTGTTGTGTGAAGATCAATGCCGCTCGGTCATGCATCATGTGTCAGCCAGGAGCCCTCACTCTAATAACCGTGTCTATTCTCTAGTCTGCAGTATAAATTATGGCACTGAGAAAGTACTATATTATTCAGCAACCTTGGTCACTAATGGATTATTGGGTTTATTGGTTGATAATGTGAGCTCCCTTTCTTGCCTGCTTTCTTTTTTCTTCTTCTTCCCATTTTTGGCTGAATCTCGCTTTTATTTATTTATTTCTCTCTATTTTTATTTTATTTGGCTCAGGTTTGAGTGATGGCTGCTTTAGACTTCTGTCAACATCCTCCCGAATCAAAGCCCTAAAATGATGATGCTCTAAAATAAGCCCAATTAGAAAGAATTCTCTATGGTCACCTATTAAATAATGGATTGTGTCCAGTGGCAGCTGTGTAGGCTTCTATTTCCTGAGGTTTCTGTTAAGATGCTTTTTCACTGAAGGGCAGTTTTAGAGACCCAAGTTCAGGTTGGGACCCCAGGAGCTCCTAGCATTCCGTGGGGCCCAATGTCACAGAATCCCCTTCTGCAGTCCTTGTTTCAGTTGGTCTTTCTACTCCTTTGATTACTTATATTCAATGCTATCAGATGCTGACAATTACTATTGTAACACTGGCTCTAAGTGTTTCCTTTCTGGGAAATGAGTGAGCGAGAGAGAGCCAGAGTGCACAGAAAGGAGGAAAAAAGCAATTAAGTCATGCACTGCATAACAACATTTTGGTCAACAAAAGACTGCATATATGACAGTGGTCCCATAAGATTAGTACCACATAGCCTAGGTGTGTAGTAGGCTACACCATCTGGGTTTGTGTAAGTATGCTCCATGATGTTTGCACAATGACAAACTTGCCTAGTGAAGCTTTTCTCAGAACATATCCCCATTATTAAGTAATGCATGAGTGTATAGTAAAAAACCCTGAATGTATGTTTAAATTTTGAGCCACAATAATTCTAAGACAAGAGATGGTTTCCAACTATTCAGCTTTTTGAATGTATTAAAAATTTATATTAAAAATGATAAAATTGGGGCTGGCCCCATAGCCTAGTGGTTAAGTTCAGCGTGATCCACTTTGGCAGCCAGGGTTCGGTTCCTGGGTGTGGACTTACACCACTTGACAGCAGCCATGTTGTGGTGGTGACCCACATACAAAATAGAGGAAGACCAACAACAGATGTTAGCTCAGGGTGAATCTTCCTTAGCAAAAAAAAAAAAAAAAAAAAAAGGTAAAATTTTATAAAGAAGTAAGGTTTTCCTTTGAGAGCTGTCCAAAGGCAAGCTAGGCTTCCCTGAAGGACAGAGAACTCTTTATCCCCAGAATTTAAGCAGAAGATGACCCACATGGAAAGTGTAGAATGAGCAGGTCACTCCAATGTCTGAGGAAAGTTTAGACAAGATGGCATTTCAAATCTTGTCCAGGCTTCAGGTTCTGTATTTTTATGATATATATGTCAAAGGGCACTATTTTGATACATTTTTAAAGAGACATAATTTTAACTAATAATAATTGTTGGGGAGATTAGGTCAAACCTATAGGTTGTGAATGCCACTTTTTCCCAATATTACTTCACACCTGAGCTACAGCCAAGCGCCTGTGGTCAATACTTGTCCCGGCGCTGGTTCTCTTTCTTGTGAGCTTCGTTGTGCTCACGAGCATGAGCACCGGTTCAGAGCTGAGACCATGTGGTCCTGGAGAGAGAAAGAGCAAAGGAGCCGGACAAGATCATCATCTGATCCTCAAAACACGAGCAACCTCGCCATGTCCCAGACTCACCTCCAGCCCAAATCCGCCTGCAAAACCCTTTCCTGACCTCACAGTTCTTCCCGTGCCCTCTGTTCCCAGGCACCCTCGGGGTCAGACCAGTGCTGCATGGCAGAGCCAGCTGGGCCCTGCTCACTTCAGGGCCCGAGAGGCTGGGCATCTCTCATTTTTCTGTTGTTGGCTTGTTTTTTTGTTTTTAATTAATAGACTTTTTTTTTAACAGCAATTTTAGATTTACAGAAAATTTGAGCAGAAAGTACAAAGAATTCCCATTCACCCCCTCCCTACAGTTTCCCCTATTATTAACATTTTAGATTAGTTTGGTTTGTTACCATGGATGAGCCAATATTGCTACTTAATATTATCTTAGGTAAAGTGGGTAGTTTATGGTAGGTTTCACTCTGTGTTGTGCATTCTCTGGGTTCTGACAAATACATCGACCGTTACCTCATTGGACATAATAGCTTCCCTGCCCTAAAGATCCTCTGTGCTCCACTTATTCAGCCCTCTCTCCCCACATGCCCCGCCCCTGGCAACCACAGATCTTTTTACTGTCTCCATCGTGTGGCCTTTTCCAAAGTGTCATATCGTTGGAATCATACAGTATGCAGCCTTTTCAGATTGGCTTCTTTCACTTAGTAACATCCATTTATGTTTCCCCCATGTCTTTTCACAGCTCAGTAGCTCATTTCTCCTTATCACTGGATAATATTCCATTGTCTGGATGTGCCACAGTTTATTGATCCATTCACCTACTCAAGGGTATGTCGGTTGCTTCCAGGTTTGGGCAATTACGAATAAAGCTGCTATAAACATCCATGTGCAGGTATTTATAAGGACATAAATTCTTAACTCCTTTGGGTAAATACCAAGAAGCGTGATTGCTGGACGGTATAGTAAGAATACGTTTAGTTTCGTAAAAACCACCGAACTGTCTTTCAATGTAGTTGTACCGTTTTGCATTCCCACCAGCAACGAATGAGAGTTCCTGTAGCTCCACATCCTTGCCAGTGTTTGGTATTGTCAGGGTTTTGGACTTTAGCCATTCTAATAAATGTTCAATGGTATCACACTGTTGTTTTAATTGCAATTCCCTAGAGACTATGATGTTGAGCATCTTTTCATATGCTTACTGGCCATTGTTGTTTGTCCTTTTACTATCACTGTCCATGTTATTGACCCTTCTAATCAGGCCCCAGGTCTCCCAGCATCCCCAGGAAGCTAGCAAATGAAGCTGCCCTGGGCAAAGGTGGCCATCCTCAGAGAGGATGTTGGTGGGAACGGGTGGAGAAGAAGACAAGTGAAATGCATGGGTGCCGAAAATGGGCAGGACACATTTTTCTGCCTTTTACTTGCAGTTTTCTTTTTTAGTGTCACAATCACCCTGCTAGATAGATATTGCTGTCCGCATTTTACCAATAAGTAATTTGAAGTTCCAGTTGAGTAGCTTACCTAATTATGGAGCACCTAAGTACTGAAGTTGGGCTCAGACTCATGTTTATCTTATTCAGGGCCATCTACTTTCCACTATAACCTTGCTGCTCCAGTAGCAGGAAGCCCAGTAAAGGACACCCTGTGTGTCCTTGCTTCCCTTCTCACAGCTTCTTCAGTGTACCAGAAGCACCAGTGACAAGGTGGCAGATGTCTGGTACGGAGCCTGGAGTGCAGGGCACACAGAGCCCAAGAGATTCCAATGCTGGAGGAGGATGGGCAAGGCAAGCGATCTTACAGTTTCTCTCTTGCATCTCTGAGCAATTAGCCTCTGAAGCCCAATCTGAAAGGCTTTGTGCTGGGTGAGGGGTAAGCCAAGAAAGACCATGGTTTTGGTGTGAGCTTCTCCTCCCAAGAAAAATCACGCTCAGATGGAGTCCATGCCCGTCTCCATGGCCTGAGGCACAAGATGCAGACCTGCCCCCAATCAGCCCTGAAGTCACGGATACAAGACTATCACAGCCCAAAGAAGAATCACAGTGAGTGTCTTCCCATCGTCCAGACATCCTCCTCAGCTAAGAGATGGTCTGGAAATGCCCCTGGAGGGCTCCTGGAAGAGGAAGCCAGCCTGCTGGCCCAGCCTAGGAGCCAACTGCAGCACCCGGGGATGCCGACTCCCTGCTTGCTCCTGCTGCCTTGCCAAGCACAGCACTAATTTGGTGTTTGTTTGAATATGACAGTAATGTGTTTACCTAAGTAGAAAATGTTATAGTTCCCCAGTCTATACCTCAGAGTTGGGATTTCCTGATGGATCACAGGTATGCCCACCTGGTGGAAGCCCCTCAGGATATGGGGAGGGCGGGGAGGCTCTGAGGCCCCACGATCCCGCGGCCCCACCCATGTATCCAGAGCTCTGACCTCAGCCCTCTGGCCCTTCCATGCCTCGGCTTCCCCTCCTGTAAAAGACCAGAAAGCAGCACCACCTCATTCCCCTCCCGCCCCCTATCAGAACCAACCATGTCATACTGCTTGCACTTCTCAGAGATGACAAACAATGTCAGTGGAAACCACTTCCTACAGGGGAGCAATTTCTGTTTACATATGTGATGCCCACCCCCTGCAGAAATGCTGGCTGCCCCATGGCTGGCTGTGTTAACGGGAGAATGTCACAAGGTATGGCTTCCACCCTCTGCCAAGGGAACAGATTTGCTGCCTGCTCTGAGGACAAATCCTTTCTCAGAGGTAAGCCCTGGCACGGGTTATGAGAGAGAAAAAAAAAAAAAAAGGAGGAGGCTGAGGGGCTGGCCCTAAATCAGAGCTTGAGAAGCAAAAACAACCTGGTTATGGGCTCTGGAGGAAAGGGCCAACATGAAGACTCACTGTTCTCTGAATCTCTGTCCCTGAAAGAAACAAATGGGATCAAGTTCTAGTCAAAGTAAAGTAAAGGAGAAAGTGATGATGCAAGGTCGCTGGTACACTTAAGCCACAAAACGAACTAAGCACCTAGGCCTGAAATAGGTTTGGTGGTAGAGGTTCAGGGAAAACCAGGCCAAAGCAGAGAGAGTGAGGCTGCCTTTCACCCACTCATCCCACGCGTTCTGGAGGTGGCCAGAGCTGTAATTTCCCTCCCAGAACCTCTAGATGACCACAGGGAGGAAAGAGGTGTGGCTGCCGGAGGTCTCGTCTCTGAGCCCGGGACTTCCTGGGTGGTGGACCTCTCCAGAAGACAGCCAGCCTCCCTCCGGCGGAGGATCTGGACAATCAGCTGGCAGGAGCCGTGGCCATGCCCCTTCCTCCCAGACACAGCCCTGGCCCGCCTCGGATGGCCTGACAAGGTAGGAGCCCCCTTGCAAGGCACCATTTGACTGTCCTTTATGTCCTGCCAAGCACATTTGTCTTCCCTCTTCACCACCCCATGTCCCAACTCCACCACTCGGGTGCATCAGTGACTGGGGAAAAAAATACAAACTGACTTTGCAAAAAGACAAATAGAGCCTTAGGAAATCAAGGGCCTGATCAGAGAAGGTGAGTTTATAAGTATGTTTGACACTACTCGGGAATAAGCTAGACTAACTTAATTAGGAGCACGCCAAGTTTCTAGAAAGGAGTTAGACCTAAGGAGAGTGAGCAGAAATACCGGGAGACCTGAAGTCCCACTGCAGGGGGGGGCGGGAGGGGGTATTTTTTAGTAATATCTCCGAAGGAAGAAAGCAAATTCATCTACGAAATGAGCCTTGTACCTTCAACCTGACAGCTTGTCCTTCTTCCTTCTTACCTTGGCAGTGTGGTCCCCCAGGCCAGCTTGGCCCAAAAGTGGCCTGCATGATACATGCGAGGTGTTGACTGCAGTGTTGGAAAAGCAAGAAAAATGACCGAGCTCGGCTCCTCCAGCCTCCACCCAGAGCACGCTTCTCACGCCGGCCACACATTTTCAGTTCACATCTGCATCAGAAAGCCTGAGGCAAATTATTCACTGTGCACACCTGGTTCAAAACACTGGTTCTCGGTGGTTCTGGCTTAGTTCTGGGTCAGAACATTTTCTCTTTACTTGAGCTTCTTTCTCTTCTACAAATTCCCATGGCAAAGATGTTTCCACTGTGGTATTCCCACCACAGGCCACAAGGCAATGGAGTCAGCTCACCGGATGGACAAACACACGTGTGGGTTTGATGTCTCCCAAACGCTTGGTGTGGTCAGTTTTGCCAGATTACCCTCAACACCCCAGGACTAAATAAATAAATAGAATTAAATAATGTTTGTGTGAACCTTAAGCCTAGAATACTAGAAAAAAAGAAGAAAAACAGCAAACAAACAAAAAACCTGTTCCAGAAAGGCACATGATCATAAAGACAGGTATTTCAAGGAAACGATCTTGGCAAGCTGGCAGCCTTAGGTTATAAAAGGAGCCAGAGTCTAAAACTGAAGCGCAGTCACCTCTGAGTGGTGTGTTTTACAACCAAACACTTACTGTTGTCAAGTCCATTCCTGTTCCCAAGATTGACAGACACACAGTATTCTGGAAAGCATGGAATTCTGGAAATTTGGGGTAAGGCTGACCGGCATTCTAATCCTGAATCTGATAATTACTAATTGTCTTGCCTTGGGCAAAATCCTTGAAGATCTTCAGTTTCCACAATTGTGAGATAAGGTTAATGATGCCTATAATTAAGCTATAAATGCTAAATAAATGGTTGCTGTTATGATGATAAAAATAATATTAATTATCATTATCAATATTAAAAGCATCATTGTTAATTATAAGACACTCTTTCAAATAGGAGAAAAGGAAGGTCAGAGTTGAGATTTTGAGGAAGTGGCCTAGAAGGCAGAATCTGCTCTGAGTTTGGGCTTGCCTAGGGTCATTCTGATCTTTTGCAAATCAATCTCAGGATGGAGGAAAGAGTGCCTCATAAAGAATGTTAACAAACAGGACTCTAATTTCAAAATTCACACAAATTAGACCAAAAAATGCAAAAAGACATAGAAATACAGAGGATCCCCGTAGTCGATGCTGCCAAAAATGCTATGATGTATTCACCCAACTGGAGTTCCTTCTAACAAACTGCCACCGAGCATATGGCTACCTTGGGCATTTTTTCATTATCCCAGAGTGTGTCTGCAGTCCCATGTCGGTAAACTCCATCTGTATCTCTGTCAATGGAAGAAATTTCCATCAGGAAATATCAGCAGGAATCAGGGGAAAGACCTTTCCAATTTACTGAGATCGAAGGAAGTAACCACAGGGTTCCCCCTCTCCCGCCTCCGTTTTTCCCCAACTCCAGCCAAAAACTGACTTGTTTTCTTTCCCAAAGATTATCCCATCACCCTCCACTGCCTGCTCCGGGGGGAGCCTGCGGATGGTCCTCAGGCACGCGGGGCTGCACGTGATCGGCAAGCTTGTATTCTGGGTCACTGAGGCCCTTCAACTCCCCACTTCACAGGAATGAAAAGAAGAACAGGTAAAAATGGACCTCTGCCTTCTCCTGGATTCTGCACCGAGGGAATGCAAGGAGAAACAGCTCTGGGGGTTTTGTTGGTGGTGCTGTCGTTATTTGAATCTCTTCATTCTGCCATCCTCCATCAGGGACAAAATTCCAGGCAGATTTTAACATCAAAGGTGGTGATGGATATGGCTCCGTGGGCACACCAGGTATGCTTGCTGGGAGCGGGCTCAGGGGCAAGGCAGCTGGGAGTGTGGACGGAAGCCTGCACCAATGGTTGGATGTGGGAACAAGAACATTAAAAATGCCATTTTGAACTCCCTTCTTTGTGCTTCACAGTCTGACCATTGATATTTCACTCACATATTGAATGGTGTGACCCCTGCAATCACACTACAGTGCTTCCTCTCATATTTTTAACTATAGACTTAAACAACTATCATGTCAACATACTAGCTTAAAGTTAAGTATTAAATATGCGCTACCTTTGGAAAATAGACTCAGGATGCGGAAGCACGTCCCTCCCTGCTCCCCACACTCTCTATACACCAAACGGGGAGAGTGGAGGGAGACAAAATGGATTGTACATTGACTTTGCTGGAGATGGCTTCTCTGTATACATATATGTCAATTTATATGATGTATTTATTTTTAAATTTACTTCCACACAGATTTGTAGGAAGGATCTACTTAAGACCCAAATTAACCATGTCAGCATCAGAGCTCTCCATCTACCTGAGAAAAAGGCTGTGGAAAACCTCACTGTTTCAACAATCCCATTAATAACACAGCTCTCATTCGGGTGGTATTTGCGAAGAGAGTCTCATTGATTACAGAATCTCCAACCAATTATCTTGGTACTTCATAGAACCCACAAGTAGGTGAAAACTAATTGTGATTCTCTGAGCTAAATACAGTGGAAAGAATGAGACTTGGAGCTGGATTTTGCAAGCTTATCTATGTGAAGAATCTGGAGCCCAGAGACAAAGTTATCCAGTCAGTGACAGTGTGCGTTTATATACAGACATCCTTAAACCTCTACCAACAAATGACATCAGGCCTGAGCCCCCCATGGACGTCTAGCCCACGGTCCGGGATGAAGGGCAGGGAGGACACCAAGCCAAACCAAACAACTGGACACAGCCTCTGCTGTCCGCTCAGCCCTCACCAACTTCATTCTCACCCACCATCACAAGTTGCTGGGATAACTCAATTTCTCCATTCTTCAACAAGATACACTATACTCTCTCCTCCACTGGATGTCTAGAGGCACACACTGGAGCGTTGACTCACCATTGTCTAGACCCAAAGCACATCCTATCTTTTTTCCCCAACTTCTATATCATTTTGGCAGAGTCACATGAAACTGCTACCAAAATCTGGTGTATATCTACCTAGCTACCTTCTACATATCTGCACTGTCTATAAGATGATAAATATAAATGCATTGCATTTTTATTTGTCCAAATCCTGCCCCTCTTTTAAGGACCAGCTCTCCTATTTTGGAGATAAGTTCTCCTTCCTCCAAACAACCACACTACCCTCTGCCTACAGCTCTTGAAATGTGAGTTCCTGTCTATCTTTTGTTATATTTGCTTCTATTCATGTCTCATTTCTCTTGATAGAATGTACCATTTCTTGAGGATAAAATCCATAACTATTCTCCCTCTCTATTTCCACAGCACTGATTTTGTTTAACATCTAGAAAGATAGCCAGTAAATGTTGATCAAATAATGACTGAATAAATCACCTTTAATTAGACAAAATAAATACAAGGTATCATTAATAATATAGAAAAATTCATGTTCCGTTCATGCAGGTGGAGGTAAGACAAAAGTAAGATAGAGAGAACTTGGTCTGGGCATGCATGGAAAAACAAATATAAGGAGGTCAGAGAGAGCAAACTGCAAAATTCCAGCTCTCTTCTATCTGCAGCTTCCCCTTCTCCTGAAATTACTTCTTGCCACAATGATATAGGACTCACACAGCGCATTGGGATACACAATCCATCTCTGGGAGCCCATAGTCACAGGAAGAAGGGGAGAGGAGGAAAACAATTCCTAAGCACATTTCACCATTGGTTTTGATCCCCAGCCAAGGCCTTCCACCTGCAAAAATCTCCCAACTATCACATTTCTACTGCTCTGGCCGATAACGAAGATAATTGTTTCATCCACTTTGTCAAAGCTGAAATGAAAAGAGGGCAAAGCAAAATGATGCCATCGTAAATCACGGGGCTGAGACAGCAAAAGAGGGACAAGATAGCGACTTCATTAAGGGTTATGTATTGTGCCATTAAGTTGGCGGGGGGTCACCTTTCGTGTCACACCCGGCCTCTGTGATGCATTGCCAGCTCTTCTTTCCAATAAAATTAAACGGAGATGTAAAACTGATTAGGGCCATGTTTGCTTCAGCCCGTGGCAAAGGGAATGGTTCAGGGAATAATTGATATAAGATTGCAACTGATGCATAATGGCAGCAATTTCTCTTCCTGGTCATTTCATTGCTGACCTTGCCCATTAAAATAAGCCCAGCTGCCTTGGAGAAAGAGACACTTCATTTCCCATCACCCTGCAACCTCGTGGCAGGCCGGTCCCCTGACCAGTAGCCCTTACCAAAACACATGACCAGAATTACTGCAAGCCGGAGTTTGGGGGGAGTAGCTGGTTCACATGAAGATGCATTGTGGACCCTTGATGCCATGTTAGCATTTGTCTGAACTCCCTGACTCCCCAAGGGAGCTGCAGACCACTCTACACTTCAGTAGCTTTTAGATGCTGCCATGCTGAAAGTCAGGTTATTGGCCTGCTCTATCTGAGCCTCAGACTCACAATGCCAGGGCCTCTGTGTGTCTTCTCAGTCATTGCTGGGATATGGAAGTTGCTATAAGCATGAGAGGAACAGACTTTATCCTCACAATCCCAAATTGTGCCTTACAATGCTTTATGAACTCAACAATTTGGTCAACCTCCATGGAGCCAGACTCTACCATTGTTCAGTCAACATTTATTAGGGGTCTATTAGGCAAAGGACTGTGCTAAACACTGAGGTTAGCGTGGTGAGCCAGGTGGTTGTGTCCCTGCCTTCAGGGGGCTCCCAGTCAAGTGATACTTTCCATTGGAATAACATTGGTAGCTCATGTTGGTTGAATGTTTACTGTGAGCCAAGCATAGTTCTATGTAATTTACACACATGAACTCAGTTAATCTTCATAACAAGAGAATGATTTTTACTCTGATCTCCATTTTACAGCTGACAAAATAGGGGAAGACAGAGGCTAAGCACCTTACCCTGGGACACATGGGGTCTAAGTAGAATCAGGGTTTCCGATGCCATGAGCTGAAGCCAGGAACTAAACCTGAAGGAAAATATTTTATTGATATTGTCTGTTCTTTCTCTACCCTCTCTCCATCCTATCAAGTTGGGGATGTACTTTATCCAGCCTTCCAGAAGAAAGAGTATGTCTTTATCAAATGGAATTCCATGCTGGGTTTCTAGTTTTCCTACAGGTTAGGAATGCCAATAAAAAAATGCCATGTATATCCCAATTAATGAAAGTTTTATATCACTTGATATAAGATCCTATAGAGTTTTCTTTCTCTATTTCACTTGATGTCTGAAGCTGGTCTTTTATGGTGTATATGGGAAATGGGCAATGCTTATCTAGGCATCCCTCAAGCTTTATATCTTGACCTACTATTGGCATCAAGATGATGGCAAGTAGTGGTGGATAAATCCTGGCAACAAGTCGGCAGGAAGCAGCTTGAGCCATGGCTGTGACATCC
The DNA here is from genome assembly GCF_041296265.1 of Equus caballus. Taxonomy (NCBI): domain Eukaryota; kingdom Metazoa; phylum Chordata; class Mammalia; order Perissodactyla; family Equidae; genus Equus; species Equus caballus. The sequence goes on along the minus strand of NC_091710.1, from coordinate 26,044,207 downwards.
ATGTGTCGCTGCCTCTGCCTCCATAGTCTCAGCCTAACGGAAGGGGCATAGACAACATGATTCTGTGATTCTCTTGCCATTGTCTTCAGGGATCACAGCAGTGAAACACACATATCACTATGCCCCCATTTTCATACTCAGTAATATACATATGACCTCATTGTCATAGCGACTTCCCCAAGCGTGAAGAGAGAGGTACTTTTTTCCAGACTCACTTACCAGAATTATGCAAACTTGACCTGTCTGTCTGTCTGTCTGTCTTTGTCCCATCATTCCTCAGCTCTGACAGAGCCCAGGGATTCCAGCAGCTCTGAGTGGGAAGACTGTAAATGACAAACAGCAGACCCTCTGCCAAAAAAGTGATTGGACCAGAAATGCACTAAGTTAAACCAGACTGTTTCCACCCACCCCATCTAATGGTGACCCCGCACCTCAGCAAAGAGGCAAAGGCTTTGTATAAATGAAGACAGAGACTGTGCTCATTTCCCACTTGATGACTCATGCAATATGGAATGAGAGGCCCCATCCATCCACCCGTAAACAACAGATGAAAAACAAACACTGAGCAAGCATATGCTTGTCGTTTTCCTTCTCCTCTCTGCCGTCACCTGCCTTCTCCCACCATCCGGACCCCATGCCCCCACGCTGGCCAGTCGGTTGGGTCTACTGTGTGAACATCCTAACGATGAAAGCAAGCCACCATGGCCGCAGGAATGGGGCGCCACCAGATCTGAAGCTTCCTGTGGCTTCCAGGTCTTCCCCACCCAGTGATATCAGGAGAGGGAAGCCTCTTCTTCGCCTCAGCCGCTTTAGGAAGTAATTTTTCACCTATACGGCACATTATAGCTTACACAGCATTTCACAGTCATTACAGACGTATAATCCCTACAGCATTTTTGGGAGGCGAGTGTTATGATCCTCGCTTTCCAGACAAGGAAACCCAGGTTCCGAGATGTGCTCGCGGCCGCTCAGCGCTTAGGGCCCAGAGTTGCCTGGAGGGATGCATGGCCTGCTTCCAGATGAAAAGAAATCCACTACTCTCTGGGAGAAAAGGCAAATTTGCCTAAAAGCAGTTTTCATAGTGGACTCTCATGCCACCAGCCTCCTGGCCTGCTCAAGACTGCTTCCCTCCCCGTAAACAGCCGAGGGACCCCCGCCTCCTACGTCCACCCAGTACCCGCCTTAACATCCCAGGAAACTGGGACCTCACTTTCCTCCCCTCTGTCAGGCCGGCAGGGCCCACCCTGGGTGGGAGTGCGGCCGAGGCAGCTCAGGAGAGCAAAGCCCACGGCCAGGAGCTGCTGGGGGCCAGCGGCCTGCTCTGCCCCTCAGAAGAAACAGGACTGGGAGGAGGGATTCACTAGTAACATCCTCATGAAGGAAATGTTATTCTTACCTTGGATCTGCTCCTGCAGAAAACAGAGGGGGCCTGGGCTCCCAGAGGGGCGACGCTCAGAGGGAAGTGGCCGGCCTCCCCTTTCCCATTCCCCAGCCCCGCACTCCATCCACTTCATACTTATGTGAACAAAGAGTGGCCTTTTCAAAAAAATAAAGGTTAAGGGAAGAAAATACCTAAAATTGGAGGATTCGTCTGAGCAAAAGAGGTAGGAGTCTCACGGCAAGCAACGCTTTAAAGGAAAACAAACTTTCATTATTCAGTCAACAAACACAAGCTTTAACTCTTAGCAATGGACTAGGCTGGAGGGAATGTAAAGATGAATGAGACGCGTCTCTCGCCCTTCGAGAGTCCTACTCAGTGTCCCTTGACACCTGCCAGGAGAGAGTTACTGCACCTTGGTCCCAAACAGACACCTGCCCCATGCCTTCCTGGGGTTGCTGGGGCCAGAAAGAATGCCGAAAAACAACCTGCAAGCTTTACAAGGCTCTTCTCACTAATAGTCCCTGAGACATGACATCGAATCCCTGGACTGCTCAAGAGCGCCTTCTCCTACGTCCTGATTGGATTGGCCTACAATGATTATGGTCCCCAAGGCCAGAGCTGTGCCCCTGAATCCAGGCGCTGCATTTCCCCAAGGGCACGCTGTCCCGGAGTCATTGCCCATCGCCAACTCTCAGTTTCCCCTCAGGGCAGGGCCTAGGCCAAGGGTTCTAGGTTATGTTCTGAGCTGCAGTAGGATTCTGTCAAGGCACGTCAGCATCTCGCATGGGTTTGGGAGGAGGCTGAGTGGTCGGCTTCGACCCTTCCAGCACCCCTACCGCACTCGAGCTAGACAGAGCACCCCTACTTCCCTCTGTTCGTCAGACTGGCTAAGCCATAAGATTGTATTTGGAGAAAGGGATTTTCCTGTGAAAGAGAAACACCTTTTGAAAACCACTGAGGAGGTTATCTGAGGTACGTTCCAGCTCCGATGTCTTGTGACATATGATTATCTTCTGTGATTGAAAGGCAATTCATGCATGGTCACACTCACTTTAACACCCAGCAAGATTCTCCCCAAACTCTCCCCTACCCCCTCCCTCCCGGGAGTGGAGTTCAAGGAAAGAGCAGAACCAAGCTTTTCCGTCTCCCAGTCTCCCAGAGCCAGGTCACCCAGGTCACTAACCACAATTACCCATTCTGCAAGTATTTACTGACTACTGTGTGCCAAGCAGTGTGCCAGCTCTAGAGGGAGCTTCTTCTCAAGAATCAGGTTTGTGGAAACTCCGCACAGCCTGGTGCTTAACAGCATAGACCTTGGGTCAGACTGACCTGGGCTCCAGCCCTGGCCCATGATCTGTGAACCACAGGAGGCAGCTTATCCTTTCCAAGCCTTAGCGGCCTTGTCTGTAAAAATAATGTCATGAAGATCAAATAGGAGTGTTGCTGAAGGTAATAAGTTTGAAAACACTTAACACATGGCAAGTGGTCAAAAAATGTCAATGATGATGACTTTTACCGAGTTCAATTGCTCGTTGTCTCTCACCTGAATTCTTTCAGCTCTTCACAAACTGGTCTCTCGGACTCCAAAATCACGCTCCACTCCAGGCTTTACTTTGGCCAGAGGGATTTTGCTCCATCCTCTGAATTCTTATTCATGCTTTAAGGCTAAATCCAAATGTCATCTCCCCTGTTAAAGCTTTTTTAACTCTCAGAAGCAAAATTAAGCTTCCATATGCCCAGAGCATACTTCTATTTTTCGATTATAGCACTTAATGCATTGTGTTCCTTCATTTATTCAACAAATATTTGTTGAGTGACAACCAGGTGCCAACCCTTTCTAAGCCCTGTGGGATGCATCAGTGACATGCAGTCAATTCCTTGTCCGTGTATAATTCTCTAATCCCCCTGTCCCCACCCAAAATTTGGAGGAGCAGGATTCTTATTGCATTCATTGGCCTAGCTTAGTGGCTCATCGAAGGTGTTTAACAGGAGTTTTCTTAAAGAATGGGTAGCAGGTGAGTCTATAGCTTGTGGTCAACAGATGGACGAGAGCAGATGGACAAGAGCCTTCCTCAAACTGTGGGTTGGGAATCCACAGGAGGCTGGCAAAATCTTGGGGTGACTCTCACAGTCTGTCCCTTGTACCATCACAGCCTCAGCTCCATGCCCTCTTTCTATTACCATTTCTACTGCCAGGAACTAAGGCAAAAAGGGGAAAGCAGAGAAGAGAAGACACAGTTGTATTGTATAAGCTAATAACATTTCTAAACTTGAGAATTCAGTGAACTGCCAGAGGCCTGTGGAAACCTATGGAAATCCCACAAAGACATCACATACACACATCTGGGCCTCATGGCCATTCTATGCACTTGGATCAGGCCCATGGACAAGCCCCTGGGAAAGGCTGCAGTTCCAGACTTTTCCAAGAGAAAATTAACAAGGATTTAGGTTTCTGTTCAAGCCCCTCTCACCTTGTAGCATTTGGAAAAGACGTCATAGGAGCCAACCCAGGCCAGGGGGAATAGCTGTGAAAGTGGGGAAGGAACAAAGAAAGCTCATTGACAGGCGATCAGCCCTCTCCTGGGAGGGCTTCCTCCCCTCACACTCCTGCCATTTAAGGAAGAGCCAAGGAACAAAAGAAGAGGGGATGTATTAAGTGGCTGAGATGTTAAAATCACAGAAGCACATTATCGGCCTAGGGCATTGTCAGGAAGCTGGTGGTTAAAGTCAGAGAAGTAGATGCAGTGTCTATGGCAAGCATACGAGGCTGATGCAGGTCACAGGTCAAAGGCCAGTTCTTTCAGAGGGCTATAGTCAACGGGGAGGAGCGCATGGGTATATGCGTGTGTGCACCGCACCTCCATGCTGTCAGCGAGAATTGTTTCAGGTTTGCTAGATTTCAAGCGTCCTTCTTTAGCTGAACAACAACTGGTGGTAAGTAAAGGAGAGCCAAAAAAAAAGAAGGAAAAGAAATGGATAAAATATTGCCAAGGTTGGCTTGAAGCAAACCAGCCCAGAACCCCCAGTTTGGCCCACAGAGAGATTTCTTAGAAAGGCAGCCATGTCATGTGACATTTGAGAGCAATTCTGATCGGGGAAGAGGAAAGGGCACAAAGAGCACTGTATCCATTGTTTCTAAAGGTAAGCGCTGCTCTCCGGAAGATCTCGCCACTCTTCAAGTCAAGGGTTACATCTGTACTTTGCACCCAGCATAGTGCCTAGTGCAGAGCTAGTGCTTCATACAGACTTGTTGAATGGATGGATGGATGGATGGATGGATGGATGCTTGGATGGATGGATGGTTTAATGACATCACAGGGAAAGATGTTTCAGTAAAAAATATTAGGGTGAGTAAGGAGTGGAGAAAGAAGAAGAGGCAGAGGAGCTGGAACTGTGGTTCCGAGTGTGCCGAGTCAGAGAAATGGTACGTTACAGTCCCTTATTCATTTGCGAGACCCTAAAGAGCTCCTGAGACATGAGGCAGGCCTGTCCTCAGGGAGCTTAGGAGCCACACCCAGAGGGACCATATGCACCCAAATTGTAGTGAAAAAAAACAATGGTCACAAAGGCAGTGCAGATAAAGTGCTGGCAACGGGACCCCAGTGAGGAACAGGTCGGGACAGAATGTGGGTGTCCACGGGAAAATTCCCCCAATTGTGAGGGTGCTTTTATTTCAGACTCTGCAGTAGGGCAAGAAGGCCCAGGGAAGCCCAGCCCTCTCCTCTCGGGCAGCAGGAGGAGAGCTGGCACAGTGGCTTCTCTGATTGCCTCTCTCTCCTCCTCCCCTTGCCTGCCCGCCCTGCTGTCTCAGAGAGCCAGGCACTGATAGCGGAGGATTTTTCTTAATGTCTTTATATAGATGAGTTAATGTAAAGGCTTTCCAACATAAGCATGTTTTTCTGCTCCTTCTCCCTGACCTTGGCATTTTCTTTCTCCGTTCCAGGCTCAACGCTGTCCTGTGGCCAGGTTTGCCTCTCATTTGTCAATGTTATTATTGAATTTTCAAATGCCAGTGGTACACATAAATCAATGGCTTTCTTCTCCCTCCTGGCATAGCCCTGCCACATGTGGTCATTCATTTTTTTAATAAGTCCTCCTCTCCTTTTACTCATTTATAAAAATGCATCTTGCTCCCCGACCACCGTCCATCACTCGGTGAGCCCGGCTATTTGTTGCCCCTGAGTGCTTATTCATCAACGTTTTCAAAAGCAAAATCACTCTTCGCCTCCTGCTCTTATTGTGCCATCAATCTTGACCAGGGGATCAATAAACTTCGCTTTTGCAATTTTTCCCCCTCTCCTGAGCCGACTCTCTCCAAAGTGCAGTCTTTTTATTTACATTTTTAACTGATCATCAGCAGAGGGGGCAGCGGTGTCAGGGAGGCGAAGGGCGTTCACGTGCTCCCGAGGTAGCAATAACCATCCATGCATCGGTCATTTAACACGGTAACCCAGAGAAATTGATACTCGACTCTTCTCTGCCCAGGGTCCACCCACGTAAATCATCACCTGAGGAAACAAAAGCCCTGCCTGAGCCCTGTGTCTTGCAGGCAGGCAAAGAAATAGGTGGAAAGACTCCCCCACCGCAGCCTGGTTGGAGGAGAGGCATGCTGGTTTCCAGGAATTTTTTCTCATTGTTTTATGGGTGTGAGGGGAAGATTAAAATAGAAGGATCTAAAGGGTTGAGAAAAGGACAGAAGGCTGAATTTAAAATGGGCAGACGTATAAGACCCGGCTGGCCAAGGGGCCTTGGCTGGACTGGCCAGTAAATCTCCTCCAGGCTTCTAGACACACCAAGTTCGCAGCGCTCTTGCCTGCTCTGCTCACAGAGAAACAGAGCGATGCTCGAACTGCAAAGCTGCATGGAGGCCAGTGGGTGCTTCGGAAGTCACAGGAAATTTTTTACCCCACTCTAAAAAGACTTCCTCAAGGCTTAATGAAAACACAGTTAAGATAATAAGAATTGGACAACTCAACGTTCAGTGAAGATTCGAGCATGTTGTCCCTCTTGCTTTGGCTTTTCCACCACTATTTAAACCATCAGACTATTTTCGAGCTCCCAGGTCGTGTGGCTGGCTCACCTAGCGGGAAGCTTGCAAGGCGATCGCTGAGACATGTAAAGTGTTCACTGTGCTCCCTCCCACCACTAGCTTCTCAGCCTAATGGAGAATACCACGGGCGAAGGGGAGTTGGGGAAAAGAATTTCTATTTTTCATACCTGCTCGGGTGCTTTCCATACGCCACCATGCGGATCCTGAAAACAGCTTGCCAGATAAGTTTTGTGTCCGTATTTTAAGGACAGGATGGGTGAATGCTATACAGAGATTTAGCTACTTGCCCAAGCAGCAAAAATTGAATACAGATCTCTCTGGCTCCAAACCCAGGTCTTTGCAATACCCAGTACTTACCGAGGTCCTCAGGAGTCATGTGACTCAGATCAGGACCAGGGGGACACACAGGGGTTCTTTGGGATCACCTGCATCTGATCACAGGGTTGGTGACAAAGGAAGTGCAGGGTCCAAGAGGAAAGCGGTTCCAGAGGTCTGGCATCCAGGACCTGGGAGGGCTGCCGGAGGGAACAATGCATTGGATGACAAACATTGACCCCAAGTCGAGGTGGGGTGGCCACTGCCCCTGGGGAAGTCCCTTCCCTTTTTGAGCCTCAGTTTCCTCAGCTCTAAAACTAAGGATTGGGCTCAACAATGCCTAAGATCTCCTCTAGATGGAAAATTTCCATAATCCCTTCAGTGCTTTCAGGAGAATTTTCAGTGCAGGCCAGTAGCCTGGCATACACAGTGCCAACCAGAGTGTGGCACCATCAGAAGGGAAGTCCTCACTGTCCTCCACTCTCTGGGGACCCCAAACAGCATGGCATCAAAGAGAGTTTGCAGTTGGCACTTGGTAAATGGACGCTGACTTCTCTCTTTAATCTCCTCAGCTATCGTAGGGAAGTAATAACATTAGAACAAGACACAGATTTGAAGACTTTAGAATTTTGGATTCAGAGTTTTGGATTTCATGGAGAAGTAAAATTTTTAAAGAAAAACATGAAATAAAATCTTCTGTGTCTATGATGGTAGTATTGTCCCCTTTCTATTTGGCAAAATCCAGGCATTAAAAAAATTACCATCAATTGCCACCATCAAATCACAAAGAAAAGACATTTTAACTCCTCAAAGTTTAAAAAGGGTGTAATTCACTGTGGACAGGCTCCAATGCACAGAGTGCTCTATGGGACCAGCCTATCCAAACCATCAAACTAAAAAAGGCATACTGTCTCCAGGATAGAGGCTGTGTAGTGATGGACCACACTGAAAACCCCATCAACGAGCCCCATATATGCACAGTGCCCAGCTCGGTCATCGAATGCATGTGCATTGCCCTGTGTTACATTTTGTTATTATTAAGTGCGTAAATCTCTGGCCCTTCAATGAGACTATACCCTCCTTAAATACTGGGAGCCTGTCTTACCTTGGGCTTTTTATCACCAAGTAGAATTAATCCTGTTATTGTGGTTGTGCATATCTGAGATTGGAGGGTGAGCTCATTTATGTGGCTCAGATTATGTGAGACAGATGGTGAGACCGGGTCATGTCAGTCGAACCAATGAGATGTACAGGCAGCCAGATCCAGGGCTCTGGGCACGGTCTCTGGCAGCTGGCTCAGCTACTTCCTGGTCCCCCTGGAGCCCACAGCTGCAGCAAGTCTAGACACAGCTGTCGGGGAGCAAGGGCCCTAGAGAAAATAGAGGTTCTGACCAGGGAGTTCTAGAAACCCCGCTGCCTGTCCCTTGCTCACCTCCAGAGAGAGACGTAACCACAAACAAGGCTCTCAATCAATTAACGTAGGCTCCAAAATGGCTGACCTTAGCGAACGCAGCAGAAGATGCTGGCTCATCAGCTATGTGCTGTTCTAAGTTAAGCCTAGGAAAGGCACTCTACAAATACACAACTTGGCCGGAATGCTGTCCAAGCTGTCAGTCTGAGGGCTGCTCCAGTCCTGGGCACCAGCTTATGTAACTTCAACTGTTTTGCTAATAGGCCAGAAATAAACAATGAGTGACTGGTCATTTTTAAAAGCCAGCTCCCTTGCAAAGGGAAGAGAGAAGAAGCCAAGGGGCTGAGGGAGGAAGTTTCTGCCAAGATAATAAATACAAACCAAAATCTCCAACATTTTGTGGTTTGACACTTAATTGATTAACTAATTTGAGGCAACAAGATTTAGTGTTCCCGCAGATTAGTGTCGAAGGGGTAATTATAGCGAAAGCTCGCATCTCCGAAGAGCGTGGCAGCTGCAGCTCCACGCGGGCCAAACCTGCATTAAAGCCCACATATTACAGCCGATAGATACAAGCGGGTTTTTGGAACACGTCCCTTTTCGGCTCTGCGTGCTGGGATTGCTCTGGAAAGGTCATTTGGTGCCTTATCAGCATAGACAAAATCCCCTGCCTGTAATGTATGTGTTTATTCTCAAATTAAATATATTAATGTATTATTTGTTCTTAAAATGTCATGGAATAGATAGTGAGCTTAGCCCTTCTGGCAGACCTTTGAAGCTTAAAGAGTAATGTAATAATAGAACATTAATCCATAGGCCGTTCCGTCATCTCCCTGCGGAGGCCCCCGCCTCTGATACACGCTCGACGGCGCTTGATCTGCAGCGTGATTCTCAGTCCAATTCTCTGACAATGGGGGCTTAACGGAGGGGGCTCTCCTGAAGCCAGGAAAGGCACGGCCCCTCTGCTATTTAGGCGGAATAATCCTACTATGGACTTGAAAACAGGCAATGGCGCACATGCCCCAGGGTTAAAAAGAATTTCAGGGAAATTGGAGAATGAGCCTAAAAGCAAAGGAATTCTATTTTTCTGCCAATCTCCTTTGGCCAAGCCTTCATAGGAAATGGTGTTTCTGGGCATGTTTGAATGTGCTGTGTGATCCTAGTTTAGGGCTCTGGGGATCGCCCCAGGAGTATTAAGTGCAACCCACAGTCAACACAAGTACACACAGTGCTGACCGGTCCTTGGAAGCCAGAAGGCAGCACTGGACGGAGGGAGGAAGCCATCCACAATTCAGGCCTCAGCCAGTTCTGGAGCTTCGGATCCTGGATGGCCCTTCAGAGTTGTCCCAAACTGAGGCAAGAGGCCCAGGCCTTTCTGTCCCTGCACTGGTCAGTCATTGGCATCCCCCTGGAGACAGCGTGATCTGGGGCAAAGTAGCTCCCCGTGACTACGCAGCTGTGAGCTGTCAGCAGCCAATGTTCCCAGCAGCTGAGCGGTGGATGCATTGGGCCTAAAGAAGTGCTCTGCCTGGGAGACGCTGCACAGTGTCCACTACATGTGGCAATCCCGCTGCGTCTCTCTGGACTACGCTTTCACCTTTTGCTGAGAAATTTACCTGCTTTCTGTTCTAACCAGCGGTTCCAGCCCTCTGCTGCCCTCTAGTGGCTACTGATCCAACTACCCCGACCCGAAAGGCCCTGCGTTGGTCCACCACGACTAACGTGCCAGGCACGTTGGTGACCGCCAAGCTATTCTTACAAGAAAGTTGGCACTAGCACGATGCTGAAATGTGACTGGCACTGAATGGAGCCTTCTCGCCACTTTTTTTCTTCTACGCCGTCTGCCACTAGGTCTTTACTTGCTTCAGTCTTGAAGGCTTTTGGGTCTTTAAGAGGTTCTTGATTAAAATAGAAAACCCTTGGGACTATTGGCAACATCATCCGTGATTAAATTACTCTTTAGTAGTATCCGTTGAAAGCAGGGTCTTCCAGGGAATAGAATGTGAGACATAAGAGTCCAGAGGGATCAAATCCAGACATTCACCACTTCAGTATTGCCAAGAGCTGCCCGAAGTTGATTGAATGACGTTCCTTGCTTTGCAAACTAGAGAGAATATCGTTCCTCAGGATGGAAAGAGCACAAGGTTCCGAGTTCCTGGATCTGGCTTCAAGTCGCCGCTCCGCCACTTGCCACCTCTGTATCTTAGGATCAGTTTCTACCTCTGCAAAATGTGGCGACCCCTACCCAGCAAGCTTCTTGCAAGAGACTAAATTAGTTACACGTGTCGAGGCACTTTGCAAAGCATTGTGTCGTTCAGCAGCTAGTTACCAATTTTAGGGCATTTTCTGATGAACCCCACAGGCTTCCACACCTCCTGAGTACTACAGATCCCCACCTGTCACTCCCGCTGCTCTTGGATTCATGTGCGGTCCTCCTGTGAGGAAAGTGATATTTCTGACAGCAGCAACTGAAATACGTGAAGAGCAGGCAGGAGTGAAGATAATTGAGTAGAAAGATACAAACTTACGATGAGCCTTGCCATACATTTGTATATTCAGAAAGTTACTTTCCGATGCAGAGGTGGGAGGAAAGATTTGAGGGAGGATGTGGTGCTCTACCAGGCTTACAGCAAGGCCAGGAAATGTGTCAGCGGGAACTGGGACTGACACAGTCACCGTCGGAAACGCCCATTCTCTTCAGCATGTGCTTCCTAAATGGAAGGCAAACTGATTTTTTTTTCCCTAATGCAGAAGAGATCTCCATGACAGAACTGAATCATCAGACTGTTGAAACATATTGAGAGAATGTTTTCTATCAATAATGGATTTCAAACAAGTGAAGTCAGCGATGAAGTTAGGTCCTACAGACGGGGCATCCGCAGGTAGAGTCACCATTGAGAGTTTACAGGATGAACCAAAGTCACAGTGGCATTACACCTCTCTGACAGAGACAGCATAGCAAGGACATGTCTTATCCCCCCATACATAATCTTTGTAAGAAATCTTGTAAATTAATTTTTAAACTAACTATCAAGCATATGCATGTATGTGTAAATATATATGTCCACACATACATATACACAATATACAACCTCACATATATGCTGGTACTTAACTGACAGCAACAAATATTAGGAGCACAGGCAAGATCAGGAGGCAAGTAGAAAAATACCTCTGAAAAACTAAATACATATCACAAAACGAAGCTTTAAATGTGATTACATGTTGTCTTGATCAGTATAGATGTTAGAAAGCTAGAGGGGAAATGAAATTTCAAACAACAAGAAAAGTAAGAAACTGAAAAATAATGTGTGTGTGTAAAATAGTTATGGTAATGCAGGCAAAAGAAGCCATTTAGAGTCAGGACAAATAGCTTCAAGAGATCCTGAAACCATCATTGCATTACCACTCAGTAAAATAACTGCTAAATTAATGATTTTGAGATAATGTGGAAAACTTTAAATCTGTTTAGTGCAAAGTACTTTGTTTAGGCAGAAATGAAAGAGGGTAATTTAATTTGAAATTATATTTATTGAGAATGTCCAATGAAATTACGTTTATTGAAAATGTTTGTTTTATTATTTAAATTTGTGTATAGAGCAGAAACACTTTAGTTGTCATGAAATCTACAAGTGTAGAATATCTCATTTCCCAAAAGCTAGGGGCTACAGAGGTAATAGAAATTGTGTGTGTATGTGTGTGTGTGTGTGTGTCTGTGTCTGTGTGTGTGAATGAGAGAGAGAGAGAGACCCAAGAGTACTAGTTTTACTGAAGCGATTAAGAAATGTGGCTAGAACTTAGGTGCACATTTAGCAGAGAAGTGAATGAAAGACTAAACGCTGATATTCACCTGCCCCAAGGTTCACTCTGTCGCCGCTGAGGTTCTTTGAATTCCCAAATATAAGCAGTCACAGGGGTAAAGCAGACACAGGAAATAACATTATTCATTGAGAGATGAGAAGCCATTTTTGCTGAATTCACAGACGTCATGGAGTCAGGCTCCTTGGGTTTGCCTTCCCAGCTGTCATCTAGGTTTCAGTTTTCTGTTTCAGCCAATGGGAAGTTATGTGGGCATCTGTCAAGTACTTTGAGACAGTGGTGAAAGGCACTATTTTAATAGGTCATTTCCTTTCTGATGCAGACAGCGTGGGGACCACACGAAACAGCAGAGCTGTCATCTCCACAGCAGAAACCAAAGCCGATTGTTGTGAAAGGGTCTGGAGAGCATTTGCCCATGTTTCCCCACCTCACTGCCATAGCTGCTGGGACTCCAGAGGCTGAACTGAACTCCGGGGAAGGTGGGCCAACTGGCAAGTAGGGCTGACTGAAAAAATAGAGGACAGGGCAGAATTAGAGGGGAAAAAATGATAATGTTTTCTTTTTCCCTTCAGCAGGACTTTCTGAAGCTGAACTCTGCATAATAATAGAGACTCCACAGTAATCTAAACCGAGGGCCATCATCCAAGTCACCTTGCCAGCCAAGCTTTAGAAAGAGCTGTCCAGAAACAGCCAAGATGGCAGCCCTGTAGCTGGCCGTGTGCAAGTCTGCATGATGGAGGACGGTGGGAAAGAAATCCTTCCTTCCATAACCCTTGTTCATGGAACCATAAAGGTCACAGAGGAAACAGGCTGAGCTCCTTCCCTCCGGTTCCTGTAATGGTATTAGCAACGACTCTTTCTTACTCAATCGCACTCCCAAAGGATTTTCAATAAACTTTTTATGTGCCATAACTGTTACATTAAATAAAGCTGAAAGTATTGAGTAAACCGACTGTAAATCACTTTAGATGCCTTGGAATTACATTAAGTGTGAGAATTATGGATCTTTTGCTGCTTGCAGAATCAGAGAAACGACAGAGCCAGGGATTTTTATGCTGCCAGCCTTTTTGAAGATTTTTTAAATTATTTCTTTATGCTCCACGACAGTCATCTCTTGTAAATGACTTGTTCAGGGGCAAACTCGGGGTAGGGAGAAGAAAGAGGAGCAGTTGGGGTGTGGATGGAAGGAAAAAGACTCCTTGCCTTGAGGAACACAGAGAGCCCTGGCTCTTCTCTCCTTTTCAGACTTAGTCACTACAGGCTTGAACTTTTCTTTTTCTTTAATTTTTTTACTTTTCAGGTTTGTACGTTTTTAGTGAAGTGAAGATGGGCACGGTCCACACAGAGGGTTGCAGGCTGCGTGTGCATGTTCATGAACACGTTCTTTTCCTCAATTCCAAGATCTTGTCCAGTCAAATCCCACCAGATGTTATTTTTGTGAAGTTAAAACCCTGCCTTTATGGCACTCATGTTCAACAGGCTTCCCAAGGCCTCCACAGGGTCAGATCTGTGTTTTAAAGGGAGTTGTCAAACTGCTGGAAGTGGAGGAAGTTTGGAGAGCTTGTTGATAAAAACGGAAACCTCTCCGCCTGAGATTCCCCAGGACCCCCTTTGATGTCAAAGCAGGTTTGATTTTGCTTGGAAAAAAATTTAAGGCTGCTTTCCAACTGGCCTGAGTGGTTTCTTTCAATGACCAGTTCCAGCAACGAAATTATAATTAGGGGCTTGTGACATCAAGGACTATTGCCGTAGCAATCAGAGTGATGTCGGCAACCTGGCAACTTCCTTTCAGGAGGGGCAGAGGGGCTAAAAGATGTCGTCATACCTCCAGGCCAGAAATGGGTGTGGCTGCTGAATAATTCATAGAAATTCATAGAGAGGTTAGAGGAGGGGTGGTGTGGAGAGAAGACTGAATTTCTGTTCCCGAATCTAACAGTGAGAAGCATTTGAAGCCAGAGCCCACCAGAACATGAGGCTAACCTACAACCAGCTTATCTTGCCTGGACTGCTAAAGACCATATTAATATCTTGTAGCCATTATTTAAAAACTTAACAGATACAAAGCTCTGTTTCAGCCAGTCAATTGATATGTATTTATTGGGCAGCTGGCTGGCAGTCACATGATCTGGGCTCATAATCTGGCTGTGAAGATAAGATGGCCCCACGGTAAGTAACAGAGAGCAGCCTGAGAGGCTCTGTCCCTAAGTGAGGACTGGGTAGTAGAAAGCATGGCTGGTGTAGGACTTTGGAGAGGCAGATCCGAGAGAGCTGAAGTGTTCATGGAATAGGTGATGCCTGTGTCTGTGCTTAAAGGATGGGCCGTTCTGCACCTTACGGGGTGGGTGTTCTGGGGAATGGAGAGGAGTGGAGCGGGAATGACCACAGGATGCTGTGAGATGCAGAGAAGGGAAGGAGTGAGGAGAACCGATGGGGCCAGTAATGTGGAGTGGGTTGTGGGAGCGCCTTGAAGGGCAAGCACATCCTGCAGGCCCAAGGAAATAGGGTTTCCTGCAGCATAAACAACCAAGGAAATAAATATTCATGTAAGCTTCTAAGGGCAGTCTCACCACTGGCCATGGCGCCGGTTACACCAGCTTCAACCAAGAGTTGCATCAGGGCCAACCGGATGCTAAGGGTGAAATAGAAAGGGTTCGTGCCAGGAAGGCTGTGAGAGGGACGGCAGGGCTAGGAGGCAGCGGAACACAAAGAGCAGAAGTGAGGGCACGCTGCCCTGCTCCCTGCACTGCACGCTCCCAGCCCTTATCCACTGGGAGGCTGTGCAGTGCCATCCCAGTCAGGTCGTGGCGGTTCACATGCCTGGAGCACTGGCCTGGGAACTCTAAGACCGGGGTTTTGACATTGACTTTGACACTGATTGATTATATGACATTGAGCAAATTGCTTCACCTCTCCTGACCCTGGGCCCTCCTCTAGGGTCATTTCCAACTCTGAATCCTCCCTGATGGCTGTGGCCACTTTGCCTTGCTTTGTCCCCAAATAAAAGGCCAGAGAGAGGATAGCAGAGCCTTCTTCTTTGGCTATGTGAACAAAGGCCACACTGAGACCTGCTAACACAATCCATCCACACTGAATCAGAGAAAGTGCTTCTTCACTGAGGTTTCTCCACTGCTTACCAATGGGGTGTTTAAACTACTTAATCTCCTGGAGCCTCCGTTTCCACTTCTGTGAAATGATGAAGCCTATAATGAGTGGAAGTGCCAGAAACCATAAGGGACAGAAACCCTAAATGACAGGGGAGCGTCTACATTCAGTACCTGCAGTTCATTGATCTCCAATGGCTGTGAGGGGATAGCTCATGGACTGCACTTACTATAACTTAGCCTGAGGAGCTGGGTTCTCTCTGACTGTCCCCAGACGGCACTCCCAAAACAGTGTAAATGTGAGCCGCATGGTGACCATTATGGAGACATCAGAAAGTGTGGACGTATGCGTCAACCTTTCGATGAACAAAGAAATGAAGGAATCAATAAGAGCAGATCAGTGATGGACCCTTAAAGAGAGTGGATGCCAAATAAGACACTCAACACCCACGCACCCAGCGCCTGTGCTTCCTATGTAGGTGTAGAGACAAAATATGGGAAAATTCAACAGATACTTGTTGGGGTCCACTCTAGGCCAGGCACTGAGTCGGCTCTGGGGACAAAAGGGTGAATGTAACAGGATGGGGTTACATCCCAGCAGGAGTGATGTCCATGGAATCAATTTAACACATACATCCAAGCATTGCAGAGAAGTTTGATTGAGGCGTGGGGGACGGGAGGGTAGTGACAGAGTGGCAGGACAATATAGGACGGGCAGTCAGGGAAAACCCTTGGAGGAGGACACATCTGAGCTGAGGTCTCAGTGGTGAGCAGATAATATATCTAAATCCCAGTCGAGATTTAGGCCCACATCTCCCATTCTAGAAAATCATTCCAAATATTTGTTTTCATTCTGGGGGTCAGGGCTGTCATCTCTGCGTGTGGATAACACATTGAATATTTGAATCATAGTTTAAATAAATTATACAATAACTATAAGAAACAAAAACCACTTTTCCCAGAAGAAGCACACCTCCGGGCATCTGCACTTGCTGCTATGAGCCCCCCCAAACTCCTCAGCTCTCCTGGGGAAGCCGGGTGGGAGGCCAGGCTGTGCCTGCGCGGGCTGAAAGCCTGGGCAAGCACACAGCTCAAGAGCCACGTTCTGATGAGGAAATCGTTAGCGGGAAAAGCTCCCAATGGGAACCCCTTCTGTTTTGCTGATCTTGTAAATCGTCTGAATTCAACGTGTCACAGGCATGTCTTACAATACACAAGATAATGCCTAGATTTTGTAGTGCAAAAGCGTATTAACCTTTGTGTACTCGAGCAGGGTTCCCACAAAGAACGTTTGGTAAAAACGGCAGGGCTCATGGTAATTGCTTGCCATGTGGGTAAACGATCCAGCGCTGCATGGAGATAAGGAGAAACTGCTGAAGGCAAGTCACCTGGGTTTTATTATGTTCGCCCTAAAAAATAATTAGCATGGCCTATGAAATCATACTGTGAGGAGTCTGTGGTGCTTTTTCTTTTTTTTTCCAGAAGGAAACTATAACCTACCTAGCTTTTCTCCTTACAAGGAGATTTGGAGTGTGCGTGTGTTTCTCTGACAGTCAAAGACAAATGAAAATGCTGATGTTAATGTAAATACCACATCCACAGCAACAAGGAGGACGTGGTGGAAAGATCGTGCACAGACAGCTGTCCCCACCCTATCCAAGCCAACGCAGAGCCACCCCCTAGGCGTGTGAGGGCTGCAGGCTGGGGACAGGCTTGCCCCCAGTCCACCACCATCTGCCAGCAAGCAGGCAGCCTCGCCCAACCTCGCATAAGGAGGAAGTTCTTTCCAGGCCCCATTTTCCTACTGGCCAGAGTGGGGTCACCAGAGCTTCCACAGGAGGCCTGAGGGTCCCACAGGGAGCCATCACTTCACACCTCAGTCCCCTTGGGCCAGCTGAGGCCAAGAAGCAACCAGAGGGGTCAGCATCTGGCCCAGTTCTTTTTGGTTGTGGGTCCTGGAGAGTTAGAGAATATGTTTCATTTGTTTTTCTTCCAGTCAAAAAGGGAAAAGAATATGCATATTCTAGAGCCTACATATGATTTTATTAGTTAAATAGAAATAACATTTCTTAAAGATTCCACCCTCTCATAAACATTTTCATAGATGGTCGGGCAGGTCAGCAGGGTTGGGATCAGGAGTTTGGTGAGTGAAAGTTGTGTTTCCATTCTTTATTTCCTGAACTCACAAGTTCCAGGGGGAGGGAGGGGCTAAGCAGCGAGGGAGGAAGTGAGCTGAGCTTCCTTCCCAGCACAGCAAAGAGTGGGAGGCAGGAGGGCCTGTCTGCCTCCCCTCGGGGCTGCAGTGCACCCTCCAAACAGAACCCCGAGTGGGCCAACCTTGGGAGAGTCCCGGGACACCTCTGGGCCTCGGATTCCTCATGTGCTAGGTCAGAAGTGTGGGCCACGTGGCCTAATGACGTTTAACATTCGTGCAGATGGCAGGAGCCTGCAGAGCACCTTCACTGCTCCCTGCACTTGATTCTTGCAAGACCCGAGGGGACTGTATCAGTTAGCTCCAGCTGCATAACAAAATACCACAGCCTGGGTGACTGAAGCAAGCAAAATGTATTTTCCCACATCTCTAGGTTGGAAGCCCAAGGTCAAGGGGCTGGCCGATTTGGGTCCTGGTGAGGCCTCTCTTCCTGGCTTAGATGACCAGTTTCTCTCTGAGCATGCAGCGGGAGAAAGAACTCTCTCTTTCTCTTCCTCTTCTTCCAAGGCCACCAGCGTAGTGGATCAGGGCCCCACCCTTACGACCTCACTTAACCTTAACTACCTCCTAAAAGCCCTAACTCCAAATCCAGTCCATTGGAGGTTAGGGTTGTAGGGACCTGGATTTGACCACCCCAAGATATGTCTCTTTGGCATGATGATTATTTGAGGCTAGTTACTTTGCAGACAGGAAAGCAACTGAAAAGTAGAATTTACTTACCCTTTGTAAGAGACATTTACATTGTAAAGGAACTCTCCATCTGTAAAGATATCTCCCTCTGTACCAGGAAGAAGGGGAGATGACCTTGTCTCTAGAAACTCTTAATCAACGGGGAAGGCAAGGACTTAAATCTGCATTTGTTTATTGTGCTTGTCTGGTAACCTCCTGTAACTGACTTCCCTCCCCCTCCCAACGTTGGCATTTCTTTGAGAATTAAGCATCTTTCCTTAGGCTAGGAACTGATTGCTGTGCTCACCTGTGACCACCCAGCTGCAGACAATCGACTTGCCTCCTGCTGAGCCCTCCAAGATAGCAGACCACTACCTTCTGTGTCCATCAAGCGCTGTGCCAACAGGGCAATCTTGTGACTATTGTGGGAGGGACATTTCAATCATATGTGAAACATCCTGTTTGGGGGTATATAACCACTCTGTGCACCCCACTTCTTCGGTGCCCTTTCTTCCTTCAGGAAAAAAGGCCCTGGGCCATGGTCCTCATAAAGCTTTGTATAATTTTCTCCTGCTATTCCGTCTCATGTGAATTTAATTCGTTCTCCGGACAGACGAACCCACATTAGGTAGAGGAAAAGTCTTCCTCCCCTACAGGGTTCTACCGGATGACTTTGGGGGTCATAATTCAGTCTATAGCACATCAGTGTTGGCATGATTATTCCTATTTCCCACATAAGGCAAAGTTCAGAGAGGTTAGCTGAATCACCGGAGAGCGGGCAGCAGGGAGAGAGTAACACGGGGCCTGGAAGCCAGGACTCCTGGCTCCACACTCCGTGCTCCGCTCACTAGGGTCCCGAGCTTTGTTCTGGCTCAACAATCACGTGATCCTAAGAGCTGTCACATGATAACAGTTTGGCTACCCTGGCCTTTGGGTGACTGCAAAGCAGCCCCAGGCCCTTCTGTTCCAGTCCCCAGAGCAGCAAGGGGACGAGGGCAGCTCAGGGCTCACTTCTCTTTCCGCGGTCTTCCTCTGGAGCCACTCCCCTCCTCACCTCCTCCCTGCGATGACCTGAGCCCTAGAGCCAGCCTTTACGGCTTCAGGTCTCCGCCGCCTGACCCCAGGAGAGCATTTCTTCATGGCGGCGCTGATAATTTATTTAGTTTTGCTAAGTGTTCCTTTACAGGGAAGGAGGAGGGGGAGGAGTGAGAAGGAAGATGGGTCGCTGTCTTTGAAAAGCCGACTCATAAATGTTCAGGTACGTTCCTTTTTCTGTTGGCTAAGCAGCTTTCCCAGCCAAAAAAATAATCACAGCGCAAGCGTCTCCCAGGTCTTGAGAGAGCAGGCGTATTTTATCTCTCCGTGGTGACGGCTCTGAGCAGCTAATGCTCTTGCATTTTAAGCTTGAATAGATTTTTGTCCAAGGCAGCTATAGTTTGTTGCTCCTCTTGTAAAGGTTTTTGTAGTCCTGGGAAACAAAAGAAGGCTCCTTCCAGCAAGGTGAAGGCTGCTTCTGTCTCAGGCACTTCACCGGGTGAGGAAGACACTGCTGTGTGCCTACCCAGAAGCCATTCTCAACCATCTGCTCCTTTGTCCTCTCCCATCTCCCCTTGCAGATAGGAGTGGCCCCACGTCCCAGTTCCGACAAGTGAAATGGAAGTGGCTGTCTGCTCTGGGATGGTAGGAAAAGCAGAACTTTCTTAATAAATAGAACCTTATGAGGAGAAAGCCTGTTGACTGAGTCACACTAACTGCTTGTGTATCTGGTTGAGATGCTTGATACCACAGCAGCCATTTTGCAATCATAAGGCACCAAACACAAAAACAAAAAGCTGTCTTCTCAGGATGGCAGAGTAGAAAGAAAGAGCCTGGATGTTTTTGATGACAAACCTAAATTACTGAACTAACTATGAGGCAGCTGTCCTTAGAACTCCCTGCTAAGTAAACAGTAAATGTGTTTGTGTCACAAAGCCACTGTTAAGTGGGATTCGGGTTACTTGAAGCCAAAAGCATTCCTAACTATGACACTAGACCACAGGATTGGTATGGTTGCTAGGGAGGTCCACTTCAATAAAAAAAAAAAAAAAATCCCTTGGGACTGATTCATTTCATGATGAATTTAGTGCTGGTAAGCGCCTGAAAGTGAAGCGGACCACCCATTTCCTTTGGATCAAGACAAACCAGCAAGCTCATCCTCTCTGGACCATTTTGTGATGGCATCTATGAAACTCTTGTACTGAATTGTTCTTTGGGGTGACACCATTAGCTGACCTTGATGGGTAGTATGAGGAAATTCCCTATGACCTTCAGCACCGCATCCATTGTTGGGTTGTTGCTGAGGATGTTATGTCACAGGGTCTTCTGTGTGAGGATCTTGGCATAATTCCTTTTCTGATTTTGGTAACCAGCTACCAGGCTGAAGGATGTGCTCTACTGGGCTTCAAGTCATCAGACTACCCTCTCCACGCGCCTGTTGGGCTATAGCTAGAACTCTGGAAGGGAAAATGCAGTCTAAATTATTTTCCCAGGAACTACTTTTTGCTGCGGATGGGTGACACTCTTCTCTTGAGGCTGGACTGAGAACATTCAACTCATTTCATCCCAGAGGTGGCTGTGAAGGAGCAGCTATGGTGGCTGTGATGATCTGAATTACAGTGTCACTCTGCCAACAAGGTAGGGATATCGATGCCCGAGGCTCTTTGGGGAGCAGGCAGTGGCAAGCCCCTCAGTGACAGAACACACAGGGATCCTCGTTGTGTCACCTAACGTGACATTTGGGTGAGGAGAAGCTGATTAGGTTCTGGACAAGTGGACAACACAAGATTTATGCTGAGGCCAGGTCTAGTAACCTCTTTTGCTGAGTCTGGCTCCAAAGAAATCATTCACCTGTGGCTCATTTGAATAACAATAATGTTTGATTTGTCCCAGTACTTTTCTTTGTTATTTGCCTTTGGCTCACTATGGGGCAAGGGGAAGAACTGGAGACAGCTGTGCTTTAAAACTGTTAAGAACTCACTCACGTGACAGATAAGAAACTGAAACCCAAAATAGGGAAGTGACTAAGGAGCCTGAGGGTGACAGAGCCTGCGTCTCTGACTCCTAGTCCAGTGCTCTTTCCACTAGCGCCCGGACTGAAAAGTCTCACTGGAAACTAGTTCGTGGAACAGGAGTATCCTGAACCCTGTTTCCACTCACTTCTCCACACCAGAAGCTTTCGACAGCGAAGGGCACCTCTGCTCTATGAAGTGAAAGGTCTTTCTCTTCCGAATCTCCATGCTCCCTAAGGTCCTGGTTTCCAGCAACCCTGACTCCACTAATCTCAAGAACATTTCCACTATATTGCCCCTGTTTTGTCCCATTGCTTTCTCAATGGGTTATGGAAAGGTCATGGGGATTGATAAAAATCACAAGATATCATATCTGAAAGATTACATTCCTGGGTAGGGATGGGGAGCTAACTTGATGACAGAAGGTTTTTGCAAATATGACAAGGACTCTGTGCTTTCAGAACAAATAAATGTTGCTGGAAGCAATTTACTCAGAGGCAAATTTTTCAGGTAATCTGTGATCCTCATGGTAATCGCTATAAGAGCCATGTGTTTCCCTGTATCTTCTCTATTAAATATTAATATCGAGAACACTGAAGAAGTAATCTAAATCAGGCCTGAGCCCCCTCCTTAGAGCCGGGGGCCCTGTGGCCTCTTCCTTGCAATACACAGCATCTCTTTCTCCCAAATCCTCCATCACAAGTAATGGTACCAACACTCTCCCAGCTACACGCGCCGTTAGCCTGGGTGTCATCTGTGCCTCTCTTTTTCCTTCCTTTCTTTCACCAAGTCATCAGTTCTTTCTCCTAAATCTTTTATAAATGCCATCCTTTCTCAATACCCCCAGCCTATTTCAGGTGTTCATTGATTCCTATCCTGAACTAATGCAGGTGACTTCTGCTGGTCTCCCTGCTGCCAGGTGTGCCCCCCTTTCCTTCTCACATAACATCTCTATTGGAAAAGCCTCTAATGCCTCCCCATCAACTGTGAAACCAGCAATTCCCAAAGTTCTCCACTAAGATGCCCGAAGGCAGAGGAGAGTGCATAAGTTGCCCCAGACAGAGGTGCACCCCCATTTTGAGAGGCATGACACAAATTTTAGGCTGATATTTTAAAATGGCACTCCACAGCTCTGCCTTTATTTCCAGACTGTGTGGTTTTGAATCTGCTATACAGTGTGAACTTAAAGATACTATATTGCTTGCATATCACTGTGAGAGGGGCTCCAGCATTAAGACCATGGGAAGTATAATAAAGAGATGTGGCTGAGCAAATAAATGAAAGAAATATGTCCCTACAGCATCTTTTACCAAATAAAAGTATGCAAGAGAAAAAAGTTGAAATCGGCACAATGAATAAATGTAGGAGAAGACGCTCTGTGGAAGGCCATGCAAAATTGCTAATAGCTGCATAGTAAACATGGACTAATTGAGAGATAGATTGTTGGTCACATAATTTTATGTCCCATACTCTAAACCAGAGTTAGAAACACATTCCCTAAGAGGGTAGAGAAGACTTAAATAGGCTTGAACTTTCTCTACCAGACTTCAGGATGTGGGTACCGCACCAATGAGAACAGCAGGGCTGTCCCTAACTGCATGGACTCTACCCATAACTCCACACCCTTCTTCTTCCCTACTCACTCTTCTTTCTCTCTTCCTCTCACAGATCACAACTTCCAGTTCACAATACAACAGGAAAAGATGCTCTGCTTGCTTATATAAAGGTCTAAAAGGAGGAGAAATGAAGAGTTCTGGGAGCGATAGATACTGGTCACACTTGCTTTAGGTATGTCACTAAAGAAGAACCATAAACAGCATCTGAATCTCCAGTTTAGTCAGAGAAACCAGAAGAGAAGAAAAAGAACTTCCCAGGAAGCTGACCCACCCTGGAGGACAACATGGTAAGAACTGACCGTTCAACTAGACCCTGGTCATGGCAAATGGGTCTTCAGTTCAGACAGTAAAACAGCAGTGAATGCTTATGCAGCATGTGTTACGTGCTATGTATTTTTCTACGAGTTTTACATATAACAGCACAGTTAATCTGTATAAAGCTTTTTTAGGTAGGTGCTGTTTCTTTATTATCCCTGGTTTATAAATTAGGAGACTGAGGTAGAGAGATCTTTTTCTAATAACTTACCCAATATCACACAGTAAGTGGTAGAGTCAAGGTGCAAAACCAAACTACGTGGCTCCAGAGTCTCTCCTCTTAATTCATAGGCAAATCCGCCTCTGAAAATGAGAAGCTTACGTAGGGCTAAGCATTCTCCATCAACCGTACCTACTGGTAAACTGTGAATCTTGATGGATTCCACCCTCCTTTAAATAGTGAGGAAACAGAAAGTCAAAATAAAAGACGAAACAATGGCCCAATGCAAAGACAGCAGAACATGAAGGAAAAGTAACAATATTTGAAACATAAAAATGGAGAACCTATGAATTAAACATGGTTTTTCACAAATTTAGAAGACATTAGCATGATGATCTGAGAGTGAAGCAAGAGGGCATCCCTCTGTAAAACAGAACGAGTGAGCCATAAGAAGAAAACAGACAAAAAGAAAGACATGGATGTCAAAGAAAATGATACAAATGGGGATACAAAACACATTTCAACAATAAGATTCAAATGTACAACGGAGCCAGGAAAAAGCAGAATATCACAGAGAACAGAATCAATGAAACTGAGATTGAACTGGAGACATGCATCCACAATACAAAAGGAAAAGAACCAGAGAAGAGAACAAGAGAGAAGCTGATAGCTAAGGAGGAAAGAGAACAGAGATCCAGCCTGAAGTGCTCTGTGGGGGAAGAGAGGAAAACCAAAATAACAGGCAAATAACCAACAACTGAAGGTAAAGTGAATCTGAAAACCAGTGTCTACAGAGGGAAGAGCTCACTGACTTCCAAAGGGAAGAGCTCAGTACCTAAGGTGAATTTCAAGAAGAAAAAGTCCTATGTAAATTCGAGGTGGCTGGGGGAATTAGGTTGGTTTCAGACTTTCCCTTCCAAATGTGAAATAAACAAAAGATTCAGGAGCAGTAGCCACACGGTTTTGAGGAAAGCAGTTTGTAAATCAAGAATTCTATATTCAATTCAGCTGTTAAAAATAAGCAAAATATATGCCCTTACTCAGACAATGTATCACTCTACATGGTTTGGGAAAACTACTTGTAAACAAAGCTGAGAGATGACTCAAAGCATTAGAGAGTAGGAAAATCATAGACTGAGAGACTTACAGGTAACTCAAAACTAATTACATAGTATAAACATAGCTGGTATAAATTTGGTTTCAATGTTAACTGGATATGCAAAAACTATTACTGACATAGATTGATATGACTAACAATAAATTAACAAACATGGGAAATTGGGAGGGGGCAAGGGAAATAAAGCATGGAATTCCTATCATACCAGAAGGAGTCAGAAGACATTCTAAAGACATTTTAACTTTAATCATTAGAAAGCTACGAATTTAAGTGTGTACTTGATTAAACTAAAAACAAACAATATCAAAGATTATGTTAACAAAATAACAATCAGTGTACGGAATCTGAAAAAGTAACCTAGACACAAAAAGCTGCCATAACCACAGAATTCACAGAGAGCTATACAAAGAGAAAGTAGGCAATTTTGCAGAATTATTTGCCCAGAGAATTTTGCAAACACTGAAGAGTGGAATCTTCTATCTACAGTAATCTATTTTAAATGTTATTTTATGAAAACTCCCTAAATTAACTTCTTAAGGATTAGATTACATGTGCATGCTCTGTTCCCACTCAGTTGGACTATTTGGTTCCCTTGGGGAAAGTTCCACGTCTCACTGCACCAGTTTGCCCCACTCCCAAGAAGACAGGTGCTCCTCCTGTCCTCCTTGGGAGTGTTAGGAGCCACCTGCCCCTGCTACTCTCCTGCTTTCTGCTGGGTGAGTTCCCCCACCCAATGCAGGCAGCTACACAGGTGAGTACTCTACTCCTCATGAAGCAGAACACAACTAAGACACCTTGTTATTGAATTCTTCCTCGAATTTTAGGCACTATTCCAGGAAATTCATGAGAAGAGGAAGTACACACCGTGATTCTATTCCTTCCAAACACCCCTCCCACTTTTCATTCCTGGAATGAAGATCCATAGCATAGTGGGTCTCAGGAAGCGATTTTGCCTTCCGCTGAGCGTGGCTTCCAAATTACTAAGCAGCAGCAGCAAAATAACTAAAGCACGGTTTAGACAGTGAGAGAGAACAAAGAAATTAGCACAGCAGCACAAACCAAAAAGTGCAAAACTACCTAATAGAGTAAGGAAAATCTATCACAGAAAAATGAAAAGGAAAGTAGTACAAACCCAAAAAGCATGATACCAGATAATACAATGAGGAAAAGCTGTGATTATTAAAATGGAAGGAAAATTATCCAGTTTAAAAGGAAAGACTCTCTAAATTTATTTGAGGGACAAAATCTGCTTAATTTTGCATCACTCAGTGAGTTCTTTGAGATCACAAAGAAGATACTAGTAGAGCCTTGCCTTCAGTTGTAGAGGGTCTGTTTCAAGGATACAGGGCAACAGGAGGGTGGATGGGGAAGTTTCCAGATTTCAGGGAAAACCAGCCCAGTAGCTGTGTATCATCTGAGACAGAAACCTGAGATCAAGACCCAATTTACAATACATAATGAATTAACAAACAGTCAGGAAATGTGGTTCTCAAATGAAAAAGCATCAAACTATGCAAATTAAAATGATAACAATAGCAATTTATTAGAAATACCAGTAGAAATTATTAGAAATACAGTGTTGATGTGAGCTAAGATATGCACACATAACATCATCCTATGATGGATAAAGAGGATAAAACATAGATAAGGACAAAAGGGATTTTCATAGTAAAATTGCTAAATGTCATACCAATTTTCCTGAAAAAAAAAAAGGATTCTGAAGTTCATTTGTAAAAATAAACAATTTAAAATAGTGAGGAATTTTGCAGAAAAGCAGTGAGAAGAAGAAAGCTCTAAATGTTAAAATAAACCCCAGAGCTACAGTCGTCTGAAGAGTGTGGAACTAGTGGAAGAAGAAAGGAAAGATTAATGAAATAAAAAGAAGGCATTGACAATAACAATATATTTAATAATTATTAAATTTAGTTACTATTAAAAGTAATAAATATATCCATTTAGTGTAACAATCAACAAATTTATTTAATATTTAATAAAAACATAAGCAGACATAATGGTATAAAATACTAATAGTAAAGTTTTAATATTTAATATAATTTAATAAAATGTAATAAAAGAAGCAATAGAGAATACAGCAAATGGTAATGGAGAAAAATGACTAAGTCAGTGAGGGAAAATATCAAATTAAATTTTCACTTCACGTTAAGTGCCTGACACATAACTAGTACACAATAAATATTTGTTAATAGAAGAAATGAATAAATGAATGAATAATATATTAAATTCCAGATGGATTACTTTGAAAACCACAAAACACTACAAGAAATTACAGACATATATTGTGCTGATCTCTAATTGGAAAAGGCCTTCCTAAATGTGGAAATGACAGATTAAGTAACAAAAGAAACATTCAGTAGCACATTCAGTAGACTCCTTAATAATTTTAAGTCTCTCTCTATGAAGCCACTAAGCTAGGAAAATAATTGTCACACAAATATGGCCACACAAATATAGTATACAAAGAATTAACATCCTTCATATATGAAACTCCCTTAGAAATCAAAAAGACAAAGATAAATACTCTAATGGAACATGAACAAGAACATGAGGAAAAATTCTCAGGAGCAGAAAAACACATGGCCAATACGTGGATGAAGAAATGTTCAACCCTATTTACTATCTAAGACGTGAAAAATTAAGTAAACACACAAGAAAATTCAATTCTTAAATATTCTGTCATCAAGACCCGTCTCCTCAGAAAAATGTACATACACACAAAATTTGGCACAGCATTTTAGGTTGCTCTCAGACCTCTGGATGCCATGCTAAGATCCACAGGAACCTAGATTCAGAAGTCCCGTAACTTCATGCTAACGAGTGAATAACGAGGGTGTGGGAAGAGGGATATTTCATAGACGGCTTGGTGGAAGCACATGTCCACACATTTTAAAAAGCCATTTGATAATATGCATTAAAGATCTCAAAATATTTACAATTTATTCTTGGTATAAATTTTTTAAGAATGTTTTTTAAGGAAAATCAGATATAAGCAGAGTGATAGATGTCCAAAGATGTTCGTCATGGCATTGTTTATATGAACAGAGCATTATTTATACTAATTTAGCTACTAAATTCCCAAAATAAGGAACTGTTTAAATAAATTCTGTTACATGCTTGAGATGGATTATTATTCCACTATTACAGTGCTTTTCAAGAAAACTGAATGACATGGGAAAATACGTAAAAAGGATACAACATGAAAAAGGAGAATGCTGTCTATTCAGTATAAGAATAACTGCATTATGTACACAAACATCAGAAAAACTACAAGGAAAATATCAAAATGTTAATAATTATTATTTCTGGGTGAAGAAATTATGAGTAGTTTTTCCTTACTCTTTTTATATTTTACTTTCAGAACCAAAAAGCATTTCTTAATATCAAAAAAAAATAAGACTATGGAAACTTGGCTTCAATAAGAAAATCTGGAGCCAAAATGGCTTTAGTAGCGACAGTGAACCAGGCCTCCAAGGTCTTCTTCAGGAGGACGTTTCACAAAGGATGTTCAGCAATGGATGCTCCGAGGTACCACACCATGTTGGTCACTTAGGACTGAGAGTCTACTTACATCCGGGGCAAGAATGGCTGCCTATTTACTCTGAGACAACCTAATATATAACTCATCATCGTTTGCTCTTTTGTGATTTGCCTATTTGTGAGGAAAAGACATTCCTATCTACATTTTCTTGGATTCAGAACTGAGACAGTTCACACAAAGCAATCAATAAGTCAACATTTTTGAGGTTTCTGCCAAGCACCATACTAGTCCCTTGGGGAACCCTTAGAGACAGGACATATTGCTGGCCTCCATGGGTTAAAATATTGTGGAAAGGTGAACTAGGCTAGGATTCTGGGTGACATAAAATATAATATAGTGACTGAACACTCGGGCTTTGGAATGGAAATGCCCGGATTTGAATCTCAGTTTTATCACTGCCGACCTATGAGGAGGCAAAAGTTTAGAAAATTTCAGCAAACTGCCCAAGTTTTTTTGTCTCCTCATCGGTCATATGTAGTAGTAACAGTATCGAGCTCGTCGAGCTGTGGGTACAACTGGGTGAGACAATGTGCTTGAGGAAGACGTGTAGAGGTCTCCATTTCATCTTCCTGAACCTATTGTCCTCATTTCAAATTAATGTGTTTAATTTGGTACCTGAAACATACCTCCAATTCGGTGTCGAGTTCCTGTCATTGATTTCAGTCTTGTATCGAGGAATTAATGTTTATTGAACGCCTGCTTCTTACCAAGCACTATGCTAGAACTTTACAGCTGTCGTACGGGTAGACCGTGTTGCACTATATTTCTTGTAGACTCAGAGTAATTACAGCTGCGGATATCATGGCAACTCAAATGTCTCAGTGGCTTAGTAACTGTTTAAACTTATTTTTCATTCACATTACAGTCCAATGAGGAGTTCAATGGAAAATCCTTTTTGTGGTGATCTAGGGATCCAGTGCCTTCCATTTTGTGGTTCCGCCATCTTGTAGGGCCTCCCCAAAGTCCTCCACTAGGACCCCTGCGTTCAGCCAGCCAATAACTGAGGGCAAAAAAGGAGAACCAGAGATGCTTTTCTTCCAGGCTTGAAGAAAGGGGTACCTTTTCATGCATGTTCTGTGGGTCAGAACCCAGTCCCATGGACCCTCCCTGCCTTCAGGAAGGCTGGGGACTGCAGTCTCCCTGCAAGCCCGGGAAGAAGAAGAGCATTAGTGCCATTCTGGCCAGTCTCTGCCACACCTCTTTACCCACTAAATGACATTCTCTGCTCCAGATATCAGGGACTAGCTTTGGTTCCAAACTAGTTGTATGTTTTCTTAAGTTCATAGTGAGATGTTTCTTCTTGAAATCCTTGCTTCATTGAGTGATAGAATAATTTTCTTTTGTATGCTTAATCACAGAAGCTTGTTTTTTTTTTATGTATAAAAGGTACAAAGTTTTATTGTAAGGCATAGGGTAGAGAGAATAGAGGAAATGATGCCAGGGCAACATTCCTGCTTGGAAAAATAAATATAAGTTCTCAAAGGAAGTAGAAAGCATTGAGGAGGACAATACCCAGGATTAGAGGTTTCCTGGGTCCAAAGAAGAGATGAGTGTGGACAAAGGAGGGACAAGATGACGTACAAGCACCAATGGAACTCCACTGAGGCTTGAGGAGGTTTGCATATGCTGTGGATTGCCCAGCTCATTTCTCACTCTGACCTTTGTCTTGGGTCCTCCTCAAATTGTCAAGGCGGAAAAACTGAAAGAAAAATCTACATTGCCCAAAAGCCCTTACGTTTAAGTTTCCAGATGCAGCTTAGGTTCTGGCAAAGCAAGTGCACTCTCATATGACAAGAAAAGAAAGCTAGGGCAGAAGACCACAATGTGATTTCAGTCAGATCCTGAGAATCCGGACTGTGTGGTGAGCCCAGCACCAGAGGCCACCAGGCCTTCTGCGGCAGCTGTGAAGGTAGCATTGAGAAAGACTGGTAGCAAACCCAGGTCAGTCTGTCTCCTGGCTGTGTTTATTCCACTGCTCCACATTATTCTCAATTATTAAAAGCAAATTTTTAAAAAATCTCAGGCTATTGATGAATGGGCCCCATTTGGCTTTCAAAAGTCACTTTCATTTTGTACTTTAATTGGACTGTAGGGAGAAAGTCTGTAAAGCTTTGACCCCAATCTTCAAGCCTGATCCCTGAATCTCAGGCCCAAGACCCTGTAAACATCTATCGGTATAATCAATACACCCGCGGGATGGGGAGAAGCAAAATCTCGTGTTGTTGGCAGTTTGAAGAACGACCTTCTAGGAGGATGGGGCCTCTGACCTAGTAGTTCAAGAGCAGAAGAGGAGGATATAACAGTTTAGAAGGAGAGCCAATTAGTATAGTTTTGGAGAGTGTTGAAAACATCAAATGTATATCCATAAACCATAAAATTGTAAGGCTCTCAAGATGTTAATTAGCTATGTTTCTGTTACTGAGTAATATGTCAAAAAGAAAGTCTTCCTGGTCAATTGGGATTGGGAAACACTGGTTTAAACAAAATAAAACAGAGTTCTAATACTGTCGATCTTTAATAAATTGTGTATAATGATAATACTCAAGAGGTAAATGACGCAGTATTTTCCAAGAGTATTTGGCCACGGGACCTTCTTATCTCAGACCACCTCTTGAGGCTAATAGACCACCCAGGTCCCCTGGTGCCCAGGCAGTGCTATGTTCCCAGCTCCTCTGCAGAGGAGTGAGAAAAACCCAGAGATTTTGTCCTGGTTGTGCTGGCAACCTGAAAAAGATAAAGACCTCAGGTTTAACCCCTGGAAAATACAAGCCAAGAAAACTGGGTAAATTCTTAACCATTTTAAGAGGGATCATAATACAGTATGTTCCCCCCACTGCTTAGGTCTGTACAAGTTCACAACCCAAAATGCTTTAAGCAGTCTATACTCTGCATTTCTTTCAAGTAAATTGCTGCTACCTCAGTGAGGTAAACTCGTTGCAAAAATGTCTGATAATTAGTCACTCAACAGATTACTCCATGCATTTTTTTTTAAATCTGCTTATTTTTCTCTCCTTTGTTAGAGACAAAAATAGGGCCCAGTTATAGAGCATTGTTGTATCTGTTATAATTAGAAGGTAAGGTGACTTGAAAGTAATATGATATGATATCGCAATTTCAAAGCTAGAAATTTTTGCTATGAAATAAAAAATAGTCATTGTGAACCCTCATAGTTTGTCAATCTTTAAGTTACAGCTCCTGTTCTGTGGCAAGTTACATAGTCTATGAATGCCAGATTTTCATATCCTGGAATTGAATGTGTAATTTCACATGTACTCTGTGTGTAATTTGCTACATGTACTCTGTATTTTGTCTGGTTGTCTAACATACAAAATCCACCACCACATCTTTTCAGTAGGGTCTATAGAAAGACAAACAGATGCAACTCCTTCCACCCAGGAAGCAAGGCCCACAATGAAATGGAGAAGTGCAATTGCTTTCTGGATTTTCCTCACACAGGACGTGAGAGGTATGCAGAGATGTCTTTTAATATTCATCAAAGGCCTTGGAATCATGAGTCCCATTCCACAATGTCTAGAAGATTTATGGAACTAGAAGTTCTTCTCTGCTCAGCTTTCCAGGAAGCCTCTCTTCTGGGCCATCAGGGGAAAAGGGAATGTGTGTTCTGTATGTTCCAAATAGCCAGACCCCTTCGCTTGTTCAGTTCTGTGGGTGCTGTCCAGTGAATTGCAGCCCACTAGCACTCACCTCTGTTTTAAGACTAACTTAAGACAGAAAATTTTAAACTGAACTTCCAGGCCATGAAGCAGCAAAAAAAATTTGAAAATGATCTGGAAACAACATTCCACTAGAAGAGGATTTCTAATGAAAGTTAATTAAATCTAACAGGTATACTGTGTGCTCAAGTCTCTCCCAGGCACCATACTAGAGGCCACGGAGGCTGGGGGAGCCGAAGGGAGAGTGAGACATCACCCGGGGCCTTGCAGGACTTACAACCTAGTTGAGGGAACAGGACTTATAAGGAATAATCAGAGCTCAGCAAAGACTATGGAAAAGCGAAAGCTCAAGAGCATGGAGCAGACCAATGCTAAGTTGAGAAGGAGGAGGAATCCACGTGCACTAGGTATGAGTCGGTTTATGGAGGGCAGAGCTTGGCAGAAGTGAGGAGCAAGCACCTTCCATAGTGAGAGCTAACTAATAGGCAAGGAAGAGCATGAGGTAATCCTACTCAACCATTGATTGTTTCTAGAAGGATACGGATAACGCCCACTCTATGCACAAATGCCACAAAATACCCTGTCGACCCTCAGGTGGGCAGCTCGTGCTGTATTGCAAAGACTGACAGGAAGGATTGTATTCTCCACGTACCTGAGGGAAAAGGCCCACAGGCCTCTGTCAAATACAGGTGGAATAAGATGTCATTCTCATGATGGTCAGGCAAGGTCCTGACCTTCTCCTGGGGCGGGGAAGCAGCAGACCGCAGGGCAGCTGTCTGGTGGGAGCCACCTCGTTGGGGCGGCCAAGGAGAGGGATGCGTGTAGAAACATGGGAAGGCCTTGCCTTTGCTCAGCTTCTCCTCTCTCTGTCTCTCTCTCTCAGCCTTGGCGTGCAGCAGTGGTCACTGTACACAGGGGAGAAGCTGGCTCAGCAGCGCCCCCCCAGGACAGGACAGGCATCAGGCTGGGCTCCCCTGTCCGTGGCTCTGCCAGCAGTCGTGAGGCTGGGCCAGACTTCTGTCTTGCCTCCCCATCCTTTGCAGAAGAGGGACAGCGAAAAGAATCTGACGGAGATTGTGAGAGAACGAGGTAAGACAGAGGGCTCCCCAGCCTCAGGAGCCGTCCTGACCTTGGACGTGAACTAACCAGAGGGAAATAAAACATATCCTCAGCCTTAACCCAGCATCCTCGCATCCCTGCTGGGCACCTGACTGCCCCGTCCTCACCACCCGCTCCTGCACTGTTCCTCTCCACCGGATCAGCTGCCTCTGAGGGTGTGATCCCCTTGGATGAGGGCCCCAGCTTCAGGAGTCACACACAGCAAGCTGGGAGGGCCTCAGAGACCATCGTCTGCAGGTAGTCTGGGGCCCCGGGATCAGGAGAGTCCAAGGAGCTTCGGAGGTGGGAGAGGGCAGTCCAGAGAGTGGAGATGTTTCCACGAGAGAGCTCTACTTCATTCGTCCTAATTCGGAGCTCCCTAAGATCTCACTTTTTAAGCTTCCTTCTGTTTAAACAAAACAGAAAAGGGTTGAAAAGCAGCACTACTCTAGCCCAACGATGTACACATGTGGATAGACATTTCAGAGAGCCCAAATGCCCTGCCCATGGTCAGCCAGCCAATGTGGGCAAGCTAATCAATGGAGGTGGGGAGGGGGCCATGTGGAACCATCTCAGGAGAGGAAAGCCATAAAGGATGGTAGCCCAGAAAATGCACAGAGGAGAGGAACCAGGCTCGAGGCCAAGAGACAGGTACTTCCTGACCCTTCTGAGCTTGCCCCCCAGCCTACAAGCTCTCAGGGCCTCCCCACTTTCTCTGCTCATCCTATTTGCCATCCCTGAGTCATGGAGGAGCCAAGCAGGCTCAGCCAAAAAGCAAAACAAAACACCAGCAGGCAATTACTGTAGACATAGTGTGAAATGCCCGTGGGAAGGTTGTAAGAGAAGTGATAACAGCTTTCCCCTGACCGGGAACTTGGCTGCTAGAAGCCCCAATAAATGAGTTCTAATGGGCAGAGTAAATTATTTTCTCTTCCACTGAAGCACAATTTTCTATCCGTTTCCTTCTTTTGACGTGGACAGCAGAATAAAAAGGGAGGAGGAGAGCAAGGAGAAACGGTGGAGAAGGGAAAAAAAAAAACACACTTAGACTTTTAATGGAGGCTCATTTGGGTAAAGTATCCCAGCGTCCTCATGGGTCTGGAGAATTAAATGCTGTCACTCAGGTCTGAAAGCAGAGTCATCCAGTTTGCAGACACCTGTCATAATTAAACTAATGGCTCTGAAAATGTGCCTTGATATTAAATCTATCTTCCACTGAGGAGCAGAGCTGATTAAAACCACCGTCTGACAGGTAATGATGAACCTGTAGCTTGCTGAGCTCTGTGACCGGAACCGGCCAGTTTAGGCTGTGCTCTCTACCCTTCCTCCATCGCGGACCCGCCCTTCCCTCTTTCTCCCTCCACCCATCACCAGCACAATTCCCTGCCCTTCCCACCCTCTCTCTTACAGACCCCGGGTTCCCTCTGACCCCACCTCACACAGCCCCCACTCTGCATGAAGAACAGGCATTCTCAGCAGGGAACGGTTCCCATTCAAGTCAACTCCAAGTATTGTTTGGTCACCAGGAAGCATCACTGGCCGGGCGAATTGTCTATGACAGGAGCAGAGCATGGATGCCCTGGGCAGCCTTTCTGTTTCTTCTCTGGAAGACCGAATTTCCAACCACTTCTATGGGAGAGGTGAAACTCTGCCCTGTTGTCAAGGCCAAGAAACTCTGAAGTTACCAGACGCCTGAGTTGACTATGTTCCCTCATTTCGGGTACTGGGGCCAATGTGCAGACAGACTAGTCTACAAATAGGACTGTCCTTTGGGAAAGCAGCATCGTCTCCACCAATCATAGGAAATCCAAAGATGCTGCCCATTTGTACTCAGCTACTCTCACCAGTGAGACGCCTTGAGCACCAGACTCCTCACAGGGGGAATTTAGGTGACGGCAAATCAAAGCCCTTCCATCCTCTGGGCTTCAGCTGCTCCTCCAAGAATGAAGGGTCATGAAATTGTCTCAAAAGGCTCTTCTGCACCCCATAGTCCAGAATTTTGTCCCGAAAGGAGGTTGTCCTTATTTCTTGATTAGGCGTCTTTCATATTTTAGATTATCGTCCCCCAAGGGGCCCGGTTTATAGCTTTCCTCCTCTCAGCACAAGATGGAGATTCTCAAAAGCCACTGGTTGACCTCAGGACTTCCTCCCTGATGCTACCCTAGACCTTAAGGACCAAGTAGAAATCGCCAAGATGAAATGTGTGGAAAGACAACACACTATCTCCCTGCCCTCTCCTGCCATGACATTCAAGGTCCTCTCAGAAGTGACTTGGGCTCCCTTGTCCTTGTCCCTTCCACACTGCTGTTAAAGTCCACGTTTACCTTCCAACATCCTCCCTCCTCATGCTAAGGGCCTCCCTGCCTGGGGCCCTCCCTACACCTCTGGGTCCCCTGAGAAATATCAAGGAAGACAGAGTTCCACCCCCTCCAGGCCACTCTGTTTAAAAAGACAGCAACCCTACCAAGCAACGGCTCCTGACTAAGCCGGCAGCAACATGATCTAAGCAATCACACCAAGTGGTGAGCCTCCCAATTATCTGTGCGTCACACATAATCTCTATTGATGGCTTGCTTAATTGTTTGGTTGACGGATTTATAGCGTTTGATTCTTTTCAGGGCTCTCTCACCACCCCAATAGCTAAGTGTGTCCCCATTTTACAAATGAGTAGAATGGCTTTGTCAAAGTCACTCGTCAAAGGACTAGTGGGTGGTAGAGCTGGGATTGGAACCCACACTGGCTGACCCCCTATCGAGAGCCACGCTCAGATCACTGAAGCTCCAAGTGAACCTCGAGCTGGGTTCCAAGTTCTTTATTAGGAGTTTCTATTATTAAAGTATTTCCATGGACAGCGAGGGATCTCTGAAATGCAATTTTCCTTTCACACGATTTTTCCACCACAGAGCTGGATGTCAGAGACTTCTTTTTTTCCAACTTGTTTCTATGTGAATTTGACTGTTAGGCTCTTTTAAATTCCCATTTTTCTCCATCCTCTTTAGGTAGAGTTTGGCATTGTTAAGGGTTTTAGTTCTTCTTCCTTACCAGCTTCATCACTACTTTCTTCTTTTGTAAAAATTCACGATCGATTGAGGTAGATGCCAATTAAATAGCTTACCCAGAGACAGGGACAGAGAAAGCGGGGTACGGGGACCTGAAAAAGGCAGGCCAAGAACAGGAGAGATACAGAGAGACAGAACAGAGACTCAGAAAGAAAGAAAATTAGGCCAAAGAGAGAATTACGGAAAGAGGAAAGGCTGGATGACACAAAGATAGACAAAGACGGGGAAATTAGGAAGAAATCGCTCTGTTCATCTGTCTTCGCCAAACACCCTGAAGTCAGACTCCTGCCTCACACAACATCCATGCACACACACACACGCATGCACACACGCATACACACACACACAGGAGGCTGCTACATTTTAGAACACCATTAGCAAAGTGGGCCCCAGCTGAAGGAGTCCCCTGTCCAGCAGCCCAGGCTAACACTCCTGTCTGACCCCTCCCCTCAAAGGCCGCTCCTCCTTCCCTTAAATGACAGAAGCTCCATCTCTCAGATGGGAGCGGGGCCTCTAATTGTGCCGAGCAGCGATGCCACGGATGCCCGGGCAGCCTCGTGTCTCTCACTATCATTAGCTTTCTTACCAGGCTCTGAAGCCTTCCGCTGCCACAACAGTAATTACCAAGAGATTAGGCAGGCATTAAGCACTCCTTAATTTGACACATTGCAATGATCTCCATTCAGCCTTTCTGCTCGAATAACTCTCAACAAATATTTCGGAGGCTACCAAAATAAACAGAAGCACTGTGTTTGCACAGCTGAGGCTCCCTTCCTGCTTCTCTAAATGCCATCAATTCCAGGTAGGAGGGTGGGATGGGGGCCAGGGAGGGAAAGGGAGGAGGTGGCACCACTTGCAAGGCCCTAAAAGAGCCTGAAAACCCAAGCCCATAGAGTGGGAAGAGATCAGTAAAACACTAACATATGGCATGCTACTATTGATGGCGATTTAATAGGGCCCATTATTTAAGCAAGTAGTTATATAAGAATTTAGTAAAGAGACATCAGTATTTATATAAAAACCACCACATTAGGAAAAAATAATAATTACAGTGAAGGGAGTTATGTTGTTGTTGCTGGGATTTTTTGGTGGGTTATTAGCTCAGACATTATTCATTAAGTAATGCAATGGGAAAACTACTGTTAATATGGCAATAAATCCCACCAGGACCCATCACAGGCGAGATAGGATCATTTGGTAATTACAGTGCATTAGAAGTTCAGTATTCCCTTTCAAGCATTTCGTTTCCCCACTCCCACCCAAACATTCACATATATACCCCTCTCTCAGCTAACCTGAATTAGCACTAGCTGAAAAATGGCGTGGTGACACGGAGGGCACAGCATCCATGAGCTCTCTAGGTAAAAAACAAGACAGATAAAATGGACATCCATGAAGAGTCGAGATGAATTTACAAAAAAAATGAGTAAAAGTCAGAATGACCAGAAATTGAATCAGGGATATAAGTGTTTATGGGAGAAGAGTGGATTGATTAACAATATTATTAGATGAGAAATGAAGTCTGAGAACCAAATAATGAAATAATTGGGATCTTCCATCATAGAAAGATGAAAAACACTGTTCTAGAGTCAGAAATTGGAAACAAAGTCATTTTAATCGGGCACTTCCACCCCTGAGAGATATGCTTCCATCCAGGTAGCCCTCACAAGCAGTGGCCTTCCTCCTGGCATGGTCTCGGGGATGTCTGGGGAGCATCTGTGTCCAGGAGGCCAACACGGCCTGATGGAGTTCTTGCATCCAGTGCCAGGAGTTTGGCTGCTATAGAAGGAGAACTGTGACTCAGGGTGGCCTGGGGTCTTTCTTTCTTACTGGAGGGACATCAGCATTCACCTTCTTTACAGATGAAGAGGAGAGCTAGTAGGATAGATGGAGCGAGAGGTTCCCATTTGTAACTGTAATGAGTCATCTCAGCTCTTACACACGCCTCTTCTCAGTGCTCTCTCAACCAGGGATGACGGTTATTGTAACCACTGCTAAAGTGTGAAGAGTCGTACATTCGATCAGGGATCGGCAAACGGTGGTCCAG
This sequence comes from Equus caballus, assembly GCF_041296265.1. Taxonomy (NCBI): domain Eukaryota; kingdom Metazoa; phylum Chordata; class Mammalia; order Perissodactyla; family Equidae; genus Equus; species Equus caballus. The sequence continues at coordinate 26,006,560 of NC_091710.1, read as the reverse complement.
GCCAAACCCAGCTCACAGGCTGTTTTTTAAAATTGTTTTATTGGGACGCAGCCACATCGATCAGTTTACATACTATCTATGGCTGTTTCATACTATAACAACAGAGTTTACTGGTTATGACAGAGACCTTATGGCCCACCAAGCCTAAGATATTTACTGTCTTGCCCTTTATAGGAAAAGCTTACTAATAGACGGATAAATGTCAGTGAATGAATGAATGAAAGAATGAACAAATGAACTAGACTGAGGAGTTATATCTGTGGGACTGATTTTACCAAATAGTACTGGTGGCATCTGAAAGTTTCTAAGATGTATTGTAGGGCTCTGTCCTCAGTTCTGCCCTTTTTAGTACTTTTTTAGTGACTTAGACCAAGATGTAGATGGGAAGTTTACCCAATTTTCAAATGACGAGAAGACAATATGGATAATAAGTATATTGGATGACAGACCCAATATTCAAAATGATCTCAACAAGCTGGGGGCGGGGAGGGGCTGAATCTAATCAAATGAAATAAAAGGGACAAATGTCAGATCCTGTGATTCGGCCCAAAATATCAACTCCTCAAATGCAGAATTGGGTGAAGGTGGGAGGCAGAAAAACTTGCCTCAATAGCAGCATGCATGAAAACAACTTTGGGGGTTTGACAGACCCATCACCCAGTAGTGATTAAGGCTGCCCCCCCAAATAAATTTTGCTCTCAACCTCAGATGTTTGTGACACAAAACAGAGAATATAAATGTTCCATTCTCTTCAGTGTACTCAAGTCGTGCGGGAAGTATCTGTTTCTATAACAATAAGGATGATAAAATTGTCAAAAATTGCTGAGTATTTACCTTAAGTGCAGCAGCACATTGAACTTTTATTATCTCTTTGAATTTTGAGTGTTTTAACTTAATAATATGAAGTGGGCACTATTACTGTGCCCATTTCATGGCTGAGGAACATTTAGAGAATAAGGTCATGTCACTGGCCTGTAGGGAGGTCGAGAAACCAATCTGGACAATGTAGCTCCAGAGCCCAAAGGCTCCACCACACACTGCTGCACACAAGCCTGCTCCGAGGCTGCATGCTAGGTGGACTTCGGAAAGCGAAGTGCCCCCAGAGGTGTCACCAATGTGGAAGGACTGTTTAAGACTTTTCATATCCAAAGAAAGGTAGAAAGAGGTGAGCATTTGGCTTGGAGGAGGCTTGGGTTGTCTTTCAGGCAAATGAAAAGACACTGTTGAGTTTAACAGACAGCTCCCCTACGCAAGCCAGATGCACATCTATCTACGCCTTCCAGCTACTCACACCCATCCACTCACCATCGCTAGCGGGACTGGTTAGCGTGTCACAGGGGGCTAGCCGCTTTCTAAAGCACATCGGATTCTCTGGACTTCACACCATCAGTTTATTCCTCCCATAGGCAGAGCCATTGTGAGGGAGTGGTGGAGGCCCTATTGCAAGGAGCCATCAGTGGCCCAGATGCCTTACATCTTGCAGCATTACTTTCCTGGTCAGAACCAGCATTTCTAGGTCCTTGGAGTTTTCTGCATTCAATACAGACAAAGATAGAGAGGCTCCTATGGGGGAGGTTGTTAGGGGAAGGCCTGGAAATGGCACTCATCACTTCTGCTCACATCTTGTTGGCCTGTCCATGATCACTAGGGAGGCTGGAACAATAGACTAGCTGCATATGTCCCTGAAGATGAGGAGGGTATGGATGTTCCTGAGCACTAGCCTTCTCTCCTACTGTCAGAGCTCCAGAAGATTGATTGGCCACAACCAGTGGGCCGTCAACCAGCATAAATACCTGCCTGTCAAGTCCTAATAATGTATACCTACTATGTGCAAGGCACTCAGTTGGGAACCTCTCAATGAGTTACAGTCTTCCCTTTTAGTGATCTAGGAAAGATATGCAAAAACAGCCACGCTATTCTGCAAGGTGAATTAAATGTTCTAGGAGGTATATACATAGAGTGGGAGCACGAAAGGAAGAGTTCATTCTAGTAAGAGGAATCAGAAAAGGTCTCAGGGCAGAGTCTCAGCTAATGAATAGGAACGTAACAGGCAAAAAAGCAAGAAGAAGAGCTTGTCAAGAAGAGAAAATAGCAGGGAGAAATGCACAAAGGCATGGGAGTGCTTGTCATGATCAGGGCCAAGCAACTGGTTCAATGTGACTTAATCACAGCGTGTCTGAGTCATGTGGTGGGATGTAAGGTTGGGCCAGACCATGCTGAATCATGAATGCCATGGTGGAGAACTTTGACTTTATTCTGAATGCAGTGGAGAATGGAGGAGGGTGACAGAATCCAACTCTGCAGGTGTGTGACAGTCAGATGGCAAGTTGAAAGGCTGAAGGCAGGGAGAGGAGTTAGGGGTTGGAATAGTGCTGATGGACGGTGGGGACAGTCTAGCCTAAGGCAGTGAACATCCACCTTTGCCCTTGTCCAGACCCTTTGCAGCTCTCCAATATGTAATCAGATCATCTGCAGTCAGTGGCATCCTTCACTTACAGTTGATTTAGAAGACATATCAAAAGATCTGCTCAGTTTAGAAGACGTCAAAATATCTGCATATTCAGAACCAGCATTAATACTATGGTTTACTAACTTTGAAAATGGTACTGTCATAGCCCATTCAGAGTCAGCTTCCACTAGGCCCTCACCTGGGAATAATCTACCTTCAGAATCTGCTTCTCCACCGCTTCCACTCGTTATTTCTTGTCCCACTCATTACCTCTGAATCGTCCCAGTGGGTTCCATAAAAACCGCCTCTACTCTGTGTCCAAGGATAGAGCTGTTGGCAACTCCTTTCAAAGTGCCTTGGGTAGCCAAGATTGTCCATAATCCTCTTCTATTTAGAGACTACACATATTGAGGGCTTTTTTTACTCTCCTCAGACCTCAAAAGCACAGGTGCCCAGAAAGGCTGGCCACATCAAATTTCCAGCCCAGCAGCTAGACTCCACTCATGCGCTGCTCCTGCCAGCTCCCATTTCTTCATGGTGGAACCCATATGGTGGTGCGGCCTGACACATAGCCCTCACTTTAGTCTCCCTGCACACATCCAAAACTGTATCCCTCTCCCATGTCTGACATGTGAACATGCGCTCAACCCCCAGGGCTTAGTAGAGACCTTGGCTGACCCAGCTATGGCCCTCTTCTGCCTTTGTTTTAGATTTTCAGCCCTATAACAGGATGGGTAAGCAAGCTGTACCAACCTTCCCCTACAGCCAAGGAAGTAGAAGGGGGAGACAACTGACAGAGCTGGGTCACAGCCTGAATGAGCTTGGTGCTAGGGGTGGCAGTGCTGCATAGGGAGATGGAAGAGCTGAAATTTTCCTTTGAGAGAGTTAAAAAAGAGTGAGCCAGGGCAATTCAAGGAAAAAAAAATAACTACTTTTTGAGAACCAGAGTAGTCACAATACAGAAGTGGTATGTGACTCTTGGGAAGTGAGTTACATTGTTCAGCAAGATAAGGGAAAGAAAACCAGGCCAGACCTTCTGTGTGGCAGAAGGAGAGGAGACAGTGCTGCAGAAAGAATAAGGAATTCAGATTCCAGCTCTGTGTCCTCCAGCAAATTACTTCAATTCTCTATGCTTTACTTTCCCCATCTGTAAAATGGGGAAGGGGTGGCAGTAAGAAGGATGCCTTTACCAGGAGTTATTGACGGGATAAGGGATGAAGAATGTTAAATGCCAAGCTACTATCTGTAGTGTATGTATGGGGCTACAGAACGTGAATCTAGGAGCAAGTGACAGATGCCATAGGCAGATAGATTTCAGCTCTAGAGAAGGAAGATCTTTCCAGCTACTGCAGCTATCAATGAGATGGAATATTTCTGGAGGTAGTGAGTTTCCTGTCACTGACGGTGACCAACAAAATTCAGGGTAGCCCCATTCAGGGGATGTCAGTGTAGGAACTCCCACATTGAATAGGAAATTGGGGAGATGAACTCTGAAATCCCTTCCTGCCTTGAGAGCCTGCAATTCTGGATTTTGCCTTTGCTCAGGCAGAGCACAGGAGACTAAACCCTCTCAGACAGATAAAGTGCCGCTCAGCAGTGAGTGGGAACTGAGGCTCTGACTGAACAAAAGCAGAAAGGCCATCATCCAGGGCCCCCATCGTCAAACCCTGTGTCCACTCCATGCTTCATTCAATTCCATCCAATGGTTCTTTGTATAGGGGTGAGGAGGAGGACAAATCACTGAGGGTTTATTTCGCCAGGCCCTGTAAGTGGGAAGGCTTGATATAAGCAAGACCTGTGGGCTGCCAGAGGAGCTTCTGCCCTTAAATAGTAATGAGATCTATCGGTCTCCTTAACAAATGCATCTTCCCTGAGCGCTAAGTAAACCATCTCCATTTACAGTGTCAATATCAACGCAGGCCGTTCCCTGCCTCTCAAGCAGCCTGAGCTGATTGCAATTGGCTGCCATTCCTGATTCCTGTGCTCAGTGAGAGCTGTCAATGGGCATGTCAATAAGCCACCGGGACTATTGATCAGCATAGGCATTTAGGGGTCACCGGTCGATGAGAACTCTTGCCAAGAGATGTAGAAAATGATAGCTTTCAGATAAAGGCAGCAAAGTGAGGTTCCCGAAGGAGAAATAATATAGCTCAATTTCCCCTGTCCTGCTGCTTGTCAATTTCCCTTGGTTTTCTTGAGAGGGGAAGGAATAAGGGGGGAGAGACAAGGAGGGAGAGAAGTGGAAAAAGAAGTGAGCAACTCAAGTGCTTGACTGAAAATATCTCAGAGTATGAAAAACCAACGGCCACAATAAAACCACACAGCATCCCCCAGGCCACTGTCTGCATCAAAAGAATAAAGAGAAAAAGCAAAAGAGGCAGTGTTTCTGAAAGAGGAGTGCTCAGAGGATGAAGGCCAAGACGACAAGCATTCTTCAGAAGTGGGTTTTGATGGATTCACAAAAATGAGTTCAATAGCTGTTTGCTGGCCCCACCTATTCAGTGTTTAACTAGAGTGGTCCAATTCGTCACCAAGTCATTTGCTGTCCCAGATTGATCTTCACCCTGAGTGGAGGGGAAAGGCTTCACATTTGAAGCAATGCGACTTGTAATAGTTCATCATGGAAATAAAACATGTTAACATGACACTTTGTATAGGGGCAGAGAGAGGTGACAGAGGCTGATTATTATTTTCCCCATTCTGTACCCGAGAAATTTAACTGTTATTTTCACATTGTAAAACCATTGTCCATTTTCTCAGCTTCAACAGTGAATTGCCTTAATGCAAATTAAATTATTCAATTTACAGATAATTGATTGCGTAAAAATATCCAGCATTCACTAGCACAAAATTTTTTTAACTGTTCTTTGATTTACTGAGTCCTAGATTTCACAGATAATTCTGGACAGAGAAACATTTCTTTCAAGTAAATGGTCAACAAAATGAGAGAAATCAACTTAAAGGCCAGTTATCTATAGTCAGAACCCTGTAATAAAGCTTTCTGACCTTTTAAATAGAATGCACCCACACAAGGTTAACTAACATGCCACATATTGGCTTCCATTTTTCTCCATCCTTTCCTTTCTGAATTGAGCTCCTTTGTGACCTTATATACTATTTCTTTGGGAATTGTTTCATCTCCTTCATTCAAAGCCACATCTCAGGTTGCCTCTGAGAGAGTGAAATGCATCTCAAGTCCCGCCAGTCAGACCTTGTACTTTAATTAAACCGTGAAAGTTGCTTACAGCAATAATTCAGCATCTTCGTCTGAAACTTTAAGAGACATATGAACAACAAGATGGAGACGCATTTCAATGAGGTTGAGCAGTATCACACGTCATCCCTCCTGACTGTGTGTCAAAGTTCATTCATTCATCATTGCAAAAGATATGTATTGCCAGGTGAGAGATGAGGCAGCTTAAATGTAAGGTAGAAGGAGCGCTGATTGAATACATACACTTATTCTGCTTGATTCTGACTAATGACACTAAGAGGACAGCAAAAAAAGAAATCCAAACTTCAGGAAACCCACGGAGAAAATAGGAGAAGAGGTCACAGCTAACAAGAAATATCAACAACATTTTGGAAGTAGGGACATAAATAGGTAAATTATTAATGAAATAGCAGACAAGAGAAAGCTAAAATCTACACCGGCAGCAAGAGGTGAAGCCTCAGAACCAGGGTACTTCACAATGTAGCCCCAAAAGTTTCAAGAATTGGAGGCACCCAGTACCTCAGATGCAGGGCTACAGGGCAGGGCTGAATGTATAAGTGTTGGTTCAAAGTCTTTAAAAGAAGCAGTTAGGCTCATGGATGCCCTCCTCTACCCACATGGCCAAGAGGCCCTTCTTCACTACAGAGGGGTCGGAAGGGTTACTGTAGAGCAGTGGTTCTCAAAGTGTGGCCCTGGGACCAACAACATCAGCATCATTTGGGAAGCTGTTAGGAATGCAAATTCGCCAGCTCCACCCCAGACCTACTGAATCAGAAGCTCTGGGATGGAGCTCAGCAATCTGTTTCAACAAGCCCTCTAGATGATTCTGATCCAGGCTAAGTCTGAGAACTATTGTCCTATGTAGAGGTCGAGCAGCCAGACAGCCTCTGACATCAAGGACAACAGTAGTGGCTGAAAAGAGTAGCCAACTACTGAAGGATGGAGTGAAGTTGATACACAGAACACTGAACCCCCAGCACACATCTCAGTTCCTGGAAAGTTGGAAGCCAAGTTCCTATACCCCAGGCAAGATATTTAAGGATTCCTCTCTAGAAAACTGATGGGCCTAAGAGAAAGTATCTGCAGTTAGTGACATTAAGAGTCGGGGGAATCCCCAAACGAAATTGCTTGGTCACAGCCCAGTGAGCCTACAGGAAAACCCACCAGCCAATCAGCCCCATTCAGTCAGACAAAGATTCCCGTCAGCCTCAGCCCTAATGATGAACCAACATTCAATGATTACCAGATGGGGGAGGAAATCCTCAAACAGGAAAGATGAAGACCAAAAGTAAAACAAGCAAACAAAACAGAAATAAGAAACTTGGAAAAAATGAAAAAAATGTAAGAAAGAGGAGAAAAATTTTTTAAAAAATAAAAACTATAATTAATCGTTTCAAAAGGGTAAGAGAAGATATTGTATTCATGAAACAGGAACAGGGACTATTCAAAAAGGGGAACACTGAAATAAGTTTCCAGTTCTTGCCAAGGCAGAAAACTGGCTTGGACAGTTGGCTCCCTCCCCCAAAATCAACCTGGAGAATTACATGGAAAGCTGTGAAAACACAGACTGCTGAGCCCCACCCCCTGTAGGTCCGTCAGCAGGAGGCTATCAAGACGGTGCTGAAGCACTGCGATGAGTAAAGAAAACGGGTGCAGACTGAGCATCTTCCCTTGGGCTTTTACTCTCCACCCAGGCATGCTTCATTCCAAGAATTTATAGGCAAAATTCAGACCAGAGAAGTTACCAAATAAATCAGCAATCAGGGAGTGATAAGCAATAATTCTGTGGTGCTTGAGTCTCTTCACCTCGGGGCTCATCCCCTAACTTCTCCTCCAGCTTAATAAGTAAGACACAGTCTGGAGGAACTTCAGCTCTTCCCCCAAGGAGCCTGAGCCTGCAGACCAAGACACCTGGGGAGCACAACCACTTACAGGAGAGACGACAAAATGAGCAACATGCACCAAGAGGGGCAAAATGATTAGAGCAGACGGCCCAGAAGTTCAAACAGGCATGATAGATATACTTAAGGATATAGGGAAGCTACAAGCACTGTGAAACAAGAACAAATTGTAAAGAAAGAACCAAAGAACCAAGCAGAAGTCTTATATATGAACATACGATAGTAGAAATCAAGGATCAGATAGACGGAATAATTTCTACGATGGGTACATCTGAGAAAAGAATTGAGGAGTTAGAAGATCTGACTGAAGAAATTTTCAAGAAGGGAGCAAGAGATGGAAAACATTTTTTTAAAGCCAAGAACTATGGCTTACGGAAGTAGCAAAAACTGAATAGCAATGAGGAGATAGCACAGGAAGAAAAAATATCGGAAGCAATAATGAAGATATGAATCGAATTTAAAATTCTGAAGGTGCCCAGTGTGGCTGAGGATGTGGCGCAATGGGAGCCACATCTCCTGCTGGTAGGATATAAACTGGTACGACCATTTTGGAAAACACTTTGGCGTTAAACATGCCAACATAAAGTTAAACACGCATATAATGTACACCCCAGCAACTCCACCTGTGGGTGTATATCTTAGAAAAATTCTCAAACACGTGTACCAGGAGATATGTAAAAGATTATTTATGGCAGCATTATTCTTCATAGAAAAAATCTTGGGGAAAGTCAAATGTCCGTCAACAGCATAATGAATAAATAACTTGTAATATGTTCATACAATGGAACATAGAACAGTGAAAAGGGATGAATTACAGCTTTAATTATTAATATGTATAGATCTCAAAAACATAACATTAGCCAAAATAAGGAGATATTTTAAAGAAAATAATACAGTATTATTCCATTTATTTCAAGGCAAAAATCAGGCAAAATTAAATAATATGTTGTTGAGGACAACATATTTACATGGTAAACAAAAACCATGAAAGAGAGGGATTAAAACAACACTGAGGGGCTGGCCCCGTGGCTGAGTGGTTAAGGTCGCGCGCTCCGCTGCAGGCGGCCCAGTGTTTCGTTGGTTCGAATCCTGGGCGCGGACATGGCACTGCTCATCAAACCACGCTGAGGCAGCGTCCTACATAGAAGGATCCACAACGAAGAATACACAACTATGTACCGGGGGGGCTTTGGGGAGAAAAAGGAAAAAAATAAAATCTTTAAAAAAAAAAAAAAAAACCAACACTGAGAACCATGGTCCTTTCCAGGAGGAGGGCAGCTGGATGTAACCGGGAAATGCACTCAGGGTGCTTCTGGGTGTTGGTGATGCTATGTTTCTTGGTCTCAGCAGTGAGTATTTGGCTGGGGTTTTTTTTTAATTGTATTCAAACTGTACATGTATGTTTTTCATAAACTTATATCTATCTATCTTGCTATGTCATACAATAAAAAATAAAACAAATAATGAAGATATATTTTCCAGAATTAAAGAAAGATAAAAGATGTTGAACTGAAAGCAGGAAAGGGGATGGGGGTATAGCTGAGGAGGTGGAAAATATGAAATAAGATGTGATAAATCTTAACATAATAGTCATTACTGTAAATAGAAATGGGTTAAATTCACTGCTATGGACTGAATTGTGTCCCCCCAAAATGCGTATGTTGAAGTTGTAACCCCTGGTCCCTCAGAATGTGACTGTGTTTGCAGGGAGGGCCTTTAAAGAGGTACCTGGTTAAAATCAGGCCATTAGGGTGGGCCCTAATCCCATACGACTGGCGTCCTTATAAGAAGAGAAGATTGGGACACGCAAGAGACACCAAGGATTCCAATCACAAAGGAAAGGCCGTGTGAGGACACTGCAAGCCAAGAAGAAAGGCCTCAGAAGAAATGAGACCTGCTGACACCTTGATCTTGGACTTCTGGACTCCAGAACTGTGAGAAAATACATTTTTGTTGTTTACGCCACCCAGTCTATGGCATTTTGTTATGGCGGCCCCAGTAAGCTAAGACAATCAACCCTGCTGGGCTAGTTGTTAAGATTCGGCACTTGCACCGCCATGGCCCAGGTATGTTTTCTGGTCAGAGAACCACAACACCTGTCTGTCTGTTGGTTGTCACACTGTGGTGGCTAAGTGTTGCTGTGATACTGAAAGCTATGCCACTGGGATTTCAAATACCAGCAGGGTATTTGCCCATGGTGGACAGGTTTCAGCAGAGCTTCCAGACTAAGACAGACTGGGAAGAAGAACCTGGTCACCCACTTCCAAAAGAATTGGCCACAAAAACCCTATGAACAGCAGCAGAGCATTGTCTGACACAGCACAGGAAGGTGAGAGGATAGTGCAAGAAGACTGGCAGGGTTCCTCTCTACTGTACATGGGGTTGCAAAGAATCAGAATCAACTCCCCGGCACTAATAAATGACAGCAAACTAATACACTCACCAATCAAAAGACGGAAACTTTCGAATTAGATGTTAAAAGTAATCCAATAATACAATGTCTATATGAAACAGAACAAAAACCAGAAAGATCGAAAATATAGAAATTGAAAAAAAAATACCTCAAAAGTATGAACAAAAATAAATCTTGGTTAACACTTTTAATACTGGATGAAATAGAATTTAAAGCTAAAGCAAAATATCCAAAGGGATAAAAAATCATCGTATGCTGGTGAAGCAAAAAGATATAAATGTTTTCAACACAAATACACTTAACAACACAGTCTCAAAATATTAAAAGCAACAGCTGACATAATTAGAGGGAAAAAGAAATAAATCAACAATTGCAGCTGAGGATTTCAATGGCTCCTTCAGAAACAGATAGATCAAGCAGACAAAAGAAACGGATGGAAATGTAGAAGATACGAACAACAGAAATAATAAGTCTCAGCACTTACAGAACTCTGCCCCGAATGAATAGACATTCCGGGCTATTTTGAGCACACACAGAGCATTTATAAATCTAAACTGAATATTGGACCATAAAGGAAACCAAATAAATTTCAAAAAATCAAATAATACTAAGTTCTTAGACCATAATGCAATAAATTTTTATATCAATAACACAGCAATCTTTTTTTAAAAAGTCCACGTGTTTGAAAATGAAATAGTATATTATTAATCATTGAGTTAAAAATAGATATCATGAATAAAATAAGAAATATTTAGAGCTAAATAACAAAGAAAACGTCAAAATTTACGGTACAAAGCTAACAGTATTTAAAAGGAAATTCATAAGTTTAAATAAATTTATTAGGAATCAAAAAAGATCAAAAACAAATAAGCTAAGGATTCAACATAAGACGTTAGAAACAAGAAACAGATTAAATCCGAAGAAACAAAAGAGGAAATATTAAAAATAAGCACATTAGTCATGATCCAGTCAGGAGAAGAAAAACAGTAATTTGAACAAGAAATACATAATGTAAATAATTATTAACTTTTTGTAAGGAATTACCCACTATAGGGGAATAAAAACAGAAATCTGAAGAATGCCCACGGTCTACAGCAAAAATGGAAGAGGGTCTCTCCTCAAGGCTGGGATTCAGACCTCATTAGAGAACAATGGTGCAGTCCGTGGATGCCAGAGGAGTTCTCTGTGTTTCCTGGACCAGAGTGCGTCCCCATTTGCAGGCCAAGGTTGGCAGGCATGGAACCACAGGTCCCAACTGGCAAACAGAAAACCCCCAACAGGGAGACCAAGAGCTGAGACTGGAAGGATGGAAACTGCCAATGGGATAACAACAAAACTCCCCAAGATGCCGCCCCTGGGAGAGCTGCTCAACCACCTCTAGTTCGCATGTCTTGCTAAGGCATCTAAAATGCTTGCTACTTTCCTGCTCATCATCCATCATTTAACGCCATCAAAGAAGTGGAACAGTGTTTTGTGGAATGTCACAATTATCAAGATCTCTGCAGACTATATTATAGCAGAAAGCAAAATTGACAGCCCTGAGGCAGCACTGTGAAAATACACTGTTGGCACTACCAGGTAAGAGCAAACTGCTACAGTGATCCTTTCAAATTGGAACGGAGGAAAAAGCATCAGCTACATCAATAACTACTTACCAAAGGCTGGGAATTGCACTGATTTGCTCCAGTAAAGGTTCAACAGAGACGACAGCTGCATTTGGAATCACTGCCTGATTCAGTTTATGACAAACCACAGTTATTCTCCAATAATCGTCCAATGTCTGCACAGGCCAAACAGGTGAGTTAAAAGGGAACATGATAGGTATCACCACTCTGACTTCTTTCAATGATGGATATTGGCATAAATCTCTGGAATTTCCCCAGAGATACAATACTGCTTCTGATTTATTAGCTTGGTATGAAGGGGCAGTTCCAGGTGTTTCTATTTAGCCTTACCATAATGACTCTCATCCTGTGGGTCTAAGAGTCAATGTGGGGGATACTTCCAGTTTCCAAGTAAGTGTATTACAGTTATACATTCAAGATCTGGGGAAATAACCCACAAGCTGGGTCTGTGGATGAATTAGGCCCAGTGTGAGTTAAACTTCAGCTAAGGCTCTATCTGTTACTTGATCACTATAGCCCCCACTTTGACTGGTAGATCAGAGCCACATTTTGGATGCCCAGGAATTAGTGTCAATTCACAGCCGGTGTCCAGTAATCTTCAAAATATTTGAGTCTTGCACAATCCCTCCCGTAACTGGCCTGATGTCCTTTGGATGAGGATTAGAAGAAGATTCACAGCGCCTACTTGTAAAAATGCAGCAGAGGCCTTCCTCAAGGGGCTCCAGGGTCCCTTTCGGTCAAGAGGCTCTGGGTCTGTGCCCTGACTTAGGTCTGGAAACTGGCTACTCAAGTCAGGTTTTTGGCCAGACTTACAGATTTTTCTGTTACATAGATCAAGAAATATTTTAGTAGCCTGCCCATCTACTTCTTTCCGAGAAACACTGCAACCAATTACCTATCCCCAAAGATCTCAGATATGAGATTCCAGCCTTCTTGAAGAGGTTGCGATTGTAACCCACTAGGCTGTGGGGAAGTTTGCTGGGCTGCCCTGAGCCAGAACTGGCCCGCAGTTACTGGGCTGAGCTGGTGGTCAGGGAAGTACAGGACAGCACAGGCAAGCAGTAAAACCTTCACTGGAGTGCCAGTGGGCCAAGCCTGGTGGGCAAGAATCTGCCCATTGGAATGTTGACGATAGTCTTCCGGAAGCTGCCCTTGGTGGTTGTTGTTGAACTCTCCACCTACAGGCCAACTAGAGCACCCATAGAACTCCCAGGGAAAGTGCCTGCAGAAGTGCTGCCAAAGCTTGCTAGGGAGGAGCTCCACTGCATGTCCTATGGATACAGGAACCAGCAGGAAGAAATATACCGGAACCAGGAAGAGAAGCCACTTTCCCCTGCAGTGTCCCTTCTGCGCCCTCTACTGACAAAGCTTAACGTTGTGTCAGCTGACAAGGAAGAAACGTTGCAGTATCACAAGCAGGGCAACCAAAGGGAGGGTTGGAGCTGAGAGGCAATGAAGTCGAACTGCCACGTAAGAAAAATAACAAACAAAATACAGAAAATTGACAAGACAAAGGTGGTTGTTTGAAAAGTCTCATAGGTATAGAAGTCTTAGGCAAGACTAACTAAGACCAAAAGAGAAAGATGGTGTATAAAGGAACATCCAGAGAACAATAAAGAGATCTTATACGTTTTAAATATAATAGTGGAGATTTTAAAAATTAACTGAAGTGTTGACCCTAAACTCAAGGAAATTTCCCAGAAAATAGAACAAAAAAACAAAGATACGGAGAATGTCTGAGGCATATAAATTATTTCTAGCCCTGTATGGGCTCCCAGAATTGCTGTGCCTGCTTCTTCCTGGTACTTTCCCCCCTGCATCAAAGTAGTATCTTTCCACACATGTGCAAAGCAGTACTCAGCCAGCCATTTCTCCTGGCTCACACCAGGACCCTCTCCAGAGCCTTTCCTGTGGTCCTCAGCACAGATGGCCTGTGGCCAATCGTGAACTCCAAGGGGAGTAAACACCCAGTCTTCCTGCCTCTATATGGAGCAAGCTCTTTGGTGCGATTTATGCTCCAGAGCTCCCTGTGCAATTAGGCTGAGGCTAGACTCTTCCTGAAACCACATCTCAGCCTGTCTTCTTCCCTGTGCTCTCTTGCTTCCCTCAGTTCCTTAGAGGTTTCTCCTGAGGGCACTCCCTCCGTAAATCACTTAGACAAGAACCCCTGTCTCCGCCTCTGCTTCTGAGGAATCCAACCTAAGGCGGAGGGGTGACATGATGAAAGCTGCACGACAGGCAAGTGAATTTAGCAGTGGTGTTTAGGATCGACCAGAGCAGGGAGACCTCGGGTTAAGGAAAGTCAGCTAGGAGCTAAGTTTTAGGGATGAGATGAGAGGTAAGAAGGGGCTGAAACTGAGGAGAAACAGAGAAAATGAAGAGGAGGAGGCAGACAAAGGATTACTCTGGATAGACTCCTTAATACTGATGCAACGTGGCAGATGCAAGAAAGGAAGGGGTGAGATAGGATGGCAATGTCTGAGGTCTGGGTGACTGGGAGGGTGGCAGCCCCACATGCAGACATCAGGGAACCAGAGAATACTCGTACTGGGAGAAAGCACCGCATGTGAAGCTGTCACACCAGACTTAACATCTGCATACACTGCAGTTTACAGAGCTCTCAAATACATCATCTCCTTTTTCCAAAGGTCTCTGTGAGATGTAGTAGTAGGTATTCCTAACTCTCTACTCTTTCCTTCTTTCTTGTGACCTTGAAGTACTTCATACATCCTCACGCCATTGACTTTGGGCTTGGCCGTGTGATTTATTGTGGGCAATGTAAAGAAACATGGCATGAGCAGAGACTTGCTGTGTGCTCCTGTAATTCGACCTGGCTCCATGCTTTTGCTCTTCACCTTCAGAAGAACACGTCCCAGGGAGCTGCTGACCCAAAGAGAATGAGAGATGTGGAGAGCAGGCCTAAATCCAATCCACAGCTTAGAAGGAGATGCAGCTGATCCTATCCAACCCCAGCAGAACCACAGGAACCTGCAAACCTGTAAGTAAGAAATAAATACTTGTAGCTTGGAGCCACTGCATTTTGGGAATGTTTGTTATGCAGCACTCTTGAACAACAACTGACTAATACAGTTAGGTAAACAGATATTATTAAGATGCCTATTAAGCAGATGAAACAACAGAGATACAGAGAGGTTAAGAATTTGTCCAAGCTCGTAGCTCAAGGAAGAGGGTTAACTATGTTCTTGTCTATGTACTCAACAGAAAGACCCTGTAAATGTTGACACATTTCACAGCTTAGAAACCCAGCATTCAAAGGAATAATTTTTAAATGCTTTAAAAAAATAAAGTACCGAGTTTGCTAATAACCTAAGAAATGCATGTTTTCATATATGCTGCCTATTAAGTCTGTTCATATCGTATCAGCAAACACCATGTCGTCTTGGAGAGGTTCCTAGTTTTTCCTGTGAAATGTTTTTCAACGCCTGAGTGAATCAAAATGAATGTAAATGAGGTTTATTAAGTCAACCCCACATGGTGCTGTATTGTCAGCATTTGTAGGGCTGTGACAGGTTAGTTATTGCAGTTTGAAAGAAATGTCACCAACACAGCAGTCTGCAGAATTAACTTAAAAAAAAAAAATATATATATATATATATATAACGTTTCAGGGTTTTCCACCCTTTCGAGAATCATCTCCTCAGAAAGTGACAGGGGACTGAGAGAGGCTCAGTTTTGCTCATTCTTTTTCATCAAGAATCACTCTCTGGCTACATGATACCTGAGGCCAGGGGTCAGGGGTTGCAGGTAACCACCCAGGCTTCTGGGAGCTGCTGTTAATGGACCATGGAGAGGAAACAAAATAAGGGTGATTGGAGTTGACAAGGAGTGACAGGAGCCAGTGGCAGCAGCGCCAAGTGCCCTCTGCACCCAGAATGAGTGTCAGACTGGTTTGGGGGTGGGCTGGGAGTAGAAGAAAGAGGATAAAGAAGGCAAAGGAGGCCCGGATGCTGGGCTGTCAAATATGAGTTTTATTAACTCCAAGGAGGCTGACGACGTCACCCCTTCCTGAGCACGTTGCTTGCGTTCACCCGCGGCACTCAGGAATAGTCTGGCCGGGTAGGCAGTCCCATGGGTGACTTGATTTGAGAAGAATCAAGAGGACTGTAGCCTCTAAATCCTCACGCTGAGTCACTGTCCGTGACTTTTGGAGAACTGCTCCTTCCCGTCCCAGAGCCTTCCATTCTAAGAGCTCTCCTCTTACATGAAGATAGCTCATGGGAAATATAAACACGTTAAGCATTCATCTATTAAGAACTCAGTAAAAAATACCTTTTAATGGAAACCTCAAGGAATACCTCATCGTAGGGCCAACATTTGGCACTTGGAACCGGAGTTGAGTCATCCAGAGGAAGGAAGAGGCATTGAAGGAAATACGCAATGGGACCAGAAGTAGATGTGCCGACCGCTCAGTTTTCTAAGCGAAGAGAGTCGAAACCTTGTGCCCCTGCTACACAATCCGTTCCCACCGGGCATGGCGCAGAGGCCTGCTCCTGGCCGCACTCAGGACAGCTGCTCTCCCTCCTCCACCCTCTGTACGTAAAGTGTGAGAACCACAGAGTTTGGGGGACCCTGTCATTTAACTCCCACCTTTTGCAGTAGAGAAATTAAATGTCAGAAAAGGAAAGGGAATTTCTAATCTCACCCAGCTGAGCAGAACATGGACGAGTCTTCTTTTTCAAAATTCTATCTTTCAAAAACCACCCAACACTATGTTCTCTGTATGGGCCTAAATTTATCCTGAACACTGTGACAATCAGAAGTATTTATTAAACGATATTGATGAGTGGCATGTGGCTGTGTGCTTTTCTGTGCAAAATGAGTTTAAAAGATTCATCCATTCAGCAAACGTTTGTTGACTGCCCGTTGTCCCTGACCTCTGAGACCCACAGACTAAGAAGACTAAATTGGGCAAAATCTTAGGAGGTTTAAATGTAAATCCCATCACAGAAGTAAAGGGGACAAGCATTCACTTTGAGGATTCATTTTATTAGGTAGGGAGTGAAGGGGAACAAAGAGGACCTCAGTGGCCATGGCGGAGTCGGGGAGGAAACATCCCCCCTCCCAACAGACAGACGAAACCCAAACAACCCACTTTTGCTTTGCTGAGTCTTCTAGGAAAGGGCCCATTCCATCATTACATATATAAAAAAACAAATAACTACTTCAGAACTCCGGAGGCCAGGAGTCTATAAAGCTGTCAGTTGTTGAAGTTCACTCGAGTTGACAGAATATGAACAGCCCTGCACCAAAGAGAATCAGAGTGAGTGCTTCTGCAAGGACTGAATTCTGGCCAAGCACCATGCATATTCAGTGGCTCAGAATTATTGCGTTCAAGGACAGAGTATCTCCCTCTAAGGGTGGGCTTCCTAACAAAAATACCCAGCAAAAAGGAGGTCCTTCAGGACTAAACTCAAGAGGGACCCTGAGGCTGCGAGATTTGGAGTCTTCCGAAGGTCCAGAAGGAGGTCCACTTTCTGGGAAAGGTTAATGAGAAAAAAGGATCAAGCCAAGGGCTGAGAAGTACCAGACATAAGCAGCCACTCGAGGAGAAGCCAGTAGAGGAGTCCAAGAGAAGCTGGGTGATCCAGGAGAATTTCCTATCACAAAGCCAAGGAAACCACAGATGGTGTGGAAAAACCTCACTTAAGCCGTTCGTTTCAACTCCTTCCCCACCAAACATTTTTAGCAGCTTTCCTAAGGGTAGAAAATGATTGATTTGAATTTCACTCCTTTTTCAACAAAGACAGCCGTGTTGTGGAAAGAGCCATGAACCTGTGTCAGAAACTCAGGGCTGAATCCTGCTGTGACTATGTGTCAGAGCACAGCTGGGTGACCTTGAGGAGGTGTCCTAACATCTAGGGGTCAAGTTTTCCTCATTTAAAATCACAGGTTGCTGGGAGTCTTGATGAGGTAATGGGTATAAAAGCATATGTAAAGTACCATATAAATAACATGATTTTTTTATGGTAAATCTTAAAGAGCTGACAAATAACGGATGTAAACTACAAAAAACTGGTGCCCGGAGTCCTGAACACAGTAAGTTTCCCATGCAAAACTTGTAGGGCTTATTTGCCACTCACTACCAAAAAACGCCTCTTTGCTTGTATTTACTATAAATGCTCTGCTGATTTAGTGTATTTGATCCATTTTTAAAACTTGAAAGGCCTGACGTCAAGGTTGAAATGGAATGGCCTATGTAGAAAGACCATCAGAACAGCAAGGATTTGGGCATTGTAACTTGACCTACTCCTTTCTCCTGCTCCCCAGCTCTGTACCTGCCTTGAAAACCAGTTGCCTCACAACTACCAGAGGTGGTTTGGAGCCCCTCAAAATGTCCCATCCCCAGAGCATCGTCATTACTTCACCTGTCAGCTCCCTGAAAAAGCCCCATTAGCAAGGCAGTTGTTTGCCTTGACTCAGAACTCACTCTGCAGAAAAGCCCTAACCTCAGAGTGTTTTTCAAAATAATAATAATCAGCAACAATTGTTTAATATTGCAGCTGTTTGAGGATGTAATAGCAGTTGGAAAAAACAAGAACCTGGTCAAAGACTTGAAAGGAAGATCAAGGAGATGAGATGTTCATAGAGGGGTTTTTAAAGCTCTGACATAGTCCTGGGAATCTAGAAGGCCATGAGCATGTGCAGGGCTGTGTGCATACACCCATGGAAGACAAGAGAGGTCTCAGTTTCTTCCCTCTGGGTGTCCTTGAGGCCTCATGCAAGGAGGAAGTTAAGGCTGAGACAGCGTTGTAAGGCATACCCCAAAGCACAGAGAGCTACTCAGCAAAGGATGAAAAACTTATTAGTTCCAAGTACTTAAGGAAATATGTGACCAACCATCAGCTGACCACTAAGATAACCTAGCTACACACTGTAGGAAGAATACATGTTTCACAGAATTAATCAAAAACAGTTATTAAACCAACAAAATCAGCTACAAAAACAAACTCTGTTGGAGGGAGATCTGATTTCCAGAATTGTCACATTATATTATCTAAAATGTCTAGTTCGTGAGAAAAAAATATACAATTATAAGAATGCAAAGAAACAGGAAAACATGACCCAGACATAAATAAAAAAGCGGTCATTAGAAACTTCCCTGAGGGGCTGGTCCTGTGGCCCAGTGGTTAAATTCATGCGCTCCACTTTGGCAGCCCAGGGTTTCACCAGTTCAGCTCCTGGGCATGGACATGGCACCGCTCATCAAGCCATGCTGAGGTGGCGTCCCACGTAGCACAACCAGGAGGACATACAACTAGAATATACAGCTATGTACTGGGGGCTCTGGGGAGAAGAAGAAAAAAAAAAAAAGAAGAGGATTGGCAACAGATGTTAGCTCAGGTGTCAATCTTTAAAAAAAAAAAGAAAGGGAACTTCCCTGAGGGAGGCTCAAAGGTTAGACTTACCAGACAAATATTTTAAATCAGCTTTTATAGATGTAATCAAAAGACTAAATGAAAACATCTAAAGAATTAAAGTTTGACAACAATGTGTCACCAAATAGGCAATATCAATAAAGGGATAAAAATTACAACAACGACAAAAAAACCAAATAGAAATTCTGTAGTTTAAAAGTATAATAACTGAAATGAAAAATTCACTAGAGGAGCTCAACAGCAGATTTTAACTGACAGAAAAGAGACACAACAAACTTAAAAGTAGGTGAAATGAAATTATCTAGTCTGAGAAAAAGTAAATAAAATGGAAAAAAAAATGAACAGAGCCTCAGAGACCTATGAGATACCACAAAGGACACCAGTAGGTGCATAATGGGAATCGCAGAAGGAAAGGAGAGAAGGAAGGGGTCAAAAATATGTTTGATGTAATAATAGTTGAAAATGTCACAAATCTGGTGAAAAACAAGATACACATTCAAGAATCTCAGTAAACTCCAAATAGTATAAACTCAAAGAGATCCATATCCAGACACATCATAGCCAAACTATTGTTAGCCAAGGCAAAAAGAGAATTAGGACGGCACCAAGAGGAAAATTACTCATCGAGTACAAGGGATCCACAGCAATACTGACAGCTGACATCTCATTGTAAATCATGGAGGCCAAAAGGCAAAGGTAGGACATATTTAAAGAGCTGAAAGAAAGAGCCATCAACCAAGAATTCTATATCCAGCAAAACCATTGTTCAAACACAAAGGAGAAATTAAGACATCCATAGATAAAAAGTGAGAAAATTGGTTATTAGGACACCTGCCCTATGAGAAATACTAAAGGGAATCCTTCAGGCTAAAATGAAGAACACTAGATCATAACTTTAGTTGACAGGAAGAAATAAACAGCACTGGTAAAGGTAACTATGCAGGCAAAAATGAAAGGCAATATAAAAGTATCTTTTGTAATACTTTACTTTGTCTATCTAATTTAAAAGATAACTGCATAAAGTAATAATTACAAAACTGTGTTGACAGGCTGATAATGTCTAAAGATGTAATTTGAATGATAATAATAGCACAAAGAAGGAATGGAGCCATATTGGCACAAAGTTTATGTATAATATTGAAATTAAGTTTGTATTAGCCCAAATTAGATTATGTTTCAACACTCATTGCAATCCCCAGAACAACCACTAAAAAATCCAAAAAACGTAGCGAGGAAAATAACAAAGGGACTAAAATAGTATGCTAGGAAATATCTATCTAACACAAAAGAAGGCTGCAATGGAGTGATAGAGGGAAAAGTCATATGGCGTATAGTAAAACAATAGCAGAATGGCAGCCATAAATCCTAACTCATCAGTAATTACACTAAACGTAAATGGATTAGGCACACGCAACAAAAAAAGAGAAATTAGCAAAAGAGTTAGAAATAAGCCCCAATAAATATAAAGGGATTGAAATCATACAAAGTATATTCTCTGACCACAAAAGAATTAAATTAGAAATCAATAAGATAAAGAAATTTGAGAAATTCAAAAATATGTGGAAATTAAACAACACACTCCTAAATAACCAAGGAGTTAAAAAAGAAATTACAAAGGGAATCAGAAAATACTTGGAGATAAATGAAAACAGAAACAGAAACACTGCAAAACTTATTGAATGCTGCTAAGGCAATGTTTAGAATGAAATTTTTAGCTGTAAATACCTATTTTTTTTAAGAGAAAGATTTCAAATCAATAACCTAAGTTTTCAACTTAAGAAATCAAAAATGAAGAAAAAATTAAACCAGATACAAGCAGAAGACAGAAAAACATTAAGATTAGAATGGAAATAAATAAAATAGAAAATAGAAAACAATAGAGGAAATCAGGAAACCAAGAGTTGATTCTCTAGAAAAAAATCACCAAAATTGACAAACCTTTGCAAAAGTGATCAAAAAAAGAGGCTAAAATGAGTAAAATCATGAATAAAAGGGGAGACGTCAATATTGACCTAGCAACCATAAAAGGAGCAACTGTGTGCCAAAAGATTAGATAATTTAAGTGAAATGGACAAATTCCTAGTAAAACTTAACTACTGAAACTAATTCAAGAAAAAATAGAAAATCCAAATAGAACTGTAACAAATAAAGTGATTGAATTATTAATTTTAAAACTTCCCACAAGGAAAATCCCAGACCTTGATGGCTTCACTGGTGAATTCTACTAAATAGTTAAATAAGAATGAATAGCAATTCTTCACAAACCCTTCCAAAAAAATAGAAGAAGAGAGAATACTTTTCAACTCATTCTATGAGACCAATATTACCCTGTTACCAAAACAAGACAGGTATCACAAGAAGAGAAATTATAGGCCAATATTCCTTATGGATATAGATAAAAAATCCTCAACAAGAGGCCAGTCTGATGGCAAAGTGGTTAAGTTGGCACATTCTGCTTTGGTAGCCAGGGGTTTGCTGGTTCAGATCCCGGGTGTGGACATGGCACCACTTGGCAAGCCATGCTGTGGCAGGCATCCCACATATAAAGTAGAGGAAGATGGGCACAGATGTTAGCTCAGGGCCAGTCTTCTTCAGCAAAAAAGAGGAGGATTGGCAGCAGATGTTAGCTCAGGGCTAATCTTCCTCAAAAAAAAAAATCCTTAACAAAATCTAGCAACATAATAAGGATTATACACCATGGTCAGCTACCATTTATCCCAGGAATGCAAGGCTGGTCTAACATCTGCAAATTAAACAATGTAATGTGTCATATTAATAGAACAAAAACAAAAACCACATGATTGTTACAATAGACACAAAAAAAGAATTTGACTAAAAACCATCATTTCAGGATAAAATACTCAACAAACTAGAACAAATAGGGAACGTTCTCAACCTGATAAGAGACATCTACAAAAAAGTCACAGCTAATGCCATACTTAATGACATACTTAATGAATGGTCAAAGATTGAATGCTTTTCCCCTGAAAACAGAAATAAGATGAGAATGTCAGCTCTTGCTACTTATATTCAACATTGTACTGGAGGTCTCAGCCAGGGCAGTTAGCAAGACAATGAAATAAATGTAATTCAGATTGGAAAGGAAGAAATAAAATTATTTCTTATGCAGATGACATGATCTTTTTATAGAAAATCCTATAGAATTAAATGAAAAACTATTAGAACTATTAAATAAGTTCAACAAGATTACCCAAACAAGATCAACGTATAAAAATCATTGTATTTCTATAGACTAACAATGAACAATATGAAAATGAAATTAAGAAAACAATTGCATCTAGAGTATCAGCAAAAAGAATAAAATACTGAGGAATGAAGTTAACAGAAGAACTTCAAGACTTGTATACTGGAAACTACAAAATAGCTTGTAAATAAATTTAAAAAGGTCTAAATGAATGGAAAGACATTCCATTTTCATGGATTGTAAGACTAGTATTGTTAAAATGATCCATATTGATCTACCATTTCAACATAATCTCTATGAAAATCTCAGCTTGCTTTTGTGCAGAAATTGACAAGTTGATCCTAAAATGCGTATAGAATTCCAAGAGACATAAAATAGCCAAAACAATCTTGAAAAGGAAGAATGAAATTGAAAGACTTACACTTCTTGATTTCAAAACTTGCTACATAAACTAATCAAGATAATATGGTACTGGGGGCTGGCCCTGTGGCCGAGTGGTTAAGTTCACGCGCTCCACTGCAGGCAGCCCAGTGTTTCGTTAGTTCGAATCCTGGGCGCGGACATGGCACTGCTTATCAGACCATGCTGAGGCAGCGTCCCACATGCCACAACTAGAAGAACCCACAACGAAGAATACACAACTATGTACCGGGGGGCTTTGGGGAGAAAAAGGAAAAAATAAAATCTTTAAAAAAAAAAAAAAAGATAATATGGTACTGGCATATGATAAGGATAGACATACAGATAATGGAATAGAATTGAGAGTCTAGAAATAAACCCTCACATTTATGGTCAATTGATTTTCAACATGCGTGCCAGGACACTTCAAGGAAGAAAGAATTGTTTTTTCAACAAATGATGCTAGGACAACTAGATACCTTCATGCAAAAGAAAAATTGGAACTGTACCTCACATGATACAAAAAATTAACTCAAAAATGAATTATAGACCTAAATGTAAGAGCTGAAACTATAAAATTCCTAAAAGAAAACACTTGGGTAAATCTCCTTGACCTTGAATTAAGCATTCGTTTCTTAGATATGACGCCAAAATATAAGCAAGGAAAGAAAAAGCGGATAAATTGGACTTTATAAAAATTAAATATTTTTATGCTACAAATGATAACATCAAGGAAGTAAAAAGAACCCACACAGCAAGAGAAAATATCCATAAGTCATATATCTGATAAAGGACTTATAGCCTCATACAACTCAGTATTGAAAAGACAAATAATCCAATTTTAAAATGAGTAAAGGATTTGAATAAACATTCCTCAAAAAAAGATAAACAAATGGCCAATAAGCACACAAAAAGATATTCAGCATCATTAGTCATTAGAGAGATGTGTTATTAACGACACAAGGAGATACAACCTCATGCCCACTAGGATGGCTATAATCAAAAAGACAGACAATAACAAGTGTTAGTAAGGATGTAGAGAAATTGAAATCCTCATACATAGCTAGTGGGAATATAAAATAAAGCAGCACTGTGAAAAACAGTTTGGTTCTTCCTAAAAACATTAAACATAGTTAGTATTTTGACCCAGCAATTCTACTCTTAGATACATACCCAAAAGAAATAGAAACGTGTATCTATATGTGTATCTATATGTGTATCTATACAAAGACTTGTACATGAATGTTCATAGCAGCATTATGTATAATAGCAAGAAGTAAAAATAATCCAAATGTCCATCAACTGTGAATGGATTAACAAAAGAAGTGATATATCCATACAATGAAGCATTATTCAGCAATAAAAGGAAATGAAGTACTGATCCATTTTATAATATGAATGAGCCTTGGAAATATAAGGCTAAGAGAAAGAAGACAGGCATAAAAGACTGAGATTCCATTTATATGTGAAATAGCAGAATAGGCAATTTTATAGAGACACAAAGTAGATTAGTTGGCTGCCTAGGGCTGGTGGAGTCAGGGAGTAGAATGGGTTTTGATTTCTTTTTGAGGTGATGAAAATGTTCTAAATTTGATTGTTGTGATGGTTTTAGAGCTTTTGAATATATTAAAAACCACTGTGTACACTTTTTTTTTCCTGAGGAAGATTAGCCCTGAGCTAACATCTGTGCCAATCTTCCTCTACTTTGTATGTGGGGCACCACCACAGCATGGCTGATGAGTGGTGTAAGTCCATGTCCAGGATCCAAACCTGTGAACCCAGGCCACCAATATGGAGCATGCCAAACTTAACCACTACACCACGGGGCCAGCCCCTGTGTACACTTTAAATGAGTAAATTTTATGATAGGTGGATTACATCTCAATAAAGTTGTTATAAAATAAATGCCTACACAGCAAGGCAGCACATCAAGAGGGTCTATGAACTGATAGGGAGAAAAGGACGCTTGTGGTGCCCATGCTTTAAGAGAATGTGAGTCCTAAAGGGGTTTACTAGGGTGTGACGTTTCTTCTATGAAAAAGAATTTCTGCTTTACAAACTTATTCACAGTAAAGTAGTGTTCTCTCCCCTTGAATGCCTGTGTGTGGTTGAACACCACTTAGGGCGCTCTCCCCTAGCCCAAACCTTAATTCACAGATGACTGCTTCTGACTCTTCTGGAACCCTTTCCACTCCACTGCAACAGCCCTGTGTTAAACAGTCCTACCTCCTGATCTAGAACTTCTCCCAAAACTCAAATAGGACCTTAGAGAGGGTCCAGGGATGTAGCTCAACAAAGGCATGGGGGGTGGGGGTGGGGGGTGCTGTGATTTGGTGTTCCTCAATATAAATGTGTGCACAATACAAGTTCCTGGGTGAGGTGAACTGGAAGTGAGGAATGGCTGGGGAGAGAGCAGTCAGGAGATATAACAGGCACCGGAGAGTGGTAAGGAAGGCCTGACCTGGAGGGGAGCAGTTGGAAGAGAAAGAAGGTGGACCCTAACTGGTGACAAGGGTGGGTCATGAGAGAGGAGGAGCATGCAACAGTGAATTCCACATCGCCTCATATTTTAATTTCGCTAAGGAAAATGTCTTTTTAAAGCACCATTTTCCAGAGTGAATGATCCATTTGTAAAGTAGATAATCAATTCCCAGTCTGGTTCATTTTTAATCTATCACAGTTCCTTAAAGAAGGTCTTCCTTGCAGTCAAGATAATGCAGTACTTTCTCCATGTCTGAAGGAGGAAATCGAAGCTCCGAGTGCTGGATTTTCTCAGTCGCCACAGGACAAACAGCAGTGCTTGGGGGCGGGGGGGGGGGGGGGGGGGCACCCGCCTGCAGGAGACACTCTGGTTCCCAAAGCCATAGGTTATTGTATCTGAGCTGTGTCTGTGCCCTGTGGGAGCTGATATCTCAGAACACCAGGCTGGGGACCAGCCCATCTCCCATCTCCCTTGGGACACCAGCAGTAAGAGTAACAGAGAAAATGGAGGGACATAACTCAGACAGCCCTGAGACGCAAGTAGACCTTGGGGGTTGTCAGGGTCATCTTCTCATTTTGCAGATGAAGAACTCAGCCCAGAGAGGATAAGTGACTTGTCCAAGGTCACTCAACCAGATGGTGGCAGATTTGGAATAAGCAGCCTGGCCTCTCTCTCCCTGAAGACGCATGGCCCCCAGGCAAGCCAGGCTGTCACTAACAGGCACTTAAGCTAGCTTGCACCTGCCCTGGCAGCCTCACACTCTGATCAGAAAACCTGCTGCTGCAATCCTGATGAGGAAATTAAATTAGCTACTAATTGGTTAATTGGCAGCAAGCTCTGTAACGCAGTAAGGAACAAATTAAGTTGGAGCGAGAAGCGCACATTTGTTAGGTCTGATCATCTCCATTATCACCTCTGTGGGCCACCAGCAATGCTGTGCATCTCTCCCGGAGGAAAACTCTTAGAAGAATCCTGTGACCTTTTGGCTGGCAGATGAATTGTTCATTTCTCTTCCTTTTTCTGTCCCACTTCCACCACCTTCTCTTCTTAGTCCCTATAATTCAGCATTTCCCAAGCTATGCTCATCAGAACTCTAGTGTCAGTAGCATGCTGATAAACGTTTAATGACTGGCACTCTGGGGTAAAGAGCCCTGT
Organism: Equus caballus; assembly: GCF_041296265.1. Taxonomy (NCBI): domain Eukaryota; kingdom Metazoa; phylum Chordata; class Mammalia; order Perissodactyla; family Equidae; genus Equus; species Equus caballus. The sequence goes on along the minus strand of NC_091710.1, from coordinate 25,980,320 downwards.
TTTGCAGCATTTAGCAATTTCCATGGTGTAAATACTCCCACTATGGGCCAAATTCAAGGTATGAACATGATATCTACTGGCTTGCAAAATTCTTGAAAATTTAACAATTATTTCTGGCAAGCTAGTACTAGCTGATTCCAACACACCATTGATAGTATGTACAGAGGTTAATATGCCATAGGAAGGGCCCCATTGTCAAGTAAATAAGTAGGAAATTCTGCGTGTTAGATAGACTTGGAGAAGTTCTGCAGAAAAGAAACACGTTGAATTTAAATTAGTGCTTTCCAAACATATTTGACCAGAGAACCTGTGTTTCATAAAGCACATGTTAATACCTCCTGGAATACCAAGGATCCACTTACTTGGAAACATTGCTGTTATCATGTTGTTATTGTGCAATTTCTGGGCGTGGGCACCATGCTAAGTTCTTCAAATAAGACATATAAGATATGGACCTTGCCCTCAAAGTAACCAAACCAAGGCAGCAAATCTCAAGTACTGGGTGACTAGTACTGACCATGAGTGCTATAAGATTTCAGAGAACAACTCCTTTATCAGGCTGAGACCCAAACAATGGGCGTGGCTCAGCCAGGGGAAAGTTTCCTAGGCAGGGAAGATGGCTTTGGGAAAGAGGAAGAGACGCAAATGCATATTGCGTGTTCAGAGATGATTAGGAGAGCAGTGTGACTAGAATTGAGGGGTACAGTGCAGGAGAAGAGTAGAAGATGAGGCGGAAAAGATGGTAGAGGTCTGATTGGGAAGGAAAGCTGAAATGTCAGGAGGAGAATCATGGGTGTTGGGACACGGCATGGCAGGACGGTGGAAGCAGAGGGCATATGTTTTCTGGACAACACAATTTCCTGAGGCCTTACGGTCATTCCATTTCTTCTTATTTACTGGTGGAAAGAGGTGGTCTTTTTGACTTGGGGCTTGTAGAATGCCAGAGAAGCCTGCTTAACTCTGTCAGTGGGGCCAGGTGATTCTATCTTCTGACTAGGACATGTGAGTCAACATGGGGTGTTGTCCTACCAGCCTATATGTGGGGCATTGTGCTTGAATGCACACGGGATTACCTCTGTCCCTCAAGGGTTTCTGTTCATCTAACAAAGTGAATGTGTATCTGGGGAAGAATGTTATTAAACAAACATATATTGAGCCCTTCCTTTGTGCCAGGTGCTGCTAAGTACCAGAAGATTTCTTTAAAGTTTCGAATAGATGGTGATGAGTCCAGGAAACGGGAGGCTAAGCAAGATGGCGTGGTCAAGATTAACGTTTATGGCCCCCAAATTACCAGCTAGTGTTTGGCTGCCACCCACACAACTACCACAGTGTATCCTGGGCTTTGAGTGGGACGTGCCAAGGCTGTACTTTCTAGGGTATCTTTGATTGACCTCACCAGTGTCCCCACATGAGTCCCTGATAAAGCTGCAAGGGGAATAAACATGGTCTTGGTGTCCCCAGCCTACTTCTTTGTACCCTTTTTCACCCCTCAGTGGATAACCTGCACCAATACTGCTCACACTTTCCACATGCTCCCCTTTCCAAGAAAACTCTGCTCTCTAGAAAAAATTGAAACTCACTTTCCCTAAGATGCAAATAAGTGGTAACAGCTTAAAGCAGTACCTTTCCAGAGTTATTTATATCTTTGTATCTTGAAAAAATACTTAAAGCTAAGGATTTAAACTCCAATTTGGGGATTTTAGGCAGTCCAGAGGATATGAGCAGTAGTAATTCAAGAGCAATAGTGTCACGCCAGTGCCCCTGAACACTACAGAAGTGGCAGCCTGGCTCATCTATGTGAAAAGCGGGCCTTGCTCTCTGTCTTCCAGGAGCTGCCATCATCCCAACAAGCTCCAGACTCCCTTTCCTTGTGCTTCCAGACAAAAAGAGTGCGAGGCCAGAGCATCTAAGCAGACTGATGATACAGGGAGTGGCAGCTGGCCCCAGTGACAAGAGAGGAAGCAAATGTCATGAATGTGACCAGCAGACGTGAGTACTGATCTCAGCTACACCACTTTCCAGTTGCCTGACCCCAGGAAAGATGCTTTATTTAATTCAGCTTCTAATCCTTCAAACAGGACCTATAGCACCCATGTCGTAGGATGGTGGGGAGGATAGTGCCCACATTTGGTAATGATGGGTAACTCCCAATGATGGTGATGGTCATGAAGGAAGTACTCAAGCCCCCACCTTTGCTGGAAAACTAAAACCAGCAAAGCTGGACCTTCTAAACCCCAGAATCTCCCCTGCAGATGATCCCAGTTGCAAGCTATTATTTACTACCAGTAACACACCCGGGCTGCCAGCCCAAATGATGCAAGTCCGCAAGACACCAAAACGTAAGTGAGGACAATGCTCCTCTCCGGAGGAAGCTGGACCAGTGGTTGATTGGTGCTGACAGCAGGTGTGGGGGAGACATTTTTGCCAACCATCCAATATCCATGGTCCTCTGGTAATTCAAATTACTTTCCAAATGTCACTGCATCTGTCTGAGTCTGACAGCTCTTCAAACTGGGGCCCTTTCTCTGAGCCTGAAGACCTGGACATATTCCTGAAGGGGCTTTTGATCTTCATTTCTTTCCAGGTGGGAGGGTTCTTTGTCAGACAAAGTCCAGACTCATGAAAGCTGCAGACAAAAAACTTAGTGACAGGTAGTCTGGCAGGTGAAGGCAATAACACATCCAAGGCAGGGACCTGGCTAGTTGGATAAGACACATGACATTCCTGAAAATGAACAGTCAGGGGAAAACACTTAGAGCATTCTTCAAATCAACTACAGCCTCACCCCCACTTATCTTGAGGTTTGACTTCTAGTAACTTCCAACGTGTGCAAGCAAAGAAAGCCTGGAGATCTAAAATAACTATTGAACAGTCTTACAGCAAGTTCATGGACTGCATTGCTTAGAAGAAGACCAAGGCACTCCTTCAAAGCCTCTTCCCTCTTGCTTAAAATAAAAGTCTAACAATCTCAGATATTCAGTTTCCCAGGCCCTGCAAATTGGATATAGCATATATCAGATGTACCGGGGAAGGAAGAGAGAGACATTAGAAACAGCTCAATAATAGCAGTGAGAACTGACAGCTGACAGTCTGGTGACAGAACAAATGGACAAAACTCAAAGAGAACAGAGGAGCACGTGTGCTGGACGGTCATAGAAATTAGGCAGGGTCATCAAGAAAAGGTTAAAATCTCTTGTGTTTCTCAAAAGGGAAGGAGGTATATAATACATTTTAGAAAGCCCTCCATGCAGAGTGCCTAAAGTAAATGAAATTTGGGGTTTAGAAAGAACAAGCTTGGGAATTCAGGAAAATTCACTTAAGTAGAACACTGTCCTCCCCTGACAGTGCAAGATAAATGAGGTGGTACTGGACCTGCAAAGGCTTCCGCAACTGGGCTGGGGAAAGAAAGGAGCCGCCTGTAACCTTTCCAGCAACTTACAATGTTCTGCAATTCCCCCTTATTCTCCCCACAGCAGCCTGGTCCCTGCCTTGCTGTGGGAATCGCTGTGTACACACTGCAGCGTAGGGCAGAACACCCTCTCTCAAGCCTACCTGGGGCAGACAGGTGTGCCAGTCCCCTTAGGAATGAGTGTCACTGGGAGATCTTGCCGGAAACATGGCTTCTGCCTCTCCTTGCCTTCTCTTCTGCTGTCTTTCCTACCTTCCACCTCCCTCTTCACAGGGCACCCAAAGCCAGGGTGTGGATGCAGCTGACAGCTATTGACTATCAACAGGCCTTCAGCTTTCACTCTGAGATAAGCATCTGTCCAAATTCTTAGAGGTTTAACCCAACCTCTACTTGCACCACTCCTCTCTACACTCATGGCCTCCAATTAAAGCTCCAGCTGCAGCAGGAGATAGTTTAAGGACCCTGACCTAGGCTGGACTTTATTATGGTGGTGGTTCTCAATCTTGGCTTACACCTTAGAACCCCCTATACAGCTTAAAATATACAGATGCTCCATGCCTCTCCCCACCTCCACACTCCTGCCACCTGAGAGTCAGTTCCAATTGATCTGGGGTGACCCCGGCATTAGTGTTTTTCAAAAGCTCCCTCTACGATTCAAATGTGCAGCTAGAGCCAAGCACTAACTGACATGTTCTGCAGCAAAGTCAGAACAGATGCCCTCTGGGAGCCCGCGGAACGGCCCCGTGCCACGATGTGCGGCCACGGCGAGCCCACCACTGCAGCAGAGGCTGACTCGGTTGAGCTAAATAAAGCCCAAAGACTGGTTTTAATGTTCAGATACTGAGAAGAAGAGAGTAAAGAGGGAAAGGAACACGGACCTGGCCTCAGAGCCACAGTGACTCGTGTAGCAAAGGGCACTGGAGGCAGGAACTGAAGTGCAAGGAAAACATGTAGATAAGTGATCCATTAAAGAAGACTACTGGGGGCTTGGTGGAGGAAGGGGCTGCAGGGGTTCACCAAGAATCACTAAAGAGGCCCAGTCCGTAAGCCCGGGCAAGCCCGAGCAGGCAGGGAAGGCCCCCAGGCACGGTTAGGATGGGGAGAAGCTAGTGTGATTGTCATTGCTGCCCACTCATGTGATGACCCGGCCAGAAACAGCTGGAGAGCCCTCTGTGGGCTTGCTGCTCCTCCCGTGATAGGAAAGGAGGGAAATGAATGTCTTCGGTAAGTTCTTCCCTTCCCTGCTACCTGGGCCAGGGGCACCAGGCCAGCCCCTTAGGTATGAGTGAGATGGGCTGGCAGACACTCAGTGGCTCCCTCTCCCAGGGCTAAGCCACCGGATGGGACCAGTCCACACCCCGGGCCTCACCAGAACCATTTGTCGCTTACTGGACAGGGACTTTGGGGGCAAAAAGCTACCCCTTCCTTTCCGCTCAGATATCAGGAAGCTGTGCCTGCACCCTGGCGGCTGCTGAAGGCCCTGTGCTCACCCCACCTGTCCCAGAACCTGAGGAAGACGTCCAGGAGCGCGGTCTCTCAGCCCCAGCCAGCGTCTTCACTCACTAACACCTTCACCTCGTACCAACGAATGCTTTAAGGTACCTCAGGGAAAAACCCACATCGTTCTACAAAATAAAAAACATTTCAAATAAGACAATTGAGGCAAAAAAGAAAATATCAGTAGCACATGAGATTAGTACCAAAACACAAACACATCTTGCAATTCCACACACTGGTGAGAAATATGCCACCAATTTGGCTCCGAGTTTTCTAGTCCCCAACACAAAAGAAAACAGGATCATTTACACAATTCAGAGTTCATAACAGAAAATCTAAACAGTCGTTCAAGATAAACATAGCGGTTCCTGGAACTGAAACCAGACAGAAATGCCTCCCCTAGCCCCACATGGAAAAGGCCCTGTGATTTAGTGAGTAACATCCTCCAAGCAGCCTTTCTGTAAACATGGCAATGAGTTTCACAGGTCTGTTTGTAAAAACATCCCTTGGTGTAGGCTGATGTCATAATGCCAAATTGTTATCCAGTTACAAAAAAGATGCCACAGGACATCAGTACAAATGTTCTGAGTACCAAAGTCTGGCTTAATTAAAAAGCAGATTTTCAAGAAACTAGAAGACTGGGTTATCCTTATTTTACATGTAAGAAAACTGAGGCTCAAAAAGATTGTCCAGATGACTCATGTGTCAGGATCTCCCATCTACTAAGTGACAGGGCAAGAACTCAGACAAAGGGTTTCGTCTGGTTTGCATTTGTTTTTCACCAAGTCTCTGTTCTCGTCTAGACAACATGATGAGGGGTGGCTTGTGAAGAGTGGAAGATCCATTGATGGTTGCTCAAGATAAGAGCAAGACCTGGGATCCTTAGCCTCTGCTTCCCTTCCGTTGTGTGGTACCTCCCCCTCCCCCTGCCTGGCCATGAACAACTGTCCCACTGCACCATGGAGTCACGTGGCCAGCCCCTGCCCTGATGGCTCTGAGGTGGCTCCTTGACTCCCTCCAGCAAGACACATCCTACATTTCCGTAGGTGCCCAAAAGTAGCCCCCAGCCGTAGCCTTAGCTGCCTCCAGCTCCCTCACCTTTGTTCCTCCCGTGGGTCCAGGAGCTTGGAGCGCATAATGGGCTCAGCTGTGGGAGGAGAGCTGCAGCAGGGCATCTGTCGGGGGAAGAGGAAGAAAGAGAAGAAAAACGGCCCCCTCTGAAAGCTTTCCAATCACTCGAGCCACCACCATCTCTAATTCTTTTCTTAAAGTATAAAATCATTCTTCCACTGATCTCACTCGTGGTCAGAGCTCAGTACAGGCCCATCCGTCACGGGGCTGATTTGGTTCAGCAGGTGTTGGCTGGGCAATCGCTCATTTCAGGCTAATCTGCTAGCGGCTGTCAGGGGTTATGGAGTATTTATTGAGTTTGTGTCAGGTCCGGATGACCAATAGCCAACAGCCGGTGGATACGCACTGACATTGATGATATTGCTGAATTAAACGCGGTGATGTATACTCAACTTGCTTAGAGCCAGGAATGGACCCTGGGATCATTTTATAATCTGATGCAGACAATTCCTGGGCTTTCCTTTTCAAAGAAAACATCACACACATGGCGTTTCTATTTAAAGAAAAAAGTACACGGTCCCCAACAAATGTAGTCACGTCCGTATTTAAATGAACAAGAGCATTTTCTGGGGAGACTGGAGGGAATAAATAAGATCCAGATATTTGGCAAACAGCCTTCCATGCACTGCCAAGACCCGTTGGATTCCCAACATTTAGATTTCAGGCCTCACCAGAAAGACATTCGTTGGTGACCCAGACTCAGGATTATGAACATAAATTCAGAGTCTGCCTTTGGTGGCAACATGATGTCACAAAGAAGAGCACTGGAGTTGGAGTCAGACAGCAAATAGGATAGTGATGCCATCTGAAGGGTGAACGTGAAGTCATGCAAGATGCTGTATGTGCTGATATCAGGAGACGGCTTCTTATACTTGGTCTCTCTCTCCTTTTCTTCTCCTAGAACCATCACTCTCCCTCCAACCTCACCCAAACCCCAAAGCAAGTGAGCAAATTTTCTACCTTTGGTACCTGAGTCAATGATGATGGAGGTATTGTCACAAAACTCATGGGAGCACCATATTCAAATGAGCAGAATTTGGCATAAAGGCTCTGGCTTAGCCCTCCGCCAAAAGGACCTTATGATGAAACAGTCTCATTGTCGGTCCTGTGGCCTGGCCCCAAGGTCAAATCTCCATCACACTCACAGGCAGAGGGCAGGGGCAATCGCTCTGCACTGCCAATGGAGCCAGGCAGGATATGTTGGTGATGCTGGGCTCTGCAGCTGTGTGGCATTGAGCACGTCACTGGTGCTGTCTGAGTCTCAGGGTCTCATTCTGGGAAATGTCTTCATGAGAGTACTCCACCTTCCAGAATCCAAATTCTCTCCAGTCCTAAGAGTCTTGATTTTGTGGCTAATTTGGGAGAGTCTCCTCTCTAACCCCATGGCTTCTTCCTTTAAGAGAAGCGCTGGTCTCCAGTGACGTGACAGCGGTGCTGCCTCTTGGAGGGTCCATCAGCAGGGGGAGCCTTTCCAAAGGGACAGGGCAGAGAGGGAATCAGGCCTCCAAGTGCTCTGTTTCCTGGTGACAAGCACTTGCTTTCATTCTTGGACACCTCCTCTGGGCCAGGCACCAGGCAAATGATTTTCCCCTTTTTACAAATAGAGAAACTGCAGCTTCAAGAGATGATGTGAGCTGACAAAGCCGCCCATCTGGGAAGAGACACAGCCAGAATTCCACTCTCGCCCAATCCATCTTTGCTGGCCATGCACCCCGTACTGCGCCACCCTGCCCAAGACCGGGGATCACACAGAAGTCATTAGTTGCTAACATCAGAGCCTCATCTCCTTTCATCCCCAGGCTTCTCTGAGAACTGCTAGGGAGCATAATGGTGTGCTTTACACTTCCCCTCCCGCTCCAACACCCCCACCCTGTCCGTCTGCCCCTCACCACAGGAAAGGAGAGAATTAAACACAGGCAGTGAAGGAGGAAAGAAAGGACAGGGCCCTGGATAATCATTCCCAAGTGATCAATGATTGCCTCAACAAATACACCGTGTATGTATTAACCTATGGCATATTAATGGAAATGCAGGGTGCATGATATATACACATATATATACACATGCGTGCTCCCTAGATTGCTAGGTGCTCCTGGCAAGTGAATGACTAGCTCCAGGATGCTTCCCTGTGATGGAAATTGAATTTAGGTTACAGAACATCATCTGGCCCAATTGCCACTGAATTATTCCACACAAAATATCAAAGTTAATTTTTGGGCCTGTCAGCCCGGTTGATGAGTCGGGCGGCTGTCAGCCCGGCTGCTCCTGCCTTCAGTGCCAGAGAAGAGTCTGAAAGTCACGCAATCCAAACAGCGACCTTGGCGGGGGACGGGGGTTAGATTACCAGGATGATGAAACGCCAAGGCGAAGGTTCCGGAGTCCGGATTTGAATACCTGTTTACATGTAGGATAACAGATAGCCGCCCACTGCCTGCAAGGCTGTAACTCACTCCCCAGAGTGCCAGCGACCCCATAAAACACGAAGGCCTGCTCGCTCGGGAAGTCTGCGCCGGGCGGCCGGCCTCGGGGGTGATTTAGAGCCGGATCCATTCAGAGACTATCTAATCTATTGTCTTTTATTACAAGCACTACTCAGTCTCTCTCTCTCTTGCAACTTTTTTTTTTTTCCCTCCAAGAAGCACCAGCAATCTAATCTCCCTTAAAGGAATGCTGTTCGGATGTGCCAGTTTGATTCGAAGATAGTGAGGGTTCTTTATGCCACAGCACAATAAAAAATTTCTAACCGCCGCCACTGTATAAATATATATATTTTCCCCCTCAGATCAACTGAGCCCTGAGTCCTCCTCTTTCCATCCCAGCGAGCAAATCTACCCTTGCTTCCACCTTTAACTCCTCCTAACCACACCTCCTCCACAAAAACAGCCAGCAGGCCGCTTCTTTGCTTCTCTTCTGCCTAATTGTCTTGGGCCATCTGATGTTGAAATAATCCATAATTGCTTAATCTATCCGCGTCTGTGTGGCAAGAAACGGAAAAGCACTTTAGAAAGATCAATCACCTAAAATCATTGAGCAGCGTATTGGAAGCAGGGTTGCGGCTGCTCCCAGCTGGGAAAATGATGGTGGGGAGAGATAAAGCTGGGAGAGGAGGCTGTCTCTGTCTCCATAGCTTTTTGATTCCGAGATAGATTACCAGGAGCACTAACTGCTCTCCCTCCGTTTGTGCTCAACAAAGATAATAGCATCGGAAGGCACAGCCGCATAAATGATACGACAATCACATAAAGGACCCCCTGCCCTCGCCTCCTGCCAGCACTAGCAGGCTAATAGATTAGGCGGCACGGTGGGGGGGAATCTTTGCCAGTGGGACCTTGATCACCAGGGATCAAGTGGAAAAGAGAAATCTGAGTTTCTAAACAGCTGAAAAAATGTAAAAGGCGCCATATACTCTCTATAAATAAGAGATATCGAGGACGGAGAAAGCTTGGTGGAGAAGGGTCAGAACTCCTATGAATCAAATTAGTGGCCACTGAACTAGTATTACAGTATATTAGGCTGCGGGGACTGGCGACATCTATTTTCAAGGTTATGCGTCTCAAGTTGGCATCCGACTCCACCCTGTACTTCACCCTCCTTGGACTCAGAGTCAGGGGCTGCTCTTTCTGCTGCTGTTGCAGCGGTGGCTACTTCCCAGAGCCCCAGTCTTTCTGAAAAGCCGCCCCTAACTGCCCCTGCTACTCCCCTTCCTCCGCAGAGGAAAAGTTGCTGGAAGGGGACATTGTCAAGATGAGAAAGGAGGACCGGCAGGCCGGGTCTCCTCTCACACCTTCCCTGCTGCTGGCCTGAGCAAGATGTTCAGAGATGTGGTTTAAACACAGTGAACTGGAGGGATTCCCAGAGAACAGGAAATGCCCTAGAAATGGAGATGCAGGTTCAGCTTCCACCAGAAGTCACCAGAACCACGCAGTCCAGATGTGCAACCAAGCAGAAAGCGCTGAGGCTTAGAGCCGGAGTCCACACCCACGCGAACCGCCTCTTAGCCGTGCGAGTAATTCAGCGTCTCTGAACCTCAATCATAAAGATTCTTCACAGTGATGTTGGGAAGTTCAGATCTAGTATTTTAAACAACTGATAAATTATAGGCACTTTTATAAGTTGTTACTGCTGTAACGGAATTTTTTTATCCTCAGACTAGCCATAAAGAGTGAATATTCTTTCCAACTTACAAATGGGAACACTGAGGCATGGAGAGGTTAAGTAACTTGTGCAAGGACGCACAAGTTTGCTTTTATGTTCTAATTATCATAATCATGAGTAATGAGCCATAGCCACCACTTCTCTCAGCAAGTAAGACTGACTTGATCTGAATCCTCACATTCGTCCTCTTTGTCGGCAGCCACTCAAGCCATGTGAAGCATTGAAGTACATTCCAGAGAAGTCTCTGCTGTTCCCGGGGCTCCGAGCCACAAGCTGCAATGGGCATGCGTGGAGCCCAGCTGTTTTTTACTGATCTCTTCTGCCGGTCCTCTCTCTCTCTCTGAAGTAGCAGAACTCCAGCTCCACCGGTTCCAAGCTCACAGTCCCAAGTCACTGGAGTATGTTTGCCAGTCTGAGTCCACGTCCAAGGGAGAATATTTGAACTGCCTCAGAAGTGCTAGAGTTGCTAATGACTAAAGTGGTGTAAGGCACACTCTCCCTGCCCAACCTCCACCCTCTTCCTAGGGTGAGTAGGGACTACGTGTAGCCAAGAGGGTACAAACGCATTTGAAGAACTTGCTGACTCCCCACGAAGGGTTTGCAACAGCTGGCAAAGAGGAGGGAATGGCATGAAAGGAAATGGCAGAAGATGCTAGAATTCCATGTTTGGACCAAAAGGCAGCACAGTCGGACCAGTGGCCACACTCTATCCCCAGTACTTCAGCAGTAAGTGGAATCTAAGCAGAAAACTCAAGACAAAGGTCTTCCCCTCAGCATCTCATCCCCCACCCACCACACATGCACACATCCCCACCCACACTGTGCTATCTCTGCTGGAATAAAAGCCAACACACCCAGAAGGCAGGGGTCTCCGAGTGCACTGACTGGAGGGGTGGGGAGGTCTTCAGCTAGTATCTTCCTGGAATTTCCCTTCTTTCATGGAACCAGTAAGTAAAGGGAGGGAGGACCTGAATTCGCTGGGTGTGGAGTGGTGCAAAGTGCCCTGCATCATGGGCCCTAGAAGAGAGAAACTAAGAATCACAGAGTGACCCAAGCTGACCGTTGTCAGCATCTATCTACAAGGGCCCCAGGCTGGGATTATGAAAACAGGTGAGAGACTGTCATGAGCGGGCCAACAGTGAATGTGGAGCTGGACAACCAAGAGTTTCAGTACCCAGGAGGATGTGTCCTGGGAAAAGACATAAAGACACACAGGGAGAGAAGCCCAAGGGGGGAGTAAATGGCAGGGAGGACGAGTTAGTTTTCAAAACCTGGGAAAATACAACAGGGTGGGGGAAGAGCCTGTGGCAGCAGTTCCCACACTCCACTTGCCTCTAGCCAAAGGCTAAAATGGAAAGAAAAGAAAAATCAGCCGAGAATCATAATCACTCTTGACAAATTGTAACATCTCAAAATATTTGCATGTTGAGAAAAGCCAAAAAATGGAGACCAACATATCATGTTATCAAGGGAATATGAATTCCATTTTTTTCTCTTAATATTGTTTTTGGACAGATAAGGGGATCTGAAAGCTTGAATTTACATTCATGTTGTTTTGCAGACTAAGCCAAAGTTGCAGGGCGGGAGGAAAGCCTCCCTTCCCTTGCTCTGGAAATCCCGTCTCACCCGGTTTGATCTTTGGTTAGCAACTAATGAGGTTTCTCATGAGGAAACTAGTTCTTTCCTCTCGATCCTATCAATTTCTGTCTTATTTGCTTAGGCTGGCCACAGCATTGCCAAATTTCAAATAGAAAGAGTACTATGACAGCAATGGAAATAACAAAATATCTAAGATTTACATGAACAAGGACCGTGCAAGATCTTATAGAGAAAAACTTAAAACTCTATTCAAGGAAATAATGGATTGTTGAAAAAAATAAGAAAAATGGAGAGGCATACCATTTTTCATGAGTAAATTGATTTAATATTATAAAGATGCTAATTTTAACCAAATTAATGTACAAATTCAAATCAACTTCGAGGAATATTTCAGCAGACTTTTTTAAGGGATGGGCAAACATTTTAAAACGCTACAGAAAAATAAGGGTTGGTAGGCAGCTAAGTCAATTTTGATAACAAAAAGAACAATTACAGTAGGAGGTACAGGAGAAGGGATAGGCAAATAGAACTCTGGAAAACAGCAAGGAGCTCAAAAATATGTTTATGTACATACGGAAACAGGATATATGGTAGAACACCACCCCAACCAGTGGGAAAACAGTGGATTTTTAAGTGGAATAGATGTTATTTGGAATTGCATCACTACATGGGGAAAAAAAGCTGTTCGATTTTTGACTTGAGTTAAACAACAAAATCTCTGGATGGATTAAAGACCCAAATATGAAAGATGAAGCTGCAAATACAGTTTCAAAATGTAAGAGAATATCTTTGCGATGAAGGTGAAGAAGAACTCTTAAATAAGACCCTTCAAATAAATGCACAAATCATAATGGAAAAGTATTTTGTAGATTCCACACAGTCCTTCTATTTCATGGAAAACATTCTAGACAATACAACAAAGGGGTAGGAGAGCGGATAAAGTTGTTTTAAATGTTTAATACTGACAAATGGATTATAGTCTAGAATATACAAGCAAATTTCACAAATAAACAAGAAAATATGAATCTAATAGAAAAAGGATACAAGAAGGCAATTTACAGAAGGGAAACTCTGAATGGCTATCATACATCAAGAGCTATTCAGCTTTGTTAGCAATTAAATAACTGTAGTAAGACACCACTTCGTCACTGTGCAAATGTCCAAAATTTAAAAATCAAATACTGGGCCGGCCCCATGGCCGAGTGGTTAAGTTCACACACTCCACTTTGGTGGCCCAGGGTTCGGATCCTGGGCGCGGACATGGCACCGCTCATTAGGCCATGTTGAGGTGGCATCCCACATGCCGCAACTAGAAAGACCCACAAGCTAAAATATACAACTATGTACTGAGGGGATTTGGGCAGAAAAAAGCAGGGAAAAGAAAAAAAGAAGAAGATCGGCAACAGTTGTTAGCTCAGGTGCCAATCTTTAAAAAAAATTTTTTTAATTTAAAAAATAAATAAAAATCAGATATTAAATTTTGGAAAGATATGGAGAAACATGAACCTTCCAGCATTTTTCCTGGGCATATACTCTGGTGTTTCCATTATGGAGAACAGTATGGCAGTACTTAGTGAAAATAAGAATGTGTGTGCTCTAAAATCCAGCAATTTTTAGGCATTTTAATCTCATGATTGACTGAAGTAGTAAGCAATTGGAGACAGCTTAAAGAGTCTACCACTAAGGAAATGGATAAATGTGTCGAATGTAAACATACTATGGAATATCATGCATGAGTCAGGAGCAACCAACTATAGGTACACACATACTATAGATACATTTCTGAAACAAAGTGCTGACTCCCACTTCTGGGTGGAATGGAGCTGCTAAAGGCAGAGAGCAGCCCCAGAGAGAGCAACTAGCAAAGCTAAAATGAAAAAGACTGACAACACCAAGGACTAGCAAGGATCCTAAACTCTCACACGTTGCTGGTGGTACAACCACTTTGAAAACATTCTGACAATATTTACTGAAATTGAAAATATGTATATCCTGAGACCCAAAAATTCCTCTCCCAGGTATGTACTCAATAGATATGTATGTATATGTTCATCACAAGAATCTATAGGAACGTGCAAAACAGCACTACTTGTAATCATCCTAAATTAGAAACAGCCCAAATGCCTGCCAAGAGTAGGATGAATAAATACATTTTGGTGTACATGTTTCCTCCGCTATCCCAAAGTTTGCTTTCTGTCACGTGGCTGTTACAAAAGCCCTGCATTAGTATCTACTTTCACTAACCGAAAGAAAGCCAAAGACGATTTTTGCTTTTACGAAAAAAAGGCAAAAATAGCGGTCAGCGTTTGTTTTGCAATGAGCCATTACAGAGGCTAAGCAGTCAAGCAGACTGTCATATTTCAAGCCTCCTACGTCGGCCACATCAGCCACACCAGCTACAGCAGACCAAGACGAACCTGGACCTTCTACGTCGAGGCGGCAGACGTACAAGAAGGTGTAGACATGAGTGACCCGCCTGCCCTGATGGATTCAGATGATGATGGATAAGATGTTAACAGATGACCCTCTTCCTCTCGCTCCTACACCCCAGTCTGCTGTACCTCCCACCACCCCAACCTCCAACGACTCGGCCCGACACCCCGTCATCGCCACCACCACCTCTCAGCCTTCAGCGTGCTCGCTGTCTTCCCGTCTCTGGTGAGTGAAACTGCACTGCACAGACATTATTTCTACTTTATATAGGCCGTGCATTTATCATATCATTCCTGCTTTTGCTATATGTTAGTGTTTTCTAGGTTTCATGTGTTATTTGCTATGATTTGGTAGGTTATTTTTGGGGTCTGGGAACACTCAAAACATTTTCCCATATAAATTAATGGTAATTGTTTCTTCACTTTACGCCCTTTCGGCTTAGGAAAGCTTTCATAGGAACGCTCTACTTTCAAATAGCGGGGGAAACCTGTGTTCATACACTTCAATAGTACATTGCAAGGAGAGTAGATGAATACATGGATTAATCTCAGAAATATAATGTTCAGTGAAAGAAGTCAAACAGAAAAGATAACATAGTGTAAAATTCCATTGCTGCACAATTCGAAAACAGGCAGAATTAATCTATGGTGCTGAAACACAGAATCGTGATTTCCCTTGCCAGGGGAAGGGCTCTGCCTGGAACAGGCGCAAGGAGATCTTCCCAGGTTCCGATCATGTTCTGTTTCTTTATGTGGGTGCTGGTTAACTTTGTTAACTTCGTGAACATTTGTTAAGCTGTACCCTTATAATTCATGTGGTTTTCAGTATATACCTTATATTTCAAGAAAACTTTACATAATAAAAATCAGAGTGATAAGTAGCGCAATAAGAAACAGAATTAATTCAGTAATATGTACCTGAGATTATAAAAAGAAGAAAAATAAATAAAATAAAAACAAAGGAGACTCTGAGGGGAAAAAGTTAGAGTAAAAAGAAAAAAGGAAGAGAGGGAGCTTGTTTGGACTCTCTGTGGGTCAAATCAGTAGTTGGCAGAGAGAAGATCAAGGTGATTGCCCTGTAAAAGATGTTCCAGAAGCGAAGACTTTTTTAAGCACGGGGCCTATTGCTACCACCCCCATTAATCCCTTTCACTAATGAGTGTAATGAGTGGTAGGAAGGAAGGAAAGGAGAGAGAGAGACAGAGACAGAGACAGAGAGACAGAGAGAGAAAGAAAGAAAAAAAGAAAGCGAGAAAGAGAGAGAAAGAAAAAAGAAGGAAAGAAAGGAATGAAGGAAGAAAGAGAGAGATAAAAAGAGAAAGAAAGAAAGAGAGAGAGGGAGGGAGGGAGGGAGGAAGGAAGGAAACAGAGAGAGAGAGAGGGAGAGAGAGAGAGAGAGAGAAAGAGAGAGAGAAAGAGAGAGAGAGAAAGAGAGAGAGAGAGAGAGAGAAAGAGAGAGAGAAAGAGAGAAAGAAAGAAAGAAAGAAAAAAGTAACAAGGACAAAGGAAAGACCTGATATATGGCGCATCTGACTCTCCAGGACCATTTTCATCCAGGGAGCCCGCTGGCTCAGTGTTATGTGACTACTGTTTTAAATGCAGAGGATGAGGGGAAGGTTGGGCGGGGCCTATAGCTCAGTTTTTCTACAGTTCGTTCAGCAATGTGGGCCTCGTGGACTCATTATTCGGTGCAGGCATATCACTTTTCATCACAAACTTCAGATCCCTTTCTTAGTGCGTAGTGGGAAACAGAGTCTCATTTGATATGAAATGACCTGCCCCAGGCTAGAAAGACATCAATTCCCAGAAAATACACTTCGTTTTGGGTGTTTGGTTGTTTGGTCATGGTTTTGCTTTCTTTCTTTTGACTGGGAGACTTAATTGAAATCAAAATGCCTCCTGGCCAGACGGAGGCTGCGTTTTGAGAAGGTTGTTTTGAGCATTGGCTTTTAAGAGTGGGAGCCATACTGCTCTCAAACAGCTTTTGCTCCTTCCGTTTTAAACTTGTCTATTTTCATTCCAGGCCTAGCCTTTTTCGATCATTTCAGTAGAGTCACAAGCATGAAAAAAACTCCCCCTTGAAAGTTTCACACACGAGGATGGAAAACTCAAGGTTTGGAAACCATCATGTGCAGTACTTTCACGCCAAGCATCTTTGCCAGAAACATTTTCCCTGCATTTTTGCCTCATAATTAATTGGCCACCAGGTAATTTTGCCGTAAAGGATAAAATAACTGTTGACAATTTGGTTTCATTTCTCCATTGATGCAGTACTCCCATTTTTGTATTATTAAATCTTAACTCTACATTTTCCATAGAACTTCAGAATATCTATCAATGGGCATGTGACAACATGCCAGGAACAAACAATGTAAAAGGCTTTCACAACACAATACAGAGCTCGGTGACAAATACACATCCTAGTATTTCAAAACTGATACATTGCTTAATGAAAGGAGAAATTTTAGTGAAAAAGAGACAATGCAATGAATCAACAAGCAAAAAAATGTATAATACTATGCATGAAAGACTTCGAAGACAAATGTCTAGGCACAACTACAAAATAAAATCAGTTATTTGCACAGCATTGTCATGACCCCACACATTTAAAATGTAAAAATATTTTGTATTTCACAAAGTCCTTTTAATTTTGTTATTCATTTTTCATTATGTCCTTTTTAATGTCCCTCTTTTATTTTTTGTTTTTTTATCTTTTGTGGCAAAATTGCCTTATAGCCAATTAGTTATATGGCGAAATGCTTGCAGCAAAAACGCTTATGGTGAAAGTACTCTGAACGGAAACACTTTCACGATATGACCTGCAGTATATCTAAAGTGGATGGAAATTCTTCTTGTTTCTTTTTTATAAGAAGGTCTTTAAACTGTCCAAATTTATCAAGTCATGTTTCCTTCAGATATTTCCAACCATTTGCCTGGAAAGTGATTGCTCACCTGATGAATTTCCTGTCCCTTCTTCAAAACCCTTCTTCGCTACCGCCTTCTCTCCACTCCCGGGTCAAATGGATTGTGCTTCTGCACTACATTTTCTGCACACATCTGTCATCGCACAACATCATAACTACTTTACAATGATGTGCGTGCATGGCTCTCTCACCTACCGGGCTATGAGTTTTCTGAGGGCATTACTTTATTGTCTTCACTCTTGTGAAATCTAGCACCTAACACAATGTCTAGCATTTGGTAAGTACTCACAAGTATTTGCAACATCCTCACTATTTGCTGAATGGATTATGGAAGTAACAATTCATTCATGTGGCCTAATGCAAGTTGTAAGAATAGAGTTCAGGCTGGAGATTAAAATAGTACGGAGGTACATCACATTAAAGTTATGAAAGCAGACACCGTATTCCCACTAAGAGAACTGTTTTGCAAGCTGCCTCAGTAAAATTCCAGCAGAGCTGTCTATTTCAAGTCTCATCTCTCTTCTCCTCTTTACCTCCAAATACTTCTTCAACTTTTTCTTATTCTTTCTTAATTTCCCAGCAGTTTTTGAGAAAAAGACTTGATATTGATGAGAAATTTATTCTCATTAAATCCCTTATCACTCAGCAAATGGCTTTATATAACTTTGGTCCAAGTATCAAATTTACCTCCTTTCAGAATGCCTTCTTTACCCTATCCAATTTCAGGGCAACAGAGCTAGACAGCACAGTAAAGAACTATTAATTGTTCTGATGATTTGAGCAATTCAAGATTTGCAAAGTACTTTTACATATTATCTCATTTTAAAATAATTCCAAGTTTACAAATGAGTAAATTGAGACTCAGAAAGCCTTAATGACTGCTCAAGATCATGGAGCTAATAAATAGCAGAGTTAGAACTTAAACCCAACTCTTCCACTAACATATATTGTATTTAATAACTGTGCTTCTGATAACAACCATCATTCATTCACATGAGTTCGTGGACTTAGGCACAACAAGGGAATCTTTATGAAGACAACATTATAGAGTCATAGTATACCTCTGTATACTACATAAACTCTATGGTATAACTGAGAAGTCTATAAACCTGGCCCCTAGTGGTTGAATCCAACAACACGCCCAGTTACACCAATCAGATACTCTGAAAGGAGGAGTTCTCTCTCCCATCCCCTCTGCAAGAGGAGAAGCAGAAGCATCGTTGACTGCTTGCCCTTCTGGTGAAAACTTCACGGCACTCTCGAGTGACCATTTAGTCAAAATGATTTCATGCTATGCTCCCCCGGAAGTAGCCCCCATTTTTGCAAGTCAGGATGGTAGATAAGTTTCCTCGTTAGGTACAAGGTTTTTCCAGCTCCTCTCTCACTGGACTGTGCAGACATGCATCCTACCAAAAATACAGTTTTCAGATGCCAGTCTCAACAGGCGTGGGTGTATTTGCTTGGAGCAGATGCTGAACACCATGTGGCAGAGGGAGGAAAGACTGGGCTGATCATGCTCCTGGCAGGACGTTTACTGGGATCTAAATTCCCTTCGCAAAGCCTCCATAATCGGCCTGGGTGTTCTTGTGACTGCTTTGCTCTTAGCTCCAGCTGAAGTAATGGGTGGCTTCCAGCCAACACCACCATAGAAGATTTAAGTCAATTAGCAGCAGCCTGACCTGTTGCCAGGACATGCCCTGCAGTTAGGGCCCATTCTTTGAGTTCTAGAGAGATTGCAACCACGTAGAGATTTCAGAGTCACCAGCCACTCAATTATACAATTTTAAAGCATTTCTTAGCACCTCCTATAAAGTAATCACCAAAAGAGGCACTAGAGGAGATATTGACAAAGTCAGCCATTTTTCTCCCTTCAAAATATACGTTTGAAAATAGAACCCATCATTCAGTGAGTATCCACTATGTCAACAGTCTGCTAGGTATTTCACATTCATCATCTCAGTCAATTCTCCTAACAACACTTTAAAGCTGAAATCATTATCCACATTTTAGAGATGAAAAATCTAAAGTTCAGATGGACAAAGAAATTTGCCCAAGTTAACAAATTAGTAAGTTTAGAGCTAGGATTCACCCAGACCTGTCTGGCTCCAAACCACACTGAGTTAGAGAGAAATATTATATATTATTTGATGAAAGACATGATAACAGGATCCAGTTAATGTGCCCATAAAACCAAGTACTTTCCTGTCACATTAAAAAAAAGGAATCCAGTTCCCTCTTCACGATCCATGAGGAAAAAAGTACAAATGGCCAGATAATTGGTCCTGGACCATCGAGAAATTGAATAGCTCACAGCCCTGCTGAGGCCTAAACTCACTGAGGTGAGCAAAGAGAGAGGCCTTCCTCTCCCCAGGATTGAAAGTGACAGGGACTTTGATGTCTTTCTGTTAAAGGCAAGTTTGTCTGAATCATTTCATATTCCCCACAGCACTTGCACCAGGCTTTGCAAAAATTAGGTGCTAAATAAATATTTGTAGAAGGTATAAATGCGTGGAAGAATAGAAAAAGTTATTTATGGAATGGCAAGCAAAAACAACAGGGAAAAAAACAGTGAAGGCTCGAAGGACGGATTATCATCCTTTCTTTGAGAAATCCTCAGCCGCTCAAGTTCTCAGTACCTTTTCCTCTTTCCCACTTAGAACTTTACTGTAGTGACACCTCATTGTCCATTAGCATATGCTAACTGCTGTTTATTCAAGTATTTAATAAATAATTAATTGTCTATAGAGGATACAATTATTAGTTATCCGTTTATGCAGCCCTCTGCAGTCTCTCTCCAATTCACATGTAAGGTGATGAGGGAAGGGAAACTCATTTGATTGTGCTGTTTCCCTCTGAGCGCTCAGGGCAATACCCCATCTGTAAGAAGGGCTTAATCAGCATTGACTCAGCAAAGAAGCTTCCTTCTAGTAGGCGCTGTGTAAATCCTTTGAAAGACCAAGCGCCCCATTATCCACTGCCTGAAACAAATCAGCCCCACCTGACCTAGGCAGAGTTGAAGTTCACTGGGCAGAATCTAGAGGCTCTCCTTTAAGGATCTCTTGAACCTGGGAAGGTAACCTCTGGAACACGCTCCCCACTCTTTACCCATATGCCTCAATAGACCCTTGTTGAGGGGGCCTGTGCTGAAGCCATAGCCTGTTTCCTTTAAGTGAGAGTGAAGCCTGGCTTTGAATGCAACAAGAGTTCCTTGAAGCTTGAAGTGTTCAATTTTACTTCGCCATGCCCCCAGTATAATCCATTGAAAGGGCACTGTCCTTCAGGCCTTTCAGTGGGGCTGACAGCTGCCCGCTGATTAATTGACAGGTTAAAAAGATTGATTCCACATGTCAGAGCTGTAACCCTGCCAGAACAATACAGCTGTCACTTGGGCTGTAAAACAGACGCTTACATTAGCAGTCCTGACAGAGCCGCGCACGGACACATGCACCTGCCTTTATGGAGAGCCTAAACACATGGCCACACTGAGATTAATCATCTTGAAAGCAACATGGGAAGATCAAAGAAATGTTTCTGTGATGGAAATAGTGGTAGCAGCCCCGCCTTGGCGTGTTCTTGGTCTGCAGATGGTGCCCAGTGGGCATGCCAAGAATGGTGCTGGGGACAAGGTGGGGCTTCGACAGTTGTCTGTGGTCATTGCCTGTACCACTAAGCCCAGTCCCTCCAACATGCATTTACACGCAGTGCCCTCCAATCACAGACAAAGCCCCACAACTTGCCTAGAACTCCCTCTCTCTGCACAGGCCTATGCCTCCTCAGGCCAATAACACACACATGACCTGGCCGCAACCATGCCAACACGTTTGTAGGCTGATTATGAAAAACTGACTTTGATGAGTGGGAGCCTCAACACACCAAAAGACTGAAACCTTGAGCATGTCGCATGTGGGAAGGGACCCCTAGCAGCCTGGAGGCAACTATTTTCCAACCAGAAAACATCTGGGGACACCTAGGATATCTGAACATGCCCGGGCTTTTCTGGGAGAAAGCTTCGAAAGAGAAATACCCCTACATATTTCTTATATATTTAAAGTCAAAATAGCCAGAAACTATCACTAGATAGAGTAGTTGGGCTACACAATCCCCAGGAAGAAGTCATCAGGAGGATGCTGTCCATCTCTGGATTTAAAATGCCAGACCACATCTCCTCCTCTCCCCAGGGCCTGGCTCTATTTCACCTCTTCCCATTTCCCTCCGTATCTGCACAAGGATTCCCAGTGTGGGTAAATGAGCTTCCCTTCAGGTAATGGGCTGACTTACAGGTCAGCAGTGAGCAATGATGCCCACTGGTCAGGTTAACAGCCTCACCTGGATCTGGCCAGGGCACCTAATCTAGGGTATTACTACTAACAAATTTTACATGGTCTAAATACGTCAGAATTTCCCATCCTGAAAGTGGCGCTTCTGGAATAAGAAAAAGATTCCTGAATAGAAGTTTCAATGAGAATCCTCTGAGTCCCATAGAGCGGTGGTCCCCAAACTTAGCTGCATACTACAATCAGCTGGGGGATGTTTAAAACACTCACATACTAGGACCCACAGTAAGGGCCAGTGAATCAGAATTTCCAGTTATAGGGTCTGGAAATCTGTATTTTTAATAAGCTTCCTGGTTGATTCTCTGCAGAAGGACATACTTACTTTCCAGTAGATTCTGCAGATAGAATATGCAAGGAACACAGTTACCCCATCCCCTTTGCATCAGGGCAGAGAAAAGATAAGGAAAGGAGAAAGCCTACTGATTTAATCTTCAAATATAACCAGCCAATAACTAAACTGAAATGGAGAGGTGGGTTTGTAACCAATAGAGAAAACAGTGTCTGTCTCAATAAACACACAGGACCAGTTCAAGCCACTGAATTTCCTGCAAGTCACAAAAGAAATTATATGCATTACTCCAAATCCCTTCTCACATGTGTAGTCACAGCCTGGACAGCTCCTATGAGCAGGGCACTGTGCCACGCGCTGGTGGAGGAGGGATAGAATGTACTATTTACGGAACGCATACAAAGCAGATGCTACTCAGTTCTGCTATTGATCTTTCTAAGTGATACATGAGTAATATAGATGACACCATCAGGATGAGTCGTCTACGACTGGTGTCCCTACAAAAGAAAATGGGGATGCCATCTTCATCCTCAATTAACACTGACTGAGTGCCAGTTACAGCCTGGTACCACAGGACAAAAAACTGACGCACTTAAATCCACCCACACTGGGGATCCCTGATATGAAGGGGAGCAAAACATAGATAAGAGAGATGAGTAGGAGAAATGGTCCCCACAGAGGAGATGGAGGGCAGATACCAGCTCTGGCTCTCAGCTGCCATTTTGCCAGCACTGATTGCTCATGAGCCCAAGTGCAGTCAGGTAGGATCTCTCGTGGTTTCTTCCCTTGGATTCCCCCATACAGTATTGCTTTACCTACCTCAAAGTCATGGAATTATGGAAGAACTCTATCCTCTCATCTAGTACCTGAATCTGCTCACAACAAGGGTTGTCCAGACACTGCTCAAAAGTTCAGAGATGGAGTTTGTTACCTCAGCAAAGCAACACTGTCCCTCTGTTCTTAACCTTTGGCTGTGATGTGTCATGACATTTTGATGCATTATCTGCTGTGGTTCACATTCCCAGGAATTCCTCTTACCATGGGACCCTTTGCCTGAGGGAAAGAATGACAGAACAAAAGAGTCAAGTTACAACTTTTAAGTTTCGAAAGCCAATGTCTAAGCCATGAGACAAAGATTCAGAGGAAGATGATGTTAGTCCAAACCAGGTGACTAAAAATAAAATCAGTAATTACGTTTTCTTAAACTGAGATGAAGGAAACAGTGAGTCCAAAATAAAAGAAAGAAAATGCAGAGGCTGGAGAGTCCCTGAGAAGGGACTCCCACCTGGGCCAATCCTGGGGAGTAATGACAGGCCTTCCAGAGTAAGCGGAGAGCAAAAAGACATCTGCCCTGCCCCAACTCCCACTCCCCATCCCAACGATACAGCCAAAGGATCCAGCAAGATCCCCAAGATCTGGCCAACTCCTGCGATGCAGGGAACAATGTGGGGGTGGTGGGTGCAGGCAGACAGGCCTCCGATAATCTGACAACATGTCCCAGTCTAGAGAGCAGTGGGGTGTTCTGCATCCAGACACAGTGACATGAATGTGGCACAGGGAGCGTGGAAATGTGATGAGGCCTCATGGTGGAGATGAGGAAGACACCACCGAGAACTGCCTGGACCAAAGACTGAAGGCCAGATGGGGATGAGGACATCTCAACAGCTGCCAACATGGGCAACTGATGGCAATCCAAGCAGAGGCTTTTCCAGCCCCACTCCAGCCTCTGCTCTCTGTAAGCTCTGCACAATTTCTTCACTGCCCAGGTGAAGGCGGGTATGCAAGGCTTCCACTGGACTGAGACTAAATTTCTTCAGCCAAGCAATGGGATATCATAAAAGAATTAAGTTTTGTTATGGAAAAGTTCTAAAATTTAAATTTCTTGCACATCTGAGTTTCTGGATTGAGATTTGTATCTGCTACAATTGTTGGGAAGTCTTTCATCCTATTAGAATAAAATGGGTCTCTTTGACTTACATGCCTTGCTCCCATTCTCTCCCCAGCCTTGGAAGATGGATGGAACATGTCTTCTATGGTCCCGCAGCTCAACGGGCCATGTATGGATCAGTGCTGATGCACAAATCGTGTGTTATTTGGCCTCAACAAGTAACAAAACTGAAAATAAGAATTTACAAAATGTTAGAGCAATTGGACGTTGACTTGACATAAAGCATTTGACCAGTCAGACATTCTCAGACTCATGTCATGAGTTGAATGTGATGCAAGCTTCATGCTAGTCATAAACAACAGGACTACAGTAGTCCCCCCTTACCTGCGGGGGATTTATTCCAAGACCCCCAGTGGATGCCTGAAATCGCAGATAGTAGCAATACTGTGTTTTTTTCTATATGTACATACCTATGACAAAGTTTAATTTATAAATTAGGCACAGTAAGAGATTAACAGCAATAACTAATAATAAAATGGAACAATTATAACAATATATTGTAGTAAAATTTGCCATAGATCTTAGTGATGTTAGCATATGATTTTTTCTGCTTCCCATCTTAAGTCAAGAACGTTTCTCTTTTCACTTAAAGAGAGCACTACACAGCTTCTCTTTATTTTATCTGAATTGCCAGCATCACTCCTCTTGTCCTTGGGGGCCATTATTAAGTAAAATAAGGGTTATTTGAACACAAGTACTGCGATACTGCAACAGTCATCTGATAACTGAGATGGCTGCTAAGTGACTAATGGGCAGTACCATGTAGAGTCATATATACACGTAAATATATGTACTTATATATACACAGTATATTTAGCTATATACAGTATTACGTACCATACTTTACTGTATTATATACAGTACAATTTGAAATTTATGAATTGCTTATTTCTGGAAATTTCCATTTAGCATTTTCAGACCCTGGTTGACTACTGGTAACTGAAACCATGGAAAGTGAAGCTGCAGATAAGGGGGCTACTGTGTGTATCAAAGGATTAGAAGTTTAGAAAAGAATAGAAGAAACTGGTCTTCTCCCATGAATAGTTTGGGAATGGAGAAGCACCGTTTATATAGCATCGCTGAAAGTACTTGAAGAAAGTGACTTAGCCCCTCTCACTCCACCTCACCCAACACTTTCCTTGTTGAGGCTGAACCACCGCGGTTCCTGTCGTTACTCAACCTGTGCCGGGTAAGAACCCCCACCACCCTGGTGGTTAGTCCTAGTTGCTCCCTAGGACACTGGGACGAGGAGCCTCAGGCCAGAAGACTCCTGTTTCTCCTCAGCTTTTTGCAGTCCCCAGGCCTGGAGCTCCTCCTCGGAAAGGTTCTAACCCTGGCTGGGTGGCCCCGGAGAAATGTGATTTGGGTCTGAACAGGCTTTGCCACAAACCTCTTCGAAGCTTTTATGGTGAGATTCAATACAGATATACAGATCAATTATCTTAAAAGCAGCGAGGAGGCCCATCAAATATTTCTAACTTTAAACAGGTTTATTTCCATCTGCACTTATCTCTGCTATTTAAACTCCATTGCTTGCAGTTAATCTTATGTAATGCAGCATAAGAGGGCTTATTTACTTTCTAATGACATCAATTGGCCATAAATATTAGACATCCAAGGTTCGTTGAAGCTGTGGGGACAGTTTTCCATTCTGACTTGACATTTGACTATTTGCAGAGCCTTCTCTTCTGTTTGTTCTTGTGTGACTCACTTATCGGCTGTCATAGGCCCATGTTCGATTTATTTAAATTGAATGAATAAGTACATTAGGCAAGGCTGTCAGGAGCAGAGAGAATGGGAACTTATTGGGATGAGTGATAAGTCAACATGCTGCAATAGAGATTCTCAGCAGAGCTGCACAAATCAAAATGCTAAATGGAGGCGAGGAGACAGCCCAGGGCAACCAAAGGCAGGTGCGTGGAAAGACGAGGCCCCTTTGCTCTGAGGATGCAAGACCCCTGGGTCTGAGATTACTGTGGGTCTCACTAGAGTGGCGGGAAAATTCTTCCAGCAGAGTGGACACTGAATCCAAAGATGATTTTAAACCTCTGAAAACTTAAATTAACTAATATCTAAATAGTTGTGAGCTGAACATTCAATTTCATATCATCTGTTTAATCCTCCTAACAGTGCCTACTTTTTGTTGCCATTTTATAGACCAGGATCCTGAGGCTCAGAGGTCCTGTGACTTGCCTGAGGCCACAGAGTCCTGGACCCTGCTTCCCACTGACCGCACTCCCTTGTCCCTCTTTCTCCCATCATCCACCTGGGAGGCAGAGCCCCTCTGCAGGCAATTCTGCTGGCGCAGCTCCAGAAAAAGGGTCGTGCATCTGTTCTCACTAAGATTCCTCCCCCGCACCGACCCACCAACCAGCTCATCTGGTGAATTCAAAGAGAAGTCAGAGACCCTTTAAATTGAAAGTTGTTGGATGCTTGTCTATGGTTGGGCCTCTTTCCCTAACCGCACTCCCCCCATTTTTCATTGCAGAATTTCCTGTGCTTTGGAGACCCCAATACCCAAGGCAGCTTTATTCCTCAATAGACTCTTGGCCTCAGAAAACACTTGCTTGGGATGTTAGAATGCAATTCAGCATAAAATTCCTTTCAACGAGTATTAGTCGGTCACCCATTAGGTGTCCAGGATTATGTCCTCTAGACTGCCCCGTGTCCTCCCGGTTGTTAGAAGGCGCATGGCTATTTGGGGAATGTGCCGATAATGCAGGCTTCTCAATTTCTCTGAGCTTCTATTTAGAAAGGAACAGTGGCACTATCCATTTTGGAATGGATAATGGTAGAGTCTCTCAGAGGGGACAATTTATTTCCTTTTCATTCATCCATCCTTTCCTTCGTATGGTGCGCAGCCCTGTGCTAGGCCTTGGAAATTCAATGGTGAGGGAAAACAGCCAAGGTCCTTGTATTCAGAGAGCTCACAGTCTAGCAGGGGAGACCGATGTGGCCCCAATGACCACACTAGTGAATGGGTAATTACAAAACACTCCTGTTCTGCAGAAGCATGTGACTATGGGGGGTGGGTGGGAGAAGGACAGTATTGGAGTATATTTCCCCCTTCAGCTGAAAAGCAATTAACTATATGAAAGGAGGAGGATCCAGGATAGAACAAAGAGCTTATGCAAGGGCCCCGAGGTGACACAAACACAGCCCAGAGAACCAGGGACAGTGGTGTAAGATGAGGCCAGCACGCTAAGCTGGGGCTGGACTGCAAAGGGCCTTCTAGACTGTTCAGTCATTTTGCCTTTATCCCAAGACCGATGGGAAACCACTGAAGAGTTTAAAGCAGGGGAGCAGTGTGGACGTAGGCCCTAGGAAGCTGTCAAAACCTTTCGTAAAGTCTTCAAGCCGTGTAATTCTACTGCTTTGAATGTACACCCCATGAGGTCTGGGATCTCTGTATTTTTTCCTACTGGTGTATTTCAAATATCCGAAAAAATGCCTGGTTCATAGTAAATGCTCAATAAATATTGCAAAGTATACAGACCTGCCTCTGGTGACTTCTCAGGGTGGCTGCTTGGTCCACAATGACTTCCCTTTCTGGAGAATATTACATACCCCGAGCCATTGCTGACTGAGGAGGTCAGATATCAGACTCCACCGGGCTCACTACAGTTCTCTCTTCCAAGAATTTGAAATTTGGGAGAGAGACATAAAAACTGAAAACAGTTGGAGTTGAGTCCCTTTAATAGTAGCAGTTTGGATAGAAGTCCCTTGAAGTTATTTTGCAAGTGCCCAAAACTCGTTCAAATCTTCTTTCAATTATAAGATACTATATTAATTTCCAATAAATCCATTTTTTGGCTTAAACTATCAAAGTTTCATTTTGTTTCTCCCTGAAATCAGGATGGGGAAATTTCAGACACAAAACATGTCAGATGGGTAGTGTCCGGAAGACTCACCCAGAAGCCACTGCTGCCCTTTTGCCCTGTTTCTTACAATCAGCTCTCCCTTTGACTTCAGTTGTGCTGCTGAGGTTTTGCTATGTAACTATTTGCTCCCCAATAAATGTGGGTTCTAGAGGGACTGTCTTGCTATGGCTGGAGATCTTGCAAACACTTTCCGGAGGGTGTTTGCGGGCCACCTTTGGGAGCACTGAGCTGAGGCCGTGGTTTGCCTGGTTCCTGTTGAGGAAACGAACCTCTACTGTGCAAACGTGGGATGGTGGGGAGACTTGGCCCTGGGTCCAAAAGCCCTAACAACAGAGCAATAGCTTGAGCCCCAGCAACGCTTTGCACAAGTTATATTTGCCTCCTTTTGCCACCTCCCCCAGCGTTTAAGTCCCATCAGCTTATTAACACGTCTCATTTCCTCCCTGAGAGACCACCAGTCACATGAGAGCCTTGGTACCAGATGTAGACAAGGAGGCTGGAATTAGATCCCAGAGCCAGGGCTGACAGCCATCATCGGGTGTGAGGATTACTTTAGAAGGAGACACAAGCTAAATATTTATCAGCTAATAATTGCTGGGGCCGGTAGCTTCCCCACTTCAGGAGGAGAGCTGTCATCTTGGGGATGCATTGCTGATGACTGCACTTCCAGGCTCTAACCCCAGGGCAGGCAGAAGCCAGTGCCTCCCAGCTAGTGGCAAAGCAGCCACCGCAGGGATGCTGGCCTTGGCCAACCTGTGCACGAGTCAGATGCACAAAGCCTAGCAGCCCATGTTCGTGAGTTAGAAGAGTAAGGAAGGGGAATATGAGAGAAGAGATTATCGGGGACAAATCAGCTCAGAGTGGACTGAATGCAGAGGACCACAGGGTCCCCCAAAGCCATTCACAGACAGATCAGGCCTAGAAAGTTCTTGGTAGACTGGGGAGAGAAAAAACTTGAGCACCAGGAAGCCCTGGCTGGGAAGGGGGCTGACCCCTGTGACCACACGCTTGCCTGCCCCCTCCCGCTACAGCAGTGCGGCAGGCATAGCAGGAGATATAGAAAGCCTTGCTCCACGTTCTGATGGGAGAGTAGAGCGGGACCTGGGGGGCAAGGCAGAATCTGGTAAGTCTGTGGACAGTAATTGTTCAGAGATCTTTATCTTCTTTGCCTCCTCCCGCATCATCCCTTTTTCCCACCAGACACTCACACCCCCTCCCCATACTGCAGATCCCTAGTTCTCACCTTGATGGACAAATAGCCACTGATATTAACTGGCTGGCAAGTCCACCAAAGCCAGGAATTCCTCCATCCCCTCCTCACAGAGGGAGCTGGAAACAGGAAGCAAAGGAATCCACGTGTCTTGGGCAGCCCTTCCTGCACCACCTGGAAATGCTGGCGCCTCCCCAAAGGGCTGCCTTTCCAAGAGCCAAGGAAATCCCAAAAGCTGTGGCTTCAGGCCGCACACAAGGCAGGAGATCTGGCTCCCCTCCCTCTGCCACCCCAGCTGAAATGCCCACCCGTGGCCTTGGAGGCACCAAAGCCAAGAAGTGACCCTGAGCTTCCCCAGAGCCCTCCCTCGCCCACCTCCTCCCAGCACAACAGTCCTGCTGACAGGGGCTCTTTCCTTCTGGCCCCCTGGAGGCAGCCAGGCCATGCAAGGACGAGCACCCCAGCAAGGGAGGCTTAGGATCTGAGCCAGTGAGTGCAGACAATCTTGGGAGACAGATGGCCAGGCGGATGGGCCGGCAGATAGAGGCTCCTGCTCCTTGTCAAGATGACACTCAAAAGTACATCCCCGTCATCACAGGTTGTCAGTGGTGTGTCAGCGCGAGATGCCGTGTGTGTTTTTGGACACTCTGTGAGTTTGGAAGGCTGAGCTGGTTCCCACTTCCATAGCAATGACAAAATTCCAGCCCCAGACGCAAGTCTCTGAGTTAGTGTCAGACAACGGGGGGGAGTGGCAGGCAGAGAGGGGTGTCACTCCTAGCAGAGAGCAGAGCTGGAGTGGCAAGGGTGGGCAGGAGGCAGGTTTCTGGATGTCTGTGGGGAGACCGTGTGTGGGCACAAAGTGACAGAAGGCAGGAGCTAATGGCTGAGCTAACGGGAAATGCAATCTGTCGGCTTGAGCAGGCTGAGAGCAGGGGTTTCCTGAGCACTGGTCCATTCCAAGACCCCTGAGGGTCCTCTGGGCATCTACAGGAAAATCCCTATGGGTCCGAACTCTGTGAAGAACTATGGAGTAATGGACTTGAAGTTCTTAGGCTTCTGGAATGGAATTAAAAATGAAGGGGAAAATATAAGATTCTCCAAGGACAGTAAGAAGACACAGAATCACAAAATATACTTGCCCCTCTTTGACTGAGGGAGCTAAATTTATCCAGACTCAAAATAGGCTCACCACTCATGAACGGCTGAGGCTTTCTGCATCCAGAGAAAGAGGGTTGGGGGCAATTGCCCCTCCACAGTTTCCTCTCCTGTCCTGCTTTCTCTGGTTAATCACTAAGTCACCGAATCCTTGAATTCTAGACCAGAAAGCCTGTTCGTACGCCAGCTCTGCTGACCACTAGCTATGTGATCTGAGGTTAAATGCCTTTCTCTCCCTGGGTTTCAGTTTCCTCCTCTGTTAAATGAAGAGGCCTTGAGATGAGAGGGTGAATTGCTACATGAACTTGACCATGGGGTGGTGGAAAGGGATCCTCTTTGGTCAGTGAAAGATCAGCCTGAACTTAGTCCTCGTGGTCAGCTGAATAATAACCCCTCAAAGATGTTCCTAATGCCCAGAACCTGTGAATGTATTACCTTACATCACAAAAGGGACTTTGCAGGTGTCATTAACTTAAGGATCTTGAGATGGGGAGATTGTCCTGAACTATCCAAACGGACCCAGTGTAATCACAAGGATCCTTAAAAGTGAAAAAAGGAGGCAGAGGGCCAGAGGCAGAGGGCCAGATTCAGAGAACAAGTGATGATATGAGCAGAGGTTAGAGTACCATGATTGCTGGCACCTGAGTCAAGGAATGCAGGCAACCACTAGAAACTGGAAAAGGCAAGGAAACAACCCACCTTAGAGTCTCCAGAAGTAACACAGCCCCGCCAACACCTTGACTGTAGCCCTGTGAAATGCATTTTGGATTTCCCTTCCATGGGGAAAGAATAGTGTCTTCAACAAATGGTGCTGGGACAACTGGATTTCTACATGCAAGAGAATGAGTTGGATCATACTTCACACCAAATACAAAATTTACCTTAAAATGGATCAACAACTGAATATAAGAGCTAAACTATAAAACTGTTAAAAGAAAACATAGGGGTACATCTTTGTGACTTATATTTGTCAATAGATTCTTACATATGACGCCAAATATCTATTTACAAATCGTATATCTAATAAAGGTTTAATATTCAGAATATATAAAGAATTCTTACAACTCAACAAGACAGCACGATTAAAAAGCAGGCAGAGGACTTGAACAGATATTTCTCCAAAGATGATATAAAAATGGCCAATAAGCACATTAAAAGATGATCGACATCATTAATCATAAGAAAATTAAAATCAAAACTTGGACAACAAGATAGCATTTCATATCTACTAGGATGGCTATAATTTAAAAAATGGAATATAACAAGTGTTCCAAGGATGTGGAGAAATTGGAACTCTCCTACATTGCTGGCGGAATGTAAAATGATGCAGCTACTGTAGAAAACAGGTTGACTGTTCCTCAAAAACTTAAACATAGAATTATCACACCACCCAAAAATTTCACTCCTAGGTATATATCCAAAAGAATTGAAAACAAGGACTCAAACAGATACTTGTAGGCCAATGTTCATTGCAGCATTATTTACAACAGCCAAAAGTGGATACATCTTTTGTGTCCATTAAGAGATAAATGGATAAACAAACTATGGTCTCTATATACAATGCAACATCATTTAGCCATAAAAGGAATGACATTTTGATACGTGCTACAACATGGATGAAACTTGAAAACATTATGCTAAGTGAAATAAGTCAAACACAGAAGAAAAAATACTGTGTAATTCCCCTTGTATGAAATACCTAGATTAGGTAAATTCATAGAGACAGAAGGTAGAGTAGAGGCTACCACAGGCTGAGGGGAGAGAGTAATAGTGAGTTATTACTTCATGGGTACAGTTTCTATTTGAAGCAATGAAAAAGTTTTGGAAATATATACAGTCGTGTGCTGCATAACAACGTGTCAGTCAACGATAGACCACATATACAAGGTGGTCCCATAAGATTAGTACCATATAGCCTAGGTGTGTAATAGGCTATACCATCTAGGTTTGTGTAAGTACACTCCATGCTGTTCACACAACAAAATTACCTAATGATGCATTTCTCAGAATGTATCCCTGTTGTTAAGTGACACATGACTTTAGTGGTAATGATTTCACAACATTATGAATGTAATTAATAGCAATGAATTTTAAAATGGTTAAAATGGCTAATTTTGTGTCATAAATGTATATATATATATATATATATATATATATATACACACACATCACCATGATAAAAAAGTTAGTAAGAAAAAGTGCAGTTGGTTTGAGGGCAGAAGTAAGGAAAGTGTGTGACCTGGAAGAGTCTAAGAAGCTCTAAGATAGTGGGGATATGGAAGGAAATGGATACCAGTCTTGCTAAAATCAAAGGGTGAAGGAGCCAAAGAGCCATGCTAGGGAGTTTGGAGTGCTAGAGAGCACAACGCATTTAACTGTTGTTATTATTACTATTGTTTTTGCTTTTGTTTTAGTGTGGAGAATGGATTGACCTGGAGAGAAACCACAGGCATAGGCTCATTGGGTGGCTGGTACGAGAGTATAAATAAGAAGCCACAGAGGCCTCCTATAGGGCAGTAGCAGTGGGGCAGCACGGAGAGGGAGCTGCAGGAGAATGGCAGAGAGTGAAGCTGTGTGATTTAGGGCAGAATAGAAGAGGAGGGGAGGAAGAGCAGAGAGCTAAGGACGATGCTCCAAAAATCTCCTCCACTGCCTTTTTCCCACTTGAACAGGTCTGAGACTCTGAGAGATTAGCGGCCAGAACAGCAGTAAACAGCCAGTTAGAGGCAGAACTGAGACTCGTGTCCAGGTTTCCTGACTCCTTGAGTCACGTAATTTAAGTTTTAATTTGGTTTGAAAACCCTGCAGACAGTTTCATCCCTTTGGAGTTAGGGCGGTCCTTCGGTTTTCTGACTTTACTTTTGAGTTTCTAACTCCTTCAAGCCACGTCCTCCCATGGGGTCACTTGCTTGGTGAAGGGGAGTCTTTGTAGGTTAGCTGAGGTTCCGAGAACCTCTCCTTTTCCCAAGGCCCTCTGTGCCCCTGCTTGCAGACTTCCTGTTTCTGCCTTCCGAAAGAGAAGCATGAACCCCACCAGGTCAAGGAAAAGGATGTAGATGGTCGTAAATTAATTTCCACGGTTTCAGCATTACTAATCTCATCTGGGTTCATGATTAGAGGCCAATGACATACTAATTAGTCACTGTAATTAGCAAGCGTCAGAGAAGGTCCAGGGGCTCCATGGCATACACACAAGGGGTTGCCTTTCATAGCAGGGTCCTTCAAGGCCAGCCTGCCTCCGGTCAGTTCCAATTTTATTCAGCCCGTTAGCCAACCCAAGACACATTGTATGGGTCTTACAGGTTTACCCCCTTCTCAGTATGAACGGGAGTTTTTTTGTGTTTATTATATATGTAAATGGAGATATTAAATGATAAGACGGGCAATGATTTAAATAATAGAATACAAAATAATGCAGAGTGGGGAACAGCAGGGAGTCCAGAGGCAGGAAAATTGAATCCACATCTCAGCTCTGCCAAGGCCTGGTGTGCGACCCTAAGCAAGTACCTCACCTGTCCCCTCAAAGCTAGGTCCTGAGAAGGGGGTAAACCTGTAAGACCCATACAATGTGTCTTGGGTTTGCCAGACCTGGAGGGTGGAAAGAGGGGTTTTCTGTAGTGTGTGCTACCTGCTGTCATTTGAGTCACCACTGTCTCACAGACCGTGCAGTCAAGGCCCTGGGTTACCCAGGACAGCCCAATGTAAAGCACTTTTATACCTTATGATGAAGCTAATTCATTAAATATAAAATTATGGCCCGCCTGGTGGTGCAGTGGTTAAGTTCACGGGCTCCACTTTGGCGGCCCGGGGCTAGCTTCTTTGGATCCTGGAAGCAGACCTACGCACCACTTATCAAGCCATGCATGGCAGGCGTCCCACATATAAAACAGAGCAAGATGGCATGGATGTTAGCTCAGAGCTAATCTTCCTTGGAAAAAAAAAGCTATGGGTAACTTCATTTTTATTCCTCTGCAAGACTTTCTTACCAATAAATATCAATGACACAGAAACAAAATTGTCAAATGACTTGTCCTGTTTTGTATGTTTAGGGAAATAAATCCCTAGATCACTATATTTTGGATCCTCCTTGATAGGGCCATGAGAGAGCAAAAGGCGAACTCCAGCCCTGGTGCGGCCATTAGCCCCGGGGGCTCTGCCTTCACATAGCGGCTGCTTCTGAGAAGAGGCAACCCTAGCGAGTCCACTGACTGACTTTCCTACAGCACCACATTGAGCACTGCAAAAGAACCTAGAAAAATCTAGACAGACTGGCAGTCTCAAATCATCTCTTATAGCATCAAAATGGGCTCTGCTTCTGAATTATGTCTGTCCTCTGTCCCCTCACTCTTTTCTAGCCACATTCTAATTATACAAGCAGACAGGGATCCACTTCCAATGGTGGCCAGGGGAAGAAATATCATTCCTGCCCCTTTAGAGAGTCCCCTAACCCATTCCAGTCTTGGGTCCCCCCCTCCTCCATGGCCGTGCTCTCCTAGAACCCTACTCTGGAGGAAGAATGCCCACTGATGGTCACTCACGTGCCCACAGCCACTTGGCCAGCAGGGTATACCTTCTTCATAGGGTGCAGGCTAATCCTTTACTTAGGGGGCTTTTCCTGATGAGTGCATCATGAATGACAATGCCAGGAACATCGGTGCTGGGTCTCCGTGTATATCACTGGGCCCATTACCCTGTCTGTCATCTCAGCCATCATCCATCACATGGCCTCACAGTAGTTACTTGACAAGTGATACTTCCTTTTCCTCCTCTACATGAATCTACCAAGTGCTGGTAGTCAGGTTTGTTTGACTCTAGTGGTTAGATTCCTGCAGCACAGAGAATCATCAGCATACAGGGCATTCACAGGGCCAGGCGTGAGCAGTTCACCTCATCGGGCTGGGTTCTCATCTAGTTCTAATCCACTTTCACCTCTTGGCCGATCAGCTCCTCTCTATCAGCCCCCAGATCCTAAAATAAATAAGGCCTTTTATGTTTTAATCCTTAGGTTCAAACTTCAATATCAGGCTGATACTGCCAGGTCGCATTCTAAACTCCAAATTGCCACCAGTTTTCCAGATCAGGAAATCCTCTTCCACATGCACTGTCCTAAGATTATCAACCAATTCAACGTTTTAGTCTACTGTTATCTCCTCCTTGGTTATAGTATCTTCTTATTCTGTCCTTCCTGTCAACAATATAATAAAGTTATTTTCTTCGTTTCATGACATTTTTCCATAGAATTCAAATATGTCAGATACTAAGATTGCTATCCGAGTTTTCTTTTGTTTCTATTTGCCCAGAATATATATCTTTCTTGCATCATTTTAGTGTGTCTCTTGTAAACAACATATTGTTCATCTTTTGTAATCCAATCTGAGAATGTCTTTTTTTCTAATTGAGGTACAATACAATACAACATAAAATTTACCATCTTAACCATTTTTAAGCTTGCAGTTTGTTAGCATTAAGTGCATTCATATTGTTGTGCAACCGTCATCACCACCCATCTCCAGAACTCTTTTCATCTTGCAAAACTGAAACTTTGTACCCATTGAACAGTAACTCCACACGCCCACCACCCCCTGCGGCAGCCCCTTCAATCACCATTCTACTCTCAGTCTCCATGAAGTTACATTCTAGGTGCCTCATATGAGTGGGATCATACAGTGTTTGTCTTTTTGTGTCTGGCTTATTTCATTCGGCATGATGTCTTCGAGGCTCATCCACACTGCAGCACGTGTCAGAATTTCCTTCCTCTGTAAGGCTCCATAATATTCCATTATATGTACATAGCATATTTTGTGTATCCTTTTATCTGCTGATGGACACTTAGGTTGCTTCCACCTTTCTGCTATTGTAAATAACAGGGTTATGAGCATGGGTGTACAAATATCTCTTTGAGACTCTGCTTTCAACTCTTTTGGACACTCGGAAGTAGAATTGCTGGACCATATGGTAGCTCATTTTTAATTTTTTGAGGAACCTTCATACTGTTTCCCAAAGCAGCTGCACCATTTTACATTCCCACCAACAGTGCACAAGGGCTCCAATTTCTCCACATCCTCGCCCACACTTGTTATTTTCTGTTTTTATCATAGTAGCCATCATAATAGATTTGAGGAGGTAGAGAATTTCTTTTAATTTAACTCATTTAGATTTATTATAGGCACTATGCTATGATTTATTCTTCTATCTTATTTTAATTTTTTTATACTCTATAATTTTTATTCTTTTTTTTCCCTCCTTTTCAGCTTTCCATTGGGCAGATCAAGTTCTTTATTTCTGGGACTCCTATTAAGTTAAGTCCTGATATTTCTAATTCTCTTCTCCTTATCTCAGCATTTTGGAGGAGAATTCCTCAATCTCATATTTCACTGCCATTGTTGTTATTTTATCCTGTATACTATGTTCTTTATTTCAATAATACATTTGTCATACCTAATATTTTCACTTGTTTGTTTATGAATTCTTTATTGTGCTGCATTTTGCTAATATTTTCCTTTATCTTGCTGGGTATTTATTTTGCTTATTTTGAATTCTTGGTCAATCTGTTTAGTAATTCTACCTCAGTTGGTATGTATAATTCAGTTTGCTTTCTTTCTGTTTTCTTGGTGTGTCTCTCAGGTGTTTCAATATTTTTAACTGTAAGCTCATTTTCTTACTTCCGAGATTTCGGCTGCTTTGCCCGGTGATGCATACTGGTGAGGGGCATGGGTCAAGCCCTTGTCCTCTGTGTTCCACTTATCACAGTTTGAATGGGAAGGAAGGAACCCAAAGGTGAAGAATCCCAGACACCACAGAACCAATGCTGATTCCCAATGCTGCCACTTCACCTGTGGAGAAGTGAGAGTCTAAAGGCTTTGGTTAGCCCATACATTCTGCCATCAACTCTTCACCCCATCAGGGCTTGGGCATTGTCCCCAAGGAACCCCAGACTGTGGCTCTTCATTTATCGCAGTGCACAAGCGATGATTGTCTCAGGCAACGTGTGAGATAGGCAAGAGCAGATAGATTTCTCCATCTCTCCTCTCATCTCTACCCCAGGCTTCAGTGTCCTTCCACATACCACACACACACACACACAAACACATACGCACACACACACTAATTCACCACAGCCTTCCATACCCTTAGGAGTTGTCCACGGTTCTCATGTGATTGCTAGTTCCTCTGATTCACACTTCACTGTCAAATGCTAGTCCACCATCTTGATAGGAATGTCCAGCAGTTTCTTGAGCCTAAGGCTCCTTAGCATGAACTGGGGGATGATCAGATTCTTAAACACTTCATGTCCCTGAATGAAAACTTTAGAGCCTTTCCAACCCATTTTGTTTCTCTTGCCTTAAAAAAGAATGTGTACAGCATGGATGTGAATCATATTGATGTCAAAACACAAAATATGGACACTCATGTGTCCTCATATGTGTGAGGATCCCAGACACCAAAGTGTATCCATTTTTTTCCAATTGTATAGTACAACTCCTGGGTGAACTCACATGGGCCTCACATGCTCTTTCTGCTGTGGCTTACATTCCCTGAGGACGGTATTCAAAGAGCCATGTTTTAGCTTAGGAAGTTAATTTACTGGTGCCAAGCATGTGGGAGGGGCCTGATAAGGGCTGCACAGGTGTGCCCCACCTGCCCCATAGCATAGGTCTAGACCAAGAAAGAATTATTTAACATCACCACAAAACTCTGGGTTTTACAAATGTCTTACTGATTATTGTTCATTAACTATTTCTCCAGTTGCAGAAGGCCAATATTACGTAGTCGGATAAATCAGATGCTGGAGGTGGGAGGGGAGGCGTGACCGTCGAGGGTGGACTGCTCTCTTTTCCCCTTCTCAGGACATCACAACGCCATTATTGCAGTTATTCACGCCAAAACCTTTGGCTCATCCTTGACTCTCCTCTTTCTGCTACACCCGCGTCCAATCCATCAGCAGATTCTTTCCGTTCTACCTTTAACAAGTGTCTGGCATCTGACGCACCACTGCTACCCCGGCCAGCCTGGCCCAAGTCACAGCCTTCTCCTCCGGATTTTGTAATAGGCTCTTTTCTGCACTACGATCTATTATCAACACAGTGGCCAGAGGGATCATTTTAAACAGAAGTCAGATCATGTCACTGCTCAGCTAAAAACTCTCCAGTGGCCTCTCATCTCGCTCACAATAAGATGCCAAATCCCTAACCATAGGCTATAAAGCCCTACCTGCCAGCCACTTGTCACTTAGCTCTCTAACCTGTCCACTGCTCGCTCCCTCACCCATCCCACTGCAGCCACCGAGCCCTGCTCTCCTCAAACAAGCATGCTCCTGCCCAGGGCTCTCCCTTGTTCAGCCTGCTGGAAACATCTTTAACCAGATATCTGCATGGCTTGCTCTTTAAGTAGGTGTCTGCCCAAATGTCACCTAGTCAGATAGGCCTTCGATGACCTCACTGAAAAATTGACAGTACCCCCTCCCTTTCTAACCTCCTTCCTCTGATCTCTTTTTCTCCATAGCAGTATCATCATCTGATATATTTACTATTTGTGCTTATTATCTATCTCCCTACACTAGAATAGAAGATCTAAAAGGCAGAATTGGCCTTTTCTTTTTCATTTGTACTCACTGCTGCATCCGTTTCCTAGAAGAGTGCTTATCACGTATTAGTCACTCAATAAATAATTGTTAAAGGGATGGACGAGTGAATAAATGAAATTCGGAGAGGTAGCAACCTAGACACAGGTTTTGCAGCTCCCTGAATACCATGGCCTCATTCTCTACACCGTATCATAACCTTACATCCGTCCAGGATGGGAGGAAGGCAGGGAAGCAGGAAGGACCTGTATGAGCATGGAGGCACGTAAAAGTATGCCCCTTGCAAACGTTTGCAAACAGATGCAATCCCTCTCCTGATTCCCTCATACCCTTTCTCAAGTTTGGCTGGAAATGCCCTCACTTTTATTCCTCTCCTTGGTTTCTTCCTCTTCATCACCCTCTCAGCCATTCAGCCCCATCACGCCTCCAGCCCAAACAGAACATTTTAAACCTCTTTAGACCCTAGAAGAAGTTTCTGAATCCTGAACAGTTTTCTACCCCAAATGCAGGCCTGAGAAGGATCATGTTAAGAGTGTCATCTCCTCTTTAGATTAGTTTACTAAGCAGACCCCACGTCCACCTTCCCAGGGAAAGCATGTGTGGAGTGCCAGAAACATCAGCCATTTGCTTAACCATCCTGGAAACAGGCAAAGGCTGATAAGCTTCCCAAGAAAAAGATCAGGGAAAATCAATATCAGTGTCTTATAGACTGCAGTGGATAGGCTGGCAAAAGAAAATGGGGATGGACTGCAGGAGGGCATGAAAAGCAGACCTTTTTGTCCACACAAAAGGATGTCCAATTTGTGCTTCCGCTAGTGTGGACTATGCCTACTGGAATCGCAGGAAGCCGTTCCACGGCCGTCCAACCCAGCAACGGTTTCAGCTTAGTGAGTCCATGCCACTCAACAGGAAGACATCCTCCAACGGTTCCTTGCCTTCAAGTTCCATATATTTTCAAGACATCTTGTACCTTTTTTAAAAGTTACCCAACTAAAATAGCTGTTGGACAGCCATTGTTATCTAAGATGCATTTGCAAAGAATTTTTCTGTCAGATAAGTTTTTTTCTAAAAGTGTAGGCAATTTGGGGGAAAGGGAATCTAAAGAACGGTATGTAAATTTCCCTCCATTTTTCTAAGAAAGAAACCAAGATGGCAAATAAGAAAAAAAGTATATATACTAATTTTCCACCAGATTGACATAACACTTTACAAATCCTGAGGCACTTTTCACGTGCACATACAAGCTAAGTAAGGTAGGTAGATGTAATTATACCCATCCCATAGACAAGGAAATTGAGGCTCAGAGAAAGTAATTTGGCTATCTTCACACAATTAGTTAGAGTGCAAATTCAAGACCCAGACTTAGATATTGAGATGTGAAGTGCAGTGTTCTTTCCACCATACATAGCTGTGCCTTTATCTTTCTTGACTTTAAGATATTATACTTTCTGTTTAAACATGTTATAAAATGGCCTTGAACAATGCAATGGAGGTGGGGCATGAGCTGGGCACCTGCAGAACTTAGATGCAAACTGTCTGTTAGTGTCAAACGAGCTTGCCAGAGGGACTTCTCACCAGACAAGGCCTGATCTCTCCTTCCCTTTACAGAGTCAGTCTCTTCATCCTGCAGAGAAGGATTTGGTGGATTGTAGAGAGGCCTGAGCACCAGTCAGCACCACTGCAAAACCAACATTATCAAAAGATTCAGTTAAACCTATAAAAGAACAACAGATTGGCCACACTGCGGTCCCCGGGTCAGGCTGGCTTGTGATGAATCCCGCCCTTGGTAGTTGCCGGCTGTGTGACCTCAGACAAGCTGATTCCTCTGAGCCTCAGTTTGCTGAGCTGTAAAATGGGGTACTATTTCGCCTATCTCACAGTATACTGCGATGCTTAACTAAAGCAATAGATGTGAAGCACCAGGCAGCAGTTCTTGACCACAGATGGCGCTCAAGAAGTGACCCTTTCCTTTCTTGCTTCCTATGGCCAACAGAAACAAGGAAATGGGAGTTGACAGAACCTTGGATTCTCACTTCCCAATCTGTTCATTGGGATATCCAGTTCTTATCCCTGTAGCCCACAGTGGGCCTATAACGTGGGTTCTGTCTGTGTCTACTGAGTCAAATTGGTAGAAAGACTGCGTATCTGTATAGCTGTCTCTCTGTAGTCACCTCAATCAACAATCAACAAGTGGCCCACGAGGAGGGAAACTTCAGTTGATCCTTACTTGGGGCCAGTAGTAAAAGCTCATCAACAGCCAGCTCTCGATCTCCATCGTGTTCACAGCACGGCGAATAGAAACAGTAGTAGACTGGACTGAGAGGCCTGGGCTCCCTCTGGTTATGCCACTTGAACACATTGTGCCTCCATTTTCTCATCTATAAGAAAGGAATAGTAATCTCTTCCTCCACAGCAGAGTAGTGTCTGTGGAAGCAGGATGTGAGATTCAGCACGTGTATGAGACGCCAACACTACTACTAAGGCTAGGTTTGTTGTCCATTTCCCAGGGGGCGCCTATTGTATGTGACAAGTCCCCATCCTCCCTTTACTAGCTCCACCCCCAGCATGACTTTGGGTTCTTTTGGAAAGCCCTGGAGTTCTGGCAAGGAACTCTGAAGCCTGCCAGGAGAGAGGGAGAGGTGTGGGCAGCCAGAGAGCTGCATCTTTCTAATGAGCTGCTAGATAGTCGATTTATAGGTCAACAAACATGGACACATTGAGAGGGCAGGGTCTGACTGCCCCCACTGGAGAAGACCTGGGTTGGTTCCAAGCCAAGGAGGAGGGCAGGACTCTGGGAGGAGAGAGCAGCCTTAGCACGGCAGAGGGCTCCACTGGATCAGACACCTCCGTTTGCGGGAAGGGGCTATGGAGCAGGGAACCCAAACCAAAATGATGCTGCAGATCAAGGATTTGAGTTCCTCACCACAACACCCACCACAGAAGAGCGCAGCCTCCCGTTCCATCTGTATTCAAAGGGTCTTCATGGCCAGTTTTTTGGAAGCGAGTGGCCAGGTCCTTCTTCCTAGTCTGTCTTAGTCTGGAAGCTCCACTGAAACCCGTCACCATGGATGACCCTGCTGGTATTTGAAATCCCAGTGGCATAGCTTTCAGCATCACAGCAACATGCAGCCACCCCAGTGTGACAACCGACAGATGGGTGGTGTGGTTCCCTGACTGGGAAGCAAACCAGGGCAGTGGCCATAAGAGCACCGAATCCTAACCACTAGACCACCAGGGCTGGCTGTGTCCTCTTTAGGGGGATCCATTCTTCAAAAACCCTGCAGGCTGCAGCTATGCTGTCACTAAAAAGCACATTTATAAAACAAGACTTTTATCATTCAGGCAAGAGTTGGGAGAAGCTGAATCCATATTGCTCGCTTAAAGTACCTTTCCCTCACCAAAGGTTGACCCAGTGCCTCTCCCCATTCAGTTCTTTAACATAGGGAACTCTTACAGTGCAATAATTATGACTTTTTGGAAAAACTGGATTTCTGAGCAATCCATAATCAAAAGCAGGTGCTGGTACAGTGGAGTAAGAAGTGTCCCAGGTGCCCCCTCACTGGGACCTGCTCCCTCCATTCTGGGCCCAGGGTCTGATTCGAGCCTGGCTGCTACTGTGCACGGGGGCAGCTCGCCATCTCCTGTCACAAGACTTTGGGCATGCCCACCACCCAGCGACCCCAGAGCAGGACACTGGAGTTACTGGAGCCACTCAGGGGTGAACTCCACCCCTGCCTGTCAGCCGCGTAGGCTGGCAGTGCTGAGACCTCGCATCAGAAGCTGAGGATGTGACATATTTGCTTGTATGTCAGCTGTGGGGGGACCTGGGCGTCAGGACACAGGATAAGCAGGCCATTTGTTCCCTTTTAGTGGAGCAGGGGAATGGAGTGTAACAGCTGCAGAAAGCACAAGCCAGCAAGAAAGCTTTCTTCAAAACCTTCCTAGCCCTCAACCCATCAATTAAGCACAGTGTCAAATCCAATGAAAAGAAAAAGTCCAGGGAGGGGAAAAGAGATTTTGCTGGAGATCGAAAAACCCTGCCTCCTCCTGGAAGCCGATGCTGCTCTGCCCCTTTCTCAGCCTAGGCTCACCCTCTCTGAGTCCTTCTGTGATTACACCTCGCATCGAGGCGGCTCTGTTAACCCCAGCCGATGAGACCAGGAAGGAGACGTGGGTCACACGCTCATCACTTCATGGCCTTCCTGGCTCTTGTCCCCTGCCACCTGCCCACATGCAAGGATGTTGGTGTTTAGTTGGGTGGGGGCATCCCAGAGTTGCTGAGTGACTGGGAGAGAAGCCAGCTGTCTGCTCCAAGCCCACATTAGGTCACAGTGTGGGATACAAGCTAACCTTGCTCTCCTGGGAGGAAACAGCCCCCAATGCCTTTGTCTTCTTTGTCATCTACATTCTGTCTACAAAGTGTCCCAGCCTCCTTCCCAGCCTATGGATGGAGAAGATTTATTTACTTAAAAAACGCACCTATTTACGAATAGGCATAGATCTACCTACAGGAAGTAGTCATTTCAGAGGTCCAGGAAACCTCTCTATCTGAAGGCCCGCCACTGACAGCTGGCTCCCTCCACCGAATGACTGATGGCTTGGAATTCCACCATGAAAGGCGCATTCTTTTGTTTGGGGCCCTGGTCAGCTATAAATACCCAGGAGAGACAATACTTCCAGTCACCTGGGGTGTTTAAACTTCAGAGAGAAGCAGCATAGGCGATTTTCACTTGAGATGAGATGTCCTTAGAAGTAGAGAAAGCAAAGCTGAAGAGGAAGGAGCTCCCCTGAGGATGCAGACAAAGGTGGGTGCTGCCCGCCGAGGAAACTCTCCCCCTTGGCTCCGCGCTGCCTCCTGGGGGGCTCCGAGGACGGAGGAATCCGGGTCTGCTTCAGAGAAGACTCATCCTTTTCCCCACAAGGAAGGTGCTCCAGGGAGGCTGGAGAGTGAAGGTCAGGGAGGGAGCCCGTGACCGTCAAGTTGCCAGAGAAAATGCTCAGCACAGAGGCAGCCTGGGAGCCACCCCCTGACATCCACCTGCTGCTCCCCTGGCAGGATGTGTGGACCTCTCCCCCAGTGCACCCACTTGAGGTGAGCACCCGACAAAGCTCTCTGCCACACTGGGCATTCAGGGACGTATGGCCCGAGCCAGCCCACTATTTCCTTTACTCTGTCTCCGTATAGAGTAGTATGCGATTAATTGATTTTCTGTCACTCTTTTAGTACAGAAAATTAATTTTAGAGCAACCTTGTTTTCTCAGGGTATGAATCCTCTACACGCAGAGTAATTTGGCTGCTCCATTATTCATGAGAGAAAATAGTGATGGAGTGTGCAACGGAGACGCCCCAAGGCCACAAACTGATAGTCTGTGTTACCCATACAACAATATTCCTCCGGTGTCTCTAAATAATTCACGTCTACAACTCAATTTGGGCCTGTGCGTCGCTCCGGATGTGGCTAGGGGAGGCAGAGCTGCGAGATTTTGGAGATTGTCAATGACAACGCAGAGGTGAGGACAGACGCAGGGCCTCGCAATGCCCTCCACCTGGGGTTCCTGGAATGGAGGCTCAGGCAGAGGCTGCAGCCTGTTGACCCAACCCAGGGCTCCCCTTTCACTATGGTTCAGAGCACAGCTCACACATATTCTAGAAGAGGGCTAAAAATGCAGTATCGGACCCCTGAGAGGGAAATGTGAAAGCAGGCCCCCTATAAACTCCAGATCCAGCTCTGAAGAGGGTAAGCAAGACACCCCAGGCCATTTAGATCAAGCAGGTCAGCTCATTTCTCTGGAACTCAGATTTTAAGGTTTTTGTTTGTTTTGTTTTGTTTTGTTTTGTTTGTTTTAAACCTAGCTGTTCATCAAATTCATCTGAGACATATGTTAAAAATAGAGACTCCTAGACCCAAATTAGACCTACTGACTCGGGGTCCCCTGTGAGTCTGTAGTTTGTACAAGTTCCCGTTCTCATAGGAACAGCTGCACCAGAAGATACCCAGGGCCCTTCCAGCTCTGACATTCTCTGATGATTCTCACAAAGAAAAGGGTTAACCCAAGCCTGTGGAGGGAAAGACTGCCTTTTTGGACCGCTGGTAACCAAAGGAGCACATGGTTCACCTTGTCCTCTGGGGAGAAACAGAGGGAATGAACGAGGCCTGACATTCCACACAGCTTATCAGCCTTGTTGGTTTCCCCTCACGTCGCTGACGCCAGTGAAAGGACATGGGTCCCCACTGCCTCCAAAAGAAAGATAGAGGCCCCACATGAAATATCCAGGCCATCCTGAAATGGATATGTGTGCTAGGCAGGACTCTAAGATGACCCCGAGATTCCCACCCTCTTGTGTGCACACCCTGTGTAACACCCTCCCCTAAGATTTGAGCAGTATGGTGAATAGGAGGGGATAGCC
This sequence comes from Equus caballus, assembly GCF_041296265.1. Classification (NCBI taxonomy): domain Eukaryota; kingdom Metazoa; phylum Chordata; class Mammalia; order Perissodactyla; family Equidae; genus Equus; species Equus caballus. The sequence goes on along the minus strand of NC_091710.1, from coordinate 25,935,366 downwards.
ATGATTAGGTTACTAATCTGTTAAGTTGGACTTAATCCAAAGGGAAATTATCCTGGGTGGGCCTGATATAATCAGGTGAGCCTTTAAAAGAAGTTAAAAGTCAGAGAGACTTACTCCTGCTGGCCTGGACAAGGCAAGCTGCCATGTTATGGGAGGGTCTTTTGGAGTCCCTGTGACTAGAATCTGTGAGTAGCCTCTAATTGCTGAGAATGACCACTAGCCAAAAGCTAGCAAGAAAATAGGGGCATCAGTCCTACAACCACAAGGAGCTGCCAACAACCTGGATGAGCTTGGAAGAAGACTGGAGCCTCAGATGAGATCACAGCCCGCTGACTGACCCTGATTTAGCCTGGTGAGACCCTGAGCAAAAGACCCAGATACCACACAGCAGGACTCCTGAAGCACTGAAACTGTGAGATAATGAATGGGGTGTTGTTTTAAGCCACTAAATTGTGGCAATTTAATTTGTTAGGCAGCAATAGAAAACCAATATAACATGCAATTAGACAAAAACAATGGGACATGCATGCCCTTTGCGGTTTACAAATGCTTCCAAAGCTCACATCTTACCCGTCTCTGCATGCACAGTGCCCGCCCCTGCCACTCCCACCATCACACAGTACCCAGCGAGTGTCTGCCCGATGAATCATTTTACGTTCATACTCAAGGCGATGCCATGAGACTGAGAGGGCAGCTTTGTGTTTTCACGTCTCTGTCACAGATGGAGAAACTGAAACTCCAATAAACTTCTCTGTGGTCATATAAAGAAGCTGTAGCAGCACCAGAACTCAAATTCAGGTCTTCTGACTCCAAGGCCAGCAGTCTGTGTTCTATAGTGTTCAGATAGTGTTCCCACCCAGCACTATCCTCTCCAAGAAAAGAAGGTTGCTTTAAACTCAAGTCCCAGGGCCTGAGTGTCTGCAACTCTCTTAAGAAGAGGAGAAGCAGAGTGGTTGGAAGAAGCCAAGTGCCACCATCCTGTCAATGCCCCTCTCCTCCTCCCACGTGTCGGTGGCAGGGGCGTGGCACTGAGAGGGCAGCCATGTGGCGGCTTCGAGTCTACAGCTGCCTGGCTGCTCACTCGCCATTCCAGGGCCCTCAGCTGAGCCTCTGCGTGCAGCCCAGCCTACCTGCCCTCAGCGGACCCAGGGAAGGACCCAGGGCAACTGGGGGCCCCCAGCCCACTCACCAACAGGCCCGTTGTCATTTGTCATTAACGATGTCCGATCAAATCCAAGCAAGAATTGCAAAAACAGATTGCAACATTGTGCTCTTTATTGCTGGTGTTTCTCTGGAACATTAGCAGTAAGAAGCCTCCAGAGAGCAGCTGTGAAGGAAAAAAAAGAAAAAGAGCGAAAAAGAAAGCGAGAGAGGCACCTCCCCTGGCTGCAAACTTCACGACACAGCCACTTTGTAACATGCACCATATGCAGCAGCCTCGCACAAGGCCCAATAACCTCTTTCCAAATGGTAATAAATCCCCTCGGACCGAACACACTTGTAATTTACAACTTGGCTAAAATGAACATTATTTCAAGCTAAGCGTATTCTCAGAGGTGTGGGAGAATGTGGCAGCTTTCCTGCTGACAGAGGAGTTTCTTTTTAAATGTCATGCATTCACTTTCATTACTTCCAAATAATTGCCCGAAAAGATCGGTTGCTGGACAGGGCTGCCCACGTTACATCGCTATGAGTCAATTTCATCATCATCAAAGGAGCCCCTGGGAGCTGGTTTCAGCCTGGGGAGGGCTCAGCCCTCAGCTGTTGGCTTCTATTGGTCTCCTAGCTGTGCAGAACAAGGTGCCTCCATCATTCTCTGGGGACAACTCCAAGTAAGACAGAGTGTTGTCTACAGATAGACATCATGATCTGTCTTTACAGCCATCATCAAATATCATTCTCCTGCATCCATCAGATCGTAATATCATAGGCTGTCCAGCCCGTATGTGGTGCTTGTTATCTGGAGCTAAGTGAAGGAAGTGTATTCCTGTCTCTTATGGAAGCTGGCCCTTTGGCCAAGAGAATGGAGGAGCAGGAAGATGTAACTCACTGAGGTAAACAGGGTACTTTTCCTTTCCATTCCCATAGTAATATATTTTGTGGACTGCTTTTGAATCTAACACACTCTTTGCTTTCAGAGCTCTGATTTTGGTTTATCGGTTGCTGCTTAACAAACCAACCTAAATCTTGGTGGCTTAAATCTTGGTTGTGATTCTGTGGGTTGCCTGGGCTCAGCTGTGTGGTTGTTCTTCTCCATGTGATGTCAGCTGGGGTTGTCGTTATCTGCGGATTGCGTGGGCTGCAGGTCCCAGCTGGCTCACTCCCAGGTCTCGTCCCTTGATTTAGAAAGCATGAAGACGGGACTCAGTTGGGCAGGCGGGAGACTGGGACTTCCTCTCTGTCTGTCATGTAGTTACAAGTCCTTTTGCTCTCCACGGGGCCTTTCCACGTGGTCTCTCCATGTGACTTCTGCAGGGTAGCTGGACTTCCTACGTGGTGGCTGAGGACTCACAAAAGCCCAGAAGTGAAAGCTGCCAGGACTAACACAGGGTTATTTTGCCACATTCTACTGGTTAAAGTGAGTCATTAGGCCAGCTAATTGTAAATGTGGGCGTGGACTAGACAAGGGCGTGAACACTGAGAGACGTGATTCATTGGGGGCCATCTTTGGAAACTAGCTCTGAATCAGGAAGATGGAAAGTAGAGAGCAGAAAGCCACATCGCCTTTGTGAAATATCCCTAAATAACTGCCATCAACTCTAATCTCCCTTAAGGAGAGAAGAGGATAAATATAACAAGCTCCTTAGGGAGTCTCGACTCATTAGGATATAAGCATCAAACAGTTTATGCCTTCCAATCACTGCCTCAAACAGTGATAAGTTTAATCTCCCTCTCTTACTATCTAATGACATTCCAAGCAGATTCTACAACTTTCTAGCCATATGCACTGATTAAAATAGTTTGATTCAGTGTGTTAGATGATGTTAGGGAATTATTTTCTTTGGGTGTGATGACGGTTTTGTGATTATAAAGAATACCTTTGATTTTAAGACATGTTTGGGAGAGAAGTGTCATGATATTGCAGTTTACTTTGAAACTGATAGGTGGATCCATAGATAGATGATAGACCAACTAATCATTAAAAATTTGTGAAGCCAGGAGGTGATTAGCTGGGTGTTCATTGTTCTAGTTCAACATTTCTGCATATTTTTTAATTTACATAACAAAAAGTTGAAGAAGAAATCCAGCCCACTTTAAGACTTGAATTTTACATCCCATTTAAGGTTATCCCTCTCCCCTATCACTGGCAAACTCCAGGCTTTAGAGACTTGCAACTTATTGTGTTGGAGGAGGAAGCACCCCTGTGCCCAGCGGTGCGTGGTTGTCCTTCTATCCGTATTGGTTGTTATGGCTCCTCTAGTCAACGCTGACCCGCAGTTACTGCTCCGTGGGTGGCACGTGCTGGTCCTGCGGTCCTCCCCACCACAGCCACGCAGTGGCTAAGAGCCCCCTCTGCCCCCCCTCCTCTACCCATCCCCCTCAGTCCCTGACACTCATAGTGCACTTCCAAATTTCTTGCTCCTAGGTCCCTTTCTTGAGGAATAGCTCCCTCAAGGGAGATGCAGGCAAGATGGCCAGGGCCAGCTCCCCTCCACTGTGCTCCTTGATCTAAGAGGACTTGCACGCCCAGTGGCGAGGGCACAGGCCGCTGCGTGGCTGCCCTTTTCCAAGCCCTGCCAGCTCCAACTCTTTCTCTTGCTCAGAGACAGGTCTGTGAGCCCCCTTGGCAAGACATCCAGCCAGGGAATAAGATACTAATCTTCAGTGTTTCCTAGTGGGTTCTCCTCACTTGGTTTGGTGGGAAGAAGGGGATGGATCTCCCCTTTCCTCCCTCCTTCCCTCTAAACGCTGCACTTCCCTCTAAAAGACAATCCCCATGACTATCCCTTCCCAGCCCCCACAGCTCTCCTTATATGGACTGAGGTTCAGTGCGGGAGGGGGGTGGTTGATGACAGTAGGAAGGTCAGTGCTGCCACTTCGTAGGAAGCTCCAGGCGAAGGTGCTAAGCCCAATTATTAGAGGCTCTCTTTAAAATGTGGGGTTTAGAGGCTCCTATCCTGAGCTGTGGACCTTAATCGCTGTTTCTAGGGCAACGGGAAAAAATCTACTCCACATCCCTGTACAGAGGCATAAATATGGCTAATGTATCTGGGCATGGAAAATCTGGTTTGCAGATTCAACTCAACTGCTAACTTGCTGTGTGACCTTGACCAATCACTTAGCCTCTCTGGTCCTCAGGGTTGGCTGGTAAAGGCTCACCAACTGGTCTAGTATGTTTCTAAAAATGTATTACAGACTCCTGGGACTTTAAGGAGGTTCTTTAAAGTCACTGCAAACACTGAGATGACCCTGACCAGACAGCGTAGAGTTAGATTGGCCAGAGAATTAGTTCTTCACTCTGATCTGTTTTTCACATTGGAGTTCCAGGTAAGATTTTCCTTTCAAAAAACAGTTCTGTTCTAAAACCGTTTGAAAGCTCTTCATCAGTCCAGCTGCCTCATGTGACGCCCACAGAAAGTACCAGCTTCTGAGGACTGGTCCATGGGGGATGTGCTGTCCTGCCCATTTAATGAACCACTGCTTCTCTCCATAGAACCGGAGGAGAAGTCAGTTCCCAGATCACAAGCAGAGAGAAGAATCTTTTGCAATGTTATGTCCAGGGAAGACTCGCTCGCTGCTTTGGTCTGCTGTGTGTGTGTGTGTGTGTGTGTGTGTGTGTGTGTGTGCCTTCCCCCGAGTCTGCCTATTGCTGTGGGGCAGGATGAAATTTAAAACTGCACACGACATCTGAGGCGGGTAATCAATCACTTCGTCACTGCCAGCGCAGATAAAGAGAGGGGCAAGCAGGAGGAAGGGTGGAGGAGCCCGCGAGAGAGCGATAAACTCCCCGCCTCGGAATCAGCCTCAGAGCAGCAAGCCCTGTTCCTCTGGTGCTCATGGGCCTCTGTGTGCAGGAATTGGAGAGTGTAGGAGTCCCCAGCAGAAATCTCGACTTGTTCTGAAAAAAGCCCGGGGCTGTCCTCACACATCTGGTGCACTGAGAAAGACTGGAAGGGTAAGGGCTCCGGAAGATTTGGGGCCGGAAAAGAACCTCATTTCACACACATAGGATCCCCAACGAGGTCACTGTGCATACACCTGCTCAACTAACTAAGCAACCAGCCCTGTGTGTGGATTCTGGAATGTTCCCTCACTGCCAGAACAGCAGCAAGCAAGGCAGGGGCTCAGGAGCCGGGAGGACCTGTCAGCTGGCTGAGCCAGGCCTCAGTCTTCTAGAGGAATCTCAGGGCCAGGCTCTGGCAGGACAGACTGCAGTCTGTCAGCTCTGAGTGGCATCAGTGGAGTACCACGTTCCCGCACCCTGTGTCCTCTGCATAAATGCAATTTCCTCAAATGTCAGGAGGAAAGCATTACAGATAACACATTGTGTGTGTCTTTGACCCAGTAAGTGCTGAAATCACAGATCTCATTATTCTGACATGATAGAATTTTCTCTTTCTCTCTCCCGGTGCAGGCTGAGTGCTGTTGTTTTCTAGGCTACAGACCTAATTGCCAAAGGTGCAAAGCCACCATCGGAAAACAGGTCTCACCTTTCTCCTACCCTGAACAAAATGCCAGGTCTCCTTGTGGTGGAAGGAAGTGATCTTAAGGGCAGCTCATAACAGGACGTTAAGTTGCAGGTGTTTTTGGTCAGAGCTCTAGTGGGTGGCTGAGGAACAGACAGCAGCATTTGACCTTGAAAGCAGAGTTGCCATGTATGACTGCACCTGGCATCTGATCCCCAGGGGTGGGACAGTCTGGGAGGTGGGATGGGGACGACAGCACTGAGGGTAGAGGAACAAGCCCTGGATTTGGATTCTGGTTCTGCTACTTTCTATCTGTGCGCCGGGCTTAAGTTGTCTGTCCTCCTCAGTTTTTATCTTCTCATCTATAGAAATAGAAGATTTCGTAGGGAGGATATGAAGAACAAAGAGATGTTGATTGTATTTAAGGTGCCTGTCAAATAATTCATGCTGAAAACATTTATTATAGTCAAATCTGAGGTTCCACTTCAGGGAAATAGTCAATACATCACCCATTCAATCAACAAATAAAGAAGTATTTACTGAGAGCCCTAATCTTGAAGCCAAAAGCTCACTAAATATTTGTTGAATGAATGAATGGCTTCTCATCCATCACTAGTGACTTTGAACCAGTCATCAACTCTCTTTCACTGTTTCAGAGCCTCTAAAATGCAGGGTTGGGCGGGGTCATCTTGAAGCAGCCTCCCAGTTTTGATACTGTGTTATTTGAGTGGGACCGTGTGGGGACACAGAGGAATCTAAGATGGCGTTCCAGCTCTCCTAGGCTTAACATCTTAACGTCTAGTTAATGAGATGTATCAGAATAACCTGCACGAAGGTAGCCAAGGATTGAAGGCTGTGTGTGAGGAGTGCAGGTGAGGGATAAGTGTTACAGCAGCCAGAAGAGGGTTGGTGGTTGGAGGAAGTGAGGCCAGGCCTGCAGCTTGGAGGAAAGATTGGCAGCAAGAAGAGCGAGGTCATTCTGGGCAAGGTGTGTTGAAATGACTACATTCCCTGAATTTCAGTTCAATTCAAGTTAGAGGAAGTCGAACCTCTGTGGGATGTGAGGACCTGTTATTGAGAGTAAAGCCACACGGCAAGCTCTCCCTGCTGACATGGGCATCCTGACAGGCCATAGACAAGACCTCCATCTCGCCAGGGTGACACCTGCAAAGCCAGCGAGAGCCGGTGATGTTGACCTCCTCACCTGCTTCTCCATCAGCTCTTTACAGAGTCTTTCTGAAAGGCCCCTGCCTCACCTTTGTCCCTTCTCTTGCTCAGCTCCCTCTCCAGGCTTACGGGTAGAGCAGCAGAAAGACATAAACCCTGAGCAGGCTCTCTTCTCTCACCACCCTGCTTGGATTACAAATGCCATCTTTTCCCCATCCAGCTTGGTCTTGCCTTTTCCTTTCTGCAACAAAAACAAACAAAGAAAAATATATACATTGACTTTTTCAGATTATAAAACAGAAACTGTTTTACATTCATTGTGAACTTTGAAATATATAGGCAAGTATAAAGAAAGTAATAATCACCAATGTTAAATACAGATGATAGATATAGATAGATATAGATAGATAGATAGATGGATAGATAGAAAGATAGGTGTTAGATAGATATTCAAAACTTGATATACAGCTTGATATTTTGTTTGTTTTCACTTAAGATCCCATTGCGAGCATGTTCCTATACCCTTAAAGCATTATTTGAAAGCACGGTTTTTAATGACTGTATAATATTCCATTGAATGGATTTAACCATAAATTATGTAACTATTCTGCTATCGTTGGACATTAAGGTTATTTCTGATTTTTAGCTGTTATAAATAATGCTGTGATGAATATCCCATACCTAAATCTTTTCCTAAGATCATTTTCTAAGGTCAAATTCTTGCTATGGAATTTCTTGGTCAAGGCGTATGTATGATTTAAGGCTATTGGTGCACCTTGTGGTCCTCTCTATCTTTCCAAGTGCTCTGTGGTTCATTGATTAGCTAATATGATATTCCTAATTATTACAATGACTCTTCCTGAGGATATGTCTTATCTTCCCAAATAGACTGGGAGCTCCTTCAAGGAAGAACAGTTATCCAAGGCACCTTGCACAGTGGTCATCAGATGCGTGTTGAATGAGCAAATTAGGAACCCCAAAATCCCAGGGATAAGTGTTAAACAGAGCTCACTTTTGATACCTATCCCAAGGAGTTTAGTTGCTCAAGTGCCAAAAAGACCTCAATAATATTCGGTGTTGCCTACAAAGCAATCCCACACCATGACTTTTAGGTCCTGGTGATTTCATTTCAGCCAAAAGAAAAGCTTCCTGAAGGCCTGAGTTCCCCCAAAATAAAATGGGCTTCCCTGAAAGATGGTGAATGGGGACTATATGACAAGGATGCTGCTAAAGGGATTCAACTTGAGATGAAATTTAAGGACTGTCCAATCCTGAGATCCAGGGGTTGTTTTCATTGTCGTCAATTCCTGTAAACCTGAGGTACAGTGGTCTACACCAAGGGCTTTTTCAATAAATGCTGTAGACTAGATGACAGAATCCCTGACCAGCTCAACAACTGACAGAAGTGGGTTGAGGGCTAAATCAATGGTGTTCACAAACCCAAGGTGCCTATTAAATCTTTCTTCACTGTATCAGTTACACGACGGCCGTGTAAATCTTTTAAAACGGCTACAATATTTCATTTCACTTGTGGCTTGCCTGCAGGAGTGAGCGAGTGGTGTGCCTCCAGCATGTTGAATTCCACCCAGGGAAGCCTCTGGACACAGGGGGCCAGAGGGCCTTGCAAGGAGGCTGCGAACAGACCCTCCCAGGCTTCGGGGGGCAGGCCCCCAGGTGGGCCCAGAATGCAGTTTGAGGGTACACAACATAATCTCATTAACTCAGACTAACTGAGGCCAAATGAGGGGACATTATCAATTCATTTTAAAAACCATTAACTCATTTAAGAGAAATGTCAGTATAACTGCTTGGAGGTACCAGTAACCACAGCCAAGTTCATGACTTGCTTGTCTACGAGGTCCTGGGGAGCCTGCTCTGGGGCAGGAGTACATTGTAAGCAATGGACCACATTTGCATAACTGGGTGTTTGGGACGTGTGTTGGGGGTTCCTCTAATAAAAAGTTTATTCTCCAATTTTTTCTTAAAAAAGAAAATCTCTCTTTTAATTTATTTAAACTCAGGTTTATTTGCACCACCTGGAATCTACACATGCTAAGTGAAGGGAGGCTTCAAAGCATTCCCTTTTGAATTGTCACAGCTCTGAGTTGAGGTCAGAGTTAATGAGATTTTTCCGCCTTCCTTCAAAGGAAATGAGCTGTAAGGTTTCCCCACAGTTTCTAGGTGTGGCATGGGAGACAAGGTTCATAACCCCTGTCTCCCCAGCACTCCAAAGCATTACCGAAAGGGAGAGACAAAGAAGGCTGTGATTAACACAGCGCTATTATCCCCAGCAAGCGAAAAGATGAGCAAAGGAACACGAATGCTGCCGCCATTCCTCCTCCCGGGAGCAGGGAATAAGCTGGCGGGAGGTGGAAAGGAAGGAGCTTGGCTTGTGTTAATTAATAACAACCTCTGCCATTCACCCCCAGGAAAGGTGAGGACCAAAACACATCTCAACCCTGGGCCATTTCAGGTGACTCTTGAGGCTCTTCTGCTTTCAGCATCTTGTCGCCTTTGTCCCACTCCCACTTACACCATATAGAAATGAATGATGTGCTCTTGACGGCAATTTTGCTGCAATTTCCTCAAAGTCCAAGCCCTTAGGGACTCCTGATCTTCCTGCCAAATAGCTCAGCCTCCTAGTGATCTTCAGATCCACGCTGGGACACTTACGGAGTGAGTTTCCTTTCTCTCTTTTTACCACCTTTCATTCCACCCCACCCCCTACACAAGCACCAACAACATGTTCATTAATGAATGCATTTAATCAAGTTTATGAAGTCTCTTTATTATCAATAACCCTAATCACTCTTAATTGCTGCATCATTAGTTCGGCCACGCTCAGATGTAGCAGTTAGGCGGTGCAGTAAATGACGACGCCAGAAAAATGACTTGCTGCGTGAAAGCCTGGGAGGAAGGAACTGACAGATAAGAGGCAAAGGGAGGAGAGAAGAGAGTGAGAGCACTCAAGCTGTGCAAGGCTGCTGGGCAGAGCGAGAGGGAGAGATGCCATTAAGAGGTTCGGCCAGGTGTAAAGACGCCAGTGAGCCAGTTTTGCATATTTCTAAACTTTAGGGAGCTCCACATCAGCAGCATGCGTGAACGTGTTGCTTGACAAAAGTTGACGTTATGTTAATATCTAGCACCTGCCACCCTCGGGGATCTCCAAGCCCTCTGCAAGCTCCATCGTGTTCAAAGCCAAATGCTTGGTGGAGGCAAGGTGAAGGATGCACCTTGTCATTGGGAAAGCAGCAGGGGGTAGCCCACTGCAGGTCTTTGTTGAGATATTAACTCTCTTGTCTTTATATGTTCTTGAAGGCTTTGCACAACCAAGGAAACCACTGAGATGCCTCAGGTCGAAAGAGGTGGCCAGCAGCATGCTCCTCGTGTTGCCTTAACCTCCCTAGGAGCCCAGAGAGCTAAGACCCTGTCCAAATGCAACTTTAACTCATGATGTCGTCTTAGGTCTCTAAGTCTTCATCTGCCTCATTTCCCATTCCGTAAAGTAGATTTAATGAAGCCCATGGCCAGGCAACGTCAAATGGATGCTTAGAGTAAGTGAGTTACACAGTGGGGAGGGTTGTGAGAAACGCTTGGGACACTCCAGAGTGGAGGAGCTAGAGAAATTCTCTCTCTCTGCTAGCAGGAGTATCTACTTTGTGGTTCCCTCCATCCTTACTGCTGTCCCTCTGCTGTTTGCTTCAGTCTTGCCATCTATGAAAATCTCCATAATTAGATTTCACACGCAGGAAGTGTGAGACCTAGAGGCACAAAATTCTTCTGAGCTCCAATTTCTAGAATTTTCTTCTGTGCCCCACACCTCTCCAAAAATGCAAAAGTAGCCTTTCTACCTCCACCACTTAAGTATTCAGTGTTCATGTTCATGTTAAGTATTCGTGTTCATTTCTTACCTCTACTACTTAAGTGTTCATTGAAGAACTGTTTGTCAATACCTCCTATGTGCCAGGCGCTAGGAATCTAACGGTAGATCAGCAGGGACCCTGTCCTCAAGGAGCTTGTGGTTTAGTAATGAACATAAGCAACTCTAATATAAGTATGTCCCACCTCTGCTCATCACTTGGGTGCAAAATATTCGACAGAGAGATGCTCTCGGTACTAAATAAACAAGCCAGTGCCTTACCCTTTTCCCCATCCCTGTTGTGTCCTCACATCTTGGGGGCCCCACCAACACCTCTCCATGGGCAAACATTTCCTGGATAGTTCCCAGTACCTGCAGGCTCAGCTCTGATCCAGATGAGGATATTCTAGAAGCTTTACCCTCAGCAGGAGGGGTCTGGATATATAAAATATTCTGGATAGAATATTCTTATTTTAACAGTTCATTGTTTAGTTTGTACCTTTTATGTCACCCTCTATTGGTCCTCCTGCCTTCAGCCCTCAAAATGTTAGGTGCGGGCCCGTGAATCCTTGATGCTCGTCCACCAAGGTCTGAATCAGTCGTAGCGTATGAAGACAAATCTCTAACTGATAGACTTTTAGGGCAGTTAAAATTCTTTGCTATTGTAAATGATACATCGGTTAACATCGAAAACTTGTGAGATTACTTCCATAGAATAAATATATAAATGTGCAATTGCTAGGTCAAAGAGAATTCCCATTTTAAATTTGATACACATGGATGAGTTGCTTTTCCAGATGACTGCACTAACCAATTTATACCATCACCAATAGCATATGTTTCCGCACACTCAAAACGTAAGTGTGATCACTGTTTCTAAGAGGTGAAAAGTGGGTCTCACAGATGCAATATGAATTTTTTTTCATTAGTGGAAGATCTTTCCTTACATTTATTAGGAATTTGTTTTTCTTGTTCTGTGAATCATCAATTAGCATCATTTTGCTGCTATTTACCTTTTTTTATTGATGTGTAGGAGTTCTTTTTATATTATGATTGCACAATCTTTGCCTAACACAAGTAATATATTTTTCCAGTTTGTTATCTATTAACCTTGTTAATGATGTCTTTTGATGTGGAAAAGTATACAATTATTGTGTAATCAAATCTGGCAATTTTTAAAGGTTTCCAGCCTTGATGTAATTCTTCAGAAGATATTTACAAAGATATGTTCCCACACTCAGTTTAAAGAACATTCTCCTGTATTTTATAATAGCATTTAAATCCAAATCTTTCTGGAATTAACTTTAATAAATTAATTAATCAATTTCTGCACCAATAAAATGTCATTTAAGTACTATAACTTCATAGTATATTTCATAGATAGCAAAGCAAATCCTACCATCATTATTCTCCTGTTTTCCAAAACTTATTAACTATTTTTATGTATTCACTCGTCAAGATGAACTTTAGAATCAATTTTTAAAGTTCAAAAATATCCCACTGAGATTTTGAATGGCATTCCATGAATTAATAGATTAATATGAGATAAAAGATGTATTTACATTTACAAGAAGGGGTATTTCCAGCAAGAGTATGATATGTTTCTCAATTTTTTCAGTTATCTTCCTAGCTCCTTCAATAACATTTCACAATGTTTTTGTATAGTTCTCCCATATTTCATATTATTGTTAATTTCCAGGAACTAGTTACACTTGCAAGCAGGATTTTTTCCCATTCTTAGACTCCAGTTGGTTATTGTTAATGCATAGGAAAACTGTTGATTTTTGTCTTATACAGCCAATTTACTCAGCTCTCATCTAGTAGATTCTCTTTTGATTAACTTAGTTTTCCTAGGTTTACAATAATACTGTAATAAATAATGAATTTGGGGGGCTCTTACTTTCCAATATTTATTTTTTTTTTAATTATTTCTTTGGCTAGACCTCAACAATAACAACTGAATGACAATAGTATTGGAGAGGAACCTCGATTTATCCAGTTCAGCTCTTTTACTATTTACTATGATAATTAGTATTGGTTTCTGATACTTTTTTGTGTTAAGAAATTGTCTTCTCTTTCTACTGTGCTAAAATTTTCTAAATTACTATTTTTAGTTCTGGATATTGAATTTTGTAAAATGCAGTTTTAGACCCTAACAAGAGGATTATATCTATTTTTCTCTTTTAACCTACTAATATAATAAATTATATCACATTAAAACACTAAATTAATAAAGCTCCTAATATTGAAACAAGCTTCCATAATCATTCTTAGAATAAAGCCTTCTTGGTTATGTTATATTTTTCCTTTACTACACTGCTGTATTTGATTTGTTCACATTTTTCTCAGGACTTTTACATCTCTAGTCAAGTGAGATTGTTCTGTATTTTTTCTTTGAGAGACTTTGTCAAGTTTCGTTACCAGAATCAAAAAGTGAAGTTGAAGACGTTCCGTATTTTTTGTACTCTGGAGAATTTATGTGATCTGATTGTTACCTTTTCACTATAGTTATGTTGGAACTTCCCCACGAAACCAGCTAGACCTGGTACCTTTTTGGTGAGCCTCTAAGAGAAGGGGCAATTTACTCTTCTATTTTTTACATGTTCTTGAGTCAGTTTGGGACATTTTCAGTTTCCCAGGGTGAGAAAAACCATTACATCCAGATTTTCAGATTTATTGGAATCATGTTGCATATAATATTTCCTTAACATTTTTAATATTTAATTTGAAAATATTTGTGGTTATGCAATGTGGTTGGCTGACTAATGTCCACCCAAAAGATATCCATGCTCTAATCCCCAGGAATTCTGAATGTTACTTTATATGGCAAAAGAGACTTGCAGATGCCATGAAGTTAGGGATCTAGAAATGGGAGATTATCCTGAATTATCCAAGTGGATCCTATATGTAATCACCAAAGTCCTTACAAAAGGGAGGCGGGAAGGTCAAAGGAGGAACTAGGAGGTGTGACAAGCAGGAGGTTGGAGCAAGGAATTTGTCATGAGACAAGGAATCTAGAAAAGAGAGGAAACGGACTCCCGCTTAGAGCCTCCAAAGGAGCCAGCTCTGTCAACGCTTTGGCCTCAACTCGGTGAAACAGATTTCAGTCTTCTGGCTTCCAGAACGTCAAGAGGATCAGTTTGGGTTGTTTTAAGAGACCCAGTTTGTGGTACTTTGTTCCACTGGCCATAGCTACCTAATACATGCACTCTTTTTTCGTATCCAATGTGGCATGTCTCTTGGTCATTTTTTTTTTAAGTTTAATCTTTTTGTTGTTGTTTGGTATTTTTAAAGAACCCATTCTCCTTTTTCTTTCTAATTCATTTGTTTCTGCTTTTATCTTTGCTAATTCTTATCTTTTACTTCCTTTGGTTTTCTTTATTTTTATTTCTTTCTTGAATTCAATTATTACATCATTTACATTTTATTTTTCCCTATTAATAAAGTCATTTAAGGATATCAATCATCCTTTAAAAAGAGATTTTGCTGCATTCGATAACTTCTGATATTCAGGGTTTCAGACTTTCAATAATTTTAAATAATCTGTAATTCCTAATTTGATTTCCTTTCTGACCCACCAGCTATTTTTTTAAAAAGATGTTTTAAGTTCTGGAGTTCATGTTTTTTTAAATCTCGAATCTGTACAATGTTTGGAGAGTATTATTCTATTAGTAAATTCAAATTTTAATGCATTGTTGCAGCTTGGTCAGAGAATGTGGGCAATAAACTTTCTACTTTGGGGAAGTTATAACTTTAAAAGTTCAGGGGCCAGCCCCAGTGGCCTAGAGGTTAAATTCACCACACTCCACTTCGGTGGCCTCGGTTCGGTTCCAGGGCGCAGACCTACGCCAATGGTCAGTGGCCATGCTGTGGCGGCAGTCCACACACAAAATAGAGGAAGATTGGTGACAGATGTTAGCTCAGAGCAAGTCTTCCTCAGCAAAAATTTTTTAAAAGTTCGGTTTTTGTAAATGTTTCACTGACTTTTGGGAGGAATAGGCATCTTGGTTTTGTGGGGAACATGATTCTGTATCTAACTGGGAAATCACACTTCATACTTGTATTGCCTATGCCTTCTACGTCCTAATTTACATCCATGGTAAGTTCGATCTTTATGTCATAGATGTGAGGGTTTTAGGCAAACAAGTGACATGATAGAGTTTACATATTTAGAAAGACCACTCTGGGGGTAGGAAGATGGAATATGGATCGAGAACAAGGGTGGAGGCAGTCAGGAGACCCCCCCATAGGGAAAAGTGAGGGCTGCCCGAATGAAGCCACGCAGTGGAGATGGAAAGGAGAAACAGGAAAAGCCCTCGGAAGTCATTTAGCCCAACAATCTAATATTGTAGATGAGAAAACCAAGGCCAGCCTGAAGATAGAAGTGACTTATGCAAGGTAATATGGGCAATTGCCAAGAGAGAAAGGGACTCAAATCCAAGCTCCTGGTCACCAGCCTCAGGCCCTCTGCACAGCACCATGCAATGCTTTTGGAGTCCCTGGGAACAACCCCTCAATTCTGTGCACTTGCCCTTGTCCGTTCTGCAACGGCGCCTAAACCTCTTTATTCTCTGTCTTTGTCATTAAGAAGCAAACTATTCAAGAAAGTGACAGTGCCCTCATCCAAAAGAATCTATTAGGCCCCACCTTGAAGAGACACTGGTAAGGCACTGTTCCCAGAGCTCCAGACACGGCCCGGCCCGAGACAGATGACACAAACAGCAGCGAGCCCAGCAAGCGCCCACACAGGGTCAGTTCAGCAGAAGTGCATTTGTGTCACGCCCACGCCAAGACTAAATGCATTTTGGCACCCCTAAAAAATAAAATTGGTTTTGAGCATTTGGGGCATTAATAAATTTTACATTATTTTTCTTAATAGGACAAAAAAACATTTTTTCTTCCTCTTATTATGCTGTGCTGAGAACTCTTTCTGCCAGGCTTGGTTCTCTTTCCGTCTCCTTGTCCTGACCAGCTTTTTTTTTTTTTTGGAGTGGGGAGAGGTCTTCTGAATTTTTGCAATTTTGGGCATACTTCAGAAATATCGCCCTACTCATTATGATGTTGGTAATTGGTACCACTGCCTCCACTGGATGGCTATTCTCTTGACCTCTCTGGGCCTCAGTTTCCTCATCCAAAAAATGGGGATAAACTTGGGAAGGAGTGTTTTAAGGATTAAAGAGTTGATATATGTAAAGTGCTTTCAAAAAAGTTAGTAAGAACTCAGTATATGTTACCCTCTACTAGCAGTACAATAGCTGTTGTTAGACTAATTTAGCAGTAGTAGTGGTAGTTAACGATTTTCTAGAGGGAAAGATTGCCTGAGCCATTCAGCCAGTTTCTCAAAATCCAGGCTGATAATATTCTCTCTGATAAGATGCAACTTCAAGTAGCAGAAAGAGCTCTGGAACCAGATAGACCTGGGGTGGAATCTCACTTCTGTCCTGGGTTTAGCTATGATACCTCGGGCCCAGTTATTTAGGGTCTGTGAGCCTCATTCTTATCATATGTAAAATAAGGACAGACACCCTCACCCTCAAGGGTCAACAGACAGACTGATATAACAAAGGAATCCCAGCACTGGCCACCCCTACCAGCTTCTTTACTCAGAATTGTTTGAGCTTTTCACTCCTGAGTAAACCCACAACACTCATTGGATCACGCAAAGAAGAGGTCCATTCCTGGAGCTGAGGAGACCAAGACAATAGAAACGAGATCCTGGGGAGAGGGGGGTGGGCTCTTGGGCCCCAAATACCAAGCGATGCTGGAAACATCCCAGGCCCAAATTAAACAAGCACAGACAGTTTAGTGTGAAGAGTCAGAGGGTGACAGGAAAACATGGAGGTGTGATTTTCCAACTTCAGCCGACAGAGTGATTGGCTGAGGCTGGAAACACCTGTGAGTAGAGAGAAAGCTAGAAGGAAGGACAATTGGGATAGAAAAATCTTAGGCAAAAAAAATGTGGGCAAATCAAAAATGCAATATCCCAAACTCTAACGAAGTCAGTCATGAAACTTTGGGATCTCCCAGCAAGTAGAGGTGATCTTGGTACTGAAGTCAAATGACTGCAAGTAAGAACCCAGCACGAGGGTTGTGAAATGAGAAGCTTGTCTGTAAATTGATTACCAGTGTGCTAGGCATCGCAGGTTCTGGCATGGACAGGATTACCGTCACTACGAGTGTTCTGTTACCACACATCCCCATATCTACCCACAGGGGAAGCGCAGATGCTCTCACCTTGCATGGGACCCAGGGATGCAGTTTAAGCTACCTAATGCTAGAGAATATAAAGTGTTAAAGCAAAAGGTGATGATCTATGCAGTAATGAAACTCCTAAGCAATATCCAGAGGCATGTGGAGACGAACATCCTGGTTCTCAGGACACACTGAAGACACAGTGTGGATTAAAGCCAAGAGGAGCCCAACGAGCCCACGCTCTTCTCTGACAAGCCTGCAGGGCATGTGCTGCTGGATGTGCCTCTAAGAGATGCAGTCGCCAGCATATTCTGTTCTTGCCTCAAGTTGTGATGTCTCCAAATTACACTCCCCTTCATCTCTCAAGGCCTGGTCACCTTGGGAAGATGTGGCGACACTAAGGTACCCACACGGTGGCTGGTGCTCCAGAAAGTGGTAAAAGACTTAAAAATGACTGGTAGTCACCTCTCAGATATAACACCACCAACTTACAGTGAGTACTTAGCCATGGCTGACCAGCAGATGCCTCTGGGGTAGACCAGGCATTTACCAGGGGAGGTGAAGACATTTAGACCTGTTTTCAGTGGCCAGGAGAATGACAAGTGTGAAGACATCTCTCCTTGAGACAGACAGGATCACTGTGTGGGACGCAGAGAGGCACAGCCTGGGTTCTACAACATGGCGGGCATGGAGACTGATGTTCCATCCTGGTCTCTCCTCTGTTATTCCCATCTTTCTCCTCTCCCAAGGTGCCCAGGAAGAGGACTGACCCAGCTAAGAACAGGTCAGCAATATCAGAAAACATACCACAGGTGACTATTTCAAAGGAATTGAAAAAGGTGACATTTTCCATTATGGCCCAGCGTGTCGGCACTATTATTCCCCTTTTCTTAACCACAGGCTCTCCACTGCCACCCGCAGCCTCTTGACTTCACTTCTAATAGGTACCGCAGAGGAGCCTCGAGGAGGGGGTTTGTCTTGCTGACACATCTTATTTCCACTCTTGTTGGCAAGGAGAAGGCTACTTTGTTTGTGTCTGACTCCAGCTGGGCCACAACAGGGCCCTGACTGATGAGCTGAAATGACTGGAAGATTGCTCCCAGCTTGGTCAGCTGCTATGCGAAAGATCTTCTTCTGCTCGCCCTCTCCCACCTCCACAAGCACACCCACACACCCCCACAATGGTTCCGGCCTTGGAGAGGTTCCAGCTCAGTGTGCTTTGTACAAACAGGGGTCACTAAAACCTTGTGCCTGGATAAGGGAAGAAAGCAATTGCTGTGTGTTACATTCTCTCCCACGGAAGGTCTTTCTAGGCCAAGGTACTTAATCAGGAGCTGATGATACGGAGAAAAGCACAGATGTGTTAGAACCAAAAAGAATCTATGTTGTATACACTCACTCAGCTAGACATTTATCCAGAGAGCACCGTGTATCAGGTATGCTCCTAGGTGCTGGCAAACTGCCAGCGAATAGAAACTCAAATGATGCAAAAGTCCATGTTCGTCTGGGAGCCACGTTCTACTGGGCTGAGAACTGGTGGCAAACCGGCAACACTGGGCAAATTACATCACCGCTCTGCATTGTGGTTTCTTAATTTATCAAATGAGACTAACAACGATAGCTGCCTTATGGGGCCACTGTGCCCTTCTGTAATGTGCTACACAGATGTTAGTTATCATCGTTAATATTTTCACAGCCTACACCCAAGGAGCAGTATTCTTAAGAGAAGAGGAAAGGAACTGGAATGTGATTGTCCAAATTCTCTCTGGTCTTGACAGTTCAGCATCAGTCTCAGATTAGAACTTCCCCAAGCTGGCCTGGGGTCATCTTTCACCCACTGTCCCTTGTTCTATCTATCTTTGTTATGGTATTTGACACACTGTACAGGTGTTGACATTACAATAGTCCATTACTCTGAACAGCCTTGACAGCACACACCCTCTCTTATTCAACTCTTGATCCCCAGTGCCTAGTATAGTGATGCTATTTCCCGGGTAGTTACAACCCTTATTTTCAGTGGAATAAATTATGAATGAGTAGGAATGAATGAATAAGGAGTCTCTGAGTACTATTGCCTATTTCTTGCCTACTTGCCACATCTAAAAGAGCAAAACAAGTAGTTTATTCCATAGGTGACAGTGTCCTCCAAGCTTGTCATTATCCTCCAAATCTACCCATCTCCTCGTACAAATACAGTCAAAAAGATGGACAACATGTCTCCTGAGGATGCAGCCATTCCTAACAGAGCCATTGTTCTTTGTAACCTGCCTGAGGAGCTACGTCGAGGCAAGTGGACAGTCTGTCATCAGGTGGCATGTCAGATGGCTTTGATCATACCATACCCAAGACTGCCAGGAGCTGGAGCTGCTTCTGCAACCAAGGTCAACAGAACCCAAGTTTGAGTCCTCGGGCAGGCATCATACTGTGCAGGATGAGTGTGGGAATAAGAATAGAGCTTTCTTCCCACTTCCCTGGGTATTTGCCCCAGAGCTTAGTCTCCCAAAGGTCCCAGAAGATATTCTTAATTATCACCTCTTAAGTATGGACTTTGAAATCAGAACAACCTAGTTTTGAATTTTAGCTCGCATTACTGGCTGTAACCAACTGACTTTTCCTCCCTGAGCCTCACTAGGAGCTGATAATATTTATTTTAATGTTTATTATTAATATCATGAAGATTAAGGAGATAATTCATGAGACATACAGACAGTCTAATACATAACAGTTGCTCAATCAATGGTAGGAACAACATTGAGAGTTTACTACGTGCCAGGCCCCTTCTAAGCCTCCATTTAATCCTCCCAACAACTCTATGAGTAGGTAATTTAAATGAGGATAATAAATATACAAACAATAAATATGAATACACAGATAAAAAAGAGAAAACTAAAGCATAAGGATGCTACATAACCTGCCCCAGGCCACTCAGCTGATAAGTCCTAGGTCAGGATTCGTACCCCAGTCCCCTGACTCCAGAGTCTTCTCTCCTGGCCTCTGCACTAAACAGCTGCTGCTGTTATTGACTCATTACACGAGTACTCTAAAAGTGTTTGATTCCACTCCCACCCCTGGGGTCACGCGGGATGCATAGCCACATCCATGTCTTCCCTGGATAAGACTCAGGGCTTCTACGTGCTGTTATGAAGCCTGTGGCCTGTCCTTGGCATAAAACACCTCAGTGAAGAATCGACCTACCACTTCTAAGAAGCTGCCAGCCTCTGTAGTGAAGACCAGAGCTGAAGTACTGAGCTTAAAGGAACCACCCAAATGACCTCAGCCCTGGAGGGAAGGATGAAGAAGGAAACTCAGCCATTCTGGGGAATTCAAGGCACTCCAGGACTGACAGAAGCAAGCAGAACCACTCCGGGCCCCTGAATGCCAGGGCTTCGATTGACATTCTCTTTTAGCTGAAGCTATGGACCAGTGATCCAGACAGGAATTGTTGCCTCCTTGGGTGACAGACTGGGGAGCTCAAGAAAATCTCAGCTTGACTGAAGTACTGAGAGGCAAAGAGAACCAGTAAGAGTGCGCCAACTTTCTTCCTTCCAGGAGCACTTCTTGTAATGACTTGGCCAGTTCTTAGTAAATTCTACTCTGTATTTTTATCTTCTCATGCATATGTCCCATCGCCTCAGTAGACTACAGAATCCAGGGCTTATCTACCCTGCGCACTACACTGTACCTACCCTTGGGAAATGTTGCACACTGACCATCGGATTTACCCAGCACATAGCACAGGGAACTCATGGTGAGTGGACTCTCCACTGGGACCAAGAACAAAGGGTCGAGGAGGGAATTCACATGTCCTAGAAGGTGTCACATACACACCATGGTGTGCGGGACAGACACCACGCCTTCCTTCTCTGCCCTGTCTTATGTCCTGGGCTCCCAAGAAATGCAACATTCAGAGCAATGTCTAAGGCCTCCCAGCCCTCTGTGAGGGCAGCTTCTCCCTGTGCTCTGCTCTGTCCTGGAGGAAAGATGACCCAGGGTCCCCGGAGAGCTCAGACCTGGCCCTGAAGGGACCACTGAGGCCTGAAACACTTCACCCTGCCAGAGAAAGCATAAGCCCGACTCGCCGGCTGAGAGCAGCTGTGACTGTTGCTTAAGAGCCTTCCCACGTGCAATAACCTCTCATTATATTTTAATGTTGTTGTAACTTTATGGCTTAATCAGTATTTGCAATTTGATAGTAGCCTGGGCGGCCATAAAATTGTTTTCCAGGTACTGAAACATCCCATCAAGGTTTGTAAAGCAGTGGTTCTTAGTTTATCACGCCCATAAAATGCCCTGGCAATTTGACAGATATAATAACTTTTTTTATCAAGTGTCTAATTTGAGAGGAAATTAAGCCATACGTTACATGTAGCTCGCTCTGGGGTTGGGAGCTCCTCAGCCTCTGAGTGTCTCTGGGGTGCCCCGCTCCTCACCCGATCTGTCCTCTTCAGCCAAGGGCTACCCTTCATGCTTGCCCCTTGCACAGGGCCTGCTGCCACCCCCACAGAGCGAGAGGCAGGTGTCCATGTGGCTGCGGCACGGCCCGTGTGGTGTGGGCATCCCCGAAGAGACAGTGCTTTCACACTGGAGCTCCAGCAATGGTTGAGAAATTAGTCCCCAAAAGACAGCAAAAGTCCTGTTAGTCTCTCCCCTCTGTGTCCCCCCCAAGCTGATGCTCCCCAGGCCTAATCCCATCTTGGGTCTGCACATGAAATGTACAAAGTTGGTTCTCTGCTCTTCACTCACCAGCCCCATCTCCATTCTCCATAGCCACTTTAACTTCTCCTCCTTTTCTTCACATTTTGCCCATTCATAGGGAGAGAACAATTGTATTAGAAAGACACATGGAAAATAAGCTATTTTCCTTCCCAGTGACATGAGGTTTGCTCCTCCCTGCAATTTTCAAGTGTTTATTTCTCAGGACGATGGTCAAGGATTATGTTGTGTGCATATGTACATCTGTGTCTCAACCAGGCCCAAATTATGACTAACCCATAAACCCTGAGTATCAACGTCTGTGTGGTCCAGCAATGTGGGTCAAGCTATTTCCCCTCCAGCGCTACTGCTCACAGCCCATGGCACCATTGGTGACGAACAGTTCTCATCTGGCTAACACTCAGCTGCGAAACTCTCCTCTCACCATGACACCCAACCTTAGAGAGCCATCTTAGAAAATAGAATCTGGACCACCTGACAACATTATTCATCACCATTTAGTTGGCATTTACTGGGCAACTTCTACGCGGCCAGCAGCATCCTAAACTCAGAGGGATTCAGAGATAACCAAAACGTAGTCCCTGCCCTTAAGGTCCTCATCAATGAACTGATGAAACTGACCAGAAAAGCAAAGATTAGAACGACAATAGAGCCGTGGGTCTCATGGGAATGCAGAAGGGGACCACCACCCAGCAGGAGAGTAACTCCTGAGAAGGCTTGTCCATGGTGACTTGGGACACAGATACAGATGGATGAATAAAAACGAGCTTGGTACCAAATATGGAGAAGAGGCAGTATTAAAGCAGAAGGATCCACAGGTTTGCAAGTACAAAAACTCAGAGGAGATGGAGGGTACAGCAAATATGAGAAAGAGCCAGAAAGCAGCATGGCGGAGCAAAGGCTATATGTGGGCTGTGGGCTGTGGCCAGAGGACACCTGGAAAGGCAGCCAAAAGGCCAGGTTCATGGCATCTAGTACACGAGGCTAAAGGGTTTGGGGCTGACTCTGAAATTGCAGGGAGCCGTCAGAGGATTTTCAGCATGAGGCTCACATGGTCACAATAGAATTTTAATCATAATGGCATCAAGGTCAGAAAGAGCTAAATGGAGGTGGACAGATAAGTGTGCAGTCAGGTTATATCAGATATTGGTCATTTTATGACTGTCTAGAATTCAATACTTTCCTTCACACCCCTCTTACCGCCTTCCTACTAGCACCCTGAGATCCCTTTGGGAGGAACTCCCCACCGTTTTGTGTAGTCTGGGAGGGACACAATTCCCTCTTCTGTTACCAAAGGGACAAGATTCTCTACCTCCCACCCTGGAGCAGCCAGGAGCAGGCTTGTGGCACGTACAGCCAATCCAACGCTCCCTTCTAAGAACTTTGCATTTTGAGAGGGTAACTAAATGACAGACTTTTCACAGACTGTGACAGATTGCATTTTCCAAAAATGGCCACAGCAATATTTCAGATCCCACATGCTCTTCCAGAGGCTTGCCACTCCCCACCAGGAGGCGGAGTCTGCTCTCTCTCCAGAATAGAAGCAGTGGAAGCAACACTGCAAGACTTCAGAGACCATGTCGTAAATAGTGAAATGGCTTCCATCTGGCTCATTCTCTCTCAAGAAGCTTGCCCTGGGAACCCAGCCACCATGTTGCAAGGAAGCCCAAACCACATGGAGGAGCCATGTGTAGCTTCCAGCTGATATCAGACAGGTGAGTGAGGAAATCTTCAGATGACCCCAGGCCCCAGCCTTTGAGCCATTCCAGCTGATGCCAGGTAGAGTAGAGACAAGCTGTCCCCTCCACGCCATGCCCAACTTGCAGATTCATGAGCAAAATAAATGTCATTTAAGTCACTAAGATTCAGAGAGTTTATTACACAGAACTAGATCACTGAACAGTGACCTTGACTGGGGATCCAACACCTGATCCCCAGAGATCTCTTGACCCCTAGCTATTTTCTAGTCCTGATTCCCTAGCTTCCCACCAGTGTTGTGTCACCAAATACGCTTCCAGTAGACATTTCGACTGTGACACAGCAAGATTAGGCATCTGTTGTTGCAACCCCTATCCTCAACTGATGAGGAGCCTATTGTCATGGTCCAGGAGAGGGAAGATGAGGGCCTGAGAACAGATGTGATGGTGGGGAGGGGTTGGAGCTGACAAATATACAGGGCACAGAATACAACAGAACTTGAGGAAGACATGGGAAAGGATGGAGGCAAGGATGCTTCTCAGGTTTCTGACAGGGCCACTGAGCAGATGTTCATGCCATTCGGTGAGGAATAGAATTCAAGAGAAAGCAGCTTTCATGGAAGTAACACATGCAAACGAACTATAAGTTCAGTTAGCAACTTGGTGATTTGGAGATGCCTGTGGGAAACACATGTGGAGGTGCCTACAGTGCACAGGAGCACAGCCGTGGCATTCTGGCTTCGCCACGTAACTTCAGAAAGATAATGCTATGGACTAGGATAAAGTCTCCTGGAGATGTGGGAATCTGCGGAAAGTTAAGCCCTAACACTATTCAGACTGAACTTGAAAAAGCGCTCTCCAATTAGGCATGTGTGTGAGTGTGTGAGTGCATCCAGACGAAGATTCATGCCTTCTCAAAGTGAAACTGAAAGGGAGCAACTTCTTCTTTCACAGGACCCCACCATGTCTTAGGGACGAGCTAAAAAGTTTGTGAACTGACTTAATATAAGCACAGGAATAACTGTGCATTTAGGTAAAGCCTTTCGCCAAGGAGCTCTCAGCACTCTGCAGATAATGGAATTATTTATCCTTAGAGAACCTCTGTGAGGCAGTTACAGGACAGGGGTGACCAGATTCATGTAATAAATAATGTCAAGAGCAGCACGAAGCAAAACTGGCCCATAACTCTGAGTCCCCGGAGGAGATGGCATGGGCCCAAGGTCACCTCGTGAGTTGGGAACTGCTCAAGCCTTTGTGCCGTGATGGCATGACTCACCTTCTCTCTGAATGTCCCCCAGGCTTGCTCAGTCCTGTCACCTATTTGGTGAGTCTGTGGTTGTAGGGAGTTAAAAGGCAAACCTGCCGGACTGACTGGTTAGGACAGGCCGGTACCTCCCTTTCCAGCCAAGTACTTCCTTGCACACCAACAGGCTCAAAATGACTGCTTGAAAACCCAGAGGTGGAGCCCACATAAGTCACTGGGAAACTGTCCTGAAGGACTTGGCTTTAAAAAAATTCCCAGCACAAGGAATCGCAAATCAATAGAGAGGAAACCGTCCCTAAGCCTCATACACAGAGCTCGCTCCCACCCTGTGAAAGCGAGGGCAGCATCAGTCATCAAAAAGCCTCTCTTGGCCGGAATGGGTTTGCTCCAGAGGCTCCAAGTGAAAACAGAAGTTGAATAAGAGCTATATACTATATTTGTTTAAATTTCATGCCAGTGAATGTCTGTGACGCAGGAGACAGGTTTATGGAGAGAGAAATAAAATGTTGACAAATGGCCCTGTAATCAACTGGAACATGCAATAAATCATTAGAATGCCAATAACACTTCCAGGACAAGCTTAGAAAGGTCATTACTGTGTCACAATATATCTTCTAGCACCAAACAAAGCAAACGGAACATGTTGAGAATGGGATTATGGGGGAAGCATCTGTCAGTCCTAATTAAGAATTAACTACAGATCGTATCTTGGGAGACGTATAATTTATTTTCCCTCTTCTTCCTCCCTACACACTCACAAAAAGAAAAATAAATCAATAAAAAGTTTAACCCATTGCGGAGCAGAGATGGAGGCAAAGAAGCCAGCACAAAGCAGAGACCCGAGAGAGTGAGACCCCAGGGGAGGGGGAGGCAAGCCCCGGGGAAGGAGGAGAGGCTCCTGGCACAGAGGCGGGCCAGGACAGAGAGCTGGAGAGCTCCAACGCTTCTCTCTTTGTCCCAGCCTAGCCCAGCCCAAGATACTCAGCTTCACACCATCAGGAATGTTTGGGTTATTCAATACTTTGGCAATTAGGTCTCATGAGCTAGAAAGGGACAGCAGGAAGGTTGGAAGTTAAAAAAACAAAAAAGTGCCAAGACCTTTCTACCTGAACGTACCAGTGATGATTGAGTTTGGCTGCAGGTACAAAAAACCCAACTCACAGTGACTTAAACAAAGAAGTGTTGATTTTTCTCACATAACAGAAGTCCAGAGGAGGGAGGTGCTGGATCGGCTTTCTGAACGTCTGCCTCATAATCTTCAGGGCGTTGGCTTTTGCCTTCTGTGACTCCATGGTCACAAGATGGCTACTGTAGCTCCAGACATCATGACCACATTCAAGGGAAGAACAGAGGGGAAAGGATGACTCTGGCCTTTGTTATCCCTGTTATCAGGAAAGCCAAAGTTTGCCCAGAAGCCCCCAGCAAACTTAGGCATTTCCCTCATTGACCAAATTGTCTCAAAGAGCTGCCAAAGAGTCAAGGAGATGAAGTGGACACATTGCCACCCCAAATAAAAAGGGGGTTTTGTTTACAAGGAATGAGAGAGGAATGGGTTTTGTGTTAGCAACTAGCAGGATTTGCCATGCAGTGAAATAGGATTGGAGTTGAAGCAGGCACCGGCAGCGGGGCGGCCAGCTGTGTGTGTGTTTGCCTCGTGCTGTTTACAGAAATGCTCCGTCTCCCACGAGGAAGAGGTGCTGGTCCTCTAAGCTCTGCTTCCCAGCTCTGCCCTGACATGGTTGCTGCTGCCAAGTGCACCCGGCCACACTGGCCAGGTGGGTTCCAATGTGTTCTGCTCTTTTCTACAAAGGGCAAGGCCCGTGGCCTTTGTGCTGCTTAGAGTAACTCAAGGTATTCAGAGGAAGTCGGTTCAGCCATCTGAGTGGCACCAAAGAATAAAGGAGAAAATATCCACTCCTTCACCACAAACCTTGCTCCAAATGGCTCTCTCATCAGTGGTAGCAGCCCAGAAGGCCCTAAGATGTCTGTTATGGTTTACCTGGGTTTTATTCTCCTAACAGCAGCTACTTATCCTCTCCTCTGTTTGTCTGTGTGTGTGTGAGTGTGCATGCACTGTGTGCGTGTATGTGTGCATATGTACGCTTGCATGTGTGTGAATACACAGTGTGCATGCATGTGTGTGCACGTGTATACCTGTGTGCATGTGTGTGAGTACACAGTGTGCATGCATGTGTGTGTACTGTGTGCATGTGTGTGTGCATATGTATACTTGCATGTGTGTGAAGACACAGTGTGCACACGTGTGTGCATGTGTATACCTGTGTGTGTGTGCATACACAGTGCACATGCATGTGTGTGTGTGTACTGTGTGCATGTATGTGTTGTGTGTGCGCACACTTGCATGCGCATGTCTTCCTCTCTCATTGTCCGTTTCCCTACTCCCTCATGAGTCAGGCCCCATCCTATCCCGCAGGTGAATTCCCCAGACTTGTTCGGGGTGTTCTGACATACCACCCGCTTTTTTATGCCATGATTATTATCTTTACCATCACTAACAGCATCAGTATTGTTGCTCGCTCTCACTCTTCCTGCCTTCCCTTCTCAGCTTTCTTTTTCTGCTTGAGTTTGCATTTCTCCTTTATTTTATTTTATTTTTTTCTGCTGACAGAGACAAGAGCTCGTCCTAGTTCACCATTTCAGGATTTGTTGCAAACTTCAAGGTAGAGGTTTATGGCTGCGGGTGTCCTGGTTATAGTATGGTTCTTATGGGTCCTAATAAACCTGGCTGCTCTAGGGTCCTCTTAAATTCCAGTACGAAAGATAGAGAAAGGCATTATTCAGTCCTGTTACATGCAGGAATCCTCACCCTTGAAGGCTGAGGATAATGTTTCTTTCTTGGGGGAGCAAAAGCCCATAACTCTTGAATGCTGCCCAGGAACCAGAGGGGAAAGAAAAGTCCTTTTCTCCTTCCCAGTTGCCTGGATGGATGGCAGATGGGAGACGCGGTTGGAGCTAGAAAGATGGGCACAGAGCAAGGATTGAAATGCAGCAGTATTTTTTTGCCAACCCCAAAAAGCCCATCCTTAGATGCTGAGCATGCAGTTGAGCTGGTTGAAAATCCCACACGGTTCCATTTTGCACGAGCACAGGCTGTGGGCCTCCGCAGGGCGGCCACGGAAGCCTGCCTGGAACAGCCATAATCACCTTCTTAAATATAGCCTCTCACAAAAGACTTTCACTTATTTCTGTTGCAAGATCCTCATAACAAATCTGATTATTATTCTTATTTTGCATATGAGAAAACCAGGGCTAAGCAGGGGAAGTTACTTATTTAAGGTCACATAGCTGGTAAGTGGCAGCTGGGACGAAAATTCAAGTTGCCATCATGTATTCTGGGGCTGGTTCCATTTCACCAAGCTGCTCCTCTTGGAGATCAAGGGCTCCAGCCAACATAGAAGGGGCTATACCCCTAGTTGGAGCCATCTCTAGAAAATGCTCATGCCTTGTAGAGTGAAGTGAGTACTGACTTGGGAAGTAACTGCCTCTGGCCAGAGCTGTGCGCTCTTAGGAAAGAGATTTAACCTCTCTGGGCCTCAGCTTGTTACTTTATAAAATGAAGATTATTCTCATGATGCAAAACCCTAGGATGCCTCAGGGCTCACTGTGCAACAGGGGGTGTCCTCCCCCCCCCCCCCCGCTTATGTGTTAGGTATTGAGTTTCCATGTAAAAGGTGACATTGTGCATGAGATTCTACTGATAAAACAAGTTTTTAATGATTAAAAACACTTGGACTAGACATTCTCGAAGACCCATATGCTTTATTTATGTTGTTATCAGCATCAACCAAACATCTACCATCGTGTACTTACGCAGGGCTTGGCCAAGTGCCAGGCACGTAGTCATTGCTCAAAAATGGCAGCCATAACTATTGCCCAAGCGGCTCCCCTCATGATGAGCACCCATGAAAGATGCCTCCTGTTCACGGTAAGAGATTTCCTTAGGGGTGGGGAGGGGAGACGACCCTGGTGGCCTAGGGAGTGGCCCTTCATCAAGTTTTTTCTTGAAGATTTGAGATTTAACCAAGGGCCACACCATGGGTGCCATAAGATTCATGTCCAGATACAATTTCAAACTTTGTGTCTCCGCTGTGTTCAACATGGATGAAGAACACTGGAGTAATTTCGCCTGCAGAGTAATTTTTTATTTATAAAGTTGTGCAATTTACAGTGGTATTTCAGGTCACCTTAAGTGCTCCCGTACAACCTGGATTTTGCATTAAATGAAAACTATTAGTATTCGGAAATGCTTTACCATAAGGGTGGCTGTGTGACCATGACCTCTGTGTTTATATAAACATGTTTTCATTACCACCAGGCCTGGGGTGGGAAGGAGGGGCTGGAAGAAGCGAAAGCTGCTGCTTGTTAACATTGTCCTTGCGAATGTTCTTTTATTAGCAACAGCTCAGGTCTAAGGGGGTCGAGCATCGCACGTTGGTTCTGAATTACTCCCATCACAGCGTGCGCGCCTGGCTAGAGGACACCAGAGCAGGGGCCTCTGGCTCAGGAAGGAGCTATGTGGCCTTCCTTGTCCTCTGCTTTGTGTTTTCCTCAAATCATCCTGGATTCCTTCCTCCTCACCACCCCCTTCCCCCTCCCTCCCAGGAACTAGGCCAGAGGTCAGCGAACTAGAGCCCACAGCCCAAATCCGGGCCACTGCCTGTTTTTGTACAGCCTTGGAGCTAAGAATGGTTTTTGTATTTTTAAATGATTGAAAAAAAAAAATCAACAGAAGAATACTATTTTGTGACATGTGAAAATTCTATGGAATTCCAATGTCAGTGTCCACTAATAAAGTTTTATTGGAGCACAGCCATGCTCCTCGGTTTGCATATTGTCTGTGGACACTCTTAAGAGTCTATAAAGGCAGTTGAGTAGTTGCACCCGAGACCATATGAGCCACAAAGCCTAAAATAATCACTACCTGGGCCTTTACAGGAAACGCTTGCAAACTCCCGACGGAGCTAGCCGACATTGGCTTCTCTCTCCCCCTTGACAGTCACAGACACCTGATGGATTTCTCCCCGACATTTCTGAAATACACCTCCTGTCGCTGCTGGTTAAGGACCTCAGTATCTCCCTCCAGGACTTCTGCAACAACCTCTGGATGGGTCTCCCAACTTCTAGACTTGCTGCCTGGAACATCCCATTGGTGTCCCCAGAGTGTAGCAGAACAGACCGGATAAGAGCGCAGACTCTGGAGCCAGACCAACCGCCTTTAAATCCTAGCCCCGCCCTCTTATTATCTGTGTGGCCCTGCAAAGTCATTTAAGCTCTAAGCCTCAGCTCCCTCATCTGTAAATGGGGATGATAACACTACTTTATAAGGTTATTGTGAGGATTATTTGCAAAACACTTAAAAGAGCGCCCACAACAATACCAGAATTTGCTATCAGCCTTAGAAAATTCAAGTTTGACCATGTCATTCCTCTGCCGAAGAGACCTCGGTGGCTCTTCACCCTTTATCAGACACAGTCCAAACTCCTCGGCTCAGCATACAGTCCCTCCGTGATCTGATCGCCATCCACACATATGCAGTCACGTCTCTCCCTACTCCCTGCCTCCCGTGCTCTGTTGTAAAATCTCCATTTACTTGAATCCTCCTATACCCTCCAGCACTCCCTTTGGAGGCTCCTCTCAGGTTTCGCTTCCTCCAGGAAGTCTTCTCTGACTGCACCTCCTCTCTGTTCATATAGTACCCTGTTCGGAGTTCCAGTATCACTCACCACAACGAATGAAGCTACTGATGACCCTCTGCCACTATAGACAGTGAGCTACTTGAGAAAGTGGGAAAGCTCTGTGGAGCCACCTGCCCACTGTCCCGTAAACCCACTTTGGGAAATCCATTTTATAGATGAAGACACTGACACTCAGAAGGCTTGGTTTGCTCAAGGTCACACAGCTAGTGAGCAGTGGAAGAGGAAGCACCTTCTCCCTACCTCCGCACGTTAGCACCATCGTCCCACGAGGCTACAGGCTGAGGACAAATGGCTCGCTGGGGGCTTTTGGCCCCTCCAGTACCACTTCTCTCAGGGGATATTAACATAGCTCTAAGACAGTAATTCAGCCAATAAAACTGAAAACCTCAACATCCTTCTACTTCTTCATCCTCTCACTTCGTCATCCCTACCTCCTACCCCCAGAAGCACTTACAAGCTGTTTAAGGTGAATTGTGTTTATACATTGTGGCTGTCATTACTGTTGAGGATGTTTGCAGTGGGGTCTCGGTACCCACTCTACAATCACCGTCTGCCAGGTTTTCTCTGTCTACCTACGTGTTTACATAGCGCCTATCACGGGCACATCAGCATGCTTTGACAAACAAGCCGCACAGTGCCGGGAGAAAAGAAAAAACTTGTTTGTGACTGACGCTGTTAATTATCGCTTCCTTACACCCAGGTTCTCCTTAAAGTGGCACATGGTAGCTCTCAATGCCTATGCACATGTGCGTGTATTTGAAGGCATCCTTCCCCATCATGCATGATATAAACGATAATCATTATATGACATGACTTGAAATGCAGCAGCTCTCACCCACGTGGCAGTAATACCATACAATCAGAACAGCTGTAACCAAAATGGGTAAAACTTATTTATTAGCTGACAAGGATTTTAGTTGGCCACAAGTTTAATGGAGCCAAGAATACAATGTGACTGCTACATAAAAACAATGCTGGATCAAATTTAGACTCCCTTAGTAGAAGGGCAGACCACACTTGCTGCATTGTGTCAAACCCCAAGAGGCACGTTGACACCCTGGAGAGTGTCCAGACAAGGGTGACCAGGATGGTGACAAGTCTGGTAACTAGTCATATAGGACATGTGGAAGGAATTAAGTATGTTTAATCTGGAGAAAAGACTGCTCAAAGGAAATCGGCTCTCTATCTGAAGACATGTTCTCTGTGGCTCCAGCTGCCAGGGGTTCTAGGATAAAAATGGAGACAGTAATTGGGACCCTAGGATGACATGTCGGCGGGCAGAATTAGAAGTCAGCTCATCTAGAGTACACCCACTGCAGCTTGGGGTGCAATTGAGATCTTACGGAGTTCAGCTCAAGTCTCATAGTTCCCCAGCCCTCCCAAAAAGTTAGGTGAGCATCCAAAGGTCTCATGGTCTCATGGGGATCTCTGCCTCTAGGCTCTTGCTTCTGCTAATGCTGTCTGTTCCTGTCCACAAAAGTTCAGGGGTGAAACGAAGCTCTTTCTCAAACCTTTCACAGATACACACGCACACACCACTCTACAAAGCATAGATGAGACTAGCAGACTTCCCTATTAAATGGGAGAGGGAGATAAGGAAAGAGAAGCTCACATTGTAGCTCCAACAACTTCAAATGAGGCAGTAGCATCCTTATGAAATGTCCTGTGCTCTCCCGCCATCCTGGAGCTTCACTAAATCTTGACTCCAACCAGTCCAAGCCTTTCTCCTCTTCCTGGCTTCTCTATTTTACCCATTCTCTTTCGTCTGCTCTTCTCTTTCCTTGTTCCTTCCAGGAACAAAAACGGTTCATTCCTCCCTTTCTGCAGAGTAGTATTCCCTCTTGATGTCTCAGCATCCAGTGACAGTCATACTTACAAAGTCACCCACATCCCAAGCTGGCTCACCAAGACTTTCCTTCAACCTATCTCCTTCCACAAGGGAAGTTCTGGTGCCAGATATCAAGGACTCAATGTTTCCCAGGGATCCAATGAGATCCTGGGCAAGGAAGTTTCCATGGACAAGTAAATTTGGGAAACTGTACACACTGCAGACCCCTCTTGGAGATTAATAATTGACACAGTAACTTGTTAAAGTGTCTACAAAGTCCTCCAGGAAAGAGACCTGTTTAACTCTGCGCAACCTAATGTTTCTGAGCTTACTAGGCCATGGTTAATAAGAACACTTCCAGGGGCTGGCCCCGTGGCCGAGTGGTTAAGTTCGCGCGCTCCGCTGCAGGCGGCCCAGTGTTTCGTCGGTTCGAATCCTGGGCGCGGACATGGCACTGCTCATCAGACCACGCTGAGGCAGCGTCCCACATGCCACAACTAGAAGGACCCACAACGAAGAATATACAACTATGTACCGGGGGGCTTTGGGGAGAAAAAGGAAAAAATAAAATCTTAAAAAAAAAAAAAAAAAAAAGAACACCTCCAATATCCCATGGAATATGCCTTTGGATGAGCATGTGAAAGGCCCAGGCCAGCCCAGGGGACATGCAGTCCCGCCCTGGGAGCAGAAGTGCTGGAAGAATGAGGCACTTCCTCGAAGCACTAATGCTTGTCCTATTCCCAACTCACTGGGTGCCCTTGGGCCCTTCCTGTCTCCTCCAGAGCCTCAGACTTATAGGCCAGTTTTGCTTTGTGCTGCTCTTGACATTATTTATTATATGAGTCTGGTCACCCCTGTCCTGT
This sequence comes from Equus caballus, assembly GCF_041296265.1. Taxonomy (NCBI): domain Eukaryota; kingdom Metazoa; phylum Chordata; class Mammalia; order Perissodactyla; family Equidae; genus Equus; species Equus caballus. The sequence continues at coordinate 25,902,439 of NC_091710.1, read as the reverse complement.
AACTGCCTCACGGAGGTTCTCTAAAGATAAATAAGTCCATTATCTGCAGAGTGCTGAGAGCTCCTTGGAGAAAGGCTTTACATAAACGCACAGTTATTTCTGTGCTTATATTAAGTCAGTTCACAACCTCTTGAGCTGGTCCAGTTCTCTGTACAGGTTCTGTGGAATAATAGGAAAGAAACAGGTGGTGCAGACCCTGGGCAAGTGGAGCTTTCAGTCTAGTTTGGGATAGCATGTCTACACACTCATGTGCACACACACACACACACACACACACACCAGGTCAGATACTTTTAAGTTTCCGTATTTAGGCTAAACAACATTACTGTTTTACTTCTGTCAGATTCCTTCATCTCTGCGGGCTTTTGTTCTGGTCACGGGATCCCCTTTCTAATATGTCTACACAATCCTGTTTTTCAGAAGAGAAAGTGGAGGCCAGAGAGATGAAATGAATTCTCCCACATCCCATGGGAACTGGATGGCAAGACTAGGACAGACTGGGATTCAGAGCCTGTTGCTTTTTGCCAGGCTTGTACCCACCTGGCCATGCTTCCACACGGAGATCTTTGTAACAATTGGAGCTATCCAATAATAGATGGGGTTGAGTTCACTGTCCCTAAAGATATTTGAGCAGAAGCCTGAATCTGTCTAGGATGCCATGGACAGGTAGAGTGTGGACCAGATGCTTCATTCATCAATCTACTCATTCAACTTTTAGTTTTCATTTCCCATGTGCCAGGGGCTGTTCTGTGCACTACACAGGAATGAACAAAATGAAGTCCCCACCTTATTTGAACTTACATTCTACCAGAAAGGACAATAAGCAAATAAAGTTATGTGTTAATGACATGTAACGATAAGTGCCAGGAAGAAAACTAAGCCAGGATGATGGAGTGGAGAATTTTAGACTTGAGATAGAGAGGGGAGAGTGGTCAGGAGCGCCTCCCTGGGAAGGTGACACTGAAAGGAAGTGAGGGAATGAGACTTGTGAATGTGGGGGTGATGAGCTTCCAGAGAAAGGGAGCAGTAAGAGCAAAGGCTCGGAGCTGGGCTCATGTGTGGCTTGCTGAGGAACAGTGAGGAGGCTGGTGTGGCTGAAGCAAAGTGTGTGTGGCAGGCATGGTGGGAGGCACAGTATGGAGGAAGCTGGTCGAGTCCAGACCACAGTAAAGACTGTAGCAAGGGGGCCTTCCAAATTTGATTCCATGACCACGTGACTAAGTCATAATGTTGGGTACCACCAGGTCCTGATTTCCATCATTCTGATAAGCATGCTGGCATAATTTCTGACCTGACTAACATATGCTATTGGGAGCTGGTAAAGCACCTTCCTCCAGGGGCAGCTCAATGCTGGAAGGAACCAGCAGACAACAAAAGCTGAGGTAAGGAATCCATTTTTCTGTTACCATCTTCTGCAAGATGACCCAACAATCTAACAGAGGAAGTTACCTTTTTTCCCCTCATTCTTCAGACATAAAACACATGCCATATAGTGCTGTCTAAAATGCACCAGCACTTGTAATACACCACTGTTGTTTCTTTTGGTTTGGTGGAATTCTCTTACCTTATCAACAACCAGACAAGACCAGGATTCAGTTTCCCATCTGAAGCAGAGTTTGATATAAGTTTAGGGCACCATATGTCTAAGGGACAAGACATGAATCCTTAAAAGCACCAAGAACCAAAGGAAATGGGGGTACCAGAAGGAAACAAGCCAAACCCTGAAAATGTGTGCAAGTTCAAGCAAAGCCAACAGCTGAATCTGAGGAGTACTGGCCTCGAATTTCCCATTTCTCCCTGCCCAAGGATGGGAGCAGGTCTTGGAGCCTGGGTGCACTTCCCCGCAAGTGGTCATGAAGTGGTCCCAGTGCCCAGGGAGAGGGAAACAAGCGGCCAGAGAATCAGGAGGTGACTGTCATCTCCACAAGCACCATGACATCTTTTCAGTCTGTCCTTCTCTGTCTACAGTCAGTCTACACATATTTCCCCCAACTTCCTACACCAAGCCAAGGTCTGTTTCCCCAAAAGTCTCAAACCACCAGAACTCAACATAGGTCTGGATGTGGTAGCAGAGGAGGCCACTGCTTACATCCTGTGTTTCTCCCCAGCCCAACAGCCACAAAGAAGGCTCAGTGTCCTTGAGTGGTAGCGCATGGTGGAGTTGAGCCTTCCACTGGACTGGGGGATGGGCCCTTGAGGCTAAAGGACAGAAACAAGCTCAGTGAGGAAACAGGGACACTGAAGTTAAACCTCTCCAGCTTCACAGTTTCCTGAGAGCTGAGCTTGCCTTTACTGATTCCAAAAACGTAGTCAATCTTTGTCTAAACAGAAATGCACAACAGGGACGGGATGCATTTTCATGAGCCATGGTATGTAATTCCCTCTGAATCACTTTCTGCACTTAGGGCCACAATTTGACATGGACCCTAATCCTCTCCCCCAGCAGCTCCTCTTTGCTGGAGAAGATTAACATCAGTCCTGTGACGCTTTCTTCAGGGAATACATGGAGAGCCGAAGTGGACACACCTCTCTACTCCCCAACTCTTGCCTTCTGAATCAAGAGAAACCAGAAGGCTCCATTCCAGGGGGAAGAGCCTGTAACTGGAACACCTATCCTGCTTTCAAAAGACCTCACGAACTAGAGCTGCGCTCTCTGATACAGCAGCCACCAGCCACACATGACTATAGAGCATTGGCAAATGGCTCACCCGAATTGAGGCATGTAATACGTGAAGGAACGCAGTAGATTTTGAATACCAAGTGCAAAAAAAAAAGCAAAATATGGCCTTACTTTTTATATTGCTTTTCTTACACTGCTTATATTTTAGATATATTGGGTTAAATAAAACATTATTCAAATTAATTTCCCCTCTTCGTTTTTACTTTTTATAATGTGGTTCGTAAAAAATTTCAAATTACACATATGGCTCACATTATATTTCTGTGGGACAACCCTGAGCTGGGGGATGAACGACAGTGATGGCACTGGACAAGGAGTGCTAGTTCTTTCCAGTCTGAGCACCCCGTGTAGAAATTATTGGATGCCATGTGTGTCTCAGTTTACCTGTCGGAGGTGAGTGCCAACAGAGAGGTGGAAAGACCACAGGCCTAAGCACCGAGAGTCCAGGCCTGGAGCTCCACCAAGCAAGTGTGTGACATACCAGGAGTCAAGCCTAATCAGGGTCTCCGATTAGCCAGTTGTGGTTGGAACTTGCTGGTATGCCTTCCACACCTTCTTCCTCTCAGAAGATTTGGAGTTTCCAGATGTGAAAGACCTCACAGCCGGCATGCCCTAGCCCATCGCCCCTCGATGGCTGTTGTGGGCTCTGGGAACAGGTCGAGTTGCTCAGGACAAGATGACCTTTGAGGTCCTTTCGGGACACAGTGGGATGTGGGGTTGGACACATCTGGATTCAAATTCCAGTTCTACTGTTCACAAGCTGTATGAACTTAGACAAGAAACTTAACCTCTCTGGGTTGTAATGTCTTCATTTGTAAAATAGGCAAAATAATATAAAGCTGCAGTAAACATTTCACTGGATCAGTGCAAGTGCTTCCACAGTATCTGGCACATAAGTGGTAGCTATGATTGGTCTCTGCCCCTATGGCATTTTATGTTCTTCATTTTGTTGATTAAATTGTGTTTTAAATGCAATAGAGGAGATCAAAAGTTTAAAGAGAACTTCCTCTGAATCCCTGGCTGATGGGCAGAGTACTTCCCTAAAGAAGAGAACTGCGTGTGTCTGTTGCCTGTCGCCAGCTGTGCGTTTGTGTCCCCATGTCATGTCTGTCCCCTCCACTCCCCTCACTACCTCCCACCCCCGAATTGTCCCAGCTTTCTCCCACCCACTGGGAAACCCTCCTCTCCTCTCGAATGAGTTTGAGACAATCCACATTTCTCCTACCTGGGTTCCCAGGTTTGCTTCAAGCGAGGCCCTGTGGACCTGACTCACCATCTAGTGCCACCACAGGTTCCCAACGCAAAACTGTCCCTCCCTCCCAGGTGGTAATGCAGAGAAAGAAAAGCCCCACTCTGCTTGTCACCAGAGGGTTCCCCCAAGTAGCGAGGGTGAGGGAGGAGCCAGCCTGAGGAACAGTCTGCTCAAGCAGAGGGAGGGGGAGAGGGGTTGGCATGAAGTCGAGAGAGCAAAGGAGGAAGAAAAACCAAACACAGCTTTAATTAAACACAGCATATCTAAATCAGAGAGGTGTGTTCAGAGAGCAAGGAAGGGTGAAATGGGATTTTTAGAAGAAAACAACTTTACCCACCTTCTTAGTCTCATTAACATTGAAAGGAACCCCCTGAGGAGAAGGAGGCTGCCTCTGCCAGAGAGGAGGGCGGAAAGCTCCCTGAGCCCCAAGGGGGCTGTGTGTGTGTCTTCCTCTGCCAAGACAGGCACCCCCTACCCAGCCTCCTCTGTGCACCTCCCTCTGCCTTTGCAGCAGGAGGCAAGGGGATTTCACTCAGTCCTGGAGGGCTGAGCAGCAGGGCCTTGTCGGGGAGGTGTCAGGGGTATGCCAGGGATCCTCACTGGACCCAGGGGGCTTTCCCCGCTCATCACGCCCCCTTCCTCACTCTCTCGTCTCCTCTACAGAGCATCCAGGTAAATCTCCACCACTCGAAAGCCACTAGGATCTGCTGGGTCCAGCTGGGCTCCCAGTCTCTGCAGCTCTCCTCTCCCCGCACTCGGGAAACTTGTGCTCACCTGGAGGCCCTGCCCCGCTCCAGGGTCAGCCCCACCTGAGACCCAGAAGACTGAAGGAGTTCAGGGACTGAGCTTGGAGTCTCACTTGCTGCTAATTTGACCTCAGGTCTAATAGTTGGATGTCCCCCTTGTCTCTGGCAGCTGTCCCCACCCTGAACTTCAGTTCTTACATCTGGGCTTCTGTGCCAAGGGCTTCAAAAGTGTCCTGGGTCCTTCTCTTTTATTAGTCACTGCCCTCTGGTGTTGCCTGAACATCAGTCCAGTGGCTGGCTCTTTGCCAGGAGAAATATCTGGCCCCAGCTTCCTTATCCCAATATTTTCCCCTACCTGTTTGGAAACTCTTTGCCATCTCTTACTTTGGTGTGATACCTAACACACAGTGGGAGATTAATAAACGTGTGTTGAATGAATGGATGATAATTAGTGAACCCAGCTGGGGACTCGGGAAAGCTTTAGATAGGGCCAGCCTCACATGCTTGAATGCCATCCTTGGTCTGCGAATAGTCTCCAGTTTAGTATGGAACCCCCGCTACTGAATGCCAGAACATATTCATAGCTATCTAGTAAACGATCCATCCCAGTGTTGATGCTCAATGAAACACTGGTCTGTTGGCCACAGTCAAGTTTGGCAGCATCCTAGCTGACTAAACCTGCACTGCATCTAGAGCAGGGGATCCTGGAAGCAGAGAAGGAGGAGGAGGCTCGACTGTGGAAACTGCCCCCTCCCTGTTATTTACTGTTCAAAAGCTTCCACTGAACAACCTCATTGAGCTGGCAGTGCAATTTTCTTAAATTTTCCCAAATAAATGACCCTAAATTTGAACACAAATCAAAAAGTCCCTAGGGCAGCGAAGAAAGTCTATAAAGAAAATCTATAATGGAGGGGAAGGACCTTGCCCAGTGTAACCCACGAAAAGGAATCATAAAGAGAAAATACTCAAGACAAAGCTTTTCTAGTGTTTGGGTTTGCATACCTAATAAATATCTGTAAAAGTGTGTATTTGTATTTTATATTCTCGTTCAATTTCAACATCACATTTTGGTAATTTTATGGTATGAAAATAGAAATGTCTAGCAATGGAAAGAAAGGTTCAACACTATGTTTTTTGAATGAATGTATAGGAATAGAAATACGAATATATAGGATTTTTTTAATATGTCTGCAAAATCTTTATATATGTCCCTTCAAGAAGTCATCTTATTTTTCCTCCCCTTGAGAATGGGCTGGACATAGCAACTCACTTTTAACAAAATAGATTGTGGCAGAAGTGATGGTGTGTGACACCCAGGACTAAGTCATAAAAGACATTGACTTCCTTCTTGCTAGCTAGGATCACTTGCTCTTGGGGAAGCCAACTGCCACGTGAGAAGGAAACTGAAGCAGACTTGTGGAGGGGGGTCCATGTGGCGAAGAACTGAGGCCTCCTGCCAACAGCCAGAGAGGAGCTGAGGCCATGTGAGGAGCTAGCTAACTTGGAAAGGAATCCTCCAGCCCCAGTCAAGCCTTCAGATGACTGCAGCCTCAGCCAATGTCTTGACCGCAACCTCGGGAGAGACCCTGAGCCAGAACCACCCATATAAGGTGTTTCCAAATTCCTATTCCACAGAAACTAAGAGATAATAACCACTAAGCTTCGGGGTAACATCCTACACGGCCATAGATAACTATAGGCATGCCTCGTTTTATTGTGCTTTACTTTATTGTGCCTCGTTTTATTGTGCTTCACATATATTACATTTTTTACAAGACCCTCCACCAGCAAAAAGATTATGACATGCTGAAGACTCAGATGATGATTAGCATTTTTTAGCAATGAAGTATTTTTTTAATTAAGGTACATACACTGTTTTTTTGGACATAATGCTATTGTACACTTAATAGATTACAAAATAGTGTAAACATAACTTTTATATGCACTGGAAAACCAAAAAATTTGCGACTCATTTTATTGTGATATGTGCTTCATGCAGCAGTCTGGAACCAAACCTGCACTATCTCTGAGGTGTGCCTATAATAGCGAAAATGAGATACCTCAACGTTCCAAACAAGGTTAGAACTGCAGATCAAGAGTTGTGGTGGGTTTGTTCACGGTGACCAGCAGCTTCAGCTACTGTCATAATAATGAAAGAAAGAAGCTTGACTCTCCCTTGCTTGCTGAGCTGGGCCTTCCCATCCCAAGCGCATTGAACCCATTAAACCCATAAAGGACTCTTCCATAGTCCTGCCAATGACCAGTCGGCCTCAGGGTTTTGAAACCAAAAGTGTACCTGAGATACCTACACAAGTCTCTCTTCCACAACCCCAGACAGCATCTTAAAGAAGACCTAGTATGCCAAGGAGTTAAAACATGTTGGTATTATCACCATCTAAAAGCTCTCAAAGCAAAGGCCATCTACTTTTGGTAACTGGGAATGAGAGCCGTCATCTTATAGCCACAAAACAGCACATTCCAATGTCATCTTTCTGTCTTCCCGAATTCTCCTATAAATGATAATACCGATTCAGTCAAGTGTAAGTTATTCTGTGCACCCACTCAGGAAGCTGGCTACTTCTAGGAATCATTGAAAGGGAGGAAATTCTTCTGCTGCCTTATGAATAATTTCCCTTAGTTTTATCTGTACAGGAAGGTGGTTTAGAGGTGAGAGGGGATCTATGATTTCCATACATTGGATGTTCCTAACGTGAAGTCCACTGTATGCCCAACCCCTTCCTCTCTGCTTTTTAGTCCTCCAATCCCTGGGCATGTGAGAAGCCCCACTCTTGAGGCTCTCTCCTAATGATGTGACATAGGCAGCTTATATAAGTAGGTGCCTTTCCCCACAGCAGGCAGAAGAGTGTCCATCCTGGGGCCAGCCCGGTGGTACAGTGGTTAAGTTTGCACATTCCGCTTCGGCTGCCCGGGGTTCGCCGGTTCGGATCCCGGGTGTGGACATGGCACCACTTGGCAAGCCATGCTGTGGTAGGCGTCCCACATGTAAAGTAGAGGAAGATGGGCACGATGTTAGCTCAGGGTCAGTCTTCCTCGGCAAAAGTGGAGGATTGGCAGCAGTTAGTTCAGGGCTAATCTTCCTCAAAATAAATAAGTAAATAAATAAATAAATAGAATGTCCATCCTAGTGAGTATTACCTAGTGTGGCAAAAAGATTATAAATCACCATAGGACCAAACTAGAGCCACTTTCCTGCTTTTTATATAGTATCAGCAAGATGAACAGCATTTGTTCTGCTGCCTGGGAGGTATTAAATTCATCACATTGTACTTACTTTGTTTGTCCAGTGCATATGCCTAACAATAACAGAGGAAGGGCTCCTCTGGAGCTCCAAAGACATCCCAGTCTGTATCAGAGTCTGTATATCATGGTTAGGAGGGCTCGGTAAGCTGCCTGTTTATTTCCTCCCTAAGTATTGCCAGCGTTGAGGTTTTCTGAAGCCCCCATATTGTGAATCATGAAACAGAGGGATATATTTGTAGTGGATGAAGGAGAGAGAAAAGGAATTAACATTGATTAAGTACACATTATGGAATAGTCATTGTAGATTTAATCTTCACGATGACCCCACGGGATAGGTTATTAAGTTGCCCATTTTACAGATGAGGAAACTGAACTTCAAAGAAGTTACTTGCCTTCGATGACACAACTAGTGAAATGCTGGAACCAGGATTTGAAGCCAAAACCTATGTGTTTTTGCTACACTGTGCTGCCTCCTTAAGTTACAGATACAGCCCAAGGACCTCTAGATGAGAATGAGGAGAAAGCAAGGAGTCATGGGACATTAAGGGTATGTTTCGTTTTCAAATAATCAACAGATTTGAGGGCACAAACTACACAGATGCTTGATAGATTTTTCCTTAGAGGTTTCTCTATTTGTGAGCTAACCCATAGTCCCATAAGCAGAAAAGAATCCCGAAATTTTATGGAGGTACAAATGAGACTCACGGATGTTGAGAGGTTGGGAGCAGAAGGGAGCGGTTCGGCCAGTGTGGGACACCAGCCACCCCGCATCACCCAGATCTCCACGTTGTGTTCTCTTTCTTAACACTTGCCTTGCACTGCAATTCTTTTGAAGTAATAAAAACGATGTTTCACTGTGAAAAATAAATGAGTTTAAAAGATATTTAAATTGCAATGTGTGTATTTTAAAATTAAACATAACTCCTTATGAACATGTTGGTAGGGAAAATGTCAAAAATCTACACAAACACGATTTTATAAATTGGAGCAAATTGGGGAATCTGAAAAAGTCTTGGGTGTGCTGTACAGCAAATGCCCGCATTGAGTGCTAGGGGAACTCAGAGGAATGAGTCATGATTAAAATCTCAACCCCAAGGGATACGACGCATGAAGACTGGAAAACAATGTGAGAACTGACACCGCAGACAATTAATTACCACCGAAGAGGAACAGACAATAAATTCTGGACATTCAGGGGGGACAGACCACTCACCATGGGTTGTAGAGGGCAGGAGGTTTTTATGGAGGAGGTCAATGAGAACAAAACCTTGAAAGAATAATGAATAAAACTTTGGCCCGGATGGGGAGGGAGAGAAGGAAGGGAAGGAGGGAAGTCACGTGCGTGTCTAAAGCTCGTCTTTCTGGCCAAGATCTACACCTCCATGTAAGTGTCAGTATTCTAGAAACTTCTCAAGTAAACAAAGATCATTTGGAGGGCATGCGCTTTATAGAAACTAGCATAGTGCTGGACACATAGTAGGTATTCAAAAACTCTTTTGAATTGTAATATTCCAGTCCTTGAAACTGTGTTCTAATATTTGTGTGTGCGTGATGTGTAGACAGGAGGATGGGGTGCCTGTCTTTCTGGAAAAGCTGAGATTCAAGGAAGCAGAGTGCCTTCTTCAGTCTCTGGGTCAATGAACAAGGCCGGATCAGCAGTTGCAGCTGCCCAGCTGCAATGTAGTCCACAGTCTACTGTTTAGTAGATGCTGCAAGGCCCTCTTCTGTTCAAAAGCAAACAGCCAGACAGACTAAAGCAACTCACTAAACATCTCTTGAAGATTTTCGCTTTGAAAGAATTGGGGGGGGTGGGGGGGGGGGGCACTAATTAACAAACAGCTCTCAAGCCCCAGATTCACAAAGTCAGGAACCTCATTGGCCTGAAGTGTGGCTAAAGAGACCTCACAGGTAACTGTTGGCCCAGGCCTTCAAGGCCAGAACCCCAGCACAATGGAAGCAACCAGAACACCTCTGAGCACCCCTTCCCTCTTCTGGGTGCAAGACAATAACTGAATATAACAGAAGGCAGGAATAGAAGTCATCCATGTCTGAAGAAAAGCCAGGGAAGATGTCCAGTGGCTTCTGGGCCAGGTCTCAGCATGTCCTGGAGGCCCCCCAGCCCTCCGTCCCAACAGGCAGCCTTCACCCATCCCGGCCCTCGTAAGGCTCCAGGTGTCAGGGATGGAGGCGGATTCTCCACCTCGAATCTCCTTCCCCAGCTGAGACGCTCCAGCTGAGAAATCACCACAGTCTGCACCCTAATAGCTGTTTAAAAATAAGTTACGCTTTCAACTTGGTGGAGTTTGCGGAACGGCTAGTAGGGAAGAAAAATGTAAAGCAGAAAAAAGGAGAAAAAACAAAGCAACATTATCAGCCAGCTTTGATCTCCAGACTGTTTCATTACTGCACTCTGGGTTAAAAGGAGGGAAAAAAAAGCAACACTTCAGGCAGGAAATGTCTATTATTCAGAAATGTAATATAATTATGTGTCTGGATGGCCCAGTTTATCAGACAGCATTTTCTGGGAAGGATGCGGTGGGGTTAGACGCATCATCTCCTCTCCTCGCCAGCTCCTTCCCACCCCTAGACTCCCTCCTTCCCAACCCCAGACTCCCTCCTTCCCACCACCTTTCTTTTTCTCCAGGACACTTCCAATTTCCCAGGTTTCGTGACCACTTACATGTCTTTCCTGAGTGTTTTTATATAGCGTAGGAAATTGGGTAATGAAAGCCGAGTCATACATTTCTGCTTTATGTTTCCAAAGAAGCAAGTGTGACTGTCAGGTTTACAAAAGATTGTTTATGTTCACTGGCGTGAAATGGGGAGCGAGCGTTCGGAGCAGAGAGAGAGAAAGGCTGGCCGGGCTGGGATGACAGCAATGCATTCATCCTCCACGCTACAGCAGACAAAGCGCGCTCCCTGCCTGACAGGGACCATAAATCATGGGCAGGAGATGCTGTACCTACAGCTTATACCATTCCAGATGACAAACACACAATAATCCACCCAGCACAGCACTTTCTCTCTCCCTTCCTTCCCCCACCCAGGGCCTTGCCCTCTCCTCTTCCTCACCTCCTGCTTCCTCCATTTCCAGGCTCTCCCCTCCCAACCCAAGCTCTCATTTTTTTTCCTGGCACCTCCTTGTTTTTTCTCTCTTCTCTTCCTTCTCCTGGTTTCCTGTCTCTTTTCTCTCCCAGCTTGTTCCACTCCTTCATTCTTCACTCCTTCCTCCTTGTTTCTTTGCCACTTCCCGCCTCCATGCTCACTTCCTCTTTGGAAATTTCTTCTTTGTTTCTCTTCTCTGTTCCTTCCTCTTCTCTCTGCCTTCCTCCGTCCCTTGCTAATCTCCCTTGTATCTTCCATCTTTGTGTCCTGTTATTTTCTCTTTTTCTTATTTTGTCTTGCTCCCTCTCTGCTCTACCTCCCTCCTCTCTTCTCTTTCCCTCTCCTCCTTCTCTCCATCTCATCCCTTCTGGCTCACCCCATCTGCTGCGAAAAATTTCACCTCTACCCTGCAGATCCCCTTGGCATGGAAGCAAAGAGAAGAGAGAGGGCAAGTTCTCCAGGAGTGGGAACCTCGGCACTGTGGCCACACTAGACCCCTTAAAGACAGTGGTGGGACAGGGGTATTCCGGCCTGTGATCAGATGATCCAGGCAGGGATGCTCTCCTAGAAGCCAGGGCTAAATGAAGTCTGAGAGCCAGGGCAGAAATACAGCCAATTCCCTCAGCAGAGTCAGGCTGTGGGTCTGCAATTCTGAGCGCATTCAAGGCACAATTCAATGTTTACAAGTTTATTTTTCTTCCCCAAACCAAGGAAACTTTCCTCAGTCAACATTTGGGCCACTCCAGAAAGACACTGTCAGTACTGGCATTGGGATGTGTGCGTATATTTGCATATGGCACCTCGCAAATCAAGGGAGGGCGTGTATATGATAGCTCCCCTCATTTAGTCAGTCACCCCAAGATTTTCCACTGGAGACTTGATAGGAAAGACTAAATCTGAGAGAGTTGTTTTACAGACCCCATTCCATCTGTTTATAACACACTGTCTCTGAAAGATGGATTATAAAGAAGCCCAATGAGAAGCCTACCTCCCCAATATCATCCATCGCCCGAGGAACACACTCCATTTCCCTGAGTAATGGGGCCCTTGGGAGACGAGGGACAAAACAAAGATGAATCACTTTGCCAATTTTCCTTCAAGTTTCCTGGGTCAGGGTTAGGCATTCTTCCATGAGAGGCCACACCCCGACTCCCAGGACTGGCTTGGCTAACAGCTCATTTCTTATTTAACTTCACATGAAGCACTGGAGTTTTTGCATACAATCAGCAATGCAAACTTGGATCACACTGGTGATGGAAAAACACGTCCTGGCTTTGTCACGTCTTGCTCCTCCAAATTATTTTCAATCATTAATCCAGTATTATAAATGGCAGGCCCACTAGTACTCAGGGAATACTCAATCTAGATTCAGACTTTCTAGGTCTTTGTGAATGAGGTAGCTTTACCTTTCTGGAAGTGGAATCCAGAACCGGCAGCAGGAGCCTCAGACCCCTGGGACCAAAACTGGCTTGGCCTAAGGCACCATGAGTGATTTACAAGAATGACTTCCAGCCCACCAGCCCAGTGATGACTGCAGAAGACCAAGTCTCCAGAGGGAGGGATGGCCACACAGCAACACTGCGGCCCTCACTCTCTTCTCCTTTTGAGACTTTATGACCATGCAGCAATGCAATGGAAGAGTCCATTTGACATTGGGTCAACTCAGAGCGGGCATGAGCTGCCAAGCTGCTTCTCAGCAGCCACTGACGTTGTCTTTCAGGAGATACTGCCTCTCAGGCCTGGAGAGAGATCAATATACATGTCCTTCCATCCAAGTCAATGGACCACCTAAGTGGGGCAATATTCTGGGAGGAGATGGGTTCAAAGTCATCCTTTCTCCAGAGAGCTCGTATGCGGCCCACTGCCAAGATCCAGCTGAAATAAGATGGCACACGTTGGAGAAACTGGGGTGACCATGTTCCGGGATAATTAATGAAGCCTGGTAGAGAAACCAGCAATCAGGGGATCCCTCTTCTGCTTCCTCCCTCTACTGTGACTTGCTAGGAAGGGAAAAGGACTATCTGCTTGGACAACCCATAAATCAATGCATCCTAATTAACAGAGGATTTAATTCATCAAAGTGACAGCAATTCTATTTATATCATTTCCTTCAACAGGGCTTAGGGTTGGTCTACGGGGGTTATTATCTTTCCGTTTTTCCTTCTTTCCTCTTCTCTTCTCTCTCTCTCTTCTCTCTCTTTCTCTCCCTTTTTCTAATATGTTCGTAGCGAGACTTAAGGAAGAGAGGAATTTGAAGCTGAGAATTGTTCAACCATCTCCTCAAAGTCTTCTTAACAGGCCCCCTCAGCCTTCCAATTTGGCCTGGAAAATAGTGCAGCCTGTTCCTGAGGCAAGGATGACAGCAGGGCTGCCCGGAGGCCTGGCTGAGGAGAGGTAGCGCTGCCACAGACCATGCCTCGCACGCCAGTCATGGCTCAGCCCACTGCCCTGGCAACCCTGAGAGGGCCCTCATTTTACGGATGAGGAAACTAAGACGGAGAGAGAGTGAGTGAAATGCTGAGATGACACAGCTAATCAGTGGCAGAGCCAGGACCAGACCTCCCAAGACTCAGGGCTCTTTCCAGCTCACCAGTCTGGCCGCCACCTCCACGCTGCGGAGCGGCAGGCGCTGAGAGCGCCTCATCAAACAGCTCCTTGCTTCGGGCTGGGGCGCTCTCTTCTCTGATCATTTTTTATTGTGATTAGCTGTGTTAATCATCATTTTTAAAAATAGTTAACATTTATTAAATAGTATATGTGAAGCGCTGTGCCACATGTTTTATCTAAGTTAATCTTCTCAACAGGGTACGGTGGGTCCTACTTTTTATTCACGTTTTAGGATGAAGAAGCAGACTCAGAGAGATTAAATGACTTGCCCGAACGGAAGATGACTAACCGCTAAGCCATTCTTTTAGCCACTACCTCTAATGCCGCTTTTAAATTGAAATTACTCCCAAAGGGCATTAAATTAAGCTCTTTACATGTTAGTGTGGATGAATTTAACTGGAACTTTGTGTTCAAAGAGACATTTCCCAGAGTGGGGGAGCTGAAGGGGAAAGAGAAGCCTTGCCCTCCTCTCTGCTCGGCCCCAGGCTCACAGTCTGCTCCCCTAGAGTGGATGCCAGGGGAGGGGGTCTTTGATGTAAGGCCAGCATTCATGACATTGCCAGACGGCCAGTATTGGGCAACTGTAACTGCCCATCAGCAGCCCCACAGTCCATAGAACCTTCCAGAAAACATCTACTTCCATTTTTCTCCTTGCCCCAGATACAGAATTCCACCAGGGTCTGTCCCAGCCTCAAAGGCCTCTGCACTAGAACTGTCATTAGTTGGGCCTAATAGAATGCAAAAAAATGGGGGAAAGAAGAAAAGAGAAATGGGCCTGGCCCCTCCTCCTCCAGCTATTAGTCATTCCCTGTAGGATCTAAGCCCAAACAACAGCCCCTTTTCCAGAAACAAGGGACACAAGAGGTTGGGGGTGCCCAAAACAAAATGCCAGGAGGCTCACGGGTAAGAGAGCTCGGCCTTTCTTCTAAGTTGGGTTGTGCCCACACCCCATCAGTCAGCACCAGGATGAAAGGGCCATAAACCAACACAGCGCCCGAGCCTGCGTGAGAATATATATCCTGATGTGTCGGGAATACCTGGCGTGCCTTTAACCTCAACTTCAGATGAACCAACACGCCTCGGAGCACATTTATATGCAAAGGCATATAATATGTCCCCTGTATCTAATTATCTGTCAACCTGAGGCAGTTTGTTTTCCAAATCGGCCTCTCGGCTGTGACTTTACGAGGTCATAAAGAAAACGATGCCACTCTGCACTGAAACGCAAGGAGAGCCTGGATCAACAAATTATACTCCTTAATGGTGTCTCTCAGCCTGGAGATTCAGGCCTGGCAGAAAGAAAGGAGGCACAGCCCTTGGTCGTTATTCCCTGCGTTCTGCGGAGAAGAGAGCAAGGGGCGCCTGGAGCATGAGGTAGCCCTAAGAGGTCCAACAGCTCCGGGCAGGGGGCTGCTGAGAGGGGCACCGGGCAAGGCTGATTCAGAGCTCTTTCTTTCTCTTTCTCAGCTGTCCTCAGCCTTCCGATTCTCCATGTGCAATGTCCGTCTGCAGTGTGATGAGCCTGGACACCGAAGGAGATGCCTTGTCTCTGCAGTTCTCAGGACCACTCCTTAGCTTCTCGGATCACCCTGTGCCCTGGAGCATCTTTTGCTCTTGAGATGCCAAGGATCTTTGGTTCCACAGGGAAAAGCTTTAATCCACTCCACAGTAGTGCCCCCTTATCCGATATTCCATTTTCCACAGTTTCAGTGACCCAGGGTCAACCACAGTTCAAAACTATTGAATGGAAAATTCCAAAAATAAACCATTTGTAAATTTTAAGTTGGCATCATTCTGCGTAGCATGATGAAATCTCGCACTGTGCCACTCCATCCCTCCTGGGACATGAATTGTCCTTTCATCCAGTGTATCCATGCTGTGTATACTGCCTGCCCATTAGTCATGTAGGAGCCGTCTCTGTTATCAGATAAGCTGTCTCAGTATCACAGTGCTTGTGTTCAAGTCACCCTTATTTTACTTAATAATGGCTCCAAAGTGCAAGAGTAGTGATGCTGGCAATTCGGATATGCCAAAGGAAGCTGTAAAGTGCTTCCTTTAAGTGAAAGGTAAAAGTTCTCCACTTAAAAAGAAAAGAAAAAATTGCATGCTGAAGTTGCTAAGATCTGCTGTAACCTGTATTAGAGTATAGTGTTATAATTGTTCTATTTTGTTCTTAGTTATTGTTGTTAATCTCTTACTCTGCCTAATTTATAAATTAAACTTTATCATAGGTATGTACGATAAGAAAAAACATAGTATTTATAGGGTTCAATACTATCCGTGGTTTCTGGCCTCCACTGCGGGTCTTGGAACAGATCCCCACAGATAAGAGGGGACAACCATACATGAGACAACACGTTCCTGCCTGCACGAACCCAAATATCGAGATTCTGTTTCCTTGAGAAATTTGGTTGGAAGATATTTTATTCCACTATTACATCTGGGAGAAGAATGGGTGGCTGACTTTTATAAATCTCTAAGCTAGAGGAGAAAATTCCTTCTCCCAGAACAGGGAAGGTAGGTGGCAGCAGCAGGAATGCTATTGTGCTGAATCGCTAGCTGAGACCATCTCTCTCCTGCCAGGCTCAGCACCGCCAGGGTGCACACACACACACACACAGGGAAAGGGCGGAGGGATGGGCCCGGCACACAGTCTTCAGCTCCTATTAGTCCTCCTCTGATCTTCAGCAGATTAATTAGGAAGTTTGTCAGGAACCAGCCGTGAACCCCAGCCGCTCCTCTCTGGGAGTGGTAACAGTGCCAGTGAAACCCAAGCTGCAGGAATTCCTGTACCCACGCCGCTCCTGTGACTAATGATAGAAAGGAACAGAAAAAGAGGGGTCAACAGCTGAGTGCAAAGCAAGTTGCTAGACAGGGAGTAATTAAGATACTTGGGTAAATATGATTAATAAGCTCAAACTGGCAGGGTGTGCAGTAAACAAGGACTAACCAGATGGTCCCCTCTCTTCTGACAAGGCTGGGCACTTAGAGACAAGGGGGGAGGGGAGAGCCCGAAGCAGGAGGGGAGAGAAGGGAATCTTGAAAGACACGATCGACACTTCACTTTCTTTCGCTGGCCCTGTCTAGAGGGAAAGGCTAGATCCCTGGGGAAGGATGAGGACAGGCAGGTGGCTTTGAGCCACCACTGATCCTCTTATCACAGGCACCAGACAAATTGCTGGGTGAAAAAGGATTCCTGCTCAGACATCAAGGCCACATTTCTAAAGCCACTCCTGCCCTGAGCTCGCTGGCTCTCTCGTCGTCTCTCTCTCTCTCTCATTCAGCAACTCACCAAAGATCCAGACAAGACTCACAGTGCACAGGTTAGCGTCACTGTATTTGTGGGCTCAGGCTGCTGTGACAAAGTACCACACCCTGGGCACCGAGAACAACGGAAATGTCTGCTCTCACGGTTCTGAAGGCCAGAAGTCCAAGATCAAGGTGTCTGCAGGGCTGGTTCCTCCTGAGGGCTGTGAGGGAGGATCTGTCCCGGCCTTTCCCCTAGCTTCTGCTGGTTGGCTGGCAATGTCTGGGGCTCCTTGAATTGTAGGAGCATCACTCCAATCTCTGCCTCCAGGTTCACAGGACCTTCTCCCTGTGTCCAATTTTCTCCTTTTTATAAGGGTACCAGTCATATTGGGTCAGGACCCAGCCTGATGACTTCATCTTAACCACAAAGACCCTATTTCCAAATAAGGTCACATGCTGAGGTTCTAGGGGTTAGGACTTCAACACATGGATTTGGGGGGGGGGCCACAGTTCAATCCATAAGAGCCACTTATCAGGTTGAAACATAATCCAGGACACAAATTCTTACTCATAAGGAACCTGAGCCAAGAAAAGGTATGCTGTCACAACACTGCTTAGAAGGGGGACGCAGCATGGGCTCCCATTTCTCAGCCCACTGTCTGCTAAAAATATGCCTCCTTCAAGCCCTAAAAGTGCCTTGGAAAGAACATCTCTGTCTGTGCAATGTCAAAGAGACAATCTAATGTTTCCAGAGATGAAGTTGAGAAAGAGCCATGGTTAGGTGTCCCCAACAATCCTGATTAACAGAAAATATCTGCAGGTGCTAAGAGAAGACTTGGAAGGTTTGCCCTTAGACAGCAGAAAGGTGCCAAGACATCTCCATCAACAAGTGTGGGCAGCTATGATATGTCCATGCTAGGGACAAGGCATCGTTGAGAAAACGAGAGTATAAACTTAGTCCCTAGTCTAAAGGAGCTCATAGTCTGGATTCCTGTGTTAGTTTCCTGTGACCGTTGTGACAGATAGCCATAAACTTGGTGGCTTAAGACCACAGAAACTTGTCCTCTCATAGTTCTGGAGGTCAGAAGACGGAAACCAGTATCACTGGGCCAAAGTCAAGATGTTAGCAGGGACATGCTCCCTCCAGGGGCTCTAGCGGGGAATCTGTTCCTTGCCTCTTCCAGCTTCCGAAAGCCCCTGGCCTTCCTGGCCTTGTGACAGCATCACTCCTGTCAGTATCCTCAAATCACTCTCTGCTCTGTTTTCACATCTCCTTCACCTCTGTGTGTAAAACCTCCCTCTGCCTCCCTTCTATAAGGATACACGTGACTGCATTTAGAGCCCACCTGGATAATCCAGAACAATCCCCCCATCTCAAGATCCATCTGCAAGGACCCCCCTCTCCCCCCGGCACTGCCGCCTTTTTTTCCACATTAGGTAACTATCACACGTTCAGGGATTAGGAAGTGGATATATTTTGGGGTCCATTTTTCAACCTACCTCAATTCTCATAGGGTTTACTTTTTCTAATCTCTTTTCCCAATGGGTTTAAGTAAAGCTGGTCGGCCTGGTCTCTGCTCCCACCTCGCAGATGAGGAAAGCCAGGCGTGTGTGACAAAGTGAACTCCTCCACGGAACGTCAGAAATCAGGCTTAGTGTGGACTCGTCGGGTACTTAATCTGTCCTATAAATCAGTTCCCTGTCTCTTGTATATCACAGATCTATTAAAAATATATTTTTAAAGGAAGGGTTAGAAATGATAGGGTCGCTGCCAACTTTTTATTTGGCCAAGTGAAGACATTAAACAAAAAACCTACCATATGTTTCCATTCATAAAGGAAGATATCTTAATTCTAATAAACAAAGTGAGGAAGACATGTCTTAGAACAAAGCACGGTCTTCCAGGAAAGACTGTGGGCCACCTTACCCCCTCAAAGGCTCATGCTGCTCTCTTTTTCATTGTGCCCAAGGCCATAACAACTCAGTAAGGGCCTGCTGTTGAAAACACCCTTCCCTGGACAGGGATTTGCTCTCAGTGGATGACCCAGTTGGGCTTCTCCCGTGTGAGAGGCCACAGATGTTAAACTCACAGGGACCAAAGGGAGGGAAGAGAGAGAGAGGCCTTGTTCTCACCTTCCCATCCTGTCAGAAACATTCTCCAGCCCCAGAGAAGAGAAACCTCACCCAAATCAGGCCAGTCAACAGGGCAGCCAGCCTCCTTGCTGACCTCGGACAATTGTCTCCCAATTTCAGAGTTCAGCCAACAGCCCAGAACACTTCCCACAGTGTGGTTGGGGTTTTCCTTCTTAAAGACATACTTGACACAAATAGTATGGTACTCCACCTGGTGAACCACTTCCTGGTTCCTGTTCCTCTCTCACTCTGAAAATAAAGTGAAGTCATGGTAGACAAACACTGGACAAGGTCATCACAGAACAATCCTGGGGGGTTGACTTTCTGCTGAGGACCTTACCCAGCCTTCCACTGAGTCAGTCTCCACCCCTTCCTTGCTGTACACTCTTCTCTCAGGCAGGGTGAGAAATTCTGCTCCACGTCCCAAGTGCGACCAGTGAACATTTGTGGCAGTAGCTCAGTAGACATCTAATTCAGCCCCACAATGGCACAGCAGATATGTTCTGCTTCTTTCTCTGGGACTTTAGCACTTTGCAGGAAGGAATTTTATTTACAATCTCTGATTTACTTTCCTCCCAATTTCTCATTTGTAATAAGAGTCAGGATAAAAGAGATGAGATCAGATGCTGTCTGTACCAAATCGGGACCAATGCAACCACACGAAATGCAAACTGCAACCTAGCAGTCTCTTACAGAGTGACCAGCACAGGGCTGCTCTTGTCACCAGGCTACATAAGACTCTGGGCAAACTTCTTGCCACAAAGTGCCATGAGAGGAGCAGAGCGCACAGTGGGCAGTGATGCCAAGATGATCTGGCTGGTCACTTCATTCTTTGGTGCAAGAGGAAGATCTAAGCTCCACCAGCTCTGTGAAAATGGAAAAATTTTTAAATAGAGAAAATGAGTACAAGAGAATCAACTCAACAAAAGTATGAGCCTTGGATGTGTGCCAGGCACTGTACTAAGTGTGGGGGACACAGAGAGGGACAAGGCACACTTTCTGTCCACAAGGAGGTCACAGTGGAGGAGGGACACAATGGAAACACAAAAATACACTGTAAAATGGGCTGGAATAAATGTGTAGAGAGAGCACAATACAGATGAGGGGCTATGTCTTAGTTGGATTCCCCCAGAAGAAGAACCCAAAGCAAAGGTTCAAGCACAAATATGTTATTGGGGGTGCGGGGTGGGTGGTGAACAGGGAAAACACTGATGAGAGAGGGGGGAAATGAGAAAGGGAGGAGAAGGACTCGCTAAAGGGTGTGTCATCAACCAGTTACTACTGTGGATAATGGAGCTTAGCCCCACGGGAGACCCCAGGAGCTGCTGTAGAACACGAGCCTCAAACACGGCCTCTCCAGGGGTGAGGGAGCTGGGGTGTTTGCCTACCAACTCCCACCAGCCACTGGTAGAGGCTGCTCTGGAGACATAACCCCCAACATTTCCCACCCACCCTGCACATGGGCAGAGCAGGCAGGCAGAGAAAGCCTTCAGAAAGAGAACTGCTGTTAGAAGTCAGGCTGGCGTGTCCGAACACAGTAAATGCCAAGGGCATAGGGGTGGGGTGCTGATGGCAGCTGCTATGGACCCATGGGTTCTAACCCAAAGTGAAGGAGGAGGTCAGGGAAAGTTACAAAGGAGAGCTGACATTTGAGCTGAGCCTTGGAAATGGGCAAGAGACTGCTGGGCAGAGATGGGCAGAGGGGGTCAGGGTGGGAGGGTGTAGGTTTCCAGCTGTTGTGTGGACAGGAGGTCCAGACAGGCAGCTGGAGAGGCCCCTGGGGAGGCAGACTGGGGCCCAGCTGTGAAGGGCCTGTGTCCAGGCCTACAAGGTTGGCATTTCCTGCAGACAAACAAGGAGCCGTCAGTGACTTTTAAATAAGGGAGTGGCACGGACACAGGCGAAGACTTAATGAACTTCTTGATCCCATGCTCACCTTCTAGAGAGCAATGTCAGGGCCATATATGTTCTCTGCAGTGCCCAGTACCTTGGGGACAAAATCGACATCCACCCAAGGCTGGAGCGCACTGAGCTAGCACGTGGGCCTGGTAGCACTAATGAAACTAACTCCTCGTAAACCAAATAGCTGAGAGAAGCAATTGAATGAATGAAAATAAAATGATCTTGCCAAAACAGTGGCATGGTTCTGCGCACATGGGACCCAACGCTCCTGGGAAACAATAGGCTCCTGTTTCAAGGAGGCCTGGAGCTGCTCCCATGGCAGTGTCTGCTGGGCCAGGCAGACCAGGGTGCACTTTCTCTGCCTACAGTCACCTCCACCTGGGGACTGAAGAGCTGGCAGCAGCATCCATGCTCCTGGATTCTGACCCCACCCTATCTTTGTAGGGAGCAGGAACACAGGGACAAGAGATACCCTATCATTGTTCTGGAAAATTTTGTCCTGTACTTTTATATTTCATCATAACCATTTGAGTAAAGGAAAGAAAAAAGAATCACAGATTGCCCAATGTCGAAATGTGCTCATTCTCATTCATTCCAGCCAAACTTTGGATATCGGCAATATACAGCTTCGATTTAATGTAATTTGCTCCATCATACAGTCACTTGGCTAGGGGTTTGACTCGGCATAACAGCCTCACAACAGCTACCGCAACATTTTAGGAGATACTACCAATTTCAAAACAGACGTGAGCAAATGAAGTTGTAGAGTTGGGTTCTGGCCCCAAAGGCTTCTTCACAAAGGCATTGTGGTTGGAAGACTTCTAGAGGACCCCAAAGAGGCCCACCTTCTGGTATGCACACCCTTATAAACTCTCATCCCCTTGAGTGTGCACTGGACCTAGGGACTCACTGCCAATGAACAGAATACAGCAAAAGTGAGGGGATGGCATTCAGAGCTTAACCTCACAAAGGCTGTGAGCTCTTGTTTACTCTTTTGCTCTCTCACTCTGATGAAGCAAACTCCCCGATCATGAGCTGCCCTATGAAGAAACTCACACAACAAAGAACTGAGGGCAGCCCCAGCCAACAGCCACCAAGGAACAGAGGTGCCTGAGGAACCGAGTCCTGCCAACAACCACTTGATGAGCTTGGAAGTAAATCCACCCACAGCTATACTTCAAGATGGCGGTAGTCCCAGCCTACATCGTGATAACAGCCGTATGGGAGACCCAGAAGCAGAGGACCCAGCTAAATAGTGCTCAGATTCCTGACCCACAGAAACTATGAGATAAGAAATGTGTTCCAACTTGCCATGTTTTGGGGTAACTTGTTACACAGCAATGGATAACGAATGCAGGCATCTTAGTGAAGGAGACAGTGAAGGAATGTACAGACACACTTAGAAAGCTTAAGACTAAGAGAAAGTCAAAACTCTTGCTCTTGGTATTGTATGTCTTGAGCAGGGACGGGCCTTCCCCACCGACAGCCAGGCTTCTGTAGAATGTTACAGCAGAGACTGTGGAAAAGCCCCACCACCCCATACTACTCCCACTCCTTGATTTGTTGACTTATGCTGAAATTCCACAATTAGTCTTTCCTTTGCCTTAAAGTTCTCTCTTTTAAAATACACAAACCAAGTCCCAGATTTTTACTTTATTAACCGTGTGATTTTCAAGGGGTCATTTATGCATATCTCAAACTATATAGAGGAAACAAAAATATGAATTTTGAAAAGTTACTTAACTTTTATATGCCTCTATCTGTTTTAAAATAGGAATAAATAATTCTGCTGTATATAACTCAAGGAGCTGTTGAGATGATTAAATGAAATAATGTGGTGAAGGTGTTTTTTAGACTATAAACAGCTCTAGGCTCTCCCATGTGGGACACACTCTGAACGGTCATTAGACTGTTCAACTTTCGTGCGATGCGCTCTCATAAAGCCCTTTCCTGGAAGCAGCTCTTGGAGAGGGGATGAAGTGGAGGAAAACAGAGCAGCTGGGATGGGGGCGGGGAGGGTGCAGAGAACCTGGAGCCCCCATTTTATGGCTTTTAAAGATTCAGTCCCAGAGGAGTGAGTAAGAATTTCACAGCTGACTTCTGAAAGGCCTGTCTGAGGCCTCGCCTTCATGGATTTACAATAGCCCAGGCCCTCATGTGCTTTTCCTTTGAGATCATTTATCCAGTACCAGCAACCTGGCAGGCACTGTGCTCCGCCCTTCAGCTGCAGTGACTGATTTAACCTTCCCCACAGCCTGTGAGGCAGGTACAATCCTTATTCCCTGTTCATAGATGTTGAAACTGAGGCTTACAGGCTTAGAGACCTTAAGCAACTTGGCAGCATCACACGGCAAGTATGTGATGAGCCAAAATCCAAGCCTGCTGACCTGGAGTGCCAAAGCATATCTGCAAGACGTGCTTTCTCACGCTCTCTGTCCCGCTTCTTCCAGGAGAGTGATTCCTCTCCCTTCTCCTTTGTTTCCATCTCCCTATAAAGCACGCTGTGACACTTCACACAAAGAGCCACATATACAAATCAATTGCAATCAGCTGTATTTCTCTCCTGATGGTAAAAGACTCGTAAAGGAAAACGCACTTGTTTCAAACACCCTTTTCTGACACTAAATCAACTCTCCACCGTTGGTGGAATTTCTGCACAAATTGAGCTGGGCCCTCACGAGACCAAGGTTTACCAGCATAAATCCCAGGTTTGCAGAGGCTGTCTAGTTGTATTAATAGAAAGAGCTGATCTGGAGGCTGAGTTTTCCAGGGGTCAGTGGCACCTTCTTGACTTCTGGTTCAGGTCAGAAGGACATCGAGCAACTCGCTTTCTAGTGTGTGATGTGGAGGTTGGCAGGGGCGTTATGGGCAGGGGTGTGGCCAGAAGCAAGGGCTGCTCTCACCCCGTCACACCTCGTCCTGTACCCCAAAGAAATCTCAGTCAGAATTACCGTCTTCTGCAGAAACATCCAGGCTTCCTCACAACGAATTCCATAGGAATAATGGTTCTCACAGGACACTTACCAATCTGTCTGACCCAAAACAACTTTGTTTCTTTGAGATCTGTTAGGTGTGCCACAGCCTATAGGAACTTCATGACTCTAAGGGCTGCTGGTTCACTCTGTTACTCTGAACACACCACATCCTTTCTCACTGCCTTGGTTTCTCTTATTTCTATCAGCCCTCTGAGTCAGTTTCCTCATTTATATATTGGGGCTGTGAATGCCTTCTCTATTCTATAAACTAGAAATAAGAGGATTTGAAGGGGTCTCCAGAAACACTAACCTTCTTTTTAACCATGTGATGATTCTGATCACCAATTACAATGTATGAGGTTTCTCCCTACTACCAAGTAATTCTGTGACTCCAGCTGGATGTCCTATAATTCAACTCAATTCTGATGCTTTTTACCTGGATATAGCCTCAGATCCCACAGGTTAAGGGCTCAGTCCCACAAGACTGCTTCCCCCGACCCCGCTTCAGATGCCAATCACAAGTCCAGGTTGTCACCTGTTCTTCTGACCAACCAGCTGTGGATGGAGAGTCCAACAACCCCCTCATTGGCTTCAATTAATGTGCTACAGTGGCTCACAGAAATCAGAGAAACATTTTACTACTAGATCACCAGTTTGTTATAAAAGAATATAACTCAGGAACAGCCAGGTGGAAGAGATGCATAGGGGAAGGTATGGGGAAAGGGTGAGAGCTTCCAGGCCCTCTCTGAGTACCCCACTCTCCCTCAGTCTCCACACGTTCACCAACCCAGAAGCTCTCTGAATTCCATCCTTTTGGGGTTTTATGGTGGCTTTATTACATAGGCATGATGGATTACATCATCAACCACTGGTGACTGAACTCAATCTCCAAACCCTCTGCCCTCCTGGAGGTCAGGGGGGCAGAACTGAAAGTTCCAGCCCTCCAATCACATAGTTGGTTGCCCTGGCAACCAGTCTCATCCTTAGGTGCTTTCCAAAAGTCACCTCATCAACGTAAGACAAATTCTAAAGGTTTTAGGAGCCCTGTGCCAGAAACAGGACAAAGACCAAATATATATTTCTTAAGATAAATCACAACATCACGCAGTCCCTATAAAGACATAAAAATGTCCCTTTTGCCCTTTTTGCTCATCCTAACCACTCTATCACCAAGCCAGAAGGCACGGGAGCGAGTACCCATGATCAGATTTGCATTTAGAACACATGCTGCCAACTAATTTTATTTCCACATGAACATAAACAAGACGATGGTAGATATAATGCAATCCAAAGGAAGACTCAATGTGCTTTACATTTTGTTATATACAGCAGTTGTATGTTTTATTTAAAAATGAAGATGGATCATATCAGCAAGAGAGGAAAACTGTTATGGAATTCAAAAATTGGCCTACATTCATGTTTATTTATTTTAGCACCTCAACTTTACAAAGAGAAACAGCCACCACCTAAAAACCTCCTCATGGTTCGCTGTGAGCTGTGGGGGAGACGTTCTCCTGTGCTGAGCGTTTCAGTGTCAGCCTAGAGGTGGGCACACATAAAGTCAGTAGTGATTCAGTGTTGTGAGCACAGCATGCCTGGGACACAGCCACCAAGCACGTGGTTTGGCCTGCGGGGGATTTGGGAAGACTTAACCCCCAAGGAGAAGTCTTAGAGAGTCTTTTGGGGATAAATGAGATTACCAGACAGAGAAGAGGGGAGCAGATATCCAAAGAAGAGTTGTTCTGAGCAGAGGGAGGGGGCCCGGAAGACTGGGAGTGGTGAGCTGTCCTGTGTGGCTACAGGAGGGACCCCTGACTCTTTCTTACCAAGACCCCCGAAGGTTCTCACCAGGGCAGCGAGTGACACGGTCAGAGCCACATTTAGAATGTGAGTCCCATCCAGCATTGATGGGGAGCTGTTAGCAGTGGTCTGGGAGAGGACCAGGGATGAAGAGCTGGTCCCAGGCCAGTGGCGGGATGAGGGTGTGGAGAGGATTGGTCGGATTCCAGAGAATCTTCAAGGTGGAACCTTTGCTATTCACAGGCTGGACATTACACCTCAATTGCAAGTGTTCCTAAGAACTAAATATTGACTGAGCTCGCGTCTTTGTTGCCTCAAAAAATGCAAGATTTGTAAAATTCAATGACACACATGGCTATTCAACATATATTATCTGTTGACCACTCCGATGGAGACAGAGGAGTTTAGTCGAAGCAAACAGGAGTAAAATCAACAACGGCCATGTAAATAGATCCTTTTTTAATGAATTTACTGATCTTCCCATACTTCTAACCTTATCTATTTTATCCAGATTTGCCCTTATCCCCGAAAGTTCTGCAACCCACCAGAGAAATGGCTTAGAAAGTTTTAAAATGCACTCAGCCAGCCAGTCATTTTGTCCACATGAAACAAAACAAGAGATTGGACTGATTGGAATTAAATGATTTTCTTTTTCAATCATTTTTGCTGTTTGTCATGGCATTGGGTAGATAGGTAATAAAATTATTGCCTTCGTCATCCAAGGAATTACAGCAAAGAGCTGGTACTGTCTTGAAAAATGCTCCACGAATGGTTACACAGCAGGACCGTGGGCTCCCGTGAGAAGCACCAAGGCGCCTGGCGCTAGGTGGGAGAGAAGCAGGCCAAGATTGAGGGCAAAATTGCAACCCATTGGCACAGCACATATTTTTCCAATATAAAAGCAAATGGAGAATCCGTAAATAAATTGACTATATAAAAGTGTCCCTTTATATTACTGCCTCACCTTTCCAAGGGGAAAACAAACACAAAAAAGGTTTCTTTTTGCAGCCCTCGTATAAAAATATCATTTCTTCTGGGTAATTTTATAGTACCAACAGCAGTCCATATCTATTTAAAATACATAGGCAGCCCCACATCCAGACCCCCTTGCACAAATGATCCAGTAACCAGCCTCAGTCCCGCTGCAGAAGCAGCTGCCACATAATTACAACCTCTCATCACACGTGTTGGGAAACAAGTTGTGGCGTTTGGGAAAGGTCTGCAAAAATAGGTGTCAGACCTTAACTAATAGTGATTGTCCTTCCATTCTACTGTAATTTACATTTAATTCACACATTTCATTTCCATTTAAAATATGATTACAGTGTTTTGAAGCACATCTCACCTGTCCCCTCGAATTATAGGCAAATGAAAATAACAGGGAGCAGCAGGCACCAGGAAGGCTGCTGGAGTCCTTGGCTGCAGGGTCGCCAGCTCGCACCGCCTCCCGGGGGTCCTAGGGGGAGAACCGAAGAGAAATGGGGGCTGTGGAGGAGAGGGGGAGAGAAGCAGAATGGGGAAGAAAGGCAGGAGATGTCAAAAGTGGGTGATAGGACCCAGGGAGATGGAGATCCCATCTTCAGAGGGCTCCAGTGTGCTTGCCTTATAAATTCATTATTTTCTGGCAGAGTGCCCACCTTTTATTCCATTCATTTCAGGTTCATGACCTAATCCTAAATACACGCAGCAGGAAGCAGGTGCCTGTTAACTCTGAGGTCTGGTTTTCTCTACTCTGGAAGCAACAGAAAGAGCAGAGGAGAGAGGAAGGCAAAAGCTTCCGTGCATAGACTCAGAGAGGCCAGACACCATTCAAAACACACCCCCTCCCCAGCTCCATCCTGCATCCCCTCCATCCTGTGCCCGGGGCTTCTGCAGCTGTGGGCGGCAGGTGAAAATGTTTCTATGGGCTTGAGGTCAGAGGAGCAATTTCTATAACAAGGTTCCTTAGGAACCCAGTGACCAAGCTCCTCCAAGTGTGGCAGAAGATGGGCTTGCCTTGTGATGAATTCCGGCCAATGGCACCTGATTCACAGCGAGATTTTGGTGCCAGCTCAGAGGCAGAAGGAAAGAGCCCTTGCTTATTCAGAATAATCCCCAGATGCTGCCCTAAAAACCTTGAGAAAGGCAAAAGACTCAAAGTACATTTATAGAACACCTACTGTATAATAAGTACCAAGTGAGGCAACAATGATTTTAAATCTTCGCTCTCCTCAAATTTCCCACACCCCACACCTCTCCCTTAATTTACCTCCTGTTTCCTAGAAAAAATAGACACCAGCAGAGAGGAACTCCCTGTGATCCTGTTACTAAGCATAAAACCTCCTAATGCCCCTACCATCTTCCTTCCCTCCTTATACAACAAAATAGCTGACCGTCCTCCCTGAGGCCAGTCCCAATATTTGGGTTTCGCGTATCATACTTTCTTACCTTGCCTCCCTCTCATATTCATTCTGTTTATCCCTTCCTTTCTTGCATATTTAACCTCTCTCTTCAGTTGGATCATTCCCAATGGCTTGAAAACATGCATAGGCTTACAGATTAAAGAGACAAATGGGGGCCAGCCCAGTGGCACAGTGGTTAAGTGCACATGTTCCGCTTCGGCAACCCAGGGTTCGCTGGTTCAGATCCCGGGTGTGGACATGGTACCGCTTGTCAAGCCATGCTGTGGCAGGTGTCCCAAGTATAAAGTAGAAGAAGATGGGCATGGATGTTAGCTCAGGGCCAGTCTTCCTCAAAAAAAAAAAAACAAAAAGGAGAGAGAGAGAGAGAAATGCCCTCAACTCCTCACCTCTCTCCAGCTTTGAACCAATCCCCCTCCTGCCATTCCAAGTAAACTTCTCAAAAGCATTATCTCTACTGTGGCCCAACAAATGTCCTACCTCTCTTCCAGTTGTAAAGAGTTAGTGGCTGTCCAGGCAGACTCTCTATTTCCAGCCTCCCTTGCATCTAGGTGTGGCCATGCTATTAGTTCTATCAATGAAAGAGGAGCAAAAGCTGCATGTAACTTCCAAGCAAAGGCTTTAAGAAGTCACCTTCTCCGTGCTGCTTTCCCTTTCACCAGTTAAATACAGACACCTGCAATGGTGAGGTCCCACTAGGCGATGATGCAACCATGAAAAGGAAGGAGGCTGGTTCCCTGGATTGTATCATGAGAGAAAGCTGTCTAATGACCAGGAACATCCAGAAACACAACTGCTACGAAAGCAATACATTAACTTCTATTTAGTGAAGTTGCTGAAAATTTGGTATTTATTTCTTACAACAGCTAATATTGCTTTAACCAATAAAACTTATCTACCACTCATTGCTCAGTCTACTACAATCTAGTTTCCAATCTGTTTCTTGGAAACAGATCTCTATAAAAACCATCAATGGTTTCCCAGTTACTGAATTCAATGGCTATCTTTTAGTCTAAATTTTACCTGATCCCCTCAAGACTATTACACATAGTTGTACACTCTTCTCTTCTTAAAAGGTTTTCCTGCCTTGGTTTCCATGACACAAAACTCTTTCAGGTTTCTGCTTTTCTGTCTGGCTGCTTCTCAGTCTCCTTCATAGGCTCAGGTTCTCTACTACCTAATCTCAGAACTCTAAAAACTTGACTTCTGCTTCTAAACATGTTGAACTAATTGATGCTGGACTTTCCCACTTGCTATAAACAACTGGAAACTTCAACACATTGCATTTAAAACTAATTTTAGACATTTGAAAATAGGCAGCATAGGATCACAATTCCTGAGAGAAAGGAAACAAATAAGGTGAGCCTACAATCACCCCACCTTTTGCCAGAAGATACCTTTTGGATTGCATTACAGGGAAGAAAAATAATGGCAGAGTAATGGTTTCTCTGAGTCAATGAGATAGAAATCAAAGTTGGGGAAGCTAAGGTGACTTGAATTTGCAGGGCAGACCATCACAGAAGAGGGAGCTACAGAGAGAAAGGGATCCCGTTGAGTCTGTGGCTGGATTCTAAGGTAAGGCTCCACAATGCAGGCAAAGGATAACTATCAGAGCGCTGTAAGCTAAACAATTCCCAGAGTTCACAAAAGGCTAAGATGTGTTCAAGTTCCAATCAACTGGACTGGCACCCAATAGAAATTCCAAACTGCTCACACCAAATAAACATAAATACTCCAGCCCTAGAGTAAAGTCTACTCAAACTTAACCTTACAAGGCTCAAAAATAAGCTTTAATGGATTGAGCTGATCCACAGGGAATTTAACTACAAGCCCAAACAAACTCCACAATCTATAAAGGAAAACAGCAAAATCCAGACAGGTGGCATTATATTCTAAATGTCCAGCATCCACTCAAGAATTATTATACATGAGAAGAATATTCAGGAGAAAAATCAGACCATAGAAACAGATCTAGAAATAACAGAGATAACAAAACAAGCTGACAAAGATTTTTAAATAGCTGTATAAATATGCACAAGATTTTAAAGGAAAATATAAACCCAATGAAGACAAAAGGAAATATTTTAAAAGGATGAAATTTAACTTGTAGAATTGAAAAATGTGATAGCTTAAACTTAAAAATTGCACTGGAGATTAGATAGCAGTGAATTTTAAAAATAGCAGTAGAAACTATCCAAACTAAAGGATAGAGAGAGAAAAATCTGGAAAAAATGAAGAGCCTCAATAACCTTGGGAATAATATCAAGCAGTCACTAGGTAATTAGAGACCCAGAAGGATGGGAGGGTAGAAAAAACATTTGAAGAAATAATGGTCATTTTTTTTCCAAATTGTATGAAAGCTATAAGCCCACAATCCAAGAAACTTAATGAACCCAAAGCAAGATAAACACAAAGAAAATAACACGAAAGTGCATCATAATTAATTGATAAAAACCAGTGATAAGGAAATGTGGGTAAATGAAAGGCACAAATAACCAATATGATTTGTGAAAGAGAGGACATCACTACAGATCCTGCAGATGTTCAAAGGATAATAAGAAAATATTCTGAACAACTTTATGTCAGTGGTTTGGCAACCCAAGTGAAATGTTCAAATTCAAATAAACATTCAAAGTATTTAAAATTATTAACTAATAATACATTAATTTAGCAAAGTCATAAGATACAAGTTCAGCATGCAAAAACCAGTTGTATGTTTTACAGCAGCAAGAACAACATGAAGTTGAAATTTTTAAAATACCATTTACAACAAACAGCATAAAAATATGAAATATTTAGGGATAACTTTAACAAAGTTTGTGTAAGCCCTATATGCTGAAAATTATAAAACATGGCTGAAATAAATTAAAGAAGACTTATATCAATGTAGAAATACATGACATTCATTTATTGGAGGAGTCCATGTTGTTAAGATGAGAATTTTTCCCCAAATTTCCCTACAGATACAAAGAAATTCCCCCAAAAATTCCAATCTGGCTTTTCTTCTAGAAACTGACAACCTGATTTTAAAATGTATGAAAATTGAAAGGACCTGAAATAACCAAAATAATTTTTCAAAAAGTAAAATATTTAGAAGACTTATGCTACCTGATTTCAAGACTTATTATAAAACCACAGTAATCTAAACAGTGTG
This sequence comes from Equus caballus, assembly GCF_041296265.1. Classification (NCBI taxonomy): domain Eukaryota; kingdom Metazoa; phylum Chordata; class Mammalia; order Perissodactyla; family Equidae; genus Equus; species Equus caballus. The sequence continues at coordinate 25,871,176 of NC_091710.1, read as the reverse complement.
ATCTATAATATTGATATACATATAGATCAATGATACAGAATAAAGAGTACAGAAATAGATCGATCTATATATGGTCAATTATTTTTGACACAGATTGAAATATAATTGAATGGTAAAAGGATAGTCTTCTCAACAATGGTGCTGGAACAATGAAATATCCATATTTTTTTAATGAACCTCAACCCTTACCTCACACCACTGACAAACATTAACTCAATATGTGTCATAAACTTAAATGCAAAAGCTGAAACTACAAAACTTCTAGGAAAATATCATAATTAGATTTCATCAAAATTACAAATTTCTGTTCTCAGAGGAACATATTAAAAAATTAAAAATGAAAAGACTAGCCAGAGATTGGCAGAAAATTGAGGATATACATGACAAAGGACTCTTATGCAGAATATGTGTAGAACTCCTACAACTGAATAATAAAAAAGACAAAAACCTCAATGAAATAATGGACTGAATGGTTGAGAAGACACTTTACAGAAGACACTGAACATTATTAGCCATCAGAGAAATGCTAACCACTAAAAGATACCACCAGACACAAAGTAGAAAGGCTAAAATTCAGAAGACTGACAATATCAAGTATTGGCAAGGACATGTGGCAGCTGGAAATCACATATTGCTGGTGGAGGTAGAAAATGATGCAACCATTTTGGCAAACATTCAGCAGTTCCTTATAAAGTTTACATTTACTCCAGCACCGAGAAATTTCAGTCCTACGTACTTATCCAGATAAATGAAGACATATGTCCACACAAAGACTTGCACATGAATATTAATAGCAGCTTTTTACTTAATAGCAAAACCTGGGGAAAAAATGCTAATGTTCATCGGCAGGTGAATGGTTTACTCAGTCTGTGGCTTATCCACACAATGGAACATTAGCAATAAAAAGAATGAACTTCTGATACTTGTAATACCATGGATGAATCTAAAAATCATTTTGTGAAGTGAAAAAAGCCATATACAAAAGAGTACACACTGCAAGATTCCATTTATACGAATTCTAGAATGAGCAAAATTAGTGTTTAGTAACAGAAAGTGTCTTACCTGGGGCCAGCATGGGGGAAGAGTTGACTCCAAATGGGGCACGAGAAATCTGAGGGACGGAGATGATGCAAATGTTCTGTATCTGATGGTGGTTACATGAGAGTATACATTTGTGAAATCTCATCAAACTGTACACTTAAAATGGGTGCATTTAATGGTATGTAAAGTATATTATTCCTTAATAAAGTTGATTTAAAAGTAAAAATAAGTAATTAAAATGTTTAAATTAAAAATTTTTAAAGCTGTAAAGCTTTCTTAATATTTTCAGAATACAGACAAAATCCTGAATACTCATCATGGGATATGAGTGGCCTGCTTTACTTAGTTAACTACTAAGGTTGTTTTGTCTTGTTTTTATAATCGCTTTCTTCTCACTTCACTGTTTCTCTCCAGGCAGTCTCATCCATTTCCACAACTTCAATCACCATCTACATATTTATGACTTCCTTGTATATCCTCAGCTAACTCACAGCCCATCTAAGTGACAGAGCCCTCTATCCAGGTGCCCACTGTATATCTCAAAAGCATCCCAAACTCAATGTAGTCAAAACTAAACTCACTTTCTTCTCAACTGTTCTCAGTAAATAGTCCACCACCCATCTACTTCACAAAGAAACCCTCAGTGTCATCATTGACTCTTTCCTCCCTCTCATGCCTCATATCCAATCCAACAATATCAATTTTACTTACTACTGTTAAATTCAGCTACTTCTCTCATCATCTCATCTTAATCTGAGATACCATCACCTCTCACCTAGAGTCTTGATACGACCTTTAAACCAGCTGTCCCCACATTCTCTCTGACCACCCTTAACAAAATATCCATAGTGCAGCCAGAATAAGTCTTTTCAAATATAAATATCATCATGTCATCATACCACCACACTAAATCCGAATCTTGTGTTCATTATTCCCTTGCCTTACTGTTTATAGAGTTTTATTACATATTAAATATAATGTGTATTATATAATATATATCCCTAAAAATAATTTTAGTTGTTTTTGACTTTATAATAATAGATGCATACTGTGTGTATTATTTGGGGATTTGCTTTCCTAATTAATATTATATGAGTGAAGTTTATCCATATTGTTGCATGTCATGGTAGTGCATCTATCATGACTAATGCACAATGTTCCATGGTGTGGACACACAATGGTTTTTTTATCCACTTTCCTGTTGATCACCAATCACATTGTTTCCTGGTTTGTTTGGTTTTCAATTATGAACTATATAGCTGTGAACATTCTTGTACACGCCCCTTGGCACACTCCTTGGTAGTGTTCCAGGGTATATGAGTGTCCAGCTCTAGGAAGTCATTCCAAGCTCCCTGCCAAAGTAGTTGCACCAGTTCAAACTCCCATCAGAAAGGCATAAGAAATCCTGTGGTTCCATGTCCTCTGCAACACTTGGTGTTGTCAGCCTTTCTTTTTAAATTGAGGTGGGATTAACTCACATTATATTAGTTTCAGGTGTACACATAATATTTAGTGAAATAGTCACCACAATAAGCCTAGTTAACATCTGTCACCATACATAGTTACAGAATTTTTTTTCTTGTGGTGAGAACTTTTAAGATCTGCTCTCTTAGCAACTTTCACACATGCAATACAGTATTACTAACTCCAGTCACCGTGTTGTACCTTACATGCCCACTATTTATTTTATGACTGGAAGTTTGTGCCTTTGACCATGTGCACCCGTTTCACACATACCCCCAGCCTCCGGCAACCACCAATCTGTTCTCTATATCTATGAGTTTGGTGTTATTTTTGGTTTGGGGGCTGGGGGAGAGGTTTAGATTCCACATATAAGTTGTCAGCCTTTTAATCATTGCCAATCAGATGGTGTAAAATGGTATCTGCAGTTCCCTGATCACTAGCTACATTGAACATCTCTATATATCTTTATGAGTCAAATATGTTTTCTTGCTTAGCAATTGTCTTTCCATGTCTTTTGTCCATTTTTTATGAGATTTTGTTGTGTTCTCTTCTAATTGATTGATAACTACGCTTCATTCTAACCCTTTGTTGCTTACGTGTATTATAAATATGTTCTCAAGCCCCCGGCCTTTACTCATACCACCTGCCCCATTGGGATTCTCTTCCTTCTCCACGCCACCTGGTGAACTCCTATTCATCCTTCAGAGCTCGTCTCAACTACTCACTTACTCAGGGAAGCCTTCACTGATTTCCCTAATTTGATCAAATGCTACCATGTTATGCTCTCATGGGATGAGGGAACACTCCTTCCCAGCACTTCCTCAGCTCTAATCTTTACATGCATTTTGGTGATTGTTTAATGTATGCTCCACAGGGCAAAGATTTATCTATTTTTTGCTTGTAGTTTATCTGCCCTCAATCAATCTGATATATCTGAATGACTAAATGCCACATTTGCATGTGGATTATCTTACAACTGCCCCAAATGCAGTCATGGTCATGCCATTTGACCTCCTCACCCCTTCATTTCCTGTCTTTACACACCTCTTCTTGCTCCCTTCTCTCTTCCCTGTTTCCTATAAGCATTCCCAGACCTGAGGAAGGAATTTAACCTCCAAGTGCCTGTTTGAAGAACTTTTCATTCCAGGGGAGGAAAAAGTGAGATAAAAAGGGACCAGATCTGACAGACGTAAAAGATAACCCAGAGGGTTGGTAACAACCACTTTGCCACCCAGTCAGCAGTTTCTGGGGAAACTAGGAGTGCAGAGGGTGTGCTCATTAATTCTGCGTCTTATTAACGTATGACAAGAAGGCTGTCACACAAAAGGCATTTGGTTTTAGGCTCCAAATGCCTTTGCTTTTTATGGAGCCAAAAACCATTGTGGAGAATGATGGTGAACGAGGAACGGGCTCCAGCAAGGGGGAGGGGCAGGTGCGCCCTGCACCTGTTGCAAGGCTTCCTTAGAGGCAGAACTGTGCTTGGAAAGCCCAGACCATTCCACGAGGCACTGGACCCACAGCCCTGCATTCCAGGCCCTCCCCATAGGCGTGTTCCAGTCAGGTCCCCCAAACAGGGCTATTAGAGACCCCTCAAGGCCATCTGCTGACAGTCATTCCTCCTTGGCTGTAAACACAGATGCTTCCAAGCTGGACTCTCCACCGGCAGTATTTCTTGGGTTCTTTTCCATTCCTGTCAAGAAAGAAGTAAAACGGATCTCCTTTTCCACCCGGGCGCCCCTCCGGAGGATGAGGACTGGTCCTGGGAGCTGCTGCCCAGTGGCAGAGGTTCGCTCTCCCGCCACTGCGGGGGAGGGGGAACCTCAGTGCAGCATCGCTGTCTCCCTTTCACTGGGTTGGTAAACATGCTGGCCGTTTTGAAGTATTATTTCCCCCTTTAGGACAATGTACTTGGGTTTGGGTTCTTTTTGCTTTGTTTATCCAGTAATCGTTACAGCAAGAGGGATGCACCTGTTCCACGGGCCCATTAGACTCCGAATGGCTTCTCTCCGGAGCGGAGGCATGTAGGAAAACTGGCCTTGGCACTCAACGTGCACTGCAGGGGAAGAGAGCAGAGCGAGCGGTGCGAGAAGACCAAGCTGTAACCTTGAGCCATAACAGGAAGTAGCTCGGGGCTGGGAGAGGGAGACAGGCGGTGCCTGGAAGGAGGTTGAGGCTTAGAAAGAGAAGGAACAACGTGCCCAAGGTCACACTGCCAATTAGTCTTGAAGCTGGAGTTAACATCGCAGAAAGCTGTTCTGTCTGGCTCCAAGCCCACGCTCTCCCTCACCTTGTTATATTTTGGAGGAAAGAGAGGTGGGGAGAGGGGAAGGAAGTCTTTACAGCCAGGTCTCAGGTCGGTGCCCCCACAAGCTGAGGGCTTTGTCTGTATCTTATCTGCATGTGGAAGCGGCCCAGGGAGGGCTGCTGCCTGAGCGCTTGGGAGGAACAGCAGGTGGGTGGGGAGCAATTTCAAGTCCAGGAGAGGAAAGGGAAGCAAGATGATGGGTGGTTCCTCTAATTCAGACTTTGAGCTTCGTCTAGCAGTAAGTCCCACTCAGCTGCTCTAATTCCTCCTCCTCATCTTCCCCTCACACTGTAACCCCCAAGGGTGTTCTGATTCTGGGGGGAAAAGGATAGTATCAAATGGCCCCACTCAGGCCTCTTTCGTCCAAGACGCCCCATGTTGGGGAGGGGAGGGGGCTGCCAAGTGGGCTTGCAGAGTCTTTTGTTTGGAGTGTCAGAGCCACAGCCCGACACAGAAGCTGCTCCGGGGCCCCGGTGACTTACTTTGTCATCTGCCGCCTCTTGCGCAGGTGTGCGTATTTTAGCTGGAGGAGCCCAGGCATGGAAATCGCTCTCCTTGTGCCCATATATTATCAGTATTTTTTAACATGTCGCTCTCCAAGCAGGTAATGCATTTGCAGAGACAGTGATCTTTCATCGGGAGATTACAATGATTTGTGTTCTCTGTCTAAATTCCAGCATAAATTTCAGAGCCAGCGAGGCATTGGCTTGTGGCAAGAGCTGCGTTCTGAGATGTGGCAGGCTATTGTGCAAACCTGAGGCTCGCAGCCATTTGTCCTGATTAGGGAAAGGCTTTGAAATTCTTCCTTGTGCCTCACCTTCTTTATTTTTTTCAAATCGCTCTTCCAGCAGGTCACCTTTGCAGCTGGGTGCAAGCCTCAAGTTGTATTTGCTGGCCTGGTCTCAAGCAATGCATTGAAGCAATTCAATTTCCAGAACTCCTGGTTCTGCTGAAATTAGCAGTGTGGCTTGGGTCAAGTCTGTAAACCTCCGGGTTTCAGTTTCCCCATCAGTAAATTGGGAATTGCAATCCTAACTTCACAGGGTCAATAGGAGGATTAAATAAAAGAGCATAAATGAGAATTTCTCCTCCCTTGGTACGCAGAAAACTGTGGACAAAACCCATGCGGCCATCCCCAGTGTAGTCCCAATATGACATGCACCCAGAGGCCTGTGGCTATGACTGCACCCTGGCTGGACGGTCCCTTCAGTCAGCCCCAGTTTTCTCCATGGTTCTCTGGAACTCTCCAAAGTGTCTCTAATAGGATGAATAAGTAAATCACCTTGCTGTGTATATTACTTTGCTCGAGCTGCCATAACAAAAATACCACAGACTGAGTGGTTTAGACAACAGAAATTTATTTTCTCACAGTTCTGGAGGCTGGATGTCCAAGATCAAGGTCTCATCAAGGTTGGCCTCTTCTGAGGTCTCTCTCCTGGGCTTGTAGACGGCTGTCCATCTTTTCCCTCTGTCTTCACGTGGTCTTCCTCCTGTGTGTGTCTGTGTCCTAATCTCCTTCTTCTAAGGACACCAGTCATATCAGATCAGAGCCCACCCTAAGAGCCCCATTTCAATTTCACCGCTTCTTTAAAGATTCTATCTCCAAATACAGTCACGTTCTGAGGCCCTGGGGGTTAGGACATGAGCATACGAATTTGGGAGGGATACAGTTCAGCCAATAACACCATGTCATTAAAAGCACAAATACATGATGCATAACTTTAAGGAAATCCCAAAGTCAGACCAAGAGCGATGGTGTCTTTCTGTGTCATGATAATGCTTTGTTTTCCGAGTCCTATCTCAGTCATTACATGTCATCTCTCAATTGACAAATGGAAAAGCTGAGAGAGGGAAAAAGTGGGAGGGACTTACTCAAGGTCACACAGGGTATAATGAGTGTCAAGATTAGGTCTGGAACTGAGATGTGTGGCTCTTGTGCTTCTCAGTGTGTGATTCTGCACTGTCACCTTGGGAAGGTTTTCACCACCTCCAGGAGCACATGCCAGAGGGCAGATGGCTCCCCTGTCAGATGTGTAAGTGTCTTCAGGGCAAGCCTGCCACCTGTGACTTGTAGCTTGCCTGCCTGCTTGCTATCTCCCATTCCCTCCCCATTGCATCTAGCACACCGCTGTGCACATCGGAACAGGGAATGTTGTCCACTAAGTCTCCCGTGCAGGATAATTATGCTGACCCAGGGAGCAGGCCCTGGCGCTAGGCCTAAGTGAACCATCTCCCTGGCTCTTGACTTGGTTTGGGTTGTTTGTTTGTTTTTTAACAGCAGACTCTGTACCCAGCCCTTTCTGTTGCAGAGATTGCAATGGGCCAAAGGTACAAGAGAGTAACTGTGCTGCCCAGGAAAACACAGGAAGAGGGGAACCAGCTGGTGACATCAACAGGCATAAGAGGCAGGGCTGTGAAAATTCACAGCCAACAATGGCCCTCTTGACAAAGCCGTGGGGAAGAAAGGTACCGATGAGGCTCTGAAGGAGTTCCAGCTACCATGGATGGAGGTCGCCTGATCCAGGGACAACAGCTGGCTTTGTTTCCAATCCATGTATATATATTTATATCTCCACAGTGGCAGTATTTGCTCTTCTCCATAAATCCCCAAATTCCCCAAAGTTTTGCATTCACCAGAGTGAGTGAGTGTTCTGGGGAGGACAAGTACTTACATTTAATGGACTTTCTGTGGGTCAAGTGGAAATTAGCAGACTGAAGTGGACGAAGATCCAGGTTCAAGACCAGTTCTGCCACTGGCCAACTCTGCAGCTGGGCGAGCCTCTTACTGTCATAGTGTTGGCTTCCTCAGAGAGGCTGAGAACCCGCCTGAGATGATTTTGAAAAGCATGGGCTTTAGGGTCGATAGGCGTTGGTCCAAATTACTTACTAGATAGGTGACCTTGACACCATTGCTTACCGTCTCTCAGTGGATCGCCCCATCAGTAAAAAAATGTGCTAAAAAGTGCCCACTGCCAGGGGTGCCGTGATAGGAAAAGAGGTAGCATTTGTGAAAGTACCTGTTGAGTCACCTGGGATTGGTGTGTCCTCTTCCCTCCTTGGCAGAGTGTTATCGCAGGAGGGGAAGGAGAGCAGGAGGGAGGATTGGAAACAACTGGAAGCCCATTTACGGGACGTGTGCTCTGATGCCACCGCAACCAGCACCCTTCCGGCTCTCCCCCTCCATGTGGCAAAGCCCCAATCTCCCCATTTCTTCTCCTTCCTCCCTCCTCTGGGGCCTGGATGAGTGTCCAAAGCCAACTACTTAACGCCCTGTAACCAAGGCAGCCAGAGATCTAGGAAGCGAAGAAGCAGCCTCTCTGGCTGTGGCAAGGCAGGGTCGTGCTCTCTCCAGGGCTGGTTTTGGCCAATAACAGCAGCGTCCCTTCCCTGGCTGTGTGGATTCACAGCCCGGCCCTCCTCAGCCTTCAAATCATGGAAGCCGGCCCAGGCTCTCTGAAAGTGATTTTGTCTTCTGAATGCTCTCTCAGGGCGCATCAGCAGGGCTGGACAAGGGCCCAGGGTGGAGGAGAGGCTGGAGAGAGGGTGCAGAGAAAGGTCACTTGAATGGAGAAGGGTTATGACTTGTGTTGCACTCGGCCCCAAAGCACCAGCCAAGAAAAGTTTTCAAACAGCAGGGAGCCAGTGCCTGGTTAGAAGCAGGACTGCAGAAGCGTTTGATGATTGAATAAACAAGTGTCCCGCCCCCAAAACCACATCCAGGATTTGCCCCAGTTGGAATGACTCCCTCCCTCCCCTGTTTCACTGTAGTTCTTTGTACCTCTACTGCCTGGTCAAAATCAGCTGAATAGTCATTTGTTCTGATTCTTCCGTGGACTATAAACCCCTTGAGGGCAGAGACTGTCTAATTCCTGAGGTTTGAAACTCACAGAGAAATTGCTTGATAATTGTTTGCTAATTTATGTGAAAATAATGTGTCCCACCTAGAGCTCCTCCGAGTTCTCCAGGCCTCCAGGTTCCAGGGCCTGTTCCCCTGGTTAGAGTCATCCTGGAAGCGCTGAAGTCACAGCCTCCAACTGCATCTGTTTATTTATTATGTAATGGTCAGGCACCTGATCCTGAACGTGTGTCACCAAGGAGGTCTCTCTCGAAGTTTAACCTCGTTAAGTGTTGCTACACGAAGACAGGAGGAGACTGGGAGACGACTGCATTGTCCAGCCTGCTTGTTGCACGGGGGGAAGCATTTTAAGAGCAATCCCAATCTAATTTTCTCTTTCTTTCTTTCTTTTTTGATCATTCAAACTGTAGCCAGGGAGCCCAGAATGTAACACTTGAAAGCTTATAAACGATTAAAAAGTGGGGTCAGAAAATCTCAGGCTTGGGAGGGAGTTTAAAATCCATGTGAGGCTTTTTCCATATTGTTCCCACCTGCATCCCCTGATCATTGGATGAGAAAGCACAGGGCTGTGATCCCTACCATCTTTTCCATGTCAACACTAAGTTCATTAACACTTCTGATCAGAGACGACCACTGACAAGCACTTTCCCATGTCTGAATAGCCCACAACTCAGCCAGAGGAGAAACAGAAAAGTCACTTTTTATCTAATGTCACAAGCGCACAATGACAGTGGGAGAGCCACTAGCCATCCCCAAACCACCTTTCTTTGGGTAAAACTCCAAACTGGGCCCTGGACACGAATGGCTGCAGGTAACTTCTCAAAAAGGAAAAAAAAAAGGATTGCTTTAAAGCAGCACAGAATGAAGCACCCCACCCACAGACTCCTCCTCCCCTCTATTGCATCCACCACACCCTTCCAAAGGGACGCTTTGATCGGTATCTGTTCCAGGAAGGGGAGGGCAAGTGGAGGAACAAGAAGGGAACAGTCCGTAAACAGTATTATTAACCCATAGGCTGGCCATAAATCAGGGCAGGAAGGTGACCTCAGCGGGCTGGAGTAATCCTGCATGTCAGGATGAATTTATGAGGCCAATTTTATTGGCCTGCATGACCCAGGCTCCCTGGAGACGTCTCAGTAACAAATCCAATCCACTTCATTTATGAGCTGTGTACAGTGTCAGCCGTGGGCCCCAGCCAGAGCACACTGACCGCCCCTCTGAGAGGGCATCCAGGAGCGTGGCCCTCAGGGGAGCAGTGTTCCCAATCCATGCTGACTGTCACTCCCTGTGAACCAGCCGGACCTGCCCTAGGAGCTGTCACCTTCAAACTGTTGTCCTAGGTTCTCGTTCTGGCTCTGCTCTGAGAGCCAAGACGGCTCACAGCAAGACCCTTCCCCTCCTGGGGTCTGTTTCCTCATCGCAGAAGGAGAATGTGGGACTACCAGTGTTGCTCAGTGGGGGCACTAGAGACATTTGGGGGAGGACAGATCCTGTCATTGCAGGACTTGGTACCTCTGGTCCCAACGACCATATGGAGTAGTTCCCCCACCCTGTCATTAGATCAACCAAAAGTGCCCCCACATATTTCCAAGTGCTCTCACTTAACAATTATTGATTAGATAATGTCCAAGTTCCCTGCCTGGGCACAGACATCCCAAGGGGGTCTGCGAAGGAGCTGTTTGTCCTTCCACTTCCCCACCCTGGGAGCAGAAAAGCTGATACTCCTGCCAGTGGCAGCTAGAGGGACCTCGGGGCCAGCCAGGAGCATCTCAGCGAGAGGAGGCAGCAGGAGCTGGAAAGTCCTCTGAGCAGAGGGCCTGGCGCATACCTGGCCTTCACCTGCTCTCTGTCGGCTCCGAGAGCTGGGCGGAAGGCGTTTAAGTCTATTTGACTGTCCCTGTCATCGTAAGGTTTACGGGTGGTTAATTTATTCTTTATAGCACAGTCATTGATGGCTGTTAAATCACAAATGAGAGCCAATAAAGGGTGAATTGCAGCTGAAATTACACTGTTTATATGACAGCAGAGTGCTGGCTAAAAGATTCATATGCTGCTGATGAAGTATGTTATAAATTTTAATTACCATAGTTTGTACAAATGACATGTTTGAAATGCTATTGAGTAATGTGACCCTGATAATGAAACTATAAAATAAATCATTAACTTTCTGAATGAGCTTTTTTATTTCAGTGCTGCACAGAGTAAACTTTTCAGTTTATTCCAGATCAATCCTTTTGCACCCCCACCCTCCACCCGTGGCCTAACCGGCTCCTCTCTACATAGGCAGGGGGCAAGGGAGCAACAGGAGACTGGTGACCCTGGGGAATGCCTGGGGACAGGGCCCAGGGCTGCGGAGGGAGAGTCAGCCCGAGGCAGGGATTCCAGTTTGTTCAAGGTTTATTTAAGGTTCTGTGCACCTTGAACAAACCCCATAAAGTTTCCCGCCTGTGGGACGAGGGGACCCTTTTCTGAACCTACAGACTCTCTAGTGCCCTTCACCTGCTGGCAGCTGGGCGCCGAGGCTGAATCACCCAGCGGAGCATCTGCCGCGGTGCCCAGGTGGGTCAGACTCCAGGTGAGGGTCAGGCTGCCCAGTAGGTGAGAGAATCGCAAGCAAACTGAGCCAACTGTCCTGGCCCATAGCCCAGTGAAGAGTCCAGAAGAGAAAAAGGCAGTCAGATGTTTGGTGGGTTTCCACGGTTAAGGTGTCCCTACTTCAACACCCTGGTCTATAAGGCTCATGAATGATCCCCTCACAGCACCCCCAAGGTGCCTGTCACTGCGGTTAAACACATCTTGCAGAAAAGAATCTGAAGCTCCAGGAAAAACCGAGAAGGAGCCCTACCAAAGGCCATTTAGGGCAGCCTCCTGCTCCAGGAGTCACAGGTCCCAGCTCTCTCCAGCAGACATGGCCCTCTTAGGCCTGCAGGACAGGAAACACTTCGGTAAGTTTGGCAAAACCCTGGCTTCACAGGATATCAGCTGTCTTGCCCATCCTTTAGTCCTAAAGCTATCAATGTGGGTGGACAGGGAGGGAGGTGGGGAGAGAAAACACAGGAAAAGAGGTTCTACTCCCAGCTATACACAAATTCCAGAAGAAAATACAAAGTTTGAAAAAGCCCCCAGGTGTTTCTATGTGCCTTCTGGGTCATATCCAGCCCAGTCCTCCCACTTTGCACATGAGGAAATGTCAGCCCAGTGGGGCAGTGGCAGAACTGGGGTTATAACCCACAGGACCAAGGGTAAGAGGAGAATGGAGCTTTTCCATTCAATATGCAGACAGGCTGCCTGACAGGCAGGCAGGACGATGCGAGGGACTGCTCCCTCATTTCCTCCATTCCCCAGAACAAATCTGCTCTCTGGATTGTGCCAGAAGAAAAGAAGATCACACTCAGAAGGGCACACGATGGGAGAAACCTCTCGAAGTTTCTTCCCAGGAGTCTGCAGAGCAGACCCAGCCATGACAATGTGGCTTGTTAGGAGATGCTGCCAGTGAAAGGCCTTCCAGCACTTCAGAGGCCTCGCTTCGACCACCTAGTGACAGGAGAGAAGGAACGCCGACTGTACATCCATTTCCATAGATGAGCAAGTGGGAACAAATGGGAAGGGATTTGTCTCAGGTCACAGAGCATGTGAGCAGCTGGAGCAAGAAGAAAATCCAAACACATTCATGAGACAATTTGAGAAATTTGAAATCTGACTGGATATTTGGTGATATTAAGGAATTATTGTTCATTTTTAAGGTCTGATGGAAGTATTGTGATTATCCTTTGAAAGAATCCTTAACTTTTAGAGATGCGTACTGAAGTCGTAACAGGTGGAAATGTATGATTTCCATGGTTTACTCCAAAATAATCCAGATGGGAAGGGATGGGGCTGGTGGATGAAACAAGATAGGCCATGAGTTGATAACCGCCAAAGTTGGTGATGTTTATATGCGGGTTCTTTATACTACCCTTCTGTAAATGTGATCAATTTTCCATAATAAAGAAAATTTTTAAAATATCTAAATGCTCTTGTCCCCAAAGTCTACTGCAATGTCCATTTTCCCATGCGTGCTAAGCAATGCCAAGCTGGAAAAAAGATCAGACCTGCTGTCTCCTAGGGCATGCTTGCATGGATGTAGGAGAGTATGAACTTTTTCCCTTCCTTTTGTGGGAGGAAGTCTCAGTGACACTGAAGCTCTTGCACAAACAAGACAGCTCCTGGCACAGCTCCCTGGCACAAACACAGCCAGAAATAGAAGGTCCACCTGGGTGGGGCTCAGACCTGCTGTGTCCACTCGAGGAGGTCCCTTCATGTCTCAGAGCCTTAGCTGCCTCATTTGTAAAACCAGTATGGAAGCCCCAACTAGCCTACTTCAAAGGAGGTGAGGATCATATTAAATAACGAAGGGGAGTTCTAGAGAGATGGCAGAGAGTCAGCAGTAAGAGCACAGGCTCCAGACTCCCTCTGTTCAAATCCCAGCTCCACCTTGGATGAGCTCTGTGGCTCAGACAAGTTTCTCAGTCTCTTCTGCCACAGGGACCTCTATAATAGAAGCAGTGTTGTTGTAAGGATTCAGTGAGTTCATATATGCAAACAACTAGAACAATACCAAGCACTATGTAAGTTATTATTATTATTGCTCTATAATGGTATGCTAACATAAGATGTCAATATTATGAAAAGAACCAAAGAGTCTTACCAGAAAGGGACTTGAGAAGTCATTAATCCCAAGCTCCATCTTTCAGAGGCTCATGAAAGTGACATGATGTATCTGGAGTCACATCACAAGTTAGTGACAGCACTGAGCCTGGAGCAGACTCCATCCCACTAAGCAGGTAGTCACTTCTTTCTTTTAACTACACACCCATGAGGAAGCCAACACCAAGTCACCTCCTCAGTCCTGAGTCTCATGCTGGACAGGCACGCCCAGGAGTCCCCACACCCAGCACCTCTCTGGGTCTGTAATGCGGGAGGACCATAAGAGTTGGAAGAGAATATCCTGCTCCTTGTTCCACATCTGATCCACAGAGACCAGAGACTGGGCAATCAAGATGTGGCTTTTGCCTTCCCCGGTGTGCTCATGAAGAGTGAGTGGCACTTGGAAGGCCTCCCTCTGACTTATCAGCCACCACAAAAGCATTTTCAAAGCGATGGTACAAGCTGCCCTACTTACCATTAAGAGAAAGGACCACATTATTGCTGTTATAAACCATTGATTAAGGTTTATAATAGCAATAATCCCCTCGAAATTCATTGTTACTGCAGTTAATGACCAGTTTATTAGAGCGTTAACCATCCTTGGCAATGGGCTGAGTCGTTTAATGCGGGTAACGACCAATTTCTCAAGGATTATTGCTTAAATAACAATTCTTTGCGAGATGTATGCGCCACCACAAGTGTGGCTCTGGCTGGAAGCTTCTCCTCAGAAATAAGTGTTAATTATTTCCTCAGAGTTGCACCACTGGCACCATACCTAACAAAACCCAAACCATGAGCTTTGTGGTAATGCTACAGAGACACCAAAGAATCCCAAAGTTAGACGAGGGCCTGGAGATGGTACTGCACCCTCCTATGAGGGAGCCAGGACTAGAGCCGCCTCTGGGAGGTCTTCTGGCCTCCTAAAAGAAAGTACCATTGGGAAACAGTGTCTGGCTTTTAGACTACCCCTCTTTTCTCTTCACTTGGTTTTATTTCCAGAATTTTCTACCTGCCCAAATCCCCCACCACCCCCTTAACAGGTGAGGAAATCAGGGTCACCAAGGGGTTGGGAAAAGGGCTGAGGAATGGGAAGACACAACACACCAAGGTCTCATAAAGGTTTAACATACTCGGAAGCAAATATTTGCCCACACCTGACCACCCAGGTCCTAGAAGACCTGGTAGGATATGGCTGCAAGCAATGAATGGTACCCAACAGTTTGCACAGGGCTAAAGGGCTGGCTCTCTGTGACCACTGGGCTGCTTTTGGTTTGCTCCAGGAGAAAAAGAAAAACTAGGATCAGCTTACACGCTTCATAGCTCAGCTTGAGAAGTCATAGTATCATTAAATATAATAACAAAACCAAGGGGCCTTATTATCATCTAGGCCACTTTCCTTGTTTTACAGGTGAGGGCTGAGTTCCCAGAGGGAGTAGGAGGCCTGCCTAAGCGACACAGCCACTTAGAGAAGCATTGGAATTAGACTTCCATCTCTGTCTTGCCATTATCAACCTCAAGACCGTCTTTTTGGAACACCCAAACAAAGAACTGTGTCTCAAGAGACGGTAAGAATCACAGCCCCAAACAGGAGAGAACACAGAGGCAAGGCATCCCCAAGTCCATGAGCACTTAAACAGGAGTCTCAGAGAAACCGAAGATCTGATCACCCACTCCTCCCACCCCACAACTCGCAATCAGTTCATTGACTATTTTCCATCACTTCACGTTAGCACTGGTATTTCAATAACTTTCATTTTTTTGACATCATCTGAAAGCTCCTGATATGATTACACTCTAATTGCATTATATTAACTAAAATAAATACTAATAGGGTGTGAACCTAACATAACAAGACAGCAAATTGCTATTGCAGTGCCAGAGTAGGCTAGAGACAAATCTGCTGATTCACTCAACAAGCACAGACCAAGGTCCTGCTATGCGTCAAGCACAAAGGCAATCTCCTTTTTTCTCATCACCGCCACAAATTAATTTGGTGCAAGAACAGAAAGTGAAGTATCACAGCCGCCTTGAACTGTGAATCCTTCAACCTCCATGTTTTGACCTAATAGCAAGAATAATCACCTATAAATGATGGTAAGGGGCAAAATACACATCTCTCCCAGGAGCTCAGTGAAGAAATTTCCAGTAAGTCATGGATCCTTTTGTCTTTAGACAGATAGACCCGTGATCATCACTGGGGCCTGATGAGTCAACGGCGCCTCCAATAGCTCCTCCATCAGATGTGTACAACGTACTGGAGACAGAAGGTGGGGCCTTCTCTTTCCAGCTCTCTTGCTAAGACTTTGCTCAAGGCTCTGACACCACAGTGATGACATTGGACCCCATTATCCCCCAATTTCTAGTATTTATGAGTCCAAAGATCAACACTTTTTAAGTCATCAAACTGAATTCATGATTGCCAGGATTAGATAAATACTCTCAGTAAATCACAATAGTTCAATATCTTCTACCATATTCCCAACTGTATTGCTATCCATACGCTTATAGGATATTATGAAATTTTTATTTGCAAACATGCAAGATAGTTGTATCAATTACAGATCATGTTTGAGCTGCATATGGGTTTCTTTATCAAGAAAATAAGTTGATATATCTAAAGTACTTCAAAGAATGCCCGGCACATAGTAAGGAGTCATCAATGTTAGCAGTTATTACTGTTGGCTATCATGCAATGCCTGATACTAAATGTGATAAACATCAGTCAACAATTTCCTGTACATAAGCACAGAAGAAATGCAGTAAGTTTAATAACTAAAAGGAAACCAATATAATTTAATTTGTTCAGCAACTTTCTGAACTGTGAACAATTTACCATGGGGGTATATCTCCATGTATGTATCAATGATATGATATATATAAATAATTTCTATGAGGGGTAGATAGTTATTGGTCACTGCCGTCCTTGCCTTCAGCAGTGGCAGAATATCAAGAATAGGTCTTCAATCCATGAGCAAGAATCACTTTTCTCCAAAAAGACCCCAGAAATCTACCACAGTTTTCCTCTGATTCTTTCCATTCCTCTCCTCTGAACTCAGCTCCTTTCAACATTTGTTGAGCATTTTCAAGGGGCCAGGAACTGTGCTAAGCGCTAGAGACAAAGAACAATCACAGAATTTCTGCCCTGAAGCAGCTGGCAGATCAGAGAAGACAGACACATAAAGAGCTCAGTGTAATACAGTGTGGTCAGCGCTACACCCTCTAGATTGTGAATGAAGGATGGACAAGAAGAGGAGGGAGCGGAGGAATGGCTGGATGGCAGAGGCACGACAGAGGAACAATTATTTCTGCCCAGTGACACAGGCACCTTTACCGAGGAGGTGACATTTGACCTGCACCTACAGCCAGTTTACCAACATGCGGGCTAAATCTTGTCTAGGAACAAAGCAGAATCACAGAGGGAGAGAGGGAGAGAGCACGTGAGGGAGGGAGACAGGCAAGGGGGAGAAGAGTTCAGCTTTGACGAACTTACTCAAAAATTTAATTAAAAAATCGGAAGGGGTTCATTTCAGCATGCATATGTTTAATTCCATAGCAAAAAAAAAATTTTCAACTTTTATTAACCTATGAAGGGGTGGGAGTGAATACTGAGAAAGGAATGAATGTAGCCCTCGTTGGAGCTTCAAGAATTGAAACAGGAGTTTATAAGGCAGAAAGGAAGGAAGATGAGTCAACCAAAGGCAATCCACAGAAACGCATAGAATGTTAGGGCCTGAAAAGGCACGGAGATGTCCCCTGGGCCATTCTCCTGCTTTGAGGGCTGAGGCAGACTATCCAAAAGGGTTGTAAGGTCTTGCCTTTACTCCCAGAAGGCTCTTTCCAATATTTAGGGAAGGACTCACGTCTCATAAGGAAGCGTCTTATAGCTGAAAGGAATCTGAAAAGAAAAAAAATTGGGGAAAGCCCCAAAATCTAAGCTCAGGTCACCCTCTAGCTCATCCCCAGGAGACGACAGTGGCTTCTTGCTGTGACTCCTTTCCTTTGCTGGCTTCTGACATTTCGTAAAGATGCTACCCAGCCTCTCTGCCTCCTGGCGTCCCCAACAGAGCTGGCACCTCAGCAGAACCATTTTCCTTCTCTTTACAGAGATTTTTTTGTGGGGGGAGGAGTTCTTTGGGGGGGAGGGTCTTGTTTCAAATGAGAATATTGCCACAGAGCATTACTTTTCTAGTTTTGCTTCAGCTTTTAATTCGTTTTTCCTTCTACATTTTTATTGTCATTATCTTTCCTTTTTGTTTTTCTAGGCTTGTTGGGTCCCTGAGCCCTCCTGGCTCATAGTCTCGCTCCACAGCCAACAACGACATGGACCCACCCTTTCTTCCTGAGCCAGGCGGTTGGAATCACGTTGTAAGTCAGCAGGCTGGGGAGGGGCAGGCTTCTCCACACTGGGGTGCATTCTGTATGATGACTGTGACCCCAGAAGCAGCCATTCAGTTTCTCAGGTGTTCCTGGTTTCTCTGCATTCTCCCAGGAGGCCTTTGGTTATAGTAGGTGGGGGTGAGAGGTCAGAACTCACTTCCCATCCAGCAGGTTTGACAGGTACATAGCATGCAGCAAGACGAAAGGCCCCAATTCCACTCCTTAATTAAAAACATTTTTCATTCCAAGCCTATAAAAGGCAGATGTGCTCATTCCCCGACCACAGATCGCTGCTCCGTATTGAGTGCTGCAGCTCAAATCCTTTCTCGGGGCTGGAAAATACCAGGCCATCAAAGCACAGCGCAATCCTGCTTCTCCCTCCACCTTCGCCTCGCCCCCTCCGTTTCCTCTTTTGCTGAGAAATATTCATTCCCATCTTTGCAGGGGCCATGTGTTTTAAGCTTCTCGTGACACCTCCGTGCTGCAATGAAGCGGGAGCGCAGCCCATGTTCCAGGAGAGACAGGCGGCAGCTCTTACATTTCATTATTCTAGAATGCCTTTTCACCTGGATTTTATTTTTTTTTAATTATTTTATTGAGGTCACAATGGTTTATAACATTGTGTAATTTCAGGGGTACATTACTATATATCAGGTTCTGTATAGACTACATCAGGCTCACCACCAATGGTCTAGTTTTGATCTGTCACCATACGTATGTGCCCCTTTACCCCTTTCGCCCACACACCCACTCCCTTCCCCTCTGGTAACCACCAGTCTATTCTCTTTATCCTTGTGTTTATCTTCCACATATAAGCAAAATCATACGGTATTTGTCTTTCTCTGACTTATTTCGCTTAACATAGTACCCTCAAGTTCCATTCATGTTATTACAAATAGGATGATTTTGTCTTTATTTATGGCTGAGTAGTATTCCACTGTATATATATATACCATATCTTCTTTATTCATTCATCATTGATGGGCACTTGGGTTGCTTCCACATCTTGGCTATTGTGAATAATGCTTCAATGAACACAGGAGTGCATAAATTTCTTTGTATTGTTGATTTCATGTTCTTTGGATAAATACCCAGTAGTGAGTTAGCTGGATCATATGGTATTTCAATATTTCATTTTTTGAGAAATCTCCGCACTGTTTTCCATAGTGGCTGCAACCAGTTTGCATTCCCATCAGCAGTGTATGAGGGTTCCCTTTTCTCCACATCGTCTCCAACATTTGTTATTTGTTGTATTGTTAATTATAGCCATTCTGCCAGGTGTAAGGGGATATCTCATTGTAGTTTTGATTTGCATTTCCCAGTAATTAGTCATGTTGAACATCTTTTCATGTGCCTGTTGGCCATCTGTATATCTTCTTTGGAAAAACGTTTGTTCATATCCTCTGCCCATTTTTTGATCAGGCTGTTTGTTTTTGTGTTGTTGAGTTGTATGAGTTCTTTATATATTTTGGAAATTAATCCCTTGTTGGATATATGATTTGCAAATATTTTCTCCCAGTTGGTGGATAGTCTTTTCATTTTGATCATACTTTCCTTTGCCTTGCAGAAGCTTTTTAGTCTGATGTTGCCCCATTTGTTTATTTGTTCTTTTGTTTCCCTTGCCTGAGTAGACATGGTATTCAACAAGATGCTGCTAACACTGATGTCAAAGAGTGTACTGCCTATTATTTTCTTCTAGGAGTTTTATGATTTCAGGTCTTATATTCAAGTCTTTAATCCATTTTGAGTTAATTTTTGCATATGGTGTAAAATAAAGGTCTACTTTCATTTTTTTGCTTACAGCCATCCAGTTTTCCCAACACCATTTATTGAAGAGCTTTTCCTATCTCCATTGTATGTTCTTGGCTCCTTTGTTGAAGATTATCTGTCCATAGATGTGTGGTTTTATTTCTGGGCTTTCAATTCTGTTCCATTGATCAGTGTGTCTGTTTTAGTGCCAGTACCATGCTGTTTTGATTATTATAGCTTTGTAGTATGTTTTGAAGTCAGGGGTTGTGATGCCTCCAGCTTTGTTCATTTTTCTCAGGATTGGTTTGACTATTTGGAGTCTTTTGTTGTTCCATATAAATTTTAAGATTCTTTGCTCTATTTCAATAAGGAATGTCATTGGGATTCTGATTGGGATTGCATTGAATCTGTAGCTTGCTTTAGGTAACATAGACATTTTAATTATGTTTATTCTTCCAATCCATGAGCATGGAATATCTTTCCATTTCTTTGTGTCTTCTTTGATTCCTTTCAAAAATGTCTTATAACTTTCAGTGTACAGGTTTTTCATTTTCTTGGTTAAACTTATTTCTAGATATTTTATTTTTTGTGTGTGACTGTAAATGAGATCAAGGCAAGCCTCAGTAAATTTAAGAAGATTTAAATCATATCAAGCACCTTTCCTACCACAATGCTATGAAATGAAATCAACTGTAAGAAAAAACCTGGAAAAGGCACAAATATGTGGAGATTACACAACATGCTACTGAACCACCATTGGATCAATGAAGAAATCAAAGGAGAAATTTAAAAATACCTGGAGACAAATGAAAATGAAAATACAACATACAGACTCTTACGGGATGCAACAAAAGTGGTGTTAAGAGGGAAATATAGCAATACAGGCCCATCTCAACAAACAAGAGAAATCTCAAATAAGCAATCTTAAACTACTCCTAACAGAAATAGAAAAAAAAGAACAAATAAAGCCCAAAGCCAGCAGAAGGAGGGAAAAAATAAAAATTAGAGTGGAAATAAATGAAATAGACACTAAAAGAACAATAGAAAAGATCAATGAAACTTAGAGCTGGCTCTTTGAGAAGATAAACAAAATGGACAAACTCTTAGCTAGACTTACTGAAAAAAAGAGAGAGAAGATGCAAATGAATAAAATTAAAAATGAAAGAGGAGAAATTACAATGGAAACCACAGAAATACAAAGGATTATAAAGAAATTCTACGAAAAACTACATGCCAACAAATTGGATATCCTAGAAGAAATGGATAAATTCTTAGACTCATACAACCTCCCGAAACTGAATCAAGAAGAAATAGAGAATCTGAATAAACCAATCACAAGTAAAGAGATTGAAACAGTAATCAAAAACCTCCCAAAAAACAAAGTCCAGGGCCAAACAGCTTCTCTGGAGAATTCTAGCAAACATTCAAACAAGAGTCAATACCTATCCTTCTCAAACTACCCCAAAAAGGTGAAGACGACAGAATGCTTCCTAACTCATTCTATGAGGCCAGCATCACCCTGATACCAAAACCAGACAAGAACAATACAAAGAAGAAAAATTACAGGCCAGTATTGCTGATGAACATGGATACAAAAATCCTCAAGAATATGTTGGCAAACCGAATACGGCAATACATTAAAAATATCGTACACCATGACCAAGTGGGATTTATACCCAGAAGCAGGGATGGTTAACATCCGCAAATCAATCAATATGATACACCACATTAACAAAATGAGGAATAAAAAATCACATGATCATGTTAATAGATGCAGAGAAGGCATTTGACAAGATACAGCATCCATTCCAGATAAAAACCCTCAAAAAAAATGGGCCAGGAAGGAAAGTACCTGAACATAATAAAGACCATATATGACGAACCCACAGCCAACAACATACTTAATGGTGAAAAGCTGAAAGCCATCCCTCTGAGAACAGGAACAAAACAAGGGTGCCCACTCTCACCACTCCTATTTAACATAGTACTGGAGGTTTTGGCCAGAGCAATTAGGCAAGAAAAATAAATAAAAGGTATCCAAATTGGAAAGGAGGAAGTAAAACCCCCTCTGTTTGCAGATGACATGATTCTATATGCAGAAAACCCTAAAGAATACACCAAAAAAACTATTAGAAATAATCAACAACTACAGCAAAGTTGAAGGGTACAAAATCAACCTAGAAAAATCAGTTGCATTTCTATACACTAATAACAAACTTGCAGAAAGAGAACTCAAGAATTCACCTGGATTTTAAAGAAGAAGCTCAGACAGCCGTCCTAGCTTCATGAGCATACTGAGGCTGTGAGTTCATTCAGGGCCTCCTCAGCTCTGGCATCTTGAAGTCAACCCTTTGGAAGAAGAGTAAGTGAACTGTTTGCCAAGAGGTGGTCAGAAAAATGAAATAAACACTTGCTTATGATGGTTTTCCACCTCTAGTGACTCCTTTACTCCTGAATTCCCCGGAGTTAAGACATTCAGTTTGATTGGCTGGTACAGCAAGTTGCAAGCCCAATTTGGGGTGTGTGGGCAATGTTTGCTGGCCAGTCAGTCATCAGCAGCTCTGCTTGGGCTGAGGGAAAGGGAGGGTACTGTACCCATTTGGTTTTGCTCATCTGTCTTTTTAAAGGGTCCTGAAGCCTTTTTTATCTGGGGATTTTTCTGCTTTATTCCCAATGATGCTCTCTACTCCTCAAGGGTAGGAATACAAAGCCTGCACTCATAACTATTTCCTCACTGGGCCCAGCTAAGGCCTT
Organism: Equus caballus; assembly: GCF_041296265.1. Classification (NCBI taxonomy): domain Eukaryota; kingdom Metazoa; phylum Chordata; class Mammalia; order Perissodactyla; family Equidae; genus Equus; species Equus caballus. Next base: position 25,848,944 of record NC_091710.1, on the reverse strand, counting down.
GAATTCAAGGACAACCTCACAAGGTTGTTGACAGAATGATGTGGGTTTCTGCTTGCTGAGACTACTGCCATAGTCTAGATGTTCTGTCACATTGTGGACTTTCTCTTTCTGGGTTCCAACCAAATGGTCTTATTAAGTGTTAAAAAACAAAAAATCGTGCTCTTGTGAGTGATACCAAATACAATCAATAAACCTGAAGGAGAAGGGAGCCCAAGGCGTTCACCAGACACTTTTAAGATTTAATTGTTCCACTGAATTTTAAGCAAGTAGTAGAAAAGAAACTAAATTGCATGAAACCAAATATTTTGCTCTAGGCTTCTAATTCATCTCACTTACTGGTTCCCAGGGGCCAGTGCCAGCACTGCGGAGCTTGGGCCCTTCCAGCACAGACAGGTCCTGCACACTAAAGAACCTCCCTGTCTCTTTGGAATGGGGCAGTTGATCAAAGTCTTCTTTACCATGAAAATGCCTGAGTTCAAGGACACGGCAGGCTGAGCAGAGCTGAAAGATGTATTTTCCTAAACACAAGACACACCTTCTCTCTTTTTTCTTCAAGAGAGAAAGTCCTAGGAGAGAGGGAGCTGATACCCAAGACTGAGAGATGCATCCGGGTGTCAGCAGGCACCCAGGATCTGTCTCAATGCTCCCGGGAGGTGCAGACCAGAGTCCCGGGGGGCCGCAGGGCCTGGAAGCCTCAGAATGTTTCCCTGCTTCTCACAGGCTGCTTCCTCTTGGCTTTACCACTTGGAATAGAAAGAACCCCTCAATTCCCTGGGAAAAGATTGCCACAGACCCTCCACGGACACACAGGCGAAGCACAGGCAGGAGCCCCTCCTGTCCTAACACAGTGCAAAGAACCTTCTCTTTATTCCGACCAGATGCAAAGTCAGAAAACAAGAAGAACCACAGGGAGAGCACCATGGGAGCTGTGCTCTGTGCTCATTGCTACTTTTGGAAATTTATTGCTGCAGAGGAGTTTTAGACGAGACGGGTGGGGAGATGGGAGAGCCTACGGGACGCTGACTGCCTGAGAGGGCAGGCGGCTGGGTTTGGTAGAACAGCAGAGCTCTGCAGTGGAGCAGACCTTTACCTCCCAACCTGGGAGTTACTCTAGAGTTACTCTCTAAGCCTCAGTTTGTTGATCTGTAAACAGAGATAACAAGAGTCCCACAGGATAGAATTATTGTGATGATTAACGAAAGAGCATATGTGACGTAGCATGGGCTGTTCATGGCACTTAGTAGGTACTCAATAAATAATAAATATGGTTTAAAAATAATAATTAATGATTATGGGCTGGACCACAATAGTATATGGAGAGAGGCCATCTGGGCCCAGGTTCAGCGGCCTTGACTGCACTAAAGGAAAGGGAGGGTCCTGTCACCCGCCAAGGCGCAGCTCTGCAACCGATGAGCCTCCCAGCCCCCACACAACCCCTTCCAATAGGGCTTTTGCTTGTGTCCAAACTTGGTCCTGGTGCCTTTCCAGAGGCTCAACTCAAGAGAACATTATAGCAATAACATGGCTCCCATTATACACCAGCACTTAGATAAGGAAGAGAAATGGTTCTGTGGGCCTGAACCTGAAAATATTTCAGAAAATTCCTGCCATGAGGTGCTCAGAGATCCTGCCACAAAAACAAATACACAGATTTCTGAGCAATACACCAAACACGTCGCAGCTTCATAAAATTAGCATGGCCATGGAGCATGCTGAATTAAGACAGCAGTGCGGTCGCAGAGCCCAGCCTCCAGACGCCAGGCTCCAACCCCAGCACCAGCGCAGCCTCAGGGAGAACTGTGGGCTGGAAGAGCAGTTAGAGATGTTTGCAGAGCCCCGATCAGAGTGCTCCAGCATAAGCTAAGTGCTCAAAAAAGCCATAGCTTTGCCATTATTATTATCATTCTTGCTGCTTGTCCCGCTTTGAGAGTGTTGAAGTGTAAGCAAGCCCGTACAAATAAACCAAGTCTGCAGCTCCGGAAAAAGAAAAGCTAGCAGGACATCAGAGGGGAGCTGGTGAGCAGAGCAGCCAGGCATTCCTCCTGGTTCCCTTCCATGAGGCTGGAGAGCCTGCCCAGTTTGGTGTCATTGCAGAAAGCTCTGCTTTGTTACATACATCCATGTGTAGTCCATGGCCAGACCAGTGATGATATACTATGTATGAAAGTCCAGGAGGGCCAACAGAGTGTGTAGTTTGTAAGAACCTAGCTGAGCACCCCTACACACACACACACACACACACACACACTAGGGGCGGACTTTCACGGAGTTTTCACCTAGAGATAATCTGCCCTCTGAGTCCATCCCCCAGCCTAACTCTCCATGCACTGAGGGTGCCATGGATGAAGCTCCTGGTACTACAGAACGAAGGGCTGAGTGCTGACAGGTCCAACTCAACAGGCGTGCGCTCCTGGGCACGGCCCAGCCCACTGGCACCCAGTGGGGCAGCAGCTCCTGTGCTCAGGCCCTCTATCAGACGTTGCAGAAGATACAAAGGCATGAAAGACAGGGGCCCTGCTCTCAGGTGGTCCACGGCCATGCTAGAGAAGAAGTGCATGATACAAGACCAGGCAGATTTTAACACTGAAGAGGGCAGAACATCGCCGAGTCCAAATTCCATCACTGTGCTGGTGAAAGCAGACCACAGCCAGGTCCTGGAAAGCCTCTCAGCCACATCCAGTGCTTTGTGATCATAACACTCATGGATTATAGTGGATTTTGAACTGTATTTTCAATTATCCAAAATGCTCACTTGCATGGTGCCTGCGTTTCCTATACATCTGGGGAGTGTAGCTGTGCTTGGCTAATTGAACATGGAGCATTAAACGAAGCCTGTTAGAAATGCGCTCCCCACAGGACCACCCATTAGGCTGCTGGCTGCAGCTGCCCTCCGCCGTCCCTCCACTTGTTCTGAGTGGGCCACTCCCCCTGTGCCCACCTCCCCTCCAACCTGTCCCCCAAATGCCACTGGCAATTTTCCAGATGGCTGAGGAGCTGATGGCTAGTTTGTGTCACACTACTGGGGCTTTCAGCTTCTATTTTCATTTAGTCTTCATGGACATTTAGTCTTCCAGGACAACCAAAAAGGAAAAGGAGATGGGTTTCCAAAGAGCCCAGCTTGGGTGAGCCTTTCCAATCAGGCCGTTGTCCCTCCAGATTTCAAGGTGAATCGATGACTAGCTCCAGGGAGAGCCCTGTGGAGGCGGGAGTGGGCCTGGCAGCCACGTGGGATTGCCTTTTCTTCATTCCTTCGAGGATGAGAGAGTGAGAAGCTAAGACTGTGCTTGTTATCTCAGCTGCAGGAAGAAAAAAAGAGAGGGCCTCGCAGGCACCTGGCCACACTGGCCTCACCAGTTCACAGCAGCCAGCGTGGGTCACTGGGGAGCTGCCCCCTCTTCTTCACCTGCATGTTATTCCAGCCATAAATCCAAGTGACAAGCTTGAACTTTCCTCAATTGACATGTTTACAAGGGAAGTCCACATTTGACAGGAAAATTAAGCCTATCAATCACTTAACGAGCTCGTTAATGAATGGTGCTCTGATCTCCTCTGGTAGCTGGGTTTATTGATTATGGAGGGGCAGCGCCAGCCCCAACCCCTCTCCCCGGTTCCCCACCAGCCCCTCCTTCTGCCAGATGTTGCTGCCCTCTGACCTCCCTCCACTGCCCCCAGGGCCCCTCTTCTCCCTGAAGCTCGGCAGAGGGTTCTGGTTCAGGGTTTATCGGGAGGTCAGACCCCCTCCTGGCTCTGTTCTCTGACAGAACAAAGGGACCAGATGCAGGCTTGGCCTCCAAGCACCCACCCGGCATATGGAAGCTATCTCCTCCATCCCTGCAATTACCCAGGAGCTTGCTTGTTCAATGGCTTTGGTTTTTATTGCACAGAAACCAACCTATTCCCCAACATAAAACACTTTAACGGTGTCTCCCTCCGGGGTTTCTGGGAGAGGTCCTGTCAGGTATAAAATGTGCAGAACCCCTCTGACAGCCCACAGAGCGAGGCCTTAGCAATTAAAAGAGGAGGACTGGGCAGAGAGGGGGAGGGAACACACGATGGAAGGCTCACTGTGGCCTAAAGGAGTCAGGGTCCCATCGCGTTTGGAGGATCATGCAGAACTTTCTGGAACATCTGGCACTGGTGTTAAGAAGGACCGGAGGAAGAGTAGGACTGGTGGAAAAGACAACCAATCTCCTCCCATTCCCAACACACGGAGAGGTGGAATCTAAAGTCCAATTCAGCATCACATATTTGTTGAGTGACTATTTTGTGTAAGAATAAATGGTAATATGGATTATGAAGAAGCCTGGAACTTAGCATAGTTTCGATTTGTATAAATAATATAGTTCCACTCTTGATGATATCTCTAGGATGTTATCTACAGCCTTGCCGAAGGGAGTAAACTTGGACTTATGAATCAACCAACAGAATGAAGGAAAAAATGAGCCATTGGCTAGAAATGGATGGATCTTAAACCCAACAAACCCCTAAGCTCCTGCCTCAAGGAAGTGAGATAACAGAGACTTTCCTGTTTACTCTGTGAAGCTGGAACTGGGCCACCCGGAGGAGGAGGCAGAGCCCTAAGTGATTTGAGAGTGTATTAGCTTCCTAGGGCTGCAGTAACAAAGGACCACACTGAGTGGCTTAAGATGGCAGAAATATATTCTCTCACAGTTCTAGAAGCTAGAAGTCTGAAATCAAGGTGTCCGCGCATCGATACTCCCTCTGAAGGCTCTGGGGAAACATTCTTCCTTGCCTTTTCCAGCTCCTGGCAGCTCCCAGCAAACCTTGGCTTGTGGCTGCACCACTCCATCTCTGCCTGCGTTTTCACACGGCCTCCTTCCCTGCTGTCTCTGTATCCTCTCTTCCTCTCATAAGAGCCCAGTCATTGGACTGCAGGGTCATCCTCATCCGGTACGATCTCATCTTAACTAATTATACCTCCAAAGACCCTATTTCCAAATCAGGTCATATTCTAAGGCTCCAAGTGGACACAAATTTTCAGGGGAACTCTATTCAACCCAGAATAAATAAGAAATAAAAAAGAAGACTTGAACACTATTCAACCCAGAATAAATAACAGCAGAACAGAATGAGTGGCTCGGGCGTCAGGGTGACTTCCTGACCTCGTGCAAGCTGGAGAAGTGCTGAGGTGCGGAGCCTTTCAACAGAGCAAGAGGGAGGCCTGAGGCACGAGGGAAGTGCTGAGGGAGACAGGAGAAGAATTGTACTAAGGTAAATTGCAAATACAAAAAATATGAAGACGGCAATTTAAGTGTTTAAAATGTGCTCTGGGTAATTCCCAACAAATTTTAAAGCCATTTTCAGACCATAAAATCCTCTGGTCTAAATCATCGGCTCCCAGGCAGGCCCCGGTGCTCAGGCTGCAGAACCCGCCCCAGATGGAGGCTGGCAGGTTTGGGAGTCTCCAGCTAATCTGGCAGATGAGTGATGGTTCTGCCCAATGATTGGAGAGGGGCCCTTCTCCATTTCTCCAGGCTCCTGCTCTACTTACAGACTGATTTGCTGGTACTTTTCCTCCTTTCCCTGGGGCTCTTTCCCAAAAGGGGGTGGCTCAGTCACAGGAAACACGAACACAACAAGCCTCGCGAATGGCATGGCCTACGTTTTTGGCCAAAGTCTACGTCTTTGGGTCCGTACTTTCCAGTCTCTCTCCAGCCAACAGCAAAGAGCTCTGTGAAAACTCTTTCTAAATGTCATGTGGCCGGAGCGGTGGATCACCTTCAACACGCCAGCGTCAAACACCTAGAACATGGCACACTGCAAAACTCACGGGCTTCATGCTTCTAAGCACGACTTCAGACAGCATATACCCTTTATGCTAGAAGGTGCGAGAATGGGGCAGGGGCAGGACAGGCTCATACCAGAGCCTGAGGATAAACCTACACTCCACCTGAGTGTAAGGTGGTCCTATGCAGGAAATTTACTGTTTAATAAGTTCCCATGTAATCAAAGAATTCTTAGAGGTCAAGAGAAAGAGCAGCTTTTGCATCAGACAGATCCAATTTTTAAATCTGGCCCTGCCTCCCACTTACTAGTTATGCAAATTTGGGCTTCTATTTTACATCTCTGAGCCTTAGTGTCCTTATGAATAAAGTAAGAATTATAACAAATAATGTATGTAAGGTGCTAGCCATAGTAGGCCCTCAATAAACAGAATTTCCTTCTTTCCTTGTACCCACCTGTGTTGGATAATATATTTTATATATGTAAGTTGTTTGTATCTTTTGGTGGGACTGAGGAAGGTGGTGATGGGGAGGTGAGAGAGTTAATAACTACAAAAAGAATAGCTTGCCAATATATAGATACCCTCCTGTAATTCGACAATGGATTTCCTGGAACCGTCATCCATAAACTAGGTTTTTGTGGACTGAACCGCATTCACCAAGGTTGCGATCTAAGTGAGCCTTCTGCTGCACAATTTCTTAAACATAGAAGCCGATATGTGTCTTCAATGTAAATTCTTTTCATGTATCTGAGAATGCTCACCGTCCAAGGAAAGTCCACCTGTGAAAATTAGTTGGCTCTGCTCAGAAATGTCTTCCAGGAATCCTCCATCCCCAGCTCTGAGCTCAAGAGAAGCCTGAGAGGGCAGCTGCCCCAGGAGTGTTGCAGAGCCACACTGAGAGTGATCCACTCCCATCCACACTCCCAGCCCTGCTCCTGTCCAGCTCCCATCCACCCTCCCCTGAATGCCTGGGATGACCTCCTCCATGATCTCTAGCTTCCAGTTTATTCCCAGGCCTCATCACCCTATGCCTTCCACCACACCCCTGACTCCAACAGGCTGTCTCTTATGCACACTCTGATTATGACCTTCTGGACTCAAAAACTATTCAATAATGCCCCACCCCTTGCAGCGCAAATCTGAGCTCCTTAGGGAACAATGAAGACTCTTTGCCATTTGTCTACAGATGACTGTCCAGCTCTGTCTCCCGTTTCTTCTCCAAACACATCCTTATCACCCTTCCTCCATCATTTTTCTCTTGCTGCTTTCTCTGCCACATGTTCATAGCCTCCTTTTCTATGAGCTTCTCGTGTGCCCAGACAGAAGTGATCTCCTTCTTTCTGAATTCTTCTCTCATGACAACTCATCGCTGTTAGTGACTTGTATATATGGGTTTTCCCCCTACTGCTCTATAAGCTCCTGAAAGATAAGGCCCAGGTTATGTTCATTTTTGTTTCCTCCTCATACCCAGAACAGAGCTTTACATCTAATAGGTGCTCAGTAAATATTGGTTTGGGGCGGGGGGGGGGAAGATGGATGCAGACTGAAATGAAGGAGTTAATGCCAGGTCTGAGAAGAGAAATCCTGGGGACCCAGGGTTGGCTGGGGAGAGATGAAGAGTTTGTGAGACCATGTACCATGGCAGGAACCCAGAGGGTGGACAGGAGTCTCAGTCCCTTGAGACCTAAATGGCTTAGAAAGACAGGGGAAGGGACAACAGCCACGCAGGAGGATGCAGAGAGCCGAGGGGAGCCAGCAGAACTGACAGAAAGCCTGCCCAGTGCAAAGAAGAGACCCAGGGTTTGGCTATGAGAGTCAAACCCAGAAGCAGGAACCCAATTTGGGAGAGAAAGCGAGTTGAAGGGCTAATAAAGACCCAGGGATTTGATTCACCCTAGACGTGTATAGGCAAGCTTCTTGGGAAAGAGGAAACAGCAATGTGACTGCCCCAGGACCCATGCTGTCTCCATGTGCGAGCCACAGGTGAGAAGTCCCCAAGCAGGTGTGCTCTCCCCTTCCTTTCACCTCCTCCTTCCCTGAATCTCTTTTCGTTTCCAGGCAACTGAGCTACTGGCTGGTCATCTTGCAGAAAGTCCATATCCAAATGCTGGACCGGGTGTGTCACATTCCGCCAGCATCTTTCGGTTCAAGTACTCTCAGAAGTGCCCGCTGAAGAACAGGAGCCTTCTCTCCGGGGAGCCTGAATTGTGTGGCTCGGGTTCTGTTCTTGGGGAGACCATCTTCCGCTTGTTCTTTTCTCTTCTCTTGGGCCCCTCTTTTTCCTCCCCACCCCTCTCCCCCTTTCACCAAACAGATGTAACTATTTATTCCTTATGTCCTAGTTTTCCTGTAATTTCATAAAGTGCAAATTTGCTGTCCTGCTCCCAAATGCCGAGTCGGTGGTTTGTCATAACAGTCATCAGTAACTGTCGCTTTCTGCCGCGGGCTTAATTAACCCACTCTCTCATTAGCATGTCCGTGCACTTGTAAGGAATGAAAGCCTGATTATTTTCTACAACAGTCGCAGCCAATTACTGCATCCAAATGGAACCACATTAATCAAATCTTTAGTACGGTGGCAAATTCAGAGATATCAGATTGCAAAAGACTGCAAAACTAATATGTCACTGTCAGCGGGGCTGCGCAGGCATTTAGCGAATTGCATTAAATAGATGGCTTCGCTGAAGCCGCATGAATTTAATATGTGATGGGATCTGGAAGCTATTAGTGTGACATGGCAAAGTACTGGGAGCTTTGGCAGCTCTGGACTTTATCCATGAACTCAGGAAACTAATATGAAAACTTCTGTGTGTGTGCGTGTGTGCGCAAGAGCTTCAGTGAGCGCATGCGCTTCCTAGGGTGTGTTCAACAACCAAGAACACTTGTGGGTTGTGGAACAGCAACCGTGGTTTTATTTGCATGCATCGCATTAAAACAGAAGAAACTTACAAGGGAACTAAGATGACAGCAAACAGCCCTGGTGAGCACAGATTGGAAGCCAGGACTCCAGGTTTGGTCCTCTGGGGTGCTCCTCTAGGACCTTCTGACCCTGTGCACACCACTGACTAGGCCTCAGTTTAACCATCTGCAAAACTGAAGGAAGGTCATGAGTATCCAGGATAGAGCTGTTGCCTGAAGGCACTATCATTCTCAGGAAGTAGGAACTTTTTGAAGTGCAACCAACATGGACCCACTCCCTGTCCACTCCCCAGCAGCTTAGCTCTCCCCCAGACTGTCTGGCCACGGAGCTAACTGAAGTGCTCACACGCCAGCATAATTCCACTAACTGCTGTGGAACACTTTATGCTACGATGTCTTACTGAGAGATTGGGACACACTGAGAGACAAAGGGGACCTCCTCCCCCATAAAACCAGACACAGCAGACTCAGGTCAGCCTCTAAGATGGTCCTATGCTAAACACACACAACATAACAAAGGAGTCTCTTTGTAAAGCTATTGAACTTAGAGGTGTTAGTAAGGACAGTGACTCTCCTGTCAAAATGAATTAGCTTATTTAGAAAGGGACCTTGATCATGGGAAAGGTTACATCCACCTCAAAAAGTTGAGTCCCTCCTAAGAACTATGAAAGTCATAGCAGTAAATCTCATGTCTGTAAAATATCCGAGTACTTTCCAGTTCTCAGGGCTCCCACTTCCTACGGAGGAAGGTAAAGGCAAATTCCACACTATAGCCAGCACTGGCACAACTTCACAGCATATTTGTCCATCTCACTAGTGTTTATAATTATGCACAATATGATATGAGAAGTAGACTCGTTTACTTTATCTTAGAGAGGATTTGGAGAGGTTGGTAGTTGTTATTGCTTTTAATGGGAGGAGATGGGGTTGGAGGGGTGTGGAATGAGACTGGTGTGTGTGTGTGCACATGGCTGCATGCGTGTGTGCATAGCGGGAGTTAAAGAGGAACAAAATCAAAGAACTAAGTAGCACCCTGGAGGGAAGATTCAGGGCAAGCAAAGAATTGCTTCTTAGACGCCAACCCTAGTTGCTGTGTGTTTACTAGTAACATGTATATCATTAACGCTGTGTCTGCATCAGGGAACTGGAATCTGAAAAGGCCTAACATGTAAGTGGGTCTTACCCACTTGCCTCCTGAGTTCACCAGCTCCAAGAAGCATGGGGAAGACTACGATTTCCTGAGAGGGGCTTTTGGTTGCAATGTTGACCAAGGATGAGTGGTGGCCAAAAAGGGCACAGCTGACGTCTGCTACAGCCTGCCCAGAGGAAGGCTTTGGGCCCCTAAAGACTGCAAAAGGCACTTTGGAAAGTGATGCCCATGCTGCTGAACAAAGAGAAAACTCCCAACCTTATCAGCTCCTTCCTAATTCCCCTCCACTGGGAAGCTTGGGTCTCTGGGGCCCCGGGAAGCAGGATTCATGCAGATGAAGGAGGAAGAGGAAAGAGGAAGACACAAGGAGCCCAGGGCCGCTTGCCTGCTGCACAGGCAGCCAGGGAGAGAGTGACAGCAGAGACAGATGGGCCCCGGCAGCTAGGGCCTGCTCTTACACAAACTGCCTTCATCAGCAACTTGCCGCTACCATCAGTTAATCTTCTTGCAAAGGTACATTTGTACATTTCCTTTCCCAGCAACCTAATCTACCATCTCCTTTATGCACACATGCTCTCAGGCTTTTTAGGGGATGGCACTGTCGGGGGGGGAAGGGGGAGGCCAGCAGTATTCACCAGGAACCAATCTACCCAGCTATGAACTACAACTGAATTTAAATACAAGAGGATTCATTGCGTTAGAGCAAGCAAAAGAACACCAGTCAATCCTTCCCCATCTCCCACCTGTAAAAAAAAAAAGATTGGCAATACAAGATACTAAATAGACTAAAAATTACATATAGATGGATTTGTAGATAGAGAGAGCCTATTACTGGAAGTAATATGTAATTAATTAAGATGTGCAGTTTTCGTCTACAATTGTATAGTTTCTAAGATAATTTACCAAATTCATTTTAGTAGTAACAGAAATAGAATCTGAGAGGTTGTGGGGTGAAAGACATCTCTCTGTTTACAGCCTACCCCCAACACACGGCACACAGCACACAATACACACACACACACACACACACACACACCCCTCTCGCTTATTAAATGTGTTTGGAAGGAGTCCGATCCTCTTAACTCATTTTTTTAAAAAAAAAACTATTTAGTGATAATATTGTCTAATAATGAAAACCTCTTTCTGTTCCCAGCCTAGAAGACAGATTTCTGAGCGTGACTGAGACAGGCATATTGGCAAAAACATGAACACAACGCGCATGCATACAAACACAGACCTCCACACTCCCACTCAGCCGCCCACCCATCCTCCCGTGTTCCATGTGCCCAAACAGAAACAAAAAGGGACAAACATTCTGACATCACTGAGAAGCCGAGGATGTGTTTCCTACAGAGTTAGCTGCTGTTTCCTGAATGTTTCCTACCTAGGAATTTTCTAGCCCCCAGAATGAATTAATATTTCTTTGGGCAGATGAAGAATTTCTGTAGCTCTCTCCTAACATGGTGAAGATATGGTGGGCTGGTACAAACGACTGCAATGGGAGGGCAGGGTGACTCCAGCCCACCCACCTCCTGTGGTCCAACTTCGTGTGCAAAATATCTCTGTCCAGAGCCCCGTTCCCTCGGAAGCGCTTTGTCTGCTGGCCAACTGCGTAATGCTGCTGAAGAGCAAGGAGTTATGCATAAAGGTCCTACCCCTCACGAGGGCCTTATGCAGACCATATTTTAATGCAAAGGAGTAATTTTAATAGCTTGGATTTCAAGCCATGTCAAAGGTCTTTGAGGGAAATATTTTTGGTAGAGGGGACTATGATAGATGATGTTTGGGGCCCTGATTCTATCCTTTTGCAGTGTAACTTTGCAGTGCCTCCCCATTTGGGGCGGGTCCTATTTTCTAGCCTCTTGACTTTGGATTTCGTCACATGATTTGTCTTGGCCAAGAAACCTGGAGTACTTCCACATATGCTCTTGCACTTTGGGCATTGCCATGGGAGGAACATGTCCAGGCTCGTCCACTGGTCCCAGGAGGAAGATGAAAGACGTGTGGAACAGAGCCAAGTCGGCCCAGCAAAGCCCAACACAGATCCGCCCAACCCCAGTCAACTCTGGCTGAGCTGCAGACTCATGAGAATAAATGACTGTCACTTGAGGCTGCTGAGTTTGGGGTAGTTATTACACAGTATCTTTGTGGCCTTAGCTAACTGATACAGGAGCCTTCTGGTATCTCTCAAAACATACCCCAAAGGCGGATTCACTTTGCTGCAAATGAGATCAGCCTGAAAAAGCCCATCTCCTGGGTGGAGTTCTGCGGTGGGAAGAGCCAAAGGCAGCTGCAGGCCCTGGGCCTCCAGAGAAAGAGGGAACCAGGGCAAGGCAATGTAGCAAAAGATGGCTTTCCTTCCTTATTTGCTGCTACAACCATCTCACCCATGATCCATGTGTAGCCAGGATGAGGGAACTTTGTGTAGCCCCACCCCCACACCCATCAATGTGCGTGGCTCCCGAGTACAGTACAAAACTGAAGCCAGGGGGAGTCATCCTTCCCACGCTGTGTTAGCCACACCCTGAGTCTGTACCTGGGACTCGAATCTGTCATCACTTGGTCCTGTTGCCCCAGACCACACCTGCCCGTCCCTCAGCACTATCCACCTCGGGGCAGAGACAGGAATGGGGCCCAGAAGAAAGAGAAGCTCTAGTTACAAAATCAAATTCTGACTTGAGATAAATCTCCTAGCCAGCCCTCCCTTGGGGTGAGGGATAGGCAGAGGGAATTGGAGAAATAAATATGAGCTGCCATCTTTGTGAAAGGCAGAGATTGGGTTTCCTATAGAAGTGTCAGAACGTCCAGAAAAGCATGCCCTTGTGGCACCCCTTCCACCTGTGGGCAGTGCATTATGCATCTTCTCTTTGGGGAGGAGGCACGCAGGCAAGAGGTTGGCCCAGAGCAGCCTGGCCCAGCCCTCCACGCCCCAATGTACCAGCCTTGGCCTCCAGGGTGGGCGCTCGGAGGGGTGTGTCTGGGCTCCAAGTCTTGTCCCTCAACACTTTGGGCCCAGCTCACACACATCAGCAGGACAAGGACAAGTCTTTACCCAGCATCCCGGAAACCAAGAAGCCTCGTCTTCTCTGCTCTTTCAATTTAATAAGAAAACAATGGCAAAGGAGGGCTGAGGGTCAAGGCTGGGACTGCAAAACCATTGCCATACGCCAGTCCCCACTGAATTCCAGAGAAAATGCCAACTGTCAGGACAAAGCCAGAGGATGGAGAGAAGAAGGTGGCACTGGAGAGGTCTTCAGAGGGGCTGTTCTCCCGCACACACCCCCAAATTCCGAGTTTGGCTCTTTTTGGGGGGGGTGCTATCTCAAGACCCGGATCCTTCAGCTGTGGGAGCTCCTTGTTTGACAGGGCCCGAAGGGCTGCTGCAGCTCCTCCAAGAAATACTTAACAGACTTTGAGAAATGGCGTCTTTTCAATCTTGATTGAAAAAGTCAGCGGAAAACCTCGAAAATGAGTATGAGGTCCTTAATGAGAAAAGAAGGGATTTCATACGAAGGGGGATATTGCAAATCAATCTAAAGATTGGCCAGACAACGCTTTATCTAGAATCACGAACACACCAGACAGAACGTTTCCATAGAACAAAGACTTGGAGGCAAATGGTCAGATTCCCAAACATAGCCATAAATTCATCTTCAGTCTGTCTTGTGTGGAAAATGTCAACTTATCCTCAACAGAGTATGATTTTTCTTTCTGTGTGCTCCAGGATGCAAGTGTATCCAGAGGACTCAACTAAAGGGAGCATTATTTTTCCAGAAAAGTAAATGAGTATTCAAGCAGTTTACAAGGGATATATCTTGCATTTTGCTTTACACAATAGATTTCCTAACAAGTACATGATAAAAATTTTATAAACCAAACCAGGCAAACTACGACCCATGGGTCAAACTCAGCCCACTGTGATTTTTTGTACAGCCTGTGGGCTAAAAATAGTTTTCACATTTTTGGTGGTTGGAAAAAGTCAAAGGAAGAATAATGTTTTGTGACACATAAAAATTATGTGAAATTCACATACTGGTGTCCATAAACAAGGGTTTCTTGGACCACAGCCATGTTAATTCATTTATGTGTTGTCTGTAGCTGCTTTTGCACCACCGTGCGGACCTGAATAGTTGTGACAGAGATTGTACGTCCCACAAACTCTAAAATATTTGCTATCTGGTCACTTACAGAAACTATATGCTTATCCCTGCTCCAAAACACTTTATAGGAGTTACCTACTTAATGGAAATCTATATGAATACTCCTTCTCTAAGGTGAAAAACTCTAGTTTACTTTGGCTCTTGAGTCCTTTTAAAATAAGGTAACCCTGTATATCTGACTCACTTCCCATCCACAGTAACTCCACGGAATTTGGCTCCATCCTATTGGAAAAGACGCTCGAGGGGCAAAATCACCCATGTCCAGAATATACCAACTTGGCAGTAAAGATTGGCCTTGCCTTCCAGGCAGGCTGGTCGACCTGGATGGTCATCCACAAGGGAAGCGGTCATTCCGTGAAATGTACTCTTAGTACCTTCCTTCTTGAATGGCAGCAAAAGGAGCAGCACCTGGCGAGAATCTTCCTTGGAAATTCAGCATGGTAGAGTGGAAAGGTTATTAGCTTTGAGATCAGGCACATTTAAGTTTGAGTGCCACCTCCATAAGTTACTGGTTGTTTGACAGTAAGTTACTTGATCTTTCTGAGTCTCAGTTTCTGCACCCGTAAAATGAAATTCATGCCTGTCTCATGCTGTCATGCTGATGACATCATGAGACAATGCACATGAATGAAGCCCTTAGCTTAGCAAATGTGTCATGGGGGTTACACACTCTTGGGTAGATATAGGGTGTTGGTTAAGAGTACAGGTTCTTGGGCAGACAGAATGGTATTCTGTCACTTATTAGTTGTGTGACCTTGGGCAACTCAGCCCACTGGTCTGTGCCAGTTTCTTCCTTGGTAAAACGGACATGATAATAGACCTACTCGCTAGGTTTTTTGTGAGCATTCAGTGAAGCACTTAGAACAGTGGTGGGTCGAGGGAGAGTGTTCAATAACCATCACTTGTGGTCATGACCTTCCCCTTGGGGTACCTAGATGGTGCTTCAACAAAGTGCTTTGCTCCGGTTAGCAGAAATACACTGGCCATGAGGGGACACTTTCAGCCGCTCCCCACATTCATCAAAACAAACCCTTCCTTGTCCAAAGGGGCACTGCCAAACTTGGCCACCACCCTCGGGGTCTCCTGCTGGAGGTCAGATGACATTCACAACCTTCTGGAACTAATGCTTGTGCGGATAGGCAGAACCCAACAGAACTTCCCATTCTCTCTGGGCCTCAGATGTGTGGATTTGAAGAACTGGATAGCTAGAGATTTACTGGCTCTTTAACTCACCTCCTGCCTGCCTGTCTCCTTACCTAACAGAGACTCACAGACTATTACGCCCCCTACGCCAGCAAGATCAGTTTGACCTTCCTGTACACTAGTCACTCTCCTAAACGTTTGCTGATGCTGTGCCCTCCACCAGAAATGTCATTTCTCCTACTGCTACACCTGAGACAAATACTACTCAACTTTCTATTCCCGGCTCAAGGAATACCCTTAGAAACTTTCCCCCTTTCTTCTGTAAAGGTCTCCTCTTCTCCCACAGAATTTCCTTCAGACCGATCATATAGTGGTTTTCACATCACACTGCAGTTAAGGCAGTTTGTGTCTGCGTCCTTTCTTCTACTCAATATATTTCGAGGGCAGGGCCAATTTGTTCTTTCTTAGCGTCCTCAGCAGCTGCTATACTGCTTGGCACACAACAAGAATGCCCCAAATGTTTGATGCCTAAATGAATACATGAACGAGCAAAACATACATTAGCAAGCAACTGGGAAGAGTATGGAGACAATTTTTTAAAATTCAGCATGGCTCAGCGTCTCTCGGATGCCACAATGGGGACCAACGTGGTTTGAAGGTGTTTCCTTGAAACCTCACTCATTCCACATGGGGGTGTTGGCTTCTCAGGTCCTCACTCTCAGCTGTCCCAGTCACCTGGCGCTAATGCCCTCCCAGCTTAGACCTGGAGCCTTTCCGAATAACCCCTTCATGTTAATGATCTGTCATCTAGACCAGCAAGGTCAAAGCAAGGTACCTGTTAAAAGAAGAATATGGAGAGCCTCGAGCAGCCTGGAGAGTTCAAGTACAACTGTTTTGTATGAAAGGTCAAGTTCACCTCGTGTCAGGGGGCCCTTGGGCTAACAGTTACCCGTTAAAGGAGATAAAACCATAAATTTTGCTGGCTTTTTAACTCCTGGTGTGCTCCCCACTCCCCACCCACCTTGACTGGAAAGACTTTCCTAGGCTTCTGAGAACGTGGACTCCTTTGCAATTTCTTCTTTTGCCACCAAGCACACACTGAGTTTGGTGCTCTTTCTGCTTCTGCCCAGTGCTCCTCAGTAAGGTTCACTTCCGGAAAACAGCCTGGGTCCACCCAGATATGATTTTTTTTTTTTTTTTTTTTACGTTTCCTATTTGGAAGGTAACAACAACAAAAAAGTGGCAAGGCTGCAGTCTGCAGCTGGGCCAGAAGGGGGAGGCTGAATGAAGTGGATTCCGGCAAGTCTATTAAAAACAGTACTTTACGAGGTGTGGGAAGGGGGTTGGAAACGCAGAGAGGAAGAGAAGGAGGGGCAGCGAAATCAAAATAATAATAATAAAATAATAATTGCAGCCATCATTTCAGTGTGCTCGATGCTTTACATATGCAGGCGCATTTAATCCTCACAACAACCCCAGGAGGTAGGTATTAATATCCCCATTTTTCAGATGAGGAAATCAAAATGCCAAAAAAGAAACCCTTCAAACTTTCAATTTGTACACTAATTTTAAGGCAGCCGGATCGCTGGGCTATAACCAAGTCATTTCATAAGTAAATATTGGCGGTTTGATTTTTTTCTTCTTTTTTTTTTTTTGCTTCTTAATGTTCGCTATTCCAGGCCGCAGGTCAGTAACTGAATATGTGGGAAGTCTTTAAAAATACCAATGAGAGCATTTGAAATAGCACAGCTGAAAACCACTACTTTTCACACTGGGCTTCATTCAGAGTTCAAGGTTGTACATTTTTCTCCCACACAAATTCAACAGAACAAGAAACCACAAGAATTGAGTGTTTTCCAAGTCTGAACAGGGGAATAGGAACTGCAGGAAAAAGCAGAAGGAGAAATTTATTTGAAAGTACTTCTCTGGAAAACTTTGCACCTCAGTTTCCTGGCTTCAAGGACCTTGAATCAGTCTAGATATTTCACATATACCAAATCACCAGTGGCATTCACTAAATATTCAACACTATGAATATTGTGGTCAATTTCCTGATGGCTCTAACACTTGTTAGAATTTTCCAGATGAATCACTTCTGTTTTATCCAAAGGCCATACCATGACCAGCTCCATATCTGCCCTCTCCGTGAACTCCACCGATATTGCCCACCAGCTTAAACTTTCTTAGAATGTATTAAACTGGAGTCATTTTTCTCTCCCTTGTTTCTCTGCTACTAGGCCGCGTGTGCCCCCAAAGTGTGTCCTACAGAGATTTCCACATAGTAAGGATTTATTAAGTGTTGCTGAAGGAATAAAGAAACAAACTTCAGCAGATCATACATCTCTCCATTTAGGTTTTCTTTTAGTGTGAGGGCTTGGGGTTTTGTGGGGGAAGCAATTGGGGGTTTTTTTATCTTTTTATCCCCCATTATATTTCAGTTGAATTTGTCAAGAGGCTCAGTTTTATTTTCCCAACGTGAATCACTGATGATCTAACAAATTAATTCCCCATCCATCTTGCCCTACGGAGTGAGGTCATGGGAGAATGGATGGGTTCAGCCGACCTCCTCTGGACAGCAGTGTCAGGGCCCCCACTTAAGAACTTGAGTTCAATGCCAAAATTGCCAGTTTAGGTTAGACTCAGACTTAAATGTATCTTATTATACACAGAGGCACACAAATGCAATATGTCATCTTTAATGGTTCAGAACAAAGTCTAAAAAAATAGTGTCCTAGCACAGATGAATTTTATAACCTTTGATATATGGCTTTCATTATTAACAATAATTTCTGTAACTGCATCCAAATTCGGGAAGGCACCCAATGAATATTAATTTTAGTTTTGATTTATTTTCTGCTCCCGGTGGCTCCCTCTAGGGCGGACCTGCATTCCCAGCGTCCCTTCTGCCCTGAGATCTTACATTCTCCAGAATGAACTTCTCATTGTCCTGGGGACAGCTTGGTTCTGGGAAGACCGCATTTGGGGTTTTGCTTCCTGCTGGAAAATGAAGATTTTTTTTTTCCCATTGCGTTCTCTTACCTTTTTATATTTTAGAAAGATTTCCCCCCTCACACACCCTTTGTCATTATATTCAAATCTAATTGCAAGACAACTCTCTCACCTAAGTCATCAACAAAGCCCAATTATTTCTAATGCATGCAGAAGGGGGAAAAAGTGCCAAACAATAAAAAGGCACGCAGTAACCCAAGCCTTTTTCACAGTCAGGCTTCAAGTTCACATGTGAATTTATGCCAGTTTTGACATTAGCCGAAAAAATTAACAGTTCTCAAAAATGAAACTCTCACAAAAGGGGTTTTGTGTTTCAAGCAGAATAAATTATAGTGTGATGTTATTAAAACACTTAGTTGTTAAGTTGCCAAGAAAATCCAGTATATTCACACAGACTCGAGGACCTGTCTCCATGCAAAGTAATTAAATTAGATTTATAGGCTGCATTACATCAGTGCTTGATAGTTCATTTTTCCTTTCTTCATATTTTGCCCTGCTTTATTAGAGCATGTGACAGATGGTAAAAATAGTGTGAAGTTTCTTGGCCCTGTGCTAAATCCCCTTTCGGTAGTATATCTCTCTCCTGTCAGTTCTCCCCAGCGATGATAAATTAACCTCTCTCTTTGTATCCCAAGTGTGGCACTAAAGCTCTCTTTGACACGGCACTATCACTTTATCTTAATCTGTGCCGTTTCGAGGAGAGAGGGAGATGATGCAATCGCCACCATGAGTTTAAAGAGAAGATTTATTGTGTCAGAAAAAGGGAGGATGATTAATATAATATGCATCATTATATTTTTCATTTTGTCTCATCTGTCGCCTTCTCCTTGTCCAAGGCAAGGAGTTCGCCAGGGTGGGCCGTCCTCTGGACAGCCCTTCCCCCGGGGCTGTGTCTGCAGGGCTGAGCCTGGGAGCTAGCAGGCGGAGGTGGCCAGTCCTCCTCGCTATACACCAGGCCACCGTGGAAGGGGTGGGGTTCATCTCTCTGGTGACTGGAGCCAGCTTGCTGCCATTCCCAAAGGGAGGCAAGGGCACCTGGGTCTGCTCCGTGCAAGGCTCCCCTGTGGGAAGGGAACGTAAATAAGGTCTCAGGGCCTTATTTGTGGTGGATCAACTCTACGAGTGCCCTGAGACTAAACAGGAGTTGGGGTCATTCAGACCCTAGGAGACGCTGCTGGCAGGACTAGAAGAAGCAGTGCCATTTACAACATTTTTGCAGGAAGGGACTTATTACTGTTTCCCTTACTGACAATAAAGCTCTATTCTCCTTAAGCTGCTCCTTGGCTGTGAGTCTATCTGGAAGCCAGCTTCATGCGTTCAGCTCAGTAAGCATTATTAGCATGGCTACGTGACACACACCCCGTCAGACACCGGATGCAGGCACAAGTGAACAGAGGACCTATCCCTGCCCTCAGGAAGCTCACGCTCTAGCCAGTGGCACCCATTGGCCATATACAGTGAGCATCACTCCCTCCTGGTGCTCCCAGCACGGAGGGTGCCAGGGGATGGATCCTGAACCCGACTGAAGGAAGATCCCCAAATGAAGGGAAGCAGATTCATTGCAGATAAGATGAGCACAATTAGAAGCATAATGGGAAAGAATCACTTAAAGTTGAAAGAAATCTTGGTAAATCTCCTCAAAAGTGCATAACCCTTTCTATGAAGTGAGTGGTCACAACTCAATTTCTCTGCTTTAAATATCTGGATTTTTCAACATTTGCTGAAAGTGAGCTAACCCTCTAGAATCCCAGCCAACTGAAATATTTTCACCTGGTTTTCCTCAAAGACGTTGGAGGCCTGTCTTAGCTGAGCTTACTCCCCTGGTGAACCAACTCTTTTCCTCCCACTCTGGGGCTGCTCTCCCCCACCGCCTGACCCAGGATCCCAGGGTGCCAGAGCCATGCTTTCACCTGCCCTACGTGACATCCTCCATCAGAATTGATTGGACCAGGCCTAGACCATTGGGGTTGTCTCTCTGTCTCTCTCTGGAATTTGGAATTGAGGCAGAATAACTGCCAGGGGTCTGGAAAGGGAAGGAGAGCCTCAAGATGTTGGGGGCAGCTATGATCTACCATAAGAATGAGGAAGCCCAACACCAGGCAGATACATACGCAGAGAAGTGGAGACAAGAGAGGCATAAAGAGCCTCCTGGATCCCAACAGGATTTCCACACAGCCCTTGAGTCCTTGAGTCCTATGAGACTCCCTTGGATCCTTAAAATAAATTCCCTTGTTTTTCCTTTTTTTTTTTTTTTAAAGATTTTTCTCCCCAATGCCCCCCGGTACATAGTTGTATATTCTTCGTTGTGGGTCCTTCTAGTTGTGGCATGTGGGACACTGCCTCAGCATGGTTTGATGAGCAGTGCCATGTCCACGCCCAGGATTCGAACCAACGAAACACTGGGCTGCCTGCAGCGGAGCGCGTGAACTTAACCACTCAGCCAAGGAGCCAGCGCCCCTTGTTTTTCCTTTTTTTTTTTTTTAATTTACAAGGTGATTAGGCATCATTTGGGGAGTTTGAGCAAAAGATTGGCAAACTCAAAGCTCTCTTTGGATGTGAAATATAGACAAGTGGGGGTTCATACAATTAAATCATTATAATTTTAGAGTGAACTTCCCAAGAAGCTGGCAATAAACTGGGATGACACCTTACAAAGGAATGAGCTCTCCATTTTCCAAACAGAGGCTGAAGTTCCATTTCATGTCAAGGAAGTCTCATGTTGACTAGAGGATAAGACACTTGGGGCCTTTTTCTAATGTGTTAAAGGAGGAGAAAGTACCAAAGTTAGTCAACAGGAGGAGACAGAAAGAAAATACAGAGGTGCAAAATGTGTTATCCAAATGGGCCTCTTCCTTAAGGAGAAAAAAATCGAGAAAATATAAAAAATAAGTCAGGAAATGTAGAGGGGTAAAATTATAAGGGTAAAAATTTGCCATCAAATATATTAATATGTCCCAGTTCCAGTTATGGGCAGCTGGATCCTCGCTATCTCAAGTCCCATGAGGCTCCCTTGTATGTCTAAATAAATCTCCCCTTTTTGTTTTCTGTTCCTCACAACCAAAAGAGTCTTAACCCGCCTGTATTTCACACGACTCCCTACCATAGTGAGTGTGTTCCAGTCAGCCCTTTGTTGCCCCGTGATCCTGGCTTGCTCTTTTCTACATTCCTGCCTCTGCTCGGGCTGATTCCTTCGTGGAAATTCCCTCCCCTTCCCGCCATCTAGCCTACTCCTAACTCAGGGGCCTCCTCCATCAGGGAAAGGACACCATCCTAGTTGAGATCTCTCTCTTGAGTTTCTCCTTCCAGTCTCTGCCACCAAATTTAGCAAGGGATTTCATTTTGTGATGTGTGTTATGCTGCTATGCTAATCTTGTCTCCCCAAAGAGACTAGGAGCTCCTCAAAGGCAGCGACATCTCTTCGGAACCTCATTTTACTTCTTTCAGTGTCAGCACCCAGGTTTCCTGGGGCACCTCTTCCCGCTGGACTCCTGGTTGACCAGCAGGCTGGGGAGAGGGGACTAAAGAATACCAGAGCCTCGGTTTAGACGGAGCTGAAAGTGCCTCTTGTCGTGTCCTCCTTCCCGACCCTAAGGAGTCTCTTCTCCACCGTCTTGAACAGGGCTTGTGACCTCACTTTCAGCAGGATGAGAGAGTAAAAATATTGCCCTGGGATACGGAACAGGCAATGCCATTTACAGGAGGACCAAATCTATTGTGGCCAGAAAAAGTAGGGCCCACTAGTGGTGATACAGGTTGATGCGCATAAACCCAAACTTTGGAGGAAGCATCATTTCAACTTAATTTTGGAAATCTAAATATATGGAATGCATTAGCTGATTTTATTTTTGGCAGCAGACTTAACCGTTCTAATCATGTTTTGCTCCAGCGAATTTTAAAATTAGTTTGCATTTCCCAAGCACACATCAGCTGAGTGAGGGCTGAGGGAGGGAGCGAGGGAGACGGGATGCTAGGAGAAAGCCAGGTTGGGATTAAAACTTTCCTGGCAGATGCTTCATTAAGTGGATAATCCACATACAGATACACGAAAGCTGACTCGAACTGAGTCCTTGGCCTAGAAGAATCTGGTGCAAACAGGCACCTGCCCAAGATAATTATAACTAAGAAGCCAAGTTGAGGGAGGAAGCGGGGCGTCGGGGGGGCATGGTAGGGGGGAGGCTATTTATTTACTTCTGCGTTCCTTCTGGGAAAAGAGGAGAGCCAAAAAAACTAAATTTCTGTGTGATGGTAAATTTCCTCTACTTATTTGTAAAGTTGATCAGTCTATTATTCTCTGCTAACATGGTAGTGATATTAAACGATGGTAAAAATCCATGTTTCTTTTGAGGATTCATTGTACTTTGCAAGAATAATTTCTTTACCCTCAGCCAGATCTGGGAGGTGGGGCTGGACCAGGATCTCGACTTCTTAGGCAGCCCACATGTGTCAAATGTCTTTCCCAAAGTCCACCCTCATCCTCAAATAATCCCATTATTATTATTTGTGTGACTGCTGCTATGGGCTAGAAAATGAATACATTTGACGTCTTGACCACAACACTGCAGGTTTGGTTGAATAACAATCCCCATTTTACAGATGAGGAAATTGGGCCACAGAGAGGTGAAGTGACTTGGATATAGTCACACAGCCAGAAAGTAGTTGAGCTGAGACTGGAATGCAATGTTCTGTCCCCAGAGCCTGCACCCTCTGGATGGCGCTATCTCTCAAGAAGCCAGCCCTGGTGGTCTAGAGGTTAAGATCCGGTGCTCTCACTGCAGTGGCCCGGCTTCCTTTCCCTATGAGGGAGCCATATCTGTCCATGACCACCCATCTGTCGACTGTCATACTGTGGTGGCTGCATGTGGCTGTGATGCTGAAAGCTATGCCACCAACATTTTAAATACCAGCAGGGTCACCCAAGGTGGATGGGTTTCTGCAGAGCTTCCAGACTAAGACAGACTAGGAAGAGGGACCTGGCCACTCACTTCTGAAAACACTGGCCATGAAAACCCTAGGAATAGCAATGGAGCACCATCTGATAGAGCATTGGGAGGTGGGATGCAGGGCTCAGCTTTGCTGCACGCAGGGTCACTGGCACTAACAGCAAACCTCTCAAGAGTACAGACTGCGGGGGCCAGTCTGGTGGTGCAGCAGTTGGGTTTGCACATTCTGCTTCAGCAGCCAAGGGTTCACCAGTTTGGATCCCGGGTGTGGACCTACGCACCACTTATCGAGCCATGCTGTGGTAGGCATCCCACATATAAAAGAGAGAAAGATGGGCACGGATGTTAGCTCAGGGCCAGTCTTCCTCAGCAAAAAAGAGGAGGATTGGTGGCAGATCTTAGTTCAGGGCCAATGTTCCTCATCAAAAAGAAGAGGATTGGCAGCAGATGTTAGCTCAGGACTATTCTTCCTCAAAAAAAAAAAAAAAAAGAATACAGACTATGCTTTGGGCTGGTGAGCTGAACTAACTTCACTCCCCACTCCCCTTTTAGGCAGGGTGGAGATCCAAGAACACCGAAGGTAGCATGCCAACCAGTGCTCCTGGGACTTTGGCATTAGTCTTATCCAAACTGCTCTATGTCATCTAAAGACTGTCCTTGATGGGCAGCCGTCCCTTCAGCCCTCTGGGGTCTCACAAGCGGCTGAGGCCTTACCTGAGAGTAGCCTCTGACATTGCTCAGTAGCTGGTTTAGAGGGAAAGAAGAAAGCACGTGGGCTAACGCATTCCTGTCTTCATCACCATTCGATCCTGCTTCTGCTGACGGACTTTAGGGATCAGGGGCCAACTGGAGGTGGACGTTGTCAGAAGGCTGAGAAAAGATAGTCAAAGAGGAGTCCAGGCACAGAAAGGACAGAGGAAGCTATAAAGAAATTCTGTAGGATAAAACCAACATCACATTAAGGACCGTTTACAAGACGAACGCTTAGCAGGTGTGTTGGTCAGAGTTCTCCAGAGAAACAGAGCCAACAAGAGACATATGTGGATGCAGGTGTGTGTGCACATGTGCGTGTAATATATATATATATATGAAATAAAGAGGGATATTTTAAGGAATTGTTCACACGATTGTGGAGCCTGGCAAATCTGAAATCTATAGGGCAGACCCACAGGCTGGAAACTCGGGCAAGAGTGAGTGCTGCAGTCTTGAGGCAGAACTTCTGGAAACCTGTTTTTGCTCTGAAGGCCTTCAACTGATTGGATGAGGCCCACCCACATTATGAAGGGTAATCTCCTTTACATAAGGTCAACTGATTGTAGATATTAACCACATCTAAAAAATACCTCCACAGTCACATTTAGCTTAGTGTTGGATCCATCACTGTGTACTACAGCCTGGCCGAGTAGACACATAACACTAACCACCACAGGAGGATTACCCTAACGCAACTATTTTCACTCTTTTGTGTTCTCTTCCAATAATTATACGTATTTTACACAGTTGTAAAAACCGTATTAGAAGAATTTACTACTTTTATTATACATATAATACACGATCATTATGGAAAATTTGTTTACATAAAAATTTGCCATTCTAATGCCTTATGTAATTTGTGAACTCTTTTTCATGTTTATAAGGCTGTCGCCTCCATGGGCTTATGGCTCCATTAGAACAGGGAGCCATGTAGCACTCGTCTTTTTATGTCTGTCATTAATCATGGGGCCTGGCACATTCGAGGGGCTCAGTATATATTGGTTGAAACAAAGGGTTTTGTTACATAGTAACATTTATTGTTTGTAATAGCTACATAGTAGTCAAAATAATACACAAATTCTCTTAGCTCATCACCTATTATTAACATTTAGAGTGTTTTCAGGTGTCTTTTTTCTTTTCCTATGATAAGTTTTGCTGCCAAGAACTTGTTTGTACACATTCACTTTTCTTTCATTTGAATTATTCTAGAGAACTTACTTATATGTCTTTTTTATATGTTTAAGGAGTAGCTTGGCCTTAAACAATCATGCTGATTAGTCAAACCGCGGATTAATCTAGAGGAAAGGATGCGTCAAAGGGATTCCTTGAAAGATCCATTGAGACTAGAACAATAGCCTCATAATAATAATGAGTCATTGTAAAGCTCATTACAAAACTGCCCCAAACAAAATGGAACTTTGTTTAGGGCGGCAGGTTTTTGCCTGTTGTCTCTGAGTCCCGCACCCCCCTTCTGGGGTTATGGCGCTGGAGGTCTGCAAACTACGCCTCCCAGGCTCCTTTGGCAATGCGTTTCCTGGTAGGTTTTGCCAAACTGACAGGAAAATCAAGACGCGAGAGGAAGGGAAATGTCTTTGTTCTTCTCTCTCCCTCCCTCTCTCAACCCACTCCCCTTTCTTTCCTTCCCTCCTCTGTTGGTGTTTCTTCCATTATTCCAGCTTCTGAAGCTGTGATCCGCCCTCTGTGATCTTAGGTTCTGGAACCGGCATCACGGCCCTGTTGTCCTTCAGCCCTGGATAATCTCGGAAGTATTTTCGTCTAGATCATCTCTGAAGTACCTTCATCTAGTTATTTCTGTATTACCCTTGTCTAGATATCTCTGAATTACCTGCATCTCTCCTTTGTTGCTCTTTAACTTTCTAAGATCTTTGTAATCTATACCCTGCACTGAATATCCTTTGTTTGAAATACCTAGGTTGGTTTCTATTTTCCTGACCAGACCCTGATTAAAGCAATAAAGACAGAATTCTTTATGAGAAACTGCTCATCTGGTTTCGCCCACTTTTGTCTCCAAAATCTTGACTTTAAGAATCAATCCAGGTACATTTTTCCAAAAATTCACGTTTTTTATTTTCTGTACTTTATGGTGTTTTGACATCTTAAAAAGCTTGCTGGCCAGGGAGAGACTGCCCCTCCCAGAGCCAACCCTTTCTTAGAGGTAGCAAAGGGCTCACCAGGAGCACATTTCTCATATACAAATCAACCCATCCTGATAATAACCAATCCTTCTATCACTGTGCCCTTGTAAGGACTTCCTTCCTACCAAGACTCGTTCTCGTTTCCTCTGTGTATAGATATTTAGAAATGCTTATCTATAGCAATACTTTAAAAAGTTCTTTTATTGTCTTCATGAAGATGATGTTAAAAGGTTGTTGTCATGACTGAACTCATACTTTGTAGAGAAAACCAAACACCACACAGAGTATCAAACATAGGGACACACAACTGACTATAAAGGTTATAGGATCACCAGATTTCAATTTTTCTTCTTTCCCTAAAGATAACCCTTAACCGTCTAAGGGAATGGGTATGGTCCAGGCAAAATTTTCGTCTGCTTCTACCCCTTGCTGTCAGGCTAGAACATTTAAGCCTCTTCTTTGAAGACCGCCGTTATAAATCTCAGACTTGACTTATCCACTGAGAACAGGGCAGTCTTTAAGTACGAAAGAGTTACCATTCTCTCTATTTTTCTTTCTTTTCTCAGGAGATTAAAAAGGGATTTGTTGTAATAATACAAGCAGAACCTTGAAAGGAAGTTCATAGAAACCCGAGGAGAAGAACACTAGCCCAGCAAAGCCCCAGGGGAACTGGAATAGAGAACTGAAAAAGGCATCTGAACTAAGCGTGCTTTCCCTCCCTCCCTTCCCCTCTCCCTCTCCCCTTCTCCAGCTCCCTCACTCCCGCCCTCCCTCCTTCCTCATGCTGTATCTGCTGCTTTATGGTGCTTTGCTTCCTCTCTCCACTGCCTGGGCTCCGTTTAACCTCAGTGTGCACGTGGCTCACGGTGGCTATCCAGCCTCCATTCAGCACAACTTCCATCTGCCGCCCTCAGTTGCCCAGTCTCTCAGCATTGTTGTCCCTTGATTTCTATCGGTGCTTTCACTTCCCCCTGTGCTCAGTGAAATGCTGACTGTGAGCTGTGTGATAACAAAACTCTCCTTCTCAAATCTGATGGCTGCATCTTCTCTCTGAGTAAAAGTATTCTGAATACCGGGTTATGGGACGAAGGTTTTAAAGTCCTTTTAGCCAAAAGAGTCATTTTTCCTACCTTTCAGACTAAAGTTTGCTTAAAATCCAATCTTAAAATGGCTCCCTATGGGCATGATCTGCTCCCCCATCTACCTCTTCCCCAACCCCAGCTTTCCTGAAGCTCCCACTCTCTCTCCTGGGCCCACTCGCCCTGGCCTGCCTTCATTCTCTCCTATTTGCACATTTACATAGGCTGGTCCCCAACCCAGAGCTTTCACCCTCCCTTCTTGCCGATTAGCTCTCACTGATCCTTGAAACCTCAACTCAGTTGTCCTTCCCTTGGGGAAGCTCTCTCTGACCTCCCCAATTAGGTAAAACCCCACCCCCACCCATCACAGGCTCTCTAGCATCACATTCACTTTTAAATTTGTTGGAGCGGTTATTTTATAAGTGTCCTTTTCCTTCATTAGTAAGTATATGAGTCCATAGACCATGTCTGCTTTTCTTCATTAGTGTATCCCCAGCATCCAACACCTGGTGGATCTCTTAATAAATATTTGACTGTATCCATTCTGCTCTTCAACAATCATATTATTCATTTCTAAGTTCTCTAACTGGTCTTTTGTAACAACAATTTGCCCTTGCTTCATAACTTCCTGTTCTTGTTTCATGGATATCATGTCCTCTTTTATTTCCTGAAGGATATTAAATATAATTATTTTAAAGGCCTATACTGATGGCCCTGTTATTTATGTTTGTTTTCACGTAAGAACTTCTTTTGCTCATCATCTCTTTCATTTTGATGGCTTTCCTCAAATGTTTGGTAATTTGTCATCGAGTGTTGGTCTCCTAGGGCAGAAGTTTCTCACATGTAGCCAGAGTGGTGGCTCCCCTCTGCAGCCTAGAGGAAGGGTTGCTGTTTAATGACTTCACACTGAAAATTCTATAACGTTTCCTTCTCACACATTTTACCTCAGTTTATCTTCGAAAGAACTCTCGGTGGTAAACAGAACATGTATTATTGTTACCCACATTTTACAACTAAATAAACTAAAATTCTGAGAAACCGTCTTTTCCAAAATCAAGTCAATGATGTATAAGAGCCAGACTCGTACCTGATCACCTGATACATATCCCACGTTCATCACGCCACACTCCGGCTGCCTCTCACGTGGCTCTGCTCAGAGGTCGGCTCTTTAGTCAAGGTTTCCAATTGTAAGGGACAGAAGCTAACAGAGCAAGAGAGACAGTTTCTACAAACCAAAAAAGGCAGCACGTGACCTCAACCATGGTTGGACCCAGGGACTATAATGCTTTCAGGATTCTCTTTCTCCATCTCGTGCCTCTGCTTCTCTGTTTGTTGGCTTCATTCTCTCCTGTGGCAGATTCTTTTCTCCATGTGGCAGAATGCATGGCCTCCAGGATTCCAGATCCACATCCCAACAGCTCCGCCCTCCCACTCCCAGAAGGAAAGAGAGAATTTCTTCTTCTAAAAGCTTCAGTTTTTAAAATCCTTATCAAGGACTCAGGTTGGTCCCAGTTGTGTCCCTTGCCCACCCCCTGGACCACTCACTGTAGCCACAGAGATACAATGTTATCATTGGCCTGATCTAGGTTGTGGGCCCTCCCCTGTGGCTGGAGGGCAGGGTCTAATTGTCAACCCATCACCAAAATCTCATGAGTGGCTCCACAAAAGCAGAGTACTACTCTCACCTTGTTACAGGGGACCATCTAGCAGGGTTTGTGTCGGATGGCTTCCCTGTAACTTCTGTGCACATAGGAACATTGGTTAGCAAACAGGTCCAGAGACAAGATTGCGTGTTATGAAAACTAGTCATGCTCCAGCCTGATGTGGTGGACAGCAGTTGGACTTAGATGTCAGATAGACTCCAGGGGCAAATCCCAAGGCTGTTGTTTAAGAACTGTGTGACCTTAGACAATATGCTCAACAAGGATACAAGAGTACTTGCTGTTCTCTTGCGCAATATATTTAACTTAGCAGATAAGCAGTCCTCAACAGTTGCGACCATACCTCCCCTAATATCTGTATTGTCTGTTTCCTTCCTGTCTGTCCAGAGGGCAGTGATTCCCAGTCAAGATTTTGCCGCATCCTCAGGAATATCCTTGGTTGTTTTAAAATTTGTCTTAAGAGTCTCAAAATTCTTTTAGTAAAAGTTGTTTAGTTCCTTTCACTTAAAAAAGTAATTCTATTTGTGTAGCTCTTTAGGAGAAGGAAAGCATGAAATCAAATAATCAGAATTAAACAAAGAAAATGGGTTGTTATAGGCTGAATTGTGTTGCTCTCAAAATTCATATGTGGAAACCCTAACCCCTGGTACCTCAGACTACGGCTGTATTTGGAGACAGGGCCTTCAAAGAAGAAAGACTAAATAAGGTCCTATGGTGGGCCCTAATCCAAGGTGACCTGTGTCCTTTAAAGAACAGGAAGAAACACCAGGGGGCTGTGCACTGAGGGACAATCATGTGAAGAGGCAGTAAGAGGATGCCCATCTGCAAGCCGAGGACAGAGGCCTCAGAGGACACCAATTCTACTGGCACCTTGACCTTGGACTTACAGCCTCAAAAACAGTGAGAAAATACGTTTTTGTTGTTTACGCCACCCAGTCTGTGGTATTTTGTTACGGAAGCCCTAGCAAACTGTTGAAAGACAAATCAAATCACCAATCAAAAGACAAAAACTTTCAGATTGCATTTTAAAAGAGATCCAACAATACAATGTCTATAAGGGCCCTACCAAACCTGGGTGTCCAGTACAAACCAATTCACTTCCCCACCATTACAGGGATAGGACCAAATGGCATCACACATGGGAGAATGTTATACAAACTGCATAGTATCATCCACATGGGAGGTCTACTGGGGATCATTTTTATTTCTTTAACCAATAGTTAAATAGCACTTACAATGTAGTGATTATATGTGCCAGTCACTGTTCTAAGCACTTTAGAAATATTAGCTTAGTCAATCCCCACAACAGCCTTGAGAGAAGTTCTATTCTCAGGCCATTTTTACTGATGGGGAAACTGGTGAGGAGAGCTCAAGCATTTGCCCAAGGTCACATGGCTAGCAAAAGGCAGAGCTGGGATTCTAACCAAGGCCAGCAGGCTCCCAGAGTCTGTGTCCTACCCACGATCTGCTGCCCTTGACTATATGGCTGCTATTATCCTCATGTACTCAGAGCCATTTCAGTTCCTGGCACTCCCTCCCTCTACCTCCACCACCGCCAGAAGGTCTCCACGGGCAGAAACGTGACCACTTGATCCAGTTATCTGAGTCCAAGGGGGAGGTTTGGAGGGGAAGGTCATTTCTTCAAGGAAGGCCTTCTCCTCACCCTTTGCTGTCCTCCAGGCACTGCAGAGCAACCTGCAAGGAGAAACTCTGACCCTGCACCACTGCCCGCAGATGTGCTGCCGTGACACCACAGCATGACTGGCGGCCTGGGCAGCAGTCAGAGGTGGGGGGGCACCTGGTGAACCTGCCAGGCCTGCCTCTTCCCTTCTCAGCCAGAGCTCAGCTTCAAGAAACTGACAGAGGCCTCCCACCACCTGAACCACAACCGAAAAGCAGAGCATTTGTCACAGGTGGCAAGATCACTGCTTCCTATGCTGCCAAAGACTGTTTCCCCAGGTCTCCTCCATTCAGCATTCCTGCAGGAAGGGCAGAATGGCAATGCAGGTCATCATTCCACCTGTCACCGCCTCTGCGCAAAGATGTGAGCCCCACACACAAGGCTTTATAGCTGCAAGAAGAGGAACAAAATCAAGAAGAGGATTGGGGACGCACAATTGAAAATGGGAATGGAGACCGAATTGGGCTTCTTTCTTTCATTCATTCATTCATTCTGCAAAGAGTTATTGAGTCTCTGGGCCAGGCCCTCATCTCAACACTTTGGACACGGCAGTTAACATAGTCTTTGCCTTCTTAGAGTTTATATTCTTAAATAAATAAGGGAATTTCAAATAGTGATAAGTACCGTGAAGAAAATAAAGCAGAGCACTGAGACAGAGAGTAACTGTAGAGGTGGGAGGTGCTACTTTATTGAGGGAGGCGGCCATTTGAGGGCCTTAGGCGAGGAGTGTGCCAGGCAGAGGGAAATGCAAGTAGGAAAACACCAGAGTGGAAGAGCGAGGTGTGTTACACTGGATTTGGAAGAACTAGGAGAGACACTATGGTTAGTGTAACTCTAGTTTAATGAACAAGGGGAAAGTCACAGGCGATAAGAGCAAACATCCATTCATAGAAGGCCTCGAAGGCCTTTTGGCAGGTACATATTCGCCACTTGGCAAATTATTTTATTGAAAAATAAGAGAAAACTGTTGTCCTCAACCCTCAAGCCAGTGTGGCAGAGTGGAGAGAATTCCAAATTGGGCGTCAGGAGAACTCAAGTTACCTGATCAGATCAGTTAACTTCTTTGAGCCTTCCTTTCCTCATCAGTAAAGTGAGAAAATGACACCTACTTTAAGAATTTTGGTGAGAATTAAATGCAACCATGTACATAAAAGTACCACCATGTTGTTTGGCACATTAGGTGCTCAAAAACTGGGAGCTACAATAATGAGATACACTACACAGGTATTAGAATGGCCAAAATCCAAAACACTGACAACACCAAGTGCTGGTGAGGATGTGGAGCAACAGGAACTCTCATCCTTTGCTGGTGGGAATGCAATTAATGAGAGTATGACCACTTTGGAAGACAGTTGATGGTTTCTTACAAAACTAAACATACTCTTACCATATGATCCAGCAATCGTGTTCCTTGGTTTTTACCCAAAGTAGTTGAAAACTTACATCCACACAAAAAAACCAGCACACGGATGTTTCTAGCAGCTTTATTCATAATTGCCAAAACCTAGAAGCAACCAAGATGTCCTTCAGTAGGTGAATGATAAACTGTGGTCCATCCAGACAATGGAATATTATTCAGTGCTAAAAAGAAGTGAGCTATCAAGCCATGAAAAGACTTGGAAGAAACATAAATGCATACTACTAAGTGAAAGAAGCCAATCCAAAAAGGCTACATACTGTATGATTCCAACTATATGACACTCTGGAAAACGTAAAACTGTGTAGACAATAAAAAGATCAGTGGTTGCCAGGGTTGGAGGGAGGGAGGGATGAATAGGTGGAGCTCAGAGGATTTGCAGGGCAGTGAAACTACTCTGCATGATACTACAATGACCGATACGTGTCATTGTACATTTGTCCAAACGCAGAGAATGCACAACACCCAGATTGAACCCTAATGTAAACTATAGTCTTTCGGTGATTATGATGCACCAGTGGTGGTTCCTCAACATAACACATGTACCACTCTGTTGGGACATGTTGACGATGGGGGAGTCTATGCCTGTGTGGGGTCAGGGGGTATGTGGGAACTCTGTACCTTCCTCTCAATTTTGCTGTGGACCTAAAACTGCTCTAAAAAAATAAAATCTTAAAAAAAAAAAACTGGTGCTAATGATACTTCTAGCCTGGGCATTATGGGACCTTAGGCAAGTTACATAAGGAACAGGGACAATGATCATTTGTTGAGTATCCACATGTGGCAGGCCCTGCACTGGGCATTGTTCACAGGCTATATCTGTGCCCCGTTTGTGCAGTGATGAGGAGGACCAGGAGATACCCAAGACCCCTCCAGTTTGGGCATCTACCATTAAGAGGGCCTGTGCTGAGACCACCAAGCAGGGGAGAGGAAGATCATTCCAAGGACAAGAGCAGCAGCAGAGAGGGCCTGAGGCACAGGGTCCTACAAGAGTTTCCCAGAAATCCTCAGCCCCCTCAGAGACTCCCAGAGATTCTTGGAGCACAGCCCTATGTCATGATGCAACAGCCACATTCTGAACTGAGACCTGCTTGGTCTAATAATATGGTGCTCCAGGAACTGACTTTTCCATTTCCCTCTCGAAGTTTCTGTTCCACACCCCACCTCCCACCCACGATGCCACTCCTGATGCCCTGATCAAACCACCTCTACTAGTGCTCAGAATTTTCAGCGGCCATCTTGCCACTGTCTTTGGTCTTGGCATTATAACTGGATGGCAAAGACCTGTGGGAATTAGTACCGTGAGTGCCCACCCCACCCCCGCACTGTCACCTCTACTCTATACACATAGATTTTTACCCCAGAGGAAGCAGCCAGAGTGAACATCAGTGGTGAGCTTGTTGATAAGGACAGTAAGCAACCTGAGAGCTGAACATGGAAGGAGTCCTCTTTAGCACCAGTTCCACCTAGTGCCATCCACCTGATATCAAAAACGAGTCTTTCATGGACTTCCTACCTGTGCGGGATGTAGGAAGACCGTGCCATGGCCGGGAGGGGCACGGTCAGTGACCTGAGCTTTCAGAGTGCTTGGGACGATCAATAAGTTCTTATAAAGTCATTTCTTTGATTTTCCCACAGATTGGGAGGTGGGCTGATTCTCAGGCCTTACCTAGGACAGGAAGCTTTTCTCGTATTTTCGACAGTAACTAGTAATGGTCATAGTTATTTTCTGAACACCTGGCATGGCTCAAGCCCGATATGTGTTTAATTCTCACACATATTATTCTCATTGAAGTGTCACAACAATCGTGGTTTGTAGATGAGGAACCCAAGACTGAGAAGTGAAATATCCTGTCCAAGGTCATCAGGCAAATAAATGTCGGAGCAGGAATAGGAACCTGGGCCTGTCCGCTTCCAAAGCCCGAATCATTTTCTGCTGTGCGCCTGCTGCCTCGCAAAGTGCAATGCAAAGCCTTCCCCGGGGCTGTCCCCAACAGAGCTGGGTCTGCTCCCCAAGGGTCTGCAGAGGCTGCAAGCAGCAAAGGCCGAGGAGGAGAAGCAGGCAGAGGCCGAGCTGGCCCTTCGGGGAAGGCTCATGTTACCTCCCTCTTGGAAATGTGCCTCAAGCTGGAGGTGCCCCTGGAACTGAGAAACAGAGCCCATCTTTACCTTCCTCCCCATGCAAAATACTTCCTTGTTTGTGAAAACAGTTTTATCCACTCAGCCCTATTCTAGTTAGCCTGCATTCTGTCTTTGTTTTTCCTGCTTGAGGCAAGGCCCCGTGGGAGTCCCTCGAGCTTTCTCACGGAGAAATCGCCTTCCCTCCTCCCGGTGGTCCCTTTCCTATCTCCAGCAGGAAGTCTCCAGGCTCCATTTCCGTGGGAAGCCTGGGGAGGGCAGGAGGCAGAGTCCTTCCCTCGTTCTGCTCTCCCCAAAGCCTGGGAAAGCGAATATTTTCCTCCTGAGCCCCAGGGCTTCTCTCCTGCTCTTCCCTTCCCCAGCCTTCACAAAAGAGGCTGCAGGTGAAGGTTTTTCCGTTTAATTTCATTTTTCATCATTTTTACCCCTTTTGGATGGTTCACATCTGAGGGTCTCGGTGGATTAACTGGCCAATCAGATTTCATTATGAGCCCAAGTAGTTCTTATCATTAAACCTGTAATTTATTTCTTCTCTGTTTCATAAAATGTGAAATATTACCATTCTCCGGGAGCTTGAAGAGAGCAGAGATGCTCCATTAAGTCCAACACTGCTCCTCCATAAGAGGCCGTAATTATATGCGGATTTTTTTCTAACAGCCAAGTTTCTACTTGCAGATGCTAACAAAAGAAATAAGCTTTTAATCCAAACATAATTAATATGAATTACCTCCCCAGTACACCCTGGCTTTGCACCATTAAACTTAATTTTTGTTTTGCATGATAATTGTGTTATCATTACCGTTTATAGGAGAACTCAGGGACCCTCACTTTGTTTTCAGTCAAGACCAAGGGGACTGGAAATGACTTCCCTCACCTCTGCCAGACAGAAGCCCAGGCTCAGCCTTCCTGACCTGTCCGCCCCAGCCCCTGTGGCTTAGGGAGGCCAGAGACCTCTCTCCTACAGAAGAAGGAAAGCGATTCCTGCTTATCCAGTGGAGGATTTGCCACCCAGGAGACAGGCTCAGCCGGGGCAGCTGCCTAATCATGACCGTCATCACCATCACCATCATCATCATCATCATCATTACCATAATTGTTATTATTGTTCCTAACAGTAATGAGTACCACAAAATTTTTTGCAGCATGCTTCAGCTACTCTACTACTGGTTATTTCTCCCAACTATCTGGGGATCCTAGACTCTGAATTACTTAAGCAAAGGCCCAGAAAATCTTAGATTGAGCACCAAAGCCCTGGGTTTTGTTCAAGCTCCCAATCAAGACTGTGTTCAAGACTGTTTTCCTCTCTCTCCTCTGTGTGCCTCAGTCTCCCTCTTTACCTCCCACTCTGCTTTATAAGGAAGATTCATATTTATATCAATCTGGGAAGGAAACTGATACCTTTGGAGGTAGGCACTACATTTATATATTGGCATTCCTTCATTACACAAAGAGTTATTAAATGAACTACTGTGGTCCACTATGGACCACACCCAAATGTTTTCAAAAAGGAGATGAATTAAATAACAACACAAAACAACAAGGCTAAAGATGGCAAATGCAGCATCTGCTAGTGTGAGCATTAGTGGAAAAAGAGATTGCACAAGCGTTCAGAGAAGACGGAGTGTAGGAACAAGAGCTCGGGCTGGACTTTGAAGGCTGGGCAGGACTTGTAGAGGTGACGTCACAGAGCAGAAGGGAGTGGAGAAGGGCGAGCCTGGAGGAAGGAACACACAGAGCGTGGACTAGGAGAGTGAGAAATCAAACTAGATGAGGCACGCTGTCCCTGGAGACGAGCAGTGGGAGACAGGCTGGAAAGGTCATGTGGAGTCAGCATGTAGAGAGTTCTGAATACTAGACCAGGTAAGAGGAGGACACGGAATAATTTTCTAATGAGGAGGGGGTGGCTGACTGGAAGTGGCGTCTTCAGATGGTCAGTCTAGGAGCACCCTTCGGACACTTAGACAAGGGAGAAACTGAGGCCAGCGAGACCAGGGAACAGTGAGCAGTGATGAGGGACTCAACTTGGATGGGACATGGGGAAGAACTGGGAAGAAATACCCAAAAGAGAATCCATGGAACTTGGTAAGAGAAACGAGACCGAGGACAGACGATGGAATACATGCAGAATCCCATTATCTAACAGAAATTATCCCTCCAGGTCTACCACAGAGCGGTCAAAACAGAACACACCGTGCCTGGCACAGAGCAAGCACACGTGACTACTGGCTTTCAGTAACTACTATTAGTATTAGGAGTTTATCCCATTTTATCCTCCCAGTGTCCCTGTGGAATTGCGCAGGGTAGCTCTGTTACGGGGCTGGGCAAGGAAAATCACTAAGAGACTAAGGAATTACCAAAAGGTGATTTTTTTTTCCAGTGGCCAAGTAACAACAATTATTCTTCAGACTCTTCCCCCAACCATATTGTCAAAAAAAAAATCATGATGATAATAATAAGGAGCACCCAGGCCAGGCCCCCAAATCAGTGATGAGCTAAGAGTATTCTTTTTTTTTTTTATTGAGTTAATGATAGGTTACAATCTTGTGAAATTTCAGTTGTACACTAATGTTTGTCATTCTTCTTGTAGGTGCACCCCTTCACCCTTTGTGCCCACCCCCCACCGCACCTTTCCCCTGGTATCCACTAAACTGTTCTTAGTCCACATTTTTAAATTCCTCATATGAGTGGAGTCATACAGAGGTTATCCTTCTCTAGCTGGCTTATTTCACTTAACATAATTCCCTCAAGTTCCGTCCATGTTATTGCAAATAGAATGATTTTGTTCTGTTTTGCAGCTGAGTAGTATTCCATTGTGTATATGTACCACATCTTCTTTATCCATTCGTCTGTTGATGGGCACTTAGGTTGCTTCCGTGTCTTGGCTATTGTAAATAATGCTGCAATGAACATTGGGGTACATAGGACTTTTGGGATTGCTGACTTCAAGCTCTTTGGATAAATACCCAGTAGTGGGATGGCTGGATCGTATGGTAGTTCTATTTTTAATTTTTTGAGGAATCTCCATACTGTTTTCCATAGTGGCTGCATCAGTTTGCATTCCCACCAGCAGTGTATGAGGGTTCCTTTTTCTCCACAACCTCTCCAACATTTGTTACTATTAGTTTTAGATATTTTTGTCATTCTAATGGGTGTAAGGTGATATCTTAGTGTAGTTTTGATTTGCATTTCCCTGATGATCAGCGATGATGAGCATCTTTTCATGTGCCTATTGGCCATCCGTACATCTTCTTTGGAGAAATGTCTGATCATGTCTCCAGCCCATTTTTTGATTGGGTTGTTTGATTTTTTGTTGTTGAGTTGTGAGAGTTCTTTATATATTATGGATATTAAGCCTTTGTCAGACATATGACTTGCAAATATTTTTTCCCAGTTAGTGGGTTGATTTTTTGTTTCAATCCTCTTTTCATTTGCCTTGAAGAAGCTCTTTAGTCTGATGAAGTCCCATTTGTTTATTCTTTCTATTGTTTCCCTTCTCTGAGAAGGCATGGTGTCCGAAAAGATCCTTTAAATACTGATGTCAAAGAGTGTACCGCCTACATTTTCTTCTAGAAGCCTTATGGTTTCAGGTCTCACCTTTAGGTCTTTGATCCCTTTTGAGTTTATTTTAGTGAATGGTGAAAAAGAATGGTCAATTTTCATTCTTTTGCATGTGGCTTTCCAGTTTTCCCAGCACCATTTGTTGAAAAGACTTTCTTTTCTCCATTGTATGCCCTCAGCTCCTTTGTCGAAGATAAGCTGTCCATAGATGTGTGGTTTTATTTCTCGGCTTTCAATTCTGTTCCATTGATCTGTGCACCTGTTTTTGTACCAGTACCATACTGTTTTGATTACTGTAACTTTGTAGTATGTTTTGAAGTCAGGGATTGTGATGCCTCCCGTTTTGTTCTTTTTTCTCAGGATTGCTTTAGAAAGTCAGGGTCTTTTGTTGCCCCATGTGAATTTTAGGATTCTTTGTTCTAATTCTGTAAGGAATGTCATTGGGATTCTGATTGGGATGGTGCTGAATCTGTAGATTGCTTTAGGTAGAACGGACATTTTAACTATGTTTATTCTTCCAATCCATGTACATGGAATGTCTTTCCATCTCCTTATGTCGTCATCCAATTCTCTCAGAAAGGCCTTGTAATTTTCATTATATAGGTCCTTCACTTCCTTAGTTAAATTTACCCCAAGGTATTTTATTCTTTTTGTTGCGATTGTAAATGGTATTGTGTTCTTGAGTTCTTTTTCTGTTAGTTCGTTATTAGAGTATAGAAATGCTACTGATTTATGCAAATTGATTTTGTACCCTGCAACTTTGCTGTGGTTGTTGATTACTTCTAAGAGTTTTCCAATGGATTCTTTGGGGTTTTCTATATATAAGATCATGTTGTCTGCAAACAGCGAGAGTTTCACTTCTTCCCTCCCTATTTGGATTCCTTTTATTCCTTTTTCTTGCCTGATTGCTCTGGCCAGGACCTCCAGTACTATGTTAAATAAGAGTGGTGATAGAGGGCATCCTTGTCTCATTCCTGTTTTCAGGGGGATGGCATTCAGTTTTTGCCCATTGAGAATGATGTTGGCTGTGGGTTTGTCATATATGGCCTTTACTATGTTGAGGTAGTTTCCTTCTATGGCCATTTTCTTCAGAGTTTTATCATAAATGGCTGTTGGATCTTGTCAAATGCCTTCTCTGCATCTATTGAGATGATCATGTAGTTTTCATTCCTCAGTTTGTTGATGTGGTGTATCACGTTGATTGTTTTGCAGATGTTGAACCATCCCTGTGTCCCTGGTATGAATCCCACCTGATCATGATGTATGATCCTTTTGATGAATTGCTGAATTCTGGTTGCCAAAATTTTGTTTAGAATTTTTGCATCTATGTTCATCAGTGATATTGGCCTGTAGTTCTCTTTTTTCGTGGTGTCCTTGTCAGGTTTTGGTATCAGCGTGATGTTGGCCTCATAGAATGTGTTAGGAAGTGTTCCATCTTCCCTAATTTTTTGGAATAGCTTGAAAAGGATAGGTATTAAATCCTCTGTCAAAGTTTGGTAGAATTCCCCGGGAAAGCCATCTGGTCCTGGGGTTTTATTCTTTGGGATGTTTTTGATTGCTGTTTCAATCTCTTTCCTTGTGATTGGTCTGTTCAAATTGTCTGCCTCTTCTTGAGAGAGCTTTGGGAGATTGTAGGAGTCCAAGAATTTATCCATTTCCTCTAGGTTATCCATTCTGTTGGCATATAGTTTTTCGTAGTATTCTCTTATAATCCGTTGTATTTCTGCAGAGTCTGTTGTTATTTCTCCTCTTTCATTTCTGATTTTGTTTATTTGAGCTTTCTCCCTTTTTTCTTTGTAAGTCTGGCTAGGGGTTTGTCAATTTTATTTATCTTCTCAAAAAAACAGCTCTTTGTTTCATTGATCCTTTCTACTGCCTTTTTCATTTCAATAGTATTTATTTCTGCTCTGATTTTTATTATTTCTCTCCTTCTGCTGACTTTGGGCTTCATTTGTTCTTTTTTCTCTAGTTCAGTTAGGTGTAGTTTAAGATTGCTTATTTGGGATTTTTCTTGTTTGTTTAAGATGTGCCTGTATTGCGATGAATTTTCCTCTTAATACAGCTTTTGCTGTATCCCATACAAGTTGGTATGGCATGTTATCATTTTCATTTGTTTCCAGGTATTTTTTGATTTAGCTAAGAGTATTCTTGAACACAGAAGCTACGCCACTAAATGTAGCTGTTTGTTCTCAACACACTTTCTCTTCTCTGGGGCAGTGGACTGGGGAGTTGAAATACTTACCGTTCCTCAAGACACTGGATCACGGGAGCTGGAGGATACTGCTGAAGCCCCTGTACTGTGATACTGACCCCATTTTTCTTGTCAATCTAGCCACCAACCATTTGGCTAATGTACTGCTGGCAGAGAAGTTTTACTCTATGGAAGACCTTTCTGTGAAAGCCAGACAAGGAGCTGGAAATAGGGAACAAATTTTAAATTAATACAGAGGTTGATTTGACAAGCTGGGAACTTGGTCTAAAACAGGCCAAATGAAGTTCAGTGGTAATCAGTGTAAAAGTCTTAAACCTATGAGAAGGAAAAGAAAAAACGATACTATCAAATAAGTGAGTAAGAATAAAAAAGTGGAAAAAGTGTGCAATAATAAAATCGAATGGGAGGAGACCAGCAAATGCAGAGTGAACAAGGTGAATGTGTATTAGCAGAAAAAGTGTAACGCTTTGCTGTGTGGTAGGATCACACCCGCGTGTGTTGTGTGTCTTGAGAACAGAAGGCATGATGGTAGAATGAGAAAATATGGATAAAACAACATAGGTCCACAAGCAACCCTCTCATGAGAAGCAGCAGTCAGCCCCAACTGGGCACTGCATCCCATTTGGAGAAGTGACATACAGGGTTAGAGAGCAGGACCTATGGACAGACTTCAGGCTCAGAATTATTTAGTCCAGAGTGGAAAAGTCTAGGAAGAAGGAGACGAGTGGGACTAAGTTGATGTAACAACAGGCTTCAAGCCAATGGGAGGCTCTTTCTCTTGGAGACCAGTGCCCAGCTGGTCCTCTCCATGCTCTCTGATGAGAAAGAGCAAGGAATGGGTTTTGCCTGAACTGGAGCAAGGACATGCCAACCCCAAATTTGTCTCCTTGGAATCGTTGGCTTTAAAATCTGTGTACAACAGGTTTCTTTTCTCCTGTTTCTTTACCTTACCTTCCTCTGTCTCTCACATCCACGGTGACGCTGGATTCTAGATGGCAACTTGCGTCAGCTGCACTCTCCTGACACGTGATATCCAAACACAGCAGAGAACAGAGAAGGGAAGTGACCTCGAATGGTCATGCAGCCGTCCCTCTGCCTCTGGGCATCTCGACTGTTTGGACCACGTCCCTAACCTTAGTCTATACTTCCATCTGGGCTTCACAACCCATCCGCAGTGTAATCTGGTCCAAAAACATCAGCATGGAAGACATATAATCATGGGTTAACAGCTTTGTAAAGAAAAATGAAAACATAAAAGGTGGTTGGATGGAAGATATAATCGAAGAAGGATACAGGATACCTCCTGGAGTCCATCAGAAGAGCTACAGAAGCCAGGCTAGCTCCTGGGCCCTTGGGGACCAGAACTGGGCACTCATCCTCCCCCTTCGCCTCTTGTCTGTACCTTCCCTGCCTTCACATAGTTGAGGATATGGCCAGAGGAAGTGAAAGGCCCATGCAGTTTCAACCTGCCGACCCAGGAGGAACCGGCCCCACCACTGTCACAGGCAGGAATGGTTCAGTGTCTAAGTTCAACCAGCAGCCGTAAAATCTGTCTATTGATACAGTGTCATCACTGGTCCCTCAGCAGGAGGCAGGTCTGGCTATTGATGAAGAATCCTCTGGAGAAAGAGAGTTTGGAACCCAGAGGAACCTCTCTGTGGCTTAGTTTACTTGTCTGTAAAATGAGGACAATTGTAGTACCTACCTTGTGGAGTTGCTGTCAGGATTAAATAAGGTAACATGTGTACAGTGCTCCGAATCATGCCTGGCACACCTTTAACGATTAGGTAGGTGTTTACTACGTTTTTAAAGACTGTTTCATTCTAGCTATAACGAACTAAGTGAATCCCAAATACACATTCACACTGAAATTGTCACCATGCTATAATAAATACCAGCCATCAGATCCTTTACTTACCAAATATCCTACTGGATTATATGGACATTTTATCGACTAGGCAGAAAGCACAAATTCTGAATCTTACATGTTATAAACTCCAGAAAGACACAAATTTGCTTCGAGAGAGGACTTTATAAAATTCTTTAATTAAATAATATATGCACACTGAAGAATTTCTGGCAAACACACACAAAAAAAAAACAAGATCAAAAATAAATCTTTCACAGTCATTGCTACTCATGGTCCCTACTTGCATTTTGCCATTTTTTTCTTCCAGACCTTTCTTTATTCTGATGGACATTTTAATGTAATTATAACCGTTCAGTGTGTCACCGTTTCCCAAAACTGTGTTCTGCAGAACACTAATGCTTGAGGATGGTAATAGATGTTGGTTGGATAAAGGACTCCAGGGAGAAATAAGTTCAAGAAGCAGTAGGTTAAACCACAGAACTTCTCAGAACCTTCAGCGTTGATGTACATTGTGAAGTCCTGAGAGGGCATATGATAGCAAGCATTTCCCAAATATATTTGACAAGGGAATAGTATTCCAAAACACACTTTAGAAAAATGCCACTCTACAATTTTGTATTCTGCTTATCAAAAACATGTCCATATTTTTCATAAATTTTCTTCATATCGTTTTAAATCACTGTGTAATAATCTACTAAGAAGACATGCCATAGATTACTTAACCATTCTGCTACAGTTAGACAGTTAGATCATAATCAACTTTTTGCTAATATAAATAAAGCTACAACTAACATCCTTTTGCATCCTAGGTTTAAAAAAAATGAAAATGAATTTAGGATTAATTTTTTAGAACAGATTCCCAGAAGGAGAATTACTGGGTCAAAGGGTATTAACGTTTTAAGTTCATGGTACATGGTGCCAATTTGTTTTTCAACAAGTCTGTATCCATTTTCACTACACAGCAGCATGTGGCAGTGCCCACACGCCACACCCAGAGCAAGACGATTGGGCCAAAAGGCTAAAAGCGAGGCTGCTGACGGCTCCTTTCATCAGCCTTCATTAGCACCACCTCTGGTGACAGCCTTTGCAGCTGTCAGATCTGGTGCCAGCCCCTCTACTCTCTTTCTCCCACTTCCCTCTCTCCCAGTTCCTCAAACACGCCCTCCTTAGTGGCTCCAGTGTGCTGTTTTTGAGCTAATTGCACAGAGGAAAGCCCACACCAGTACCCACTACCGCTAACACTAGGGGGCACGAAAGAGGTTCTGCTCCCAGCAGGGTGCTGGTAAATGTTTAACAACCAGCTCCCCCCAGGCAAAAAAGCCCTGATTTGTAGCATTTGCCACTTTCTGCAGTGTAAATACTCTCACCATGGTTGATCTCAGGCTAACAACCTACCAACAAAATGTCACTGAACTTGGAATTGGGAAGAGATGTGCACCACAGGCTCTCATGAGCCAGAAGCGGCTGGCTCCAGACACCACTGCCCAGCCACAGCTGCCAGCCCACTGAATTTTTCTCTTCACTTCTCCCTCCATGACTCCCCGCCCCGTCTGGATTCTTCTCCACATCCAACCACACTGAGGATCCAGGATACCAGGCAGGTCAGCCCCTGGTGCTCACATAGCCCCTAAGCTGTAGTACTGTCTATATTCAGCCTATACTGGAGCTGCAGTGTGATTCACCATAGAGATCCATGGGATTCAATTGCCAAGAAGCCCAGCTCATAGAAACCTTAACCCTATGCCATCAACTCAGGCTCATCCCACTGTGCAGCTCTGCCCCCACCCCCATTCTCTCTGCTCTGGCACTAAGTCTTGAACTATCTTGCCTCATGCCCCTCTTCCCTGACAGCTCCTTACCTCCCACTCCACTTCAATATTAACCAAGCTCCTGAACTCCTTCTTTGCCCCCAGTTTCCCACCCAATAGTTACTCCATGGATCTAATGACAAATTCAATTTCCGCATGCATGAACCAAATTGGATGAGATTTTTAAATCTTTTTCTCTTTCTGATTATGCAGAAACTCTCTTTGCCAACCCCATCCCCATGAACATGGACACACCTAGTGAGCATTGAACAGTCCCTACACCATGAGAAGGCCCTGGTACCCTGCCAGTCCTCCACCCACAGGACCAGACACTGTCCAGTATATCCTCAGCTGAGTATGATCAGAGAGCCTCAACTTCCAGGCTTGAGGTCATCAGA
The DNA here is from genome assembly GCF_041296265.1 of Equus caballus. Lineage (NCBI taxonomy): Eukaryota > Metazoa > Chordata > Mammalia > Perissodactyla > Equidae > Equus > Equus caballus. The sequence continues at coordinate 25,805,145 of NC_091710.1, read as the reverse complement.
CTTCCAAACTGATCTCTTAATTGGAACATCTTGCTGTGTGTTCCATCCATCTGACTACAGAACCCATGATGTATATTCCAAAATTACAAGGGAAATCACTTAGTCCCCTTGGGAAACTCCAGCTGCCACCCACATCATGCCATGAGGGACAAGTGGAGTCTGCCATTTCTAATGTCAGGAGCCTCAACAAGAAAACACTCTCCCCACTACCACACACTATGTCCTCCTAGATAAGGTTCCCCCATCCCCACTGCCTACTCTCCCTCCCATAGTCCATATGAACAACCTTCTTGTTCTCATGTGTCAGCCTCGGTTAGGCTGAATAAGCTGTGATTGAGAAGAAGAAGGCAAAAGTGAAAAACACAAGGTAAAAGGAGAAGAGAAAAGGAAAAAACTATTGCAAAATGGAAAGGAACAGTAGAAGGTACCAGGTATGACAGAATGCATTATGTTCTCCAACATTCCACTGGGATTTCCAGACCTTAGAAAACATAAATGATGGCTTCTACCTACAAACAAAGAAATGGATGAACTAATTTTAAGATCCCTACCAGGATCCACATTCCAGCTAAGTGCATTGTTACCCCACCCACACGTGTGTATGAAATAGTTAACAGTAATATTCCTGAGTGGAAGCAGGGAGGGTGCCTAACAGTGTTACAAGGAAGCATATGGATCCCCGTATTTTTTACCAAAGGCAATCTATTCTAAGCTTGGACTCAATCTGGAAGTTACTCTTCCCCTAAAATGAGTCAAGCTCAAACCCCTTCACCTATCACAGTGTAGGGCACTATACTGAAGACGGCAGCAGCAGGCAGGGAGTAGGCAGTGAGAAACAGAGAGTTAGGATCGTTCAAATAGAAACCTCATGTAAAGTAGGGCTAGCAGTTGGCATTTGGCCAATCATATCGGAGGAAGAACCCTTCCTAAGGAGCATCACTGGTAAAGATTCTTTACTCCAGGGAGCCAGGAGGAACTGCATGAACAGAGACAGATGAATTTCTGCAGTTAGTAATGAGGACCTTGATACGAGAAACACATATCCCAACACAAACCACTGGGGAACAAGGACAGCACACAGCACAGCGGGAGAAAAAAGTAGCACAAGCTGGAAGGAGAAGAATAGAGAGTAAATCATAATAAAAACTATCCCCTCCTCTCTGCCCCCAGCCACACATGGTTTGGTTAATTCTTTAATGAGGATGGATTGTAATTAATATCAGAACTACACAGTATAATTATTGCATATAATTATGCTTGAGCTAACTGTGGAGTAAATCATATATAGTTTGCATTCTATAGTGTGAGTTTTCAATTAATCTTTTCTGGGGCGTGGAGGATGCTTCATCAACCCCTTCATTAAAGAACATCTCCAGAAATACACATACATCAGGTGGATCTGTAGATATTACGTTCAAGACTATGATGCTCAGAATTGCCACACCCAGCAGTCCTTCTGCCTTAAATAGATTTATTCCCACCCAGTAGTCCAGCCCAGACAACAGGCAGCTGACTAGCTGATCCAGAACCTGTCTCAGAATTAAGGCCACCTCTTGGTCCTCGGGTTGCTGGGGCCCCGTGTGGGCCTGTGGGCTGTTTCTGTGGGTCCATCCTCCCTCATCTCTAGCGGCTGCATGTCCTTCACTTGTGTCTCGTCCCACTTTCTTCACCACATCTACTGGGACCTGAAACTTTCCACTCCCTTCCTGGTTCTCCGAGAGCAATCCACAGACCACTGACGGTCGTAAGTTCAACAGAGGAAGGATCACAGACCTCCAACTGCTCCAAGACGCAAATTATATGTGGTTAATGGAACTTGGACTTCTATGATACAGACTGTGGTGTGTGTGCATGAGTGCTTGCGAGAGAGAGAGAGATCTGGTAGGTGGTCTACAGGGAAATCCAAGAAGATTTCGGGTTGGGGGAAGGGCTGGCCAAATTGCAGGCGCCATTCTCCCTTGCCTCCCATTTCTTACAGGGAGGTGTTTCTTACAGGGCCTTTGTCACTGTCTTGGAAGAGCGCTCATTCAACCAGGTGCTGTTTTCATTCCTGACGCCACCCTTCTCTCACCGCAACACCCTATTCTCCAGAGTGGCTGGCAGAATCCTTTCCAGGGGCATAGGGCTTTATTTCAGGTGAGGAGACTTTTAAAGCAAATTAATGAATTAATTTAGGAGAGACCTCTAACTCTCCCTTATTAACTCAATTTCCCTGACTCTTTCCCTCTTTGCTCTCTAAAATCCTTCTCCCCTCCCCATCTATCAGACATTTCATCAATCGACCTTTTCCAGGCCCACGCCCTCTGCAGCTCATAAGTATCTACACAGCCAACCCCTGACCCTGCCCCCTCCAACATCATCACCCCCTAGAACAGGCTAAAGTTTAAACCCTTGAGCTCCTTCAAGAACCACCCAGGCAAGCAGCGCGGCCACCTCTGCAGGCAGAGTGCCTAGAGGACAAGCGGGGTGCATGGCATCCTGCGCATCCATCCTTCTTTCCCTTCCTAGCAGCCTCCAACCCCACTGCAAGGAACCTATGAGACCACCAGAAAGGACGGAACCACCCCTTTCTGCCCCTACCCCCAGCCTCCTGTCCCCTCAGTCAGCTTTCAAAGGCCACTCTTAGACAGAGTAAGTGACACTAAAAACAGCAGTCCCCCCCCACCACACCCCCCGCCTGCCCACTGATAATAATGGGCCGAGACACTTTTATTATCATTATTAATTAGCACTTTCAAGCAATGGAATTAAATCAATATGGTGGACTGAAACTAATTTTAACAAGCCATTGAGATCAATCATTGGGACTTTTATCTACATAAATGCCACTAAACTCAGCTCGTTAGTGTAACATTAGCTGGAAAGAAAAAGAAGGGAGACTGGCGGGGTTTTAATTAGGAAGACATAAACCGAGCCACAATTTTTCTTCTTTGATTTGCTTTTAATCTCGTCTGCAAAGCTCTTCTGGTGCTGCCCAGGCTGATTCTCAGTCCCAGGCCACTTCAGCGGGAAGGGGAGGGGACTGAGCCAGGAGAAGAGAAGGGCAAGCAGCAGCAAGGAGCGCTCAGATGGTCCCTTTCCCAGGCCCACCTGGGAAACATGGACTGGTCATCTCCCTGCCACCCCTAAGTCTGACCTCTCAGATTCCCCTACCCAGAGCTGGCCTCTGCTCCCTTTGTGTTCACATTCGTTTAGCGTTTATTTGTTTCTGCGTTATATTCAAATGATTTATGTTCATTGGTTCATTCAAGGAACAATAGATGAGCGTTAATATGTCCCAGGCACCCTGCTCACTGCTCTAAGAGAATTTTTAAAAAATGAACAAGATGTGGTCCTACTCCAGGGAGTCTGCATTCAGGTCTTCTGTCTCTCCTAGACTGTCAGTCCCTGAAGGTACGGAGTATAGCTAATTTATCTGGGTGCCCCAGCCCACTGAACTCTATGCTCTGTACCTATTGGAGCCCAGAAAATGTTGGGGTGAATGGTTAAGAACCCCACTTCTCTACCCACATGTTGCTCCGTTCTCTGCCTAGGCCCCTAGACCCAGCCACTCTACACCTTCCTGGGCTGGGCATTCCATGAGCACAGAGCCCCTTTCTAAACTCTACACCCTGCTCTGGCTCTCACTCACTCTAATGACGCCCTTCCATCCTTGTTCCCTGACAGGCTGTGGCTTGTTATCCTTCAAGACCTGGTTCTAAGGCCACATGTGAGTGGAGCTAGTTATCTGGCTGTCTGGGCTCCCTGGCTGCTCATTCTACCTCTGTGACAGTTCTCCCCCCATGTTCCTGAATTCTTCTGTTGGGTCCTGCCTGCTCCTCCACTAAACCATGAGCACCCTGAGGGTGGGGACCAGGCTTCAGCAAACCTTCTATCCCTGATGCCTCCTATACTGCTTGGCACAGAGCTGGCACTAGATTCAGAATCGCAGGCAAGGATGGAGTCATCTACTTCATCAAGATCAGGATAAAACCACAACTCAGCATTTGGGGTTCACCCACAGCCTCTCCCTCAAAAGACATCAGTATTTTCTCCCACTGCTTCCTGACACAACTCCTCTATTCTGATGTGCTTTGAACATTCTACCCCCAACATTTTTGCTCACTCTGCTGGCTCTTTTCCAAGGAATCTTGCCCTTGCTCACCCTTCTGGGCTGTCTCAAGACTCATTCCCTTCATCCCATGCAGACTTTGCTAACACAGAAGCCTTCCTGATACAGGAACCTTCTCTGTTCTCCTCGTTTGGTCACCTATGTGGGCCTTATCACCAACTACCTTCCACTGCTAGATATATGTTGGACCCTGACTTTCCTATTGAGCTTGGAATAGAAGCACCACCTCTAGGAAGCAAATAATTCCAGTGGAGCAGAGCTCCTGGATACAAATCCCGGCTCTGCCACACGTCACATTTGAGTCTCCCGTAAGTTACTAAACGCTGCTACATCTCAATTTCCTCACCTGGAGAATGGGAGCCAAACAGTACGTACCTATAGTTTCATAAAAATTAACTGCGATAATTCCTACAGAGAACTTAGCATTGTTCCTGGCACGTAGTAAGTGATCAACACATTTGTTATTATTGCCACCATTGCTATGATTATTACTATTATCAATTTGTTGTGCTCTGATTTCGTCCCCACCTAGCAAGCTATTGATTATAATTTGGCTTCCCTACAAGAAAAGACCCTGCTGACCAGTTAACATGAGAATCAGTCTATTTATCAGATATGTTTCTCATTGCAAACTAATAAATTGACCTTCTAGATTTTTATCTATCAGTTTCCTAGGAGTTAGGTTAGGGGAAATAAATCCGTAAGTCCAGTTCATTCCTGCATACATTAGCCATCAAATTTTGAGGCCGAGGTCCTAGGTCTCGGCAATCATACCATGATGCCACCAACTTGGAGCTGTCTGTGCAGCCAGCAAGCTTCATGGGCTGTATCACCCTTTAGGCTCATTGTTTCACCCCTTTATGGATGGTACTTAAAATCTCCAAGCTTAACTTTCCTCACCTGCAAAACAGGGAAAACACAGTCACACCTGCATCAGACGGCAGACTGGGAGGACTGGATGGGAGAATGAATGGAAAGAGCTAGACCCTTGCTTTGCACAACAATCGTTAGCTTTAAGAGCAATTCACAATCATTCCGCCTCACCACACTTTTTTCATTCTTATAACAACAATTTGAGCAATACTTTATATTTACCAGGCCCTTTCATATGCGTTCTTTTACTCTCATTGACAACCATTCCTACCTAACAGAGAAGGAAACTGGGAACAAACAGATAAAGTCACTTTCTTAAGGTCACATGGTTTACAAAGTACCAAGCTGGGACTCAAACCCAGGTCTTCTCCCACAGTCTAGTGTCTTTTCTTTACAAAATATATGCCCATCTAATAAACATCAAACAAACAAACAAACAAAACCCTACTGTTTTGTTTAATTACACTTTAAAACTATTTTAAATTTGGCGGCACTCTAGAGACCCTCCCATGTCCTGCCAGCTGCGACCCTCGCTGGTCTACTAATAAGACACCCTAGTGTGGACACAACTGGAAGGGACAGCAAGTAGAACATACAACTATGTACTGGAGGGCTTTGGGGAGAAGAAGAAGAAAAAAAGAAGATTGGCAATAGACATTAGCTCAGATACAAATGTTAAAAAAAAAAAAAGGTACCCTAGTTTTGAAAAGCTCTGGATCAAAAAACTAATCCACTTGCTCCATGGTGACTGACAAATGTGGGCCAGGAGTCTGAAAGCTGACCAAATTTTCTACATCCTCTGAGCCTTTTTGCAGAACACCTTGCCCTGGGCGTGATCCATCACTACAGCACGTCCTAAAGAACAGGAGGAGCCGGCTGTGTTGGGATGGGCCTCAGACAGCAAAGCAAAGCCGAGATGCTGCCTGCCTTTGTCCTAATGGCTGCTTGTCTGTTCTCATGTAGTGTGGCAAGTTCTCAAGTCAGAGAAGCTCAGAAAAAAACCAGTTTACTTCATAGTCACAGATCTGGTTGCCTGTTATGCTGTGAAGCAGCTAAAACTAGATAGTTTCCTTTCTGGAGATGCCCCACATCCGGCTCCCCCTAAAAACAGATGGTGGATGGCTGTAGGCCTCGAGGGTAGAATCTCTGAAACAGGGTGGCCTATGTTGCCTCCCATCGCTCCAGTGAGCTACCCACATGCTTAGGTCCATGGATGGCCCAGTCATTGCCTCGCGGTACCAACTTTCGCCCCAATGCTCTATTTTGCCTTAGAAACTAGATGTTTCAATTGCCTTCAAGACTTCTTGAACCAAACTTATCACCATCCCCTCACCCCCACCATCTCCCTGCCCTATCAAAAATATCCTAACTTCCTCTTGTCTAACAAAGATCTCACCATTCTCAGGGTCTCCCACACTCAAGACCCTGCAGTTGTTTTAAAGATTCTTTTGCTGTAACTTTTCAAACTCAAAGAGTACTATGTGTAAGTGTAGACTAGGTACTAGGTGTAGACTTCGGTCATGGCCATTCTTATCTCAGCCTTGGAAATCTGCAGGAGTTTCCAAATTTGTCTCCCAAGTAATGGGGTCCTGCCTAGTCAATCCTTCTAAGTTAGAGGTCAGCAAACCTCTTCTGTAAAACGCAAGATAGCAACTATTTTAGGCTTTGTGGGCCAAACAGTCCCTGTTGCAAATACTCAACTCTGCCTTGTGTAAAAGCAGTGTAAAAGCAGCCATAGCCAAATATAAATGAGTGGACATGGCTGTGTTCTAATAAAACTTTATTTACAAAACAGGTGGCTGGCTGGATTTGGCCCATGGGCTACAGTTTGTCAACTCTTATTCTATATTGTTCTTGTATTAATCTTCCCTCAACACCATAGTTCTTATCATTTTTGTAGTGTTTTGCAGAAGAAGTATAATTAGGTCCAGAAATGAGACTTGAATTCTAGTCTTCTGCAGCAGACATTGTTGATGCCCTGCTTGGCTCCTTAGCCCACTTCTGAGTTACCTACACCCTCAGGGGACAGTTCCCAGGAGCACTGATAGCTTCCCACCTGAGCCCACATCTCTCTGCTTCACTGCCTGAGGGCTTTCTCTAGTGCCCTAGAAGCTTGTTTAGCTTGTGTGCAAAGAAGGACAGAAATTCTGGGCATTTAAAACCCTCAAGAGCAACTCTCACCAATGGAGGATGTGAATTGGCGTATAAATATTACGTTTTCCCATCCCTTGAGAAGACAATTTTGAGGCATATTCTACATGGATCCATAGAAGGTCCCTGCAGGATTGAGATCAATAGACCACAGCAGAATCCCACTGATTAATGTATCTTCATTGGCTTTTCTTCCATTTCTGTCACATTTTCCCCACTCCTTCAGTCGCTTCCTAGGATCTATGTCTCTGGGTCTGAATTCAGGGTAACTAAACTGAGATGTCTACTGACTCAACAGTCCAGGACTTTTTTTCACTTTAATTCCCTTCATAAGAGTCTAAAATGGCACTTTTACTTCTGGCAACATGGCAGACTGAGCATTCTAAAAATATCTTCTGATCTTAACACTTAGGTACTGGATAAATTACAGAAAACACACTTTTAAATGTATTTATTTTCAAGAAAGTAAGGGAAGTCTCCAAGAGCCACATACTTACATACATACATATATACATACATACACACACTTACGAAAACTAAGAGTAAACTGAAACAAGAAGGGTAAGTGATGCCCTGGGGGCAAATGTCAAAACCTAGAGTTTTGGAGATTAATGTGGCTTTGATGTGAATGGGAAATGGGAGGCCAGTCCTTGGCCTCATGCAAGGTTGAGAAGCTAACCCAAGACCTCCTCATGGAGCTACATCTTCCAGGAAAGGGCAAACCGAAGAAAGATACAGCCTTCTAACAAAGCAAAACTGTTTTTATAGTGCCTTTATATACATCTTATATATATAAAATAATCTTCCTTTAGAATTCATGACCTAGATCTGTTCTCACTGGGCATCAGGAGTTTTAACTCATACTACCCACATATAAGGGAAACCTCAAACTGAGAAATTAATTTAAAAAGTGATCCTAGTTTGGTAGTGCCCTCAATTCCAAATGGAAACATATAAACCTTTCTGGAAAAGAAATCCTCAACCCAGACCCCACAGATTATGTTCAAGCAAATAAGAGCTCAAGTAAAAAATTATCAAGCACAAGGAGAAACAAGCTGCCATAAGCTAGCATCAGCAGAAATGACAAATAACAAAGTTTTGCCTCCCAACAAATTTGAATATTGGGTTATCAGAGAGTGAATACAATATAACAAATTATGTAATTTTTAAAGGAAAGAGGTAAACTTGCAAAAATGAGCAAAGTGTAAGAGAGTATTAAAAAATGACAAGCAGAATTTTTTTCATTGAAATTAAAAATACAATCATTGAAATTTAAAACTCAAAGGAAAAGTTTAACATCAGATTAGACGCCCCTGAAGAATAAATTAGTGACATCAAAGAGAGCTGATGAATTATGCAGAATCTAGCATAAAGAGATAGGAGATGAAAAATATGAATGAAAGAGAGGTCAAGAAACATGAAGAAAGGAATTAGAAGGCATGGCACATACGTAATTGTAGTTATAGAAAAAGAAAATAGAAGAGAGAAAATATTCAAAGATATAATCACTAAGAATTTTCCACAATTTGTGAAAGACATAAATTTATACATAAAGGAAGCACAACTATACAAAGCAGTATAAATAAAATGAAATGCATACCTATACACCTTGTAGTGAAACTGCAGGACAGCAAAGACAATGACAACATCTGTTTAAACATCTAAAAGAAAAGACTGATCACCAAAAATAAAAACACAAAAATAAAATTAATAATTAAACTAACAACAGACTTCTCATTTGTGACAATGGAAGTCAGAGTACAATGGAATAACACTTCGACGTGCTAGGAAAAAATAACTATCAACCTTGAACAGCAGTATCCAGAAAATTCAGATTTCAAGTTCCTTTCAGATAAAAAAAAAATGAAATAGTTTATCGCCAAGATACCCTCACTAAAAAACTTACTTTAAGAAGTAAAATAATCCCAGAAAATAATCTGCAATGCAAGAAGAAATTGTGAGCAATAAAAATGATACCATATATAAAAATCTAAACAATAAAACAAAAGTAATCTTTTTGTGTGCTTCAAAACAAGAGCTAAAATATATGGGCAGTGCTGGAGGGGGTGGGATTGACAGGAGATAAAGCTTTCCAAGATCCTTGTTCTTGAGGGAAGTGGGGTTAAGATGCTAATATATTTTAGACTGTTGAGTGCACAAAATGAAATTTAAAGACCTCCCTTTAAATGAATATTGAGTGAGTAATTTCTAAAACCAGTAGAGAGACAATCAAGAACAAACAATCCAAAAGAAGGCAAGAAAAGGAAGTGGGGGCAGAGTCATAGAAAAAGCAAAATTAATAGCAACAAGGTAGAAATTTATTTATGAATATAGAAAATTGATATATATCACATATATATATATAATTTATATATACAAAATTTTAAAATCATATTAAGCTTAATATATGTAATAAAATTAAACCCAAAGGAAAAGGAATAATGAATATGAAATTCAGAATAATGATCACTCTTAGTGAATAAGGAAGGTAACTATAGGAAGGAGAACACAGAGGGCTTCAAGGGTACTGGTTATGTTCTAATTCTTAAGTGGAATAGAAAGTATACAGATATTTGTTTTGTTCTTTATACCTTATATTTACACACACAGTGTGTGTGTGTGTGTGTGTGTGTACTTATATAAATGAAATATTTCCTTAAAAGATTTAAAATTTTAAAAAGACTCTCCAAAGGCTCCATATTGCTCCATTATGTTTAAACTCATAAGCCTGGCATTTTAAACCCTTCCTCAGCTGGCCACAACTTCTCTCTCACTCCTGCCTCTAGTGGGAATTCCCTATTGCCATCCTTCTCCTCATCATTGTCACTACCAGATTAATTCAAATCTCCAAGACTTTTTTCATTCTGTCTTACTCAGCTTTCTTTCTAAGATGCAAACTCTACAGTTCCTGGAAGAAAAAAACATAAAACATTTTCCCATACATGAAGCCTTCCTGAGTTTACCCCAGTACACAGGGACCTCTCAATAATGTGAAATACTTCCGGGACAAGTGAACTGAGTTTGCCACACACTCTTGGTGTTCAATGTGGGGGAATTATTGTCTCTTAACTAGCCAGTGAACTCCTTGAGAGCAAAGACAGAGCCTCATGTTTCCTTTTACGTCTCACTACCTCCTAGCCAGTACTGAAGTCATAAAATGCACTCAATCAGCATCCACTGAAGAAATGATAGCATGGGACCAATTCTTAATTCTCATGGAACTGATTCTGTTTGAGAATCTGGAAGACTTTATGGCCTTGCTTCTCAAGTCTTCCTAAGGTCCAGCTGTATCCTGCCACACATCCCTTTCCTGCTTTTCTATTTAAACCTGTTCAAATTCATTTCTGTTACTTTTTTAGCCAAGCAATCCTCCTTAAGAAATGCATTTCCAAGACTCAGGGCAACTCAAGTTCATGTCCCAACAAAAATTACCAAATATCATACACCACTGACCTTCAAGATTGCTCACAAGCAATAAATCTGTGATTGCCAAGGGTGCACTAAATTAAAACAGGTGTTCAAGGTCCACAACTAGTTCTCTACATGGTCAGAACATGAACCTAATGTTCTTGACACTCATTCCAGAGCTCCTCTCACTCCCAACATGTTCACTAGTGTTCTTTTAGAAGTTACAAGGTTCTTTTCTCTTCTGAAGCCTCATAAAGAGGTTCCTGATAAAATAGCAAGAATTGACACAGAGCATGTTGGGAAAAAGCTATTGTCCTAAGAGACCAAATTGTGGGAGCTAAAAAGGAGGTGAATGTGAGGAACAAGATCTAGAAAATTCTTACCATGCCGCAAACTAAGAAGAAAAGTGAGAGTCACTCCTCTGCTAATTCTAGATGCCCTTATTAGTTCTAGGGATCAGCTTATCCATTAACCAATACCTTTAACAACAGGTATCTGGGAACTATGGGATGTTCAATCATTCATCCATTTCTTCATTCACCATTTATTGAGTGCCTACTATGTGGCAGGCATTGTACTAGGCGCTAGGGACATTCTAGTAAAGGGAGAATTGATAAAGTAAATAGGTCAAATAAGTTTTATGTTAAATGTTGACACATGATATGGAGAAGAATATAGAGAAAAGGGCATTAGCAGTGTCAGGTGGTCATGGTGGACATCTCAGGGTGGACAAAGAAAGCTTCTCTGAGAAGATGACATTCGAGCACAAGCAACACAAAAATGGAAGCAGAAATAAGGAAACAATGAAAGAAAGAATGAATGCAAAGTGACCTACCAATTGCTCTTGCATAGCCTTCCAGGCCTGATTCCTTGGTCTTTTCCTTGAACCAAGAAGATACCAAGGACAGAAAGCTAGCAAGACTCTCCTCCAAGGCAAAGAAGTCACAGGGTTGGCAGAACCTGGCATTAGCAAGCTGAGGTGGTAGCTAGCAAATCGTACCTCTCAAGAAATAACAGGGATAGAGGACCAGGGCTTCTCACCTTCATAGCAGACCTTTAAATTCCTTTGATTATTTCTCTCTCATGTAGATAGCACACATTACACACATGTGCACATGCACATGCACCCACAGACACACATACACACATCAGTTCCTAACAGAATATCTGGCAAGATACTCCCTAACTGCTTCTGGAAGCTTCAAGGCAAACTCTCAGGACTTCTCTGATTTCACCAGGTTACTTATGGGGTGAATCTATCAAGGCCGAGGAACTTGACTGGGAGGTTGGGAGAAGAGCTATTTGAATACAAGCAGTATTAAACCCAACCACTAAAAAACAGCTAGAGAAAATAATCCCATTAAATTGGCTAGCAATTCTCAGAGATTAATCTGTTTCTGGAACTCAGCCTGGTCCCTCTGATGCCATTTAGCAGGGTTCAAGACACAGAAATAACTGTGAAATCCCACCTTTCACCCAGCCTCTGAATCAACATGGGCCTCCTCTTTTATTTTCTGTGGAAAAAGTACAGGTGTGGGAGTCATACAGAGCTGGATTCAAATCCCACCTCTGTGTTTTATAGGAACTTGCTTTTTGGCTTAGTTTTCTTGACTTTTTTTTTCTTTACTGCACAATCTCCTTCATGTACTGTATATTTCCAGGGAAAGATTTGGTTTTCTTGAGTATATTATTCTATTAGTCACTTCATAAGACCTCCTTTGGGCATTCTAGAGTAACACTGGATGGTCCCAAACTGTTTTCTAAGGATTTTCATACAGCCTTTTAAAACTATGTCATCAGAAGAAATTCATCTCTTGTTCAACTTGCATACCATGTTCAGCACAACAGAAATTTCAGTCTTCCTGCTTCACTATCCTAGCTAATGACTTCCACCCTCAAGGCCATGTCAGAGTCTGAGATGGCTGTGGAGTTCTAGCCATCACTCCTGTGTTACAGGCCAGAAGGAGGAAAGACAGAAGGACAAGAAGAGGACCAATCTGAGTCAGCTCCCTTCAAGATGCCTTTCCAGAAGTCCTGCACAATTCCTCCACTTACGTCTCACTGACTAGCACTTAGTTCCAAGGCCACATATCACTGCAGGAGAGATAGCGATGTGCCTTGTTAAAAGTGAGGATCTGTTATTAAGAAGGAAGAGGAAAATTGGGTGGGCCACCAGTGGTCTCTGCTGAAGTGCTGGATGCTAGCATATGGGGCCCTGGATGTAGGAGGTCACCCACATGTGGATCCCACATAGAATGAGGATCTCACACCCTCATGCTCTTGTGTCTTCCAACTCTGCCCATACGCATCACCTGTCTGGGGGCTCTTCTGCATTTTTACATAACTCTATTCTTCCTTTGAGACACAACTGATATGATACCTCCAGAAAATCTTCCTTATCCACCACCCACTTCTCCACTCCTCACTCTCTGTTTTTGCCTGTTACAGTGCTTTTCATGTTTCTCACAGTTCTGTCTTTACTGAGCTTACCAGAGTAAGAACCAGAACAAGAACACATCCCTGTGCTATATTAAATACTAGTCATTTATTTATTCTTATTCTTATTCTTCTGTTTCCCTTCATCTTTCTAACTGTCCATTTTCCATATGTTTCTTCCTCCCATTCCCTCGCCTCTTCCTTGGGCCTGCCAGGGGCATGAAGGTAGGTCACCACTGAGTTCCACTGATGGTCCATAAGATCAAAGAGTATCCTCATCTTTAATCTACTATATTAAAGCTCCAAGGCTAAAAATTGATTGTTAAGGGACCTTAAAAGTCAACACAGCTTCCAACCTGTCTTAATTTACTCTTAGAAAATGGTTCATGCTCTAGGAGACTCTGGTCCGAACTATGCCATTTCAAAGTCCCTGATCCTAAGAAATGGCAGAGTTCCCCATATAGGAAACCATGACAAAGAGTGTGGCAAGGTACAAAACATGCTGCATGCAGAGTTTACGAGTTGTGGGAGTTCTCATGTCACATTGAGATAGCTTTTCCTAACTGAGTCTTCAAGGCCACATTGCCATGATTGGGACAGATCACCAAGACACTGGGAAGACTTCAGTCAGAAAAGAGCAGTTGGGACACAGGCCTTCCTTCCATAAGCACTTCTGTACCCAAAGGTCCCTGCTTGTCTCTGGGCTTCACATTTTGGAGGTGGCGTATGGCAGAGCAGGAGTGGATGAGCTTTCTAGGCGATGGAGCCAGCTGCTCACATCTCATGAAGGAAGACCAAAAAGCATGAAGGAAATTCCCTGAGAGCGAGGCCTGAAGCAATGGAGGGCAAACCACTTCTTACAAGGCCAAGTATCAAATTTCATATCAATTTCTAGGTTTATCTCCCCTTTTTTACACTCAATCCTTTCATAAAGTCATGTTTAAATGTTCCTTGGTAATCTTTGTGGGCTACTCTCTAGAAAGGGAGAGGTCTCAAGTCAATACTTGGCCCAGGATATAGATTCTCCTTCCTCCTTCCCATCTCTCCAGGTCAAGGTAGTAGCTGAAATTATAATGTTGAGGAGACAAGAAGTATTCACTTTTCCAGAGAAAGGAGATATTCTACGGTACAAGAAAAATAAGACAAAATGGCCTGCCAAAGAATTAACTAGCATACAATGGTAAACACCTAATATTTTGAGTCAGAAAACCTGGGTTTTGATCCCTATCTTGCCACTTACTGAGTGACCCAGAACAAGCTACTTAACCTCCCCAAGCCTCAGTTTCCCCAACTAGAAAAGAGAGACAATAAAATCCACTTCACTATGATGTCATAAAGATTCAATGAGATTTTCAACTGTAAATATAAATAGCATGTCTTATATTAGAATAGGTATCTAAAAATGCTTTCTTGAACCTAAGACCCAGCAAAGACTCTTAGGCTCCTTTCCTAAAGCTAGCTATTTTTCCCTCTATCTAGATCAGTCTCTTTTTCACATACCATACAAGTTAGTTTACTCCTCCTAAAAACTTTGAGATATTGACATGAATTCACAAAACGACTATCAATAAATTTGTATTCAGTACCAAATACTAAAGTACTTTCCCAAGTATGAGGGAGTACAGAGTCAGCTAAGAGAGATTTACTATATTCAGGAGCTTACAGTTTATTTGGGGAGATAAGATTAAACCACTGGAGAGCATCAGCAAACTATAGCCCTCATTCCAAGGGTTGAGGGGCCAATGTGGGACTTCTGCCAAGTTGCTGCGTATGCCTATTCTATTTGTATATTCAGGGACAGAGAGGAAAACGACACGGAGGGTCCATGGGTCCACTAAGCCCTCTTTGAGATGGATTTATGCCAAAAGTTCACTGATCACCAGAAGGTCCCACCTGGACTAGTGAATCACAGTGGCATTTAGGGACCCAGTTACTAGTGTCAGTTCAGAACCAATTCAGTGTCTAGTAAATCCCTGAAAGTTCTGCAGATTTCCTTTCCCCCAGTGTACAGTAAGCCTAGTAAATAGCAAAGGCCCCTTTGGGAAAAGCTTGGGGGAATATTTACAGAATACAGTCATAGCATGCAGCATGTTCATCTTCAGGGGGGCCAGCCTTCCCTTCAATCAAGGGGCTCAGGCTCTATGATCTGGCTTAAGGCTGAACACTGGTTACGAAACTAAGACCCTCCATTGTGCCCAGTCAAATCAAGTTCCTGGCTGTCAGACCTGGAGTGTTTCTGTTATATAGAGGAAGTACTATTGCAGTAGACCGCCCATCTACTTCATTCCCAAGGATACGGAAGTCAGTTAGGCATGGCCAAAGAGTCCGGCACGTCATTCCGTTTACCTCCTGGTTCCTACCGCCCATTTCGGTAATTGTTTCTACCTTGTCTCGGTAGTTAAAAGCTATTTCTTGGCCACTAATTCTCCAGGATCTCCATGGAAATCAGGGAGCACATCTAATCACTGCAGCTCTTCATGTGTACAGAGAAAACTACCATAATGCTTTGCAATGATGCTGATGCTCTCATCGCTAACCTGTTTCCCAATTTCTCCCCCTTAATAAAGGGAATGTCTTCTGGGCCTCTTGAGGGACATAGTGGAGGTGGAGAGTAATGGTATGCAGTTTGCATATGATAAATCCATTCCCATATTCCTAACCCATCAAACATTTGGAGTCAATCTTCTACATTATGCTTCAGCATCACTGAATATAGGCCATTGTTGGGTCAAAGTTTCAGCCAACCAATCAGGTAAACAAACGTTAGAGCCACTTCTAACGTGAGATCCATCATCTCTGGTAAGTGCACCTATATAATGAATTCGGTTTGATCTGTTTGTATAGTCTATCCTCCTTGTGTTAGTACTCTTAGAATCCATTTTCACACATGCTTCCCCAAAATTTATGCTGACATAAAATAGCAACATCTTGCATTTATTTTGGAGTATAAGCTATTTTTTTTTTCAGGTTCGACAGAGGCAGCAGGGATGGGGTCTGGGAGGCTTAAGGAGAACAGGCATCCTTTTCAAGACACCTGCTCTAAGTAAGGTTATTACTGGG
Organism: Equus caballus; assembly: GCF_041296265.1. Lineage (NCBI taxonomy): Eukaryota > Metazoa > Chordata > Mammalia > Perissodactyla > Equidae > Equus > Equus caballus. The sequence continues at coordinate 25,789,106 of NC_091710.1, read as the reverse complement.
TCTTCAAGAAAGAGAAAGCTGATCTGGTGTGCCCAAGAAGAGTAAGCTGCTTCTTCTAAGAAGGGACACTTGCAGAGACTGGGAAGTTCACGTCTCAGTTTCAAACAATTCAACCCAGGTAGAAACTTGTTGTGTCTGTGACTTCAACTCATCATAATTCTACAACCCACACAACTAAATTCCAAGTCTAATTCTCATCAAGATTGGCCCCGTACATAGAAAAAGATTCTTCTATGGTCTCTGTAAAAGTGCCCTGGTTGTCAGAACATTTGAGTTGAGAGTCTGAAAACCTGATTTTTTTAAAGTGAGATATGATTGACATATAACATTATATTAGCTTCAGAAGTACAACATAATGATTCTGTATTTATACATATTGCAAAATGATCACCACAAGTCTAGTTAACATCCATCACCATACATAATTACAATTTTTTTCTTGTGATGAGAACTTTTAAGATCTACTCTCTTAGCAACTTTCAAATAAACAATACAGTATTATTAACTATAGTCATCATGTTGTACATTACATCTCATGACTTATTTATTTTATAACTGGAAGTTTGTACCTTTTGACCACTTTCCCCTATTCTACCCACCCCCCGACCCTTAAAAACCTGATCTTGTCGTTGTCTATATGCGACTTCTCCAGTGCAGTTGGAAGCAGCCCTTCCACATCAGAGCTACTTGGTCCCTAAGGCACTTGGTGCAGTAAGCTCTTTATCACAATCAACCACAGGTGACAATTTTGTCATATCACCGCTGCATGCTATGGATTAGTAGTAACCCATTTGCTATTGGCAAGGAGTTCAATACTGTATTCAAGGTTAGGATAAAAATCAAACCAGGCCTAGACACTTTTGAGGATCTTTGTCCTGTGACCACTTCCATTACCAAGAAATGTACCAGCCAGTGTCCCATCAGGAAAATAGACCACAGTAGGCATATCAACAGAAAAAATTAATTGATTACACAAGTCCTGGAAGATTGATAAAGCAAAAAGAAGACATTGAGCTATCATATTGATAATAACTGGAGGAAGCATCTACCACAGCTGGGACTTGAGGACAAAGGGAAGAGGTTGAGGTCATCAGAACTGGAAGCTTGCAGTAGGAACCTCCAGAAGCTGCAGCTCATACCACCTAGGAGAGGGCAACTTGGATGCTGCCAGCTCTTCACGAGTTCATAAGAGGAACCCCAGAGAGCTGAGACTTTGACCTCAGAAGAATTCTGCTGCTGTTGACCTTGCCCAACTACTGGTGGTCCCTCTGAAAGGTCACTGTGAGGCTGGTTCTAGGAGTCTGCAGAGAAGCTGAGTAACAGAAGTAATTGCTGACTCCAGAGGGAAAGGTTCTTGCTGAGCATTGCTGATAGGCACACAAGTAAATAAGAAAGTGGAAGTACGTTCTTTCCTCCCACTTTCCAGTCTTCTTCTGGAGTTTCCTCCTGCAGAGCCTAACAGGAAGCCAAACGACAAAGGAGAAAGACTGTTTGCAGAGTCCTAGCTCTGCCATCATGGAGCAGAAAGTACAAGGGTGTATTTGGAAATAAAAGGCAACAGCTTAATAACCAGTGCAAGTATATCTTAATAAAACTGACACAAGAAAAATGGAAAACCTGAATGTTATGCCCATTTAAATAAACTTAAGCAGAAGTGAAAAATCTTCCTACAAAGCAACCTAAAAATGCGGATGGCATCCCCGCAGGTCCTACCAATCAGTCAAGGAAAAACCAATTCTAATCATACACAACCTCTTCCCAACTCATTATATGAAACCAGCATAACCTTTCTATCAAACTCAACAAGATAGTACAAAAGAAAAATTATATTTCCATTTCATTTATGAAAATAGATGCAAAAATTCTGAACAAAATACTAGTAAAATGAATTAAGCAATATATTAAAATGGATAATAAATCTCACCAAACTGGATTTATTCCAAGGATGCAAAGTTGATTAAATGTTAGAAAATCAATTAATATAATTCAACACATTAACATATTAAAGGAAACGTTGGAACATGTCAATAGACAGAGAAAAAAGTACTTGATAAAATGTAATGTCCATTCACAAGAAATAGAAGTAATTTGTTCAGTATGACAATGTTTGTCCATTAAAAAATTATAAATAATATAATATAGTACTTAAAGGTTAAACTTGGAAACCTCTCCTTCTGAGATATGGACCAAATAAAAGAACCTTCTGTCACTACTTGTTTTCCACATTGTATTAGAGATGCCAATGATGCAGTAAGGCAAAACACAGAAATAAAAGGAATATTGAATGGAAAAGAAGAAACAGCACTGTCACTGTAACAGATAAGGATTGTATACATAAAAAATCCAGAAGAATCTACAGAATTCTTAGAATTAATATGAAAAATTTTAAGGCTCCTCTATATATAATAAATATACAAAAATCAATCGTAGAAAACACTCTGAGATAAGACAGAGTCATTTGCATTAGACTAACACTCCCGCAGATAACATTTATACAATATTTTTTAAATCAACTATTTGAGGGTACTAGAGGGCAACCAAAAGCAATCAGAAACTGGTAAATAACCAAATCTTAAAAGAAGGAAACTACATGGGTCTGTTTTTGCCCAAGGATACTCTATGGTCCACATAGCATGAGACATCTAGAGAAAGCTTCTGGCTTACTGTCTTAAGGAGTCAGGAAATGGGCTTCCAGAGCAACTGAATAGTAAGAAGGGAAATCCTGGAAAAGAGTGAGGCATGAGGAGAGCCTCCAAATCTACATATAATTCCACCCAGATCCTTGGACAACCCCTGAATTGCACATACATTGGAGAGATTCTAAGGAGACCAATGGAAAACAACAGCTGTAAGGCTGAAAGAACTGAGCAAAAATTCAACTATTGCCTACTCCAGGGGAAACAGCTTGGAGTTCAAGCCCAGCCAAGTTAACTACTTGCTAGGACAAAAATAAAGATTCTTCAAAGGAAGATGGCAGAATCCAGAATCTCTACAATTGTCATCAAAAATGTCTAGCATACAATAAAAAAAGTTATTAGACATGGCGGGAATAAATAGAAAAATGATGGGACCTAGAGTCAAGAAAAAAAAATGTCTATATAAATCAACCTCTAGATGATCCAGATGTTAGCATTAGCAGACAAAAACTTAAATACGTTGAACATTATAAATACGTTCAAAGACTTTAAGGAGCTAATGTTAAAATTAAAAAACAGACAGGAATCTCAGCAGAGAAATGGAAACTATAGAAAAGAACAAAATGGAAATTTTAGAATTGAAAGTTACAATATCTGAAATGAAAAGATGACTAGATAACCTTAAGAGCATATTGGAGACAGTAAAAGATAGGGTCAATGAGCTTATTGATAAATCACTAGAAAGTATTCAATCTGAAGGAAAATAAAGAAAATGTTTTGGAGAAAGGAACAGAACCTCAATGACCCGCAGGACGATATCAAGAGGTTTAACATACACGTAACTAGAATCCCAGAAGGAGAGGAGAAAAAGACTGGGGACAAATAAAAATTTAAAGAAATACGGTCAAAAATTTTCTAAATGTATGTGAAAAACATAAACCTATACATCTAAGGAGTTCAGCAAATCCTAGGATGAATAATTACAATGAAAACCACATGTAGGGAAATTATAGTCAAAATGTTGAAAGCTAATGATAAATAGAAAATCTTGAAAGCACTCAAAGGAAAATGATATGTTGCATTCAGAGAATAAACAATAGGACTTACGGCTGAGTTTCTCATAAAAAAACAATGAAAGCCAGAAGACAATGTAAAGACATCTGTAAAGAGTCAAAAAGAAAAAAAACTATCATCCCCAAATTCCATATCAAATAAAAATATTTTTCAAAAATGATGGTGAAATAGTTACATTTTTACAACAAAGAAAACTGAAAAAATTAATCAGCAATGAACCTTAACTGCAAGAAATGCAGAAAAAAGTTCTTCAGATTGGAAGGATACCAGATGGAAACATTGATTTACTGAAAAGAATAAAAAGCATCGAAAGTGGTTAATAGCGAGTAAATATAAAAGACTATATTTTTGTTTCTTTTTATTTATTTTAAAGTGATATAACTGTTTAAGTAAATTCTTAACATATATAGATATAATATATAAAACATCAATAGCACAAAGGACTCAGGAGAGAGAGTTAGTGGAACTATACTCTTGCAAGATTCTTAAATTTTATGTGAAGTGATCAAATATTAATTCTAAAAATATTTTGATAAATTGAGGAGGCATATGATAATCCCTAGAGAAACCTCTAAAAAATAATGCAAATGGTATATCTTAAGGATGAAAAAGAAAGAACAACGGAAGAGGGAGGCAGGGAAAAACAGAAGGAAGGAGGCAGGGAGGGAGGAAGAAATAAAGGCTTTACTTTGATTTTCCCAAAAGAAGGCAGGAAAGGAGAATGAAAAACGGGAAAAGCAGATGGGATAAATGGAAAACAAAATGGTAGACCTAAATCAAACCATATCAATAATTGTATTAAATGTTAATTGACTAAACACTCCAATTAAAAGGCAGAGATTGTCAGACTGGATTTAAAAAGCAATATCCAACTATCTGCTGTGCATAAGAGAAGTACTTTAATCAAAAGACACAGATGGGTTGAAAGTAAGACAGAAGAAGATACCCCATTGCAGACACTAATCATAAGAAAGCTGGAGAGGCTATATTAATAACAAACAAAGTGGATTTCGAGAGAAGAACTACTACCAGAAATAGTGATAATCAATAATGATTAGAAGATCCGTTATCAGGAATACATGGCAATCATAAATCCCCATGTACTTAATAACAGAATTTGAAACTATGTGAAGCAAAAACTGACAAAATAAAGGAATAACTAGACATATCCATGATAACTGAAGGTTAACACCATTCTCTCAATAACTATAGAACAACAAAACAAAAAGTAAAAATATAAAAGATCTGAACAACGCTATCAACCACATCCCTCTAATTGTCATTTCTGGAACACTCCACTCCATGACAGCAAAAGATTTTAAAGGCCACATGGAACATTGACCACGATAGACCATATGCGGGGCCATAAATCAAGGCTCAATACATTTCCAAAAATTGAAGGGGGATTTGTGCATCATACCTTCAGATCTACCAAAGGAACGTGAATACACTGTCATTGGACTGTAACTTTATACAAGAATTTTGGACCATCTACATATAAATGTACATATATACATATATACACACATACATACAGTTTTATAAATATGTATATATTTTTTATTTGATAAAGCAAATGGGGAAGAATGTAAACAATTGGTGAGTCTAGTTTAATGATATATGGGAGTTCTCTGTACTATTCTTACTTGTTTGTAAGTTTGAAATTATAACAAAATTTTTTTAAACCATCCCTATATATCAGTAAACAGGAAGTGAAATATTTTAAAAGATACCATTTACAGCCAAGTACCTAATAATAAGTCTTCATGGAGAGAATTATTCAAAGACATCAAAGAAGATCTAAATAACTAGAGTTATACAATATTCATTAACTATAAGACTCAATATTATAAAAGTTTAAATACTCCCAAATGTTTTTGTAGATTTGGTGTTATTTAAATCAAACTTCCAACAAGATTCTTTTTAGAACTTGATAAGTTGATTCTAAAATTCATATGGAATTGCAAAAAGCCAAAATTAAGCAAAACAGTCTGAAAGAGGAAGAAAAGGTGGGAGGACCTGCTCTGCAAGAGAGCAAGACTTATTAAAAATCTATAGTCATTAAGAAAATATAATACTGGTACAGGATAGACCTCCATATATATGGGCACTTGATATATGACAGAAATATCACTGCAGATCGATGAGAAATGTATGGATCTGTCAACAAATGATTTGGGATAACTACATATCCATTTGGAAAAAATTAAATTGGATCTCTAACTCATACCATACACAAAAACCAATGCAGGATGGATTAAAGACTCAGCTGGATAGCAAAACAATGGTGATTTTCAAACAGGGTGTAGGACCGTGAGTCTCAAACTATTCACCGAGGTGGCCTAGGGCATGGCATCAAACTCACAGTGGTGCCATGAGCTATTTTAAGTTCTTAAGAGAAACACAAGGATACTTGACACCTGTCAGACACTGCACAAATGACTGCCTCTAGACAGTTTCAACAAGCTACAGTCCCTTCAATGGCATCATATCTTTGTGAAGCTGGATTTTCAGCAGTTGCTGTAATTAAAAGCAGTACATACCTCCTTAAAATCTATACGACACAGGAAATCTTATTTCAAGGTTTGAGAAGTTGTGAAATGCCCAACAGGTTCAATATTCCCTTAGTAAGTGATTGCAATTATTTAAAAATGAAAAATACATCATGTTTTTCTCTATATGTATATTATTTGTTCCAATGACTACAAAGTAATTAGAACATAAACGCTTATTAAGCTGTTTAGACCTAACTATCCAATAAAAGAAAATGTTGAGTGTTCCTTCAACATAAGCAAACCATGAAAAAATCACTGAGACACTGAGGGAACCATAAACTGAGAAAATTGAGAAACTCTGATATAGGAGAATATATATGTGACCTCAGAGTGGTAAAGAATTTCTTAAACAGGAGACATAAAACACTAATCATAAAGGAAATAAAACATAAATTCAAATTCCTTAACATTAAGAACTTCTGTTCATCAAATGACACCAGAAGGGTACTGAAAAGGTAAGTCACAGAGAGAGGAAAGATACAAACAATGAATAAAACCCACAAAGGACACTCCCCGGAATATAGAAAAATTCCTACAAATCAATAAGACAACTTTACAGGAAAGTGAGCAAAATGCTTAGACACATCACAAAACAGGAAATCCAAATGGAAAATAAACTTTTGAAAAAGTACTCATTCTCACTAGAAATCAGCAAAATACAAATTACAGCATGATGAGAAGGTGAAACGAGAACATCTAAGAGGAAACATAAGAAAAAAACTTTGTGATTTTTGGGTCAGCAAAAAAGTTTGATAGGGCATGAAAAGCTCAAACCATTAAAAAAAAGATAAATTGGACTTCGTCAAAATTAAAACCTTCTCTTCAAAAGACACTCTTAAGAAGATAAAAATACAAGCCATGGACTGGGAGAAAATATTTGAAAAATACATATGTGTTTAAAAAAAAAAAATCTGTCCAGAATATATAAAGAACTCTTAACAACTCCATCATTAAAAAAAAAAAAAATGTTAATGGGTAAAAGATTTAAACAGACGCTTTACCAAAGTCGACATACAAATGGCTGATAAGCATATAAAAGGATGTTCAATATCATTAGCCACCAGGGAAATATAAATGAAAATACAAGATATCACTATACGCTAGAATAACTAAAGTTAAAAAGACAGAATATACCAAGTGTTGGCAAAGATATGAAGCAACCGGAACTCTCAGATGGCTCGTGTGTTAAGTGTAAAATGGTGAAACAACTTTGGAAAACTGTTTGGTGGTTTCTTATTAAGTCAAAACTACACCTACCCTCTGATCCAGCATGCCACTCCTACGTATTTATCCAAGAGAAATGAAAACATAGATCCACAAAAAGGCTGCTGCCAAGTATTTCTCGGAAGCTTTATTCATAATTGGCAAAAACTGGAAAGATTCCAAATGCCCATCAACAGGAGCACGGACAAACTGAGATGTACTCACACAATGGAATACCAGTCAGCAGTAAAAAGGAACAAACCACTGACACGTCCAACAACACAGACGACTCTCAAAAGCATTCTACTAAGTGAAAGAAGCCAGACACAAAAGACTATATTCGGGATGATTCCATTTATCGAATATGTGGAAAAGGCAAATCTACAGTGACAGAAAACAGATCAGTGGTAGGGATGGGGGACCGACCTCAAGGGGACCTGAGGGGACTTTTGGGATGATGGAAATGCTCTATGTCTTGATTGTGGGGTGAACACATGACAGTATGCAGTTCTCACAAGTCACCAAACTGTCCACTTCAAAAGGAGGAATTTTATTGCATGTAAATTATACCTCAATAAACTTGATTTCTGAAATTTTAACTAAAGAAAAACAATGAGATATCCTTAATTAGCAGCCAGATTAGTAAACTTTTAAGAGTCTGTCAATATCAAATGTTGGCGCGGATGAGACGCCGCGAGAGCCGTCACGCACTGGGTTCTCAAGAAGCAGACTCAGAGATGGAGCCTGGTGTAGGGGAAGCTTATTAGGGACCAGCCTCTAATAAAGGGAATGAGGAAGAAGCAGGAAGAGCAGGGGACCTAAGGACAAGGCTGACAAAGACTTGATGGGGTGCTCCGAAGCAGTGTTGCCCATTGGAGCCACTCCAGTGTCCAGAATGGCCACGACTTTGTTCCCTCACCCCAGAGTCATCAGAGCCAGGCTGTCCCAGGGAAGCGTGTCCCAGGGCAGAGGCAGCTGTGCAGTGGAGACAGCCCCTGAAGTAGCTGAGCTGGGCAGCGCGTCTTCCTGGAAGGGGGATCCCTGAGGCACACTTTGGGGTCTACCACCAGGACAACCGCTCTCTATTGATTGTGTTGTGACTTAACACGACCATTTGGACACCAGTTTGGAAAGTTGAAGGTGTGCATGCCCTGTGACCCAGTATTCTACTCCTCAGTATGGATCCTGGTGAAACGCATTCCTGTGTGTACCGAGATAAATGCCCCTGGCAGCATTGTTCACAAGAGCCCCAAACTGGAAACAGCTCAAGAGTTCATCAGTGACAGAACACACACAGAATTATGGTATATTCATATAGTGGAATAAGCAAATCAATAGTTATATCCACATACACATATAAAATGTATGCAATGTACATATCAATGAAAATGAACAAGCTCTCACAACAAGCAGAAATGTGGGTGAATCTCGCTGACAATGTTGAGCAAAAAGAGACGGCACAAAAGAGTGCAGACTGTATGGTTTCCTCCACGTGAAGATTTCAGATTGGCAAACCCTACAGTTTGGGAATGAATATACAAATCGTAAATCTACGAAGAAAAGCAGTGAAATGATTTTCGCAGAAGTCAGGATAGTATTTACTCTGGAGAGAGGGGAAGTTCTGGCGAGCACCAGAGAAAGCCACCAAAGTTTTAGCCACCCACGGGTGTTCACTTTATTAATCCAGATGTACATATATGTTTGGGGTACTTCTCTTTGTGCATGTTACATTTCACAATAAAAGCAAGGGGAAATGGCACATACGTTATGGTTAAAGGACTGGGCAAGGCCTGGGGTCCTATAATGGTCATCGTTTATCTAAAATGCTGTCCCACAGGGTCCCCCTAGGACTTCGAGAGAAAGAATTTTCCGATATTCAAACACATGAAATGGGCCTCTGGGCTCAGCTGTTCCCTGGGCCTGTGCAATCAGAGGCCGAGGATGAGTGACATGGGACAGAGGGTAGGCTAGGTGATCTCAACCTGTCGCCCAGCCCTGAGGCCTGAGGTACAAAGAATGAGGCCTTGATAGGGAAGTAGGAAGAGCTTAGGCTGACCGAGCCAGGAAGTCATTCCACATAAAGGAACAAAGAATGAATGAGCACGTGTTTATTTTTTAAATAAATGTCAGTTAATGGATCCTTGCCGTGTAAGCTCACTTACCCTGCCACTTCTACTGGAGGAAACGCCTGTTGGTTTTACACAGGCAGAGTGAGGTTTCCAGCTGAACCTGCTCTTCTTGTGGCCTCCAGGCTCTAGGGCCTTGGAGGGGCCCAGCGTCTCCCTCAGAAGGAGACAGCACTGGGGCTGCCGAAGCAGTTCCAGCCACCCTGAGTCCATCAGAGACTGTGCAAAGCCTCGTCATCCAAGCATTTCCCAGGCTGATCACCAGCCAGAAAGACGAAAAGCAGGGAGATGCAAGGCAGGGAAGGCCAATACCACTGCTACCGACAAGGTGACGAGCACTGGCCGTGTGTTTTGCGTACATTTTCTCATTTAAATAATCAAGCTCTGTTTATGCCTTCAACCCAGACGGCCATATTCACCATGACTTAGAAGATTAATTCACCATCATTTACTATAGCAATCAGGAACAGGCCAGCAGAAGGTGAGCACACTTCAGTATAGACAATCTTTAGGGTGAGGATGGGAGTGATCTAGTCCTTACTCTGAACTAAGAGGAGCAGCTCATTGTCTCCCACTGCCACCTCCTCTCACTTCCTTGACTGCCATCTCCTTTGGTTATAAATAATAACCTTCCCCACTGCTCACCATATAATAACTAACATTAATATAGCACCTCCTGTAGGTGAGATACAGAGCTAGAAGTTTCTCATACGTATTTCATTTATTCACCGTAACATTGTTTTACTGATAAGCAAACCAAAGCTCAGAGTAGTTAAGTAACCTACACAAGGACACACAGCTAGTAAAGAGCAGGGGAGAATTCAAACCACCTCATAACCCCAATGCTTTACTATATACTGAGTTTCCCTCCAACCTCCCACTCTATTCCAAGCCCTTCCCACATGGGGAAACTGACTTCCCACTTCCTCAAGCAAAGTCCCACCCAACCTGCCAGGTCTAAGTTCTTGTCTTGCCTGTTAATTGTCATCACCCTTCCTGATTTCCTTAAGAAAACCAAGAGATTTCCTCCATCCTACCCCATAACGAATACTTCTTACCAGTTGAAAAATATAATTCACGCATCTCCCTTTACTCCCTCTCTGCGTAATTTTTGTGAAACCCTTGCTTGTGACAGAGCGTGAATCTCTTTTCCAGAGGCTCCTTCCGTATTTGCATCCTGGCTTAGGGAGCAGCTGATGGAGCACGGCAGCTGCATGTGTTCAGAGGCCATACTGGTCAGAGTGGGTGAAACTCACAGAAACTCCAGGAGTCGATGACGTGGGAGAAAACTCTTTTCAAGAGTCGCAATGCGCCTGAGTTTACAGCTGCTAGGAACCGGCCGGGTGAGCAGGAAGGGTCCTTGGGTCACCCGGGCAAACTCAGACTGCGGCACATCAGGCTTGCTCCCGCCAGGAACACAGCCCCGCCCCACCCCCACCCCACCCCAAAGCACAGGTTCATGTTCACAGAGATTGCCACAACCCCAGTCAGGCCCTGAATCACCAGTGACTCACTTGTCAGCCGATTTCTCTGCAGAAAGCTCTTAGCAGTTAATTTCTGGCTAATTTATTATCCTTCAGCTAAGCCCTACAGCGCCATTAGCTAGGAGCCTGACACGACTGAGTGAAATATTGTCTAATTTATTATCTTATTACTCCTCTGGAACAGGATCAATTAATTACCCATTAAAGTATTTCAGCTGCGGAGATTTATTAGGGGCCCTCTGCATTTTAACAGATGATTAGTTATACATGTTTGTTTGCTTGAAGAGCACAGCCCAGCAAATGAATAGAGGCGACGGAAAAGAGAGAGCAGAGAGGAGAGAGAAGAGAGGAGAGAGGAGAGCGAGACGGTGCAGAGGAGGCCGCTAATGGATCTCCTCTGACTTCGTGAAAATGGAGCAGTCAATGACAAGAATTATCGACTCATTCACTTGCGGTTTTGAGATAACCATATGTACAGGGGAAGGGAGGTGGGGGGAGAAAAAGCCCTCACTCAACTGCTTTTTCCATTCAATAAATTCGCTTCAGAATATATTGGATTGGGGTTTGATGGCTATTTCGTGTTTTGCAGAGTGCTGACACTGGTATGATTCAGTAATTATTGTTTCTTTTAAGTTATTGCTGTAATTTTGCTCTCTAAGATCCCAATCAATTTCTGCCTCTCAAGGGCACGCTTGAAAAGCGATATTTGAAAACAGCCCTCTGATAGATTGTGCTGCTAGACAGTGGCTGAGACAAATAGCCTAATCTGGCACAAATTAGCTTGCCTTCCACAGATAGTTTTATACAGCAATGTAAATTATATTGTCAGGCCCAGTCACTTTCCTGCTTAGAGTGCAGCTAACAAGGAACCATGGAGACATTATTGGTGCTGCCGTGCACTCCCAGGGCTGCTGGAAAGCCATTTGTAAGGGAGAGAGAGGGAGAGAGGGAGAGAGAGACTTTGGGTAACAAAAGCAGGGTAGTCAAGCAGGAGTGAGCTAGAACGAGGAGGCGTGGGTGAAGCTGAGTTCTCTTGGTTGAGACTGAACAAAGCCCTTGGAAGGGGAGGCTACTGAGTGTGCCGTGGGCTGGTCCAATCGTGGGAGAGATGGGGGAGGGAGGGACACTCTGCTCTGAGGACTGGAGTCAGGAGAGGCAGTGTTCTGTTGGGAAGCGGCCGCAGAGAGGAAGTGACCTGAACCCCAGCCTCCTTTCTGCCTGGAGAAATGGCTTGCGATGGCCTAGGAGGGGTGAGGGGGATGGGAAGGGACCGGGAGATGTGCTGAGCTGAGCTAAAGGGAAAGATGCGCTGAGCAGAGCTGGAGGAAAACGCGCCGAGCAGAATGGGCCAGCAGGGCTGACTGGCGGTCCTTGGAAGGTGTGGCAGGACGTGCCGACCAGCTCAGGCCAGGCTGCCTGTGGAGGGCGAGGGCTCAGCGGGGCCCTTCAGCCCCACCATCCTGTGGGAGGGAGGCATTTGCTCAGCTGGCAAAGAAGCCTCCCTCCAAGGAGCTTTCCCTGTGCTGGGAAGCATCCGACCCTTTGTCTAACATAGAAGTTCTCTGCCTGGCATGGAGAATTCTCCAGAATCTGTCTCCACCTGCCTTAGCCAACACAGCTCCCATGTTCCTCCTCACCACCCTTCACCCCAGATCTGTCCCCTTCATCATCCTCAGCAGTCAATGCCTCCTTTCTCTCACATCTAGAGAGATCTCCACTTCTCGGTGCCTCTTCACAACCCGCCCTGTCTCCCAGTTCGGCCGCTGAGCCTGCTCCTGGGCCTGGCAGTGGAATGCTGCCTGGCTGCCATTTGGCATCTGCCAATCAAATTCCAAGTTCTCAAGGCCTGACCCTGGGCACCTGTGTGCTGGGACAGGAGCAGGCCCGGCCACAAGGGCAGAAACCATTGCTACCCTAACCAGCCCTGGGAACTCCCCGGGCCCAGGGACCACAGAACCCACTCTGCGGTATGTCATGCGTAGCCTCATGAGCATGGGGGGGAAGGGTCAGTGAGGAACTAACTAACCAGGGTAGCGCCAGAGTCTGGGCAGAGAGTGGTGAGCGTAGAAACTCCACATCCAGCCACCGTACACAGGCCTCAGCCTGGATGGGCTACAGGACGGGTGCCGTTTCTTCCTGCCCTGAGCCCCCGTACCAGCGGGATAAGTGGGTTTGGGTTTTGGACTGAGCTGTGCAGTCCTCCATCCTCCCAGTTCAAAGCCTGCACTGACGTCATGGTCAAAGGCCGTCCTTCCTTATCAAATGACTGAATGGACATTTCTCATAGACAGCAATGAAGACACTTAACTTAAGACCTCTGAGAGAAACCGGCTTCTCCGCACACATCTTGGGCCCCCTTGTCTGACAATGGCCCGGGAACATTTGCTGCTTTAAAGAAAGCTTTGGCTTTGAGTTTAATTTAGTCTTCCCTGCCCATCCAGTTATCCTCTGATGTTTCTGAACTGCGTTTAGCCAGCAGCTTTCCCATTCCTGCTTAGAACTGACTTGTTCCTCAGTGACTCCATAGGGATAACTGCTTGGTTTATATGGAAAATGAGAGTCACATGCATAGATGACAAAAATACAGCATAAGCAACAATGATGTTGACCCTTTTCATCCAATCTGATGAAAATATTGTTGTCAAACAGAAGGGCACTTTTATTTATTTAACCCTGCCATGTGACAGATAACACGCCAGATGCGTTCCTTTATGTAACTTGCACTTTCTAAATTAATTAAAGAAATGCTGTAAAAATAAACCCAAAAATGTGTGATAGCTCCAATACAATAGAAGTTTATTTCTCATTCACAGCAAGTCTAGCATGGCACCCCTAATGAGTGACGGAGGGTTCCGCCAAGCACAATTAGGGGAGCCCAGCATCCTTCCGTCTTGTGGCTCCACCATCTTCAACACGTGGCTTCCAAGCTCTCTGTGCTCTTCTCCGTCAAGGGAAAGAACGCGAAGGTTTGTCCGTGGGAGGTTTTTTGATGAGCCAGGCCTAGAAGTAGACACATCTCTTCTGCTCACATTGGGTTGATGAGAACTAATCACAGATGCACTCCCAGACGCAAATGCTTGGCCCAAGCTGCGCAGCTCCAAGCAACAACTCCTCCCCACTATAGGAGAGAATCAAGAATCTCTAATGGACAGCTGGTCATCTCTGCCACACCATCCCAACATTATTATCCCCATTTTACAGATGAGGAGACTGATATACAAAGTCCAGGGTCACGTAGCTAGTAAAGGCAGAGCTGGAATTTAAACCCGCATCTGTCTTACAGCAAAGCCTATGCTTATTCCACTCCACCAAATTAAACCATACAGGAAAACAAAACCTAATCGGGAACAGAAACTTCGGAGAAAATAATCAGTCATTTTCCCCAAGACTCAAGTTGGAGAACTGGTTTTAGAACACCTAGCTCGAAGTGTTTTTTTAAAGTCTGATGTGTGGAGTCCTGAGCCATATTGACCCTGGAACTAAGAACACAGAGCTAGATTCATCTCCTTTAAAAGCAATGGCAGAGATTACTACCCAATTTTGCAAATGATGACACTGAGGCTCAGAGAGGTTAAGTGACTTGCTTAAAGTCACACTGCTAAGTGAGCAGCAGGCAGGACTGGAACCTAGTCTTCTCGCTCTAAGTCAAGGGCATAATCCTCACTCTCCACCTCTGCCTCCTCATTGGGACTTTCCACACCACAGCAGGAAATGACGTCAGAGACCATCACACTCTCCTTCCTGAAAGCCTACTTACAGTGCCTGTTACCTATTCTCTAAATCTAGGAAGATGGGTGTTTGGAAGAGCCTACTCTCCCTTTCCCTAAATGGCCCAAAAGTGAAAAGATTGACGACGCCAACAATGTAGAGGTCAAGAGAATCTTCATCAATTCATGGGGGAGAAGGACAAAACTCCTCAAAGGTAAGGAGTACATACTATTTTATTTATATTCTCAAGGCCTAGTGTAGTACCTAAAAATCTAAGGGCTGTGCAATAAAGACCTACTAGGCGGATGCCCGTACGGATGAGTAAATGAACGCATTCTCCATTTTCCCACCAAGAACTAGGAATCAAGATGACCTCCAGGCAGAGACGGACAGGGAAAAATAAATCTCTTCTATCTATCTATTGGCTTTTGAGTTATAACTTATTGAATTACTATATTTATCTTTTCTGTAGGCATTATAATACATATTCTTAACTTTTCATAATCTATTTAGAATTAATATTGTACATTTTCACACAAAATGTAAAAACTTTGCAACTATATGGTCCATTTGCCATCTCTCCCCATCTTTCACGCTGTAGTTGATATATGTATTACAACTGCTATGTTATAAACCCCACAAGAAAATGGTAGAATTTATACTTTAAATGTCATGTGTATTTTAAAGAAATTAAGCAAGAAAAAATAGTGTTTATTTACTCGAGATATTTACCATTTTTAATTCTCTTCATTCTGTCCTGAAGATTCACTTTTCCATCTGGTGTCATTTCCTTTCAATCTAAAGAACTTCCTTTAGCATTTGTAGTAGTGTGGGCTGGCAATGAACTCAGTTTTCTTTTAGCTAAAAATATCTTTATTTTGCCTTCACCCTTGGAAGATATTTTCACTGGATATAAATTTGGGGTGGACAGGTTTTGCAGGGCTTTTTAATCACTTTGAAAACGGCCTTCCATTATTTTCTTGCCTCCATCAAATCATCGTCTCCCTATATATAATGTGTCCTTTTACTCTGATTGCTTTCCAGATTTTCTCTTTATCTTTTGGTTTTTCATAGTTTGACTATGATATGCTAAGGCATGGTTTTCCTCATACTTACCCTGTTTGGGGTTCGCTGAGATTCTTGAATGTATAAATTTGTTTTTCATCCAATTTGGAAAATATTTGCTCATTATTTCTTCAACTATTTTTTCTGCACCATTCTCTCTCCTCTTTTGGAACTCCAGTCAAACATATGTTAGACATTTTGATGTTGTCTCACAGGTACCTGAGGTTCTATTTGTTTTGTTTGTTTTCGTCTTTCTATTCTTAAGGTTGGATAATTTATTGATCTATCTTCAAGTTCACAGACTCTTTCTGTGTCATCTCCATTCTACTTTTAAGTCCATTCGGTGAATTTTTACTTCAAATATTTTATTCTTAATTTCTATTTGGTCCTTTTTAACAGTTTCTATTTCTCCAGTGAGATTTTTACGTTTTATCATTTATTTCAAGCATATTTTCTCTTCTGTTAATGAGCATAATTATAATAACTACTTTAAAATCCTTATCTACTAATTCCAACATTTAGGTCAAGACGGGGTCAGTCTTCACTGGTTGTCTTTTCTCTTGAAAATAGATCATATTTTTCTAGCTCTTTCTATGCTGAGTAGTTTGGGATTATATTCTGGATATTGTGAATGTTGTGTTGTGGGTACTCTGAATTCCATTACATTCTGCTAAAGAGTGTTAAGTTGTTGTTGTTGTTGTTGTTGTTGTTGTTGTTGTTGTTATAACAACAATTAAGGCCATTAAATTGGTTGGATTCAAATTGCAAATTCTGTCTCTTGAGTGGCAGCTCAAATCTCAGTTCAATTCTTCTATTTTTAGCTGGGCTGCTTGGATTTTGCCCCATGCGTGCTTGACCCAGAGATTTGGGTGGAGTTTATATTTAGCAGCTGTGGTTGCCCAAAACTCTGTCATCTAGTTCTTTAGGCCAGAAAGACTACAAGTTTTCTACAGGACTTTGAGCTGCCCCACGTGGTGCTGACTTCAGCTAAAGACCATAATAAGTGGGAAACTTATCCCATTCTATTCCCTTCTTCCAAGTGTCAGTTGTGCCTCCAGGTTTTCAATTTTGTCTAGGGCTGACACTTATTGTCTGTTTAGAGAGGGTTAGTTGCATAGGAGCCTTCTTGGCCATAGCAGAAGCAGAACTCTCCCAAAATATTTTGAGAAGGAAATAAGTCAGATGTTTTAATGAGACCACCCCTCACAGTTCTTTGTCCTACTACATTTCACAACACTTCACAAAACTTTCAAAGGTGAAAGAGGTGTGTTTGAGTGGGAGTGTGGAAGGAACAGAACCCAACTGTAAGTTCAGACCTTGCTGGATCTTTAACATGCAACATTACAGCATCTTTATCATGTCAACAAGCATTTATTGGGCATCCATTATGTGCCAAACGTGGAATTTTCCATTAGGGCTTTTAATAGATAGCAGACGTCAAAGTTCTTCCAACTCTGATTAATATGAATATATAGGTTGTCCTGTATCACCTAAGGTATAATTAATAATAACATGTACTATTTTGAGTGCCAAATGTGTGCCATGCACAGACTCTAATCTTCACAAGAATTCAGCAATTTTGTCATCTCTATTTTACATGATCAGTGTTATGAAGTGGAAAATAATCAGATGTTAGAGTTATATGGGCCGAGGTTTGAATCTTAACTTTGACTCCAGCGAAATGACCACATCCTAAGGCAAACTGCTTAACATCGATGAGCCTCAGTTAACTTACCTATAAACTGAGCATTCAAAGTTGTCATAATGATAGGAAATCACAGGAAGAGAACACCTAATAGAGAAGCTGGCTCACAGTAGCTACTATTCTTTTTACAAATGAGAATACTTAAGATTAGAAAGTTTAAATAACTTGCTCACAGTCAGGAAGTTATTTTGCCACCTAGTAAGTGTCATAACTGGGTTTCAACCTCGTGTCTATGCACTTTCTTTCCAGTTGGCTGCATTATCTCCATAATAACCACCAATTATTGAGTGCCTATTATGTTCAAGAACTATACTAGGCGCTTTACAGGCCTAGAGAGAACCCTGAACCTAACCAAAAAATAAAAAGTACAAGACCCTCAAATTAGGCAAATATTTCCCCTTATGGAATCATTAAAATTATAGGTCTTTAAGGTAAATTCTTACTAGCCCAGAGTTAAGGTCTTCCCTTGGGGGAAGCACTTTCCCCTGATGGAGTTGCTGTGTACCCCAAAATCCCAGAGGAAGACACACTGGCTGTGCTCCTGGAGAGGCAGAGGTTCTGTAAATGGCCACCTGGTACCCAGTTTATTCAGGAAGACAGTTAGATGACTCAAAGAGGTGGAGGAGAGAGTGAAGTTTGGACAGAGGAATATTTAAGGCCCCCTCAACCCAATGACAGAGTCAACAGCCCTCTGTTCCCTTCTGTGCATAGAAGACAGTCAAGCTGAATATCATTCACACATTTTATGTCTTGCATTCAATCAAATTCTAAGCTATAACAAAATTTCCTTTTTCAAGCCTGTCATTGGTGGGTTCAAGATTCTTGAGCAGTATATACAGACCTCCTACACCCCCAGTTATTTAAAGTTATCATTCAATTCACTTAAAAGCAATTGTCTAATCTGTTGGCCGGACATCTCTCCTATATAGTATAACATATTGTATTATTTCTGTTTATTATCTCATAATTGTTGACTTACATGTTGGTGTTAAATTTTAGTCACATTGTCAGATTTACTGATATATCTATTCATGCATTTATTTGTTCCACAAATAATTATCAAATGCCTGCCTGTGTCAGACACAGAAATTGGAGGTATGTATACTAGTGTTTCATGATCTCTATCACAGCCCAATACAGCAGACAGGGCCCTGGCTCTGAAGTCAGAGATCTGAACTCAAGCTCTGCCCCCTTTATTTACTAAACGAAAGACCTTAGTTAAGTCATTTAACTTGAAAAAAATCTCAATTTGCACACCTGTAAACTGGCGATAATTTACCTGACATCTCTAACTAACAGAGTCTTTCAAGGTTCAAATAAAGCTATATAAACAAAAGCATTAAAATTATAAAATACTATATAAATGTAAGCTATCACTATAATTAAATATTATGTATCATTTATATTTATTGCTATTTGCTCCCTTCACTATACATTCCTAATAATTTTCATGGACAGAAGCTTTTGTTGCTAGTATTGTAATAAGTAAGCACTACATCATCATAAAAAAGATTTGCATGGAGCATGAGTGGGTGAAAAGGTAAAGGAATTATTTGAAGATAGCACACTTTTGCCAAATGCTTTCATTTGTTTTATTCATCAAATAAAGGCAGCCCAGCCTTCTCGGAGCTTGCAATACAGTCACAAACACAGAGACTAGCCATTTAATCATCGATTTGATTAGTGTTAGTAAAGAAGAATTATGAGATGCTGTAGGAGCGCAGAACAAACAGAGGGTCCCAGCAGAAAGGAGGAAGGCCCCATTGAGAAAATCATCCCAAAATGAGCTCTGAAGGATAAATATTAGTTAGCCAAGCAGGGAGGGAAACAGGAAGAGTGCTCCCACGGAGAAAGTAGGATGTTTGAAAGACCAGAATCAAGGAATAGCATAGCTGACTTTAGGATTTGAAATAAACCCAAGATATCAGGATTGGAGAGAACCAAGATCAGAGAGGCATGAGACCAGCCTGATGACACTAGCAGAGGTCACCTCATGCCCGGTCTTCCAGAGCACATTAGGGGTTTGGGTTCATGAAAAGTCATTGAAGGATTTCAAGGAGGAGTGATATTATCATATTTCCATTTTTATAATGTAACTTTGACAATGGAATGGGAAATAGATCTGAAGGGGCAGGAGTACGAATAAGAAAGCCAGTTAGGAACCTATCGCAATGATCCAAGGAAGAGATAACGGTGTCTGTACTAAGCTGGTGGCAATAGAGAGAAGTGTCTAAGTCTAAAATATTTAAGAGGTATAAGTGACTAGAGTTAGAGAAAGACTGGATGTGTGGCAGTGAAGGAAAGAGAGAACTCAAGAATAATTTCAGGTTTCTGGTTTGAACAACTGGGTCTGACAATGATATTTAGCGCAAGAGAGAACGGTAGAAGGAGCAGGTTTGAGGGGGAAGATAATGAGGTGAGTTTTGAAGACGTTAGATTTGAGATGCCTGTGGCAGAAACTGCTAATTGTCCTCTCCACAGTCATTCTGGGGGCTGAGGGGTGAGAGGAAGGTGCAAAGAACCATGATCTGACTAGTCAGTTGGATAAACTTTGTCTTTGTGCCTCAGGTCACTTATACAGATTTTCTTAATTTCTTATCCTTCTAGCAAGGATTGAAAAAGCCCAGGGCCTTCTATTTTTCACTTTTGCAACAAAATGCCTCAGCTTTAACTGACTGCAAGGCCACTCTCCCTAGCTTAGCTTGCAACTAGGTATGGCCACCCAGGTTGGGTGTGTAAGTGCCATGTGCTGCGTCACTTTTGTAAAAGGGGCCTGGTCGCCTTCAGCTTCCTCTTCCCTTTCATGCATGCTGGAACACAGTGCTGTTGAGACATATGCCACTCTGTGGAAGAGGACAGTACCCTAGATGGTGAAGCAGCAAGGTAGAAAAACCAAAGTCTCTGGACACCTTTGTGGAACAGACCTCCCCAGACTCTGCACGGTGGTGTGAAAGGGCATAAATTTCTGTCTTCCTTGAGCCACTGTATTTTGCATTCTCTTTGTTATAGCAAAGTAGCCGAACGGAGCTGTCTAGTACGAAGTTGGACAGAGAGTCGCACGAGAGTTGAAGAGTCTTCACCGCATAAAAGGCTATTGAAGCTATGGCAGAGGGAGAAAACAGAGTGAGAAAGCAGAGACTTAGTCAAAACCCTAAGGACCCCAACTAAAGGGTCGGGTACCAAACCCTAAGCTGATGAAGCAAACTAAGAAGTGACCAGCAATGTGAGCAGACCCCAGGAGATTGGGATATTCCAGAAGGGAGTGGCCAGTGCTGGGGAGGGAACTCACAACAAGTGTCTGGTTGATTTAGTGTCTTGGAGCTCGTTGGGGTCCTTGGGGAGAGACTTCATGACATGGAGGAGAGCAGAAGCTATACCCAAGTGGACTGAGAGGCCACAGAAGTGATGAGTATACCAGAGTCATTCAGAAAGCATGGCTGGAAAGAGAAAGAAAGAGGCAGTTAATGGAGAGATGATGGCAGAGGCAGCATTTTTTAAGATGGAAGAAATCTGGACATATTTAAGTACTAAAGACAAAGGAAAGCATGAATGTAAGTCATAGTTTTAGGTCACAAGAAGGTGAGAAAGGATGGAATGATCTAGAGCAAACTGGAGGA
Source organism: Equus caballus (assembly GCF_041296265.1). Taxonomy (NCBI): domain Eukaryota; kingdom Metazoa; phylum Chordata; class Mammalia; order Perissodactyla; family Equidae; genus Equus; species Equus caballus. The sequence goes on along the minus strand of NC_091710.1, from coordinate 25,767,933 downwards.
AGTGGCCACGGAGAGAAGGAAAAATCATGGCTTCTATTTTCACAGAAGGAAAAGAGTTGACGTAACCACCCTTCTGTTCCACTACTCTGAGTCCAGGTTCACAACCCCTTTTTATCATCACATTAGACAAGCCAGTTACCAGATCAGTCAAGTGCGACTAATAAGAGTTTTTGAATAAACATTTATAATAATGATCTAATTTTTGCAGAGTTTTGAATCCAACCTAATTAGTAGATACTGGATGGCAAACTGTCTGCATTTTGTTGTATGTGTTAATATGTCTATACAATATATCTGCAAACCCAATTAGAAACTTAGAATAAGAGCCCCTTGAAGGCAAGAATTTTATGTAATCTTTGTCTGAATCCCCAGTACTCGATGGGTGCTCAATACAGATCTCAGGATTCAGCCAAATTAAAACTAGACTTTACAAAACAATTCTTTTTCTTTACCAAAGGATTCACCACACGGTATCTTCAAACAGCCAGTAACCCTGGTACAGTTTTTAAAATTCGGATAAAAACTTACATTCAAATTTTAGAGATAAATACATTCAGCATTTTTCATTACTACATAGAATCTAGCCACTCCAATATTTTAGGGACATATTTATTAAGTAAAACCGAGAACTCAGATCCCATCAAAAATCAGTGAGAAGAGGTACAGCCATGGAAGAAGACGTCAGTGGCACAAAAATCTCTGAATTTTGAAAGCTAGGAGGTCTGGGTTGGAGGGAGGGAGATCCGAGGAGCCTAACCTGACCAGCCAGTTGGGTAACCTCTGTCCCTGTGAGTCAGATCATTTTAATAGATTTACTCAATTTCTTATCATTCTATCGTGGGTTGACAAAACCCAGGACCTGCCTATTTATCTTGCCCCTGGGGTGAGTTTCTCTTTGAGGCCAAGAAGTGATTATGGGAAGGAAATATGCAGCTATACACGCTCTGGCGCCAGTTTCTACTAAAGCTCTAAAACTCACCCTACCATGTCCTTGGTTTCTGAATTATTAGTCTGTTCACCCTCTTTGCCCTCTGTCAGAAGATGTAACTAAGACACACTGACAGTTCCTGGAGAGCTGTGTTTCTCTCTTCTGGGTCACTGCAAGTAACCCTCGAGAACAGGGCTCGGACTGTCTGGATGATGACAATCCCAGCCTTCAGTCTTTATCTGCCTTCGGGAAGAGAATAGACAAGCGACTGGGAGCATAGAAACATCAGACTCGAGTGAGAGACGAGCCAGTCCCATCCCTTCACTTTGTAGACGAGGAGACTGAGACCTAAGACGGGAAGCAATTTGCCCGACATCACAGTTAGCAGAGGGCTGACATGGGCACCAGATCTCCCAGCTCCTGGTCCAAGGTTCCCCTTAGAGACCTCCAAAGTAAGACATTATCCCTTTTTCAAACATTGGTCCCAGCCATTTCTATCTTTTTCACACGGGTCAGGGAGGAGAAGAATGCACACATCTCTGTCCATATGCCCTGTTTCTTTTAAAGATTTTATTTTTCCCTTTTCTCCCCAAGCCCCCCAGTACACAGTTGTATATATATATATATTTTTTAGTTGTGGGTTCTTCTAGTTGTGGCATGTGGGATGCCGCCTCAGCATGGCTTGATGAGCAGTGCCGCGTCCTTGCCCAGGATCCGAACCAGAGAGACCCTGGGCCGCAGAAGCGGAGCACGCCAACTTAACCACTCGGCCTCAGGGCCAGCCCCCACCCTATTTCTTTCTAACAGAAGAATTCAGTTGTGGCAGGATCTGCCCCTGAGCCACACACACTTTCCCTCTTTATGACCCATTGTTTTATGCAAAAGCCCCCCAGGAGGTCATGGAGACTTGAAAACTCACCTTAGGGTATCGCCTTACTTAGCATCTTCACAGCACCCTCACCCTTCATCTAAAAAAATCGTTCCCATATAGCAAATCTCTCTGGGCTCCCTATTCCATTTTGCAAATTCGTCCTCTCAAAGCAAAGCATCTAGGCCTTCGAGGTCCACCCAAGCCACAAGCATGCCTTGGAGACAGACAGGGAGCAAAGCTAATCCTCAGAAGCAAGAGTCACGCCTCCAGGGCCCCTTGTATGTCTTCCAAGCATTTGCACACATACATTTATACATGCACAAACATGCAAACACACGCGCACACATGTGGCAGCCACGTAAGCCAAAACGAAATAAAAGGCCCACGCAGGAGAGAAGAAAATGTCCCCTTTATATCTGCAGGCTGCCTCCAGCAAAAGCATTCCTAAACACGATAGGTTAAATATATTGCTGCCATTACACTCTACAAGAAACACATTCCATAAAAACGAAGGTGCTGTAAATTATACAAATATGATGCTAACAAGCCAGGAAACGCGCCGCTAATGAGGTCAGCTACAGAACTCCCGCAGCGCTGCAAATCATGTGCCAATCCTGCGTGCGAGGTACAGGAACGGCATTGGGTCAGCGTTTTCCGAGTGCGTTTGTAACCTGCTGTTTGGTGTATGGTTACACAGGTAGATAAAAAGCCTCCGCTTCTCCCCCCGCAGTACCCCCCCCAACTTTGTTTATGTGTCAAATATCCAAGTCACCAGACGAGCATGCTCTGCATTAATGTACCTGACTATTATGCCTATTGTTCTCCTGCTCAGAGTAGAGAATTAGTCACTCAGATGTGTAAATATTGGTTACAGTTTTGAAGCATGCAAGCTTTGTGCTTCTATCAGCCCCATTCCTAGAGGAATTATGCATGCTGTTGGCACCGGGTTTTGTACACACTGTATTTGCTAAAGCTCTAAAAATCAAATAAACATGTTCTCGGCTCCTGAATTATTAGTCCATTCACCATCTTTCCCCGTTAGGGGGGGAAACAATAAACACGCCGAAATGTGGCATTTAGGAACTGCAACAAGATTTCTGCTTGGCATTTACAAGTTGGAGAACAATCGAAACACCCTTCCTGTGCCTTTGTCACCCAGCCTTCAGCACAGAGAGCCAAGATGTCTTTGAAATCACTCCTGACCTCTCAGCAAATTTGACCTTCACCCAGGGTCCATGAGCAACCTCCATTTCTGGACATGTGTCAGATATGGGGGTTGGTGTTGCTCCCAGAGATGAGGGCAGAGAGGGGGTCAAAAATCTAGGCATCAAAGACACCTGTGCCACCCAAATTCAGAGGCCGGAGCCATGTCTGTTATAACACCCGGCTTTCCCCTCTGAGAGTTCCCAACTCTATTTCCTGCTCTTGGTTGGGTGAGTACAACCCCAAGGCAGGGCGTAAGGGGCATTGCTCAGAATGGTTAGATTCACCCAATATGCCGAAGAGCCCCCTGTCTGGCAGCCACTTGGAAGACAAGAGGGCCTCCAATTTTATAGGCCAATCCCATAGTTTCTTGGCACACTTTTTTCCATACCAGGATCCAGGGCAATTAAGGTTTAAAGCCATTGAGGGTGAGTGTATAGAAAAGTAAGAAGTTTAACCAGAGAATGTAAGTGAACATTCAGCAGATAAACATGATCACAAAAATATCTCCTACATCCCCCAACGCTAAGCAAGGTATTTACGGTACAGCTTCTGTTTAGAGCCACCAGCAGGAGTGGGAGGTAGTTTTGTTCTGAACCGCCTGCCCTGCTCTACTCTCTGACACCTGTTTATACTCCATCGCGAAGGTTTTATTGCGTCTGTTCTCCCCAGTCTAGGGGCCCCGCCGTGGATCTATTTGTATACACATATCACAGGTTTTGGAAATAACTTCAGCACATAAATGCCATTATTTCCAACAGAGTTGGTGTAAACCATATTTACTACTCAAACATTCAGCTAAAAATCGAGCTGCGAGGAAACAGTAGCAGCAGCAGCAACAACAACAGCAAAGAAATCAGTGACAGCTACAAACCACAACCGCAAATCAAACAAATTCGTAAAGTGGCCTTGAGGTGGGAAGCACAAAGCAAAGACTTTGCAAGATGGCAGGCAGTGGCAGGACTCAACGCATTTGAAGGAAAATTGAATTAGTAATTCCCTGCTCTAAATTAAATACAGACTACATGTGGGGAGAGTACAGGGATGTCAAAAGTGGAGGGGAAGGTACAGAGGAGAGGACACAGCGAGAAGCACTCGTTTTTCTCACTACTGTAAAAATCTCAACAGTCTATGTGATCACAGGCTAGGGGATCTCAGGTCTATACAGAGAGCGCTGGAGCTGTCATTGACATTCAACAGCTATCCAGCTTCATCCAAACAAGAGGAGACATCAAATGGGCAAGAGCCCCGTAAGTCAAGACTCTCCCTTCCTTTGGAGGTGTGAACTGTCTTGCTTACTATTCCAATCAAGAAAGATAAAGCCACAACTCCAGAGCCACACTCGCACCCCATTTATGTCTTTGACAAGCATTTACTACACACCAATGATGTGTTTGCCCCGGAAAGGACAGAAATATGTGTAAGACATTTTAGTCTAACAGGGGAATAGGAAATATTAGATTACAAAACGATGCAATGTTAAATAGGAAAACGACAATAGCTCTTTAGAAAAAAGTCTAAGAATCAGTGTATGGTTGATGACCAAGGGAGAAAGTGATATGGGCTATAAGTGCTGACCAGGTCCAAGTGGAGAGAGAGCACTACAGGCTGCGGTGATCCAGGAAGGCTGCAAGGAGGAGGTGGTCTTTAAAGGGAGACAGGACTGAGCTGAGCAATACAGAGAGAGAAGCAGAATCAATCAGGAGAATTGTGGGGGGTGAAGGCCAGGAGGTGGGAACAAACATGGCGTGTTTGGGAATCTCAAGTGACTTGGACCGATATGCAGATTTACAGAGGGGGAATAGAAGCAGGCAAAGTTGGAAAGGGTTTTTGTCCCTGTTGAACACTAACCAAGTTAATGTTGGAGATTTGGTCGTGGTTGAAAATTACCTGCAATGAACACAAGGCAGCCTTCCATAGAAGGAAAACCCATATTCGCATGCGGTATTCTACATAAATTTACATCTAGGCGGAGGGAGTAGATGCAGAAATAGACACACGGCTGTGTGTGGAAGAGAGTGACTGTGTCTGTCTGCGGCCCGTGTGTGTGTGCACACGCTAACACACGTACACCGGGGTCTTTTATGCCCCGTCCCTCCCGGAAAGGACTGAACCAGCATAGCGGACTTACCAACAGCCCTGCTTCCTCTCAGGCAAAATGTGTGTGTTTGCGGGGAAGCGGGGGAGGCCGGGGGGAGAGGGAGACTGAGATATGGTTCTTCCAGGCCAGCAGAAGGTACTTGAACTCTGTGGGCAGGTCGGCTGCTTGTAATAGGGATGAGTTGAGAACCGCCATAACCCAGAGCAGACAAAGTGTGAAATATGCATTTTTCTCTTTCATTTTACACCATTTTTATGAGACCTCTGTGTAGATGCAACGAGCAAAGCCCTTGGCTCGAGCCCTGCAGGGTTGGCAGATTTATTACTGAATAAAAAAAATGAAAAGAGTTCAGCTGTCTGGCCAGGTAGAAGGGATTATCTCTACTTGAAAGAAACCAGACCAAAAAAAAGACTTGCTCTGGCGGACAGAAGGACCCCTGCTCTGCCCAAAGCTGTGTGCCCGCCGCTGCGGCTGAAACCTCTACGGACCCTTAAAATGGTTCTTCATCCCATTGCCAGCCTGGTTTGGGAAACCAAACTGTCTCTCAGGAGCACCATCCCTGGCTCTCTTGGTGGCAACCCTCTCAATGCCTGTCCTACCAGGGCAAAATTGCCATCTGGTGCGACCGATCAGTCTTCCACCAACCACCGAGGAGTTGGGCATAGGCCTGGAAAACAGCTCCCCGCTGGGGCCCATGGGGGACCTGGGTCTGGAGCAGCAAATCATCACCAGAGTTCCAGGCTCCCAGAGAAGCCCCAGGTCAAGAACACTTGTACTCACAACCCTTCCCCACCCGGGGCTCAGCCCAGAATCAGCCCAGTCTTGAGTCAAAGACCTAATCCCCTTTTCACAAATAGGAAGGCCATCAGAATACCAAAAACAGATCATTAGAATTTATAAAATGCTCTCCCACTCACACTGTCTCATTTGACCAATTTTCCATTTTAATAGACTTTACTAAACTCTTGCTCTGGGCCGGGCACTGGGCATATAAAGGGGATAAAGATGGAGCCCCTCCCCTGGGAACGCCACTCACAGACCACCAGGCTGTCCTCTCCCAGCCCCTACTCAGGTAGGTATTATTTTAATGTCCATTGGATAGTTGAGGAAAGTGGGGCTCAAAGCAATTAATTACTGTCCCAGGGCCCCAGAGCCAGCAAAGGAGAACTCCATACCTGGGAGCCAGCTCACGGAACCGCATCCTACAGGCTCCACACCCCCTGGGCGGTTCTCCAGAGCCTCTGCTTCCTGTCCTTGCCTCACCTCGCCCACCATGCCAGAACACACCTTCTCTCAGTTCTCTTCTCCAGGAAGCTGAATTGCTCCCTGCCTTTCTCGAACGCCGAACTTACCCAGAGGAGAAGACGACCTTCGGATCACCCACTCTCCCGCTCCCCAGTGCCTGGGCCATTGTCTTGCCCCGGGTTCTTGCTGTTGCTTGCATTGGCCATGGAGAGCTGGTTGATTCTTTCCACCTCTGTCTAAACTTTCCACTCCCTAGTCCTTGCCTGCCCCGTTGAAACTGAACCCCAGAAGTGCCCAGCTGGAGCTTCTTCGCCAAGATCACTGTGAATGAAGAAGCCACGCCAGCACCTGGCCTCTCATCAGCCCAACCCCCAGACCTGCCTCTCTTGCGTGGTCCTGTCACCTTACATGACCTCCCCTCCTGGCCCCAGCCTTCGACTCCGTGTCCCACAACTCTCCCCTCACTCCAGCCCTCAAAGAAGTAGGGGATTCGTGCTTGCAAAGTGCCATGAGGAGGAAAAGAGCCAAGCACTTCCCATCCACAAAAAGAAAGCAATTTTAATTGAAAAATGAAATCACAGATTACATGCAAATCTTTGTTGGCAAATTTCAATTACCACCAAATTAAATGCATAGCTAAGCTGAGCATCTTCGGGACACTCCAGTTAATGTTATCCCGGCAAGCAGAGGTGACAGGATAGGTGTCCTCCTGCAGAATGAGGCCTTGGAAAGAATCCAGGGACCTCGGGCTCCAGCCACCAGGGGCCCCCAGATTCAGATCTTTAACAAGGTTATCTCTGCTGGGAAGTGGGCAAATACAGCAGGAAAAGGAAGGAGTTCCAACTGTTTTACCCATTCAGCTTCCTGTCTTTCAAAAAAGCCGGCATCAGCAAAGGAAAAATTAGAAAATAGTCTAGTAGCAACAATATTAAAAATTACCCCCCAAAAAATGACCTCGTCTTTCCCTTTTATTTTATAAATGAGAACACGGAGGCGCAGAGCACTCATCCATCAAGCCAAGGCAGCCAGCTCCAGAGCTGAGACAAGAACACAGATTCCATCACAGCCAGCACAGGATTTTGCTCCTAGACGGTCTAGTTAACCCTAAGGAACAGGGTCCTCCCTCCGCTGGGGGCGGGATGATCACGCTGTCTCCACACCGCTGTTTATTGTTTTGTTCTCACACTATACTCTGTATTAGTGACTGTGTCAGGTATTTTGCTCACTGCCACATGCCATTCAGTCCATTCAACATGCGTGTACTGAGTGCTTACAGCGCACCAGGACAGCACTAGGCACGGGGACTCCAAAACCAGAAAGCCACATACTCTGGCGTTCCTCACCACCACAATGGCATCCTGCAAGCGCTGTGTCTCGTGGAGGGAGCGGACGTGGCCACCCCCGGCCTGAGACCAGTTTATTCTCTCCAACCAGACAGTAAGCGCCTTAAGGAGAGAACTATGATCATTGGTCGGTACATCTCCACCTCTGGGTCCAACACGCTTTAGAATCCCCCTAATGTGGATTAATGGAAAGTAATCCATATTGGGAAGAAAACTCTAATATCATGGCAGTTGCTGCTCAGAAAAAGTGTGGATATCCTGTGAAGTTTTACCCTGAATTGCCAGGAGGTGTTCCTAGGTGTCTTTCCTCCAACAGGAAGCTTCTGATCACTACAAGCTTGTTTCCCTGTCGGCCCATAGCCAAGTGGCTAGAAGACGCCAAGGAGGATTCAGTGAAGCAACAGTCATGCTCATCGCAGCATCTGCCCTGCCCTGGTGCACCCAGACTCTCGCCTAATGTCTGACCCCGGGACCTTCTGTACACCTGGGGGAAAGAACACAGCGGAGATTGTGATTTGGCAGCCTGTCCCCAGGGTAGAAAGCCAAACAGCTCTGTGAGTTGGAACAGCCGCCATATCCAGCACCCCATCCTGAGTCTGATGAGAAAAGCCAGGAAGAGTGTGACAGGCCTGGGCTGGTGGGGGGAAAGTCCCCCTCAACAGGACCTGGGGCCCCAGCGAGGGTGGCTCACTCTCTGACTCCACCTTTGCAGAGCATGTGGGTTCTCGAGGCCTTATCTGCCAGATGGCTCCCGGAGGGGATGATTTATTAGGTGCAGAAAGCTCGCTGATAAATTTTACTGCAAGTCCCCGCAGAAGACTGGGGGTAGCAACAGCCCAGCGCAGGCAGCTCTAATGGAAAGTGCCGTCACCAAAGAGCAAAGCATTATTTATGACTGTCTGTAATGCCGTGCGGGGGAAATTCATCATCGCCTCCCGGCTCTGTGCATGCGGGGACGGCAGCACTGGGGGAGGGGGCAGCCCAGGACAGGTGGGGAACAGTCAGAGCCTCTCTGGGAATCTGCCAGTGGAGAGCAAGGCCATATTTTCCCTGAGTGACCCAGCTCCCCTTGTCAAGCACTGACCTACAAGTCCCCTCAGAGCCCCCCACCAACAATCCCCAACCTCCACCCCCTCCACCCACCAAAACAGAGAGAAGACAGAGAGGATGGCATTTTCTTGTTCTCTGTGTGGAGCACAGACCCTCACCTGCCAGCACAGTTGAAGACAGTCCTTCCCAGAAGCAGAGATCTGGACCAAATGACCCCTCCAGTCCCCATCAAGCTCAAAGCAAGAAAGGGGATATTCTCCCAGTTCTCAGAACTGCTGAAGAAATGGAGGCTTGGCGCAAGACTGAGCCAGCTATGGTCACTAGGCAGTCAGGGCCAAGGAGCGCATGAGGCTGGAGTCCCTGGTGGGCCCTGAAGCATTTTCCCTCCTGCATAGAGCAGGGCCCTATGGTGGCGCCCCTCCACACAGATGTCCTGTGCCTGTAGCTCATGGAGACGTCTGGAGGTCACCTTATCCTAGCCCACCCCGCTCCCACGATGTCAACAGTGAGGCTCCAATCTCTCTACTTCCTTTTGGCGTACAGAGAGTACAGTAGTCATGGATTACCGTGTGCCTCACATTTGAATTATTTATGTCTAAGTCTGCCTCTGTTATCAAATTAAGTGCTCCTTGAGGGCAGGGGCTGTATCCTATTCATTTTTATTCTCATCTCAGCAGCAAGCCGAGCTCAGCAGTAAGCACGCTTGATACTAAAGTTTCCCTGGCAGACTTCAGATAAAGTGGGATTGTGGCCTCATGTGTTCTTATGCACCTGTCACCAGGCTGGCATTCACAGCATTTCAAAGCAGTGTCCCCACCCGTGCGTCCATCAGCATAGGAGAATGGAAAGAGCACTGGATTAAGAGTTAGGAGGGATGGGTTCTAGTGGGCAGCAACTCCGAACATTCTTTGAGTACTGAACATGGTCCAAGTCAGATTTCACCGCTAACACAATGATTCAACTTGGGAAACTCAGCTTACTTCTGCATGCCTTGGTGGGCTGGGGAGCAAAGGAAAGATAAAGTCTGCCCAACCTCACTTACGGGGCTGCCATGAGAACGTGAGCATGGTGAGAAGCAGGAGACCTGAGTTCTCGGAAGGGAGGGAAGAACTGTATCCAGTGGTTCTCTACGCTAAGAACTATGCTGAGGTGCTTGGTATGCGTTCTCTCATATAAATACCTTCACAACAGTTCCACGGAGTCAGTTTTATTCCTGTAGAACATGGTGTCAACTTCTTCACCAACTGGCTGGGTGTCCTTGAGTTGAGTCATTTTCCTTCTCAGGGCCTTTTTTCTCACCTGGGAAATAAAGGAGTTGGAGTAGATGCTCAATAAGTTCCCTGCCACTTCAAATCCCTGTGAAGCACATAGGCATGCTGTCACCCAAGCAACGAAGGCAGTTCTAGCCCATGGGAAGGGCAGGTGACTGATCAGCATTTCCAAGAGGAGTAAGCTATGCATGAAGGGGGGCTACTTAAATTTTTGCATAAATATCTGGGATTTAAATTCACCCCGATAGTAAATATCAAAGAATATGATACCAGAACCCTCTATGACTGTCTCCTGAGCAGAGAAGAGTTTGACAACTTCAGGCCCAGGAAGGAGGCAGGCCAAAAGAGGTCAGGGGATCAGGAGAAGCCTCAGGAGACAGGTCTCCAGTGTTGTGCACCCTCTACCCATCCTGAACTGGCGAGGACACTGGCGATGATGCCCTGACAAGGCCCCGTCAGTCTCTTTGCCAGCTCCATGGCTGACATTATAGATCAAGAAGACAACTTCATGGCCTTTAGTCCAAGAGATTTGCATGGACACTGAGGACCAGAGAGGCAAAATGACTTGCCCAAGATAACAGAGCTACCTGGAAACCAAATCTCTTAACCACTGATCAGTGTTTATCCATACTCTGGATGATAGTCAGTCAAGTGGGTACTGGGCGGGTCCTCTCCACGTGATCTCCCCAGAACAGACTCCACAGGAGGAGCATCCAGGGTGTTCCAGGGAAAGTCACATGTATAAGGATCACATTGGTCATTCTTTTTTTCTTTTTAATAACAATGGTAAAGTGAAGCATTTCAGCTTTTCAAAAATATGGCTTTGGGGCATAAGATCAATCCTAATACAGTTTAACAAACTTTATTCATACAAAAGTAGACAAATAAAAGCCCTAATACTAAAGTTGATGAATTTTGATCAAGCCAATGAGAATACCAGAGTTTCACAGGCCACTCTTATTGCGATTAGGCAGCGCCCTTCTCAGCTCTGACTTTGCATTAATGATGGCTCTTGGTTTCGGTTCCAGCAATTTCACAGAACAGAATATTTCTTGGAAACAGCAGTTGGAGTGTAGTAAATAAGAATAAAAGATTTGGAGTTAGAAAGCCGTAGGTTCAAGACTCACATCCATATCCTGTGTCATCAAGGCAAGTTACTTAACTTTTCTGAGCCTCGGTTTCTTCTTCTGGGGACAATAATAATTTCTTCATAAGATTATTTTAAGGACTGCATTAGACAATGTATATATAATCCTACTGAAGCTCCCAGCCCAGAATAGATGCAGAACATATGGTATTTATTATTTTGACTATAACATTCCGAAAGTCAAGTAGACTCAAACATTGACCAGATAATCAGAAATTTTAAGATGGTCTGTTGTCTTGGTCAACATAAACTGCTTTCTTCTCTCTCAGTTCCTCTTAAAACCAAGCCCAAATGACAATATGGATGCATGATAATTCAGATAAATCCTAAAGATTGATCTCCATAAAGCGTGACTTATGCTCATCCAAATGACCAATCCCTTTGGAAATTGAGACTTCATTTCCACATTCCAAATGACCACAGTTTTTTAGTACCTGGAATACCATGCAACGTAAGGTAGCTCAGCCATGGAAAACGAATATAGTGTTTTTGGCCAACCATCCAATGACGTAGACAAGGGCAAAAGCGTTCCTATCATTTAAGTCTCCAGCTCCCAAACAGGTTTATGGGCTGGTCTCCGGTACAATACAGAAGAATTACTCAGAGTATTTGGTAGACATGCTGATTTCCAGGCACCAAGACCAGAAATTCTGATTTAGTCTAAAATGAGGCCCAGGAATCTGCATTATAAATAAGCAAGAGATTCAGATGTACATCCAGGTTGAGAACCATTGATCTAAGCCAATGGTTATTTTTCTATGTATATTTTATTATACTTTCTCACATATTTTCTATCGCTTTGAACTTGATATTTATACCATTAAGTCACAGGGAGATTGGGAGAAAAGGCTGAGAATATCTTTATCCTGGTCTCATAGAACCATCGGCAACTTCCGTTTACATTTTGAGATTCTCACTACACTAGCTATTATAAAAATTTCTCCCTGCTTTCAGACAGTCTTTGGGTTTCATTAAAATATACTTAGTATTAAGATACTAGTAAAGTTTAAAATATATTAAAAACTGAAACTGACAAATAGGATTCATCTGATGTAGGACAACCAGCTGATTGGCTGGGGCTGCCTGGGACCCTGGGGCTCTCTGAGGAGAATGAAGCTCAGGGAGAAGGTGTGCTGGGTTCTACTAGTGATGTCTGGCATGGACATAGTCAACAGAAGGTCAGAAAGACCTCATTTCCTTCCAGCTCCACTTCAAAGTATATTACCTCTAAAGGAGAATGAGTATTCAAAATTGATTAAAAGTGATATTTATATTTAAAATTTCCACTCATACTTCAGTCAAGAGCTTGTTTTCCATTCTGGTTATTTTCCTAACTAAACTGAAGGTGCATTCAGAAATCTGTGTCCAGATAAACTGGGAAACAATCTGAACTAAGACCAGAAAATTCTAAGAGCCACTGGACCTTGTGGATGAGTGGACACCAAGCAGCACTTCCCTTCTCCCACCCCAGAATGCGAGATGCTGGTTTTTGTGGTTCCTCCCCATGTGTCTCATCAAGGACAGACTGCAATGTGAATTAAGGAACGGCTCTTGGCGCTCCCTTTCCTATCACCCTGCCCTCCCTTGAACTAGTCCTTCTATCCTAAATGCCCTTCCCCACCCACTACTTTGTTTTTCTTGCAACCCTACCAATCATTTAAGGTCCAAATGAAAACCTACCTCCTAACAAAAGACTTGATGTTCCCAGTTGGAATATTCTTCCATAACACTTAGTGACTTTATAGCAGTGCTCCTGACCATCCGCCTTGTTATTCTAGGTAATGGTGTGTTTGTCTACCTCTCACCCTCATCTGTGAGCCCGTGGAGAGTAGAGATGGAATCATATTTGCCATCAGAGCCTCTCAACCCCCAGCATGGTGAGCTGCCCTTGTAAGCACTCAATTGTATTGAACCGAAAAGACAGCTAGGCTTTGTTTTTTGTTTTGTTTTGTAAAACTAAGAAAGAAAATGAGTAGGAAGTGAATCATGCAAGGAAAAGTCTTCCTTGTGTTTTAGACTCTTCTCGATGTATGTGTGTGCAGAGAAGCCTGCGAGAGAAAATGCCCAAACCGTTCATCCTCCAAGACACTCCCCCTGCTTCTTCAGACGATGCCCAAGGAGCACTGGCGCTGGGTGGCCCCTGACTGAGGCATGCTCGAGGAGGTTTGGTTTCTGGGAAGACTCTCACCACCCTGTGGAGTGCGCAGGCTCTGCTGTGAGGCATATCCAGCAGGGACTGGCAGAGCAACTAACGACCCTTTCTGAAGCCAGCGCTTGCGTGGAGAGGCGGTCAGCAGAGCTGCCTGGGGCCCACGCATCCAGCCCCTTAGCAGCCTTCCCAAGCGCCAAGACAGCAGAGCAGCTGACTGTGCAGAGAGAGATTTTCTGCCATCAGTCGGGGCCCAGTACGCCTCTCCATCGCGCGGCTAACAGGCGAGCAGGCCAGGGAGGTGGGTGGGAGGAGGGAGACCGGGATTTGCCAACAAACCGGGGCTGAGTCTGAGACATCAGCAGCCACTTCAGAACCTGGGGTTGCTGACCAGCCTTCCAGAAGTTGTTTGTTTCCTCCTGGGCAGTGTGCCCACAACATGAGTACGGCCCCCAAATCAGCTGGGGCTCCTTGATAATGATCCTGGGGCCAACCAGTGGGACTTCCCATGGCACAGATAACCCAGGAGATGGGAGGAACAGAGCTCACACACATCATTTGGCTTTTTCCCTAACAATCACTTCTTGTAAAATTATAGAATTGTAAAGCGCGTAAGTATCTACATGATCATATAGTCCAGGCTCTTCATTTTACAGATGAGGAAACTGAGACCCAGACATGCCCAGGGATTTGCTCAAAGGTCTCCATCTCGTTAGTGGCAGAGAGGGGGCTGAAGCCAGGCTGCCTGCTCTCCAGTCCAACATTATTTCCAACACAAGCTTCAAAACACACGAATTACTGATTACCAGCTTTTACTCAACCCAGGTAAGAAAACACGTGATTTCTGACAAGGCACTGATTACAATGATAAAGCTTTCCAAATGTTGTTCTCTACTTTTCCTTTGAGTTCTCAAAATCCTGCTGGACAGACAGTTTAGGTTTGCTCAGGAGAGAAAATTAATGAAGAAACAGAACCAACATTTATTGCACGCTTATGTCCCATCCATAGTGCTAGGCACCTATGTAGGTTATCACATTGAGTCTTCACCCAAATCCAGAAAGGAGGCATTAATCCCCCTTCTGTTATAAAGGAGGAAATGAAGCCTCAGAAATGTGAAGGGATTGGCCCAAGAAGCAAAGCTAATCAATAGCAAAACTAGGATTCAAACTCAGATCTCCTGATTCCTACGCAAGTGTCTTTCCACCGTTCCATGACGCCGCCCTCTTGGGATTGTGTGCTCTTGGGGCCCTATGATAGACATTGTCCTATATGCCAAATGAGAGCCAACGCATGGCAAGGGGGCAAAGTCAGGGCCAGGTCACCGTGGTGATTCCCACAGGTCCTGCCGCCCCTCCTGCGCTCTCCCAGGAGAAGGTCCTGTGTCCCACCTTGAACCACGTCCTCTGACATATCCAGCCTCTGAGTGGCTGTAAATTATCCTCGAGCACCGTCCCTCTGCTGTAGGTGGAGGGAGAGGAATATGCAGCAGAGGAGGCAGAGGGCTTCCTCCTGGCCACAACCCAAAGGAGGATTGTCCTCACAGAGGCACAGAGAGGAGAGGACTGTACTCAGTGTTTAGTTTCAGTGGGTCCCCCTGCCTTCCTCGCAAGGGTGCTATAAGGACAAATGAAGTAATATACCTGAAGTGTTTTGAGAGCTTTCTAAGTGCAACATAAATATAACAGCGGAGCTGCTGATGCTGATACCAAGAATAACAACAGTGAGGACGGGACTATATCCATGGTCATAAGTTAAGGGAATATTTAAAATGAGAAAACTCCACCAAAATCAATCCACTGAACTTTATTTAGAAGAGAGGCTGCTAACAAAAATATTATGGGAATGTGAACTCTTGGGAAATAATGATGATTTTCTTCTACTAAAAGGCTCATCAGATCCATTTCCAAAGTACGGTTCAGTCATTTGTGGGCTGTTTGCCACTCAGTGCAAGAGGTTCTCTATAAAAAGAGAGAGAGAAGAAGGAGCCATCCCCACTGTGTGCTGAAGCCATGGGTTTTGCAGATACAACCGGCCTGTATTTCTAGAGCCATTGCCAGCTATTTCTATTCGCCGAGGGGGCTGGCACTGGGGAAGCGTCTGCCTTTGATTTTCTTCCTTCTTCTCTCATCCCCCGCCCCCATCAGCAGCTGCTGAATAGCTTGCGTTTAGAGTCATCAATACTGGAGCGATAATGTGCTGGTACTGTCTTTCTCAGAGTTGGGGTAGGTCACCCTCCAAAGATAAATCTACCCAAGGATGAGAACCCAACATGGAATGGAGATGGAGTACCCATCTCAGCAGCTAACAGAACACTCCCATGTAGTGTAGCTCGTGTAGATCTGATCCCTATTGGCTCAGATTACCTTGTTTAGGGAAGTGGTGGATGGGGAAATTAAAATTTCAGACTAGGGGAAACAATGGCGCTAGGAAGAGACGTAACAAGTAGGAACAAAACCCCAAGGGGTATGGGGCAATGAAGAACTGGGCAAAAGAGGAGGAGAATCCCATCGCAGACCCAAGCAGCAATGGATCCCCGTCATCCCCTTCTTCAGGTCTGTCAAGGAAATGGAAATGGAGAGATGGCTGCTCTAATGCCACTTCAAGGCTGGAATGTTGAAACTTCCTGATGCTAACCATGAGCATCGTCAGGAGACAAAAATCGCCAACAGCATTTTGGAACTTGCTGAGGCAACTTAATTCTGAGTTCTTAGAAACATCTCCAAAAACAGCATGGAGAAGTGGACTCCAAGGGCAGTCGAACACTGAGATTGGCTGCAAAAGGAAATTCGTCACCATTAATTTCCTTAAAGGACAGTATTTGCCACTGAGAAAGGCTGAGCAAGGAGGCCATGTGGAGTAACACTGGCTGTTCATATTGGCGTGCCTGTGCTCTTGGGTTCACACAGCTGTGGGCTGGAGCCACCCTGGTTGGTCCTAGGATGAACACAGGGCAGTTTCCTGTGCACAGATGGGGCTAAATCACAACAGGCAAACCTGAGGCTCCCCATCTGGGCTCTGGCACACCCTGAATGTGCCATCTCCTAGTACTCACAGCAAGAGAGTTTCCACGACACCTCTCCTTAGTTAACACCCTGATTCAGCTCAAAAATTAGTGAAAAATTGTCACCAATTTTATCAATTCTCAGAAAACAAAAAATGATCTGTCCACTGGCAGTGACAGGCCACCTCCAAACATTGGACTCAGTGCAAAGGCGTTTCTGACTTTGAGATAGCTAAGAAACATGCAGGTACCTCTGTGTTTTCCCTACTGGTAATTTAAAATGTCGTGTTTATATTAAAACACAGGTGTGTTATGATAGAATATATGAAACAGGGATGAATTTTCAACATTAAACACTAAGCTTCAAACATCTAACACTAGCTCTGAGATATTTCAGGCCATGCCATCCCTGGGGCCTCTCGTCCACCCCTTTCTGCCTTTACTTGAGTGAAAAGGTTTCAAAAGCACCGTTCTGCGTGGGGTTCCCTCCTGGCTGGTCCACTCTTTAGCTAAGGGGTTCAGTTCAGTCATCTGTAGAATGAAGTTTTAAAACCTTTTGAGTCTGGACATAGTCCATAGACATGTGGTTCTAGAACTTTTTCCCCAAGAGCCTTCAAGGACAGAAGAGCCACACATCATTCAGGATGAGTGGACCGGAATCTCCATGTTGCAGGAAAATATAATCCCTCCTTCCAAGAGACTCTTAGCCCTGCTAGTGTATACTGTTTCTTCGGCCCTACGGCAGACTGTCAGTACACAGTGATCAGTAGCTCCATTCTCTTCCCTCTTTCCTATTCTCTTCATCTAAATAATGCTCCTCGCTTCCATCTCACCCCATCCCAACAAGATGTTAGGATCTGCATCTAGAAGAAAAAGAGGCCATTCTCTCTCCAGTTTCATCATCACAAAAACCAAACACTTTCCGAAGGCATCCATGTGCAGGCACCACTGTGCCCATCCTGCCAGAGAGGACCCTGCCACCTTACTCTATGCCCCGCATCCCCTTACTGGTAAATCCAATGTCTACGTCTGTCATGGAGTGGGAAAGACAGGGCACCAGTGGCCACACCAGCCTCTAGTTTCAACCAGAAGCATAGCTTTTGGACCTGATCATCAAAGAGAACCCTTCCATCCCCCAACGAGGCAGAGTGAGAGATACCCAAATTGTGCAAACGCTGTTCCCACACATGATAATTCAGCGTGATAGTGGGGGATGCCTTGTTTCCTTAGCATAAATGCAGTCTCTGGTCTAAAAGCATGTCAACCAAATCCAAGGCCACTTCATCTCTATCTGCGCAGGCCTCCACCAGGGTGGTAATTTGGCCTTTGGCTAAACAGCAGACTCCCCAGGCACTGTGGGTTTTCAGATTAGAACATGACCTAAGAACCATTCTTGGCTGACGTTCAGTCCATTCCAAATTTCGCTGGGATTCTGACCTCATTCTGAGCTGTCCGGCTCATTCTCCTGGGAAGTGAGGACTATTTGACCAAACACTCCTGGACTCAGAAACGTTTTTTAATAAAAGAAGGAAGCTTTTAAAAGAATGCTTGATAATATTTGGATCCACTGCAAATTGCTGGGTAGAGGGCTTGTGCAAAGGGAATTCAATCTCATTTCCAATGCTCTCAGATTAACACAGCTATGATTACTTCCTGAGACTTAATCTTACATGTGTGAGGTGCTAAAGCCCTCCTGTTGGGTGTCACATCTTGCCTCCAGGGAGCTCAATTATTTTCAATATAGTTTTTGAACGGCAGACACCACTGTACTCAACCATGTCCACAAAGTATGTACATATACAATTCCACAGTCCGTGATACGGAGTAAGAGCACAAGACAAAATTTTTTAAAGAACTTTTATTCACTCATTTATTCAAAAAATTCTCACTGAGTTCATATTATCTGCAGACACTTTGGCCTCAGACCTCCCTGCTGGGCTTTGCTGGGCCTGTCGGACAGCAGAATGAGAAATGAAACACATGTTTAGTATACACCACTCCAAATGAATATGTTGGCCGGGGGGCGGGGTGGCCTTTATTTGCTCCATCACTCTCACCATTTCCATTCTTCCACCGCCATTCGAACTAGACCTTCTAATTACTCCCAGGAAAAGGACGACAGAGGAAGAATGCCAAGAAAAACAAGAGAAGAATTCTTCACTTTTGAGTTTCCAGGAGAGATCTCTGCAATATAAGGATTTTCAGAAATAATTTTGACTTTACTGGACTCACCACCCCACTGACTTTAGAATGCAACCCCAACCTGAGATGTGATCCCACTGTATGTCCAGAATTCATTACAATCTCTAAACCACCTCCAACTGAACACCTAAGCGTGGTGCGTCTACCTTCCCACTGTGGCCCAGGACTCTTTCCCTCCAAAATGTGGCCAGGAGATCACGTGGGAGCCGCCCAGCTCACCTCCTTAAACATGAACAGTGGGAGTCACTGTAAACATTTAGCATCTAATACCAGGCACTCGGGTAGTTAGGATGGTTACCACCTTCAGATGGAGCCTCTACGCAAGGCAGCTCTGCACCTGTCTGTCTGGCCCCTTTCTCACTGAAAGAATTTTTCACCCCTTCTGGCTGAAGTGACCCAGATCCATGCTTTTTAACACCCACCCAAATGCCATTACCCATAAGCCTAGAAGACACTTTAGGGCCCAAGAAGCTCCTATTTTTAGGTTGCAAATCTATCCGCTGTCAGCTGAAAGTCAAGTCACTCCCACATCCTCCATTCTCCTCTGTTGGGATAGCCTATTCCTCAGTCTGCGCCTCTGCCGAATGGGTCACACAGCCTGAACGGCATCCGTGAGGGGACCCAGGGAAAGGAATCACAGTGTCAAGGAAATGATCAGATGCCAAAAGGGAAGATGTGCCTTGGTGATCATTAAACAGAAGAAGACAGCGAGACCCAGAGAGAGGAAGGAACTGAGGCAAGTCACAGAGCTGTCAGGGCAGAAGGAGGAGCCCCCACCCCACCCCCAGCCTCCTCATTCCCAGAGCTCTGCTCTTTCTCCCACACAATAACTCTCTCCAACAGAGACAAAGGCCTTCTCGTCCCGCCCCGACCCCGAGGCTGAGATTCTGGGAGCAGGCAAGGCCTCATCCCTTGTGGGGAGAGGGGTGGCACTTCTGATCCTCGGCCAGGGGACCTCGAGCCACCTGGAATGCCTGGCTCCAGCACACTCCCCTCGGTCCCAGGTCTGGGTAAAGGCTTCCACTCAGCATGTGTGTAACTCAGAGCCACATGACACTGAAATGCTAAGTGAAGAGCAATTAACTTTTGCTTCTGAAAACCCACTTTAGCTTTCCATAACTCTTTGGGGGCCATTTCAGCTAAGCCAAACCTCCCGCACATTCTCCCTCAGCAATAAATTACCTTCCCGGCTTTAATTAGCTGCCGGAGCACAAACGGGCTGGGTGCTGACGGGGCTGCTTTCCCCACAGGTCCCATTCTGTCACACAGACTCCAGGAGAATGGCAGCTGCAGGGAGCGACTGGGCGGCCTAGTGGGGACGTGGCCTGCCCTGGACTCCTTACCTGCCCAAAGCGGGTAAGAGCGCAGCCCAGAAGCCCGAGCCTGGTTGGGGATACATTCTAAAGTAGATTAAATTATTTGGAGGGCCTCAGATTCCCTCTTCAGCTCTCCTGGCCCCTAAGAGATGTACCCCCCGACGCTTTTCTCTCTCACCAGACTCTCCCTCCTCCAAAATGCCCCCAAAGCGAGCGTGCGCACATGCAACACACACACACACATACGCTGGCCCGCTGGGCATCCAATATCTTTATCTCCCTGTCATTCTTGCTAAGGGAGAAACTACTGACAGAGCTTAATATATAAGCCCTCCCAGGAGAATCTGCTGTATAATTGTGAGCTGAGCTTCAGTCCAAATGAATAAATCTCTAAGTATGTGATTTTAGTCACATCTGTGGGCTGGAACAGTATTGGCTTGGAAAGAAAGAAATGAAAAAAGCCCCCTCAGAATCTTCAGCATCATTCTAAACCCAAGATTAAGATCTGAGGTCCAGTCAACCCTGCCTCTAACTAGAGGTGTGACCCTCGGCAAGTCCCTCCCTTTCTCAGGCCCTGTTGCCCAGGAGAGAGCAGAAAATGGTGAACCCGAGTCCCCTTACGCACTGCCACACCATGATTCTGAAAGTCCTGTGTGTGTGTGCGTGCGTGTGTGCATGCACATGTACGTGTGTGTGTATGTGTGTGTGTGTGTGTAGGTGTGTGTGGGGAAGACATATTCTAACCCAGACTTCATGCATGCTTGTTTTCACTTATCCTCCTGCTTTCTTCTAGAATCTTCCATCTGGGCAAGGGGCAGCATCCGCAAGGGCCTGAGTTGCCCCAGCTCTAGTGGAGCCAGGGTGCCCCGGCTGCACCCACATACTCCATTCCCGGAGCTGTCTCCTTGCCCAGGCAGGGCCCAGGAAAGGACTGAAGCCCCCTTCTCACTCTGTGGAACAGACTTATGCTAATGGCTGCTTCTGCCCAAGGCCTCAGGCCCCAGCTTACACCTCCTCTGACAAGCGATAACCTTCCAAAGCCCAATTACAGGCTGCTTTCTCCCACCCTTCCTTTCTTGGGGGAAAAAAATAAAAAGTAAAAAGTCCAAACACGAAGCCCAGGGCCAGGTCCTGCTTGTCGGAGGCGGGTGACAGGCGGCTGAGCAGAGACCCCCTGTGATGAGGGCTGCGAGCCGCCTGGAGCTCAGAGCCGGCAGATCCCCCGCGCTCCCTCCGCGCCTCCCCAATTAACAGGCAGCCTGTCGGTGAGGCCGGCAGGCAGGTACCGGGCCTGTCACAGCCGCCAGACAGGGCCCTCGCCCCTCCCATCCCTGCCTGCCACCCCCGCCCCCGCCGTCTGCGTCTTCCCCAGCCTGTCACACGCCCCACGCGGTGAGAAGCGAGCGAGCGATTCCCACAGCCCAAGGAGAGCGCAAGGACTGGTGGCTGAAGCGTCTGCAGCAGCCTCCCTCGACCCCGCCCCGGCGGTGACGTGTGCCAGCGTGACCAGGAGTCCACCTTCCTCATCCTGGTTCTCCACAGTGAGTGATGCCCATAAGGGACTGGGAGCAGAGGGGCCTCCCGAGTGGCCTGTGAGACAACTTGTGTGTTGGTAATTTGGCAATCATAGGAAATGGGCAACAGAGGCCTGCTCCGGAGGAGAAATTCGCCCAGCCTATTTGAGTGCAATCACGGTGAGTTCCCGGCCTGCGAACTGCACGCCCCCCGGCCTCCTTGCCTGCCTCTATCAGAAGGACGTCAGACTTCGACTCTAGCAATGCCTCACAGTTTCAGCTCCTGCCCCCAGTGATCCCAAACAATGAGATGTCTGGCCCCAGGTCCCACAGGTAAGGCCCCTGAGCTCCTGCTGCAGGCTCGGCCTCACTCCAGGCCCAGGCACCAAGCTCGTATGGCCAGGCCACCTGCTGAAGTCCAAGCGCTCCATGACTGAGGGGAACTTCATAACTACTCCCTATGCAGTGATCTGAGGTAGAAATCCTTACTTCTGGCCAGTTTTCCCCTCTGAGGCTAATTCCCTGTCTGCCTGAATAGCTGAGTGGTGTTGGCTTTGAGACCTCCTGTGGGTGGAGAAAATCCACCCATCTGTGCTCTTCCGAAACCAAGGGAGCCGTCTACACAGACAATGCTGTGAATCGTGCCCCCTGGAGGAGAGTAATGTGGGGGCCCCTGACTCTTCGTTGCCACCTGGACTGGAAATCAATACTCGTGTGCGGCCACTGTTAACTTGGTACCCTCGGGAAACTTCTCTGCCCATTATCTCCACCTTACATCTGTGTCTTAGTCCTTTCAGGCTGCTGTAACAGAATACCATGGACTGGGTGGTTTATAAAGAGCAGAAATTTATTTCTCGCAGTTTTGGAGGCTGGAAAGTCCAAGATCAAGGTGCTGACAGATTCAGTGCCTGGTGAGGGCTCACTACCAGGTTCACAGACAGACCACTGTCTTCTCACTGTGTCATTACCTGGTGGAAGGGGTCTCTTGTATAAGGGCACTAATCTCAATCAGGAGGTGCCCTCATGTCCTAATGTTCTCCCAAAGGCCCCACCTCCTAACCTTGGTGGTTAAGATTTCAACATATGAGTTTTGAAGAGACACATTCAGTCCATAGCAATCTGTCTAGAAGGCAATGTACTCTCCCCGGTACAGATTCGTGGCTTTGGCTATGTCCAAAGAAGGCTGTGCAGGAGCATCTAGGCCCATCCTGGAAATGAGTGAATCATTTGGGATGCCTCAAAGTCATTGTGAGCTTGGGGAGAGAGAAAGTGGACCACACTGGCAAAGGATGGGGAAAGGATGAAGAATGATAAATGGGGCCAGGTGCAAAAACTCCTACAGGCGGGGACTGTATCTTATTGGTCCTCCTATTCCTGGTGCTGAAGGTAGTGACTGGCCACGGTGAGCCCTCGGTAAATATTTGCTGAATAAAGGAGGGACAGGAACCAGGTTATACAGCAGTTCTCCTAGCTCCTTCAGGAGCAGAAAGACTTAGTATGTGTTCACAATATCCTCTTTAGGCATCAGTTCAACTACCACCATCCCCATGGGTTCCCCCATAAGGAAAGGAGACAAAGAAGAAAGATGCTGAGAAAGGAGAGACCAAGAATAAAGAATGCTGAGAAAGCACACTTGGACCAAGTTGAGCAACATGTTTCTCCTCTCCACCTTATACCAGGGGCTCTGGCACTTAGAGCAATGTTGAGTGGCTCTAGGAAGCCATCATATGTTTCAGAATTTGCAAAAGGGTACTAGAAGCAGGGAGGGAGGAAAGGAGGTAGAGAAGGAGGGAGAGAGAAATGATCTGCTCCAAACTGGTCGCTAAGCTACAGAAGTACTTACAAATATATAACCTTTCATTTGCATGAGGCAGCATGCCCCCTTGCAGAGGGGAATATAAAGTTATGAAGATGTAGATAAATAGAAACTAAATGCCAGCTCCCACCCATGGCAAGGCGGAACATAGATCAAATTCATTAATTGTGATCCAATTTGTGCTTGCACGGTGAAGGATCATCATTTGCCATCAAAGAGATGCCCTTCCCTTATTAAAGCCATGGAGACTCTCAGGAAGTGCTCAAGGGTTGGAAATTCTGTATTTGAATTTCACACGTGCTTTTTACTGCTGGGACCAAAATTCAATCCATGTTGTGCTGACACCAACATTCAAGCCGCAGGGGTCTTCACTCCTTCACAGCAGACCTGCTGATAGAACCTGGTTAGTACATTTGCTCATCTGTTTTTCTCTGGATTTCTGCATGTGGGTTTAACACATGTATAAGCCTGTCTCTTTTTTTTAATGGAGTTGAGGTGGGAATAAAATGGCCCAAGCCAAGTTCAAGAATGGAACAATTAACCTCATCTCTCTCAAATGTCCAGGGCCCAGCTGCCCAGGAGTGGAAACCATGTCCTCACTTTCATCTCAAAGCCAAACCAACATGAACATGTTGCTTAGAGACCAGGCTTCTCTTTCCACTCTGGACCCAGGCCTTTGGTCCATGCCCAGACGGGGGCTGAGTTAGAAGCCAGGGCTCAGAGGTCATGACTCTCTTCTTCCGAAGCTCTTCAGCAAGGGCTTGATTCTGATTTACCTCTTCTGTCTTTGTTTTTCTCTAGGATTCAGGCTGTGCCAGAGAAAGCCATTGGATTTCCCGACTCGGCACACTAAGTGCTCAATGAAAGCTCACCAAATGGGGTATTGATGCCATCGAATGGACTGCAACAGATGGAATATAATTTGGAAAAACCCTACTGCCATCCAAAGAGACCTTTCCTTTCCTGAAGCTTCCCCACTGCAAGCAGAGGGGTTTCCATGGAGTCTATAGCATACCAGAGCATATCACATCGTCTACAGCATATAGCGTACATAGCATAGTATATGGCATCGTCTGTAGCATATTATAGCCTATAGCCTACTTCACTGAAGACCAAGTAATGTCCATCTGCCTTGAAGTGGGGTTTTCATGTGCAGCCAAAGATAATAATAATATTGAGTCCTCTCACAACCTAATGAGGTGCCAGTGTTATGTACATTTTATACATGAGGAAACTCTGGCCCAGAGAGGTTAAGTAGTAACTTGCTGAAGACCAGGCAGCTAGGGAGGGCAGAGAAAGAACTCAGACTTAGCCCTCTGAATAAACTAGGCACAGACAGGCAGGAGGCTCCAACCTCTGCACAGAATATTATTCATTTGGCTCATCTTCTCAATCCTGGAGGACCCTTGAGAGACATGAATGCAACACCACCTTCTGGAATTACTGACAGAGGAATTTCCTCCCTGTGATGTCTCTTGCTTTCGTATCAAGCTTCTGAGCCGTGCTTGGAGCTCCCTCGTGACGAGGCCAGGGCAAGTGTAACTGCATCTAACAGGAGAAGGCAGAGGCACAGAGAGAAGTGATACGGTGAGAAGTCCCCGGTCAAACCCAGGTTATCCCTTACCCCAAACTCACTCCCAGCTCCAGGGCACGGCCCTGCTTCCTCCCCACCCACACCTGTCCATGCAGCCAGCCCTGACATATAAGTGACAGCCCTAGACCTCAGGGATCAAACCTTTCAGACAGAGTTCTTGACACCAGATGGCTTTGGAGCGGGCAGGTAATGGGGGAGGATGATTGTTGTGGGGAATAAAGGACAAGGCCCGTTCCAAAAACAGAGGGAGAAAAGACCAGAAGACTAGGTGGAAGTCACAGAGAGAGTAAGGCCGCAGCCCAGTGGAGAGGGGAGCTCAAAATACCACATCCAGAGAGGCAAGGGTGCCAGTGGGGTCAACAAGCCCCCACTCCACCCTGCATGTAAATTACCAACATCTCTCCCCACACAGCACCCACATTCCTTCCTCCCAGCTTCACAACCAAGTCCCAAAGACAGGTTCTAAAAGGATTTCTGGGCCTACACTGGTTTGGGTTTTTTTCCCCTTCCCCTAAGTCCCATTGGAGCTTCTTTCTGAAATTCTCTAAACAGGAAAAAGTGAGAAGCACAATTTATGTCTCCTAATGGATATTGATTCTAAAACATGATGCTCTGCCTCCATTGTGTCTCATCCTGGTACACATGTTCCCCCATCAAAATCCTGGCTCTCCTTCCACCCCAAACATCTAACCACTCCTGCCACATCCCAGGCATTGGGCTCAGCACTTAGGAGAGTTACAAACACATAGAAAACAAAGCCACTGTCCCGAAGGGACTTAGAGTTACTAAATTAAGAACTTTTATTCTGCCACTACATAATCAGAGAGACCATTGACAACCTGTGCCTCAGTTGTCTGTCTGAGCCCTTTGGCAAACCAAGCAATCCTCTCTCATTAGGGCCACATGGCAGGAGCTGACCGCTCTTGTAGATAATGACAGTATGCATTGACTGAGCACCCACTGTGTGCCAGGCACTAGGCAACAGGCTTGACAAACACTCATGACATCAGGAAATCATGGCTCAGAGAAGTCAAGCAAACTTCCCACAATCCCCCAGCCAATCAGGGTAGACATAGGATTTAAATCACACTCCCCAGAATGTGGTGAAATCACCCCTGAGTAGAATGGAGAGTTGAACCACAATAATAATTGAATAAACTGCTGGGGCCAATTTCCACAGCATTTACCGAACACTTGCAAAAAAACAATGTTTAGATTGATGTTGTAAATGGGGACAACCTCTTCAGAGAGCAATGTGGCAATATCAATCAAAACTTTAAATGCACCAATCCTGCATGCCAGAAATTTCATTTATACGAATTTATCCAACTCTACAAGGATGCTCACTGAAGCACTGTTTGTAATGGAAGAAAGCTGGAATCAACCTAGGTATCCATCAACAGGTAATAGGTTAAAGAAACTGGTTCATCCATAAAATGAAATATTAATACTATGCATGCATTAGAAAGAATAGGGAGGACTGTGGATACTAACATGAATGCATGTCCATAAAATGTTCTTCAATGAAAAAGCAAGTTGCAGTATTATATGCATAGTATGATCCTGCTCAGGCTTCAAGCACTTTATCTATTGCACACTCATATAGATACAGCATATCCATGCTTAAAATGTCTGGAAGATACACACAGAGCTACTAACCATAGCCACCCCTAAAGACGGGCTGGGGAACAGGAGACTCCTAAATGATTTAGTTTCCTTTTACAGACCACGTATTAGTTTTAAAGTTTTTAATAATGCCTATGCAGATCACTGTGTTACACCTGTTGGAAAGCAATCCTCCAGAGGAAATAACTGAGAACAGGAAACCAAAAGCTTCAACACAGACCTACCCCCAAGGAGCTGAGCGTCTCAGGACTTGAGGTCCTCTGTAGGGGCCCACAGCAATACATGACTGCTTGGGTAATTCACATTTTACTTTTATCTGGTCCTTTCTTCAAGAGCTGAGGCACCTGCAGAAAACTAGAAAGACCGTGGTGGGCTCTGACATCGGAAGACTTAGATGCACGCCGCTGGGCTGTCACAGTTCTCTTTGAGCCCAAGTTTCCTCATCTATAAAGTAGGTCAGTGCTAGAACCCACCACATAGGATTGCTGGGAGGACTCATTCAAGCAAAGAATGTCCAAGCACTTTTTAAAGACCAGGTTTAAAGACCGAAAATGAAGTCACGCTTGACTGCAACCTTCATAGGGAGGCTGAGTCATGAGAGAAGATGGTCGCACCCAAACTCTGACACCACTCTCTCCCTTCTACATTGACACGACAAAGTGATGAGAACCACCCGGTGCTCACAAACTCTCCGGAGAACATCACCCACCTCTCCAATTCCAAACTCGAGGCTGGCAGTCTGGGATTGTGTGGCCATAGAAAATGAGCCCAGTGCAAAGTGCCATCCAACAACGAGTCTTCTGCGTCAGCCTCTAAATCCCCAAGTAAATGTTGGTTCACTGGTTTGTTGATTAAAATCACCAGTGGCGCAGCCAATGGCTGCCCAGAGACCCAAGGAGCTGAAGCAGCAGGGAAACGACCAGGAATCCTTCCACAGTGAGCCTCACATGATTCTAGACTTAGCCCTTCTCTCACACCCTTTCCCTTCCTTTCCTCTCC
Organism: Equus caballus; assembly: GCF_041296265.1. Classification (NCBI taxonomy): domain Eukaryota; kingdom Metazoa; phylum Chordata; class Mammalia; order Perissodactyla; family Equidae; genus Equus; species Equus caballus. The sequence continues at coordinate 25,740,556 of NC_091710.1, read as the reverse complement.
CTCAATTTTCCTACTCCTGCCTCCCCTAACCATGAGTCAACCCTCCCCACATCAACAGAAATTCACTCCCTTAAGAGTGCCCCTGGACTGGAGAAAATAATCATTAACTTAATAGGCTGCTATAATTACATTAAATAATGATGATGATAATAAGAATATAGACTTTGGAAGAAGGAAACTTGAGTTTGAATTCAAACTCTACCACTTATCAGCTCAGTAATTTGGGATAACCAAACCTCAGTTTCCTCAGTAAATTGGGATTGGTTATGAAACAGTTCAGACAGTCGTTAAAAGGGGAAGGTGCTGCTGTGCATACGTAGTTACATGTAAGTAACGGGTAAATGTAGGTGGGTCTTACTAAACTGCCATACTGTTCAAGTTTCCTCATGTTCGTTAATGGGACCATACCAACAGGCCCAGGAGGACTCACATCAAGAGAAATGAGGTTCCAAGAGGCTAAGCCATTTCCCCAAAGTCATTCATCGGGGCAAGGGGACTCCTGGAGCCAGATTCTCTGACACTGAGCCCAGTGTTCTCCATGCACAGCGGGGCAGCAGTGGGGCAGATTGTATTGGAGGGTTTCTGTTGTCTGGCTCAGGGGACAGGCAAGGCCAAGTTGGTGGGTCTTGTCAGACTCACCACCATCCCACTTGGCATCTCTCAAGAAAAAGCAAGACAGTGTAAGCCCCAGAAGTACCTGAGGCTGGAAAGCAAGGCTGAGTCGGAAGAGAAATGTCAAGACAAGGAAGAGCCAAGAATGGAATTCCAAGAGCTTGCTCAGGGGAGCAATCAAATGCCAGCCCCACCAAGAGGCCTTTTTAACCAGCAACGCTTTAAAAGGAAAATGGGCTCACTAAGTTCTTATTGCCTTCTATGAGTTGTTGTATATCCTCCTAGGAGTGTGTTTTCTCTGCAAGGAATTTTGCAATCCCTCCTATTGGGGAGAGATGTGAATGCATAAAAATGTAATTAAACCCATGGTGGGAGGGGCTAAGATCCCAGGGGGCGTGCCAGCAGGATGGGATGATCTGTAGGCATCCAGAAGGAGAGAGAGAGAGTTCCACAGTCTCCCAGAGCCAAAGACATAGCCCTCCTTCCATGTGAGCTTTGTGCAGAAGAATTCTTCCTGTCTAATAGCTGCAGGTAAAGCAGTTTTTCTTATGGGGATTATACTTCAATTTGGTGTGTCATTTTCTAAATGTTTAATTACATAATAGAATATAATAGAAAACATCAGATTGCGTCAGACGTGGTAAAGGTAAGTAAACACGCAACACCCATGCACTCACACACATACACATATGTGTGTACTGGGCCACAACAGAAAATGTATATCTTGCCATGGATTGTGGTCCAAAAAGTTTGAAAACCACTAAACTAGAATCAAGAGGGAGCTGGTCCTGGAGAACAGTTACTTTGTTTAGAGGGAAAGGAATGAGCACGGGTACGGGCTAAGGAGGAGAGAGAGCATCTGGGAGAGGTCTCTGACCTCCCAGACCGCCTCCTGATGGAGCCTGCAGAGAGCTCCCTCCCAGGCTCCCTTCCCCACTCTCCGCCCCAGCCTGAACCCTTCCTCCTCCAGGTCGGCCATCGTGACTAGTCCACGGCCCTGATTAGTTGCCTCTGCTCTCTGACCTCCTCCAGCTCTGAGCACTGCACACCAAGTGAACCATTCCTTAAGTGTTTCGTGGGCCAGGCCACGTAGAAAGCTCTTGAGCCCTGGAGTAGCTTTATGACTTTTGGAAAATCGTTTAGCCTTTCTGAGCCTCCACTTCTTCATCTGACGATGATAAATGGTAACTGAACACATATATCTCTTGTCTTTTTAATAATATTGCAAGCATCTCTCAAAGGAGAACCCATATCTTCTACTGATTTTGTAAAAACCACCACCCCATGGTGTTTTAAACAGCACTGACACAAGGGTAGATACTTAACATCATTATCTAATGGAAACTGTGCCAAGTAAAAAGAAGAAATTAACACACAGCAACACCATCACCATCGATGCCACCATGAGAGCAGCAACAGCCAACACACACAGCAGAGAAGTATTGCAGAGTCAGCTTCATGAGCATTCAACCTGTGTGGCCACACAGCCCCCCTCCACCACCCCCACCCACCCACACCCCCCCCCCCAGCACTCAGAAAGGCCCACATTTAGTTTAACGCTCTGCTTGTCGCCATCCTGAAATTCTTAATTTTTGAACAAGGGGCCCTGCAAATTATGCAGCCAGTCTTGACCGCATATACAGAGACTCACTAAGAGATACATTTTCAGGATGTACTGACTTCTTTAAAATTCTCTCTTCCAAGAGTTATTACAAGTGGTGTTGGCCTGGAAAGCACGTATATAAAGATTTCTCACCTGGTCAAGCAGCTGAAGACTCCCTCCCCCCCGTTCCCCCCCCTCCCCCCCCCCCCCCCCCACCGAGGGAGTTGCTCATTGCTTAGCATTAAGAGGGCTTTGGTGCAGCAGCAAACGTTCTTTGTAAGCACTGAGCACTGAGCCCTTTCTAGTCACTCACAGTGCTTTCCTAGACCCAGAGTACAGCCAACCATGGAGACAAACACTTAACCAGCGTGCCCACAGACAGCACCCAGGAGGAAAAGCCAAAGGGGTCCAAATCATTCCTTTCTTCCTACAAACAATGTCCAGGCACCCACTATGAGAAAAGCCCAAAATGCAGAGCTTGGCGGTATTTTTTTTAAAAGGCTGAGTCATGGTCTAGTCCCTTGCCTTCCAGAAAAGCCATATCCAGATGGCTAAGTAACCCAGTGTAATGGAGATAAGGGCTCTAAGAGCTCATATAAGAGGGAAAGGCCTGCAGGAAAGGCCTTGAAAGGAGACGAAACTTTAGCTGTCATTGGCGGTGGGTAGAGATCAGCCAGTATTTCAGGAAGGGACCAGCATCAGCAAAGGCTCCAAAGTGACAACTGCTCCTTGTCAGCAGGGAACGCCAAGGAGAGTGGCCACGGGAGCAGAGAGGTGCCACATGGGGAGTAGCAGGAAAATGACCAGATTCCTAAGGCAGGGCCGGCTGGGAGGGCTTGCATGGCAGCTAAGGCAGCCGGACTTGATCTCATGGGTAATAAGAAAGCAGATCGACCCCATGCCTGGTTCTGTCTGCTGAGCTACCAGGAGAATGGCCACCGGCCCCAGGAAGCATCCACACCGCGCCTGGCCCACGCTTGCTGCCAGGAGCCCGGCCAAGTGTCGAATACATCCCACGAGAAGGAAGGAGTCTTGGGGCAGAATGGCCTCGGCTCCGCCTGTGAGAACTCCCCCCCCCCCCCCACCCCAGGTCCCCTCCTCTCCAGCCTTTCTGAGATTCCAGCTGTCCTGCTCAGCAGCCTCAGCCAGCTCTGGCCAGATTAATCCCATCTGCCCTGGCTCCACATTGGTTTCTGTCCGCATGTGGATGGTACATTACAGTTTGCAAAGTACTTGTCACAAAGACTGTCTCATTTAATCCTGGAGAGCCCTGAGTGGCTGGCTGGGGAAATGAGACTCAGGGATACAGCGCTCAAACCTACAAACGTCTGATTCTCAATGCATGCACCTTCCTCAAGGCCAGCACAGAGGGTTGGTCACTTACCCTCTCCGTGTGAATATGTCCTCATCTGTACAATGGGGATAATAATGATATCCACACGGGATTAAATAGGTCAATAAACGCAAAGCTCTTAGAATAACATCTGACACATAGAGACACGCACTCAAGAGATGCCCACTCCCAGCAGCCTCAGCATCCTTGTCATTGTTAGCTCTATGACAATGGCTGCATTGTGGTAGGGCCAGTGAAAGCAAAGGAGCTGAGTTTTGTAGAAAGCAAACTTTGGCTTCTGATACCACAAAATGGGGCTCCTCGTAAAGGAATCAGCTTGGCCCTGAGAAGATGGGAAATGTAAGAAAGAAAGTCTTTTTGATGGTGGGATACTTTCAAATGTCCCAGAGCCTAACTGTGAGGAAGGGTCCGTCTGTGGCTCCTCACCAGCCCGAGGAATGCTCAGCTCCATTACTCCTTCTTCTCTGTGCTAAGAACCAAGGGAAGAATAAAGGCATTTTCTCATGCTGCTACCAAAAATAGAAATGCAAAGGCTACAGATCAGAGCTGGAAAGACTTTGAGACAAATTGGCTCAATCCTCTTGTTTCAAAAATGCAGAATCTGAAGCCTGGCCAGGGAAAGGGACTCAAGTCAGGTGAGATGGATGACGAGCTGCAGAGTCCGGACCTGAACCCACTCTCCTGCCTCCTGGTCTGCGCCTTTTTGTTTGGGTTTGTTTTAGTTTGTTTTTCCTACACTTCCTTCATATTTCTCTATTTTCAGGTTTTAAAAAAATACTTCAGTGAGTTTTTTTTTTTCAATCTGGAGATCAGAGACACAGAAACTTAAAAGAAGGTTGTAAAGGATGTAAAGACACGTGTGCTTTTTATTTATTTTTATTTTTTATTTATTTATTTATTTTGGTGAGGAAGATTGGCCCTGAGCTAACATCTATTGTCAATCTTCCTCTTTTTTTGCTTGAGGAAGATTGTCACTGAGCTAACATCCATGCCAATCTTCCTCTATTTTGTATGTGGGATGCCACCACAGCATGGCTTGATGAGTGGTATGTAGGTCTGCACCCCGGATCAGAACTCGTGGAACCCGGGTCACCAAAGTGGAGTGTGCAAACTTAATCACTATGCCACCAGCCAGCCCCATATGTGTGCTTTTTATTCCTTTTTTTAAGCTGGTGCCCTTGTTTGATGGGGCTGCTCCCAGACCAGGCAGCCCTTAAGAATCTGTTGGCTTAAATTTGTAGGGACAAAGGCTTTTGATGTGGCCCCGGACCTGTGGTGGTGAGTGGAGGCGGCAGGGTGACCCACAGAGGTCAGGAATCTGCTCTGTCAGGAAATCCCTCCAAGGGGGTCTCCCCAAAAGCAGCATGGACTCCCTGCTCTCCTGAGAGATGTGAGGGGATCTTCTGCCTCCAAGCCCAGCCAACCCATCAGACTTAACATTTCCCTTCTTGAGAATATGAACCAGCTGTCCTTGGGGACGTCAAATAACATGGGCATGACAGTCAGAAAGACCTTGGCTCTGCCACTCTCTCTCTCTCACACATATACTCACTAGGCTTAAATTTTACAGTGGTTTCCCTTTATTTCAAAGTCCATCCTCCTTGGTATCACCTACAAGGCTCTCCTTTGGCCCTCTTTCCTTTCCCTGCTCCTCGCCTCAATCTTATGCTCTAGTGACAATAAACTACTTGTAGTTCCCCAAATACATCACACTGTTTAATGCCTTGTGCTTCTGCCCGTGCTGTTCCCCCTACTGGCAACTCCTCTTCCATTAATTCCTGGCAGCTTCTTAGTCATCCTTCAAAGTCCTTCTCAGCCATCACCTCGACTGAAAGGATCCTCTCCTCCTTCTCTGCCTGGAAAATTCCCACTTACCCTTGAATACCCAGCTTCAATGCCTATCCTCCATGAGGATGACCCTCATCCAGCTGCAGCACTTTCTACATTCCTCTGCCACAGCTCGGGGACCAGGTCCTCCAAACCAAAGTTGGGAACACAATGTTTCGTGAGCACCAGTGTACTCATGGAAAGACAATGAGACAATATTTGAAAGAGGCACTAGCCTTAGAACACCCAAGACCTAGCATCACCATAACTAGAGTACTGCTCTTGCTCCATCACAGTTTTTCCTCATGTCTCTCTCCTCCACCAGTGAGCTTTCATGCGATACTGGCGTTTGGATGCCTAGCACCTACCACAGGGCCCGGCATGTCTGACTGACAGATGGACAGATTGACTGATTGATACCTTACCACCATGGCTGGTGGGTTTAGGGTAGAACCAATCATTGTTGAATTAATTTAAAATGAAGGAGGAGGAAGTGGAAGAAGAGGAAAGGAAGGAAAGGAGGGAGGGAGGGAGGGAGGGAGGGAGACTCCACCTTCTTCTTCTTTCTCCCTTTGCCCTATCCCAGGAGAATGTGATCCTTCAGATTTTCATGCACACCCTGAAGGCCATAATACCTGTCCTACATATTTCACAGGATTGTGGGGAGAAAGATACAAGGAAGACCAATACAATAAAGCATTGTGCCACAGAAAGAGCTATATGCAGGTAAAAACCATGCCATTAGCACATGACGGCTGCCATCCTTGGCCGTGGTCCCCATTACCCCAATAACAAGAACTGAAAAGGGGAAGGGAGCGTGAAGAGGGGGCAAACCCCAGGCTTAAGGACCCCAAGAATCACAGCAACCTCTCTGACCCCAGCATTCCCCCATCCCACCACCTCCGGTCCCCCCATTACAAATTTGAAAAGAAAAGTACTGGGAAAGCTCCTGCTTAGGCTCCTTTTAATTAAGCACACACAAAAAAAAGAGCCACCCCTGGGTTTTGTCTGTTGTACTTTTGTTCTCAGGTCTGTTTGTACTTATTCAGAAATTACATAATTAAAAAAAATAATATTAAGTAAATGTGCACATCAGCCTGTCAAGCTGCCTGGGCCAGCCTTCACTCGGGAGCCACACTGACAGCCCCTTTATTTCTCTTACTTGTTTTTAAGCACAAAATATGTCACACCTGGAAGTAATTAGCATAATTTTTACTAATTTATAGCTAATTACACAATTACTTTTCTGTGAAAGGTTCTGGAATGACACTTGAAGTAAGTTTCACCAAATCTAGTGGCAAGAAATTGCTTGAAAACATTTTGCTAGCTTCAAATATTTAGGAGGAGGGAGGGGATCACGAAATAAAGTAATTCTTTCCCATTTCAGAGTGTTCAAATATGACAGGGGTATAATTTCTCCGGGAAATCACCAAGCAGAATGTCTAAATGTCTCTGCTCATCCAATCCCATCAGAGGCGGCTCTGAGAAAGGGCCCCCAAAAGAAGCATTGTCGAGAGCACCCAGGACAGAATCTGGAAAGCTCTGCTTTGCAACTGCAATTGGTTTTGTGATAGAGCTGAAACTTGATGGCTCTCCCTCCAGGAGTAAACCAGCCTCATGACGGAAGGTGACCCCTTGCAGGTGTCTTACTCAGCTTCCAAGAAACTGTGAGTTTGGGAGGCCGGTGATGGATTCAAGCCTGGGAGCCACTTGACTCTCAAAGTGAAGCTCCAGGATGCCAGGACCTGGGTGTATGACATTGTCTAAATGGAGGCAAGAGAAACAAAAACATTCTCTAATTCAACTCATTCGACTAACATATTTTAAGTCCCTACTCGGTGCTCTTTACTCAGTGGGAAGATTTATAAAAGGAACAGTTCCTGCTTTCCACGGAAGAGCTGAAAAGAAAAAAATACACCCATCAACCAACAAGTATTTATTGAACTCTGCTTTAGGCAGGAGGGGAACAGAAGGCAAGATGCAGTTCCTGCCCTCAGGAGGCTGACAGTCCAGAGACCAGAGCCACACGCAGGAAGCACATGGCCTTGCATGGCATCAGTAGGGAGTCAGTCAGCGCCCAGTTGGACAGCTTGCACTGCAAGTGCTGCTGAAATGGAAAGCTGAGTGCTGGCAATGGGAAGACAACAGCCAAGGAGGAGCTGATGGAGTCCCGGCTCTCTGTGACATGCTGTGCTAAGCGGGGAGCCGCAGGGGCCTGGTGAAAGTGAGAGTGCCCATCAGGCCCACACAGGAGGGTCATGGCAGGGGGCAGCAGAGGTGAGGATGGGTGACACTTCCTAAATCCCCCAGCAGGAAGGAGGCGAAGGAGCCAGGAGTACCCTTGAAACCTAGAAACCAGCCACCAGGGCCCTGGGAAGGACCCCTGGACCCGAGTGCTGGCCTGTGTCTGCCCCAGGGCTGCATATTTGGTGACAGTCTATAGAAGGGAAGAAGGCAAAGCCATCAAAATGGGTAGAAGTTGTCCGTGGTCAGCCAGATTGGTGGGAGGCCAGAAAGGCATGTGCTTAGAGCATGCATGCACAGCATGGGTAATACCACCCCAAGGAGGCAAACACTGGTTCTTGGGGGACAAAAAATATAAGATAGTGATACTCGCCATGGGCCATAGTACGTAAACAGATAGACTGCACATCTGTGGTATGACAAGTTCGTATTGGGGGTGATCAGGAAAAACTGTTTAAAAAATCTGGGCAGATCATACAAGGCTGAGAAACTAGGCTTATAGGAAACTTCACCACCAAGGTATAAGCTCCTAGAAGGTGGGATTCATTGCCAAGTGGTCCTGCTGTCACCTTCCCACCTTCTTAGGGCGAGTCACTCCTTCCTCCCAGTGACATGAGTGCCTAAACTTGCCTATACTGTTCACGGTCCTTGAATGAATATTTGCTGGTTTGCAAGTCAGCCTTGCCCCCTAGATTGTGAGTTTCCTAAGGACAGGGGTGGAATCATGCACTTAGAATTCCCACCTCCTAGCACCCATCGCAAAGCATCAGGCACTTAACAAACGTTAGTCAAACTGAGCTGAATCGTTCTGCAATCTGAGGTCTTGTGTAGGTGGGAAGGAGGCCCTTGGAAGATGTCCAGTTCCTGCCAGGCTCACTTCAAGGCTACTGAGAGATTTTGGCAAAGGAATGTCCCCAGTCTCCCACCGGAGAGGAACGTTAATAGCTTACACTTGGCATGTTTCTCTTCACTTTTTCAAATTGCTTTCACAGCTAACGTCACTTGCCCCTTGCAAAAGGCCTGTGAGGCAGGTAGAGGAAGTCATTAACGTCACTCTCTGCAGGTTGCCTTGGTCAGTCAACAGGTCCGAGTGGGTACCTGTGGCCTCAGCAGCCAGGTGCTCTAGCACCGAAGGCAGAGGTGAATGGGATGGCAGAGGCCCTGCCCTCGCCTCGCTGGTACTCACCAGAGAAGACACCAAAAGATACCAAGATAGTTACTGTTCTGATGAGTGTTAGGAGGAAAAACAAAAAGCGCAGTAATGACAGAGAGGCACTTTAGACTGTGTGCTCCAGGACACCTCCCCAAGGAGGGGACAGGCGTGATGTGACAGTTCCAAATGAGCATGAGCAGGTTGTGTGAAGAGCTCCCAATAGAAACCAAGAGCCAAGGAGGCTGAATGGCTGGCCCGGGATCCCACAGCCAGAGAACGCAGGTCTGCAGGTCTTCAGGTCCCGGTGGCCTGAGCCTCCATTTTTGTAAACCAATTCCCACATGAATCCTCTTGCTCTCCCATTTTCCAGGTAGAGACCGGGATCGCAGGACAGGATATGGCAAGCGCATCCCCCATCCCATCTGTTAACTCCTAAGGAAGCACCAGACAGGCGACAGGCCAGCAGAATGCATAGCCAACGCGCCTTAAAGACGACTGAAGGAGGGTGGCCCCCCGGGTTCTGCTCTCCAGCAGGCTGGCAGGCGCCTCTCTGAGGAGCGCCCCGCCCCCTTCCCAGGGTGACGGGTCGAGTCACTGCCCCTGCACAGTGTTTGTTATTCAACGGGGCGTGATGAGACTGTTCTGAGATTTCAAAGTCGGCCGGCGGTTTCATCAGAAGCAATCAAGGAAGCTTTGGACAATTCGTGGGGAGGTTTTGACAGAATGCACACAAGCCTGGTGGCTCTCACCCGCACCCAAGGCAGAGCCTTTTCTTTCCTTTTTTTTTCCTGCCAAGGAAACTTGAATATTCATTCTTTCCTCTAAACATCAACACCTCTGGTGACTCAGCGGTCAGTTGTTCGCTCCCTCCACTCAACACAGGCTTTATTCACGCTCTGAATCCCTCTGCCTTGGAAATTCTCCTTGACCCTGGATATAGGACACTTCCCCCCACAGTCCAGCGCCCTTTGACCTCACACATCCAGAACTACACGCTCGGTCATCACCCTGAACTGTGAACTTGAGAGTGGCTACAAATGAATTGAAAAGATGGCCACCGTAAGTATGCGCACCACCTGGCCCGTCAGTGAGTAAGGAGCAGACTTCCTACATGGAAGCATACTTGGAGCATTCTGGGTCTTTACAGACATTTTCTCCACTGCCCACTACAAACCTGTGAGGGAACTATTAGGAATCCCCATTTTACAAGTAAGGAAACTGAGACTGACAATGTCTGTATCTAGGAAGGTCACACAGCCACTAAGTAGCAGAGCTAAGGTTCAGAGTCCAGTCCGTGTGACTTGAAACCTGGTACGTTTGCATGACGGGGTGGTGCTTCTGGCTTTTCTCAGCCTCCACACCCCAAGGCACCAGCTGTGGAAGGAACGCTTCCAGCAGGAGTGAATCTGGGCCACCCCAGCAGATGTACAGGGCAAGATGAAGGGCTCCTAGAGATGCAGCAAAGGGTATAGGGCCTGGAGGCAGGCAGGAGCATCTCACTTGGCATAGGACAGGCTATTTATGGCCAGGGCTTCTGTACTGGACAGCTGGTGACCAAGGCTGGGGCCAGAAGCTGCATCCACCCCACGGCCGGCCAGGATTCACTAAGGAGACATTCCCTTCCTGATCCCAGAGAGGGGACCCTGAGACTGAGGCATCGCAGCTGGCAGGATGACTCACCTCGGAAAACCACCTGGTTTGAGGGCCCATCCTGATTAAACTGAGAAAGGCCCGTGACGTTGGTGAAGGACACTCTCTCCTGTCCATGACCTTAACTTCACCAGGATGAGTTTTGCCACATGCAAGAAAGAAAGAAACCTGGGACAGACAGGTCTTTTCATATGACACTGTTCATCACGTAGTAAAAGGTACCATGGATTTGAAATCAGGAAACCAGGGTCCTCAGCCTGACCTTGCACTGACCATGATAAACTGACCATGATATCTTGGACAAGTCACTCCTCTCTAGGCCTCAATTTCTCCATCTGACAAATTGGGGCTTCCAGCTCTGGAATTCTCTCATTGCAGGCAGCCCTGGGACAGTGCTTCCCTCCGACACAAACATTGTAAAGCGTTATGAGAGGCGGGGAGGTGGCAGAGAGAGAAACACAGGAAGATGGAAACAAAGGCACAGCAAGAGGGACAGAGACAGATCGAAGCAGGGGAAGCTACCTTGGCAGAGACAGAAAGAACAGTGTGGTGGTGTGGAGAGAAAATTAGAGCCCTGATGTCAGCAGACTCTTGCCAGTATTGCCGGAAACAAATAGTGACAGATTGCTAACATGTTCCAGTGAAAATTACCAACGTGATGAGACTTTTGCACCATAACTAGCACCTCTTGTTATCCCATTAACAAAACTGATGAGACCAAATTGCTAATAGGAGAAAACGTTCATGTCGTATTCTGTCACTCCTGTCCTGCATGGAGAACACAACCAAAGGGCAGGCTAGAAGGCACATCGAAATCTCCCAAGAGCCAATTTACCTTAGACAGAATTGGGGAAGGCCCAGGAATGCCCCCCTGTTCCATCACATCTAGAAACACCCACATACGCCACCAGCTCCTCCACCACCACAACTCCAGACATCTGTTCCCATTGTTGAGCTGGGTTGGGCAGGGCTGTCTGTCATCACACAGAACAGGAACCAGTGACCTTTACAAAGTACACCAGGTACACTGCCAGGGCCAGTGGGGGAGGGACAGAGGGACAGGTGGGTGAAGGTGGGTCCAAGTCCGTAGAGTGTTGGATTCCTGCTCACTTCCATTTGCCCCAGAACAAACCAACACATCAGAACTCACAATTGTTTACATGCTTACCACCCCCATCTGGCCACTGCCCACTAGAGCTAGGCCACAGAGAGCCCTGATTCTTAATTCCATTAGTCACAGGGTTCAAACTGTCGTCTGAGCCCTGGGAGGTGCAAGGAACAGGACGCATCTGGTTCTTGGAAGTATTTGCCCAGGCATCTAAAGGGGATCTTTCCTCTTCAGGCCATGGAAGGATTTCCTGCTCAGACTCCACAGTCATCCAGAGAGCGCCGGATTAGGAATTTGCTCTATGCTCACTTTTCTCTCAGAAAAACCCTCCAGTTCCCCAACCTCTTAATGTCTGAGTTTCTCCCCGGGATAATCTCCGACTCCCCCAGGCTGCCTGCCACCACCCCAGAGAGGGTGCCCGGCTGCGGGCCGTGCTCCTCACCGTCACTCAGGAAAGTAATTGGCCAAGGATTATTCTGAGTAATTGAATGGCAAGAGCTTTTGTATACCAAACAGGGACTTGTCTTTGTCAAAAAGTCTTTACAAAGTACCCAAGTGCTGGGTGTCAGACAGGACAAGTTTTTTAATCATGTTAAAATGATTTATTTAAACGTCAAGCCATGTCACCTCACTTCCTTTCATTTTTCAAACTGTTTGTGTTTTTTCTGGATGATAAATTTATCTTCAGACAGCCTCAATATGACTAATTAACTTTGAAATATAAGAACCAGATGTGGGAGTTGGAGAGCTTTCTGAACTAACGCCAGACGGGCTGGTGGGTTTTTTTCTTCTTCCCTGCCCTCCCTCTGCATTCCCCCACCCGCACTCTCCCTCCCTGCTGGCTGCCCTGAAATTACTAAGCAGAGACACATTTAGTAAATGGAATCACAGGACTCCAGCTAGCAGTGAGCACCCACTGCTTTTTCTCTGTTCTCTACGCTTAAGCCTTTAGGACCCCACGCCCTCCGTTTGAAAGTGACCCCAGTAGGCCTCTCTGTGACTGGCAGAGCTGTCGTGGGAGGAGGGGCTGGGAACACTCCCCCCGCCAGCCCCCACCTTAATGATCTAGCTAATGTGGAGCTGGGAGCTGCCAGAATGTATTTGCCACATGAAAGTAAGTCACCCTGCACTATGACACAAAGTGATTTCTTTTAAAGAGTCTTCCTCTGTGAAGTGCTCCTCAGATCTGCCTCCCCCCGGTTCCCTTTTGATGAACGAACCCGTGCACAGCCCAGGAGAAATGAGAGCTGGGGCGGAGGCAGGCAATGAAGTCTCTCGACTCACTAAGCTGAGCGCTTTTCAGTAATGGCCCTTTTGGGGGTTAGAAGCCACAGATGTGTGTGTGTGTGTGTGTGTGTATTTCACTCTCAAGGGCAGGATGGCAACTCAAAATAATTGGGTGATAGCAAAACTGAAGGTTCATTTTTCCAGGACTCGTGTAGCTAAGTAAGAGCGACCTGAGCGAAAGGTATGAGCTGGGTGCCTCAGTTTCCCCATGTAGCTATGATAGCCAGTCCCACCCGACCTCTCCACCAGAAGAGGTTGAGGCGGTGTGAGATCACAAGTATGAAAGTGCTCTGAGAGCTGTGAAAGACATGCTCTATATCCTAAGGGATTATTAGGATAATTACCACTCTGATTATATCCTCATGACCATTATCATCATCATGCCTCTTAATGTCTGAGATGTTTTACCTGGGATCATCTCACTCATTTGCAAGGTCATAGAGTTCTTCAGCACGCCAGGCTCCACACAGAAAGATAAACAGTGGACTAGATTCTTCTCCTTCTTGGCAAGAACACCAACAGAACACCTTCCTGGTCCCAGGGAGAGGAAAATCCCCTACTGGACCCGTCAGACCCATGCTGCTGGCAGAAGAGGACTCAACCAGCGACAAACCCCAGCACCTGTGCCGGGAGGGGACAGAGGGTCCCAGTGGAAGTGCCCTTCCCTTCAGTAGAGAGTGAGGCAAGTGGGGGCTGGGGACAGGCCCTGCTGCCCCTCCCCTCCTCCAGCCCTCCTGTCCCTCTTTACAAAGCCTTGCTCCCCACTCTGGGGACAGAGCAAGGATGCCTCAAGCAGGTCGGACTCTCCAAAATGTTGCGGGTGGGGCAGGTCCCCATGGATCTCCATGCTTCCCCTTCCCTGAGTCTGGCCCACATCTTTGCACAAAACACTTGCTTTCAGCAGTGTGTCACCTAATCCCCAGTACAGAGGAGTGTCACCTCTCAAAGAGGTGTTTACAGGTGAGCAGGAGTTTCTGGGAACTTATGAAGAAAAAGGCCTTCCATCATTCCACACCAAAGGAATGAGAAGGAGGGAAAAGGAGGAGGGGTATGGGGACGGAGAAATCATGCTCCACCCGTCTCAAATCAAATCATGCCTCATCCTGACGCCCAGACAGCACATCTCAGAGGCAGACAGACCAGAAAGGGTGGAGGTGGTTGGGAAGGCAACACTGAGAAAGGAGAGCCTGGTGAGGCAGAGTGAGGGAAGACCCATGACAGGGGAGTGACTCCAGAGCGGCCTCGTCTCGGAAGGCAGCAGTGCCGAGCACCAGAACTTCCCAGGGAGTGGGAGAGAGAAGCTGTACGAATCCTGAGAACTGCAGCCTTGTACGGGCTCTTCCAACTTCCCAGGAGAGACAGACAGACAGATGGGCCGGCAGTGCGACCGTCCAATGAGAGCTTCCCCACCAGCGTTTCACCTCCACTGAGCAACGCCAGCCCCGCCCTCCGAGAGGGCGCCGTCTCAGAGCGCAAATGCCCGGCCGGCCGGCCCCCGGGACCCCTGTCTGGCTGGAGAAAGCTTCCTCCAGGCCCTGGCGGGCCTCCCACCACAGCATTCCCACCCACTCCCTTAGGGAAAAAATCAGATCATTTTCTGACTATTAATAACACTTCCTGATATGTCAAACTAAGAGAATTCTGGAGCTCACCAAATTGAAGGATCCTTGATTAACTGACTGGGACCAGGAAAGTTTGGGAAGCCTGCGAAAGGGGAAAATGAGGCCCTGGGTCTTGTGGGACTGCTGTGAGACGGCCGCCTCCTGTAGCTCTGGGAGGAGAGAGCAGGCCTGTTTCTACTCGTCTGCACCTGCAAGAACACCCCTCCCCCCGGGCTTCTTCCTCTCCCCAGTGGAGCCAGAGGTGGCACTGAAGAGGCCGAAGGCACCCCGTATCCTGGCCGAGGAGCCGGCCCTGGAACACCCAGCCGGCTCCACGCACCCACCCAGCATTTTTTGAAACCAAAAGACCTAGATTTGCTCTCCTTTCCCACACAAGCACCCCTCGCCTTCTCCCACTAAGTGAACATAACAAGCAAGGAAACTTGACACTGTAGCCGACAGGAGCCATCCTTTGGAAGCTGTCAGACCTGATGTCTCAGAGACCTGGGATCCTACCGCCCGTCCTCCTTCCCCCACCCCCACCTCCAGCCTGAGATATTTAATAAAGTAAAGCCCTCAGGATCAAGAGGCTGCAATCCCTCCCATTCCTTCCTACAGCTCGTGCTGGAGTTCTTTAAAGCCTGCCTTGCGTCTGTCTCTCTCTCCAGAAAGCCTTTCATGCTGCCTTGCCAGACTGACATTTTGACAAGTTGCCACGAGTGACATCTGATTTGTACAAATTTCAAGACTAATAAATCTACCTGTCAAAGCGGAAACTTTAAAAGGAGCTAAGCCCAGCGGGTATAGTTTAACAGAACTCAAGTTGATGAAACTGTAGGATGGAGAAATTATATCTGTCACAATCCACCCACATTAGTTCTGCAGAAATGCTGGCAACTGAAACAAACGTCTTTCACGGGCGTTACTGAGAAAAAAAAATTAAAAATAAAAAAAAATTTTTTTAAATCAAAAAGGGAGATTGTTAATACCCCGAGTAACAACTAATAGTTCTATTTGTAAACTCACAAATTTTATTTATTTAATTTTTAATTTTGTTGCAGATGTGAGACGTGTCTCTCCTCCTACCTCTGTAGCTGTCTCCCTGGAATCTGGACTTTCCATTCAAGCCGGGGCCCGTCAATCACACGGTGCTCCCCAGCTCCAGAGACCGAATGGGGGCGAAGTGCAGCGTGCAGGGCTGAGGCTGGACCACCGCCCACAGCCCTGCATCCTGGCCAGGCCTCCGGGCGCTCTGCTCCTGCAGCCCAGGGAAGATCAGGGCACTGAATCACCTCCCCCGCTGCCCTCCAGCCTTGACCTGGAGCCTGAGGTCTGGCCCCGATTCTGGGCTTTGCTGTGGGATTTTTGTTTTAAGCTTGTGAATGTTTACAGGGGGTGGGAGAGGAGGACATTAAGGTTAGAGAAACTTAGAATTCTGTCTGGCTAACTTTTTATTTCACTTTTATCTTATCTTCCCTTCCCGTCTCTGACAAGTCCACTTTTGCCCAGAATCATCATGTCAGAAATGGAGAAGCCGGATTCACAGATCAGAGGAAGAAACCGTGGGGGTGGGGCGGGACCTTCTTCGGAGTCCCACACGCACACCGAGGACATCCAGGAGCAGTAATGAGTCTGAACAGAAGCCCCTATGGTGTTCTCTGTCCTCCCCCTACTTCCCCACACACCAAAGTCAGAAGGAGGATGAACTGGGGAGCCCCAGAATTGGCCTCCAGGGCCCTCAGGGCTGGGCTGTTTCTGTTTCACGGCGCCTCAAAGGCTACAAGCTCCACACACTCTCATCATTACCACCGCCTTTCCCCTGGGCACTCAGAATGGGCCCAATCTGCCCTCTCCCTCAAACGGTTAAGCAGCAACTAGGCGGGACAGAGAAGACCTTTGTTCTCGGTTCGGTCAGAAGCAGTGATTGAGATCACCCAGCAAGCATGAGATGGAACCAGCACTTCAGGGTGGGGCCAGGCCCCATCTAGTAGACTTTCCTCCTCACACAGGCTGCTCCCTCCCTCCCGTTCTGGAGCATCTGCTTAGTATTTCTTTGGCTGGGACGATATCTAGAAGCTAACACCTTCTTCTGTATTTCTTGGCCCCTTCCAGGAGCTCAGTATGTGAGAGCGGTGATAATAAGGACAACGATGCTGCAGCTGATGACAGTGAGGCTGGGTCAAGACTAAAGGGGAGTGGGGGGGTGGGGGTCATGTGACAATCGGGAATGATCCCAGAGACCCAGAGCCGCTGTCTCCCAGGTCAGGGAACGCAATGCCAATCTGTCTGCATGAACTGGGCTTGCCCCTCGGTCTTCCCAGTTTGATATTTTTCCCTGTCGACTAGATATTTGTTAAGCAGACTCTGCTCTGCACCATGTGAGTTATGGAGAAGTGCAAACCATGATCCTTGTCCCCAAGGAGTTTACAGTCCATATGGGGTGATGTCAACAAGATGACACAGAACAAACTAGATCCCGATCAGGAACAAAGTGAGTTCAAGTACAAAAGAAAGCGTGGTGAGGGGAGGGGGCACTACACCAGCCCCACCACCGCTTGGCTGTGGGACCCCGGAAAGAACGCCCCCTCTGCAAAATGAGGTGGTGACGAGATGATGGGCAGGGCCCTGCATTGTCCGGGGATTTGTGAGCGGAGGCATCGCATCTTACAGATGTGGAAGCTCTTTATAAACAATAAACAGTTACACAATTGCTGGTTGTTGTTGTCACTGTGGGCTGGGCGAACAGGCCCTTCCTCACTGAGGGATCAGGTTATGATCCAGCACAAACACGGCTGACGAAGGAGTAAATGAACAAAGAAATACAGACAAAAGCTGGCCTGGGAGGAGGGACAGGATTCAGTCGTGCTCTGAGAGCTGCAGCTCCCCTCCTCACCATCCTGAGCTCCAGGGCCTCGCCTGTGCCCGTAAGAAGCAGGCGAAGCTGGCAGACAGCAGCCTGCGGAGCAGAGCAGCCCAAAGGGAAGCACCAGTACTGCTTTTCCGGACAGGGTTGTGGCAAAGCACTTCTTGGCAGTGGGAGACCCTGGAACAGAGATTAGAAATCCTGTGGTGGGACCCCAGGTCACCAAGCCACTCCCTCCCAGTCACAGCCAGGGAATGGCCTGGCTCACCAACTCAGAAGGCACAGGATTCTGAGAGGCATGCAGCTGTGTCAGGCTTTATAGGTAGGTGCCTGAAGACAAAAGAGGGAGGGGACAACTCCACTGAAATTCAGTAAGTGGGCCATGAGTCAGACACACCAAGGACCCCTAAAGCTCCTGTGACATTAGGATGCATCATCTGACATGGATAGCCCCCGACGTATTTGATTCATATATTTGCATTTAATCAGAGAAAACCTTGAGAGATGGTTATTGGGAAACCAAAGCACAGAGGGGTTTGGTGTCTTGTGCACAATCACACAGCAAGCCGGCAGCAGATTTAGGAACTTCTGGGTTGAGTTTCCCTGTGAGACAGTCGCTTTTTTGCCTTTCCCTCAGCAAGATGGTCCCTTCAGGGAAAGGCTCGACTCTGCCAAATATGACTAATTTTTTTTAAAAGTTATTTGAAGCATTTTTTGTAGAATAAACACGTCACTTTATATTATATGGATTAGTGTTTGCTAACCTCCAGAGTTTCTCGCCTAGCAAATTGGAGACCATTTCCCTTATATAATGAGCTCCCCCATGTTTGGACGAGACGAGTCAAGTCTTGTGAAAGGCAGGAGGCACATGGCAAGGCATAGGTAGCAGCCCAGAGCAGGCCCAGGGGCTGAGGCCCAGTCTGAGCGCCACAGGTCCCCGAGGCCACCTTCTCCTGCAAATGGAGGCGGGCGCTCTGCCCTGGACGGGCTCAGTCCCCGGCGAGGTTCCATAGCCCATTGCCTCCTGTCTGGGGTCCATTACCCACACGGCAGGAGGAACTTCTCTTTGAAAGGAGAACAGAGGCCCAGCTCTTTCTACTGCCTCCAGGCAGCATTTGGGGTTTTGCAACCAAAGAGAAAAGAAATAGAAAAAAAATCTTGAACTGTTTTTCAAATGTTCTGGGTCTTGGCAAACCCCAAAATGCCTTTTGCCAAATGCTTTTTCCCTTAATTTTTAAACCTCGGGTGTATTTCCAGAACAATCCAATCCATCTGCTTCTGATTCATTTACACTTAACTCATTAGGAGGCTGTTGCGTAAGGAGCAGTTTTGACGTCCCCAAGATCCCGGGTGAGGGATTCTTCTCCTCTCTTTGAATCAGAGGGAGGCATCTTGCCAGCTGGGCATGGAGCACAAACCCCCAAAAACTGAAAGCCTGGCTTGAAACCCCAAGTCTTCAGGATGAGAGTAGGTTTCTCTGGTGTCCCACCCATCATTCATCCTGCTCTGCTCTTCCCATCAGATTATCAGCATTACTGCTGTTATTGTCATTAAGGATACAACAAACGGCCACAGATTCTTGTTAAAGGCTTTGCATTGTATTCCACTGTGTGCCATTCTCCATTCATACACTCTAGACTCATCTGTTCAGACATTAAGCAAACACTCGCAACCAACTGTGAACTATCAGCAGAGCCTTGGGTGGGGTACCAGACATAGGACTTACATTAAGCACCAACCCCATCCCAGCTTGTCGTTTGTGAGGGCTGTGAGATCTATCAGGAAGCCCAGGAGAAAGGATGTGGACAGAAGCAGCTTCTGAGGGCAGAAAGCAAGGCTGGAGAAACTGAGGATGATCCAAGGGAAACACAATGAGGAGACTACCGGTTTCCAGGGACATGAATGATGGCCGATCTAAGCCACAAGCTTCTGCTGCATCGCAGGAATCGTCCTTTCTCTACTGGAAAAGAGGTTCTTCTCCATCTTCCGTTCTTCATGATCATCATTCTCACTAGCACCTTTATTCAACAAAATGACTAAAAAATGTATTGAGTGCCTTGTAAATGCTCAGCCCTGCCCTATGCAGGGAACCACAGGGGACAGGAGAGGCAGATGAAGCAGCCTTCTCTTGAGGACTTTCAGCCCATCTGGGGAAACTTGACATTTTTCATGAGTGTATGTCATTAGCAGGATCATTCAGCAAGATACAGGGAGAGCGTAAGAGCTGTTCACCAGGGAGAGAGATCTCATGAGCTGGACTGGTCAGGAACAGCTCGCCGGAGGAGGTGAGTTTCAGATGGGCCAGCCAGGAAGATTAGTGCCTGGCTGGATGGAGAGGAAGAGGTATATTCCTGGATGAGGGCTCATTGACAGGAAAGAACATAGCATGTTTGAGGGGCAATCAGATCAACCGCGTTGAGAAACAGAGGCAAATAAATGGAAAAGTAGGTTGTAGGTGATTCAGCTTGAAAGTCTGGATTTAATCTCAAAGGCAAGAATGAGTCACTGGAGGGTTTCGAGCAAGGAAGTAAGATAGAGAGAGCAGTGTTTTGGGGGGATAATCTAGTGTTAATATACAGGGTAGGCGGATGTGGAGAAAGAGTGCAGGCAGGCAAGAAGGAGTCTGTTGCAATAATTTAGGCATGTCATGACAGGGATGGAGAATAGGGTGACGGCAGGGAGAAAGGAAAAGAGAACAAATATTACAAAGATAGAATCAACCGGACTTAATGACTCAGTGGCTGGAGGACCCTGAAGAAGGCAAACGAGTTAAGATAACACAAAAACCCAGAAGTTTATCAAGTGAGAAAAGAACATTCTCAACTACAGATGACATTTATGGAGCAGACAGCATGTGCCAGACACCGCACTAAATACCTTGCATGAATTATCTCACAATTCCCACCACAAGAAGGTAGAGCGGGTACCAACATTATCCCTGTTTTACTGATGTGGAACCGGGGCTTCGAAGGGTTGACTAATTTGCCCAAATTCACACAGAGAATGGGGGGGCTCCAGCATTTAACCACACCAAGCTGCTGCCTCAGCTCCCACCACTTCCTAAACCGAGCCTGCATCCTTTCTTCCTCATCTCCTCACTGCCCCTCACACACCCCATGCTCACTCACCAACATTAACCCATCCTGAAATGCCTCTGCCCACCCCTTCACTTACCTAAATCCAGATCCAGCCTCAACTCCTTCCAGAAACTTCTGTCACCACTTGAGCTTCCACAGACTTTCTCCCTTTACCACTTCCGTGAGATTCACTGTCAGAACCACAAACCTGAGCGTCCAATTCCATACATTTCTCTATTGACTTGGTCGGTTCCTGTGTTCACGTGTTTCCTGGCTTTGGGGCTTGGCACTAAGCTGAGCCTGAATCCCAGCCTTGCCCCTTAACTAGTCCCGTAGCTTTGGGCAAGTTAGTCAACCTCTTGTAGTCTATTTCCTTAGCTGTCAGTTGGAGATAAAAGGCTTACTGTGAGGATTGTCCAAAAGAATGCCCGGCACAGAAAAGGCAGTGAATGAATGATATCTATCAATATCATTACTGTCGTTTTCATTGATAGTCCTGTGATGGGCGATGCTATAGCCAAAGCTGTGGATGTAGTAGGCGCTCCATGGATACTCTTCCACTTGATTTCTTGATCATTTCAACAGCTCTATGCAACATATTGGTATTCGCTACTTAGTCTTAAAATTACTACCTTTCTTTCACACATTTAAAACAAATACATGTGGTGAGGGAATCCTGTCATGACCCGCTTCAGACAGGGCATCTCCAAACCAGGGTCAGGAATTCCAGAAGCAGGCCAGACAACCACAGCAGGGAGTAGGACATGCTCAGCCTCCCCTTGGGAAGAGGAGCCACCTTCTCCCCCAACATGGGGATAACGGACTTGGCCCTGCCAACAGCTCAGCTTGTGCCGGCAGGATGAGGGCCCTGCCTAAAACACTGCCCTCTTGCCCTGGTAGCCCCAGCCCCCATCTGCTCTGTGAGGGGAAGGTGTGCAGAGAGGAAAGGATGCAGGTAGGGCTCCTGATCAGAGGTTCAGTCACATTTGCCTTCAGTGCCTCATCTCCTTCTCAGTCCTACTCGGTCCTCCCGGCTTTCCTTTTCGTCACCTAGAACACAGCATCCGGGGTCCCCTTGGCAGCTCAGAGCGCACCCCCCCCCCCAACAAGGCTACCCAGGTTTTCTTCTGTTCTCCTCCCACGGCCCCATCAAATCCAGCTCCACCTGCCGCCCCTAGATGACAATTCACAGTGAGGGTTATTGCCTGATAGCTTGTCAAGCTCTCAGAGCAAAAGAGGGCACAGCCTTAACCCCCAAAATGACCGCCGTGGAAACAGGTGAAGCAATGGCGTGTTTGCGGGGGAGAGGGAGTGGAGCTCAGCGGCAGGTATTGGAGGCAAACGCCCCACCTTTGGTTTTATTCACATTCACACATTCATTCCTTCATACAGACAGACACGCATTCACACACAGACAGACTGCAGCAAAGGGCTTCTGCATGAGACAAACACGGAGAAGGAAATTTCCTTTGAGAGAAGGACCAAGGTGAGGCCTCTAAGAGTGAAGAGCCCGGCAGGCAGTGGAGGAGACAAAAGGTGCACGTTCAGGACACGTGCTGAGGTCGGCCTGGAAATCTTCCTGCAGCCGGTGCAGTGCCTCTGCGACCCTGGGGAGCCAGGGCCAGGTTCCGCTTGCACTGGGTAGCTGTTCACTGTCCCGCCCACGGAGCCCCCCAGGCGCAGGGCTGCTGGGAGGGGGAAGGCACAGGAAGAGGGAACTGTGAGCCTGGGGGGCACTCGGACAGACACACTTCCCAGGCTCTGCAGGGTGGGGCCACCCAGAGGGAAGGGAGAGGACCCACAGAGATGTGGCCCGGGGTCCTGTCTGTCCCAGAGCAGGGGAAGTGAGGAAGCCCTCGTCCCCTGCAGCACCATAGCCTGAGTGCTGGGGCTGCTCTCAGAGGGAGAACTCACTTGCTGCTGGATCTGCCTCCATCAAAGTGTAGCCTGCAGTGAGGACAAGAGCACAGTTTATTAGGCTCTGCGAATTGCCTCTCAGTCCTTGGCCCAGCAATTTACTTCTTTTTCTTTTTAATGGGGATTCAAGTCCCAAAATACACACTCTCACACACACACACACACTCAAAGGGAGGGGGCAGGAGGAGTCAGACCCCAGAGCGCATCTCAGGCTTTAAAAATGTGCAGGCTGTGCTTGGGGAAATGTCACCGCTTGGCTGAGAGCATGGGCGGCCCTGGCAGGCAGGGAGAGGCAGAGAACGAACGGGAACCGAATTTAGGAGTGACTGGAAGGTCGACAAGAAAGAAAAGCCAACGCACAGCATATATACATAGAAACAAGCAGCGCCTCCAAGCCAGGCTCTGGCGCCTTCGCAGCAGCCGCGGTCGCCCCTGGGCGCAAAGAACCGGCCCACGTGTTCTCCTCGCTGGACGGGACACACACAGGCTTGTTCCTGCTCCCAAGCCCTTGTTTCTGCTGATTCTGGGAATGTTGCTTGGCCACCACCACCGGCTCCAGGGCCACCTACCCACACAGGGCCATCCAGTCTCCTGGGCTTGCTCCCATCTCATCTGCCTTCAAACACCTTTCTGTCAAACCGCATGGGTCTCCTGTCCTCTGACCATCTCCCAAGCCCCAGAATCTTCCATAATTTGAGCCAAGTCTAACTTAGCCTCTGGTCTTATCTGCCCGTGGGTCGTTTTCTAGAGGTGCAAGTACATCTGGGGTCTCCCTCTGGAAGTCACCTGTCCTCCAAGTTCAGGCACAGTGCCCTGGGTCTCTCCTGTCTTCTCTTGGCTGCCGTGGCCAGCAGGTCGGTAGGGGCAACATGGAGGGACACGGACGTGGGGGCTAACTCGATTTTGACCTCACGTTACTGACTGGCCACCAAGAATTTGCATGACTGGGGCGAGCCCCCGGGCCCACCCACACCCGCAGCCCCGCTCCTGTCCTCCGTGAGCAAATGTGCTTTCGCATGTATTTTTTCGGCCCAAAGCTGTTTCGTGGAGCGGCCCTTCTGGTTCCAGTTCGGCCAAACTGAAACCTCTTTGCCTGAGGCCTAATCATATCCAGTCACCCAGAGTTGCCAAATTATATCAAAAGATGTCGAAAGCTTTATACTCACAAAACCACAGCACATGGGGGATTAGACCAGGAGAGTTTAACTCGCTTAACTGCGATAAAGTCTGGTTAGGGAGATTACAGCTGTTTACCCGAGAAGTAAATATCCCTGAGCCCTGACTAGGCTAGAGGAAGGGAGGGCTTGTCTGGTAATTTTATCATCTTGCAGGAAGCAAAAGGAGAGGAGAAAAGGGAGAATAAAAGATGAGAGGTGATAATCTCTGAAGTCGAGATCACTCTTGTGTTACGGCACATGCCAGAAATAAAAGATAACCACGCTCGCCATCTCGCTGAGAGATGGCCCACTCCAACAGGAGGGCGGCCTGCCTGCTGCTTCGGAGTCGGCAGAGCCAAGGGGCAGCCCAGGGGCACGCAGAGAGAGAAATGCTCCGGGCAAGAAAAATGGGGCAGGGAGGTTCCAGGAAGAGAGATGGGTAACACAGGACGGCTGTCTCATCTCCTCTCTTCCAGAATATATATATCCTTAGACTCCAGTAATCTTACACCCAGAGCAAAAGTCTAAACCATCAAATAGAGGAATTCTCAATTGAGGGCAAGATGGCAGGATGGCGGGAGGAGCATATGGCCCAGAAAGGAGGTGGAAGAAGAGAGGAACGTGTGGTATGAAAAAGTATGTTTTATGATTTACTTTGAAATTTAAAAAGTAATAATAATAAATTGCTTTTGTAACAGAAATTGCAGCAAGTAATGTTCAACAAAATCTCCTTAGCTGACGTGGCATGAATTCAAAAAAGAAATGGTTGGAAAACACTGCTTCTAGTGCATCCGCCCCATATCACAGGCCAGGAAATGGAGGTCCGGAGAAAGAAAGTGACTTACCAAGACACACAACTGGTGCCCAGACGAGCCAGGAAAAGAAACAAGATTACAGATGTTTGTTATAGAAGAATTATTCTTGTTTCCCCATTAGGCTCCTGGCATGCCACAGAGACTCACGCCAAGAGCATCACTCCTGGACTTAGCCTGCGGTGGTGGCCACCTGTGGACTGTGTCCTCAGCATCCTCCAGGCCGGAGTCCTGCTCAGAAGGAAGGATGGAACCTTTATTGGGTGGTGTCATGATGTCATGGAAAAAGCACGGGCTTCCGACATCAAGATTTGATTCATGGCTCCACTGCTCACTAGCTGGATGACTTGGAAAACGACTTCACCTGTCTGAGCCTCTGTGTCCTCATCTCTAAAATGGGGCCTCACCTGACATGACTACTCACACAGCTATTGTGAGAACAAATGACATCATGTAACTAAAATGCTTGGTATTTAGGAGACATTCAGCTATTGGTAGTTTCTCCAGCATTATTTCCAAGTACTTAAAACTAGAAAATATCAAAGAGACCTCCTGAGGTCATCTCATGTTCACCTCATGGGTTAGAAAACTGAGGGCCAGTGTCAGGAGTCCCAGTCTAACACTGTCCCCATCACCCTGCTGCCATGTGGCAATGATGGCCAAAAGCCTACCACCCGGCTCTGAACCTGCCCACCCAGGTCACTCTCCCTCACCTACCACTTCAGGTTTGTAGGAAAATCACAAAACCCATGTGACTCCCCTTTAAAGGTTTCCTAATGGCGGTGCTCTTAAAGCCTCTTGTAGGGGAGATTGTTCTAGAGCCTTAGGAACCTTAGAGATCCTCTTCCAGGTGTCCCAAAGGACTGGAACAACTGAATAAGAACTTTAGGTCAAATGTAAGGAAAGTTGCCCTGATGAGTCATGGGTGGAAAAGAGAGACCTGTATTTATTTCCTTTTGCTGCTGTAACAAAATACCACAAATTTAGCAGCTTAAAATAACACCAATTTGTTATCTTACACTTCTGGAGGTCACAAGTCCAAAATGGTTCTTAGAGGGCTAAAGTCCAGATACCGGCAGAAGTGTGTTCCTTTCTGCAGCCTCCAAGGGACAATCTGTTTGTCTTTTCTAGCCCCTAGAGGCTGCCTGCATTCCTTGGCTCATGGCCTCTTCCATCTTCAAAGCCAGCAACGGCCAGTCAAGTCTTTCTCACATCACATCACTCATTCTGAGCTCCCCATCTCCCTCTTTTACTCACAAGGCTCCTTGTGATTGCACTGGACCCACCCCGATAGTCAGGATAATCTCCACATCTCAAAGTCGGCCCATCTGCAGCCTTATTCCTTTGCCCCCAACCTGGCTGGCCATGTAACATAGCCTATTCACAGGGTCCAGAGATCAGGACGTGGACATCTTGAGGGGACCATTACTCTGCCTTCCACAATACTCAAACCTCCTCCCCACCCTCCTCCCTAGCAGGTTTACAGAAGACATGGCTGACTGATCACAACTCTCATTTTTGCCTCAGAATCCTTCTCAACACAATGCTTCTGGCAGTCGCCGTGAATCAACAGGACTTGGCCCAGAAGCCAAATCTACTTGCTAACCCTGACTGCAGATGCTAAACTCTTGAATAGGACAGGGTTGTTTATGAAATATTGATATTTACAGACCATCTCCAAGTTTGGTGTAGTCCCAGCAAAAGACAGAGATTCGTAGACCACTCTTCTTCCATCCCATTGACATCGGACCCAATCTGCCAGCTACATGGGCCCCTCCCAGCCCTCCAGCTGGGACCTCAGCTGATGGCAGGACATTTTCCTTGTCAGTTTTCCTCGGGGATTTTCTGTCTGAGCACTAAGTTGTCCCAAGTGGACAACTGTCCCACTTGTTTCAGGGTCACTGTGTCATACCTCCTTCCATCACTTTCCAAATCTGCCCAGGGTTGCCTGCAGAGCCCGATTCCTTACAGGGAAGGAAATGCTCTTTCCTCTGAGGTGCTCCCCGCTGCTGGCCTCGGGATATGGCAGTGCCAGCTGGGGCTGCCCCATCAAACCGGTTTACGTGGTGAAAAACTCTATCTGTTTCCCTTCCTCCAAAAGAGTTAAAACCAAATGTCTCCTGCAACTGTAGCACGGTCCAAGGCCCCGTCGTGCCAGCCACGAGAAGGTCATTGGTGCATTTGTCCAGACGTTCCAATGCCCTGGCTCAGATTCGACCCCAGCAGTGGAGGCGTCCATTGAACTGAAGAGGAAGGCTTGGCTATGTTTCTCAGGGGAAGTCCCTGCCCTCCACGGACAGGGTGCGCAGAGCTGGGGCAAGTCACTTCATGCCTCCTTGAGCCTTCATTTCATCTAGTCAGAAAAAAGAATGTTGGGCTATATTAATTCTAGGAGCTCTTACAATTCTTATAGCCAACAGTTTTGGCTCTCACGGCCTGGAGTGGTTCCAAAAGGGAGTAATGAAAAGAGCTGGGGACTCAGAACTGAGGATTCTGAAAAAGGACTGAGGACACTGGGCATGTTCAACCAGGAAAAGAGAAGCTGGCGGGTGGGGCCCATGACAGTCCTCCTGGGCCCACGGCCCATTTGTATACAATCACATTAGTAACAATGACTTAACTTTCACTGGCTCACTCAGGGTGTCAGCCCCTCTGTCAGCACCCCCAATATTTGTAGAGTCCCTGGGGGTGCCTCATGCATGCTCAAAACACACACCATCACTTTTCTAGTCGTCCACCCGTTGTTCTTCTTGGCCTGCTCTGGACCCTTTACCAGGACACTGGACGCTGCCATCTGTTGCTGGGTGCTGCTGTTCTGCCACTGCAGAGGTGGTGGAGGCCCCCTGAGGCCAAACTGCATGCAGTTTCCACAATGTAGTGTAGAGAGCCTCTCTCCCCACTGGGTGTCTTACTCTGAAGGCGAGTCCCAAGGCTGGTTCCCCAGGGACCACCCCGTGTTGGTTGAAACTGTTCTCTCCGTTTTCCTGTATGGTCTTTTTGCTTGCCGTAGGTCTCCTAAAGAAGCCCTGTGCGGGCTGAGTTGTGAGCCGTCCACCAGGCCCCACTCAGAACTGCTCCCACCCTGCTGCCATCAAAGCTTGGTCACCAGGTCAGCTGTTTGTGCCCGGTTCCTTCTTCCTCCAAGACGAGCTGCCTCCCAGGAGGCTCCACAGTCTCTCATGCAAACAGGCTCTGAACAGGCCACCCGCCGCTCCCCAGGCCTGTGCTGACATGCCGCCCCAGGCCTGCGTGCAGGCTGGGGCTC
This sequence comes from Equus caballus, assembly GCF_041296265.1. Taxonomy (NCBI): domain Eukaryota; kingdom Metazoa; phylum Chordata; class Mammalia; order Perissodactyla; family Equidae; genus Equus; species Equus caballus. The sequence continues at coordinate 25,713,026 of NC_091710.1, read as the reverse complement.
CCTGTACGCTCCACGTGTGCCAGCCTGCCACATGGGACTGGCACTGTGCTTGTGCTTCCCAGCCTTGGGAAGACCGGAAAATGGAAGCTACCAAGAGACAAAATTTTTTCCCTCTATGTTGAGCCAAAAATCTAATGGATCTGTCTGTAGGTCTAATGAAATTTCTCAAGTGGTCGTGAGTGTTCTGTAACATGAACTGCTTAAGTCAGATGGTGTCCGAATAGGGATGTCGTTAAGAAGATGCCCCAAGTGTCACATATCACCCTGGAAATCTGTACATCTATTGTCTTTCACCGCACAATGCTTGCTGGGAAAGCACCTCCTGAATTGCCCTAGACAAAAGGTCCCAGGCTTAGCAGCCGGCTTTATTGCCTAGGGAGAATAACCACTCTGAATTCCTCTTCGGAATCTAGTTTTCAAGGCTGAGCCCCTCCTGTTTGCAGATGGAAGAGTGTAGTACAGTAGCCACGACCTTCTGCAACTTGCAAGGGTATTGCCATTGGGTCCAAGGAAGACCAATCTGGGGAGACCAGATTCATCCAGGAGAAGAGAGAATTCTGGGAGTACATTAGCTACCCTCAAATGTACCAGGGTCTGCATGAAGCAGAAGTACATTAATATTTTCAGCTTAGGGGAGTGAAAATGAACACTGGGTTGGAGTCAAAAGATGAGACTGAGCTGTAGCTCCCTCCCGGCAAACTGGGGTTTCAGACAAGGCATGTGAACTCTCCACGCCTCCATCTCTTGGACTGCAAACTGGGCCTAGTAACATGTACATCATAAGATTGGCGTGATGGATTCAGATAACTCTGAGAGAGGACATGGTGAACCGCAGTCGGTACCCCCGAGCTGAGCTCTTCCCTGTGTCTTACTCAGCTCTCTACACCCGGGGCCTGGATCCCTACCTGGTAAACCCAGCCAGTGTTCAATAAATGTCCACTGAATGAACTTGATGTTTCTCGAGAGGAGAAACATCTCCAGAAGGCAATCAATAATGAGAAGTTCTAAGGAAGCTAAATCTGTCTTTTGCTTGGGCAAGAGCATCTAACAGCCAGAGCGGCCCGCCAGGCTGATGCAGAGGCAGAGAGCTCTGCTCCACGGCGTGTTCAATCCCAGGAGGCCTGCCTGCTGTCAGAGGTGCTCTAGAAGGAACACTCCCCAAAGAGAGCGTCAAAGCCTCACCAACATCGACCTTGCTCACCAGCCCGGGAAGCTGCCTCACCCACCAGCATCTTAGCACATGGATTCAAGCTCAGACCTTCCAACAGTCACCAATCACTCTGTGCCACGCACCTCTCAGGACTCACAAATCACCGCCAACCTGCAAGCTGCTTGCACCGAGGGCTTATTGAAAACCACGCTCTCTCCCTAGACCTCCAAACCCAACAGGCTGCAATGCGGTGACCCTTCACTCATGCATTTGTACCAGACAAGGCCTGGATTCACTCAGTCGTTCAACAAGCAATGACTGAGCACCTAATCTATGACAGGCGCTGTCGTGGGGTGAGGAGGTGGGTGTGGTGGCCCAGTGGGGATGACAGCAGGAATAGGATACAGCTGGCACCACAACAGATTGGCTCTGCCTCTGGGAGCACACATATCTATCTGGGGGACAGACATTATGTCATAACCAAACAAATAAATGTATAACAGCAAACCGTGATCATTGCTCTGAAGGAAAAGTAAACGGAATATTGAAGGACTAGATGGGAGCCACAGTCAGAAAAGGCTCCTCTGAGAAAGCGACATTTGAATGGAGACCTGTAGGCTGAGCCCATGTAAACCAACTGAAGAGTAGAGTGAAGTTCTTCAGAATGGCTGGAACAGCGTTTGCGAAGGCCTGAGGTGGGAACGTGGCTGAGACAGTCCAAGAGCTGAAAGAAGGGGTGTGCAGCTGGAAACAGCCAGTGAGCCCTGGGGAGCATTTTAAAGATTTTGTCTATCTTATCCTAAATGCAAGGGATAAGCAGTAAAGGATCTTCAGCGCGGACTGATGAGATCAGACTATGGTTTTAAAAAGATCACCCCCAAGAAGGGGGTGGAAGGAACACAAGATTAGAAGCAGTTTAAAAGCTATTGGGGGGGTCTGGGGGAGGGGCGCAGTAGTGACTTGCGTGCAAGTGGGATGGCAGTACAGGGACGCTAGCAAATATTGATTCTATGTGAGCTGCCACACACAGAAAAAGGGAGAAAGCAAAGGGGGAAACCCTGCGTGCTCTCGGAAAATGATGAGAATAAATTTAAAGCAATCCTAAAGTCTTAGTGTCTGAAGACGTATAATTAGAGTCAAAAGATAGATCTTAAGCCCAGATTGTTCATGCAGCCTCAGGCTACTACTTAAAGAAAAAAGAATAGAAGGAAATACACCAGTATGTTAACATCAGTTATCTAGAATTACGGCTGCTCTTTACGTCTATCTCTGTGTTTCTGTTTTCCGAGTTTTCTATAGTCATTTATGTTGTCTTCCGTACTTAGAAATAAAATTCCATATATTAATTTAAAAATAATGTCATCTTCTCACTTCCTGGGTGTATCCCCAGGAAAACATTAAAGATATCTGCTAGGATTTCATCTTCCCATCACAATGGTTACCCTTCCTGTGGAATATAATGAGGGAAGGCATTCAGAAACAGCAGCATCAAATTCTCACTCTCAGCAAGTCCCTGATGTTTAATTCAAAAGCACACACCTGTACTTGCTTTCTTCGACTGCCTTCTGTAGCCGAGCCCCTCCTAGCCGTGCCCTCAGAGTGGCTCCTCTCAAACCACACCACCCCGGCCCCAGCTCCCTGGCTGCTGCCCCCTGGACCAGAGATAGACATCTGACTGAAGTTACGCCACCTGGATTTTCTCTCAGGAATTTGGAATTGAGACAATGACACTAAATGGAGAAGGATGATGGTACTTAACAAAAATGGGGTCATGCAGCATCAGGGCACAGCTGATGCAAGCCAAAGCCGTGAAGAAGCAAAGAGGAAGAATCTCCCCAGGGAAACCCGAGAGGCGAAGGAACAGAAACAGAGAGATCAGCGACCGCATGGCTCCAGGGAAGGCAGAGGAGGCCGCTTCAGTCCCGGCTGCCCACCTCGTTCTCCGGATGGCCTGTCTCTTCTTAGGTGTCTGTGAGATGGGCTGTTGTGTCCTTTCAATAAATCCTGTTTACTCGAATTTGTCTAAGGGGTTTCTCTTCCTTATATCCAAAGAGCTTCAACTAAGAAATTCTCCTCATGTTCAGCTAACAGCCCCATTTCTCACTATTTCCAGCAGATTATCTACCCTGCTGGTTATCAAGCCTCTGTCCAGGTTACCTGGGGAAGGCCATGGGCTAGGGTCTCTTCGCTTCCATGAGGTTCCTTCCAACCAAAGGCCCCACCACCCCACCGGGTCAGACCATGCTCCAAATCCAAGCTGGGGGCAGCATCTGCCCTCTGCACAAGCTCAGCAAAGCAAGCGCCCCCTCGAGGCCATCCTGCATCTCCATCAAGAACTCAGTGTCCTGTGACCTCGTGAACTTCCCCAAGGCAGGGGTTTGCCCCTTGGGGAGAAGCCCCTGCAGGAGGGCCAAGGGCCTAGCAGCCACGGCCTCAAGCCAGAGAAGAGAGAGAGTTTGACAGCTCCAAGGTAAAGCCTCTTTTTATTAAGACAACACAGAAAACTTTTTTTAACCACAGCTGACATCACTCTAATAAATCACCGTCATGTCTTGTGGGATAGAAAAAGCCAAAACACTGTCACATTTGATTTTGCTGGCTACTCGCGTCTCAAGAACAAACCATGTGTTTTTAATCAACAACACTTTGTTTTGCATTTCTCAGACCCCAATACTCTTTAAATAGTTGCTTTTACCAGAGGGCTATTTTAAACCCAGGGCCAGCTTCTTTGCACAGGACATTAAGAAACAGAACACCATGTTACCGTTCACCAAGCTTATCATAGGCTCTTTCTCTGCTGGGATGACTATGTCTTATGTATTATCTATCTGTCTGTTTCAGAGGGGGCTTTCCTCTTCCCTCTTTGGGAATTTAATTAGATGTCTTCCCAGAAAGTTGGAGTTTTTTGGTTTCTCTAACAGGCAACCCAACTGGGTTATGGGAAAATGGCAAATTCCCAGCCAAAGGAAACAGAGAAAGTCACATCTGGGACTAGGATTCCAGGGGAGTGAAAGAGGAGGTGGTAGAGGAGGGGGACTATTGGACGGGAAAGGAGCAATAAAATAAGACTTCCAGAATGGCACATGTCGATTTCTGCATGCAAACAGGCCCCAGACCTCTCGGAGGCAGGTGTGCCCAGGCAAGCCCCAAAGCTTGAATGGGGCTCATCCTTCCATTTTCTGGGAATGGGTGGTACCTCAGGGCAAGAATAAGCTATGTGCAGGAATCTTTCAGTGGAAGGGCAGCTTCCTTGACTGCCCAATACACCAGGATCTCAACAGTGATTGGCACCTGACTTCATCTTATCCTGCCGTCTGTCTCCAACAACACCCGGCTTTACGAAAACAATAAAAAGAGACTGAGAGAGAAGATCCTAATCTACACTAGAGAAACACCCTATACTTTTTAGTGAACAATTAATTTAAGCCTAGTTGAACAGTCCAACTGAAAATACAGGCGTGGCTACCATGGGGTTCTGGTGTCAACTACCAACCCCTCAGCCATATGGCAAATTTCTTTTCCTTGAATGACTAGTGAAATCCTCCAACACAGCTCAGGTCGGGGCTTTCTTCTTCCATGGAGATCCTAATTGCTCATCCTCTGCTGATCAGATCATGCATGCCACCCCAGGTGGCCCCAAGCTGACACACCTAGACCTATGCCATTGCTTGTCAGACTCAGCCCTTCCTGGGTCTGAGCTGATAGTCTGACTGCAGACGACTCTCAATTGTCCAAAGTTCATTCTTTCATGAAGAGTCTTCATCAACTATATATTCTGGTTATTCCTTTTTCTATTCCATAAATTCATGAAATATGGTATAATCATGATACTACCCAATGGAAAACTCACTCTGCCGTTATCTTCTGCAAAAGTGCCTGTCCCCACATGCCTGCAACTGTATCGAGAGAAGGCAGTAGCTTATACACATGCCTGTCATTGTGGGGAACGGTCACGTCCATGGTCAGGTCCACCTCCCTCTCACAGGCGCACCCCGTGTTCCATGAGGCGGTATTAGTAGCGGCTCACTTGCAGCCTCACTAGGACTTGCTGCTGTATTATCACACTCACCCATGGGGATTTCATGTGGCCACATAAGGGTCTTGGGACTGACAATTTACAAGTCCAGGTTAGGGATTATTTTTCCAGTTGAGTATTATAAATAGGTATTTAAACTCATGGCCTGGGCCCTTAATGTTCTGTAGCAAATGTTTTTACTCATTTGGTGGTCTTCAGAGAATAAACCAGGAAACCCAGAAAGATAGTGAAATACTGGAAAACATCTTCTGGTTGCTATTTATATGGGTATTCAAGACTGGATTCAGGAGGCCTGTGTGTGTGTGTTGGCGAGGACTGCACATTCCAGGATTGATACCTGGCAGGAACGCCCTTGAAGCAAGACTCTAGAGTCGCCTCTCAGGTTCCTTCCTGTGTTCACCTCCACCTGCTTCCAGGTCTCCCATCCATGGCCATGGCCAGGTGCGCTGAGCTGTAAGGGCTAGGAAAGGATAGAGTTTACTATGCAAAGTGAGGTCCTTGCACAGCCACCAGCATGCTGATTAGGAATGCACAATTCCCACTGCCACACACCTACTGACTCAGAATCTGCATGTTAACGAGATTCCCCAGGTGATCTGTATGAACACCAAATTCGAGAAGCACTGGGATTTCTTAACCCTGGCCACATGTTAGAATCACCTGGGTATTGATGCTGCGATTTAACTCTAGACCAATTAAATCAATTTCTAGAAGTGGGGTCCAGGCTTTGGAGTTTTAACTATCCCTGGTCATTTCAATGTAGAGCCAGGGTTGGGACCACTGGTCTACAAGAATAATCAGTTATTGAGCACATCCCACGTGCCAGACACTGACTGGGAGTTTTAGAGACCTTCTTTATCCTCGCCACAAGCCTCGAACGGTGAGCACTGCCCTCTCCACTTTAGCGATGGCTTGTCCCCCGTCCCATAGGTCCCATGTCAGAGCCAGCATCTGAACCACAGCCTGAGCACCAGGCACCACACATTTGGCCTGTCAATGGTAGCAGTGTCACCATATCTAAGGACCACTAACAAGGAGGGAAGAGCAGCCAGGAAGCCCCAGGAAGCCCAGGTTCCAGGATGCAATGTGCTTCTCACAACAAGCAAATCAGGCTGAAGTGGAAAGAGCCCAGATTTGAGGGAGCTGCCACCACACGGTGGAGACCTACAGGTCAAACTGGCCGTGCCCTCCCTGGAAAGGCCAGGGGCGGCGGCCCACAGACCAATGGCCCTGCCACCCCCAGGGCCAGCGGCTCCTGCCTACTCGTATCTAGAAAAGCCGGGTGAAGGATTTCAGCTGGATTTAATGGGACATTTATGAATGGAACATACTTATTAGTAAATAATAATTATAGGAGAGCAGGTGCCCCGGGCGGTGGGGGGGAGGGAAGCAGGTAACACGGAATCCTATTTTCTAATGCCCTCCATGAGCAAACCCTGTTTGAAATTGAAACATCCCTGCTGTCAACACACATGTTTAAAAAAACCCGGGTTTCTGTAATATAAGCAGTAATTCTAATGCCTGCTGTTAATTGAAGCCTTCATCATTTACAGGGTGTTTTCACATATACTAATACACTTAATCCTCACAACAAGCCCGTGAGGCAAGTATTTTTCCTTATCCCATTTTATAGATGAGGAAACTGAAGCTCCAGGGATCTGAAGTGGCAGGCTCAAGGTCACACAGCCAGTGACCGAGTCATAGAGCTGGGCCTTCAGACGCAAAGCCAGTGCCCTGTGCACTGCCCACAGCTGCCTTCCAAACCACACTAATCATCCTGTCGAAATGCTAATCCTGCCAGAAAACGTGTCCTCCTCCACTTCTGGAGCTCCCTGTGATGCTAGTCACCAGAGCCCTAATCGTCAATGTCCTGGGTGCTAGCCGAACGCTAGGGAGACATTCTCGTGCTCCTGGGGAGTGTCCCTATCTGAGACTTAAGGCAGCTACGAGCAGGAGTTTGCCAGTCCAAAAGGAGTTCAGAGGTACATACAACTTGAAGAGTTTATGCACATATATACACACACACACGAAGTATTTCCATAGAAGGACATCTTCAGGGTAAAGTTTTAAGTCACCCTAAAATTCTTGGTGGAAGTCGTGAGCAAAAGAAATCATGAGCATTTCAAAAATGGCTACCAAGTGATACACGTCATCACCAACTTGCAGAAGATTAAGGAATCGGGAACAAATTAGCCTGGTGTCGACAGTGACTTACAGAGAAGTCTGAGAGAGGAGTCAGGAAAGCCGGCAACTTTAAATCCTGTAAAGTTTCTTAATCGAGTTACACTATTATTTGAAATTGGCAGAACACCAATGGATTTAGTCCAAAGATATAATATATGACTTTTTTTTCTGGTTTTCTTTTTTAAGGGCATTAAGGTTTTAGTTCCTTTTTTCCTTCTTCTCGAGAGGTTTTTTTTTTTTTTGGCAATATGTCGCTTTCTTTTCTCAAATCCATTTCCATCCAACATGCATAAAATGGAGCCAGTTCCAGGGAGCCCTACACCTCCCTTCTCTGCACACCCCAGAAGAGCTGCGTCCTTGATGAAACTAGCCAGCCCTGTGGCCACAAGCAACGCGACACAATTTGGTGCCAACGGCTCTCTCCTCTGCCTGGTTCTCCCTAACAGTTCAGCTATCCGCTCGTAGAGAGAGAGGGCGGGGGAAGCCTCACCACAGAATCACCCCCGAGATTATGGGGGTACCTTTCCCTTCAAAGGCCTCCTCCATTCCACATTCCTTCAGCAGGCCTTCCTCTTGGGGCTGTGTTCACAAGGCCACACAACTCCAGCCCTGTCCTTTGTATTTCCGACTCGCCCACACCCCACCCCCAGCTTTCGGATCCTCCCAGCCTCTCTGAGGGCCGCTTCCTTCAGGGAGCCCCCAGCGAGGCCGTCCAGGGCCCTGGGAGTGCGCACACGCCTGCAACTGCCCTCCCACAGGCCCTGAGAAATCCGGGAGATCAAAGAGCTCAGCAGCAGGGCCAGGTGTCCATCCTCCTCCACAGGCCACGGTTAATCAAACTGCCTGACTCACAAGGAGATCAAACCCGGCCCCCCGCCAGCTGTTGGTTAAAGCTGGCCTTCAAGTTGCCCTCATTAAATTTCCTCTCCCTCTCTCGTCCCTGCTGACTCCTGTCCCGTGACCATCGCGCTCTCTCCCATCTTTCTCTCAGGGCTCTTTTCCTCTCCCTCCTCTCTCCTTCCCCCGCCTCTCAATTTCTGTTTCCCTCCACTTCCTTGCTTTGCCAACACCACCCTTCCATCTCCCTGGCACCCCTCCCACTCTGTTCTCTCTGTTCAACTCCTTCGAAAATCCATGGCTCCTGGACCCTCCTTTTTAGCCTCTGAAAGTTCTAAGAGGAAGTTGCCCGGGCGTCTGGCCCAGGCTGCAGGGGTGCCAGGCCGCTGGGGGGTCGGAGAGCAGGTTTCCCCACCCTCAAGGCCAAGGATGAGCTCACCCATGCTGAACTGAATTCTCACCTGACCCTCTCTGCAGCAGACACAGGCCTCTCCAGCATCACACACACACACACAGCCATGTCTGGACTACTCTTCACTTCCTGTTTTCATAAGGCCTTCAAGTCCTCAGAGGGAACTGAGCGCACCCGGCACATTGGGCCAGCTGGCCAGTCCCCACCTTAGTACAGTTTTCAAGCCCCACCAGAAGAACCCGTTCCACCCATGAATGAGACACAGGGAGCACCACCTAGACGCTGGGAAACGGGCAGAGATCCCTTCTCTTCCTACCAGTTCTGCCCAGAAGGAGGAAGGATGGGAGCATTGGATCCCGACTTCCCCTCAGCTGATGTGTCAAGGATATTTACTCCAGTTGTCTGAGGATTGTTTTTATACACTTTCTCCTACAACAAATACTGGCGCAAAAAAAAAAAATGCGAGTACAGGCTACAGAGTACTGTCCTCTCTTTCTCCGTCTCACTATATATACATCTATGTATTTTTTAACTTGTTTTCCATTTCAGCGGTTCTTAAAGCGCACAGGCGTGAGAAAACACAGATGGAGTGGAGCAGGCAGTGTGGTAGCTGCACAGAAGACATCGCGCCACGTTAGAGATTTTTAGAAGTCTTGGAAGACCTCAGGATGCATAGAGGGTTTTTGGTTTGAGTGGGGGGTTTTTTTCCTCTCTTCCTTATAGAGTTGGAATTTTCTCCTTTTTCCTCTCTCTCGGTTCTATTTCTCTATCCCCGGCATCACCTGCTGCTGCTGGGAACACAGGGTCCCTTGGCCTGGGTGACTAGGGCACTCTGGCTGCCCCGGGGTTGACCCCCTCTACCTGCCTGTGTTTCCCCAGCTGTGGGAGGCGCGCCCACGGGAGGAGGGCCATCCGTCAGCGGGGCGGCAGCAGAGGCCTGCGTGAGGGCGAGAAGGTCAGCGCTGGTGCATGCTCGGGCAGGTCGGAGGGGTAGGAGGCATTACAAATTGTTGAGATATCAGGGCCTCGGCTTGATTGATGGTGCAGATCGAGGGGCAAGACGCCGGCACCAGGACAGAGCCTGCGCTCCAGTCCTCCGCTGGCTTCCTCTCAGCCCACCCCCGCAGCCCCTTTCTCCCAGCTTTCTTTTTCTGGCCTGCTCGCAGCCCATCAGTCAAGCCGTGCCCCGAAGCTGACCTTTTGCAGAGAACAGCCAGCCTACTAGAAGCATTTCTTTCTGAAAAACCTCACCAAGGAATTTTATTAATGCTGGCAGGCCCAGCAGTCAATGGTGTGCCACCACCGCTTCCAGGCCCCTCCGCCTGCCTCCTAGCCCGTGAGTTTGACTGGCCTTGAGTAAGAAGGCAAAAAGGGGCGTGTGTGACCAGACTTCTTTAGCAGTGTTCCTATTTCTCTGTCGGCCCCAAACCCACTTCTGGTGCAGGAAGGCCCCTCTGGTCCGACTGTCGCCTGTGGGTTGTGGGGTGCTGGCCTCACTCTGACACTCACCATTCTGTATGCCCCACCTTCGCCTCTGTGCAGGCTGTCTGCTTGAAGGCAGCGATGGGCGTTTTGGGAAAAGCCCTGGGGCCTCCTCTGCCAGAAAAGCAAAAATCAACTGAAAGCCCAGCTGGAATGGGGACGAGACGTGCTCCGGGCTCGGGCAGGGAATGGACACATCATTGGGTGGTTTCTAGCTGGAGGGGGACCTGTCCGTCTCATTGGGGCTTCTTTTTGGAGACCACACAGGTTGCCAGTCACGCCACTGCAGCGGCACAATAGAACAGAGAGTGGGGACGTGTTGGGGCAAACGGTGATGGAAGATGTTTAATAGAATTACTATGAGGCCCCGAGTTAATGAATCACGACTGCAAGAAATCATGATAATCCAGCAGGCATTAGTGACAGATTAGCTTCAAAGCTGCCATAAAAGTGCCGTGATGCTTACCTAACAGCCTGATTAATTCCCCCGGTACATAATGGCTTTATGGGGGAATCAGGCACCAACAGAGGCTTCCCAGAAAGCCGTGCTGAGATCCCCAGGGCGCCGGGGCACCCCCACCCTGCCTGCGCCTGTGGTTTCCGCTCTGCCTGGAGGCAGCTGCCCCCGCTGGGTTGGGGGTAGACAGGGCAGTGCTCAGGCTCACCCCAGAGCCACCTCAGGAGAACTCACGGAGCAGCCCCTTGGAATCCCTCCGTGCTGTGCCCCTCACCAGGTGGCTGTTGAGGCAGACTAGGAAGTCACATTGCCCCAAGCCCCAAAATAGGCACCTCTGGACCAGCACTGGTGCCGGGAGAGCCCCATCCCTGTCCCGGGATCAAAGAACCCAGTGTGGAGAGGTCTGGGCAGAGTGCTGGACTCGGGAACTCACCATGACTGTGCTGCTCCCCAGCTGTGTGTCCTGGCAGGTCACTTAACCTCTCAGGGCTCAGGCAGGCAGGCTCTGAGCCTGCATCCTTAACCACTAGACCGCCTCCCTGGAATGGGACCTAATAGTTACTCATCGCTAATTTGCGTTCCAGGCATGATGCAAATCTCCCCATAAGTATTATTGCGTTTCATGCCCCCAACAGTCCTACGAGATCATTACCACTATTGTCTTCACTTTACAGATAGGGAAACTGAGGCTGGGAGAGGGCAGGTAAGCAGCCCACAGCCAAATGAGCAGTAGATGTGGAACCAGGCAATACTCCCAGTTGCTTGCTTCTCTATCAGCACTCTTCAGCCCTAATGCCACCAGTTTAACCTCAGGGCCAAAGGAGCTTGTCAGACACTGAACATCACCTTTTTTGAGGAAGAGGGACTCTCGGCTCTGCTGTATGCCTGCCCCACCCCCCATGGCAGCGGAAAAACCATGACCTAGAGGCAGCCGGGCTGGACTCCACCTCTCCCATTTACCTCCACTCTGCATACGTTCCTGTTCTGATAGTGTTCCCTTGGGCACATAACCACTACTGCTCTCTGTTTCAGCATCTCTTTTGTACAAAGGGAATAGTAATGATAATAATAATAATGATGGGCTACCCACCTGACAACAGGGATGTCTTGACCCCTTAAGGCTCAGATCTTACCTTTTCACCACTCCAACTAGAGCCCAGGCCTCTCTCCTGAGCACACCCACAGACTCTGCTCCAGAGGCTCCCACCGTGGTCTGCTCATCTTCCCATAAATATGGAGAAAACTAGCACAAAGCCCAGGTCTGAAGGGAATTCTCAGAGTCATGTTCATCTTCATGATGTTGAAGAAAACCCCCCAGGAGGCCTGAGTCACTGCTGTGGCAGGCAGGCTGTTTCTGGTCTGATTATAGGCTCCATGAGAGGCACGCAGCCCTCCCTCTGGCAGCCTTGCTCCCAGCCCACGCCACTCCAGGGTTCCCACCAAGTGGGGACTCCCACCAGGCTGCCTCTGAGAAGCCTGCAAAATAGGATACTTGGTCCTTTCCTGCCAAAGCATCAACAGGCTCCAAACTTCCCCAAGGTCTGTGCTCCTTTTAAATTCCAAAATCAAACGGCAACCATCAGTCAGCAAATATTTACTTTTACTGGGCACCATGGGAAAAGCCAAGAAGATTCACTCCATCCCTTTGCAGCCGTGAATCCCAAAATGGACATAAGGCTTGAAGACATGTGCTGGCAGCATTGGGTGGGTTTTCTGAAGGTGACTACCTTTGTGATGACCCATACATCTCCTGTAGCCCCATTCTCTTGTCTGAGCTGCCGACTGCCTAATGTGTAAGTGGACCCTATCGCTTTAGTTATAAAGTCATAAAATCTCAGGGTTGGAGGAGACCTTAATGATTGTTTCTTCCACTCCTCCCCAAATCTACCCCCATCTGCTATTGACTCCTCTTGAGTTGAATATATAGTTCTTATTTCAACATGCTGCGCTCAGTGAAAGCTCAATAAGTATTTATTGATGGTGGTCCCCATGATGAATTAACAGCCAAAGCTATAAAATTAAAGTTTCACACAAGCAGGGGACCCTGGTGAGAAAGAAACTGCTACATAAAATTTGAAATTTTTCAAAATGACAAGCATTCACACACACTCGTGCGCACACACACACCGACTGTGTGACAGACAGAACACCACAGTTCTCTATCTCCCCCATTTAGAGAATCACATTGGAAAACAGGAAATGTTCTTCTTATAGAATATTCATGCCTTTCAGCTTCTCAGAGGCCAATCAGCCCGGCCTGTCTGGGTGTGCCGGGCCCTGGACCCGGAGTCTGTCTTTGTCTCCTTGCTGGAACCAACAACCAATGCAGTTCTTGTCCTGGAGAAACAAAATGGTGACACTTTATCAGATGTCCCAGGTGGGCTTAAGTCAGTGCAGTAACATACAATTCTAAGGATGCTAAAACTTCAAGGAAAAAGATCCAGGGTAGGACAGGTGGCTTAAATGGGAATGTTTAACAAGGTAGTGTGTACCTGGAAGGAAATGTTAGGGAGGGTCACCATAAATAAGTCAAGAACTTTGAGGCCTAGTGGGTAGAGACCAGCAATCACCAGCCAATCCCATCGTGCAGCCCCTGACCCCACCCCAACGTATTTATACGCATGAACTCACTAACCATAGGTCTACAGGCCTCCTGTGGTTCTGTTTGAGGACCAGCCGGCAGAGCTCACTTTTCCCTCATCTGGAAGGCCTGGATCCCCTCCAGCTGCAGCACTGAGGCATCAGAGCTCACTGTCGGCCCTCTCAATCTCTACCCCATTTGACTCTGAGAGCGAGTTCCAGGGCCCTGCTAAATATAGGGGTAGAGGCAGGGCCTTCTCAAGCTGAGCCACAGCCTTCCCTGGAGATCAGTCGGAAAGGGGCCCTGCCACTCCTGAAACCAAACCAGAGAGAACCATCGACAAGCTGGTAAGTTACGTGGGCTACAATCTCAGCCAGCTCAAAAGGAGGAAAACCCAGAAGCCTTGAAGAAATGAATGAGAGTCTGTGCTGAACTTACCAAGCGCGACTGTATGGGTAACTCATTCCCTCTGCACCTGGTCTGTACCCCGAGATTCTCTCTCATGGAGGAAGCTGGTTCTAAGGCAGTATGTGGCAGGCGTGGGGATGGGGCAGATCAGGAGAAGTAGAAAGGGAAAGGCCAGAAAAACAAACATCAATCTTATGAGGACAGTGCCACCCCACTCTGTTCCCAAAAGATCCCCAAAGAGAGCCGTGAAGGGAAGCAGGTCGGGAGCTGCAGTGCAGGCCGCCCTGGGGCTGCCCTGCCTCTTCGGGTCAGCCCCAGGCTCCAGGCTCTTCTCTCTCTTCCAGCTCTTGTTTCTTGTCTAATGCCCAGAGCCCCCTATCTGGTCACTGGTGGTTGAGCAGGCACCCTGGGAGAAGACAAAGAGAGAGGGAACCTATCCACGACCAGCACTTAGTGGCATCGCCCTGTGCCCGGCCCTCTGCTAGATGGAGTCCTCCCATGGGAAAATCCCAATATGCCCTTGGACAGAAAGAACACCCCGGGTCCAGCTGGCAGGGCTCGCTGGCCCTTCCCAGCCTGGGCCTTCTTCCCTTCTGCTAACAACTGTCTCATGATTCTGCTCTGGTTTGGGGTGTTTGTTCCTGCCCAGATGGAGTGTCTGATCTTGCCATGGCCAGTGTTTGCTGCAAAAGGGGACCTGGTACACTTTTATAGGAACCCAGTGGTTCCCTGGGGCCAGACTCTAATGCTGTCCAGATGCAGAAAAACAGAAGGGCCATTCAAAAACAACCGAAATATCAACACACTTTGAAAGCGGTCTGTTAGCACTTGTCATAAGCACAATAAACAAAACAAAGAAACCATCAGAAAGTACCGTGAGACAGTCAGGCTTTAGGAACTTGGCTTTGATGGCTTAGAAAAGCAAAGAATGGGGGCAGAACCAGTCCCCACGTGGGCTGAGGTTTGTTTGTTCTGCTTATCTGAAGTCAGAGTTAACAATCCCCATCATGATGAAAGGACCTAGAAGTTTCTCCTTTGCAACTGGCCCCTTTGCAGATTGGCGCAGCCTTCCACAAGCAGTCAGTTTCTGCACATGGCCCATAAAACACCCATTTGTACAACACCACTCCCATCTGTTGAAAGACCCTTGTTCCCTCTGAGTTAGCTCAACAAACAAGTGAACTCAACCAACGAGATCCTTTGCTGGTGTTCTTACCGGAGGGCTCAAGGAAATAAGACCTAGGCTGGTGGGGACACAGTTACAGTCACTCCCTTCTCAACAGTTAGATACCCCAGCTCCAGGTGAGGCAGGGCAAGGACCCAGGGTCTGTTGGTCCTGCCTTTTGGAGGAAGAGGCTGAGAGAGAAATGTCAGCAGTCCACCTGGCACACACCAGCCTTCCACTCGGAGTTGTGGAGCTGGGGCTGGGCCTGTCTCCGGGTGAAATGAGGCCGCTCTTCACCAGTCACTCAAGGTTGTTTCCTACTGTCTCCGCAGCTCAGGCTTTGCTTAATTCCCACAGTGGGTGCTGGCCAACTCGTCTATCAAATTACCTGCCAGTGATTTAGTGAGCTTAGTTCGTTTGGGTGCAGTCCCACATTTTGACTCTTAGTCAAGCAAAATAGGGGATTAACCAAAGGGAGTGGGGGAATCTGACATGGCTGTCTACTGTGAGAGACGGGGCTCCAGAAGCTAAGGAGACCCGATAGCAGGAGGGAGAACCTGGGAGGCCCCAGACACACGCTCTGGTCCCCTGACAGCCATGTGACCTGAGTCCATCTCTTGCATCCCCCTCGCCCCATACAGACACCCAGCTGGCCAGTCTGCTAAGCCCTATGAGCAGACGAATCAGAAGACTCAAGTCTGTTTGCCCCTCATAATTGGGAAAGCAAAAAAAACACAAAAACAGATGTCAGAACAAAGAAACCAAACGTACGTAGAGCAGGAACTCTCCCATTTCTGCTCCGGGCCTGAAGACTGAAGTCTATTCTGCCGTAATCCTCCTCCTTGCACAGAAAACGCCCGCAGCATCAGCCAGTTTAGTCTGAATCCAGCTGTTTCTCTACAACAGTGAATGATTCCACAACAATCAGTAAAAGTTCATTGAACACCTTTGATGTGCCCAGTCACTCCCTTTAATTACTTCAAACAGCTGAGTAGGTGGGAATAATCTTGGAAGGAAAGCCTCAACTCCTCCAGATGCCTTGCAACCTGTCGTGGATGCAGGCGCGAGCCCCACAGGCCCAGCCTCTTCGTGTTTCTAAGGCCTCCTGCCAGGTGGGGACTGAAATAGCAGGAGCCAGGAGGCTCAGCTCGCTGCCTTCGGAGGGGCCCCCTTTCCTTTGAGCAGCCTCCTGTGGCCTAGAGGAAAGGACAGGGAGTTTTGTAGTCAGAGAAACCTGTGATTCAAGTGCCATCTTTAGCACATACTAGCTGCCAGCCTCGGAGCAGTCACAGCTAATTTATACGACACTGTAAGGACTGGAAGAGCTCATGCTTAGCAAGGACCAACGCACAGCCCAGCATAGAGTATGTGCAATAAATATTAGCTGCTTTATTCTTGTCTCCACCCACCTACAGCTGTCAATCAATTAACAGACAGGTATTCGTTAGAAGCTGATTAAGTACCTAACACAAGGGGAGTTCAAAGGATACAGATAAATAAGCGAAGGTCACTGCGTGGGGGAGCTCCCAAGATGATGGAGAAGATGAGCAGATCATTTAAATGGACAGAGAAACTGCTTCAATGCAGAAATGCGGAGTACTATTCTTACAGGGAGGCAATTGGTCCTTCACAGGCTTAGAGCCACCCTGCTTCGTCCTACTACTTACTGGCTGGATGAACTTGGACACACTTAACTCCTCTAAGTCTTGGTCTCCTCATCTGTAAAATGAGGAAAGTAACATCTAGCTCATAAGGCTGCCGTAAGGATTAAATTAAATTAAATGTGCCCGTTATTGGATGTGTAAACTCCTATATGAAATCTGAATACTAATCGACCTAATTCATACGGATGTTCTGAGGATTACATTTGTTAATACATGCAAAGCATTTGAAATAGGGTTATGTAATTGCTTGCTATCATTGCCCTCTAGAATGTAAGTTCTCTGAAGGAAGGATTTGGGTCTGTTTTATGCACTGATGCATTCCCAATGGAACAGGGCCTGGTATGTATCACATTAACATTGGTTGATTGAATGAGTCATTAAATTCTACAGGAGAACAGAGCAGAGGGGCAGATTCCATTCTGGAAGGCTTCCTGGAGGAGGTGATGCTAAAGGGTGAATAGGAGTTAGCCACGCTGAGAAGATGGGAAGAACATGCCTGCAGAGGCGCTAGCACAGGATGGGTACCAGGTGTGAAAGAGCCTGATATGAACAGGAAATCTTAAGCAATCTAGTATTTGTACAATAAAAAGCACAAATCAGGGAGAGGCAGGAGACGGAGGCTGTCTCCTGGATCTTCCAGTGACTGATAGTGTGTGATCAGACACACCCTGGAAAACACACCCGAGAGAAATGGGAGCACTTGAGAAAGACAGCTTCCGTCAGCCCCTCCTAAGGCCTTCAAGTCACTGGGCCTGATCCAGGAGAGCCCCAGAAATAGCATTTCGCATGAGCCCTCCGCCCTTGGGGAAAGTCCCATCACATGGGACCCTAACTCATCTGTCTGCAAGATTTCCAGCCCACTTGGAGAAGCAGGCAACCATGCCTGTGAACTCTGACCCCATCAATCCTAGCAGGGCCTGGGGAAGCATTTACATCTTCAAAGGTCCTGGTAAATGTTAGCCAACAGCCTCCCCAAATCCCGACCCTCACCTCCTCCCCCTCTGGGTCACCAGGGGTCAGCGACCAGGGTCACACCTGCCCAGGCCTCGCCCAGGCCCAGATCAGCCAGGCATCTCATCCCCAGAACCGTCCTGCGCTCTCCTGGCTGCGTCCCTTTCCCTCCCCGCCATGCACAGGCCTAGGGAAGGTATAGGGCCAACAGGGAGGAGGCCCCCACAAGAAGGCCCAGGCCACCTTCCAAGGGGCCTTTGGATGAAGGAGGGCTCAGGTCAGCCACCCTGGAAGAAGCCCTGGGTTCCAGATCAGGGGAGGGGGTGGCACAGGCCCATAAACCTGGGTTAGCTCCAGTGACTGCCCTATCAAGCAGGTTTCAGTGACCTCCGCCTGACCCCAGTAAGCTCCAGTTGTCCCTCTGATCTCCTCAAGGCAGGGAGGCCTGTTAACTTTTACCAGACTCCTTTGACATGAGCGCTAATAAGAACCTGGGAGGGAGTTCATTCAAGTGTCAGGGGATCAGGCAGCCCTCCACAGCCTCACCACCTGCACCCGGCCCCGGAGCTCCAGCCAGAACCTTTGCCACACCACAGGACGGACGAGGAACAGGGCTCTGGGCCCCGAGAAGCAAAAGGGAGCCCAGGCCTGCAGGTCTGCCTCCACAGTGGACGCTGGCCCTGGTCCCACCTCAGATTCAATTCTCCCTGTTGGTGGCCCTCAGGCCATTGTGGCCTCAGCTGACATCCAAGAGCAGGGACTGCCCTGCCATTTTACAGAAAGGCATAGAAGACTACCCCCAAAGAGTGGGGGGCCTTGCCATGGCAGAGCCGGGACTGGAACCCAGGATCGGGAGCTCTATTGAGCTATGCTCCTTTGGGGACAGTCACCCTGCCAGTGGTGATAAAATGGGCTCAGAATGAAGGCCGATGGCCTTCCCAGGCTTAGCCCTGCCCCGCCCCCTCCCTCCCTGCTCCAAGCCCAGTCCCCTCAGAGCTCCTCCTGGCGGGGGCAGGACAGGCAGATTAGACCACTGGGCAGAGCCAGCACGCTCACCTCAGCTCAACAGTAATGGGCTGTGTGGCTTGGGAAAACCACTTAACCTTCCTGTGCCTCAGTTTCCCCACTTGTAAAACAGGGAGGGGAAGGTCTCTAAGATCCCTTCTGGTTCTACATTCTCTCACTCCAAGTTTTCACCACCTCCAGTTTCTCTCAGCCCTATTCCTCCTCAAAAACACTGCCAGATTCTTCTGGTTTTACCACAGACTTTATAGCCAGAGGGGTTCATCTAGCCTAATCCTTTTATTTAAAAAATGACATAGCTGGAATCCAGAGAGACGAATTAGCTGAGTGACCTTGAGCAAGATGCCTAAAGGCAGAGCCAGGCCTGGAATTCAGGTCTCCTAGTTCTTCACACGGTGCCAGCTCCAGGCTCCAAAGGCGCCAGGGAGCCCCACCTCCTCAGAGGGAACGGACCAAATTCTTTGCCTGGCATTCAAGGCCTGCCCACTGGCCTATGTGTTCACTGCCCCCTGAGCGCCCCCTGCTCTGTACTCAGACTCACTCTTTCCCAGGAAAATCCTACGGTCAGTCTCACCCCAGCCTCTGCTCTGGACGGCCCCATCCTACAATTTGTCCAAGTCTACGCTCTCCCCAGAGCTTCCTGCCCACATGGCCCTGCCCGCCCTCCCTGACCTCCCGCAGCCACGAGTCTGAGTTATGCCTGCTCACTTCGTTCCTCATCCTGTTCTTGAAGGTGTCAGCATCTCCCTGCCTTCTCCACACAGCCTAGAGTTGAATCCTTGCTCCACCGGCCTCCTGAGCAAGTCACTTCACGTGCTTGTGCCTCAGTTTCTTCATATGAAAAGACGAGATAATAGGAGTTCCTACCTCAGCCAGTCATTGTTAGGAGTCCTTCTAATATATACGCATACTTAAAACAGTGCCTGGCACATAACATACGTGTATATATTTGTTACTATTGCCATCAAGGCTATTCCAACTCCCAGCACCTCTGGGTACGTCAGGAGAACCCTCTTTTCATGCCATCCCCTCACCTTCCAGTGCTGTGTTAGACGATGCTCTGCTGTTTTCATGGCCAACTTTTCTGGAAGCGGGTGGCCAGGTCCTTCTTCCTAGTTTGTCTCAGTCTGGAAGCTCCGTTGAAACCTGTCCACCATAGGTGACACTGCTGATATTGGAAATCCCGGTGGCATAGCTTTCAGCAACACGCAGCCACCATAGTGTGACAACCAACAGACCGGTGGTGTGGTTCCGTAACCAGGAAACAAACCCGGACTGCAGCGGTGAGAGCACCGAATGTTAACCACTAGACCGCCAGGGCTGGCTCGTATATGTATATTTACTACTATTAAACTTCACGTATACATATTATTATATACACGTGTATACATATATATCATATATTATATATATACATGTTTCATGTATGTATTTTTTTCAACTGTAAGTTTCTCTGAATGCACATATAATAATGCGTTTCTTGGTAACTTCTGGAACTGTGGTGATGCAGGTCAAGGAGGCATTCGAAAATGGATGGACAGATATATACAAAACCCAGTCCTGGAGGTGACAACATCGGGATAAACTAGTTTGTTATCAGAATGTTCATCAGCACAGCTCCTGGACAGAGGAACAGAACATTTTCACCCACCAGAGTATTCCCCAAACCATAAAGATTCCCCTTAAAATTCTAAACACTCCCTCCCATCTCCTCCCACCAGCAGAGTCCCTTAAATTCTGTTGGTTCACCCGCTCGGCTTGGTGCCCAGCCCAGGCCCCTCCTGCTCACCCCTATAGACAAAAGGCTTGTGGGTGATTGATGGTGACAGTGACCTGCCACTGACCCTTCCAACCTGGGCTTGCTGCTGCCCACCCGGCACTCAGCAGCCCCCCACCCCGCCCCCCGGGCTCTTTGGTATGCAGATTGCCCACCTGATGGGGCTACTGGTTTTCTTCCCCTCGGTGAAGTGGAATCTTTGATGTGGACCCTCCTGGGTTCGCTCCAAATGTCTGGGCCCCCGGAATCACTGCCTACGACAGCCTGCCTGCCGACTACCTTTAGGGGTTCAGGGTGTGAAGCTACACAGACCTGGGTTCAAATCCTGACTCTGCCACTTCCAACCTTTGTGCTCTTCCAGACGCGGAATCTCAGCTTCCTTATTGTGAAGAAAGAAGATAAAGCATGTCCCGGGGAGTTGTTGGAAGGACTATGTTAGACAACATATAAAGCTTTTGCACAGTGCTGGCACATCGTATTTACTCAGTAAATGGTGGCTATGGTGAGGAGGAGGATTATAATGATGCGAAGGCGGAGGGTTGTACATGAGGACCGACTTTGGCTCTGTTTTGTCCTCTTTCTTCCTCTTATAATCACCTCCTTGATCTCCCTCCCAAGAGTGGTGACATCGGAGCATCTCCTCTTTCCTCTTTCACACACACACACAAACACACGCACACACTACACCCTCTCCACAGCTTTTGATTTAACTTTCTCCTTTCCCAGAACTTCTCTCGCTGCCATTTGGGACGACTGGACCCCATGGAGCTGTCTCCTTCTTGCTCCTTCATCATTGGTCACTTGTGGTATTTGCTGACTGGGCTCATGTCCTCCACAGCTCAGCTGCCCAAGACTTGCTGTCCTTACGAAAGAATCTGTTTCCACTAAACCACTGAGCGTTTCACAGGTCATCATTTTAAAGCCATTTATGTACTCATTTTCTTTAGTTTATTTGCCTAGTCCTCAAAGAATATTTGGTTTGAGTGACTTCCTGCAACCAAATTTGGGTGCTTAACCCAAAGGTATCAAGCCGCCTGGTCTTTGAGATTGAGCTGCGGCTCAGGCCAACCACCATTTTGAAACAAACGGCAGACCAAAGGAATGCTCAGCTGGGCCTGTCCCCTGCAATTTTAAACAGATTTCAGTGCAGTGGGACCCATGAAAAGCAGTTATCCGGAGAGGCGGGCTGGTGGAACCCACAGTGCGAATGAAGGCCCCAGGCACCATGCAGGGGGAGCACAGCAAGGAAGTCAGAAATGGCCAGCATCCCCGCTCCCCTGAGGCTGCCCACAGGCTGGAAGACTGGAATCGGAAAAGTAGAGTAAGTGTTTTCATCTGACAGGAAACGAGGGTTGGCTCACCTCAGAGTTCCAGCTCCACATGCCATACATTCTAGATCTTTCTCTCTCTCTCTCTGAGCCTCGCTCATGGAAGCTTTAATGACATCCAAAAACAGACTCCCTACACTCTTAATTGTACAGGAATGCAGTGGGGCAGATGAGAGCCCAGGAAACAAGAAAACTGTAAGTCTGGAGTAAGATAACCCTGTTTAAACAATGTCAGTGAACACCTCTGAAAAACAGCCTA
This sequence comes from Equus caballus, assembly GCF_041296265.1. NCBI lineage: Eukaryota > Metazoa > Chordata > Mammalia > Perissodactyla > Equidae > Equus > Equus caballus. The sequence continues at coordinate 25,691,312 of NC_091710.1, read as the reverse complement.
CCCTGGAAAGGCAATGATGAAGGAAGAGATTTTTCAGGCTTCCATTCCAGGAAGCTCCCAGGACAAAGAGGGTTCCCTGAAAGAACCCCATCGATGTGAATGTGTCTCCTCTCTCTGTTCTCCCCAGAAGTTCAGAGCAGCGGGCAATGGGGACATGACTGGGGAGAGAGATGTCTTAGGGGTGAGGAGTTTTAACAACTGAAATAGAGAGATGAGCGTCAGAGGGACTCGTCTATCCCCCTTGAGCAAAATGAACAGAGGGAGAAGGAAGAAAGGGGATGGGGAGTGCTTTCCCAGTGGAACGAGTCGCTGAGTTAAATTACAGGGCCCTGGGAGGGGTGATTAACAACCCTCGTGGTTTTCTGCTTCACAGCCATTACTCACCCCGAACCTGGGGCTTCTCGGTTACACAGCCCAGCACAGGCCGACCATTTTTTCCATTGACTGAAAACACATTCTGACTGAAAACAAACTTTGGATCCCCGAGGCTTGGCAGGCCCTCGGTCCTTCTCCATATTTAATCAACGGGAAGCTAAACACTTTCAATCTGTGATGGCTCATTTGGACGGGGTCTCGGGGCTTTTGCTTGGTGCCAGATATAATAACTCTCCTCTCTCTCTTCTAAGGCCTATTTTATAATTTTGCTGTTTTTCAATGTCAAGCCCATCTTTTGAAGAATTTTTATTGGATTTCCTGCTAGACTTCAACGAGGATTTTTCTTGCTTTGGCAGAAATATCAAGCAGAACCGGGGAAAAACTCAATCATCGTCTTGGAAAGTCGTGATGGGGTGGGGGTGGGGGCTGCCTTTGTCTGTTTGCACACAAACAGGTTTCTAGAAGGCTGGGGCAGCAATTGCCAGCTTCAGGGGGCCCTCTGATTTCTGATTCATGGGGTGAAAAGTGACAGGCAAGGCGGATGGATGTGGGAAGAGAGAGGAAGTTGGGAGAGGCTAAGAGAAAGAGGGGCATGAGTGTGCGAGAGAGGCTGGGGGTGGCAAGGGTTCTAGTCGGTTTCTGTGGCGTGAGGCCTGGCACCACCGTACATACCCACTCATGCCCGGTCACCAGAGCTGCTGGGATGCTGAGCAACAGGGAGCAGCACCCACACAGGGGGCAGCAGCACAGTCTGCACAACAGCAGGACCCCCTCGGAGCCGCCAACCCCCCCAAGAGTGGGCAGGAAGGCTCCGTCCCAGGGCCTCCGGTTACACCGGACGCCGCCGTGGTCTCCGCACCAGCTCCAGGCCACGTTCAGATCTCAGTTTTTCTTCACAGAGATTATTCCCCCAGGAATCAGGCTGCCAGTGAGTGACAGCTTCTGTTTGCTCGTTTTCCTCTCTCCTCAGAGTCAACTTTCAGAGGTATCAGGATGTTCCTCCTGACTCCTGGGCTTTCTTTTCCTTCCATTTCTTTCTGTCTCTTTTTAATTTTGTGCAGAGAGGCAGGGGGCATCTCTACAGCATATTATCCAGAGAAGAGAAGTGGTTCTTTGTGCAATAATGAAAGCGGGAGAGGGCGAGCCCTTCTATGCTCTCTTTTTATGCTTTGTTGTTACATTTTAACTTTTTGACTTTTACGTTGAGATGTTAAGTAACCAAACTTCTTCCTCCTGGCCACTGCACACCTCCCACTATTAGCTTTATAATTTACAGATTTTCATGTCGCATCCTTTTATTCCCACAACAGGGCAGGTATTGCCATTGCCGTTTCAGAGGGGAGCAAGGGAGACTCACACAGGCCATGTGACTTGCCCAAGTCTTGTAGGTAGTAAGTGGCCAAACCAAGGCATGAACCAAGCCGAGCACGTCTTTCTACTTCACCACAAAATGTGTATGCTGCATGGGGGTTCCCTGGCCCCCTTTAATAAGATGTCTCTCTGTGCTGGGCAGAGCTCCCCAGTGTAAATTCACTGCAACAGAATACATTGAGAGTCGAGATGTCATGGCAATTTTTACCATATCCACAAATTGGGGAACAATTTCTCTTCAGGCCAGACTACAAGACCAGGCTTCCAGGGCATCGAAGCCACTCCTCATTCCTCCCATTTCCAGTAGGAAAAAGGACAAAAAAAGATCAGGGAAACAAAAGTACTTATGGATCCTCTCACAGCTCAGCCCTGGGCTAGAATATTGCGGGAGTCAGTACCAGGAAAAGACGTTGTCCCTGCTTTTGAAGACTTTGCAGTCCAGATGAGGAGATAAGACAAACAGACATAGGATCCTAGAATGTTATAACTGCAAAGAGCCTTAGAGGTCATCCATCTAACCCCTCATTTACCAGTGAGGAGGTGGGACTGTTCAGAGAAACGGTGAATCAGTAGGAGCAAGATGAAACAGTCTAATTTCATGGTAAAGAGTGCAGTGGCGACTGGAAGCTGTCAGAGAGTGCAAAGTAGCCAGGGACACGTTCTAGGAGAAAATGAACTTGATCTCAACCTGGACGTGTGTGTAGAACTGGATGGATGGGCAGGAAGAGAAGGGCAACTAAAGGAAAAGGGAGAAGGGCAACTTAAGTCCAGTGTGTTCCCGGGACCATGAGGGGGGCCAGAGTTTGGAGATGGGGAGGAGGGGGAGAAATCAAGGCTGAAAACCTGGCTGGAGCCAGATCTAAAGTGATCCGGAGAACATGCACACAAAGCCAGTGAGAAGTCACATGAAGGTCAGCGCTTCAGCCCTTGCTGACCAGTGACCCTGGTCCTATAATTTTCTAAGCTCCATACCCACGCCTAACAACTCATCTAAATTTACCCCAAAGGGCTGGGGGCAGACAGAGATCCCAATTTTGAGTCTTGGGAGAGTAGCGACTGTCACAGGGTTCCCCTGCTACTCAGGTCATCCTGCTTCCCCATCAACCCTCCCCATTCCTTTAGTCACCTCCTCAGTGGTCCCTGGGAGTTCCCACAACCATGGCTGTGCACCAGGTCCCGGGCAAGGACTGCTATGAGCAGGCTGACAAAGCAAAGAATAAAGAAGCCAAGAAGAGGGAGACAATCTCAGGATAGTAAGAGTTCATATCTGAGGATGGAAAATTAGGGAGAAAGCCTCTCTACCCAAGACAGCAGAGAAACTCCAAGAAAACTGGCATCTGGAGCAGAATTTTCTCCAGCCCGTGGGGATCCCAAAGGCATGAAAGCTGGAAAGGGGACCTCCTCTGAGTCCTTGTTCTCCTGCTGCATCTCTGTGGCTTGAGCATCTCCATCAACCTTTGCTCCTTTTTACATTCCAACCTTGTGCCTCACTTTACCCATTTTAGCCTAAAAAACAAGAATTCCAGGCCCTTTCCTTCTTAGCAGAGACTGAGATGAGGACAAGTCAGAAGGTAAAGACCCAAAACACTTCAGGGGAAGGGCGTGGTTGCTATTGCAGCTCGTACAATAATGACCACAAGAATGTCATTGTTACTCTGCCTCCAAAAACAGGGCCTGTCTGCCCTCATGAACAGCCCTTTGTTCTTCCAACAGCTCCCAGCTGAAGGAGAAGCGGGCGTCCCACTGCAGGTTACATCAGCAGCCAGCCTCCCACCTTCCTCTCCTGAAGAAACACCCCTTCACTCCAAAGTCAAGGCCCCAGGGTCATAAAGTCCAAAAACCCTCCTCTTGACTGACTCCCCTCAGAGAAGAAGGCCAGCCCCATCTACCTCCTTTCCTACCCAAGGGCACCAAGAATGAAGCTGGCCCACCCTACCGGGGGGACTGCCTTTCCCCCAGAGGCCCTTCTCCACGCGCTCATCAGTTCTGCTCCATTCGGGAAATTCCAACTCCATAATCAAGCCCTAACCCCTTGATTATGAACAATCAGTTCCTTTAAGTTTTCCACAAGACACTCCATTCCCAAACATGATCCCACAGCCCCAAAACACACACCACACCCCAGGAACACGGCGTTCCAATCACTGTGTCCCTTGCCCCGGTCTGAGAGCCGGGATCCTTGCCTCCTCCACCTGTCCCGCTCCGGCCTGCTCCTCCACCCACCTCAAAGTTGTCACCAAGTCTTCCCGAGCTGCCTTCTTCCTTCTTTTCACTTACTTTCTCTCTTTGTTCCTTCCCCTGGCCCCCATCTTCGCCTCCCTCCTTCTCTGTTTGAGGTTAAGAAGCACGCTACAGTATTCCATAAATTACTTGGCAAGAGTGGATGACAAAAACAAAATGTAATTCAGATTAAAGTCACCCTCCAGCTGAAATGATAGTTTATTAAATAAACGGCGATGCTGCCAATCAACCTTGCTGGCAACTGGGCCCCTTCTATTAATCTTTCTTGGGGTGATTTAGGATCCACCTGGGCCCTCTGAGAAGATTCTCCCATCATTTCCTTCCCATCTCTCCAGATCAGGCTGCTGGGCTTGGCACAGTTGACAAATTCCCCAAGTAATCCCTCAAAAGATTGGAGAAATGCTCCAAACGCTCCATTAAATTTATTTTCCATGCTTTAAGAGACCCAAAACTATGTCCAATAAATAAGTGTTCCCTGTGATTTACTGAAATGCTCCTCTGATTTAAAGTTATAGGGGGAAAAATATGGAGCCCCTGGGATCCCAGGACCAGCCTTGCAAGTGAGACCAGATGTGAGATTTCTGCCCGGGGAGAGGGGTGGAGGGGGGAAAACAGCCCAACTGGTGGAGGCTTGAAAGTGACAATGTCTGAACCCCGGTTCTCGGCTTTAACATAAAAGGTCCCCAGGTGAGCATTCTTTCTCACAAAATTTATTGTGGTTGTAGTTAGAGGGGGAACCATCAAAAGAGTAATTCTGGCCCTTGTTTTGCAGAGCTCTTTTGATAAATATGATACTTAGAAATATGCCTCCCACTAGACAGAAAAGCCATCTAGTTAAAATGAAGTAATCTGTCAGTAAACTCGCCGGAATCAAAGCCAAAATGAAACCTGTAAAAGGAGAAGGGGAAAAACGCCACTTAGAAACGCTTGAGTCAAGGAGGGGAGAAGGTGGAGATTAAGAATTGTCCTTTATTCAGATATTTTTATCTGCAGAGTTAAAAGCGGAGATTTATTTTTAAAGGGGGCTATTTATGTTCCAATCTCCAACAGATGGGCCTGTGTTCCTGCCTCTCTCGTGCAGCCCGAGCTCAGCAAAAACAGCTTCTCTTGTGAGCTGAAACTTACCCAAATGAAGGAGGAATAAAAACTTTTGGAAGCAAATGTAACCTTTGGAGCTGCTTGGTAAATATTGGATCTGTTTACTACAGAGGCCCAGATGTGCCAAAACCAGGAAACAAACATGAAGGGGGGAAAACAGCCAACGTTAAGACTAAACTATACATGAAGATATGTTATATGAATATTGTATGTGTGTGCATGTGTGTGTGTGTGCGCGCGCATGTGTGCATGCTGATTCCCGAAGGACTGGAAAGCTTAGGCTAAGAAATGTCCCAGTGGAGAAGTGACATCATCAATGGTTTGTCCCAAATAGTCGTGTCTATAGAATCCACTCCTCCAAGAGTGCCCCTCTGCCTAATAAATTACCTGTTTGCAAATGCCTTTTTCATGGTTAGTGATGAAAAATACTTGGGCTGATTCCCCTGGTGAAATGACCCACACAGTGCTTCTTACTCTTCTTGAGTCCGTAACTGCACCAAAAGAAACTCAACTTCATGACTCCATCAGCCCTTGGGCGGGCTGCCTTGGAAACACAGGATTCCCGAGCCTTCCAGAGTGGCCAGGCCCACACAGGAAAAGCTCCCCTCTTCACTGAGGAGCAGGCACTGGGCTGGGCAGCTTCACCAGGGCCTCATCCCAGGAAAAGCCTCCTTTTATTGTGTCTGCCTCCCGGGACTTCCCCATTCCTGTCCCCAGAACAATACCCGAGGCAGCCAGCCTAGAAAACAGGAAGTCCCCACCACTCCCATGCCAGGATGGGAGGTGGGAAGACCTACCTGCCCTTCATCCTGCGTTCCACATTTACCCCAACCGGGGGACGCAATGATTAAGACCCGAAGTGTATATATAGCTTTGGACAAATTACAATATTCAGATTCTTCCTCTAGCATCTGTACTACAGTGAAATGAGCCTAAAATGAACATGGGAAAGGAGAGGAGAGAGAAGTGTCATGGAAGAAATCTTAGACATCAAATGACCCCAGATCTGATCCTGGCCATGACCATCGGGCATCTCTGACCTGAGACCAGTGGCTTTGCCTCCCGGACCTCCATTTGTTTATTTCTACGCTGAAGGGTTGAACCAAATGACCTTCTGTTCTCAGACCCCCAGAGGTAGCTCCCTCTCTCACGGCCCAGAAGGCTCCCTCTCTCCACAGCACCCATACTGGTCTGGACAGAGCTGGAGGGTGTGGAGTTTGAGCAGCACCTGTGTTTACACTGTACAATCTGCAGTTTACTGTAATAAAATCATTTAATACAGTCATAATTTTTTGGCAAGGGGTTGTGTTTATGGTGAGCAAGACAGAGAAGGAATGATTGACTATGACTGATTAAAACGATAAATCAAAAACAAAGGAGGGAGGACACGAACAGCACAAAGCCACAGGCAAATCCAATTTAAGTCTCAGGTTTTGTGCCTTTGTGGGAACAATTCCGTCTGATGATGAGCCAGCCCTGGAGGTGGGGGCCTGGGGCTTGGGAGGGTGAGATGGAGGCACAGACTCCAACAGCTCATCTCAACAGGGTTTATCCTCTTAGGGTAGACAAATAAGGAAATGGTTTTACAAGAACTAGTTTTACAAGAACTAGTTTCTTTGGGCCTCCATCTTCAAAAAGGATTTGGAGGGAGGGCTTGGGAATGAAGGAGTGTGTGTGCATGCACGTGTGGGTATACATGTGCATCTGGGTAGAATAATTTCAGCAAGACCTAGAAGGACTTTCCAGTATCAAAACTACCCCTAAAATATAATATTTGAAACTCTACCACTAGCAAAGGATTACTCAAGATTGCAAATATTTCTGACCTTCCAATCGTCATCCTTCCACAACTGAGTGCCTGCTCCATGCTAGGCTCTGTGCCACAGCAAAAAGTTTACAAGGATTGTTCATTCAGCAAATGCTGACCAAGTGCCTACTCTGATCCAAGCTCTGTCCTAGGCCCTGGGGGCAGAGCAGCAAAAAAGAATGCCTGACCCCATGGAGCTTCTATTCTTATGGCATTTACATCCTCATGAGTAAATACCATGTTGGCCCCCAGAAAAGAAGACTCACAGGCAAACGGTTCTTTCCACTACAGGGTGATAGAGGCTGTAATGTAAATATGCACAGAGGGTCAGGAACAGGGAGAGTGACTTCTAAGCTGGATCTTAAAGAATAAGAAGAGCTATCCTTTCACAGCCAAAGATAATGATGCTCCAGGCAGGGGTGACTGCATTGGCAAAGACAGAGTTGGGGAAGGGTCTGCTGAAGTTGGGAAGGGGGAGAATTGAGACTCCTAGAAAGGGCTGAGTATTAAGCTGATAGTCTGGTTATCAGCTAATGCCTTAGATAGTCATTAACTTCTTGCTGGGAGCAAATCTTCAAAGACCAATCAGAGGTCAAGGCCTGGAAGGGGTAAGAGTCACAGAATTGGGAGGCTGTAGAGGAGTGCATTAGATGAAGTCAAGACAAACCTCGCTTATTTCCCAACTTTGCTTAGGATGGTGTGGTAGAGATGACTACTGACCCCTAAATGTTCATGCCCCCCTTGACATAGTGTGGTGTTGTTTCTGGGGAGTGGCTGCTCAGGGTAGAGTTTTCAACTCCCACACCTACCCATCATCCGTCCATCTACAGCCGTTCATGTGACTACTCTCAGCAGTGGAACGTGAACAAAAGGGCTGTGTCATGTCCAGGCCCCATGTGGTTAAGTATCCCGTGTGCTCCCTGGACAGAGACCCCTCCAAGGAGACCATGGAGGTCAGGTGGTGAAGATGGTGCCAACCATCTTCAAGGGCTCAGAGGAGCCAACCAACCCCATCAGATTTTTCATTAGTGAGAAATACTCTGTTTTTGTGTTAAGCCACCAAGATTTTGGCATTGTATGTTATAGCAGTTAGTCTATCCTAACACAGGTAGCACTGTTCCAGGTAAAAAGTCAGTTTATAAACATCCCTATCACAGACTAGGCTCCCCAGGATACAGCCTGAGACAGAGGACTGTGTGTGCGGTTGATTAAGGTGTGTTCTTGAGATCAACACCTGTGATGGAGAGAAGGCAGCAGGATGGGGCAGAGGGAGGAGTTGAGCAGTGATACAGTTACAGTGATACAGTGATACAGGAACTCTGAAGCTGGGATGGCCTTCAGCAATGTCCTGCACTGAAGTAAGGAGTCCAGGACTTTGTACCCCTGCATCCACCAGACATTGGATGCAAGCTCCCCCTGAGGAGGGGCCATAACCTGGAGTGAAGCAGAATACTTCTGCAGAGGGCAATCTCTGGAGAGTGAGACACACTATGAGCCATCAACAGTGAACAAACCAGCAGCTGGAGGCAGAGAGTTCCTCAGCCAGAATGGGTACCATAGTATCCACTACAGTCCACCCATTATGCCCTAGGATTCACTTGCATAGTGTAGGTTCATGCCATCCAGGAACAGCTCCTCCGGGATTCTGGTTGGTCTCCTTTCCGAGGGAAATCAAACTAGAGCCCCAAGACTAGAACTAGTCTCAGGGCTGCGACTGATATGTATCATGGCCCTCCTTACCACCCATTCATATAGTCCCTCACCCTCCATTAGCACTTCTACCAGTTCAGGTGGCTTATTGGTGGGGTGACTCAGACCCTCATCTTTGAGGAGTCCAAGACACTGGTCACCATGCCCTTCTCAGGATATGGCTGCTATACTTGTCCATTTACCATCAAAATCGAACAGGGAAATACCAAGAGAACCTCCGGTGTCATGTCCTTCCCTGCCCCCACTGTGTAGCAGCAGCCTTGACTCTGCTGATGACTAAGGTCAACTACACCTGACAGGGTGACAATTCCCGTCCTGGCCTTCTTGTCTCTTGGCATAAGGAGTCAGAAGTGACCAGGCAGTAGCCGCAGGTGGAGCTTAATGGGACTTTTGCTTTGTTTTCCAGAAGCACTCCCTCTCTAAGAATCAATACCTCTAGCTCCAGAAAGCCTTGAGTTGTGAGGATTGGAAGTCGAAATTCCCCAAATGGGTCACAAGGAGTGACGGTGAGCAAGGTCCCTTCTATTTTCACACTTCGGTTCCTGGCCCAATATATTCTGCCCGTTGGAGATGTGCACTACATAATGGTCATTAACTTAGAGTGCAGACTGCATCCCAGAAGAGGTACCTTATCCCCACAGGGTATCAGCTCCACTGGCACCTCAGCTCTGCCATCCAAAGCTACGCCTCCATCTCTTTATCGGGCCAGCAATTTCTGCGTTGTATGAAATAAGACCAATTGATATTATGGTCACATGCCAACTGCCACGCCTCCATTACTGTAAAGTGAGTCCCTTGGCCCAATGCCATATTATACGGGGTACCATCTTGGTGACTCAGACTCTGCAAGCCTTCAGATAGTGATATTAGGTGAGATCTCATGGGCAAAAGAGTGAAACTGATTACTAGAATATGTCAATGCCAGCAAGGATGAATCACTGCCCCTTTCAGGACAGAAGAAGTCCAATATAATCAACTTGCCACCAAGTATCTGGTTGGTCTCCTGCAGGGACAGAGGCTCAATGTTGGAATCCTTTGCTATCAGTATGGACCTTCAGGAACAGCAGTAGCTAGATTAGCCTTGGTGAGTGGCACCCCATGCTGGTGGGCCATGCATAGCCTCCATCTTTGCCACCAAGGCTTCTCAATTTATGCCCTCATTGTGCTTGTGCTAGCAAGGGGAGTGAGGTCCAGGGAGGAGCTGATAAGAAAGGATCAACTGACTGAGTGATTCTGTCAACCTGGGTAAGTGCTTCTCCCATGGTGGACACCCCCTAATGGGCTTTAACACGTGGTACAAAGATCATGCTTCGTGTCCACTCCCACAGGTCTATCCGCACATCTCTTCCGCAGGACTGCTTGACCGTCATCTTCTAATATTTCTCCTTCCAGGTGTGTGGCCAACCAGCCAAGCCATTCACTGCTGCCCCAACGTCATAGATATTCTTACCTCAGGCCACTCCTCTTTCCCCACAGAGTGAATCACCAGGTGTCCTGCCCAGAGGTCCGCCCATTCGCAGGATTACTCCTGGCTGCTGTCTCTCAGGCTTTCTCCTGAGTGGCACTGCAGTTCAGCTGCCATCTGGGTTTGGCTTTCACACACCTACTAAGTTAACCCATCCATGAGCCAAGCTCAGCTTTTTCCTCCTCTGTCCACCGGTCATAAGAGAACCTTCTGGCCCCATGCAGCCACAGGTGTGAGCAGAGGGAAGGTCACCAGAGCAACAATAGCAGATGACATGGGAGTCTGAGCCACCTGCTCAAGCAGCTTATTTTTATACCCTGGCACTGCCTGTGCCCACACCCAGATGTCCCACTCCCATCTTATTTTGGATTGCTGTTGGCCTCTCTGACCTCTGCCTTGGTGGGTCTGACAGAACCAACCTCCTGATGGCCAGGCTTTGTCTGTCCCAGGGCCCAGTGGCATGCCAAAAGCTATTTTTTAAGTGGTGAACATAGCATGGTCTTGGTCCAGAACCCTATGGGTCTACATTGTGACTATCCTATAAGAAGAATGACAACTTTTCCCTTCATAAATACCTCTAACATCATGAAGACCATCAGGTCATACGGCCCAGGAAGCAGGGATTCTTGCACCATGGACCTTCTGCAGACCCATTTCAGGCTATGGGCTCCACTGAGCTGAAAGCCTTCCAGGTCACTAGGTAAATGGATTAAAGCTGTATTCCCAAGCATGAAACATACTATCACAAGAACCCAAAGAGGCTCACCAGGTAGAAGATGAGAGAGATGTAATAATTTGTCCTTTACTTTGAAAGGAATATCCCAACATGCCCCAGACCACTGGACTCCTAAAAACTTCTCAGATATGGCAGCCTCCTGAATATTTGTAGGGTTTATCTCCCACTGTCTATAGTGTACGTCTTACCAATGCCCCCAATATTCTTGCCATTTCTTGTTAATCTCTAGTATGATCATCAAAATGTCATCAATCTAGTGGACCAGAATATCATAGTGGAGTGTGATAGAATGTGTCATAGTGGAATGTCCAGATGGTCCAGGTCCCTTCAGACTTTATTATGATAGAAGGCAGAAGAGTTAATGTAGCCCTGGGCCAAGACATAAATGTGTACTGTTGCCCATCTCATGTGAATGTGAACTGCTTTGATCTTTTCATAGGTAAGGAAAAAAATGCATTCCCCAGATCAATGGCCACATACCATGTACAGGAGGCCATACTAATCTGTCTAGCAGAGATGCTACACCTAGCAAAACAATTGCAATTGGGGTTCCCTTTTGGTTGACTTTGTGGTAGTCCACTGTCATCCTCCAGGGCCCATCTGGTTTTTGCAGAGGCCAAATTGGTGGGTTAAATGAGGATATGATGGAGATAACTACCAGGCATCCGTAGGTCTTTGAGAATAGCACAAATTTATGACATTTCCCTTCCTCCAAGATGCAATATTGGTTTTTATTTACTATTTTGGCCAACAAGTAGGGGAAGATTCAGAGGCCACTTGGCCATTCCTATTCCAATAGCTCTTACCTAACATGCTAAGGAGCCAATATTCCAATTATACCTTCAGGGACCAGAGAAATGACCAGCGGGTAAAGACCCAATGGACCCACTGTTAGTCACACTTAGCCAGAGGGACCATATTGATGCTTCGGTATTCTGGGTGTCAATATCAACACAGATTCTGTGTCCAAAAGTCCTTGACAAATCTGGATATTCCTTTTTCCCCAGGGAATGGCCATATGTACCTTTGGGGAAGAACTGAAGAAATTATTGCCATTTTATATTTGCTGTGGCATTACAGGGTCCTTTCTTCTGAAGACCTGACCTCCCCTTCAATTAATGGGTCCCACTTTCTCCAAGCTTGCAAGAGTCATCCTAGCAGCGTGCTAGCACTATCTTCCAGGGTCCCTGTCATGTGATGAAACCCTGAATAAGAGGAGAGTGCTCCTATAGCAAAAAAAAAAAAAAAAAAAAAACCAACCCTCTCATTCCCTTATATTTTGCCACTCTTGATCCAGCCCCTTCAGAATGCAATTCCGTACACAGTCTCCCAGCTCCTAAAAGCACGTGTTGGCTAAGTCAACAGCTCCTTTGGGGTATACGCTCTTTCTTCCCTTAGCCAGCCCAGCCCTTCTCTGACCAGATTATGTCATGACTTATCCCCGGTTATCAGGCTGGTGGCCAGGAAGGGAGGAACGGCTGACTCCTAAGGGGACACACATTCATTCTCTTGCAAGGCAGAGGCCTCCGCACTGTTGTCAAGCGAGGGGGAAGCGTTAGCCTCTGACAGGAAGGAATGGGTTGCTTCTGCAGGCCCAGAGGGGTCGGGGGAATCTGAGGATTCAATATTTTTAGTGAATCAACCCAGATGTCCCTATCCCCGACCCTGAGGCTCTGATTTCGGCATGACAGACTTGCTGGGGTTAAGAATTCAGCCTTCTCTGAAGCTCTGCTGCCCTTATCACAAAGTCCTAGGCCTAAGCCTCACCTTTTCCTCTCCTCCAGCTTCAAGTAATAAGATTCTCTTTTTATGCTTCCAAGGAGGTCCTTGGTGTTAAGTCGGTGATTAATTACCCTCAGCCTTTCATTGTCTTTCTCCAGCGCATCAATACAGCTACGTTTCCTTAGTCCTTGTAATTACTCCTGCCCCAAACCTCTCCAACACCTGAGATATTACACCTGCCGGTACCCTTCCTTCACCAGTGTCCCATCTCAGCTCACCCCAGTGAAAGATTTAACGGCTGAGCTGCTACAGCACGCCAGGTTCGATTAGCATTTCGCCCACCAGCAGAGACAGGGTTCTCGTTGCCAGTCGGCTGGCGGATGACCCAGCTCCAAGATCTCACTTTGACATGTGCTTCCTAGCACCTCTTCCCATACCAGTGTTGTGGGTCCCTCTCCTCCAGAAACAGACTTGGAGATGGAGATTTGCCTGCAGGTGGTGCATTGGGAAGTGTCCTTGAGAGGGTGTGAAGGAAGCAGGATTGGGCAGAAGGTGAAGTTCAGCTGCAATGCAGCTACAACAGAGGCCTTAGCCAATCGCACAGAGAGCTCTGGAGCTGGGATGCCTCCAGAGGGGTCCCAAACTGAGACAAGAGGACCAGCTCTATATATACCACATTGCCCAGTCATTGGACGTGGGCTGCCACTGAAGAGGGGACACAGCCTTGGGTGAGGCAGCTCCCTTCAGCTGAGGGCATTGCCTGGAGAGGGACAAAGTGAAGTGCCCTCAGCAACAACACTTCCAGCAGCTGGGGAATTAGTGCCTTTGTGCCCAAGGGGGATCTGGGCAGCTCACAATAACATTTCACTGCAACTGTCATACTCACAAAATTATGAAAGTTTATGAAACCTCAGTATGAAACTTTTAGGCTGCATCCCCAAGCAACACAGTAGAACGCTTGAGCAAGGAGAGGTCTGTTCACAGACTATCTTGACTCCTGCAGGCCATCGCCCTCGGAGATATCATGGTCACAGGCAAGGGGGCAGGAGGTGCAGAGGGGTATGTTTCACTTCCGTCTCTCCAGGCCAAGCACATTTGTCCATGGAAATGATGCTGTCTCACTGGTTCTCAACCTCAGATCGTCACCCAAACCGGAGTGGCCAAATACTTACAAAAATTTGCAAAGCGATATTAGACTATACCCATTTGCGCAGCTGCCTATCCAGACATGAAGCAAGGCAGGAAATAAGGCAAATTGCTGCAGAGAAGAGTTATTGAATGATCAAGCCACACTCACAGCAACACACACACACACACCCCACCCTTGCTGAGCTCAAACTCAACCTGCCATCTCCCGGAAATAGAAAGAGAAGGAATTACATTTGTTAAATATCTTTTCTGTAACACCACCATACTAGCCCTTTAAATACACTATTTCAGTTAAACCTCACAACACTCAATAAAGAAGGCATCACCTTTTAGAGGCAAAGAAAACTAAGGCTCAGAGTGGTTAATGACTTGTCCAAGGTAACACAGCCAGTGAGGGGAAGAGCCTACATCTGAGTGCAGCTCTGTCGTACTCTGAAGCCCACACGCTGCCTTCAAGCAAATTCCCCCAAAGATGTACATTCCGCAGAGATAATGACCACCGCCTCCCTCTCCTCCCTGCTTCTGGGCTGCTGGACGGTTGCTGGGAGCCGTCTGTGAGGTACTGCTGTCCACAGCAGCTAAGATGCTACGTTTTGTTCCTTTTTTGCTTTAAAGGTGAAATTCCCTATTTGTTATTCGCTTACATTTGTAGTACAAAAAAAAAAGAAGAAGAAAAAGGCTGAGAGTCCCACAAAAGCCCACAGTAACCCATCCAGTAACTGAAGCATAGCGCCTTATGTTTTCTGATATTACACGCTAGGCCACTCAAGTACGCAGAACTTGAAGTGCCCTCCCTCTGTAATCTAGAATAGTTCTCCAGAGAGCAGAGGAGTTGATTTCTTTGAGAAACATAACTTTCTACTAAGCTTTCCACAATTTCCACACACGCTTTCCTCCATCCTTAAAGAGGAGTGATAAACCATAGAGCATTAATTAGTGTTTATTTTACAATAATGACTCCCACGTTCCTGAGCTAAATGATTCAGGCTGTTTTGCTTTCAGAGTTCCTGTGTCAGCTTTTTATCGTTTTTCTGTCTCCTCCCTTGAAGTCGGTCACCTCTCACTGCCGTCTGTGATCTGTCTCTATCAGCCTTTACTTTGCTGTTTCTAAATAGAGTGGGCTTGGAAACAAAATAACCAGGCTTGCTGGAATTGGCTAAATGATACTAACTAGATTCTAAGCGAGGGTCTGAGGGGCTCTTCCTTGAGAAATCTGTGAAACTTCAGTGCATTTATTCTATTCATTCAACTATAATTTATCAAGCACTTGCTATGAGCCACTATGTGCTGGGGAGTTGGCAGGAAACAAAATAAATAAAAACTCCTTCCTTCACAGCGTTTACATTCTATCGGGACCAAAGAAAACTGGCGGCATCCCTTCTAAATAGGCAAAGGTCACTTGTGCTCACAGGCCAGTCCTTCCCATCCTTCATGTGGGTGGGACTGACGGACGGCCGAGTCCTCACACGTGACGTCTGCCTGCCCCACCGGCGGGAAGCCCACAAGGTCTGCAACACCGGGATAGCACAAAGCTAACAGAGGACTGTTCGCTCTGTAATTCCAACACATTGTGGGGTAAATGGGCTTTTGTGGGCTGGTCTGGGAACCCAGCCACCATGTGTACCTCTGATCTATAGGAAAATATATTCCAAGTTCCAGACAACTGACTTTCAGATGAACTTTTGGAACAGGACTCATTTGTAAGTTTAGGACTGCCTGTACTTCTCTATAAATGGTCCAAATAACCAGGGCATATTGACCCAACGGTTAGAAATTAAGAATATCTGGATACTACCCAGCACCCCCATTAACCAGCATGGACGCCTCCGGCAAGTCACTGAATCTCTCTGAACTTCAGACCCTTATAGAATGGATTTCATGAAGATTTTGTTAAATAGGGCTTCTGCTGCTAAAAAAAAAGAGTTTGAAAAGCACTATTTAAAAGAATCAATAAATATTTCTCCTGTGAATGAACAAATAAGAGAATGAAATGAGCGAATGAGAAAACTTCACCCACATTCCTAATACTCCTTGAGTGGTGTCCAAAATTGAAGAACATTTCATTGAGAGTCATTTTCTCTTTTGCTCCTTTCCACAGAAGCTTCTGACCCAAAGTCCAAACATTTGTGAATGAAATAGAATGATTGCCCTCACTCCTGGGATCCCAACTGAGAATCTGGGCTTCAGCCGGACCCACAAGAGAGCTGTTTATGCAAGTCAATCGGATGAGTTAGTAGGGTGGGACTGGTCAGAACTCGCCAAGCAGCCTGCACTTGTTTGGTAAAAGAGAAAGAAAATGTGGTACTTGAGGAGAAAATCGAACCAAGAACTAGCTTCACAAATAACCATTCACCGGCTCCCCAGGGCTGGGACCAGCTTCATCCTAGACCGGCCTTCCCCCCACGGCCAGGCAGCACGGGCCTGGTGCGGGGCCAGCCTTGTTGGGAGGTAGCTGGCCTGGTATTTCTAGGCCAGGCTGCTGTCACATGCTGCCCGGGATGGTCTTTCTCCCACCCCCCTCCTCTTCAGGCCCCTCACCCCTCACCCCTACCCGCTCTCCTCCCAAGAAAGATGGCTTCAGAGAAAGGCAGGCACACCAGAGTCTCTCTTTGTGTAGACAGCATCGATGGGAATCTCAGGGAAGAAAGTCCAGGAGACCTGGAAGCTGTCACCACGTGCACAAGTAGGGACGATTTATGTCCAGGACCAGGATGTGGACGCACCAGTGAATTATCCTTTTGTGCCAAGGTAAATTGGACGGGCGGAAAATGTGTGTCAAGGAAGGAGAGCCTGGGCTTGGCTGTAATCCTCACGGCACCTGGGGACGACGTCCTCCCTTACATTCTGGTAACTGCAAAACTATCGAGAGCCAATGATTCTCCTAGGGCCTCTTGCACAGGCATGACTAACATGTGTTGAGTACTTTTTAAGCCCAGCATCTTACAATAACTCATTGAACCCTCCAAAACCCTACGAGGTGAGTACTCTGACTCTCCCCACTTCAGAGATGAGTAAACTGGAGCACGAAGTGGTTAAGTAACGTGTCCAAGGTCACACAGCAAGGAAGCGGCTAAGCAGAGACGTGAGCCTGAACAATCGGACTCCAGAGCCTGCACTCTTCCCAGGCAAACCACAGCGTACAGTAGCCACAGAAAGGACAGGAAACGTTGAAGTGAGGGATGGTGACACACCCCACTTCTCCCTAAGGAAAGACGCTTCCAAGCTCCCCAACGTGACACCTGCCAGCTTTCAAGAACACGGTCGGC
Source organism: Equus caballus (assembly GCF_041296265.1). Classification (NCBI taxonomy): domain Eukaryota; kingdom Metazoa; phylum Chordata; class Mammalia; order Perissodactyla; family Equidae; genus Equus; species Equus caballus. The sequence goes on along the minus strand of NC_091710.1, from coordinate 25,674,372 downwards.
AAAGGCATTTATAAAATAAGAAACATGCCCTGTTTGGTCACACAGCAAGCATGAGAAACTCAGTACCTTTTATAGGTTCTCAGCAGCCTTTAAGAAAGGACTAGAAACAAAGAAACCCAAGTGCTCTGGGTGCTTTTAGTTTTTAAACTTTTCAAGGGTAACCGCTGTAAAAAGTGGTGTATTTCCTGCCTTCTTTTTCTACGTGTCTATAAATATACCCAGAGATTCATAGAGATATATTTGGATAATCTACCTGACTAACCTAACATTATCTCATGACCATCTTCCTTCTCTCTAAGAGGCAATGAGGTACAGTGTTTGAGTCACAAGCTGGACCATCAGACAGCGCAGGGTCACATCTCAGCTCTGTGACCTATCCATTCTCTGGACTTTAGCCCTTTGATTGGAATAATGGCATAAAAACTTCCTTGAAAACTGATAAATAAGGGGAAAAGTCAAACACACTGGCTTTCCTGTGTGAACTCTATGTCAAGCTAACCAAACAGTTGATGAGGGAAAGAAGAATTCCAACTATCAAGTGCAGAAGGAAGGAAAAAAGTAAAAATAAAAAAGCCACCATTGGGCAATCCTCATTCCAATATGTCCTAATTACAGGTTCCCAGGAGCCCTCACCAGCCCCGGAATTCCACCAATAGTCTGGTCAAGACAAGCTAGGCGTTTTCTATGATGCTTCTCAAAATTCCTTCACTGCTTGATTCTACCTATTTATTACAGCAACACCCCACTTGCAAGCACGAAAATCTGTATTCATTTTCTATGGCAGTGTAACAAGTTACGGCCAACTTAGCACTTTACAGCAACACCCATTTCTTATCTCACAGTGCTGTGCGTCAGACATCCAGGAGGGTGTGGCTGCGTCCTCTGCTCTGGGTCTCAGAGGTCTGAAATCGAGGTGTCAGCTAGCTGCATTCTCATCTGGAGTTGGGCATCATCTTCCAAACTCATTCCTGCTGTCGGCAGAACTTAGATCTCTAGATGTAGGACTAAAGCCTCTGTTTCTCTCTTGGTCATTGGCCAGGGACTGCTCTCCACTCCTAGAGGCCTTGAACTCTCAGGTCTTGTTCCCAAGGCCGCCTCTATCTCAGCAATGGAGTACTCCCCACATCAGATCCCTCTCATCCTTCGATCGCTTTGTGTCCTTTTCTGCCACCAGCTGGAGGAAATTCTTGGCTTGTAAAGGGCTGACATGACTGAGTGAGGACCGTGTGGATAATCTCCCAATTTTAAGGTCATCTGATTAGTAACCTTAATTACATCTGCAAGAGCTCTTTTGCCAAGTGCTGTAACATAGTCACAACAGTAACACCAGGGCATGAATGCCGTGGGGACCATTTTAGAATTCTGCTCACACCATCCTCCCACAGACGTGAGCTCTACCCTTCCTGTGTGACTTCCAGCTTCCTGCTTGCTGCCCCGCCCTCTTTCCTGGACCAGGAGGTTCCCGGCTTGCGTCTAGGAGGGTTGTTCGTTTCTTGGTTTAGTTGGAGGAGGGAAAGGAAGTTAACAATAAGGGGAAAATTTTTCGTTTTTCTCTAAATTTTACACCTTTCTTTTGGTTTTCTTCTATTATGGAGCTCAGAGAAATGGAGCAGGCGACACGGATGACCTGCAGTACTGCCACCTGAGCCAGCCGGTGCAGTGGCTAAGAGCCACTCTGGAGGGGCTGACTGAGGGTGAAGCCTGGGTCTGTGGCTGGCGAGCGTGACTTCGGACAAGCAATCTATCTTTCTTGTGCCTCAGTCTCCCAGTTTATAACATAGAGGTAATAATAGCTAATAGTACCTACCAGACAGGATTTCCATGAGGAGCACGTTTGTCGAGATATGTAAAGTCCTGAGAACATGCCTGCCACATAGCGCTAAATAAGTGTCAGCTATCAACATCTGTAAAATGTGAATAATCATGGTAAATATTTTATTGCTTTGTTGTGGAGATTAAATGAGTTCCTCAGTTCGACCCAGAACCAGGCATGCAGTATACACACTCAACAAAAGAGAGCCGTTATGGAGGCTGGCCGGGTGCCGTAGTGGTTAAGTTCACACATTCCGCTTCAGTGGCCCGGGGTTCACAGGTTCAGATCCTGGGGGTGGATGTATGCACCACTCATCAAGCCATGTTCTGGTGGCATCCTATATACAAAATAGAGTAAGACTGGCACAGATGTTAGCTCAGGGCCAATTTTCCTCACCAAAAAAAAAAAGCGACAGAGCTGTTATGAAGCTCACCCAAGAACTTTGAGGGCATTGGAGCAGAGCAGAGCTCCCTTGGCACAATTTGGATGCCACAGTAACTTGCAGAAAACTCGTCAGTGGCTGCCTGTTAACCTCGAGATAAAGCCCAAACACCTTAGGGAGTTTTAGAAGGTCCTGCAGAACCCAGCAGAGATCTCTTCAGTCTCATTCCTCCACCTTCTCTGCTCACTCCCCAAATAGAGTCTTCCGTAATCATACTGAACTCTCCTCAATGCCGCAAATGTTCCAGCGGACCCCTCTCCTTTGGGCTCTGCTGGGGGCCCTCTCCCCCTCCCCCTCCTAGCCCCATCTGCAGCTGGTTTCTAGTCATCAGGCAGATCTCAGATGGGAAGTGACTTCCTTCTGGGAGCCACACTTGACCTCTGCCACCACACACACACACACACACACTCCCTTCCAGGTGTATTGTCCCTCCTCAGGCCTGCCCACAGCCTCCTCTGTTCCCCCTATCGAAACGCCTCAAGCTGTGATGGAACAGCCTGTTAACCACCGCCCCCACCCAGCCCCCACCACACTGTACTCTCCAGAAGGACGGACTGTTTATGCGTAGATCCCCAGCATGTATTTCAGTCCTTCTTTGTGGAAGGAAAAGGGAAGGACATTAGAATGAGCATCAGCAGACGGGCCGTGGTCCCAGATCTGACTCTAACTAGCTGTGTTCTGCGGACAAGTCAGTCCCCTCCCGGGGCCGTAGTTTCTGCATCCGAGAAGCGAGGATTGGACCTCGTGACTCTAACATCCCTTCCTGCAGTAACAGCCCATGAACCAGGCTGCCACTAATATCTAACGCAACCGTAGGCCCCTGGACTTGGGATGTAGCTGCATTTAGAGATGGAGCCTCTTTTCAGGCCTCTTCACTGCCTTCTTGGGACCCCCACTCCTGGGACCAACACCGGCAGAGATTGAACACTCATGCCCTTCCAAGTTCAAGTCCGAGGACAGGCCCTGGTATGAAGAGTAGGCTTCCCCCGCGCGCCCTCGCATTTAACAGCTGTATTGAGATATAATTCACACACCATACATTTCACCCATTTCAAGTATAAAATTCAGCTTTTTAGTAGATTCACAGATATGTGCAACCATCACACAGTCAATTTTAGAACACTTTCATCATCTCAAGAAGAAACTTCATATCCTTTAGCTATCACTCCAAAGAATATTCTTGCGAACATACTTTCCTCTCCCTCCCTCCCTCCCTCCCACTTCTCCCTTCCTCCCTCTCTCTCTCTATTATTTGTTTTGACTTGTACATTGCAGGTTGAGGGAAATACTGATCCTCAGGAGAGTGCAGCTCTTGTAAATGTCACCCATCCTTTTCTGCCTAGAGAGAGAAACTGACTAAAAAGGCATTCTTTACAATAGACCCCAGGAGCTGGTCAGGTGAGAAGAGAGAGAAGCAGTGGCTAAATCTTTATTCAGCTTTCCCCAGACAGACAGACAGACAGACCCTGCACGCAGAGAAGGGACTGGAACAGGCTGGGGGTCGACAGCTGCTGCCCCCCACTTACTGTCTCTTCAAAACTTCAGTCTCCCTCATTGCAAGAGCACCCAGGGTTCTTCCACACAACTCAAGCAGGAGTTTTTCAGGAGCTATTTTCCATATCCTTCTCACAGCACAAAATGTTTTGAGAAGAAAAAAACTTGAATGTTTAAAACCAGGTCCTACACTGGTTTTAGGATGGGGCAGAGAGTGTGTCCTCAAACAAGCAGATTATAGGGTCAACTTATATGTCCCAAAGGGAGGGCTGCCCGCACCGCTGCCCAGAAAAAAACCCTATCATCTACCCTGAAGGGGCAGGCAATACCGAGACTCCCCGGGGCAGCTGTGAGCTTTGGAATCGCACAGACAGATGTCCGAATCCCACTCCTGCCTCTTACCATGGACGTAAGCAACCTGCAAGTTACCGAGACTTCTGGGTCTCCATGTGCTCTTGTGTCAATAGAAGGATACTGTCTGCCTCTCAGCATCGCTCTACCTCCACAAACCCTAGCACTGTGCCTCCTTTCGCAAGCATCAATTTTATTTCCACTGAATGGGGAGTAACCCTTCCTTTACGTGACACAGCTCACTAGCCCAGTCACCAGCCCTTCCAGGCATGGAGCCACGATGTTGGCCACCATGTCACGGGGGTTCCCATATTTTCATGATCATTTGGTAAGAGAAACACGGATACCACTGGGCTTTTCTGGGTCCACCCTGCTTTACATGTGGAACCCGAAAAGGTGGAGTCCATGGGAATGAGTGTGCACCCTGCCTGCCCAGGACCCACCCCGACCTGACACACCGTGTTCACGGGGGTCCATTTAAGAACATCCACATCCAGATCTCAGCAAGGGAAGCTTGGGGTCTAGAAGGGATGACAGGATTGTCCAAAGCAGGCTGAATGGACCTGGGGGTGCAGAGTGCCAGGATGGAGAGGGACAACCAGGAGCACTGGGAGGGGGAGGGCAGGAAAGAGCTGGAAAGGGTGCTGGATGCGAAGCGGGCTGTGTGGGACCCTTGGAAGGGGCAGGATTCCTGGTGAGTCCAGCCACAGACCTTCACACGCTAAATACAAAAGGGCTCTCAATAACAAACGTACTTCCTGCCACGGCTCAGATCAGCCTCCTTTGCGGGCAAGGGAGTTTTGGAACTCCATAGTGTGGGAGGGGGAAAGGGACAGAGAGCGGGTGTTAGAGTAAAGCCTGAAGCTGGGTGACGTTTACGTACAGGGCGAGGGGCCCCTGGTCGCTGCAACGCACTCAGCATCCCCACTGAGAAGGCTCCAGTCCTCCTGGGCTTCCATCTCCCCCAAAGCAGAGGGCACGCTGGCCACAGGCTGGTTCTACAGGAATCTGCAAAACGTGCGTCTCTCATGGGGTGGTATTTCTCCCCCTTTTTCTCTTTTCCCACACTTTTTCAGATAAAGGCCCGTTCCTCCACGCCTCGGTTACGCATATTGGTTCTGACAGCTCAGATTAATACATCAGATGCGGTGATCCTCGCTGGCGACAGGCCTTGTGACCCTATCCGTGCAATCTGCCTCCCTGATTGAAAATCTCTGCGCCTCGAATTGATTCTGAGTTTTATAAACATCCTGCAGCCATGATCCAAGGAAGCCACCGATGAAAAAACCTGGGAAAACTTAATTTGCCTTCCCCTGCCCCAGCCCCTCCAACCAGCAGGGCAGCAGGGCGAGACAAGCAAAGGGGTTAAAAGGAAGGCCTCAGAGTGGGCAACCTGGTAGGCTGAGAGTCTCAGGGACCCCCTAGCAGAGCTGTGCCCCCTCGTCCCTACCAAGCCCTGCCTGCGTCCCAAAATACAGTTGGAATGGTCCAGTGCGAAAGAACCTGATTAGGCATGAAAAGGCCTGGGTTGTCTGGCTCTGCCACTCACTAGCTGTGCGACCTTGGAAAACTTCCTTAACCTCTCTGAGCCTTGGTTTTCTCTTTATGAAATGGAGATAATAATAACCGCTCTGAGCAATTCGACAGGATTGCTGTGGGATGGAGTGAGATGATGCATTCTGAAGCGCTGATGAAATGCAGGGATTCGTGACTGGTTTTTATGATACACTGGGGAGACGGAAGAAGCAAAATTGGCAAATGTTGAGAATTGCAGATGCTGGAAGACAAGTATGTGGGGGTTCACTAGGCTTTTCTCTCTAATTTTGTGTATGTTTGAAAATTTCCAAATTAAATTTCTGTAAACGATATACATTGAGCCATAAAGTACCTAAGTTTTATAAGTGTGTGTGCTGTGTGTGTGCATGTGTGCAGAGAGTAGAAGCCACTTCCCAGGCACCCTCCCCCTTCTCACACATTTCAGGGTCTCTAGAACTGCCCCTGAACAAAGTCCTAAAAAATAGTGATGGTAAGGCTAGCTTCATGGCGTGGTGGTGAAGTGTGCACACTCTGCTTCTGCAGCCCCAGTTCACAGGTTCAGATCCCTGGCGCAGACCTACACCACTCATCAAGCCACACTGTGGCAGTGTCCCACATGCAAAATAGAGGAAGACTGGCACAGATGTTAGCTCAGGGCCTATCTTCCTCACCAAAGAAAAAAAAAAAAAAGTAGTGATGGAGATGAATTTGGGTCAACATGGAAAGATGTTTGTGATACACTGTTGGTTTAAAAATTAGGTTGTAAAACATACAGGGAAGGAACAGTTCCCTGAAAAGGGATCGGCATTAGGAAGGGGCAGAGCTGTCTGTGAGGATTCTCCCATTCAGAGCCCGTCCAACTTCCTCCACGTGTCCCCGGCACCCTCCCTGGGCCTCTCGCACTCAGCGTGTGGGACAATCGTTGATCTGTTTCCCCGCCGTCTGCTGCATCGCACCTTGAGCCCTCGGCACACAGGCACTGACTGTGTGCTGGTGACCTCGGTCCCTGGCACCCAGCACAGCACACAGCACAGTGTTGACTAAATCAGCAAATCCATTCCCCACAACCACTCAGCCACTCGCTGGCTTCACGACGCTAAGGCCTCCCTCTGCCTTCCAGCACCTTCTGACAGGCTGCTTCCCCACAGTGCGGCCTCCTGGGCCCGGTTATCCACCAACCATCAGCCGATTGCGGGAGACCAGCACCTCCACGTAGCGTTCTCAGAGGTGGGGGGGCGCATCTCAGGACCCGGTCTTTGCCCAGCACGCCCAGGTGATTCTGACAGACATGCACACTCTGAGTGGCCCTGCCTGACTGCCGTCAGCAGGAACCAGTCCTTACTTGTCAGCCTCTCCAGCGTGGGTCCAAACAGCGACAGGAATCCCCTGACAGTGGCTGTCCCACTTGCCCCCCGACATTGATCCTGCAAGGGAAGGAACCCAGACTTTCCTCCAAACTTCTCCAGGGCCTCAGGGTAACCCCAGGGGTCCCCCCACCCCCACAGAGAGATGACCCTCTCCGTCCTACTATGGCTGCCCACACCGAGCTGTGCCTGGGAGGGAAGGTGCAGGGCCAGGAGAGGACGGATGAGGAGGATGGAGAAGCCGGCTCCCAGGTGAGCCAAGAGACACCAACCCAAGGCCCGCCCGCAGTAGGACCCAACTTTCGGCCCCAGAAGCCCTCTTAAACCACTGAGGACCGTCTTACTGACCTCACTTCCTCCTGGTGGAGGCCGATGGGCAAGAACGTCCCGGCTCAGCAGCCTCGCGGGCAGCTCTCTCCCACTTGTCACCTCCCTAGGGCTCTGGAGAAATAACGAACAGGGGCGCCTCCTCCCTTACTTCCTGATCTCTCCACTTCCCAAGTCAGCACAGGCCAAAACGCTCTCTGGCTCGCCTCCTTCAGTGGAAGTGAAGCTACTCAGTCACTGCGAATTGTCACCAAATAGACAGCGACAAAGAGACAACATGGGCGCCTTCAAATGCCATCTGTCTGGAGCGCTCTCCCCTGCGACCCGACCTACCTGGTCCCAGGTGTGTGCTGTCTAAGGAAACACGTGGCCCTGGGCTCAGATCCTTGCTCCTCCACTTACCACTGTGTGACCAGGGCAAGTTACTTAATCTTTCTGTGCCTCGGTGTCCTCATCTACAAAATGGGAATGATGATTGCATTGACCTCAGAGGGATGTTCAGAGGAGTCACTGAGTTACTACTTGGAAGTAAAGCGTCTGATCTGACTGTGCGTCTAGCACAGCGTCTGGCACGTAAGCTCTGTGTGTTAGCTACCATCATCATCACCATCATCGTCACAACTGTTACTGTTTATTAGGAACCTTATTTTAGGTTCCTAAAAATTAATCTTTTTCTTCTCTCCTTCTAAATCCAGCTTCCCCACCTCTTCATTTACCAAGAAGTCTGTTCTCAAAGTCCAAATCGTTTCTCAAAACTAAAATATGATTTTTCTTTCTCCAGCTCTCTTCTTCCTACAGGCCAGACTCATTCCTCCATGGTGTTTTATGACCCTCAAGACATTGGATTTTCTCCTGAAAAAGCAACAAATGTCCTTTGTTCATCCACGGGCTCGTATTAATAATCGCTGCCAGTTTACAAAGCTCTTTTACTTACACGGTGCCATTAATCCTCCACGGAGGCCGGAAATGGGAGGTGGGTCGCCCAGGGCCCTTTCCTTTTCCGGTTACAGCTTGTAAATGGCAGAGCTGCACTTAGACTCCTGGCCTGTCTGACCCCAAGGTCAATGTTCTCCAAACCCCACTTGCCTCCATAGAGACTCAGGAGACCACCCACCCGAGGACCCTGGCGGAGAAGAGAAGCCTCTTCCCAGGTGGCCTTGCCCTCCCCGCACATTTGCAGGCTCTAGACCTGCCTGTGGGGCAGGCCTAACTGGAAGATGGTGATGGTGGATTGGGGTCAACATGGGAAGATGTTTGGGATACATTGTTAATTTTTAAAATAGGTTATAAAACATTATGTACAACAGGATTTCATTTTTTGTGAAAAGACACACACCTACACGCAAAGAAAACAGGCTGAAAGGATATATACATTTGGTGCTGACAATGGTAGAAATAATACACTTTTTAAATTCTTTTATTCTGTCTGTATTTTCTAATTTTTCCATGAGACACATCATTGCACTTCTAATTTAGAAAAATTAAGACTCGGGGAAGTGGACACCGATGCACAAACGCTTTACTGTCCACCCGATTCACCATCCATCTCCTCACGGAGAAGACACGCACGTGCGGAGGTGTCGCGGCTCTACAGGGCTCTCTGCACGAGGCCCGGATCCCACAAGGCCACGCGGCCTCTGTCCAGGAATGCCTTGGTCTCTCTCAATGGCAGAGTGAGACCAGGGATGGGCGCCCACATCCGCAGGTGAGAGAGAAAGAGCTATCTCCTTCATCACTAACATGGCCAAAACACTACACGTCTTATTTCACACACACCGCAGCCTGCGAGCTGAGTCGGGCAGGCATTCTTCTCTCCGTTCCACGGACGAGGGAACTGAGACCCAGAGAAGGGGAGGAACTTGCACAAGATCCCACAACAGGAAGGACCGCGTGTCCATAGAGCCCAGGCTCCCTGGCACCAATTTGCTTCCCTCACACCAGTTCCCGTTGACACTTTCGACGGCCCAGGCTCTTGTGGCAGGGATTTGAGGAGCCACACGAGCCCTCCTGTTACCCAAAAACTTCTCCCCTGGGGCCTGCCTGGGAGCTTCCCGCCCCTCGCTGGCCTTAGAACTCGCCACTGGAACCACCCCTAGCCAGGTGGCTGGAGAAGAGCCCAGCTATGTCAGTCCCCAGGGCTGCCAGAGCAACACACCCCGGCCTGGGTGGGCTACACAAAAGGAAGGCATTGTCTCACCCTTCTGGAGGCGGGGTCCAAGGTCAAGGTGTGGGCAGGGTCGGTTTCTTCAGAGGCCTCTCTCCTTGGCTTGCAGACGGCCGTCTTCTCCCTGAGTCCCCACATGGTCGTCCCTCTGTGCATCTGTGTCCAATCTCCTCCTCTCGTGAGGACACCAGTCATACTGGGTTAGGGCCCCCCGCAATGACCTCATTTTAGTGACCTCTTTAAAGACCCCATCTCCACATACAGTCACATTCTGAGGTACCAAGGCTCGGAACTTCAACATATGAACTTTGGGAGATGCACTCCATCCCATAGAACCAGGTAAAGTCCCCTTACCTGCAAGGGTTTCCCGCCCCTCTCCTGCTGGCGCTTCAGCAGAGACTGGATGACACTTATGCTGGTAGCTCCCTGAGTCCTGAGGAAGATGAGAGGCCAAGAGGCAACAGGGGAGAAAACCCGAAGGGACAAGTCCTAGGATTTGGGCAGCAGATGCAACATGAGGGAGCTGGGAAGTTGGGTGCTGAAGAGGGCAGGTCCGCCCCAGGCTGGTGTGAAAGGAAGAGGCTGGACCGGGGCCTCTGATGGCCCCTGAGTCCACGGAGACAGTCCCTCCACTGGCGAGTGAGGCAGGTGTATTGTAAAACATTTTTGCTGATAAAAAAGGATGATTATAGGACAATTGCTTTTCTAGGAAGAAAAGAATTAGAACAGTCTGGAACTATAGATGAGTCACTTCCTTATCAGCAAGAGAAGGAGAATAGACCACGTGGTTTCTAACTTCCCTTCCAGATCAAATGTCTTCAGATTCTAAGACAATGATTCCTCCTTACAATGTCTCTGGAACTCATAAAATTTTTTCCAGCACTGGCACATAGCTGGTGCTCAAACAGATTCAGCTTCTCCGCTCCATGCGCTCCCTTCCGTTCCCATGGCATCCTCAGTCCCCGGCTCCCGTGCCCGGGTTAAATAACAGAAGAGAGAAAGCACAGAGAAACCAACAGTTCATGCCAGAAAAGGCATATGTAAACAGGAAATGGAAAACTATCCACGTGCACCGGCATGGCTGAGGGGCCTGTCAGCTTCCGAGGATCTGGAGCCAGCCTCTTCTGGAGGCAGCGGGACAGCCACAAGGGGAACAGGAAGTGACATGTTCCCAACCCTGAGGACCCAGCCAGAACTTCTCTTTGCTCCACCACCTCCAGGGATGAAGGCTCTGGTCTCCATTCTGACAAAGCTCCATCACCCAGCGCACATGGCTGCAGCAGGGGGAGGCGGGGCCGGCATCAGGGCACCAGCCTCTTCCCAGGGCTGCCTCGCAGCTGCCATGGCCCAACAAGTCCCCAGAGTGAAGTGAGACAGCCCATCTCGTCTCTGCGTTCGCCAGCTGATTGCTCCCCCAGATGAGCCTCTGAGCACCTCTCAGGCTGCTGCAGAAGCCTCCCAGGTGCCACGGGGTATGGGGAGAAAGGGCAGCTCACAACTCGCCCCGTGAGACAGAGCTTCTGTCCCCAGACCAAGCTGAGCCCTCAACACAACCTCACAGCCGGGGACGAAGAGGCTGGAGGAGGAGGTGGTGCCCAGGGGGCCAGTGAGGAGAGGAGGCTCAGCCACCGCTGCTGCCTGCACGGTCAGAGCACACGGCCTCAGAGCCCGAGGTGCCCTTCCCACCACGCTAAGCAGCACTGTCCCAGGTGCTGCCATCCCTGTACTCTAGGTTTGGAAGCCGAAACTCATGAGTCTGAATAACTGAGTCCCCTCTCCCTGTTCCACAGGCCCTGTGGAACCATCCCAGGGTCCACACCCCACCTCATTCTGTTAGAAGCGAGTTAGGACGCAACAGAAAAGTCAGTGGCGTAAACCTCACTCAGCGACGCAGGCTCCAACACCACTGCTTATTAGCAGGTGACCGAGGACAAGTCAGTGACCTCCTCTGTCTTCAGTTTCCCTCGGGATTGTGTGAAAAGCAGTGGGATTCCGTTGTGAGAGTCTGCAGTGTCAGACTGATTAGGTTTGAATCAGAGCTGCCACTTCTTAGATGTGTGGCCTTGGGCAAATCACTTAACCTCTCTGAACATCAATTTCCTCAGTTACATAATAATGGCAACAACAACTTGTGTCTATTTGCACATATCCGTGTCCAGTCCTTCATGTAGATTAGCTCATTTAGTCCTCACCACGACTCCAATGAGAGTATGCTTCTCCCATTTTACAGACGAGGAAATTCACCTGAGAGGTGAAGAAACCTGCCCAAGGTCACACAGCCAGTAAGAGGCAGTGTGTAGAATTCAAACGCAGCTCAGTGTGACTCCCCAACCCCTGCCCTTCATTTACGCTGCAAGACCGTTCGTTCCACGGACTGCAGACAAACATTTAAAGCATCCGGCACGGAGCAGGCCTTCACTGAGTGGTAGCTATTGTTGCCATGAAGAATGTGGCAGGGCTATTTAACCTACAAACCAGTTGTCCCCCTGGTACCTGGATGACTATCCAGGTGGCACCAGATGAAGCAGATGGGTTGCCCCTGACTAGATGGGGTTCCCTTAGACATGGATCTCAGGCATCTCTGTTGCTCCCACCGTGACAGACACCTGTATCACCTTCCCTTCATTGTCCTTGTCAATCACTATCCTGCAGTCATCCACATCCTACCCTCCAACGTATTGAAGTCTTAGCCCCAATTCCAGCCTCTCTCTACCCAAAGTGCTGCCATCATCCAGGGTGACTTCGATCTCTGCTTGGATGACCCCTTTCCAAACTGGCCCCTCGGTTCCTTGACTTCATTGCACTGAGCTGTCCTCCCACTCCTCTTTATCCACTCTTTTCCAAGTCAACATCCCTGAAGTCATCAAGTTACAGCCCGTCAGCCTTACTGCTTTCTCATCTGTCCTTCCCAAAGCCCCTGGATCTTTGCCCCACCAAGATCTTCAGTCCATAAACACATATACACCACTTTCTCCCATTAGCCCCCTTCCGTCTTCACTTTCTTCTCTCTCCTGCCCAGGTTCCATGCCCCATCACTTCAATCTCTCTTGCCAACATGCTTAACTGGCTTACCCAACGTGCTTGACTTGGATATCTTGGCTTTACCCAAGATCCTTATATCATACATGCCTGGCCAAACCCCAAGTCAGAGAACCCAAATGTTCGAACCCCATAGCTACATTGGAATCACCAAGCACACATCAATAGAGCAAATCCTATAGGAGGAGAGACTGACTTCCCTATGGCCCTTCAGACAAAATCTGAAAACCTTAACATGACCTTCAAGGCCCTAGACAAGTTGCCACCTACCTCTCCAGCTGCATCTCATTAATCCATTCAACAGATAATTACTGAGCACCTACTCTGTGCTTACCAGGCACTGTGCCCCTCTCCCTTGCATCTTAGCTCCAGCCATGATAATCTTCCTTCAGTTTCTGAAATGAGATCCTTCTCACCCCAGGCCTCCCTCTGTTTAGAAGTCTTCTTCCCCTGACCAGTACACTATCGTTCCCTCTGCAGGTCCCAGCTTAAACGTGGCTTCCTTGGAGCAGCCTTTGTTGGCCTTCTAGACTAGATTTGGTGGCTCTGCCAAAGGGCATGCATAGCACCTGTGCATTCCTCATTATGGCGCTTTTTGATAAGATATGCTTAATTGTATAATCTGAATTGCTCACTCCAAGGCTTGTATCTCCAAGGCTGGGTAAATTGTTTTTTCAAAGAACAGAGGGACATATAGCAAGTTTTAATAAATTTCTACAGAAAGGAAGACTTTGCTGTGGAATCACTATGCATGTATCTTGGGCCATCCCATTTGTCTGTGCAGTTGGCTCACCAGATCAAACTAGGCTGCTGTCCACTCCTAACCCCAGTGCGCCCCCTCCTCTGCGGCCTCTTCAAACAAAGGAGGACTCCTCTGTCCCCCAAAGGAAGCCCCAAATCTTTCAGGGCCCATCTGAGAAGAGTATATAGAAGTTCCACTCCCACTTCCTCTTGGGTCCCTATTGGGCTTTGATGTTGGGGACCCCCAAGGACAAGAGGCTAGAGCATGGCATCTTTACTTTGACCTTCTTGTGCCCAAAGGCCAAAGCCAAAGAGAAGCCCCATGGGGCCCACCCACACCGTCTCCATCTCTCGCTCCCCATCCCTGCCCATGAGCTCCTGCTCAGCAGTCCAGTCTCTACACCATCTCCTCGCTCTCTCTCACTCCCCCACATTTACTTATGCATGCCCTCCAGCACGCCATTTTGCAGCAGCAAAAGTGTGGGCTAAGGGTCAGGAGACCTGAGAGGGTTACATGCCAGCTTGGGACTTGTTGTGAGATTTAGGGCAAGTCACTTAGCTCCTCTGAGTCCTGCTATTCTCACCTGTAAAAATGGAGACAGTCATCCCTACCCGCCCCCCGGCTGTGCTGTGGGGGAGATGGAGTAAGAGACACCAGACTCTTTGTGGAGTTCTCTGTAGATGCTCCATACCACAACCTGTATTCTCCCCATCCTTCCTTTGTGAAGTCTCCCAAATGACCATGGCCCATACTCTTCCCTAAGGAGTGTTGTCATTTAGGGCTTTCCTATTCACTGGGATTGGGAAGATGTAAATAAATGTTTCCAATGGAAAAAATAGAGTGAAAATGTTTAATTATATGTTCTGAGAAGTAGTGATAGTAGTGGGACCTACCTGGTAAGCCACTGTCATGAGGATTAAATGAATTAATATGTTATGAATATGAATATAAATATATGAACATGAATATGAATTAATCCATATGTATATGAATTAAATGAATTAACATAAGCACTTAGAACAATGCTGGGCACACAGTAAGTCTAAAAGAGTATTTGCTCTTTTTCTCATCATCATTACCATTATCTGCTGACACCCCAGAAAGTGACGACAACGGCTGCCTCTGAGAAGGGGGACAGAAGACTTCAGGGACAGGGAAGGCAGCAAATTTTCTTTTCTGTGCATATTTCTGTACACCTTTTAACTTTTAAACCACTTGGATGCATATGACCTATTAAAATAAACTAATGTCAAATTTTTCTTAGTTGCAAAAGAACAGTATAGCCGGCATCCATGGAGCCCGGAGTTGGTGACAGCCATCCGGCTCTTGGTCATCTCCAGCCCGGCTCCATCAGTGGCTCCCAGGTCTCCATCTTTATCACCATGTTGGCAATGTTGTCCACTGAGCCATCGACCCAGCACAGAGCTCAGCAACCTGAGACACCAAATCATTTAACCTTCACATCCAGCTTGGGAGCTGGGGAACACCATCGTCTCCATTTTAGAGATGAGCAAATGAGGAGCCCAAAAGACAAGAAACTAACCCAGAATCCTCCAGATAGTCAGTGGCAGATCAAGGATCAAGCCAAGGTCTGGCTCCTGAAGCTACACTCTGGACCACGCCTCGTTACTGTCCCAACTCCTCCTGCCCCCATCCCCCTCCCGCCCAGCCAGTTTGTACATGTCCTGGCCCCTCAAATGTTCTAGAGAAAAGGGCCTATGTCATCTTCCTTTCTATTCTCAATGCTTTTCCCTTCCCGCCCCAACAAATAATAATGTTTTCCCCAGCCCTGGGCAAGAATGGGCACTTGTTAAATATTTGCTGAATTGAATTAAATTAAACTTGTCCGGGCCACAGTGTTCATCATCATTATCATCATCACAGGCAAATATTTCATGAAGTGTCTACGTGGTGCTAGCTTCTGGAGAAGATCCATAGATAGATACGTTCTGGCAAGTCTAGAAAGAGCTTCTGGATAACACTTCAGGGAAGGGAGGAGGGGTAGGAATTGACTGAGCGCCTTTGGAAATTTTTGGGGAACTGCGTTTTCTCCCTCCCCATCGACACACACCCATGTACACTCACACGTAGTATCCTCTGTTCAGATAAGGTGTTTCAGCCATAAATCTTTCACGGTGGGGCAAGAGGTCTTATTTAGCAATTACAGAGCTGCTATTGCACGGCAATTATCGACTCAACGAAGAAAGGAACTCAACCTGCCTGTCTCCCTTATCTCCAGGCTCTGGTTGCCGTTCCTGTCAGAACCGGAGCCAACAGAGCCGGCAAGCGGCCTTTCAGGTTTGACATCTCGGAGGCCCAGCTACATGGGGCTGGCCCTAGGGCCTGGCAAGGTGCTTCCACACAGAACTGGGACTGGGCGCCCTCCTCAGATGGAGGGGAGGGAGTGTGGCTCTCAGAAGACCCCTCAAAAGCAGAGGATTCTCCTTCACCCTCTTGCTCCTTGGAAGAAGGGGTCCACCCTGCCCTGTAAACCAGGAATCTGGTCCTTCCAGGCAGCCGGGAGTCAGGAGCATTTGCCCCCAGAGCTTCCTCAGAGAAGGGGCCAGTTCTCTGAGTGTTCCAGATGCCAGAATAAGCGTCGTCATTGTGGGAACTAACCTGTGCCCATCTCCACAACTTTTGCAAGATGCCTGCTAGCTATTGTCTCAGTAGCTACTTTTTCACAACAAGCCCAGGAGGTCAGCAGGGCATTAGACCCCTATTTTTCAGACGAGGCACAGTGAGAGGAAGTGAACTATCCAAGACCCCATAATTAGTTAGTAACTTATACTAGGTTGGACCACTTCTCTAAGGCCAGCAGGACATTGGCACGTGGCTGCCTTGCCTCATCGCAATCTCCAAGCCTAAAATCAGAGGGGTTCTGGCCCACTTTGGGTCCCACATTGTCTCTCCTTTCTCTCAGTCTTGCTCTCACTCTCTGTCTCCCTCTGAAACCATCTCTCAAACCTCTCTGCCCCTTTGCCCAACCAGCAAAGTCCCGTCAGTAATTTTGTCAGCATTGAATCTCATCGCGTCCTACAAAGTTCCCAGGTGACCTGAAAGAGCGCTCTGGTTCACTTCGTGGGCAAAGGCAGGGGGGCCAGCGTATCTGCTCCAGGAAGAGTCCCTCCCCTCCCCGGCCCGTGGCCCTGACTCGAGGCTTGAGCTCCACAGGATTGAATGGTGTCTCTCTCCCTCGGCGCCCTGCACACAGCACGGGGCCTGTACTCAGTGGGGGCTCAGAAGCTCCCCCCGCGCCAGGCTCTTGGAACTGACAGTTCTTAAAGCTAGTTTGCCTTCTAGTGTTTTCCAACTATGGGGAAAAAATCAGAGAACAAACAGAAGGAGCAGGTGTTGTGTTTAGGGACCACTTTCCCTCTGTCTGGCTACTTTCCTTTTTTAAATCTGTCTGCTGGTCTTCCATTTTTAAACCTGTCTGACTCCATCCATCTACCCAGTCCTGCTCCCTGACAGGTCTGACAAACACACTCTGGACTGTGGGCATGTGGTTCTTGGTCCAGAGCAGAGGAATTCGGGAAGCAGGGCCCAGCCCTTGCTGCCCTGCAGAGTAGGCACCCAGCATGATTTCAGAGGGTGAGAATCATGACTCCCTGCACAAAAATGCATTGCCTGTCTTCTCATCAGTGCTAGAGAGTCTGCTGACAGGGAACAAAGCCCAGCTCTGTGCAACCAGGGATGAGGCTACAAATCAAATACATCTGAAAGAACTAAATATTGACTTAAATTTAGACTAGGGTGTAAATGACTGCTAGCAGATCCTTTCCTGAGAGCTAATTGATGACGATACCTGAAGAGAGGGGTGAAGGCAGAGGAAGAGAGGGAATGACAGAGTAGAAGCTATTAAGGTGCTTCTCCCAGTGGAGACCACTGGACTGGGAGTGAGGAAGAATCCTAGCCCCAGCTCTGCCTGTGGTTTACCTGGTGACTTTAGGAATGTTGTTCCACCTCTTTGAGCCTCAGTTTACAAATCTATAAAATGGGATAATTAAATTAGATAACCTCTAAGTTGCTTTCAAGATCTGGCAAACTCAATTATTTCGGTTTGGCCTCCAGCCTATTCAGTTCTGTCTTCTTAAGCTCGCATTGTACTTGTAACAACCATTTGTCATGAATGTGCCTGAAAATGCCCATTGTTCAGACCAGGAGTCAAATAATGCCTCCCAAGTAGATTTAGAAACCAAGGCGATCACAACCTTGAGGAACATAAAGAGAACGGAAGACTGAGTCCCCATATCCCTAACAGGAGCTGGGGCTCATTAGGCACGAAACAAAACTGCACCGGCACACAGGAAATTACAATAATCCCTCAGATTTGTAGAGCGATTTACCGCTAACCATCCTCTTTCATACCCGTTATCTAATTTGATCCTCTCTACACCTGTGTGAGGCAGACAGGGCAGGAATCATCGCCCCATTTTGTAGGTTTAGAAACCGGGTCTCCGCTGAGGAACAGCAGCAAATAAGCAGCAGCCAGGACTCAATCTTCAATCAACTGATCCCTCGCCTCTGTGCCCCCATGACCTCGCTCCTGCCTCCTGTTTTCATTTTCCACCTCTGGTTCCAGGTCCAAAAGGGAGCTGGTAAAATTCAGAGGGAGAGAAACCCAAGCAAGTCGCAAAGGCACTGCCCGAGGACCCCCAGCAGCTCTGTCTGCTCTTTCCAACCTCACTGCCCCAGTGACCGGGGAGCCAGCTCCTGGTTTTTGCTGCTGCCTGCCTGCAGCGGCCTGGGCTGGGACAGCTCCTTGTCTGGGTAACTCGGTGACCCGCTAGTGGTGAGGTGGCCGCAGCCAGCAGCAAGGTGGTTGGCCTTCCCACAGCCGACTTTCCAGTGAGCTCTGCTTCGCCACGGCCAGGTTCACTCTGAGAAAATTGCAAAGCAGGGAACTCCTGCTTATGACTAACAGAGCAAGCAGGACAGAGGTAAGAACAAACCCAACCAGGAGAGGGGGCGGGGGAGAGAGAGAGAAAAAGAAAGAGAGAAAAAGAAAGAAAGCCGCTTTAATAATAGGATAATTGCCCTGTTTAGGATTACAATCTGCCAGCATTTCACGAAACTTTATGACACGTGATGACAAGTTAATAAGCCGGATACCTCACTGTGTGCCTCAAACAGAATCCCCAGCCTCCTTGTCCAAGGAGATAAGCCCCACGGCCAAAAAAAACGAAACCCATCCAGGTCTGGGGGAAGGGGCCAGAAAGGTGGGGAAACTGGTTATTTCTGTTGTCAAAATGGCCCCAGCAATAAATCACCATTAATAATACTGTCATCTATCAAAGAGGAGCTCTGGCTGCTAAGGCCTTTGAAGTAGCAGCACCTATAATTTCCCACATTTAAAAGGTACCTTTATGCGTCTGTCATGCTGGAGGCCGACAGGAGCAAGCCCCTGGGGGGCTCATACTTCTGCACGCCCATCCCAACGACAAGCCCATGAAGCTTGCTCACCCGGCATGGCCGGGCGGCCAGGCCTGTCTCTACTCCCTCTGCCACAAATTTGAAAGGCCGCTGGGCTGCCAGGAGCCCCAAGATGCAGGCGCAGGGGAGTGCAGGGAGAGGCCACGCGTCCAGGCAGATCCAGGAGCTTCCAGCCCCACCGAGAAGCTAGCCTCCTCCTCCATGACAGGAGTGGCACCTGCCAGCTTCCCTCAGCACTCACCCCCCACGAACGTCAAGGCAGTACCCCTCAAGGAGTGGACCTTGTCTTCAGGGTCACCTAGGAAGCGCCCAGAGAGCCTCCCCAGACATAACTAGGTGAGACTCTTTGTGGGGGGTATGGTCATGGACTCTGCATCTTTCACAGGCCCCGCTAGAAGAGATTTCCAAACACAGAAGTCTGAGAAGCGCTGGTCTGTGGTTCCTTCCCGTCGGCCAGACCAGGAACCTGGGAGCTGCAGAAGCACAGCCATGGCTGCTCCTCCCGGTCTCAGGAGGAAGACTGAGAGGAACCTGTGTTAGCCAGCCCTGGCCGCCATGACCAGGGACCGCAGACAGAGTGGCTTGAACGACTGGAACGTGTTTCGCACACTTCTGGAGGCAGAAGTCCAGGGTGAAGGGATCAGCAGTTGGTTCTTCTGAGGCCCCACTCCTTGGCTTGTAGATGGGCCGTCCTCTCCCTCTGTCATCACATGGTCTTCCCTGTGTGCGTCTGTGTCCAAATTTCCTCTTCTTACAAGAACACTAGTCGCATCAGATTAGGGCCCACCCTAATTATCTCATTTAAAATTAATTGCTTCTTTAAAGACCCTATCTCCAAATACAGTCACATTCTGAGGTGCTGGGGGTTAGGACTTCAGCATGTGAATTTTGAGGAGACACAATCCAGCCCATAACAGAGCCCTAAAGCTCAACACAAGGATGAGCCCCCACCCCAGATGGACCAAAGGCCCTAAAGCCATCCAAAACACTGGCAATATCCAGGATAAATCTCCTGAATTAATTGAGCCAAGCCCTCTCATGCCCCGTGTCACCTCACGGGTGATGTGTCCCTAGTTTTCAGCAGACCCAGCATGCCCACATCCTATCCAAGGGAGGACGGTCTTCCTGGTTCCTCCAAGGATGAGGTCCTTTTCAATGTGACTGAGACCAAGATCCCAAGGTGTCTCCAAAAGTGACGTTTATTGAGTACATGTATGTCCCCAGCTCTGAGGACTGATGCTGTCTTGTCCGTACAACCACCTATGAGGTAAGTACAAATGACAAAACTGGGAGGTTATTTGCCAAGGTCAACAGCTAGCAAAGCCCAGCCTGGCCTGGAGCCCAAGGCTGTGACTCCAAATCCCACATCTTCATCCCCTTTTCTTCTCCGCCTCCTCTTCACACATGCAGATGCTGAGCCGTCAGCCCCAGCCATCTGAGAGCCTGCTGAGCTGCTAGGAGTTAAGGACTAGACTTAAACATAAGAGGCCACAATTTTGGAAAAATATCCCACAGATAAAAGCAGCCTTAAATCCCCTACAAAACGTTAAAGGTTTAAAGCTACTTTTATCTGTGGGCATTTTTCCAAAATCGTGGCCATATATGTTTACGTGGTTTATATAAGCACATCTGCAGTTTATCAACAGCAATGCTGTGTGCGTTTGTGCTGTGAACCCGCCCAGGCTGAGTTCCGGGGAACCCACACTAGACCCCAGGTCTCTCCGCCCACGACTCTCCCTTCTGCCATCAGTCCCTTCCCTTCCCTGGGCCTCAGTTCCTTATGAGGAGATGAAAGGGTTAAGTGAAGTTATTTCGCCAGCACTTCCACCTCTCAGGGAAGCCCTGAAAAGCCAAGACAGGGGTGAGACTTTGCCCAGAGAGTGCTTTGACCCCTTCCCGAGAACTGAAAAGTCAGCCCCAAAGCCTCTGTGTGTCTAGAGGCAAAGAGAGGAACGTCACGGCCTCCTACGCCTCAGTATGAGAATTCCTGCAGCCCAGCGTCCCCAGGGGAAGGAAGTCTGTCCAGGGAGGGACGCCCTCCCCAGCACACCAGCTCCTCCGTCCAGCTGCTTCTGAGTCCTCCGGCTTCCTTTCATTTTCCCCACCAGCCTTGAATTTCCTATGCGTGTCAGTCACACATTCCCGGGGGTGTCTACGAAAACCCAAAAACCTGCAGGCTTTGGCTCCACAAATGCTAGAAAAGGGTGAGGAGGGGCTGCCTCAAGCTGAGGGGCCCTTTCTGGATGTTTCGAATCCTGAGGATGGTTCCAGAGGCCCTGAAACTCTGCTCTTGGTTGGGCGTTGGGAGAATGGCTTCGTGGTCTGGCCTTCTTAAGGAGCCCGAGTTGCGGGACTGTGAGCAAGCCCTTCATCCTTGGAGCCTCAGTTTCTTCTTCTGTAAAATGAGGCGGGTGGGTTCAAGGGTTCTTGAGGGTGCTCATAACTGAGTTTCTGTCTCACCCACCCCCATCCATCCACCTATGAAGGCGTCCATGAAGCATTTTACAACCACGCAAGTAAAGGCACACAGCACACACACACACAACACACACACACACGCAACACACACACACACACACACACAGAGGGGCCGCTCCTGCACCCCTCACGCTCGCCTCCCCTCTCACAGGCTCTGCTTTCTCTCCCCAACACAAACAAGCGTGTCTCGGCCTCCAGAAGCAGCTCGGAGGAATGGAACGGCGGCAGTGGCTCCCGAGAGGACAGCTTCTTGGCAGAGACAGGAGTGGGTGGAGAAGAGCGAATTTTTTCCTTTGAGGCCCAAAGGGCTGTCAACCCTCTTCAGCTGCCCTGGGGCCTGACAGCCACAGAGATTTACGACCTGGACAGCTTTGATCCAGGCCTCTGATAAACATCAGGAACAGCTCGCCCCTAAGCCCCGGAGAAGGAGGTTTAAGGATGGGAATGCAGCCTCCTGGAAAAAGAGAGCCAGAGAGGGCGTGCCCAGGGACAGGTCGGCCTTCAAAGTCCTCTCATCAAGCTGGATCCCTGGGTGGGGTCAGTCCTAGCCCTTCGGGGAGAGGGTACAGGATTCGGGGCCCAAAACCACAGGCAGCACAGCTCACCGATGCAGAGGGCCTGCTGAGGTTAATCCTGGAAGGGGTGGAGACGTTGGCCTGGGCCTCTGAAATTCTCTCACACTTGCTCACCTGTTCTCCCAAACACATTACCCATGTTTCTCTAAACAGAGCTAGACCAGAGGGAAAGAACCTGATAAGATTTGAGCTGAGAAGGGCACGTTTCACCCAGCAGGCCCTGTGGGTTTTCTTGTCCCAGTGCTTGTTGTTGATACTGTTGTTCTTAGCAATGACGGGGCTGGTAAATTGCTGGATTATGTTTCATCCCCGCCTCCTTTCAGAAAGGACGTAAGGCCAGGACAACCTCCACAGGGTCACAGAACACTCGTGGCTCTTCCTCTTGCCCTCAGCTTGACCCCTCGGGAGCACAGGGAATCCATAGGTCCTGGGAGAACATCTCCAGCCGTGCAATTGAACAGAGCCTCATCGGAGCAAAGGGGGAGCCAAACAGTTTCATCTGAACACCTCCCCAGATAGGTCGCCTCAAGTGCAAAGTCACAGCTGCCTCCGTAACCTACTCCCCTTGGGACAGTGGCCTCGGCTGTCACAGTGCAAGGCACACAGGCAAGGTCTCTGCGCTCTGGGCTCCACAGCGTCACACAGACGTCAGGAGACACCCTGAGAAACTTGCAGCTCTTCCTCCTGCCCCACAAGCCAGCCTGCAGGCCGTGCACGCAGGAGTAAATGCATATTTGCTGAGCACCAAATTGGGTCTAATGACCCTGGCCTGTCTCACAGGGTCATCTTGAGAAATAGCTGATGTCAGACGATGAGCGTGAGCAGCTGCTCTCCATTTGCACTCAACAAGAGGAAAGGGCCTTAAATTACAGCGGGAGGGATTAAGGTTAAACATTAAGAACAGCTTCCTGGCTGGGAGGGCTGTGAAACACCGTAGGCTGTTACCCAGGGACTGCTGGAGACGCTCCTGTTTCCACGAGGCTGAATAAGAAGGAGGTTGACGTGCCAAGGCAGTTTGATTAGGACCTTTATCAGGTCGTCTGGCCCATCCTCCTGAAGGCGAGGGCTTGGGCTAAACACCCACCAAGCAAGGCCTTTCTGGACACAGGATGACCTCTACAGTCAAGTGCTGTGATTCTGAAAACGTCCCCACACTCTGCACAGTGAAAGGAGAGCCCAGAACCATTGGCGAGGCCGCCCTCTGGGGCCTATTTTCAAGCCTTTGCCAGCAGTGGTTAACAATGAGAGGGGGCAGTGGGGTGGTTTCCAAACTCTCTGGAGCCCAAGACAGTTATTTACCAGCCAGCACTCCCAGGGACAGAGAAATAACAAGATCATAACACTTTACTGCCAGAGGAACGATCGACCTTTCTTACAGATGGAGAGACGGAGGCCCAGACCTGGGCAGTGCCTTTACACAGTTACTTTGAATCGGAGCTGGGACTGGAAAAGCCTGGTTAGGAGCCTGACTTTACCATCAACCAGCTGTGTGACCTCAAACTAGTGCCCTAACTCCTCTGGCCCTCAGTAGCCTCATTTACAAAATGGGGACGTTATAACTATTACCCCCGTTCGTGGGGCACCGTCTTCAGTTCTAGAGCACTATAGATCTCAAGTTTCTGCTCTATCGTGACTCTCAATTTGTGATCCATCCTGTCCGTCTCGCTGCCTTAAACACAGACCTCTAACTGGGAAGTGGTTCTTTTAAGTTTCCAGATTAACAGAAAAATAAAACCTCTGATCTTTAAGACCAGGAAAGGTATATAATTAGCCTTAGTCATCCTCTTATCTACGTCTGCCATTTTGCAGATGAGGAGATGGAGGGTGCCTGTGGGCACTCCAGAGAAGACAGGAGAGAACATGCTAGAAGGGATTGGGCAGGGAAGGGAACTCCGAGGGTAAGCTTCGTGGACCTTCCAGCGCCATGGGGAGCCAGCCTGCTCCCTGGCCCAGTGATGATTTTCAGTGCATTAACTTAAAACCCTAGGAAGTGTCTCCCCTCTGTAGCCCGCCCCCATGATCTGATGCAGGGTTAGCACCCAGGGGTCCTGGAGAGCCACTGATGAACCTGATGAGTCCAATGTGGGGGCAGGAGGTTTGTTCAAAGGTTTGGCCTTCCCAGCCCTCCCCTCCTGCCCTCCTGCCTCTCACCTGCTCCAGCCCCTCCCCAACACACTCACCTTTCGGCTCAGTCCCACCCCTGTCTGTAGAATCAGTCTCTACCCAGGCAAGAGGGACTAAAAGACATGCAAGGACATTTGGTGAGCAGCTCTTATTTGCAATAGGTAAGCAATTTATTTTTATTCGATCCCCTCTCTAACCAGCATGCCAGATCATTATCATTACCCACCTTTTAAGATAAGGAAACCAAAGGTCAGAGAGGTTAACCAAGCTGTCCTGGTCACACAAGAGCAAAAGCAGCAAATCTGGGGATCACACCTCAGCCTCTGACTTCTGAAGCTTGTCCTCCTCTCCTGGGCAGCTGCTCCCAGCTTCTTCCTGAATGCTTCTGACATCACTTGCCGCTTCTGATGCCACAGTCTTCACCTTGTCCCCAGGCCTGAGTCCCCTTCTTAGTGGAATTCCGCGTCCCCTGGAGTTGGCAGAGTCCCCTCCCTATTCCTCAGGTCCTGGAGTTCCGTGATGAATAACAGAAATCCCTGCGGTCACCTGCCTACCTAGACTTTCAAGCTTCCAGATTCTCCATCACTGGGAGCCTCCTGCCTTTCAGGAGAGGCCGGCCCCTCGCTCTGCTTTGTGGGTGACCACCCTGCCTGTCACGACATCCTTCAGGTTATAAGCTATGCCTGCAGAAAGGGCCTCTTCTCAGGGTCTGCTCATCCCGGGTACTTTGCGTGCCTGCTCTCGAACGGTGCCAGATGCTCCTCACTCAGGCCCTAACTAAGATACTGCAGCCCAGCCTCCTGAAGACCCCCCAGAGAGGACCACAGCAGCAGAGCAGCTGGGAGAGCAGACTTGGGAGTCAGACTGACTAGCTGGGAGCTCTTGGGCAAGTCCCCCATCTATGCCTCAGTTTCCCCAGCTAAAAACGGAAATATGAGTCCCTACCTCATAGGGGTATTGTGAGAATTAAAGAAGTTAATGTTTGTAAGCAATGAGAACAGAGGTTGGCACATGGTTAGTGCAACATACATGTTATTAAACAAAAGTCAATGCTTATACCTTCAAATTTTAAAATCACAGACCAGGAATCCAGTCCCAGGCTTGGAGAATCTCAAGGTTGGAAGGAGGCACCTCCCTCCCCATACAAGAGTCCTTACACCCACGGCACCCGAGGGTGAGCATCAGCCTCTGGAATACCTGTCAGGACGGGGAGTTCACTACCTTACAGCAGACTCTCCCAGTGTTAAACAACTTCAACTTGTTTTTTTGTTTTGGTTTGTTTTGGTTTTGCCCTGAGCTAAAAGCAGCCTGCCTGGAGCTCCCACCCACTGGCCTGAGACCTGAGACGGAGCCTGCTCCCTTCCATGTGACAGCCCGGCCCCACATTCCCTTCTCACCCCTGTTCTGGGCACCCTCAGCTGCACACCATGATTTACGGGCGGTTTCCATGCTGGCAGGGGATGCAAACCAGCCTGGCTCATTCTTGCCTGCTTCCCGCACCTTTCCTGCCCGAAGCCCCCAGGCCGGCATACCAGCACGCACGCCCGTGTTGACAGCTCCCTGGGCAGCTCAGCCAGGCAGGGCGTGGTCCCGAGCCAAGTGGATGGCGCCTGGGGACAAAGTAGAGAGTGTGGGCTCTGAGTAGAGCATGTAAGTCCACGTCCAAAGACGGGGAAGGGAGAAGCTTTTCCAGAATCGGCCTTAACATGGGGCCATGGGGCCTCGGGGAGCCAGGAAGTCTCTCCCCCTCTTTAAGGTCCCGTGCTTTGTGATTAGCACTGCCCTCTTCCTCGATTCCTTTATTCAATGTAAAAATTGATAGGAGAGATAATACGTGAAGCCTGTAATACTTTGGTGCAAATAACACTGACATTTTTGGAGGGTAAGTGACAGAACAGGGTGCCTGGGGAGAGAAAAGATTCTGGAAAATGGAGGAAGCTCCCTCCACCTCTCAGCTTGCCCGGAATCACTGAAAAGGCGAAGACAAAGAATATTTATTTCAGGGCCTGCTGTGTGCTAAGCGTTGCCCATCACCATCGACCTGGATGAATATAGTAATCCTCTAATACCACCACGAGGCAGATTCCCTCTCCATTGACCAATAAGGAAACCAGGACTCAAAGTCCGGCGGCGTGCCTACAGTCACACAGCTAAGAAGTGGCAGAGCCAGAACTCAAACTCAGCTCTGGCTTAGTGCTACAGCCTGTCCACTTTCACCCGCGTGACCAGACCTCACTGCCTCCTCGTGCTCCCCGAGCGCTGAGGGCCTCCGCAGCAAGTGGACAAAGCTTCTCCCTCACACACATGCGTACACACACACATACACACCTGCAGGCACACCCGTGGGCTCACAGAGCCTCCCCAGGACCCAGGGACCCCGCGCCGGCCTTCAGCCCTTCTTGGAGAGCGGCCCAGCACAGTGGCTGGGAGCCGGGCCTCTGGAACCTGCCTGCCTGGCTCCGTTCCTGGCTCAGCCTCCCTGGAGCTCGTGACCTCTCTGAGCTTCAGATTCCCCGTCTGTAAAACAAGGATAACAGCACCTACCTTGTAGGGTCTGGGGGTTGATGAAACAAGTTGCTATTTGAACAGTGAATCAGCGTGTGTCACACACATACGAGCACAGCAGAGAGACCGCGAGAGGCCGGGCTGGGGGCATCCACATCACTGAGTCCCCATCTCAAAATAGGAGGGCTGTTCCAGAAGCCTCATAGCTTTTCCAAACCAAACATCCTAGGCTGCAGCTTTAAGTGCTTCTCTGCTGGGTAGAGACGCCTCCTTAGCAGGCGGCAAACACTTAGGGGCCAAGAGGCTTTTTCACAAAGGTTGAGCTGAAGGTTTTAAGTGTTCATTGTCCAGCCCACAACAAGGCAGTGTCCAGTGGCCCACTCCTGCAGAGGAGCAGGGGCCAGCAGGGCCAAGCACCGTGTGCCCCAAGGGGCTCTTGCAGTGGGACCACTGATGGCCCTGGGGGTCATGAGAACAGGACACCTCCAGCGAAACCAGAAGGGAGAGCCGTCTGATCTGCCTTCTCTCGCCAGTCACAGAGAGACAGGACACAGCAGGGGCAAGGGAGGACATTTCCCTTGGGGGAAAGTAAGCAAGGTCCTAGGAACACCTCCCCCAGAGGAAGGAGCAGGCCGGGCCGTGCAGAGCCTGGGGCGCACCCTGCCCAGGGCCAGCCTGAGCTGCGGCTCCTGCAGACATGCCCATTCCTCCGCTCAGAAAGAGGAGATGCAACTTTTAAACTGGATTCTTCTCTCACTCGGCCATTAGGCTGGGGAAGAGAGAAAAAGAGCGAGAACCCGCCAGTATACAGCAAGTGTTGGATTTTCCCTCTTTTTAGACATTTTTGGGACCCACTGATTTATTACCAAACATCTGGATTCCTGATTTCCATCCCGCTGTGGAAAGGGACAGACAACAGCTCATATGTTCAAGGCAGTCCAGCTCAGCATGTGTTCACTAGGCCCCTGCCACGGACTCGGTCCCTGGGGAGCTAGGAAGCTGAATTAGACCCAGCCCCATCCTGGAACAGTTCATAGTCTAGGTCAGGAGACTGGGAGTAAACAGACAACTCTGACAGAAAGGACAAGTGATCACGGCTTGATTAAAGATTCGAACCCAATGCCGCAGAAGCCCAGGAAATGGACAGGTGGCAAGAAGATTGAGAAGTATGTGTTTCCTCCATGAGGTGATCCGGTAAAAATCATGAAAAGCCTTAAAAATGTTCATAATCTTTGGCCCAGAAAGTCCACTTCTCAGGGTCTGTTTTGAGGACATAATCAGAGGCACCCATGAAGACTGACGTGCAGAGACATATTTAAGTTATTTATAACAGAAAAATGTGTAACAAAGCACACGGATAAGGAGCAGGCTGTAGGTGAGAGAATGGAGAGGGAAAGTCTTCAGGCGGAAAGAGGACATGCAGAGACGTCACGGCAAGAGGGAGCTCAGCGGCTCCCAGGACTGAAAGAAGGCCAGCGTGGCCCCACTCAGAGAGAGAGAGAGGGGTGAATGGGACCCAGAGGAGAGAGGAGGCCGCCCCGGTGGATCTTGCAGGCTGCAGTGAGGGTTCTGCTCCCACTCGCTCACCCCGAGGGCAGGGGGAGGAAGCCTTTGCCACATTCACATGGAGCAGTGGTGTGATCAGACCCGTGCTTCCAGGAGAGCCTCTGGCTGCGCGGTGGCAAACGCATGCCACGTGCAGGCGCCAGTCTAAGTGCCATGCCGGCATTCGCTTCTTTAATCCTCACCGCTCTGTGAGATAGGGAAGCTGAGACTCATGGAAGAGAAGTCACTTACCTGAGGTTGCACAGCTGGGAAGGGGCAGGGCCAGGCAGTCTGTGCCAAACAGCTTAGTCACTGCGCTAATATTGAAGGGAGGGGATAGTGCGACATGGGCAGACCTTTTTGGAGCCATTGCAGTAATTCAGGTGGGAGAGGATGGAAGCTTAGAGACAAGTGGACTGGGAGACAATGAGAGAGGCCTAATTAGAGGGACTGGGTGAGAGATGAGGGTGATAAGGGGTGGGAGGGTGCAGGGCTGTTGGGGGAAGGGTGAAGAGTAACTCCTAGGCCTCTGGTTCGGCATAACCAGAAGAGCATTAAATACATATACATACATGTTATACACACACACAGGCATATATGCCATATGTGCATATTAGGCAGTGAGAGAGAGAATGGAAAAAATTACAAAAAAATGGTAACACAGGCTCTCTTTCAGTGGTAGGCTGATGGGTTATTTTTATTTCTTCTTTATACATATGTATATTTTTAAAATTTCTCTCAGTAGGTGTACATTATTTCCATAATCAAAGTAAAATCAGTTATACCTTCAAATTATGCATCAGTATACATCCAGCGCTCTCTTAGGGCGTCCATATACGTGCACAGGCTACTATCAGGCACTGTCTGTGGGCACATTTATCTGTGTGAGGTATGTGACCATCACGGTGTCAATCTCAGGTAGGAAATGGCAATCAACCTTCTACAAGCCTGGTGGCTCACCCCACGCTCCTCGAAGGCCACCAAGAGCCTGAGGCCAGCGCAGCTCCCCTCTGAGCCCAAGGGTAGACATATGAAGCCGAGTCTCAGCAGGAGGCCCAGAGCTCTCTAAGAGATGCTGGCGTCCTGCAGGGGAGCGCACAGCACAAGTCCAGCCGGACATGGAACCAACCGCACAGAGGCTGAGTGAGGAAGGAATCCTGTGCCCCCCACCCCAGGGGATGGCAGCAGGGTCTCCCACTGGGCCTCGAAGTGTCCTGCCCAACCCCTGCTGGGTTTCCTCTCCAGTGGAACGCCAAGCCAGGCAGGGCCACCCACATTACAGATGGCTTCCCTGTAATCTGGGTGCAGGCCAGGGGGGTTGTCCCAGAGAAAATGGCTGGGAAGACAGGAGCAAGCCATTCCTCTACCTCCATCCCCTTGAGAAGAGATTCGGGGTACAGAAGAGTCTACAATAGGAGCTAAAAGGTCAGGAGCCCCCTGAGCCGTCAGAAGCCTGGGTGGGCTCAGCCGAGGGTGTGAGCCAGAGACACCCACAGGATCGCCAGGGAAGAAAAGTGAGCTGCCTGCAAAGCCGGCCGGCGGGAAGGTGCTAACGAGACAGGTTCGGGGTGACCCTAGGAAGAAGGTGTCCATCTGTCCGGCAAGGGCTCCTTCTGATTTCTGGAAAGAGCAGCAGCAGCTGTGGGAGTGAACTGAAGCTCACTTCAGTTCAGATCCAGGCTCTGTTACAGGTTAAAAACAATGATCATGGCAATGGACCCCCAGGGTTACTGCGAGGCCACGAGACAGCACGTGGGAGCCACTGTGCCTGGCAGGTGGAGTCACAAAGTAAAAGGCTGTCTCTCCTGGGGTTATCACTGGGTAGTGCCTCCCAGGGGCTGTTCCTCAGACCGAAGGACAAATATACATGCACATACAAACACGCACACACACACACATCATATGCATTGGTGTTCAATACTCACATCTGTAGTTAAAGACGTAAACCTAATCATAACCACTTAGACATGCAGGAACCACTCAAACGCGTGCACAACCTGATTACTAGCAAACGTTCACATTTAATTAATAACCATAACTGAGGAAGATATGCAATTTACAAATTGCTTTTTACCGGAACCTTATCTCATTAGATTGTCAAAATTCACATCCAGAGGTAAATAAGCTCATTGTTCTTATCCAGTTTTTACAGATGAGAAGACTGAGCTCAGCGTGGCTAAGAGTCGCCCAAAGACATACGCTTGGAAATGACAGGGTCAGACTTCCATCCAGTTCCAAACCACATGCTTTTCTGCTTGGCCACACGTGCTGCCATGACTGATGCTCATCTCCTAATGGGGAAACCGAAGTTTCTCAACTCCCCAAAGAAGGTTTGGAATCCACCCATCAGTGAGAGTAGCCAAGGATGACAGAGCTGAGAGTCAAAGAGAGAAGGTCTCCTCCACCATCAAGCAGGCACACACAGCCACTGGATTTACCCTCCTTAATTCCCAGCCTTTACTTAGGGTGTTCTTTCCACCCAGGCCACCGTCCCCAGACTCTCTCCAATCACAATCAGAGCTCTTCTCAAGTCCCACCTTCTCTGAGGAGCTCCCCTCCCCAAATCCCCCTGCCCACACATCTTTCTTCTTTCCCTGAGGTCCTGTAACAGAGTCGGGTCCTCAAAGCTTAGCCCACATGGCTCTCCAGTCATTTTCTCTGTGTTTGAAGTATGAGTGTGAGGGCTCTGCAGTCAGCCAGATGTGGGTTTGAGTCCTATCTCCCCCTTCCCAGCTGTATGGCCCTGTATAAGTTGCTTAACATCTCTGGGCCTCGCTCTGCTTGCTATAAAAGGGGATAATGACAGTGCATACCTTATAATTATGAGAGCTAAATGTGAAACACGGGCCTGACACAGAGTAAAATCTCAGTAAACATTCTCTATGAAGATAGTTTGATTTCTCCAGCAAATGGTAGCTCCTGGAGTGTGGGACATATTCTTTTTGGAACCCCCTAAAGGATCTAGCACTGTGCTGGGCACACCAAGTCATTTGTCGGCGGGGTAAAGATGGGTCCTAGCGCAGCCACAAGCTAGCCATGGGACTCCAGGGATGGTCCACTTTTCCGGGCCTCTGTTCCATGACCTTGTGCGGCTCTCCTGACCCCGAGGGCAGAGTCGATTGAAAACCACACTCAGCAGCAGCGGCAAAGGGGAGGGGCTAAGTGCATTGGGAGTTATTGGACCTGGGTTCGAACCCTGGCTCCACCTTGAGCAAGTCGTACATCCTTTCTGAGCATTCGTTTCCTCATCAATAAAGCGAGGGTGACAACACCGACGTCACGGCACTGTTATCACAATGAAATAGCAGAATGTATACAAAATCCGCAGCATGTGATGAATACGCGATAAATGCCATTGGCAGTGGAGGTTGTATTATTTCGATGATTATTGTTACTGTTAATCCCAAGAATGAAGGATGAAGATGGTACAGAGAATTCAAGCCATAACTGCTATGACAGAAATGACTTAGGATAATTGCTTATGACAGAATAGTTGGTAAAAATTTGAGAAACAGTGAAATAAATGAACCCCAGTATCTCTTTTATCTCTCTTACTCAGTGCTGGTGGGTTGAGCTACACGACTTTCCTGGACGCCCCTCCCCAAGGTACGGAAAGAAGATAAACAAACAGCTTGTCCTCTGCTGGTTGTTGCCCCGAAGGTGCTCACTCTCTGGGCTTTTCCCCTGGCTTGTCCAGTCAAGGATCCCGGACAGACAAGGCACACAGCCAGGATGGCACCCACGAGGCGTGGTCCCTGTCAGGGCTGGAAGCGCAGCCGCCTGCCCCCGGGGACCTCCCTGCCTGCCCAAGGCCCATCTCCAAAGAGCAGAAGTGCCCGGCAGGAGACCAGCGGCCCACTGCAGTTCCCGGGCTGCGGCAGGCAGCGGAGTGTCCCAGGCTGTCCCAGTGCTGTCCCCCAGCCAGGAGGCCCAGGTCAGCACTGTGACCCCCCAGGGGAGGGGCTAGTTGGAGGAGGCGGGAGAGGAAAGAGTGTCTCAGGCACCAGGAGAAGAGTGGGGCATGAAGCCCTCTTCCCAGCTCTAGGGCACTGCCAAAGCCCCGTCTGACCCCACCCCACCCGGCCCACCCCTGGGGCCACGCTGCAGCCAACTTGAGCCTGGCCGTTTGCCAGCCCTCAAGTATCGACTTGAGGTTGGGGAACTCGGCAGCTCCAAGGTGCTGACCTTCCTGCCAGGGCCACAACAAACACCTGTCACAGGCCTGAGTGCTAATGACAGGCCCAAGTGAGTGGCATTAAGGTTAACACCTGCATTAGTGACATGCCTTTCAAAGGTCAATGGTGCCCGTTTAAGCAGCCTGAGGGGAGGGCAGGAGGGGGAGGCTGGCCACGCCTCAGTCCAGGCAGGTGGCTGTGTTACTTGTGCTAAAGCTCTCCCCAGTCATCCATGGAATTGAAGTAACTCGGGGGATTTTCTCCGCCTCACCCTGGAGCAGGAGGAAGAGGGGAAAGAGGAAGACACATTTGTCTTACGTGGGCCCTGCTGCCTTGCTGCTGGGAAGGTGGGCTCTCTCTGTGCTTGCAGGAAGTGGGAGGGGGTGTGGGTGCCAATCCCGCAGCTCCTGGAAACGTTCTTCTTCCATTAACGGTGAACTAAGACCTGAACCACTGTTTGAGGTCAAATCCGCCATCCTCTTTGTTCAGTTCCCAGGAACAGCTTGCCCCTGGCCCTTAACTCGGGCAAACCCTCTCCCGTCGGACTCTGCCTGTTCAGCTTCCAGGACTTTTAATCCTCGTTGCAGCATCCTCCCCATGCCGCCCACAGAGAGCCCACCTGTCTCCACTGTGGGACTTTGAGATAGCTCTTTACCTCGGGAGAACAGGAGAGACTTGAACCAAAGGCTCCCCAAAGCAGAAATCACCACCAAAAGGCAGGTCTAACACTTCTCAGTGCGAGGAGGCGCTGGGCAGCACGGAATGTTCGTCAATGCCAGGTTCCAGAGGTTCCTTAGGAGCAGCACAGCACGATCACTTTCCTCCTAGTCATTTAACTCCCCAGAAAAATGCATGAAGGGTCTGTTTTGTGCCAGACACTGAGCTAGGTACCAGAAGCCAAAAGACAAAGTCCCCCCAAAAAGGAACTAAAATATAGTTGGGCAGATAAGGCATGCATTTAAGGATCTCTGCTACAAAGGAAAAAGTGAAAGATGCCAAAATAGCGGTGCAGGTAAAGAGTCGTGGGAGCACAAGGAAAGGAGAGACCATAACCCACAGGGAGAACGAGGGAGGGCTTCTCGGAGGGGGTGCCATTTGAATCTTGAAGGATGAGAAGATTTGGCTGTGAGGCAGTGGGGACAGCACATTTCCCACAGAAAGAACTGAGAATGCAAGGACACCACAGAGGGGAGATGTGACAGTGTTTCTGATGACAGCATGCCCTGGATGGGCCAGGCCTTGACCTAAATGTTGGGGGGAATTTATACAAAGATAGCTGCTCCATTTCGAGAAAACAGAACAGGTGTCCCAGGGAAAAAAATCCAGACATTGATTTTTTAGGGGTCTGTTCATGTGATACATGGTGGGTGGTGTTATTATTGTAAAAAGATGTCAGGAATAAACCACAGGCCTCCCCACAGATGCCACAGCCAGATGGGAAGACTGGCAGTATGTTGACCTCACGTGCACCCTGTGTCCCAGGATTCTCGGAGCCTGCCCCAAAGGGCCCAGCACCAAATGCTTCCAGCCCGCAACAGAGAAGGGAGGACCAGCAATGCAGCATCGCCAGAGTTTGGAGGGCACCCTTTGTCTCCCACCAGG
This sequence comes from Equus caballus, assembly GCF_041296265.1. NCBI lineage: Eukaryota > Metazoa > Chordata > Mammalia > Perissodactyla > Equidae > Equus > Equus caballus. Next base: position 25,640,660 of record NC_091710.1, on the reverse strand, counting down.
CAGTTCTGTTACTCACCCCACAGATTACACGCCCATCTTCTCACAGGCCTCCAGCTCACCTCAGACGGCCATTTTCCAATTAGGGCAAACTGAGACCCCAGTCACACAGCTCAGCTCAAAGCGGAGACCAGGGGTCATGACGATGGGAACAGGCAGCCTTTGCTGCACCCCAGCTAAGTGCTGGATACACGCTAAGGCTATTAGCTTTGGTAATTCTCACCCTGTTATAATCACCATTTTATAGATGAGAAAACTCGGAGAAATGGAGGGAACTGCCCAAAGCCACACAGCCAGTTCAGTCGTGGGTGACTCATATCAGTCCATTTCAACCCAAGACCACAAGGGGAGATTTTAAATGCTGTGTCCAGGTTCAAGTGGGCTTAAAGGCCAGGACAGGACTGCGACTGGGTGGGAGGGAGATAACCCCCAGGGGAGGCTGCAGGAGTGGGTGGAGAGCCCGGTACCTTCACAGGCCATCTCTCTTCTTTGCCGGAGAGAGAAGTTTCCCAGGGCTGGCAGGGAGGAAAGCCCTGGGGTTTAACTGTGTGCTGGTCTGAAGACTGGTTCCGGATTCCGGTGTGGGGAGGACAAGGAGAGGAGAAGAGAAATCAAAGCAATAACACTTCCCTTGCCACCTAAAGCAGGTAACCAGGGAGGACACGAGGCCGGCAGCAGCACATCCCTCGATCCATATTTCATGGGAGAGACGACACAATTGGACATGTCACTCCCGAAAACCAGAAACTCAAAGCAATTTTAGATGAACTTTCAGAAAGATGAAACAAATGGCCATGTTCGTGTTATACACCAAATAAATCACACCAAAATGATAGTTGTAATTCCCAAAAGTACACAGAGAATTGATTTTGCTATGACACTTATCATGATGAACGGGGACACCCCTGGATGGGCCCATCTTAAGTGGCTGCTGTTTAACTCCTGAGATCCCAGGCCCAGCTCGTCTCCTTGTAGGGTCCCGGGGCTGCTCTCTGAGCCCTGGCATGCAAAGCTGTCTTCTGAAGCCGGGCTGAGGCCTGGCCCCACCCCGTGGGTCTCGCCTCCATGGGTCGCCAGCAGCTTCCCAAACACTGGGTGAGCCCAAGAGCAGCCGGGGTCTGGCGTTGACCAGGCTCCTATCTGAAATGGGAAGGAGCCTCGCTGGCTGTGTCTGTGTCTGAGGGAAGGGAGAAAAGACCCGGAGTTTTCACCGGTTGCCTCCTTAATCCTCACAGTTCCCTGTGCCCCGGGTGTCAGTACTTACTCTGCTTTCCAGACGAATTAGTTGAGGCTCAGAGAGGCCAGCTTACACAGAGATTTGAATAAAGGTCTTAGTGACCGCAAATTGGATTCTCTCCCCAACACGTTCTGCTGGCAATTGTAGATCCTGCTGCTAGGATCCTTCCCTGGACCAGAATTTCATTCATTCCTTCATTCACTCATTCATTCATTCAGGAGTCAGCAAGTATTTATTGCGCATCTATAGGTGCCACTTGGGTTGGGGATTCAACAGAGAATAAGCACTCTTTCTGCCTCACGGAGCTCACCGTCAAGTCAGCGCCTGATACAAATGAAAGGAAACTGGCAATAGTGATTCAGAGCTTCGGGGACATGCCCGGTACTGTCCCACCTCAAGGACCGGGAAGTGCAGAGACGCTCTCCTGAGGAAGTGATGACTGAACTGAAAGCTCAAGGATGAGATGGTGCCAACCAGGCGAAAGGATGACTGCACAATGGGACCCAGGGCCTGGAGGCAGCCTGCGCCGCTGGAGTGGAAGAGGAGGCAAAAGAAGCAGCTGTCAGAGGAGGCCGGGGAGGAGAGAGGGCTGACCCGCACAGCCAGAAGCTTTGCTCCCGCGTGAAGCTATGGAAACCATTGCAAGGATTAAGCAGAAGGGACATGATCAGATTTGTGCTTCAAAAGCTCACTCCAGTGCCGATTCAGGGACCATGTGAGCTTATCAGGTCACATGAAGGCTGAGCTCATCTTCAGATTGGGGACCAAGACGGTGTGAGTCCTCGTATCGTTACAGTAGGATTTGCATTCTGCCAAGCGCAGGTCAGAATTATATTGCTCGCCATCAAAGGCCGCTGTATGACTTAGAGAATAAAGAGCAGACAGAACATAGTCTATAACATAAGCTATAAAAATCAACTCAGAACAAAGTCAAAGAGAGTTTCTGAAAATAGAAATAGATGACATCCCAGAGTTAATGTCGTAAACAAAATCTTTAGCTTTCTATTGCCACGTGTTTTTACATTTCTAACTTCAGGGTGAAGATAACTTCAGCTATTTTGTTTTGTCAAGGGTTTCTTCTGGTTTGTTTTGTTTTGTTTTTTGTTTTCTGTCTTTTGTTTCCTTAATACGGCTAGTACCATCCCAGTTCTGCCTCTCACTAGCTTTGTGACTTTGGGCAAAAGCCTTGACTTCTTTGAACTTCAGTGTTTCCTCTGGCTCTAAAATATTATGATCCTGTAACATCCAGAGATTCTGTAAGTGACACGTGCGTTTGCATCAGACGGTGAACGCTCGTCAGATTCAAGCTCTGGGAATTTGCGGGCAGCCTCACTCCAGAGAACCACTAACAGGAAAGGCCTTCGGGCCCCCAGGCCCCCAGACACAGGCCCACTGGGCTCCAGGAGTCTGGCTCGGGGCCGAAGACACACTTTTAAAGCTGTAACCATGACAATTTGCCCCACATTTTCAAAGATGAGGAGTAGTGGGGCACGATCAGAATCCAGTCACCCCAAAATTGTAAAAGGACAAAAAAGCAGGACTCAGGGAATTACCTCCCAATAAGTTTCTTCTCTCTTGACTTCTCCAGATTACAAGGCAAATACCTAATGAACCAAACCAGAAATGAGAGAAATTTTAATAATGTCTGTGCCCTGCCCACACAAGTTTAGAGGACGACAATTAACGGTGACCGTAGCATGATTTAGCAAAACCTAGGTACAAGCTCCCACCAGATGCCTTTAAGCCAGTAATTTTCAGGCTTCAGAAGTAAAGGATGAGAGTACGTGTAAAGGGGAAAAAATCTCACCATTCCCCGTGGGGTTGACTTAAGTCATTTTACGGTAAAGTTAACACATACAAACACTAACCTAGGTATACATCCTACGCTTCCAGCTCTTAGGCAAATATAAAATAAAAATAAATTTTTAGAATAAGTACAGTTAAAACTACCAAACCAATAATATTCAAATCAACAACATTAGTTAACTATGATGGATGATGATACTTTGCAAAAGCTAAGTGTCTGGCGTTGGGTTTACCAGCAGAGAGATCTCACTGCTCTAGCTTTCACTTCCTTGTCAGCTCGATTCTTTGGACTTTAACATGTGGACCATCATTTAATCCAGAGGTCGGCAAACATTTTCTGTAAAAGGCCAGACTGCAAATATTTCAGGCTTTGCGGACCATACGGACTCTGTCACAAACTACTCAACTCTCTCGTGGTAGCATGAAATCAGCCACAGACAACGGGAAATGGATGGGCCTGGCTGTGTTCCAATAAAACTTTATTTACGAAAACAGGTGCCAGGCAGGATTTGGCCCAGGGGCCATGGTGTGCTGACTCCTGATTTCATCCATCATCTTTATTATGTCATCATTTGGCCTTTTGCCTTTTAACAACGAATTTCACTCTTAACTACTGATTTATTATTTTTATGGACCAGTCAATTCAATAATTCACTCCGAAATTCAACTTGAAAAAAAATTAACAGAAAATATTTCTGGCCTATTTACTACTCAATCACTGGGAGAGAATCGACCTGAAAAAAAGCAGGATCTGAGCAATGTACCCTCTCAAAGTGGGTGTGGGTACCTTTGGGTTCTGTGTGCCTCTGGTCCCCAGACCCATGTGGCAGCTTAGCTGTTTCATTTCTTCTCTCCATTTGAACTACCGATCAAACATCAGTGACATCCTTTACCTTTACCTGGCATGAACATATTATTTAAGATCGTCAGCATCTGCTATTGTCCCTTTATTTTACCATTCAGTCACTCAAACAAAAAATAATTGCTGAGCACTTACAAATGTCAGGCATTGTTCTGAGCACTTAAGTTCTTAAGTGGAAAAACAGAGCAAAAATCCCTGCCTTCACAGAACTTACGTTCAGATTGGGGGGTGGGTGGTAGAGACAGACGATAAAAATAAAAAGAGCATATTAATACATAAATCTCATTGTTTGAATTAAATTAAGTGAAGGTCTGTATGAAATAACTTAAGAAACCAGCATCTTCCTCCCAGAAAGTGATCTCCCATTGTGAACTAGCATGCGAAGGAGAAGCACATTTTCACCCGGTATAGGAATCTAACGTCTGCAGACGGGGAGGGTTTATTTTGTTTAACCGCTAGGAAGTTCAGCCTAACAGGGGCCAGGCTTGCTCAGCAACCAGTCAGGAACCCCATGCTGTCACTTCTGGGCCTCCTTAGGTACCAACGTGGTGGGAGTACAAATGCTCCAGAACTGAAATTGGGTAGCACTGTTTGGTACATGAGGATGACCTAGAATGCGCTGGTATTATTGTCCGGGGGGCCTCCTCTCTGTCACAGCCCCTCGCAGGATGGCCTAGAGATGCCTGAAGCAGGCCAGGGAAGGCCTTGGTGGATCCAGGCTCTGCCACTGGCGACTGTGGATGAGTCAGCCACCCTGTGCGAGCCTTGGTTTCCCCATGCATAATTCTGGAATGATAAGAATGCCTTTCCTGTCCCCCTCATAGAATACTTGAGAAAACAAAGTGAAGTAAATTATGAAACAGTTTTGAAGATAAACCTGCTGAGAGCTGGTTTTGCCCCAGAAAAAAAAAATTGGGGTCCCCTGAGAGGGGAGATTTGTACTGATATGCAATACAGCCCCAGGCCTCTCCAGCCTGCTGGGCCCTGGTCATTTGCGCTGGGTTCTCATCGTTGGTCAGCTTTGTATACAGGCGATCCATAAATGTAATGTAGTCGTGTCGATGTAATTATTATTATTATTGCTATCATTCTGATATCAGTGTGTCGGAAGGGCTGCTAAAGTCCAAACTTCTAGGATGCTCACATAGTGGAATCCTCCTTACAAAGGAGAGACCCTTATCTCTAGTCACATTCTTCTCGACTTCATGAACGCAATGAGTTACCAAGCCTAAAGATTCTTTCCCTTTTATTTTTTTCTGGCAAAACTTTTTATAGACTATCAATATATATTATTCCTATTATCTTTTGCTTTATCGGTTTCAAATAACTATCCCCCAAGCCCTGTATCTGTTGCATTGTCCTTGGGGCTTTAGAGAAGAAAGAGCAAAGCAGAACAGAACTCAATGGGCCTATAGACTATATTTCTGCAGGGTCATGGAGTTGAATAGGAATGAATATTCCTATTTACTGAATTTGAATGGGCAAAAGGACTTCTTTCCTAAAAGCTCTCAAACGGTACTCTACACGCATGCCCTCATCGTGTTCGATTCTGGCTGTGTGAAAGCACTGATTCAGAAGAGACACGGGAGCATCACTTACTAGGGTCTCATTATATGGCCCACACTGTCCTATACACATCAATATCAACCAGGACGATTTACTGAACTTCTGCTGAGGAAAGTCACTCTGCTATACACACCCATACCAACACAAACATGTGTGCTTCTCTCTCTCTCTGTTTATCTCTGTCTCCAACTGTCTCTCTCTGTCCCACGTCCTCCAACCACAGACCAGTTGTTCTGGATCAAAGCCTGCCCGGATCATATCTCATAAGCGCCTAGGGCAATCTCCTGAGGTTTACAAAGCCTAATAATAATGTGGTTCCCAAGAGGAATAAAAGCTCATTCTCCACTCTCCCCACCTCCCAGCCACCAGGCACCCTGCTCCCAGGAGGCAAACACAAGCCAGACTGCCCCAAGAAAACAACTCCCCTGAGATGACAACATTTTCAATTTGCTATCTGATTTTTTTTCTTTAATATGTGTGTTGTGTGCTTTTCCCTTTGTCAAAAGAGCACAAGCCTTTCATTTTGCCTTTTATTTGTCTTGCTGCCGGTACAGTGAAAATGTATTGGCTTTTCAGTTAGTGATTACACATCATCACATACCCAATTTATAACACCATGCCCCAAAGAACAGATGTAATAAAGCAAGGGCAGGAAGTAGCAACCTTATAAAACAGCTGCCGACTCAAAGGTCCTTGCGTGTGTGCAAGAAAGAAAACAGTGCCGACACCAGGCCCGGGAACTGGGATCTTGCACATGATTGCAGATCTTCTGGACACAGCTCCGGTGGCTGGGTGGGACAGGGAGTGAAGACCGTGGGAGATATAGGCTCCTAGCCAGAGGACAAAAGACCTACGGCCACAGCGCACTGCAGGAAGGACCATGGTTAACTCTGCATCTATGCCCATCCCATCCAACCCAGCAGACCCAGGCCCAGCCTCCTGGGACTAAGGAATCCTTGTCTGGGAGGTGGGAGGTCAGCCCGCCTCTCTAGAGGTTTGGAGTTCTCTCCAGTTGTTGCAAGAGCTTCCCTGGCCTTGGGTCTGGAATAGGGCCTTTCAATGGCCACCTGCTGCTGAGACCTCCCCTGGCTCCTTCTCAGAGACCCCCCCCAGACAGCAGAAAGGCTCTATCTCAAAGACCCCAGTAAATATTTCCTTGGTTCTATGACCATATGAACTGAAATTGTATCAATTGTCTCTAATTTTACTCTTACTTGATAAAGATAATTAATGAAATGCATAGCTATATGTAATTTATTTGCATGTCTGGAGTAAAGCAGAAAAAAGCCTTTCATCAAAGGAAGGGCCCTTGTTTTGGACTCAGAAAACATGGTCCCTCCACCCAAGACTAACGGGCCTCGTCTTGGCACTGGTCCGTCAGTGGCCTCTTCCCTTCATTCAGGGCGGCCTCAGGCCTGACCTCCAGAGCAAGGCGTGGAATGCCGTCTTCCTCTGGGCCAGACCTGTTCGACTGAGATGTTTAGCCCTCAAGCCCAGAAGGTGGTTCCCTGGCAGTAAACTGAGTGCAAGTCTTCCTGGACACTAAGTCAGAGGGGACCACTGACAAAAATGCCCTCCAGACCCACAAACACTCAGCTCTTTGCCTTCCTTATTTTCTGCAGAGTGACCTCCCTCACCTTTCATCTCAGCCATAGCATGGGCCATTTCTACGTTTGGGGTCCCTGGGTCTTCATGCTCTTCTCCTCTAACCCAGGCCTGTCTACACTGAATCACATACCACCACACACACTTACCCAGACACTCACATACACACACCCACTCACACACGCATATACTCACCCATGCTCACATACATGCACCTACACTCTTGCTCTCAGGCACTCACATATTCACTCACATATGCACACACATTCCCACACTCATACACATGCATGCTCACATCTCACTCATATACACACACACACACTCACTCACATATAATCACACATACACACAGAGAATCCTTCTCCAACTGCTCCATCCACACTGATCTCAGAATTACACTATGTGCCAGGCTGTCTACCACTTCGCTATTGTCTAGTTGTTTTATGCATGTTAATCACATGTCTCCCCCTAACTCTGCCCCCAAACTCCACGAGGGCAAGCCAGAAGTATATTCTTCCTCCATCCCTCCCTCCACAGCATTTAGCAAAGGACGAGATTTAAGTGAAGAGCTCAGTAAAATTTGAGAATTGCTGAGCCGAGAGATCTTGGAGATCACCAAATTTCCAATTTCCCCATTCCAAGCTAGAAACATTGATGGATGGATGCGTGCATTGATTGACTGATATGTTGATTGGTGTGATCAGAACACAGTTTGTGGACTCCAGAGTCGTGCTGTGCTTGCTACCCTCTACTTGCCATTTGGGTGAAGTTCTGGAATCTAGGGCCCTGCCACTGGACACGCCATTCTGGGTCCAGCCCAGGGGAGGTCACTGGAAGTCATGGTCATAACTCTGACCTGGCCTCAGACCATCCTGGGTTCCAAGGCCGGCTCACCACTACTCATTCTGTGACCATTCACAAGTCCCTCTAAGCCTCGGGTCTTCCGTGCAGAATGGAAATGTTGATAGGATCTGTTTCATGGAGCTGCCCTGAGCATTAAAGGAGATAAAGCAGGAAAAGCATTCAGCACGGGGCCTGGCACACAATAAACCCCTGATTCATGATCAGTACCTGATTTTTATCATCAGAGTTCAATAAAAAGGACAGGTGGTTTTGAGTCCTACACCTGCCATCAGTTACCGGTGGATCTCACTTCACCCCTCTGAGCCAGTCTCCGTGCTTTGTTTTGGGGTTGGTTAGTTTTCTCATTGGCAAAACGAAGATCAGAAAACCTGCCTCAATGAGCTGTTGTGAAAGTTACACAACATTTCAGCTGTGCAGCACCTAGCACCTCTCACTTACATGCACACCTAGCACATGGGAGACACTCGAGTCAAGGTAGTAATTGTCATTCTCTATAAAGCAGTGGTGTCCACCCAGGTGGTTTCTGAAGTCCCCACCAGCTCTTGCCGCCTCTGTCTCTGTGGTCTCTCCCCTGCCCCAGGTCCCACTTAAACCCAAGCCAGGCCGTTCTGGGACAAAACCTCAAGAATGCCCTCCCTGGCCAGGGTTGCTGGAAACAAGCTTCCTCTCTAAGATCCCAAAGCACTTTTAAAGTTTGTTGCCGCTCACTTCTCCCACATTTTTTATAAACCAGATCCCAACTTGGCTGTGCAGTCACAAAGCTGGAGTCCCATCCTCTTTCACGACCTGGAGAAACGGAGTCACTGCTGTCTTCATACATCCTGAAGAAGGTCAAGGATGCTGTGCCAAGGATACGGCGAGGGTGGCCACAGCTGTGGGCCAACCAGGGCAGGGTCGTCTGATAAGCCCTGAACTGCATGTGGTTCAAATGCCCTCATCCTTAGACGGCAGGGATTTGGGGACTGAGAACCAAGAATGGATGTTTGAAGGAAACTACAGAACAGACTCATGTCACACTTTGAGAATCTAAGTAAACAGCTTATTCATTTGTATTTTCTGATTATAAAAGTAACCATAGAAAATATGGAAAGGAAAATATATGTGTAACTAGGATAGATGGATAGATGATAGACAGACAGACAGACACATAGATAGATAGATAGATAGATAGATAGATAGATGACTACTCTTAACAGTTTTCACATTTATTTTAACAAAGTTGAGATCAATCTGTATAATCCATTTTACATGTTTTCCAGTTAATGTTATATATTATTATACAATTAATTTCCCATGTGATTAAAAACCTGTTTAGTGACATCATCTTTAATGACTCCATAAATACTCCATTTGGAGACCACTAATTTATTTAACCATTCTCCTCCTCTTGGCCATTTAAGTTGTAACCACCTTTCAACCCCAACAACCTTTGAAGCACCGTGAAGTCCACTGCTGAGAGCAGAGGAGAGGAACCTGCAGCCCACCGGCCACAGGTACCCCGCCGCCTCCCCAGCTTCACACGAGGGCCATGCTGTACTAGGGGAAGAAGATCAGAAAGCTGCCTGTGTGCTGCCTGTTTGCTTACATCTCCAGAATTCACATTTTCATGGCTAAAGAGCAGCACTGTTATTCTCACCGACATAATTCTAGTCAATAAGATAGGTGATCTAAATTGTAGGGGAATCAATTTTTACTAGAATTCTATAAAGTTATTGAACAAACTACAACCCATAAATCTTTTCTTTTTTTCTTGCCTTTGATCTGCTCTATCTTAGTCCAAACTCTTTTGATTGCAAGGATGAGAAACCCACTCAAACGAGCTGGAATAAAAGGTTAGGGTTATTGCGAGGACACGCAGAGATCCCAAAGGAAAGCAGGAAACTTTGAACCAGCCCTCAAAGAAGGCAGAAACCAGGGGTGTGCTCTCTTGCTGTCTTACTCACACATGATTTCTCTGCTCTTCTCTGGGCCCCCACTCCATACCCCTCACCCTCCTGACTGGCACCTCTGAGTCTCAGTCCCTCACATATTCAGCCAGTACACAGTCCCAAAATGGCTCCCCTACCCCAACTCTATAGGCCTTTTGGCACACGTGCCCAACACCAGCCAGCAACTTCTTTCTGGCCCCTGCTTCAGATTCCCCAAAGAGGAGATCTCACTGGCTTAGGGGGACATTTTGTCCCAGTCCACATAAGCCTTTGGTTGTTCTCTGGCCAGCCCACAGTCAGGCTACTCATGGCTCCCAGGTCAACAGCTGGCACAATCCACTGTGACAGAGGAAGGCAGGGTCCCATAGGCCCTGTTCACTCAGCAAGGCCCCAGGAGGACAGACATTCCCTGAAAGGGAGTTGGGCCAACAAGGAGCCTCCGGGTCTAACACCTAAACAAATGGCTATGAACTGAGTCAGCGATTTTATTTCCACAAAGGTTCTAGAAACGTGGTCTTCAGGAAAGTGCCAGCTAATGCTGTCTCTTCCCACAATCAAGTGAACAAACAACATGGCTCCTGGAAACCATAAGCCCTGTGTGCCCTTAACTAAGCCCCTCATTCCAGTCAGGAACCTTGAGCCTCCAGCAGGTTCTTCAAATCAGCCAGGACCTGGCACCTGCAAGCTTGGGGATGCTCCACGAGCATCTTGGGATGGGAGGGATGGTGTCCTCACAGGCGTACTGCTACCTTGAGGCTTCCCCAGGTCACTCATCCAGTCGCCTGGTCTGCGGGGGGCAGTGGGTGTAACTGAAAGCCACCAGGCCTCACAGCCCAAAGAAAGATCTCATAAGTACAACCCAAAAAGAGGCATTAATAAGGGGAAACGTTGCTATATTAAACTACGCTAAAGTTAGAAATTCTGCTCGTAATAATATGTTGAGAGTAAAAAGGCAAGCCACAAAGTAGGAGAAGATATATGTATGTGTGTGTACATATATCTGCAATAAGTATATCCAACGGCATATTGCAATTAAAATATAGTAAGCACTCTTTCAAATTTTTTAGAAATCCAATAGAAAAATGACCAAGAGACTTAAGCACTTCACAAAAGAGGATATTTAAATGGCTTATAAATGTAAAAAAATGTGCTTAACCTCAGTAGCCGTTGGGGAAATGCCAATGAAAAAACCAAATGCAATACTGCTCTACCTCACCAGAACAGCACCACACAAAAGACTGCCAACACCAAGTTTTAGGGAAGATGGGCAGAACAGAAGCTCACGTGCTGCCGGGTGGGAGTGGAAATCGATACACCCGTTTTGTAAGCCTATTTGACAATATCTCTTAAAGCTGAGCCCTATGCATACTGTAGGACTCAGCAACTCCAACCTCAGGCACATGCCAGACAGAAATGCAGGCAACAGGACATTAAGTGGAAGGGCAAAAAACTAGAAGCAACCCAAATCCCCATCGACGGTGGTGTGGATATATTGGGTGTAACCATGCCATGGGATCCTCTATAGCAATGAGAGCAAATGAACTACTGCCACCTGTAACAACATGGATGAATCTTGGGAAGAAAACGAGCCAGACATACACAAAAAAGGTAGGATTTCATTTATATAAAGTTCAGAAACAGGCCAAACCAATCTATGGTGCGGTCATTTTGGGGCAGAGAGGCTGGGGAGTGGCAGGGAGAGGGCCGAGGGGGGATTCTGGGGTTCTAGTAAGGTTCTAGTTCTTCATCTGGGGGGTGGTTACACGAGTGGGTTCACTGTGGGGTAGTTCAACAAACTGTAAACTGTGCTGTGGGCAGTTGCCAGCTTGTATATTATACATCAACTTTTAAATACTCATTTTTTTACGAAGGTCCTTACTACACAATATGACACATGTAAGTATCCCCAAATATTATTATATTCCGTGTACATATATGACTCCTGCAGACCAGAGAGGTTAAGTGATTTCCCCAAAGTCACACAGGTAGTTAGTAATGGGCCAAGTCAACCTAGGTTTTAAGACTCCAGACCAGCACTTTTTCTACCATAATCTGGTGCTCCCAATTATATATCAAAGTCTCAACCATCACCCCCACTCCTGGCAAGACTGATCAAACACATCTCCACCTGGCAGAAAGAAGAAACAATTGATTCTCAGGGAAATTTTTTGACCCATGAACGAACTTTGATGCAATGACAGCTCCCCAGTGGGCATTAGCCAAACTCAACACTCAGTTCTTTTGACTTGCAGATATAAGTCATTCCTGCAAAAACACCTCATCAGGAAGGCACCAAAACGAGGTGGGCCCCCTTCCACCAGGCTTCGCAGGCAGCTGCTGTGCTCTGACCTCACGTCTGACATTGCAGCTTTGGCAAGGAAGCCGTACTGCTCTTCCCAGGCCCGTTGCTGCTTTAAGGATCTATTTGGTTCAACTTAAAACAAAAACCAAGGAAAAAAGAGAGAGAAAACGTAAAGTTGGACTCAATTAAGAGAGGACAGAGAGTCAGTTCAGCGGGTTGCACCTGCGCTTTACATGCCTCTTGAGATGGTGGGTGTCTCGTGGGAAGGAAGGGCAGAGAGCTTGGCCCCAGGAAAAGTTTAACATCACAGAATTCATCACAGTTGAAAGAGACTTTAAGGTTCAACTTTTAAGAGCAGAGAATAATAAAAACAACACTTGGAAAACATTTTACAGGTTCCAAAGCCTTCTTGCAATTCTCGGCTGATCCTCGAGGTACTCATTTCAGGTAAGATAGTAGTGTTATCCCCCTTTTAGAGACAAGGAACTCGAAACTCAGCCCATTTGCAGAGTTACTGAGTGGTGGCCTCCTGTAGTTGGTCTCAGCTTGATTGAGTCCAAATTCCAAACTTCTTCCACCCAGCCACACTGGAAACCACACCAGCTCTGAGGAGATACCTGAAACTTGTCATCGCCACTTCTCCAGAGGCCTTGGAGCCAGAGATCAATAGGGTTCCAAGAAACCCAACTCAAGGATATGTTAGCCCAGGAGTCTGGCTGGTTCCATGCCGAATGTCTGTGGATTTTTACAGAGATGACCGTGTGCCCATAAGGCACACCATTTGTGTAGCGTGCCCCTCAGTCATCCCTCTCCTTCTGAAAGGTTGAACCACTTCAGAAAGCTTATCCAGTTTGGTTGCAGCTCAGATCTTCAACAAGAACCTTACAAAGTTGATGGAAAGCGAGTGGAATGAGCATAAAGACTGCAACCCTCAACAGCCTTTGTTCTTTCTCTCCGGAGATGGAATGCTGCCCTCCGACTGCCAATGTCTGCAGTTCACAAAGGACCCACTGTGCTCCTGGGCTGACTCCTGCAAAGCCCCCGAGCACATCAGATGGAAGGCACATCCCAGCGGGTGGGCAGCAAGCACACACGACCTGCAGGTCCAGGATGAAGGCCTGCCCATGGAAGGGGTGGGAAGCTCCCATGAATCACCCTTTTCTCCCCCAGAGCACCTCAGAGCCCCACCACGTGCTTCCGGAGGAGGGGCCCACGAGAAGCTCTCTGCCCGCACTGGTTCCAGAAGCAGAAGCAAAACCACCTGGAGCCCATTAAGATATCCCTCATCTAACAGTAGCATCCCCTTTCTGGGGCAGGAGCCTGCCACGGGACGAGGGAAGCCTACACATATTTATAATATGTGGTGTAAGGGGCGGTTTAAAAGCCGATTACTTTTTTTTTTTTTTAAAGATTTTATTTTTTCCTTTTTCTCCCCAAAGCCCCCCGGTACCTAGTTGTGTATTCTTCGTTGTGGGTTCTTCTAGTTGTGGCATGTGGGACGCTGCCTCAACGTGGTCTGATGAGCAGTGCCATGTCCGCGCCCAGGATTCGAACTAACGAAACACTGGGCCGCCTGCAGCAGAGCGCGCGAACTTAACCACTCGGCCACAGGGCCAGCCCCAAAAAGCCAATTACTTTTTAACAGTGAGCTTTCTTGTTCATTGCCTAGCCCTGAACAACAAGGCGAAAGAGACTGTTCACCCAAATGAGGAAGGAGAACTCAGAAAGAACGCTCTCCCTCAGGTCAGAAAACCAGCCACTGTGAAGAACGTCCTCTTTCCAGAAGTACCATTCTCTGCACACGTGTTCTGATTGCCCATAAGAAACTCTCTTCACTGGGCAAACCGGAGACGAGCAATGGTTCAAACACTGCCGCTGCTGTGCTGCCACCATTACTTTAAAAAGTATGCCACAGAGCCGCTTTGGCGGGCATGGCTGGCGGGCTGGAGGCAGCTGCAGGCCAGGAGCCAAACCCCAAGTAGCCACTCACTGCCTCTTCCTCCCCATGTTTCCTGAAGTTCTGCTGATTGCACCCCAGAGGCCCCGGCTCTTCCTGATGTAGCATGAGCTCACACAGCAGCCCCGGGCGTGCCAGGGGCTTGGCAGAAGGGGCCCTGCTGAACCAGTGGGCCTGCTCCCATGGGTGGGAGCAATGCGCCAGGCTGGCTTTCACAGGAGCCAACCCACAAAACCTGGGTTCCAGCCCTTTGAGAGTCCTTCCCTACGGCAGCACAACTGTGGGCTGGTGATTCCCCTGCCTGCTGCTGCCTCTGCAATCAACAGGAAGCAAAACCTGGGCCTGGAAAAGTAGTTGCCGTGGGCTAGAGCCCAGCCCAGAAAGGCGGATATCCAGACATCTGTCAAGAGTGAGTATTGACATTTACTGACTGTCTGCAGACAGAGGCTGCATCAGAGCTCTGAGGGTTACCAAGGATCAGCCTCAAAGGAAGGCCCAGAAATACCATATTACCTGTGCAGGACACTCTTCAAACCCTAGCCCTGTGCCAGAGGGTTAGCCTAAACAGTGCAACCATAAAAGACACAACACAGTTCCATCAGCTGAGATAAACATGTACGAGAATCAAGCAAGCATCTCTTGGTCCAGCGGTTTTCAACCAGGGCAGGACCACCCCCTCATAGGCCATCTGAGAATTCAGGGAGTGGGGTGTGGGTTGTCATAGTACCTGGGAGATGCTACTGGCCTTTAGGTGGTAAGGACCAGGGATGCTAAGCCTCCAGCCATGCAGAAGGCAATCCTGCACTAAGAATTATCCTGCCCAGAATGCCAATAGTTGAGAAAATGCAACATCTCCCATCCCTCAGCCCTAATTCTCAGCCTGATTTGAATAAATTTCACAGTCTCATTTGGTGCCCTGCAGTTTGGGGACTCAGCATACACGGGAAAGCTATTTCGTCAGGCGTGGTGCTAGTTGGCATGAGAAGCTGTGTGGTACAAAGTGCCACAAGCATGGGCTCCCGTGAGCCTTCCAAGGTCAAATCCTGCCTGTGTGACCGTGGTCAGTTCCCCGCCCATACACATGGATAATAATCTGCTCCACCCTCGTGGAGTTGTTATGAAGATTCAATGAGACAAGGTATTTACAGGGCTGTGCTCAGTAAGTATAGCCATTTTTACTATTTCAGAACCATTAGCCCAGGAATCTGGACTTAAATTTTTTAGTAGCAGACACAGTGGAGTAAAGTGGAATGAACATTGATTGGGATGTAGAAAATCGAGCTTCAAACCCCAGATCTCCTCTTTTACCCACTGAGGTCTTAGGCCAATCAGTTAACCTCTCAGAGACCTACCTTTTCACACTCGAAAATGTTAATAATAACAATAAATCTTTCACAGGCTGATGGCGAGGATTAACTGAAATTAGGAAGTGAAAGCGATTTGACCGCTGTAAAGAGCGGTACAAATATAAAGTATCCATCACGTTTCGTCTACGTAGAACCACTGAAAGCTGGAATATCACATCCATATGTTGGTGTTTTCTCCTTCACTTAGGATGATGTCATTTCCTCTGTGATTAAAAGTAATCAACACAATAACATATAGAAAGATATTCAACCTCACTAATAATAAAAGATGCATATTAAAATATCAAGAGACCATTTTTCATATAAGGCGTTGGCAAAGATTCAAAAGACAGACGATGCTCAGCGTTGGTGAGGGAAACATGTGGGTGGAAATATTAATTGATACAATATTTCTAGAAGAGAATATGGCAAGACATACCAAAAATTATCTATATATGCATACATGCATATACACATATACATAAAGGAAATATTTGGTACTTATAAAAAAAACTGTACAAAAACATTTATTGCAGCATTCCTTATAATGGATAAAAGTTGGAAGTAGCCTAAATGTCCTTTAACTGGGGATTGGTTAAATAAAAAATGCCACATCCGTATACTGGAAGATAGGCAGTCATTACAAAACATAAAATAGAGCCATATGTAGTGTCACGGAAAGATGTTTCCATTAAATTATTGAGTGGTAAATAGCAAATTGTTAGACGTACTGTGGTGCAATGCCGTTGTTACGAAGAAAAATACAAACATTTTATAGCTGCATTTCAAAAGTCTGAAAGAAAATACACTAGACTCCGTGACTGCCCACGGGGAAGAGAGCAGGGGTTGGAGAGAGAAAAGATTTTCAGTTTATATCTAGAGGTGCATTATATTTAGAGGTACATTCTACCTGAATGCCAAATGGCCAAATGTTAAAATTCAACCGAAAGGGAGGCCAAAGCCTGTACATAATTTTATGTTAAAACTCTATTTTCACAATTTTATATTAAAACCACAGTGCAATTTTGAGGGGTGACATAGAGTGCAGAAACAGTTTTTTCTGGACCATCAGCTTAAAGGGATGTTTCTTGGCCCCTCCACTGCCAATCTGTGTCACTGAAGAGACTTCACTTTCAACCAAGGTGGGTGAGGAGCAGCATCTTGTGAGGAGAGTCTCATTTTTCTTTGATGACGTCTTTTTCCTTCATTCTTTTTATATTCTCTATTATGTCTGAATCAAGGATCATTTATCATAGATGTTTTGTGTGATTTTGGAGTTTCCTCCTTTTGAAATGCTAAGATGGGAAAGTTGACATTTCTGCCTTTTATTCCTTCTCACAAGAGCTGCTGAATTCTCAGATAAAGCTTTTTCTTGAAAGACTCATGGCCTAAATAGAATTAAATATTTAAAAATTAAAGGGGGCCGGCCTGGTGGTACGGGGTTCTCGGGTTTGGGTCCCGGCATGTGGACCTACGCACCACTTGTCAAGCCATGCTGTGGCAGGTGTCCCACATAGAAAGTAGAGGAAGATGGGCACAGATGTTAGCTCAGGGCCAGTCTTCCTCAGCAAAAAGAAGAGGACTGGCAGCAGATGTTAGCTCAGGGCTAATCTTCCTCAAAATAAAAAAAAAAATTAAAAACAGTTCTGAAAAGTTGCTTTGTTTAATATCCAGAAGGTTATTACAGCAAATAATTCTATAAAATGAGACTTGATATAATCTAATTGTCTTAGTCAGCTTGGACTGCTCTAACGAATTACCATAGACTTAAACAGCAAACATTTATTCCTCACAGCTCTGGAGGCTGGAGGTCCAAGATCAAGGTGCCAGCAGATTCCATGTCTGGTGAGGGCTCTCATCCTCATTTGCAGACAGCCGTCTCCTTGCTGTGGCCTCCTGTGCAGAAAGAGAGAGCTAGGTCTCTGGTCCTTTCTCATAAGGGCACCCACCCCATCACAGGGCTCCACCCTCATGACCTCATCTAACTCTAATTACCTCCCAAAGGCCTAACCTCTAAATACTGTCACATTGGGGGTTAGGGCTTCAACATACAAATTTGTGGGGGGAATACAAATATTCAGTCCACAGCACCAATCTACTTTTTTGTCTTGTTACTTTTTAGGTTTTCATAGTATTTTTGTTGCAAAAAGGATCTAATGTTTTTCCCAAAGTTGTGTAGCTAGCATATTCTCTCCCACCATTCATATTAAGTGCCAGCTAGTCCCCTGTTTATTTAACTATTTGAAATTCCATCATTTTGTGCATAAAATTAACAACTTTCACATTCATAGTTACTGCAGCATTTCACTCTTGCAGTAGTAAATGCACATTTTTACTTCAAGTGACTGACAGACTTCAACACATCAAGCACAGAAGAGGCTCTCACTCCAAGTTCCACCTAGAGGGCTTTCCTCTATCTCAGGGTGAAGGTTCAGCAGTTAATAAATCTGACGCCATGCCTTGTTCATATCACCACTGTTGTTATGGTTAGATACGAGGCGATCACACACAGGTTCAGGGATGCCAGCAATGACGTTGAAGTCGACATCAGCTATCTGGTCTTCCAAAGGGCAAGCACAAAGCTGAAGCCAAATATCAGATTTGGGCCGAATACCAAGGCCAAAGTTGACCTTCAGTGCATCTCTAATTTATTCTTGTCTACATTGTTTGATTTTTTACCAGAAGCATGTATTTCTTTTATGGTTGAACAGATATTTCTATTAAAATCACACACAAAACAACTAGCACCCCATCCCTGAAAAAAAAAATATGGATAGGAACATTGGATTGGACCTCTAAATGGTTCCCAACCCTTCTGAATAGTGGGTGTTGTGGATTACACAGTCTTTGAGCTTGCAGTGCCCTCAGAGATCAACGTGACCAACCGAGCATCCCACTCAGAAGTTCTGATGGAGTCAGACGTCCCACCATAGTCTCCCCTCACTCCATACTGTGCTTCCACATGCTGTAGAGGACGCTGGTTCTAACACAGATCTGACTACCTGCAGCCCCTGTGCAGAACTCTCTAGGATTTCTTTCACTGACAGGGTAAAGCCTAACTCCTTAGGGTGAAATTAAGCATCTTCCAAAAGATGGCCTCACCCGACATTTTCAGTCTCATCTCATCTTACCAAAGGGTCAACCTTGCAAACCATGCTCCCAGCATCCTGGACTCTGCTCCTCCTGTTCGCCTCACCTCAAGTACTCTTCCTGGTGAACTTGGACTAGTCCTTCAAGATGCAGTGTCAACATCACCGGCTCTGCGAAGTCCTCTTCTGCCGTGTTCCAGCAGAATTCCTTTGTCCTTGCTGCCGGTGTAGACAAAAAGGGCCACCTCACTAATCTGCAAATTCCTAAAAACAGGGACCACATCATCATCATCTTTAATCTCCAGCTTTCTGCATAGTTGTAGCCAATACCTCTTCCAGCAAATAGAAAGATCTCAGCAAACGTTGAAACAAAGAATGAATGAATGAGTGTGTGTAATTGGTCCCAAATTTTTGTGTGAGTTTTACACCCATTCCGTGATATTAATGGGAATGTTCTGAGTAGATTGCAAAGCCAGAGTTGGAAATCACCTGGCCGTTGGTTTTCAAACCTCATTCTCCAGAGACCCCAAGTTCACGCAGAGACTGAGGGCCACGGTGGGGTACCGGCAGAAGCTGGGACTTTCTTACTCACCCGCCTCCAGTAAAGCAGCTCCTCTCTGCTTCCGACATCTAGGCTCCGAGCGACGTGTGTTTGCAAGGGGGGAAAATTGCTGCTGCCGGAAAAAGGCTGAAAACCGCAATCTTAGACCAAGAGGCTCCATTTGATGGCAGGCCCAATCTGAGAGGTTCACCTCAGAGTGGGAGTGTCACTGAAATCAAAGGTGTTGGCTTGACAGTGGCATTGGAATGTCCTCTGAAACCAAGTTGGGGTCCTTGGGCAAGCTTGTGCCTCGGTCTCCCTATCTATAAAGCCAGGCTACCAATGTCTTCCACCTGTGTGTGACTACGGGTGGGGGAAAGAGAGGGAATTGAGGTATGACGAATATAAAGTTGGTAAAGTGCACTAATCTTAAGTGGACAGAGTGTGGGTTTGACTTACGTATACCCCGTGTAGGCTTCACTCAATCACGGTACAGAAGCGTTCACTCTAGCCCCCTCCAGGACCCCCTCAGCCCTGCCCCCTTGTGCCCCCCACCCCGAGTGGTAAGCTCTCTTCTGAGTTCTTTCCCCAAAGGTCAGTTTTGCCTGCCTTTAAACTCCACATAAGTTGAATCCTAGAGTATGTATTCTTTTACGTCTGTCTCCTTCCATTTAACATAATTTCAGGAGTCTCATCCAGCTGTTGTGTGTTTTCTTTAGTTGTTGAAACAGTCAGAAAATAAAATATCAGAGAATAAAAGAATTTAGAAAACATAAAATACAAAAATATGCAAGATATAGCATTATTGGCTGAGTCTCAGGCAGTCTGTAGACCGTAGACTCCTTGAGAGTAAAAACGATGTCTTCTTCCTATTTTGGACTCCATCTCTTAAAATTATGCCTAGCTCATAATGGGGGCTCTACAAATTGTGGTTGAATTGAAAATTATTATTAGTGCATAGACCATCTGGCCTTTTATATCCATGGGTTTTTTTACCCGCGGCCTAGTTGCGCACCCCCCCCCAACCCCTCCCTACACAAGCCCGCCCCACTGGACTCTGCCTTTTGTCTTTCCTGTCTCGGCTGTGTACAGGATCTGTCCCTGTTTTTGGCCCTGTTGCTTCCCTCTGCAGACACTAGAATGACTCACGGGGTGGAGAGAAGGGAGCTGGGAAGGAGTGGGGCTGAGTGGCTCAAAGGCCTAGACAGACATCTGTCAGGAGAGGATGCCTGGCCAGGCCAGGAAAAGAGCTGAAAGCAGCAGGTCTGGATGCGGCGGTCAGACAGGATACAGAGGCAGGCCCAGCGGGGCCGGCCTGGGCTCCACACCCAGGAACCACGGAGCCCCCTGCTCTCCATCTGAGGCCCACGACCTTCCCTCCTCACTATGCTCTGTGGCCAAGCTCAGAGCTCACCCCAGCTGTCAGGGCACACTGTCACTCCAGCTGTTACTGAGCAATGGATTCCTGTTGCCAAGATATGGATTTGGTTTTAATAACAGTTAGTGCAAACACTGTAAATTTACTGCTGCGAGAGAGAGTTTTTGAACACGTCCACTCTGGCTATAATTTTTCAGCCGCGCCAGCTGTTTGTGCTCAGCTCATACCTGACATGGTGCTTTGAAATAGCAATCACTGTATTTATAAGAAGGCAAGGACTCATAAATATGTCACAAGTGGAATATACAACGCCATATTTCACCATTTTCTATTTTAAAATTGTGAGTTATGGCTGCAGAAATGCACGCCCATTAAAGGTGATATGATGTATTTTCTGCCCTGTTCAGGAGTCCATCCATCATCGAGACAATAAAGAAAACCGCACTTACTTTTTTCCTGTCGTCTGTAATTTATGATCCCCAAAAAGCTGTAACCTTTTGGCAGGCTTTGCAGAAACCACTGCACTGTTAGCAACTAAATAACCTTTTATAAGGTTTTAAATGTGTTGCTACAGTCTCAATGCACTTGCTGTATTGATCCAGAAGATCTTGGGGAAAAAAAAAAGGTAGAGGGAGAAATGGAAGAAGATGATCTATAGCAAGATCAATAACGGCATATAGATTGTTGAAAGATGCTTCTAATGATTTCTGCCAGGCATCATCTTTCAGCACGCCACGCCCTATCTCTTAGGCTTGGGTCTTGGCTGGAATTGATTGACCTTGCTTTCCTGCTCCCTCCCTCCCTCCTGTCGAGCAGCCAGACCGGGAGAAGCAGAATAAATGGGCCACCACAGGCTATTTGCAGGAAAGCTCTGAGAATCACAAAGCTGGAGGGTCCCGTCAAGACTAGCTCAGTGCACAGATGAGGAAACTGAGGCCCAGCCAGTGTCTGTGACTTGCCCAAGATCAAACGGCAATTTAGGGTCTCGAACTCTGATTCCTGGTTTTCAGTCCACCCTTTCCCCAACTCCACCACTCCAGGTCTCCTGTTTGCCCCGCAGGAAGGTGGGGTACACAGAGCAGGTGAATGCATTTCTGATGCACTTCACAAATGCCGTATATCTCCCTGGCAGTGGGGTGTAGGGGGAAGATGATGAGCTTGGGAGTCGAATAGAACTGAGCGGAATCTGGACTCCCTCTCACCCCCGTGGGCAGTAGCTAACCCATCTGGATCTCTGCTACTCCACCTGTAAGAGAGCAATCATAATCTACCTTGTAAGGTAATGGAGAAGAGCAGATCTGGCGCCTGGGCGACATGGAGCTCAGAGCCTGGTGTGTGGCAGGTGGCAACTGGCTGCTGTTCTGCCCCATTCAGCCTCTCCCACCTCCAGCATTCCGGGTGCTACTTCCTCGCCCTTTGCCATCGCCACCATCCCCCCCGACTCATCCTCCAGGACGATGGCGATGGAAACGGGCAGGAAAGAGCCAGCTGTGGAAGAAGGTAGGATAATCTTTCCAACAACAAAATCTTTGGTGTAGAGGCATTTCCTGGATTGTCCCAGATGAAAGCAGCTGAGGTGAATTCAATTATTTTCCTCTCCCAGAGTGTAAGCTGAGCCAAGCTCCCAGAGCGTAGAGACCAGGCCTGTGCTGTTCCCCTCGGAGTTGCCCACAGGAAGCCATGGGTAACTGACCTTTTAACACCATATTCTTGGTAGGGAAAATTTGCAGGTAGAAAATGTTCTTGTGAAGCAACCAGACTGTGGTGCAGCAGATGTATCTCAGGGGACTGTCCTTCCAGACAGCCCTGCGTTCTCAAAATCAGTGCTTTTAGCGCTGGAACATGCTGCTTTAGAGTGGGAGACGACAATCTGGCCTGCAGGACAAACCTGGCCACAGCCTGTGTTTGTAAATAAAGTTCCTTTAGAACACAGCCACGCCCATTCAACGGTGCGATGTCCACAGCTGCTTTCAAGCTACGGCTGCAGAGGCGAGAAGTGCCGACAGAAACCATAAGTGTGCCAAGCCTAAAGCACTTACCGACAAGCCCTTTCCAGAAAAAGTTGCAGACCCCGTCTACCCAACAATGCCACATACCAGAGGGGCTTCTTGGGGGAAGGCCATCGATAATTATTATATGTGTGGTGATTCATGGTTTACAAAGGGCTTTCACAAACATGAGTTTGAGTAAGTCACCAGCAATCCTGTGAGGTGGAGATTCTGATTATTCCTCTGTTACAGAGGAGCATATTGAGACCCAGAAATGAAAGTAATTTGCCCAAGGTCACACGGACACTCCGAGGCTGAGCTGGGAACTGAGCCCAAGCTGGGAGATCTAAGAGGGCCCCGCTATCCCATCCAGGAATGGGAAACCCGTCCCCCTCCCGTGCCCCTCCCGTGCCCCTCCTGAGCCCCTCCTGAGCCCCTCCTGAGCCCCTCCAGTGCAACCGCTCAGCAGCTAGTGACCTGGGAAGATCACTTAGCTCCTCTGGACCTTTTTTTCTGAGAAGTCACTGAAACACTCATTCTGAAAGATGCTAAGGGTCTTTCCAAGCCAAACCCCTAACGCAGGCACCCTATGAAACATTTCCTGGGACAATAACCCTGTTCCCCTGCCCAGTCTGGCACCTGTTCCCCCAGGAACAGACCATAGGAGAACCTAGTGAGGCAGGCCTGGGGGTGGGAAGGAGGGGAGGAGCCCCACTTTATGCACTGGCTGTCCTGAAGCCCGCCTGGTGCTCCGGGACCCCCGCGCCACGTCAGACGGGTAGACAGTAAGAGCAGGCCCAGAGAGGTGTCGGTACATACCCAACTCCTCCTGGTCATTTGGCTCCTGGTCATCCGGCCCCTGCACAGAGAGCAGTCTGCAGGGCCCAAAAAGACCCCACCAGCTGTCAGCGGTGGGCTGCCCCTCACACCTGTCAGGTAGGGCAGGTCAGAGGTGGGTAATAATGGTTAAGAGCAGTTGTCCATTTGTCACACATCCTGCCATTTCTTTGTGTCGAAGTCACTCTCTCTCTCTTTTCCTATGCTCTCCCAGAGCACCCCCCAAATCATTATTAACATTATAAATAAAAACGAGAGGCAAGTTATTAAATGTAAAATATGCAGCGTTCCTCCCAGAACTCGCCGGGCAGTTCATAAACGTGACGGCTTAATTTTGCTGCTGATCCAGGCAGCTGATGAAGCATCTCCAGCTCGTGGCTAATTGAAGTTGTTAACGAAGTGGAGGAGAGATGATTACAGGCGGCTTCCTCCTGCCCACGGGGATAGGGAGCCCTGCACCAAGACGAAGTCCACATGTCCACCACGTCCCCAGGGCCACTCATGCCAGGGACCGAGGAACTCCCTAGAAGGAGGTCCCTTCAATGCATTCACACCCGAGTCTCCATCGGGAGCCCACTTTAAGAGCCTCCTTCCCCCATAGAGAAAGGCATTTTCCAGTAGAGATTGGGGTAGGGTCTAGAGAGGGTTGGTTTAGGACAACTGGAGGATGTCTGGCTCCCAGAGGTCTTTGCCCTCAAAACCCAGGCTGCGTGGAAACGACGCAAACGTCCATCAACAGATGATGGGATAAATAAATTGTGGCACATCCACGCAGTGGAATATCATTCAGGCTTAAAAAGGAGTCAAGTGCTGACAGATGCTACAACATGGATAATCCTTGAAAACACGCTAAATGAAAGAAGCCAGGCACGAAGGCCACCTGTTGTATGATTCCATTTGTACGAAATATCCACAATAGATCGCTCCATAGAGACAGAAAGTAGATTAGCGGTTGCCAGGGGCTGGGGGAGGGGGGCACGAGGAGTGACTGCTTTAATGCGCACAGGTTTTAGTTTGGATTTCAAAAGTATTTTGGAGCTAGATAGAAGTGGTAGTTGCATGATATTGTGAATTACTGAATGCTACAAAATTGTTCACTTTAAAAAGATTAATCTTATGTGAATTTTACCTCAATTAAAAAAGAATGAAAAAAAACCCCAGGCTGAGTTTCACCTGACTCCTCCACATCCATGAAATTGGCTCCTCTTCATGGGCTTCTGATGCTCAGTCTAGAAACCCGGTCAAGACCTAGCTCCACGAGCCTGCTGCCTGTATGAAAGGGGAGAGCAGCAGGCCTCTGGCTTCCACCTCTTCAACCCATCCAAGCATCAAAGAGGTCGTGGGGCAGGAGCAAGGCAGCCTCTGGGAGAGACAGCTGAGTATGGCAGACGGAAGTATGAGTTTGAAGTCAAGAGAACTTGATTGCAGTCCTGGTTCTGCCAAGGTCTAGCTGTGAGATCTTGAAGGAGTCCTTTGAATTCTCTGGTCCTCAATTTCCTCATCTATAAAGTAGACATGAGATACTGGCCTTGCCTTCTTCACAGATTTGTTGTAAGCATCAAATGAGATACTTTGCATTATCATTATTGGAAATGCTTTTAAAACCAGTGTATTAATCAAGAAGTATTTATTAAGCAACTACTAAACTAGCAGTGTGCTACATGACGTGCAGGATGCAGGGGAAGGAAATTGGAAACCCGACGGGAAGACAGAGGCAATCCCTGCCTGCCACATAGGAAGGCAAAACCAACACCAACGAAACCACTGGAAAGCAGAGAACAGCGGTGGACAATAAGGACGGAGGTATTGCTGGAGGCAACGCTGAGAGCTCCGAACACTAGAGCCCAGGGCCCCGGGTTCTAGGCACCCTCTGCTGCCAGCTCCATGAGCCATGTGGCAGTTGCTTAAATATTTTGTGTTAAATTTTCTTTTAAGATGAGAGAGTCAGATTTAAAGTCCTCAAAGATCTTTTCTGGCTTTAAAAATCTGATACCAAGCAAAATTAAAAGACAAACCAGGAAACATATTTTTTAAAGATATGTCAGAAGATGGATGCTCTTAATATGTAAAGGGGCTTTAAAAAATCAATAGGAAAAAGATGAAGTCCTCCAAAAGGAAAAGAAAATAGGTAAATAATATGGGATTTTGTACAAAGATTTTCCCACTAATTATAATAAATAAAAATTGAAAACCATCTAAATCCAAGCAATAAGAATAGTTTTCATTTTAATCATGGGGCAGTCGTATTACGTAGTCATTAATAACCATATTTTTCATGTTTAATGATAAAGTGTTCATAATGAAAGAGGAAATAAGAATGAAAACTTTCAGGATTCCAGTTTTATGTTTTTTCCAAAAAAACAAGACAGTTATAGATAGATTATAAATAGGCTCAAAGGATATACACCAAAAAGTTAACAGTAGGTATTTCTGAGTGTGAATTAATAATTTTATTTCTCCTTTATACTTTTATGTTCTTCTGAATTTTTATAATGAGCACATTATTTTCTAATTTGGAAAAAATATGTTTGAGCCGTGATACAACAGAACAGCAAATTCAGGGTTTTACATTCAGCTCCATTAAAATTTCATTCTAGCACCAAAGTGATAAACCTTTCACTAAAATAAGTTTTCAAAGGTTATTAAAAACGGCCTTTATTATTCTGTGACTGTTTCTCTATAACAGCATCTATCGCATTTAATTGTTGATTAATCTACCTATATTCTCAACTATTCATAAAATTTCTGGAGGACAGGAATCTAGTCAAATGTATTCATAGCACCAAATACTATAATAGGTGCTCAATAAAAGTTTGTTGAATAAATGTAAGAATCGAGGGATCATTGGTCCTGAGGAAATTGGACAAGAGGCAATAGAAGGTGAGGTGAGTGGGTGTGAGGGAGGGGTAGCAGTGGAATACTTATAAATTCATTCATCTATTCAGTGAAACTTCAAGGCCAAGAGCACCGTGCTGGATACTGAGTTAAACAGGACATGGAGCCTCGAAGCTTAGGGATAGAGGCAGATATGCAAAAAAAATGATAGGAATAAAATAATAAAGCCAGAACAGGGAGCTGGTGCTGGAGGGCAGGAGGAGAAGCGGGGAGAAGGGACAAGGGCATGAGGACAGCGCAGGAGAGAGGGGGCAACAATCAAAAGCAAGGCTGGGGGCTGGGCCTGTGGCCTAGTGGTTAAGTTCAGTGCACTCCACTTCGGCAGCCCAGGTTGAGTTCCCAGGCGTAGACCTATGACACTTGTCGGCAGCTGTGCTGTGGGAGCAACCCACATACAAAATAGAGGAAGATTGGCATAGATGTTAGCTCAGGGCAAATCTTCCTCAAGCAAAAAAAAAAAAAGAAAGAAAAACAAGGCTGAGACGTTGGGGAGAGAGGTGGTCATGCGCGACAGTGCACTTCAGAATACCAGAGAACTTTGCATCCTTTCCCATCACCCACGTCCACACAAAGGTCAGGTGGGGAGGTGAGGCACCGGAAACATGCACCCCTTCTCAGGAGGGCTCTTCATACACCTGGACCTGGGTTGGTGTCCCAGCGATGGATCCCAGGGGGCTCTCCCTGTGACCAATATCTTGGGCCTCAAAGCCCACCTCTGCAGGAATCCTGTTGCCCACGAGCTAGGCTGGGCATACGTGTTCAATTCTATGTGGGAAATTATTTTAACCTCGAGAAGAGGCAGTCCTGAAACTGCGGAGCTCACAACCATGCCGTCTGCATCACAATGCCATCGCCTGATGGTGATGAAGGATGAGTCTCTTCGTGCAGGGCTCCCTGGTTTTAAATGGGATTATCTACTAGGTGAACTGGTGGAACTTCTCCAACGGAATGCCCTAAAGGCACACACAGTCTCCTGCAGACAAGGAGGGCGTTTTTTTCCATCCAGGAAATGCCTTCCTCCATGTTGTCGTTGCCGGCTCTGATCTGGAATGCATTATTTGAACATGGGCAAATGTAAATTAATGTAGACTTCAAGTTGGGCTTCTCAGCAAGGGAACAAAATGTTGACATCAGCCTGAAAGTCAAATTAGGCTCTGCGTTATGTGGTGTGACCTGAGGTGTTGACACCCTGGCCGTCTGCCTTCTGAGCTTCAGGAAAGCACATGATTGGGAACAGAGCTCATGACTTCAACTGCTTCCCAGAACACCCCTGGACGGCGAAGAATCCTTGGTGAGCAAGTCCGTGAGGTTACTTCAGCCTCTTCCAGGAAATGTGCACGATGCATTCAGTCATTCTTCGCACCATTACTGAATATCTGCTATATGTCTGACACCACGATAGATACTGGGGCTCTACCCAGAGGTAGAACCGATGCAACCTACAAAATCTTCCCAGGACCATTGTCATCTCTAGCTACCACCCCATAGCTCTCCTCCCTTTCCTGGTCAAGTTGGCTTTACCACGTGTCCGCCCTTCCTCCCCTCCCAACCAGCCCTCAGTCCACTGCAGGCTGCCTCTGCCCTCACCTCTCCTCGGAAACTGCTCCCACCAAGGACACCAGAAATGTCCTCACTGTCAAACCCAGTGATGGGACTCACTCCTCTGGCTACCCAATGTCCTTCTAATGTTCACACTGTTGGTGCATCACTTCTTTTTGAAGCTCTTCCCTTTCTTGTCTTCTGTGTCACTACTGCCTTATGGTTCTCCTACAAACTTTCTGACATGTAATTCTCCCTAAAGCCCTCGAAGTCCTCCCCGTCTCCTGCAACTATACAATCCAAGCTTCTTTGCATAAAAGACCTCTTGTTGTCCAGCTCCTGCCAGCCTCTCCAGACTCATCTCCTCCTCACTCGCCCCTTCTCCCCATACCTAATGCTACAGCAACCCAGAACCAGGCATAGTATCCCTCCCAATGCCATGCTGTCTCCTGCTGCATACTGTATGCATGCTTCTCCGGTGGAATTCCTTTCTCACCCCACCTGGCAATCCACCTGGTGAACCTGGACCATTTTCAGAACCTAGTTAATTGTCACTTCCTTGGCGAGGTCTTCCCTAACCAGTCTCTGCCCCTAATTACTCCAGAAAGAGTCATCTCCCCCTCCTCTGGGCCACTTCTGCTCCCTGCACTCATTTCCAGTATCACATTTGTCGTGTTGTTTTGCAATTGCTTCTGTGTCTGTCTTACCTACCAGGTTCTAAACTTCTTGAGGGTAGAGATTAGGTTTCACTGCTCTCTGTATCTCCAGCTCCTTGCCTAGTGCCTGGCACTAATTCAATTTTGAAAAACATTTATTGAACAACCTTAAGAAGCACTTCATGTAGGGGGGATGTGGTAGACAGAATCATGCCCTCCCCCAAAGATGCCCCCGTCCTGATCTCCAGAACCTGTGGCTATGATACAGTGCGGGGTGAAAGGGAATCAAGGCTGCAGACGTGATGAAAGTTAAGGACTTGCGATGGGGAGACTATCCTGGGTTATCCAGGGGGCCCAACCTATCGTGCAAATCCTTAAAAGTGGAGAACTTTCCCCAGCTGTGGTAAGAGACATAACAATGGAAGAAAGGTCAAAGAAGTATGATGTTGCTGGCTTCGAAGATGGAGAAGGAGGCCACAAACCAAGGAGTGTGGGCATCTCCTAGAAGCTGAGAAGGATAAGGGAACCTATCCCCCCCAGAGCCTCCAGAAGGAACAGAGGCCTGCTGACAGCTTGACTTTTGCCCAGTGAGAACCATATTGGACCCTGACATATTGAACAGTTAGAAAATAAATTTGTATTGTTTTAAGACATTAAGTGTGTGGCCATTTGTTACAGTAGTAATGGAAGAGTTAATAGAAAAAAAAAGGGAGTTCAAGCACCAATATAACAACTAAGAGGAGAAAGTGACCCCCACCATGAAAGAGACGTAAATAGACGCCACTGGGGTCCAGGGAAGGGAAAGGGAACTTTCAGCTGACGGTTTGGCTACACTTTCTAGAAAAGATGACGTTAGAGCTGATTTTTTAATGATTTAGATTTTAGCCACAAGGAAATGGGGATCCAAGTGCTGTAGGTAGAAGGAAAAGCAAGGAAAAAAGCATGGAAGCCGGAGGTCTCGAGAACAGAGCTTGGTGCCGGCTGGTCAGTTCCTCCCCAGTGTGAAAGGCACAAAGGGAGGCCTGGGAAACCAGAGAGCACCCCCTGTGTCCACACTCCTTGGACCCTTCCCAGCTGAGGGTGCACCAGCCCTGACCTTCATCCCACAACCCAGTCTCCGATTTTCTTCCTGATTCTGATAGGCGTGAATTCACTGCAAACCTCTCCCCAGCACTGTGAGCCCTGGACAGGGGTGGCATTTATAGCCTGGCCAGTCAGACAAGACTTACCCACAGGAAGCAATTAGAGAACAAAACAAGACAATACACAGTATATGAGCTAACTGGAACATCAGTGGCTGCCAAGTGTATAATTTACATAACACATGCAATGAGAGGCCAATGAAGAAAGACATCCTTGTTGGCTGGGGTTTTTTCAGGGAAGGTTTTACGGAGAAGGTGGACCTTGGGCAGTACTCTGAAGGAGAAGACAACTTTGGAAACGGGAGGAAGCATTCAGGCAGGGGCTTCACATGAACCAAGTCCCAGAGGAGAAAGTGACAGAACCAGAGGCCCTTTGGGTGTGTGGGTGGATGGAGCGTGGTTTCCTCAGCCATGGAAGTCCCTCAACAGCTCTCCTTTTTGAGAAGGTGGCTGCCGCCACTCTATCAGCTTCTCCTTAGAAGGAAAAGGATGGGGTCTCCTGCTAAAACCCACTTTGAGCTCTTGCTGTTGGCAGATTCTAGAGGTGATGGGAAAACCTGAAGTAGGAATGATATTTGCCCTCCGTGGTGCGCCCTGGGTGAAATTAGGACTGTGGGAGAGCATCCCTTCCGAGCTGCCGGCAGCCACCTCTGAGGAGCTAATTCATTCAGAGCATGTTGCCCTGTTCCAGTGTCGGAAGCTCCAGGGTCAGGAAAGTGGTCTGGTCGCTGGGCACTCAGGCGGCCCTGCCAATCTCTACTTGGCTGCTGAACTAGGGAGCAGACGAGAGGACTACACCAGAGCATATCTAAGGAGGGCTCAGGCTTCCTCTGGTCCAGTGTCCCAGCCTCCCTGGACAAGACAAAGGGGGACCCTAAGGTCCAGGAAAAAGAGAGGATTGCCCAGGAAGTGAGTTCATGCTTGAGAAAGGAGTCCATCCCAGGCCCTGCAATATTTGAGCAGGAGTGGGGAGCGTGGGTCACAGATTTCTTTGATGTGGTGGTCACAGTCTGTCCATAAGACAGAAGGCCAAATGTCAAATTGGTCAAGTTATTCCAAAGGGCTTATAGCCTTTCTTTATTTTTATTTTCCATCTTGATGAAAACACGATTTTTTTTTTACACTGCCACGAGATAAATAGAACCATGACTTACACTTCACAATTTACACAGCGATTTGATGTGCATCTGAAAATCGGGACATGTGTCCTGCTGCTGTCCTGTTTTTCCCTCCTGGAAAGATGGAGGGGGTTGTGTTCATGCTCGCTGCAACCGTGGCGCTCCAGTGTAGTGCTATGCCATGCTCACTCTCCCACGCACCTCACAGCCCACTCAAGGCAGTAAGTCACAGAGGCTCAGCACCATTTCACATCAGTCCTTGTCCACTTCCTTGGGGTGGGCACCATTAAGAACTAAGACCAACTGCTCAAAGGCCCCCAGGTACAGGATGGACCTTCTCGCCTTGGCCACACTAATACATCCTCTTCAGACCTCCTTGAGACGTTCAACCCTGAGCTCTGAGAATAGTCCAGATGACTGGAGACAGGAAGAAGGGCTTTTCAAAAGCGGCACAGGAAGTGGGGGTGGGTGGAAGAGAAAGGTAAAAGCCCAGTGCACAATGTTATGTTTTAAACCACATGCCTTTTTCCAGACTGGGTTATTAAATTAATTCAGAACTTATGCTCACACTTAAAAGATTTCTGTCATATTTTATGAACATGAAGATCTCAGAGTAATTTGCACTGGAGATGTGTCATATTAAATCAGGGGCACTAATAAACTTTATTACTTAAACTCCACATGGATCAGATGTGGCAGATAAACCATCCTACTTTTGCACTCATATTCACGCCGTTGAAATATGACTCCTCCTATGGGAAAACATAAATAAACTTGATAACA
Organism: Equus caballus; assembly: GCF_041296265.1. Classification (NCBI taxonomy): domain Eukaryota; kingdom Metazoa; phylum Chordata; class Mammalia; order Perissodactyla; family Equidae; genus Equus; species Equus caballus. Next base: position 25,609,224 of record NC_091710.1, on the reverse strand, counting down.
TTCCCTCTGCCCCACCATGAATGTACCCGTCCGGACTGCAGGCATCACCTGCCGGCCTGGTCTCCCACACAGAAGCTTGTTATAGGAGGGGGACAGGTTGACCCAGGCAGAGATATTTCTTTGGGATTTTAAAACACTTTGACTTCCCTAGCTTTATGATCTCCCGTTCACACTGGCATGGCCTTTATGCTGGACTGTGTATAACTGCTAAGAATTGTTTTACAGGTACAAGTGTGATATAAAAAGTACTGGATGGTGAGTTACGACACCTGAGTTCTTCTGGTTCTGTTACCAGCTGGCTCTGTGATCTGAGCACAAATCAGACAGGATGGTGTAATAGAAAGAGCATAGGCATTGGGATCAGGGGTTTATTTCCATTTAACAAATGTTTTTTGAAAGCCTAACATGATCCAGGCCCTGTGCAAGGCACCAGAGATGCAAGAATGAATAAGAATGCAATTAGAATCCCAATAGGATTACTTGGGAAACTAAATTAAATTATTATAAAATATGCACAGATCTGTACAATTCTGTAGAAATAGTTTGTGATTTTTTTAATTCATATAAAAAAATAAATGTCTGAGAATAGCCAAGAAAATTCAGAAGAGTAAGGAGGGACTTGCCTCGCCATACAGTAAATACAAAGCCAACATTGAAAATGGTATGATGTGGTGTTGGCAAGCTTGTATACAAACTTTCAGCCAACAAACCTGTGGCTGTGAGAGTCAGGGGGAAAGGAGGGGAAATGATTCGAAATTCATATTTGGAGCATGTGGACTTCCCAGGAGGCCTCACCAATGCAAGCAGCCACGCGTCTACTTTCCCTAATACTCAAGGAAACTGGAAGTCTTTTCTCCAGAAAAACAATCAAACCAAAGGGGTTCTGAAATCAGGGAGGTGGGTTCGTCAAAGGACAGGAGCTGGGCAAAGAGAAAAAATAGGGGAATATAGTAAAAGTCTACTCTCTACCTGGTGAAGGATAAAACCCTCTGCCCTTTCCTGCTCTGCTTCCAGAATGCCAGCAGCCAAGTACACCCTCAGGCACAGCAACAGAATTCTGAAGCAGGAGGCTGTATGACACTTCTTTAGTAGGGAAAAAAGACTGCCACATACCGACACTAGAGGAATGCAATGAAAAGGGTCCTGGCAACGTGACCCCTGCCCCAGTGAAGCCCCTCCCCCCACACACTAACAACTCCAATTAAGCATGGACAGAGAGCCAAGGATCATTAGATCCTTGAGGAAATCCTTCTCGTAGAAGATACAATCGAAAACAAACACAAGAAAAAGAATTTGGAAGGAAAATAGACAAGGTAATAATATCTTCAGAGAGATAAGATGGTTTTTCATCCAAAAGGTAAAATGCTATTAAAAAGGTTCAACTTGAAAACAAGAACGAGCTCTTAGAAATTAAAATTGATAAGCAAAATAACATTATTCAAAAGGATTAAAATTAAAAGTTAATGAACTCTCCCATAAATCACAACTAAATGACCATATAGTAGAAAATAGAAGTAGAAATGATACGAAAATCTAGCATAAACCCAAAGGGCCAAAGCCCAAATAATAAGAATTTGATAAAGATAGAAGAGAAAAATTCATGGGAAGGAAATTATTGATGGAAAAATAAAATAAAATTTCCCACAACTAAAGGACATGAGTATACTCCAAGTGACTGAAACTAGTGAATGAAAAACAGATCCACGTCAAGGAACACCATGGTGAAATTTCAGAACACCAAAGATGGAGACAGAATCTATAAAAATTCCATGGGTCAAGGTAGGGGGTGGGGTGAAGGGAGAAGGTGCATATAAAGAAATGAGAATCAGAATGGGCCAACTTCTCAAAAGATGTCCTAGATGTCAAATGATGGTGGGTCAATGTCTTAAAAGTTATGAGGGGAACACAAGAATCAATTGCGTTTCCATACACTAACAATGAACAATCCCAAAAAGAAATTAAGAAAACAATTCCACTTAACATTACATTAAAAAGAAGAAAATACTCAGGAATAAACTTAACCAAGGAGGCAAAAGACTTGTACATTGAAAGCTAAAAAATGTTGTTAAAAGAAATTGAGGAAGACACAAAAATGGAAAGACACTACTGTGCATGGGTTGGAACACTTAATATTGGTAAGATGTCAATACTACTCAAAGCAATCTAGATATTCAGTGCAATCTCTGTCAAAATCCCAACAAGGTTTCTGCAGAAATAGAAAAATCTATCCTAAAATTCATATGAAATCTTGACCCTGAACAGCCAAAGCAATCTTGAAAAAAGAAGAACAAAGTTGGAGGAGGTTTCACACATCCTGATTTCAACACATACTACAAAGCTATGGTAACTAAAATAGTGTGGCACTGACATAAAGACATGTGGACCAATGGAAGAGAACAGAGAGCCCAGAAATAAACCCAACTATATATGTATGGCCTAATGACTTTTGACAAGGATCCCAAAACCATTTAACAGTCTTCAACAAATGGTGTTGGAAAAACTAGATATCCACATGTAAAAGAATGAAGTTGGACCCTTAACTTACACCATATACAAAAATTAACTCAAAATGGATCAAAGACTAAATGAAAGAGCTAAAACTATAAAAGTTTTAGAAGAAAACAGGGGGAAACCTTCATGACATTAGATTTGGCAATGATTTCTTAGATATGATACCAAAAATACAGGCAACAAAAAAAATAGGTAAGTTGGACTTCATCAAAATTGAAACTTTTGGGCATCAAAGGACACTATCAAGAGAGCAAAAAGAAAACCTATGGACTGGGAGAAAATATTTGCAAATCATCTCTCTCATAAGGAATTGATATTCAGAATATATAAAGAACTCCTACAATTCAACAACAACAAAAAATCTGATAGAAAAATGGGCAAAGGACTTGAATAGACATTTCTCCAAAGAAATTATACAAATGGCCAATAAGTACATGAAAAGATGCTGAAAGTCACTAATCATTAGAGAAATTCCAATCAAAACCCCAATGAGATACCACTTCACACCCATTTTACAATGGCTATTATAAAAGTTTCTTAAAAAACAGAAAATAACAAGCGTTGACAAGGACAGAGAGAAATTGGAACCTTTGTGCATTCCTGGTGGGAATGTAAAATGGTGCAGCTGCTACAGAGAATAATATGGCAGTTCCTCAAAAAATTAAACGTAGAATTACCATGTAGTCCAGTAGTTCCGCTTCTAGGTATATACTCAAAAGAAGTGAAAGCAGGTACTCTAACAGATATTTGTACACCCATGTTCATAGTAGCAATATTCACTATGGTGCAAAGGTAGAAGCAGCCCAACTGTCCATCAACAGATGAATGGACAAACAAAATGTGGTATAGCCATATAATGGAGTACTATTTAGCAATAAAAAGGAACAAACTATTGTTACTTTCAACAATATGGATTAATCTCCAAAAAATTATGCTAAATTAAAGGAACCAAGCATAAAAGAGTAAATATTATATGATCCCACTTATATGATACTTCTAAAGAGGGAAAATCTATTGAAACAGAAAGTAGGTGAGTGGTTGCCTAGGATTAGAGGTGAGAGTGGAGACTGACTTTAAATGGGGTAGAAGGAATTAATTGAGGTGATGAAAATGTGTTAAAACTGGATGGTAGTGATGGTTGTATAACTGTATAAATTTACTAAACTCATCAAACTGTATACTCAAAATAGATGAATTTTATAGTATATGCTATATCTCAATAAATCTATTTTTTTAAAAAAGCATCCTGTCAGTTACTCATCCCAGCACTTACTGTATTACCCAAAGAGCTTTGTTCTGAAATCCGGAAAGTGAGCAGGGCGAGGTTGCATAGGTGAGGCAGGCAAAAAAAAAAAAGATCAAATTGTTCACAGACGTACTATAGGACACTCATAAGACAGAATTGCTGGCTTTGGGGACTGTTCTGTCACAACCCAAGGAGACAGAGAGCCAGGGTGGAACCAGAGTTCCTCTTCCCGCAGCGGGAAAGTCACGGGTAGCAACCCCTGCAAAATCCCCAGATGCAGCTTCTCGGCCTCTGCGTGGGACATCGGAACACCACTGCAAAGTGAAGGCAGCCCTGGGGAGGGGAACAGTGTTTCTCCTCACTCTCCCACTGCCAATTTGCAACCAGAAGAAGAAAGGAAGGAGGAGTCAGCAGTGCCACGCACAAGCAAACAGTTAAACTCATACACAGAAAGAGATCCATTTGTATGTGTGACAAAATATAAAGTTTCATCACAATTATACTACATTTTTCAATTATCGAGAAACAATAAGAGAGCAATATGCTCAAATGCTATTCTTGGTTGGTTGTTAATTTTTAACTAAGAAATGAATGTTACTTGAAAGAAAAAAATTTTCTCTTTTTACATAGGTCAGCCCACATGCAAACTGACAGGTAGAATCTGTACAGAGAAATTCTCTTTATCTGTAAAGAGAAATGCTTAATTCAAGGTTTTGTGTGACAGAATTAATTCTAATATAAATAAGATTTTTAAAGGATAAAAACAGTCTTGAACGTCAATTTCAAAATTTGCACTGTTATTGCAAGAACTGACATATCGGAAAACAAGGAAACAAATTAAAAACACTCTCACTCAATTAAAACAAAAACTTTTCCTAGCATCATTAGTTTCGAAATCAATGTTCTTTAGCCCAACCAGAGCCAGGTGTTTGCTGTTGTCGTTGTCACTGTTTAGTCAGCAAGGCGATAAGGAGGACCGAAGGGGCAGAAGTAAACTCTGGGCAGATGAAAAACCTAAATAACATGGTCCCTAAAGATCATTCTTTTGCTTGTATTTCTAGAGTGACCAGTTCCATAATCAGATTAGCCAAATATTTATAGAATGTCTTCTTTCCTATTGTGCTTTACAGACATAACACATGGTATGATTAGTTTGTATGGAAAAGTCCATTGAAGGCAAATGGGGAAAGTACATTTGACCCTGCCTCTTCCAGGCTGCCCACCTACTTGTGTACCAGTTTATATGTGCTTACGATATGAAGGATAATTCTTCCTCTCAGGATTGTCTTGAGAATTAAATGGTGCAACGTCTGGTAAAGCACTTGCCACAAAGAGGCCACCCAGTAAACGGAGGATCTTTTTCCTTTCCATTCTATATCTCACCCACTGTTCACCATCCTGCCCAAACAGACACAAGCTTCACAAGTCTTACTCTGAGAAGCTTTGCTGACATGTCCTATGGAAAAATAAAAAGGAACCATTTTCAAGAAGAAAAGGCCCAACTGCACACAAGATTAAGACTGTAAAGGGCAGTCTGCTCCCAGGGCAGAAGAGCTGGTTACTGGAAGCAGCAAAGGGACACCTTATTCCCCTGCCCTCCCCCTGTTCTGACAGGAATAGGATTAGAGGACGCCAGAGCACCCAAATCTGGCTAGGAATCTGCTGAGTGAAAGGCAGAGCCTGGTGGACTTGGCCGATTATGAGGTCAAGGTTGCACATTCAAGCCCTGTAAGGAGATTTATCCTGGCAACAATCTTACTCTGGCCCTGACCCACTGGTGGATGCTTCTCATTGGATGGAGGAGCTATGTCTGGGGGTTGGGAGGAGTAAAGGCTAAATGCAATCTATTCCCATCATCAGAAAATAAATAAATAACCTCACAACATTGGTCCTATTAACAGCAAGGACAGATGTCCTTTGCAATACCTGAGAGGGGCTGCAAAGAAGCAGGGCTCTGGAGTGTAGAAGAGAAGTGCATTACTCAGACGAAGCATTCAGCTACTATAATGAAAGTCAAAATAATGGTGCCTTACACCTGAGAGTTTATTTCTCTCTCACAGAAGAACCCAAGTGTAAACACTCCACAGCAATAGGCAGCTCCATTATTTCATGAACCCAGGGTCCTCCTAGCATAGGCTCTGACAGCCTCAACATGTGGCTTCCATTTTTTATCCTAAGATGGCTACGGCAGCCCCACCATACTGTATATATTCCAGCCAGAAGAAAGGGGAAAGACCAAAGGCAAAGCTCTATCCTTCTCTTTTTGTGAAGGTACAACTAGAAAGCTGTGCACATTACTTGAGTTCACATCCCAATGACCAGACCTGGTAACAAGGAACTTAGATACCTAGCTGCAAGGGAAGCTGGGAGATGCAGGCTTACCTTGAGTGGCCGTGTGCCTAGCACAACTGGGGAGGTCTACTGATTTCCTAGGGCTGCCATAACAAAGTACCACAAACTGGGTGGATTGAAATAATAGAGATTTATTCTCTCACAGTTCAAGAAGCCAAAAGTCCAAAATCAAGGTGTCAGCAGAGTTGGTTCCTTCTGGAGGCTCTAAGGAAGAAACCACCCATCCCTCTTTCCTAGCTTCTGGCAGTTGCTGGCAATCCTTGGTGTTCTTGGCTTGCAGCTGCATCACTCCAATCTCTGTCATCATTGTCATATGGCCCCTATGTCTCTGTATCCAAATCTTTTATTTTCTCTTCTAAAGACGTCAGTCATCTTAACTTGAGGTCATACTGCAAAGATTCTACTTCCAAATAGGGTCACATTTAGAAGTACCAGGGGTTAGGACTTGAATATATTTTTTTGGAGGACACAGTTCAGCCCACCACAGGGGGTTACTGCTAAAGAAAGAAGAGGAGAATGGATATTGGTGAACAATAGCACCCTTGCCATCCCAATCCTGCAGGAAATTGCATCAGGGAACATCTACCCTTAGACCAGAACCCACATTCCTGTTCTAGTCTGCCATGAAGCGAACCCAACCAACATTCCCCCTTGCAGACTCTTCATCTTCTAGGCACGTCACCTGTCTTATGCCCCTCAGACTCATCTGTTCTTCTCCCACAGATCCACACCCTGGAATGCTCTCCACTCTACTCCCCTCAGCCAAGCCTTCACTGTTTCAGGGGCTGGCTGCTTCCAGAGGCTTTTCCTTCTGCCCCAGCTGACAGTGGCTGACAGCTGCCACCATGGGGAGCAAGGCCACATCATGACTTTTGTGGAACCTGGATACTTTTCCTTCATGGACACTTTTTTCTATGAAAAAAAATTAACTATTAAAATTCTTATAAATGTTTATGTCAAAAATTTTATTTTATGACTGCATTGGTATAAAGATGAATATATTAATATTACATTGAAAAACATTTTATTCAACCTAAAAGATTTTTTCTCATCATTTTAAAGAAATTAAAACATTTTCATGAGTCCTTAAAAGTATCATGGACACAAGGTACTGTCCTCCTTGCTTAATGGTAAGTTACCCCTGCTGGAAAGGATGCTAAAACAGACAGCAGAAAGAGCACCCAGCCACTACATCTGACCACAGACTTCCGATCAGAGAATGGGAAGTGCTATCCACCACGTCCCCCAACCCCTAATAGACTGGACATTCTTTATTTGCTCTCACGACAACCTAGAAACATGCAACAAGGCACCAAATGGCTCATTGTTGGGTCAGAACAGGCAGCCTCCTCTCAGAGCTAAGAAATAAACTTCCTCACTCCTACCACTGTTGTGGAACACAACATGATTCGGAAGAAGAGCAGGTGCCCCATACAACATGGCGGATACAAAGCCTTTATTAAAGGGTAAGAGAAAGTGCCCAGTCTTCAACATCATGAACTGTTCAATCCTGCACCAGAAATCTGACTCATCCCCAAGTACATTTCATCCCACACTAGTCTTCCTTATTTTATAACCCATGTAGATTTCAAATTTATTATTTCCTGATACCTTTAGCTTCAACTCATAAACTGATCTGTAAGGCACACTTGCTAGGGTGACCAACTCATCCTAGTTTGCACAGAAACTTTGTGGTTTGGGCACTGAAACTCTTGTGCTCTGCAAAACCCCTTTAGTTTTGGGCAAACTGGGATAGTTGGTCAACCCATAATGATACCTAAGCTTCATCATCCTTTGCTGACATTTACGTGTTTAGACCAACAAGATGAAAAGCACTGAAAAATTTTCTAAAGTAGCAACTGTAGTTCTGGAAAGTTCAAGTAGGGTCCAATGCTACAGGTCAGCAAGACGTACCCAGGCGTTAAATGTGGCCAAACCAGGTCCCCCTGGCTTTCACGGCAACTTTAGTGTGGAAAGGAATGGCTGTGTGTCAGCTCGCTCTTTTCTGGGCTCCCTGGAACAGTCTCTTCCAGAAATATTTTAGATGAGGTGCCAAAGGAGAAAAGGGATCGGGCAGCAGTTCTCAAACCACAGTGCACTTAAGAATAACCTGAGGAACTTGTTAAAACCATGCCTTTCTGAGTCCTAGCCTCAGAAGATTAGCTTCGGAGAGGCCAAAAATCAGTCGTCTTAACAAGGACCCCGGGTGATCCTGATTCGCGTAGTTGGTGGACCACACTTTTCAAAACTCTGAAATTGGAAGGAAGCTACGAGAGTTGCTTCTCCTCTCATAGGAGGTAAAGCAGAACCGTGCAGTAATGAAGAGGCAGGCACTGGGCGGTAGGACTGCTATTATCTAAAAAGCACTTTCTTGTAAATCTTAAGATTGTTGGAGTACCTAAGGCAAAACACATCTGAATTCATCAAGGTAACTATGCTGTACATACACATACGTGCTGTGTAATGGATGGATCTATATAGCTATAATGTTTACATAGCTAATGGCATAAATGAGATAACAGCCAGCAGAGTGACAGTATAGAACAGGCATTCGATAAGTGTTTACTCCTATATATGCCATGGCGGTGTGTTTAACATACATATGTTAACAAATTGGTAGTCCTGTTTTAATCACGTTAAATCCGAGATGGCCAAAAGAGAGCAGACAGAGATGGCGAACAGGAAGTTGGATATAGGAGCCTAGAGCTCTGGGATGTGGTCGGGGTCAGGTTAGGACTCGAGGTACAGATTTAGGGAGGGAGCCTCATAAAGCTCCAGGGCTTCAATGAGATACAAGGCACAGGGGCTTGGATGCTAATGCCAAGTCAAGGTCGGAGGCCCACGACCTCGTAAACATGAGCTGGGCTCCCTACATGAAACCAGGACCCGGTGGAGCTTAGGCTATCCCCAGACAGAAATTAGAATGGCTGTTCCTCAGCTCAGGGCATAGCTCAAAGGCCATGTGCGGAAGTCCTTTGCCTTTTATGGTAAAAACCCTAATTCATAATCCCTCAGTACAGAAACTCATGGGCCAGGAGGAGGTAAGCACAGGATTGTCCCATGGACAGACCTCTACAACCCCAAGACTTCAACAGGAAAAAAAAAAACCCACCAGCAACACCCCCAAGGGAAGACGCACTCAGGCCAAAATCACAAAATAAATGAGGAAGCCCCAAACCACGGCAGGCAACCTACAAACCATGCCGCCAACCCCAACCCCCAAAAAAGGGGGAGAAATCATATGTGTGGAGCTAGAGATAACAGAACACTCTGAAAGGGACTTTGAAAGCAGTTCAACCGGAATTGGCAAATCATTTCAGGGTTTTGAGAAGAAGCCGGACATGCTGAGAGCGGTGTTTTAGAATGAATAGGGTGACAATGACACGCAGAATTAAATGGAGAAGGGTGAGATTGGAGGCAGCAAGAATAGCTAAGAGGCTTCACATTATCTACCTACAGGTAGTGGTCTCTCCCTCTTCTGAACTCCCCTAAAATTTAACTGGCACATCTCTCATGATATCACAAACTCACCGGTTCATTCCGTGTTTTAAAGCTGCTTTCACATATATAAACCATACAAAGGAACTTGCTGAACTCAAGGCTCGTTGTAGCAGTATAGACATAGAGATATAGAGAGATAGAGATAGATATAGATATAGATTAGATAGGTAGATAGACAGATAGATAGATAGATTGGATAGATAGAAAGACAGACTTTCTGTGTCCCCCACAGCACCTAACATAGTGGGCTGAGCACATGGGAGATGTTCCATAAATGTTTCATAAATAAACAATGCAAGAAATGAACAAGAGCTATGTTAGAAAGTGATTGATCAGAACCTTGCTCTGTGGACCTCTAACTTGAACTGGAGCACGAAACCAAGCTGATGGCACATCATTAGTTTATCTCCCTAGGACCTGATGGGCTCCCTAAACTGGTTCTCTCTTTAGCCTATGTGTACATCATCTGTCAATGTATTTAAAAGTCAGCTGAATTCAGTGACAGCTTTCAGCCCTGTAGCACTGATGAAAATCTTTTGCTTGTGTGGAGGTTCCTGGTGCAGATTGCTATATGACCCGTCTTCCTCTTCAGATTGATTGTCAGTCCACAGACATTTGACTATACATGATTGTGGGCCATGCCCTAAATCTGACAAGCCCAGTCCTAATTAGTTAGAACCCTTCCCTTTCCCTCTTTGAGGAAAAAAACCCTAATGTAATGAGCAAGCCCTGGGAAACAGCAATAACTTAATAACTTGCACAGGGGCACAGACTTGCCACACTGAATGGCAGAGTAGCAGAGTTCAGGACCTCCTGCAAGGCCCAGAGCCATGCGCATCTCCAAAACTTTCCTACGTGCTGGTGGAGATGATCACGATGATGACAGTGATGACAGTGACACAAATCCATCTTTTATTGAACAGCTAAGATTGCCAGGCATTATGCTAGGCATCTTTAATATAATGTGGCATATAATCCTCACAAGAATCCAGGCAGAAAGCTTTGAGCATGCTCATTTTACAGATGAGAAAATTGAAGACAAAAGAGGTTGAATGAGTCAGGCTTTGTAAAAATCTACTTGGTGTCGAAGCCAGGATTCAAACCCAGGTGAGTCTGAACGTAGTTTACGTTCTTCCCACTTCCCCCCACTGCTTCCCCGGCATCTGCCCATGCTCCAATAAAACCACCAGTGGCATCCAGCCACTTCGAATAATTGTCTCAAGAACTTCAGATGACGTACATGGGTTTTGGAGCTGCAGTTATTTCCCAGGAGACCGGAAGTATGCACAGGCACCAGTTTCCTTAGTTTTTATTCCAATCTCATTCATGGCTTCCTCAAGAGAATGATGAAATAAATCTGGTCTTATTATGTTGGCTCCATTTCACTCCACAAAGGATGAGCTGATCCAGTCCAGCTCCTGATTTTTGTGCCTCCAATGTGACGCCAACTACCCACCCGTATGGCCAAAGCAACTGCAAATGAATTGCTCTGAAATTTTAATGGGCTTCTTTGGGGATACCGAGTAAGGCCATAATGGAGAAACAGTATTCACAGCACATGCTAGTACTTAGATCATTGAAATGGTCCACTGCCAGTGTGGCCCAAACACATTATACTGGCTTGCTCTCTAAGCTCAAAATAACTGCAGAATTAATTCTTTTAAATGGTTTCAAGAAGCTTAAAATGAGTGATTTTTCTAAATGATTCTCCAAACCACATAATCATCAACAAGACAATGGGAGAAATAAACTGTGGTCCATTCACACTGTGAAATGTTATAAATTAGTAAAAATAGATGAATTATAGCTACTTGCAGCAACACAGATGAATCTTAGAAACGTAATTACCTGGCATACCAGGATCGAATGACTGAAAACCAAGAAGAAAAAAGCAATTAATGGGAAAAACAGTGATACAGATATTGGAATTATCAAATACGGACTTTAAAATAACTATTATTAATATGTCCAAGAAAATAATCAAAAGGATAGAGAATTTTGCCAAAGAACTGGAATCTGTTAAGGAAAGAGCCAAATGGAAATCCTAGAAGTAAAATAATAAAATTACTGAAATTAAGAATTGAATAGTTAGATCCAAAAAACAAATTAGATGTACCCAAAGAAAAGATATTAAAGCACAGAGGGAAAAGAATGCAAAATGGGAGGACAAGGCGGGGAAGAGCATATGAGATCTAAGGACACAGTAAAAACATCCAGTATATCTGTCATTGAAGTCCCAGATGGAGAGGAGAGACAATGGAATTGAGGCAATTTTTAAAGAAATATTGGGTGAGAATTTTCAAAAAATGATGAAAGACATCAAGCCACAGAATAAAGAATTTCTACAAACCACAAGCAACATAAACACAAAGATCACACCCAGATAATCAAAGAAAAACGGCTGAGAACCAAAGTCAAAGGAAAAATGGCAAAAGCAACCAGAGGAGGAAAAACACATTGTTTTCAAAAGAGCAACAATAAAACTGACAGCTCAGCAGTAGGAAAAAATGGAAACCAAAGGATAGTTCAAAGAAATTTTTAAAGTGCTGAAAGAAAGTAATTGCTAACCTAAAATTCTCTACTCAGTGAAAATATCCTTTAAAAGTGAAGGCATAATAAAGACATTTTCAGGCAAATAAAAAATGAGAGAATTTACACTAGCATATGTGCATTAAAAGAAACACTAAAAGGATTTTTCAGGCAGAAGAGAAATAATTCCAGATGGAAACAGAGTAATGCAAGAAGGAATAAATAGCACCACAAAGGTATAGATAAATCTAAATTAATACTTACTGTATAGAACGATAATAGTAATCTTTTGTGGGGTTCAAAATATATGTAGAAGTAATTATATGTTAACTATAGCACAAAAGACAAGAGGAGAGTAAATGGACTTAAAAGTGTTGTAAGTTTCTTGCATTGTCCAGGACGTGCTATAAGTACACATTTAAGGTAGGTTATAATTAAAGGATGACACACGTTGCAATCTCTAGGGTGATCACTAAAGAATAAAAAAGAATGTACAAACAATAAGCTGCTGGAGTAGGGAAATAAAATGATTTTTTTAAAGCATGATTAATCCAAAGAAGGAAAGAAAGGAGAACAAAATTAACAAAAAATGTACAGAACAAACAGAAAGTAAACAGTAAGATGATAGTTTAAACCTTAAAATCAGTAATTACTCTAAATATAAATGGACCAAAGTCTCCCATTAAAAGACAAAGACTGTGAGACTAGACAAAAATAAATAAAATCCAACTATATACTGCTTACAAGCAATACATCTTAAACATGAGACTGCAGAAAGAAAAGTTGTGTGGCAATTTTAAAGCATAACCACAAATCCTTTCGCACCCCTCTTATTAAGAGGTGGGGGTTTATCTCCCTTCCCCAGTCTGAACAGGCTCATGACTCCTTCAACCAATACAGTATGGCAGAAGTAACACTGTGATTTTCAAGGGTAGGTCATAAAAGGCTATGCGACTTAGGCCTGGTTTGGTGAAACACTCACTCTGGGTGGAAAAAGATACACCAAGAGAACATTAATCAAAAGAAAGATGGTGGGGCCAGCCCCGTGCCCAAGTGGTTAAGTTCTCACAGTCTGCTTCAGCAGCCCAGGGTTTTGCCAGTTCAGATCCTGGGTGCGGACACGACTCCGCTCATCAAGCCATGCTGAGGCAGCCTCCCACATGCCACAACTAGAAGGACCCGCAACTGAAAAAAATATACAACTATGTACCAGGGGGCTTTGGGGAGAAACAGGAAAACTAAAATCTTTAAAAAAAAAAAAAAAAAAGATTCTGTATCTAGACAAATATCAGAGAAAGTAAATTTTAAGGCAAGTAATTTTACTAAATGATATTTCCTAATGATAAAGTGGTTGGTTCAATGGAAAAATAGAGCAATTCTAAATTTATACATACATAATAACATAGCTTCAAAACAGATAAAGCAAAAACTGGCAGAACTAAGGGAGAAAAATATGGATCCACAAGTATAGTTGGAGATTTTAATATACCTCTCTAAGTATATTTTAAAGGGTTAAAGTGATTTAGAAAATACTCTCTGATGATAGTGAAATTGAGCAAGAGATCCAAAACAGAAAGATAACTAGGAAATCCCCAAATGTTTAGAAATTAAGGAATATATTTTTCTAAATAACCCATGGGTCAAAATTTTAAAATTACATGAAAATATCAAGCTTCTAGCCAGCAAAAAAAATAACATTAATAAAGAGACAAGGCAAGTCACAGAATGGGAGAAGATTTTGCAATACGTATGGAAATATTTCAAACTGAATGGCAATGAAAATAACATATCAAAAGTTATTAGATGCAACTAAAATAGAGACAAAGAGAAATAGTTCACTACACCCAACAGGATGGCTAAAAAAAAATTTTTCACTAACAATACCAAGTTTTGGCAAGGATGCAAAGCGACTAGAACTTTCACACACTGCTGGGGGGTATGTAAATTGGTACAACCAACCACTTTGGAAAACTGGAAGTATCTGTCATAGCATGTGCATACCCTGTGACACGACAATTACACTCCTGTTACACCCAACAGATATAAGCACATATGTGCACCAAAAGACATGGACAGGAAAGCTCATGGCTTTATTTATAATAGCCAAAAAGTGGACAGAAAACAAATGTCCATTAACAGTACAATGAATGAATAAATTGCGTGCTTTATTCAGACAGTGAAATACCACTCAATCAATGAAAAAGAATGAACTGCTAATGCATATAAAAACATGGATGAATCTCACAAGTAGAATGCTGACTGGAAGAAGGCAGACACAAGAATACACACTTAATTCCAAAACTAATCTACGGTGATCTAAGTCCAAACAGTGGTTACGTTGCAGGGGGAGTGTGGGAAGAGTTCACTGGGGAGGGGTGCAAGGGAGGGTTCTGGAGTACCAATAACATGCCACATCTTGATCTAGGTGTGGTTACACAAGTTATACGTTGTAAAAATTAATCAAGCTGTACACTTAAGATTTGTGCATTTTGCTGTTACACGTTATACTTTAATTCAAAAAAAAGTTTTTTAAAAGCAAAGAGATAATAAACATAAAATTCAGGTTAGTGGTCATTTCTGGAGGAGAGGCCAGAGGATGGGATAGGAGAGAAGCACACGGATGCTTTAAATGTACATCCATGATGCATACATACACTCTTTTGCATGTACCAAATATTATATTAAATGTTAATACATATTACTTTAGTGGAAACAAATTATCCCAATATTTAAAACCCATGTGCTGAACTTGGGAAGAATTTTTAAAGTTAATATAAATGTCTTTCGGTGATATTTAAATACAGGAAGACCATTACATTAATTTAATGTGTCCTCCTAGCATCATGCTGATTGCACCTTCAAGAGACCACTTTATTATGAGGTGGAGCAATAATAATGACAGGCATTATTGAGGATATACTGTCTGTTGGGCTCTGTTGTGAATGCTTTACATGCATTTAATTGTCATACAACCCTATGAGGCCAATACCATTATCACCCCAATTTAACAGATGGGGAAACACACACAGGGAGTTCAAGTGATTTGCCCATGGCCTCACAGCAGGCAAGCAGGAGAACCGGCATCCGAAGGCTGGTTTTGAATTGCAGTCCGGCTTCAGAGCCTCCTCACTCAACCTCTGCACTACTCTGCCTCCTGTAAGAGGCACGTCTCTGATTTCTGGGAGTTCCCAACCACACCCGACTCCTGACAAGGCCTGAAATGGAGCCCCAGAGTTTTCTAACACCTACTTCATAGAGAGGGGGCTGTAATGTGTCCATAATTGCAATGACAATGAATGACATTGTCATTACCACCAATAACAATAACAATAAGCATTAAGCCCACACTGTACTGGATTGCACAGTACGTTTAAAAGTCGCCATGATGGAACTGTTAACACGTTTCTTAATTCCAACCTTCACTAAGAAAGAAGTAACCTGGATAAATTATCTTTTCTCTCTGAACACTCTCCCGTCCTTTCCCGGCTTATGGCACCTCCCTCCTTAAACAAGGTATTGGATTTATTCATGATGTGTGTCTTACCTCTCCTCTACCAGGATAGGATTTGTTTCTGATCCTTCTTGCCTCATTTTGGTGCATGTTACTTGGACATAGCAGGTGCTTATCAAATATCTGTGAAATAAGTCCATACACGACAAATAAAGATGAGGTCAAACACCCCAATTCTTCGTAAAAAGCTTCCACATGTCCCGTGACCTTGCCTATCATATTCACTTCCGTATCCCTGGGACTTAGAAAAGGGCCTGTAAATTGTAAATACTAAACACCTGTAAGTTGGTAAATACTAAATACCAGATTTGGGTTGAATGAATGAAAATATGAAGGATAGATAATTCTCCCACATTGTAAAGTATCTGTACACCGTTCCTCATCTCTGTGAAAGGCCTCGTGGCCACTCAGATAAGTCAACACATGTATGAACTTAGAGGACTAAGGAATATGCTCCTGCACTGCTGGGTCTTAATGATGGAGTGGGTTTACAATAGATTGATGGGCAGCTGGCTGGAGAGAAAACCCTGCACACCTGCCGGAGCATGTGGCATGGGTGGGGGCACCTGTCTTCGGGATTTGCAGTGAGCACTTCTTACTGTACAGTCTGGAGAGGATGCAGATGAGTGCAAAAGTCTTGAGCATCTTTGAGAATTTTCTCTCTTTTTTTCCAGTTTTATTGAGATATAATTGACATATAACATTGTATAAGTTTAAAGTAAGTTTATTTATCGCAAAATGATTACCAACATAAAGTTAGCTAACACTTCCATCCTGAAACATAATTACCATTTCTCTTTAGCGTGAGAACATTGAAGGTCAACTCTCTTAGCAACTTTCAAGTATATAATACAGCATTGTTAACTATAATCACCATGCTGTACATTAAAGCCCCAGAACTTATTCATCCTATAGCTGGAATTTCATACTCTTTTACCAGTATCTCCCCATTTCCACCGACCCCTAGGCCATGGTAACTACCATTCTACTCTCTGTTTCTATGAGTTTGATTTTTTTAGATTCCATCTATACAAATATCATACAGTATTTGTCTTTCTCTGCCTGACTTATTTCACTTAACAGAATGCCCTCGAGGTCCATCCATGCTGTTACAAAAGGCAGGAGTTCCTTCTTTCTCATGGCTAAATGACATCCCATGATATATATCTCACATCTTCTTTATCTATCCATCCATTGATGGATGCTTAGGTTGTTTCCATATCTTGGCTATTGTGAGTAAAGCCACACTGACCATGAGAGGGCAGATATCTCTCTGAGATCCCGTTTTCATTTCCTTTGGATATATACCCAGAAGTGGAATTGCTGGATCACATGGTAGTTCCATTTTTAATTTTTTGGGGCCCTCCATATTGTTTCCCACAGTGGCTGCACCAAACTACATTCCCACCAACAGTGTATAAGGGCTCCCTTTTTCTCCATATCCTTGTCAACACTTGTTATTTCTTGTCTTTTTGATAACAGCCATTCTAACAGGTGTGAGGTGAATTCTCATGGTGATTTGGACTTGGATTTCTCTGCTGATTAGTGATGTTGAGCATCTTTCCACGTACCTGTTGGCAATCTGTATGTCTTCTCTGGAAAAAAGTCTATTCAGTCCCTCTGCTCACTTTTTAATCAGGTTGTTTAGGGTTTTGGCTATTGAGTTGTATGAATTCTTTATATACTTTGGATATTAACTTCTTATCAAATATATGATTTGCAAATATTTTCTCTCATTCCATTGGTTGCATTTTTACTTTGTTGATGGTTTCCTTTGCTGTGCAGAAGCTTTTTAGTTTGATGTAGTCCCACTTGTTTATTTGCTTTAATGGCCTTTGTTTTAGGTGTCAAATCCAAAAAATCATTCCCAAGACCAACATCAAGGGGCTTATCCCCTATGTTTTCTTCTAGGAGTTTTATGGTTTTAGGTCTTACATTACAAAAAGTCTTTCATCCATTTTGAGTTGATTTTTGTGTATTGGTGTAAGCTAGAGGTCCAGTTTCAATCTTTACAATTTTCTTTCTCTGTGTGGTAAGAAATCACCACAAGCTTCCAGGCTAGGTGGCAAGCTCTGTGGTGGGGTGAGGGGACTAAGTTCCCTTCTTCAGTCTCCCCTGCTCCACTTTCATCTCTTGTTTCCTTCTGGGAATTACTCCTCTAGCAATGGGGAAGGCGTGTGACGGCCCTTTTTAAATATGAAGCATCATGAGTCAGGGCCAGCTATGCCTTGGGGCACTTCTGAAATAGACATTTGGGGAAAGACTGTTTCTTCCTTCCCTTAAAAAAGCATGCCTTGTTCTTCCAAGCTGGATGCTTGACCTCCTTCCCCACTCCTACCCCTCCCTTCACCTCCTACCCAGCCCCTCCTACAAGCCCAGAATACAGCTGTCTTGTCTCCTCTTCTCCCTATTCTGCCTTTCTTTCTGGTCTCCAGTGAGCGAGAGCCAGAGCTTGATTTCAGGAGCAGAAAGAACCCACAAAGCAATGCACAGGGCCTGCGAGAAATGTCCTGGAACAAAGTGTTTCTTCAGGACTCACTTGGCAGAGTATCAGACCCTGACACTCCAGTCCAGTTTGTCTGTTCATATCCTTTTATTGCAGAAGCTCGAGTTCTGGCTATCAGGTACTTTGATGCATCTCTTAGCAAAGCCCTGAGCTTCCATGTCTTCCCCACCATCATTTCCTTGGCTAAGTGACATCTGGGGGCTGCCATGGAGGAGGAGAGCTGAGGAAACAGCAGCCTAACTTTGATCATTCTCTGACTCTGAGACTCAGAAACCAGTGTCTGAGAAATTTCATCCAGACATCTCCTTGTCTTCCTGAAGCATCTATTCACTCTTCACATTCTGGGTGAGTTTTTATGGCACCTGTCTCAACTGCTTCCGATCTCCTCTTCCAGTTGCTTCTATTTGGGCCTATTTTCTCAGGCTCTCTCTCCACCACCTCTTTTCTTTCTATCTCCTTGTGTCTGTGTCCCGCTTCAGACCTCTTCTTTCGCCCCGTCTACATTCGTCTGTTCTGCCTCTGTCTCTGGTGCCTCCTCCTCCATTCCCCAGAGGACTCTGGGAAATGCCTGAGCGAGCCACGCTCAATGCGCGAGCGCTTTCATCCCGATCCAGGTGGCTACAATCCAGTACAGGATTTACGGTGCCCTGACCCTGAGCCGTCAAGAAGGAACAGCCAGATTAATGGGGTGGGCGGGCTGGGGTAATAATCGTTTGTTTGATGTGACAAGCCTGATAGGCGTTGATTTACTTACAGACTGATGGGCTTTTAATTGAGCACCTCCATCCCAGTCACTTCAAAGGCAGGGGAAGTTGACAAGGGGCCCCTTTCACGGAGGGTTCCCGGTGACTGACAGCCCCCTCTGCTGACGCTCCCCTCGGCCCAGGATTGGGCCCGGCAGCCTTTCCCCGGCCCTCTGACAAAGTAACACATTTTCCGTGTAACTCAGAAATGGCCTTTTGTCTGCTGCCAGGAAAGGCAGGCCCTGTTCGCAGGGCCCCGCGCCTCCCAGAAGGGTGAGGAACGGAGAGGAGTGAGTGATGCTGAGACTGGCCTGCCTGGGAGGGGACCGAGGAGGAGGGCAGGGTGGGGATTCTAGGCCTTCAACGTGCCCCCGAATGGCTACTTTGTTCTGAAGCTTTGGCTGGTCCAGCCCTCTTCCACCTCACTTTTTCCTCCCTGTCCTCACTTCCTCCCGCTTTTTAAACCCTTCTCTTCGCTTCATGCTCCCGGCTCCCAGGCCTCTTCCTACTCCTCCCCTTTCTCCTCCCACTTCCTCCTTCCTTCTCCCTCTCTGGAAAGGCCAGAAAAGGTGGAGTCAGCTTGAGTGGCTTCTGCTGTCGCTGCAGTGGTCTGTTAACACCAGGCCCCTCCTCCTCCGGGACTGCCACCCTTCCCCTCCCAGGCTGCAGGCTCTGAGGCCTTCAGACCAGGGCACCCTTGGATGTGGTGGCCAGGCCTCCAGGGGCCACGCCCTCCAGTGGGCAACACAGATGAAGCGAGTAAGGCCAGGGACTTGGATCCAGTGGGATTTCCAGCCCATTCTTGTTTGGTCTAGAAGATGCTTTATTTATATAGGTTTTATTCTGTTTGAAATATGAGAAAGCATTCCTTATCAGGGAAGTTCTGTCAGGATGGATCTGCTTTGGCTTTATTTATTTGCTTTGTTAAGTACTGATTTATTGGCTGCTGAACTTCCCTGATTCCTTGAAGAAGATATGCCCAAAGCTCTCTCACAATGGCAACTCATTGCTGCCGGCTGGGCCAGGGTTGCAGGAGTGGAGGCAATGAGGAGTGAAGGTTAGAACCCCATCCCCACCCATGAGGCAGAGTCCCTGAACTCCAGAGTGGGCTCCTGCAGCCCCCAAGCTTCCTCACTAGGTCTGGGGTCAATGAGACCCCAGCCAGGAGGAGCTTCGAGTTCTAAGTCAAGCCGCTTTAGTGATGGCTAGAGACTGGGCGAGCCCCATGCCCAAGTTCATACAGCCAGTGAGGAAATGAAAGAGCAAGGACGTGGCTAGAAAGACAGCAATAATAACTCACATTTGCATAGCATTATTTAGTTGGAAAGTACTTTCACTTATATTATCTTAATTGATCTTTTAACAACTGTGTGAGGTAATGAGTGCAATGTCATTATGCCCATTAGACAGATGATAAAATTGAGACTCAAAGGATAACGTGCTCCTTGAGGCAAAATCGGTCCCAAACCCAGGTATTCTCCTTCCAAGTCTGCTCCTTCCTTCCCCACACCTCACTGCATCCCGATGACTATTGGCCCACTCCTCCTGAAGCTGCATTTGCTTACTGCAAACGGGTGGGTCATTCATTTCCCTTCCTTGTTTTCCCCTTTTCAAGTCCCCCTGGCTTTCACGTTTCCCCACCCTCCTGGTTTGGGTGTCCAGGGACAGAGCCTCCAGCCCTAGTATTGAGAGGCCAAACCTCTCCTTAGTCGCTGCCCGTCAAAGCCACTTCCAAACCTTGCCTGGAGCGCGATGCTCCCCTGAAATCTGCTGCCCCCAGCTCTCATCTAGTGTCTGTAGAGGGAATGGGCATGGTGAAGCGCCTGTGCTTTCTGTGCTCTGCTATTGCAGTGTGTCCGCTAAGGCTGTTCACTGGCTGTCATGTGAAGATCCACCCAACAGACTCCTTCAGAGGCAAGGAAAGACGTGTCTCTCCTGACCCGCTGGAAGGGAAGTTTCTACCACAGAGCCAAGCCCTAGGGCAGAGGCTTACAAAAAGGAATCCTCTCTGCGTTCTCTGCCTCTGTGCCTCGGATGTATTTCCACTGATGCACTTAACGCCCGAGGCACAATGCTGTGTTTACGTGTTGGTCCCCTCACTGGAGAGTCCAATGTTTTAGGGCAAGTACATGTCTTTTCATCTCATATCCCCAGTGCTCAAGAGAGAAATTTTGTTGAAATGATTGTTGCTGAAATACTTGTTGAAAGGCAGTATAGTGTAGTGGTCGAGTCAAATAGCCTATGATCATAGTCCCAGCTCCGCTGCTTGTCAGCTGTAGCCCTTGGACAGGTCATTTAAATGTTCCATGCCTCAGTTTACTCATCTGTAAAATGGGACAAAAAGAACACCTAACGTTATTGTGAGGATTGAATGAGTTGATATCTTCCATCGAATCTACAATGCACCATTATTTCAGGTCCAAGAAAGAAAGAAAAAAAAATGCTACGAAATAGTCTGTGACACAATGCTTTTAAAATCAGCGTCAGAGATGTTAAATGTGAGAAAATGCATCTCAGAATTGATGAAATATGTCTCTGTAAAGCACTTAGGAAGTAACTGCAGACAGTGCGTGCTGAGCGAGAGCTACTGGCGTTGTTGAACCGCATTCTCACAAGAACTCTATGATGGGTGAGTTAATCCTCATTTTACAGATGAGGAAACAGAGATTCAGGGAGATGAAGTAGCTTGACCAAGCTCACAGAGCCAGGGAGCCCTCAGCAGGCATTTAAACCTGCCTTTGAGGTGCAATAATCCACAGTTATTACAATAGCTGGCAGCCGCCCACCAAGCTAGCAGGGAGTTAGGAGCTGGGTTTTGTTCTCAATTGCATTAGCTTTCCTTAATCTAAGTTTTTCCCCTCTGGTATGATTACTCTGCCTCTTCCTCCCCCTCCTCCTTTGTACTTGGCTCTGATCTTAATTCCTTTTCAGTTAATGGCTTCAGGTTTTACTGTATCTCCGTTTTGAATTGTAAGCGACCTCAAGTGTTTTATGGAGCTAGGAGGGGTATAAATAAATATAAAGGTAAAAATTGCCTTTAAAGATGACACATAGCAAGAAAAAGTAAGAGAGAGAGTAAGCCCACGATGGCACGTGGGGATATATGGGCGCCGTGTGGACACCCTGAGGAAGTGCCCACAGCGCCCCCTCCAGTCCCACCGCTGAGAGACTGATGTGAGGTGTCCTGAGAAAATGCAGGGCACTCAGCTTGTCCCTCAAGCTGGGTTGTCTGTCACACCAGTGACCCAGTGAGACACCAGGGGTGGAGAGGTGGAGAGGGTAGGAGGGAATTTGGGGGGGGGGGCGGGCAATCACTTTTCTAAGACCTTATCTGGCTCTGCTTGGTGCCCCCCAAAAAAGAAGCAGCTACTTGACAGATTGTAAGTTTCTAGCTCACTCCTGGAATGAGTCTGAGACAAAGTAGGGTGTCCCATTAGATCCAAATGGAAGCAGTGTAAAAATGTATCACCGTTTTTAACATCAGAAAGGGAATCGCCAGGAGGTATTTTATTTGGGGTTTTGTAGAGGTCTCCCCAAAAGCCTAGTGGCAGCCCAGGACCCATGGCTGTCCCAGGTCCCAGAGAGATGCCACTTGCCACTTCTGCGTCATTACCCCAAGTGAGGAACCCCAATATTCTACTTCTTCCACTAAGCTTGTGATGCTCATGTTAGAAGATAAGGAATAAAATAGGGCACAGTATGGTACTGGGTTTCTCCCTCCCAAGTGGGGAAGCCATGGGCTGGCTAGAGGGTTCTATTTGTGAATTTGCTTGGGTCTTTCAGGATAGGATCGGGGTTGAGAGGGTTTTTCCAAAACTATTCTCACTCTCTGGCACGCCCTGAGACCTGCTTGAGTCAAGAGTGGAGCTGAAAGCTGGGCGAGGAAGGGAGTTTTAAAGGACAGCTGCGTTAGGGAGCTTTGCCATGGGAAGCAGAGGGAGCATGCCATCCCTCAGTAGCCCCGAGTGGAGCCCACTGTTCTTCCCTCAGGACCGAAGAAGATGTACTCTGTGCTCAGATCCACCAGACAAAGAAAGACATATCAGCCAAGGAGGGGAAGGATGAAAATTGGTGTTCGGCTATTCATTCACGTACGTGTGGTTCATCTCCAAGGCTCCTAAGAAAGCAGCAGCACACCAAATCTCTTCCAACACCGTCTGTATCAGAGCCTCCTGTGAGATAATCCTCTTAATGGAATATTTAAGAAATCGGATATAAATCACCAAGCTTTTATCTCACCTGAAGATTCATACTCCCTGGGATGTGTGGTGTATATGTCTATCTCCATATAGATGGTTGCAGATGCCTTTTTGAGAGAATGTTGCCATGTTTTTAGGCTCAATATGTTTTTTCAATATCTAAATCTATTTCTTTTCTAGAGATATGGGAGCAAAAATATAAATTTTCGAGATCAGAGCCCAGAAAATAGATGCACCTAGAGACATTTCTAAATTAAAACACACATCCCTGGGAAAAACCTTTTTTGTCATTGGCAACCAACAAAAACCCCTATTGTTATGACGAGCTCGTAAATAACTTGACTTTGGCATATGCTTTTGTACCAAACAGAAGATGAATAAATTAAATTTGATTTACAACCTTTTTCATTTTTATTAGCACTGCTCTGGAGAGTTTATGTAAGGGACGTGCCAGAGCAGTTATGCCAAATGTTTTAAGGCGTCGGTATTGATATTATATAAATTAAGGTGTTTTAATTTGCATTCTTTAATTAACTAAATACTGGCAGAAAAATAAAACACAAGGGCAGCCCTGACTTATTGCCTCTATTAAACTGCTGACGTCTCTGAAAAGACGCTTTAAGTAATCCAATTCATGCAGAGTGGGGGAGGGAGGGGTATTAACACTCTCTTATTTGGCAAAATATATTGGGGTTTAAAAAACTCATATCCTGCTTTGCTTGCAGGGTAGTTGAGGGGGTGGGTGTGTTCCAAGAAGCTCTGAATTCATGTCCCCAAGGAAGAAGTTGACCAAATGCTCTGACTATCCATCTTGCCAAGGTCTGAGCTCAAGGGTAAGGGGGCAGCCCAGCTCTACCACTGGGCATGAGCACATTCCTGGATGCAGGGCCCTGCAGACCTGGGCTGGCTGCCTTTTGCCGCCCAGGGCTGTATCACCACCAACCTGGAAAAAGACAAGGTGGTTGAATTAATCAATCCAGTGGATCCCATATCAACATGATCATGTCTAGAAACCAAGGAGAGAAATAGTCAGAGATCCTTCAGTGAAATTAGCAGCTTCTGCTCAGTCCTTCCCATCACACAGACCCCCACTCCATTAAAAGAAAAAAAAAGATGTGCCAGGGGGCCAGCCCAGTGGCATAGCACTTAAGTTTGCACACTCAGCTTCGGCAGCCTGGGGTTCGCAGGTTTGAATCCCCAACATGGACCGACGCACTGCTTATCAAGCTATGCTGTGGCAGGCGTCCCACATATAAAGTAGAGGAAGATGGGCACAGATGTCAGCTCAGGGCCAATCTTCATCAGCAAAAAGACGGTTGGGGGCAGATGTTGGATCAGGGCTAATCTTCCACCAAAAAATAAATAAATATAAAAGATGTGCCAGGAGTACTCTAATTCCTTCCCACGTGCCCTGGGTCCCGTCACCACCTCCAGAGACCTTTTTTAAATTCTCTCTTACTATAGAGACAGTAGCCTCTTTCTCGTCTAAGTTCATTCTTCCTTTTCCCTACTATCTTGATTCTTGATTTTTGCTCTCTGTTCCTCCTCTCCTGTAGGGTCAGGGTTAACACTGGGAAGGTCTCATCTTCTATAATTTTCCCTCCAGACTTTTAGGGAGGAACAGCTATAAGGAAAAGATTACAACTTCAAGTTATTGGCCATAGGAATGAGATTGTTCCTCAAACACAGGTGAGAACATTTTACTTCTCTTCCCTAAACCCACAGGGTTTTCCCATCTGTATAACAGCCTGTACTGTGCTCCTGCCATTCTGAGGGCGTCCAGCTTGCATTTCCAACTAGACTGGAAAGCATGATGTCAAGGGCAGAGCTCTAGTTGAGCTGAGTTGACTAAAGACATCGCACAGAGAGAGATGGGGGTGGAAGCTGAGTTCCCCTGTCTCCTGGCCTCCACGTTGCCTTCATATGGCATTGTCTCCTTTAAGAAAGCCCCCTAAGAGGCAGTTCATGGGCACCCCCAAGCCCAACTGCCCAGGCCTCTGAGTCCTGTCATTATGCAATGTCCCTACCCCAGCTTTCCTCCTGGATCTGTTTCTTTATTTGCTCCAGGAATAAAGGATGAATTCCAACTTTTAATAAGGAAAATACTGTTCTCCTTTGCCAGCATCCTATCCCCCTCTCCACCCCCCCAAAAAAATCGCACTTTCTTGTCGTTTCCCATCTTGCAGCTCTGTCAGTTGTTTTAAAACAACTGTTTTAAAACATGTCTCCTGTCATAAATAAGATTGTCATTATGCATTTTGACTGCAGTGGTGACAAATGCACCCAGCTTACAGAGAGCAAGGGACCTGTGAGAGCTCCTTCAGGCCTGATGTGGCCTCGTGGTTTTTAACTACTGTAGCTTTTCTGGTTTTGGTTGTTTGGGTTTGTTTTTTGAGTCATTTGTTCATTAATTTATTTACTTTAAAAAGATTGATGAGAAAAACAAAAACAGCCTGGCAGAAACAGTTGTGCTGAACTTAGCAATGACAGGCCTTGGGAGACGTGGAGGGGCACCCAGGATACCTGAGGAAAGTTCCTCAAGATGTTAGAATTTTACTTTAGACAGCCTGGAATGTATGTCTATCCTGATTCATGGAGCCCGTCAACACTCCGCCCAATCCCAATGGTTCTTCCCAGTGTTACAGGGTCAAGGTCACTCACAAAAAGTGAGCTTTGACTCAGTGGCCCCAGGAGGCCCAGGCCTAGGAGTGAAAGTGAGCAGACAAAGGAGGACTCCTGTTGTGAGCCTTTTCGACAAGAAGCTGCCTGCACTAGAATGCCTGGGGAACGGGCATGTGCTGCTGCATTTTTTTTTCTTGGCAATTGGTTGATAAAGCAGAAAACTCATCATCAACCCTTGTCGAGAAATCATATATGCAAGGCCTTTCATACCTTTGAACTCGTAGGTAATACCTATTCAAAAATAAAAACAAGAACAAAATGAAGACTTATCTGCTTTGCTGACACTACCAACAGTAATTCTTGATTTCATGATTTGATGTCTTCCAATGCTTCACAGGCCTCCTCCTGGAACTTCATAGTTAGGACTGGAGCTGATGAACCTCTCCTGACACCACCAAAACCATGGGATGTATCATCTTTGACACGAACCTTTGCCTTTTCACGAGAATGAACATAAAAGGTCTAGATAATCCAGAGGACTCGTTAGGGTTCACTTGTCGGAAAGTATGCTATATTAAAATATGTATTTGTCAATATCATGGATTCTCTTAGGCCAGACTTGATTATTTCTCTCCTCCTCTTTCCTCTTCTTCTACTAAACGAGGGAGAAGGAGGAAGTATGAGAAGTATGCACGTTTTCTTAAATGCAAAGATGGAAATGGAACCCTTTATGAGCCTTCAAAGTTCTTTAAAGGAATATGATCAGAAGGTCCCAGAGGTACTTCCCAGGATTCGCTGCTTGAGTCCCCCACTGAACTTCTAACTCACTCCAAGGCTATCCCACCAGCTTTCTTAAAAGAGGCTTGTTTGGAATGCATATGGCATTGGACCCAGCAATTCTACTCCTAGGAATTCATCCTATGTAGTTATACCAGCACAGATGGAGAATTATATATATTATTATATATATACATACTTATACACATACATATATACATAAGTTATTCCCTGCAGGAGCAAAAGATGAGAAACCATCTAAACATCCACAAGTAGGAGACCAGTCAAATAAACTGTGGCACATCCATGTAACAATGCCATGAAACGGAAAAAATAAATTCATAAAACACAGCAGCCTGTGATGCAATCTCCAAAATATATTAATTTTTTTAAAAAAAGCAAGTGCAGAACAGTTTGTAGAGTATGTCACTGTTTGTATATAAAAGAAGGAAGGAAGAGATATGTATTTGCTGATATATGTACAAAATACCTTGGGAAGGATGGACAGCAAACTCATGGCATCGATGCCCTGGGGAGAGAAACCAGACAGCTACAGGGAGGTTTTCTCACTGTACAGTTTCCTAGCTTTGGAACTGCTGTCATGAGAATGCACTTCATCATAAATAAAGAAACTCATTTTTCAATAAAATAAAAAATAATTGAAATCACTCTTAAAGGTGATTTTTGTTTTGTAAATCCCCGCTCTGGATGGACCACTACACTTCTATCCCTCTGGCCTTTGGTTCGGTTAGGACCCTGCCTCTCAGGTTTCCTGCTCTAAGCAGAGGCTGGCATGAGGCCACCAAAATAAACATTCCTCGAAATTGTTCCGACAGCTTGGAATTTGGTTTTATCAAACACAGCAGTGATAACTGAGCCCCTGCCCAAGCAGCTCTCCCCTTGTCTCTTGTTGTGTTTGTTGAAAGGAGTCTGGAGCTGCACATCCCAGCTAGTTGGGAACCCAGCCTCGAAGGGGGCAGTTTTGGCAAGTTGAGAGTCTTATCCACCAGAAGTGGGGGTCATAGAAACATCACCACCTTCATGGCTGAAACCCACGGAAGGGTCAAAAGCACGTGTGACACCAGCCCTGGCAGCTGAGACACTCATAGTCTGCCACCACCAAGATCTTCCAGAGGGGAGGACCTGGGGTGCCCACTGGTTCCAGCTGCTGGAAGCTCAGCGCATGGGGGCGGGATGCTTGGGTAAGCCTGGTCCTGCTTCTCTTTCAGGGGCCCTTTGCTCTGCTCTTCGACTCCCCTCATGCCCAAACGAGAGATGGTGCATGAGCACACCCGGCAGGGTTCATACTGGCACCCAGAAGTTGCTCAGTAAGCGTTAGTGGAATCTGGATTTAACCCTGAGTAAATGCACCAAGAACAGTGAGTAACTAAACTACAGAGTACTAAGCAGGATTCAAATTAAGGCCTCCTGCTTTTTTTTTTTTTTTTTTTTTTATCTGCAAAAGCAGCACGCAGATACCCAAAGGAAAGGGCCGTCCTGCCTCTCCGGAGCAGGGAACATGTATACCGGAGAGGTGGGAGTCGCCAGGGGCCAGTACCTGCTATGGGACAACGTGAGGCCGCACCTGCCAAGGGACTGATAAATAGTAATTGAATGAATTAAGTCAATTCAGTTCAATTAATTAAATGAACGTTCCTCTTACTTCCTTTTGTGCCTCAGTTTTCTCTCTACCATATTCTCATTCCTGAAGATGAAAGGAAATTCCTGATGGTGAAAACCAGCCCTCTGGGAAACGACAGAAGTCATTTGTTTCAGATTCTCCGGCTGCTCTCCCTGCTCTAGGCCCCTCTGGCCCTCAGTGCTGCACTCAGAAGACTGGCTCAGGAAACAAGCACTGGGATTGGCCATTGGTTCTGCCACTTTCTCGCAGTGTAACTTGGGCAAGTTACTTAACCTCTCTGGGCCTCCGTGCCTCAGCTACAAACCAGGCCTAGTAATAGTACCCACCTCACCGGTTTGTCGTGAGAAGTAACTCAGTTATTATATGTAAGGAGCTCAGAACCATGTCTGGCACACAGTAAGCACTCAATAAATGTCATTATTACCCTGGGCGAAACAGTCTCTGGCTGCTAATCACAACTGAGGTGTTGGCAGATTACTGAGGAATGATTCCTCCCAGCAGTATTTGCAACTTAAAAGAGGAATCTTCAAGAACCTTGAAGGCCCAAAGGAACAAAGCGGTCCAGGGTGAATGCCCAGGGCTAAGGTTGATGTATGGGGCGGGGCAGATGAAGCAGGAGAACTTCAAAAGCTCACCTACTCACCTACTCGCAGCCCCCTCTCCCCGCCAGCCCTGCCTATCTCCCCGAGGGCTGAGAGCTGATAAATGAAACCACCTCTTCAAAGCACCCTCCTCAAGGACCCGGATCAAACACGGGGCTGGAAGATAAGCTTCAGTCTACATCTCCTTTTGTCCGTTCCTTCCCACCACATCTCCAAAGGAGATTCTAGAGGGAGGAAAAGTAGTTAATTCCTCCCGCTTTTATCAAAAGGAGGTGCCTCCCCATCCACGGGGCAATCAGCGGCGATAGAGAACCAGGGAGGGAGCGAGGAAGACCTCTTCCAGGCACTCTGCCAGCGGTGGCTGTGTGACTTTAGATTCCCCCAGAAGCTCTCAGAGCCAGGGTCTTCATCCATCAAAAGACATAAAAACACCTGCCCAAAATAACTCTGAAAATTGTTGCAGGACAATGAACACAAACATGTACTGGGGAAAAGATACTTTAACATGCTTATATAGTTAACATTTTGAAATATACAAAGTCATTCTCCTAGAATCTTTTTGGGAATACAGAGTGAGATGCGATACCAATCAATAGCCCTCTCTATGTAAAACTCTCTTTCATTCATCAACAGACATCCATTGGGCACTCACTGCATTCAGACTGCCTGGATTCACACCCCAGCCCCACCTCTTAGCAGCTGGGGTTTGGGGCAAGTTACTTAACCTCTCTGTGCCTCCATTTCCTCCTCTGTGAAAGGGGGTAATGATAGGACCTACCTCAGAGGGCTTCTGTAAGGATTAAATGAGAGAATGCATGCAGAGTGCTTATGACACTGCTTGGCTACCGTGAGAATGATACTTAAACTCCCCACTAGGCAATAAGAATACAAAGAGGATGAGGACAATACAGAAGCATTCACAGTCCAGTGGGAGAGTGGACAAGTAAACAACGACAGATGCCATGTGATAAGTGTAATAATAGAACATAAGACAAACTGTGAGAACATGGAAGACAGAGCTACTCTAGTGGGCTGGCTGTTCTCATTTGCCCCCACTGTTCCTCTGCCCGTCTGACCCTCTCATGCCCGAAGCTGGGTCTGCAGCCTAGGGATGGGGCAGACGCAGGAAGCGCCTCGGAGGGCCTGAGCACAGTGCGCCAGATCAGGGCTCCTGGCCAAGACAGTAATTGCCAGCCGCTGAAAGATATTAAGCGCCAGGGAGGAAAACCAAGTTCTGTATGAGGCGGACTTTTCAGAGTTCTTACAGCTTGTAAAAAAAAAAAAATGTAAATACTTACCCAGTGAGATATTATTTCATGTTGTTGCCATTAGAGTTTGAGTGTTATGCAGAGAGAGACGATCATTCAGGCAATTCCGCCTCAGCGAGGACTGAAAACTCCACATTAACCCCACACAACAAATCTGCCAGCTCCAGCTCTCAACCTGACTCAGGCATTTTCTCCCGGGTGGTGAGTTTTATGTAAATTGAAATTGCGAAAAAAAATCTATAAATATTCAGAATTTCCTAAAGGATTTTCTTGATGGTTTCCAGGGGGCATTTTTTTAAAAGACAGATTTGACTGGAGGCTAGCAGAGGGGGTGACTCTCATTTCCAGAGAATTCTTGGATATCTTGGGTCTTCCGGTCAGTTGGCAACGCTGAGACCCTCCAGATCCGTTGCTGCCATGCTCTTCAGAGCTGCTGCCCCACAGATGACTCGTGCCTCACAACCCTCTTTACCTGGGACTTTCTTAGTGCCAAGCACTAAACATGTGACATGCATTGTCTGCTTCGGGCCTCCTGACTCTGAGGTGGCCACTCTTACATCTTGCACATGAGGACCCCGCAGCTTATGGAGGTTAGCTTGCTGGGGACCACACCAGCGGTGTGGTTCAGAGGCCTCCCTCCAGGAGACCACACCCCAAGTGACCACGCTGCTACTCACCAGTCATGTGACTTTGGGCAAGGGACTAAGTTCTCCACGCCTCACTCTCTTCAGCTGATAATAGTACCTGATGCTTATCACATGCCCCCACACAGAATTGTTATTCTTCACCACAGTGGCACAGGGCAGTCGCCAGCAGCGCTCAGCCCTGTCCTATACTAACAGTGCTGTTCACTCCCAGGGCAATCTGAGAGGGCCTGGATAGAGGGAGATCCCGTAACCATACATCTGCCACTTTTCTGCAAGGGGAGGATGTGTGCCATGTGCCCTGTGTGACAACGTCTTGCACAGACTTTTCAACCGCACCCCTAGCACAATGCTTTGCCCACAGCTGGCCCTCAATAATAGTGGCCCAACTGAATACTGAGCCTTATTCTCTCCCAGGTGACAAGCCATTCCTTTGAAAGTTGTCCTTGCTTTAGGCCACTAGGGCCCCTTTTAGGACTCTGTGTGGGTTAGCAGTTCAGCTAAGTGAATGTCAAACTCTGATTGCAATAATCATCTAGTGGTCCTTCAATTAGGCCTCTCGCCTAAGTATGGTGTTCCATTCTCTCTCCCAAGGTAAACGGATGGATCCGGCCAAAGGAGCCCTGCTGCCCTCACCACCACCCAGAAGGGAAGGGTGACCCCACTCCTTTGCTAGCATTTTCCATTGTGTGGGGGTGGGGTGGTGGGCAGGCCGGTCTCCACCTCCATGCTGTCTGGCGCCCACCGCTCCTATCAGTGATTACTGCTGTGAGCTAGGGAGTGGGGTTTTTTTAAAGATCAAATTCCACACCCTCCACCCCGAGCCTGGCTGTCCTGTCCTGGCCTCCTCCTTCCTTTCATCCGCTCACTACCTTTTTCTTCTCTTTTCCTCTCCAAACAGAGAGTACGTATCCTATCATCTTCTGTTCTTCTCCCTCTCTCTTTTCTACTGCCTCCTGCTCCTCTTTTCCTTCCAAATTCCTAAATGCCTTTTCTCTCTCCCCCTCCTCTTTCCTCCCAACTGATTTCTCATTAATCATTCCTAACACACATCTGCTGGGGTCCTAGAAGGCTTTCTCGGCGGGCTTTCACAGCTGGGCTGGTTATAATAATCAAGAAGGAGTCTTTCATCTTTTACTGTCTCCTAGGTCTCCCCTCTTCCCAGCTCTTCCTCCTGCAAGGTGCCCAAAGGCCCACCCTTTCCACTCTGGAAGGCTCTCTCCTGCTCACCGTCTGCATAGCAGTCTCCCAAAGGCCAAAGGGCCCTCTAGGTTGAAGCGGCCCTGCAGTGGACTCTTAACGTGGTGTTGGCAGTGACAGTGATATCAGACTGCATAGAGGCTGGCATGAGAAAAGCTACGGGGTGGGGAAGGATAGAGACCATCACAATCAAATAACTGGGATCGCTCCCCGGTCTCGTATCCCTCTTGCCACAATATGGAAGACATCTCCCACTCAAGGCATCCCTTGGCATTCCTCTTAACCTGTGTAATTTCTAAGAGATCTATAAATACCACAAAAAAAAAAAAAACAGCACAGATCCAGGGAGTAAATTGAGTTTAATGTATGATTGATATGGCCCGGGAGTGGTGCATGCTGTCTTTACTGAGCATGATAAAGGTGCGTGACCGCTATTTGTTATTTCTGTGGTAGCTATTCCTTTCTGTTTGAAGAACCCCTTCGAAATCATCTATCCCCATCTTGGGTTCTCATGTTGTCTCAAGGCGCCGCAGAGTCAGGGACGAGTAGTCCTGGAGCAACCTGCCCCGAGTGACAGGCCTGACAATCCGAGTGATGGATTGGGGCTGGGAAAGTGGTACTCGAAGCGAGGCAGTGACACCAGCGCGCCTCCACTGGCCGCCGAGAGCACGGAGAAGTGGTCTCCCCAGAGGCCGACGCACAAAGGACCAGCTTCACCTTCTGACGATCGCGGACTGGGAACTTCAATGTCAGGACTATGACTATGTAAAACCTCTGCCAAGTGCGAATCTGGCAACGCACACTTTATCCCAAAGGCGCGAGAGGGAGCTAGGGGAGGAGGACATTGTTATTTTTAATTAAAAGTTTTTATTCCGAAATTTCCCTGGGAAAAGGTAGGGAACCCTCCCCCCAATCCCGCGAGGAGGGGGCCGCGCATCTCTGAGTTCGTATAGACCTCAGCACTTAGAGATCTTCTCCTCCTCTGGGATACTGGCCTCTCCAGTGATCCTGTGTCGCCCCAAAACAGCAACTAAGCGCGGTGCAGTGAAGGAATTTTACGCCTCTAAACAGGATACGGTAACAAACCTGAAACACACCCAAACACCAAACCTATAAATCAGCGCGCAGACACAGCGCGCCGGGCGCATCGAGGGGCGCGCACAGCCTAGGGTACCGCGCTTCACCGCGACCATCTCACCCCGAAAGGCAGTCCTCAAACTTGCAGGCTTCGGACAGGACTGGCTCTAAGTTGTTGGAGCGGTTCGGAGAACGGTGGATGCCTCCGAGGCTCGGACGCTCCCAAGTGAGCACACCCAGGAGAAGCCAATTAGGGGAAGAGAGCTGGACCGGAGCAGAGCCGGAGCAAGCCTGGGGCTCTGGAGGTGCGGCCCGCCCCCAGGCGGCCTCTGGGAGCGGCTTGGACTCCGCAGTACCAGAGCCGGAGCCGTGCGCTCCTACCCCGCTACCCCACCCCAATCCACCCCACCCCAGACGCACACGGCCGGCGGGTGACTGCCCCCGCCAGCACCACCCCACGGCGTTGCGAAGGGAGAGGAGAGAGCGAAAGGAAAGCCGGCAGAGGATAGGGCGCAGAGCCCAGGGTCCCGGGGAAGTCTCGTCCTCTGTGGGACCCCAGGGCACGGGCGGCCCAGTGGGGGATGGAAGGGGTACAGCTAGTGGTAAAGGCCGAGGCGGCGGCGGCACGCAGGCGAGGCCCCTTTAAGGCTCTCCCCTCCCACCGGCGGCGCCG